>NC_064637.1:72806109-82806109 GCF_023864275.1 Schistocerca cancellata | reverse complement strand
AATCGGCCAAGAAAAACGTGGTACATTACTTACTGAACGCTTTTCGTAATAAAAATAATAATAATAACAGGTTCCAGGAAAGACTACCACGAAAGAAGACTGGTGCCCTCTGGACACAGGAGAGGAAGAAACAACACAGCCAGAGGATGCGTAACTACTGGGAAAACGTCGAAGCCCACGCCAAACGCTATAGTTGAATGTCGTGGTCCTTAGTTGTCCTATACGAAATAAGACGAAGTAGAAGAAGAAGACGAAGAAGAAAAAGAAGAATAGCAATACTATGTTTCCCTACAACATTGTAATAGCCATGACGTAGTTACGGCTGTGGTGTCCTGTCTGTAGGTTCGTTTACTGTTGCGAAGCAAATGATCTAGCAATTACTGCTCTGTTGCGGAAAAAACCTACAACTCGGAGAAGACATTCGTGAGATACTTATGCATCTGTGACGAATATGTCGCAATTTTAGTGTCATAGATCCATGCTAGAAAGTATGAAGTGTGTATCACATTTTTGTTTCGCAAGTACCTTCATCACACTGCGACACGCGTTAATGCTAGTACTTGAAAAAAGTAATTATAATTATTGGCAAACTATGTAACAAGAATTAAACCCATACGAAACAGTGATATTAGATACGACTTTTTAAAATTCACATCAGAAATGTTTGTATTATCTTACTTTCTGGTTTTCCCACAGCATGTGATTCGCTTCCATACAGTTCTGCACTCCATGCGTACATCTTCGGGAATTTATTTCTTAGATTGCAGCCTGTATTTGACACTAGTCTACTTATTTTGGCTAAAAATGCTCTCTTTGCATGCCTTAGTTTACTTCGAATGTCCTTCCTAAAGCTGAAATAAAACTGCATACACATTGTGCAAACGCAGAGCTCTGTTTTGTGACAACAAAGAAAGAATGAAGACCGAAACTAGTCCTTAACTCGTCTTTGATTTGAAGCGGAAAACAACAGTATCCCTGTACATGAAGGTCAAAAAAAGATCTCGAGTAAACGGGCATCTGTATTACTAAACAGGCAGCTAGCTGCACTGTGGACGACCTCAGTTGCGCGATGCCTATCTATCGGGTTCCAGGGGCAACAAAAAATTGATTTTCAGTATTTCATATAATTACTGACCGAAATTAAAAATTAAAATCCTCTCACCCAGAATCTTCATAGCCACTTTTCCATGCAAGATACTATACTTTCGCTCAGCTGAGATGTCAACGATTTCAGCAATCTCATGAATTTTTATTCGGTAGTCTTGCTTCACCATATCGTGGATTCTGTCAATGGTTTCCTCTGTGATGACGTCAATTTATTAGGCCAAAAGTAAATGGTCCTTAGCGATGATGCAGATCAGCGTGAACTTCATCCAACTCAGTTTTGAGTTTTGCGGCGGTCAGTGAGAGCTTCGCAGGACCAGCCGCTAAGTACCTTCAAACAGCCTCAGTTGGGCAGGCGTATGGCGAACCAATTGAGGAATGGCTCGCCGGCACCTTCGCTAACTGACCTGCCGCAAAGTCGTCCGTCTTAGGGAAGACGCGGCGGAGCGGCAGTAACCGACGAAAGGCCGGCGTTAAAAAAGCGGCCCAGCACTTTCTCTGTTCCTCCCCCCTCCCTCCCCTCCCCCTCTCCAGCCTGGTGCTCCGTCAGACGGGCACTAAAGCAGAAACGACGTCTGTAACGGCCGTGTTAATGGCCGCCGCGACACACGCAGACAACACGCAAGTGCGTGTAAACCGGGGGCGGAATTCCGGACGAGGCCAGCCTACGCTCCTTCGGGAACCCCGCCGGCCGCGTCGGGAATCGGACCGGTGTGTGAGCTGCACCGGCGGAAATGCAAAGTGTCACCCCGTGAAGCACCAGTCAGATATTTACGACACTTTCCGAAGATGTTCGTTACGCAGCACATGTTAAATCATTAAAGTTTCATTCCGTTTTGAACTCACGTCCATCATCAGAATCAGTATGAGGTGTGACTCCACAGGTGAGAATACAGTCGTATACTCCTTGTGGCATGAAAACAAAACCCTCGAATGTCATCTTCACGCATAAACACTTGTGTCAAATCATGAAGAGTGTTAGCTACAGCCTGGTATGAAAGTATACATGGAGTTGAAAAAAAGTCATGGGATAGTAATAGGCACGTATACAGATGGCGGTAGTACCGCGTACACAAGGTATGAAAGGGCAGCAGCTTTTACGTAGAATTGCTAACAGACAAACAACACAGCGTGAAATAACCACAGAAATCAATGGACGACGAACGTATCCATTACGACAGTGCGGAGAAATATGGCGTTATTGGGGTATGGCAGCAAACGACCGACGTGAGTGTCTTTGCTAACAGAACGACATCACCTGCAGCGCCTCTGCTTGGTTCGTGACCATATCGGTTGGACCCTAGACGACTGGAAAACAGTGGCCTCGTCAGGTGAGTGCCGATTTCAGTTGGTAGGAGCTGATGGTAGAGTTCGAATGTGGGGCAGACCCCAAGAAGGCACTGACCCAAGTTGTCAACAAGGCACTGTGAAAGCTGGTGATAGCTCCATAATGGCGTGTGTTGTGCCTACATAAAACGTATTGGATTCTCTGGTCCAACTCAACCATCTTCGGCTCGAAATTGTTACGCTCCACTACTTCGAGCCGCGCAATCCGTAACATAGCGCCTCCAACAGCGTGGCCTTTCGCGCGGTTATGGGTAACAAATCAGGGAATCTGCTTTAGCTGTGAAGGATCTTTATATTATTCAAGGTGTTTGTGGCATGAACGGCAGTGTGGGAGAAGGCATTGTGCTGCTGGAGTATGCCATTTGATATCCTCGTCGTGAGATTTTACCATGCTCACCGTAGTGTGACGACTACTTAGCCCGCCTGCAACAAGTGGTATATCCCTGTTGTTGTCACACCCAACCGTTGCCCGCTCCACAATTGCGCGAGCTGCCGAGGTATGAGTCTGGACAATCTGTGCTGCCTGTGAACCGTCATATCAGTGCACGTCTTCCCTTCGTATCCCAGGCACGTACGGGGAACTGCGGTGTGAACTGCAGTGTCGGATATGTCATTATGCTGCTGAAATATGGCACTTGGTACCCTGGTTGCCATGCTTGGCATATTTAGACGACGCCTTTCAACAATTGATGCTTTTCTTGCTGTTGCCAGTCTCCATTTTATATCATCTCTACTTCGGTTGCCATTAGTTAGAGATATTTTCCTGCCCAAATTGCAGAGCTCATCTACTACTTGTAGTATTTCATTTCTTTGTGTAATTCCCTCAGCATCACCTCGACCAGCCTACATCTCTTTACCCTTCTTTTAGTTTTTCTGATCAGCACGGAATAGAATCGTGAGAAAAACAGTTTTATGGCACAATATGATTAAAATGTGGGATAGAATGATAGGAGACATCACGGACGTCACAGAATTGTCAGTTAGATAGTGGGGAAAGTGTGTGTCATGAGAGGGATGATAGAAGGGGGATATTACACAGGACGAAGGACACTTAAATACGGCAAATAGATTCAGTTGGATTTAGACTCCAATAGGTAGGCAGAGATGAAGAGGCTAGCATGAGATAGACTAGCTTGAAATGCTGTATCAAATCAGTCTTTGAAATGAAATCAACAAAAGGCTGCCGACAGTAAAGAGTTTCATGGCGGCTTGCGTCATGTGAATGGAGAAGAAACTAACGCGGGGCAGATCCACTCCTCATCAATGGGAGGGCGCAGGCGGCCAAGGCGGCGGCGGCCTCGCGGCTGAGTTACGGGCCCCCGGCGTGCCAATAAACGCGACCGCCGGCAATGTGATGTGTCAGGCGCGACGAGCCGTCAGGTCAGCCGCCAGGCGCGCCCGCGGTAATGTCTGAGTTTTAATGGCCGCCTTAATGCCTTTATGATAGCCATTCCGGGCGCCATTGACGGCGGCCGTGACGTGGCACCGCCAGCGACGTCACACAGCGCCCCACCACGTCACGGCGGCTGCTGCCGGCGTAAACACGACGGTCCCGATTGGTCCCGCCGCAAGTTCCAGCTCAGCGTGCCCAATAAGGATCTTCTAATCGGAAAAAAATATATTTTCTCTATCCTAGAGTCACATTTTTATTTCGTCTAGTGACCATGGGATTAGATACGAGGTACCATCATCACACAATCCTGCGATCAAACAATTAAAGTAGTCTTGAAGAAACATTAACAAAATTTTTTTCCAAGATAATGTGTAGTATAAAGCACAAGCTCTCACATGTACAAGTGAGCAGGTGAGTGGAGGATTGTGAAAGAAGCAAATAATCCTAACAAACACAGGTCATACTGAGTTCATCAACACCTTATAATAAAATCCCCGAGGACCCAAACAGCGGATATGCACTTGAGGACAAACACGTCACAACAAGTGTTCCACGTGGCGACAGCTTATGTGAAGACAGGGTTCCGCAAATTTCCTCATCGAGCCACTGCACCTGGAAAAATCCCAGACGTGTTCCGAATGAACTGACAACCAGCCACAATTCGTTCCCGGAATTCATCGACACCATCAATAAGTGTGGAACAGATCAAAGCTTTTAAATACCCCCACTTGTGTCCGGAATCACGCGACTGCTACGGTCGCAGGTTCGAATCCTGCCTCGGGGAATGGATGTGTGTGATGTCCTTAAGTTAGTTAGATTTAAGTAGTTCTAAGTTCTAGGGAACTGATAACCTCAGATGTTAAGTCCCAAACAACATAAATATGCTACAACCCAAAAACATATAGTTAAACTTCTGTGGCCATTAGCAGATCCATATTTAGTCTTGGTTCCTGTTATGGCCGTGTCTGGAGCCATAAGTAAACACAAACGTGTGTTTTGTTTTGGTCGCTTTAAAATATGTACAAAACATCTATAATACAGATTTGGTCTTAATTCCAACTAGGCTAATTTCCTTTAAGTTGGCTTATTTAAAATATTTCTCATATTTATATATCAAGACAAACGTAATTAATATTCTTGCCTCAGCATCTCATATTAACTGATCTACTCTTGATAGTAAAATATAAATATGCAATACGAGCTATGTAAATATAAAATTTCTGTAACTCATGGTTTTTGAGACATCCAAACAACGGGGTTACAGAATTCTCCAGCGAAGTAAAAACAAAAAAAAAAAATCGATGGACTTGATTCTGGACTGTTCCAACATGCGGTTTCGAGTTATTAAGTAAAATATCTACGTATCTCTGTAAAATCTTACTGAAAAGGTAAATTTGTGAAGGTCTAAGGCTGCACTGCAAACAATCAATCTTGGAATCAGTGATATCGTTGCATTATTAGGAGATACAAAGTTTTGCCACAAAAATATGTTGAATGTTAATGGGGTTAGAGATTTTATTACAACAGGAGAGAAAAATAATAAACTGATTGTAGGAAGCATCTGAAACTCTGAATGATAAGGGTGTGTTAAATAATCTTGACAGAGTTTTTAATGTGAATTAAACGTCTTTTTCTGGCTCCTAAAGCGGAATTAATTGTGGACAGTTTATAGGCCAAGCGTTACAATAGTTTTTGTTAACTGTTTTTGTGTTCCACTCAGTTGCTGTAACTTTTATATACTTCAACCACATTACGTGCTTGTATAAAGAACAAATCACTTTGTAGCAAACTGGTTTTAGAATCATTTAAAGCCTCAGTTTTAATACAATATTAAGAGACTAAAAAAGAGGAAATGACTGGGCGTAGCTAGAGTTAATATGGCCAAAACTGAGGAAGTTTGTCTTTTCGCATTCTTACAATAATTAGAACATTTGTTGCTACATAGTTCCAATGTACACTCTTTGAAATAACAGATATACTTTTCCCCATAGTAAGCATGAAGCCTATCTTGAATTGTTCTTAAGGTTGACTTAAGTGATGCAAGGATCCTATTGCGACATTTTCATCGTGGTGTGGCCTGATGGTGGTACCGAAACCGATAGTCAGCAGACAAAAGTGTGACACCAAACTGAAGCAAAGTTTTTTTCATTGTGTTGGCCGCTGTCACAAAGGTACTATGTTGCGAATATGTAAGATGTTTCAATGAATGTATAAACTAACCCCTGTCCACCTCACAGTCTGCGAACGACATGTCTAACAAATGCTATTGCTTGTAAATCGCATTCTGCACCAAGGCTAGCCTCAGGGACAAGACGGTGAACGAAGTCACCAGGAGAATAACAATCTCGAGAGAGTACCACTTCGAAGAGGCAATGGGCTGCATACATAGCCTGAAAATGCCTCAAGGGGTTCTCCTATAACGCATACGACGTCTTTGGAGAACGAAGATCTCCTCCATAATATCAACATCGATTCAGCAACAGAGATCTTGTGAATATTGGTTCTATGTTCCTCCATGAGATCCAAAGTATTGTCAGTAAAGACTCCCAGGTAGAAGACGTGTTCCTTTACTTCTGGAAGGCATTTGATAAGTTGCGCATTGTTGCTTACTGACTAAAATTATGATTTTTAAGGATTTGTGATTGGATATAGTATATCTTCGCAGACAAAACATAACGCGTCATTCTTGATGGAACGTAATCGACTAATGTAACGGTACTTTTGGCAGTATCCCGAGGGAATGTCATAGTGCCGCTGCCGTCTACAGTCTATGTTAATGATTCACATGTTAACGCTGAAGGCTCGCTGAAGCTCTTCGCGGTTGATGCTGTTGTCTGTATTAAGGCTCAACGCCAGAAAGCTGTAGCGAAATGTGGGGAGGCCTGTAGAGGGCTGGCTATTTCTACGGGGAGTGTTAGTTGACCCTGAGCGTAAATATGTATAACGTACTGAGTACGAATAGGCGAACAGATTCACTGTTGTTCCGTTATACCTTTGGTGAAAAATCACCAGGAACAACAGATACCGTAGAAATAATTGGGAGTAACCGTCCGCAATTGACTGAAGTCAGAATGAGAGTCGATGGAAGAATCTTAAGAAAATATAACTCATCCAAAAACAGGAATAGCTTATAAAACACTCCTTCGACAGATTCTTGGACAGCGCTCCACGGTCTGGGACCCTAACCCAAGTAGGAGTAATAGAAGAGGCAGAAATGATCCAGCAAAGGGCACCGCGTTAGGTCACGGGAATGTTTCGTCGGTTCAGCCCAGTGCTTAAGTGGAAACGAGTTTGTAGCATTTTGATGTAGTTCCTCTAGCGGCGTGTTACGGTACCGTAGCACGGGGATTTCAATGTGTAGCAGGGCTGCAGACATGTCTCTGCAAAAAAGAAAATTCGGAACTTCATTTTAGAAGTGATAACTAAAAATTTATGACTACTTCTCAAACACTCTGATCAAAAGCAGCCAGGGACCGTTTAGGGTCTTAATAAGGGTGTTTCCACCCTCTGCCTTTATTATGGCTTAAGCGTTTTGTGGTTGATAGGGTACATATATCCTACAAAAGAAATGCTTTCGCAAATTTTAGAAAAATACTGGATGTAGAGAACGCTGCGAACAATCTAACTGGGTGGCATGTGTTTAAAGGTGGCACAGTACGACTGTTGACGGAAATCGGTAAGATCACCATATTCTCCATTCCAAGAATGTCCCAATTATGTAATCGTGTTTTCTTATATATCATAGACATTGTTTCGAAACATAACTACACATCTCTGTTATTCTGATGGTTTGTACATAATTTGTACGCAGTGGGATGTAGATGCCCCAGAGAACGTCATAAAATGTGGAAAACATTGGAGTGTGATATATCAAAGCCATCTTCAAGTGTTATGCTGAAAACCTGTGTGTGATATTTCATGTCTGTCACTGTCAGCAGAATAATTGTGTTGTGGTACTGATGTGTTGTACTTTCGATCGTAATTGTCATCCCGGTAAAACCATCCTAAGATTAAAAATTTAATTCTGAAAATCCTAGATTCACATGAAAACATTGATGTAACTAGGTTCGTGGGACACTTGTGCCTCACTTCAGCGACTTTTAAAACCGGTCAGCTTAAAAGTTTTCCGCTAGTGAAAATGCATTTTTTCCCACAAAGGATGAGAGATTTTAACCGTTTTATGTTTCATATACACACATCAAAAAATGTTTTGCATCATCTCGGTTCCGAGAGTTCCGAAACCTGTACAGAAAATTGGAATATAGATCAGCATAAACATCATTTCCGCCCATTTTATGCTCATGAAAACCACACATCGCATGTTGTACCACCATACAGTGAGATGTTCAGAGATGGTGGTCCAGACTGCTGTACACACCGGTACCTCTAATACCCAGTAGCAGGTCCTGTTGTATTGTTGCATGCCTGTGTTCATCGTGGCATACTACCCACAAGTCTATCAAAGAACTGTTGGTCCAGATTGTCCCACTCCTCAACGGCGATTCGGCGTAGCTCCCTCAGAACGGTTAGTGGGTCACATCGTACATAGCCCTTTTCAGTTTCTACCAGGCATGTTCTATAGGTTTCATGTCTTGAGATCAAGCTTGTCACTCTAGTCCAGCAATGTCGTTATCATGAAGGAACTCATTCACAAGATGTGCACGATGGGGGCGCGAATTGTCGTCCGTGAAGACTAATGCCTCGCCAATATGCTTCCGATATGGTTGCACTATCGCTCGTAGGATGGCATTCACGTTTCGTACAGCCGTTACTGCGCATTCCATGACCATCAGCGGCGTACGCCGGCCCCACATAATGCCACCGCGAAACAGCAGGGAACCTCCACATTTCTGCAGTCGGTGGACAGTGTGTCTAAGGCGTTCAGCCTGACAGGTTTGCCTCAAAACAAGTCTCCGACAATTGTCTGGTTGAAGGCTTGAAGGCATATGCGACACTCATCTGTGCAGAGAACGTGATGCCAATCCTGAGCGGTCCACTCGGCATGTTGTTGGGCCCTTCTGTACCGCTCTGCATGGTGTCGTGGTTCTAAATGTGGACCTTGCCATGAACGTCGGCAGTGAAGTTGCGCATCATGCAGCCTATTGAGGACAGTTTGAGTCGTAACACGACGTCCTGTGGCTGCACGAAAAGCGTTATTCGACATGGTGGCGTTGTTGTCAGCATTCCTCCGAGCCATAACCAGTAGTCAGCGGTCATCCATTGAAGTAGTTGCCCTTGGGCGGCCTGAACGAGGCATGTCATCGACAGTTCCTGTCTCTCTGTATCTCCTCCATGTCCGAACAACATTGCTTTGGTTCACTCCGAAACGCCTGACACTTCCCTTGTTGAGAGCCCTTCCTGCCACAAAGTAACAATGCAGATGCCATGGAACCGCGGTATTGACCGTCGAGGCATGGTTGAACTACAGACAACACGAGCCGTGTACGTCCCTCGTGGTGGAATGACTAGAACTGATCGGCTGTAGGACGCCCTCCTAGTAGTAGGTGCTGCTCACGCATGGTTGTTTAGTGATATCTCTGAACAGTCAAAGGGACTGTGTCTGGGATACAATATCCACAGTCGACGTCTATCTTCAGGAGTTCTGGGAGCCGGGATGAGGGAAAACTTTTTTTGATGTTTGTATATGCAAAATAAATTTTAACCACGAAATGGTTAAACACGGCTAGGGACCCTTTCAATGATGTGTCTGGATGGTTGTGGAGGAGCGGCAGTCGATTACTCCTCAAGAGCCGACACCAGAGAAGTCTTTAATATTGGTCGGAGGTGTTATGGAACAAAGTCAACGTTCTGACTAATTCCAAAGGTTTTCCATTGGGCTCAGGTCGGGGCTCTAGGCAGGGCATTCCATTTCAGGAATATTATTGTCCACCAACCATTGACTCACAGATGCTGCTTGATGAGAGAGTGCACTGTACTGCTCATGCAAACTACAATCGTCTCCGAACTGTTCCCCAACTCCACCCAGTTCACAATGCTGTAAAAGCTCTTCATATCCTTCCGTATTTAGCGTTTTCTTAACCACAGTGAGGGCACCACATTCTAATGACGTAAAACACCCCCATCCCGTAACATCATCTCTGTACTTCACTCTTGGCAGTACACATTACGTGTGACGTTCCACAAGCATCCTCCAAACCCTAAGCATTCCATCGGATTGTCAGAGGATACAACGTGAGTCTTCTCCCCAAATACCAAAAAACACTCGTCTCCAGTCATCTAGCGCCCAATGGCGTCGTTCGTTACACCACCTCAAGCGTCACGTACCACTGATCACAGAACTGTTCGTGTTGTGAGGAGCTTCTCGACCGCTGTACCCCATTCTTTGTGATTCCCTACACTCAGACAGTGTGTTATCTGGACTACAGGCAGCACTTTGAAACTCACGAATGATTCCTTCGGCTGAATTCATGCAATTTTGTATAAACAGCCCCCGCAGTACTCTACCGTCCCTGTGCGTCAGTGCGTGTGGTTTACCTGATCTTGCTTTAGCTCTGGCTCTTTCGTCGGGTGTCCACTTCACCATTACGTCATCAGTGGTAGTCGTGTGCATCTTTAGGCTGGTGGAAATGTCCGTGATGGGTTTATCAGCTGACATCCAGCGACTAGTACACTGACCTCCCCTGAGCAAACCATTCAGCTGTGACCGCTACTCTAACGACAACGCAGTGCTCTCCGCCTCCTCCTGTACTGGTGAGTCATCCTCTCGCGACATCTACTCTACATTACACGAGTGTGTCCGGATACTTTATATAAGATAGACTGTTAGAGGAACAAAATGCAATTTGTTGGTCTCTCATCCTTAAATATGAAATTGTTCTACCAAGAAGGTACGGAAGAACGTGTTTTCCTGATTTTCTTAATGAAAAAGAAACGGTCATCTCCAGTATGGCCAAAATTAAGTGAATGGTTTCTGTACGTGCGGCGGCACTTTGCGAATACCTCATGTTTTTAGTGACGCGGTTTTAACGGTCCTCGTACTTCACTGGGCGTAGCTGCACAACTTCTCGAGGTTTACTCGGCGTCTTCATTCACGGCGAGACGTCAGTGTGTACACAGTAGTACACGGCGCGACCCCCGACATCCGTAATGAGCAACAAGTGCGGCGGCTTATGGCCACAATAACTGTCAGCTGGTCCGCGCCCATAAACCATACTTTCAATAAACCCGGCCCTCGCCGCTGTGTCCACTAGTTTATCCGCTGTAACTCTCCGTAATAGACGCACTAAACATGTTCGTTCCTACCGGCCTGTCGGGCCGACCTCGCCCCCACCTAGCCGCCGAGATTAAGTCGGCCACATTAGAAGTCGAAGCAGAGCACCAACTCCTCGTAATGTCTGCATCTGCTGTGACACCTGTTTAACCCTTTCACTACCACCGGGACTTAAGTCTCTGACAATACGTTACCAGAGAGCTAGTCGGACTTTGCTGCATGTTATGTCTACGTACAAAAACTATTTAGCACCGTATCACAAGTAGCAAGATCGATGTGATCGTCCCATTGGACACGCTAATTTGCTTGCAATGTTTTGGAAGAATCTAGAGAAATGTCAAATATTTTTTATCACAAACGAGATCAAGAAAACATGAACTCTGACCACAGGCTCCCCAAGGCCCGTCCGTACCGACCGATCGTCGTGTCATTCTCTGGCAACGGCGTCTGTGGATGGACTATGGAGAACATGTGGTCACCCCACCGCTCTCCCGGCCGCTGTCGTGACCTGCAGACGCTACTACTCACTCAAGCAGCTCCTCAGCTGGCATCACGAGCCTGAGTGCTGCCCGTTCCAGTGATCCCGCCAAGGAAAAATCCCTGTCAGTACCGGAAATCGAACCCAGGTCCTCTGCACAGCAATCAACCGCGCCGACCGTGCAGTTACACGATCCAACTTTTATGACAATATACACGGTGTCCCTCGTAAGAGTCATCAGGTGCATTTCCCCTCGCGTCCCGGCTGATAGTAGCAATTTCGTTTCTCTAGTGTTTAACTCGAGTCAGCCTAAACAAAGACTGCTTATCACACCTTTCATGCGATGCCCAGTGTTGACGGAAAGTATTTTTCAATCGTAATTTTGTGTGCCCGAGATTTGTCTAGTGCGATATTCGTTTTACCGACACAATAGCACACGAAGACTAAGTGCTATCGCTGATTATTCTTCGTTTACATATCGATAAAATGAATATCGCGCTAGACTAACCGGGGACTGCTCTACTAGAAGGGCACCTAAATTTGCGATTTCCTGTCAGAGAGGTCACAGTTCGTAGTAACTGACGGAAAGTCATCGAGTAAAACAGAAGTGATTTCTAGCGTTCCCCGAGGTAGTGTTATAGGCCCTTTGCTGTTCCTTATCTATATAAACGATTTGGGAGACAATCTGAGCAGCCGCCTTCGGTTGTTTGCAGATGACGCTGTCGTGTATCGACTAATAAAGTCATCAGAAGATCAAAACAAACTGAAAATGATTTAGAATACTGCTGTGTGCGGTGTGAGATCCTTACCAGATAGGACTGACGGAGTACATCGAAAAAGTTCAAAGAAAGGCAGTACCTTTTGTATTATCGCGAAATATTGGAAAGAGTGTCACAGAAATGATACAGGATTTTGGCTGGAAATCATTACAAGAAGGGCGTTTTTCGTTGCGACGGAATCTTCTCACGAAATTCCAGTCACCAACTTTCTCCTCCGAATGCTAAAATATTTTGTTGACACCGACCTACATAGGGCGGAACGATCACCACGATAAAGTAAGGGAAATCAGAGTTCGTACGCAAAGATATAGGTGTTCATCCTTTCCGCGCGCTATACGAGATTGGAATAACACAGAATTGTGAAGGTGGTTCGATGTTCGATGAACCCTCTGCCAGGCACTTAAATGTGATTTGCAGAGTATCCATGTAGATGTAGATAAATTTCCACTTTAAAATTCATTTCCTTTGTAACCGTAAACAAATTCATCGACAGTGGGCATCGCATGAAAGACGCGATGGGCAGTATTTGCTTCGGCTGACTCCAGCTATACGTTGCAAAAAGGAAACTGCATACAGCTGCCGAAACATCAGAGAAAATGCACCTAGACTGTTAGGAGGGGCACCTTGTCTATCACATGTGAAAATATAGGATGACCATGGACATCATTACTATTGGGACAAGTCCCACCTCAAAACAGAAGTCGGACAAATATGTCTTACACTTCCCTGGACTGGAAAACCGTTACATTAGTTGAAATGACCATAAATTAATGTCTTCCACTGCGAAAAAGTTGTTAGTGAAAGGGTTAACATGTGCCGGCAACATCGCAAATATCTCACGACTGGGGAAGAGCTATAGTTATATATTTTTTAAAAACATAACGAAAGTATGTCAACGAACTACAGGTTAAGTTTATTAAACAACAATCGGGTTCATGTCCAAAACGGATAAACCCTAAGATCTAAATACTGAAAGCACACTGAACCTGGTAATACGCTTTTTGAAGACGATACTAGTAGCAGAAATTGCTGTAGTTCTATTCGCAAAAGGTAGGTTGATACCGATATGACTATAATTAGTGGAGCCATGAAATGACTCTAAACATCGTTTAGTGAAGACTTCTTCTCTATTCACTTCAGTGAAAAAAGAACCCCGATATAAGGTTCAACAGTTTAGTTCAATCGGCCTGTATAAACAATTAAGTAGATAAATTGATTATACAACCTACTAAGATAGTAACGAGACAGGTGGCTTATACCTAAACGAGAAACAAGCGCAACCGAGCCAGGTGGCGAAGTGGTCAGCGACTTGCTTTCGGGTGGACGACAGTTCAAACCCGCGTCCCGCCATCCTGATTTAGAGTTTCCGTGATTTCCCTAAATCGCTTCGGCAAACGCCGGGATGGTTCCTTTTAAGGGGCACGGCCGATTTCCTTCTCATCCTCCCCTAATCGGACGGGACCGATGACTTCACTGTTTGGTCCCCTCCCTGAAACCAATCAAGGGAATAGTCCGCTAAGCACAGGAAACATATACAACATGTATCACAATTCCTATTCAGTCTTACAGGGCTATAGACGGCACTTAGGAGCTGCAGTTTATACAAGGAACCCGTGTCCAGAAATGTAAACTTTGAATCATTTTAAAAACTACCGTTTCGCGGTAAGCACACATCGGTGACAACGATCTCTGACCTGCGTACTCTACAGAAGCCCGCGGCACGGACAACGTTTCGAGTACTGGTGGGCGGGTTCGCTTCTGCGTGGCGGCAGCCGTCCTCTTCAAAGTCGAGAGTGGGTCGCGGCCGCGGAGCACCACAGTCAGCCGTTGTGTCAGCCACACAGGGGCTGACAACGGCGCTCTCAGGTTGCGCACCGTGAAGAGGAAGATCTGAAACTGACCCTACTTCGGCACTTATTTTATAACCAAACAGTGCAGCTCCGAACATCGGTTCCTCACCATCAGAACTGTATCTACTAAGTACCCCTACAACCGCTAAAAGCGTATAATAGGAATAATGGAACGTTATGTATGTAAATACCAGTTTAATGTGTGGACTATACTAACCGAAAAGTCTTACATAATCACTGTCATAATTGGGAACACAGATTCGTAAACAGCAACTAAGCAGGTAGATTTTACGAAAGACGCTCTAAGACAAGAGTAACGACGCACCACGAAGAAAGTATGAGAATGGGACGGGAATTCGCAAATGTGATGTACATGTACAGAGAAACAACTGATCACAATTTTTAAAAAATTGGATGATTTATTCAACAGAAGTTGAGTAAGTCAAGAATGCGTTGGTCCACCTCTGGCCCTTATGCAAAGAGTTATTCGACTTGGCATTGATTGATACAGTTGTTGGATATCTTCCAGAGGGACATCGTGCCAAATTCTGTCCAATTTGCGCCCGCATCTCGTGGTCGTGCGGTAGCGTTCTCGCTTCCCACGCCCGCGTTCCCGGGTTCGATTCCCGGCGGGGTCAGGGATTTTCTCTGCCTCGTGATGGCTGGGTGTTGTGTGCTGTCCTTAGGTTAGTTAGGTTTAAGTAGTTCTAAGTTCTAGGGGACTTATGACCACAGCAGTTGAGTCCCATAGTGCTCAGAGCCATTTGAGCCTGTCCAATTTGCGCGTCACATCGTCAAAATCTCGAGCTGGTTGGAGGGTCTTGCCCATAATGCTCCAAGCGTTGTCAGCTGGAGAGAGATCCGGTGACCTTGCTGGCCAAGATGATGTTTGGCAAGCAGGAAGACAAGCAGTAGAAACTCTCGCCGTGTGCAGAAGAACATTATCTTTCCGAAATGTAAGCCCAGGTTGGCCTGCGATGAAGGACCACAAAAGGGGCGTAGAATATCTTCGACGTACCGCTGCGCTGTAAGCATGCCACGAATGACAAACAAATAGGTCCTGCTATGAGAAGAAATGGCAACCAAAACCATCACCCCTGGTTTTCGGGCCTTATGACGGGATATAGTTAAGTTGGTATCCCAATCGCATCGCTGTCCGGATATTTTGTAGACGATGCGAAATCGGAAATAATCATGAAGTATCAAATGTTAGCATGTGACTACAGCAAATATTTGAAAGCCTCAATATCAGTTTATATACAGGACTACTACAAATGGTTCACTCGTTCTCAAAGCTCCAAAGAAAAAAAATGGCTCTGAGCACTATGGGACTTCACATCTGAGGTCATCAGTCCCCTAGAACTTAGAACTACTTAAACCTAACTAATCTAAGGATGTCACACACATCCATGCCCGAGGCAGGATTCGAACCTGCGACCGTAGCGGTGGCGCGGTTCCAGACTGACGCGCCTAGAACCGCTCGGCCACACCGGCCGGCCCAAAGCTCCATATTTTATAAAGTACTGCATATACAAGTATGACTGCTGCATGAATAGAGCCATAAACTCACCAAATTTACATTTTGCTCCCTACAAATGTCCCATGCGTACCCCTCTGGTTACAACGACGCACGCCCAAGCGGTAGCCAAGTTGGTTCCACGCTTTATGTAGCAACATCCTATTAACGGTCATTAAAACATCACTGATGTGTTCTCTCACCTGTTGCAGCGTTCTTGATCGTGAGGGGGACGCGTAAACGCAGTCCTCTATGCATTCCCAAAGTAAAAAGTAAAAAGTCGTCAGATCTGGTGATGAGTGGTGGAAGGGGGGGGGGGGGGAGTGTGGGGAAGGCAACAAGGGAACAGACTTACATCGTCTTCATCATGACGCCCATCCAACAATGCTAGGTTGGTCGTTTAGGTAGTGACGAACATCGATGGTCCAATAAGGGAGTGCGCCTCTTCTTGGAAGATGAAATTCTCAAAAACAACAATCGGTCGTGGAAACAGTCGCAACTGCAAGATATCGCGGTAAGAGGTACATGTCATAGTCTTCCCACAGACCAAAAATAGTCTGTACAGCTTCATCTGTGATACTGCACACAAAACATAACCTTCAGCGAATCTCGTTCACGCGCCACAATTTCAGGGGTAATTTTAGTGCCCCACGCTCTCATAACGCGGCGATTAACCTTTCCAGATAAATGATTCCCTCGTCGCCGGCTAAACATCTCGCATATTCCATCACACAAAAACGCTTTTGTTGCTTTGTCGCCGTTTCGTACTTTCGCACTTGGTAATGTCAGCTGGTGGGCGAAATGCAAACTCAGCAAGTCTAGGGTCCTATTCATCCATCAGTCAGATATGTAGATGTAATACTTTGGAAAATTTAGAACTCTGAAAACAAATAAATTCTCTTCAGTAGTCCTGTAGTTTCACACTGATATGAAGCATACATTAACCACCGTCGATCACCACCCTTGACTATAAGCAACACCTCGCCACACACTGAAGTCGTAATTTGCTGCCTTGTTAAGAAAACACACGACCATTTCCAACCAACTTTTTTCGTTTCCCCTTGACGAAACGCGTGCGTCAGACGGAACCAATGCGACGATATACTGCACACTTTTTGTTTTAGTTTCTTAGGCACGGAGAGGGACGCAGAGCAACGGAAGAGGCGGAGGCAGCCGGAGGTAGGCTACTGTTTGTGGGGGGCGATTAAGGCGACGGGGAAACACAGGACACGCAGCGTTTGTTTACGCTCGCAAGATAAACACGGCGGCAGCGCGAGCCAAACACACGCACTCGATGAGCGCGCAGCGGAAATCTGTGTAGCGTCTGAGCGGCGCGTATACACATCTTCCTCGATCCCTCCACACAAGGCGCGCTCTACTACAAATACCTCCGCACAACAAAACCAGCAGAAAAAGACAGAGACGGACAAGCAGGACTCCACGAACAGCGTTCGCTAAAGCCGGGCAACACTTACAAAAACGCCCACCGAGAACCATCACCTGCAGGGTGTAACGGGTGTAAGTGGACATATGTGGTACCTTAGGATGTACACACATCACTATGTTGTCTGTTTTTCTCTGCGTCGAAAAGTGCATCAGACACGTCACAAACTCTGTAATCTGATGTTTTCTGCACGGCTGTAACTGCATCACTATGTAGACTACGCCTGTCAATACAGACCACCATTTTTGCGTCCACGCGTCCATAATTCAGTACCTGACCTGCGGGACACGGGAAAACAACAAGGGTTATTCAGAAAGTAAGATCCGATCGGTCGTGAAATTGAAACCATAGCGAAAATGAAAAACGTTTTATTTGAAACAGTTTGCTACAACTACCAGCTACTTCTCTACATGTCACCGCTCCGACTCAGACATTTGTCGTAGCATTGTACAAACTTTCCAATACCCTCGGCATAGACGGCAGCCGCCTGTCCTTTCAGCCAATTCCCCACGCTGATCTGCAGCTTTTTGTCTGTGCCAAAATGCTGTCGTCATAGCCTGCGGTCCATTTTAGCAGAGATGAAAATCAGAGGGAGCCACATCCGAGCTATATGGTAGGTGATCGCCATATCCTCGCTATGTGGTAGGTGATCAGACACTTCCAATCGAAAACGCCGCAGGAGTGTCTTCATTGCCCCTGCAGTGTGCGGCCGAGAATTGTCATGAAAAATAAAATGCATTGCGCAACGTTACGCAAAGATTCTTCGGATTTTCGCGGTAGGTTCCATTTCCCGACCGCCGGAAACTTACTTTCCGATTAATCCTCGTACATTAATAGGTACTTTGAGGTACTAGCCTACCTAAAAACATACGAGTTGTACTAGCTATAATTATTACTCTGCAAATAACGTAAATACTGACATAAGTTGTCAGAACATCATCCTCAGTCATCAATAATTTAAAAAATATCTGCATTCATACCCTTATACCCCCTATAGCTCAAAAGAATACAGTAGGAAATGAGGAAGGTTGTCAACAAATCCACAATGTTATCTAGCCTATACATCGAGCAAGCAATAAAGGAAAGCAATAAAAAATTGGATGGGGAGATAAACTTTAGGTTATGGACAAGAAATAAACACTTTGAGAACTGCTGGTATCCGAAACGGAAAAGGCCTTGGAAGAACAGATGAACGGCTGGACACTGTCTCGAAAACATGTAAGATGAACATCAACAAAGGTAAAATGAGTGTAAGGGAGTGTAGTCGAATTAAATCAGATGATGGTGTTAGCATTAGGCAACGAAAGCAGGCACCAGAAGTGCTGTAGGAGTTTTGATACTTGGAGATCAAAAGAAACGATGATGGCAGAACAAAAGAGAATGTAAAATGAAGACTGCCAATAGCAAGAGAAGCATTTAAGATGAGGAGGAATGTGTTAACTAGTAATGTAAGTTTGAGCGTTAGAATTCTTTCCTGAAAGTATTTTTCTGGAGGGTAGCCTTTTACGGAAGTGAAATGTTGACGATAAACAGTTGAGACAAGATGAGAATACGAGCTTTTGAAAGGTGGTGCTGCAGAAGTATGGTCAACGTTAGGTGGAAAATCGAGAAATTAATTAAGAGCGGCAAAATTGGACTGAACTGAGAAAACATGCAATTGTGGCACAAGTTGACTATAGGAAGGGATCGGTTGTTAGAAACAGTCTCAGTTTAGTAATGGGGTGAAGTGTGTGTGCATGTGGGGAAGGTGGCGAGGAATTTTAGAGGGAGGCCAAGATTCGAATATAGTGAGCTGGTTAAAAGCATGTAGGTGACTGAAGCTAATCAGAGATCAAGAGGCTTCCACAGGATAGAGTAGCGAGGAGAAGTGCCGCAAACCAGTCTTCGGCCTGAAGACGTTAGCAACAAATCAAATAGAAATCAAGGTAGACAGGAGAGAAGCAAAAGATATGTTTTTGTAACAATAGGAAATTGTATTGTACAGTATTACTTGTACGAACACTTATACAGCGTCAAACCAAACTTTACCGACAAAATTTCGGAGGGTGTTCAACGATATTTTTGTTCAGAATGTTTTGGAAGAAGTGATCCGCGGTTTCTGCTGGATCTTTCACGGTTTACTTGCTAATTTACTAGCTGTCAACATCACCAATGATAAGATGTACAGTGAAAAGTTTATTCTTAAAACAGTGTACCAATAGTGAGTGTAGAATTTGCACTTCTCCTTTTCCCATCTGGACAACAGTTAACTTTATCTACATAAATAAAAATGTAAATGTTCGTTTGTTGAAAATCGTGTATCTCCGTAAGGACTCTTGGCCGATTGCTTTGAAATTTTCACACAACGTTGCAATCTAAACAGGCATATCTTACGTACCTACTTAAAGAGCTCTTTCAGGTGTACATATAACTGTGTGAAATTTTTTTGTAACAGAGTTTACCTATTATTAAATTTATAACAAGCTATTACTGATATCAAAAAATAGTTACATTGTAACACATCCTTACTCCAATGCATCGTTGTGCACAATTCTCAAAAGATTCAGTCTAAAAATTTTGGAGGCTTGCGATTCGGAACCTTTACAGTTTCTATATAGTTACAAACGAAGATGTTCGTTTCTTCAATATCTCCAACCTCCTAAAGTTCCTTACGGCTGCTTTGAAATTTTGACATAACATTGCATTCAAATAATCAGGTGTTTTTGTATACCTAATGAAACGCCGTCTGGTATATATTTATTAAAAGAGAAAACGTTATAAGAATGTAAATGTTGATTTGTTCAAAATCGTAAAGTTCCGAGAGTTCTTGATTGATTGTTTTTCAAATTTTATTTTGACACGATGCTGAATTCTGATAGGGGCATGTTTTTTTAGGTCCCTAATTCATATATACAGGGTGTTACAAAAAGATACGGCCAAACTTTCAGGAAACATTCCTCACACACAAATAAAGAAAAGATGTTATGTTGACATGTGTCCGGAAACGCTTAATTGCCAAGTTAATTTCGTCAGTATGTACTGTACTTCCTCGATTCACCGCCAGTTGGCCCAATTGAAGGAAGGTAATGTTGACTTCGGTGCTTGTGTTGACATGCGACTCATTGCTCTACAGTACTAGCATCAAGCACATCACATCAGTACGTAGCATCAACAGGTTAGTGTTCATCACGAACGTGGTTTTGCAGTCAGTGCAATGTTTACAAATGCGGAGTTGGCAGATGCCCATTTGATGTATGGATTAGCACGGGGCAATAGCCGTGGCGCGGTAAGTTTGTATCTAGACAGATTTCCAGAACGAAGGTGTCCCGACAGGAACACGTTCGAAGCAATTGATCGGCGTCTTAGGGAGCACGGTACATTCAAGCCTATGACTCGCGACTGGGAAACACCTAGAACGACAAGGACACCAGCAACGGACGAGGCAATTCTTCGTGCAGTTGACGATAACCCTAATGTCAGCGTCAGAGAAGTTGCTGCTGTACAAGGTAACGCTGACTACGTCACTGTATGGAGAGTGCTACGGGAGAAGCAGTTGTTTCCGTACCATGTACAGCGTATGCAGGCACTATCAGCAGCTGATTGGCCTCCACGGGTACACTTCTGCGAATGGTTCATCCAACAATGTGTCAATCCTCATTTCAGTGCAAATGTTCTCTTTACGGATGAGGCTTCATTCCAACGTAATCAAATTGTAAATTTTCACAATCAACATGTGTGGGCTGAAGAGAATCCGCACGCAATTGTGCAATCACGTCATCAACACAGATTTTCTGTGAACGTTTGGGCAGGCATTGTTGGTGATGTCTCGCTAACGGACGACATTTTGAACATTACCTGTAACAAAGTGTTTGAAGTCACGCTGGTACGTTCTGTTGCTGTGTGTTTCCATTCCATGATTAACGTGATTTGAGGAGAAGTAATAAAATGAGCTCTAACATGGAAAGTAAGCGTTTCCGGACACATGTCCACATAACATATTTTCTTTCTTTGTGTGTGAGGAATGTTTCCTGAAAGTTTGGCCGTACCTTTTTGTAACGGGAAGACATCGTTACCAAGAATCTCAAAATGTACCTTTCCGATTTTCTTCAGAATTTTACACGCAACTGTAATAAACGGTCAGACAAACAGACTATATACTTTTTAATCTATAAATAAATATATAAAATGTACTACTGTGAACGTTATTAGCAAACGCAAATATTGTATTTATAGCTTAATGCTTTATGTTTAGAATAATAGTAGAGAATCTGAATTTGCAATAACAATAAACAAAACTCAAGGTTTGAGACAGAGTGGCAGATGAGATAGACAGAAGGGTTGAGAGGAAATGGACATAGAAAACGGGAAGGAGGAGATGGATAGAGAGAGGGCGCAGAAGGAAATGGACGAGACAGGGAGATATAGAGGGAGAGGGTGAAGAGAGAGGGTGAAGAGGTGATGGACAGAGAGAAGGGGAAGGAGGAGGAGGAGGAGATGGAAAGGAGACGGGGACGGAGAGAGGGACAGAGACAGGGGAGAGAAAGAGATTAGGACGTATATGCAATTCCCAAACATATTGGAAACGTGCGCTTTCTCTTTTCTTTCTTTCCCACAGCAAAGTGTGGGCGAGTAAAGTAGGCTTTAGAAAAAAAAATGTTTCACTGCTGCACAACTCTCTTCTGTATGCATCGTTACTAAACGTCGGGTGTCTATCATTAAAGACAGCTGACAACGAACAGCTGAAAGTCGTATATGTCTCAGAGTTACGAGGACCACGCTTACAGACAGTAATGGCCCCTAAAAAGGTCTGTGATGCTTTTGGAAATTTCTGTAGACCTCTCTGCCCACCTTTGTGTATTACATTAGCACAGCTGTAACACACACAATGTCCACCATCGTGGCACTGGTTTTACATTTGCTAATGAGTGATCATCAACACGAACTTCAGAAGAGTGTGGCGCGTTTTCGACGTCGTTGCATCGAAAATTAACCTACTGGGAAGAGAAGTCAACGATTTAAGAATGGAGTGGACAGTAGCAACACTCGGAATTTACGTAAAAACACTCAACGGAAGCTAAGAGCAAAATCTGTAACGGTTTGACTCAACCTACATTAACAGTGTTACAATGGTTCAAATGGCTCTGAGCACTATGGGACTTGACTTCTCAGGTCATCAGTCCCCTAGAACTTAGAACTACTTAAACCTAACTAACGTAAGGACATCACATACATCCAGGACCGAGGCAGGATTCGAACCTGCGACTGTAGCGGTCGCGCGGTTCCAGACTGAAGCGCCTAGAACCTGCTCGGCCACACGGGCCGGCCAACAGTGTTACACATAACATACCTTTTTAATTTCATAAAAGAGCACACAGATACTGTTGTATTAGAACTGAGTTCAAGACGAGAAGGAGAAACTGCATTCTATGAAAGCGGTGGCAGACTTACCTTAGGAACAACGAAACTCGCCGTGGTGTGGCCCACGTGTGTCAGCCGGGCGTCCGATCACGGGACTCCCTCCAGTCTGCCCTGCCGAAAGAAAGACACGAGTTATAGAACACTGGCCACAGTGTGGCGTCTGCTAAGAAACTTAGAACGTGTACGAACGCAGCTTTCCAGAACGCTCTGTACACGTTTTAATGCGTATCGGCAGAGGAATACGGTGCCAAGAGACATTTTGTGCTGCTTACCTGTTTCCTCTAGTCCTTGGCAGCTTTATCACAAATATATAAATATATAAGTAATAGATTTACTCACTCCAGTTTCTGTTTTGTTTTTCGATAGTGGTGCATAGCACATATAAATTGAAAGAAATTCATGTTGCCACCATAATCTGCTGTTGAATCTAACGTTCATTGACGACTATTTTCCGTCATAATACCAGTATCGCAAGGTAAATATCATTACATTTAAGGAGAAAAAGTACTATCAAACGAATTATCCCCATGACATTACTTTTTAGCATAATGTTATTTACGTCGACATCAGATCGGTATTCTCATCGAAACTAATAAATAATCTTTTGATTCATAAACCAGTTTGTCAGAATCCCAAAAATGAATCTCTTTCAATGCACGGAAGCTCTGAGTACAACTTACGTTCACGTCGCATGCAGAAAGTCCGATTACAGATCAGTATTCCCCAAATCGAATGCTATCGTTTAAAGTGGTCCATTGTGACGTTCTGTTCGATTTTTATTTGGATAGTACTGTGTTATTTTTCTGCTCTTTGTTGCTTCTATCCTCATGCCAAACCGGTTCAATCAATATCATGTAAAGAACATCGTCACGCATACAGAATCGGAGCTTCGTGAGGGAATCCCATTTGTATCATGAAACAGTGAACCATACAGCAAATAACGATGTATTAAATAATACCTGAATTGAAACTGATGACGTCATTATAGCAAATACCTCCCTTAACGCTAGCCTAAAAGAAGATGACCCAGCTGAAGGATAGAAATATCTGTGACTTACTGGTTGATACATAGGGTGAGGAAAATGCACCTTAAGGTGCAAAATCCAGCATGCATCTGCCGCACCTGAGGCAGTTGTAAGTTGGGTTGCGTACTTTAAGGTGCGGAAATGAAAAATATTTCAGGCGCCTTAATATAGCCAATCGAATCTACACATTCCGGACCCGAGGTAAATGAAATAAATTGCGTTCTCTACCTTGATGTCCATGAAATATTTTCTGAGCCATTTTTTTCGCCTATCCTGTTAAATGTGAGCGGCACATGTTATGCGTGTGGCTGACAGTGTGTTCATGTGATACATTATAATTTGCCAAGCAGAGTCAGCCACACAAAATTTTTCTTACTATGTCGGAATTGTGATCCACTTAAATCCGGAAGATAAAAATAGGGAAATTATTAGTGTGAATTATTCGTTGGCCACGTAACAAAGAAGCAATTTCGAAGCACTTCAAAAAAGAAGAGTCACTATTTGAGATCTCGTCGACGACGAGACAACATTGGATTAGGCAAGGAAAGAGAAGACACTCGGACGTGTCCTTTTCTAACCAACCAGACTGCCATTTTCAGTAAGCGACTTGGGGAAACCACGGAAAAGATAGAGCCGGAGGGGAATTTGAACCGACTTTCTACTGGATATTAGCCCAGCGTCATACCATTGTTTCACGTCACCCGTTGCCTATAGATCTATGCCCCGCAAACTCCCATCTCGTCTTTATTAAGCTGGAACGGTAGCTCAGCGTATTCGATCATGGGACTCGCCACTTTCTATAATAAAAAATTGTTATGATCGAGAGAATTAGAAAGACGTCATGCGACATCTGCAAGGACAGGGAAATATATAAATGAAGGAGGGAGGGAGGGAGGGAGGGAGGGAGGGTGGGAGGGAAGGAGGGAGGGAGTTGGGAAAGAGAGGGAGGGAGGGAGGGAGGGAGGGAGGGAGGGAGGGAGAGAGAGAGAGAGAGAGAGAGAGAGAGAGAAAGTGGTCAGCGTGGCTGACTGCCGTATGGGGTACCTGGGTTCGATTACAGGCACTTTCGAGAATTTTTTCTCGTTGGAAGACTGGAACTGGGTGCACTTCGTCTCGTGAGACCAACTGAGGAGCTACTTGACCGAGTAGTAACTGTTCCAATGTCAAGAAAACCGACAACGACCAGGAGAGCAGCGTGCTGACTACATGCCGCTCCATACCGCATCAAATGACGCCACTGGCGGTTGGTCTGACCTGCTTGGCCCATCTGTCAGCCGCAACATGGAACCCTTTACCTTTTGCCTTTATGACTGCGGTATGCTTAATAAATGTGGCAGGTCTCTGAAGTTAACACTGATCTACTCCATCTACACAAGCCATATTATGGAGAGTGGCAGAGGCTACTTAGTGTACGGCTAGCACCTTCCCCGCCCTCCGCCCCACGCCATCGCCATTGCTGTGGTAGTGTGATAGTCACAAATGCTACAACAATCTCTCGCTACTGTCTGACGATGGGGTTCACACCCGAAACTAGTAACGGTGAAAAAAATCATTGAATAAAAGTGTAGCTGGTTACTCATTTTTCTTCAGTGTTATCTTGTATCACACGCTGTGGGCAGAAGGTGGTAAAGCACGTGCTTTACGATGGTCCACTGGTACAGTTGAAGTTTCGATTCCCAGCCGATTTCGAGAGGTTTGCCTCTGACAGCGTCACACATTTTGTTTACGGTCTTCTCTTTTGGTTAATAGCGCCTCCTTTCATGTAGCAGTTCTGCATGACAGGGTAGGCAATATAAAGTGTTCAGTCACATTAATGTGACCATTTGTCAAAAGCCTTAATAACTGCCTCTTGTAGCGCGTACCGCTGCAAGACGTGCAGGAGGAGAGTGTGGTTCTGGAAAATACCGGCGAGGATGTGGAGCCACGCCTACACCAGTGCCGTTGCCAACTGCGTTAGGTTTCTCGGTTGAGGATGCATGCCCCAAACAACCCGATCGAGATGTTCCCACAGATTCTCGACTGAATTTTGATCCTGGGAGATCGCTGGCCAAGAGAGTACAGAAAACTCATCCTGATTCTCTTAGAACCACTCACATAGACTGCGAGCTGTGTGACACCTTGCATTGTCCTGCTGGTAAATGACACTCTGTCGTAGGAAAACTGCGTGTAGGGAAGGCCATGTTTGTTTCGCTCCATTGTGGCTTCCAGAATGACGATATGACCCAGGGAATGCCACTAAAACATTCTTCAGATCACAACGCTCCCTCTTCTGGCCTGAAAGATTGTTGCAGAGTGTTTACTGGCATACGTTTAGAGCTGTGTACTCCAAAGGTTACCTGTCCGATGGAGTATAAAACGTGATTTACGAGGGTCACTCCAAAAGAAATGAACACTATTTTTGTAAAACATACAGTCTTCATTCTACGTGTGTGAAAGTTTTACAGTGTGTAGATGCATACTTCCCGCTTGTTTTCAAACTTAGTTCAACCAGTTCCCGTGAGTGGCGCCGTCACAGCATGTCTTCAAGATGGCTGCTACAGTTGCGTTCGTCAGAAGCAACGTGCTATCATAGAATTCCTGTGCTGTGAAAACGACGACTGATGACCTCAGATATTAAGGCCCGTAGTGCTCAGAGCCATTTGTGAAAACGAGACAGTGGGAAACATCCACAAGAGGTTGAAAAAGGTGTATAGAGATGCTGCTGTCCACTGCAGTACAGTTAGTCGCTGAACAAGCAGGTTACGTGATGAAAGCGGGCACGGCAATATTGAGGATGCAGCGGCAGACCTCGTACTGCACACACTCCAGACAATGTGCAGAGAGTTAACCAATTGGTCACTGCTGACAGACGCATCACAGTGAACGAATTGTCACCTACGTTGGGATAGGGGAAGGAAGTGTTTGCAGGATACTGAAAGTTTTGGCGTTAAAAAAAGGTTTGTGCCAGGTGGATTCCCAGGATGTTGACAGTGGCTCACAAAGAAAAAAAAAAAAAACGGTATGCAGCGAACTTTTAGAACAGTACGAAAATGGTAGAGATGAATTTCTTGGAAGAATTGTGACAGGTGATGAAACATGGCTCCATCATTTTTCACCAGAGACGTAGAAGCAATCAATGGAGTGGCACCATGAGAATTCATCCAAGAAAAAAAATTCAAAACCACACCTTCTGCTGGAAAAGTTATGGATACAGCGTTTTTCCATTCCGAAGGACTCTTGCTTGTGGACATCCTGCCAAGTGGAACCACCATAAATTCTGATGCATTTGTGACGACACTGAAGAAACTTCAAGCTCGACTGAGTCGTGTTCGACCACATCGGCAAAGGCAGGATGTTTTGCTGTTGCACGAGAATGCACGGCCACATGTCAGTCAAAAAACCATTGAAGCGAACACAAAAACTCGGATGGACAACACTGAAACACCCGCCTTACAATCCTGACCTGGCTCCATGTGACTATCATCTCTTTGCGAAACTGAAAGACTCTCTTCGTCGAACAAGGTTTGAAGATGACTCCGTTGTGCACGCTGCCAAACAGTAATTCCAACAGGTTGGTCCAGAATTTTCACGTGCGGGTATACAGACGCTGGTTCCAAGATGCGTAAGGCAGTTGAGAGGGATGGAAATTATGAGGAGAAATGAAAATATTGTTCCTAAAGGATGTATCTACTAGAGATGGTTAGTTCGCGAACGAACGGGTGCAAAAGAACGGTTCACCAAGATGAACGAAAGGACCGAGGAACGATTTCCAAGGAACGATCGGTTCATAGTTTACTTCGGTCGCGGCGATGTACTTATAGTTCCCTGGAACGAGGAACGATCGCTTCATAGTTCACTAGTTCACTTCGGTCGCGGCGGTCACTTCGGCAGTTCTCGTTCCAGCCTCGGTCGCGTGCTCCTCTCAGTCTCGGTCTCCCTCGGCCGCACTCGTCATTCTTCGCATGACCACCTGTCTCAGGTCCACTGCCGACTGCTCCTAGTTAGTTCAGTATCCAGTTGTTCGTTTCGTTCACTGCGCTCGGCTGTTTTACATGTGTTCCAAATTGTTCTTGCACTTGGTTCTGGCTATTCAGCGTCCACGACCGGTAATCAAAAAGTATTTTATAGTTACGTAAATTACATAAAAATTACGTTGTATGTAATAGGTACGTTTTTTGAGGTAACAAAAGGCCATATCAGCTAACTTCATTATATCGATGAACAGCAGAAGACATACTTATAACAAGGCAAGTTTTTTTTTGTTATTCATATATTTTTTGGTTTCATCGACTTGATTTAGCAGCTAACTTTCAATAATATGCTTCTTTTTTGTGTAAGAAAATTCATATCAAACGATTTTTGTGTATCTTTCATATACAAAATATTACATTTTGGAAAGCTCTAATTATTTTTAAGTTTGGTTGTTTCCAATTTGCATTACCTGCTAGTTTGGTTTCCTTGAAAAAATAAAAATGGTTTTTGGGTCATTTTGGCTCAGTAGGAGAAGCGGTGCCTCTCCATTTGAAAACATTTAGATTGCCATAAAATCGTATTTACTTATTATCTTAAAAACATTTGTTGAGAAGGCGCTTTCAAACCAAAAACTTTATTACTGCCAACTTAATTATTATTATTATTATTATTATTATTGCTGTATTAATTTTAATAATGTAACATAAAAATCTAATTTTTACTAAGCGTGTGACGCAAGTATGAGTACACCACATTTTATTTTATGCTCCCATAAAGTCTCTACTTCGCCTACGAACTCAGAGACAACGTGAAGTATATATAGGATGTAAACGATTATTGTTTACAACGTAGTATAGCTATGTAGTGGAAGTCGAAACGAAGAGTTTTATACAAGACACTTGTGGTCTATTAAGTTGGGAAACAGCCACCAACAGTTTTACAAGACTACATGAGCTATAGCCCGTGCGCTTCGTGTGAGATTTTCATGTTCTCTTCTCCAGGTCTCTACACATCGTCATCGATTGTTTCGCAATTGTTGCTTGCACTAGCTTGTTATTTCTTCACTGCCTAATTATTACATGTTTGTCTGTTTGTTGTGTCTGCTCGTAACGGGCAACACATCTTCCGTAATTGGCAAGCAGTCTGCACTCGGGGCCGGTTTTCCGTACGCCACCCTATATTATTTCCCTGCGATCAGCCACACAAGGCTACAGTTGGCAAAACGAGAGGTTCTGCAGAATCACAGAAATTAGTTCTAAAAGTGTGTAAGAATTCTGTAATGAATGAAAACTCTATACTCCATGGGGGAGGCAAGTGCCCCCTCTTGTTGTCCTCCGTCCTTCAGTCATCTACACTACTAGTTTTCAGTTTTTCATAAGAACCATATTCCATGCACAAATGAACGATGAACGAGTAAAAATGAACGGTTCCCAAAAAGGAACGACCAGCAGTGAACCAGTTCACAAGGATGAACGAGTTTGGCCATCTCTAGTATCTACACACTGTAAAACTTTCAAACATGTAGAATAAAAGATGGATTTAAAAAAAAAAGAGTGCATTTCTTTTGGAGTGACCCTCGTATCTGGAAAGGCTACCTGTCACCACTCAGTTGGTGTCCAGTTGCGGTGTTGGCGTTCAAATTGCAGACGGCGGTTCACGTCCCCGACCAGACCAGAGTCCACAACAGCCTCTGTGAACCACACAGAGGTTCACCTACGGTCGACGCACAGATAGGCAACCCGACTTTCAACTTCTGCACCACGGGCAGATGATGTCAGTCGGGTTGCCTGCATTAAGGTGCATCAAACGTCTTCCGCGACAGTCTAATGTCGGCCAGCCTGTACGCAGCCGAGCGCGGGTGGAACCTCTGTGTGGTCCACAGGCGCTGTTGCGGACTCCGCTCTGTACTGCAGCGCGAACCGCCGTCCCCTCGAGTACGAGGCCACTGCGCGAGCTCGGCAGATGCCGGCGCTGGGGCTCGGACACTGTGACAACGCGCGCCGCCACCGCCGGCCTTCGCTTTCGCTCTCTCCGCAGAGTAACCTTTCTGCCGACCGCGGGTTGCGCAGGTGTCTGGTCGGCGGTCGCGACGAGAGGCGCGCAGCAGGTGATTTAGCGCGCGGGGCCGCCGCGGGCCGGCCGTCTCCCACGCGATTGTCAGGCGGCGCAGATTTACGACCCCCCGGTCTCGCAGACGCGGTCGATCCGCTCTCCGGAGCTGCGCCGCGCCTACCCACGCGCAGAGTCGGCTGGCGCTCGGTGTTATCGTGTCCGGTGTTTTATCTCGCCGCGACCCACACTCTCCACATCTTAGCAGTTTTCTTTCGCTCAGGAGTCTATTCTTCATTCTCTGTAGCCTATCTGTTTCTCTGTCCTTTCAGCAACACGGAATGAAACAGTGTACAAGCAAGTACGAAGCGAGCGACGTGACTCTGTCCTTTCCTATTAGAGCTATAGCATATCGTGCGAATCTGCGAGGGCGGTTCGGAAAGTAAGGTTCGATCGATCACGAAATGGAAACCACGGTGACAATCCGGTGAAGCTTTGCACAGATCTGTTGTGTTGTGCAGTGTCCCTAGTACGATCGTAGCTAGCGTCACGTCGCTCTTTTCAGGTCTGAGCGCGCACTCAACGAGTAAAGGTGGCTAGAAAATAGTGTCTCCCGCCAAATATGGGTGTCTGCAGAGAGATTTCTCCTAATTTCGTGCAACCCCACGTAACATACGTGTCATACGGTTCCTTCTTCGCGACAGTTCTCAGCAGCACACTGCAGGGGCAATGAAGACTTTCCTTTTTCACTCTCGATGGGAAGTGTTCGAACACCCACCATTGGCTCCCTCTGATTTTCATCTCTGCTGAAATGAAGAGCTGGCTATGAAGGCAATCTTTTGGCACAGACAACGAGCTATGGTCTAGCACAGAAAATTGACGCAAAGCGTAGGAGACTGCCTTCTATAACAATGATAATGAACAATGATAATGAAAGTACATAGCGTCTCCCAAAAAATTTTTCAATGTAATTTTCATCTCTTTCGAAACTTTTAATCTCTGTCAACCCACCGTCCCTCTCAAGAAACAATAAACAAACAAAGACTGTCGCTCGCTACAGTTTCGCAGTTTGTCCAACAAAAATTCAATATTAAGCATGTTATTTGTTTACTGCTATTCACCAAACAGTTTTCAGACTGTATTCTCATATACTCGTACCTCGGAAACTACCTGCAGAATTGTACAACACATAGTTCACGAGACATGATGTCACAAACATTGATACGCGTAAGAAACTAGTTTTTGTTGGAAAGGCGCGCAAACTCTCTGTGGTCTCATTCATGCACACACTGCCAAGCGGGGTTGTGCCGGGTGTGACAATAAGTTGACTTGCAGACCTGATACTTCCACGATTCGCCTATGGTGACAGAAAAATTCTCTGACTGCATGCTGCGGCCCCGGACGCTCCAACTGTTGATGACTGGTGATGCCCATTGCAATGACGACCACATGTTACTGGCCGCCCGCTTCGATAAAGTGATCCCAGTGTGCAAGATGGCCATATTAGTTCACATTTTCGGCATAATTTTTGGCGTATGGCTCCCTTGGTTTTGTTACTTATTACATAAAACGAATAAATAAATAAAAAAATGTGCTGATGCGCATAAGTGGTGGGAGGGGAGAGACATCGTGGCTAGGCCACGGAATTCGACCCGCCCTGCCTCCTCCAACCTCTCGCTGACTGTGCTACTAAAAATAAAAAATAAATTTAAAAAAAACACTCACACGCAAAAGGTAAACTAGGTCGGCAGCCTGTGTTAATTTTCGGGAGGTACATTTGTTTTTAATTTGTTGTTCCGTTTCCGTATGCAAGAGGTAGAAGAAATGTAGTAATTGTTCTTGCCATAAAGCAGACAAAACCTCTCTTTCTTTTTCAGTTAAAGAAAAAATCTATTCTCAAAAAGAAAACAGGTGGTAATAAAAAATAGTCGGTAGAGTACTTGCCCGGGAAAAAAGTGGTAAGGCGACCGCTCGCGATAGTCGGAAAATCTGGGTTCGAGTCCCGGTCCGGCACAAATTTTCACTCTCGTCATTACATTCTACAGCTGATGGTTGTCCATATTCGCAATTGCGAATTCATTCGGCGTGGCGCTTACTACAGTTTGTACCATATGTGTATCGTACTGTCGGTACGCGTTCACGTTAGAAAGTATTCATTCCTTGTTACCATCGTTACTGAATGCCAACACAGTTCTTTTTTCCTTTTTTTTCCGACGCTTCTCGAGTGAATATGACGGTCGACACGAAACACAGCTGGTGATACTTCCCGGCTATTCTCTCAGGGAACAAAACAACACCGTTTGCTTCTCTTCCACTATATAAAGATTGCCCACACAATGAGAACATGTACTACATTATCGTTAACGAAGACACATGTCACCATTACAATGAGTCATTGTAAAACAGGACTAATGTGTTCCCTCAACACCGACAACAATTTAATTTTACAGTCGATCTGAACATATTGTGTGAAACGTAGATAAGCTGAGCGGCACTGCTTGACAAAGAAAGCAATGCGCCCATAAGACGTGCGCCTAGTCAGTGTAACCTCGTACACGTAGACTCAGGAATGGGTATGTAAATTATTGGCGCTACAATTCTAGAACGGCCTCCAGAGATCGTTAGTATTCTTAGTCTTTAGTATCGCTATCAGGCCTGGTAGACTGTATAAAGGGCGTGACCAAACGTCCGACGTTGAGTGGTCACTGTGAAGGGCATCGCGATGCAGCGGATTCGCCTGAGACAGCGTTATCAGCAACTGACAGAGTAGTTCGAATGCGGCCTGATTGTGGGTTTTCAATTGGCCGGCTGGTCGAATCTTTCAGCATCAGTTTCTGCAGCATTCGGTTGTGTCAGTAGTCCGATGCTGGACTGCATCGGAACGTGAGGACAGAGACACTTGTCGTCAAGGTTGTGCTCGATCAAGTGTGACCACAAAAAGGGTAGATCGCTGTATTGTGCACCAAGCGCATTGTAACCCCTTCACGCCTGAAACATTCTGTATTGTCCCCCACCTTTGGTCGGAGACTAGCAGCAACCGGACTAGCGAATAACCGTCCCATGAGTCGGCTGTTGTTAACACCTCAAAACAGGCTGTGACTTGCCGAATGGCATCCCAGATGACGTCTCGTGCGACACTACCGTGGTTCCATTTTTCAACAGGACAATGCTCGTCCGTACATGGGAAGTGTCTCTATGAACAGCCTATACCTTGCTGAGATAGTCCCACGGCCACCAATATCAAGAAATCTCTCCCCAGTAGAGTGCGTACGAAGCCACCTCGGATATCAACTACGTGGAAGTGCCAGTGTTGACGACATCAAGGGCCAGTTATAAGGTAGAGGGCCAGATTGCCTCAGGAGAGAGTACAACGGCCTTACGACACCCTTCCAAATTGAGCCATTGCATGTACCCAGGCCAGAGGGGGCGCGACGTTATATTCACAAGTTGACTCTCAACTGTGCAGTTCTTTGCAAATTTGACTCGATATTGTAATCACTGAAATAATATCGTATACCCTCTCAATCCGTGAAGTTTCATTTCATTTTCTCCCCGTTTAGGTTCTTCCCTTTTCTGTCAGGCTGTGTATCCACACTTTTTTATGGTAATAATATTCACGCTAACTGTTCCACTCCGCCACTCTGCCCCACTTTTACTATTGAATCAGTCTGTCTATTATTTATATTATTTATTAAATTTTCGTTTTCTCTATTCTTAGACAATACATACACACATATTCCCCCAATTAATACTGTTACTGATGTATAATTTTTCCATTACTTGATCATTATTAGTATTTTTGTTCCTATTGTTTCTATCGTTACTACTGTTCCGTCGGACATGAACCGACGTCAGCCGTAAGTGGGCACTGAAGTAATTCAACGGTGCAAGTTGAAAATTTGCATCAGACCGGGAATGGTACTCGGATTTCGTGCTTTAAGCGAGCGGTCACCTTAACCGCATCGGCTACGCGAGCACGATTACCGTGCGGAACAAATTCTCAGCTTAACGTACCCTGTGAAGTAGTGTCCCTGTCCAGTTAGCTCATTTCATCGCAGCGTTTCCTGTGTTCCCTCAAGAGGTACGGACCCTGTTTTGCATCCACACTGTAACAGTCAAGCCTACAGATATGCTACACTAGGTGTGATTTCTGTCAACCGGTACCTCCTTCGAAATATAAATATGACGGCCGCCGTATCATAAATAGTGGGATTATCGAACAGAACAGACAGTACACATACATATTATACGAGTAAATCAGTAAACTTGACTGCTATGATATCCAGAATGTGGATACACAACAGGGTCCGTACCTCTTGAGGGAACGTGGGGAATGCTACGAGGAAACGAGTTAAATGAACATGGACGCGACTTCGTAGTTTGCGTTAGTTGAGAATTTGGGGGGGGGGGGGGGTGAGGGAGGATACAAAGTGCACTGAGACAGCTGAAGCAGTTAAGGTGACCGCTCTTGTAATGTGGGAAACCGGGATTCGAGTCCCGGTCAAACACAAACTTTCAAATTTTGTCATTGATTTATTTCAGTGCCCATTTGCGGCTAATGTCAGTATCTCTGTAGAATAATTATTTTTCTTCTTATTATTATTACTTAGTTTGAAGTTATAAACATTTTAAAAACTTTCCTTAAAAAGTTTTAAAACTTTCAACGTTTTTCTGTATATTTTATCAATCGCTTTAACACTAAAAACTTGTTTGCAAAGTGATGAGCAGTTTCGGCAGCTTATACTTTAAGCCATCTTCAGATCACACCTAGTATTATAAATGCGCTCATTGTGTACAAAACCGCTGCGTCTTTCATAAAATTCTTATTTTAAGTCTCCAATTGAAGAAAAAGCCTGTACATCGTAGTAAATTTCTTTAATATACACTGAAGCGGCCATGTAATTATTTCTGTTACAGTCAGTTACTGGGAACAGTGATTCCCCACGAAAATTGAACAAGAAGTGAATAGTAAAACATACTACACATTGACTTCAAGTACTGTTTCCAATAACTGACTGTAACGGAAATAATTACACGGACGTATCAGTGTATATAAAAAAAATTTACGACGTTTACAGGCTTCTTGTTTCTGTTGCTGTCATAGATAACGCGGCTGTTCATAGTACATTTTACATGGAGATCTGAAATACGAATGTTACAGAAGATGCAATGGTTTTGTACACTGCGAGAGCATTTATAATACTACGTGTGATCTGAAGATGGCAGTTAAGTTACAGAAACCGGTTACCACTTTTTATATAATTTTTCAATGCTAAATGAGATTGAGATATATATGGGAAAATTCTGAAAGTTTTAAAAGGTTTTATAGAAAGTTTTTAAAACTTTTATAATTTACAATAGATTATCTGCTTACGATCGCTTTCTCCTTTCTGAGAAAGGCAGATATATTCATTATTATTACTATTAATATGCTGAGAGACAATTTTTTTTATCAAATGCAGCATGTGACAATTTAAAAAAAATTTAAGTACGATCTATTATATGTAGCTATTTGCGGCGGAGAATTTTTAAGTTTCAGAACGTTAACGGACAGTGGGGTGTGTCTGTGGTGTTTCAGGGGACGGCGACGCCATGCATTATGGAGGAGGACGCAGACAGCCACGGCCCGTCCGCAGGCGCAGATAGAGACGGTGAAAAACGACGGAAGCGCCACGAGAGGCAACAAACCATCTCTCTCTCTCTCCCAAGAAAAGTCGCACTCTCGTTTTATGTCCGCGCAGTAAAACATCTTTTATATATAAAAAAGCAACGTGAGCGCTCGCGATGCAGTTTTCAACTGTCTGGCCGTCGCAGGCGCAACCCCTTCCGCTTCCCGGGGGTGGAGGGGAGATCATTGTCTGCAGCGGCGAGTGGAAATTCTCGTGGCCTCCGTCCCCCGCATGTAACTCATGCCGGCGGCGGCGACTTTTTCCAAGATTTCGTGAAGAGCAGTGAAATTTATGTACTTCCCTGCAGTTGTTGGGGGGTCTTATTTCTGCCAGTTGGAAGAAGTCTTCATTACCAACCGGGGAGAGGGGAAATAACTTGTGCTGAGTTACAGGCGACCTCTCTGGACCGGGATGAACACGTCAGTGGGTTAATGAGCCGACATGCGGTTGACACCGCAATGGACAGCCACACTGGGAGAAGGGACGATCGAGTATTAACATTAAAGAGGGAACAAGAAAAAACTCAACCAGTTCGCTGCTGATATAGAACGGACAGTAAGTTATATACCGTTGTCATCAAACAATAAAAACAGCTACAGGAGTTGTAAAATTCGAACAACGGTTGATTGAGCGATAGGAATCGCTCTGTGTGGAATCTGTTTCACTTTCATCTTATAACAAGAGCATTCCTAAAGATGACGACATAAACCAGCATTAAAAAAACCTTTATTTTTATTTCCTTTCTGTCACACATTGGTCACGTTTCATTTATCCCTTTCCTACTTTTGTAAGATTCTTCAATTTTCCGTCCGTCTTTTCCTTTAATTTCTTCCTCTCAAATCATTTGGCTTTTTTCAGTTTCTGTACGTCGCACTCTTTCTATGCTCACAATATTTTCCTGAGAAGCACACCGCCCGCCCAGAAAGTGCGGGGACTGGTTTTATTCCTGGCGCGTAAACGACGTCAGAACAGTAACCACACGCCGGCAGCTTGAGCTAACAACTGTAAACAACATATGTGCATCAGACCAGTTGTGAGCAGGCGTCGATATTGTTGTACCAGAAATCGCAATGGAGGAACCAACTGGACATCTCTAAATAACGTGTTCAAGACATTCTCCAGGATGTTCTCAGAAGGAGGAAAGTCTGAGCGAAGTCTGTCCCGCAGACCTCTCAACTCCCGAACAATGGGCTGTCAATATGAACTTAACGGAAAATGACAATATCCAGAAAGGGACTTTAGTGGTTCGATGTGATCGAAAATGTGCGAACGTGGCGGGCGAGTTTAACAACTTCCAAAAGAAGGACTTTTCTGAGATTTCCACGTGGTTTAGTGAACGTTCTGTGCGTCGTATCTATGTGGGGAGAGTGAGAAAACGTCTGAATCGTTAAAAGCGCCATATCAACTTTTTTCCACTTTTTTATTAATCCAGCCTCGAAACTTTTTGGACTGCAGGGAGTTATTTCTTCTTTTATAGCAACAAATACATTTATTTCAATTTCTCCAAACGTTTCCATTCAGGAAATCAAGTACGTCACGAATTCACATAAATAAAGTCCATTATTAATGATAAAATACCCTCTTTTATTTCTGTATGGACCATTTTCAGACACTGTGTCAACTGCTTACTTCACTAAAAGTCCACTGTTCCAGACGTTCAGTATGTACAATACTGCAGTAGCAGAATACGTTAAATTTCATGTTTTCAATGTGAACAGTTCGACTTGTTGAAACATTACACATTCATCACCCTACAATGACGGACCAAAATAGACCGTCGGCTCCAAACCACTGAATCTATATTTCATGCATAAAATGTTCACACTGGGTAGCGAATGTCATCCTACAAGTCGGTTGAGAATATCGTACTAAACTCTTTATGCGTATCTATTAACTATTAGAAACTTCACACGCACCTAGCAAGGAGGCCTAAGAGTTACCACGCAGTAACCCATGGAACCATAAAACTGCTCTTACCTGAGAGTTATGAACTATTACACTTCTGTGGTACGCTCCGCAGCGTCAGCTGTTACAGGCACTTGGCTGACGAAGTGTCGTAAACAACAACTCTTGTATTCAACTCGAAAACGGCAAATTGAATTGTTGTCCAGGGCCTACACGCCAATCAGAGGAAGGCAAGAGAACATTTGTCAAACGCAACGCAGTACTGGCGATCAAGATATATTCAATAGAGACGCAAGGCGCGTGAAGATTTTTCTTAGCTCGAGTGTTGGATATTTTTCTAAGTTGACAACGCCTTCATACTACTAACTTACTAAATGTATGCAGATTATAATCATTTTTTCAAACCATACCTTACTAGGGCTTTTTAGTAAAGTTCTAATTATAGCCCGGAAGAAATAAATTTATATAGTCAAGTTTTTGTTTGCTAACAGACATACATCTGATGCCCTGGTATACACTGAACTCTCCGTACCATAATACTAAAGGACGCCTCTAGAGGACGCAAAAAAAATGGCGGAGCGCCTTTTCACTTCATCAGGGGCTGCAACTTTTCGATGTTGGCACGTAATTTCAATTTTTCGAGGTGAGAATTTAAAAAAGTTTATATACGTTAGTCTGAATTCTTCCAAAGTATTTTCTACGTCAATGCATTTACAGTCACCATATATGTGGTGAAACCTTCCACGTATAGAAAGCACGCATAACAAAGGCAAACATAAAACTCACATTATTCCTTGATGTTGTAAACGAACGAACAAATTCACGTACCAGACATGTTACAACAAGATCTTGCGCATCTGAGGTTAATTCTCAGACTTTTAACAGATAATCATAAAATAAGTTATACTACAAACATTCACCAATATTCATATTTATACATACATAGATTTATTTAAAATATTTCCAAAGTACGTTTCCGGCTTCATCCTAGCTTATGGATAGGTGTCGTGAATTTTATCGCGTTTCTGTGAAGTGCTAAATGTTTTGCATTCACTTGCTACAGATATGGCAACAAGAATAATTATACTATTGTATATGTTAATTACAGTTCTTGTTTACCTTTAATATATCACAGAAAACACTGTTGACATCACGATAAACAAATGAAAAATTTCGGAAGCCGCATTCATGGTGTTTTGGTTGTGACAATAACACACTGTTTTTAAGAAGACTTCAACAATGACTCTGAAGAGAGGTATCATACATGTAATGTCACCGACCCTCAAATATAGCTACTCATATTAAATGTAAATTACGTATAGAAAATTTTGTTGCAAAACTTTGAATATTTTCTCATACAAATAATCTCACTGCTTCAGGTTCTACATCTACATTCGTATTTTTCTAGCTACTGAAATGTGTGACAGAGAGCACTTGTTATTGCGGCAGCATGAAAAACACAGGAAAACACTCATCAACGCAGACTAAGTGATCTATTGCCTTCAGGGATGTCATTCAGCTACGACCTATTGCCTTCAGGGATGTCATTCAGCTACTGAAAACAAAGTATCAATACTGATGAACTTTTAAAAGTGACGAGTCTGACGCGTCAGAAATAAGGACGTATTTTTCGATTAAGGGAGTGCCTTTAATGTTTTCCTCCACCAGTGGGCTAAGATATAAGGAGAGGGAGGATTCATGTTTATGACAAATTTTTTATTTAACCTAACAGGCGTACAGTGTTGTGTGGAAAATGTCTCTCACTCTCCAATGAAACACCTGAGAGAAGGAAAACTGGAAATTTGTAGTAAGGTCTTATGGGACCAAACTGCTGAGGTCATCCGTCCCTAAGCCTACACACTACTTAATCTAATTTAAACTAACTTTCGCTATGGACAACACACACACCCACGCTCGAGGAAGCACTCGAACCTCCGACGGGGGGAGCAGACCGAACCGTGACTAGGCACCTCACCTTAGAGAAGGTCTGTTTTAAATTTAATCCTTGGTGTAGTCAAAGAGTGCACGTGGCGAGTAAATAATGTTATTTAGTTACATCTGGTACAGTAGTTGACAATTATCTACAGTCTGCATACCTTTCTCGATAACACGGCTCTGAGTGAGCATGAAATGACTTACAATAAGAGCGCCGTCGAATAACTTGAGTGTATAAACACAGCCTATTCCTCGCTTAGCAGTCTGTTGTAGAAGTGGCAAAAATTATCTTCACTGGGACAAGCAACCGGTTAAAGCCAGTTTTCGCTTATCGTAATAGCAGATTGTCTGTATTAGGCAGTCCTTCTAGTAACGGCCGATACTGCACGCCATCTGTTTACTAAAGTGCGTGCTTCGGTCTCCCGTTATCTGCCCATTCCCCCAGACTGTAATGCGTTTTTAAGTGCTGTTAAGGTATGATCACGTAATAACACGCGACAATTTGAAGGGCTGGCAGAAACCTCTGTACGCAGACACAATTATTGTCACACTATAAAACTCAGTAGTTACTCTCGATCTGCACAGACCTGGCGGAAAATGATCTGTTTTTAAAACCTCATTTAAAGCTTAATTCCTGTACTTCGTGTACGGGTTGTCTTCACAACAGGCAAGTAATCTACATTCGCGTTTTCTGTTGTGTCCTAATCCAGCGTAATACATTTATTGACGCGACTGACCGTTCATAAAAATAAATTCGTCCTATTTTCTGTCTTTTTTGCCTCCAGCTCAGAATCATACATTTTACATAGCACAGTGACAGTTGTAGCACAGTTTTAAAGCCAGCTCTTTGTGGTAACTTCGAGAACTAAATTTTAATTTAGGTCCCGATACATCACGATAAAATTTGGAATGACAATAAATAAAAAATTTAGGCAAATGTGTCAACTCGGACATGACACAGTTCAGAAGACATTCCTGCCAGTAATTATTCATGACGGTAATAATTTTACTGACATGCTCTGGAGAAAAGTTGTGACGGGAAAGCGTTTTGAGGTTCAGTTATTTAAACAAAGTTGATATTCTACTGTAACCGTTTCGCTTCAGTCTATTATGAAACGAGCATATATTGAAGTTGAAAGTTCAGATCATAAAAAAGTGTGTGTGTGTGTGTGTGTGTGTGTGTGTGTGTGTGTGTGTGTGTGTGTACAGCAAAATGCAAATTGTATTTATTGAGTTGAATAATATTATGGACATAACGCAAAACCATCACTCCTGCATAGTAAACTAATTTTGTTTAATGTAAACACACACTTGCATCCTAATTTAATTCCTTTTAAACTAAAAATGTACTTCTGCACAGCTAAATTATAATATTAAGAAGAAGTTTTTTGCTGTCACATATTCTCGATAAATAATTCTAGGGCTATATCGAATTCGACTTATCACTTTCAGTTGTACATGGAACGAAATATTTTACGATACACGTTTCATCCTAACTCACCTCCAGACACTCGTTGACCAGTCTGGTATGGCAGTTGAAGATAGCAAAACGAAAGCCAGGTTTTTAATACCGCGCTTAAGAAATCGTTCACGCAGAGGAATCGTCAAACATACCGAAGTTTGACCATAGAACAGACTCCCGTATGGAGGACTTAATAGTAAGCATCTCTGGCGTGCAAAAACAATTGAATGAGTGGAAACAAACAAGTCACCACGTTCAGATGGAATCCCAATTCGGTTTTACAAAGAGTACTCTATGACATTTGCCCTGTATTTAGCTAGCATGTATCGCGAATCTCTCGCCAAGTGCAAAGTCCCAAGCGACTGGAAAAAAAGCGCAGATGACCCTTTGAGAATTTTGGGAAGGTGTCGTTCACATACAAAGAAGACCGCATACAGGACTCTGGTCCGACCTATTCTTGATTGCTGCTCGAGTGTTTGGGTTCCGCACCAGGTCAGATTAAGGGAAGAAGCTGAAGCAATTCAGAGGCGGGCTCCTAGATTCGTTACCGGTAGGTTCGAACAAGAAGCAAATATTACGAAGACGCTTCGGAAACTCAAATGGGAATCCCTGGAGGGAATTCGAAGTTTTCGTTCAGTAAAATTCCTGCGGTAACCACGAAGGACATCGCGTGGGCGTCTTTATTGACGTGGTGGCTTTTCATTCATCTGTTCACAGTCTGAAAAAATAATTGGACCCAGTATGTTGAAATTCCGGACATTAGAATCTCCGGCACTCCATGTCACACAAGATTACGGAGGTTTGAGGAATTCTCGAGAAAGTGGGAGCATAGCGCCGGCAAAATTAAATTCTCCGTGTTTGGCGTCACTCGTGTTCACGTCTTTGCTGATTATTCTCTCTGTAGGCGCGAACGGTTACCACAGGAAACAACAGCAAAGCCGATCTCGTCTGACTGCCTGTAGAAGTTCGATACGAGTTATTTTCTTGTCAGGTACTCTTACTAACGGATGTACCGGGGTGGACAGCACAACACCTTGCAGAGAAAAGTGTATCACTAAAATTAACACTGTTATTATTAATAGCTGACTGGAGTATTTGCAGAATTGTGTCTTCACGTAGCTGACTACGTTCCCTACATCTTTCAGTTATCGCCTTTCCAAATTTGATCACCATGTATCGGGTCCCAATATGGATTTTAGTATTTGAAGGTACCGCATAGAGTTAGTTTGAAACGTGCATACCAAACAAACACTGCTCTTCTTCAAACGTAGATTTAGAAAGAAGTATTATTGCCGTTATCATCTGTTACACTTTGCGGTTACTGTAGACAAATGCATCGGAAATTAATTTCTGCTTCTGTTAAGTCGTTGATATGTAGAGGTGTGGCAGTATACACCAAAACAAGTAAAAAAAGGTCTGTAAACATGCGCTCTCAAATGCATACCTTAAAAGCTGTGAGAACTTGTTCATCTTCGCTACTGTGAAACAAATCTTTTCGTTTGCTAGCTATTTGCCATTACGAGCAACCTACTAAATGGAGCAGAGCCTCTAATGTAATCTGCTTGCTATCGCAAACGACGGTCCCTTTCATTTGCCAGACCATAACAGAATATCATGTATAATAAACTTCTTTTATGCTGGCAAGTTCAAAGATAAAACGGCAATATAAATGCACTGCACAAAGCACAAATTGGTCCCATTGGGACTAGCGTGTGCGCTGCACTTACCAAGGACAGTGGATACACTTTACGGTGACAACACTAACAGATGTTTACTGTCTGCAACATCCGCGAACAATAACACTGGAACGTCTCCTCGCAAAATATTTTTAAACATATTCTTCAACCTCTGACTATATTTCTGTTTGTTAGTCAAATTAACCAGTGAGTTAGTGTTTACGAGTTCTGTTTGATATCATCTGCTACTTTCTCTCCGCTACATATCTGGGGATATGGCAGTTATCTTGAAGTGGGACGAGATTACTTTCTTCTGATGGTTGTATGCCCTCTACATTTTAAAGGCAAATGTTCCTACTGTTTTACGACTTCGGAAGACTTGGAATTATTAGTTTCATACCTCTAATATGAAATGTACTGTTAGTGTCTGTTTTAAACTTATCCCGGTCATTCCACGAGCTACGCTGCTGTATAGATTTGGCATTCGGTCAAGTATACCCTATTCGTAGACAGTTTAACAACGTTAAAACTATCATTTATAATGATGATTCCAAAATTAATCAGTGGTCTCTAGTACTATTATGTTGATAATTATCACTTCGTATCCGTCTAATTACAAATGAATGAAACGAATTTTTCGTGTCATTCGCGTTCCGTCTTCATTACTTGATAGGCATTTTCAGCGGCCTGAAAATATAATAGTTTAAATTTTTTTACCAAATGTCATAGATACTGTTCTACATGTGTTCTTGTTCCGGTTTTACAGCTGTTTTTCCTTTTTTTCTTTTGATATCGGTGATGTTGATTTTTGTGTGTATTTGTTTGTGCGATCTTGTATCCGTTTTATTGTGGTGAGATGTGTGTTTGCATAACGATTTCAGTTTTTTAAGTTATTTTCTCTCTCTCTCTCTCGTGTGTGTGTGTGTGTGTGTGTGTGTGTGTGAATCACTTTTAGTATTTCTGTATGTTTTTTATCTTACTTATTTTATAAAATTTAGCAGAGAGTTTGTGTTGACAGGTGTTTGGTTGTTAATCACTATTTGTTTGCTCGTTGCAGTAGCTTTCTGGATATAGTAGTTTGCCTGCTTTGGGATTACGCATTTATTGTGGTCATTTACACTGATGATATTTAGGCCTTGTTCTAAATTGGTAGGATGATGGTTATGAAGTTTTAAGTATGGAATGGTTTATCATTAATCGATACATATTATAAAAATCTTTTTCGTGTGCGCGTATGTTCGACATCTTCTCCTAAACCAATGCCCGATTTCAATCAAACTTGGCACGCTTATCAGCTACTGTCAACCGACATCAGCTGTCGGGATAAGAACGACCTAGCTATCATAGATCAAGGTATATGACTCCACTAACAATGAGATGCGTGGGAAGCTACCACGTCATGCACGACGTTTAAATTTGTTGCTTACGTGTTACTACATCTATTCGCAATAAGTTTCGTAGACAGTATCCAAATACGGCGCTAAATGCAGCTGCAATATTGTATCATGGTACCACACACAGTTCAGGATATGTGACGCCATAAATACTGAGTATCTAAGACTCCTGTATTGCGCAAGATGTTTAAATTTATTACTTCTTTCCTTCTAACTCTATTCGCAGTACACTGTACAAGCAGTATACAGATATGCCGCTGAATGTACCTACAAAATTATATCATTGTATGGGATATAGATTAGGAGATATGACGTCATAAACAATGAGATGCGTTAATAAATGCTGTATCATGTATGACCTTGAAATACATTTATTCGTTACTACTAAGACACTCCTACAATCGAAACAGTTTAAGGAAATCCCTGACACCTAGCAGCGCTTCTGACAGCTTTCAACTACGAAGCGCAAACGAGTGTAGGCAAAAACAGTACTTAGGCATCTATAGAGCTATAAAGAACTTTGCCATAGAGACGTTGACAAAATCACGTTCTACGCACGAGAGGTAGCTGTAACTATACGTCAGTACATTAAGCATATTTTGCTACGGTCGCAGGTTCGAATCCTGCCTCGGGCATGGATGTGTGTGATGTCCTTAGGTTAGTTCGGTTTAAGTAGTTCTAAGTTCTAGGGGACTGCTGACCACAGTAGTCAAGTCCCATAGTGCTCAGAGCCATTTGAACCATTAAGCATATTTAACTGCACGACTGTTTAATAATTTCAAAGGTGTCTTCAGGAATACATGGAAATAAAATTTTTCGATAGAACACTACGAACACAGTTGATTTTTTGTTTATGTTTGTAACAGAAAGGCGGCAAAATGAATACCCGGGTTGTGTCGAGTTTGTAAGCAAGTATGCGTAAGTTTCAAGCCCGAGAAGTTGCCTGTGAAATAATAAATGCTAAACGCGTATAGAACGAAAAATTCGTTTCTTTCAGTTGTAATTATAGGTATGCAATGTGATGATTATTAATGCAGTATTTCATGCAACTGGCAGGACAACAGAAGTTAAAGATGGACTGCAGTATACCAGGTGTACTGGTATGGAATGAGCGTTTTTTTTTTTGTGAAAATGAAATACTAATTCTGAATTGAAAAGAAAAAACATTTTATTCAAAGTACTGACCATTGCTTTCTATACATTTTCATCACGTTTCTGGCAATTTGTGGACACCACGGTAATAGAAATGTTCGCATTTTGAAGAAAACCAATCAGACACCCAGTTTTCGACTTCTTCATAGGATTCGAAGTGTTCCTCAGCCAATGCGTGTCCTACTGATCAAAACAAATGGTAATCGGAAGGGGCCAAATCTGGTCAATACGGCGGGTGGGGTAGCAGCTCCCAGCCAAGTGTTTTGATTGTATCCTGAACCAGTTTTGCTTTGTGTGCAGGTGCATTGTCGTGTAAAAAAAATTACTTTGCCATATCTTCTGGTCTATTCTGATCTTTTTTCGATCAATGCATAGTTCAAATTGATCATTTGTTGTCTGTAGCGATTAGTATTCACAGTTTCATCGGGTTTTAGAAGCTCATGATACACCACACCTTTCTGATCCCACCAAACACAGTGCATTGTCTTCTTGCCGAATCGATCTGGGTTTGCAGTCAATGTTGATGGTTGTCCCGAATTAACCCGTGATTTTTCCCGTTTAGGATTCTTAAAATAAATCTATTTTTCATCGCCAGTAACAATTCGGTGCAAAATTTATTTTCTTTCATGTCTTTGAAGCAAAATTTTAGAAATGGTTTTTCGGTTTTCCATTTGTCTTTGATTCAATTCATGTGGCACCCATTTTCCACACTTTTGGATCTTTCCCATAGCTTTCAAACGGTCAGAAGTTGTTTGTTGTGCAACATTTAACATTGCTGCCATTTGCTTCTCACTCGAAGTATCATCGTCATCCAATATTGCTTACAATTCGGCGTCTTCGAACATTTTTAGTGGTCTTACACGTTCTTCATTTCTTACATCAAAATCATTATTTCTGAACCGTTGAAACCATCTTTTGCATATTGCTTCTGATAGAGCATGATCACCATATGCCTCGACAAGCATTCGATGCGACTCTGCAGCACTTTTTCTCAAATGAAAACAAAAAATTAATGCTTACCGCAAATCATCACTTTCTGGTACAAAATTCGACATTGTTAACACGATGAAAACATATGATGTTGTTTGTTCCATGACTTGATGTATGCTAAATATATTTGATAGATGTCACACCAACCAAACAAAAAAAAATTAAGGCTCGTTCTCAACAAATGCTCCCTATGGACACATTTGTATCTTAACGCTCATTTCATACCGGTACAACTTGGCCCTATTTACACTAAAATAAATACCTTAGGTACAGACGCGGCTTCTGTCGTTTCTCTCTGGGAACACTGTATCCGGGACGCTAGCCAAAGAAAGCGTTCGACTGTTTTCCAGTGCTGGAGTCGTGGTTCCGAAAGTGAAGGCAGGGAGAGGGTAGGGGTATTCCGCCACAGGGGGGGCAGCTCCTCCGCCGACAATGGCTATGTAAATTCCCGTCTTCTGGAGACGAGAGGCGCTCCCTTGTTAAGGGGTGGCAGGCAGCGGGTGACTTCGACGCCGGCTAATAAAGCCATAAACGCGGAGGCGGACAATAAACCGAGCCGGAGGAGACAGCGCGTGTCGTCCCGGCGGCCGACGCCGACGCCGCCGGCGGAAACTCTTCACGGGCCGATCGAGGGAGGCAGAAGCGGCCGCTTTCCTCGTGCGCGACGCGAACAATTGAGCAAGGGCTCTGGGGGAATGGGGAGGACCGCACCTAAGGTAAAATACTGCACCAGGCTCCTCTCAAAAAGACTATTGTCTCATCTGCAGCACGTCCGCGGTGCCAGGCGAGTACGTACGCGGCCCTTTTGTGGGAACTTTACGTCGTCCCGTCCATTTTGCATTTTTTTAGTTCTTCTGCTACCCTCCTCTCTTTCCCCCATCCCCATTCCCCACCTCGCACACACGGACAAATGCGTGTCTCTGAAACGTCAAGGCATGGCCGCTCTGTGGGGAAACAAGAATTTTCTACGGTGTGTCCGCCTTCGGTCGTGTACCTCCAGCCCGAGTAAACAGTTGGGCAGAGAGTGGTGGCGGGGGAGGGGGTGGTTGTCGTGTCACAAGAGTCACTGACCCCTGTTGCGTTGTGCCCGCCGAGGACCACCCGAGGTGCAGAAAAAGAAACGCTAAAACAGCCGGGCGTAGAGAATTCCCTAGTCGCTATTGGCGAGCGACCTACAAAACTATTGTCTATCGTTAAGGTGCTTTGGCCACACAGGGGAGTCACCCCCACGCTCCGACGAGAAAATAACTTCCTAGTTTCTGAGTGCTGAGGTCAGTCCGTGGCTTAACCTCGCGCCGTTTAGTTTCCAATGCGTTGGTTGTGATCGCTCCGGCTCCACATCTAAGAACCTGGCAGTTAGTGATCGACGGCTACATTCGTACTGCGATAATACGTGAGTGAATTTAACGTAAAATGTGGACGCACACATTTAATTAATATATCAAGGTGTAGAAACAAGATTTTCTACAAGTCCCTCGACAAGTGATAGCATAAACGGTGTCACTATTTTTATCTCTCAGAAAAGCTCCTTGTACCTTCTTCATCTACAGAGACCCCTTTTTCTTTTTCCGATGGAACCAAGTACTTACTTAAGTGGAATTCAAAGTACCTTCATCGTTCAGACCTTTAACATTACACAGGAAAACATTTTAAAACCATCATCGTCATATCCAGTTTTGGTTTAGGTACCGACGCCAGGTCCAGCTTCAAGAACACTGAGGCCGATCTTCCCATCTCTTGTTAGGACGCCCCACATTTCTTTCCCCTCGAGGTGTATATTTGTATATTAATTCAGGTATTCGTTCATCTGAGATCCTTCGAATGTGCTCATGCCATTTCTTTCCGTGCACCTATGTTTCCTAAAGTATACAATTGATGCCTAGTTCATTTTTAATTTCACTCTTCTTTTTCCAAACTATGAGTTTCCTTAGGAATCTCATCGCTGCTGCTTCAGTCCTTCTCCATTAACTACCGGCTGGCATTCAAATCTCTGACTCATATATCAGAACTTGTACTGCCACCGCATAGCAAAATTGTAGTACCGTCTCTTCAATAAGTTTCTTTGAGGAGAGTACGACTAACAATTTAATTTTTCACAATTTGAATTGTTGATCATTGAACATTAGTTGACCGTTAACTTATTTACAAGTGCTTCAGATGTGCCACCAATCATTTTTTTATTTTTATTTTCATTTTTTTTTTACAAACGTGTTTAAATTACAACTTAAGTAAATGAAGAAAAAGATTTGGTTTTAGCGACTTAAGAAAAAATTGTGACCAAAAAGGAAGACAGAGAAACGTTGATTACTTGGATTACAGTTTAAGGATGAGTTTTCACATACTGTAGCGGAGAGTGTGCTGTTGCGCAACGTCCTGAACAATGAAAACAGCGTGAGCCCGACCGGGACTCAAACCCAGAACTTTTTCCTTTCGCGGGCCTTAGCGACTGAGATGTCTAGCCACGACAGACGACCCGACCTCAAAGCTTTATTTCCGCCCAGTACCTCTCAGTTTTGCATAACACTTTCTCAATCGCTGCACAGCGAAATGTGCGCAACTATGCAGGTTCTGTTTCCGATAATCTTACAGCAAATATGAATAACGTGAATAGGGAAGCAAGCCTTCTTTATGATACTCTATTTCCGTTCTGTGCAGAATCTCCTCAGACAGGTTAGAAAGGTTCCTCTGCCCTCGTACGCATCATATGACAGTACGAACCTACTGTTTCGTTTTCAGCTTTTTAAGCAGAATTTTCTTTATTACATATCTAGCGACTTCTATAATGACATATTTACTACCGTAATCTTAAATGGAATCTTTTTACATAGCTCTTTAAAAGACAAACAGTGTGACGAGCCTGAGAATGTTTGTAATCGTATTTTCTTCGAAGAACTCATGTAGGCCTAACACAGTAATGAATGTCAATTGTCAAATAAAACTTACTTCACTCCGCTGGCACGTTCTGCCTTCATACTAATCACAGTTCCAAGATAATTTTACGATAAGACCGTCTACGAACACTGAAACACAGGGTCTGTTGCTGTAAATTTTCGTAAGGGCGTCTTGATGTTCGTGGCGCGTCGTTTTCTGTTGCTAACTTTTCCTATCTTTCCGTCGGCAGAAGTCAACAGGTCCCGTAATGGCGTGTAAGATACACAGAAGATTTTATAGTAAAAAAAATCCATCTAAAAATAATTGTTTTAATATCTCTGTAGATGAAGAAGTTAGTAATTTTAGCCACTACGAAAATGCTGGCCCATGGGGCCAGCTGTGTAAAACCGTGTTACATGTCTTGGACTGCTTATAAAACACCATGAATGTCCATCTTAGGTCAGATATTTGGCATAGAGAGTTTTTCAGTGTTAATATCAGATCATCAACATTTTACCGAGGAAAAGTAATTTCTGTGGAAGTAAACATCGTGTGCTGGTGTGTAACCCAGATCTAGTTCTTCAACGGAGAAGATTTTCTCTAGCGCACTGCAGTATATAATAACATCCATCCAAAATACTGGGAGCGTAACAACACAGTGGCTCAAGGTAAAAATTTAACACTTTTTTATTATTTGCATGTAATTTCGAAAACTGTAAATTAGCTTAAAGCAGTGTACGGAGCTTTCTTACTGCCCACGCAACATAACTGGCGAGGTTGCTGAAGTGAGTTTGTTAAAATTATTCCTGATTTTTTAACGAAACGCGTTTCGTGATATCATTATCACCATCATCATCATGAGATTAACTTAATATTTATATGCTGATGAAGACCTGGAGATGACGTTTATTTCTCGCAACGCTTCCATTAACAAAATGTATTAACAGATTAATACTCCTGTTGACGAGTCTGGTTATTTTGACTTTGGCCTTGCAATATATATGTTCCTTACTGTCATTTCCTGTTAACAATATTAGCTTATTCCCAAAAATAAACAGCTTTCAGAAATCAAACCTGAATTTGGATCGGACTTCCTTAACTCTTGTGCAGAAAGGTGTGCAGTATACTGCTGCATCCATTTTCAATAAGCTACCACTCGAAATCTTAGCAGTAATCCATGCGCTTTCAAATCTAAACTAAAGAGTTTCCTTATGGGTCACTCTTTCTATTCCGTCCTGGAGTTTCTTGAAAAATTAAGCTGCTTCTTGTCGTATTGTTGATTGAGTTTACTTAAACTTATTGACTTTTTCGGGATCATAAACATTTTATTTTTATCTCTTATTACTTTTATGTTATAATTTCATGTACTGACATGTTCCATGACGGAGATTTGCTCCTCAGTTTGGTCCTATTAAAACTTGACGTGTAAATAAATAAAAGATTTCGAGAAATAGTGGCTAGCAATAAAAGAGCACAGTATTTGTTAATCTTTATAAGTATAGTTAGTTCTCTTTGGTTACAGAGGAATTTCTCTTCTTGTAAAGCAGCTGAAATACAAATGTCTGCCGTGTCGAAAAAAATATTTACAGCTGCGTGAGCCTATTTACACAACCTTCTCATGCAGTGATCGCAATGAACCCACTGTCTTCCATCTTTTATCACGGAAGCAATCCTCTCATAACCGGTATTGTTGATAATTGCTAGCGTCTGTAGGCGAGATACATGTTTCGAATTAATAATAACACTAATTTGAGTAGTATTTTTAGTTTTTTCATTAATTACCAATTACTCCCACAAATTACTTGCATATGCAACTGTATCATACCGGATTCTACTACTCACTCTTCTCAAAGCAGAAAACAAACTTGTCACTGAAGTTAACACGGTTCTAAACAAAACGTAATCTGACGTGAGGTACAGTGTAGCCACACTACTACCGTTACACCCAATCCAGTTCAGTAATTTGCGTACCCACTGCTCTAGTTTTCTCTGCCCTAAAAACCAGAGCCATTAAAGTGCATGTTACTCAAAGCAACAGAGAGCATAGTAGTCAATATTTTTACTAGAGTCGATACGAGTGGGTTCGTCATTCTGTCGTAAGGTTTTATTCCTGCGAAGATTCTAACACAGACCTCACTACTCTCACATATTACTGTAGCCTGGCTTAGGATGAAATTTACGTATCGTCCAGTCTGTAGTTCGTTGCTGACTCTAATGAAATTCTTGCATTGTTGAGCGATCCCTATTTGTGTTTTCGAATGAAAGAAAGTAAGTTCGACAAGGAGCATCAGAATAATTTTCTTGTCTGCCTAATGTATTAAGTAAGTTCTGCTGCATTTAAGTGTAAATTTCCTTGAAATACGTTCCTGAACTTTCATGATTGCTAATTAGTACTGGCTCTTATTTTGTCACCTGGTCTTGATCCTAAATAAGCCCATATAGCTTAAAAATACGTCAGTTTGGGGCTTCAACACTAACACGTGCTGTTAGTATTTAACATTTAAAGTACGACGTCTATAATCATGTTGATTCTACAGATTGCTTGGGAGACAAAGAATCTTTGTATCTCATTAAAAAGTTTCTTATTTTGAATAATATACATGTTGTTTTTGATTTATTGTTTTCTGCTCCTTTCCGCTTATCATTTGTAAGATGTGTATAAATGTTCCTCAGGAGTCATAAAGTGAAACACGCAAATCACTTTGTTCTGTAGAAACCTGCATCGTAATACTGGCGTAAAAAGATCCATTATGAAAACGTTTCCTATCATTAAAAATTGTTCCTTCCTTTCTGTTACCTACTCTTAAATATTCGTCTATTCACTACTCGGGAAAAAGACCATTAATTGGACTGTAATTCTAAATCTGCCTTTGGCATTACTGAAAACTATATGACTGTATTACTACAGAGGTTTTGAACGCAACTGAAAGCAAAAATTTTTGCAACTAAACAAACTGATAAATCCGATGAAGGAGGAGCAAACACAAAATTAGGCCTACTGGCATAGTTTGCTTATGAACCGCGCTAGTCAAATACATTTAATTCACACGGTGCGCGCTGAGCATTATCGCCGTTTTATAAAATGTTAGTTAAGCTGCGTGTGCCTATAGGAGAGTGCTGATAGATACTTAAATACCCGTACTGATGACTCAGAAAATCAGTTACAAAAGTCTTTTAAATAATCTACAAGCAGTGCCGAAAAATGCGCTGGTGCAATGAAAACTGGTAACCAACACCGCTGTTAAGCACTCCTGAAAGCTTGTAAGTACATGATAAAAGATACGGAAGGGTAACGCCTGGGAAAACGCAACATGATACAAGAGATGTTGTCTTTACTTGAAAAAAACTGAACTAAGGTTAACTGTTGAAATAATTGTGAGGGTATGAATAGAGATCCAACGATTAATATATCTTACCATTCTCAAACACCTAAAAGAGCAAGATGACTCAGATCTACCACCAGGACATCTGTCTAAATGGGCGACGTGTGAACTAATTAAGGATACATCGAGATATTTTTTTTTGTCAGTAATTTTGGAAATGCATTTCAAAACATTCTGTTACAACGAATGTTGCCATAGATGCGGATGATGTGAAAATATTTTAATGTCTATATCCATTAAAATTAGATTCAGGGTCGCAAATTGTGCTAATTTTAATTAAAACGCTATGAGAGGAACCATTTATTTGTCATGTCTTACCAGAAAGAAAAGTAAATGTCAAGCAACAGCATGTAAATGACACTGTATTAGCTCACATTTAAGTTGCAATAAGTCCTTTTCAACAACACATTAAATATCTGGGTAACTGCTATAATAAGTATGAGATTATTAAATCCGGGGCAACGAGAACGTCATAGTACTGATTTCTTAGCGATAAAGAGCTCAGGATTGATATCGCAGTTAATATCACTACATCTGCGAGGCAGTCGAAGAAAGAAAATCCTCTTAACAGCTAGCAGTATGTCATCGAATTACTTTCGCGGTGGTTTAAGTTTCTGAAAGCGCTTATATAGTTTGTATCGAAATCGAGGCTATAAACAAGAGGAAATTTCGAAATTTCTGACTATGAAAGCGCCCTTAGAAGCGTTCGAGTAATAAAAGACACTTTTTCTTAGACAAGCGGCGGGATTAGTCATTCAGTGTTTCATTCAGACCACTCAATGTCTTAAGTTACGAAGAAAAGCAGCTGCAGCTACAAGACAGCCGTGTAGTACATGTGTACTCACACGGCAATGGGATTATTAAAACAAGCCTTAGTAATTCTGTGGAACAAACTGCAGTGGCAAATATACGTGAGAAGCTGCGTGAGTCGAGTTCGTTTGTGGTGTCTCACCAGAGTCTATGTCGACCGAAATTGATGGAATAAGAAACGTGGTAGCGCATATTTACGTCTGAAATTTACAGTGATCTATACAACGCAAGACTCTGTTGCTTTATCGCTTTGTATTCTAGCTGCTGTTCGTTCTTCAGTGGAGGTCATTCTTTCTCCACTGAAGAAAAGATTCAAATGTTAGTAACAGGCGACTCTTTTCGCTTATTGATCGAAGCACCTTCAGTAGCCACAAATACTTTTCCGTCTGACGAAATAATGAAGTAAGAACAGCATTAACAGAACAGTGTACGTTTTGTGATTTTGGATTTTTCGAAATAGCACAAGAAAAAGTTTTCACCAAAACTCTTCAGAAAATAGCTGAGAAATGTGCAGAAATTCTGTCGGTGCAACACATTTCCATGTTAGCATACCGTACGTTGTATAAAGGGTTTTTCAGTACAACACTGAAAACGGTTCGTACTTTCGTTATGAACACCGACATATGTTACACCAATTTAGCTCTGCTTTACGTACCTATCGTATTTCGTACAAATATGAGTAGCTTTACAATAACTAGCAATAGTAGTTGCTTGAACAAGCACACCTTAGTATAATAAAAGAAATTATTTGCGTGATCCCTACAGGTAATATTCAGATCACTCATTTAAAAAGAGTTTTTCGATATCTGCAGTATTTTACGAACTATTATTAAAGGTAAGGACAGCTGAAGTCGTAGAGCGACACTCGCTGAAGTTGTAAGACACCTAATATTTCATTTTCAATTCAGACTATCAAAAAAACGCTTTTCTCAACGGATGTTACACAAAGAAGGGAGTGTTTTGCTACAGAAAAAAATGCTTGAAACGTTTTCTATCTATTTACACAAGCAAGTAATAATTGCTCCCAAAACAACAAAATAACTAAAGACTGTGGTAAATCGGTGCCTCATTAGCAAATAGCACGTGTCAAACCTGTTGGACTATGTCTGCAAAGACGTGGAGATGAAACAGTGCAATACCAATAGATTCCGGCGTGACATTCAGCAAAGACTGCAACTGTTTTTGTGACGTCTTTGTCTATGAAGATTAACATGTGCTACATCATCGTACTTATAACTGTTTTGTGAACTACGAAATACCGTATGTTGTAAGGTGCATCGTTCAACAGAAAATGACAAAAAATTCCGAGTATTGCTACTAACATTTGTCGAAAACGTAGCTTCGAATCGCTAAGGTCGATTATAAAATTTTAAATACGTCGCAACTTACGTGTTTACGCTATGCGCTGCACATAACAATTTCAGTCACCGAATATGCGAGAGAAACCGCATCTTTCCCCCTCTAAAACTCCTTAAGACGAAGCCAAGTTGTGGCTTGCCCCGTCACACAGACGTGTCGAATGAGCCTCAGGCTGAAGGTGTTCGGAAAATGTAACTAGTAACTAGTACCACCTATATGCACAGCTATTTGAAGTTGAAACTATTTTGTCACTCACCGCTATTCGTCTGCAATAAAACGGTTTTTCCTACAGAAAGTGTACTGAAGTATTCCCATGTACACGAACGTTACGTGCTTGTCAAGAAAGTAATATGTACCAATTTTAAAAATTATTGTCTATAAGAGCCAAAATAAAAACAGTTGCCTGCATTTTTACACGACGTGTTTCAGTTGGATTCACAATTTGAGTGAAGATAGCTGTATGAGCCCTCGAAACGCATCGTGAGAGAAAATAAAACAATAGCGAGTGACACAGGCCACAATTCTAGTTTGTCTTTTATACCATGAAAAGCCGCAGTTTCGAATCATAATCCAGGACATAAGGTTACTTTATCAGTACAGTATCTTATAGGTAGTAGGTACCCGTTATAAAGCGATAGCGTTGCTGTATTTGATGATTTCCACAGTTTTTCAATAGTTTTCTACAAAACTAAAATGATTTTTTTTCTGAAAATAGCGGTTACAACACCCACACATTATTGTTTATATTTTATTTTACTTAGCTATATTTAATCCTTAGGGAATAATTGCGGGGCTGCAGTGCCATTATTTATTTTCATGATCAGCCAAGCCGTCGTACTAGAACCTGGCATCACCGCTGGCCACAGTTAAAAACTGTATCAGTGCGACGAGCGATGATAAAAGGTAATGATTAAATACAAATAATTCTATTTTATCCATTAGAAAGAGTTTGGTGAAAACCTGCGAGTGTAAAAACGATGGGTTTTTCACAAAGTAACTTTAATGATTAATGAAAGAAAGTCGCCACTGGCAGCAGTGTAAGTTATTTTATAAAATTCCTTATAAATAATTAAATAAAAAATTGCAAGGAAAAATATATCATTTTCAAAATTATGAAGCAGCGACAAAATTTATCGGGATATACAAAACATACCAGAAGCATTAAGGAAGTGATTACTATTACATGGACATATTTACAGAACGGATGCAATAAACTGACGATGGTGATCTTCAGATATCTTTGAGAAAAGAAAGTAACAGTCATCTTGATTCAAGATGTTAGGGGATATTTGGAAAGGAATAACATGAGAGAAGAATACGTATTGGAAAGAGATATTTGGGGGGGGGGGGGAAGGTCTTGAAATTGGATGGAGTACAAAGCAGGAGGGAAAGGAATATTGGCAAGTGGTCTGAAGACAGGGAAAAGAAATATAATCAAACACTGCAGGAATACTGAAAGAAAAGAAAAGAACAACAACTGATTAAGAGTTTCGAAAGTGGTCCCTAAAATGACGTAACGCAAGAAGAAAATAAAAACAGGGAAGTGTAGGTTTGGAACTACTTTTTTCAGAAAAATACTTCATGAGCTCCAGACCCAGGATGAAAATCCGCCTCCCCCTTCTAGAATGATGGAGATCGTAAAAAACTACAAAGATACGTCTCCTCTCACCGTCCCCCCCCCCCCTTTCGTAGAAAGATATAGTTTTTGGGGAAAAAGTTTTGAAACTGGAAGGAATGTAACTGGTCTCGAGATAGGAAAAAGAAACAGTGAAAAAGATGAAGGAATACAGGAAGAAAAGGAAGCAACAACGAAAGATTAAAAATTTGTAACGTGGTCCCTAAAAAGGCCTTAATACAAGAGGAAAACAGAAACAGTGATGTGTAGCTTCTTAACTGTATTTTTTCCAGAAACATACTTCGTGAGCTACATAACGAAGATGAAAATTGATGGAAATCATGCGAAACTAAAATGATTCCTCTGTCTCCCCTCACCCCTCCCCACTCTATAGGTGAGACTCTTGTGTACAAGCTCTAGTCATTAAGTCTTAATCGAAACGAAAATAAGACGGAAACGACTCTGGCATCTGGAAGTCGTTCGCAAAGCGGGAACCCGCTGATTGCCAGAGAGTGCAGGTTAGGAGGTACGAGTCGCTGAGCAAGCGCGTGGGGCGTCGCTGCGGTGTCACCTTGGCGTCGCCGCAGCTGGCGACGCCGACGCAGTGGCCGCCGAGTCCGGGTCGTTGCGTTGCGTTGCGTTCCGTTCCGTTGCGTTCACGTCCCGGGCGTCACCGAGCGCAGAGCCATCTCGCAGCGGGCGACAGAAGCGGCGGCGGTGGCGCCAAGTGGACAACACGGGGCGGTCTCTCTCACTCTCACAGACACACACATACAACTGCCACGCCGCGCGTACAAGGCGACAACGCTCCCGACAAAAACAGGTGGCGCGTAGCAGGGGACGCCCCCGCGTGGCCAGGTGCGTGAGGTGAGCGTGCACCGGCCGCACGCACTCGCGTAAACAACGCAACGCGACGCGTCGCTGGCCGCGCAAGCGGGCGCCGCCATCTTGGCCCCGGCCGCCGCCGAGCGACGCGGGAGGAATAAAGGGAGGGAGCCGGCGAGTAAAAAGGCAGCAGGGCTGTCCAAGGCCGCGCCGCTTCAAAGCTGGCCGCACAACAGGCCGCTCCCTGCCTCGACGGAGTAAACAAGTCTGCCTCACTGCCGTCATCACGTTTACAATGAGGTGACAAAAGTCATGAGATATCCCAATATCGCGTCAGACCTCCTTTTGCCCGGCGTAGTGCAGAAACTGGACGTGGCATGGACTCAGCAAGTCGCTGGAACACCCTTGAAGAAGGACTGGGCCATTCTGCCTCTATAGTTGTCCATAATTGCGAAAGTGTTGTCGGTGCAGGCCTTTGTGTACGAACTGACGTCCCGATTATGTCCCGTAAACGTTGGATGCGATTCATGTCAGGCGATCTTCTTAGCCGAAGCACCAGGTCGAATTGTCCAGAATGCTCTTTAAACCAGTCGTCATCAAATGTGGCCCAGTGACATGGCGCATTACCATTCATAAAAATTCCGTCGTGGTTTGGGAACATGAACTCCACGAATGGCCTTAAATGGTCTCCAAGTAGCCGAACATAAGCAGGACGCAGCCCATTCGATGTAAAACCAGTAATACGATAATTACAGCCCACGTTCCACCTCCGTGAGCAGCGGCAATTCAGTTATAACCGCCCCTCCTAAAAATCCTAACCGGCGAACTGTTGCAACGTCACTAGGGGTTGTACGCAACCTTTTATCATGACTCTTTTGCAAAAGGGGTTCGGTTGTGCACAGTTGCATTCGCACCCTATACTGAGTAAATAGTCAGCCTAAGTACAGCAGTGAATGAATTCAAGTATTTGTCTAAATCACGATCGTTCACAAATGATTTACGCCGACATCAGTTTACAATCAAAACATTTTTATTTTACTGAATCACATCCACAAAACAAAGTGATGGCCACGTGTTACTATATTGTGACCTGTGTCCGGTCACGTGACACTACATTACTCAAATATATTATTTCTAAACATGGCCATCATGCATTTACAATGTTACAATATTAAAATACGTAAAACTAAATACCTTATATTATATTGTAGACAATCATCAGATTATTTACATATTTAAGGGCACTCCACTTTTTGGCAGTTTCCCCCCCTCTTCTTTTGTTTAATCACGTCTTTGCCTAAAAGGTTTGGCATACGAAATACTCATTTTGCTCTACATAGATCGAAAACTGAACAGTACCTTCACAATAAAAGACAATAACTTATTATGCAGAGTTCTCAAACACCCTTACAACTTAATTTTTATATAAAACATGTTCTTTAATGTCCAACATATTATCCCCGCTACTATTCTTTAAATTTGAGTTTTGAACTATTTTCAAGCGCTCTTATGTTTATGGAGTACTCCTATTTCAGTGATTAGATATCCAGCAAATCCAATCATTAGCAAGACAAGCACACCTCACATTATTAACACATGTACCAAGTTATGCACTGAGACATAGGCAATTATGTAATTAAGTAATTCAATGTGAAACTGTTATATGCTGCCTCCTCTCTTTATCAAGAAGGTGACTCCATAAATATATTGACTTGTGCTTGCTACATCCCAACTGGTCTTCCACAGTAAACATTACCACATCCACAAAATTAGTTATACTATTACAGTATCCCTTGTAACCTCACACTGTGAATGTGAGGGTTGAGTTTTTACGATGGTTAACAACTGGAAAACTGCGAAAATGCTTCGCAGTGCACAAACTACATTAAATTTCCTAATTCAGTTTATGTAAACGCCAGAGTAAGTCAACACACGACATTACTTCCATACTACAAAAAATACTGTAGTATTTTAAGGAAAGTCATTAAATGTGTAGAAGTCTGCATGCCCTCACAGAAAGAAATAATGCAGATGATACGATTAAACCTACACGAGACTCTGTCAAACGGGAGACAGAATAGCCAGTCTACAAGATTCCATAACCATTAAACTAAATGGCAGTCGCCGGCCGCTGTGGCCTAGCGGTTCTAGGCGCTTCCGTCCGGAACCGCGCTGCTGCTACGCTCGCAGGTTCGAATCCTGCCTCGGGCATGTATGTGTGTGATGTCCTTAGGTTAATTAGGTTTAAGTAGGTCTAAATCTAGGGGACTGATGACCTCAGAAGTTAAGTCCCATACTGCTTAGAACCATTTGAACCATTTTTATATGGCACTCTTGTGACTGATAATTCACAAATTGCAAGTACTTTTATCAAACACTTTGCAAATGTAGCTGCAAATATGGGATTAAGGGTTCAGTTGAACAAGGAAGAGAATAAATTAAAAATGGCATTCCACAAAACTTTAATCAACCAGAAGCAGCACCAGCATCCATCACTGACATTAGTATAGTTCTCAAAGTTCGAAAAAGCAAAAACTCTTCTGGGTTGATGGAATTTCAAATAGAATTCTGAAAAGCTGTTCCCGCTTAACAAGTAATGCGTCAATTTTTCCAGACAGGCTCAAATATGCAATCATTAAATCACTTCATAATAAACGTGACAAGATAGACTTAAAAAGTTATCGCCCAGTTCCCATACTGACATCTTTTATCCACAATATTCGATAAAGTGACGTACTGAAGAGCAGGTGCACACTTAAGTGGAAAAAATTACTCAGCATATCACAGTTTGGGTTACTGAAGGGTTGCTCGACTGAGAGTGCTATTTATACATTCACTCATCAAATAGTACAAGCCATAACTAGTAGTATATCGACAGGTTTTTTGTGACCTTTCCAAGACATTTGATTGTGTAGACCATGATGCACTCCCAGAAAAACTCAAGTTTTATGGAACTTATGGCTTTAAACACTGTTGCTTTGAATCATATTTGGCAGGCAGAATGGAAAATGATCTGCTGAGTAGTTCAGACAATGTCGGAATGGTAGAAAATCGCAAAGTGAATCACACGGGGTTCTTTTGAGTCCACTCATATTTCTCATGCACGTGAATGACTTCCATTTAACATTCAACAAACAAAATTCCTACTTTTTGCAGACGATACTAGTGTTATAAATAATCCCATTCGGAAGAAAGCAACAGAGGAATCGGCGAATGATATTTTCGAAAGATTTATTAAGTGGTTTTCCGAAAATGGACTCTGCCTAAAGTTAAAAAAAAAGAACCACACGACATTCAGTTCTGTTCAACGAACACGGACGTACCAACAGTTGATGTAGAACACGACCAGGAGTCAGTAAGTAGGTTATAATACTTCACATTTTCGATTGTACATATTAGAACAGGAAGAAGCATATTCTTGAGCTTCTCAAACAATTAACTTCAGCTACTTTTGCTCTTAGTGTAATTTTTTATCTTGGAACCAAACGTATCCAACCCCTGACATATTCTGCATACTTTCACTCGGTAATGTCGTGCGGAATAACTTTCAGGAGTAACTCATCACATAGAAAGGAAGTATTAATTCCACAAAAGCGAGCAGTAACAATAATATGTGATGTCCACCCACAGACATCATCAGGTACCTCTTCTAGCAATTAGGTATTTTAGCTGTGTCGTAACGGTACCTATATTCACTGAATAAATTCGTCATAAATAATCCGTCACAATTTGAGAAGAACAGTGATGTCCATACCTACAACACTCGAGGGAAAAAATACTTTTATTATGCATTGTCAGTCAATGGGTCAGAAAGGAATTCAAAATGCTGCAACAAAAATTTTTGATCATTTTCCCACTAACACAAAATATCTGACAGATAGAGAAGCGGGTTTTAAATCTAATTTAAAATTATTTCTCCTGGACAGTTCCTTCTATTCGAGTGACGAACTTCTACTTAAAGACTGATAGTCACTAAAAAAAAAAAAAAAAAATTAAGTGTAGTTATAGGGCTAGGACTAAAAATGATAATGAGTTCATTAATATTAACACTAATGATGTATACATATCGTGTCAACGGACTCCACATCGTTTCGTTGAAAGAATACAGCAATATGATCTATGGAGCAGCATGTAATATGTAATTAAGTAAGTAAGTAACTACAAAAAGGGGACACAATTTTTTTCTACGACTAGTACTTCCACGTAGTAGAAGACGGAAAAATGATCGATTAGTAAAAATAACGTTTTAGTAGTATAAAAATAATGTTTATCGTAAAATGAAACGTGTTAAGAAAGAAGTAATTTCCTGGTCATTCATCAGTTCACCACCAAGTGACTACAAAATACAGCTTTAACGTACCGTGTCAACAATAGACAGCAGCAACGTGGCACACGTACCAACCCAACACCCTTCCCACCAAGACTACACAGGTGACTGACAAAAATTAAAACAATTCTCAGCCATTGTTTATAGAAACGTATTTCACGTAACAGCTCACTCAGCAACAGCAAATAGGCACTCACTTAACGAACCCAAAATAACTCCACTATATAAACATGAGTTCACAAAAGTTGAACAACTATTCAGATAAGAGAACTGGACGGGAAATGCTGGGGTGGTGACCACAGTCCGGCGACCTACTTCCCCTCGTACATCTGCCCTCCACCCACGCCTCCACCGCCCTCTTACACCCCCAGAACACAATTATTCCATAATACGGATCTACTATACTTCTACGTAGCAGACACATTTAATACATGCTCTTAGCCCACTTCGTTTAATATTGAGTTATTCAAGAAAAACGTGAAAAAATGAGCTTTAAGCGCTCACACGGCCCCCCGGTCACACCTCTCCAGTCAGGATTTTTAGTATATTGTTCATGGGGCTCCCTCTTATCTCTGTACAAACATTTGCCACTACACGAATTTTTCCGCCCAATTTTCATTCGTTGGCAGGACTATTTATCGTATTCGACATGATGGCTTTGGGTCAGAAATACTGACGAGGACTTTTTAAAGGGTAGCCAATAGTTCGTTATCCACTGCGGAACAATTGTAACAAGGCCGTATTTAAGAACTGTACACCCCTAGCATGAACTTGTGTTACAGGATGTGGCACCGGAAATTATGTGAAAATTAGCCTTCAAAAACTGCATTTTAAAACAATTTTCGAATTTTTTATTCATTACAAGGTGTAAAGGAGTGAAAAAGTTTAAAAAATGATAAGAAGTGAAATCATTACGGTACAGTCGACTCTCCATAAGCCGAAGTTGCAGAAAACTTAGAAAAAGTTAAAATACGTTATACAACGACATCAAGCCGTGGGGTGTCCATGACTGTAAATCCTAGGTCAGAGATATATTAATTAATAATATTCCGTCTTTAGTCACAATATTGTTATTTTATAATTACTGTCCAACGCGTTTCGAAAGTACTCGGCAAACCACTGTGAAGTGCGTGGCAGAGGGTACGTCGCAGTCTACCAGTTATCAGGGCTTCTTTCCGCTGGAAAAGTCACTGACTCAACGCCTCCGTGAGTGCCGTAATTAGTCGGATTTTGTCCTCACAATCCCAATCGGAGTGGCGTGTAGGGATCTCTAGTATATTCCTAAAGCCAACACTTAAAGATGGCGACCCCTGATTGGGGATTAGTGAGCTACTTTGAGGGAAATTAACAATAAATGTCCACCACAAGCAGTATATGTTCAGATTCGGTAAAACACCTTTTTTGTAGATACATATGTTTAGAAAAATTTCACAGTTTTCAGTCAACATCAAACAGGGAAATAGTAAGTTTTCATAAAATCCGTGTACTGCAATCGATTTGTCTCATTTAGAATTATACGGCTACATACATAATTCATTTTTGCAAATTTTGTAGTTTTGGGTTTTTTGAAAACGTTCTTCAGTTGCACTTTGCAATTGTAGAAAATTAAGGATTATTTTTCTCTTTGAGTAGCGCTTTTCCCATCAACAGGACCGTTGCCAAATGGAATATTTCGCATTTTGTCCGTCCTTGTGAAAGGGAAGTTTAAAAGATAAGAAGCTTCTTTTTCGTTTCATTGTACCTATACTCAAAATTAGTGGTCTGTTTTGTAATTGTGTAGTCAGACGAATGTAGGTTAATTTTCTCGGACAATTCTTTGCTTATGCTTACACAGTTTATTTATGCATTACATTCCGTTTTATATTTTCGTTACGTGACGTAACGGTTTACAAACGACTGTGTCGTCGGGGCATGAGCAGCAGTGGTAGTACATTTCATAGCAGGAGCTCCACCGATAGCTGTATTCTAAACCAATTTTACTAAGGCACTGTGGGTTTTGTGTCTGATAGCCAAGTCATTAGAGGCATATAAACAATAAATCGTGGTAAACAACCACGCCGGTGCTCGCATGAGTGCCTCTGTGTTGTGCTGACTTGCTAGAGAGTCCTTGTTACGTGGCGTAGGATGTTTTGCGTCGCTCAGACTTTTATTCATTAACTATCAGTCTTACGGACATTATGGTCCTAGCTATAAAGGCTGGGCCGTCCATATTCTCCGCCATGTCATTTGCCATGTTTTAATCTTCCCCTGGTCAACGTTTTACTCATTGACTATCCACTATCCACCTTGCAGGCCTTGTGGTTTCAACTATGAAGACTGAGCGTTCTATTTTCTTCGTCCTGTTTTTGCCAAGTTTTAATGTTCATACGCACCCAATGTTGTGGCTACAACCCACGAAACCGATAATGCCTAATAAAATTCGCTCAAAATACAGCTGTTTTCGAAGTTATTGCCATGAAACGACGATAATTGTATGTGGTACAATGAGCTTTGCTTGAAAATTATAAAAAATAAGAAACCCGGATAAGTGTGAGTAGGACTCGCGCACCGTGGGTTTCGTAAAAACCTAATTATGTAAATAGATAGAGTCTATTCTCACATCGATAATCACGATGATTTTTGCCTCCTATAGATATCAATGCTGCCACGATATCGGTCCCGGGAAGCCCAAGACAAGCGAGAATGAAAAAAAAAATTTTTTTTCGTGTGATATAATTACAAAGCAATAAAAACGACTTTTTTTCTTTTTCTTGCACTATTAAACCTTGCTGCCTGCAAATTTCATGATTCTCGGCCAACGAGTTAGTACCTTATAGGTTTTGATGAGTGAGTTTGCGAGTGTCAAAATGTGTGACCTACATGGCCGGAGCTTTTGACTGCATTCACTTACAGGCCCAAATTCCTTACACCTGTGGTTTTCAACAGGTAGTCCACGGACCCCCAGGGGTCCACGAGCTATACCAGAGGGGTCCGCAAGATGCTATTAGAATAAAAAATATATTAAATATATTTTGTATGATAACAGATTTTATTTTGTTTTGGCCTCTTCCTGCATGAGCAGAGATTTAGCGAACGCTAACTTCTGCGTCTAGCGACTTCCTAGAGCCAACTGACACATAGAAAACGTATAAAAAGACACTTAATTTGGATTTTATAGGTACTTGATACTGTGATATGACAAGGTACCAATCATGGTCGATGAGGTGGGGGGGGGGGGGGGGGGGGGTCCTCGAGAAAATTTTTGTTGGGAACCTCTGCTTTAAACCGTCAAGGGACTGTAGACCTTAACACGTGATTTATATACATGTCCTCTTCACAGGCGTCTCTTAAAAGACATAGCGCTAGAGTAACCGAAGCGTCTGAAACGAAAGTGTGTGTTACGTTGAAATAAAACGTATTTGCGACTCAAGTTAAAAATTTGTACATAGGTTGTCTGAAAACAACGTCCTGGAAACGGGAGGCGTATTTCATAATTTTTTTTCCCGCTTTCCTTTATCCTCCGGAGAGTTGGCGGCCGAGCGCGGACGGCGGAGGAGTTACACGTTGAGACGCGAGGGCTGCGGGCCGTGGGCCGCGCGTTGGCGGGCCAATGGGGAGCGAGGCGGGCGCTGCCCAAACCGGCTCCCGGCGGCCGGACACAAAAAGAAGAGCGGCGACGTCAAAAAGAAGGAGAGGAGGAAATCCAGCCGCTGGATAGGGGGGGAGGGGGAGGAGGGAAGACAGAGAGCAGAGGACGGGTCCCACGCAGCAGCAGCAGCAGCACGGCGCAAACACACACTCCACTACCTAGGAGGTCACTTGTCGCCCACTCTGCAGACTCATTCTTAGCTGTCGTACAAGGGCACCAGCGATGTTGTTGTGCCCTTCAGTCCAACCACTGGTTTCATGAAACTCACCTCTCCAGTCTTATCGTGTGCAAATCCCTCCACCTCTGCATAACCACCAAAAGTAACGTCCATTTGAAGCGTTGGTCCCTCTCTGCAATTTTTGCCCGCCATACTTCCCTCCATTACTAAACTGACTACTAACTGATGCCTCCCGAGGTTTCACACTGAAAAATGGTTCAAATGGCTCTAAGCACTATGGGAATTAACATCTGACGTCATCAGTCCCCTAAGCTCACAACTACTTAAACCTAACTAACCTACGGACATCAGATACATCCATGCCCGAGGCAGGATTCGAACCTGTGACCGTAGCAGCTACGCGGTTCCGGACTGAAGCGCCTAGAACCTCTCGACCGCATCGGTCGGATGTCACACCGAGCCATGCCTTCTTTCGGCCAGTTCGGAGTAATACATGACATACACTCTGCTGTCTTACTACATGTTTATTCACTACCGGTTTCGACCACCGACCATCTTCACAGTGGAAAAATATCTATTACGACCACTTCACATGTGACACACGCTATTTACGCTTAAACTTATACGCCACTACTGACTTGAAAAGGTCAGAAAATGGTACTTAACCCCGTAGTTCCGGCTTAAGCTACTATATTTTCAATGTTTACTATTTGCTTAAGCCGGTACTATGGTATGAGTATCACTAGCAATGGCGTATACCTTTCTGCATAAATAGCATGTATGACACGTGAAGTTGTGACAGTTACGCTGTAAATGGCCACCAATGACCACGGATCCATTACACCAAAGTACTCAGAATATATCTCTGAACAACCCCCGAAATGATGTCGGTGGAGTTCAGCTTCCGAAAATATTAAAAGACGGAGGACAGTCAAAAGCCTTAAAAAATGTTTTAAAAATTGTCTCTGACCGAAAACCTACCAAAACTGCACACATCAACAAAAGTGTTGCACCATCCCGATATTTTGTGCAAGTATGTTGCTACTGTGGCCGCTCACGTACCTGCCGGAAGGTCATCCCTGACGTAGTTTGTAAACATGTACACTCAGCTACTGCGAGAATTACCAGTGGGAAACTCGTCGCACCCGAATGGACTGCAGCATTTTAGTTGAAAATAAAGCACCAAGAGTGACGCATCAGAGAGTGAACATCCTTCATATCACGAAGGACAATCCCGACCAAGTGCAAATCGTTGCGGACGCGGAATCGGTCTCAAATGACAGGAAGTGTTGAGGAATTACACCGTACAGATCGTCCGAGTTCTACAGGTGGATCTACGTGTACGACTTTTGAGTCAACGGAACCGTTGGGTGAGTGCCCCAAGACAGTATTCGAAATGGCTGCAGAACGACAGGTATCGCATTAAACTCTCAGGAGACCCCACAACGCTACGGACTCCGTAACAAAAATTGGAAATTTGTGGTAAGAGCCTATAGGCCCGAACTGCTGAGGTCATCGGTCCCTAAACTTACACACTGCTTAATCTAACTTAAAGTAACTTACGCTAAGGACAGCACACACGCCCGTGCCCGAGGGAGGACTCGAACCTCCGATGTGGGCAGCCGCACGAGCCGTGACAAGGCACCCTATACCGCACGGCTACCCCACGCGGCAGTCCGTTACAGATCATTCAGAATAGACGCCGCAGAACTGGCGATGGATGTCTTTATGGACGACACAAGAATCTATTGTACTGTGGTAATCACTGACGTCGTGTTTAGAGACAACCCAGTAATACCGAACGCCTCGAATGCTGTGCCCCATCTGTGCAACAAGGTGGTGGGGGAGTGAAGTTCTGGGGATGCATTACGTGAGACCACGGCAAAGGTCTCGTGGTGATTGAGGGCAATGTCACTGTTCCAGAATACAAGGACGAGAATCTGAAATTAACAGTGGGGCCATATCGGCAACATTTTGGTGCTGATTTCATCTTGATGAATGATACCTCGCATGTTCATCGTGCTGTTCTCGTGAACACGTCCCTTCAGCATGCTAGGATCATCAGAATGGAGTGGCGTGCCTCTCCTTCGGACTTCAACGCAACTGAACCTGTGTGGGGTCAACTGGAACGTGCCAGTGAAGTAAAAAATTTTTCTTTATTTATAGACGCAATCACATGTTTATGACACAATCATAACTGGTTTCGGCCATACAGTGACCATCTTCAGATTTTAAAGGTGGCATACACTGAATACAGGTTCATGCGTTGACAACTAGACATTGTAAAGACGACTTGGTAGATCAAGTTTTATATAGGAGTCCATGCCCGGAAACGGCATCCAACGACGCTACAGAGAATCAACGTTATAGGAGCCGGCATCTACAAGGTGTTGCAAAAAGGTAAGGCCAAACCTTCAGGAAACATTCCTCACACACAAACAAAGAAAGGATGTTATGTGGACATTTTTCCGGAAACGCGTAATTTCCATGTTAGAGCTCATTTTAGTTTCGTCAGTATGTACTGTACTTCCTCGATTCCCCGCCATGATTTCATACGGGATACTCTACCTGTGCTGCTAGAACATGTGCCTTTACAAGTACGACACAACATGTGGTTCATGCACGATGGAGCTCCTGCACATTTCAGTCGAAGTGTCCGTACGCTTCTCGACAGCAGATTCGGTGACCGATGGATTGGTAGAGGCGGACCAATTCCATGGCCTCCACGCTCTCCTGACCTCAACCCTCTTGACTTTCATTTATGGGGGCATTTTAAAGCTCTTGTCTACGCAACCCCGGTACCAAATGTAGAGACTCTTCGTGCTCGTACTGTGGACGGTTGTGATACAATACGCCATTCTCCAGGTCTGCATCAGCGCATCAGGGATTCCATGCGACGGAGTGTGGATGCATGTATCCTCGCTAACGGAGGACATTTTGAACATTTCCTGTAACAAAGTGTTTGAAGTCACGCTGGTACGTTCTGTTGCTGTGTGTTTCCATTCCATGATTAATGTGATTTGAAGAGAAGTAATAAAATGAGCTCTAACATGAAAAGTAAGCGTTTCCGGACACATGTCCACATAACATATTTTCTTTCTTTGTGTGTGAGGAATGTTTCCTGAAAGTTTGGCCGTACCTTTTTGTAACACCCTGTATAAATGTATGTATACAGGGTAAGCATTAATAAAACCGGCAAACTGAGGGGATGCATTCCTGACTGAGGAAATGGAGGAAAAAAAGGTGCTGCGAAGATGTGTTCAGAAACGCATTGTTGCCGCCGTAGATGGTACTGACGATCTAAAGTTCCTCTGGTCACGTGCCGTGTGTCCCTTGTGTGTTGCAGGCTGTGTGATTGACCCAATGTGCTGTAAGCAGCAGAATGGTACGGGAACAAGTCGAGATGGTGTTTGTGTACGGCCAAGTTGATGGGAATGGCAGCACGGCTCTACCAAAACAAGTACCCTCACAGACACCAACCACATCATACAACATCTCATGCCCTTTTTGGGCTTTTCTGTGATCACGAATCCTTTCAGACACACAAACGTGCAGTGAGGTGGAGGACTGTTCGTACAACAGGTTTGGAGCACCAGGTTCTACAGGGTACTGAGACGACCCACGTGGTATCGACAGGTACGATGCCAGAACGTAGGTGCGTTCTACTAGATTGGCACTACGACACCGACGACAGCGCCCTCTTGCCGGCGCTGTGCAGCTCTACGAGCTCCGCTCCGGATTCAGCCCATTTGATTCCGAGGACACGACCCAGCAACATTGTTTCTATTTCACAGTGTGCGAGCCACTACAGATTTTGCCTGTATAACTCCTGTGAGCTTTGATACATCCGGCTTCGCACCTACATGCTCCTCAGTGCAAAGTTATGTATTCATATTCTTCCTATAGTAAAGGTGATTTAAATTTACATGCAGGGTGGAAGTACTTCACCTGCACCTGCTCCTCCTAGCCTCCTACATTCGGCCTACCTTTCAGTATTCAGTAGCAGACCCACGCGCCGCCTTCGAGGCGGGATAAAAAAACCCCAGTACTAGCCGACATGGTGTACACCAAAGTGCGATTATGGGTATCCTGCATGGCAACCCCGCCTATCGCTATCACCTCTAATCCAATGGAGGCCACTTTGAATAGCTGTTGTGAAGTGTATGCGATGCAGCTGTGTACTGTGCTCTGGGACGATATTTGTAGTTGCACGCACACCATCCTTTTCCGGACACTTGTTCATTGGACCTTTTTTCCTCCATTTACAGTCAGGAATCTCTCCGTGCAGTTGGTCGATTTTATCAATGTTCGCTATATACAGCGTTATTCTATTACAACGTTAGAACTTTCTGGGATGGTGGAGACGAATAAATGTGTCAATTTCAGGTAACGGTCCCTGGTTGGAAACAAACAAGTCGAAACTTACAGTGGAATACGTGAGTTGGGGCTGTTGTTGGTAGGAATGTAAGGTATGTAACTTTGAGAGGTGGTAGTATGGACCTAAACCGGAAGAAATGACCAGTAAACATGGGCTCTAATATATATATCTGAGGAGCTGCGAGCACTTGTTCGTCTTCGCTAGTGTGAAACACATTTTCATCTACATCCATACTCCGCAAGACACCTGACGGTGTGTGGCGGAGGGTACCTTGAGTACCTCTATCGGTTCTCCTTTATATTCTAGTCTCGTATTGTTCGTGGGAAGAAAGATTGTCAGTATGCCTCTGTGTGGGCTCTAATCTCTCTGACTTTATCCTCATGGTCTCTTCGCGAGATATACGTAGGAGGGAGCAATATACTGCTGGACTCCTCGGTGAGTTCTCGAAACTTTAACATAAGCCCGTACCGAGCTATTGAGCGTCTCTCCTGCAAAGTCTTCGAGTTTATCTGTCATCTCCGTAACGCTTTCGCGATTACTAAATGATCCTGTAACGAAGCGCGCTGCTCTCCGTTCGATCTTCTCTATCTCTTCTATCAACCCTATCTGGTACGGATCCCACACTGCTGAGCAGTATTCAAGCAGTGGGCGAACAAGCGTACTGTAACCTACTTCCTTTGTTTTCGAATTGCATTTCCTTAGGATTCTTCCAATGAATCTCAGTCTGGCATCTGCTTTACCGACGATCAACTTTATATGATCATTCCATTTTAAATCACTCCTAATGCGTACTCCCAGATAATTTATGGAATTAACTGCTTCCAGTTGCTGACCTGCCATATTGTAGCTAAATGATAAGGGATCTTTCTTTCTGTGTATTCGCAGCATATTACACTTGTCTACAATGAGATTCAATTGCCATTCCCTGCACCATGCGTCAATTCGTTGCAGATCCTCCTGCATTTCAGTACAATTTTCCATTGTTACAACCTCTCGATATACCACAGCATCATCCGCAAAAAGCCTCAGTGAACTTCCGATGTCATCCACAAGGTCATTTACGTATATTGTGAACAGCAACGGTCCTATGACACTCCCCTGCGGCACACCTGAAATCACTCTTACTTCGGAAGACTTCTCTCCATTGAGAATGACATGCTGCGTTCTGTTATCTAGGAACTCTTCAATCCAATGACACAACTGGTCTGATAGTCCACATGCTCTTACTTTGTTCATTAAACGACTGTGGGGAACAGTATCAAACGCATTGCGGATGTCAAGAAACACGATATCTACCTGGGAACCCGTTTCTATGGCCCTCTGAGTCTCGAGGACGAATAGCGCGAGCTGGGTTTCACACGATCGTCTTTTCCGAAACCCATGCTGATTCCTACAGTGTAGATTTATAGTCTCCAGAAAAGTCATTATACTAGAACATAATACGTGTTCCAAAATTCTACAACTTACCGACGTTGGAGGTATAGGTCAATAGTTCTGCACATCTGTTCGACGTCCCTTCTTGAAAACGGGGATGACCTGTGCCGTTTTCCAATCTTTTGGAACGCTACGCTCTTCTAGAGACCTACGGTACACCGCTGCACCTCTATTGGACAAGTCCCTATAGCTTTTAAGGTATGCACTTTAGAGCGTTCGTTTACATTTCTTCTTGCTTTGGTCCTTAGTACCGCCTCTGAAAGATGCCTACCTTACTACTGTCTTAGCAACAGCAGTACCGGTACATGGATTCCACTGTCACAACGGTTTTCGCTAATAATTTTCGACTCGTTCGTTTCCGGAGCATGAAGGCTTACCTGAAACTGATAGTGTTATGTTTCTCTGTCATCCTGTCTATTCCTCAAAAGTGACTGTCGAGAAGCAAGGGGAGTTGTTAACGAAATAAATATTTTTTCCTGTTTTTTTAACATACTTATGAAGCTACCCTCGTGGTAAACCGGTGTACCCAACCAGCCTGGTGGTACATATCGGAACGTTAAGCCAGATGCGGGTGGACGATACGTGAAACTGACTGGCGCAGCGTGGCGCAATACCGGATGTCTGCAGTAACATATTGAGTAGGGGAGGAGAAAGAGGGCAGGAGTGGACACAGGTCGGTCTGCTCCATCCGCCTCCGGCCTCGGGATGCCGAACGCGACTCCCGGCGAGCGTTAACGAGCGCATTAAAGCGCGCCGCCGGTGGCTACCGTACAGGCGCGGGCTTTTAACGACACGCGCCGCTGAATAAAGCTAATATACGGCCGCGAGTAAACGGCGCTGAGTTACGGCGGCCGCGACGGACGCATGCGCGCCGCCGCCGGTCACCGTGTAACGACAGCTGGCGGCGCAGCTCGACCGGGAGGAGATAGCGAGCAGGGAGGCGCCGGAGGGCCCTCGGCCGCAGTCCGCTGGTTGGTTGGTTGTTTTGGGGAAGGAGACCAGACAGCGAGGCCATCGGTCTCATCGAATTAGGGAAGGACAGGGGAGGAAGTCGGCCGTGCCCTTTGAAAGGAACCATCCCGGCATTTGCCTGGAACGATTTAGGGAAATCACGGAAAACCGTGAACCGGTGTACCGTGGTCCTCCCGAATGCGAGTCCAGTGTCTAACCACCGCAGTCCGCTGTCTCACGGCCTGGCCCGCACTGTCTCGACCACAGGGCTAATCTGAATACCTACAAGCCGAATTTCCATAGTACGAACGGTAGGGAAATTAGCGTCCCGTCCATCTCGAGGTCATTCAGGCCTTGAAAGCCGTGAAATCCATAGGCCAATTTTTATTTTCAAGGTCCTGAGCGGTCGCGAAATTATAAGGGGCGATTAACAAGTTTCCGTTCGAAGTCCACTCAGTCCAGACTCGATGTAGAGGTCAGGTAAAATCGCCGCGAGCGTTGAGGCAATCGCCCTACCTACGCACCAGGCCGAAGATACCTCATTTGGTAGAACACCGTCTCCTCCAGCGTCAAGAAGTGCCAAACTGCTTAATGCACATCCTTGTCAGACGGGAATCGTTGACTCTTCAAGGCCTTTGTAAGACGTCGTAATCGTATGAGGAGAGATCATAACTATAGGTGCGTGCTGCAGTGTCTCCCACTCCAGTTGGCGTAACTTCTCCATACGATACTCGCGTTATGGAGAGGTGTGTTTTCACGAAGATGCAGCAACCCTCACGGCTTTTCAAATGGTTCCAATGGCTCTGAGCACTATGCGACTTAACTTCTGAGGTCATCAGTCGCCTAGAACTTAGAACTAATTAAACATAACTAACCTAAGGACATCACACACATCCATGCCCAAAGCAGGATTCGAACCTGCGACCGTAGCGGTCGCTCGGCTCCGGACTGTAGCGCCTAGAACCGCACGGCCACTCCGGCCGGCTCATGGCTTTTGACAGACGTGCTGCCCCACACAACGGCGAAAGTGTCTGAATTGGTTCCTCATCCACCATATTCACTGGACTTATCCCCAAGTGACTTCTTCCTGTTCTCTAAATTGAAACGTGGGCTTGCTGGGAGGAAATTTTCCTGAAGTGAAGAAGAGATAGTTGCAGCTGACGAATATTTGGCCGAATTTTACAGAACCTGTTTTTCGAATACGATGAAAAAGCTGGTGGATCACTGGAAAAAAATGTAAGGATGTTTCAGAATTCATGTTGCACACTTCTGGAGGTTGTAGACCGCCCTTAGCAGACCAAGTTTTACACAGGAATCCAGGCTCGGAAGTCATCAAACGACGCCACAGACGTCAAAGCTATAGGCGCCGGCATCTGTAAATGTATGTACACAGGATGAACATGTATAAAATCGTCAAACTGCAGTGATCGATTCCTGACAGGAAATGGAGGGGCCGGCTGGGGTGGCCGAGTGGTTCTAGGCACTTCAGTCTGGAACCGCGCGACCACTACGGTCGCAAGTTCGAATCCTGCCTCGGGCATGGGTGTGTGTGATGTCCGTAGGTTAGTTAGCTTTAAGTAGTTCTAAGTTCTAGGGGACTGATGACTGCAGAAGTTAAGTCCTACTGTGCTCAGAGCCATTTGAACCATTTGAGGAAATGGAGGAAAAAATGTCCTTCGAACATGTATCCCGTAATGCATCGCTGCCATGCCTAAAGGAGTTTGTTCCACGGCAGGTACATTGCATAATCGCTGCAGCAGCGCCCTCAAACGAAAATGTTTTTGTCGCCCCTTATACATGTACGACTATAATGAAAATCCGATGAGGCTTTGCCCAGAGTTGTTGCGCAGCGTTTCTAATAGGCCCTTCTATTGCGTGACGTCGCACTTTTGGGTTCAGAGGACACATTAAGCACGTAAAGATGCCTAGAACAGTAGTCTCCCGACAGTAATGAACTGCGTGCTGCCATTAGATTCCTTCTTGCTCAGGGGTTCCGCCTGTTTTCATGCAACACACATAACGCAGCTGTCATGCTTGTCAGCAAAGTGCAGCAGCAGTGCAGGAACTGTGAACTAGGATGTAAAGACGTTCATGAGGTAGGCGGCCAGGGAAGGATGCGAGTATTAACTGATGATTTGGTTCAGGCGATTCGAAAGAATCGTCTACGGAGGGCAGCTCCGAACAAACCGAGAAGAATGTTGTCACCAGTCATTGTCCTCCTTCGTGGCAATGCTCGGCCACACACGCTGCTGTAACGACGGCGCTTCTGCAGAGTTTCGCATGGGAAGTGTCTGACCACTCACCATACAGCCCTGACTCGGCTCCCTCCGATTTTCATCTCTGCTCACATGAACCGTTGGTCGTGAGGACGGCATTTTGACATAGACAACGAGATGCAGACCAGAGTAGAGAATTTACGAAAAGCGTAGGCCATCTGTACACGGTCAGACAAGTCACACCTGTGTTTCCGGGAGCACAGGGGGCTAGATGCATTACGTAGATGCTGCTTGCACCATTTCCATGACACTGTCTGTTGTTCCATTATGTATTCTGCAACCTACGTGGCTGTATAGCGAGATCGTGGCCTCCAAGCGCGCAGTGAAGTAATATTTCATTCGCAGAGCTGTTAGCTTACAAATATATCGTATGGTACCGTCTCTGTGAACAAGGTTAAATCAACTGTTCAAAGCGAGATAGGATGGGTGACCATCCAGCCGCCATGCGCTGTTGCCATTTTTCGGGGTGCACTCAGCCTCGTGATGCCAACTGAGGAGCTACTCGACCGAATAGTAGCGGCTCCGGTCAAAGAAAACTATCATAACGACCGGGAGAGCGGTGTGCTGACCACACGCCCCTCCTATCCGCATCCTCAACTAAGGATGACACGGCGGTCGGATGGTCCCGATGGGCCACTTGTGGCCTGAAGACGGAGTGCTATAAAGCGAGATTTCTTGTTCTAAGTTCAAGAATCAATATCGGTTTTCTTATTTAATCATCCGTGAATGAAGCGCATCTTACAGTTCGCTATCTCACTTTTATATTATTCCTGCACGGATTTAAGAATATTTATTGTTACTTTTTCTACTAACTGAAACATTTCGTGGAACTGTTCTACATCCGTTCCGTTAGGCGATAAGGGCAATTTGCTCCGCCAGTTTTCACTTGTTTACTGAATAATAATAAGTTACTCTAAATTTCTACTCAATTATTTTGATCCCACAATCATTTCTACAAATTAACACATTGCCATTGGATGTTCTCATATGTCCGTGTAACATTACTTAAATCGGTAGCTGATGCTAGTACAACAGGATATTTGACTCTTTTCTGTAAATGATTCATTATGTCATTTTGTGCTCCTAAGGTGCTTAATTCCTCTTGAATTTCAGTTTTCTTTTATAAAAACGGAAATGAAAATAAAATAACTTTAAAGTCCGTTAAAACGCTCCATTCGAGCTTGCTGCTCCTACTACTGTCATCACGCTAATTCACAGTGATGTCTTGTTTTGGAATTTACATTAACAAAAATGGATTACAAATGGTGTGTAGTACCATACTGTACAAATACTTCCATAAAAACTACTGGAAAGTTCTTTTTGAGAGTTCAGGAAATGAGAAAATGTGTAAAATGTGATTTCACTGTACCGCGAAATTGCCACCACGTCCACGCACAAGTTCTCTAACTTAATTAAAGGTTAACATTAGTTAAGCTCCTAGGTATGCTTTCCCACCGTTACAAGGAACGGTAGCATCATTGAACGAAATTAAATTCTAAGTGAAAACTGTCGTTTTATCCAGATTCACTTAAATTATTCTGTAGTTTAGTTGTTAGAGCATTAAATCGTCGAATTTTATAAGATGATGTTCATAGATCGCTAGGTCGAATTCAACCCGAAAGAATATTTTAACTTATTTGTAAAATGACTCTACAGTCCTCCCATATGAAAACCAAACCACAATCACTAAACTTCACCACACGGATCAGAAACTGAATATTATTGTGTTTTCCTTGCTTTTTACGTGCGCCTACATTTGCAATGGCTGTTCAGACACGTTACGTTCAAAAAGATACTTTCTAGTTAATGTGACCACTCATGTTTTACTTTATTAGAAACAAAGTTTGCCGCTCGGAGTGGCCGCGTGGTTTGGGACGTCATGTCACGGACTTTGCGGGCCCCCTCACCGGAGGTTAGAGTCCTGCCTCGGGCATGGGTCTGTGTGTTGTTCTTAGCATAGGTTAGTTTTAGTTTGTTTAAGTAGTGTGTAAGTCTACGGACCGATGACCTAAGCAGTTTGGTCCCTTAGGAATTCACACACATTAAAAAACAATGTTTATTATCTTTGTACTGTTCAGCTAGGATGGTTCAAATGGCTCTGAGCACTATGGGACTCAACATCTAAGGTCATCAGTCCCCTAGAACTTAGAACTACTTAAACCTAACTAACCTAAGGACATCACACACATCCACGCCCGAGGCAGGATCTTTATTGTTTAAACTCTTGACGTTTCATCATCTTACATAAAGACTAAGTAAGCCTGCTTCAGACACTGACGTTAGCATACACTCATTAACATCACAGCCCTTACCTGAATGTTGCACGTGCTTTACATATCTCCGTAAACAAAACGTCATTGTCCTACGACTCGTTGTATTGTGGGTGTGTGAGCATATCTTCGCTAGTAGCAATGCTTTCCAAAGAAATTTAATTGATTGTTCACAAAGTAAATGCATTTCTCCTCTGCTGAAGATTAATGTGAAGCTATATATAATACATCCCACAATCGAAACAACTGATACAAGCAGTTCTTGGTAACTCTGTTTTCGTATTACGTGCGAAACGTCTAAAGTACATGACCCTTCGAATATTCAAACATGTGACCTCTTTATCCGGAGTCAGTTGCGTTATCCGTTACGCCACCGAATGCCTCCTGTGAATAACGACTCTGCTGAATGTCTTCTATAGAAGAAATCAGCACTAACATTTGGCAAGAATAATTTTATTGTGGTTTGGGTCACAGCTCGTGATTGATAGTCGACAATTTGCCAAAGTTCTACAATTCCTTAGTTTTGAGCGAGTTTAATTATGTTACAGGGAGCACGAAATCGCCGCTCTACATGGGTAGAGAGTACCTATCAACTTTCACAAGGTTTCCGCTATCAGCGTTCACAAAATTGCTTTTTATTGTGACTTATAACTTGTAATTACGTTTTCTATCACTAAATAGCTAAGCTGTTTGCAGAAAAAATACGTAAAAAGCTAGTAACTTTGGCTAACACTCCTATAACACATGTGTAGCTTCGTCTTACTCCTAGTCTGTGACGCCAATCGATCTTCAACCAGTAACAAAGCGTTCTCGATCACGTGACCAAATCTTCATGTGTGATGATTTTTAACCTTTAATTACATAAAAATAACAGTTCTTTTGTAAGAATGTTGACTGTAAATGCTACTTCAATGTTATAATCACTCAGAATAATAACAATCCGAACCATATTTTGAACCTAGGAAAAGAGCATATTCTCTAGACGCGTTCTGCCTCCGCAAAAATCGTTTTTCAGAAGATCTGTCATCAGCAAAAGTAGTTTCCAATTATTTGCGTGCATTTTACATTACAAGTACAAGGTATGTTTATGTTGCTGAGAAATTTGAGAATTTCTGCTTACGCAGAATACGTTGTGAGTTGTAATTGTACTTCATCTTCATTCTGCGATCCGCACTGCACGCCTCTGCTGTCTAAAAAAGGATTCCAGTACACTTGGGAATGGTTTTAGAGCAGTGTTGCAGTCCGTTGAATGAATGTTCAGACTCCCCTCAAAGTACTCGTTACCCTATGAAAATCTTTCCTCCTCCTGATTACATCAACCAAGTGGAAGTCGCATAGCGTTTCTTTCTTTCATGCGTCAAAAATTTTATATAAATACTGGAATATTTTGAGGGTATTTTCACTGAAATCATACCAGTTCATGTACCCAGCTTGCCTAAAGAAATTAGGACACATTCAAGCTAACTACACAACCAACAATGGTGAGCCACAATGAATGTTCCACTCTAAGCCGATGTCTACGCTGCTTTGAAATTTCCGGAGAGGTTTAATAACAGTTAAAAAGACAGATAAAAATTCTTCGGTATAACTGATTTCCGTCTACTTCCCAAGCAGCAAGGAACTTTATTGACCCGATTACTGAGTGGAAAGTGGAGTCTATACCAAAATGGAAGTTGTAAGGCATTCAGAACTATGTGAGCTTCAGTACAGCGATCGAAAAGTGAGGGACTGACATAAACACTGTCGAACTCTGGCTGGACATTAGCGAACTGCACCTCGGTTTTTTGATTTCGTAATGCGCCATGTACGGACAAGGGGCGTATTGATTTCCCGTGGGCCCTGCACGGAGCCGAGGGTTCGCGAATTGTGGCGGACGAGGCCTGTATTTCTCTTGGGCTCCGTGATTTTCCTCCGACTACAAAAACCGGCTGCGAGAAACTGGTACTTTCGCAACTAGGAGGGTCGACTGTGATGTTCTAAGGACGCGCCGCGCTCTCGACTTTGAAGAGGGCGTCCTTCGTCCTGTAGAACAGAACCCAACGCACAGTACTCGAAATGTGGCCCGTGCCAGCGGCTCCTGTAGAGACCACACGTCAGAGCAGAACGTGTCTGCTGTGTCCGTACCGTGAAGAGGGAGACTTGAAAGTGATTCGATCTTCAGATTTATTTTGAGCCCTTCTTGTTATTCAAATTGCTACCCTGGCCTTATCCCTTGTTTCAAAACGGGTCTGCAGTTATTATCGATTTTGGAATGTTAGGGGTATGGTCAGATGCCCGCCTCCACTCCTTTCTAGGAACGCAGGTGTATCAAAAATAATCATCCGGTTTGGTACGTCTATATTTCTGAAACTAATAAACATAAACAATTATTTTTTTCATGAACGGGAAACCCAAAAGTTTTTTTTTATACCTTTTAATAGCTGTTCAATATGCCCCCTTGAAATGCACGGCATATGCAATGCTGTTTTTAAATTGTTCCCACACTACAGCAATCATGTCTTGAGTTACAGCTTCCGCAGCTGCTGTTATGCAATATCTCACTTCATTCGTTGTTGTTGGTAACACAGGCACATAAACAGTCACCTATAAACTCCCACAAGAAATAATCACATGTAGTTTGGTCCGCTCACCTTGGAGGCGAGGAATGTAAGCGTGAATCATTTGCTCAGTGCGACCGATCCGTCGCTCAGCAATGGTTTGATTTAAAAATTCCCGCACTTACGGACGCCATTGAGGCGGTGCCCCATCCTGGTCGTTCGAGCTGCGGGAAAAGAAAGTTATCAAGCATATCGAGATGTGTACTTCCTGAAACAGCGTTCTTGGCAAAAAAAGTGGGTATTCGCCTTTTCCCACGAAACTGCACATAACACATTAAATTTTGCAGAGTCCCTTTCATGTTGTATAACTTCGTGTGGTTGTTCCGTATCCGATATTTTCACATTACGGCGATTTACCTTTCCATTTAAATGGAATATTGCATCATCAATAAACACTAAGCTTGTAAGAAAACTGTTATCCTCCATCTTGATAAGAACGAAATTACAGAACTCCACACGTTGTTGTTTCTCACCTTCACGAAGAGCTTGCAGTAGCTGAATTTCGTATGGTTACCTGCGTAAATGTCGACGCAACACACGCCAGACGGACATCGGGTGCATGGTGAGTTGTCGAGCTGCACGGCGAACGGATTTCTGCGGACTCCTTGTGAAACTATGGTGGATGCGTTCGACGTCTCTGTCAGACACTCGGGGACGGCCCGGCAATTTGCCTTTACACAAAAACCTGTTTCTCGGAATTGTTCATGCCTTCGTCTAATGTTCTGTGCTGTAGGAGGATCCACATCACACCTAGTACGGAAGCCACTCTGAACAGTTATTATCGACCTGCACTGCGCAAAACGTAGAAGACAAAACGCTTTCTGTTGTTCAAATGATTCAAATGGCTCTGAGCACTATGGGACTTGACATCTGAGGTCATCAGTCCCCTAGAACGTAGAACTACTTAAACCTAACTAACCTAAGGACATCACACACATCCATGCCCGAGGCAGGATTCGAACCTGTGACTGTAGCGGTCGCGCGGTTCCACACTGAAGCGCCTAGAACCGCTCGGCCACTGTGGCAGGCTTTTCTGTTGTCCCGGCACCACTTTTACTAGAACTGAAGGGGACCCACACTGGTGCTGCCTAGCGGGAACCATGTAAAACTCGAGAGTCTGCTCTTTCCAACAGTACGTTTTTCACGCACATATCTCAAATAACAACAGTTATGACTTTCTAAATCGGATGATTGTTTTTGATACCCACCTATCTGTGTCTAAGGTTATCTCATGAGAAAGGGACTGAAATGTAGAAAATGCTTGCGAGCCGTGTGAGGCAAGACGCCGGTACCAGCCTGGTTTTCACCGGATGAGGTAAACCAACTAAAAACCATATACCGGCTGGCTAGCACACTAGTCCTCGAAGTTAACCCGTGGGGAGGATTTTACCCGGGTCCGGCGTGCCCCCCCGAATTCGGCAGGGACGTGCTGACGCACGCTGCTATCCCGGCAGGTAAGACTTTTTTTTTTTACACCCGAACGTGGCGCCCCTGAAGTGGGTTTCTTATGAAAACTTTATCTGCTAGGTCCCGTCTATTACCACTTGAAGCCTGTAATAGAAGTTGTAGAACACCCTGCATATACAAAGCTAAACTAGATGAATATAAAAAAAGATGTGAGCAAGAAAAGGAAGTCAGTAGCAGCCCACATAGTTCATAAGGAATTACAGACCATAAAGTCTAATTTTTGGCTGCAGATGAAGAAGCATAGCTGGGAGTTATGACAATACCAAGAAGTGGCCCTCCTAAAGACGCCAGTCATCAAGAATCTACGGAGGATCAGTGACAAAAGAACTACTTACAGGAGACGGGTTTGGTGTGGATAGCCGAAGCTGTGGGGTCGGTCTAGGATATCTTAAGATACCTGCGCTCCACGTGGTGAAGCATCGTGGCCCCCGTCTCGCTGGGCATCCACTCGTGGCCCGGTAACGGCGGCTGAGCCTGGTGGAATACGCACATGTCGGCCGGCGGTGAGCGGAAGTGGCGGCGACTTCCTCTGGCGGTGACGCGGCGCGGACTTGGCGGCTCTGCCTGGGAGGCTACCGGCGGCGTCCCCAGCGCCCGCCCTAGTATCGAATCGCATCCATCAGCCGATCGGCGGGCTGGCGTGCGCATTGTTCGCAGAGCCGACACAATGGGGAGACCCCTCGGGCCGCACGTAAACTACAGCGAATGGCGAACGGAGGAACCCCCTGCAGGCACGCCCCGATTGGAAATAAGGCCAGGGGTGTGGTCGGTTTCCGCTCTGCTAATGCGGCCCAACTCACTCTGCGGGCTGAGACCACCGAGGGATGGAGCGGGCTTCGAATCCTCGTCCGCATATCAACGCTCGGACTATACGCGTGGTTTACCTACACTAGTTACTGCAGGTGATCGAATGCGAAACCTCACTCGTACTTTTCTCACGTGATAAGGAAGGAGCGCCTGGTCCCCGGCACGAATCTGCCCAGCCGACTTGTGTCGAGATCCAGTGAGACGGCCAGTCAGTGGATGGTTTTTAGGCGGTTTTCCATCTACCTCGGCGAATGAGGGCTGGTTCTCCTAATACCGACTCAGCTACACTATGTCGTAGACCACCATTACTCTACCACGCAAACATAGGGGCTACACTCGTCTGGTGTAAGACGTTCCTTGGAGGGGGGGGGGGGGGGAGACCACCAGGTCCGAACCACACAATAACCGTGAAAGAGTGGTTCGGTGTGGGGTGGCGGAGGGTGAAGTGGACTGCGGTAGTGGTCGTGGGGTTGGGGACCACTGCGGCTGCGGCAGGGACGGAGCCTCCCCGTCGTTTCTAGGCCCCCGGTTAACATACAATGCAATACAACGTGCTGTTTCGTGTAATGACCATGAAGGTAACATTGCGAGAAACTGGGGCTCGTAAGGAGGATTTTAGCAAATCGTTTTTTGTTTACTCTGTTTGCGAATGGAATACAAAAGGAAGTGACTAGTAGTGGTACAAAGTACCTTCCGCCACGCACCGTACGGTGGTTCGCGAAGTTTATATACAGAAGCAGATTGGTCAGGAGAGCCCGTTTGGTGCTGTTCATCCGCCTGCTGCACGACTTTCTGTTTGATACCACTTCGACGACTTGCGCTTCGATAGGGATGAGACCATGGAAAAAACGAGTCAATTAAATGCGGTATTTCTTGACCCGCGGATAACCATTTGGTTCAGTACTGCAAAGATAGCTATTAATAAACCTACGCTCGCAGGTCGTGGTCTAGTAGTCACTGTCGCTGTCTATAGATCGCGACTGATTCCTCGTCGGGCCGAAGATTTTCACTCAAGGACTATGCGTCTGTGTTGACCTCATCATTTTGTCTCATCGACACGCAAGTAGTTGAAGTGGTGTCAAACAGAAAACCGTGCAGCAGGCGGATGAACAACGCCAAACGGGCTCTCCCGGCCAATCTACTTCTGTATATAAACTTCGCGAACCACCGTACGGTGCGTGGCGGAGGGTACCTTGTACCACTACTAGTCACTTCCTTTCGTATTCCATTCGCAAACAGAGTAAGCAAAAAAAGATTTTCTAAAATCCTCCGTACGAGCCCCAGTTTCTCGCAATGTTACCCTTCATGGTCTTACACGAAACAGTACGTTGTATTGTATTGTAGGTTAACCGGGGGCCTAGAAAAGACGGAGAGGCTCCGTACCCGCCGCAGCCGCAGTGGTCCACAACCCCACGACCACTACCGCAGTTCACTTCACCCCTCCGCCACCCCACACCGAATCACTCTTTTCAGGGTTATTGTGCGGTTCGCCCCCCCCCCCCCCCCTCCCCAGGGAACGTCTCACACCAGACGAGTGTAACCCCTATGTTTGCGTGGTAGAGTAATGGTGGTCTACGGCATAGTGTAGCTGAGGCGGAATAAGGGGAACCAGCACGCATCCGCCGAGGCAGATGGAAAACCGCCTAAAAACCATCCACAGACTGGCCGTCTCACCGGACCTCGACAAAAGTCAGCCGGGCAGATTCGTGCCGGAGACCAGGCGCTCCTTCCTCATCTGGAAAGCCGTGCCTTAGACCTGACGGTTAACCGGGAGGGCCAAACAGTACGTTGGTGGCAGAAGGATAGTTTTTCAGTCTGCCTAGGGAAAGAGCGCCGCGCAGGGTAGCCTCCTTGCCACGGTTCGCGCGGTTCCCCCCGTCGAAGGTTCGAGTCCTCCCTCGGGCATGGATGTGTGTGTTGTCCTTAGCGTGAGTTAGTTTAAGTTAGAGTAAGTAGTGTGTAAGCATAGGGACCGATGACCGCATCAGTTTGGTCCCATAGGCAACTTACCACCACCACAGAGAGAGCAACGCCTTCCCTGTAGGGACATCACTGTTAGAACCGACCGGTAACAAATTTAGTAGCACGCCTCTGAATTGCTTCGCTGTCTTAGATTAATCCGACCTGGTGGGGTCCCAAAGACTCTAGCAGTACTCAAGAATGGGTCGCGATAGAGTACTATACACTGCCTCCTAAGGCTGAGTTACACTTTCCCAAAGTTCTCTCAAGTCGAGCATTCGCCTTTTTTACTACCAGCCTGACGTGCTCATTTCATACGGATTTGCAACTTTACGCCTCGATGTTTAATATAAATGACTGTGTCAAGCTGCTCCCTACTAACGGTGAATTTCAAAGTTAGGTTTTTCTACTCATCTGCATTAAATTACATTTTTCCACATTTGCCATTCATCACACCAATTACAAATTCTGTCATCTTGCATATTCCTGCAGTCGCTCAACGCCAACTCTTCCCCGTACACGACAACGTGATCACCTAACGGCCGTAAACCGCTGCTCATCCTGTCTCTCTGGTTATTTATGGTACGTATATAGACAATAAAAGCGGCCCTATCCATCTTGCCTGGGGGCACTTCCATCGATACGCTTGCCTCTGTAGAACACTCGCCGTCGATGACCACGTACCAGGTTCTATTACTTAAAAAGCCTTTGAACCACTCAAATATCTGGAAACCTTGACTGTATGATCGGATGATATGGTTGTTTCATTTCAGCGAAAGCACAACTGTACGAGATAAAGCGAAATTTGTAAATGGATTGAGGATTTCTAGCCAGCCGGTGTGGCCGAGCAGTTCTTGGCGCTACAGTCTGGAACCGCGCGACTGCTACGGTCGCAGGTTCGAATCCTGCCTCGGGCATGGATGTGTGTGATGTCCTTAGGTTAGTTAGGTTTAAGTAGTTCTAAGTTCTAGGGGACTGATGACCTCAGATGTCAAGTCCCATAGTGCTCAGAGCCATTTGAACCATTTTTTTGAGGATTTCTTGGTAGGGAGGTCGCAGCGTATTGTCTTGGATGAATTTCAAGCGTGCCCCAGGTAAGTGTGTTTCAACCGTTACTGTTCATGTTATATATTAATGATCTGGCTGGAAAATATTAATAGCAATTTCAGAGTTTTCGCAGGCGATGAAATTTTCTGTAACGAAGTACTGACCGAAAACCTCTTTACAAACATTCAGCTAGATACTGATAAAATATCAAATTCGTGCAGACACTGGCAAATTAAATTAAATGCTCAAAAAACCGTAAAATTTTACATTTCAGAAAACGAAAAAAATATACAGCTGAAGTACGTGGCACCTATTTATACCAAATAGAACTACCAGGGCGTGCTGAAGGTTTAAAAAGGACATCACGAATGGTCAGAGGTTTCTTTGACCTTAGGAGAAGATCACAGTGATGTTGAAAGAATATCAGCTAGAGGACATTCGAAGAGCGACACTAACTCTATTACCTAAAAGATTACTTACGATGCTGCAAGAAGCAGTCGTTCAGTCAGTGACAAATCTGGGAGTACACTACAAACCCCAAACGCATCATTGTCGTCGCGGTCTCTAAAGAAGACTACACTAATTGCACTGTGCAAACCGCAATTGAAACAGTTATTCTTCCCGCCTTTCATAGACGATGGGAACACCAGGAAATCCCTGGCTCCGAGCACTATGAAACTTAACATCTGTGGTCATCAGTCCCCTAGAACTTAGAACTACTTAAACCTAACTAACCTAAGGACATCACACACATTCATGCCCGAGGCAGGATTCGAACCTGCGACCGTAGCAGTCGTGCGGTTCCGGACTGAGCGCCTAGAACCGTTAGACCACCGCGGCCGGCTAGGAAATCCCTGTAACTGGTACAGTGAAAAGTGCCATACATCATTCAAGACGCAGCCGTTTGCTTAAAATGTCTGTGTTGATGGTTACTTTCCCGATTTCCTTTGGGGTAACCGAGGTAGTGCTACGTCTACAATGGCATCATCATGGACACCGACATAAACCATCATTTCTATTCTCTTCCTTGTTTTCAGAAGTCGAATCAGTCCCTTCACAAAAGAAGGCAACGTTAAAAATATATTCGTGGTAATACTCAAGAATGTCAACACCTGTTCGTGAAAATTTGGTCGCTTCACATAAACAGCGGCATTGTCCGCCGCCGGTAGCTGAGTGGTCAGCGCGACAGAATGTAAATCCTAAGGGCCCGGGTTCGATTCCCGGCTGCGTCGGAGATTCTCTCCCCTCAGGGACTGGGTGTTGTGTTGTCCTAACCACCATCATTTCATCCCATCGACGCGCAAGTCGCCGAAGTGGCGCCAAATCGAAAGACTTGCGCCAGGCGAGCGGTCTCCCCGACGGGAGACACTCGTCACACGACATTAAAAAAATTAATAGCGACATTCACCATCTGAGATTGCATAACAACTTCCAGTTCCAACCTACCTCTACAGAATGCTTTATTTTCCACTATTCATCACTTTCCAACTTGTGGTAGCGTGAAACATGTAGACAGAAAGAGGCATTTATTATCTACGAGACGTGTCACAAAATTCGAAGAAAACATCTGTGAAACGCTGGGCATTAAAGATCCGCAAATACCGCTTTACGTACTCCTGTTTGGTATCAACAAGAAAATCTCCCACCGCCGATTGTTTACAGAGTCGAAATACCATGTATAAAACAGATTCAAACGTCTTATTAGTTAACTAATGAGTTACTGTGTTAAATAACTGACATTAAGCACGTAAGCGAGAAAAAGTTTAGAAAAGATCTGCAATTATGTTTGAAGTTTCTTGGAAGTCACAAAGTGGTGTCATTGTCAAATACTGGATAAGTATAGTGTGGGTAATTTGCGCGCCATGAGCCGCGCTGTCTCAAGATGTCTACACAGCTTCGAATTTTGGTTCTTTTCTTATTGCGCTAAACCTGTAACATAAGAGTATATTTTTGATGACCATATTATGACAGAATTGTAAATTTTTAAATTCCGTCAGTACTCATATGAAATACTGTTGCCCCTGGAAGCAGTTAGATAGGCAACCCGCAAAAGAGATTGAGTGTCCAAGTCACAATTTCAGCTGTATAAACTGCTCAGTGGTTGTCTTGTGCCGCAGCTAATTTTGTTTTCTTCTTTTTTTTTCATTTCAGTCTATACGAACCTTTGACAATTTGAAAATCCTACGAAATATTTTACATTATTAACTTGTTTATGGACATACAGAACTTATGGCTAGAGGTCCGATGACGATCAATGCATCGAAACTGGCAATCTGCCAATACAAAATAAATGTGACAGACTTTTGTATCGATTATACACAGGGATTTCAGCATGTGGAAAAGAGGTGACTCAGTGTGTAGTTACATAAAAATAATGCTGACACGGACTGATGATGGTACAAACCTGTCGCAATAATAATTTGCAATAAACGGACAGATAACAGATAATTTTTTTTTTAAGAACTAGAACCTAATATTGTATTAAAAATCTCGTACTTGTGTAGCTTAATTGTGGCCGGCGACTGGCTGACGACAGAGCTCCCTCACGATTTGCCCCGAGATCAAATGTCAGACAGAGGTCTGCGACCTGCAGCCACCAGGTTTCCTGACTACGGAGTGTCGGGATAAGCATCTCGAGGGCGGCATTACGGCCACAATCGCACGTCGGCCTCGGTCGTAATTGGGCGATGATTACCTCCGCCCGTACAACAGGTGTCCCAGCCGTTGCTCTGCGTGGACGGAGCGTTCTGGCCGGCGCTATGCAGACACCTGTTCGCTTTATTTACGGGTTTAATACTGTACACGCCGATTACTTTTATACAGATGTCTTGTGGTGCTGAAAAAATTAGATTTCTCATTTCCCTCGATAGCCATTTACCCTGGAGTCTTTAATGTTTTAATTTTTAATCTGTGACATGGCCAGTGTTTGGCTCACAAAATAATTTAATCTTTTGTTCTGAAGAAGATTCCATTACTGGAATCGAAACCTAGGTAAACGAGTAAAATTACCTTGCAACTGAAGGCTGAAAAAATTGTTTATTTGCTGTGGCATTAAATACACTCTTTACACAAAGAAATAGATTCACCAGCAACTACTTATCCGAATGGAACTGAAATTGGTAAATGTGATGTACATGTATCGACAAGTAAATGATTACAGTTTCAGAAAAACTGAATGATTTGCACACGAGTAAGAACTTCATAACTTGACCAAGTTATTTACGCGTTGTTCACGTCTGACCATGTTGCAAGCAATTATACGGCTTGGCGCTGATTGACAGAGTTGTTGGATGTCCTCCCGAGGCATGTCGTGCCAAATTCTGTCCAATTGGCGCGTTAGCTCGTCAGAATCCGATGCTGGTTGTAAGGTGCTGTCCGTAATGCAGCAAATGTTCCCAGTTGGGAAGAGATTGGGTGAGCCTGCTGGCGTAGGTGGGGTTTGGCAAGCACGCCGAGAAGCAGTAGAAACCTTGGCCGTGAGAGGGAGGGCATTAGCTTGCTGAAATGTAAGCTCATGTAGAGATTCCCATGAAGGACTATAAAACGGAGCGTAGCATATCCTGGACGTACCGTTGTGCTGTGACGACGCCGCGGATAACAACTGCGGGGGTCCTGCTATGGAATCAAATGACACTCCAGACCACCCACCACTTCTGGTTGTCACGCCGTACGTCAGTTTGATATGCTACCACTGCCTGTTGCGTCTCCAGACTCGTCATCGCTAGTCATCGAGGCTCAGTCCGAAGAAGGACTCGTCACTTAAGACAGTTCTGCCAGAGTCAATGATATTCCAGGCCGAAGGCGTCACTGCAGACGCCGTGGACAGCGGTAGCAGGCCAGTCTGACCGTCGCCGCCATACGACGTGATGACCGGGAGTGAAAGTCTGGGGTGCCCTTTCTTTTTATAGCAGGACCCCCCTGTTTGTCATCCGCGGTACCCTTACAGCAAATCGGAATTTCGACGATATTCTATGCTCGGTTAGTTGCCCTTCATGACAATCCATTCTAGGCTTACATATCAGCAAAATAATGCCCGCCTGCACGCTGCAGGAGTTTCTACAGCTTCTCTTTGTCCTTGCCAAACTGCACCTTGGCCAGGAAGGTTGTCGGATCTCTTCTCGATTGAGATCGTTTGGAGCATTATGGGCTGGACCCGCAAACCAGCTGGGTATTTTGACGATCTAAAATGCCAGTTGGACAGAATTTGATACGATGTCCCTCGGGGGGTGGGGGGAGCATCCAATAACGCTATAAATCAATGTCAAGCCGTGTAACTGCTTCCACAAGGGCCAGAGGTGGACCAACGCGTTGTTGGTTGGTTGGTTTGTGGGAGTTGAAGGGACCAGACTACAAAGGCCATCGCTCCCTTTTTCCACGACCAAGAAACCCTCAAGGAATAAAAGCATCAATGGAGGTAACATGGGACGACATGGAACAAAAAAGACACAGACAAAGACCAGAAAACAAGGAATTAAAAGCACACAGAGTTTTACAGTGGTTGGCCGACCATGGAAACAAAAAAGGAAAAGCCAACCACCAAGAGACTCACTAAAATCCCCAATCTAAAACCGTAAGCCAAAGGCCAGACGCAACACACAAAAAGGACAAACCCTCATATTGAGCGATAAAAGCCCCCTGCTGGAATGAAACTCAAAACTAAGCCTGCAATTGCAGCGTCATCCATTAAAAGACATCGCGTTGTTGACTTACTCATTTGTGAAGCTCTTTCTCTTGAATAACTCATTCAATTTGCAGAAAGTGTAATGATTTATTTTGCTGTACACGTACATCACATCTACCGATTTCCAATGAACTTGGCGTGGTGCGTCGTTCCCCCCCCCCCCCCCCCCTTTTTTTCGCACTAATCAAATTAAGTTTTGCGTCACCTCGGTTCCGAGAGTTCCGGAACCTGTATAGAAAATTGGAATAGAGATCAACATAAGCATCATTTCCGCCCTTTTTGTTGCTCATGAAAACCACACCTGGACATGGTTAAACTATAGACAAAATGAGCCGTGTACCTCCTTCCTGGTGGAATGACTGGAACTGATCGGCTGTCGGACCCCCTGCGTCTACCAGGCGCTGCTCATGCATCATTTTTACATCTTTGGACAGTCAAAGGGACTGTGTCTGTGATACAATATCTACAGTCAACGTCTACGTTCAGGAGTTCTGGGATCTGTGGTGATGCTAAACTTTTTGTGATGTAAGTATTTTTATTATTTTTTTCTTACAGTATATTTATCAGTGTTACTGTTGTTCTCGAACTGCAGTTGACTGTTGACAGTAAATTTCATAACGGACAAAAGTCTACAGAAAGTTATTATTTGAACGTAAAACAATACTTTTATTAAACGCTTCTGTGCAAGAAGAGATGCGCTAGAATAAGCCGCCGTACGACATTACTGAACGAAGACAGCAAAAGTACCTCGACTTTTTGACATTTCCATGGTTAAAATCTGCTTATAACTGTAATGCTAAGGATACAGAGCTCAGTCGTTTAAGAAGACGTATAACATGTAACTTCCAGTCCACGTTCTTATCAACATAAGCATCAAAGAATTTAGGACAATGTATTTCTTTGCTGGGTTTTTCACTCATGGTTTATTTCTAACGTTGTTATTAGACCTAGTGCAGTTTGAGTCCATTCTCGACACTCCTTCGGAGCGGACCACAACGATGCTGTGTGAGAAATGTCATTACTTTTAGACCACTATTCGCAGTTTGCTGGAAGGAGGAATGTTCCGTGTCGGCCGTCAGGAACGAGCACCAGAGGCGGGCCTCTGTGAGGCGGAGGGTGGGGGAGCCTGCCGGAGACGGACGCACGGCGGGTGTCGGCGGCGCTGGTTGCGCCCACAGATGACTATCAGCCGTCGTAAAGTGCGCCGAGGTGTCGCAGCGCGGAGAACGCCCGGCGTCGCTGCTACACTGTCGCAGCAGGTACAGACCGCTCCCCAAGTCACGCCTTCCTCGCGCACATGCTACGGTACGGGGCACGTTACTCGACACTATCTATCGCTTACGCCTTTGTCCGGCAGTACGCGCAGGGTTGGTGTGGTTACAATCGGATGTGGCAAGGTTAGTTTGAAGGGGTGGCGGGATGTCATTCCTGCCGCCACCCCATAACCCCTGGGACGGAATCAGTGTAACTTGCCCCAGCTCTCTGCGTCTAGTGTAAATAGTGAAATAGTGAGAACGTGTTTCAGATGTCTGCGAGTCGTGTAACCGAGGCGGGACTTGGGGACCACCCTGGTATTGATCTAGGGGGATGTGCCAGGCTGGTTGGCACACCGGTCCTTCGTCGCTAATCCGCCGGGTGGGTTCGCTCGGGACCAGCGTGCCTACCCGAGTCCAGAAAGCAGCGCATTAGCGCTTTCGGCTAACCTAGTGGGTTTCGCACGTTACTCGACACTGTCAGAAAAAACGATATTTTTGGCATAACTACGGCCTATGTTCTATATCAACGTGCCATAAGCACTCACAGACAGCGAGTGGCAGCACTAGCAGTGGACACTGTACACTAAGATGAGAAAAGTCGTATGTTAGTAATATGTACATATAGACAAGACGGTAGTATTGCGTACGCAAGGTATAAAAGGGCAGTGCATTCACGGAGATGTCATTTTCACAGAGGTGATTTATGTGTGTAAAGGTTTCCGACGTGATTATGGCCGCACCACAGGAATTGAAAGATTCTGAACTGGTAGTTGGAACTAGACGCATTGGACATTCAATTTCGGAAACTGTTACGGAATTCAATGTTCCGACAGCCACAGTTCAAGAACGTGTCGAGAATCTCACTTTTCAGGAATTGAATCTTACTACGGGCAACACAGTGGCCGACAGCCTTCAGTTAACGACCGAGAGCAGTGGCGTTTGCGTAGAGTTGCCAGTGCTACCAGACAAGCAACACTGCGTGAAATAACCGCAGAAATCAATGTTGGAGGCACGAAGAACATATCCGTTAGGATAGTGCAGCGACATTTGCGTTAACGGAGTATAACAGCATAAGAATGACGTGGGTGCCTTTGCTAATAGCACGACGTTGCCTGCAGCGCCTCTCCAGGGGCTTGTGACCATATTGATTGGGCCCTCGGCGACTGGTTAACCGTGTCCTGGTCGGATGAGCCCCGATTTCCGTTGGTAAGAACTGATAGTAGGGTTCTAGTTCGAGGCAGACCGCTCGAAGCCATGGACCCATGTTGTCAACAAGGCTGTGTGCAAGCTGCTGGTCGCTCCGTAATGGTGTGGGCTGTTTTCACAGAATGGACTGGGTCCTCTGCTCCAAATGGACCGATCATTGATTCGAAATGGCTATGTTCGGCTACTTGGAGACCAATTGCAGCCATTTATGGACTTCATGTTCCCAGACAACGACGGAATTTTTATGGACGACAATGCGCCGGGACACAGGACCGTAATTGTTCACCAGTTGTATGACGAATATTCTGGACAGTTTGAGAGAATGATTTGCCACACAGATCGCCCGACATGATACATAATCGAGAGGTCAGCCTATACGCAAAATCCTGCACCGCCAACACTTTCGCAATTATGGACGGCTACAGAGGCAGCACGGCTCGATATTCCTGCAGGGGACTGCCGGAGACTTGTTGAGTCCATGCCACGTCGAGTTGCTGGACTACGCCTGGCAAACTGATGGCAGGCTGGAGTGGCCGAGCGGTTCTAGGCGCTGCAGTCTGGAAGCGCGCGACCGCTACGGTCACAGGTTCGAATCATGCCTCTGGCTTTTATGTGTGTGATGTCCTTAGGTTAGTTAGGTTTAAGTAGTTCTAAGTCTAGGGGACTGATGACCTCAGATGTTAACTCCCATAGTGCTCAGAGCCATTTGAACCATTTGAACATCAATAGGAAGTACTAGTATAGAAAGGAGCGAGACTGGATTGGAACTCCGTCACTAAGTTATTGGAGCCGTACATTAGGCAATGAGCAAAGGAACCCGAGAAAAAAATTTGGACAGGAAAGTGAGAGTCATGGAAAATAAATAAGAACTTTGAGTACTGCCGATGACATGGCAGTTGTGTCAGTGACAGCAAAGGAACAGGGAGAGCAGTTGAACGGAATTAGTAGTGTCTTAAGAGAGACTATAAGATCAACAGTAACAGGAATGAAACGAAGATAACGGTATTTAGTGACATGAATCAGGCGATGATGTCAGAAATACATTAGTATGTGAGATACGTTTATGGAAGAGGAAAATTTGCTAACATGTAAGATAAATTTTAATGTTAGGACGTACGAGTATTTTCTGAAGGTATCTTTCTGGACTGTATCCTTGCACGAAAGTGAAATGTGGATTATAAATCGCTCAGAGAAGAAGAGAATAGAAGATTAAGAAATTTGGTGCATTAGAAAAATACTGAAGGTGAAATGGGAATATCGAGGAACTAATGAAGAAATTCTCAAAGAAATGGCGGAAAAAAGAAAGGTAAGGTAACCTAAAATCTGCCTAAAAGAAGACATCAGTTGATAAAACACAACATGAAGCATCAAGCAGCAGTCATTTTTGTAATGGAGGTAAGTGGTGGGGAAGGAAAGCACCAATTTTGTCGTCACAGGCGAATCAATAGCACAGGCGAATCAATAGGGTCCGACCGACCGCCGTGTCATCCTCATCCAATGGCGTCATCAATATGTGATATGGAGGGACGTCGGGTCAATGCACTGCTCTCCCGGCCGCTGTCGGGTTAGCAGACGTGATGCCGCTACTACTCAGTTAGCATCACGGGGTTGAGTGCATCCTTTTCTAACATCCCTACCAAGGAAAAAATCCCTTGAAATCCCTTGCAGTACGTGGAATCGTACCCAGATCCCCAATATGGCAACAGCGGCACTGACCTTTCAGCTGCACACGCGAACAAAAGCTCACGAGTTGGACTACATCGTCCGCAAACAATCTCAGGAGGCCGCCAACGTTACGTAAACGCGCACTTGTCTTTTGTTATGGACTCTGTCTCTCGTCTGTCGCTTAATTTTACGTCGGGCTGGTATCCCGGCTTCTCCCTGGACACACTACCCGTATCCTAACGCCACGGGGAACAGGATTGGGCGTGACAGGAGTGGGTAAAGCCCGAAACATTACGAGGTCGGTGTAATCCCAGGGTCAACATCCCTCGGGAACACGACATGGTCCCTCCGGATGCTCGAAAAGAGCGGGCGTGGCTTGTACGCCGTCGAAACAAAGCAGGGAGCCTCGGAGGCAACAAGTTGGGCGACGCCCTGTCTCTCACGTCAAAACACAGCTGGCTGCTGCGACAGTGTAGCGCGACAGAGACGTTGCTACTGCAGTGAATTCAGCAGCGTCTCCGACATTTCACGGAAATTCATAAATGGGTCCTAGTCAATCCTTGGTCACCACACTTCCAAAAACCGCACTGTACGCAGTTCAGAACTTGTGGAAGCTCTCCTGCCAGTAGCCCTGTTTTGCTAGAAAACGCCATTCTTTCGTGTGATTCTCGTAATATTCAATAAAAAATTATTGAAGAAAAATGCGGTGCAATACTTTCCGGGAAACGCTCGCATTACGAAATATTTTGGTGAGAACTCAAGAACGCAGTAGCGTATTCAAGAAAGTAAACCACTCCCACATGTTTACACCATAATGAAATTTCTTTGTAGCATATAAATACGCAGTCTGGTGTAGAGCATCTGGATACCACTACGTAACACGGATTCGCCATCTAAATGTTGTGAGAGGCGGACGCGCAAGTGTATAAAACGCGGCGGAGAGTATTGCGTTGTCAGCAGAGGAGCAATAACAACAGAACAGGTGGCTCAGAAGACCTCTTTGTCTTCGAACGTCGGCTAGTTACTGGATGTCACCTGGCTAACGCATCCAATAGGAACGTTTCGAACGTTTCGAAGTCGAATGTTGGTGATGTGACTGTAAAGTGGATAGACGAAGGGACAACTTCAGCTAAACCGAGACCGGGCAGACCTCAATTTACTGACGGACAGGGAGCATCCAACATTGCGGAGGGTGGTTGTACAAAATCGCAAGTATTCAAAGGAAGAAATCAACCCTGAGCTCCAAAGTGCTATCAGCAATCCACCTACTTCCGCGATTGTGCATAGGGTGTTACAAATAATGTGGTACAATGGGGGAACAGCTTCTCGTAAAGCAAACGTTTCCGTAATCACTGCTAAGTGACATCTGAAGTGGTGTAAACAACGACTACACTGGCCAGTGAATGACTGGAAGAGAGTGACCTGGAGTGATAAATCACTCTGCACCCTGCGGCAATCCGATGGAAGGGTTTGGCTTTGTCTAGTGCCTGGAGAATGTTACCAGCCATCATGTGTAGCGACAACAGTGAAGTACGGGGAAACAGTATTACGGTACGAGGGTGTATTTACTGGTTATCGTGTGGTCCTCTGACTGTGCTTAACAGAACGCCTTATGCGGAAGGAGGTGAACACATTTTGCAGTACTGTGTAATGCCCATAGTAGAGGAACAGTTCGGTGACGACGTTTTTCTGTATCAGAATGCTAATGCGCCCTGTCATGCAGCAGCATGTGTGGGGCAATGGTTTATGGACAACATTCCTGCAATGGAATAGGCTGCACAGATTCCCGACTTGAACGTATGTCTGCCACACATTCCATTGCCTGAAACTGAACACCCAACGAACAGGAAAATTCTCGTCTAGTATGTGTGTGTTAAATGTCCAGAAGTCTTCTTACATCACTGTTAAGAACCCAGGTGGTCCCCCATAGGGCTTTGTTGTGATAGCCGGTGCTTCTTAACATAGATATAATAGCAGTAGTAGTAGTGATGTATGGGAGCAATGTGTATAATTAGCACGAATTCGCTTTAGGTGAAGTACCTTAACACCGGTTTGGACCACATTCAATCAGGTGAATACGAATAGTGCGAAATATATTACTTTTTTTTATTTGTCAAATGATCAAATGTTTGACGTCTACTGTGATACATTGTAATGATGAACAACGATGCGATATTTTGGCTGTTTACCCTGACTTCACCGACGACTTGACGCAAAGAAATTTTTGTACACAATTCAGCATTAACTGCTCTTCAATCTATTCTAATTCAATGGTCGCGACAACAACACAAAACCATTTTCTTGGGAGTCCTTTCGTTGGTTTCTGTCAATCTTAGAGCATCAGATCAGATGACTGCTGTTTTGTTTCCGGCTTGTACAAATCTCGTCTCCTGATACTATGTTGTATACGGATTCTCCATTTTCTCAATAGAAGTTTTTGAGAACGTCCTTCGATAAATTAAGACGAGCCTTCAAATTGTGTGGAGGAGGTTTTTTACACAAATAACTGTTCATAAAAAACTCAATGCACTGCACTCTTAGATATGCCGGTATCACAAGGTAAGTCAGATTCCGACCTCTTCAGCTTCGTTGTGCACAGCATCGAAGTTTTTGTGAACAACAACAGTTTTGGAAAATCCGCATGCCAACTGTAAACTGTTTAAAGGCAGCTGTTTTGCTACTAGCGAGTTTTATACTAGTACATTGCCGATCCGCGCTCCGCTAAAGTCACTTTTTGATTCACAATTAGTCACTAGTAGCCCCCGTCTGCTAGAGTGACACGCCTTACTCAAACAGGAAAAGAGCAGGTATCTCTTTCGCAGGGCTAAGGCTTTAACTGGGTCCGGCCAATCAGAGCGCTGGCTACGTACCCTGGTCTCCAAAATTTAGGGGCAATCTTCCGCGTGATATGTCGCTGCTTGTCGACGTAACTCGATGGAAGTTGGATCATACATAGAAAACACTGCTACGATATGGTACCGAAAGTAACTGAAATAAATATGACGCACCACGTATGCTACCAGAACATAGGTGACCGATTTCGGTCATATCACATGACCATCATCAGACCCATGGCATCCTTCGAAGATGGTAAGTGGAGCACTCTTCTCAGCTGCTGTGATGTCAGCTGGTGCCAGCAAGTGACAGGCATACGACGTAAGGTAGAGGGAGAAGAGGTAGGATGAGCATCTTCGTATTTAAGCGTATGCCCGTCACTTGCTGGCACCAGCTGACGTCACAGCAGCTGAGAAGAGTGCTCCACCTACCATCTTCGAAGGGTGCCATGTGTCTGATGATGTTCATGTGATATGACCGAAACCGGTCACCTATGTTCTTGTAGCATACGTGGTGCGATCAAGACTGAATTTTAAAAAGAAATTTTTTTTTAGAAATGACGCTTCTATTCAAAGACAATAATTACAGCCAAGTCACCGCGATTCATTGCAGTCCTCTGGATACAAGTTGTAGAATTATGAAACCAAAATTTCCCTACAGATGGTGCTATCCGTCAGTTTAGGGCCCGCAACGCCATCTGCTTCCTATTACGGCTGACGAATAATGTCGACACACAGTAACCCAAGTTCCATACATCGGCATCTGTTTCACACCAGTAAACATGTCGAGTTTTGTGCCTACGAACTACTATTTGCTGACAACATTGGTTTTCTGTAATCATTTGAAGAAAACTGCTGCAGAATCGCATCGAATGCTTGCCGTTTCGGTGAACATGCTCTTAGAAAAACACAGTGTTTCGAGTGAAAATACAGAAGTGGTGATTTTGACTTGAGAATCGACGAGTGCGGCAAACCACCGAAAATGTCTAAGACAACGAATTGCAGGCGTTATTTGATGACGATGATACTCAAACAACAGGAATTCGAGGAACAATTTAATGTGACACAGAAAGCTATGGGAAAGACCCAGAAAGAGGGAAACGGGTTCGCATGAACTGAACGAAAGATATCAAGTAAATCGAAAGGCCACTTGTGAAGTGCTGCTCGCCAGATACAAAAGAAAGTCGCTTCTCCATCAAATAGTGACTGCTCATGAAAAATGGATCCTAAGGGTCGTAAATCATAGCAAACAACCGACATCCACTGCAAGACCAAATCGCTTTGGAAAGAAGACAATGCTCTGTGTTTGGTGGGATAGGAAGGGTGTCATCTATTATAAGCTGTTAAAACCTGGTGAAACCGTTAATGGACTTCGCTAATTCATTAGCTTACAAAACATGGCTCTGGGCACTATGGGACTTAACTACTGAGGTCATCAGTCCCCTAGAATTTAGAACTACTTAAACCTAACTAACATAAGGACATCACACAACACCCAGTCATCACGAGGCAGAGAAAATCCCCCACCCCGTCGGGAATAGAACCCGGGAACCCGGCCGCAGGAGGCATTAGCTTACACCTTTCCTTTGTGGGCAAACTGTAACACGCGAACCTTGGCTGCATGTTTGCGCACTCAAGCTGCATTTCATAGAAACACGCTAATCCACTTGCGTTGAATTTTGCTCATAGGCTGCACTGCACCATACTTCACACGGTAGCATTTATTTTCCGTAAGAAATTTCCTCAATCCAGGTAAGGTGACTGTGGTGCAGTTCTTCGAGGTATACGGCGCCGGAGACCAGAGAATTGTAAAATTTCTTTCACCACACAGGCTCTCTCTATTCAGGTTTTTAGGTATTGTATATAACAGACGGCAAAAGGATTTGTCCCAGCATAAATAGAATCTATAAGATGTGATTTATAACACACTGAGGCTTTTACCGGCGTTTACCGTTTACGTTCCACTTCAGCCCTCAGTTGTGTCATTCCGAATAACCTACTCGCTTTCCGTTGCGCTTTGCTTAAGCTTTACCTTTTTCGTCTTCAGTTCCAAAGTCAGATCTCCATATTAATTGGTCATATTCAGTGTTTAACGATTAACTTCTGGTCGTAAATGGGATTCATAATCTTGCACTGTATAGCTTTAAAAGGAGTAGCAAGCTTACCCAGTCTCTTCTGAACTGTGGTTTGCTTATCGGGTTACCACCTAGCTAAAATTAAATTTCTCGATCCGGTTGCAAATACTACAAGAGCACACGAATTACTATGCCAGGTCACATTCTCTTGTGAAGGTGATAGTTTGCCAAAAGTTGAACGAAGAGATTCCAGACATTTTTACTGAATTATGCCTTTACGATATTCGTAAAATACCACTCAAAAAAACAATTTTTCACAAAACTGTTTCTATAAATGCTTAACGTATGACAACTATTCGGTCTTCTTCTGAGATGTCGCTTTTTTAACAATAACAAACAGCAACACTAAAACGATATTAATGTCACATTTTTCTAGCGCATTTAGCAGTCTTTTTAAAAACTTTAACCAGTACCCTAATATTGAGCGAGCTGTTAAGAATGCTGTGCAGAAGACTAAAGTGTGAAATAAAAGGAGGTTTTTCCAAAGTCTTACACGGACGTAATATTTATGAGAGTCTCTCTAGTGAAGTAATTACTTCAAAATAAAAGAGAAAGAAGAGGGACGAGACGTGCCCGCCTTGTAAAGAGCTGACAGCGGCCTGAAATTAGCAGAGAGGGAACAAAATAAGACAAGAGATGCGCGCGGGTTCGAGATGGAATATTTCAACTGCGGATTTGTGGGAGTTGTTAAGAGGGCGGAAAAGAACGTGAGGCAGAAGACGCGGCGAGATAAAGACGTGAGCTAAATACCGGAATACGACGTCAGCGCGGAGCGGAGCGGCGCAGCAGCCAATCAGGCGCGGAACAAACGCCGGTCGCCGGACTTCGGGAGTGTTCGTGTGCGCTCGGCCGTCGTCGGCACTTCTCAAGTCTGCCCCGGCGCTAAATTAGAGCTCGGCCGGCCCCTGCGTTAGCCGCATTTATTTTACTTTTTTAATTTTTTTTCTGAATTCCGCGCCCGAACGCCAGCTGCCGCTAAACGCACGAGAGCAGGCTCCGCGGTTGTCGTAATAAGATCAGCTACTTTATTGATCGTAACGCCCGAGCCAAGCCCTGGGCGGGGTCTTCTAAACTCGCCTCTCTTTTTCTCGTCCTCCCACTTATTCAGGCAAGAAAAGTGGACTCTGGAATTAGTTCTCCTCCGCTCCGCCGTCGTACTTAGCTTTTATTTTTCGTGATATTTCGCCTTCGTCGAATACTACTCCCGTCCTCTTCACCTACTGGTCTCGCATTCGATGCTTTGGGTCTTAAAAAATTCAGTTTTTGGTTAAGAGATTGCATTATTAGGGTATTTAAAATAGTAAAATTATATAAGAAGGTAAAAATTTATGTAACAAAAAGAAGGAAAACAGAAATTATATCATTTTATCTGCAACATCATTTACATTAGACCTCGGAAGCTTGTGATAGAAATACCCTCTGCCGTACCGATCGTAATAACTCACAGACGCTCTGGGTGACGGCTTAGGATCTCTGTCAGCCTTACGCTTCTCCCCACTCGCTCCATTATGAAGGTGAGCTAGCCTACAATGAAACCACAATTTCCTCTTTGTATTGGTGCCAATCTGTAAGCTGCATTGCGCCAATAAGTTACGCTTCTTATTTGCTGACGTACATAAAACTAATTAACGTTCGTATTATTTCTTCACCAGATTCAACTTATATTACTGATCATATATATGGTGGTCAGAAACAGCAGGGTAGGTTGTGCTGAGAAATAATTGTCAAGGAAAGAATTCCGTACGTTGCGCCGTTTCCGAGTTAATCGGTATTAAAGGTCGCCCATTACAGCGTTGCGCGTGCAAATATTAGCGGCCCGCCAGGGACGGTGTCGTCAAATGTGGTCCTCCTATTGTTTTATAAAGCCAAATAAGAGATCGATACAAAAATTTTACATGGGACTGTAGTTATGATCGAACCCGAACGACAGGCTGAGCAGTCTCGTGTGCTATCATCTATGCTATGAGGACAACTGACACTAACTGCATTTGGTGGGTCGTTGCAATTTGCGCGCGAAGACCTGATTGGCTAATTTCAAGGCTAATTAACTCAGAAACAACGCAATGTATCGAACTTTTCCGTAACTATTATTTCTCAGCAGAACGTACGCAACACCCCTGCCAGCTTTTCAGGCTGTTTATGACCACCATGTGTATACACTACATGATAAGAAGTAACCGACAACCGTATGCGATAGAGAATTGACGAATAGATGTGATGAGGGGCCGGGGGGGAGGGGGTGGGGGACTGTGTTATCAGTTGAGGAGCAGTAACAGTAGAACAGGCCTGTCTCGAGAACTTGGTGAGTTCCAACGTGGGCTGGTTACTGGATGTCGCCTGAGTGAGAAATGCATCAGAGACAATAGGTCAAGTCGACTGTTGATCATCTTAATTGTGAATTGGAAAAGTGAACTAACAACCACAGCTAAGACAAGCCCACACACGTCTCGTACACTGACTATAGGGAGCGTCGAGCACTGCGGACGGTGGTTGTAAAAAGTCGCAGTAAATCAGCAGAAGAAATCAGTCGCCACTTCCACTGTGCTACCTGCAGCCAATGACAGTGCGCAGGGAATTAAAAAGAATGTGTGCAAGGGTTGTCCAGACAGTAATTCATCACATTCTTTTCTTCAACAATTCTCTATTGAACATGATGAGAATTACACGCACGAAAGAATCGTGTTTTATCTACACCCCCTATTTTTCCACGTAATCTCCAGCCCGTTCTATGGTCTTTCTCCAGCGCGAAACAAGGGCGTGTACGACCTGTCGAACCGATTCTTGTCGTGGTGGCACAACCAGTGCTTCACTGTGTGAATCAACTCCTCATAGTCCTCAACATGTCTCCCACGAATGGCATCCTTTAATCACGACAAACGTTTTTTCTGTGCGATTTGCGATCCACCGTTAGACACCGCCGGATCCATCTTGCACGCACGTTTGAAGATCCAAGAGTGCGGATAATTAAATCCACACTTCCTTTGCTGATTGAGAGATGCAGAGCCATATTCCGAGTCATAATGCGTCTGTCGTCGCGAATGAGAACGTCAGCTCGCTGCAACATGTCAGGTGTGACAGCCGTGGATGGCCTCCCCGACCTCTGCAATTCGTGGAGTTCCGCCAACCGTCTTCTGGTGACCTCGACCTCCGTGCCCATCGACTAACTGTACTTCTCTCGACAGCAGATGCTCTGTAAACTTTGCACAAGCCTCACACTTCCTTTCTCTGCAATGAGAAAGTCAATGACGGCTCGTTGCTTGTAACGTACATCACCTGCAGACGCCATATTGAAACTGTCCTGCAGCTACGCTATCTGTCGGAAATGAAAGAAACTTGGCGCGCTCACTCAGGAGACTTCTAACAACACATACCTAGCGTTTCACATCAGTAGCATTGTTTCCGGCTTAGAAACAAATGTGGTGCACTACTTTCTGGGTAACCCCCGTACAATGTTCGAGCAGCTCCTCATAAACCGCACAGTTCTGTAATAACGCTAAGCGTCGCTTATTCATACGGAAATTTATTCATATGTAATTACGAACACTTCAATGAATTAAGACTTTTATATTCTTGAAAGACGTACAAAAAACATTTATCATCCAACGTAATCGTATTTAAGAACAACATCGATTTATTGTGTATTCTATTCTTTGCTCTAGATTAAAAATATTAATAACTGTGAAAGAGTCGAATAATTTTGTTTAATTACGTACTCTGGTCTTGATCTTGGATGAGGATAGACATGAGAGACATTTTAAGTGTACTTATGTTGCATTTTGGTTAATTTTATGTGTTTATTTGCTCTTAAAACTTTTATTTTTATGTGCCTTTAACATCCCTACAGCCGGCCGGGGGGGGTGGGGGGGCGAGCGGTTCTAGGCGCTACAGTCTGGAACCGCGTGACCGCTACGGTCGCAGGTTCGAATCCAGTTTCAGGCATGGATGTGTGTGATGTCCTTAGGTCAGTTAGGTTTAAGTAGTTCTAAGTTCTAGGGGACTGATGAGCTCAGTAGTTAAGTCCCATAGTGCCCAGAGCCATTTGAACCATTTGAACATCCCTACATCTTATGAAACTAATGACTTATGTTTTCGGAGTATCGGAACGCGCAGTACAGTGCTAGCCTGTTATTGATTGTTGTTGGCCATTTGCACGGACGAAATTTTGTATTTGAATATTGCCAATATTAAACTGCACGGAGCGGCAGAAATAACTTACAAAGTCTGCATATTAACTGATTTATTTAACTTCAGCGACATTTTAATTTATGTGCAAAGATTAATAGCTGTTTTTATTAAATTCTTGTGGTTACCGCATAACGGCTATCTTTTGTTTCAGGTACGTAAATTCAGAGATATTAACTTACTCCAAAATGATCAGTGATAACTATGCTACACTATACTATTTCTCTACGCGAACCCACTACATTACAGCAGAATTAATTTCAACGAAATTGCAATGCAAAAAGAACCTGAGACATTTTGTTAACATAGGAATTAGTGCGGTACTTTACACCACACTTTACGTGTTTCATATTGCGGGCATTAAACGTATATGTGCCTACTAATCATACAGTTTAATGAACTGCACATGCGCATACAATTAAAGCCCAGCAATTGACGTACAGAAGAGAACACAACAACATGCATACTAAAACAACAGTCACTAGATAGTAGAAAACTGGAAACCTGTAATCTGGAGTGATGAATCACGCTATACTTTGTGGCAGACCGATAGCAGAGTTTGGGTTTGATGAATGCCTGCATAATGGTACCTTCCGTCGTAAGTAGTGACAATAGCGAAGAACGGAGGTGGGAGTGTTACTGTATGAGGGTGTTTTTCGTGGTTAGGGAGTGGTCCCCTCCTTGCGCTCAAGAAAACGCTAGACGCGGAAGCGTACGAATATATTCCACAGCAAGTGTACTGTGTACAGCAGAGGAACAGTTCAGAGACCATGTTTGTTTGTATCAGCATGCCATAAAGCAGCATATGTGAGGTAAAGATTCGTGGAAAATAACATTCTTCAAATGGAGTCGCCCACTCAGGTCCCAAACTGAACGTAATGCAACACGTTTGGGATCAGTTAGAACGTAGACTTCGCTGCAGATCGCTGCGTCTAACCTCTATATGCGATTATAACGTAATAGTAACGGTGTTATCAAGTCCCTCGCGTTAATACTGAAAGTACCTTTACAGTTGCCGATATTGTCCCGTTAAGAGTGATGTGCTGATATCTGTCAGCAAGAAACTCCTGAATCCAGTCAAAAATCTGATCCGGTACCCGACAAGCTCGTATTTTTTATTTCACTAAACGGCAGTGCGGAGCTGTATCAAACGCCTTTCTGAACTCAAACAGCCTACGCCCAAATGTCTACGGCGCGTATCCGCCTAACGGACGAACAGAATGGGGCGAGTATCGCAAGATCTCTGTTTACAGAATCCATATTAATTTTTACAGAGAGATAATTTCGATCTTCAAAAATGTAATACGTGGGAAAACGTGTTCCATAACTGTACAACAGACTGACGCTAGCATATAGACCGATGATTACGTGCATGTGTCGTATGACCTCCTTTGTAAATTGTGAAACATCTTTTATACACGGTATTTGACAACCCATGTTACACACTTGTAGAGGTTAAAGAGGGCACTTAGTAGTTCACGTTTTACACAGAAACGAATGTCCGGAAACGTCATCCAACGACGCTACAGAGTGTCAGAGTCATAGGCGCCGGCGCCTGTAAATTTATGTAATATACAGGATGATTCCAAGTGATGATGTTGCAAACTTTTAAGGATGGAGAAGGAAAAATACATAAATCTGACGTGTGACTCCCTGTCCCGGAAACGAACGAGTCGAAAACTACAAGCGAAAATCAGTGTGATATCTCTGGCAGTGTAATACCTGTACTACAAGTATTGCTAATATTTTAGGGTAGGCAGCTTTCAGAGGTGGTAGTATGGACCAAAACAAAAAAAAAGTCCAATAAACATGGGCTCTAAAATGCATACTTGAGGAGCTGTGAGCACTTCCTCATCTTCCCTACTCTGAAACACATCTCTTCTATTGAACAAGTGCTCATAGGTCCAAAGGTGCGCATTTTGGAGCCCATATTTATTTTCTTGTTTTGGTTCACACTATCACCTCTGAAATAACCTTAGCAACAACACTACCAGTGCATGTACTCACTGTCAGAGGTATCAGAACGACTTTCGCTTACAACTTTCAACTCGTTCGTACAGGGACCCTTACATCAAATTTATGCATTTATCGTTCTCCATCCCTGAAAGTGAGTAACAACATCAGAGAATCACCTTGTATATTATATAAATTTACAGGCGCCAGCTCCTATAACTTTGAAGATCTGTAGTGTCGTTGGATGACATTTTCGGACATGTGTTCCAATGTAAAACTTGATCTACCCTCTACAACTCCTAGAAGTGTGTAAGATGAATTGTAAAACACCCTGTATATGCAGTGTGTTTCAGACGTGATGGTCAATATGGAGGGATACGACAAGATTGATCATTCGAAACAAAATCAAAAAATCAAGTAAACATGGGCTGTGAAACGCGTACCTTAAGAAGTATGAGAAATCGCCGTTGTGACCGAGCGGTTCTAGGCGCTTCAGTCCGGAACCGTGCGACCGCTACGGGCGCAGGTTCGAATCCTGCCTCGGGCATGAATGTGTGTGATGTCCTTAGGTCAATTAGGTTTAAGTAGTTCTAAGTTATACGGGACTGATGACCTCAGATGTTAAGTCCCATAGTGCTCACAGCCATTTTTCAAGAGCTATGAGCAATTTTTGGTCTTCCATATTATTGAGACAAATGTCTTCTGCTGCAAGCTCTTTGCTCTCCATATTTTGGGAAGAGGTAGAATGGACCAATACAAGAAAAAAATGTCCAGTAAGTATGTGCTCTATAATGCATACCTTAAAGGTTATGAGCACTTGTTCATTAGAAGAGTTGTGTTTCAAAGTAACTAAGATAAACAAATGGTCACAGCTCTTAAGGGATGCATTTTAGAGCACATGTCCACCGGACATTTTTTTCTTGTTTTGGTCCATACTACCACTTCCAAGATACGGAAAGCGAAGAGACTGCAGTAGAAGAGATTTGTCTCACGGTGTCGTAGATCAAGAATTGCTCGTAGGTCTTAAGCTGTGTGTTTTATAGCCCATGTTTACTTAACTTTTTTGTTTCGAATGAATGTTGACCTTGACTGGTGAAACACCCTGGATACAGTGACACATCAGGCGACGTCAGTAGCCGTCGGGATCTCCAGACGAGAGCTACCTACCGTACGAGATGGGAGTATCGGGACTGTTTCATGAAGCGGCGTTGGCAGCGCCGCCGTCACTCAGCATTCAGAGCGGGTGCGGCGTACTCTAGTTATGCGGCGGGGCGCAGCCCTAAAAACGTCGCACATTTCATTGTCAAGCGCCCCACGAGCCAGTCCACAACTTTCCACCGTCCGCCCGGCCGCGCCTTTCTTTTTATTTCACTCCCTACCCTTGCCTGCCTCAGGGATATATATTTCCCGGTTTTACGTCCGGGAACAATATTACGCCCGGAGCTGGTCGGCTGCCGGCGGAACACGTCCGAGCAGTGCGCACGCATTCCGGGCACGTACAGGCGAGCAGCGCGCGGGACTTTTCTTGCGGAAACTTACGCCCGCTCCCCGTGTTTTTTTTTCTCCTTTCTCTCTTTCTTCTTCTTTTGCTTTAATGTCGAGTCCCGCGCGTGCTCAGCGCGAGGCGCAGCAAGCAGACTCCCTGCAGGAAAGAACTTCCGCAGAATATGGCGCGCCGCCAGCAAGGGCAGGCAGTCAGACGCCGGAATGGTCCACGGCCCGGCGTCACAAGTCCGGAACTCCAGAAGAAACTCCGACGTTGACGAGCGAGAGCAGGCGAAGGTAACTTGGCGTCTACGCTCGTGCAAGTGGATGAGCGCAGTACGTTACTGCTGCTGTTCAGCTGCTATGATAACCGAGTCAAATGTGTAGAACTGTGAATGAGCCGTGTCATATCCAGAAAACCCACGCCGTCGTATCTTCTGAATTGGCAAAAACAGTAGCGTTTGCTGCACTACTGCCTCGCGGTCAACAAAGTAGTCAAAGAATATTATTTGCATAGTAATGGAAGCAATTCTTAGCAAAATTAAAACACCTTGATAGCATTTGTCAACCCATAGAAGGCCTTTCTATGCTGTAAAATCGAGCAAGATGTTCAAAATTATCAGAAGAATAGGTGTGAGCTATAGGGGATGCTAAAGAATCAAGAAGGAACGAAAAGAATGGAAGGTCAAGATGGTGTAAGACAGGGATGAAGTCTTTTCTCCACTACTGTTCAATCTCTACATCGAAGAAGCACTGATAGATATAAGAGACAGGTTCAGGAGTAGGGTTAAAATTTAGAGTGAAACAATATCAACGGTAAAATTTACTGATGGCACTGCTATCCTCAGTCGAAAGGAGAATAAAGGACAGAACATACTGAACCTTGTGCTGAGCGTAGAATGTCTATTGACAAGGTATCAGCCACAGAAATTGACCCCTTTCGAAAACTTGGGCCATAATTGCAACAGTACTCAGTTACGACTTTCCGAAAGCACAGCTTTTAAATTTCGCTTCGCTCCACCGTAGCCCGAAACACTGTACAGTGGAGTGAGAACCAGAGCCCTTCCATTCGCTGTATGTTGAAGGCTCGGGAAAGGCAGGTGGAAGATGGATACTTCTGCCCAACATGGTATGGAGTCTTATTCAAGAAAACATCTTGTTCTACGTGAAAAACAGCAACTATGAGTAGGGTAAATTGTCAACGTCATGCACGTAAGATTACATGTTCAGCATTAGTTTTACAACATCATCTTGTTGGTAGTCTGCAGTTATATACACGTCTCAAAATCGAATTAATAGGCCTACAGCACTCCGTCTTCAGGCCACAAGTGGCCCTCGGGACCATCCGACAGCCGTGTCATCCTCAGATGTGAATGCGGATAGGAGGGGCGTGTGGTCACCACACCGCTCTCCCGGGCGTTATGATGGTTTTCTGTGACCGGTGTCGCTACTGTTCGGTCGAGTACCTCCTCAATTGGCATCACGAAGCTGAGTGCACCCCGAAAACAGGCCTAGCTAAAGAATTATTATGAAATAAAGTTACTAATATCCGATCTGAAATTTAATCATTTCAATCACTTTGAAGAACAGAGCGTATCCTGCAAATGTACTTCTCATTGACAATCCCATATTTATAATCAAAAGAAAATAACGCAGAACAGCGATGTTACTAATTCAATGGCGCTAGCTACTTATTTAAGGCAACACTAATTCGTTTCATTCGTTTACACTGTATTTGTGAATCGCAGCATAAAGATATTCAAGGTAAAGATTTCTGTGGCACCAGCCGCAAGTTAGAGACCGTGCACTTTGACACAACGAAAAAAGCATGCTACCAATGCCACAGTGGTAATTCACAGACCACTTACTCCACTATACAGTACTTTGCTCTCGGGCATTAGGCACCGGTAGTGGGATGCACACAGTGATCAATAATCGGTGAGCCCGAAAACTTGAAAGCAGTGCTTTCAGAATGTCGTAGCAGCGTACTATCAGAGATATGGCCCAAATTTTCGAGGGGGATCGACTACTTGGGTTAAAATGTTGCACGTATGCTGTTCTGTCCTTAAAATATGACGTCAAGTTGGTAATGCTTCCTTCTGAAAGCCGGCCGCTGTGGCCGAGAGGTTCTAGGCGCTTCAGTCCGGAACCGCGCTGCTCCTACGGTCGCAGGTTCGAATCCTGCGTAGAGCACGGATGTGCGTGATGTCCTTAGGTTAGTTAGGTTTAAGTAGTTCCAAGTTCTAGGGGACTGATGCCCTCAGATGTTAAGTCCCATAGTGCTCAGAGGTATTCGAACCATTTTCCTTCCGAGAGTATACTGAGGAAATGAGAAAGTGACGAGCAGTAGCGGAATTGAAATTAATGATAAAATTAACATCAAAATTAGTGACCACGAAGTAGAAGAAGTGAAGGATGTCCGCTGCCATGAAAGAAAATTGACTCACGGTGGACGAAGTAATGAGGACCTAAGAAGACGCTAGCTAAGATAAAGAGGGCACTCTGGCCAAAACAAGTCTACAGTATCGACCAATGCCATTAATTATAGGAAGAAATTTACGATATGTACGTCTGGGGCTCCGTGCTGTATGGTGGTGAAGAAGTGAACCACGGATCATGCGGGAAGCTGAGAAGAGCAGACTCGATGCGTATGGACGCTGTGCTATAGAAGGATACCAAACAGTAGTTGAACTGAAAAGATAAGGAATGAAGACAATCTCCGTAGAATCGGTGAGGATAGGTATATGTGGAAGATATCGATCCCGTTGCAAGTGTCCTGAGCCCAGCAGAATTGAAGTCATCATAAAGATGAAGGATGTACTCACCCCTTATTAATTTCCGTTCTTTTTTTTTTTTTTCATCAGTATTCTGACTGGGTTGATGCAGCCCGCGACGAATTCCTCTCCTGTAGCAACCTCTTCATCTCAGAGTAGCATTTGCAACGCACGTCTTCAACTATTTGCTGGATGTATTCCAATCACTGTCTTCCTCTGTTGTTTTTACCCTTCACAGCTCCCTCTAATACCGTGATGGTTATTACTTGATGTCTTAAGTGCTATCATTATGTCCCTTGTTCGTGTCAATGTTATCCATATACTACTCTCCTCGTCTGTTCTGCGGAAAGCGTCTCCTTTTGTACCTGATCACTCCACCCAATTTTCAACATTCTTCTGCAGTACCACATTTGAAATGCTTCGATTCCATTCTGTTTCGGTCTTCTCACAGTCCATATTTCACTACCATACAATGCTGTGCTCCAAACGAACATTCTCAGAAATTTCTTCCTCAGACTGAGACCTTTTTTATGTACCAGCAGACTTCTCTTGGCAAGGAATACCCTTTTTTCCTCTTGATAGTCTGCCTTTTATGTCCTCCTTCCTCCGTCTGTCAGGGGTTATTTTGAAGCCCCGGTAGCAGAACTCGTTAACTTGGTCTACTCCGTAGCCCCCAATTCTATATTTGTATTTTTCGCTGTTGTCATTTCTGCTATTTCTCACTACTTTCCACTGATAGGTTTCCGAGTAATTTCATGAGATAGTGTACCCTACGAAATTTTCGTAATTTTCAAGATTACATATTTTCGTCCGGAGAGTTGGACGTTGGGACGGAAAAAGCGTACAACCAGATCCTGGCAGAGACGCGCAGGTCCACTTTGGGCGACGGATGGCGATCTCTCTGTATGCAGGGGGGGCGCCACGGCAGGGTCACGAGCCATTAGGCGCCATCGCCGTAAAAGAAGGACGCCGACGGCGACGCCGACGCCGACTCTGCCTGCCTGAGACGACGACGCCGACCCAGGGGGCAGCAGCGCCGAGCGCCCGCTTCCGCGCCATTAACCCTGGACGACGCGTCCAGGGCCGAGTCCCGGAGGGCAGGGAGGGAGGGAGGGAGGGAGGGGAGGAAGACGGCAATCTCCTCCGGGAAGGACGCGGCGTCGCGTGACGTCATAAAGAGGCGGCACACGCCAGCGTCGCGGCGCTCGGCGTCGGAAATTGGCTCTCGCTCTGCGGGAGTAAGAGGGGCGCGGAAGGGGTGGAGGGGGTGGGGAGACGTAACTGCTGATGACGACGGCGAAGCTACCGCCAGAAGGGTTGCTGCCCCTCAGTAGGGTAGCCGCCTCACAGGGACCTCATACCGTGAAAATGAGTGGGTCGCCAAAAATTTCAGTTTAATTACCTTTCTGGTAATCTCCTTAAATACACTAATCCCATCAAGACGCGAGGCGGTCATTAAGCCTTGTTGCAAAAGATTTTAGTTCACTGATGCAACCATAATTATACTGTATGAGAACTGCTGAGGAACAACTGAACCTTGTGTAAGTAGGCAGTTTAGGTTTTTGTGTTGGTAACGCCACGTAGCGCTCTCTATTAAAACCGCTGACTGCGCTGTGTGCAGTCTGTGGCTGGTTGTACTCGTTGTCGGATTATTCGCTAGTGTAGTGTTGGGCAGTTGGATGTGAACATCGCGTAGCGTTAGGCAGTGGGAGGTGAGCCGGCAGCAGTGGTGGAGTGGGGAGAGAGATGGCGGAGTTTTGAGATGTTAATATGAGAGGACGGTCTGGACGTGTGTCCGTCAGAAAAAGGAAATTTGTCAAAATAGATGTCAGGAATGTAAATGATTCATGAAGGCTATCCTTTCGTAGAGATTACTGAAAGTCAGATTGCGTTGCGCTAAAAATATTGTGTGTCAGTTTAGTGATTATAGGAATAAGTAATGAGAAAACTGTCTGAGTACGTTCAGTTTTACTCAGCTGTTTCAGTATCAGATAACGTAGAAGTTTACCAGCACAGTCATTCTTTACATTCAAAGGGAAAGTTTCACTTGCTAAGGATCAACTGCCAAACGCTACGGAACAACCGACAATTGCTACCGATCACCCGACCACCAATGGTAAGTAACAGGAAATGTGGACAGTGGTACGTGTTAACCATTGCATAAACGCTCTGCATGCATTCCACAGTTCGTGCAGTATCGTGTTTGATGAAGGCTCTTGCGGAACAGATTTCGTGTGCTATAGTAACATGTCTGCAAGACATCATCTGACTGCTTTCTATCGTGGACTAGCAATTGGACGAGTCAAAGCTGATCAAAGTATCATTGCTGTGCGCATGGTAATGGGTATGTCCAAAAGTGTCATCTCGCTATTGAAAAAGGCCGCTGAGGCCGCAAATGCTATGCAAAACCATGCAGATGGTCGTAGACTGACCACCACACCGCAAAGAGGATCGATATGTAGCCCTGGTGAACTCCTAGGCAATTCACTGCAGACTTTGCAACCGCTACCAGTACACGCGTCCCTGACAGAACCATTTCGCGGCGAATCAATCAGGTTTCTATGCTCGGAAGCCTACTAAAAAAATTTTACTTCAAAGCCCGCCGTAGTTGGGAAACAGTTCGTTGGTGTGGGGAGCACGTTGGTTGGGGTCGGCAACAATGGTTCAGACGGATGTCCTGCAACGAATCCTGCTTCACTTCACTGTCGTAAGTAATTCTGGATACCAATTAGTATGGAAAGAGAGGGCAACGCTTTACACACCACAGAATGTTCACGAACGTCATCGGTATCGCCCAGGCGTTATGGTGTGGGCAGTCATACTGCTCACTGGCCAGACACCGCTGCATATCTTAGCGCGAAGTGCCGTTACAGCGCAACGGTATTGCGGGGAGATTATTCTGGATCATTTCCGTCTGCTCTGTTTATGGGTGCAGCAGGTCCCGACTCTCTGCTCATGAACTACAGAGCCCGCCCACACAGCACCGCTGAGGTGCCGCACACATCTCAAGTTGAAGATACTGAAAGTGTATAAGGGTCTGCGTATCCCCCGGACCTAAAACCTATAGGGAATGCCTGGGATGCTCTTGGCAGAAGCGCGTTTCTCAACGAACACCCTCTTCCCAAGCCTAGGAAGACCTGAAAAACGCCTTGAGAGAGGAGTAAGACAATATTTCCAAAGGACGCCTCAAAAGTTCGGTAATCAGCATGAATAACAGGTGCAAAATGCGCATTAGTGACCGAGGAGACCATATTCCTTACTGACAGTCGAATATCGACCGTTATGTTAGGATTCTGACCTGTGTCAAACGTGAGTGTTATATATGTCTCCTATACTGCTTTCCCATGTGGAGAAATCTCTACCATTTTTCGTTATAAATATACCACTGGACTTCTATTACGTCATGTCGTCCATAATTGTCTGTGATTATCCTCGTCCAACGGTGTTTCTGTTCCTTATCACTTGTCAAATAGCTTAGATAGGATGAGAAATCCATTAATTTCATTGTTGGTGACAAACTGCTGCAAACAATAACTGCCGTAAAATATATAAGAGCGGGCGATCGTAAATCGAATGACCACGAAACATAAAAAGTAGGTAAATTATGCGCTACAGCGCCACGGAAAAACTCTGAAGGAAATGTAGTTTATCCATGGAAGAAATTGTTTACAAGACACATTTGCCACGGATAGCTGAATATTCTTTATCACGGTGGAACCAGGCTGGATTAACAGAAGCTCCAACGAAGAGCGGCACGTTTCTTCACGGGATCGTTCAGTCGACGCGTAAGCGTTACGTAGTTTTCAACAAACTCCACTAGCAGGCGCTACAAGAGAGAGGTGTTGTGCATCCCGGTGAGGTTTACTATAGAAATTCTGAATAAGTACGCTCGAGGAAGATCGGATGAGCTATTACTTGCTCCGACATATGGCTCGTGGGACAAACTCAAAGAAGAAATTCGATAAATTAAAGCTAATATGGACGTCTGCCAAGAACCATTCTTCTCATACGCCGTTCGCAAATCGGACAGGGAATGAATGTTCATATAATGGCACCAGAAGTACCCTCAGACACCCAAAAGTCAAATGGTTGCTGAGAATATGTGTAGATGGTGAGTCGCGTGGAGTGGCCGCGTGGTTTGAGGCGCCATGTCACGGATTGCGCGGCCCCTCCCACCGGAGGCCCGAGTCCTCTCTCGGGCATCTGTGTGTGTGTGTGTGTGTGTGTGTGTGTGTGTGTGTGTGTCTGTTATGTGTAATTTTAGAGACCGATGACCTCGGCAGTTTGGTCCCTTAGGAATTCACACACATTTTTTTGTACATGGTGAACTATATGGTTGAGGCGTGAAATTATCCTCTGCAGTACCGAAAACTAACACGTTGGAAAATACACGATAAGAGACGCATAGGAAGTTCCAGTAGACATGGTTTCGCAACGGAATCATCTGAGAGGTGATTGCATGTGTTTCATTGCCGCCCGCCACTTGCTTGCGGATCAGGTATTGTCATTCTCAGTACAACTTCTAACGTTGTCTGCTAGGTCACTTACATAGAAGTGACCCAGCAGATAACGTCGGAAGTTCGACGAGGCTTCTCGCGGATGATGTTCTTGTATACAGAGAACTTGCGACGGTAGAAAACTGTAGCGAACTGCAGGAAGATCTGCAGAGGACCGACGCTTATTTCAAGAAGTTGCGATTGACTCTCAACCTACGCTAATGTAACATATTGCGAATATACAAGGACCCTTTGTTGTGTGATTATGCAACTGCAGAAAAATCACTGAAATATCGAGGAGTATGCGTATAGAGCCATCTGTAATGGGATCACCACACAGAATTAATCGCGAGTGATGCAAATGCCAAACTGAGATTCATTGGAAGAATCCTCAGCAAATGTATACCACCAAAATAAGGAAGTTGGTTACAAAAAACCAGTTCGACCAGCACTTCAGTATTGCTCGTCAGTATGGGGTCCGTACCAGATAGGACTGATAGAGGAAACAGAGTAGATCCAAAGAAGAGCGGCGCTTTTCGTTACAGCTTCATTTAGGAACCGCGAAAGCGTCACGGAGATGCTCACCCAAAATCCAGTGGCAGACGCTGCAAGAGAGGCGTTCTGTATCACGGGTGTGGTTTATTGATCAAGTCCCAAGAGCGTACATTTAGTGATGCGCCAAGCAGTATATTGCTTTCTCCACGGTGTATCTCACGAAAAGGCGATGAAAACAGGACCTGACAGCTTCAGCCCCAACGGAGATCCTGGCAATCGTTCTTCCCGCGAACTACTGGCGAATGGAACAGGAGAAAGAGGGGGGGGGGGGGGGGGCACACACCGCAAGTTGGCTTGCGGAGTATAGTAGATGTAGATGCAGAATGATATAACTGTAGTTGTATATTATTCAGGTATTGTTCGTCGCATGTCTATCGCTGACTGAGTTGGTAATATAAAGGCGGTTGGTTCTGTTTCGTTTAGGCTATCACGTCTTGTGCCCCCGACAGTTGTTTGTGAATATGGAAAAAAAGTTGTAACGTGGCTCGGAGTCCACATTAAACCGTAGATGCTCGCGTAAGGGAATTCAAAACTTACCTTCTGCTTCTGTTTTTGCACTTTTTTTCTTTATTCACAGTCCGGTTATTGCGATCTGTTGTCTGAATACAGCGCGCGTAATCTATAACATTGCGAGCCAAATACAGCCAGAAACATCTGGTTGGACTCTTGAGCGGCCTATTACTTCCGTGTTATTAAATCGCGGACAAAGTAGTTAAATGCGAGAAGGGAAAACGTTTTCGCAGTTGAGTAACAACGCGCGGCATACGTTTTCGCGCCCTTGCGCCCTTCCAGACCGCAGGAAAGCTATAGGGCTGTTCTCTTTACGACTTCTCACTTTAATTAAATTCATAATTTTCGGAATTAATTTTCCGAAGCCTGATTCTTTGCGTTGCGGCCACCCGGTCGCATCGTCAGGCGCCGTTAAAGCGTCATTTATCGCGACCTGCGAGACTCCGAAGGGAGCCCAGAGCTCTCCCCTTAAGTACCTGCACGGTGCCGACCCCTGCATCGCTGTGCTGCTCACCCAGCAAGACACCGTAAAATCGACTTTTAAATCGGAATTATTAGATAAGCAGCAGGGGGTGACAGGGGTGTGATTTTTAGCGTCAGGTCTATTTCGCAGCAGTTACGGCGAAATCTTTCATTCATTACACCGACCGTAAAAGACGGCGAACTCTTGTTGGGACTTGCCACTATCTAACTGAGCGTGTCCTATCGCTCTTGTAGGTTCATGAAGAGCGGTGAATCCGAAAATTTATTACATTGTTTATAGATATACCTAAGCGATTACGACCGTGTTATAAAAGGTGCAAGAGATGGAGGGAGTACAGGAAACCACCCACCGCTCTGTTTAACACATAAAACTGCAAAAGTGGTAAATAATCACGAATAGTTACATGTAGCTTCGGAGAGGCCATAAGAAAGCAAAAGTTAAATGCTCGTTACGAGTGTTCACTCTAAAAGTAAGGAACGCTTGTTCTCCAAACATTTTTATTCAGTATAATGAACGTAAATTTTATTTACGACATACGGTGAGATCTTTGTTATTTCTATACGTAGTCGCCATTCAAAGTCAAACATTTATCGAAGCGCCCCTCTACCTTTCCTATTCCTTCAGCACACTCACTTGCCGCCAAGTTTTTGTACCAGTCACTAACTTCCTGCCTCAGTTCGCTATAAGTTCTGTAGTGTCTTACCGCCAAAAACTCCGTAAAGAACGTAATCACTTGGAGTCATGTCCGGGATATCAGACGGATGTTCAGAAACCTTCCACTTCCGACGCAAGCCTTTCGTCAACGCAGGAGAAGGTGGAAGAATGTTATCGTGAATAACCACCATGCCGATGGATAACAATCCGTATCCTTTTTTTTAAATGAAGGTTGCGTTGTTTAGGTGAGGAGACTAAACAGCGAGGTCATCGGTCTCATCGGATTAGGGAGGGACGAGGAAGGAAGTCGGCCGTGCCCTTTCAAAGAAACCATCCCGACATTTGCCTGGAGTGATATAGGGAAATCACGGAAAACCTAAATCAGGATGGCTGGACGGGGGATTGAACTGTCGTCCTCCCGAATTCGAGTCCAGTGTGCTAGCCACTGCTCCACCTGCCTCGGTTTTGATTAGAAAGGCGTATGATAATCATCCCACTGACTGACTCTTTGTTTCCAAACTTAAACGAAGGTCTCGTCGCCAGTAATAATGAGGTTCAAAAAAGGGTTGGTCCACCCTTGGCCTTTATGCACTGGTTGACAGAGTTGTTTACGTCCTTCTGGGGATATCGTGCTAAATTCTGTCCAATTGGCATCTCAGGTCGTCAAAATCCCAAACTGATTGAAGGGCCCTATCCGTAATGCTACAGATGTTCTCAATTGAGCACAGATCCGGCGACCTTTATGGTCGAGGTAGGATTTGGCAAGCACGAGGACAAGGAGTAGAAACCCTCGCCGAGTGTGAGCGTGAGTTGTCTTGCTGAAATGTAAGCCCAGAATGTCTTGCCATAAAGTGCAACAGAAGGGGGGAAAACATCGTCGTAAGGAAAATGTACGCTGTAAGGATGCAGCGGATAACAGTCAAATGGGTCCTGCTATGAGGAGGAATGGCACCCAAATCATCACTCATGGTTATCGGGATTTATGGCGGTCGACAAAAGGTTTGTACCCCACTATTGTGCGGGGCGTCTCCAGTCACTGCTTCGACTTGGAATATCATTGATTGGAGCATATTTGTCTTCAATGGTAGTCCGCCTGCTTAGCTGAGTAGTAACGTGCTTGCCTCCCATTTAGTGGGCCGGGGTTCGATTTCCGGCTGGGCTGGAGATTTCCTCCATTCGTGGACTGGGTGTTGTGTTGTCCTCATCATCATTTCATCCTCATGATCGGCACGCAAGTGAAATAAGACTTACACTTGACGGCCGAACCCGAATGGGGCCTCCCGGCCAACAATGCCATACGATCATTTCATTTTTTTGCCTTCAGTGGTATGTACCGCTTTTAATTGAGCCCCAGTGACTGGCGAGGACGTGTCTCAAGACGCCTCGAACAGCGGTTGGATACCAGCCTGACTGTCGCATCCGTAGAGCCTGACAATCGGGACTGATGGTGTGGGGTGCCATTTCTTATCATAGCAGGATCCCTTTGGTTTTCATCAGTGGCATCTTTAGAGTGCAGCGATGCGTCGATGACTTTATATGCCTCGTTTTGTTGCCCTTCATGGCAAGCCACTCTGGGCGTACATTTCTGGAAGATAACGCGCGTCCGCACGCGGCAAGCGTTTCTACTCCGCCCTTGCCAAGCTCTATCTTGACCATAAAGGCCGCGCCGGATCTCTCCCCAACTGATAACGTTTGAAGCATTATGGTAGGACTCTCCAACTGTCAAAAAATTTTCACGATCCATCGCACGAACTGGACGGAATTTGGCACGATATCCCTCAGGAGGACATCCAACATTTCTTGTCAAGTAATACGATGCCGAGGGTCGCATTCGGCTATTTCCTTCGTGATACGTCGTTTTGTCTGTCTTAGTGAGTATTTAACACATTAAATCATTTTTAAAGTAATCACAGGTCCGAATCTGTTTTAGATATGGGAGATCGATTCTTCAAAGTATCGGGTGTGTACTGTTTGTTACGAATCTGTGTTACCTTCTATTTTTGTAATAGCTGTTGCCTATTACAACTGCTGCATGTAAGAAAGCGACCCATAACAGCAACAATTTCGCTGGCAGGGGATTTTCTTGCTGCCATAGTTATGCGTTTGATGCCGATCGTATTTGGTGGATAGAACAATGTGTATGTTGGTTTCGTGTGAGTCATATAATCCCACCGAACTAACCCAGCTATTCTTCGCGACTTTTTTTATTAGAGAAATTCTCCTTCTTAGCTAATAAAGACGTTAAAATTCGGGAGTGGATGACAAGGCCCGAAGGAGAAGTGCTTGCCGCTGAAAGGAAGACATTTCGAAAGCGAGCTTCCGAGAATCGCTCCGCAGTTGGCTGTCGGACGGGCTCGCCCCTATTAATATAATTACAGTTAGCGCTGAGAAATGTGCGCTATAAAATTATCGAATACTTCGGCGGCGCCGGTTCACAAGGCAGGGACGTGCTAATAAACATAATAAGTCGTAATTTTGGAGAAAAAGTAGGCAACTCGTCGGACGAGGTTCTAATTATATAGCTGTAGGTCTCCCTGCACGCACCGTTTACCGCTCGCGTCTGTACTTAACATGGTGGCAGCAAAAAGGTAGGACGCCCGAGTCTTGTACTTAGCTCTGGAACGCTCACAGGTAGATAATACGTTCTGGTTTTCTTGCAAGGCAACGTGGCAGTGAGTAATTTTCGTAGGAGAAAAAGGAAAATGTACACTCCCTGTAATTTTCAAACCAGACATGCCTTGGTTTATTGCCTCGAAATATTCTGTTGTCAAAGTCTTTCGTAGGTAAGTTGTGAATCTGGAAGTATCCTTCCCATCTGCACGATCAACCTTCATGTCACTCAGCTCCACTTGAAAGATATTACCTGAACGGCTGGCTGTGGTAGTTTCTTTGTTGACAGAGATTTTGCGTTTCAGTCATTTACTTGCTACATTATGAATTCCGGATTTATAATAGTTCAATTAAAAATGAATACAGTGCCCTAAACGGAGACCTAATAAGTACACTGCTTGACAATTGCTAAGCAGCAGAGACAGGGATACTCACGGGTAATGATCGAAAACGTGAAACACAGTACATATATAATTGAGCTTGAGTGATATACACTCCTGGAAATTAAAATAAGAACACCGTGAATTCATTGTCCCAGGAAGGGGAAACTTTATTGACACATTCCTGGGGTCAGATACATCACATGATCACACTGACAGAACCACAGGCACATAGACACAGGCAACAGAGCATGCACAATGTCGGCACTAGTACAGTGTATATCCACCTTTCGCAGCAATGCAGGCTGCTATTCTCCCATGGAGACGATCGTAGAGATGCTGGATGTAGTCCTGTGGAACGGCTTGCCATGCCATTTCCACCTGGCGCCTCAGTTGGACCAGCGTTCGTGCTGGACGTGCAGACCGCGTGAGACGACGCTTCATCCAGTCCCAAACATGCTCAATGGGGGACAGATCCGGAGATCTTGCTGGCCAGGGTAGTTGACTTACACCTTCTAGAGCACGTTGGGTGGCACCGGATACATGCGGACGTGGATTGTCCTGTTGGAACAGCAAGTTCCCTTGCCGGTCTAGGAATGGTAGAACGATGGGTTCGATGACGGTTTGGATGTACCGTGCACTATTCAGTGTCCCCTCGACGATCACCAGTGGTGTACGGCCAGTGTAGGAGATCGCTCCCCACACCATGATGCCGGGTGTTGGCCCTGTGTGCCTCGGTCGTATGCAGTCCTGATTGTGGCGCTCACCTGCACGGCGCCAAACACGCATACGACCATCATTGGCACCAAGGCAGAAGCGACTCTCATCGCTGAAGACGACACGTCTCCATTCGTCCCTCCATTCACGCCTGTCGCGACACCACTGGAGGCGGGCTGCACGATGTTGGGGCGTGAGCGGAAGACGGCCTAACGGTGTGCGGGACCGTAGCCCAGCTTCATGGAGACGGTTGCGAATGGTCCTCGCCGATACCCCAGGAGCAACAGTGTCCCTAATTTGCTGGGAAGTGGCGGTGCGGTCCCCTACGGCACTGTGTAGGATCCTACGGTCTTGGCGTGCATCCGTGCGTCGCTGCGGTCCGGTCCCAGGTCGACGAGCACGTGCACCTTCCGCCGACCACTGGCGACAACATCGATGTATTGTGGAGACCTCACGCCCCACGTGTTGAGCAATTCGGCGGTACGTCCACCCGGCCTCCCGCATGCCCACTAAACGCCCACGCTCAAAGTCCGTCAACTGCACATACGGTTCACGTCCACGCTGTCGCGGCATGCTACCAGTGTTAAAGACTGCGATGGAGCTCCGTATGCCACGGCAAACTGGCTGACACTGACGGCGGCGGTGCACAAATGCTGCGCAGCTAGCGCCATTCAACGGCCAACACCGCGGTTCCTGGTGTTTCCGCTGTGACGTGCGTGTGATCATTGCTTGTACAGCCCTCTCGCAGTGTCCGGAGCAAGTATGGTGGGTCTGACACACCGGTGTCAATGTGTTCTTTTTTCCATTTCCAGGAGTGTATTTATAACGAAAAATGGTAGAGATTTCATCACATGGAAAAGCAGTATAACATAACACCCATGTTTGACACAGGTCAGACTATCATGTAAAGGTCGATATCGGACTCTCTGCTGGGAATATGCTCTTCTTGGATACAAATGCACAATTTGTACCTGCTATTCATGCTGGCTATCAGACTGTTAAGTAGTTCTTGGGGGATGTTGTCCCTCTCCTCTCTCAAGTCAGTTTTCAGTTCCTTCACGATTCGGGGAGGGGATATTCGTTGAGAAACATGTCTGCCAAGAGCATAGCAGGCGTGCTCTGTGTGGCTTATGTCCGGGGAGTACGCATGCCATTTCATACGTACAGTATCTTGATTTTCCAATGTGTCTGGCACTTGTGCGGTCCTTTGCGGCGAGCACTGTGGTCCACAAACAGGAAATCGGAACCTATCGCAACCCTAAACCGGCGGACATTATCCAGAATAATGTCCATGCAATACCGCGGTGCCGTAACAGTACCCCGTGCAAAGATATGCAGCGGTGTTCGGCCATCGTACGTAAGGTCTATCCACACCATAACGCCTAGGCCACAAGGATGACGTTCATGATTATTCTCATCTGTGTAACTCGTCCTGCGCTCTCTCCGCACTAATTGGTGGCCAGAGACACTTGCCAAAGTGAACGCGTCGGAGAACACCACTCTGGAGCACTGTTGCTGACCCCAACCACCAAGTAACCTGCGAGAACGAACTGTTTCCCAACGATGGCGTGGTTGAAGTGAAATGTGTTTAACAGGCTTCCGAGCATACAAACAAGCCCGGTTTAATCGCCGCGATATGGTTCTCTCAGAGACGCGAGTACTAGTAGCGGTGGAAGGGTGTGCAGTGATCTACCTAGGAGAGAGATGTCTGTTACTTTCCTTTATTAGGGCTGCATATCGGTTCTTTTTGTGGTATGGTGAACCGTCTACGACCATCTGCAAGCTTTAGCATAGCATTTCCTCCCTCATCGGAATTTTTCAAGATGACACTTAAAAGGACACACTCATTATAATGTCCAATCTCGTGACACTTCCACCGGCTTCGAGTCGTCCAACTGCTCGTCTGAGATCATAAGCTCTCGAATCACGTCTTACAGACACGGAATGTCGCCCTAATCGGTTCCACAACCACCTTCGTCAAACACCGTATTGTATGAACTGTCGAACGCATACAGAGCGTTCGCACGCAGGCTTCGCTGCAGCTAACTCGTCTCGCCCTCTACATCTCCTTTTACTATCGTTGGTTGAGTGTTCCGTAGGAATTGTCGATTGATCCGTAGCAACTGGCAGTTGTTCCTCAGTGAATGTCAGTTGTAAAAAATAATCAAGTAGTGTGTGTTTCGACTGGTATGAGAGCCGAAGCGATGATAGTCACATTTACGACGAACCACTTTAGCCCTATGCTTACATTCGTTGCCATTTGACAGCGAGCGTGCTGGATTTCTTTTGCCAGTAACACACGTGTGGGAGCTGGGAATCTGACATTGTGTGAATTATTGTGCCTGTCACTAGGTAGTAGGAAACTTTTCTTCATGCGAATATTTTTGCGTACTGACCCGAATTAAAATAAGGAACGGTATTTTCAGATAATGGGCAAGCCAAATTAAACTAGCTCGGAAAAGATGTCATCTTCCTTAAGACAAACAAGCCAACTTACATCCTCTGCCCTGAGTGTAAATGATGTAAGTGAAATTGCCTATCTTCAGAGACGTGAAATATCTTCAAGTCAGTTTGACTTGACCCACGCTGTATTTAGTGACATTACTTAGACCTCAATAGTATGCGAATTTCAAATTTTTTACGTAAGTTTTGTAGGAGATAGACGCTTAAAATATTTTTCTTCCACCACCGTGAGTTAGGTGCTATGGTGTCTCCCGGCACACACTACTTGTCACGACAACGCCTCAAAGGCACATTCCAGCCAATTGAAATCAAGCTATGGAATCTAATTTCCCAATTACATGAGTTATTACGGACCCGACACTATAGAGATAACCAGAATACACTGATAATCTAAAACACACACGTATTTGCTAGAAAATTGCTTTCTGGCGTATTTGCAAAACATGTTCATGTCACATTTCAACACCCACTGCATTACCTACGCGTTATTCGCCGAAAACCGAATAAATATATACAAAATTAAGCTTTAGACGTTCTGAATTTCTTACCATTTGTTTTCCATTCACATTCGGAAAATAATTGTCTTATTTTGTTCTATTTCTGTTTTTCATTCACTTTTTCCTAATAGTTGTACTCACCAAATGGACGTCAAACGTCTTAGTGTGGCGAGAGTAGAACCCCGCTAACACTGAAGTACTTGCTGTTATGGGGTGACTTGCTTGCACGAAGCACCTATACCGATTCGACACAGGGCGAAATAGGGCTAGGCAACAGATATGGCAAAAATATATGGCAACACAGATTAAAAAGAATTTAAAATGATTAAGTGACCAAAGATTTTCAATACTTAACAGCAAAATAAAGACTGCGAGTGACAATATGGTCCACTGATCTGTCTTAAAACGATGGTATAGTCCTAGATCCAGAGAACGGTGACTAAAATCATTTGTAGATTGTTCAACTTTGATCTTCTTGGTGGAGACTGTAGGTGAGTCCTGAAACACTCGCTTAGACTCGGTCTTGACACGGGCTTTCGTCCGATGATTGTCTTGAACGTTATTACCTCTAGCGTGGAGCTGTGTGCCTGCTTATATTTCCTTTTCACGGATGGATCTGTAAGACAGTGCCTCTAGTGTGCGCTATCTCTGACGTGTAACCTGACTAGGTTGCGCCTGAGTCGCAGGCAGCTCGGTGCTATTCTACACAAACTGTGTCCCATATCTTCTGGAGAACGCAGCATCAGCGTTCTGGTAGTCCTCCGAGTCCAATACAAATATGTTCAGAAGAATTCCCTCCTGCATACTCCGTCAACAGATCAACGCATTACATTGCACTGGTTTACTCGGTAACAGGTTCCTCGATCTCTTCGTCTTCGCACTCCTCTATAGAACAATATCGGCGGGCCTCGAGATGATTGGGTGTTTGTGTTGTCCTCATCATTTCATCCTCATTCATGAAAGTGGCAAGACTAGACTGAGCAATGGTTGGAAATTTCTACGGGCGCTGATAACCGCGCAGTTGAGCGCACCACTAACCAACCATCATCATCATCATCATCATCGTCATCATCAATATCGGCGGATAGAAAAGTACGATCAACAATGATTTCTTCCTTGCGATATTTCACAGCCAGCATGCTTTCACATCGTACCAAGACAAAGTAGGAATTCCGATGGGGAGCCTACCAGTAGAAAATTTAAATAACTCTCTTTTAATACCGCTTTTAGGACACCTGGAAATGATTGATCTTCAGTTTCCAAGGGAAAGGCTAGTCAAATATATAGACTAGAAATTAGCCACGTACGCATCACATTGATAGTGTTCCCACATTTAACAGAAAATGAAGCCGGAAAAAAATTTCAAGGATGTCTGACGGTGGAGTTGGGATCTGGATGATCTTCCGGCAATCAAACACGAGCCACATGCAATGTGGTACATTAGGAAAAAAAATTATTCCAGGCTTTAATATTTTTCCACATAAATTCGGTGATTTAATATCGAGTTAAATTAATAATCAGTATTAGTTTCTATAAAAGATTCAAACTTCATGCAATATTTGCAGTTTTGTATCACGTAAGTTGCATATTTTTATCTGAAATTATTGAGTTCGACAATCACGAAAACCAATTAATAAATAAAGAGAAATCCTGTTAATTGGCAACCAAAAACGGCGGCCATGTGCTCAAAACCATTTGACAGTTTCGAAATACAGAATAGAGGAGATGTGAAACGATAAATACACTTGTATCGGGTGCTGCACTAGTTCTTTGTATCGCAATCTTCATTATAACCTGGCTGAGGCAGTCTCATTTCAAGTTATATACTAAACAGCGATTAGTAATGTTCGAAGTTAATTGTTTCAAGAGTCCTAAAGTAGTATCTTTTAGGAAACTGAGGTCTGGATAGTGGTCTTTAAATCCTGCAGCCTATCAACAATGATGATAAGACTCATTCCAGTAAGCCACCATACTAGAAGGGGTGTTTGCAGGAAAGAATTGGACACTGCACGCAACGAATGAGTGGGCCGGTATGTGTACTTTGCGCGGAGATCGATTTCTGTCCACCCACCCTGGAGCAACGGGACTTTACGCGCCGCTCTGGCGGACTTTTACGACCCACACAGATAAGGACATGACGGCCTGCTATCAGAGACCCCAATTATCAGCCGCGCTGTAAGCGTTCGACCCGCTCGCCCAATCAGGTCACCGACGTGCACAAATCTCGGGGGAGTCAGCACGGACTCGGGGAAAACCGCCCGCGTGAAACACAGTCTGCTTTTTCCACACGTAGCTCGCAAATAGCAGGTGTAGTTGTACAAGTATATTGTGTCTTCCAAAGCGTTCGACTACTTAACAGAAGACAATCATACGGATTATCTTCGGATATAATGTGGTTGCCTCAACGAATACACGAGAACGGTATACTGCACAGCGAATGTTCTACAGAAACGAAAAGCACATCAAGTATTTCAACATCTACATAAATAATCCGTAAGCCACAATATAGTACGTGGCACAGCCTAAATCGCACCAGTGTAACCAATTCTCTTTCCTAGGAAGCAATTCTGTTCTCTTCACACTGTCCTGTAGTCTATAGTGGTGTATCACGACCCCGGTATCGCGACCCCTAAGTTACTACGATTTCTGCATGTTTCCTAACCACTCGAAATGCAGGACCAACAGGCAAGAATTTATTGTACAGTGCCTTGTAAGAGATTTTCATTGCATGTGCTGTGCAGTTTCGCGAAACCCTCCCATTAATTATGTCTTCCCATTCACTTTCCATACTACTGATTCATCTGTTTATTCTATTTCACATGTTTTCTTAGTAATATACTTAATTACACAGAGTGTTTCCAAAATGAATGTTGAAAATGAGAGGGCTGCTACAGTGGGTCGTGCTGACTTTCACATAGCAGCCAATGTCCGCATCCCTTAATACTCGCCGCTAGACATCATTTAACAGTATGGCGCTCCGCCTGGAAGGTAGGCATACAACCCACCTCCCGAGTCGACATGGTAGCAGGTATACAGGGTAACATTTTCAATTTTTTTGTGGTTTCGAAGCTAAAAGAGAAGTGAGGTTGAAGTTTCATGATCTTTATTTGCAAAACGTTACAAAAACTGCTGACAAATACGTCGTCCTTCTTGAATACTCGGCGTGCAACGAACGCCTGAGTGATTGTCGCACCCTTTCAAACTCTCCTGGGAAAGGCGTGGGAGGCTGCTATAATTCGCACTGTCAGCTCTTCATCCGTCTCGATAGGTCTTCCGTTCACAACAGATTTCAGACTGTGTCTCGAGACGAAGAAACGAACGGGTAGATCCTGCCACAGGGCCACTGCGCCCTTTCCTGTTCTCACCAAAAGTCTCATGCAAATGATTTCGCAGATGCGCCATCATGTCGGTACCCTTGTGCTGTCGCACGTTGAGTCGGACAAGTTCAATACCTCAGCACATCTACAACGGTAAGTCAAAACACGTCAAAGAACTTCAAACATTTAAAAACAATCAAAATTCTTTGATTTGTTTTGACTTGTGCTTAGAATGTGTTGTATAACGGAAAGTGTATATACGCGTATGTACATAAACGTGTATTCTCATACTGTACTTCAAAACCACGTATCCACTACTGGAAACAGACCAGAATTAACATAAATTTGGAAAGAAAACTGATGTAGAGTATGAAAGCACTCGATGATAAGCACAAAAGGTTCGAAATGCATTGTGCATTGAAATAAAATCACGACTGCGACCTAACGCAGTTGCTGTTTATTTTCCAGCACTAACAGATGTTTACAGTAAGCTGTATCCATGGACAGGAACTGAGAAACGCGTCCTCATTTGTTTACTGCATTCTGGAGGTGGTTCGTAATAGCAAAGAGCTTGCAGTGGAAGAGGTGTGTTCCACAGCAGCGAAGATGAACAATGCTCATACGGTAACTACTGAGATATGCATTGTAGAGCACATGTTTGCTGAACACTTTTCTCTTTTTTTGGTCCATACTACCACCTCTCAAGAAATGAAATCAAAAATGGTTCAAATGGTTCTGAGCACTACGGGACTTAACATCTGAGGTCATCAGTCCCCTAGAACTTAGAACTACTTAAACTTAACTAACCTAAGGACATCACACACATCCATGCCCGAGGCAGGATTCGAACCTGCGACTGTAGTAGTCGCGCGGTTCCAGACTGAAGCGCCTAGAACCGCACGGCCACACGGGCCGGCGAAACACCCTGTAGATGCAGATGTAAATCTAGGACTACGCTTGCCCGATAAGGGTGGCACGACAGTTGTTCGGAGAGGAATGTGAAAACTGAGGACAGCAGTCGTGTTCAGCAGTGTTTGTTCCTGGATTTCGGAGCAGCGGATGTCGGGTGCGAGCACCAGAATTTTTATACTAGGGGGAAGGGTGGCGTAGGCGGGACTGGGAGAGACGGAAAACTGACGGGACGGAAGGGCGCCATTTGTATGCAGTAATGCGGAGGCTGTTTCCCCCCTAATCTGCCCCACCTGCGCGCCATCGGCAACTCCTCAGCGCGCAGGCATACTACTCGTATATACCTGTCTGGGCGCGGTGCCGCGTAGCCTTTGTGAACGAAGGTAGCGGGCGGCCGGAGCGTGTATCAAGATTCGTGAGGGCGTCGGCACTACCTAAGCCCTCTCCTTTGCATTCATCACCCCTTTATCACGGACCCATCCACCAAAAAAACTTTCGGGCCTTCCACGTCCTTCACGAGTCTTATCCCGTCTCTCATTCTAGACTCACTCTCGTTATTACCCCTGGCCGTCGCGAGATCAAAGAAATTCCCAGCGTCGTGAGCGTGGGTGGAGGTGTTGGGGGGGGGGGGGGGAGGATATAGCGAGAATGACGCCTCTGCGGGCGCCTGTACGTTCGCGCCCCCTCCTGTCACAAAGGGCCGAAGGAGAAACACTGTACGTGTCAGACAGCAGAAATAGTGCGCCGCGTCCTGGGTTGTGGAGACGCACGAGCGCGCTGGAAGGCTGAAGGGGCGCGGCCGTATTTCTTGGGGGATTCCCCGGCAGGATACTGGGTAGGCTGGCCGCATCCGTCCTCCTCTCCCCGCGGGAAATCCCCGTATTATTATTTCAGGTGGACTCCGCCACCGCGTGCGTGGCTGGGTTGCATTAAACATGGCGGCGGCGAGGTGCCTAGGGTCAGAAGCGTTGCCGTGCCCTTATACGTTATTAATAAATCAGACCTTAAGCACAAGTCGACGTTCGTGTTTCTTTTATATTATCTGAATAACAGAAAGCAATATCAGTTCCATTCCAATCACATAACGATATGCACTCACAATTTCAGTCAATCAGACACGGAGTACCACAAGGTTCGTTTCGGGGCCCTCTGTTTTTCTAATACAGTGTTTTCCCTGAGGCCTGGAAACTGGGACAAATTAAGCCACTGCCTAAAAAGGACATCGCCACAGCACCCTATGACTACCGCGCTATCTGCTTTCTTCCTGCACTATCAAAGGCCTTAGAATATATAGTTCATGACCAGCTCACCAACTACCTAACTACTAACAACCTCCTAGACGAATACCAATCAGATTTCCGTAAACATCAAAGCACAACATCCGCAATGATAAAGGTGACAGATGACCTGAAACTTGCTATGGACAGACAAGAACGACTATCATTTGCTTCTTAGATTTCAGCAAAGCATCTGATACTGTCGACTTCGACATCTTACTAGCCAAACTTAGCGGTCTAAATTTCTCACCAAGTGCAGTGCAATGGTTTCGCTCATACATGACGTCTCGTCAGCAGCGCGTCCTGTCTGGAGATATAAAATCACAAGGGCGGCAGGTAGTGCCAGGCGTTCCCCAAGGCTCAGTATTAGGTCCTATACTCTTCTCTCTGTACGTCAATGATGTGTCATAAGTTCTGACCCATTGCAAATATCATATTATGCTGATGACCTTCAGTTGTATCTAAGTGCGAAACCAAGCAATCTCAAGAAAGCTATTGAAAATTTCAATACTGACCTCGATCCACAGTCAAAATGGGCACGGGACATAGGTCTGAAACTAAACCCATCTAAAACCTAAGCGGTACTTGTTGGTCACTCTAAGCTCATTAGCCCAAAACATCGGGAATCCGTACCATCTCTTATCCTAAATGGAACAAATATTAACTTCTCTGCCTCAGCAAAGAGTTTGGGAGTAATAATAGATGAAAATCTAAATTGGACAGAGCACGTAACTGCAGTGTGCAAAAAAGCGTCAGCATCTCTTTATGTCCTACAAAAATATAAAGACCTCTTTCCTGTCGGTCTAAAAAAGAAATTAGTAAAAACGCTTATACTCCCAATCATTGACTACAGTGATATTATCCTAAAAGGCCTCTCTCAGGAAAATTCGCGACGTGTAGAACTGGTCCTGAATGCCTGCGTCCGACATATCTGTGGCGTTCGACTTTTTGATCACATTACACCAGCATATGCAAAATTGTCCTGGCTGCGTGCAGACAAATGCAGAGATTTCCATACACTTTGTCTCATCTACTGCCTTATAAATGTACACTGTCCCTCATATCTCTCCTCGTCCCTAACGCTCATGTCGGAACAACATGACAGAAACACACGTTCCCATTATAATAAAATCTTCTCTATTCCACTGCATCGCTCAGTCACCTTCTCCAAGTCCTTTACAGTAGCGGGAACCCGACTCTGGAATAACCTCCCTCGTTATGCCAGAGAACTTAAAAACATGTCCGGCTTCAAAAAACAGTTAATGACGTATCTACTTAAGCAACAGTAATGCCTTCCTCTGTACATGAATGCACTTCACCTCATTACTTCCCTCTTTCCACCTCCTTAAATCTCTCTTCCCCAAAACTCGCTATACTAGTAAACATCTACTTTACACACCAAGATATTAATGTACATCTGCACAAATCTTCATTACTATCGCCAATTTTTCTCATGTTTATCATTATTATTTGATTTTTTTACTGTTATTATTATTGCTTTTATCATAATCTGTATGTATAGCTCCTGTTGTAAAAATACTGCCAGCATCTACTTTATTAGGTCTTAGTCATGTTTATCATTATTATTTAATTTTTTTTACTGTTATTATTATGGCTTTTATCATAATCTGTATGTATGGCACCTGTTGTAAAAATACTGCCGCATTTACTTTATTACTTTATTAGGTCTTAGTCACTACTCTTTATTCGTATTGTCACTAGAGTAATCTAACTTTTCTCATTTAAACTATTGTCATGATGTAACTCTGATGTGTGAAATGCTGCATGTGTGAAACACTGGTCCGATGTCAGACAGGGCCTGATGGCTCTGATCTGACCAGGTTAAATAAATAAATAAATACTACACTGTCCAGTCACGTTAATGCGACCGCCTGTCAAAAGCCTGAATAACCATTAGCGACACGGACCGCTGGAGACCTGCAGGAAGAGAGTCAGCGAGGTTCCAGATGGCACGAGCAGGGATGCGGACCCACGCCGACTCCGGTACTACGGCCAGGTGTGCTAGATTCCTCAGCTGACGATCTAAGGCGCCAACAGCCCGATAGAGGTGGTCCCACACGTTCTCCACTGCGTTTAAATCCGGGGAGTTCGTTAGGCAGGGGAGTACTGTAAATTCATTCTGGTCCTCTTCGAAACCACGCGCGTACACTACGAGCTGTTGGGCACTTTGCATTATCCTGCTGGTGAATTACATCTTTACATCTTGCCGAAGAAAAACAAACTGCATATAAGGGTAGACATGGTCACCAATGATAGACGCGTACTTGTGTTGATCCATTATGCCTCCCAGAATGACGAGATCGCATAGATAACGCCAAGAAAACATTTCCTAGATCGTAACAGTCCCTCTTCCGTCCAAAACCGATCTGAAGATGCAACGTCCAGTTGTCCAGTGGAGCATAATACGTGATTCATCGGAAAATGCCACCAGTCGCCGCTTGGTGAAAGTCCAGTTGCGATCCTGCGAGCAAATTCCAACCTTCGTCGCTGGTGAACAGCCCTCAGCGTGGGTGGGTGCTGCGGAGGCCCATACGCAGGGGCGTTCGCTAAGCGGTCGTTGAGGAGCCAGTGTTGGTAGTCCCTTGGTTCATGTGGGCGGTCAGCTGCACGTCTGTTTGGAGTACACATCTCGGCAGCCGTCGTTCACCCGTCATCTACGGCCCGTAGTGCATCACAGTTGCCTCGGCGCCGGTTTTTTATAGCGCCATTCTGCCGTGGGAGGAACGCTTCAATCACAGCGGCAAACGAACAGTTAACAAAGTTGTTTCGGAGATCCTTCCATCCTTAGCCCCTAAGCCAATAATCATTCCCTTCCTAAAACGAAACAGGCCATGACGGCCCAACGGCACCGACCGGCCGCCGTGTCATCCTTAGACCACAGGCGTCATTGGATGCGGGTATGGAGGGGCATGTGGTCAGCACATCGCTCTCCCAGCCTTATCAGATTACGAGATCGTCATTCCATTCCTGCTGTCAGATAAATCGCTCCGTTTCCGCATTACGACAACGACTGCAGCGTTATCTCCCGTCCCCGCCCTCCGACACGCTTTATATGGCATCACAGCTAGTGTTGCCACCTGCGTCTGTGAATGGTTATTGCACGTTGACGTTGAACAAAGCGGTGGTCACATTAAAGTGACTGGACCATGTATAAATTATTCATTGGTTTTTAGAGCTCTATAATTTCCTAAGTATTACACGTACAAATGTGATTGATGTATGAATAGAGGCGTAAACTCACCGAGTTTGAACTGTGGCCACCAGTTAGCGTTGCGAGTGCAATGCCTTGACAAAATGGGGACAAAGCAAAAAAATGAGGGTTTTTGTATGTTGGAATATGCGAGATGTTACAATAGCGCAGCATGCGTTGAGAGGGAATTACTGAAAACACCCTGCGTATTAGAAATTCATTCTGCGTAGATATCGACTATTTACGGACACTGGTTGTTTCTGTACACAGAAAAGTACCGGTCGACCACGTGTAACAGGTCCAACCGTGCAGAGGATGAGGAAAAGTTTCGATTGCAGTCCAAAAACACGGCCCAACCAAGACACGAGCTTGAAATATCGCACCATGCTGTGTGGAACATTTTGCGACGGAGGTTGCATTTCTAACCGTGCTGTCTGCAGATAGTGCAAAAGTTAAAACCGGAAGTTTATAACCGGAGCATTCAATTTTGCAGAAAGCTCTAAGGGTGAAAATGTCGTCTCCGAGCTCATATTCAACGACGGATCAACCTCCCATTTGTCTGGAAATGTTAATCGCCACAATGTGAGACTGCGACCCACAACATCCTCATTAAATTGCGACACACGAACGAGTTTCGGCGAAGAATAATGTTTCCTTTCAGTGTCACGCCCGAAACTGTACGGGCCGAAAGACTGTGACTGGTAGCTTTGATCCTGATACGTTGTAGCTTATTGGAACCGAGCTCTGTGAGGCGGATTAGCGTTTTGTAATATACAGTGAGGTGAAAATGTCATGGGCTATCTCCTAATATCATGTCGGGCCACCTTTTGCACGGAGTAGTGCAGCAACTCGGCGTGGTATCGGCTCAACAATTCGTTGGAAGTCCCCTGCAGAAATATTGAGACTTGCTCCTCTATATCCGTCCATAACTGAGAGAGTGTTGGCACTGCAGGATTTTGCGAACGAAATGATCTCTCGGTTATGTCACATAAATTTTCGCTTAGATGCATGTCGGGCTATCTGGTTGGCCAAATCGTTTGCTCGGATTGTCCAGAATGTTGTTCAAACCAATCGGTGACAAGGCACGTTGTCACCCATAAACATCCCATCGTTGTTTGGGAACATGAAAAGCATGAATGTCTTACAAACGGTCTCAAAGTAGCAGACCATAAGCACTTCCAGTAAATGATCGGTTCATTGGACGAGAGGACCAGCTTCATCCCATCTAAGCACAACCAACACCATTATGGAGCCGCCAGCAGCTTGCACAGTGCCTTGTTGACGACTTAGGTCCATGGCTTCGTGGAGTCGGTGCCGCACCATGAGGTCTTACCAGCTGAAATCGGGACTCATCAGATCAGGCAACGGTTTTCCAGTCGGCTTGGGTCCAACCGACATCGTCACGAGTCCAGGAGAGGCGCTGCAGGCGATGTGCTGTTAGCAAAGGCACTCGCGTCGGACGTCTGCTGCCATAGCCCATTAACGTCACGTTTCACCTGTCCTAATGCATACGTTTGTCGTAGATCCCATATTGATTTCTGCGGTTGTTTCACACAGTGTTTCTGGTCTGTTAGCACTAACAACTCGACGCAAACGCCGCTGCACTCGGTCGCTGACAATGACGCTGTGGATCTCGGAATACTGAATTCCCTAACGGCATCAAACCCATTTGTCTAGCACCAACTACCGTTTCCCGTTAAAAGTCTGCTAATTTCCATCTTGCGGCCGTAATGATGCCGAAGACCTTTTCATATGAACCACCTGAGTACAAATGATAGCTCCGCCAATGCACTGCCCTTTTATACCCTGTGCCATATATATAGGTGCACATCGCTACCCAGTGACTTTGGTCACCTCGTTTAGATTTCCCTGCCCAACCAATGAAGACAGGTCGATCCCGACAATATACGTGATTTTATATATAACAGTGTGAGAAATGGTATCCTGTCAAATGACGGGACCGGTAGTCTACAGAAATTTATGCGGTCCGCCAACTAATGGAGTTGGCAGATAAATGCGTAAATTCCGCGAGCTCTATCAGCTCTCGGGTGGTGGAGATCTGCCATTGTTCGGTCAGTGAATGCCAGCCAGCTTTCTTTTTTTTTTTTTTTTTTTTGCAATGCGAGTCGCGCCGATGGCCACCTTCAGCTCTTCGCTGAAGACGGGAGCGAAGAGCCGGAACGCAGCCTGTGCGCGTAGGCCGGCGTTGTCTGCGGCCTCCCCGGGCCGTATATCTGGTGGAGGCGCGGCGCGACAAGGTGCGTAGTTTGTTACACAGTTTATTCGCCGCGCATGACAGAGCCGGCCGCCCGAGCCGGTTAGGCGGGACGAGTCGGCAGGGAAAATGCTCCGAGGCGGCGAAATAAGCAGCCAGGCGGCGGGAGGGAGAGGGGGAGGGGCGTCGGGGTCTGCGATCGCTCGCCGACCGGGCGCGCCACTCTGTGGCCGAGGACTGGGGTGCTACAGCCACTCACGTCTCCACACCAAGTGGCCAGAAAGTGACTAACCCCTGAAGCATATCTTAGGATCTCTTAGTTCTATAAATTACAATCTAAATATAAATGAATGATGAAGGGCCCGCATCTCGTGGTCGTGCGGTAGCGTTCTCGCTTCCCACGCCCGGGTTCCCGGGTTCGATTCCCGGCGGGGTCAGGGATTTTCTCTGCCTCGTGATGGCTGGGTGTTGTGTGCTGTCCTTAGGTTAGTTAGGTTTAGGTAGTTCTAAGTTCTAGGGGACTGATGACCATAGCTGTTAAGTCCCATAGTGCTGAGAGCCAATGATGAAGGCACTTATCCTACTAAATGATAAGCGTTGTTCCCGTTTATATATTTATTGAAGACTGAAAAAAACCCTTATATTACAAAGTTCACATTTCCTAAGTAAATTGCCGCCCGCGGTGGTCGAGCGGTTTTAGGCGCTTCAGTCCGGAACCGTGCTGCTGCTACGGTCGCAGGTTCGAATCCTGCCTCGGGCATGAATGTGTGTGATGTCCTTAGGTTAGTTAGGTTTAAGTAGTTCTAAGTTCTATGGGACTGATGACCTAAGATGTTAAGTCCCATAGTGCTCAGAGCCATTTGAATCATTTTGTACGGTAACCGCAGACCAAAGGTAGTTGACAGAAATGCACATAGTTTAATAATACAAACAACGTACATTAATGAGTGTTTTTGTTTTATTATTTATTGATCATCGAATGTTACTCTTGTTTCCAGAGAGCAGCAACTGTCATCCAACTTTGCAACGTGCAGTCTGCTGAATGCGAACGATCCAAGTCTCATTTGTTCCAAGTATGGTCGTTCAGTGCAGCCCCACTGTGCTAAGAACAGAAATTACGGTACTGTCGTATAAGATCATTCTGAGGTATTTCCAGTAACGGTGATTTTTTCTACATTTCCTTCGTAATATGACATTTTTCCGAGGGGAGTGCAATGCTTAATGCAACACATTTTTCTCCTGGCCAATTTACGTCGAAAAAATGCGGAATTTGTTGTGGAACACCATGGAGTATTCCTACTTCAGCCCTACAGTCTTATAAAGTTCCGACATGTGGCGGCGGTATACGTGACCTTGAAAATGGCGCCTGTGACAGAGGTGGGTTCCAGGCAGAGAGCTGTCACTGAGTTTGTTTTGGCGGAAACCCAGATCATCGCAAGTATTCATAAGCTCTTTTAGAACGTCTACGGATAAATGGCAGTGAACAAATGCATGAAGACTCGTTGGGAGAGGCGTCTGTCATCATCGTAACAAGGTCGCACAAACCTGTCCGATCTCTCGCGTACCGGCCGGCAGAACCGAGGCGCGGCTCCTCGAACGTTGGAACGTGCGCACTCTCTCATTCGAGGTGATCGACGCATCGCAATCAAACACCTCGCTGCTCAACTCGACGCCTCTGTCGGTATTGCTAACACACTCGTCCACCCATTGGCGTACGCAATGGTGTGTGCCCGATGGCTTCCACACCACTCAATAGAAAACTTCATTGTGTTTGGCCCAACAAAGAATGCACTCTGCGGGAAGCAGTGCGTGAATGATAGGAAGCGTATTGATGCTGCAAGATGTTGGCTCTGACGTCGACTAGTACAGCGGTACTGTGGGACGGCCTGTAGAAAATTTAATTATATTGTTATTGTTGTTGCTGTTCTCAACACAGGCTCTCCAACTACAATGTTTGCAACCTGAAAGTGATTAGCAAAAACGTGATGCCTGTAATTAGAGTTCACTGCGCCCACTCTGATGGAGAAATAAAGCAACTGATCATTGAAGTTCATTACTCTGAGGATTTAGGATGTCTGGGATTCATAGAAAATGGAGCTTAATATAACAGCTCTCATTATATTCTGAAAACGATAAAGCATAAAATTTCAAATAAATTTTTAAACAAGCAATGCTACTATGAGCTATAGTACTATCAGAGCTGTTCAGAGTCTATTGCGTGGATCCTATTATCCCTAGATAATGAAACTGTTGAATAACCGTTATTGGTGTAAACGTTCAAAGTGAATGCTCGCCAAAATTTGATGTTAATACTCATCAAATGCCACGTTAGTAATGATAGAAGGTCTGTCCTGCGGCGACACTTGAAAATAGAATATACACAAACTGAGAATAAATCACTGGAGTCGTTCTGCAATTAACACTTTACCCCAATGCGAACTCGTTGTTGCGCGCATACCGAGTTACATAAAACGGCATCCAAGGCTGATCCTTGCAACTGCACAAACGTGACGCGGCTTCCGACACGGAGTGCGCGCTCATACGAATCTAGAAGAGAACTGGGGCCTTACTCGAGCTCGCAGCGCTCTTATTTATATAGCCGCGGTGCGGACCGCCGAAGGGGCAGCCGACAAAATTTGCCTTGGTAACTAGCCTCTCGGGCTAGTAAAGCACCACTTCAAGTTACTAAATAATTAATTGCTTCATTCGCTGAGGACCAATGAAGCTCTCAATTTAATTGTGCTATCAGCACACAGTTAAGTATCTGTAATAAAATTCTGATGTGGCTAGGTTAAATACTTTCGGCAAGACAATTATTTTAGTTGCACTGCACGCAGTAGATGAGCTCGAACTTGCCCTTTGAAGAGACGCTACAGCTGTAGCTTTATAGCTACTTTTTGGAAACTTCTCACATCTTTGTTATTATAGCGTATCTCCATTGTACCTAAATCTAAACATCTTAGCTTTATCTAATCACTTACTTCATCTATCTTGCTTCCATACTCTGAGGATACAAAAACAGAAAATCATGAATTTCGTACAAAATATTACTTTGTGAGATTCAGCGTACTCTTTCCATTAAATTACCATGAAAAAGGAATACGAATCCAAATTTCGAAGTTTCTAGCTCCTTCCTGTTGCGCTGATGATTTTTACGTAAAATGTCCAAATTTCGAAAACTGCTAAGGTTACTAAACTGAAACTTTACAAATTATCATTTTAGCATCATTCCTGACATGTTATTAACTTTTCAGATCATTTACTTTACTTGTAAGGTATTGCGCAACATTCGTGACGTCATAGCGGACTTGGCTGGCACACAATGGAAAGCATATGAATTCTATATGGCGCGAGTAGGCCCTACAGTACTATGCGGGCATACAAGCCTTCCCAGCAATATGGCGTAGTGCCGTCGTACTGAACGGAGATTATGTTGAAAAATAGGGTTTAGTAGCCGAAACAGTGGGAAATAATGTGGTGTAATTGGAATCCTGAATAAAACCTAACTTCTTACATAAGAAATGTGTTGCATTACTTATTGTTGTGTACCTAGTTCCGCGTAGTCAGCGCGTACACAACTTTCCCACTAGAGCGCGCCCCACTAAGCACAACAGCGCAGGCGCAGCACTCGTCCATCTCCGCACTACGAGATGGCGCTGCCATAGAGACGGACCAATTTCTGCTTCCGCCAATCCGCGTATTAATATGTAACGCAGCCAATGAGATCGCTGCTTACGTAGAACCTTTTCTCCTCGCGGATCACACTCGCGCAGTGATACATGAACGTGCGAGGTATTATAACGAGTGTACAGACCTGCAATTAGTCAGTATGCATTTGTCTGCACCGGTCTGTACCAGTCTGCATTAGTCTGTACCAGTCTGTACGAGTTCTACATTTGTCTGTACCAGTCTATAGTCAAGTTTCAGTCTGCACCTAATAAGATTACCAATATTCCTGTATATAGCCATGAAGATAAATGTATAGACACTTTTGTCAAGTATCAGAGATATATGTGAGAATAAGGTTAACGTAACAATACCAAAGGAACTATAGATTGGCAATTTTGGTCACCGTCAATCTGCTACTCTAAGCGTCCAAGTGGCATTTCTATCATCTGACCTAATGGCAGAAGATAAACACGCCACGATAAGACCACAAGACATATTGCTTACACTCGCCTACTTCGTTAGAGCGACAGGTCAAATAATCTGATGGTGGTGTACTGAATGTCTTACAGTACGCACACCACACTTGTTGAATGTACCTCGTACTAGATCGGATAGAGAAGCAGATAGCTATGGGTTGTGGAGTGGAGGATTTGGCAGTGTGGTACCCCTCCCCCGGCCTGTAAGCCGCGCTCCCATTGGTCGGCCGGGAGGCGCCGCGTTGTACAGCATATTTATCGGCGGTCGCGGGCGCGCCGTAGTTTGTTACACAGTTTATCTGGCGCGCGCTGCCAGCGCGGACACCTCGCTGGCTGTAAAGACGCGGCTTAACTGCGACGCTTTTATTAGAGAGCGGCACCAAGGCCGGCCACAAAGTTGCTAACGCACGTCGCGACCGCTCCGCGCTGACGCTTTAATTCCATCCCCCAGACCTGGCCCGACCGACACTGGGGCCCGGCGCCGACCGCTAGCCGAGGCCCTGCAGCGCCGGACCCCGAGTCCACTCTGCAGTTCACAGGCGAAGCTAAACAAGGAGCTGCCACATGGCTCTGCTCTGCCCCTTTCCTGTTCGATTCGGACATATCAGATATGCCTGAAAGCACACCGTTAAAGTTTGGGTACGCTGACGACTGGACACTCGCAACGAGGCATAGCGATCTTGAGGTAACCGAGTCCAAATTGAACAATAATTTTGCTAAGTTACGTTTGTATTAGTCAAAGCTGGAGGCGTGGAAATTGGTCCCTGTATCTACATCTACATCTATACTCCGCAAGCCACCTGACGGTGTGTGGCGGAGGGTACCTTGAGTACCTCTATCGGTTCTCCTTTCCATTCCAGGCTCGTATTGTTCGTGGAAAGAAGGATTGTCGGTATGCTTCTGTGTGGGCTCTAATCTCTCTGATTTTATCCTCATGGTCTCTTCGCGAGATATACGTAGGAGGGAGCAATATACTGCTTGACTCTTCGGTGAAGGTATATTCTCGAAACTTCAACAAAAGCCCGTACCGAGCTACTGAGCGTCTCTCCTGCAGAGTCTTCCACTGGAGTTTATCTATCATCTCCGTAACGCTTTCGCGATTACTAAAGGATCCTGTAACGAAGCGCGCTGCTCTCCGTTCGATCTTCTCTATCTCTTCTATCAACCCTATCTGGTACGGATCCCACACCGATGAGCAGTATTCAAGCAGTGGGCGAACAAGTGTACTGTAACCTACTTCTTTGTTTTCGGACTGCATTTCCTTCGGATTCTTCCAATGAATCTCAGTCTGGCATCTGCTTTACCGACGATTAATTTTATATGGTCATTGCATTTTAAATCACTCCTAATGCCTACTCCCAGATAATTTATGGAATTAACTGCTTCCAGTCGCTGACCTGCTATATTGTAACTAAATGATGAAGCATCTTTCTTTCTATGTATTCGCAGCACATTACACTTGTCTACATTGAGATTCAATTGCCATTCCCTGCGCCATGCGTCAATTCGTTGCAGATCCTCCTGCATTTCAGTACATATTTCCATTCTTACAAACCACAGCATCATCAGCAAAAAGCCTCAGTGTACTTCCGGTGTTATCCACAAGGTCATTTATATACATTGTGAATAGCAATGGTCCTACGACACTCCCCTGCGGCACACCTGAAATCACTATTACTTCGGAAGACTTCTCTCCATTGAGAATGACATGCTGCGTTCTGTTATCTAGGAACTCTTCAATCCAATGACACAACTGGTCTGATTGTCCATATGCTCTTACTTTGTTCATTAAACGACTGTGGGGAACTGTATCGAATGCCTTGCGGAAGTCAAGAAACACGGCATCTACGTGGGAACCCGTGTCTATGGCCTTCTGAGTCTCGTGGACGAATAGCGCGAGCTGGGTTTCACACGACCGGCTTTTTCGAAACCCATGCTGATTCCTGCAGAGTAGATTTCTAGTCTCCAGAAAAGTCATTATACTCGAACATAATACGTGTTCCAAAATTCTACAACTGATAGACGTTGGAGATACAGGTCTATAGTTCTGCACATCTGTTCGACGTCCATTCTTGAAAACGGGGTTGACCTGTGCCCTTTTCCAATCCTTTGGAACGCTACGCTCTTCTAGAGACCTACGGTACACCGCTGCAAGAAGGGGGGCAAGTTCCTTCGCGTACTATGTGTAAAATCGAACTGATATCCCATCAGGTCCAGCGGCCTTTCCTCTTTTGAGCGATTTTAATTGTTTCTCTATCCCTCTGTCGTCTATTTCGATATCTACCATTTTGTCATCTGTGCGACAATCTAGAGAAGGAACTACAGTGCAGTCTTCCTCTGTGAAACAGCTTTGGAAAAAGACTTTTAGTATTTCGGCCTTTCCTCTGTATCAGTACCATTTTGGTCACACAGTGTCTGACGTAAGTCAATTAAATACCCTCCAAACTAACGAATTACGAATTAAATGACTATTAAATGAAACAAGAGTCAATTAATTCGGTTGATTCATTACAAAAAACAATTGAAAAGCAATGACAACACGAGGAGCTTTCATTAAGTAACGCAACACTTTCTTTTCCGAAATCAGGTTGGCTTTATTCAGGGTTTCAATGCAATACATTATTCTCCACCTTGAGTATCCCAAATGGTGAACGAGTGTGCCAGCACTGCCAATAGAAACGTCCAGTTGAGCAGCGAGATGTTTGTGTTCCATCGATCAGCTTGAATGAGGGTGTCCACACGTTCGAACATTGCAGGAGTCACAGCTATATTCGGCGGGCCAGCACGCGGCATATCGGACAATTTTGCACGAGGTTGTTGCGATGATGACAGCCGACTCGCACAACGAATCGACGTGCTTTTGTTCACTGCCAGGTCGCTGTAAACACCTATGAATATGTAAGTAGGCTGTTTAGGTTTTTATATTGGTAACGCCACGTAGCGCTCTGTATGACAATCACTGGCTGTGCTGTGTGCAGTCTGTGACTGGTTGGCGTTGTTGGATTATTCGCTATTGTAGTGTTGGGCAGTTGGATGTGAACAGCCCGTAGCGTTGGGCATTTGGAGGTGAGCCGCCAGCAGTGGTGGATGTGGAGAGAGAGAGAGATGTCACAGTTTTGAGAGGTTACTGTAAGCGGACGATCTGGACGTGTGTCCGCCAGAAAAGGGAAACTTGTAAAGATGGATGTCATGAACTGACTTTTGAACATTATTATGGTAAATACATTGTTTGTTCTCTATAAAAATCTTTCATTTGCTTAGTATGCCTATCAGTAGTTAGTGCCTTCAGTAGTAAGAATCTTTCACTTAGCTGGCAGTATTGGCGCTCGCTGTATTGCAGTAGTTCGAGTAACGATGATTTTTGTGAGGTAAGTGATTTGTGAAAGGTATAGGTTAATGTTAGTCAGGGCCATTCTTTTGTAGGGATTACTGAAAGTCAGATTGCGTTGCGCTAAAAATATTGTGTGTCAAATGGTTCAAATGGCTCTGAGCACTATGGGACTCAACTTCTGAGGTCATTAGTCCCCTAGAACTTAGAACTAGTTAAACATAACTAACCTAAGGACATCACACACATCCATGCCCGAGGCAGGATTCGATCCTGCGACCGTAGCAGTCGATCGGTTCCAGACTGTAGCACCTAGAACCGAAGGGCCACTCGGGCCGGCAATACTATTGTAGTCAACCTTGGCACATCTCATAAATGATTCTGGTGTAACATTCTAATTGTAGTGTAAATGAAACAAATGCAATCACAAACTTTTAACGTGACTCTCATGGTATTAGAGGGAAAGGAACATAGTACCAAAGACGGGACTGCGTTCAACCTGTGCCCAGAGTTGAAAGCAAGCCGGTCACTGAATCTGAATGCAAGTTTTCAGAGTACAGCTTGAAGTTACGAAGTACTATGTAATGGCAGTATTGTTTCTACGTACTGTCTCGCGGCTGGAGCTCGATCTCTCCATAAATTTTGGTGAAGGCTGAAATGGCTGCAGAATCAGTCATTAGTGTTTGGCCAACGATCCTCTACTACGGTAAGTGGGAATCAACTCAAAATCTGTCTAAATCCCTCCGCGCAATTCCACACTGCAGCCACGGAGAGGCAAAGTCAAGGGATGGAGTCTCTCAGCGAAGAAGAAGTCTTGATGGTTCCCTCTGGAGAAGAAATAAGTTTGTAGCTGTTGTTGTTGTGGTCTTCAGACCTGAGACTGGTTTGATGCAGCTCTCCATGCTACTCTATCCTGTGCGAGCTTCTTCATCTCCCAGTACCTACTGCAGCCTACATCCTTCTGAATCAGCTTAGTGTATCCATCTCTTAGTCTCCCGCTACGATTTTTACCCTCCACGCTGCCCTCCAGTACCAAATTGGTGATCCCTTGATGCCTCAGAACTTGTCCTACCAACCGATCCTTTCTTCTAGTCAAGTTGTGCCACAAACTCCTCTTCTCCCCAATCCTGTTCAATACCTCCTCATTAGTTATGTGATCTACCCATCTAATCTTCAGCATTCTTCTGTAGCACCACATTTCGAAAGCTTCTATTCTCTTCTTGTCTATACTATTTATCGTTCATGTTTCACTTCCATACATGGCTACACTCCATACAAATACTTTCAGAAACGACTTCCTGACACTTAAATCTATACTCGATGTTAACAAATTTCTCTTCTTCAGAAACGCTTTTCTTGACATTGCCAGTCTACATTTTATATCCTCTCTACTTCGACCATCATCAGTTATTTTGCTCCCCAAATAACAAAACTTCTTTACTACTTTAAGTGTCTCATTTCCTAATCTAATTCCCTCAGCATCACGCGATTTAATTCGACTACATTAATAGCGATCGCTAAAAGGAAAACTCGCATTTTCGTGTTTTCGCTCTTCATCATATTGGGATTGGCTGGGACCGCGCGACCGGTATAAATGTTCCTTAGCAAAGACTGCTTCCCTTCATTGGGTTCTTCTTCAGGTGATTAATTAATAACGAGAGACCTCTCATTGAACACAGAAAAAGGCACCTCACTCTCTTTCCATTTCTCTCTCTCTCTCTCTCTCTCTCTCTCTCTCTCTCTCTGTGGCCAATGAGGCGAATCTTCGTCGGCGTAATCGACTCTCTCTGTACAAACTTTACTTTATTTATATTAGACAATCCTGGCAGCTCAATGTTTTGTAAACATCCGGTTTTTGTGAAATCAAGGTCCCGCGACATCTCACGCCTGCAAAGCATCTTCAGATCGTAGCGGGACACATCACTGAAGACATTTCTACTCCACTCAATGAATTCCAAACCGAAGACGTGTCTGCAGAGACCGCGGACAGTGGGGAAGGGGAGGGGTGTCCAACCTGACTGACGTAAAGTGTATGTTTTCTGCGAACATTTTTATTCCTTCTAAAACCGAATGACTAGTTATTTACTTTAGAGTTGCGTATGTCCGGACAAGAGCAGCGAGCAGGTGGATGAAGAAGATCTCTGGTCTTCTTCTTCAGCAGGCTCTCAGAGGAACTGGTAAGCGTCCAGGATAGAGACGCTTGGCTCATACGGTCGTGGCGCTCACAAATCAGCACGACGATTTATGACGACGGTGTGACAGGAAATGAGGATTCTACAAAATATGTTGTGTAAATCTTAAAACAATATTAAACTCTCAATTAAATACTTGGGTTGGATTTGCTATTCAGCTTAACTCCAACATTAAATGGTGGCATCGAGGTAGTGTCCGCACCCGGAAGACGATAGGATTTTACTTGGGGGTAAAACAATTGCGACATCAGTTACGAGACGTGGATATGAAAAATGTAGCGGGCATGGAAAACGCGAACTGAGGAGAGGGAAAACAATCGTTCAGTACTTTGAAACACTCCGAGTAGGAGTCGGAATCGATGTCAAACGAGAAAGGAGATAGCGAATAAAATTTTTGATTGCAGAGTATTTTTCTCGCTAGGCGCACAGCGACAACATCCGGACGTTTAAAATTATGGAAATTGGTCAATAAAAGAAACAACGTGCTCCCAGAAGCGCAAGATTTTATCGTTTCAAATTTAATTCGTGGGGAGGGGCGGTGTCTGGGTGGAGAGAGTAAAAGTTGTTCTCTCGCGGGGGCCCGCAAAACGGGCAGAGCAAGAGCGGGAAGTTTGGGCGTCCACTATAAATTCATACTAGCGGGGACCGTTTTATTATGTATACATAGTCCGGCGGCCGCAGAGAACGCTCCCATAAATTTAAATTGGATTGAAGATTCCCGGGGGCGCATTAGGGGGTAAGGTGGGGTTGGGGGTTCGGCCACCCGCACAATTTGCAGGGCCCGCGTTTTTACGAGGGTTGCGCCCATGGACCCCTCCCGGTACAGAACCTGAGGCAGGGGTGGTCTGTGGCATCTCCGTCACTTTTAGACGGAGTACCTTCAACTGTCGAAAGACTAGTGAAGGTCGTAACTTGTACAACGAGCGACAATGGAAGCTAAAAGGTGCCTTCAGAGTGACGTAAATCCTCTTCCTTCTGGCGAGCCTCTGTTACATCCAAGTAGTCGGTACTTAGCGACGTTGACAAATTCAAAATCTGTATCCCTACATCTTTCATTTTTTCCATTGCCAAGTTACGGCAGCTGATTGCAGATGTTGCGATAAATCCTACATTGTAACAGAGGTGACGCATCATCCTGTGATGAAACCAAAGGGATCAAATCAGGCGTGACCTCTGTATTGCGACCCTTTTAATCTGAAAACATAGTAAAAATTCGAGAACTACTGTTTGTACTATAAAATATCGAATAAGAAAAGCTCTTCTGTATCACAGGATGGCATAAAATGACCCCATCAGTTTCCTCCCAGATGCACTCTCTCGGTGAAATCGACACCTTGTTTGGTGACAATCCACATTATTTTCTCTATGAGAGAAAAAAATAAGTGGGTAGTTCGCAGAGGAGCATATAATCTTATTCGATATAGAATCCACTTAACTCTTATATGATTTGATATATTTAAGTAAGAATTTTTTTAATTGAGTGATTTACATTTTTAAAACTATTTGAAAGTTCTTGAAGAGGCGATTACAGCGCTATACCGCTTGTTACTGTTGGGAAACCTTTAGCAGAAATAATCATGAAATGTAAATAAAACTGAAAAGCAAAGCGGCTGGGGTCAGCGGTTGCGGTGTAAATGTCACCAAGTGAGCTCCTTTTTGGAAATTAGTGGTAAGTTCCTATGGGACCAAACTGCTGAGGTCATCGGTCCCTAGGTTTACACATGACTTAGTCTAACTTTACCTTACGCTATGGACGACACACACACCCATGCCCGAGGGAGGACTCGAACCTCCGACGGGAGGAGCCGCGCGAACCGTGGCAAGACGCCTCGTACCACGTGCCTGCCCCCACAGCGGGCTCCTTTTTCACAACTGCTTTTCTAGCTGTTGCCAGTTCACATTTTATTTTTGTACTTCGACTACCACTAGTTAATTTGCTGCCCAGATAGCGAAACTAGTGAACTACTTCATATCCTAATCTAATTCCCCCAACATCGTCTAATTTAATTCTACTGCATTTCTACCAACGTTTAAATTTTGCTGATGTTCGTCTTATATCTTGTTTTCAAGTCGCTATCCACTGCGTTCGATTCAAATTCCGTGGCACTCGTCGTTATATGACATAATTAAAATGTCGTATCGAAATTTCCAAGTTTCTATTTCTTTCCCCTCAACTACAATTTCATTTCCTTAGTTTCGTTTACTACTTGTTCAGCACAAAGATTAAATAATACTGGGGATCGGCTACTAAACTGTCTCAGTTCCTCCAGAAGTCGCGTGCGCTCTCATGTCCATATTCTGTTATAACTACAGTCTGATTTCTGTACAAACCGTAGATAACATTTCACTACTTGTACTTAATTCCTGATCCCTTCAGAATTTCAAAACAGTGTGTTCCTGTCAATACTGTCATAAACTTTCTTTATGTCTACAAATTCTATAAATGTAGGAGTGCCTTTCCTCAACGTATCTGCTAAGGTAAGTCACAAGATCAGTATTTCTTCATTTGTTCCTACCCTGATGACAGTGCCACTAAAGCAGAGTTATTAAACACTGTTTTCCGAAGCTGCTTCACCAAAGAAGACGACGTAAATATTTCTGAACTCTCATCAAGAACGGCCAAGATGAGGAACGAAGAAGTAGATATCCTCGGTGTAGCAAAGCAGCTTTAAGTCACTTAATAAAGGCAAGGCCTCCGGTCCAGACTGCTTACCAGTCAGGTTCCTTTCAGAGTATACTGATACAATAGCTCCTTATTTAGCAGTTATACACAACCGCTCGCACACAGATAGTTCCGTAACTAAAGACTGGAAAATTTCTCAAGTCATACCAATAGACGAAAAGGGATATAGGAGTTGTTCCAACATTATGAATTACCTCGAAAAACACTGACTATTGACACACAATCAACATGGATTCAGAAAACATCGTTTTTGTGGAACACAACTATCTCTTTATAGTCATGAAGCAATGAGTGCTATCTGCAGGGAATGTCAAATTGATTCCATATTTTTTCGATTTCCAGAAGGCTTTCAACCCCGTTCGTCACAAGCGTCTTCTAATCAAACTGCGTGCCTATGGAATATCGCCTCAGTTGTGCGACTGGATTCGTTTCTTTTGCGTTTCTTGAGAAGAGCAAGCGGATTTTGCAGTAAAAAATGAGGTGCTATTTAAAAATGACCTCTGCTGTTGATGTCTTCATAACGAACAAAGTTACAAGAAAGCCAATCATCCTTGTTAATATCACACTGATTTTTAAACATTTGCTTGATATACTTTCTTTTATATTTTGTTTCTAGAGAAAAATACATCTGGGGTGGTAGGGATCGATGAAGCACGCTGTACATGTAACACGTATTCGAGTTAGGGATGGCGGTTATCGCTGAAACAGCCGGTTTTCGGTTATATCAATTTTTTTCACTTCCAGTTTAATCTTACTGTTAAAGGCGCTCAAAACAATGGGTTTTTGAAATAACCGATTTTCGTTTTTTTATTGCTATTATAAACGTAGACTTTTAGTTTGTAATTCTCAAGATGCTCAGATCAACATAATACATAAAATAGGCAAGGAAAACTTAGTCCATCCATCGTTCGCTGGTTTTCTCGAAAAGTGATAAGCGATTAAATATCTCAAAAAATCGGCACTATTCTCATGCTGATTGTAATTTTTTTGAAACTCTGTTTAAAAACCATATTGCAATCGAAGATCATACCAGTATTTGGGTACTACAAATAGGCACTAAGGATGAAAAACTAAGTAGAAGAGCTCAATTTTTTCTTGATAAGTTGCCCATTTCTGTGGGCTACGAGGAGATAACAGCATATTATACAGGCACAGGCAGCATATCAGCTACTTTTTGTCTAAACGAAATGGGCCACTTCTCTTTTTCAAATACTTCTATACTGTGGATGGTGCCACTCTGTAATAAAAACTATGTCTCGCGAGCGCAGCGATTAACTGCAGCACAGACCTAGTGAGCCAAGGCTTCCATACCGCATGGACGCGCGTAATGTCGTCTAATAGGCCATCCTATAAGGCAACGGGTACATTACTGATTCAGCAATGCCTTCCGACTTTTATGTGGTATATTTATTGCCCATTTCTAACAGAGAGATTCGAGTCCTCCCTCGGGCATGGGTATGTGTGTTGTTCTTAGCATAAGTTAGTTGAAGTAAGATTCATTAGTGTGTAAGACCTCAGCAGTTTGTTCCCTTAGGCATTCACACACATTTGAACGTTTTTTAGCTGTCAAAGTTATTATTAAAATAGCACTGATCGCTTTTCCGTTTTTCTACAATATCCCAATATTTCAAAGCTAACGAAATTCTATAAAAAAACATTACTCGTTTTTTAAAAAAATATATTTATAAGGCAAGAATTTAAATTATGCTGCTACAGCAAATATGTGAACTGGTTTCCTTGCCCAGTTATAAGCGAAAAATAAAAAATAGCCTGCTACGACCGAGACCAAACATACACAATGTGATCAAAAGTATCCGGACACCTGGCTGAAAACGACTTACAAGGTCGTGGCGCCCTACATCGGTAATGCTGGAATTCAATATGGTGTTAGCCCACCCTTAGCCTCGATGACAGCTTCCACTCTGCTAGGCATACATTCAGTCAGGTGCTAGAAGGTTTCTTGGGGAATGGCAGCCCATTCCTCACGGAGTGCTGCACTGAGGAGAGGTTATCGATGTCGGTCGGTGAGGCCTGGCACGAAGTCGGTGTTCCAAAACATCCCAGAGGTGTTCTACAGGATTCAGGTCAAGTCAATTACAAGGATGTTATTGTCGTGTAACCACTCCGCCATAGGCCGTGCACTATGAACAGGTGCTCGAGCTTGTTGAAAGATGCAATCGCCATCCCCGAACCGCTCTTCAACAGTGGGAAGCAAGAGGGTGCTTAAAACATCAACATAGGCCTGTGCTGTGATAGAACCACGCAAAACAAAAAGAGGTTCAAGCCCCCTCCATGAAAAACACGACCACACCATAACACCACCGCCTCCGAATTTTAGTGTCGTCACTACACACGCTGGCAGATGACGTTCACCGGGCATTCTCCATGCCCACACCCTACCATTGGATCGCCACATTGTGTACCGTGACTCGTCACTCCACACAACTTTTTTCCACTGCTCAATCGTCCAATGTTTACGCTCCTTACACCAAGCGTGGCGTCGTTTGGCATTTACCGGCGTGATGTATGGCTTATGAGCAGCCGCTCGAGCATGAAATCCAAGTTTTCTCACCTCCCGCCTAACTGTCATAGTACTTGCAGTGGATTCTGATGCAATTTGGAATTCCTATGTGATGGTCTGGGTAGATGTCTGCCTATTACACATTACGACTACGTTTCGACTTCGCTATCGCATCGGAAACAGTGGACCTAGGGACGTTTAGGAGTGTGGAAATCTCGCGTACAGACGTATGACACAAGTGACACCCAATCACCAGACCACTATGGAAGTCCGTGAGTGCCACGGAGCGCCCCATTATGCTCTCTCAGCATGTCTAATGACTACTGTGGTAGCTGATATGGAGTACTAGGCAGTAGGTGGCAGCACAGTGCACCTAATATGAAAAACGTATGTTTTGGGGGTGTCTTGATACTTTTGTTCACATAGTGTATACCGAAAAATCCCGTTTATTCAGAACTAAAATGCCGGTATCGGTTTTAACCGGTCGGTTTTTCCTAATCCACGCACTACTGTTTATAAAGCCATTGACAATGTAGCATTTTCTATAGGTTCTGTGCTTACCGAGAATAAATTGAAGTTGAAAGCCATTGAATCTTCTTACTGCAGTGGACGGACTTGGGAGCAGCACTGAATTTTAGTGTTAATAAAGCCGATACTTTTTCACATGGTAGCGGTTGGTTGACTGTTGCCATTGCTTAGTGTGAAAGTATTTCTGAAATTGGTGGACTTGACCGTTTCAATCATCGTGATGTAATTACTTACCGTACTTTTAATGTTTTAAAAAGTTCAGTAGAGACATTCGCACATCATATATTAATGCTACCATGTATTTTGTTGTAAGAACACGTCGCATACGTTAGGTTGGCCCTAATGAGGCAATTTATGTATGGTGTACAGGACGTGATGTGTGTCAAACTGTAAATTCTGTTGTTGCTATGACCGTATATTTTCATAAATAAAGTCTTTGACCTTGAAACAAAACTACGCACTGATCTTGCCAAATGCCGAGGGACGACTCTTAGTACTGTGGCTCTCAGGCATAATCTGGGATGCTCTGTGTGTGAGGCACCTCTTTTGTTTCTCTGTGAGTCGCAGCTCGATTGCGTGATGGCGCAACACACTGTTGTGTGACGTTGTGCCGTATGCTATCGGTTGCCTATTTCTGATTCTGCTGTGGAATCCAGTAGTCAATATAGTCCCAGTTATCCGTTTGCTTACTGCGAGAAGGCGAAACGCTCAAGACAAAACCGATCCACTCTGCGAAGAAATCCTCAGGGGGTTGGCAAAACAAATTCGGAAAAGATGGGTGCGTCCCCGCGAGACATAAAATGGCACGTGGAGAGCGCAGAGGCTGATCTGGTGCTCCAGTCTGGAGCCTGGAGCGTCTCCGTGCTTCATAAACAGACGCGCATCACAAACAGATTAGGACAGCGTCCTATCTGCACTGCTGCGCGCTGCGTCAATCTCCTGCGCGCGCCCCGAAACGTCTCTCTGCAGTAATAAAACCCGGATCAGCGCCACGAATAATTTTGCCTCCTCTATCTTTCTTTTTCACTTGCTTTTTCTCCTTTTTCAATTTCCCTGCCGTCTCGTCCCATCAGCCCGTGGCATAAATCACGATATTCCGCCATAAAACCGCCTCTGCTACCACCTAGCGGCCGCCCCGCCAGTTATTCGCCGCCGCCGAATTGCTCCCGCTACTGCACTGGCTCGCCAAATTCCTCCCTGCATCGCTTCACTCAGCCATATCACCTTCAAGTTTCTCTCAATTCGTACTACACCTCTCTCACTCTCTCTCCTTACTTTTTGCGCATTGCTTATGAATGCCTCGCCAAACTTATACCAACCCTGATTTTTGTTTTAGCTCGTAGTCAAATCGCTCATTACTAAAAGGGGATAAATTCCACAAAAATTGAAAATACAGGTTTTGTCGGTTTAGGTTTCTTGAGACATATACGGCTCGATTGGAATTAAAATGGGGAGGGAGGGGTGGGGAGGGCGTCATTGCCTTGCTTTTATAGGGAGCCGATTTAAATCTACGATGGTTTTTAATAGGGTACAACTCCAAAAGTTATCACGTTTTTTAAATAAACTTGTGGCACGTCTGGAATAAGGCTGAACCAGTCGGTGATTTTTGTTGAAAACTTCTATTAGTTTCCCAGCTTTCAGTATTACGATGATCAGCTCGGAATTTGAAGTTGTGAATAAAAAATGAAGTAAAAAGAAAGAAAGAAAGGTAAGATTGATTACTTTTAAGTATGCTACAGATTTTAAATTTTAAGGTATAAACACGAAAACAGATGGAGGTACATTTTACTGTTGTCATGAGCGAAAAAAGACAAGAAAGGTCCTAATCGGTTTAAGAATATTCTCGTTATAAACAGACAGTGGCAGATCTACTAAAATCTACCACTATTTCCGCATTGGACACTTATGTGCCACGAAAAGGAAGTTACGAATGTGTGACCGATTACTTACTCTAGATCAGTGTCCCCCATTCGTATATCCGGGCGGGGACTACTCAGGACGACGTCGTTATCAGGAGAAACAAAACTGGCGTTCTACGGATTGGAACGTGGAATGTCAGATCCCTTAATCGGGCACGTAGGTTAGAAAATTTAAAAAGGGAAATGGATAAGTTAAAGTTAGATGTAGTGGGAATTAGTGAAGTTCGGTGTCAGGAGGAACAAAACTTCTGGTCAGGTGAATACTGAGTTATAATAGAAAATCAAATAGGGGTGATGCCGGATTATGTTTAATAACGAATAAAAAAAAAATAGGAGCGCTGGTAAGCTACTACGAACAGCATAGTGGAAGCACTATTGTAGCCAAGATAGACATGAAGCCCACGCCTACCACAGTAGTAGAAGTTTATATGCCAACTAGCTCCGCAGATGACGAAGAGATTGAAGAAATGTAGTCATCGGGAACTGTAAATCGATAGTACGAAAAGGAAGAGAAGGAAACGTAGTAGGTGAACATGGAATGGGGGTAAGGAATGAAAGAGTTAGTCGCCTGGTAGAATTTTGCACAGTGCATAGCTTAACCTTAGCTAGCACTTGGTTTAAGAACCATGAAAGAAGGTTGTATATGTGGAAAGGCGTGGAGACACTGGAAGGTTTCAGATAGATTATATAACGGTAAGACAGAGATTTAGGAACCAGGTTTTAAATTGTTAGACATTTCCAGGGACAGATGTGAACTCTGGCCACAACCTACTGGTTATGAACTGGAGATTAAAACTTAAGTAACTGCAAAAACGTGGGACTTTGAGGAGAAGGGATCTCAATAAATTGAAAGAACCTGAGGTTGTAGAGAGTTTCAAAGAGAGCATTAGGGAACGATTTACAAGAACAGTGGAAAGAAATATAGTAGAAGAAGAATGGGTAGCTTTGAAAGATGAAATTTGAAGGCAACAGTGGATCAGCTACGTAAAAAGACGAGTGCTAGTAGAAATCCTTGGGTAACAGACGAGATATTGAATTAGTTGATGAAAGGAGAAAATATGAAAATTCAGTAAATGAAGCAGGCGCAAAGAAATGCAAACGTCTAAAAAATGAGATGGACAGGAAGTGCAAAATGGCTAAGCAGGGATGTGTAGAGGACAAATGTAAGGATGTAGAGGCATATACCTCTAGCGGTAAAGTAGATACTGCCTACAGGAAAATTAAAGAGATCTTTGGGAAAAAGAGAACCACTTGCATGACTATCAAGAGCTCAGATGGAAACCCAGTTCTAAGTAAAGGAGGGAAAGCAGAAAGGTGGAAGGAGTATATAGAGGGTCTATACAGGGGAGGTGTACTTGAGGACAATATTATGGAAATGGAAAAGGACGTAGATGAAGATGAAATGGGAGATATGATACTGCGTGAAGAGTTTGACAGAGCACTGAAAGACCTAAGTCGAAACAAGGCCCAGGGAGTAGACTACATTCGAATAGAACTGCCGACAGCCTTGGGAGAGCGAGCCCTGACAAAACTCTTCCATCTGATGAGCAAGATGTATGAGAGCGGCGATAGGCCCGCAGACTTCAAGAAGAATACAATCGTTCCAATCCCAATGAAAGCAGGTGTTGACAGGTGTGAAAATTTACGCACTATCAGTTTAAAAGGCAACGGCTGAAAATACTAACACTAATTCTTCACAGACGAATGGAGAAACTGGTAGAAGCTGACCTTGGGGGAAATCAGTTCTGATTCCGTAGAAATGATGGAACACGTGAGGCGACAGTGACCCTATGACTTACCTTAGAAGATAGATTAAGGAAAGGCAAGCGTACGTTTCTGGTATTCGTAGACTTAGAGAAAGCTTTCGACAGTGTTGACTGGAACACTCTCTTTCAAATTCTGAAGGTGGCACGGGTCAAATACAGGGAGCGAAAGGATATTTAAAAATTGTACATAATCCAGATGGCAGTCATAAGAGTCGAGGGGGCTTGAGAGGGAAGCAGTTGTTGAGAAGGAAGTGAGACAGGCTTGTAGCCTATCCGCGATGTTGAGCAAGCAGTAAAGGAAACATAAGAAAAATTTGGAGTAGGAGTTAAAATCCATAGAGAAGAAATAAAAACTTTGAGGTTTGCAGATGACATTGTAATTCTGTCAGAGATAGCAAATAATCTGGAAGAGTAGTTGAAGGGAATTGACAGTGTCTTCAAAGGAGGATGTAAGATGAACATCACCAAAAGCAAAACGATTTTAATTAAATCAGGTGATGCTCAGGGAATTAGAATAGAAAATGAGAAACTCAAAGTAGTAGATGAGTTTAGCTGTTAAGGGAGCAAAATAACTGATAATGATCAAAGTAGAAAGGATATAAAATGTAGACTGGCAATGGCAAGAAAAGCTTTTCTGACGATGAGAAACTTATTAACATCGAGTATAGATTTAAGTCGCAGAAAGTCTTTTCTAAAAGTATTTGTATCGAGTGTAGCCATGTAAGGATGTGAAACATGGACGATAAATAGTTTAGACAAGAAGAGAATAGAAGCTATCTAAATGTGGTGCTACAGAAGAATGCTGACGATTAGATGAGTAGATCACCTAACTAATGAAGAGGCACTGAATAGTATTGAGGAGAAGAGGAATTTGTGGCACAACTTGACTAGAAGAAGGGATCGGTTGGTAGGGCATGTTCTGAGGCATCAAGGGATCACCGAGTCAGTACTGGAGGGCAGCATGGAGGGTAAAAGTCGTGGAGGGAGACCAAGAGATGAATACACTCAGCAGATTCAGAACGATATAAAGTGCAGTAGTTACTTGGAGATGAAGAAGCTTGCACAGGATGGAGTAGCATGGAGAGTTGCATCAAACCAGTCTCTGGACTGAAGACCACAACAACAACAACAACAACAACATTTCACCTATCACCGATCCAGCCAGCTTGGTCACTCTAAAATTCATGTAGCAAAAATACACGAAAAGATTAATTTTAATTGGTTTGCTTTAAACAAAAATGTCATCTCAGCTGAAACAATTGTAAGAGGAACCAGAAAACAGGACGAAGTATCATTTGCTCCCCATTAGTTTCTGTACTACGAGTGCACTTCAGGAAAGAAAGGCAAGTAGTTGCTAAAACCTACAACACACGACTCGAAGTCCATATTATTACCTCTTCACCTCAAAGTAGCGGTTGCAACTTATTTGCCCCTTCTTGCCCAGTTATTTGCTAGGTGTATTCCTCTCTCTGTCTTCCCCTACATTTTTCACCTTCTACAACCCCCTCTAATACCATGGGCGTTATTCCCTGATGTGTTAACACATGTCGTATCCTCCTGAACGTTATTCTTGTAAGGGTTTACCGTATATTTCTTTCTTCAGCTATACTGTGAAGAACCTCCTCATTGCGTATCTCCCAACGGTCCACCGAAATTTCCACATATTTGCGCACCACGCCCCAAATGCTTCGATTCGCTTCTGCTCCGTTTTTCTCACAGCCCACGTTTCACTTCCATACAATTCTGTGCTCCAGATGTCCGACCTAAAACAAAATTGTTCCTCAAATTAAGGCCGATGTTCTGTACTAGCAAACCTTTTGGAGTCAGGAATGACGTTTTTGCTTGTACTAACCTTTTTTTTGTCCTGCATGCCTCCTCCGCCATGTGTTACTATGTTTACAAAATAGCCGAATTCCTGAACTTCATCTACTTCCTGATGACTAATTTTCATGTTACGTTTCTCGCTACTCTCGTTTCTGCTACGTCTTTGTTTTTCGTCTTCCTTCTGTTTACTCGCAGTCTAGATTTTATACTTACTAGACAGTTCATGCCATTCAACAGATTGTGTAATTCTTCTTCACTTTCACTGAGAATAGCGATGTCACCAGCGAATCTTCTCATATCACAGTCTTACAGTCAACATTTAATAGATCTAGGTGTCACAGTGGATGCAAAACCGAGCCTTGAGAATCATCTGTCAAACACAGCTTCCAAACTTGGCATTCGGAATACGAACTTGCAGAAACTGACCGGCACTTCTTGGGGAGCCTTCAAGGATCTCGCTACGGTCTTCAGCTCTAGATGTTGTCTGCCCGATAGCGGAATACTGTGCACGTATTTGGTTCCCCTGTTCGCTTAAAAATTACTTTTATAAAGTGTTGATTGGACCGAGCTGACATCAGGGCAGGACGACGATAAATATACCGAAGACAGTGCCCAAATAAAAATTGAATACAATGTTGTTCGTGGGTGTATAAAATTATTATATATGATTTGTGCAGTATAAACCTGATTCTGTCAAGGCAAAGTGTTTGAAAGTTATAAAGGTGTTTTATACCCGTTTTGGTTTATCAATTTTAATCTACTTTTATCTATATTTTGCAGTTGCGGCCATGACTCTATTCGATACACAGGAAGTATGAGGAACAACTCCTTCAGTCACAATTTTTCCGAGTTTCATTGAACCACAGACATTGCTCAGCATATGGAGGAGACTAAACACATTATCATGAGGACAGAGAACAACAAAACCGAAGACTCTATATATTTCAGAACAATTGAAAATATACGTCAATAAGTCACAAAGCCCGAGTTCATGTCCAATGAACAGATAGATTTCGCTATCTATAATTATTATAGTAATTTAAAAGACTTATTTTAAATTTGTTTCCTTAGATAAAAAAAACAGTAGCTCGGCAATCAGGCCCTGAAGACCACGCGATTGTCGACCGACCGCCGTGTCATCCTCTGCAATGGCGCCGTTGGTAGCGGTATGGAGGGTCGCGAGGTCATCACACCGCCCTCCAGTCCGTTGCCAGTTCGTCGTGGCGTCGAGCGGCTACTTCTCGGTCAAGCAGCTCCTCAGCTGACATCACGAGGCTGAGTGCACACCGTCCCATTCCTCCAAAGCACACTAGCACTGGCAATCGGACCAGGGTACTCTGCACCGGAGGCACACAGCCTGAGCATCATTGGCCATCTCGTATTGAATTGCACGTGTGAAGTATTTCGAAATGTACAGACAAGTGTGCAATAACAGAATCCGTAAGTCGGCATTTAAATGTAAAAAATATTTTCCTTAATTTTTCCCTAGTTCGCATTGTATTTTCCGTTATTTCATTTGCGAATTTAGCAACGTTGTACCTAACCTTCTCACAACAGGAACATAGATTGCGCATCGCCTCACTCGAGAGCAGGCGTCAATAATGTACGAAATGTTTTGCACCTGACGATGGATCCACATTAACCGAAATGCGCGGTGTGACCCAATAAAACACAAATAATTATGATTAAAGACGTTATTATTCATATTTCATGTCTAATTAATGTTAATTAGAACATCATCCTTCAGGTAGAACTAATTATCTTGAGTTATTCTGACCTAATGTTTCCACTGGAATAGTTCAACAGGATCGGCATGATTTTTTTTAAAAGGGATCAAAAAATAATTTTGGTACCTTTCATTTCGTGAGAATGATGGTGAGCTTTCCGTCAGATATATGTATAACGAGCCTTTTCAATCCATGATAGATTGACCAGAATGAAAAATGCTTCTACCATAGCACAAAAAAACGACTACGTTCTGCACAGTATCGGCGATGTAAAAGAAGGGAACTAGCTTTTGGACTTATCTGGCAGCTTCAAAGATATTTAAATCAAAACATCTAGTCATATTCGCGCTTTTCTGCTTGTTGGCATTAGTACCCCTGTCACATGATACAGTACAGTGCATCGTGTCAAGTAAAGGAACGCGATACATGATCTCATCTCATATAACATGACGCATGCCCTCATGTCAGAAAACAACAGGACTGACATTAATTACATGTATTTGTCGACCTCCTCACAAAATTTGAACCGATTGGCACAAGCTTAAATACAGAAGTGGCGCGCGTAGAAAAACCTACAAAAAATGTGTTTCTGCACGTAAAATCCGACGAACCTAGATTTCTGAAACCAATTTTTAATTTTATCGAAAGACTGTATTTTTTCATGTATTTGATTCACTGTAAACCGTTTCTGTGCATTCAGTCCACGTAAGAACGAATTTTACTTGCTACGTTCAGCTCTAATTTAAACCGTCGTATCTCGATAACGGATACAGGTCGCTGAATAAAAAAAAATCGGTTTGACTTTATCCATTTGTCTAACATTGCGCAAAGTTTGAACCTATTCGTAGAGGCTTAAAATTTAGAAGTGGCACGCTTCATAAACGCCCCAAGAAAACATTTTTTGCGCGTAAAATACTAACGAAAGAAGATATTTTCAGACAGTTAAGACATATCTTATACCAAGGTCGATACATCGGTGGACCAAATATGAACCATCAGTGTCGCTCCAGTCAAGAGTTGCTTAAGAGTGACCATTTTTCGCTTGAAATCGGAACAGTGCACATGCAAATAGTGTCATTGGCTTAGGATTCAATTCAGACCAATTAAAATCTTTTTCAAAAGGAATTAATCGATTCGCACAATTTGCCTGGGTGCCAGGACCGATTCGTGGTTCAAACCGTGCTTGAGATACGGTAAGATACCTATAAGAAGACAGATATTCGACTGGCTACACAAATGGTCGCCGGTCTGGACTAAATCAAAAACTTTTTACTCGATGTTCCTAGCTCAGGTAGAAACCGAGCGCCATGAGCCCCACAAATCACGATTCTGCGCGAAGCCTTCCCAGATTTATTTTTCAGCCATATCAAACATATAACAATTTTATTTACTTTATTGCGGGAGATATTCGGCCTTGCAAACACTCGCTGAGCAAGCATCCTCACCTCACCTCTCTGCCACTCGGAGATGAAATATCAGTTTTTCAATTCATCACGGCTAGAACTATGAGGAATTTCCTAGACCGCCCAGGAAGGTAAAGTAGTGAAATAATCTGTGGTGGAAGCAGGTGACACAGCTATTGGCCTCACTACAGACAGAGTACGGCCTCTTATTCGCCGCGGCACTAGGAGGGGCTGGCGGGCCCACCGCCCAGGCTACTTGTGCCGTTAGAAGGATCCGCAATACTTGCTTTATAGCAGGCTGAATAGAACTGGCGCTGTCCTGCAGGAATTGAAATGAAGGAAAATCGTCGCCGCTATCGGGACCTGAAGCCGGGACACCTCCGAGATGGAGGCTGGTTCAGTAGCCGCTACACCATCTCGGCCAAAGACTGCCTAGTACTTGCCCTTATTCCACAGACCTGCTACATTTCGATTCGCCTCTCTGCGTCGAGCGAGTTAAGCTACAGAAGCAGGTGTGCAGTGTTCCGCAGGGCACCGCTCAGGGACCTCCGAAACTCGGCGGCCTGAGTGAGCCGTCAGCGCGCGCTGAGCACCCCTTGCCCCCGTCCCCCCCATCCACTTTACTCCCTCTTGTTCCCGTGTTTCTTGCCGGGGCTGCGCTGCCGTCCTTTTTATTTTTACGCAGCCGTTTACGACGCCGTTGTTCTCCGGCTTTTATCGCCGCCCGGGAACATTATCAGATGCGCTAAGCGACGCCGGTGGCGCCCGTGCATCCGCCAGCAGCAGCGTCGCGGCGCCGACGCCGACGCCGGCGTCGGAAACTTTGCTCCCTGAGGAGGCGGCCGCGCTGGGATCGGTCCGACGCGGCGACCCCCTGTCCGACACGGTCGTCCTCATCCGCCGGATGGCTTTTCAATTGGTTCCGGCACGAGCGACTATCGCTGTCTTATTCGGTACCGACGAATTTTTTGTACATTTATTGTTATTCCACCCACCTCGGTAGCCGATGTCACTAACGCGCACTTGTGCCGTGGCGTTCGGTTCGGAGTTACGCCGGTTCGAATCCCGGCGGTGGATGAAATGTTCAGTGCCAGTATTCGGGCGGCAGATGGAGGAGAGGTGATGTTGTGAAGTCCCTAATCACCATCAAATTGTATCGAGCAGATGGACGTGTATTGGTATGGAATCCAAGTCCCCTGCATGTCAGCTGGGGACTGTTCAAGTTGGGAGAGGCTCTATAATGTTGTGGGGCGTGCGCAGTTGAAGTGATATGGGACCCCTGATACCTCTAGATACGATACTGACAGGTGACACGTGCGTAAGCATCCTGCCTCATCACCTGATCCATTCGTGCCCATTGTGCATTCCGACGGACTTGGGCAATTCCAGTAGGACAATGCGACAGCCTACACCTCCAGAAATGCTACAGAGTAGCTGCAGGAACACTCTTCTGAGTTCAAACACTTCTGCTGGCACAAAATGCCCCAGACATGAAAATTATTGAGAATATCGGAGATCTTTCTGAGGGATCATCTCAAGAGCAATGGTGTTTTCTTTCTTTTTTTTTACGCTTCCACTCCACGATACTGACGAGCTGAAGCCGCAGTCCGGGACGTTATATCTCAAGAAATGATGAATATAATATACGTTACTCGAACATCTTCAGCAATTCATCGTCAATGATTAAAAGCCATTTGTGTGATGTACTTTTTAAGAAATAAATTTGTGTCTGATTTTTCAGTAATGTCAGTGTGTGTAGAAATGTTCTCAGTACGTTACACTAACGTAAATGTACCCTAAACCTGGTAAGAACCAAATTGAAATGTAGAGCAGACTGGGGCACATTTACGCGGGCATTATATTCGGAATTTTTTAAGCATTTTTGGCTACATTTATCGTGTTTAAAATTGTTTAGTATTACAACATTCTTGCTGAAGTGTAACTTCCTGTATACACTTCTAATTCAACATTACATTTAAAAGTGAAAATAATTTTGCACAGTCTCAAGTCGAATGCATAAACGTGTCCTGCAAGATCGTTACTAATTTCTGTTTCTCCAGACGTTCGCTCAGCTGGTGCCGTGAAGTTTGTGAGAGCCCTCTCTAGACGGCAGTACTAATTTTGGTTTGCCGGTAGCGCTCTAGCAAGAATGGTTCCCGAAAACCGCGCTATGTATAAACGTGCCCCAGTCGCTGGCTATTTCCCGTGGGCCACCCTGTAAATGCGAGATCTATCCAGCAAACACGCGTTCGCAAGCGAGTCGTTTGCGATGTAACTACCAACGTTTGGCTACGAGCTGCCGCTGACTTATGCATCAAGTTTTGCCTAGCTAGTATAACCCTGTTTCAAATGCAGACTTTTCTTTTAAGTTACCATCTATTAGAACACATATTTCATTCATGCACCATGGTTGAGGAATGTGGTACACGATTGGTGGGGCATCGGCAGATTTTAATGATGTTAAGACGTTATCTAGCGCGCCCCTGTCGTCCTAGATGGAAAGGACGAGCCAGGCTCTAGCTGCTCGCACAAACTAAGTTGACACTCGGCACGGTGGCTGATGGGAGCAACCATAAATGGCGAATGCCTTTACCGTCGCTCCCATTAACCACCGTGCCTAGTGAGAGCTTAATTTGCCGAAGAGTAAATTGTCTTCGAGAATCAGCTGATCCCGACTCTCTTCATTTTTCTGCTATTTCTCAGATCCGAATCGTACAGCACTCCCGTTGATACGGTTGTAGAAATGAATCAATTGCCTCTACACACACACACACACACACACACACACACACACACACACAAATGGCTCTGAGCACTATGGGACTTACCGTCTGAGGTCATCAGTCCCCTAGAACTTAGAACCACTTAAGCCTAACTAACCTAAGGACATCACACACATCCATGTCCGAGGCAGGATTCGAACCTGCGACCGTAGTGGTCGCGCGGTTCCAGACTGTAGCGCTTAGAACCGCTCGGCCACTCCGGCCGGCAATATAGGTCATCAGTGAAATTGAAATTAGATGAGAACCTACACGAAAAGTTTAAATTTTTATTACATTTGCAATAATTAGGACAATACTTCATACTAAACTCGGTGGCGGATCGCAAAAAGCTCGTTTGTAAATGAGTGTTTACTGTAATGTTTTTCCTTCTTTTACCGTATCTTTTACCGTATGCTTTCATGGTGGTGCCAGTTTCGCTGTTAAGTATGATTAGGCCAGTAGGCGCATTCTTACACATAGTCAACTATGCGCCAAGTACTCTATTTATCTTAAATTCCAGCACGTGTGTGTTCCCTTACTAATTATGGTTGTGCTAGGTCGCAACAAAAATAAACAGTTAACAAATTTAGTATGGAAATTGTCAATGTAAGAGCGTTAAGACGGAGGTAACAAAGCATGCAAGAAAGACTAAGCCCATCCTAAGACAATGAACATGTGGAGAACATTCTCTCTCTCTCTCTCTCTCTCTCTCTCTCTCTCTCTCTCTCTCTCTCTATCCGCTACGTAATGGACCAGATAGTCACCAAATCCTAAAAAATTTAATCTTTCCATAGGATGAATTTTGAGAAACGACCATCGGCTGTGTTCTCAATTTAAGTGTGTGGTATAACCCACTAAGGGGATATATTTGGGTCGCTGTAGAAACGTATTTTGGTCATACCTTGCGAAGAAAGTAGTTGGGTTACCGGAATTTAAAATAAACAAAATGACACCAAGCGCTTCTTGAGATACCTTTAATGTAACATACTACTTGTGAGGAATAAAAGTATGTCTTGCCACTCAATTTTATTTCTCACCAGCTATCCACAGACTCAATTCGCCCAGTATGCCATTACACTTGCAAGTGGTGTGTGGCGTCACCGTTATTGAAGAAATACTCGGTATCATGTAGTCTGGTTGAAAACCTGGCCTGTCTATTGCATTTTACTTCATTTAGTGACAGCAGACACATTCTTTGTCCTTGAGTAGGGTAAGCCTTCTACACAATTTCTAACCGTCCTCAGCAGATGGCAGGAACGTCTTCACGCGGGAAGGACATGCTGTGCTGGAATGAACATTTTGTTCCAGGTTCATTAGGGGAAGTTGTTCAAGTAATTAGGCAGGTACTTACATGCAGTTGTTTTATCAACGGAACATACTTACAGTCTTATTTATCATACATTGATTTAAATGGTTCAAATGGCTCTGAACACTAAGGGACTTAACATCTTAGGCCATAAGTCCCCTAGAACTTAGAACTACTTAAACCTAACTAACCTAAGGACCTGACACACACCCATGCCCGAGGCAGGATTCGAACCTGCGACCGTAGCAGTCCCGCCATGGATTTAAATGCTTCCGTCTCTAAGCAAATGTGCGTAGAAGGAAAAGCCAAAAATGGTTTATGTAAGCAAGAGAAGACAATCCATTTCAAATTATGACGTCTGTGCTTCGTTTCAAAAGGTTTTGGAATATGAGTGATTGATATACAACACGCTGCTGCTCATTTCTCCATTCCACGGACTACTTCATAAGACTATGTAGACGGCAGTGATGCTGACAAGGTTAATGTCACTATTGGCAAAGTGGGTAGACCGTTTGCTCCTATCGAGTGAATTGGAAGTTAAGTTAGGTAATTTCGTAATACAAATATAGGAAACAGAGTCCCGCCGCGACGTTAACGGAATATTACACTAAGCACTGTAGCACAGTGCAAGGAGTGTCGGAGAAAAAACGAAGTCAAAGAACAAAAGAAATGAAAACATCTGCGCCACTTGTAAAGAGTGCTGCAGCTGTGGAAAGAAGAAAAGTGCTTGGATTCAGTGTTGTCTTTCTCTGCAGTGATTCCATGAAAGCTGTCAGTCCATCGATTCACCCTATGCTACGGTATTTATGTGAAATATTATTGCAAATGTTAATAGCAGTGACACCGATGATGAAAATTAATGAACAGTGCGTTAAGCGAATTTTAACAACGCAAAAGAAAACTATAACGAAATTAAGCACATTATCACGGAGTTAAGCACATTGTGTCACGGAATTAGGTATCCTGTAACAAAATTAGCTAGCATGCCTACTTCCTTTACCACATTTCACTTTTTTTTTATACTTCAGCAGTTTCTTAAATTTTTTATCGTGCGTTAGTAGAGCAATTTAATGGTCTCTTACACGTAAAATATACAATTTCTAGGATGAATATATGTTTTGCTTTTTCATTTATAAAACTTAATATCACGAAGTTATGAAGGTTTACCCTGTGTGACTAACATACATTTTGAGTACGACACAAATATGTCCACTTGACGGATTACACTTTGCCATTGAAAACGCTATATAGTAAAAATTTTGCTGAAGTAAAATAAAAATATAATAAGAGATAAAAATACATTTTAATCCGATTTATTACAGCCGGTGCGAGGGTTTATCGTCATTGAAAAATAACAGAACGTACGCGTGATCTAGTCTACTATCGTCCCGTATCCTTTTGCCGTTCTACGAAGTTAATGGATGGGCGAGTTTGTGAGGAGCTTAGTGGTGTCTCGTCCTCTACGGCGAATCCCTCCCATAAGCTTGTTAGGGGATTTGGTAGAAACCCAGCCTATCAAAGACGCGACAGAACATCACTCACCCTAACCGTAAAAAGACTTGTAGCTTAGTGTAGAGCCCTCACCCTCAACAGCCCACGACACAAACTGCGGACGATCGAGTCGATTCTGTTTAAATAAGGGACTGTATTTCGAACTGCCCTTCCCAACCCCCTCGGCTGACTACGCCAATTACACCGCAGCAAGGGGAAGTTGCGCATATTCTGTTGTTTTATTTACGCAACTGGCCGCATCAAGAATTCCATTAACTCTGCGCGCGGACTGGTCGGGCATCTCGCGTCCGACCAAAACAAAAAAATAATAAGAGTAAGAAAATAACACGATAAATAAACGACGCAGAAACGTAGAAGTAAGAAAGGAATCGGCGAGATTTATACTCGGGCCCTCTCGTGCCGTATATCACAGCGACGGACGCTTTCCCTGGGAGCTCCAGCCATTCATTTCCCGGCATTCATTACTGCAGCCGGAGTAGTTCTGCCGTGCATATCCCGATGCAGCCACGCCCTGTACTGTATGTGCGCGCGCACGCGCGCGTTTGTGTGTGTCGGTGTGTGTGGCGCGCGCTATCCCTTCGGACGGTCGGTGAATGCCGCCCTCGCCGAGGAAATAGGACGCCGAGGGGTTGGGCGGCTGTAAACCATTGTGTCCGGGTAATTACACCCCGTTCTATACAAGCCGGCAGTGGCTGAGCGGCCGGGTCCAGCTTTCCACCCCCTGAGAGGGCCATCAAGTGCACAAAGGGGTGATGCGGCCGTGCGGTCTGGAATGCGCCCCCGTTCCAGAGCAACCCCTTTTCTGCCCAAGATTACCGGCGGTGTCGCAGCCACCACCACCACCACCACTCGCGGGAGTTGTGCCCGGCAAAGCACTTAAAAAGCAGGAAGCACATTCCCTCGCCCCCGTGCAGCAGCAAAGGGGTGGTACAGGGAGGGGTTCGGCTTAAAACGGGAGGAACCGGCGCGAGGCCGGGAGAGCGGGGCGTGTGGAAGAGAAGGGGTTGGAGTAGAGACTGGGAACGCGACGCCATCTTGAACTTGGCGGGAAACTTCTCCCGCCATAAACGCGGCCGGCAATTGTTCGCGGGCGCCACGGCTGCCAACCCCTCGCATCCCCGGCATTGTTGGGCTCGTACTACGTCCCTCTTCCACCCTTCTTTCCCCCTGCCCCGCGTTACGTCAGCCGAACGTAAACACGCACAACGGGTTTGCGTTTCAGACCACTAAGTGTTCCTCGTTGTGAAATGGTCGAGGAAAGGAGGGGACGGAGGAGCGGGTTTAATTAAAGTTTCGGGGAACCTGCCAGAGTTGCAACGGTGCTCGCTTGCACAGGGAGTGGGATGCTACTTGCTCCAGGACGCCGACTCGTTTCTGCGTCAAACAATGGCGATTATGTACAAGATGCGAATACTCGGTCACATGGATGAAGATTACGCAAACAAACTCTCCTAGTATTAACATAAAACTCTTGTGGGTATGGCTCGATTCGGACTGCGTCACACGCTGCTGTAAAGTCTGTACGTTGCCGGGGGGTTGGTCGTAGACCAAGGCCTCTAACTCTCGCAACAGCCAGAAATCCAACGATTCAGGTCCGGTGGACAGACAGGCCGTACTGCAGCATCTCCTCGACCAGCCCATCGCCAATGAAACGTAGCACTGCGACACGGTGGTACGATCTGTAGAAAGTGGGTTGGTGGCACGTTATGCGTAAACCACAGACCACAGGGGTTATCTTCATATCATTACAATAACGTAGGTAGCAGACGACATCCTAGAATATCTTTGACTATAACCCAGAGATATTACTCCCACACATCGACTGTCTTCGATGTCTTGAAGAATTTTTCCATGTATGTAAAACAAAGCAATGAGTTTTCCTTAATAATAACGAAACTTCGCGTTAACTTTAGAGTGTCAGAATGCGAGAAAGTTGTAGATACTGTTGTTATTTCGGAGTGACTACTTTGTATGATGGCAGTGTGTCAGAAGCAGCCCAGGTGCTGAGGGAGTCAAAGACATGTTACTCGGAGTCTTTCTCGTTGGGTTAGTGCTGCAGTGTGGATGTGAACTCTGACTGAAAAAAAGTAATGTATGTTTTAATCTGTTCTTTCATTTGGCCCAGCCAGCTGCAATGAGTAAACAAATCGTTAAACAACGCTAACACAATTTGTATATACTGTGATTTCTGCGTTCTTCAAACGTTTGTTCATTACTTTTCCGTCTACAGGTATTCCGACCTATTGTATACTGGAATGCATTCACTGTTAACGTACCATAATTGTATCACACTGAGAGATTTTTCTTTTTAAATTTCATGTCATATTACGTAGGGCTTACAGTTGAAAGGAGCCGTTAAACCCCTCTGTACACTATAATTACAGACACTTTTCTTTTTGTTTCGACCAAACTATCTCCTTTAGGAATTTGGGACACGGTTTTTAAAAAACAGACTACATCGTACTGAGTACGATATATCGATTCAGAAATCACTTTTTTGGCGTAATATGTACGTAACATATTTCAGCGTTCATTATAGTGGCAGTTGTATGATTTCGAAATACATCAGTCTGCACTTACTATTTTCCTGTCTCCTGTTTCCGAATCGGATTCTTTCTGGTCCCACAAAATGCGGAGTTTTTACGTAGACGTGGAACGTAGACTTAAAGTCTGCTGAGGGAACCACTTAGAGAGATAATCCGGAAGGAATTCCGAACGCATTTCCTCGCTACGAGCGTTTGTCGTGCCAGCGAGAGTAACGTTCTCTCGAGCAGGGAGAATTCACCCTTTCTTTCTGTGTTCCTTTTTCTTTCTTCCGTGTAAAACTCGTCCGTATTTTCCGCCGTCCGAATGGGTCGACAGCCGCGGCTGGCGTTTAACGCCCCTGTTACCGAATTTTCCGCGCTCTGTAGTCGGTTGCCGGGACTCGCCCGTTCCCACGCGTTGGGCGACTCTTCTTAATTAGAGACGCGTCCAGAATTATGAGCCGGTTCCTGCCCCGTCCTGTTTACTCGGTGCGGCGAATAAAACGGGCGGTATGAGCCTCGCTGGAATTTCATTAGCTGCCATTGCCTCTCCGCCCTCCTCAGCCCATATATCCAGTGAGGCAGTGCAACACGTTTCGCCTCTGCTGGCGATATTAGCCGGCAGAATCGGAGCCCTAAATAAGCGAACCCCTTCCCAGGATGCCCCGAGCCGCTTCGACTAACTTCCAGTCTGTCTGGGAAGGCTTTACGATCGTGTGATAGCTCATACGTAATGAGGTATCTCGAACAGGATCTCCTCCTCCAGTACCAAAGGGTACGTTCATTCGTTATGGCTTTTATATTTCGGAATTAAGTGACTAACCGCACACAGTTCTGTAATTTTCCATCGTGAAATACACTCGCTTAATCGTTTATGTTTGGCACCTGAAACTTCGCTGGCTATGAAATGTAGCTAGCCACTTCGAAATAAATTTCAAACTTCGATGCGAAGTCATGTAAAAGGGTTAACGGATTTGATAAATAGCGGGATTGCGTTTACTGACTGCTTGCTGTTATTTTCATCCGTATATCATGTTCCAACTTTTTTTTTTTTTTTAGTCAACAACCTTCTGACTGGTTTGATGCGGCCAGCCATGAATTCCTCTCCTGTGGCAATCTTTTCATCTCAGAGTAGTACTTATAGCAACCTACGTCCTCCATCATTCGCTGGATGTGTTCCAATCTGTGTCTTCCTCTGCGGTTTCTGCTCTCTATAGCCCCTCTAGTACCACGGAAGTTTTCCCTGACGTCTTAACCCACGTCCTCTCATCTTGCCCCTTCTTCTTGTTTCCCATATGTTCCTTTATTCCACGACTCGGCGGAGAACCTTCCCATACCTTATCTCATCAGTCCACCCATTTTTCAACATTATTCTGTAGCGCTAAATCTCATGTGCTTCGTTTCTCTTCTGTTTCGCTTTTCCCACTGTCTATGATTCATTACCATACAATGCTGTGCTCCGAACGTACATTTTCATAAATATCTTCGTCAAGTTAAGGCCTACTTTAGATATTGGTGGACTTCTGTTGCCCAAGAATGCCGTTTTTATTTATTCGAGTTTTTTGTGCCTTCATTACTTTTTCTCATTAAGTAAGTCTTTTTTCGGTTTACTCTCAGTCCATATTCAATACACATTGGACCGTCGTTCCAGTTCAACAGATCGTCCAATTATTCTTGATCTTCACTGACGATATTATTAATATCCAGTCACTCTGATTGTTAATGCCACTTCTGAACCTGTCTTATTTGCGTCTCCGCTTCTTCGACGTACGGACTGAAAAGTAGGGGCGAAAGACTGTCTTACATCCGTTTTAATCCCGAGTTCGAGTCTCGGTCTGGCACACAGTTTTAATCTGCCAGGAAGTTTCATATCAGCGCACACTCCGCTGCAGAGTGAAAATCTCATTCTTAATCCGAGCACTTCGCTCTCAGTCATATACATTCAAAATGAAACTGAACACTTACGTAGAGTTGCTTTAATATTTTGCAACTCAATCAGCAGTGTGTATAACTGCCAAATATTGTTGTGTCTGCGGTGTGCGATTTAGTCAACAGAAACATTATGATTGTTCAAATGGCTCTGAGCACTATGGGACTTAACTTCTAAGGTCATCAGTCCCCTAGAACATAGAACTACTTAAACCTAACTAACCTAAGGACATCACACACATCCATGCTCGAGGCAGGAGTCGAACCTGCGACCGTAGCGGCCACGCGGTTCCAGACTGTAGCGCCTTTAACCGCTTGGCCACATCGTCAGGCTCATTATGACTGGAAAAGTAAATGAGTTTCGTATGGTTAACAGTCTTTTAAAGATCGCTGTTTCATAAAGAATTCTGGTGGCGTTCGGTTCGACTTCACTGTGACAGATATTTGATTCTGAACAAGACAGTAATTTGTGGGGATAGTTTTATTGACACCACTACGCAGTGAATGACAATTCCTGAGTCGCATTGTAGGCATTACAATACAGTGAAATACACTTGTTCCCAAGTTTTGTAGCTCAAAATACTAATCAGAAACGGATTATTAAGAAAGCATCTACAAACGATAATTTACTACTTTCCGTCTAGTGCACTCTAATTATCATGCAAAAAAGGAAGTAAATTTTGTACTATTTTCAGAGAATATAAAGCAAAAATCCTGCCTCTACTGACAATGATATTCGATGGAAAATTAACAACAAAGTTACAAACTGCGTTTGGGAAGGAATCATTGACCTTTCTATGATAATTTATTACCATCTGCGTCACAGTATCTAATAGGCATACAGCTTCCTAAATCGCTACTTTCCCGTCTCGAGGAAACCTTGAATAAAACGTATGTACGAAATCACGATGTGTAATGAATACTTTGTAATGTTTAAGCCGTTTAACAGTAGGCACTGCCAAGCAGTTCGATATTAAGTCGCTACTTTTACAGCCCTGCTCTATGGCCAATAAACTGTGAGAAGACTTGCTGTAAAACGCCTGTAAGAGGTTTCCGTCCAGCATTTGCATAAAATATGAGGACATGAGAGTTCCGCAGCGTTAAATTATTGGCATTACAAGTTGATAATAAATTCAGTTGGTACAGCATACCATGCCGCTCAAGGTCGAACACATGTCGTCCACTAATGCGCTACCGTGACGAACGGTTCCTTAGTAACGTGGGCAGTCTGTTTTTATTTCACTGTGCTGTGTTTTACTGTCAAGATAACCTTGACAGATTAATATAAGTTCTGCAGGTAAAAACGTGCATTCATGCGGATCCTTTTTTTCTGTTATATGGAAGTGGAATGTGTGTGTAGTCATGTTTCCGTACAAAACGTCTACGCACTTCCTTCTACGAAGTTTGAAAACGTGTAATACGATTTACGTAACACCATCATCTACATCCAGACACCGCGATCCAGCTTACGGAGTCTGGATTAAAAAAAAAAAAAAAACAGAGAAGTTAATGTGGTGTTTATAAAGCATTAGTTGTTCTACGTAGTCTCCATCCGTTTGAGAGCAACGCACAGAAGTTTTTATAACCATGTGCAGCAGTAATAAAAGTGCTTCTTTGCGATGTTGTTTACCTCGCACGTCGTACTGGCTTGAATGTCGGTTATATCATCAAAGCGTGAAACCGCATGAGAATTTTTGCACTTCGTCAATTTCAATAGGTTTGTATTGATAACAGCAAGTGTCATCGCCCACGATGACTTTTTCCGCAAGAGAATTGTCGGCGTTTTGCATTTCAGTTTTGTCCCGGTAGGAGTCCACGCATCCTTGTTTTCGTTCGGGGGTCAAAATGTGCGGGACTAACTTTGTACATACTTTTTTCTTCTGCAAAAGATTCTGGAAGATGTCTTAAACACTTGATTTAAAGACGTTGCTCCATCTGTAGCTCTACGACACTGACACACTACGGCCGCATGAGAACTTAAGGTTACTTGTCTGTGGACGATTGGAAAATCAGTAATAATTTTCATAAAGTTTACACAGCTCTAACCAAACAAGTGAGCTTTTTGTAGGCTAATAGAAGTGGTCCTGCTGAACATTTTGAGGTACAGTTAATTATATTATGGCTGTAAGGTCAACGATAACTAAACTGAAAACAGACAAAGAAAATAAATCAATCACATTAGTTCTCTTATTGACATTATTACAAATGGCTCTGAGCACTATGGGACTTAACTTCTGAGGTCATTAGTCCCCTAGAACCTGGAACTACTTCAACCTAACTAACCTAAGGACATCACACACATCCAAGCCCGAGTCAGGATTCGAACCTGCGACCATAGCGGTCGCGCGGTTCCAGACTGTCGCGCCTAGAACCGCTCGGTCACCCCGGCCAGCACCAGATATTATTACAGTTTTTTACGAAGATTACTATTACATTTCTTGTATTTGCCGCTCCATACTTGGAATTTATGCGATGCCTGTTTATCTTATTAACAACATCTGTATCTCAAAAGTAGACTACAATCCTGTCATTTCAGTCACAACTTTTTATCCTAGAAATATTTAAGTCTGACACTCACATTTGTTCCTCAAACAGCAGCCTGAAATATCCCCAAAAATTTCAGACCTCTAATTTGAATAGATTTTATGTGTGTAAGATAAAAATGCCACTAAATTTAATTCTCATGAAATTCGATTGAGTGTTGTATTTGATTATAAGCCACCTATTTTGTTCCCAGTGTAATCCAGTTGTATAATCTTCTTGGTTTACACGTTCCTCGTCTTCTCTCTTGCTTTTCATATTTCTGCCAGTAATTTTGGCCTCTTCAGTGGCCTCAAGGACCCATTTTTCAGCGAAGCTAGCTGTATGTACCTCTAAAATCTCCGACAGAGTGACAAATCCATGATAGCCTAAAATGTCTGAGCTGCTCTTCTACCCTTCCTAAAACATCTCATTCTATACACTAGTATAATATTTGAATTATGAACTCTTCCTTTGCATAATCCACAAGAATATCCAGTTTCAGTTAGTCCACGGAAATCACAAAACATCTTAAGCTTACTCGTCACACCTTTCCTTCCTTCGAGATCTTCTACAGTTTTGACACCACCTTTTCAACGTAGCACACACACAGCACCATTCTTTACAATCAAACACAAAGCCCTCCGTTCCATATTTGTGGAACAACATTCAATAATATGGTATTAATCTGTTATTTTACAAGTATAACTCTGGGCCTACAAGTGTTTGAGCTTCTGTCCTGATGCACATGATGGAGCCTACCTAAAATCCCATCGGTTTGTAGATGCACGTCCGCAGTCTCTTCTTCTTGGCGACATAAACCGATTGCCGTAAAACTTATGTCTTCCAGTACAAAAATACCCATATGTAGGCGTAATAACTGTTGAGCATGACAAAACTGCAACAACTCAAACTACAGAAAAGTTCATAAGCAAAACAACGATCGAAAATCGACAACACATAAGACGTACAGCAACGCATATCTCTTAAAAGGGTTGCCACCTCGAAAAACAATTGTAAAGTGTGTCTTTCCCGGACGGGAGTGTAATAAGAACACTTGCCGTCTGACAACAGTGGAAACTTAACGGTGGTCGCACACCGACAGATCCTTAAGTTGCTTTTGAAACTACTTTTCGATGTCCATTTCAGGTCTTGTAACTACCATTTCGTAAGAAAAAATCCTCTAAATATCGATCTAAGACAGAAAATGTCGATTTTTGATACGGAACCGAAGTAACATTAATACTGCTAGTGGATTGGTCAAATGTACGCTAGTTGCTTACAGGTGTTACTCCAAGCGACCGCAGTAACTATTGCGCGGACGCCCCTTTTAAAAAAATGATTCAAATGGCTCTAAGCACTAAGGGACTTAACATCTGAGGTCCCCTAGACTTAGAACTATTTAAACCTAACAAACCTAAGGACTTCACACACATCCATGCCCGAGGGAGGATTCGAACCTGCGACCGTAGCCGCGTGGTTCCGGACTCAAGCTCCTAGAACCGCACGGCCACATGTTCGGCACGTCCCTTTTACGTCAGAAATAAAATCAGCCTCGGAGCTCTTGGGATGGACGGTGTACGCTCCCGGGACTTCAACACTGACATTAACGTTACACCACCGCTTTTAATGAAGCGTCGCTGATGTGTATAGAGCATCTTCTTAATGCACTACTAAAGAAAGACCATCGTAAAAATTGTCGCTCTCCTTTGAATCTTCGCTCTTGGACTTGGGCTTGGAAGAGTAGTTGTATGGAATGAACATTGTCTTGAAAGAGGATATAATGCGAATATCAAGGAAAGCAACACAGGGATAATGAAATGAAATTGAATTATATCACGCGATGCTAATATAATTACATTAGGAAACGAAAAACTTAACGTAATAGGTGAGTTTTGCTATTTGGGCAGCAAAATAAATGATGGCCGAAGTAGAGAGGATATAAAGAGATAAGAAAAACATTCCCGAAGAAGAGAAATTTGTTACCATGGAATACAGATTTAAGTGCTAGGAAGGATTTTCTAAAAGTATTTGTCTGGAGCCGGCAGCTGTGACCGAGCATCTCTACGCGCTTCAGCCCAGAACCGCGCTGCTACTTCGGTCGCAGGTTCGAATCCTGCCTCGGGCATGGATGTGTGTGACGTCCTTTGGTTAGATAGGTTTAAGTAGTTCTAAGTCTAGGGGACTGATGGCCTCAGATGTTAAGTCTCATAGTGCTCAGAGCCATTTGAACCATTATTTGTCTGGAGAGTAGCCATGTAGGGCACTGAAACATGGACAATAAAGAGTGTAGAGAAAAAGAGAATAGACGCGTTCGAAATGTGGGAATACTGAAGAATATTGAGGATTAGATGGTCGGATCACGTAACTATTGAGAAGTTTCTGAATGGAATTGGGAAGACAATAAATTTATGGTACAACTTGGCCAAAAGAAGGGCTCGGTTGATAGGACACATTCCGAGACATCAACGGATCATGAGTTTAGTATTGGATGGAGGTGTGTGGAATGGGTGGGGGGGTAGACTTGGGTAAAAATGGTAGAGGGAGCCCAAGGGATGAACACAGTAAGCCAATTAAGAAAGATGAATGGTGCAATAATTATTTGGAGATGAAGAAACCCGCATAGGATAAAAGTAGCATGGAGAACTGCATCAAACCAGTCTTCGGATTGAAGACCATAACAACAACAGGATATAGTCTGAGCCTGGCATCTGATTTGTGCGCTGTTGCTCTCCGTTTGTAGAGACTTATCGCCAATAGTGCAGTCGTATTGTAGCGGGTCTCTTCGCTTATGTGTGTGCAGTACGTTACACTTATTTAAGCTGAGGTTCAACTGTCAGTCACAGCGCCCAGTGTCTACAATCTACTGGTATTCCAGCATTTCGCTACAGTCTCCTGGTGTTCTGAGTTTGCGTATAACTCATACCTGGGACACTCCCGGTGTTAATTATCCTTCTGATGACTTCTTCCCATCAAGAACTACGTATCGAGTTCTGCGTGAGGATATGAAATGGAATGACCACATGGGCTCAGTCCTGGGGAGACCAGATGGCAAATTGAGGCTGCTGCAGCAGTGGCACCGACATCAGAGCATTCCACCGACTAATCACATCGGCCGATGACGCCCGATCTTTTCAAATCACCACGCCTGTACGCGCGCGGTCTCAGCGCGTACAGACTTCGGACGACGGGAGGTGGAATTCAAATCAGTTCGTTTTCTTCGGCCGAATCTGATTACATCTCCAAGCGCAAAACACGGATTCTGAGGAATTTTTAATTTTAGTGCAAGAAAGGAGGAGTTTGATGCATCTTGAGGATGAAAAATACAGTAATGGGCATATCTCTCGGATTCTGTGATCCGATATCGCTACTTTGTTACAAACCAGAAGCTTCGAACACCTTCAAAATATACTAATAACTAACTGAATGTTATTTTACCTTCCATAATGCATATCCTGCGGCTGTATAGCCGTTTCAGCCCCATGTCTACACTTGAAACGCAGCATGAAATCCTCCAACACAGACGAAATCTGTATCGAAAATTTTAGGTGTAGATTGCAAACTCAAAAAGTTACGTGTTGAACTGACAAAGGTGGTGAATGTCAGTTTTGGTCCTTAAAGTTATTGTTGTGGATCTTCTTTGTAATTAGCAATTAGGCATTAATTCTCTATGAATTATTATTACTGTTCACCGGTATTTTTGTGCCAGTAGGGTGGTGATTCTCTTATATGATGTGGTTTTCAAATGTGGTGCATGCGTTTCCACTTCTCAGTGGTTTAGGTCTTCAGAGTATCTTATTCTAAAATTCGTGCTTGTCTTTCACACTTGCAGGGGCTGGACAAAAATACAGAAGCACCAGAAAGACCACACATTACCGTGCCTAATACTGTGTGAAAAGACCGCTGACATTCAAAACAGCTGACATTCCCCTCGGAATGGACAAATACAGATCCTGTATTGTTTTCAAGGAAATCTTTCAAGACCATTCCTGGAAAATAGTGTCAGGTATAGATGTTGGAAGCGGATAGTGATCAACCACTCTTTTGTCCAGAGTAGACCACAAAGTCTCAATAATATTGAGTTCTGGGTCTGTGGTGCTCAGGGGAGATGCGGCAGTTCATCCTGGTGCTCACAAAACCAGTCCTGGACAATGAGAGCTGTGTGCACGGAGGCCCTCACGTCTTAGAAGACAGCATCACTACTGAGGAACAAACATTTACCACGGCATGAACCTGATCAGACAAAATCACCACGTAATCCTTGACAGTAACGCGGTCTTGCAGAGTAATCACAGGGCACATGGAATTCCACCTTGTGGCTGCCCAAATCACCTCCGAACCCTCGCCGTGTTTCCCTCTTGGGACGTAAACTCAGCCAGAAGTTTGACAGTGAGGGCCAAGATTCATCCAACCACATGACTTTTTTACATTGATCCGTAGTCCAAGTTATATGGCTTCGGCAGCGCGTTTTCCTGTTACGGGTATTTGTATCAATGAGGTGTGGTTTTCCAATTGCAGCTCGCCCTGCGATTCCCTGCTTCTCGAGTTTCATTCTTGTTGTTTTCATGCTGACAGGATTGCGAGTGACTCGTTCAGTTATGCAGCCAGTTCTGCAACTTTCCTCCCCTTATACTTCGTCACAATTCACTGACCGTCTGCTACTATCAAATGGTTCAAATGGCTCTAAGCACTATGGGACTTAACATCTATGGTCATCAGTCCCTTAGAACTTAGAACTACTTAAACCTAACTAACCTAAGGACATCACACAACACCCAGTCATCACGAGGCAGAGAAAATCCCTGACCCCGCCGGGAATCGAAACCGGGCGCGGGAAGCGAGAACGCTACCGCACGACCACGAGCTGCGGACTGCCTACTATCACTCAACGCACAATTTCGTCCGCGCTGTGACTCAGCGGATGATGTTCTTCTTCTGCGACTGTATATAAGTCTAAGATACGAGGCCTGTTGAAATAGCAAACACTTCGGCTACCTTGATTACGAAAGCACTCAGCATACGAGCACCAATAACTCGCGCACGTCCGAATTCTCTTAGCTCGGACACAATGCACTCACAACTACACATCACGCTCAGACACTTGCAACGTATTTAGGGAGTTGCATAGGTGCCGTTCGCGGGCGAATATAACAGCGCAACGTGCAGGCTTGGCCAGCTTCTGCATTTATGTTCAAGTATGCATTTATCATGATGTTTCTGTCCTAGCACTCTATGCTGAATGATGGACAATGAACGTTGCCTCACATGTTTGTCTTTCACACACATCGTGAATGACAGCCAGTAACGCTGACCTGACTCACACCAATTTTGTTGAATTTATTTGAATTTTGCCGAGCATTTGTAATCTTACTTCTCAATGTCACCTCGAATCATGTCGAGTACGTAATACAACGTTTCCCTCTTCAGGTCATGTACTTGTAAAACTTGACTCGTTTCACGTGATTTCTTTCTTTCTTCTTTCTTTCACTGGTGCCATGTCCCGCGCTGGCGCAGGGTCGGCATTGTTAGGAGCGGATTTGGCAAGGTTAGTGGGAAGGGGTGGCCGGATGCCCTTCCTGCCGCCACGCCGTACACCCCAGGACGGAATTAGTGCACCCCTGCTGTCTGCGTCGAGTGTAATTAATGGAATAGTGCGAGCGTGTTCATATGTCTGCGAGTCGTGTAACTGAGGCGGAAAGTGGGGACCAGCCCGGTATTCACCTAGCGGGATGTGGAAAACCGCCTGAAAACAACATCCAGGCTGGCCGGCACACCGACCGACGACGGTAATCCGCCGGGTGGATTCGATCCGGGCCCGGTGTGCCTATCCGAGTCCAGAAAGCAACGCATTAGCGCTCTCGGCTAACCTGGCGGGTCTCTCGCGTGATTTCTGATAATATAAAATATTTTTCTCTTTCTTCTTATATGAATGTCGTTATTTCGTGGCGGGCTTTTCTCAAAATTAATTGCTAGTTTGGTTATTAGTTTAATTTTTATTTCTTCTCTGATCTGAATTACATTGCTTTTTGTAAGACTGTTTGTTCAATGAAAGTTAACCCTTAGCAAAATCATTAATCACGCTAATAATTGTAAGACACACTGATCTTGTAGCACGTTACATATAAGTTGCAAAATGAAATGGAGGTTTTTTAGGTTCTTGCCTCGGCTGAACGTTTCTGCTCAAACATGAGATCTGTGATTATTATTTGCATTTTCCCACAGACGCGTGAGAGAATAATTTCTTAAAATTTTCTTTGGTAATGCATTGGAGTCTGAATCGTGGCTCTGAATCTCGGCTTTTAAACTGAAAATAAAAATCTTAAAGCTATGTCTTTCGTTGCAGCGGCTGGCGGCTGTAGAAAAAAATATGTATTATAACTGAAGCGGGCGAATAATTCGCTTCCGCTAATTTCATAAATTAAAATTGCCACGTAATGGCGGCTGTGGCTGCAACAGCGGCTGCAATTGCTGCTCTGAAAATAACTTGAATCACTAATATTCAAAGGAAGCGGAGATGAGATAGGTCTCACCTCTTACAATTAAAAGTGAATAACAGCATGAATAATATATTATCTGATTACAAGTGCAATAATGCTTACATTCAACGGCACTCGCCAAGATGTTCATCCCAGGATCCCTACGTGATTGGAACAGTAAGAAGCAAAGTAACCTCTCCCAGGAACTTCACCATGTTTGCGGAGTATGTAAAGGGTGGCGCTGGGAAACGGGAAATTTCGAAATAACGTAATTTCCATGAATAAATTCATAAAACTAGTAATTTATTAACGAAAGTGAATGTATTCAGTATGCCATTATTCAGTATGTCTTTACAATCAAAATGTCCAAAAGTATCTCTTTACTTTTTAAAGATGACATCGGAAAGATGTGCTCCCATTCAGCGTTCACACTCTTAACAGGCTGTTATGAAAACTTTGGAATGCGCGGTGTAGCAAATCTTGGGGAATGGCAGTGATTTCGTTTTCAATGTTCTCCTTCAGTTCATGGATTGTTGCAGGACGTGTACGGTACACCTTGCCTTTAAGATATCCCCACAGGAAGAAGTCGCACACACTAAGATCAGGGGATCTCGCAGGCCATGCAATGTCACCGTTACGTGAAATAATGCGTCTTCCAAACAATTGACGAACGGCTGCCATCGATTGTCGAGCAGTGTGTGACGTGGCTCCGTCCTGCTGAAACCACATGTTTTCGACGTTAAGATTAAGCTCGTACAGTCTCGGTGTAAAGAATGTGTGAAGCATTTCAACATATCGAGCGGATGTTACTGTCACTACACTACCATCCTCACGTTCAAAAAAATAAGGGCCGATAACACCATGACATGACACAGCACACCATATTGTGACCCTGGCGCTATGTAGTAGCTGCTACGTTCTCTGGGGTACGTACCGTTGGAATGCCACCTGGAGGTTTCTTTTTCAAGGCATATCCTGTTTCTTCACAATTACGCACCCACGCTGTAATCACATGCGTAGATGGGACACGTCCATGACGTCCAAGCTGGTAATGCTTTCGAAATGTTCTCTGCGCGGCAGTCGCACTATCACCATTTTTGTAAAACGCTCTCACAGCTACTTCTCGTTGCGCATCAGTCCAATTCTCCATGATTACTAAATGGCAATGCGTTCACATCAATTGTGCAAAGTTTCGAACATCTGCCGGCGCTACAGTGCTGCCAACTGTAACGTTCAAAATTCCCCGTTCCCCTGCGCCACCCTGTACGTAGGTAAGTAGATGTAAGTACACATCATCGCTTTTACAGTTCGTGAGCTGCAGAACTGTTTCATAAACTGGGAAGTGTTTTAGACAGCTACTCGGGTCTCAAAAGAAGTCCCGTTCTACATTTTCCTTTTCCCTGTAGTTCCAATGTCTGATCTGCTCAAAGCTGGAATTCTACATGTCATTATCTTTATGGACACCTGATGGAGCGTGCGATGAAAGCAAGAAAAGACGCAGCCGGACTACGTCAGGCGCACTTGCTGTACGCCGGGACGCCGAGCGACGCCACGTGGGGACACAAATCTCGCGACGCCCCATCTGGACGCGCCACGGCTGCCAACGCATCCATCAGCGGGGCCCTGCAAGCGGGGGGTTTACGAGCCACGCCTGCCAACTGTGGCCGCCACGAGTCCCAGATGGAGCAGCGCAGATCCCGGGCTTAATAGTAACGAGTTTTCCGCTGAGCCCCCAGTCCTCTCAGCGGAGACTGGGTCTCCCATTCTGGCGGTCTCGAGCAGCTGTGCCATCAGCTAGAGATGCTAAATAAAGCAGCAACTTAAACGGGTAGGAAACTTTCTAGCTCTGTTTGAGCATCGAGCTAAACGTCCATTAACTCAGTACTAGAGACGTTGATAATATCTACGTCTTCATCTACACACATCAGTTAAACTGGCAGGAAACTTTCTATCTCTGTTTGGTCAGCGAGATAAATATTCATTCACGAAGAAGTAGAGACGCTGCAAAACTATATCTGCGTTTTCATCTACAAACATCAACAATAGCTTTACATCACCCTTTTATTTCGAAATTCATGTCACAGAAAACAAAATTGCCTATGAGGCGTGAGTATATATTCATTTGCAAACTGTACAGATCACAAAAAAAAAAACGTTTGTCTAACGACAAACTCGTCTGTTGGTCATGGGGAGTTTTTCACAGCACGCCTGGGCACGTTAAGATGTGGTGGAACGCTTCCTGCTGGGATGCAGTAAAAAATCCGTCGTGGCGTACCATCCTCGATATCATCAAGCCGAGCCTGTTAGAAGTTGTCTCACTCTTCAATAGAATATGTGGTTATTCATGATGTCCAAAAACAATTCGTTTCAATCGATGCCACACATGTTCAATCGATTGGGTTCAGGCAGGACACTCCATTCTGGTTACGCTAGCATGCCGAATGAAAGTGTTCACGAGAACATCACGATGAGTAGACGAATTACCATCCATCAAGATGAAATTTTCTCTAAGATGTTGGCGACACGGCACAATCTCGCCCCTCATTTGCAGAGCAGTGAGATACCCCTAAAAACTGGGATAGGTCTGTGGTGTCCCCAGGTAATGATGATGATAATGACGCTTGGTTTGTGGGGCGCTCAACTGCGCGGTCATCAGCATCCCAATTTTTTCACAGTCCGGTTTTTACACATTCCAAATAAGCCACGGTCACGAATGATAATGATGATGAAATGATGAGGACAACACAAACACCCAGTCCCCAGGCAGAGAAAAATCCCCAAGCCGGACGGAAATCGAACCCGGGACCCCATGATGTCCATCATAATGCTAGCCCATAACATACCTCCACCACCTCCTTGTTGCAATGTAAGACACAGTGTTTCAGGCGTTTGTAGTTACCAAGCTATCCCCAGACACGTAGACTGCGATTATCAGAGTACAAGCAGATAGGAGATTCGCCCATAAACAAGCCCCAGACACCAATCACGAAGCGTCCATTCTGTAGAAACTCTTCCCCATTTTTAACGGAGTCCATGGTGTTGTGGTGTACGAAGTGGTGTTCGTGACGGTCGTCAGGAATGGAGATTTGTGTCATGCATTTGTCTCCTAACACTCTGATGCGATACAGGACATCATGTCGCCTCTTCAAATGCCGAACTCAGCTGGAACATTCCAAAACTTGTAGGTATCGATCATCCTCTGCACTTATCCTGTGCAGTATGTCCACAGCACTATCTGTCAATTGGAACCGCTTCCATGCCCGCACCAGGTCAGTTTGGCTGCGGTGCACACGTCGAGAATCTTGTCTGGTTGGCAAGCCTTCTGCGCATAACGAGATGACGTGGACTCGATCATTAGTTGTCATGACTGTCCTTCGTGGCATGATGGATGTTAACTCTACTGCTCCACAGACGTCTCAAATGCGTTCCTATTGGTGCTTTGCTTTCAACTGAAAGGCTCCAGTCCATTCGAGTGCGACATTCTACCCTTACGTAGCACTATGGTAACTGGGTGTATGTTTACAAACGACGTGAGGGGTGACATTCTGATCGTTGCAGGAACAGTCTCTGTAGCCACACAGATGAATGGAGCAATGCAAAAATTTTGTTGATGTGTGCACATAAATACTCTGCAAACCAATGTGTAGTGCTTGGTGGAAGATACTTACCATGACAGCACATGTTAGTATTTCTTCCCATTCCAATCGTGTGTGGAGTGACAGTCACCGAAGACCATTCTGTCACCCTTCTTTGCGTGCATGTAATATCAGCTGTTATAGTCCTATACGATATGACTCCCACACACTAGAGCAGCCGGCCGATGTGGCCGAGCGGTTCTATGCGCTTCAGTCCGGAATCGCGCTGCTGCTACGGTCGCAGGTTCGAATCCCGCCTCGGGCATGACTGTGTGTGATGTCCTTAGTTTAGTTAGGTTTAAGTACTTCTAAGTCTAGGGGACTTATGACCTCAGATGTTAAGTCCCTTAGTGCTCAGAGCCATTTTAACCATATGAACACTAGAGCAATATTCTATGGAGGGAGAACCAATTAATCGAAGTCTGCTTTGGTTACGACTAGTCCATATGACCATTTCATTTCATATCCTTGGAAACTGCTACACCCATATATCTGTATGAGTTCACTCTTTCCGGATGGAGCTCATCATATTGTAGTCACAATATTTTAAGCTTTTGCGTTTTGTGACTTTTTTTACATTTCAAAACATTTAAACCTACTAGCAGATTTTTGCACCACTCTGAAATCTTAGCAAGAACTTAATCAGACTGGAATGCATGTTATTCCCTTGTGCGAAGCGATCGTTTACTAAAGACAATGGAGAAAAGAACAGGAATCTATGACGAAATCCGTCGTTCCACAACAGTTCATCTGGATTTCAGCTATTACATAATCATCTTCAGTGCATATAACAACAGGTGACATTAGTCCAACGTGTCATGTAATAAACAGTTTTGCTTGCTGTAGAGCATACAGGAGGCTACCATAAACTGTTTATGCCAGACTCCTCTACGCTCTACAGCAAGCAATGCCGTTTATTACACGACACTTTGGACTAATGTCACCTGTTGTTATGTGCACTGAAGGCGAATAGATCTGCTGTCATAAAACGCCGGATTTCGCGATCGATTGCTGTTCTTTTCTCCATTGTCCGTTATCGATAGCTGACCGCAAATTTGTGCAGAACCTATGAGGTTACTATTAATATCATCAGCCAGGTAATTAATGCAGCACTCCAATAACAACGGTCCTAACACCTTTTCTGTACCAAAACAACACTGAAAAGCAGTTATTTTATGAGATTTGAAGTACTGATTTGGTACTTCTGCAGATATACTTTACTCAAGCGTTACCATTCGCAGAACGACCGTACTCGATTCTGGTCTTGATCATATGGGGCGATCAGAATGTTTCTGTTGGAAGGCGTTGCTGCAGGATAAAATGCAACGTAGTACGACTCCGATGCGGATATAAAAGCACATGTAAGCAAGGAATGAGTGTGACATTCGTGTTTTTCCGACTTGCGAGCGACAACGTGAAGTGTGGCAACGTTTTTACCAAATACATTCAAACAGGACAAAAGTGCCGTTATTCTTTTCTTGGCCGCCGGAGGACAAACACCGGTAGAGACTCGTCGGAGAATTGAGAATACGATGGGGACGGCGTATCTGTCGAAAATCAACGTTGTGAAAAGGGTGCTGCCGCGTCATTATAACGCAGAAGTTACGTCAATTCAAGTGGGAGACACTCGAACGCACGCCCTACATCCTGTTGTGTATACATGCGGTCATCACACTTTCGGTCCCTTAAAAGAGGCCTTCAGTGGTTGACGATTCCTGACGGACGAGTATGGGCAGCAGGCAGTTACGGACTTCTTCTCGCAACAGGACACAGTGATTTACCAAACCGGTCTCTTCAACGTGGTGCGTCGCTGCGATGACTGCCTCAACTCTCACGGCGATTTTGCCTGATTAGCATACAGAGTGTGGACTGTACGGCCTTCGAACGGAAACACTTTTATCGCGCCTTATAATTCCTTATATCTCGTTATAAACATAGAGTTTAGCAAAGCAACAGAACCTGGTCAACGATCTGATGATGTTCATGGCAACGTTAGCACTGGAGATGATGTGAGGAAAGAAATTGAGCCTGATAGCTGATCATATTCACAAGAACTTGTCAGACAGTTCAACATGGAATGAATAATTTTACGTGAACTTCTTTCTGATAGGAATAGAGCGATATACTTGCGACTCAATTGACTGGCTTCCCCGGTTTCACTGTCAACCAAACAGCGCTGTCCCTCCAGCCACAACCGCAGACCCTCCTATTGCGATCCCCCTCCTGCTTTCGCGGCAAATCCTTCAAAACCCCTTAACGATAGGTCCAGCCGCACAGACGCACGCGCGCGATAAATGTCGCCTCCGATTAGAGGATGCGTTGAGCCCAAACACAGAATACGATGCGCTAGGGCCAGCGAGTGGGGTCGTAGCGAATCAATCAGCCGGACACACACACACACAGACACACACACTGCAGCTCCGCATGCGACCTGCGGTGGTAGGGCGAGGCGAGTATGGATTCGTGTCGTACGCATGCGCGCCGGAACCGCGTCCGCCGATTGGTCAGCAACCCCTTCGCAAGCACGCACGCGCCCCCAAGCGCTCACACACTCACACACACAAACACACACACACTATAGCTCCGTCCTTCTCTTTCTCGCTCTTTTTTTGCTCTGATTCTAAATCACACGCATTGTTCCTCTCTCACCCTTTTCGCCTCTCTTGCAGCTCATACTGGAGTGAAAAAGGCCACCGGACAGTGCCGCGTTCAATAGAAAGACAGTAAAAAATATTATGTGTTTAGCGTGATTTATTCTTTTCGATTGTTTTCGTACTGGCGCCACCTCCGCATCGTAAAACACCGTTAATTAATTCCTAATGGGTCGGGACGGCTGGTTGTCCCGGTCCCGGAAAAACAAATTGCCCCGCCCCCCGCACGGTGGTAATATGGAACATGAACGAACCGGGCCGCCAGCGGGCGTCCAACTGGCGGAATACGTGGGCATACGGGTCGCCGGTGCGTTTTACTGCGTTGTTATTGGCCGGTGCCGGTAGATGTGTCTGCGCTATCGATTCGGAGAGCGACAATAAAAGGGCTTAACACGAAATCCGAGTGCCGCACCGTCTGTAAAAACTCTAGTAAAGGGTGCTAAAACTAGTTTCACTACTGACGCTAAAAACATCATTTAAACGATGATCATCTTATTACAAGTCACAGTCCGTTGGAACCGTCCACACGATAATATTATCGCCATTTGACTATCATTTTATTTCAAAAATGGTTCAAATGGCTCTGAGCACTATGGGACTTAACAGCTGAGGTCATCAGTCCCCTAGAACTTAGAACTACTTAAACCTAACTAACCTAAGGACACCACACACATCCATGCCCGAGGCAGGATTCGAACCTGCGACCGTAGCGGTCGCCCGGTTCCAGACTGAAGCGCCTAGAACCGCTCGGCGACACTGGCCGGCTCATTTTATTTCCTAGCAATTACGTCTTCATAGCTGTATTCACGTGATTCTGCAATTAATACTTGAACATTACTGGTGTGTTTCTGGGTGTACACCCGAGTTTTTGATTGCATCATATGTACAATATTTCAACGACCGACGCAGTAGTTTTCTTCTAGTGATGTGACGTTTGCTACTACTTGTACTCGCTGCCTGAAGTCCAGTCAGACTATGTACTGTTGTTAGTCTCCAACCGCTATTTATACCTGAATTCGACTACCATGTACTGAAGGCTAGCCGGGCTGGCCGATGAAACTTGAGCCGTACACACTAAGAACTTCTACATCAACCGAAAGAAATGCGCAATAAGAGAAACAGAACTGATAGTTTCACTCAAAGACAATAATTACACTGAAGTCACAGCGATTGATGATGGTTCACTGAACTTTACGAAAGGCAGGACTTCGTTCTTAAACCGAGCTTGGTGTCGCAGCGTTTAGCACACTGGACTCGCATTCCGGAAGACGACGGTTCAAAACTGCGTCCGGCCATTCTGATTTAGGTTTTTTCCGTGATTTCCCTAAATCGCTTCTCGCAAACGCCGGGATGGATCCTTTAAAAGGTCACGCCCGACTTCCCTCCCCGTTCTTCCCTCATGTGATGGGACTGATGACCTCGCTGTTTGGTCTCCTCCCCCAAATCAACCAACCAAACAACTTCGTTCTCAACAGGTGCGTGATAAACACGGACAGCAACGCATGCCCTGCAACGTGCTCCCACAAAGCTGGTAAGGAGGGCTACCGGTAGTGCATTCCCTTCTTCCACGAGCACGGTTGACAATTGGCGGAAGGTCGTTAGCGTATATGAACGCGGTGCAGTAAGTCTTCACAACGCATCCTACACGTGTTTCTTGGTGCACCTCTCGCTTTATAACGGTCTGTAATGCACTGAAGAACATTTTTTTTTTTAAATTTGGTGGTCCAGGTGTTATGGTGTGGGGGACGCGTACTGATCTGCAGAAACTTTGAACACGGTACTCTCAGCGGTCGACGTTAACGTACCACCGTACTCCTTCCCCACAGGCCTCTTTTCAGTGGTGCAGTAGGCTCTGACTTCATTTTTATGGATGACAGTGTTCAACCGCGTGCATTAGCAGCGGTGAAGAAGTTGGAACAAGAGGGTATTCGGCGAATGCACTGCCCTGCCCTTTCCTTTGTCTTAAATTCCGTCGATCGGCAGTGCGATGCGCTGGGGAGACGTATTGGAGAACGTCTTCAGGCACCAACGACCATTCACCGGTCGTCAACAGCGCATGTGGAGGAATGGAACTCCCTGCCACAAGAACTACTCAGCAACCTTGTGACCAACAGCGGAGCACTCCACAGACCATGCGCCGTCTCCGTGGTAAACAAGCACCCTATTAAGAGTCATGTCCCGCCTTTTGTAATATCCAGACGAGCATCATAACTCGCGGTGATTTCAGTATAATTGTTGTCTTTCACTGAAAATGCCAGACTCTTTGTCTCATTGCATATTTCTTTCAGTTACCTCCTGCTTTAACCTGCAGAAGTTCTTTCAATGTCCAAGTTCCATTGGGCTACGGTACCTGGCAGTGTCACATCTTACGAAAGTTAGTTCCGTAGTCAACGTTTTCACCTCAGTTTAGTTACAGCGTCCAAGCACGCCACTTCAATACAATAGCTACTTTCGGTGGTAGGGGGTTCGCTTCCTCCTACTTTCAGAAAGTAAAGGAAGATTCAGTTTAACGTTCCGTCGACATCTAGATCATTAGAGATGGAGCAGAATCTCAGATTGTATCAAGGATTGGGAAGGAAATCGGCCGTAGTCTTTCCAAGGGTTAGGTTGGGTTGTTTGGGGGAAGAGACCAAACAGGAAAGTCATCAGTCCCATCGGATTAGGGAAGGACGGGGAAGGAAGTCGGCCGTGCCCTTTCAAAGGAACCATTCCGGCATTTGCCTGGAGCGGTTTAGGGAAATCAAGGAAAACCTAAATCAGGATGGCCGGATGCGGGATTGAACCGTCGCCCTCCCGAATGCGAGTCCACTGTGCTAACCACTGCGCCACCTCGCTCGGTGCTATCTTTGTTATGCGTAAAACGTATTTGGCGAATACAAGGAGCTACAGGCGTAAAGGAGGAGATAGTGTTGGATGTGGGGTAAGGGGGACTGTCCAAGTGGGGCGGTGATCCCCACAGAAAGGTGCGTACCACGTCGGGAGTCGAACTCAGCTACCAGTCCTCACCAGTACCTCACGGTGTGCCTCCCGCGTCCATACAGCGAGCGCAGTTCCAACTGTCCACAAGTGTGGAGCAGCAGAGGCAGCATTTGCGGGCCTGGCTACCACCGGTCAGGCAGCCCTCTGCAGACGCGCCCTGGGAACAAAGTTGTCTGGCCCGGCGGCCGCTGGCTGGCAGCGCCTCGCCTGTAAATTACGCGGCCTTCGTCGGCGGCCAGCGGCCAGAGCCCACGCCGCACAGCGTCCTCATTAAAATAATTGCCGCCGCGTCACTCAGCCACTCCGCTCCTCTGTGCTCGGCCAGTCCCCCACCCATCACCAGCAACAACCACCCAGACAACCCGCTCTCCGCCTCGCCCTTTTTATTTCCGTCTGCAACGTTGGCAGGCCTGCGTGCAGCGGCTAGCCAGTGGAGTCGGGGGAAGCCCCGCGCGATGATGAAGTACTCTCCGCGCGGTAATTTGTTGCTGCAGCATCGCCCCTCCGGCCGCGGTTGTTCCCCTGTCTCTAGTCGGCGTCCCTCCCACTATCATTTTCTCCGCTGTCTTGGTCATCAGCGCTCTCTTCTTTTTTCCACTATACCTCTTTCCTTTCTTTTTTTCTGAAGCTCAGAAATGTAATTTTTGCCCGAGGGACTGGCGGCGTCTCTTAAGAAGGACCACCCAGATCGACATATGAGGAGCGTATTACTGTGAGGAACAGCTCAGTGGTTGCGACAAAGGAGGGGCCGAGAGTACTGGTGTGCATTGTTACGGGTACCAGACATTATTCACTAGTTTCAGTAAATCATACAGAGTAAGGAAAATGTGATTAATAAAACACAGTACGCTATTGTGAACGACAAATGTGTGATTTCCTCGAGAAAAATTCGACTAATTGAACCAAATACGCTATATTAGTCGCCAAATATTCCACAGAATAGAAACTAACGTTTGGTGACTCCAGAGAAAACGTAATAGGACTTCTAACGATCCCTTAGACGTAACAGGATCAGCAAATTTGCAGACGTTCCTGTTCCGTGGACGAAGGTGTCACGGTCAGGCGATCGTAAAGAAACGCGGAAAGACTGGCACAGATTTTCCAACGCGTGCTGTATGAACAAAGGAAATCGCGTATGAGTACAAGAGGTTAGGGCAACCAATTCTAGAAGATCGTTCCAGTTGAAAGATGTGTGTGTGTGTGTGTGTGTGTGTGTGTGTGTGTGTGTGTGTGTGTTAAACGGCACTTTCAATTTTTCACAGTCTTTTTTTCTTTATGTTACGAAATAATAATTGCAAACTTTTCCAGTGAAGAGTACGCCTCTTCTGTTTGGTGAAACTAAAATCACGCCAAACAGGTGGATGTAGGCCTCAAAATGCAAACTTATAACAGTTTGCTTAATACATATTACAATTGTCTGGATTTACCACCTGGCAGGAACAGTTCCACCTTATGTTCGAAGAGCAATACCATCGAAAAAGCAAAGGAATATAGTGGAGCAAAGAGTGTAATCTAGGAAGAGCTTTCTCAGAACAACAGATTGCTCAGATTCACAGATCAAACAAACCAGGTAACGATTCTGGAAAGCTAAGGCTCCCCTTCCATCTGGTTGTAATGGAGTTCAGAAACGCCACCACCTGGAAACGACTAGGTATGGCTGACTACACACGTCAACAAAAGTTTTGTATCGCCCTTTTATTTCGAAATTCACGTCACAGAAAACAAAAATTGGTTCTGAAGCGTGTGCCTCTGCTTATCTCTAATGTCTCCAGATAAGCATATCAAAAATAAGTTGTCGAACGACAAAATCGTCTGTTTCCCATGGCGGATTTTTGACAGAACTCCTGAGCAACTTCAACACGTGGAAGAACGTCCCCATGCTCGGATGCAGGCTCAAATCCGTCGGGCATACCATCGATGGGGTCACCAAGCCAGCCCTGGTCCAAACTGTTCCACTCTTCAGTGGTGATTCTGCTTAAGTACGTGGTCGTTGTCAAAGTCCAAAAATGGCTCATTTCAACGGGCCGACACATTTGCGATTGGGTTCATGTTCGGAGAACAGGCAGACCACCTCATTCGGGGGATCCTAGCATGGTGAAGGAACGTGTCCACGAGAACAGTACGATGATCACGTGAGTTATCATCCGTCACAGGCAGACCACCTCATTCGGGGATCCTAGCATGGTGAAGGAACGTGTCCACGAGAACAGTACGGTGATCTCGCGAGTTATCATCCGTCACGGTGAAATTAGCACAAAAATGTGGGTGATATGGCAGCATCCCATCCCTCTTATGTAGAGCAGAAGATTCCTCCTGAACAACCACCAAGGTATGTGGTGTCCCTACGTAATGCTTCCTCGCCACCTTGTTGCACGTGCCGGACATATTGTTGGAGGCAATCGGTACTATCCGGTCGTCGCCAAACACGTCGTCTGCTCATCGGTCCCACAAAATTCTAGAGTGGTCCCATGTAGCACCACCCCGGAACAGCACTCCATCATCATCTTGTTATCGTGTAGGATGTTGCAGACGTTCGATATTACTGCGTTGTCTCCAGATACGTTGCCTGCGATTATCAGAGTGTGAACAGGTCAGAGGTTCGTGCATAAACAACAAGCGACGCCAATCCAGGGACGTCTATTCTGCATGATTTCTTGGCCAAGTGTGATGGAGTCCATGGTGCTATGGTGTACTACATGGTGATCGCCACGGTCGTCGGAAATGGAGATTCGCACCATGTAATCGTCTCTTACAATTTGATACGATACATGCCTCCTGGAACGCCGAATTCAGTTCTGGAGCACTCAGCCCACGGTTCCCCTGCAGATATCGGTCATCCTGTGAGCTTATCGGACGTGTAGAGCCCGTGTGGTGTAAGTCTATAAGCCGGCCGCGGTGGTCTAGCGGTTCTAGGCGCGCAGTCCGGAACCGCGCGACTGCTACGGTCGCAGGTTCGAATCCTGCCTCGGTCATGGATGTGTGTGATGTCCTTAGGTTAGTTAGGTTTAAGTAGTTCTAAGTTCTAGGGGACTGATGACCACAGATGTTAAGTTCCATAGTGCTCAGAGCCATTTGCCATTTGTAAGTCTATAACATTATCTGTCAGTTGAAACCGATTCCATGTCTGCACCACATCGCTTTGACTCCGGTGCACAGGTCGGGCAACTTCCCTGATGCACAGGTCGGGCAACTTCCCTGATAGACAAATCTTCTGGCTAACGTGATGTGCGGAGCCCATTATTGGACGCGATTGTCTTTCGTATTGTAATGTGTGTTCACTGTACTTTTCCACAGTTGTCTCTAATGCTTCCCTACTGATGCTTCACTTTCTACTGAAATGCTGCAATCCATTCGAATGCAGGTAACGCTTACGGTAACTGTCTGTATGTTTACAATCCACACAAGAGGTGACCTCACGATCGGTACACGAATCGTCGCAATAGCGACACCCCCGCACCACATAACGGGCTGATGCAAACCTTTTGCTGAAGTGTACAGATAGATGAATAGTGCTAGTTTGCTTTTGTTCTGCATAATTACTTCTATTGTGTTAAGCGGTTTTCGGCTTACAGGGCCATCTTCAGACATTTACTGAGTATTGTCACCAAAGTAGTTACAATTTTTGTAAATAACATTGGAAGAAAAGTTACACATCTAGACTGAAGCAGAAACGTGCAGTAAATAACATCTTTGACAGTGTGGTGGTAATGCAATGTAAAAAGTTCAACAGTAAATAAATAAAAACGGAGTAAAATGGAAAAAAGTTCAACACAAAAAAGAACAGCAATACTACATAATAGCTTATATTTATAAACAAATCCAATAAAATAAAATTGTTACTTGACAAGGCTACTTCAGGAGGTATAAAACATGGAGAGTGGAACACAAGCCAATTAAAATGAGAAATATTTGTCAATGTAACTACAAGCTTATAAGGAACTTAAGTAACATCAAAAAGATATTTATTGTGTATTGTTCAGTTTTTGTTACCTTTTAAAATGCTGTACCACCACACTCTCACTCTCAAAGATTGCATTTACTATATGTTTCCTCACATTCCTCCATTTTCATCCATTTATTCATTTTTGTTTATCCTATTGATATTGCTTAGGTTCCTTATTTATTCTGTAGTTACGTCGATAATTCTTTCTTCATTTGATTGGTCTGTGTATCATTCTCATGTTGTTCACCTTATGAAGTAGCCTTGTCAGCACTAATTTTATTCTGTTGGTTTTGTTTATTAATATAAGCTGTTGAGTGGGCTTGCTTTTATTGTTTTGTATTAAAAAAATTTTCTGTGTACTCCGTTTTTATTTATTTACTGTTGAACTTTGTACTTTTTACATTGCATTGCCAGCACACTATCAAATGTGTTATTTACTGTACGTTTCTGCTTCAAGTAGATATGCAACTTCTCTTCCAATGTAGTTTATAAACACTGTAACTTATTTGTTGGTAATACTCAGTTGATATCTGAAGGAGGCCTCGTAAGCCGCAAACCTGTTAACACAATAAAAGTAATACTGTAGAACAAAATCAAACTGGCGTGCTTCATTTATTATAATGTTGTTCTATTGTGCCAAGAACCGACTGAAGATTCAGTTAACATGTATAGATAGAAAACAGGCGTTTGGAGATCCACTGTTAGTACGGCAAGGTGGGGCTACGACAAACAAGACAGTGTCAAACGCGACTGTACGGAAGATCTAACGGTTAGGCATATGCTTCTTTGAGGACTGTGTCCAAACTGTCACACAGAAAATGATTCGTATCAGGTCTCAGAGAATGCACAAGAAGCGGCTAGCTTTTGGTCAAATATTATGTAATGTAATGTTTGTTAAAAGTGTAAAAGGGGATATTTATGAAATGAGATTAAAAATAAATTATGTCCTCGGACGTGATTCACCGCCAGGGCGTGCAGTTCTCTTCTTGCAATTCCCAGTTTTTCATAGTGAAATGTCTGCCACGTGGTTCTTCGTCATTCAGACTTGTTTTATCAGGATGGAGGAAGCCACATGCACGATAATCAACTTTATGCTGATGGGTTGATGGTCGGGGATTTCAGTGTATACCATTGTTTGGGGATTTCAATGTATACCAAAACTGGTGTCATTTACCTTTAAACAAAAAATTAATTAGGTAATTTTTTTTCTATGTGGTCATTAAATCTTCATGACTAATCAGTGCGCCAACGCGTGTGTGTTTTTGTTTGTCCCTGTGTGTGTGTGTGTGTGTGTGTGTCCCCGGCGAAATGAAGCAGAAGACTCCAGCGCGGTGTGGCGTGGAGCGTCGGCAAACATCATCAGCGCGCAGCTCAAGTGGCCGTATAGTTTTATGGAGTGTTTGTCCAGCGGCGGCGCGGTGCGGCGCGGCGCGTGCCACGGGCTAATACTCGCGGCTGGGTCACGCAACACACACACCCATAACGGTGCACCCACCTGCCCGCGTGCGGCATACGCCGGCTGCCTGCCTCAAACTACGCCACTGTGCGCCTATTTACTTATGCACGTCTTTTGAAACTGTACAGGCCCTCACATGCATCCTTGAGGGCTATTTTATTTTTTCAGGCTCCTATCGACCGCAAAATTAAAACCACACAGAATAAGTCCGATAAAGCAGATGCGTCCAGTATTTCCGTCGATCACGCCAGGTCGCACTTTTCAGTTCTGACGGCACAGTCAGCACGTAAAGACGCCTATAACCATGGAGTTCCCCGCCAAGTGTGAAAAGCTGCTGTCAAAATCTTCACGCTGCTGGGCTCCGTCTGATTTCAAGCAGCCCACGTACCATTGCTGTCGTGAGTGATAAAAAGTGCGGCAGCGGTGCAGGAACTTCGAAGAATGGTGTACAGAAGTTTATGTTGTAGACGGGCAGGGAAGGAAGCGAGTGTCAGCTTACGATCTATGTCAGCAACTGTATAGGCGATTCGAGAAAATCGTCTACGAAGGGCAGTTCAGAACAAGCGGTGAAGAATGTTGTCATCAGATACTGTCATTCTTCTGCCAATGCTAAGCTGCACACTGTAGCTGCAAGAAAGACCCTCCCTGTAGTGCTTTGCACAGGAAGTGTTTCACCAGCCACCAATCTGCCAGGACTCGGCTCCATCCAGTTTTCATGTCCTTGTTCAGATAACCCTCTAGCTGTAAGGACAACATTTTGGCACAGACAGCGAGCTACACAACAGAGCAGAGAATCGGCACAAAGCTCAGGTGGCTGCTTTCTCTGACGAGAGTATTCGAAAATTGGCACAACTGCTATTTGTTCTACTACTTCGCTTCCGCCGTTCGTTTTGCAATGGATGGCAGAAGCGGCAAGTGGTGGTTCAGGTGGTGGGCCGTAACTGTCATACAGTAGGTTTAGGCATTTATAAACATAACGTCATCAAAATATTACTAGATTTGTGAGTGCGACATAAAGTTATACTCGATTGAATATGCCAACTTTACGAGGGCAATTCTCGTCATTTTCGGGAAGTTTTCATTTTCTGCTTTAACATGAAGAAACATGCGGCTGAGGTTCATAAAACGCTGGGTAAGACATGTGTTGAGTGACCTGTTAGCAAAAGAACGCACGGAGAATAGTTTCAAGTGCCGGCCGGTGTGGCCGTGCGGTTCTAGGCGCTTCAGTCTGGAACCGCGTGACCGCTACGGTCGCAGGTTCGAATGCCTCGGGCATGGATGTGTGTGATGTCCTTAGGTTAGTTATGTTTACTTAGTTCTAAGTTCTAGGCAACTGATGACCTCAGAAGTTATGTCGCATAGTGCTCAGAGCCATTTGAACCAATAGTTTCAACGCGTCAAGAACGGCGATTTTGATGTCGAAAACCGGCACGGTGGTGGAAGAGAGAAAGTTTTCCAAGTTACTGAAACCGACGGAAACAATCACAGGAGATCGTTACACAGAGCACCTGATGTGTTTGAGCTTAGTACTGAAACACAAACGGCCATAATAGAGCGACGGGCGTGAAAGGCTACTTTTTCAGCATGACACTCCTCGACCATGTCGTAAAACCCAAAAGAATATACTTGGAAATGGTAAGTCGTTCCACAGCCGCACCCTCTGACTGCCACTTCTAGCGATCAGTGGCACACAGCCTGGGCAACCGGCACCTCCTGTCACACGAGCATGTGCAAAAGTGGATCGATCCAAGGACCTCCTCAAACGACGCCTAGGATTCGTATGCTGCCCCGAAAGTTGGGAGACAGTAGTGGCCAGCGATGACCGATACATCGAATCCTTGAATCCTTCTTAAGTTTTTCATAATAATGCCTCGAATTCCAGGAAAAACGGCGGGAGCAAAATTGTAGCGTCAATACGACTAACGTGTAAGTCGGAAACGCGACTATGTAGAGAAGTAACTGGAAGGTATAGCTAAATGTCGCAAATAAAGCAGTTTTGATTTTCACTGTGGTTTCCATTTCGCGACCGGTCGGACGTTGAGAAAAACAGCACTCGTATTAGTTGTTAAAAAATAAAATGCAGGTGCCACGTACTCGGATGCTGTACGTTGGGTTTTCTGAGGTGTGCAGTCAAGGTGCCGCAGACAGCTCAAGGTGGTATCTGCAGATCGAAGAGACTGCAGATTCTCCTAAGTGACACGCAGAGGGCCACAAATTTGCTGCAGGAAGGCATCCGCTCCGATTTCGTAAGTTTTAAAGTGAGTGATCGGAGTTCCTCTACAGCTCCAACAGCACTGCATCAATTTTCGCTTCCTATAAACCATTCAAAATTATAATAGCACGGGAGTCTTTTAGAAACAATACAACGGATATAGAAACTGATGTCGGTCTAGCCGCAGCTAACAAAACACTTTTTAGTTGTATCAGTGTCTTAAGGAAGAGACCAAGTAGTATTACCTTCAAACTTCACATGTGTCGATCGACTATTGTACAAGCAATATTTGTAAGTGGGCTGCTTCTCTGTTAGCAGCGCTGTGTAGCGCTTTGCATTGGATCTCTGACTGCGCTTTCTTTGTAAGAGACTCTGTGGCTGGTTGGACGCGTTGGAAGTTAATCGCCAGTAGTGTTGGGCAGTTGGAAGTTAGTTGCCAGCAGTGATGGAAGTTCTGTTGGGCAGTTGGAGATGAACAGCCAGCAGTGATGGATGTTCAATGTGAGAAGTTAGCATTGATGGAGGATAGCGGTCTGAAGTTTTTTGATTCAAATGGCTCTGAGCACTATGGGACTCAACTTCTGAGGTCATTAGTCCCCTAGAACTTAGAACTAGTTAAACCTAACTAATGTAAGTACGTCACACACATCCATGCCCGAGGCACGATTCGAACCTGCGACCGTAGCGGTCTCGCGGTTCCAGACTGCAGCGCCTAGAACCGGGCAGCCACTCCGGCCGGCGAGGTCTGAAGTGTTAGTGTAGGCTAACGATCTGTAGGTGTTCGACTATCATGAATACTATTCATGATTATATACCTTTATACTAGATGTCAATGACGATTTATATTCGTGTTTGAACTGGTTGTCACATTATTAAGGTAAAAAATACATTATTTGGTTTGCAACAAACGTGTTTGAACTGGTTGTCACATTATTAAGGTAAAAAATACATTATTTGGTTTGCAACAAAATATTTCCTTTGCTAACCTATTACTAGTTAGTGGCTTCAGTAGTTGAAATTTTTTATGTAGCTGGCAGTATTGCAGTAGTTCGCGTAATGAAGATTTTTGTGAGGTAAGTGCTTAATGAAATGTACAGGTTACTGTCAGGATTGCTTCATATTCTGGGCCATTCTTATGTATTAATTATTTGAAGTCAAGTTGCCTTTTTTTTTTTTTTTTTTTTTGAGCAGTCAGATTGCATTACGCGGGTCAGTGTTGACATGATAAGAAAAAGTAAAGAGAAAGCAGGTTCAGTACGTTCAGTTTTACTCAGCTGCTTCAGAATCAAACAACGTAGAAGTTTCATCTTCTCAGTGATTCATCAATGTAAGTACAGACTCACACATTTAAATAAAAAAGTTTCACATTTCACAGACATACAACATTAATATTTGGAATGAAAAATGAAAAAACTTAGCATTCGAAAGTAAAATAGTAAGGAACATTTTTGGACCAGTATTTGATGAAAGTAAAATGAGCGAAGTTTGTCATTTTGAGTTGCACAATATTTGTCGCCTAAGCTGCGGATCCTCAAGGTGGGGACGTGTCTCACGCAAATGTCATCAGATCTGCAAATGTGAATTTTACTGTACACTGTGATTTTTAAGAATTAACTATCATCTGTGAGCGCGTCCGCTCCCGGTAGCTGAGTGGACAGCGCGAAAGAATGTCAATCCTGCGGGCCCATGTTCGGTTCCTGGCTGGGTCGGAGATTTTCTCCGCTCAGGGACTGAGAGTTGTGTGGTCCTAATCATCATAATTTCATCCCCATCGACGCGCAGGTCGCCGAAGTGGCGTCAATTCGAAAGACTTGCACCCGGCGACCGGTCTACCCCATGGGAGGCCCTAGTCACGCGGCATTTATATTTTATTTGTCTGTGAGCGGTACGTATACGGACATGGTCATGTGAGTTTTAATTGTCAACGTTTTATTTCTAACAAACCTTTGTATTATGTGCTATATTTTATCCACCAGAATGACAGTATAGCATTGGTTGCTATCTCACAGTAAGCAAGTTTCGCAACAAAAGTTTTTGAAGGCGAGAAGTTGACACATCTGTCGAAACCGGTTGTCAAAAGTAGAGGTGAATTTATGAGATCTTCGCTAATGAAAGTTTCTTACTGGAGGATAAAAAGATGAAGAAGTACGAGAGTAGTATAGACACTGTGACACCGTTGAACTGCTAAATAAGAGAAGGTTGAGATGGGTGGTAACATAGAAAGAATAAAGGATAATAGACTACATAGAATAGCATTCTGCTGGACAATGACCGGAGGCTGGAGGAACAGCAAGTTCCAGAATTAGGTGCCGAAATAGTACCCAGGAGGACACAGCTAGGTGGACATCAACAACAAGTGCAAGAACAGTGCGGTCTACAGACAAAAGTGGAAGAGCCTCGCACATCAGGCGTGTGGTTGATAGGCTCATGCAAAGTGTGGAAAACAGAAAAACACATTTTATCGCTTGCTACGGAACTAGCAGTTTCGGCTTATTAATGCATCACCCGTTTTCGACCGTTAGATATGTCCATACCTTGTGACAAGTTTACACAATACGATCCTGCACACTGACAGTGGACGAGGAGTTTTCAATGGCGTGTTTTTCTTCGCCCTCCGAAGCAAAGACTTCGGAGTTCCTGCGCATCATCAAGTGAAAGAAGGTGCAGAACGGTTTTGAGCAGTGGAAGCAACGAACGGAGTCCCATGTGGACTCGGATGCGTCCTAATCTAGACGTGTTTACCGTTATCTGTACGTATCTCATAAGTAAAGGAGGGGCGTTTCTTGCCAGAGAAAGAGAATCAAGTCTGCTATAAATTGTCGTTTCCTTCCACTGATTGATCGATTCTTTTTGAAACTTTCACAGTGTAACCTTAGTCTGAAAATTGCTAGTTAGAAAGTCAGCTTTCAGACTCACTCTTTCTTCCGTGAACTCTGAATCGCAAGCATACTGCAAACAGGTTTTGTAGCAAGTGATCGAATACTTAAGGTAATATGGTCTTTGACTAGTCGAGTAACGGCATGTCTGCCAGGAGATACTCTGGAGGACGCAGGTATGAACCAGTGGCATCCCTGCGCAGGACGCATGGCAAGTGGAACGTCGCTGGACATTCTGTTTCGTCCTGGCCTGTCTTCACGGCAGGTTTTCCGCGAGCCGCTCTGGCGGAGTTCTTGACTGAGCTTCCAGGCTTTTGGTGCAAACGCCTGGTTTAATAGCTTGCTGTGAAGTTAGCTTTCGATCGTCATTGTCATGCAACAAGTTACATGAAATACGCTGAGGTTTCGGCTTCCACTTTGCAGTCTGACGTAATATTTGTCTGCAGCGTTTTCTGATCTTTAATGTGCCTTTGCTTGTGTGCCAGTCCGTTGTTCAGTGAGGCAGTTGTCTACGGAAGTACGAGGTTCGGTATTGGGTTTTTATTTGCACATCCTTGTCGACTACATCAGGATTCTCTAATGTATGTAGAGTTCTTCTTTGATCAATCCTTTTTCTGCAGTGATCTCATGTGCCACGTAGTCCGCCTACGGACAATCGTAATGTTTCTTGTATCAATGATCATAGGTTGAGTCGTAATAAATCATACATTCAACTCAAGCTTATACGAATTATTTTCATTCTTGTGCCAATGCCGAAAGATACGAGTAAGTATACATTTCTCAGTATGTACATAATTTTAGGTGGAAACTCTATTCCGTTCTCTGTCTCCAGCAGCAATGTTAGTCAAGGCGAAGCAGAAATGCAGTCGTGTGCTTCACATCTTGGAAGGTAAGTGACGGTGCGGAGAACCTCAGCCTGCTTACTGCGTATCAGATTACGCTCGACAAGGTTGTTGTGCATCTTTATACCTCAGCTTCTGTGTAAAAAGGCGTTAGGTATTCAAGCCGAGCTACGCATGCTCACTGCAAGTGATTTATCTACTAGGTGGGTTATTTACACTTGATTTTTTGTAACTGATAGAAGTAAATATTGTCTCAAATTTTTTCTCAAATACCAGTTTATTTTATGCCTACATTTGTTTCCTTCGCACAAAGTAAGAATTACCTATTCCTGAATACGTTTTTTTTGATAAGGTCATATTGCGCAATAACTTATTTCTTGGATCAAAACTTTACGTAGAGAGAGGTATTGTCGTGTGCTCAGAACATTACAAGAAAGGGTAGGAAGCTTATAAGTTTTTGAATGCAAACAGCTGCAGCACACTAACCAGCCACGAAAACACGTTTGTTAGTAGTACTAGCAGTTTTGTCTATCTTGTGTGAAGGTGACATATTTACTCGCGTCAAATCTGTATTGAAATGGTGTACCTTTGGCGACGTAGACAACGTTTTCTATGATATACCACAAGTAAACAGCAGGTAAGGCGAGAGCTTCAAAAATCACATGGTAGAGAAATGTCCCAAGAGATGTTCCAGTGGAGAAGGATATCATCATCGCCCCTCCAACAACGCTGGAATGGATACACTTTCCTGACATCACTCTCTAATATCAATTAAACCGAGCGCTCTTGCATATTATTTTTGCACTGTATTTTTTTCAAATATTGTTGTGAATTATATACGTATATCCACGCGATACATAGTAACAGGAAGGACAGTCGTATCTGAAGATCCGCTATCTATGACGCGCGATTGGCGCTGGTACAGAGGCGGTACGTGATCAGTCTGCTACAGACAGGCGTGCAGTGGACGTGGTAACACTTTGCGAGCTAACCGATTCTGAACGAGGGATGATAATCGGTAGGAGACGCAGGGGCCATAGCGTATACGAGATCATGGAGTAGCTAGTAACCCTTCCGCACCCCAGGTTCTTCAAAGAATCGAGCTTCCGTGTACAAAACAGGTACAAACGGGTGATTACATTACAAATAACGTAAGGTGTATAACATTTGAAGTTAATTACGTAAGCGAAAACAGTATAGAAAGGTACTGAAATTGTGTTAAAAGTTCGTTACGAGTCGCTAGCTAACTGCTGTCATTATCAAACACTGGATGAGAATAGTCCCGGTAATTTGTGCTCCGTTTCAAGAAAAGCTAATTTTTCACGCATGTCGATGCTTACGATGTCATGATTCCTGAACTCTGTGTCGTAGAATGATATAATTTTGCAGATACATCCAGTGGTACATGTGTATCCTGTCTGCGTAATGTGTCGCGAATAAAGTTAGTAGTATAGAAGCTATAAATTAAAACGTCATCCTTATACTGACGTTTTACTCCATGAATAGCGAAAATCTAGTAAGCGATAAACTTTTCTTCTTTTTTAGGTTGTGTGTTTCTGTGAGGACGGGGGTGTTAGTAGGAAAACGTTACGAAATTATGTTTAGAAATTGGAAATTTGTGGTAAGAGCCTATGGGACCGAACTGATGAGGCCGTCGGTCCCTAAGCTCACACACTACTTAATCTAACTTAAACTAACTTACGCTAAGGACAGCACTCACTCCCATGCCCGATGGAGGACTCGAACCTCCGACTGGAGCAGCCGCCGAAATTATGTGTATAGTTTGTTGGAAGCAGGTAAGTGTTCTCATTCTCCAATACTGGAGGAATACAGTCTGTGTGATTTGCGCTGTCTCAAGACATACATAAAACTTAAATACTTGACTAATTGTGTTAAACCTTTAACGTAAGATTGTACCACTTAATAAGGAGATTATCCTAACATTTTACATTTTTAAGTTCGGTAAATTATTACATGAAATACTGAAAATCGAATTTCTGTTTCCCGTGAAAACTGTTACACAAGCAACCTGCAACTGGGATTGTCTGATTTTAGACGTTTAGTCATGTGTGCATGGGTCACTGGATACAGAAGATTAGACGAGGATTTAGGTTTCCGAAGTACACTGTGTACTGAGTAGGTCTTAAGTATTGCAGAGACATTGTTTCCCTATGCACTGGAAAACCACAAGTGTTTGAGGAACGGCTGTCCAACACCTTTGGCACAGCGACACCCGTAAGGTGCAACGGAGTGAGTCATATCGTCGCTAATTGAGTGTGCGATTGACAGAAAGCCATCTCTACGAGCACTGTACAGAGACAAATTTACGTTAGGTCGGGGTACGGCCCCGCGTGGGCACCCCGTTTTTGAATTGACTGCCATCGATTCAGAAGTTGATCATGTGGCAATTTTGTCTTATTACACCTTATACGGAAGGCCAGCATTGGACTTCCTTATAATTTTATTCATCATATGGTCATTGTGCACACAGTACTTTATGGAGTGGTCATCAATTATTATACTTTATTGTTCCATGAAAGTTCGTCCCAACAGGTCGCTCCAAATGTGAGAAAATGATGTAAGTCTGATCTTTACTACTTACATTTAACTTCTCTCATGTTCCACTTGAACATTGTTTAATGTAGAGCTTGGAAAGAAGGCTCAACAAATTACTGGTAGATACCTCTGCATTTAAGCTTCACTTTCGTGTGGAAGCAAATGGTCCAGTTGGTCTTCAAACTCAACAATGGCGCATTTGTCACAAACTGGCAAAATGGGGCCAATCCCCGCAGGTGTTCTGGGGAAAATCCCCGCATCTCTAACAATGTGACGACAGGCCTTCAGTGATAAGCCCCGCTAAAGATGATATTCAACACACACTGCGTGAGATTATCTCACTTGGAGATATAATTTCACTGTCTAAAATAGACACTTAGGGAACCCCTTCCGGCAGAGCACTGAAATCTGTGCTTCTACCGTCGACATCCAATGAAGAACGAATAGAGGAAGAAAGCATGGAAAAAGAAAAGCTTGCTACTTAGAAGGAAAGACGAACCAAGGAAAGGAAAGAGCGTGCTGTAGAAACAAAACGACTAAAGCTAGACTTCACTACGCCAGTGTCAAAAAAGTAAGGAAACAGTCAGTCGGTTATTCTTCGGAGTCAGATTCAGACTTCTCACTTCATGATAGTAACTCAGATATACATATGAACTTACTATTTAGCGAAGAAGTATCCGAACAAGAAGAAGAGGAGGAAGAACATGGGACTTAAAGAAGCACACTATTTACTAGATGTCTAGGTAGCTTAGCGCCAGTTCACTAACTCTCTCCGGTTACCATATTAACCCTCCTTTCTTAGAGAAGAAAGTATTATTTTTGTAAAAGTATTTCTAAGCATTATGTTCATTTCAGTTCTATAGGCCTACTGTGTTGGGTAACTATGTTACAATTCAGCAATGTTACTAAGTGTTATTTCCATTGTTTTTGTTATGCACTCATCCATTTTTAACCATTGTCATATCAAGTGGGACAAAGACACGCACTGCGCGCTTTACCCCACCTAGTGGGAGTAGCCACACTGTAAATTTCTCTGTAATTAATAACTAGAGCGAGGTGGAATTTCGAAGGGATATAGGTGACAACCGAACCTATGACTTCAATTCGAAATCGCAGGAAAATCTGCCCCTCAATGACCATAATGTTAGAAAAACTCAAAATTTCGGGGCTTCACCCCTACCTACCCCTCTGCATAGGCGTCAGCACCCAACGACACTCTCGCAGCCTAGTGCCTTCCTATCGCTTTTGGCTACTGAGTGTGAACAGCACAGTAATTAATACAGTCAATAATAGATATTGCTTGTAAAGTTCGTGGAGAAGTTAGGCAGCAAAACACGAAACTGCGCAGAACCGCCATGAAATTAGCATCATCTACACTTTAGTAATGCAACTATATTGTCCACATCAAAAAATGGTTCAAATGGCTCTGAGCACTATGGGACTTAACATCTTAGGTCATCAGTCCCCTAGAACTTAGAACTACTTAAACCTAACTAACATAAGGACATCACACACATCCATGCCCGAGGCAGGATTCGAACCTGCGACCGTAGCAGTCCCGCGGTTCCGGACTGCAGCGCCTAGAACCGCATGACCACCGCGGCCGGCGACTGTCCACATCACATAATAAAACTATCGAAACGTGTCTTGGGACATGGCAATAAAAAACAGTAATAACTGTACGTTGCGTGTTTTATGTGTCAAGAGATCTTGTTGTAAGAGGACACGCGACGATTGCTGGTAGAGATTTAACACGAAGAAGCCCGCCACTATCGTTGAATCGCCGTCGAATGGATCTCGGGCTTGCAGACAGCAAGATGGCGGCGGATCCGCTCCAGGGAGAGCCCTGGAGGCTGGTGGCTGGAGGCTGTTCTTCTGGATCGATGCAGGCCACACCCCGTGACGTCAGACGAGGTCCAGAAAATCCATACTGGCGCGCGCTGGCGGGTCGCAAGCGGGTCCGCCCGCTGTCCCAGGCGACCGCGCGGCCTGCCCGTCTCTCCCTCTAGTCTCGTCTTTAATGCACACCCCGCCTCTTCAGACCACAGTCCCATTCTTTAAAACATTTTACTCATTAGGACCTTCCCCGTCATTAACAACTGTAATATGAAGTCAGCTTCTGCTGTGATAATTGTCACGTGAAGTCATCTACTGTTGTGATAATTGTCACTGTGTAAGAGAGCAACGTCGGACCATCCTACTTGTATTATACCACAGCCATTTAATCTCGTGCTGTTAATAGCATATTGAAGAGTATTGCACAAAATAACTAATTTATTTTTCATACTTTACTTCAATAAACTTCATTATTCACTGGATAATTTTTACGGCACTAATCCGGTTCTTCCGGGAATATTTAACTTAAGAGAATATTTCTTATTTATGCTTCGTACGAAACGTGTGGAGGCGTAATTTTCAGTGAGCAAAAAGTTGTTTCTTTCTATATTCGGTTCACGTGAAAATCCTCATTCTTCTATTCTCTATAAGCATTTACTTTTTCCGAAAACGCTTTATTTAAAAAGTGATTGGGGTCTCAGAAATTTTGAATGTTGAGTAGTTTTTTTTTCAAGTTCAGTACGATAAGATTCTAGCCTTGATTTTTCTGACACCAATTATGACCTCTGTCACTAAAATGACTTATTTTTTTGTTAATTATTCAATTTGAAAAATTAACTTTTGTAGAAACTCTTCGGTGATCTCTGGGAAGCCGCAAGTAAGTAGAAATCATTTTCAGGAAATAGTATAAATAATTTTAATTTTTTCTGGTTATACAGCCCACAGTTAAGCAAACTTGGTCTTTTCCCAGTTCTAATTCTGCGTCCTCTAATTTTGCTATCTTTTACGTTGATATAAAAAAGTATCCAAAATTTCCATTTTTAAGTTATTTGTGTCATGGATAGGCGTGCAGACAATCATCGAGTCTGTCAGTGATTAGCTAATAAGACGTAAACGTTTAGCGAGCCACCAAATTCTGCATTTAGTATATGAGGCTATCTGTGCGAAACATTTTGTATTGCACCTTGATTGTGTTCATTTTGGGACCGAAGAGTGAAAAGTTTGTATAAATATGTCAGCAAATAATTGTATGACAGTGTTCACGAACGTAGCTATGCACCTGCTCTATATGCTTTAACCATGGAATCTGATGAAACTGATAATTAGACAGTGACATTCATTCCAAATAAACAAGAAGGGAGCGAAAACTCATTACTGCTGTGCAATGTCCATTATTTGACGTAGTCCTTAAGAGACTTCCACAGCAGGAAGATCATCGCCACCACGTACCATTGCAGCTACCGACTGCAGAGTACCAGCTGAGTGAAGTTACAACTAAAGCGCTAAATTAAAACGCTGGTTTCCATTTCGGGAGAGGAGGGGAATCACACTATTTAGACACTCACCCCCCCCACCCCCACCCCACCACCCACCCGCAAAATCTAATTGACCGTCAGTGTCACTATTGACACGCCACAATGCCCACAACTACAACAATAACAATAAAATGTTTAGTATCATAACAGTGATTTGTTTCTATCAATGAGTATATCGCTTTAGCATAACTTCTAAGAAATTCTGTTTCACAGAACTACAATATTTGAAAAGCATTCATCCAATAAACTGATATGTACACGTGTCACGCAGTTGATTTAAAAACGATTATAACAAAGAGCTCTCAGAATACTAACAACATTAAAATTTACGCAACACAAAATCGAAGTGTTCATTGATCATCTGTGTTACTAAATCAGTAGTCCTGTTCATGTTTCACGTTGTGTATCTATCAGCTTCCAGAGTTAACAAAAAACTGATTTTCAGCGTTTCAGATAGTTACTGACCAAACTTAAAAATTTAAAACTCTTTCACAATCTAGTAGCAATGAAAAGTGTAATCTTATGTTGAAGTTTAAACGCAGTAATCCAAATATTGTCCGCAGCGTTCTCGCTTCCCGCGCACGGGGTCTCTGGTTCGATTCCCGGCGAGGTCAGGGAGTTTTCCTGTCTCGAGATGACTGGGTGTTGTTGTTTCGTCTACACCATCATCATTCATCCTCATTACGGTCGGAGGAAGGCAATGGCAAACCACCTCCACTAGGACCTTGATTGGTTCGGGGGTGTGGGTCTCCCGCATCATCCCCTACGCTCCTCGTAGTATGGGACTCTTCATCATCAACCCAAATATTACAGTTAGCAGCTGTGTATATACTCATCAGCCGAAACATTACGACCACCTACCTAATAGCCGGTATCTCCACCCTTTGGCAAGGATAACAGCGGCGACGCGTATGGAAGCAATAAGGCCTCGGAAGGTCTCTGGAGATAGTTGGCACCACATCGGCATATACAAGTCACCTAATTCCCGTAAATTCCGGGAAGCGGGGCGATGAGATCTGATACCACTTCCAATCACATCTGGCGAGTTGGGGAGCAGAACATCAACTGGAACTTGCCACTGTGTTCCTCAGACCACTCCATCACACTCATGTTCTTGTGACATGTTTGCTGATGACACTAGCTTGGTGGTAAAGGATGTTGTGTGCAACATTGACTCGGTTTCAAGTAGTGCAGTACATGACCTCAGTTCATGGCTCGTAGAAAATAAACTAACGTTAAATCACAGTGAGACTCAGTTTTTACAGTTCCTAACACACAATTCAACAAAACCTGACGTTTTAATCTCACAGAACGGGCATATGATTAGTGAAACTGAACAGTTCAAATTCCTAGGTGTTCAGATAGATAGTAAGCTGTCGTGGAAAGCCCACGTTCAGGATATTGTTCAAAGACTTAATACTGCCATTTTCACTATTCGAACGGTATCGAAAGTGAGTGATACTTCGACACGTAAATTAGTCTACTTTGCTTATTTTCATTCACATATGTCGTATGGTGTTATGTTTTGGGGTAACTCTTCCCATTCTAGAAGGATATTTTTGGCTCAGAAACGGGCGGTTCGGGCAATAAGTGGTGTGCGTTCACGAACATCTTGTCGACCTCTGTTCACGAGTCTGGGTATTTTGACATTGGCCTCTCAATATGTGTATTCCTTATTGTCGTTTCTTGTTATCAATATTAGTTTATTTCCAACAATAAGCAGCTTTCACTCGGTTAATACTCGGCAGAAATCAAAACTCCATTTGGATCGGACTTCCTTAACCCTTCTGCAAAAAGGTGTGCAGTATACTGCTGCATCCATTTTCAATAAGCTGCCACTCGAATTCAAAAATCTTAGCAGAAATACACGCGCTTTCAAATCGAAACTGAAGAGTTTCCTCATGGGTCACTCCTTCTATTCTGTCGAGGAGTTCCTTGAAAAATTAAGATGATTCTCATTGTATTGCTGATAGCGTTTGCTTAAACTTATGGACTGATTTTCTTTCAGGTTCATGAACATTTATTTTTATCTGTTATTACTTTTTATGTTGTAAGTTCATGTACTGACACGTTCCATGACCTTGGAGATTTGCTCCTCAATTTGGTCTTACGGAACTTGACATGTAAATAAAAATAAACATGGAGCATTACCTTTTTGAAAAATGCACTGCCTTCGGGAAAAACGATCGTTATGAAGGGGTGTACGTAGTCTATAACCAGTGTACGCTACTCCTTGGCCGTCATGGTGCCTTGCACGAGCTCCACTGGATCCATGGATACACATGTGAATGTCCCCCAGAGCATAATGGAGCCGCCGCCAGATTGCCTTCGTCTCACAGTACAGGTGTCAAGGAGCTGTTCCCCTGGAAGACGACGGGTTTGCTCCCTCCCACCGAAGAACGTGACGGTATTCATCAGACCACGTAACGCTTTGCCACTGTGCCACGTCCAGTGCCGATGCTCACATGCCTATTTCAGTCGTAGTTGCCGATGTCGTGGCGTTAACATTGGCACATGCATGGGTCGTCGACTGCGAAGGCCCATCGTTAGGAATGTTCGGTGCAGTGTGTTTCAGACACACTTGAACTCTGTCCGGCATTCAAGTCTGATGGTCCCGCCACAGTTCGCAGCCTGTCCTGTTTTACCTTTCTGCCCAGCCTACGACAACCGACAGCTATCATGAGGAGTGACCATCCAATCCCACAACGTCAGGACATGGTTTCGCCTTGGTTTCGCCAAATGTTGAAGACACTCACCGTAGCGCTCCTCGAACACCCGACAAGTCGGGCCATCACAATCTGCAGTCGGCGAAACCCAGGTAGGGCGCGCTCCCTCTCCATCCTACACACGGACAGCACGCTCACTGACACTACATGCAGTGTTCGTGTGAAACTTCCTGGCAGATGAAAACTGTGTGCTGGACCGAGACTCGAACTCGGGACCTTTGCCTTTCGCCTGCAAGTGCTCTACCAACTGAGCTACCGAAGCACGACCCACGCCCCGTCCTCACAGCTTTATTTCCGCCAGTACCTCGCCTCCTACTGTTCGTGTGTCGGACTAGCAGTGATTCCTGGACAGGTTTATATCAATAGTAGGACGGTGGTCACAACATTTTGACTGATCAGTCTATGTCGTCAGGCAGCGCCACTGGTTCAAAAAATGGTTCAAATCGCTCTGAGCACTACGGGACTTAACTTCTGAGGTCATCAGTCCCCTAGAACTTAGAACAACTTAAACGTAACTAACCTAAGGACATCACACACATCCATACCCGAGGCAGGATTCGAACCTGCGACTTTTTTGTTGACTTATTTCTCCAAGAAAATCCGCCAAACGGTCGGGAGAGCGGTGTGCTCACGCCCCTCCGTACAGCATCTGCATGACGCTGCAAGGAAGAAGATGACACGGCAGCCGGTACACATCCCTTGGGCCTTATTTTATGACGTAGTCTAGGCACTTACACACAACTCAAACTAAATTACATTTAATAATCCAATAAATAACAAGAGATGTGGCAATCAGCCACTACAGAGACTCAACTGCAGACCTGAGGGGAAACATAAAATTAGAAGACCGGGGCTTTGGTGGGCACACAGATCTGCGACCTAATCCGTGACTGATACGTCTAGTTTTCTTGAACCGAAATAGTCATAGCTTTGTCTTCGTATCATTGACGATCGATGAGCATTTCGCTGTCTTAAGGACCGACAACCATGCACTTTGGTCCCATAAAACAACACAAATCATCCTCATCATTATCAGCTTCAGGACCATCATCAATCGTCATCATCCTGCTGCTACCGATGAAAACAATGATGATGATAAATAAATTTACCGTGTGATAGAAGCAATAGTTCAGCACACTGACAGAGCAACAATAAACGTGAACTTATCAGGTAATCTCTGACACACATAGTCGAAGTGAAATGGCTGAAAGTACGTTGCGAGTCTTGGGTACGGGTCAGAAAAGGGAGAAGTGTCCCGCCACCGTATCATTTATGCTTCAAAAACAAATGGTTAGGAAATGGTAAAAATCAAACTTAGCCAATGTGTTCACTCCAGTTCCCCGCAGTAACAGATAAGAAGCAGTCAACACTGCAAAAAAGTTACATGAAATAGCAGCGAAAAATCAAACCTAAATTTTATTCGAAAAGACAAAGCACATAGAACAGTTTTCATAATCAGCCTTCAATCATCCAATCCGCCAAATGGATAGACACATGGCTCGAACTGAAATTTTTGACCTAATGGGGCTACAGCAATTTTACCAAATGACTAAAAGCATTCATTCCCAATATTGCAGGCTGAGTACCTAACGGCTTCCAGGTACTACAAAAATGACGCATAACTGATAATTTCTGAACGTAATGCTGTCATAATTTATTCGTTATGAGGTATAATCTTACCTTACAGGTTTAACACAGTAAGCCAAGCATTTATGTTAGAACTGTATATATGTCTTAAGTGAAACTGGTGGCACACAAATTACCCGGACAATATTCATCTAGTATTTGCGAATGAGAGCATTTAGTGAGTTTCAACTAATTTTACACATAATTTCAAACCTTTTAGAAACTTTTTCTCGCTGACTCCCCTACAAAGTAATGAAAGCAAATTTATTACATTTCCTCTGTAATGCAGTAAAACTTCATCACCAGGCATGAAGTTGTAATTTATCAGTTCTTTGCTAATAACTTTATTGGCAACAAATTTTTCTGACAGTTTCCACATACACCACTGAATGCACCTGCAAAGCTATATCTTTGTACGATATATAGTTCAGGATATATGACCTAATAAATATCGCTTGTATAAACCGTTTTATACATCGGAGACCTGGTCTTTAAAGAAACTGCGGGGGCTGGGGGGTGGAAGTGTCGCTAGTTTGCAAGAAACCAAAGGAAGGATTGCAAAGTTAAGGTGACTGCATAAACGGCGTGAGGCAGTAGCAAGAAAAACTGTATTGAAGAAGGCTAAACAACGGCATCGCAACATACTTGTCGCAATAAAACCATTTTATGCCACTGCAACTACGATAATTGTGGTATATCTCAAACAAAACTGTATAAATACGCGAGAGGAAACGGGTCGAAAAGAAAAAAGATCTGAATTTAAAGACAGGATTTGGATGAAAAAAAAATTACAAGAAATCTATCAAGCTACAGAAAAGAATGACGGATACCACTAAGAAACGGCGATTATGATTTTACTTTCACATCTAATACACAGCGAGCGCTTGCAGATGTAGCTCCGCGAAGTAATTAGCGTTTGTTGGATGGATTATCTACACGCAACGTTTTCAGCCGAGCAAAATACAGGTTGAGTCAGGTGCATATTTTGAGGGGTGATAATACTGGTAATTCTAAAAAAAAGCTTCAGGTGAACATATCCCCTTTTCTTAACCGTATCCCACATACAGCTGTTTGAAAATTACGCCAGTAGGTCGCATGTTCTCCTTCACCAGCACTCAGATGTGAAAACAACCAAAGCGACTTTAGGCTCCTTAGTGACGTCTTTACTGAAAATTTCAAGGCGCACTTCACTTGTGCGGTGTTATTGATCACCAGTTCATCGTCCAGTCGTTTAAGATAACCGTCTTAATGACGTACGTATCTTGATTTCCTTCAAAGGATATTCCTTTGGCAACAAGCGTCGTATGTACTTTCAGCACGCCGGAACTCCTGCACGCAGTATTGGACCACTGAGACAGTATCTCACCAAACCGCATCCTGGGCACTGGATCTGTCGCCATGGAGTCACTTCCTGGCCGCCGAGGTCACTCAGTCTTATTCTATTAGATTACTGCTTGTGAGTTGACTTACGAGCGTAGTCTACAAGAGCAGAGGGGATAAGAAGGAGAAACTTCTCGCTCGTATGTTACATACATGTGCACAAGTAAAGGACCATACCAATGAACTCAGATGAGCAACACATCAGCTGTCTACAAGAGATGTATGTCAGTTGACGGTGGACTGTTTGAATACCTTTTGCGAGGAAATGTACACAATTAAACAAAACATTGGATCACAATATTTCATTTACTATCATATGCATTTGCCCCGGTCCCCATTGTTTTAAGCAGTTTCCTCAGAAACGTTAAGAACATGCCACGTATTCATATGACGTATTCGTTCGGTATCCCCCCGACTTGCCTTGTGTAACAGTGCGCGGTAGTGAACACCTGCTTATTCTTATGGAAAAGAAAGCAGACCTCACGAGTGACGTCTCTTAAAAATAAGGATGAGTGAAGTTAGCTTTGCGAACTAATGAGTTGCAGCAACGCGAGTTAGATGGTTCCCTCAAATAGTATTTAAACTAACATTCCCCACACAGACCTGAAGCAAATTCTATTATAGGCAATGCTAGCAACGCCTTTGTTTGAATATCAAGCGAGCTGCACGCCGAAATGTCTACAAGGCGCACTGATCAAATGTTGCCTGTGGGAGCGTTGCCTTAGGTTGAAGCTTCGAGTAGTGTACATTTCAATTCCTAACAAAAATATTCTCCGCAAAGGGACATCTTTACAAGATAACGACAGAAAGAAGGAGACAAGAGGATAGCACTGCAAAGAACATTACAAAAGAAAATTCACCATCCCACTATTAAAATAAAATGTAATGAAAAACAGTTGTTACATATAACAAACTATATCATATAGCGTGTGGAATAATATAGACTAACCTTTTATTTGGTCCGACAACTTATTTCAAGGTACTTGGACACAATGCTTCGACTGTCATTGCATGATATCCCCAACACGCTATGATCGGAACATCTTAAAATGCTTGATATGTAAAACTTTTAAAAACTGCCAAACACCGCTTTGTTAGAAATTGATACAAAAAGCTATCTCTCTCACCCCCCCCCCCTTCTCCCCACCCACCCACTGCTAAACCATTTACGTCCAAGCCATTTCTGCCACTCGGAAATTAGAGCGAACGAATATTGCAACAAATGGCACAGAGCTAAGTATTATTGTTATAAAATACCTAAAAGTGGAAATTGGACGAATATTTCGATATTCCTATAACTAAAGGTACTAACGCCTACAACATAAGAGTTCGGCAATGCAATACAGCCGAATTAAAACTGGCGGAACAGGGGGAATTAGATAACTAATTGAGAGGTTGGAAATAGGTGACGAGTTTGCCAACTGGAGAGAAAAATAACAGGAGAGCAAAATAACTGAGATTTGACTGTTAGTATGTAAACCTGTTTCTGAAGGCAATTGCCTTGAGCCTTGTGCAGCAGCGAAATTTGGAAGATAAACAGTTCAGACATCACGGGAATATCAGACTTTCAAATATGGTGCATTGATGATGAGTAGATGGGTAGTCGAACAACTAATGAGAAGTTAGTGATTCGAATTTGGGGAAAAAAGAAATTTATGGCCGAAATAGGCTAAAATAATGGATCATTTGATAGGACACATCCTCAAGCAAACCAAGGAAGATGTAATTTGGTAATGAGAAGCTGTGAATTTTATCGATTATAAATGAAGACAAATACTTGTCTGTAGTAAGCAGATTCCAATTGAAGTAGGTTGTGGTAGTTAAGCAGAGATGAAGAAGCTTGCACAGAGTAGAGTATCAATGAGACCTGCATCAGACCAGTCTTTGGGCTGAACACCACAGCAACAAATACAACACGTGTGCGACGTCTTAGGTGTCCAGTAAATCAGAAAATTACCATTAATCATACACACTAGTTTGAAATGTATATGTTCGTAATGTGTCGAGACGTACTACAATGTCCAGTGTCATTAATGTAACCACCTGTCAGAGGCCTGAATGGCCACCTTCTGCAGCGCGGACCACTGCGAGAAGCCCGGGAAGAGAGGCAATGAACTTCTGGAAGGTACCGACAGGGATATGGAGCTATGGAGGCTCCAGTGCTGTCGTCAGCTGCGCGCGGTTTCTCGGCTGAGGATACATGGCGCGAACAGCCCGATCGAGGTGGTCCCACCGGATCTCGACTTGGTTTGGTGGCCAGCTGAGTACGGTAAACTGATGCTGGTACTCTTCGAACAACCCACTAACACTGCGAACTGCGTGGCACGTTGGAATGTCCTGCTGGTAGACGCTATCGTGCCGAGGAAATACAAACTGCTTGTACGGATGGACACCTTCCCCAAGGATAGATGCCTACTTGTGTTGATGCAGAATGACGAGATCATCCAGGAAATGAAGCGAAAACATTTCCCAGACCATAACGCATGCAGGATGTTTGCTTTCAGACGTTTTTCGCCGTACACGCCAACGGCCATCTGTCCGATTAAGTGTAATACGTGATTCATCTAAAAAAGCCACATATCGCCACTCACTACACGTCCAGTTACGATACTGGAGTGTAAATTCCAGCTTTCGTCGCCGATAAGTAGCAATCCGCATGGGTATAGAAAGAGGCACCTGCTGCGGGGGCCCATACGCAGCAACGTTCGCTGAATGGTTGCTTTGGAGACACTGTTGATAGGCCCTTGGTTCATCTGGCCGGTCAGTTGCTCACGAGGGTGCATATGTATTCGCCCGTACTCACCTCCGCAGCTGTCTTTCACGCCTGTCAGCTATGGCTAGTGTTGCATCACAGTTGCCTCGGTGCTGTTATTTTGCCATGCACGGTATATCGGGTGATCAAAAAGTCAGTATAAATTTGAAAAGTGAATAAATCACGGAATAATGTAGATAGAGAGGCAAAATTGGGCACACATGCTTAGAATGACATGGGGTTTTATTAGAACAAAAAAAAAAGTTCAAAAAATGTCCTACAGATGGCGCTTTATCTGTTCAGAATAGCAATAATTAGCATAACAAAGTAAGACAAAGCAAAGATGATGTTCTTTACAGGAAATGCTCAATATGTCCACCATCATTCCTCAACAATAGTTGTAGTCGAGGAATAATGTTGTGAACAGCATTATAAAGCATGTCCGGAGTTATGGTGAGGCATTGGCGTCGGATGTTGTCTTTCAGCATCCCTAGAGGTGTCGGTCGATCACGCTACACTTGCGACTTCAGGTAACCCCAAAGCCAATAATCGCACGGACTGAGGTCTGGGGACCTGGGAGGCCAAGCATGACGAAAGTGGCGGCTGAGCACACGATCATCACCAAACGACGCGCGCTAGAGATCTTTCACGCGTCTAGCAATATGGGGTGGAGCGCCATCCTGCATTAACATCGTACGTTCCAGCAGGTGTTTATCAGCCAGGCTGGGGATGATGCAATTCTGTAACACATCGGCGTACCTGTCCCCCGTCACGGTAGCAGTTAGTCACTGACGTTTTGTTGTCCAGCGCCATCTGTAGGCCATTTTGTGAACTTTTTTTTTTTGTTCTAATAAAACCCCATGTCATTCCAAGCATGTGTGTCAATTTTTACGTCTCTATCTACATTATTCAGTGGTTTATTAAGTTTCCAAATTTATACTGACTTTTTGATCACCCAGTACTTTAACCACAGCGTCATGAGGACGGTATACAGAAATAGTCGTTTCGGAAATGCTTGCACTCTTGGTCCGAAAGCCTGTGATCATGTCCTTTCGGACGTCAGCTAGACTGATCCGTTACGGCATTACCACAACGGCTAGACTGTTTCTCGCGTCCCTTCCCACCCACCCCCCCCCCCCCCGCCCCTACCCCCACCACCCACCCGATAAGCTTATACACTGCACAGCCAAAGAAACTGGTACACCTGAAATCAGACGTGCCGCAACACGACGTGGCATGGACTCGACTAATGTGTGGAGTAGTGCTGGAGGGAATTGACATCATGAATCCTGCAGAGCGATATATAAACTCGTAAGAGGGGGTTAGATCCCTTCTAAACAGCACGTTGTAAAGCATCACAGATACGCTCAATAATGTTCATGTCTGCGGAGTTTGGTCGCCAGCGGCTATTTAACTCAGAAGAGTGTTCCTGGAGCCGTTCCGTAACAATACTGGACGTGTGGGGTGTCGCATTGTCCTGCTGGAATTGCTCAAGTCCGTCGGAATGCACAATGAACATGAAAGGATGCAGGTGATCAGACAGAATGTTTACGCACGTGTCACCTGTTACATACGTATCTAGACTCATCAGGGGTCCCATATCACTCCAACTGCACACGCCTCCCGCCATTACAGAGCCTCCCAACAGCTTGAACATTCCCCGGCCGACGTGCAGGAGACTTCAATCCATGAGGTTCTCTCCACACCCGTACAAGTCCATCCACTCGATACAGTTTCAAACGAGATTCGTCCGCCAGGCAACGTGTTTCCAGTCATCAACAGTCCAGTGTCAGTGTTGACGTTTTGAAACCTGCACCACGCAAGCAACGAGCAGACCTTAGTGGCTCGGCATCACAGTTTTCTTTATCTTAAATATCTTTCTGACTAATGCCCTTTTGGCATATTTATTATTTTATAAATGACGTATAAGTACTGCCAGTCCTTCACGGTGATCATACGTTTGTTGTCATAATTCTGTGACCATGCTACAGAATATAAACCATTCTTTGATTTAAATTCTGACGAAGACACTCCTAGCAGTGTTCAAACCAGGTTAATTTGTTAAAAATAGCGACCGAGGACTGTTTTTCTTTCAACTGTGACAAAATTTTGGTTACCGGACCAAAAAGTTTGTAGTTAACACCAACCAAAGAGGAATCAACTTGATACAGGTAACCGATCACAAAGGTAAAAGGGGTGGTGCCGCATGGAAGGCTTTGAATATGTTAAAGCAGGTCGCACGTGATCAGTTCGTGAACTTCAGCAGCCTGCAAGAATATCTTCAATTCAGTAAAATCTATTACAGGTGCAGCATAGACGAATAATTGTTTTAGCTACTAGTGCGGTAGCGTTGTGAGGAAAAGGAGACCACTAAACATCACACAGACAGCCGGAGCTACCAGTATCAACTGGAAGCCGTTTTGTCCCTCTGTAGCGGCGGCCGACTGAAAAGTCAACACAATGTGGACGCAGCATATCCAGGCCGGGTCGCCCTTTAGGTACAATAAACTGCGCCACCGGGCACCGGACGGAAAACAAACATGCCCGTCCTAAAATATCATATTCCCCAGTCAATAAATACATCAGGATTGGCGACTTCCACATGCTCAACAGACTTCCAGAGGTCTTTTGTCAATATACACTACGCCCAACTCAGTTATCGCCCTTGAATAACTCTTCTCTGATTCAGTTCTTATGATGTAAAACTTTACGGCATAGAAAGAGAACACGGGCACCCCAACCACTGTAAACATCTATACAATCAAAAATGAGCAAACTGAGTAGTTATCGACAGTGCATATTAATTACTAAGGGCTGAGCGAGTAGCAATAACTTTGTTCGAAAATGGCTCTGAGCACTACGGGACTCAACATCTGAGGTCGTAAGTCCCCTAGAACTTAGAACTACTTAAACCTAACTAACCTAAGGACATCACACACATCCATGCCCGAGGCAGGAGGTTCCAGACTGTAGCGCCTAGAACCGCTCTGCCACACCGACCAGCAATAACTTTGTGTCTCTGTTTTTTGACGAGGGAGAGAGAGTAGAATCCCGAGCAGAATTTATCCAAAAAAACTCTAATTGTAAGCCCACTTACTAATTTAATCTCAACAGACCTGTTGGGTAGGACGTATTTTATAGAAACATGGTTAACGTGTTTTCTCGACCACCATAGAAGATTAGGATCCTTCTGTGGTCTGTAATTGTCGCGGTGGTAACACCAGTTCCAGTCAGATCGCCGCGGTTTAAGCGTTATCGATCTTGGCTAGCGCTAGGGTGGGTGACCGTCCATTGGCGAGCGCGCTGCACTCAGCCCTTGTGAGGCCGATTGAGGAGTTGCTCGATGGGGAAGTAGCGGCTCCCGTCACGAAAACTGGGCGGGAGAGCGGTGTGCCGACCACATGTCCCCCCGTAGCCGCATCTAGTGACGCCTATCGGCTGAGAAGACACGGCGGTCGGTCGGTTCCGTTGGAGCTTTAAGGCCTGTTCGGACGGAAGTTTTTATCTTTAAGAGACAGTATTTTGATTGCCCCAGTGTTAAGGAGGCCACACACGTTACTGCACTGCTTGACAAGTACGCATGGTCAAACGATTTTTACCATCAAAAACATGTCGTTTTTAGTTCTTCGTGCCTCAGTCGGTAAAATCGGAACCCTTGCACGATCACTTTGTCGTCTGTCTGTCTGTACGAATTTTCATAACAATTTTTCTCAACTATGGGTACACATACGAAATAGAAATTTATGTCACATATTAAGGTTTACGGTACCTTGGTTCTGTAAAAAAGTGATACGTATAAATCAGTGCAATCAAAAGATACAGCGATTTATGTCACATATTTTGATGCTCGCAAACGCACTCGTTATAAGCTACAGGGTACTTCGTGTTGACCTAGAACAATAAAATTTGGTAAGAAGGAATGTTTCGCGCTATAGCCAAAGGAAAAAAAATCCGAAAATCGTTAATTTGTAATTATATCACAATGTCTGTCTATCTGCCCGTCTGTTAAGACCCCTTTTTCTCAGCAACGTGTAGACGTATCTAATTGAAATTTATCTCACATATTAAGGTCTACGGCCCCTGACGATATAAAAAAGTGAAGCATCTAAGTCAATGCAAGTATGGCCACTTACGTCATATATTTTGATACCCTCAACCTTACGTCATATATTTTGATACTCTCAATCTCAGACATAAAATCTACAGGGTATATCCGATTGACGTAGATCCATTAAATTCGGCAGAAAGAAAGATTTCACAGAACAAGTAAAGGAAAAGAACTAGAAAATTGTTAATTTGGAATCATATCACCCGGAAAAAAGTCTTTGTTTTGTCATTGATATCAGACTTCAGACTTGAAATTGGCCAATTTTTTAAATTAAAACATTCTCGAAAGGAATCCCTGAGACTGGTCTCTTTGAAGTGCCACTATCGATGACAGGCAAAAATCGTCGCGATTCCCTATTTCCTGGATGGATGAACTGTCTGTATACTTAATTACGTTTGTACGAAACATTCAGTGCGCGGTTCCTACTCGCAAGGCGGGTATCTACCGTATTCCTGGCAGTTGTGGCGTGTCACACGTTGGTCAGAGCATGGACGTCGTGGGGGAAAGGTATATAAAACCTAAGCGTAACACAGATTGCAACATCCCAGGAAATCTGCTACTGTAGAACGTTGCCATGGTACTGGACACTGTACGAAACAAAGCAACACGGAGAGACAGGTGAGGGGCTCCAGGTATTGCGATAGTGTTATTAACACAGCAGTTGAGAATATATTAGCAAAGGACCTTATAGAGACGGAGGTGTCCCGTTTTTCTTGGTCACAGAGATCTAAATACTCATAGTGCATTTTAAGCAAAGACAAAATTCCAGCCTCGTTTTCAGTGCAATTTCCAATTCTATTGATAATCCGAAGTGCATCTTCTCTGTGAGCGTCTAGACAATCTTTTATTTTTGCAGCACAATCTATATCCCAGACGCTCAGTTCGTCTGTCAGTTTGGTCCTGGAGGAAGAGAATGCAGGGACTGCTGGCTTTTTCTTCCCAAGCTTTCACAAACTTTCGTTATATAGCACTATTGAGATATTATTGTTTTCAAATTTATCCTTTGTTAGTGTTAAAACAGTGGCAGCTCGGAAAGTGGTCGAATAGTTCGTATATAGAGAGCCTTTAAAAAAATAGTGTTGCGAAAGAATGGTGTATGTTACCAGCTCGCGTGTGAGAACATTACATATTTTTTTTGTAACTGCATCTGTCAGATGACGATCAGATTGGCTTTAGGAAAATCAAACGCATCACAGAGGCAATTCTAACATTGTAGTCAATGTTGGAAGCAATACTGAAGAAAAATCAAGACACGATCATAGGATTTGTCTACTCAAAGAAAGCGTTCAACAATATAAAATGGTACCATATGTTCGAAATCCTAAGAAAATAGGGGTAAGCTATAGGGAAAGATGGGTAATATACAATATGTACAAGAGCCAAGAGGGAACAATAAGACTGAAAGATCATGAATGAAGTTCTCGGATTAAAAAGGGTGTAAGATAGGGTTGTAGTCTTTCGCCTCTATTGTACAACATTACATCGAAGAGGCAATGACGAAAATAAAAAAAAAGGTGTAAGAGTGTAATTAAGGTGAAAGGATATCAATGATAAGATTCGTTGATGACAAAAAATGGATCAAATGGCTCTGACAACTATGGGACTTAACATCTGAGGTCATCAGTCCCCTAGAACTTAGAACTACTGAAACCTAACTAACCTAAGGACATCACATACATCCATGCCAGAGGTAGGATTCGAACCTGCGACCGTAGCGGTCGCGCTGTTCCAGACTGAAGCGCTGATGACACTGCTATCCTCAGTGAAAGTGATGAAGAATTATAGGATCTGCTTAATCGAATGAACAGTCTAATGCGTACGGAATATGGATTAAGAGTAAATCGAAGAAGGACGAAAGTAATGGGAAATAGCAGAAATGAGGGCATCGAGAAAATTAACATCAAGATTGATGGTCACTAAGCAGACGAAGTATAGGAATTCTGCTACCTAGGTAGCAAAGTAACTCATGAAGGACGGAGCACGGAGGACATAAAAAGGAGACCAGCACTGGCAAAAAGTGCATTCCAGCACGAGAGGATTTTACTAGCATCAATCATAGGCCTCAATTTGAGGAAGAAATTTCTGAGAATGTACGCCTGGAGCACACCATCGTACGGAAGTGAGATATGGATTGTGGAAAAACTGGAACAGAAGAGAATCTAAGCGTTTCAGAAGTGGTGCTAGAGACGAATGTTGAAAATTAGGTGGACTGATGAGGTAAGGAGTGAGGAGGTTCTGCGGAGAATCGGCGAGGAAAGAAATATTTGGAAAACACTGAAAAGTAGAAGGCAAAGAATGGTAGGACATCGGTTAACACACCAGGGAATAGCTTGCATGATACTAGAGGAAACTGTAGGGCGCAAAAACTGTAGGGGAAGACAGATACTGGAACACATCGAGCAAATAATTGAGAATGTTTGTTGCCGTTGCGACTCTGAGGTGAAAATTATGGCAGAGGAGAGGTATTGGTGCCGAGCCGCATCAAACTAGTCAAAAGAAGTGGAACATAGCGCCAAGGTCGTTATGTTCCACTTGTCGCAGCCATCGTGGATTTTCCGTTGCCCAATAGTGCATATTATGCCGGTTTGCGTTACCGCTGTTGGTGAATGACGCTTCGTCGCTAAATAGAACGCGTGCAAAACATCTGTCATCGTCCCGTAATTTCTCCTGTGCCCACTGGCAGAACTTTACACGACGTTCAGTGTCGTCGCCATGCGATTCCTGGTGCATAGAAATATGGTACGGGTGCAATCGATGTTGATGTAGAATTCTCAACACCGACGTTTTTGAGATTCCCGATTCTCGCGCAATTTGTCTGCTACTGATGTGCGGATTAGCCGCGACAGCAGCTAAAACACCTACTTGGGCATCATCATTTGTTGCAAGTCATGGTTGACGTTTCACATGTGGCTGAACACTTCCTGTTTCCTTAAATAACGTAACTATCCGGTGAACGGTCCGGACACTTGGATGATGTCGTCCAGGATACCGAGCAGCATACATAGCACACGCCCGTTGGGCATTTTGATCTCAATAGCCATACATCAAAACGATATCGACCTTTTCCGGAATTGGTAAACGGTCCATTTTAACACGGGTAATGTATCACGAAGCAAATACCGTCTCCACTGGCGGAATGTTACGTCATACCACGTAGTTATACGTTTGTGACTATTACAGCGCCATTTTTCGTTTGACGCTTATTTCATGAAATATTTGGCCCGGTCACAATCCGTGGACCACCCTGTATATGGGTGGTCGGATACTTTTGATTATATAGTCTATACATGTAGGTGCAGTGGTAGACCACCACGTTTCTGATCATGCTGATGCTTGAGTAACTCCAGGCCCTACGTGTTTCCCGACCACTTTCGACGTCTATGAGAATCAATGGCACGACGCGTCACTGTGATCATTACGGCGACAGATGGGTACGTGTCTCTGTTTCACTTATTCACGACTCTATTACAAGAGGTAGCTTCACTCCGGTGGCGAACGCTTACAGTTCCTCTCCTTTACTGTCAGCCGCGGCTGGATGTTCTCCAGCGGCGCTCTGCAAATGAGATGTTAGACACGCGCAAGATTCCAATTCGACGTTAAGCCGTCGCGACCCTCACAGCCAACGAGCAAACCAATCAGTGTCCCTGCACGAGCTATTACGACATTAGCCACGGTGCTGCCGTACTGCTGGCGCCCAACTTCTCCCGGCTTGGAGAGTTTTTGCAGAGGAGATGGTGCGAGAGTGGCATTGTCCCCCGAGCCGACACCGTGGCAGATGAACGCCTCCTATAAATTTCTACGATTCGTACTTTCGCAGCTAGCCTAGATGTTATCCGAGCCTTTCACAACAGCTCTGATACGGCTATCTCTGTCGAACACAGAACCTATAAGGGCAAAGTCCAAGCGCCATATCTGTTCAAAGTTCAAATTCGCAGCGTTTGGACAAGAAATTAAGCAAGCTCTAGTACTGAGCTGTCATGCACCAACACAACCTTTTCTTTTGATGGTACTACAAGGCAATCACAATAAATTTTGGTAAGGTGAATGTAGACAGAAGTCACGGATTAGGCCTTTCGTCTATTCCTGCAGGTGAGCTGGCAGCTACAAAGCAGTCTATGATCGTGGGCATATGCTCAGCAAGTCGCTAACCATTCTAGCCATTATTTCCAGGAGATGCTTCCTGACGTTGCCGCTGCTTATTTGTTCAAGAAGCTCCTCATTCGGCCTCTTGTGGCTGAGTAGATTCCGTACCAGACGTCTCTACATCAGAATGTATCCGTGGAGGTACAGGAAACTGACCCGAATCCTTGCGTACCGAAGGCAGCGATACCTTCGGCTTGGGATGTTACATCAGTATCGAATGCGAACTATCTGTCTAGGCGCTCAGTCATAATAACTGCATCGAAACGGAGGAGAACAAAGATAAGGCTGACATACTAAATTCCTTTTTCGATACTAGTTTCACTGAGGGAGATCGTCCTGCGATTCCTCCTTTGAATCATCCCAAGGATATCAAAATCTCAGATATTGAAATAAGTGACCGCGAGATAGCAAATCAGTTGAAATCGCTCAACATATAATACCCAGCTGGGGCTAAAGGGGATACTTCTACAATTCTGCACAGATTACGCGGAAGAACGTTCTCCTCTTCTAATAGCAGTGCACGATAGATCTCTGAAGGAAAGCTCGAAATAATTGAAAAAAAATCACAAGTCAATCCGGTTTACAACAGGTGTCGTCGAAAAGACGCACAGAAGTATAGGTCTACATCGTTGACGCCAGTCTGTTGCGGAATTTTCACCTTTTAGCTCGCGTATTGTAATATTTCAGGTGTCTGAAAGATCTCCTCTCTAGGAATCAACGTGGGTTCCGCCAACAGCGGCCATGTGAAATCTGTCTCGCTTTGCTCGTCCACGAGACCCACAAAACAGTAAGCAGTAGGTAGACGCCGTGTTGCTCGATTCCCGCAAGGCGTTGCTCACTGCTTCGCATTGCCACCTAGCCAACAAAATAGGAGGGTACGTTTTATCAAACCAACTATGTGACTGGACTGAAGTTTTCCTAGCAAGCAGAACAAAGCATGTCATTCTTAGTGGAGAGAAATCATGAGACGTCAAAGTAGCTTCGAGTATATCCCAAGCGAGTGTTATACTACCATAATTTTTCACAGTATATATAAGTGAGCTGGTGAATAACGTCAGTTGTTCCATGAGGATTTGTCACGGATGATGCTGTTGTACACACAGAAGTGGCAATGTTCGAAAATTGTAGTCAAATGCAGGAAGAGCTGCAGAGGATAAAAGCTTGGTGTGGGCATTGGCAGTTGACCCTAAACATAAATTAATGCAACGTATTGCGGATGTAGAAAGAAAGACAAATTATTGTATGATAAAACAATAGCAAAACATTACCTGGAAGCAATCACTTCCATTAAATGCCTGCAATTGTTCGTAAGAAGCGATATTGTCCTGGCGTAAGCTGTCGCCAGCACACCGATCCGCAAAGAGTTTGCAAGAAGATCGATAACAGGCGCTGAATCAAACGCGCCTATCAGGAAAGAGGGCAAAGACAGACTCGCAGGCAACGTTCCACCAACGCCATCTCGACCGCCAGTGTTTAGATCGCCACAGCGGACTGGAGGGCCCAGTCAGTCACAAATAGTCAGCCGACTCGTAGATAGAGACAGTCGCACCCAGTCAGTCGAAGTCGCAGACAGCTCAGTTACTAGCTCAGTCACGATTCTAGTTGGCGTGTGTCAATTTACGTCAGTGGCTACGGATTGTAGTGTTTATAGCGGGATTTGAACTTTACCAGCAATGGAACTAAAATAGACTATTACGGAAGAACTTGTAACACAACACATGGACTAGCTTAAAAATAAGTAGTTTTTTTTTATTCTGGCAAATAAAGAACTCTGTTAAAACATGAGTGCAGTTGTGTTGCAGAAAGAGGATAGCGGGCACCAAAGAACATCCTCTCCTTGCTTCCTATGGTTCAAGACTCTACAGTGGCAACGATGACACAAAAGAAAAGATATAAACATGGACGACGACATAAAACAAATCGCAGCTAAGGCAGATGTCGGACTGTGGTCTATAGGAACAATCCTCAGAACCTGTAGTCCGCACACAAAGGTGGTACCTTACAAATCCCGTTTTACTCATACCTGAATATTATTCGTTCTGGGAAGAGTCGGGTAACATATCACTTCCACCTACCATCTCGTGAAATTACAGCCACTAAAACATCCGAGAAATGAAAGCTAATGCGGAGGTTTCCTGACCAACATTCTTCCCGTGGACTATTCGGAAATGGAACCTGGAAGGAGGAACATTTATTTATTTATTTATTTATTTTGTAATTTTAAACTGTGACCAGTGGTGGCAAGAAAGACGACTAACACACTCACACGACGACATAACACAGTCATTTAGATACCATATATTGTGGACTGTTCTCAGCCACTGTGCTGAGATGATACCCAATGTAGCACATAAGAGTACTTGCAGGGCCTCGAGTACAGGCGACGAATGACGCTGGAGGCAGTATTAGAGAGACAGGCAACAGTAGCTGTGGTAAGAGCTGAGACGACAGTGGCATTGACGGAGGCAGTGAGACATAGACGAAGGACAAAATGTATGGTCACGAGAACAACTGTACATTAGACAGTAAGACTGGATTGTAAGACAAATGTGGAAACTGAGGACAGCACACGCTGGCGTGTAGAGTAACCTGACCTACGTAACCTATCCTTGATGAAGAACCGTGCCGTCTTATTATCCATTTACAGCTTTCCACGGAGTGCATCCTTCATTGGACCAAAAAGAGGGTCCTTCGTTGCTCTTTATGGTCTTCCACTAGGCGGAGAGAAACCTAGCCGGCGCACATCTTTGAGTACCCCAACTGGCACAGAGACGTCCAGTTAGGCAGCGAGGTGTTTTTTGACTGTGATCCGATCACGTCGAATGGCAGTCTCTGCACGTTCCAGTACTGCAGGAGACACAGCTGCGTCCGGCCGGCCGGAACGAAGCAGATCGGACAGGTTTGTGCGACTTTGTTGCGACGATGACAGACGCTTCGCCCAACGATTCGCCGTGCTTTTGTTCACAGCCAGATTTACGTAGACATTCTGCAAGCGCCTATGAATATCTGCGATGCTCTGGTTTTCTGCCAAAAGAAACTCAATGACAGCACTCTGCCTGGATCACAACTCCGTTACAGATGCCATTTTGAAGGCTCCGTTACCGTCGACAAATATCGGAACTTCGTAACAGTAAAAGGGCTGAAGCGGAAATATTCCACAATGTCCCACGACAAATTCTGCATTTTTTTAACCGAAACTGACCAAGGAAAAAATGTGTTGCGTTACTTATTCGACGCTCCTCGCATTGCTTCCAAGTTTGTTCTATTATACAGATCCTCTGTGTATTTCTTCCATCTTTCAGCTTTCCAATCTTTCGTTAGTACAGTCAGTTCCACGAGAAAGAGTACGCCGTAATTTTAAATGTGAGATCGCAGCGACTTCTGTAATCAATGCGCTTTTGCACAGAGAATAGATGTAACAGTGTGCGAGTTGAATGTTTTGTTTTGTCGGTTGCAGTTTAAAATGAGTGCAAAATATCTATTTCTATATATTTATCAGAAACGCCGTCTGAGGTCCGTTAAGAATCTATTTGGTTCGAAAGAGGCAAACTGGCTGCTTCAAGAAGATAAAGATCCGAAACAAGACTATGGTGTGTCCACGATGGACGGTCTGCAGTGTCTCCGGAAGCAAATCCGATCGCAAATGTTAAAATGAAGCTAAAGGAAAGCCAATATATACTTTGAAGCAGCTGTAACATCAAATTAGGACGATATAGAGGTCCTTACCGAGAGAATGTGCAGAAAATCTCATGAAAAGTATTTCAAAGGTTCCAAGCTATAATGGATAATGAAGGCGTCTGAATTAACTATCAGGTAATTGTGCAATTAATAGTAATACGTATTTTCATGTAAACATATATTTATAATAGTGTCTTTTATTTCATGCAGATAGCGGCGCACAATTTCTTCACTTTCATGTGATAACACCTTGCCATCTGAGCTTTTCATGTTCTGCGTTTCTTTCCTTCAAACGACTTTTTAGTTTTCCTGTAGCTGGCATTTATCTTTCCCATAGTTGTACATGCTTCTGCAGCTTTGCATTTGTTCTCTAAACACCCCTGCTTATTCGTCTTGTACTTTCGGTGAATTTCGTTTATTGTAGTAGTAACGAAGGTGATTTAAACGGAAAGCTGAGACATGCAAATAAGCCAATAAGGACGCAATCGCATGACCAATCAAAGCCTTGCGGATGCAAGACAATTAAATGAAAGACAGTTAAATATATTAAATGTTTTGTTCTCCGGAAGCCCAAGATTAGTACCCGACGCTACTACATGTGTGATTACTACTTTCTGAATATTATGTAATGTTAAGCTGTGTAGAATAAACAAGAAAATTAATTCTTTTGATGTTTTTGTAAACATTTAAAAGATCAAAATTTAAGAAATGAGTTTTTGTATGAATATCTTGATTTCACCACAGTTGCTCCTGAGTAGGTTCATTTCACTCAGTTTTCCATTCTCTTTGCCTATCGTAAAATGCTTGAATAACCACTAAAATATGTACAATAACTCCTATAAGTACGAGCTATCAATAATAAAGGAAGGTTTTGGGCACGGGATACTGCTGTGTGAATCATTATGTATGCATTTTTTTAATGCTGTGCTGAACAATTTATGCACATTGACTTATTCCCTTTTCCCCCCGTGGTCTCCAATTTGCATGATGTGCACGTCAATTTAACGCGCTTGACAGCGTCAGTAACCCAAAACTATTCCGCATACCGAGCTCAAACAGATTGTTGTACTATCAACGAGTTTCTTCTTCAAACGTGCCTCGTTACACATCGTACTGACATTTAAAAGCTCGCATTTATATAAGCCTGATATGTGCAACAAAGCACAATAAATCGTCAAATGTGAGTGCGACAACTGATTTGTCCGTCAACAATGTATTAATTCGTTGTATCTTTCAGTATGTCATTTTTCAACTGACTTTTACGAAGAAACTCTTATTTTAATACAGTTAGAATTTGTACGTGAAACATGCCTTCGTTAGCAATGCACTATTTCCATTGCTAGAAACATGTATTTTTTCTTTTTTTATTTATTGTGCGGTGAAGTAGCGCTGTCGGCGCTCCAGGTATTCTGCGCGAAACCGCCGTTCGCTTGCGCCAAGGCGAAACACTGTGCGCCCTACTGCAGTCCACCTAGCGGTCACAGCCTGAACTACGTGGACAGCTACTCCCCGCAGCACCATCTGGAAGCCGGGCGCACGAACTACCAAGTACTGGAGTCGCTTGCAACGCATATCGATTCTCGCTAGGCCTCGATAGCTGCAGTGACACAGCTAAAATTATGCACGTGAACTCTGCCAATAACGTTCAGTATTCCACTAATCATGACTTAAAAACACTGTTCCGCTTGTGTTTGGCTTTACTGCCAACCGAGACCGAATTTTTGAGTGAAGATTAAAGTTGGCACGGCACTCTCAATCGACTGTAACGAAAGTCGATATCGACCTCAGGCGGTCGTAACTCGTCTGCTGCATAGGTACGAAAGATTTTACATGCCGTATGTAAATGCTGAAGAGTGATGCGAAGGTTAGAAACCGAATGACAGTTAAATTTCAAACTTTTGACACCTTTGGTGCTGCTTTTGCCTGTTTTGTTTGTGTTTCACCTTTTACTTATGCAGAATGACGCACTAGAACCGAACATCGCTTTCTCGTAAGTATTTGTATCCATTATTAGACTTGTACGTTATGAATACTTCATTTAAAGGAAGGCATCATACTGCCAGACTAGAATAACATAACGAAAATAGTATAAATAAAAATATAAATAAACAGAGTTACCTGATCAACACTGTTCTGCCTACCTCAATACGTCAGAGGGTGGGTAACGGAAAATGAAGGCGTTTGTCCACTTACCTGAAAAAGAAACCAAACCAATATTAAGTGAAAGAAGATTCAAATGAGAAAATATTGCAAAAAATAAAATAAAAAAAGCACTGGAGCTGCTAACCTGGAAGTTGATTATATGCTAGAAATGTCATTCCGAGTACAATCATATTCAGTGCTTACAATTAATTAAACAATAATTTTGTCATGAAACGACCCGCGAAACCCTGTAAATTTCACTGTCTATTTCTTTAATTAGACCTGGATACATTATTCCCTATTGAAATTGACATCAGATGGAAATTATAATCATTTCAAAACCTGTATTTGTCAAATAACATATTCATTACACTCATCCTAGTGTAGAAATTGAATAAAGAACATTAATACAAAGCTTTCAATGGGCCATGTTTTCATTGTTTCGTATTCTTTGCACGGCCACAGCACTACTTTCGCCCTAGAAGCCTGTGACAGCACGATACTATTTCGTGGTATGAGGGGGTTTTCGACATACACGGTGATTCCGTCATCACGTTACACACTTTCAGCTGTGATGGAGAAGGGTAAATGCATCATAAGAGTCTGATAATCATTGGTTCTAAGACACATACCTAGATAGCTGTGAGTACTTGGCCAGTAGAAGTTCTTAAGTGTGCATTTTAGACCACATGTTTACCAGACTTATGGTCTTGTCTTGGTCCATAGTACCACTTCTCAAAATATGGAAAACAAAGAGCTTTCAGTAGAAGAGATCTGTTGCACGGTGTTGAAGATAGAGAAGTGCTCATAACTCTTATGGTAAGCGTTTTGGAGCACATGTTTACAAGAGTTGTTTGATAGATGTACCCTTCTCCATCATCACCAAAGGTTTGTATTGTAATCAGCAATTCACCCTGTGTGTCGTGACGTAGTTTATAATTTTATCTTACTATAAGGTAAACCAAAGATACTGATATATTCGATACCTTCAGCTATTTTATCGTCCTTGTATTACGGCCACTCCTAACTAGCTTAATTAACAAATATGTAAATAATTGGTTATATCTTACATAATCACTCCTACTACAAAACTTTCAACAAAAATGGTTCAAATGGCTCGGAGGACTATGGGACTTAACGTCTGAGGTCATCAGTCCCCTAGAACTTGGAATCACTTAAACCTAGCTAACCTAAGGACATTACACACATCCATGCCCGAGGCAGGCTTCGAACCTGCGACCGTAGCGGTCGCGCGGTTCCAGACTGAATCGCCTAGAACCACTCGGACACTCTGGCCGGCAAAACTTTCAACAGTTCTGTTTCAACATATGATGATGTTAGTTGCAACTGGGGGCTAGGTTTTTGACTGAGATATTACCGTGTACTATAATATGTAATCTAACAATGACAGTTTGAGTATGCAGTGATGTACTAAAGAATCCGCGTCAGAGTAGTGGAGGACTAATTATTACGTATTCACTAACCATGAAATTCTATACAGTATTCTGCTGACTGGAAGTCAGGATTAAGGATTTGTTTACTTAGCGTATGGCAATAGAGACTGAGGTGCCACTCACACATATTAATTTTATTATATTACAAAATAAATAGAATTAAAACACTAAATCTACAAATTAATATGTACGTTTTTAAACCATTCAATGGATGCCTTTGATACTTCAAAAAAATGTTCTACACTTCCAGGGTAAGCTTGTCTGCTGCAGCTTGTAGCACTGTGTTTGACTGTGCGACGGCCGCAGAGAGACGGTGGCGCCTCCCCCCATTCGTGGGGGCTTTTTGAACATGTACCACGGCCTTTGCGAATCCTGGTAATTATCTTTCAAGCACATGACGAAAAATCCATGCCGGGTTGCGTTGTAGCAGGTGTTATGAGAGTCTTATTTCATAGACAATGCCACATTTCTGAGTACTTCCTGTTCGCTTGCAGCGATTCTGAAAATATGATGGCGGATGGGCGACTTTCTTGATTTTAATCGGGTGATTCTAAATGCAGGCACAACCGATTGGTTTGGAAACTGGGCAATTTTAATTATTTTTTCACACTGTCTGAGAAGTACAGTCTGTATTCGTAGATCTGGTGGCGTAATGTGGCTTAGAGACTGTAATCAGTGAAGAGGAATAGACTTTATGCACCGCGGTATTGTCCTCACTGCTGCATTTAGCTGAACATTGATCTGAAGACGATTCAGGATATAAGTTTTAATTCTTCAAGCAAAGTGGCTGCACTGCCTCAGCGAATGACTCAGTATCTATATAAATCGGACAAAATATTTTCGGACCATAATGGACCACCGTACTGATCCTATACGCCACTGAACGCATTATTTACTCCTCGCATCGACTATTGAGACATTTTTCGCCTTCGTGCTGATAAACTCTAGATTTGGGATTAATGTCCAATTGGTCACGTAGCAACTAGATTCCGAGTACAAAGTAGGGTTGATAAAGGAGGGGAAAGAAAAACGACTATGCCCTTATGAAAACTATAAGCCGCGCCTGGATGATTTATAGAAACATAATACTGGAGCGCTGGACGGGGAATGAACCACGTGCATTCCGAATTTGAGACGGGTGGCTCAATTAAACACTGAACCACTCCGGTCAGTGCCAAACGTTTCTACGCTTCACAACAGCAAGCGGAACATGCATGTTCTTTGTGAAAAATAGAAAGTTTTAATAGTTTGTTGTAACCTGGATATGCCTCGACAATGGGCACACCACATGGAGGAAAAGGTGACACGTAATAGTAACTATCAGTGAAATTCAATAATACTCTCACAAAAATGAATCTTAAATGAATAGTACTCTTACACATCTGTGTCCATATTCTGCGAGCAACCATGTGGTGTGTGGTATATGGTTCACGGATACGTATTATACACTGCATGATACAAAAAGTGAAGTACACAGAATGATAGGAGCATCTGAAATGGAATTTTAAGTGGTGAGAGGGTGTGTGATGTTATTTCAGTGATTATGAAATAGAGCCAAATTTACAGAGGTTTTGGCAGTACGGGCTCACTTATCAGTACGACGTCGCACTCTCCCTGGCCTGGATGCGTGCACTGATCCGATTACAGAGGGAATCGTAAAGCCATTGCATCTTCTCCAGAGGCAAAATGGTTTAATCCTTGATTTCCCAGCCAATGGCACTGGGACAGCGTCTGACGTCGGGGATGGTCACATACATTTCCTATCGGAGGCAGGTCTGGGGGTATTCTTGGCCGCGGGAGTACCTCAACATCCCGCAGACGGTTCATAGACTCACATCTCATGCACGGATGACACTTGTCACGTTGAAAAATGGCGCCACGATACTGTCGAATGGGAGGTAACAGACGAGGACGCAGAATGTCTGCGACGTACCACTGTGACGTCAGAATTCCCTCAGTCACTATTTGTCGTAACCTGAAGTTACACCCGATGTCTACCCTCACCACGACGCTACGAATAACACTGCTGTGCCTTTCTGAAAAAACTGGGAGAATAGGACGTCTCCGCCATACTCGAGGGGTGATAGCATCCAGGATAGTGAAGCACCGCGATTCATTTCTGAAAACAAAGAGAAGCCGTCCCTCAGCAGTCCCTGCTTCCCGGTCACGCCAACACTCTAAACGCAGCCGTTCGTGTTGCGGTGTTAACGGCGGCCTGCACATAGCACTGTGATACCCTAGTAGGGTTGTTAATAGTCTCCGACCAACGGTGCAGGATGGCAGAATTGCTTGTTGTTGGATGGAAGGTGGAGATGTGAAGGGGGTTACGATGTGCTTGGTATACAATACAGCGATCTTCCGTACTGGTGGTCAGATGCGGTCGAGTGGAACCTTGACAACTGGCACGCTTGCCACCAGATCCCCATGCAGTCTAACATCGGGCCACTGTCACATCTCAATGCCCCACGATTCTGGATACTGCGGGATTCGACCAGCCGGACAAATGGAGACACCAATGAGGCCGCTTTCAAACTCTGTCACTTGCTGATAACGCTCTCTCACGCGAGTACATGGCGCCTCCGTGTCCTTCACGGCTGTCACTCAACATCTGTCGCTGTTCACGCCCATTATATACCCTATCAGGCCTGGTAACAACACTAAATACGAGAAACAGTAATACGCTTCGGTGGCAGTAGTCATACCTGTCACCTGTTACCTGTCACAGTGAATTATAACTCCACTCATTTACATGCTTGCCGATGCTTTGTACATGTGTGAAGTTACACTGTCAACTGACCATATCTTCTGGATGTTACACTTTTTAATCAGACACTGTATTGTTTAATAAGGAACTTTCTATGTGCAGTACTTTTGCTCTATCGCCTTTCAAATATGGGATTGAGGGTGGGTCATTCTGTGTTCCACTTTTCCTATTGCATTCGCAGATAATACGTGGAATGTACTCTTCTGTTTGAACCTATACGGATCCTAATCGTTTTATTTTACCGTCTTTGTCGCTTGGCCAGATGTATGTTGGAGGAAGAACTATGTTTCTTGACTAATTTTGAATCGTAGGCTATTCTCTGTGACGCCTGACGTATTTTCTGTAACGCCTCCCTATAGCGCTCTAAAGCTCTCTTACAACATATTCTTTAAATATTTTCCATCTCTTCCCTTCATCCAACTTGCTAAGTGGCCCTGACAGACGTAAAGACTCAAGAAGCGGTCGGACGAGGGCTTTGCAAGAGACTCTTCGTGCGTGATTTGGACTTGCTCAGGTTTCCTCTGCTAAAGCTTCCAACGGCTAGATTCATATCGTCGACCCACATACTTTCGCTGTGGACAAATTCCTGGATACTTGGAGACTGTGACGAATTTGCAGCCAGTCATCATCGATCGCTTAGGTAAACGATATCGGCTATTTCGTCTGTTTACCTGCATTAGATGGTACTTAGGGCCACCTGCCAAATTTTGCGCTAGGCGCTATCTACCAGGTGCTTATAATTAAACTCCATCTACTGACGGAGATGTAATTATCTTATGGCAGCGGAACTTATCAAACATGTTAAAACGTTAACGCGGAGCCGATTTATTCTGGAAAAAAATTAGTTCCATTTCCAGCCAACAGGCGCAAATCTGGCGCTGTACAGCACTCGTCAACGTCTCCCGTGCTCGTATTGAACAAATTATGCACGAGCCGGTTAATAATAAAATCAACGTTATGCCTTTCTCACTTGTTTAATCTTTTCTGCCCATGTTTGCTTTCCTAATCCATTACATATGGAAAAATTTATATACGTCTTTCTTGCATTCACAGCACCAGATTTGCTCCTGATCGACAAAATTGGAACTTTCTTTTTAGTGTAAATCGGTTCCATATTAACGTTTTTGAATGTCTACTAAGTTTCGCTGCAATACAATAATAACTGCACACACAGGAGCTGTGTAAGTAACTGTACTTTAATTATAACCACCCGGTACAAGTTTATCCGCCTTTCATGACAAGTTTCTGAACGTGTCAACTTCCTGTACACAACTGCATCTTTCTTGTGCGAATAGTCTCAAGCCCACATTCACACTGGAGCGAATGCAAGAAGACGGGTATCTTATAACAAATGTGTTAATTTTTCACTTTTTTAGTAAATTCTTAAGCTGGACCAATTAGTATGTAAGAAAAAATATTTCATAAAACATGGAAATATACTAAAACCCTGAGTGTTCATATTTAAGCTAGAGCATAGAAATTGCAAGCAAGGAGATAAAAAGACGTACTGTGTGACAGTTTCATTTTTCCCAAAAGAAAATATTGTGAAAAAAGGACTTCCACTTCCGATATATCACTTCTGCTGTTACCGGCGACATGGTATGAGGCATGTTTCCAAGACTATCTGTCTATTGTACTGTTTATTGAATAATAAACTTAATTTTATTCAAACGGCATCTGCAAGTCGTTTGTAGAATCCTGTGATTGATCACATTAATTTATTGTCTGAGTTTTTTAATGTTTCACATAATAGTAAGTGCAGTAATCCGCTCATTGTTTGAGAGCAGAACGATCGAATACTACACTAAAGCGTCAAAGAAACTGATATAGACATGCATATTCAAATACAGAGGTAGGTAAACAGGCGGAATACGCCGCTGCGGTCGGCAACGTCTATATAAGACAACAAATGTCTGGCGCAGTTATTGGATCGGTTACTGCTGCTACAATGGCAGGTTATCAAAATTTAAATTAGTTTGAACGTGGTATTACAGTCTTCGCACGAGCGATGGGACACAGCATCACCGCGGTAGAGATGAAGTGGGGGTTTTCCCGTACGACCATTTCACGAGTGTGCCGCGAATATCAGGAATGCGGTAAACATCAAATCTCTGACATCGCTGCGGCCGGAAAAAGATCCTGCAAGAACGGGACCAAGGACGACTGAAGAGAATCGTTCAACGTGACAGAAGTGCAACCCTTCCGCAAATTGCTGCAGATTTCAATGCTGGGCCAGCAACAAGTGCCAGCATGCGAAACATTCAACGAAACATCATCGATATGGGCTTTCGGAGCCGAAGGCCCACTCGTGTACCCTTGATGACTGCACGACACAAAGTCTTACGCCTCAACTGGGCGAGGACCCTGCATGTCAGCAGGGAACTGTTCAAACTGGTGAAGCCTCTGTAATGGTGTGAGGCGTGTGCAGTTGGAGTGATAAAGGGACCCCCGGTAAGTCTAGATACGAGTCTGGCAGGTGACACGGCCTGTCTGATCACCATCCGAACGATCATTTCTAGTAACGAGGAACAATTGAAAATAAAACATTCTTTGCGTAATCTTTTCGCTCCCAGCAGCCCCTATTGGAAATACCACGTCACCCTGCTGATTAAACTGACTCCCCAAACGTGAACATTATTGAACACATCTGGGATGCCTTGCAACCTGCTCCTAAGATAGGTCCACAAATGAACGACACAATCACATCTATTTAAATAACTAGCCATGCTTATAGTAAAAAATTACGTAAACTACAAACTTTCCTTGTCGACAAACATTAAACAAAACTGCAATAAGCTACGATATATTGCAGGCTATCACGTCAGAATAAATGACTGAATATGTAACATTCTAAAATACTTTCGCTAGTACGGAACCTAATACGAATAACTTCACAGAATATAGATTCTAAATTCCTACGAGACAAACAAAATTATTGGCTAACTTTATTTACGAAAGGTAAAAATATTAAAAATCTATGTCAACATGAGAAAAATTAAATATAAGTTGACTTCATTTACGAATCGAAAAAAAATGAAGAACAACATCCTCGTTCGCTATCTGCATCTGATTCATGATTGGCCGTCTCATTGCCGCGCTGTTACCAACTTCTAAGCGCCACGCAGGATTCCCAACATAACTGCACTTAAACACGAATCCGTAATCGCCTACACGAAATGACAACTGTAGCTGATCTGTTGATAATCTGTTATAATATTCCAACTTCGGCTGAAACTGCGCTATACTTTCCAAGACGGGGTGACAGATCGCCCACAAGACTCTGTACGAAAGTAAACGCTTATGATACACTAAGTTTACATGTAATCATCTGATGACGAAGATACAATATTCTGAAATGTTGCACGGAATCACAAAATAAAAGAATGGTGGGATACTACAGGTACATAAAAATGTGTGTTTGTATGTGTGTGTGTGTGTGTGTGTGTGTGTGTGTGTGTGTGTGTGAACCAATGGACCGGTTCAACCAAACGTGGTACACAAATCACTTACTATCAGACAACCATCACTGTCGGGGTAAGAAGTGCCTACCTATCACACTTTGAGAGATATGACGTCATAAACAGTAAGATGCGTGAAAACTGCAGCATCATGTGTGACGTTTGAATTTATTATTTCTGTGCTGCTAACTCTATTCGCAATAAATTTCGCAAACAATATCCAGGTACGCCGCTAAATGCACCATCAAAATTGTGTCATAGTACCGCAACAGTTCAGGAGATATGACGTCACAAACAGTGAGATTTGTGAGAAACTACCATCTACTGCGTGACATTTTAATTTATTACTGAGTTTTACTAACTCTATTCCAATACATTTTACAGCCAGTATCTACAAATTCCGCTGTACGTGCCTATAAAAATATATCTCTGTACCACACATTTTACAAGAGACATGGCGTTATAAACACTGAGATGCAAAAAAAAAAGGACCCCATCGCACATGAAGTTTTACTACATTTATTCTTTGCTTCTAAGACACTCCTAAAGTCGAGTTAACTTAATGAATAACTGGCACTGCTTTCGACAGCTTTCAGCTTCGAAGCGCAAACGACTATAGGCTGAAACACTCGCCGTCTACAGACATATAAAGAGGCGATGCTATAGAGACCTTTACCGAATCGCGTTGTAGACACGCAAAGCAGCTGTTCAGAGCGTACAGAAACTGTGCAGGGTATTACACTACAAACGCAGTTTACTTTTGGTTTTCGTTTCTAACAGATAAATGGCAAAGTGAATACCCGGGCAGTGCCAGACTTGTCAGCAACTTTCGCTACAAATAAACCACTTTCTTCGTCGCTATAAGTGTTGCTGAGATGCTTGACATGTATTCCGAACTGGATTATGCAGTACCACCGTTCCTCTGGTAGCACGCGCAATCGCATATAGTAGAACATACGCCGGAATTTTAAACCGTATATAAAATGCTGTCTGTATGAGGGCGCGCTATTTACACCTCACCTTTTGGATGACGGAAGACGCGGTCCATCATGAATGCGGTCCTGTCTGCAATATGACGCTTTCTTCTGGAGGGAAACCTCGCCCCGTAAACGGAAAGGAAGGCGCACTGCGTCTGCACAGGCAGCGCTCTGGTGGAGAACCGTTGCCGGGCGACGGACGTGCGCACGAGGCGCTGTTGACTGGGCCGCTACAGACGCGGCGGTTGACAACAGTTGTACACGCTGCAGTACTCGAGGGTTCGCAGCCAGTCGGCGCTACCGGCAGTGGGTCTCACTTCGCATTTATTCCTCAGAAGTCACGCGTCATTCTCCTATCACACCGACAGCTGATCCGCGGAAATTTTCGTGACACCTTTCGTCCAATAACGAATTAACATAGCAAAATACAATAAATGATTTCGGCACAATCTCAGACGAGAGTCTAAATTGGGAAGAACAAACTGTTGCAGCGTGATGGGAATCCCTCTGTTGTCTGCAAGCACTTCAAAAATGTATAAAAAAATTTCCACTATATTAAGCGAAGATTAGTTCAGTTTTTAATCACTTCAAATCTTTACTATTGTGACCTACTTCAGCACGACACACACAGTGAAAATTCTGGGCGACGCGATCTGACTACGAATCCTTGCATAAGATACGTGTATAACATTCGAGTCTTCAACCACGTCACTGTTTTCTTCGCAGTCACTTGGTTCCGACAGAAAAGGTGGCGTGATTTTCACACGCTCTCTTCACTTAATCTACATCTACATCCGCATCTGCATGACTGCTCTGCATTTCTCACTTAAGTGCGTGGTAGAGAGTTTTTCAAACCAATTTCAGATTATTTCGCTACCGTTCCATTCTCTAAAAGTGCGAGGAAAAAATGAATACTCCAGTCTCTCTGTAGGAACTCTGATTTCTCTTATTTTATTGCGATAGTTATTTAACCTAATGTAGGTTGGCAACAGTGAAATATTTTCACATTCAGGGGAGAAATATGGTGACTGAAATTTCGTGAAAAGATCTTCAAATGGTGCAAATGGCTCTAAGCACTATGGGACTTAACATCTTAGGTCATCAGTCCCCTAGACTTAGAACTACGTAAACCTAGCTAACCTAAGGACATGACACACATCCATGCCCGAGGCAGGATTCGAACCTGCGACCGCAGCAGCAGGGCGGTTCCGGACTGAGGCGCCTAGAGCCGTTCGGCCACAACGGCCTGCGTGAAAAGATCTCGCCACAACGAAAAACGCCTTAGTTTTTATGATTGCCATATCTCATCATATTCGTGACACTCTGCCCTCTATTTGAAGAGGATACACAATGATCTGACCTTCTCTGAAATTTTTCGACGCGTTCCGCCACGTCAATCCCATCTGGTAAAGGTCCCATTCAGCACAGCTATGCCAACAAGCGTAGTGTAGGTAGTCTTCAGTAGAAGTGTTGCGATTTCTAATCGTCCTGCCAATAAAACATAGTCTTCGGTTTGCTTTCCCCACAACATTATGTTGTCGCTCCAGTTTAAGTTGTTCGTGATCTAGGTATTTAGTCGAATCGACAAACTTTAAATTTGTGTGATTTATAGTGTAACTGAAATTTAATGAATTTCTTTTTGTACTCTTTCTTGTGCTTTTTGTTTCTTCTGTCTCATTTGCTAATGTTACCTCATTATTTCTTGATTTTTGACCAGTCATCTTCTTGTCCACATTCATTCCTTTTGCATTGCTTTCTTTCTGATGTCATCATTTTGATGCTACAAGAACGTAAGGAGGATTCTTCTTCTACGTCTGCATCATACTCCGCAATCAACCTAAAGGTGTTTGGCGGAGGGTACGTTTGGTACCAGCAACTGCGATTGTCGATATGCTTCTGTATTTTTGGCGTTTTTTTCTCGTCGTGGTGACTACGCACGATGTACCATATGTGGGAGGAAGCAATACGTTGTCCGAGTCTTCCGGGAAAGTGGCCTCTCGAAATTTCAATAGCAAACCTCTCCGTGACAAACAACGCAACAAAACTTCTGCCGTAACGTCTGCCAACGCAATTTCTTGAGCGTCGACTAAACAGCGCCACGGCTAAACGCACCGCTGTTGGTTGTATCTTCTGTATCTCTTCTATCAGTCCTTCCTGGTAAGTATACCATACTGATGAAGAATACTTTACGATAAAATACAGTATTAATAAAACTAAAAGAATTTATATTTCATACACTCATTACTACATTGTTATTATTATCATTATTACCATTTTAAATTACTTATGTAGTACAGAAATTGTAATGTTGACTCACTAAGAATGCCTGCTAAAGACGTAAGAGAGGGCTTGAAAGCCACAATCTAGCATAAAAAAGGAAAATCAGCTTCTGTTCGCAGTCAATGTCTGAAATATACATATATTTTTTAAGACACCAAGAAATTAGAGACATTGCTTGCGACAGGGTATTAGGGAGATTTAAAAATTTATGCTGGACCGAGTTTCGACCCCGGCCTTCCCGTTTGCGGTGACTAGTGTGACATCCAGACGCGGTGTGGTCCTGTTTGTATCCTGGCAGCGCTATAGACCGTGTCAATATCGCCGACTGGGCTCTACGCCCTCGGCAAGGGATTGTGTGGTTGGACGGACTAGCAGCTAGCGAGTAGTTCAAATGGCTCTGAGCACTATGGGACTTATCTTCTGAGGTCATCAGTCCCCTAGAACTTAGAACTACTGAAACCTAACCAACCTAAGGACATCACACACATCCATGCCCGAGGCAGGATTCGAACCTGCGACCGTAGCGGTCGCGCGGTTCCAGACTGTAGCGCCTAGAACCGCTCGGCTACTCCGGCCGGCAGTTAGCGAGTGGATAGAGAAGTGTATGGACATGTTTTCTTTTTCTTAGTGGAGACTCTGTGTTGGTAGAACATGCAATGTTACGTGAGACGAAATTTCTTATAAGAGATTATGCAAGGAAAAGTATGATAATGGATGTATGGTTGATAATGTTTGGGTAGTGTAATTATTGACAACTATATAATTTTTGGAACTGGATGTCACACGAATATGGTAAAATTTTCTAAATACATTGTTTGCTCTTCAAGAAAATCTTTATTTTGGTAACCATTTACTTCCTAGTAGTTAAGAGTCTATAGTAGTCAGAATCTTTTTATTTAACTGGCTGTAGTTGCTGCTTGCTGTGATTGCTGTAGTTCGTGTTACGAAGATTTTCTGTGAGGTAAGTTACTTATGAAAGAATGGGGTTTTTGCACTGTCGGGATTCGTGATTGAGATGTGTGGAAGTGGCATATTTCTTTAATTACATTTTTTTTATTTGTATTATTGTTAGGATTTCTTGCAGTTGATGGCTACTCTTTTGTGTTAATTATTGGCAGTCATGTTGTCAATGTATAGCAGTGAGGCTGCGTTGGGCTTGTATATTTTGGGTAATAAATGAATAGGTTATGTCTGAGTTGCCTTTGTCAGGGAAAATTCTGTTGGTCAGTGCTTAATAATAAGAAAGTAATTAAAGACTTAGTTTTAAGTGGTCATCGCAACTACACGGTCTGCCTTACCACGCCTCCAGTCAGACTCAAATCCTCAGCTTATCCACACACTACTAATGTAGTGCCCCTCGCTCATTGTTCTCGTTACTCTCCACATTTCGCCGATTCCCGCAAGCGTTCGAGCCTGGCGTGCATCTGCACTGAAGAGATCACTAGCCGCCCGTGCATGAGTGATGTACGTCTGTATCCCTCCGGAACGTGAGTATAACCTGTGACGACTTCTGAAAGCAGCAGCCATAGATCCTCTGGAAACCTTCACAACATTTTCCGTTGTTGATCTCTTTTTTTTACTCGCAAATAAAATACAACTTAACTTTTACTCTATCGTTGATTCCGAAACTTCCTGCCATATTAAAACCGTATGCTGGACCGTAATTCAAAGGCAGCATACTGCCATCGACCAGACATGTTCTTACAACCGATTTATCCGAGTTCCACTAATCTCCTGCTCTCCATTTATGTTAGACACAGCCCAGGGCTGCACTAATCTCCTGCTCTCCATTTATGTTAAACACAGCCCAGGGCTGTTTTATTTTACATCAAAAGTCATTGTGGATGCACGTCTTCATCGTATTGTATCACTTTACGTAATAAATGCGGTATCTCTCGCCACGCAGTGTCGCCTTGCGGTCTAAGGTGCCTTGCCACGGCTCCCCCTGTCGGAGGTTCGAGTCCTCTCTCGAACATGGGTGTGTGTGTGTTCTTAGCGTAAGTTAGTTTCAGTTAGATTAAGTAGTGTGTAAGCCTAGGGACCGATGACCTCAGCAGTCTGGTCCCATAGGAACTTACCACAAATTACCAGTTTCCGGTATCTCTCCTTTTCCTAGCGTTTGTCCCGTAGTACGCGGTCGCCTGTTATTCGTGATTCGGTAAATTTTATTTCAGTTTCAACTTTGTGGCGGCACGCCGTTCCCTTCGCCACATCAGTTGATTCCTTCCAACGCTCCACAGTTCAAAACAATCCTCAGCGCCGCTTTCCCTGCGAGGTGCTTTGTAGAAACGGTTTTCTAGCAGATTGCTCGTAAGCTGCCGCTAAGTTTGTGGATTTTAATTGGAAACTGTCGTACGGTGAGCACACATTTAGAGGTCGAAATCCAGTGGTGCACTAATCGTTACTGTCCCTCAAGCTGAGCTAGAGGCGCCGGCCGGTGCGGCCGTGCGGTTCTAGGCGCTACGGTCTGGAGCCGAGCGACCGCTTACGGTCGCAGGTTCGAATCCTGCCTCGGGCATGGATGTGTGTGATGTCCTTAGGTTAGTTAGGTTTAAGTAGTTCTAAGTTCTAGGGGACTGATGACGTCAGAAGTTAAGTCGCATAGTGCTCAGAGCCATTTGAACCATTTGAGCTAGAGGCCGTTGTACGATGTTCCCGCCGTTATGCAGTCTAGTTTCCGGAGCAACAAACGCTATGTCCATAGCTTACTTTACATCTACATATGCTTCGCAAGTCATCATTTCGTGCGTGATGGACAATACTTTGTACCATTTTTAGTCATCTCCTTTCTTATGCCTCAAAAATCGAGCGAAGGAACAACCGACTCTCTACAAGGTGTACTATAACTCCACCGAAAATCTTTTAATGATGGTAGTATCGACCAAATCATGACAAAAAAAGAATAATAAACATGGGCTCATAAATGCATACCTTAAGAAATAGGAAGTCCTTGTGAGTACAAGAGGTCTATTCTGTAGTAGTGAAGATGATTAACTGCTCGTAGCACTTTAGGTATGCACTTTAGAGGCAACGTTTACTGGACGTTTCTTTCCTATTTTTGTCCATAATAACACCTCTCAAAATATAGAAAGCAAAGAGCTTGGACTGGAAGAGATGTGTTTCACAGTATCGAAGATAACAAGTGCTCATAGCTTTAAAGGTATGCATTTTAGAGGCCATGTTCACTGAATATCTTTTATTTTCTTATGATCCACACTACCACCTCTGATATTTAGTCAGTGGAATTCTGGTTTACCCTGTTTATGCTTCCGTGCGAGCCGTAACTGATTTCTCTTATCTTCCTTCTCGCAGTCCTTAGACAAGATGTGTGTTGCTAGCAGTAGGATCGTTCTGCAGTCTGTCGCAAATGATGCTGGCGAAAAGGGCCACTTGTTCCCTCCAGGGATTCTCATGTGAGTTACTGTAGCATTTCCGCAGTACTCGCGTGTTGATCGAACTTCACAGTTCCTAATCTAGCTGCGCGTTTCTCTACTGCTTCGAGGTCTTCCTTTAATATGAACTGGTGGGGACCTCTGTGGTATCACGTATCTATACCACCCCACAGACGTTAAAGTTGGCAACGGAAATGCAGGCTCTTGTCAGACGCCGATAGCGGTCGTGCGGAATCTGATGGACCCAATGGTGCACACCCGCTGCACCACGCTTTCAGCTGCTCTGTACTATGAGCGCCCTCTGCCGCCGCACAACCCACTCGCACTTTGAGCCTCTTCGCTACGTGTTTTTTTTTTTTTTTTTTGTTTTTTTATGTGTGTGTAGTGTGGACTGAAGAGATCATCCTTGATGACTAATTCTTCTAGGATGGGATGTAAGGATAAAAGGAAAACACTTTATTTATTACGCATTCAGTTAGGCTTGGGCACGCAATGGGTCCTTTAGCCTGCTGTCTTTGGTGATGTCTATCTCCTGTGGAGGGTGAAATGTGTCAAGGCTGTTATGTGTGACTGCTTCCTCGTGTTATGACAGATTGCCTATGGGGGGTGAAACGTTATTGACTTCGGTACGCGATACTTGTGCCAACTTGCAGGGTTTACCGTTCCAACCGACTGTAATTGTCGAACTTCGTCCCTAAGGGCATCGATCTTGTCAAAAACTCGTAGAGCCTTGTCACGGACCTTCTCTTGTATGGTGGTCTCGTGGAGTGCGGTGCGGATGTCGACGTTTCTTGTCCACCATGGAGCTCCTGTGATCCATCGATAGCAAATGTTTTGCAGCGCTTGGAGTTTGTTGTAGTTGTAGACGCACGTAGTTCCCCACGAGGTGGAGCCATACAACATTGTGGGCTCCACCGTTGCTTTATACACTCCTGGAAACTGAAATAAGAACACCGTGAATGCATTGTCCCAGGAAGGGGAAACTTTATTGACACATTCCTGGGGTCAGATACATCACATGATCACACTGACAGAACCACAGGCACATAGACACAGGCAACAGAGCATGCACAATGTGGCACTAGTACAGTGTATATCCGCCTTTCGCAGCAATGCAGGCTGCTATTCTCCCATGGAGACGATCGTAGAGATGCTGGGTTTAGTCCTGTGGAACGGCTTGCCATGCCATTTCCACCTGGCGCCTCAGTTGGACCAGCGTTCGTGCTGGACGTGCAGACCGCGTGAGACGACGCTTCATCCAGTCCCAAACATGCTCAATGGGGGACAGATCCGGAGATCTTGCTGGCCAGGATAGTTGACTTACACCTTCTAGAGCACGTTGGGTGGCACGGGATACATGCGGTCGTGCATTGTCCTGTTGGAACAGCAAGTTCGCTTGCCGGTCTAGCAATGGTAGAACGATGGGTTCGATGACGGTTTGGATGTACCGTGCACTATTCAGTGTCCCCTCGACGATCACCAGTGGTGTACGGCCAGTGTAGGAGATCGCTCCCCACACCATGATGCCGGGTGTTGGCCCTGTGTGCCTCGGTGGTATGCAGTCCTGATTATGGCGCTCACCTGCACGGCGCCAAACACGCATACGACCATCATTGGCACCAAGGCAGAAACGACTCTCATCGCTGAAGACGACACGTCTCCATTCGTCCCTCCATTCACGCCTGTCGCGACACCACTGGAGGCGGGCTGCACGATGTTGGGGCGTGAGCGGAAGACGGCCTAACGGTGTGCGGGACCGTAGCCCAGCTTCATGGAGACGGTTGCGAATGGTCCTCGCCGATACCCCAGGAGCAACAGTGTCCCTAATTTGCTGGGAAGTGGAGGTGCGGTCCCCTACGGCACTGGGTAGGATCCTACAGTCTTGGCGTGCATCCGTGCGTCGCTGCGGTCCGGTCCCAGGTCGACGGGCACGTGCACCTTCCGCCGACCACTGGCGACAACATCGATGTACTGTGGAGACCTCACGCCCCACGTGTTGAGCAATTCGGCGGTACGTCCACCCGGCCTCCCGCATGCCCACTATACGCCCTCGCTCAAAGTCCGTCAACTGCACATACGGTTCACGTCCACGCTGTCGCGGCATGCTACCAGTGTTAAAGACTGCGATGGAGCTCCGTATGCCACGGCAAACTGGCTGACACTGACGGCGGCGGTGCACAAATGCTGCACAGCTAGCGCCATTCGACGGCCAACACCGCGGTTCCTGGTGTGTCCGCTGTGCCGTGCGTGTGATGATTGCTTGTACAGCCCTCTCGCAGTGTCCGGAGCAAGTATGGTGGGTCTGACACACCGGTGTCAATGTGTTCTTTTTTCCATTTCCAGGAGTGTACAATTGGAGTTTAGTCTTAGGATTGAGATCCTTACTGTTCAGGAACGGAATCAACGACCTGGCCATCTTCTGGGCTGCCGTCTTCTTGTCGTCAATATGCTGCGTAAAGAGTAATTTTTTGTCAAGGTAGACACCGAGATACTTCACTCCCGGTGACCATGGGATAAATTGGTCAGCTATTTGGAGTCTGTCGTTCAGAACTGGTTTCCTCCGTGTGAACAGAACTGCTGCCGTCTTCGTCGGGTTGATCGTTATCTTATTTTGCAGCGCCCAGCGTTCCATTACAGCAAGTTGCCGTTGCATCCTAGCGATTAGCTGGTCCAAGTGTCGTCCAGTTGTCAGAAAGGCCGTATCGTCCGCATAAAAACTCGCCGTAACAAGGGGGACTGTTGGGATGTCATTTATATATAAGTTGAAAATTAGAGGCGAAATGACAGAGCCCTGCAGAATTCCTGCGGAGATCAGTTTCATTTCGGAGTTTTTATCGTCGACTCGGACATACAGTTTTCTGTCCTGCAGAAAGCAGTCTATGAGTCTAATGTAACAATCCGAAATAGGGGTAGTGCGATGCAGTTTGACGATAAGGTTGGGCCGCCACACCTTATCGTAAGCTTTTTCGATGTCAAGGGGGAAGACACCAGTCGTGAAGCTACGTGGTGCTATGCACATGCCGCCCAGTTGCGTCTCCGACACCATCGTTCCTGCTTAATTCAGAGAGCCTCACCCTTACTGACATTGTGATAGCTGCACTGTATTTCTTGCTGCATTATTTGTAATTAGTCTTCGTATGCTTGGAGAAATACAAGTTAATTAAATCTTCTGTTTACTGTGTTAACTTATTCGCTAATCATTTCTGCTCTTGTCCAGCTATCCCACAACGACAGTTGCCACACCACACTGTACTTCACTGCTCCTTACGGATGCACATAACGATGTACACAACAATCCGAAACACACCACCAATACTCAAGAAAGGGTCTCATTAGTTTTCTATATGCGGGTTCCTTTAAAGAAGGGCTACACCGTCCTAAAATAAAATTAAATGATCGTATCGCACTGATGGCCTAGAGTCCCTACCTGACGAAGTTCGGCCACTGAGTTGCAAGTATTTTCAGTTGACGCCACACTGGGCGACTTGCGCATCGATGATGATAAAATGTTGATGAGGACAACATAACACCCACTCTCAGCATGGCGAAAATCTCTGGTCTACTCGGGAACCGAACCTAGACCCACTGCACGGCAGTCAGACGTGCTGACCATTCAGCTGCGGGGGCAATCTTCCCTAAACCGACGTCGACCATCACCTTCCCTACTACGGACGTTAGTTGTTCGTTCCATATCACCTCACTTTGCAACGTTATGGCGAAATATTTAACTGACATGGCTTGTGTCGAGCAACACGCTTCCTATATGTGTTCGAATATATCAGGATCCTTTTTCCCACTCATCTTGTAAGTAGGTTGTTTAGGTTTTTATGTTGGTAACGCCACGTAGCGCTGTGTATGAAAATCACTGACTGTGGTGTATAACGTCTGTGGCTGGTTGGCATTGTTGGAATATTCGCTGTTGTAGTGGATGTGAACAGCGCGTAGCGTTGTACAGTTGGAGGTGAACCACCATCAGTGGTGGATATGGGGAGCTAAGTATGCCTTTCAGTAGTTAAAATCTTTTATTTAGCTGCAAGTATTGGCGCTCGCTGTATTGCAGTAGTTCGAGTAACGAAGATTTTTGTGAGGTAAGTGATTCATGAAAGGTATAGGTTATTGTTAGTCAGGGCCATTCTTTTGTAGGGATTATTGAAGGTCAGATTACGTTGCGCTAAAAATATTGTGTGTCAGTTTAGTGATGATCAGAATAAGTAAAGAGAGAAATGTCTGAGTACGTTCAGTTCTGCTCAGCTGTTTGAAAATCAAATAACGTAAGAGGTTTACCAGCACAGTAAAATATAAATTTTCCTAAGGGGATGTTTCACATGGTGCTGGCGGCTCACCTCCAACTTCGTAACGCTACGCGCTGTTCACATCCAGCTGCCCAACACTACAGTAGCGAATATTCCAACAATGCAAACCAGCCACAGACTGCACACAGCACAGTCAGTGATTTTCATACACAGCGCTACGTGGCGTTACCAACATAAAAACTTAAACAGCCTACTTACAATCTGCATTCACCTATATTTTTCCCCATTTAGGGCGAGCTGCCATTCCTCAAACCAAAAGGTAAGATTCTGTCTGTCTTGGATCCTCCTGCAGTCACTCAGTAGCGAAACTTCCCCCACACTACTGCGTCGTCAGCAAACAGTCGCAGACTGCCCCTCATCCCATTCGTCGGATCGTTTATGTATACAAACAACAAGACCGATCCTATAACACTGCCTTGGAACGCTGCTGGCGATACCTTTGATGAACACTCGCCAGGCAGGACAACATTCTGGGTCCTGTTACTTGAAAAGTCTTCCAGCCAGTCACATATTCGAGAACCTATTCTGGGTGCTCGAACCGTTGATAACAATCTCCAGCGTGAATCGTGTCAAACGCTTTCCTGAAATTTAGGTATGTGGAATCTTCCAGTTGCCCTTCATCGACAGCACGCAGGAAGTCATGAGAGAAAAGCGCAGCTTGAGTTTGGCACGAGCGATGCATTCTAAATCCGTGTTGACTTTTGGACGGATTCTTTTCTCTCTCTGTAAGGAAAATATACTGGGTGTATCAAAAAGAATCATCCGATCTGGCACGCCTATATTTCTGAAACTAATAAACATATACAATGAATTTTGTTTTTTGATGAATGGGAAACTCAAAACTTTTTTTTCATACCTTTCCACAGATTTCAATAAGCTCCCCTTGAGATTCATGGCATATGTCAGTGCGGTATTCAAGTTGTTTCCACACTGCAGCGAGCATGTCTTGAGTTACAGCTTTCACAGCTGCGTTTACGCAATGTCTCAGTTCATTTATTGTTTTTGGTAACGGAGGAACATAAACAGTCTTTTACAAACCCCCACAAGAAATAATCACATACAGTCATGTCCGGTGGCCTTGGAGGCCAGTAATGTAAGGCTGAATCATTTGGTTCACTGTGTAATGGTACTTGAATTACGTAACCATTACGGCACCTCATCTGAACCTCTCGATGCCAGTAATATTCTACTGTGTTTCTGTTAATTACTTAACATATTTCTGAGACAACATTCAGATTTGATTTCATTTGTGATACATCGATATGTTTATATTGCAATGATATTATTCTTATGTGTATTCTTTCTTTTGTCACTAGGATCTTTGACGTACTTGTAACTCTGATTTTTTGGGCGAGTAAGCGATAGTTAGTTGGTTGTTAACTTGTTAGAGAGTCGGACGTTGAGAAAGTCAAGTCTTGGACTTCATGTTGGAAAGATGCATATTGTAGTTGGCTTATAAAATGAGAGGAAGATGTTTTCAAGTATGTTATGTATTGTGAAGTGATGTTAGTGTGTCACGTGATATTGCAATAAAAGCAATTAAAAGGAAGTGTAACTTAATTTCGGAGTGCTGATTATTTTTTTACATCACCATTGTCCAGCAAAAGTGTAATCATCAAGAATGGTTTGTGAAGCGCATCTACAAAACTTTTGAGTATAACAGAATAAAACCTAGGCCTCTTTGCATCCAGGCTTGGAATCATAATCACCTAGATTTTCAACGATTGAGCCATGATTTAACGACAAGACTAGCCTGGGAAACACAAGAAAGATGAGTGCCTAGTTTTTTCATTATTACATGAAATGACTATTAACTGTGCTCTAATGACACCTGCCACACAATATGACTTTTTTTGTCATCAGTCTACTGACTGGTTTGATGCGGCCCGCCACGAATTCCTTTCCTGTGCTAACCTCTTCATCTCAGAGTAGCACTTGCAACCTACGTCCTCAATTATTTGCTTGACGTATTCCAATCTCTGTCTTCCTCTACACTGTTTGCCATCTACAGCTCCCTCTAGTACCATGGAAGTCATTCCCTCATGTCTTAGCAGATGTCCTATCATCCTGTCCCTTCTCCTTATCAGTGTTTTCCGCATATTCCTTTCCTCTCCGATTCTGCGTAGAACCTCCTCATTCCTTACCTTATCAGTCCACCTAATTTTCAACATACGTCTATAGCACCACATCTCAAATGCTTCGATTCTCTTCTGTTCCGGTTTTCCCACAATCCATGTTTCACTACCATACAATGCTGTACTCCAGACGTACATCCTCTCAAATTAAGGCCGGTATTTGATATTAGTAGACTTCTCTTGGCCAGAAATGCCTTTTTTGCCATAGCGAGTCTGCTTTTGATGTCCTCCTTGCTCCGTCCGTCATTGGTTATTTTACTGCCTAGGTAGCAGAATTCCTTAACTTCATTGACTTCGTGACCATCAATCCTGATGTTAAGTTTCTCGCTGTTCTCATTTCTACTACTTCTCATTACCTTCGTCTTTCTTCGATTTACTCTCAAATCATACTGTGTACTCATTAGACTGTTCATTCCGTTCAGCAGTTCATTTAATTCTTCTTCACTTTCACTCAGGATAGCAATGTCATCAGCGAATCGTATCATTGATATCCTTTCACCTTGTATTTCAATTCCACTCCTGAAACTTTCTTTTTTTTCCATCATTGCTTCCTCGATATACAGATTGAAGAGTAGGGGCGAAAGACTACAGCCTTGTCTTACACCCTTCTTAATACGAGCACTTCGTTCTTGATCGTCCACTCTTATTATTCCCTCTTGGTTGTTGTACATTTTGTATATGACCCGTCTCTCCCTATAGCTTACCCCTACTTTTTTCAGAATCTCGAACAGCTTGCACCATTTTATATTGTCGAACGCTTTTTCCAGGTCGACAAATCCTATGAAAGTGTCTTGATTTTTCTTTAGCCTTGCTTCCATTATTAGCCGTAACGTCAGAATTGCCTCTCTCGTCCCTTTACTTTTCCTAAAGCCAAACTGATCGTCACCTAGCGCATCCTCAATTTTCTTTTCCATTCTTCTGTATACTATTCTTGTAAGCAGCTTCGATGCATGAGCTGTTAAGCTGATTGTGCGATAATTCTCGCACTTGTCAGCTCTTGCCGTCTTCAGAATTGTGTGGATGATGCTTTTCCGAAAGTCAGATGGTATATCGCCAGACTCATATATTCTACACACCAACGTGAATAGTCGTTTTGTTGCCACTTCCCCCAATGATTTTAGAAATTCTGATGGAATATTATCTATCCCTTCTGCCTTATTTGACCATAAGTCCTCCAAAGCTCTTTTAAATTCCGATTCTAATACTGGATCCCCTATCTCTTCTAAATCGACTCCTGTTTCTTCTCCTATCACATCAGACAAATCTTCACCCTCATAGAGGCTTTCAATGTATTCTTTCCACCTATCTGCTCTCTCCTCTGCATTTAACAGTGGAATTCCCGTTGCACTCTTAATGTTACCACCGTTGCTTTTAATGTCACCAAAGGTTGTTTTGACTTTCCTGTATGCTGAGTCTGTCCTTCCGACAATCATTTCGATGTCTTCACATTTTTCCTGCAGCCACTTCGTCTTAGCTTCCCTGCACTTCCTATTTATTTCATTCCTCAGCAACTTGTGTTTCTGTATCCCTGATTTTCCCGGAACATGTTTGTACTTCCTCCATTCATCAATCAACTGAAGTATTTCTTCTGTTACCCATGGTTTCTTCGCAGCTACCTTCTCTGTACCTACGTTTTCCTTCCCAACTTCTGTGATGGCCCTTTTTAGAGATGTCCATTCCTCTTCAACTGTACTGCCTACTGCGCTATTCCTTATTGCTGTATCTATAGCGTTAGAGAACTTCAAACGTATCTCGTCATTCCTTAGTACTTCCGTATCCCACTTCTTTGCGTATTGATTCTTCCTGACTAATGTCTTGAACTTCAGCTTATTCTTCATCACTACTATATTGTGATCTGAGTCTATATCTACTCCTGGGTGCGCCTTACAATCCAGTATCTGATTTCGGAATCTCTGTCTGACCATGATGTAATCTAATTGAAATCTTCCCGTATCTCCCTGCCTTTTTCAAGTATACCTCCTCCTCTTGTGATTCTTGAACAGGGTATTCGCTATTACTAGCTGAAACTTGTTACAGAACTCAATTAGTCTCTCTCCTCTTTCATTCCTTGTCCCAAGCCCATATTCTCCTGTAACCTTTTCTTCTACTCCTTCGCCTACAACTGCATTTCAGTCACCCATGACTATTAGATTTTCGTTCCCCTTTACATACTGCATTACCCTTTCAATATCCTCATACACTTTCTCTATCTGTTCATCTTCAGCTTGCGACGTCGGCATGTATACCTGAACTATCGTTGTCGGTGTTGGTCTGCTGTCGATTCTGATTAAAACAACCCGGTCACTGAACTGTTCACAGTAACACACCCTCTGGCCTACCTTCCTATTCATAACGAATCCTACACCTGTTATACCATTTTCTGCTGCTGTTGATATTACCTGATACTCATCTGACCAGAAATCCTTGTCTTCCTTCCACTTCACTTCACTGACCCCTACTATATCTAGATTGAGCCTTTGCATTTCCCTTTTCAGATTTTCTAGTTTCCCTACCACGTTCAAGCTTCTGACATTCCACGCCCCGACTCGTACAACGTTATCCTTTCGTTGATTATTCAATATTTTTCTCATGGTAACCTCCCCCTTGGCAGTCCCCTCCCGGAGATCCGAATGGGGACTATTCCGGAATCTTTTGCCAATGGAGAGATCATCATGACACTTCTTCAATTACAGGCCACATGTCCTGTGGATAAACGTTACGTGTCTTTAGTGCAGTAGTTTCCATTGCCTTCTGCATCCTCATGTCGTTGATCATTGCTGATTCTTCCGCCTTTAGGGGCAATTTCCCACCCCTAGGACAAGAGAGTGCCCTGAACCTCTATCCACTCCTCCGCCCTATTTGACAAGGCCGTTGGCAGAATGAGGCTGATTTCTTGCGCCGGAAGTCTTCGACCGCCAATGCTGATTATTTATCAAAATTTAGGCAGTGGCGGGGATCGAACTTGGGACCGAAGACTTTTGGATTATGAATCAAAGACGCTATCCCTAGACCACGGGTACATGACTATTGTTGCCCGAATATGCAGTATTTAGCAGCGTGAGCAACACCACAATCGTTAAAAAAATGCTGACCTTTGTTGTGGTAGGTTTGTTAGAACTGAGACCCATCCATCGTTCAGTAATCCTTCCATTTAAAACTGGCCACACTTCCAGATGCCAGTGTGGCGGTTCCCAATCTTGTTGGTAAATGAAGTCGTTTGAATCAGTCTCCAGCTGTTGAAGAAGAAAGTTCTCAAGCACATCGAGATATGTGCTACCTATAACAGCGTTCTCGGCAAAGTAAAATGGACGATACACCTTTTCCTGTGCAATTGCGCGAAACACTTTAAATTTTGGAGAGTCCCTCTCATGTTGTACAAATTCATATGGTTGTTCCGTACCCCATATTCTCACATTATCACGGTTCACATTTCCATTTAAATGAAATGTTACCTCGTCAGTACACTCCAAGAACGTAATTACAGAACCCGACACGTTGTTGTTTGTCACCTTCACGAAGAGCTTGCAATAGCTGAATTTTGTATTGTTACATGAGTAAATGTCGACGCAACACACGCCAGACGGACATCGGGGCTAAGTTGAGCTGCCGAGCTGCACGGCGAACGGATTTCTATGGACTCCTTGTGAAACCATGGCGGATCCGTGCGACGTCTGTGTCAGACACTCGGGGACGGCCCGGCGATTTGCCTTGACACAACCTGTTTCTCGGAACTGTTCATGCCGTGGTCTAATGCTCTGCGATGTAGGAGGATCCACACCATACCTAGTACGAAACTCACGCTGAACGGTTATTACAGACCCGCCCTGCGCAGAACGTAGAACACAAACACTTTTTGTTGTCCCAACACCGTTTTTGCTATAACTGAAATGGGCGCAGATTGGTGCTGCTTAGCGGGAACCATGTAAAACTCGAGAATTTACACCTTCCAACAGTACGTTGTTCACGCATATAACTCAAATAACATAACAGTTATGATTTTTTAAAATCAGATGCTTCTTTTTGATACACCCTAACTCTCTGTGTCTGTTCTTCTGCCGTTCTCATATACGGAGCCATCTGCGCTTTTTCCCAGTCACTCCGGACTTAACGCTGAGTGAAAGATAAATAAGCTAAGAGGCCAATGCCGAGCAGTACTCTCTGTTAAACTGAATTGGGATTTCATCTGGACGGCGCGACTTATTTGTTTTCCACTCGTGAAGCTGCTGCTTCTGCAAACTGCGATGAAAGAACTACGAGTCACCGAACAGAAGCCTTTGGCCTGTTCAGCGATTTTACGCAGGACCAGAAATTTCTGCGATTCCCAGCAAGTTTCACGCATTGTTAGCTTACTAGTTCAGAACGTGAGAATTGTAACTTGTCAACTCCTGACGTGACCCTGTAATTGATCATTTATCTCAGCTCGCGTTCTGGGAGATCGACGTTCACAACCCTGTTCGATGATTCAGATTTAGATTTTCAGCAGTTTTCCTAAATGACTTAAGGCAAATAGCGGGACTGCTCCTCTGATTCATCGTTTATACTTCCGTACAGACAGTCTAACGGCACACATTGCGACGACCGAAAGACGTTTGAACTGTACATCAGGTTTGTAAGAGCTACGTGCTTTCAAATACCCTTTTAAAAAATATGCAACTCCTCTGCTCTATCCTTTATACTCGCAGCTTCGGATGTACCACCTAACGTCTCACCGATCGGTTGTCATAAATATGTCTCCTCTGCTCTACCATTTATAACTTCGATATAGTTGTCAAAAGACTTTCGACAGTGCAGTGAACTGGTGACAAAAATATGCTTCTGCCCTGTTCAACGCTTCATAGCTTCGGACGTATCGTTTAGCGTCCAACAATGTAGCTGTCTGAGTGTGCTTGATCATAAAACGAGTTTGTACTACCCATTTGAAAAGAAAAACGTGTCTCACCTCTGCTATATACTTAGAAATTTGATCATATTGTGTAGCCTCACACAATGCAGTTGTCCCGAGACTTTTGGGTATGAAGCAACTTTTTAGGAGCACTTTCTGATCAAACATGCTACCAGCTTGAAAAATATGTTTAGAATATGGCTCCTCCTTTGTAGCTTTAGGCAACTCGTTTAAACGTCACACAATGCGAGCGTTGAAAGACTTCTTTTGACCATAAACCGTACTGGTTAGAGGACCTTCTTTTCATATACAAAACAAGTGTATTCTCCTTTAACCTATTTGCTTCCAATATATAGTCTAATGTCACACACCACTGCTGTTGCAAGCTTGCTGATCGTACAGCAAGCTAGTATCATTACCGTCTTTTAAAACACACTGCTCGTTTAATTAACATGTCTCTCCCGCGCCCTACATCTTAAAGCTTCGGACGCAGCGCGTTTGTCAAAATACTTTTGACCATACAGCGAGATGGTAAGGAAACTGTCTCTTGAAACATACTATCCATTTAAAAACATATGTTTCCTCCATTCTACACCTTATAACTTCAGATGTAACTTAATGTCTGTTACACCAGCTGTCGGAAGTTTATTGACTGCATGTGAGTTTGTATGATTGCTATCATTGTAAACTTACCGCTCATTTTGAACACAGGCAAATTGTCTGCTCTACTCCTCGTTACTCCTAACAAGGAGTCTTATGTTACACTGCGCAATGCACCAGCTTTTGTGGCTGGGTAAGGTAAGTTTATGAAATCACTCGCTCTCCATATGCATTATGTATTTCAAAAACACGTGTCGTTTCTGCTTAACTGTTTATAATGGAGAACATACGGTCCAGCTTCACACCTTGTGGTTGTCGAAAGATATTCGAGCTTACTGCGAGTTGGTAAGAGAATGACTCATCAAACATACTACCCCTTCGCAAAACATACGTCTCCTGTGCCGTATATATATATATATATATATATATATATATATATGGCTCTGAGCACTATGGCACTTAACATCTGAGGTCGTCAGTCACCTAGTACTTAGAACTACTTAAACATAACTACCCTAAGGACCTAAGGACAAGGGTTGCAGATTCCTCGACTTGCGCCATAGGGTGGTGGGGTTTCGGGTTTCGCTGGCTAGGTCAGGAGTCCACTACACGCAACAAGCGGCTACACGGGTAGCAGGAGTTGTGTGGCGTGGACTGGGCGGTTTTTTAGGTTAGATGGCCTCGGGCAAGTACAGAAAGTGCAACAGCCTCAACGGGTGCGGGGCAAAGTCAGGACATGCGGGGACCAAGCAGCAATCGGTATTGTAATTGTAAACTGTCGAAGCTGCGTTGGTAAAGTACCGGAACTTCAAGCGCTGATAGAGAGCACCAAAGCTGAAATCGTTATAGGTACAGAAAGCTGGCTGAAGCCAGAGATAAATTCTGCCGAAATTTTTACAAAGGTACAGACGGTATTTAGAAAGGATAGATTGCATGCAACCGGTGGTGGAGTGTTCATCGCTGTTAGTAGTAGTTTATCCTGTAGTGAAGTAGAAGTGGATAGTTCCTGTGAATTATTATGGGTGGAGGTTACACTCAACAACCGAGCTAGGTTAATAGTTGGCTCCTTTTACCGACCCCCCGACTCATCAGCATTAGTGGCAGAACAACTGAGAGAAAATTTGGAATACATTTCACATAAATTTTCTCAGCATGTTATAGTCTTACGTGGAGATTTCAATTTACCAGATATAGACTGGGACACTCAGATGTTTAGGACGGGTGGTAGGGACAGAGCATCGAGTGACATTATACTGAGTGCACTATCCGAAAATTACCTCGAGCAATTAAACAGAGAACCGACTCGTGGAGATAACATCTTGGACCTACTGATAACAAACAGACCCGAACTTTTCGACTCTGTAAGTGCAGAACAGGGAATCAGTGATCATAAGGCCGTTGCAGCATCCCTGAATATGGAAGTTAATAGGAATATAAAAAAAGGGGGGAAGGTTTATCTGTTTAGCAAGAGTAATAGAAGGCAGATCTCAGACTACCTAACAGATCAAAACGAAAATTTCTGTTCCGACACTGACAATGTTGAGTGTTTATGGAAAAAGTTCAAGGCAATCGTAAAACGCGTTTTAGACAGGTACGTGCCGAGTAAAACTGTGAGGGACGGGAAAAACCCACCGTGGTACAACAACAAAGTTAGGAAACTACTGCGAAAGCAAAGAGAGCTTCACTCCAAGTTTAAACGCAGCCAAAACCTCTCAGACAAACAGAAGCTAAACGATGCCAAAGGTAGCGTAAGGAGCGCTATGCGTGAAGCGTTCAGTGAATTCGAAAGTAAAATACTAGGTACCGACTTGACAGAAAATCCTAGGAAGTTCTGGTCTTACGTTAAATCAGTAAGTGGCTCGAAACAGCATGTCCAGACACTCCGGGGTGATGATGGCATTGAAACAGAGAATGACAAGCGTAAAGCTGAAATACTAAATACCTTTTTCCAAAGCTGTTTCACAGAGGAAGACCGCACTGCAGTTCCTTCTCTAAATCCTCGCACAAACGAGAAAATGGCTGACATCGAAATAAGTGTCCAAGGAATAGAAAAGCAACTGGAATCACTCAACAGAAGAAAAGTCCACTGGACCTGACGGGATACCAATTCGATTCTATACAGAGTACGCGAAAGAACTTGCCCCCCTTCTAACAGCCGTGTACCGCAAGTCTCTAGAGGAACCGAAGGTTCCAAAAGATTGGAAAAGAGCACAGGTAGCCCAGTCATCAAGAAGGGTCGTCGAGCAGATGCGCAAAACTATAGACCTATATCTCTTACGTCAATCTGTTGTAAAATTTTAGAACATGTATTTTGCTCGAGTATCATGTCGTTTTTGGAAACCCAGAATCTACTCTGTAGGAATCAACATGGATTCCGGAAACAGCGATCGTGTTCACGAGCCCCAGAAAATATTAGATACAAGCTCCCAGGTAGATGCTATTTTTCTTGACTTCTGGAAGGCGTTCGATACAGTTCCGCACTGTCGCCTGATAAACAAAGTAAGAGCCTACGGAATATCAGACCAGCTGTGTGGCTGGATTGAAGAGTTTTTAGCAAACAGAACACAGCATGTTGTTATCAACGGAGAGACGTCTACAGACGTTAAAGTAACCTCTGGCGTGCCACAGGGGAGTGTTATGGGACCATTGCTTTTCACAATATACACTCCTGGAAATTGAAATAAGAACACCGTGAATTCATTGTCCCAGGAAGGGGAAACTTTATTGACACATTCCTGGGGTCAGATACATCACATGATCACACTGACAGAACCATAGGCACATAGACACAGGCAACAGAGCATGCACAATGTCGGCACTAGTACAGTGTATATCCACCTTTCGCAGCAATGCAGGCTGCTATTCTCCCATGGAGACGATCGTAGAGATGCTGGATGTAGTCCTGTGGAACGGCTTGCCATGCCATTTCCACCTGGCGCCTCAGTTGGACCAGCGTTCGTGCTGGACGTGCAGACCGCGTGAGACGACGCTTCATCCAGTCCCAAACATGCTCAATGGGGGACAGATCCGGAGATCTTGCTGGCCAGGGTAGTTGACTTACACCTTCTAGAGCACGTTGGGTGGCACGGGATACATGCGGACGTGCATTGTCCTGTTGGAACAGCAAGTTCCCTTGCCGGTCTAGGAATGGTAGAACGATGGGTTCGATGACGGTTTGGATGTACCGTGCACTATTCATTGTCCCCTCGATGATCACCAGTGGTGTACGGCCAGTGTAGGAGATCGCTCCCCACACCATGATGCCGGGTGTTGGCCCTGTGTGCCTCGGTCGTATGCAGTCCTGATTGTGGCGCTCACCTGCACGGCGCCAAACACGCATACGACCATCATTGGCACCAAGGCAGAAGCGACTCTCATCGCTGAAGACGACACGTCTCCATTCGTCCCTCCATTCACGCCTGTCGCGACACCACTGGAGGCGGGCTGCACGATGTTGGGGGCGTGAGCGGAAGACGGCCTAACGGTGTGCGGGACCGTAGCCCAGCTTCATGGAGACGGTTGCGAATGGTCCTCGCCGATACCCCAGGAGCAACAGTGTCCCTAATTTGCCGGGAAGTGGCGGTGCGGTCCCCTACGGCACTGCGTAGGATCCTACGGTCTTGGCGTGCATCCGTGCGTCGCTGCGGTCCGGTCCCAGGTCGACGGGCACGTGCACCTTCCACCTGTGGAGACCTCACGCCCCACGTGTTGAGCAATTCGGCGGTACGTCCACCCGGCCTCCCGCATGCCCACTATACGCCCTCGCTCAAAGTCCGTCAACTGCACATACGGTTCACGTCCACGCTGTCGCGGCATGCTACCAGTGTTAAAGACTGCGATAGAGCTCCGTATGCCACGGCAAACTGGCTGACACGGCGGCGGTGCACAAATGCTGCGCAGCTAGCGCCATTCGACGGCCAACACCGCGGTTCCTGGTGTGTCCGCTGTGCCGTGCGTGTGATCATTGCTTGTACAGCCCTCTCGCAGTGTCCGGAGCAAGTATGGTGGGTCTGACACACCGGTGTCAATGTGTTCTTTTTTCCATTTCCAGGAGTGTATATAAATGACCTAGTAGATAGTGTCGAAAGTTCCATGTGGCTTTTCGCGGATGATGCTGTAGTATACAGAGAAGTTACAGCATTAGAAAATTGTAGCGAAATGCAGGAAGATCTGCAGCGGGTAGGCACTTGGTGCAGGGAGTGGTAACTGACCCTTAACATAGTCAAATGTAATGTATTGCGAATACATAGAAAGAAGGATCCTTTATTGTATGATTATATGGTAGCGGAACAAACACTGGTAGCAGTTACTTCTGTAAAATATCTGGGAGTATGCGTGCGGAACGATTTGAAGTGGAATGATCATATAAAATTAATTGTTGGTAAGGCGAGTACCAGGTTGAGATTCATTGGGAGAGTCCTTAGAAAATGTAGTCCATCAACAAAGGAGGTGGCTTACAAAACACTCGTTCCACCTATACTTGAGTATTGCTGATCAGTGTGGGATCCGTACCAGATCGGGTTGACGGAGGAGATAGATAAGATGCAAAGAAGAGCGGCGCCTTTCGTCACAGGGTTATTTGGTAACCGTGATAGCGTTACAGAGATGTTTAACAAACTCAAGTGGCAGACTCTGCAAGAGAGGCGCTCTGCATCGCGGTGTAGCTTGCTCGCCAGGTTTCGAGAGGTTGCGTTTCTGGATGAGGTATCAAATACATTGCTTCCCCCTACTTATACCTCCCGAGGAGATCACGAATGTAAAATTAGAGAGATTAGAGCGCGCACAGAGGCTTTCAGACAGTCGTTGTGCCCGCGAACCATACGCGACTGGAACAGGAAAGGGAGGTAATGACAGTGGCACGTAAAGTGCCCTCCGCCACACACCGTTGGTTGGCTTGCGGAGTATAAATGTAGATGTAGATGTAGATCACACAAATCGAAGCCCGAGGCGGTCGCGCGGTTCCAGGCTGAAGCGCCTAGAACCGTTCGGCGACACCGGCCGGCTGTGCCGTTTATAGTTTTGGCGACTGACGGAAGGCTTTTGACGACATAGCGAGTTGGTAAGAAGACTGTCTCGTCACACATACTACTCATTTATAAAACACGTGTTCCCTCTGCTTCATCCTTTATAGCTTTGGCGATTGTCGGAAGGCTTGTGACTGTGGAGCGAGTTGATAATAGGACTGTCTCATCAAACATACAGTCCATTTACAAAACATGTCTCCATTTTTTTACTCTGTATATCTACGACGATTGTCTGAATGCTTTTGACTGCACTGCGAGTTGGGAATAGGACGTCTCATCGAACAAACTGTCCATTTGTAAAACATAGTCTCCTCTGCTTCATACTTCATAGCTTCCGCTGCAGTGTTGGGCGTCACACACCGCGGTGTCAGAAGACTTTTGACCGTGCAGTATACATCTCACAAGAACGCCGTCTGGCCCGCGTGCAAAACTCTGCGATGTGGAGAGCGGCACGAGCCATCAAACAACAGACGCAGGCCGTAGTCTCGCGTGTTGTCACTTCCGCAGGCTGAAAAACACGGCTGGCTTTAGCAGCGGAAGCGGCGCTCGCAGCTGTTCGCTGGCGTCGCTTTTACGGCCCACAAGTCACGCGTGACGCGCCGTTGCGTGCTGCACGCTCGCGCTCACGCGTCGCGGACCTGCCTCAATGTACCGCGCGCCGCCTGCTGCACCACGCGTACACCTAGACCAGCACGCTACGCTCCCTCCGCAAAACGAAACAAACACAGATATTTTCTGCTTTTGTTGCTCTGTGGTATTAAGCCCCAAGGCCAGATTGACGCAGCACTCTACGCCAGTCTGCCTTTGGCGAGGTTCCACAACTCTAAATATACTGCACTCACGCTCATAAATTAAGGATAATTGCAGGATGTGATGCCACACACAAAAATGGCGCTAATAGCATAGGCACATAGGGAACACGGATCTGTAAGTCCACGGTATTGGTGACAAGTTGAGAAAACCGTCCCGAAATACATGTGCTACAAAATGCCACTGTTTCCTGCGCATGTACACTGATATGAACATGAGATATGATCGCCATGCACACGTACACAGACAGCCAGGGGGTTGGCATACTCTGGATCAGGTGGTCGAGCAGCTGCTGGGGTATAGCCTCCCATTCTTGCACCAGTGCCTGTCGGAGCTCCTGAAGTGTTGTAGGGGTTTGAAGACGTACAGCGATACGTCAACCGAGAGCATCCCAGACGTGCTCGATGGGGTTTAGGTCTGGAGCACAGGCAGGCCACTTCATTCGCCTGATATCTTCTGTTTCAAGGTACTCCTCCACGATGGCAGCTCTGTGGGGCCGTGCGGCTCCCCCCGTCGGAGGTTCGAGTCCTCCCTCGGGCAAGGGTGTGTGTGTGTTGTCCATAGCGTAAGTTAGTTTAAGTTAGATTCAGTAGTGTGTAGGCTTAGGGACCCATGACCTGAGCAGTTTGGTCCCATAAGACCTTACTACAAATTTCCAAATTTCGGTTCAGAATCTGCTTGTTATTAATTCATCCCATTGAAAGTACCGTCAGTTTCGTCACACTCCCTATTTGCCAATACTTTGTGACTTGGAAGGATTATAGTTTCACTAACCTAAAAAAAGCCCCATGTGCACACCACACGTCTAAGCTACACTAGTAGCCGATTGTTGCGCGCAGCGCTCGTCGGACTTGTTAAGTGGGGCTGTACAACTATCCACCCGATAGTGGAGGTCGAGGAGTTCACTTCCGTTACTGCCGGAGGATGGCCTCAGAACCCACGGCAGGTGTCAGTCGTGCACACGACCCACTTTTTTTTTTTTTTTTTTTTTTTTGAGCACTATGGGACTTAACTTCTGAGGTCATCAGTCCCCTAGAATTTAGAACTATTTAAACCTAACTAACCTAAGGACATCACACACACCCATGCCCGAGGCAGGTTTCGAACCTGCGACCGTAGTGGTAGCGCGGTTCCAGACTGTAGCGCCTATAACCGCTCGTCCAAACCAGCCGGCGAGCCACTATTCGTAGCTCTATGAACCGAGTGCGCTCCATAGCCGCTGGCGGAGCCTTCATACGTGTGGCACGAGACCTCCCGGTAACATACCGAGTGTACAATCACATTCTTTCCAGACCTGCCCTGTATTTTCCCGAGAGGCTCCATAATCTACCTGACGTTGGAGCTCCCAATGACCAGCACACACGTCCTCTGCACGTGTTCGGTCTAGACAGGGTAATCGGCGAACATCCCAACAGGGGAGGCGTCCGGTGCTGGCTCAGAAGTGTTCTCAGCACTGGGTAGCACCTCGTACATGTAGCTAAGGCGGAAGGAATCAGCTGTGCGTCCTGTTCCCACTTTGACACGTATCAGTTCGTGCATATTCGTTTCAGACCGGGGAGGAAACTAAAATCTGATGCCGGATCAAAGTAGTATTCCTCCATCTGGGAAATGTTTGGAAAAGATGTAGCACGCATGTAGCAGTCTTATAAGGAAGCAATTTTCACGTGAAACTAATTGCGGTCAAACGAATTACACAAGTAATGCAGCAATCTTCTCTAAACTCCATGTAATTTCTCCGAGAAGAGGTGCATTGTGCGCGAGGCGAATGGCATCGTGCAGGATAGGCGAAACGACCCCGGCTGAAGCAGGTGTGCATAAACTGGTCGCCAGCAAATAGCAGCGCTTGCCGATTTTGTGAGATATTTCCTTCTGAATTCGTCGACACGTGCTCCTTAAGAGATATAAAGGCGGGAGTAACTCGCATGCGGGTGCGGGCCGCCTACCCCTCGTGGCTTTAGTGGCGAATGAAAACGGTATGATGGTACATCTTGTGCGTGTAGTTCGTCATAATGGCAGCCTGACCGCACAGAAGCACAAGCGGTGGGGCGTAATTAGTGAGCGCTGGCGCTAGCAGGAAGAGACTTTCATCGCGGGTAAGCTTCTAATGAGTCCCGGGGTCAGAACGAGAATAGCTGAGGTCGCAGACTGTGGTCTACTTGCTGCCCGCCTGCTACAGTGAAACGAGTTCGGAGAGCCATTCCATACAGGAAAGGCAGGGGTGCTTCCAATAATACAATAAAATTCGTTGAAATTCTACTATCTACGTGGTAGTTGGCGGGGGGTACCCCCGTGTTTTCACTAATGAACCACAGCTGGAAAGATCTTGTCGCGTCACAGAAAGTTAGTTAGTTATTTACATGTTCCATAGATCTTTTTGACGATTCCTTTATCGAAATGATGCACAACTAGTCATTTTACAGCATATGTATACATTATTCAGTGTTAACATCAATGAACGCACTATCACTTTTAGTCCTACTGATACAACTAAATTGAAACCTAGTCCGAACAGGGAATCATATAGCGCTCTTAGAAAAAAAAGTGTTCCGAGACTTACCTGAAATGCTCCTCCATGATACTGACAATAGGGAGATTGAGTTAACAATTAAATCAATAAATACCAAGAACTCTCATGGATATGACGGGGTATCTAGCAGAATACTGAAGTATTGTTCTATGTATGTTAGCCCAGTACTTAGCCATATCTGTAACTTTTCCTTTAGGAGTGGTCGGTTTCCTGACCGATTAAAGTACTCGGTAGTGAAGCCACTTTATAAAAAGGGAGACATTGATAATGTTGACAATTTTAGACCTATTTCTATGCCATCGGTGTTTGCTAAAGTTAAAGAGAAGGTTGTATATACAAGGTTACTGGAGCATTTAAATTCACATAATTTGCTGTCAAATGTTCAGTTTGTTTTGGAAATGGTTTAACAACTGAAAATGCTATATTCTCTTTTCTCTGTGAGGTTTTGGACGGATTAAATAAAAGGTTGCGAACGCTAGGTGTTTTCTTTGATTTACTGAAGGCTTTTGACTGTGTTGACCACAAAATATTACTGCAGAAGTTGGACCATTATGGAGTAAGGGGAGTAGCTTACAATTGGTTCGCCTCTTACTTTAAGAACAGAAAGCAGAAGGTAATTCTCCGCAATATTGAGAGTGGTAGTGATGTTCAGTCCCAATGGGGCACTGTTAAATGGGGCGTTCCCCAAGGATCGGTGCTGGGGCCACTGCTGTTTCTGATACGCCTTCTAGTATTGCAGGTGATTCAAAAATATTTCTGTTTGCTGATGACACCAGCTTGGTAGTGAGTTCATGAAATAAGTTCGTGGCTTGTGGAAAATAATTTGATGCTAAATCACAGTAAGACTCAGTTTTTACAGTTTCTAACTGACAATTCAACAAGAATCGATATTTTGATTAGACAGAATGGGCATATTATAAGCGAGTCGGAACAGTTCAAGTTCCTAGGCGTTCGGATAGATAGTAAGCTGTTCTGGAAAGCCCATGTTCAGGATCTTGATCAGAAACGAAATGCTGCTTTATTTACCATTAGAACAGTATCTGAAATAAGTGACAGTTCAACACAAAAAGTAGTCTACTTCGCATATTTTCATACGCTTATGTCGTATGGTATTATTTTTTGTGGTAGTTCTTCTGATTCAAAAAGGGTATTTTTGGCTCAACAACGGGCTGTTCGAGCTATATGTGGTGTAAGTTCGAGAACCTCTTGTCGACCCCTATTCAATAGTCTGGGAATTCTGACATTGCCCTCATAGTATATATTTTCTTTAATGTCGTTTGTTGTTAGCAATATTAGCTTATTCCCAAAAGTTAGCAGCTTTCACTCAATTAATACTAGGCAGAAATCAAATCTGCACTTCCTTGACTCTTGTGCAGAAAGGAGTGCAGTATTCTGCTGCATCCATTTTCAATAAGCTTCTACAAGAACTCAAAAACCTTAGCAGTAGCCCAAAATCTTTTAAGTCTGAACTGAAGAGTTTCCTCATGGCTCACTCCTTCTATTCTGTCGAGGAGCTCCTGGAAGAGCTGAGAAAGTAAGCAAATTCCAGTGTTACATTGTTGATTTCTTCATTTAAACTTACGACTTGTCACCTGAATATGTTTCTCATATTTCATTTTATCTGTTTCTACTATCGTGCTATAATTTCATGTATTGATTCGTTACATGACCATGGAGACTTCTCCTTAATTTGGTCCCACGGAACAATAAATAAATAAACAACTACAGTTATTTTTTTTAACTATCTTCTAGTTTTTATCTAGAAATTCGTCAGCGGAATAGAAGCTGTCCAGGAGAAATGATTCCACATTATATGGAAAACTTGCTTCGCTACGTGTCAGACATTTTATGTTACTGGACAAATGATCAAAAATGTCTGTAGCTGCGTGTTGAACTTCTTTCTGAGCCACTGACAGCTTCAACAATGGGTAATAAAGGTCATCTTTCCCTGTAGTGTCGTGTTCTTCTCAAATTGCAATGGATTATTTATGACGAATTTCCTTAGCGAATATCTGTATTGTTACGGTACAATTAAAACGCCTAGCTCGTTGAAGAGGTATCTACATACGTCTGTCGACGAACGCCACATATTATTCTAACTGCTCGCTTTTGTCAAATCAACCCCTTATTTCTGAATGGTGAGTTACCATAGAAAATTGGGGAACAAGACATTATTGAGTGGAAATACGCAAAATATATCAGGAGGTTGATACGATTGTGTCCAAGATTATCATTTACACGAAGAGCAAAAATAACTGAATTTAACTGTTTGAGAAGCTCAGCACTATGCTTCTTCAAGTTCAAATTTTCAACAGTATGTACACCCAAAAAACTGGAACATTCTGCCCCATTTACTACCCCCTGCTCGTGTGCTACCCTAATTGTTGTTATCACTATTTTTTCTAAATTTAGGGAAAGTTCGTTTTCAGACAACCACTTAATTATTATTTGGAAAATAGCATTCACTAACTCTTCAATTCCTTTCTGTCTAGTATGACTTACTATAACACTAGTATCGTTTGCAAAAAGTAAAAGATTTGCTTGTTGAATGGTAAGCAGAAGGAACCTGTGTTATTGCAAAGATGGCCACTCAACTTTTCACTTGTTCCGCGTTGGAACAGCGATCTGTGATACGTTTTTAGAGTAGCGAAGCTGCTACGTGTGTGGAAAAGCATAGTGTTTCTTGGGTATAGCTGCTGCAGCTGTGCGAGAAGTTACTGTTCCGTATGTGTCAGTTACAACAACGAAATTGTTTTCAACAATTAACCAAAAAAATAATATGTGCAGCTACACTAGCTCGCAAAATGTGAAATGTAAGTGGTAGATGAGAAGGGACTGAGACAGGAGTGAGGCCCATCGCCCATGTTATTTAATCTGTACACCGAGTAAGCTGTGTAGGAGATGTGGCGAAATAAATAAAAAAACATTTGATTTTATTGTGGTTTTTAACTTTAGAATATTTGAAAGGCTTTTTGACGGATTGTATTGACCGGCTTGAATGCGGACAAATTCAGTGCTGCGTGAAATATGCCTGTAATATAATTTACCATTCCGATTAATTACATTTTGAATTCTACGTCATTGTTGATTTAATCAGAGTTCTCACCTTAGACGTAGAATTAGTCCTTCTGCCACAATATTAATTAATCAGTCGCCATCGAAGTTCTTCTCTTTGTTGACCGTGTGTATCTTCCTAAGTCGGCATCGGTTCACTTCACGAAGACGGTAGAAACCAAGGAATACAATGCTACGTTGTTTTAAATAATTTTCGTAACACTTCGATACTTCTCACTATTTTTTATTCACAAGACAATAAGACTTGCTCTGCTCGTCGCACAAACCATAATTACTAACTACATGGCTGCCTTTCCTCACAGTCCAAAAATCACGTCCATCCTCCACGAGGCAACAATCGAAAGTGTCCCTTAGCTCCTTCTTGGAGTATGAAACAAAAGAGAATCCAATGTGAACATTACAAAGATTATAAACTACATGCCTCTCAATTTAATCTTTGGCGCAGCTTTTAAGGTATTGTATGTCTCTGCGTCGGAATGTGTCATTACAGAGACCAGGCAGAAATGTGGGAAGGGAATTATAAAAACGCTGAGAGTGATAAAACTTATGTGAATCTACTCTACTGCAATGCCATTAATGTTTAAAATAATGAGCTACAGTACAGTACTACAGTAAGTTGTTGACATACGATAGGTCTACTGTAAGATAGAAATTTTCTAGCGGTGAAATCTACAACAGACATGTTCTCAGATAACGTTTTCTATCGCTACTGAGATTGGCGGAAGGCATATTTCGCTTGCTTTGTTGGATGTTGTCTCCTTCTTTTTCTTCCTTGGACATGAATACAAAATGGTGGTGATGAAATGAAGTGATCGTATGGCATTGTTGGCCGAGAGGTACCATTCTGGTTCTGCAGCCAAGTGTAAGTCATTTTTCAGTCGGCGCCACATTGGGCGACTTGTGACAGATGATGAGGATGAATTTATGATGGGAACAACACAACACCGAGTCTCCAAGCGGAGAAAATCTCTGACTCGGCCGGGAATACAACCCGGGCCCAGTGCATGGTAGGCAAGCACGTTACCACCCAGTTAAGCAGACGGACTACCACAAAATGGTTAGGCAGACTAAAGAATAAGGTAGCCCACGCCATTGTATTTTCGAACTCACCGTTGATTTTTGCGAAATGTTACAAAAAATCAAGCGCTCGGCTTCACAATGGCGGAAGGATTATTTCGCTTGCTTTGTTGGATATGGCCTGTTTCTTTCTCTTTTTGAAAATGAATACAAATTGGATATACAGGTTAGAAACGTACCCCACACCATTGTATTTTGGGACTGACCTTGATGTTTTGCCTAATGTTACAAAAAAACAAGCAAGCCTCTGTCTTTGTGCATTGATGCATTGAGCTTCACAACTCCAGGAGAACACAAATAACATCTGCCTCTCACTCCTTTCATTTATTTCAAGCTACTGAAAATGAAGAGCCAGAGATAAAACTGCACAAGTGAGTGACTAACAATACTTAACGAGGAAACTTTAAGACGAAAACGTTAGATAAAACCACGAAAAACTAAACGGAATGAGTTACGGATCAGCCACATAAGGTACGAAAAATTATTGTATTTCACTTTTCACTATTGTATGGAAACCACAAAAGAATTTTTATGCTAACAGTTATGACATAAAAGGCTGAAAATCCCATGAAGTAAACAGAGGCGTGTGAAATCACGTCTTCGAACTGCGTTGTGTCCAACTTAACTGCGCATAACAAGGCCTGACAGGATCAAACTACCAAATGTTATAGTACTCATATTTCACGCAAACATTCAGCGTGCTGAATTATACCATAGCATAAGGGATTTGGCTGGACTAAGTACTGAATTAATGTTTATTTTATTTTCGGTGTAAACTTTTTTTCTAAATTTTTTGGTTATATATCGGCAGGAGAGATGTTTCATGCATACTGTGAGAGTTTTAAATCATCGTCCAAGAATACTGCAAGATCCATATGTTATAAATGGATGAGTTTTGCCACATATATTTACAGAATCGTGTCGGTATTGTTTACTTAAGTAGTTTCCGGAACTAAAACTCCTTTCAAAACATTCTTGAAAAATTACCACGGCTAGCTCTGTAACGCCAAGATAAGTAGTTTAATCTCTTATTGCCTTCGGTCCGAGCGAGGTTAAAGGTTCAACTGTGGTTAATCCTCACTCGTTACGTCCTGAGCTCGATAAGATTCAATTAAATGTTTTGCAAAGAAAATTAAAATACCACATTCTCTTTTGGACATGTGAGAGAGAAAAATAGACTACAATGTCAGTGCTATACCACACTCGAAGCAACATTACGCAATCCGCAGGTAATTCATAACCTTTATTATATCAATGCCATTTCCACAGTTTTCCCATGTTAGTCATTCTCATTTTCATACAGGTTATCTTTTCGTTCCATTGGCACCACAAGGAAATTATCTCATTGTAAAGCTGAAATTCTAACGAACAAACAGCGCTTCGCAAATATACGCTTATCTAGATATGTTTCGGCTTGGGCAACAGTTTTGACCAGATAAACCGTTCCGTTATTCCCGCCAAAAATTCGTCTTTTATATGAGGTTCGACATATGTGCGAGATACATGAATGTTACGTTGTGAAGTTACCGTTTTTTTGTTCTACTTACTACGGGATGATACAGCATGAAGATTTGCAGTAGCCTATAGAAAAGAATATACACTCCGGAATTTATATGTAAGAATGCATTTGACCACTGTATTTCCAGAGAATTTCCATGCCTTTTAAACGTCATTTTACAGTCTACGCATGGCTATTTCACTAGCTTATTACCGCCCAGCAACGGGCACGTCTGTTACAACGCGATAGCTGTCTCAATTACTACAATACACAAAAAGTTTCAGAAGTAACGAGGTACTACACAGGCGGCATATACGTCAGCCTTAAAATTTAATTGGCGAATGTGAACACAAACCTCATAATTTGTTTTAGATTTGTGCGTATATTTATCCGGCCGGAGTGGCCGATCGGTTCTAGGCGCTACAGTCTGGAACCGCGCGACCACTGCGGTCCCAGGTTCGAATACTGCCTCGGGCATGGGTGTTTGTCATGTCCTTAGGTTAGTAAGGTTTAAGTAGTTCTAAGTTCTAGGGGACTGATGACCACAGCAGTTAAGTCCCATAGTGCTCAGAGCCATTTGAACCATTTTTGTGCGTATAGTTAATTGTATCTGTAGTTACAGTTCTAAGGCTGTGTGCCAATTAAATCCACAAAGAACGCAAAACGAAAAAGTATGCCTTGATGTCGTCCCTGTTGGACATACATGTTACTAATCAGCTCTTGAAAATAAGGCACAGCTAAGATACAATAGGTCCGCTAATACATGAAGTACCTTTTATGCGACAAGAGAACTTACGAAGTGCGTATTATTGCACTGACCACAAAACTGGGAAAATGCCATTAGCAGAGAGCCAAACAAATTTCTATGTCAAATTTAGTAAAACGACTTTTTGAGATTCTTTTTCTTTTTCTTCACATTCAGGAAGAAGACACACGAGTTTGTTTGTAATCAGTATCTGCAAGATTTGTCATGTTCTGTCCTGCTATTTTGCTGTGGAATAGTAACGGTTCAAATACTCATTTGGTGTTCGTCCAACATGGCTATTCACTCAGTTACGTCAATCAACGATCTTGTTTTTCCAGGTTATTCAATATTTTGCCGTCGAATACTCTAAAGCGCAATTGTGTCTATGTAAGAATTCTCTCCTTTTGTTAAGTTAATACGAAGTTTCTGTGTTTTACAAAAAAAAAAGCCTCTGATCAATAAAATGAGAGCTGCCATGCCAAACACAGTACAGATCATTAAGTTCTTTTTGTAAATGGAAATGCCAGACAAAATCTAAAAGAAAAGGGACCTACTCGATCAGTGAGTAAATGCTCAGTTTTCATTTAAAATAAGTATATGTTGTACATGCTGAAGGTTGAACTTCAGACAAGTGTAATGATAACAAAGAGAAAAAACAGCATAAAGACAAAACTCTACCTTACCACGTTAGGAGCTTTGACACAGTTTTCTACATTCGTCGTATTGTCCGGCCAAGGAATATCACGAAAGAAATATAGATTCACGAAAAAGCAGCTACATGTTACCGCGTGATTTTCGTTTGGATTTATAATTCGTAATTAGGAAACGTATCTCAAGAACTGCTTTCTTTGGATAAATTTCCGGACCATTACACTGCCAACGATCAATATGACCATATAAAAATGATGCTCTTTGCCAGGTTAAAAGAAAGCATGTGAAAAATTCCAAGAAAACGTTGCTGTGTGCACCTAACGCCCCTGTCGGCAGACCACCGAACTCCGTAGTACGTCGGCGCTAATGCGCGTGCGCAGCTGCGACCTTCCCCCAGCTGCGCCGCTCCGCCAATACAAACGCTTGGCCTCCTACCCCGGTTCCCGTTACCAACTACCAACGCCATCTGGGGAGCAGCTGAGTAACGGTACTACGCCCGCCCCTCCACGGCGCGCGGGATTACGTCGTACACTCCCATTGGCTACAGCGTGACGTCACAGCCACTGCCATTATGGCTGCCATTGTGTGACGTCACAAAGGCGGGGTTTGATGATGGCCGCTGCGCATGCGCACTTTTAATTTCGCGTCAGCTCCAATCGCAGTTCCCGCCTGCAGTAGCTTGGAAGACATGGAGCATGGCAAATGACGAATTTCGCTCAAGATACAGCGTTTGTGTTAAATAGTGAGACTGAGTAGAAAATTGGAAATCGCACGGATGCAGCAATAAAACAGCGCGTATTTATGCTTTTGTTAACGGCCATCACTAGTTAATGGAGGTCTGGTTACAAACGACTGCCAATCTGTTTATTAAGGATAAATAAACCTAATCTAAAGTGATTCTGTAGTGATATTTACGATAAAATATTATACATGCTGTGCTATTACTAAAATACTTAAATAATCGTTATTAAGTATCAAAACTACAAAGTGAAGAGTGATTTTTGCACTTTTTGGTAAACATATTATATCATTTTAATAACTATTTAACCGACACAGTATAGCAGGTAAGGTCATGTGCCAGTGGTTACTACGGTTATAAATATCTATCAAATAGAGTAAAGGCTAGCCTGATGACAACAACGAAACTGCAAAGAAAGGTTTTTCGACGATTTTTCTCCTATCGTAATTTCTGAGGCACGGTATACAACACATCACCTATAGCGTTACACGATGGTCTGTAGGTCGGGCGCGACATCGTTTGCGGTTTCCTTCCCGTTTCCGTTATCAAATAAGCACATCAACGTTGTATTTACGCTGAATTTGCAGAAGTCTTTAACCATTACAGTATTAAATTTGTAAGTCGTTATAGTGACTATTAACTGCAACCGAATGGTAATAAATTCTAACTTTAAGCTGTGATATTTCTATTTGTGCTTTTGTCTGCGACGGTTTCCGAGCATCTTCTGTTCGTGTCTTGTTATCATTTTCGACGACACACTTGCTGAATTTTCTGTGTAATAACTTTGGATATAAAATTTATTTTGCGTGTATCATCTGATAATGGAGTAGATATTCTAAAACGTAAAGTGACTTTTATAATTCGAGTAAGTATCCTGTACCTCGCACTAAAAAAACTTTCATACAATATTCGTAACGTATGTAAATATGCACACACAAATAGCAGTTTAACTGAAATGAAATTTAAACGAATATATTGTACCCAGTTGTTATATAGTGTTCAAAGTTTGTACTTCAATGTTTATTATTCAGCTGTATTCAGTAGTTGCAACGAGTTGTCAACGAACAATGTTACTTATCTTCTGTTGTTATGCTCACATTTTTAGAATCCTTAGGTGAAATGTTACTTTTAGCGAAACTAGTGTTATGTTATAATATTTTCGTACCTGCTGTTGCAACCAGAACATCCCCCAAATGGTAAATAATCTATCTTTGATGAGCGTCCATGTGTCTGATAGCATATAGTTACGTATTATGTACGACACTATAAGTATACCACAAAGAGGAACTCATGTCAGAAACGTTACGTTCAGTATGTAAATGCTATAGGACATGAAGATGCACCTAAATATAACAAGACTTAAAGGTATGTGAGTTTGAATAAAATTATTTCCGGGTGAATATGGAAGGTAGCCTATACCAGCTCTCAGTTTTACGACAAAAAATATTTAGAGTATTGACAAGATGCTTTCGTTTCACAGCACACGAAATAGCTTCCGCAGTTCTCGTGTCCGGAGACGTATGTAAAAAGTGTTCAGTCCGTGAACAAATATATTTCTAAAGTATAATTCACAGAGTCGGATTTCTGAGCCCATTGGCTCCGCTAAGAAAACATAAAAAGGTCCAAACACTGATAATGTGATACATGGGGACAACAAAGTTTAAGGGACTAATCAAGTCGTAATTGTTTCATATGGCATCATCAAAAATAGTTATATCCTATAGTCCATAACAGTTCTTACATTTGTACCTGAAGAGATGCGTGTGTCACGAAAAACAAAGCGAATATTTAATGATACTGCTAATATTCGAATGTTGAATGGTGAGAATACTTCGACTCCTATACAACATCACTGGGCCAAGGGAATCGGGTGCTGCATTTCGCCGTTGTAAGAGAAAAAGTCCTCTTCTTCAAGATGGAGCTGAAATTTCTGAGTTTGAAACCAGTGACATGATTTTCGAATAAAACTCAGGAAAGGCAAGATGTGATTGATCCCTGTTTTTGTTTTCTTTTTCTTGTACAAGTGGGAACTTTTTTGTTTATATTCATAATGGGTAAGTATAAAAACATTCTGTTTTGATTCGGAATGTTGAGTAACTCTCTATCTGACTATAATGAGACCCAAATTTTAACGTGCACGTTTCACTCGATATGATCTATCATTTCTTATTTACACACAAAGATTTAACAAAGTGAAAATTACATTAAGTGGCATATAAAAAAAAAGATCTGATTCCAATAGACCTGTGGTAGTAGACATGATTTGTTCCTGAGGTAAGTAGACGTTACAGATGAACTGAATTCACGATGTCCTAAGCGAGTGTTGAGAATATCATAGCCAATGGCGTCTCCTTGCTGCAGCTTGCGTTACATGTCCATCTATCTAGCATTCTAGAGTTTACTAGCTATTGCGTCATCGTATTTGAACGTATAACTGATTTCGTATGTGATTTATGGTTGGAGAACACCGTAACTACTTCGTAATTTTACCAAACTCCTCGACAGGTCTGGGTTTGTCTTCAGGGAGGCGGATATCAAGTTCCAGAATACTTTATCATGAGGCCAACATTAGGTAGTACCGCGTATCTGTCTCGGGTAACCGGCGAATAATTGTTAAGTTACAAGGGTTGTAACCTGAGGATAATAGAGCTTCTTATACACAATATTAACACAAAAATGTGCAAATCACGTTTGGTTCAGTTGTAAATTCGATATGAAGAAGGTTATCTCTCAGTTTCATAACTGACAACGTAAACTGCTAGGAACCTAACAATTTAAGAAAGAAAGGGACGTCGTTGACATTAATAGTTTAGAGATTTGGTAACTTATGACAGTAGAAAAGTTATATACTGAGATGGATTCCCGTTTCTTTGAAGAGAACACTGGTGGAAAGTCGAACAGCGGTGGTTCAGTTAACTGGTTGTACTCCCTCTCGATGGGAATTTCACGTTTGCGTGTCCGAAATGCGGTCCGATACATTTTTTTAGATATAATGAATTAAGCGCTGTTTTAAGTGAAATAGCTACCACAGTAATGGACTATTTCGTCACTGTTTTCAAGACTTAATTCACCTTCGTCAATTAAAATGCTAAATGTGAATATTCTGCAGTATTTATTTTATTACTGAGTGGTTTTTGGCCTGTAATGCTATTGATAGAGAGTCATACCATTTTAATTTGTCATTTTAATACGGTGCCGCTTTTCTATTAAATGAAACGCTTTCAAATATTTGCGACACATATCACGCTTCTTATTATTTGTGAAAAAAATGTAAAACACTATTTACACAGAAGACTAGATATATAGGTATCGAAATCTATATTTAAAACTTATCTTCAAGTGCCATCACATTAATGGATTAGTTCATATTTTTGAAATAAGACTAACTGACGTAGTGCTAAAGGATTTATTTCTATTATTAACCAGTTTCCCGCTTATAACGCAATGGTTAGAAAATCATAATATTTTATTTTTTCTCTTTTTAATGCTATTTCTGTTGCTGCGACGAAATGAAACGCTGTTAAATGTTTGCGTTTCTCTTGTTTTTATTTACAAAGTAAGTTTGGTGGTATGTAAGACACTATTTCATCCGTAACGTAACATATCTTCATAATTTATTAAATAAGGTATCGAAGATTTTCGTTCATTTGTAAACCATTAACTTCATTCGAAGGTACAATGTTATTAACAAAACATGAAATACAATATTTTCAAGCGTTGTATGTGCAAAGACAACAGCAGTGAATTAACCTTTTATGACATACCTGCAATTGTAATGTTTAACGTACATATCAGATACATATAACAAATGTTACTCCGCTGTATTACGATTTTGAGACATTCGGAACTCGATGGGTATCTTTAGTTGTTTATACATAAAAATTTTACAGGCGCCTTCAGTTGTTTATTATGTGTCAAAATTTTATGCATAAACAAGTAAAGAAGCCTATCGAATTTCGAATGTATCAAGAGGCTAGTAATACAGTCAAGTAACATTTGTTATATTGATAAGATGTAAAAGCGAAAGTATTGTGTACAGCTGAACATTACAATTTCAGGTATGTCACAAAACATTTAGTACACTGCTGTATTCTGTGGGCACAAAATGTTTGCAAATGTTGTGTTTCATGTTTTGTTGATAAAATTGCACTTCTAATGTAGGTAATCGTTCGAGAATGTACGAAAGCGTTCGAATCTAGTCAGTAATAAATACTATTTGCAACTCTGATGGAAACCATGACTAGGCCTAAAAAATGACAAATATAGTGACTTGTTGATCCTGACCCCAACACAATGTTCGAATTACGTAAGATATCTTTGTATGCAGGCTAGAAACATCCCTCGGAACGTGCGAGCACTGAATTTTTTAAATCTTATGATTTCTATTTTGGCAATGTTTGGTCATATTTCCACTTAGATGGAACTCTTCCTGGCTAGCTCGTCCTGCCATTCTGATTCGTTGCACGCGCGTTACATTTTTGAGCGAACCAATGCTACTGATGGCCACGTCTCGCGTCTTTAATTTTTTATGGTTTCTAAAATACGTAAAATGTGCATGCGTGCTTCATCGAAGTCTGTGAACACGGAATTTTTGGTATAGGCTGTTACTAATTTTAAGAATTTTTAACTCGGTTTCAATGTGATACTGTGCTATTACACGATACATAGTGATTCTCGGTCGGAAATGGATAATAAACAAAAAAAATACAATAACGTTTTGCTATTTGCAGATGACGACCTGTAGCCTGTGTAGTAGACCTAGAGCCACTAACACAAATATCCACAGTTTCATGTGAGATTTGTAAGCAAATGCATATCTTACATACACTGTTCTTCCTGCAAAACTAGGACATTTAGACGTATCGTAAATAAACAATATAGCATGCATCAACATAGTGACCATGTCTCGACTTCGTATTGTACGCTCACCAATGCAAAATATTTGACAATAATCCCTCATTTTTAAAGTGTAAATATTTTTACCAAAAGTTTCTTTAAAGATAACATGTAACAACAACTTTTCAGAAAAGAAATGAACAAATAAACCCACTGAAGATAACACAAAAAGTTCTGAAACGCGTCTTAGTGAAAATAAAATTACGAAGGTGTCTTACATAAGGTGGAATTCCTCTCCAAGAATAATAATCGCGCTTTACACTCGACTCTGATCCCTGATACTGTTTCTTCTTCTTCATCTTCTTCTTCTTCTGTCTCCTAGAGGATCCCAGTAAACAGAGTGAAACAAAGTTCACGCTATTTGCGCTCTCGGACGCCATGCGGCGATGCCTTGCATACTAACAGTAAAAAAAGTCTTAAAAATTTCGTGTGGCGCACATTTTTGGTACACAATGAACGTCAAAGAAAGGCAATTTGGCACCGCAATAAGCAAATGATCAAGTGCCTTCATTCAGTTCTCTGTGCGCGAATGCAGCTCGGCCACAGCCTTAAGGAGACGATACAAACAGACACGCTGCAAAGGGGTCGCGGTGGTACAGCCCGATTTGCAAAACTAGTAGGAAGTGTACTCCCACAATTTTCCATACTTAAGACTGGAGTTCGACTGTCGTAAGTTTGTGCACAATAATTTGTGAACTGGTGTTGTTTCCTGTTATTTTGTTGTGTTTCTGCAATGTTAAACTTGTTAAGGGTCCATTTTCCATAGTTATCCTATAAAATGAGCTATTTTTACGATTTTGTTTTGGAAAAACTAACGAAGCAATCAACGTATATCTTTTTGCCGATTATTTATTGATTCTTCGAAAACATTGTCTGACTTTTTAAGACACTGAATCTGCATGATGCCCCCCATGCGATGAGCTACAGTTGCTCTGTCCAGAATGGGGTGAGTCCATGACAAAAGTCCCGCAGTCTTCATATCTTACATGAAAAAAAATTAAAAAAAGAAACATTTTCTTTGTAGGATACTCAGCACGAATTAAGAGCACAGTTTTTTGAAATTTGAGAAATACTGCATTCATTGTGATTGAATGGATCGCGGACACACTAATAAGGACATCTTTCTGAAATTGCCGGCCGCGGTGGTCTAGCGGTTCTAGGCGCTCAGTCCGGAACCGCGCGACTCCTACGGTCGCAGGTTCGAATCCTGCCTCGGGCATGGATGTGTGTGATGTCCTTAGGTTAGTTAGGTTTAAGTAGTTCTAAGTTCTGGGGGACTGATGACCACAGATGTTAAGTCCCATAGTACTCAGAGCCATTTCTGAAATTTGGATGAAGTGGTCCTCGGATATGTCTGCAAAGAGTAATGGGCTAGTTCTTTTCCTTTAATTTATTCATTATTTATTGCAAGAAAAACGTAACCACAACCATACGCCAAAACTTCACTTATATTCCAAGCTTCCTCCATTTTATGATTTTGTCAAATATCCAAAAACCTGAGCTATTACTCTGAGCGCAATATCCTATAGATTAAGGATTTTTTAAAATAAAACTTGCAGACTGCAGGAATTCCGCTATGGAGACACCTCATTCTGGACAGAGCAATTTTAACTAGTCGGATGGGGGCGGGGGGTGTTGATGACTGAAAATCTTTAACAAAATCAGAAAATGTTGTCCATGAATCAATAAGTAAGTACAGAATGTTTACGTTGATTACGTCATTAGTTTCCCAAAAAAATCGCTTAATACAGACTGACTGGGGAGAATGGACTCTTTAATAAAAACTGAAGAAGAAAATTTAGTGCAGTGAGTATAGTTCTGCGTTAGAGTACCGAAGTTCGCCATTCCAGTTCCGGCTCTGTGTGTTTTTTTTTTTAATTTCCGAAGTTTAGATTGCGTCATATAGTATATGTCTTGTTAATAGTCGTACAGTTGAACAGCAATTACTGCAGGTCTTACATAAAACGCCTGCAGTTATCTATAGCTTATCAGTAAACGGATAACCCGGTTCATAGTATATGACACCAGTTGCAGACTGGCAATCTAGCGTCTTATAGGCACAACAACAGTTTGATTTTCACTCATCATGCCACGTCGTCCCATCTCATTCGATGGTCCGGCAAACGAGGCTTCCCCACAAGTTATGGTCTTAAACTTCTCTCCCTCTTCGATTCTGTCCCAAGTATATGCTCTCTGATCGATATGACATTTCACCATATGTGTGCAGTTACCTGTAGACCTGCGTCTCCGTCTTCCTCTAGGTCTTTTATTTGCGAGTTTTAACTCACACACTTGTCTAGTTAGCCTGTTATCATCCATGCGTCGCATACCATACCATCCGAGCCGCTGCTAGATTATTTTGTGTTGCAGTCTTACAAAGTAGGCCTGTTTTCGGCTTTCGTCTGTCGGGATTCTGTCCCCAAATGTCTTTCCTACCACACTATAGACAACCTTGATCTCCGCTGTCTGAAATTCTAGTGATGTCTTTACTTCTCATGGTCCGTATTTCACAACAGTATGTCAAGATGGGAATATAATAGTTTTTACATTTGGGCCGCACTTTCATGTTAGGTCTATAACTATTTAATAGAAATTTCTACCTGATTTAATTTTTTGAGTGATTTCTTTGTCTAAAGAACCAGTATCAGAGACGACACTGCCAATATAACTGAAACGATGAGTCATTTGAAGCTTTCTGCTTTCCCTTCTTTTCATAAACATCATCTCACTTTTCCTCTAGCTGAAAATGAGACCAGATTCTTTACAAGCTTATTTGATCTTGAAGATCTACTTTAGTCACCCCACAGAGACACGTCATCAGCAAACAATATGGATTTCATTTTTTTCACCTCTGATTTTTTGGTGTATTTTTCCCTGGACCGCGTTGATTACAGTAATGAAAAGAAGGAAATGCAGAACTGCGTCCTTCCTTCACCCAGAATCCACACCGAGGTTTCCAGTCATTCCTATGGGTGTTTTGATCTTACTGTGGTTGTCATCGTGCAAATTCTTGATAGTTCATACCATGTCATTCTGTATAGTTTTATTCAGTGTTTCTCACACTGTTTAATTGTTCGTAGCATTTTTACATTCACTGGAGAAGAGCAAAATTAAATCAGTTGTTGATCTTCCCTTTCTGAATCCACTCCGTTCTTCCAAGAAATTTTCTTCAGTGTGGGGTCTGACCTTACGATCTATAACTGTTTCATTAAATTTACCCATTTGATATATTATGAACTGACATTTCTATAATTACAGCATTTCTCTGTACCACCTTTCTTGAAAAGTGGGATTATGATGACCATTTTCCAATCAGCAGCTGCCTTCCCTACTTTCCATATCTTACAAACGGGTTATTTCATCAGCTCCAGCCGACTTTCCAGTTTTGATGTATTTCCAGGCATATCCTAAATCATTCCAAGTTATGTCTGCCCCATTCCTGATTCACATGGATGTGATACAGCACTGTCTTGTAGTGTACATGGTATATAATTTTTCATCAAACAGCTCATCAGAGAAAGACTTCTAAGATTCTTTAAACTTAACATCGTCGATAAGATATTTCCATTATTGTCTGTTGGGTACTTCCAACGTTCCTTATCTCTTTGTGTACTTACAGGATAGAATCTCTTTTTGACGGTTACTTTCGTAAGTGTTATGTTGAAGGTTAAAAAATGAAGTCTAAATTTTTAAATTGGGTCAAATAACTCGATGATATAATCTCTCCGCTCATCGAGTTAGCGCTTTAGTAATAAGCTGTAGATAACTGCACAAGTTCCGTGTAAGACCTGCAGTAATTACTGTAGAACCACGAAGACGAGAGACATCACATGACGCAGTCTGAAATTAGGAAACTTTGATAAAAATTACATCTAATTCAAGAAACAGGGTATACTATAGCTAAATAGACTGTTGGGGGTCGTTGCTCGAGTGGAGCTAGGAACAAGAGCCATTTGTATTTCCGTTTGGACATCTGCCTTACGGGTAGCTATGTCACAGTAAATTAAATATGGTTGGAATGACGAACCGGGGGTGGCGCCCAGGCAAATTGTGCGAATCTATTAATTCCTTTTGAAAAAGATGTTAACTGGACTGAAATTAGTGCTTAGATAATGGCACCGTTTGTATATGCGCCGTTCAGACCTTGCGTGCATGTAGCGAAAAAAATACAGCTTTTTCTCGGAGGTTTTTCAAGGGCGCCTCTAATATACTTTAAACTTCCAAGAACCTTTTCTAACTTTGCATTAAGGTAAATAAATGGATAGAGTCAAAACGAAATTTTTAATCCAATAATCTTTATCCGCTGTCGAAATACGATGGTTTAGAACCGAGCTAAATGTAGCAAATGGAAATAGTTCTTACGTGAATTTAGAGCGCAGAAACTTTTTAAAGTGATTCAGACAAATAAAAAAATGCATTCTTACGATACAATTAAACCTAGTTTTCAAAGATCTATCTTAGTACGGAATTTTACATGCAAAAGACAAAATGTTGTGAGTGTTTTCTTTTTTAACCGTACCACTTCTGTTTTTCGTACTAGTGCGAATCGGTTCAAATTTTGTAAAAAGGTACACAAAAACATTCAATTAATGATCGTCCGCTTGTTTTGTGAAAGCTTTATCCGTTGCCAAGGAAGAAATTCCAAACGCAATAAAACAACCTATACCGGATCAGTAGTCGTCCGAGTCAAAAAAAATCTACATCGGTTGCCAAGCTAAGCAGTCTAATGTCAGAATTATGGTAGAGAAAAAGTTGGTAACCAGAATGAAAATTCTCGAATCATAGTACAAAAAAGTCGAATACGTCCTGGGCAGAGTTAGGGATTTAAAAGAAGAGAATTAGCTTTTGGACTTATCTGGAGACTTCAAAGATATTTAAATCAAAACATCTTGACATATTCTCGCTTTTTTACGAGATAAACTCTACTTCGCAAGCGCAATTAGTTTTCATAGCTAAAATGTGACGTCATACTTGCATCTATTAATTTATAGGCTAAAGTCCCTGAAGCTGTGCCCAAAATCCAGAAGATTCGCCAGCCTTAATAAACAATATATAATACCAGAGCATACATGTAATGGGAGGTGACATCACATATCATGCCACTTTACTTGAAATGATGCATTGCTACATTACATGGATTTTAACAGTAAGACGCAAAAAAAGCGCGAGTATGTTAAGGTGTTTTGATTTAAATGTCTTTGAAGCTGTCAGATGAGTCGAAAATCTAGTTCCCTTGTTTTCCATCCCTGACTATGTCCAGGACATATTCGCGTTTTTTGTGATACAATAGGAGTATTTTCCATTCTGGTAGTTCTTTTTTAGAGCTAAATACAAAGAAATTGTAAATTAGATGTTGGATATAGGCTGTTTTAAGATTATTTCTCTTGCTCTTATTGATATTTTAATCACAACATTAGTCACCAAATGAGGTGCAGTAGTGGTCGCATCCGGGACGTCGGTTCAAATCCCCGTCAGGCCACCGAGATTTAACTTTTCCTTGATTTCCCTGAAAGCGGGGATGGCTCCATAGAAAGAGCACAATCATTTTCCTTCCTCATGCCCCCCCCCCCCTCCACAAGCTTCTGCTCCGCCTCTAATAACCTCGTCATTTACGAGACGTTAAATAATAACTCTACTTCCTTCGCTTCCTACGGTAAAATTAGAGTAATTGCTGTTCATACAGAGGCGTACATATTATTGTTATTTCTGCAGACTGGGTTTGTAATAGGAGAGCAAATTACGGTGCTCTGTTTTCGTTTCTTTGGCCGACATATTTTCCTCGTCCTGTCCTACATTTCGGCTGTTACTTCGGTGTCGTACTTCTTGCGTTCTTGTTACATACTCTTTCCACTTGTACCCCACTTCGCTAGTTTTCACTGAAAATAAATACGTCTATTCTTTGCTGATATATTCATTACTCATCGTATCAAACAATATGTAACCACATACACTGGGGCGAACCGCACAATAACCCTGGGTTCGGTGTGGGGCGGCGGTGGGGTGAGTGGACTGCTGTAGCCTGTTGTGGGGTTGTGAACCACTGCGGGCTACAGTGGGGACGAAGTCTCTTCGTCGCTTCTAGGTCCGCAGTTACGTACAATACAATACAGTACATAAATTTTAAAAGCATGTCTTTCAGTTTTTTTAAGTATACTTAAATCGTTGAGAATTTCTGTAAACACGATCAGATAACTTTCTTTCACTTAGTGTTGATAAAACTGTACTGAATTTATCTTTTACTATGGGACCAACATAAATACGAAGTATTTGCCTCTGCTGACTTTCTCACTCCTATGGGATTTTAGTTCTTGCAGCAACACCATGGTTCTTTAACGAATCGAATTCCATTGTATAAAACAGTTTCAAACGTCTGATTACAAATAAGTTGCTTTCTTAAATATTCGACATTAAGCAAGTAAATGAGAAAAAGTTTAGGAAAGGCCTGAAATTATGCTTAGCGTTTGTTGGAAGTCGCTAAATGCTTTCATATATATAGTAAGGGTAATTTTCAGTCTATTTTAAGCAAAACCTAATTTTTCATGCATCTCATTGTTTATGACGTCGTATCTCTTGAACAATGAGTCGTTCAATGATGAGCGCAATTTTCCAGTTAGCCAATAATCAGTTGTTTGCAAACTGTGTTGCGTATGGAGTTTGTGAGCGAGGAGAAGTTTCGTAAAGACTTGAAATTATGTGTAGAGTTTGTCGGAAGTCGCTAAGTGCTCTCACACTCTATTCTTCCAGTATTTGTCAAAAGTTCAACACAATTACAAAAGTATTATTTTTAAGTCCGCATATTTGCGCGCTGCCTGTCACACTGCCTGAGGGCAAACACACAGATTCTAATAGTAATAATTTTCTAATTGCGTTCAACTTTTAACATAAGATCGTAGCTCTTTATAAGCAGATTACGACAGCCTTTTCAATTTTTAAATTCAGTCTATAATTACGCGAAGTATTGAAAGTTGCTCCTGGTACTGGTAGTGGCTGCAGGATAGCAGTTTCGCAGTGTAATAGAAAATAGAAGATTAATCCAGAGATCAGTGATGTACGGCAACCATTAATTTTCATAGGCGGGATTTAAGATGGTCTTAACCTCTTCTTCCTTGTTCCTTAGTAGCTACTCCGTAAGCTCTCTCTCTTGCTGTAACTAAACACTGTGTTCTGTACCATTAATGTCTTCGTCGCAAGTGTACCATTTAATATTTCGTACTTGTCTTCTTCCTATGACGATTCGTCTTTCACCGTCAGTAATATTTTCATACGCTGGGCTTTGTAACTGTCGTAGAGAAGCTTCACACACATGTTCAGTTAGTTATTTTGACACCTTCGTAAACCAGTCACACACATCTTCACTTAGTTAAGCCGATATCTCCTAAAACAGAATACTGTAACTAAAAAGTTAGAAAAATAATTTGGAAGTAGGTTTTTCTAACTATGAGATCTAATTCCATGGGAGAAAAGATTCGAAATTTTTGCAACATGTTGATACTGCCCCATAAGCACATTTGCACACATCGTCAGTATAACGCTTCTAATGAGCGTGTCAATTCTTCTTCTGTTTCTTTTGGATAATCGACTCGATCAACGGGATCCGGCTCCCACAAGTTGTTCTGAATTTGCTAACATTCTCAATTACCTTCTGCACCATCGTTCAGTTCTGCTTCTCATTGTCAGTAGTCTGAATGGCCGTTAACACGACTGGCCGGGAAGACATCATATGTACTATTTCTCAAGTCAACATCCCTTTTTCTCAACGTGTACTAATCGTACTGGGATTAATGAGGTATCGTTAAAAAGATTTTCTAATCGGCTTCTGACATTGCGTGCCAATTTTTTACTAAAACGTATTTTTTTTAGAAAATTTTAACATAAAAGAGACTTTTAACTATCATAGGCAAAAGGGCATCATGGAATCCTACCTTCATACCCTTATTCTACGAAGGTAGCTTATTAACCACGAAAAAGAGGCTTCCTTTCCGTATTATCATATTACAAATACCATTTTACTTGTTTCGAAGTTCTTATTAACTGGACTATTTGTTTACCTCATTTTCATAGATAACAACCGTGACCATTGCGGTGGTACCTTGCGTCTGCCCGCGGAGTAAACTGACTCTTCTAAACAAATATACTTTCCACAACGACCAATATATTTGTTACTGTCGCCTTGAACTGTGTTTCATCTATTGCTAGTACGGCCTAAAAGCTTACTGTGACTGAAAATGTTTGTCCAGTTAAAGTTATAGGTTTATGTGACCATACTGACAGTCCCTGAACTCTGTCCGTCGTACAAGCCGGAAAAAATATTCTGACTGCAGAACACAGTTTTGGGCACATTTCTGACACAAATATATTTTCGTAACTGCTGTTTTTTTGTACTGTTACTGCAGCATAACATACGATGTGCAGTTAGAATCTCAAAATACACGTAAAGATTGTTTTGGCCTTTGCGATACACCTGGTAAGAAGCGAACATTACGTTGTAATCTGCACATTTCGCACAGATAAACGCTTCAAAGAGCAAGACCGTATTTAAAAAATTCCGTCCTTACGCCTCGAGAATTGTACGAAACCTTTTTGTATCTCTCAAAGAAAATGGAAAAAAGCACACGAAAATTACATTCTTATGTCAGTTGTCATTTACCCCGAGGTATTGTAATGCTGTGTAAAGGATGTTGCCAAACTTATTTACATGGAAATGTATGTAAGGGGATATAATATAAATTCACGATTATTGTTTCACATCGCTCGGTTCATTTTTAAATATGTTCTCCCTTCATTCCTACAATTACCCTTATCCCAACGACTACAAATATTTGAACTAATTTCCGTGTTTAAAACTATAAAAGTGCGGAAGTTCCGCAGGGGTGCCCTGGTTTTTTCCAGTATCACTTTTGCTGCTTACGCCGCGAGACAACACGGAGCCTATTTATTTTATATTGGAAGACGACTGTGCTGGCCACGTCACCTAGGTAGCTGCCGTGACGGCCGGTATTGCACTTTGCTATTAAAAATTACTTAGATCGTAAAAGTGTTCGCGAACACTCTGCCAACGGGGATGAGTTCCCCGCTCAAAGATCGTGACGTCTTCATAATACAGAGCTGTGCAACAAATGTCCTGGCTTAAGTACAAATGCGAGAAGTAAAGTGGTCGTTACGGTCAGTTCCATAAAAGCAGGAAGCGAAACGTCTTGTAACGAACCTGTCGGATTCCACGCAGCCTATTCGAACTCAGTGCAGCGCCAGAGAACGTCAGCGCAGCCATCCCGCGCCGCCCGTTTGGATACGGTGCGCCAGTGACAATCCTGCGCAGCGGACAATAGAGCATCGTTCCTGACGCGCATGCGCAGCCCTCCCAGCGGTGCACGACCGCACCGTAAATACTCGGCCGGCGACGTCACTATTAGCGCTCATGCAAATCTGGTTGTGCGCCTCTGCGAACACGCCACTCCTCCGCGACGTTAACGTCGCGGTCAAACGCGGAATGGCGCCTAGAGGTCGTTCCAAAGCAATAGAAACGCTTTAGTTCCAATTGTACACCCAAACACTTCGAGTCTACGTAACGTGTCCAACACAGGATGATATTAATTATTATGACACATACATCAACGATTCCTCCTGTTCCACTCATGCTTGGCGAGGGGAAATAACGTTTATATCACTACAATGTACATTTTCAGCTTTCCTATCTAACGACAACAAAAATTTGCCATAGATGATTTTTATATTTCACAAATTGTACAAACATCTTTATTTTAAATTCTTCACTTGTGTGGCCATATTGTCCGTAGTTTCTTTACAATTCCTGAGGGTATTTTTGTTCCGTCGTTACAACTACAAGAAAACGCGCGTTTTTCTTACCAGACACGTTTAGCTTTGTTCAAGTAAAGCATCACCAGTGATCTGTAATTTAAGATATTTGCAATTTTATTTGTTTTCTAGATCGAAAAACAGTTAGTTAACAAGTTGTTGGTTTTTACGTAGGATGATTTCTGTCTGGAAAATTTCCATATATGCAAAGCATTAATACAATATAAATATTTGCTCAGTGACCAAATAAGTGAGGAGTGACGTTTCAAAACGCGATGAGTCCACTCGCGGTCAAAAATTAATTTGAAGCGAATTTCTACCAGACAAGGTGTGCTACGAGCTATGGTGTTAATTTCAGGCAAAACGATATTTTTAACCGTTTAAATTAGTTTCAAAATTTGACTTTCAGTTCAAGGTGCAATCAGTCCATCAGCGAAATTGGTTCAAATCGCGATAAGCCCATTTACTGCCTATTGCTGTCGGAAGCTTTTCTGTAAGACAAATAAAAGCTGTGGCGCCAAGACAAAATGTGTTTTAAAATTTCACTACAATGTATCTATCAAATGCTGTACCATCCCTGCATATCATCTGATCAGAAAGAGGAAGAAAGTCTATAGACACTTAAACAAACTATAGTGGGACAGGATTCTGTCTTCATTTACGGTTGTCTTCTGTCCGAAACGACGACGTCCTCGGAAAGAGGATGGAAAACTGATTACTCAAACTACAAAGTTTCAGGTGAGAGTAGACAGCATGCAAGTTCCTGTGTGTTCCAAGCGTTCTAGGGCTCAGTTCGGTATAGGAACAACTCGACTTAATAGCATTGTTTATTTGGTAGTTGCTGGTAATGTCATCTGTAAAAAAAGAGGAGAGGATCTCGGAACAAAACAAAATTGTACGAAGAAAGACAGTGTGATACAATTCATCGCAAATTTGAAGGCTAGAGGTAATCACTATAACAGACGAAAAAAGTAAAAGGCTGTATCTATCTTCAGATTTCAATATCACAGAACTTTCTAAAACGTGTAGTGAAAGTGTCCCTGATTCATTAAACGTAAGAAAGTGGTTCTTCAGCAACATATTCTCCAAAATATTTAAACTGGGGTTTGGTGATCCTGCAGTAGATGTTTGTAGTTACTGCTGTAGAATGAAACATGAAATAAAACTAACTAGAGAGTTGGTCAAAATACAAAGCTTGCTGCTCATAAAATGAGAGTTACACAGCTTTACAAAATTATGAAAGAGAAACTGCGCAATAGTTTGTCTTTATGCTTTGATCTGCAGCAAGTCCAACCCCTGCCAAAGCTGTCTTGTTACGCATGGAAACTGTCACATTATGCTCTATGTATTACGGACACTAACAGTAAGTCTCCAAACTTTTACTGCTGTACTCCAGGCCAGGCTGGTAAAGGTTCAAACGAAGTACCTTCAGCCTTAATAGACACTCTGAGTACGCATAGATATAAAGAAAACACTTCAACAATAAGACTATTTTGCTATGGCTGCGCTGGACGAAACAGGAACGCCCATGTTGTTCATTCTCTCTACTGGTGGCTGTTAAAGGACTCTCCAGACTCAGTAAAGGAGATACGCATTGCATTTGCAGTGCGTGGTCACTCCTACCTACCTGCAGATAGGCAGTTTGGTACTGTGGAAGAAAGCGTTCCGAAGCAATTTGAAATTCTAGCTCCTGAACAATACCACAGGATTTATCAGAAAACTGGGAATCTTTGAAGACTAGGAATAGACTGGGATGTTCTGAACATCAAAGACCTGTGCCAAAATTTGAGGAAGCCAGTGGGAATAAGAGACACGAAAAGGGTTATACTCAGAAATAAACTGAAAGTGAAAAGACTCCGTGCTGTTTTCAGGACGGAGGCCTCATATGGTTAGCATGATCCGTCGAAAAGTTATAAGACCGTGTTGAAAAGAGGTGTAGCGACAGGTAAGATCCGTCACCCAAGTGTTGCCAGTCTGGTACATCCAATAAAACAGAAAAAAGAAGGATTTATTCGACCTCCTGAAACAACGATTTGGTAATAGTTGGAATGAAGATGATTCCTTAAAATATTATGTTGACATACTTCAGAGAGATTGTATGGTAGCCAATGTGGAAGAGGAAACAGAAGATGTAGCGTGTGATTGCTTGGAGAAGGAACGAGGATATCAAATCCTTTGAAGAAAGTTTGAAAGAATGTTACCCAGTAAATTTTGAACATTATTTTTTAATTAAAACATGGAAAACTGAAATGACGTTTTCGATAGTGATGTCCAAAATATGATTTTCTTTTCAATATCTCGTAAAAATGAATTTTACAATTATTTTAAAGATATAAATTAACTAAGGTGTCAAAATAATTACTAACAATTTCAATTTCACTGCTTACAAAAATTTTAGGTAATTTTGAGAAAAACAATGTGTACTATAATTTGCAAGTTGGATAAAGATTACGCCCTTTCCTCGTTAAAAACGTTTGAAGAGAGCATGCCTAACTTTAATTTTGAGTGAGTGATTAAAGAATATAGCATTTGTAAATTTGCTACAAAAGACGATAAGTAAACACTTATAGTAAGCAACCATTCAATCAAATGACTAATTTTGATTGTTTTCTTTCAACAACAACTGGACGCTTGTTCCTGTCCATTTGTGTTGTGTCTTATGGGCGTAAAGAAAATCCAAAGATTGGATTCTTGTTTTTTTATTATGGAAATTTGTTCCGAAACGTATTATGTGCATTCGTCTGTTGCAAAACTAGAAAAGTCCATAGAGTTCCAAACTTCAGTTGGCAAACACTGCCATTAAATAAAGAGTGAGATTTGCCTGAGTTATTCCATTCATCTAACTTCTTGAAGCTTAATAAATTCTCATACACAAATCGTAATTTACTCCACAACTTTGCCTAATATCAGTGTTTTGCTTGTCCTGTAAAATTTTTATTTGTGGACTAATCGTGGTTTCAAAAGTTACTTCTCAAATACTGGAAACCAGACAACATGTAAAATAAGTGAAGAAATCAGACGAAAAAAAAATAGAACCTTTTCCATGCTTCAGCTTCTGTCAGCGAATCTCACCCGTCCCAGTTTCATTTAACTTGTTTCCCCTGACATTTTTCCTTCAACGCTTGTAGGCAGTTACGACACTGTTCTTATCTTCTCACTCCCTCCCCTCTTCCCAATACATCACAAAAAAAAGAAATGTGCGTAACTGTCCGTCCATAACTGTTACACAGTATACAAATAGACAGCAATCTAACTAAATAACACAATTATTGTTAATTACAGATAAAGAAAAGAATACAGATCAAAGAAAATCTAGTGGCAATGTTGGCAACACTACAAAACACAATGCACACTTACAAGTGTACAAAGAAACAGTGGACCGTGGTGCACGAAAAAGTGTTCTGTCTTAAAGGTAAGAAATGTATAGTTCTGCGGGGCAGTGTAAAATTAAACCACAAGTATGAGCGTCTAACGGAAAAAGAAACCAGACATTCTAGCAGACGGGATATCGTGATGTAGGTGACAATCCAAGCAGAAAATATTGTAAGTAAAAAACCAGCAAATTTGAACCTTTTTTTCTAATTATCCTGTATATACAGATTTGGGCAGACGTGGACTGCGAGAGCTGGAGACATTTATTTACACATGCCCCTTGCGTTTTCGAGTCGAGCGTAAATCACAAGAGTGAGGGCATCTACATCTACATCTACATCTACATCCATACTCCGCAAGCCACCTGACGGTGTGTGGCGGAGGGCACCTTGAGTACCTCTATCGGTTCTCCCTTCTACTCCAGTCTTGTACTGTTCGTGGAAGGAAGGATTGTCGGTATGCCTCTGTGTAGGCTCCAATCTCTCTGATTTTATCCTCATGGTCTCTTCGCGCGATATACGTAGGAGGGAGCAATATACTGCTTGACTCGTCGGTGAAAGTATGTTCTCGAAACTTCAACAAAAGCCCGTAGCGAGATACTGAGCGTCTCTCCTTCAGAGTCTTCCACTGGAGTTTATCTATCATCTCCGTCACACTTTCACGATTACTAAATGATCCTGTAAAGAAGCGCGCTGCTCTCCGTTGGATCTTCTCTATCTGTTGTATCAACCCTATCTGGTACGGGTCCCACACTGCTGAGCAGAATTCAAGCAGTGGGCGAACAAGCGTACTGTAACCTACTTCTTTGTTTTCGGATTGCATTTCCTTAGGATTCTTCCAATGAATCTCAGTCTGGCATCTGCTTTACCGACGATTAACTTTATATGATCATTCCATTTTAAATCACTCCTAATGCCTACTCCCAGATAATTTATGGAATTAACTGCTTCCAGTTGCTGACCTGCTACATTGTAACTAAATGATAAAGCATCTTTCTTTCTATGTATTCGCAGCACTTTACACTTGTCTACAATGAAATTCAATTGCCATTCCCTGCACCATGCGTCAGTTCGTTACAGATCCTCCTGCATTTCAGCACAATTTTCCATTGTTACAACCTCTCGATATACCACAGCACCATCCGCAAAAACCCTCAGTGAACTTCCGGCGTTATCCACAAGGTCATTTATATATACTGTGAATGGCAACGGTCCTATGACACTCCCCTGCGGCACACCTGAAATCACTCTTACTTCGGAAGACTTCTCTCCATTGAGAATGACTTGCTGCGTCCTGTTATCTAGGAACTCCTCAATCCAATCACACAATTGGTCTGATAGTCCATATGCTCTTACTTTGTTCATTAAACGACTGTGGGGAACTGTATCGAACGCCTTACGGAAGTCAAGAAACACTGCATCTACCTGGGAACCCGTGTCTATGGCCCTCTAAGTCTCGTGGAATAGTGCGAGCTGGGTTTCACACGATCGTCTTTTTCGAAACCCATGCTAATTCGTAGAGAGGAAATTTCTAGTCGCCAGAAAAGTCATTGTACTCGAATATAATACGTGTTCCAAAGTTCTACAACTGATCGGCGTTAGATATATAAGTCTGTAGTTCTGCACATGTTTACGACGTTCCCTCTGGAAAACGGGGACGACATGTGCTCTTTTCCAATCCTTTGGAACGCTACACTCTTCTAGAGACCTACGGTACACCGCTGCAAGAAGGGGCCAAGTTCCTTCGCGTACTCTGTTTAAAATCGAACTGGTATCCCATCAGGTCCAGCGACCTTTCGTCTTTTGAGCGATTTAATTGTTTTTCTATCCCTCTGTCATCTTTTTCGATATCTACCATTTTGTCATCTGCGCGACAATCTAGAGAAGGAACTACAGTGCAGTCTTCCTCTGTGAAACAGCTTTGGAAAAAGACATTTAGTATTTCGGGCCCTTAGTCTGTCATCCTCTGTTTCAGTACCATTTTGGTCACAGAGTGTCTGGACGTTTTGTTTTGATCCACCTACCGCTTTGACATAGGACCAAAATTTCTTAGGATTTTCTGCCAAGTCAGTACATAGAACTTTATTTTCAAATTCATTGAACGCCTCTCGCATAGCCCTCCTCACACTACGGCAGTCGTAGACGCCGGCCGTGTTTGTTTGTGTGTGTGTGTGGGTGTGTGTGTGTGTGTGTGTGTGTGTGTGTTTGTTTGTTTGTTTTCGGAAAGCGCGGCGCGGGCGAATTTGCTACAGAACAGAGGAAATCCGTAGCTCTTTTACGATGTAGAAGAGAAATCAAATTTTAAATATCTTAAACTGCAGAGCACTGACGACTCTTTACTTCAGTAAGGTGAAACGCGTCTCGTGAGAAAAACGCGCGTTTTGTTAGGTTGTAACGAGGGAACCAAAATAAGCTCAGGAGTACTTTTGTTTTCATGTTATATCGAAGAGCACAGTGTGAATTCTGCGAATCATCACGCCTAACCGTGAAAAACCCTTCACGGGAGCCATTAAAATAGAAGAAGCGTTTGAAACACTCGTAGCGGACGCGCCCCGCAGCAAGCGGCTCATTGAGAAAGAAGACGCGCCGGCAGTGCTGTGACACGGCGCGCAGCCAGAGAGCAGCCGGCCGGCCAACACGGCTCTCTGTCCACACAAACACGGCAGGCAGGCCCCTGCCCTGCCCTGCCCTGCCCCGCCTGTCAATATTTAGCCGGCGAGGCCGAGGCCGGTTCGCCCGCACGGGCCTCCGCTTCTCCTCCGTCTGCTCCTCGCGCGCCTTCCGCCTCTTCTCCGCCCTTTTTATTGGACGAAGTAAAGGCTGGCGCGTGCGCTGGGCATCTCCTCTGCTCTGTAGCAAATTGGCCCGCGCCGCGCTTTCCGAAAACAAACACACACACAGACACACACACATACACACACGCACACAAAAACACCGCCGGCGTGTACGACTGCCCTCGCTCTTGTGATTTACGCCCGACTCGTAAGCGCAGGTGCCATGTGTAAAAAAATGTCTCCACCACTCGCAGTCCACGTCTGCCCAAATCTGCATATACAAGGTGATTCACGAAGATAGGCAAATATTTCAATATGCTATTCTACAAGTACACTACTGGCCATTAAAGTTGCTACACCAAGAAGAAATGCAGACGATAACAGGGTGTTCATTGGACAAATATATTATACAAGAACTGACATGTGATCACATTTTCACGCTATTTGGGGGCATAGATCCTCAGAAATCAGTACCCAGAACAACCACCTCTGCCCGTAATAACGGCTTTGATACGCCTGGGAATTGAATTAAACAGAGATTGGATGGCGTGTACAGGTGCAGCTGCTCATGCAGCTTCAACACGATACCACAGTTCACCAAGAGTAGTGACTGGCGTGTTGTGACGAGCCAGTTGCTCGGCCACCATTGGCCAGACATTTTCAATTGGTGAGAGATCTGGAGAATGATACGGTAGTATGGCGATGACGAATACACGCTTCCAATGTGCGTTCACCGCGATGTCGCCAAACACGGATGCGACCATCATGGTGCTGTAAACAGAACCTGGATTCATCCGAAAAAATGACTTTTTGCCATTCGTGCACCCAGGTTCGTCGTTGAGTACATTATCGCTGGTGCTCCTGTCTGTGATGCAGCGTCAAGGGTAACCGCAGCCATGGTCTTCGAGCTGATAGTCGAAGCTGTTGCAAACGCCGTCGAACTGTTCGTGCAGATGGTTGTTGTCTTGCAAACGTCCCCATCTGTTGACTCAGGGATCGAAACGTGGCTGCACGATCCGTTACAGCCATGCGGATAAGATGCCTGTCATCTCGACTGCTAGTGATACGAGGCCGTTGGAATACAGCACGGCGTTCCGCATTACCCTCCTGAACCCACCGATTCCATATTCTGCTAACAGTCATTGGATCTCGACCCACGCGAGCAGCAATGTCGCGATACGATAAACCGCAATCGCGATAGGCTACAATCCGACTTTATCAAAGTCGGAAACGTGACGGTACGCATTTCTCCTCCTTACACGAGGCATCACAACAGCATTTCACTAGGCAACGCCGGTCCACTTCTGTTTGTGTATGAGAAATCTGTTGGAAACTTTCCTCATGTCAGCACGTTGTATGTTTCGCCACCGGCGCCAACCTTGTGTGAATGCTCTGAAAATCTAATCATTTGCATATCACAGCATCTTCGTCCCGGCGGTTAAATTTCACGTCTGTAGCACGTCATCTTCGTGGTGTAGCAATTTTAATGGCCAGCAGTGTAAAACTAAAGAAAAACAATCCATATAAACTTAGGAACGCAAATGTTAAGTTACGGAGTTACGGCTGAAATTTAGCAACTTCGCTAATATGTAGCCATCACAAAAGTGTATCAGGTTAAAGTAAAGCACGATTTCCATTTATTTTGTTGTTATTGGTCTGGTCAATCCAATAAAACATATCCTGGACGTGTGTCTGCAGTAGTTTTCGAGAACATACAGGGAAGCAAAGACATAATTTCGTGAAATTCTTACTTCATTAACTACTGGCCCCAACTTATTTTTTAAATTCCAGATAACTGCACAAGGTTTTCAACAGAAGTTGTAGAGAATTTAATTTTGGAAAAATGATGCTAATAACGTTAACTGAAACTATATGAATGTTTCAGATAAGCTGCTTTTATTAATTCTACAGCACACGTGAATTCATGTTAAACCGCAAAAAACATAGGTTAGTGTTAAGGAGATAGTACAGTGAACATATAATTTCACAGTACATTCACAACAAATGTTAAAAAATGTTTCTACCGAGTTCAGTGCATTTAGCTGTGCACAGGATCAGGATATCCTGACGGACTAGTAGAAACGGTTCTACGCTTCTACAAAAATGACTTGATATTTTCACGTGCGATATAACAACCAAAAATTTTAACGACCAAAATGCAAAGAATAAAAAGTACAATCGTTTTGCGTAAAGAATGTTCCAATACAACATTCAGAAAATATTACAATTTAATCGACGGTAGCAGTGTTACCTTTCGCACTTACCAAATGCATCTATAACGAAACGAAACGATGCTCCTCTTTGCATCTTTTCTATTTCCTTTTTCAATCCTATCTCGTGCGGATCCTAGACTGACGAGCAGTATTTAGGTATTGGTCCAATATATTGTTTTGGATGGACTACACTCCTGAGGATCCTTCCAGTTAATCTCAGTCTGGTACCTGCTTCATCTGCTGTTATTCTTACGCGGTCGTTCCACTTGAAATCGTTCCTTACGCATAATCCTACATATTTAATGGAAGCGAATGCATCCAGTGACTGTCCTGCAGTGGTGTAATGATACAGTGATGGGTCTTTTTGCCAGTTTACGCCTAATACGGTACAACTGTTTATGTTGGCGGCCAATTGCCAATCCTTGCATCATGCTACGATCGTCTGCGGGTCTTCCTGAATTTCGCTACAGTTTTTCAACGCTGAGACTTGTACATATACAACAGAATCACCCGAGAAAAGCGCCATGGAACTTCCAGTGTTGCCTACTGTATCATTTACATATATTGTGGAAAGTAATGGTTCTATAGCAGCCTCTTTGGACATTCTCGAAGTTATATTTACATCTGAGGATATCTCTCCATAGAGAGTGACATGTGTTCAATCCAGTCATAGAGCAGGTCTGATACTCCGTACGTCAGTATTTTGTTCACCAGGGAAAGTTTCTAATGCTTGCCGGAAGTCAAGCAACATTGCATCAACCTATCCACTGATTGCTGAGTCTCGAGGACGAACAGAGTGCGCTGGATTTTACCAACTCATCGTCGACGACAGTAGATCCTAATCTTCTTCCATCAATGATTTGGATGTTACATAGACCTTGACGTCCATTATTCCGCCCCTACCTTCCCGGCGCGTCAGTTCGGAGTGCTAGCGAGTGTACCAGGAAAAGCATAATGGAGGTGTGGGCCCATGTAGCTCGGCACCTTTGGAGCCCACGAGGACGTATCTTCAAAGACGGCTGCTCCAGGCTTCTGAGAAACGCTTCGTTCCTCATGGAAGTGCTGCATCCCAGCCTCAGGACCCATTGCGGAGTCGCTTACACTACTGCACACGATGAACTGTTTCTGTGCCTTTGACGACACGTGTTAGCTAAGTTCATACACGTGAAAAAGGACAAAACGTACAGTGACTGAACAAAAGATCACCATTTTAATTAACTATGGCTTTCATTAAATTTTATTATATTACACATTACTGACGTCCTGAGACTCTACCGTATTAATGTTCATTATTCATACAACATATACAATCGACCTCGGTATACACATTCCATCATCCGACGAATTTGTGCACGATAAAAGGACCATAAGTTAGCATCAGAAAATGTAATACTCCTCGTATTTAAAGAAAAAAAAGCATGGGTAAAACAAAGTACACTCTAAGGTAAGAAAAACACGTACGACAAGGGAGTTAGCCGAATGGGACGGAATTCGATAGATATGGTGTACACGTACAAACAGACGAATGACTAGAATTTCAGAAAAATTTAAGGATTTATTCAAGAAAAAGAGCTTCACAAATTCATCAAAACAGGAACACATCAGTCCATGTCTGGTCCCTGTTCGAGCCCTTACTCGTCTTGGTATTGATAGACGGATTGTTGGATGCCCTCCTGATATATATCGTAGCAAATTCTGTCAAACTGCGCGTTAAATCGTTAGACCAAAATACGGAGATAGTCGGAGGGTCCTACCGATAATATTCCGAACGTTCTCAAGCCATCCTGAGCTTTAGCTAGATAATGTTTGCCGTACACGGCGAGAGTTTCTACTTCTTGTCTCCGTGTTCGTCAAACCCTGCCTTGGCCATCAAGGTTGCAGGATCTCTCCCCAGCTGAGGACGTTTGGAGCATTATGGGCAATTCTCTCCAACCATCTCCGTATTTTGAGGATCTAACGCGCCAGTTGGACAGAATTTGGCACGCTATCCCTCAGGTGGACATCCAACAACTCGAGTAGTCAATACCAAGCGGCATAACTGTTCGCGCAAGAGGCAGAGATGGATCAACGCGTTATTTACTTGCTCAATTTCTGAAGATCTTTCTCTCGCATAAATCATCCAATTTTTGTTATATTACTCTCATTTTTTTGTCTATACACGTGCATCACATCTGCCGATTTCCGTCCCGTACAGATAAATCTTTCGTGGAGTGTAATTTGAAGCGAGACACAAAGTGGAGGAAGTAAACTAACAAGAAAGGTGGAAGGCGTGTGTAATTTAATTGCCCCTCTTGCCAACTTTGCTGTTCCAAAATTTCAGTCAGTTGATATTGTCTGCTGTGTAAATAAAGAAAAATTTAAAAAAAAGGCTTCTGTAGCTGATTAATAATATTGCGGGGACTGTTAGTCACTGTGCCCACACACAGCTCTGACAGATGACACGTACGTAAACATCCAGTCTGATCAGCTGCATCCATTCATGTCCATTGTGCAAGCCAATGGACTTGGGCACTTCCAGCAGGGCCATGCGATACCCCATACATCCAGAATTGCCACAGAGAGGCTCCAAGAAGACCGTTCTGAGTTTAAACACTTCCGCTGGCCACCAAACTCCACAGACATGAAGGTTATTGAGCATACCTGGGATACCTTGGAACGTGCTGTTCAGAAGAGATCTCCACCCACTTGTACACTTGCGGATTTTGGACATCCCTGCAGGATTCCTGGTGTCAACTACCTCCAGCACCACTTGAGACAATAGTCTGAGTCCATGCCACGTCGTGGTACGGCACTTCTGCGTGCTCACGAGGGCCTACACGTTATTAGGCACGTGTACCAGTTTCTTTGGCTCTTCTGTGTAGATTAGCGTTTGAAACGTAGGAATCGAGAACCTCGCAGTCTGATACCTCCACGGGATCTTATCACCAAACTGTGGCTTCAGCTGGACACGGCATACCCTATCCGACCAAAAGTATCTGAACAGCTGGTAGTGGACATTAGCATTGGGCACTCCCAGTCTTCTCCTTCATGACGCGCTGAACTCTGCTGGGGACACGTTCAATGACGCGTCTGAGTGTCTGTGAAGCATTGGTAGCCCATTGTTCTCATTGGCCGAAACCAGAGAAAGTTGGACGCTGAGGTCTGGAGCGAAATCGGCATTGTAACTCACATCAAAGGTGTTCCATTGGGTTTAACTCGGGACTATGAACAGGTTATTTCATTTCAGGTAGGTTTCTGTCCATAAACCATTGCCTCACAGGTGCTGACTTATGACACGGTGCACTGACTTGCTGGTATAAACAGTTTTGGTCTCCGAACTGTTTCTCTACTGTATACAGTACACAGTACACATATCCTTCAGCATTTAGCATTTTCTTATGTGCCGGCCGGAGTGGCCGAGCGGATCTAGGCGCTACAGTCTGGAAGCGCGCGCCCGCTACGGTCGCAGGTTCAAATCCTGCCTCGGGCATGGATGTATGTGATGTCCTTAGGTTAGTTAGGTTTAAGTAGTTCTAAGTTCTAGGGGACTGATGACCTCAGAAGTTAAGTCCCATAATGCTCAGAGCCATTTGAACCATTTTCTTAAGTGCTGTAAGAGGACCGGACCCTAACCACGGAAAACACGCCTTGCCTCAGCACCACGCTCTCCGTACATCACTGTTGATCCTACACAGGCTGGTGGATAACGTTCTCCAGGCGTCATCGGATTGCCACATGTTTTAGAGTTATTCGTCATTTCAGGTGACTCCTCCGCAGCCGTCGACGGCCCAGTGCTATCGCCCTTTACACCACCTCTAGTGTCGTCTATCTTGGACTACATGTGTGGCTTACGAGGCTCTGCTTGACCATCGTATTGTAAGTAGGCTGTTTAGGTTCTTATATTGGTAACGCCTCCGCCACGTAGCGCTCTCTGTATGAAAATCACTGGCTGTGCTGTGTGCAGTCTGTGGCTAGTTTGCATTGTTGTCTGACATTGTAGTGTTCGGCAGCGGCAGCTGGATGTGAACAGCGCGTAGCGTTGCGCAGTTGGAGGTGAGCCGCCAGCAGTGGTGGATGTGGGGAGAGAGATGGCGGAGTTTTGAAATTTGTTATACTGGATATTATGAACTGCTATATATATTATGACTATTAAGGTAAATACATTGTCAGTTCTCTATTAAAATCTTTCATTTGCTAACTATCCCTATCAGTAGTTAGTGACTTCCGTAGTTTGAATCTTTTATTTAGCTGGCAGTAGTGGCGGTCGCTGTATTGCAGTAGTTCGAGTAACGAAGATTTTTGGTGAGGTAAGTGATTTGTGAAAGGTACAGGTTAATGTTAGTCAGGGCCATTCCTTTGTAGGGGTTTCTGAAAGTCAGATTGCGTTGCGCTAAAAATATTGTGTGTCAGCTTAAGCACAGTCTTGTATAATTGTTCAAAGGGGACGTTTCATAGTATCCCGTTCGTTTGAACTCCGTACGTACCTTGATTGTTTCAACTTGACTGCAGAGCACACTCTGGAACTAGCGAGTGATTTCTTCCTCTGATTTCAAACGATTTCTTAGAACCAACCTCTGCAATGCTCGATGATCCCTGTCCGTCACTACACTGGGACGGCCTGGTATTGGTTTGGCTGCGGTTGTTCCTTCGCGTTTCCACTTGGCGATCACATCATCAACAGTCGACCTGGGCAGCTGTAGAAGGGTTGAAGTGCCCTGAGGTATTTGGTACTCGGGTGACATCCAACGAGCAGGCCACGTTCGCCAAGTCACTGAGCTGTCCTGACCGATCCATTCCGCCTTTACTGCTTCTCCACCGAAAACACAGTAACACTCCTGTCACCGTGCCCTTCTTTTATACTGGCGGATCCGCCTCTCGCGACTTGTAGTGTTCTATTCCGCGTTGCATAGGGATGTCCGAATTCAGTCCATTCTCAAAGATAGAAGCGGTGTTACACGGTATCAGAGCGACGTCGTCTGCAAGTTATTAATTTTCTTCGGCCCGCTTTTCGCTTTCATAGGAAAAAGCCCGAGTTTTAATACAAATTTTGCAGTCATAAGCATAGTGCGGGTAGTCGGAAAACTGTGGCCCACAGCGGCACGGAGAGCGGCCGAGAGGCTCCTGTCGTTCATTTCGTCTGCGCGTAATTACACGGGAACGCCGAGCTTTTGTTCCGCTAATTGCTTTCTGCCGTTGTCTGCAATTAATGGCGGGCGTACTTGGCCTCAGCTTCACCGTGCCTCTGCTTCCGTCGACACCCGCATTCTCCGCTCCTACCCTGAGGGTCTCCTAGGGTGCTCCTGCGCGTGTGGGAGGATTTCGGCACGACGTCCGTCGTACTGTGCATGATGCGCAGCATGTAACCAATACACGTAACTATTGACTAGCGCGTGGCAACACATTGATCTGAAAACTTCGTGCCAGATTATAACTGTGTGCCGGGCCGAGACTCGAAGTCGGGACCTTTGCCTTTCGCGGGCAAGTGCTCTACCGTCTGAGCCACCCAAGCACGACTCACGACGCGTCATCACAGCTTCAGTTCTGCCAGTACCTCGACTCCTACCTTCCAAACTTCACAGAAGCTCTTCTGAAAACATCCCCAGGCTGTGGCTAAGCCACGTCTCCGCAACATCCTTCCTTCCAGGAGTGCTAGTTTTGCAAGGTTCGCAGAAGAACTTGTGTGAATTTTGGAAGGTACCAGACGAGGTATTGGCAGACCTGAAGCTTTGAGAACGGGTTGTGAGTCGTGTTTGGATAGCTCAGTTGGTAGAGCACTTGCCCGCGAAAGGCAAAGGTCCCGAGTTCGAGTCTCGGCCCGGCACAAAGTTTTAATCTTCGAGGAAGTTTCAACGTTATGGCTGAAAACTGTCGGAGCAGGCACAGTCAGAGATATGTTAGGCCTGGTTTACATTGGAGTGAATGAAAGCAAACACAAGCCAATAAGCATTCGCAGACAACTATCCAGCGCTCACTACCACTGTATCTGTGAACAGGCGTTTACGCAGGACGGAACGACTGAACGAGCGTAGCCTTTGAGCGCTGCGTTATTGTTTTTGGGAGCCAATGACAGCCATACGGGATACACCATATAGATACACAATGCAAAACATTGATATTGAAATAAGATTTTTTGCATGGTGAGAGTACTGTTTTGTGACTAAATAAGCAAAGTGGAGTAGAAAAAGAACGACTTTCCATTCTGAATTTATGTGTAATAGTGAAATGCATAGGAATAGTGTACTTAACACTGAATTGCAGTTCCATCTATCCTTAATATGACTGCAGAACTCCGCACATATGGAGAGTGACGCTTTTAACTGGCTCCTCGTTATAATCGAGTAGAGAATTTAAAAACAAAGACTTAATTACCAATGACCATCACAACATCAATAAAGGCTAATATTTACTCTTTGGTTATTAGCAACTGGAAACATTTCAATTGCTGCTATATCTAAGCTAGTTTCAAATTTATGCAGTCACACAAGCGAAGCTCTTCAAGGATTTAACTGAAGTACGTATTACGTATATAAAGTCAATAAACTATAATTAACGACACGTGAAATATGGTACATATGTACTCTCAAATACGCTATTTCATAAAATGTGCTATATGTGTAGCAGGCTATGTAATAACGGGTAAACAATTTTTATTTATCATCAAAATTCTGTGAAGTAGTACGGATATATCACCAATGAGATTAAAGTTATCCTGAACGTTAGCAACGAGAATCATCAGGTCTTTCGCATATTTTTAATTTTAATCAGCATTATAGATATATACTCTTTGATACTTCTTTTCCTTCGTCATTTCTGCTATGGTTATCTTGGGTCCCAGAAGCATCTATAATATCTACATTCTTCTATCAGCAACATTATATTATCACCACACCTCTCCATGGACAAAAAAATCAGTCATACAATGTATACTACTAAATGTTCGAAAAGTAAAACATAGAAATCTATATAGAGATACAGATGTGCATGCAACATACGAAATTCTATACTTACAGAGACATAGACGTGAAATATAACCATATTTCGTTTTAAAATAGTACAAATGAAAAAATCACCGCTGATTAGAATATCTAATGTGTTTGTCAGTATTAACGCGATAATATCATACACAGTATAGGACATTGACAAACATAAGCGTAACATCTGAAATAATTTGTAATTGTAATAAAATGATATTCGGCTTGTGTGCCAAAACATGATTTTTAAAAAATATTTTAAAGTTGTAAACTATCACATTATTAAAGAATTAAAAATCGTGTACAAGGCGGTCACTGAATTCCCCTACTGCTCGTATGTCTAGTGTGTGTAACACTATGGTACATGAACGCCAAAAAATTATACGGGAAATGCTTATACAACTGTAAGAGGTGCGAAGCATAAACATGCTCATAAAAGCTGTACTGGAGTTTTTTACTTCCCGAAATGAGATTTTAACAGCGGATGCCAAATGAGCAGAAGAATGCTGCTACAAACGAAGTGTTGTGATGACAAATACTTAGTTTGAACGAGAAAAGAAATATGGAGAACAACTGTCACCGTGGTTGTAAGCTTATAGTCAGACTAAGGAAATAAATTAAATAAAAATAAAATCGTGTGCCTTGTCAATATTAACAGCTGTTTCATAAATGAAAATTGCACATTTGCCTTAAGCAACATTCATACTTGGAAAATATTCGAAAAATATCTTGATCAGCTTCTTAATTATTCATTACCAATCTATAAGCCGGAATTATCACCCAAAGAAATTCAGAAGATTTAACCCTGATCATCAGAGATTCTGAAGAGGTAATTAAAAACTTAAAAAACAAAAAAAACTGTCGGTGGAGACATTATTATAGAGGAAGTTTTGTAGTAGTCATAACTAAAAATAAAAAATGGGCTAAAATTAACTTTGAAGATACTTGGAAAACAGAATAAGTCCCAGGAGAGTTGAAGGTAGCCTTGACACATCCACGACATAAGAATTACAATAAACCAGAACTTAGAGACTACAGAGAAATTTATTTGCTACCAGTTCCCTAGAAAATATTTTTCAAGATTCGACTAAACAGAGTAGAAACAACAATGGACAGTCATTAAGGTGAATATAGACATAGCTTTAGGAAGGGCAGATCATGTTTTCAACAAATATTTAACTTGAAGTCTATCCTTCGTCACAGATTACTAAATTCAAAACATGTTGCTATAAGGCTTGTTTTGAAAAAGTTCTTTGATTCTGTTGACAAGGACACTATAGATAAAGTAATTCAATAATTTCTTTAAAGTCTAATTTAGCAGATGTAGCTCATGAAACACTTACTGGCATAGCATCTAAAGAGATATTTTTGGGAGAAATATCTGAGATCTACGAAATAAACACAGGTGTGCGACAAGGTAATGGCGTATCCAGTTCTTTTTAATTGAGTTCTAGAAAAAAATTGCGAATTTGCACTAAAAAACTGAATGAATATAAGACTTTGCCGACAAGGTAGGAAAGAGGAAACAAAAATATTTGAATAAACTGTCGCGCATTTGCCGATGACTTTGCTGTAGCTTCTGAAAATGCGGATTTACTGTAATACAAATGAATCATTATAAGACATAGGGAGCAGCATCGGCTTTAGAATTTCTGTACAAAATACCAAATTTTCGACAAACGTCACAAATGCACAAAAATTTATGAAAACAGGTACTGGACAAATAAAGTTAAAAAATTCAAATATGCTGTGGAGGTAAGCGACGAAAATGATTTGGAAAAAAGCTGCTACAGAGAAAAAAGAGTACATAAAATGAGGAGGGCGAATAGTATAGCTCTAGATCTGTGCAACTAAAATGCCTTTGTAATAATGCATAAACTAGGCACTACAATACAGTAGGGAAACCAGACTGTCTGTATGCGGGCGAATGTCTAGCACTAAACTAGAATTTAGATACACTAGAAAACTGCAAAGCAAATCATTAGGAAGATATTAGGCCTACTATAAACTGTGGAGGGCTGGAAATTACGAAGTAACGATGAAATTTATAGAAACATGAAAATCACATCATACGTAATGAGAAAAAGAAAACTGGTGTTTTTGGAATGTTTGTGTCGAATGCAAGTCAGGAGATTATCGGAAAAAATCTTCAAATACTTGGAGCGTAAGAAGTCAACAACAATTTGGATGCAAAAGTAAGGAAATGATTTTAAGAAATATATAAAATATGAAGAAGCAACTGAGGCATAAAGTATTGAATGTTTGAATGTGGAGGGATTCCAGGGTAGGAGGGCCTGATAACCTCACTGGTGAGCGCTCATAAGCACTAAACACACTCACCCACACAAGGTAGGAGAGTGAAAAAAAAAAGAAAAAACAGTGGTCAGAGACGGGAATGAAAAACACGGTGTACATATGAAAAAGTACTGGAAGAAAGCAAAAGAAAATAACATCGAGTAAGGAACTGAAATTGGCATGAGGCCTTTTATAAACCGAGAAGAAAAAAATAATGTGACATTATGATAAATTACTGAGTATGGGTGGAGAGTGACATACTTGGAGGAATCGTCACGGAATTCGTCTGAAATGAATTGCGAGACCTCGAAGAACACAAGTCAGATGGGTTTCCACAATCGTCCGAGGCAGCACGGGAACCGCCTGTTGCGATCATCCCGTACGACGCGTCGCTCTGCTTACGAGGGGATTAATTCGCTGCACGGCAGTAGGAATTAATACGTCGGCGGCCGCTTCGCTACCTCGCTGCTGCAGCCTGCAACAGCGTGGAACGAGATGGCCTAAGCGCGGTCAATAAACCGGCAGGAAAAGCGGCGGGCGGAATGTCGCAGAAATGGCTACTCACGTCCGAATCACCCCTTTAACCAGCTATAGAGCTGCTTAACAGGAATTTTGTGGCACCTCTCAGGAACAAGTGGCCCCGAGCTCTGTGAGAGCACAAATGACGCCTGTTACGACTGCTCGCCCAGTGAACCCGGTGATTCAGCACCTCTGCCTATCTGCCGGGTCATTTTTCGTCAAGGAAACCCTCTCATTAGACACATCTTACTGGATTTAGTTTCAGGTGGTGTACATGGTACAGGCTGTACACACTGAGTCGGGTAAGAAGCAATCCCCTACTTTTTACGAGTTGTCGAAACAAGCGGATTGAAGGGGGCGGTCAAAATAAAAGTGGCCTCGAAATTATTCATGCACGCGAAGATAGGCAACCTATCCTTCACCAGTTTGGTTGCCTATCTTAAGGTGCATGAAAAATTTCTAGGCCAGTTTAATTTTGACGACCATGTGGTACGTAGAGGGGTACGTAACACCTAGAACACTGCTGCTTGCAAAAAAAGGTTCAAATGGCTCTGAGCACTATGGGACTTAACGTCTGAGGTCATCAGTCCCCTAGAACTTAGAACTACTTAAACCCAACTAACCTAAGGACATCACACACATCCATGCCCGAGGCAGGATTCGAACCTGCGACCGTAGCGGTCGCGCGGTTCCAGACTGAGGCGCCAAGAAACGCTCGGCCATCCGGGCCGACTGCTGCTAGCACAGTGCGTCGATCTTGACGTCCATGTGTACCGTGCGGATGTCCAGAACTGGGTCTGCGAGTGTGGGGATGTTGCACATGTTACTGCTGAAAGCAGCGGCACACCACCGACGGATTGTGCCCGACATGTGCAGCAATCCGTCGACACGTTCATCCAGCTTGCTGCAGGCCCACAATGTGACCTCAGTCACAAGGCTCAAGCTGTTCAACAGCTGTTTGTACTCTTCGGTGATACATGGCTGTACCATGTTACCAAGTACCTCAGTATACAGGGTGGTCCATTGATAGTGACCGGGCCAAATATCTCACGAAATAAGCATCAAACAAAAAAACTACAAAGAACGAAACTCGTCTAGCTTGAAGGAGGAAACCAGATGGCGCTATGGTTGGCCCGCTAGATGGCGTTGCCGTAGGTCAAACGGATATCGACTGCGTTTTTTTAAAAATAGGAACACCCATTTTTATTACATATTCGTGTAGTACGTAAAGGAATATGAATGTTATAGTTGGACCACTTTTTTCGCTTTGTGATAGATGGCACTGTAATAGTCACAAACGTACAATTACTTGATATCACGTAACATTCCGTCAGTGCGGACGGTATTTGCTTCGTGATACATTACCCGTGTTAAAATGGACTGTTTACGAATTGCGGAAAAGGTCGATATCGTGTCGATGTATGGCTGTTGTGATCAAAATGCCCAACGGGAGTGTGGAGTCTGCTATGTATGCTGCTCGGTATCCTGGACGATATCATCCAAGTGTCCGTACCGTTCGCCGGATAGTTACATTATTTAAGGAAACAGGAAGTATTCAGCCACATGTGAAACGTCAACCACGACTTGCAACAAGTGATGATGCCCAAGTAGGTCTTTTAGCTGCTGTCGCAACTAATTCGCACATCAGTAGCAGACAAACTGCGCGAGAGTCAGAGAATCGGGAATCTCAAAAACGTCGGTGCTGAGAATGCTACATCAACATCTATTGCACCCATACCATATTTCTATACGCCAGGAATTGTATGGCGACGATTTTGAACGTCGTGAACAGTTCTGCCACTGGGCACAAGAGTAATTACTGGGCGATGAAATATTTTTTGTACGCGTTCTATTTAGTGACAAAGCATCATTCAGCAACAGCGGTAACGTAAACCGGCATAATATGCACTATTCGGCAACGGAAAATCCACGATGACTGCGACAAGTGGAACATAGCGACCTTGGCGGGTTAATGTATGGGGCGGCATTATTAGAGGATGGCAATCTAAATGGTGCAATGTACGCTGATTTCCTACGTAATGTTCTACCGATGTAACTACAAGATGTTTCACTGCGTGACAGAATGCCGATGTACTTCCAACATGATGGATGTCCAGCACATAGCTCGCGTGCGGTTGAAGCGGTATTAAATAGCATATTGCAATTGGTCGTCGAAGCACCATACTGTGGCCCGCACGTTCACCGGATCAGTCTCTATTGATACCGTGTCATGCGCGTTTTGAAATCTATGATATGGGTGTCTCTCCTACATCTACATGGGTTCTTTGCAAATCACACTTAAGTGCCTGGCAGAGGGTTCATCGAACCACCTTCACAATAATTCTCTATTATTCCAATCTAGTACAGCGCGCGGAAAAAAAGGAACATCTATATCTTTCCGTGCGTCGTCTGATTTCCCTTATTTTATTGTGATGATCGATCCTCCATATGTAGGTCGTCGTCAACAAAATATTTTCGCATTTGGTGGAGAAAATTGGTTATTGAAACTTCGTGAGAGATTTTCTCCGGCTCAGGAAAACGCCTTGGTTTTAATGACGTCCATCCCAAATCCTGTATCATTTCAGTGACACTCTCTCCTATTACGCGATAAGACAAAACGTGCTGGTCTTCTTTGAACTTTCTCGATGTACTCCATGAATCCTCTCTGGTAAGAATCCCACACCGCGCAGCAGTATTCTAAAAGGGGACGGACAGTCGTAGTGCGGGCAGTCTCCTCAGTAGATCTGATTACATTTTCTAAGTGTCCTGCCAATAAAACGCAGTCTTTGGTGAGCCTTCCCCACAACATTTTCTATGCGTTCCTTCCAATGTAAATTGTTCGTATTTGTAATTCCTTAGTATTTAGTTGAATTTACGGCCTTTAGATTTGACTGATTTATCGTCTACCCGAAGTTTAACGGATTCCTTTTAGTACTCATGTGCATGACTTCACACTTTTCGTTATTTATGGTCAACTGCCAATTTTCGCACGATACAGATATCTTTTCTAAATCGTTTTGCCATTTGTTTTGATCTTCTGAGGACTTTACTAGACGATAAACGACAGCGTCACTTGCAAACAACCTAAGACGGCTGCTCAGACTGTCTCCTACATCGTTTTGTATACGCAAGGAATAGCAAAGAGCCATAGCACTACCTTGGGGAAGGCCAGAAATCACTTCTGTTTTACTCGATGATTTTCCGTCAGTTACTACGAACTGTGACCTCTCTGATAGGATATTACGGACCCAGTCACATAACTGAGACGATATTCCATAAGCACCCAATTTTACTACAAAACGCTTCTATGGTACAGTCTCAAAAGCAGTTTGGAAATCTAGAAATACGGAATCAATTTGTAATCGCTTGTCAGTAGCACTCAACACTTCGTGCGTGTAAAGAGCTAGTTGTGTTTCGCAAGAACGATGTTTTCTAAATGCGTGATGACTGTATTTCAATAGCCCGTTCTCTTCGAGGTAATTCATAATATTCGAACATAAGAAAGTTCCAAAATACTGCTCCATAGCCACATTAAAGGTATGGGCCTGTAATTTAGTGGATTACTCCTACTCCCTTTCTGTAGTATTGGTGTGACCTGTGCAACTTACCACTCTTTCGGTACAGATCTTTCGTCGAGCGAACGGTTGTATATGATTGTTAAGTATAGTGCTAGTGTATCAGCACACGCTGAAACCAACCTAACTGGTGTACAGTCTGGACCGGAAGACTTACTTTTGTTAAATGTTTCTCTTGCTAAGTTCTTTTTTCAGTTGCTACTGTCTACGCAGGGTCGGTCTGCGGTTTAACCACTCTGTTCATCTCCTATTATAATTTTATTCTACAGCCGCGCGGGGTGGCCGTGCGGTCTGAAGGTGCCTTGCCTCGGTTCGCGCGGTTCCTCCCGTCGGAGGTTCGAGTCCTCCCTTGGGCATGGGTGTGTGTGTTGTCCTTAGCGTAAGTTAAAGTTAGATTAAGTGGTGTGTAAGCCTAGGGACCGATGACGTCAGTAGTTTGGCCCCATAGAACTTACCACAAATTTCTACCATGCAGAATCCCCACTGATGCTGTAATGCTAATGCTGCTCTAGTTTTATAAGGGCGTTCAAAAGGAAACGTGCCGGAGGCGTAATTACAGAAACAAGTACCTGTATGTTAGAAGTATTGACCCTGGCTGTTGAGACACTTGTCCTACTGTGAGACAAGGCGGTGAATGGCTGTCTCATAAAATTCCCAGGGCTGCGATGTTACCAGTTCCGCCGAGGTCCGTACTGTATGGAGGGTGGCCGAGAACCTCCCATTTGAATTTGTGCAGGAGTGCCGCGACTGTGTCGGCCGTATGAGGCTTCGCACTGTCGTGGAGCAGAATGACCCCACGGGTGTGACTGCCTGGTCGTTTTGATTTGATCGCTTGGCGAAGGGTGGTCAAGGTTTGCGAGTAACACTGGGCATTCATTGTTGTCCCGTGCTGCAGGAAGTGAATCAGAAGGGGGCCATCTTGGTCAAAGAAGAATGTCAGCATAAGCTTTCCTGCACTCGCGTGGACGGCGTTGGCTTTTTTGGTGGTGGTCACCCTGGATGCTTCCACTGGATACTTTGTCGTTTTGATTCTGGTTCGGTGTGATGGCACCATGACTCACCTCCAGCCACGACTCGTGCCAGGAACGCATTCCCTTCCCGCGCACAGCGCTGCAGATGAGCAAGACATTGGGCCATTCGACATGCTTCCTGGTGTGGTTCAAGACTGTGGGGCACCCATGGGGCACACACTTTGCGCATGTGCAGTCGTTCCTTCTTGATGCTTTTGAACACTTCCAACGCTCAATCCGACCACGGCGGCTATGGCTTTCACTGTCACTCGGCGGTCCTGGGTAATGAGTGCATCCACCAGCTGGACATGTCATCGGCAATGCAGTGTGGTGCTCGAGGCCGGGCATCATCGGCTAACGACACCCGTCCTTCCCTGAAGCACTTGTGCCATGCCTTGACCCTTGCAAGGGACATGCAGTGTTCGCCATACACTTGTAACATTCGTCGATGAATGGCCAGTCCTCCTGTTAATCAGACACCGTTACTGGATATCCAACTGGAACACAGTTGCCGAATAACTGACACCACGTGGGGAAACCGTACCGTACACTGCATGCAGACAAGCTCCACACCCCCCCCCCCCCCTACAACTTGAGATGATCTGTGGCCGATCTCCCACTACTATATAACGATCCTGATTGTCCCAGGAATGCAGCGGCTGCAGAAAACTCGGATACATCGCCATCGCTTGCCACGGTAATGATGCATGTTACCCATACTAACAAACCCGGCCTTGCATGAACTATCGCAGCTAGTAAGCCACTACTGCTCTTACTACCCATCCCACTGTCGCAGAGGTTTTTTTCCCACGGCACGAGCCTTGGCACTTTTTTCCCTCTGCTCTTCAAATTGCTACCGTCATTCCCGTTTCGTTCGCCATCTATCACCTGATGGACCGTGTTAATGCGTAGTCTTACCCAGACGCACAGATAACATCACAACCCAGAATCCTGTGATCCACCTGTTAGATAACTAACATGTTGACGGAGGTGACAGTAGAACTTTTGGTCTAGTCACCACGTTGGTGCGGACGTGGAGGGGCTCTATCTCTTTTGACCAGTCCTCCTGCTCCTTCCGCTGTCAGAAAACGAACAACACCTCTTTGCTCTTCTTTTGACGCCTCCATGTCGCTATTTGCAATTCGCTTGTCTGGGATGGATGACTGATTCATGCTGCTGCAAGTAGAGATGGGGGATCCGCTCTTGAACTAATTAATAGAGTTGAATCTTTCAAAGGAGTGAACAATCAGTGTTTCAGAAAAAAAGAACGGTAGCTCCAAACGTTTCCCCACGGCAGAGAGAGAGAGAGAGAGAGAGAGAGACGGAGCATATCAGCAGCGCCTCTGCTGGTCAGAGCACAGTGCACGCCACACAACACAGCCAGCGCCGGCCTCTGCCCTGCTTCTACCTTGGCTGCCTGCATTGTGCAGTGCCCCATTGGATTTTGTGTGCCGTGCCGTCTCTGTGCGTCGTCTGCCGCGTGGTATCTGGCGCAGCTTAACTTCGCATCGCACTCTGTCGGCGATCGTTTCAGTCGCACGTCCTGCCCTCTGGGCAGTTGATGCGAGCAACAGGACAGAGAGCCACCTAGCGGATAACATAGGAACTACTTGCAACAACCTGCTCGCAAGGGAACGGACGATTTGTCTCGGAGCGGGTGAGTTCACCGCTCCCCCCCACCCTCGGAACTCGCCCACTCAACGCTCACCCCACCGTCTCGACTCTAGCCAGAGCGTTGAGCAAAGCGACTCAGGTGTCACTCTGGTCTCTGCGGTCTCAGCTCACGCAGTAATACAGCTCGTGGCTCGACCTGCTCGACTCAGCGCCTCTGCATCGGAGTTCGTCCCTACTGGATATTGTTCTTCGTAGTAATACCACTATGTATATTACATTATTATGTTATGTATACATCAATTGTTTTTATTTTATTTTTATTTGTTTAAACTGATTAGATTAGGTTCCTGATGACTCCTCTTACTATAGGATTTTTATTATGGACACTCGAATTTACGCTTTAATTACGAGCGAACTGATAAATGTATCGCAAAATGTGATACACCAATATTTTCCTTGTTTTATTCTGCGTAAGGCTATATGCAGCACTTTCGTTTTACAGTCAAATTTATATTTTTTTTTCTTATTCTTGTACGGATTTTGCGATTTTAGGCGTCTTCGGAAGGAAACGTTCACTTTAAAAATATATGGCTTGCGATGTATTTGTATGAGGTTAATGAAATTTTAATACATTATAGCCAAATATATTGTTACTGTAAATCTCAAGTTACAACATTTTCCGATCACCCAAAAAACCATGATAGTGCAAAATAAATCAATAATCAAAAACTTTGTCATATCGTGGAAATTTCAATAAACAATACAAAATTCTTACTCATTATCTGTGTTACTTCAAAATAGGATCAAATAAGATCAAAATACAGGTATAGTACTGGAATAAACCAAGTTTAAAGGGCAATGTGCCTTCCATTTATTTTCTATTGTAAATGAGTGGTGAGTCATGAAAAAGAGCTAATTCATTTCAGGGAGTGAACAGTTCTGATCCAATCTCTGAAAAGAACAGTTTTGCCCATCTCTAGCTGCAAGCTCTGTATAGTCACGTGACATGCACGCGTGAACTCTAGCGACCGGCTGTGAATTTCCACGCTCAGGTCGGAACCACACTTCGTTACACACCCCACGATATTATCCTCCCCCCCCCCCCCCCTGGTCACCGGATTGCGCATTCCAGACTCCGTTCTTTTTGAACGCCAGTTATAGTAATCTTTTTTGGCCCCTTGCTTATGATGCCATCAACAAGTACGCTTGGAAAAAAAGCTTTTAATCATGATACACGCTGTAACCTCCGCAGCTTACCTGAGGTGTGAAAACAGCGTTAGCACGTAATGTTAAATTCCGTAAACTGGAGTCGTAGGGCGTGCTGCAAAGTGTGTTTTGGATACGGATAGCTCACCGTAGCTTCTGTTCCCTGTTACGCCAGCAGCACTTTTATCTCGGCGCCTCGTAGGACGCCGTGAACGGACGGTAAATATTCCCGGTGGAGCCAGCCGCTCCGCCGTAAATCGCCGGCACAGCCCCTGACGGCGCGCCGCACCTGCGGATAAGTGCGGGCCGGAGCCGGCGGCAGATACCGCCAACTGGGTCAGCCGCTGCCGGCGCTTTACGGCGAGCCTGGCGCCGCGCCGCGCGCCCGTTTTAATATCGCCCGCGTCGGCGGCGTAGCTGATTACCTCCCCCATCCCCCCCGACCGCGCCGTGCATACTGCCACCGGTATTACGCGGAAGCCATCCGACAGCCACGAGGCGCGGCGCTCACCTACACGTGTAATCCGTCGGATTGCCTGTAGCACTCGTGCCATCTGTGTAATGTACCACCTGCGACGTAAACATCTGCAGAACTGAAACCCTTGGGACGCTGTTTTTTATTTTATTATTTCTCTGTACACAGCACAAGTTATTTTTTCCACTGATTTACCGCCAGTAACGTAATCGGCTGTTTATGGTCGACACGTTACATTTATCAACTTTCAGGGCTAGCCACCCCTCCCTGTACCATCGCCGACCAACTACAGGTCTCCTTGGTTTTCGGCAGTCTTTTGACGTCGCAATCTTCCTGTTACACAAAAACACACTTCACGGAGATTTCGGCATTACACATTACACCATCGACAGATATTGTAAACAGTAACGGCACTATAAGAACTCCTTTGGCGTACGCCGTACATGTCACCCTTTAACAACGGCGTGTCGAGTTGTATCTGCAAGTGTTTACCATTGCCGGTGGACATTTATAATCTGAGAAGAGATACAAGAGGAAGTTTAGCAAGTTGATCTCTTGAATTGAACAGAACTTTTCTGAAACAACCAAAAGTTCTGCAGTGTTCGTACCGCGATGGTGAAGCTGCGCTTGCCCGAGACTGTATAGTCGAACTGCAGGGATGACGTCGTTGATTAAACAATTGCTTACGAAACGAAAGCGCACCATGCCAGATTTCCTATCTGTGACACATCCAGACCCGAACGGCTCTGTATTTCAACGAGTGGAATAGGTTTTCCAGACCACGTTCTCCAAAGACAATTTCAAGTTCTCCGTAACTAGCCGGCCACTCTGGCCGAGCTGTTCTAGGCGCTTCAGTCTGGAACCGCGCGACCGGTACGGTCGCAGGTTCGAATCCTGCCTCGGGCATTGATGTGTGTGATGTCCTTAGGTTAGTTAGGTTTAAGTAGTTCTAAGTTCTAGGGGACTGAAGACCTCAGATGTTAAGTCCCATAGTGCTCAGAGCCATTTGAACCATTTGAATTTATCCGTAACTCGAGCAAAACTGATGGTAAAAATTGCACTTTGTTTTGTCATTTTTGTGACCTTACCTAAAATAATTAACATACAAGACAAGTTGCTCTCTGCCCCCAGTCTCTTCCACTTAAGCTTCTTTCTCTTTTCGTTTTTCAATCAATCATGCAACTTTCTTTCCCCACCTGTTCATCACTTGCCTTCCTCTTCTTTTTCTGGCGTTCATTAGTGCTAGTAACCTGACTTTAACACCATCGAACTGTCATTTTATTAACTGCTGTGTTTTTGATGAACTAGTTACGACTGTTCCTTTTTCCTTGTGTAGATACATCCACTACTGTTTTCCACTATTTGTGTTGTAGATATTTCTCTGTTGTGTCCCACATTATATATCTGTCATTTTGTAGCAAGTGTGTGGTTACGAATATAATGTACAGCATGTAGGTGACCTGTTTGTATCTAATAGAGTGCCTGGTGGCCCATATCTCGCCAGGATAAATAAATACATAAAATCTACATTAGTAATAAATCTGCAAAACTGTTGTGTCTGTTTGTTTGAATACGCTTCTCCAGAGCTACTGAACGAATTTTGATGGAGTTTCCACGGGTAACTTGAGCATAACCTGAGGCACAGTGTAACCCTTAGTCCATAAAAATCGGGTCACGTAAAAAAAGAAATCGTAATTGAAAATTATATTTATATTAATGTTATAAATGGGAGAGTAACGCTGTCTGTTACGTTTTCGTGACTAACCAACTGAACCAATTTCGATGAAACTTGGTGTCGAGGTAGCTTGAAAGTACAAGATACTTATTGCTTCGAGTAATATTGGGCGAATTAGTAACAAATCTTTCGTCTTTGAAAAAGCTATTTATTCTTGACTTCTAATATTGGTGAAAATGTTTTTATTGGTTGATAGGCGCTGTGTGATATGACTCAGAGTAATGAATACAGAGTTTAAACAATCGTCAGTGTGTTTAATCTGTACTCCAACGCTATTAATTGCATTATGTACACGTTGTATAACGTACGGCTACTTCAGTAGCACGATACGTGGATGCGCGCTCCTGCTACGGCCTTCTGTATCCACTCCGCGGAAGCAACGCCGCGCATGCGGACACATCCTGACGTTGGGACAAGGGAGGCTGGGGAGCACATCACGGACCGTGCCTACCCGAACAGCCAGACACGTGAGGGCAGCTGACGTTATTACACATACAGTAGCTTACATGCTCACAGTCACTCATCGTAACAAAGTCACACATATGTGAGAGGAGCCACAGGTAACAATATACTCACATCAAAAAAGATTTGCATCACCTCGGTCCAGAGAGTTCCGAAATCTGTACAGAAAATTGGAATAGAGAGCAACATAAACATCACTTCCGTCATATTATTGCTCATGAAAACCACACATACAGCGAGACCTTCAGAGGTGGTGGTGCAGATTGCTGTACACACCGGTATCTGTAATACCCAGTAACATGTACTCTTGCATTCATGCATGCCTGTATTCGTCGTGGCATACTATTCACAAGTTCATCAAGGCACTGTTGGTCCAGATTGTCCCACTCCTCAACGGCGATTCGGCGTAAATTCCTCAGAGTGGTTGGTGGGTCACGTCGTCAATAAACAGTCCTTTTCAATCTATCCCAGGCATGTTTCGTAGGGTTCATGTCTCGAGAACAAGCTGGTCACACTAGTCGAGCGATGTCGTTATCCGGAAGGAAGTCATTCCCAAGAAGTGCACGATGGGGGCGCGAATTGTCGTCCATGAAGACGAATGCTTCGCCAGTATGCTGCCGAAATGGTTGCAGTATCGATCGGAGGATGGCATTCACGTATCGTACAGCCGTTACGGCGCCTTCCATGACCACCAGCGGCGTACGTCGGCCCCGCGTAGTGCCACCTCAAAACAGCAGGGAACCTCCACCTTGCTGCACTCGCTGGACAATGTGTCTAACGCGTTCAGCCTGACCTGGTTGAATCCAAACACGTCTTCGAAGATTCTCTGGTTGAAGGCATATGTGACACTCATCGGTGAAGAGAACGTGATGCCAATCCTGAGCGGTCCATTCGACATGTTCTTGGGCCCATCTCTACCGCGCTGCACGGTGTTGTGGTTGCAAAGATGGACCTCGCCCTGGACGTCGGGAGTGAAGCTGCGCATCATGCAGCATATTGCGCACAGTTTGAATTGTAACACGACGTCCTGTGGCTGCACGAAAAGCATTATTCAACACGGTGGCGTTGCTGTCAGGGTTCCTCCTAGCCATAATCCGTAGGTAGCAGTCATCCACTGCAGTAGTGGCCCCTGGGCGGCCTTAGCGAGACATGTCACCGACAGATCCTGTCTCTCTGCATCTCCTCCATATCCTAACAACATTGCTTTGGTTCACTCCGAGACGCCTGGACACTTCCCTTGTTGAGAGCCCTTCCTGGTACGAAGTGACAATGCGGAGCCGATCGAACCGCGGTATTGACCGTCCAGGCATGGTTGAACTACAGGCAAAACGAGCCGTGTACCTCTTTCCTGGAACTGATCGGCTGTCGGACCCCCTGCGTCTAGAAGGCGCTGCGTCTAATAGGCGCATGGTTGTTTACATCAAAAATGGTTCAAATGGCTCTGAGCACTATGGGACTCAACTGCTGAGGTCATTAGTCCCCTAGAACTTAGAACTAGTTAAACCTAACTAACCTAAGGACATCACAAACATCCATGCCCAAGGCAGGATTCGAACCTGCGACCGTAGCGGTCTTGCGGTTCCAGACTGCAGCGCCTTTAACCGCACGGCCACTTCGGCCGGCCGGTTGTTTACATCTTTGGGCAGGTTTAGTGACGTCGCTGAACAGTTAAAGGGATTGTGTCTGTCATACAATATCCACAGTAGACGTCAGGAGTTCTGGGAGCTGGGGTTTTGCAAAACTGTTTTTAACGGGTGTATTTAGCTTTTTTCATCCTCAATACACTGCACTCCTCTATCCCTGATGTTCTGCTTTACATATATTAAAATTCATAAGCATTTTCATGTTCGGTTTTATATACAAACTTCTACTATTTTTGCAGTCAATACGTAACCATGGATATAAGCTGCTGTTTGTAGAAGTTTCTGCAAAACTTTTTATAAGTAAAACGAGGTGTATGTAACATACATTCCTCTATAACTTATCAGCAAGCTGAACTATGTAGAATAAAATAGTGTATACAATTTAAAGTCACTTATGATTCAGATCGTGATTACCACAAGTGTACCGAAATAAATCTGATGTGTCAAGTCTGAACTGTTTGTTTAATAGGTACGAGTTATTATTCATCTGATGTCGCAAATACACATACCTATTTTGTGGAATTCATTTGCACATTGATGTAGGAGATTTGGAGAAGTGCTGAATCTGATGTCGTGAATCTTACAACAATTTATTGACAATGAATTTCCTTTGAACCAAATGTTGATTTCGAATATGAAATTCAACAACCGTTTTAGTAACGGAACAGGCAGTGTATTTTATTTCTGTAAGTGAGTCATTTACAAAAGGAACAAAATTTTCAGCTGTTGACAGTAACAGTGGGAGGTTGTTGTCATGTACAAGAAAGAAAAAAGAACCCGAAACATTATCTAGTGAAACACCATACCATATTAGGAACAGAAGACACTAGAGGTAGATGAAAGCAATATATCACCGAATTTGGTAAGACATTCACGCGCAGTACAAGTAGCAGCAAGAACTTAAATATGAAATTCAATAACCATTTAAATAAAACAACAGGCAGTATACTTCATTTCGACACTTGCTTCTTTTGCAAAAGGAATAAAATTTATAACTGCTGGCTATAGCACTTTAAGTTCTTTGCCATGTGTAAGAAAGGACAAAGAGACCGAGACAGAATGCTGTGGAACGCTGTGCCTCATTGGCAGCAGGAGAAACTGATAAGGGTGAGAGCTGTACATGCCAGAGTATATTTCGTTCCTATGCTTATGTCATCTGCAGAAGGAACAAAATTTGCAGCCATTGGCAGTAACATTACTTGGTGGTTGCTATGTGTAAGAAACAATGAAAGACTCGAGATAAAATCTTGTGGAACAAAACGCCTGTTTACAAACAGAAGAAACGGACAAGAGAAGTACTTCCCAGAGTGCTGTACAACTTTTATGTGCAGCATAGGTAGTAATAATAATGCAAATACGAAATTCAACAACCGTTTGAATAACCGAACAGTCACTATAGTTCGTTCCCACACTTGCGCCATCTGAAAAAGCAACAAGGTATGCAAGTATTGGCAGTAACAGTAGTAGATAGTTGCTGTATGAAAGAAACAACAAAGAACCCGAGATGCAACCTTGTGGAACAAAATGCCTGTTTACAAACAGAAGACATTGGAAGAGAGCAGTACTTCCCGCGTGCTCTAAGACATTTATGTGAAGATAGGTCGCAACAATAATGCAAATATGAAATTCAACAACCGTTGGAATGAGAGAGCTGGTAGTATGTTTCGTTTCAGTGGCAGTGTCAGCTGCGAAAGGAACAACACTTGCACTTGTTAACAGCAACGCTGGTAGACCGTTGCTGTGGGCCCAAGACTGAACCTTGTGGAACACCATGCCCGGTTACAAGTAGAAGAAATTCGTGACGAATGAGAGTAATACATCGCAGAGCAGCGTAAAGAGATTTGTTGAGTGCAAGTAGCCACAACAACGCGAGGTGTGAGGAGCCGAAGGAACAAGAGGAGGAGGAGAGCGCGGTGACTGCTAACCTGCGCTGGCGCTACGGCGTCCCCGGCACCTGCTGTTGACGCGCGCCGGCCGCAGCCGCAGCACTGCAGACGGGTCACGGCGCGCCTTGCCAGCTGCACAGCGGGCGCACTCTGCCCCCTCTCCGTCGGTACCGCCACGGGGCTTCTCCACGGCTCCGCTATTCATAGCACCTCGGCAAGTGAAACCTTCTCGACGCGAGCCGACTCATGTGTATTGCTCCTCTCTGGCTCCCCCCCCCCCCCACCACCACCCCCTACCTTTCACCTCCCGAATTACGATCTACAACACCAACAAGCGTCATCTTGATATTCGAGAAAACTACGCGGATCACTTGTATTTTCCTACCGCACTGCACTTGTTCCTGTCAGCCACTTCAGTGAGCATGTAGTGTGGCTAGAAGACCTGCCAAGGTCACTAATATGGATTCGTCTCGGTCTGCCTTTAAACAAAATAAGAGTTGACACTGTCTTCGAAGGTGCAGGATTTGGGAGAAGTTAACATGGAAACGCGTCAATAAACCGCTCATAAGTGGAGTTCCTTTTTTATGTTTTCAGCCAAGTGCTCGTCTCAACTACCACCGCTCAGCGCCGTTGCTTGTTCTGGCGCACCCTGGCTGCCGTTTCCCTGGAACGCACTCTACCAAGAAGGGAGTTCCCCTAGCGCCGCCGAACAGAGTAGAAGGAGCCATCAGTGGCTGTTATCTGCAGAGAAGTGTACTTTTGGGTTTAATTGCTGATGAGAGGAGTTGCAAATTTAAGGGGGGCTTTCAATAAGCAATGCAACACATTTTTCTTCTCTCCTAATTTCGGTTGAAAAAAAAAATGTGTAATTTGCTGTGGGACATCGTGGACTATTCCCACTTCAGCGCCTATAGTTTCATGAAGATCCGATAGGTAACGACGCTATACGTCGCCTTCAAAACGGCCTCTGTAACTGAGGTCAGTTTCAAGCGGACAGCTGTCATTGACTTTCTTTTGTCGGAAAACCAGAGCATCGCAGATATTAATAGGCGCTTGCAGAATGCCTACAGAGATCTGACAGTGAACACACGCACAGTGAGCTGTTGGACGAGGCGTCTGTCATCATCGCAACAAGGTTGCGCGCCGGGTTGGCCGAGCGTTTCTAGGCGCTACAGTAACTGCGCGACCGCTACGGTCGGAGGTTCGAATCCTGCCTCGGGCATGGATGTGTGTGATGTCCTTAGGTTAGTTCGGTTTAAGTAGTTCTAAGTTCTAGAGGACTGGTGACCTTAGAAGTTAAGTCCCATAGTGCTCAGAGACATTTGAACAAGGTTGCGCAAATCTGTCCTATCTCCCGCGGCCGGCCGATGTGACCGAGCGGTTCTAGGCGCTTCAGTCTGGAACCGCGCGACCGCTACGGTCGGAGGTTCGAATCCTGCCTCGGGCATGGATGTGTGTGATGTCCTTAGGTTAGTTAGGTTTAAGTAGTTCTAAGTTATAGGCGACTGATGACCTCAGATGTTAAGTCCCATAGTGCTCAGAGCTATTTGACTGTTAAACACCTCCTGCACAACTGGGCGTCTCCGTAGGTAAAGCTCACATACCCGTCCACCAGTTGAGATACTTAAAGTTGTGTTCTTCCTCACCCACCTTACAGACGTTAGTTATCTCGCTCATTCTAACGTCCGTATGTTTGGCCTAAGACGGGAAGTTCATTGATGCAGCACGACGTTCGCTTCGACGTCGACAAATGGAGTGATATCATGCGGGAAAACAGGACTTCCCTGTAAGGTGGCGTAACGGCGTCGCATTGAACGTTTATGTTGAAGAATAAAACAAACCAGCATTCAGAAAACAAAAGTGTTGGATTACTTATTGAACGTCCCTCATTTGCATGTCGGGTTGACTGGTTTCTACATCTACACCTACATCCATACTCCGCAAGCCACCTGACGCTGTGTGGCGGAGGGTACTCTGAGAACCTCTATCGGTTCTCCCTTCTATTCCAGTCTCGTATTGTTCGTGGAAAGAAAGATTGTCGGTATGCCTCTGTGTGGGCTCTAATCTCTCTGACTTTATCCTCATGGTCTCTTCGCGAGATATACGTAGGAGGGAGCAACGTACTGCTAGACTCCTCGGTGAAGGTATGTTCTCGAAACTTCAACAAAAGCCCGTACCGAGCTACTGAGCGTCTCTCTTGCAGAGTCTTCCACTGCAGTTTATCTATCATATCCGTAATGCTTTCGCGATTACTAAATGATCCTGTAACGAAGCGCGCTGCTCTCCGTTGGATCTTCTCTATCTCTTCTGTCAACCCTATCTGGTACGGTTCCCACACTGGTGAGCAATATACAAGCAGTGGGCGAACAAGTGTACTGTAACCTACTTCCTTTATTTTCGGACTGCATTTCCTTAGGATTCTTCCAATGAATCTCAGTCTGGCATATGGTCTTTGCATTTTAAATCACTCCTAATGCCTACTCCCAGATAATTTATGGAATTTACTGCTTCCAGTCGCTGACCTGCTATATTGTAACTAAATGATAAAGCATCTTTCTTTCTATGTATTCGCAGCACATTACACTTGTCTACATTGAGATTCAATTGTCATTCTCTGCACCATGCATCAATTCGTTGCATCCTCCTACATTTCAGTACAATTTTCCATTGTTCCAATCTATCGTTATACTACAGCATCATCTGAAAATAGCCTCAGTGAACTTCCGGCGTTATCCACAAGGTCATTTATATATACTTGAATAGCAACGGTCCTACGACACTCCCCTGCGGCACACCTGAAATCATTCTTACTTCGGAAGACTTCTCCCCATTGAGAATGACATGCTGCGTTCTGTTGCCTAGGAACTCTTCAATCCAATCATAATATTGGTCTGATAGTCCATATGCTCTTACTTTGTTCATTAAACGACTGTGGGGAACTGTATCAGACGCCTTGCGGAAGTCATTAAACACGGCATCTACCTGGGAACCCGTGTCTATGGCCCTCTGTGTGTCGTGGACGAATAACGCGAGCTGGGTTTCACACGATCGTATTTTTCGAAACCCACAGAGTAGATTTCTACAGAGTAGATTTCTAGTCTCCAGAAAAGTCATTATACTCGAACATAATACGTGTTCCAAAATTCTACAACTGATCGACGTTAGAGATTTAGGTGTATAGTTCTGCACATCTGTTTGACGACCCTTCTTGAAAACGGGGATGACCTGTGCCCTTTTCCAATCTTTTGGAACGCTACGCTCTTTTAGAGACCTACGGTACACCGTTGCAAGAAAGGGGGGGGGGGGCAAGTTCCTTCGCGTACTCTGTGTAAAATCCAACTGGTATGCCATCAGGTTGAGCGATTTTAATTGTTTTCCTATTCCTCTATCATCTATGTCGATATCTACCATTTTGTCATCTTTGTCCTCTGTGAAACAGCTTTGGAAAAAGGCATTTAGTATTTCGGTATTTAGTCTGTCATCCTCTCTTTCAGTACCATTTTGGCCACAGAGTGTCTGGACATTTTGTTTTGATCCACTTAGCGCTTTGACATAAGACCAAAATTTCTTAGGATTTTCTGCCAAGTCAGTACATAGAACTTTACTTTCGAATTCGTTGAACCCCTCTCGCATAGCTTTCCTCACACTACGTTTCGCTTCGTATAATTTTTGTTTGTCTGCATGGCTTTGGCTATGTTTATGTTTGCTGTGAAGTTCCCTTTTCTTCCGCAGCAGTTTTCTCACTGGGTTATTGTACCACGGTGGCTCTTTTCCATCTCTTACGATCTTGCTTGGCACATACTCATCTGATGCATATAGTACTATGGTTTTGAACTTTTGTCATTGTATGTGGAAGAGTACACTGGTGGACTTAGTACGACACTGAGTGTGGGCGAAGGGTTCTTGTGTACCCAGTGATCACTTGGTGACAGCGGAGTGCCATGTGGCGATATGCATCAGGTAAAGCCGGCCTCCCTGGCTCTATTAGGTCAACTCTGCGCGGGGGAGGAAAATATTGGCGTTAAGTGCGTTTTCCGGAGCATAGTGATACCACGTCTTCGGAATCCGAGTTTCGCTTAGTCGTGTGATTTCCAAGTTTACGCGAGTCTGGTGTTTCGGACATGTACTTTTATTGTCGCATGCAAACCGCCGAAAGCTCAGTCACTAATTGCATTTGTCGGCTGTAGTGCACTTTCTGCTGTTGATTGGCGCCGTTGAATTACGAGCATTGGCATTAGACTTCGATAATATTCTTCTTCTGCTATGAGTGTGAGTTCTGCGCTGTCTGTTGATGGATGAACAGGTATTCAGCACCTCAGTGAGGGTAACATCCTAATTGAGTTGGTTGTTGTTTTTTTTTATCTGAATAAGTAGTTGCACAGTGAGTGTAGTCACACCGCCGTTGGCTAAACAGCTGTTCCGTCAAGTGAGTCTCCGTCTGTTGTCTGCGCGAGGGCCATTGTGAAAGCTACTACTGAACCACGATATTATTGCACTTAGTCGTTATCGTAAAACACGCCGTGACCTTACGGTAAACAAGTACAGTGGTGACTAAGGTAAATGCATTGCACTGTCCATGTTTTCAGGTCAGTTGTGCGTATATTATCAACCCCGCTCAGGATGAGTCGAGCGAAGCGTCCTGACTACTAGATGCAATAATACAGTGTTGTGGTCATCTAACACGTCTGAGCCACGCGAAGTTGCTTATATTCAATGTTATGTATGTTGGTTTGTTGACTCTAAATTGTTTTATCTAATGCCGTCTGTCGTCGGAATTCTTAAGAACGTGACTGCGCACTTATGGGTCGAAAAATTGTTGTCGTTTGCCTGAGTGTGACTGCTTGGTCTATTGCAGTAATTTCGTGCTTGGCGGGGATCTTGTAAACCTTACTCACGGCATATGTTGCTGTGGTATATTCGCCGTTTTTAATTCTAATTAGATTTTTAGGAATAGGCGCCGCATCACGAACTGTATGTGAGCGGCAAACAGCGTTAGTACACTGACCACTGTGTACTTCCATATTAAGATTGTAGTTTAAGAACTGACTGAACCACACTTGTAACAGTGTGGGAAGAACCGTTATACTAATGGCTAGTTCCCTCTACTTAGAGAAACTTAGTACTATGTTAAGAATCACCTAAGACATGCTATAGAAAGTGCAATAGTTGTGTCTCAGTGTAGAAAATGATTGTTGTTACTTGTGGTGTTGAACAGTAGTTACTTGCGCTGATTATCCGTCTGTGCTGCCTCGTGCCAGGTGTGTTTATGCGTGTTGCTCAAATGGCTCAAAGGGCTCTGTGCACTATGGGACTTAACATCTGAGGTCATCAGTCCCATAGAACTTAGATCTACTTAATCCTAAGTAACCTAAAGACATCACACACATCCAAGCCCGAGGTAGGATTCCAACCTGCGACTGTAGCGGTCGCGCAGTTCCAGACTGAAGCGCCTAGAACCCGTTGTCTAGCTACAGTCAACGCAAACAAATAGTCCTGTCTTTCATGGGACGCCCAGTTGTAAGTAGCCTGTTTAGGTTTTTATGTTGGTAACGCCACGTAGCACTCTGTATGAAAATCCCTGACTCTGCTGTATGCAGTCTGTGGTTGGTTGGCATTGTTGGAATGTTCGATAGTGTAGTGTTGGGCAGTGGGATGTGATCAGCGAGTAGTGTTGGTCAGTGGGAGGTGAGCCGCCAGCATTGGTGGATGTGGGGGGAGAGAGAGAGATGCCAGAGTTTTGAGTGGACGATCTGGACGTCTGTCCGTGAGGAAAAGGAAATTTGTTTAATTGAATGTCACAAAATTACTTTTGAACGCTATTAAGGTAAATACATTGTTTGTTCTCTACCAAAATCTTTCATTTTCTATCTATGTCTATCAGTAGTTGGCGGCTTCAGTAGCTAGAATCTTTTATTTACCTGGCAGTATTGGCGCTCGCTGTATTGCAGTAGTTCGAGTAACGAAGATTTTTGTGAGGTAAGTCATTCATGAAAGGTATAGGTTATCGTTAGTCAGGGCCATTCTTTTGTAGGGATTATTGAAAGTCAGATTGCGTTGCGCTAAAAATATTGTGTGTCAGTTTAGTGATGATCAGAATAAGTAAAGAGAGAAATGTCTGAGAACGTACAGTTTTGTTCAGCTGTTTGAAAATCAAATAACGTAACAGGTTTTCCAGCACTGTCATTTTTAATTTTTTCTAAGCGGACGTTTCACAGTGTGTACGGAAAGCAGTTCCCCGTTACAAACGAAATGAATTTTAAAGCGGAATTTCACGAGCCCATTCGATAGAGCGCCGACAGATTATTCTAGTGTGTTATTTATTTTGTCGATACGGGTTAATAGGGACGAATAACCAGCACTCCGGCAACAAAAACACTGTTCTGGCCCGCGTTGACTCTACCGCAAAGCAAGCAGCGCTAGTCAGTCGCTGCTGGAGTACCGTCAGTTACTTTTCGTGTTTTACTCTGCTTGTTAATACATATCGACAAACCAAGTATCGCATTAGACTAATGTCGGGCCGCCCTATGGAAATGGCACGTAAAATCCAGATTTAAAAATCATTTTCTTCGTAAAGGGAAACATATCGACTCCTTACATCGACACTCAGCGTCGCATGAAAGACGTCATGAGCAATACGTGTATGGGCTGACTCGAGCTACAGAATGTAAAAACGAAATTCCAAATGTCTACTGAAACACCAGAAAAAATACGCCTGAGCACATTAAGGAGACACCTCCTGTGTGTACTTCATCGCAGAGCAGTTAGGTTATCAACCTTTGTCAAACATGTACCGACAAAGCTGCCAGTAACAGTTTTGAGCTCGTCTTTATGACTGGGCTCGGCCGTTAATAACAAGAGTTCAGTTTTGTGAAATCTGTACTTTTTACACGTCTGCAATATCGGTCCCGCGCATAACCAGATTAAAGACGGAAAAGTGATTTCTTCTTGGCATTGTTTCCATGCGAGGGACTCTGTACTACCTCTGGTTTTACAAGATTTTCTTAAAAAAAGAGTACTTCGCGTGGCACATTCCCCTTAGTTTGTTTCCCTTATTTTTCCGGTGCAGTCCTGAACAAGCTGTGTTTCTGGAGTCTGACAATAGCGCGCATAAGACAGACCAGAGAGGCGGAGGTACAAAGGGCGGCGGCGGCCCGTGTGGCAACCCTCGCGGCGCGACGCCCGCGCCGGGACGCCGGCCAGCTCTTTAGAAGCTGAGAACGTACTTCCGGTGTCGTAACAGCGACCGTCTTCCGTCCTTCTGCTGTCCTACAAACGGCGCACCACGTTTGAAATATACACACTGGCCAGCCTGCGTAACTCGAGCAGTAATACTCTAAGATACAGATATTGAAAGATGGGCAAAAACAAGAGTGGCCCAGAAAATATTTCGTGCCATCGACATAGAGACATGGCAGAAAGCGAGGACCGAGCAATCGTCAGACACACACTCTGAGCCCCTGATTCATCCTTATCATCGATTCGACGTCCAACTGGTGCTTCAGTGACCACAAGGACCATTAATATGCGGCTCACAAATGGTTCAAATGGCTCTGAGCACTATGGGACTCAACACCTGAAGTCATCAGTCCCCTAGAACTTGGAACTACTTATACCTAACTAACCTAAGGACATCGCGCACATCCATTTCCAAGGCAGGATTCAAACCTGCGACCGTAGCAGTAACGTGGTTACAGACTGAAGCGCCTAGAACCGCTCGGCCACAACGGCCGGCATGCGGTTCACAGAAAGGGGGCTGTGCTCATGGCGACCCTTGCATCGCATAACACTGACCTCTGTTATACACCAACAAGCCCCTTTGCAGTTTCTTTCTTCCATCCTTTTCTTTTTTTCGATGTGTAATTATGAGCTTACATCACTGAACACATAGTTCAGGAGATGTGACGCTGTAAATGTTTAGATGCGTGAAAAGCCAGCTTTTCTTAAAACTCAGCGCAAATTATCCATACTCATCCAGAGTTTCATTATGAGGCAACCTAGCGACTTCTAAAACAAATTTAGTGTCAAACTTTTTGTACATTTTTTCGTTAGTTTCTGGGTGTGGCTGGCTCAAATGGCTCTGAGCACTATGGGACTTGTCATCTCATCTCAGGTCATCAGTCCCCTAGAACTTAGAACTACTCAAACCTAACTAAACTGTCACACACATCCGTGCCCAGCGCAGGATTCGAACCTGCGATCGTAGTAGTCGCGCGGTTCCGGACTGAAGTGCCTAGAACCGCTCGGCCACAACGGCTGGCAGTTTCTGGGTGTGTAATGAGAAATTAATAAAACCGACACAGTTATGGTTTTCGGTCATCAGCGATAAAAGTTTTACATGGTTAACGCAAAATATTTAACTCATTGGTTAGCCTACGGGTGTGTAATGAAAAATTAATAGAAGCAACATAGTTAGGGTTTTGCCATTTCAACCACAAAAGATTTACTTGGTTAACGTCAAATATCTAACTTACTAATTTATCCGCAAAGTAGTGAACATTTGAAGCTTTTTATGATTGGAGACTGGTAACTGACCAGTATTTCATATCTCTTGTTCGCTCTCGCAACATACACAAAATCGCGAATTAAATTACAGTGAAATAAGTTATTTCATATACCTGTATTATTAGTAGCCTCAAATTCATGATAATCTCTAATTAACCTAGTTCCGCTGTGACAATAATCATTTGCCACCGTTAGAGAATGCGGCGTCACCAGATGATTCCTGGCGTGTCAACACATAGGGAAATTGCCGACGAGACTGCGATAAAGTTATTAGTCCTCTGGACATGATCGTATTTTTTTTTTTTTTTTTTTGCAAGGCATTCGTCCCTGCCCTCGACTGAACGACTGCGCATCCTCTGACTCCACCTACACAGACGTAGAGGACGCTTGGCCAGGTCCTCCGGCAGCTCTGGTAACTGGGCCAGAGCGGCGGCCACACGGACGCCGCTGCTGCGGTCGTAACGACCGCCGACGCCGGACGCCGTATCGCCCTTGCGTCGTGGCTGCTGTGCGGGGGCGTGTGGGAGTGGGGGATGCGGGGGCGTAGCCGTCGTAAACCCGGCCGGCGGATTGCGGGATTATTTCGCGAGTGCCCAGATGCAGGAAGCCGAACCACAAAAAGGACTGGAGCAGAACAGAAGAGAAAAAAAAAACCCACCCACACACACACACACACACACACACACACACACACACAAAACAAGGGAGGAAGAAAAAAAAACACACACACACACACACAAGAGCAGCAGCAGCAGTGCTAGAGACCCCGGCGTCCTTGCTGGACGGCCTATAAACACGGGCATTGTTCTGCGCCGTTTTATTATTCGGCGGCGCGCGCCCCTTTACGGCCTATTGTGTGGCGGGCCGCATAAAGTGCTGATAACGCGCCGGCCGGCGGCCGCTCGCTGCGACACACTTAGCTCCCGCGGATGACAATAAAACCCGCCGCCCGCTCTGCACTCCACAGAGGCGACGAGCAGCAGCACCTGACGTGCTGCGTGCGCCGTCTCCGGTTTCGTAATGGCAGGTACGGACCACGTGTCACTACAGTCTCACTCAGGCATATTAGCGTCACTCCTCCTCACCTTTCTCCATCACTGAACGACTGACCCGATAACTCGGCCCAGTTTGCAGGTTGCCTGTCTAACCGCTTCCAGTTGGGCTCCTGTGAGACCACGTGATCCTGTGACAACTCACACGTTATGAAGCATGTAGCACAGAATGACCTCCTCACGTGCCAACAAGCGTGGTGAAATGTTTATACGTCTCAGGTATGAACGTGCGAGTCGACTGGGGTGCAGCAGTCGTTCCTGCAATCTCACACGAGTGGCCAAACAACGGATTCTGTGCTCAAGTAAAATCCAACACAGTTGTGCGATTGATAAATTGATAATTATTCACGCTAAAAACTGCTAATCCAGCAGAAATTTCACTATCCATAAAACAAAATTTTATTGTTCATATAATTAAAAGGACCCTGCTACATTTCCAGATAAAAATAAAAGACTATATTTCTCACAGTGGTACCTCTACTACACTGCAAACGTCGTCACACAGAGTGTAATTCAGTGAGCTAGAAACCTCTGACGATATTTATTTTGAAACTTCTTGGCGGATCAAAACTGTGTGCCAGCCCGAGACTCGAACTCGGGACCTTTGCCTTTCACGGGCCAGTGCTCTACCATCAGAGCTAGCCTAGGACGACTCACGACCTGTCCTCAGAGCAGTTTGCAAGGCAGGAGACGAGGTACTGGCTGTGAGGACGGGGCGTGACTCGTGCTTGGGTAGCTCAGATGGTGCCGGCAAGGTGGCTCAGCGTGTTCGGTCAGAGGGTTAACTGCCCTCTGTAATTAAAAAAAAACGAGTTAATGGATCAACATGAGCTTGAACAAGTGTCATGGGACGTCTGCCCCAAACAAATAGAACGAACAATAACGAACACTATGAGATAAAGAAAAAGGATGGTAGAGCACTTGCCCGCGAAAAGCAAAGGTCCCGAGTTCGAGTCTCGGTCCGACACACAGTTTTAATCTGCCAGGATGTTTCATACCAGCGCACACTCCGCTGCAGAGTGAAAGTGTCATTTTGGACATTTATTCTTCGTGAAAATGAGCACCTCATCAGAAAGCTGTGGGATGAAATAACAGAGTGAGAAAATGTTATCCTAAAAATACTAATTTATTTGCTCTCAATCAATAGTGTTCAAGTTGAAGTTGCATAGATTTACAATTAGTGCCTCCAAAAATGTAAATAGCTGTATGCATACAGTGCTAAGAGTTTTCTGACTCGGCGGCGTGACAATATTCAGATTTATAAACACTGTATTTGTTCAGGAGGCACCCGAAGGCTCTCTAGAAGACTTTAAACTTAGTCACAGATCACTCTGCAGGTATGGGGAATTCACAAAAGGGACATACACCTAACAGTATCGTCTTTTGTTCCTAGTGTGATAGACAACTAACGATGAAAAGCAATCACACGTTGCGAAAGTGACTCGTAAATCGTGAGCTGTGCAGTGCAAAAGCAACGCAAATGTTAAATGTGACACTTATTGCGAAACAGCTAAAGGAGCGCCAAGCTGAAGCAGGGCATCGAACAGCGAGTCTCCAACAAAGGGTGACGAACAGGCACCATGTACTCGAGGCAGAAATCAACTACTGACTACCTACACTCACACACTTCCCAAATATACCATAGAAGGGGAGGAAAATACAAGGTTTGCCACAGCGACAAATGTAAATCTCCCTCTCTCTTCCTGCAAGTAGGGAAAACTTGCGCGATTTTCTCCTCCAGCTTTTCTTGTATTCTCTGTCAACGAAATAAAAGATGTCAGTGTACTGGTCCTCACCTTATTGGCGAAAAGATTTCTGAGAGTGTAGAGATAGCTCGCTTCCCAGGCTGTTTACGGAAACATAGCGGCGGCTCCGTTCTCTGCTTTTAGGACAACCAAAAAAATAATAAAAAATTAAAAAATTAAAAATGGTTCAAATGGCTGTGAACACTATGGGACTTAGCATCTGAGGTCATCAGTCCCCTAGAACTTAGAACTACTTAAACCTAACTAACCTAAGGATATCACACACATCCATGTCCGGGGCAGGATTGGAACCTGCGACCCTAGCAGTCGCGCAGTGCCGGACTGAAGCACCTAGAACCGCTCGGCCACCTGGCCGGCTTAGAACAACCGGTGCGCTATTGCCGAAATCTCTCGGGAGCTCAAGTGGCTCGCACTGCTTTGCAAGGCGTTTTCGAAGTACTCCGGCTTAAATGATACGAAAAGCGACTTACTGGTGTGACCGCTGCCCGTGAGAGTTGCTGGTTGGAAACCTCCAGAATTTCCGTCATTGTCTGCTCACCATCTAAAGCCTGAACGTGGTACTTCTGGACACATTCTAACAACTGGGAGAAACAAGAGCCAAAATACCAGAATTCGTCAGCACTGCTGGTATATTCAGAAAATTCATGAGAATACAACAGAAAGTGATTATATATATCGAAGCTCACAGAGATATGACAAACCAGTGTCGTCGGAAACTATCGATCATGTGGGGTCCAACTTGCACTTTTCTCACATGATGTCCTGAAATTCACGGATCAGGCTACTCGGGTAGGTGCAACACTTTCTGATTAGTTAGGTTTAAGTAGTTCTAACTTCTAGGGGACTGATGACCTCAGATGTTAAGTCCCATAGTGCTCAGAGCCATTTGAACCATTTTCTAAATTATTCATTCTTTCTAGTCTAGGCAATCAGTAGTTTTTCTGTCAGTTGAATCACATACAGAAAAATTCGATAAGCCCCGACGTGTGGGTCAAATCGGATTATTTTCCCAGAGACAGTTTGTAGACGGGGAAGCGGGGACATGAGAGGGGCTCGCTTGCGTTTCAATGCTAATAACGCCAGTGGGCGCACGCCTCCTACCTGTCATCAGACATAAATTACGCATCAGAGTAACAAGGACTTGTGGAAGCGCATTATAGAGATGTTCATATTCAGATGTAGTACTAACTTGTTAAGACATTCAATTGTCTGACAGAAGGGGCGACGTCGCCGTATATGCGACCGACCATTGTCGGCGGCTTCCCATTGTCTCAATAAAATCAAGTGTAAATCCGGGGAAATCCTGACGTATTGCAGCCTAGCTGGGAATGCAATGGTGAGCGCAATGGTTCCCTTACGAATATATGAAGAAGAAAAACACTTTGCTTCGTTTCAGCAACAGTTCGGATTCCGTTTTATAGAAAAAAAACGTGATGTTGTCCACAAATGCAAAATCATTTGAATATTCCGCCATTTATTTGCCTGGAAAACTAAGTCATCGCCTGCATACGTACTTCCAACGTTTTCAGTTTTACAGGTAATGTCATAGATATAAAAAATTCACAAACACAAAATTTCAGGATTATCTGTATGATGTTATGAATCTGTATGGAGCTAGGAGAGATTATTTAATATTTATTAGTCCGTTTTAAAACCGTGTTATGTTACAAAGTTTTTCTATTTAAATAGTTATTTTCTACTTTTTGGTCTTGTGTGGGGGAAATTTTTCAGTTGATTTCAAACATTTTCATGAGATCACAGCAGAACATGTGGTAAGCTTCAGGTTTATTTCTGTTTCCTTCAAATGAGCCAACCAGTATACTACTGCCTCATACGCATATCTAGCGAGAAGACTGCGAATGTAAAAGCTAGAGATAATCGAGCTGACACGGTAGCTTAGCAGCAATCGTTCGTTAAGTGGGAAACATTCGCGACTGCAGCAAGAAAACAGGGAAATAGCAGTGCTACACCAAGTACCTACTCCCTGTCACTCACCAGTAAAGAAAGCAAGTTACCATAGCATTGCCATTCAGTTCTGAGTTAAGTTGAGAGTTTCAGGTCTACAGCTCATCGGGAAGTTAGTTTAAAATCAGCTGCAAAATTTGTACCGAACTGGCAGACCGACGGAAAAACGAAGTACCATCCACCACACACCACACTCGAAAGCGAATTAAAATTGCAGTGTCATCCAGTTCTTAAAATGGTTCAAATGGCTCTGAGCACTATGGGACTTAACTTCTGAGGTCATCAGTCCCCTAGAACTTAGAACCACTTAAACCTAACTAACCTAAGGACATTACACACATCCATGCCCAAGGCAGGATTCGAACCTGCGACCGTAGCGGTCGCGCGGTTCCAGACTGTAGCGCCGAAACCCGCTCGGCCACTCTGGCCGGCCCCAGTTCTTAGAACGAGTACGTACTCTCCGCCACACACCAGAAAAAAAAGCGAGTTAATGTTACAGTAACATGCAGTTCTGAGCTATGTTGAAAGTTTCAAGTCTCTAGCTTACCGGGAAGCTACTTTTAAATCAACTGCAAAATTTGCACCGAAGCAAACAGACAAGAAACCGACCCAATAAAAATGTGTTAAAAACTGATTGGCTCAAATGGTTCAAATGGCTCTGAGCACTATGGGACTTAACATCTATGGTCATCAGTCCCCTAGAACTTAGGACTACTTAAACCTAACTAACCTAAGGACATCACACAACACCCAGTCATCACGAGGCATAAAAAGTGGTTGTTCATTGATATATACACAAATTTACAGTGAAATACAAGATATTAAACTTTTAAAACCAACCAAGAACTGATATTTAATGGCGAAAATACGAAAATTCGTATTTCAGTAAGAAAATACGTACATTTTGAGCGTACTTTATTTTTAGAAATTCACTTTTCATTCACATCTCGAAATAAGATACTTTATTTGTCTCTAAAAAAGTTATCAACCCTAATTATCAGAATGAGATTTTCACTCTGCAGCGGAGTGTGCGCTGATATGAAACTTCCTGGCAGATTAAAACTGTGTGTCCGACCGAGACTCGAACTCGGGACCTTTGCCTTTCGCGGGCAAGTGCTCTACCAACTGAGCTACCGAAGCACGACTCACGCCCGGTCTCACAGCTTTACTTCTGCCAGTATCTCGTCTCCTACCTTCCAAACTTTACAGAAGCTCTCCTGCGAACCTTGCTGAACTAGCACTCCTGAAAGAAAGGATATTGCGGAGACATGGCTTAGCCACAGCCTGGGGGATGTTTCCAGAATGAGATTTTCACTCTGCAGCGGAGTGTGCGCTGATATGAAACTTCCTGGCAGATTAAAACTGTGTGCCCGACCGAGACTCGAACTCGGGACCTTTGCCCGAGTTCGAGTCTCGGTCGGGCACACAGTTTTAATCTGCCAGGAAGTTTCAACCCTAGTTATGTTTCACGTGTAACCAAAAAGGCTGAAAAGCATGTAAACATCACTCAAACCGGACGAGTGAATGGAAACATCACATAACGGCCGCAACCGTCGGAGACTTGCTTCAGTCTCACACTCAATGAAACCATTCAAACAGGGCGAATGAATGAATTGAATACCGTAAAGCAGTGTAATCGCCCATACCACAGTGTCTAGCTGCAACATGGTCCAGATAACGTTCGTCTATCACCTCCGTCTGATTGTGAGCTTGCAGTGGCTTGGAAAACTAGTTCATGCTACAATAAATAAATCAGATCGAAACTCGAAAATGGAAAGGGTGCCATGCTATCTCCATTTATGAAAGACAATATCCCGACTGACTGACTCACTCACTCACTGAATCATCATCGCCCAGCACAAATCACTGAGAAAAGAAACACGAAATTTCCAGAGTGTGTTGATCATATACTTTAGGCGTCCTTTAAGAAGGTATTTTTTTAATTCACACCTAAGAGGGTGAAATAGGACATGAAAGGTTTTTTTTAATATGTCACTATTAAGGCAATTTTGAAGCTAGACCTACGAAAATTGGCCGCAGCTCGTGGTCGTGCGGTAGCGTTCTCGCTTCCCGCGCCCGGGTTCCCGGGTTCGATTCCCGGCGGGGTCAGGGATTTTCTCTGCCTCATGATGACTGGGTGTTGTGTGATGTCCTTATGTTAGTTAGGTTTAAGTAGTTCTAAGTTCTAGGGGACCGATCACCATAGATGTTAAGTCCCATAGTGCTTAGAGCCATTTGAAACATTTTTTGAACCTACGAAATTTAGTGTTTGGTTCCAATGCTAGAAATTAAGAAAAACACGTTTCAGCCTTTTTGAAAATTCCCGCCATAGAGGTGAAATAGTGGACAAAAGGCTCTTTCTTGAACACATCATTACTGAAGAACTACTGAAGTGTGGCCGCACGGGGTAGCCGTGCGGTCTTGGGCGTCTTAGATTAAGTAGTGCGTAAGCCTAGGGACCGATGACCTCAGCAGTTTGGTCCCATAGTCCTTACCACAAATTTCCAAAATTTACTAAAGTGTTTTTAAAGCTACAGCCATGAAAATTTGTGTTTGAAGTCCCGGCTACAAATAAAGTTTCAGTACTTTTGGAAATTCAGCCCCCAGGTGGTGAAGTAGGGGATGAAATATTTTGCCATACTGTCTTATTCTGAAAGAATTTTTGAACCTGAATCTATGAAAATTTTATTTAGCTCTTCTGTAGGAAGAGAAAAACACGCGTTTCACTGTTCTTGGAAATTCAGTCCCTAATGGCGTGAAAGAGGGCATGAGAATTTTTAAGAAAATATTTCGTTGCATTAAAAAATTTTTGAAGCTATATCTATGAAAACTGATATTCCACTTCTCTGTTCGACAGAAATAAATGCGTTGGACGATGAAAGTTTCTATCGAAATATCACAAGGACGCAAAAGGCATATTAACAATAACCTTGGGCCGCAGTTACCAGAACCGCTTTTCGCTCGGAAGTATATTCCGAAGAGACCATACTTCTGTAGCATTAATTACAGTGAAAAGTTAAGGTGTTGCAGTTCGTGTTAACATAAAAATTCGGCTAAACAAAAACTAAAAAAATTGTACAGGCTACGACGTGTACGCGAGCGAAGCAAAGGGCGGTAAGCTAGTAACAACATAAATCGCCGAGGGACTTTTTGGTGTGGCTCCCGAAAGTGTATTCACTTTGCAGTCAAAAGTTACAAGAGTTAAGATGTGTCCGCCTTTTGTTCCATTTCAAGCGACACGCCGCGCGCGGTCGGCAGTTGGCTTTAGCACAGAGGGCCCGCACCCTTTGGGCCAGTGGCTGAGGCATTCCAGGAAACGCTCCCAGTACTGCCAGCAGGGCTGTGTGCGGCGGAAGCGTTCAAAAAGGGACGCGGCGCCGTACACAGGTCGAGTTCAAAGGGACCTGCCGCTGCCCCCGCTGCAGGCCGAAGGTCCACACGCGGGCGCCGCTTAGGACGCTAAAGATAGAGAGCCGCGTGTGTAACCGATGCTTCCGGCACATACACTAAAGACGTGCAAATATTAAATGTGCGGTAACGCGTCCTGTGCTAAACGGTTTGGGCCAGAGAATGGAGAGCGTGGACAACTCAGGCTAACGACTTCAAACAGTCTTCTACATTGCCGGTGCCTGCAGCTCGCGGTCTCGTGGCCAGCGGGTGACGACGACGGGGCGCGGACCTAAAATTTCATCCGCTCTCCGAGTGATCAACTGTGCGCACGGCTACTTTTCGAAAGAGGTCAGCTGCGACTGCAGGTCAGTTTCTTGAATCAAGTAAACTGCGTGCGGAGGAAAACAAAAGTGATGTTGGTACCACAGTATTCTCCTTCAAATTTACAGAGACTTACGTCTCTCTATGACTGCCAAGCTAGACCAGTCATATGTATCCTTGATGAAATACCCATGCCCGAATGGAGCACCCGTCACGTTGTTTAAAGACACACGGGAACTATTTTCATTCCTTATGATAACACTAAGGCAACGGCCTTGCCGCAGTGGATACACCGGTTCTCGTGAGATCACCGAAATTAAGGGCTGTCGGGCGTAATCGCCTCTTGGATGGGTAACCATCCGGGCCGCCATGCGCAGTTGCCATTTTTCGGGATGCACTCACCCTCGTGATGGCAATTGAGCAGCTACTCGACCGAGTAGTAGCGGCTTCGGTCAAAAATACCATCATCACGACCGGTAGGGCGATGTGCTGACTCCATGCCCCTGCTATCCGCATCATTCAGTGAGGATGGTTGGTTGGTTGGTTTGCGGAAGGAGACTAGACAGCGTGGTCATCGGTCTCATCGGATTAGGGAAGGATGGGGAAGGAAGTCGGCCGTGCCCTTTCAGAGGAACCATCCCGGCATTGGCCTGGAATGATTTAGGGAAATCACGGAAAACCTAAATCAGGATGGCCGGACGCGGGATTGAACCATCGTCCTCCCGAATGCGAGTCCAGTTCAGTGAGGATGACACGGTGGTCGGATGGTCCCGGTAGGCGACACGTTGCCTGAAAAAGGAGTGCTATGATAACAATAAACGGTTTTAAAAAAAATTCAAACGTGTCATAGTTCTATTTCTGTATTTTAAAATCAAATCCTTTGCATACTGCACATTATTTTTTTCAAGTCCGTGAGCTCGTTCTGTATCATTCATTTTAATGTAAAGTAGCAAGAGAGTTTTGCTATTCGGGGAGCAAAGTAACTGATGATGGTCGAAGTAGAGAGGATATAAAATGTAGACTGGCAATGGCAAGGAAAGCGTTTCTGAAGAAGAGAAATTTGTTAACATCGAGTATAGATTTAAGTGTCAGGAAGTCGTTTCTGAAAGTATTTGTATGGAGTGGAGCCATGTATGGAAGTGAAACATGGACGATAAATAGTTTGGACAAGAAGAGAATAGAAGCTTTCGAAATGTGGTGCTACAGAAGAATTCTGAAGATTAGATGGGTTGATCACATAACTAATGAGGAGGTATTGAATAGAATTGGGGAGAAGAGAAGTTTGTGGCACAACTTGACAAGAAGAAGGGACCGGTTGGTACGACATGTTATGAGGCATCAAGGGATCACAAATTTAGCATTGGAGGGCAGCGTAGAGGGTAAAAATCGTAGAGGGAGACCAAGAGATGAATACACTAAGCAGATCCAGAAGGATGTAGGTTGCAGTAAGTACTGGGAGATGAAGAAGCTTGCACAGGATAGAGTAGCATGGAGAGCTCCATCAAACCAGTCTCAGGACTGAAGACAACAACAACAACAACTATTCCGAGTATCAACGACTGCGTCAACAAAATGATAAGCAGAGTGTTTTCCGTAAGATCGTGCAAAAATATAAAGGACGTAGAGTATGCTCCATTTAACAATTTGAGGTAGGGAACCTGGGGTCGGAGAAGCCAGATTAAGGAGATATGGAAGTAATCTTGTCCACGCCTTTGTCTAGCGTGATTGTTTTCCAGCTTATTTACAACTAACATACGCACAAGTTTACACGTTTATTCAGATGCTCATTGTTCATTTCCTGCAGGGAAACAAGGATGGCGAGCGTGATTACCAGGAAGTCTGCCTGGCTGTCTTAATGCACACCTTTACTTGAGGTTCGTGCAAAGATCTCTACCTGAGTTACTGGAGAACGTGCCCTTGGCTATTCGTGAGAGGATGTGGATACAACATGACGATGCACCGCCTCACTTCAGTGCGGTTGTCTGCAACCGTCTCAGTGCTGTATTTCCTGGTCGCTGGACTGGAAAGGGGGGTCGTATTCCATGGGCTGCGAGGTGATCTGATTATTTTCTATGGAGATATATAAGGCCCCTTGTGTACGAGACCCCAGCGGACACGGAGATAGAATTAGTTTCCAGGATTTTAGCTGCCTCCTACGTGATTCGAAACACACCAGGGATATGAGTCAAGGTGCGTCAGAATCGTGTCCGCCAATGCCATGCTTGCATTGAGGTTAATGGCCGTCAGTTTCACCCCATTTTCTAAGATACAGTACAAATGGTACTTTCATCGTGTCATTGATGGCATTTACAGTTAACTAATGTAAATAAAAAGGTACACAGTAATGTGATTTTATTCCTATTATCTCCTTAAGCTAGCATCTTCGACCCCCGGTTTCCTACCTCAAACTGTTCAGCGGAGCGTCCTCTACGTCATGTTAAATTTTTGCATTCTCTCTTGGAAATACCCTGTACGTGGATGTGCACTCTGAAAATTTAGGCTCAAAGCCGTGTGAAATGCCTCACAAGCGTTGGTTGTTCTTTCAGTGTTCCAACAAAACAGTCCCTCTATCGCGATGCGTTGCGAAAAACCAGGGCACGTCTGAAGAGACGGCCTGTGCCTAGCGTTGTCGTCATGCGCACAGACGTGGGCGCGACCCTCGCTGCCGCCGTCACAAGGAGACCCTGCTTCTCCACCGTCGCCGCACTATCCGTGCAGGTACTTGCCTAGATGCAAACAAGCCCATTTCTTGATTCTCCGGCCTGAAAATCTCAGTGACTGGGGTGTAATTGTGTTCAGTGATGAGTCCCAAGTCGATATGGATCCCAATTACCAGCGAAGACGCGTCCGGAGACACCCCAGACAGCGGTCGGATACCAACATGACTGCCGCCCGCCATTCCCCCTGGCAACCAAGAGTGATCGTCTGGGCTGACATTTCTTCCCATAGCAAGAGCCCTGTGGCTGTCACCGGCGGCACATTTAGAGCACAGCGGTACTTCGCCTATATTCTACGCTGCGTTTTGTTGCCTTTCGTGGGATGCCGTCCCGGGCTTACACTTCAGCAAGATAATGCCCGTCCGCGAACGGCCAGAGTTTCTACCGCCTGCCTTCGCGTTAGTCAAACCTTACCTTCGTCAGCGAGGTAGCCGGATCTCTCCGTAGCTGAGACCATTTGTAGCATTATGGACAGGACCCTCCAACCAGCTCGGGATTTTGACGATGCAAAGCGCTAATTGGACAAAATTTGGCATGGTATCCCTCAGGACGTCATCCAACAACTCAATCAATCAATACTAAGCAGAATTACTGCTTGTATATGGGCCAGAGGTGGATCAAAGCGTTAGTAACCTGCTCAGTGTGTGAAGTAATCTCTTGAATATACCATCCAAGTTTTCAAAAATTGTAATCCTTTGTTTGTCTGTACATGTACGTCACATCTATCGATTTCCATCCTATTCGGGTAATTCTTTCGTGGTCATCGCATGTTTTCCTCACATTCTAATAATAATAATAATAATAATAATAATAATAATAATAATAATAATAATAGTAATGGTTACTACAAATATTGGAAATATACAAAGTAGATCCTAAATTGATACAGTTCCTAAACATAGTAATGAAAAATTGGAAAACCACACTTAATATCCAAACAAATTCAAATAATGTCACATCGCAGCCAATACAGATTAAGCGTGGAATATACCAAGGAGACTCACTAAGTCCTTTCTGGTTCTGCCTTGCTCTGAACCCATTATCCAACATGCTAAATAATACAAATTATGGATATAATATTACTGGAACATACCAACACAAAATCATACATTTGCTACACATGGATGATCTAAAACTACTGGCAGCAACAAATCAACAACTCAAGAAATTACTAAAGATAACAGAGATAAGAGAAGTGTTCAGCAATGATATAAATATGGCTTTTGGAACAGACAAATGTAAGAAAAATAGCATAGTCAAGGGAAAACACACTAAACAAGAATATTACATATTGGATAACCACAGCGACTGCATAGAAGCGATGGAAAAAAAACAGATGCCTATAAATATCTAGGATACAGACAAAAAATAGGAATAGACAATACAAATATTAAAGAAGAACTAAAAGAAAAATATAGACAAAGACTAACAAAAATACTGAAAACAGAATTGACAGCAAGAAACAAGACAAAAGCTATAAATACTTATGCTATACCAATATTGACCTACTCATTTGGAGTAGTGAAATGGAGTAACACAGACCTAGAAGCACTCAATACACTTACACGATCACAATGCCACAAATATAGAATACATCACATACATTCAGCAACAGAAAGATTCACATTAAGCAGAAAGGAAGGAAGAAGGGGATTTATAGACATAAAAAACCTACATTATGAACAGGTAGACAATTTAAGAAAATTCTTTATAGAACGAGCAGAAACTAGCAAAATACACAAAGCAATCACTCATATAAATACATCGGCTACACCATTGCAATTTCATAACCACTTCTACAATCCTTTAGATCACGTACGATCAACAGCTACAAAGAAAGTAAATTGGAAAAATAAAACACTACATGGTAAGCACCCGTATCATCTAACACAGCCATACATCGATCAAGACGCATCCAACACATGGCTAAGAAAAGGCAATATATAGAGTGAGACGGAAGGATTCATGATTGCAATACAGGATCAAACAATAAACACCAGATATTACAGCAAGCATATTATTAAAGACCCCAATACCACAACAGATAAATGCAGACTTTGCAAACAACAAATAGAAACAGTAGATCACATCACAAGCGGATGTACAATTCTAGCAAATACAGAATACACCAGAAGATATGGCAATGTAGCAAAAATAATACATCAACAACTTGCCATACAACATAAACTAATAAAACAACACGTTCCCACATACAAGTATGCACCACAAAATGTACTGGAGAATGATGAATACAAATCATACTGGAACAGAACCATTATAACAGATAAAACAACACCACATAAGAAACCTGACTTCATACTCACCAATAAAAAGAAGAAATTAACACAACTAATCGAAATATCCATACCCAATACAACAAATATACAGAAGAAAACAGGAGAAAAACTTGAAAAATACATCCAACTGGCTGAGGAAGTCAAGGATATATGGCATCAGGATAAAGTTGACATTATACCAATTATATTATCAACTACAGGAGACATACCACACAATATCCACCAGTACATCAACGCAATACAGCTACATCCAAACGTATATATACAACTACAGAAATCTGTAATTATTGATACATGTTCAATTACCCGAAAGTTCCTAAATGCAATGTAACATATACCGTACAATTAAAAGGAAGTCACGCTTGATCAAGGAACGCGTCACTTTCCATTTCTAACCAGACATAACGTCTGAGAAAGGGAAGAAATAGTAATGGTAACAGTAATGATAGTGTCAGATACAAAAAGAATTTATAGGCGTACAAAATATTTGATATCTGATAGAGCGAGTTCTGGGGACAAGAAATTTAACGAGACAGCAGCAGCTAAGAATACTGGGAAATGAGGAAGATATGATTGGAAATAAGGATGTAGCGGTTCTAGGCACTCAGTCCGGAACCGCGGGACTGCTACGGTCGCAGGTTCGAATCCTGCCTCGGGCATGGATGTGTGTGATGTCCTTAGGTTAGTTAGGTTTAAGTAGTTCTAAGTTCTAGGGGACTGATGACCACAGTTGTTAAGTCCCATAGTGCTCAGAGCCATTTGAACCATTTTTGAACCTGCGAACTCTAACTGCAGCGAACTGTTGACATCCATCGCTGTGCTCCTCATCTAGTGGTCCTACCTCTTGCTACCCAAAAGACCGTTTTTTTTCAGTTTTTAACTACTCGGTCTAATGCTAATGGTAAAATGAGAATGTATTTTGTTCTGAGCCGGCCGGAGCTGGCCGGTGTGGCCGTGCGTTTCTAGGCGCTACAATCTGGAACCGAGCGACCGCTACGGTCGCAGGTTCGAATCCTGCCTCGGGCAAGGATGTTTGTGATGTCCGTAGGTTAGTTATGTTTAATTAGTTCTAAGTTCTAGATGACTGATGACCTCAGAAATTAAGTCGCATAGTGCTCAGAGCCATTTGAACCTGAACAGTGAAACACTCTATTGAAGCTATCGACCTGCTAAGTGATATTACGTGGGACCACAATTTCTTAGGAAGCTGGTAAGATATTTCGCTAAGGTTTATCCATAAAGTGATTTGTTAATTCGCTATCCAGACTCATAGTTAACATATTTTACGCAGTTGGAGATTGGAAGCCACCGGTACACTATAATATAAAGAGGGACGATCAAAATCAAGCATTCTAAAAAGTAAGATAACAGTCACAGCATAGAATGAAATTTTCACTCTACAGCGCAGTTTGCGCTGATATGAAACTTCCTGGCAGATTAAAACTGTGTGCCGGACCGAGACTCGAACTCAGGTCTGTTGGTAGGGCACTTGCCCGCGATAGGCAAAGGTCCCGAGCTCGAGTCTCGGCCCGGCACACAGTTTTAATGTGCCAGGAAGCTTCAGTCACAACATACATTAACTGTTTACAGCCGTAACTTCGCTAGAACAATCGAGGCATATTCTAGAACTGAATAAAAGTACTTACTGATTTGTCTACAGACGCCAGAGATGCCGCACTTCAAAAGGAAAATGATTGGCGGACTTGAATCCCCATAATGGAATCTCAAAACACGGATACTGCTAGAGATCAAAAATAAATGGCTGATTAGAAGAATAAGATCAAGTAAGCATCTTTTCTTAAGTTACACAAAGCAACCTTGCTATCGAAACAAGAGTAGTTTAAATGTAAACGGCCCCCATCAGTGGCCGCTGGTGCTCATTATCGTGTTGCTGGGATCCAGAAAAAATTCAGTAAACTTTACAACGGAATTACTCCGAAATATTTGTTATACAACCTTCATTTCTATCATACTGCTAAAAACACTTCAAAACAGTAAATATTTTAATTATACACTTATAAATCCAAGCCTGATACAAGAAATGCTGTAGGTAATAATAAAGTATATACAGAAATGGAGTCTTTGCTGGTACTTAGTTACAGTATTGTAGGTTGGTTCAAATGGCTCTGAGCACTATGGGACTTAAACATCTGAGGACATCAGTCCTGTTGACTTAGAACTACTTAAACCTAACTAACCTAAGGACATCACACACATCCATCACCAAGGAAGGATTCGATCCTGCGACCGTCGCAGCAGCGCGGTCCCGGACTGAAGCGCCTAGAACCGCTCGGCCACAGCGGCAGACAGTATTGTTGGATCTCAAAGGTTGGTGACCGGATGTTGAAGCAAATAAGATGCAGCTTGAAGGTAGGCTTCCTATTTTTGCCGATTTCATCCAACTGAGGACTGTAGTGAAACAGTTTAAGCTAGACTGGTTCAAAATACCTGACAGAATAATCAGTGAAACGGGAAACGCATCTGTCATCATTTTACCTCACCTTAATTCAAAAATGGTTCAAATGGCTCTGAGCACTATGGGACTTAACATCTGAGGTCATTAGTCCCCTAGAACTTAGAACTACTTAAACGTAACTAACCTGACATTACACACATTCATGCCCGAGGCAGGATGCGAACCTGCGACCGCAGCGGTCGCGCGGTTCCAGAATGCAGCGCCTAGAACCGCTCGGCCACTCCGGCCGGCTGACCTTAATTCCCTGTTAGAAAGCGTCATATGAAAGCTCCGTATCTTATTTTGAAAAACGTTCAGCAGATTTCGGTTCCAACTATAACAGAAATATCGGTAGAGCAGAGCTAGTTAAAGAAACAGATACTCTCAAATTTCAGCGGAAAGAGCTGATGAAGAGCACTAACACAGATTCCAATTCGGTTATTTCGAATGTTTTGTTTTTGATATATGTGTTAAAAGATGCTTATGCAAACATTGAAATAAATGTGAGGATTTTTACAATTTCAAAGCAGTTTCACCAAATTAAAGGTCATAAAAAACTACTTATGGTGCGGTGTAGGTGAAGAAGACTGTCAAATTCAGCTATCTGGCCAACGGAGTATGACACAGCTGCTAAATTTGACTTCACTGACGTTATCAATGATTTTTCTGCTCTCAAAGCACGGAAATGGAAAGACAAATTATAATAACACCACAGTTCATGTAAAGGAATGTGTTTCCCTTTATTTTGTGTTAATGATTCGTACAGTGTTATTAATTTAATAGGAGCAAATAAAGTGTGTTCTTTATTATACATCACGATGAAAGCAATGTAACGTAGCTGCCACAAACAATAAGACATAGATTTTGTTTTACTTACAGTTCTTCCAGAAAGTCTGTACAATTTTTAATTTATTTATTACAATGAAACATTTAATTTGTTGTACGCAATATTTTAGGTCTATATGTTTCGTTTAAGCAATATTTTTCAGTAACGTTTCATTTTTGTTGAACCTCCTTTACAAATTACAAAATGTCGTATATCTGTGTAGAAAAAATTGGGGAATGTAGTGTTTTAGGGTGGGGGGGGGGCAGGATGAGGACCCTACCGCACTGGGATGCCATGGCAGTATGCTGTCAGAGACGTCAGACAGTAGCGTGGGATGCAGTGGAACCTCCCGCACCAGGCATCTACCTGATACGGGGAGCCCCCCCATCGCATCCACCTCAGATGTAGTGGTGAGAGGGACCAGTGGACAGCAGATCAAGCATGGAAACACGAGGAAGGTGTGCTGGACTGTGGAAGAAAGGCAAAGTAGCGACAATGAACTGTCCAAGAACAAGAAGTACAATGCAGAGCTGTTGGGAAGGGAAATGGTTCAAAAAAATGTTCATATGTGTGTGAACTCCTAAGGGACCAAACTGCTGAGGTCATCGGTCCTTAGACTTACACTCTACTTAAACTAACTTATGCTAAGAACGACACACACAACCTTGCCCGAGAGAGGACTCGAACCTCCTGCGGGAGGGGGCGCGCAATCCGTGAAATGGCGCCTCAAACCTCGCGGCCACTCCGCGTGGCACAGAAATGGATTCGTGGTTCGCCGGCGCGGTAACTCAGCGTGTTCGGTCAAAGGGTTAGCTGCCCTCTGTAATTAAGAAAAAAACTGAATGATTTGATCAACGATGGCCTTGAACAAGCATCATGGGACGTCCGCCGCGAACAAATACAACGACCGATAACAAACAAAATGGGATCAATAAAAAAAAAAGCGGTTACGGCGTTGGACTGCCAAGTAGGCGAGCCGTGTTCGAAACTCGTCTGCGCCAATTATTACTTTTTTTCGATGTTCCCTTTATTCACACTTGTGTCTTTGCCGTGGTGTAACGTCCATTTCCAACAGCGATGTGTGAGGTAGGTACCTATAATGAAAATTGGTTCTGCACAACTACTCCATTAGCAGCCGAAAGGAAGCGGCTTTCGAATGGGAACCGCAAAAGTTTGATAAGTCATACATGCTGACAGTACGTGTGTCATATGATAGGAATTTCTTATCAAAGCACCTACTTTGTACGACTGGTGAGTGAGTGAGATTTGCCTCCTCCCCGATATAGGTGTTCGTATGAATGTGAACGTGATTACTCCCAAGGAAATGTTTAAAATATAATAATTTGTGACATAAGCTGCAACAAATGAACTCATCAGTATCAAAATCACACTGTTTGAATGCGTGCTGTCAAAACGTATGTTTTTAACGTTTTTGAAGTTTGGTTCCGGTTTGGAAGTCTTGACTCTTGTGTTCCTTTGTTGTTCTTATTTCTGTGATACATTTATGTGGTATGTCGCCTGCTATCACTGTTCATCACATTTACTTGCCACGGAAACGTATTCTCAGAACATGACTCGTATTCTGTAAATAATGTATAGTATGACAGCTGCGAAGACCACAGAAGGAGAACAAACACTTCATTGAGCGGATGGACAGTTCATAATGTTGTAAAAAAAAAGGCACGAGTTGATTTTAAACACTGCTCGTCCACTTGGCAGCCCAACACCATAACTACTTACGCATGAAACCGTTGCTGTTCTAGGTTGCTCTTCATTGCACTTATTTTTCACAGTTCAGTACACCTTGTTTTCATGCTTGATCTGTGTCCAGTTTTTGACGGGCTGTCCACTGGTGGGCCATCTTAGCAGTATGCCTGACGGGGCTGCGATGGAGAGTTTCCGTTGTGAGAATGGCGAGTCTGCCGTCATAGCGGCCGCCGTGACCGCATCTGGACGCCAGCAGGCCTCTGCTGATAGCGGCTTACCAAATCTTTTATGGCTCAAATTGCTCTGAGCACTATGGGGCTTAACATCTCAAGTCATCAGTCCCCTAGAACTTAGAACTACTTGAACCTAACCAACCTAACAACATTACACACATCCATGCCCGAGCCAGGATTCGAACCTGCGACCGTAGCAGCAGCGCAGTTCCAGACTGAAGAGCGTAGAACCACTCGGCCACACCGGCCGGCTGGAATCTGCGAGATGCAAATGGGATCGGCAACCTGGGGGACACCACCTCTGGACTACTCAAAGCGCGGTAAAGAAAGACGCAGGGAATTCTGAGCGTCGTAAATGAAGCCAAATTTGAGGAATAAGTCTCTCCACGCTATAATCGCGTTTAAAATTCTTATAATTCCGCAACTTTTAGGCTCTGGGCGGCTGTAGATCGTGTATATTGTCGATACTCGGTTTCCTCACAGCCTGTTCCTGATGCTCCACTCCAATCATAAGTGCCATAGTGCTTAGAGCCATTTGGACATTTGAATTCCTGTTTCGTAGAACGCAGCCGGCCGCCGATGGATGCAGAGCCGCACCCACTCCTGCGCTTCCTAGTCCGACTGAAACCGACGTCCCCGTATGTCTTTCTCCAGTTCGCCAGAGAAGTAAAAACTCACAACTTGAAAGATCAGGGTTGTACGGAGGATCTTGCAAGTGTTTCCAAACCAAATCACTGAAGCGTAGCTTTCGCCCGATTGGCAGTGTGGGAACGGGTGTTATAGTGGAACACGATGATTCAGTCCGACAGCATTCCTGGGCGTTTTGACTTTTGTGGTGCGTCAAATTTTGCGCAAAGTGTCTTCGTAGCACTGCACGTTGAGTGTGGCTCCATGCTCGAGGAGCTCGACTAGCAGAGGGCCATTGCAGTCGCTAACATTCGCCCCCACACTGCTGCGCTTCAGCAATGTGGCTGGAGACTACTGCAACATCCTCCTTACAGCCCGGATCTTTACCGCCCGGATGTGATTTCCACATCTCTGTCGGCCTGAAAAAAAGACACGCGTGGACTTCTGTTCCACTCAGACGAGGACGGGCAAGAGTGGATGTGGCTGTCGATCCGGCAGCTGCCGACCGCGCTCCAGGAAACAGGAACCGATCTCGTCTCGCAGAGGGACAAAAGTCCTAACGTATCTGGTGATTACTTTTGAGTGGAACCATTCTGTGGTCCTGTCGTGGCGGATGTAGTCCATGTCCACTAACATTGTCCGTCCCGTTTTTGGTTGGCTTGCAGTCCACTATCAAACTCACCGTACTGTAGGGATATGTCTGCGGGACGTAAATGCTGCCCCACTTCCACCAGTTGGTCTGCACGTCTATACCCCTGATACCAGCATGTCCCGTTGTCCAATGTATTTTAAAAACAATTCTGTTGGAAGAACATCAGCAAATGATCATTATACTAGAGGTTGTAAATCCCGTACAGTTGTAAATTTCTTTTATTTTCACACCACCAGTTTCGGGCTGAAGCCATCTTCAGGTGTCGTAGCTGTGCTGTGGTCCCCGAGCGCCACGGTGGACGTGTACTAGGCGCGGTGTGCTACCTATGAACGCAGAACGGGGACTATTATATTTAGTTCCTGCCGCAGCTTTACTGCCACAGCCTGCACGACAGTCATGTCGGCCCACACGATTTCATCTGCCGCCATACTGAAAACGATGTCATGAGAAATTTCTCTATGGCGTTAGGATTCTGCACTTCACGGCGTCCCTGCTGTATCAGCCGTCACGACACCTGCTGCGGCGTGTCTTTACTCGCATGTGGAGGCCAGGCTTCATTCTCCCGACTTTACCGTCGAGAGGAGAGTCAGATACACGAGGCGCCCCTCCATTGTGAGAACCGGGGGAGGGCCCCCAGCTCCGGCCGTCACACAAATCAGCTGACTGCCGCCTACGCGGCCTCCTATTGGCCGGCGACTCCGCTGCTCTCGCAGCCGCCCCGTCCCGGGCAGCTGCGCGACTGCAGCTCTGCCTGTGGGGACCAGAAGGTCGCCGCAGAAAGCGTCCACCAACAGCTGACTGACTTCAACATTCCCTTGTTACACTAGTAACTAGAGTTAGTACAGAATTTAAATGTGAATAAATAGACGACGTAACCAGGATGCGACGTGACGCTATGTCAGGCAAATAAGGTGTGTGGTCCAACAGTACAATGCTGGACTTTACTGGAAACCCCAAACAGACAATGAGGTACGATCTAGTGCGTTGTCTTGATCCAGAGCCTAAGACTGTTCTTCCACAGTTCCGGTCACCTTTTTTTTTCTTACGTAGTTGAGCAAGAACCTCATGCTAGTAATGTTCATTAATAGTTTGACCTTCAGGAAGTCAATTAAGATACAGATCATCATCATTTTGAATCTTCATTTGTTCAGCCGAGCTTGTATCGCTCTCGGTAAAGTTGTGCACTCCCACTGCATGGATTGGCTCTCAGTTTCTGAATCATAAGCGAAAAAACAAGATTCGTCACACATTATCACTCTTCCCAGGAGATTAGAATCGTCTTCCGTGGTTCCTACATTTTCAGAAATCGATCGAATACCCAGCGGACGTTGTGATCGAATCAGGTTATCTACTATTTCCCATATTTTCATCCGTTTTTGATGTTGGTGGGCGTTCTGGGCGTGCCTCGTCTTCAACGCCTTCTCGGCCATCTTGGAAACGTTTGAACAACTCAAGAACTTGCGTACGTCATAAACAGTCTTCGCCATATACTTCTTTTAGTAACAGACAGGTTTAACCAATTTTCATGCGAAACTTTATGACAATTCACTGCTCTGTTACTACACTTACCGTTTTCCGACAGAACAACACTTCTTGAACAAACGAAGATCACGAGCAGACTGATTTGTTTACAGATGCCAGAGATGCCGCACTTGACAAACAGAGTTTCACGCTTCACAGCTACTGGTCGTCCATCATTGCCGCATGCCTAGCTACTCCGCGACAGGATTACTCCCGTTATTTTATAGCCACACCTCATACACGAGCTCTGTTCAAAAAATCGCGGAACTTTGTCTAAAAGATTCTTTTACGCTTACCTCTTACTTACTGTGCATGGTATCCTTCAAAATACTCTCCCCCACAGTTTCCACTTCCGGAAGCAGTCTTCGTACGCCTCTTGCTGGATCGCTCGGAGCGCCGTCTCCGAATTTCCTTTTCTTGAGTTTCAGGCAAAATTTAATGCAGACGCGTTCCTCCAACTCCATCTCAAAAGTTGCAAATTGTACGACACAACGTTTTACTCAATTCAGCATTGAACAATAACTAACAGACATACAATAATGAATTTCGGTGTTACACGTTAAACACAGGTGTGTGCAAGGACGCCAAGCGCAATTCGCTCCAACACATCATTGGCGCGAAATTATGAATGTTCCGAAATTTTTGGAACAGACCTCGTATGCAAGGTCTCACAAACAGAAGATGGAGACATGTGGAGAGGCACTGTACGAGCAACTATGTAATACGAGACGATAGCCTAATAATCTTGGATGATTGGGACGACGCCGCAGGGGAAGGAATAGAAGACGGAGTTAAGGGATAACGCCCTCCGGACGCAGTCATAGACCTGCTGCAACAAGAAACTTGGTACATCCGACCGTACGACGAGTTTCCGTTGATCGACGGATCAATCACGGTGATCTCGTGCTTAGCTCAATCGAAAATGACGGTGTCCTCTGGCCAGCATGTAAACCAGGGCCGGCCAAACGTTGCACAGTGTGCAGATGTGTGGAAGTGCTGCACATGTGCGCACGTGTGCGACAGCGAGCGACAGCGACATTTGTTATTAGACATGTGTCCTAAATGAACGGCGGCCGCTCAACTTCCCTGTTTATGTGGTGCGAGCAAGAGCGCAACATACCAAGTCTCGTTTACCCCTGGTGACCGTAACTTTAACAGTGAAGTACTGAGAAATGGCAGGTAGTGTGAAAAAGCAAAGAACGGAAGATCTATGTTCTCAGTCGTTTCGATCAAGCATCAGTGATGAAAATCTCCCGCAACTGCTAGCGTTTGTCAATGAGCCGTGCTTTTGTGCCCGATATTAACTATATCATTTCTCATGACCAGTGATAAACGTGTTTGGATTTATTCCTTTCATAACTAAAAATTATTGTTGACTAACTGTGCATTATTCCCTCATTCTGCTCCATGTTACATTATTATCAGGAAAATTGGTCATTAAACCGATTGTTGTATACTTACATTTAGGGTCTTTTTTTTAATGTGTGAAGGGCTACGCTCAGCTGAAGTCGATAAAACATAACATTCATCTAATTGTCGGTTATTATGCAGATTTCAGACAGAACTGATGAAAGATATAGTAATAATGGTACAGGTCATCATCGAGAGGTCTGCGGTTGTCATTCTGTTCAGAAGTCAGTGAGACAAAAATTATGTGGGTGTAACTGAGGACACCGAGAATTAGTTACAGGAACCCTTGCATTGGTTTAATGTTATTTGAAATCATGAATAAGGTTCGTTGGAAGTCGCTAAGTGCTCTCTTTCTTAAATACTAGATCAAAAACATTACCCGTATTTACGTACCGTCAGTCAAGCTGCCTTAATAAAAACCAACGGTTGTTAACTGTATTACTTGTCTTACTGGGTTAAACTGTTAACATAAAAGTAGACGTCTCAATGAGTAGACTGTGACAGTATTTTAAATGTTTAATACGCGAAATACATTCCCATGGTTGGCTTGCAAGCTGTGGAAAGAGCACTAGAATTCGCCGGTACAGAGTATCCCAGCAAGTGGATAAAGCGACATCTGTGCGTAGAAACATGCACTACATGAACGCTGACAGCTGCGGCGTGCACGCTGTGACCCGGAAGTTGCACATGTGGAGGAGCATCGCACGCGTGCAGAATTTCTGGCCGGCCCTGATGTAAACAGATGGCGGTTGCCCGCTATCGAGACCGCTGTTCAACAGCGTGCGGTGAACCGTGCGCACCGGCACTGCCCTGTGTGGTCAGCTGTGCTACAGATCGCCGCCTACCACGCGGTACAGAGCGGGCAGCCCTCCGACGAGGAGCAGATGTCCGACACCTTGTCGTCTACTCGTAGTCTCGCCGTCCTTCAACAAGTTTTCGTAGACGATCGCGACAACAGCGCGCCAACAGACGACCAAGTTTCCGCGTTACTCGTCCGCAAGCGCTGAGCCATTACAATGTGCCCTTTGTCAGAGTTGCTTATGTCAGTGGAGTTCCCCATTCGCGGCCCGTGCCGTCGCTAATGGTTTCCCTGTTCACCTCTTCTGCGACGGAATACTTCCCTTAGCGCGTCCCATGCGCGCAAGCGACCGGCTGGCACTCCTTCTCGCAAAGATGTTTTGACCCTTCCCTGCATTTAAGATCAAATTTTTCATCTAGATTAATACTATTAATCTTCTTTGGTGTTCAGTTAGTCTGCAATAGTACACCAGTCCCTTCTTACATATGCATTCCTCTTCATTTCCGCATGTGATGCGCGTCCAACGTCATTCGCAATCTGCTGCTTGTTTGACATCCTTGGCTGTCTCCGACGATTCCATCTTTCAAAAGCTGCTTCTGCAGTTGCTCCGATGATGTTCTTGTCTCTTAAAATGTGTCTTATGAGTTCGTCTTTTCTAATTTGAATGTGCCTCCACAAAGATTTGGTTTCCTGTATACTCGGTACCTGTTAGCTCTAACCTGTCCAGTTAATCTTCATCATCTTTCTGTACCACCAATTAACACTCTTAAATGCTCTTATAGCTTTATTATAAACCTTGGATTCCGGTTTTTTATTTTTTTTTCGCAATCAAACCAGATGGATGGCCGTTTAGCTTTTGACGTGGGAGCGAAGCGTTAAACTGATCTGGCGTATGCGATTGCAGGCTTTCTCGGCGTATGTCAGTTATGAAATCTTCACGGGTTATCAGCCACATGGCGTCGTCTTCTAGTCACAACAATAGGATGTTGTTCTTGGTATCCGATTTAAAAAATGAAAATTCTAAGAAAAATAAACAAGCTACTCTTAATCTTCTAAACACCTAAAAGCAGTACAAATTAGGAATCTGGTTTCTTCACTTGTGCATGTATTATATCACCCTTATAAACTATCACCCTGAGCTCGAGAATTGTGCGAGGCTAATTTTAGTGAAATGTTTCATATTTCAGATCTTACATAACTATTTTCAGGTATTACAATGTAACTTTCTCACTCTTTTGCCCACTTTTTCACGCTTTGCATGATTCCACGTTTTGCACTTCATGAATCTGATCATTTCTTCCATTCGATCTTCCTTGCAATGCTCGCTATATAATTCATGTCTCTTCCGTGTGAGTTTCTGTGTCTCCAGAGCACTTCTTGTTTACATGTCGAGCTGTAGTTTTACATTTCTTCTTCTTCTTCTTCTGCGCTTCGGTTAGCTTTTCTTTATTCAGCATACACCCCTTCTCAGCTGAAAGGTTCCTTGACTAGGATCTGGAAGTTTTATTTGGAGCTTTCATCATTTCTCCCGGATTCGGTGCCGTTTCTTGGATGGACACCTTCATCCCATGTTTGCGTGCCACAGCCTCTTCTGCTTTGAAACTACTGGGCAATGCAGTTCCTTCTGCAATGTTGAACGCAAGGTTCCTTCCGTCCATCATGCTAAAATCGAACATCATCTATGTCTTCCAATTCCTTTTTCTCTTTGCTGGAAAACTCTTTACTGTAGCAAGAAAATTTATATAACAGTTTGCATTTTCGTTTCTATTTTCGACATGCCTCTTAATTGTTGGGGCCGGCCGCGGTGGTCTAGCGGTTCTGGCGCTGCAGTCCGGAACCGCGGGACTGCTACGGTCGCAGGTTCGAATCCTGCCTTGGGCATGGGTGTGTGTGATGTCCTTAGGTTAGTTAGGTTTAAGTAGTTCTAAGTTCTAGGGGACTTATGACCTAAGATGTTGAGTCCCATAGTGCTCAGAGCCATTTGAACCAATGTTAATTGTTGGCTCGGGGATATTTTATTTAACCCATAATCTCCATTTAGATTCATCTGTCCTCCATTTTCCACATCGCCCTTCTGTTCCCGTACCGTAATAGGTACACAAAAAGTTAGATGAAAACTACAACAAAATCAACGCTTTCTTGAGGCGGTCTGCCCCGCAACACAGAGCTCATAGCTGACGCTATGGCTCGATGAAGCCTGTGGTTCGCGCTGATCTCTCTAAATGTCACCTAGTCCAAGAAATACGAATTTTATAGCAGCGGTACAAATTAGGAGCAAGTAGAATGTGAACAACTTTCCCCTGTTTCTGAGCTGAACCTGCAACTTCGGGGTTTTCAGCGTTCACATCGGTCTTTCCGTCTAGAACTGGTGAAGCAGTCGTATCTGCATGTTGTGAGAAACTACTTCACTGGTGTCGTTTAACGAAGTCCCTCGAGTCCTTTTAATTGTACACAAATCGTCACAAACGTGAGAAGCAAATAACAGCTGCGTGCTCTCGCGGGTAACCAACTGTTTACAAGACTTCGTGCAAAATTGACGTCATTTTGAAGTCACACGCCGTTTCGAGGACGAAACGGGCTATCTATCGACTTTCACGATCATTCGGCTCACAACACGAGATGCGAACATGACGTTCAAAATAGTAACATTTACCTCCAGTCGAGAGAATTGGAGGTTACGCTTTTTCTTTACTGCAAGGTACGTTAACTTCGGAGTTACGTTGTTTATAAATATGTAAAGTTCTGCACTCATTCGGGCTGGTCTACGGATAAGGAAGACATAAATGTTGGTAAGAATTAACTCCGAAACTTACTGGCAAGAATCAACTCCGTCCGAAACCTATTGAAAAAGTTGTACTAACTATTTTCCCTAATATTCCTTCATCAAACCCGAAAGTAAGACGACTTACTAATTTGCAAGCAGAAAAAACTGAAATCAGCCAGCACTGAATCCAGTAACGTATTTATTCAGCAGTGTTCATAAAGCTGTCTCAACAACATAAGCTTATTTTTACAAACTATGAAAACTAGTTTCAGCAGTTGGCTTACAGTAGAAAGAGTGGGTAGCCATTATAGCAGACGAATTACAGCAGTACCACATTTATCTTTACGCCCTGTGAATAAATCATGTTCCAAAACACCAGCACATTGAGAATCTCTCGAAAACGCGTCGGTACTGGTAAAACTTGTTCTAACAAAATTACGAAAATCGTCGTACTGGTAGTTAAGGACGTACTTTAAACGAAGACATTTTTGTTTGGCAAAGAAGTGTCCTAAAAGAACTAGCTCACAAATTGTATTTTGAGTTTTTAGATGGCTGAGATTAAATTGCCTTTTAATTCTTTTGCAAAGGTGTTGGTCTTTTGTACGCTTTTTATTCTGAGTGGCATTTACGTGTTTCATGCGTAATATAGAATAATACGCAACATACTTTTTTAACTTAATAAGGTAGTCCCAGAACGTTTTAGACACATGAAGGTGAAAAATAATCAGATATGGCAGGACTGTCTGGGGATACGCTGCGCCCACACGGATGCGCCGTCTGCAGCTCATACAAAACAAAGTACTCAAAATCATAAGCAACGCTCCACGATACACACGTATCGCGGACCTTCACCGGGAATACCGACTTGAGACTCTCACGGAGGTAATCCACAAACTCACCACAAGACTATACAGAAACTCCAGACATTCGCAGAACCCGTTTATTCTGAATCTGGGGAACTACGACCACAACCGTAGATGAAAACATAAAAGACCAAAAGACATACTTGTAAGGACCTAACATCTATGGCCAAGTACACGCAACCACAACGGTACAGGTGAGCCCCTGTGAATCAGACGCCGTTACTGGATACCCAGCTGGAACACACTTGTCGAATAACTGGCACCACGCGGGGAAGCCGTACCGTACACTACATGCAGACAAGCTCCCCTCCCCCCCCCCCCCCCCACACACACACAGTGAGATGATCTGTGGCCGATCTCCCACTACTATATAACGATCTCGATTGTTCCAGGAATGCAGCAGCTGCAGCAAACTCGTATACATCGCCATCGCCTGCCACGGTAATGATACATGATACCCATACTGACAAACCCAACCTTGCATGAGCTATCGCAGCTAGTAAGCCACTAATGCTCTTACTACGCAACCCACTGTCGCAGAGGTTTTTTTCCCCACGGCATGAGCCTTGGCACTTTTTTCCTCTGCTCTTCAAATTGCTACCCTCATTCGCGTTTCGTCCACTATCTGTCACCTGATGGACCGTGTTAATGCGAAGTCTTACCCTGACGCACGGATAACATCACAGCCCAGCATCCTGTGATCCACCTATTAGATAACTAACATGTTGACGGAGGTGCCAGTAGAACTTTAGGTGTGGTCACCACGTTGGTACGGGCGTGGAGGGGCCCCATCTTACTATACCATTCGAAAAATCCAATATCATATTTCCGAAGCAGCCAGCGTCGAATGTTAGTGAAAGTCGATAGCAGTTACTGCGGTCTTCGATAGCTGCGTGTGACGTCAAAATGACGTCCGCACAGAGTTTCGTGAACTGTATGTGGCCCTGTTGTCGCGCTGGTTGCCGCGCGCTGCGGCGCTGCAGTTTGCTTGCGCAGCCGTGTAGGGGGTCCGGGCCGCCGCGCCGCCAGTGACAGGAATGCCGGGCAGCCCAGCAGATGAACCGCGACGAGACGAGACGAGACCAGCTCGGAGCAACAGCCAGCCGGCCAGCCAGATCGGGCAGCGAGCGAGGCCTTCCATTAGCGCAGCGCCGCTACCCCTCCGCCCCGTAATTAGCTAATTGCGGTAAACCGGGAAACACGTTTATGGCGCAGACTCGGCCGCAGACGGGTTCCAGCCGCGCGGCCTTCGCGGCGTGCAGGTGGCGTTTCCCTCGCCGTAGGGGAAACCGGGCTATAAGCTACGTGCAGCCATTCAGCCGTAAGGGGCGTCATCAACAAGTAACGGGAATTTTGCGATTTCGAGTGTTGTATTAGTCCGACTCGCGCGATATTTCGTTCATGTATTGGTAAACGTGTCTGTCCATATCAATATTTAGTCTGTTCTTATCTGTGGAAAAGACTAGATGCGTTTTCGTAGTGTTGTGAATTATACATTTTGTATAAAAAATGGAGTTCAGAATTTGTAGTAAATTAGAACTAAATGCCGGGCGGGGTTAGCTGAGCGCTCTAAGGGGGTTCAGTCATGGACTGTGCGGCTGGTCCCGGCGGAGGTTCGAGTCCTCCCTCGGGCATGGGTGTGTGTGTTTGTCCTTAGGATAATTTAGGTTAAGCAGTGCGTAAGCTTAGGGACTGATGACCTTAGCAGTTAAGTCCCATGAGATTTCACACACATTTGAACATTTGAAGAACTAAATAAGTGCACAAAATTTTCTCGTGTTATCCGCCGAGTCAGGACATCGTGTCATCGCAACGTTTCGACGAGTTTTCTACTCCTCATCTTCACGACTCGTCATCTTCGCTTGACGAGTAGTAAACTCGTCGAAACGTTGCTACGAGGCGACGTCACTACTCCGCTGATAACCCCACATGATTTCATCAATGAATTTCGCCTAGCAGTCCTGTGTTTCCATAAAGAGCATAAAAGTTCTAGATATGTTAAATATTGTAAAAACTAGTAATTGTAAAAATGAGTAAAACAAGGATGTACCAGTGGTCAAAGCGATTCTAAGAGCGCCGTGAAGACGCTGAAGGCGGAGACCTACAGCAGCACATTGTTAATGGATGAATATCGTGGAAAAAGCGAAAATCATGATAACGAACGATCGCCGAATCGCAGTCACAAAATTCGCTGATGATTTTGGGTAGCATTTGTCACAGAGCAAAATTTTTTTTCTGTTGTGAAAACATGTGTATGAAACACGTGCCGACAAAATTTGTTTAAAAATCTTTTAAATTTCAAATACAAACAGCGCCGAATGCAAGTCGCTCAGGAGTCAATGGATGAAGAAGGCAACGAGGAGGTAGAGCTGCTCAATCGTGACAGAAAGGGTTTGCGGATATTCGTTCTATATCGTCAAGACCGTAAAAAACTGAACAAGTGCAGTCAGAAGCGAGTATTGTGCTTACTGCGTCCCTAGTGTTTAACGGTATAGTGGAAATGAGTTCTTGCCACAAGGTCAAACGATCAGTAAGGAGTTGTACTTACAAGTCGAGCGCCGTTTTCCTGCAGGCAGCAGTTTAACAAAAAAAAAATCCTTATTTGTGGAGAAACAGTTCATCTTTTTCTACCAGAGTGATGCACCTGCTCACACTTGGTTGCTTGTTCGTGAACTTTTGGGCAAAACCATGCTGCCATGTTGCCTCAGCTGCCGTACACGCCAGAAATGTTACATCATTTTTTTTCCGGAAAATAAAGCAAACTTTAAAAGGCCGTAGATTTGCAAGCAGAGATAGGATCAAAGAAACATTGCTGACAGAGATAAAATCGAGTTCTGTGAGTGTTTCGGGTAGTGAGAAAAAAGAGTATAGCATCTAATGTAGTCTGTTTTCTAAGACTGACACAGACGAATAAATGAAAACTGTTTGCTTTAAACAAAAATTTCCGTTCTTTTCCGAACACTTTGTACTGCTATACCTACAAACAAACGAATCTTTGCTTGTTTTGAAAGTCATTATCAGCAAACTCAGACGCAATTTCATTTCGTAATTACCGGTTTCGGGCACCGTCGATGGTCTTCAAATTTCTGGACACTTCATGCTTGGCCGGAGGTGTCCACTCTTGAAGAGACATACATCTGTTGTACTTTCTCTGAATTGTGTCCCACAACGAACTCCTGTTGGACACTTCCCGTATGACAATTACTCAGTTGGGGGTCTCAGCATAGCAAAGCCTGATACGGTAGTGCCACTCTGACTTGTACACAGTACTGCGTGCATCTAGTTCTTGTGATCCATTCTTTGCAAACGTTCAGTTTTTTCTTCAAATTTTCCTTTTCTGCTGGTCTAGAAGTAGTGTATTTGGTTGGTAATCAAAAGTCCTTGGTCCGGATTTCGAATACCGCCACAACTTTAAATTTTGAGTAAGAATCATCAGCCTTGGCGGCCGAACACTGCCGGCAGAAGAAGTCACCCTCATCCTGTCAACGGTCTTGTCAAAGAGAGTGGAGGAGCAGCAAGGGTTTCACGATACTCTCTTGCCCATGGGGTGGGAAACTTCCCCTAAAGGCGGAAGAATTACCAATGATCAACGGCATGAGGGTGCGGAAGTAAATGGAAACAGTTACATTAAAGACACATAACGTGTATCCACAGGAACTGTAACTGGAAAAGTGTCATAATGATCTCTCCATTGGCAACAGATTCCGGAATAGGTGGTATGACTGTTAACCTGTAGCTACAGTTGATATTAATGGGTAATCTTAAATGTTCACGTTTGAAGGGAGGGATTAATTAATTATTCTTGTGATGTCGAGGTCTAAATTTTCTAAAATTATGAAGTCGAGACATACAACAACTGATGTTTATTCGCCGTTATTTCTAGTATGCAACAAATACAAGTAAACTAAGGTCACTATATGCCACAAAATGTCAGTGAAATAGTTATCAACTGATGCCACAGCATACGAAATTTCACTTCGTCTACACGCAAATGCCAAACGGTCCAGTAAAGCCCCCTTTTCACGGGAGCCAATGGAAGAAAAGCGAACGCGCATTCGCAGACAATTCGCCAGTGTTCACAAACATTTGTCTGCATCTGTTAACAACCGTTTACTGTAGAACGAATGGAAGAGAACACGATACAACGAACATAACCTTTGAACGCTGCGTTATTGCTTTTGCCCTAATAACCGGCACATTTTATGCGACACTATTTAGTTAGAGGCACGATGCAAAAATGTCATATTCGAAGTGGAATAGTTTTTCGTGGCAAGCGCGCTGCTTTTCACGAAGTAATCAAACTGGCGTGAGAAGGAAAGCGTTTAGGTGTGTCAATTTCTACATAAACGTGAAATGCGTGGGTGTAGTGTACTTAACACGGCATACCAGCTCCACCTTTCCTTAGCGTTAATCTAAAACTCTGCACACACGTCTGTTGACGCTTTTCGTTGACTTCTCGTTGCAGCTGAGAAGAAAATTTAAAAGTAATACACTGCTTACCGACGACTAGCATAACGTGAAAAAAGGCTACCGTTTACACTCTGGTTATTAGCCACCAGAGTCATTTACGTTAGTGATTATTTCACATTTCAATAGCAACTATATACCAGACAGTTTCTGATGTCTGCAGTGGCATCTGCAAAGCACTTGAAAGATTTATTAAGGTACATATAAGGCAGATAATGTCAGTAAACTGTGATAAATTAAATGTAAAACACACATGCGACCTCTCACATTGACTACTTGATCAAATCTGCATCATAGTTTGTTAGAGAGCAGATAGCATGATTCAAGGTAAACGATTTGTATTTATCATAAAAAATCTCTAACAATACTGATACATCAGTCATTTAATTACAAATACCACGAACGAAGCATCGAAAATATCAAAATCTTTCGTATATTTTGAACGTTAATCAGCGCAACAAATATATGTTTCCACCTCTAAACTCTCAAGGTAATTGACTGGCGACTCCATGGAGTGCTGTGTACACAACGACCATGTATGTTAAATTAAAAGGAAGGTCAGTGTTGACCGTAATATTGATGCTTTATTGATAGGAAAATCGATTTTCAATCACATAGTGATCATCTTCAGTGCTGGAAGATAAAAAATTTCACATAGCGATCAGTGAATAAAAAACAAAAACCACAAATACACCGAGCGAGGTGGCGCAGTGCTAAGACACTGGACTCGCATTCGGGAGAACGACGGTTCAATCCCGCGTCCGGCCATCCTGATTTAGGTTTTCCGTGATTTCCCTAAAATCGCTCCATGCAAATGCCGGGATGGTTCCTTTGAAAGGGCGCGGCCGACTTCCTTCCCCATCCTTCCCTAATCTGATCAGACCGATGACCTCGCTGTCTGGTCTCCTTCCCCAAAACAACCCAAACCACAAATACAGCTGAGTATAAACCAACTGTTGGAAAGAACATACCAGTGGTGTACAAATTAAACTCGTGGGCACTGGTATCAAGTTATTATCAGTAACCAAAACTATCACAATAACTGAAGCCGCTGTTTACATTCACCTATACAGCAGACCTCGGTGTGACAGGAACGCCCTCTATGTGGCGTGTGTCACGTGAAGACTTAACAATACTTTATTTGGTAAGAAATTACCACAAAATATCAAAGTCCACTTGCAAATCATTAATTGATTATTTCAATTTTAAAATTGCACTTCCAGCACTGAAAATGATCACTATGTGATTGAAAATCGATTTTGCTATCAATAAACCATCAATATTATGGCCAACGCTGACCTAATCTCAAGGAAATTTATTGTGCTCTTCCTTTTTAATAAAAAGAATTACAAAACTCGTGCTTATTCACTGCGTTCCCTCCTGAGGCAAGTAAGTAATGAATTTGTCATCTTCCTCACGCCGCCAGTAGCATCTTTGGCTGCTTCGTCAATTTTCTACTGATGATATTTCAGTTCCTTCCGCTTATGTGCTGTGCATCTCTTGTACGCCACGAGCCCTTCTATCTATTATGGTTCTACCAGCAACACTACATTTCCTTCGGGCCACTTTGCCTTTCAAGCAACTCATGTCAACAGCAACAGAAGCAGGCAAGACAGCAGGTGAAAGTTTCCTGCACTATTAGCACAGAAGCGGAAAGGACGCCCACTTCCTATGATGCTTATTTAAAAGACTGACAAACAGCGGAACACGAGAGAACACAAGCGAATGCGAACCTAATTCACGCAAAAGCCTTTCGCCGACGCGCACCTTGCGTTTACACCATAGAGAATTCTCGTTCACTGTTGCACGTTCGCTTGTATTCGCCTCGGTTTAAAATGGGTCCTTAGCGTGGTATTACCAGAGGTGTACCCATTCCGCTTGCAGCCTGCCCACGCTCGCTTATTAACCAGGCAAGGAAGCTGCCGCACGTAATCAGCCGAACGGGCGGGTGGCTTTACTGCCGTCCAAGCCAAGTTACGCCAAACCCAAAGAGGCTAAAGGAGTCTTGCTTGTCTCTCCGTCTTCACGCGGCTCTACACTACGTAGGAGTTTCTGTTCGCTTTCAGTATAGTGTTACAAGCACGATTAGGTCATTTTTTCCGAATATTGCAAGGCGACGCCCTCAACTCGCAGTCGAGGACAGCATACTGGGCTTTATTACTTAAGAAGTATTTGAGTCACATGTCTGCGGACCTATTCCTTACGATCGTACCTTTGTTAACAAAATGCTTTTCGAAAATCTAGAAATATTAGATTTGCCAGTTGATTTTTATCCTAATTCGTAGTATATAACGTGAGAAAAGGGCAAGCTGAAACTCCCTCGAGCGATGTTTTCTAAAACTGTAGTGAATCCTCGACATAAGCTTTTAGATCTGTAGGAAATTTATTATAGTCGAACTCAGAATAAGTTCTAGAATTTGGCAGCAAGCCGATGTTATACATGGTGGTCCACTGATAGTGACCGGGTCAAACATCTCACGAAATAAGCGTCAAACGAAAAAACTACAAAGAACAATACTCGTCTAGCTTGAAGGGGGAAACCAGATGGCGCTATGGTTGGCCCGCTAGATGACGCTGCCATAGGTCAAACGGGTATCAACTTTTTTTTAACATAGGAACCCCCATTTTTATTACATTTTCGTGTAGAACGTAAAGAAATATGAATGTTATAGTTGGACCACGTTTTTCGCTTTGTGATAGATGGCGCTGTAGTTGTCAAAAACGTATAAGTACGTGGTATCACGTAACATTCCGCCAGTGCAGACGGTATTTGCTCCGTGATACATTACCCGTGTTAAAATGGACAGTTTACCAACTGCGGAAAAGGTCGATATCGTGTTGATGTGTGGCTATTGTGATAAAAATGCCCAACCGGCGTGTGCTATGTGTGCTGCTCGGTATCCTGGACGATATCATCCAAGTGTCCGGATCGTTCGCCGTATAGTTACGTTATTTAAGGAAACAGGAAGTGTTCAGCCACATGTGAAACGTCAACCACGACCTGCAACTAATGATGATGCCCAAGTAGGTGTTTTATCTACTGTCGCGGCTAATCTGCACATCAGTAGCAGACAAATTGTTCGAGAATCGGGAATCTCAAAAACGTCGGTGTTGAGAATGCTACATCAACATCGATTGCACCCGTGCCATATTTCTATGCACCAGTAATTGCATGACGACGACTTTGAACGTCGTGTATAGTTCTGCCACTGGGCACAAGAGAAATTGCGGGACGATGACAGATTTTTTGCACGCGTTCTATTTAGCGACGAAGCGTCATTCACCAACAGCGGTAACGTAAACCGCCACAATATTCACTATTGGACAACGGAAAATCCACGATGGCTGCGACAAGTGGAACGTCAGCGACCTTTGTGGGTTAATATATGGTGCGCCATTATGGGAGGAAGGATAATAGGTCTCCATTTTATCGATGGCAATCTAAATGGTGCAATGTATTCTGATTTCCTACGTAATGTTCTACCGATGTTACTACAAGATGTTTCACTGTATGACAGAATGGCGATGTACTTCCAAAACGATGGATGTCCGGCACATAGCTCGCGTGCGGTTGAAGCGGTATTGAATAGCATATTTCACGACAGGTGGTTTGTTCGTCGGAGCACCATAATATGGCCCGCACGTTCACCGGATATGACGTCCCCAGATTTCTTTCTGTGGGGAAATATATTTGCTACTATTACAGCACCATGTATCACAAGGCGAAAAAAGTGGTCCAACTAAAACATTAATATTTCTTTACGTACTACACGAATATGTAATAAAAATGGGGGTTCCTATTTAAAAAAAACGGATATCCGTGTGACGTATGGCAGCGCCATCTAGCGGGCCAACCATAGCGCCATATGGTTTTCCCCTTCAAGCTAGACAAGTTTCGTTCTTTGTAGTTTTTTCGTTTGACGCTTATTTCGTGAGATGTTTGGCCTGGTCACGATCCATGGAGCACCCTTTATAAGTGAGTCACATGCGTTTTTTTCCAGTCGCTTGGAACTTTGCACTGGGCGACAGATTCGCAATGAATGCAAGCTTGAGCCTAGATCGGTGATTTCCGCTACGCTACTTGTCGGTTACACGTCCCGCCCCGTGCTGAACCTCTCAGACGTCACACGTGGTTCGCAGCCGCCTGCCGTACGATATGGTCTGCGATAATTACAAAGTACGTGCGAACTTGTTTACGGCGCGGGTGTTTTACGTCGCCCGATAGCGAGCATTACGAGTTGCTAATTAATTAGCGGCGTAGGCGCGCGCGGTGGGCTCCACCATTAATTACAAATGTTATCAAACATCCGGCCGAGAAGGCTTGTTTCCTGTAGATGTCACTGCAGGGAGGGGGGAGGCGAAGGAGAGGAAGTGGGAAGAGAGGGGAAGGGACAGAGTGTAAGAGAGGGAGGAGGGAGTGACGGAGGAGCGGGCAGGGAAAACTGCACTGACCCCAAAGTGCCGTAATGGAAAGCATAGGCCTATGCAGAACACCAGAGTATGGATCGCAGCTAACTTCGTTTACACAGTCACTGCAGCAAGCAGTAGTACCCTGGGCCAGCCGCATGTTTCCTGCATCTTCTGCGCTAATACTAGTCTCACCATGTTTATCAGGATGCGATACCTCTGACTGTACAGTCATCATATTCAGCTACAAAAAGGTCTTCTTAGAGTAGCTGGAAAGGCAACAGTTGAAAGATGACGTAATGTGATGTGAGCTACCGATGACAGGTGGTTTGTTCGGTACGCGTATCGTGGGAAAGACCGACTAAATTGTAATCCTTCTCCGCGGTCGGCTGTTGTGTTTGGAAATAGTGGGCCAAAATGATAAAATTCTGTTATTAATATTAGAAAAACTAAACAGTGGATTTACTTGCATTTCAAATAAAAACATCTCTCAGTGGTAGGATATCATTCCATTAATGCAAAAGCGTTATCAGCAGGATAATACACAATTGCTAAGCCAAAAGGCAGACGAACCACTCCCGAGATCTTCGGAGCGCGGGCGCCTGGATGGCGGACGAAGTGGTACGGCTGTCAGATCAGAATTGGTTCGGCATTCTCGGAGGACAGACATGTTGTCTGCCGCCGTCGGTATCAGTTAAGACTGAAGTAGCAATCTGTGGTGTGTAAATGTAACAGCTCGATCGGTAGTTAGGGGGGACAAACATGTTGTCTGCCGCAGTCGGTATTGGTTAAAACTTAATTAGCTCAAAAATGGCTCCATGCACTATGGGACTTAACATCTGAGGTCATCAGTCCCCTAGAACTTAGAACTACTTAAACATAACTAACTTAAGGACATCACACACATCCATGCCCGAGGCAGGATTCGAATCGGCGACCGTAGCAGCAGCGCGGTTCCGGACTGAAGCGCCTAGAACCGCTTGGCCACAGCGGCCGGCAATCTATGGATTTGGACACTAACTGACAACTAGGTTGACACTAATTACGCAAACATGCTGTTCGTTATTTTGTTTATTCTCTGTGAAAGTGTGAACAATGCAAATTATTTGTGAACCATAAAGTTGAATGTAAGTACACAATTTCTGGTATTCTAATAAAAAGCGAGTGATATCCCAATTCAAAATTTTGTTATTTATACACTATCATTTCCTCGTACAGCCTCAAGATAACATATTCATAACCTATGGGATGTTTTCTGCGTGAGGGACAACAACTATAGCAGACTGCAAGTTGAAGAACATAATTCAAAACTTACGTATTCCACTCAGCGCGGTAGAAGCAACTAGGCACCTCGGATATCCTGAAGTCTTAATATAAATGAAATCGACGACACGTCATCTGTTATGACATAGAAGAGGTATGAAGGAAAGCAATTTTCGAGGGAACGGATTTATCATGCGCACATCTCTTTATCTCTCTCTCTCTCTCTCTCTCTCTCTCTCTCTCTCTCTCTCTCTTTCACTTGCTGTGAGGATTTTACGCTCTCTCACTTGTAGAAGCTACGATGGTTGCCCAGAAAGAAATGAACCGCATTTTTTTTTCTGTCAGCCGAAAACAGTGCTACGAATGCGAAACGTTACGTATGTATTATTTGAAGTCTCCTGAGTGAGAACGCCAAGTTTGTGTCACATCCGACAGATAGCGTAGTTGCAGGACAGTTTCAATATGGTGTATGTAGGTGATGTACGTTACAAGCAACTTGCTGTCATTGAATTTCTCACTGGAGAGAAAAGAAACTTTGGGGAAGATTCACAGACGATTTTGCAAAGTCTATGGAGTATCTGGTGTCGACAGAAGTACAGTTAGTCTCTGGGAACGGAGGGTGAGGTCATCAGAAGGCGGTTCGGCGGTGCTCCACGACTTGCAGTGGTCGGGGAGTCCATCCACGGCTGACATGTTGCAGCGAGCTGATGTCGTCATTCGCGAGGACAGACGCGTTACGACTCGGCAGTTGGCGCTGCATCTGTCAATCAGCAAAGGAAGTGTGGATGCAACTACCCGCACTCTTGGATATTCAAAAGTAGGTACAAGATGGGTCCCACGGTGTCCAAAAGTGTATCTCAAATCCCACAGAAAAAACATTTGTCTTGATTTGTTGCAAAGTTTTGAAGCTGAATGGGAGGCCTTCTTGTTCCCGATTGTGACAAGTGATGAAACCTGGGCTCACCATTTTGAGCCCGAAAGAAAACGACAGTCGTTGGAATGAAGCCATTCGCACTCCCCACAGAAGAAAAAATTCAAAGCAACTGCTTCCTCCGGTAAGGACATGTTACCATGTTCTGAGCCTGGGAAGGTGGGATTCTCATTGATGTCATGCCAAGAGTCGGTACCATTAATTCAGAAGCATATGTCAACGCATTAACAAAACTCGAGACGCGCTTCCGGTGAATTCGAAGCCACAACCCCGGAGATTTTTTGCTGCAACACGATAACGCTCGGCCCCATAAAAGTCTGAGGACTGCTGAATACATTGCAAAACAGGGTTGGACCGTGTTGCCCATCCACCCTACCGTACTGACCTAGCCCCCTCGAACTTCCATTTGTTTTGGCCATTAAAGAATCCCATTCGTGGAAGACATTTTGAGGAAGATAAGGAGGTGATTCACACAGTGAAGCACTGGCTCCATCTCTAGGACAAGGACTGGTACCGACAGGGCATACACGCTTTTGTTTCACGCTGGAGGAAGGCCATAGATAGGGATGGAGATTACGTGGAAAAATTGGGTGAGTAGCTAAAACACCATTCTTTTGTGTGTGTCGTTCTCATTATGTTCAATAAAGAATTGTTGAAGAATAAAAGCGGTGCATTGCTGTCGGGACAACCCTCGTGCAAATAATGGTATGTAGTGGCAACCGAGCTACAGAGCTCATTATGAATACACCAACACATGTGAAGCGCTGATGGCTTACGAGGGCCCAGCTCAATTCATGTGGCTGAATCACTTGTAAAGAACTGGTACTTCCTATATTTTTCCGAAAGTACTCCCAATAAACACTTACGTTTGAAAATAGTTCATTAAAAGTCGTACTCAAGTTATTTGTTTTTATGTTTTTTTTGTTTGTATGAGTTATAAATCACTAAAGGACCCGGTTTCTCGACTAGTAAGCGTACTACCGCCTTTGGCTGGCAAGGTGAGTCTATACTCAGTACTTTGAAGAATATCTGTTGTGAAGCAATCGTACAGCTGTCTTTTCAGTATTGATGCTTTGGAAGAGTAGTTGACTGAGCAATCACGTGTCAGTGCGGCAGAGTTCGTAGGCAGCATACCCCCGTAAACGGTTCGACATTGGCACGGTTGTTTCCTGCTTTTAGTCGCGCTAGTTCTTCATGAGGTTCGGGGAGCTGTAGTTCACGCACCCACCGGGGTCGCAAGCATTGTGAGGGCGCTAAGCCTATGTTACGTTTCGACGGTCATTTCCACGCTGCAACTCGCAGGAATTACGGGGAGCTCGTTTCTATGAAACCGCATCTTGGTGCAATATTTTATTTGCAACACTCTCGTCGTTACAGATGTACCTCCCATAGCATCCAGGCTTAATATTCGTTGTTCAAAGAGAGAGACTTGCTCCATGTTCGTGGAATAACATCGCTATTTCAATTGCTGGTCCGTGAAATTAGGCTGTGGCATCCTACTGTTTTAATGTTTCTCCGAGGGTTCTAGATTATTGTTGTGATTTTCATCTTTCGTGGAGTTGTACTCTGCATAGTCCATCATAGGACCAATGTAATTTTATTTTTGAAGAAGAAGAACGAGCAGTTTTATAGCATTTTCCATTTATTCTCATCCCGTATACAGTGATGAAACTTGCTCCATTTTTGACTATTTCACATGCGTTTTTGTATTTCTGTGTAAAACAATCTTTGATCTGAGTGCAAGCTATCGACTGCAGTCTGCTTTCAGTGTAATTATTATTCAAAAACGAGCGCCGTTATCAGCAATATTTTTCATTATTTCAGTGCATATTACAGCCAGTAAGGTAAGTCAATGTTGCCGAAATGTAGGGGCTCCATGCTGATCCCAGTGCTATGTTCGATAAGGGTGTTAGACTTGCAGAGGTCTTACGGTCTCATTCCACGTGATCTGCCAAGACGGGACATAACTCCTTTTGTAGATAATACCAGGAACTCAAGGGTGTGGCTGTAATGTTGCATTCGTTTCAATGTTTGTCCAACCTCAATTTTTTACTCTTCCGCGTACAGTGATAGCATTTTCTGTTTCTGAGTATATCAACTAAAACTAGCTCAAATAGCGCTCATATTCGTTCTCGTGCTGAAATGTTGTGTAAAACGGGTATATTTATAGTGAATTTTTGCGGAAGTCATATCTTTTGTGTACTCAGTTTAGTTCAGAAAGAGAAGTAGGAAGGTTTCGTGTTCTCTATATGACCAGAGAACTTTGGATCGGACATTTAATGACTTTTGTGTTACTTTAAGCCTCTCATCGTGTATAAATGAACAACAGTGTGTTCGTATAACACATGTTTCTGTGAGAATAAATCAGTGGAGAGATACGAGTAAATGTTTACTATATTTGATATTTTCGACACGCAAGTTTCATCACCTGTCGTGGATAACCCACAAGAGTCACATCCAAATCTACATTTCTTCTCTAGAAGTCATACAGCGGAGTACAACAAATGGCACACTGGGTAGCAGAATGAAGTTTCTCTTCTTTTTAGGGTTGTTGGTGGTAGGCGATAAGAATGATTATCGGATTATCAGTTAAGGTCGATGGAAAAATAAAGGAGGGAGTTGATTAAAAGATTGTAAATAATAACACGTATTGAACACACTGCGTATAAAATTTGAAACGGCACCCTCACTCTTTTTGCTTGTTCAGTTAGACATTGAGTCAATGGGGCAGTGTCATAGAATACGTCGTACGATAGAAAACGTTATGCAAGAAAGCAAACTCGAATCGCAAAAGACGAAAACCCTACATTTCAGTCTGAATGTAACAAATCGTTAGTAACAGTAAGAAGTATAAGATCTGACTGATTATATATCTCAGAAACGATCAGGAAAACAAGAAACTGTCGGCCGGATATTGACACATCAATGTTCCTGTTACATCACAGTTCGAGCAAAATTGGATGGATTCACTGGACTGTCTTAATCAAAGCACTCAGTCGAACGCCAGAGAATGTATTTCCGATGAATTCGAGTAGCTGTTGAGTGCCAGAATAAGTCACGCGAAATTCGGCCACCGTGTATCAGAAAAATTGACTGCAGGAGGTGGCTCAGTGGTTCTAAGGCTCCTGACGCTCACTCTGGAAAACTGGACTTTCATCTCCCATCTGGTCATCAACTGTAACATTTTTCGTGGCCTCACCATTTCAACTGAAGCGAATACGTGGACTCATCCTTGTCCAAGATGAACATGTGCGTTGTCTCTAATGATGCATTCGTCGATGTGCCCTTAAATAATAAGTTTCCTCCTTTCTGGGTTGTGAAAATGATTTGTAAACGGTATCTCTATCAGCATCGGTAATACACTACGAAAAAAGGAGAAACAAACGGACCACCACGAACGAATTTTCTCAATGGGTCGGAAATCGGTAAATGTGATGTACATGTACAGACGAACAAATTACTACAATTTCAGAAAATCTGGATGATTTATTAAAGAGAAAGAGCTTCACAAATTGAGCAAGTCAATAACGCGCTGGTCCACCTTGTGCCGTTATGCTTGGCACTGATTGAGAGAGTTGTTGCATGTCCTCCCGAAGGGATATCGTAGCAAATTCTGTCCAACTGGCGCGTTAGATCGTCAAAATCACGGACTGTTGGAGGACCCTGTCCATAATGCTCCGTATATTCTTTGTGGGGGAGATATGCGCCGTCGTGCTGGTTAAGTGAGGGTTTGGCAGGCAAGAAGAGAAGAAGTAGAAACCCTCGCCCTGTGCGGGCGAGCATTTGCTTGCAGAAATGTAAGGCCCCAGGATGGCTCCCCGTGGAAGGCAACAAAACGGAGAGTAGAATATTATCGACGTACCACTGTGCTATAAGAGTGCTGCGGATGACAACCAAAGTGGTCCTGCTAGGAAATTAAATGGACCTCCGACCATCACTCCTGGTTGTCGGGCCGCATCAGGCTGGTATCCCACTGCTGACCGGGGTGTCTAAAGACACGTATTCGCTTCTCAACGGGGCTCAGTTCGAAGCGGGACTCACAATTTTACTCCAGTCAGTGATATTCCAGGTCTGAGACGTGCCTACGTGTCTGGAGACACCCCAGAGATGGATAAAAGCGTTGCTCCTCAACTTGTGAAGCTCTTTCTCTCAAATAAATGATCCAATTTTTCAGAAATTGTAATCATATGGGTTTTTTTTGCACTACATCTATCGTTTTCCGTCCCATTTGCATCATTCCATCATGGTGCGTAGAGTTTTGCTCTAGGTTTTGTCAAACCGCTCGACCAGTAATTCTCGTGGGCTTGGGATATCAAGTGGGAGTGTTGATGTTCTACAGTGTATAATGGGAATCAAGAATTAGTGAGAAGAGCACAAGTTCTTCGCTGGTACAAATCACTTTGGGAAGGCCGAGAACACGTTGGAGATGAAGCTCGCTCAGGGAGACTTCGAACTTCAAAACCCGACGAAAACGTCGAACAAGCGCTTGCGCGCTCTTGTGATAGCAGACCGACGTTTAACTATAAGTATGATGGGTGGCCTGTTAAACTTGTACATCATATTTTGATCGACGTTTCCCTCTTGGGAAAGGTTCGTACCCAAACTGGAGCCGAGTAATCTCGCAACTGAGCAGATGGACACTCAAAGAAAGGTGTGCGTTGATCCGTTGGAGAGGATTGCCAATGACTACAAATGGTTCAGTCGCGTCATTAGACGTGCTGAATTCTGGATTTTTGAGTACGATCCTGAGACGAAGCGGCGAAGTGAGGGGTGGCAGACTGAGACATCTCTTCGACCGAAAAAATCCCGAATCAGCAAATCAAAAGATCAAAACACGGTTGATTTGCTTTTTTGATATTAGGATTGTCACGGGTAAGAAATTTGTTCCCCCAGGACAAACAGTTCACCAACTGTCCTACAAAGATGTGTTTGGAAGGCTCAGGAAAATGGTGGATCGAGTGAGAGCGGACAGTGCAGACAAGTGGATGCCGCATCATGACAACGCCCCATGTCACACGGACAATCACGAAATTTTTGATATCAAAAGGCATTGCTGTTGTTCCACAACTCCCCTTTCCATCTGGTCTGTGTCCTGACTTTTTTCTTTTTCCGAAATTGAAAAACGCCTTAAAAGGTTGTCATTTCCGGACTGTGGAGAACATTCAGAAGAGTGTGGCCGACTTGTTGGAGAACCTAACAGTTCAATCAAGCTTTTCATCGCTGCCACCAAGACTGGGAACGACGGCTCCTCGGGTGGATGGCTGCCGAACACAATTACTCTGAACGCGGACAAATAGTTGTTTGAAAAGAAAAAATAAAAGAAAATATTGTTAGTTAAAATCAGCCTCGTTACTTTTCTCACAACTTCGTATATGTGCAACTTGTCTTTGGCGCATCTGTAACCATGCTCAGTCGTGAGTGTGTTTTCACGCGACGCCACGGGATCTCCGAAGGCAGGCGAAAGGAAAGTTTCGGATTCTGTAACCGTAGCGATAGGACGATGTCAGATACACCGCTGTCGAAAGAACAGTAACGGCTGTCCGCGAGTTTTTGCTGACACTGCATACCCATATGTGAAATCAGTTTTATTTTTATTTCCTACTCCGTCCAAAAGTACGGTTAACCGGTTAAAGAGGAGGGGCAGTCATTGGAAGGGCGACTAGAAGATGAAAATAACACACCGCTGGTGGTTTCAGTCGACTATCCGGAAGGGCTCCTTGTGCTTTTAATTACACGCCCCGCCTCAGCGTAGTTGATGCCCCGCCGGCAGCGAGACGAAAGAAGTGGCGGAATTCCATTAACCGCGTGTCACCCGCGGCGCATAAAACGAAAACACGCCACGCCGGCCGCGGCTGTGTGAGGGCCCCGATCCCTGCTGCGGCTAGCGACGTCTGCAAGCAGCGGTTCTGATCTGCGCGGTCTGAGGTGCTGTTCCCACAGAAACAATCTCGATGTCTGCGGTAAATTAACGACATGGAGTATTCATAAATCGCAACTGCGGAGCGCAAGGGTCCCGTAAGTTAAGCAAAATCCACAAAAACAACAGAGCCATCTTTGGACACCGAAATTCTCCTCTTTGGCAATCAATATGGGTTCCGAAAACAATGACTATTTGAAACCCAGCTCGCTCTGCCCCTCCACTAGACCCACAAAACGATAGATACCTCCACCCACGCTGATGCCGTGTTCCTTCACTTCCAGAAGGCGTTCAGTACAGATCCATACTGGCGCCTAATAAACAAAATACGAGTGGGCGGAATATCAAACCATCTGTGTGATTCAAGTTAAAATCTTCTGGGTTATTAGGCCGCATCATATTTCCCCTAAAATAATCGACGTTTCGACCCCTCTGCTGGGATATTCCTCAGCATCTTCCGGTGTCCACTACTGCTAGGACACTTAATAGTTCTAGCAGTAGTGGACACCGGAAGATCCTGAGGAACCCGCAAGCTTGGGAAATCTTTTTCGATGTTCTTTATCTGGAGCGTAGCCTTGTACTGAGGTGAAATGTAGATCATAAACTTTAAGGACCGGAAGAGAATAAAAGAATGGGTAAACAATGAAAAGACAGTGTTTCGAATCGGGAAGAAAAGGAATTTGTGGCTCAACATGACTAAAATAAGGAGAAAGTAATTTTATTGTGGACGGAAGTGTGTGGATAAAAACTGTAAAGGGAGACCAACGCTTAAGTGCAGTTAGCAGTTTCAAATGGATGTAGGCTGCAGTAGATACGGAGGGACGAAGAGCTTTCACAGGATATTAACAAAGGAAATGAATACCTCGAATGAGTTCCGGACTGACACATGAAGTCCCACTTAGCATAGTTTTACTGATACTGAAACTGAACTTCGTTTAATAAAGTTTGTTTTGAAGTGGTAATGGCAATAGCTGAAACGATGTAGTAAATGGAGACATATACTACGCTCCCCACAAACTTTCACAGTATAGACTGGCGTGTAAATCTACATCAAATCATACTTGACCTGAACAACAAGGAGAAAAATGTCAGTTTCTAATTTGGTGGCACTAAACGTTGACCAGGGTAATATTTGTTACCAGGTCACTGATAAATGCCGGAAAGAAGGTCCTCTACACCACCTAGCTCATATAAACAAGCTGCATTAGAAGATTTCTTACGCATAGCACGGAAACTACAGGCTGTGAGACAGAAATCGAAATAATCAAATCCACAGCACGTAACAGTGGCTATCGTCAACGGAAAACAGATGCACTTACACAACATATGAAAAAACGAAAGCAAGCAAACTGGAAAGGCTATCACCTGCAACAGTGTACCGAAACCTAAATATATAACTATATACCATATTTAGGGGGCATTTCGGAGAAATTAGGCAAGCTTTTTAAAGACACAGATATGAGAAGCACTTTTGCCACTGGTAAAAGTTAAGAAAAGGGCTGGTTCCCGACATGTCACAACCAACTAAGAAACTGAGTAAACCAGGAATGTAGAACGTAACATGCAGTCATTGCAACAAATACTACAGTGATCAAACAGGCAGACATTTTAGAACCCAAGTACATGTTGTCTGTTTCAGACTTGATAAGTGCAACAAATCAGGTTCAGCAAAGAATATATTCGAAACAGGTCAAAGTGTTCCGATAGCCAATTATCTTAAAGCAGTATATACTTTAGAGAGGAGCTGGGAAGTTGGCATCTTCGACGAAATAGAAATATTTATCCATGGCCAGAAATGGAATAACTAAATCATAAACAGAAGCGAGGATTTCAAGAACTCATATTTCTTCACCAACACCATTGTAATTGTGGTAAAATGGAATATACGTAACGATTAAAAATATATATGTATCTCTGTTGCAGTAACAATATATTGGCAGTTCATTAAAATAATTTTTATACTGTCGTTTTAAAAGTGAAAATGTCACTCTCTCTCTCTTATTGTAACACATTTCAACAACCACCAAATATGCAACAGCAAGATGTGGAGAAGACACTGCAAGTGACTGATAACACGACGATCGGCATGTCTGTAGTTAAATGGAAACGAGCTCTGTTTTGAGCACCATCTTGTTTGTGCTGCGTAGTCGAGGTGTTTGCAATATCATATTTTAACTGTCGTTTTGCAAGTTTATAGCCGGCCGCGGTGGCCGTTCGATTCTAGCGCTTCAGTCCGGAACCGCGTGACTGCTACGGTGGCAGGTTCGAATCCTGCCTCGGGCATGGATGTGTGTGATGTCCTTAGGTTAGTTAGGTTTAAGTAGTTCTAAGTTCTAGGGGACTGATGACCTCAGATGTTAAGTCCCATAGTGCTCAGAGCCATATGCAAGTTTATAAACAGTGCTTAAAGAGCTCCAAGGAGCCAAAGCAATGCTGGTAAATAAACACATCTCAAGAAGACAGTCATTTCGTAAGAACTAAATGAGTGATTAATCAGAATTATTATGTGAACACTAAGTGAATATTTCCCTCGAATTAGGTTCTCCTTCCGAGTTGCTCCTATAGCCCGGGCGTTAACACGCTTTCTTCTGGGATTCAGGGAGGCTCTCCCTTCCAAGATCGATTCTTCGCGGTGGATTAACATCAGCCTGGATGTGGCTTTCAGGCGGTTTACCACACACGACTAGGTGAATACTGGACTGGCACCCACGTCGCACCACAGTAACACTATTGTGAAACAATAAGAATACGTTCTGAGACTTTCACACCGGTTATCACTTTACGCATGGGTGTGAGGCATACTGATTTCATCCAGCGGGAAGGGGTGGTGAAAAGAAGGCATCCAATCACCCTCTACCACTAATAGTGCCATATCCAGAATAACATGCTGAAGATTTATGCGTTAAGTTTTTCCCCGAACGGCACAGAAATGACCTCTGTAGATCCTACACATGGTATGAAAATTTTAGGATGAAAGCAACTTTCGCATGATGTGTCACTGATAAGTATCGAAGCTTGCTGAAATTTGGACCACTCATAGAAGGAACGTCACAGTATAGTACAGACAAGATGGTGGATGCTGCTTGTGTCGATGTTTCGCATTGCTTTTTTGCGGAGAAGAGTTTTATTACAATTTACCTCGTCGTATCAACTTTACATGTTGAATGAAGTGGGTGCACGCCGTAGTTCGTAACTAATTTACGTTTTCTTCATAATAGTTCAATAATTGTCACTGTGTAGCCTACTTCCAGCAGCAGATTTCATGGATTTACTTAGTTCTCCATTTCATTTTTTTAAAGTATAAATACACAGTGTTTAGGTCAACGTGAAAAACGCTTTGTCTGCATTGGTAGCCGATAACTAACTGTCAAAAAACTTCACCTCTCAGGAACAGGCTTGTTTGACAAAATAGTGGATATAAAAGAGAGAATCTGACGAAAAAGTTTGTTCGCGTCCGCGCTGCTTAATGAACTGAAATATCTGTGTGAAATTGTGTTAAATGTTCTCATTATTTTAAAAATTACTGCAACCAGCCACTCTGTTGTGTATTTTTACTTAAGCTAAAACACGTTTCGAGCTTCGACCCACCTTTAATTAGCGTAATACGTATCTGAGACTTTGGTCAGTACATATTTGCAACGTCGGCAGCGAATTAGATGCTGCATGTGCTCTGTGCAAAGTAACAGTTTTGTTTAACAACTAAATTTCTCGAGTTGCATATTTACGACGTGCAGTTCGTTACCGGTGATATAACTATGTACCGACAGAAGTCTCAAGTATGTATTACACTAACTGAGGTTGAGTAAAAGCTCGAAACACGTTTTAGGTTAAATAAAAGTGGCTGGTTGCTGTATTCATTGCGTGATGACTGGGTATTGTGTGATGTCGTTAGGTTAGATAGGTTTAAGTAGTTCTAAGTTCTAGAAACTGATGACCATTGATGTTAAGTCCCGTAGTGCTCAGAGCCATTTTTTGTATTCATTAAAATAATGTAATCCTCTGGCACGGAGCTCAACAAGCAGTAAAATGGATAAATTAAATGTTTTTGTATTGTCATTGTAGCGCAAAGATGTTCGTGACTCGAAACACGTCGCTTATTAAATCATTTAAGTAACAGAAAAAATTCTGTGACTGGTAGCGCTGTCTGAAGAATATTTTCGTAAGAAAGAATAGGTCCAAAGAATGAGCCGTGAGGTACGACGAGATATAAGGGCAGGCGTACTCTGAAACAGCGACGCACAGGGACGTGCAGAGAGACTGTCAGAAGCGGACACGAGGGTAGTGTGTTGGCGAGGTTGGGGCGGCCGGCGACGCGGTTTGCGCGCCGTGGGAACAAAAACTGCGGCCCCGGCCGGAGACGCAGGCGGCAGGCGGCAGGCAGCGCCGTGCCGTGGCGGGCGCGGCCATTAAAACGACACGCTGATTTACGGCCCGCGGCGGCGCCGGCTGCAGCAGCGGGATTACCGGAGCCGTCTGAGCGAGGCGGCGCGGCGCGGCGCGGCGCGGGCCGGCGGCCGACCTGCAGGCGCCGCCCCCGGCACCGGCCGGCGCTGAAAGCGACGCACTGAGCGAGCTCTGACGCTCGCGGGCGCGCCGCCTTAACACTGTGTCCTCCTTGCGCGGGCAGCCGCAGATCGTAACAGGACATTCCCCTCAAGCACTACTTTTCCTCAAATGTAGTTGTCGATACCGGTATTATTTTTCGAATTTTGGGTACGTCAGTAGTATCTCAGTTGCTTTACTGAAAACTTTCATATAATTTTATACACAGTGTGCTATATTTCGAGCTAAAATTTATGAAAAGGAATTGTTGTTGTTGTGGTCTTCAGTCCTGAGACTGGTTTGATGCAGCTCTCCATGCTACCCTATCCTGCGCAAGCTTCTTCATCTCCCAGTACCTACTGCAGCCTACATCCTTCTGAATCCGCTGAGTGCATTCATATCTTGGTCTCCCTCTACGATTTTAACCCTCCACGCTGCACTCCAATACTAAATTGGTGATCCCTTGATGCCTCAGAACATGTCCTACCAACCGATTCCTTTTTCTAGTCAAGTTGTGCCACAAACTCCTCTTCTCTCCAATTCTATTCAATACCTCCTCATTAGTTATGTGATCTACCCATCTAATCTTCAGCATTCTTCTGTAGCATCACATTTCGAAACCTTCTATTCTCTTCTTGTCGCCTGCCGGTGTGGCCCAGCGGTTCTAGGCGCTTCAGTCTGGAACCGCGCGACCGCTACGGTCGCAGGTTCGAATCCTGCCTCGGGCATGGATGTGTGTGATGTCCTTTGGTTAGTTAGGTTTAAATATTTCTAAGTTCTATGGGACTGATGATCTCAGATGTTAAGTCCCATAGTTCTCACAGCCATTTGAATCATATTTCTCTTCTTGTCTAAATTATTTATCGTCCATGTTTTACTTCCATACATGGCTACACTCCATACGAATACTTTTTACACTTCCTGATACTTAAATCTATACTCGATGTTAACTAATTTCTCTTCTTCAACAATGTTTTCCTTGCCATTGCCTGTCTACATTTTATATCCTCCCTACTTCGACCATCATCAGTTATTTTGCTCCCCAAATAGCAAAACTCCTTTACTACTTTAAATGTCTCATTTCATAATCTAATTCCCTCTGCGTCACCCGCTTTAATTCGGCTGCATTCCATCATCTTCGTTTTCCTTTATTGATGTTCATCTTATATCCTCCTTTCAAGACACTGTCCATTCCTTTCAACTACTCTTCCCGGTCTTTTGCTGTCTCTGACAGAATTACAATGTCACCGGCAAACCTCAAAGCTTTTATTTATTCTCCATGGATTTTAATTCCTACTCCAAATTTTTCTTTTGTTTCCTTTACTGCTTGCTGAATATATAACATCAGGCTACAACCCTGTCTCACTCCCTTTGCAATCACTGCCTCCGTTTCATGCCCTGCGACTCTTATAGCTGCCATCTGGTTTCTGTACAAATTGTAAATAGCCTTCCGTTCCCTGTTTTTGACCCCTGGCGCTTTCAAGAAAGGAATTACTTTAGAAAATAATTTTGTTTCGATGTTATAATTCATAATTACTACACCTGAATGTACAGTTAAAATATTCTTTAGAAATATTTGAAATTACGTATTATTTGCACACTTAAAACTTCTATTATTAATCCTGTAATCATGTACTGTTTACTGTGTTTATTTCTGGATTCATTTATGAAGTAATAATCGAAATTAATAACGTAGCGAAAACTAGCAGGAACTAGTTTGTTAAGACAAATTGTAAACCCTTTGGAATATTGGTAATTCCGCAGAGTGTGCGAGTCGTAATCTTGCCTCTGATATGATCGGATATATTTTTGTCTAATAGGCGTGAACAATGTAATTTAGGCTTTGATTATGTGAAAAATCAAAATACTATTATATACTAAAATGTGAGAAAATCAGTGGAAATATATTTATGTAAAAATTCTGCAAAAACAAACTTGCAATTTATTTAGTTCAAACCAGCCGTGACGACTTGGTGTTAGATTTTCTGCTTCAAGAATCAGACCCCTAGACAAGAAGTACTGGAACCATCTCAACATGACAAGCTAAGTAAACTTGAACGTTTATTGTAATCTTCGTTCCTCTCAAACCTTCATAAAAGACTTTGCCTATTAATCAATTAATGTGGACAATAAATGGAAGAAGAAAGGAGGGGGAGATTACAAGCTATACAAGTCCATTCTGAAAAATTAAGGAAACGGCGGGACAATTGCTTAATTCACAATATTTTATTGGGTACACGACAGGTTTAGGAATAGTTACAGTTCCATCATCTGAGTTAAAGTGTAATAGTAAAAATATTCTATTACACGCGAAAGCGAGGGGATCCTCAAGTCTGAAATATCAGATAAGGAACTATGTGGCTATAATTTCAAAATTAAAACAAATTAAAAGAGAGAGAACAGAACATTGTTCACAAATAAAATCACTTAATCAGCTGAGGTCATCATCACCTTAATGTTGTCTTGGTTTCATGTCAAAAGAGTAAGAAGGATCTAAAACAGAAAAATCAGATGTCACGACCGGACACCAAAAGTTACCAAAATAATGAAACATATAAAATGCAATAAAAGTGGGAGTTGGGGGGAGGGGGGTAAGAAAAGACATATTGCGTGTAATTGCTTACAGCGCTAGCAGGAACTCAACAGGAAAACTGTGTAATAGTAAATACCGGCCATGAGTACTGAAGCCGCTGACGACCGAAGCGCATGCGCGGTACGAAACAGACATGAGATTGGTGAATTGTTTAAAATGGGAATGCGGGAAGTAACAGCAGAAAGGAGACGGACCCATCACAACATTGAGAGAGAAGAGGATCTGTACATTTAAACAAACAAGGAAAAATACTGTATTATGTCATAATTAACCGAAATACTTTTGTGATTCGAGTCTTTTCGTCCATTAATTGTATCGAGATGGTACGAAGACTTCTTAAGGTTTGAATTTCTTCCAGAACATACAGCATCCAACCATTCTCTGTGTAAGGTAGTTCAGTTATCGCAAACCAGCTGTAGCTAATGCTTGTTGTCAATCGAATGCATCGTCAGAGCTGACATGGAATTGACCAGATTTTCATGTTCTTTAAATCTCCTATGAAAATTCCTGCCCGTATGGCCAATGTATCTACTCGTACACAACTAGCCTTTATCGCACTCAATACGATACACTCCGGCATAGGAGAAAGAATACTTATTGAAGACTTCATGGTTCCTTAATCTAGTGCCGAAATTTTTTGGTATGAAAAATCCCGGAGCTATGTTGGCTGACATCAGTTTCTCCCCAGTCCTCTATGATACGTATCCATGACATGAAATCTTATAAAACTTGTTCTTTTTCTCTACAGCCTTCAGAGTGATTCCTTTCTATGCTCCATCCCCCTTCTGCTGTATATTCTTATTAAATTTCTCAAGCATGCATTTGATTGACAATAAACATCAGCTTCAGCAGATTTACGATAACTTAACTGTCTTACACACTGCGAGAAAGGTCGGATACTGAAAGTTCTGGAAGAAACTGAAATGTGAAGAAGTATTCACTCCCGTCCTCCTGATACGATTAATGAACGAACTGTTGTGTATCACAAAAATATTTTAGTTAATTATGACATTATTCAGACAGATTAGCCGGTCGTTGTGGCCGAGCGGTTCTAAGCGCTTCAGTCCGGAACCGCGCTGCTGCTACGGTCGCAGGCTCCAATCCTGCCTCGGGCATGGATGTGTGTGATGTCCTTAGGTTAGTTAGGTTTAAGTAGTTCTAAGTTTAGGGGACTGATGACCTCCGATGTTAAGTCCCACAGTGCTTAGAGCCATTTGAACCATTTGAACCAGGCAGGTTAACGAGTCCATATAAGGTAATATTTTTCCTCGTTTGCTTAAATGTACAGATCCTCTTCTTTCTCAGTGTTGTGATGTTTACGTCTCCTTTAGGCAGTTGCTTCCCGCTTTTCCACTATAAACAATTCACCAGTCTCATCTCTGTTTCGTACACCGCTTGCGCTTGGGCTGTCTGCTACTTCAGTACTCACGGCTAATATCTACTATTACACGGCTTTCTTGCTTGTGTTCCATGTGGCGCAGCATCGGGGAACGGTTGTTATCGAATTTTTGCAAGCAATTCCACGCAATACGTGATTTATTTCACCTCCCCCCCCCCCACCCACCCCCCATCCAACTTTAATCGCATTTTACATGTTTGATTATTTTGGTAACTTTTGGTGTCCGGTCGTGGTGTCTGTTTTTTGGGTATGTTGTAGGTCCCTTTTACTGTTTTGACACGGAACATTTGGTTCCGTGACAACATGGGGTGAGAATGACTTCAGACGATTAATTGATTTTACTTGTAAGCAACGTCCTGTTCTCTCTCTTTTAATTTGGTTTAATTTTAAACTTTGAGCCACACAGTTTTTTATGTGATATTTCCAGACTTGAGGACCCCTCCCTTTCGCGTGGACAAGAATCTTTTACTACTGCGGTTTACACCAGATGATGGAATTGAGACTATTTCGAAACTTGTTGTGTATCCAATAAAATATTGTGGATTAAGCAACTGTCCCGCGGGTTTCTTCATTTACCAAAAACCAAATGTTTACACTGCTGGCGACCTGCTTGTGAGCCTCTGTCAGTTTTTCCGGCAGCACGCTGACGGTGCTGTTGCATCCTGATAAGTGTCTACGCGCTCACGAGCAGTCTGGTTCACAGTATGATTAGGTGAAGCTCTATACGTTAGTAGTGATATATTATGCCTGTTTCCAACGTTAATAAGCAGAGAATATTATGCTTTATGCGTCTACATCTATATCTCCATCTAGGTAGACTGCATCGTAATTACTAGCTAAAGATGAAATGGGTAGACGTATACTGTAATAAAAGCAAAAACGTACCAGTAAAAGTGGGTCTGCAGATGAGCGGTGTGCAACATAATTGCGAATGTGGGGTTATGAGCCATGAATAATTCGTAGGCCAACCGATACTACCGCGAGGAGTACTCATTTAAATGTAAATGTAAAATTTCCCACTGAAATACGAAGCAAATGTGCTGTTTTACAATGATCTATATACCGTTTTCGTTATGTCTTCATCAGCTCATAGAAAGGGGAAACCATGATTTACCAGTCTTCAATACTGAGTCTGAAAATTCTAGCCAAAGAATCGAAACTGTCACCAGTTTAAGACAGATATCAGTCGTCAGAGTATATGTAGTTCTTGAGATACGTTTGCAGACTAGCAATCGTGAAACTGCACTACGCATACAGACGTTCAAAAATTATTCTGTAGCTCAAACTTGCTATCTGCCTTACTATCATTACCTTCGACCAGTATACAAAGTGTAACAAAATTATGCCGGAAAACTTGGAAGGATTCTAGGGTGTGTCTTAACGAGTAAATCGAGGGTAGAAATCCATGTTCAGAAACATCATCCAGTGGTCGCACAAGGAGGGCGTGGAAGTTACATGGGAGGCTCCAGCTCTCAGCTGATATACAGCTACAGTGCACCAAGTTAAGTGTTGGTCTTTTCTTGTCTTTTTCGTCATAGTATACGATTACATTTCGTCCGTGTTTCCGTTTAAGAGATGCAAGCGCGCATGTTATAAGTGTAAATTCGAGCAGTGTGTAGCGCATTTTAAATATCTTCTAAACAGCCAGTTACATAGCTCACTGAGACATCAGCGTCCATAGGTAACAAATCAGGAGTTTACCAAGTTGCGTATCTAGGATTCTGTCTGCTTTTATAGTTTTCTTCTTGGGTTTGTCTTGCTAGGAGGAGTAAATGTGTGCATGCTATGTTCGGATGCAGGAGGAGCTGGCCGCAATTCACGAACAGCTTAGTGCGCTTTTGGCTACACCTTGAGGCTGCAGCTTCGGACACTCAGGTATCGCTTGATTCGCCCTAGGATTAGCCAAGCAGTCTAAGGCGCTGCAGTCATGGACTGTACGGCTGGTCCCGGCGGAGTTTCGAGTCCTCCCTCGGACATAGGTGTGTGTGTTCGTCCTTAGGATGACCTTAGCAGTTAAGTCCCATAAGATTTCACACACATTTGCACTTTTTTTTTTCGCCTAGGGCTCTGCAAGTGAGGCACCTCACAGTATACACGATGTGGTGGATATGCCTTCCCAGCAGAGTGACTGGTGTAAAGGAAAACGCATTCGTCACTCGAGATGGAAGGCCGAAGTGGAGACCGGTCATCTGGCCTCGCCCATTCTCCCTGTGAGTGGACAAGTGACCACTCCTTCAGAAGGGTCCGAGCAGGCACACGGGGGGAGGGATTTACTAGTTATCTGGTGCTCAAACGCTCAGGGCCGGAAAGAAAGCCAATGTGCACTCGGTATGTCTGCTGGAGGGACTCGTCCGAGAGGTGGAGGCGGCCCTGCCTGCGACTTTCGAGCTTGAAGGACGCAGTCGTGTGCACGTTTTGGCTCATGTCGGCGCCAATGACGCCTGCCGCATGGGATCTGAGGCCATCCTCAGTTCATACAGGTGGCTGGCGTGATGGCTGAAGGCTGCTGTCCTCACGTGTGGGGCATTGTTCCCAGAGTTGATCTGTGTCCTTTGGTTTGAAGCCGAGTGAATTTGTCTACTCTGTGACGTTCGTGGCTGCAGACCTCCGTTATCGGGTGGGTATTTGTAGGAGTCCCCTTGAAAGGTCGGGTGTGCAGTACACAAAGGGAGCAGCCACTCAGGTAGCAGAGAACTTGTGGTGTGCACATGAGGATTTCTTAGGCTAGGTGGCAGTTTGAGGTATTCTGACGAACACTCGTCAGTGAGTAAGCAGCAAGGGAAGTCAGACAGCGTTCAGGGTAAAGACATTTTGACTGTCAAAATTTTATCAATAACTTGTCGAAGTATTTGTAACAAAGTTTTCGAATTTACTGCTGTCCAGGAAAGCTTTCGTGCTCAAATTATTATCGGGTCTGAGAGCTGGCTTAAAACCGAAGTAGAAACCTCTGAGATATTTAGCGAGTCACGGAACGTATATAGGAAAGACAGAAGAGGCCGTAGGAGGGGTAGTGTTCATCGCAGTTGACAAAAATTTCTGTTGCAGGAGACGTTAACCTACCGAGTACAGTCTGGGATGTCTATGTATTCATTGCAGGGGGTACATACGGACAGTTATGCGAAGTACTTTCGAAAACGTTTCCTGAAAATTGTCTTGAGCAACTGACTCGGCAGCCCACAAGCAATGGAAATATCTTAGACCTTGCATCTAGAAATAGACCAGAACTTATCGAAGTCAGTATAGGATCGAGGATTAGCAATCATGATGTTACTATAGCAGTACTGGTTACGAAAGTTAATAAATCAATTAAGAGGGCTACGAGAGTGTTTGTGGCAGAAAGAGCAGATGAACAGTTATTAGTATCTCAATTAGACTGTGAGTTGACATCACTTAGTTCCAGTAAGACGGGCGTAGAGGAATGACAGACAAAGTTTAAGTAAACTGTAAATCGTGGTCTGGAGAATTATGTGCCTAGTAAGTGGATTAAGGACGGAAAAGACCCACAATAGTTTAATAAGAAGATTCGGAAAGTGCTGGGGAAGCAGGGGTGTTGCACTCTCGGTTCAAAAGAAAACGTGCAACTGTTAGTAGAGATTCGTACGTCTGTGAAAACATCTATGCTCGAAGCATAAGACTACTACCACTGACATGCCTTAGCAAAAGATCTGGCAGAGAATCCGAAAAAATTTTGGTCCTATGTAAAATCGCTAAGTGGGTCAATGGCTTCCATCTAGTCAGTAGCTGACTAGTCTGGTGTGGCAGTACAATAGAACAAAACGAAATCCGAAGTTTTAAATTTCATGTTCAAGAAATCGTTCACGCCTGGGAATCGTACGGAGATACCGTCGTTTGACCATCGGACAGACTCCCTTATGGACGACGTAGTAGTAATCCCTGGCGTAGAAAAACAACTGAAAGATCTCAAAGCAAATAAGTCACCAGTTCTGGATGGAATCCCAGTTCAGTTTTACAAAAGGTACGCTAGGTATTGGCCACTTACCTAGACTGCGTTTATTGTGAATCTCTCCCCCAGCACAAAGTTCCAAGCGACTGGAAAAAATCGCAGGTGAGTCCTGTATATAAGAACGGTGAAAGAACGCCCTCACAGAGTTATAGACCAGTATCCTTAATATTGATTTGCTGGAAAATTCTTGAACATATTCTGAATTCGAATATAATAAATTTCCTAGAGATGGAAAAGCTTAAGACCAGGATTCATCACGGTTCCAGAAAAAATTGCTAGAGCGAAATTCAGCTTGCCACTTTCTTACATGATATACTATGGGCTGTGGATAATGGGCAACAGGCTGATTCCATTTTTCTAGATTTCCTAAAAGCATTTAACACTGTATCCCACTGCAGGCTGATAACGAAGGTACGAGAATCTAGAACAAACTTCCTCATATCTGAGTGGCTCGAAGACTTTTTAAATAATGGAACACATTATGTGGTCCTCCATGGCGGGTGTCCATCAGAAATAAGGGTATCGTCAAGAGGTTCCTACGGAAATGTGATAGAAAAATGATTTGGCGGACGGGGTGGACAGCAATCTGCGGTTGTTTGCTGGTGATACTGTGGTGTAAGGTGAGGTGTCGAAGTTCAGTGATTGTAGGGGGACACAAGATGACTTAGACGAAAGTACTAGTTGGTCTGATGAAACGCAGTTAGCTCTAAATGCAGAAAAGCGTAAGTCAATGCGGATGAGTAGGAAAAACAAACTGGTAATTTTCGGATACACACACATCAAAAAAGGTTTAGCATCACCTCGGTTCCGGGAGTTTCGGAGCCTGTACAGAAAATTGAAATAGAGATCAACACAAACATCATTTCCGCCCTTTTTATTGCTCTTGAAAACCACACATTGCATGTTATGCCACTATGCAGCGACATCTGCAGAGGTGGTGGTCCACATCGCTGTACACACCAATACCTGTAATACCCAGTAGCACTTCCCCTTGCACTGAAGCATGACTTTATTCACTGTTGGTCCAGATCGTCGCACTCCTCAACGGCGAGTCGGCGTAGATCACTCAGAGTGGTTGGTGGGTCACGTCGTCCATAGACAGCCATTTTCAGTCTATCGCAGGCATGTTCGATAGGCTTCATGTCTGGAGAACATGCTGGCCACTACAGTCAAGCGATGTCGTTATCCTGAAGGGAGTGATTCACAGGATGTCCACGATGAGTGCGCGAACTGTCTGTCGTCCATGAAGCCGAATGCGTCCTCAATATGCTGCCGATATGGCTGCACTATCGGTCGGAGGATGGCATTCACTTACCGTACATCCGTTACCACCAGCGATGTACGTCGGCCCCACATAATGCCACCCCAAAACATCAGGGAACCTCCACCTTGCTGCACTCGCTGGACAGTAAGTCTAAGGCGTTCGGCCTAACCGGGTTGCCTCCAAAGACGTCTCCGACGATTCTCTGGTTGAAGGCATATGCAACAGTCATAGGTGAAGAGAACGTGATACCAATCCTGAGCGTTTCATTCGGCATGTTGTTGAGTCCATCTGTAGCGCGCTGCATGGTGTCGTAGTAGCAAAAATGGACCTCGCCGTGGACGTCGGGAGTGAAGTTGCGCATCATGGATCCTAGTGCGCACAGTTTGAGCCGTAACACGACGTCCTGTGGCTGCACAAAAATCATTATTGAACATGGTGGCGTTGCTGTCAGGGTTCCTCCTAGCCATAATCCGTAGGTATCGGACATCCACTACAGTAGTAGCCCTTGGGCGGCCTGAGCGAGGCATGTTATCGACAGTTCCTGCCTCTCTGTGTCTCCTCCATGTCCGAGCAACATCGCTTTGGTTCACTCCGGGACGCCTGGACACTTCCCTTGTTGAGAGACCTTTCTGGCACAAAGCAACAATGCGTACGCGATCGAACTGGGGTATTGACTAGGCATGGTGGAACTACAGTCAACACGAGCCGGAACTGATCGGCGCTGCTCATGCATGGCTGTTTATCATCTTTGGGCGGGTTTAGTGACCTCTCTAAACAGTCAAAGGGACTGTGTCTGTGATACAATGTCAACAGTGAACTTCTATCTTCAGGAGTTCTGCGAACCGGGGTGATGCAAAACTTATTTGATGTGTGTAATATTAGTAGTGTCCTGCTTGATGCGATCACGCTGTTTAAGTAATGGAACGAGCATGTGAGGGCTGTGGTGGGGAGGGCGAATGGTAGACTTCATTTTAACGCAAAAATTTTAGGAAAGTGTGGTTCATCTGTAAAGGAGACCGCATGTAGGACATAGTGCGACACAGTCTTGAGTTCTGCTCGAGTGTTTAGGATGCGTACCAGGTCGCATAAAAGGAAGACGGACTGCTAGATTTGACACCGGTGAGTTCGAGCAACACGCAAGTGTTACGGAGATGCTTCGGGAACTCAGATGGGAACCCCTGGATGGAAGGGAATGTTCTTTTCCAGGAATACTATTGAGAAAATTTAGAGACCCAGCATTTAAAGCTGTTTGGAGAACGATTGTGTTGCGTTCAAAATACACTGCGCGTAAGAACCACGAACAGAAGATACCGGAAATTGTGGCTCATATGGAGGCATATAGGAGTCGTTTTCCCTCGTTCCATTTACGAGTGGAAGAGGAAAGGAAATGAGTAGTGTTGGTACCGGGTAATCTCAACCAACCGCCGTAAAGTGGATTGTGGAGTATCGATGTCGATGTAGATGCAGAATGAACCCCACGTTAGGTGAGAGCCAAGCGGCTTCCGCTGTACCACGCACAAGCGCCTGCCAGTAGATGACGCTATGCAACTGCCGCTAAGGCGTCCCTTCGGCATCTGAAAAGCGGACGTTCTCCCAGTAGACACCACGCCATAACGACACTGTGTCAGTGTTGAAACTCACGTTTACTGCTAAAAGTCTGGACTAGGGACATTCGGTGCGCCGCACAACTTCGGCACTCCGCAGCGTTGTCGTTTCACGTCTCCATGTGAGAGTTCCTATCTTCAGTTTGTTCCTCAAGATATCCTCTGCAACTCCTTAAAGTGTACCGATACCATTTCCTTACAAACATGTTTGCTCTATTCATTGGTATGAAAGTAACTTTCGCAATGTGTGTCGCTGCCAGGTGATATGCCTCAGACAAACTCGTTCCATACAAAGAAACAACTGCTACAGTACAGCACAGTACAGTAACTCAAAAAAAAAAAAAACCGGAATGAGACGAAAAGAAATCACACTCTCATTGATAGACAGTAGTTACATTGAAGTCACCCTGAGGTACAATTCTCTCCTGGACGTTACAAAACGTGCGACATTTTTCTGACTAGGGTGTGTGATGACCACGGATGGCAATGCATGTTCCGCTACGCTCTCCCTCGCGGGTCACAAAGCTGCTACGGAGTTCTCGTGGTAGGGCGTACCATCCCTGTATCAACGCTTTTGACAACTTCTGCTAGATGGTTGTCGGTGCGTGTGGACGTTTTGGAATACCTCCCATCCGCCTCCTGCGCCAAAGCACCCCACACGTGCTCGATGTGATTTAAATCGGCGGAACGGGTAAGCCAGCCCATTCGCCGAATATTCTCTCTCTTTCGGAGAGCTCTTCCACGTGCGAAATCTGATGCTGTCGCCAATTGTCATCCATAAAAATGAAATCAGGGCTGAATGCAATCCTGAAAAGACGTACATAGATAATGAGTACCGTGTCACACAAACGTTATCCGGTGAGTACGTCTTATAAAAAGATTCTGAGGTCAGTATGCCTCCTCACACCGTTATACCTGGACCACCAAAATGGTCATGTTTGATAGTTCTAGACGTACCCTCATTTAGCGCGAGGTGAGAACGCGTTATGCACCCAGAACAACAACTGCAGAGAAGGACATACGCATGACTAGGGTAAGTACGTTCAGACATATAAGGGTTGTAGGAGTTATGCTAAGATGAAGACACTTGCACGTGATAGCATTGTGTGGAGAACTGCATCGAACAAGTCTTCTGACTAAAGACCACGACAACAAAAACATCTCACAAGGACGCATTCAGCGTGATCCAAACTACTGTTTCACATAGCGGAATTTTCCGAGTATTCTTCAGTGACGTACATAATATTCCGTTATAAACCGAGAGTAAGCGGGTAGATAAAAGACTGTGTAGATACATCTGTGAAAGGGAACGAGAAGAAATTCTAACATGAGGTACAAAAATATAAAAAGCCTATATGACATAATATAACTAAAAACCTGACGAAAGAACAATACATCATCAAAAATGTTCTGCCGTAACCACAAGAGCCGGAACGAACAACAGAGAAGACCGTGAAACGACGTCGGCCAATGGTGCGCGGAATAGCACCGCACTACAAGAGGAGCGCCCTCAAGCCGAAGTGAATAGCCTCGGACGCTCAGATCGGACCCGTACACGGACATTAGTGGACGGTATTGCAGAGTATTAGCACGGCCTAGCAGAGAGTGCTATTTGAACAGTTACTAGTGATCCATAAACAGTGTGACAGACTTGCATGAACATTGCGTATAGCAGAGGACTCTGATTTATATTGCATCTCGCCCATCGCTTCCGACACTTGTTCTAAATACCAATTAAGTATTGTCAATCTGTTTCATTGAAATAAAACTACTAATGTTATTTGCTTGAACTGTTGTATAGCATTCCGAGAACGCAGCATCCTTTATGCACCCTATACGAGACGAGTGGGCAGGACACGATAAGGAATACGAACACAATAACATTTATTTAGCATTTGGCTGAACACGTACTGTCAACAGCTGCAAAATAAAAAACGCTACAAAAGCTTTACTCAATCAGAAATAACATATACAAATTTATTATCAAACCAATTATCACTAAAGAATGACACAGAAAATTCAAGATAAAAGGAAGGAGAATCAGAGCCCGCATAAAGAAAATAACACTTAAAACGCACACTGGAGGCTAGATTCTTTTGCAAGAGTCTTCAGTCAGATCGAACGAACAGAAAGAAACACTTTTCATTTTTCTGATACCATAAAAAAGAATTATCAGAAGATACAAGAAAAATTAAGTAACATTAAAGCAACATCGGATGAATTACGAAGTGGAGGAAGGTATGAGGGAACAAGAAATTACGTTAGGAAGATTTGAGACGATTTAGACAATACAACCGTCGATATCAAATAACTCAAAGAACCAAGAAAAACTAAGGAAAAAAACGAGACATGGAAGGACGTTTCCAGGCGAAGAAAGAAACTTGAGGTCTTCGACGCTCGCGAAGTACTGGACCAACAGGGTACAGAAGAAGCTTTTTTTCTTTTCTCCTACTGACTAAAGTGCTCCAACGAAAGCCATAAAACATAAATAAATACGTCAAGTACCATTTGCTGTTCTCTTATCAACGAGTAGCAGATTGCAGGTGATAATATAGCTGTAGTTGTCGAGAAATAGGTAACGAGACGAAAATTTACTCAGGTAATATTTCCAGACTCAGTACTTGTTAAGGCGGAGCACTCAGCGAGAACAGTTCTCTGTCATTCGCGCTCCGCAGTAACGACACGCTTCTGTCAGGTTCCAGCACGCTGCCCTTTCTTCCTATCGCGACGTGGGCGAGGCACTGGGGCTATAACCACGTCTGCAGAGCCGCGCGAACACGAATTCGTATCTCCCGGCGAGCTATGAAATCTGCAAAGGTCGCCGAGGTTAATGGAGTACACGTCTGTAAGATCGGGAAAAAAAGCTGCAGGCGAATGACGGGATAATTAGGCCACTTATCCGCTAACGACTCGCTAAGTGGTGTGCGCGCGCGGCCGCGCCGCCGGGCTGCGGTTGCGTGCGGACGGAGGCTTTAATTTCCGGAGTTCCTGCAGAACGACTGCAGGCGGGACCCTCTGTTGTGTCTCCGACTAATAGAGTCAGTCTCCGAAGCGGGCTCTTCGCTGCGCAGAAAAAATTTCAGTATGAGAATAATAGTTACTCGTGGACAGGTGAGCTTCTCAGCGGTTAGACAGTTTTGGAAATGTCACTGCGCCACATGTGGCGTGGATGACGATATCGAAATGGCTGTAAATCGAAAACACGCAATTTCGGTCTAGTTTCTCGATTTTTAGTAGTGTTTCCTGTGGTGTCACTGCCAGACACCACACTTGCTAGGTGGTAGCCTTTGCATCGGCCGCGGTCCGTTAGTATACGTCGGACCCGCGTGTCGCCACTATCAGTGATTGCAGACCGAGCGCCGCCACACGGCAGGTCTAGTCTAGAGACTCCGTAGGACTCGCCCCAGTTGTACAGCCGACTTTGGTAGCGTTGGTTCACTGTCTACATACGCTCTCATTTGCCGAGACGACAGTTTAGCATAGCCTTCAGCTACGTCATTTGCTACCACATAGCAAGGCGCCATATTCAGTTACTATAATCTGAACAGATAATATTGTGATTCACGTACCGTCAAGAACGACGTTCATCATTAATGGATTAAAGTTAAGTATCAAACTGATTTCGTCCGCATTCTGAATTCTAATTCCTTGTCATGTTCCAGACCTCACGTCAGAATAGTCCTTCCCTCCTCACGCCAGCCTGCGTGAGCTAAAACGCGTGCTTTTCGACCTCCTCTAGTAACTCGGTGTTGGCTCTTCTGCCAACACAACATTTCCCACACCGCCAGTTTCAACATTCTGCTTTCAACAGTGAAAAACTAATGGTGGGAAACAATGTTTAGCATTTTGGATTTATTACTTTCTAGCGGTTGTACGAAAATACACAGTGGGTAATTAATATACAACATATACTAGAAATGCCAATGTATTCTGCCACAAAAGATCGCCTCTTTTCCGATAACAGTTCACTATAATTGACATCTGCAGCGTCAGTGTTTCATTTCAAAATAGATTTTTTTTTCTTTTCAGGAAAAGTACAAATGTTATCTCTGATGGTCCATAAATTGCTAGAATTATTCTCCAAAGGTCGCCAAACAGAAGACACAGTGGTGCAACGTAACCTCTCATGTCACTGAAGGAGCAGTAATGGGGCCAGCGTTATTTCTCTCACAGAGAGGAAAAACTGAGGACAGCTATTATATCACCAACTGCGACATAATCGCATCTACAAACAGTGATCCAATACTGTAAAATGCTTTTTTATTCCAGTCTCTGATCACAAAGAATTTATTTGTGATTAGATATTGGAATAAAAAAGCATTTTACAGCTATTATGTGTCTTACTGATAATCGCAAAGTATCTAGTAGCATGTTCGCAAACAGAAAATTGAAGAAATTTCATCTTCTGTGTCCTCCTGTGAATCGTCAGACATGCCTCCCGCGGCGGAGCTAGCCACGGCCCCATACCTTACCGCCGGCAACACGTCCTCTCAACACGCTAAGTGACGCCAAACTGCTCCAGCAAAAATCGCGGAGCGAAAGAAAAGTCATGCACCACTTGTGTAGAAACCAAGCTGCAGTAATAATAGTCGAACGTTGCGAAAAGGAAGCAGTTGATGAAAAGGGAGTGAGAAAAGTTGTAGCCTAACACCGATGTCCTTCAGTCTGTAAGTCGAATAATCCCCGAAGGAAGCAGAAACAGAATTTGAAAACGAAATTACAGTCGAAGGAGAAGAAATCAAGATATTGAAGTTTACCGATGGCATTGTAATTCTGTCAGACACCGCAAACGACTTGGAAGAGCAGTTGAACGGAATGGACAGTGTCTGAAAAACAGGTTATCAAACTCACATCAACGAGGGTGAAACAAGAGTAGTTATTTATTTATTTATCGTATGATGTGTACATTGATTTACATTTATATACAATATTTTCAGGACTAAAATGTACAATCACAAGTTCGTACAATTTTACAGCTCTATGTCTAGTTCTTCAATCCACTTGACTGCTTCGTCCGATGTACGGTGAATGTCCATTAAAGTTCCTCTGAAAGTACGATGAGGGCAGTCAGCAACAATGTGATGAATCGTCTGTGAGGGGGCACCACAGTCACAATTTGCAGAGCCAGCCCATCCCCATTTGTGCAGTAGATAGCCACATCTGCCTTGTCCAGTTCGAATGCGGTTAATGATCCTCCACTGACGCCTTGGAAGATCAAATCCTTGCATCTGCTTGGAAGGGTCCTCGACTAGATGTTTATTGGCTACTGAAGACTGTTCCCACTGGAGTTTCCATGAACTGTTAATGATAAGATGAGACCGAACTGTCTGAAAAGACCTCTCGGTCAAAAAATGAAGAAGAACATGTGCGGTCCTATTCAGGACCCACAAGCTCGTAGAATTGGACCATCTCTGCGCATCTGTCAACTGAATATCGAAGGGATAAGTCGAGCAAAATGTGAGTATCTTTCCAGGCTCACACAGAAATATGCAGTTGATATCATCGCACTTCAAGAAACAAGAGTAGTGCAATGTAGTCGAAATAAATCAGGTTACGTTAATGGAATTAGATTAGCTCATGGCACACTGAAATTAGTAACTGGGTCTTTCTATTTGGAAAGCGAAATAACTGTCGATGGCCGAATTAGAGAGGGTATGAAATGTAGAATGCTAATAGCAACAAAATAATTTCCGTAAAAGAGATGTATGTAAACATTTTCGTAAGTTATAGTACTAAAAAAAATATTACTTTTGCGAAACGCTGTAATTGTCTCCCATTGCGAAGCATAAGGTTGCAATCTAGTTCAAAAGTGCCTACAACGTTCCTCTGTAGTGGTATAAAAGTGTGGCGCCCTACGACATCACCCTCGGGTTAGGCGATGCGTGAGAACAGCAAGGTATCGAAACATGTGACAGAAAATACCACAGCTCGGAAGTTTATGACAGATGTAAGGGTTAATGATGTCACAATGAAATGATGTCTGAAGTATGCAGATTTAAAACTGATGACAATTAATCCAGACAAACAAGGTGTATGATAATACCAGTACTGAAACATCCTCCCAAATTTAAAGTATTTGTGGAAATAGGACTTGAACCCTCGATAAGTCAGTTACAGACTGACTGTAAAAATCGCAGCACCAAAAAATAATTAATGTGGAATAATGACATTTCAGGAATACATTTCTCTAGGTAAGATATTTAAATGACTAACGTCGTAATATCACTGGTTAATGTAAGCAAATGAGAAATACTGGTACATTAATAACCGGTGTAACCGCCAGAATGTTGATCGTAATCCTGCAAACGTGCATGCTTTATGTCGTACGCGTGCCGGATGTCAGTTTGTGAGACGGAGTTCCATGCCTGTTGCACTTGGTTGATCAGTACAGAGACAGCTAATACTCATATAAGAACGTAGGCTTCCGCGGTCAGTGTCATAGTGATTAAAATTCTTCTGGATATTATGCCGCGTCATTGCTAAAACTAACAACAATAAACTAAAACCGAAGTTTCGGCCGAATTGCAATGGCCTTCCTCAGGGCACGAGTTGTTTAGCATGAGGATAGCTGCTTCTATTTATTACAGACTATCGATGTCTGACGTCACTGTTGTAAAACTTTAAATTGTCCCTCTAATATGATTGGCTAGTCATGACGTAAGGGAAGATGGAAGGAAAGAGGCTATTCGTGGATATCCATGTCGTCAACGATTGGTAGCTGTCCTCCAATCAGCGTTCGGCTTCTGGTCGGCAAGTTTTCCTCCTGATGTGCGCGGAAATGGACTGACAGTTGCTCTACAGCTGTTCGTGCAGATACGTCCGAGTCCCGTGTATGTAGCTTCTGCCCCGCGACCGCTCGGGACCCGTTGGACTGGGATCGCCCGCAGCCAGGATGCCGTGAGTTTGTAGCCATCTTCTCCGTTGATGTTGTCAGGCTGCTTAATAATTTCGATCGCCTTCCGTATTTTGCGTTCTCGCATCCCCGATTCTTTCGCCAGTACTCAGGCTTCCTCGAACCTGATAGGTTGTCCACAGTTACGGTGGTGTTCCGCTATCGCCGATTTATTATGTTGTTGCAATCGTACATAGCGTTCGTGTACTGCTACTCGTAAGCTGACAGGTCTCCCTGTTTCTCCTGTGTAGGCAGCTCCGCACTCACACCGTAGTTCGTAAACACCTGCAGTGTTAAGATTGTTGACTACATCCTTGGTGAAACCTATCATTTCGTGGATCCTCTGACTGCTTCGAAAAATCGGTTTGAAACCTCGTCGGCGGAGGACGTTGCCTAGCAGTTCACTGACGCCTTTTACATATGGTAAGTGTACCAGTGGAAGCTTCTCTTCTTTGCCATCTTCTCGTGTTCTGCTCCCTTTGGTTTTAGCTACCTTTCTTATGATGTCGTCATCCTAGCCGTTGGCACGAAACGTGTGTTGTAGCTCCTTTAATTCTTCTTTGATGTTATTTTCATCGCTTATCCGGTAGGTTCGGGCAGTTAACGTATGCAGAAGAGAGTACTTTTGGTGGCTCTCCGGGTGCAGGTACCGATTAGTGTGCGTTGGTTTCCGGTACACTTTGTGTCCCATTTTACCTTCGGCGGCTCTGTATACTTCCACATCCAGAAATGGCAAGATACCATTGTTTTCAGTCTAATGTGTGAACTTTATACTTTTGTGCAGGCTATTTAAGTGCCGGAGGAAGTTTCCCAATTCCGCTTCACCGTGAGGCCAGATAACGAATGTGTCTTCCATATATGGTAGCCAACAACTGGGACGTAACGGAGCAGAAGCTAGGGCCGTTTGCTGAAAGGCTTCCATGAAGATGTCATCAGCTATAGGGGAGAGCGGGGAACCCATTGCCACTCCATCTAACTGTTCGTCATATCTTTCCCGCCAGGTGAAGTACGTAGATGACAGGCATAAGCGCACCAGATCGCAGATATCTGGTGGGATCCGATCTTGTAGAAGTGAAGAGAGATTTCATGTCAAAACTGACCATAACGTCTGATGCCCTGAGGAATGCCGATGCAATTCGGCCGAAACGTCGGGTTCGGTTTATTGTTGCTAGTTTTAGCAATGACGTGGCATAATATCCAGAAGAATTTTAATCGCAGTTAATATTATTTTGGAATGGTGCTGGAGTTGTCTTCCGATGATGTCCCATATGTGCTCGGAGACTCATGTGGTGAATGATCAGGCCAAGGCAACAAGTCGACACTCAGTACAGTATGTTGGGTTACAACAGCTGAATGTGGGCGAGCGTTATCCTGTTGGAAAACACCCCTGGAATGCTGTCAATGAATGGCAGCACTACAGATCAAATCAACAGCCTGGCATACAAATTTGCAACCAGTGTGCGTGGGATAACCACAGGAGTGCTCCTGCTGTCATACGAAATCGTATCCCAGACCATAGCTCTAGGTACACGTCCAGTGTGTCCAGCACGCAGACAGGTAGGTTGCACGCTTTCTTCTGGCCTCCTCCCAACCAACACACGGCCATCGCTGGCACCGAGACAGAACCAGTTTTCATCGGAAAACATGACAGACCACCACTCTATCCTCCAATGAGCTCTCGCTTGACGCCACTCGCGTCGCAAGTGCCGTTGTTTTGTGGTCGCTGAATTGCACGCCGCAGGGTGTCTGGCTCGGAGCTGTCCTTGAAGTAACCGATTTGTAACGGTTCGTTGTGCCACTGTGCTGCCAACAACTGCTCAAATTGCTGTTGCAGTTACATTACGATGCACCGGAGCCGTATGTCGAACACGATAGTCTTCCCTATCGCCGGCCGGATTGGCCGAGTAGTTCTAGGCGCTTCAGTCTGGAACCGCGCAACCGCTACGGTCGCAGGTTTGAATCCTGCCTCGGGCATGGATGTGTTTGATGTCCGTAGGTTAGTTAGGCTTAAGTAGTTCTAAGTTCTAGAGGACTGATGACCTCAGAAGTTAAGTCCCATAGTGCTCAGAGCCATTCTTCCCTCTCGGTAGTACCATGTGGCCGTCCGGAGCGCAGTGTTCTTGGGGCGCACATTCTCGTGAACTCCGCTGCCAACAATCATGTACAGTGGCGACAGTACTGTCAAGTCTTTCTGCATAACAGCAGAAGGCACATTCAGCTTCCCGTAGCCCTACTAAACGATCTCGGTGAAACTCAGTGAGGTGATGATAATGGCGTCTTCGTCGCCTTAAAAGAATTCTTTACTAAGATCAACTCAGCACGTCCGTTCTCGAAGGTAACTAACGCTGACGACCGTTACAGTGTGTATTTAATGCAAACCTGATTTTCATCCTCCTAGTGGCGCTAATAGGCGCTACTCATATGCGACTGGCGTGAGTTGCGATTATATTCCGTCAGTCTATATACAGTATTAAATAACTTCATGAATATAGCAAGTGAATTAAATATAAACTTATTTTCTGCAGGGAATCACGTAACTCTCTTAGAAAATGGTTTTTAAAGACTGATATCTCAAATACAACTCCTTCGTGCTGAGAAGGAGAAGACTGGGTTAATAATTTAGTCTGTGAAGACTAAGGGCTCTGATGGATGTTACGGGATATCTAGAGGCGTACTAAAGCACTGTGCTGCGTATGTCAGCCCAGAACGTAGCCTCATTTTTGTAGTGTTTCCTTTAGGATAATGACTTTCCTGAGGAGAAGTTACTGAAAAGGTTTTACATGTAAGGGTAAGTGATTATTTCAGTTCACGTAATTTATTGTGAAGCGTACAATTCTGTTTCAGAAGAGGCTCTGAGCACTATGGGACTTAACATCTATGGTCATCAGTCCCCTAGAACTTAGAACTACTTAAACCTAACTAACCTAAGGACATCACACAACATTCAGAAGAGGTTTAACAACTGAAAACGCTATATTCTCTTTCGTCGTTGACGCACTGAACGGATTAAACAAAAAGTTCTGAACAGTATGCGTCTTCTTTAATTTTACTACGGCCTTTGCTTGTATTGATCACAAAATATTACCGCAGAAATGGTATCATTATAGAATAAGAGAAAAGGCCTATAATTGGTTCCTTTCATAATTGAAGAACAGCCAGAGAAAAGTAATGAGAACGGTTGTGAGGTGGCGTCTGACTGGCACACAGTTAAGGAGGGGTTGCCTCAGGAGTCAATGGCAGGACCGCTACTGTTTATTTTAAGTACAACTGGTACGTCCTCTAGTATAAAAGGCGATTCTAAAATATTTATGTCTTCTGATGACCTCAACTATGTTGACTGTAACATAGGCAATGTACCAGATGGTGCAGTTCAAGACATAGGTTGACAGCTTGTAGAAAACTGATGCTAAATCACATTAAGACTCAATTTTTACAGTTTCTAACGCACAGCTCAACTAAACCTGACTTTTGATTACACGTAATGAGTATGTGATTGGTAGGTGTTCAGATACATGCTAGGCTGTCATGGAAAGTCCATGTTCAGGACCTTATTCAAAAAGTGAATGCCGCTATGTTTACCACTAGAACAGTTTCTACAATCAGTGATATTCTAACACTAAAATTACTTTGCTTATTTTCATTCGCAGGAAAAGTACATTGCTTATTTCTATTCGCATAAGAAATATTGCATTATATCCAGGGGTAACTCTATTCATTCGCGGAGGGCATTTTTGTCTCAGAAACGGGTAGTTCGAGCAAAATGACGTTTAAGTTCGCGAGTCTCTTCTCGACCATTGCTCAGGAGTACACGAGTTCATTGTATTGATTTACGTTTTATTTATTTATTACTGGCTAACAAACCCTGCGTTGAGCAGGTACTCATTTTGCCAGTTTTCTATTAGAAATGAAAACAAAATGTGACCTGTGTTTGTAGCAAACTATCGAAAAAAATTCATTTCCATGTTTTCGTGGAAACACGTTTTAAATTATGAAACAGTCGTGAAAATAAATGTGCATAACGTACAGAATAAATATGTAAGTTGTCCAAATTAAGATACATTATCCTTGACTGTTTCTGCACGCTAGGTGCAGCTGCTTTTCGTGTCTGCACCGCGATTTTGTATATGTCTCTCTGGCAACGTCTATCCATAGCTCTATAGACGTCTACCGTCTCCGCTTGCAGCCGTTTGTGCGTAACGGTTGAAAGCTGTGAAACGCGCTGCCAGATGTCTGGGGTTTACTTAAGTCGACCTGACTGTAGGAGTGTCTTAATAATAAAGAGTAAATGTACGATGCATGTATGTTTTCATGCATCTTAAAGTCTGCAACGTCATATCTCTTGAGCTGCGTCTCGCAAAGTGATGTGTTTGTGTTGGTATATGCAGCGGCATAAGTGGATGCTGTTTGCATAACGTGTTCCGAATAGATTTAGTAGCAAAGAAGTGATCAATTTAAACCTCGTGCACGATGTGGCAGTTTTTGACCCATCTCAGTGTTGATGATCTGATATTTCCTCAGCTAAATGTGACATAATGATATAATTTTGTAGGTTCATTCAGCGGAATATGTAGATATTGTCTGCAAAACTTGTTGAGAACGGAGCAAGTAGAAAAGAAGTAATAAATTTAAAAGTGATGCACAATGCGGCAGTTTCTCATTCATCTCATTGTTTAACACGTCATATGTGCTGGACTCTGTTAGGCAGGTGGTTCTCACCCCCACAGCGATTGTTGCCTGTCAGTTAAGGCTTTGGAAGGGAGAGGGAGAGGGAGAGGGAGAGGGAGAGGGAGAGGGAGAGGGAGAGAGAGAGAGAGAGAGAGAGAGAGAGAGAGAGGGAGAGAGATAGATAGGGAGAGGGAGAGAGAGAGAGAGAGAGAGAGAGAGAGAGAGAGAGAGAGATAGGGAGAGGGAGAGAGAGAGAGAGAGAGAGAGAGAGAGAGAGAGAGACAGTCACACTCACATCTATTTTTATAATATGTATGGATACTGGTGTTAGTTGCATGTACTAACACGTTCCATTACCATGGAAATTTGCTCCATAGTTTGGTCCTACTGAACCAGAAGCGTACATAAAAAAGTTAAACCCGTAGGCTTGTCATTTTTTGGGGCAATGCCCTTATCTCCTGAGCTACCAACACGACTCATGACCCGTACCACAGCTTCCACCAGCTAGTGTTTCCCATCGCTCTCCGCTTCTCCCACATTTCTTGTGGTACTCGGACATACGGGTGAACAGTCAGTGCGCAGAAGGCGCAGCGTGAGCAGTTGGAAAGGGGTAGTAGAGGTAGCGTCAGATAGATACTGTGAGAACGGTACTGGACATCTGTTGTCGTCATCGTCGTACAGTCGAATCCGAGTTTTCATTACCCTCCTGCATTTCCTCTATTACATCACTTTTATGGTGTGGACATGCCTTTGATCGCTTGGCACACAGCTGACGCCACGAAATATGCGGCCGCACAGGTTGGGTGGAGGGTTTGGTTGGACCTGGCGAAATTTGCCTCCCTGACATTTTTCATTTCTCAATTCCACGCTCCTGCTCAAAATGTAAAACAGCACATGAAGTAGCTGTGAACGGGCGAATACGGTCTCCTGCTTCTGCTTACTCGGGTCAGTGTTTAGACTCGTTGGTTTCTTCCTGAACTGGTCCTTACAGCGCCTCAGAGTAACACCACGGGGCCTTCTACATACGCTCACTTCACTACACAAAACTTGTCACAGCCGATGGAGATGCCCAATTAATTCCGAGTTGATAATCAATGACGGTGGCTTCTATACTGTTCATCTTCGTCTTCTTCAGAACAGTAGTGTCTGACATGAAGTTATCCCATTTAGTTTTCATTAAATTTCGGTTGGTTGAATCATTGTAGTTTCTTAAGATCCCGGCGGTATACCGCCCAGGTTTCGCAACCATAAAGCAGGCTAGAAACAACTACTGTGCAGTATACCATCAATTTCGTCCACAGTGTCAGAACATTATTCAGGATAACCCGGTCTAAGGGAAGTCCAAAACCAACATGGGCAGCACGCTTTCTGCCCTCCACGTCGTTTGCCGATGAGTAATTAGTTCATAATACACTTTCTAGATAGAGGAAATGATCTACTTGTTCTTAACCTGTGCCGGAAATAGAATTATTGAAATCCAGAAGGACACTTCCAGGAGATGGCCGTGCGAGTCCCTTTGTTTCTTGTATTTTGATGGTCAGTCAAACCGTTCATACACACTACTGAAACAATTTACAGACGGTTGCAGCTTTGCAGGTGTATGAGCTGGAGAATCACTGTCGTCTCCATGTTGCAGTTCATTTACGTCCGTGAGATGTGTGAACATTTTAGAATGAAGTCTGGACTAACTGAATACTCCACCGTCTTATCTGTATATGAGTTCAACGCCTGGATTGTTTACCGGCAATATCTCTTAATGCATGGCTGAGAGGTATAAGGCAAACAATAGTGACGTCAGGACACATCCTTGTTTGAGCCCTTATGTATTGTTGTATGTCAACTTCACACAAGGCAACAAACGCTTAAATTTTCAAATTCCCCAGAGCGAAGCTATAGTATAAAAAAACTCGTTAAGCAAGCACGGTAGAGCCTAAATCGGCGACACCTTCATAAAAGCAAGGCCAGTGTGGTAATGACAAGTGACATCGGGTAAATATTAGCCTCTGCTTCGCTTCATAAACACACCAGGAACTTAGCACACAAGTCAGGTGATCAGACGGATCGATGGCATACATAAAGTTCGAACTCGATTCCTTGACTACAGTAAAGTGACGTCTGGCGTAAGTCTGTTGTAAATTTCCTGAACGGTGCTGAGCAATGACAGCCGCTATCTCGCCATAATCACCAGTCGCAGAGTTCTGCTCCACCGTCTGCCGCTGTTGCAGATAGGTGGACCCCGGGGGTCTTTCCTACCGTCCCGGCTCAGGACACCAGCGTTCCCGATACCTCGGCGACCTGACTTGGGTCCACCTGTACGGCAGGCCAAATCGTCGTATTACGAGTACACAACAGTGAGAGCGGTTCAGCAGATGAAGAACGGCGGTGCGTGGGAGGGGGCACAGCACCTCTCGAACTGGCGTGTTAAATCCAAGATAGCCGGCCGGTGTGGCCGTGCGGTTCTAGGCGCTACAGTCTGCAACCGAGCGACCGCTACGGTCGCAAGTTCGAATCCTGCCTCGGGCATGGATGTGTGTGATGTCCTTAGGTTAGTTAGGTTTAATTAGTTCTGAGTACTAGGCGACTGATGACCTCAGAAGTTAAGTCGCATAGTGCTCAGAGCCATTTGAACCATTTGAAATCCAAGATACGCGCCCCGCCTTCACTCACCGCCTCGGCACTGCGGTGCGTTCAGCGCCGGAGCCACCGTGGGCTGCGAATCGCCCCAGCGGCAGCCTACCAGGAACGGAGAACGCGGCTTCAGCTACGCTGAGCGGGCTGAAGGCCGCTTACGGTGTGGATCCTCGAAGGACAACGACAGCCGATGTCAACAACGGATCAGAATACTGACTGTAACTTACGGAAACAAATAACTAATTCCGAATCTTCTTTCACTGCACCTACCGGTGACAAAAGATCAGCACCATCCTTCCGGGGAAACCTGGCAAGGACCGATGTCGAATAAAGCATCCTCACACAGAACCGTCTCCATTTTCGCCCACAACCGCCCTATTGCAGTAATAAGGCAATTTTGTCAGATATTTCATTCTGCTATAACACTTGCGCAGATACGTCATCAGAGACAGCTCGGATCAGTTCAACAAAGTGTTCAGAGCAGCCGAAGAATTTTAAGGCCTTCTACAAAGCATCTCTGGCCATGAAATCAAAAACCTTTTCTAGTCACATAATACTAACAACAGATGCTTATATTATATCGTGCACTTCCCCTGTAGTCACTGGAGGAGCGAAATCCGCACTAAGAATTGGAAAATACAGTTCCGGAATAAATCTGAGGCGATTCAACAGAACTCTGGCTCAGTGTGTAAGAAAATTTCTACCAAGCTAGAGTCCCATTCCGGTACGCAGATTTGATTTGGTACGAAGCATTATAACAGTCTACACGCACCTGTAGAATTCCGTTCTCGAAAATCACTTGCTCTAACGATTAGCCCAATGATGAGACAATAACTGAGGAGGCTTTTCATTAGAGTGGCCCAGGAAATGAACACTAGTCGAAGGGATACATTTTGACTTGTATGAAGAAATCGTGGATAGTTACCATGGTAGTAGAAGGAGCCGTAGAAGATGTTGAGTGAAGGGGTAGACAGGTTAGAATATAAAACTTCCTGGCAGATTAAAACTGCGTGCCCGACCGAGACTCAAACTCGGGACCTTTGCCTTTCGCGGGCAAGTGCTCTACCATCTGAGCTACCGAAGCACGACTCACGCCCGGTACTCACCGCTTTACTTCTGCCAGTATCTCGTCTCCTACCTTCCAAACTTTACAGAAGCTCTCCTGCGAACCAGGTTAGAATATATATAACAAGTATTTGGGAAAGTTGGATGTAAGTGCTATTTTGAAATGAAGAAATTGCCAAAGGAGAGAAATTCGTGGTGGACTGTATTATGATGTTTTTCGAGAACGAAAACCTCCTCGTTAAGTTCAACATGGATTCAGATAACCGAGATATTGCGAAACTGAGCGCGCTCTGTTCCAGCATAATGTTCGCAGCGCTGCAGATATCGGCGATCAGGTTGATGCCGTGTTTCTCGACTTCAGGAAGTCATTTGCTACAGTCTCGCACTGCCGTTTGGTGGGGGAAAAAATATGAGCCTACCGAGAAACGGAGCACATTTGTTACTGGATTCTAGACTTCCCCTGTCCGAAGCCCGTGATCTGCCACTGGATAACGGGGTCACGGTTTCGATTCCGAGCCGGCTTGGGGATTTTCGCTGGGTGTTTGTGTTGTCCTCATCATTTCATCATCATCATCATCATTTGTGAGGGTTACTAGATTGGATTGTGAAAAAGAAAATGGACTGTGTAAAATTGGAACTTTGTACGGACATCATCATCATCATCGTCATATACACTTTCTTGAAGACAGAACTCAACATTTTGCTTTTAACGGAACAAAATCCACAGATGTCATTTTAGCTGTACTCCAAGAAAGTGTGACAGACCCGTTACTTTACACTATACCCAAAGCTTCATGAGGCCGCTGACAGATGATGCGCTTGCATGAAATAAGATAGGAAGGCCAGAAGACTGTCAAACTGCAGGAAGACCTGTAGAGGATTGATGAATTTTGCAGGAACTGGTAGCTGATTATGAACATAAATAAACGTAACGTATTACGCGTACATATGAGAAGAAATCCTCTTTTGTGCAACTATAGTAATAAGACGAACTGCTGGAAACAGCAACAATCATAAAACATCTAGGAATAACAATCCAGAGCGAGCTTAAGCAGAATGACCACATAAAGCAACTAGCAGGAAAAGCAGATGGTTCAAATGGCTCTGAGCACTAAGGGACTTAATATCTGAGGTCATCAGACCCCTAGAACTTAGAACTACTTAAACCTAACTAACCTAAGGACATCACACACAAGCATTCCCGAGGCAGGATTCGAACCTGCAACCATAGCGATCGCGCGGTTCCAGGCTGAAGCGCCTAGAGCCGCTCGGCCACACCGGCCGGCGGAAAAGCAGATGCGTGACTGAAATAAATAGGAAGGATCTTAAGGAAATGTAAGTCATCTACTAAAGAAATGGATCACAGGACAGTTGTTCTGCCGATTCTTGAGTATTGTTCATCAATATGTGATCCTTACGAGGTAAGACCGATAGAAGAGACAGAGAAGATCCAACGAAGAGCAACGCTTTTCGCCACGGGATCGTTTAGCCGACACGAGAGCGTTACGGGAATGCTGAAGAAACACCAGCGGTAGACTTGACAAGAGATGCGTTGTGCGTCACGGAGAGGTTTATTATTAAAATTTTGAGAGCGTACTTTCCAGGAAGATTTGTACAACATATTACGTCTCGCGAAATGACCACAACGAGAAAATTGGAGAAATTAGAATTAATACAGAGGCTTACCGAGAATCATTCTTCCCTGGAGTCATTCTGAATGAAACAAAGGAAGAAAGGGATCAGAGAGTGGTATCAGAAGTATCACCCGCCACACACCGATGGGTGGTTTGCAGTGTATAGGTGTAGATTGTAGATACATATGATGATCAGTCAGAAGAGAACAAAAAAAACTGCTCCTTGTAAATAATATTGTTATTATTACAATTACTAAGGTAATTGGTTGACATGTTCCTAGGTCAGAAATGGAGCGTGAAATAAATAAAGAAGCATTTCGACTGCACAAGTGTAGAGGGTTGCCGTTTGCGTCATGGAGCAGGCAGACAGGCCCGCATGCTATTTGGGAAACAGGTTCGGACACAAGGCCAGTTCTGAGTGTGTGGTACTCCAGCTCCATAAATAATTCCACCAGCAGCGATAAGGGCGGCCGCGAGGGCCCGGCAATTATCCGCGCCGTCCTAAATCATGGCGTCTGCCATGGCGTGGCGAGCGGCCCTGTTTCCCCGGCCCAGGAAGCCGAGTTACAACAGGGCGGGAGAAAAGGGACCTGAGAGACGCGATAGGAGAATACTCATGCGAGAGCGCGCGAAGAGCGTCTGATAAATCACACGCTCATCTGTCTGCAGGTCGTTATTCATTACGATGTCCAGAGCATGTGGCGGTCCAAGTAGATGTGATACGCAACGAGTCAGTTTTTGGATTTAATACAATTTATTGTACAATTAAATAGTCTTGGAGCTACTGTAACCTCATCATCAGATGGAGCTGATTCAGAAACATTGTATCTTGGACCACATGCAGCTAGACATAAGGGTCGTAGTGCTGGCGGAAACAACGGAAATTTAGTTACGGTATCGAAAAGTTTAGAAACGAAAAGATCCTTACGTTATTGGGTACTTAATGTTGCATTGTCTCGTGGGCTCCATGACAAATTCATTGTAACAATGCTTATTTTGCAAGTTTAGACACACACAAACGCACGCACGCGCACACACACACACACACACACATACACACACACACACACACACACACACACACACACACACAGTAATACAGTATACAGCGCGAATCACCTACTTCTACATCTACATATATACTCCGCTAGGCACCAAGCGGTGTGTGGCGGAGGGCACAATTAGCGCCAAAGTCATATCCCCCCCCCCCCTCTCTGTTCCACTTGAGGATCGCGCGAGGGAAAAACGACTGTCTGAACGCCTCAGTACGAGCTCTTATTTCTCTTGTCTTTGAATCATGATGATTACGCGATTTGAAAGTTGGTGGTAGTAATATACACTCTACATCTCGGTGAAGACTGGATTTCGGAATTTAGTGAGCAGTCCCTTTTGTTTAGCACGTCGTCTATCTGCAAGTGTGTCCAACTTAAAACTTTCTATGAGATTTGTAACGCTCTCGCGATGGCTAAATGTACCAGTCACGAATCTTGCCGCTGTTCTTTCGACCTTCTCCATCTCTTGAATCAGACTTAACTGGTAAGGTTCCCATACAGACGAACACTACTCTAAGACTGGACGAACTAATGCATTGTAAGCTATTTCCTTTGTTGAAGGACTGCATCGCTTCAGGATTCTACCAATAAACCGAAATCTAGAGTTCGCCTTACCTAAAACTTGCCCCGAAAATACTGCGGAAACGGAAGTGCTACTGAAGTGCGATTTTCACAGCATGGATTGGTAGTTAGGGGCCCGTATTGTTAGCCACAGATTGTAATAGTACTTGGAAAGTGCATTTTTGTGCAAACATTCACTTTTCTAATCAGAACAATGCCTATGGACACTAACAAACCAAAGTAGGGTAAATTAGAATGTCAGTGGTATTTGTTGCAGGAATGTAGTGCGAGCCGTTTACGAGATATCGTATTTTGAAAAGTTGCTACACCGACACTTGTACAATACCTGTAGTAGCACACACTGAAGAACAAGTGCATACACAAATTACGTGTTTTCTGACCAGTCAAGAGACAAATGAATGTTATGTCACAGGTTGTGCTCAAAATGACCGCCGGCAGCGGCAGTACATGCTTCCAGTCTGGTAAGGAACGACCCCTGCACACGTGCTAGCATTTCAGCGGACATGTCCGAGTAGGCTGCAGTAATACATCGTTGCGTATCATCGGCTGTAGTTGGAATGTCCTCACAGACAACGTCGTACAGCTTCACCCGCTGAAAAAAGTTTGCCGGATTCAAACGTGGGGAAAGGGCCGGCCAAGGTACAGGTCATCTGCGTCCAATCCAGCGATTTGGAAACAATTCGTGTAGGGATGCTGGAGTACTTCGTGCCCTATGTGATGGACAGCCGTCATTTTGGTGCGACAGGTTCCACCTATTCCTTAGAGGACCGTCTTCTAACATCCGTGGAAGATGGACTGTTAGGAGGCTGCGACACTTGGACGCGTTCAGTGTTTCCGCCTGTGAAACACAGGCTTATGACCTGATGGTTCACTATCACACACTACTCCATCTGACAAAAATGGTCGACGTCTTTTGGGATATCTTGTCGCATGGAGCATATAACGATGAACTGCATTCTTCCCACACTGTCCATATACCATGAGCATGTCGGCTTAGGTAAATTCCATCATCTACTCAAGACCTACTGCTTGAGCTGTCACACACCAACTGACTAGCAAGTCGCAGTGCACTCAAGGAACACACAAGCACACAGCAACCAAACATAAAAAAATCGTAGCATGTTGAATGGCACAAAAATGTTTTTATTATACGACATCTTGTAAACGACTCGCACTAGAATCCTGCGACAAACGCCGGCCGCGGTGGCCGAGCGGTTCTAGGCGCTTCAGTCCGGAACCGCGCGATTGCTGCGGTCGCAGGTTCGAATCCTGCCTCGGGCATGGGCGTGTGTGGTGTCCTTAGGTTAGTTAGGTTTAAGTAGTTCTAAGTTCTAGGGGACTGATGACCTCAGATGTTAAGTCCCATAGTGCTCAGAGCCATTTGAACCATTTGAACCTGCGACAAACACCTCTCACATTCTAATTTACTCTACTTTTAGTTTATTAATCTTAATAGCCATTGCTTCATTTAAGAAGTGTATGTTTGCACAAAAAGTACCCCTTCTAAGTATTATTACTATCTGTTTGTTGACTAAAAATTTGACCCCCTGACTACGAATCCATTCTATGAAAACCATACATCAGTAACACTTTGCACTTCGGCAGTATTTTCGCTGCAGGTTTTAGATTATTCACACTATATAAGGGTACTTGTTTTCACAGTAGACAAACACTTACTGTATGCAGAGAGAATACGAAGATGTTATACACAGGGTGATTTTTTTCCACCGTGTACGAACTCTAGGGACTGATCGATGTGCGGATACAGAACAAATTAGGTCTGTTGAATTCTGTTCGGAAATGCTTTGTTTCCATGCTAGAAACCGTTTATCCAATCATACAATGTTACAGAGACCGCGGTCTGATACGCGCTGTACCATGCAGCCACAGTAACAGTATGTGTTGAAAACGGTTTCCTTGTTGCTCAACGCATGCGTGTACCCGCCGTAGCATGTTCTGTCTCACACGTTCACAACGGCCAGGCTGCATCCGAACAGCGTGAAAGGGATCATGAATACGCTGCTCGAGTGTCTCCATATCTGGAATGAGCTCTAGAATACACAATTAAATGCCTGGCAGAAGGTCCATCGAACCACCTTTAAGCCACTTCTCTATCGCTTCACTCTCGAACAGCGCGCAGGAAAAATGAACACTTGATTCTTTCCTGCGAGCTGATTTCTCTTATTTTATTATGATGAAGATTTCTCCCTATGTACGTCGGCACCAATAAAATATTTTCACGCTCTGAGGAGAAGGTTGGTGACTGAAATTTCATAACAAGGTCCTCCTGCAGAGAAAAACGCTTTTGCTTTAATTACTGCCACAGAAATTCGTGTGTCACATCCGTGGCAGTCTCTTCTCTATTTCTCTATTTCGCGACAGTACAAAACCAGTTGTCTTCTTTGAACTTTTTCGCTCTCCTCTATTAATTGTAGCTGACGCGAATCCCACTCGGCACAGCAATGCTCCAGCACAGAGCGGACAAGCGTGGTATCTCTTTAGTAGACCTGTTACATTCGATAAATATTCTGCCAATCAATCGTTAGTTTCCTCCAATATATAATGTTTCTGTAACACAGTTTGATAATAAGACTGCAATGGCCCGTAAATGATCGTACGGAAAGTAAGTCATACAAAAGTTCAAAACGCGACTCGTTTCGTATTATTTTTCCGCACTTACACGCTCACAGACATACGTTTGTCTGAAATTTGCTGAGAATCTCGGGTGAAGGCAGATGAGTATGTCAGATTGCTATTTGCACATTCCAAGTACTATAACTCCGATCGCTCCCTATGAGTGAGACGCGTCTCTTAGTTTACAAATTTAAGTTTTTCTACACACGTCAAAAAAAAAAAGTTTTGCATTACTCCTGACGATAGACGTTGACTCTGGATATTGTACCACAGACACAGTCCCTTTCACTGTTCAGAAATGTTACTAAACCCGCCCAAATATGTAAACAACCATACACGAACGTCGCCCATTAGATGGAGGGGGTCCGACAGCCGATCAAAAATGGTTCAAATGGCTCTGAGCTCTATGGGACTTAACTTCTAAGGTCATTAGTCTCCTAGAACTCAGAACTAATTACACCTAACTAACCTAAGGATATCACACACATCTATGCCTGAGGCAGTATTCGAACCTGCGACCGTAGCGGACGCGCGGTTCCGAACTGTAGCGCCTAGAACCGCTCGGCCACCTCGTCCGACACAGCCGATCAGTTCCAGTCATTTCACCAGCAAGGAGGTGCACGGCTCGTGTTGTCTGTAGTTCAGCCATTCCTAGACGGTCAACACCGCGGTTCGATCGCGTCCGCATTGTTACTTTGTCCCAGGAAGGGCTCTCTAGAAGGGAAGTGTCTAGGCGTCTCGGAGTGAACCAAAGCAATGTTGTTCGTACATGGAGGAGATACAGAGAGACAGGAACTGTCGATGACATGCCTCGCTCAGGCCGCCCAAGAGCTAATACTGCAATGGATGAGCGCTACCTACGGATTGTGGCTCGGAGTAATCCTGACAGCAACGCCACCATGTTGAAATAATGCTTTTCGTGCAGCCTCAGGGCTTCGTGGTACGACTCAAACTGTGCAATGGGCTGCATGATGCGCAAATTCACTACCAACGTCCATGGCGAGGTCCATCTTTGCAACCACGACACTATGCAGCGCGGTACAGATGGGCCCAACAACAAGCCTAATGGACAGCTGAGGATTGGCATCACGTTCTCTTCACCGATGAGTGTCGCATATACCTTCAACCAGAAAATCGTCGGAGACGTGTTTGGAGGCAACCCCGTCAGGCTGAACGCCTTAGACACACCGTCAAGCGAGTGCAGCAAGGTGAAGGTTCCCTGCTATTTTGGGGTGGCATTATGTGGGGCCGACGTACACCACTGGTGTTCATGGAAGGCGCATTAGGAGCATTGTGCTGCCACCTACTGGCATGTCCTCCATATCAGCGACCTCAGTAGTTATTAGACATCGTGAGAGAGCAGAATGGGCGCTCCGCGGGACTCACCTACTTCGAATGTGGGCAGGTGATTGGGTGTCATTTGTGTCATGCGCCTGTAGATGAGATTTCCACACTCGTAAACATCTTTAGGTGGTTTCCGATGTGATACTGGAGTGGAAACGTGAAGGGACACGTACAGCACAAAAGCGTACAGTCTGACAGAGACCGCCGACAGTTGAAGACGTTCGTAATGTGTAATAGGCAGATACCTATCCAGACCATTACGCAGAAGATCCAAACTGCATCAGGATCCATTGCAAGTACTATGATAGTTAGGCGGGAGGTGAGAGAACTTGATTTTCATGGTCGAGCGGCTGCTCATAAGCCACTCATCACGCCGGTAAATGCCAAAACGACGCCGCGGTTGGTGTAAGGAGCGTAAACATGGGACAATTGAACAGTGGAAAAACGTTGTGTGGAATGAAGAGTCACAGTACACAGTGTGGCGATCCGATGGCAGGGTGTGGGTGTGGCAAATGCCCGGTGAACGTCATCTGCCAGCGTGTGTAGTGCCAACATTGGCTCTAAAATGCACTGCTGTTGTACTTCACTCATGGAATATATAAATTATTGTCTTTACTGTTTCTGTCAGTTATGGCCTGACATCCACCTGGCTTCACGTACCTGCTGCCCTGAGAAATAAATGGCAAGACTGCAGGCTGATTTATATCTTCCATTATTCCATTATGATGCCAGTTATAGTTTTTACAGCCTTCGCCCAAGCGTAGTTACTGAAAAACATCGACCAAGTATGTGTGTATTGCAGTTCCTGACATTTAACACTGAGACATCATTAATGAGCTGCACAGGTAGAAAAGTGAAATTACCAAAACTACATTCACCACCGAACCCTTATCAAAGTTGGTGTCGGGCAACACAAGTGAATCGAATCATTTCTTGACAAACTTACACAGGTACAATTCACTTTTCCAAATAACATCTTGCGCTGCGACAAATTTTGTGAGTGAGAATTTGTGACAATACTCAAAATGAAGGTGCAAGTTTATCATAGAGCAGGCTCACTGCTACCACCGACGAACGCAGACCACAAATTTCATCAAATTTATTTCATTGGGGTTCAGTATGGGCACTAAACTAGAATGTTGTGGTATGCATTTTACTGCGATTGTTTAGTAGACTTTTTTTATTCTTGTTACCTGAAGAATCCATTGCTGAGTTCTGCTGTCGCGTTTTGGAACATCCTGTATAACTATACTAAAACAGTCACAGAGCGACAGTTTGCAGAAAAGGTTTCAGCTAGGTAGTACATACTTTAAAACTTTGAAGGAATGGAGAGAGTACCCGGCAAATGTTAATTGGCTGTTTTCTCCAGGAATACTATATTTGTAAATATTAATTCCCCTTAATCAGCAACAACGATATCGTAGACCATACATACTAAATGGTATTGGATACGTTAATTGATCCTAGACCTTTGTTGCAAAGACGTCATAGAGAACTCCATTCTAAAATTATCAGGAACTCTAGGTTAAAGGATTGTACTACAAATAATAAAAAGTACCCTCTGCAATGCAGTTCACAATGATTTGTACAGTACAGATGCAGAGATGCGTTATGACCTCGTCGTTAACGGGACACGAAGCTTAACCTTCCTGTCTTTTATCCTTGCGCAGTGGAGCCACGTTGTGAAGGGAGAGGGTGTGAGAGGTCGCAGCTGGAGCAAACCTCCAATGGGAGAGGAACATTCCAGCCACGGAGGTGGCCTTCCATTAGTCTCGACTGCCCTCCGCGGCCACGGCGGATCGGCAACGCCGCCTCCAGTCTCCACTGGTTACCACGGAGACACCGAGCAGCGTCCCAGCCCAGGCCCCAGACAGATTGTCTTCAGCCGCTAAACAAATGGTTCAAATGGCTCTGAGCACTATGGGACTTAACTTCTAAGGTCATCAGTCCCCTAGAACTTAGAACTACTCAAACCTAACTAACCTAAGGACATCACGCACATCCATGCCCGAGGCAGGATTCGAACCTGCGACCGTAGAGCAGCCGCTAGACAGCTGGAGCAGTTCACATCTCACCAAGAACGACGACGCCACGGTCTTAAGGATGCCCATCCACTTCCCATATCAAATACTCTCCGAAAACGGAAAATCAGCGTGATGATTGCCGAAGCGTCAAACACGTTTCACTTAAGGGAATTTGTTGCTTTCACCAAATGTTCTTGGCGTCAAACATAGAAATATGACAGGAAAAGAACCCCCTGCCACCGAAACTAGTTGCTATTATGAGGTGCTCTAGTTGTGCGCAGCAACTATATTGCCTCTTCACAGGGCCATATAGTATTAGGCGACAACTATGGCAAAAATGATGGCAAAGCACGTTAACAAGGATTTATAATAACGCAATACTTACTTAACTGTGGCATGAAGACTCTGCGTGACAATACAGGGTGTTTGGAAATTACCGTTCCTAACTACTAGGACTCGTAGAGGGGAGCGAGTACATAATATCTTCACTACGAGCCACTGTCCAGAAACGTATCGTTTCCGTTCTATGACGGTTTCAATTAAGGTAATTAACTCATCCACTTCTGTTTGAGCAACTGAATTATGCATGACGCAGCACAATTATTAGGTAACAATTCGAAAAGCAACATAACTAAACATCCATTTATCACTTGAACACATTTGTCTCTACTATCACGTAAACATTACGTTCTGTACGTACAACATGCTGGTTTCATTTTTGCTTTGGAATAATGTGAAGACGTAATGTTTAAGTGTTAATGAAAACATATGTGCTTAAGTCATAAATGGATGTTTCTTTACGTTTCCTTTCGCACTATTACCTAATAATTGAACTGCATCACGCCTAATTCAGTTCCTCAGGCAAAAGTGGATGACTTAAACATCTGATTTGAAATCGTTGGAGAACGCAGACGGTATGTAGAACGGAAAGTGTACGTTTCCGGACATGAGTTCCTTTTCAAAATATTACTTACTCATTCCCCTCAACAAGTCTTCGAAGTTTATAACGGGAATTTCCGAACGCCCTGTATAGACAATATTCACTTGCACTGATATAGCTTTGAATTCAGGAATCGCCTTGAATCTAGTGAGTGATGACTAACATCATATTTAGAATGTTCAGTTTAGATATTCTTGTCGGCGAGTGTAAATGAGACACGGTCCAGGTGCTGGTGATACTGTCTTGAGTCGAGTAATATGTCGGTTTACATCTGCTTTTTGCGGACGGATGTCGACTTGGGAACTGTTTACATGTCGTCAAGGCGGAAGCGTAACGCACACGGTCCAGTCACCTTATTGTGACCACCGCCTATGTTCGACGTCAATGTGCAATAACCACTCAAAAACGGCGGGTAGCAGAACCAGCAGTGGAGGGTATATAAATCGGTCAGGGGGACGCGAAAACAGTGCAGTCGTTGTCGTAATGCGCTAACAGAGCGTTTTATGTAACGTACACAAGGACATGATCATTGTCTTTCGGGCCAAGTGTGGGATCATTTCCGAAACGGCTAAGCTTGTAAACTATTCGTGTGGATACATTATACTGTGCATTGCAAAATGGCGCTATCCAATACCAGCGCCGAAACATCTATGGTGCACAATGAAACATACATGCCAGGGGTGAACAACGGCTGAGGAAATGTGTACGGCCGGAGAAACGTTCACTTCTTGAGCAACTGTTAGCCCAGACGAACCAAGGGCCTACCAACAGTGTCTCTTCAAGAACAGTTCAGCAATTCTTGCTCTGTATGGGCCTCCACAGCAGGAACCTGGTTCATGCACCCATGCTGACTCTTGCTCATCGGCGAGGAAGGCTGGAATTTGCACTGCAGTACCACAACTGAACGCCCTTTGAGTGACGACAGGTGGCTTTTTCAAATGAATCACGTTTTATGCTCCTTCGGACAGGCGGCCATTGGCGTGTACGGCCTGAAACGTCTGAAAGCAAGAGGTCCAGGCTATAGCAGGGAACATTATGGTCTGGGGAATATTTTCGTGGCATTGCCTGGGTAGTCTCGTTGTTCTGGGGAGCACAGTGGATCAACATAAGTATACATCTATCATTGGGGACCATGTCCAACCATAAGTGCAACTTGTTGTTTCCTCAGCACGATGCCATCTACGAGCATGACAACGCAACGCGTCATGCAGCTCGCAGCGTTCGTGTGTGATTCGAAGAGCCATCAGACGCACCATATGTAAACCCAGTGAAGAATATGTGGGACCATCTCGATCGGACTGTTAGCAGATGGATCCTCAACCGAGGAATCTAGCCTGTCGGTACCTTCAAGAACCTCACTAGATCTCTTCCTACGCGTCTCGCAGCTGACCACGCTGCAAAAGGTGGTAATTCAGACTTCTGACAGGTGGTCACATTAATGTGTAGTTCCTGACGAGAGCGCTTCGCTGGAGCGTCAGTGAACTATGGTGCGGCTGAGATACAGGCAGCTCTGCAATCTTTCATGTAGGCTGTGTCCCGTATCTTACTGCACTGTGAGACCAAATCCCTAGATATAGTCCAGTGATCTCATCACGCCAGGTACCGGTCACAGTGGCGTCGACACTGAACGATTCGGCCGGCGGTTGGTTCAAGGCGGGTGATGCCTTCAGATCAATACGGTAGCGTGTATGCGGCCAGAGAGCCAGCGTCTTCACCGGCTGGCATTTCCGGTGTCGGACGGAGATCGACAGAATTCGGAATCTGTCAGTTTTCGTCTGGCGATTCCATTTCAACAAAGCTTCTTTGTCAAAATTTGAAGAAAAGTACTTGAGAAATCAGATTATTTTAGACTTGATAGAGCAGCACATTAGGTTCGTAAATCTACTCGACATAGCAAATGTCAAATCAAACAGGTGCACGTTCTTCATTATAGCTGCACTGAAAAATTTCATCACCTCTTAATTTACGTTCCTTATGTTGTAGACCATATGTTATATACTACTTCATTTAACTGAGAGAACTTGCCTGGGTTTATGAGTAATTCGATCTGAGAGAATATAATTCGATGTGACGTACATGTGTTAACGCAAACAAGAAAATATTCCAGAAGTTACGCTAAGTGAGCTGGGGGGCGTCTCGTTGTGGTTTAACGTTGAATGACAAAATAGTTTTGAGATTTCACGGTCCTTGCTACCCTTAAACCTCTTGGCATTCTTTACAGTGACGCTGAATGTTGATACATATGTGTCTGGTGAGGCAGGATGTGAGTTCAAATTGTAAAGATTTCTTTCCCTCTAGGGGCGTAGGGAGTGGAGGGTAGCTACCCGTCTCTGCCTCCCCCTGAGCTGTAGGATCATTGAAAGGGTGTCTACACCCAGTAGCGCGGAAGATCCCCGATCAGACAATATTAGTTGGAGGCGACTTTATTAACCTGCTGACTACAGGCTGCGACGTCTTCGGATAGGGAAAGACAGTCATTTGAAATAATTCTGAAGATATTTTCCGAAAACCGCTCCGAAAAGGTAGTTGGACAACCCACACACAATGAGGATGTTTTAGACCTCGTAGTTACGAACAGGACTGGCCTCATCGACACAGTCAGTATAGACACAGGGATTAATGATCATGATGTCCTCATAACGACGATGGTTACTAAAGCTAATAAATCCATCATGAAGCCTAGGAAAGTATTTTTGCTAGAAAGAGCAGATAAGCGATTGTTAGCATCCCACTTAGACAATGCATGGATATCATTTAGTTCGAATATGATGGACGTAGACAAATTATGGACTAAACTTAAACTTACTGTAACTCTCACTCTGGAGGAGTATGAGCCGAGTAAGTGGATCAAGGACGGAGAGACCAACAGTGGTTTAGGAAAATAATGAGGAGGCAAAGGTTGTTGTACTTCCGGTTCAAAAAAGAAAGTGGAAATGTCGACAGGCAAAGGTTTGTAGAAGTTCTTGGCTCTGCAAAGTGATCGATGCACGTAGCATACACGAGCTCTCAGCGTCATATATTCGCGGAAGATGTTGCCCAGAAACAGACGAAATTCTGGTCCTAAGCAAAATCAGCAAGCAGGTCGCAGGCTCCTGTCCAGTTATTCGTCGACCAGTCTGATGTGGCAATAGAGGACAGCAAAGGGCAAGTTGCAGTTTTAAATTTCGAGTTCAAAAGATCATTCACGTAGGAGAATCGTACAAAAGAACAGTCGACTGACAGTCGCACCAACACCCTTATGGAGGACACAGTAATAGACATCCATGGCGTTGAGAAGCTACTGAAAGACTTGTCCTCAGCTCCGGATGCGATCCTCATTCGGTTTTACAGAGACTATTCTTCCGCATTGCCCCCTTACCTAGCTTGCATTTACCGCTAACCTCTCCCCCAGCGCAAAGTCCCAAGCGACTGGAATAAAACACAGGTCACTCTTGTACGAACATATGAAGAGTAAAAGAACGGAGCCACAAAATTACACACTAGTATTCTTGACATCGGTTTTCTCCAGTATTCTTGGACGTATTCTAAGGTCTAGCACAATAAATTTCCTTCATAGAGAAAAGCTTCTGTCTTCAAAACAGCACGGAGTTTGAAAGTATCGCTTTTGCGAAACTCAGCTTGCCCTCTTCTCACACGATATTTCTGCGATCCATAGAACACCAGGTAGATTCAATATTCCTAGAATTTCGGAAAGCGATTGAAACAATACCTCGCCGCAGACTGTTAACTAAGGTTCCGGAATATGAAAAGGTTCTCAGATTCGTGAATGCCGCGAAGAGCAACCTGCCCTAGACGCGACTCTAATCAGAGGCAAAGATATTATCAGACGTCCCTAGCGAAGAGTGGTACGTTCGCTCTTGCTCCCTATGTACATAAACTATCTGACGAAAAGGGTTAGCAGCAATAAGCGACTGTTTGCTGATGACGTTGTGATGTACAGGAAAGTGGTGTCGTTCAGTGACTGTAGGAGAATACAAGACGACTTGACAGAATTTCTGTTTGGTGTGAGGAATGGTGCCTTGCTCGAAGTGTAGAAAAACATAAGTGCATGCAGGTGAATGGGAAAAGCAGTCCTGTGATTTTTAATACAGTGTCAGTGGCGTGTTGCTAGACTCAGTGGCGTCGATTAAATATATAGGCGTAACGATGCAAAGCGATATGAAGTGGGACGAGCACGTAAGGCAGCTGCTAATTAAGGCAAATGGCAAAATTCTGTTTACTGAGAGAATTCTAGGGACTTGCAGCTCATTTATAAAAGGTACGAAAACTCCAATGTAATTCGAGAAAAACCACGAGAAATTACGTCTTGAGGCGTTCTGCTAGATTTGTTACCGGTAGGTTCGATGAACATGCGAGTAACACGGGAATTCTCCGTGAACATAAATGGGAATCCCTGCAGTGAAGACGACGTTCTTTTCACGACACACTATTGAAGAATATTAGAGAACCGGAATTTGAAGGTGACTACAGAACGATGCTACTGCTGCGAACGTACATTTTGCGTAAGGACCGCGAAGACAAGATAAGAGAAATTAAGGTTCGTACTGAGGCCTTTTTCCTCCCCCCCATTTGCGAGTGGAACAGGAAATAGATTGACTAGTAGTGGTACAAGGTACCGTTCACCGTGCACCGCCTGGTGGTTTGCGCATTACATATGTAGATGTAGATAATAGGTAAGGAGACATGATGTATTTTTTTACAAACTGATACTTACTGTATGGCAGACATTGATTTTAATTTCCAAGAAACCCGTTCTCCTTCGCAGATGATCCACAACAGACCAAAATAATTGAAAGAAATTGAATGTGCTACCGAATGCTAATGCTACTTCTACCGTTTATTATTATAGAAAATCCATAGTTACTGAGTTTCTCAACGAGAAAAATAAAGCATCTCTTTATTCTTACTCGTCAAATCACAATACAGCCAAGCACTGGAGCCTTTCCGGAGTTTTCAGCCTCGGTGAACGTGACTGTGGTGGCGACGTTTCGTACACGACAGCGCTATCATCTTCAGTGCGCTACGCCTGCTGCACAGAGCGGTGTCTCCTGTGGCTGAGTTAGCGGCGACGCGCTAATGGCTTTATTGCCCGCGCGAGTCGGCAGTCGGCTCGTGCCACGTGGTTGGAACCCGGAGAAACATAGCGTGCGTTCTGTAGAAGGTTTACACACACACACACACACACACACACACATACACACACACACAAAAGCGCGTGCACGCACGTACACGCTAACGGCATCTCGCTGACTGACTCATACTTACACGCACGTACTAGAGAACGAAGATGAAAAGTACTTGGTGAAGAATTAGCGAAACAAGTGGGCATAACGTTTTTAAGGAACCATACCGAGATCCAACTTAAGCTATTTTGGCTGCCACTACAACATCTTTACTAATATGAGAGGAACAATGATAAAATGAGGCAATAACAGCAGATAAAAATATGTAAAGAAAGAGAGAGGGGGAGAGGGACAGAATGTGAGAGACTGGAAGAATGGGAGGCGAAGGTAGAGAGTGAGAGTGAGTGAGAGGGAGAGAAAAAGAAGCAGAGAGAGGAGAAGTAGCAGAAGAAGTACAAGAAGAGAAAAAAAATGGAGAGAGAAGTGCGGCTCTACAAAAAGGAAGTGTATGTGGGAGACTAGTAGGAAGGACATGGACGAAGGAAGAAAGACAGAAAGAGAGAGGGAAAAGGAGAGGGACAGTGAAATACAGAAAGGGAGAGAAAGGGTGAGAAAGAGAGAGAATGAGAGAAAGTACGGAACTGGAAAGAAAGAGAGAGAGAGAGAGAGAGAGAGAGAGAGAGATAGAGAGTAGCAGAAGAATAAGAGGACGGGATAAAGTCAGAGAACTGGAGCCACACTGAGAAGACTCGATTATGGTTTAGACAACAGTTTGTTAGTAAGTTTGCACTAATTACTGTTACATTTGAATACTGTCCTTCTTCATACGTATAAAGAGCCCTGGGAATTGTCTCTACAGGCTGTGTCTCAGCCATCAGGTGGGTATTCAGAGTTCACTGTCACTCGAAGTGTCAACCATGAGTAAGTTATTTACGCTAGTATCATGCAACTGTCACCGAACTGCACCTCTAGTCTTCTTTACATTCGTTCGAAAACATAGTGCGTACGAAGCAGACATTTTGTGTTGTGTTGGCAGAAGAGCCAACACCGTGTTACTAGTAGTGGCCGAAATGCACGCGTTTTAGCTCACGCAGGCTGGTGTGAGGAGGGAAGAACTATACTGACGTGAGGCATGGAACATGACAAGGAATTAGAATTCAGAAAGCGGACGTAATTACTTTGATACTTAACTTTAATCCATTAATGATGAACATCGTTCTTGACGGTACAAGAGTATATTATCTGTTCAGAAGACATAGTAACTGAATATGGCGCCTTGCTATGTCGTAGCAAATGACGTAGCTGAAGGCTATGCTAAACTGTCGTCTCGACAAATGAGAGCGTATGTAGGCAGTGAACCATCGCTAGCAAAGTCGGCTGTACAACTGGGCCGAGTGCTAGGGAATCTCTCTAAACTAGACCTGCCGTGTGGCGGCGCTCGGTCTGTAATCACTGATAGTGGCGACACGCGGGTCCGACGTATACTAACGGACCGCGGCCGATTTAAAGGCTACCACCTAGCAAGTGTGATGTCTGGCGGTGACACCACATTTTCCCTACTTACTCGGTGCAGTTGGGAGGAAAATTGCAAAGATGGACATTAACTGCCGAATGAAAGTAGCCTACTTTAAGAGTCACCTTAAAAAAAGTTGTAATTATGTTACGGAGTACTTGGATACTACAAGCAGGTACACGATCAATATTACACAACAAACTTTTCGTCAGCATCGGACAGCTCTGTCATTCAAGCAGCAAACGCGAACAGCAGGTTACGATGGTGAAAACTGCACACGCACACGAGCTCCCTTTGATGATCTGTGGAAAGGCTAACTAGCAACGGAATAACAACAGGCAATTATCTAGTGCAGCAGATCTTTGATGTATAGAAAGGAATTTCAAGCTAGTTTAAAATCGTCATGTTCTAGGTCAAGGGTCATAGTCGACTAATAGGCAACGAGGAATTCAATGTCTGGGCTAAGGATCAATGGAATGGAACTAACTACCGCTTCCTTTGTACCATCAGAACTGAAATTAGGATTTGTGGAATGAAAAGCTATACCTGTCATACGGATGCAAGGGCAGAGATTTTGCGGCAACGGTTACTAATCCGTCAAAACAACTGTATTATACAAACCGCAATTGCAGCATAAATTACCTCGCACCTCAGCTGTTCCGAAGAAGCCTCCGACCGTATTTTCTGCAGCTGCCCCAAAGATAAGCAAAAGATCAGGAAATTACCGCAGATAGGGGTGTGACATTGGGAAACAAATTGTCTACGACCTTGAAAATCTCATCAGCGACAAATGATGTAACCTGTACAATTTATGAGTAAAGAGAGAAAAGTGGATGTAAATCTTCAGTTCCATTAATCAGCAAGTGACTAACATGTGAAAAAATTACCATACTACAGTGGCATGCATTATGTTTTAATTATTTTAGGTTATGTTATGCCAGGATGTTCTGTGTCATAACATATTACGTGTTTTAGTAATCTAGTTTGGTACCTCCGTAGACGATCTTCATGAATTTGCGGGTAAAACATGTGCTCAATGAGAGAAATGAATTTAAAGTAGAAAAGAAGACGAATGAGCAATACCGAATGTCAATCGGTTTTAGACTTTTGAAACATGTTTTATGGGCCGAATTATCACGTCTTTGGAGAACGCAAAATCTCGTGTGTAAAAATCAACAAAGGTTCCCCAAACAAAGTGCCTGCGAAACTGAGCTCGCTGTTCAGGTTGATGCCGCGTTGTTTGACTCGAAGAAGGCATTTCAGCGAAAAAATTATGATCTGACCACATTTGTGACTGAATTTGCCGTCAACGGGTCAAAACGGGCAGGTCTAAAGGTAATGTACCAGAAGCACCCTAATGAAGCATGCTACGACCGTTACAGTTTACAATACACATAAATGATCTAGTCGAAAAAGTCTGAAGCTTCATTAAGCTGTTAGCATAGGATGCGCTTGGCTGCAACAAGGCAGAAACGCCAGAAGAGTATGTGGGCCTGTAGCGGACTGATGAATTGTGCAGGCTATGCGAGTTGACCCTAAACGAAAATAAGTGTAACATAATGAGATTTTCACTCTGCAGCGGATTGTGCGCTGATATGAAATTTCCTGGCAGATTAAAACTGTGTGCCCGATCGAGACTCGAGCTCGGGACCTTTGCCTTTCGCGGGCAAGTGCTCTACCACTCTAGAGCACTTGCCCGCGAAAGGCAAAGGTCCCGAGCTCGAGTCTCGGTCGGGCACACAGTTTTAATCTGCCAGGAAGTTTCAAGTGTGACATACTACGTACACTTATGAAAAGAAATGCGCTACCGTACAATTACAATGTTGGTGACGAATTGCTAGGAACAGTAACTACTGTAAAATGTCGGGGTAACCATACGGAGCGACTTTAAGTCGAATGAACATTCAAGACTAATTGCAAGAAAAACAGATGTCAAACTGAGGTTCATAGGAAGAATCTTAAGGAAATGTAGTTCATTCACGAAAGAAGTGGTTTACAAAACACGTGTTCGACTGATTCTTGAGTATTGTTTATCAGTCTGGGACGCTTACCAGGTGGGATTAATAGAAGAGATAAACAAAGTCAAAGGAAAGACCTCTATATTGACGGGAATCGAAAGTGATACTCCATTGACACCTAACAAACAGATACACCAATGTGTCCATGCCTGTGAGACGTACATTAAAAATTTCATTCTTGTGCGAGGCTGTCCCTACACGTGAACAATAGTGCGAGTACGCGATGGATGTCTCTAGCGTTACTGGATCTCTTCTGGTGGAAGTCACAACACAGTGTGCCCTGAATAAATGCACTCGCAGATTGTCGCCATCTGCCGGAATTTGAAAGGGAGCATTACATCCGCAGATTGTACAGGCGGTTGGTTGTTGTGTAGTGCTGCAGAACAAGTGGTGATGAGATGGACTCAGCTCAACAGTGTAGCAAGAGCTGCAGGCACAGGTCTTTCCGGGAAGACAACACCACAAGAAGATCAAAGGGTTGCTGTGGGTGTGACAAGTAGATGAATGGCAATATCTGAAATCCTGACACAGGTTGCAGGCAGAATGTCACCACGAACCATCGGGAATAGATTACTAGAACCTGGGTTTCATATCTCTAGTTGCCAAGCGTGGTTTACTGCTGACAGCATACCACAGACAACATAGACCTGAAAGGTGGACAGCCAGAGTCAACTGAGAAGCTGAATGGCATTCTGTGTTGTTCGGCGATGAGTCTAGCTTCTGTTTGAGTAAATGTGGCCGTAGACGACCGAGTGGAAGGTCACAGAAAGCATCGATTCTCGATATCAATAGCAGTTCAGCTATTGGGTTCATGGCATGGGGAGCATATGACAAGTAGACTGATTTCGTAATTTGTTGAAGGGAGGTTACATGTGCACAGTATGTGGTTAGTAAACCCTGATGTGTGTAATAAAGGGCATATTCCAGCAGAATAATCCAAGACCTCACATTTCACTTCATATCATAAAAGCCTTGACTGGTATGACCGGCTTGTCTTCCATAAAGCGTGTTACGACCCGCTCCCCCCCCCCCCCCCCCCCTCGAGCTGTCAGCATGAACTGAAACACGCGTTTCAGCCATGTCAAGATATTCCTGAAGGTGACATTCAGAGGTTGTTTCCTTTCATGCCATATGTACAACAGCGAATTCCTGCCCGTGATGGGGATCACACGTCAGAGTTATGATGATCTTAGGTATCCTTTCCGAATGGAATGAAAGCTTATTCATTTAATACCTGTCACGTGATGAAGATCTCCACAAACCTTCATAAATGTAGATTTGGCGAATCACGCAGAGACACTTCCATTTTCGGCAGCCTCCTACTTTCTCCCGGCGGTTCGTGGGCTCTCTCCTTCCGTGTACCGCGCTGGAGTCTGCGCGACTGCTCGCCAGTGATTAACGCGCGGTTCATTGCTGCGGCAGGCTGGCGCTCTCCAGTAGCAAGCGGCGACGGCAGACGTGTTTGCTTACGTTCCCAAGCAGCAGCCGCCGGGACAAAGCCGGCCTTGTGGCGGCGCCATCAAAGCGGCCCGCTGGTGGTGCTGAGCGCCGCACTTGCCAGGTGAGGCTCGCGGGTCAGACGCCGCCCGCATGCCGCTGTGAGACGCCGGCCGTCGACGCCGAGTGTGGCGGCCAGCTGGGGGTGAGGTCCAGCCCTCCCAGTGGTGTGGAAGCCGCCTGACGCCTGATGGGCTCCTCATCCACACCAAGAGAAGGAATAGGAGCCAAGATGCGGCCACGTGCAATCGCAGTTGGCTATGGAAACTTGGCGACGTTGTTCCCTTTTTGTTATTGTTATAAAGCAGCGTTATTACTACACCTTCACCGGCCAATATGAGCAGTCGTCGCATGTGCCCATTTACAGGGTGTATCAAAAAGAGTGATTCGATATGGCACGTCTAAAACTAATAAACATTTACACTGAATTTTGTTTCTTTAATGAACGGAAAACTCAAAAAGTTTTTTTCTTGCCATTTCATAGGTGATCAATATGCCCACTTTTAAATGCACGGCATATGCCAATGCGGTATTCAAAAACATATTACAGCTTCCTCAGCTGCTGTTATGCGATGACTCAGTTCATTCTTTGTTGTTGGTATTGGAGGCATATAAACACAGTCTTTTATAAACCCCCACAAGAAATAATAACAAACTCTCAGGTCCGGTGACCTTGCAGGCCGGCAATGTAAGGCTCAATCAATTGGTTCGCTGAGACCGATCCGTCGTTCAGTAATCCTTTGATTTAAAAATTCCCGTACTTCCAGATGCCAATGTGGCGGTGCCCCACCCTGTTGATAAATGAAGTCGTTTGAATCAGTCTCCATGTGTGGGAAAATAAAGTTCTCCCCACCATATCGAGATAAATGCTTCCTGTAACAGTGTTTTCGTCAAAGAAAAATGGTCCATACGCCTTTTCCCGTGAAACTGCTTAAAACACGTTAAATTTTGGATAGTCCCTCTCATGTTGTACAAATTCATTTGGTTGTTCCGTACCCCGTATTCTCACATGATGACGGTTCACCTTTCAATTTAAATGGAATGTTGCCTCGTCTGTAAACACTAAGCGTGGAAGAAACCTGTCATCCTCCATCGTGCCAAAAACAAAATTACAGAATTCCAAACGTCATTGTTTGTCACCTTCACGAACAGCTTGAAGTAGCTGGATTTTGTGTGGTCTAATGTGTAAACGTCGAAGCAACACACGCCATACGTACATCGGCGGCATGTTGAGCTGTCGAGCTGCACGGCCAACGGATTTCTGAGGACTCGTGAAACTATGGCGGATGCGTTCGACGTCTGTGTCAGACACTCGGGGACGGCCCGGCGATTTGCCTTTCCGCAAACATTCTGTTTCTTTTAATCGTTGATGCCATCGTCTAATGCTCTGTGCTGTAGGGGGATCCGCACCGTACCTAGTACGAAAGTCACGCTGAGCAGTTATTACTGACCCGCACTGCGCAAAACATAGAACACAAAACTCTTTCTGTTATCCCGACACCATTTTTAGTAGAACTGAAGTAACCGCACACTGCTGCTGCCTAGGGGGAACCATGTAAGACTGGAGAGTTTGCTCTTTCCAACAGTACGTTGTTCTCGCACATATCTCAAATAATATAACAGTTATGATTTTTAAAAATCGGATGATTCTTTTTGATACACTCCGTTTTTTACTTCGACGAGTATATCATCAGAAAAGAAATAAGAAACGACACTGATGGACGACCACTCTTTTAAAAAGTAATGACCAGTGTGGCGGGACAAAATTAATGTCTGACCTTACAGCCGATTTGGAAAATGGGATATATCCTAATTTTTGCGACCGAGAGCTACAAATTTCTTATTGAGTTGCGTAGGCCCTAAGATTTCGAAAGGTGACACCTCTTTTTACAAGGGCGACGCCTCTTTTAGGAGTGCTGTACCTACAGTAAAAAGATATTCACAAAGATCCCATTTTTTCCACGACATGCACATTATTTTCTAACTGCTCACGTATTTCTCGACGAGGGCCTAATCTTGTTAATTTGCTTTCACTATCGCAGTTCGTAGGGTTCCATAAATATTCCGTTCACGAAAAAACTCTTTCAGCCTTAACTCTCCATATTTGACTCCATACTCCAGTATTTTTAGATGGAATAAATACACACCATTAGCGAGAACAGACACTGCCTGCAGAGGAAGCAGTAAGTTTTTCAAAATGGTTGAAATGGCTCTGAGCACTATGGGACTTAACAGCTATGGTCATCAGTCCCCTATAACTTACAACTACTTAAACCTAACTGACCTGACATCACACAACACCCAGTCATCACGAGGCAGAGAAAATCCCTGACCCGCTGGGAATCGAACCCGGGAACCCGGGCGCGGGAAGCGAGAACGCTACCGCGTAAGTTTTTCAGGACAGTACAAGTCCAACTCAGTATGGTTTACTGACCGGTGTAGCCACTGTAGCAGCAGTAACCGGTCCAAAAACTGCACCAGACACTTATTGTCTTATATAGGCGTTGCCGACCGCAGCCTCGTGTTCTGCCTGTTTACATATCTCTGTATTTGAATACGCATGCTTATACCAGTTTCTTTGGCGCTCACTGTACAATCACTGACATGGCATCACATAGCACCCCAAACCGAGAGGAAAAAGAAAAAAATCACTCACTAAAACGCAATCAACAGATTAATTAGCATAACCAACGGACTCAGACCATACCCAAGAAAGATGAAAGTAATGAGAGGATCAGCAATAAACTTCACATCAAATTTGGGGACGATGTAATGTATCTAGTGAAGGAATTCCATTACTTTGAAAGCAAAATCTATGAGGAATTAAGTAAACAGGACATGAGAAACCAATTAGCACAGAAAAAGGGGCCTTAACACAGGAAAAAAGTTTCTAGGAATGTACGTCTGGAGCACAGTACTGTATAGAAGAACATCATGGCTGTGGGGAAACAGCAAAAGCAGACAATCTAAATGTTTTCGATGTGGTTCAAAAATGGCTCTGAGCACTATGGGACTTAACATCTATCGTCATCAGTCCCCTAGAACTTAGAACTACTTAAACCTAACTAACCTAAGTACATCACACACATCCATGCCCGAGGCAGGATTCGAACCTGCGACCGTAGTGGCCGCGCGGTTCCGGACTGCGCGCCTAGAACCGCTAGACCACCGCGGCTTTCCGATGTGGTTTTATAAAATGACGTTGACGTGTAGGTGGACTGATAAGGAACATGATTATGGAAAACACAAGAAAGGAAGACGATGATAGAACATATGTTATGACATCAGAGAGTAGCTATCGTGGTAATGGAGCTGTCGAGCGTAAAATCTGTAAGCAAAGACAGAGGTTGGAATATATCCGCCAAATAATTGAGGACGTTGGGTACAAGTTCTGCTCTGAGGTGAAGAGGTCGGCACAGGAGAGGAAGTCGGAATGGCTGCACGAAACCGGACAGAAGACTAATAGCAGTTTAGAATACAAAAATTCCATTTATCTTCCTACAATGTTTGAACTGACATCCTTAGCACGTTACAAACTGAAATCCTCTGTGTTTCACCACACATAATTAATAATGACTACATAACATTTACGAGAGATAATGTCTATCGTTTATGACATGAGGTGGCCTACAGTAAGAATAACATTTAGATAATTACAACTGGATGTTAAAGAGGAGTTAATTGCTATTCATATGATAAAAAGAACACATCTATGGCTCACATACTGGGTGTCAATGTCGCGCACCCCTACGTATACATGTTGCACAGTCGGATTCAAGTATGATGGTGATTCATATGTCATTGTATTATCTGCTTGCAGCAGGACATTCAAAGATTTATTCTGTAAAGTACGGAATGAAGCACTATTTACACACAGAACACGAGCTCTGCGATCTGACAACGTATTTGACCAGGACCGGGCAGCACTAGGAGACGTGCCTGGGCAAATAAGTACAATGTTTGCTTGAGGCGTCACGTGCTGGAAGGCAGAGACGCCAGAATAATCAATATTTTCTCGACAAACACAGGACGATTTCGTTGAAACTACGTGAGCCAACATCTATTCGTTTTTGCCTTGCGGATAGCAATTAGTCTCACTTTTATCTCTGATGTGTCTTATTTGAAATCGTTGTTTACTGTGTGTCATCGAGTCCATTAAAACACATGACGAAGGCAATTAAAGATACGTCTCATAAATTTACTGCAGCCCTCTAAAGGTGAGGAAACTATTTGTTGCTGACAGAGGGAATACAGAATGAAATAATTCAAATTTTAATCAGCGTAGTGGCTAAAGCTGCTTGATAGTAACATACTTTACCGCACATGCAAGATTAGTTTTATAGTGCCACCCATTGACAAAATCTATTTTTGTAGAATTGGTAAAGTAAAGGGAGAGTGATCTTAGCTGCGAAAGCGGATGTTGTCAGGGTACTCAAGCGCGGCTCTGTAGTACTGTGATTGGTTTTATTTTTACCGCGTGCTACCTTAATTTCCACGGGGTTGCACAAAGTAATTACACACTGGTACATACGTCACAGTTTCCTTCGGTAGCTGAATGGTCAGCCCAACGGATTGCCATGGAAAGGGTCGCGGTTTCGATTCCCGTCTGGGTCGAAGATTTTCTCCGCTCGGGGAATGGGTGTTTGTGTTGTCTTCATCATCATCATCATCTCATCCACCGCGGTGGCGACAGGAAGGGCATCCGCCCACCCCTTTATTAACCGTGCCAAATCCGACCATGACCGTGCCGACACTGCGAAAGTCCTGGACAAAAGCACAAGGAAAAGAAGAGGAGAAGACATACGTCTCAGTTCCGGTACTTATTTTCTAACTTCTCTGGAGCACACTTAAATTACCTTTTGCTTCAACCATTGTACAGCGAGGTGACCAGTCAAGGGACAGAGGTAAGCACGTATAGGCCTACAGATGGCGGTGGTATCGCATACTCAAGGGATAAAAGGGCAATGCACTGGCGGAGCTGTCATTTGTACTCAAGTAATTCATTGAAATAGGTTTCCGAAGTGATTGTCACGGGAATTGACAGACGTTGAACGTGGAATGGTAGTTAAAGCTAGACGTATAGGACATTAAGTTTCGGAAATCGTTGGGGAATTCAGTACTGCGAGATCGACAGCGTCAAGAGTGCGGAGAAGATACGAAATTACATACGTTACCTCTCATCGCGGACAACGCAGTGGCCGACGGCCTTCACTTAACGGCCGAAAGCAGCGGGGTTTGCGTAGAGTTGTCAGTGGTAACCGACAAGTGAAACTGCGTGAAATAACCGTGGAAATCAATGTGGGACGTGCGACAGACTTATCCGTTACGACAGTGCGGCGAAATTTGGCGTTAGTGGGCTGTGGCAGCAGACGACCGACGCGAGTGCCTTTGTTGACAGCACGACATCACCTGCAGCGCCTCTCCAGGGCTCACGGCCGTATCGGTTGCACTCTAGACGACTGGAAACCCGTGGCCTGGTCAGATGTATCCCTATTTCAGTTGGTAAGTGCTGATAGTAGGGCTCGATTGTAACGCAGACTGAACGAAGTCATGGACCCAAGTAGTCAACAAGGCACTGTGCAAGCTGGTGGTGACTCTGTAATGGTGTGGGCTGTGTTTACATGGAATGGACTGGGGCCTCTACTCCAACTGGACAGATCCATTCATGTTCCCAAGCAACGATGGCATTTTTATGGATGAGAATGCGCCATGTGAGCAGGCCAAAATTGTTCGCGATTGGTTTGAACAATATTCTGGACTTGGTGACTAAGATCGCCCGACATGAAACCCATCGATTTGTTATGGGACGTAATCGAAGTGTCAGTTCGTACACAAAATCCTACACCGGCAACACTTCCGCTATTACGGCCGGCTGCACAGGTAGTATGGCTCAATATTTCTGCATGGGACCTCTAACTATTTGTTGAGTCCATACCACATCTATTTTCTACACAACGCCTGGCTAAAGAATGTCCGACACAATATTAGGAGGTATCCCATAACTTTTTTCACCTGAGTATATTATAACATTTCAGCAAGTTGTGAACATGTTTACTCTTGTGTTGCTACAATGCTGACCGAAAACATTAGGATCACTTGCTTAATAGCATATTGGTCCACCCCAGGAACACAACAGAGTATCGATTATGCGTGGCACGCATTTCGACAATCCAATGGCACGTTTTTGGAGGTATGTAGTACCAGATGTCAGACGTTACAGTTCACGCAATTCTCTGCCCAGTGGGCGCGGTGCTGCAGCCCGTAATCGTACCAGATGTTTTGCATTGTGTCTCACCAGGTGAAATGAGTATCTTGCTCCTTAAACTACTTTGCACCATTCGGGCCTTGTGACTCTGACAGTTCTCTTGCCGTCGAGGAAGACATCAAGCACGGAGGGATGCAGGTGGTTCGCGATAACCGTTTACATACTGCACAGCTGCCTTCGATTTCTACCACAGCTCTCGCGGATGCGCAGGTGAAGTTCCCACACAGCATAACAAACGTCCATGAATGTGACCACCGCCCATGTTCGACGTGAGAGCACGCTCGACGTCAGCGCAGCAGGCGGCAGGTGGCACCACCAGCAGTGGTGGAGGTGTGTAGCGCGTGTCGGGGGATGGACGTCCTGAAGGTCGTGATCATTGGCAACCGTGCCAAGAGTGGAAGGACTTCCGAGACGGCTAAGTCTGTAAACTGTTCGCATGCCCCCGTGGTTAGAGCGCATGGCAATATGGCGCCATCCAAAACTGGGGCCGAGACAACTGCGGTGCTCTACGGGCCATAGAAGATAGTGCAGAACGACGGCTGCGGAGACGTGTAGACGTGCAACTGATGAGCAGGCGACTGCCCAGATGAACCCAGGCGGCTACCAGCAGTGTCTCCTCAACAGCCGTTCAGCGCACGTCGTTGCGTATGGGCCTCCGCAGCAAGCGCCTGGTTCAAGCACCCATGCTGACTGCTGTTTATCAGCGACTAATGCTGCAATTTACCTGCCTACTAACACCGCAGCTGGACGCCCAGTGAGTAGCGACAGGTGGCCGTTTGAGGTGATTCACGCTTTATGCTCCATCGGATAGACGGCCTTTGGCGTGTAAGATGTAAAACGTCTAAAACCAAACATGGTCTGGAGAATGTGTTCGAGGTATTCCCTGCATGATCCCGTCTTTCTGGTAAGCTCAACGAATCAACACAAGTATGGATCTATATTTGGGGGCTATGTCCTCCAATTGCTTTTTCTCGGTATGACAACATCACATAGTTCAAATGGCTGTGAGCACTATGGGACTTAACTTCTGAGGTGATCAGTCCCCTAGAACTTAGAACTGCTTAAACCTAACTAAACCAAGGACATCACACACAACCATACCCGAGGCAGCATTCGAACCAGCGACATTCAGGACAATGAAATGTGTCACGCAGCTCGCAGCGTACTTGGATGGTTCGCTCGAGAATGAGCTTGCCGTACTCCCCTGGCCACCAACCTGACCGGATTTAAACTAATTCGATAATCTGTGAGACCTCCTCGATCGGGCTGTTCGCGCCATGGTTCCTCCACCGAGGAACCTGCAGTCGGCATGGCTCGACATACCTGTCGGCACCTTCCAGAACGTCACTGACTTCGTTTCCGCACGTCTCGCAGCGGTCTGCGCCGCAAAATCTTGTTATTGGCGCATTTGACAGGTTGTCACATTAACGTGACTGGACCGTGTGCTGCCCCTCAGGCCTACGTGCACAACGCGGTGCATATTCCGAGCAGCCGTTCGCTTAGATCCAGTCATAACCACTGAACTGCTAGCCGCGCGGTCCAACGCGCTGCCTGCCGAGCGGAAAGGCGTGCCGGTCCCCGGCACGAACCCGCCCAGCGAATTTGTGTCGAGGACCGGTGTGCCGGCCAGCATGCGGATGATTTTAAGGCGGTTTTCCGTCTGCCTCTGCGAATGCGGGCTGGTTCCCCTTATTCCGCCTCAGTTAACACTATGTCGGCAATTGCTGCGCAAACACTGTGTCCACGTATGCATACGCCATAATCACTCTACCACGCAAACATCTGGGGTTACACTCGTCTGGTATGAGACGTTCCCGCGGGGTCGGGGGTGGGGGGTTGGAAGTGGGGGTGGGGGTGGTTCCACTTGGGGCTGAACTGCACAATAACCTTGGGTTCGCTGTGTTGCGGCGGTGGGGTGAGTGGACTGCAGTAGCCTGTTGTGGGGTTGTGAAACACTGAGGGCTACAGCGGGGACGAAGACTCTCTGTCGTTTCTACGTCCCCAGTTCAGTATGTAATGTTACGTGAGCCTCACTGCCCCTTTTTTTAAACTGTGTCCGATTTTATTCTGAAAAGCTCAGTAATGTATGTAAATATCGTAAATGTAAATTTGATTCAAAAAGTGAAGCACAGCTGGACAGCAACAAACTCGTTAGCGCGCAATCCCCGCAACGATAGTAGTTGTGAATCTTTGAGTATGGCCTCCAAAAAAAAAGTCAATTGATTTATTAAAAAAAGAGGACTGTTAATCTGTATCTTGTGGAAAGAGGACGTGTTGCTAGGCCGTCGCTCAGAACGTATTGTTACATTTAATGATGACTGATACTCTCGTGATAAAACCGAGTAAAGTATGTATAAGAGTTACCAAACATTTATGTATACAAATTTTCTGGAAGTGAAGAATAGAAATATCTTGTCTTTGGAAAAGGAGGTGAACTTCATTGTCGTCGCCGTCTATCAATCGACAGAATTGAATTGGATTATGTTGTTGTACAACAGTATGGTGCCGAACTCCAATGACCAATTTTGATGCAGCAGTACGTGTAGTTTAAGGAAGTTTGTGTGCCAAGCAATCTTGTTTTCTCACGAAAAGCAGATTGCTATTTGATCTTCTTTACTTACAACAGTGCTTCAAAATGGTTCAAATAGCTCTGAGCATTATGGGACTTAACATCTGAGGTCATCAGTCCCCTAGAACTTAGAACTACTTAAACCTAACTAACCGAAGGACATCACACACATCCATGCCCGAGACAGGATTCGAACCTGCGACCGTAGTGGTCGCGCGGTTCCGGACTGTAGCGCCTAGAACCGCTCGGCCACAACGGACGGCTCCTCTAATATATACAATATACATTCCTTGTATTCCGGCACAACAGTGGTCCCTTAAGTATGAATATCTACGAAAACTTGGGCTCAAAGCTATCCGCAATACGGCCCAGTTGAGTCGTATTTTAAACTTTAAAGAACAATAACTTCCCCCAAATTGTAATAAGTCACCAACTGGTGCAGAAGCTGATCATTCAAGGAGGCAGCAACCAAAATTCAGGTACTGGTTACGACTTAAAGTAAAAATCTCAATAAAAAATCAATCTCTCTCTTTTTCCAAACACACACACACATACACACACACACACACACACACACACATATATATATATATATATATATATATATATATATATATATATATATATATTATTAAGATAAAAGTCATTTTATAAGTACACAATACACACACCATTGAACAGGAGTAATAAGACACTAAGACACGCGACACATTCGGCCAGGTGACACGTTCCCATTGATTCACAGTCCAATTTGAATGTTACTTTCCGCGAGAGGCTGTGAAAAAATTTAGCCGCTTTTGCTTTCCTTCGGAGCGCTACGAAATGTCGATAGCCAATTGCTTTTCCAATGTGAAGACTGAATCCGAGGTCGATAAACAGTCACTCACTAACAGGCCATAAGAACAGTAATGGGAGCAACCTCATTTCTTTTGTTTCATAAACAGTTCGTTTCGTAATTTGATGCGCAGTATAACTCTGCAGTTCTTGCGCTGGATGTTGTGAGCGGACGAATGGATAGGTCTCAGCCGATATTAACTCGTTTCCGCTCAGTGTCAACCTTGGCTGGCAAGGAATACTGTTCGAAATATCGCAGTACAGTAGTATTCCGTAATTTGCAGCAACAAAATTTCAAATTCGACTATGCTGTAAGTCTACCTACGTTACATTGGACTGTGGAAGAGGGTGACATATCATTTCGAACACCTCATGTTCATACGTTCAACTTTGAATTAAATGGGCCGGCCGGAGTGGCCGAGAGGTTCTAGGCGCTTTAGTTTGGAACCGCGCGACCGCTACTGTTGCAGGTTCGAATCCTGCCACGGGCATAGATGTGTGTGATGTCCTTAGGTCAGTTAGGTTTAAGTAGTTCTAAGTTCTAGGGGACTGATGACCTCCGATGTTAAGTCCCATAGTGCTCAGAGCCATTTGAACCATTTTTTTTTAATTAAATGCTTTTACTTTTAAATGACATGATGTTCGCCATAGACTGTATTTGTTATAATTTCGACTTTCAAGTCATTAACAAGTTGTTACGGCATTGAAAACACAACATTTCTCATTACTAAAGTAAGTAAATGAATATATACTGTTTCGAGACAACTTTTTTAATATTTTTGTCCCTACGCCAAAGACCGTTTCCTTGCAGCTTTTGTACTTAATTATGGGACAGCCTGTGCTTCAGTAATTATTTCGTTACGGCTCCGTTACCAGGGAACGAACAAGTGAGAGTGGGCACCTGCTAGCTCATTGGTTGCGCCTTGATGAGGTGCAACAGCACCGGGTAAGGGGTGGAAGTAAAGGGAGGGGGAAGGGGTGTTAACGACAGCTGCAGGGATAAGCATCAGCATCGCAGTCTCGTCCGCCCTCCCACTAATTAAATATACCGACGAGGGTGCCGGGTCTTGGGGTGAAAGGGGCAAGGGAGGCGGAGGTCTTTTTTGTTTGGGATGGTGGTGGGGGGTGGGGGAGACTGAAGGGGGTCTTTCACTAGAGTTCCGCACTTGCCTCACTATTCTCGCTCCACCTTGGGTGTGTGTGTCACAAATGATGTGGCACAGGCCCCAGGCAGCAGCCAAGACGTATGCGGGCCAGACACCTACGTAATTCTTAGGGATGGCCGGTATCGCTGAACAATCGGTTTTCGGTTACACCCGTTCCTTTCGTCGCCAGTTTAAGATGACTGTTAAAACCTGTCAAATAATCAATTTCAGTTCTTAATTGGTATTACTTCCAGTAGAAAAGGTAAACTTGGAACAAAGACTGCAAATTTCTAACCGAGCTGAAGGAGTAAGAGATCACGATCGATATGGGGTTGAGGCTACGGTAGATATCGGTCTCAGTGTCTCCAGCAAAGATGGCGAAGGTGAAGGTGTGGGGCGCGGCAAGAGCGAGAGCGAAAGGTCACAAATTCATGGCTTCCCTGGATCCTCACTTTTGGATCGTATCGATTTTTCATCCTGAAGCAGTCACAAAATTAAAGGTTCAATTATTAACCCAAGTTTATACCACATCAATAAAATTAGAGGTATATCAGTCAAGTTAACCTTCTGTACCAAGGAACCTTGTGGATGTTTTCTCCCTACATCCCTCCCGCCGGAGTTTCGAGTCCTCCCTGGACATGGGTGTGTGTGTTGTCCTTAGCGTAAGTTAGTTTAAGTAGTGTGTAAGTCTAGCGACTGATGACCTCAGCAGTTTGGTCCCTTAGGAATTCACACACACACACACACACACACACACACACACACACACACATCTCCTTACATGATGTCACTAGTTTGTTGTGCCTCATCCAGTTTTTAATCTCTTAAAAGCAAATGCAGCATACTTATACTTCATTGCTACATAAATCCGCAAACTACTTTCAAACTAGATACGGTTTCAGTCTGCAATACAACTGGTACCTGAGGACGACAGTGGGGAAACTACCGAGTAGACCAGGTGAGGGAAACGTCTCGCACACTGGTCGCTCCACATGGCAACAGGTACATTGTAAGGACATAAATGAAATGCAGGTATTGGCTGCGACTGGGAATCGATTTAAATCATTAGAGAAGGTTGAAAACTTATGCCGGACCTGGAATCGAACCCGGGTCTCCTGCTTATAAGACAGATGCACTGACCACTGCGCCATCCGCGCAGTAAAGTTCTATGTACTGACTTGGCAGAAAATCCTAAGAAATTTTGGTCTTATGTCAAAGCGGTAGGTGGATCAAAACAAAATGTCCAGACACTCTGTGACCAAAATGGTACTGAAACAGAGGATGACAGACTAAAGGCCGAAATACTAAATGTCTTTTTCCAAAGTTGTTTCACAGAGGAAGATTGCACTGTAGTTCCTTCTCTAGATTGTCGCACAGATGACAAAATGGTAGATATCGAAATAGACGACAGAGGGATAGAGAAACAATTAAAATCGCTCAAAAGAGGAAAGGCCACTGGACCTGGTGGGATACCAGTTCAATTTTACACAGAGTACGCGAAGGAACTTGCCCCCCTTCTTGCAGCGGTGTACCGTAGGTCTCTAGAAGAGCGTAGCGTTCCAAATGATTGGAAAAGGGCACAGGTCATCCCCGTTTTCAAGAAGGGACGTCGAACAGATGTGCAGAACTATAGACCTATATCTCTAACGTCGATCAGTTGTAGAATTTTGGAACACGTATTGTGTTCGAGTATAATGACTTTTCTGGAGACTAGAAATCTACTCTGTAGGAATCAGCATGGGTTTCGAAAAAGACGGTCATGTGAAACCCAGCTCGCGCTATTCGTCCACGAGACTCAGAGGGCCATAGACACGGGTTCACAGGTAGATGCCGTGTTTCTTGACTTCCGCAAGGCGTTCGATACAGTTCCCCACAGTCGTTTATTGAACAAAGTAAGAGCATATGGACTATCAGACCAATTGTGTGATTGGATTGAGGAGTTCCTAGATAACAGGACGCAGCATGTTATTCTCAATGGAGAGAAGTCTTCCGAAGTAAGAGTAATTTCAGGTGTGCCGCAGGGGAGTGTCATAGGACCGTTGCTATTTACAATATACGTAAATGACCTGGTGGATGACATCGGAAGTACACTGAGGCTTTTTGCGGATGATGCTGTGGTGTATCGAGAGGTTGTAACAATGGAAAATTGTACTGAAATGCAGGAGGATCTGCAGCGAATTGACGCATGGTGCAGGGAATGGCAACTGAATCTCAATGTAGACAAGTGCAATGTGCTGCGAATACACAGAAAGATAGATCCTTTATCATTTAGCTACAAAATAGCAGGTCAGCAACTGGAAGCAGTTAATTCCATAAATTATCTGGGAGTACGCATTAGGAGTGATTTAAAATGGAATGATCATATAATGTTGATTGTCGGTAAAGCAGATGCCAGACAGATTCATTGGAAGAATCCTAAGGAAATGCAACCCGAAAACAAAGGAAGTAGGTTACAGTACGCTTGTTCGCCCACTGCTTGAATACTGCTCAGCAGTGTGGGATCCGTACCAGATAGGGTTGATACAAGACATAGAAAAGATCCAACGGAGAGCAGCGCGCTTCGTTACAGGATCATTTAGTAATCGCGAAAGCGTTACGGAGATGATAGATAAACTCCAGTGGAAGACTCTGCAGGAGAGACGCTCAGTAGCTCGGTACGGGCTTTTGTCAAAGTTTCGAGAACATACCTTCACCGAAGAGTCAAGCAGTATATTGCTCCCTCCTACGTATATCTCGCGAAGAGACCTTGAGGATAAAATCAGAGAGATTAGAGCCCACACAGAGGCATACCGACAATCCTTCTTTCCACGAACGATACGAGACTGGAATAGAAGGGAGAACCGATAGAGGTACTGAAGGTACCCTCCGCCACACACCGTCGGGTGGCTTGCGGAGTGTGGATGTAGATGTAGATGTAGATCCGCACACGGCGGTCAGCGTAACTGCATGGGCTACCCTAGTACCCCTCCTGGCAAATCCAAATTCCCAATCAATCCGCACCCTACGAATGTAGTGCCCCTTGCCCGTTATCCTCATTACTCACGTCATTTCGCCGATTCCCGTAGGAGTTAGAGCGTGGTGTGCATCCGCAATCAAGGAATCACTGATGCTATGGCAAACTGATATGCCAGGTTTTCTACCCGGTTATTAGCAAAAAAATTAAAAGAAAAGCGCATTATAACCGAGACCAAGATAATAGCAGTTATTCAGAACTGGAATATAGATACCGGTTTTAGCCGGTCGGTTTCTCCCGTCCCCAATAATGCACTATGGTAATGCTGGCTGGCGCTAGGGACGGAATTTTCAATCAAATGAAACAACCGATTGAAACTAGTTCTGTGAGCACGTCTTCTGTATAAAGGTTTTCTCACTCACACCCGGGTCTGAACGGCTTCACTCAATGTGAGACACCTGAATGTCTCCGACAGTTACGAAAGTTATACGAATGTTTTTCACCCAGTCTCCGGGCTGGAACGACTTCGTTTACGCACTTTTTTAGCCTTTTCGGTTATACAGGAACCACGACTATCGTTGCCAACTTTTTTTTGAGACAAATAACGTATCTTGTTTCAAGGAGAGAAAAATAAAAAGTACATTACTAAAAATTATGCGTTTTCAAAATTTGTGTGTTTATTTATTTGAATAACATTTATTCGTATTTCTGGCACAAAATTTGAATTTTTTATTGGTTTAAAACGTTAAGAATTGGTACTAAATTGTAAATTTATGTTTACATACTTGAAGAACTGGGTTTTCATTTAAATTATTTGAATTTCTGTTCTCTCTCTCCCTCTCTTCCCGCTGGTTTGCACCAGTCACTGATAATTCGCTTTCGGCTCAGGTGACGTGAGCAGAAAGTGTATATGAAACATTTCTTTAATTGCTTGGTGAGTTACCAGCTTGCTGTTTAAGCGTACAGTGTCACTTATTGCAGGTATTTTTTTTGCGAGAAATATTTGTGATTACTTGTTAATTTTCTTTGAATTTTTTCAGTTGATAGGATATCAGACTATGAATCAGCTTTGCCGTATATCCCATTGAATTTATCACGAGGTTCACTTTTTATCCAGTTTTACGATTTGCTCCATTCCCAGGTCACTGAGTGTTTCGGCATTTTGATCCAGGCATAAAGTTCATTATCCAGTAAACATTTATTCATTAACATTGACGAAAAGCTTAACTAGAAGCTTCTTAGCCGGCCGTGGTGGCCGAGCGGTTCTAGGTGCTACAGTCTGGAACTGCGTGACCGCTACGGTCGCAGGTGCGAATCCTGCTTCAGGCATGGATGTGTGTGATGTCCTTAGGTTAGTTAGGCTTAAGTAGTTCTAAGTTCTAGGGGATGCTGACCTCAGAAGTTAAGTCCCATAGTGGTTAGAGCGATTTGAACCATTTAGAAGCTTCGTACGCCCCCCAACAAAAATAAAATATGGGAACGGCAGTGACAGAGAAGACAGACTCTGACAGAGTACAGTTATCACTATTTTTAGCAATGCCAAAACGATCGAATGTTTCCGCTTAGAACAAGCGGATTACAAAAGATGTATTTCACTCCGCCGGGAGGTCAAGGCGGCGAAGATTCTGCACATCCGCGTTGAAAATTAATGCTGAAGTGTTTTGAGCCTAAGAACGAATGGTTTGTCTTCAGTTTGTAAACTCAAATAGCACCTACTTGGAATCAGCACTTGTCTAAAAACTTAGGGAAGTGTAGAATTCTGCAGCATTAGTTTCATTCTTCTGAGTCTGAAGTAATGATACGGCAGAGGACAAGAACGAGCCTACAGTAAATGCCTTGCCCACTGACAAAGGGTTGATCCACTAGAATAATTGCCACAGTTCAAGACTGGGAGGTGAAGTACACCGATACATCACGAAAAATAGCTCTTAGTAGCGAGAAGCAGTATCATTCCTTTGTCGTGGTCGTATACTGAGAAACACCAACTAGGATAATCGCATCATACAACAGTTTTCTACATGGAGTTCTTGAATTCACGGCACAAATAACTGGCGTGATCCGCTTTTGGAATGCAAAACCATATCTGTTCTCGAGTAGCTGTTCAAAAAGTACAAAAGGGGTAACACTACGCTGTTCATTGTGTCCTCGTTTGCTTCTCCTTCTCATCGAAAAAATCTATGAGAACGTTTAAAAGAAAAACATTTGGAGTTAAAATGGATGGAATTCCCGTCCACTGCGTAAGATCTGAAGATACTTTTTTTTATTTTATTTACAAGTCAAGTTCTGTAGGGCCAAATTGAGGAGCAAATCTTCGAGGTCATGGAACGTGTCAGTACATGAAATTACAACGTAAGAGTAATAACACATACAAATAAAATTTTTAAGGTTTTTGAATTCTTGTGGTAGCTTATTGAAAATGGATGCAGCAGTATACTACACACCTTTCTGCAGAAGAGTTAAGGAATTCCGATCCAAATGCTGGTTTGATTTCTCCGAGCATTAACTGAGTGACCGAGCGAGGTGGCGCAGTGGCTAGCACACTGGACTCGCATTCGGGAGGACGACGGTTCAATCCCGCGTCCGGCCATCCTCATTTAGGTTTTCCGTGATTTCTCTAAATCGCTCCAGGCAGATGCCGGGATGGATTCTTTGAAAGGGCACGGCCGACTTCCTTCCCCATCCTTCCTTAATCCGATGAGACCGATGACCTTGCTGTCTGGTCTCCTCCCCCAAAACAACCCCAACCCTCATTAAATGAGTGAACGGTACTTATTCCTGGGAATAAGATGATACTGCTAACAAGAAATGACAATAAGGAATATACGGAATACATATTGTATATATTGAGAGGCCAACGTCAAAATACCCAGACTCGTTAACAGGGATCAACAAGAGGTTCGTGAACTTACCCCACTTACTGCCCGAACCGCCCGTTTCTGAGCCAAAAGTATCCTTTTAGAATGGGAAGATTTACCGCAAAATATAAAACCATACGACGTAAGCGAATGAAAATAAGCAAAGTAGACTAATTTTCGAGTCGAACGATCACTTACTTCAGATATTGATCGAATAGTAAAATGAGCAGCATTAAGTCTTTGAACAAGATCCTGAACGTGGGCTTGCCACGACAGCTTACTATCTATTGAACTGTTCAGTTTCACTAATCATATGCTCATTCTGTGAAATTAAAACATCGGGTTTTGGTTAATTGCGTGTTAGAAACTGTAAAAACTGAGTCTTACTGTGATTTAGCGTTAGTTTATTTTCTACAAGCCATGATCTTATATCACGACCTGCACATTCACCTTAAGCCCAGCAATGCCAACGCATTTTCCATTACGTGCATTACCAAGGTGGAGAGGGGGTTAAGTAGTTTACGCCCACCAAAAAAATGAAAAAATTCAAAATACATTAATTATTTTTGACATATATTAACAAAATACATTTCAAAGAGGTACCGATGACAAAGTAGGGTCTAAAACATAAAAATATCTGTTTTTTCACTTAGCAATATCGACGCACATTCAAAAGGGGAATACTTCATGATCGTTGCAAAAATTTGTAAAAATGAAAAATTCGGTAGTTGTTGTTGAGTCTTACTAACAACATACTTTTTGAAGAGATACTGATGAGTAAATAGAGCCCTCAACCTTAAAATACTGATTATGACATTCATTAGGTAAACTGACATCTACTACAAAGAGGTATGGGTTAAGCTTAACTAAAACATTTATGGGATCTGATATAAGAATTAATTAAAAAATTTTTCAAAAATTTGAAATGTAAAGTAACTGACTAGATAACAATATTTTCAAAAGATGGGCACAAAGTACACCCTCGCCCCCCCCCCCCCCCTTGGTATGCGCGAGCGTTAGTAGCTGACACTGAAAAATATGCGTGGGATATACCTTCTAAATTCTGAACAACTATGAAAACGTTTGAACGAGAAATTAATGTATATTGTAAGAGAGAATAAGTTTCCTGGAGGTTTTTAATTATGTGTAAAGTTTTTTGAATGTCGCTAAGTGCTCTCCTTCTGAAACACTGGATGAATATAGTCTGTGAAATCTACGCTCCATGAGGTAAGATGTTACAAGATACATGCTGAATTTCTAACTGTGATACTTAACTTACTGTGTTGAACCTGAACCATACGATTATACTTCTTAATAGAAGATTATAACAGTATTTTAAATCTTACAATTCGATGAACAGTTATATGAAATACTGAAAATGAAATTTTTGTTACCCATGGAAACTGTCAGATAAGCAGCTTACAAGTAGGACTGTCTACCGGGTTAGTCGTTTACTGATAGAGGTAAGACTTTCACAGACATCCAGAAAGGAAAAATTTGGAGAAGGAGAACCAAGAAAGAAAAATTAATTCGCAGTGCGTAAATTATCAAGAACTGAGGAGGACAGTACAGTAAAAATTTCAGTCAGAAGGCATGGCCCCTTGGAAGAAACTGATGATACGAGGGAGGAGCTATTGAGAAGTACTATCTAAATCGGCAGCGCCAAGTAATCTGTGCTGTAAGGCACGCTGGAACGAGATTGCAAAACAGACGAGAAGACGAAATGGTGGCATAACAGCATGAATAAAAACTGTAGGGTTTCATTGCTTGTCGCTGAGTGCTTCTACCAAGCTCTTCCGAAACTAATCTGGGCGGTGTGTAATGAAAAAGAAAACCCCGAGGAAGAATGTAAGAGGTCTTCCATGGGCGCTTGTGGTAGAGGAGACGGACCTCTGTGGTTCCGCTGGGCCACGTGACGCATCCCTCGTTTCCCTTATTTCATTACGTCCCGCCCCTGGGACTGGAGAGGTGATAATTACCGCCGCGGGCACACCCCTTTTATGGCTGCCCCGCGCCCTCTCCTCCCTAGAGTGTATCTCACGCTGAGTGACAAGTCTGCAGAGCACGTGCCGCCGCATCATCCCACGGGATAGGGGTCGGCCAAACTGACGCTGGAACCTACCCGTCTCCATTTTTGGGATATACGACGGTGAGAATCCAGACTGCAGTTATCACAGTCAAACGCCATCAAAGGGAAGCCAATTTTTCCCTATCAGTATGTTTGATAAAGAATTATGTATGTTACTAAACGGCTAATGGCTCCTCTCCGCTTCGGCCATTGTCATTTACTCAGTTACTAGGTGACTATCTGGCGTTGCCAGGTATATATTTATTCCACTCCTATTCATCCTTCTCCTCCTTCCCCCCCCATCCTCTGTTCCACTAACCTATCTATCCATCTCAATTACCTCCCTCTCTCCGACCACCTCCTTCTCCTCCTTCCCCTCCATCTCCTGCTGCCCCCTATATCCCCTCCTCCCTCATCTCCTCCTTCACCACTCACTGTTTCTCCTCATCCACCCTCTGTTCATATCCTCCTCATCCTTTCTCAGTCCATCTTCTCCTCCCCTCTCCGTCTCTGCCCCTGTCTTCTTTCCATCCATTTCTGTCCCCTTTCTCAGTCCCTCTCCTCCTTCTCCTCTTCTTGCCCACCTCATCCTTCCTTCCACCATCCATTGCCTCCTTCCCCTCACTCTGTCCATCTCCTCCTGGTTCCTTTCTCTCCCACTCACTCCCCCCCCCCTCTCCCCTGTCCCCTTGTCTACCTCCTAGTTCCCAATATCTGATTCCATTTCTTCCTTCTCGATCTCTGTCCATCTCTTTCTCCCCCTACCTCTGTCCGTCCACGTATCAGCCTCACCGCAGTACGAAGCCACTGTTTCTTACATCCACAGTATTTCTCTCCACATAGTACGTAACATGTGTAACAAATTTGAAATCGGTCGATCGATTACGATTTTTCCAGTATGTCCGAATTTTCCGAATTTTCTTTGTAACTACCCCGATTTTCTTTTTCTGAGAGAATGACAACTATCCATCGCTCGAATCCTGAATTGTGGTCTTGAGTTCATATAAAAATCGCATAGAAAAAGCACTTTCAGGTTTTCTTCAGTTTTCCAGTTTTCTAGGCAACTGTTTCAGTTTTTTCTCCTAAAAACCTTGTTCCGACTATCTCGAATATTTTTCATAAAAATTTGCCAAATCGATCGAGCCGTTCTCAATTGATGCGCCTACCACCGAATAGCATTTCATTTTTGTTTACGTAGGTTTTTCCGCCCACGGATGAGGCGGGCGTCAAATTAATCCTAGCAGCGAGGGCAACAACAGCAACAACCGAGGGCCAAAACGGAGGTCGTGAGCAAGCTTTCGTTATAACTAACATTTCAACAATGTACCAGACACGACAGCGTCGCCAGCGATCTTGCCTCGCTGAGTATCACCGAAGTTAAGCAACGTCGGTCGTGGTCAGTATTTGCACAGATGACCGACTGGTACGTTGGCTGCCTTCAGTTGCCAGTTGCTGAAAACGGAGGTGGGCGGAGGCGTAATGTATCTAACCGCCAGACTTTACGCCAATGTCATGCATTAAACTGCAAACCTCTCCGCAGTGCCTCATGAAGTGAGGGCATACGATACTTGTGATCGTGGTCGGTCCATCTGGTGGGGACGTCAAGCTCCGCCTTTCTCTTCGTGTTATTCGCGACGAACAGACTGTGCGGTGGCACCGGACTTCACCCTCTGCCTTCTCTCATCATTGTCATAAAACGCAAACATCACATCACATACTCATTACAGTCACCTACACTTACCACATATTCTTAAAGACACACCTCTCACACCTCACGAAATAAAAGTGTCATTACAATCGAATACAGTTACGAGATAAATCTTATTTGAATGCACGATATCTGTTCTTTCGAAATAGCAGACACCATGCATATGCAGCAGCTGTGAAACACTATCTATAAATTGAATGGGGATCACTGCTATCAGCTGCAGCGGGACATTAAGCAGAATTAGCGGCGACGTGCGAAAATGTGCACCGGACCGGGGCTGGGGCCCGAGATCTCCTGCATAATCATAAATCAAGGAAACGGTGGGTAGAGGGAATAAAAGTTACTGCAGCAACAAGAAACAACAAGGCGTGTGGCAAAACAAGACGTTGTGGCACTTAGAATATGACAAAAGAGGCCACTGACGTAAAAGGCGGTACGTCATATGCTGATAAATTCAATAACCACATCACACTGTGAAGACCACGGTTGGTGAACTGCCGGGCACACTCGATGTGTGTGCAAAAATGGTTCAAATGGCTCTGAGCACTATGGGACTTAACTTCTGAAGTCATAAGTCCCCTATCACTTAGAACGACTTAAACGTAGCTAACCTAAGGACATCACACACATCCATGCCCGAGGCAGGATTCGAACCTGCGACCGCAGCGGTAGCGTGGTTCCAGACTGAAGCGCCTAGAACCACTCGGCCACACCGGCTGGCCACGTGTGTGCAGGTTGGCGCCCACGAGGCATGGTTTTCGTGCGCTTCCTGCCTGGCGCGATCTCGGTCCGGTTCAGCAGTCGCACACTTCCTCAGGCAGCTCTGATCGCCTCATCACGGCTGTTTACGACGCACTTGGCCGCTGCGGCTCTTCCGCAGTCACTCATAACGACGCACCGGGTCCTCCCACACCACTTGCCGCCGTCGCCACCACCACCACCAGAAATCACTCTCCCTCCGTCTCCGCTGAAGAGTCTTGTGAACTGCGTCCAGTGAAATTTGCGGCCAGAAAATATCGACGAAAGGTCCACTAACTTGTCCGGCATGTAGAAGAGCCGAGGGCTCTTACGTGGCGTACTGTGAGGACGACTGAAGATGACAGAACAAGAACAGTAATGCCAAATGTTTTACAATCGGAAGTAACCACACTTTATTTCATTTTCTGTCTAATAGTCACAAAATTTCTTCTTATGACCAGATCTTCAGAAACTACGACGGAAAACATAAAAACTAAATTATAAATACGGAATTCAAAAATCAGCTGCTTGAATAGACAGAAACAGGCGTCTATAAATACATCCGATCATCGGATTTAATCCCACCTACGCATATACAGAACAGGCGAACAATAGGTCGTGCAAAACACTAGTTCTTGGTATTCTTTCCAATTCGCCATTTCTACAAGTTGTTTTGTGTACTCAACCTACCTCATATATTTTCGTAATATTATCCCCGGATGTTTTATCAAACAACGGAAAGCAGCGGCTTGTCATGAGTACTCAGAAGTATTCGAACTTCTTTCTGCATTATCTCGCAGATATACGCTGCCTGATCAGAGGCGTCCAGACACTTATACTTGAGGCGGGAGTGAGCACTAGATGTGAGGAGAGGCGGACCCGCCAGTGTGGGGGGAGCACCAGCAGAATGGGTCGGTCAGGAGGGCTCTGTAGACTAGTCACTGGACGTCACCAGAGTGACAAATCAAAACGGGATACGGTGGCCAGACCGGCAGTGTTGCGATTGTGGAGTGGCAATACGAAGGAACAACCTCACATATAAACCAAGAACAGGCAGACCTCATTTACTGGCGGACAGGGACCATCGAGCATTGAAGAGGACTGGTTGCAAAAAATTGGATGAAATCAGCGGAAGGAATCACTCGTAGGTGGCAAAGTTCTACCAGTGGTCAATTTAGCCCGATGACTGTACGCAAGAAGTTAAAAGGGGTGGATTATCGTGGTCGAGCAGCTGCACATACGCGACATGTTTTTGCAGTCAGCGCTAAGTGACGCTGGCGAGTGGTACAGAGTGATTTGGAATGAAGACTCCCGGTATATTCTGTGGCAATATAATGGAAGGGTTTCCGTTTGACGAATGACTGGATTACCTGCCATCATGTGTAGCGACAACAATGCAGTACATGGGAGGCGTTCTTACGGTATGGGATTGTCTATAAGGTGTTATCTCAACATTGTGCTTAACAGAAAGCAAAATCTGGGAGGATGTGAACACATTTTCACCACTGTGCACTGTGTATAGTGTAGAAACAGTTCCGAGACGACCAGTGTATCAGGATGACAGTGAACCCCGTCAAAAGCAGCGTCTGTGAGGCAGTAGGTTTTGGATAATAACATTTCTAACATTTCTGAAATGAAATGTCTTGCCTAGAATCGTTACATCAGCTCAATGGAACACCCTTGTGATGATCTGGAAGGTCGACTTCGCTCCACATTACCACTATCTTTTCCAGTTTCGGCTCCTGAGGAAGAATAACTAGGTTGCCATCCATCCACAGACATTTAAACGTTTCATTGAAGATCTGCTCAGCCGAATTAAAGACGTCATAAAGGTCCACTGATAGCTGTCTGGATACTTCTGATAAGATATGTTTTGTTGCACTTTTATAAGAAATAAAATCAGTTTGTATCCGTAATGTCCGGTTTTGACATAAACTAAGCGTTTTGCTTAATCCAGTACAGATATCAGAACAATATCCCGATACGAAGCATTATATTAGTGGAAACTGTTATAGTGAAATGGATATTAACATTATGTCATCTCGAAATCTTCTTCATTCATCCTGTTTGGTTTATAGCTTAGGATCTATGTATGTTTATGAGGTTGACGTACAGTGTAGTCAGCTGCCCCTACCACTGGGTTTTATGAAGCCCACAACGCCTTCAAATATCATAAACAAGAGTTTCATATTCTCTCTCTCTCTCTCATTACATGCAAACTATTAGTCCTAAAGAAAAATTAAACAGGACCTTTTTGTAATAAATTTAATGTAGCTAAATTTTATAGAGAGATACGTTTTCGCTGGAGGCCACAAACTCTTTTCAAGATAGCTTTTGTACAGTTCTCTTGAATAATTTAAAAACTACAGATTCTAGAGAAAACGCAACCCAGGAATAAATGTAACTACATTAAATTTACTCCAAAAAGGAACTGTTCATTTTTTCTGTGGGACTAATAGTTCGAGTGTACTTAGCGAGAGAATATTAAAATCTTTCGCATGTGATTTGAAGGGTTCCGGATTGCATAAAACCCGTCGGTAGGGGCAGCTGAATCACCCCGTATACTGACATCCTTCAGTTCGTAATATTCTGACACAGATAAATACGCTGAAACAGAGGACCGTTCGCATCTGCTTGGCAGCATTATCGGTCATTAGCTTCAGCCACTAAATTCACTGACTTAACGTCGTGAAGAATATTCGCAAATTTGTTTCGTCCTTTTAAGCCAGCATTACATGCGGAATGAAAAATTAGTATCGTTGACATATCTTTCAGAGCAATGAAATACTGCAGACAGTTTGACCACTATAATAAAGGAACGTTTACCGAAAATATTACAATTAAGATAAACTGAACGGTATTTCATATGTCGCCTCTTAACTGATGCCACCGTCACTCTGCTGATTGAACTTTTGTTTGCAGTATTACGGCATCTACATGTGCATCCACATAGAAACTCCGCAAAGCATTATAGTGCATGGTGAGGTATAGCTTGTACGGCTACCAGTCGTTCTCCCTCCTGTTCCACTCGGAAATAGAGAGAGGGAAAAACGACTGTCTACCTGCTTCCGTAAGAGCCATTACGCGAACTGCACGCTGACAGCAGCAGAATCGTTCTCTAGTTAGCTGAAAGTGTTTCCAGTGATTTCTGTTTGAGTTTACGGAGTATCTCCGTAACACTTGCTTGTTCATGAACCTAAAGTCACAAATTAAGCAGCACGCTCCTGAACTGAAATGACTTTATTAACTGTGCTCTAATGACACCTGCCACATAATATAACTTTATTGTTGCCCGAAAATGCAATATTTAGCAGCGTGAGCAACACTACAAGCATAATTAATTTTTGACCTTTGTTGTGGTAGGGTTGCTAGAAACGTTACACCTAGATATTAATGGACGTGGCTCTTTCAAGCAGCGAATACCTAATATTACAGTATTGATTTTGCTGTTCATCCGCGATATCTTACATTTCTCTACATTTAGAGCAAGATGTCGGCCTGTACCGTAGGACAGGAGAACCAGTGCCATTTATTGCATAACAGGGAACATCATTGTACGTTGTGCGGACTATTGTTGCCGCTCTAGATGTTCTTCCGGCAGCAGCATATATTGTTTTCGTTGTTCATTTCCAAGGCGGCATCGACGCGGCTCGGACAGGGCCGCACAACACCCCAGTGCGTGTGCAGGGAGAGAGTGAGTGAGGATTCGTGGTGCGGGTAGGAGGCTGTGACGTAGTGAGCATGTAGTTTCCAGATACGCAGAGCGCAGATTTGACAGACCTCTGTCTGGGTACAGCTCTGACTGTGTGCAGTCTTCACGTGTCGCCTGTACCGCCTCCGCTCCGCAGCCCCCAGTGCAGCGCCATCCCCCGCCGGCTCCGCCAGTGCCGCGGCTGCCAGCGCCACCCTTTTCCGGCTGCGCGGCGGCGGCGGCGGCGGCGGACCTCCAGCGCTCACCCGCTGGATATTTTTACAGCCCCCGGGGCAATAAACATCCCGGCCGGCTCCGGGCTTTCTTGCGCCCCTTCTCCAGAAGCCGCCGCCGGGCACAAAGGCGTGCCCCCATTCCATTCCACCCACCCCCTGGTTGCCGCGCACACTTATCAAGATTGGCTCTGGGCCGCGGGCAGCCGGCTCCTCTCTCATCTGCAGTAAAATTCCGGGCCGGCGAACTGCCCGAATAAAATCCCGGTCTTCAGCCCCCTCGCATCCCTCGACCCCTCCACGCCAATTCGACTTCTAAGCCGCCAGCGACTTGATGACGCTGCAGTCTCCACTGTGCGCCCGCGCGCACCACCCTTTCCCATTGTTGTTGGAAGGGATCTTGCTCTAGTGATAACCTTAAACGTCCCTCCGAACAATGACGACGAGTAATTCTCCGAGACTACTCGTCTCATAAACATGGTACCCCAAGTACTAAAACCAGCGCACGTACTTACGAAATCTTACAGGTAAAATATAAACACACGCGATTCCACGAGTTGTGTTCTCTCATCGCATTCTCCTCCATCTCTAATGACCCTCCCGTTTATTGCAAGTTTTATTTCTTAGTATACGGTTATTTACAATAAATTATGTACTATTACTAACTGTTCCTGCGCACACGTTGCTGTGGCTCAGTCTCGTTAAACGGAAAAGAAACAGAAAACACAAGTTTCTAATAGGTCTAGGAATAGCAAATACTTCCTAATCTCCCACTCCCACCGTCTCTGTCCATCCCTCCCTTTCTTTTTCCAACCGCCCCCTCCCCATTCTTTCTGTCCATTACTTCCCAACCCACTCACTCTATCCATCTTCTCTTCCCCTCCTCATCTTCCTCCTCTCTCTCTCCATCTTCTCCTCCTCCCTCTCTCTCCCACTCTCTCCATCACCTCCTCTCTCTATCCGTTCCTCACCTCTCTCCCCATACCCTCCTGTCCCCTCTGTACCTCCCCCTTTCCGCTTTCTGTGTCCGTTTCCTCCCATTCTTCTCCCCTCTCCTCTTCCCCTCTCTCGCTGACCTTGAGCGTCTTTTATTGTTATTGCAAATTCAGATTATGTCCATCTCAATCATCACAACGACCAGCACCACCACCGTCATGATGATCATCATCATCATCATCATCACTACCGCCACCATCCTTTAGACATAAACCAATAGTCATAATTACAACTTTCCTGAAACTTCCTGGCACATTGAAACTGTGTGCCGAACCGAGACTCGAAGTCGGGACCTTTGCCTTTCGCGGGCAAATTCTCTGCCAACTGAGCTACCCAAGCACGACTCACGCCCTGTCCTGGCGGAATTAAAGCTGTGAGGCGTATTTTTTCCGATGTTTCAACAGACATTTTCAGTTCCGTTTCTGCATTTTGTAGCTGGATTCAACCCAAACGATTACTGCTCATCACGTCGTTCATGGGACACCCACTGTCGACGGAAAGCGTTAGTTTGTGTCCCGTTGCAGGCAATTTAATTTTTTTTCAAATCGTAATTTTACGAACCCATTCTATGGAGCGCTCCCAAGTTAGTCTAACACGACGTTATGTATTAACAGCGACAGCAAATCTCGGAGAATAACCAGCAGCCATGGCCCTCGCTGACTGCTACCGCCGAGCTCGCTGCGCTGCTGAGTTGCTGCTGGATTCCTGTTTATTCTTCGTGGTTTGCCATCACAGGTAATATATATCGATAAAACTAATATTGCACTACACTAATGAGGGAGAGCTCCATAGAACGAGCACGTAAAATTACTATATAAAAATCATTTTCTTTGTAATCGGAAACAAACAGGAGACTTGTGTTGGCCCTTCGTGTCGTATGAAAGACGTGACAAGCGATAAGTGCTTGTGCTGACTCCAGTTGCACAATGCAAAATTGATATTACAAACATCTGCACGACACCAGAGAACGTGTGTCTGAAGACTCTTAGGAGAGGCACTTCATATATAAAATATATAGCCTATCTGTATCAAAACGTTTGTTACAGTAACGTGTATAAATCTGAAGTAAATCGGTGGACTACTTTTTGAGAGTTTTCGTAAGATTGTGACAAAAGTCACGGGATAGTGATAACACACAATCGCGTACACAAAGTGTAGAAGAGCAGCGCACTGACGGAGCTGTCATTCGTGCTCAGGTGATCCATGCGGAAAGGTTTCCGACGTGATTGTGTCCGCACGACGGAAATTAACAGACGTTTTTACACGGAATTGCAAGTGGAGCTAGACGCATGGGACATTCCATTCCGGATAGCATTAGGGAATTCAATACTACAAGATCCACAATGTCAAGAGTGTACGGATAATATCAGATTTAAGACATTACCTGTTACTATGTGCAATGTACGACCGAGAGCAGCGGGGTTTGCGTAAAGTTGTCAGTGCTAACAGACAAGCAACGCTGTGCGAAATAACGGCAGAAATCAATGCGGGACATACGATGAATGTATCCATTAAGACAGTGCGGCGAAATTTGGCATTACTGAGGTACGGCAGCTGACGGCCGACACACTGGTTTTGCTGACAGCACGACATCGCCTGCAGCGGCTCTCCTCGTGAAAATATCAGTTGGACCCTAGACAACGGGGAAACAGTAGCCTGGTCAAATGAGTCCCGATTTCAGTTGCTAAGAACTGATGGTAGTTTTCGAGTTTGGCGCAGACTCCACGAACCCATGGACCCAAATTGTTAGCAAGACACAGTACAAGCTGGTAGTGACTCCAGAATTGTCTGGGTTGTATTCACGTGGAGTGGATTGGAAATGGTTAGGTTCAGCTGCTAGGAGACCAGTTGAACCGAAGTATGGACTTCGTGTTCCCAAACATGTCACTGGGTCACAGGTGTTCACGATTGGCTTGAACAACTTTCTAGACAATTCGAGCGAATGATTTGGCCACCCACCTGGCCCGACATGAATCCCATCGCGCCTCTATGGGACATAAGCGAGAGGTCAATTCCTGCACAAAATCCTTGCACCAACAATATTTTTGCAAACTATTCACGCCATGTCGAGTTTCTGACTACGCCAGGGAAAATGAGGTCCGACAGATATTTGGAAGTATCCCATGACTGCAGTGACCTCAGCGTAGTGACATGCCAGCGATAAACACGATTAACAGCACAGCGAGGCTGCGTTCTGACCAATGACTGATTCTGTAACAGAATCCTCTCATACAGCAACGCGCCAAGAGGATGACGCAATCGCCACAATAACGCACGAAAATACGAGGAGGCTGCGGGGTAAGTAACTTCTGCTGAACACTGTACTGCATTGGAAAGTGGCACAAATGCACCTACATGTACACATGAATCTGCTTGGATACTGTACAAATCACACTTAAGTGCCTGGCAGAGGGTTCATCGTACCACCTTTACAATAATTCTCTATTATTCCACTCTCGAACAGTGCGCGGACAAAACGAACACCTGTATCTGTCCGTCGGCGCCAACAGAATATTTTCGCATTCGGAGGTGAATGTTGGTTATCGAAATTTCATAAGAAGATCCCGCCGCAACGAAATACGCCTTTGTTTTCATTATGTCCACCCCAAATCCTGTACCATGTCAGTGACACTCTCTTTCGCCGGCCGGGGTGGCCGAGCGGTTTTAGCCACTACTGTCTGGAACCGCGAGACCGCTACGGTCGCAGGTTCGAATCCTGCCTCGGGCATGGATGTGTGTGATGTCCTTAGGTTAGTTAGGTTTAAGTAGTTCTAAGTTCTAGGGGACTGATGACCTCAGAAGTTAAGTCCCATAGTGTTCAGAGTCATTTGAACCATTTGAATTTGACACTCTCTCCCCTATTTCGCGATAATACAAAACGTACTGCTCTTTGTTGAACATTCTCGATGTACTTCGTTAATCCTATCTAGCAAGGATCCGAGACGGCGCAAGCAGTACTCCAAAAGAGGACGGACAAGCTTAGTGTAGGCAGTCTCTTCAGCAGATCTGTTACATCTTTTAAGTGTCCTGCCAATAAAACGCAGTCTTTGGTTAGCCTTCTCCACAAAACTTTCTATAAGTTCCTTCCAATTTAAGTTGTTCGTAATTGTAATTCGCAGGTATTTAGATGTCTCTACGGCCTTTAGATTTGACTGATTTATCGTGTAACCGAAGTTCAACGGATTCCTTTTAGCACTCATGTAGACGACGTCACACTTTTCATTATTTAGGGTCAGTTGCCAATTTTCACACCATACAGATATCTTTTGTAAGTGGTTCTGCTCTTTGTTTGATCTTCTCATGACTTTACTGGAACATGAACGACAGCATCATCTGCAAACAACCTAGCTCTGGCGCTCAAATTGTCTCCTAAATCGTTTATACAGATAGGGAACAGCAGAGGGCTTGTAAACACCACCTATGGAAAGCCAAAAATCGTTTCTATTTTGCTCGATGGCTTTCCGTCAATTACTACGGATTGTGACCTCTATGACAGGAACTCATTAATCGAGTCGCATAACTGAGACGATGTTCCACAAGCATGGCATCTGATTATAAGCTGCCTGTGTGGTCCAGTGTCACAGTCTTCCAACATAGTCACAAAGTCACTCTCTGTAAACAACGATCGAATCGTTGTCGCAATCGTCCAGTTCCACGACGCTAGAATCCAGTCCATCGTCACGCTTCGAGAAGCGCTGTCTGTACGTCCTCATCGTTAGAAAATCTCCTTCCGCCAAGCTGTTCTTCCTCGACTGTCCGTACACTGTAGTCAGGTGCCGATGTCGATCGCCTTCCTTCACTATGCTCATCACCCACGTCTGTGCTGCCATTGTCAAACTGCTGCCAGTATTTCGCTACGGGTGGACGCGACATTGCATTCAGTCCGTACACCGGCAGAATTTTCGAGGTGGTTCCGAGTACCGTTTAGACTTTTTGCACCGCGCACTTTAGCTCCAGAGTACTTTTCCAGTTGCCGCGCCTTTTCACTCCCACACTGTAGTTGCACCTGTTTATCCGAACCGCAGCAGAACCGTGTCTGCAGGAAACCCAGAACATGTGTACTATCTTCTGACAATGAGCCACTGTTGTTGCGTAATTGTCTGAACGTGGGACGACGTGTGTAAGCTACTGAACGCTCTAAGTATTTATTCCCGTTCCCGAGACTGCCGCTGTTGTTATAATCCTTTATCTCTTGTTTGTCAGGACGACGATAACAATTATGCTAAACTACGCAAAATTAACAACAATGACATCATAAAAGGAAATAATCAGCACCTTCACACCGGATCCGCATGTGTTATCACACTGCCTAGGTGGCATGTACACCCAAACGAAACTGCTCTTGTTGTCGACGAAACGACGAATGAGACGGAAGTAACATCATGCAGGCAAGATGTTAGTATAATAGGACCTCTAACGTTCTCGACATACATAAGCTATTTATTAGCCAGGATCAGCTACACTTTAACACTGTTCACTGATGATGCTGTCTAGAGGGAAGTACAGCCTTCGGACGATCATACGGAAATGCAGGAAGTGTTGGGCAAAATATGCATCTGGAGTAACGCATCGCAGCTGCATTGAACGGTGATCAAATGCCGGTAACAAAGAGAAAGAAGCTGTTGATATCCGATTAAAAGGGCAGTGGTGAACATCTTGACCACGTCATATCGTGCAAGTATTTGAGGGTAATACTAATAATCGATATGAAACAGGATAATTACGTAACGTCAGTGTTAAGAAGGTCAATGATAGACTTAGATTTGCTGGAAGGGTTCTGGAAAAATGCAAGCAACTGTAAACGATATTTATGAAAGACACCAGTGTGACTAGTTATAATAATGCATGTGAATTCCTAAGGTACCAAACTGCTGAGCTCATCGGTCCCTAGACTTACACACTACTTAAACTAACTTATGCTAAGAACAACACACACACCCATGCCCGAGGGAGGACCCGAACCTCAGGCGGGAGGGGCTATGCAGTCTGTGACGTGACGCCTTTAACCACGCAGCCGCTCCGCACGGCTGACCAGTTACAGAGTATTGCTGAAGGGTGCAGGGTTCTTTTAAAGTAGGGGTGTCAAAAGATATCGAATGAATTCAGGGACGCGTTGCTATCACAGTACCGGGTTCCCGGGTTCGATTCCCCGCGGGGTCAGGGATTTTCTCTGTCTCGTGATGACTCGGTGTTGTGTGATGTCCTTAGGTTAGTTAGGTTTAAGTAGTTCTCAGTTCTAGGGGACTGATGACCATAGCTGTTGTCCCATAGTGCTCAGAGCCATTGAGCCTATCACAGTAACAGGCTGGTATAGCCCATATAAAAAATTCTTGCCATACTTAAATGCTTCGAAGACCAACGACGCTGTTCTCGCGAAACACTGTTGGGTGAATTTAGAGAACTTACATTCAAGTTAGAGTGTAGGCCATTTCGCTGGTGTTGAACGAGATCAGTCTGTATGAAGCAGCAGCGGAAATGAGACCAGAGATATGCACTGTATAACAACTAAGACCAAACAGTAGAATAAGTATCGCATTTCCGCCCGCATAACACATGATGGACTAAACATGGATGATACGTCGAGCATACTAGCAGAGGCAAAGACGGTATTCTTGCTGTAAGTGTGCTAGGATCAAACATAGGCCTATCTTGTAATTTGAGGATAAATATGTGAGAATGTACGTCTGAAGCACAGTATCAGTTAAAAGTCAATCACGGACTGTAGTAATACCAGAAAGGAGAAGAACTGATAGCGATATAGTATTGCAAAAGGAACTGAACATTGAGTAAGCTGACGACGTTAGAAATGAAGTTCTCCGCAGAATTTGCTAGGAAAGGCTTAGTATTTTTGTCTAGTCTGATATGGCCCGTCACATGTTCCTCTCCTTTACCAACGTCTTGATCTAGCACTGACACATCATCTCCTTTCCCCTAAAGCTTTGACGCTGTATAGCTTCGTCAAGTACCATGGAAGTTATTCCTAGATGTTTTAACTCACGTCGTATCATCCTGTCCCTTCTTCCTGACAGTGTTTTCCATATGTTCATTTCCTCGCCGTCTCTGTGGTTAACTTCATCATTCACTATCTTATCGCGCTACTTAATTTTCAACATTCTTCTGTAGCACTACATATCAAACGATTCGAGTCTCCTTTTCCGGTTTTGCACCGACCGAGGTGGCGCAGTGGTCAGTACAGTCGACTCGCATTCGGGAGGACTAAGATTCAAGTCCGCCTCTGGCCATCCCGATTTAGGCTTTCCTTGATTTCCCTAAAACGCTCAAGGCAAATACCGGGGGGGGGGTTCCTTTGAAAGGGCGCAGGTGACTTCTTTCTTCATCCTTGAATCAATCGGTGTTTGTGCTTAGTCTCTAATGAATTTAGTGTCGATAGGATGTTTAAACTTAATTTTCCTTCCTTCATTTTTCCGGTTTTCAAATGTTTCTTGATTCACTCCCATACAACGCTATCTTCCAAACATACATTATCAGTAATTTCTTGCTTAAATTATGTCCGATGTTTGTTAGTTTTAGCTAGTAATGCCTCTAGTACTTCGCCTGTTATGTGTCATTTTGGAAGTTAGGTAGCAGAATTCCTTCACTTCCTGTACTTCGTCGCTCCCAATTTGATGTTAAGCTTATACCAAATTTCGTTTCTGCTACTACTCAATATTTTCGCCTCTTTTCGGTATACGCTCAATCCATATTCTGTACTCATTGGACTATGCATTCCACTCAATGGGTCCTATAATTCCTCTTCAGTTTTACTGAGGACAGTAATGTCATCATAGGATCTTATCATCGATATCCTTTCATGCTGAATTTTAATTCCACGCGGTGGTCTAGCGGTTCTGGGTGCTCAGTCCGGAACCGCGCGACTGCTACGGTCGCAGGTTCGAATCCTGCCTCGGGCATGGATGTGTGTGATGTCCTTAGGTTAGTTAGGTTTAAGTAGTTCTAAGTTCTAGGGGGCTGATGACCACAAATCTTAAGTCCCATAATGCTCAGAGCCATTTGGACCATTTTTTAATTCCGCACTGAAGTTTTCTGCTATTTCCGTTATTTCTTCTTCGATGAAGAAATTGGACAGTAGGGCCAAAAGACTGCGCCCCTGCTTTACACACTTGTCTTTTGTTCGTAGTTCTGACTGTTACTTTTTGTACATAGTGTATTAGCAATCTTTCTCTATAGCTTACCACTCTTTCCTTGACAATTTCGAACATTTTGCACCATTTTATATTGTTGCACGATTTATCAAAGTCGAAATCATATTAGTATCCTGAAGGAGGACTTTAGAACTGTTTATCTGGTGTCATTAATTTTCCTAAAGGCACGCTGATCATCTAACATAACCTCTAATTTTGTCGTTAAGGGGGGGTAGGACGTCAAACGGGCCGACTTGAGCAGGAGAAGCATCACAGGATATTTTAATTTCCAGTGTTCATACTTTTTCAAATAAATTCATAAATGTTTCTCAGCATCACCAGGAAGGATCAGGATTCACACCCATTGCAGTGGAAGTTCGAAAACATAACAAAATAAATTTTTTTATGTTCGAAATTTCATCATTTTTTCACTTACTAATGGTAGCATTTGTTGCTATAGGTACACTTTTCTTCATAAGTTAGAGAGATTCTTCGATAAATTTTGCACAGCATACATACCATACTCACAGGTGTATGAAACTCTAGAGTTTATTTAATTTATGAAAAAACGAATGAACTATTATATTTTAAACTTCATGTTTAGAAAAAATACAAATTTTATAGTTAATTACCTCAGTTTTTAATAGATTAGGAAAATTCTAGAGTTTCATACACCTTTAAGTATGGTTTGTTCGCTATGCAAAATTCATCGAAGAATCTGTCTTACTTATGAAGAAAAGTGTACCTATAGCAACAAATGCTGCCATTAATAAGTGAAAAAAATGATGAAATTTCACACGTAAAAGAAATTACTTCGTTATTTTTTGGAACTTCCACTGCTATGAGTGTGAATTCTGAATCCTTCCTGGTCATGTTGACAAAGTTTTATGACTTTATTTGTAAAAGTATAGACACTGGAAATTGAAATGTCCTGTGGTGCCTGTCCTGCTCCAAGTCTGCCCGCCTCAAGGAGAGAAATTGTAGAGGAAGGTAAGTCAACAAACAAGTGCTGTTCTGAGATGAAGAGATTGGCACAAGAGAGGAAGACGTCGTCATAGGCCATCAGAAGACAGTTGACCATCACACAACGCTACTCAGAAATGGAAAAAGGTAAGATAGCTTTTTTTAAGGGCTGTCATATGCGTTGTGAAATGGTCTTTCTAGAAGCAATTAATAAACTACATTAGAGACACATTTGACTCATTTCTTTATTTTTACCATCACTCAAAGACACAGCCTATTTTATTTCTTACCTTTAGACAAATCATTTGATCGAATTCTTTTTTTACAATTTTTTGTTAATTTCAAGTTTTGCTTAGAAAGTGTGATCTTACCAGCATCTGATTACCTTTATTCTTCTAGACTGTCCTCAGATTAATACTGGATGCGAGGAAAACAATTTTGTCAGTTAAACATCACGCGATTAAACATTTTTACGCGAAAAATACATGGGCCTAGAAGATTTTAACTTTGTGACACTTCATTTACAGCTAGCAGCAGCTGTTCGTGAAATATTCGACTTTTCCTTCAAAAAATTCGTTTTCATCAGGTGGTTTTTTTTTTTCTTTTTGACAAAATTAGACATCACACTATTGAATCTGATACATGATACGTCGATTTTCCACTCATTATTTGGCTATGAATATTCGGATGAAGACCAACTGCGCGACTTTCAGGGAGTCTTGTTCTAGCTGTGCTCAGACACCTGACCAGAAAACTGCAGTGCGCGAACATCGCGTGTCGTGAGGCTGGACGAGTGGAAGGTGCGGTCCGGTCAGCGTGTCCACGCGGCGCCGCGTCGTACTCCGGACGCCCCGCCGTGGTGCGGTGCGGTGTCGCGCGGCGTGGCGCCGCCCGCGTGTTTATTTACGTCGCGCTACGCCTGACTGCCTGCCAAGTCTGTTCCGTGTAGCTTCCGCCCCCCTGTGTGTGTGTGTGAAGCAGCGTGTGCGCGCATCGCGGTCGCTGCCGCTGCGTGACTGCTCCGCCGGCGAGGTGCGACAGACGCCCGCCGTGCCTGCACACAAAGCGCCGTGTTCCCATTCTCCAGCACCTGCGCCTGCAGCTAACGAGGAAACGCCTGCCGCTCTTACGCAACTGCGAGCTGTTGCGTCGCCACCGACTCTCTGCCTCCGTGTTGATTTACACCCGTGGGAGTCCTCGGCGACTTCCCTCAGTTGAACATTATCAGCCTCATTCTCCACTAGAACTCTTCCTGGTGTTTGACCGCATTATGAGTATTTATTTTCACTTCTCAACAAAAAGAAAGAAGGCTCTACAATGGGAGGAGCAAGCGAAATGCAACTTCACAGGTGGAGATGATATCTGGTATTATTTATGTGATTACAAAATTCAATCAAATTTACAAAGGTCTTGGCAATATCAACCCACGTAACAGTATGACGTTGCCGCCCTTCTGGCCTTGGTGCATGCGTTGATTCGGTTATGAAGGCTGTATTCCCTACTGAGGCAGGCCCACACACACTTGTTGTAACTAGTAAAATGGCTCTGAGCACTATGGGACTTAACTGCTGAGGTCATCAGTCCCCTAGAACTTAGAACTACTTAAACCTAACTAACCTAAGTACATCACACACATGCATGCCCGAGGCAGGATTAGAACCTGCGACCGTAGCGGTCGCCCGGTTCCAAACTGAAGCGCCTAGAACCGCTCGGCCACACCGGCCGGCGTTGTAACTACTAGTTGGCCTCCTGAATTCTGGCACTGGGCCAGTGTTGACACCGGAGCTGGTTTCACTCATGTTCTATTGCGGACACATATGGGGATCTTGCAGGCCACGCGAGATCTCACTGCCGGCCGGAGTGGCCGAGCGGTTCTTGGCGCTTCAGTCTGGAACCGCGCTGCTTCTACGCTCGCAGGTTCGAACCCTGCCTCGCGCATGGATGTGTGTGATGTCCTTAGGTTAGTTAGGTTTAAGTAGTTCAAAGTTCTAGGGGACTGATGACATCAGATGTTAATTCCCACAGTGCTCAGATGCATTTGAACCATTTTTAGAGATCTCAGTCAGTCCAGAGACACGTGCCATGCCTGGATTCGCATTGTCCTGTTCAAAACTAGCACGACTATACTGGCGCATAGGTGGTTACACGTGACGACGTAGGAAATCCGTGACACCAATTATTGTCACTCCATGTTTCCGAGAGGTATTATCACTCTGAATGCAGCCGTTTTTGCTGTGGTGCTAACGGTAGCGTACGCATGAGACTACCTTGCTGGTCCGGCTAGTCCTCGGATGGTAGGTGCAGATGAAAAGGGGCTACAATGTCGACCGAGATCATGACGATGAGTATGACTGTCCTCATCTTCCCATACTGTCCTACACTGGGCCACTATCGCATCTTAACACCCCACAAATATTGATAGTGCCTAATTCCACCTGCCATCCAATGGAGCCGTATAATGAGGCTCCTTTCAAACTCTGTCAGGCGCTGAAAACGCTGTCTCACACGAGTAAGCATTGTTTCCCTGTCCTTCACAGTGATCAATCAACATCTTCCACTCTTCACGCCTTTTATATATCCCCCCCCCTCCTCCCGCCCCACGACTGACAGCAACACTCAACACAACCAATACTAATGCACTCTGGTGGCCGATCTACCTGCCACAGAGAAAGCAACTAATCATTTTCAAATCCACCGTCGGTCTGCACATGTACTAACTTCTACTGACACGTGACAATGTCTTCTGTGTGCTCTGTTTTTCTGTTAGGCAGTGTACTGTAGCCCGTTTACATTAGGCCCTATACGCTCTTACTTCCGAACAGGAATTCACACATACAGTATTTTTGATCACGGCTGTCTGCTATAGCAAAAAAAAAACGTTCGTAATTATAATTTATCTGAGGAAGCCTGGCTGTAGTCTCAGCCGAAACTTTGATACGTCAGTAATACGTGACTCGGTCTAACACCCACAAGACTTTTATCAGAATGGACTCTGACCATCTTGTATTTACCAGTCTCATTTCTTATTTTCTCCCAGTTCTCGTACACACTTCGTCACATTTTATTTCTTCTTGTATCTGATAGTTTAGCACCACTTGCTTTTACAACTTGTCCTCAAATCTACGGGGTGGCTCACGCCATGAGGTGCCCCCTTAGTGTTTCAAATCCAGTCGTTTCTAAATTCGTTCCTCGAATGTAAAAATATGTGTGACCTGACATGTAATAGCGAAATAACATGTATTTTCGACGGTGACATGTCACAGATAGGCCAGACATACTTTAATATTTGCAAGACGCACTTGAGAAAGACTATTAAGCCGAAATCATGATTGTGTAAAATAAAGGAGCAAGTACTAGTCAAACGGTGGAAATTTCTTTCAGAAACTTCTATATGACTGTGGTCCCCCACAAAAGAAAGATCATTAACACATTCAGACATTATTCTACTGAAAAGATGGAGCCCTCAAGCAGATGTGACTTCCGTTTGTGTTCTAACTTAAGTTTACTGTCCATTGTGTGCTCTACAACACCGTGTAGATGGCCAAAGACTTTTATCACTCCTTTCTATGTCACACTACGGTTGAGTGACGCGTATCTTAAATAGTTCCTCCTCCTAGTATTGTAGCTATCAGTGTTATTGTTGTTTTCAAACTGTGATTGACTGTTGATAACAATCTTCTTATGCGAATAAATGTACTGCGGGGCAGTTGTCAGTATGCCCAACTGTTTAAACAGCAGTCTGCAAGAAGATCAAGATTGGACACCGCAAAGTATCCTTATTACTTGCTTCCATGGAGCGAACACTTTTTTCCCCAGTGACATGTTACCGTACAATATGGGACACTAAGATAATAATGAATGAAAATAAGAGAAACAATTCAAACATTTTTACATTTCCGTCTCCAGTATCTGACATTATCCGTAACGCAAAAGTTGTAAAACAAAGACATTTAAGAAGATCTTTAATATGCGATTTACATTTCAGTTTCCTGTCGCTATAAACTCCTAAAGTATCGTATTTAATTTATGGTTTATCCTCGTGCATTGTTTCTAATTATGTGTTCAAACCTTGTGCTTCAGGGAGCTTCATTTATTGTGTCTAATTTAAATTCAGTGACAGCCCATACGCAGAAAATCATTTATCAATTTTCAAGAGAATATTAACTTACATTTTCAGGTGTTAAATTAAGGTTGATTATAATACTTGCATCGTCAGGAAAGAGAACTATGTCTGCTTCTTAACCAGGCGAAAAAAGATCATTTACATGTAAAAAGAAACAGAGAGAAACCAATGTTGATCCCTGTGATACACCTGTAGTAGATACTTCCATGCCGCGTGGGATTAGCCGAGCGGTCAAAGGCGCTGCAGTCATGGACTGTGCGGATGATCCCGGCGGAGGTTCGAGTCCTCCCTCGGGCATGGGTGTGTATGTGTTTGTCCTTAGGATAATTTAGGTTAAGTAGTGTGTAAGCTTAGGGACTGATGACCTTAGCAGTTAAGTCCCATAAGATTTCACACACATTTTTTGTATTTCCATTGTGAAGATGCTGTATCACTGTCTGCATATGTGATGGAAGATCATTTATAATGTATATAATAAGAAAAAGAGCAGACCAAATATGGATCCCTGTGGTACACTTGTAGTGATTATTCCGCATTGTGAAGATGATCAATGATTGTGTACAATTCTTGAGATACCTATCGTATTCCTCGGTGTATGTAGAGTCATGGACAGCAGTAACACGACAGAAAACGTTCTTTATAGCGTTTGGGGGCCGAGGTTCGCTGCGGAGATTTGACCCGCTGGAGAAACATGGAGGCCCCACGTGGCCGGGTCACGTGACAGGGCGGCGCCGGGTCGGCAGGGCGTGGCCGCAGCGGACCTGGAGAGCAGAGCGAGGCCTATCTGCCGCGAGGCGGGTGCCGCCCAGATAACAGGTCGCCGAGCCTGCTGTGGGCGGCGGTGGGCGGCGGCCGGACGCTATATCGGGACCCTTACCCAAACTGCCCCGCGGTCTTCGAGCCGAGTCAGTTATATGTACGAGCACGGAGTACATCTCCATTTACAAACCGCAAGCCACTTTATGGTGTGTGACCAAGGGTACTTTTGGCTCCATTACATTTCCTCCCTTTTCCTGTCCCCTTCACGAATGGCGTACGCGAAGAATGAATATCGGGAACGTCCTATTCAGCTTTAATTTTTCAGGCTTTCTGGTTGTGGCTGTAATTAAGTATTTTACCATAGTCACTGTTTCCAGTGATTTGTAGTCAACAGTGCAGACGTCTTGTAGTGGATTTCTGCGCCTGTTTAAGTGTAATAACTATACACGATGTGATCAAAAGTACCCGGACATCCCCCAAAACATACGTTTTTCACATTAGCTGCATTCTGCTGCCAACTACTGCCAGGTACTCAATATCAGCGACCTCAATAGTCATTACACATCGTGAGAGACTAAAATGGGGCGCTCCGCCAAACTCACAGACTTCTCATGTGGTCAGGTGATAGGACGTCACTCGCGTCAAACGTCTGTACGCGAGATTTTCACACTCCTAAACATCCCAAGGCCCACTGTTTCCGATGTGATAGCGAAAACATGAAAGGACACGTACAGCACAAAAGCGTAGACGCCGACCTCGTCTGTTGACGGATAGAGAGCACCGGCAATTGAAGATGGTCGTAATGTGTAATAGGCAGACATCTATCCAGACCATCACACAGGCATTCCAAACTGCATCAGGATCCAGTGCAAGTACTATGACAGTTAGGCGGGAGGTGAGAAAACTTGGATTTCATGGTCTAGTGAAATGCCAAATAACGCTTCGCTTGGTGTAAGGAGCGTAGACATTAGACGATTAAACAGTGGAAAAATGTTGTGTGGAGTGACGAATCACGGTGCACAATGCGGCGATCCGATGGTAGGGTGTGGGTATGACGAATGCCTGGTGAACGTCATCTGCCAGCGTGTGTAGTACCAACAGTAAAATTCGGAGGCGGTGGTGTTATGGTGTGGTCGTGTTTTACATGGAGGTGACATGCACCCCTTGTTGTTTTGCGTGGCACTATCACAGCACAGGCCTACATTGATTTTTTAAGCACGTTCTTGCTTCCCGCTGTTGAGGAGCAATTCGGGAATGCATCTTTCAATACGATCGAGCACCTGTTCATAATGCACGGCATGTGGCGGAGTGGTTACACGACAATAACATCCCTGTAATGAACTGGCCTGCACAGAGCCCTGACCTGAATCCTATAGAACTTCTTTGGGATGTTTTGGAACGCCGACTTCGTGCCAGGCCTCACCGGCCGACATCGATACCTCTCCTCAGTGCAGCACTCCGTGATGAATGGACTGCCATTCCCCGACAAACCTTCCAGCAGCTGATTGAACGTATGCCTGTGACAGTGGAAGCTGTCATCAAGGGTAAGGGTGGGCTAACACCATACTGAATTCCAACATTACCGATGGAGGGCGCCACGAACTTGTAAGTCATTTCCAGCCAGGTGTCCGGATACTTTTGATCACATAGTGGATATAAAATACAGTGTCCCGACTGACTGACTCACTCACACTCTCACTGACTCATCATCGCTCAGCCCAAATCGTTAAGAATGGGAACTTGAAATTAGGAGAGGATTTTGACCGTATACTGTCGGCGTCGTTTAAGAAGGGATTGTTCGGAGTTCCACTCCTAACGGAGTGAAATAGAGGATGAAAGGCTCTTTGAAAATTAACCGCTATTACGGCAGTTTTGAAGCTAGACGTGCGGAAATTGGTATTTGATTTCTCCGTCAGAAAGAAGGAAATACGTGTTACAGTACTTCAGGCAATTTAACCCCTATGGAGTCAAATAGTGATTGAAAGATCTTTTTTTTAATAAATCACTATTAAAAGACTTCGAAACTATTTTTAAAGGCGCGTATATGAAAACTAGTGTTTGACTTCTCGGATACAAACAAAAAAGTAAGTGCTTCAGTATTTTAGAAACAGGGGATGTAATTTTTTAAGAATATGTATTCGTTAGGCTAAAATTTTTTTAGAGCTGTACTTATGAAATCTGGTGTTTCACTTCTTGGCCGGATACAAAAAAAAAAAAATATGTGTTGGCGGATGAAAGTTTCTATGGAATTATCTGCATAGGAACGCAGAAGGCATGATTAAGAACAATAACCTTGGACTGTAGCTACCAGAACTGATTTTTGGTAAACAATACATTCGGAGAAGACCAAGCTCCTACGCCCTTAATTAGCGTGAAAAGTTTAGAAGGTGTTGCAATTTGTGTACAACATAAAAATTCAATGAAAGAAACTAAATCTGTGCACACCATACAGTCTACGCGAGCGAAGTAGTGGGCACTAAGCTGTTACTGTTATATTGAGTCAGGTTCAAGGTCAACTTTCAGTCCCTGAAAATGTGATAAGTCTTCTGTAGGTCTTCCTCAAAATCGTTTTATAACCGCTTCGTCTCCAAAGAGCCTCATGAAGCTTCCGACATTCTCCATTAGATCATTTAAATTATATACATGTCGTAAACAGTAATGGTCCTTTTACTCTTCCTTCATTCTGAAATTACCTTTTGAACAGTCGATTATGTTCCGCTAAGAGCGACGTGTTGTGCTCTGTTTGCAAGGAAGTCATGAACCCTGCCAGAAATCTCGTTTGACACTCGGTAAAATCGTATTTTGTTCACTAATGACAGTGCGGATCCGTATGAAATGCTTTCGTCAAAAAACGCACATGCTGATTTTACGCTACCAGCTGCAAATATGGAATTCGCAATTCAGTCTTGACGGTGCTGATACTTTCTAACGTAGTCTACCGCATTCTGCCGCACGGCGCGAAATCTGAAAAACCTGCTCGTACTCACATCTCGATCGTTTCATTTCCGAGAAAGGCGGGCCACAGAAATTGTATATTTCCGAGAATCCGGCCCGGCAACATGTCCGGTCAAACCAAATGCAGCAAAATGCTCGACAACATTTCCGTCCACTTTAGTCTGGCAATGTTGGCGACAGTGCATTTTACGGGTCAGAAGGTGTCACACGGGCCAGAGTAGTACCGCGAAATGGACGACAGCGACCTAGTGGAAGCAAGAGCGTCTTCCCTGCTTTTGTATTCCACGACGCAAAACGCTAGCAGAAAAAACAGAAATCGGGCGTTCTCTTTTCTTTAAGTAAGCGGCTGCTTCAGAAACTTGAAGTAATGAACCGACGCACACATTTTCTAGAATGTTGGAACACGGTTCTGAATATATAGAAAAAGTAAAGAATTCATTGGCGTAGGTCTGAATAACACTCAGATGTAATTTCATTGCGGTTCATCAATGCAGAGAGATAACTATGAAATTCATAAATGCGATCCAACCACGGCCAGAGTCATGGGACGTGGAAAATAATGTAGACGTTACATTAACATTTTACGCCATGTGCGTAGTTACTGTAACCACGTATACATGCTCCTACTTTGATGCTGAATTCAAGGAGCGAAATGCAAGGGCAGTCCAGCGTCCTATCGCATTGTAGCCGCACATTCTTTTAATAACAAGTCAGGGTCGTGGGATAGAGGCCACGTAACTAGCTGCTTTATTCTAACGTGCATCTGCTTGATGGACAAAGCAAGGATGAGGATGACATTAAAAGCAGACCAGCTCAGGCAAAGCGGTATTCGTGCAAAAGATGTCCACTAGTATCAGTAGTACAGCTGCAGAAATTGCAGATAGTGAACATTTGAAGCACAGCATTGTATGGTAGTGAATCACGGGCTTCGGGAAAATAGAAGAGGAGAATCGAGATGTGGTGCTATCGATGAATGTTCAAAATTAGATGGACTGATAACGTAAGGGACGAGGAGGTACTCCACAGAATTGACGAGGAGAGGAACATGTGGAAAACACTAATAAGAAGAAGGGACAGGATGATAGGACATACAGTAAGACGTTAGGGAATAATTTTCACGGTGCCAGAAGGAGCTGCACAGGGTTAAAGCTCTGGGGAAAGTCAGAGAAACGAATATAAGTACCAAATCAGGGACGAATAAGTGCTATGTGAAGAGATTGGCACGGGCGATCAATTCGTGACGAGCTTCATCGAACCGCTGGTAAGAGCAGATAGACCTTCTGCCTCTGTCTGTATTATTCTGCATTCACGTTGTAAATATCACTTTCCACATCTAATACCTTTAGCTTCTGCCACCCACCCCTGTAGACCACGACATTGACACTCGATATAACTGCGCCTTTCCTAGAGTATACCTCCGTAAACCGTATCACAGCAATAAACGTAGACTTCTTTGATTGCATTTACCATATCTCTCAATCTCCCCGAAGTCGTCCCGGCCACAATCCAGTCGATTGCCTGTAGCGCGCGTCAGCAACGAATTAACACGTTGGCATGTCATCGACGCTGATTTCCAATTCAACTTGCACCTAATATGATCTATAACCGTTAATAGTCGAGACCAAAATCCTCGTACAGTGGCGGGTAGGATAGGTGTTGTAGGCTTACTCGTGCAATTTTACCCCTTGCTACTTTGTTCGCGGATGGTAGGCTACAAGGTGCAGTGGTTCGTGCCGGCGAAGAGCAACTTCAGTGCTGTTCGGACGACAACCCTGAAAAGTCTAAAAAATTTGCTTTCGAAGGTTTCCAAGCCACTGATGGAAATCCGTCGTACTAGATAACAATTTGGTTTATTATCCATGCATTCCGTCTTGAAACACTGGAGCATACAGTTCACAACTTGGCTACTTCTTCAAGGCTGAGTCAAATCCAAATCTCAGCTAACTGAACTGTTTTACATAGAATCTCCCATATTTGTTTCAGCTGTTGAGAAGTCAATGGCAAAGAACTTCTCCACAAGGGGCTCCATGGCGCGACATACGGCGTTGCAGATTCCGAGGATACACTGCATGATGATGTAAGTACATGGTAAGGAGACCTCGCGTCGCAGCACAACTCCCCAGGAGAAGCTCAAACATAAAATTACTACTCAATGGAAATAGCAACACACTAATATGTCGAATAGCAAACATCAATTACACACATCAAAAAAGTTTTGCAGCAGCCCGGTTCCCAGAACTCCTGAAGATAGACGTTGACTGTGGATATTGTATCACAGACACAGTCCCTTTGACTGTTCAGAGATGTCACTAAACCCGCCCAAAGATGTAAGCAACCATGCATGAGCAGCGCCTATTAGACGGAGGGGGTTCGACAGCCCATCAGCTCCAGTCATTCCACCAGGAAAGAGGTACACGGCTCGTGTTGTCTCTAGTTCAACCATGCCTAGACGGTCAATACCGCGGTTCGATCGCGTCCGTGTTGTTACTTTGTACCAGGAAGGGCTCTCAAGAAGCTAAGTGACCAGCTTCTTGGAATGAACCAAAGCGATGTTGTTCGCACATGGAGGAGATACAGAGAAACGGGAACTGTCGATGACACGCTTCGCTCAGGCGGCCCAAGGGCTACTACTGCAGTGGATGACCGCTACCTACGGATTATGGCTCGGAGGAACCCTGACAACATCGGCACCACGTTGAATAATGCTTTTCGTGCAACCACAGGACGTCGTGTTACGACTCAAACTGTGCGCTATAGGCAGCATGATGCGAAACTTCACTCAGGACGTCCATAGTGAGATCCATCTTTGCAACCACGACACCATGCAGCGCGGTACAAATGGGTCCAATAACATGCCTAATGGACCGCTCAGGACTGGCATCACGTTCTCTAGTGTCGCATATGCCTTCAACCACACAGTCGTCGGAGACGTGTTTGGAGGCAACCCGGTAAGGCTGAACTGTCCAGCGAGTGCAGCACGGTGGAGGTTCCTTGCCGTTTTGTTCTGTCATTATGTGGGGCCGACGTACGTCGCTGGTGGTAACGGCTGTACGATAAGTGAATGCCATCTTGCGATCGATAGTGCAATCATATCGGTAGCATTTTGGCGAGGCATTCATCTTCATGGACGACAATTAGCACCACCATCGTCTTGTGACTGACTTTCTTCAGGATAACAACGTCGCTCGACTAGAGTGTCCAGCATGACACAACATGAACCCTATCGAACATGCCTGAGATAGATTGAAAAGGGCTGTTTATTGACGACGTGATCCACCAACCACTCTGAGGCATCTATGCCGAATCGCCGTTGAGGAGTGGGACGATCTGGGCCAACAGTACCTTGATGAACTAGTTGATAGTAGGCCACGACGAATGGAGGCATGCATCAGTGCAAGAGGAAATCCTGCTAGGTATCAGAGGTACCGGTCTATACAGCAATCTGGACCCCCACCTCTGAAGGTCTCACTGTATGGTGGTACAACATGCAATGTGTGGTTTTCATGAGCAATAAAAAGGGCGGAAATGATGTTTATGTTGATCTCTATTCCAGTACAGGTTCCGGAACTCTCAGACCCGAGGTGATGCAAAACTCTTTTTGATGTGTGTATGCTTTGCCTGAAGCTAGTTAGTAACATCCGCTCTTGCTCGATCATGCAAGACCGTTGTGCTCGTCTGTGTCAAAAAATGTGCTTTATTTACTTTCAAAACACAACATGTTTCAGTAAGACATTCCCATTAGCAACTTCTATAAACAAGGACAACACGAAACATTATTTCGCATTATTTCACATAGCGTATCAATACACGCGGAATGGATATCTGTCTATGTTATTCCTGTAATGTTACGTGTCTTCAAATCAATATGCCATTAGCAGGTGCGAGAAGTGAAACTTCTTTGTCAAACATGTAAGAATGTCCATCAGGCTTATACGCTTATATCGATCGTAATTATTGGCAGCGCTTAACACTCACAGACTTCTGTTCACTGACTACCTCAAGTCAGCAATACTTTGACAGCTGTGACGTTTAAAAGAGTTCAGCATCGATATTCCAACACTGATGTACAGCTCCTCAACATCGATATCGATGGTCATCATACACTGAGACAACAATGGAGTGAAACAGCACTTCCGAAAGATGATTTCCTCGTGATTTTTAGGTAGGACTGAATGCATATCAACGTATGTTCGTAATACAGCCACGAAGTCTTCGACGCCCCATGAAATGTTCTCGGTGCACTACTCTCGCTAATTCTCTATGAAAATAAGAGATTTCTACAATATCCACCGTATCATCTTCTACCACACGATATCATTTGGTTGCGGTATGGAGGGGATTGTAGTAGGAACTTCGCTCTGGCGAGGCTGAGTGCATCCCGGACACTGGACGGTGGTCCTCCACGTGGCATCACGCGCCCTGAGCTGTCAGCTACTGAGGCGGACTACATCTCATCGACAACAATCCTATAGCAGTTGACGATGAAGCCGTAGTTGCTTCGAAATCGATAAAAATGTTGAAACACAGTTAGGCAATAGCAAAGTGTTTCACAACTGATTTTCTCGATTCCAGCGCTACGGAAGCAAAGGTGCAACTTAATTTTGTATACTATATATTACTGGCCTTTTCTTGAAAACGGCTGCGATTGGGTCCAAGAACTCTGTCCACACATCAGCATGGATTTACAAAGCATCGCTCTTGCGAAACCCGGCTTGCCCTCTTCTCGAACTATGTCCTGCGAAGCACTGATGCTGGGCAGCAGGCACATTCCATATTCCTAGATTACAGGAGAGCGTTTTTTGTCACAGTGCCTAACTGCAGATTGTTAGCGAAGGAACGAGTGCAAGAAATACGTTCTAAGATACGTCAGTCGCTCGAAGACTTGTTAAGTATTACATCCAACAAGTTGTCCTCGACTGCGAGTATACGCAGACACAAGGGTATCGTCAGGAATGCTCCCCCATGAGAGTGATAGGATCGCTCTTAGTCTCTAAATACATTAATGGTCTAATGGACGGGGTGCTGATGATGCTGTGGTGCCGGCCGGAGTGGCCGAGCGGTTCTAGGCGCTACAGTCTGGAACCGCGCGACCATGCCTCGGGCATGGATGTGTGTGATATCCTTAGATTAGTTAGGTTTAAGTAGTTCTAAGTTCTAGGGGACTGATAACCTCAGATATTAAGTCCCATAGTGCTCAGAGCCATTTGAACCATTTTTGATGCTATGGTGCACGGGAAGGTGTTGTTACCGACTGACTGTACGAACATACAGGATGAATTAGAAAGAATTTTCACTTGGTGTGATGAATGACACATAGCTCTAAATGTAGAAAAATATAAGAATGTAGAAAAGTATAAGAAAAACAATTCCGTAATGTCCGAAAACAGAATTAGTAGTGTTCTGCTTCACAGAGTCAAGACGCTTAAACATCTAGGCGTAACGTTGCTAAGTGATGTGAAAAACAACGAGCACGTATAGACGATAGAATGGAAGGCGAATGGTCGACTTCGGTCTATTGGGAGAATTTTAGGAAAGTGTGGTTCACCTGTAAAGGAGACTGCGTATAGAACACTAGTGCGGCCCATTCCTGAGTGCAGCTCGAGGATTTGGGATCCCCGAGAGGTCGGATTAGAGGAACATGTCGAAGCAATTCAAAGTCGGGCTGCTTGATGTGTTTCCGGTACGTTCGATCAACACACGAGTATGACGGAGATGCTTGGTGAATTCAAAGGGTATCCTTGGAGGGAAAATGACGTTTTTTTCGCGATACACTGTCGAGAAAATTTTGAGAAGCGGTATTTGAAGTCGACTGCAGGGCGGTTCTGCTCCACCAACGTACATTTCGCTTAACGACCACGAACAGAAATTAAGGCTCATAAGGAGGCACACAGACAGTCGTTTTTCTCTCTCTCTCTCTGTTTATGAGTGGAACAGGAAAGAAAGTAACTAGAATTGGTCCAAGGCACCCTCTGCTATGCCCCAAACGGTAGTGACAGATGCCCTCCTCGGACTGCAGGCCGAACGTCAGCGGGGAGACTGGAATTTCTACGATTTACGAAGTGACACAGCAAAACCGGCCTGCTATGGCCATAGCTGTTCGCATACCCAAAAATATCCCTTTTCGTGCTCATCTCGTTACATCGCAAAGAATTACAAAGCATTTAATCGCTAATTAGGCAAGAGTTCTGTAACACTCCATGTTAGTACAACACAGGAAATCGCACCAACGACATAAATACAACGTTAACAATTATGAAAACGCTAAGGGGAAAATTTTCAGGTGAAAAAAAAATTATCTTTGTATTGGCGGGACACATGACCTCTGATACTATGATTGTAAATGTCCTAAATTACTGGTAGTGAATAACATGGGGCCAGAAATTACACAATAACCGTTATATACAAATGGATTGGGTAATGAGTACTGCCGTTGTTTTGAGAATTAGTGAAAGTTTTCCCCATAGACATAGCAGGAAGTTACTTTCTATTCGTGGAACTTTACAATGACAAAATTGTAATTGAGACTATTTTACAAGACACGTAGTCAGAGACGGGAGCAAAAATACACTTAAGCGCCAAAGAAACTGGTACATGCGTGCGTATTCAAACACAGAGATATGTAAAAAGACAGAATACGGTACTCCAGTCGGGAACAAATGTCTGGCGCAGTTCTTAGATCGCTTGCTGCTGCTATAATGGCAGGTTATCAAGATTCAAGTGAGTTTGAGCGTGGCGTTACAGTCGGCGGACGAGCGACGGGACACAGCATCTCCGAGGTAGCGATGACGTGGGTATTTTCCCGTACCATTTCACGAGTGTACCGTGAATATCAGAAATCAAGTAAAACATCAAATCTCCGACATCGCTGCGTCCGGAGAAAGATCCTGCAAGAATGGGACCAATGACGACTGAAGAGAATTCAGTGCTGTAGATTTCAATGCTGGGCCTTCAACGAGTGTCAGAATTTAAGCCATTAAACGAAATATTATCGATATGGGCTTTCGGAGCCGAAGGCCCACACGTGTACCCTTGACGACTGCACGACACAAAACTTGACGCCTCACCTGGGCCCGTCAACATCGTCACTGGGCTGTTGACCACTAGAACCTTGTTGCCTGGTCGGACGAGTCTCGTTTCAACTTGTATCGAGCGGATGGACGTGTACCGGTATGGACACAACCTCATGAATCCATGGATCCTGCACGTCAGCTGGGGGCTGTTCTATTTGGTGGAGGCTCTGTAATGGTGTGGGGAGTGAGAAGTCTGAGTAATATGGAACCCCTGATATCTCTTGATACGACTCAGACAGGTGAGACGTACGTAGGCATCCTGTCTGATCACCTGCATCCATTCGTGTCCATTGTGCATTCCGACGGACGTGGAAAATTCCAGCAGGACATTGCGACACCCCAGACATCAAGAATTGCTACAGAGTGTCTCCAGAGTGTCTTCTGAGTTTAAACACGTTCGCTGGTCACCAAACTCCCCAAACATGAACATTACTGAGCATATCTGGGATGCATTGCAACGTGCTGTTCGGAAGAGACCTCTACCCTCTCGTAATCTTGGGGATTTATGGAGAGCCCTGCAGGATTTATGGTGTTAATTCCCTCCAGCACTACTTCAGACATCAGTCGAGTCGATGCCACGTCGTTATGTGGCACTTCTGTGGGCTCACGGGGGCCCTGCACGATATTATACAGTAGTAATAACCGAGGGAAAACTTGCGCGAGTCTGCAATACTGATAGGATATTGCTACAAGAAAGATACTGTCGTCTCTAATTCCTTTTGAACGAAACAGAGGGGAAGTCAATAAATATCAAAGCACGATCCTACTGTCTATACAGAACGAAGCAGAAAAAGCGTTTCCAAAGTGTTATGCTTAATTGTGGATATGTCTTCTTCAGAGCAGTAGAAGTACTCGGAAAGCATACAAGTTTTATTAAAGGGGACTGCAGCAGTAGAAGAAGAAAACGGACGCTGCATTCGACGAAGAAGAACAAAACTACTCTCTGCTTTTCGCTCGCAAGTTCTTAGCAATGGGGAGCCAGAAAATAGCAGTGCCTTTGTCGCAATCGCGACGAAGCAACAACCAGGGTCGGCTGCAGAATGTTTTTCCACACGACTCATCTATTAGCGCCTCTCTCCGCGTTCATTTTCAGTAGAGACATTCTTCGTTACTGATTGTGGTACAGACTGTATACAAATCTTGCACTTGGGCTGTCGCTGGAGCCCGTCTCAATCTGATACCCGAAACGGCCGCTAAAAATGATGATACGTCCTGAACAAATACCTCACAGACGAGGCGTCTGTGGCGCCCCTCACACCTTGGCTTGCATCCCCTGGACTTAAGACCACCGTGAGACAATATCGAAAAACAGACTTACGTTTGCGATGAACCAGACATTACATTGAATAATTTTGCGGGAAGAGAGACATCGGAGTACTAGAATCATTATTAGCAAGTTTGTAATCAAGTGTTCCCCTTTGTAGTTACGTTTTATATGCGAGGGTAAATTCAAAAGTTCTGCACGCTGTAGGAGAGGGTAGTAGAAATGATGTGATCGGCGAAATATCTTTACAAGCCTTAAATATAATCTCCATTCTTGCTCCTGACAGCTTCCCAACGTTATGGCAATTTCTGTAGTCCGAATATGGCACCTTCAGTGTTAAGCTGTCTCATTACGCGAGTCCCCTCACTGGAAGCTTCATCAATTGTATCAAAACGTTTTCCACGGATTTGTCGAGCGTTTCTCCCGCTGGCAGGGCAATATCCGCTCTTGCATTATCGTACGAAAGTAGGACACCAGCTGCAAACATGCCAGGCCTTCTTTGGCGAATTTTCGGGCACAAAACATTTCGCAGGAACAGCTTGTAGCACGCGCCTGTTACGAACGTCCCACGAGATATTCTACTCGTAGGTATGACTCCATTCACGTGATACGCAAAGATCATCTTTAGTTTCTCCTCTGATTGTTGGCGGCGGAATTTTTTTCGGGCGTGATAAGTCGTAACTTCTGCATTGTGACGGCTGAGATTACAGTTCTGGCTCAAAATCTCGTATCCAGGCTTCATCAACTGTTACAATCCCTTTCAGGAAGTGTTCTCCTTCTGTTTTTACTATTAAAACAGTCTTGATCACGATTTATTTATTAAGGTGACCGGTTTCGACCACTACTGTGGTCATCTTCAGACCATTGAGTAGGAACCTCTTTCTGCTGGAGTAGTGATTCTCCAGCAGAAAGAGGTTCTTACGCAATGGTCTGAAGATGACCACAGTAATGGTCGAAACCGGTCACCTTAATAAATAAATCGTGATCAAGACTGTTTTTAATAGTAAATATTTGTAACACATTGATCACTGCCACTCCCATAATGTATTCAAAAGTAATGTTCTCCTTCTGTTTGATACAACTTTGAAGTAATTCTTGTACTATTCTTTTGCGGCCTGCTTTTCGCTCTTCATTCAGATCGTGCGGAACCCATCTGGCAGTAACGTTTCCAATCTTTAACTTTTCAGTTACGATTTCCTAAAATTATGTGACAGACATTCTGGCCTCATATGCAGTTCCCTCGCATGTTTTTCATCGATCGTGTCTGAAAATGTAGTTAACAATAATCTGAGAAGTGTAGTCTGTTGCAGTCGATGGCCTTCCACTTCTTCTGTTGACTTCAGTGCTTATCCCATCTTCACGGAAACGAACGGACCACCGTGATACTGTGCTACAATCGCTACAGTCTGGAACAGCGCGACCGCTACGGTCGCAGGTTCGAATCCTGCCTCGGGCATGGATGTGTGTGATGTCCTTAGGTTAGTTGGGTTTAAGTAGTTCTAAGTTCTATAGGACTCATGACCTCAGAAGTTAAGTCCCATAGTGCTCAGTGCCATTTTTGTGCTACAATCCACCACAATATTCCCTTCACACCTCTCTCAAAGCGTTATAAAAATCCGTTGGGTTCTTCCGACGGAAGTATACGATTTTGATGGAAGGACGATGGTGACTACATGCAATCTGACCTGAGATATAAAATTATATTTTAAAACTGAACACAGCCACTAGAACCCGTGAACACATATCCGCCCGTCTCGCCTAGGGTATCGTTCACAGCTGATGTGAATTTCCACTCCATCACGCCACAGCAACATACGCGCGTACGCAGTGTGCAAGGCTTTTGGAACGACCCTCGCAGAACAGAGCGTCGAAATCTGTGAAAGGATCTTCCCGCTGGGATTCCGCACTGTACTCTTCGGCTTCCTGCGCTGTAGCTGGGGCCTGCAGGCCCAGGACGGCACCTGCGTGCGAGCGCCCAGCCTTACCTGCCGTGTTGTCGGGCGTCGCCCTGCGGCCGGTGCAGCAGCAGGCAGCAGCGGGCAGCCACTGTGCCCGGTGACGGGAGCGCCGGCGCGCGACCCATGCCCGCCGCCGGCCGTGTTGACTCTGGAGAGGACGCACGGCACTGCAGTGGTCGCCTCTGCCACATCTCTGTCCGGCCTAACGGTGCGGCCGGCCGGAGGCAGGCGGAGAGCTTGCCGTCTGCGATCCGCCGGGATGCGGCAGGAAGCCGAAAAAACGCCGGCTTCTAACGGGAGAGTGAGCCGGCCGGCCAGCCAGCCGGGTTGTAAAAGGGAAGCCTGCGTCTGACCCACTTCCCCAACCCCACACAGGCCCTTCCCTCTTTCGTCACTCACTTTGTGCAGTGACGGAATACAATAACACCCTTAGACTGTTCATATACTCAGTGTGTCAGCCGGCCGAGGTGGCCGAGCGGTTCTAGGCGCTACGTCTGGAACCGCGCGACCGCTACTGTCGCAGGTTCGAATCCTGCCTCGGCCATGGATGTGTGTGATGTCCTTAGGTTAGTTAGGTTTCAGTAGTTCTAAGTTCTAGGGGACTGATGACCTTAGAAGTTAAGTCCCATAGTGCTCAGAGCCATTTGAACGCAGTGTGTCTCAGGAGGAATGATCAGTCTTCGTGGATATGACGGGAATGATCATTCGAAAGGAAATCCTTAAAGACTTAGAGTACTTCTTCGATACTGTGAAACTAATCTCTTCTACTGCAAAGTGTTTGCTTTTCATACTCTGAGAAATGGTAATATGGACCAGAACAAGAATAAAATGCCCAGTAAAATGCTGCAAAGTACATACTTTATGAGCTATGAGCATTCGTACATGTTCACTACAGTGAAACACGTCTCATCCACTCAGCAATTGCCCACAGTTCTTAAGGTAACCCCTTTACAGCCCATGTTTACGGGACTTTTTTTCTTGTTTAAATCTGAACTGCCACAATCATAATATGAGATATACAATGCGAACATTAATAAAACCAACAAGCTGCAGAGACGGATTCCTAACTGGAAATGGAGGAAAAAAGGTCGTTTGAAAATTTGTCCGGAAATGCATCGTTGCCACGGTAGATGGCGCTTACGAATGACAGTTCCTCTGACGACGTGCCCTGTGTCCCTCGTGTGTTGCACGCTGATTGACTCAGATACTGTAAGCAGCTGAATGGTCCGGTATTCATGTGGGGAACAAGTCGAGTTGGTGAAACTTCCTGCCGGATTAAAACTGTATGCCGGACCGAGACTCGAACTCGGGACCTTTGCCTTTCGCGAGCAAGGGCTGGAACAAAGGTCCCGAGTTCGAGTCTCGGTCCTGCACACAGTTTTACTCTGCCAGGAAGTTTCATATCAGCGCACACTCCGCTGCACAGTGAAAATCTCATTCAAGTCGAGTTGGTGTTTGTGTAGAGCCAAGCAGATGGAAGCGGTCTAGAGGCAGCACGGCTATACCACAACAAGTACCCTCACAGACACCAACCACATCACACAACATTTCTAGCCCTTTTTGGGCCTTTGTGTGACTATGGACGCTTTCAGACAGACGAACGTGCAGATAGGCGGCACAGTATGTGTACACCAGATTTGGAGGACCGGTTTCTACAAAATATTGAGACGAGCCCTAGAAGATACACTAGGAAAGTGGCCCTCCAACATGGTGTAAGTCAGAGTACGATAGTGTGTATCCTGCGTGACAACCGCTACTAGCCCTATCACCCACCTGCAATGCCACGGAACATCTCTTGTGAGACCGAGCGAGGTGGCGCAGTGGTTAGCACACTGGACTCGCATTCGGGAGGACGACGGTTCAATCCCGTCTCCGGCCATCCTGATTTAGGTTTTCCGTGATTTCCCTAAATCGCTTCAGGCAAATGCCGGGATGGTTCCTTTGAAAGGGCACGGCCGATTTCCTTCCCCATCCTTCCCCCACCCGAGCTTGTGCTCCGTCTCTAATGACCTCGTTGTCGACGGGACGTTAAACACTAATCTCCTCCTCCTCCTCCATCTCTTGTGACGTGGGTGCGATACAGCTCTGTACTGTGTTGTGGGACAATTTGTTACACGTAAACCGTCCATTTCTCGACACATGTTCATAGGACCGTTTCTCTTCCATCTCCAATGAGGAACCAGTCCCTGCACTTTGTAATTTTTATTAATGTTCATCCTGTATATGCGCCGGACTGTTTATGAAATTTACTAAATAAATTTGTTAAATATTATTTTTTAAAGTCTGTTTCCGACATAGGAAATACTAGAAGGAGCCTATGGAATGCCATAATATCGCTGTGTAATAAACCAGTTAATTCAATAGACAAACCAATATTGTTAAATTACCGAAGATTTACGAAGAGCTATGAAGATTTAGGATGAAAGTGAGAGATTTCAGATGACAGCATCTACTCGGAGCCTGTTCTTATGTGGTAGTCAACTTTGCGATGCTCTCGACATACATGAGCTTTTTTATATGAATCGTTTCACACTCATAAACCGTCGCTGTTTTGTGGTGTTTGCTAATAAACGCTTCATAATAACATCCTGTCACTTATTTCAAGTAAATTAGCCATCCACATATTCATTTATAATCACAGGTATCTGCTGAAGAAACCAATGAGTTACAATAACTGTTTCAAGGGACATCTACGAAAGCCCTGGAAACAACACATACGCCGGAAAAGCCTCCGATCACATTTACGAATTATTCACAGAAAACAGGTATAAGGAAATCAAACGCGCCAAATCATTAAAATAATCTACGAAAGTGTCAGCTTAACTATTGCAGTCACGGTTGAGAAAGCCTGACCAGTTATACAGCACGTCGCGTGATAAAAACCTATATATCGGTTTAGTATAGCGAGGAGAGTTTGCAGTGAGAGTGATCTTTTTTTCACAACCTTTTTGTTAAATTGTAAGTTAATGGCATGGAATGAGATTTTTTAACGCCTTGTAGAATTATTTTATGCCAGATACATAACCTAAAATTGGCAATGGCTCTTTGACGAAGTGGCTCTTAGCTCACGATCACACACCGAGATGTTTAGTCGATGTGACTTTGTCAAGCAGCATACCACTAATACTTTATTCGAACGTTACGTGATTATTTCTCCTAGTCATCTACACTAACTTCGTCATTCACATTTACGGCAAGCTACTATTCATTACATCAACTAGAAATTCTATCCAAGTCGTCTTGCACCCTCCTAGAGTGATTCCACGAAGACATCTCCCCGGACACTATCAGCAAACAGCGGCAGAATGCTTTTTATCCTATGTGTCAGATCAATTATGCGTAAAGAGAAGAAATGAGGTCCTGCGAAAATTTCCGGCGGCACTCATAATGAACCCTTGTCTCTCATGAACACTTACTGTCGAGGACTACTTACTAGGTTCGAGGGCCACCCAGTAACTGGTTAAATCACTTAAATAGTCGGAGAAACGTAACGGCGCTCCATCGTGGTTATGAAACCACTCTTCGTGTTGACGACATCTTTACTTTTTTTACATGTTCAGTCACATCAGATTAGCCCCAATGAACTCGCTACCACCCATCCTTGAGCCTTTTGTTGATTTCTTGATATTTTGAAGGTACGTTGAGTCAGTTTCAACATGTCTAACTGTAGCGTTCGCTGAAAAAGCGAACAATCTTGAGAATAACAGATTGCTGTAGCCGTCTGAGTTGCTAGTTTAGATTGAATGCATGCTCAGGTTGAAGAAGTTCGTGAAGACGAGTGACGTCACCTTTTCGAACGAAATCAGCATACGTCTAGGGTAATCCGGAGAAGCGGAATACTCAACGAGAAAGTGGTAAATCACCAACACAGAAAAATTCTCAGTAGTGGTGATGTAAAAGAACTGTTCATAAGAGTGCGTAGATCCCTTGGAGCGAGAGCGATTTGTAATTCGTGTGCCTCAGTCGGTGGCGATGACTCAGGCCGCTGCCCCACAATGAAGTCACGCACGGCGAACGATGGGCAGTAAAGTGTGTGATGGCCCGCCAGAGGACAGGTGGATTCCTGAGTCAGGTAGCGGACGCGAGCGAAGACGCAGGTGCCACCCCTCCGACCCCTTAACTGCCGTCCCAGGATTAGGAACACAATGAGCGTGCTTGCGCAAGCGTAAATGTGTCTATGCACTTAGATCGGTGCTACTGTAAGACGAGGCCTGCAATGACTACCTTAAAAAGCAATGTCTTCTGTGGGTATTTGTAGTTTAACGACCTACTAGTTGCGCTTCCATTCAGTGTCGTGTAGGACTGCTGGTCATCAGCAGCAGCACGAAGACTGTGTGCAACAAACGTCAAGTTTGTACAGAGTGTACTAGATGCTGGGGTATGCAGATGATTAGCATTTCAGTGCAACCCTCGACGTAGGTGTGATTAAAGGCATCCGAATATTGTATACAGGGGGAACATTAACTCGTAAAAACGACAAACTGCAGGGACGGGTTGCTGACTGCAAATGAACGAAAAAACGTCCTCTGACGACGTGCCGTGTGTTCCTTGCGTGTTACAAGCTGTGTGTTTGACACAGTGTACTGTAAGCAACAGAATGATCCTGTATTCATGTCGGGAACGAGCCGAGATGGTGTCTGTATACGGCTAAGCAGATGGAACGGTCGAGAGGCAGCAAGGCTATATCAAAACAAGTACCCTCATAGATACCAACCACATCACACAACATTTGGGCGTTCGTCTGACCATTAGTCCTTTCAGACAAACGAAAGTGTAGGGAGGCTGTGGACTGTGTGCACAGGACGGGGTTCTGCACGTTACTGAGACGAACCCTAGTACAAACTCCACATCTGGTGTAAGCACAGCCTGCCGCCTCTCGGCACGTTCGTCTGTCTGAAAAGAGACAGAACAAACGGCACGTGGTCAGAGGAAACGTCTTCCGTTAGCGCCACCTACAGTGCCAACGACACATTTCCGGATACATGTTCCCAGGACCTTTTTTCCTCCATTTCCATTCAGGAATCCGTCCCTGCAGTTTGTAGGTTTTATTAATCTTCACACTGTATGAACACAGATTACCCCTCGGGTTTCAAGCTCATAAATCTCATTCGAATGTTCCCAGAATGAGATTTTCACTCTGCAGCGGAGTGTGCGCTGATATGAAACTTCCTGGTTCGAGTCTCGGTCCGGCACACAGTTTTAATATACCAGGAAGTTTCATTCTAATGTTGTTTGTAACAATATCGCGGCACACCTCGTGGAAAAGGGACAAATGTTTTCCAGTTCAGTAGCTATATAGTTACTTCTCGAGATGTCACAGCTATCGAACTTGCTTAATGTAAGAAGTGTCATGACAGCCTGTGGCTGAAGCGCCGTTGCAAGGCAGCTATCAGTTTCTGGCATACAGACGGAATGTTCGAGAACCTTCTGGAGGTTAGGAATCGTCAAGAAGGCTTTCGGAAGACTGAGCGAGAATATCTCTACAAGAGAAACTCGAACAAAAGGCGTGAAAAACCAGTGTGTAAAAGGCCAGTGTGGGACACCAAAGACATAAAGCCGCTGTAAAATACCATTCCAAATAAGGTTGAACTTCTGAGATAAAAATTGTTCTTAAATTTTATCCTTAAGTATTTTGCGCCGTCGTTCACTTCCACTAACAACTTCTGCATCCATTCAAAATCGCCTGTACTTAGCATCCTCCAAAATTTCTCCCTCTCATTGTTCCTCAGTGCACTTCAGGTCACATTGTCGTCAACGTCCCGATTGAGCCACTCGGGCCACACTTTCGTCCAGAGCTTGTGGTAGGCACTGTGCTGGGACGCGACAGAGACTGTGGTTTATTGTTCACGGAAATTGCTGCTCTTATTGGTTGCGATTCCACAAATGACGTACAAATACGGAATCAGTGGGTTCAAGGAGGGAGTACTCAACGTCAAGCACGATCCCGATCAACCCACGCGACTAGCGCTCGAGAGTACAGGCATATTTTAGACCAGTAGGAGACCACGTTTCCCTTGCAGCCAAACATTCTGAAAACAACAGCTGTAGGTAGACTTCGGAATCGACTTATATGTAGATAATGTATCAAATAACGTTCAGATATCCGTGAGGCGGTTCGCGGATTGTGCTGTGAACTTACAACGCTATAAGACTGTAGCGAAGTGCAGGGCGACTTGAAGGCGACCGTGATCGGTGCAGGAACCGTTACCTGATCCTGAACGTACGCAATACGTACTGCTCGCAAATAGCCAAGAATCGCTGGAAACAGGACCGTGAAACGTCAAGTAGTATCCGCCGAAAGCAACCTAATGTGAAACAACCAAGTGGAACTAGCTGTAGAAAAATTACACATTAGACGTACATTAATCAGAAATATACTAAGGAAATGTAATTTATCCAGGAAGAAATTGATTACAAAATACCTTCTTGACCGGTTTTTGGCTACTTCTCGTCAGAATGAAAAATTAAGTAGTATTAATGCAGACAGAGCATCGAAAGAAGAGAAAGGTGTTTCATCACAAGTAACTTTTGCGTCATGTGTCAATGCCAAGCAGCATAGATCGATGAAACTTGCACAATTCATTGGGAAGAACTGTTACAGTATAGTACACAAGTAACTGAAAGAAATGCGCAATGAAACTAAGAGGAATGACACTTTTATTCACAGAAAATAATTACATTGAAGTCATCGTGATTTATGATGATCCGCTGGACATTACAACAAGCGAGACATACACGTTATCGTGAAAATGTATTCCTTCTCCATGGCCTCACTTCCTTTTTATGGATGACAATGTGCGACTCCATCGAACATGGCACGTGGAGGATCTTATATAAGGAGAGGATATTCTGGCCTGCCCATTTCCCCGACTTAAATCCAGTAGAGCACGTGTAGCTTGTGTTGGAGAGACGTGTTGCACACGTCCACATGCACCAATAGCCCTCCACCAGCTGTAAAGCTCGTTGGCGGTGGAGTGGAACGCCCTACCACCAGAGTCCCTTACCGACCTTGTGGCCATCATGTGAACACGTCGCTGAGGAAACGTTGCCGTCTGCAGTGATCATACAGGCTTCAGGGACTATCAGGAATCGCGGTGAGTTCAGTGTAATTATTCTCCATGAACCAAAGTGTCCTTTCCTTTCGCCGCGTTGTGTATTTCTTTCAGTTATCTTCTGTACTGTCTGTACTGTACTGTGGCAGTTCTTTCTATCTAAGGTCCAAGTGTCATCGAACTGTGTTACTTGTCAGAAACACATCATGAAAAAATTACTTTCGTCTTTAAGTTTTGTATACCATCATCGATCGTAGTTACTGACGGTAGTTTCAACAACTTCTAGCAGATCTTTGGTGGTTTTGATTGCCTCAGAACATGCTGAAGCATCTTTAAAGTGCGTGTCCTTGAATCTAGGCTCGAGCACCACTGATATAGCCAATATGTCAACATGATCATTTCGTAGTAAGCGCGTTTTGATCTCTGTTACAGTGTTATTCTGCATATTGCTTCAATTAATCTGTGTTGACTGAGTGCCAAATATGTTCATATTTAGCGTACTACTTATTCAGAATACATTACTGCTTGAACGTATTTTTCTACGCAATGTTTTTCAAGAGTAGCTACTTTTATGTTCCGCACAATACCAAAGCCATCCCGCAGATCTAGAATACTTGCGTCTCTTAGGATAATTTCTGTTCTACCATGAAAATTGTTGATATTCTTTGTCTCGAATCACCGCTACAAAAAACATTGTACAGGACGAAGAATTTCATACAGTAGATGGCTTGGCTCTGAGCACTATGGGACTCAACATCTGAGGTCATAAGTCCCCTAGGACTTAGAACTACTTAAACCTAACTAACCTAAGGACATCACACACACCCATGCCCGAGGCAGGATTCGAACCTGCGACCGTAGCAGTCCCGCGGTTCCGGACTGCAGCGCCCGAACCGCTAGACCACTCATACAGTAGATACCAGTATTTCTTGAGTTACTTTGAGGTCTGGATATTTTCTTAGCTTATCACTTGCTACGGCACTTGGACTAAATCACATTACCGTCCTTTTTTCCTAGCCGCAATCTACTCAGTCTGTCATTCATATCCATAGACATATTTCTTACCGAACTGAGGATGTTGCGATGTACGAGGGGGTACCCCCACCCCCAAAAAAAAAAATCGGAATTATTTTACAAAAAGTATATATTTTCAGATTGTTTACAAAACGACCTTATCCCCTTTAAAATACATCTGTCCCATCGTTGCTTCCACCGTACAAAACAATTTTTATAGTCTTCTTTAGAAATGGCTGACAGTTCCTCGTTCGTTTTTTCTTGACTTCTTCAATGTTGTCAAATCAGTGTCCTTTCACGCCCCTTTTCATATTTGGAGATAAGAAGAAGTCACACGGAGCCAGGTCAGGCGAGTAAGATGCGTGTGACAGCGTAACCACCATTTTTAGCTAAAAACTGTCTAACAGACGCGGCTGTGTGTGCAGGTGCGTTGTGGTGGTGGAATAACCAGCCTCCTGTGCCAAAAATCGGCTCTTTTTTGGCAAACGCTGTTGCCCAATCTTCTTAAAACTTCCAAATAAAAGGTCGATGAGCACAAGCTCCCGAATGTTTTCAATATTTTCGTCGATTTGGGCAGTTGGTGGACGTCCAGACCGAAGTCGGTCATCAATCGACATGTCGCCATTTCTAAAGCTAGCAAACCGCTCGTACGCCTGAGATTTTCCCATAGCGTCATCCTTGTGAGCTATTTTCAACATTAAAACATTTTCAGCACCATTTTTACCGAGTAGAAAATAAAGATCCACAGCTTCACTTGTTCACTTAAACTTCCCATCACAAGAACGATACAGCGTTATCAAACAAAAGTCACTGCAGATGAATAGAACAAACCAGGTCAACCACACAGGCGGTACTGAACTGGCAATGAGTTACGCTATGCACACATAGCGGCAAAAATGCTCACTACATACTGCTCACGGCGATTTTACCTCGTTTATTTTCTTTTTTTTTTTATGGGTAGCGCTTCTATAATATATGACATTTTCCTCCTAATGATATTTGTAGATGATTAATCACCGCACTGGCGTTATGAAGCGTGTTCAGACGCATTGGCGCATTGCCTCTGAGCACTATGGGACTTAACATCTGACCGAGCGAGGTGGCGCAGTGGTTAGATACTGGTCTCGCATTCGGGAGGACGACGGTTCAATCCCGCGTCCGGCCATCCTGATTTAGGTTTTCCGTGATTTCCCTAAATCGCTCCAGGCAAATGCCGGGATGGTTCCTTTGAAAGGGCACGGTCGACTTCCTTCCCCGTCCTTCCCTAATCCGATGGGACCGATGACCTTGCTGTCTCGTCTCCTTCCCCAAAACAACCCAAACTAAGTTAACATCTGAGGTCATCAGTCCCCTAGAACTTAGAACTTCTTAAACCTAACTAACCTGAGGACAGCACACACACCCATGCCCGAGGCAGGATTCGAACCTGCGGCCGTAGCGTTCGCGTCGTTCCAGACTGAAGCGCCAAGAACCGCTCAGCCACTCCGGCCGGCTCATGTTCAGAACAAGATTTGTGTAAATGACGAACTAAGTATTGATAGTGGTAAAGAAAGTAAAGCGATTATCTGGTGGTCGGCAGCTACCACTCAGCTCGCTGGAGCAACAGTCACCAAGCTTTTTAACGGAAATATAATCTGAACAAGTGTATTTTTAAAATGAAAACACTGTTTCACTGTCTCTTTGAGAAACTTCTGCTTATCGTGCTCGAATAACTGAGTTGTAGTGCACCTTGGGTCCGAACAGCGTCAAGGGCAGCAACAACAACAACAACCAGAACAACAACAGCTACGCCACGGCTCTAGGTCGGAGCGCCAGGGGCGGCCGGCCGACAGCGAGCGACGCACGAGCGGTCCTGCCTCCAGAGTCTCCAGCGCTGGAGCGTCCTTTGGCGGCCGTCGACGCGCATTCCTCGGCGGAGCGTTAATTGGAAGCGCCCACTCCCTCCCCCGCCCCTCCTCCCCCCTCGGCCAGTCTGCCCGGCAGCGCACAGCTGGCTACGCTGGAAGGCATGTGCGGCTCACTCGCTCTGTGGGGGCAGCTTTGGATCTCCTGGAAAGCGACTACACCTCACTAAACTACCTTCATTGTGCTGCGGTATACGCTACTAATCACACTGATCAAATAAGTTCCGACAGTTGTCTACACCCTTAACTTCATTATTGTCATCAGCTATGCGTATGCAGAGAGCCTGACCACTGCAGCTCACACAGGAGGCATTCTACATGGATAGAGCTACGCCACAAGAGGCATTTTGATGCGTTGCGAAGAGTACTTCGCATTCCATTGCCACTTCCTCCCTTCCTTGTTTCAGTTGCCATTGGAGCGCCTTCGTGTGCGAGATATTCTAAGGAGAAACGCGTTGTTCTTCTTTGGATATTCTGTATTTCCTGTATCAGCCTTATCTGGAATGGATCACAGACTGACAAGGAACCCATCCAGTGCGAGATCGCAAGTTCAGTCTTCAATAAGGGTCATTTGAAAGTGTGGTGTTAACAATTATGTCAGGAAAAATGAGCCACCATGTGCATTGTCGACATTCAAGACATAAAACAAACCATTAACTTGCACCGTGAACACAGAATGGAAAATAGCTCGACATAGTGATCACAAAGGTTCGCTCTATCAAGGTCGAAGGCGAACTCCTTGGGGGTTACAAAGAGGGCAGCACGTCTAGTTAGTTGTCCACTCTCAAAGAATAAATATACGATCACATTGGTGTAACAGGGCGATGAGAACTGATGGAATGTGATGGCATGCAACCGAATGCTAAACAGACTTTCATGGAGTTTATCACAAAACTGGGTGTCCTTTAAGGCGGAGCTGCCGATAGTACGATAATATGTTTTATGGGCACGGAAACAAACAAACACCAGCGGCTAAATTTCTCCACTGGTTCCAGGTGGTATGCATTGCACCTCTAAAGAGGAATTTTGCTTTACAGGAGTATGATTTTTACACGCAGACCAGGAATCAGGCAAAAGCAAGTTACTTTGACCAGCTATTGGCCAAAATCAGTGCTCATAGCATACTTGTAGGCGTCTTATATACATTTTCCCGGAACTCTTGATTGCTGTGATGTAAATATTCCCTACGGCTCTTGCAAGATCACGCACACGAGAAACGATGTAGGAGACAGAGCAGCTCTACCTTCTCGCAGCACGGTAAATAACTCTTTAGCCAATTTGCCATCAAGATTAGAAGTCAGCACAACTGTATACAAACGCATTAAGGTATTGATGTTAGTTGATCTTGATACAATTTTCTTGATACCTCTGATTTAAAGGGTCCTTTTCATATACATTTCCTCTTCAAATCCCGATTGGAACGATGGGATAAGTTTTATTTTAGCTCGTCTACAAATTGTCATGCCGATTCCGAAGTGCATCTTCAAATTGACATTTTGCTTGTTTTATCTTACGCATTCCAGTTCTGTAGCACTGTTTGAAGTTATGGAACCGTCTACTGCTTCCCTTGAAATCACTGTAATCTATGTCGCTCGCAGTTTGATGTGCGTAACGTAGTAGGACACTACCATGCTCATCCTGTAAATTGTATCGAGTATCCTTGAAACGCCTAAACACCTGTTGTTGTAACAAGTGCGCCTTTTCCTACCTGGAATATCCGTAGTTCTTATGCGCTACACAGTCATATTGCTGCGAACTTATTCGAAATATGTTCATAATTTTTTTTTATTATGCTGCGGATGATCTTCCATGTACATAATTATTCTTGTGCACCTTTATGACGAAATATCAATTGGTGTTGTACATCTAATGCAATGTTCGCTTTTTTGATCGTTGCTGTTACTCTGCAATGTATCAACATCAGTACTGCTGTTGTGATCTACTTGTAGTCTAAGAGTTCAACTATGCTCCGTAACCACATTCTGTGGGTACCTCCAGTCCCGCCCCTATGCCATAAACAGCCAATATTGCGGCTGTATGATAATCAATGCGTGGGACGTCGAATGCCATGAACATCATTGGCCACGCACTCAGGGGGTTCCTTGTGAGCAACATTCAAGTATTGGTAGAGCGAGAGTTTATGAGTTACCCCCATTATGAGTGCAGAGCACTCCCTAAGAATTGCTCCCATGAATCTCAGTCTGACTTCTGCCTTACTTACGGATAATTTCATGTTGTCCTTCCATTTTAAATCGTTCTGCAGTCATCTAATAATGGAACGTTTGGTCTTGATGGTGCTCTTAATACGTTACATTTGTTTATGTTGCGAGTCAGCGGTTAGTGCCTGCGAGTAGCATCGATCTTTATACATGTCACTACAATCATCACTGCATAACAACTCTATATGAAAACAGCCTGAAAGAGCCTATAAATCGACCTGCGAGTGGCTGAGTTGGTTGCTTAAGTAAATGTTAAAGTATTACTTTGTACTGTTCGTTGGTGTGGGAGCCTCACCAATTCGACTTGCTGAAGCACTGATTTATTTAATCTTAGTCTCACCAGATCATTTGACAGGGCACGTTCTGAGATATCAGGGAACGATCACTTGGGTGATGGAGGGAAGTACTAAGATTAAAACTTGTAGAGGGAGACCAAGGCTCGAACAGAATGATCAGATATAAGTGGATGTATGCTGGTATAGCTATGCAGAGATTGAGAGGCTTGTATAGGATAGTGTGAAGAGCTGCATCAAACCAGTTCTCGGACTGACGACGACAACAACAACAACCTCAACGATGTGAACTCGAACGTTTTCCTGGCAGTCCCTCGATGATCTCGTCATTCTGGAAGGTACAGTGGATCAACAGAATTATGCATCTATGCTTTGGGACTGTGTCCACCCTTACATGCAGTTTATGTTTCCCTCGGCTCGATGACATCTACCAGCAGGACAACGCAACGTGTCACACATCTTGCAGACTACATACATGGTTTGAAGAGCACCAGGATGAGTTTACCGTATTCCGCCCGTCACCAAATTCCCAAGATTTCAATCCAGTCGAGGGTCTGTGGAAGTACCTCGATGGGTCTGTTCGCGCCACGCGTCTCCCAACCGAGAAACCTGGCGCAGCTGGCCAGGGCAGTGAATTTGGCACGGCTCCACATCCTTGTCGGTTCCTTCCGCGCTGCTAAAGGTGGTCCATCCAGGCTTTCGACAGTGGATCACATTAATGCGACTGGACCAAGTAATTTAGTTCCCTGTTCATTACTGTCACGTTTTCGTACAGGCTCTTCCTGCCCGTTAGGACGATAGCAACACGTCTCTGTATTCAGCTGCTGTCTGCTGTCGTGTTTACGTGATAGGAACTACAAAGGCCGCTGCAGGCCGAACGTGCAGCTCGCACCTACCGTATTGTATGTGTTTCCTTCCAAAATATGGTGCATTTTCCCAGAACCTTACCGGTATGCCTCAGTCGTAGATACACATTCCTTAATCCCGTTTGGCCGCGCGGTTTGAGGCGCCATGTCACGGATTGCATGGCCCCTCCCACCGGAGGTTCGAGTCCTCTCTCTGGCATGGGTGAGTGTGTATTGTTCTTAGCATAAGTTAGTTTAAATAGTGTGTAATTCTAGGGACTGATGTCCTCAGCAGTTTGGTCCCTTGGGAATTCACACACACAATCCTGTTTGACGCGTCGACCCCAATTCATATCGCTGCTTACTGTTGCCCCTAGATACATAAGCGACATGATAAGCTCCCGCACTTACCATTCAAATTCTAATCGAATTCTACTCACTCAGTGAACGGTGGTAAAGATCGTAAAAAGTATTTCTTTTAACCAAAATTTGACTCGCCCTGTTATCAGAGAACTGTGAGCAGCCATGTTTTAGATCGCGGGCTTACGGTGGAGTCGGAGATTTCCTTCGCTCGGCACGGCATGTGCGTATTGTCCTAATTATTCCATCTCACCTTCACCAGGCACAAAAGTCTCCGAGCTGGCGTCAAATAATGAGACTTACACGAGGTGGCCAAGCAATTCCACACGGAGTATTGCCACTAATAATGCCATACCATCGATCATTTCTTCTTCTACTCTCTCTCTCTCTCTCCCTCTCTCTCTCTTTTCTGATAAATATCACATCATCTTCACTTCATGCTGTAGACCCTTGTTTTTTTCGGTCACACTTGACTTCTACTCCCATCTGGCTTAAACTTTCTTATCTCGAGTGGTAGCCTTTCTTCGATCATTCTTTCGAGATATTCATTCCAGTTTCTCCTATTTCCCCGTATTTTATTGAGGACGTTAAATATTTTCAGTTCTTCCCTTATTTCCAAATTTCGAAATCTGTCGGCTGTTGCGCATCCCTTTACTGCTCTTAGAAGCCTCGTCTCTGTTACGTTTACGCGGCTTTCTTGACCTTTCCTTACAACCCATGATGCACCGCCATCGCCTCGTAACATTTCAATCTTGGTTCTCTCCTAGGTAGAATTTTTAGACGTCTGTTTATTGTTTCGCGTATTTTCCCAAGTTGCTATTTTCTCCTCCACGCCTTCGTCATTCTGATATGTGACGTCACAAGTCAAGTAGTTGAAATGTTCGACCTGTTGCATTGCTCTATCGTTGATCACATTTTGTGTCCGCACTGGATATTTCCTTTTCAAAGCAATTTATTCCCCTCTTTAGGTCGCTTTCATTACACGACAGCCGTGTGGCGTCGTCTGCATATAAAAGACAATTCAAGCGGGAATTGGTGTTAATCTTAATTCCCTATTACGCAGATTCTCTATAGTTCTCGCAGCTATTGGGACCTGACTTCACCTTTACTTGTAACCATGGTCCTGTAAGAGCTCGCTTTTTCCAGCACATATTAAACAGATGTAGTAATCTCTTTTGTAGTAGGGTGCCTCCATATTTTAGCAGTTCAGCGCTTATACCAATGATACCTGCAGCATTTCTATATTTTGTGGAGTTGAGGGCTTTTCTTAATTCATCCATACATAAATCGTCTACGCATACTATTTCAATTTCATCCACTATAATCTGTGTGAAGCACGTTTCTCCACACCACAAGTTCTTGTAGTGTTCTATCCGTTTTGATTGTTGGATGTCATTTATTTGAGCAACTTCTTTTTCTGTTTGAATTAGTATTTTCATTGTTTTATAAGCTATCATTTGGCTTCCGTGATCATCGTCTTCTACAACGCTAATAAACCTATCCCAACATTCTTGATGAACTCATTTCACCGCTCGATTTGCTCCATTTTTCTCTTGTTTGTAAATTGATGATTCTGCTCTATTGTTTCATTTAGATACTTGCAGTAAGCATCTCATTTTTTGCTTATAACTTTATCTAATTCTGATGCCCAAAACTGTAACGTTTTCTTCCTCCTTATTCTTTTCTTTTTTCCTAAGGCTTCTTCAGTAGCTTTCTTAAGTACAGTTTCTATATTTTTCCATTCCTTCTCTTTTTATGATAAATATGTATTTTCAAAACTATTTTGTTCGTCTTAAGCCTATTCCTAGCTCATTACACGATTTTTAAGTCGTATTTTACAAACTATATGGAATTCAAGGTGATAAAATCATGAAAGCGCTGTCGCGAACTGAAAGTAACTGCAGTATGAAATGTTGTAATAGTGAGCACAAACGTACTTGAAACGTAAGCTTTTCGATTAACTTTCCAACTAATTTACCTAAAAGCTCACTGATGGCCCTTGATAGGGGAATGAATGTCACAGACGCATTATTGGACACCGCTACATTTTGCTTCCGATATGGCAACCACTGAAAATAGTTACACCTGGTGCTGTTTGCTGCCGTTACTTGATATTTTTTATAAACAATACCGTAAACAGAACAGTGCGCATCTCTTTAACGCTGTGCTGGCGTAGCGCAATAACAGGCACACCTTCCAGCCCGAAACAATATCGGGGAATGTGCCAGATTGCGCCTCAGGTAAACTGAAGCTACCGGTCGGCCACTGCAGGCCAAAGCGATACGTCGAAAGCTGCACAGCACACAGGTCATAAAAATGGCGACGTCTCGATAAATCAGCGCTATCTACGCGTAAAGATAGCGTATCGAGGGCTGTCGCGATTTACTGCCGGAGTAAAATGAAGAATGGCGGACGCAGGAAGGCTTCTAGTATTAAAAAAAAAAAAAAGGAAAGAAAAAAGGAAGAAAACTGGGGGAAGAGAATGGAAGGAAATTAAGCAGTCAGCCAGCTATCTGCAACGGCGGAGGAGGGTAGGGGACAAAGTCATTAAAACCGACCCTCCAATCACAGTAGAGTTAATGAGACTTCGAGCGCGCGACGCTTGCGAAATTCTATTTCGTTCTGTTTTTCCGTCTTTGTCTCGCTGTCGGCTTTCTCGTTTTGGCGTGTCCGTCACCGCTGTCACAAGCTTGCCTCACGCACGCACGCACACACACACACACACACACACACACACACACACACAGACAGACACACGCACGTGCACACACATATAAAGAGCCATTTTAAGTTATTAAAGTAAAATATTTCCGTAACCGATGAAGATAATATAAAGACATCGTAAAAATTTTCACGCAAAACAGTAGCTATTACGTGTTATACTCAGAGCTAGCACAATTTAATCTACTGAGTTGCCGAACCTCCGCGGTTCCCTTAATAGCGTACGGATTAATAGTGTTTACATTACAACAGCGAAATTCATATCCAAGCTTCCGGCAAGATTCGAACAAGCGACCTCTGTTTACGAGGCAACATCATTACCACGCGATTAACTTCATCATGTCAACTTGCTATAAAATTTCCTGTAAAATTTAATATGAATTTGACAGTAAACCTGTATGATAGCGCATAGGTGGGTATGCAGTTTTCCGGCTTCTACACAAAATGCCACACTTTTTTCCTGGTCCGCAGTACAGCTTCTGCGAAGTTTGGAAGGTAGGAGACGAGGTACTGGCGAAAGTGAACTGTCAGGACGGGTCGTGAGTCGTGCTTGGCTAGCTCAGTCGGAAGTATTTGGTCAGAGGGTTAGCTGCCCTCTGTATAAACAAACAAACAAAAATTGAGTTAATCGATCAACAAAGAACTTAAAAGGGTGTCTTACGACGTCCGTCCCGAGTAGATGCGACGAACGAAAGCGAACAAAATGATATTAAAAAAAAAAAGGTCGGTAGAGCACTTGCTCGCGAAAGGCAAAGGTCCGAGTTCGAGCCTCGGTCTGGCACACAATTTTAATCTGCCACAATTTCATATCTGCTTCGTTTACGCCAATTTTTTATTTTGCTCCAGAATTATGATATTTTTGGAGACCGAGAATCTCCTCTATAAAGATCAACATGGATTCCGCAAACTCAGCTCGCTCTGTTCCTCCAAGTGATCCACAACGCTGTGGACAACGGCACTCAGGTTGAGACCGTATTCCTTGAGTCCAGGAACGCATTTGACACCGTCCGACGCTGCTGGTTAGCGAAAAGAATACGACCTTACCGTGTATCAGATCATATTTGCTGCTGAATTCAAGACTTCCTTGCAGACAGAAATCAGCACGTTGCTCTTGACGGGACTAAGTCGACTGATGTAAAGGTAATATGCGGAGTACTCCATGGAAGTGTGACACGACCGTTGCTGTTTACAAGGTACATAAAAGACCAAATAGAAAGTGTCGGGTGCTGTTTACGATTGTTCGTAGATGATGGGCGGTTGTTAGTAAGAGTGTGACAGTGCCAGAGGACAGTCTCGATTTGGCGAATTACCGATGAATGGTGCAGGCCCCCGGGAGCTGACGCTTAAGATAAATAAATGTAACATACTGTACATACGCAGGAGAGCCGCTACTGTACAACTACACTATTGATGAGAAACTGCTGGGAACAGTACCTCCCGTAAAATATCCAGGAGTAACTATCCAGAGCGACCTTAAGTGGAATGGCCGCATAAAAAGCAGGAAAAGTAGATGCGAGAGATTTTAAGGAAATATAATTCATCTCTAAAGAAAGACCGGTTCTGAGTTCTGTTTATCAGTATGGGATCCTTACCACGTATGACTGATAGGAGAGATAGAGACGATCCAATGAGGAACAGCGCGTTCCGTCACGGTATCTTTTAATCGGTGCTGTAGCGTTACAGTGATGCCCAACAAACTCCATTGGCAGACAGGTACTCTGCATCACGAAGAGATTTACTATTGAAATTTCGAGGGAGCACTCTTGCTACGAGGGAACTTCGGACATTAGTAGGGCTGTCCAAGAAACTTTTATTGAATGCTGCACTACACTTCAAACAGATACATGTACATCTAAATCTAAATCACACCCCACAATCCACCTAGTGATCTGTGGCACTTTCGAACAATCGTACAGCATATTACTTACTTCTTCATACATCTCGCGTAATGACAACGACGAGAAAACTCGACAAATTTGAACCGACAGTAATTCTTCCCATACACCATTTGCGAGCGGAAGTGGGTAGGGAGATCAGTTAATGGTATCAGACGTACCCTCTACCACAGACCATTAGGTGGGTTGTGGGGTGTGATGTAGATTTAGATGTACATGTATCTGTTTGAAGTGTAGTGCAGCATTCAATAAAAATTTCTTGGGCAGCCCTACTAATGCCTGAAGTTCCCTCGTAGCATGAACGTAAATTTCCTTTCCTGTGGCATCAGAAGTAAAGAACCCTTACAAAGGAACGTGAATTAAGCAACTCTCCGAACCAACGGCGTCACACACACACACACACACACACACACACACACACACACACATGCACACATTCGCTCGCACGCACGCACACACACCTCCATACACACACTCTCTCCTCTCTGTTTTCTCTTTGCCGGCTGTCAATATTTACAGCAGATTCTCGTAGCTCTTGTTCTCCGTGATTCTCGGACCACCAGCTTGCGTAAGTAGGGAACGGCGAATGGTGGAGCGTTGAACAGCTGTACAGTATTTCTTTAACCATTTTTGAACGCACCTGCATCTTCCGCTGAAAGCGCACCTTACAACGTAGCACTACGGAAATTAACAGATTTTGAACGCGGAATGGTAGCTGGATGTAGACGCATGGGACATTCCATTTCGTTAATCGTTAGGGAATTCGATATTCCGAGATCCACAGTGTCAACAGTGGGCCGACATTACCAAATTTCCGGCATTGCCTCTCACCATGAACAACACAGTGGCTGACGGCTGTCAATTAGCTATCGAGAGCAGTGGAGTTTGGGTGCAAACAAAGATGCAGCATTGCCTGTAGTAACCGCAGAAATCAGTTTGGGACGTACGACTAATGTCGAAGTTTGGCGTTAATGGGCTATGGCAGCACAAGACCGACGCGAATGCCTTTGCTTAGAGCACGATGTCGCCTGCAACGCCTCTGCTGGGCTCGTGATCATATCGGTTGGAGCCTAGACGACAGGAGAACCGTGGTCTGGTCAAATGAGTCCCGATTTCAGATGGTAGGAGCTGACGGTAGGGTTCGAGCGTGGAGCAGATGCCAGGAAACCATGGATCCAAGTTGTCAACAAAGCACTGTGCAAGATGGTGGTGGCTCTATCATAGTGTGGTCTTTGTTTACATGTAATGGACGGGGTCCTCGTTATGTTCGGCTGTTTGGAGACCATTTTCAGCCATTCATGGACTTCAAGTTCATAAACAATGATGGAATTAGAATGAGATTTTCACTCTGCAGCGGAGTGTGCGCTGATATGAAATTTCGTGGCAGATTAAAACTGTGTGCCGGACCGAGACTCGAACTCGGGACCTTTGCCTTTCGCGGGCAAATGCTCTACCATCTGAGCTACCCAAGCACGACTCACGCCCCGTCCTCACAGCTTTACTTCTGCCAGTACTTCGTCTCCTACCTGCTCCTAGAGCATTTGACAGCGAAAGGCAAAGGTCCCGAGTTCGAGTCTCGGTCCGGCACACAGTTTTAATCTAATGATGGAATTCTTATGAATGACAATGCACCACATCACTGGACCACAATTGTTCGTGACTGGTTAGACGAACATTCTGGACAATTCGAGCAAATGTTTTGACGACCCAGATCGCTCAGCATGAAGGCCATCGAACATTTATGGGACATAGTCAAGAAGTCAGTTTGTGTACAAAATTCTACTCCGACAACACTTTCGGAATTATGAACTGTTATAGAGGCAGCATGGCTCAGTATTTCTGCAGGAGACTTCCAACGACTTGGTGAGTCCATGCCATGTCGAGTAGGCCGGGAGAAAAGAGGTCCACCAGGATATTACGAGGTACCCCACGACTTCAGTCATCTCAGTGTAACTTGTTCAAGAAAGGAACCATAAGGAACGCTACAGTTAACTCGACAACTGGACCCAGAAGTCTGATCGGCACACGGTAGCGTTTGTATGTCAGCTAGTGATATTCAGCAAACACACGGGATAGGGTAACTCTGCGAAACATTTTTACACCTGCACAGCAGAGATCGGTAGGCGCTTTGTGAATGAGTCGCTACACTGGCTCAAGAGAAGCTCTGCCCTTAACGGCGGGAGTCCACCTGGGCGGTCTCAGGCACGGCGATGGCGATTTTAGGAGCACTCCACGTCCGGACGCACCCTCTTCAGTGGAGAGCTTTACGCCCCGCAGTTTTCCCGCTCAATGGTCTCCGGCCCGCGCGCGTGCACTCAGCGGGGATAATTCCCGGCCGATCGGCAGCGCGTGTTGTTCGCCAAGGGGAAACGGCAGGCCGCATAATTTATAGGGCACTGAGTTGCGGCCGCTAATGTTTAACATCCTCAGGAGGAGCGAGCGTTAACGGCGGCCGGCGCCGCTGTTATGACGAGTGGTTAGTTCCGTTTCGCACCCATCACGGCGGCCTTTGAGAGGCTGTGCCCATTCACTTAGCGCGCCTCACTCGGCTCGCAAACTGGCCAATTTTTAAAACGCGAGCCGCTTTATCGCCTCGCCTCTAACTTTGTAATGTGCTTATGAGTTCTTTCGAGACTTGTTACATTACGGCCGCAGTTAGCAGCTCGTTGGCCAACTGGGCAATTGAGCGCTCGTTCGCAAAGTCGGGAGGTCGTGAAATACCAGCGCACTCGTTCTCCCTTCAATCACCCACCGGCGATACCAGCGCAAGGGACACTGAAGGGTGGCTACACTGAGTCACAGTGCCAGAGATTCCGCCAAAGAGTATTATTCAGCCGCCTCCACTGGCAGTTCTTGTCGTGAAGTCGTAGTGGAGAGTTCTTGTCGAGAAGCGGTGGTAGAGTGTGCTTGTGGAGATGTTGCAGTAGCGTGTCGTTGTTGAGAAGTTCCCATGGAAAGTGTTTGTTCAGATGTTGTTATACTGTTTTGATGGGCTAGACACCAAGTGTTGTTGGATTAGGGATGCTGTAATGTGCTTTTCGTCAATATATATACACTACAACAAAACACAAGTGTAGCTGTTCTGTGTGTTGAAGTGTGATTCAACGTACACATCTGGCACGGTTCTTCCTCAATAAGACAAGATATTTTAAATACCATTTACACTGAATTAATTAAATAAAACTGAAATACTATAATTGCACAATGAAACCCGAATTACAGTCTAATACAAGAACACGAGCCAGATGCTTTGTTGACTGAACCTGTGACCAAGAGGCATTATTGTTTAAGACATTAAAACAATAAAAAAAAGGAATTTTTTACCTTCATATATATTGACGAAAAGCACATCACAGCATCCCTAATCCAACAACATCTGGTGTCTAGCCCATCAAAACAGTATGACAACATCTGAACAAACACTTTCCATGGGAACTTCTCAACAACGACACGCTACTGCAACATCTCCACAAGCACACTCTACCACCGCTTCTCGACAAGAACTCTCCACTACGACTTCACCACAAGAACTGCCAGTGGAGGCGGCTGAATAATACTCTTTGGCGCAATCTCTGGCGCTGTGACTCAGTGTAAGCCACCTTTCAACACCCGCCAGGTAAGACAACTTTACATTCATTTCCGATGCTAGTGTTTCGAGCCCCTAGTGCCCATCTTCTGGATTTATAAAAACTTTGTACTATCATAACAAAACTGCTTCAACAAAATATTATCTTACATCTTTGTCACATGCACATATAAAATCATCTCTTGACATACACCACATGTAAATAATTTTGCTTGTAACACATAAGTGTGGAAAAAATATTATCACATTCCCAGCGGACCCCAGAGCTGCATTTGTTTTTAATTTTTTGTCGTATTTCTTCCGATTTCACGTGTCACGCCATAAGTTCCTCTCGTCAGTCAACGTGTTCATCTCAGAGAAGCATCCAGTGTCCTTGATTATTTGTTTTGTGTATTTCAGTCTCTGTCTTTCCCCACAACTTTTCCCTCTATGGCTCCCTCTAGCGCCATTGATTTCGTTCACTGATACTGCATCGCGTGTCATTATTGTCTCCTCTTCTAGTCAGCCATAATAATTAGTGCGTGTGGCTCAGTGCACGGGTCAAAGTTTTTTGGGTGGACGCCACATCGGCAACTTGTGTGCCCCTCACTTACTCCAGTTGTCCAGTCGGGGAAAGGAGATCTATAGTTTACCGCCGGCCGGTGGGGCCGAGCGGTTCCAGGCGCTTCAGTCTGGAACCGCGCGACCGCTACGGCATGGATGTGTGTGATGTCCTTAGGTTAGTTAGGTTTAAGTAGTTCTAAGTTCTAGGGGACTGATGACCTCAGAAGTCAAGTCCCAAAGTGCTCAGAGCCATCTGAACCATTTTATAGTTTACCGTGGAATCCAAAGCCCCCTTTCCACAGGCCTCACGACGGGGTGCAACTCGTAGGTTCTAAACGCCTGGTGTGCTAAAAACTGCTCTCGCTGCAGCCCTTGTCCCATGTGGACCACGGAGGTCATGAAGGCCCACGTTTGCCCTGCTGTCAGACCCAACGTGAAATTACAACCAAAGCATACCCCTCTACCGCAACTTTTGTGTGCAGCTACCCAGCATCAATCAATAAATGATTAAAAATTTCATAGCCCCTCCCCCTAATGCTGTGATACCATACTAGGTAAATGAAAAAGGCGTTGTCCAAATTCTTACCACCTTGCACAGTTTAAATAGGCAACTGCAGATTGTCTACTAATAAATATTTATTTTTGTTGAGGGTTCACAGTCTCACAAAACTTTTTAAGTGACAGCATTTTCGCCATCGACTGTATTGTTTATCACAATTTCCACGGCTTCTTTCACAGTACATCCACGATAAATCTGGATTAAGACTACCCAAAAATTATTCTCGTGATGGAATCACTTCAGTAGATAACTTCAATAAAATGAATGTGATGAGTATGACAAATGTTGAAACCATTGAGGCTCACTTTCTTTTAATTCATTTTAATGTTAAGTACTGCTTTGTTTTCAGTACGTGAATAATTTTTGCTTAATTGTTAAACTACATTTTTCATGGATATACTATGAGTAATACGTATTTTCGTCAAGCTTGAGTTTACTTTTATTTTTACTTCACATTCCTAGTTCTGTATGACCAAACTGAGGAGAAATTCTCCATGGCCACTACCTTAGCACCTTGGAATTTTGATTCTTCATGCTCACTAATCATATGCCCATGCCGCGTAATCAGAAATCAGTTTTAGTTGAACTGTGTGTTAGAAACTGTAAATCTAAGAATTATTGTTATTTGGTATCAATTTATTTTCTACAGGCAATGGACTTACGTCTCGATCTCCCCTATTTGAAGTACCGCCTATGTTGTACTCGACATACTTCACTGCCAAGCTAATGCCACTCTGCAAACAGAAAATAAATAATGCAACAAGCGTTTTCTCGGTCAGCGTCTGCTGAAAAAACGAAGAATTTACTGTGAGTTACTGTGGAATATTCCCGGTTCAGCCCCTACAGTTTCATGAAATTCCGATAGGTGGCGACACTATACGTAGGTATAAAAATGACGTCCGTAACAGAGGTGCGTTCGAGGCAGAAAGCTGCCATTGAATTTCTCTGGCGGGAGATCAGAGCACCGCAGATATTCAAGGCGCTTGCAGAATGTCTACGGTGACCTGGCAGTGAACAAAAGCACGGTAATTCGTTGGGCGAGGCGTCTGTCGTCGTAGGGAGGACGCGCTAACCCGTCCGACCTGCCGCGTGCCGGACGGCTGCACACACCCTCGGGAAACAGAAGAAACGTCTACAGCGTGTTCGTCGCCACAAAAAATTCAAACTAACTTATCTTCTCCTTGACAAAACGAGATATCACACAAGTATGTGCAGCCGAGGACAGCTAAAAAACGTTCATTGGACAGTTCTTTCTCATACAGTCCACAGCTCTCATCCAGCACCTTAAGACTTCCATCTGTTTGGGCCAATGAAGGATGTCCTCCGTGGGAAGCATATACAGATGGCGGTAGTATTGCGTACACAAGACACAAAAGATCAGGTGATTGGTGGAGCTGTTAATGGCACTCAGGTGACTCCGATCGCAGAATGCTAGTTGCAGCTAGACGCATGGGACATACCATTTCCGATATCGTTACTAAATTCTATATTCCGAGATTCACAGTATCTAGATTGTGCCGAGAATACCAAATTTCAAGCATTACCTCTCACCGCGGACAACGCAGTGGCCGACATCCTTCTCCTGAAGCAGCGGCATTTGCCTAGAGTTGTCAGTGCTAACATACAGGCAACAATGCGTGAAATAACCATAGAAATGCATGTGGGGCGTACGACTGACGTATCCCTTAAGAAACTGCGGCGAAATTTTGCATTAATGGGCTATTGGAGCAAACGACCGACGCGAGTGCCATTGTTAAGAGCACGACATCACATGTAACACCTCTTCTGGGCTCGAGCCATAATGGGGACCCCAGATGACTGCAAAACAATGGCCTGGTCATACGAGTCCAGATTTAAGTTGGTAAGAGCTAATGTGTGATTCCAGTGTGGGGGAGACCCCACGAAGCCATGGATCTTTGTTGTCGACAAGACACTGTGCAAGCTGGTGGAGGCTCCGCAATGGTGTGGGCTGTGTTTGTATGGAATGGACTGGGTCCTAGTTATGTTCGGTTATTAGTAGGCCATTTGCGGCCATTCAAGGACTTCATGCCCTCAAACTACGGTGAAATTTTTGTGGATAAAAATATGGGATGTAACTGGGCCACAGCTGATCGCGATTGGTTTGAAGAACATTCTGGACAATTAGAACGGAAGATTTGGTCACCCAGGTCGTCCGACACTAATCTCACAGAGCATTTATAAGACGTAGTCGAGAGGTCAGTTCATGCACAAACTCATGCACCGCCAACACTTTCGCAATTATGGACGGCTATAGAGGCAGTATGGCTCAATATTTTCGCAGGGGACTTTCAACAAGTTATTCACTCCATACCACGTCGAGACGCTGCACTACGCCGGGCGAAAGGAGATCCGACACCATATTAGGAGAAATCTCATGACTTTTGTCACCTCAGTGTCATTTCGATAACGAGTTGCACGATTAAGACAAACAAGCGGAAAAATATTAAATTCACAGTATTAGCGATCCATGTCCCTACAGGATAATTTTTGTAACGCTCAAATACAGGATACCCCCAAATGTATAGCGTGTACCTTTAAATCGCTGGCGAGCACGTGGCACTATGCGTCCGGCGCCGCTACACGGATAGCCGGCGAGTTGTCCGGGAGAACGCAGCGCGGAATTGCGGCGTCTTTACGAGTGTTTATTCAAAGCAAGGACGCTCGAGGCAGCGCGCCGGCCGGACAAGAAAGAAAAGAAAAAAACGCGACGCGGGACGCCGACGCGGCAGCCCAGCCTCACGCAGCGGCGCTGGCCGGCCGAGTGGCACTACCGGCGTACCAGCGCTTGCGCGTCTGAGTGCGTCCCCTGGCCGCGCGTGTATCTGACATCGCGTGCCAGAGAGCGTGTTTACGAAGCTCGGGGCACGCCAGTCTGGCGGTTCACCACGATTGTCAGACGAACTAATGTCCGTCTGCACTCATGAAGAACCATGTTACACTGCCTGACAATTGCTGAGGGAGAGAGATATTGTTGGACAGCAACAATCACAGGCAGGGAACGCAGTACGTAGGTAATAGAGGTGGAGTCGTATATTTATAACATAAAATTCAAATGATTTCACCGCGTGGGAAAGCAGGATCACAAACATGAATGTTGTTGTTGTTGTGGTCTTCAGTCCTGAGACTGGTTTGATGCAGCTCTCCATGCTACTCTATCCTGTGCAAGCTTCTTCATCTCCCAGTAACTACTACAACGTACATCCTTCTGAATCTACTTACTGTATTCATCTCTTGGTCTCCCTCCACGATTTTTACCCTCCATGCTGCCCTCCAGTACTAAATTGGTGATCCCTCGTTGCTTCAGAATATGTACTACCAAGCGATCCCTTCTTCTAGTCAAGTTGTGCCACAAATTTCTTTTCTCCCCAATTCTGTTCAGTACCTCCTCATTAGTTATGTGGTCTACCCATCTAATCTTCAGCATTATTCTGTAGCACCACATCTCGAAAGCTTCTATTCTCTTCTTGTCTAAACTATTTGTCGTCCATATTTCACTTGCATACATGGCTACACTCAACACAAATACTTTCAGAAACGACTTCCTGACATTTAAATCTGTACTCGATGTTAACAAATTTCTCTTCTTCAGAAACGCTTTCCTTGCCGTTGCCAGTCTACATTTTATATCCTCTCTACTTCGACCATCATCAGTTATTTTGCTCCCCAAGTAACAACATTCATCGACTACTTTAAGTGTCTCATTTCCTAATCTAATTCCCTCAGTATCACCCGACTTAATTCGACTACATTCCATTATCCTCGTTTTGCTTTTGTTGATGTTCATCTTATATCCTCCTTTCAAGACACTGTCCATTCCGTTCAACAGCTCTTCCAAGTCCTTTGCTGTCTCTGACAGAATTACAATGTCATCGACGAACCTCAAAGTTTTTATTTCCTCTCCATGGATTTTAATTTCTAGTCCGAATTTTTCTTTTGTTTCCTTTACTGCTTGCTCAATATACAGATTGAATAACATCGGGGGTAGGCTACAACCCTGTCTCACTCCCTTCCCAACCACTGCTTCCCTTTCATGCCCCTCGACTCTTATAACTGCCAACTGCTTTCTCTACAAATTGTAAATAGCCTTTCGCTCCCTGTATTTTACCCCTGCCACCTTCAAAATTTGTAAGAGAGTATTCCAGTCAACATTGTCAAAAGCTTTCTCTAAGTCTACAAATGCTAGAAACGTAGGTTTGCCTTTCCTTAATCTAGCTTCTAAGATAAGTCGTAGGGTCAGTATTGCCTCACGAGTTCCAATATTTCTACGGAATCCAAACTGATCTTCGCCGAGTTCAGCTTCTACTAGATTTCCATTCGTCTGTAAAGAATTCGCGTAAGTATTTTGCAGCCGTGACGTATTAAACTGATAGTTCGGTAATTTTCACATCTGTCAACACCTGATTTCTTTGGGATTGGAATTATTATATTCTTCTTGAAGTCTGAGGGTATTTCGCTTGTCTCATACGTCTTGCTCACCAGATGGTGGAGTTTTGTCAGGACTGGCTCTCTCAAGGCCGTCAGTAGTTCTAATGGAATGTTGTCTACTCCCGGGGCCTTGTTTCGTCTCAGGTCTCTCAGTGCTCTGTCAAACTCTTCACGCAGTATCATATCTCCCATTTCTTCTTCATCTATATCAACTTCCATTTCCATAATATTGTCCTCAACTACATCGCCCTTGTATAGACCCTCTATATACTCCTTTCACCTTTCTGCTTTCCCTTCTTTGCTTAGAACTGGGTTTGCATCTGAGCTCTTGATATTCATACAAATGGTTCTCTTTTCTCCAAAGGTCACTTTAATTTTCCTGTAGGCCGTATCTATCTTGCCCCTAGTGAGATAACCCTCTACATCCTTACATTTGTTCTCTAGCCATTCCTGCTTAGCCATTTTGCACTTCCTGTCGATCTCATTTTTGAGACGTTTGTATTCCTGTTTGCCTGCTTCATTTACTGCATTTTTATATTTTCTCCTTTCATCAATTAAATTCAATATTTCTTCTGTTACCCAAGGATTTCTACTAGCCCTCGACTTTATACCTACTTCATCCTCTGCTGCCTTCACTATTTCATCCATCAAAGCTACCCATTCTCCTTCTACTGTATTTCTTTCCCCCATTCCTGTCAATTTTTCCCTTATCCTCTCCCTGAAACTCTGTACCACCTCTGGATTAGACAGTTTATCCTGGTCCCATGTCCTTAAATTCCCACATTTTGAAGTTTCTTCAGTTTTAATCTACAGTTCATAAATAATTGTGGTCAGAGTCCACATCTGCACCTGGAAATGTCTTACAATTTAAAACCTGCTTCCTAAATCTCTGTCTTACCATTATGTAATCTGTCTGAAACCTGTCAGTATCTCCAGGCTTCTTCAATGTATACAACCTTCTTTTATGATTCTTGAACCAAGTGTTAGATATGATTAAGTTATGCACTGTGCAAAGTTCTACCAGGCGGCTTCCTCTTTGATTTCTTACCCCCAATCCATATTCACCTACTACGTTTCCTTCTCTCCCTTTTCCTACTTCCGAATTCCAGTCACCCATGACTATTAAATTATCGTCTCCCTTCACTACCTGAATAATTTCATCATACATTTCTTCAATTTCTTCATCTGCAGAGCTAGTTGGCATATAAACTTGTACTACTGTAGTACGCATGGGCTTCGTATCTATCTTGATCACAATAATGCGTTCACTATGCTGTTTGTAGTAGCTTACCCGCACTCCTATTTTTTTACTCATTATTAAACCTACTCCTGCATTACCCCTATTTGATTTTGTATTTATAACCCTGTATTCGCCTTACCAAAAGTCTTTTTCCTCCCGCCACCGAACTTCACTAATTCCCACTATATCTAACTTTAACCTATCCATTTCCCTTTATAAATTTTCTAGCCTACCTGCCCGATTAAGGTATCTGACATTCCACGCTCCGATCCGTAGAACGCCAGTTTTCTTTCTCCTGATAACGACGTCCTCTTGAGTAGTCCCCGCCCGGAGATCCGAATAGGGGACTATTTTACCTCCGGAATATTTTACCCAAGCGGACGCCATTATCATTTAACCATACAGTAAAGCTGCATGCCCTCGGGAAAAATTACGGCTGTAGTTTCCCCTTGCTTTCAGCCGTTCGTAGTACCATCACAGTAAGGCCATTTTGGTTAGTGTTGAAAGGCCAGATCAGTCAATCATCCAGACTGTTGCCCCTGCAACTACTGAAAAGGCTGCTGCCCCTCTTCAGGAACCACACGTTTGTCTGGCCTCTCAACAGATAGCCCTCCGTTGTGGTTGCACCTACGGTACGGCTATCTGTATCGCTGAGGCACGCAAGCCTCCCCACCAACGGTAAGGTCCATGGTTCATTGGGGGGGCGGGGGGGCACAAACATAAATAACTTTCATCATTGACAGAGGTCAGACTCCCAAAATAAAGGTCGATATCGGACTCAAAGGAACATGACCTCCTCGGACACTAACGCACATTTTGCACATGTTATTCATTCTGGCTACCAAGCCGTACAGGAGCCCTTCGAGTATATTGTCACACTCTTCTCCCAAGGCGGTTTTCAGTTCTTACTCGTACAAGAAGGGGATATTCACCAAGAAACACGTCTTCAAGAGCATCCAGGCATGCGCTTTAGGGTTTAGGTTCATGGAATACGCAGGCCATTCCATACGTGCAATAACTTCACTTCTGGTACCTCAGCGGTGCTGTGTGGATAGGCATTATTGTCCATAAATAGACGGACATGAAGCAGAATAACTTCCCTGCAATACTGCTGTGCTCGCGGGAAGATATGCAGCGGTGTTCGTCCGTCGTGCACAATGTCTGCCCACACCATAACGCCTAGGCCACACCGACAACATTCATGAACATTCTGTAGTGTGTAAAGCGTTCCTCTCTCTGTCTCCATACTAACTTCTGGCTAGGATCACTTACCATTATGAAATGGGATTCGTCGGAGAACATCACTCTGTAACATTCATGCTGATTCGAACCAATATGCTTCTTAAACTAACGAACTTCTTGTAGATGATGGCGTGGTTGAAGTGGAACGCATTTAACAGGGCTCCGAGCATACAAACCAGACTGATTTAATCGCTAAGAAATGGTTCTGGCAGAGACACGTGTACCGGTCTCAACTGCGAAGTACACAGCAACCTGCCCAGGAGTGAGGTCTGTTCATTTTCGCCACTGGGTCTACGTATCGATCCTCGACGGCCTTCACTTAACGACCGAGAACACCGTAGTTTGCATAGAGTTGTCAGTGCTAACAGACAAGTAACACTGCGTGAAATAACCGCGGATATCAATTTATGGACTTCGTGAGATCGTCTCACTTATTGCAATATTCGAACAGATTGTCCGTATGCAGAATTATATGACTAAATCCACATAGCATTTCCATCATCAGCGGACTTTTCTAATCGCAAGATGACGCTTTTGGACACTCGCATTACTGCGGCCACAGTAGGGACACTTTGACCGGCTTCTACCCTTACAAGTGCTCGTACATATGGAGTGTCACGCTAATCCATTCCACAACAACCTTCGTCAAACACCACACTGCACGAACTACCGAATACCTTCAGTCACATGTGTGAATACTGTCTGCGAAATGTGTTGCATATAGAGTTAGTAGTAAGGAAGTAACATATTAAAAGACTATGCATTATGCTGCAATTCTTAATGCATTCAGTATCTGACGTCATCTGTCCTGAATATGTGTTGTGCGATGTTATAATTTTCCAGGTAAATACAATCGTACATGTGAAAATGCAATATGTATCGGGAATATAGTTAGTAGTAGAGAAGTAATCAATTAAAACGTCGTGCTTCATGCGGCAGTTTTACTAGACGAGCAGTGAAAATTTAGTAGCCGGCCGAAGTGGCCGTGCGGTTAAAGGCGCTGCAGTCTGGAACCGCAAGACCGCTACGGTCGCAGGTTCGAATCCTGCCTCGGGCATGGATGTTTGTGATGTCCTTAGGTTAGTTCGGTTTAACTAGTTCTAAGTTCTAGGGGACTAATGACCTCAGAAGTTGAGTCCCATAGTGCTCAGAGCCATTTGAACCATTAGAAAATTTAGTAAGCAAATTACTTTCTTCCCTTTCATCGTTTTGTGAGGTTCATCAGCGAGAAAAAGTTTCATAAAAGTTTAAAATTGTGTGTAAAGTTTTTGCAAGTCTCCAAGTCCTCTCATTCTCAAATACTCAATGACTTGCTCATCGTGGGTTACCCTACTTTCACGCTCCCAGTCCTACATTTTTGACAGGTAGGTGGTTCTTACACATGCAAAGACGATTTCCAGACAGTAAATAATGTCTGTACCCAGTCTGATTGAAACAGGTCCATTGGTTTAGGAGGAGATGTGGAACATTAATACATACATTTTTATAATGCGAGGTCTGTTCAGAAATAAGTTCCGATCGGTCGCGAAATGGTCTACCAGACTGAAATTAATGAAGCTCTGCACAGATGTGTTGGGTAGTGTCTCTAGCATTCCCATCTATCGGAACCTGTCGCACTTTTCAATTCTGATAGAAGAATGAGCACGTAAAGATGCCTAGATAATAGTGCCTCCCGCCAAGTATGATGGCCTGGTGAGAAATTTCGTGATGCCATCGATCAGTGCCACCGGTTCCGCAGAAGCTCAGATGAATGTCTCGATAAAGTTATACTCCCCCGCCGGCCTGCGTCCAGGGCCCGAGGCACGTTTCGAGTAGCCATTCGCCTCGATGATGATGTATCCAAACCCCGACGTCGTGTAACAAGAAAAATGATTTATCCGACTAGACGAGGCTTCCCATCGATTCACTAGCGCTTGTTGATGATCCCGTCCCCAGCAGCGGTAACCGGCAGTGTCGTTGGATATGACTGGACGTACGTGCATCCACTGAGGAGCCTCTTGTTCAACAACATGTGTTAACCGGCGTGCTGCGAAACACTTGTGCCTGCATCAACACTGCACTCTGCCGTCAGATCTGCCACAGATTGACGCCTATCGTATTCTGCAGACCGGGAAAGCCTCCAACTCGACGTCTGTGATGAGGCATGGACGACCAACAGTTTGTGGCCTACTCGTGGTATCCTCTGCTTTCCATAGGCGTCGTCGGCAGTAGCATTCGAATGCGGTACCACCTTTGCCGTTTCCAAGATACTCGATTGCAGACGTCGGATTGTAACGATGTTCCCTTTGTCAAAGTCCCTTGTGTCCTTCATCCAACGACACAACGGTGTGTCGAAGTTGTAGGCGCTGGCGCCTGCCCATAGGCCACCCGTTCGGCAGCAGACGTGACTGTAGGCTGATGGAATGCAGGTAGAACGTCTTGAAATGTTTTCTGCTGTGCAGTGATCGCGACTGATTAACACGATCGCCAGTGGAGAAGTTGGAGCTGCCTGCTGCGTAGACAGGCCTTGTCTGCATCTATATACATACTCCACAAGCCAACTTACAGAGCATGGCGGATGGTACCAGGTACAACAACTAGTGTCCTATGACTGTGATGCTCTCTTGCATTGGTGGATGACGGTTTTGGATACTGATTTCCATCTGCATTTTATATTTCTGCTGCATATCGAAAAGTAATCGAAACTTTAGGGAGTTCCAAGAGAAAAACTGTGGATGGAGTCCCATGTCTGAAACGTCATCCACCGAGGAAACAGAGCATTGCTCTCACAGGAGACAAGTCTCTTCTAAGCAACAGTTATCTCCATCTTCTTCATTGCCGATCGTGCAATCGGTCGCGATCCCTGAATAACGAAGGACAGCGCGAGATGTTCCGCCTGCTGTCCGTCAGTGTGCAAGGTCACGTCTGCTACCGAAGGACTGGCCAAGTGGCGGCCGCCATAGCCTATCTTATCCTCGATTTGTTATTCAAGACTTTGTGTACAACCCCTCGAAGTTTGTCGCAACGTTTCTGGGACATACTGTAGAACGGTCGCTACTAAACGCCAGAGAGTGTATCTAAGACTCGCATTAATATAGCGCTTTCATAAAGGACCTGAAACGCTAAGGTAAAATACTCACTTTCCGTAATTAATCTTCGCTTATTTTCCCCCTTAGTAGTGTGCATATACAATGCATGCTACGTGATTGGTTACATGCCAACATTGAGCGGGAGGTAAACAAATAAATTCCTGTCTGCCAGTAGTTAAATATGACAGGTCACGAAGGCTTGTCAGTGTGAGAAAGAAGAAAACTATAAAATACTGAACGAAAGCGCAAAGATCAAGACGTGATTCCCGCGCTAGGAACGAAGCCAGCAGAGATCGAAAGAGCTAGCGCGTTGTTGTGTCGCCTCGATCCCTGTTAACATTTGTACGAAGTGAAAACGAGCCCTTTTGCGAACCGAGAACCTAATCACGTGAAACGGGCGTCAAAGAGGTCACAAAATTTGACTTTTAAGCGCGCAATATCAATTTGTAATAGCGCAACCCAAACAGGGGAAACAATGCGAGCCGGCGCAGAGCAACACTGGACTCGCATAAAAGCGGAAAGGGGTGCGAATCTATGGCCGGTCATCGTTATTTACATTTTCTGTGTTTTCCCAAACTCGCTCAAGGTGAATGCAAAGATGGTTTACTCGAAAAATACACATCCATTTCCTTGGTCCATCCCTATCCAATCAAAACTTGTTCACGTCTCTATTGACGCCATCCACACGACCACAGCCAGAATCTCTTTCCCCTTCCCTAAATTTCTTTCTTAGCTTATTAAGGCCGCTTTTCAGTGCCTCATAAACGGGCCATCGCTCTTCTGTGACCCTCAGTAGTGGACTACCGCCACCGGTATGGCAGAAGCGCCATTAGGCCATCGCTGGCGGAACATCGCTTCCATTAGCAGCCTTAACACGACGTCACTCGATGGCGCTGCTGGCCGGCCAAGCAAAGAGTAACGCTGCATGTCAGCAGTCGATTCGTGACGTAATTGTTTACATCTCACGCCACTGATGTTTTCTGCGGCTCTTCACCTGATGTAAGTAGTCTGCATATGGCAGTTTCAAGTCGAGGACAATTTCTGTAGAATCAGCGTGCTTAGCTACGACGTCAAATTCCTCATTTTATGTTACGCCAAAACAGTGCGTTGTTGCTGCTTTATTCTTTGTTAAATAAAATCTAATTTATGTTTCCGATCGTTTATTCTGATTATCTGAAAAGTTATGAATATAATAAATCGGTTTCATCAAATTATTAATTCAAAATTAATTGCTGAACTAATGACATTAAACGAATCTTCCCTGGCAATATGAGGCCAATGATGGCTTCTCTGAACGGAGAACTGTCGTCTCGTGGGTGCGGAGAATTTTTCCGAATCATGGATCGATCTGTGTATATAATAGAAATGTCCTGACTGACTAACTGACTGACTGACTCATCATCGTCCACTCCACATTGCTAAGGAAAAAACTTGAAATTTGGAAAGGATGTTGATGTTATACTGCATGCATCGTTTAAGAATTTTTCGAACTTCCACCGCTGTACGGGTGAAATTGGGATTTAAAGGATTTTTCCAAAATATGTTGCTATTAAGACAATTTTTAAGCTAGAACTAAGAAAATTGGTATTTGGTTTCTCGGTCAGAAAGAAATAAATGTTTTAGCATTTTGAGATATTTAACCCCTATGATGGTGAAACAGTAGGTGAAAGTTTTTTTTAACAAAGCGTTATTAAAGAAATACTATTTTTAAAGCTACATGAATACAAACTGGTATTTGAATTCTCGGTTAGAAACAAAAAAATACTTGTTTCATTGTTTTTGTAAATTCAACCCCTAAGGGAGTTAAAAAAGGGATGAAAAATTTTATGAAAACATTTTTAAAACTAAATCTGTATATGTATTTGGCTTCTCGGTTATAAGTAAAAATATACTTGTTTCACAGCTAATGGAAACTCAACTTCTAAGGGGGTGAAATAGCGGAAGAAAATTTTTATGAAAGTGTTTTGTTATATTAAATAGTTTTAAAGCTCAATCTACGGAAATCTGTATTTGACTTCTAAAGAAATGTGTGTTACGAAATGAAAGTATCTATGGAAGCGTCTCCAAAAGAACTTAAACAGGCAGGTTAAAAAATGACTCAGACTCCACCTACCAGAATCGTATTATGGTCGGAATTATATTCGGTTAATACCTTGTTCCCATCGTCTTAACTAGCGTGAAACATTTAGACAGTGTTGAAATTTGCAATTTGTCAACAATATACAAATTTTTAAAAAAAGAATAACTTTGCAGACTATACAGCCTACTGAGCAACGCAGCGAGCACTAAGCTACTTATTCGTAATACTGTAATTTGCAAGGTAGTGGAATTCTGCAGAGCCGTTTTTCAAGTCCCGGTTGCCTCGAGGCGCAAGCTTACCAGACTGGGCTTCGTTCAGCGCAGATCTCTTGACTACCTCCAACGTGATTATCGGTTTGCACACTCTATCTCTAAAAAGAGGCAGGACGAGTTATTCATGCTCTGTTTCACGAGTTCAGTGATTCCAATCATTTTACCTTGGCCTGCAGCAAGACGGTTTCGTGCCACATTGCTGCTTAAATTGTGTCTGGAGTACCCGCAAATAGAATTAACAGCCTACCTCGCATTTCATGAGTTTTATGACTCGATATATCTGACTTTTCATCACCTCTGTCTGTCTTCTGGTCTGCAGAATTTCCCTGTTGCCTCATTTCAAAAGCTTTATTTAGCTACCAGAAACCACTGCTATACCATACCGAGTAATTAAACACTAATGCCGCGGCAACATAAAATTATCAGGTGATTCTGAGTATTCCAGCTAACAAGGAATCAGCGGCAGTGGTTTAGTTCATTAAACTTCACACTCGAAATCGTCATTCCATTTCAATTCCATTTAAAATCATCGCCACCAAGTCCACACCATGCATGCATGCGCCCCGTAGATCGTCAGTGTTCTCATCTGTGTGTGTGTCACAACGTAAGTTGATCTGTTACAACGAGCCCAGAGTCGGCAATAGCCACTCTGAACTTTTTGCCATACATAGACTCCTTGATAATATTGCACCAGCCAATATCCACCCGCAAAGGCAAAGGAATAGTAGAGATATTATGCTGTCGCTTTATTAGGCGCAAACATTAAACAGCAGAGCAGTGCTTCCGTTGTCGGTGTGCCCAGTCAAAATGGGTCGCTCTGGCTGTAGTCTCTTGCCGTACCCGAGACAGTCCAATGTGAGTAGAAGGTCTTACAAAAAAGTCAGTACTCACCAGATGAGGCAGTTTGTCGCGCTGCAGTTGCACTACCGCGTGGCCCTCCTGTCCCTGTGAAAAGTGAAACGGGAGATTAAGTCTGTACAAAAGTGCACGCACGCATGCACCCACGCACACATAGGCTGAAGTTTTCTAACACAGGTGACAGCTCAGAGCCACATCTTATTTCTCACTCTGCAACAGCTTCTGTCATGTGATATCTTTAACACAAAATTGTGACCTACTGTGGAATTGTATCCCAATAAAAAACAACTCGAAACGAAAATAACATTATAAAAAAGTATGTTTCTGTGTATCACTTCTCCTCCTAAACGACCGGACCGGTTTCAACCACACTTGGTCTAAATATTACATATTACTTACTGTCTTGAAAGAATGGCTGTGGGGTAAGAACCATTTAGCTGTCAAAGCGTTGGGGACGGGGGGGGGGGGGAGTGTAAAAGAAGTGTAGCCCATGACTCGCAAATTCTCAGACATTAATCATCCAGTATTTGAGGAAGAGAGCACTCAGATACTTGCAACAAAGTGTACACATAATCTTAATACATTACGTAACTTTTTCTCGCTGACAACCTCCACAAAGTGATGAAACGAAAAAAAGTTTATCGCTTGCTATATTTTCTCTGTTCACGCAGCAAAATTGCTGCATCAGGCAAGCTGTTTTAATTTATTACTTCTTTGCCGGCCGCAGTGGCCGTGCGGTTAAAGGCGCTGCAGTCTGGAACCGCAGGACCGCTACGGTCGCAGGTTCGAATCCTGCCTCGGGCATGGATGTTTGTGATGCCCTTAGGTTAGTTAGGTTTAACTAGTTCTAAGTTCTAGGGGACTAATGACCTCAGCAGTTGAGTCCCATAGTGCTCAGAGCCATTTATTACTTCTTTAGTACTAGCCCTAATCGTGACACATTTTGCACACCTCTGTATGGCCTGCAAAATTACGTAATTGTAATACATATATTTTAGGAAGTACGACGTCGTGAACACTGAGATACGTAAAAACTGCCACATCATGTATGACGTTTTAATTTATTGCTTCTTTACTATTAACTCTATTCTCAACATACTTCGCAGACAGTATCCACATATACCACTGGATGTACCTGCAAAATTATATCACTGTACAGCACATAGTTCAGGGAACATGACGTCAAAACCATTGGGCTGCGTGAAAATGAAACTGCAGGACGTCGTACCTTCGCTAGAGATAAGGTGAAATATGTGCACAAGTACGTGGGAAATACAGCCGGCCAGTGTGACCGTACGGTTATAGGCGCTGCAGTCTGGAACCGCGTGACCGCTACGGTCGCAGGTTCGAATCCTGCCTCGGGCATGGATGTGTGTGATGTCCTTAGGTTAGTTAGGTTTAAGTAGTTCTAGGTTCTAGGGGACTGATGACCACAGATGTTAAGTCCCATAGTGCTAAGAGCCATTTGAACCATTTTTTGTTAAATACATGTGAACTGCATCGGCAAAGCCAAGGGCAAAAAGCTGCTACTAAACACCCGGATCGATTTCAGCCAAAATTGGTACACATATTGGTTATTGTCTGGAAAGAGATACTGTGTGGAGAAGAACTTCCAGCGTGCTATTGGAGTGGGGTCATAACACGGAGAGAGAAGATGAGGAGGAGGACATGGACAGAAAGGGGGAAGGAGAAGGTGGACACAGGTAGAGGCGTGATGGAGATGGACAAAGAGATAGGAAGGAGGAAATGGAAAGGGAATGGGATGAGATGGATGGAGAGTGTGGGGGAAGACAAGATGGACAGAGAGAATGAGGAGGAGGAGATGGAGAGTGTGTGTGGAGGTGAATATTGATAGAGAGAGAAGGAGGAAGATGTGGACAGAGAGAGGGAGAAGGAGGAGATAAGGAGTAAGAGGAGATGGCCAGAGAAAGGATGAGGAGCAGCTGGACAGAGTGAGGGGGGGAAGGTGCAGACAGAAAGAGAGAGGAAGAGAGGAAGAGGAGCTAATAGTCAAGGAGAAGGGTAGGAGGGGGTGGACACAGAGTGGAGGGAAAAGGAGATGTACAGAGTGGAAAGAAGATGGTGTAACAACAGACTGGAGTAAATAATATCCATGCAATGCTGGGTACTCAACTAATGTAAGATGAAAATTGAATGTCTTTATTCGTCACTTACACCATGACGGTAGCATTCATAAAATAAACGAAAATTGTAAAAAAAGGCACCCTTTCCTTCAGTCATTCATTCATTCATCGTGCTCCATAGAATCAACAAGAAAGATGATATCCAGGAAATTGGGAGAAATAAAGGTAAACATTAACAAACACAAGCGTATCTCAGCAATTTAATATGTCCCCTGCTTTAAGGGTAAATTGAAATGTCGTGTGAGTGGGGTCTCCCGTCGGGTAGACCGTTCGCCCGGTGCAAGTCTTTCGATTTGACGCCACTTCGGCGACTTGCGCGTCAATGGGGATGAAACGATGATGATCAGGACAACACAACACCCAGTCCCTGAGAGGAGAAAATCTCCGACCCAGCTTGGAATCGAACGTGGGCTCTTAGGATTGACATTCTGTTGCGATGACCACTCAGTTACCGGGGGCGGACTGCACTAAGGTACACTACCAGTATACTGACTAATGCTACTCATCTAAATTTAACCAAGGATATTAGAAAGAAAGATGCTACGTTGAAAAAAAATTGCTGCTACCTCAGTTACACTAAATATTTGCTGTTTATCACCTATTAGTAACTTAATACTTTACTTTTGTGTCGACATCTACGCCATTACTCTGACATTCATACCTAGATGTTAGGCAGAGGGATCACAGAATCAATTTCAGACTACTTCTTGAGAGTTGTAATTGCGCATGGAGAAAATGAACACCTAAATCTTTCTGTGCGTGCTCTGAGTTCCCCTATTTTATCACGATGGTCATTTCTCTCTTTGTAGGTGGGAGTCAACAAAATATTTTAACATTCAGCCGACGAAGCTCCTGATTTAAAGCTTGTGGAAAAGTCTCGCATCAACCAGAAACGTTTTTTTTTAATGATTGCCACTCCAACTGTTGAATCATGTCTTTGAAACTCTCTCCCCCGTTTTCGCGATAATATAAAACGTGCTGCACTTCTTTGAAATGTTTTATTGTGCTCCGTCAATCCTATCTTGGCCGGCCTGTGTGCCCGAGCGGTTCTAGGCGCTACGATCCGGAACCGCGCGACCGCTACGGTCGCAGGTTCGAATCCTGCCTCGGGCATGGATGTGCGTGATGTCCTTAGGTTAGCTAGGTTTAAATAGTTCTAAGTTCTAGGGGACTGATGACCTCAGAAGTTAAATCCCATAGTGCTCAGAGCCATTTTTGAATCCTATCTTGTAAAGACATTACTCCAGAAGAGGACGAACAAAAGTAATAAGGTGCGAACAGACCTGTTGCACCTCCAACGTGTTCACCAGTAGAACGAAATTTTTGATTCGCTTCCTCCACATTTCCTATGTGATGGTACTAATTTAACTTGTCTGTAACTGCAGTCCCTAGTTATTTAGTTGAATCGACCATCTTTAAATTTGTGTGATTTATCGTGTAACAGAAATTTCAATAAACGGAATTTTTTAGTAGTTTACTCACATGTTTAGTGTCAACAACTACTTCTCGCATCTTGCAGACATCTTGTATAAAACATTTTGCAATTCGTTTTCCTCTTATGATTGCTTTACTAGACAGTAAACGACATTATCATCATCAAGCAATTTAAGGGGAAATTGTACGTCCTATGCCGCCAATGTTAAATTATCGAATTTTGTGACCCATTATCTTGGAATCTCTTTAAGACATCAACTTATAGTTTTCCATAATTATTGAATGCATCTTTATAGATACACTGAACTAGAATTATTACTAAAATCGTATTGTGGAGCATGTTATCTTTTTGTTTTTCAAACACTTAATTTTTTGACAGAATTTCGTAAATAAATGAACATAAAAAGAAAACAACTCACAATATTTTAATTATTCTAGTTCCATATGTGTTGAATCTCGCACTTCGCATGCTGTGAAAATTTCGTGTCTCCTCCAACAGTACTTTTTTAGAAATCGAGTCATCTACTGCAAAAAATGTAGTTGAGAGATACTGAGGTTTAAAACTGTTTTTATTACAAATCCTTATAGAGAACTATATATGTGCGTCTTTTATGGACTAGTATTGCCCTGGCCTATAGTCTGTGTCTTCTTCAGTGTCACAACATCCCAGTGCTTGCCTCCTCCTTTTCTTTCTTGCTTCTTTTGTCATTTGCTGAGCAGCAAATTCTGCTACACGTACATGAAGCTCATCCAGTTCCCGCAGTTCTTTAGCTGTGTTCTGTGCAAATCTTACCTCTAACTTCTCCAGAACCTTAAGTCTTTCATTGTTCCCACCAGCAAAACTTATCACAGCATCAGACACTGCTAACTTAAGAGTTATAAGGCCAACAAATACATTTTTAGGCACACAGCACCACATAACATTACTGAAGGACTGATTCACATTCTGGGTCTTCCCATGTAAACACTTCTTTAGTAGCTCAGGATTTGGAAACCAAAGCAATTCACAGCCTTCTAGGCTGTATAGTTCTCAAGATATGACTGCTCAACTCTGGCAGTATATGCATAGCCGCGAAATTTGACAGTTACATGTGAACATTCAAAATATTATTTGAAGTTCTCACATTTGTCTGATTTTAATGTATTATATACCAAAATGTTCAGGAAAGTCCAAAGTACATTATGGAGAAAATGTCAAATTTCAACTAATTTCACGTACAACATCCCCTTAAGAGGGCTGCTTAGCTTGCCTCCTAAATTGTTTATCTAGATTACCAACAGCAGAGGGTCTGTGACACTTCGCTGGAGAACCCAAATTATCACTTCCGTTTCACTAAATGACTTCCCTTCAGTTACAACGAACTGTGAACTTCCTGGTTAGGAAATCACCAAGTCAGTCGCACAACCGAGACGGTACTCCACAGGTACGGAATTTCATTAGAAGCTGCTTGTGAGGAATGATGTCAAAAAAACCTCTGGAAATCTAGAAATATGTACAGTCAACCCGAGATCCGCTTTCGATAGCTCTCATTACATTGTGGGAGTTGATAATATTCCTGTTTGAAAGAAAATACATTGCTGGCTACCCAAAATGCAACACACTGAAGAGGGCATCGAAATCAGGCGAAATTTATATAATTCTGCAGGTGAAATATGCAACATGCGTGTGTAGTGACGAGAGACGCACATGATTAGCATTTCAGCGCAGGCGCACAGGCGCCCCCTAGCGCCAGCTGCAAGCGCTATGTAGAGCGGGAACAGACGGCCGTGTGGGCGTACTGGAGTTGATGTATCGTGCGGTTGTTTTGCGTAAGCAGCTTCAGGATGGCTCGTAGAAGACAGCGGGCGTCTTTCGAGCACGTTTCAGAGTTCGACTGAGGAAGAATAGTTGCCTATAGAGATTGCCGTTTTTCCTTCTGAGAAACTGGTGGTTGTATCGCACGGAACCAAGCAACTGGGATGCGGATCTGTAATCGCTGGATGCAGGAGGGAGCGAAGGACCGACGGGACCGATTGCACCCACCTCGTTGAACCACTAACCTTGATGACAAGCGGTTTCGTCAGTTCGGTATCTCCGTTTTCATTCTCTACACTGTTTAGTCATTAATTTTGCAGATTAATCATCATAGCTATTACAAATCGTATGTTTTTAGTTTAGGTAGCACCTCCAACTACATGTGGCAAGAGCAAGCCATTGGTGTTTATTTTCCCCTGAGCAGCAAGTCAGGTGTTGAACTGTAGACACGTGGATGCAAAATGGCCAGTCTATACTGACAGGCGTAGTCTAGTTAGTGCTGCAGTCAGGATCGTGCAACAAACATCAGGTAGTGAATTAGGTGACGTGTCTGAGGCAAGACTGTCTGACGCAGAGAAATTAAAAAAAACAATCAACACACTAAAGTGTGTATGTATTAGGGTACCACATGTAACAATATCTGCACTTGTAACCGTTACATCCTGTGTACGTAAACCATTAATCAAACAGGATCAGCCGCACTATAACTCTGTTCGCTGACGGTGTTGCTGTCTGGCGGAAAGTATATGTGTTGTCCGATCACAAGGAAACGCAGAAAAATGCAGACAAAACTTCCGCCTGGTGTAATGAAAATCAGCTCATTTTAAAAGCGGATAAATTAAAAATAATGCTCACGATTATCAAAAGGACCCGACATTATCTGTTGACTATATGAGTGTCGAACGTCGTGAGCACATAACTGACGCACTAGAGAGCCACGTGAGGAGAGATGTACTAAGAATACTAGTGTGCTAGTATGTCTTCATTGCATCCATGTACTCGACCTACTATTCCATAATCAATTATTTTGTTGAATGACTACCAGAAATACACTCTTTTTCGGAAATGATTTTCTTGTTATACCCCCTCTTCATTTAATAACCTCAGTACTTTGGCCATCGTCAGTTGTTTTGACAGAAACACAGCGTAATTGTATAATGAAACAACTACATCAAAAAGGCATTTCGTTCACGAGCAAATTTAGATTTTTTATCACCATACAAAGAAATTAAATCAACTGTGTATAAATGAAATGGGAGTACCATCTGAGGTCTCGGAGGATATAGCTATCCTACTGGGTGCCAGCTATCGTCCTTTACACAAACTGCTGACGATATATTTCTGCATTGCGCAGAATTTTTCTAATCGTGACCCTCCTGGTATGGAAATTCTCTTCACACATGAACAGCCTCATCTAGTTATGTTCTTCAAACATATCAACAATCGTAGCAGCGGTGTTACTCTTCCCTGAGATACAATCGCCGCTGTATTCCTTTCAGAAAATATACCAGGAGGATCCAGCGTGCTAATGTGTTTTCATTCTGCCCTAGGGCGACCATACGATAGTCTGCCAGATAACGGGGGGACAGGGTCTAGATTTTTTATCACCATACAAAGAAATTAAATCAACTGTACATAAATGAAATATTTGTAATATTTTGTAAAATAAACAGTGACTTGTAAGTAGCCATAAAAAAGTTCCGACACTGTTAAAAATCTGCGTAATACCGACTTTTCAATCGTTTCCATGAAAGGAAAAACACCTGACTACACAATAATTTTTCGTTTGCTTGAGAGATGGGGAGCCCCGCTCACCCCCGGATATTGGTGTCCTTGATTCCATCCGCGTAGTCGGCCTGATTTTTTTGTAAACGAGCATTTTGTGGACTGATCAGAGACGAAGGACGCCACACTCTTCGGGGAAAAATATAAAAACAGCGCCTACACTCAAGGTCCACTATGGATAATAATGTCAGACACTTGTCGACAGGTCGCAACAACTGCTTCCCCGCTTTCATCTCAATAGATGGGACGGAATTTAATTGCCGACCATATTCCCCTTTCTAGCGAGATAAACAGAGCCCTTTGTGTGAGCGGTATTCTGGTGACGAAGCACATATTTCACTTCTGCCCGTAGTTACTCTCCCATCCGCAGCGTATATAAATATTTCGTCGCCTCCCGTGTGAAGCTGCGGGCAGTAAAATTTTCCCTTTTCTCTCGACACGAGACGTCATGGTGCAGTTAGGATTCCGCCGCCGAGTCGGTATGCTCCCAGTCCAACCCCGTCTCGTGTCCCGAGATATTCCTCCTGTATCCCACCCTCCCCTGTTTCCCTCCACCCCTACCCGCCCTGTCAGCCCGCCTCCCCTTTTTTATTATTGCAGCAGTCGGCGTTTTTTACGAGGCAGAGATTTGGCCGGAGCGCCCTGGAAGGAATGAAGCCGTAAAACGACAGAAGCGTCGCGGCGGCCGCCGTCGTCTTCATCCGCCGGGACGGCCCGGATGAGGCGGGGGAAGGTGGGGGGGGGGGGCGGGAGGCAGATGAAGCTCCGTGATTGGTCCGCCCCCTGCGTCTTTTATTCATAAGCCGAACTGCTCGGGGGGTGGTGTCACAGCTGCGGGAAACGAGCCAAGTTTTCATATCCCAGGAGGCGGTGCAGTGCATTCCGTTCGCGGCATCCGTTCCTCCACTGATGGGCCGAAGCAGCAGAGCTTCATTGTCTCCTCCCTACTTACACAGTGTCTGTATCGAAAGTTAGTTTACTGGAAATTTGAAATTTGGCCATGACAAGTATTACTAGAAAAGCTGCAGTGGCCTCCTTCACTGCGACAAACAGATTATTCTGAAATGTCAAGTCACTATCTATGAAGAGAAATCGGCAGAAGCGTTGTTCTTGCCTTGTGTGGTACGTTTAAGTGAAACAAAGTAAAAGGATATTCGTATTATGCTTCAAGTGAAATTAAATGACTGTGTGGCACTGATGGCTGGGAGGCCACATCTGGGAAAGTTCGGCCTCCGAGTCTTATTTCGCCCGACGCCACATTGGGCGACTTGCGTACGGTGATGAGGATGAGATGATGATGAGGACAACACGGCACTCACTCCAAGAGAGAAAATCTCCAACCCGGCCGGGTATCGAACCCGGGTCCGCTGAATGGTAGGCAAACACGTTACGACTCAGGTAAGCAGACGGACACTATGCTTGATTTCCTGACTGAAGGAAAGGTTCTCTGGGCTTGAACTTAACAGACTTACTTGTCGCGGCTTTTGGAAGTTTTTGTGCAGCCAGTCCCACTACAAGATAGAGACTCCATGCCCGTATCGTGAATGGATGCCTGTGACACGATTGCAACAAATAGTCTAGTGAAATTTCCCACCGGACAACCGAACGCATTAACGTGTCTGCTTCCGGGACACACAAGAGCGGTGTACTGATCATATGTCTCTCCTTACCCGCCTCTAGTGACGCCCATAGGCTGAGGTTGACACCAGGGTTGGTCGGTACTGTTGAGCCTTCCGGGGCTGGAGTTTCTGGGACACATGAAGCAGTGCCGACCCCGGATCGTATCCGCCCAGCTGATTAATGACGGCGTGCGGTTCCTGTCCTGCCTGCATATGGGTTTCAAGCGGTTTCCGCTATCCACAGAGGTAAATTCTGGGCTGCTTCCGAAGTGCTGCCTCAGTTACGCGATACGTGAACACGCGGGTGGGGGCTGAAGGTAGCCTTAAAAAAATGCGCTTGGGAGTGGCGATCCAATCACTGATACAGGCTACGTGCGGATATGGTTTCTCCGCGTAATTTGAGAAGTCAGGTGTCAGTCCCGACTCGATACTACCTGGATGGAGTCCAGGGTTACATGGGTGGCTGATGCATGTCGCAATTCTAGCAAAGAGGATTTTTGAACATTTTATGTGAGAAGGGCTTAGATGTGATAGACTGATATGTTCTGTTGGTCTTTTGCATGACAAAAGTCGACCTCTACATGTTTTCTTCTTTTGTGCACAAACAGTGTACACCGTAAATTTGGTCGTACCATTTTGTCACATATGTTCGTGGTGTCAGGTATTCCACAGAGTTTTGATATGAGATCCAGCAGAACTTTTTCGATGCTTTCATCTAGAATCGTCGCTTTGGAACGCCCTTGTCATGACTCACCGTCAAGGTAAGATGGTGAATAAGTAACCACTGATGTCTCAAAAATAAGATCGACAGGAGGTGTAAAACGGCTAAGCAGTAATGGATAGAAGACAAATGTAAGGACGTAGAAGCACATATCACTAGCGGTTAGATAGATGTCGCCTACAGGGAAATTAGACAGACCACCTGTATGAATATCAAGAGCTCAGATGGAAAACCAGTCCTAAGCAAACAAGAGAAAGCAGAAAGGTGTACTTGAGGGCAATATAATGGAAATGGAAGAGGACGTAGAGGAAGATGAGATAGGAGATATGACACAGCATGAAGAATTTGACAGAGAACTGAAAGGACTAAGTCGAAGTTAGTCCCCTGCAGTAGACAACATTCCATTAGAGCTTCTGATAGCCTTGGGAGAGCCAGCCTTGAGAAAACGCTACCATCTGGTGAGCAAGCTGTATGAGAGAGGGGAAATGCCCTCAGACTTCAAGAAGAATATAATAAATCCAATCCCAAAGAAATCAGTTGTCGACAGGTGTGAAAATTACCGCAGTATCAGTTTAATAAATCACGGCTGCAAAATACTAACACGAATTCTTTACAGAGGAATGGAAAGCCGACCTCGGGGACGTAGAAATGTCGGAACACGTGACGCAATTCTGACCCTACGACTTGTCTTAGAAGATAGATTCAGGTAAGGCAAACCTGCGTTTCTAGCATTTGTAGACTTAGAGAAAACTTTTGACAATGTTGACTGCAATACTCTCTTTCAAATTCTGAAGGTGGCAGGGGTAAAATATAGGGAGCCAAAGACTATTTACAATTTGTACAGAAGAGACAGGGTTGTAGCCTATCCCCGATGTTATTCAATCTGTATACTAAGCAAGCAGTAAAGGAAACAAAAGAAAAATTCGGAGTAGGAATTAAAATCCATCGAGAAGAAATAAAAACTTTGAGTTTCGCCTGTAAGTAGGCTGTTTATGTTTTCTTATTGGCAACGTTACGTAGCGCTCTGTATGAAAATCACTGGCTGCGCTGTGTGCAGTATGTGGCTAGTTTGCATTGTTGTCTGCCATTGTAGTGTTGGGCAGCGGCAGCTGGATGTGAACAGCGCGTAGCGTTGCGCAGTTAGAGGTGAGCCGCCAGCAGTGGTGGATGTGTAGAAGGAAATGGCGGAGTTTTGAAATTACATATATTATGACTTTTGATGATATTAAGGTAAATACAGTGTTTGTTTTCTATTAAAATCTTTCATTTGCTAACTATCCCTATCAGTAGTTAGTGCCTTCAGTAGTTTGAATCTTTTATTTAGCTGGCAGTAGTGGCGCTCGCTGTATTGCAGTAGTTCCAGTAACGAAGATTTTTGTGAGGTAAGTGATTTGTGAAAGGTATAGGTTAATGTTAGTCAGGGCCATTCTTTTGTAGGGATTTTTGAAAGTCAGATTGCGTTGCGCTAAATAATATTGTGTGTCAGGTTAAGCACAGTCTTGTATAATTTTTCTAAGAGGACGTTTCACGCCGATGACATTGTAATTCTGTGAGAGACAGCAAAGAACCTGGAAGAGCAGTTGTACGGAATGGACAGTATCTTGAAAGGAGGAAATAAGATGAACATCAACAAAAGCAAAATGAGGATAACGGAATGTAGTCGAATTAAACCGAGTGATGCTGAGGGAATTAGATTAGGAAATGAGACACTTAAAATAGTAAATGAGTTTTGCTGTTTGGGGAGTAAAATGCCTGATGATGGCCACTGTGGAGAGGATATAAAATGTATACTGGCAATTGCAAGGAAAGCGTTTCTGAAGAAGAGAAATTTGTTAACATCGAGTACAGATTTAAATGTCAGGAAGTCGTTTCTGAAAATATTTGTATTGAGTGTTGCCATGGATGCAAGTGAAATATGGACGACAAATAGTTTAGAAAAGAAGAGAATAGAAGTTTTCGAAATGTGGTGCTACAGAAGAATGCTGAAGATTAGATGGGTAGACCACATAACTAATGAGGAGGTACTGAACAGAATTGGGAAGAAAAGAAATTTGTGGCACAACTTGACTAGAAGAAGGGATCGCTTGGGAGGACATGTTCTGAAGCATCAAGGGATCACCAATTTAGTACTGGAGGGCAGCGTGGAGGGTAAAAATCGTGGAGGGAGACCAAGAGATGAATACAGTAAGTAGATTCAGAAGGATATAGGTTGTAGTAGTTACTGGGAGATGAAGAAGCTTGCACAGGATAGAGTAGCATGGAGAGCTGCATCAAACCAGTCTCAGGACTGAAGACCACAACAACAACAACCTACCTCGATCTGTAAAATGCCAATTTTCTTTCTCCTGATAACGACATCCTCCTGAGTAGTCGCCGCCCGGAGACTCGAATGGGGGACAGTTTTATATCCGGAATATTTTACCCAAGAGGACGCCATCATCATTTAACCATACAGCAAAGTTGCACGTCCTCGGGAAAAATTCCGGCTGTATTTTCCCCTTGCTTTCAGCCCTTCGCATTACCAGCACAGCAAGAGAGTTTTGGTTGATGTTATAAGGCTAGATCAGTCAGTCATCCAGACTGTTGCCTTGCAACTACTGAAAAGGCTGCTGGCGCTCTTCAGGAACAACACGTTTGTCTGGCCTCTCAACAGATACTCCTCCGTTGTCATTGCACCTACGGTACGGCTATCTGTGTCGCTGAGGCACGCAAGCGTCCCCACCAACGGCAAGGTCCATGGTTAATGGGGGGGGGGGGGGGGAGAGAATGAGAACTTTTTGAAAATTAACATCAGAATTGGTGATCGCGAAGAAGACGAATTAAAGGAATTATGCTGCCTAGGTAGCAAAGTAAGCTATGAGGGACGAAGCAAAGGCATACAATAATTATCTCGGCATCTTGTGCACGTTATAATTGCCACATTTCTACAATTACTTAGTTTTTTTAAGGTTCCTACAGAAAAATAAACCTGACTTACATTCATAATAGGTTCTCTCTAATCCTACAGTTTGGCCGCAAAATACTAGAGAAGGCAACTGGTGATGTCTAAAGGAATGTATTTTTGATGCGGTCTTCTCGAGATGTGATTTATTTTTCTCTCTCTATGAGACGAGAGCTGTTTTGAAGCTTTTTGATCAAATTATTTTCCTGACGACAAAAAGTGACATCGCACGGCTGCACTAATGGAGTGCATTTAGGAGAATCACTTTAGTACTTCACGATGCACGTTCTTCATCAGATTGAAAACTCTCGTCATATAACCGTAAATATGTTTGCACTGCCCACGAGTTATTTAACAGAAGAATTTTGTTTTCCTGAAAGAAGGCCTTTGTTTTCAAACCCAAATTTTCCCTTGCGTTTCTATTGCATGTATTCTGTGAAGAATCAATAAATACAATATATTGAGCATTATTTCGGTTCATTTTCAGGATAAGAGACGTAAAAGTTAGAACTAAAGAATATGGTTCCACATAGGCATTCTGCCCCTCTACCCTCTTATTATCGTTCTGTACTCTTTCTCCTGCGTCAACTGGTGGTTTGAAACTACGCTAATATGAATCACTCATGCATCGCCCCGTCAAAAATGTTCTTGTTTTTTCTCTAAATGCTTGGCCATATGAAGCTCTTACTTCTGTCACTTTTATTTCTGGTCCAGCTACGCATACACTATAAATTTGGAGGAAATCGGCGATGACGAGTAGGCGCGGTCCCCTGGTTAGAATATACCAACTATCGTTTCAATGACTTCAGCAACGGATCCGATATCCAAGGTGATGAGGGTAGGAGAACATTGGGTTCTAGAGTACATATTGATATTTCTTTGGTGGCGCGGGTGTGGTGGTGGTAATTGGGGGTAGGAGGGGGGGGAGCCCACTTCTGGCTGGGCGCCCCCACCTCTGGTTCCCCCTCCATAGGCCTCTCCCCACCACGAGCACGGTTTCCCTCATAAACGTGTTGGCCCGGGAGTTTAGAGCTCATTACGTGCGCTCTTTAGTGTGGCCTTAAAATTTGATATAATTTGCCACTGCGCCCGGGTTTCGTTCTGTTGGCCCGCCCGTGTTGCCCGGGGCGTGATGTTTCCTTAGTGGTCACGTGAACCCCCTCCCTCCAGATCTCTCTCTCTCTCTCTCCTTTGCCCTCTTCCTATCTACCAGTCTTTCTCCCTTTCCCCAACTATCTTTCTCTCTGCTTTCCAGCTATCACTCTGTTTGTTTATTATGTACGCCTAACCCACTTATTCATTCACTCAACCGGTCTCTCATTTACTCGCTCTGCCTCTCGCCTTTCGTCTCTGCATCTTGTTGCTTTTTAACTGTGCACTAAACGCCGGATGTCTGTAATTGTACTACCGCTGGTATTAAAATTACAGCTCCCCCCTGATTTATTTAACGTATCGTGGAGTCAGAAGGAAGCGAGGAAGGACGGAAAAGTCGTGTGGCACTTGTAGCACTGTTTGCAGACACGAGGCACTCGCCGTTAACACCTCGGTATCGCCCCTCCCCATCTGATAACAACTCCAGGCAGTTGTCACGCCTGTTTATTCGGCGTTTATCTGTCGTTTTCGCTGTTTATTCGTGTCTGCCCTGTCGTACAATCTCTGGCTGGTGACTGGCAAACGATGGTATTGAGACTCAGATTAACGTATTCGGCTACTGTCCATGTACCATTTGCCAAATTTCCTGTGGAATAGTGGTAAACGGATAATTCTGTTAGGGACGTTGCTTAGCGGTACTGGCGAAATTAGTCACGGGGACATTCGAACTGTGTAAGACTGAAGGCGGATAGGAAGGTTGTAAGTTTATAAATTTCCCTAGAAAATGAAGACGTCTCTTTTTATGACCACAATTTGATGTAAGTCTTCTTTTGATGGGTTATTCTTATTCTTATTCCTTGCTGCCATATCAGATACTACACTCTTAAGACAAGCAAAACGGCGCACAACAAAGGAATTATCCGGATGGGACGGAAATCAGTAGATGTGATGTACATATACAAACATATGTACACAAACAGTTTCGGAAAAAGCAGATGATTTCTTCAAGAGATAGAGCTCCACAACCTAAGCAGTTCAATAAAGCGTTAACCCACCTCTGGCCGGCGCATCTTCAGACACATCTTCTCTGGTCATCGGGGCTCAGTCCGAAGCGGGACTCATCACTGAAGACAATTCTAGTCCAGTCTATGAGACTCCAGGCTGGAGACGCTCCGGACAGCGGTGGGATGCCAACATGACTGTCGCCCGCATACGACCCGACAACCACAAGTGATGGTGTGGGGTGCCATTTCTTTTGATAGCGGGAGCCCTTTAGCTGCCACCCCTGGCATCTTTACAGCACTGCGGTACGTCAACGGCATCCGTTCCTCAATTTGTCGCTCTTCATCTCAAGCCAGCCTGGGTTTACATTTCAGCAAGTCAATGACCGGCCGCGCATGGCGAGAGTTTCTACCGCTTGTCTTCCTACTTGCCAAACCCTACCTTGGAAAGCAGGGCAGCCGGATCTCTCCCTAACTGAGAAGGTTTGGAGCGCTATGGCCAGGGCCCTCCAACCACGAGTTAACGCATCAATTGGACAGAAACTGGCACGATATCCCTCAGGAGGACATCCAAGAACTCTGTCTACCAGTGCCAAGCAGAATAACTGCTTGCATAAGAGTCGGAGGTGGACCAATGCGTTATTGCCTCGCTCAGTATTTGAAGCTCTTTTTCTTGAATAAATTATCTAGTTTTTCTACAATTCTAATTATTTGTTTGGCTGTACATGAACATCACATCTATTGATGTCCGCTTTCCGCTCCATTCTAATAATCGGATAATACCTTCGCTGTGCGAAGCTTTAACATGACAGCACGGCTTACTTGTTCCACTTGTAACTTTTCCCGTATCCTTCTCCGTCATCGACTCCAGCTTTCTTTCTTTTCATTTCTTTGTAAGTGTTATAGTTAATGGTGTCCCACAAGCTGCGACATAGTGGCGAATAAAACAGTGACCTGCATATACAATAAGTTTCCTTTAATTTTCGTCTATGGTCACAAACTTTTTGTTAACAGATTTCCGGTTTCGGTCTATAATTACCATCATCAGATCTATTTTATAAAAACATTACGACTTTGTTTTTATAAAACAGATCTGATGATGGTAATTATAGACCGAAACCGGAAATCTGTTAACAAGAAGTCTGTGACCATAGACGTAAATTAAAGGAAACTTAATGGTGTCCTTTTGGTGTTCGGCCAAGTTATTTGATTCCATTCTTCTGCAAAATATTTCAGTCATCTTCTAGCTGCGTCGTTATGAGTAGTCACTGTCTGGTCTACCAGCACCCTACAGCAAATCACACGTAATAAAACTGAATGTAAGACAGCACATAATTAATGTGTCCTGCCAAGGAAACCTGAGAGACCACACCACTGCATGCTGACTGAGAAAAAAAGTGATACATGACTGGATATCAGTTTAACTTCTTAGACGTACACACCATCGTTGGGCACTTGCGACTATCTGTGAGGGGGTAGAGCGGCCACCAGATTGCATTCGTGTTATTCGTGTTTAGTGTTGTTTGCACCTGTGGTAAGGTATATAAAGAGCGCAAAATGCGTCAGATGTTGATCACTGTGGAAGACATAGGGGTGCCGCGTACTCGTGTGGTGAGACTACGATATCAACAGCTTACAGAGTTCGAAGGGGCCAGATTGAGAGGTGTCCACTTCACCGGCTGCAATATACACATTTGTGTGGTATTCTGGTGTGACAGTGGCCTGATATCGGACTGCATAGAAATCCTAGAGCAGTCATGCTCGTCGTCAAAGTTCAAGTCGACCACGCCTGACCAGCACAAGGAAGGATCGCCTTATTATGCACCGAGGAAAAAAATGGTTCAAATGGCTCTGAGCGCTATGGGACGCAACGTCTGAGGTCATTAGTCCCCTAGAACTTAGAACTAGTTAAACCTAACTAACCTAAGGACATCACACACATTCATGCCCGAGGCAGGATTCGAGCCTGCGATCGTAGCGGTCTCGCGGTTCCAGACTGCAACGCCTAGAACCGCACGGCCACTTCGTCCGGCGCACCGAGCACATCATAACGCCTTCACATCTGCACCTGCCACCCGAGAACAAGTACTGCAATCCCTGCAACATTGTGTATAATTCTACACCATTGGTCCGAGACTACCAGCACTCGGAGTAGGGAACTATTCCTATGCGTAGGTTGCAATTAACACCGCGACACAAACGGCTGAGTTTGAAGTGGTGCCGTAACTATGGACTGCTAACGAACGGCGTCGTACTATGGGCGATGAATCGCGGTTCAGCACTATCCCGCATTGACCATAGTCAGCGAGTGTGACTGCTATCTGGGAAGAGGTCCCATTCGTCAGTTGATTTGGAGGGGCATAGCGGTGCTAGTCCTGGCGGCATGGTGCGGTGAGCCATCGGGTATGACTTCAGGTAAAGACCGGCGGTGCCTGAGGGACCTCTGACGGCACAGTGATGCGTCACGGACCTTCTGCGTCGTCGACAGCATCCTGGCGCCATTTTCCAACAGGACACCGCTCGTCCTCACATGGTACGTACTTCTGTGAACTGCCTGTGTGATATGGCCAGTAAGATCCCGAGGTTTGTACGCGACATAACATGTGTAGTACCAGCTCCGACAACTCCATCCCAGTGCCAGTATCCGGGATATGAAGAACCAGCTACACAGCTGTGGACCAACTTGTCCCAGGAGAGGACAGAATGGATCTAAGATACCCTTCCTATGTGCATGCATACAGGCGGTGCAACGTCATACTGAGAAATGGGTTCATACTGCCTAGTTCCTTATGAATTTGACTTAACAACTAACAACATTAACTTCCAAATGCAGTACATCGAAAACCCAAACAATAGTTATTTAGGATGAAAGCAACAACACCCAATTGCTCGATTTTAAACTATTTAAATAACAAAATTACTGTACCAGTTACGTATTTCCACAGACATCACAGCACGCTTAGAAAATTTACCCTAATTTAGAAGCACAGTGGGAGTTTATATAAGTTCTGTGTGTTTAGCCTCTCTTTCCCTGCAACCAGATTTTTGTTTTTACACTTGCGGATGCAGCGAAAAAGAGGGAGAACAAGAGGAGGAGGAGGAAATTAGTGTTTAACGTCCCGTCGACAGCGAGGTCATAAGAGACGCAGCAAAATCTCACATTAGGAAAGTACGGAGAAGGAAATCGGCTATGCCCTTTCAAAGGAACCATAGCGGAATTTGCCTTAAGCGATTTAGGAAAATCACGAAAAAATCTAAAGCTGGATGGCCGGACACGTGTTTGAACCATTGTCCTCCCGAATGCAACTCCATTGTGCTAACCACTGCTATACCTCGTTCGGTGAGGCGGAGAACAGGAAATCAGAAGCGGTCTTATACAAAACTTACGTAAATTTCTACAGCATCTATAAATCGATATGAATTCCATAAATGTGTTGTACTACGCCCTGCAAAATGTAGCTGTTCCCGTTTCTTTGTTATTTAAATCGTTACTGACGCAGTAGCAGGCTTTGCAAAAAGTCTTATATTGCGATTGAAGTTAAATGATTGGTTACTGCCGCAGAGACAAGACGTAGTGATTGGCCTCTATTACCACGAGTGCTGTACAAGAGAAAGACCCACACAAATGTAATTTGGCAAACTCCCGATAATCAAGGTGCCGGTTATACGAGTAGCAGCATATCTGTGCATACTTTTTTTTTAAACATAAAAATTATATCTCAAGTGTACGGTTATAAGCAGTACAGGCGGCGATCTTTGATAGGTATGCAGACATAGTATAATGCTGGTAGAGTCGGAAGCGCTTCCAAGGACAATGTTCAGCTAACACTGTTGAAGTTGAGGCTGCGCAGCAGACGGAACTTACGTGTTGCCATGTTCACCCAGCGATGTCGTCAATTATGACTGCAGTGGCCGCCGGATCGTCGAGAATGGATGGCAGATCTATATAAATATGTAGCCTGGTTCGATAAATACCGTTTCTGGTTGCACCAGGTCCACGACCGTGTCCGGATACGCCGCCATCCAGGCAAACGACTGACAGAGACGCGCACCGCGCCCCGGATGTAGGTCGGTGGGGTTAGTACTACGATATGCGATGTGTGTTGGTCTCCTATGGGACGTGTGGTGGTAATTAAAGCCACGATTACAGCTGCAGACTACGTGAACATAAACCCATTGGCCCATACAGCCAACTCACAGCCGGCCGCGGATTTCCAGTCCGTTATTACGTTGCCGGCTGTAGTCGGGCCGAGCAACTATAGCTCTTTCATAGTGCTTCTTCTCCTCTGTCAGTAGATGGCGTGACATGTTAGGTGCAATTGTAAAGCTGAGAAACCTTTATATTTAGTACTCTATAACACACTGGAATTTTTTTTCCACATTTTGCGAGTTACACGCAGTTATTTCCACGACCCAGTCACATTAAGAAAACATCCTCCAGAAATACTGTAGAATGCAAAGCAAGGAAGAAAAAAGTGATACACGCTATGAGTGTGAGAAACTTCTAGTGGCGTTACACTTGCATGTATTTTTTCGGATCTACCACGCCAACAAAAACTTCTAAACAGTGTTGTCTTCATAACTCATCACTTTAGTAAATAGTAAGGGCAGATTTATAATGAATTCCTATCAAAAATTACATAATTTTGAGAAAAGTGTGTAAGACAAAATATGATGCTTTTCTTAAATTTAAGTAGTAAATATAGGGTCGCTATTGGGAAAATAATTAGTAAATTAATGGGTTAAAGCGAACCACGCACCTCTTGACGCCTGGTGTTTACCCCCAGGGCGGTGACATCTTCCGGCGGGATAACTGTCCACGTCACAAGGACAGAATCGCGATGCAATGGCTTTAAGGAACACGACAGTGATCTCACGTTGATGTCTCGGCCACTAAATTCGCTAATGGGACACAACCAAGATGCTTTTGCGCGCCACCTGCGCGCCCGCAGTCTGCCGAATCCGTAATTTTGCTGGTGCTGCGTGAGACATGTGATATGAAATAAATATAACGTGCATTTCAATAGCACGTAACACATATCGGTCTATTTTTTTCTGGCTGTCATGATTATCGACTGGTCGGATGACCTATGGTCCCATTTAGTCCGCATAAACGAGGTTCCACTGTTTGTTCATAACTATCGTCGGTCTCTGCTACAACCAGCGCCCTCGTCGTCGCAGTCGTACCGTCTCTGTGAGAAACTAGGCATGTGACCCAACGAAATATAAGCACACGCCATTCCGAGTGACATTAAACTGTGTGTATGAAGTGCTCCTTACTAGTGAAGCTCGAATGGTCGAATTTGAAGTCATACAGCGTATCAAAACCGTTATGGCCTGGGACATGGATGTGTGTGATGTCCTTAGGTTAGTTAGGTTTAAGTAGTTCTAAGTTCTAGGGGACTGATGACCTCGGATGTTAAGTCCCATAGTGCTCAGAGCCATTTGAACCATTTGAAAACCGTTATGAGCTACAGTTTCTTAACGCAACCAATAGAAGTACATAAGAAAATGTTTTTTTCCCACAGAGGATCAGAGACAGACCTCATAACGCTTAGACCCGACGATCAGACAAAGAAACGCTCTATTTTTAGTAGAATACCACATTCGGATGCAGTATCCCAAAAAGCAGACAGATGTATGAAGACTTAAGAACATCGTTCCAAGGAATTTTACTTCTTCGTATCTAAGTAGTAAACTCAGGGATAAGAAAAAAGCTGTGGTAAAAAAAGTAATGATGTGGGTGTCATCATCATCAGTCTTCTGCTACTGTAGCAGATCCTTTGCCTCTCCATTTTCTGCGATCCATTGCTTCCTTCTTAAGGCTGTTATATGTTTTACCGTCCATCACGTCATCCAGTACCTGAAATCTCTTCCTTCCTCGCTTCCTTTTCCCATTTACACAACCTTCTAAAACTGTTTTTTATCAGTCCCCCATTCTTTTTTAATATATTCCCAACCCAATTTCTTTTTCTTCTTTTTATCACAGCTAGTAACTGTCTTTTCTCTCCCACTCTTCTCAGTACCTCTTCTTTTTTTACTCTGTCCATCTAAGTTATTCTTTCCATCCTCCGCCATGTCCACATCTCAGAAGCCTCCAGCCTCTCTCTGTCTTTCTTCCTCAAAGTCCATGTTCCAGTCCCATACAGAAGAACACTCCATATAAGACATTTTATGAGTCTCTTCCTGAGGTCTCTGTCCAGACCACTGAAGAAAATTCTCCTTTTCTTATAAAATGTCTCTTTTGCCATTGCTACGCTTGTTTTAATTTTTGTGGTGCACTTCCAGTCTGTGTCTATCCTGCTTACAAGACACTTAAAATTTTGAACCCGTGGGTGTATACTGTGTTATATGCAATGATTACCCTGATAAATATATAGGGCAAACCAGTAGGTCATTTGGCAAACGACTTCAAGAACACCTTATCCTGAAATAGTCCTCGTGATGCATTAATAACGCACTTACGCAAAAGTAGGATTAGCGCCATAAGCCCGTCGGAAAATTTAAAAGTACTTCATAAAAAAGAAAATGTATTTTGAATTTATTTGAGGAAGTAAAAATTTGTATATTATCTCTGATGATGTTGATAAGCGAAAAATTCTATACAAGGAAATCAGAGACATAATTTGTAGGATACTCGCTTTCGTCAGGCGAAAAGCACGTGTATGCGGGTACCGCAACTGTTGTCTGGAACCGGCAACGATGCAATCCCCGTCCGTTTCTTCGATCTGCGCGAACCGACATCGTCCGAGGATGGCGGACTGTAATGGCGTCAGTAGTGACTATTTTTTTGTGCCCAATACGGCTATTTTTTAAAAAAAATTCTTTAGCGCGCTCTGACTATAAAATATTTTTTTCTTCTTTTAGATGCAGGCAAATCTTGAAACAAGGGTCTATAACTAAGTGATCCACCCAGCCGAAATTTTAATGAAATTAATGGATCACGTCTTTGTCGCCCTTCGTTCGTCATTGTAATGTATTCGCTGAATAATATACTTTCACTAGGAACGATGGATACATATATGACCTTTCAACACTCTGAGCATATTTTAGATATTATCTTTATTAATTTTAATAATCCACAAAGTTGAGACACTGTGTATTATTCTTTACCATGTATGCTTCAGCTGATGATCCGTCTTTAGGGTGCGAAACCGGGTGCGTATCAACAAAACAACAGTTTCACCACCTGTCGGCGGGACTCTCCTCGACGCCGTCTTCTGTGTGGGGACACGTGGCTGCCTCGCGTGGGCCGGGCCACGCCCTGGCGCAACCCTCTGGCCGAGCGCGTAACGATCCAGGCACGCCGCCCCCTCACACCCCACCAACACACCCCACCACGCCTCCCCCACCCTCCTTAAAATTCCGCTGTTAATTTACGCGGCAGGCCGTTAAGACCGCCCCGAGCCGCATTGTTGCGAGCGCCAGCTATTGTTATAGTGGCGTTTGATGGTGATTACTCTGGCCCGGCGCACCCCCTCCCCCACCCCCATTATTAATCCACGCGGCCTGAAAGGCTGCGAGGTCTGAGGTGGAGCCGAGATCCGTCGCACCTTGGGGAAGCGCCGGCGAAACAAACCAACTTCTTAGCACAACTTCTGTTTCGCCAACTTTATCCGGTGCATCGTCTCCTTCGGATGTACTCGTACCTCAAGACAGAGGGTACTCCGTTGTCACAAGGGCAGAATCGTGGTACAATGGTTTTGAAGAACGTGATAGTTACCTCACATAGATGTCTTGGCTACCAAATTCGCTAATGGAACACTTGGAATAAAGCATGGATCGTGCACACTCGGTCATGGAATGGAATGACAAAAAGTACTTTACAGCACTGACCCATGCATTTATCGCCAATCTCTCGCCCAGCGCAAAGTCCCAAGCGACTGAAAAAAGCGCAGTTAACTTTCATAAATTTCCTATAGGGCAAAAAGTTTATGTTCAGAAATCAGCACGGTTTTAGAAAGCATCGCTCGTGCGAAACTATGCTTTCCCTTTTCTCACATAATGTTCTGAAAACTGCGGACGAAGAGCAACAGGCAGATTCCGTATTTCTATATTTCTGAAAAGCATTTGGTGCGATGCCCCACTGCAGACTGTTAACGACAGTACGAGCATATCGAATAGGTTGCCATATTGTGAGTAGCTCGACAGCTTTTTGAGTAATAGAACCCAGTATGTTGTCCTCGACGGCGAGTGTTCATCAGAGACAAGGTTATCCTCAGGAGTGCCCCAGGGAAGTTTGACAGGAACAATATTATTTTCTATTTGATTTGGCGGACAATCTGCGGTTATTATCTGATGATGCTGTGGTGTTGACGAAGTGTGGAAATTCATTGGCTATACCGCGATAAAAGATGACTCAGACAAAATTTCTAGCTGGTGTGATAAAAGGGGGCTACCTCTAAATGTAGAAAAATGTAACTTAATGCGGATGAGTAGGAAAAATCCGTAATGTTAGGATTCGGCATTATAGGGTCCTGCTTGCCACAGTCGCGTCGTTTAAATATCTGGACATTAGGTTACAAAGTCGTATGAAATGGAATTAGCATGTGAGGTCTCTGGTAGGGAAAGCAAATGATCGACTTCGGTTTACTGGGAGATTTTTAGTAAAGTGCGATTCATCTGTAAAGGAGACCGCAGATAGGACGCTAGTGCTACCTATTCTTCGGTACTGCTCCGGTGTTTGGCATCCGCACCAGGTCGGATTAAGGGAAGATATCGAAGCGGTTCGTAGGCCAACTGACAGATTTGGTATCAGTTAGTCCGAACAACACCCAAGTATCTCGTAGATGCTTCTGGAACTCAAATGGAAGCCACGCGGGGTAGCGGCTCTCCTGTCGGACATGGGTTGTGTCTTGTCCATGTATTCGCTGATGGGATGTACCCGTACAAAGGTACATTGACATCCGACTGTGTCTTCAGGGCGCTTCACAATTTTTTGTCAAGTAGTATATACGGTAAGCTGTGCTCTTACACTGTACTCTGATGTCGGTGGCTTGATAGGAAAGGGGAATTTTTGGAGCACGATTAGTCATGGGTGCAGTTAATGTCAATTTGTTTAAATGTTTATAACGACAGTCTAAGGCCATTAACAACCTTGTTGTATCCAGTAATAATATTAGTGCCGAACATTTGGAGCACATAACGTAGTTTAAATATATAGGGGTGTTACTGAGAAGCGATGCATAATGCAACGTTCAAATAATATACAAAATGGAGGAGACAAGTGGAAAATTTAAATTTTTTTGGAAGTGTCCTCGGAAAGTGCACTGTATCATCTGAAAATGAAATCGTTTCAAAACGCTCGTACGATATTGTCTAGAGTGCTGCTCCAAAAGTTGGAGTCCTTGACATGTAGGCTTGACGGAAGAGATGGACAGTATTCATTCTCGCTACTGGGACCGTAATGGGACTGGATAGCCCAAATCAGAATGTAACAGAGTTTCTTGCGGGTCTCAGACGCGCATTATCGAAAGAAGAGGACTGGCAGCGAAAAAGTAAGCCACATTTCTCGCCTGCCACCGTACATCTCGTATGTGGATCATGAGGGTAAGATAAACAGATTAAGAGAATGTACAAAACATAGTGTTATTTTTATATCGCCAGTAATGGTGGCAGAATGAGACAGTTAATAACTAATAGACCATTAACAGGAAGTAGGCCTACCCTCCGCTATACAGTAGTAGGTTGCAGAGACTTTACAGGGCGCTCCAGAAATATTGCAGCAAATTTCTAGCGATTGTAGCGGGTGTCTTGAGGAAGAAACTAAGGATAGGAAGGCGTGTACGGGAATTTCATCCATCGACTCCACAAGCCGTCGACGTTATGGGTGCCAGTGCCTGCCACTAGGCCATCCGTTCTGCAGCAAATGTGACTTGGTACGCTGACAGACCGTAGGCGGCACGTCTCGTCGTATTATGTTTTATTCAGTGATGGAGACTGAATGCCACAATCGCCAGTGGAGAAGGTGGAGCTAGTTGCTGCGTAGGAAGCGTTACCTCTTATGAATACGATGCTCTGTTGCCTCAGACATTACCTCTTATGAATGCAGTGCTCTATTGCATGACTGTTTCCAACGCCGGTTTGCATCTGCAGTTCGTTTTTGCCGTGGAACCCTCTAAAATCTCCATTGGTTTTCGTTATACAGAAGGAAAATAAACTGCAGATATAAACCCGTATCCGAAGCCGTCATCCACCGAGGTTACACAGCATCGTATTCATAGGAAACAAGGCCTTTCTAAGGAGCAGATAGCTGCCTCTTCTGAATTGGCGATCATTGAACAACGACGGTTGTAAGTAAAAAATAAAAACAGTGTGGTGACCATTATCCAATGGTGAAGACTACAATCTACTAGTTCCTTGTTCTTGTGTTTTAGATATGCGAAACAACCCTATCTTCATGTCGGCCTTACAACAGGCCTATAGCGTATCGGAACCGAAAATGAATATGGCACTAGATTTTGGGCTCACATTTAGTTCATTTGCTAGTTTGTTCTGCGAACTTAAAATTTGGATAGAGATTATATTTGCATCAAAATTCGATAGACGAAAACATTATAAGGGTTGACTGTACAGTAAACGTCTAATACAGATTATAAAACACAATATTTACATATTCTCAACTGCTTATGGAGTATCAGTATGTGCGGTTATAACCATGGCAGAATTAACAGTGTATGCGTTCAGATTAACAGTTTTACTTCCGTTGAGGAGATGAACACTACAATAAGAACAATACTACACACACGTTAAGATGCAGGTGGTTTTCAAGTACATATAAATCATACCATTAACACTATACGTATACTAAATAATTTTTCGTCTGCTAATAACTGTTCCAACAGAGTGTAGTTAAAACGATTTTAGATATTGAAAATAATGTGGAACACAGGTGATTTCAACGAGCAATCGAGACAGTAACCTTTTTGATGCTGTTTCGACGAGTTTGATGCACCTCTCCAGCAACATGAATTCTACCTATTATAAAACAATTCTCTCAACCTCTATTTGTTTATTTTCATCTGCTACTGCTCGGTATTCGTCACTATGAGTACTAGCTCCGACCGCCTGGAGGCAACATAACACCACACACTGGAAATTTGGAACAAGCGAGTTTCTAAGCACTCTATTCCAATACTTCCCGCACACAACGAGACGAGAGATCTTTGGTACAGCGTGTTTGCAGATGATTGTTGGGCAGTGTCAGCAATGGACCGCTGGAAGAATAAGCTTGCGGTGAAAAGGCGTGATGTCTCTAAAAGAAACGAAAAGTATACCGGCTGTATTTTTATAGCAATGTCAACAATGCAGACAGACTAACTAATGGACAAGTAAATAGTCCCAGAAGTCGTCTCGAAATGTTTACCCAATTAATTTTGTGTGTATGTCCTACCCACTAGATAACTCTTACAATAATTTACAATACACACTGAGCAATCGACAAAGAAGGACAAAGGATACTGACTTTCAATTTGTGACTGATTTTACACAAATCCTGCTGGAAACAGCGTTGTGACACAGGTCGTGAAAAATACGGACGTGTCTGAGACCTTATAACTATATACTATATCGTACAGTATCTGATTAAACGAATACGGACACCTATTAGTGGACATTCATAAGAAGTTCATACGGGGGTGCAAATTACAGACGTGTCTGAGACCTTATAACTATATACGAGGGCTGGAACTTAATTAGTGGCAACTGTTTATTCACAACCGATACAAGAGTTACATGTTTGCACCTGTTACTGTCCTTCAAAGTAGTCACCAGCGTTGTGTAGAACCCGTTGCCATCGATGTGGAAGGCGTATTATACCGTTAGCAGGGCCTGTTCTGTTGATGGTGCGAATGGAGCGGTCTACTGCCTGCCTAATCTCTGGGACAGTTCTGAAGCGAATGCCACGAAGTGGTTCCTTCACTTTGGAATCAAATCGAAGTCACAAGGGCTTAATTCCGGGGAGTAGGTTGGATAGTACAGTTACAAGTCCCATCGACCGAACAGAGCAGCCACAGCTTGCGCTGTATGCGCCCGCGCATTGTCGTGCAAAATGATGGGTGGATTGCGCAGAAAGTGTCGCCGCTTCTTTCGCAAAGCTGGCCGCAGGTGATGCTCCACAAACGAGCAGTAATACAGTGCGTTGACGGTCTGCCGTGGAGGAACGTAATGCGTTAGGATAAGACCATCACAGTCGTATACGAGAATCAATGGTTCAAAAATGGTTCAAATGGCTCTGAGCACTATGGGACTCAACTGCTGTGGTCATAAGTCCCCTAGAACTTAGAACTACTTAAACCTAACTAACGTAAGGACAGCACACAACACCCAGCCATCACGAGGCAGAGAAAATCCCTGACCCCGCCGGGAATCTAACCCGGGAACCCGGGCGTGGGAAGCGAGAACGCTACCGCACGACCACGAGATGCGGGCTATACGAGAATCACCATGACTTTAGACCGCTCCATTCGCACCATCAACAGAACATGCTCTGCTAACGGTATCGTACTACGTCTTCCACATCACTGGCAACGGGTTCTACACAACGCTGGCGACTACTTTGAAGGACAGTAACAGGTGAAAACATGTAACTCTTTTGCATCGCTTGTGACTAAATAGTTGCCACTATTTAAGTTCTAACCCTCGTACTGCTACATACTATGTCGTACAATATCTGATTAAACGAATACGGACACGTATTAGCATTCACATTGGGTGCGTAACCATTCGCGTTTTGACACAGGTCGTGCAAATTACAGACGTGTTTGAGACTTTATAACTGTATACTATATATGTATACTATGTATATATACAATATCTGATTAAAAATACGGACAGATCTGACTGAACATGGAGGAACGGCAACCCGATGTTCCTCAAACGGCGAAAAGAGAGAAGGTAGTGATATTGGCAGCTGGAGTCTGGAGCAAAGTCGATTGCCAACTCGTCCCAAATGTGTTATATTGGGTTCAAGTCGGGACGCTGGGCTGGACAGTGTATTTCAGAAATTATTATTGATTTAAGTCTACTAAGGAGCGCTCATGTCTAGTTCTTCTTCGATGCTCTCTTCTGTTACCAATATCTCTTGAGCCCTGCTGATAATTTCTCCGTCCTCTCTTGATAAAGCCGCTTCTGAATTTTAGCAGCTCTAGGTGGTGGGGTCCAAGACTCTACCACAGCACAAAATTTGGAACGATCTTCTACCTCAAGATCAGAGATCCCAACCGAATCCAATTCCTTTAGTACTTTATTAAGCCACAGGCCTCCAGTCTTGTAGCTTTTAACCTTCTTGGTAAGCCTATTGCTGTTCATTCGTTGTAGCTGCCCATAGAACTTGAGTATCCTACGTCGCATGCTGGCGTTGGCTTATTCTAATTTTTGATACAGTTCAGAATTAGACTTCAGTCGGTAGTTTCCATCTGGGAGCAATCTCGGGCCTAGAAGTTTTCTGAGAATACGTCTTTCGGCTTTCTCCAGGTCATCCATCGTGCCTTTACTGTTCATCAAAAGGATCTCTGCGGCATACAGAAACTGTGGTCTGACAGGAGTTCCGTAATGACAGACCTTAGCATTCTTCGAAATGCACTTCTTGTTGTTCAGATTGTGGGACAGATGGTATGCTGCGTTGAGTTTGTTACGCCTTTCTAAGATGGAGGTGCCGTCTCTACCATTGGGGTGGACCCATTCACCAAGATAACGAAAGCGATTGGCCCTCCCAATCGTTCCACGTATTTCAGCAATGTTATTGTTCACAGTGTATTGACTCACAGATGGTTGTTTATGACAGGCTGCATTGTCAAGCAGATACAATCATTGTCTTCAAACTGTGCCTCTACTGTACGTAGTGAACATACGGTAAAATGTGGTCATATCCGACTGCATTTAACGTTTTCTTACTCGCAATAAGGCAATCATATCACAAAGACGAGAAAAAACTGCTGTTGTAACATCACCTCCTCCGTACTTCACTGTTGGCACTACACATTATGGCAGACCACATTCTCCAGGCATTCACCTTACAACGAATTTCCATGAGGTACAGTGGGATGCATCGCCCCAGATCACTCGTTTCCAGTTATCCACTGGCCATTAGTGCCGCTCTTGACACCACCTCAAGTGTCACTTAGCACTGACTGCAGAAACAGGGGGCTCGGGAGGAGCCGTCCGCCCACTGTAGACTATAGTATTTAACTTTCTACGGACATTGCGCTAGCCGCACTGCTGGTACCTCCCTGGAACTCACGACTGGTTACTTCCGCTGATTCCACGCGTTTCCACCTCACAGTCACATCACCAACAGTCGACGTGGGCTCCTCTAGAAAGACTGAAATATACCTGATGAACTTGCTACGCAGCTGATCCAGCGAGTGTCTACAATCCAAGTCAGGAGCTCTCCTGCTTTCTGCTGACTACGCAATACTTCCAACCTCCTTTCCATTGGCTGATCGACCACTCTTCACACCTAGTGGTCAGTTTCGCATTACATACGGGTGACCGAATACTTTCGATTAGACAGTGTGTATAGTATGTACTACATACCGGGTGGTTACAATTGAAGTCCAGCCGCTCATGGAGGTCCAGTGTGGGGCGTAATTACGAGGTGCATTCAAGTTCTAAGGCCTCCGATCTTTTTTCTCCGGACTGGAAAGAGATTTGTTTTAAAATGAGGCCGCGTTCATTGTCAATACGTCCCAGAGATGGCAGCACCGTACGGCAGATGGAATTTTACCGCCAGCGGCGAGAATGAGAACTGTTTTAAATACTTAAAATGGCGACGTTTTCCTTACTTGAACAGCGTGCAATCATTCGTTTTCTGAATTTGCGTGGTGTGAAACCAATTGAAATTTATCGACAGTTGAAGGAGACATGTGGTGATGGTGTTACGGATGTGTCGAAAGTGCGTTCATGGGTGCGACAGTTTAATGAAGGCAGAACATCGTGTGACAACAAACCGGAACAACCTCAGGCTCGCACAAGCCGGTCTGACGACATGATCGAGAAAGTGGAGAGAATTGTTTTTGGGGATCGCCGAATGATTTTTGAACAGATCGCCTTCAGATTTGGCATTTTTGTAGGTTCTGTGCACACAATCGTGCATGACGACCTGAAAATGCGAAAAGTGTCATCCAGGTGGGTGCCACGAATTCTGACGGACGGCCGGCCGCGGTGGTCTCGCGGTTAAGGCGCTCAGTCCGGAACCGCCAGTGCTGAAAAAATTATGGTGTCCATGTTCTGGGACAGCGAGGGTGTAATCCTTACCCATTGCGTTCCAAAGGGCACTACGGTAACAGGTGCATCCTACGAAAATGTTCTGAAGTACAAATTCCTTCCTGCACTGCAACAAAAACGTCCGGGAAGGGCTGCACGTGTGCTGTTTCACAAAGACAACGCACCCGCACATCGAGCTAACGTTACGCAACAGTTTCTTCGTGATAACAACTTTGAAGTGATTCCTCATGCTCCCTACTCACCTGACCTGGCTCCTAGTGACGTTTGGCTTTTTCCAATGAAAGACACTCTCCGTGGCCGCACATTCACCAGTACATGCTATTGCCTCAGCGATTTTCCAGTGGTCAAAACAGACTCCTAAAGAAACCTTCGCCGCTGCCATGGAATGATGGCGTCAGCGTTGTGAAAAATGTGTACGTCTGCAGGGCGATTACGTCGAGAAGTAACGCCAGTTTCATCGATTTCGGGTGAGTAGTTAATTAGAAAAAAAATCGGAGGCCTTAGAACTTGAATGCACCTCGTATTGTATGGCTGCGCAACTTGGTAGATATGTTAATGCGTTAACGGGGAACTGATTTAGGCGGGAAAACAAATTAGTTACAACTGCGGCCACCAGGTGCAAATCTGGTTCTGTACACTATTTGTACGTCGGTGTGACGTACACATTCTCATCTAAAAAGCTATAATGTGACTGAACAGTATGGCTATCGAGAAGACAGGGCGTACGCTGTTACTCACTCTGTTTTCTGTGAACGGCAGCAGCTACACTGCTGCATTGGGAGAGCATCGCCGACTGGAGGGTCTGAGGAGAGGCTCGCTGTCATTAAATGATTACAAGAAGATTGCAGTGAATATGGGAACACGGGTGAGCTTCGTGTGGCAGCTGGAAGAGGAAGACGCGGAAGTTATTAACAAAGTTGCTGTGGCCGTAACTGACCATGTGGCACGTGCCTCGGTAGTGGTGGTGGTTGTTGGGATGTTTAAGGGGGACTAAACAGCGAAGGTCATCAGTCCCCCAGCCTCGGTAGTCCTAGTGCTCGTGCAGTATCAGGTAAATGGTCGACACTGCGAAACTTTTGCGGTCTATTTTACATTGGTACCCATACAAGACCCAGACGGAGCAGCAAGTGAAACCTCGTGCTCTGCACTAACATTCTGACTTTGTTGTTCGATTTCTGGCACGGATCGAAGACGATGAGATGTGGCCGGTCAGCACTCTATGAGGTGACGAGACACATTTTACACTACACGGTGAACTGAATAACCAGAATCCGCCTAACTTGGGGTATTGTTAAACCGCGTGCTGTGCACGATGAATCCAACCGACTTTCGGCTCTGGGGATATCGAAAGGAACACGTTTAGTTGTGACCGAGCAGTTCTAGGCGCATCAGCCTGGAACCGCGCGACCGCTACGGTCGCAGGTTCGAATCCCGCCTCGGGCATGGATGTGTGTGATGCCTTAGGTTAGTTAGGTTTAAGTAGTTCTAAGTCTAGGGGACTGATGACCTCAAATGTTAAGTCCCGTAGTGCTTAGAGCCATTTGAACCACTTGAACACGCTTGCCAGGAACATGTTCTATCTCTACCTGATCTAAACGCATGTGAACAGGAACATCCTCCTGAGATTTCGATGGAACCGCTGCGAGCAACTACTGGTCACATCGTCTTAGAGGTAAAGCATCTCGTAGATGACTTGTGTGCTCATAATGAATAAATTGTGTTAGTGAATGTTCATAATAAAATCAACATGATGCCTCTCTCACTGATCTGACCTTTTCTTACCATGTCCTTTTTCTAAACGAGGACGTATGGAAATATTTCTATACAATTTTCGTGCATACACACCCCCAGATCTGCATCTAGTGCTCCACATTGGAACTAATTTTTTCTGGCGTCAGTCGGTGAAAGCATTAGAATATCTGCGAAGTTTCGCTGCAATACGCTAATTACAGCCCACAGGGCGCCTATGTGAGTAGCTGCAGTTTAATTATAACCTCCCGGTATTACATTATCAAAACGTACATGAGTTGTGAAAACAGTTATGCGCCCATGGATCGATAAGGTTCCGTAACATTTTTAGGATCCCACCGAGCTGATGCCAAAATGTTTCGGCACTGTCTTGAGAGCGAAACCCGATGCTACGAGAGTTCACACACGACAATTGTCGTGTAGCTAGGCAGACGGCGCTATAGGGGAAAAGGCAGCGGTAGTGTTCGGGGCCCCACTGTAACCGGCTGCTGCGTAATAGAGGAAGGAGGTGCGGCTCGACAGCCAGAGTCTCTGCACAAGTGTACTCGTCAGGTAGCTTGTGAATTACACCCAGAGAGTCTACAAACGATGGTATTAACATTTTATGTCAATACAAGAAATAATTGAAGAAATATAGACATTTGTTGTCAACCGTTTCTTATCAATGTACCAAAAAAGAAATAGACACATAAACAAAGGATCAGCCAAAGGTAAACAAGAAACAAAATGAAGCATCAACTGTCAGAAGGAAATGTCATAAAAAAATGGGGAAATAAAAATGTAGTGTTGGAGGTAACATCGTTTACGTTACTGACAGTACAAAGTAAAGAATGCGTGTCATGTGGAAATTATGTGTCAGTCCGTTGACAACCTGTTCGACAATATTTCCTGAAAATATAATTTTCTGCTCCTTATTCTGCGTGTTTCCAACGTAGTGAAGACTTGGGAAGTACTTGCAGATGTGCTTCATTCGCTTTATTGGGCGACTGTGCGGGGTGTCGGTTGTGGTTGAGGGCATATCTTAGGATGCACAGAACCAAACTCTCGAGACAACCATAGTAGGCTACCACCACAAATGGTCATGCAAATCAATTTAAAACAATGATACTCTCACGCAATGGAAAACGTGTTATTTAAACGAATATTAGTAGGGGTATCCCAATTAATCATGAAACAAATAAGTACCACCCACTCACATGCGAGGGTGGTTTGAAAAGTCTAGTACATTTCTATGAAATAATGGAACATTGCGCCTTTATGGTTGGCAGGTTTGACTACTCGTAGGATCGTATAAGGAATTTCATCAGTGTCAACTTTTTTTTTTTTTTTTTTTTTTTTTATCATCAGTCTACTGACTGGTTTGATGCGGCCCGCCACGAAGTCCTTTCCTGTGCTAACCTCTTCATCTCAAAGTCGCACTTGCAACCTACGTCCTCAGTTATTTGCTTGACGTATTCCAATCTCTGTCTTCCTCTACAGTTTTTGCCCTCTACAGCTCCCTCTAGTACCATGGAAGTCGTACCCTCATGTCTTAGCAGATGTCCTATCATCCTGTCCCTTCTCCTTATCAGTGTTTTCCACATATTCCTTTCCACTCCGATTCTGCGTAGAACCTCCTCATTCCTTACCTTATCAGTCCACCTAATTTTCAACATTCGTCTATAGCACCACATCTCAAATGCTTCGATTCTCTTCTGTTCCGGTTTTCCCACAGTCCATGTTTCACTACCATACAATGCTGTACTCCAGACGTACATCCTCAGAAATTTCTTCCTCAAATTAAGGCCGGTATTTGATATTAGTAGACTTCTCTTGGCCAGAAATGCCTTTTTTGCCATAGCGAGTCTGCTTTTCATGTCCTCCTTGCTCCGTCCGTCATTGGTTATTTTACTACCTAGGTAGCAGAATTCCTTAACTTCATTGACTTCGTGACCATCAATTCTGATATTAAGTTTCTCGCTGTTCTCATTTCTACTACTTCTCATTACCTTCGTCTTTCTCCGATTTACTCTCAAACCATACTGTGTACTCATTAGACTGTTCATTCCGTTCAGCAGATCATTTAATTCTTCTTCACTTTCACTCAGGATAGCAATGTCATCAGCGAATTGTATCATTGATATCCTTCCACCTTGTATTTTAATTCCACTCCTGAACCTTTCTTTTATTTCCATCATTGCTTCCTCGATGTACAGATTGAAGAGTAGGGGCGAAAGGCTACAGCCTTGTCTTACACGCTTCTTAATACAACGTACAACGTACAGTTCATTATTAACAGCCGTCTAAATTCGTCAGTGTGTCGACTGCTATTGAAAATGGATAAAAGCCAGTTTCGTGCTCTTATTAAAACTTTTCATTTGAAAGGTTGCACGGACACACAAATCGAAAGAGGACTGGACGAAGTTCAGGCGGACTCTGAACCACCGTTGAAGACCGTTTACTCTTGGGTTAATCAATTTAAGTATGGTTGGACAAGTAGCAAAGACGAAGCGTGCTCCTATCGTCCAACTGAGGTCACCTCAAGGAAAACCGTGATATGATAATCCAAGACGGCCAACAAAAATTCGTGGGTTTTCTGAGATTATAGGCGTCTCAAATGAGCAACTGCATAATATCGTGCACGGAGAATTGGCTTTGAAGATCCTGTGTGTGAGTCGGTTGCCGCGACTGCTCACAGTCGACCAAAAGCGGATCCGGCAGAACATTTCAACACAATGTCCGGCGACGTTTAATCGCAATCCGCAAGACTTTTTGCACCGAATTGTCAGTGTTGATTAAACCTGAATCCATCATTACACACCAGAGTCAAAATGGCAGACAAAACGATAGACAAAGCCTAGTGATAGTGCACTGAAGAAGGCAAGGACTGATTTGACAGCTGCAAGGCGGTGACCACTGTTTCTTGGGCGTCCCAAGGAAAAAACCTCATAGATTACTTGGAAAAAAGGCAGAACCATAGGTCTACGCTATTATGCTTCATTGGTGGACTCACTGAAACTTGCGTTGGCTGAAAACATACCAAGGCTGGCATGCAAAGTGCCCTTTCCCCGGGATAATGCATTATCCCATTCACAAACAATAACAAGGCGAAGATGCATGAATTGAGCTGTTAAATGGTTGGCCATCCCCTCTACTCACCAGAATTAGCATCAACTGATTTCTTTCTTTTACCGGGCTTGAAACTTCGGCTAACTAGGAAGAAATTTTCATCAAATGAGGGAGTGATAGTTGCAGTCAGTGAGTATTTTGCAGTTTTTGACAGAGCTTATTTTTCAGTGGGATGAAAAAGACAGGAAATCCGCTGGACCAAGCGTATATCCCTCATAGGTGACTATTCGAGAATTATGGAGAGTTCTTTACGGAACAAACATTTTTGTTTCTTTTTTAAGAGACTTATCAAACCGTCATCACGGCAGTATTCCTAGCTATGAACGGAAACAAATGATCACTATAACAACTAGATTTATTATCGTTAAACTTCAGAATCACCCTCTGGTATTCATGAAGAACCATTAACAAATTGACGAGGAATAATAACTCTAAGATATAACGCATAGGAAGGTGGGGTGTATGAAATACTGTTATGTTGATAATTGGCGGACATGCTCACTGTCAGCAGACATTGTCAGTTACATACTGCAAGCACACGAAATAATACAAGCGAATACCAAAACATCAACACATTGCACAGTAAGAGCGAGAAGCTGGATGTGTGACTTCAGGATCGCGTATTTGGTTCCTGAAGGGAGCGAATTAATTTAACGTCTGAACAACGATCGCACGTGAGGCTAGGGCAGAGCGTGAATGAAGTATTCAAAGGCACTAGTGGCTTCCGCCCTGTCTGTACTTAGTGCACAGGTACAGACCTCCTTCTGGTGGCTGCAAGGCTCGTCTCGTCAGTCATCACGCCTGACCTAACCTGACGGCTTTACTACACAAAAGCCTAAATAGAGGTGTTTTCCTTCTGGAACTTTCCTGTTTTTCGTCAGAGCAGGAACTCGCTGGCCTGTGTTGGCAAAGACAGCGAGTGTCGACCACTAATACTCGAGTGAAGCTGTTAAACGATCTCCCGCCCTTGTATATTTTCTCTGCGTTGTACCAATAGGGTTCTTAGGCGTGGACGAAGACAGACAGTCCCTCCCACTACTTTCCCCAATTCATAATAGGGCCTATCCGATGTTCTGTACGTAGGCATAGTGAACAAGTGTAGGCTCTCCTGATACTGACACTATGACCCAATCAGAAAGCTGGATCCTGAAACTTAAAATCTTATTCCAAGGCGACGTCATAACAAACTTTTACAGTCGGTGAGGGTAGCCAAACCTGCCTATAGATCTGTTATCTAGCTAAAAGGCTCCTGCGAAGATTTCCCTATTTCTTTCGACAGAATAAGTGTGTCCCATACCCCTCCTGGAGAGCGAACTGGCGGAACGTGAATGGACTGGAATATTGGCCTGACTCTGCCCAGAGCTCAACGGTTCTGTAGCGGCGAATTCGTCTTAAAAGGACTTTTACCTCGCACCTCAGACTTCTAAACTTTCAAGTCTTCGAAACCTCCATCAACTATACTGACAAGAAAAAAATCGCAAGTCAAAGAAGGAATTCTGCGAGATAAAAGAAAATTAGTAGGTGTATTTCTAGCGCTAGTGGTGCCATTACGACAATGCACATTGAGGATGGCTTCAAATAGGCGCTGTAGCGGTCGAGAGCCTTAGTTACCTTTGAAAGTCCACGTAGTGAGTTAATGTTAGTAAAGAATATCTTTAATACCACGACGGTGCCATTATCAACAACTCACTGAGTTTGGATGAGCGTCTTGTAACAGGGCTACGAGAAGCTGAAAATTCCTTCCACGATATTGCAAAAGGTCTTGTCAAGAATGTAGCCACTGCGCACTGATCAGGCAGAACATTATGACCACCGACCCTCCAGGCGATGGCAGCCTCACCTGACGAGGAATGACGACCAGCACACACGAGCGCGGTGCATGCAGTATCAGTGAGCGTGCTGTCCGTCTGTTGAATGGGAAAGGTGCTCCACCTATCTGAGTTTGACCGAGGGCAGATTGCGATGGCGTGGGGGTCTCCACGGGTATTTCGGAAACTCCAGGACTTATCGAGTGTTCGAGGGGGGCTGTGGTGAGGATTTCAACACGTGGCGACACTGGGGTGCAGCCACGTTCAGACGTCGTGGTGTTGGGTGGCCACGCCTCATTACACATGTCAGACTTTGTAGGCCGGGTAGACTGTCAAAACAGGACAGCCGGCGTAATGTGGTGGAACTAACATGAGTCTTTAATGCTGGGCTGAATACAAGTGTGCCTGAACACACAGTGCACCGAACACCCCCAATGATGGGCCCCCGCAAGCCACGACCAATGCATGTGTCTATGTTAACACCACGACATCGGCAATTAGCCTGAAATTGGCATGTGACCATCGGCTCTCTACGTTCGCGCAGTGCCAGGGCGTTACATTGTCTAATCAATCCCGACCTTCTTCATCATGTCGATGGGAGGCCGCGAATCCGTCGTCTTCCAGCTGAACAGCTCCTTTACACCTGTACTACGGGATGGAGACAAGCCGACGGCGGAAACATTATGCTCTGGGGAAGATTCACGTGGGCATCTGTGGGTCCAATGGAGCTCGTGCAAGGCACCACTCCGTCCAAGGAATACAGTACACTGTTTGCAGGCCACGTATACCCCTTCATGTTTCCCGACGGGAGTGGATTTCTTCAATAAGAATTCGCCATGTCACAAGTGGTTCAAGAAATACGGTGGCGAGTTCCAACTGATGTGCCGGCCCTCCAGTTCGCCAGACCTGAACACGATTGAACACATCTGGGATGTGATTGGACTTGGCGTCAGAGCTCATCGCCCCTCCCCAGAATTTATGGGAATTAGATGACTTGTGTGGGCAAATGTGGTGCCAACTCCCTCCAGCGACCTACCAAGACTTCATTACTTCCTTGCTACCAAGTGTCGCCGCTGTTATCCGTGCCAAAAATGGATGTACCGGCTGTTACGTAGGTGGTCGTAACGTTCTGGCTGATCTGAGTTCATGGTTGTTGGCACGGGAAGTAGGGTAGCAAGAAGACTGCGCTCCGCACGGTCACATGGCAGGCAAACCCTGAGGGAAGAAAGTCGTATTCAGCCTGTGACTGTGGCGCATCGTACTCGCCTGCAGCAGCAATTCGAACAGCTGTTGACACCACAATAACAAAATGAACTGTTACAAATCGGTTACTTCAAGGGTAGCTCAGAGTTAGACGCCCGTTTGCGTGCATTCCACTCACCGCAAACCACCACAATTTGCAACTTCAACGGTGTCAAGCGAGAGCTAATTGGAGGGTGGAGTGAAGGTCTGCTGTATTTTCTGATGAAAGCCGGTTCTGCCTCCTTGCCGTTGGTGGCTGTGTGTTGGTTAGAAGGAGAGTGACGGCCTGGAACCAACGTGTCTGCATGCTAGACACATTGGATCTACACCTTGAGGTGGGCTTTCATACGGCAGCAGGAACGCTTTCATGGTTACCCCACTCACCCTGACAGCAAATTTGTACTTCTGTCTGGTGATTCGACCTGTTTCGCTATCTTTCGTGAACAGCATACCAGGGGACATTTTACAACAGGATAACGTTCGCCCACATACCGATGATGTACCCAAAATCCTCCGGAGAGTGTCATCATGTTGCCTTGACTTGCTCGATCATCAGATATGTCTAGAATCGAGCACGTATGCGACATCATCGGACAACAACTCCAGCGTCATCCACAACCACCATTAATCGTCCATGTATTAATCACCCAAGTAGAACATGCATGGAACTCCATCACACAAACTGACATCCGGCACCTGTATGGTACAATGCATGCACATTTGCATGCTTGTATTCAACATTCTGGTGGTTACACTGGTTACTAATGCATCAGTATTTCATATTTGCAATGGTTTTTCTCGCCCTTGCTGTGATCTTGTAATCATTATCACTTAAATATACTACCTTGACAAATGTGTTCCCGAAATGTTATTACTCTACATTACTTTTTTCTTAATGTTTCGATTTTTCCCCGCCAGTGTATATAGGAAAAGAAGAAAAACACAAAGTGAAATTAAAACAGCCGCTGGTGATGGTAATCCAGATCTGCAATTACAGACCAGTGTAAGTGAACGACTGCTTAATCAAGGATATCTGCATTAGATCTTCTGGAATATGTTAGCGGACAGCTTGAGAGAAAAATGGCCACGTTGCAACTGGAATAGCTAATGGTACTTGCATTCATGGCAAGCACCGATAATAACGAGAAGTTTGCTTGTTAGTTTGATTTTGCCGACGTCAATTTAGAGGCATTTCGTGTAACACGAAGTGCCAGATTATGGAGGACTTTCCCTTCAGCTCTAGTGCGCCAAGACTCTTAGTGAAATGCTGTGCAGTGAAGAGATAGCAACAAGAACGCCTCACGTGTGCAAGTAGACAGGCGATGGACAAGTGAGGCGGCCACCCGTTCGTAACATATGTGTGGACTCGCCAGAACTCAAGACAAGGATGTGTTTCTGCGCCGGCGCCGCGTTCTTTTGTGTGAGGTCCATGACCTCTGAGACACAGTTCTTAACTGTGGTTCCTGAAGTGCAACGTTACTGGTTTCAGACAGAGGAATTCGGTGGCATTATTTCGTAGAATGTACAACCTATAGTAGTAGTTCTTGTGGTCTTCAAACCGCACACCCGTTCGATGCAGCTCTCCATGCTCCTCTGTCCTGTGCGATCCTATTCCACTCCGAATAACTACTGCAACTTACATATTTCTGAATCTGCTTACGGTATTCGTCTCTTGGCCTCCCACTACGATTTTTGTGCAAAACACATCCCTCCCTTGAGATGTAAAAATCTGTCCTATTAGCTGATCCCTTCTTCTAGTCAGGTTGTGCCACAAATTTCTTGTCGCCATAATTCTTTCACTACTTCCTCTTTAGTTACATGATCTACCCATATAATCTTCAGCATTCTTCTGTAGCTCCACATTTCAAAATCTATTCTCTTCTTGTCTAAATTGTATATCATTCATGTTTCACTTTCGTACACAGCTACACTCCAGATAAGTACCTTCAGAGAAGACATCCTAAAACTTAAATCTATATTCGACGTTAACAAATTTCTCTTGTACCGAAACGCTTGTCTTACCATTGCCAGCCTTCGTTTTGTATCTTCTCTCCTTCGCTCATCATCACTTTTCCGCTGTCTAAATAGTAAATCTCATCTGCTACTTTTAGTGGCTCATATTCCTAATCTAATTCCCTCAGTATCACCTGATTTAATTCTAGTACATTCCACTATCCTTATTTTCATTTTATTGATGTTCATCTTACATCCTTCTTGCAAGATGCTGCCCTTTACTTCGAGTTACTCTTCCAGGTCGCCGGCCGGTGTGGTCGAGCGGTTGTAGGCGCTTCAGTCTGGAACCGCGCGACCGCTACTGTCGCAGGTTCGAATCCGACCTCGGGCATGGACATGGATGTGTGTGATGTCCTTAGGTTACGTAGGTTTAAGTAGTTCTAAGTTTTAGGGGACTGATGACCTCAGATGTTAAGTCCCATAGTGCTCAGAGACATTTGAACCATTTTTCTTCCAGGTCCTTTGCTGTCCCTGACAGAATTAGTGTCATCGGCAATGCAAAGTTTTTATTTCTTTCCTACTCTACTTCTTTAATTCCTACTCCATATTTTTCTTTGGTTTCCTTTACTGATTATTCAGTGTACAGGCTATATAGAGTTGGGGAATGATTGCAACTCTGTCTCAGTACTTTCATGTCCATTGACTCTTATAAGTGCGGTCTGGTTTCTGTACAAGTAGTATAATAACCTTTTCCTCCCTGTATTTTATCAGTGCTACCTTCAGAAATCCAAAGAGTATCTCATTCGATGTTGTCAAGTGCTTTCTCCAAATCTGCAAAAGCAATAAACATAGGATTGATATCCTTTATCCTATCTTCTAAGATAAGCCATAGGGTCAGAACTGACTCGCGTGTGCTCACATTTCTCCGAAATTCAAACTGATCTTCCCCACGGTCGGTTTTTACCAGTTTCTCAATTCTTCTGTAAATATTTCGTTACAGTATTTTGCAAGTATGACTTCTTAAACTGATAGTTCAGTAATATTCACATTTGTCAGCATTTTCTGTTTTTGGAATTGGAATTATTACATTGTTCTTGAAATCTGATGGTATTTCGACTGTCTCGTATACCTTGCACACCACGTGCAAGGGTTTTACCATGGTGGCTCTTCCAGGGCTATCAGTAGTTCTGATGGAATGTCGTTAACTTCAGGGGCCTAGTTCCGACTTAGGTCTTTCAGTGCTCTGTTAAATTTTTCTCGCAGTATCATATCTCGCATCTCATCTTCATCTACGTCGTCTTTCATTTCAATAATATTGCCTTCAAGTTCATTTGCCTTATATAGAACTTCAACACACTCCTTCCAGCTTTCAGCTTTCCCTTCTTCGCTTAGTGCTGGTTTTCTTGATAGTCATTCACCTGCTTTTGGTTTCCTACAAAATGAAACACTCCATATTGAATTTCGTCCAGAGTTAATAAGTGAGTAACAGTCCAACTTTAATTTTGATGTGAGAGTGACCTGATAGATAAATGGTAATCGAGTTTCATTGCTTCAGGAGTCGTTTCTAAACAGAATGCAGCCGCTCAACCATGTTAAGCACGATGAAAATGGGTTTTTGGAATAATCAATATTTGACTGATGTATTCCGGTTAGACATAATTTGAGGCTGACTCTACTTTCATCTTAGATTTCTACTCGTGGTTACTCTCAACACAAGTCAGCGCTTCGGTATTTCGTCAGACCCAGTAACAGCAGTTAGTACACGCAGTCCTCTCTGTAAACAAATATTTTGCCGGCGCGGTTGACTCGAACGCGAATTTTCGACACTCCATAAACTTTTTGAACACTTGTTAGAAATATCACTTGCCACGATTGGGTATAATGTTTTACTGTGGGTCAACCGGCGGCGGTGGGTCCATTCCCAGCCGGTGGTTCATCACGAGCTACTCACTGGCTGACGACTCCGCCAGAACTTCTATCGCAGTAACTCACTTAGCGCCCGTGTCTCTGGACAATCGACTCTGCCTATCATTGACCTGTGTGACGAAAAATGTGTTTATTTCTGGATAAAGGATCTTGGACCCCTTATAGAATGCCTCTTTAATTTTCCTGTAGGTGGTATCTACCTTTCCCCTAGTGAAGCATTCTCCTAAATCCTTACATTTTTCCTCTAGCTATTGCAACTTAGCGGAGACCTGGACATTGAGGAAGGAAGAGGAAAAAAGAGGCACTAGAGATGTGGATATGGAGAAGAATGGAAAAAGTGAAATGGGAAGACCGAGTATTAAGAAGAAAGAAGAAAGAAACATGCTGAAAATCATCGGAAAGAGAAAACTGAACTGGATTGGACATTGTTTGAGGAGGGACTGTTTATTGAAGGAAGGAATAGAAGGAATGGTGGAGAGAGAAAGGGAAAGAGGAAAAAGAAGATATCAAATACTGGACAATATCAAAGGAGAAAAATATTCAGAAATGAATAGACTGGTTATGGAGAGACAAAAGTGGAAGAGGCTTAGCCCATGACAAGAGCTGCAGCAAGGCAGAATACCATACTACTACTGTTATTGCCACTTAGCTGTTTTGCACTTCCTGTCAGTCTCGTTTTATATTAAAGAACGAAAATATATTTCACTCTCCGAATTTTTATGTTTCTTCTGCCAATATCCGACAATGTATGATACTTTCTGCGGACAGATACGTACATCGCTGAGATAGGGCACATTCGATCATTTGTGTACTGACCTTCGTACGATTTGAATGAATTGCAAGGAAATAACGTTGGTTGGGAAATTTTCCGACTGTTGTTTACGTATGCTAATCCGTTCGACCATGTGTTCGGAGTGTGATACGAATGACAGAACGTGGCGCCGCTACTTCCGGTACATCAGTGCTTAGGCTTCGTTTTGATGGCGCAGCCGCCACGAGGACGGCTCGTGAGATCGCCGACGCTCGACATGAAAGGATTATGCCGCCGTCCAGCCTAGGTGGCGGTTAGCGTCTGCAGACGCGGCATTCGTTCCGCACCCGCCGGTCGTGCAGCTAATTACACGCCGGCCCTTCCCCCCTGGTCTCATCACGCAACCTCTCATTACGAAAGCTCTAGCAATATTTGCTTCCATCATGGCGCACGGCTCAAGACTCTCACTATCTTTTTGTTCCATCTTGGGTAAAACTCTGCTCTTTGTACAGCTTGACCCAAAAGTCCGTCAACATTTGAAAATTCCGTGCTTCGCGGAATGATGTAGATATTTAGGTAAAAACCGACACACACTCTTTAAATCACGTGGGATATTATTGAAAACTAAAAAATTGCAGATGGTTCTTCATATGAACCTTCCAGCAGATGTTCATCAGCCGACTAGGGATGATTCGATTCCGTAACATACCGGCTTACCTCGCATCCGTCACATTGACAGTTTAAAAATCAGCACCCCCTCATTTCGTCGAAGAAAAAGAGTTCGATCACGACTGTTGTGGTAAATCTACACTATACCGTGACTATCTTGTCATGAAATGAGGTTTCTATGACAGCCCTAGGAACCCAAATTATGCAGTTTCGGGGGGTTGGCAGACCTTGGGAGTGAAATGGGCTTCGTCAGCTAATGCAAAACGTTAGACATGCAGTCGTCATCTTCCACATTTTATGAAGTGTCCACACTGCAAATGCTTTGTGCATCACAAAATCGGAGGCTAACAGTTCATGATGAAGCTGGATCTTGTACGGATAGCATTACAGGGTATGCCGTTAGTGCTCTCCAAACAATAGCACGTGGAATGCCGGTGCGATGTGTGACTTCACGAGCGTAGACTTCACCATGCTGTGGTGAACCCGCTAAACTCTCCACGTCTTCCAGAAGTTTCCGAGCACCTGTAACACTAGTCTGGTCGGCCACTACAGGGCCGCCGATTGTCTAAATACTTGTCACATAACCTTCACCTGTTCGAATATCCTTGTTATGGCGACATGATCGTAAAACTGCAGTAGCTGATTCTCCATTCTGATTGTAAAGCTTCACTAACCGTGCTTCTTCCTGTAAAGTCAACATGCCGCCACTGATAGCACATCTGACTGCCCCTTTTTTTTCACTCTATTGTTATTTCACTCCCCAAAATGGGGCGGGCCAGCAGCGGCACAATACGCCACTCTTCAGCCAAGAGAATTACAGAGAAAACATAGTCAAATGAGAAAATAACACATAACATAGAATGGTATAAAGTGATGAATAAACAAGAACAAAAATAGATGAGTGTAAACGGTAGATTTAAAAACAACATAGACGAGAGCCACAAACACATGCGGAGAATGAACACTGTGAGTCAACACGAAAACATAGAAACACCACAGTGGGAACACAAATGAATGACGCTGGCGACACTGCTGGTGCGGGAGAAACGTAGCACAGCACACGACACTGGAGTAACACTGACACCTCAGCGTAAACGCTGAAAATCACTGCACCGAAGGGGACCTACCACCGGGTTAGGGAGGATGGGGGTTGACTCCCTCTCTCACTACAGATCATTTTATACAAGAGCCTCACGCAGCGTGAGTGACGTAATGCTGTGAAGTGCCACCTGTTGGCCGGTTCTTGCACTCGGTGTGTCAAGTTTTGCCTCTCCACCTACATTATTCCGTGAATTACGGCAGTTTCAAATGTGGACTTATTTTTGGGTTACGCTACATTTACACGCAGAAAAGTTTCGATCGGTGATGTTGCGTCCTCTGTCAAGGTCCACATCTACAACTACAAGATAAATCTGCAATTCACATTTTTGTGTTTCACAGAGTGTTCACGCAAACATTTTGAGACTATTTCACGACCGCTCCACTCTCGAATAGCACGTGGGAAATACGAACAACTGAATATTTTCGTGCGAGCACTGATTTCTCATATTTAATTACGATCGTAATATCTCCCTGTGTAGGTCGTCGTTAAGAAAATATTGTCACATTCGAAGGAGAAAATTAGTAATAGAAATTTCGTGAAAAGATCTCGCCACAATGAGAAACGTCTCTCTTTTAACGACTGCCACCCCAACTCGGGTATTACATCCACGACACTCTGACCCCTCTTTCACGATAACAGAAAAGGAGCTGCCCTTCGTTGAACTTCTTCGATGTCCTCCGTTAGTCCTATGCGGTAAGGACCCCTTACTGTGCAGCAATACTCCAGCAGAGGACGGACAAGCATAGTGTAGGCAGTCTCTTTGGTAGACGCGTCGCATTCTCTAAGTGTTCTGTCAGTAAAACGCCGTCTTTGGTTCACTTTTCCCGCAACATTATCAATGTGATCGTTCCAAAGTAAGTAATTTGTAGTTGTCCCTAAGTATTTAGCTGAATCGACAGCCTTTAGATTTGTGTGATTTATCGTATAACCGAAATTTAATGGATTGTTCTTGGTACTCATGTGGATGACGCCATATTTTGAATTATTTAGAGAAAATTGTCACTTTTTGTACGACGCAGGTCTTGTCTAAAGCATTTTGTAATTCGTTTTGATCTTCTGGCGATTTTACTGCTGCAGTTGGAAATGTGCGTGTGATTAGGGCCTCACGTCGCCTGGTGCAAGTCTTGATAGTTGACGCCACTAATTGCGTGTCGTCGAGGACGAAGTGAAGGCTGATGGAGACTACGCAACACTCAGTTCCCGAGCGGAGAAAATCCTCCCACCCAGCTGGAAAACGAACCTGGGCTTCTCGCATGGCATTCTGGCGTGCTGACCACACATTGTCGGTTATGGAGGCGGAATTTTAATTTTTACTGGATGGTAATGACGGGGCGAGGCGACCGGAAGGGTATCCGGGCACTCTCTACGTCTAACATTCCCAAATACGGAAATTACTCGTACTATGCCGACCCCTGAAGATACAGACTAAAAAGACAACAAAAAATAAGGGAGAGGTCTTCTCACTGATGTGATGTAGCCTACCGTGAGTTCCTCTCCTGTGACGGCCACGTAATCTCAGAACAGCCCTTGCACGCTACGTCCTCAGTTATTTGTTGAATGTGTTAGATGTCTTCCCCTGCAGTTCTTGCCCTCTACAGCTTTCTCTAGTACCAAGGACGTTATTCCCTGATGTCTTAACACATTTACTATCATCTTGTTGCGTCTTCTTGTCACTGTTTTCCATATTTTCCTATCCTCTCCGTTTTTCCAGACAATCACCTTATTTCTTATCAGTCCACTTAATTTTCAGTACCCATCTATAGCTTCACATCTCATACGCTACGCTTCAGTTCTTTTCCTTCTTACCACAATCCATGATGCATTTTCAGATATGATGATGATGGTGATTATAGATCTTAAGAGAAAAATCTTCTAAGGTCGTCACTCTCTTAACCACTGCCCATCTCGGAATCTACTTCCTCTGTCTGCGTCTAGAGCAAATCTCACGTGCAAGTGTGAGAATTCTACGTGTTTGCGTAGCGTTTACTGAGGCGGGGCGTGGACACCGGACTGGTGTTTACCTAGTTTGATGTGAAAAACCGCCTAAAATCCACGTCCAGCCTCACCGGCTCACCAGCCGTCATCGTTAACCCGTTAGGCGGGAACGATCCAAGTCAGACCTGCCTCTCCACGTCACCAATGGAGTCCTCCTCAAATTAAAGTCTATGTTTGATACTAGTTGACTTCTTCTGTCCAGGAATGTCGTCTTAGCCTGTGCTAATTTGCTTTCCGTATTCTCCATGCTTCTTCCGTCACGTGTTACTTTCTTTCCAAAGTATCAGAGTCCCTTCACTTCATCTACTTCGTAGTCCCCAATTTTGATCTCATTTCTGCCACTCCTCATTACTTTTGTCTTTCTTTTCTCAATCATAGCTTGTGATCCCTTCAGCCTGGATATTAATCGAACCCTTGAATCTTCCTTTTATTTTCGTCATTGCCTCTTCTTCTAGTAGCAGTTTATCGTCGATAGCTTTGAGCTACAAAGATAGCTAGCGACTGGAAAAATGCTGAGGTCTTTTCCGTTTTCAAGAAGGGCCACAGGACAGTTGCACTTAGTTACAGGCCTATATCGTCGACGTCGGTATTTTGCACACTTATGGAACATGTTTTATACTCAAGAATTATGATAATTTTGGAGTAGGAGAATCTCCTGTGTAAAGATCAACAGGGATTCTACAAAAGAGATCATCTAAAACTCAGCTCGCTCTGTTCCTCCAAATGGTCCATAGCGCTGTAGAGAGCGCATTTGGCACCATCTGGCACTGCCGGTTAATGAAAAAAATAGGAGCTTATCGTGCATCGGATCATATCTGCAGCTGTATTCAAGATTTTCTTGCAGATAGCACTCGCTCTTAACGGAACAAAATCGACCGATATAAAGCTAATATCCGGAGTACATCAAGGGAAAGTGACACGACCGTTACTGTTCACAATGTACATAACAGATCTAGTAGAAAGCGCCGGATACTGTTTAACACTGTTCGCATATGATGTGGTTATCTATGACAAAATGTCAAGCCAGAAGACAGTATCGAGTTGCTGAATGACGTGCAGAAGATTGATGAATGATGGAGTTCTGGCAGTTGAACTTGGAGGTAAATAAATGTAACATATTGCGCGTAAGTAGGAAAAGAAAGCCGCTTCTATAAAATTATACTATCGATGAGAAACTGCTGGAAACAGTATCTACGAAAAATATGTATGAATAACTATCCAAAGCGACCTTACTTGGAATGACCACATAAAACAAATAGTGGGGAAAGCAGATACCAGACTCAGATTCATCGGAAGAATCTTAAGGAAATGTAATTCATCCACGAAGGAAGTGGCTTATAAGGCGTTTGTTCGACCAGTTCTTGAGTATTGATCATCTATCTGGGATCGCTAGCAAGTAGGACTGATAGAAGAGATCGACAAGCTTCAACGAAGAGCGGCGCGTTTCGTCTCGGTATCGTTTAGCCCGCCGGAGAGTGTTATGGCGATGCTCAACTAAATCCACTGGCAGACGGTGCAAGAGAGGCGTTGTGCATCACGAAGAGATTTACTATTGACATTTCGAATGAGCGCTTTGCAGGAAGAGTCGGACAACAAATTACTCCCTCGCATATACGAGTCACGAAATGACCAAGAGGAGAAATTTCAAGAAATTGCAGCTAATACGGACGCTTACCGACAATCATTCTTCCCACGCGCCATTTGCGAATGGAACAGGGAAGGGTGGGTGAGTTAGTGGCACCAGAAGTATCTTCCGCCACACAGCGTTGGGTGGCCTGCGGAGCACGAAGTAGATGTGGATGAGGATGTATAGATTTAAAAGTAGGTTCGACAGGCCACACTGCTGCTTTATACCCCCCCCCCCCCTCCCCCTAACCCGAGCACTTTTTTCTAGTTGTTCCATTTTTGTACACTCGTGGAAATTCCCATAGGTTAGAGATCGCACGGGGAGGGATAGACGCCCCCGGAGCGGCAGCGGCAGCAAATAGCGCGGGCTGGAGTCGGGGCCTGGAACGGGCTGGAATTGGAATCCGCTGATCGCGGCCGTAAAGGCGGCAGCCACCGGCAATTTTGTCCAATAAACCGCGCGCGCCCCGAGCGCCGAGTCCGCGGCGTAATGGCGTCCGACCGGCGGGCCGCTGCGCGCAACCGCTCATTACACCCTGCGTTTGCGGCCGCAGAGGCGCCGCCGGCGGCCATTACTGCCGCATGCATATGCATGCCGACACGCCCACGCGCGGCAGGCGCGCACCGCGCGGGGCTGCGGTCTGCACGACGCCTGCCGCTGGGTCAGTTCCCGGCGCGCGAACCAGGAGCGCTGCTGCACACCCATCTCCGTCTTATGCCACTTATACACGTTCCCGTCACATGTTGGACGTCAACGTGGAATAATCTCTCACAGACGGCAGGAGGCCGCAGCATTAGCATTTCGAAGTTATATAAAGCGTTTTGGGATCTGAGGTCCGCGAGATACGCAAAACACCGTTTTTCTCAGTATCCAAACATGTTTCGGCACCACTGTGCCATCATCAGTGGGTTTTCGTTTTTGTTTGTTCTTTACATTTGGTGAACATGAATTTTATGGACCACTTTTGTGTTAATTATTACAGGTAACTTGTCATGTTTTCGTGTGGCAAGCACTTCCATTCTCCGCATCATGCTGAGATGTTGTGATGCATACGTAGCTATAACAAGTATTTTCGACAAATAACGTAGTAAAACGCTTTTTACTACACCAGAACACAGTGTGATTGTGGTTTGATGCGGAAAATGGAAGTGCTTGCCACACGAAAACATCACAAGCTACCTGTAATAATTAACACAAAAGTGGTCCAGAAAATTCATGCTCACCAAATGTAAAGAACAAACAAAAACGAAATCCCACTGATGATGGCACTGTGGTGCCGAAAGTCGTTTGGGTACTGAGAAAAACGGTGTTTTGCGTAACTGGCGGACCTCAAATACCAAAAATTTTAACTGCAAACACGGCCAATACAAGGAGCGGCAAATCAAAAGATGGATATATAAAGCGTGTCGGGGGGTCGCCGAAAACAGTGCAGTCGTTGTCGTACTACAAAAACACGGCAGTTTATCTGAAGTCTAAAAGAGCTTGGTTATTGGCTTTCGATCCAACGGTGGAAGGGAAGTTCGTAAACTTTCGTGTGTCGCCATAAGTACACAGTGCGTGGCACATTACCACTATCCAAAACCGGCCCCGAGGCGACTTTGCTGCACCAAAGGCCATAGATATGAGTGAACGACGGTTGCTTCGACGTGTGTAGTGCGGCGCGGCACTAGCCGAGCGGTCTAAGGCGCTGCAGTCATGGACTGTGCTGCTCATCCCGGCGGAGGTTCGAGTCCTCCCTCGGGCATTGGTGTGGGTGTGTTTGTCCTTAGGATAATTTAGCTTAAGTAGTGTGTAAGCTTAGGGACTGATGACCTTAGCAGTTAAGTCCCATAAGATTTTACACACATTTCAACATTTTTTGACGTGTGTAGCTACCGTGTAGACGTGCAGTTGTTGAGCAGTGGACCGCCCAGATCAACCAATGGACTACGAGAAGTGTCTCCTCAACGATCTTTCGTCGAACAACCGCGCATATGGGCCTCGGCAGCAGGCGCCTTGTTCACGCACCCGTGCTGACCCACGTTCATCGGCGACGAAGGCAGAAATCTGCACGCCAGTACTGCAACTCGATGTCCACCAAGTGGCGACAGTTGGCGTTTTCACACGGATCTCGTTTCATGCGATACCGGATTGTTGTTGGCTTGTGCGGCGTGGAACTTCTGAAAGCAGAGGGTCCAGGCCAGATGATAGAGAATTATGCTCTGCTCAATGTTTTTGCGCAATTCCCTGGCACAACGGGAAGGCACAACTTCTCAACACAAGTATACATCTATCCTTGGTGACCATGTCTATTGCTAGCCCGCCCGGCTAGCCGCGCGGTCTAACGCGCTGCTTCCCGAGCGGGAAAGCGTGCCGGTCCCTGGTACGAATACCTCCGGCGGATTAGTGTCGACGTCCGGTGTGCCGGCCAGGCTGTGGATGGTTTTTAAGGCGGTTTTCTATCTGCCTCAGGTTCCCCTTATTCCGCCTCAGTTATACTATGTCAGTGATTTTGCTGCGCAAACACTGTCTCGACATACGTATACACCACAATTACTCTGCCACGCAAACATTTGGGGTTACACTCATCTAGTATGAGACGGCGGTGGGATGGGTAGACTGCTGTGACTTGTTGTGGGGTTATGAACCACCGAGGACTACGGCAGGATGAAGCGTTTCCATCGTTTCTAGGTCACCGATTCAATACACATACATACACAATGTCCATCCCTACATGCAAATTCTTTCTTCTCGGCACGGTGGCATATACCAGCACGTCGAAGCAAAGTGTCACACGCCAGCGTGAGTTTACAGCGCTTCTCTGGCCACCAACCTCCCTGGGTTAAATGCATATCGAGAATGTGTGGGCCAACTCGATCGGGCCGTATGCGCCGTGGATTATCAACCGAGAAACCAAGCGCACTGCAGTTTGGCACTGCTGCACACCCCTGTCCGTACCTTCTAGAACAGGGATTCCCAAAGTGGTCGATATCGACCCCTTGGGGTCGATATCGGTTTCCTATGGGTCGACATAAACGAAAACTGATTTTGGGGGTCGACGAGGTCTAAAAATCGATCCCTATTAAATTAATACAAGTTTCCAATTGGTACCTTAGTACCTAGGTATTTTGTGTCAATATAAAGAAACTAAAGATAGGCCCACTTATTCATAATAGTCTGCTAACTTAAAGCATTGCTAATTCTCACTCTGTCTTCTTCTATTGACCTAAGTCAGAATGAAAAGTAACACTCTGTAGCAGCTGTTTTAAGTTAGCGGACCATTATGAATAAGGGGGTTGATCTTAAAAGTAGGTAATTTGGCCATGGTGGTCTGAGGTAACAGTTCATTTTGGAAAAGAGGTCACTTGTCCAAAATTGTTTGGGGATCTCTGTTCTAGAACTTCACTGACTCTTTTTTTTTGCACGTCTCGCGGCGGTCCGCACTGCGAAAGGTGGCTATTCAGCCAGGCAGTCACATTAATATGACTGGACAGTGTACAACATCTAATCAAAAGTATCCGGACACGTGTTAGTGGATATTAGTAAGGGGCGTTTTTGAAACCGAAACCGGTTATCATGAAACTAAATGTTTTTGCTTTCGAATCGGTTTGTGTCCATTTTTAAAATATTTCTTGTCAGTCCGCTGCTCTCCAGGAGAAATTGTTCTCAAAGCCTCTACGATGGCTTTCACTCTGCTGGGTATGAATTGTATCCCACTATTCTTGAAGATCCGAAACCATATAAGGTAGTAATGTTGGATGCTAGGACCTGGAGCGAAGGAGGCGTCCCAGTTCGTATCAAAATTGCTCCACTAATTTCAGCTGGGGCTCTCAGCAGGCCAGTAGGTTTCAGGAATCAAATCATTGCCGCAGAAACGTAGCTTTATGACACTGTATTGTTATGCTGGTACAATAACAGCCTCTGAACTGTTTCTCTACTGTACACACTGGACTATGCTGTAGATTGTGTTTATATCCTTCTGTATTTAGCGTTTTCGTAAGCTCTGTGAGGGAGCCGCACACTAACCACGAAAAACACACTCATACCGTAAGACTACCTATTCCGTACTATGTTGTTGCTACTACGCAGGAAACCACACACTAACCATGGAAAACACACTTATACCGTCAGAGTACCTATTCTGTACTTCGTTGTTGCTACTGTGTAGGATGGCGGCTAATGATCTCCAGGCATTCGCCATCTCCAGACCCTTCCATCTCATCGCCACACGCTACAGCGTTGCTCAGAACTCCAAATTAAATTCATCCACTATCCAGTGGTCTCGCTCTTTACACTACGTGAAGCGTCGTTAGCATTGCCAGCAGAAAACGTGGCTTATGAGGAGCTGGTCGGCCGTTGTACTCTATCCTTTTCACTCCCCATGCTTGTGCTAGATGAATTTCTGATAGTACTTAGGAACTCACAAATGATTTATCCGCTTATTTCTAATGGTTCAAATGGCTCTGAGCACTATGGGACTAAACATCTGAGGTCATCAGTCCTCTAGATTTAGAACTACTTAAACCTATCCATGCCCGAGGCGAACCTGCGACCGTAGCAGCAGCGCGGTTTCGGACTGAAGCGCCTAGAACCGCTCGGCCACATGGGCCGGGCCGCTCATTTCATGTAGTTTTTCTACAATGACCCTCCGGAATGCACTGTGGGCCTCGTTCGTCAGTACATGAGATATGCCAGGTCTTGCTTAAGCTGTCTGTGCCTGTTCTTTCGCGTTCCTACTCGACCGTCGCATAACCAACGGTGGACTGAGCAGCATTAGAACGGTTGAAATGCCCTGCTTTATTTGGTACTCAGGTGACAGCCAATGACAAGTCCACTGTTGAATTCACTGACCTCTCCTGACCTACCTATTCTGCTGTTCCTGCGCAGGACTACCCGCCTCGCTTTATTACATTGTGTCTTGTTCATTAACGGAAGTCGAGTGTCGAACTGTATAAAACGTTGTAATTTGTATAAAACATTCACGGATTTCTTGTCTTATCAAATCTGGGTAATACTCAGATTTGATGAAGCAATGAATTCGAGAATAGCCTCAATTGACAGAGGAGGAGCCCCCATAAGCTTATTCAGTTTTGATGTATTTAGGTGTTGTCACCTAATAATTAGATCTCGTCCGGGCAACAAATTTTTGGAAGTTGATTGCTACTCTCGTCCGCTGTTACAAATACTCCACGGCAATTTCTGTGCGATTTAGACCTGGTCATTTAGCAGGAAAGTCGATGTGTAACACGCCGACAAAGCGTATGTTGTGCTTGATATGCACAACAGTGTGTCCTAACAGTGCAACGGCCCTTCAGAGCGAAATCCAACAAAGCTCCTCCAATTGCCACCCTGCATTCGGCGACAGTATGCGCAGTGTAAAGCGTCAGGATGTTTCAGCAAGGGGAGGGGGGTGGGGCAGGTTTCGCACGTAGACGACAGAAGTCGACGAACACAGCAGGCAGAAGCTGAACATACCACAACTGACCGTGTGAAAGAGCTTACGGGATAGACTGAGACTGAAGCGTTACCGCTTGCAATTGCTAGAAGTTCTGAATCCCGATGACAGACGTTTTTAATTTTTTTTCACGCTTGCAACAGCATGTGCAAGACGATGGGTTTTGTGACAAACTCATCTTCAGTGACGAAGCAACACCTTTTTGTGGTCGGCGCAGTCAACTGGCACAATGTGCGAATATGAGGCTCAGAGAATCACCACGCTATGGTGCAGCACATACGAGGTTCACCAAATGTAATTGTGTTCTGTGCAGTCTCAACGTTTAAAGTTTACGGTCTCTTTTTAATCTACGAAAAGATCGCTGGCTGTTGCCACAACTGGTGACCGACAGTGTCGACTTTGTTTACCAACAGAGTGGCACACTGACTCGGTCGTGAGGGGGGGGGGGGCGGGGGGAACGGTTTGCTGATGAACAATTCGTGTAATGGTAATGCCATCTACGCTCTCACGACCGAACGCGATGCCATGCGATTTTTTTGTGCGAGATTACCTGAAAGATTCAGCGTTTACTGTTTCTCTGCAAACAAATGTACCAGAACTGCGAGCTCGCATCAACAGTGCTTTTGAACAGATTGATAGGGACATACTGTGCCGAACATGGGAAGAACTTGATTATCGACCTGATAATAGCAGAATCAGAAGTGGCACGTACTGAGCACTTGTAACACGTCAAAAAAACTTTTTTAGTTTTTTCAATACACATGTAAAGCCCTGTGACAATATGTGAAATACTTGGCCTATAGGAAACACTACACTCCAGGCAGTCACAATTGTGGAAATATATCTTGATAAATGATGAACTGCAACAGCTGTTGTGGTTCTTGATTTTACCAACAAACAGTACAGCTATGGTAAATGTATGAAATCGTTTCACTCATTTATAATACCTTGTGTATATTCCACGTCACAGCTACAAAAATATGCTATTACATGACATCTCTGGTGACGAGCGCCATAGGAGACAGAAAGGAAAAAAAAGTTAACTAATGTCATCAGTTGCCATAGAAGGCATTCCTAGGGTGCACCAGGAGTATCCCTGCATTTCAGGCTTGGAGGGCACTCTAAGAGCAGTGCTCATGCGGTGTTTGCCACCAATGGAAGAACGAACGAAGGCACGTTTACCAGATTTGCCGTGTCGGAGAAGACACAGAGCGTCTGTAATGTCCGGTGGCTGATACCCTGCGTGGTCCTAATACTCTTTTCTGGTGGTTGTACATGGATGGGGACTAGGTGAACAGACTAAAACATTTCACTTTCGGTAACGAAAACTTGTCGAATGACAGCTTGAAATGTACAGGGTGAGTCACGAACTACTGCAGTTTAGAACAACTCGGAAAGTATGGGCAGTAGCTGGAAAGTTTGTGGGACAGATGTTGCATGTGACGACGGGGGCCATAATATGACGTTGGCTTTTTGTTGCTAGGTGGGATCGCGTCAGAGATATGACGGTAAGCTTTGTTTTTTCCTAAATGGGATGCTATAATTTGGTACTTATCTTCTGATAGCGACTATCGAAACGAATCCAATGATGTTTAACATTAAGGTCTTTGAAGGTCAACGAAGGTCACAAAAGAGGCATGAACGTCCATTTACAGAATGTGTTCGAAGTGATGACCATTGGTACCAAGGCAGTGCTGCAATCTTCTTATCATGGATTCCTTATCAGTTCGGCACTTATGGAAGCACATGCTCTAACAATCTCTCTCGCATATCTTCAGGTGTAGTTAGAACGTCTTTATAAACTATGTCTTTTACGAATCCCCACATGAATAATTCCAAAGGCGTCAAGTTTGGCGAATGAGCCAGCCACGACACATTTCCTCCGCGTCCAATCCAACGATTTGGAAATTGTCCCTGCAGCTCATTTCCAGCCATCAGCGAAAAATGTGCCGGACACCCATCGTGTTGATACCACGTTCTGTTCCGTGTTCATAAAGGTATTTCTTCCAATAACAGAGCTAATGCTTCTTGCAGGAATGTGGTTTACTTCCTACTATTAAGATTTCCATCGATCAACTAGGGTCCTATAATTCTGTCCGCCAGTATCCCACATACATTCACCGACCACGGTTTTCGTGTGCAACTTGCCGCACCCAACATGGATTTTCAGTTGCCCAATAATGCATCTTATGCAAATTAACATTTCCATGGTTCGTGAATGTAGCCTCGTCAGTACATAAAATCAAATTAATAAATGTGTTATCCCTCTGAATCTGAAGTTGAGCACATCGGCAGAATTCAGTGCAACGCATAAAATCCATACCAGTTAATTCTTGGTGAAGACTGATATGGTAAGGATCATGTATATGGCGATGCAGAACACGAACGAAACTACTCTGGCTCATGCCAGTTTCCCTTGCCATTTGACGCGAACTAACACAAGGATCTCGAACCACAGTGGCAAGGGTACCAATTCTCGTTTCATCGTTAGTAACTTCCCTTTGCCTGTTATGCCTCCGATGCATTAAAGATCCAGTTGTTCTCAATTTATCATACACATACCTAAATGCACGACGTGTAGAGTGACTACGTTGAGGATATGTTTCAGCGTATAAGTCTCTAGGTCTCCGTGAACTTCGTTGGCATTCTCCGTAAATGAGAAGCATATCAATTTGTTCTTCGAGGGAATACATCATTCACATTCGCTTGTTTCGACGATGCTAGTCTTACCGTTCCTATTAGAGTTGTATTGCGAAACCGTCGAATGATGTTTACATGTAAATGGCACGTTAGATGGATACGTCGTATTCGGCGAATATTTACTATTTGCACGATATACGGGGAGAAGTGTCAGAGCATGTGCTTCGAGATGTGCCGAAGTGATAAGGAATACCACTCAATCCATGATAAGAACATCGCAGCACTGCACTGATACCAATGGTCATCACTTCGAACACCTTCTGTAAATGGACGTTCATGCCATCTTTTCGATCTTCGTTGATTGATGTTACACATCATTGTATTCGTCTCGATAGCCTCTTTCAGAAAATAAGTACCAAACTATACCATCCCATTTAAGAAAACAAAGGTGACCTTCATATCTCTGACGCGACCCCTCCTAGCAACATAAAACCGACGTCATATGATGGCGCCCGTTGTCCCATGCAGTATTTGCCCCACAAACTTTTCAGCTCCTATCATACTTTCGGAGCTATTCTTGGTGGCAATAGTTTGTGACTCACCTGCATTTCCTTCATTGTTCGAAGCTCAAGCAGCTTGGTGGATGCAACATAATTTTCTGCACATTAAACCTTCTTACATCCATATTTTAAGCAAAAGATGTCGTTCCTCCTCATACATTAAGCGCAGTCTCAGGCTGTATGAGTATTTCTGCTTTTCCATTTAACATAGAAGCGTTCTGGAATATTTTTTTTATTTTCTACAATTTTCTGCGTAATTCCTTATACTTCTAGCCCTCTCAGGCGAAACTGTTGGCAGTTTACACTAACGCGACATATCGGCATTACCCCAGACACTATTTACGACGCAATTCGATTTCTCAATACCGCCGCATGCATTAGCATTTCGTAACTATTGTCACGATCTTATTTTTCTTATTTTTCATTATTAAGCATTTCAGGCTTCCTTCTGAAAGCACACATATCTCGTGCCGTAAGTAATTTCCTACGAACATACGACAGTGGAGGTACATTTCTGGACGCAAAAGCAATGGGGTATTGCTTCACTGCTTTTGAAAGCTGCTAATTTATGAGCGAGAAACAAGGCTGCTTACAAATAGCTACCAATTACACAGTCTTAATGCGAGTGAGCAGCGAATTGCAACATCAACAGCTCTGTAGCCTCGGCAACCAGAGTCCAATGAGGAGGAGAGTGAAAATGTTCATGGACGACGCGTCATTATAAAACTGTCGTTAATTGCAGGAAGACCTTGAGATGACAGTAGCTTGTGGTAAATGGGTAACTACTCAGATACATGCGAAAATAACCGATTTCTGTAATACAATCATTGGTCAGTTGTTACAGTCCGTCTGAACTGTCAAATATCGAGGAGTTTTCACAAGGAGTGATTTCAGGTGTAGAGTTGCTGTGAAGCAGTACATCGTTTGTTATTCGCTGGCAAAATCATCCACGAAGGAGATAACTTATATAACTTCAGTCTGGCCGATTCATAAATATCTTCTATCAAAATATGTTCAAATGTGTGTGAAATCTAATGGGACTCAACTGCTAAGGTCATCAGTCCCTAAGCTTACACACTACTTAACCTAAATTATCTTAAGGACAAACACACACACCCATGCCCGAGGGAGGACTCGAACATCCGCCGGGACCAGCCGCACAGTCCATGACTGCAGCGCCCTTGACCGCTCGGCTAATCCCGCGCGGCTATCATCTATCTATTCTTCTTTAGACGTTCTGCATTTAATATTAATTTCATTTCAGAGATACAAGAATACGTAACGTAACGGTTCACTTTCAACGTTATTATTAATTCCAGTATCTCATCTCCTGTCCGTAGCAGCCTCTTTTTCCTCTTTTTCGTTTCCCAGTATTTTTCTGTTGCATTTATTACTCCTCTTATAAGGCCTTAAAATAAGTTTTCCACACTAGTAACTCTGACGCATAACAAAGATGTAATTCGCCGAAGATCCACAAATATTTGTGGAGTTAACTTTCTGAATTGTGGAAAAAAGTTCCTATCAATTTCTTTGGAATGCACATTTCTGTATTAGTCATACTTTTCAAAGTATTGCTTTATTAATGTTTCTGTCACTAAAAGACAGTCTGAAATGTTCGAAAAAGTTGAATTTCTTTGACATTCACATCCCTATACTAGTAGTATTTTTCAAATTTTTGCGTTATTAATGTTCCTGTCACTTCAGGATTACCGCATGTACAAAACGTTTCACGTGGAAGGAAATACGCGTTAAGAAGTAGTAGTAAGGTAAAGGAAACTATGAAACTTAACAAAAGCACTTTCACTACTTTCATTGGTTTCGAGAATACAGCAATTTGAAAAACAGCCGCTGCCACCACCACCGCCACCTACACACAAGTACCAGATAGCATTAAGTTATCTTACACCAGCTATAAAATGAAATGAGGCATTATCCGATCGGATCGCACGGTTTGATTTGGAAAATACTCAATTAAAATTAGCATTATGAAACTGCAGCTCTTGACATGTTTTGTAAAATACTGATTATGTTATCGATGAGTCATAACAGCTAAACCGTTACAAGTCCATCCTACACTATCAAGAAAATTATAAACGAAAACGCTATAAAATGTACAGAAGTTCGCAGCTGAATATTGGGAAATGTGTTTGCAATGGATTTTTTCCATACTTTGATTATATTTTGCGAAGACACACGATGTAGCTTGGGAAATCCTACTACGATGGAGACTTTGAAAAATGAATTTTACTGGAGAATATTTCGTGGTTATGATTATTTAAGATATTAAATCAGCCTTAACGCTAAAATTTGTGAAGATCGGCCAGGAAATGCATTTGGCGAAGAAACCCCATCAACAGCAACAACTTATAATTGGTGCAGTGAATTCAAAAGCGATAGTTTTATGCCCTTACTGATGAATTTCGTGAAGGACGTCCGTGAGCTGCTGTCACTGATGAAAATGTTGCCGCTGTTCGAGCAATGATTGAAGAAGAGAGACGGACATATTACGAATTTATTAGCGCGATATTGGGAACTGGCTTCAGTCACATTCAAAATATTGTACATCAAGAGTTAGGGGTGAGGAAATATTGTCGTCAATGGATCCTATATAAACTGAATTCTGATGAGAAACAACAGCGTACTGGTGGTACAGAAAACCTCTGGAAAAATTTCAAGACGGCATTTCATTTTGGTTTGGAATATCGTTCCTGGTGATGAATATTGGGTTGATGCTTATGAACAGAAAAGGATAAGCAGTTGGTTGAATGAGTCTTCTGAACAGTACCTAAGGCTGCAAAAGTCCGATGTATTCGCAACGCTGGTAGAAGGTGATTGCTAGATTTTTTTACCTAAAATGGGCCGTACTGTTACTACAGCATGAAAAGATACAAGTATACTGGCTACTTTTGTTAATAACAGAGAAATTGGTGTTATCTATTATCTCTATGAACGTTTTCCTTGTCATTTCAGTTCATTTCAAAAGAATAAAGAATTACATGATTTAATAGTTCGGAGGCAATTAGGCCCAATACTGACTTGTTGGCCTTCAATGTCAGGCGAATAATTTATATCTTCTTTTTTTTAGAAAAAAATTCCAAATGTTGAAAAGAAATATATTCAAAATTTTTGTTCTGAAAAAGAGCGTTGTTCATTTACAGAACCCTAAGTTGCTCAAGCATCTCGGATGATGAAGAAAAGACGTGAACATTATATATGCTGAAAGGTAGTAGCCCTTTTGCGAACAACGAGTTACCGAAAACAAGGTTCGTTATTTTGAACACATCGTCACATATCGGATGTATTAACATACTGTACTTGAGACAATGTAGGTTTTTTTTTTTTTTTTTTTTTGCTAATGGAAAACACCACTACTGATTGCTGATGATGATGGTATATCCGTGCCGAAACATCGATGGGCTGAAAACGTAAAAACACACTGCTGTTTTACTGCAGGTTGATATAAAATTAATTTGTATCTAAAGCCATCTGCACCAAGATTCGTTCTATGAGGAAAGATCTCACAAATGCCGACAAGAAAAGAAGTTCCATTTAAAAAAGACATTTTTGCTCAAGCTTCTTGAAAAACGAAGAAAACGTTACGAATATTACCAGCTCTGAAAAATACACGCCCTTTTGTGTGCGATGGCTTGTCCAGAACATTGTTCGGTACCAAGGTCGTCAGATACTGGACAGTTTCACATACGTGCGACAAAGTCCGTACTTCTTTCTAGTTATGGAAAAGTCAGTGCGGAAACATCTATGAGCTATAAACATAGAATCACTGATCTTTTTTTGGAAGGAGTTATAAAAATTAAATTATGCCGAAAGGCTCCTGTGTCAGTAAAGTTTCTATCAGCAAAGTGCGTAGTACAGGAAACTATGTGTACAGGCTGACGCATACGGCTGACAGCGTTAGGAACACCAGCCCCGCTGCAGAATCATGCAGCGAGCGAACACAGTTTCCCAAGAAGACACACTTATAAATTTTGTCTGATAATTAACTGCAAAACACTTACGAATAAAGGAACTCAGGTTACAGTCAGCCATGAGACTGATCAAAGCATCGTTAAAGCCTCACTGTGTTCTCTAAGAGCCTAGTAATTCCAGTATCAAGAAAACAAGCAAACTAAAATTATACGTCGCTGCCCATTCTTTCTACAGCAACTCCGTGCACATTCGAAACGGGTTTAAGGAGTCTGTTAATATCCCCTCCCCACCGCCTCCCTCCTCACTCAAACACTTCTGCTTGCCGTACCTTTTTTTTCCCCCTTCAACACTCGCTTGGCAAACATTAACAAACCTATAAAGCGAAACAACACTTGTTAGCAAGATTTTTATTGGACAATAAATTGACACTAAGTCGAAGTTTACGGGTTCTCTGTCGCTCGTCCTGCCGACGCGTGGTGCGAGCCGTTCCACAACCACCCCACCTGGAACGGCGCATCAACAGCAACAACAGATGCAATTACTCCAGTTGTGCCGTGCTACGTACACTGACGTTGGCGCCTCCATCACTCCGCGGCACATAGACTCGGGTAGTATATATTCAAGTCTCTTCTCATTCCGCACACCACGACGAGCGAGTACTCCGAGAGGAGCAGTACGAACAGCTGAACCGTAAAAATCTGGGAGTGAATTACGCCCCGAGGCACTGTTTAATTATCCCAGTAAATATCGCGAGTTGACGCGAGTAAGGCAAGAACCACAAGGGGACACCTCGCCCCGGCTCTAAATTTGGGAGTTCCTTTTTTCCCTTTTCCCTTTTCCTTTTTCCATTCTATTTTGTTTTATCACTGTGTGTCTTTCTGATTTAGGGCTGCGCTCTGGTGGGCAACATTAATTCTCGCCACGACCGTAAAACACATAAAGCGTCGCAGGCACAGGAGATCTACCAGAATAAAAGCTGGCATAGAGTCTCATTGATTCTTCTAAGCTGGACTCCCACAGCAAATAACAGGGTGACATTTTAAATTTTTATTAAAAGAACGAAAGAAAACAAAGCTCGCCAAGAACGAATTATTTGAATTGTTCGAAATCAGTAGACGTGATGTACATGTACAGAGAAACAAGAGTCTCAGAAAAGTTGGATGATTTATTCAAAAGAAAGAACTTCCCAAATTGAGCAAGCCAATAATGCATTGGGCCTTATGCAAGCAGTCATTCGGCTTGGCATTCAGTGACAGAGCTGTTGGAAGTCCCCCTTAGAGATATCGTGCCAAATTAGGTCCAACTGGTGCGTCAGATCGTCAGAATACCGAGCTGGCCGGACGGCCTTGCCCATAATGCTCTAAACGTTCTCGATTGTGGAGAAATCTAGCGGCCTTGCTGCCTAAGGTAGGGTTTGTCAAGAACGAAGGCAAGCAGCACAAATTGACGCCGTGAGCGAGCGGACATTATATAGCTGAAATAGGAGTCCAGGATAATTTTCCATGAAGGACAACAAGACAGTTCAAAAATGGTTCAAATGGCTCCAAGCACTATGGGACTTAAGATCTGAGGTCATCAGTCCCCTAGGCTTAGAAGTACTTAAACCTAACTAAGCTAAGGACATCACACACATCCATGCCCGAGGCAGGATTCGAACCTGCGATAGCAGCAGCACCGTGTTTACGGACTGAAGCGTCTAGAACCGCTCGACCACAGCGGCCGACTTAACAAAACGTAGCGTAGAATATTGTCGACGTACCTCTATGATGTAAGTATAACGCGGGTGACAACCAAAGGAGTCCTGCCATGTAATGAAATGGCATCCCAGACCATTGCTGATGATTGGCGGATCGTATGGTGGGCGACTGTCCGGTTGTTCTCCCACCGTTGTCCAAGGCATTTCCAGACACGTCTTCGCTAGTCATCGGGGCTCGATTCGAAGCGGGGATCATCACCGAAGACAAGTGTGCTCCGCTCAGTGAGATTCCAGGCCTCGCTTGGCAGGTAAAGTTGCTGGATCTCTCCCCAATTGAGAACGGTTGGAACATCATGGGCATGTTGTGGTGTTGACGATCTAACTCGTCAAGTGGACAGAGTCCGGCGCGATACCCTTCATAACATCCAGCAACTCTATAAACAACTCTATCAATCAATACCAAGCCAAATAACTGCCTGCATAAAGGCTGGAGGGGGTCCAGCGCATTATTCACTTGCTCAGTTTGTGAAGATCTTTCTACTAAACAAAGCGTCCAGTTTTTCTTAAACTGTAATCATTTGGTTGTGCACCACGTCTACCGTTATCCGTCCGTTTCTGATAGTTCCTTCGTGACGTGTCGTTTTTTCTCTCTTAGAATGTAGTTTTATTGCTATTCATCATACTCGCTTTTAATATTTGTACGCTTTTGCATGTTGTGCGGCTCATGTCGCTTTTGTTATAAATATGATATGTATGTCAACTTAACCGGAGAACACATGGCCTCAACAATACAGTCTGTTTTTAACAGACGAGTTTCGGATTTTCTATCCAACCAACATCTTCCACTGTGACCGAGCGGTTCTAGGAGCTTCAGTCCGGAACCGCGCTGCTGCTACGGTTGGAGGGTCGAATCGTGCTTCGGGCACGGGTGTGAGTGATGTTCTTAGGTTAGTTAGATTTAAGTAGTTATAAGTCTAGGGACTGATGACATCAGATGTTAAGTCCCATACTGCTTAGAGCCATTTGAACCATTTTTGTGTTATTAGGAGGAGCGCAGTTTCGGAGGAGTTTTTGCAGTGAAAGAGAAGCAGGTGCGTTTTACAGGATGCAGCGTCACCCATCACGTAGACTCGTCTAACATACTAGATGGGTGCAGTCAGAGAATCACTGTGCGTGCCTCTTGCTAAGCTAGCCGACACTGCGGAGGTTTTTTTAATAGAGAGGTTGTCTTTGCACTTTTCAGCTAACTAGCAATGTTAGAAAATAGGTGAAAAAGTTACAATATGTTTGAATAAGTACTTGGAACATTTTCTCCCCTCTGAAATTGTAATCTTAAGTACGTGTTTAATGATTTGCTCTTCGATAACACTTAAGCACTGTACCGAGAGTTGTGCACTGTTCAGCAGATTTCATTTTCTGTACACTTCCAGCAGAGTTGAAGACCCAATAAATGAGTAATCAACCTCAAATTAAATAGAAGATTTCCGTTTGGCACACTCCTTCTATTCTACGCATATGTTTGTAGTAGTTCAGAACTTTTCTGTGTGGTGTGCTATTTATTCGTGTACTCTTTGGCGATTTGTTTCTAATATTTTAGTAGTTCTTTAGATTCTTTTGCTTTCGTTTTGTCCTTCAGAGGTATGGAGCACCAGCATACCGAGGAGAGCGTCGAGCTGCCTTAGCACCCAGACGCAGCCTCCAAAAGAGGGCGCCACTCAGTGAGGAGTATTTTATGCTTCCACCTGAAGTCAGGCAAATAGTTCGCAACTGGACACAAAGCAGATACCAACAGACGCATGGCGGCACTCAGACACCATCTGCAGGGTACCAACAGTACCTGAAGTGAGCATCACGAGTCTTCGCAGTCGCTGCCAAAAAGGGTCCAACAGGACATTCTGAACGTGGTCGTAGTTATCGTTCGGTGTGTTCAGGGTTAAAGACAGATCTGTGCAAGGCAACACTGGAACAGTGCCACTCACTACCTTCAGACGACTGTTGTGTTTGTCTCTTTAAGACGCCTATTTTCAAAACCCGGTAGGAATGTCAAATTGAAATTTATGCCACAGACTGAGGTCTACGGTCACTTGGCGGTGTAAAAAATTTAAGCTTCTACATCAAGCAGTTAAAAGATATGGCCATTTTTGTCACATATTTCGATACTCGCAAAGTCTCTCGTTAAGACCTATAGGGTACTTCCCGTTGACCTAGAATCTTAAAATTTGGTAGGAACACAAGGTTTCATAGTATAAATAAAGGAAAAAATCCTAAAGCTGTTAATCTGTAATTATAGCAGGCGAAAAAGATATTTTTTGCCATTTGATGTCCGTCTCTCCGCTTGTTGGTCTATTAAGATGCCTTTTTCTCAGGAAGTTATGGAGGTATCAAGTTGAAATTTATGTCAAATACTAAAGTCAACGGATCCATGTTGGTGTAAATAATTTAATCCTATAAATCAATGCAGTCGAAAGATACGGTCATATGTATCACATAATTTGATAGTTACCATCTTACTCATCAAAACCAATAGATGAACGACAAACACGCATGTCGGTCTGGTGGTCTGACGGTAAAGCGCATGTCTCGAAACTGAGAGATCGCAGAACCGAATCCCCGTGTCACCTCGGATTCTTTAATTTTCGTTTTAATCTAACTTTCACTTACGAACTACGGTATGTGAGGAATTGCCAGAGACAAACATGCTTCCGATTCCACGGTAAACTGTAGGCCCTGTTCGCCAGTTGAATAACTGGGGTAGATTAGGGATGCGCTAGTGGCTGCCATGGCATCCAACAGAATGATCTGCATCCAGGCCGTTGAGCCACACGAAATTATTATTATATTCTATACGTAAAGCGCCCCAGAAATATTGCGACAAATTTCGACAGGTTGTAGAGTGTACCTCTAGGAACAAATCTAGTATAGGAGCCCGTGTCCAGAAGCGTCATCCAAAGACGCTATAGAGCGTCAAAGTTATACGAGCGGTTATTTCCATTAAGCCACACCTTCGGTAGCAAACATGACTTTTTACGCTGACGAATCGTAGACGGAACGCCTGGCAATGTTGTTTGTTATTCAGTAATCGCCAGCGGGAAAGAGGATCCGTAGTCAGTCCTCGTCTCCTATGAACGACGGCTTGGTTGGCTTTTGGAGGACGACGGTTTCGGACAAGGGTCTCCATCCACAGTTTACTGTTTTACTGGAGTCTCCTGAAGCCTCCATTGTTTTTCGGTGTACAGGAGAAAAATAAACTGCTGATGGAAACTAATATCCGAAACCATCATCCACCTAGGCAAAATAGCATCACTAGTAGTGGTACAGGGCACCCTCTGCCACACACCTTGTAGTGGCTTTTGGAGTGCAAATGTAGATGTAAACAAAGCCTGTATACCTAACAGCTAGTCCCATATTCTGTAGTAGCGACCGTCGCCTTTAGCCACTATAACTAGATAACAGACCACCCTGTGAGATGTTCCACATACAGTGCGTCAGTGTGCAAAGTCACGTTTGCTGCCGAATGGGTGGCGTAATGGCAGGCGCCAGCGCCTACAACTTCGCCATCCTTCAGAGTCGTTCGATGACGTTTTCGGACACGGGTTCCTATCCGCGATTTATTCCTTAAGACACCCTCTACAACCCCTGAAGTTTGTTGGAACCCTTCTGAAACGTCCTGTATATAATTAAGCTTGTACAGAACTTTCAGAGTGCGATTCCTACTCAGACTTGTCCGTTTTGTATGTCTGACATAGTTGTGTTCGTAACTACGATGAGCAGCTGGTACTAAGTTCGCTCCTCCACACAGGTGCTCTACACTGATTCTTTTTCTGTCATGCAAGTAAGAGATGTACCTTGAAAACGTCCAAAGGGCGAAATCAACTGATAGCTACATTATGAAATGAAGTGGTTATTCCAGAATAAAATAATCTACTCATAGTATACGAAAGACCGTTGGGGGTCACTCTGTATCTCGTGTAATGACAACAAGAGTTAGGATTAGAAAGGTTCATAGTGATTGAGAGGCGTGTCGGCAACAGCCTTCCCGAGTACTTTCCGCGAGTGGAATGAGAACAAGGAGAGAAAGCTGGAAAGCTGTCTGTGAAGACTATACTCTCCGCCAGAAACCGAAATGTGGTTGTGGAGCGCAAATCGAGATGGACACAAACCGAGTGCGAAGGTCCCAGAAGCCGTGAACACTCTAATAAATGAGTTCAGATTATAGTCTCCCATTACGGGCTGATAGGTTGGGTGGGTATGTGGACGTTAGCGGCCAGCCTTTGAGCGTTTACGCTACGCGGTTGTGTCTCTCTGACTGCGTGACTCAGCGCACGGAGGCCGCGTGTTTGGTCTGGCTGTTAGCGGAGCAGCGCGGGCGACCGGCCGGCGTCTTCTCTCGTCTCGTCTGGACGGTGCGGTCCTTTTTCTGTACAGTGCCGGGGGAAGGGGGGGGGGGGGGGCGGAGCGGGGAACCGGACAGCCGTCCTCCACGAATCGTGCCTGGTCGCCTCCTCCGGCGCACAGATGTGGAGGAACAAGGTGCCTCCCTCTCTGTCTCTCTCTCTCTCTCTCTCTCTCTCTCTCTCTCTCTCTCTCTCTCTCCCACACACGCACACACACACACACACACACACACACACACACACACACACACACAAACGTATACGTATTACTATCTATCTAGTGACGGCATACGTAATGAACCTATGCACAGATGTAGGACAGGCAACCTAACTTACTCCATCCCTACCGTCTGCGTATGATGTAAGGATCTTAAGGTGCAGCGGCATTATTACGCTGTGGGAGACATTCACCTGTTTCTATGGTAACTGTGATAGTAATCGAAGATACCACGGAAACTGTGGACACGAACATCATTGCCGACAACCTCCATCCCTTTGTGCTTGCTGTTTTCCTCGAACGCGAAGGTATCTTCCAGCAGGACAACGTCCGTACTACAGCTATTTGAGGAACATGATAGTGTGCTCACGTTGACTTCTTGGCCATCACACTCGTCTGGTCTGTACCCGATGACACACATCTGGGAGTACATCGGGCAACAGCTCTGCCGCCAAAAACCAAGGGCGTGTAATTATTGGGACTCCACATCTGGTAGCACGTATCTCCGGGAACCTGCCAAGGACTCGTAGAATCCATTTTGTGCACAGATTATTTACACTAGAAATATCGAATCAAATATCACACGGAAGGAGTGTGTTCTCAGTTACCATCTCAAATTACATTCATCACTTAAGAAATTACAACCATAAAAACACAGGTAAAATATTAACAAAATTTGACCAATTCAATCTCCAATAACAATAGCTCAAGAACAACAAATTAATCCCTCACGTGAACATATTTTGAAGCAAATAAAATGCACACTCGCAGCTTGAACAGTTAGCTCAAAAATAGGGGATTAATGCTTTGGATGAATTTACTGAAAATATTGTCGTCTCTTAACGCTATTGAACGGTTGCCAAAATTCAGCTAAAACGGTAAGGACTCATTAGCAACAACAGCACAGATTACCAAAGCCGCAAATCGATTTCGTACCGCATTACGTATTAACCATCAAAGGGAAGAGTGTCAAAACGTGGAATAACTATAACTAACGTTACTAATTCTGTGAAGTGACGTAATAAACAGAAAACTATCTGCTGCCTAACAGCGAAGAACATACTCTTTCAGCAAAACTTGTGCGCACTGGCAAACAGTAATTCAGTTTCGTTCTTGGGAGAAGGCACGTTTCGATACTCACTTAATCAGTTATATAGAAAATGGTAAGTTTCGAATCTATCCCCTCAAGAATAAATTTCTTCGGACGGCCATTTTCCCTGACACCTTAACACATATTGGCCCCTTATCCTGTCCTCTCTTCCAGTCACTGATTTCCACATATTCAATTCAGAGATATGATTTCCAGGAGAACGCATTAATTTTTTTTTATCGTATCACGTATGCTTATTTTTCAGCTTCATTCTATAACAGTAACACGTCCCAAACGCTTCAGTTCTCTTGATTTTTTGTTTTCCACGGTGAATCGTTCACTTACTGTCAACATCGTGCTCCAGACGTACTTTGTCAAAAATATGTTCTCAGATGCCCATGTTCGATACCAGTAGATATCTATTGGCCTAAAATGCTCTCTTTGCCTATGCTAGTCTGCTTTTTATGTTGTCCTTCCCTCGCCCGTCACTTGTAATTTTGTCTGCAAGATAGGAGACTTCCTTCTCTTCTAGTTCGTAATCCCCTATTTTGATATTAAGTTTTTCACTAAACTCATTTCTGCTATTCCGCATTACATAAAGTAAACTACGTCTTTAAAAGTAGCAAAATAAGGGCGACTATGCTCTCATTTATGTTTCGTGTAATATAACTGCAAGTGTTTTGTACAAAATACGCTGTATCACTATTCAGAAGACTACTGCTTTACTGTATCACGCAGACTAAAAGGAAATACGTTTACACCTGAAATCTAATCCTCCGCTTCGAATATTCTAACCCAGAACATTTCAGTTTACACATTGTACTAAGTGGTAACGCTATAACAGGACTTTCAATCAAGCTACTTTTCGTACATGTAATACCTGTATAGCCAAACTGTCGTTACGTGGCATCCACTTTCTATCGAACGTGGTCGAGAACTTAGCTGTTAATTACAATAATAATCATCTAAATCTCAAAACTTAAAAAAACACAAGTGTGTAATTTTCCATGTATGCAAAGAGAGATCTTAACGTAAAATGGAGTCTACAGCGACTCTCACACTGCGCGAACCCGAAATATCTGTGAGTCAACCTTGATCGCACCCTTACTTAAAAGAAACACTGAGAGAGTACAAAAATAAAACTGTGCGGCCGGAACAAGATAATACAGATGGCAAACGGTAGAGGGGAGGTAATCCTCTGTACGTCAGCTCTGTCTCTGTATGCAACCCCGTCTGGTGACAGTGTGTTAATGCAAAACAGGTAGGTGTGGCCCTGAACGAGACGGGTCGTGTCATTCAGAACTTCTTCGCCCTAATCCCATAAAACAGAGCTGTCAGCTTAGAGCATAGCTCCATAAGAAGTAACGGGAAGAACTGATGCGGAGGTTGAAGAAACAAAAGCAAGACATAGATTCCAGACACGCTATGTTTGGACACATTCCTCAACCGATGAGACTGAAATCAAGAAAGCAAGCTCATTATTACCTGATAAACGCTGACTAGAACAGCGACGAAAGTCGGCTGTAATAGTCCCATTGAAAAACCCAAAGGACGAATTTTATGAAGGTTTTCAACCCTACCGAGACTTGTAAAGTCCCGAATAACCAAAGAATTGACGTGTTCCAACTTAAAGAAAATTTGAAAAAACAGGGGTACGTTGGTACTGATGAACGGTGTGGATGTGCCAATTTACGAAATCAACCCAAGTTGCTAATCTGTTGACAGATGGATGGACCGTACACCATAGATGACTTGCTTGTACAAACTAACAAGGCTATTCAGGCAGCTGTTTTATGTACTAGTTTTCGAATCTGAGCACCTGCAAACCTCGGTGGATACCATTTTCACTAGCTTCTCACATGACATATTACTTTTCTTTATTTTTTTTTTTTTTTGTTTTTTAGCTCTTCAGTTATTTGCCGGATGTGTATTCCAGTCTCTGTCTTCATTTTTACCTTCTAGAGCTACATCTAGTACCATGGAAGTGAGTGCCTGATGTTTTAACAAATTTCTTCTCATGTTGTACTTTCTTACCAGCGTTTTCCATACAGTCTGTTCCTCACCGACTCGGCGGATAACCTCCTCAGTCCTCGCCTTACTAACCCGCCTAATTTTGAACACTCTTCTGTAGCACCACATCTCGAATGATGCGATGCTCTTCTCTTCCGGTTTTCCCAACGTCCACGTCTCAGAAGCGTATACAGTGCTGTGACCCAAAGGTATGTTCTGATACATTTCTTCCTTAAATTAAGACTTAATTTTGATGCTAATAGACCTGTCTTGGACACGAATGCCCTTACACCAGTGCTAATATGCTTATTATGTCCTCCCTGCTCCGTTCGTGATGGGCTATTTTGCTGCCTACGTAGCAGAATTGCTTAACTTCGTCTGCTTCCTGATCACCAATTCTGATGCTAAGTGTCTCGCTTTCCTCATTTCCATGACTTTCATTACTTTCATCTTTTTTTGATTTACTCTGAATCTCTTTTCTGTACTCATTAGACTGTTCATTCCATTCAGCAGATCCGATATTCTTCTTCACTTTCAGAGGGGATAGTAATGTCATCAGCGAATCTTACTATCGGTATCTTTTCACCTTGAATTTTGCTCCTACTCTTTAACCTTTCCTTTATTTCCTTCATTGCTTCTTCGATGTATAGATTGAACAGCATAGCCGAAAGATTACATTCCTGTCTTACACTCTTTTTGATCCGTGCACTTCGTTCTTGGTCTTCCCCTTTTATTGTTCCCTCTTGGTTCTTGTACGGACTGTATATTACCCATCTTTCCCTACAGATTACCCCAAATTTTCTCAGTATTTCGAACACCTTCCATAATTTCACTACGTCGAACGCTTATTCCAAATCGACAAATCCTAGGAACGTGTTTTGATTTTTCTTCAGTCTTGCTTCCATTATTAACCGCAACGTCAGAACTGATTCTATGTTGCCTTTTCTTTTCCTAAAACCGAACTAATCTTCACGTAACTGATGTTCAGCTTTCTTGTCAGTTCTTCTGTTTACTATTCGTGTGCGATAATACTCTTACTTTTAAAGTCTTGCAGTCTTCAGAGTTGCGCAGGTGATGTTCTTCTGAAAGTCTGATGATATATCGACAGTCTCGCGCATTATACACCCCAACTAGAACAGTCACTTTGTTCTTACCTATTATTTAATATGATTTCAGTGTGTTGACTCGGGTATGTTAACTCGATTTAGTTTAACTGCGTAAATTATAACTTTACTCAATAATTTCATTGTTCCTATTGTATGATATCTTGGACTAGAATAAATAAATATCGGAAATAGGTACGGTGCGAAATTTTGCTACCAACACTTTTTTTCCTGCAGTTGGTGTGCAAAGAATTTGGCTTTAATGTGAGCGACTTTTCTTCAACCAGTATGCTCCGTAAGTCTCTTTACACTTCAAGTCAGTGAGTGGTTCTACCAGAATTCGAAATTATTACCGCCAAATTAAAGCCTATATTTCATACTGACAGACTTGTATTGGTGAGGAATACAGTCTCAGCTCGTGGTAGGCTACTCCTTCAATGTTTCTTACTTCGTCTGTGGTGTGGTATTTTCCGCATGTTGCGTATAACGAACGTAACCAGTTTCAGGGCGAAAGAGAGCGCAGTTGAGCCAGCGGAACACGGAGGACTTCAGGGGGGTCCCTGGCCTGACGGATTGCTTGGACCAGTGCCACAGTCCGAAATACCCGGACGGCCCCGTCCGCCACAGGCTGGAGAGCAGCGAATGAGAAGTGGCGACACGTGACCACCTCATCTGGGACGGCGTGGAGAACTCAGTATTATGTGTGGGCGAGCTCGTCTCGTGCAGGAAGCAGCAACTGGCGAGCCGCTTCCGATGATGTGACTCGCATGACAGAATACAAATAGCGCCGTCGAGGTGACAAAAGAACTGGTAGCTAAGTAACACTTGTTTCTGTCACAACCTGTTAAAATATACCGCCTGACAAAGAAACTGAAGCATTCGTGCACCCAGTAGTTGAGGAGGACACGATATGAAACTTCTCGGATTGACATGGTATTTGATGTTATTTCAATGATTAAAAATTCAGGTTAAAATCACAAAGAACTTGGCAGTATGAGCCCACTCATTGATATAAAGTTCGTCCCACTCTGTTCTGGATGTCTGCACTGATTCGGTTGGGAAGTGTGTCATGAAGTCGTTGTATCCCCTCCTGAGGCTAGCTGGCTACAGCCGTTGTATCTGTTCGTCAATATTCTAGGTACTAGCTCTGAGACCGAGCTGACGCCAGAGCTAGTCACAAACATGTTCTATCGGGGGCATATCTGGAGATCTTGCTGGTCACAGCAGTGTCTCAACATCACACAGACAGTTCGTAGACACACGTGTCATATGTGGACGAGCATTGTCCTACAGGAAAAATGGCACCATTTTTCTGTTGCACGAGGGGTAACACACGAGGACGCAGGATGCCCGTGGCGTCCTGTTGTGCTGTCAGGGCTCCCTCACTTATCGTCAGCCGTGACCTGAAGTCCTACCCTATTGGTCACCGAATCATGATGCCTGATCATTGCTGTGTCTCTCTAAAGCACTGGAACAATGCGAACTTCCCCAGGTCACCGCCATAGTCTCCCACGACGGTTATCCGCGGTAAGATGGAAGCAAAATTCATCGATGAACACAGTGCGACGCCGTTCACCGGCAGTCCACCCTTCTCGGTGGCGGCACCACCCCAAACGAAGCTGGTTTCGCTGTGGTGTTAATGAAAGCCTACGCGTGGGACGGTAGTTCCTTAACCCTTCTAGTCTCTAACCAGTGGTACAAAATGTCACAGAATATTTCAGGGAGACTCTCTTTGGTGGCCAGACTTGATCGACCGAGACCTTGATTGTGAGTGTGCTTTCTCTCAGGATTCCATTCAGTCCTACATCACGTTACTGTCATATCCGATGCGGATATTGCACGCTTAGACCAGATGGTCAAATGGAGAGCCACAATGAGGCTCCTTGCAGTCATGTGCTGACACCGCTGTCTCACACGAGTACACAGCATCTCCATGTCCCTCACAGTTATTACTCAGCACATGACACTGTTCACGCCCATTATATACCCTAACAGGCCTGGTAACAACAATAAACACGAACCACACTAATGCGTTCTGCCTGCCATTTTACATGTCATGTAGAACAGGAACTCTAAATCATTCATCTACACACCAATGGTGTGTATATGTGCTAAGTTATATTGACACTGGATCATTTCATCTGGATGCATAATTTTTTTGTGGGGGAGTATATTACCATATTTTACATTTATTTGACTTGCTTTCTGAGATTCCATTCACCATAAATAGAAGAGGTCATGCACGAAAGTATTTATATTGACATAGTATAATGATTTGACTTAAAAAAATATACTTATAACTATATATGAAAGTTCCCAGATCCCAGATTTGGACCCCTTCTCCTAAAGCGCACTCCTCCCCCCTCCCCCCACCACAGTTTCATGGCCACACAACCGCCGGACCTATAGCAAGACCTAGTGTAACAAAGCGCACCTGTCGGAAAGTTAGTGAGCCAAGGAGACATCATGCTATCATTGTCTAATGCCACGTCTAGACTTGATAATGGCCTCAATTCGATGCCAAGAGATGCCACATTTTTCTTCAGGTATGCCAGATCCAACCGGATGCAGTCATTGGTAGATAAGTCCCTTAAATTGCGAAGATGCTGACTGCTACGTTTCCCCTGTTGTCCTAAATAGTCAAACAAGTTTGCTATGGGATTACGATCAGGACAGTCGAGGTGCATCAGGGATCCTGAATGCTCATCAAATCAGGAACGCACACTTGCAGTGCTGTGAATGTGGCTTTTGTAACCATGGAAGACCGGAGTCTCCACAGCATACTCAACATGAAGATATTGACGGAAAGGCAACACGTAGTCCCCGAGGTTGATGAAATAAACATCGTGGTTCATGTTCGCGAGAACCAGAATGAGCAGGGCCAAATCACAGTGAGAAAAAAATCCCCTCACACCCGCCCCCTCCCAAAAAATACCTCCATAACATCACAGTACCACCTCCTACTTCAGTCAAACCCTCCACACACAGTGGGGATTAAAGGCCACATTGGGCTGTCGGATTGTTTCTGAACAGGTATATTTTTAAAGTGTTCAACAACGTCCCCTCGGTAGCCGCGCCGTCAGCGTGGCGGATTTGCAATCGAACGGTTGCGGTATCGATTCCCAGCCGAGTTGGAGGTTGCGTTGTCCTTACGTTCGTATCGTCATAACTGACATACACTATGTGAACAAAAGTATCCGGACACCTAACTGAAAATGGCTTACAAGTTCTGGCGCCCTCCATCGGTAATGCTTGAGTTCAATATGGTGGTGGCCCACCCTTAGCCTTGATGACAGCTTCCACTCTGGCAAGCATACTTTCAATCAGGTGCTGGAAGGTTTCTTGGGGAATGGCAGCCCATTCTTCACAGAGTGCTGCACCGAGAAGAGGTATCGATGTCGGTCGGTGAGGCCTGGTACGAAGTCGGCGTTGCAAAACATCCCAACGGAGTTCTATAGTATTCAAGTCAGTACTCTGTGCAGACCAGTCCATTACAGGGGTGTTATTGTCATGTAATCACTCCGCCACAGGCCTTGCATTATGAACAGGTGCTCGACCGTGTTGAAAGATGCAATCTCCATTACCGAATTGCTCTTCAACAGTGAAAAGCAAGAAGGTGCTTAAAACATCAATATAGGCCTGTGCTGTGACAGTGCCACGCAAAATAACAAAGGGTGCAAGCTCGCTCCCCCCCCCCCCCCCCTATGAAAAACACGACCACACCATAACACCACCGCCTCCGAATTTTACTGTTGGCACTACACACGCTGGCAGATGTCGTTCACAGGGTATTCGCCACTCACACCCTGCCATCGGATCGCAACATTGTGTACCGTGATTCGTCACTCATCACAACGTTTGTCCACTATTGAATCGCCCAATGTTTACGCTGTTTACACCAAGCGAGGCGTCGTTTGGCATTTACCGGGCGTGATGTGTGCTGTTCTTATGAGCAGCCGCTCGACCATGTAATCCAAGTTTTCTGACCTCTCGCCTGTCATAGTACTTGCAGTGGATCCTGATGCAGTTTGGAATTCCTGTGTGATGGTCTGGATAGATGTCTGCCCATTACACATTACGACCCTCTTCAATTGTCGGCGATCGCTGTCAGTCAACAGACGAGGTCGACCTTTACGCTTTTGTGCTGTACGTGTCCCTTCACGTTTCCACTTCACTATCACATCGGAAACAGTGAACCTAGGGATGTTCAGGAGTGTGGAAATCTCACCTACAGACGTGTGACACAAGGGACACCCAATCACCTAACCACATTCGAAGTCCGTGAGTTCCGCGGAACACCCCATTCTGCTCTCTCACGATGTCTAATGACTACTGAGGTCGCTGATGTGGAATACCTGTCAGTAGATGGCAGCACAGTGCACCTTATATGAAAACGTGTGTTTTTGGGGGTATGCGGATATTTTTGATCACATAGTGTATCACTATTGAGATGGTTGAATTCGTACTTCCCGAAAGCCAATAAATTAAAAAAAAAAATGTTCTCAACGAAAATGTGCAGGGGGCATCGTGGGAATTGGCGAAGTGAGTGATCTTAGAGCAACTTTTTGCCACTTTATTCACGCACGTGTGAATGTCGCATCTTCTCCCCTCCCCTCACCGTCCCATCCTCTTCCTGTGATCACGCCAGAGGAGGGCGGAAGAAGTATAAACATCCGTCGCTGCTTCGAATAATGATCACATTTAGAATGTTTTTGAAGCATTGCAAATAGTTCCACCTTGTATACCAGAGCGAAAGATTCGGTTGGGCTACACTCCAGAGGAATAAATTCACAATCAAATGCGGTTGCAGCCCCATAATATCGTTAGAGAAGAGGTGACTCGTCCGAGGGATGTCCGCAGTGTAAAACGTCCAGAAAGTAGTCCTGTAGCTCACCGCACTGCAAACTGCCTGTTTCGACTGTGAAACCTGTGTAAATGAAGGCGCCAAGGGAAGTGGTGGTTTCATTGAAGCCCTTTATGGCACATTCTCAGGCTTTTTCTTGTCGATTCTGAGCAGCGGCGTGTGTGAAATGTTTTCCTCGGCCACCCGCAACAAAACCGTGCTATCTCAACACTTCGCATCGCGGTTCTGACCTCCACTGCAGAGGTGTCAAGGCTAGGGGTCACATACGGGTAAGAGGGGCTGTGACAACCTTACTTGACGTGTGGCACGCCCACTGCGGCGTTGGGCAGAATTTCAGGAGGGGGAGGGGATTTGGTACCGTTGTGAAATCATTAACCGATTAACCCACCTTACACTTCACATGAACCTCTGACTCCTTGGTGTTTGAATCGTTGCCGACCCCGACGGCATTGTCGTAGGTCACCTCGCTTTTGCACCGTTACAGACGGAATTTGAGCCGGATTTCACACTCCTACATCACAGTGCAGAAAAATGATGGGGTTTCAAAGAAGTGGGTCCTTAATTTTTTTGCACAATGTACAAAAACGCGCTAATGTGCTTGCAACTGACAACACATAAAGCTTGTGAGTTATACGGACTTTTATTCGTTGTCTTTGGAGGACTTAAGATCAAATAAGGCAGAAGGGATAGACTACATTTCCTCAGAATTTCTGAAATCATTGGCGGAAGTTGCGTCAAAACGGCTATTCACGTTGGTGTGTAAAATGTAGAGTCTGGCGACATATCATCTGACTTTCGGAAAAATATCATACACACAATTCCGAAGACGGCAAGAGCTGACAAGTGCGAGAATTATGGCACAATCAGCTTAACAGCTCGTGCATCCAAGTTGATGACCAGAATAATATACAGAAGAATGAAAATAAAAGTGAGGATGTGCTAGATGACGATAAGTTTGCCTTTAGAAAAGGTAAAGGCACGAGAGAGGCAATTCTGACGTTGCGGTTGATAACGGAAACAAGACTAAAGAAAAATCAACACACGTTCGTAGGATTTACCGACTTGCAAACGCCTTCGACAATGTAAAGTGGTACAAGATGTTCTAAATTCTGAGAAAAATAGCGGTAAGCTACAGGGAGAGAGGGGTAAAATTCAATATGTGCATGAGCCAAGAGGGAATAATGAGAGTGAACGATCGAGACCGAAGTACTCGCATTAAAAAGGCTGTAAGACAGGGATGTAGTCTTCCCCCCCCCCCCCCCTACTGTACAATCTGCACATCCAATATGCAATGATGGAAATAAAAGAAAGTTTCAGGAGTGGAATTAAAATTCAAGGTGAAAGGGTATCAATGATACGATTCGCTGGTGACATTGTTATCCTGAGTGAAAATGAAGAGGAATTACATGATCTGCTGAACGGAATGGACAGTTTAATGAGTACAGAGTCTGGACTGAGAGTAAATCGAAGAAAGACGAAGGTAATGAGAAGTAGCAGAAATGAGAACAGCGAGAAACTTAACATCAGGATTGATGGTCACGAAGTAGATGATGTTAAGGAATTCAGCTACCTAGGTAGTAAAATAACTACTGTCGGACAGAGTAAGGAGGACATCAAAAGCAGACTATCAGTGGCAAAAAGAGCATTCCTGGCCAAGAGAAGTCTACTAATATCAAATACCGGCCTTAATTTGAGGAAGAAATTTCTGAGAACGTACATCAGGAGTACAGCATCGTATGGTAGTGAATCATGGACTGTGGGAAAACCGGAACAGAAGAGAATCGACGCATTTGAGATGTGGTGCTACAGACGAATGTTGAAAATTAGGTGGACTGATAAGGTAAGGAATGAGGAGGTTCTGCGCAGAATTGGAGAGGAAAGGAATGTGTGGAAAACACTGACAAGGAGAATGGACAGGATGATAGAACATCTGTTAAGACATGAGGGAATCACTTACATGTGTACTAGAGGGAACTGTAGAGGGCAATAACTGTAGACAGAGATTGGAATACGTACAGCAAGCAATTGAGACGTAGGCTGCAAGTTCTACTCTGAGATGCAGAGGTTGGTATAGAAGAGAAATTCGTGAAGGGCCGCATCAAGCCAATCAGAAGACTGATGACCCCAAAAAAACTCATTGTCCGGAACGGCGTGGTCTCCCTGTATGATTCTTATTTATTTATTTAATTTTTTTCGGTTGCATGGTTTGTTTCAAGTGTAGAAAAGACACACATGTTACACAAACAGTTGGTGCACACAAATGTTTCACCATCACACTTGAAGCTTCAGACATGTGCTTCACAAGTCATGTTTGTGTTTACAATGCACTTCTTGAGTGCCGTATGGTGACCGAGTACCAGATTAATGTCGTAAAACAAACGCTTCCTTTTCGCGTTATGATTAAGGTCTCAAAACAAACGCTTCAATTTCACGCTGTCTCGTCTTCTGCAGAAGCAAACCCCAACACGCACTAACGTCATATTGTATTACGTATATTCAGTGTGTATGTTTCATGCCAGAACATACCGCAAATGGGCGTGCCTCAGAGAGAATGGGGCGTTCAGTTTATTTTTAACGCCTTGTAAAGCGCCGACATGTTACTGTAAAATCGTGTTTTATTTGTAGCTATAACCAAGCTGTCCAGAGAATTCAGGTACCGCGCCTCATGGTTCTGACATCAAGGAAAATTGTTGAGCTGCTTAATGTTTGCTTTTCTCAAAACAAATTAAGTGCGACTGTTACGTCAATTAATCAAGTAAACCATTTGAATATTGATAATAAACGTAAGTGTGAAGGTGCATTCATACTGTTCTGTTATTTTAAAAAATATATATTTCAGTTTAACTGGACAATGGCTACATTATTTTTGCACAACATAGTTTTCTGTGGGTGTATATCACTATCAGCAGAAAACACTTTCAACATGAAGACTCTTGGACACAAAATATTGTCATCACAATAGCTATTATTATCGCTAACACGACAGCAAGTTGTCGCCGCTATAACTGAACCTGTACAGCGAAGAAATGAAAAAAAGAAGAAAATTACCATATGACACCCGGAAAACTTACTATTAGCACAAGTGAATAAAACCTGGGAGAATAAATATTCGAACCATTCTGAAATTTCATTCTTGTAAATTGCTGTCTGGACTAATTTAGAGAAGACTAGAAGGAATAGTTAAAGCGGCACTGGAAGAAGCTTTGGTCTCAGGAAAGGACGAGGTACCAAAGGAGCGGTTCTTGTCTTAGACGGAAAAAGAAGAATAAAGAAAATCCTAAAATTTCCAGACCATCTTTCGACTCAGAGAAATTCTTTCGCATCGTAAAGTAGAATAAAAGGTTCAAAAATCTGAAAATATTGCGTATGATGTTAGAAGATATAACAAATATCCATAAAGATCTAGCAGGGGTAATGAAGATGTGAAACCAACAGAGACGAATTTGTGATGTAGATGAAGGACTGAAGCAAGATTGCGACTTACAACGTTGTTTCACGTTTATGACTGTCAGTAAATCAAATGACGGGGAATTTCAGAACACGAATGGAACTGGAGGAGTAATGTGTATTCAGATCGCAGGTTGCAGTAGAAGCGATAAATGATTTCTGTTACGTAAGAAACAAAATTACGCAAGACGACCAAAACAAGAGGCAATGAGTTTCTGAATGAAACCAGTCAGCATATATTCCTAAACAGCGTATGGTTGTTGGCCAGTATATTTTACACTGACGCCGTGTATGGTCTACAGTAGAACCATATTACTGAAACGACCATTGACATATGTGATGATAGACTCGATCGAGTCTACTCAGACATTGTGTAAACGTTCTGAATTATTACATTTGATCTTTACGTGAAACGAACAAAATCACTAGTCTTAGACACTGGCGAACATATACCGAAATGCCACTGTCCATTATTAAAAAAAAATTGTTGCTGAAAATTGTCCATTACTACTTAGACAATGATTATAAATTTTTGATATTCAACCTGTTGCTGTGATTAATACTTTTCGTCCATGGCGCAGTTTTCTTAATTTGAAACAACGCAATTTTGACAGAGAAACTACTCTCTTATCTATGAAATCAGTTTCTTTAATAACGAAGTCTTACCAACGAAGACTTGAGTGTAGCGGTTAATATGCTCGTTAACATGAATTATCTATGGAGAGGGTATAGCAAGTGCGGCATAAGGATAAAGGGTTAGCCATTGCAATCGTCTACGATACGCTTCAGATGGCAAGATGACTGAATATTCACTTAAAGGTAGTGTTTTCTGAGCTAAAAAATATGACTCTTTGTGGCTTAAAAAACAATCAAGCTAGATCGGCTTATTCGCAAGAGAAATTTATCCTGCTCATACTATAATGATAATATACAGTCTAAGGACAAAGTGTGTGAAAATATGTCTTGTTTGGTGTTCAGTAGATATAAGACACAGTAGTAACTTGCGAGAGAGCAAGGAAACATCTCGTCAAAACAAACAGCGCAAAGCAGGGTTGATAGCTGTAGTGTCATGCACGAAGAAGTTCTTCACTGATATAGTCTTGTTTCTATTTTTAAAAGACGAAATGTTAAGAGTTTGACGTGCAGTTGATGTAATGAGAAATTATTTGATTCTCCAAGACTAATTGAAAAGTTGCTCGCATTTAGGCAGGAGACTAAAAAACATGAAAAAATTGTTGAAATTTAGAAAATAAACAAACGCTATTGCCTCATTTATGTTAAGAGGACAGAACAGCTACTGGTTCCGAAACTATAATATTAAAACGCGTCTTATAATACGTATTCTATAATATTTAGTTGTTAGCAGCGGGCCAAGAGCACTTACCACCAGTTTGTTTACATTGTGGTCAAAGTTCCGTTGAATGTTCGTGGCTTACAACAAGGATAAATTTAGAAATTTGAATTATTACAGCCCTAATAACGGGCTGCCATTACTCATTCAACTGAAATTTGCTATATGATTCGTGCAGATTAAAATCGATGCTTTAGACTTTCTGCTATTTCCTTCATATGGTAGTCTTCCGTCTACACTGCATGACTCGAACATGCAGAAAAGAAACATCACATGTAGTGTATGCCACGTATTCTCGAACTCGGGAATTGCTTCTCCCGTTTGTCAGCATATATAAACAACATCATCCGTCAATTCTCCAATCTCGTCATTGTGTGCGGTGTTTACGGTCCAGACGAACAAGGGAGCAAAGAGAAGCTTCACAGGTTTCTCCACGGTGGAGTTTATTATTCGCATAATTAAGTGATCACGATACATTTAATATCTCTGACAAATTCATCAGTATATTCATTTCATTTCCTACGTCGAGGTTAAATAAAGCCAGAGATTTCTTCAAAAACTGTTGTCCAGTTAAAAACATGTTCTTCAAAATTCTTAAGAATCGTATCGGTAATATGCACGAATTGCGAATTGCGCTGGTTGTCTCTTGTGCAGATAAATTTCGCCATCGAGTGGAGAAGATACACAGAGAAAGTATGACCTTAATAAGAGTGAAATATGGACATACAACACAAGTGATCAAAGAATTTATGTCCGACACGCAAAATGGATATTACTGCAGTGTGTATGGTACAGTGGGCTTTCAAGTGAGAATAATTCAAGAACTGACTTTTCGTCAGCGACGAATAGAAAAACGTGTGTTGAACATTGCTTCAGAACACGGGAAACGAACAGATGCCTCATACAACAGAGTGGAATGGAATACGTAATTACCTCCGATTGTCTGTCAAAAATAAAAATATGCTTGTAGCTTCATGGCGCTTGCGTGATTCGAAAAGGAGGCTTCGAAGGTCACGTTTCGTCATTCATCCGTCTCTTTCATTCGCGAGAGTGCAACCAGTAAGCGATTGAAATAGACAACATTACAGTGTCTGCCGCAAGTTGCGTGGTACGTTCCTTCGTTAACTTCCTGCAAGCAACAGTCAATGGCGCCGAGACTTACCGTAGATTCTGATTCTATCATGTATATGTGGATGTGGTTATGAGTAATGATGTTTGAATGAGGAAGTGGTGCAGAAAATTGAAGACTGGTCGCACAGATGTGCATGACGAAGGTAGTTGAGGTTCAAATGGCTCTGAGGACTATGGGACTTAACGTCTAAGGTCATCAGTCCCCTAGAACTTAGAACTACTTAAACCTAACTAACCTAAGGACATCACACACATCCATGCCCGAGGCAGGATTCGAACCTGCGACCGCAGCGGTCGCGCAGTTCCAGACTGTAGCGCCTAGAACCGCTCGGCCGCCCCGGCCGGCAAAAGTGGTTGAGGAAGGCATTCGGACGTGACTTGAAGTTGTGCAATATGTTGCCGAAATTGTACGTGGGAAACATCGGTTCACAATTTCCGAAATTACTGAAGCTGTCTCACAGATTTCAAGGACAATCCTCTTTAGCGCTGTCATAGAGAGGTTAGGTTAGCAAAAGTTGCATGGCGTGTACCAAAATCTCTGACGGATGTTCACAAAACTAGAAGAATGGGTTTGGCCTTGACACTCCTATTGCGTTACCAGTAACAGCGGGAGGAACTGCGGCTGGGAACGAGATATGAGCGCAGTACGTGAACTAATAGTTCATGGTTCATAGTGCATAGGCAGTAGGTCCAAACAGCGAAAGCGCAATCATTCTCCCAATAAGCTCAAAAAAAATTGATCAGTCGCTGACAAACAGCAAAGCGATAGTGGCAGTTTTTTGGGACAGCAAAGGAATTTTGATAACAGACTTTATGAGAGTAACGTACGAGAATACTGCGCCTTCACAGGTCCATTGTGAGACTATTACGAAACTAAGAAGACCAATCGAAAAGTAACAGCACAGTATGGTTATGGAAGGAATCATCTACCCTACGGTAACGCGCTAACCCATACCGGGAATTAGACGAAGGAAAAATTGAGACAGTCTGGGTGGAAGATTTTTTTATCTTTCCTGTAGCCTGGACTTGACATCATGTGATTTTAATCTTCTCTCCTGGCTGAAGGCCTGGGCGGTTACTTAGCACTTCGTGACCGATGATGAGCTCACGTATATTCCCAACAACTGGATGGAGCACAAGGCGGCAGGATTTTTTGCCGAAGAGATAAAAGAACTGGTTTCATAGTACTACAAATGTTTGAATTTGGGTGGTGGCTATGTGGAGAAATGATGTCAACATGTAAGAACAGACTCAGTATAAATTCTTTATTGTTTTTTAATAACTAATCGAAGGTTAATTTATGAATGCACCTCGTACGATGCAATACAGATTAAATGGAAGTGGGTGGGACACATTGGCGGGCGAAAGGACTGCAGATGGACTAAGAAAGTTCATTCCAGGACTCCAAGAGACCATTACACGCGCAGCACCAATTCTCTTAAGAATCGAAATCCCATATACAGAGTGGTCAGAAACAATCTGGAAAGCTAGTAAGGGTGTTGCAGGGTGGTTGAGCCGAGCAATAAATGTTAACAAAAAATTCGATACGTCGCTGCGTTTCCAAGTTATTTAGCACTGAAGTTAGCCAGTCAGGTCAGTGCGTGCGAAAATTCAAGCACTTGCACTCGCTAAAATGGGTAATGACAGAAATCTGTGGGACTCTGACTTACCATTCGTTCATATGCTCATTATCAGTTAAAATATGCCTTCTCCGGAAATAATAAATTTAAGCTATGTGAGCGAAAGCTACATGTGATTGATTTGAGGAAACCAAATGAAGAACACATTCGGCGACACTGTCTCTCACAGGCTAATTGAATGTGCACGTGTGACTAGATGGTTGGCTAACTTCAGTGCTAGTTAAATCGGAATGGTGCGACGTATCGAATTTTTTTCTTAACAATTATTTCTCAGCGCAACACCCTTAAAGGCTACTGTGAAACTGTTCCTGACCATCCTGTTCAAAACGTCACATCTCTCGAACTATGGGCCGAACAATGATAAGATGTGGGTATCGTGTGCAAATTATGGTGCGAACATTTTTAGTACTAAAGAAGTTAAAAATTAAAACACCATGCCTGATGATGTACATGTGAACAGCGAAAACGTAATAAGCGACGAAATTTTCTTCTTTCATTATTCTGTGGAGGGGCATCTGCGAAAAAGAAGTTAGATAGAAGTTTCAAATAATGTGTAAAATTTGTAATAGGTCGCTAGGTTCTCTCATTCTCAAATGCTGGATGATTACAATCTAGGTAATTTTCGGGCCGTGAGTTTCACTACCTCAAGACATAGACAGTTTCTAACTGTAATACCTGACTTTTTGTGTCAAATCTTTATGATAAGATTATGCCTCTTAAAGAGCAAATCATTTTTTTAAATTATGTCAATAATTGTAGGCAATATTGAAAACTAAATTTCTGTCGGCGTTGGAAGCTGTTAGATAGCCAACCTGCAATTGGGACCCTGGCCCTGATCCAGGAGAAACGGTCAATATTCAGGGACATGGCAGGAATGATCATTCGTATGTGCTGCAGATAACTTCCTTTACATACGTTTGCTATACTTCTATACATACTTCTTGCTGCTATCATAGCAGCTTGACTGTGTACATAAATGTGATTCATTTGCTGTACATGATCACTGTGGCTTCATAGCTGTCACATACAACACGTACATTTTTCCATATTACATGGTTTTATGCTTTTGTGAAGATATTGACATCTACTAAACCAATATTCTTGAAGGTTTTGTACTTTACATATATGCGTTATCAAGTTCTAATCATTTGTTATTTTGTAGTCTTCTGAAGATGACAATTTAATCTGATGAAACGAGTAAAGTGAAATAAATCTTAACTGTGCAAATTATGACATAATTTTATTCTGAAATACATAGAACAGTTGCAGAGAAAATAACAACTACGAATAAAACTTTAATTTAGTACTTTGTTACTGCTAACTTCGTTCGAAAGAAGTTTCGCGGGAAGTATGCACGTATACCACTGAAGTTACCTACAAAATTATGTCATTCTACGAAGCATAGTGTAGAAGATATGACGTCATAAACAGACTCTTGAACTTTTCATTATGATTACTCTGTGAGTATATAATAAGAAACTAATAAAATAAGCGCATTTACGATTTTGTGGCTTCAGTCATAAAGATGTAACAAACTTATTGTCAAATATTTAGCACATTAACTCATCTGTAAAGTAGTAAAAAATTTCAAGTTGTCTTTCACATTGGAGTTCGATTCTTTATGGAATCATGGGTCGGAGGGTTACTGGTAATAAACTATTACAACAACGACCTGTCATATGTTTGACAATGCCATAATTTACACAACATAAAAGCACAGGCTGCGCTAATCATTATCAATATTTGGCTAAGTGTCAACAAAGAGCTGCAAAGTGTGGCTACAACAACGTGTAAATGAGTGAAATGTTGCTTTATTCACTAGCTTCTGCCTACGTTAGGGAAGCCAGTCTCCCCGGTTTTTCTGTTCTTAGTGGCTTGTCTTTCCCTTCTGTCTTGTCGTTTTCTTTTTATACGTATATATTTACAATTACGACACTGGACACCCGTAATCCAGTGTAGGTCATATTTTCACATAGCTACAGAAAGTTGTATACAACTGTTATTAAGATTCGCCTCAGGATTCGTAATTTAAGTATTTTTAATAATTAGTGAAACTGATCATAGATGTAATGGAAACTGACAGAATCTTAAATAAAAAGGAAAAACGCACAAAACCTTTAAACCCTCACACTTGATTTGTTAATCATCTACACTAGAATCGGAGCAGATGGCTCACTGGCAGTTTTTAATGTTAACAACTGAAAGACATCAGGGTTGAGAAAGACATAGCCTTCAGGAAGCTCTTGTTGTGGAATTTTACATCCATGGCTCATGCTACCATTACTTACTTCTGTACGAATGACTCCCCGATTGTAGGGGACACATTTCTAGAACCGGATCTGCAGTAATCTCATACCATCCCCAAACAATTGCGAAACCAGCGCGCATCAGCCGTGCTTCGAGACCACGGGTGAGCTGTTGTCACCGTCCGGAGTCCCAGTGAAGTCAACCAATGGAATCACCTACAAGTCCCCCTTCATTCTGCGGTTCTGCCGTAGCTGCCACTTTGTCGGTCACATGTCCGCTGTTTCTGGTCGTCCTCTGTGCAGAAACTAATTCCGGCGACGGTGAATCCTCGGAGGTATTCATTCGCTTACTCATTCACAGTAGCCACTTGGGCATTATTACTTACATCTGGGTCTCTCTAAATATTTTCTAAGTTTCCTCCCAGATGTCTCTATTTGGTAACTCGTTCACCAGATGCCATTTGTCTTTATCTCAAGCGATGTCACTTGGTAATAATAATGGCGTGTGACGAGGGCCTCCCGTCGGGTAGACCGCTCGCCTGGTGCAAGTCTTTCGATTTGACGCCACTTCGGCGACTTGCGCGTTGATGGGGATGAAATGATGATGATTAGGACAACACAACACCCAATCCCTGAGCGTAGAAAATCTCCGACCCAGCCGGGAATCGAACCCGGGCCTTTAGAATTAAGAGTCTGTCGCGCTGACCACTCAGCTACCGGGGGCGGACGTGTCACTTGCTGTACAAAGGTACACTGTCCTGTTTTGCTCAACTTGCTGGCTTCTCTACCTGTGTTGTTGGATCCACTGTTGACAGCAGGTACAACCAGCCAGCGACTGTGCGCCTCTGCGCGGCCGCAAGGCAGTGCCTGCTTGCAGGCCCCACACAGCCAAAGAAAAGTTTCCAGTGTTTTGTCGCAGCTTTTAGTTTCCCTCATTCATTGCCACCTTCGACACCCTTAGTTTCCATGCTGGTTTATTCTCCAGCACACAGCTAGTGTACCGCGATGTAATAACTCCACTGCGCAGTGACCTCGGAAGCTTGCGACCCTATCTTTTTCCTCTTGTTCGGTTGGACAGGAGGTATAAATCACACTTGTCTATTTGGAGGAATTGGAGAACGCTGTTGTTTATATGGGCTCAAAAAGCTGGAAAAGCGATTACCATCTTGGAAAATTAGTGAGAGACACTAAGTATATTGTTTACCTTTCTGCATATTCGACTCCTGCAGTGTATACGACAGGACTCGGGAACAGCAGTTGCTCGTATTTCCCTGAATTGCCATCGTCCGCTATTAGGACTGCAATATTTATCTTTGTTGTAAGCCACAAACACTCGACAAAACTTTGACTACAACGTCAATAAATTGCCGAAAGGAACCTATGTGCCCATAGCCAACGTCGCATTTTGATGTTACATTGTCGAAACAGTAACAATGCTATTTTCGTAAAGTACCTAAAGTACTAGTGATCGTTTACTACATTAATTGTAACAAGAAATTATCTGTATATCTGTGCATCTAAACTGTACCGCTGTTGGCAATCTATCTATTCAATGTGATTTACTATGCTGTTCGAACACGAGCAAGTCTGAAACTGGTCGTGGACAGTCAAATAATTACAAAACTACAAAGTGACTATACGTAGTTGTTATCGCCTTTCCTAACAAAATTAATTGAATGTAAAAGCCGTTTGTCGTGATAGCGATGCCACCTCAAACTTCACCCTCCTATCCTTTAAATAACCAAACACAATCCTCAGTGTCGAGCTTTCTTGTACAAACACAATAGCGGTGTAGCTTGATGACTGATGTAAGTAAAAATGAAAAAAGTTCTATACCATTTTATATTTTTATTTTTGGAAGAGGGGGCGATGTTATGAAACCCTTGCTTCTCCCCCTTGGAGGCGCAACTGTCTGTATGATCACACCACAGCAATATGCTTTTCTTAAGGTGTCAGTTTCATATCTTTGTCGCCCACTATTTCATCTATGTAAGTGCTTCCGTCGAAATATCTATCCAAATATCTTAGTACTTAAAAATCACATTCACTCAGTATGTCGAGCATTTATCCACTTTTAGTGACAGCGTTCAGTATGCAGAAGACAAAAGCTGAGTATCCACAGAATCAAAGATTTATATAGTTTTTAAGCTGACAGTCACCTCGGCTACAGGAGGGGATAAAAGTCTCAGTTTCTCGGCTATGATGTTTGATTTCAGCAGTCAATGTGCATATAAAATCTGCCAGCATAACTTCACTGATGGAGAGGTGAGCATGAGCAAGTTGGCAAATACTGTGCAGAGGACTAACCACTCTCCATATTGAACACTGACTGAGGTTTCGGCCATCTAATGGCCATCTTCAGAAACCGTACTCCATCGACAATATATCAACACTACAAAAATGCATGACGTGCAGACACTGGTCCTCATATGCCGTCATGTGACATATGAATTCTGAAGATGACCAATCTGCATGTACATCTACATAGATACTTCACAAGCCAACGTACGGTGCGCCTTGTACTACAACCAGTCATTTCCTTTCCTGTTCCACTTGCAAATAGACTGTCTATACGCCTGAGCCGAAATTTCTCGTATTTTATCTTCGTGTTCCTTACGCCACTGCATGCCACTGTTGGCGTTTTGCAGTCAATTTCAAATTCGGGTACTCTAAATTTTCTCATTAGTGTTCATGGAACAGAACGTCGCTTTCCATCCAGATTTTCCCGTTTTAGTAACAGAAGCATCTACGTAACACTTGCGTGTTGTTCGAACCTACCACTAACAAACTAGCAACCCGACTACTAATGGCTTAGATGCCTGGTACGTATCCCAAACACTCGAGCACTACTCAAGAATAGGTCGCACTAACGTGTTATATGCAGTCTCCTCTACACTTTCTCAGGCCGAGCGGTTCTAGGCGCTTCAGTCTGAAGCCGACGCGACCGCTACGGTCGCAGGTTCGAATCCTGCCTCCAGCATGGATATGTATGATGTCCTTAGGTTGGTTATGTTTAAGTAGTTCTAAGTTCTAGAGGACTTAGGACCTCAAATGTTAAGTCCCATAGTGCTCAGAGCCATTGGAACCATTTTTACACTTTCCCAAAATTCTCCCAATAAACCGAAGTTGACCATTCACCATCCCCACCACAATTATCACATGCTCGATGCATTTCATATCACTTTGCATATCCAGATATTCAAACGACGTGACTCTGTCAAGCAGGACACTACTAACGCTGTATGTGAACATTACAGGTTTGTTTTCCCTACTCATCCTCATCAACTCACATTTTTTTTTCACATCTAGAGCTAGCTGCCATTCATCACACCAAACCAAAAATTTTCTCGAAGTCACCTTGTACTGTCCTATAGTCACTCAACTTCGACACCATATCGTCACCCCTGTATCATCAGCAAACAATCGCTGATTGCTATCTACTCTGTCCTGTAAATAATTAATGTACGTGTATAGAGAGTAATAGCAGTCCTATCACACTTCCCTGGGGCACTCCTGACGACAACCTAACCTCTGGTGAACAATCGCCGTCGAAGAAAACACACTGGGTTCTGTAACCTAAGAAGTTTTTGAGCCACTCACTTATCAGTGGGCCTATTCCACACCTTCTTTAAAAGCCTGCACTTGGGCACCGTGTCAAACGCTTTCCGAAAATCTATAAACATGGAATCTGCCTGTTGCCCTTCGTCCCTAGTTGGCCGTTGTCTGAAATGACGGTAAACATGTTATGTGATATGCGTAAGTGAAATATAGAAGTGTTTATCATTTTTCCTTACAGACGAAGTGTTGTTCATTTGCACGCTTGTCGGTTTAAGTTGCATCCGACTAACATTTCCCCTCTTAATGCTGATCATCTGAGGCTATAAACGCTTCGTTAGTTAACCATGTTGAGCTTGTTTGATTTCGAAGATCAACTAACGAAATCTTTACAACTGCAGTATTAGGATACGAATTTTTAAGCACAGAAACATCCCTTAGACCACTACAGTGCCTAGTGCCGTTACAGCTACAATCACCAATAGCATAAATACGGCCTTGAAAGCCTGAACAGCATGGGCTCTGAGCACTATGGGACTTAACATCTGAGGTCATCAGTCCCCTACAACTTAGAACTACTTAAACCTAACTAACCTAAGGACATCACACATATCCATGGCCGAGGCAGGATTCGAACCTGCGACCGTAGCGGTCACGCGGTCACTGAAGCGCCTAGAACCGCTCGGCCACACCGGCCGGCGAACAGCGTGGACACAGCGGAGTGGATAACGGCGCTCAGGCTGGTGCCGTGTTCCTTGATTTCAGTAAGGCACTTGACACCGTCCCGCGTTGCCGTTTAATGGAAGAAATACGAGCTTACGGAGCATCGGAGCGGATCTGCGATTGGATTCTTCTTGCAAATAGAACTGAACACGCCGCTCTTGACGGAACTACATAGATGTACAGGTAATATCCGGAGTACCACAGGGAAGTATGATAGGTCCGTTGTTGTTCGCAATATATATAAATGATCTGGTAGAAATCGTCGGATGGTCTTTAAGCCTATTCGCAGATGATGCGGTTGTTTATACCAAAGCGGCAATGCCAGAAGATAGTAAGACTTTGCAGAAATACTTGCAGAGAACTGATCAATGGTGCAGACTCTGGTAGTTGATCCTGAATAGCCGCACATATAGGAAAAGAAATCCACTTCTGTACAGCTACACTATTGATGAGAAACAGCTGGAGACGGTGTCTGCTGTAAAATATCTAGGTTTAACTATCCAGAGTGACCTTAAGTGGAATGTTAGAGGGAAAATCAGACACGAGGCTCAGATTCATGGGAAGAATCTTAAGGAAATGTAACTCATCGACGAAACAAGTGGCTTATAAGGCGCTTGTTCGCCCTATTCTTGAGTATTGTTCATCTATCAGGCATCCCTCTCAGGTAAGACTGATAGAGGGGATAGAGAAGATCCAACGAAGAGCGGCGCCTTTCGTCACGGGATCGTTTAGCTGGTGAGAGAGCGTTACGGAAATGTTAAACAAACTCCGCTTGCAGACGTTACAAGACAGACGTTGTGCGTAACGGAGAGATTTGCTATTGATATTTCGGGACAGCACTTTTCAGGAGGAGTCGGACAACATATTACTTCCTCAGACATATATCTCGCGTATTGACCACGAGGAGATAATTCGAGAAATTAGAGCCAATACAGAGATTTACTGACAATCATTCTTCCCACGCGAGTGGAACACGGTTACAGGGATCAGACAGTGGTACCGAAAGTACCCTCCGCCATACACCATTAGGTGGCTCGCGGAGTACGATGTAGATGCAGATGTAGATTTTTTTTTTCTAAAAACATGAATCGGTTTATTGGGAAATTTCAGGGGTATTTTTACACAACTCTACTTTTCTTTATTAAAGAACCGATTTCGGTCATTTTTGGAGAATCTTCAGGTAATTTACGAAATGATTAGCGGAGCCTCAGACATTAACTTCATTTATAAAATGTTAACCAACAGGTGGTAGCCTAGTATACAGAATGTTTCCGTAAGAGCGCGCAAAAATGTAACAGGACTTAGAGAATGCTCCACTGAACAATCTGAGGCAGGGAAGTTGTGGTCGGACAAGCCAGCTTGATGAGATGTGGAGGTAAACTGCTCTACCGCTTTACCTAGCGTTGCTGTTTTCCAACTTATTTACAACTAACATGCCTACAAGTTTACAGATACTGTGTTGTTTATTTACATGTACATTCTTTTTTTCCTGTAAAGAAGTCATCATGCAAGTTTTGTTTTCTTTACTTGTCCATGAGGTGGGTCTGTTGTATCGTATTTACACTGATCCATGACGGAACGTGAAACATCCCCTTAGAACAATTACACATGACTGTGCTTAAACTGACACAGAATATTTTTTTAGCGCAACGCAATCTGACTTTCAAATATCCCTACAAAAGAATGGCCCTGACTAACATTAACCTATACCTTTCACAAATCACTTACCTCACCAAAAATCTTCGTTACTCGAACTACTGCAATACAGCGAGCGCCACTACTGCCAGCTAAATAAAAGATTCAAACTACTGGAGGCACTAACTACTGATAGTCGTAGTTAGCAAATGAAAGATTTTGATAGAGAACAAACAATGTATTTACCTTAATGGTGTTCAAAAGTCATAATATATATAGCAGTTCATGACATCCAATCTTACAAACTTCAAAATTCCGGCATTTCTCTCCCCACATCCACCACTGCTGACGGCTCACCTCCATCTGCGCAACGCTACGAGCTGTTAACAGCCAACTGCCCAACGCTACAATGGCGAGTATTACAACAATGCCAACCAGCCACAGACTGCACGCAGCACAGCCAGTGATTTTCATACAGAGCGCTACGTGGCGTTACCAATATAAAATCCTAAACAGCCTACTTACAAACGTGCTATGAATCAACGACAGAGCAATTCATTACTAAGTGTTATTCAGGGATGCACAGTACGATACGATGGAGCTGTACCGGTACAATTTCGCAGATCTCACTGACCTGCACCTTGTCTATAGCGAAGTACGTTGCAGTGCTCTCGTTGCTGAAAGGCTGTACAGCGTATAATTTCCTACCAGGCATCATTCGTCACGACGAGTGTTTATTTCTCTATATCGACGAATGCGGGAGACTGGTTCATTGGAAACAAGAAACGAGGGACCTGGCAGCATGAGGACCAAACCAGGGGTACTTGTCAGGTTGCGTAAAGATGTTGTTCTCCGATGTCATGCTTGCATTGAGGTTGGTGGCCGTCAGTTTCAGCACATTTTGTAAGATACAGTACAAATGGCACGTTCATTGTGTCGGTGATGGTATTCGCAGTTAACTGTAACTAATGCAGGTAAAAAAGTACACAGCAATTTGATTTCATTATCATTATCTCCTTTAGCTAGCTTCTCCGACCGCAGGTCGCCACCTCAAACTGTACAGTGGAGAACGCTCTTACGGAAACACCCTGTATAAACACAACGTAATGCTCCGTCCGTCCATAGAGTTCCGAGACTGATTCTTTTTTTCCCAGGCGTTTAAGCTACTTCAGCGCAGTAGCTACGATGGAAGTTTGAAGCACCAGTTGTAAACAGTACATGCGCATTCGACCATTCAATTGCGAACCTACAGTGTCAAGTAATGGACGTGCGGCCGTAGTGTGTCAGTCTCGTTGTGTCGCAAATCGCTATGGAGCAACATCTATAAATCCAGTGTCCGAGACATTCTCTAGGATGTTTTGAAGATAAGAAGAGCGTGTGCTATGTTTACCCAACACACCTCGATTCCCGAGGGAAAAAAAAAAAACGACGAAGCGTGCACGCCTGCCTGACTGAAATGAAAGACGCGGAAAGTTCTTTTCTGGAAATTTCATAGCCGGTGACGAGAGTTAGTGGTATCGGCAGAAAGCGGCCGCGAAACGACGGAGTGCAGGATGACTCTCTGACACTTCGCCAGGACCGAAGAAGGAACGAATGTCACCATCCCAAAGAAAGACTTCTCTAACAGTTTCACGTGGTTGTAAGAATGTTGCATGCGTTGTAACCTAGTGAGGAGAGATTATGTACAACACCTAAAGCATTAAAACTAACTAACTATTCTCTGTTTTCTTATTAATGCTGTCTCGAATCTTTTTGAACAAACGGGGTAAACGTATGCATATACTGTGTGACCTGCAAATCGGCTACGATGGCCACCTTTACTCGTCATGCAGTAACGTTCTAACATAAAACCAGTTTCTCTCGTCTACGCAGTTCTTAGCCGCTGAACTCCCTGCTATTAAACTGCTTTGAGCAAAGACAGTGTTTCACAAGAATCGCAAAATAATCCAGTCAACGCGAAAATGTAAAAAACCGACCTTATACTGAATCAAAAGCTTCTTCATTCATATACACTCGATACGAGAGCTACTAGAGAAGAGCAAGAGTGAAATTTTTTTTTCTTTTGTCGGTGACACGCGAAAATGACTCTTGTATTATTCATTTCAATCAATACAAAACAAATTTAGACATCAAACAAAGTAAGTGCATTCTAGGTATAAATATTAATTATACTTGCACTAATTGAATACTGCTGGTGAGAAATAATTAAAAACAAAATATATTTTACTTGTTTTTCTCTCGATGGTTAAAAACAAACTATATTTTACTAGTTTTTCTGTCTTATTTTCTACGCGCTGAATCAAATAATTGCTTATAGGCCTACGTGATCACATGTATCACATAATTCAGGTATAAGCTATTATAGTCAGCTTTTACAAACGTTGGTATCGAGCAGTACAGCAACAAAAATTTACTGCCTCCCCCCCCCCCCACTTCCACCAGTCCTCCACATTTCACTCTGCAGCAGAGATATGTTTCGCTCAAACTAGCGGCTAACCGATTTACAAAATAAATAAATATGAAATATGTAACACCTATTTTAAAACTATTACACTAAACACAGAGTGGGGACGGTGCCGTATTAAAACGTGTCTCAATATTCACCGTACGGCGTGACGCCATGTATGTCGACCTCGTCGAGTTCAAAATGACTATTTTCGTGCCTTTCGACCTACGGGACTACTTATCGATATCGTTCTCACAGTAGCTAGACGGAATTTGATCTTGGATGCGTTCAGAATTAACCTCACGGATGGTTAGCTTCGCAGTACTGGCAGCTCGACCCAGAACGTGAAACAAGTGTCCGAAGCTGCGGTCCTTCTAGCACTGAGCACTATCACAAGGGATCAGTCACCAGTACTGCAAAACGAAAATGAACCTGTCTCACGAGGTCACTACGTGTGTTTTCGCTTTTGACTTCACGCAGAATAAACGAGGGTAAAGTAGTTGATCTGCAAATCACACAACATATGCGTAATTCTATCAGTTATCGGAATTCAGGTCCGTTTGTTATGTAAAAAGCTGTCGTTTTTAAATCGTAAGCATATTTCAGTATTACTGCCCCATCAAAAGTCGACTTGATCTTACAATAACCGCCCCTGATTTTTCTAATTTACGATCCATGCCCACGCGATAGGCGGTTGAGTGTGAAACATATCCTAATAAAGAAGAATATGGACTGCGGAGCTGAGAGAGGATCTGGGAACACATCTTTAACTGGGATTAATATCGTTTGTAAAATAATAAGGAAATGTTTTATATATCATTTTTGTCAATTCTTTTTCCAACATCTGAATATACAACGTCTAATCTTCTCATAAATCAAATTTTAACCTTTTGTAATTAACATAAATTACTTAACTTTACTGCTGCTACAGACGATTTGCCTGCACTTCCCTCCAGAAAATGAACATATACTGTCTTCCTCTGTGGATGGGAAAAATATAAGAAGGTAGGCAAAATTGTACATTTTGTCCTTATCTGCGACTTTGCGTTACCTCAGATCGAGGTTAAATACTTAATTAATCTGAAGCATTTTATTAGAAATGTACGAAATTATTTCTACCCACCACTTTTGGTTCTCTAGAAGCTTCTTCTCATTACCGTACAAACTTGCTACAGTTATTTTCAAATTATTAAACAGGAGGAAGCAGGCAGTAGGCACATATATACTGTGTTCTGTGCTGCTCAAAAAACTCTAATTTGCTAGCGTAGTTCATCTACAACATGAATCGAGTTTCTGTGGGTATTTCCACTAGGGGTGAGCATTCAGATAAGGACAGACACTGTTAAAATAAGTACAGCGAGCTGTACAACAATGCGAACAAAGTCCTAATATTCTGAGTAAGAATTGTGTAAAAGTACCCAATTAGTTAATTGCATAATAACGTGAAACTGAATTCCCGTGATTTAGTCTGCGAACACGGACGCTGTTACAGATTCAAAACAAAACGACGATTAACTCTTTTGGGTTCTGTATTTACGTATGCCATGGATTGTATCACATTTAGGACACCAAATTTATCTACATTTCTCGGCTAGTCACGTCATGTATAGCCTGAAGATAGTACTAAATTAACCGACATCAGTTATTTAATGAAGGAAACGTACAGGTGTGTACGTTTGATTTGTAGTTTCTCAAGCACCTTAAAGCTGTTAATGATCCCATCAACAAAATATTGCGTTTCAGTTGTTTTATAGCCACACTGAGTGCTTGGCAACCTCAGGTGAATCGAATGCTAATGAGAAACTAAACAGACTGTCCTAAAATGGCGTCTTTCTTTCATTAATCGCCGCATGTAAGCACAGCTGTAACCTCAGGGCTTCAGATTGCTACAGGCGCGATTTCACTACGATCTCAAAGCGACGCAGTTGAGCTTCTGTGGGAGATCAAGCTAATTTGGATACGTGAAACAGCTTCAAACGAGGAAGAAAAATGAGGAGCTGAACATCCTCTTGTCGACGCATCTGTTTAGAGATACATCATTAGGAAACAATATTGGCCATACACTGAGCAAAATAGTCGTCATACGCCGACACTGTGATGGCAGCGAAATAGGCTAAGAAAAGAATACGCATCAAAGTATTTGGTAACCAGTTTGTGTCTACAGCCGATGATTAGTAATAACAATTCTGATTCCAGTATATTGTGTTTGGTAAATAGTAACACAGTTAGATATGCTGCTAGAAAAGAGCTGGAATTTCTGAGATGACGTGTTTATTGTTTACACTTTAACCAACTGTAAAATGCCAGTAGGAAGATGTCTCGATAGTGGAAGCTAGTCAGTTGTCACCTCATAATGGTGTAATAAGCCAAAGCCGCTTCGTAATTAAAAAGAGAAACTAGTGGAACAAAGCGCAGTATTTTTTTTGCTTTTCATTCTTAAATATGGAATATATCCATCAAGAGATGAGGACAGTATCTGTTACTATTAATAGAGTGATATGAGTGCTGATACTTGAAGTTATGCTCACAGGCGACAGACATTTAAAAACGTATTGCGAAAGGTTGTAGTTCGTTCCACATTTATTCTGAATTATTATAAAACTTCCTAATTTAAGCTGCATCCTTGCTGTGGAGTGTTCGGTATTGTGGACAAAAAAATGGAGCTTATTGTTCTGTTCTATCACCATACTAAGTAGAAATTATTATATAAATCAGGACACCTATTGCATATCATTGTCTTAGACGTCTGCGTATTACAAATATACCGTAGTTGACGCCAGCGACGATTTTACGAAATCGTGAAAAGAAAATAACGGGCCGAAACAGCTGTTAGTGAATAAAAAGCAACATTAACAGCCACTTTGAATAGACATATGTTTTTTACAGTCCATAAAAGCTTTACAGCACAAGAGGCAAAAAAGGAAATCTTTGTCGTCGTAGGATCACAAGTTACTCACGTCTTCTTGCAAAACGTCTTTTTTATTCACTCAAGTGCTCAAAATCTTACCCCTATTTCTGAAAGAAAACTGAGTGAGATAAAATCTCTTTTTCAGGGAGTTGCTCACCGTGTTCTTAGGACGTACTGTCGAAGTAAGGCAAAAGTTATGAGACTGAATAGAAAGAAAATTAAACATGGTCTTCCATGGGAGAACAAAATAGCAATACTGACGAAGTGTCCTGATTCCATGAAGTGTATTACAGGTCAACCAGTCAAATTTGACGTGTAAATGACGCACATCAAGAAATAATGTGAAACCCACACAAGATGGTGCCACGACATGTCTGGACAACATAATAAAAGAAAACTGAAAGAAAAAGAACTCCACCTTCTGCAGAAGGAGTTGCTGTGACGACCATATGGGAATGACACATGAAACTATTCTGTTCAGAGGCGGTAATTTTTCGCAGTCTGTTCTAATGGGCACTTCCAGCGAAAGTATTGCGCAGAAGCGTAATGGGAATGACGCGATATAATGTTTTCAATGCCGGCGAGCACTTGAATATCGAGATTTATGACGATGTAGTTGTTACTAGTTACTTGCTCCTAACTTCCCTTAACACTTACCGCAAGTAGCAGCTATTTTTTTTTAATGTACTACATTAGCCCTAACACCGCTCCACGTACAATCTGCAAGATATATTGCCTCCCACGATCACAGATCTTATCATACTGAACCAAGATCCGGTGATAAACTGCGTTTACACAGAAACGGTTTATCCGTTATCCGAAAACAACTGCAATTAACGTGTGAATGCCAGTAATTATTTGTGATTCAGTGTGTGTGGACAAAAAACAGCAGGACAAAGTGAGTTGGGAACAGTTCTTTTTTTCCTACAACTGAGACAAAGATGTCGAAACTTGCATCGCAAACGAGAGATTGATATATGTTTGATGGGGGGAGGGCGGTTTATAGCATTACGAGTGCTCATAAACTGGGCATAAGAAGATGCTACCGTGCTGCCGAAATGTAGTCTACAAAATCATTTTCGGTAAACAGGCAGTGACTAGACTACAGGATGTGTATAGATTAATGTAGTAGGCTTTTAACGTACATCGCGTATAGAATCAGTTTCACAAAATTCCTGAACTAGTGTTTTGGCCAGTGTGGAAAGTGACTTTCATTAGAGACCGAAACATTTTTTGAACGCTTTACTTCATGATGAAGTCTGCAAGCCAAGAAAATTTTAGAGAGTACATTCAGCAAGCAGTAAAGGAAAACAAGGGCAAATTAGGAATAGAAACTAAAATTCAGAGAGAAGAAATTAAAAGTAAGATTTACGTCTGACACTGTAATTCTGTCAGAGACGGCAGAAGACTATGAAGATTACTTGACTGAGCTGCATACTGTCTTGAAAAGATGGAGAACAACAAGTGTGAAATTAAGATATTGGAACGCAGTTGAATTAGATCATCTGATGTAGAGGTAATGAGAGTAGGAAATGAGATGCAAATGTAGTAATCAAGTTTCACTGCAGACTGAGAAAAATAACTGTAAAAGTTGCATTGATATGAGAAAGAAAAACTTCTCTGGAAAAAAGAAACATTTAACATCCAATATTAATTTAAATGTTAGTAAGTGGGCCTATTTTCTGAAAATATTTGTGTGGATGAAAGCTAAACAGTACATACAAGAGAGAATACAAGAATCTGAAATGTTGTGAGAGGAAGGGAAACTTACGTTTAGTACACTTTCAGATTTAGAGAAAAATATTGACAAAATTGACTGCACAAAACTCTCTGGAATTTTGAAGGTAAGAAGTATAAAATACAAGGAGCGAAGGAAGGTCATTTACAACCTGTACAAAAACAACATGCATTTATAAGAGTCGAAGGACATGAAAGGGAAGTAGTGGGCGAGAACAGAGTGAGACAGAATTGTAGTCTCTCCCCGACCGTCATTCTGTACACTGACCGAACGTGAAAGCAAGGGGAAATTTGGAAAGAAAATAATTATTCAGGGGGAAGAAATAAAATCTCTAAGCTTTGTCGATGGCAAAGTAATTGTGTCAGAGACAGCAAAGGGCTTAGAAAAGCAGTTGAATGGAATGGATACTGTGTTGAAAGAAGATTATAAAATGAATCTCAGTTGAAGTAAAACAAATGGAATGGTTGAAGTGAAACAGTCAGTGCTGAGGGAATTAGATAAGGAAATGAGATACTGAAAGTAGCTGCTGAGTTTTTCTATTTCGGCAGCAAAAAAACTTATGCCACAGAACTAAAGAGTTCATGGATTATATGCTAGCATAGCAAGAAAGCCTTTTGTGGAAAAAAGAAATTTTTTGAAGTCCAGTATAAGTTTAAGTGTCAGGAACTTTTTTCTGGAGGTGTTTATATGGAATACAGGCATGTATGGATGTTAATAGTGGATGATAACATCGTAGGGAATAGGAAGTTTCGAAAAGATTGGTTACAGATAAATGCTGAAAAGTAGATGGGTATGTTGACTATCACTGTATAGGTACTGTATAGAATTAGGGACAAACGAGTTAGTGCCACAATCTGATTTAAATAAGGGTTACGTCGATAGGACACATCCTGTGGCACCAAGGAATAGTCAGTTTGTTGATTGAGGGAGGAGGATGGGGGGGAGGGGTGAGGAAGTAAAAATAGTAGAACGGGATCACGGCATGACTGCAGTAAGCAGAATGAAATGGATACAGGTTACAGTAGTTATGCAAAGGTGAAGAGGGTTGCATAGGATAGTGTGGAGAGCTGCTTCAGACCAGTCTTCAGATTGAAGGTCGTAACAGCAACTTATCTTCGAAATATGTGAAGTTCGTGAATAACTGCGCCTGCCAGTTTATGATGGGTTCCAGGAGTGATGAACGATTCACATCCGTTATGCGAAGCGGCCACGCCCCTCTGGGAAATGTTTGCGGACTGGACTCACCGCCTGCGGGTGTCGCAGCGACCGCTGCTGCGTCGGGTTCGGCTGCAGCCGGTGTAGGCGGGAGTCGAACCGGCGGCCTCGTGAACTGCGGGTGCGGCCGGTGGGATCCCGGTGCCGGCGAGTGGTGTGTGGCTGAGGGTGTGTGCGGTGGCGCGCCTCGCACGGCCGTCTCGCCTGGCAGGGGGGCCCGCTACTGCCCGGCAGGTCCGCCGCTGCGGGCCGCGGGGACGGCGCGTGGGCGGGGCGTGCGCTCCCGTTCCGCGCCGCCATTGGTCGCTGGCGACCAGCGCCGCCCCCACCACCGCGGTCCCCTACCCAGTGCTGTCCGGTGGCCTGCAGCCAGCATCGCGACACTTTGCATGCACCAGCCGCTTCGTACACGAGTTTCAAACCCACCCACCAGTTAGATTCTTATTTATCAGTGTTATTGCGGTCTTCAATTCGAAGACTGACTTGACGCAGCTCACAATGTTACTGTGTCCTGTGCAAGCCTTTTCATCTACGAGTAACTGCTGCAACGTACATCCTCCTGAATCTGCTTACTGTATCCAGCTCTTCGTCTCCCTCTAAAATTTTTACTCCCCACACTTTCCTCCAGAACTATGTTTGTGATCCCTTGATGCATTAGAATTTGTCCTATCAACCGATCTCTTCTTTTAGTTAGGATAAGCCAAAAGTTTCTTTGCTCCCCAGTTCTGTTCAGTACCTCCTCAATAGTTATGTGATCTACCCATCTAGTCTTCAGCATTCTTCTGTAGCACCACATTTCAAAAACTTCTATTCCCTTCTTGTCTAAATTGTTTATTGTCCATTTTTCACTTACATACACGGCTACACTCCATACAAATACTTTCAAAAAAGACTTTCTGACACTTAAATCTATACTCGATGTCAACAAATTTCTCTTCTTCATAAACGCTTTCCTTGCCTTAGCCAATCCACATTATATATCGGCTCTACTTCCACCACCATCAGTTATTTGGCTCCCCAAACAGCAAAACTCATCTACTATTTTAAGTGTCTCATATCCTAACCTAATTCCGTCAGCATTATATAATTTAATTTGGTTGCAATTTATTATCTTTGTTTTGATTTTGTTGATGTTTCTCTGATATTATCCTTTCAAGACTCTGTCCATTCTGTTCAACTCCTCCTCAAAGTCCTTTGCATTCTCAGACAGATTTACAACGTCATATGCAAAGTTCAAAGTTTTTATTCCCTCTCCCTGGACTTCAATTTCTAGTCCAGATTTTTCTTTGGTTTACTCTGCCGCTTGCTCAATGAAAAGATTGAATAACATTTGGGACAGGTTAAAACACTGCCTAAACTCGCTCCTCAACCGCTGATTCCACTTCATGCTCCTTGAGTCGTATTCAGCATTATATAATTTAATTTGGTTGCAATTTATTATCTTTGTTTTAATTTTGTTGATGTTTCTCTGATATTATCCTTTCAAGATTCTGTCCATTCTGTTCAACTCCTCCTCAAAGTCCTTTGCATTCTCAGACAGATTTACAACGTCATATGCAAAGTTCAAAGTTTTTATTCCCTCTCCCTGGACTTCAATTTCTAGTCCAGATTTTTCTTTGGTTTACTCTGCCGCTTGCCCAATGAAAAGATTGAATAACATTTGGGACAGGTTAAAACACTGCCTAAACTCGCTCCTCAACCGCTGATTCCACTTCATGCTCCTTGAGTCGTATTCTTGGCGTCTGGTTTGTGTACAAATTGTAAATAACCATTCGTTCCTTGTACTTTTTCCTTGTATGCTGCGACTTTCAAGCAGTTAGTCACAGATGATCTTCCTCCTGAAACACATTTAAGTTACTGAATGAATCGGACACTGTTCAGTCTGAGCCGTCTAAAAACCTAACATTTTCTGCAGCATTAGTTGAGTTAGAGATCGCTGATGATAATGCAATTGTAACTGTCTGAAGAAGAGCTAAGAGTTGCTCCTGAATGGCTTGTTCGCAGCATACAAAATGATTAGTCTGAAACTGAATACCAGCAAAACACAGATCCTTCACCAACGAACACCTGGGGAAGAACAGAGAAATATCTGTGTCACCATCGATGGAGTTAAGTCTTCAAGTAGTTAACAGCTTTTCTTACCTTGGTACCATCCTCTCATAAACGCAAATATGAATTCGGAAATCTAATACAGAATTATCCATGCTGGAGCATCCTTTACCACATTAATATCTGGAGTATTTTACAGACTCGATGTCAGTGCCGCAACAAAAATGGAGATGAGCATATGGCATCGTTGGCCAGGAGGCCCCTATTCAGGGAAGTTCGGCCGCCATGGGCATTCGACGCCACATTGGGCGACTTGCACGCCGGTGATGAGGATGAAATGATGATGAGGACAACACCCAGTTCCCGAGCGGAGAAAATCTCCACCCCAGCCCGGAATCAAACCCGGGTCCGCTTGCATGGGAGGCGAGCACGTTACCACCCAGCTAAGCAGCCGGACGCCGTAAGAAACATCTGCGTATAGTCTATAATGCAGCTATAATTGCCACCCTGCTTTATGGATGTGTGTCCTGGACGCGTTACATGTGGAATCTTGTAAAGCTGAAACGCTATCACCAGCGATGCCTGAGGCTGATTCTCCTTATAACATGGAGAAAAGGATGCACACATGTCGGCGTCCTTAGAGAGGCACATACGGTCAGTATAGAAGCGTCTTTTAAAGATGCCAGGTACGATGGGCAGGGCATTTTGTCCGCATGCCCAATAATCACATTCAGAAAAAAGTATTTTACTCCGAGTCAACTAGACTGCCGGAAAAAATTAGTGCACCCATTTAGAGGTTTCCAATTCACTCAATACTTATTGTTGGAACAGTGCATATCGAGTGCATGAAAGTGCATGAAGTGATTACATTTACAGATCAACAGCACACGAACTTCTGAGGTACCAGGTATCGAACCATGCTGAAAGATACATATTGGTACGCGGTGTGGCCTCAAGAGGGGCAATGCAGTTGCAGACTCCGGCATTCAGTCGATCGTCCAGATGGTGCACACTGTCTTTGGCTGGCCACTGTGGCCGAGCGGTTCTAGGCGCTTCTGTCTGGAACCGCGCTGCTGCTGCGGTCGCAGGTTCGGATCCTGCCTCGGGCATGTATGTGTGTGATGTCCGTAGGTTAGTTAGGTTTAAGTAGTTCTAAGTCTAGAGGACTGATGACCTCAGATGTTAAGTCCCATAGTGCTTAGCGCCACTGCCCTTGGAAGCATGCCACGGTGCTCAACCTGTTCTCATTGTTGTTGGTTGATGATTCAAAAAAATGGTTCAAATGGCTCCAAGCACTATAGGACTTAAAATCTGATGTCATCAGTCCCCTAAAACTAAGAAACTGCTTAAACCTAACTAACCTAAGGACATCACACACATCTATGCCCGAGGCAGGATCCGAACCTGCGACCGTAGCAGCAGCGCGGTTCCGGACTGAAGCGCCTAGAACCGCTCGACCGCAGCGGCCAGCTCTTGCAGAGCACGTTCAGTTTCATGGACAGTGTGTGAGCAATCGTTATGTTCTTGGAACAACACATAACTTCTTGTTGCAAGAATGGAATAACAACGGATTCAACAACATTCTGCAATGCTCCACGGGTATGCTGCCGGTTCATAGCGTCCACGGGTATGCTGCCGGTTCATAGCGTCCAACGGGCACAATATTTCAGCGATCAGACATGTCGTTATCGTCAGGAGCTCAGTTCGTCAGCGCACCTGACGATGGCGACATGCCTGATCGCCGAAATATTGTGCCCGTTTGACACTATGAACCGGCAGTATACCCGTGGACTGTTAGGGCAACAAATACACCGAGAGAAACTGAAGAATCACAACATTCTGCAAGTACCGAGCCCTGGTTACCGTCCTCTCCAGAAACGCCAAAGGTGATCCAGAGCTGTAGTTTATTGCACCCCAGAAGATAAGGCCCAGGATGGGGCCATTGTGTGTTGGACGCATGCACTCTACGAGACAGCGCTCACCAGGTCTACTCGTGATGGCAAACGACCATCACTTGCGTGCAGGCACAATCTGCTTTCATCGCTGAAGATCGCAGTGTGCCTCTCCATCTTCCAGGTGAACCTCTGACGGCACCAATCGAGTCGTGCACGTCCATGCTGTGGCATGACTGGAAGACAGGTTAGAGGTCTGCGTGCCTGTAGTCGCACTGCCAATAACCGGTTCGCAACAATTCGTGTTGACTTGAAGGCTACACAAGATAGTGCTTTGGTAGGTATCTGTTGGCGGAAGACGTTGAAACCGTTATCAGTACATCTACTGTACCCCAGGTGGCATATGCCGTCATCGGATCGAAATCGACGTCGTCTTTCCAGGCGTGTTAATTTTCTTCTAAATCAGTGTATGTGTGTGAGGTCAGAGGACACTTTTAAGCATGTAATTACCGCTTACATGAATATGTGTCCAATTGATGTTAACAAATCGGAGATCTCAGCCCTGGACTGTTAATCCTGAAAGTGACTAGTCTATGGCAGAACACTTCATTTTCTAGAAAACAGCCAACGTACAGTGACTAATAAGAGGCAGCGCAGGAAACGAAAAGGAAATGCTGACACGAAATGGAAGCACAGAAGCTGTCCTACAATCCAGAATCGCCAGTCACTATTGCGCCAAACCAGATACCATCCGTCAGAAATGCGTCAAACGGTGTACCTCTCTCTTCAAACTGTACATCACATCCGGACTCGCAGACGACTCGAAGACAATCCTACCCGACTACCAATGACTGCTATGATGATGGTGGTGATATGGTTGTAACAGTGTAAGTAGGCTGTTTAGATTTTTATATTGGTAATGCCACGTAGCGCTCTGTATGAAAATCACTGGCTGTGCTGTGTGCAGTCTGTGGCTAGTTTTCATTGTTGTCTGCCATTGTAGTGTTGGGCAGCGGCAGCTGGATGTGAACAGCGCGTAGCATTGCGCAGTTGGAGGTGAGCCGCCAGCAGTGGTGGATGTGGGGAGAGAGATGGCGGAGTTTTGTAATTTATCATGAACTGCTATATATATTATGACTATTAAGGTAAATACATTGTTTGTTCTCTATCAAAATCTTTCATTTGCTAACTATCCCTATCAGTAGTTAGTGCCTTCAGTAGTTTGAATCTTTTATTTAGCTGGCAGTAGTGGCGCTCGCTGTATTGCAGTAGTTCCAGTAACGAAGATTTTTGTGAGGTAAGTGATTTGTGAAAGGTATAGGTTAATGTTAGTCAGGGCCATTCTTTTGCAGGGATCTTCGATAGTCAGATTGCGTTGCGCTAAATAATATTGTGTGTCAGGTTAAGCACAGTCGTGTGTAAATTGTTCAAAGGGGACGTTTCAACAGTGGTGATATGCTTTTTTTTGTGCTTTATTACAACGTAACTCCCTTTTTTCCGGTGACGTATTAACTCTTTGCATTATTTAGAACCCCACGGGGAAAATACGTAATCTACAACCATTTTTGCTACAATAATTCACCTCGTTACGCACAAGATAATGCAACTTAAAGTAAAAATTCTTTCTGGCTATTTCATGTGGAAAAAATACATTAGTAAGTAATAAATAAAGAAAAACGAAGTGTTTGTGGAATGAATGAGAACCTTTTTAGCGAAGTAGAACTTCAAAGTTGTTTTCTGGGAAAAGAAAGTAACAACAAGGTAGGTCCGTGAATCCACCTCCGTAGCAGCGCTCGCTATCGCATGCGGGTGGCGTTCGACTCGGAGGTAAGCTGATTCGAATAATCCTGATTGTGGTCGAAGTTTTCACTGTCAGTATTCTGCCGTCAAGGGGAGGCGAGACTGAGGTACATAGTTTCAAAGCAACAGTCTGTGTACCAACGTCCTGGGTTAAATTCCAAAACCTCCACACAGTGCGCTAATGAAGTGAGAGCGTGCCAAACTGCTGATCGTAATACACGGGCTCATTAACATCGGCGGGCCCCTTGGTCCTATTCCAAATTAATAGGCTATGTGCCGGCAGAGGGTTTCACCATTCCCTTCCCTGCATCAGTAACAGAGCAGACTGTACGAGCCCTCGTCACACTCACCCACACGACACTTCATAACAGCTGGCAGGAACCCAATGGCAAACCACTTCCACAAGGACCTTTCCGTGAGCTATTACGATCTGCTCCACTACACGAACTCCATCAGTATGCCGCTTTATGTTGCGTTATTAACTGCAGTGTGTACATCACCAGGGGCGAGTCGTTTAACGTGTTGCTTGTATGCCCTTCAGTGAGGTGCAGCGAAATATGCGTTGCTGTTGTAAGAAGGTTAAACGCTAAATTTACAAATTCACCCAAAAGATAATGGAGAATACAATGAAAAACAGTGAAAAAATTACCAAAAGATACAACAAGAATGCCTTTTAACCTGTAATATGATCAAACGTAGATTTATCCTTTCAGTAATTGCACATCACGTCACTCAAGACGCCCACTTGTCTGTGTACATAGAGTATCTGTGAAGCGTTTTAGAGTGTCACCTTGAGTGACGTGATGTGCAGTCACAGAATGGATAATCAATGTTTACTGACATCACAACGTTAAAAATGTTCAGCCTGAATCTTTTCCTAAGTTTACATCTTGTCTGATTAGCGAATTTCTAATGTTAGGATATAACTTTCTGACAACAGGAAAGTACATTTCTGTTACCTCTCTCAAGAGCAGAGGTAAGTAAATAATGTATGAAGCGATAGTTTAAATTAGGAGTATATGCCGGACCGGGAATCGAACCCAGTACCTTTGCCCATCGACGGCAGGTGCTCTACCGAAACACAACCCGCCGTCGAAGCTTTACTTCCATCCAATAATTACCTCCTACTTCCCAAATTTCACAGAGGCTATCACCGACAATTCAGTCCATTCGCTGGTAGGCCTACCGAAGCGATCCTGATGCCCCACTCCCATTATTGCTCGAGGATTTAGATCTTCCCACACCTGCGTATTGTGGTAATTAACTATGAAATTGTGGCGAATGTTGCCTGACCCGCAAATGAAACGCGGGCTGTGAAGTGGGGACCTTCCACGGCCCTTATCTCAACACGTATTGGTTTCACGACATATCATTATAGGAACTTTTCCTTTAGCTTTGACGAATACTACCTCATGGAGGAATATGTGCCAGGTTTTTTAAACACATTGAATACACAGAGCTTGATATTTCCTGAGCGATGACTGCCAGTCGCATCGGAACAACCGACAGTTGCTCCGAAACACCCGACCAATGATAGTAAATGGAAATGGAGAGGGAGACACGTATTAACTCTAGAGGAGCCTGTTCACAAACGCTCTACATGCGTTCAAAAGTTCATAAAGTACGGTGTTTGACAGAGGTTGTTGCGGAACCCACCACTACCAGATCCCCGGACAAAGGCAGCATGTCTACAACACATCGTTTGAGGCTTACAATCGTGAAGTTGTGGACGGCTCGAAGCCGGTGAACGTGTCACTTTGTGGCCTAGGTATTGTGCGTGTCCAAAAGTGTCATCTCGCGATAAAAAAAGGCCGCTGGAGACGGGAATGTTACGCGAAAGCATGTCGCTGGTCTTAGACGGACCACCACACCGCAAGAGGATCGATACGTAGACCTAGTGGCGAAGAGGAACGGACCTCCCACTCCTAGACAGATCGCTGCAGACGTCGCAACCGCTACCGGTACACTTGTCTCTGCCAGGACCATTTCACAGCAATTAAACCAGGCTGGTTTCTATGCTATGAAGCCTGTTAAGTGCACACCACTTCAAACACACCATTATCGAGAAGAAGTCCGTTGGTTTAAGGAGCATGTTGGTTCGAATCATCATCAATGTTACAGAGTGATGTTGTCAGACGAATCCCGCACCACTGTGGCGAGTGGTTCTGAGCAGATGCTCGTTGGACAGAGAGGGAAACACGTTACATAGCAACAGAATGGTCTCGAACGTGATCAGTATGGAATAGGCGTTCTGGAGTGGGCAGGCACTGTGCACAATGGGCGAACATCGCTGCGTATCTTCGCGCGAGGTAACGTTAGAGCGCAGCGATGTTGCAGGGAGATTATTCTAGATCCTGCCAGTCTCTTTAAGGGTGCGGTAGGTTCCAACTTTTCGTTTATGGACAACAATGCCCGTTGAAATACGTCCGATCAGCTGTCGGACACGCTAGAAAGTGAAGATATTCAGCGTATGGAAGTGCCTGCGTACTCCCCGGAACTAAACCCTATAGAGCGTGCCTGGGATGCTCTTGGCAGACGTGTTTCACAAAGAACATCTCTTCTCCGAAATGTGCACAAACTGTAAACCACCTTGTATGTGTTTTATGTCGTTCATCATTGCCTTTTATTATCCCTGGGCGAACAACGTCTCTGTTCCTTAGCATTTGTCAGGGCAGTGTAGACTGGAGAAGCTGAGATATAGCAACTATTCGGAGAACATCGTGAGTCACCTTGTAGGACGTCGAGAGCAATGAGAAACAAATAAAGCAAGCGGGCTTCCTGTTCTCTTCGGTTGTAATCTGAAGGTCGTTGTTTTTTCTGACTGGTGTGGCCCTGTTTACAGATTCATGATATTGGACACCAAAACCACCGGAGCCGAAGCGTAGGCAGTTCCAGCGCTGCAGCAGAGGCTGCGGCGTGGAGAGACCGAAGGTTGGGGGAAGTCTGGTAAGGCCGCGAGGACACCGCTTGTGTCATTTCGTCCCGCCGCACGATGGAATCCTCCCCTTCTTCCCCCTCCCCCATCTAGCTGCCTTCCTCGCCATGTAGCAAAGTGAATTTTTCCCCCTGTCCCTCTCCGTGTTGATTCAGTTTATTGCCCGTGGGACAGCGTCCTCTCTTATGGAGTCTTGGGGACTCGTGGCTCCTAGAGTTTACATCCCGCCGCTGCGGCCAGCGCAGAAGGGGAGCGGAGGAGAGAAGTGGAGGTCGCATCGCGCCGCGCCGCGCCGCGCAGTCGTATGAATCACGGCTGGCAAACAGGGCACTTTGCTGCTATTGGGGCGGCCTTATAGTCGTCCATGGAGCGTGACCTCCCCAACCCTCCCAGAGTGGCCTCATATCACAGGGACCGGCGTCATTGTTTCCACTCTGTACAAATCGGGGCACGGCTAACTCAAGCTAGTAGTGAACCACCATTCAGAGCTAATCTATATTGCTAAATGGCGACAAGTATCACCCGATGCCAGTCGCAAGTTGCCTACCTAACGGCTTCCAGGGTCAGTAAAAATTTTATTTTCAGTATTCCATACAATTATTGAACTATTCTGTGCGCTATACCGTGTCTTCTCGGGGATCGGACAGTAATTTGAATTTGGCAATTTTAGTGGTAGAGTGTGGCCAGTTGCCATTACCGCCGCCCCGCCGCCCCGCCGCCCCGCCGCCCCGCCGCCACCACTACCCCCTCCCACCCCCCTCCCCCTCCCGTGAAATTGTGACAATGTTTTCTACATGTTTGCGAATCGTGTAACTGTGACGTCACGTGGGTGCCAGCCCGGAATTGTGATGATTCAGTGACTAGAAAAACTGTACCATCGAGGAGTCTCCGTCACGCAATACATAGATTGTTAGCAGTCAAAAGCTTTCTAGTGATGTTAAAATGGAAATATCTCATATATTATGTTTTCTAATATGATATTAACGAGATTTCTGTTTCATAGGTAGAGGGTGGGCCGTTGTAGAAGCAGAAGAACCAGTCTACTCGTCGCCATGCTGCTCTCCTTGCTGCTAAACGTCCGCGTTAAAACGAAGGTCGGTCTCGGAAGAAGGTCTCCCGAAGAGACTCACCCGACACTACGTTGACAACCGAGACAAAGGAAAGAAATATTTGTAAGTCGTAATGCAATAAAATACGTAACCAGTTCATGTTCAGATTTAGCCACTAGCACCTGAAATCTTTACATGTGCGTAATTAAACGTCACAGCGTTACTGGAGCGTAACGGTTATTAGAACAAATTGTTAAAAGCAGAACATAACAATTTTGAACGTTTTCGAAAAATTATTGGAAGACTTATTTGTGGTTGAGAGATTTGAAAAGCCTATTGTCTGCCACCCAAATAAAGTTTCGTAACGTTGAATTTTCGTTTATTATGCAGCTTAAGCTTTGATAAAAAATAGTAAGACCTCTGGTTTGGTGAAATTTCGTGTTTAAGGTTTGTCATCTTTATTTCACGATAACCAAAATGGAGCTGATTAGATCTTTCTAAGACTATAAGAACTTCTTATCCCTTCTTAAATGAAGAAGTACATACAGGTACTGAAGTGACGAAATTCATGGGATACAATTCCGCATTCCCGTCTTGTGGTCACAATCACTTCGCAATCACCGCAGAAGAAATGACAGCTGCGCCAATGCATTGCTCTTTTACACATTGTGTACGCGGTACTACCACCATTTCTATGTGTGTATATCGCTATCCCACAACTTTTGTCACTTCAGTGTGTAGTAAATGTTACAATGAGAATTCGAATGACAATTCTTAATTACAAAACAGAAGCAATCTTAACAACTTACGCGAAACTTACACCTGCGACAGTATTACTATCTTTGAATGTTGTAAGTTACGCTGCACACAGTATTATTGTAGAAAGGATATCGTACTCACGGAAGAACTCTGATTAATAATATTTAGTAGTTAAAGCATTTACTATTACGTGTAACAGAGATTAACTGAACTCATGATTGGTGGATTACTTACGGACTTTTCCACAAATAAATACTGCTAGACCAAAGATAATTTTCGGCATATCATTCACGTGGAGTGAATATCTGTGGGCTAATATATCAACAAGACCGTGATAAGGTGATTTCATAATCACAAAAATCTCAAAAGTTATTGACATCAAGTGTACGTCCTCGATGATCGACAGTCAAAATTTAATCTGCCAATTGATTAAAAGTTATCTTCTGAACTATTCAGTGGTGTGCGCCTTGGTACGAATTCTCATTACCGCAATATCACAACGTGTCCAACAGGTAGCAGATATCGTCTTCCCGGTAAGAAGAAACGATGAGTCACTGAAGTAACCACCTAGATGGATGTCAAGAACCGCTAAAAACCATAACCACGCTGGTCGGCTCACCGGCCCTCGTCGTTGGTCCGCCGGGTGCATCCGATCCGTGGCCGGCGCGCCACCCAGAAATCCGAACGCAGTATGCTAACCTGCTACCAGGGCGAGTCGTATAGCCTAATTGTTGGCCTAATTCAAAAACTTGTAGTGCTGCCATATTCTACTCATTAAGAGGTATAATCCTACTTTAAAGGTTGAACACAATCATTACATTTAGAAACTGAAGAGGTTTAGCTCATGGCGCTCAAATTACCCAGATTATATCCATACAATTTCTGAGAATGAGGGAACTTATCCACTAATCGACTGTGCATATAACAATCCTTTTTGAACCTTCTTCTCGCTGACCCCCTCAGGAAAAAATTTGATCACATACTACATTTTTGCTGTTCATGCTGTATCAGGCACGACGTTTTAATTTAGTACTTCTTTACTAGTAACTCTACTTGCAACAATTTTTGCTTGCAATATCAACATCTACCTCTGCATGTGCTTGCACAATTCCATCATTGTATGGCACATAATTACAGGAGATATTACATCTTAAACAGTGAGGTACGTGAAATGAATGTTTTATACATGGGAGTTCGATTTTTTTAATGACCCAGAGGATATGGTAATTGGTCATCAAGCAAGCTAGATAACAGGCCTACGGTTCCGTAGCATCGAAAACATCATACACAAGTGTCTGAACACCTTCTTAGAACTGGAAGAAATAATGGCAACCGCAAAATACCTCAAACATGTTTATTAGGATATTTTATCCGAAGACGATAAGCCGACACAGTACATTCCTCGACAAATCATTGTTCTTTTTCTTTTCCGCTCCACTTGCATCGAGTACTACTCGTCTCCCATGCTTAATGTCTTGTATCGCAAGAGGGCAGTCGAGATAATGAAGTCGTTTCTATGGCCCGAGTACAGTCGTTCCGGAGATTAAAAACAAAACATAAATGCTCCGCAGTTTGAGAGAGACTACTTCGAGATAAGAGGACAGGATTAACTTTCGCGGAGGAGTATTACGTACTCAGGCACCAAGAATGGTTCTACTGTGGCGTGTCTTACCCTACACTACGAGAGCAACGTATTTCTTCGTCTGAGGAAAGATATTACGAAGCTCATCTGAGATTCCACGCATGCCTCTACTTGTCTTGAACACTGGCCGGAAAACATTAAATTACTAGACATACTAAAATAATTGGGTTGAGAAAATCCCAGACGTTGCACGAATATGGCAGCCCCAAAACTATTTTCTCCGAGAGGTTTTAGTTTTCATTATAGATAAGTAGCAACATAGCAGCCATAGCATACGCCTGTTCGTAATAAAAATGGAAGAAAGATAAAGGTTGGAAGTCCGATCAACAACAGATTTATAAACATAAAACACAGGCCTGGATCGCATATGAAATCGGTCATGTCGTTGTTTAGGAAACGATACGGCCGCAGGTTCGAATCCTGCCTCGGGCATGGATGTGTGTGATGTCCTTAGATTAGTTAGGTTTAAGTATTACTAAGTTCTAGGGGACTGATGACCTGAGAAGTTAAGTCCCATAGTGCTCAGAGTCATTTGAACCATTTTTGTTTAGGAAAATATTTTTATTTATTTCTTTAACTTGATCTGATTAGGGCAACCACGTCTTCTCTTATATCGGATCAGGGTTTCACACGAACAGTATCGTTTTACATCATACTTTTCCAGGATACATAAAATTTAATTTGACTAAAAATATTACAATGATTTGAATGTCTGCAGTGGCAATGTGAGTAAATAATACTACGAACTAAGTGGCAGTACTTGTCCTACAGTCACTGCCACTGAAGTGTCAACAGTAATATTAATAAGAATAATGACAATATCGATGAGATCAATAATGATACTGGCAGCATGAAAACAATTTATAGATGTACAAGACAGATCCTCACTAATAAAGCGAGTTCTGGTGAAAGGAAATTTAAGGAAACTTGACCAACTAAGAATACTGGGAAAAAGAGGAATATCTAGTTGGTAAGAAAGATGTACAAGGGAAACAGCGCGCACAGAACCAACGGTAATCCATATTGCTGCTTCGTATAAACGTCATTAACTGTCTTCTAGAAGTGGAGATGTTATTCAGCTCTCTAATATAATTCTGAAGCTTATTCCAGAGTTGGCTTCCTGCTACTGAGAAGGACTTCGAGCAAATGGCTGAACGATGGAATGGGACAGAAAGGGTTTTGCTCTGCGGGGAACGTGTGTTTCTGCCATCTTGTTCAGACAAGAGTGTTAAGGTCGTGGGAAGATATGAGGGACAGTGTTTGTTGCTAAGACAGTAGAGAAGTCAAAGGGTACGGAAATATCTGCGCTTGTCTGCACGCAGCTAGGAGAGCTGTACCTATGACTGTGAAATATGATCGAAGAGTCGAACATCATAGACATAACAACACAGGCATTCATAAACCGTTTCCTGCACCGTCAGCATTTCTGAGAAAGACCTTACAGGATAACATCGTTGTAATCAATAACGGGAAGTTTAGGTGTTTGCAGAAGTTTGTTTTTCAGGTCAACAGGGGAGAGTTTTCTTATACTTTTGTAAGATAATGGAGAGATATTGAAGCCTTCTTGCACACTGCAGTTACGTGGTCAGTCAAATTTATACTTTCATCTATTATGACTGCAAGACTCTTTCCTGAAGGAGAGATTTGATATTGGTCCCGTTTAGGGTTAAAACGGTAGGAATTTCCGATATTTCTCGGTAATTAGCCTGGAATGACAAGTTAGTACCTCTTGGTTTTCGGATGGATTGAGCTTTAACCCTATATTCCGCACCCATTTTGATAGTGCTCGCAGGTCGGTCTGGAGACTTTCGGTTGCTGTATTCATGTTTATTGGTTTGCACTTAAACAGAACTGGAGGTTGTCAGCGTACATGTGGTATTTTCAGTCGGACAGAACTGATGACACATCATTTACGTGCAGTGAAATGAGTTCAAATGGTTCAAATGGCTCTGAGCACTATGGGACTTAACATCGGGGGTCATCAGTACCTTAGAACTTAGAACTACTTAAACCTAACTAACCTAAGGACATCACACACGTCCATACACGAGCCAGGATTCGAATCTGCGACCGTAGCGGTCGCGCGGTTCCAGACTGAAGCCCCTACAACCGCTCGGCCACACCGGCCGGCTATGAAATGAGTGTAGGACCTAACACCGAGCCCTGTGGGACGCCTGATACTACCTGCTTCCATTCTGGTTTTATTGTGCCGGACAACAGGTTTACTGATGATACGTCAGGTATGAACGAAACCACTGCGCTACCCTTGACGAGAAATTTAGGTTGGTGGTGTAACGATGCAGCTGGGTATGAGCATGATGTTCTGTGGTGGTGGTTTGTGATGCTGCTGGACATCCAGGCAGTCAGTGCCTGACGATACAGTTTTCTTTTTAGACAGACTTAGAAAACGTGCACCCACAGGAGACGGGCGTCAGCGGCGAGCGACGATCCTCCGACCGGTGCGGGCTGTTGTAGGTGTTCCGGTGTCAGCGCGACCGGATACTGGTTGCAGACAGACTCAATGGAGGCGATGTAATAAACATCCGAGTAGTGGAGACACGGCTAACCGTGAACACATTAGATGTGTGCACGACTCTGGTTTCAGTGGAAGGTAGAGTGGGCCTTCAACGGTGTTTAGAGAGAAAGGAAAACAACTACGTGTGGTAGACGGGTACAGGTTTCGTTTCCCTCGAACTCTTTAAGTGGTGAAATTCAACGATGATCATCACGTGAAACAACTTATCAAGAATATCAAGATCTGTGTAACAAAATGGCTCTGAGCACTATGCGACTTAACTTCTGAGGTCATCAGTCGCCTAGAACTTAGAACTAATTAAACCTAACTAACCTAAGGACATCACACACATCCATGCCCGAGGCAGGATTCGAACCTGCGACCGTAGCGGTCGCGCGGTTCCAGACTGTAGAGCCTAGAACCGCTCGGCCACTCCGGCCGGCGATCTGTGTAACAGGCATGACTCGCGAAGAATTGACTTCTCACAACCATTGGCCTGACGATGTTCAGTTTATGATGAGGCAGAAGGTAAGCAACTCTTCGAAACTTCAGGCGGTTAAAGAGTTGTGCAAAGGACTAAGAAAAATAAGCAAAATTCTTCATTCCGAGATTTCTGCTGAAAACTTAATATCTAGAGATTAGATAAAAGTATGCACTCTCCTCGTATAGAGTTTCGTCCCAAACTGCCCAAGGCGCACGATTATACCTCAGTATCTAAACAACTTATCAGCTACTTTGGATAAAAGTTGTTTATTTGTTGACGACTTCGAAAACAATATTATAGAGCCACAGCAGAAAAACCCGTTGTTTTTAAAATAGTGTGATGCATTATTTATGCACGGTACTTTCCGAAGCTGCTTCTCCCTTTCTAAACAACTTTTCGTGATTCTTGGTGTTAAGAATTACGCATACGTACCGTTATTTTTTACTTTATCGACAAACAAGTCTCCTGTGACTAAAAGAACTGTCCTTCTACAGCTAAGTAATCATTTGCCTGTAAATTTTTCTCCGAAAATTGATTATGTTTACTTTGAAGTATCTATTCATTCTGCTATTTAGCCGTAAACACCTGTGAAAGGACGTAGCTTTCACATTTGCCAGATTTGGTTTCGCAAAATACAATCTTTGGGTCATGTAGAGATATACACTGGACCGGGTGACACTTCACTTCATACTTCCTAAAGGCCTGGCGAGGGAGAGGATTGTTTAATAGACTATGTTATGGCCGTTCAACCAGAAGAGGAAGCCGCATGTCAGTCTCTAGGCCATGTGTTAGAACATCCAGCCCAAACGCAAATTACAGAATTCTCCTCTTTTCTGATATGAGCGATGAATGCTTGCCCAAGTTTTCATTCCAAACTGAACGGTATGTCCTATCACTCACATCCCAACATACCTCAATTATTGGAACCCATCGGTGGTGTACAAACAACCTCTTAGCTAAAAATGAATAGCGCAAATTTGAAAAGCCTTAGACGAAATAAGAAAACAATGGACAAGGACGAATTTCTACAACAGAAAATGATCCAACTTATACAATGCGAATTAAACTGACTACAGTATACCAAAGCCATAGCATAAAAATTTCTGCCACAGAAGTAAACAGAAAATGATGCCGTCCAAGAAGAAGTAGCAATCACTTTCCCGGTAAGTGTCACAATATTCTGTATACACATTTTTAACCACACTGCCAAATTGTAGAGCGTTTGGTGGCCAGTTCTCAGTCTGATTAAGTGAGAAGGATAATGTTTGGTACGGAACTCCAGTATCTCAGAATTCAAGTGAGTATACACCTCGGGTATCAGTTAAATAGCACGGATACGCGAATAGGATATAATTTTGTGTTTCGTCTGCAAGTAGCCCGCCCAGGTCAGCACTTGTCGAGACGTGGCCTTGCTTAGCCACGCATTCCAAGCGGCCCCACAACGCAGTGCCAGACGTTTGGCGCCTCGGCTGTCCTACCCCGGACTCGCAACTGGAGAGCGACAGCAGGAAATGTTGGACCCTGGTTTTTCAGGACAGACATCAAGCTGCCAGCCGCGTCGAGACGTCGATGTTGGCGAACTGGCGGCGGAAGGTTACACACGGCGGACGCCGATTCGAAGCCCGGGAGATATCAGAAACTGAGTTCGAGTACGATGTTGCGGGTCGCATACTTTACACACCAAGGCGCCACTGTACCGCCCTCTCTCCTTCTCCGCTGTAGTTCCTGGAATACGACAAGTCTGATAACCATGGTACCGTGGTCGCTTCAGGCTAGTCGACGCGTTACGTCTTACTAAAGCGTACAGGAGATGAATGCAAGCTGAGTGCACGATCTTGATGCTGCAAAATAACACTGACAGGACGAAATGACCGACTGTCGGGATTATATGTGCTCTAACGAAGTCTCGTCAAACTGTGGAGGGTGTAAGACGAAAATTAAGTCATTCCGTGTCTGCAATTGCAAACGTGTGCTTCAGAAGAACAGTGATATCTGGAACAAGTTCCATGCTGTACCTCCCACTTCAGACGAAAAGCAGACAAACTTCGTCCAGTGCAAACGAAGTGACTGTATTCTTATTTATTCCATTTCCACTACGACAGAACATATGTGCTCCATCACACAAAAGCTCGGCATATTTCAACGTCCCAGCGCAGGGCTGGCTTAAGGCCCACGTGGCACAAGACGCAACTTGGGGCTCCACGCTGAGAGGGTCGCCAAAGTGCAACATTTGCGTACACAGTCAGTAGAGGAAACTGACTCGAGTAAATGCGTACGACGGCGGCCGTTGTGGCCGAGCGGTTCTAAGCGTTTCAGTCTGGAACGGAGCGACCGCTACGGTCGCAGGTTCGAATCAAGCCTCGGGCATGGATGTGTGTGATATCCTTAGGTTACATAGGTTTAAGTAGTTCTAAGTTCTAGGGGACTGATGACCACAGATGTTAAGTCCCATGGCGCTCAGTGCCATTTGAACCATTAAACGTGAACGAAGTGAAGGGAGAGGAGCAGTGAGAAGTAGTGAGGCGGGCGGGGGTGACCAGGTGTTTTTTCTTCTTTTTTTTTTTCTTTTTCATGGCAACTTGCATTTATGGGCTAACAGCGAGATGTATAGCTTATCATTCATTTCTCCAACTTTTTCAAAAATTGTCCTAAGTTTAGCCTACATCATGCTTTTTTGTACTGTCGTCAAATGCATGTCAACGTACGTTACGTAGTTTTACTCAGATTTACTCAACAGGATACAGGACGTTGTCTTTCTTTCAGCGTAAAACATTCTTTCAATAGGTATTAAATTAGTGTATTACAGGCAGACTCAGAAGTAACTGTACACCCTTCGTGGGTGTGATGTATGCATCAAAATAACAGTAAAACATCGAAAAAAATTATCTGAAAGTGGTTTTTTCCGACTTATTACTCATAATGTCAGGTTTGGTACCTGTTACATCATGAGCCAGTACAGGCTCTCGGTGTGCTGTTTCCGCCTGCATATTGACTAATGGTTTAATCGCCGTGTTAGAAAAGCGCTGCCGGCCACTGTGGCCGAGCGGTTCTAGGCGCTTCAGTTTGGAACCGCGCAGCTGCTACGCTCGCAGGTTCGAATCCTGCCTCCGCCATGGTTGTGTGTGATGTCCTTAGGTTAGTTACGTTTAAGTAGTTATATGTCTAGGGGACTGTTGGCCTCACATTTTACGTCCCATAGTGTTTAGAGCCATTTAGAAAAGAGCTGCGTAAACAAAGAGCACTTCATCTCATATTCAAGAGTAGTAAAAACCTATCTGACAAACAAAAGCTGAACGAAGCGAAAATGAACGTAAGGAGAGCAATGAGAGAAGCGTTCAATGACTTTGAAAGTAAGACGTTGTCAACCATCGTGAGAAAAAACCCTAAAGAGGTTTTTTTGTCATATGTAATATCAGAACCATCTATTCATTCTCTCAGGGACCACACCGGCACAAAAACGGAAGATACGAGAGACGGCTGAAATACTGAATTCGGTCTTCCGAAGTTGTTTCACCGTGGAAGATCATAACACTGTCCCTCCTTTCAATCATCGTATGAACATCGAAATGGTAGATACTGAGATAACCGAGCGCGGAACTGAAAAGCAGCTACAATCGCTTTGCAGCGGAAAGGCTTCAGGACCAGATGAGATACCTATAATATTCTGTAAACATTATGCGAAAGAACTTGCTCCGCTTCTAGCAGTAATTTATCGTAGATCGCTTGAGTAACGAAAGGTACCTAACGACAGGGAAAAGGCGCTGGTCATTCCCGTCATTGCCGGCCAGTGTGGCCGAGCGGTTCTAGGCGCTTCAGTTTGGAACCGCGCGACCGCTACGGTCACAGGTTCGAGTCCTGCCTCGGGAATGGATGTGTGTGGTGTCCTTAGGTTAGTTAGGTTTCAGTAGTTCTAAGTTCTAGGGGTCTGATCAGCGCAGGTGTTGAATCCCATAGTACTCAGAGCTATTTGAACCATTCCCGTCATTAAGGAAGGCCGTAATAGCCACACAGTTATAAACCTATATCGTTGACGTCAATCTGATGTAGAATCATGGAACATGTTTTACGCTCAAGAATTTTGACGTTTATGGAAAATGAACATCTCCTCTATAAAAATCAACATAGATTCCGCAAACAGAGATCTTGCGGAAATTAGTTCGCTATGTTCCTCCATGAGATCCACAGCACAGTGGACAATGGCGCTCAGATTGATGCCGTGTTCCTTGATTTCGGTAAGGCATTTGACACCGTCCCGCATTGCCGTTTAATGGAAAAAATACGAGCTTACAGAGACATTCTTGGAGGTAGAACTCAACACGTCGCTCTTAGCGGGACTAAAGGTAATAGCCGGGAAGTGTGAGAGGACCGTTGCTGTGTACAATAGATATAAATGATCTAGTAGAAAGCGTCGGATGTTCTTTAAGGCTATTCGCAGATGATGCAGTTGTTTATACCAAAGTAACAACGTCAGAAAATAGTAAGAATTTGCAGAACGACCTGCAGAGAACTGATGAATGGTGCAGACTCTGGCAGTTGACCCTGAACGTAAATAAATGTAACATATTGTGCATACATAGGAAAAGAAATCCAGTAATGTACAGCTTCACTATTGATGACAAACAGCTGGAGAGAGCTGCCGTAACTATCCAAAGCGACCTAAAGTGGAATAACCATATAAAACAGATAGTGGGAAAAGCAGACACACATCAGAAGAATCTTCAGGAAATGTAACTCATCCACGAAACAAGTGGCTTATAAGGCGTTTGTTGGCCCGATTGTTGAGTATTGTTCATCTACGTGGGATCCCTATCAGGTACGACTGATAGAGGAAACAGGGAAGATCCAACGAAGAGCGGCGCGATTCGTCACGGGATCGTTTAGCTGGAGAGAGAGCGTCACGGAGATGCTTAAGAAACTCCACTGGCAGACGTTACAAGAGAGGCGTTGTGCGTCATCGAGAGATTTACTATTGACATTTCGGGACAGCACTTTTCAGGAGGAGTCGGACAACATATTAATTCCCCCCATATATATCTCACGTATTGACCTCGAAGAGAAAATTCGAGAAATTAGAGCCAATACAGAGGCTTGCCGACAATCATTCTTCCCACGCTCTATTCGCGAGTGGAACAGGGTCGGAGGGATCAGATAGTGGTAACGAAAGTTCCGCCACACACCATTAGCTGGCTTGCGTAGCATGATGTGGACGTAGAATGTTGCTCTGTCGACAATGTCCCTGCACATTTCAATCAGAAGGCAACACAGTATGTCGATGTTGCTTAACCTGACAAGTGGACCGGCCGCGCAGGACCAGCTGCTCGGCCCGTCATATCTCTGGAGACCTTAACCTCTGCACTTATAATACCTTTGGGCCTCCTCTAGCAGCTCGTGTATGATGTTGCAACTGAGGCTGTAGCGCTACTACAGCAGCGAACTGTTAATTGCTGTGCAACTGCGCAGTATGAGATGAACGGAACCTGCGATATTTCTAGAGCGGTAATAAGTCGAAGACGTCACTGTCTCCGTTTACACGGACATTATTTTGAACATGTCATGGGGTAAACGTATAGCATGTTGTGGAGTTGAATTTCGGGTCCCTTCGTGTCGTTGCTTTCTGAGAAGAATTACTTTTCTATTGTTTGCGTTGCACTTTTGATCCATAATCTACCGCATAATTCTGAGAAAAGCAAATTTAGACAATCTTTTTTGAACATTTTGCTAAATGGTGCATACTTACATCAACAGGGAGTGTGCAGCTACTTTTGAGTCACCGTGCAATATGTTGATTCAATATCTATTCAAAGAACGTCTTACGTTGAAAGAAAGGCAACACTGTCCCTCTGTTCCCTGTTGAGTGAATATGCACATGGCGACAGTACAAGAAAACAACAAAAGGATGAAGTGCGTTCTGTAAGTGGTGACTAACTGTTAAAATACATACACGACAGTTTTTGAAAAAGTTAATGTCATTAATGATAAACTATACAACTCGTTGTTAGGCTATAAATGCAAGTCGCCATGACCAAGAGAATAGAGAAATAGCTCGCTGTTTGGTTACAAGGACAGGGTTAGTTTGGGATAATTTTTCACACAAGCGACTTACCAATTGCCCCCCCCCCCCTCGACACCACCACTCCCTGCCTCCCTTCCCTCTGCCCTCTAGGTACCGCACTGAGACTTATCAGAAGAATACTGAGGAACTGTAATTGACGCAATTGGTCTCTCATAAAACCTATGTCCGACCAACGCTCTTGTACGGGGTGTTCAAAAAGTCTCTCCGCATTGCCGTATGATTGTTAGCCGCGCGTGCCGTATGCCGCAGTCAATATGCCGTAATGAAACTCAGTGAAATACAAGTTATAAATTTATTGAATATTCATTTTTACTTACAAATTTTCACATTAAATATTGAAAGTGTCCCCGCTGCTGTTGAGTACACCATTCAATTCGTCTAATCATGTTTCCAAACACAATCTGTAACATTTCTACTGTAACAGAAGCAGTGAGAGTGGATATTGCAGTTTTCGATTCATCGATGCACTTTGGACGGTATTTACAGACAGTTGATTTCGCTGCACCCGAGAAGAAAAAGTGATGTGGTGTTAGGTCAGGCGATCGTGGAAGTCAAAGTCCCTGTGAAATTATGCGATCACCAAAAACATCAGAAAGCAGTGACATTGAAACGCGATCTGTATGCGCGGTTGCACCAACTTATTGAAAATAACCGTTCAGTATTTCACTTAACACAAGTTGTCCTATGAATGGGTACAGAATATCACTGCAGTACCGTTGTGCGTTTATCGTTTCGTTGAAAAATATGTAACCCACAATCATACGGCACGCGCGGCTAACAATAATACGCCACTGCGGAGAAACTTTTTGAACACCCTGTATTATTTTTCTGTCTGGAACATTGACAAGATAGTACTAAAGGAAAAGATACGAAAGCTTCCAAGAAGAAAGACGCTCTTCGGGGTCACTGTTTTCACTTTTTTTCCAGAGCGAGAAAGTCAGATAAATCATCAAAAAACTACAACTGGGCCACTACAAGAAAAGCGCTGTGCATCGTCTATTTAACTCATGCAGAGCACATTCCGTTTGCATCCACCTAAAATTTCAGAGAGCCTATATTTCAGGTGTATGACAGTTCCTTCATCTTACATCTCGCGTAATGATCGTGATGTAGGTAGCGCCACGCGCTGCTCGATGATAGTAGATACAGTATACAGGGTGAAATGGTTATAAATGCAGACGATTTTATATGTGGTTCTTTAATACGTACACATATCAGCGTGTTGGTTGCTCTCTCTGCGTGAAACGGTCTTCCCACAGACAAAAATGGTTCAAATGTCTCTCGGCACTATGGGACTTAACATCTGAGGTCATCAGTCCCCCAGACTTAGAACTACTTAAGCCTAACTGCCCTAAGGACAGCACACACATCCATGCCCGAGGCAGAATTCGAACCTGCGACCGTAGCAGCAGCGCGGTTCTTCCCACAGACACGTGACAAACGTTACTGCCTGCTGCTATCTGCACGGTCATAACTGCACCACTAAGTGCACTGTGCCTTTGCATCCACGTGTCCATACTTCAACACCTGATCGCTGCTCGGGGGAAAATAAGGATTAATGGCTTTCTCTTGTCCACCTGCTACGAGGTACTAACCAACCTAACGTAAATACTGATGTAATGTTCGGCGCACTGTTCTTACTCACCAACACAATTACCTGCAGCCATAACAATTCACTTCTAGCCGATCAGGGATTGTACTCGTATGTAAAAATCGTCGTGCCCAACGGTTGGCTTTGTTGCGGCAATGCCGCGAGTCTGCAGTTACACTTCCGGTACCCTCTCCTTCCTATGCGGGACGAGTCCACTTGTACTCGACAACAGACCCATGGAGGAGGCTCAGGTGGCGAGTTTTCAGATAAGCGCACAACGGCGGGGACTCGCGGGTCGAGCCCCAAAGCGTACGGAGACGGCGATCTGAGAGTTAACGTCACTGGTGAGTTTAGAGCGAGCATACGGAACTCACTTCTGATCTCTGAACGCCGACTGCAACCATCAACAGCCTGGCCAGACGGCTAGCTTTTATACACGACAGGGCACGCGTTGCTGATGCAGATACCACACGCACAGCTCTCTGAGCACCACCAGGACGTCTGGAATGCTACCTGCGCCCCCAGCGGCCGTGTCGCGCTTGAAGAGCTGCCGTAACGCTGAGGGAGTGTGCCACACGAGGTGGCCGGATTTCGGAGGCCGACCCCCGGCCTGGAGCGTTGTCGTCACGTCGGCATTCAGCAGTGACAATATGGTCTAGCTGCGGTTCCTAATCGAGAATGAATTCCCACTCTGCAGCGCAGTGTGCGCCGTTAAGAAACTTCCTGACAAATTAGCACTTTTTTATCCGACCGCGAGTGAAAAAGTAAGATTAATTCTTGTTCCGTTTTCATATTTTTTGGATACAAAATACAATATAAGAAACACACATAACTGCTATCAATTTAAGTATCTACAGTCTTTATTTACTCATATGTAAACATATGTACACAAGAAGGAAGAAATAATCAATATTATGATCCATAAATAAAATTTCATTTATTTCTCATCTAGAGTCCGTTTCTCTTCTTGGTGCATAGTCTCCCTGCTTTTGAAAAGGAACACTCACAGTGTACTAAAATACCTAGGATACATAACTTTTTCAGAATTAAGATATAGTGTTGGATAAAAGAGTTTTCCGTTTCTCACCAGTTTAACGGATCACTGTCTCAAGGCAAATATGCCTCAGATAAGTATCTACGTAGTTCGATAATCGCTGCACGTGACTCCCTTGGAGCTGCGAAGACACTCGAAACAGCTGTTAGTATTTTATCCGCAACCACTAAGGGACATAATCTGTTTATACCTTCGAAGAAAACAGAAGTTATGTCTTTCATGAGGCAGAACCCAGTTCCCACAAAAATGATAATAAAGGCACTGAGGGGTTCGGGGGAGGGGGTTGTTTTGAGGGAGGAAACGAGACAGCGAGGTCATCCGTCTCATCGGATTAGGGAAGGACAGCAAGGAAGTCGGCTGTGCCCTTTCAAAGGAACCATCCCGGCATTTGCCTGGAGCGTTTTAGGGAAATCACGGAAAACCTAAATCAGGATGGCCGGACGCGGGATCGAATCGTCGTCCTCCCGAATGCGAGTCCAGTGAGCTATCCACTGCGCTACCTCCCTCGGTGGAGAGGCACTGAGTCAAGGTAACGATCTGCCAGCTAAATCAGTGGGTAAGCCAAGTGCACAAAGAGCAGAGTGACTGCAGAGTTGCTTTGTAATCTACTGTATGTGATTGGCGATTGGGATAGGCCTGAGCGTGACATTCCCTGGCGATTAGGATCGCCCGGCGGGCAAGATTGGTTCGTGAATGGGATCAAATGGTGCATGGGATCGGATGACGAAAAAGATCACCCAGAGTACGAGATCGATTGGCAGGTGGGATTGACCGGCGCACGGAATGGGCTGGCGATAGGGGTCGGCCGTCGAGCCGTAGGGTGGGGTCGCTTTGCGGTCCACTCCATGCCAGTAGTGGCTGACAACAGCTGGTCGTTTGGCTCACGTGATCACCAGCGTGTTCCCAGTGCAATAGTATGTCAAAGGGCAAGAACATCTCACTCAGCAGTATTTAAACATTTACGGGCTTCTGGAGTTTGAGATTTTCCTTTCAAATCAAGAGCAGATACATAGGGTATAAACGACAACCGTTTACTATGTACCACAGTAGCATATAGAAAGTCGAGACAAATGATTTGATACAGAACACGTGAGGCCTATCAAGTCTATTAGTCCTAGGGAAAAAATGAATACTATTTTTTTGTAGGAAATTTAGGCAATTTAAATTTGTACTGGAATACGTATTCGCTATACGCCTCGTTTTCGAAGCTATTCAAGGAAAACGTACAAAAGTGAACTTCAAACTCATCCCTCATAATCTTATATTAGCTATGTGATATTTGTTTGCAATTATTAACGTTTGTTATATTAGTGATTTGTCTGTTTGTTTCTTATGTGTCTGTATTTCCATACGATAAATAAAATAAAAATCTTCCATTAGTCAGGATTTCAAGTATGCGGTTGATGGCCCTCCCACCTACCACTAATGTGCAAAAATGTGCAGCTGCACTGATTGTTTTCCGTATTCGCCTCTTTTTTGGTTTTCATTGACTGGGCTATTACGCTATTATGCCACAGGCTTTGTCGGCTATTTCGTTAACATCACTAATTTAAACTTTCCCATGAGAGTGATGGAATGAAAAACGACTTTTGTAAACGCTATACAGAAACTAATTACGTTTACTGTTTAATGTAAAGTTAATTCTTACTAGCACAGTAGTTTCGTAGTAAGGAGACCAGACAAACAAAACGACTTAATAGTTAATTTTATGCTGACAAAAGTCACAAAAATTCGAGGTAAAACTTACACAAACGTCCATTTCACAATCTGAAAGTATACGATTAAGCTGGGTGGCATAATAGCCGAGTCAGTGTACACCAAAAAAGGTGGAATGTCGGAAATAATGCCTCTACTTGAACAATTTCATACAATGGTAGAAGGTTGTGCCATCGACAACATACTATAAATACTTACTGGTGAGGGATGAGGGTTGGGGTGATGGTGCATTTGGAAGTAACATTTCTAAGTTTTTTCTTGAATAAATTGAAAAATGAGGCCTCTAGCCAAATCGTATCTCGGTGCAAAATTAAACTACATTAAATTTCCGACAAAAAAGGTCCTATTAGTATTTTTCTCTAAGACTAACAGTTTGTGCGAACGAAGTGAGAGACTATTGAAAATCCCACGTGAGGCGTATATGCTGTAACTTAGGTAAGTTTTCTAAGTCAGTTTGCGGTCGTTTCCCGACTTGATAGACCACAACTGTCTCCCTATATCAAACTGTTGTGTCTTGACTTCCTCTAGACCTCTGTGGTACAAAGTGAACAGTTATCGATTTATACCCAGTATAAGGTACGAAGTGTTTTCTGCATTAACTCAGTGTTCCGAAGAACTTATTTTTCTTCATTTTTTGTTCTTTTCATGATTGAGAAAAATTTCATGCATTTGTAAGATGTGCAGATGCATACATGCACATTGTTTACAGCACTTGCTTTTTCGCAGCGCCGGGCGGGATAGCCGCGCTGTTTAGGGCGTCTTGCCACGGTTCGCGCGGCTCCCGCCGTTCGAGTCCTCCCTCGGGCATGTGTGTGTGTGTGTGTGTGTGTGTGTGTGTGTGTGTGTGTATGTGTATGTGTGTGTGTGTTGTCTTTAGCGTAAGTATGTAAGTCTAGGAACCGATGACCTCAGCAGTTTGGTCCTATAGGAACTTACCATCACCACATTTCTTTTTGCAGCTTCGGAAATGTTTCCTTCAGCATGTGATTTGGGGCAACGTTGCAACACCCTGTCACAGAATCTTCCTTCCGCTCGCTAATATCTCCAGAGAGACATTTCGACTCAGAAGAGCTAGCGCTCTTTTTTTCTGTATCACCAATCACCCAACACTAATTCTAACCCCTTCACATTTATGCCTGTTATCTGAAGACAAATAGTAGCAACATTTAGTGTCATCCTGCCCCATTAGTCGGAGGCAGGCAGCAGATGGGCTAGGAAATGCGTAGGCTGTCGTTAACGCTATAACACAAACAGCTGTGTATGGAGTGGTGCTGTAACCAGGAAGCATGTGTGAACTTTCTATAAAAACTGTCTGTATGTGATAAAGCTGAATATATTGATTTCTTTAGATATCACATTCAATTGCTGGGCAAAAGTAACTATTGGTTGGTCCTGTGTCACACGTGTGAACAGTGTCATGAAGTAGAACAGTAAACATCATGAATTGCAAAATTTGGAATAAAGGAAGTGAATATAATTAAATGTGTGTTCAGTGAAAACCATACAATTAAAAATGAGTACCGAAGTACATAAAGAACGTTGCGCGATAAGAAGTGCGATGTTTGACTTGAAATTTCTACAACAAATAAAGCATTGCTCTACTCGTAAGAAAATAACTGTTTGAAACTGTCAAGGCAGTTCTTGAAAATTAATGTGTTTGCTAGACTATGACCTGACAACTACACACTGACTGCGCAAGAACACAAGATGAGATCTACCATGAAATAAAAGTGTCTTATCTCTTGCTCAGCGTCCTACTTTTTGTCTGGAGGAGTGACGTTCTCGAAAGTAGCAGATGCAGCAAGTAGAGGAAAAGAAACTATCCAATATCAGTTTCTTTGGTTTTACTTGTCGGAAACAATCTGTGACTTCGTGCGTCGGAAGATGCAGTGGGGAAACAACAAAATATTCAAAACTTTGTTACTTTAAAGAAAACCATTCCTTAGTAATCAAATTCTGATCATTCATAACGGTACATCACACAGATCCTACGTCCTCACGTTTTACCTCTTATGCAAAGTATCGTGGTGCTCGCCTCCAAACGCACGTGCCTATATGAACCTATCGGCGTGGCCAGCACCATCCCCAGGTCTCAGAGCATGTGTGGATTCGGTTCGGATGTCAACTTCCTCCCAGTGTCAGTTTCCAGGATATCAAGTTCTACTTGCAACTGATGTGGACCAGATTGTCTCATGAGAGGTTCAAAAAATGTCGTTATTACACCGCTGCCAACCGAATCAGTGCGTGCACCCAGATCAAAATGGATTCAGCGACATACTGATAAGTGGATTTCTGCCAACTTCTTTGGAAATTTTACTCGATTTTGTAATCACTGAAGTAAAACGACCTATCCTCCCATGAAGTTTCATTTGTTTTCCACCTTCTCTTCGAGCTTTTTCGCTTTTTTGTCGGGAAGTATATTGAGAAAATCGGTTAAAGCATACCTCTTAAATATTTTATTTTACAAAGCCAAGGATTATTTAGGTAACAGAATTAGGAACAGTCAAATATTGACATTATTCGGTAATAAATAAATGTCATTCTACGTAAACTGTCAATATTCAATGAGTGTTAATGTAAAATCCTATGCTGAGGATCTGTGTTGGATAACATCTTTCCAGTGGGTGACTGTGGTGAGATATTGATTCAGCTTCAACATATAACGGCAGAAGTATCCTGAAGCGAAGTTCCTGGATTCATCCAAAAGTGCATGTGTGTGTGCGAGGCGTGCATATGAGTGCGAGTGGCACACACACACACACACACACACACACACACACACACACACACACACACACACATATATATATATATATATATATATATATATCACTGCCCACATTACCTACAGAGATACTGTCTGTACTGTGCGCGCGCGTGTGTGTGTGTGTGTGTGTGTGTGTGTGTGTGTGTGAAATCTTATGGGACTTAACTGCTAGGGTCATCAGTTCATAAGCTTACACACTACGTAACGTAAATTATCCTACGGACAAACACACACACCCATACCCGAGGGAGGACTCGAACCTCCACCGGGACCAGCCGCACAGTCCATGACTGCTGCGCCCCAGACCGCTCGGCTGATCCCGCGCGGTTGTGCGTGTGTAGTGCCCGGTACTGACGGTGTGTCTGTACCTAATGAAGGCAGTGATACATGATGCGGTACAATGAAGGGGTTCAAGCGAATAGTGCAAGAAATAATATTATTGTATGCACCAAATAATTTGAAATAATTTCCTTTTTTCTGATACTATCTATGGATGAATAACGAACTTACTATCTAACTATAATGAAACAGTCTTAGAAAAAAAATGTATTCATGCACCAAATAATTTGAAATAATTTCCTTTTTTCTGAAACTATCTATGGATGAATAACGAACTTACTATCTAACTATTATGAAACAGTCTTAGAAAAAAATATACACTAGTGAAATTACAACGAATTAATCGTGTAACTGCATCTTGGTCGTCATCTATATCTGAATCTTTCATTAAGCTGCAACATAGCCAACTACCTGAAACAGTCCGCCCGGCTAGCCGCGCGGTCTAACGCGCTGCTTCCCGCGCGGGAAGGTCTGACCGTTCCCAGTACGAATCCGCCCGGCGGATTAGTGTCGAGGACCGTTGTGCCGGCCAGACTGTGAATGGTTTTCAAGGCAGTTTTCCATCTGCCTCGGCTGGTTCCCCTCGGCTGGTTCCCCTTATTCCGCATCAGTTACACTGTGTCGGCGATTGCTGCACAAACACTGTCTCCACGTACGCATACAGCGTAATTACACTACCATGCAAACATTTGGGGCTATACATTGGGGAGGGGGAGGGGGAGGGCATCCAGTGGGGGCCAAATCGCACAATAATCCTGGTTTCGGTGTGGGGCGGCGGTGGGGGGGGGGGGGGGGGACTGCTGGGGCCTGTTGTGGGGATGCGAACCACAGAGGGCTGCGGCGGTAACAAGCCTCTCCGCCGTTTCCAGGTCCCCTGTTACAGTACACAATACGCATCAAACAGATCAGGTGAACTTGTTGACACTGTTGTCAACCAAATTCGAGGTGTGCCTATTAAATTTTGTCGGGAAAAGTGTTGTCGATGACTGAAACATGTGAACCGGTGCTTGTTCACTGTCAATATTCCTTGACGTTCCTCATTAAAAATGCTGCCACCAACTAAATTTTGCAGATCTTGGATGGGGACACATACTAGATGTTACAGTTTTCTTCAACAGGCGCTGAAACACTTCAAGCGCATGTAAGCGTTTCCTCCTTTGCCTGTTTTTCGTGCAGACTTCAGTTGCTAATCAATACCAGGTACGTCCAGAAAGCAAATCCCGTTTGTAAATCGTTGTGCTACAACCTCAGTTCGACGCATACGTGGTAGCTGCTTTGGGAGAAGAAGACGGAGGTGAGACCATTTTGGGTTCTCTGCCTGTTGTTTATGGTATATAGTGCTTATTTAGAATGGCAGAGTTGACTGAAAAGCGCTCCAGTAATGACATTTACACTGTAATTCGTTTTCTGAATGTGATGAAAACTAAACCAGTCGACGTTGAGCGATAGACTTGCGAGGTTTAGGGAGAAAATTAGACTTGTGATTCAATCGCAAGCAGATAGGACCGACAGTTCAGTGAAGGACGTGATCAAATGACGATGCAAACGAAGTTGTGTCCATGTCGGGTTAGTGAACACTTGGTTTGTGCAGTTGAAGATTTACAGCATCCGATCTTTTCAAGAACTTCTTTATGGAACTGCTTCTGAAAACTTAATTTTCGAAAACTGTATGCTTGTTTTGCGCCAAAAACTGCTACAGAGCAACACAAAAAACCTTGTCTGGGCTGTACACCTTACTTTTGACACGTTACAACAGACGATGAGTCCCTTCTGAGCGAGATAATGTGATTTCGGTCGCTCACGATACTGATCAATCCAAAGGGCAATGAATGGGTTCACAGGACACTGCATCGCCAGTAAAGGCTAAAGCAGCCTGACACATCGAAACGTTATGTGCAGTCTTTTGGGATAGACCATTCTACTGATAGTTTTTGTATAGCAAGATAAATCAAAGCAAATGTTTACAGTGGGACGTTCATGAAACTGCGTCGCGGAATACAGAATAAATGGCGCAGGAAGATCATTAACACAATGCGAACGAGACACGAACACTCACGCACGACTTTGGCTGCAAAACCACTATGACCAGCCTCCGTATGTTATTCCCTTTCATCACGTCCCATAGCTGTAAGAATAGGAATTACTCTTCTGACAGTTTTAATTTCTCTCCTGTTCCGCCTTTTCATTTAAGTTCTCAGTTATTTACTAGATATATTCTAATCTGTACAGTTTTTACCCTCTGCCGCTTTCTCTAGCACTATGGAAGTTTTCCCTATTGTTTTAACAGATGTTCTGTGATCATTTCTCTTCTTCTTTTCAGTGTTCCCGTATGTTCCTTGCTTTGCTGGCTAAAGCAGCCTATAAGATACAGTGTTGCCAAGCGTGTTCTTCGTATGGTTTCCTCAAACCGAACAAACGTACTTTTGCTCACCTACCCTATATTTATCACTTCCGAAAGGCACATTTTTAATGATAATGAGCCTGCCGGTGTGGCCGAGCGGTTCTATGCGCTTCAGTCTGGAACCGCGCGACCGCTACGGTCGCCGGTTCGAATCCTGCCTGGGGCATGGATGTCTGTGATGTCCTTAGGTTAGCTAGGTTTAAGTAGTTCTAAGGTCTAGAGGACTGATGACGTCAGATGTTAAGTCCCATAGTTCTCAGAGCCATTTGAACCTTTTTTTTTAATGATAATGAGCAGCTGAACAGGTGATAACTCACGGTTCCACAGATTTCAGTACATTACTGCAGCTTAGCGCGTTCAAGTGCTTCAATTTGCCCGCACTTCGACGTGCTTGGCTAACGTCAATTATTAATCAAATCGGAAACGGCACAACGCGTCAAATTTTTTTCGTATGAATTATTTCTCAGCATAATCTACCCTACAACACCTCTACATGCTTTTTAGACTGTTTCTGATTACCTTGTAGAGATAGTACTCCATTGCTCTCCACAATAGTGCATTTTGCTTGCACCATTTATAGCCTGTAGCTGAGAGAAGCAGAGTTATCTACTGGAAGCATGCGACAACGCATGACGGCGGGCGATCACGGATAGGAAAAGTCGTTGAAAATCCTTACCGGCATTTATTTCGATGTGGAACACGCACGGCTGTGAATGGAAACCAATTTACCGGCGTCGAGCTAGTGCTGACATTAACTTGTCAGGTTTTACACAGCTGCCTGCAAACGAGAAGACAACCGGACTGGGCCCACTTTTTACTACAGTAAACTGGAAGTAAACTGGACGGCGTCTCAAGACCAAGGTCGCTCGCCGTACATTAATGCCCCTGCGGTGACGTCGATTCCTTAAAGCCGCGACCGAGAGAGAGTGAATCCAGACAGGTTTCAGTGTGGGACTTCTCAAGGACGGCGAGAATCCTGGAAGTGGACCGTCTCTGAAATCGTAACAGGTCCTCACAGAGAAAGATGGCACCTCAGTAGGGAGCGTATGACAGTGTGGGACATTATTAAAATGACCGTCATACAGCGTATTTAGATATGTCACCGGCAAGCTAGCGACCTTTACTTCCAGTGCCACATGAGTTCTCAAACGTTTTCCTCCAGACATTACAACTGGAAGAACAGGGTTCGTATTGTGGATCTGAACTGACCTCTTGCGGAAGTTATCCAGGTCGACAAATAGGACTAAATGGATAACAGTGAGCATTACTGCTTTACACGCTACATTGTCACCAAGACTGCACACACTTGTTATGCTCTGTAAACTGCTGAGATTCATGTAAAAGACGTAGTTTTGTGGCATGGAGCGCCATGAATACTAAGTTCTGATCACAGCAAAAGTATTTCATTTAAGACTTATGTCAAAAACAATTTCACTTCGCTATATCGTCCACAGGGTGGCAACTGCCCACCAATGGCAGACGAATAACCTTACAGACCGTTGCAAGGTTACTACCTTGCTTTTGGTATTAATGAAACTGATGTGAGCTCCATTTTTGTTTGATGAGTCGTAGTTCATATCTGTACACTGGAAATTTTGGAGACAGGAGTCTTCAATAGTCGATATGTTACTCCACAAAGGTTCTGAGTACAAACAATGTGATCTTTGGTTGTCAATAGCATTGTCGTTGCCAACTGAGCATTCAGCGAGAAGCGAGAGAGTGAGTCGGGTGTTGGTCCCGCTGCTGAGTGGTATGGAAGTAACTAGCGGAACACAGAGGCAAACGCAGAGGAAGTTGCTTTTTGGAAATATGGTTTTGTAAAGATAGATTTGAAAAGTGTGAATTCAGGTAATGTTGCCTCTGAATTCCTTGCTCGGGCGTAATTTATCATGAGTTTGAGAAAAACAAATATTTATCATCATTTTTTTTTATTGGTTGGGGTCGGTTACTAAACGAAGTTATCTCCTCGCCTAGCTTGTCATTGATTAATTTCATGACAGAATCATATTTTTTCATAAAAAGTGATTTCTGGTAAAGACGATTGTAAATGTTAAGGAACTATAGGTTCACAATATAGTAGTATTTCTATCGCCATCTCCTCACGAAAATTTTGTTTTGTAGTTGTGTGTCACCGTATTCTACTGAATAGCAGAGTAATCACGTAGTTGAAGATGTGTAGATGAGTCTCCGTGGTTGCAGATGGCACGCAAACGTGACGCCTTGAGTGGTTGCGTCACTTTCTGCACCAACCTTACACACTATCAATCGAAAGTATCCGGACACTGCTCTGTAGCGCGGGGGAGGCAAGTACTATATTGTCCGTACGTATAGTGGTCACTGGATGTCACGTGAGTGGAAGTTGCGCAAGCCGACTATTGGCGATTTCAATCTGAGGTGGAAACACGAAGTAATGACCACAGACAAACCAAAACAAGGCTGATCTCGTGTACTGACGGGCAGAGAACTCCGCGTGTTTCAGAGGTAGGTGGCAAAAAATCACATGATATCAATGGGTGGACTCAATGGTGAGTTCCAAACTGCTGCCAGCAGCTTAGCTGGCACAAGGTAGGTAGCCAGAAGGAAGGGCTGCAAGGGTCGAGCAGCTCCTCATCAGTCACGCATTTCTGTGGTCAGTTCACAGCAAGTACAAAGAGCAATCCGAATTTACGGTGACTCACCGCAAATGAGTGATTCTGAGTGATGAATAACGCTGTACGTTGTGACAGTCAGACGGAAGTGTCTGTGTTTGGCGAATACCTGGGGTACGTTATGTGCCACTGCGTGTAGTTCCAGAAGTAAACAACGGAGGTGGTGCTATTAGAGCATGCGAGCGTTTCACGTGATTAGGGTGTAGTTCCTCTATTGCGCTTAAGTACATGCTAAATACAGAAAGATATAAGAGATATGAAGACATTTTACAGCGTCGTGTACTGCATACGAGACAGGAACAGCTGGGAGACGCTGACTGTTGGAAGCACCGTGACGGTGCACCCTGTCATAAGGAAGCGCTGCGAGGCTACGGTCTGTAGACAGGAACCTATCTGAAAGGGACTAGGCTGCTCATAGCCCCGACGTGGACCCACCGGAACACCTTTAACATGAGTTACGATGGCGACTTCTGTCCACATTCCAACCTCCAACATCAGTACCTGTCCTGCTTTCAGCTCTCTAGGAAGAATGGACTGCCATTCCGCCACAGACATTCAAACACCTCATTGAAAGTGTCTCCAGGAGAGTTCAAGAGGTCATAACAGTGAATCGTATTAATCTCCGACAACCGGTGTCTAGGTTCTCCTGATAAGGTGGTGTACTAGCTTTCCACCATTTACTACCCGGTGGCACGGGTAAAATACAGGGAGTGAAAGGTTATTTACAAATTGTACAGAAACCAGATGGCAGTTATAAGAGTCGAGGGGCATGTAAGGCAAGCAGTGGTTGCTAAGGGAGTGAGACAGGGTTGTAGACTATCCCCGATGTTATTCAATCTGTATATAGAGCAAGCAGTAAAGGAAACAAAAGAAAAATTCGGAGTTGGAATTAAAATCCATGGAGAAGAAATAAAAACTTTCGGGTTCGCGGATGACATTGTAATTCTGTCAGAGACAGCAAACGACTTGCAAGAGCAGCTGAACGGAATTGACAGTGTCTTGAAAAGAGGATATAAGATAAACATCCACAAACGAGGATAATGGAATGTAGTCGAATTAAATCGGGTGATGCTGCGGGAATTAGGTTAGGAAATGAGACGCTTAAAGTAGTAAACGAGTTTTGCTATTTGGGGAGCAAAATAACTGATGTTGGTAGAAGTAGAGAGGATATAAAATGTTGACTGGCAATGACAAGGAAAGCGTTTCTGAAGAAGAGAAATTTGTTAACATCGAGTACAGATTTAAATGTCAGGAAGTCGTTTCTGAAAGTATTTGTATGGAGTGTAGTCATGTATGGAAGTGAAACGTGGACGATAAATAGTTTGGACAAGAAGAGAATAGAAACTTTCGAAGTGTGGTGCTACAGAAGAATGCTGAAGATTAGATGGGTAGATCACGTAACTAATGGGGAGGTATTGAATAGAATTGGAGAGAAGAGAAATTTGTGGCATAACTTGACTAGAAGAAGGGATCGGTTTGTAGGGCATATTCTGAGGCATCAAGGGATCACCAATTTAGTATTGGAGGGCGGCGTGGAGGGTAAAAATCGTACAGGGAGACCAAGATATGAATACACTAAACAGATTCAGAAGGATATAGGCTGCAGTAGGTACTGGGAGATGAAGAACCTTACACAGGATAGAGCACCATGGAGAGCTGCATCAAACCGGTCTCTGGACTGAAGACCACAACAACAACAACAACTACCCGGTTGGCGGAACAACACTTTATTCAGTTTTCCACTGCTGGTACTATCTGTTTACTCCTTGTATGGGATATACAAAGTATATGATGTTAAGTCCGGGATTATCAGGTCAAAAATGAATCTTACTCTTGTAGCCAAGTGCCAACAAACCAATTAGTTACGATTATGTCATGAGAAATACCTAACTTTCTTCACACTACAACTCATGTTGTTGGTCAGGGCCCGCAGCCACGCCCGCAGCAGGCAGAGGCAGTGGTGTGTCGTGCAGGGAAGCGGACCCCACAGGGGCACCTGCAAATTGTATGCCGGCGGGACACGTTTCGTCTTCTGCGCCGGTCCATTATTCACACTCTCCACGGCGGCACGCACCACGTAAGCCGAAGAAAAACCGATCTCAGGACCACACGGGTTTTAAAAAAAGAGAACCCAGCGTCACGTTTCGATGTAGAAAAGTCTTTAAATTTAATCGTAGAACACGTAGCGATAAATACTATAAAATTATGTTGCGTATATCCCTCAGTTGTAGCTTACGTATTGTCATGTTAACATGGGCTATCGAAATAAATAAATGAGGCACATATCTGTTATTCGTGTGTCTGGATTCAGCTGATCTCAATGACGTGTTTTGAGCACAAATAAAACAATGTTCGTGCAAGCAACTTACGGGTATGTAGTCAGGTAAGGTCCTGGACAAATGTTGATGTTTTTACAAGTGAACGCCTCTGTCAATTTCAAGGTACAAATGAAACTAGAAGTCGCTCTGCGTGGCAACTGAAACTCTCAGTGGGTGGGGCTACGTCAACCAGGAAACAAAACGCAGCTTATGCAAGAGGACAACACATACCTTAAATACCTAGTGCCACTACACAACCAAGGACCACCAATCAGAAGTTACCGATCGTGGGCGTAAGTTACCAACGGGTAAGTAGAGTAAATTCTGACACCCTGCTGTTGCACCAGGGTAAAAACAGGATTCCTGTCACAAGAAGCATACGAAGCATACACCTCCGTCTCTGCTTTATGCCAACAGCATCCTTAATAATGCTATCCCAACAGCTGAAAGTGCACGTCTGAATCTCTGTATTGTTATCTTCCGTCGGTTGACGTGTATCAAGACAAAGTCCTGTAACGGCAGATCTACCCGGCTGTCGGAAGCCTTTGTCGAAGCTGCCATGCACACAGGGGTCTGTTTCATCTATGCTTTCAAACTGACGGCGTATTTTTCTGTCAAAACGTAGGCGGGCGTCATGTTAACCGTCTGCATTCCCGTTAGTTACCTGAATAATCGATACGCTGGGAGAAGCTAAAATTTGACAAATAACGTTCGTGCGTGCGAAGTTATTCCATACTCATCAGCTGATAGGACAGCGCATTCGACTGCCTTCCGGAGGATCCAGGTTCAGTTCCGCGTAGTGCCAGGGATTTTTCCTTGATAGGTGCATAAACCTCGAGATCGGAATCGAGGAGTTCCTTGAATAAGAAGGGGCAGCTCCTAGGTGTGGGAAGCTGTCAACGACCGTGAGAAGGGTGTGCTCACCGATCCGTACCGCAACGAGTGACGCCATATGGCATCCACGCCTACATCCACATCCACATCTATATTCTGTGATGCATGGGGCAGGGTACTTCGTGTACCAGTGTCACTCCCCCACTTCCCCGTTCCAGTTGCGGATGGTCCTGCTCTCTCAATTTCTGGTAAGCCTCCATGTGAGCTCTAATCTCTCTGATTTTACCATCATGATCTCTTATCGACATATACATTCGAGGAAGCGAAACACTGCCTGGCTCTTACAGCAACATACGCTGTCAGACATTTAATACTAAACTACATCGTGATGCACAGCGCCTCTTTTGCAGCGTCTGCCATGGCAGTTGGTTGAACAACTCCTCGACGCTTTCGCACTTAGCAGATGAACCTGCTCTTCCTTTGGATCTTCTCCGTGTCCTCTGCGAATCCTGTCTGGTACGCATCCCAGCCTGATCAGCAGTATTCATGTATTGTTGGAATAAGTGTTATGTAAACAGAAACTTCCTGACAGATTAAAACTGCGTCATGTCTCCGCAATATCCTTTCTTCCAGGAGTGCTAGTTCTGTAAGGTTCGCAGAAGAGCTTCTGTGAAGTTTGGAAGGTAGGAGATGAGGTACTGGCGGAACTGAAGCTGCGAGGACGGGGCGTGAGTCGTGCTTGGGTAGCCCAGATGGTAGAGCACTTACCCCCGGATGGTAAAGGTCCCGAGTTCGAGTCTCGGTCCGGCACACAGTTTTAATCTGCCAGGAAATTTCATATCAGCGTACACTCCGTTGTAGAGTGAAAATTTCATTCTGGTTTTGTAAGTTTCTCCCTAGTTACTTCATTTGTAAGTTACTGCATTTCGTGACGTTTCTTCCAATGAATCTCAGTCTGGAGTCTGCCTTGCCTGGGATTAGTTCTATGTGGTCGTTCCATTTTAGATCGCTCCGTACGCATACGCCTACATATTTCATGTATGTGATTGCTTCCGATGATTGTTAAGTAAAAATGTAATCGTTCAATCTTGAAAGACATCATGTTCACGGCAGTGACTGTTAAACTTTTTATTTCCACTATTGCAGTTTCGCCCTTAGGCCATTATCAAGTGCAGATGTTTTGGCTTTAAGCCATGTCTACTTTATACAAGCTGACATATTTATATGTCGTTGTCATTTCGTGTTATATACATTCGTAACGACAAACAAATGTGTCAGCTTGTATAAAGTAGACATGGCTTAAAGCCAAAACATCTGCACTTGATAATGGCCTAAGGTCGAAATTGCAATAGTGGAAATAAAAAGTTCAACAGTCGCTGGCGTAAACATGATGACTTTCAAGAAATTTCACATGACTGTGAATCCTAGTAATGAAAAGTTAATCAGTCTTACAATAATTTGTATTTCTGCTTATTTATACGCCATAACTTAGATTTATTTATGTTGGGGGTCAACTCACAATCTCTGCACCAAGCATCGATCCTTCACAGGTCTTCCTGAATTTCGCTACAATTTTCTAGAGTTACGACTTCTCTGCATACAGAAGCACCCTCGGCGAAAATCGTCATGGGACTTCCGATATTATTCACTGCGTCATTTATATGTATTGTGATAGATAATGATCCTGTAACGCTCATCTGGGGTACGCTAGAAGTTCCTTTTAGCTCTAGTCCGACTTGGTGTGTACCTCAAAAAATTCGCCTATACTCAATAATTCCTCCGCCCACGATTGTGCACGCTGTTGATTTAGCAGTCAAACTACAGTTAACCAGAAGTCTGCCAGAAGATGTATTCCACTAGTTTGCCCTCATCAACTGTCCGCGAAGACGACCACATTTTCTGGTACCAGAAACTATACGGAGCACCTGTACCTCGTGCGCTTTCAGTCGACAGTCGGACTCCGTCCCGGTCTCGGGAAGGTCGCGTCGTGGGCGTGGAGCGACTGGGAAGGAAAAAATGAACAGACAGACTGACAGAGAGAGAGAGAGAGAGAGAGAGAGAGAGAGAGAGAGAGAGAGTAGGAACTCCTTGATGTGCGCGGCAGGTAGGGCGGAGCAGCGGTTGCCATGGAGACGCTGGCCGGCCTATCTGCGGGCGTAAATCACGGCGGCCTCCCAATTACCGGGCCTCTCGACCGCCCTCCCCACCCCCCCCCGTTCCCGCCGCCCCCGCACCTTTATCACTCGCTCCCCTGCCTTCCCCTTTTCTGCCTTTTTTCCCCCTCAGCTCCGCCTGCTCTTACAGCCAGACGCCGCCTATCGGCCGCTCCACTCGCCCTCGTAAATCTCCACCTTATCCCCGTCTCCAGTGCACTCAGAGATGAGAGGAGGCAGAAAAGAGAGAATCAGAAAGTGAAAGGGATAGGAAGACGTCTGGGCGTTCCAATTACTACCTGCTCTCTAGCAGCCGTGTTCCATTAACGAAGGTCGGCCGGTCCGCTGTAGAGTTCGGACTGCGTCATGCCCATTAGGATACTCGCTCCACAATAAGAAACAGGCCACAACCTACACTCATGTGGCGAGGAGTAGCTCACATGTCACTGGTGAGTGCACGGCATACCGTAAGTAACGGAGATCTCGAAGGGTCGCACACGCAGCAAATGTCATGGACAGTGACCTAGATTTCGTGGTCATTCCCTCTCTTTCCGTCAAGTATTTTTTTTTTTTTTTTCGTGTGAGGGAGAAGGGCTAATGGCGACTGCTCAGTCTTCTGACTTGTTTGATGCTGCCTGACACGAATGTTGCTACCGTCCAATTTCTTCATCGTAGACTAGGATTTGCATAATACGTCCTCAATTATTTGTTGGATGTATTAAAATTTCTATCTTCAAAATGGCTCTGAGCACTATGGGACTCAACATCTTAGGTTATAAGTCCCCTAGAACTTAGAACTACTTAAACCTAACTAACCTAAGGACATCACACACACCCATACCCGAGGCAGGATTCGAACCTGCGACCGTAGCAGTCCCGCGGTTCCGGACTGCAGCGCCAGAACCGCTAGACCACCGCGGCCGGCATTTCTATCTTCCCCGACAGTTTTTACTACCTACAGTTGCCTCAAGTCCTTTGAAAGTTATTCCTTGATGACTTAAGACGTGTCCTGTTCCTTCTTCCTGTCAGTTTTTTCCTGCATGTTCCTTTTGGGGAGAATTTCCTCATTTATTGTGTTATCAGTCTACCTAATTTGCAGCATCTTCCTATAGCATCACCCACGAAACTCTGACAATAGAGGTTAAAGGTGACATGGCAAACATCTTGAAAGAAGAGTACAACGTTAAAAACTCATGGCTTTAAAAGGACATAAGATGGCTTCAGTCTAAAATTACGGTAAACAATAAAATATCATTAAATCTCTCAGCAGACTATCGAAAAAAAAGTTTTATTGGTATATTCAAAGATTTTCAGAAGCAAGACTGACTCACAAGATGTGAACATACACGGATCTGGTGAAAGCAGATAGTGAAATAAGTATGCAGAAAGAGATAATTTTTTTACATGTTAAATTATTTATATCATGTACGTATCACACGGGTAGATCACGTAACTAATGAGGAGGCTCTGAATAGAATTGGGGAGAACAGAAATTTGTGGCACAACTTGACAAGAAGAAGGGCTGGGTTGGTAGGACATGTTCTGAGGCATCAATTTAGTACTGGAGGGAAGCGTGGAGGGAAAAATCGTAGAGAGAGGCCAAGAGATGAATACACTAAGCAGGTTCAGAGGATTGTAGGCTGCAGTAGGTACTGGGAGATGAAGAGGCTTGCACAGGATAGAGTATCATGGAGAGATGCATCAAAACAATCTCTGGACTGAAGACCACAACAACAACAACAACAACAATATTGTCTACTTAAATTCAGTTTAAATGTATGCAACAGATAATTGTTGCTCTTTATAGTCTGAGGTTGACAATATGGGTGACACCCAAAAGACATTAATAAATGTAAAAAAAAAATCAGAAGAAGAACAGATAAATTCGTCAAACATTTAGGACAGATACAAGACAAACTACTGACTAATAGAAAGTACAGTTGGAGAAGGAAAGTTTGAAGGAAACCGGAACGAAATGAACTGAGGAGAGAAGGAAAATTCTGTGAGAATAGATACCGTTAAGCGTCTATGTTCATTCGATACGAATCATAACACTAAAACCCTGGAAGCATTTATGTTCAGGGATCTCTCTTTTTGTTACACTAGGTGGCACTGATTACTCTCAAGTTAACACACAAGTGACGGTTCGTTGTTAAAACTTCACAAGAAGAAGAAGTGAATTTGTTTTTTTGTGCGGTACTTGCAACTTCACTGCGGTCTGCGGCTCTGCGAGCTCGCCGAAATGTAGTCTGGTGGAGTTCCAGATACGGTTAACAGGCACACCATGCTTTCCCTTTTAGCTTACGGCTGAAGCGGTGGTATAACCGTCGATCTATTCTCACGTCAAAGGACTCAGTGCACCAACACGTCAAGCCTCTGGTTGTCGTAAACTTAGAAAGGAAGAAACTAATCACATCTCAGTTCGCGCACGGTGGAAGGATGTGAGGAGTTTGTGACATCTGTGCGGAGTGACGAGGCTGCACTGAGACAACTAGAGCCCGCCATGTGGTAAAGCTTCACGCAGACCGTATCACGCAGTCCACTCAGCCGACACCCTCGGCCCCCACTGCGCAGTGATATTTGACTACTCAGCTGAGAGCGGGAACCGTTCCCCAAGCAGCACAATGTGGAGGTGGGGTTGCGTGGTGGTCTTTTGTGCTTTTTGGATAAGATATCTAGCTGTGATTACTACTTGAAATTGTAATACATGAAATTTTAAAACAGAAAATTATAAAAAATTTTAATTTATTAGAAGAGAAAAAAAGAAGACAGGCAGGATTAGTGTTGGAGGTAGCTGTCCCGTTACCACGCCGCTCAGGACGTGGACTCCTAATGTGTTCGAGCCCGACGTTCCTGGGCAAGATATCCCATTATTGCATTATTACAAGAGATAATTCACGTCTCGGATGTCACGAGTCGATTCATCTGTCGCACAATACATCTATGTTTGTTAACGTTTTTATATCGTGTCTACTATATGTTAACTAGTTAGAGTACATACGTTAAATATTTTTCTATGTGAATGTATTCAGTTACAAGTTCTACGTGATGTCTGGTACAATAACTGGCCACGATCTATCCCGTTTTAGTCTGTTGACAGGTTTCTGTTCTACCTTATATGTGGGTTATGTTTCGTATATTTTGTCTCGTTTATTGTGTATACTGAGTGCTATTTTTGTCTCATCATTATACAAGTATGTGCACTGCGCATCACAATTAAAGGATGACTTAGCCTTTAGCGGGCAAGTACAAGTCTGGTTGTGGCTAAGCCATGTCTCCGCAATATCCTTTCCTCCAGGAGAGCTTCTGTGAAGTTTGGAAGGTAAGAGACGAGATACAGGCGGAACTGAAGCTGTGAGGGTGGGTCGCGAGTCGTGCTTGGGTAGATCAGTTGGTAGAGCACTTGCCCGTGGACGGCAAAGGTCCCGATTTCGAGTCTCGGTCCGGCACACAGTTTCATACTAGCACACACTCCACTGCAGAGCAGAAATGTCGTTCCGTAGAGGATAACTTATTCGAAATTCTGTAATTGTCTGTCCCTGCAACGCAGAAGTTTGAAATGTGGCTGAAATCTGCCCCTAACCTTCCTCTGTAATTATGCACAAGCGTGCCGCCCTGCAGCGTCACCGTCGGACTCGACAACTCTCGACACACCGAGTTACCGACACATGCGATAGGAAGGCCACAGCTTAAGAGTTCACGTCAGGTGTAACGTGGGTTAATGATGTCACTATGGCACCAAATTTCATCACGGAGCTGCCCAACGCCACTGCGACCTTGTCACACGATGAGGAGGTCATCACGACCTCTCTCACGCACACCTCACCCCTACCTTGGCACGTTTGCGATGTAAGTCAGAACCGCGATGCCTAGTGTTGAAGTCACGAGGTTTCCTTACGGATGGCCGAATAAAACATTTCCCACACACCGTCGCTCACAATCGGCACGAAAAGGCCTCAGGAATAAAGCGCACCAATGAAACCACTCCTTTTCTTTGGGCTTTGATTCCACATATTTCTTTGTTGAACACTACAGTTTTAAGTGCAGTGAGCAACAATAAGACGCTCTTAACAACATTTTCTAACTGCTGACACAACCGGACCTCCTCTAACGACATTATGGGGCTGCATCCATACTGAACGTTATCGCACCCATTCGGAGTGCAGCGCGACTGAAATTTTTGCTCTCGTTTACGGGTTGGGACCAATACGAACTGATGAAAATCATTCGACGGAATTTGAACGTGATTTGAAGCAGCAAAGTGTGCTTATGTACCTTGTGTCCTCCTGTTTCGCTTCGCTCCCTTCTGTGGTGTGGATGACGAGGGTAGCGACGTCGACACACGCGTGAACAAAAAGGCGAAGGGTACCTCTAAGACCACCTCAGTTACGCGACACCGTCTTTGACACCCGTCCACACTGTAATGAGATTTTTAAAACTGTACCTGCGCTGAACAACCTGTGAAGTAGTCCTAGGCGCCTTCAGGGAGTCATCTGGAAACGGATGGCGTCAAATGGTTGCGGTTTGATACTTGTACGAGACGAAATGTGTTGAAATTTCTGCAGAGCCCAAGACACTTTAAGTACTGTTTTTTCCTTCGCAACCTTCGCCATCGCCAACTCAGAACCAAATTGTCACATTCCAACCAATGTGACATTATGGGCGAAGCCAGAGGTCAGTCTCTCACCACTATATAGTTCTATATATATGTAGTTAAGGCTCACCGACCATTTGACCATCTTCTTCTGTGCAGATGCATAAACAGTACCTGAGCTCTTAAGGGAATCGGCAGTAAAGCCGCGAGTAATGAGTATAATGGGCAGGGGCACTATGAATATAGTGCGGGACAATAAGTAGCGAATGTGGGTCTCACGGGAGGCGTGCCAGAGATAAGTCCCTGCAGTCGCACTATCCTCCGTGTCCTCGGTGGCCCAGATGGATAGAGGGCTGCTCGCCCCCTGTAATAAAAAAACTGAGTAAAGGAAACAACGATCAACTTGAATCGATGTCTTGCGACGTCTGCCCTTAGCAAACGCAACCAACAATACCGAACAAAATGAAAAAAAAGAAAAAAAAAGATGGATAGAGCGTCTGCCATGCAAGCAGGAGATCCCGGGTTCGAGTCCCGGTTGGGGCACACATTTTCAACTGTCCCCATTGACTTATATCAACGCCTGTATGCAGGTAGGGGTATTCATTTCATTGTAATTTCACAATACAGTTCTTTTCAGATTGTTGGCTTCCTGGCAATAGAGACAGGCTTCGCATTAATGCTGCAATTTCAACATTCTGTTGACGTAGGACCAGCAACCCTTTTATTTCATCAAGTGTTTTTTTACAAATCTGTCACAGTTCCATTACATATATTTTGGCGACTAGTTTAGAAACGATTTGTTCATTCTCAAGCCTGACCTACTGAGGTTACAATAAGAAAATAGACGTAAGTGAACAGTTGACTACAAATATGGAATAAAAAACATGAAGGGTAGTTCACTACGTGATTAAGACAAAGATATACACCTACTTCTGCATGGCTACTCTGTAGATCATACTTTAGTGCCTGGCAGAGGGTTCACCGACCCACCTTCACACTAATTCTATATTATTCCTCTCTCGAACAGCGGAAAAAACGAACACCTATACCTTTCTGTGCGAGCTCTGATTTCCCTTATTTTGTTATGATAAATGTTTCTCTTTATGTAGGTTGGCGTCAACAAAATATTTTAGAATTCGGAGGGAAAAATGGTGATTGCAATTTCGTGAGAATATCCCGCCGCAACGAGAAACTCCTTTGTTATAATGATGTCCTCCCCATATCCTGTATCATGTCCGCTACGGTCTCCCCCTCTTTCTCGTTAATACAAAAGGTGCTGCACTTCTCTGAAATTTCTTGATATCCTATCTGGTGAGGATTCCACATCGCACAGCAGTATTCCAAATGAGGACGGACAAGCGTAGAGCAGGCAGTCTCTTTCGTAGATATGTTGCAACTTCTAGGTGTTCTGCCAATAAAACACAGTCCTTGGTTCGCCTTCCGTACAACATTTTCTATGTGTTCTTTGCAACATAAATTGTTTGTAATTGAAATTCCTAGGTGTTTAGTTGAATTCACGGCCTTCAGATTTGACTGATTTATCATGTAACCAAAGTACGAGTATAACGAATTACTTTTAGCACTCATGTGGATGACCTCACACCTTTCATATTTAGCGTCAATTGCCAATTTTCGCACCCTACAGACATTTTATCTAAATCGTGTTACCCACATTAAAATTGCCTGTCCTTAATGGCAACCAAGTAAAATTTACAATACATGTTTCAGATAGTGACGTGTCCGTGGCCAATGGGCTCGTTATAAACAAGAAAGCGTTAAAAGAGCTTCGTCAGTTATTACATCCAGTATAATTACATGACAATAACAAAGTATACAATTGTTACACAAATACAAAGGGTTTTGTAGTGGGAGCTATTGATTATCATCAACACGTTGACACATTTAGAATCTTTTAAAAAAACAACAAATACTATTCGTCTTAATGAAAGCGACAGTAACACAGGGTAAACAGCATATTACAGGACTGAAATGTTACAAACATTTTGCCATGGCCGACCAAGTTAGGATAGCCACGTCTTATAATCATTTTAGCTGCACGTCCATGCCACCTAAATATGGTTTACTACAAAGGACAAAACACATGAATACATTTATACCGAAGCGCCAAAGAAATTGGTATAGCCAAGGATATTCACATACAGAGACACGTAAAGAACCAACATACGCTACTGCTGTCGGCAACGCCTATATAAGACAACAAGTGTCTGGCACAGTTGTTAGATCGGTTACTACTGGTACAGTGGCAGATTATCAACATTTAAGTGACTTTGAACGTAGTGTTACAGTCGGCGCAAGAGCGATGGCACACAGCATCTCCTAGGTAGCGATGATGTGGGGATTTTCCCGTACGACCAATTCACGAGTGTACCGTGAATATTAGGAATCCGCTAAAACATCAAATGTCCGACATCGCTGGGGCCGGAAAAAGGTCCTACAAGAACGGAACCAATGACGACTGTGAAGAGTATCGTTCAACGTGACAGAAGTGCAACCCTACCGCAAATGGCTGCTGATTTCATTTCTGGGCCAACAAAAAGTGTCAGCGTGCGAACCATTCAACGAAAAATCTTCGAGATAGGCTTTCGGTGCCGAATGCTCAATTCATGTACCCTTTATGACAGTACGACATAAAGCTTTACGCCCCGCCTGGATCCGTCAACTCCGACATTGGACTCTTGATGACTGGGAACATGTTGCCTGGTCCGACGAGTCTCATTTCAGATTGTATCGAAGGGATGGACGTGCACGCGTATGGAGAAAACCTCATGAATCCATGGGCACTGCATCTCAGTAGGGGACTGTTCAAGCTGATGGAGGTTGTGTAATGGTGTGGGACGTGTGCAGTTGGAGTGATATAGACCCCTGATACGTCTAGACACGACTCTGAGAGGTGACATGTACGTAAGCATCCTATCTGATCACCTGAATCCATTCATGTCTATTGAGCGTTCCGATGAACTTGGTCAATTCCAGCATAATAGTGCGACATCCCACACCTCCTTAATTGCTACAGAGTGGCTCCAGGAACACTGTTCTGTGTTTAAACACTTCCACTGGCCTCTAAAATCCCCAGATATGAACTTTATTGAGCATATTTGGGACGCCTTGCAACGTGCAGTTCACAAGAGATCTCCACCCCTCCACTCTTACGGATTTATGGACAGCCCCTGCAGGATTCATGGTGTCAGTTCCTCCCACCACTACTTCAGACATTAGTGGAGTCCACACCACGTCGTGTTGTGGCACTTCTGCTTGCTCGAGGGGGCCCTACACGATATTAGGCGAGTGTACCAGTTTCTTTGGCTCTTCAGTGCACTTGGGTATTTTACGTAGTTATAACAATTATGTGGTACTGGTCAACCAACGCAGTGGACCATTTTTTTCTTTAAGATCAGGCTCTCTAGTGCAAATGTGTCTTAATCAGATAGTTTACTTATGCTCATGTTTATAATTAAATATTTGTGTTTTACCTGCCACTTGCATCTACACACATCAAAAGAAGTTTTGCATCAAGCCGGTTCGCAGAACTCCTGAAGGTATGCGTTGACTGTGGATATTGTGTCACAGACACAGTCTCTTTGAGTGTTCAGAGATGTCACTAAACCCGCCCAAAGGTGTAAACAACCATGCATGAGCAGCGCCTATTAGACGCAGGGGGTCCGACAGCCAATCAGTTCCAGTCATTCCACCAGGAAGGGCTCTCAACAAGGGAAGTGGCTCGGAGTGAATCAAAGCGATGTTGTTCGGACATCGAGGAGATACAGAGAGGCAGGGTCTAATGACATGCCTCGCTCAGGCCGCCCAAGCGCTATTAGTGCAATGGATGACCGCTAGCCGGCCGAGGTGGCCGAGCGGTTCTAGGCTTTACAGTATGGAACAGCGCGACCGCTACGGTCGCAGGTTCGAATCCTGCCTCGAGCATGGATGTGTGACGTCGTTAGGTTAGTTAGGTTTAAGGAGTTCTAAGTTCCATGGGACTGATGACCTTAGAAGTTGTCCCATAGTGCCCAGAGCCATTTTTGATGACCAGTAGCTACGGATTATGGCTCGGAGGAACCCTGAAAGCAACGCCACCATGTTGAATAATGCTTTTCGTACAGCCACAGGACATCGCGTTACGAATCAAATTGTACGCAATAGGCTGCATGATGCGCAACATCACTCCCAATGTCCATGGCAAGGTCCATCTTTGCAACCACAACACCACGCAGCGAGGTACAGATGGGCCCAACAACATGCCGAATGGACCGCTCAGGATCGGCATCACGTCCTCTTCACCGATGAGTGACGCGTGTGCATTCAACCAGACAATCGTCGGAGACGTGTTTGGAGGCAACACCTGAACACCTTCGACACACTGTCCAGCGAATGCAGCAAGGTGGAGGTTCTCTTTTGTTTGGTGGTGGCATTGTGTGCGGCCGACGTAAGCCGCTGGTGGTCATGGAAGACACCGTAACGGCTGTACGATAAGTGAATGCCATCCTCCGACCGATAGTGCAACCATATCGGCAACGTATTGGCGAGGCATTTGTCTTCATGGACGACAATTCGAGCCCCCATCGTGCACATCTTGTGAATGACTACCTTCAGACCGAGCGGAGTGGCGCAGTGGTTAGACACTGGACTCGCGTCCGGCCATCCTGATTTAGGTTTTCCGTGATTTCCCTAAATCACTCTAGGCAAATGCCGGGATGGTTCCTCTGAAAGGGCACGGCCGACTTCCTTCCCAATCCTTCCCTAATCCGATGAGACCGATGACCACGCTGTCTGGTCTCCTTCCCCAAACCAACCAAACAACCAACCAACTACCTTCAGGATAAAGACATCGCTCGACTAGAGTAGCCGCATTTTCTCCAAACACGAACCCTATCGAACATGCCTTGGATAGATTCAAAAGGGCTGTTTATGGACGACGTGACCCACCAACCACTCTGAGGGATCTACGCCGAATCATCGTTGAGGAGTGGGACAATCTGGACCAACAGTGCCTTGATGAACTTGTGGATAGTATGCCACGACGAATACAGGCATGCATCAATGCAAAAGGAAGTGCTACTGGGTGAGTTCAGCAATCTGGACTACAATCTCTGAAGGTCTCTCTGTATGGTGGTAAAACATACAATGTGTGGTTATCATGAGCAATAAAAAGGGCGGAAATGGTGTTGATCTCTAATCAAATTTTCTGTACAGGTTCCGGAACTGTCGGAACCGAGGTGATGCAAAACTGTTTTTGATGCGTGTATTTTTGCATTGTAGCGTCAATAGATCAGGCTTGAGAACGAACAAGTGAGTTCGAAAGTAGTTCCCAAAGTAAATGTACTGCAACTGAGATTTATAGAAACACCCATTAATGTCTCTCTGGAGAAGCGTCACTGTGTACAAGCTTGTTAACTCTGGAGTGAGCGATGACAATGACTGGGAGAAAAGATGAAGGAGAATTCCCCCATTTCTCGACTTAACTGGGGAGATCTGCACGAGGGGGAAAACTTGGACGAGCGGAGAGCGTGACCAGCCACATGCCGCGCCTTGGGTATCGCGGCAGTCCATCAGCGGTCGGCGATCACAGGCCGCATGAGCGCGTCGTCCGTAGACGGCTTCATTAGCCACAGTAGCCGCTCCGGTTTCGTAACAGCGGGGCCGTATCGGGATGCTGCCGTCGCTAAGTGCGGCCGGCCCGGTGGGCGGGAGGTATTCAGGCCGCCCTATCTTCACTACTCCCCAGGCCGCAGCTACTGCACACAAAACGACACTGCTGATGCTGCACCTGCTGCTGATACTGCGCCGCTCTGAGTGGATGCCGGTCACCCGAAAGGCACGGAGATGTCCCTAAATCCAGTAGGCTCCGCTAATGCGGTGCTGAGAGATGTTCCTAAATCCAGTACGCTTTACTAATGCAATGCTGGGCTCTCAACGAGACCAGAAGCTAGTGGAATTTTTATAATTTTTTTATCTATCGTAGATGAACTTCAGAGCTCAAATATCAATCACCCAAGACGTTTTGATACATCTCTAAAAAAATTCTCGAGAAATTCGACTTTGATGTTTTCTGGCTCTACTTAGCGATCCAAAGATACGACCGGTTTTCGAAGGTCTACGTGGCTTTTTGGCAGAATGCTTGCTTGTTCACTGGATGTCTTGGGTTCCATTCCTGGTTGACGCAATTTTTTAAACAAAAGTAAATGTTTCAGGTGGAATTCTGTAAAGTGTAAAATACATATAAATGAAGAAAATGTATTTTAATGTTTAATTTTAAACTACAAGAACCTTTACTAACACTCTTTTATAAAATATCGGTAAATAGAACTTACAAGTGTCATGAAAAATTGAATTTGATGTGCGATATATAATTAGAAATAAAAAGACGAGCATTTTTATATACAAACAATAAATATAAAAATGACAGATAACATTTGATGAATTTTTGTATTCAAATGACATAGGCATTCGAACAGAATAAAAAAAGGAAAAGATGATTAAAAAGAGGCAGTGATGAGCAATGACCAGTCTCAAGCGCTATCGATTTTCTTTTTCATCCTTATAAATTTTATCTCTCATGAAAATGCTCGTAGAATAGTAATAATATGCCTTGGCCAGGAATTGAATCCACGACGCCCATGTGGTAGGCGAGCATTCCACCATACAACCACACGGCCCAGCGAATAATTTTCCTATTTTTAGGACATTGAAAACGGTTGTTAAACTTCAAAAAAGATTTTCTGGAAAGTTTTGATAGTTGCGTTCTGAACTTCACCCACCATAAATATACAAAAATACAAATCTCGGGTTGAAGAGTTTTGATATTTGCGTTCTGAACTTCACCCACCGTAAATATAAAAAAAAATACAAAACTCGGATTGCCTTGCTTTTATATTGTCAAAGGCAGAAATTATCCAGACAACACCAAACCGACTTAAGGAACATAAAGACACCGGCGTGGCAGTTTTGACCTTGCGCTTGTTAATAGAAGCAGGGATTTATTAAGTCAACTCACTTCGTCGGATTCATCGGCGCAAAATCGTGCAAGATGTTAAAAAATTTTCAGGAAGTTGGGTGTAAACTACAGGGGAAGCGGGTAATATTCAATATGTACGGGAATCAAGAGCTAAAAATAAAAATTGAAAACTAACAATGAAGTGCTCATATTAAAAAGGGTGTGAAGACAGGGATGCAGTATTTCTCCACTGCTGCTCACTGTATACATCGAAGAAGTAACGACGAAAATGTATAAACTATCGGGATTGGGTTCAAAATTCAGCGTGAAAAGATATCAACACCAAGATTCGATGAAGTCGTTGCTACTCGCAGTAAAACCGTAGAAGAATTATAATATGTACTGTGGGAAAGAACAATGTACTGAGAAAAAAATATGGGCTAAGAGTAAAGCAAAGACAGAACCGTTAATAAGGAGCAACTGGAATGACATCCATACATACAGGGTGCCTCAAAAAAATGGGAGATTTTGGAACGTCTTGAGGCAACGCTGCGATATAGTTGGCACCGAATGACTTATAGAATTCTAGTCGGACTATCTTGCCATTTAGTAGACAGTAAACACGGAGCAATGGAACGGTGTGCATCGTGCCTTTGCGATAAAAGCGTATTACTGGAGTGGAATTGTGGAGGCCACGCCTCCAGAATTTCGGTGTCATTTCAACATCGGACTGCGTAGTTTCGTTCCTTCAGTGCAAGAAATCAACACTTGTTGTGCAGTTTCGAAGCAACGGGTTTTGCATTGACGAAGTGGCTTTTGTCACTGTACCACACAAGCGGCTTGTAGTGAAATTGCGTGCCTATGGAATATCATCTCAGTTATGTGTCTGGATTCGTGATTTCCTGTCAGAGAGGTGACAGCTCGTAGTAAGTGACGGAAGGTCAGCGAGTAAAACGGAAGTGATTTGTGCCGTTCCCCAAGGTAGTATTAAAGACCCCCTGGTCTTCGTTATCTATATAAACGATTCTCGAGACAATCTGAACAGCCGTCTTAGGTTCTTTGCATATGACGCTGTCGTTTATCGATTGCAAAACGATTTAAAAAAGATATAAGTGTGGTGTCAAAATTGGCAATTGCCCCGACATAACGAAAAGTGTGAGGTCATCCCCATGAGTGCTAAAAGAAATCCGTTAAACTTCGGTTACACGATAAACGAGTCAAATCTAAAGGACGTACATGCAACTAAATACCTAGGAATTACAATTACGAGCAACTGAAATTGGAAATAACACATAGAAAATGCTGTGGAGAAGGCTAACCGAAGGTTGTGTTTTATTGGCAGGACACAGGAAGTATAACAGATCTACTGGGGAGACTGCCTACACTACGCTTGTCCGTCCTCTTTTGGAATATTGCTACGCGGTGTGGGATCCTGACCAGATAGGATTGACGGAGTACATCGATAAAGTTCAAAAAAGGGCAGCAAGTTTTGTATTATCGCGAAATAGGGGAGAGAGTGTCACTGAAATTGTACAGGATTTGAAACTGGTAGTCGTTGGCAGTTAATATTTTTCCTGTCATAACTGTTAAGACAACATTTTCAAATGAAGCTTACTAAAGACTGTACTTGCGGCCTCGCACTTGGCTCGCACCTATTTGTTACGCCTCTAATGTTGTTCATTTATCTGCGCCCCACCTTGGGCATGTGAGATAAGGCAAGGACAAAACGGGTACTACATGGTATAGACCATGTCACACCCACACGAAATAACTTACACTGAAAGTGTAGGCAGAAAGCTACTTTGTGCTATGCGCTGTGGTGCATGCACTGTGCAAACGGCACTGCCGGAAACTCTTCATTATATTCCTGCGTCGTCTTCTAGTAAGCGAAATACGTTCATATGCGATATAGCAAAAGTTGTCCGTTTAAACTGGTGAGTTCATAGCTAACATAGACCAGTACAAGTTTCTTAATGAAGAGACATCGTCAGAAAGTAGAGTAGTGCCTGGTGTACCTACACGAACAGTCATAGGACTACCGCTGTTAGCGATTTATGTAGCCTACATCGCATTTGATACAGTTGTGGACGGGAAGGGAACGTCGTTAGAAAATTGTTGCAAAATTAAGGATACTGTAAGAGGACAAGTGCTTCTGACAAGAATGGCATTTTACTCTTCATAAACATAAATGTGATACTGGTAAATAGACGAAAAGACCCAATACATTTGGTTTTATGATTGGGGACCACTCTGAAAGTCAGTAAATACTGAAAAATATCCATGAAAATCTGTCTAGAGGAAGTTAATGTGGAACGACTGCATAAATACAGAGTGATAAGAAGAAAAAGGTCATATATTCCTTCAGGAAGTAGTAATGGTCAAAACTAAAAGAAAAGTTCCGTTAGGTATATGTCCTGAAATAAATACCTGTTGAGATATGGGTAGTTGAAGACACGTAGGTCATAGTTTACATTTTATTTACAGATGAGGCACTATGGACAGGAGTTAGTACGTGTCCTTCAGCAACTATTGCGGTGAGGCATCAGGATCGCGTCAGTATGGGCTGGAATTATCGGCAACAGACTCGTAAGGCCATATAGTTTACCTAAGCGAATAACAGGTGCTATGTATCACTTATCTCTGTGCGATGTACTAGTGTTATTGGAGAACGTTTCCCTCACAGACAGACAAAGACTGTGGTTTATGTGCGACGTGGCACCACCTATTTTCTACGTCACCGCATCGTTTCGTGGGCGATTTATTGGTCGTGAAGGTTCGGAACCATGCCTTCCCCGTTCATCGGACCTGAATTCGTTACATTTCTGGCTATGGGGACATTTTAAGGCATCGGTGTATGACTAGTCATTGGCAGTGTGCAGACGTTACATGAGCATAAGACAAACGTATGCTACGTTATCCGAATAGAGACAGTTACATTCTAAACAGTGCGCCATTCACTGCGAATGAGGACTGAAGAATATGCCAGGATGTGTGGTAACCAAATGCAGCACTGCCTGTAGTGTCTGCTTCTACGTAACAGACAGGTGGCAATGAGAGGCCAGCTTGGGGTGCATCTAAACAGGTACTCGTTTCCGGATACATAATTATAGGCACTTTTCTTCTAGTTTTTAACAACACTATCTCATGTAGGAATATGTGACACTTATCTTTTTAGGCATTGTCTATATACGTGGCGAAGGCAGATGTCGCATTGAGGTTTATCTGAAGAATACTAAGGAACTGTAATTTACGAAACAGATCAATCATAAGACCCATATTCGTCATCACTCTTGTATTATTGTTCTGTCTGTAACATTGACAAAGTAGTATAAACGGAAGAGATACGCAAGCTACAAAGAAGAACAGTGCGCTTTGAGGTCATAGATTTTTCCCTTCTCCTTATAGTCATCGAGCCACACAAATCATCAACAAGCCACAACAGGGCCGCTACAAGAAACGTGCTGTGCATGGCGTATTTAACACATCCAGAATACATTCTGTTTGCCTACGACTAAAATTCTGAGAGCCTATGTTTCAAGATGTATGGTTGTTCCTTGACCTTAGATCTCGCGTAATAGTCGTGATACACGTAAAGTCGTGCGCGGTTTCGACGATAGTAGATGCAAGCTGTAGGAAAAGACGTGTAATATACAATATGTACAAGAACCAAGAGGAAAAAGTACGAATGAATGACGAAGAACGAAGTGCTTGGGTTTGAAAGAGTATATGACAGGGTTGAAGTCTTTCACTCCTACCATTTAATATACACATCGTAGAAAATGTTCAAATGTGTGTGAAATCTTATGGAACTGCTAAGGTCATCAGTCCCTAAGCTTAACACTACTTGACCTAAATTATCCTAATGACAAACACACACACCCATGCCCGAGGGAGGACTCGAACCTCCGCCGGGACCAGCCGTACAATCTATGACTGCAGCGTCTGAGACCGCTCGGCTAATCCCGCGCGGCTACACATCGAAGAACCAATGACGGAAATAAAAGAAAGGTTTAGGAATTAAATTAAAATCAGAGTGAAAGGATACCAATAATCAGATTCGCTGATGACACTGCTATCCTCAGTGGAAGCGAGGAAGGATTACACCACATACTGAATGGGATGAACACACTGTTGAGCATAGACTATTGATTGAGAGTAAACAGAAAAACAGAAAAGACATAAGTAATGAGGTGTAGATGAAGTGACGTTATTAATCAACGTCAAAATACGTGATCACGAAGTAGACGACGTGAAGGAAGTATCTTGCAAGCAAAATAACCAACGACGGACGGGACGGAGCAAGGAGGACACAGAGAGCTGACTAGCATCAACATTGGCGATGAGTAAGAAATTTCTGAGAATATACGTTTAGAACACAGAACTGAATGGTAGTGAACCATGGACAGTGGGAACACTTGATAAGAAGAGAATCCAAGAGTTTGATGCAAGTTGCTACAGAAGGATGTTACAAATTAGGTGGAATGCTAAGATAAGAAATGAGGAGGTTCTCCGCAGTACCGCCAATACTTCATTTGCTGGCAGCTGATGGGTATTAGCAGTGTTCGCTATTGTAGTTCCACAGGACAGTTCCCAGCTGAGGCGGAACCGCATTTTTGTTCGGCCTGAAGATGACTAGCTGGTCTTCCCGTAATCTTCATAAGCGCGTGGTGGCCATAGCTGAAAAGGCAGACTTTGAAGGTCAAATAACTTCCCACTGAATGTTGGTCACTTACGTGGCAGAGAAATATCTAAAGCACCTTACAGAAGCGGTATAGGCGGGAGAAGGGAATGTCCGATGAAAGTGCCTACGTTCAACTGCTGATTCTCATCTTATAGAAGGCCTAAACGTTGTATTATTCCGTGGAGCGGTTTGGAACTCTCGAAACCGATGAGTCGGCCGGCAGACCAGTTTGTGTGCTCTCTGCAGCCGAGGGGGTGTTCTACAGCGAGCTTCTGAAGTCAGCAGTTGCTGATCCTGAGTGATCTACCAAGCGATTTTACCAGTACGGAAAAGCTACAAGCATTCGGAAGTGCGTTCTCTTGGGGCAGCGATGAAATCAGATACTTTTCAATTTTCTAGGCTTTTGCTTTAGACGTGCGCTTATGTTCCATGTAGACAGATCACTTACAACAGATTACAAGGTCAGTAGCTAGATGCAGGGCGGTGTTTCACTGAACGAGACGGACTTCTCTGTTCCTTTCTCAGGAAATTTTGAGTGTTGTGCATTTGTGAGACTTTTTCGTTTATCGGCACTGAACTGTGTTTCTGCTTTGTTGTGTGGAGATAGTCGATGGAAGTTGCTAGGAGTCAGTTGTAGGCGCTGTATAAACTGGTACCGGTGTATCTGCATCCCTCCAGTAGTCGTACCTCGCAATCTTTCTGGATGTAGTTGGTTTGATAGAGAAGTTTGGTTATGGACATCGTACACTCCGCAACACAGTTAAAGGATCACTTTTTGGAAACCCCGTAATTGTCTCCTGCTGAATTTGAAATTTGCCTCAAAGGTGTATACAGCCTCCCTCTGTAAAAATGGGAAGGCGTGGTGCCCTGCGACGTCACCGTCAGCAAGGCGTCGACACCCGCGGAAAAAGCGTTCAGAAGTTCGTGTGAAGCGTCAAGTAGGTTAACGGTGTCACAAGGGCTCTACATTTCACCATAATTCTGCCCAACGCCGTCGTGGAAGTGTCATACTATAGGATGGCACTCACACACCCTTCTTACCCAAATTTCGCCCATTCTTGAGGCCTCTGTGATGAAGGTAAAAATCGCGACATCCAAAAGTGAGACCACGTGACTTTCCTGTGAGTAGCAGAAGTAAACATTTATAATGACATGAAGATGCAGCAGGAGGTGTCACAAAGTGCTCCTATCAAATTATCCCTTCCTTGAAACGTTGATTTGGCCACGTTTCGCAGTCTAAAACGACAGTCTTCTGTGTGATATGAAACAGAACGACATTCTTGACAACATTTGAGACTCCCGAAACCCCACCCCCCCAGACGATTTACCTCTTCCCCAGGGACATCGAGGAGCTGTAACCTTATCTGAATGTTCGACCGCAGTTTTTGCTCTGGTATACAGGATGGAAGCATTGGGGATCGTTCAAAACCATTCGACGAAATTTGAACGAAATCTGAATCACGAAAGGGCCCTTATCCTTTTTGATACGCTTCTGTGGCGTGATCATGAAGGGGTGCCACATTGACACATGCGTGAACAAAAAGGCAGAAAGTCACCCTAAGACGCCCCAGTTCGGCAAAAACCTCTGCGGCACCCGCCTACAATTATTGAGTACTTTAAAAATGCGCCTTTAGAGAGAAAACCTGCAAAATACTTCTAAGCGCCTGCAGGTAGGCAACCAGCCTCAGAGATGTACCAAGCGGTTGACTACCTGCTGGTACCTCGGGCTGCTTCGCAAGTTTTCTCAGTAAAGGTACATTTTTAAATTCTCAACAAATGTGAGCGGGTGCCGCTGAGTGTTTTGCCGAAATGGTACATCCTAGGGGAACCCTTTGCCGTTTTAGTCTCGCATGTGTCAGTGTCGCACCCCTGCATGATGACGCCACAAGAGGCTCTGAAAGAGGAGTACTGGAAAGCTTAAGGGCACTTCAGACTTCGTCAAATGATTCTGAATGTTCCCTAATGGTTCCATGCTACACGCCAGAGCACACATTGTGGTCCCATTGCGCTCCAGAATCGGTTTGCAGCCCCGTGATGTCCGTAGACAATGGTTGAATCGCCTAGGTGGTGTCAACAGTGCGAAATGTTGTCAAGAACGTCGTTCCTTTGCTCATAGCATTGCGAACTGTCGTTTTCGAGCGTGAAATGTGTGGGAGTGAACAAGGAAAGGGATAGTTTAACTGATACTCTTAATGCCACCTCCTGAAGCCTTTAAGTGTCACTTCTGAGCGGCGTTATGTTTGAAATGTTTTCCTCAGCGACCCATATGAAAACCGCATGATATCAACGCTGGTCTTCCCGGTTCTAACGACTGTCGCAGAGGTGTCAAACAAGGTGGTGAAATGTGCGTAAGAGGAGGGTGTGACGACCTTCCCATCCTGCGACACGTTCACGCTGGCGGCTGTTCAGAACTGTGGTGAAACAAGTGCCTGCGTGACCTTACACGTCGCTTGAACTTGTGAGCTGTGGCCGACACCTTGCTGTTCTGTTTGAAGCACCGTCGAGCCGAAAGGTAACGTAGCAGGGCCCCACGCTTTTGCACCGTTACAGAGCAAGGCTGCAGGCACCTTTCAGCCAAATTTCAAACTTAGCTGTAGCAACAGGACATTTATGTGTTTTCGAAAAGTGATCCTTTAATTCTGTTGCGCACTGCAGTTGTATGAAGTTTCATCGTGTACTGGGGTGAAAGGCAGTTCTGATTTTCTATCAGTAGCACTGCAGAGAATTACTCATGCTCTGCCAATTCATGCATACATGTCTGAAGGAACAGACACTTCTGCGACCTACAGTTCTATGAAATACAAGAAATATATTCGCAATTGCGAAAGCTCTGAAGCACGAAAGACACTAACGTTTGAATGGGGCATATGTAAAAAAGCCAAGGAATAACATGTATGTTAACTGAGTGGGGAGTAGAGGGTAAAAACTGTAGTGGACGACAGAGATTGGAATATATCCAGAGAGAAAGAAAAACTGTGAGGCAACAGTCCTCTAGGGGTTAGAAGCACCTACCTATAAAAAAAGTGATGGTAGGGATGAAAAAGAAACGTAGCCATCGATGACAGAATTCCCAAAGTTTATTCATCCATTATTTGAGAATGGCAGCAGTTAGTGACTTGGAACATACTTTACACGTAAATTCAAGTCTTCGAGAATTTTTTATCGCTGACAACTCGTACAAAATGATGAAAGGAGAAATGTTCATCGTTACTACTTTTCAGTTATTCACGCAGTAAAAGTACCGCATGAAGGATGACGTTATATTTTATTACTTTTTTACTATCAACTGTATTCACGAAACATTTTACAGACAGTATTCACAAATACCGCTGTATGTGACTGCGAGATTATATCAATGTACAGCATGTAATTCAGAAGATATTACGTAATAAACAATGAGACGCGCGTAAAACTGCGGCGTCATACATGACGCTTAAATTCATTGCTTCTTTGCTACTAACTCTGTTCACAATAGATTTCGCTATCAGTATCCACATATGCCATTGAATGCACATACAATTATATCAATTTAAGACACACAGTTCAGGATATATAAAGTGATAAACAGTGAAACACGTGTAAAACTGTCTCCATGTGCTTGAAGTTATATATACTGCGTCGTTGGTGCTAACTCCATTCGAAACCTGTTTTTGCAGAGACATTCTCCGCATATGCCGGTGAATATACGAGGTGCATTCAAGTTCTAAGGCCTCCGATTTTTTTTCTAATTAACTACTCACCCGAAATCGATGAAACTGGCATTACTTCTCGACGTAATCGCCCTGCAGACGTACACATTTTTCACAACGCTGACACCATGATTCCATGGCAGCGGCGAAGGCTTCTTTAGGAGTCTGTTTTGACCACTGGAAAATCGCTGAGGCAATAGCAGCACGGCTGGTGAATGTGCGGCCACGGAGAGTGTCTTTCATTGTTGGAAAAAGCCAAAAGTCACTAGGAGCCAGGTCAGGTGCGTAAAGAGTATGAGGAATCACTTCAAAGTTGTTATCACGAAGAAACTGTTGAGTAACGTTAGCTCGATGTGCGGGTGCGTTGTCTTGGTGAAACAGGACACGTGCAGCCCTTCCCGGACGTTTTTGTTGCAGTGCAGGAAGGAATTTGTTCTTCAGAACATTTTCGTAGGATGCACCTGTTACCGTAGTGCCCTTTGGAACGCAATGGGTAAGGATTATGCCCTCGCTGTCCCAGAACATGGACACCATCATTTTTTCAGCACTGGCGGTTACCCGAAATTTTTTTGGTGGCGGTGAATCTGTGTGCTTCCATCGAGCTGACTGGCGCTTTGTTTCTGGATTGAAAAATGGCATCCACGTCTCATCCATTGTCACAACCGACGAAAAGAAAGTCTCATTCATGCTGTCGTTGCGCGTCAACATTGCTTGGCAACATGCCACACGGGCAGCCATGTGGCCGTCCGTCGTTCTCGCTTCCCACGCCCGGGTTCCCGGGTTCGATTCCCGGCGGGGTCAGGGATTTTCTCTGCCTCGTGATGGCTGGGTGTTGTGTGCTGTCCTTAGGTTAGTTATGTTTAAGTAGTTATAAGTTCAAGGGGACTGATGACCATAGATGTTAAGTCCCATAGTGCTCAGAGCCATTTGAACCATTTGGCCGTCCGTCAGCAGTCGTGGCACCCACCTGGATGACACTTTTCGCATTTTCAGGTCGTCATGCAGGATTGTGTGCACAGAACCCACAGAAATGCCAACTCTGGAGGCGATCTGTTCAACAGTCATTCGGCGATCCCCCAAAACAATTCTCTCCACTTTCTCGATCATGTCGTCAGACTGGCTTGTGCGAGCCCGAGGTTGTTTCGGTTTGTTGTCACACGATGTTCTGCCTTCATTAAACTGTCGCACCCACGAACGCACTTTCGACACATCCATAACTCCATCACCACATGTCTCCTTCAACTGTCGATGAATTTCAATTGGTTTCACACCACGCAAATTCAGAAAACGAATGATTGCACGCTGTTGAAGCAAGGAAAACGTCGTGATTTTAAGTATTTAAAACAGTGCTCATTCTCGCCGCTGGCGATAAAATTCCATCTGCCGTACGGTGCTGCCATCTCTGGGACGTATTGACAATGAACGCGGCCTCATTTTAAAACAATGCGCATGTTTCTATCTCTTAGATAGGCCTTAGAACTTGAATGCATCTCATACCTATAACATTATATCATTGCACGACACGCAGTTGACAAGATATTGCGACATAAACATTAAGCATGAGGCCAGACCCTGTGTGGTACGGGTGTGGGCGCTGGGCAACGCCGGGTTTCTCCACAACACGGGAGTGCACAGTAGTTTTCGCTACGGTGAGTCTTAAGCCACGCAGAACCGTAACAAGTTTGTCCAATCGGGGATAAACAAAATCAACCGCGGCACATGCGACAGCTGCTAGGATAGACACATGGGTAACTCATTTAACACAAGATTCATGGAAAAGGCTCTCCCTAGCAATTCTCATATGCGGAGTGATAACCACGTTGCTAAATATTTTGACTACGCATTGAGCATATTATATAAAGCGGACAACATACATGAATATTTTGTAAGAGATCGAGATTTATAACCATTTCAATGTACACCGAGAAAAAATTATAACCGACCTGATAGAGTTGAAAATTACACCGTTTTTACCTAAATTTTATACAATATTGAATCATTTGTAACTTTTATGTTCATTCTCTCTCTTGTGCTTTGAACTCACCTTCATCATATGCTTCTCCTTTCCTTTTTAATTTCGTTATAATATTTCAATGTTTGCTTTCTTGTTTCATTACACAGCTTGGTAATGAGCACTATTGTTTTCAAAGGTCCTACTTCGTAAGATAAACAACGCAGCGCTTACATGACAGGGTCTCACTGGTTGTGGGAGTATCCGAAGCGGTCGATGGTCGAAACGGCAGAAGACGTGGAAGAGAGAGTCCTTCTTTCCATATGTATTATAACAGGTTTGTGATCGAGGCCTGCTCTTGTATTTTTATTATACGATAATCAAAAAAATGGTCCAAATGGCTCTGAGCACTATGGGACTCAACTGCTGAGGTCATTAGTCCCCTAGAACTTAGAACTAGTTAAACCTAACTAACCTAAGGACATCACACACACCCATGCCCGAGGCAGGATTCGAACCTGCGACCGTAGCGGTCTCGCGGTTCCAGGTTGGTTCAAATGGCTCTGAGCACTATGGGACTCAACTGCTGAGGTCATTAGTCCCCTAGAACTTAGAACTAGTTAAACCTAACTAACCTAAGGACATCACAAACATCCATGCCCGAGGCAGGATTCGAACCTGCGACCGTAGCGGTCTTGCGGTTCCAGACTGCAGCGCCTTTAACCGCACGGCCACTTCGGCCGGCTATACGATAATCCTTAATGTAATTCACCTGGGTTTCTGGTGTCAATCCTCGTAACAATAAATGATATACTCCCCGTCCTCCTCGATTTTAAGCCTTCACATATTATTCGACATAATTATGTTTCGCATACGAGATTTTCTGGTTAATCTGTTAATCATATCTGCAGTGTTTGCTTTTATATTTTTTTATATTTTTGATTTCAGAGTCGTGCTGTTAAATTCGTTTGCATCCACTCGATTTGGTTTAAAGATACTGACGATGACATGTGTAGTTTACTTTTAAAAGTTAAACTAACGAATTTTAATGTGTTGTGCGCTGGCAGAGAGAAAACCGGCATAAGGGTTGCATCTTTCTCTTTTAATGTGTGGACCTGAATTCTGTGACAGGTAAGTTGTAACTTCATTTGGCTGTAATATCAGGTGAAACTTATGTTTAAACATTTTTAATGAGAATTATGCGAAGTAGCGATGTACATACAGGCTGTGCCCTTAAGTGCCATGGTTGTGAGACACCGTTAACAAGGAAGCCATGGCGCTTCCACCAAACACATGTATACAATATGTGCTGCCCTTTGCTTATAGCTTTTTCGTGTGTTGCAAATAACAGAGGCGTGTAAATCTTTACATACGCATATTTGGTATTTATTTATTGTTTCCTCTTGGGAGTGCTGTAACTTTTGGTATTGGCTTTACTACTGGATAGCCTGAAAATTCCCGAGGAGATGAAATTAGCTAATAGCTAAACCATGAAATAATGTGCTTATTTCAAAATAAAACTGCTTGTGAAGGAAAATGATTTATCTCCAAATAAGTGAAGACGTTGCGAGTAAGTACTAGTTTCAGACGAAAAAATGTTGACAAATAGACTCTGTCACGGCTGGCAGCACCAGTCCAGTTAGCACACAGCAGGAAGAAAAAAAGTACTGTAATGGTCGAACGCTTAGGGAGAAACACGGAGAGACAGTTAAACGGGAGAGACGGCGACCGGCTGCACTCCTCCAGCTGCTCGCCTTACAGCTCTGCCCGTCACTTGATTGTGAGTCTTTGTCGCGAGTGACACATTGACGATTGCCTTGATTCTTTATTTCAACAAAAAGTAAGTATTTTTTGGGATTTTAGCTTTTAATACACTTTAATATTATGTAGCAGGCCATTTTTACTAAGTTAGAATGTAGTAACGTAAACGTACATTTAGGAGCTGCATAGGTCTAGCTGCATACAGTCATGTTGTTTGTCTTTGCGTTCTTGTCCACCGTGTCTGATGACGCCGTATGGCCATATCCCCATGCCAATTGGTAGAGATGGCCATACGACCTTTGGGATAGTTATGCAACCCGTAAAACATCGTAAAATTTTTTTTAGTTTTGACGCGAATTCATTTATTGTGGCTGTCAACTAGGTAGCTTCCCAAGATTGTTTCTACCAAAGTCAGATGGAGAGAAAAAGATTTCTAAGTTATGTTAACAAAAGTAAAAAATAATAGTTATTCAGTCAGAAAAGCGTCTATAGAGTTTAATAATCTTAGGAGAAAGAAAAACTGGTAGCGATTCAAAATTTGGTACGTGTCCAGGTTCCTTCGGGTTTAGCCAATCGGCTTGCGTGATTTCCTACGAAACCTACGTGTAACAAGTAGTTTAAACCTTCGGTGGGCGCGCCTGCAGCAGATAGCTGCAAGATTTAGTTTTCTGTTAGTATCACAGATAGCGCTACAGTTGCTTCCACGTCCAGATACGTATTTGTTGTTCTCAACTGATGTCACCAGTTACTGCATTTGCGCTATTCATGCTTTCAGCAGTTTGGTCGCTATTGTTGTTTGAGACGTGAGTGTTCCGTTTGCGGTGTGTTTGCTGCTACGCGCCTTGTGATGTAAGTATTTTCTATACTTGTGTTTTTCTTTCGCCTCAAGACAATCTTTCTTTTATACAAGTATATAATGAATATTCGAATCGAATCAAAGTTCCCATACGCAATTATTATTACTATTTACAGTATGGGATATTGATTTGCTTCAATATTTTACTTTTACAAAAACATGTGTTTCATTAGGTCTCATAAAAGCGTGGAAATGGAGAAGAAGAAGAAGAAGAAGAAGAAGAAGGCATTTGACATGTACCGTCTAATTGTACGTTCTGAAGACTATAAGAAAGTACTGCGAGAATTGTCAGAAGAACAATTACAAGAATTGTCAGATTCACGTTAATCTCAGTCGGAAGAGGAAGTTATTGAAGAAGAAAACCGCAGCAGTGACTCCGAACCATCAACAGAGGAAACAGGGGACCACCTGGTTCAAGAGCGGAGACAAGAAACAGAGGATTACCGATTTTACGTAGGAAAAGATAAAGAAACTATTTGGTTAAGTGAACCGCTCGCTTCTTCTCCTAAGGCCAAGTCCAAGAACATCCTAAAAGTTTTGTTACGTCCAAAAGCACTTAGAAAGTGCTAAAATTACGGAAAAAGAGAGTCATGCATTTTACCTTTTTATTACTGATGCGATGACTATTTTTCCTTAGGCTAAACATGTAAAACTAATTGCGGTGCAAAATCCGCAACGCGCCCACTCATGGAAGTATGAAAGCCGCGCCCACCGAAGTGTTAAAATCAAGTTAATATTATTGGATACTCTTTTAATACGCTGTCCTCTTTGCTTCAACGTGTTTCCTCGGCTGGCTATCTGTCACTTGCGTGTCTCATGCTCTATTCCCTGATACGCAGATGACATGGCCAAGTGTTATGTAATTTAAAAACAATTCGTAGTTTGTTTGAAATATATTCTAACTTTTTGAATGAAGTCTTATATTCACAGAATGAGATTTTCACTCTGCAGCGGAGTGTACGCTGATATGAAACTTCCTGGCAGATTATAACTGTGTGCCGGACCGAGACTCGAACTCGGGACCTTTGCCTTTCGTGGGCAAGTTCGCAGGAGAGCTTCTGTGAAGTTTGGAAGGTTTGAGAAGAGGTACTGGCAGAAGTGAAGCTATGAGGAGTTGTGCTCGGGTAGCTCAGTTGGTAGAGCACTTTCCCGCGAAAGGCAAAGGTCCCGAGTTCGAGTCTCGGTCCGGCACACAGTTTTAATCTGCCAGGAAGTTTCAAGTCATATTGTTTTTTTTTCTGAAAATATAAAGCAATATCTGCAAAGTTTCCAGTTTTTTGTGTGCTGGGGTGTGATATAATCGTTTGAAAAAACCGTGCCCCCCCCCCCCCCACCACCCCATCCCCTGAGCACTCAAGTTTCACCTCAAGCGATGCAGATATCTGCGTTTGGTAGGGCGCTTCTAGATCTCGGTATGACGGACTACACAACTGTGTCGGTGACCGGGCAGCCGCTGTTACAGGCCGGCCAGCGCAGGCCGTTTCCCCCGGACGCGCGCCCTTGAGCTGGTCGGTCCACTACGACGCGGCGCGCACGTTGATTTACGCGCAACGCGGCCGGCGGACCGGAGCGCGAGACCACGTGTCCGGTCCAATGCCGCGGACTGCGGACCGGGGCGTAAATGTCAGCGCCTCGCCTCGCCTCGCGCCACTGTCGCCACTCCACCGCCGGCACTGGACCGCCACCTCGCGTGTGGTTGGCCTCGCCACGGGCGTGGCCCCTGCGACGACCGGCGTGGGAGGAGGCCGCGGCGGCTCCAGCTGCTCCGGAACTCCAGCCCTACCCTCTCCTGCAAGCCTGCGCCATCTCTAACCTAACTAAAAACCCTCATTAGCGACACGTTTTCGGCGCCTGTTAAACTCCTCGTTCCTTACCTACAGGGTGTTTCAAAAATGACCGGTATATTTGAAACGGCAATAAAAACTAAACGAGCAGCGATAGAAATACACCGTTTGTTGCAATATGCTTGGGATAGCAGTACATTTTCAGGCGGACAAACTTTCTAAATGACAGTAGTTACAATTTTCAACAACACATGGCGCTGCAAGTGATGTGAAAGATATAGAAGACAACGCAGTCTGTGGGTGCGCCATTCTGTACGTCGTCTTTCTGCTGTAAGCGTGTGCTGTTCACAACGTGCAAGTGTGCTGTGGACAACATGGTTTATTCCTTAGAACAGAGGATTTTTCTGGTGTTGGAATTCCACCGCCTAGAACACAGTGTTGTTGCAACAAGACGAAGTTTTCAACGGAGGTTTAATGTAACCAAAGGACCGAAAAGCGATACAATAAAGGATCTGTTTGAAAAATTTCAACGGACTGGGAACGTGACGGATGAACGTGCTGGAAAGATAGGGCGACCGCGTACGGCAACCACAGAGGGCAACGCGCAGCTAGTGCAGCAGGTGATCCAACAGCGGCCTCGGGTTTCCGTTCGCCGTGTTGCAGCTGCGGTCCAAATGACGCCAACGTCCACGTATCGTCTCATGCGCCAGAGTTTACACCTCTATCCATACAAAATTCAAACGCGGCAACCCCTCGGCGCCGTTACCAATGCTGCACGTGAGACATTCGCTAACGATATAGTGCACAGGATTGATGACGGCGATATGCACGTGGGCAGCATTTGGTTTACTGACGAAGCTTATTTTTACCTGGAGGGCTTCGTCAATAAACAGAACTCGCGCATATGGGGAACCGAAAAGCCCCATGTTGCAGTCCCATCGTCCCTGCATCCTCAAAAAGTACTGGTCTGGCCGCCATTTCTTCCAAAGGAATCATTGGCCCATTTTTCAGATCCGAAACGATTACTGCATCACGCTATCTCGACATTCTTCGTGAATTTGTGGCGGTACAAACTGCCTTAGACGACACTGCGAACACCTCGTGGTTTATGCAAGATGGTGCCCGGCCACATCGCACGGCCGACGTCTTTAATTTCCTGAATGAATATTTCGATGATCGTGTGATTGCTTTGGGCTATCCGAAACATACAGGAGGCGGCGTGGATTGGCCTCCCTATTCGCCAGACATGAACCCCTGTGACTTCTTTCTGTGGGGACACTTGAAAGACCAGGTGTACCGCCAGAATCCAGAAACAATTGAACAGCTGAAGCAGTACATCTCATCTGCATGTGAAGCCATTCCGCCCTACACGTTGTCAAAGGTTTCGGGTAATTTCATTCAGAGACTACGCCATATTATTGCTACGCATGGTGGATATATGGAAAATATCGTACTATAGAGTTTCCCAGACCGCAGCGCCATCTCTTGTTGACAATTGTAACTACTGTAATTTCGAAAGTTTGTCTGCCTGAAAATGTACTGTTGTCCCAAGCATATTGCAACAAACGGTGTATTTCTATCGCTGCTCGTTTAGTTTTTATTACCGTATCAAATATACCGGTCATTTTTGAAACACCCTGTATGTACTACACTGGTGAGCAAAACTTAAGGATGAGAGTAATTTTTATATGATATCTTACTGACAAATAAAGTAGTTCGATGAAACTTGCACCCTACAAAGAAATAACAGCTATAGTATAGCACTGAAAGTAAGTACACTGAACCACCAATGAAACTGGTATAGCCATGCATACTCAAATACAGAGGTATGTATACAGACAGAATACGGCGATGCGGTCGGCAACACCTATATAATAAGACAACAAGTGTCTGGCCCAAGTTTTTAGATCGGTTACTGGTGCTACAATGGCAGGTTATCAAGATTTAACTGAGTTTGAACGTCGTCTCATAGTCGGGGCACGAGCGATGGGGCACAGCATGTACGACCATTTCACGATTATACCGTGAGTATCAGCAATCCGGTAAAACGTCAAATCTGTGACATCGCTGCGGCCGGGAAAAGGTCGTGCAAGAACGGGACCAACGACGACAGAAGAGAATCTTTCAAAGTGACGTAAGTCCAACCCTTCCACAAACTGCTGGGCCATAAACAAGTGGCAGTGCGCGAACTATTCAACTAAACATCATCCATATGGGCTTTCGCACCCGCAGGAGCACTCGTTTACCTTTGACGACTGAACGATACAAAGCTGTACGCCTCTTCTGGGCCTGTCAACACCGGCATTGAACACTTGATGACTGGAAACTGTTGCCTAGTCGGAAGAATCTGATTTTAAAAAGGAACGAGCGGATGCATGTGCACGAGTATGGACCCTCATGAATCTATGGGCCCTGCATGTCAGCAGGGGACCGTTAGAGCTGCTGGAGTCTCTATAATGGTCTGGGGTGTGTACAGTTGGAGTGATATGTGGCCTCTGATATGTCTAGATACGACTCTGATAGGTGACACGTACGCAAACATCGTGTCTGATCACCTGCATCCATTCATGTCCATTCCGACGGACTTGGGCGATTCCAGCAGGACAATGCAACACCGCACACGTCCACAATTGCAACAGAGTGTCTGCAAGAACACTCTTCTGAGTATAAACACTTCCGCTGCCCACCAAACTCCACAGACATGAAGGTAATTTAGCATATCTGGAATGCCTTGCAAAGTTCTGTTCAGAAGAGATCTCCACCCCATCGTACTCTTACAGATTTATGGACAGCCCTGCAAAACATCACGGTGTCTCCAACACTACTTCAGACATTACTTGAGTTCATGCCACATCGTGTTGCGGCACTTGTGCCTGCTCGCGGGGGCCCTACACGATATTAGCCCTCTGGTGCAGCAAATTCACGGAAGTGGACAGTTTTTATCGGTCACTTCTCTGGCGTTTTCAGTCAGTCCTGAGGCTGAAAATGCACGTAGGACACAACACAAATAGGGGGTGCACACTGCAGTGAACCGTATGCATTTGCAGCCTCAGAACTGATTCAAAATGCCGCAGAAGCGACCATTAACAGCTATCAACTGTAGTGGACGCTATGCGCCAGAGGGTTAGTCAGCTGTACCAGTTTCTTTGGCCCTGCAGGGTAAAAGCAATACACTACGAACGAGTTGAAAGGACAATATTATTCAAAGGCAATAATTACACTGTAGTCACTGCGACTTGTAGTGGTTCCCTTGACAATACGAAAGGCGGGACACGATTCTTAACCGAGTATGTTATCATTAGACGACAATCCGTACTCTGCAACAACGTGCTCCCATCCTGGCCACAAAGTTAGTTCGTTGATGTTGTAGGGCGTTCAGTTCCTCCGCCAGTGCGGTTGAAAAGATCTCGATGGTCGTTCTTGATGTGGACGTGATGCAGTATGTGTCCGTAACGCATCCCACGATTGCTCGATGAAATTTATGGCGGGGAAATGGGCAGACCAGACTGTTCACCGAATATCATCCGGTTGGAAGAGTTCCTCCACCTCCACATTCGATGCGGTCGCGCATCGTCTGCAACGATTGTGTTTCAGAATGTTCCTGGCTGCATTACGTGTTCCCACGTCTCTCTGTATGGGGGTACGTCTAGCATTCTTATTATTGTTTTGGTGATCCTGCTGTTATAGTGTGGGAAGGCATAATTTTGCATGGGTGTACTGACATACATATCTTTGAACACGGTACACTCACAGGTCACCGTTACTGTGACACTGTACTCCTCCCCCCGCGTGCGTCTTTTCAGTGGAGGATTCGGCTCTGGCTTCACTTTTAAGGATGGCAATGCTGGACCTCATCGTATGGCGTGCCCGTTCCCTAACAGGAATGCTATCGAGCACGTGTGGGCTACGTTGAGGCTACATACTGCAGCACGTCCAGATGCAACGCTTACCACCCTGCAGTTGTCAAACGCGTGACCACAAGTACTGCCTCCCAGTCTTGTGGCCAGTACTGGAGCACAGTGCCGGCAACGCATCGCTATTCGTGGTAGTCACACACCCTATTAAAACCATGCTTTTTCTAATGAATCACTGTAATTATTGTCTTTGAATAAAAGTGTGATTTCTGTTCGCATCATTGCATATTACTTTCAGTTACCTTTTGCACTATACTGCCGAAGTTCTTTCTGTGTGTTACTTGCCAGTGACACATGAGGCACTAGTTACTGTCGTCGTTTTGCTGTCTACTGTACGTCCAACTTCTAGTTTTTCTCTCAGGGAATGAACTGAACTTTCTGTGCCTGATCGTGGCTTACAGTTTACAACGTGTACTTCCTTTGCTTCGCTTTCTGCGGCGCCCAACATCAGTTGCGGCGCAAAGCTGTACCTGCAGAGGGCGCCACACGCTAGGCAAGACTCCAGCGTACCGTCACAGACTTACGATCAGTGGTTCAAATGGTTCAAATGGCTCTGAGCACTATGGGACTTAACTTCTAAGGTCATCAGTCCCCTAGAACTTAGAACTACGTAAACCTAACTATCCTAAGGACATCACATACATCCATGCCCGAGGCAGGATTCGAACCTGCGACCGTAGCGGCCGCGCGGTTCTAGACCGTAGCGCCTTTAACCGCTTGGCCACCACGGCCGGCTTACGATCAGTGGCCACGTACATGGCGCACTTAACAGACACCTCTTCATGTTTCTGCCACAGATCTTACAACTTGTCAGCTCCATCCGGTGATAGTTACGTCTGCCATCACAGAGGCTGTTGGCACCAGGGACCATTTCCTTCATACGGTAAAAAGATCTCGGCTAGACAACCTTCCGCTGTCCGCGGCTAAATGCAGACGCACAGCTTCACTCGGCCATTTGTCGTCGCAGATCACCAGTTGCCGTTCATTTCCAGTTGTCAAGCAGTACTTTGCAGTTGCTGCAGTCGTAGCACGTCAGCGATAAATGAGTGTGTATCGGACGGTGAACGCCGAGTGTCAAACTGTATATCATTATTCGACCCCGAACTGTAAATTATTATGCACCAGTACAGGACGAATAACTATTACACTAGCTAGCCAACGTACACTGAATAACATTAGACCAGAGCTAAGAATTTTCACTGCGTTGCCAAGCTTGTTCATTAAACTGAGTATTTATATCGTGCAGCTTTCATTAAATGATTCTTGTTTGTTACTTACGGTCTTGGCAGCATTATTTCTATTCAGCTTTGTGGCTGACCTAGCTGCAACCGTACAATCACGCTACTTAAATACAGCAAATGCTGTTCTGTTCGCTTCCTACTGTCTTTTACCCTTTTATGTTGAGCGCCAAAAACTTGGTGACTAAACCACTCGTTTTCGTTTCTGCAAAACTCCCAGTTGATTCAACATGTGTTTGAAGACAGCTACTTCTCGCACTGACAGCACTGCTTCCAGGTATAGTGCTAATTTCTGTTTGTTTTTAGTAATTCTGAACTACAGTGTGTTTAGAATATGCTATAATATGCTAATGTTGCCACACTACCGAATAGCTGATTTTTTATTTCGACACAATAACACACAGATACTTTTTTTCGTTACAGGACTGAGTTTATGTTCAGCAGCGAACTGTACTTACACCTTCACAGCAGAAGTGCAAGACGAAGAAGAGAGTGAAGGTAAACAGGATAAATTTGATGACAAAGCTGGAGCAGTACCGGTAAGGAAGCGCCCTATAACACCAAAACCTGTGTCGTCACAACAGCAAAAAAGTTCCATCCCATGCATCTGCCACATATGATAAATAAAACCAAAACATTTGTTTCAGATGTAGGTTCCTGGACATAATGGTTTCACTTTGGTGCACTGCCCTACATACAAAATATATCCCCGTTACACAGAAAAAAAACAGTATTTTACGGTTCAATAAAAATAGCGGAATTATGAGAAACATTTTGATTGTATTCTCGAATCGCTTCAAATTTTTTTTAGAAGATAGACAATACACATAATCATCCTGTTGTTTTGTGATAGCTATATCCGTTGCCATGATATAAGCAACACGTTTCGAAAGGCAATAAAAAAGCTATACAGAATTAGTCGTTGTCCGAGTCAACCAAAATCTACAATGGTCGCCAAACTACGGCGGTCTAATGCCAGAATTATGGCACAGCAAAATTTGTTAGTATTAGCAACCATTTTATGTTGTGTAATGCATCGCGTCAAATAAATTAACATGATACACGATGACATGTCGCCTAACATGGCCACTGCAATCATGTCATCCTACACGGCATTTGTCATGTCTACCACTATGACGCTACGTCTCATGAAGTTTAGGATGTATGCCTCCTACTCTAGATAAAAATCCACTGCCGGGTACTTTCTATTTTATATGCATTACACTCTCCAGAAGCACATAAATTTTTGTCTATTTCCAAAAGGTACCAAATACAAATAGGCAGAAAAATTTCTTGTAGCCACCATACTTCTCGTACACAAACCATAGTTGATTTACAGTTTGTCTGTGACTCAGTGATATGTCTATTTAAAAAAAAATAGATATTCCCGATTATTATCGTCCAGTAATTTGGAATTTATTTTGGATATGGTATTTTTTCTAACAAACATTATTTTAAAAATATACAAATTATACTTCATGAATAAATAATATTCACCTCACAAAATAAATTCCACACCTTACGTATGGTTAAGTCTGGAGGTAGATATTTTCTTAACAGCATCTTTTTCTGCCAGTGCTGTTCTCTACACTTAAAATTTGGTATGCGAGTTAAAATTTCAGCCTGCAGTTTTCCCACATCATCACCACGCCTTGCACCATCTGTTCTTCCAGAAACTGCTGCTCCGCTGTTCATTTTCTCATCAGCTGCATGCTCAGCCTTTCTGCTCCCAACATAATTAGGAATGTGAATCTACAAACAGGGACCGACCCCTAAAGAGCAGTCTGTATCCTGTAGCTTTCTTTTTGCTCGAACAATCTTTCATGCTGATGCAAACCGAGGTAAACGCTTTACGCCCTAAAATTTGCTCCCGGGAAGTGAATGTAACCGAATCAAAAGGTGATCTGACATTTTTATCAATAATTCGAGAGAACGAACTCACGTAAAGCGCACCATAAAATTGGGAAAGTCACTCGTAAGTAAACAATTATATACTGAACAGGAGCACGAAACTGTGAACCATATACAACACAACCTCCAACTGACATTTAAAAAATCGAACTTTAGAAGTTGCGTTTGAGCAGGGACCAATGTCTTTGTTGTCTGTTACATACTTTGGCTTATAACACATAAACCCTTTGCATATGCGCTGAATAAGTGGTTTGTATGTACGTACTGGAAATCTCGAAGTAACTGCATCGGTGTCAACTTAACTTGTTTCCTGAAAATATTTTATAAAACAAAAAACCTTAATGGGGAACGCATGGTTAATGTAACGCGAAATCGAATGCAATATAAATGAGAGACTCACACCACTCCACGCATGGCTGAAATTGGAAATACCAGACAAAGATGTGAGTTAATGAATTCGCGAAATGTTCATGCAATCAATAAACTGTTACCAGTAGATTGATTATACACACTTGCCATGGTGGCGATGAATAAACACTGAGTCCGTATAGCTAACATCCTTTTGAATAAACTCAGAGATTCACAAAATAATATTATAGAGCGCCTGGAAACTTGGTCGCTAATGGCAAAGCTACTTGTAAGTGATTTGACGTTAAAATGCCTAATGCTGATAGTGATACGGGTCCGAATCACCACGTGTTCTGAATCAAGTAACGTGTGAACAAAGACAAGAAATTTTTCATGTTAAATCTGCACACAGGAGCAGTCGAAAACGTTACGACTTTACGTGGCCTGATAGTTGCCAGTCGTATGAATGCAACTGCAATGCTGGCGGCTGCCCTCCATCTCACCATAATACTCACGTTTCTCTGTCGAATGAGTTAATTATATATGAATTATATATGAAGGTAGCATCTGTTCCCAAAAGAACAGGTACCATTGATGACCGTGCAGCTTCCTCTAGAATGAAATGATAATTAAATCGACACCCTAGCTGCAAACAGGCGTTGATATACATCTATGGGGACATGTTGAAAATGTGTGCCCCGACTGGGGAACAGATATTACCTTCAAATATAGTTAAAATATGGCTACCCGGCCATTGACTTTCTTGTGCGAACGCACGCGCTATGCCCCAACTCGTACGGGGCTTGGTAGATTAATCTGCCACGAGTAATGAATGTGATGGGCAAACATCTATTAGGCGCACTCCGAATGTAGTGGTGTGGACATGTTGAGAATGTGGTTTTCACGGGGAGCGTGCAAGGGGTAAGCCCCTGCAGGCGCACTATCCTCTGTGCCCTCGGTGGCTTAGATGGATAGTGCGTCTGCCAGGTAAGCACGAGATCGCGGTTCGAGTCCCGGTCGGGGCACACATTTTCAACATGTCCACAATGATGTATATCAACCCCTGTTTGCAGCTAGGGTGTCGATTTAATTATCATTTCAGTTAATATTCACACTAGATAACATTTCGTAACAAGTGCTTGCTACTACGTGGTGCCGCGTACGACGACTAAGGACTGAGTGCTGCGATTATGTACCATAGCGTCGTGGTACAGAACCGAATTCTACCGACTTGCGTTCCCATTGGCCGAAGCCGATCAAAGTTCTCCACTAGGGCGAGACAGGCTAGTACTTTCTTGCCTGATAAGGAGATGTCGTGATAGTCGAAAGAGGCGACGCGTGACAGGCCGTCTGTGATCAAACAAGTGACTTAAAGCAGTTCTGTGACAAATGAAAAGCATCCTTCATAACATTCATCTTTAAACGTAGGAAGCTACAAAGACTGAAGTTACATTATGCTGGATAATGCAAGAGCAAGCATCGCCACCGTGGCTATGACAGTACTATGAAATGCCTTCGAAGGGAACTATCCTTCCCAAAACAGATTTTCTAATACTAATAATGTTACACTACGAGACAAAAAAATCGACGCACCACGAAGGAGTTATCCCAGTGCGCTACGGAAATCGGTAAATGTAACATATATGTACAGAAAAACAAATGGTTACAATTTCACAAAAAATTGATGATTTATTGAAGAGAAAGGGCTTCAGAAATTGAGCAAGTCAATAATGTATTGGTGCACCTCTGGAACTTATGCATGAGGTTATTCGGCTTGGCACTGAGGACGGATTTGTTGGATGTTTTCTTGAGAGATAATTCAGTCCAATTGACACGTTACATTGACAGAATCCCCGAGCTGGTCGCAGGGCCCTGCCCTTAATGCCGCAAGTGTTCTCAACTCGGATGAGGTAAGGCGACCTTGCTTGCCAAGGGAAGATTTTGTAATCACGAAAATAACCAGTAAAATCTCTCACCGTCTGCGGGCGTCCATTATCTTGTTGAAATGCAAGCCCAGGATGGCTTGCCGTAAAAGGCAACAAAACGGGGCGTAGTATATCGTCGGTGTGCTGTAAGGATGGTGCGCATGAAAACCAAAGAGGTCCTGCTACGAAATGAGATGCCGCCGTAATCCATCACTCGTGGTTGTCGGGCCGTATGGCGGTTGATAGTCAGGTTAGTATCCCACCCGGAGGCGTCTTCAGACGTGTATTCGGCCTGGAATCTCATTGACTGGGCTCTCCGACAGGCTCGGGATTTTGAGGATCTAATGCACCGATTGAACAGAATTTGGCACGTTATTCGTCAGGAGGACATTCAACAACTCTATCAAGCAATACCATGCCCAATACCTGCTTGCATAAGGTGCAGAGGTGGACCAACGGATTATTGACTTGCTCCATTTGTGGCCATGTACGACACATCTACCGATTTCCGTCCCACCCTTCGCAGTGCGTAGTATATATGTAGATATTAGAGTGTATTTATCTTCGACCGATGATTCTCACCGCCTTGAAGTGTTTCCTTTTAACCCGGAACCTCTCCGTACAACTCCCACAGGTGTCAGTGGTTGGTAATGTTCCAGGAACCTCCACAGTTGTGCAGCGCTGTGAGATGGGTGGTCCCTGCCGTTACCACGCCATATGTGGACGGCAGTCGACGAGGGCCGATTTTGGGAGCCGCGCGGCGCAGAACACGGCCATAGCGAGGCTTTTACCGCCCCTCGGCGCGCCAAGCACCTTCTAAAAGCCGCAACGCCTCCCTCGCCACCTGCGGCGACAGCTGTTCGCGGGCGAGCAAGTACCAGGTGGGACGGCTGCTCCACTCAGAGGAGTCACAGCCGATCAGGAAACACTTGCGTCTGTATAAACTGCCTCCACGATCTTCTGCTTTCAGACAGAGAGCCCTAAACACGAGTGGCTAAACGTTAAGGACTGACAGAACTTATGACGCCGTTTACAACTTTACAGTCCTCACTGCATTATTACGAGATCTCAGTTGCTTTTTTCTTTATGTGCGTGAATACTGAAGTCAGTAATTAATTTGATGTTTCGATATGTTTTTCACTAACAGACTGTGCAATTCACGTGGAAAACTTTTGTATATAACTTCGTGGGAACTGGCTGAGTTATGATGATGTTCGTAGGTCAAGTCTTGCCACTGTGCGGCTGGTCCCGGCGGAGGTTCGAGTCCTCCCTTGGGCATGGGTGTGTGTTTTTGTCCTTAGGATAATTTAGTTTTTAAGTAGTGTGTACGCTTAGGGACTGATGACCTTAGCAGTTAAGTCCCATAAGATTTCACACACATTTGATTTTACAAGTCTTGCCTCCTGAGAACCTCCCTAGCGAGCGCAGCTTAAACCGTTTAATTTATACTAAAGTCATTATATTCGGTTACCTAACGTTGTTCTCTGTAGTTGAATCACAACTCTTCGCAGAAGCCCATGCACAAAGCTGGCGCTACGCCAAACAGGCCGTCCGGCCGCAGGTACAGCAGTGCTGCCCGTGCGAAGCGCGGCGGGGGCGGTAACAGGTCGCCAGTGATGCGGAATTATCATTTTCCACAGTTAGAACAGCAGACCTTCAGTCCATCAAATTCTTCAACAAGTCAGTAGCCGCCAAACCGGCACAAAGAAGTTATAATGAAGGGAGTGCGACCTACTTTTTTGTCCTTTTGCCGTCTCGCACATGTTTATCGTATGCGTATATTGGTGCTTGACGGGTTTGCTTCTCGCTGTGCAATGTGTTACCTGTCACGCGAATCGACTTCCTTGAGATTTACGTTACATTTCTGTTCTCTTGGACTCTAGGTTTCCCAGTGTGGTTGAATGTGTAACACTTGTGCTTCGTCATCCGTCTTCAGGGAGCTGCTCAAGTCCACATCTCCCAAAGGGCTTAGATGCAGAATGAAATCAAGTTCCAAGTATCGCCCTCAAACCTAATACACTTTTCTGTACAGTCTGCTGTTTCTAATCTGACATTAGAAAATGGTTCAAATGGCTCTGAGCACTATGGGACTTCTGAGGTCTTCAGTCCCCTAGAACACAGAACTACTTAAACCTAACTAACTTAAGGACATCACACACATCCATGCCCGAGGCAGGATTCGAACCTGCGACCGTAGCGGTCGCTCGGCTCCAGACTGTAGCGCCTAGAACCGCACGGCGGACATTTTTTGCTGGCTTCGACAGGTAGAGCGACAGCAACGGTGGAATGTATGTCTATGGTGCGGAGTAATTGGCGACCATCTCATTGCTGCTCACTTCATTGAAGACACCCAAACGGCTGCAAAATACAACGAGTTTCTACACAATGATCTGCCAATAATGCTAGAAAATGTCGCGCTGGAAACGCATAGACCTATGTGGTATCAATATAATGGTGCTCCTGCACATTCTGCAGTGAACACTAGGTTCAACCGTGGCAGTATGTTCAACGGGCGTTTTATAGGACGTGGCGGACGCATAAATTGGCCAGCCCATTCTCCTGATCTTACATCTTTAGACTTCTGTCTGTGGGGTGCGTTAAGGAGAACGTTAACGTGATGTGCCTACAACCCCAGAGGATATGAAACATCGTATTAAGGCAGCTTGTGGCAACATTACGCCAGATGTACTGCGTCGTGTAAGATATTCATTACGCTGTAAACTGCAAATGTTTGCAGAAAATGATGGGTACCACCTTGAACATTATTGGTCTGAAATGTCAGAACACACTCTTTTACGTTCTATTATTGAAAACAAAAAAACAAATTTGTAAGTTTAACTACATTCTCATGATAATGTACATTTTCTTCTAACAAATCAATGCCGTACAGTATTCATCAGAGAAAAAGACTAATAAAAATGTTAATATGTGGACGTAATGTGCCGTTCATGTCTCTTCTGGGCCTACGTTACACCACTGTTCTTTTTGTATCCCTAATTGATAATTCGGTTCTCTCTGATACACGCGGTCGAACTGCAGAGGGGTTACTCAGCCGTCAACTTTACGTTACAAATTACTCTGGATGTAATTAACATTTTACGATGTAACAAACGGCATTGATTAAGCATTTTTTTCTATTTTCAGTTGTGCTAAAAATAATAACTGGTTTCCATTAAAAAAACATAAGTATGTGTTGAAAATCATACTCCCGTACATTTCTCAATGGTATGTATTAACCAAATACACGAGCCCCACTCCTCACTTTCAGCCTGTGGAACTGGTTATTTAGTGTTTTTTGTGGTTCGGGAGTGTTTCCAGTGGAAATGTTAGGTGACTCACGTTGTGTATGGAGAAACGCCAACCGCAGACAAGGGTAGCAAGATATTTCAATCAAGAATGAGCCGTACAAGACACGCAGTAATTTTAACTACTAACGACGCCGTTGGCACGATTGTTTTATGTATCTCCACTGCAAGATAGTGTATTTTGCTTCTGATGAAGGTATATTTAAATACACCGAAACCGTGTCAAGGATTTCGATAAATCTTTATCCTGCAACTGTTTGGCTGTTATCATTTACCGTTAAGATTTTCACAGTTGCCGCTTCAGACATGTTTAAAATTTTGACACTCTTCTGACTTTAAACACTTCCGCTGCCCACCAAACCCGACAGACATGAACATAATTGAGCATATCTGTGACGCCTTGCAACGTGCTGTTCAGAAGAGACCTCTAGGCCCTCGTACTCTTACGGATTTATGGACAGCCCTGCAGGATTCATGGTATCAATTCCCTGCAGCACTACTTCAGACATTAGTGTTGTGGCACTTCCGCGTGCTTGCGGGGTCCCTACACGATATTAGGCAGATGTACCAGTTTCTTTGGCTCTTCGGTGTAGATAAGGCAGTCAAAGGCAATGTCCTGACTGACTGAATCATCATCTCCCGGCACAAACCGCTGAGACTTGAAATTTGGAGAAGATGTTGATCTCATACTGTAGGCGAAGTTTAACAAAGGATTTTTCGAAATTCCGACCCTAAGGGCGTGAAATACGGGATGAAAACGTTTCTGAAAAATGTCGCTATTAGGGCAACTTTGAAGCTAGACCTACGAAAATTGGTATTTGGTTTCTCGGTCTGAAATAAAGAAATACCTGTTTCAGCATTTTTGTAAATTTAGCCCCGTGGGGGTGAAATAGTGAGTGAAAGACTTTTGTAAATATATATCATTGTTGAAGAATTTCTTATATATATATCATTATTGAAGAACTTCTAAAGTATTTTTAAATTGTGTTCTGCTGGTCCCATCATTAACCTCATAGCACGTGTTACAGCCAACGATTATTTGAACATTTTAGGTGATGAGGTGCACCCCATGATTCAAATGTTATTCCCCGGCAATGACGCCATATTTCAGGATGATAATGCACCCATGCACACAGCCAGGACAGTACAATCGTTGTATAAGGAGCATGCAACTGCAGCGTCTTCCTTGGTCAGCATAGTCCCCGGACATTAACACTATCGAACCCTTGTGTGCGGTATTGCAGCATAGACGCCGGAGCAGATTTGCGCCTGCTCGTCGCTACAGGAGTTACAAGAGGTTCTGATCGAAGAGTGGCATAACATTCCACTGGAGGGTGTGCAAGGTATTTGACTCGATTACAGGTAAAAAAGCACGTCTTTCAGTGTTTTTAGAAATTAAATCCCTAAGGGAGTGAAATAGGGGATGAGTTATTTTATGAAAATATTTTATTGTGTAACCATTTTATAATGTAAATCTATGAGAACTTAAATTTTACTTCTCAGATAGTGGTAAAAACAAGTGTTCCACTGTTTTTGGGAGATTATACTCCTACGCGGGTGAAATATTTCATTGTGAAATCATTTTTTATAGCTAAACGTTGGAGATTGGTGTTTGGCTTCAAGGTTAGAGATGAAAAAATACGTGTTTCACTGAACTTGGAAATTCAACCCCTGAGGGGATAAAATAATTGGTGAAATTTTTTTGAAAATAAATAATTAGCGAAGAACTAATAAATGATTTTTAAAGCTGCATGTATGACAATTGATACTTGACTTCTCGATTTTATAATCGTATTTCAGTGGTTCTCGAAATTCAGCTCCTAGAATTAGGTACCTAAAAACACTTCTATATTATAATTCAGCGATGTGTCCAAATTTCAAAGCAATTGGTAAAGAACTTTTGGAGATTAACAATTTTGAACAAACTAACATTTACGTTTTTATAACGTTTCCCTTTGTATGGCATATATTACGTATAAACCAGATGCGCTCCACTAGGCTTACTACAAAAACACATGAGCATTCGAATGCAATGTTGTGCAAAAATTTGAAAGTAATACATCAAGAATTTTCGGAGATGTGAGATTATGAAGAAACAAACATCTATGTTTCTAATGATATTAAAATCGTAGCTGTTCCTAATCGCAAATCTCCGAAAGTTCTTGAGCGAATGATTCGTAATTTGTCACAATGTTCCACTGGTATAACGTGCGCTTTTACGTACTTACTTTTTTACTATACGTAAAGGATATTTCTTTATAACTTTAATAATACGTAATGTTGTTACAAAGAATCTCAAAAGGTTAGTTATGTATATTATATATCACATATTAAAGAAATAGGTATCTAAAATCACGCCTGTAGTAGAAGGCACGGTTGTGCCAGAACATCAAATCAATCAATGAAGAACTTTCGGAGACATCCGATTTTGAACAAAGGAACGTTTACAGATTTATTTGTTGATGAAGGAGAGAAATCGATATTTGTCCCATTATAGATAGTTTGTATTCACGATATTTCGGGCTCAAGAGTCTACAACGACCGGTACCGCCTGGATTTTAGATGGGTTGGGGCTTAACCCCATACTCTATACCCACTTTGACAGAACACACAAGTCGGTATTGAGATTCTCGATAGCTGCCTTCAGGTCTGTTGGATTTTTGGGAGAACTTGAGTAAAAGAAGGGATCAATCAAGTAGACACATGCTGCCTATCAAGGAATTGCATTGGAAGGAAGTGTGTGTGCGGGGATGGAAGGATAGAAATTATACAGGGTGTCAAAAGATTGACTACTGTTAGGAAATAGAAATGGATGTAGGCTGAAATAGTTGTACACAGACGATAGACTAGCATGGAGAGATGCATCGAGCCATTGTTCGGACTGAAGACCGAAAGAACAGTCGTCTTTGGAAAGAAGGCGGCGAATTAAGGCTTTTGGTAGGTCTTGCTCGCTTATACATGACAGTCATAAAAGTGTGAAAGGTTAGAGAAGCAGTGACGACCGTGGAAGAATAAACAGCGAGCACGAGAGCCACGTGGTGGTAGGGAAGCTCAGCACGCTGCAGACGGCGGAAGCTCCTTCGGCCGAGGAATTGAATCCGATGCCAAGAGAGAGAACGGCGGCAGGGAGGAGTCCAACTTTTCCTTTACGAGTGCTCGGCGATCGCATTTAATGCGGGCGATAAAAGCCATAGCGGCGGCCGAAAAGTGGGAGTGCTGAAGACGCGCGCCCGGGGCCGGAACAAAGGGAACGGCGGCCGGCTTACGCGTGGCGCGGGCACGGCGGACGCGTTTAGTGCCAATCAAGCCGCGGAACTGCGCGCCGCCAATCCTGATGATGGGCTCTCCGCCGCAACGCGACGCCGCCATAACCGGCCGGCCCAGCACGCGTACACTGCACTGCGGCGGGTCTCGGCGCGCACTCTATGTAGGTCTCGGACGATCCGGGTTTCTCCACCAACAGACATCTTTTCCCTCGGTAATAACACGCAATATATACGGTGTAGCGGACACGCGACCTAGTTAGTCCATCACTCAAACCCCAATATAGACTACTGAACCCTGCGGTTGGTAATGACAGGAAGAAAAGTTTACCGCATTTTTTCAACCTAGAAAACGCGTTAGACAATGCAAAATGGTGAAGATATTTTAGAACTCTGTGAAAAATTGGAGTAAGCCATGAGGGAAAACAGATAATATACACTGACTTAGCAAATGTCGTGGGATAGCCGGGCACAGATGGGGTTGGTATGCTGTGTGCGCACCACACGCCCCCTGTTCCAGCTGCAGCCAGCAGACCTTCTGGGAAGTGGTTGTGCAAGCGATTTTTGTAACATGCAACGTCATAGTGACCTGGAGCCGTTCGAACGGCGTATGGTGGTCGGTGCCGGACAGATGGGAATTTCGATTTTGGCAGTGGTGCAGAAATTCGGCTTTACATGTGCAACCGTGTACAGGGTGTATCACGAATTCCTGAATAAGGGTCTCAAGTCCACAACAGACGAACTACCGGCCATCCGGCCACCCTCGATGACCGTGACCTGCGACATCTGAGAATGGTCGTGACGGATGGGCAACAGTGCTACAGATAACCGCTCAATTCAACACAGGATGTGCTAGACACTCTCCCAGTGGACAATCCGCCATGAACATGCGTTCCAGGGGTATGGGAGCCAGCGCCGCATACGGGTGACACTTTAACCCAACGTCATCAGGCACAAGGGCTTCCATTTGTTGCCAGTCACCAGGAATGGCCACTGGAACAATGGCGTAATATGATATGGTAAGGCCAACCACTATTCCAACTGCAACATGCCGATTGGAGGCACCATGTCTGGCGCAGTCCACATGAATCGATGGATCGCGCCTGACAAGAAGGTCTGGTCCAAGGCGGTCACGGCTGTGGTGAATATTCCTGGTATGGAATCCCTCGTTGTTGTGGAAGGAATTTTGAATGGTCCGCGGGTATTTTCAGCTACTCGAAGACCATCTCCACACATTTTTAACCAACCAACATCCTGACGGTTCTGGGGTGTTCCGCTACATCGCTCCCACGTCGCTAGGGAATGGTTCCAGGAATATGCAGGGAAGGTCCAAAGACTGACATAGTCACCCCGGAGCCCTGATCTGAACCCATCGTGTACTTGTATATTTGAGATGTCATGGAACGCAGGCTCCGTGCCGCGGATCCCGCACCCGCGAACAGATCAGAACTGGCTGCAGCTCTGGAATCGATCTAGTGCCACCTGCTTACAGAGGAGTACCAAAGCCAGAAGAGGCCCCACGTGATGTTAGGTGACTGTCCCATGACATGCGCTAAGCCAGTGTAGTGTAAGGCTGTTATCTACGGGTCGGCTCCATCGATGGACCTGAGAAATTTCACAATATGAGTATTCTAGGCATCATTAAAATGCCAAAAATTCGCCACCCTAGCAGTGTATTGTTCCGTAACGACACGAAGCTGCAATAAATGAAGATAGGACTTTCACTAGGTTCTAGTAATTGATTAGTTATATGGTCGAAACTACGGAGTGATATGGTAATAGTGATTAAATTTCTGCAGCCACCATTGAGATGTACGAGCAAATCGCACCAGTCTGTCATATTCACAGTGTAAAGTCATGTGCTGTAGACGGAGAGTGGGTGCAGTTAAGCGATGCTTTCTCCTGAATAACCATCTCAAGTTTCCATGAATGAACTGCTGGCCCAATGATGGCAACTGTATCCGCGCGTACTGTTGGCAACAACTGTTTGATTTACGTACTAAACAAACGCAGTAGTTGACTTATGGTTGGCTCTGAGCACTATCGGACTTAACAAAAAATGAAGCAGAGAATGGCACAGAAAAGTCCGGAATATGAAACTTTTCCCAAAACTGTTTCGCAGGGGAAGACCACACTGTTGTTCTTCCTTAAGATGTCCATGATCAACAAAAGACATATTTAAATAACTAATCTAGGAACAGAAAAGCAACTGAACTTTCTCAGCAGAAGAAAGGCCACTGGATATCAGCTTGATTTCACACAGACTATGCGAAAGAACTTGCCCCTCTTCTAGCAGCAGGGCTTCATAGCTCTATAGAGGAGCGGAACAAAGGTGAATCCTGTTTTCGCTGAACAGACGCACGTGACTGCAGGCCTATAGCAGTAAGGTCGATCTTATGTGGAATTATGGAGAATGTTTTGAGCTCGCATATTAGCCCATTACTGGAGACCGAAAATCTCCTCTATTGGAACCAACATAGGTTCCGAAAACAAAGATCGCGTGAAAGCCGTACCTCTCTGTCCATCGACGACACACAGAACAGAAAGCAGTAGATATCGGCGCCCAGGTAGATGACGTGTTCCCTGACTTGACTGATGAGTGATTTTGGAATTCCAGTTCGCGCAGTAATGTCCTGTTTATGGAGCTCCCTTTGTGTTGTTTTGTTGCTGACAGGATTGGCAAGTGCAACATTCGCTTCTCCAATGAGCTTTGCAGCTATCGTCCACATATTTACGTGACATCCCTCGTCAGTGACAGTCTGTCACGATCACTCATCACACACCTTCGTCTGCGTTGTGACTTTGCAGATATTACTTTCCAGCTTTCCCCGTATGCGATATAAATCTTCAACACGATGCCTCCTGAAGTACTTAACAACAGTTCCACTATCTCGGTTAGGAAAACACCCACCATATGGGCAGCAACAATTTGCCTAGGTTCGAATTCACTTAGCTACTATATATTGCTCTCCCAGCTACACAGAACACTCTTCTAGCCAAGATTGACGTTTGCAAGGCTTGGCTAGCATCTGCATGTACGTTCAAATAATTGCCGTATTTTTGTCCACCCCTGTAAGTCTAGTACAAATTTGTAAATTGTGGTAAGATCTTACGGCACCAAACTGCGTAGGTCATCGGTCCCTCAGCTTACATGTTACTCAATCGAACTCTAACTTGCGCTGTGGACAACACACACACCCGTGCACGAGGGAGGACTCGAACCTCCGACGGGGGGAGCTGCGCGGACCGTGAAAAACGCCCTGAACCGCGCGGTTACCCCGCGCGGCTCTAGTACAGATACGATGTGCCTTACCAGCAGCGACAGATGCACATGCAGCAACGAAATATGCCCGTACAGTGTCGGACAACACTGAACTATTGTAAGCAACAACGCTTCTCGGAGGAAAGTTCTCCAAACAATAATTCGTACAGCATTCTTCTAAACCTAAACGTACAATAGCGATGTAAACCAGTTTCGACTGTAATGAACATCAGCAGTCGCGAAAGATAAATCAAATTTCACAACATGACAAACTCGAGGATCACGGCACGGAATAATTGCTGAGCAGTAGTGGTAATGGTAGCAATGCTTTATTTCATTTCTACACTGTAAAACTGTTTGTAGATGGTAGGACTCCACCTATATACACAGTCAAAAAGTCGAGGCAGCCTCTCGACGGAAAGTAAAATAAAACGAAACTGCCAAATCTCGAGTACAGCGGACACAGAAAAAGAAGGGATTGACGGTAACAAGAAGGAGATGAAGAATAAGTGTGACAGAGAGTGTCTTCCTTCATTATAGTTATAGTGGTCAAGGTTACAAAAGGTCTGCAATCTGTCAATGGCGGTAGGTGGTAGGGACATTGGCCGCAGGCTGCACGTGATCACGCGTTACGTCAGCAGCTCATGGGCCGCAGCGGAGGCGAAACAAAATTTACGGAGTTGGTCGGCATTTCCCGTGGGACGCACAGGCATCAGGAATGTGTCGGCGTGTTTGAGGCACCGAAAAGCATCCGCCTCGTGTGATACGTTTCCACTCGCCTGGTTAATGCACCAACACCTTTTTTTCCTCCCATTTCCTACAGAATGCGGCAGCTTTCTCTTTAATCACTGACTAAATGAAGGAAAATTAGAAACTAAGTCGTGACACTGTGTGCATGTGACTACTTGTGAGTGAGTGAGAGAGTGAATGTGTGTGTTTTTGTGTGTGCTTGGTTGTCATTAATTGGACGACTGCCTTCAAAGTGAATTTCGTTGTTCGCTAGGAGCCTTGTCTTCATCAACATAGAAAGTTAAGTGTTTCATCACATAATGAGATTTATCTTTTAGATAGGAATAACTATTATGTCACAAACTGCAGTCGCTCTTTAACCACATTGTTTCGCCAAATTGCTTATAATTGAGTTCTGTCTGTCACAGTGGGTAACCGTTGTGTTAGATACACTTATTGTCATTCCTTCCACAGCTAAATCCAATACTGTGGTTAACTTCCTACGATTACACTGTTAAACGTATGAGCTGATGTATTCGTGAACTTTGACTCACGTATGGCCATTGTGATGGGTTTTACTTATGCGCATACGCAGCCTGAGAAAAACTTGGAGTGCCTATAAAGCGAGGAGGACATGTAATGAAACTTCACGGACTGAGAAAGTATGTCATGTTATGTTCGTGCTTACAATATCGAGTCAAATTTACAAGTAACCTGACGAACCCAATTATCAGTATGATGTGACACCCCCTCTGGCCTCAGTGTGGATTGGGTATGATGTCATAAGGGCGTTATATCCTCTCCCGAGGCAAGCTGGCACACACCTCCTGGTACTGGTCCTTGATATCCTAGGTACTGGTAGTGGGACGAAGTTGACGTCCGACATGGTCCCAAACACATTATGGTGGGGACAAGTCTAGGGATCTCGCTGGCGACGCAAGTACCCCAACATCGTGCAGATAGTCCATAGAGGAACGAGACATGTATGGGCGAGAACTGTCTTGTCGAAAAATGTGACCACGACACCGGCGCATCAGAAGCAACTCATGAAGATGCGGTACCTTCGTCACGTACCGTTGACCCTCAGAGTTCCTTCAGTCACTGACAACAGTGACCTGATGTCATACCAAGTGGCTCCGCATACCATGACTCCAGGATTAACACCGGTGTACCTTTACGAAACATTGGATGATTGTATCTTTCCCCGGTTCACCATCATACTCGCCGACACTGACCATCGAACCAGCTGTAGAACCGCGATTCATCGCTGAACACAATACAACGGCATTCATTACCAGTCCATGTTTCCCTGTCACGGCTTCACTCCAAACGTAACTGTTTGTGTTGTCGTCTTAACGGCAGCCTACGCATAGGACGGTAATTCCCTGGTGTGAATGATGATAATCACCTACCAATAATACAGGAAGACACAGAAAGTTGGAGGGAGTCTACTACTTGTTCTCGGACGGCAGGTGCAGATTTCAAGGACTTACGGCGTGTTCAGTGCGCAGTACGGCGAGACTCTCACGTAGTGGTTCAAATGGCTCTGAGCACTATGGGACTTAACAGCTGTGGTCATCAGTCCCCTAGAACTTAGAACTACTTAAACCTAACTAACCTAAGGACATCACACACACATCCATGCCCGAGGCAGGATTCGAACCTGCGACCGTAGCAGTCGCACGGTTCCGGACTGCGCGCCTAGAACCGCGAGACCACCGCGGCCGGCGCTCTCACGTAGTGGTCAGACGTCGTCGACCAGAACCTTGACGACGAGTGTGGCTGCCCTCCTTGTGATCCCACGCAATCCAGTATTGTCACATCAATTCTGGTTATTGCACGATTCGACCAGCTGACATGAGGAAAGTTTTCAAGCGATTTCTCATACACAAACAGCAGTTGACAGGCGTTGCGTGGTGAAACGTTGTTGTGATGCCTCGTGTAAGGAGGAGAAATGCGTACCATCACGTTTCCGATTTTGATAAAGGTCGTATCGTAGCCTATCGCGAATGCGGCTTATCGTAGCGCGACATTGCTGCTCGCGTTGGTCGAGATCCAATGACTTTTAGCAGAATATGGAATCGGTGAGTTCAGGAGGGTAATACGGAACGCCGTGCTGGATCCCAACGGCCCCGTATCACTAGCAGTCGAGATGACAGGCATCTTATCCACATGGCTGTAACGGATCGTGCAATCACGTCTCGATCCCTGAGTCAACCGATGGGGACGTTTGCAAGACAACAACCATCTGCACGAACAGTTCGACGACGTTTGCAGCGGCATGGACTATCAGCTCGGAGACCGTGGCTGCGGTTTCCCTTGATGCGGCATCACAGACAGGATCTATGCATCCAAATTGCGTGAAAATGTAATCACATGTCAGTTCTAGTATAATATATTTGTCCAATGAATAACCGTTTTTCATCTGCATTTCTTCTTGGTATAGGAATTTTAATGGCTAGTAGTGTACTTACTCACCCGTCACTGTTACATATATGTACTAAGTTACATTGATATCAGGCCGTGTGTTATCAATACTTCACTTTTTTTCTCAGGCACTGTATCTGAAAATGACTTCTCAGCAGAAAGTATATAGTAAAAGAAACAAATTAAACGCGTGTATTACTTCATTCAGTGACGAGTCACTTTGGTAAATCTTACCACTTAGACAATTTTGGTGATTCAGGACTTAATGTTAACTCAGTGTCGAAGGCAAAAAATAATGGAATCTTCCATGTCTTAGCCTGACCCAAACCAGGAAGGCCCTTGCTTTGGATCACGTGGCGTATGGAAACGAAGATCCGCTATCCCCGTATAACTTCAAAAATGGCTCTGAGCACTATGGGACTTAAAGTCTTAGATCATCAGTCCCCTAGAACTTAGAACTACTTAGACCAAACCAACCCAAGGACATCACACACATCCATGCCCGAGGCAGGATTCGAACCTGCGACCGTAGCAGTCCCGCGGTTCCGGACTGAAGCGCCTAGAACCGCACGGCCACCGTGGCCGGTTCCCGTGTAACTAAAGATCTGTACAAAAGTATGGCCAACTAGACGGTGGCGGGTATTTCGGGCCTTCATACTGCTGACACAATGACCGCTGTGCTATATTTAGCCGTTCCTGTCAAATAAACGAGCTCATCTACCTGATTAGAACAGTAACTTCAAACTGAAAGCCTCAAACCCTCAGGAAAACGTGGCGAGAATGAACTCCAATTATCTTGCCGCTGTCATTTATTAACAACGACAGCGAAAGGTTTCGCACTTTCTATTGAAGCAGCGAGGTCAAGTAGTTAGTGCTGTCGTAGGTACCTCGTAGCTTCAAAGTGGTCGTCTCGAAGTGTTAACAACGGCAACGGAGAAACGAGACCAGTATGAGGCAGGAAAATATCTGCTTTACAACCTGAAATCAAAGCTGTGGTAGAAGCGCCAGAATTCTGCAGCAATTGTCGTTAAGGAATTTTAATTACAACCAGCTGAGATGAACATTCACTTACGACAAGTTTCATTTAGCTAAAAAGAGTAATAGTTTATCTTCTGCAATGCTCCTCATTACACTATTTTCGCAAGATCTCGTTTGTTACACGGACAGAATAACAGTATATTATATAGGCCAAGCGCGCGTGTAGTAATAATGTTGCATTTTTGTCTAAGAACTGTTACTGAAGCGAAGTATCGGGCAAAACTTAAGTGCTTTAGGGATAATCGGTACGCAACAAACAGAATCGTCGTTACAGATGTCTCACCAACTATGAAGCGTTCACTACGTTCTGACTTCTCGACTACAGTGCAACTGATACACATATCATCCACGATTCCGAAATTATTATTTAGGTCAAAACCCCCACCTAGCATTCAATGGTCAGTTACAGCTGAGCACGTTCCCCATCTCCAACTTTACACGATCCAGTCAAACAGCGACACACACTCCCAGGCCTCAATCCCAAACCTCACATTCTTACGTACAAACTTGTACGACATTAATAAGTGTCGGATACCTTATTTGGTTTTTCCTCGTAACCTTAAGTCTTGTATCCAAGTGGCTTGTATACTTTAACATAATGTGTTTTCGTTGTGTACTCTGTTTGACACTATCCATAATGTAAATTGTAATTTAATACTGCAATATGACATGCTTGGTGTATAACATGAGTGATTCGTGTGCGTTGACAGCATCTTTGATGTTTGTTTCCTGCACCCAGGACCTTTTTTGAACGCTGGTCGGTTGTTTCCTGACAATGGCGCAGAAAGTTGAAAACCGGTTCGAAAGAAAACAAAGATCAGTAGAACAAAAACAGATTTTTTTGGTTTCAAACTTAAATATCAAGTTATTCTATCAAGATGTAGTGGAAGGATCCGTAAGTGTGACTACGTTTCGTTTTGTGAAATTCGCAATTTTCTGTTGCTGAGAATTTAAAATTAACAGTCTTTCCACAGCTTTGAAATTTTGGAAAGATCTGACTGAATACTTGTTATGATCAGCAGCATCAGCTGCGCTTCCTGTGAGGTCATTAATACGCAACGTGAACAACAACTGTCCCAACACACTTCCCAGGGGCAGTGGCACACTGAAATATCTTGAGCACCACGAAGGAATTATACCATGGGACGAAATAGGTGCCGGCCGGGGTGGCCGAGCGGTTCTAGGCGCTACAGTCTGGAAACGCGCAATCGCTACTGTCGCAGGTTCAAATCCTGCCTCGGGCATGGACGTGTGTGATGTTCTTAGATTAGTTAGGTTTAAGTAGTTCTAAGTTCTAGGGGACTGATGACCTTAGAAGTTAAGTCCCATAGTGCTTAGAGCCATTTGAACCATTTTTGACGAAATAGGTAGATATATGAAAATGGCATCCGTTCTTTTGGACATGTCCGAAAGAAAGCATACATCGTCATATATCTACATCTACATCTACATCCATACTCCGCAAGCCACCTGACGGTGTGTGGCGGAGGGTACCTTGAGTACCTCTATTGGTTCTCCCTTCTATTCCAGTCTCGTATTGTTTGTGGAAAGAAGGATTGTCGGTATGCCTCTGTGTGGGCTCTAATCTCTCTGATTTTATCTTCATGGTCTCTTCGCGAGATATACGTAGGAGGGAGCAATATACTGCTTGACTCTTCGGTGAAGGTATGTTCTCGAAACTTTGACAAAAGCCCGTACCGAGCTACTGAGCGTCTCTCCTGCAGAGTCTTCCACTGGAGTTTATCTATCATCTCCGTAACGCTTTCGCGATTACTAAATGATCCTGTAACGAAGCGCGCTGCTCTCCGTTGGATCTTCTCTATATCTTCTATCAACCCTATCTGGTACGGATCCCACACTGCTGAGCGGTATTCAAGCAGTGGGCGAACAAGCGTACTGTAATCTACTTCCTTTGTTTTCGGATTGCATTTCCTTAGGATTCTTCCAAAGAATCTCAGTCTGGCATCTGCTTTACCGACGATCAACATCATATGATCATTCCATTTTAAATCACTCCTAATGCGTACTCCAAGATAATTTATGGTATTAACTGCTTCCAGTTGCTGACCTGCTATTTTGTAGCTAAATGATAAAGGATCTATCTTTCTGTGTATTCGCAGCACATTACACTTGTCTACATTGAGATTCAATTGCCATTCCTTGCACCATGCGTCAATTCGCTGCAGATCCTCCTGCATTTTAGTACAATTTTCCATTGTTACAACCTCTCGATACACCACATCATCCTTTGGAACGCTACGCTCTTCTAGAGACCTACGGTACACCGCTGCAAGAAGGGGGGCGAGTTCCTTCGCGTACTCTGTGTAAAATTGAACTGGTATCCCATCAGGTCCAGAGGCCTTTCCTCTTTTGAGCGATTTTAATTGTTTCTCTATCCCTCTGTCGTCTATTTCGATATCTACCATTTTGTCATCTGTGCGACAATCTAGAGAAGGAACTACAGTGCAATCTTCCTCTGTGAAACAACTTTGGAAAAAGACATTTAGTATTTCGGCCTTTAGTCTGTCATCCTCTGTTTCAGTACCATTTTGGTCACAGAGTGTCTGGACATTTTGTTTTGATCCACCTACCGCTTTGACATAAGACCAAAATTTCTTAGAATTTTCTGCCAAGTCAGTACATAGAACTTTACTTTGGAATTCATTGAACGCCTCTCGCATAGCCCTCGTCACACAACATTTCGCTTCGCGTAATTTTTGTTTGTCTGCAAGGCTTTGGCTATGTTAATGTTTGCTGTGAAGTTCCCTTTGCTTCCGCAGCAGTTTTCTAACTCGGTTGTTGTACCACGGGGGCTCTTTTCCATCTCTTACGATCTTGCTTGGCACATACTCATCTAACGCATTTTGTACGACGGTTTTGAACTTTGTCCACTGATCCTCAACACTCTGTACTTGAGACAAAACTTTTGTGTTGAGCCAGCAGGTACTCTGAAATCTGCTTTTTGTCACTTTTTCTAAACAGAAAAATCTTCCTACCCTTTTTAATATTCCTAAATCATCGATGCCGTAACCGCTTTATGATCGCTGATTCCCTGTTCTGCGTTAACTTTTTCAAATAGTTCGGGTCTGTTTATAGTTAAGGCTGACCGACCATTGACCTTCTGTTCTGGATGCACACGCATAGCCCGAACTCTTACGGCGCTCGGCAAGATTGTCTGCCGCGAGTAATGAGTGTAGTGGGCAGGGACACTACGAATGTAGAATGTGGACATTAAGTTGGGAATGTGGGTCTCACGGGGAGCGTGCAAGGAATAAAACCCTGCAGTCGCACTATCCTCTGTGCCCTCGGTGGCTCAGATGCATAGAACGTCTGCCATGTAAGCAAGAGATACCGGGTTCGAGTCCCTGTTGGGGCACACATTTTCAACTGTCCCCGTTGATGTATGTCAACGCCTGTTAACAGCTTAGAGTCTTGATGAGATTGGTAGAATTGATGTACATGTGCAGACAAAGAAATGATAAAGATTTCAGAAAAATGATTTATTTAAGAGAAAGAGCTTCACAAATTGAGCAAGTCAATAACGTGGTCGTTTACCTCTGGGCCTTATGCAAGCAATCATTCGACTTGGCACTGCAGGTGTTGATGTCCTCCTGAGGGATATCCTGCCAAATTCTCTCAAATAGAGCGTTGTTGTTGTTGTGGTCTTCAGTCCTGAGACTGGTTTGATGCAGCTCTCCATGCTACTCTATCCTGTGCAAGCTTCTTCATCTCCCAGTACCTACTGCAACCTACATCCTTCTGGATCTGCTTAGTGTATTGATCTCTTGGTCTCCCTCTACGATTTTTACCCTCCACGCTGCCCTCCAATGCTAAATTTGTGATCCCTCGATGCCTCAGAACATGTCCTACCAACCGATCCCTTCTTCTAGTCAAGTTGTGCCACAAACTTCTCTTCTCCCCAATCCTATTCAATACCTCCTCATTAGTTACGCGATCCACCCACCTTATCTTCAGCATTCTTCTGTAGCACCACATTTCGAAAGCTTCTATTCTCTTCTTGTCCAAACTAGTTATCGTCCATGTCTCACTTCCATACATGGCTACACTACATACAAATATTTTCAGAAACGACTTCCTGACACCTAAATCTATATTCGATGTTAACAAATAGAGCGTTAGACCGTCAAAATCCCGAGGTAGTGTAACGGTACTTTGACTACCGTGCTTCAGCCAATACAAAGATATAATTTACGATCGCGCACGCAGAAGAGCGCTGCGCCAGCGACCGATTTTTTATAAATAATTTTGATTTTTTTTTTACTCTTGAGTAGGTGTTTTGTTTTTAACAACTAATTGATTACTCTCTCTCTCTCTCTTGTCTTCATACGAAAGACGTGTATTTTTCGGCGCTGTGTTAAATATGCTGTTGGGTGGAAATTAAAATTATATTACGAAACGAAGTTGTTTCAATAGTGATTCGAAATGGTTATCGCCAAATTTGTAAATTGATCCTGACAGTGACAACTTGAAGAAGTTTTCAACAGACGGGGAAATGTGAAAGACGGCTCGTCCTACAAGAGAATTAGGAGGACAGCCATGAAGACTATATTGTAATTAGTACTGCGTTTCTAACAAGATTATAAGGTAAATTTCAACTAGCTTCTGATGCTATTTCCGTACAGTCGCTTTTTGTAGTGTTGCCTACCCGGTCTGCCATGCACGGTCAAATTACAGCACTATCTCAATCAATAATACACTCCTGGAAATGGAAAAAAGAACACATTGACACCGGTGTGTCAGACCCACCATACTTGCTCCGGACACTGCGAGAGGGCTGTACAAGCAATGATCACACGCACGGCACAGCGGACACACCAGGAACCGCGGTGTAGGCCGTCGAATGGCGCTAGCTGCGCAGCATTTGTGCACCGCCGCCGTCAGTGTCAGCCAGTTTGCTGTGGCATACGGAGCTCCATCGCAGTCTTTAACACTGGTAGCATGCCGCGACAGCGTGGACGTGAACCGTATGTGCAGTTGACGGACTTTGAGCGAGGGCGTATAGTGGGCATGCGGGAGGCCGGGTGGACGTACCGCCGAATTGCTCAACACGTGGGGCGTGAGGTCTCCACAGTACATCGATGTTGTCGCCAGTGGTCGGCGGAAGGTGCACGTGCCCGTCGACCTGGGACCGGACCGCAGCGACGCACGGATGCACGCCAAGGCCGTAGGATCCTACGCAGTGCCGTAGGGGACCGCACCGCCACTTCCCAGCAAATTAGGGACACTGTTGCTCCTGGGATATAGGCGAGGACCATTCGCAACCGTCTCCATGAAGCTGGGCTACGGTCCCGCACACCGTTAGGCCGTCTTCCGCTCACGCCCCAACGTCGTGCAGCCCGCCTCCAGTGGTGTCGCGACAGGCGTGAATGGAGGGACGAATGGAGACGTGTCGTCTTCAGCGATGAGAGTCGCTTCTGCCTTGGTGCCAATGATGGTCGTATGCGTGTTTGGCACCGTGCAGGTGAGCGCCACAATCAGGACTGCATACGACCGAGGCACACAGGGCCAACACCCGGCATCATAGTGTGGGGAGCGATCTCCTACACTGGCCGTACACCACTGGTGATCGTCGAGGGGACACTGAATAGTGCAAGGTACATCCAAACCGTCATCGAACCCATCGTTCTACCATTCCTAGACCGGCAAGGGAACTTGCTGTTCCAACAGGACAATGCACGTCCGCATGTATCCCGTGCCACCCAACGTGCTCTAGAAGGTGTAAGTCAACTACCCTGGCCAGCAAGATCTCCGGATCTGTCCCCCATTGAGCATGTTTGGGACTGGATGAAGCGTCGTCTCACGCGGTCTGCACGTCCAGCACGAACGCTGGTCCAACTGAGGCGCCAGGTGGAAATGGCATGGCAAGCCGTTCCACAGGACTACATCCAGAATCTCTACGATCGTCTCCATGGGAGAATAGCAGCCTGCATTGCTGCGAAAGGTGGATATACACTGTACTAGTGCCGACATTGTGCATGCTCTGTTGCCTGTGTCTATGTGCCTGTGGTTCTGTCAGTGTGATCATGTGATGTATCTGACCCCAGGAATGTGTCAATAAAGTTTCCCCTTCCTGGGACAATGAATTCACGGTGTTCTTATTTCAATTTCCAGGAGTGTACGAAGTCCGCCTTATTCGTAACTTATTCCATCGAAATTCAAAACCCAATCAGATTTTCTATTTTGTATTTTCACGGCAGAAACCCGAGGAAAGGAAACACTACAGTGGTTGAAGGACCCTGTCCATAATGCTCCAAACGTTCTCAACCGGGGAAGAGATCCGGCGACCTTGATGACCAAGATAGGGTTTGGCAAGCACGAAGAAAAGCAGTAGAAATTCTCGTCGTGTAAGCCCAGGATAACGCGCATTGCAGGGCAACAAAACGGGGCGTCTTCCCGGCAAGTTGAAGAACATCTGAAGGAAAAGATGAGGATCACGCAGCAGTTGTCGAATGACTCCGTGACCAAAGAGCGGACATCTATCGTCGAGGATTTTGATGAGTGGTAGAAGCTTCCGACCGCTGCCTGCAGAGACTTGGCTACTGCGCTGAAAAATGGTGTCATGTAGCTGCGTCACTTTGATGCGTAGTGCAATATTCAATGACAATTACTTGGCCTGCCACCATAACATATAACTTACTTCTCGAACTCCCCTCACATCTATGGAGTCGACGTTTCGGCCGTCTTTGCAGAAGTGCTCTTCAGGGCAACTAAACCACTGTGTTCTAGGTATGGTCTTGCCTACATATATGGTCTTATTTCGGTTATCAGGTGACAGCCAAAGTTCCAGTCTGATATATCACTGAATACTTGCTAAAGGTTAAACTCTTACCTGCACTACTGTTTCATGTGATCGTCAGTAAACATTAAGATATGAGAAACTGTACCCCCAGTAACACATCATCACCCCTCAAACTGAGCCATAATGTTCTGAGGAACAGTCCATCTAGTTAAGTGTGCCTGTGTGGCCGCTGTCCTCAGTTCTATAGAGTAGCTCTCGGAAATTATGGGTGCGATGTGGGAGTATGAACGCAGCTCTGAATAATATCAGTCAATTGTGAGTGGGGATTCAGGTGTTATGGATGGGGATGGTTCCCCAAAGCTTTTGCTGCCTCGTGGTGGCCATCCCGATCCGTCGCTGCCGACTTTAGGGTGAAACTGAAGAGAGGAAAAATTAGGTTTCAGCGGCCCGTCGTTGACTAGGGCAATGGCGACGCGACCCAGTATATGGAAGGAAATGTATCGTTTGAGAATAATCATTTGTCTCTAGTGATTTGGGAACATCCTGAAATTGGATTGCTGGAGTGGTATTTGAACCATCGTCCTCCGGAATGCGAGTCCAGTGTCTTAATTGTGGCGTCCTCTCGCTCAGTAAGGCTACATGCCAATACGTAGGTGTACCTAAATAAATTAATCTTAATTGTACATCGCATACTGTTATTACAGGATTTATGATTAAGTGTATTTCACGAAAATCAGCCAAATTTGAAGAAGGTAGCATGTTTGGCTGTGTTGCAAATCAGTACGGTCACATCACATTATTCTTCTGCTCCGTTCCTATATGACTCCCTTCATGAGTGGCCGCCTGTGGATGCAGTTTTAATTAACCGAGTACTTTGTAGTACCATAATAATGTGTGTGAATTTTGTTTTACAGTCCCACAACCTCAAAATTCTTAAGTTCTTGATAAATGACAGCATTTAGAAAAATCTGTCCTCTTCCCCCCCCCCTCCCTCCCCCCCATCACACGTTACTGAAAGGGTTATCCCATTAGAACATGTGGTGTGTACGAGCCCCGAATGTTTTGGCTACATAAGGCGTACGACGCGACTAGAAGCGATACCTGAGCAGACATGTGTGTAGTGAACATAACATGTCGTCGCTAATTAACCAACTTCGAACTGGGAATGATAAAGGCCGCGCGTTTCTTCCCCCAGACTCTCCGCCGGATCATAGACCTTCCTAGTCGTTGAAGCCACTTAGCAAGATAGATGTTTCACTATGATGGACTGACCTCATGATTTCCTGAAATGTGACTATTAGTTCTATATTAAATTTTAGTGGCGTATTGGGCTATCGACAGTTTCTGAGACGTGCGTTCCTCGACTTTTGACAGATGAACACAAAAAAAAAAGAAACAACGGATGGGATCTTTTCTCACTCGTTACGCCAAGGAAGGTGAGGAGTTTTTGAACCACATTGTTATTGGTGACAAGACCTGGATTCTGCGTAAAAACCCAGGAACAAAGCGCCAGTCAACGGAACGCCGCCACTGACGGTTACCAATAAAACCGAAAGTAGCTAAACAAATTCAGAGCATCTGTTTACTTTAGGTCTAGAGGATAGACCATAAAGGCAGCGGCTTACTAGAAGAGCCGTCACCAACCACTCCACATATTTCAAAACAAAACGCCGTGGATTGTTTTCGTGACGGAGGATTTCCTTCGACAGTTTTAGTAGGTAGTTTTTGGACACCCACCTTACAGCCTGCGTTTGGGCCCGAGTGATGACCACCTTTTTTCTAAAATTCAAAGATTTTTTGAGCGGAAATAACAAGAACTTGAAGAGGAATTTAAAAGACTGGTTCAATAAACTAGCGCCAACTGAGTGTGCTGAAGGCATAGGAAAGCTTGTGCAATGCTCAGAGAAATGTTTAAACTTGAATAGTGACTATGTAGAAAAATAGCTAAGTTATAAAAATTGCTGTGCGCCACGTGTGAAGGGTAGTTTTTTTTTTTTGCTTTACGGCAATGAGAATAAAGAAAAATGAGTGAAATGAAGTAGTGTGATTTAAGAACCAACCTTATCGCTGCTCACGGCTTTTGTTTTAATGTGTTCCCCAGTTGTTCACGACACTGTGTTGTATTGGAGAAAAATCAAAGAACCACATGCGTCTTGGGAGGTAGAGAAATCAAAAACTGTCACGAATGAAGGTGAAATTTAGGTGCACTTTACTTTCAACAAAGGTCAATGCTAGTAACTTAAATTTGTACCACGAATACACTGTTTTTGATCCTTTGAGGCAATGGAAAAAAACGAGATTGAAATAAAGCAGGGGGAAGAAGAGAATGGTTTTGTTCCTTTGAGGCAATGGAAAAAAGAGAGATTGAAATAAAGCAGGGGGAAGAGGAGAAGGAAAGCGCTCTGGTTTTCGAACCAACCTTATCGTTGGTGATGGCTTTTGCATTAACGTGTTCAGTAATTGTCGACGTAGTTTCACTGGAGTAAAAACGAAGAACGAAATGCAGCTTGACATGATAAGACACGGCGAAGGAAATTACAAACGGACACGAGTAATAAAGGAAATTACATAGGGGAGATTGTTTCTTGATTTATTTCATCTAGTATTTTAAATGTTGCCATTGATATTTCCTTGTAGTAACATCAGTACACTGCTTCAGCACTTTCACAACTAAGTGATTAACCTTTCTCAATGTTTGTATCTTCATTAGCAAACAATGGTATTCAGCACAGTAATACCACCTCACCCACAGGACCAGTTGGCCCGGTAGTTGAGGGAAGTTATCCCATATGATTTTGCCATTTAATTTATATAGACTTCAATACTCGCAGTTTACTTTAATATAAATTCCTAGCGCTTTATGACAAAAACTACAACCATACATTCTTATAATAGCAGTTTGATAGAAAAGAAGGTCCAAACTTTTTCATCGATCTCCGACTGACTGCCCAATGGAATCTTCACAATTCAAACATTCATAGAAAATACTTCTCACGTCATTTTAGCACATAACAGACGGGGCCAGAGTTTACAACTTGTGCACTGAATCCATACATCACCTGTATTTTTGTGAGAAAATGGTTCAAGGCTCCTAAGACAGGGCGTTCCCATCCTCATCTTCTCCTAGTTGAAGAGCCTTCTTAGCAATGTGTACTTTCATTCTGCGATTTACTTGAGGAGTTTTATCATGTGAATTAGGTTTGACCGCTGCCACTTTCATTAGAAAATCGGTTGTTACACAGAACATGCCGTTTCAAAAGGTCCATAAATTTGTTGCAGTACATCTCAAAAGTTTCTCTTTTAATGTTAAACTCTTCGCTCATTCCCCTAATTGATATTTCGTGCCCTTTTACTTCTGTCACTTCTAATCTCATAGCTGGTACAGAAACATTGTCTCTTTGAGTCTTCTTTTTATAATTTCAAACCATCGTAAAAAAATGTGGCAGAACGACGAAGAGTAAAATCACGACTATATTCGAAGAGACACCTGTGTTTGATACTCGAAAATATATGTCCTGTGATGTTCCGTAAACAACAACTTGCAATTTGTATTCCCGTTGCTTTAGCTAAAAACCTGAATACCAGTGATGGGTTTTAGGATGGAAAAAATCAAACATGTTAAGGTTTAAAATCAGTGCAGGACATAATTTGCTTACGTAGAATGGCACTATATGTTATTTAGACTTTGACGACGTCGACCTATTAAAGTTAATAACAGTGCTTGCTAAAAAAAAGATAACAGGGAAACATCCACAAGGGGCGACATGATCCTATTTAACTCAGCCATTGTGCCCCATAGCTCTACTGGAATCACTTTAGTTCGTTTGAGAAACGTTTTAAATATTTATCGCCGCATACAGTGTCAACATAGTAGTTAATCTATGGACTATAGTTGTATACTTAGTTGATAGCAGGAGTATTATCTTGGAGTACGCAAGACAATAACATGAGCAACCGAAATTTACTGTCACTACCAAGAAAATTTGCAACCCGTATCCTCACTCGTTCGACAGTCTACTTGCACTGATGCGAACGTGAAAAATGCAGTACCGTCTCGACCTACCTCTTTGGTCGGTGGGGTACTGACTGTAACGGCCGTTTTGGATCGTCACCGCGATTTTTTGTGTGTGTGTGTGTGTCGTTGGGCGCGATATGCACGAGCAGCAATAGTTTCGGTGCTTCACGCTAATGTAAACGAACGGAAATAACAGAGTGAAACGAAAAATGGGGGACGAAGGCGCTTGGTTTTCGAACCAACTTTACCGTTTTAATGGGCTGGTTGTTGATGACGGAGTTTTGTATTGGAATAAAAGCAGAGAACGGAATGTGTCTTGAGACATGCGGAAGAAAGCTGCAAACGATTTGGAATAACAGAGAAAATCAAGTGAGCTGGACGTTCCACAAGGGTCAGTGCTGGTACTTGCAATCTGGACCGTGGCGTCGGCCGCGCCATGTGCGAGCAGCGGTAGTTTTGTTGCTTCACGGTAATGGAAATAACGAAAAATAATAGAGTGAAATGATGGGAGGGGAAAATGGGGGTGGGGAGGAAGGAGGAAATTACTGGGCGCAGAGGCGAACGCCCGGCTGCGCGGCTCGAGATAAAATTACAGGTTGCGCCCGAAGCCGCGGGCGTCATCTGCCCTGCCGGCCGGAGCGGACGGACAGAGCGCGGCCGGGGAATGCGCTGACGCCGACGCCGACGCCGCCGATTCGCACAATTACGGGCGCGCGACTGTAAACGTCCGCCTGAATTACGGCGCATCGTAAGCGCTACAAATTGTTCGGCGGAGGCGGCGGCGGCGTCGGCGCAGCGCACAGTGGTTTCGGACGGGCTGCAGAGGCTGGACGTGGCGGACGTCTGTCAGTGGCAGAGGCGGCTGCTGGGGTAATCCACAGGGACACTGGCAAAGTAGGGGAAGGCGGGGAACATACAGCGTGCGCAAGAACCGAGAGGGAACAACAACCGAGTGCTCGGATTAGAAAGGGAGTAAGACAGGGATACATTCTTTCGCTGTTACTGTTCAGTCTGTACATCTAAGAAGCAGAGACGGAAATAGAAAAATGGTTCAACAGGGCGATTAGAATCACGTTGAATAATACTATTCGATAATGACATTGCTATCCAAAGTGAAAATGAATTACAGATCTGTTGAGTGCAATGAATAGTGTAATGAGTACAGATTATGGACAGAGTAAATCGAAGAAAGAAGAAAGTAATGAGAAGTAGCACAAAGTAGAACAGCGAGAAACTTAATATCAGGAGTGGCAATAAAGAATTAATGACGTTAAGGAATTCTGCTACCTCGGCAGCAAAATAAGCCATAACGGGCAGAGCAAGAAGGATGTACTCGTAAAAAGCTGACTAACACTCGCAAAGCGGGCATTCCTGACCAAGAGGTCTACTAGTATCAAATATAGCCCTTAATTTGAAGAGGAAATTTCGGAGTATGTACTTTTGGAGCACAGCATTGCATGGTAGTGAAACATGGACAGTGGGAAAATCTCATAACAGAACACAACCGAAGGTTTCAAGCCCAATGAATCATTTAGGTCAACTCTGTATATCATAAAGATAGGGATCCGAAACGCCTTCATTTCCACGTTAAAGCTCTATAACTCTTCAACATATTAATCATGACAAACACAGAGGAAAAGAACGTTAGTAAGGATTCATGTGTCAACCGAGCATCGCACTGGATCCCGGATGCCCTGTTGTATACCAGGACAACTGGTTAGTGTTTTACAGCCTCCCACAATACCGGTGAGAAGACCCCGTCTATCCAGTACCATGGTTCCGTACATGAGTGCTTTCATATGCCACCAGAAGTATAAAAGTGTTGTGGGTTCTGGTCCAGATAGCGTGGAGGATAAGGAATTGGTGCCGCCTGTCGTTTAACCTGTTTTTAGAAGTCTACGAACAATGAAGAGGAGCTCCATCGTGCTTGTTGTACATGTTTTGTCGCACTGGTAAACGTAAAGGCGCGTATTCTACTACAACAGGTAGAGTATTCTCTAAGAAACTACGGTAAATTTCTCCATTGAGCCTGGTAGGGGGAGCAGGCGGAGAGGGAGGCGGGCTGGTGGGGGGGGGGGGCAAAAGAAGAAGTACTAATAGTCACCAACAATGCCGGCCTGAATGTTAACAGAAAATCTTTGCTGGTAAGGGTATTGGACAATTTCGTGAAGTTTCTCGACAGTCCACACGTACTGATTGTGAAAATTTACAGTGTGATCACGTTGAAACGAAGCCTCACCCGTGAGTAGCACATTTGCACTAAAGGCAGCGTTTACACACTGTTGAATGAACCACTCCCAGATGTGTATCCGTGCAGGAAAATCATCTGGTGAAAGTGATGCAAACACTCTATGCGGTACGGATACAGTGGGTTCTCATGTAACACTTCCCAGACAGTCATGTGATCATAATTACTTTTGGAACCCTACGCTGACCCGAGGGTTGTGGTCAACTGCACGAAGAAGTTCCTCATCCAACTGAGGTGTCCTCGTCCTTCTAGGCTTCCCCCAGCAGCGAGCAGTGGGCGTAAACGTCCTGGTGGACCACCAGTTGCTTCAAACGTCGTCGTGTAGGGGCGCTGTCCTTCTGCAAATCACTCGCGACATAAACTTTGACCACCACGGCTACCACCATCTGCTAACCCGTACAGCAAACGGACATCTCCCAGCTCCGCATTTAAGTACGCTTCCATTGCACTGTGTCGGAACCAAGTCCGTGATCAACGCTAAGCAGTTGATGCTGTGTGATTGCACACTCAGCGATGACTAGTTCGTGATGATCACTAAACAGCTACTTTCTTGCAACTAGCAGAGCAATGAAACTAGTCGTATGTCAATACAGGCAATGAAGTGGGCCACATGTGAACTTTACCCTCGTTTAATTGGAACAACAGAGACTCGTGGGTATAAAAATCCAAAGCTGCCTCATTTTTATAAATTAAATTGCTCGGTACAGAATTTCTAATAGATGAATCGTCACCACATTTTTGGTAGAACCTCAGTTTTCATTACTTCCACCATAGTTTGCTGTTTCAGTGCCAGTTTTATAAATTTTGAAAACATTTTAGTGTGATTTACACAAAGAAAAAATAGATTGACTCAAAAAGGTAATCATCCTTATATTGATCGTGATCATTTCAAACAAAAACAAATACAGTGGTACTGTATCAAGTAAAAATACGTTTTAATGTAACAAACTGTTACATGAAATTAGAGTTTCGTTGAAGTTGTCAAAAAGCGTGGAGAATATTTCAGTGGAATATTCCACTGAAAATAGTCTTGTCGAAATATCTGACTTGTCGATTGTTGAGGCCGCCCCCACACGGGTCGACTCGCAGTTTTCGTAGACGCGGCCCGTTATCGACCCGATTCTGCCCCCACTCGACTGCACAAGTAAGTGCACGGCTGGCCGCCACCGAGTCGGTCCATCGTGAGCTATACAGCGCAGCGCTAGAACGTAAAGCACTCACAGCAGGCAGGACCAAAACGAAATGTACGGTTAGCAATCTCCCGAGAACGGTCACCAGATCTAAACCATAACTGCTTCCAAACAATCCCTTATTACACCAACTCAACAATTCAAACACTTCTCCGTCGAGAGATTAAGACTCCAAAGTCTGCATAAAAAGTAAGTGGTTGACATGCGGCAACTAACAGGAGTCAAAGGAAGTATACAGCGTGTAACGCATATACACGCAGATATTTATATTGGTGACAGAGGAAGGTGTACTGAACAATATTAAGTCAGTATTTATGTCATTTACGGACCAATAATTATAGCCATTACAACTCGTATATTTTTAGATCTGTTAGTACTTCCATGTGGCAAGTGCAAGTCTTCACTCCCTGTGCACCCCTGGGGAGCAGCACAGATGTTGAAGTGTGGACACATGGACGGTAAATAGTTAGTCTACACCGACAGGTGTAGTCCATTTAGTGGTGCAGCATGATCGTGCAGAAAACATCTGGTCATAAAGTCTGTGACATGTTTGTGGGAAGAGTGTTCGTGTTCGACGCAGAGAAAAAACAGCCTGAGGCGATTAAACCTTTTCGCCCGACTTTTAAAACCTCTAGTTCACGGAGTGGCCAAAATTCATGGGAATGTTCTGGATGTGATACTAGTCGGCAGTTGCTGAAGCATACATACATAGCACATTTGTCTCCGCACAACAGCAGAACTGAGCAAAGAGATACTTAATAGACAGTGTACGCGATGTAAGCACGACTGTAAGAGCAGCCTGTGGCCACTTAAAGATAGTCTCACTATTTCACGACAAATCTTCGAACATACAAGTCGACCATGACTAATTAAAAATAACATAGGCGCACCTGGGGATGGAGGTATAATCCCCCGAAGCACATAGTGACAAGTATAATAAATGTGATCGGTTACACCAATTTTCTGTCTTCAGTTGATACTCGTAAAGGTCACTGTCGAACCTAACATGATGCATTACCATTTAAAATTAATCGCTATTCGTGTAATCAGTGATGGGTTATTGCACCTATTGAGCCTACCTACAACGCGGTACCTTTGTTTATACCGAAAGTTAACTCCGCACCCTGCACTGAGCGTCGATCTTGAGTAGAGCTTCCTTCACACGTCTTCAGAGCTCTATACGAGCTTCACCTGGGAAAGACAAGGCACCAGGTTCGAGCCCCGAACCAGCTCACTCGATGTAATTTGTCTTGGTGATGCCGCACAGTCCACAGCAGCATGAATGATTCACTGTTGTTAGGTTTCAAAAATGGTTCAAATGGCTCTGAACACTATGGGACTTAACTGCTGAGGTCATCAGTCCCTTAGAACTTAGAACTACTTAAACCTAACTAACCTAAGGACATCACACACATCCATGCCCAAGGCAGGATTCAAACCTGCGACCGTAGCGGTCGCGCAGTTCCTAACTGACGCGCTTAGAACCGCACGGCCACCCGGCCGTCCCCAGTTGTTAGGTTTGTCTCCTCATTTTCGTTCACCTCCATTGCCATCTTATCTTCATCCTGTTACATCGACAGCCGTACTGTGCAGCCTAATGTGAAATGCATGTAAGGTCCACATTATCGCGGCAGGCCAAGTAACTGTTATTGAATGCTGCACTACAGAGTGACGGAACTACATGGCACTATTTTTCAGCGTACTCACCAAGTCTCTGCACGCAACGTGCAAAACATTCTACCAACTATTCACTTCCTCGGCGATAGAAAACCTCTGCTTGGTCACAGAGCTATCCGAGAACCACTCCGTGAATGTCCTCATCGTCGGAACATCTGTGAAGCTGCGCTTCAGTTCCTCCACACTCTCATCTGCGGTCAGCTGTCTTTGTTGCAATTGGTCCATACACCGCCAGAATTTCACTGCGAATCAGTGAGCAGTTTAGACGTTTTGCCCACAAGACTCGTACTGTCCCGCATATTTCAATGTTGGAATATGTTTCCAAATGACGTGCCAGTTCAATCCCACGCCGTAATGCACCTGTTTCTGTACCGCAACAGAACTGCGTATGCAGAAAATACAGAACGTGTTCCCTCTCCTGGCTATGCGCCATTCTCGTTGCGCAAGGGCCTTAGTGTGGGACATAACTTACTTTCCGAAGTCCCCTCGTACAGGAGAGAGATCCCTCGCACTGTATCATGTCTCACCGTTTCATTCTGTTCCATTCCAGCGTGCAACGCAGCTAGAATTATTTCTTAACCACTTGTGCACATGCTCCAATTAGTCTTGTCTTGTCACTGCGGGAGTGTCCGGAAACGATCCGTAGAGGGCTGTAGTAAATTAGTAGGTGTCTCACTTGGTACTAGCTCTTGAAACTTTGTACGTAAGCTTGGGTACGATAGTTGGTGAAATGGAAACGTCTGCCAATTCAGGTGTCTCAGCGTTCCCCGGACCGTCTGCCACAGGTAAAACTGGAGCTCTGACAGCAAAATTCGAAGGATTTTATGGCTCTTGTCACTGATGGTAAAATCTTCTGAGATATTAAGTCGAGTTATATTTCTCTTCAAACTTCTTCAGTGTTCGACGTTTCAGTCCCTCTGCTGTATTTTATCTTCAGGATTCCACTAATGTCCCTAAAGGGCTGGACACTTAGACAATGCCGCGTCCTCTTATAAAACGATATTTTATAAGTGAACGCAAAAATGTGTTTCGATATTGTTTGGCCTTCCAGTGACACCAGTAACCATGAAGAAAATTCCACAAGAGGGATCGAAACATCGAACACTGAAGAAGTCTGAAGAGAAATATGACGTGATGTAAGAACTCAGAAAAGTTTACCATTACACCTCTGACCATTCGTGCAACCTCTGTATATACACAATCAAAATCCCCCTGTTCGTCCTATTTGGTATGACAAACACACACACACACACACACACACACACACACACACACGAGCAGTACCTAAGGACGGGTCACGCGAGTTTGTCGTAAGCAATCTCCTTTGAAGACTAATTGCATTTGCGCAGTATCCTATCAACGACCACAGTCTGCCACCTCTTTCACCTCTTGAAAGCTACGATCGTTACATGTATCGACATCCTGCCGCTAGCGTCGCATCTGTTTCTATGCCGCAGTATCGGTGGCAGTTACCGCGAAAAGAGACAGTACTGGCGCACACCCAAGATAGAGTAAGGGAAGCTTGGCTCGCTCATTAGAAGGTAGAGCCGGACTTCTGAGAGTTCGCGTGGGCCCTACAGGATGTTAGACAGGTATAAGAGTTTCTTTGACTCTTCAGTAACATTAGGATCACTGTCCACCGCGACACTGTACGTCGCCTGATGTCTTTGCAGGCACGTGACGCATCAGGGAAAGTATATAAGAAGGGCAAAGAGCGATGGGGAATTATTCCAACGATATACGGACCACAGAACGGGAAATCCACTTAGATAAGTGACTTTGACAAAAGGTATATTGTTGACGACCGGTGCTTGGAAACGAACATCTTGGAAACGGTGGAGCTGGTCTGTTGTCGGAATCTGTGGAAAGTGGTTGAAGAATGGGGAAACACCAGTAAGAGACAACGTGTCGAACATCCACGTCTCATCACAGAGCGTGGAGATGGGAGGCTTGTCAGCACTGTGTGGCAGGATAAGCGAGGATCTGCTGCAGATCTGATGACAGGGGTCCCCACTTCAAATCCTCACTGAAACCAGGTATTCGTACCTGTCGCACTGTCACCCCACGTTTGTTTAAGAGGCCGCCGGCTGGCGGATGAAGAGATTTCACGGTCCAGAACGACGAGAGCTGGCGGCGGCTTGGTCTCCGGGCGCCGGCTGGGCTACGAACAGAACACAAAGCGACGCTTTAAAAGCCGGCGTTACGGCGTCCACTGTGCCGTTAAGGAAACCACGGCGGGCCGCGCTAAGTGTCGTCCCGCTACAGCCGTTTTGCGGCAAACGGAACTCATAATGGGCGAGCGCCGGTAAATCACCTTTACTGCCCGGGCGCCCACTGTCCGCAGCGGGCTTCGGCTGCTAGCGGCCGCAGGCGTCACACCGCACTAGAATTCCGACTAAGTCAACACCACTGAACAAGGATCGGAATAACAAGTGATTGACGCCGGAGCTTGGGAAGTTGGGGGAGGTGCAGTGTTGGTCCGGTGTCGCGCGCGAGATTCATATGGCACCGGATAGTTGTGGCTGGTGCTCTCGTCCACAGTCTGAGCTCCGTAACTACTTTAGCACTTACCTTTCATTTCCACATTTTCCCACAGCTTCTGTATGCTAATGTTAAAGTAAAGTTTAACAACTTAAGTTATACACTCCTGGAAATGGAAAAAAGAACACATTGACACCGGTGTGTCAGACCCACCATACTTGCTCCGGACACTGCGAGAGGGCTGTACAAGCAATGATCACACGCACGGCACAGCGGACACACCAGGAACCGCGGTGTTGGCCGTCGAATGGCGCTAGCTGCGCAGCATTTGTGCACCGCCGCCGTCAGTGTCAGTCAGTTTGCCGTGGCATACGGAGCTCCATCGCAGTCTTTAACACTGGTAGCATGCCGCGACAGCGTGGACGTGAACCGTATGTGCAGTTGACGGACTTAGTGGGCATGCGGGAGGCCGGGTGGACGTACCGCCGAATTGCTCAACACGTGGGGCGTGAGGTCTCCACAGTACATCGATGTTGTCGCCAGTGGTCGGCGGAAGGTGCACGTGCCCGTCGACCTGGGACCGGACCGCAGCGACGCACGGATGCACGCCAAGACCGTAGGATCCTACGCAGTGCCGTAGGGGACCGCACCGCCACTTCCCAGCAAATTAGGGACACTGTTGCTCCTGGGGTATCGGCGAGGACCATTCGCAACCGTCTCCATGAAGCTGGGCTACGGTCCCGCACACCGTTAGGCCGTCTTCCGCTCACGCCCCAACATCGTGCAGCCCGCCTCCAGTGGTGTCGCGACAGGCGTGAATGGAGGGACGAATGGAGACGTGTCGTCTTCAGCGATGAGAGTCGCTTCTGCCTTGGTGCCAATGATGGTCGTATGCGTGTTTGGCGCCGTGCAGGTGAGCGCCACAATCAGGACTGCATACGACCGAGGCACACAGGGCCAACACCCGGCATCATGGTGTGGGGAGCGATCTCCTACACTGGCCGTACACCACTGGTGATCGTCGAGGGGACACTGAATAGTGCACGCTACATCCAAACCTTCATCGAACCCATCGTTCTACCATTTCTAGACCGGCAAGGGAACTTGCTGTTCCAACAGGACAATGCACGTCCGCATGTATCCCGTGCCACCCAACGTGCTCTAGAAGGTGTAAGTCAACTACCCTGGCCAGCAAGATCTCCGGATCTGTCCCCCATTGAGCATGTTTGGGACTGGATGAAGCGTCGTCTCACGCGGTCTGCACGTCCAGCACGAACGCTGGTCCAACTGAGGCGCCAGGTGGAAATGGCATGGCAAGCCGTTCCACAGGACTACATCCAGCATCTCTACGATCGTCTCCATGGGAGAATAGCAGCCTGCATTGCTGCGAAAGGTGGATATACACTGTACTAGTGCCGACATTGTGCATGCTCTGTTGCCTGTGTCTATGTGCCTGTGGTTCTGTCAGTGTGATCATTCATGTGATGTATCTGACCCCAGGAATGTGTCAATAAAGTTTCCCCTTCCTGGGACAATGAATTCACGGTGTTCTTATTTCAGTTTCCAGGAGTGTAGAATCCAGTATGTTTTCCTCGACGGCGAATGTTCATCATTGACTAGGGTACCGTCGAGAATGCCCCAGGGAAGTGAGACAGGACGGCTATTATTCTATATATACATAAATAACTTGACGGACAGGGTGGGCAGTAATCTGTGTTATTTTTCTGATGATGGTGTTGTGTACGGTAAGATTTAGAAGTTGAGCGATTGTAGTGGGTATAAGGTGGCATAGACAAAATTTTTGGTTGATGTGACAAATGGCAGCTAGAAAAATGTAAGATAATGCCGATGAGTAGGGAAAAAAATCCATAATGTTCGGATACAGCATTAATAGAGTCGTGCTCGACACAGTCAAGAAGTTTAAATGTCTGGGCTTAACGTTGGATAGCGATATGAAATGGATCGAGCATGTAATAACTATGGCAGGGAAGGCGAATGGTCGACTTCGGTTTATTGGGAGAATTTTAGGAAAGTATGATTCACCTGTAAAGGAGACCGCATATAGGACGCTAAAGCGACATATTCTTGAGTACTGCCCGAGTGTTTGGGATCCGTACCAGGTCGAACTGAAAGAAGACATAGAATTCTATTTAGAATGGAGCAGGAAAGGAAATGACTAGTAGTGGTATGGGGTTCACTGCGTAACGCGACGTTAAGGTGCATTGCAGAGTATCTATGTAAATGCAGGTGTAGATGCAGACGATGCCCTCACAAGCTGAATATTTATTGCGCAGTGCAATGTCACAAAATTAGTGACCATCTAAGTTCGGCATTAACAGTCTGCGCAATGTACCCCTAAGACTGCAGAGCTTTAAAAATATCGACGCTAATATATTCCACATTGAAAGCGTGGAATTGCCCAAAGCACAGTAGTTTCTGCCGACAACGAGAGACATTCACTTCACTCCGACTGAATGTCCACAAATAATTGAAAAAAAAGACAAAATATCGGGAACTGGCCTGGCGGATGAGCTGGAAAGCATCATGCAGAAACGAAACACCTGATTGATCAGATACTTCATTGGCCAGAATAGCCTAGGAAACTGAATATCATGGCGTCAATAATATTGCCCCTTACGCAGCAACTGGTGACTGTGAAATATAATACAAACAAATTTGCTATTGAATAAAAGCGTTGCTCACGCTTCATCACCTTGAAAAGAATGGAAGGAAGTGCGGCTGCCTTCACGTCAAAAGTCCGAACAGTGGAGCTGCACATCTACTAACGTATTATAATGGCTGTTGTACCGTGAGGCACAGTAAAATATTTGTTACCAGTGAACAAAAACGACGTTTATTGCTTCAAGAGCGCATAACAGCAAAAAACTTTCCTGCAACGGTTATATTAATACATTCACACTTACATTCTACTCCTATAGCTAAATATCTGTTCTAGCAAAGAAGTCATGTAAATGCTGCTAAGAGACATCACTAAGTTACATACACAAGTAAGCCTTGAATTTCTGTAGTCCAATAGTCCCGATCTGCTTTTAATATTACGGTATATCGTAATAGTTAATCCTGGCTACTCATTCATGTGCGCTACCGCACTTCTGTGAAACACGTAACGCAGCCAGTATAATCCACCCCCTTTTACTAGTTTGTCGTCTGTCAAGATGCAGTCAAGAGTGAAGTCCCGTCCCACGGTTTTCAGCAGGCTGCCGTCAGTATAGCATTCAACTGCTTGATTTCCAACTGAGCCAATAGGCGATCGCCAAATCCCCCACAACAAGCAAGCCTCTTCTCCTTTTTGCACAATAATAATTGTCATTTTAACTGGAGACATACATCTGCCTTTAATGGGAGTCCTTTCCTTTTCTTTTTTTCACCACTGTCAAATGTTTTTTATTCCAGTCTTTGATCACAATAACAATTCTTTTGATGATGACCGGTTTCAGTCAGTAATGACCATCCTCAAAGCTTTTCTACACCATGTCCTAAGGTGATAAGGCCGTAATGGCATCGTCAAAACATATAAATATACTCAGCACAGCATCGTCACACAGATCTAAAATAAGGTGTAGAATAGGCCACATCGTCCACACCTTATTTTAGAGCCGGCGGCTGTGACTAAGCGGTTCTAGGCGCTTACGTCCGGAACCGCACGACTGCTACGGTCGCAGGTTCGAATCCTGCCTCGGGCATGAATGTGTGTGATCTCGTTAGGTTAGTTAGGTTTAAGTAGTTCTCAGTTCTAGGGGAGCCATTTGAACCATTTTTGAACCTTATTTTAGATGTATACGACGATGCTGCACTGAGTATATTTATATGTTTTCACGATGCCATTACGTCCTTATCACCTTAGGACGTGGTGTAGAAAAGATTTGGTGATGGTCATTACTGACTGAAACCGGTCATCGTCAAAAGAATTGATATTTTGATCAAGGACTGGAATAAAAAACATTTTAATATTTTTATTTTTAAATCAGATCGATTTTAGTTCTAATTACTTTTAGTTTTAGGATTTGTGATTTCGTTATTTCCGGTCCCACGATTACACAGTCTATTCGAGAATGGCCTCCAATCGAAGGTTTGCGGGAGGGTAGAAATTGTCTACTCGTCCAGCAACGTCTTTTTGGAGAAAAGCCCCTGTGAAATGCGCGACCGCCGTGTCGGACGAAAACATGTTCCGCCAGAATGGCACCATACCTCGCTATGTATGCCCCAAGCACATCTCGTGATCTTGTTACCTTACAGTATATTCGCCGTCGGTATGAAGTATTCAGTTAGCTCTGAATGATCATAGTAGCTGTATCACCATGCTAAGAAATTTCACACTTCGCTTCACGCATTCCCTAAAACAAGAAGAAGCAAAACACATAAGAACAAATCACATTAGTTACATTGCAGATCGAATCTGTTATTAGCAACTGTCTGGTGGCCGGTTGTTGTGATAGCAGATCGGTATGATAAGTATATACAGGACAGTCGCTGTAACCAAACTCTTTTTCTGACTGGATATTGTTATAGTAGCAGTCTTGTAAACAACTTTGTTATTCTGATTCAGGTACACGTACAGTCACTGGCCTGTCAACACTGAACAGCGTTTTGTCGTCTCCCGAAACGCCAGTTGATTTGTTTTTCTCTACGACTCAGAACAGAACTAAAGCTGCATACACACGCGGGCAATGAAAGTGACGCCACAGCTCGTGATATGCTGCAGTCGCTCCACAGCTGCATCTGCGACGACCCGAGTTTCCGGTGGCGCCCCTGCTATGGTGTCACTTTCTACCATGCCACTATACGTTCAACTCGCTTGTGCTTGGTGACGCCACGAGCCTTCCCTCCGCCACTAAAAGCACTATTCGGCTGCTTTATAATGGCTGAATTTCGAACCGCCTGCATTCTGTCACAGTTTCCATCCAATAGTTCTGGTGTGATCCGTTCGATTTCTGTAGTTTTTATCATTTCTTTCATACTGAAAAAATGCCAAAAAGGTGGTCGTCTAGTACACAACCGCAGTTTCCGCAGCTGTACGGAGAATTATATGATATTGTTTACTTTTTTGTAGGAAATAAGATGCTGAAAGTAGTATATGAGTATTGTTATTTGGGCAGAAAAACAGTTGATGAAACCGATAATACCGAAGTTGAGAGGTTATAAAATGCAGACTCCTTACAGGAAGAATAGTATTTTTGAAAAAGAAAAAGGGATCTATTTACGTTTAGTATAAACATAAGAAGTAGAGACCCTCATGTGCAGTGTAGCCTTATACAAAATTGAAATGTAGACGGTACACAGTTCAGACAAGCAGAGAATAAGTACCTTTTTAAAAGTTGTGCTACAGAAGAGTGCTGAAGATTAGATAGGAAGATCGAGTAACTGATGAGGACGTACTGAATCGAACTGGGGAAAAAAGAAATGTATGACAGAGCTTGACTATGATAAGGGATCGCTTGATAGGACATAGATAGTAAAGCAGTAAGGAATCGTCAGTTTGGTAACAGAGGGCAGAGGGGTCAGAAAGGTGGAGGACTGGAGAACAGCAGAGGGAGACGAAGACGTGAGTACATTAAGAAGGTTTGGTTCGTTCAATCCATTTTACTTCTTAGTGAAAAAGGGGTAGTTTGGTCCACAGCATTGGGCTTCCCCTGGTGAAGAATGCTGCAGCCACATTCACCGATTGGATTCTTAATATGGATAAATAACAATAGATTTTTCCCAAAAGAAGTAATATACTGTATGTAACGAGTGATTCAGCTGAAGTTACCACTATCGTTTTATGCAACCACAATGTTATATCTGGCACTCAAAAACCACACGAGTGATTCTCATACTCTCTCGCTCGCTACAGAAAAAATGATCAGGATCTTTTTGTATGAAAAAACTTTTTAATGGGATACGTTTTCGCTAGAGGCCGTAGAGTTCTAATTATTCAAGAAAAATGTACAAAAACAACTTTCAAACGCACTCTCACTCTCACAATGAGCTCCCACTTGCCAGGATTCTAGTATATTGTTCATAGCAGTCTCTCCCAAGACTGTACGAGAATTTTCGACTGAACGAATTATTACCTACATTCGACCTTTTTTGCCTCCGCCGACTGGCTTCATTACCCCATCGCCTTAAGCGGCGTCTTAAAGAGTGTAAAATTGACGTTTGTGTAAATTTTACCTAACAATTTTATGAAAGTTAACAGCTTAAAATAAATAATTACACAGTTGTATTCATTGGACCTTCTGACTACGGAGCTACTCCACTAGCAAGGGTTAAGTTTAGATCGAACTGTGAACGTAATTAGTTTCAACGTTAATGTTTACAAAAGTCGTTTTCCTTTCTTTATTCTCACGGACACGATTAAATTAATAACGTCAACGAAATAGTCAACTATGCTGATGGCGTATTGGCCCAATCAACAGAGACGAAAAGAGAATGAATATCGGGGATAGTTTGTGTAGTCGAAAATTTTTGTACCGTGGTACCAGGGGATGCCACTAATAAGATACTAGAATCCTGACATGAGGAATCAGTATGGGCGTGGAGGTGCGTTTGAAGGTCACTTTGGTACGTTTTTCTTGAATAACTCGAAAACCTTGGCCTCCAGCGAAAAACGCATACCAATACAAAATTTAACTATATTGAATTTCCTAAAAAAGGTCTAGCTTCTTTTCCTGTAAGACTGACAGTTTGTGGGTAGCGAGAGAGAGAATATGAAAATCTCGCGCGTGGTTTTTGAAGGTCTGATGTAACATTGCGGGCAGCATGAAACGATATCGGTAGGGGCAGCTGAATTACGCTGTATACTTTTAATCTACAGCAACCGCTTCTCACTTTCATCAACACAGATCAAACAGATGTACAAAGTCTACTTCTGAAAGTTTGTGGCAACCACCACACCAGCACGCGTTGCTTACGGAGGGAAGCTTTGCTTTAATGACAGTTGGCAACATCAGTATCGAACAGGGGCTAATAATGACAACAACAAAACGCCGACACACAAGTGCTGGAGGGAGAGCCACTGTGATTGGTCGGAACACGCGCGGCTGGAACAAAGGGATGCGTGCGCTGTGTCAGTCGCCGCTCAGCAGTTAAACTCAATTGGTCGGAAGGAAGGGCCGCTACAAACGTTGCCTACAGTTATGGCCCCCGAATTAAAAGAAATGTACGCGACGGGCTCGCTTCCACGGGAGGAGAGGAAATATATGACCCCGCCTCGTGTGCACGACGTGTTCTACGCACCATTACGCAAGCGAGGCGGGATTTGCAGCAGTAATGGCACGGACATGGAACGCGGCCATGCTGGAGGAGTATGGAGGTTCCAGACGGAGGCTAGGCTGGAAGCTGACTTTCCGGGAGCTCATTCCTAACTTTCCATAAACGGACATGTGTATTCGTGGCGGTATGTTCCGCCTATGCAACTACCGAAGGCAGTTTGTTTATTGCCGTATGCGTTTCGCTTCTTTTATTTGTGAAACATCTTCAGTAGCGTGTAGTACATGTTCCTTTTTATACAAGTTATAAACGTATTATGTAGTAGTTACAATATGTAACTATGTTTCATTTTGTAGTGATTTACCCTTGCCGGCCGCCGCGGTCGATCGGTTCTAGCCGCTTTAATCTGGAATCGCGCGACCGCTACGGTCGCAGATTCGAATCCTACCTCGGGCATGGATGTGTCTGATGTCCTTAGGTTAGTTTGGTTTAAGTAGTTCTAAGTTCTAGGGCACTGATGACCTCCGATGTTAAGTCCCATAGTGCTCATAACCATTTGATTTGCTCTTGTTTTTTTAGGTTATAATCAACAAGAAGAAAACAGAACAAAATGTAACATATTAACATATTGTAACTACCACATAACACATTTATTATATGAATAAAAAGGAACATGTACTACAGGCTACTAAAGATGCTTCACAAATAAAAGTAACGAAACGCGAATGGCAATAAACAAACTGCCTTCAGTTAGTTGCATAGGCGGAACACACCTCCACGAATTTTGAACCAACTAAGGAACGACGGAAAACAGAAAAAAATGACGAACAAGTGTATGTCTAGGAGCTGTCAGCATATGTGAGATAGCAGCGTGGCGCCTACTTTCCTGCATCCATTTTTATGTGATCCTTGAAGACGGATTATCCTAGACATTTTACGATTGTTGGTTACCCGCTTACAACACACTGGTTTTATCTTCTATTTTACTCTTATGCTACTCCATTTCTTACATCAGTTAAAATCTTAAAATACTTCAAGTGCCATTATTATGTTTTTGAGCTCACATACTATGATGTTGGACCTTAACGCGCTTCAAAAGAAGCCAGTTTATCTTTGCTTGCTTAATTGGCACATCGTTACCGACCGTCACGAACGTACTGGCAGTATGTATTGCTGCCAAACGTGATCGACGGGAAACTCCAACTACTATACACAATACCACGAGTAGATAATATTTATTGCTATACGTTCGAAGCTTAATAGGTGACTTCTTCCTGCATTTTGAATAACAGTTGCATGACGAATGGTACAAAATTCCGGAGACAAATTTCCACTATTCTCATGCACATATTCGACGATGCATCTTAACTGAATTACCAAAGTAACAGGGGCCAGCAGTGAAAAAATGTTTTCAATGAAAATTGCTTACTTTTGTGGTTGACGCTGTTCTGAATCCTACAGGAAAAAAGCTTATGACCAACCTTTTAGCTACAGTTATCTCTCAATATTTTGAACAATACATTATTTGCGACTTTAATTCTATATGTTTCATCTACTACGTCACTTCATATGAAAATTGTATATATTTTATACACCATTTAAGTTAATATGAAGCTGAAATTTCGGTGTCAGTGGTTGCACTGATTGATACGAGGCACTTCGAAAATCGAATTATTCGTTATTACGGCGGCCCAAGCAACTCTTATTCACTGCTTCATTACACTTCACAGTGGCACAGGTGCGTGACACTATTTTTGAACGTAGTTACCAAGTCTCTGTAGAAAAGGGTCTCAACGTTCTGTCAATGCTCGACGACAGAAACCCTTTCCTTGGTCATATAGCCGTTCGAGAACCGCTGTGTGAACATCCACATCGTTACCCGGAATATGTGTACTATCTACTGACAATGCGCTACTCTTGTTGCACGTTCACCTGAGCACTGGGCGATATGCGCAACTTGCTTTCCGAAGTCGCCATGTATAAGACGTATGTGCCATGACAAGCTGATTGCGGCAGCTCCTCTTTTTGCTAGAGTACCTCGTGCGTTCAAATAAATAAATATTGTCACCTTAAAGACTAATTCTATCAGCAAAAACTAAACACAAGAGACGAGCTGATACTTCGGGTGCTGAAAAGCGCTGTCAAAATAAAACAACGTCACGATGATCTAAAAAGAGCTAAACCTGCTGGTCGCAAGAGGACTCTGAAACTTGCTAAACTCAGAGGTGAAAGTTGCAAAAAATCATCTCTGAGTTTAATAACTTGCGTTCCTCAACATCTTTATTTCCTTAGGTTAAGTTCCATCAGTTGTATCTGTGTACCCAATGAAAAGTGAATATAAGTAATATGGTATGTTTCATTCAATTTAGTTCATACCACCGCTTCCTAAAACATTTATTGTTCCCCGATTTTGCTATGTGATAGAACCGCGAAAGCACACGATTTTCTTACGGTGACCGAGGAAAACGTTGCAGTAACACCGCCGTTGAAAATCGACACGAAAAGGCCTCAGGGGGTGGTGTAAGAGGCGTCAATGAAACCACGGCTTCCCTTGCGGCGTTGATTCCTACTCATTTCTCGGTTGAAAACGACAGTTCGCAGTGTTATGAGGAATAGGGGATGATCTTGAACCGTTGACACTGCTAACACCACGGAAATTTCAACCCTTCTCTAAGGGCATTGTGGGACAGCATCCCTGTTGAACGTGATCTCACCCCTTTGGAGTGCAGGACGGCAGTTTTTGCTCTCGCAATACATGCTGAAACTTGTAGGTTCTGTTCAAAATCATTCGAAGTAATGTGAACATGAAGAGGTATTTTGCTTTTTCAACCCCTCTTCTTTCCCGCCTTCCTGTGGCGCAATCACACGGATGTGAAACAATGGCATGTGTATCAAGTACCATGTATATTATCGACTTCTAAAACACGCTGCACAACACAATTAAAGTATCGATTTTTCGAAACCTCGTAATTGTCTCCCATTGCATTTGACTCAATTGTGCCTACAACCTTACTCTGTAACAGAGCAAAAGCGTAGCTCTCCGCGATGTCGCCAGCGGGCTGGGTGACGATTAAAACTGAAAGTTGTTGGACACATGTGAGAAAAAGGTCCACAACTGAGAAATTAACGTGAACTGCAAGGTGGGATAAATGATGTCACGTTGACACAAAATTTCGCCAAAATTATGGGCACCGTCACCGTGGACGTGTCTCACGGTGAGATGTTTGTGACGACCCATCTTACACACATTTCACCCTTTCTTTTGATGTCTCTGCAACGGGAGTCAGAACCACGACACCTAGCGTTGAAATCACGCGGATTTCTTTAGATGGCTGAGGAAAACATTTCAGACACACAGCGGCTCGGGATCGACAATGAAACGCCTCAGGGGGTGGCACAGAAGGCGTCAGTGAAACCACCCCTTTCCCTGGGGCGTCGATTCCCACACATTTGGCATTCGCAAAAGACAGTTCGTTGTGCGATCAGCAACAGGAAAATGTTCTTTAGAGTCTTCCATACTGCTGACACTCTCCGGCGTTTCAAGCACTTTGGGCTGCATCCCCACTGAATGTGATCGCAGCCCTGTGGAAGGTAGTGCGACCGCATTTTTGCTCTCGCCTACACTGTGGAACCACTACGGACAGCTCAAAGCCATTCGACGAAATCTGAAAGTGATCCGAAGCAGCAAAGGATGCTTATGCTTTTTCAGTCATTTTGTAGCGTGATCACGCGGGGACACGTCAATAAAACAGCAGAGGGTCCCTGTAAGGCCGCGCAGTTCTGCAACACGCTCGGTGCCACCCACGCAGCTTCATTGAGGACGTTGCGAATGTACCTGTAGATAGCAAACCTCACCCATGGGGTGTCGAAGAGGTTACCTAAACCTCAGACGCTACAGCAGCCGCCAGGTTGATCTGGTGTCGAAATTTGTGAAGGTTAATTTCTAACGTTCTGAATAAAGCTGCATGGGTGACAGTGGAGGTGTTGCCGACTGGAGGTCTTAGAGGTACTCTTTGAAATTTTTTTGATACACATGCCATTGTTTCACATCCGTGTGATTGCGCCACAGGAAGGCGGGAAAGAAGAGGGGTTGAAAAAGCAAAATACCTCTTCATGTTCACATTACTTCGAATGATTTTGAACAGAGCCTACAAGTTTCAGCATGTATTGCGAGAGCAAAGACTGCCGTCCTGCACTCCAAAGGGGTGAGATCACGTTCAACAGGGATGCTGCCCCACAATGTCCTTAGAGAATGGTTGAAATTTCCGTGGTGTTAGCAGTGTCAACGGCTCAAGATCATCCCCTATTCCTCATCACACTGCGAACTGTCGTTTTCAACCGAGAAATGAGTAGGAATCAACGCCGCAAGGGAAGCCGTGGTTTCATTGACGACTCTTACGCTACCCCCTGAGGCCTTTCCGTATCGATTTTCAACGGCGGTGTTACTGCAACGTTTTCCTCAGCGACCGTAAGGAAATCGTGTGATTTCAACGCTGGGCGTCGCGGTTCTATCCCCCATCACAAAGGCATCAAAATAAGTCGTGAAAGGCTGTAACGCCCCTCCTATGATGTAACACGTCCACGGTGGCATTAGGCACAATTGTGGTGAAATTTTGTGTCAATGTGGCATCATTAACCCACCTTACAGCTTACATGTCCTGAGTTGCAACGTTTTTCGCATGTGTCGACACCTTGCTGTGTCGAACGTCACCGAGCCCGAGGGTGACGCTTCTGCACCATTACAGATGAAGGTTGCATACACCTTTGAGCTAAATTTCAAATTTATGTGTCGCAATGGGAAACAATTTCTGAGTTTCGAGAAAGTGAACCTGTAATTCTGTTGCGCAGAGTATTTCCTGTTCTCCCTAAAACAAAGTAAATACAGTAAAACCGTGCCACCGATAGAAGTGAAAATATTCTCACGTGTACCGATTACTGTCGTGGCTACCTATGCTGACCGCGGTGCACGTCGCCTGCCCTTATAGCTGTCGGGTAGTGGTGCAGGGACGCCGACCTCCAGCCTCTCCCCTTCCGCCTTTCGCCGCCCCTGTGGTGTCGTATTTCCGGACTCGCCCGGCCACCACCACGCGCCCCAGCAGCCTCCGCCCCCGCCCTCCGGCCGACGCCGCCTCCGAGGGGCAGTAAATCAGCCGCCGCCCCCAGAACCCACTTCCCGGTTCCCGGAATCGCCGCCGCCCGGTCGGTATAATTAGAAACAGAGCCACCAGGCGGTGCCGCTGTAGGGACCGAAATGTGCCCTCGGAGCTAACATCACGAGAATGTACTAGCATTGGAGGTGCGCTTTATCAAAACTGTTGTTCGGTATGCGTGGTGTACTACATAAATGACGTAGTAAATGGTAGGATTATCGGTAGTAATGGTAGAGTTGGTAGAGAAGGAGGCATAAATGAACGTGTAAGAGAAAAACTGGAAGCTTACGACTTCTCTTTGTTTTCTGTTTCTTTGGTTGTTTGTTTTGCACATAATTAAAACCGGACACCTTTCAGTTTTATTCCATTGTGTATTTTATATCCTAACGGAACATAAATTGCATTTATCTATTTATTTTATCTATATATATATAAAACAAAGTCGGGTTTGTTACAACACTTATAACTCGAGATCTGCTGGACCAATTTTCATGGTTTTTGATTTGTTGGATTTGTCTCCGCCCCGAATTGTCTCGATTGTTTTATGTGGTTTTGTGCGAGTGCATATTCATTATTACTATTAAAAAATGCCGCGTCCTAGAAGATCTAATCTTTCCAGCGGAGCCGTAATGCAATTAGGCAACGGAATATCGCGAGTCAATTATCTGACGAAGAACGAGAAATTGCCCGAGAAGAGCGCCGCGTTAGGATGGAGCAAAGAAGGGCCTTAATTCGTGCTTCTCAAACACAAGAGCAAAGAGAGGCAGCCCGTGAAACGGCTAGATTAGAAACGAGAAATCGTCGAGCTTATCGTACAGATGAACAGAGGAATAATCTTCGAAGTGCAAGAAGAAATGGTTCAAGTATTAATTTGAATCGAGCAGCGTTTCGATATGATTGCACCATCGACTACAGCTTCCATCGTTTAGTTTGCATTGGTTCAATGGACGTTGTTTGCCAGCATTGTGGCGCATTGAAGTTTGCTGGTGAAACGCCTAGTTTGTGCTGCCTTAGTGGTAAAGTGACATTGCCATTAGTGGTCCCGCCAACAGAGCCATTGCGTTCCCTGTTTTATGGCGAAACACTAGAATCACGACATTTTCTAGCGAACACTCAAAAATACAATGTCTGTTTCCAAATGACTTCATTTGGGGCGGAAATTATCGAAGAACACGGATATAATCCGACATTTAGGGTAATTTACGTTAAAAACTTTATTTTCTATGATTGTAAAAAAAAATTGGAATGTAGTTTGTTAGATTTCTGTATTTGTCTCTAAAATAAAAATGGTATGTTATTATTCGAAAAAAAAAGTGTTTGTAAATCTAACTATAACTATGGCTTTGAATTTACAGATTCAAGGCCAGATTTGCCATCGCATTGGATCATTGCAACCTATTGAAGGTGCACAGCACAAATTCTTGCAAATATACTTCATGGGCAATATGGAAGAACAACTTGACCGGCGTCAAGGGATCAACACAGCTACGAAAAGAGCGATTCTCCAAGATTTGCAGCAAATGATTCATGAACATCATGCATTGGTCAGGCTGTTCAAGACTGCTTTAGAGCGCATGCCAAGTGATGACTATAAAGTTGTAATCAGAGCAGATAAAAGACCAGCTGTAACACATGAACGCACATTTAATGCTTCAACAATCGATGAAGTGGCAATCCTGATTGTTGGTGAAAACTTGGAAACACGTGATATTGTGCTTACACGACGCAATACTGGGCAACTACAAAGAATATATGAAACACACCGTTCATATGACGCGTTACAATACCCGCTGATGTTTTGGCAAGGAGACGACGGATATCACTTTAATATCAAAATGATTAATCCATTGAATGGTAAGATCAATATCATTGTTTCCATTTTAACTTGATATACATTTTATTCTGTTTGCTTTTGGTACACAAAAAAAGTTGTCACTCCTAATTTAGTAGAGAGTAGCTGTAAGAGTCGTTAACCTATTAGGGGTTCTAAAATACAATTTTTACTGTATTTGTTTCAGGTGAGGAAACTACCAAGAAGGTTAGTTCGATGAATTATTACGCATATCGTTTGATGATTCGTGAAAATTCTGACAATTATTTGTTGTGATTTCGTCGACTGCTTCAACAATACTGCGTTGACATGTACGTTAAAATCGAAACGGAGCGCCTGACTTTCATCCGGTTGAATCAAGCTAAATTGCGTTCGGAAGAGTATATTCATTTACGCGATGCAATAAGCACAGAAGGAGATTCAGAAAATGTTGGTCGATTGACTATTTTACCAGCGACATACACAGGTAGCCCGCGTCATATGCATGAATATGCGCAAGATGCAATGACATATGTTCGTCATTATGGTCGGCCAGATCTATTCATTACATTTACATGTAATCCGAAATGGATGGAAATTATTCAATTGCTGCTTCCCGGACAAACATCAAGTGATCGACACGACATCACCGCACGGGTTTTCAAGCAAAAAATTCGGTCACTAATAAATTACATTGTTAAGCAACACGTCTTTGGGATTACTCGATGCTGGATGTATTCAGTCGAATGGCAAAAACGAGGCCTACCGCATGCTCACATTCTAATTTGGTTAGTAGACAAAATTCGGCCAGATCAAATAGATGACATCATATGTGCGGAGATTCCTGCTCCTGAAACCGATCCAGACCTACATGATGTTGTAATCACGAATATGATTCATGGAACATGTGGCACTATCAACCGCCAATCACCGTGCATGGTCGACGGCAAGTGTTCCAAACGGTATCCGCGAAAATTCACGGCAGAGACCATTACAAGCAACGATGGTTATCCATTGTATCGGCGTCGATCGCCCGATGATAATTGTAGAACTATCACAACTAAAGTGAAAGGAAACGATTTCATAGTTGACAACAGTTGGATTGTTCCATATTCGCCACTTCTTTCCAAAACATTCAAGGCACATTGTAATGTTGAGTATTGCAAATCGGTCAAATCTATTACATACATTTGCAAATATGTCACGAAAGGGAGCGACATGGCGGTTTTTGGTATCCAAACATCCAATATCAACGATGAAATCACGTGCTATCAAGTTGGTAGATATGTGAACTGCAATGAAGCTATTTGGCGTATATTCTCATTCCCTATTCACGAACGTTATCCCACCGTTGTACATTTGTGGGTGCATCTAGAGAACGGTCAGAGAGTATATTTCACAGCGTCGAATGCTGCTCAACGTGCCGAAACACCTCCAGCGACAACACTGACCAGTTTCTTTGCGATTTGTCAAAACGATCCGTTCGCACGAACGTTGCTTTACTCGGAAATGCCACGTTATTACACTTGGAACGCTACATCGAAGAAATTTCAACGTCGGAAGCAAGGCGATGCAGTTCCTGGTCATCCAGATATGCGTTCTGCTGATGCTCTTGGTCGTATTTACACAGTTCATCCGAAGAATGATGAATGTTTCTATTTGCGGTTGTTGCTGGTACATGTTCGAGGGCCAACATCATTTGAATCACTAAGAACTGTTAATGGTATAGTGTGCCCCACATTTCGTGCAGCATGTCAAGAGCTGAATTTGCTTGAAAACGATACTCATTGGGACACGACAATCGCTGAAGCAATTATTTCTGCATCTCCAAGTCAGATACGCACATTATTTGCTATCATCATTTCGACATGCTTCCCATCGAACCCACGTGACCTGTGGAACAAATACAAAGATAACATGTCAGAAAACATTTTATATCGAATTCGTGTCAGCTTAAGAAATCCCGATCTTGAGGCGAATGAGGAGATGCATAACCAGGCTTTGCTCTTGATCGAAGATATGTGTTACCTCATGTGCGGCAGTTTGTTAGTTAGGTTAGGAATGCCAGCGCCAGATCGCGGAATGAATGACGCATTTAGTATAGAATTGGAACGTGAACGTGAATATGATCCACATGAACTAATCCAATCAGTTCAAACGAATGTACCACTGTTGAATCCTAAGCAGAAGGAAGTCTATGATACACTGATTAATGTGATTGATGATGGAAATGGTGGCTTATTTTTTTTGGATGCCCCCGGTGGAACTGGGAAGACATTCCTTATGTCATTGATTTTGGCCACTGTACGTGCGAGATCCGAAATTGCGGTAGCAATTGCTTCTTCTGGAATAGCGGCCATATTGTTAGACGGATGCCGCACGGCTCACTCAGCGTTAAAATTGCCATTAAACCTTCAAACTACTGAACAACCGACATGTAACATTTCGAAACACTCCGCAATGGCCAAAGTTTTAGTAGTATCAAAAATCATCATATGGGACGAATGCACAATCGCGCACAAACGCGCATTGGAAGCACTAGACCGAACATTAAAAGATCTGCGCAATGACTCGAGATGTTTTGGTGGTTCAGTGATTTTATTATCTGGCGATTTCCGACAAACACTACCAGTAATTCCAAGATCTACCGCTGCCGACGAAATAAACGCTTGCCTCAAAGCATCAAATCTGTGGCGATATGTAAACAAACTTCAAATGTCTGTAAATATGAGAGTTGCATTGTTGAACGATCTATCTGCTGATGATTTCTCGAAGCAATTGCTGACTATCGGTAATGGCCGTGTTCCTGTTGACGAATCGAGCGGTTTGATTTCATTTCCTCCAAATTTTTGCAATTTCGTCTCATCAAAAGACGAGCTTATCAACAAAGTATTTCCGGATATCATTGCTAGCCACAAAAATACTAAATGGTTAAGTGAGCGAGCAATTTTGGCGGCTAAAAATAAAGATGTAGATGACCTCAATTTTATAATTCAAAATCAAATCATAGGTACTCTGTATTCATTCAAATCTATCGACTGTGTAACAAACGAAGAAGAAGCCACTAATTATCCAACTGAATTTTTGAACTCCTTGGATGTGCCTGGTTTACCACCGCACAATTTACAACTGAAGGTTGGCTCGGTAGTCATCATGCTTAGAAAGTTAAACCAACCAAAACTGTGCAATGGAACGCGTTTGGTGATAAGAAAACTGATGAGCAATGTGATTCACGCGTCGATACTTAAAGGAAAATTTAAAGATGAGGAAGTTGTTATTCCAAGGATTCCGATGATCCCAACAGATATGCCCTTTGAGTTTAAACGAATTCAATTCCCGATTCGTCTTGCCTTCGCCATGACGATCAACAAATCACAGGGCCAATCCTTGACTATTTGTGGCCTCAATCTAGAAAATGCGTGTTTTTCTCATGGTCAATTGTACGTGGCATGCTCACGTGTCGGCAAACCATCCGCATTATTTGTTCTTGCGCCTGACCAAAAAACAAAGAATGTCGTTTACCACAAGGTGCTTGAATGAAAATCCGATTAATGAATTAATCAGAGTGTATCCCAACCTGCACAACATAGTTTTCAATGATTTTTTTCTGACATGTGTTTGAAATAATTAATTGTTATTATTTTTTTAATTTTTATTCTCATTCTGTATGTATTCATCATCATTCATCAAAATAAAATACTTTTATATTTCTATCTATATTAATATTATTTTGTATCATTGTATTACGTTCATCAAAGCCTAAATTAGTTCCGCTAAAAGGTAACACGACATTCATTGACTGTTAGGCGGTACGAAGTTCGCCGGGTCAGCTAGTAAGTAATAAAAATTAGCTGCTCGCGTCACTTGTGCGCTTTTATGTAACCAAAACGATTACTTTTGTTGCAAGTACAGTTTGCATGCACACACACACACACACACACACACACACACACACACACACACACACACACACACATAGTTGTCAGTTTTCAACTCAGTACATCTTTATGCAACATGATCAAAGGAGGTGAGGGTTTCCTATTTATTATTGATAAATGCAAAAGTTGTTTATGAATAGTTCTAGGCGCGCAGTCCGGAACCGCGCGACTGCTACGGTCGCAGGTTCGAATCCTGCCTCGGGCATGGATGTGTGTGATGTCCTTAGATTAGTTCGGTTTGAGTAGTTCAAAGTTCTAGGGGACTGATGACCACAGATGTTAAGTCCCATAGTGCTCAGAGCCATTTGAACCATTTTGTTTATGAATAAAAGAAACATGTTTCATGTATCTTCGAGAAAGTGGTAAACCGATGTTTGATATGCTTTTGTTTTGTGTTTTTTTTTTTACTGTTCTATCTTTTTGTGGAGGAAACTGCGTTTTTAGTGCTCTACCATAATCCTGTGTTGTTTTATTTATTTTTACTTGATCATTCCTCTACACATCGTTCACTATTTCAATTTACAAATCAACAATTTTGGGATAAAACCTGAATTCAACAATTCAACAATTTCAGTTTTTCTATAAATACTATAACTATGTGGAACAAAAATGTTCCTTAGGTTACTCGGCCCTTTTTGTATCCCCACGCAGTTTCTACACGCTTCATCGCTTCCGGTTTTAGGGGAATCTAGTAAGACTCTGATCGCGTACGTAAAGAAACCTATCCGTATGAGGTAATACCCAACAGATAAGGAACACAACCAAAGTACAGGTAATGCGGGTCTGACATTAACTGATAAAAGATATTACGAAAATTACCGTATTCTAAGCTTGCTTCTGGTTGTCTACAGTAGTTTCACAAATCTAACTGTCCCCTAAGCAGAACTCTATTCTGCCAATAATATGTTCATTTAATTGGTGAGCTTCATATTCCGCAGTTCATTTATGCGGTTAATCACAATGTTGAGGAACAAGCCATTTTACATTCACAATGTACATTCATACAGTATGTAAATATGGCTATATGCTGACCATTCACAAGATTTTTTAGTTGATAATTCCTACTCAATACCTTTTACATATTATAAATACAGAATTTTTTTGCGGAACAGAATGCGTCGTCAAGAGAAACTTTTTCATTTTCTTTCATATTTTAACTTTTCTGTCTGTCACACATTTTATGTCATTGGGTAACTGCTCAAAAGTTTTCGTGGCGACATTGTGCACGCTTTTTTTGTGATTAAGACAACCCTAATGTAGAGCAATTACTGCCGTTCGTCTATTGGTAGTAATTATGCTCACCTTTGTTCTTTTTCAGCTGCACTGAATTATTTACCACAATCTTTATGAGGGACTAAATATACTGTGAAGCTGTTGTCACAATGCCCAAATCCTTAAGCAGACGTCTACAAGATGAACGTGGGTGACCACCATGAATTTTTCTCACAGCTCGCTTTTGACCAGTAAAGACTTTCTTTCATAATGATTAGTTACCCCCGAACACTATCCCACGTGACATAACTGAGTGAAAACACGCAAAATACATTACCTTAGTGATTTGTCTCTTCCCAAGATTTACAATGATCTGAAGCGCAAAGTTGGATGAACTAAGTTCAAATGATTCAAATGACTCTGAGCACTATGGGACTTGACATCTGAGGTCATCAGTCCCCTAGAAGTTAGAACTACTTAAACCTAACTAACCTAAGGACATCACACACATCAATGCCCGATGCAGGATTCGAACCTGCGACCGGAGCGGTCGCGCGGTTCCAGACTGAAGCGCCTACAACCACTCGGCCACACCGGCCGGCGATGAACTAAGTGCCAGTAGTAAAGGGTTTAAATTGTCATAAAATTTCGAAGTTTCCATCATAGTTATTATTTCCTCACCATGTGTTAGACTTACCAATGGTGTAATACATAAAGATATGCAAAAAAGATTTTTATTATTATTAAGAGAGAGAAGAGTGACCATTCGCAGGAAACCACTCAATAATGCTTTTAAGAACGGTTTCACTGCTTCTTCTATCCCTATATATATGTTTATTACAATACTAATGTCTTCTGCAAAAGGACCTAATTCTACTTGTTACATAGTTAGACGGAAGTTGGTTTACGTATGAGACACAACAGTGGACCTAATATTGAGCCTAGTGGAATCCCATAAGTGACTACTTCCCTGTCAGAAGAATCTCCTTTGTTTACAGTGCTTGAATTTAAGTATAAATTTCTGCATGCTTTCGGTCACATATATTATCCGCTGGTTGGGTGTATCACCAATTCCAAGAAACTTCAGTTTCTAGGAGAAATGTGAGATTCACACAGTCAAACGCGTTAGACAGTTGACAGAAAATACCAGCTGGTGCTATTTTGTTGTTTAGTACTTGTAATATTTGGTGACTGAACGTGTAAATGGCAAACTGTGGTTTACTGAGGATGTTGTTGTAGCACAGCTCTACAATATATCACCTTCTCAAAAATTTGGGGAAATTATGTCAATTGTGAGCGGGTCAGGAGCTATTGACATTTCTGCTATCACTTTTTTTAGAAAGAAGTTTAACAGTGGCGTATTTCAGCCCCTCTGGGAAAATGTGCTGTGTTTTATAGCAATTTCATCAGCCGTTCTGATCGCAGATAATACTAAGCCAATTTTCATATTCCGACCTGCTCATCATCAGACACCGACGATATGTGAAATTACGTAGAGACTACATTCAGCACATGTCATGACCTACTAGTATAACTTCGAGCGCAATGAGCTAGATTGCGAGAGAAGGAGGTCAGTTAGACCCATGAGTGTGGTTCTCAGGCGGTTTTCCACGCTCGTTTCGAGTAATTCTGGGACGATCCCTAACCTCCGTCTCAGAAAATACTATACCCAAACAATGCAAAACGATCTTGCGCGTCCGTAGAAATTTTGGCGAAAAGAGGCAAGCTGTAAAATGGTCAGTCTTGATATAACTGACTCAGTTAATCTGAAAACGTGTCATGCCATAAGAAGCAAATTTGATAACAAATAGGACAAAATTTATTGTATCATATATGTCTGATATTTATTCAGTTAGTTATTTTAAAGTGGATTACTTTGATCCGTAAGCGATAAAGACGCCACAAAATATATAGAAAATAGATCCTTTTATGCTATTAACATAAATACGGATATCATCTTTTTCATTTAATGCTCTGAAATTACATCCTCATATGAGTAAACTGTGTTCAAGGAGCTACTACAATACAAAATATTTGCAAAACATATTTATTCATATTGCTATAACGTAGACTGAAACTCAACATTAGAGATCTGACGGAGCATGGCTTGTTGGCTGATTCGGGGGAGGGGAGCAAACAGCGAGGTCATCGGTTCTCTCGGATTAGGGATGGATGGAGAAGCAAGTCGACCATGCCGTTTCAAAGAAACCATCCCGGCATTTGCCTGAAGCAGTTTAGGAAAATCACGGAAAACCTAAATCAGGACGGTCGGACGTGAGTTCGAACCGTTGTCCTCCCGAATTCGAGTCCAGTGTGCTAACCACTGCGCCGCCTCTCTCGGTCTGAGAGAGCAGGATAAGTAAGAACGACTGAGAAAAATCTTGTTCGACGTGAGCAACAATAACCAGCGAACGATATTCCTTCGAAATAGAGAAACAAGGGATTTAATGGTACTTTGAAAAAGACTTATGCAACTTTGACGCCACGTACAACAGCATTTCTACTCACAAAGTTTTACATTTCATGACGTTAGTGAATTTAGAACATTATTTTCATGCCTTTTATTTTTTACTTGGGGAATTGGGGACGGATGACAGCCACGTATAGTACCGGCATAGTTATATTCCAATGGGAATGATTGAGGGCGCTATTTTGGCAGTTCGCATCGGTACTGACGGCAGAACAGCGCCAAAACCGAAGCTGCACCAAGTATAATAGGTATAATTTCGTGTGAACGGCTTGCCAGTAAAAAATCTCAACGTACATAGTGACTATTAAGTCAAAGTATCTCACGTCGTACTCGACTGCGTTAAATATACAGTTTAGTAAAGCCAAAGATGAAAATTGTTAGACATTAGTATGAATTCTGTTTTGAATAAAAATCCTTTACCCAGATTCTGAGAGGGGGCAAGTTTCCCCTACTGCCCGTGCCTGCCTTTCCGACAGAGCCTGGATGCATTAGAATCTCTGTCTTCCTCTATAGTATTTCCCTCCACAGCTGCCGCTAGTACCATGGAAGTTATTTCCTCATGTCTTAACAGTCTTGTCAGTGTTTTCCGTATGTTCCCTTCCTCACCGATTCTGCGGCCTCCTCATCGCTTACCTTTTCAGTCTACCTAATTTCCAACATCCTACTGTAGCACCACGTCTCACATGCTTCGAGTCTCTTTTGTTCCGATTTGCTCACATACCATGTTTCACTCCCATACCATGATGTGCTGCGAACGTACATTCACAGAAATTTCTTCCTCAAATTAAGGCCCATGTTTGATACTAGTAGACTTCTCTTGGCCAGGAAAGTCCTTTTTGCCGGGGCTAGATCGCTTTCTAAGCCCTTCATGCTACGTCCCTTCATGCTACGTCCATTATTTTGCCACCTAGGTAGCAGAATTTCTCATCTATTTTGTGATCACCAGTCCTGATGTTAAGCTTCAGGCTGTTCTCATTTCTGCTACTCCTGATTAATTTCGTCTTTTTTTCGATTTACTCTCAATCCATATTCTGTACTCATCAGATCGTTCATTCCATTCGACAGATCCTGTAATTCTTCTTCATCTTCGTCGTTTTCACAGGGGCTAGTAATATCATCAGCTACTCGTATCACTGGTATCCTTTCAACCTGAATTTTTATCCTACTGTCATTGCTGCTTCGATGTACAGACTGAAAGTAGCGGCTAAGATTACATCCTTGCCTAACCACCTTTATGATCTAGGCACTTCGTTCTTGAGCCTGCGAACGCGGTAATACACAAAACAAAGTTTGCAAGGCTGAAGATCATTTAACACGAAGAGTCCCTCCGGAAGCTGCTGTTCCTAACGACTTAGCTCGAAACTGTGGTCTCCACATCATAAAAGCTGAGGTTTTGCCTGGGGAAACGCTTCCCTAGGGACAACAAACGCTGCCGACCACCGTGTCAGCTTTCCACCGCAAGCGTCCGGGCGGTCGCGTCATTACTGACTGTGTGACGAATGCAGGAGGCAAGTGAGATATGAGACAGCCGTGGCAATATTTCTTAAATATGGCAAACATCTGGTATCGCCCCGTGTTTTCCCAAGAGTACCATGTTGTTGTGAGAAGTCGTGTAGACTGCACGCTGTATAAACATCAAGTTAGGCAATAACTTTTTTTCGTTTTCAGGTGAACGTGGCAGTCCTGCGCCACTCTAGCGTAGTGCTACAGTACTATGTTGCGGCTATTTAATGTGTACGAGGACTGCAGACATGCACCTACAAACATAAAAAGTATTTCATATCTTTACTCTTTCAGGGTGACGATTAAAATTTTATAACCTCCTCACGTAATAAGGTAAAAAAAGTGAAGTACGTGGCGCACAGCCAGTGACTGGAGGTAGAGTGTGTGTGAGTAGTGGGATAATCCAGGAGGCAATGGAACCAGAGAAAGTCCCTGACCCTGTTCAGGAAACCCAGAGTTGGAGTCTGGTGCTCTTCCTGCTAGACACTCTGAGACAAAAAATAAACGACACACTACGAAGGGGGTATTCGAATGGGACAGAAATCGGTAGATCTAATATACATGTACAGGTAACCAAATCATCAAGAAAATAGCTACACAAATAGAGCATGTCAATGACGTGATGATCGACCTCTGGCTCTTTACATAAGCAGTTACTGAGATTGATTGATAGATTTGCTGGATGTTCTCCTGAGTGACATCGTGCAAATTCTGTCCAGCTGGCCTGTTAGGATGTCAAAACCCGGAAATGATTGGAGGCCCTTGCCCATATTGCTCTAAACGTTCTAAATTGCGAACATACCCGGCGACCTTGCTGACAAGGTAGGCGTTTGGCAGGCACGAAGACAAGCACCAGAAACTGTCGCCGTGTGTGGACGGGCAGTATCTTGCTGAAATTTAAGCCCAGAGTGGCTTGACATGAAGGGCAACGAAACGGAGCGATCACTCCTGTCTGACAGTATGGCGGGCGATAGTTGCATTGGTATCCCACCACTGTCCGGGCCATCTCTAGACACCCCTTCGTCCTGAAAGCCATTGACTGGAGTATAATCGTCTTCAGTGATGAATCCCGCATCTAACTGATCCTCAGTGACAAGCGAAGAGGTGTCGAGAGATGCCCCGCACAGTAGTGGGACAACAACCTGACTTTCGCCCGCCAAACAGCTCGATAAGCAGGACAGATGGTCTGCGACGCCACTTAGTTTCATAGCGGAATCCTTTTGGTTGTCATTTGCGGCACACTTACAGAACAGTGCTAAGTCGACGATATTATACGCCTCGTTTTGTCACCCTCCATGCCAAGTCATCCTGGGCTTTCATTTCAGAAAAATAATCCACCCCCCCTCCCCTCCCCCTCCATCGGAGAGAGTTTCTGCTGCCAGTTGGACAGAATACGCTACGATATCCCTCAGGAGGACATCCAACAATTCTATCAAGCAATACCAAGCCGAATAACTGCTCTAATAAGGGCCTGAAGTGGGCCAACGCATTATTCACTGGCTCGATTTGTAAAGATCTTTCTCTTGAATAAATCATCTAGTATGTCTGAAGTTGTAATCACTTGTTTACCTGTAATGTGTATAACATGCGCCGATTTTCGGCTCGTTCGGATAATTTCTTCAAAGTCCCTCGTTTTTCGAGTGCATTTTCTATTATTATAATTCAGATGCACCAGACCAAACTACTTGGGAGTCAGCCTACATCGTACACTGAAATTTGAAAAAGAACACTACACTTACCTGAAAGGAACAATCTTAAACGTAAACTGTCTGACTGAGCATGGGGATCACGGCCAGCAGTTTTCGATCACCAGCAAGGTGACTCTCTTTTGCAGGCGGACAATATGCAGGAAAAATAATGGAGGCTGGATTGTCCTCGGATGCCTGAACCCTACTCCTCGTCCACATAATTTACCCACACGTGGCCACAGCGCCACCAGATAGCAAACGAAAATCAGCGAGTAAAACAGAGGGCAGAAAAACAGCAAACCGATCCACGGCACTTAATGTAAAAGCACCCAACAATTCCAACACGTCTCAAGTGAAGGAAGAACTTCATCCAACGGACAGCACCGCTAGAAGATCAGGGACTCACTGCAAAATACAAACCTGAGCCTCAAATACGAAACCACACAAGGGCAGCGACTACAGTATACAAGCACTGATTAGATTAAGAAGAGGAGTCGATAATGCAAGGTAGCCATGGTGAAGTGGGGCTACTCTAAAGATGAGCAGTGTGAATGCAGAGAAACACAAACGACTGAACATTTGCTCATGTGCTCAAGGACGAAGTTAATTTGCACAGACGAAAATCTATGTTTATGCAATGAGAAGACCATTAAAGCTGCATAATTTTGAAAGAATAGAGTGTAGGTGTTCTTGCCGGAACACGGAAAATTAATATAAATTTTTGCTTTGTTTATATTTAAGGACGCCAAGTACTTCCCTCTATGTTCGTTCATTTCCTTGTATTAATAAAATATTCACGCAATTTTTTCAGTGTGTTTCTGTCTCTACTACGAAATGTTCCTTTTATTTATGATTCTAGATTTACTTTCAGAGGGAGACCGAAGTCGCTGCAGGTATCGATATTTACCTTAGTTATAGGGACGAGGTTGTGAAAAAATAGTAGGAGAAATTGTTGGTCACGATTTGTACGTGCATCGGCTGTGGTCTGCGCAAACTGAGATGCACACATTTTCATACATGTAAATACGTTCTATCAAACGGTTTCAAATGACGTGCCTTCATTTTGCCGTGTTTGTTTGACTGCCGCTGTACTGAAATAGTATTTTTTGCAGTGCTGATTATATTAGGAACGATAAATGCAAAGTGTTAATCAGCGCCATTCGCTAATAATCCTAGACAAGTACTACCGCTCCCTCTGCACCGAAGAAACTGCATGTGTAACTGATTACCTTTCGCTTTGCTGCGGTCAAGATCAATGCACAGACGTCGCAAGTATTATCGCTGTTGGAAATGCATATAATGAGCATTCTACGTGGTGACTGGTTAAGAGCCACCAACGTGAAAGTCCGTCACGTATCAGCACCAGCTAACTGACGTTGATACTTCGAAATTAATTCGGTGGACATCAGCTGCATTAGGTACAGATTTACTACCCAGTAGTTGCCATGTGAAAATGTCCGCCGCACTGGGACTTCAACCCGGATTTCCCGTTTACCACGAGCGGTCGCCTGAACTACTTTAGCTATCCGTGCACTCTTTCTGGACCAACCCAAAATTGCATACGCCACGCTGTCTACATCCTTATACTGTAGTTGACTATATTTGCCACTTAACACTCGTGACATTACTTGGATTCCCGCAACAGGGGAAGGAGACAACGAGGATTATACTGCCATATCCATTGCTATCAATAAATAGTAACATACAGGGGGTGGACAAAAATATGAAAAGAGTAAAAACACAACTCGTTTCCGTGCCTAATAACCGCTGTCGTTCAAAACAGCTTACAGTCGTCTCAGAAAGGACAAATACAGGTCCTGTATGGTTTTCATGGGAATCGTATACCATTTTTCTTGCACTATAGTCGCAAGTCCATGATGGAGGTGGATGGTGATCAAGCACTCTTCTCTCCAAAGTAGACCACGAAAACTCAGTAATATTGACACCTATTAACTATAGTGGCCAAGGGACATGCGGACAGTTCATCCTGGTCCTCTCAAATCAAGTCCTGGACGATGCGAGCTGTGTGAACAGCTGCTCTGTCGTTTTGGAACATCGCATATTCTTTAGAATTTTGGACAACATGGTTCTGGAGATGAAGCAGCGATTGGTATGATTAATCAATTACTCAAAAACAGTCTTAATCGCATTTATTGTTACAATACCGGCAACCGGTTTCAACCCGACGTAGGGGTCATCTTCTGGGCGTTTACACCATTGGTCGACTGCTGGTGCTGTCACTCCTGTCTACATAGATAGTTTCCTGCCGTTATGTAGACGCCCAGAAGATGACCCCTACGTCGGGTTGAAACCGGTTGGCGGTATAATAATAATAAATGCGATTAAGACTGTTTTTGAATAATTGCCTACCATATTCTCTCTTGGGACGTAAGCTCAGCCAGAAGTTGGAAACAGTGTGGAACAAGCCTCGTCTGACGAAATGACTGTTCCGTAGCTCCACACCCCATGATTTATGGCATCGGCACCATGTTTTACTGTTGCAAGATTTTGCATAATTGACGAGAAGTTTTGAAAGTCCAGTTCACCTTGTAATTCCTTATTTCATTACTTCCGGAGTTGTTGTTTTGGTGCTGACAGGGTTCGCGAGTGCAATCCCTTTATGTGGTATAAAACTTCTATACGATGCGTCTTGAAACACAAAACACTTCGACTGTCTTTCTTACAGAAGCACTCGTCATACGATCACCAACAATTTGTCCACGTTCGACTTCAGATAGCTGCGACATAGTGCACTCACAACTACACAGAACACTGTTGCGACCACGAGTGATACTTGAAACGTATGGAGGACATTGCACAGGTGCCTTTCTTGGTCAAATACAACAACACATCCTACAGGCTGGGCTAGTACGTGCATTTATATTCAAGCAAGAATTTCTCAAGATGTTTCCATATTTTTTGCATCTGTATCTGCATCTTTTAAATATTTTCCGTACCAGTAAGAGTTTTACTATTCCAGCATGACTAATATATACTATATTTTTCAGGATTTACTTGCTGTGGGGCATCCCTCCCCCATGATTCACGGCTCTAGTCGAGATAGTGTGTCTTACGCGCCTGGACGGTACAGATAGCCATAACGTAGGCGCAACCACAACTGAGGGGCGTCTGTGGACATGTCAGACTAACCTCTTATTTCTGAAGAGTAGGAGCAGCCCTTCGGCAGACGCAGGGTAACTGCGTGGAAGATTGGCTTACCTGTCCTTGTAACAGCAACCAACATGACCTTGCAATGCTGGTACTGCTAACGGCTGAAAGCAACAGGAAACTGCAGCTGTTACACTTCGCGATGTCACGCAGCTCTACTTTATGGATTAATGATGGTGGCATCCTCTTTGGCAAAATATTCTGGATCTAAAATGGCCCCCGTTCTGATTTTCGGGTGTGCACAAATAAGGACGATGTTGTCGCCAGGGAAACAAAAATGGTATTCTACGAGCTGGAGCGTCGAATGTTAGATCACTTAAGATATAGTGTGAATTAGTGCGGTGGTATGAAAAAATGTACTTCTGGTCAGGTCAGTACAAAGTTATCAACACAAAATCAAATAGCGCAACTGATGGATTAGGTCAATTACTGATGAATGAGGAAATAGGAATATGGATAAGCAACTATGAAATGCGTAGTGAATGCATTACTCTAGCTAACATAATTAAAGAATGCAACACCCACTACTACGAGAATACATGCCAACTAACTTCGCAGATGATGAAGAGATGAACAGAATGCATAAAAAAAATATTCAGATAGTTGAAGGAGAAGGAAGTCGATGATGAGAGACTGGAATTCAATAGCAGGAAAGTATGAAAAGCGAAAGTAGTAGGAGACATGGACTGATGCAGAGGAACAAGAGGGGTACCCGCTTGGTAGAATTTTGCACGAGCACAATCTACTCATCGCTAATATTTGGTTTAAAAAGTCGAAGAGGAGACATCTGAAGGCTACAATTACATCACATAATGATAAGACAGAGATTCTGAAATCCGATTTTGAACTGAATGATTTTCTTGTGGCAGTGTGCTATGCAACCGTAATTTACTGGCTATGAATTGCAGATTAAAACTGAAGAAATTTCAGAATGGTTGGAAATGAAGGAGATTAACCAGTATAAATTGAAAGTCCCAGATATTGTTGGGGGACTGAAAGGTAGGATTAGGCAGCGACTCACTAAAACAGAGGAAAGGGATAAAACAGAAGACTTGGTAGCTTTGAAAGACGAAATAGTGAACACAGCAGAGGATCAAATAAGTAGAATAGTAAGATCTGGATAACGCAGCAGATACTGAAATTAATTGATGAAAGAGTAAAATATGAAAATCCACGAAATGAGGCAGAGAAAAGGGAATAAAATCGTCTAAAAGAATGAGGCTGATAAAAATAGCAAAACAGCTAAGCATGAGTGACCAGACGACAAATACAATTTGCAGAGGCATGCTTAACACTTCGGAATTGGCCCGAGTCGCATACGGGCACTGGTGCATGGGCGTAGACGTCACTTACGTCCAGCATTATATGTGGATACTTTCTGCAAAATATGTTGCAAATAGAGTTAGTTGTAAAGAAGTAATAGATTAAAACGTCAATGCCTTCAGACTCGGACTCTGTCTCAGAAGTGATAATTAGGGTAAAGATTGATACCCAGAAATTTGGAATGCATATACGGTGAGTAGAAGGACTGAACAAGGGAAATGAACGTGAAGACAAAAATATGGGAAGTGAAGAGGAAGGATGAACATGAGTTGAGAGAAGAATTTGGAAGAGCGATGAAAGAAAAGTGGAACCAAGGCCACTGGAGTATACTTCCGCTCAGAATTATTTAGATGTTTGGGAGAGCCATCCATGAGAAAACTATTTCACCTGGTGTGCATGACATGTAAGACAGGGGAAATAGCTTAAGACTTCAAGCTGGATGTCATAATTCTAATCCCGAAGAAGGCAGGCATTAACAGATATGAATGTTACCTGAATATCAGTTTAATATGACACGGTTGCAAACTACTAACACGAACTGTTTACGGAAGAATGAAAAAACTGGTAGAAGTCGACCTCAGAGAAGATCAGTTTGGGTTCCGGAGAAATGCAGGAACATGTGAAGCAATACTGACCCTACGAATTATCTTAGAAGATAGGTCAAGCATGGGCAAACTTACTTTTATAGTATCTGTATACTTAGAGAAAGCTCTTGACAGTGTTACCTGAAATACACTTTTTGAAATTCTGAAGGTAGCAGTGATGAAATAAAGAAATCGAATGTTTATTTGGAGCTTTTAGAGAAATCAGATTGCAGTTATGAGTCGAAGGACTTGAAAGGGAAGCATCGGTTGAGAGGGAAGTGACACAGGCTTGTAGCCTATTCCAAATGTTATAGAATCTATATATTGAGCAAGTTGTATGAAAGGCAGGAGAAATTTAGAAAGGGAATTAAAGTTCACTGCAATTTTAATGGCCTGCAGGGAATGTGTGTTCTCTCAATTAGATCAATACTACTCCACAACACTTTTACCCAGTCTTTAATCACTACTATTATTATTATTATTTTTATTAGTTTTATATTCTAACTGAAACTACTCTATTATGCTGAAATGTAATTTTGTCATTAGCTACAACGTGTAACTGGTCCTAAGAAAAGTATTGCAAACACAAATTTTTATATAGAAAAAACACTCCGTCTTCAGAGCATGAGTGGCCTACCGAGACCATCCGACCGCCGTGTCATCCTCAGTGGAGGATGCGGATAGGAGGGGCGTGGGGTCAGCACACCGCTCTCCTGGTCGTTATGATGGTTTTCTTTGACCGGAGCCGCTACTATTCGATCGAATAGCTCCTCACTTGGCATCACGAGGCTAAGTGCACCCCGAAAAATGGCAACAGTGCATGGCGGAATGGATGGTCACCCATCCAAGTGCTGACCACGCCCGGCAGCGCTTAACTTCGGTGATCTCACGGGAACCGGCGTATCCACTGCGGCAAGGCCGTTGCCAATTTTTATATAAACATAGGCAATAATTCTAGAGGCAGCAATAAAGAAATAAATAAAATGGCTATCACTTTAAAAATTCGTATTAATATTCGCGAGAACGCTGCACTGATCACATGTATGTATATCGCCAACGGTCGCGCTGTCAGCCAATCCACTTTGCCCACAAAACGAATTCCAGGAAGAACTAAAATTTGATTTTTAGTATTTCATTAACCACGATCTCAGAATCTACTGATCAGGAGGTGTAATCTTATGTTATTACAGATAGGTACTGTGTACCTGTCTTACGAGAGAGTAACTCAGGGCGCCCCAATTACCCAGACAATATTCGTCCCCTATTTGAGAATGAGAGCACGTACTGACTTGCAACTAACTTGAATATAACTTCAAACTTTTGTGAAACTTCACTTTTTGTGACTGACACCTCCTACAAAATGATGGAAGGAAAAAAAGAAAAAATTATCACTTACTACGTTTTTGCTGTTCATGCGGTAAAACTTCAGAATCACGCAAGGCGTTTTAATTTTTTACATCTTTACAACTGAGTCTATTTGCCACATAGTTTGCACAAAGTATTCAAATACACCACTGAATATACCTACAAATTATATAACTGTAGGGCACACAGTTAAGGAGATCCGACGTGGCAAACACTGAATTCCATTAAAATCTAGCTTTTCTTAAAACGGAGCTCAAATTACCCTTTCTATATTCATCCAGTGTTTGACAATGAAGATAGCTGGCGATTTCCAACAAACTTCAGAGAAAATCTGAAACCTGTTGCGGAGGTGAAGGGGGTGCAGTGGTTACCTTCGGCGGAACATGAAGGAGTGGTCGTTCACCGGGTCAGTGCCCTATGAATGCCGCAGTGGTTAGCTGTGATTAGTTCCGTTTTGGATTTTAGATCCCAGTATTGATCGCTAGCACGCTGTTTCGTACGAGAATGGAAGCATAATGGATTGTAGCGTCTTGTTTCAGGTGCTGTGTACGGCAAGTAGCTCCGATTACGGCGAAGCAGCCACCTCCGCGCATCGTCGGGAGCGGAAACTGGGGGTGGAGGACACGAGACGCAGCACCAACGGCCGCGGCCGGATGCAAGAAGTGGCCGGTAGACAGGATGGAGTCGTCAGGGGAAGCAGCAGCCGCCCCGGCGGACATTAACAGCTAATAAAAGCGCGAAATTACGTATCTGCAACCGCCTATAATCTGCTTCTCGCAATTACTGCAAGTTAATGCATCTATCTTCCCACACACATACCCTAGCTGCTGGAACAGAGTTCTGCAGATAACAGCGGCTAATTTTGTACTATCTAATAGCTATGGTTTCCAATAACTTTTTAATTTATTTACTTCGATACACTTATTATATTTAAGTCCGCCAGAGAATCGCTGTTTCGATTCCCGGTACTGCCATGGAGTTTCCCTCGGTTGGAGGAGTCGAACGGGGTGCAGTCAGTCTCGTGAGTCCATCTGAGGAGCTAACTGATTGAGAAGTAACAGCTCAGAGATATGGAAAACCGCCAGCGGCAGTAAGAGCGGTATGCTGACCCCATGCCTCTCCGTCCCTCGTCGGGAAAGGCACCATATGGGAGAAAATGACCCGGCTGCTGGTCGGCATCGCTTGGGTCTCTGGGCTTGACTGCGTAGTTATTTGTTTACCATGCGAAAAATACGAATACCATCACGGTAATATTACCATAAATTTATGTGATATTGCTTTGTAACGGTACAATTCGAAAGACTGTGAATTCAGCTAAATACCTACGGATTGCACTAAGAAACAACTTAAATTAGAAAGACCACATACATAATGTTGTTGATAAGGTAAACCAAAGACTTCGTTTTACTGGCAAAACACTTAGAAGATGAGACAGGTCTACTAAAGAGACTGCCTACACTACACTCGTCCGTCAACTTTTTGAGTACTACTGCGCGGCGTGGGATCCACATCAGATCGGTTTACGGAGGACATGGAGAAACTGTAAACAACGGCAGCTCGTTCTGTATTATCGCGAAATAGAGGACAGAGCGTCACCGAATAATACTCCAGTTGCGTTGGCAATCATTAAAACACGAGGGTTGGAACTTTAATATTGGCAATTATTTATTTACAGCTCGTACAGAATAGATACACTTTTCAAAGTTTTAATGACCTTCAAAGTAGTCCTTAGCATTGTGTATAACCCGCTGCCAGCGATTTAAAAGTCGTAGGGTACACTTAGCAGTGCCAGTTGTGTTGACAGTTCGAGCGGCGCGGTTTATTGCCCGACGAATTTGTAGCACTCCTGAAGCGAATGCCGTGAAGTGTTTCCTTCAGTTTAGAAATCGAGTTGAACTCACGAGGGCTTAAGTCAGGGAGTGCAGTAGGTGGTATAGCACTTAACAGCCCCATCAGTCAAACAAATCAGGAACAGCTTGTACTGTACGTGCTTGAGCATTGTCCTGCAAAATGATGGTCACGTCCTGAAGAAAGTGTCATCACTTCTGTCTCTAAGCTGGTCGTAGGTTGTGTTCCAAAAATGAACAGCATAGAGGCAGAAGTGATGACACTTTCTGCAGGACCGACCATCATTTTGCAGGACAATGCTCAAGCACGGGGTGGCCGAGCGGTTCTAGGCGCTACAGTCTGGAACCGCGCGACCGCTACGGTCGCAGGTTCGAATCCTGCCTCGGACATTGGTGTGTGTGATGTCCTTAGGTTAGTTAGGTTTAAGTAGTTCTTAGATCTAGGGGACTGATGACCTTGGAAGTTAAGTCCCATAGTGCTCAGAGCCATTTGAACCATCAAGCACGTACAGTGCAAGCTGCTACTGATTTGTTTGACTGATGGGGCTGCTAAGTGCTATACCACCTATTGCACTCCCCTGACGTAACCCTTCATGAGTTCGATTTCTAAACTGAAGGAAACACTTCACAGCATTCGCTTCAGAACTGCTACAAATTCGTCGAGCCATAGACCGCGCCTCTCGAACTGTCAACGCAACTGCCACTGCTAAGAGTATCCTACGACTTCCACATCGCTGGGGACTACTTTGAAGATCAGTAAAACTTTGAAACACATATCTACTTTGTACGAGCTGTAAATAAATAGCTGCCACTATTACAGTTCCAACCCTTGTACTTTTTCTTTCCGGCAGAATTTTTCACTTAATTTCCATCACCAACTTTGTCCTCTGAATGCGAAAAGTGATCATCGTAAGAAAATAAAAGAAATCACAGATCGCTCGGAAATTTTCAACTGATGGTTTTTTCCGCGCACTCTTCGAGTGTGAAACGGTAGATATCTGGAAGTTGTTTCGGCGAACACACGGCCACAAACTTCACTGTGAATCGCGGAGCAATCACGTAGATGTACATTAGATGATAATGATGATGTATACTGTCTCGACAGGAAAGATGATCATAAAGTTGCATTTAGGGCGTACCTCGGCATCATCATCATCGCCCGTACTGAATGTCAACATACATACGATGTCTGCTCTCACAAGCGAAATTGCTGAGACGATTTATCAGCAACACGTATCACCAGATTTCTTCAGAATGTCTAAGTATCTAGTCTGAGTATCTAGTCACAAATATGTGGTTCATCACTTATGAAATCAATTGATTAGTACTATTTAAATTTAGTCATATCCTGTGGAGTCTGTTGAGGTCAGGCCGGCCGGGGTGGCCGAGCGGTTCTAGGCGCTTCAGGCGCAGGTTCAAATCCTGCCTCGGGCATGGATGTGTGTGATGTCCTTAGGTTAGTTAGGTTTAAGTTGTTCTAAGTTCTAGGGGATTGCTGACCTCAGAAGTTAAGTCCCATAGTGCTCAGAGCCATTTGAACCATTTTTTGTTGAGGTCAGCAACTGTATCAGTGTGCCATGACATAAATATGCTTACATAAAAAAGACTGCATTTTCATTGTTTACACTATATTAGCAATTGAAATAATTTTATCTTAGCAGTTAAAAGTTTGTGGAATGTAACTATTTAAATATGAAAGTGCTAAGCAATGGTGGTACGTTTATTAGTGCGCTCTGTGTGCTACACAAATAAATGACCAGCCAAAACGTAAGTAAAGAAATCAATGAGATGATTTAAACATACAATTCACGTATGTTGTGCACTAAAATAAATGTATCTTTTTGTACACGGCTTGTTTCTGTATTTGACTTCATAGGTAAACTCTGGAAATAGTCCTTTTCACACTTCATACTGACGTGCACGCAATTCTAAATCACCTGATGATGCTGAAACTTGTTGTGCCAATAAGTATTAATAAATAATGACTGATGCACTAAAACGTGTTTCATAAACTGATTAGTTACTATGTCACTTATTAAAATTCACCAAGCGTTTGAGAAATGTCTTTATAACTCACTGAACTAATAGAACTAAAATATACAGCTCCATGTGTCCATGTTAGATCAGTTTAGTGTATCTAAAAGCTACGTTACTACAGGCCACAAACGTTATTCTGAAAAGTGAACCAACTTGCTTAAAAAGATGCCCCATTCACACAGGCGTCTTGGTAGCTGAATAAACCTATACTGAACTTCACAAGAAGTGCTACTTAATAAATGAAAATCATCTGGATAAAAATAGCTCCCTGTTCTGCACTGCGTGATAAACAAAGTAAAGCATCCAAAAGACATGGTCGGATGTCAAGGTAACTTTGTATACTGACACTCCATCTCTTGGCATGTAAATGATTATCGTCGCAATCCTCTTTGAAAACTAGAACAGCCGCTAGTGTGCATTAGTGCTGTTCGTGTATGATGTTGTTACCATGCCTGGTAGGGTATATAAGGGCCACGAAGAGCCTCTATGAAGGAGACTGAAATGCCACGTAGTCGTGCGAGGTAGCGTTATCAGCAAAGAAATCGTTCAAATGGCTCTGAGCACTATGAGACTTAACATCGAAGGTCATCAGTCCCCGAGAACTTAGAACTACTTATATCTAACACACATAACACACATCCATGCCCAAGGCAGGATTCGAACCTGCGACCGTAGCAGTCGCGCGGTTCCGGACTGAAGCGCCTAGAACCGCTCGGCCACCCCGGCCGGCCGTTATCAGCACTTGACAGACTTTGAAAGGGGTCTCATTGCGGGTCTTCATTTGGCAAACGGTCGAATCGTGTAACATCCAGATCTGTGAACATTCCGATGTGGCAGTGGCCTCATGTGGAACTGTCTGGGAACTTGAGGGCGGACACACTCGTCACCAGATTTCCAGTCGACCACATCTGAGCACCACGTTCTAGTATCACCCTACTGTGCACCAAGAACATTTGTGCCTGCCATCTGAGAGCAAGTAGTGGACTCCCTGCAACATTCCTTGTCACCCCGTGCCATTAGTCTCAGACTAGCAGCAGCCAGTGTAGGGTATCACTGTCCTATGCGTATAGTGTCGAGAACACCATAACACCGTTGTATCTGGATTGGTGCCGCGACCGGGACTGCTGATGAATGGCGCTGAAGACATACAGTGGTGTTTCTTCTAGCATCATGGTGTGATAACCATCGGATATGATGACTTCAGGTCACGAATGGCAGCGATTGAAGCAACTCTGATCGCACAATAGTACATATGGAAATCGCTGTGTCACGTATTACCTCTCATGCGAGAGTATAAGGGTTCCATTTTTCAACAGGACAATGCTCATCCACACATGGGACTTGTCTCTTTGAACTGTCTGCAAGACGCTGAGGTATTCCCGTGGTCAAGCTCCCTAGATGTGTCCACGATGGAACATGTTTGGGTAGAGCTGGGGCGTCACCTTCATCCCAGTGACAGTATCCAAGACATCAAGAATCATTTACAACAGTTGTGGACCATCTTGCCTCAGAAGAGGATGCAACGATTTTGACACTCTTCTCAACCAAATCACTTTATCCATACAGGCCAGAGGGAGTGGAAAGTCATACTAACAAGTGGGCTCCCAACTGGTGCCACACCTGTTGTATCAGAGACAGATCTGAGGATCTTGCTGGTGATGGCAGTGCGGCAACTTCACACAGAGAGTTCATAGAGACAAGTACCATGTTTGTAGTGTTGAAATATGGCACGACGATACACGATATTGTCGCATGAGAGGTAATGAATGAGGGCGAGGTATGACCGTGACGTACACTGGAGTTCCCTCAGTCACCAGCAGCGGTGGGCTGAAGTCGCACCCACACCTCCCCATAGCGTGATGCCCCGAGTAACACTTACGTGCCTGACAAGAATATTGAATGAATGGGACCACTTCCTAGGTCACCGCCAGACTCCCCCAACCTGGTCATCTGGGGTAGTGTGACGTCATTCATCACCAGTTCATACTTTCCAATCACGGCACCACTGCAAATTCGGAATTTTGTGTTGTGGTGTTAACGGCAACCTACGTGTAGGAGGCTAATCCCCTAGCGCGGCTGCTGCTAATCTCTGGCTAATGCTGCCAGGATGACACAGAACGTTTCAGAGAGTCCACTACTTGCTCTCGAATGACAGGCGCAGATGCAAAGCAGTTACGATATGTCTGATGCTCAGTACGGCGGTCTTCCCTCGTTGTGGTCAGATGTGGTCGACCGAAACATTGACTTCACTCATGTCTGTCCACACGCTGCCATGTAGACAAACACTGGGGCTCCGTCACATAAGAATGCAACACAAATCTGGATACTGCAGGGCTCAACCAGCCTGCCGAATGGAGACCCACGATGATGCCCCGTTCAACTTGTGTCAGGTGCTGATAACGCTGTCTCGCATGAATACACTGCATCTATGTGTTCGAACACTTTTCAAGGACGTTACATAGCATAGTAGGTCTGGTAACAACACTAAACACGAATAAAACTAATGCGCTCTGGTGGCCGTTCTACCAGTCACAGAAAATAGCAACTGTAATCGTTAACATGTATTAAGTTGCATTGACATGCGACCGTATCTTCTGGGTGCATCATTTTTCTGTCAGGCGTTGTATTTCACGTAAGGTATTAGAGCACAGTAGTTTCTCGATCTGGAACTGTGTCCTTACTCTGTGGAAACTTACAGCTTGTTCGTGTAGCTCAATGACACCGGACTAGGAGTTTACTGCAGACTTGTCCTTGCATTCCACCAGGAAATGTCGAGTATTACTTATAACAGGAAATTAAACGAAAGTAACGGAACAAAACTTATTAATACCACATATGTTCAGTTACCGACGGCAGCCGGTTGATGCAGGAAAGATCTGAGGTCACAGACGTTTACATTCGTTCCCCTCATTGCCCAGAAGACTGCTTCGCATCGTTTTCCGTGACGCTGTGCCGGAGCTCTGCCGTTTGCATCTTTCGGTGGAATCCCAGCATGCGTCTGTAGTAAACTTCTCGCCCACTACTACTCTGTTAATCTATTTTGCTTTCACAGTGCAAGTAAACGGTTCAACGTTGAAAACGAAATATCCACTATACGCTTAGGAACGAGAAACTTACACTTTTTTTGTGTAAAACGTCAGCCACAACGAAATTTTCGCAAGATTCTTTAGTGGAAGTTCCCATAAATGGTATGAGTTTAATAGAAAAGTTTTACGATGATGGAAGTGTGACGTTTGGCTTCGATATGTTTCAGATGAGAGGTGAAAGTTCCTGACTAATACGTTACAAGCTTGAGCATCTCAACGATCTTCTACTGGTGGATGGCCGCAGTCTGAACAAAGTCATGCCGAAAAAAAATGTGGCTTTCGCCCTGGATTACATAGTTTTCACACTTACGCTGTAAGTACATTCTCTCATTCATTAAACACTTTTTTACGTGCCCTTATGCATGTGATCAGTGTGGCAGGGGCGCTCTGGGTGTCATAAGATAAACCCAGAGGTCTGAGATTCAGTACTCTGCCAATTTATGGATTTTTCTGTCTCTTACCCTTTCGTTAATCTTCAGCAATGACTTATTAATAATAGAAATACCAAGTTACTCCTCTATAAATTGAACCTCCCATCCCACCCCCACCCCATCCCAGTAAATGGCAAGAAAGTCAGGAACGTAACGGCCACGTCTAATATCATAATGTCCATTGAAGCCATTCTGTGTTCAAAATAACCTTCATGTTAATGACAGCTGTACCTTTTGTAAAATGTAACATTCATTTTACTTCGTCTTTTAAGAAAAAGACTGTACGCTGCGAGAACGTTATTCTGTTACATACTTAATACTGCTAATCATTGTATATTCAGTGGTTTTGAAACTCTAGTCTCTCGTGACAATCATGAAGTACATGTTGTTCAAATTAAAACGGGCCGGGAAAATATTGGGAGCTCCGTTTCATAGCTCTACTTAACAGTAATAATATGTTCCGTTGCTTTCTACAATACTAGTATCATCTGCTAAAATTCTCCTTATTGAACAAGTGAAAGCTCATAAAGAACAGTAGTGGCCCCAAAATTAAACCCTTTGTGACTCCCTTTCTGATATTTCTCTAGTCACTGAAATTTTCTACAATTTCAGCATTGTTTGAATTATTAATCAAAGCTTATTGCATTCTGTTTGTAAAGTATGATTCACACCATTTGTGTGTAAGGGCATCAATTTCCTAAAACTTGAGTTTTCCTAGGAGTGTAATGTGATGTACACAATCAAGGTGTACTGACCACCCGTTATTGTGGAAAGGGTAAACCTCCCTATCGCTTCTTACTATCACTGCTACAGCATTAAACATAATATTGCATGAAATAAAACAGAGACGCGGTATGTGGCTTAAACTAACACACAGTTCTAGCCTCTTTGTCCTCTATGAGGATGACGAATTCCACAGATGCTACGAAATGTTGAAAGAATCATGTGGTCGTAAAAAATTAATGAGCTGATGGGTGTTTCTAGTGAAAGATAAGAAAATAAGACCACGGGAAACGCCAGCATGCTGGGGAGGGCTGGTGGGAAGTTGATTACAGCTTCCATCGTTTGTTTTACGAACAGGATGATGAACATGTGGTGGTTCTTAAAAAATGCTCTAAGAAGCGGCAATAGTAATACAGAAATCTGTATCTGACAATGTTTCCGTCTCTTTTTCTAACACACGCACGCACACTCGCAAACACACACACACACACACACGCACACACACACACACACACAGCTATAATACTGCAATCGCATAGAGTGAAGACGCTGTTAGTATCTTTATTGCACGGTCAGAAGTAAAATAGTGTCGCTACAAGTTCCCCAATAAACATTCATTCACACCATAAGGTCTGAGCGTCCATTACTTTGCCTCATTACCAGAGTTTACCGTCTCGCAGTTGGAAGGTTAATAAATTGTCACCACACCGCATAATGCTGTATTGCCAGACAACTTAAGCACACGCAGCTGTGACGTGGGAGGTGAAATTAACTACCGTAGAATTTATCAGTGACGATGTGGTACTATAATGGATACACTCGTTTGTGATTCAATCGACGCATTGTAGATTTTAACTGCATATTGTCATCGGTCTCAATCTTGAAATGACAAATGAAACCCACTAAACCTAGTGTCACAACAGTATTCGTCATCGCGTTGCAGGACCACAATGATTCTCTTCTCAGTGTAGTCTCGTGTTAATATAGCCTTTACGTAATATTTTTAGTTGAGGATTCCACTCGCAAGTATTGGTCACTGTTTTCGATACCCCGTACGCAGAACTTTTAAAACAACTGAAAAGAGGCAGAGAAAACTATTACATCGCGTTGCCCATATGTAATTAAATATTGGACAAGTTGTCGTTATTTGGTTTTGCACGATGGAGTACGTAGAGTCAACAAACGATCAAATGATCCGAAAACCACTATCAGTCCCACTCGCTCACATGGCGAATGTGAAGACAAAATAATTCTAAAGTAATCAGTATCATTAGCTGTATAGTTGTAAACTGATCTCACACGCTCGAAGACGTTGAAGTTACATCCGGCGGTCGTGAGGACGCGTTGATCTTCGTGTTCTGATAGCCACACCTGAAAAAAGCAACATGGTCAATAGGAGCACTGTCGTCTTGGAAAACAATAGAACCACATGAGCACTAGCTTTGAAGCTCAGATGTTCCAAGAACAACCCGTGGCTGAAATTTGTCATAGAAAAGAAAGATTCAGCGAGGTACCGTGAAACATCTACCGTCACTACCATAAATTTGACTCCAGTAACAACGATTATGAGTGACATGTACTCCACAACCCAACCCGCGCGGGATTAACTGAGCGGTCTGGGGCGCTGCAGTCACGGACTGTGCGGCTGGTCCCGGCGGAGGTTCGAGTCCTCCATCGGACATGCGTGTGTGTCTTTGTCCTTATGAAAATTTAGGTTAAGTAGTGTGTAAGCTTAAGGACCTTAGCAGTTAAGTCCCATAAGATTTCACACACATTTTCCTCCACCATCCAAATGTTAAGCACAACACGAAGCAACGAAACAATAGATTGAATATTGCAAAGAAGATAACAACAAAAATGGTTCAAATGGCTCTGAGCACTATGGGACTTAACAGCTGTGGTCATCAGTCCCCTAGAACTTAGAACTACTTAAACCTAACTAACCTAAGGACAACACACACATCCATGCCCGAGGCAGGATTCGAACCTGCGACCGCAGCAGTCGCGCGCTTCCGGACTTCGCGCCTAGAACCGCGAGACCACCGCGGCCGGCTGGATAACAACAACCAGCTGCTATTAATAAAATGCTGTTTAGTCACACGAACAGCGCTGTTACAGGTTTCTAACCAATAGGTTCATCTTCAGCTGGCTGTTCACATTTAGATATGGATTTGTTGATTTTTACGTTAGTTTACGGGGCGTCTTCTCCCTTGTGGCGAAAGAAAAAGCTCTAAATTCAAATGTTTTTCTAATATACCCGACCACCATATATAAATATGTCACTGTCAGCAAATAGAATAAGCCAGAGAAAGTAAGTCGTTTAGTTGTTTGCTGTAAAAAGAAGTAAGTGCGACAAACAACATATTGGAACAGGTATGTTGAATCTATACATCAATCTTCACCCTTTTCTTTTCCTCTTTTTTTTTTTTTTTTTTTTTTTACATGAAACGACTCAGCTTCCCAGCTTTCTTTGTTTTTCCTTTCTGGCTGAAGAACAGCTACATAAGGTGGATGGATTTATTATAAAACCGTTTGTACGCAGATATTGACAATGAGCATCACATAATTACCCAACTATATCACTAAAAGGCTAAAATGTGCACTTAGTCCGAATTGCAGGTTACATATCTAACGGCTTCCAGAGACAACAAAAGTTCGATTTTGAGTGTTTCATATTGGGTGGTTCTAACTTCAGTGCAGCTGCTCAGAGGTTCTGTGTGAGTGTAATCATCGTATGGCAGAGAAACCTGGTAGATATGCAAATGTGTTAATACCGAACAGATTTACGCTGGAAAATAATTAGTTCCAGTTGTGGCCACCAGTTTGTATGACGGTATGACATCCCACTGTCACTTAACAAGTCGTAACGTAAGTGAACAGTACACCCATGGAGAAAAGAGACCGTAATGTGTTAGTGAAACTGTTTTATGTGACGGCAGCAATTACAGTTATGCATTGCAAGATTATCGCCGGCAGAGAGGACTGGGGTGGGGCCCGATGTCGTTAAATGGTTTAAAGAAGATGATGATGAAACTGTGGCACGTAGAAGAGAAAGGCGTCCTGTTCCGGCGCAAGTGATTTGCGAGGTCGCTGTTGCTGTAACTGGGCATGCAGCACGTGTCCCGGGTAGTGCTAGTGCTCGTGCAGTGTCACGAGAATTGTCCATCCCATGGTCAACTGCACAGGTAGCTTTGCGGTCTACTTTACATTGGTACCCGTCCAAGATCCAGATGGTGCAGCAACACAAACCTCATGGTTCGCAACAGCGTTCTGAATTTGCTCTTCGGTTTCTGGCGTGGATCGAAGTTAAAGACATGTGATCGGCCAATATTCTATGAAGCGACGAGCTACGTTTCCCACAACATGGTTCATTGACTATACAAAACTGCCAAACTGGGGGTACTACGAAACCGCGTGTTGCGGACTAAGGGCCACTGCACTCACTGTATGTGACTGTGTGGTGTGGATTCACCAACACCTTTTCACTCGGTCTGTTCCCCTTTGAAGATAATACACTCAGAGGATCTGTCAGGTGTACCGTAACGTCTGCACGCTATCGAGACCTCTCCGTACAGGGTGTGATTCTTGCTTTGGAAGGGCGCAACTGCGTGGAAACCACAGTTTTCAAGCAAGATGGGGTAACAACTCGTGTCACTGTCCCAGTGAAAGATTTGCTTAATGCAACCTTCCACGAACGTATATCTCCAGACGTTTTCCAGAAGCATGGCCTGCAAGATCACCTGACCTAGATCCATTTGACTTTTGGCTCTGGGCGTATCGAAGAGAACGCGTTGACCAGGGACATGTGCGGTCTCTGCTTGAGCTGAAGACCCGTATACAGAGACACGTGGCTCGGATTCCACAGGAGCTGCTGCGAGAAACCCTTGATCACGTCATTTTACGGGCTCAGCAACTTTTCGAGGTCTCCGGCGACAGCACTGAACAAATTTTGTAAGCGGCGGTTAATAATAAAATCACCATTGTACCTTCCTCTCTTGTTTGACCTTTTTTGCCCGTGTCCCGTTCCTAATCCATTTCTTATGGAAACATTTATGTACGTCTTTCTTACATTCACAGCGCCACATTTCCTCCTGGCTGCAAAAATTGGAAGTATTTTTCCAGCGTGAAACGGTTTCTCATTGACGCATTACAATCTCTACCAAGTTTCGGTGCAGTACTGTAATTACGGGCGATACTGGACTTCTGTAAGTATCTGCATTATAATTATAGCCACCCAGCATAATTACTGGCAAAATTGCAAATGCTGTTATAATCAAACAGTACTTTGTGGGTCGAACACAGTAAGCCAGGTGTTAAAGTCAGGATCTGTGTGTGTGTCTTGAGGGAGCGTAACTCACCCAGTCTTTGAGAATAAAAGCAGTTAGTACCTTCCTCCAAACGTTACGTACAATATGAAACTTTTTCGAAACATTTTGTCGCTGACACTCCCCACAAAATAATGAAAGGAGCAAAGTTTGTCTTTTAGTACAATTTCGATGTTCGTACACTAAAACAACATTAGGCATGACGTTTAAATTGACTACTTCTTTATTATTACGAGGTTATGCAAAAACTATACACATTAAGCGCTGAATGTAGCTGCAAAATTATGTCATCTTATGTCGCATAGCTCAGGAAATGTGATATCATAAACAATCATATGCGTAAAAGTGTTTTGTCGTAAAGGTTTTACATGCTTAACGTGAAATATTGAACATGTTAACTGATTTGTAGAGGCATCAGACGTTTTCAGCTGTTTGTACAAGTGAGTTAGATTCCTTACAGAACAGTAGATGGGGGGAGTTAATGGTTGTATTTGATTTTGGCCTTTTACTTGAATAAATTCATACATAGCAAAACATGCCTGGTTGCAATGAAAATAAATTTCATTTTACAATACGCACAAGGGTTTAACAAATGTATAAATATGAAAATACCTCTCTTTTAGACAGTAATTGTGTGTCCATTGGTTTACGTTTCATTCCTTTCTCCCACTTGAAGAATCTACTACAGCTTTTTTTCCGATGAATTCCCTGTCGTACGTCTCACATTTTCTCTCTCAATCTTCACATATTCTCAGAAAGTCACGTTACAATGCGTGGCAGGGGTACTTCCGATACCACTGTTATTTTTCTCCTTTCCCTGTTCCAGTAGCGAACGGTGGGTGGAATCTCTGTAGGAGCTCTGATTTCCCGAATGTTCTCGTGTACTCATTTCACGAGACGTATAGGCCTGTCGGAGAAGTAAAATGTTGCCTGGCTTGTATTAAGAACGTACGGAGTTTCAATTTTGTTCATTAACTGACATTGCAGATTCCTACTGAATGACTTCTTGAAATAAATGAGGATAGCAGACGAAAAGTGCAAGAGCGCTGGTTATGTGACGAGTCACGTAGTGTGCAGCCCGCCCGAGTGGCCGCGTGGTCTAACACGCTGCTTCCCGATCGGGAAGGCGTGCCGGTCCCCGCCACACATCCGCCCGGTGGGTTAGTGTCGAGGTCCGGTGTGCCGGCCAGTCTGTGGATGGTTTTTAAGGCGGTTTTCCATCAGCGTCGGCGAATGCCGGCTGGTTCTCCTTATTCCGCCTGAGTTACAGTATGTCGGCGATTGCTGCCCAAACACTGTATCCACGTACGAGTACACCAGAATTACTTTACGACGCAAAAATTCGGGGTTACAGTCGTCCGGTATGAGACGAGGGGGTCAGGGGTCCACTGGGGGCCAAACCACACGAGTTCGGTCTGTGGGGCGACGGTAGGGTGGGTGCTCTGCTGTGGCCTCTTGTGGGGTTGTGAACCACTGAGGGCTACGACGGGACGAAGCCTCTCCGTCCTTTCTAGGTCCCCAGTTTCAATACACACAATTCACAATACACAGGTAGTGTGCAAAACTTGAGGATGAAAGTAAATTCCACACGAACCGTCAACAGCCATCCATCATAGCTCGATGGAACTTGAACATACATACAGTATAGTACGGAAGGTAACAGTGAGAAGTACGCCATGAGACGAGCAAAAATGACACTTCCATTCAAACATAATTATTGCACTCAAATCACTGCGATTTATGGTGGTCCCCTGGACATCACAAAAGGCGAGACATGACTGTTAACAGTGCTTTGACACCGCCCAGTATTTTAGATAAAAGACTTAAATCTTTGGTGTAAGTGACTGAAAGTAGAATGGAGGCCACTGCATAGTACTGCGGCAACAGCACTGGCCGCCAGCCACGCTGTGTCGACTTGTAGGGCACAACACAACAGCAGATGCGCAAGTGACCTGCCAAGCTAAGACAGCTGAGCGCAGCGATAAACGGACCCGAGCAGCAAAGAATGATGGTCGCAAGTGGGTCGTTGCCACCACTCACGAGCGAGTCTCTTTGTTTTGGGCGACGTGACTAGACACCAGGTTTTAGAGAGACAAATGGGCAGTGATGGAATGTAAATGAGGCTAAATTTGAGAACAGGAGGTCGTTCGATTCGGGGACTCGGTCATCGGCGAGTATCCTCTCCACGACGACGGAGCCCCGCCGGCTGGGCAGCGCCAGCAGCAGCCTCCGGTTCGAGACGAGGCTGTGTCTGCCGCCGTATTGGGCCCTCCCACGGGACTCTGCGCCACAGCCCCACGGGCCTGGTGTCCGTGTTCGCTGCCGCCGACGCTGAGGTCCAGGGAAGGACTCGGCGTCACGACGCCAGTTGCCGTCCGCCCCCTGTCCGCGCACAGCCGGCTACGCCACTGCGGAGTGGGGAGCAGCGGCGCCGCCGCCCGACGTGCCGCTCTGCCGTGAAGCGCCGCTGTCGCAAGTGGCCCTGGCCTCGCCTTCGCCGCCGACCCGGAGTCCGGACGCAGCATCGCCGAGCGGCGACGTCAGCTGCACCTTCCACAGCTCACAAGGAGAGCCGTGCGCGGCTCATGTGAAATTGAAGATATAATAAAGTTATATTGCTAAATTGTCCATAGAGTTTCCACTGGGCACCACCTACGTTGTCACCACACACTTATCATCGGCTGCAGGAGGCGCCACTACAGAGGGGTCCGTGTAGTAGAGTGTACTACCATCGTGGAAGGCAGCGCATGCTCTGCAAAGAGCCACAAAGCTAGTAAGGATTTCTTCTTGTAGGCTGTTCCATCCATCTATCAGCACAGTTGGCAACTGCTGGAGGTCACAAGTCATTGGACAGTGATATTCGCATATACACAGTGCATTGGCGGAGCTGTGGTTTGAACTAATTTTATCACTTGACAAAGTTTCTGACGTGGTTATGGCCACAGGTCGGGAATTAACAAACTTCCGACGCGGAATACTAGTTCTACCTAGACGCATGGGACATTCCATTTCGGAAATCGATAGGAAAGTCAGTATTCCGATATCCACAGTGTCAAGAGTGTCTCGTGACTACCACATTTCAGGCATTACGTCTCACCACGGACAACGCAGTGGCTGACAGCCTTTATTTAACGACCGAGAGCAGCGGCGTTCACTTAGTGCTAACAGACAACGAACGTATCCGTTAGGCCAATCCCGCGAAATTTGGCGTTAATGGTCTATGGCAGCAGACCACCGACGCGAGTGCCTTTGTTAATAGCACGACATCGCTTGCAGCGTCTCTCCTGGGCTGGTAACCATACCGGTTGGACTCTAAACGCCTGGATACCTGTGGCGTGGTCAGATGAGTCCCGGGTGCAGTTGGTAAGAGCTGATGGTAACGTTCGAGTGTGGCGCAAACCCCAAAAAGCCACCGACTCAAAGTTCTCAACAAGACGCTGTGCAAGCTGGTGATGTTCTCTGGTCCAACTGAACCGATCATCACCTGGAAATGACTATGTTCGGCTGTTTGGAGACTGTTTTCAGTCATTACTGGACTTCATGTAGGTAAACAACGATGGAATTCTTATGGATGACACTACGCCATGTCACAGGTCCAGAATTATTCGGAAATGGTTTCGAGAACACCGTGGATAATTCGACCGAATGATTTCGCCGCCCCATATAACATTTATGGAACATAATTGAGAGCCTAGTTCGTGCACAACATTCTGCGTCGCCAATACTTTTGCAGTTATGGACCGCTACAGAGGCAGCGTGGCTTGATATTACTGCAGGGGACTTCCAACGACTTGTGGACTCCAAAATGTTGAGGGACCAAACTGCTGAGGCCATCCGTCCCTAGACTTACACACTACCTATGCTAAGTACAACACACACACCCAAGCCCGAGGGAGGACTCGAACCACCGGAAGGTCGCGGAGTGCGTGCAGGGCGCCTCAAACCACGCGGTCACTCCGCACGGCTGTTGACTCCACCCCACGTCGAGCTGAACTACGCCGGGCAAAATGAGGTTCGACACGATATTAGGAGGTGTCCCACGACTTTTGTCACCCCAGTGTATGAAATGTTTTATTCCAATTAGTCTACACTGTCAGCTCTTAAAATGTTATCTATTCCTCCTGTAATATCGTGTATATAGGAACATAGCCATACCACAAAATTTTGGCGAAATGTAAAAAGATCTGCATGAGATCGAGCATGGTGCAGAGATTGTCAGCTGACACAAAATGGAAATAAATGTAAGGTACTGCGCATAAACAGGTGTTAGGATTCGCAGCGATGATCCCTGTACACAGCAGCAGCAGTAAAATATCTAGGAGTAACCGTCCGGAGTCATCTAAAGGGGAACGTCCAAATAAAACTACATGTAGAAAACCGGATATTAGGATGAGATTTATTGGAAGATTCCAACAGAACTGCAAATAATTCACATAAGAACAGGCTTATAAAACACTTGTTTTATCGATTCCAGAGTATTGTTCACTTCTTGGACAATCACCATGTTTCATTAACAGAAAAGATATAGAAGATACAACGAAGAGCAGGGCATTTTGTCACTGGTTTCGCTTAGTAAGTGCAGGCGCGTTACGTGAATTATCATCAAAACCCAGTGTCAGACGTTACAACTGAGGCGTTGTGGATCGTGGAGTGGCTTCCATGCTAAATTTCTCGACGGAATACATTCTACCAAAAGTGAAGCCACATTCTACTTTTTCCCTCGTACATTGCCTGCGATGACCCTTAATGTGATTATGAGAGGAATGCGATGTCACGTGGAGCCTTACCGCCAGACATGCACCGCAACATTTGCGAATGGAACGTAAAGAAGGGAGAAATGATAGCGGTACCAGATGTATCCTCCAGCACAGATTATGACTTCGCGGCGCAATATGCACTATCTGACTAAAAATATCCAAACACATGTATGTAACGCTGAAGTGACCACTAGATGTAAAGAGAGGCGGATCGCCCATTACAAGAGCAAGCGGCGAGTATTGTGTTATCAGTTGATTATCAGTATTAGCAGAATGGGTCTGCCAAGGGAGCTCAGTGACTTCGAATGTGGATGTCACCAGAGTAACATATCCCTCAGCCTTTTGAAGTGGTTGTGACAGTCAAGGGGAAAAGCGAAGCAACAACCGCAGGTAAACCAAGACCACGCAGACCTCATGTACAGACGGACAGGGACCGCCGATCATTGTGCAAAAATCGCATGTAATCAGCAGAAGGAAATACTCTTGAGTTCAGAAATGATATCAGCAGTGTAGGTAGCACAGACACTGTGCCTAGAGAGCTAGAAAGAATGGACGAGAGTTGTCGAACAGCTCCCCATAAGCCACAGATTTCTGTGATCTAAGCGGCGCTGGAGGTGCTGCAATGAGCAACGCCGCTGGTGAATGGATGATAGAAAACAACTGTACACGAGTGATGAACCACGGTATTCCTCTTGGCAATCTTAATGAAGACTTTGGGGTTTGCGAGTGCCTGGAGATTGTTACCTGCCATCTGGAACCCCAACAATTAATTACGGAGGAGGTAGTGTTTTTCGTGGTTGATGACTGGTCCCCTTGCTACGCCTAAGAAAACAGAATGTCAACAATTCGGAGAGGGTGACTGCGTTTATCAAAATGACTATGTACTGTCTGAGGAATAGTTCGTGAACAATAACATTCCTGCATTGCATTGGCCTGCAGTAGAGACCCGACCTGAAGCCAATGGAAGACCTTTGGGACGAGTTAGGACACTGACTTCTCTCCAAATCCCAGCGTCCAACATCGCTGCCTACTCGGAGTTTGCCTCCCTTCAGAAACATTAAGACGCTCCACTAAGTGTTTCCAGGAGAGTCAAAGCAGTCAGAAAGGGAATGGGTGGACACACCCCACACTGACGCTCACTAAAAGTTGTCCGCATACTTTGGATCAGATAGTGCAATTTTGGGACATGTGGAAACCAGGTTACATCCGCTTATTGCGTTTCGGAGGCTGTGCCGGTCCGACGCTCTGCAGTTGAGGGGGAAGGTAGCCGGAGCAACCGTGGAACACAAGAAGACAGAAACTACGTATGCTGCGACGTATGGAAATTTCTGAAAAGTGGGAGCGCCAGAGCGAGCGACGTACTCCGAGGAGTGAGGAGGCGGCGGCCGGGCGGCAGGAAGCGCTTTCAGCGCGCGCGCCGCCTTTGATCCGCCTGCCTGCCGAGAGCTGGTGTTCGCCGTGCCTATTTCTGACGTCAGACTGGGAGCCGCTCACAGTAAGCTGCTCTGCGACAGCCAGGTTTGCCGGTACAGCTGCTTTCGTGTAATCACAACTTGTCATGTGGCAAGAAAATTTAGCAAAATGTTAAACATCTTTCTCGAGCTTAACAGTCCAGCGACGTCAACTTCACTGATGCATTAGTTCGTACTAGAAAAAACGAATTATCGCTTCTGAAAAAATTTTAAAAGTATTTTATTAACTAACTTAGAGGGTCGTCTTATCACTTCTATTAAATTTCTTTAAAGTCAATACCGTTATTAAACTGTTGTTTATTTACGATGTTACATTTACAATTACACAATCATAATTTCGGCTTCAAAGTGCCACTATCAAGTGTTTTAAGTGTTATAAATTTGCTTAAGATGGCATACTGTCGTATTAAATTACACTATTAGACACATTGTCTAGGAGTAGATATTTATGGCAGAGCCTACTGTTTTGTTTCTTGAGTCAAGATGGTGTGCTCAGTAATGAAACAAAGCAGCAGGCTCTGTCAGAGATATAATACTTTAATGTAATACGACAGTATGCCATCTTAGGCAATTTATAACACTTAAAACACTTGATAGTGACACTTTGAAGCCGAAATCATGATCGTCTAAGTGTATATGTAACATTGTAAATAAACAACAGTCTAATGGCTGTACTGACTTTAAAGAAATATATTATGACTGTGGCCCCGGATTATGAAAAAATTATCAAACTTATATTAAAGTCACTAAGGAATATACTCGTCACACATTGCTAGTCATTATATGTGGAAGTAATGTGGTTTCAGAGGAACTGATAAACTGAAGAATCTCATCTGGCCGGATGTGCAGAAGACCTATCGAGTGGAATGGACAGAATAATTGCAAGGAAAACCCACCATTTAATCTCGCATTTTAAGAACAAAAAAGTACGCTTTCAAGACAGCATCCCCATCGATCGACCCCGTGCTAAAAGATGGATCATAATTGTGGTAATTCGCATTTATAACCTTCAGGTCGAACGTTTAAATTTCGCGCACAACGTTTCTGTGTCATTCTCTCCACCCCACTACAACCGTCTAAAGCCTGAGGGTGAAGTTCTGTACACTTAGGTGCCGAAAATCATGGTATTCCGCCTGATATCGTGTCGCACCTCCTTTCGGCCGGCGTAGTGCAGCAAATAGGTGTGGCACGGACTCAACACGTCGTTGGAAGTCCCCTGCAGAAACATCTAGCCACGATACCTCTAAAGCCGCCAATAATTGCGAAGGTGTTGGTTCAAAAAATTCTCTGAGCACTATGGGACTTAACACCTGAGATCATCAGTCCCCTAGAGCTTAGAACTACTTAAACCTAACCTAAGGACATTACACACATCCATGCCCGAGGTAGGATTCGAACCTGCGTCCGTAGCGGTCGCGCGGCTCCAGACTGAAGCGCCTAGAGCCGCACGGCCGCCGCGGCCGGCGAAGGTGTTACCGGCGCAGGATTTTGAATACGCACTGATTTCTCGACTGTGTCCCATGTCGGGAGATCTGAGTGGCCAAATTGTTCGTTCGAATGGTCCACAATGTTCGTCAAACCAACCGCGAACAAATTTGGTCCGCTAATATAGCAATGCCTTCGTTGTTTGGGAACACGAAGTCCACCATTGGCAGCAAATGGTCTCCGATTAGCCAAATATAATCATTTCGAGTCCATGAACGGTTCAGTTGGACGAGAAGACCCCGTCCATTCCACTTAAGCACAGCCCACACCATTATGGAGTCACCAACAACTTGTACAGTTCAAATGGTTCACATGGCTCTGAGCACTATGGGACTTAACATCTGTGGTCATCAGTCCCCTAGAACTTAGAACTACTTAAACCTAACTAACCTAAGGACATCACACACATCCATGCCCGAGGCAGGATTCGAACCTACGACCGTAGCAGTCGTGCGGTTCCGGTCTAAGCGCCTAGAACCGCTAGACCACCGCGGCCGGCACATGTACAGTGCCTTGTCGAGAACTTGGGTCCATGGCTTCGTGGGGTCCGCGCCGTCAGCTCTTACAACTGAAATCGGGACTCGCCTCACCAGACCACAGGTTTCCAACCGTCTACAACGCGACCGATATGCTCAAGAGCCCAGGAGAGTCGCTGCAGGCGATGTTGTGCTGCGGCCAAAGGCTGTCGCGTCGGTCGTCTACTTCCATAGCCCATTAACGCCAAATTTCCTCGCACTGGCCTAACGGATACGTTCATCGTACTTCCCGCACTGAGTTATCCTATAGTTTAACGCAGTGTTTCTTGTTTGTTAGCACTGACAGTTCTAAGCAAACGCCGCTGCTCTCGGTCACTAAGTAAAGGTCGTCTGCCACCGCGTTGTCCGTAGTTAAGAGGTAATGCCTGGAATTTGGTATTCTCGGCACGCTCTTGAATTCCCAAACGATTTCCGAAACGGAATGTCCAAAGCGTCTAACTCCGGTTACCATTCCATGTTCAACGTCTGTTATTCCCCGTCGCGCGGCCGTAATCTCGTCGGAAATCTTTTAACGTGGATCACCTGAGCACAAATGACAGCTCCGCCAATGCACTGCCTTTTTATACGTCGTATACGCGATACTGTCGCCATCTGTATACATGAATATCGCCATCCCCAGACTTTTATGACGTCAGTGTACAGCGGAGAGAGAACCAGAGTCCTGCCAGTCGCGGGATGTTGGCGGCGAGGGAAGAGGAGTGGGGGGCTGGATATATCTGCCAGTCGTGTCATGGAAACTAGGTTATACGAGTACGTAATACGTCAAACTCAAGCTCAAATTAATTCAATATTATTTTAACAGTATTCTCGTATTGATATGCCGCTTCTTTACATACGTCACAAAATCAAAATTAGTAGACCTAAGCAACTGAAAGACCATTACGAAGTGAAGTTAATGATTTTGGATTTACAGTTTAATCACGCCAATCACGATCAACAACAGCGCATATCTTGCATATGCACTTCTGTGCCAGGTTCGAAATCCAAAGAAAATAACGCACAGGAGCGATGATTGTAATTAAACAGTACTGCCCTACTTCTTGAATAATGCACCCATTCGTTTCACTCATTTACACACAGCTTTTTCTAGTCGCAATATAAAAATGTTCACGAAGCAAAGAGATCTCTAGCACAAGCTACACGTTACAAACCGCGCTATTTGACAGAATTAATAAAGCATGTCACAGCAGTGTATCACAAACGTGTTACTCACTTCGCTCCACAGTACACCGCGCTAGGTCATTTAATGGCTGCAGTGGAGCGGAGCGAACGGCAAACTTATGGTGTTCGCCAAATTTAGCTGCATATTCAGAAGGTCCTACATGAATACTACCAGAATTATGGTTCTAATTGTCGCACGGTGTCGGTTGCTCAAAATGGCTCTGAGCACTATGAGACTTAACATCTGAGGTCATCAGTCTCTTAGAACTTAGAACTACTTAAACCTAACTAACCTAAGGACACCATACACATCCATGCCCGAGGCAGGATTCGAACCTGCGACCGTAGCGGTCGCGCGGTTAAAGACTGAAGCGTCTAGAACCGCTCGGCCACAACGGCCGGCGGGGTCGGTTGCTGGGTATGCTATATTACAAATATCTGTATTTTATTTTATTTATTTATTTATTTTTTTTTTTTTTTTTTTTTTTTTTGCAAAATATGAGATGTAGTTGGTGATGTTTCTTTGTAGCTACAGAACGCGATTTAACGATAACTAAAGTTCGGATTGAGGCGATGAAGAGCAGCAGAAAGGACAATATCGACTTAAAGCTGTGTTCAGAACTAGACCTTGCCTTTCGCAGCTAATTGTCTCACCGACACAACACACGACTTGCCATTGGACCCTCACCTCTGTTAGTATTCTTCCGCTAGTTTTGCAGAAGAAAAAAGGTGGGCAGAAGGTGTGGTGACGTAACGCACAGTAGTAGCTCCTCAGCTTCCCGCGTATGAAGTTTGTTCTGGACCAGCATGGAGCGGTCGGTTGTCACGAAGCCGTGCATGGGCAGCTTAGAATCGCCAAGCAGATTTGGAGTGAACTTATGGACTGTCATAGTTGCCCTGCTGCAGCATATGCCTGCCCTGTCTGGTGGAGATCTAGTCACGTGTATCAAGTAGATGAAGCCTGAAATGAGAGCCGCAGATCTACACCATTTAAAAAACTTACTGTCTAGGCTGTAGAAATCTGTGACACTGAATTTGTGGATCCTTACGTTATTTGAGTGTCTAACGGCAACCCGAAGGCTCGAGTCAAGAAAGAGCTTCCTTTATGCGACAGGAAGCTTCGCTGGCCCATATTCATACTTCAGAACATATTCATTGTGTTCCAGATCCAGCCGCCTTGCAGGATGAATGATGCCTTCTGAAACTCTTCCGTGGAGACATGGAAAGCTGGCCTGCATGGAAGACGCTCAACAGTGTACGCTCTCGAGTTGGCAGACCAACGATCAACATGAGGAAGAGGGAATTTGCTGCGGCCCTGCATTATGCGAATGTGGTAAATAAGAGACGATGAACCATATCCTTGTCTGTAAGTTTTCCCGACTACATGTTCTCCCCAGAACGTGACTGATGCCGACAAGAAATCATGTGAATTAGCTGTATAACTGTCACGCCGTATTTCATACACATTTCTGTAACATATAAATTGCTGATGTCTCTAACTGTTCTACCAATGATTACAAACTGGACTCAAATTTACAAAGCACTTGGCTGTATGAGCCAATTTATCGCTATGACGTGGTCTCCCTCTGGCCAGTACATTTGCAGTGCCTCGGTTGGTAAAGACGTCGTTAAGTCGTTGTGTCTTCACCTCAGACAAGCTGGCCCACAGCCTTTATAACTGGTCCTTGATATCCTGGCTACTGGCACTCCGGAGTTGATGTCCGAGTTCGTCCCACACATTTTCTATCGAGGGCAGATCTGGCGATCTTGTTGGGTGCAGGAATTGCACGGACAAGCACTGTCCTGCTCAAAGAATAACACACGAGGACGTAGGATGTTCAAGACATACCATTTTCCCTTCAGAGTTCCTTCAATCACCACCAGCCGTGGTCTGGAGTCATTCCCGATGTCTCCCCACACAATGACACCAAGAGAAACACTACCGTGCCTCTCCAAAACATTGGAAGAGGTTGCCGCCTTACTCGACGGTGGTCATCCTGTGTAGTGTAGAACGCGATTCATCTCTGAAAACCATGCGACGCATTTCACGAGTAGTCCGTGCTTCCCCGCCACGGCACCACTCTGGAGTTATTAACGGCTGACAACGCACTTCAAGTCGTAAGTTGTCTATGCATATACTTCAAAGATCAATGTCAGCCGCGCCCGTAGGTTTCCATGTCACCTAGGGCCAACATATTTTCCTAATGGATTTAATTTAAAAATTTTGAGGACATTGCATCTGCTAATCGTTTTCTCCCACTTGTTCCTACAGTACACTTTTTATACTTGGTCAGTGTTATAAACATATACAAATTAATAGTATAATTATAGTAAAACCTGCATCTATATTCCCATGTTTTGCATTGTACCGCCTTTTCCTTTATTTTCTGTTCGTAAGTCCTATTATCTCAGTTATTGTTTTCCTGCCATTAAAAATTTCAACTGGATAATACTTTCCACATTTTGCGCTTTTGAACCAGTATTACAAGTTTCAGTATTTCTGTTCCAAGCTCTAATAAAGTTTTTCATTATTCTAGTTCATTACACAACTTGCTTTACAAGTATTTTATATCATTTTTCGTTTTTCATCGAAGATTTTGATCATAATTTTCCAGGGGTTAGGTCATAAATATCCGAGCCACGTGGTTACAGGTTCTTGTTCATATTCATAAACTAAATTAATTTGAATTTTCACTAGTGGAAGATGAACCCATGGCCTTCCCACCGACTCACCCCCGCCCACTTCCCATGCCCCGCCCCTCTCTCCCTTATCAGAGCTGTGAGACTGAAAATGTGCAACTGTATCGTAAGCTTCATCGTGTGGCATCGACACTCTACCATCACGGATCAAGGTCAAGTATGTTAAAACATAATACTGATATCAGCTAGCTTCACGTGAGTATTCTGGATCTAACTTCGCAGGCACTTTGCAAAACACAGCTACTGCAGCACCAGCGATGTTTCATACATCCTGGTGAAGCCCACATGAGCATTCCATTTTATATCACAACAAACTTTCCCTCTCAGTTATTTTTATGAAGCGACAGTCTTAAATTACGACTCATAAATGGTGTACCAACGGACTAATAGATTTTCCCATACTGAGAGACTGAGAGATACACAGTTTTACATTTCTCTACATTAAAAGCTATTTGCCAGTATCTGTACGATTTATCAGTCATTTCTCCTGATACGTAATCACATACACAGCGGCGTTGTAAAATTGTCAATATGTTGCTATGTGGATCACCGAAATACACTTCTAACCTTGGAGTAAGTGATTGGAGCTTGACAATTCCATTTTACCCTTTGTAAATTCTCTCGAAAAACAGCGCAACATTTTCAAGAATACGCTTAATCAGAATGTTTCTTCTCCTCATCCTCCTCCTCCTCCTCCTCCTCCTCCTTCTTCTTCTTCTTCTGCTCTTCTTCTTCTTCCTCTTTCGTGACTTACTTTGCTGTGCAGCGTGTATCCTGTTGTGATCTCTACTTCCTATCGATGTTGGTTAGCCTTTCTGCCTTTCCGTTGGTTGTCGCAAATTGTCCTTGCCGATGCGCACATGCCCTTTTAGAAATACGAGTTTGGTCTAGCCGACTAAAATTATTTATACTTATTGTTCTATCGTCCGATATGTCATCTCTGTTCTTTAAATTCTGCCTTTATTTCTGCGCATAATTTTCTTTCGAATATGTACCGTACTGTTCTTAAAAACCTCATTTCTGCTGCCTCTACTCTCCTTCCACCCTCTTTCAGCAGAGGCCATCTCTCCGGCCGGTGTGGTCGAGAGGTTCTAGGCGCTTCAGTCTGGAACCGCGCGACCACTACGGTCGCAGGTTCGAATCCTGCCTCGGGCATGGATGTGTGTGATGTCCTTAGATTAGTTACGTTTAAGTAGTTCTAAGCTGTAGGGGACTGATGACCTCAGATGTTAAGTCCCATAGTGCTCAGAGCCATTTGAACCTTTTCTCTGTAAGACATTACGATCATCCCTCTTCCTGCTTAACTGTTTTTAAGAATTCTTATTTTGTTTCGAATGCCTACTCGTTTCTCAACGCATAATGTGTTTCCTAGGAAGTCCGATGAATTTGGTGCCTTCATTTATTTTCAGATATTATTTCACGCATTACAGCGGTGTTAGTCCTGTCAGTTGAAATTCTGTGCTCTTTCTTTGCCAGTGATATTAACTGATATTCCATACTAATCAATTAATTTCTCGCATAGCGCTAATTTTTCTTCCTTCTTCTTTGTCTGTTCTTGGATACAGTAATAAAGCTGGGGAACTAACTGGTGTCCAGTTCTTGATAATCGTACTTCTTGCGGACGGAAGCATCGTATTTACTGCCAGCGGTATAATTTTATTAAGCTTGCACGTCTAACACACAATGTCTTCATCTCATGATTTACCGCAAGTAGTTTCTTAAGGCATAGTAACAAGCGTTCGGCTGTTTGGCGTTACTGCTAATGGCAGCCGCTTTTACGCCGTTCAGCTCGCAGCAACTAAATGATCGTAAATGGAGAACTGCGTGATCCTGTTACTCTATTCTTCTGCCGCGTGTAAACCGTCAGCTACACGCAGAATGTTAACACACATCTCGTGCTTGACGACTGGGCGTTACGTGAATTGGAGGGGGGATACTAACAGTCGACGAAACATTATGAGCGGTTACAACTATCTAGGCAGTCGTTGCTGAGGAAATATCGCGTATAAACTCCCAGTGCTTTTCATACAGACAAATAATGATAAATAAAACTCACAAATTGCTTCTGCGCTTAATTTTCTTCCTGACTTGATTCAGTAGCTGTATTAAATTGTTGTACCAAATTCCGTCAGGGTGCGTAAAATAAATAAGTTGTTTTACTATGAAGCGCTACTGCTTTTCATCAGTGCTTCTTTAGGTACGTCAAGCTTTAAATTTTCGTTACATTTTACAACTGGCCCTCATCAGTATCCTCCACATTTACCGAATTTGAGGCTAATCAGTGCCCTGAAGCAGTGTGACGCAATTCTTAAACAGAGTCGAAAACATTACCTTCCGAGATTTTGGGGTGCAAGATATTTCTAACATTTTAATAGAGTTAGTCGAGTGCGTAACGTAAAAGTCCCGTAAACATGAAGGTGTTGATTCGATTTTCGGTAACAGCAATATTTTTTAACTTCTATTTGCAAGTGTAAATGTTAAATAACAAATATTGCATCGTGCTTGTTTTAATAAAAATAAAATTTTTGGTTTTTTATTATTAAACGGATGAAAAGGCAAATATTCACAAAAATTCAAGTTTAGTACAGAAATGCAGAAGATGAAATAGAAAATTCTTCCCTGTATGTATACAACGTACAGTATTCTTTCTTTCTTCAGTTTCGATCCTTCCTAATCGTACGTCGAAAAGTCGGCCTGACTAAAATTCCTGCTTTCGTAACTTTCATTTCTGTGAAGTCGTTTTTCACTTTCATGAGCCAAGTGATTTCCGTATTGAGATTTTTGTCGAAATGGAGAAATACTTTTTTTAGTCAGTATTTACAAGTTCATTCCATCCATTCTCGTTTTCCTGATAATATCAGATAGTTTTTCAGTTGCGTTGTAGATTTCCTGATTACTTCTTGTCATGCACATACTCCCAACTTTTCTTGGACCAAGTATTTTACGTAGTACCTTCTTTTCCTTTTTCTCCAGCTCTTCAATTTCTCCCTTTTTGTTGAGAACTAAACGTTTTACTGTATAAAGGCACTCCAGTTTTATGATTATTATACTACTGAATTTTTGTTTTTAGTGAGAGTGGTTTCTTATTGTAAGTTTCCTTCGTTCATTGATAGTTCATTCTCATTGTCTGTGCTCTGTTTTTGTCTGCGTCCTTTGGCTGTAGAATTTCCCCTGAGTGCATAAATTTAACACTTGGTTGATTCTACCGTATCATGTGCTTAGGAGCATTTTTAACGTTCGTTATGAATTCTGTCTTCTTGAAAAAAACTGGTAATCCAGTCTTTTCCGTGGGCTGTTTCAACAAGCAGATTTACTCTTTGTTGTTGCGTATATGTTTACGGAAAACAGTGGCAAATCATCTGCAAAGACTAGGCAGCTGAGTTTGACGTCAGAGGTTTTATATCGCAAACAGTTTTCTTAGATTCTTTGTTCTTGAAGACCAAGATCCCATTCCCCTATTTACATAGAGCTTGTTTTAATTAACAATATAACATTTGAAATGTCTGTATCAAACTTTAATATAGTTTCATCTAACCACTAATTAAAAATTAAAATTTGTTACTTTTATCAAAAAATTATGCAGCAATATTGTTTAATTATTTGAAAATTAACACAGAATTTAATGAAAGCCAAAAGAAATGTTGCTACCACCGAGAATCGAATCATGGACTTCTCGCATTATACATTTCAACGCTACGTACTCATCTGGTGGCGACTGTATAAAAGATGCTTGAAAACTTTTACAGTAAAATGTGCTCCGAAATCTGCAAGTCTTCAAAGGTGATTATTTCACTTTGTAGGAGAAGTACATCACAGAGCTATAGCAAATTAATGTCTGTGTTCTGACTTTCAGATGCTATAAATAAGAAGTAATTCGAGGGGCTCAATCCGCAAGATCCCCTTGTTAGACAAAATCTTGCAGTGAGGACACGTGTTAGGCAGATGTCAGAAGCACTACGATATTTACTATATTCCAGAATAATTTATGTAAAAAAGAAAGCAGATTAGAGTTTTTCATATTTCGTCACTAGAGACGGAGTGAAAAGTTTGATTTGGGCAGGACGGGTTGGAAACTGGTCCAATTCCTTTCAAGAATCCTTCCCAAAATTCGCCTTTAGCGGTTTCGGGAACCCACCGAAACCTATATCTGGATAGCCCTACAGGGATTTCACGTTATCTCCGACTTGCGTCACCTGGCTTTTATATATATATATATACAGAAATCCAGGCAGGAATTGACGGAGTTTCATGTTTTTTTTAAAACTAAAACGACAGTAAAAAATCAACTGTGTTTTGCCGTAGAAATATTTATTTTGTAGATTCTAGAGTACCGTTAGTATTTTGTTTTATTTTCTACCTTGCTCATCTGTCTCATGCATAAATTACGCAATAACTTACGCAATAACTTTCTTTGTTACTCTATAAGAAAACTGCTAGCGTGTAATAATTATGTGAAACTAGTTAATTTTTAGACTCTTTAATTCAATTTTTTACATGGTCACATATGAGCAGATATAGTAAGAAAAAAGGTTTTTCAACCTCAGTAAAAGTTTGTCAGTAACTTGAGATACAGGTTGAATTCTTTAACTTTTCCTTGTGAGCCTGGTTTTGTGTTACTGAATCTATGCCCCACAATCGATATCAATCTCTATAATCTAAAAAATGGTTCAAATGGCTCTGAGCACTATGGGACTTAACTGCTGAAGTCATCAGTCCCCTAGAACTTACAACTACTTAAACCTAACTAACCTAAGGACAGCACACACATCCATGCCCGAGGCAGGATTCGAACCTGCGACCGTAGCGGTCGCGCGGTTCCAGACTGTAGCGCCTAGAACCGCTCAGCCACTCCGGCCGGACTCTATAATCTAAGAAAGAACTAATTATTACAGTGTTAATTGTCATCTCATAAACATTACACAACAACTTTCTGTTTGCTGCTTGCATAAAACCTCAATAAATACATTTTATTACACATATTACCAAATAAGCGGTAGTAATCAAATCAAAACTCTCAGCAGATATTCAGATATTATATTTGCGTTACGAAGACACGTTTTCAGGACTAAACCGTTCGTCTTGAAAGAGCTTACATCATTGTTCATATACTGCTAGCGACATACGAGTGATGTTTCAGAAACCGTTCCGCTGTAGTCTGCATTTTTGTTGCTCGAACCTATACAGTGCAAGATACCTCTGAAAGAAACATATCGGTCTTGTGAAGATGTACACTGTTCATTAAGTTGCAGCAATCACGGTTTTACGCTATAGAAATCTAATGCGATGTTTTGAAGCTAAGGGCAATTAGTTTTTACGGCATCGAAGTCAAATATGGTTCCGTCATGTATTCTCTCAATAGGTGGCGCAATCCGTCATCTTGTCTGTTACAATAACTGTATATATAGTTTTGGACAATCTGCCCAGTTATTGTCTCAGTCACTGTTTTAATTATTTTATCCGTCACATCCTACAGTTTTCAAAACAAAATAATCAAGATGTCTTTGTGTCTGGAACTTACTCAACAGGTCGTGGCTTAAACAGGAATATGGTAGCATAATGTATATGAGACTAACTCAAAAAGAAAATTAAAAATACAGAACACAAAGAATCGTGTGTTCCAAGTGTAGTTCCTCCGTATTTCGAATGATGCATTTACTTGCTGCGTTATGACCTTCTGGGTACCTCGTTATAATTCTTCACCTTCCATTGTTTCTTCAGTTTCTTCCTGTATTTCATTATCGTTTCACTGTGTTAACTTTCCCTTTGCTCAGACAACCAGTTTATAAATATAACCGAAGAATAGCTACCTCCTTGTGATTTATTTGATAGTTCTTTTTTGATTTGTAAATTTCTAAAGTGTTTAGAGGGCTTAATTTTTTAATACCTATAAATTTTGAAGCTTATTATTCAGCACATGTTATATGAACTAGGAGCACGTATTATTATTATTAATATAACATTAATATAACATTAATATAACATGTGCTGAATAATAAGCTTCAAAATTTATCGGTATTAAATATTTATAGGTATTGCTGTGTGCACCAACATAAAGTTTTTGTTGTTTTCTCAGGAGAATTATTTAGTGATTCCTTATAGTGTTTTTTACTAAATTTTTATAGTCTTGTTTCTTCGACTTTTGTTGGCTTCCTCCCAGAAATGTGCTTTCCATGATTAAAGTCGATAACGCCCCGACTCGCGGGCTAGGATTAACAAGCGGTATATCACCGCACTCGTCTTCTCAAGAGATTCCGAAAGCCATTTTGAGAAGAGTAAATCGTTTCCTTTAAAAAACTTATTTGCTTCAGTATCACGTTTGATACATGAGTTAAGTGGCTATAACTCGCATCAAAAATTACATGACCTGGGCCTGCTATTATTTTGCGAAAACCGCGCTTCAGTATCTTTGATCGATGATATATGCACGATAAGCCAAACATTTGATACAGGCGTTTTCGTGCTGTCGGTGCCAAAGGAATGGCACTGTGGCATCTGAGTGCGCGAATTTTGATCAACCCTACACAGGGTTAATACGAAGTGCATGAAACCTTAGAAAATCAGTATAGGTAAATCGGTAAGTATAACGTCAGAAATGATACAGTACGGGAAAGAAAACTCTTAAAGATATTTTTTAACATAGTAGCGGAAAATTAGTTCGGAGAACCGCCGACAGGGCGCCACCAACCGTACAACCGTCAGCGGTATCGCCTTTGTCGACTTGTTGCTGTTGTGGCTGACGCTGCAACTTTAAACTGACAGCAGTGATTTCACCTTTCAACAGGATGGCGTCGATTCACATTTCACATTGCTTCAGTTGTGAAAGAGATTACGTGGACGAGACGTTGGTCGCACATCGCTGCAGAGGCCCTGTCGCGGTGCTGACTCGATGCTATTCGAGTGAGTGCGTGTGTGGTATCATCAAGGATCTACCAGAGAACCTCGAAGAGTTGCGACACCGCACCGCACCAGCTGGTCTTCCCGTTACTCCTCATATGCTGTATCTGGTATGGGCAAAATCGGACGAAAGGTGGGCACACAGAAAATTTATCACCAATGTAAAAAAAGAACTTTGAGAGTTTGTTTTTCATATTCTGTATTATCTATTGCACTGTTCTTGGGATCTTCTCTTTACCGAATATTTGAAATGTTTTACGGACTTTCTACAGTGACAGAAATTAGTTTAAAGACACGTGTTTATATTTTTACTGTACAGGTTACAAAGAGGCAAAACAAAATATATTATCATTTCACCATTACAATTAGGCCGAGTACTGATTCGGGTAGGATGGGGAAGAAGTTGGTACAGAGGCAGGTCCTCTAGATGATGCGCACAGCGGTGAATGTCAACAGTTTGCTACAGTTACAGTCTGAGGTGTGTCTGCTAACGTTGTACCGCAGTTATTGTGATAATGCCGCGTGGAAAGCCTCTATCGGGTTAAGAGCAAGCAAGCATTAAGGTGAACAAAGATATGGGCCTGTCTGGTCGCCAGATTGCCAAGAAATTATGCCGTTCCATTTGTGCTATTGATAATTTTGTCACACTGGATGGACAGTATGGCAGATATGGCCGGACACGAATATTATCAGCATCAGATACGCGTTTGATTCTTCATGAAGCAAAAGTCAACGCCTTGTGCCCCTCTCAAATCGTGGCTGCTGTGCAGTTGTCAGTCGCTTCCAGACGCGTTAGATAAATCCTGACTCAAGCTGCGAATTTTGCGTTTAAGATACGGCTCCGTAAGCCACCTTTAAGGAACGCACATAAGGAGGCTCGACTGAAGTCTGCGGAAGAATGTGTCATCGACCGTAGAATGGAACAAAGTGATTTTCAGTGACAAGAAGGAGTTTAATTCGGACGGGCCAGATGGTTTTCAGTACTAGTGGTACGATCTCCGCGCAGAAGAACACTTTCAGTCGAGCAGAAATTTTGGCGTTGGTTGTGTTGCGATCTGCGCAGCATTTTGCGCTAAAGCCGCGTCCAACATAGCATGGCTGCACCCCAGAATTATACAAGAATGCTGGAAATTGAGTCGGTCCGTATGTATGAGGAATCTGACAGTGAAAAGTTATTATTTCAACACGGTAACGCTGTGGTTCACAGGTCTACCGAGACAAAGTTGTGGTTTCAAAATAAAGGAATTTTCTGAACTGGCCATCGAGAAGTCCGGATTTAAATTTCATGGAGAATCTTCGGGAGATTCTCTCAACACACAATGGACGACAGTTTGAGACTGTGCTCAAACTGAAAACTGCGCTACGGATGGAGCGTACCTTAACCTTCGAATTATGCAGTCAATACGCAATAGGATTTTCGCAGTTATTAGGAACAACGGACTATTTGCTGTATATGTTAAGTTATTCTGAGAATAATCTATTGGTGCCTTTACATCAATTTCAACCGCTAACATTCTCTTGTTTCTTTAAAGTTCTTAAGTACCAATTCTAATGGTAAAATGAGAATTTGTTGTGTTTTTCTTTGTTGTAAAATGTTCGGGAAAAGTTCGTGCTATACCAAATATGTTTTTTCCCACAAACAACCACGTTTCTTTCCACTACTATACCTAGGAAAAAGCTCGTAATATTTTAAAGTTCCCCTTCTACACAATGGCAAAACGATTTGTTACCGGACCTGTACGTAGAGCTATTGTTAGGGAATTACTCTAAGAGAAGAATATTCCACAATTTTTAAAACACTGCACTGTGTAACTGTTCTTCGATGTTTGAGCTCAGCACATACGTATACAGACGGCACGCGTTTAGAGAAGACGGCGCGCTGCGCGCTGCACGCGAACGACGGCGGCAGCGGACGCCGGGAATCGCAGCTGCGCTGGCCGGCCGAGGCGAGCGGCGGGCGCCGGGGCCGGGGCTGGGGGAGCGCGAAACGACGCGGTGGACGCAGCGGGGGTCTGCGGGACTTCGCGAACGTTCAGAGCGCGGAGCTGCGTGTAGCGAAGACGCAGGCGCCATCCGGACATTCGGGTATACGCGACGGAATTTTTTATTTGGTATTAACGAGGTTTTGCAAAACAAGTAAAACACGTCTCTCTCCTTGATAGACGTAGGAAGTTTTTTCCATAATAACAACTGACACCAAAAAAATTACTGCTAAATACCTGTTACAAATTGTACACAAAAATCATAAATAACAAACTAATACCGACACTGGAAGCACATATGTTAGGGGTACAACATGGTCTTATAGAAGGTAGATCATATTCTGATAGTATTTTTGCTTCTGCCAAGTAGCTAAGAACAGAGGAGATTACAGATTACCAACTCATTTATGTTTATTTCCATTATAAAAAGGCATCTGACAAGATAAAACCGAAACTACTGTGGGAACCCCTAAAGGAAATGGAACTTTCAGTACATTCGATTACGGCAATTCAATTACTATACAAAAACAACAAAATGAGAAACCTTACTGTAACCACTGGGACACAATCTGCCGACATTAATCAAACGAGCTAGACAAGGATACCGTATTCACCCTTCTCAATGTTTATACTGACGATATTGTTAATAAATCCTTAATTATATTAAATGACACAATAAGAAGTGATAATTTTAATTTCATGACGATGCTATTTGCTGATAATCAAGAAAAGTTCAGATTGCAGCACGTAACTTGACTCAAACTTCCGGAAAATACGAAATAAGAATATCAACTGACAAAAAGAAAGTGATGGCATTTCAACGATTTGAACCCGTAAGAGCCAAAATTGTTATAGATTGTTGTAGAAGTAAGAGGGTTAAAGAGTCTAGAGCGCAATTTTAAATTTCTGAAATCAAATGCTGTATAACTCTGGTCAGATTCCGACACATCTTTGGAACCATACACCGTACATTAAAACACAACGTACTGAAAGAGACACTACTTAAACTGTACAAAATAATAGCTTCCCTATATTGCTGTTTTGTAGTGAATCTTGGACTACGTCTCATCAGTTACGACAAAGCGCATCATCAGATACGATAGCCCTCCGCTTTCTCGCGGGATATTCATTACCGGACCGAAAAAGAAACACCGGTATTAGACAAGAACTGTATGTTGAACCCGTTACAGCTACAACTGAAAAATACAGACCGAACTGGGAACATCATCTATAACTTATGTCTAATAAGAGGATGAGTAAAGCTGCAATAGAATATATCCAAGAGGAAAGAGAAAAGCTGTAAATTACTTAAAGACAGGTCGTAACAATTCTGAGGCGGAACAGGCCAGAAAATCTAACCCGTGAAGACGACGACGACGACGACGATGATGATGATGATTATGATGATGATGATCAAAATAGTTATGTTGGCAGTCATTCTGTGCAAGACATTCTTCTTGGTCATGTGGTTTGCAAAATTAGATGACTACCTTTTTCTTCTACATCGGTTTAGTAAATTGTACTTACTTTTCACTGGATGTTACGGGAAATACATCAACATACTTCAGTACTTCAACACTGTCTTAAGTAGCAGCCACAGCCGACATTAGTCCGAGGAGCGACATCGACCGGCAGTGACAATTTTTCCCACAACTGACTTGTGTACAGCTGCTTGTTTTGTAAAAGCTCTCTGTGTTCTAAACAGTCTCATTTTATGTACACCGAGATATTAAATATATGAGTTTGATTTGTCATCCGGTGTGTCCGAGCGGTTCCAGGCGCTTCAGTCTGGAACCGCGCGATCGCTACGGTCGCAGGTTCGAATCCTGCCTCGGGCATGAGTGTGTGTGATGCCGTTAGGTTAGTTAGGCTGAAGACTTAACATCTGAGGTCATCAGTCCCTAGAACTTAGAATGTTCTAGGGACAGATGACCTCAGATGTTAACTCCCATAGTGCTCAGAGCCATTTGAACCATTTTTTTTAGTTTGATTTGGTGACTACTGAAACTAACGTTAAATAACATTTTAAATTCAGTTAGGCATCACTACGGAAATTAAAATGAAGTATGCTCATTTGTTACAAGCTACGCACGTAACGATGAGACCTGGAAATAGGTTTGTTGGGTGTCATCGCGGTTCCGGTGAGGAGAAAAGCTCAGTTTACCTCATGATTCTCCCAATTTATAGTTTGTACGTGTAGATCATAGTAAACAGCCATGCACAAGATGTAACAATGCTGATAAGGGAGGGGTTAAAAACTTGCGTTTGAAACTTAAACAAAATCGCTTAGAACGAAAGCAATAAAAAGACTGGAAGATCACACGCACGGTAGATCGCAGTCACTCATTCTAAGCCAAAACAAAGGTACTTCGGAATATATTGACCGCTATGTTATGAGAAAGAAATCACAGTTGTACGCATACAAAAATGTAATAGGACAACCAAAAGGTGACGAATGTGATAAATGTTATGCTGTAGAAGACGGAGATATATGCTTAAGACCTCTGATTTTCATATTATACAGGCGCAAATGCTATAATCGTGATTTCGACGCAAAATGAGAAGGCAAAAATTTTCCATTTTTCTCCAAAATATAAGTGTGCTGTGCAACTGGCCGTATGGACGTTGTCTCAAATAAGTAACTACAAAATTCACTCTAGTGTTATGCTCCAATATCTGTCGTAGTGTACTACAAAACGTTTTACATCACACTGGCTAACGTTAGATAATTATGACCACGCTTAAGTTTACTTTAAGTTTCAATAGATTGCCCATTTGTACTGATTCTGGTACAACTTTAATACCTTAAAATCGTCTGTTAAAAAAACTGTTGATAATTTCAAACGGTGTTTATCAGTGCACAAAATATGATAGTTGATCTTAAATAAAATTCGAAAGCTGCTCAAAGAAAGTTATTTAAAACCAACATTGAGAAATTCTTTCAAGTTTTTGGAAATCGGCTCAGAAAGCAACCTTTCACTTTCTATTTTCGGCGTCTGTTGATGAACAACATATACCATACCGCACAGCGAAAATTTCGCTTAGAGAATTGCCTTCTGTTTTTAAATACATAGGTAACTTTTAAAATTGTCTCTTATACTGATTTATTAAAAAAGGAGTGAGTTCCATACTGATTATTTTAAATAAGCCTTTCATTGTTATACAAGTAATTAAGTGCTTCACTGCCTTACTAATTAATTGTTACCTTATCTTTCAGTTCCTTCACCCTCATAACATTCATGTCATCACATATTTTACAAGCAAATAACAAAATCGATGCGTAAACTGGAAAACATTAAAGAGCTCCCAATACGACCGTAGGACATACTATTAAATACTACTTCTGACTTTATAGATCAAATTCACCGCTCTTTTTCAATGTGCTACCGCACACTTAAAAACGAATCAGTGGCATTAACGATTCATAAAAATATTTACAACTAACACATGACGTTCAAATTACTTTGCCATGTCCCAGTACAATAAATGGACTCTTAAATTTTCTTTATTTATTGATTCGCTTCCGGTTTTATATAGACCACCTAAAACAGTTATATTTTCACATTTTCTGTGGAGTATCTTGTATCCGTCTTACAATACTTTCTCATTACTACTTTCTGCTGTTTTGTTTGTTCGTCGGTCAGGATCCTCCTACAATTAGTGCTTTCTTTAAATCAAAAGCTTCGAAGTTTTTAATTTGGTTCTGATGTTTCCTCTCTTTTCAGTAATTGCTTCAGAAGCATTAATTTCTTAGTCTTGTTTAGCTTCACTGTTCCGATAATTTTTTGTTTCTGTTATTGGAATATTTGTTTAGTTGTTCTTCTTTCCTCCATTCTTAATGTAGGATTAAAGAATGTGGTATTCTTTTCCTATATGTACGGTTCTACAATTTCCTCTACCACTATTCAATTTTATTTGTTTACCTACTATTATTTCACATTTACTCCAGTGCTGTAAGGAGTATATTTGTATATTCTCTTGCTTCAGTGACTTCAGCGAGTCCCCACTCCCAGATTTGCGTGGCGTTTAATTCAGCTCGTCTATAGTAAATGATTATTTGAACGTTCTATGTGTTGCATCTCGTTACACAGAAATGTTCACAGGATTCTTCAGAATTGTTAAAAATAAGAAAACACCGGTCTTGATCTCTCCAGCAGATGTAATGTACTTTGGCTATTTGGTGCTGGCCCTAGTTCACAGCCACCACCATCTTGCAGACATGAAGTCGGAGATAAACGACTCGTCCACGGAAAATAATTGACGCAACAAAATCGCTGTAAATAATTACTTTTATCAGTTGCTACCGATCACAGTTCCACAATGTAGTGATTAACTTCAAGAAAGATTCTTATGGTTTATTCTTCTCGTTAAACGGATCGCCTTTGGGCTTCCGATGTGTCGGCGAAGACTGAACAACGTACGTTAATACACTTGTCGCCCACTACAGTAATGCACACTTATGGATATTTTCCTCTGTAATTGTGTCTTATCTCCAAGAAAAATACATGGCATTTGAAAGAAGAAGGGGGAAAGCGAAATGTTCGAGTTCGAGAGACTACAGGTTGGGAAATCCAATTCTTTTTAAGTAAATGTCAGGAAAGCTAGGAATTTTTGGAATGGAGTTCCCATTTCCCGCATTTTTCTCTGCAGCCGAAGGAAACCAACAGAAAACTTTCGTTCGAACCATGGTCTTGGAATTATTTTTGATTTAATTCTGGTGCAATACGATGGCCTTTGTCCGTGTCTGACTATCTTTCTATGATGGCTGCAAAATAGTAAAGCTGTCATTAACCCGAAGATTGGTTTGAACATCACAACTATTTACTATGCATGGTTCTGTTGAAGATGGTATGTCGTTGCGCAAATAATTGGCGCTACAAAATCGCTGTAAATAATTACTTTTATCGTTTGCTACCGATCACAATTCAACCATATAGCGATTACCTTTCACAAAGATTCTTGTGGTTTATTCTTCTCGTTAAACGGACCATAGGACTGAGTTACCCAGCCAGTAATTGGGGGACCTACAATTTGACGTAGATTCCGATGCAGGGTGCATCATCAATCACTGTCAGACGTGAAACAAATTACGTGTCAAATATAAATATCCTAGGAGTTTCCGAATATAAAATCCGAGGCATTTTGATCCGTAGTCTGGAACTTCACCACTGAATCACTCACCTATGCCTGAGACTGGTCAACTTACCGTGACGTCATCATGTCAGAGTTGCTGTCGATGTCGTCACCGCTCTTAATGGGACGTAAACAATTGTCCTGGCTAAAGCTAATGCTGCACATTGATCTCTAAGGCTTCTTTGATTATAAAATGCAGGACAAGATTTTACTGTTATCAGACATAATTTTATCTGACTTCATGAGGATGTATTCAATAAAACGTGAGGTTTCTAAATCATTATTTGTTAAGTGATTTTAGTGTTCTACACAAGCTTCGAAACTGTTTGGATTGCTTGCCCGAGTTAGTTAGTTCTCCGGCACAAACAAGAGATGTTATCAACTGCACGGACTCTGCGTTTAACATGCCGCAACATCTTAGGCGCTAGGAAAATAGGGGTTGCGAAATGAAAACTAGACGGATGTAAAAAAGTAAGAGAACTGTTTGTTTCAAAAGCAATCGTCATACCTGTTAACATACTGATCCCACTGTGAAACAAGAGGATCAGTGTTGGTGTAACCCTATGTTGCCAAGGTTGTATTAACTACACTGCAGAAATTTCGCTGGGAAGTCCTTACACACACTCTACACAACCACTATATCTCACCATGCCATTTCCGTATGTTTTGGAACCTTGAAAAAAGACATTCTTGTCCATCGAGTTGCTTCGAACGAATAGTTGCACGCCTGGGTGCAATAATGGTTCTGCTGACAACAGCGAACATTTTTTCACGAAAGTATTGACAATCTTGTCTCACAGCAGGACAAATGAATTAACAGTTATGCTGATTACTTTTTAAACAATAAACAATTTCCTCTCATTTTTCGATATGCCTCGGATTCATTTGTCTGCCCCTTGTATTATGCTAAACAGGTTGTGCTGATCCAGATGTACTAAAAGCCTTCACCACAGCCAGACGGTATAGCAAAACTGCTTGATGCTCCTTAAATATTGCGTCAAACGCGATTTTTCAAGTAAATTCGTTTATAACAGTTACATGAGCATCTATAAAATCCTTTAACAGGAGTATGGCACGTAACAAAATAAGACAAGAATCTCAACATTCTTCTGGCTGGTTTCTTGGAACCCACGACAAATTCCTCTCACGCGCCAAACTCTTCATCTTAGAGTAGCATTTGCAAACTACGTGATCATTTCTTTGTTGGATATATTACAATATCTCTCTTCCCATACAATCTTCTACAGTTCCCTCCATTACCATGGAAACTATTCCATTTTGTCATAACCCATGTACTACCATCCAGTTTGGTCTTCGTGTCAGTGCTTTCCACATATTTCTCTCGTCGCCGATCTAATCAGGCCACCCAATTCTCAACATCCTTTCATAGCACATCTCAGACACTTTAGTTCTATTCTTTTCCGGTTTTGCCACAGTTGATCACTCGCTTTCATACAGTACTGTGCTCTGAACATATATTCCCAGATATTTCTTTCTCAAATGAAGGCCTGTGTTTGATATTGATAGACTTGTCTTAGCGATGAATAGTGTCTTTTGCTGTTCTAGTCTTATTTTTATGCCCAACTTGCTTGGTCTGTCATGTATTACTTTCCCTCCAAGGTAACATAATTCCTTCACTTCGTCTTACATCCTTTCTAATATGGACACTTCTTTCTTGGCCTTGCACTCTTATTTTTCCGTCTTTGTTCTTGTACATATTGTATGATATCCGTCTTTCCCTATATCTTACGCCTGTTTACTTGAGAATTTACAACATTTTGCACCACACATACCCTATATAAACGTAATGCTTTGTCGTTGTGTGGCTCCTCAGACTGCACAGTAAAGTTGCTGTTAGGCTTCCCTGCACCGCTTAGATCACCGCCTGCTCCAGGCTGCTGGGCAGGTTCTAGCCACAGTATGTTACGAAAGTACGGGAACTGCTCAGCGCCAGTCGTAGCAACGTTTTCGTTGGTCATCAGAGGAAACGGTAATCTTCAGCTCTGAATTCATCTCATTGTCTCTTGGCTTACAAAACCGGAGATACTTCTTTCCGGTTCAGGATGGGGGCACTTGCCAGTAGCTTTTCACTCAAGGATCACTGTATCCAAGCCATCCTCCTCTAAGGGGTTTGAAAAGGCTGTTAATTTCCAAAGTATTTCCATCTATCTTCACCAATCCCGATCCCCACCTCCCCCCGCCTCATCAACCACCTCTTCCTATAAATAGGAGCTTCAAACTTTTTATTTTGTGTAGGAAGCAAATAACAAGCAAAATAGCAATAACGACCATAATAAAATAAAATACTAGAACATGGCTGGAATATCGTCGAATGTGCTTCATCCAAGTCTTCTGGCGTCTGTAGCAACGAAAAGCATACATCTCTACCCCACGACGAGCACCATAATTTTATACGAATCCTGCACCGGTATAATCCGAATTAAGACTTCTTAAATCTCTACTGTAAATTATTCGTCTGAGACTAAAATACGATTAGTAAAAATTGCAATGAAAATGTAAGTGGTTTCTGTATACCTAAATTTTTTAAAAGGAGGATAAAAGATGAAGCCATACTAACTCTCATTAAGAAAGAAGAAAACAATTTTTCTGAAAGCGCTACCAGTCACAAGTTTTGGTTGTATTTATTAAATAATTTAAGTAAATGAAACAAAAATTGTATCTCCTAGCAGTCTCTGAAAAACTGGTCCGGGTAAAAGATGACGTCCTAGTGTAATTGTGGCGACGATGTGGAGGACACAACGTGTTGTAGGCATAATTTTTATTGTGACGTAGGCCACAAATTGATAATTCCCGAGTGGGGGGGGGGGGTGAGGAGGGAGGACAGAGGGAGGGCGGATGACGTTGGCTAACTGTTAAAAATTGAAAGTAAAGTGTTTATCCAAAATTTAAGGAACAGCTTATGCAGGAATCTGACTTATTTTTCGGCATTTAGCGCGGCTGTGTACATGCACATAAAAAATTATTAATTTCTAGTTTGAACAAATATATCCTTCTAGCAGGCTGTAAATTGTACTTTATTAAGAGTGTGAATCGTGACTGGAGCCAGAAAAGTGCAAGACTACAGGTTCCAACGTCTTGGATTTTTTGGGTAAGTTACCACTTCTTTCACCAATAGCAATATTTGTTGATATGAAAAATTGTGGACCTAGGTTGCAAGTGCTACTCTGAGCTGACGAGGTTAGCACAGGAGAGGAGTTCGTGGTGGGCCACATCAAACCATTCACAAAACTGATGACAATAAGCGAAAAAAACTGAAAAATAGCCGAGTTGCACCATGGTTAGGAATCGAAACTAAACTATAAGTCCCACCACCCGCCCCCTCCCACTCACACCTACAACTGTTTCGGTAAATCAGTTCAGAGGCAGGGGGACTTTAACGGCATACAAACTCCAAAAACCGCGCGTAATAAAGGTATATGTTGTTTAAACAGTTTCAGACCGATGCCTATTTCACTTACTAAGTTAAAAATTATTTCTTTCGAGCGTAGCACAACTACACATGGGATTAGCTTTCTGTCTGGCGAGGATGATGTTCCCACATCGGTTTTAACAGCAAACCTATAAATTTTCGTTTAAAGAAGTATACGGGCGTCTGAATATTTATTAGATTACCGTGTAAAGATCTGAAGTAAATCGGAGAAGAACTTTTCGATAAATTTGGTAACAACGCTTTGTATTTACCTATTACATATGTAGTTCCGTATTATATATATAACATCAAGTGAGGCGTCGTTTGGCATTTACGGGCGTGATGTGTGGCTTATAGGCAGCAGCTCGACCATGAAACCAAAGTTTTCTCACCTCCCGCTTAACTGTCATAGTACTTGCCGTGGATCGTGGTGCAGTTTGGAATTCCTGTGTGATGGTCTGGATAGATGTCTGCTTATTAAACATAGCGATCCTCTTCAACTGTCGCCGGTCTCTGTTCGTGAACAGACGAGGTCGGCCTGTACGCTTTTGTGCTGTACGTGTCCCTTCACGTTTCCACTTCACTATCACATCGGAAACAGTGGACCTATGGATGTTTAGGGGTGTAGAAATCTCGTGCACAGACGTGTGACACAAGTGGAACCCAATCACCTGACCACGTTCGAAGGCCGTGAGTTCTGCGGAGCGCCCCATTTTGTCTCCCACGATGTCTAATGACTACTGAGATCGCTGATATGGAGTACCTGGCAGTAGGTGCAAGCACAACGCACCTAATATGAAAACCGTATATTTCTGGGGGTGTCCGGATACTTTTGCTCACATAGTGTATATAAACAATTTGGGAGACAATCTGAGAAGCCGTCTTCGGTTGTTTGCAGATAACGCTGTGAGTTTATCGACTAGTAAAGTCACCAGAAGATCAAAACAAATTGCGAAACGATTTAGAAATGATATCTGTATGGTGCTAAAATTGGATTAGCCGAGCGGTCTAAGGCCCTGCAGTCATGGACTGTGTGGCTGATCCCGGCGGAGGTTCGAGTCCTCCTTCGGGCATGGGTGTCTGTGTTTGTCCTTAGGATAATTTAGGTTAACCAGTGTGTAAGCTTAGGGACTGTTGACCTTAGAAGTTAAGTCCCATAATATTTCACACATTTTGAATTTTTGTTCCTAAATAAGCAGAAGTGTGAGGTCATCCACATGAATGCTAGAAGGTTACACGATAAGTCAGTCAAATGTAAAGGCCGTAAATTTAACTAAATACCTAGGAATTTCAATTACGTACAACTTAAATTGGAAGGAACACATAGAAAATGTTGTGGGGAAAGCTAACCAAAGACCGAGTTTTATTGGCAGGGTACAGTGTAGCAAATCTATTAAAGAGACTGCCAACACCACGCTTGTCTGTTCAAAAATGGTTCAAATGGCTCTGAGCACTATGGAACTTAACATCTGAGGTCATCAGTCGCCTAGAACTTAGAACTACTTAAACATAACTAACCTAAGGACATCACACACAGCCATGCTCGAGGCAGGATTCGAACCTGCGACCGTAGCAGTCGCGCGGTTCCGGACTGAGGCGCCTAGAACCGCTCGGCCACCGTGGCCGGCTGCTTGCCTGTCCTCTTTTAAAATACTGATGCGTGGTGTGGGATCCTTGCCAGATAGGATTGACGGACTACATCGAAAAAGTTCAAAGAAGGGCAGCACGTTTTGTATTATCGCGAAATAGGGGAGACAGTGTCACTAAATTATACAGGATTTGGGATGGACATGATTAAAACAAAGACGTTTTTCGATGCGGAGGAATCTTCTCACGAAATTAAAATCACCGATTTTCTCCTCCGAATGCGAAAATGTTTTGTTGACGCCGACCTTTTATAGGGAGAAACGATCACCACGATAAAATAACTGAAATCAGATCTCGTACGGAAAGATATATGTGTGTTCATTGTTTCCGCGCGCTATACGAGATTGGAATAATAGAGAATAGTGAAGGTGGTTCAATGAACCCTCAGACAGACACTTAAATGTGATTTGCAGGGTATCCATGTAGATTTAGATGTAGCTGTAGGGCGGCACTTGTTTCCGTATTGAGCTCACTTGTGTTGTCAGCGTACGTGCCGACACCACGGGAGCAACTGCTGCTGGCAGCACGAGTGGCACGTGCGTGTGTGTGTGTGTGTGTGTGTGTGTGTGTGTGTGTGTGTGTGTGTATGTGTGTGTTTGTGTGCGTGCGGGCGCGGCCGGCCGTGTATCGATCCGGCCGCCCGCAGCCTCCTACTCCGCCTCCGCGGCGGCTACCCTGGCAACAGCGGCCGCTCTACCTGGCCGACCTCACAACACCTTGCAACGCCGCCGCTCTCGTAGAGCGGCGCGCAAAGGCGCAGTTGGCGAAACACGGCTACTCTCCGTAAACGGAGCAAAGTCACACGCCGGCGGTGTGCAGTACCCAGCAGAATCGAAATATAACTGAAGTATGTTGCTCCTCTTTTCTCAACGGATCCCCAACTTCTTGTCCCGTTTTTCGGGTTGTTAGGATATACGTATCTCCTCATACAATGAACGAAGCGGATTGTATGTCTATTAACAGTCTCGTAAGATTTTACAGTGAAGTCTTTAACGCCAGCTGCTGGTGAGCCTTCCAGGTTGTGTGGGCTTGGTGCGTCAAACTCTCCCCTTCCTGAAGTGTTGCCCAGAGCTGCGCTGAACATCTTTAGAACCGCTCCAGTTACCGCTGAGTCTTGCCGACTTACGGGTCGAATTTCGGAGAGTTCGAAGAGTGGCATAAATACCTTGCAAATGGGCCGTGGTCGAAGTTTACGCGTGATTGGCGTAGATAATTCTTGGTACAGAAAAAAATGGACTATCCAATGTCGTGAGTCATTTATTCACAGCTGTAATTTTCAGCAACTGTAGTACATATTTCAGAATAAAATTCAGTCGCCACTGGTTAACACATTTTTATCTCGCTTTAGCTGTTTCCACAAATTAACTTGTCGTCTACAGAAGCCTACAAACTTAAGGATGATATTAATCTTTAGAGCTTGCCTACACATTTATGTAAAGTATAAGAAGTGTATTACAGAAACGTACTTTGTATTGGTGTATCAGATGTCAATATCTTCTTCACAGAACCATAATGTGTGATATCTCCAAAAACGTTCATATTTCATGTGATTGTTCTAAACACAGATTGACGAATTGATAATTTACAGTAACACAATCACATCAAGAACAGATCAAGCTGTTGTGCCAGCAACAAGGAACATATAAGAAGTATAACTAAGGTATGGAAAGAAGTTATATAGAATTCATTTGGAAAAACATAACATACCGTTCTAATGTACAAAAGGAATCGGGTAATTTTCACATTTTATAAGAGATGCTACGCGATCAAAGTAGTGTCTGTTTTTTAATGCAAGTTGATCATTCAACAAATATGCCCAAATGTTTATGTAGGACAGATGGGGGGGGGGGCATTTAAGACCCGCATTCATGACCATTTGCTCAACAAAGACGGTGAAAATTCATATAAGTGAACTTTCGCAGAACACCTCAAGCTTGAGAAACATACTCTTCCACCTCAATAGCAGAGACACGCTACAAAATTAACCTTTTAGAGGAATTTTAAATATACAAACATTCCCATCTACATTCAAAAGATTTATTGAATGATCAACTGGCTTTAAAAATAGACACTGTTTTGATTGTGTAGTATCCCTTATAATATGTGAAAATAAGTCCATTTCTTTTATACACTAGAACGATGTGCCATGATTTTTCAAATATTACATATATATATTCTTCATGTACCTTAGTTATAATTTTTATATGTTCATTGTTGCTGGTACAGCAGCTAGACGTGTACATAGATGTTATTCTGCTATAGTAAATTATCAATTTGTTGATCTTTGCTTTTTAATTTCCCCCTACTGATATGGTTCTCTTCTCATACTTTGTCCATTCTTGACACAAATATCCTAACACGAATATCGTACCTAAGGTTGCAAATATCTAAGTGTCTGTACCACAACAATTTATCCTCTGTCAACCCTGCTAGAGAGGTCTCAGAAAAGAGTAACACTACCTGTAACTCAGTTAAAGTACTTAAGACGATGTATTAGTTCACATGATGATAATTATCATTAATATCTTCACAGCAGGCAGCAAGCGTGTTCCGTTACTCAACAAGTCTTCATGGTCTGCCAAGCCGTCTCCGATAGTTCGGTTCAGAGATTTTCATTTTAAGAAGTTCCCATCATTATCCAAGCTGGCCCAGTGTTGATTGTTTCTTGTATTATTATCTATTTTATTTCTTATAATACACACAACTTACTTCTTTTGTACTGACACTTTCTGTGACTCTGTCTTGGCTACTGCATCGTTTACACGACATAAGAAACCCCATTCCTGACATCTAGACGAAACGTGTTTGGTTTTTCTTTTTGTAGCCCATAGTTTACTACCATACATGGCGGTCAAATGAACGGTCGTTCTAATAAATTCCATTCTGATTTGTTGCTCTATTTTGTTTCGATTAACTTTTTTTCGTTCCACTTCAATTTCCAAGCGTCATGTTCGACCTATTTTCTGTAAAGTGATTATCAGTCCTCACAAAATAAATAATTGGATGAGTAACAATTTCAGTTGCCATAATATATTCAACTTATGGTTCCTTCCACGTTCTTTCCATAAAGTACGTGGCTTCTGAGAGTTTTTCGGATATTTTCAACTCAAAAACATGATCGGTTCAATTACATCCTCTTTTTTAAGTTGTAATTGTTTTCTGTTGCTCTGTAAGTAGCGTGACGAAATACAGTATAATATACAGTTTAACGTGGAATTCTTATCAATGTTTTTCTCGCATTAGATGTTTTCGATTTCTGTGCCGCAGTTGACTGTAAAGGTAAAATCTTCTAGTTTGTTAGACCACGTCAAACCTCTCTTAAAATCTGTTGTTCAGAATCAGTATTTCCACCCCTCTGTTGGAATCTTCTTCAAGATACTGAGGAAGTTCCCAGCAGATGGGTCGAAATATCAGCTGTAAAAAAGAAATTTGAAGGGGAACATTCAGTGCCATCGCTCATCAAAGCCCCCAGACTCAAATACAATTGCATTTCTTTAAATTTATTTCATGCCGCCCAGAGCATATAGAATCCTTCTGGAATGTTTTTATGGGTAACTATACGGCCGTGAAGTTACAAAACACTCAATATTATGTGCTATTACCGGTAAGTACCAAAAATAATTTTTACTGAGTAGTACGTGAACTTTGGATGATGGACACGTGGTAATTTCTCGTTTGAACGCATTTATGTCCTTTTCTTATATCTAGATCCTTCTGGAAATTCTTCGTAAAAATGTATGTGTGTTTTTCAGCGTGACTGTGGAACGCCTGTAGCAATTACAATAGTAATTGTTGCACATATGACTTGTTACCTGCCCAAAATACCGTGTGAGGAAATCATCCACTGTGCCTTGTTGTTGGGGGTCGGAAAATACCGTGTGAGGAAGTCATCCACTGTGCCTTGTTGTTGGGGGTCGGGTTACAGGGACGTTTCTGACCATGGCAAACCTTGAACGATTTCAAGCAAATTTGGAACACGTAAGACATGAAGAAAAAGTACTGCAGGAAGAAGACATTCAAAGCATCCCTAGAGGTTACGTGTTATATATAATAGAAAATAACTGCTTATCGTAAAATTCATAGTTTTTTTCGGAGTCAGACTCATTAGCAACATTTCCAATGACATTCGTATTGTTTCCTCGACAGAACTCTGAAGAACATCCTAAAATGAACCAAAAATTCCAGAAATCATTTTCGGATATGTTCAGGCTGTGAGAAATTGGATTAAAATAGCAAAAGACTAAAACTGACTCACCAGGTAGCAGAGCCAGTAATCAGCCATTAATAATTGTAACCTGATGTCACAAATAATTTCTTAGGAGCTGGATTAAATTAGGAAGAGAACCACGCCGAGTGACCAACCGGTAATCTGACGTGAATGAGGAGCGATTCGAAATCGTCGAAGCTGCCGAACGTAGTGTACTTCCCGAGCCCTGTAGCACTGCTGGTACGCCAGTGTTCCAGATCAGCTAGACTCGTCTTAGAAAATATGTTACTTGTGAGTAAGAACACGTTATCGAACAAAACTACATATATATACGCCTGCTGAACTCATCTGTAGTATCGAAAGAAAGGTCTTGATAACGTGAGGCATTAATAGTTACATTAGATTGAAAAATTATAGTACAGACTATTTATACTTCTAATCCCTCCAGCTCTGTTTTGAGAACTTATCTATAAAAGAGAGAGGTAGTGGATTTTGACAATTTTCAAGTAGAGCTGAGTTTTATTTTCTCTACAATTTTTAAAAATTTGGAAATTGAAATGTGAAACTGCAGAACAGATTATCAGATAAGTAGCTGAATAGTAACCGAAAATAAATAAAGTAAATCTTACTTACGTTTCCCATCCTTCCTCCGTACAACCACTCAAAAATAATATTTTATGCTGTCGTTTCGCTGATAATCTTTTGGGGTGACTTCTTCTACAAAAGTCTACCTGCCTCTAGAAATAGACGCCCGAAGCGCACTGATGCCGCTGGAATTGTCAGGTGCTCGTCGGCTAGCTTAATCAACAATATGAGGATCGATGGGGGAGGGGAAATAAAATTTTTATTTCTTCACATTGATCCAAAGAATTAGCCCACAGTGGAAGCACAGATGTTGCCACATCAAGGTTAGCTCATTTCGTCATTGTGATCAGCTACAGCCTCATCGTTTTATGTTTTGTTTGCTGTGTGCCAATATCTTATGATGTCAGAAAATCATCTGCTCACAGATCATCACTGGATTAGAAGCTATCGCTCGTGCTAAACTCAGATTGTCCATTTCTCCCACGACATCATACGAACCATGCGCGAAGGGCAAAAGCCAGATTTCATGTTAGATATCCAGAAAGCGTTTGACGCGATGTTGCACTGAATACTGTTAACGTAGGTCCGACTAGACGAAATAGGTTCTAAAATTGGCTCGAAGACCACTTAAGTAAAAGAACGCAGTTCGGTGAGTGTTCATCAACGATATCGTTAGGAGTGTCCAGGGTAAGTGTGACAGGACCACTCTTCTTCTCTATATACGAAAATGATCCGATGGATGGCGTGAGCAGCAATGTGCGCCTGTTTGCCGATGACGCTGTGGTGTACGGGAAAATGTCGACGACGTGTGACTGTAGGAGGATATAGGATGACTAGGAGGGTCGTGTATTTCGTCTGAGCAGCTTGCTCTAAATGTACAAAAATGTAACTTAATGTAGACGTAAAGTTGCAAAGAGACATGAAATATAATGAGGAAGTATGGTCAGTGATGGGGAAGGCGAATGGTCGACTTCGGTTTATTAAGGAAATTCTAGAAAACTGTAATTCACCTACTCGTATAAAGGACACCGTGTATAGAACACAGGTGCCATCCATTCTTGGATACTGCTCGAGTGTTTGGGATCCCCACTAGGTCGGCTTAAAGGAAGACATCGGTTCAGAGGCGTGCTGGTAGATTCGTTAGCGGTAGATTGGAACAACACGCAGTTGTTACGGAGAGGTTCAGTGAACTGAAATGAGAATCCCTGGAGGGACGGTGACGTTTTCTTCTATATTGGAGAAACGCTCTTAGTAAAATTTACAGAAGCGTCATTTGCGACTGCACGATTCCATTGCCACCAACGTACGTTTCACGTGAGGACCGCAACACAAAATAATAGAAGTTAGGGCTCCTATTGTGGCATGTAGATAATCCGTGGCTCTATTTGCGGGTGGAAGAGGAACGTCGATTTCTAGTAGTAGTACACTGTAACCTCCCCCATGCAGGATGTGTATGTAGACGTAGAAAGTACTCGGTACCGTGACGTATCGACACTTTTTCCGTGTCCCTCCTCGTGCGTGGCGGACCTGGCGGGAATGCGGTATCAGCACAACGATGTGGCGTCTCTTACCCGTCTGCTTACGCGGCTCGGCCCCACGGCGACGAGGCGGGTCGGGTTCGCCGAGTGCACTAGCGGCTGCTCGTACGTGCCCTTCGTTACGGGAGAACGGGCAGCGCGCCTCGGCCAGCGAGCGGCCGGCTACTGGAGTTCCGGCTGTCATGTGGGGCCCAACTGCCCCGCGGCAGCCTCTGCCCCACTGGCGACAGGGGCCGGGTCTGCCGGGAAACCCCTGGCGCGCAGTTTTCCAGCCCCTGGGAGCAGCATGGCGGACCGGCACAATAGACGACCCGGGCTTCCGGGTGCGACGCCCCGACATGTCGCCGCAGCACAACCCACAGTGTCTCTAGTGTCACCGCTGCTGTACTCGCCGGAACACTGAATTGTAAATAATTTATCACCCGACACAGTCACACCTATTTCATAACGAAATTGCGGGTTTCGGACAGTGGACGGGTTTGACACTTAAAAGAAAAGAAGTTTGGAGATTATCTCCAAATTAAAATGTAGTAAAATAAAACGATGTCATACAATTAGAAACTCCCACAACTGCCGAAATCAGCCGGTCGATGAGGCCGAGCGGTTCTAGGCGCTACGGTCGCAGGTTCGAATCCTGCCTCGGGAGTGGATGTGTGAGATGTCCTTAGGTTAGTTAGGTTTAAGTAGTTCCAAGTTCTAGGGGACTGATGACCTGAGATGTTAAGTCCCATAGTGCTCAGAGCCATTGAACCATTTGTAAAGTCCCATAGTGCTCAGAGCCATTTGAACAATTTTTGAACTGCCGAAATCGTGTTGTGAATTGGTATACACGAAGAGGTTCCTGAATATAAAATATAATCCTCTGGTCACCTTCTGACTTACTATTCGTGTACTACTGCCACATTTCAATAAAAATTTGAAGGCACATAACTGCTTTGTACAGCCGTACTACCATATCAAGACAATTCGTTGTTTAACGTTGTTACCAAAAACTTCGAAAATTTCTTTATTTACAGCGATTTACATCAGACATTTACATGATATTCTAATGAATATTCGATATATATATATATATATATATATATATATATATATATATATATATATATATATATATATATATACTCCTGGAAATTGAAATAAGAACACCGTGAATTCATTGTCCCAGGAAGGGGAAACTTTATTGACACATTCCTGGGGTCAGATACATCACATGATCACACTGACAGAACCACAGGCACATAGACACAGGCAACAGAGCATGCACAATGTCGGCACTAGTACAGTGTATATCCACCTTTCGCAGCAATGCAGGCTGCTATTCTCCCATGGAGACGATCATAGAGATGCTGGATGTAGTCCTGTGGAACGGCTTGCCATGCCATTTCCACCTGGCGCCTCAGTTGGACCAGCGTTCGTGCTGGACGTGCAGACCGCGTGAGACGACGCTTCATCCAGTCCCAAACATGCTCAATGGGGAACAGATCCGGAGATCTTGCTGGCCAGGGTAGTTGACTTACACCTTCTAGAGCACGTTGGGTGGTATGGGATACACGCGGACGTGCATTGTCCTGTTGGAACAGCAAGTTCCCTTGCCGGTCTAGGAATGGTAGAACGATGGGTTCGATGACGGTTTGGATGTACCGTGCACTATTCAGTGTCCCCTCGACGATCACCAGTGGTGTACGGCCAGTGTAGGAGATCGCTCCCCACACCATGATGCCGGGTGTTGGCCCTGTGTGCCTCGGTCGTATGCAGTCCTGATTGTGGCGCTCACCTGCACGGCGCCAAACACGCATACGACCATCATTGGCACCAAGGCAGAAGCGACTCTCATCGCTGAAGACGACACGTCTCCATTCGTCCCTCCATTCACGCCTGTCGCGACACCACTGGAGGCGGGCTGCACGATGTTGGGGCGTGAGCGGAAGACGGCCTAACGGTGTGCGGGACCGTAGCCCAGCTTCATGGAGACGGTTGCGAATGGCCCTCGCCGATACCCCAGGAGCAACAGTGTCCCTAATTTGCTGGGAAGTGGCGGTGCGGTCCCCTACGGCACTGTGTAGGATCCTACGGTCTTGGCGTGCATCCGTGCGTCGCTGCGGTCCGGTCCCAGGTCGACGGGCACGTGCACCTTCCGCCGACCACTGGCGACAACATCGATGTACTGTGGAGACCTCACGCCCCACGTGTTGAGCAATTCGGCGGTACGTCCACCCGGCCTCCCGCATGCCCACTATAAGCCCTCGCTCAAAGTCCGTCAACTGCACATACGGTTCACGTCCACACTGTCGCGGCATGCTACCAGTGTTAAAGACTGCGATGGAGCTCCGTATGCCACGGCAAACTGGCTGACACTGACGGCGGCGGTGCACAAATGCTGCGCAGCTGGCGCCATTCGACGGCCAACACCGCGGTTCCTGGAGTGTCCGCTGTGCCGTGCGTGTGATCATTGCTTGTACAGCCCTCTCGCAGTGTCCGGAGCAAGTATGGTGGGTCTGACACACCGGTGTCAATGTGTTCTTTTTTCCATTTCCAGGAGTGTATATCCTATGTTCATCCGAGGAGAAACTTTGTCACCAAAATCTCGGAAACTTATTGACAGATTTACTTCAAATTTTTACACGTTACTCTAAGTGACTTTCAGACGGGCGTAGGTTGTATATATTTTTAAACAATAATGCTCAGGTTTTCTTTTGAAATCGACTACGATACAGAAAATATTGTGTTCAATGGTGAAAATGCGCGGTTCTGTTTCCTTTCGCGGAGTCAGTTTTACCTACGATAGCATGATATTTAAATCGTTTGACAAATTGTTTCTACCATTTATATTCTTTCGTGTTCTACATCCTGAGACAAAAATGTATGCCCCACAAAGTGCTGCTTTGCTTTCTTCTTCTCAGTCTGATTCCACAAAAGCGTCCCGGATGCGATTCCCGGCGGGGTCAGGGATTTTCACCTGCCTCGAGATAACAAGATGTTTGTGTTGTCCTCATCATTTCATCATCATTTATGACAGTGCCGAGATTGGTCTGACCAAAGGTTGGGAATTTGTACGGGGACCAAAGCAAACATCATCATCATCGTCATCATCATCATCCACAAAAGCGCGGAAGAGATACATACGGTTTATCGGCTTATTATTAGAATACACTGTGGAATCTGAATTTGCACCAGCAATAAAAGAAGGCTCAAGGTCAGTGAGATGAGGAAAAAAGAGGTGGACAGACGAATGGAAAGTAGAAGATGAAGAGGGAGGGTGCAGGAGAAGCAGATGGATCAAGAGAGTGGGGAGGTGGCGACGGACATTTAGTAATTGCGAAGTATTGTCTGTTTCGTTAGTAGTGTACAAAACTGCATTACATATATACCTGCTTGTTAGAGATGCACTACATCTGTGTCATTAAATAAGCAAACAGCAGGCTTTAATGAACTTCATTTTAATTTCTTCGCGGATAATATAGTTATTTACAATCAATTACCATCTGCAAATACCTGCCCAAATAACCAGGCAGAATACAATTGGTTTCATGTTGGTACTAAGACTGGCAACTTGATTTAACTTATAGCATTTTAAAACTGGACACTTCACAATACTCAAATATTACAGGAAGTGTTCAAATTTCGGCAAGAGTCTAATTTTGGGCTAGCTAGATATTTGGTACTGGGAGGTGATGCAGTCTACAGGAAACAATGCAAAACAGAAGTTCAGGCCATTTTCTTTTCTTCTGTAAAACCGCCGTGTTAGTTCATTATAGTCTATATAAACACAATTTTGACCATCTTAAAACAATTGCAGGTATGTATTCGTTAACTTTTCATACAGTTTCAGTGTTCACAAATAGTCTACTGTCTAGAATATCGTGTAAAGGGCAATCTTAGCGTTTAGAATATCTTTAGTTTTAAGAAGTTATTGTTTTTCGTTCTTCAGCAATTACCCTAAAATTATGCAGTATTGATAGCCTAAATTCGGCCAATTATTTATGGTCTAAATTTAGGCTATAGTCAGATTCCCAACCATTTTGTCAATGTGACTAACCTATTCCGTTGAAGAATGTTTAAAACAAAACTAAAATATATCCCACGGGAATAGGAAGAACTGTAGCGAAACAGACATGACCAAAGCGATTGGTGCAGTCTGAGATAAAACTATGGGGATACTAAAGACTGCTAAAATGTTAAAATTGTGTGGAAGAAAAAAGCAAGATGATAGAATGAGTCCCAGGTAGATAAACCAGCGACGTCACTCGTTGATGACGACTTGAATGATTTAGACACCACTGCTGAGGAGAAAAACACAGACAATGGTGATGTAGTTTGTATTTCTTATGAAGAGAACTTTTCTGATGACGTGCGAAGAGAACTATGTAATACGTGGACACATAACAAATGTGCACGGGTTGATGAAGACATTTCTATTTTTGTCAACAAACTAGGGTGTTTTTATATTATGTAGCCAAATTTTCTGATAAGCCATAGTGATTTAAAAATAAAGATGGTCATATTATTTTTCAGTGAATTTCTAAAATGTTTGCAATATTTTATTCTTTAAATGAATTGTTTTTCATTAATTTTACTGTTTTTTTTTTCAATGGTATCTCAATATTTTTAGGACTATCGCTAATGTCGACCACAACTCTAAGCTGTATCAACTTCTCAATATGTTTTTTTAAAAATTCAGAATAAGAGAAAGTACTGAAAGTATGTTACATTTCACCATAATGATTTACAGCAGAAAATTTCAAAGTACCTTTTACTTTGCATCAGCTATGTCTTAAAAAGTAAATGGTATCTCAAATTTAGACCACTTCCTCCGAGCTTTGTACTCGTAGCCTGTTATTGCAGTAAACGATACGAATACAAGCAATTCAATAAAATCACTTCGCACAAGAGTCACAGGAATTAATAAATCATGGTCCTCGTAAAAGTTTGGGTTCCGAGGACATATCTTACAATATAGAATGAAAAAAAAGGTGTATCTGCCTTTTTAGCATTTGTAGATTTAGAAAAAGCTTTTAACACTGTTAACTGGAATACATTGTCTGAAATTCTGCACTTTTCAGAAATTAACAGAGAGAGCCGAAGATTATCAGCAACTGATATAGCAACCAGTTATAGGAATAGAATGACATAGAAGAGAAGCAATATTTAGAAGAGAGTGAGACAGTTGTAACCTACGCACTATGTTACTGAATCTGTATGTTTAGAAAATGGTAATGGACAGCTAGGAAAAATTTGGAATGACAGTTAAAGTACCTGAAGAAAAAAGACTTCCAGGTTTGCCGATGACATTATCATTCCGTCAGAGATAGCAAATGATATGGAATATTAGTTGCACGTAACAGATAATGTCTTGATGAGCGTTTTCAACATTTCGCGGCGTAATGAATGGTCCATAAAATTTCGGGTATGCAGCCGCACAAATAAAATTTCTTCCACTGATATTTCGGCCCCATATCGTCCGACCATCATCAGAGTAAGTCGCAAGACAGTGGACAAAATTTTATTTGTGCCCCTATGCGCCCGCAATCTAACGGACTAGATGGTGTCTCGAAACCAGGTTGTAAGATGAACAAGATAAAAAAGAATAAAACTAGGGTAGTGGAGTACCGTCGAATTAAATCTGCTGATACTGAAAGAATTAGATTAGGAAAAGGAAAAGTGAAGCTGGTTTAGTCATTTGCTATTTGGGGCCGGCCGTTGTGGCCAAGTGGTTCTAGGCGCTGCAGTCAGGAACCGCGCTGCTGCTACGGTCGCAGGTTCGAATCCTGCCTCGGGCGTGGATGTGTGTGACGTCCTTAGGTTACTTAGGTTTATGTAGTTCTAAGTCTAGGGGACTGATGACCTCAGATGTTAAGTTCCTTAGTGCTTAAAGCCATTTGAACCATTTGCTATTTGGGAACCAAAGAAGATATGGCAGCAGGAAGAAGAACGGCACTAAGTTCTGTCTGGTTTTCCTCAAAAAGAGAAATATGTTAACATCTCTTATGGGAATCGGCGAGATGTTGCGAGTAATGAGACTGATGAGCAGGGGTACTACACCTGTAGTGTGTGTAGTAAGACGAGAATTTGGATCTGACGGTCAGCTGTGGTCACCACTGTGTACGGATAGCGTAGTGGTCAGCGCATCTGCCTAGTGATGAGGAGACTTTGCTTGGAATCCTGGTCTGGCACAAATTTTCCATTTGTCCCATGGATATAAATGAATGCGCACCGGTAGATAGTAATTTTAATTTCTTTGTGTCTCAGTTAACATGTAACACAAATTTAAGTGATAGGAATTTTCTGAAAGTGTGTAACCCTATATGGAAGTGAAACGTGCACAATATACAGTGCAGGCACGAAGGAAGATTATCCCTGAAATGTTTTGTTACAGAAGTGAGCTGAGGATGATATGATACGACTAATCAAGAGGTACTGAATCGAACAGGGGGAAAAGATATACATGGCAGAACTTTGCTAGAAGAAGGGATAGATTGAGGGACAAATCTTGAGGCACGACGGAGACGTTAATTTGGTAGTGAAGGGAAGTGTGGGGGAGGAGGTTAAAAACAGCAGAGGGAAACCAACGCCTGACTACAGTAGCCGGCCGTTGTGGCCGAGCGGTTCTAGGCGCTTCAGTCCGGAACTGCGCGACTGCTACGGTTCGAATCCTGCCTCGGGCATGGATGTGTGTAATGTCCTTAGGTTAGTTAGGTTTAAGTAATTCTAAGCTCTACGGGACTGATGACCTCAGATGTTAAGTCCCATAGTGCACAGAGCCATTTGAACCATTTGGACCTGATTACAGTAAGCAGGTTTTGATGGATGTGGGTTGTTGATTGAGGAATAAATTTCTGAGAATGTACGTTTGGAGCAAAGCACTGTGTGGAAGTTGATCATGGATTGCTGGAATACCGGAAGAGAAGAGAATCGAGGCGTTTCAGATGTGGAGCTGTATAACGATGTTGAGAATTAGGTGGATTGATAAGACATTAGAATGTTTCGCTCAGAATCGGCGAGGAAAACAATATATAGAGAGCACAGAGAAGAAGAAGAGACAGAATGATGGGACATATGTTAGCGCATCAGCGAATAACTTCTATGGTTCTATGGTACAAGAGGGATCTGTATATGGTAAAAACTGTACGTGAAGACAGAGATTGTAATACATCCGACAAATAATTGAGGACGCGGGTAGCAAGTGCTACTCTGGGCTGAAGTGGTTGGCACGGGATTGGAATTCGTGGCATGCCGCATCAAACCATTCAACAGACTGAAAATCACCCTTCCCCCCGCCCCCACAAAAAAGTGTTGCAGTAATTATGAAGAGATGAAGAACTTTGCACAGAGCAGACGAGGATGGAGAGCTGCATCGACGTAGTCTTAATGCCATAACGACAACGACAGCACGAAAACACCAAGAATAGCAACAACGAGAAGCACCTGCGTTCGAACTCTCTGACACAGTCAACATACAGTTCAAACAATGCTGGACGTACTGCCGTCTTTCATTTTAAGTGTCATACAGTGCTTCCAGATGATTACCGCTGTTACTACCAAACGGCTTACTGTCTAAATCAACAAGGAAAGCAAGTGAAACAGTAATATTAGAATCATTCTTGTAAAACAGCAAAAGGCAAACACCTTCCTGTTGCACGATCTTGATGTTAGCTAGTTTACAATAAATTTGCTTTATTACGCTACATATATAGCTAGCATACTAAGTGGAGCAGTGAACGATATTATTATTCGAACAGCTGACATTATCTGGCAAGCCTGCTGACGAGGGAACAGAGAACTTTCCGGTACGAAACGCATAGCGCCGGAAGATGCACAAAGAACGCTGCCCCGACAAAGAAGAAAAAAACAGACACTCACTTGCGCAGGCTGGTCACTGCTCGGCCCAGCATTATTCATAGTGTGTGTGTGTCCCACCCCCGCCCTGGCCGCTAGAATGTTGCTGGGGCCGCGACAAAAGCGTCACCGGCCACGGGCGGTCGTTTTTACGAGCGGACACTTTTTAAAACGGCGTCCGCCCGCGCGCACAATGGCTCTCGCTTTCTTTCTGAGATGTTTTCCGAAGCGCCCACTCCACCGCCTTCTTGTACCCGAAACTAAGGGACCGTGTCGCAAAACGGTCATCACCGTGGACCGTTAAAAATTTTAGATCTAACGATTGCTTTCACGGTCGATGTTTACCTCAATTAAAACCGCCTCCCTGAGAAGTCGTAGTCGATGTCTAAAACTATTCACTCGTGTTCCGCCCCAGTCTAAGAGAGACATCTTCAGAGATTAAACTAAGAGTCCCTAAATTTACGGAGCAAGTACCGTTTCGGATAAACTGTCCACTCGTCAGAAGCGCAAAATGTTTTGCAATGTGGCGACAGTGACATAAAATTTTTGCGCAAACTGCAATTGGATGGTTGTGACATCCAATTGATTGAAAATCTGTACTGGAAACAAAGTACTGGTGTGTGTGTCGATTGGCAACTGTAAGAAGAATTATCGATTAGGAAAGTCTGGAACCGCGCGACCGCTACGGTCGCAGGTTCCAATCCTGCCTCGGGCATGGATGTGTGTGATGTCCTTAGGTTAGTTAGGTTTAAGTAGTTCTAAGTTATAGGGGACTGATGACCTCAGAAGTGTATTCCCATAGTGCTCAGAGCCATTTGAACCATTTGATTATGAAAGGAGTTGGCCTGAACTGCGCTCTCTTTATATATATATATTTGAAAACATTTCCCTAGATGCCCTTGGTGTAAGTTGGTGGTTAATGTACTTGTCCCAACTTCAGATACGCTAAAGATACTGACCTACTTCCAACCAAGCTGGAAGATCTGCAGCAGCTACTGAACTGTGTTACGTTTAAACGTCGAGAAGACAAAATGGATGGTACATGATATGTGTTCGCAGTTGTGAATAATGACAACCGTCAGCTGTGTGATGGAATGACGACAATGAAAATTTGTGCCGGACCGAGAGATGCACCCTAATTTCCCGCTTATCACGAGCGGTCGCCTTACCACTTGGCTTGTGAGTGGCGCTCATAATGCCTGTAGTCGCCGCAAAGCCTGTTCCTTTGGACATGCATGGATATCCGAAGCAACATTTCATCGTAATTCGGCACTGCAATGTCGTAAAATGGATGGTTGTCAGCAGAAACCGCGATGAAATGTAGGGCACGCTGCACTCGGTAATGCTAAAATCGAAACAGATCAATAACAGAAATATGTGGGATAGCAAATAAACGACGACTGGAACTTCTCCCAAGAAATTCGCTGCAGAGATACACAGGCGAGAAATCATTTTCCATAAAGTCAAGCAAGTTCTGACCAGCCATCCTATAAGATGCCCTGCTGTTATGTAACTTCAGGCTTGCCCAACGTTAAAACGTCTAGAATAACAAAGAAGTAGATTACCGTGGCTTGCAAGGAAACGCCTTTCCTCTTGCTGCACGTGACCTTTTCTATATTATTTACAAAACCAGACGCGTTTCACTTTTTCAACAATGCATATTCTGTGGTTGTTGTGACGCAATTGAACCTAATGCATATCAGTAATCTTTCGATACTGATGGATATCGATGATGTCATTTGTAAAAAATAATTACTTTACATAGATCATTCTATAAGTGTAAAACGTACTTTTTGAATTGCTTTCATTCTATATAAATAGAATACAACATATAAATACATATATAAATTTCATAAAGTTATTTACAACGATACATTCCAGAATGAAAACAGTCATGGTTGCGAAATTATTTAATATGAATGGCGCGTTACACCCTTTTGGGGCATCGTGAGATTATGTAAAAGTAGCGAGATATGTAACCCATCCGTCATAAAGGCACATAAAATGGCAAATGGGCGCAATAGTAAACGGATATGTAATCGATCCGTCATAAAAACATATAAAATGCAAGATGGACCTTGAGCACATCAGCTGATTCCGCCACAGCAGTACAAAACAGATATCGTGTGGCCGCCAAAGGGATATTGTGCTGTGTGCGGCCCGTACCGCGTTCATTTTGTAAGCGTGGCCCTATTTTGTACTGCTATGTCGAGGTCCACCTTGTATGGTTTTATGACGGATGGGTTACGTATGCAGTTATTGTTGCGTCCATTTTTCATGACGGATAGGTCACACATCGAGCTACTTTTACACGATACGATGATGCCCCAAAAGTGTGAAACGCGTCATTGATATTAAATAATTACGCAACCAAGATTTTTACTCTGAAATAATTAGAAACTAGTTGCTAGAACGGAATAACAGTAAATTCGTTGAATTTAGTAATATTTACGTAAAAAGCATGTACAAAGTCGTTTTAACTACCACGCTTTGGTTACCAACAATGTAAATAATTAGATTCTTTCCCTACATTAATTGTTGTGGTTCTGATCTACCGCTTAGCGGTGAAAGGCGATGTCGAAGTCAGAAGAGCTTGTGCAGTCGTAGAGAGTGCAAGGTATTCTGTAGTTCCTGTGAAGCCGGCCGGAGTGGCCAAGCGGTTCTAGGCGCTACAGTTTGGAACCGCGCGACCGCTACGTCGCGGGTTCGAATCCTGCCTCGGGCATGGATGTGTGTGATGTCCTTAGGTTAGTTAGGTTTTAGTAGTTCTAAGTTCTAGGGGACTGATGACATTACAAGTTAAGTCCAATAGTGCTCAGAGCCAATTTCTGTGAAAAGATGTGAATCATTTATGTTTGTGTGTATATAAAAAAACAGAAGCTAAAAAGGAATGAACTTTTATTATTTAGCTAAGACTTTGCAATGTTCCAGATTTCTTTGCACAGGTAAAAATTCGAGACAACAACCACACCTCGAGAAACACGATGAAGCCAACATAAAAAGCGCTAAAATAACAGATTCAAAATTTTTCTATGTGGTGTTATCCACTATCAAAATTACGCAAATTGCTGTACATTAGTAATTTGATGTAGGAGTAGACGTTTGAGCTTATTAAAACACGCATGTCAGAGCGTCGTGGACTATTACACTAATATTTTTTTTTCTTTTCGCGGACTAGTTTTCTGATTTAAAACAAATCACGGAAATAAAATAATAAAATGAAAAAGTTCTATCACAAAATATTTCTGTGAACTGTTGAAGCTATATGTGACTACGAGACAATCAATGTAATATTCTAGGACATCCACTAAAGATGTATTGTTAAAGAGGCAAAAGGGGTCTGGATTTATTATTAAATTAATAAGTGCATAATCAGCATGCAAAAAGGCAGCTTCTTGTAAAATTCTGCAGTCTATATAGCAGCTGCTCCGAAAAGTGGCTGCCACGAGAAACTTGTATTGAAATATATATAACAATAAACAGAAGCTATTGCAGGCATTGTAGGCAGCCGGTGTAGTGAAAATCAGCTAGTGAGCAAGCCGGCCGGGAGTGAAGCGGCGGACCGGCTCTTCCTGGGAGTCCGGACGAGGCCAGAATTTACAGCGGGGCTTCGTGGAAAATAAAAACGCCAGCCCGAGCGCGTCGCATTCCGCAGCCGGCGCGGGTATAAAATACATAAAGTTATGTAAATTCCCGCCGGAATCTCGGGCATAAATCCCAGCCCGTGAGCGCAGCCTCCACCCGCTCCCCACCTTCCCAACCCGCGGCCAATCCAGCCGCCCCGCGCCCTGGACCAGACCGGCGACGGTTATTTACTGCTCCGCCATGACAGCACGGTGCTGCCCTCCAGCGCCACGGCTCGGATTTACATTCTTAGCTGTTCCTTTTTTTTTCCTTCCCGCGCGTTTCCCGCCCCGTATGGCTGGCCCGCCCCTCCTCCGGACCGGTCGTTAAAACGATCGCGGTCTGACGAACCGACAATCGATTCCCCTACTCGTCAGTTCATTAGGTTCATTCTGACCTTCATCTCTGAGCGTCGGGTCGTCAGTAATTACAAATTAAAGTATGTTAATCGTGCTAAGTAAGCACCCGCAGAATATCGGTTCTTCTTCACTTCACATTTTAGAATATTTACAACCTGTTCAGGTTCTTATCTTTGCCTCCGTGTTCAAGTATCACGTCTTCCATTCTGTTTGCTTTTCATTAATTCTACCAGTCGTCTCTCAGAATCCATACGTTGCAGACGTACAGTATGCCTTATCTGTTGGTTGGTTGGTTTGGGGAAGGAGACCAGACAGCGAGGTCATCGGTCTCATCGGACTAGGGAAGGACGGGGAAGGAAACACGACCGTGCCCTTTGAAAGGAACCATCCCGGCATTTGCCTGGAGCGATTTAGGGAAACCACGGAAAACCTAAATCAGGATGGCCGGACGCGGGATTGAACCGTCGTCCTCCCGAATGCGAGTCCAGTGTGTAATCACTGCGCCACCTCGCTCGGTTATGCTTCATCTGTCATTCTTCTAAATTTTTATTACGCTTCCTATATTAACTGGCTTACCATATTTTTTGGGGTTCAACACAGGACATATTACGCAGTCCAGTCACATTAATGTGAACACCGCCTTCAGTGTGAAATAGCCAATCATAAACAGCAGGTGGCAACACTAGCGGTGTAAGTATATAAAGCGCGCCGGCGGAGGGGGAATCTAGGGACCAGGTCGATCGTGCTACTCACACCATGGGTCATCAGCAGAGGAACCTAATGCAGCTGATCATGGCACAGGAGTCCAGCGCCACATTCCTGTCAGTGCCTACCAGAACCTCTTTGACTCGTTTCTGGCCGGTTTCGAAAGGGTTCGCGCTGCAAAAGGTGACCAGTCAGGCTTTTGACACATAGTCACATTAATGTGACTAGACAGTGTACCAAAATCCTTTAGGGTCCAACGTAGGACATATTTTAGAAAGTACATAAAACCGTCAGCTGAAACATGCAGCTTCATTTCTTCAGCGTATTTTTCATTACGCTTCTTTCAGAAATGATGTTTGTTCTACCAGTGTTCAAATGGTTCAAATGGCTCTGAGCACTATGGGACTTAACATCTGAGGTCATTAGTCCCCTAGAACGTAGAACTACTTAAACCTAAGTAACCTAAGGACATCACACACATCCATGCCCGAAGCAGGATTCGAACCTGCGACCGTAGCGGTCACGCGGTTCCAGACTGAAGCGCCTAGAATCGCACGACCACACCGGCCGGCCTCGTGTTCAGTACGGGTACTCATACATGCATTTTATGTGGCGTCAAGGAAGCCTGCATACTATGTTCGCTAAACAAACATTCAAACAAATCGTATTTTATTACAAAAAGAAAATTACAATACTTAACTTTTGCAATTACACAGATGTGTCGCAACCAAAGGGCGACATACAAAATAAGTAATCTTCTTCAGTACAGTGTCTGTACTTCACAGAGAGTAAAAGCGAGGTGACTACAGCTGACGCTGCTATACAAGTGCCTAATCCTGAAGCTGCTATTCAACTGAGCCGTCACCAGTCGGTAGCGGTACTTATGACCTCTTCACGTAGGGGCCGCTGCTGTCGCGTTGTCGTCCTGACGGGAGGTCCGGTCAGCGTGCTATTGGCTGACGTCTTCTCACAGTCTTGTCTGCTCTATCGTTCCCAACTAGCGTACCGCTGCTTGAATTCATGCCGTAACATTTTACATTGGTTTGCCAAGTGTACAAGGGGCAGTCAAATGAAAATGAGGCACATGAAAAAAAAGTAAGTAAACTGTTTATTATTTCAAAAGTAATCCCAGTAACTGTTAATACATTTATCTCATTGTGTGACAAAACGGTCAGCGCCTTCATGTTTACGGTAGCCTATGGAAACATGATTGTACCCAGGCGTGCAACTCTTCGTCTAAAGCTAATATACGACCACGAATTCTTCTTTCAGGGCTCAGAATATACGGAAATCGCATGACTTAATGAAAGATGTGTATGGGATTCTCAGAGGATCTTCTGCAGCGTACTCTAAAACACTTTCACTAAAATGGGCCTCCTTACAGTCTGGAACTACGCGACCGCTACGGTCGCAGGTTCGAATCCTGCCTTGGGCATGGATGTGTGTGATGTCCTTAGGTTAGTTAGGTTTAAGTAGTTCTAAGTTCTAGGGCACTGATGACCTCAGATGTTAAGTACCGTAGTGCTCAGAGCCATTTTTTTGGGCCTCCTCACAAGTTTCGCTGGAAACCCCTTACACGTCTTCAATACAGTTCTTTCCTATTCCCACGTGATTTCAACATTTCTTGAGTACTGAACAGAAACATTCATGTCTGTCGACTTGCTTCGAACGAAGATGTGAACGTCTGGGTGGAATCGTGATTCTATAGGCAACCGCAAACATTTTCCCATGAACACAATCACCGTCTTGTCTCACAGGGGAATAAATGTGTTAACAGATATGACAATTACTTCTCAAATAATGAACAGTTCACCTACTTTTTTCCACTAAAGAATAGTTCGGAAATGTTCCTATTTCTCTACTTGGATCTCAATTTTCTAGCGTCCTCATATCCACTCACTATCTTCAAATAATCAAATGACTATATGTAATCTCAAGCAGCAATAGTAAGCGACAAAAACATGACAATCGATAAATAAACCCATAGGAATGGGAATACCAACATGCAAAACAAAACGATGAAAACTGGTGCACAAACCTAATTGTTTTCCGTTTACATTGGCTCAAGTAGCGAAAGGCTAAATATAACCATCCTACAGATCAGTTTGATTTTGACTGGTTTTCAATTCCCTATGCATCACTGCTACATGACTAATTGTAAATTTTCCGTTACATTCACGCTGGAAGCTTGGTTTTGAAAAGTCTGTTTTTTTCTTGTTCATACATTCAAGAAGTTTTGTAATATATGCGGGGAACAATCCGAGTTGTTGTTGTTGTGGTCTTCAATCCAGACTTATTTGATGCAGCTCTCCATGCTACTCTATCTCGTGCCAACCTCTTCATCTCCGAGTAGCTTCTGCAATCTACATCCTTCTCAACCTGCTCATTGTATTCATCTCTTGGACTCCCTCTACTGTTTTTACCCTCCACGCTTCCCTCCAGGTTCGAATCCTGCCTCGAGCATGGATGTGTGCGATGTCCTAAGGTTAGTTAGGTGTAAGTAGTTTTAATTTCTAGGGGACTGATGACCTCAGCAGTTGTCCCATAGTGCTCAGAGCCATTTGAGCCTCCCCTCCAGTACTAAATTGGTTATCCCTCGATGCCTCAGAACGTGGTCTACCAACCGATCCCTTCTTCTAGTCAAGTTGTACCACTAATTCCTCTTCTCCTCAATTCTATTCAGTACCTCCTCATTATTTCATTACAATCTGTAGATTCCAGAAAATTAAAATTCGGAAACATAGCATTTAGAACCTTATAACACTGGTGCTCGACCAACACTAATAAATGGATGGAATCGTGCGTAATAATCAAGAAGCAAGAAATGCACATACAGAGTAAGGAGATAAGATTTCTAAGAAGCGTCAGTGGATATCAAAGAACAGATAGAAACGCAAATTTTGATGTCAGGGCTGTCATGATTAAACTTTCGTCACTTTAGCCAGTGTAGACGATAAACTATTTACGATATGAGTACCCAGCTGTATAGGAATGATGGGCTGACAGTCAACATGGGCCTGGACAAGATGAGCAGGGCTTTACTCGTAAAACTATTTTATCAAAGCAACAGCAAGAGTACTGCTGCTCTTCGCGAGTATCGACGCGTTGAAGGAATACGGAGAGGTCCTCTTTCTGTACCGGGGTTGAAGAACATGATCGGATGTTCGAATTAGCTGATAATTTGGGAATTGCTCCTGGGAGAGGCCGACAACCAGTTGTGCCACAAATTGTTGAAGAGATTACTGTTGTCGTGCCTGAGAATGCTGGAATCAATGTACCATCTTCTAGCTTACACGAGCTGTGGCATGGCAACTGAACATTTTAGCGTCCTCCGTTGGAAAAGTGCTGCGAACCATTGCAAAATGTTATCTCTAGTGTGGTTCCAGGCTGTCGTGACTGCAGATGGTCGTCACATTGACCAACGTTTGTAACCTGGAACATGGAAATGAAAATGTGTTTCATTCACTGGTTTATTCTTTATTTCCTTTCCGTACGTTCTTATAAATGTTTCCACAAAGTTTCATTGCCGTACGATCACTCGTTTTTTTATAGGAAATCTCTCAAGTAGCGTAATTGTAATGTTAACAACCTTGTACGTCTGTATATATCAATATAATGTTATTCACCTGGTGGAACAGCTTCCCCGACGTGAAATAATCACTGCTGAGATTTAGGAGGTGCATTCAAGTTCTAAGGCCTCCGATTTTTTTTCTAATTAACTACTCACCCGAAATCGATGAAACTGACGTTACTTCTCGACGTAATCGCCCTGCAGACGTACACATTTTTCACAACGCTGACGCCATGATACCATGGCAGCGGCGAAGGCTTCTTTAGGAGTCTATTTTGACCACTGGAAAATCTCTGAGGCAATAGCAGCACGGCTGGTGAATGTGCGGCCACGGAGAATGTCTTTCATTGTTAGAAAAAGCCAAAAGTCACTATGAGCCAGGTCAGGTGAGTAGGGAGCATGAGGAATCACTTCAAAGTTGTTATCACGAAGAAACTGTTGCGTAACGTTAGCTCGATGTGCAGGTGCGTTGTCTTGGTGAAACAGCACACGCGCAGCCCTTCCCGGACGTTTTTGTTGCAGTGCAAGAAGGAATTTGTTCTCCAAAACATTTTCGTAGGATGCAGCTGTTACCGTAGTGCCCTTTGGAACGCAATGGGTAAGGATTACGCCCTCGCTGTCCCAGAACATGGACACCATTATTTTTTTCAGCACTGGCGGTTACCCGAAATTTTTTTGGTAGCGGTGAATCTGTGTGCTTCCATTGAGCTGACTGGCGCTTTTTTTCTGGATTGAAAAATGGCATCCACGTCTCATCCATTGTCACAACCGACGAAAAGAAAGTCCCATTCATGCTGTCGTTGCGCGTCAACATTGCTTGGCAACATGCCACACGGGCAGCCATGTGGTCGTCCGTCAGCATTCGTGGCACCCACCTGGATGGCACTTTTCGCATTTTCAGGTCGTCATGCAGGATTGTGTGCACAGAACCCACAGAAATGCCAACTCTGGAGGCGATCTGTTCAACAGTCATTCGGCGATCCCCCAAAACAATTCTCTCCACTTTCTCGATCATGTCGTCAGACCGGCTTGTGTGAGCCCAAGGTTGTTTTGGTTTGTTGTCACACGATGTTCTGCCTTCATTAAACTTTCGCACCCACGAACGCACTTTCGACACATCCATAACTCCATCACCACATGTCTCCTTCAACTGTCGATGAATTTCAATTGGTTTCACACCACGTAATTTCAGAAAACGAATGATTGGACGCTGTTCAAGTAAGGAAAACGTCGCCATTTTAAGTATTTAAAACAGTTCTCATTCTCGCCGCTGGCGGTAAAATTCCATCTGCCGTACGGTGCTGCCATCTCTGGGACTTATGGACAATGAACGCGGCCTCATTTTAAAACAATGCGCATGTTTCTATCTCTTTCCAGTCCGGAGAAAAAAAATCGGAGGCCTTAGAACTTGAATGCACCTCGTATTGTCAACAACTAAGACGTTTTGCAGACGCAGTCCAACAACAACGACCAGGAAGACTGCGTGAAGTGATGCTACTTCACGATAATGGCCGCCCGCATTTTCTTCTAGACTGACAAAACTACACCGGAGTTGGTTTGGGAAGTCATTGTGCACCCACCTTATTCGCCTGATCTTCCACCCTCAGATTTTCACCTTTACCGCTCTGTGTCGAACAGTCTTAAAGGAACTTCCTTTCCGAATGAAAACGCGCTCCGAACATGGTTCGATGAGTTCTTCGCCTCAAACCACGCGATTTCTACAGTCAAGGATTCGAAAAGTTACTCCAGCGTTCGCAGACTATTGTAACCAGTGAAGGAGAATATACAGGGTGTACATAAAGTCCGGGAACACTTTCAATTATTAGTTGCACAAGAACTAAACACTGTACAGATGTCATACGTATTGCATTTTGAAGAGAAACACTGATTTATCTTTTTTTTTTTTTTTTTTTTACAAACATTCGATACGCGAACCATGAGTGACCCGGCAGATGTCAATACCGCAATCGAATTCTTGCCATACCCGTCCCAGCACGGCATCGTCGACTGTGGCAGTCGTTTCCCGTATTCTCTCCCGGTGCTCTGCTACATCACGTCGTAGAGGCGGTAAATGCACCAGATCTTCACTGCGTCCCCACAGAAAAAAGTGACAAGGAGTGAGATCTGGTGATCGGGGAGGCCATTTTATGAAACAGCTGTCCTCTTCTGTAGCACGGCCGATCCATCGATACGGCATCTCCGTCTTCAGGTACCCACGAATTTCATGATGAAAGACAAACGGAGAGTCCAATTGTATTTGAGGCATCAGCCACTGCAGCAACATATCCGTGTAGGAATATCCAGCGACAGTGCTCTTGGCGGAGACGATTGGGCCGTACCGCTTTCGACGTGACAAGGCACAAAAAAAAAAATTACCTTCGGAGAATCACACTCAAATTCAATGTATTTAGTGTGAAAAGTGGCTTCGTCGCTAAAAATTAAGCGATCAACAGTGCCATCTCCATCCTCATTCAACTGTTGCAACGACGAACAAAACTCAAAACATGAGTACGAAGTCTTTCGCGACGGAGTCCTTGCCTAAAAAGTTCTCGGTTTACTTGCCGCGTCAAATTTGGATAAAATCCGGAGCTTTCGATGACTACCTCCGTCTTCTTCGTCAGGGGCAAAACTGATTGTCGTGGACCGGTGAGGTTTCCGATTTAAAATACTTAACCAAATTATTAGCACCTGTAGTCGGCCACTGTAGCCAACATTTTAATAACTCTCTTGACATCATAAAGCAGATGAGGGTAGGTCCGAATGACATCGTGTTCAGCCTAGATGTGGTCTCTTTGTTTACAAGGGTACCGTTGGAAGATACGTTAAAACTGTTGGCTGCTCATTTCTCTCCTGAAATACTGAAGTTATTTCGACACACTTTGACGACCACCTATTTTATGTATGGTGGAAAATATTATGAAATGACTCGCGGAACAGCCATGGGTTCGCCACTGCCACCAGCCATAGCTAACTTTTTCATGGAGGACTTCGAAGAACGAGCGTTGAACAGGGCTCCCTCACGTCCATACTGCTTCTTCACGTATGTTGACGATACATTTTTAATCTGGCCACATGGGGATGAGGCAATGCAGCAGTTTGTTGATCATTTGAATGGTATACATCAGAGCATAAGATTTACAGTGGAAGTGGAGAAGGATGGGAAGTTACCCTTCTTAGATATGCTGGTGGAGCGAAAATCAGATGGATGTCTCGGACATTCTGTGTACAGAAAACCGACGTATACAGATTTATATCTAACCGCACGTAGTTTTCACCACCCAGCTCAGAAGAGAGCTATGCTGAATATCTCAGTACAGAGAGCAACCGGTCCACGACAGTCAGTTTTACCCCTGATGAAGATGACGGAGGTAGTCATCGAAAGCTTGGGATTTTATCCAAATTTGACGCGGCAAGTAAACCGACAACTTATTATGCAAAAACTCAAAACGCTTGTCTTTGTCGTCGTCATTGAGCTTTTGCACTAGCTCCAATTTGAATGGTTTCATAGACAGCTTCTGTCGCAGGACTTTCCACACTATCATTGGAGCCATTTCGAGCTCACAGGACGCACGACGCACCGATTTCTTTGGACTCCTTATGAATGTCTCTCGTACACGCTCCACATTCACTTCACTTCCACTGGGACGTCACAAGCAACATGCGTAACGAATTTGTTGTGCCAGTGGTAAATGGCCTTCCTTGTTGGTGGCTTCCTAACGTCTAAACATCCGTTAAACAGCTGTAGCACACTTGCTTTTTGTCGTACTCCAACACACAGAACTCTCGCTCCGCACCTGAACTCGCCATGTTTGCGACTAGCGCTGACTATCGGCAAATAACCAAACTCACTGTGGCGGTGTACATGAACAAAAACTGTCAGGGTTTCTCTTCAAAATGACATATGCATGATATCTGTACAACCGGACTTCATGAACACACTGTATTATTGATGAATAAAATGTCTGTTACGTGTATCTGTTGTGTTTATTTAACTTATCGAAACTCATGCACCAACTCATCTTTACAGGAATGATGTTCAGACTGTGCGCTGCAGTATTTATATTGTTAGTAGTGTTAGTGTCATTATTAGCCGTTAGGCACCTCTACTGGTTCGGCGACGTACGGGTAAAAACAAAAAAAAAGTTTCGGTGTGCAGAAGTGAGCATCAGTCTGGACAATGTGGCAGGCCTTTACTCGTAAAGCTGTTTCATCAAAACAACAGCAATAGTACTGTAGCTCTTCGTGAGTATCGACGCATTACAGGAATACGGAGAGGTCCTCTTTCTGTACCGCGTTTGAAGAGCCTGATTCGAAGTTCGAAATAAGTGGCGATTTGGAAATTGCTCCTGAGACAAGCCTACGGCCATTTGCATCACATATTGTTGAAGAAGTTACTGTTCGCGTGTCTGAGAATGCTGGGCGCAATGTGCGATCTTCAAACTGCGCACGAAGCGTTTCACGACAGCTGTGCATTCCACGACCCACCGTTCGAAAAGAACTGCGAACAATGTTGTGAAATGGTATTCGTTCAAACTTCACATTGCGTAGTGACGAATTTTTGCAAAGCGATGCAGACATTCGAGTAGACTTTGTTCTGACGTTTCTTACAAAGACTACGTGGTCTTGGAACATTTTTTGGAGTGACGAAGCAGACGTCACGCTGATAGGAGCAGTGGAGACTGATAACTATCGTATTTGGCGATCGTCACTTCCAACGAACGTTCATGAAGCTACCCTGCCTAGTCAACGCGTCACTGTGTGCTGAGGCTTCACGGCACAGTTCATGATTTATTAAAAAAAAAAGAAGAAAGAAAGAAAAGAAACTCGGACCCCAAGGATCAGGCAGGCATACAAAGCGTGAGAATGTGATCGCTGCTCTGTGAGAAGAGGTGCTTTGGACTCAACCTCTCCGTATTCCTCAATGCGAGGACCAGCAGCACTATTGCCGTTATTTTGATGAAACAGCTCTACGAGTAAAGGCGTGCCACCCTGTCCAGTCCATTGTTGATTGCCTGCACAATGAAGCTTGTTTTTCAACCCAACGTCTAGCGGCAACTCGTGACACTAACAGTACGTGCATCGCACAGACTGAACTTCATTCCTTTGAAGTTAGTTACCTACACAGTAAGTAGTTTTTTCGTGTACAGCAGCTCAAGTTTAATTATGGTCGCCCTGTATGTTGACTAAATGCCAGTTCTTTTAATCCCATAAAGGTACGACAAATTTCGCAGCTGATACAGGTCTCCAGAAAGTACTTAAGTACGAGGTCGTCAGAAACAAAAACAAAAAATAACGTATCTCTAGAAGTGTGAGGTTGGACGGTTATAAACACATTGCACTGAAGGATATAATTATGTCTGTATATACTGCAAAAATAAATGAAGATGAGGGAACGAGGTGGCCAGAATGGTTGATTACAGATGGAGTACGACATTTCTTCACTAGAATCCAAGACATAAAGGGTGATTGAGACGATAATGTAATGGAATCTGGGTTGGTCATGTTAAAAAGCGTACATGAGCAGCTGAAGAAGGCGACGCCCTGAAAAGCCAGTGGAGGCCTTTAGCTACAGTGGATGTCAAATGGATGATGATGATCATGGTGGTGATGTGATGATAATTATCGTGATGGAAGGAAGTTTCCAGCCTTAACACCTTTCAGTTCTTCCCTAGGTGTCGTCGGATGAGAAACAAATTTCATGGCGACCGAACCTGCTTTCCCACGCCGTACTGACCGTCACTGGCTATTTATGTCCTACTGTCACCTGAGAGGTTAACTGCTGTATCGGCCTTCGATTTGCTCCAGCTTGGACGCGGCGGTCGTGTCTGCCATTTTTATCGTCACGGAGAATGCGCCACGCTGTCGCTGTGTTTAAAATATTACGCAGCCGCCTGCTCCGGACTGGCACGCCATATTAAAATACATGGCAAGCCACCAGACGTGTCGTGTCGCGCGCTCTCACAAAGGAAAGAAAAAGATAAGGTTTGGGGGAGGAGGGGGGTGGGGGGAGACAGATCCATACCGGGAACCGAGGTTGTGTAATTCTAAGATGACGGCTGTGGTGTGTACGTGCGTCGGACGCGAGGAAACACGACATCGAAACTAAACCCCGAGTTTTATATCTGCTTTTTTCTCTCCCCTGCCAGAGCAAGTGTGGATCCTCTCCGCTTTTCTCGCGCAGTTAAATTACGGCAATTTATAGGTGTGCCAGCACCTGCGAAGAAAAACGTTTTAAGCTGGCGGGACGGTACGGACGACAAGGACTCCTACGTCCGAAGAGATTATGGCGTGTCTGCGAGATAGTGAAGTGCGAACGCCGTACCTGGCGTAGTGAATCAGCGAGGATACGACCACACGCGGTACTTCCAGGACACCGCAGCAGACCGAGGCGTACTTGACAGTTTATGTCCGCAACCGGTTCGAGCAACGAACGCTAAACACAGCCCACTTTGTACCAGAAACTTCTCTTACTTTCCTGCAGAGCTCCGTTCTTGCCGTTCACAGAGCGTGTTTTTTTCAGAAATGGTTTCCACACCCAGACACGCTCTCCTCACCCTAATCCATCCTATACACTTTTCTTAAATTTTTTACCTTTTTACTGCTTTGATGCTGCCGCCACGGAACCCTTCACCTCAGATTAGCACCTACACCCGAGAGCACAGAATATGGTTCGATAAACATATCCACGAGTGGAGGCTCCGAGTAGAATAAACTCTGCCAGACTGCAGTCGTCATCGTCAAAGGCCCAATTCACACAGACGTGACGCAGAACGTTTCTGCTACATTTGTCGATTCACAAAATTCTCTGTTGCAACGTGAAACAATAGGAGCGTGGAAGCGCTTGAACGAAGTAAGGAAGATAAAGATAACTTTCGTGACTAGGAGGATAATAAACGCAAGGCAGTGAGGAATACATTAATACATCGACAAGAAATGGTTCTCTTGAAGGAAAATTGCCAGCTGTTGGTGTGAGCAGAACAACGTGGTAACTCAAACCCGTAAATAATAATAATAATAATAATAATAATAATAATAATAATAAAAATAATGATTCGCGTAGCGAAAATGCTGCAGGAAAATGTTAAATGTTTGAGAGCTCTAATGTTGCAGTGTAACATCTAGCAGAAACTCGAATGTTTTGATCAAAAGTCCCACTTTTACATGATTTTGTGAGAGATGTTTAAAATACTACGACACTTTACAAAATCTGATCGTCCGCAAATACGAAGGTAGTTTGATAAGTGTGGTAAATTTCCTTGAAAGAATGGAACATTTTTGTTGCGTCTTCATGATTGGTAAGCTTGATTACTCCAAGGACCATACAAAGACTTTCATTATGTATGGGGTACAGTTCATTACTGACAGCCGTCTGAATAGGTAAATGCGCGTTGGATGAACAAAGACCAAGGATAGCACGCAAAAAGTGCTCTTTCACCAGGATATTGCGCCATCCCACACATCATCGATAATAATAGCGAAAGTGCATGAAATGGGCTTTGAATTGGTTCCTCAGCCACGTCATTCAGCAGACGTAGCCCCCGCCCCCCCTCCAGTGACTTCTTCCCTTAATTGAAACTTTGGCTTGCTCGGAACAAATTTGCATCAAATGAGGAAGTGATAGTTGTAGTAAATGACTACGTTGTATTGTTTGACAAAATTTATTTTTCCAACTTCATGGAAAAGGTGGAGGATCGTTGGACCTAATGTATACACCTCAAAGAAGACTATGTCGAGAATCAAGATGTTTATGAAATCAATATTTTCCCTTGCTTTTTTGGTAGACTTGTCAAACGACCATCGTATTTCATTGCTGTAGGCCACAAATTCCTCGTTACAGGGTGAAGCTTCTTACCGTGTTAAAGCGATTTTGCTCTTGTAGAGAAGGAAAAAACAGATCCATTCTCGTACATCATCCAAACAACTAGATTCCAGTCGCTGCTATCGACAAGGACAACGTATTCATGTAACTGCTGCTGTAAGTAGGCTTCGAGATTCCCGCAGGAGGTCAAACATAACTGTGCATCCGCACTGGAGGCTGTGGATTCATAGATTCGCATTGTAAGGAGGCTGTTAGGTTTTTATGTTGGTAACGCCACGTAGCGCTCTATATTAAAATCACTGACTGTGCTGTGCGAAGTCTGTGGCTGGTTTGCATTGTTGGAGTATTCGGTATTGTAGTGTTGGGCAGTTGGATGTGAACAGCGCGTAGCGTTGCGCAGTTGGAGGTGAGCCGCCAGCAGTGGTGGATGTGAGGAGAGAGATGTCAGAATTATGAGAGCGGACGATCTGGACGTGTGTCCATCAGAAAGAGTAAATTTGTAATAGTGGATATCATGAACTGACATATATATGATGCATATTTAACATCCCCTTAGAAAAATTATGAATGACGGTGCTGATAAACCTCTTACGTTATTTGATTTTCAAAGAGCTGAGCAGAAAGGAACGTACTCAGACATTTCTGTCTTTACTTATTCTTTTTAGTGCAACGCAATCTGACTTCATAATCCCTAGAAAATAATGGCCCTGACTAACAATAACCTATACCTTTCATGAGTCACTTACCTCACAAAAATCTTCGTTACTCGAAGTACTGCAATACAGAGAGCGCCAATACTGCCAGCTAAATAAAAGATTCTAACTACTGAAAGGCATACTTAGCTCCCCACATCCACCACTGATGGCGGCTCACCTCCAACTGCACAACGCTACGCGCTGTTCACATCCAACTGCCCAACACTACAATAGCCAATATTCCAACTATGCAAACCAGCCACAGACTTCACATAGCACAGTCAGTGATTTTCATATAGAGCGCTACGTGGCGTTACCAACATAAAAACCTAACAGCCTCCTTACAATGCGAATCTATGAATCCACAGCCTCCAGTGCGGATGCACAGTTATGTTTGACCTCCTGCGGGAATCTCGAAGCAGCGAGCATGGACGGGGCTGCGGATATGTGGCTCTCGATGAGAGTGTGAGTCAGCCGGGAGGCTGCCGAGGTAGTCCGCGCGTTTGCTATCAACACTGTGCCCGGGTGGCGTGCTGGTTGACGTAACTGGCTAAAAAAAGGAGATCCCGGGTTCGAGTTGTGGTCCTGCACATGTTTTCAGTCGTCGCACCCGATTCCGTACAAAATCCCGATATATCATTAGTTCTTCTCGCAACTCCACCTTCAATTACGTAACATGGCAACGGATTCCTGTCTGCATGAGGAACCAGAGGACTAACGTACTAGATCAAGTGCTGCACAGAGGCCCATTTGAAATAAATATGTCTGCCTAAAAATTTCATTTGATGGGCGTATTACGCTAAGGGGAAGAAAAAGTCATTACATTCTGCAAGCGTGGGTTCCACAAGGCGTTGCAAAGAAGCCGAGAGGTACTGCGAAAAGAAATATGCTGCCAGATGTCATTTCAGTTTTCCCTACCTTGTACGATAAATTTGTACTAATAAAAATGCCCAAGACGAAAGCCTTATTCGACATGTGGCGGTATATCCTAGCTGAAAAACGGAAATTCTATGAAGGGTTACCAAGTAAACAGCGGATTTGCACGTTTGTCTGGCAAAAACCATTGAATGAGGACAAAAAATATAATCCTGGCTGTATATGTTTAGTGTAATTGCAACGGAAATAGAATTAAATTTTGGCATATCTTCTGCTGTTGTTGTGCAGATTCGTATTTTGAAAATTTTCAAAAACAATATAAGCCGTTGTGTAACAACAGTTACAAAAATATGCAGAATCACATTCTACCTTACACACACTGCCTATAACAAGCAAGCGCTAACAGTTGCGCAAATATAAAACAATTTCTTCGTTCTCCTGCAAAATTTGCTTTTTGTTAGTTACAGCTTTATTCGGGTGAACGGTTAAATTATGTATCATTATGTACAGTGTTTTTAATAACGCAAATTATAGACTAAACTGTTTTGTTAAGTTGTCCATCTATGTTCTCCGAAGCTTTGTCTTGCGTTCTGCGATTGCAATAGTCTGCACGATTATTCTCGTATAACTGAGGATACTTTTCTATTATTTCCGAAACTTTATCTAAGACTCTAAAGAATTTCTCATTTTAACTCCTGAAATTTATGAAAATAGTAGCGCGCATCTGGAACGTCTCTACCACGCGGCTCTTCAGTGCGCCATTCGTGGCGAAAAACGGACGTGTCGCGGACCACGAAGCGATGCGTCTCCGCCACGCCACCACTGTGTGTATTGCATTGTTCGTTAACTTGGAGACGGCTTGAAACAGCGCCACGTCGCAGCCAGACGTTCGCACCACGCCACTTCTGTGTCAGCCGGGCCATTCAGGCTCAGTACGTGGCGTGACGGTAGGTGTGCATAACACAATCACCTCTGGTTCGCTTAGATATTACGTTGGACAGCAGCGGTTACATTTATGATGTTTTACACCTGGTGGCTACGCCTTATCTCTATGCCCTATGTTCGAGATCTCTTTCAACAAGATAACACAACACCGTGGAAACTAGCCGCGTGTTTGCTAGATTCCTCTAAGAAAATGTTCAAATGTGTGTGAAATCTTATGGGACTTAACTGCTAAGGTCATCAGTCCCTAAGCTTACACACTACTTAACCTGAATTATCCTAAGGACAAACAGACACACTCATGCCCGAGGGAGCACTCGAACCTCCGCCGGGACCAGCCGCACAGTCCATGACTGCAGCGCCTTAGACCGCTCGTAGATTCCTCTACATCCTCAAAATACCTACAAATTTAATCAAGTGTTCTTCCTATAGGGTGGTTATGATTAAAGAACAGCTTCTCACAGATCTCCAGTGAGGGCTGTGATTATCGTGTGGCAGCGAAAATTACTACATGTTCTGATGCCTTAATGCGGAATCGATTTATGCTGGAAAAAATCAGTTTCAATTTTGACCACAATGTTCAAATCGGGCGCCTTGAATGCAAGAAGTACGTGTAGAAACGTTCCTGTAAGTAATGGATTAGGAGTAATATTCGGCAAAAAAGGTCAGTCAAATAGGAGGGCATAATGTTGATTTTATTATTAAACACCGATTTGACAATTTGTTCAACATCAGCACCGGAGACGTCAACGGGATGCTGTACAGCTCGTATCTACCAAATTTCTCTACTATACGATAGTTACAATCCACACTGGACGACCGTTGTTAGCTGTACTTTAATTATAACATACCGTACTATACAATATACCCACAATAAGTAAAATTTCGCAATTTGAAATCCTTTCCAGTGTTGCAAACAAGAAAGTTGACAGCATCTGTCGTAAAAGTTTTGAAAATATTTATTACAGCGTATCGATTTCAGCCACTGAATGACCTTCTTCAGTGCAAACATTTGTCTTGAAGGCTGATGTAGTGCTTCAGCTTCAATGAGGCGTCGGTACAAAAGAACACAGCAGGTAACGAACGAATTTCAGTTTTTATGTTTGCATTGAAGATGGGCACACACAGAGTGAAAACGATTTGCTGCAATAAATGATTTTAGACCTTTTACGACAGGTGTTGCCCATTTTCTTGGCTACAATACGAACATGCCGTCGTTGAGCACCTGATTCCCAATGGAATCCAGCCTCAAAATCTTTCCGGTGCAAGTCATACCACGTGTTCCAAAACGAATATCAGAACTGTAGGGCTTTGTAGCATGTATTTCATTAAATTTGCAGTACAAATAACACATCAAATGATTGAGCAACACAGAGAGTATTGAATATAAGCATCGAGTCGATAGGCGAGTTCTTCCCAAACCTTGATCAAAGTCAGTACATCGAAAAACCATTCCAAGTTGCAAATATTTTATTTTTCATTTGATGACTATTTTGGCGCCGAGACCCGTTTTCAAATCAACCTATCATCATCATCATCATCAGTGTTCGGCCTAAAGGCATGTTTTCACATGGTAGTTCTCTAGGCTGTCCGGTCTTCTGCCATCCTCTTCAGGTCTGCATAATTTCCTCTTCCCTTTATGTCGTCTATCATCTTGTATCTCCTTCTTCCTCTCAGTCTTCTCCCACAAACCAATCCTTCCAAAGCATCTACTAGCAAGCACTCCCTTCTCAATGTATGTACCAACCAGTTCTTTTTCCTTCCTCTTACAACCTTCAGCAGACATCATCTCTCACCAACCCTTTCCAATACTCTTTCATTACTCACTCTTTCCACCCGGCTTATTCTCTCCATTCTCCTCCACATCCACATCTCAAAGGCTTCTAACCTTTTTTCATCCTCTTGTCTCAGTGTCCATGTTTCTGCCCCATATAGTGCCTGTGGTGTCACAGCCAGACACCACACTTGCTAGGTGGTAGCCTTTAAATCGGCCGCGGTCCGTTAGTATACGTCGGACCCGCGTGTCGCCACTATCAGTGATTGCAGACCGAGCGCCGCCACACGGCAGATCTAGAGAGACTTCCTAGCACTCGCCCCAGTTGTACAGCCGACTTTGCTAGCGATGGTTCACTGACAAATTACGCTCTCATTTGCCGAGACGATAGTTAGCATAGCCTTCAGCTACGTCATTTGCTACGACCTAGCAAGGCGCCATTACCAGTTACTATTGATACTGTGAATAATGTACCGTCAAGAGCGATGTTCACCATTTATGGATTAAAGTTAAGTATTCCACAGCTACGTCCTTTTTTGCTAGTCTAATTTCCTTGACCTGTTCCAGACCTCACGCCAGCCTGCGTGAGCTAAAACGCGTGCCTTTCGGCTTCCTCTCATACAGGGTTAGCTCTCTTGCCAATCCACAACAGTGTCACATTCAAATCAACCTACAGGTCAGAAAACCAAATTTACACTCACGCATAATACTGTTGTTACCAAATTCTTAAGCATATGCTAAGATAGAGAACACGTCGTTGTAAACTTACGCATGGCATTTCCGATACATCAAAAAATGTTTAATGTACATTTTCAGTGCATACAGATTGCTGGTAGTTTACTCCTTCCTCTGTCGTAAGGAAACCAGGGGAAGGAAGCGCCATATCGGAATGTAGGAAACCTTTATTATTTATTAAGATGTTCTCCAACCACGAAGAATGCAACAATGTATACAATAACCGTGAAACCCCACATATAATTAATACTTTTAAAAATCGTTATCAAAAGTGTCAAACACTTAAAATAACTCACCAGTGGTACACAGCAGCGCAACATAAGGCGCGTATTACGAAATTGTACGCCATGTTCCACTTAAAAATCATTGAACCTTAAACCATGCAAGTCAACAGTAAAATTGATCAGTGTATTCTACAGTAATTGTTGCAACAATTGCTTCAGTCCTGCTTCAATGTCCGGTACATCAGCTGGTAGCGGAGGCACGTACACATGACCCTTCATAAATGTATGTTGTTTGTATTTTAAGTGTTACAAAGCCTTAAAACACCGATATTCATTTTGCAAAATCCGGTATTAATGGTCAGTAGTGTAAAATGTTTTCATTCTACAAAATAATAGAAAATACGGCGACACTCCGAAAATTCACTGTAAGCTTCCAAGAGAGACCAGTCTCTGGCAATTCACCGACGCTTTATTCCTGTTGTTGTTGTTCTGGTCTTCAATCCAGAGACTGGTTTGATGGAGATCTCGATGCTACTCTACCCTGTGCAAGCTTCTTCATCTCCCAGTACCTACTGCAACATACATCCTTCTGAATCTGCTTAGTGTATTCATGTCTTGGTCTCCCTCTACGATTTTTACCCTCCACGCTGCCCTCCAATGCTAAATGTGTAATCCCTTGATGCCTCATAACATGTCCTACCAACCGGTCCCTTCTTCTTGTCAAGTTGTGCCACAAATTTCTCTTCTCCCCAATTCTATTCAATACCTCGTCATTAGTTATGTGATCTAACCATCTAATCTTCAGCATTCTTCTGTAGCACCACATTGCGAAAGCTTCTATTCTCTTCTTGTCTAAACTATTTAACATCCATGTTTCACTTCCATACATGGCTACACTCCATACAAATACTTCCAGAAACGACTTCCTGACACTTAAATCTATACTCGATGTTAACAAATTTCTCTTCTTCAGAAACGCTTTCCTTGCCATTGCCAGTCTACATTTTATATCCTCTCTACTCCGACCATCATCAATTATCTTGCTCCCCAAATAGCAAAACTCATTTACTACTTTAAGTGTCTCACTTCCTAATCTAATTCCTCAGCATCAATCGATTTAATACGACTACATTCCATTATCGTCGTTATAACTGGCCGACAGTTATTGTCCAATCTGCTCATAAATACTCGTTCTATGATTTGTTGATCTGTATGTTGACTCGTTTTATCAATAGCATTGAAAGACGATACGAATATTACAGAAGCCACAGAACGTCCTACCAAATGCCTTTGAAAAAATTGTTTAAGAACCAAAAATTTTAGGGCCACTGTTGTGGCAAATTGATATATCGGTGTTACATCCGGTTATCAGCAAAAAATAAAAATAACTGTTATAATCGAGACCAAACAAATACCGAAAAATACTAGTGATTCCGAACGAATATGCCGGTATCGGTGTTAATCGGTCCGTTTTTTCCATCCCTACTTCAAATGTGCGTTCCTGTCATGTCCCTCAATACTGATCGTTCCTCCTAGGATGTTGTTGTTGTGGTCTTCAGTCCAGAGACTGGTTTGATGCAGCTCTTCACGCTACTCTATCCTGTGCAAGCTTCTTCATCTCCCAGTACCTACTGCAACCTACATCCTTCTGAATGTTGATGTTCATCTTATATCCTCCTTTCAAGACACTGTCCATTCCGTTCAACTGCTCTTCCAGGTCCTTTCCTGCCTCTGACAGAATTACAATGTCATCGACGAATCTCAAAGTTTTTATTTCTTCTCCGTGGACTTTATTCCTACTCCAAATTTTTCTTTTGTTTCCTTTACTACTTGCTCAATGTACAGATTGAATAACATCGGGGATAGGCTACAACCCTGTCTCACTCCCTTCCCAACCACTGCTTCCCTTTCGTGCCCCTCGACTCTTATAACTGCCATCTGGTTTCTGTAAAAATTGTAAATAGCCTTTCGCTCCTTGTATTTGCCCCCTGCCACCTACAGAATTTGTAAGAGAGTATTCCAGTAAATATTGTCAAAAGCTTTCTCTAAGTCTACAAATGCTAGAAACGTAGGTTTGCCTTTCCTTAATCTTTCTTCTAAGATAAGTCGTAGGGTCAGTATTGCCTCACGTGTTCCAACATTTTTACGGAATGCAAACTGACCTTCCCCAAGGTCGACTTCTAGTAGGTTTTCCATTCGTCTGTAAAGAATTCCTATTAGTATTTTGCAACTGTGACTTATTAAACTGATAGTTCGGTAATTTTCACATCTGTCAACACCTGATTTCTTGGGATTGGAATTATTATATTCTTTTTGAAGTCTGAGGGTATTTCTCCTGTCTCATACATCTTTCTCACCAGATGGTAGAGTTTTGTCAGGGCTGGCTCTCCCAAGGCTATCAGTAGATCTAAAGAATGTTGTCTACTCTCGGGGTCTTGTTTCGACTCAGGTCTTTCAGTGCTCTGTCAAACTCTCCACGCAGTATCTTATCTCCCATTTCGTCTTCATCTACATTCTCTTCCATTTCCGGAATATTGTCCTTGTATAGATCCTCTATATACTCCTTCTACCTTTCTGCATTCCCTTCTTTGCTTAGAACTGGGTTTCCATCTGAGCTCTTGATATTCATACAAGTGGTTCTCTTTTCTCCAAATGTCTCTTTAATTTTCCTGTACGCAGTATCTATCTTACCCCTGGTGATATATGCCCCAACCAGAACGAAAAAAGGCAAGGGGAGAGAGACATGATCCAATGGAAGCAAAGTAAAGGAAGTGTTCAACGAACAGATAAATTATGAAATCCCTGTATTTAAATTACAAAACTGTGTGGGAACAGAAACTATCTAATGTTGGAGTATGGGCAATAATAATGATGTTTTCTGTTTCAATACACGGAATTAGAATTGTAAGATGTCAGTACACACACACACACACACACACACACACACACACACACACACGTACACAAACACACACACACACACACACACACACACACACACACCGACATGCACGCGCGCGGGAGGCTTGGTGACATAAGACTTTATAGGCGTCGTTACACTTGAAGTTTACACAGGCTTACGGCGTATTTACTGTACGCTGGAGTAGCGCTGTCCCCTACCCACCTGACCCCCCTCCCCCCCCCCCCACACACACACAGACACACACATTCACACAGAGCTGTGTGTGTGGAAGTGTGTGCTAGCACCAACCGGCACCTCAGATTTATTAGCCTATCAAAACATTTTTAGTGCCGCAGATTTCATTCGGTGCGCAGGCGATAGCGTGGACCAGCGCTATGGGTGTTAGCCCCATTTCTATCGCGTGATATCCAGGCCTTGACATTCGGCATTTGTGACGGTAAGCTGGAACTCGTGACGTTTCGTTGAAATATTCTCTCTTACAAGACCACACTAATTTCCAAAAATTAGTCGAAAAAAGTTATCAAAACCGTCGGCATCAAATGCCGCAGACTTCCTGTATTTTGACACTTACTAACATTAAAACCGTGTGTGTGAACGGCACTCCTACCTGGGACCTTTGGTTTCTGGGAAAGTGCCCTAACGTCTGAGCTATCCAAGCACGACTCGTGACGCAAGGCCCTCTCTCACTCCCTTACAACCGCCGGAACCTCTTCTTCTACTTCACAGAAGTTCTCTCGCATACCTAGCAGGACTAACACTCTCGGAAGAAACAAGTATCATTAGTCGTGGCTGAATAATTCAGTCGGTGGAGCACTTGCCTGCTAAAGGCAAAAGTCCAAGACTCTATATGGCACACAGAACAATTTCTACAGCTTTAATCACATTAAAGATATGTGAGATGCGTATACTGGAAGAACGTGGTAGTTTTACTGTGGGTAGACAGAGAACAGAATTCAATGTAAGGGGGAAGAATATCATTGTTTGTCTCTGCATTTCCATCTTTTCACAGACGGTTGCGGGACTCGGCTGTTCGATACAGGATGTCAAATCAAACACTTTTAGCAGTCTAGTCTCCGAACTTACTTTATTTGACTACCAGTTTCGGCGATATACTACGCCATCTTCAGGCCCCTGAACGACGTATGGGAAGATTCTACCTCGATTCTGGTCAAAACAGGGGCCAGCAATCCTGCTATTAGTAGATTTCTGCTTGCTATGGTGATCACTTCAACCATCATGTTTATGGTGCACAAATATTGTGTTTTGTAAAGTTCAAAATTAGGTGGAATGCACTTATTCAACAACCTGACTTGTGTTTATGCGACTTACCCGGGTAAGGATGTCGGGTGTTCGCGAATGGAGAGAAGGTGGAATATTGTGGTATGCAAGCGTCAGCAGACTAAGGTTTCGAAGACGGGGAAGACAATGTGTGTTGGGGCCTAGAGTTTATGGGAGATGTTGGACAGGTGAAAGCGTTCCATGTGGTTTAGGTGTGAGAATTTTACGGGCAGGTACAAGATGCTGACGAGGTGCTAGTAGGATACGAAAATCAAAACGGACTGCACGTCATTCACAAATCTGAAGCCAGCTTTGAAACTTGGGTGGGACGGACTTCAACCAATGTTCACGTAAGTAAGGATATGGCAAGTGTGACTGTTAAATCTGTGCAAAGTGATCGATATATTTAGTGCCCATATTCGAGCTTTAGTGATTTCGATAGTTTGATACTACACACTAGCCAGCAGAAAGAAACACCCACAATAGATCTAGTGTTGAAATATCATGTCGAACGGATTCAGAGGCGTGCTGTTGTAGTCGTAACAGTTCGGTAGAGCTGTAACGAAAGTGTAACAGAAATGCCCGGAGCAAAATGGGAATCTCTGGAAGGAATAAAAACCAGTTTACGCCGTACCCTGTTGGGTAAGCTTAGACGACCTGTATTCGAAGACGACTGTCTACTATTATGCTACAACTGAAGTATATCTCTTGTAGGGATCATGCGAATAGATGAGAGAGATTAGGGTGCGTACAGACGCATATAGACACTCATTTTTTGTCGGTTAGTAGCGAATGGGATAGAAAATTGCTGATGTTTGTACCATGAACCCTTCGCCGAGCACCGTACGGTCGCTTGCGGAGTATGTAGGTGTAGATAAGTGCATTACAAATCAGTTTTTCAATTAATGGTAGTCCTAGGTCCGTATTTAAATGTAAAAGTGAGCTGTATAAGAAATGAGGAATCAGACAATAGCAACACGAGCGTTTCGTTGACGGAGATGTTAGATATTTGAATGCATACGATTTCAAGAAAAGATAGAGGGCAGTTTTGTATGTGGGAAAAGGAAGTGTGTTACGGAATTTAAAGTGACATCTTATGTCATTACGGATGTGCGAAACCATGCGACATGGCTGAAAATATGTGGGAATGGCAATCGAAATATAGTAAACATATGTTAATGTACACCGAAACTACCGTCATTTTCTTCGCGATGGCGTAAGCACTAAAGCGAAGCGTACTTGTAGAGTTTTGAAAGGGTCCTTCGTGCCAGAGAATTCACTGAAAAAGGTTTCATGATTATTAACACGTTTCCTTACCCCAGAGGTGCATTAATACGTTTTTGGATACAGTTTTCCCTGTACTGCCTTAACCTTTTTGTTTCTTCCGCTCCAGGATCAATAGCAGAGACGGCAGTCGGAGTTTGCGTGACATTCCCTGGCGGACGACACCATCTATCGGCATCCACTAGAACTACCTCGGTGCGACCGGCAAGTGGTAGCAGTGAGATGTTTTGAAGCCGTTTGCCCCAGCCGGGGAACTGCATGTAGATGTGGCACTGCAGGAGATCGGCTAAATATCATCTTGGTTATCACCCAGTCCAGTCCTTGCCACCTTGAGTGCATACAACTTGAAAAAAGCGAATATATTCACACGACTAGGAGCTATTTGCCGTGGGATATTATTATACGCCTGCTTTCCGGCAGAGAATTGTATTCTTACGGCATGTAAAATTTCATAACAATGGAATGATTCACGAGCAGAACACAGCAAGTGCCGTAGCCGGATTTCTCAAAAACTTCGCTCAGTGGAAGTGGAGTCAAAATAACTGAACACATTTCTCTATAGATACTTAGTTCTTTATAAGAAAATGACGAACAGAGTTTTCGACGTCGTTAGGATGCCTTTAAGAGTATGATAGTCTCAACCGAAATGTTGGCACAGTGGCTAGCATTGTATTTCTTACTTTCATCCTCCATATGTGAAACCCGGTTATTGTTTTTATTTATGTTATTTATTTAGAGACCTGCAACAATGAAAAAATGCCAGAAAACAATCACAATGTACAACCATTAATCGAAGAACAAACTCTGATGGAGCCGGCCGGTGTGGCCGAGCGGTTCTAGGCGCTTCAGTCTGGAACCGCGCGACCACTACGGTCGCAGGTTCGAATCCTGCCTCGGGCATGGATGTGTGTGATGTCCTTAGGTTAGTTAGGTTTAAGTAGTTCTAAGTTCTATGGGACTGATGACCTCAGATGTGAAGTCCCATAGTGCTCAGAGCCATTTGAACCATTTTTTGTAAACTCTGATAGAGGTGAAAAAGGCAATAAAAAAACTAAAAAATGGGAAGGCCCCTGGCATAGACATGATATCAGCAGAGCTCATCAAAGAAGGGGGAGAGAATATACACGAATGGTTAGCCGAACTGATAAAAGAGGTATGAAGAAAAGAAATAATACCGTAGAAATGGAAAACTGCTGCTGTATGTTCCATATACAAGAAAGGAGACAAAATGCAGACACAGAACTACAGAGGGATATCTCTCCTAAGCACATGCTATAAAGCAATATCAAGAATTATATTGAACAGGCTCAACCCACACATTGAGGAGATATTAAACACAGCACGAGCAGGATTCAGAAAAGTTAAATCAACAATCAACCAAACCTTCACATTAAGACAAATATTAGATAAGAAATGGAAGCACAATCATTATACCTTTTGCCTCTTTATAGATTTCAACAAAGCGTATGACAGTATAGTAAGAGAGGAAATGTGGAGGCTAATCGCAGAGTATGGGATACCAGACAAGCTGATAAATCTAACTAAAATGTGTGTGATGGAATCAAAGTGTAGAGTGAAAGTACAGGGGGAGTTTCTCAGGAGCATTTGGAGTAATAACAGTAGTGAGACAGGGAGATATTATATCACCAACCCTGTTAACATTTCACACAAGTGGAATGTGCAATATACTGCCCAGTAAAATGTTAACATGGCATGACTAATGAATCCACAAAGGAACGAAAGATGTTTTTAAAGATTTGAAGATGACAGTCTTATTTTCGAAAGCGGCCAATAAAAGTAGTTTAGAACGCGATCTTGGTTATAAAAAATTTATTTAATACAAATTGAAGAGAGAAAGAAACTGGTACACGTGCCTAACACCGTGTGGGTCCACAGCGAGCAAGCAGAAGAGCCGCATGTGGCATGGACTCCACTATTGTCTGAAGTACCGCTGGAGGGAATTCACACCATGAATCCTGCACAGCTGTGCAGAAATCCGTAAGAACACGAGGGGGTGAAGATCTCTTATGAACAGTGCGTTGCAAGTCATCCTAGATATGCTCAATAATGTTCATGTCTGGGGACTTTGGTTGCCAGCGGAAGTGTTTAAATTCGGAAGAGATTTCTTGGAGCCACTCCGTAGCAATTCTGAAGGTATGGGATGTCCTGCTGGAATTGCCCAAGTCCGTCTGAAGGCACAATGGACATGAATGGATGCAGGTGATCAGAGAGGACGCTTCCGTACGTGTCACCTGTCAGAGTCGAATCTAGACTTTTGAGGGATCCCATATCACTCCAGCTACACATGCCCGACACCATTACAGAGCCTACACCAGCCTGAACAGTCCTCTGCTACATGCAGGGTCCATGGACTCACAGATTGTCTCCACTCCCGTACACGTCCATCCGCTCGACATAATTTTAAACGAGACTTGTCCGACCAGCCAACATGTTTCAAGTCATCAGCAGTCCAATGTCATTGCTGACGGGCCCAGGCGAAGCGTAAAGCTTTATGTCGTGCAGTCGTCCAGGGTATACGAGTGGGCCTTCGGCTCCGAAATCCCATATAGATGATGTTTCATCGAACGGTTCGCACGTTGATACTTGTTGATGGCCCAGCACTGAAATCTACAACAATTTGCGGAAGGATTGCACCTCTGTCACGTTGAATGATTCCCTTCAGTTATCGTTGATCGCATTCTAGCAGGATCTTTTTCCGGCCGCAGAGATGTCGGAGATTTGATGTTTTACCGGATTCCTGATATTTACATACACTCTTGAAATGGTCGTAGGGGAAAGTCCCCACTTTATCGCTACCTGGGAGATGCTGTGGCCCATCGCTCGTGCGCCGACTATAACACCACGTTCAAACTCATTTAAATCTTGGTAACCTGCCATTTTAGCAGCAGTAACCAATCTAATAACTTCGCTAGACACTTGTTTTATATAGGCTTTGCCGACCACAGCGCCATATGCTGCCTGTTTACATATCTCCGTAATTGAAAACGCGTGCCTGTTCCAGTTTCTTTGGCGCATCAGTGTATAATGTACGTGTATATGGCATTTTCAGGAGTTATAATGTTTTCAAATTTTGTTATTCGCACTGAAGAGAATGCTCCCAGAGGGCCTGTCAGTGTACGGTGACGTCTGTACGTTGTCGAGACGTTCTAGTACAGCGCGTGATTTCAGTTTTGCAAGAACACAAATGTGTGGAAACCACTGTTTTCATGCGAGATGCAGCAACACAGCATGTCGCTCGATCAGTGCTTCCACGAAAATGTTTTCTCCAAAGGTTTTCCAGATTGATTGCCACCAAGATCACCTGATCTGAGTCCACGTGACTGTTGCGTCTGGGGATATCTGAATGAAAGCATTTACCACAGACACATTCGGTGTTTACTTGATGTGAAACTCAGCAGACAAGAACTCGTTGCTCAGATTCAACCGGAACTGCAATGAGCAACTGTTGATCACGTCGTTTTACTGAAGCAGCATCTCGTCGACGTCTCCAGTGTCCATGTTGAACAAACTGTTTAAGCAGTGTATTATAAAAAAAATCGACATTATGCCTTTCCCACTTGTTTAACCGTTTCTGCCCACGTCCCGTTCTTAATCCATTACATATGGAAACAATTCTATATGTCTTTCTTGAATTCACAGCGCCAGTTTTGCACCTGGTGCCCAAAATAGGAAATATTTTTTTCCAGCATAAATCGGTTCCGCATTCACGGATAAGCGTATCTACCAAGGTTCGCTGCCATATCATAATTACACCCCACACTGGATGTCTGTTAGTAGCTGCACTTTAATCATACCCACCGGTACCTCGAAAATGTTCCGCTGCCGTTCTAAGCGCACGCTCGAACTTAATAGACTACGCTGCTGTTAGGCCAGCACGCGACTTCTCCTCATGTTTGCATTGTGAAGGTACAAAACAAAACGAGACCGTTGCGAGACGCTCGCTAGCAGGTAAACTCGGAGATAAGCGGCGCTCTCCAGCGGAAGTGAGTACCTGCAGCTAACACTGACCCAGTCGCACCTCCTGGAGGCACAGACCCCGGTGTTTACTACGCAGTAGCTTGTTATCTCTCTTAGTTATAGTCTAGCAGCGGCGCCTGAAGCTAGGCTATGCCGACACACTTTCTCCAGGAGCCTCCCTGCCGAGATAACTAACACAGACGCACACATTTCCAGACGAAAGCGCTAACCGAATCGTCCGTAGATAGACAAAGACTGAATAAAGCCAGTACTTTGTTAAGCCGTGTGCGGAGATTTGAACATATTTGAAAGTAAAGCCAACGATCTCACAGAAATACTAAAAGGTTTTATACTTTCGTGAAATCAGTAAATAAATCAAAGCCAGGATAAGAGAGAGATAGATCAAACCAGGATGGCAGAGAGAACAGCGAAATACTAAATTTCTTTTTACAAAACTTTTCACTGACGGAGATCGTTCTGCGATTGCTATTTTCAGAAGTCGCAAGAACGCCAAAATGACAAATGTCGAAATACGTGACGACGAGATAGAAAATAAGTAAAATCGTTAAAAGAGGAAAGGTGACTAGACGTGATGGAATTCTTATACGATTGTCCACAGAACTCTTAAAACAACTTGCTCCTCTCATAGCAGCAGTCCGCCATAGATCGCTGAAAGAAGGAAGAGTTTCAGATGACTGGAGAAATGCTCAGGTCATTCCTGTTTTCAGAAAGAGTCGTCGAACAAACGCACACAATTAAAGTCAACAGCCAAAATACACTACTGGCTATTAAAATTGCTACACCAAGAAGAAATGCAGATGATAAACGGGTATTCATTGGACAAATATATTATACTAGAGCTGACATGTGATTACATTTTCACGCAATTTCGGTGCATAGATCATGAAAAATCAGTACCCAGAACAACCACCTCTGGACGTACTAACGGCCTTGATACGCCTGGGCATTGAGTCAAACAGAGCTTGGATGGCGTGTACAGGTACAGCTGCCCATCCAGCTTCAACACGATACCCCAGTTCATCAAGAATAGTGACTGGCGTATTGTGACGAGCCAGTTGCTCGGCCACCATTGATCAGACGTTTTCAATTGGTGAGAGATTTGGAGAATGTGCTGGCCAGGACAGCAGTCGAACATTTTCTGTATCCAGAAAGGCCCGTACAGGACCTTCAACATGCGGTAGTGCATTATCCTGCTGAAATGTAGGGTTTCGCTGGGATCGAATGAAGGGCAGAGCCACGGGTCGTAACAATTTGAAATCGAACGTCCACTGTTCAAAGTGCCGTCAATGCGAACAAGAGGTGATCGAGACGTGTAACCAATGGCACCCCATATCAATCACGACGGGTGATACGCCAGTATGGCGATGACGAATACACGCTTCCAATGTGCGTTCACCGCGATGTCACCAAACACGGATGCGACCATCATGATGCTGCAACAGAACCTGGATTCATCCAAAAAATGACGTTTTGCCATTCGTGCACCCAGGTTAGTCGTCGAGTACACCATCGCAGGCGCTCCTGTCTGTGATGCAGCGTCGAGGGTAACCGCAGCCATGGTCTCCGAGCTGATAGTCCATGCTGCTGAAAACGTCGTCGAACTGTTCGTGCAGATGGTTGTTGTCTTGCAAACGTCCCCATCTGTTGACTCAGGGATCGAGACGTGCCTGCACGATCCGTTACAGCCATGCGGATAACATACTTGTCATCTCGACTGCTAGTGATACGAGGTCGTTGGGATCCAGCACGGCGTTCCGTATTACCCTCCTAAACCGACCGATTCCATACTCTGCTAACAGTCATTGGATCTCGACCAACGCGAGCATCAGTGTCGCGATACGATAAACCGCAATCGCGATATGCTATAATCCGACCTTTATCAAAGTGGGAAACGTGATGGTACGCATTTCTCCTTCTTACACGAGGCATCACAACAACGTTTCACCAGGCAACGCCGGTCAGCTCCTGTTTGTGTATGAGAAATCGGTTGGAAACTTTCCTCGTGTCAGCCCGTTGTAGGTGTCGCGACCGGCGCCAACCTTGTGTGAATGCCCTGAAAAGCTAATCATTTGCATATCACAGCATCTTCTTCCTGTCGGTTAAATTTCGCGTCTGTAGCACGTCATCTTCGTGGTGTAGCAATTTTAATGGCCAGTAGTGTACTATGACCGCTTCCCACCGCCACGTTGGATACCGCCTAGTGGCGTTATCAGCACGTGACACGTAAAAACAGTACGTAAGCGGAGCAGACACGGATAGAGGACTACCCTAGCGAAGATATGGAGTGCAAATGAGGAAATCCATTGAGACAAGTGACTTTCACAAAGGGCTGGTTGTTATTACGTAGGGCCTGTGAACAGGTATCTCGAAAACGCGGAAGCTAGTCGATTGTTCACGAGCGGCTGTCGGGAGAATCTAGGGATAGTGGTAAAATGACACTAAAACTACCACTAAGTTGTCTAGTCCGTAAAGTAGGATAGCTGGTAATCTGTGACGCATAATGACGGCGCACGCACACATGTTAGGGAGCATACCGTTCATCGTACATTGATGAACATGGAGCTCCGCAGCAGACCACCCCTACGTGTTGACATGGTGACCCCACGACATCGTCAATTATGACTGGAGTGGGCACGGGACCATCAGGATTCCACCGTCGATGTATGAAAACTTGTCTCTTAGGTTTGAATCACACTTTTTCTGCACTAGGTCAAGGATTCTCTTCACAAACTCCGCCATCGAGGTGTCCGATAGCTTGAAACGTGCAGCGCACCACGGATACAGACTGATCGGAGCAGTATTATGCTGTGAGCGACATTCTTCTGTGTTTGCGTTGGACCTGTGATAGTAATTGAAGACGTAGTGACATCTGTGAACGAACCGCATCCCTTCATGCCTGATGTCTTTCCCGATGACTATTTCATCTTTAACCCGTATAAGTGTACGTGTCTCTGAGCTACAACCGTACTACAGTGTTTTGAGGAGCATTATACAAATCTCACGTTGATGCCTCGGCCAGCAAATTCGACTGATGCAAATCCCGTGGAACTCATCTGGTTCAGTATCGGGCGCCATCACCGCGTGCGAATATCAGCGGCCTCTTATTTAAGCGAATTACATTACCTGTGCGTAGACATGTACTGTCACATATCTCCACAAACCTACCCTGATAGCAGAATCAGTCATACATTTCGTTCCAAAGACGGAAAAACAAGCTATTAGGCAGGTAGTCAAAATGTTTTGCCTCATCAGGGTATATCATTGAAGGCAGTCGGCTGTAGAGTTCTAGAATAGGTTTTACGCTCGCGTATTACGGCCTACCTAAATACTAATAGTGTCTTCTGTATGATTGTATGATAATACAGTTGCCGAACAATGGCTAGAGCAATCACATCCACTAAATATCTGGGAGTGTGCTTACGGGGCGGTTTAAAGTATCACGATCACATAAAACTAAACACATGGAAAGGAAGATGCCAGACTGGCATTGGTTGGACCAATCCTCACGAAGCATAGCCAATCACAGAAGAGGTAGCTTATAGATCGTTCCACTGATACTTGAGTAGTTTTCGTCAGTCTGGTACTCGTAGCATATAGGATTGATAGAGGAAGAAGAGAAGATCCTGAGAAAAGCAGTGCATATCCAGCATGGAGGATTCACAGAGATGCTCGTCCAAACAAAGTGTCAGACGCGGCAAGAGAGGTGCTGTGCGTCAAAGAATTATTAACTGTTGAAATTCCGAAGGTTTACGATTCAGTGTGCTTCCTTCTATGCACACTGCCTTATGAAAACAGGGAAGCATTCAGAAGACATGGTCGCATGCCATTTCCTATACGTAAACGTCATCGTCGTGTATGTAAATAGTTGCACTTACAATTCTCTGTGTCACTTAGAACGACCAGCAGAGTGCACTACTGTTGTTAGTGTTAAGTGTAGCTACCAGGTCCTGTACACGACATGTAAGGGGGCGTAAACAGCGTCGTACGTTGTGTGATCACTCTGAAGACGCGGAGTTGGTCCGTACTTGGGTGAGACTGCAGTATCAGCACGGGACAGAGTTGTGGGTATCCATTTACCAGCCTGCAGATCAGACAAGAAACAGAATGCGTGGAATATGATTTAGAAGCAACAGGATTATGGGAAATAATCCTTCCTTCCTTCCATGATAACAGGGGAAGCCGGAGAGGCTTAAAATCATGGGTGAAGGCAGAGAGTGGAATACCTTAACAAATAGTCAACGTCCCAATTCGTCTCCTGACCCGACACGCAGTTCCACTCCGCCAGAAAGTTTCAAATCATTGCACACTCCGCTGCAGAGCGAAAATTCATTCTGGAAATAACTGAGGACGCTTGGTGTAAAGCTTCTTTTGGCGAGGAAGAAAATATTATTCCGCGGCTTTTGGAATGGGTCGTTAACAACGTGTACAGTGAAACTAAATATGTAATAAAAATCAGGGAACAAAATAAGTAAGATTGGCATTATAATCAACCAGGAATTTAATCAAGTTTTTAGTCTTTCCCAAATTTTACTCAGTTGATAGTACTATATAAATGGCATGATTAAAAAGTGGAATAAGGCTGATTGGTTGGGGGAGGGGACCAAACAACGAGGTCACCGGTCCCATAGAATTAGGGTAGTGTGGGGAAGGAATTGGGCCGTGGCCATTCAAAGGAACCATCCTGGCATTTGCCTGAAGCGATTAAGGGAAATCACGGAAAACCTAAATCAGGATGGCCGGACGTTGGTTTGACCGTCGTCCTCCTGAATGCGAGTCCAGTGTGCTAACTACTGCGCCACCTCGCTCGGTTGGAATGAGGAAAGAAGAAACAATAAATGAATGAAACTAGATAAGGACCATTACATAAAACATTAATGTATGCTGGCGACCAAGAAGAATTACAAAGAAATATTATTAAATTAAATTAAGTTAAATTCGTCAAAATTATAATTCGGAAATATCTATAGAAAAAGACCAAATAAATGGAATTCGGAGGAATACAACTGCTTCGATCAAAAACAGTTAAACAAAACAAAGTAACCGATCAAGTAAATCATGTTGACTAAGTACCTGGGCTGCGAAAATTCTTTTTATTGTCGTAAGGATATAAAGGATTATATAATAAAATTTGAGGGTGTCTATGGAACAAAGAAAGGGAACTTTCCAAGATGCTACTCCAGGCGGGTGTAAAATGAATGTGCGCAAGGAAAATAATAAACGCTAAAATAATGATTCGGCCCTGTCTGACTACCCCCAGAAGCAGATCTTAGGATCTCTTAATTCCATAAATTACAATCTAAATGTAAATGAGTGATGAAGGCAACTAATACTAGTAAATGATAAACGTTGTTTCTTATTATACGTTTATTATAGATTTAAAAAATCCTTTATGACAAATGTCTATATTTCCTAAGTAAAACTATTAATCAACTGCCCAACTCTGTCGTTTATTATGACTGCGCGATCTAATATCAATAACGTGAAATAACTGACATCATCTACATACCAAACACTAGAAGACACTACTGTCAAAGATGATTTACAGTGGTGTGAAACCTCAGTGAAAATAAACTAACGTGATCACAGCTGTTTAGCTTTATAGCCCTAATAAGCCGAAGCAGTTTGCGATATCACCATATGTACTCCGTCTGGTGCGTCGGCGTGCTGATTCTCGTACACGTCTGCGTCGATGGAAGAACTCAAGCCACATAATAAAACTCTTTCAAACACTAGGACGGCTGAAGGTGGTCCTCTGACTACTATACTCTAATACTGTCTTCTCCTCTCTGTGTTCTACGGACGAGAAACGCGAACTCCCAACGACGCGGACGGAGTTCACACAACGTCTCAACTCAGGTATAGGCAGAAGAAATGCTCTCAGTCACTGAACGCTGCGTACTCAGCTACAACTTACAGGTCCAGAATCGTATAAGTTCACAACAGTACAGTGCCTAACCGTTCTAACTATAAAATCTCGCGAGAGCAAAAAATCCGTCCGTACCAACAAGAAGCTGATACTGAGCGATGATCACACACGGGAGCTCAAAACGGAAGGCCGAGTCTCTCCAGCGCTGGCTTCCCTGCAAGGCTCGGCTCCCCAAAATCCTAATTCCGAAAACGAATCATATTCCGGAAACCACGGAATATTCTCCCTCTCTACAGATTCTTCCGAACGCCGACCAACCATATTTTAGTCTTTTGTCGTCCAGCGCTGAAAGTTTGCGAGGAAAAACCTATACTCGTACAATGGTACGCTACTGAGTAAAAATCCTTTTAAGTAACCCAGCCTGCGTGGTTTGCGAGGTGCCACTTCTTCGTTTCTCTCACCTGCGTCCAAGATTTTCAGCGTTTCCGAAGTATAATCATTCTGGTTCGGCTACAAATTCCAGCCGGTCGCGACTCTATTGTGCTCCAACGCTTAGGTGCTACCACGTCTGTCTTGCTATTTCCTGTGTTTAAGCAGGACCAACACACCTGTGTGGGTCTTCCACCAAGGGCTTCAGTTCTGCCAGTCGTTTCATTTCCACTGGCGTTCCAACCTCCTCTAGTATAGGCAATAATTCATTAAGCCGTTTTTATAATAAAGCCACTCTGTCACCTTTCATGCAATAAGCGTTAACAATTATTTACAAGACGTACATGACAATGTCACTCTCCTTTATACATTCATATATACGATGTACAACCTGTCACATGATACCTAACTGTGTTTGTAGATCACGGCAAAGTATGTGGATGAGTGCTTGTAAGGTGCAAAATTATAACCACCTTACAACTATAAACAAAATACAACTAAAGAAACGCAGCTGTTTGAATAAAACACTCATTGTTCCGTATCTACATTATACAGGGTGTCCGAAAAGTCTTTCCCTGATTACATAAATTGATAACTCAGGCTAGAGGTAAGATATAAATATGAAACTGGTATCTAATTGTTTTCAAACTATCAAAGTTTTTTTCACACATCAGTAAACTTCCAATTGAGCACTCTTGGTAGCACTTAGCACATCTAGGCGATATTCAATTTCAGTCCACACATTAACCAACATCACTGGAGGGCTCGATTCAACGACTGTGGTTATCCGTTGCCACAGGGTTTCAAGATCTGGTACACGTGTTCGGTAGACCACGTCTTTGACATAACCCCATAAAAAGAAGTCTAATGGGGTTATGTCAGGAGGGCGTGGAGGACAAACCGTTGGCCCATCACGACCAGTTCATCGCCCAGGAAAGGTCATATCGAGTTAGGCACGGACGTTCAAACCCCAATGACGCGGTACACCATCTTGCTGAAATAAGAGATCGGGGTGATACTGAAGCAGCTGAGGAACAGCATACAGTTGCTACATGTCCTGATACGCTGCAGATGTTATGGTGGCCTCAGCGAAGAACAATGGCCCGATAATTCGATGGTGCAACAGCGCGCACCAAACATTCACCTTTGGACTGCCTCTGGTGCACTCCATGACCCCGCCAGGTGGTTGTGAACCCCACATGCGCACATTATGGCGATTCACTACTCCACTGACAAAATAGGTCGCTTCGTCGGAAAAGGCAGTTCGTCTGAGATAACCATCATCGTCCTCAATACGTGATAGCATTTCGACCGCAAAGTCATATCGACGTCTGCTGTCATTGGGCAACAAGGCCTGAACGATTTGCACTTTGTATGCACGAAACAATAAACATTTGTAAACAATTAGACACCAGTTTCATATTTGTATCTTACTTCTAGCCTGAGTTATCAATTTATGTAATCAGGGAAAGTCTTTTCGGACACCCTGTATATCTGAGACTTTGATAAATGAGAAGGAAGACACAAATCAAATAGTGAGATCAGCAATGAAATTCCTCATCTCATGTAATAGATCTAAATTACACTGCATAACACAGTTAAAGGGTAATTTGTTTGAAACCCGTATTTCTCTCCAGTTGCGATGTGTAAGTTTGTAATTTAATTCAAAGGCGGCTGCAACCTTCCTCTGTGACGGTGAAAAATCGTGGCGTCCTGCGACATCAGCCTCGGGCACGGCGACGCTTCAGACGGCAGGACGTCGACACACGCGGAACAAAAGGTTCATTTGACCTGCAAGGCGGGTTAATGTCATTTTGGCACCAAATGTCACCAGAGTTCTGCCCAACTGCACGTGTCACTCGATGGAAAAGTCGCCACACGCCCTCTCTCTGCGGTGGAAGTCAGAACCGCGACTTCCATTATTGAAATCACACGGTTTTCTTATGCCAGGCCGAGACAAACATTTCAGATACACCGTCGCTCATGTAGACACGAAAATCCCTGAGAGGGGTGCATAAAAAGCATCCATGAATCCACTCCTTCCCTCGCGTTTTGTTTCTCATACATTTCGCAGTCGGAAGCGACAGTTCAGCACTATTGACACCCCGTGAACGATTCAACCCCTCTCTAAGCACCGTCACAGAGGAAGGTTGCAGTGCCTTTCACACACATTTCCATCTTCTGCGTCGCAATGGCAAACAATTACGGGGTTTCTAAAATGTGACCCTTCAACTGTGTTGCACTGTGCAGGAGATAGATTAAGAAACACATAGACCTAAGCAGAAGTAGAAGAAACTCGTAAACAGACTGTAACAAGGCACACATCCCAGAAACGTCTTGCAGTATACACTCGAGGTGGTAACGATCTTAGGTCGGCTCAGGAAACGTTGAAGCTAAGAAGCTGAAGCTGTAATCAGTTCCTCAATCCGAATCCATGAATGTAGATAATGACGATGGTGGAAACACTACTCTCGGATGAAGCGGTTGGCACAGGAAAGGAATTCGCGGTAGGCCGCATTAAGCCAGTCAGAAATGTGATGATCAAAAAATCAGACTAAATTCATATTTGATAACATATGTGGTTCGTCTCTAAGATGCTGTTAACCACTGGTCGTCTTTCTCTCACTGCTATACGAAGAAATATTTTCTAACCCTACCTAAACTCGTTCCATTCCAGCAGTTCCAGAGATTTTTCAGTCCGTTGGCGGAGGTGTCAACAGGTCCCCGCAGAAAAAGCGGCTATTAAGAGAGGCAACCTACGCCTTGTGCCTGGGAGGGCGCCGCTGGCTTATTTAAAAGTGCGACTGCAGCCGGCAGATGGCGGAGCTACGAGATGGTGGTGTCCGTCGTAACGTAACGCCGAGACGAGCAGTTCGCCTTTTAAGCCATCATTACGCGGCGACAATGAGCGTCGCGGCCGCTCAGAAAGCCATCCGGGGAAGTACAGCACTTGTTAACTCCCGTCGCGCGGTACTTACCCGGCGACAGGGCGGCACGATAAATTTCATACGCCATTAGCGCCGCCTGGCGGGGGCGAGGCAGGGAGTCAAAAGTGCGACAGCCCTGACGATTACCATGTCACAGCACTCGCCACCCTGTGCGAGGCTCCATCGTATCCACTTTATGTCGTCAGGTGGCTGAGGGTAGCTAAGAGAACTGGCGAACGACACTGAGATAGCTACAGACGGAGCAACACTTCTGGCTGGACGACCAGGTGTCGTTGAAGGATCCATTCCAGAATTTGCCTAACGTGTTTTAGGAAAACAAAGGCAAATCTAATTCTAGACAGTCATACGGTGTTTCGAATTCCGTCTTGTGTAGCGCGCGGTTACCTGCCGGGAGCTACGAAGGCGCTAGCATCAAACAGGTGACAATGTTAGTGCAGTTCTCTCATCACTTCCTTACAATGACTCAACAAAGAGCCTCAGTTCCTTAGGTATATGGCTGAAAATTCGCTGATTAGGCATTTGGTGACAAGTAGAACCCCCCCCCCCCCCCCAATTCTAACTAAAGAATAAGTTTATTTTGCTGGTAATGCAATCAATATCGCACGCACTATTTGAACAAAAGTACCAGGACATCTATTACTGAACACTTCGTACTCTTCCTTTTGTGTTTATGACGACTTGAACTCTGCTCCGAGCACTTTAAGTGAGGTGTCTGAAAGTCTATGGAAGAATGACGGAATATTATTCATCAAGAGCGTATACCAGAGAATGTAGTGAAGCTGGACGTTGGAGCCAGGTGCAAAGTTGACGTTCGAAGTCATCCGGAAAGCGTTCCATTGAATTCACGTCGGGACCCTTCACAGGCCAGTCCATTGCAGGGATGTTGACCGAAAATATTGCGTCACCGAGCGAGGTGGTTAGGACACAGAACTCGCCATCTGGTGGACAACGGTTCAAACCCGCGTCAGGCCATCCTGATTTAGCTTTTCCGTGATTTCCCTAAATCGCTTCAGGCAAATACCGGGATGGTTCCTCTGAAAGGGCACGGCCTCTTAATCTGAAGGGACGGATGACCCTACGTTTCGTCCCCTCTCCCGTATCAACCAACCAATTATTGCGTCACACATGCTGCTGTGCGTCAGACTGCACTGTCGTCGTCTCCTAACTGTTCCTCTACTGCACTCAGAACGCAATGCTGAAAAATGTGTTCCTATCCTTCCAGATATAGCGTGCAATGAGGAAACCACACCCTGATCACAGAAAATATCCTCGTATTGTAGCATACCTCTAGCACACATCATCACTGTTCGCACTAGACATGATGGCAGAAAACGTTATTCAGACATTCAGCAACCCCAACCCTTCTTTCGACAGGCCGCCGGGTATAGCGTGTTTCCAGTCATCCATTTTCCAGTGGTGTCGCTGTTTACACCAACTCGAGCGTCTCTCGGCACTGACTACAGTAATATGTAGCTTATGAGGAGCTGTTTGAGCACTGTACCCCATTCTTTTTGTTATCCTATGTTCGGTCATAGTGCTACATGGACGGTTGGTAACGCGTCGCAACTCACGATTGTTTCCTTCTGCTGATTTCATTGTACAAGGTGTCCATAAAGTCCCTTTACAACTTCAAAATTTTATTAAACCTAAGTTGTTGAAATATTTTAACAAATTTCTTTGGTTGTAATCAGTGTTTATAAAAGTTTTTTTGACAGTGTTTAATAGACCTCTATATGGGCGCCCCTTAGTTGCACGAATCACATGAAGACGGTCCTCGATTTCCTGCCGTGTTCGCTGTAGCCTAGCGTCATCAATGGTAGCAATGGGATTATGAATCCTTTGCTTGAAGTCAGCGATGTTTCGTATTTGTGTTTAGTACACGATATCTTTTCGATACCCCCTTAAAAAATGTCCAAGGGAGTGATGCCGAACGCGGTGGCCAAGGAACTGGCCCATCCCTCCCAATCCATCTGCCTTGAAACGTTTCATTGCGAAAATCTTCTGATAGTGTACTTTCAGGCCGAGGCTGCCTATGTGGTAACTTTGTAACTCGGAGTAAGTTCTATACCCATGACGCATATTATTGTTGTAATCAGTCACAAGCTCCGTTTTTCACGACGCCATTCTTCGAATATTCTTCTTGAAACGTGTCGTTATGCTCTGTTCGTAAAGACTGGAAAGTAGCACAAAAATGGTTCAAATGGCTCTGAGCAGTATGGGACTTAACATCTATGGTCATCAGTCCCCTAGAACTTAGAACTACTTAAACCTAACTAACTTCAGGACAGCACACAACACCCAGCCATCACGAGGCAGAGAAAATCCCTGACCCCGCCGGGAATCGAACCCGGGAACCCGGGCGTGGGAAGCGAGAACGCTACCGTACGACCACGAGATGCGGGCAAGTAGCACAGGTCACACCACTATTCAAGAAAGGAAATAGGAATAACCCATTGAATTACAGACCCATATCACTGACCTCAATTTGCAGTAGGTTTTCGGAGCATATACTGTACTCGAATATTATGAATCACCTTGAAGAAAATGACTTATTGATACATAACCAACACGGATTCAGAAAATATCGTTCTTGTGCAACTTGTGCAACTCCCATGAAGTAATGAGTGCTGTCGACAAGGGATCTGAGATCGATTCCATATTCCTAGATTTTCAGAAGGCTTTTGATATCGTTCCTCACAAGCGACTATTAATCAAATTACGTGCATATGGAGTATCGTCTCAGTTGTGTGACTGCATTCGTGATTTCCTCTCAGAGAGGTCACAGTTCGTAGAGATAGACGGTAAATCATCAAGCAGAACAGAAGTGGTATCTGCCGTTCCGCAAGGTAGTGTCATATGCCCTCTGCTGTTCCTGATTTACATAAATGATCTAGGTGATAATCTGAGCAGCCCCCTTAGATTGTTTGCAGATGATGCTGTAATTTACCGTCTAGTAAAATCATCAGACGATCAGTTCCAATTACAAAATGATCTAGAGAGAATTTCTATATGGCGCGAAAAGTGGCAATTGGCACTAAACAAAGTGCGAGGTCATCCACATGGGTACTAAAAGAAATCCGATAAATTTTGAGTATACGATAAATCGCACAAATCTAAGGGCTGTCAATCCGACTAAATACCTAGGAGCTACAATTACGAGCAACTTAAATTGGAAAGGCCACTTAGATAATACTGTGGGGAAGGTGAAACGAAGACTGCGCTTTGTTGGCAGAAAGAAGATGCGACAAATTCACTAAAGAGACAGCCTACAGTACACTTGTCCGTCGTCTGCTGGAATATTGCCGCGCGGTGTGGGATCCTTACCAGTTAAGATTGACGGAGGACATCTAAAAAGTTGCAAAGAAGGGCAGCCCGTTTCGTGTTATCACCCAATAGGGGTGAGAATGTCATATGATATGCGAGTGGGGGTGGCAGTCACTGAAACAAAGGCGGTTTTCTTTGCGGCGAGATCTATTTACGAAGTTTCAATCACCAACTCTCTCTTCCGATTGCGTAAATATTTTGTTGACACACACCTACGTAGGGAGAAATGATCATAATAATAAAATAAGAGAAATAAGAGCTCGAACGGAAAGATTTAGGTGTTCCTTTTCCCCACCCGCCATTCGAGAGTTGAATGGTAGAGAAGTAGTATGAAAATCGTTCGATGAACCCTCTGCCAGGCACTTATGTGTGAATTGCAGAGTAACCATGTAGATGTAGATGTAGATGTTATAGAGGTTCAGTTCCTTCCATCAACACAGTATCTAAAACACAAAATTTTAGTATATATAAAAACTTTAGTAAACAGTGATTACAATAAAAGAAAGGTTAAAATATTTCAATAACTGCCGGTGTAATAAAATTTTGAAGTTATAAAGGGACTTTACGGACACCCTGTATTTTTTTCACAGTAGTCCTCCACAACTCTCTACAGTCTCCTCTCCGTCGTTACATGAGGTCTTGCTTTAACTATGGTTCTTCCCTCGCATTTCCACTTCACAGTCATATTACCAACAGCCGACTTGGGAAGCTTTAGAAGGGTTGAAATGTCCCCAATTGGTTTCTTACTCAGGTGCGATCCAGCGACGAGCACACGCTGGAAGCCGTTGAGGTCTCCTGAGCCAGCCGGCCGAAATGGTCGTGCGGTTAAAGGCGCTGCAGTCTGGAACCGCAAGACCGCTACGGTCGCAGGTTCGAATCCTGCCTCGGGCATGGATGTTTGTGATGTCCTTAGGTTAGTTAGGTTTAACTAGTTCTAAGTTCTAGGGGACTAATGACCTCAGCAGTTGAGTCCCATAGTGCTCAGAGCCATTTGAACCATTTTTTCTCCTGACCCACCCACCCTGCTGTTCCTGCTTCTCTACCGACAACACAGGCCTCCTCTCCTCGTATTATACTGCTGGTGTGCCTCTAGTGACATCTAGCGGAGAATTCTGCATTAAATAGGCGTGTCCGCATACTTTTGACCAGATAGTATACCCGTTAACTAACACACTAACATAGTGACAACACTTAGGCACCGATACACATACAATTAATTTCAAGGAAGCGTATTGTTCCAACGGACTGTATTTCAAATTATTTTATTGTACACTATCAGTTTCAGGCATGGCCCGTTCTCAAGTACGTAAGAGCATGCTAGAATGAAACAAGGGAGCTGCAACATCAGAAAATTGTCAGACAAAATGTCCGCGTCTCGTCAAAAAATCATGAGCCATGCATATTTGTGCATAGCACGGTCTTCAGGATTCATCACCTAAACTATAAGTTGCACCACATAATAGTATCTAAAAGAACAACAGTATTAACTAACTATTAATGTATACTCAAGTACCAAGAAGACAAACCTTGAAACTTATACCTATAAATCAGCCTTATACACACTTGTTCGTAGAACTGGTACATGCGTTTGACTGTGTGCGAGAAATTGTGACTGTCAGAGAGCAAACCTGACAGTACTTTGGATACGTTTTCTGAGTACCTCTTTGTCTTACATTGATGATTATGTGGAAGACATTATCACTTATAATCTAAATGTTTATGAAAGAGTGTCGTAAATAAGCACCGGCACAAAGAACATTTTGTAAACTGTCAATACAGAACAAGAATATTTATATTGTACACAGTATATTCCTTGCAATTTTAGTAAGTGACATGTATAGTGCGGAGTCTCAAAACTAATAGGCTATCTTGGTATGTATGACTGAAGTATGGGTCAAATTTTCCACGAGTCTTTAGCACAAAACAGAGCTCCCAGAGTTACGTTAAGAGAGATCCGACCCAAGCACAGTAGATCACAAAGTAGAGGACAAGCACCAGAACCAAAGTGCGGGCAAAGGTCTAATAAAATAAGTTTGTCACAAAAAAGTCTTTTCTCCATGTTGTGATTTACTGTGCTATTGTTGTCAGGTTTCTTTCAGTGTGACTGTGAACGCTTTGTTTTGCACTAAAGACAGGTGGATAATTTTACTCATAATTCAGTTACACTTACCAAGACATTCCTTTTGAGACTCAACGCTGTATAAGTCACTCATTAAAACTGAGAATGTTTTCGGAAGAGATTACAGGCATTTGCCTCACAACCGAGGGAAACATCACGAAAAACTTGACTAGAGTTGTTTCTAATTTATTTCTGAGACGATGTTGTACATTTTCCCAGACAGACATCAAAAATTAAAGCTATGTGTTAGCCTGCTCGCCTATCATTTAAACAGCCAGATGCTTACTATTGGCAGCAAAACAAGTGAACAGCAAGTATCAAGTCTGTCAGAGCGTTGGCTCTGTGTAGACATAAACAAACACACTTATACATGCACCAGAGTTACACACTTTTTGCAAAGGTCGTCATGTTCCAAAATTAAATCAACAAAAGGTCCCATGACTCCGCTTCTTATCAAGTTTTTCGAAGGTTTTCGTTGATTTAAGGCAACTGAAAACCCAATAACGAATTTGCCCAACTGACACTCTATGCCATTGCCAACTAGCCTGTTACCAAGCGGGAAAGATTCAGACTCCCCAACTGATCATATGTCTAACAGCCCTTTGCACGTCTATGGCTGGTCAATCAAAAGTATTCAAAAACTGAAACAACCATTTACTTTTCCCTGCTACTGATGCGGCTATGACTCGTTTGTCATTCTTAATCATACATAAGACGACATTGGGTAAAAGATTAACACTGAGTTTGAACACATTGTATAAGACGATACCCTATTCGATGAGTACTTGGTAGCACCCTGCACTAGATCAGTCGAGATCACGAGTTCTCCTGCATACTTTTGGCATTCGAGTCCCCAGTTCGGCACACCGCTTTAGTCGGATACAAAGTATCAGATCAGCGCTTACTCCGCTGCTGAGTGAAAGATCCATTACTGCAACACTCCATGTGTATGCCATTTATCCGCAGTATCCTTCCTTCCAGGAGAGGCAGTGCCGAATCTGTGCAGATCTTCTGTGAACTTTCGCAGGCTGGAGAGAGCGGCTGACAGAAGTGAAATTGTGAACGCGGGATAACTGGCTAGCTCAGTCGGTACCAACGCTGCACGCCAAAGGCAACGTTCCGGAATCGATTCCCGGTAGGACATAAGATATAACTGACCAGGGAATTATGTTTCTACGAAGGGAGGTTGAAAAGTAGACTACTCATTGCAGCGGCACTACATTCCATCGTGAGACAGATACATGCTGTTTTGTTTCTTTTTTTTTTTTTTTTTTTTCAAATTATGACCAAGTCTCTGTAAACAGTGGACGGAACGTTCTATCAATCGTCCATCCGCTCCTTGGCCACGGAGCCATTCGAGAATTGTGTGAAGCTGGAAAATCCCTTTCCCGTCCAGACTTATGTAGCACACGAGCAGAAGTCAGTAAAGGGTGTACATATGCTTGAAAACTTGAACTGGAAGAGGCATATTATTGAACTTCTCAAAGTTTTAAGTTCGGCTACTTTTACTCTTCATGTAATTGCTAAAATTAGAAACACACGAATCAACCTCCTCACATACACTCCTGGAAATTGAAATAAGAACACCGTGAATTCATTGTCCCAGGAAGGGGAAACTTTATTGACACATTCCTGGGGTCAGATACATCACATGATCACACTGACAGAACCACAGGCACATAGACACAGGCAACAGAGCATGCACAATGTCGGCACTAGTACAGTGTATATCCACCTTTCGCAGCAATGCAGGCTGCTATTCTCCCATGGAGACGATCGTAGAGATGCTGGATGTAGTCCTGTGGAACGGCTTGCCATGCCATTTCCACCTGGCGCCTCAGTTGGACCAGCGTTCGTGCTGGACGTGCAGACCGTGTGAGACGACGCTTCATCCAGTCCCAAACATGCTCAATGGGGGACAGATCCGGAGATCTTGCTGGCCAGGGTAGTTGACTTACACCTTCTAGAGCACGTTGGGTGGCACGGGATACATGCGGACGTGCATTATCCTGTTGCAACAGCAAGTTCCCTTGCCGGTCTAGGAATGGTAGAACGATGGGTTCGATGACGGTTTGGATGTACCGTGCACTATTCAGTGTCCCCTCGACGATCACCAGTGGTGTACGGCCAGTGTAGGAGATCGCTCCCCACACCATGATGCCGGGTGTTGGCCCTGTGTGCCTCGGTCGTATGCAGTCCTGATTGTGGCGCTCACCTGCGCGGCGCCAAACACGCATACGACCATCATTGGCACCAAGGCAGAAGCGACTCTCATCGCTGAAGACGACACGTCTCCATTCGTCCCTCCATTCACGCCTGTCGCGACACCACTGGAGGCGGGCTACACGATGTTGGGGCGTGAGCGGAAGACGGCCTAACGGTGTGCGGGACCGTAGCCCAGCTTCATGGAGACGGTTGCGAATGGTCCTCGCCGATACCCCAGGAGCCACAGTGTCCCTAATTTGCTGGGAAGTGGCGGTGCGGTCCCCTACGGCACTGCGTAGGATCCTACGGTCTTGGCGTGCATCCGTGCGTCGCTGCGGTCCGGTCCCAGGTCGACGGGCACGTGCACCATCCGCCGACCACTGGCGACAACATCGATGTACTGTGGAGACCTCACGCCCCACGTGTTGAGCAATTCGGCGGTACGTCCACCCGGCCTCCCGCATGCCCACTATACGCCCTCGCTCAAAGTCCGTCAACTGCACATACGGTTCACGTCCACGCTGTCGCGGCATGCTACCAGTGTTAAAGACTGCGATGGAGCTCCGTATGCCACGGCAAACTGGCTGACACTGACGGCGGCGGTGCACAAATGCTGCGCAGCTAGCGCCATTCGACGGCCAACACCGCGGTTCCTGGTGTGCCCGCTGTGCCGTGCGTGTGATCATTGCTTGTACAGCCCTCTCGCAGTGTCCGGAGCAAGTATGGTGGGTCTGACACACCGGTGTCAATGTGTTCTTTTTTCCATTTCCAGGAGTGTATTTTGCATATTACCAGTCAGTAATGCTTTATGGAATAATTCCTGCGGTAACTCAACACTTACAAAGAAAGTATTGATTGCACAAAAGTGAGCAATAACAAAAGTATGGGGTGCTCAACCTTGGACGCCATGTAGGTACCTCTTCAAAAACTAGGCATTTTAACTGCGGCTTCACAATACAAATATTCGCTAATGAAATTAGTCATAAACAGTCCGTCATAATATGGAATTAACAGTCATTTTACCTACAACACTACCGGGAAACGTGACATTTAACTATTATTCTAACAGCTATCAATGGCACAGAAAGGTCAATGTGGAGCAACAAAAATTTATCATCACTTGCCCAATAAAAGGTCTGGCAATTAATGAAGCATCTTTTAAATGTAATTCTAAATTATTTCTCCTGCACAACTCCTTCTATTCTATCGATGAGTTTCCACTTAGAAACTGAGGGCCAGTAAAAGTTTTTAAAAATGAAAAATAAAAAGTTAAAGAAATAGTACTCCCATTTGCATGAGCAGGAATAAAAATAGTAATGCGGTCATTAATGTTAACACTAAAATCTTATATACATATCCTATAAACCGACTAGTTCCACATCATTTAGATGAAAGAATCGTTCAAATGATCTATGCAACCAACTAAATAAATGCGAGGGCTATTCGGAAAGTAAGTTCCAATCGATAGCGAAATCAAAAATGTTTTATTTGCAACTTACAGCTACTTCTCTACATAATCGCCACCCCGAGTTAGGAATTTGTCGTAGAGCTGCACCGCCTGTCCAACACCCTCGTCACTGAGGGCAGCCGCCAGTGACTTCCGCCAATTCTCTATGGTCGTCTGCAGCTCGTTGTCTGTGCCAAACCATTCTCTTCATAGCCAGCGGTTTATGTGAGCAGAGATGAAACTCAGGAGGAGACATTTATAGGCTGTGTAATGGATGATCAAACAGTTCCCATCGTAAATGCTGCAGGAGCATCTCCACTGCCCCTGCAGTGTGCGGCCGAGAACTGCCGTGAAGAACGAAACGCATGACAGTTATGTTATATGGGCTGCGTGACTTCAGGCGAAATCTGTCACCAGGCCGCCACACTTGGGGGGAGACGCCATTTTCTAGGCATCTTTCGTGCTCATTGTGCTCTCAGAAATGAAAAGAGAGACGTGCCTCGATCTAAGGGCACACTAGAGACACTGCCCAACACATCTGCCAAAAGCTTCATCGGATTTTTACTGTGAGTTCCATTTCGCGACCGATCGGAACTTACTATCCGAATAGCTCTAGTATCTTTTTCAGCTTGTGGACAAGGTGGAAATCCCATGGTCCAAGATCTAGACTTCCCGTTCAGCATGACTGACGTCTGTGCGACCTTAGTCAAGTTGTTGGCACCACTTTCCTACTAATGGATGTGACACGGCATTTGATTCATATACCACCAAAAGTTCGTGTTCAAGAGCTACAGGTTCAGATGCCGGCCGTGTGCCTCCTTTTCTTTAGTTTCGTCGAACAAAATATGATAAAATAGTATGTGTCGTACAAATTTAGTCAAAAATAGACGATTTCACCGTAGCAATTTCATTAAAAAATTAATCACTCCAGCAGACTTTCTTCAAATGTGTATGCTTTTTGTGGTTCGTAGTTAAAATTCCGAGTACGTGGAAGACTCCGAAGTGTTCTCAACGATGGACGATGTATTAGTAGCTGGAGAAGGATTCCAGATACAGATGGAAGTACTGATCTATAATTTTGACCTCGATTACAAACTAATACGTTGAAAACTGATGGCAGTACCAATCGACGTACAACAGATCCCTTGCGGAAGAAGGAGCGAACACCGATTTGAACGGGATTATTCATTTCTTCACGGCACAGTATACTATAACTGCGCCAGGTAAAGATATTCTCTTACGTTCTCTTCTGTATGTAAGAACAATTCGGAAAATATGGTCGTATTATTCAAAAAAGAATTGGCGACGAGATTCACTAGTTAGCTGTGACTTGCATGAAATCACAGAAGTTCAAGGAAGTGCTGCACATAGACTTTCTTCCATACATGGTACCAGAAAAAACTTCATTACATTCTTCATTCGTGTGTGTGTGTGTGTGTGTGTGTGTGTGTGTGTGTGTGAGGGTAGGAGACAGACAGACACTTTACTATGATCAAATCTTTGCAGATGAAAGACGAGCATTAACCAGCATCATAAGAATTATCCTACCGAATGCACTCTCCTTTGACAACCCTGTGATATTTAGTGATAGTTATTTTTAGAGGCAGATTAAAACGTATAGAACGCTCCCGGCTTGCTGAAGACTAATAGAGAAATTGTTTCGAGGGAAGATTCTATGAAAATTTTCTCTGTAATTGTGCATCGAATTAGTGCACCTGCTTCCAAAGGTATTATCAAATACTCGTGGTTAGCACTGAAGTTAAAAGAACAAAGTTTTTGAATTTAAGTGAAGTGTGTTTTCCAGTGTGGCTTCCGAAAATTCGGGTACCTTCAAGGCAGTAGCTTTCATTAAATGTGCGTGGTGCTCTACGAGTTTGTGTTCCAGTTGCTTGTACGACAAATATCATCCGCAGTTATATTGTAGCACAGCAAGCGATAGCGAATACGGCAGTTCTATAATCTGTTCTGTAACAAACAGAATACACATTTGAAGAAAGTGTGATGTAATGATTGACTTATCAATTAAATAACTACGGTGAAAACGACTATTTTTCAATAAATTTGCAAAAAATACGTTATTTAACGATATTTAATGTAATGAAATAAAAAATGATACATGGATAGGAATTGAACCCGTACAGCCAGCATGATGGCCAAGAATCTTATACACTCCTCTACGCTCACGTAGTCAAGACATACTTAACGTTACGTGTATGAGATACACATGGAAGTTCAACATCGATTTTGCCGGAAATTGGGGACTGTCGCAAATGAAGCAGCTAGCCAGGTACTCTCAACAAATTCGTGTACAATATACCTAAGACTAATCAAAATCTTTGATTAATACGTCTGATGTTGCCCTTGCAAGTTGAACAGATTTGGAAGAGTCTGTTGGACAATTAATATAACTTTAAAACACAAAAAACGAAGAAAATCACAATTCAAATTTCATAAATTAGTCGCAATGCCAAACCTGTTGTATGGAAGTGAATCGTGGTTAGGACAACAAAGCGAATAGAAGGAAATGAAATGAGATTTCTTAGAACTCTGAAGAGGAGTAAAATAACGCAGAAAACACGGAATGAAGATGATCAAAAGTAGCCGAAAATTCTGATTGTGAGAGAAAATCTGGAAAATACCAAAAGAAAATAGAACGAAATCTACAGACAATTGATCCAGAGAGCCTACCGTGTCAGATAAAGGACTTTAATCGAAAAGAGATCGTGCAGACCGAAAAAAAGTGGGGAACGCAATAGGCCACTACGAGCCTAACACGTGAATTGCAGAGGAAGAAGAGCACGAATTTATGATGAGTGTTGGTTTTGCCGGCAGGTTACATCAAGAAGCGAACGTGATGCAGATTCTAGTACGCACATAAAGTGAAGCGGCGCGGCTTATTTTGGGAACTACCATGTCAACCTGGTACCTCGCGAACAATGGACTGGTACTTCAGTGAGAATAAGTGCATAAGGCATTTAAAATATTACGGGCGCAGAACCGGGGCGATGGAATGAGGTGCGCTATGGCTCGTCAAAGCCAAATTAATTATAGCGCGACGATCACTCACAAAAACGAGCCAAGTTTTTATTAGAGAGGGGTGGCAGGAAGGGGCAGGGGAGTTGAAGTAAATTACCGTGGCGGGACGTGCGCGCCGTACCAGTGGAACCTGTTGGCTACTGATCGACGACTGATGTACCCAGGTTCATACCTCAGTTACGACTCTTCACACTGAACTGATAAATGTCGATGGCCACAAAACTGAAATTGTTCCTTTCTTCTGTAATAAATCGTTGAAATGGCACGTTTCATCGACAACACTTGCCGACGGTATAATGAGAGTAGCAGTGTTACCCATGGTTTCACAGTTATTTATAAAGAGACGTTAATGTTGAAACTCAGCCGCGAGTATTCGCCGTCACAAAAGTTCTCTCTTGGGCGTACTGAGACGTGAGCCACCTTCTGCCCAGTAAACTGCCCAATGTCCGGGAAAAAAGCACCAGATCCTGAAGTGATTGGAGAAGCTGACAGAATACATGTCGATCACAATTCAGTCGTTTACTTAAGGAAAAGACTAATCTCTACGCTAAACTTACCGCATTAACTTGGCATTTAACATTCATGGAAAAATTTTAGTCACGTTACGGAGATATTAGTCTCATTGACCATCCCACAGGAACAGTGATTTTTTTAAAAATAAAGCTACACAATGTGTTAATTTAGATTATAGGCTATTTCCATTCCAAAGGAGTAACAAACATATTAACTCGACGAAGAAAGAAAATAAGCGCAAATTTTCTATAGTTATTTTGTGAGTGCAACAGCGTCATCTACTCTCACGTGTGTGCCTGTTACGAGAGGATACTCTCGCATATAATAATCGAATCCAGCCTTACTAAAAGACTACTGCGTTCTACATGTAAAGTCAAGATTTCTCTCTGTCGTACAGCACTTAAATGACAACGTTCTTGCGAATCTTCGAACGTCTCAGAAGCTATGAAATACGCACGACGAACAGCGGCTAAAACGCAAAAGCCGTGTACCCACGCGTGGATTAAAAGCGCAAACGGCAGATGGCGAAAACAATAGGCATCTATAAACCTGTGAAGAGGCGCTAGCACAGAGACGTTGTGTTGCAGATAAGCGGAAATATTTTTTTTTTTATATTACAGTACAAACACAATTCATTTTTTATTTTAGTTTCTAACAGAAATTTGGCAAAATGAATACCCGGACAATGCCAGGTTTGTTAGCTAGGTGTAGGCTACAAGAAAGCAAAGGTATCCATCTATGAAACACGACATAAATGAAATTTTGTAGTCCTAAAGTATTAGTGCCAACAGTGATCAGTATCTGACCGGATGTTTCGTGCCAAGAAAAAACTGACGGTAATGAGACAACAGATATGATTTTAATTAATTTCAAAAAATCCTACAGCCGTCTTACAGAATAGGAATCCTGAGGCAACAAGGGAATTTAAATACTACATCAAAACCAGTTTTTCAAATACAAAAATTCTGTTTTATGAAATCTGCATCTAATCTCGATTTCACAGTTTTAAATGTTGCGACTTCTGTACTACATAGTATTTCTGTCTGTTCGATGTTACTTCAGTTGCTGTGTTGGCAGTGAGCTATCATCTGCTAATGGGCTGAGAATCTGAAAGATGGTTAGGAAACAAATAAAATTACTTCTAAATTAATTCGCTGACTGCAAATTTCCTTCAAATCAGCTGCATATGATACAGATCTGCTACCCAATAGTAACATATGAAAATCTGTGCCGGATCGAGTCTCGAACCCGTATTTCCCGCTTATCGCGAACGGCCGCCTTAACCACTTCGACTATCCGGGTTCGTGTCCCGGTCCACAACAGATTTTCGCATGCCACTGTTTGGGTGGTAGATGTAAAGCCAATACAAGTGATGTCAAGGAAATCTGCAGCCAGAAAATTAATTTCCAAATCATATCGTAAGGCTGTGCATTGTCGATAGTGTGTTCTTTCAGACATGCATGTAAGTAAAAATTATTTCAGTAAACGAGACACTGACTCTTTTCGTTTTTAGAGTAATACGAGACGATATGTACTCGAGAAGAGTCGTTATTTGCAAAAGACAGTTCTACAAACACTGTTTCCGAAGTTCATGATACCATAGGACACCTACTGCACGAACGCCACAAGGAAAACGTCGGGAGCAGCGCGGGGAAAAAGATGCATCGTTATTTTGTAGTAACTTGCCTGTCACTCGTGCCATGATCTGCTCTTATTTAGGTGTCTTTCCCAAGCAAAAACTCAGCATTTTGCCTCGTATTTGTTTGAACAATTGATATGCCTTGAGGATTCCGCCTCGAGTACAACAAAATTTCTTGTACTTATCTGTTTACCAAAACAAGCTACGGTGAATGTGCATCATCACCAGTTACTTTCCTTTTGTTCCAGTCAATAAGACATTCTGTGAAAAAGAAATAGTTGAACAGGTAGATGTTACGTGGACAGATAAACAGAGTGCGACGCGGGTAGTGTTAATAGAGTCAGGAAGAACATATGTTTGGTGTGATGAATGTCAAATTATCTGTAAATGTAGGAAAACAATTCTGTAATGTTCGAATACAAAATTAGTCGTGTATTGCTTTACACAGTTAGCTTGATTAAATATCTAGACGTAACGTTAAGGAGCGACGTGAAATGGAACGAGCAGGTAAGGTCGGTTGTAGGGAAGGCGAATTGTTGACTTCGGTTCACTGAGAGACTGCGTACAGCACACTAACGCGACCCATTCTTGAGTACTGCTGAAGTGTTTGGGTTTCCAGCATTGTCTGATTAGAGGACGACATCGAAACAATTGTGAAGCATGCTGCTAAATTTGTCACCGATAGATTAGATCAACACACGAGTATAACACGAATGATCGTTCACGTCATATGGGTATGCCTGGAGTGAAGGAGAAGCTGTTTTCGCGGAACACCAGTGAGTAATTTTGGAGTACTGGCTTTTGCGACGGACTGCTGAACGATCATCTGTTGTGGATTGGCAAGACAGCCAACCCACTATGACAGGAAGCCGAAAGGCACGCGTTTTAGCTCACGCAGGCTGGCGTGAGGTCTGTAACAGGACAGGGAATGAGACTAGCAAAAATAATACGTAGCTACTGGAATACTTAACTTTAATCCATAATTGGTGAACATCGCTCTAGACGGTACATGTTTTACAGCATCAATAGTAACTGGTAATGGCGCCTTGCTAGGTCGTAGCAAATGACGTAGCTGAAGGCTATGCTAACTATCGTCTCGGCAAATGAGAGCGTAATTTGTCAGTGAACCATCGCTAGCAAAGTCGGCTGTACAACTGGGGCGAGTGCTAGGAAGTCTCTCTAGACATGCCGTGTGGCGGCGCTCGGTCTGCAATCACTGATAGTGGCGACACGCGGGTCCGACGTATACTAACGGACCGCGGCCGATTTAAAGGCTACCACCTAGCAAGTGTGGTGTCTGGCGGTGACACCACATCATCCACCTAGTGGAACAGACTCGAAAACTAGATAAGGGAAACCAGGGATTGTACAGAAGCATGAACTATCCGTCCAAAGAGTTACGAGACTGATTTTATTCCTGGCGTACAAGGGACGTCGTGGCAGTAAGTACGGTTGCAGCAACTGTAAACGACAGAGGTGTGTTCATCCAGTCCCGTCAGTGAGCAGGCAGCGTTGAGTACTGGACGTACAACTGAAGTGTGTCAAAGTTGCTATGTGACAAACCACAATGGAACAACATCTCTAAATCAAGTGTCAAGACGCTTTGAAGAAGAAAAATGTGTGCAAAGTTTGTCTCACACAAAGTGGCCTCCCGAATAAAAACAACGACTCGTGGACGCTTGCCACGACTTGATGGAAACCCGTAACACAGACAATTCTTTTCTGGAAAAAATTATCAAGGATAACCAACCTACGTGAACGTACAACAAAATTTAGGAGTTTGAGAACGTTTAACGTTGCAGCGCGTCAGCAATCGTGAATAATTTAATGATTATAAGGAATCCGACTCGATTGCAAATAGAAACCGGATGTTAAACTATGTTTCGGCGCGGATAACCACGCCTTATTCGGAACACATTAAAACTACAAACTGCCTAAAGACGCATGGTACAACATTAATACTAAACGCCCAAAAGGGCAAAAGACTCGCATAAAATGTTCAAATGGCTCTGAGTACTATGGGACTTAATTTCTAAGGTCATCAGTCCCCTAGAACTTAGAACTACTTAAACTTAACCAACCTAAGAACATCACACACATCCATCACCGAGGCAGGATTCGAACCTGCGACCGTAGCGGTCTCGCGGTTCCAGACTGTAGCGCCTACAACCGCTCGGCCACCGCGGCCGGGAGGGGCATAAAATGTAAAATAAACGGTACGTGTGTGCCATGTCAATAGCTGTACTTAGCTCAAGCGTCAGCAGCGTGCTTCCTCACTCCGAGCAACGTTCGGTGGGCCACTGGCTCTCAGGTAAACTCTTTAGGCGGGTTGGAGTGTTCCAAAGAAGGCGTGGTTATCCGCGCCGAAACCTAGATCAACATCCGGTTCATATTTGCAATCGAGGCGGAATCTTTATAATCACTAAAATTTAGGAGTGCAGTAATTGACATGAAGGGTCAACGTTTTGGCGACGTAACCGACCTTCAAGCCAACATGACTAGCGAGTTGAACAATATCCGAGAGAAGGATTTTCTGCCAGTTTCACATGGGTGTTTGAACGTTCTATTTGTTGCACTCAACAAATGTAAAACACCATAAGCAGTACACTCACAATCTCGAAATTTTTTCACTGACGCGATGTGGGCGGTCTGTTTATCGTAGCTCCATTTCTGAGTGGAACGGGAAAGGGAATTACCAAGGGCCATGGTGGTTTGGAGAGTGTAGATGTTGATATCTGAGTCTCTTTCTAGGACGAAATGGTAGGTTACCCTGTGGGCTAGTAGTCGAAATATTCTTACGAAGAGCGTTGAGGAAAACATTAGTAAGGGTATAAATGCTACGTACTTACCGTGTCTCTAAACGGAAGTTAGTTGTTGACGACGCCGAATATCTGGAATACCTGGTCGCGAAAGCAAGGTCTAGTGCACCAGTGGCTCTGTACGGCCTGGCTTCTCGTTACGCATTACTCCAACAAATACGCCCAGCGCCTTTAAAATATGGACGCTAGCCTCCCCACCACGTTCCCTGAGCACCCCGACAACACGTCTCACGCAACCCGCGCTCACACACATCGGCCGGTGGCCTGCCACATTGTGACACAAAGTTGCCGCTTGTTTTCCCACACGCAAATGACCGTTCGGCATCCCGTGTAGTCTCTTCAGACAAGCGATTAACGTCAGAATACATCACCTTACATCAAAACGACCCTCTCAGTCACACCGGCGTATTGCAGTTAGCTGTAAGGGAATTTATGACTGCGGTAAAGGGAACCTCGGCCTGCGCGCGCGCCCGTGTGTTTTATTCTGTTACCGCGGTCGGCGGCTGCGCTACGGCCCACTTAACAACGAGTAAGGGGCTTTTTACCACCGCAACCACTGACTACCCGACACATCATAAAATTAACCTCAAAGAGCCCTCTCCAAGGCTGAGGAGGCACGCGATGCGGTGCGAGGTGAAAATAAAATGGGAGAGGTGGGGTGGTGTTCTTACAAGAAGAAGAGCAGCATTACCGGCTACTGGCTAGGCAAGTGGAATGAAGTGAATTATGTATCGGTAGGATGCATTACCGTTGCATCAAGACGACCGCAAAGAATATTAGAGTTTTTGTTGTTGAGACAGGCATGAACCGAGGCTTTTTATTCGTGGTGGTTCGAGGTTACTGCCTGGGTCGAAGTTGAGAACGAGCTGGCCAACCAGAGGTGAGCGATCCCTGGTCGTGGACACGGGTCGAAAGAAGGCTACAGAGCGATTGGCAGGATGGTTACTGACCGACAAAGCCAACTGAAGCACCGGAAAATCGGCTGCACTGACAAAGAGGCACCGACAGCGCAAACCGGAGAGCAGTTGTGCGCCAAACCACTCCAAACTGTTCAACGCTGATCGCGCGTTTGACCGATAATGCAATATTGCAGCAGGCGTTTGGGTTCAATGTTTGTAGTCCCATCCCGTTCCCAAAATAGTTCTAAATTACAATATTATGTTGCTTCCATTATACGAAATCCAACAGGTTTTAAAAACGCATGAAGATCATAAAGAGTGTGCCCCATCGAACTTATAAATGCTCTTAACTCCTTTTTAAGAGATAGTCTTCACTCCTTCCGATCAGATCATGGAAGTGTAGAAAAGTTGTGGAATGTTTTCAAAGAGATAGTATCGACAGAAATTGAGAGATATATACCACATAAATTAATAAGTGATGGTACTGATCCCCCATGGTACACAAAACGGGTGAGATCGTTGTTGCAGAAGCAACGAAAAAACCATGCCAAATTTAAAAGAATGCAAAATCCCCAAGATTGGCAAAGTTTTACAGAAGTTCGAAATATGGTGCGTACTTCAATGCGAGATGCTTTTAATAATTTCCACTATGAATCTCTGTCTCCAAATCTGGCAGAAAACCCAAAGAGAGTCTGGTCGTACACAAAGCACACCAGTGGCAAGACGCAATCAATACGTTCACTGCGCGATTGCAACGGCGAAGTCACTGATGACAGTGCCACTAAAGCAGAGTTATTAAACACGGTTTTCCGAAACTCCTTCACCAAAGAAGACAAAGTAAATATTGCTGAATTCCAATCAAGAACATCTGCCAAGATCACAAACATAGAAGTAGATATCCTCGGAGTAACGAAGCAGCTTAAATCACTTAATAAAGGCAAGGCCTCCGGTCCAGATTGCATACCAGTCAGGTTCCTCTCAGAGTTTGCTGATAAAAGAGCTCCATATTTAGCAATTGTATAAAACCACTCGCTCACAGAAAGATCCGTACCTAAAGACAGGAAAATTGCTCAAGTAACACCAATACCCAAAAAGGGAAGTAGGAGTAATCCCCTGAATTACAGGCCTATATCATTAACGTCGATTTGCAGTAGGGTTTTCGAACATATACTGTATTCGAACATTATGAAGTACCTCGAAGAAAACGATTTATTGACACATAGTCAGCACGTATTCAGAAAATATCGTGCTTGTAAAACACAACTAGCTCTTTATACTCATGAAGTAATAAGTGCTATCGACAGGGGATGTCAATATGATTCCATATTTTAAGATTTTCAGAAGACTTATGACACCGTTCCTCACAAGCGTCTTCTAACCAAACTGCGTGCCTACGGAGCATCGCTTCAGATGTGTGACTGGATTTCCTGTCAGAAAAGTCACAGATCGTAGTAATAGACGGAAAGCCATCGAGTAAAACGGAAGTAATATCCGGCGTTCCCCAAGGAAGTGTTGTAGGCCCTCTATTGTTCCTGATCTATATTGACGACAGGGAGACAATCTGAGTAGCCGTCTTTGCAGATGATGCTGTCATTTACAGTCTTGTGAAGTAATCAGATGAGCAAAACGACTTGCAAAATGATTTAGATATCTGTATGGTGCTAAAAGTGGCAGTTGACCCTGAATAAAGAAAAGTGTGAAGTTACTCACATGAGTACTAAAAGAAATCAGCTAAATTTCGATTACGCGATAAGTCACACAAATCTGAAGGCCGTAAATTCAACTAAATACTTAGGGATTACAATTAGAAATAACCCAAACTAGAACGATCACATAGATAATATTGTGGGTAGAGCAAACCAAAGACTGCAATTCATTGGCAGAACACTTAGAATGTGCAACAGGTGTACTAAAGAGACTGCTTACACCACGGTTGTCTGCCCTATTCTGAAGTATTGCTGTGCGGTGTGGGATCCGCATCAGGTGGGACTGACGGATGACATCGAAAAAGTACAAAGAAGGGCAGCTCGTTTTGTATTATCGCGAAATAGTGGAGATAGTGCTACAGACATAATACGTGAATTGGAGTGGCAATCACTAAAACAAAGGCGTTTATCGTTGCGACGGGATCTTCTCATGAAATTTCAATCACCAGTTTTCTCCCCCGATAGGGAAAACATTCTGTTGGCTCCCACCGGCATAGGGAGAAATAATCATTACGACAAAATAAGAGAAATCAGGGCTCGCACAGAAAAATTTAAGTGCTCGTTTTTCCCGTGTGGCGTTCGAGAGTGGACGGTAGAGAGACAGCTTGAAGGTGGTTCATTGAACCCTCTTCCAGGCACTTTATTGTCAATAGCAGAGTAATCACGTAGATGTAGATGTAGACTAAGTACTGAGGCACTGTGTGTGGGTTAAAGCTTTTACATTTATTCAGTTAATTCTGGCAAAGTTGGAAAGTCTCCGCTGATTGGAATACCGCAGTGCTAGTTTCCGTTTTAAAAAAAGTCAGGACAAGTGCGAGTAGGACTCGCGCACAAAGGTTGCCGTGCGAACTTAATTCTGTATATATATACTTAATCCATACTGTCAATCGAGAATTTCGATAATTTTTACATGTGACATAAATGGCCGTATCTTTTGACTGCATTGTCGTAGAAGCTTCAATTTTTTACACCGCCAACGCACCATATATCTTAGTATGTGACATAAATTTCAACTTGATACGTCCACCCCTTCCTGAGGAAAAGGGATTTTAACAGACCTCACGCAAGCCGGCGTGAGTTAACGCGTGCATTTCGGCTACTTCCGAGTGGCGTGGCTGTCTTGCTACGCCACAACAATCATCATCATCATCGTCATCTTCTTGTTCTTCTTCTTCACTTCTGTGTTTAAACTAATGCCTGTTTCGACTTCACATTTTTAAGACCATCATTTTCTCGGTCTTCCAATGTTTCTTATTATTAAGGGTTCGTACTTTGTTACCAGGACTGGAATTCTTCCGTCTCACATTCGTTTACGACGTTGCCTCTATTTCTTCATATAATCATCCATTTTGTCGTTTAGGCTGAATATTCCTAATTCTTATCGTATATTCTCAATTATTATAAGACCCCCACCCTGAGCACTCTTTCTTTGTCCAATCTAGGAGTAAGGCTGGCACAACCATTGTTTTGAAAAAATTATTTCTGCGTCTTTGCGCGATTTGCTCTTTCGACATGAGTGCTGAAAAATGCTGATTTTATTCTACATACCTATATCATTATCGCCATGTATTTACGTTGATTCTACAACCTCAATATCTGAAATTGTAGAGTTGTTGCTACGCCTTTTCTTCAATAACAGTACTTGATCGGAGCGGGTGTTTTCCATAATGAGTCCTAACTTTTGATTAATGGTGGATATTTTCAGCTTGTAGCATTATCTGTGTAGGTGTTGTGATGGGTTTGCTTATAAAATTACTTTCTCTGCTGACAGTCGCGATTTTCTTGTTTTTTATATTTTGCACGACTCGTAGCGGAAAAGGACTCCTATTTTCAATTACTTTCATCCTGTGTGCAGTTGAAACTGGGCATCATTCGTATCTCGACTACATCACCTGCGTACAACAGTGCGATCAGACGATAGCTTCTTTTCAGTTCTATAACTTCATACGCATCATTATTCGAGTTTATTATGAGATCCCGAACACAGACGTTAAAGAGTGATAGTGTCAAGCTAGTCCTTGCCTGGCACCTTGATTTATTACTATCTCTTTTGTTTTCGGGCTGCAGGTGCTTTGATTTCTTTGGAATTTTCATGTAAGTTTTTGATTGCTTTTCTAAGGTGCATTGAATATCCTCTTTCTTGCATTATTGTCTATAGTGTATCTATAAAGTTCGAGTCAAAAGTAACCCTGAAGTCAATAAACGCATCACGTGTTTCTAGACTGACATTGCATCGTTTTTCTACAATTCTTTCGATGCTCAACAAATTTACGTTCGCGGATCATCCCTTACTAAATCTACTTTCTTCTTCTTCCAAGAATACAACTGTCATTTCTGTAGAGCAATACTTTTGAGTAAATTTTACAAACTGCATGCAAAACACATAAAGCTCTGTAACTGTCACGCACATTTCTTAATCCATTTTTATGGTTCCGTACTGCAGTTGGTAAAAACGGAACCGTTAGAGGATTACTTCACTGTCTGCCTGTCTGTCAGTCCGTCCGTCAGGATACGTTATGAATGCTATAAAGAAAAGTACGTAGCTTCTTTAATACTTAACTTTAATTCATCCTTGTGGTACATCTCTCTTGATAATACAAGTGAGACTCTCAAATATGGTTAATGGCGCCTTGCTAGGTCGTAGCCATGGACTTAGCGGAAGGCTATTCTAACTGTCTCTCGGCAAATGAGAGAAAGGTTTCGTCAGTGTAGTCGCTAGCAAAGTCGTCGTACAACTGGGGACGAGTCCTAGTACGTCTCTCTAGACCTGCCGTGTGGTGGCGCTCGGTCTGCAATTACTGACAGTGGCGACACGCGGGTCCGACATGTACTAATGGACCGCGGCCGATTTAAAGCTACCACCTAGCAAGTGTGGTGTCTGGCGGTGACACCACAATGATGATGACGATGATGATACTTACTTAGCACACAGATAATACAACATTTTAATCCTTTGGAATGTTTTTGGAGATTATGGTGAAATTGCCCTAATTGATTTCGTAAACCTGCCTCTCTCTGTGTCGTTATCATCACTACGACGTTCATATCAGTAGGGACGTGCATAGATGGGGATAATTATCAGATTTGTCATTGCAATATGTCAGATAAAAATACGTTCAATAAGTTTAACAGCCAGAAATATAGACAGTTAAGGCGTTTATAAATCGATGAGAAACTTAATAACCTCAATTTTAAAAGTGTGATCTTAACACATGTACGAAAACTGTAAGTTTCAAGTTGCGTTATTTTGTTTCCTAGATGGCACAATTCCTTTACTTCTTCTACCACATGCTCCCTAGATATTAAGTTTATCGCTAATACAGTTTCTGCTACTCCTCATTAATTTCGTCTTTCTTTCGATTAATCTCAGTTTCCATTTTGTACGCAATAGACAGTTCGTGCCATTCATCAGGTCATCAACGAATCTTATCATTCACAATTTTTCACCATGAATTTTAACCTCGCTCTTGTATACTTTTTTATTTCTGTTAATCCTTCGTCAGTGTGTGGACTGAGCTGTAATGACGATAGACCCCATCCTTTCGTTACACCATTTGTAACCTGAGCACTTCCTTTTTGATCTTCCATTGTCATTGGTCCACGTCTGTCCTCAGAATTCCAATCATCTTGCAACCTTCTACGTTGTCCAACAGTTTTTTTTTTTCTAGATCGACACATCCTATGAATTTTTCGTAAATCTTGACTCCACTATCAAGCGCAATAACAGAGAGTCTAAAAGAGTGCGTTTGTGTGTGTGACTTCCTGGACTCTGTTTGCTAGCAGACTGCTTTGAAAAATCTTTCTTTGTACGCGAAAGTGGAGTTAATCAGTCCACCACTAGTGCAACTGTCCCCCCATGAACCATGGATCTTGCCGTTGGTGGGGAGGCTTCCGTGCCTCAGCGATACAGATGGCCGTACTGTAGGTGCAACCACAACGGAGGGGTATCTGTTGAGAGGCCAGACAAACGTGTGGTTCCTGAAGAGGGACAGCAGCCTTTTCAGTAGTTTTAGGGGCAACAGGCCGGATGATTTACTGATCTGGCCTTGTAACACTAACCAAAACGGCCTTGCTGTGCTGATACTGCGAACGGCTGAAAGCAAGGGGACACTACAGTCGTAATTTATCCCGAGGGCATGCAGTTTTACTGTATGGTTAGGTCCTCTTGGTAAAATATTCCGGAGGTAAAATAGTCCCCCATTCAGATCTCCGGGCGGGGGCTACTCAAGAGGACGTCATTATCAGAAGAAAGAAAACTGGGATTCTACGGATCGGAGCGTGGAATGTCAGATCCCTTAATCGGACAGGTAGGTTAGAAAATTTAAAAAGGTAAATGGATAGGTTAAAGTTAGATATAGTGGGAATTAGTGAAGTTCGGTGGCAGGAGGAACAAGACTTCTGGTCATGTGAATACAGGGTTATAAACACAAAATCAAAAAAGGGGTAATGCAGGAGTAGGTTGAATAATGAATAAAAGAATGGGAGTGCGGATAAGCTACTACAAACAGCATAGTGAACGCATTATTGTGGCATAGATAGACACGAAACCCACGCCTACTACAGTAGTATAAGTTTATATGCCAACTAGCTCTGCAGATGATGAAGAAATTGATGAAATGTACGATGAGATAAAAGAAATTATTCAGGTAGTTAAGAAGACGAAAATTTAATAGTCATGGGTGACTGGAATTCGAGAGTATGAAAAGGAAGAGAAGGAAACGTAGTAGGTGAATATGGATTGGGGGTAAGAAATGAAAGAGGAAGCCGTCTGGTAGAATTTTGCACAGAGCATAACTTAATCATAGCTAACACTTGGTTCAAGAATCATAAAAAAAGGTTGTACACATGGGAGAATCCTGGAGATCTAACAGCTTCAGATAGATTATATAATGGTAAGACAGGGATGTAGGAACCAGGTTTTAAATTGTAAGACATTTCCAGGGGCAGAAATGGACTCTGACCACAATCTATTCGTTATGAACTGTAGATTAAAACCGAAGAAACTGCAAAAAGGTGGGAATTTAAGGAGATGGGACCTGGATAAACTGACTAAACCAGAGGTTGTACAGAGTTTCAGGGAAAGCATAAGGGAACAATTCACAGGAATGGGGGAAATAAATACAGTGGAAGAAGAATGGATAGCTCTGAGGGATGAAGTAGTGAAGGCAGCAGAGGATCAAGTAGGTAAAAAGACGAGGGCTAGTAGAAATCCTTGGGTAACAGAAGAAATATTGAATTTAATTGATGAAAGGAGAAAATACAAAAATGCAGTAAATGAAGCAGGCAAAAAGGAATACAAACGTCTCAAAAATGAGATCGACAGGAAGTGCAAAATGGCTAAGCTGGGTGGCTAGGGGACAAATGTAAGGATCTAGAGGCTTATCTCACGAGGGGTAATATAGATACTGCCTACAGGAAAATTAGAGAGACCTTTGGAGAAAAAAGAGCCACTCGCATGAATGTCAAGAACTCAGATGGAAACCCAGCTCTAAGTAAAGAAGGGAAAGCAGAAAGGTGGAAGGAGTATATAGAGGGTCTATACAGGGGCGATGTACTTGAGGACAATATTATGGAAATGGAAGAGGATGCAGATGAAGATGAAATGGCAGATACGATACTGCGTGAAGAGTTTGACAGAGCACTGAAAGACCTGAGTCGAAGCAAGGCCCCGGGAGTAGACAGATGTGAAAATTTACCGAACTATCAGTTTAATAAGTCACAGCTGCATAATACTAACGCGAATTCTCTACGACAAATGGAAAAACTGGTAGAAGCCGACCTCGGGGAAGATCACTTTGGATTCCGTAGAAATGTTGGAACACGTGAGGCAATACTGACCTTACGACTTATCTTAGAAGAAAGATTAAGGAAAGGCAAACATAGGTTTCTAGCATTTGTAGACTTAGAGAAAGCTTTTGACAATGTTGACTGGAATACTCTCTTTCAAATTCTGAAGGAGGCAGGGGTCAAATACAAGGAGCGAAAGGCTACTTACAATTTGTACAGAAACCAGATGGCAGTTATAAGAGTCTAGGGGCATGAAAGGGAAGCAGTGGTTGGGAAGGGAGTGAGACAGGGATGTAGGCTATCCCCGATGTTATTCCGTCTGTATACTGAGCAAGCAGTAAAGGAAACAAAAGAAAAATTCGGAGCAGGAATTAAAATACATGGAGAAGAAATAATAACTTTGAGGTTCACCGATGACATTGTAATTCTGTCAGAGACAGCAAAGGACTTGGAAGAGCAGTTGAACTGAATGGACAGTGTCTTGAAAGGAAGATAGAAAATGAACATCAACAAAAGCAAAACGAGGATAATGGAATGTAGTCGAATTGAGTCGGGTGATGCTGAGGGAATTAGATTAGGAAATGAGACACTTAAAGTAGTAAAGGAGTTTTTCTATTTGGGGAGCAAAGCAACTGATGATTGTCGAAGTAGAGAGGATATAAAATGTAGACTGGCAATGACATGGAAAGCGTTTCTGAAGAAGAGAAACTTGTTTACATCGAGTATAGATTTAAGGGTCAGGAAGCCGTTTCTGAAAGTATTTGTGTGGAGTGTAGCCATGTATGGAAGTGAAACATGGACGATAAATAGTTTAGGCAAGAAGAGAACAGAAGCTTTCTAAATGTGGTGCTACAGAAGAACGCTGAAGATTAGATGGGTAGATCACATAACTAATGAGGAGGTATTGAATAGAATTGCGGAGAAGAGGAATTTGTGGCACTACTTGACAGGAAGAAGGGACCAGTTGGTAGAACATGTTCTGAGGCATCAAGCAGATTCAGAAGTATGTAGGTTGCAGTAGATACTGGGAGATGAAGAAGCTTGCTCAGGATAGAGTAGCATGGAGAGCTGCATCAAACCAGTCTTAGGACCGAAGACCACACACAACAACAACAACAACAGTGCAACTGTTGCTCTGACGAACAAATCTTTGCAATTTCTTTTGGATGACTCCACAATACATGTAAAACAGCGTTATAATGTACTGGTGTACCCACGTCTGCTGGTGGAGTTTCATTTCTTGCGCAATGCCGCCATTTCATTGACAGACACATCACTTTGTGAAAGTCGATCAATTGATTCGCCATCCGACTTATGAAATGCAACCAACGAAATTTGATATCCGAGTTGGAGTTTCAGTAAACCCTGTTCACTGAACGCTGATCTGTAGGAGGGGAGAGTGAAAATGAGGCGGATTTACGGGAAAGGTCGTGAGCGCTGGTTTTTAATTCCCTTTTGAGTCAAATGGGAAGATCACAAGATAACCTGATAAAGTGGGGATACGCCGAAGAAGAGCCCTGCCAATGTGGAGGAAAACAAACCATGACACACCTGCTGACCTGTCCATCTTTGCAGGCCCCATGCACTTTCCAAGACCTGTGGTTGGCCAACGACGCTGCAGTGAAGTGTGCCGAACACTGGAGAGAGATATGAGCCTTGCTTTAGACAATAATGACGACTTACAATATGTGAAGATCATGAATGTACATATGAATGAATAACTATCATTTACTTGTATTTGTAATCTAGTATATATAGCGTATTAATTAATTACAGATGTAGCTCAGACACGATTAAATAAATAAATAAAATCCGTTATTTCATAATGGTAAAAATTGTGTCGTTGCAAAAGGTTTTGAGTTCAATTTTTACATTTTTGTCTTGAGCTGGAACCTTATAGGCCCAATAGATTTCTGGCAATGGATGAGTTACACTATGAAACCAATACAGTGGCCTTGTAAGACATATCTTTGCAGTTATGTGTCATCTGGTGTCTCTACTAACTGACTTTGTGCTTTACGACCCTCGGCCGTGTAATAGATTGTGCTGTCCTTACCTTACGCTACGTTTGCTGGCTTTGGAGGGCTGCCTTAATCATGCCAGTGCGTGATTGAAGGGCACAAGAAGCACCTGAAATAGTTTCGAATAACACTACAGGTACTCCAAGTATATTTATTTTACTAAATCCAAGTTAATACCAGATCCATGAATACACAATAAGGATGTCAAAAAGTCGGAAAAATAAAATCCACATCGGCACATTAAATCTTACGAAAAAAGAAACCGACCAAAACTCAGCAGAAAATCTGCAGTCCAGACCATGTTACAGATGTCGTAGTTTGGGCAGACTGGTAAAACAGGAGAGGCGGCGAATTGTGGCGGAATTAACATTAGACATTAATGCTGGGCAGAGTACAAGTGTGTCTGAACACACCTAACAGTGGGCCTCCGCAGCTGACGACTCGTGCATGTGCCAATGTTAAGACCACTACACCGCAACTGCGACTGAAATGGGCACGTGATGATCGCCACCGGATGTTCCCGCCGTGGCAAAGTGTTGCATTATAATAGAGTCCCGATACCTTCTTAATCACGCCGATGGGAAGGCGCGAATCCGTCGTCTTCCAGGGGAACAGCTCTTTGACACCTGTATGTTGGGACGGAGACAAGCTGGCGGCACCTCCATTATGCTTCGGGGAACATTCACGTGGGCATCAATGGGTCCAGTGGAGCTCGTGCAAGGCACGGTGACGGCCAAGGAGAGTCGTTCACTGGTCGCAGACCGCGAACAGCCCCTTCATGCCGATCATGCTTTCCGACGGCAGTGACGTTTTTCAAGTAGATAACGCGCCATGTCACAAGGCCAAGACTGTGAAGCGGTGGTTCGAGAAACAGAGTGGCCAGGTCCAACAGACGTGCTAGCGTCACACCTCCTCAGATATGAACCTGATCGAAAACATTTAGGATGAGACTGAACGTGGCTTCAGAGCTCTTCGCCCCCCTTCTCGGAATTTACTTGTGTGTGCAGATGTGGTGCCAGCTCTCTCCAGCGACGTACCGAGACCTCTTTGCTTCCACGCCATGACGCGTAGCCGCCGTTATCCGTGCCAAAGGCGGAGGATTTGGTATGTTTAATGTCGAAAGTGCCTCAAGACAACTGGAAGTGATCTCTAAGTTTCCTGCTAATTTACTGGGAGACTGGTAATGTTGGAGTATTGCTCCATAAGAATTTGGGGGCATGCTTATTATATATTCCAGTGTGGCTGTGATTTGACCTTGTTTACATTGCAATCTATTTGTGCTGCAGGCCATTTGTTAATTCTGCTCGTTTCCTGGCGTCGGTGCGGTTATGGATTCTTGCCAGGACCGCTCAATGTGAGGCCAGCATATACATATACCGTCTGCTAGTGACCCTGTGCACGAGCCGTGGGGAGTGAACGCTCGTATCGCCTGCCGGCCGTAGCGTCATTGCTTCCAAATACTGCTGTGGGCCTTAACGCTGTTCTCTAAAGTTAAGTGCAATTTGAGAATCATTCTGAGTCATTATGTCCGTTAGTTAAGTTAGGCCACTTTATGAATGTGCAACTTGTTATTTTTCCTGTGTGCCACTTTTGCGACCTTGGTTGGCCCACTTTGCGTTTTTAGTAAAAGCACGTTTCACAGTGGACCTTTATGTGGGTAGTTCAGTTTTACTAAGCATTAAGCTCTTTGTTTTTTAATGAAGTTGTGGTATTATGTGGCTGTGTAACTTTGGGTTGGAAGTATATAGTGTTACTAGTCTTTTGAGACATGGTTAAACAAGAACGATTGTCTGTGATTGATTATTTCACCGTGCCTACTATCTATGATTTCGATTGCGGACGCAAAATATAATTCTTATTCGTGTTTGTGTAATTCAATTAAAGTGAAGATTTGTATATTCCGTCAGTAAGAGGGCAAATGTCCGAATTGAAGTTTATAATAAAGTCTGTTTTGAGTCAAATTAAAATTGTAAAACAATCACAAGCTTGTCCATCACTAGTGATCCCGGGCTTCCTATTTCCTTTAAATAACTGTGGGGGCATTGTAATTTTGATTTTCGAAATAATTGAGTAGTACGACGGTTCAAACGGCATTTGGCAGCTCTCATAATGTTCTGGCTGATGACTGTACATTTGTGTCAGCAGCTTACGGAATTTACGTTTGTGTTCTATGAGATAGTGGCCTTTGGAAGTCTTACGAGAAAATGATTATTGGCTAGTCGTGCCTATTCACTGAGGACGCTGTGAGCTTCGAGTCCTGTTCGTTGTTCAGTTCATGCCTAGATGAGCTACTGAGGCACCCACCCCCTGCGCCGCGCTGCGGGCGGCATGTGCTTCTGCATCCCCTTCGCGACCTTTCCCGCCAGCCTGCCTGCCTGCCGCAGATGCTACCCCCGTAAAAACAGCCCCGCCTCCCAACCCTCCCTCCAGCCCTCGAACCGGCAAAGGTCGTGCCCTTTCCGTGGGGCGGTCTTTCAAAGCCGGAAAGCCGGCGCGCCACCACGTGGCCGCAGCGCCTGAGTGTACGCCACGACCTCCGCCCTCTGGTTTTTGCTGCTTCTCGGGACTGGCATCCCTTTCGCTGTTAAGAAATGGCGCCGGCCTGTCCCCTTTTCTGTTAGTTGCCTTTTCCCTGTCCTGCCAATGCAGCTGCGTGAATCGAGCCAGCGAGAAAGGTGCGATGGGGTTGGAGACAGTCTCTCGTTCGCTTCCACTTCGAAGCCCTAAAAAACAATCTCCCTTTGCTTGCCTTGGCTACACCGTAAAAAGGATTTCGAGCACGATAGCACTTCTTCTGTAGAAAACCTCAAAATATACAATATTTCCTAGGAGGAACGATCAGTATTGAGGGACATGACAGGAACGCTCATTTGAAGTAGGGATGGAAAAAACGGACCAATTAACACCGATACCGGCATATTCGTTGGGAATCACCAGTATTTTTCAGTATTTGTTTGGTCTCGATTATAACAGTTATTTTTATTTTTTGCTGATAACCGGATGTAACACCGATATATCAATTCGCCATAGCAGTGGCCTTAAAGTCTTTCCATGCTATTGATAAAGAGTCAACATACAGATCAACAAATCGTAGAATGAGTATATATGAGCAGCTTGGACAATAAATATCGGCCAGTGGATTAATTCATTGTTGAAACTGTAACTACTAACGCTTTATTTTGTCTGCTATCTAAATTGTTCATTTGAATTTTATTAAAGTGCGTTGTTGGCTTTGATAGTAAAAAAATCAATTGTATTCAAATTTCTGTTAAAAAGTAAAGACAAAATTTCACTACAAACGAGTTTTCTATTCGAAATGACTAAAGACAAAGAAGTCTAAAAATTTAAAAAAAAACTTATTATTTGTGTGTCATTTATATGAAATAATAAAACAGAAAGGTATTTATGGCGACAGTAATAAATTAAAAACTTAACAATTCATTCATAGTTCACAATGAAAATAGAAAGAACCTGATCCTGAATGCGTCTACATTATATGACTTTATCTGACAGTAGGCTTTGGAAATAGACAACTTAACACGAAAAATAGAGTCCTCCAAGGCCACTTTTCATTCCTTTGCCCTGACTGTTCGTAGCTCCAAAATAGTGGTATGGTCATCGATTATTATTTTCGATCACAGATTTAGAAAACTAGAAACGGCAGGAGAATACTGTTGAAATTAATGTGCTCTTCAACCCTTCATTACTTTCAAGGAAAGGAGCAAACAGTGAACGGAGATTAAAAAATTAGAATCAGCAGGACAGTTCTGTTGAATTTAATGAACTGTCCAGCCGCTCATTACTTTTCAACAAAAAGAACTACGTTTTCTTTTATGAATCTGTTTTATTTGACATTTTGATACTATCTATGTTGAAACATATGCCGGCCGGAGTGGCCGAGCGGTTCTAGGTGCTATTCTGGAACCGCGCGACCGCTACGGTCGCAGGTTCGAATCCTGCCTCGGGCATGGATGTGTGTGATGTCCTTAGGTTAGTTAGGTTTAAGTAGTTCTAAGTTCTAGGGGTCTGATGACCACAGATGTTAAGTCCCATAGTGCTCAGAGCCATCTGAACCATTTTTTTGAAACATATGATGCAAAAGTCTAAGGGAGTCTTAGAATTTTTCAATCTTTGTTCGATGTCAACGTTTATTGATGGAAATATAGCAATAAAAAAATGAAAATCGTTTATTTCAAAAACAGGTTATTTTGAGATGTTTTAAGAGCCAGGAAAAACTGGAGGTGAAAAAAAAACGGTATATCCGGAAGCCAATTATTTCTGTCATAATCGCCATCCCTAATTTGAAGCAAAAAGCATCATACGGACATATGTCCTATTCCGTATAGTTTCCTAGATATGAATATACTTTTTGGGCTAATGCCTCGGATGTATGTATTACCCACCAAATCTCCAGCCCAACCTACCTCGTTATTTTCAACCTTTTCGCTCGGGATGTCTTTCTGCAAGTGTCCGTTGAACACGAGGTGGTCCACAGTGTGTTGTGAGTGTAGTAATGCGAGCGTCTCAGGGCATGTGAGGGAGAAGCATCGCTCAACTGTGTTTGGGTAAAATGCCGCACATCTACACTAATGAAGAATATGCAAGTACAGTGTACTTTTATACTTTCTGCGATGGCAGTGCTCCTGCTGCAGTCGAAGAATACCGAACTTTGCTGATCGGAGTGTTCATCAGTTCCCACCATTTCGCGCGAAACGGGTATTCTTCCTAGTTACCATTTCTGTCCTCCTCAGGTAGTTCAACAATGTGTGGAGGAACAGCACATTGTTGAAAAGGCGCAGCGTAGTCCTACTTCCAGAGCGCGGCGGCTTTCTGCACGTATCAGTGCCCCACGAACACGTACGTCTGTGGCGATATTTACACGCAGAAAACTTGTACACATTTGACATACATTTTGTTCGCAATCTCCACACTGGCGACAACGCTACGCGACTTGAATTTCGTCACTGGTTATGACAATCGTCTTTCCTTCCATTAATACAATACTAGTCACATGAAGCAACGTTTATGCGGGGGGGGGGGGGGAGGCGAAATCAACAACACACGCTACAGTGGAAACCAGTTTCCAAGTTATTTTTTCGATAAAAGTTTAGTGCGTTATGATCGACAACATGTTAATAGTTCCAGTCATCTTAGAAGGACCAATGACGGAACGGAATTACTTGCATTTTTTTTGGATAATGTCCTTGTTGAACACAAAAAAAGGTTCAAATGGCTCTGAGCATTATGGGACTTAACATCTGAGGTCATCAGTCCCGTAGAACTTAGAACTACTTAAACCTAACTAACCTAAGGACATCACGCACATCCATGACCGAGGCAGGATTTGAACCTGCGACCGTAGCGGTCGCGCGGTTTCAGACTGAAGCGCCTAGAACCGCTCGGCCACTCCGGCCGGCTGTTGAACATCTTGAAGATGTTCCTTTATCCGCGCGGGTGCAATGTACTTCAAACATGACTAAGCGCCTCCACATTTTACCAAACGTATGAGCGAACATCTCAACCGCACATATGGTATCGCTGGATTTTTCATGGTTGTGCAGTTAACTGGGCACCGAGATCGCCAGACCTTACGCCATTGGATTTTTGTTTGGATGAAGTCTGAGAAGTACAAACGAAAGTTGACTAAGCGCGATGAACTGCTTGGTCGTAATATGGACGCTGCAGCCCTCGTTAGGAAACGTGCAGAGTTACTCAGACATGCAACACAACATGTTCTCCCGAGAGTGGGTACATGCATTCAAGCCAACGGTGGGAGAGTCGAGCATTTGTTGTGAACTGCGCAACAGCTTTAATGTGCCGTGCACGACTGTACTTAAGGCGGGTCCACACTGAGCGAGCCGTGCTGCGCCGCGCTGCTGCATCCCGCGCACAGCTGTAACAGGGAGGGGTGCGCCGTCCGCGCCCCGCCGCGCCGCTCCGAGGCCCCAACTGTGTTCCAGTTGGAACGCGCGCGCGGTCTGAAGATGGAGCGAGCCGAAGCCCCGTCTAAACTGAGCGCGCGCAAACGCGCCACTTCCTCTGATGTACCGACAACAGCCGGAAAACTGCGCGGCGCGGCGCGGTTCGCCGTCCACACTGAGCGCGGAGAGCCGCGCAAGGCCGTTTTGCGCAGCGCGGCGCGGCGCGGCGCAGCGCGCTCAGTGTGGACCCGCCTTTAGAGATGAATGTGTCAAAAATACATACATTCGATTGATACTTTGTGAAACGCATGCTATAATGCTACTAATTGTTGTTCCTGTGTACGTGTGTATAGCTGACAATGTATCGAATAACACAGAAAATAAATAACAATGTATATTAAAAGTGTTCTGCCTCGGAATCCATTCACAGTAGACCATATGTCCATATGAAACGTTTTACTTCAAATGACCGTTCCTGTCACGTCCTCATGTTAATGTCTTTGGCACCAGATTCACCTGTTCTGAATCCAATGAGACGCCTCTGGAACGCTATCAGGCGCCACAAACCGCAGTCCGGCAATTTACGGGATTTGCGTGACCTATAAACATCTGGCGCCACATACCTCCAGAAACTTATCGAATCCATGCCACATAGAATTATTGTTGTATTGCGTTACAAAGGTTTCGACCCCAAAGTCTTTCTCAAGTTGTCAGTAATTAGTCGACCCGTATATAAAGAAATACAACAGGGATGTTTCAAAAGGGCAGTAGCAGCTACATGTAGTGTGAGTGAGAATAATATTGCATAACAACTCGGCTTAATGCTTTTGTAAAACATGTATACAGACAAACGTATAAAATTAACATAACAGGAGTCACGGTGATGATTCGTGAGTGTAGGTGACACAATGGAACTGGAAGAAATGGGCAAAAGCGAAAGCCAGCAAAGGGCACGCAAAGTGGACTAAATAGCAGCTGTACACAAGTAAAATAGTCAAAGCCATGTTTCGAAGCCATACGGCAATGCAGTAGAACACTCAGCAGTATACATTTTGTAGTCCTAGAAATGCTGCAAGTCACACTGCTGTCATTTTCACTTGACTTACCGACAGCTAAATACTTCTGTTTTAGTGTTTGAATCTATGTACGATATTCACGTTCCAATACATTCACACAATCGCGTTTCTTTCTTTGTTTCATGTGGAGCTAACGGGTCTCGAGAGAGCGCGGAATCGAATTCTTAACTTAACACGGGTCCTCGCAGTACCGCTCCTCGCCATCCACCAGCTGGCGGCCGGCGGCCGCGACAAGATGGCAGCCGTAGTGTCAAGACAGTTCCTGTTACTTAATCTTATTATAAATAACTACAGTTACCACTCATTGTAAAGGACGTATAAATGAAATCTAGTATTTTTTGCTACTCACTGCCAATAGTTCACATTACTATTACAGCAATGCTAATAAGTGGAGAACAAACAGTTTGTGATAGAAAAGATAAACAAACGCTGATCTAAGATAACCTTATTTAAAGAAAAAAACAATTTTAGAAGCGAGTACTCTTACTTTTTGAAAAATGCTGTTTGTAGCCATTGGAATTCCTTAACAAAGGTATTCAACACGATGCCGTGTAATACACAGCAAGTAATTTGAGATATAGACCACTTCAAAAAATTAAAAACGTGCATAACTAGCCGCTCCTTCTACAAATGATACGAATATGTAGACTCGGGGACTGATAAGTTCTATCAGATACATGCGAGGTATCAGTGTTTGCTGTAAAGCTGTATTAGAAACAGTAATGTACTGTAAATAGGACTCAATACTTACAGACGAAGGTAAGTATTTTCTTTGGAAAATGCTATTGCCATCAAATAAATATGAAGCTCATAACAACAGACCAAGAGCACCTATAAAGTAAAACAGAGGTAAAAGCACATTTTTGCGAAGTAGCAGCTTTTTTAAAATTTTTTTGATTAAATCTAGATATCATGAATGTGAAAAACACTAAGCAGTATATCTATAATATTTTGATGATACAATGCACACATTACGTCTCTCTGATGTCTTTGTCTTATGTTAATGTCTAGTTTAACTCATAGTCTCCTGCAATTTCTTCTTCTAGACAGAATTTGCAGAAAACAATAAATGAATAAATGAATGAAATTCTTGACATGTGGGATTTGAAATTTTATAGCCCTGTGATCCAAAGAGAATTTATTCGCAACTTATCGTAGTAACGAGTATATGATGTGTGTCTGAAGAATCACAGACTATTGCAAGATTATTAGTCTTTCAGCAAAGTCCTCTACCTCCCATGAAAGTGTAATACGAAGCTTTTCAAGGAAACCGAAAAATGCTTTTATTATACCAAACGGTCTTAGCGAACTTAATGTAGAAGATATATTCTACATATAGCGTTTTCTTTACTCAGTACCTACGAAATTAAATGTGTTCACGATTACCAAGTCATCGATGGTCTTTAATATTAGATTATTCATAATATAAGTTTGAAATGTAATAAGAAAATGATAATTTTCAAAAATTGCGTTGCTATTTTTAAGGTAAAAGTAAAAGTGTAGGGTCACCGTAAAAACACTAAGAATTTTGGACAAAATAGAAGATATATATAAACACAACTGAATGACAAAACATGGCTTCGAAAGTGAAGTAGTAGAAATGATTGCATTCTCGTTTCCATGACGGTATTGAGTAATTGCACGACTTTTGTAGAATATATATTGTACGTTTTGTTTAACGATTCAAAATAACATATACAATACCACAAAAATGTCAACAGTAACATTAGTATAGGAGAAAAAGATGACAATTTCATTTTAGACTTAACATTTTCGCAAATTATGTAACATAATATTGAAAATCCCTGACTAATTGCAGGTGACAAACTGGAGGAAAACAAAAGGTGAACTGCAAATTTAAGACAGCGAAATGAACATACATATATAATACAAAGGTATATATATATATATTTGTTAATTGTTTTCTGTTTATACTTTCAGGTAAATACAATAATCTCAAAAACTGTTATATATTATGATGCAAAGATTATTGGTCACCTGATAGAAAAGTAATGAACTCACTGAAGATGGAGAAACTTCTTCGAAATACGTTTGTGTATTAATAGCAAAAAGAACTTGTGGCTGCTCAAGGCAACAAATAGCTCTGAGCACTATGGGACTTAACATCTGAGGTCATCAGTCCCCTAGAACTTAGAACTACTTAAACCTAACTAACCTAAGAACATCACACACATTTATGCCCGAGGCAGGATTCGAACCTGCGACCGTAGCGGTGGCGCCGTTCCAGACTGAAGCGCATAGGACTGCTCGGTCATACCGGCCGGCTGACTAGCGCGATATTTCTGTAGACGTCATCTTCTAGACGTAGAAACAAGCAAATCATCGACTGGTTCAGCATAATTCCAGACCTGCCAGAAAGGTATTTCTAAAACGTGACAACCCCTGGAGTTTTCCTCTATCACAAACAATCGTAGAACTAAATCTGCTCTCTACAAGCAACATTTTAATTTCAGTTGATGCAGCTCTGTCCATGCGTCAAGAGACCATGTTTCAGACATAGGGGAATTTTTATGTTTGTTCTGTTGTATGCTAGAAATTCTGCATTTTCAATTTTTGAGGAATTATCCCCTTTTAGTAATAAGCGATTCAATAAATATAGCTTTCGCTTATGAGATTACACCGTTGAGAAATTGTTAGGGTGAGCAGTGAAGTCCGTATGCCCGAATTATTTCTGAGCTCGTATATCTTAGGGACTGACAGGGGACAATTGGTTGAATTAGAAGCGTTTGGAGAATTCATTACGTCTTCTGACACGTAATAGCCGTTTGATTATGAATGTGAGGGGAAACTATGCCATTTCTTAGGGATCCGGGGCGGTCGATGTAGAATATAGACCAGTCCAGGCATAAGACAGCCTCTATATTTACGGGACAGCCACGTTAGACGCACCCGGAACGGTGGAAGTGGAAAGTGATTGGCTGCGCAGGGCGGAATGAGGCACACAAATCCCCAGCGGGGAGACGTCTCTATTAGGAGCGACCCTGGGGATGACAAACTGCCCAAGGTCCCTCCCAGCTGCTAACGAGATGCACCCCTAGTGGAAGCCGCGGGGGGCTGATTAAAAGGGCCTGCGAGGAGCAGGGCAGGCACTTCGGCCCAAAACTTGCCCGCGTTCCTGCCACCGGCGGCATCGCGGAGTTGAGACATCCCACTGTTTACCTCCGACGAAGGACGCGAATATCTGTGTGAAATGTTTTCTAAACACTCCGTGTACCAGCAATAAATTGCTTACCGAAATAATTATTTTCGTCACATGGGTGGTATCAAGTAAACATAAAATTAAATAAGAATACCAATTTTAAGAAAACAGTGTTGTCTAGTATTTTTATTGTACCTGATTTCACAGTGAAACACCTGGTAAATCAAGGATTCTTCAGTTTTTGTGTTACTCTACGAAACAAGTGCTTAGTATTACGCGTACTCAGTCCAACACTAGATCGCCAGATAATGTATAATTTTAATCAGAATCAGTTGTGTATTCTCAAACTTCGTACTATAAATGTGTGGCTGTTTTCTGGCTCGTATTGCAAGGCTTGGCTTAGCGATATTTACAGCGTTTTCTGAACTTATCTATTCAGAGTCGGTACGTTAATTGTTTGATGGGATGGGTAAGTTTCAAAGCATGATACAGAATTGAATCTATATTAGCTCATCCAAATGTCGGTGCACTGAAGTAATCACATCCCCGTTTTGTGAGGTACCTTCAATAATGTCTGATGCATACGGAATTATTTTTCTTGTAGTGATTCATTGCATTGCGTGTTTCACGCAGATATTGTGTACGTCATGGTGCCCATAATTATGCATAAAATACAATTACATATTTTCTTTGTAGTAGATTCTAAGGTTTTGAGTTCCATTGCCTCTACATTTAAATCTGATGTCTTTACGAATGAGCTGTAGTTTGCAGTTGGCATCGAACTATTTCACGTAATGTCGTGGACATTTTCTGCCTTCAGCAGAGATACCAGTGTCTCTGAACGTATTATTTCAACCAACAGACGAATTTCAAAACAGCGGTAGTGCTTCGCATATTGTCTTTCCATGTTTTTACAGCGCAGAAGTTAAGTCAGCAGTTGGAGTTGCAGGGGGTGCTGCGAGTACTCATATATAAGATGATTGGTTTATGTCTCAATTTTCAGATCTATAAACAGAGCGGTTAAGATAAAGCATGTCACTGCATACAACAAGTTAAGTTATTACGCGTTATTAATGATATTTCAGGCGCATACCACAAATTAACACGTCCATGAAATTCAGTCAAGTATTTACTTACGCCAATAACTACTGCGCAATGGAAACTAGTCCTGTTCTTTGGTTCTACTTCTTTAAAAAACGGAAGGTACGGTCAAATAGAGTTACTAAACGATTTCATAGGTGTAAACTTTGCATAAAAGAGGGTGTTTTGTCCACGGCATATTTCACTTAGTCCGAAGTTGGAAAGAAGACACATGGCTTATAAAAAGAAAACAGTATTCATCTCCTGCAGGAGATCCTAAACGTGACAGTTTTGAGAAAGCTATTCTTCTGTCTTCAGAGAAAATGTTTAACGTCAATGATTTTGTAACACTACGATGACATTAACGTTTCATTTTTTACGAAATTTTGTGTCAGAAATTGTATGCGCTCCTATTTCTTGCAAGTAACAGTCAATATGTCTTCCTTGTGGTATGCTATCCATCACCCCACTTCTTTTATGAAAGTTACGGACCTATGTAATAGTTTGGCCAATGTTCAGTGTGTGTAGGTTAACAAGTAATAGGCTAAATTTATCTTCTTATGGTAAACCTTCATAAATATTTCTGTTGATCATCTGACAACTCATTTTGCATTTTCTTGTAAGCAGGTGACAGAGATAATGAAACTGGGGACCATTTTAAATCATATATCACTATCACACAAACCCATTTATAGACCTAACACAGAGGAACTGCGTCAATGTGGACTGATTCTCAGTTATTTCCAGCTGCTCGTCCGACGCAAGCTTGGAAAGAGCACCAATAGTACTTATTTTCTTTAAATGATGCTTAATACTGTATTACGTAGTATGTTTTTATGCTTCACAAAGTAATACAATCTGTTCTTCACCATGTTGTCTTGCAGTCTTCAGTCTGAAGACGTCTGATGCAGCTCTCCTGGTTAGTCTATCATGTGCACGCCTCTTCATCCCTACATAACTACTGTTTCCTAATATAACTTTGAACGCGCATGTTCTATTCATATTGAAGTATCCCTCTGCAAATTCTACTCCCCACACTTCCCTCCTTGTTGTGTAAGATAAGTCATTTCTTGTACGCATACTGTATGACACATTTCCTTTCTCCGCATCCGACTCAAATCTCTCCGCAGGTGCACTGACCTTCGTATATACAGATGCCGAGTAGTTGTACGATCTAATAATCTTTACCATTCTTCGGTAACACAACATTTCGATAGCTTCTATTATCTTTTCGTGTGAACCGTTTGTCATTGACGCTTCACTTCCATGCAGTGCTACACTCCAGACCAGGCTACACTTCAGACAAGGCTACATGCCAGACAAGTACATTAAGCAAAGACAACCTGAGTACTTCAGATATATTCGGCCTTACAAAACTTCTCTTTCTCAGAAATGCTCTTCTAGCTATTGCGATTCCGCCTTTTATATCCTGTCTACTTCCGCCATCATCAGTTATTTTGCTACCTACATAATAAAACTTCCCTATTACTTTTAGTGGGTCATTTTATAATGTAATTCCGTGAGCACCGCCAGAGTCAAGTTGACTTCAATCTGTTACTGCTGTTTTACTTTTGCTGTTGTTTATTTTACAGTTGCTTTTCAAAAGACTATCCATCCAGTTCAGCTGTTCTTCCAAGTCGCTTTAGCGTTAGAATGTCATCGGTAAACTTCAACGTTTTTATTCCTTCTCCATGAACTTTAATTTCTACTCCAAGTTTTGTTTAGTTTCTTTCACTACTTGCTTTATAACTGAAGTCTGGTTTGTGTATGAGGGTACAGGACACCACATTGCAAAGCTTTGGAGATTGGAACTACAAGGCAAAGGAAGGCTGATTAATTACGCGACTTTGATATTCTCCACGATTCAGTGATAGGGGCATTTATATGTTTGTTCTCTTGCACGCTAGAAATTTACGTACTGCACGCCTTCAGTGTCTCAGGGCGTATTTATCACGGCTTATAAGATTAGTCAACGCATCTTTACGAATACACGCACACCCAAACTTTTCAAACTTTACTCTTCCTCAGATCGTATGTGATGAAATATTCCATCCAGTCTCCAAGTAAAATATGCTGTAGCATGTGTTACATTCTACCTCAGAACTATAAAGCTTGGTAGTGTGAATCAGTTTTGATTTCCTTTACTGGAAGCTGTCTCCTTTCCACAACATGAGAACCGCCTTAAGCCCCTCACGACTTGCAGCCGTTATATAAATAACAAGCTCTGGTTTCGAAACTATATATAGCCGCCTTGTAAGCCGGCGGAAAGTACGAGGGACATTCGAGAATTAAGGAACGCTTTGATCTGACGAGTCAAGTAATTCTCCACCACTCCCAGAAAGGCATAGCCCCGGAAATGAATTTACTAATGTGGTTGTAAGTTCTGGAATTGAAAACTTGGTGGCCATGGTATTGTGATCTTCACTCTGAAGACTGGTTTGATGCAGCTCTCCACGCTGATCTACTCTGTTCAAGCGTCTTCATCTTTGTCCAAGTACTGCATCCATTTGAAACTGGTTACTGCAGTCCCGCCCAATCCTTTTTACCACCCACACTACCATTACCGAACTAACTATTATTGCTGCATGAAGATGTGTCCTTTCAGAAAGTCCCTTCTTTTAGTCAGTTATGTCATGCGTTTCTTTTCTCCCTAATTCGATTTTTATCTCTTCATTACTACAGTGGCTTGCAGATTTAGAGGGGTATGTACATACGGACTAGCTCCACGATCTTCTCATCTAACCTTCGGCATTCTTCTGAAGCAACACATTTCAAAAGCTTCTATTCACTTCTTTTCTGAACTGCTCATTGCCCACGTTTCACTTCTGTACAAAGATAAGTGTACATGCCTCAAGACAAAGCTCAACAACAATTAAATTTAAATACAGTGTATACAAATTTCTCATTTTGTGATTTGCTTTTCTTGCTATTACAGTATACGTTTTACATCATACACACAGTCAACATACACACAGTCAACACAGGTTTACAAAACTTCATTCTTGTGAAACACAACTAGCTCTTTATTCGCATGAAGTGTTGAGTGGTATTCACAAGGGATTTCAGATCGATTCCGTATTTCTGGATTTCCGGAAGGCTTTTGACACTGCACCATACAAGTGGGATGTAGTGAAATTTGATTGCTCATGGAATATCGTCTCAGTTATGTGACTGAATTTATGATTTCCTGTCAGAGAAGCGACAGTTCGTAGTAACTGACGGAAAGTCATTGAATAAAAGAGAAGTGATTTCTGGCGGGTCCCCAAGGTAGTGAGATAGACCATTTCCTGTTGCTTATCTATATAAACTAATTGGAAGATAATATGAACAGCCGTCTTAGGTTGTTTGCAGATGACGCTGTCGTATCTAGACTAATACAGTCATCAGAAGATCAAAACAAATTGCAAAACGATTTAGAAAAGATATCTGAATGGTGCGAAAAGTGGCAGTCGACACTAAATAACGAAAAGTGTAAGGTTATCCACATGATTGCTAAAATGAATCCGTTAAACTTCGGTTACACGATAAATCAGTCAAATCTAAAGGCCGTAAATTCAACTACATACCTAGGAATTACAATTACGAGAAAGTTAAATAGAAAATGTTGTGGGGAAGGCTAACCAAATACTGCGTTTTATTGGCAGGACACTTAGAAAATGTAACAGACCAACTAAGCAGACTGCCTACACTACGCTTGTCCGTCCTCTTTTAGAACACTGCTGCGCGGTGTGGGATCCTTACCAGATAGGACTGACAGAGTACATCGAAAAAGTTCAAGAAACGGTAGAATACTTTGAATTATCGTTAAATATGGAAGAGAGTATCACTGAAATAATACAATATTTGCAGTGGACATCTTTAAAACAAAAAGCGATTTTTCGTTGCGGCGGAATATTCTCACGAAATTTCAATCATCAACTGTCTCCTCCGAATGCGAAAATATTTTGTTGACGCCGCTCTACGTAGGGAGAACCGATTACCATAATAAAATAAGGGAAATCAGATCTCGCACGGAAAATTACAAAGGTTCGTTTTTTCCGCGTGCTCTACGAGATTGGAATAATAGAGACTTGTGAAGGTGGTTCGATGAGCCCTCTGCCAGGCACTTAACTGTGATTTGCAGAGTATCCATGTAGATGTAGATACGTGCGCCGAATTTTGAGCTACACGAGCTTTATTATTTTTTATCTAGAAACATTGTATTAAAAGTGTTGTTATTACATACTGCGTGTACCAAGAGAAATCGGCAAAGCTTACTGATATGACAGAAATGGTTTTTCGAAGCAAAAATGTTCAGTAAGCATGGGCTCTAAAACGCATACCTTAATAACTATGAGCACTTCTTCATCTTAGATACTGCGAAAAAAATCTTTTCTACTGCAAGCTCTTTGCTTTCCGCATTTTGGGAAAAGGTAGTATGGACAAGAAAAAAAAAGTCCAGTAAACATAAGACCCAAAATGCATACCTTAAGAGCTATGAACACTCGTGTACTAGAAAATGCATGTTTCACTTCTTTTGAAAATGAAACAAGTGCTTATCGTTCTTAAGGTATACATCCTACAGCCCATGTTTACTGGAAATTTTTTTCTTGTTTTGGTCCATTTTAACACTCTTAAAATATGGAAAAGAAGGAGCATGCAGTAGAAGACATCTGTTTCACACTATTGAAGACAAAACACATAGGCCTAGTCGTATGCATTTTAGAGCCCATGTAATTCCTGTCGTGTTTCTGAATACTGACCATTTATTCTGGGGTACCCAGTATACGGGCTGGTTCACAATTAATGGCGAAAATTCACAATTGTGGAACTGTGGCTACATGACAACGTAAGTGAAACAGTAGCAGTAAACATCTGTCCACAAAAGATCCATTTGCGAGACAACTGCGAATGCTCTGCTTCGAACCACTACTGAGTTCAGTATAGATTGTCGCGTTTACTGCAGACGTATCTGAACTGTAAACTATTCTACTAAGTCCCCATCCAACAGGCCTCAAATTCCAAGCAGGACAATACTTGATAGTGACGTCCGTGGCGAGTCGTGACCAGATATTCGCAATTATATCGAAAACGTGTCTTTAGTGGACGATGTTTACCATTCAGTTGAAGAATTTCTACTTAAATCTGGTAGTTAGTAAAAAAGAGAGAGCAAAAAAGAAAACTAACTTGTTCTGAAGTCTTGTTGCATAAGTAGGAATAATGGTAATGTATTCATTAACGTTAGCACTAATCATCTATACATATCCTGTAAACCGACTCGTTGCACATCATTTCGGTAAAAGAATCATTCAAATGATCTACGGAACATGTAACTAACTTAGGGTGAGCAGGCGTTTCGTATTTTACAGCATCATCCCTTGTTTAGCTTAAGCATCCCGTTGTTCCGACAAAACACATACGATACGTACATTGTCCCCTTTTTCATTAACCGTCCTGTAAACATATGTTATGAAATACCATTTTTTAAGTAACGTGTAGCATGACCAAATGGAGAGCAAATGTGGCTATACCCCAAGAATGAACAAAATACTGTTTGATTAAATCAAAGTGAACAAGGAACGATTTTTGATGTTATGTAATGATTTCTCATAGTTTGCAATTTGTCACTTCCACTTTCTTTGTGGACTGCGTATTGCTTTAGGTCGCTACGTTACGAAGTGTGGGTTTGTACCGTTAGAATCACAGGTTACATTTGTAAGTAGGCTGTTTAGGTTTTCTTATTGGTAACGCCACATAGTGCTCTGTATGAAAATCACTGGCTGTGCTGTGTGCAGTCTATGGCTAGTTTGCATTGTTGTTATGTTTTACGTCGTGTTCCTGGAGTAAGAAGTCCCTAATGTCTTCCATTTTTACATAATTACTAGCTACGGCAGCTGCATCGTCAGTTTCATAAGTACGTTTTGTGGCTGCCAGCAGTATGAGTCATTGCCTATTGTCTCTTTGTTGGCACACGTCGTTATTGGGATTTGGAGACCTAACTTCTACAAATTCACCTTGTCGAGAGGGCCCTGCCCTGTTTGAATCCCGACAGTTCTGATGCGGTTCAGGTCTGTCGTTACGATCATATCATCTGTCGTCATGTCGGTAGATTCCATAGTTTCTTTCTTGTTGGGCACGTGATGGAGAATTTCTCCCCAAATCGTAACTGCGTGCTGGACCATTGTGTTTGAAGTTATTCTGTCTTCCTTGATAATTATTATTTTGGTTCCCATATTGCCTGTTTCTTTGATTGTCTCTGTGATAGTCACTACCGCGGAGAGGTGATCTTTCCCTGTAATTATTACTACTCTGCCAACGCTTGTCATACGGGTGGTGTCTGTTTTGGTCACGATTTGTGTTGTGATAATAGCCTTGTCGTGTCCAGTTATTATTTCTTTCATCGCGGAATTGTGACGGAAGTGACCTGTAATTGTTTTGCTCCTGTTTTCGCGTTCCGCGATTGTCAGTGGCAATTTCCAATTCTTGTAACAGTCCCTGAAAAGCTTCAATGTCGTCTTTACAACGTCCTGCCAAAATAATATGTCGTAAATGTTCAGGTAGTTTGATTAAGCAAATGCGGATGAGTTCTGAGGGGCTGTATGGGTTTGACAGGTACTGATTCTTGTGCAATATGTCTTCAAAATATTTCACAAGACTGGAAAATTCAGATTGTTCGAAATGTTTCATCATTATGATGCTATGTTTTACTCGGTCTTGTGTAGCTTGAGACCAATATGCTGAGAGGAAGGAATGATAAAATTCTCCTTCACTGTGACAATCGTGAATGACCGATCCCATTCTTTCAGCTGGTTCATTCTCTAAGTAGCCACACATAAATTCGAATCTGTGCTCTAATGACCAGTTGGGAGGAAAACAATGAGAGAATTGATGGAGCCACGCTTGTGGATGAATGTCGTTGCCAGAATTCTTAAATGTTTTGAATTTACGTGTAGTAATGAACAGCTTATAGTCAAAATCATCGTGTTGGCGAGTAGCATATCGGTCATTGTTACGTCCTGTCGGCGGTTCCATCTCAAAATTCGGTGCACCTTGCCAATTTCTTTCATAATTTCCGAAATGCCCTGTGTTATTATTTTGTGGCTTTTCCGTATTTCTAAGTCCCTCTTCCCGTGTTGGAGCGCGAGTGTCCTCTGAAATATGTAACTTTTGTATTACTTGTGCCAACTGATCTTGTACTTCCCGGATTTCTCTTTTGTATTGCGTATTAATTTGATTTTTTTTTGTTTGAATTTCTTAATTTGTTCATACTCTTCTGTGTCAGTGATGGCTACAGGTCTTGTGACATTCAGATCATCATCTACCTTTGCAGATAAGTTAGTGAACTGAACCGAAAGTTCGGCTACTTTCTCCGATAGTGTACTTATTTCCTCAGTGTGTTTTTCTGAACCAAATTTCAGAGTGTCCATTTGTGTTGAAATCGTATCTACTGCGTCCTTTGAGTTTTCCTGAGATTTTGCAAGTTGCGTAACCGAATCGGTAAATGCAACTGAGTCAATTTTAGCTTGCAAGGTCTCATGATTTTCATGAACAATAGTTTGCAGTTCTTTTATGGCTGATTCGTGATTCTGTTATGTATTTTCATGCCGCGAAAAAATAGGTTGTAAATGCTCACAAATTTGTGTTTTTACGGCATTACAGACTTTTTGACATTTCGATTCGATTTTATGTTACTCAGTAGTTAAATCTTCACGTGTTTGTTCAAGCGTATGTTCCACTGAGTCTAACTTTTGAAGCTTTTGTTCCTTTGTGTCTAACTTTTGAAGCTTTTGCTGTGTTTGTCTCTGATTTTGTTCCATTTGTTGCATTAATTGCAATAATAATGTATTAGTGTCTGGAATCTGTTCCTCTATGCTTTTCGGCAGTACATTTGCACCGGCAACATTCCACATTTTGACAAGCAGAAAATGTGTCTTGACTTATTTGAGAAAACGGTGAGGGCGCAAAACGTGAATCTACAGTATTTGCAAGATTGTGTCCTGTCATTTCGGATTCCTGAGGCGAGCTGTTGCCGACCGATCGATCGATAATGCTTCCCTGTTCACTAATTGTTTCACTGCTTACACCATTATTTGCAGCCCGCTACATTTCCCAATGCACAATTACCAAATTACTACTTTGAACATTAGTTAATTCATTACTCGGCGGCGCTAACACACTGCTTTCGTCTACACTGTCATTTCTCAGTTTACTTTGGAGCCTAGTATTACGTTTTTCACACGCCATTTTTGTCACAATATTTCACATGACAACACAGAAAATCACAATTTGCAGAGCAAAATAAGAAAACACATTAACATAGCATTGAAAAAAATATCTCGTTAATTGCAAGGGCAGCTGCGAAATACTTGGTGCAAATCTACATGCATGCCACAACTGTTTTACTGTACAAGAATGAAAAACTACAACTACAAAGGAAATTCTCTCTACAATTACGCGCTAGCAATAAACAAAGGCTGCACTAATTGCACAAACTACAAGAAAAAATCAGAAGATTCCAGTAAGGTAGCCTCGGCTAAGGGTCGACATATGAAACGTCCCCTTAGAAAAATTATACATGACTGTGCTTAAACTGACACACAATATTTTTTTTAGCGCAACGCAATCTGACTTTCAGTAATCCCTACAAGAGAATGGCCCTGACTAAATTAACCTATACGTTTCACCATCCATTCTTACAAATGCACTGTTTCTCTCACTTCCCCACATCCACCACTGCTGGCGGCTCGCCTCCAGCTGCGCAGTGCTACGCGCTGTTAACATCCAGCTGCCCAACACTACAATGGCAGACAACAATGCAAACTAGCCACACACTGCACACAGCACAGCCAGTGATTTTCATACAGAGCGCTACGTGGCGTTACCAATAAGAAAACCTAAACAGCCTACTTACTCATTACTTACGTGATACACTGCAAACTTTTCACAGAACTGCCGAATAGAAAGTGTGTATTTACTGATGAAAATAAAGCTAAGTTCCCATTTCTGAAATAAGAACAGCGAAGTGGGAAATTATTTTTCACTGTGGAGGTCGATCTGAAGTTGTGCAACACATTAATGTGAAGAAACACGAGCTAGGTGTTTGTCTAAAATTTCATCACAAGGTATGATGTCTTTTGTTACGAAGTGTGAAAATAATACCCTTATAAATGGTCAAGTGTGCCTGAATTCTTGAGAGACCAAACTGCTGAGATCATCGGTCCCTAGACTTACACACTACTTAAACTAACTGATGCTAAGAACAACACACACATCCATGCTCGAGGGAGAACTCTAACCTCCGGAGGGAGGTTCAAATGGTTCAAATGGCTCTGAGCACTATGGGACACAACTGCTGTGGTCATAAGTCTCCTAGAACTTAGAACTACTTAAACCTAACTAACCTAAGGACATCACACACATCCATGGCCGAGGCAGGATTCGAACCTGCGACCGTAGCGGTCGTGCGGTTCCAGACTGTAGCGCCTTTAACCGCTCGGCCACTCCGGCCGGCCCGGAGGGAGGGGCCGCGCAATCTGTGACATGGCGCCTCAAACCACACGGTCACATTGTGTGGCAAATGTTCAAGAAAAGCGTCTTTCTGCTGAGGAAGGTTTGCTAGCTTCACATGCAATGAAACATAATAATGCCTTCAGTTTAATAGGTTGCGTTGCTGCAACCATCACGAAGCCGTTTTAGAAGAAATTAACATGTTTCAGAACTATCTGTGGTAGTGAACGACATTAATAATGTGAGTAAAGTGGTAAAAACTTAATTAAGGAACTGGTGAAAAATGGTCTACCACTTCAACTTCCATGTGTCTCAATATTTTACTGCAAAAATTTGCAGCTTATTACTGCGTTTGTGCTAGCTCTACCTGGCACTAATGCTGCTGCAGAAATTCTGTTCTCTATCACAAATGTTTCATGGACTGATAAAAAAGAATAGGTTCAAATGGTTCAAATGGCTCTGAGCACTGTGGCACTCAACTGCTGTGGTCATAAGTCCCCCAGAACTTAGAACTACTTAAACCTGACTAACCTAAGGACATCACACACATCCATGGCCGAGGCAGGATTCGAACCTGCGACCGTAGCGGTCGTGCGGATCCAGACTGTAGCGCTTTTAACCGCTCGGCCACTCGGACCGGCAAAGAATAGGTTCAGTGTGGAAACTGTTACGTAAATAATTATAACTAAGACTTATTTTAAGTGAGACTGAGAAATAAGTAACCTATGTATGCCATAATCATTGTCTAATCTAGTTAGAGGTCTCATTATATTAAAGTGACGTATTTTGTTTGCATGTGACAATAATAAAACAATAAAATGTTTACTCGGTTTGTAACGCAAAGTATTTTGATGTTTCGTAGGGCGAGTTTTAACAAAAGGGAGGATCTGTTTTGTAGTTGTAGCATAACCGTAGCTAAACGTACACAGTATTAACGACAAAATCCACAGAATCTCATTTGAACTTCTAATTTGTGCCCCCGATTTTGATTTTGGAAATCTGGTTACCCTAAACCATCTAATAAGCAACGGTTTTACCTCTATTATCGCATAGTTTCACCAGCGTCAATTTTCGCTACTAATTCACGGTACACCCTTTTTCTGTGCTAGGGCAGCTTACAGTTTGCGTCGCCTGAGCCTCAAACCCGTTCCCTTCCTAATTTTCTAGAATGCAAGGAAGAAGGTTCCGCTTTTCGTGCCAAGAACGGAATTTCATTACGTCGCTATCTGGCGACATCTGCGTGAACTACGACGATCTGTGCTCCCACCTCTCGGTGCGCGGCTGAACTACTTAGTGCCTCCATTGGAGGGCTCCGCTTTCATGATCGATACTTCGTAACAGATCCAGTGTGGCGTTCTGTTGCCTTCAGCGAATTTGGCCGTTGCTTTGCGTGTAGTGTGATTTGTTGAGGAAATGCTCGCGGCGTATGGTTAGACTCTATAATTCCACAGGTTGTCATTAAGCCGGAATAGCTGGTAATTACAGATTCTCAACTTCCTTGTCCCACGGAGATGAGGGTTATAAAAGGCAGTGCTTCATTAAACAATTAGAGAGCAATTTCTTCTCACATGTACACTTTCGGGCACTGTGTTATTTTAAGATTCAACTAAGAAACGGTAACCTGCCGCAAAATATTTTTAACCATTTATTTTTAGCAATAATGAGCCGGTTTCAAATAAAAGAAGTCTGTCTGCAGGTAACTATGACACATTTATATGCTTATATCTCACATTGGTCTTTCTGTGACGTCATGCCGTGCTAAATGTTCATGAACGGCGAAATTATCTTAAGAGTGCACCTTCAAAAAATCTAATTCGCTGAGTTTGAGTTGTTGACGCTGTTGGCCATCGTATAAACTCGTGTACAACAAAGGTCATCGTTCGTTCCAACGACGGGAGCTAAGATATTGAAAACACTTGTCCAAACTCATAATGAATGTAAACATGACAGTACCAACTTTACATAATGCACACGAGCGTAACAAAAGGCCTAAAACATTACAAGTAAATAGAAGAATCTATTGCAAAGACGATGAAATATTGTCCATAACACAGTGACGTAGCTAACATGCCTTTTGCGCAACCTGTTGTTAATAGCTGATTTTCTCTCTTTGAGCTTGTGTATGAGCATGTGTGTGTGTGTGTGTGTGTGTGTGAGAGAGAGAGAGAGAGAGAGAGAGAGAGAGAACAAGTAACGCCCAGATCTTACACACAGATTCCCAAAAATAACTTTCTAGATTGAAAGATTGACCTCTGCTGTGTGCTGTGGACTCATTGCTACACACGTGGATAAATATCTGTGTAAATATTACGCAAGCAGTATCAAGTTATTCACCCGCACATTTAGCAGCCTGTGAAGAAAGCGAAGGGGAAATTTGGAAAGGGAATTAAAATTCAGTGATAACAATTAAAAAGCTGATTTTTGCCGGTGACATTGTAATTTCGTCAAGGATAGTGTAAGACTTAGTAGAGCAGTTAAACGGAATGGACTGTGTCTTGTATTGTTGTAAGACGAACATCAAGAAAAATAAAACTAGGGTACTGCTATGTAACACTATTAAATGAGGCGACGCTGAGGGAATTAGACTAAAAATGGGAGAATGAGAGTGGTACATACGTTTGGGTATTTGGGCATCAACATAACTAATGACGGCCGGAGTACAGAGGATATAAAATGCAGACAAGCAGTAGCAAAAACAGTTTTTGAAAAAGAAAATATTGGATAAATTTAACCGTTATAATTTTTTTTCTCGCGGTATTTCTCTGGAATGTAGACTTTTGCGGAAGTGAAACGTAAAGAGTAAACACTTCAGACAAGAAGAAAGTAGAAGATTTCACAATATGTTGCTGCAGCGGGATGTTGAAGATTAGATCGGTAGATGGAAAATTGATTATGAGGTAGTGATCGAACTGTGAAAAACAATTAGTGACACAATTAGACTATAAGAAAGGATCGAGTGATAGGATACATTCATAGGCGACAAGGAACGGTCAAACTGGTAATGGAGGGAAGTGAATGTATGTATGTATGTGTGTGTGTGTGTGTGTGTGTGTGTGTGTTTGTGTGTGTGTGTGTGTGCGTGTGTGTGTGTGAGGCGAGGAGGGTGGAGCGAGGGAGTTGTAGATGGAGAGGGAGACAAATCAGAGAGGGAGACTAATCAGATTCAAATGAATGTAGGTTGCAGCATAGGTGCATAGGTTTGTACGTTGAAATTTATATTATATGCTGACACACTTCTCAACTTCCAGAAATGCTTTTCTTGCGGCCATCGTCAGTTGTTTTACTGGGCAAATCGAAAAAGTCTTCTGTAATTTATAGTGTCTCGTTTTTTAATCCAATTCCCTACGCAACGCCTGATTTCAGTTGACTATATTTCAATATTTTACTTTAGCTTCATAGTCCTATGCCATTGGGAAAAATAACGGCTCACGGTCCCCTCTTGGTTTCAGCCATTCGCAATATCAACACAGCACAGCAAGGCTGCGTTGGGTGATGTTACAAGGTCACATCAGTCTGTCTTCCAAACTGTTACCTTTACGACTGTTGTAACGTTTACTGTCCCTCTTCAGAAGCCACACGTTTGTCTGGTCCCTAAACAGATATTCTCTGTTGTGGTTGCATCTACTATAAGTCTTTGTCGTTGAGGACTCGCGTGTGCTTTAACTTCGGTCACCCTTTTAATATATAACATAGCTTCCTCTCCAATGGCTGGCCTTTTGTAGTTTCCGCTGAAGTGACCAACAGCAGAGCCCCATGCTATTGGTTTTCCAGCGGTTCTGACTCCGCCTTTAAATCGCTTTGACGTCTTCCCGAAGGCACTCAACTTCTTCCTAAGTGACATCACTCAAATTTTCAGTGAACAATCAAGGTAACTTCGAAAAGTGAATCTTGAGGCTCTTCAAACAGTTTAACTTCACTAAATTTTTTAGTATGTTGGCTACAAGAGAAATACAGGGCATTTTTACTGCTTAAGAACCTGGTAAGTACCAGCTTCACTGATGCGCAACACGGCCGTGGGCTCGTCACACGAGGGGAAGGCCGTCACACTCCCTCTTTCCCACATTTCACTCCTGTTGACCGCTCTGTGAAGGAGTTCAGAGGGGCGAAATCCAGCGTTGAAGTTACGTGGTCTTCTTATGGGTGGGGCATCAATGAGACTTCCCATTTCCCAGCGGCGATGACTCCCACATATTTCGCGCCAGAAAACGACTGTTCGCAGTGCTATGAGCAACAGGAAGATATTAATGACAACTTTTAACTCTGCTGACAACCTCTGACGTTTACACCATTCTCTACAGACATTACCGGGCTGCATCACCATTCAACGTGTTCTCACCGCTTTGGAATGAAGTTTTCCTGTGGGCCACACAAAGGAACCCCTATGTACCATTCAAAAGCATTCGACTAAATTTGAACATGAACCAAAGCAGCATAGGGTGTTTATATTTTTTCTACCCTGCTGTTTCGTCCTCTGCTGGTATGATTGCTGAGGTGTGCTTCGTGGACGCATGCGCGAATAAAACAACCGATCAATTTGGAAGCGCCCTCGGTGGCACCCAACCACATTTATCGAGAATTTTAAAAATGTTCCTTTAGCGAGGAAACCTGTGAAGTAGTCCTGGATGCCCATAGGCAGGCAACACTTAACTGTGAAGGCACATTTTCAAAACTCTCAACAAATGTGGCCGGGTGTTGCCGGAATTGGTGGGGAGTCTTAGAGGGACCCTTTGCTGTTTTATTTGCGCAAATTTTAATGTTGCACTCCGATGTGATCGCGCCACAGGAGGACGCAAGGAGGAATGATAAAGCATAAGTAGCCATTGCTGCTTCGGAACACGTTCAGATTTCGTCGTATGATTTCAACGGTACCTACTGGTTCCAGCCTGTACACGAGAGCAGAAATTGCAGTTGCGCTGCACTCCAAAGGAGTGCGGTCATGTACAGTGGGGTGCAGGCCCACAATGTCCTTGGAGAAAGATTGAAACGTCTGAGGGTGTCAGCAGAGTCAAAGATTTCTGCTGCTCATCCCACTGCGAATAGTCGTTTTCTGCCGCGAAATGTGTGAGGAACAACTCTCCGGGGAAAGGGGTGGGGCGCACATTATATTACGCCCTGAAGCCTTTTCCACGTCGATTCTGAGTCTAAAATCTTTTCCTCGGCCACCCATAAAAAGATTAACGATTTCAGCGCTGGGTGTCGTGGTTCCGATCTCCATCGCAGAGGTGTCAAAAGAAGGAGTGAAGTGCGGGTGAGAGGGGCTGTGACGCCTTTCGCATCGTGTGACACGTCCACAGTGAAGTTGGGCAAAACTGTGGTGCAATGTGGTGCCAATGTGACATCATTTGCCCACCTTGTACTTCAGATGAACTTCTGAGCTTTGGCCTTTTTTCCACATGTGACGACATCTTATTGTTTGAAGCACCTCCGAGCCCTACGATCGTGTCACAGTACACTATGCTTTTGCACCTTGCAGACTTAAGGCTGTAGGCACCTGTTAGCCACATTTAGAACTTACGCGTCACAATGGAAAACAATTTACGGAGTAATAAGGGTAGTCATATCGTCACAATAAGTTTTTTTGGTTGCAAGCGGTATAAGTGCGCCCAGTTTGGGAGAAATGGCTTCAGGCGTTACAGAGCTGGACCCACTATGTGCAATGAGTTGCCGCAGACTCTTTCTAAAATAGGTAATTGCCGCATATTATGCCTGGACGAACTGTGAAGCAGTCTGCTAAACGGAGCAATTGTGCAGGAACTACACCCCCCCACCTCTTGCAAGTAGGTGATCCTTGCCCCACACAAACACGTTATCATACAGTTTTGAGCTATGTTTAAAATTTGGAGTCTCTAGGTCGTTGGGAAGCTAGTTCAATTGCAAGATTTGTACCGAACACACAGATAGACAAGAATGTGACGTAATAAAAAGGTGTTAAAATGTATCTCTTCTACATACTGTACAGGAAGTTATTACGTAATCATGAGTATCCACTTGCATATACAAGATCATTGTGCGCATTCTGTTTCTAAGGCTGTTACCTTACATAGAGGAAAATCTTTAAGAACACTAAGCCTGATTTCGGAAAGGTATGTTCATGACAGGCACTAAAAAGGGAGTCACCGACTGGAGGAGGTATAAATGTGGGTGTCAAGTAAATTGTTAGCGGTTGCTATTTGGAGAAAGCAGATAAACTAATAAGAACCATCCTTAATTTAGTCCAACTTATGAAGTTTAACTCTGTAGAACTCTGAAATTTTTTCTGTTGTTGATAACTCACTTCACGAAAGACCTAATTTGTTACTTTGGAAGCTATTGATTGTGTTACCGCAGAGAAAGTGATATTACCTGTGTGACGAACTCTTTGTTCACAATAAAACGTTTAACGGTGCCTCTTATGTATCGTCGTGCGATATGACATATTTATACAAAGGGCACAGATACAGAGGTTGCACAAAAATGTAGTAACACCACAAATAACACATTATCATACGGTGTAGGAAAACGGTCAGCATTCAAGGTGGGTTGCAGTCACCTCGTAATGGATAATACAGGACCTCTATGAGTTGCAAGGGAATCCTATTCCATTCCTTCTGCAAAATAGCGGCAAGTTCAAGTAACATGATGAAGGTGGATAGCGATCACACGCCATCCTGTCGATAGCCGAATGCAAAATATGAATAAAATTGACATCTGTTGACGGCAGTGGCCAGGCGAGATGCGACAATTCATCCTCGTGTTCACAGAACCAGTCCTGGACTGTGTGAGCTGTGCCAACTGGCGCCCCGTCGTCTCGGAACACAGCATCACCATTGGCGAAAGAACATTGCACCACTAGATGGACCTGATGAGCCAAAATGCTCACATAACCCTAAGCGGTAAAGCGACCTTGCAAACTAACCACAGAGCCCATGGAATACCCCTATATGGCTGACTAAATCGTCACCGAAATTCTTTATGTTTCATTCTTTGTACGTAAACTCGGCCAGAGGTTGGAAAGAGTGTAAAACAAGACTCAGCGCAACAAATAAATGTCTTCCATTGCTCTGAAGACACCGTTTTATAGCCCCAGCACTACTTTTTCCTATTACGGGCATTCGCATCACTGATGAGTGGTTTGGAATTCCAGCTCGCCCTGCGGTTACGGGGCTCCCTTCGTGTTGTTCTGCTGCTAATAGGGCTCACGAGCGTGACATTCGTTTCTGCAGTGAGTTTTGCAGCTGTCGTCCTCTTAATTTATGTCACAATCCTCTTCAATGACCGTCCGTCACGATCACACAACACACACCATCGTCCTTGTTGTGACGTAGCGGATAATGTTTTTCCGCTCTGCCTGTATACAGTATAAATCTTCGATACGGTGCCCCTTGAAACACCGAACGCTTCTGCTCCCTTGGTTATGAAAGCACCCAAAATACGAACACCAACAATTTGCCCATGTTCGAATCCATTTAGCACCGACGTAACCCACTCACAACTGCACAGAGAGCATTTACGACGACGACTAAAACTTGCAAATTATTGAGCACATTGCACCGGTGCTGTTCGTGGTCAAATACAACAACGCAACAGGCAAGCTTGCGTTCAAGCATACATTTCTCGCGATTTTTCGATTTTTTTGTCCAACCCCTGTACGTCACTCCATGCTGCTACAAATCTATGGCAGGCATCATTAATGTAATTGTATGGCGAGTAATGTAGTGCCAGTCCCGCCGCATCACGTCACCGAATATTTCCAGCGAGTGAAAAATCTGGAGGACTTGCACGCCAGAACAGCTGAACATGCTTTGTAACGAGGTCGGCCGTGACAGCACGGCCAACATGTCATTTTGTGTTATATTTTTGGAAGATAATGTCAGGGAGACCTGGAAGATAAATCACAGCGTCAGCGCAACAGAAATAAAACCTCTGCTGCGAAGCAGACACGGTCATGACGTGTACACAGCGGAAAAATCGCCAATGTGTCAGATAATGGGTACGTATGACGATGACGAATGGAACTTGGCATCATTCGTTCTCTTCCGACCTTCCACACCGTCCGTCGAGATGCTGTGCACAGATCTGAGATTCGTCTTAAAATTCGACGTGGTAACTGACACTCCTGTGTCCAGGGTTGTTGGGCGCTCCAGTATGGGTGCAGGAAATACGCAACAATGGTCGCCGCTTGGCAGCACGTCGAACAGTTGTTGCAGAGTTCGTTTCCTGAAACCAAAACACACCAGAGCATACTTCGCACCAGTGGAAGTAGCCATTTTAATTGTGCACTACGCCGGCTGTCATGGTGGCGAAATGAGGTAGTGATGCACTACGTGAATCAAACCTGACGTTGTCTGGTACTATGTGAGACATCCACCGATTCTTTCGGTTACCTCAAGTCCGTTTGGACTCATCCTGTACTTAAGCAAGCGAGGATCTATGAGCGGCAAGGTGCCAGGTCACAAAAAAAAAACATGACACTTCAACTGGGAAGGGCATTTTTATGTTAAGGGGTACTCCAATTTGTTATTATGTATTTCTTTAAGACATGAAGCCCGAGAAATTTAACTGAACTCAAGCAAAAGCAACAACACAGATTTAGAATTAGAAACTGAAAAGTATGAATTGAGATTTCAAATCACAACATTTCGTATAGTTTCACCCCACTCTGGTGGTTCTGTTTTAACTCAAATAAAGCACGGTCTGAACTCAGTTATTATCAGAACAAAGAGAAAAACTTTTCAGTAAAAAAATAGTAATAATGAATTCAACATCAAGAAACATTTAGTCATCTAATCAGACCAGACAATGAAACACCATAAAAACACTGCGAAATAAATGGGTACCTGTAGAGCTTTTATAGATAAAATTTAAAGAACAATGCCCACCTGACTTCAACAAGAAGCAGCTGTAATTAACGCTGAGGACCAAAATAAATTACAACAATACACCAGAAATAATACTGATGAAGTACAAACCGGTCTCAAACACGGCTGACTGGAATAACATTAGCACAGGCAGACAGCAACCTTTAGCAAGGTACACAGCTTTATTTTAAAGTTTACTGAAGCTAGTTCCGTAAAAGAATAACTTGGATTTATGCTGAGTACACAGTAAAGCAAATCAAATAATATTGTAAATTGTCAATAGGGCTCTAAGGTGACAGAGAAATAGCTGTAACATGAAGAATTATATTAATGTTACTTACGTAAACTGGTAAATTCTTTAGATCAAACAGGATTAACTCCATATAAAGACTTCTGCACCCCACTCGCTATCTCGTAAAAGCAGCGCACTCGCTAACTCGTAAAAGCAGCTCGCACTGTCACAACACATTAAGACGCTCACCAAACAAATGCATCAAAATGATAGCGAGCATAAATCAGTCATCGTTTACTTTCTAGCTTTATTAAAGCAGATCCAGATTTCGGCTAGTGACTAGCCATTATCAGTGCAGTATTTCAGAGTTTTTTATACATGCCGTAGTACGTCTACACCTGTTGTTCCGGCTTTTATCACAATTCATTCAAGACTATTGTAACAGGAACCCGAACAACAGGTGTAGACGTACCGGGCATGTATAAAAAGCTCTGAAATAGTGCACTGATAATGGCAATTCACTAGCCGAAATCTGGATCTGCTTCAACAAGACTAGAAAGGAATCAACGACTGATTGCCGCTCTCTGTCATTATCACAGTCGTTGAGCGCATTATACTTCCCCTTTAATGAAATGCATCAAACGCTCAGCAGTTCCACGTTACCCGTGATTCCTGTAGGTATAACCGCTTAAAACGATATTGAGCCTTGCCAAATGTTCATGGCGGCCATGTCCCACATGATTCATGGTACTTGTCCTTGGATGGCCATCCTCCAGTTATCGGCGGTCAGCGACAGAGATCTCACGCTGAGTGTCGTATAGGCGGCGCGGCAGGGAGAGCACCTATCCTCAGGTGGGACGCGAAAGAGGCGTTAGCTCAGCTACGAGATTTCGTACAGTGGTCAAAATCGCTGAAGGTAAATGCTGGGTCGTCAAAAACAAAACAAAAAGTTGATTTTCGTCGTTGTCCTTGTCCTATTCGATCTTCCGCAACGTCTCTAATGTCTTCATTGTCAACAACATGTTAGAGCGTAGTGCTGTGCGCAAAACGCAGTCCTGAAACTAAATCTTATTAGATAGCTGGTTCCGAAACTGACGGACAATGACCGCCCGTACTCATCTTAATTGTGCTTCAGTAGGGTATGAGGCAACAATAAAGAATCTGAGTGTAGCTCTGGATGAGCGTCTCAACTGGACAGAATATGCTGCCAAACGTGCAAGAAGACATCCACGTATCTCTAGCTTCCCCTCCCCCCCCCCTGCCCCCCTCACCAAGTTTCTGTAGGACACGAAGAGAAAACTTGTGCAGTCAATCTTTCTGCAGAATCAGCACTATTACTATCTAATTTAATATGGCATGGATAATGACAACTCTAGACGCAAAGAACTTACTAGACATGTTTGCGTGCACTACTTCTGCAACGTTGAAGTATCTGATCACGTCAGTGTGTTGAACTCCGACTTAGGTAGGTTGCGGCTGGACAAGTCAGGTGACCACCGTACGGTATGACTACGTCATCGACTGCTCGGTGCTCATGTAACCCAGTATCTCCCACCGGAGACTATCCACTTGTCGCCTAATCATGATCACATCCCAAGGACTCATTCATCTAGTTTCCAGCTGCGACCATCCATTCGCAAACTCCTTCCCTTTCGCTGCTGTCCGCCGCTGCTACAAGCTACACTGCACTCTGAGCTCAATTTAACGCCCCGCTGCTTTCAACAGGAGGCTCAAGCACCTCCTTTGGCTATCCTAACAATTTCTGCCCCAAAGCTGACATGCAGTCTCCTTTCTCTATGTCAAAATGTGAAGCAAATGCTCAAGTCTTCTTCCAGTTGCGCTTAGTTCACTTTTCTTTTTTCAATAAATCACGTCGTGTTATTAATTTTTCCTCCACTCTTCGTTACTTGTGCTTTATCATGCTGCTTTTGCTCTCCATCTCCTATCTCTTCTGTCACATCCACTACGCTGACGACCCAGAGCCTAAACAAAGCTGCTTGTAAACTATCTTCTTCCTACTCTTCACTAAGAAACAAACTGTTATTCTCTTTCTGCTATATCCAATAAATTCGTTACTGTTTCCCATATTAGTATTTCATTCTATACTAAATTTAACACCTCCTGTAACACGTAACTCATAGCGGAAGTGACTATGAACTATAAAGAACACCTGGTTCGGAGCAAGCTTCATGGCGTTCATCTTGCCAGAGTAAATACCTGTTCTGATCTTCAGTCCGAAGATTGATCTCATGCTGCTCTCCACTCTAATCTGTCCTATGCGAGCTTCTTCATCTCTGAGTTCCTACCGCAGCCTACATTGATTTGAACCTGCTTACCATATCCATCCCATGGTTTCTCTGTACAATTTTATCCCCTCCCCTCCCTCCCCCCCCCTACATGCACACACATCTCCCTCCATTACTATGTTGACGATTCCTACACGCCTAAAAATGTGTTCTACCAAACGATCCATTCTTTTACCAAAATTGTGATCTGAATTTCGTTTTTCGCCGGTTTGATTCGATACCTCCTAATTTTTATTCACTCTACCATCTAATCAAATGGTTCAAATGGCTCTGAGTACTGTGGGACTTAACATCTATGGTCATCAGTTCCCTAGAACTTACAACTACTTAAACCTAACTAACCTAAGGACATCACACAACACCCAGTCATCACGAGGCATAGAAAATCCCTGACCCCGCCGGGAATCGAACCCGTGAACCCAGGCGCGTGAAGCGAGAACGCTACCGCACGACCACGAGCTGCGGACTACCATCTAATCTTCAGTATTATCCTTAGCACCATCTTTCAAAAGCTTCTTTTCTCTTCTCGAATGAATTGTATTGTTTGCGTTATATATCCATACAATGCTACAATGCAGACAAATAATTTAAGAACAGACTTCATAACATTTAAATTTATATTAGATAATTTCTTCTTCTTCAGAAATGCTTTCCTTGCTAATTCATTAACCGTATGTAGATCAATTAAGAAAATATATAATATTCTTGTCAGAATAAATGAATCCATCTTCTTCTTCTCCCTCAATCATCAGACCAATTGGTCAGTTGCGAAAATGAATCAGTTACGAACATAATCTAAATGGGAAAGGCCATATTGGACAATAACAAACATTTAAACATCAAACTGGTTACCAAGAACTTATAAACTAACCTATTACAACACGGTATTTAAACCAAAATACCTCTACGCAGCTGAATGCTTAGCACTAAATTACGATTCCGACAAACCGGAAAAATTATAGAAAAGAATGAGAAAATATGCTAGATCCAATAAAGTAGCAAACATGACTAGGAATTGAGAAGTCATTATGAAGTATATCCAAATACAGAAAAATCCTGACAAGTGTGGTTCGGACTCATGCATCAAGGGTTCCATATAAACTTAATTATGAATATGGATAGCTCATCCAGCCTTGAAATCGAGAATCTCGGCTGCTTTTGCTCGTTATCGATATCGATACTAAGAAGATATCGATTTTGGTAATTCCAGTACTTTCCAGAATAACGAAAAAAATAATTTTTTCGTGTGATATAATAACAGATTAACAATTTTCTGATTTTGTCCTTTACTTGCACTATCAAACACGCCTTTTAGCCACATTTCATGATTACGGGTAATGGGAAGTACCTTGTAGGCTCTGATGAGTGAGTTTGCGATTATCAAACAACGTGAAGGAAGGTCCGTATGTTTTGCCTGTATTGACTTAGAACCTTACATTTACTCCACCGCCAAGTGACTATAGAACATAACATGTGACATAAATTTCAATCTGATGCGTCTACACGTTCCTCAGAAAAAGGTGGCTTAATAGACGCAAGGAAAAATTAACAGTCGGATAACAAACGAAAAAAATTGTTTTCGTGTGATATTACTACAAATTAACAATTGTCAGAATGTTTTCCTTTTGTCTCATTGTGACAGGTTGCTGCTTCCCGAATTTCATTGTTCCAGGTCAGCAGGAAGTAGGTTTGCATGAATGAGTTTGCGAGTCTCAAAATACTTGATATGAATGGCCGTACCTATTGATTTCATTAAGTCAGAAGTTTCACTTTTTACACCGCCATGGAACTGTTGAACCTAGTACGGGACATAAATTTCAGCTTGATAGATCTACCCTTTACTCAGAGAAAGTGGTTTTGACTGTCGGACAGGCAGATACACTGACAGACGGACAACAGGGCGATCCTATACAGAGGCTAAGATACGGAACCTTAAAAAATAGCGGAAAGAATAAGGAAATACGACTGATATTTTTTGTCTATTTATGCAAGGTATAAAACAGATCATCAAGTCTAGGGGGAAAAGAAATTAACAAAAAGCCGGACTGGATAGTTTACAAAAGATTTAGATATACATAGCATTATAGCAGTATAGGCATCAGGAAGAGTTATTTTCTGAAGAAAAGATCGATTCCAAGGCAGATGCACTAAGACAACAGTTGTGAATTGCTCTGGAAAAATAAAAAAATGGTCCTGTCCATAATATAGAGGAATATTGTAGGACAAAGAAAGGGCAAATGAAAAGGAAGTCAGATTATCAAGTGGTGACTGGTTGACAAAAAATCAATGGTACAAAATAACGTCCTGCCAGAAAGTAACCCCGCAGTTCTTTTCTCCCTGCTTAGGTTGATAACGTACGATTGGAAATACTGCTTCCAGTGCTCCACTGTTTCGGTGTCAAGCTTGTGCTGCGTGCCGAATGACGTCCATCGTTGACTGGACGCTATACACAAAACTTCCTTCCTTCCTTTCTTCCTTCTTCACTTCCTTTTGAAACTGACATCCTCTAAATTCGTCAAATCAGGCTACTAGTCAAACACTGGCAATACGGTGGTGCTTCGGCGAAATGCAAACACGTGAATCCACAACAATTAGAGTACTAAGTGCCCCAGACAATAACAAACTATCGAGTAATAATCTACTTAGGCAGTCAGAACGTAATGCGTCCTGTTTTCTTCTTCTGCTTCATTAATTTGGTAATGAAATACTTAATGAGCACTTCCGTAAGCTTCCTCCCACAGCCCGCTATAATACCAACGTTCTACATTAGCGGCTGGCAGTTCTGTTTAAGTTTAATAGACAGCTGACTGCGATGTACGCATAAGACGGTGTTCTGTGATTTAATTCCTGACTGTTGGATTTGAAACGTCCAAGACCATTAATGAAGAGCTGAAGAAGGTGTACTCAGATGCCACGGAGGGCGGCAGTACCGTCAGACGATGGGTCCGTCGCTGTGGGGAACCTGAAGGGCAGATGCAGTTGCGACACGAAGCGCCGGTCACCGACAGCAGGGACCCCACAGCATGCAGCTCGTTGACTAGTAGACAAATTGTGACGCCTGTAATCTACCGCTAAAGGCTGTGTGATGGTCATTACCGAAAAACGGGGCTGCTCCAAGATTTGTGCTGGCTAAAACTCTACTCCGCCCGAACACGCCATGAAGGCCCAAAGGCACCGACCGGCCGCCGTGTCATCCTCACCCACAGGCGTTGCTGGACGTGGATATGGAGGGGCATGTGGTCAGCACACCGCTCTCCCGGCCGTATGAAAGTTTACGAGACCGTAGCCGCTACTTCTCAATCAAGTAGCTCCTCAGTTTGCCTCACAATGGCTGAGTGCACCCCGCTTGCCAACAGCGCTCGGCAGACCGGATGGTCACCCATCCAAGTGCTAGCCCAGACCGACGGTGCTTAACGTAGATGATCTGACGGGAACCGGCAAGGACGTTGGCTTTGTGCCAGCTAGGTGCCGCAAATTTTGACCGACCAGACTAAACAGTCTACAGAACAACTGCATACAACCTGTTGTGGTGCTCCGGTGTGGAGTATGAGGAGTTTTTGGAGAAAATTGTGACTGGAGGTGAGACGTGGGTTCTGTCGTTTTCATCTGAGTTCAAGATGCAGTCGATGGAATGGAATCAATCGATATCGCCGAAGAGGAAAAAGTCAAAACAATGCTTTCTCCTCGGAAGGTTATAGCGACAGCCTTTTGGGACGCAAAGGGTGTAATGTTAGTTGATGTTTTCTAGGCAGGGTGCACTATAAACTCTATCCAGTTCACAAAAATCCTTAGGAAGTTAAATGCACGCCTTCAGCAAGACCGTCCTTCAGACGTTATAATACCATACAAGTATAAAACCATACTCCAGTCACTTCAACACTGGCGATATTGCAAAAATTTCCCGGGAAGTCTACCTCCATCCACCTTGCACCGTCACGTTTCCACGTTTTCGGCCCTTTCAAAGAAGCTCATCTAGGACTCACTTTTAAGAGGTGGCGATCCTCAAAAAGTCTCTGCGCCATTGCCTCAGGCAGGAACAAGACATTACACCACAGGTATAAATGATACATGCACTTGTTTCATGGCAGGATCAAACTGTGCACAAGTATAGTGATTACACTGAAAAAAAGAAATTAATAGTGAATGTTGTAGCGGTTGCCCTATTATATTTCTTGTAAAATACAATTCAAAAAATAATATGCGTTACTTCCCGACTGACTCTCAACAGCTAATAATCCTACATATTTTGCAAGATCGCTTGTCGAGCAGATCTGTCTTGGATGAAATACATTAACTAATTACCACGGACTTTTGTTACTTCTTGTACTTCATCACTGTTAATAAAAGCACAACGAAGAAAAGTAAATTTTAAAATAACTGTCACAGATCAAAAGAAACAAATTTCTAGTGGGCCGTTTGAGACGCCAGATGACGTGTTTAAAAGCCCAGCCCATAATTAGCGTCCATTACTGAGTTTAAGGTCGTGCCGCAGCCGCCACACAGCCGCCATGAAGCGCGGCAGAAGCCCAGAATCCCTCCAGCATCGCATCGGGGGCGGCCGTTAATTCCGGGACGTTAAACCCGAAAACTCGCCGCCGAAACAAAGGGAGGGTGAGGGGGAGGGGCGAGATTAAATTTTAATGAGATGATTGATGAGCGTGGTCTGGCGCGGGCGGCCGCCGGATTACTGCCGGCTGCGACGCGGGGGCGGGACGGCGGCGTCCCAGGGCGGCGCAGCGCCGCGCGGGGGCGGAGGAGCCGGGGGCGGGGGTTTTAGGGTCCGTAAAAGGGCGCGCAGAGCCGCCTGGCGGAGTAAGGAGGAACTGCGTCCGCCAAGTACGCCAAGGTGCCTTGCTGCCACGCAGCGTTCTTTCCCCCCTCAGTACTAATTTTACTAGTAACCCCAGCACCCACCCCCACTTCATTAAAAAATCGAACTTTTTCACGCATCTCAATGTTTGTGATGTAGTATCTCCTGAACTATGTGTCGTACATCGAAACAATTTTGCAGCTCCATTCGGTGGCGTATGTGGGTAATCTCTGCGTAATGCTTTGCGAATAGAGTTAGTATACGGCCCAGTCACATTGGATTGACTACCTCTCAAAAGGCTGAACAAACATGTTGTGAAACGCAGATGAGCAGGAAGTGAGTCAGTGAGATTCTGGAAGTTACCGTCAGGGATGTGGAACCATGCCGGTTCCAGTGCCGTGCCCAGCTGTGCCAGGCTTCTCGGTTGATTATCTGTATCGCAATTAGCCCGATGGAGGTGATCGCACAGCTTTTCGACTGGGTTTGTATCCGGGGTGTCTGGTGGGAAGGAGTACGGCACGTTCATTCTGGAAATTTTTGAGCCCCACATAGTACACTGCGAGCTGTAGCACGTTGCATTGTCCTGCTGGTAGATGCCATCATACCGACGAGAAATAAAATGCAAATAGGGGTGGTCTTGCCCCCTAAGATAGATGCATACTTGTGTTGACCCACAGTGCTTCCCACAACTACGAGATCACCCTAGGTATTCCACGAAATCATTCACCGACCAGTGTAGATGCATGTATCAGGCGCCAGCTACAGAGGCCCATACCCAGCAAGGTTTGCTGAACGTCGTCGGGGAGAAACTGTTGATAGCCCCTTGGTTCATCTGGGCGGCCACTTGTTCATTAGTTTCACGTCTATTCCCTCGCACACATCTCATTTACCTCGGTCATCTATGGCCGATGGTGCACCAAACATTCTCGGTATACTCTAAATGCAGCGGTATGTGATCGGTTTACAAACTTGGCCATTTAGGAAATAATATATAAGAAACTTTCAACCTCGGTTGCGGCAATGAAACCAACCTTTACCTACGTTTCAGCCCAAATAATTGAGCCTTCTTTCGAAGATATACCTGAATCTATAATTTGTCTAAGAGGGCATACTCTAGAAATAAAACTAAAACAGAACACACCCTCTTAGACAAATTATAGATTCATGTATATCTTCGGAAGAAGGTTCAATTATTTGGGCTGAAACCTAGGTAAAGGTTGGTTTCATTACCGTAATCGAGGCTGATAGTTTCTTATATATTAGATTATCACGACTACTGACAGGGCTGCAACCTTGAAAGTACAAACATTTAGGAAATGCTTCTGTTCTTGATTCTTGGTGCGAAAGCTAATCATTATGCCCTTCTGGGCGCGAGATAAATCACTTCCACATTACGACAACGACAACACTTTCTCCGCGTCCGCTAACATACATTATACACCCTCCACCGCTAGTGCTCCCAGCTGCTGTCTGTTAGTGGTTATTGCACGTTGACATCGAACGTAAGTTGTGTCATATTAATGTGATTGGACCGAGCAGTAATTTCAGAATGAAATTTTCTTTCTGCGGCGGAATGTGCGCTGGTACGCAACTTTCTGGGAGTTAAAAACTGTGTGTCGGACCGAGAATCGAACTGAGGACCTTTGCCTGTCGCGGGTATTCTACTGAGCTACCCCAAAACGACTCAGAGCCCCTCCTCACATCTTTACTTCCACCAATACCTCGTGTCCTAGCTTTTAAACTTCACAGAAGCTCGCCTGCGAAACTTGCAAGAAGTACAGCTGTGAGGAGAGGTCGAGAGTCGTGCTGGGATAGCTCAGTCGGTACAGCATCTGTCTGTGAAAGGCGAAGATATCGAATTCATCTCGGTCCGGTACAGTTTTAGTCTGCCAGAAACTTCCGCGTAGTATTTTACTGAAATAAAGTAAAACATCATACCTGATGCAGAAATTGTATTGCATGAATAGCGAAAATATAGTAAACGACAACCTTTTTCCGTTTCATTATTTTTCTTGGGGGGGGGGGGGGGGGGAGGGACGAATATGAGCGAGAAGAAATTTCGTAAAGGTTTTGAAATTATGTATACAGTTCGTTAAAAGTCGCTAAGTGTTCTCATTCTGAAACACTGGATGGATATAGTCTTGCTAATTCCTTTCTGTCAGTTACGCTGCCTCAAGACATATATACAGTCTGGAACTCAAATATTTGTCTCGCTGTGATAAACGTTTAACATAAAATTATATCTATTAATGAATAGATTATGACAGTTTCGTAAATTTTTTAATTCGCCCAATAATTAACTATATGAAATACCGGAAATAAAGTTTTTGTTATACAGCGAATGTGCAACTGAGGCAGCGCACCGTTTTAACCATTTAGTAATATGGATCGGACTTCTGAAAGTAAGAGAAAAAGCAATAGTCAGGCTTTAGAAATATTTTGCGAATAATGTGCCTTTTGCAGAAAGACCTAAAAGCTAGTGGATGTACTTTGAAGACTACAAAAAATAACACTAGCCCTTTCCCACAGCAGCAATTACATTTTTCAACGAGCGTGGCATTGTAAATGGGTCTAAAGTTTTTTCACATGATTATTTATGTGTAAGCTCACTGAATAACATATTTAGCATTAGTCACCAACACAAAAAGAGCACACTGTTCACTTCGAGCACTGCAGATGATGCAGAACTCCCATAGTTTATGCCAGTGAAGTGGTGTGTACTAGGGATGATAAACGGGGGGGGATTATGAGTATAATGTTGAAGGTTGCATATATTTAAAAACAAGATGCCACTGAACGTCAGTGCTGTACTGGATTTCTTCCTTATCAGTGTACTATGACGAGTCTGAGAACGGTGGCAATGAAATGCTATTTACATCTCGACTCGTTCCTTCTTACTAAAGCGTGCAGGAGTGTAAACAGCCGTGACGTGGCATGGGAGCTGAGTGGGCGATTTTGTTATTGCTGTGTAGGACTGACAAGGCGAAACGATCGGTTCTCGGTATTAGATGGCTTCTAGCGCGCGCGCGTGCGTGGAAACGTTATTCGACGACGCTGCAGCTCGTCGAAGTTACAAGCACAGGCGCCGGCGCTTGGCCACCCCTTCGGCAGCAAACGTCACTTTGTACGCTGACAGACCACAGGCGGAAAGTCTCGCAATGCTGTTTGTTATTCACTGATCGCGACTGGTCGTTGCACTCGTTACATCGCTCCACTCCTAACAAAATTTTGTGTTGAGATGTTTTAAAGTCATTCGAACAAAATTGTGGGGCGAGCGCTCAAAAATATTGAGGTCGGCAAAAAGGGGCAACATTAACTATTGTATATAGCAGAACAAACAGGCTGTGTAATAGCGCTAGCTTATTTCGATTGTGATTTTCTTTTATATTGATAAATATTTTCACTTGTAATGGTCTAGGATTTATTTCTCTGTGTGCAGTTGTGACGAGAATGTGTGGAGAATGTGGAAGCAGCTGCTGCGTAGACCAGTCTTGTCTCCTATGTAAGCGACGCTCTGTCGGTTCTGAGTGTGAGTTTCCATCTCCTCTAAAATCTCCATTGTTTTTAGCTATACAGAATGTTAACAGAAAGCCGGCCGCGGTGGCCGTGCGGTTCTTGCGCTGCAGTCCGGAACCGCGGGACTGCTACGGTCGCAGGTTCGAATCCTGCCTCGGCCATGGGTGTGCGTGATGTCCTTAGGTTAGTTAGGTTTAAGTAGTTCTAAGTTCTAGGGGACTTATGACCTAAGATGTTGAGTTCCATAGTGCTCAGAGCCATTTTTTTGTTACCAGAAAGATACAGATAACATCGAAATTAAAGGGGCTAACGTCTTCCTACACGGCAACTATCGCTGCCTACTGCCCTAAAGTTTGTGGCAGTCAGAGGCATTCCACGAAATTAAATGAAATTAGGGAAACTGTTAAAAATGCCTGCGTCCAGTACTGTAGCTTGTCTGCATCTGCGTGCCATTAACTGATGCAGATGCTCAAAGATACTAATCATGAGCAAAGATCTTCACCCAATGCATCTGTCCTTGCAATTACTACACTGGGGCTTCCATTGCATTCTTTAGATGCCCCCACAAGAAAAAAACTCAGCGGGTTGAGATCAGACATCTGAGGCAGCTGAGTTACAGGTTCACCTCGACCAATCCAGCAATCTCCAAACATCTGTCCCATCTGTTTTCCGGCAGGTAAACTGAAGTATGTGAGTGGCCCATGTATATGATTCCAGGATCACATACGTCGACGGACTGCAAGTGACACTACCTCCAGTAATTCCGGCTGCACTTCTCGAAAATACATTGTGCAACTATCGCCTGTGAGTCAAGGGGGAAGCATGTGGCGGCCAATCAAGTAATCAGGTACCATACCACCTCATAAATTTCTGGTAATATTGTCTTGATGACCTCATTCATTGGTGGCGTGGGTATCCTCTTCCATTCAGATACGACAATTTTAAGCGTTGAGCATACCCTCACGATTGAATGATGCCTCGTCCGTGAATAGAACACGCCCAGTGTAACACAGCTGTGGCCTAATGTCGCAAAAACCACAGCCTAAACTGCACACACGAAACAAAATCGTGGGCCGTCAGCGCCTGCGCCTTCTGAACATGGAATGGATGCCTTCCCTTCTCATGCGCCACCCTCAAGTGGTTGCTTTGTAGCGCATGTGCCACGGCATGAAGGGTCGTGGATGGGTCTGCGTCGAATACCTCTAACATGTGCTCTTCGAGTTGTAACATGTTTGTGCTTCGCACACAACCTCCACTGTTTTGACGTCCTTTGAAGCCACTTGTTCCACCCAGGGGCTAATGAACGTAGAATGGTGTGGCTGACACCTAGCTGGATATCTTCGTCCACAGCTGAGTAAAACTGCACACCCAATTCTGTCGCCTCACCTTGAACGAAATTCATACCATGCTGCTCGGACCATGTGAAGTTTTCCATGATGAGGCACAACAGGACGAAAAAAATTAAATGATCGTATGGCATTGTTGGCCCAGAGGCCCTATTCGGGGAAGTTCGACCGCCAAGTGCAAGTCTTACTTCAGTCGACGCCACAATGGACGACTTGCGTGCTGGTGATGAGGATAACTCAACACGCAGTCCTCGAGCGGAGAAAATCTTCAACTCGGCCGGCAATCGAACCCGGGCCAACTGCCGGGGCGGCAAGCACGTTACCACTCAGCTAAGGAGGCGGACTACAACAGGACGAGACAAGTAACGAATGAGTGCTGCGATTCCACCGCGTATATTTGTCGTTCCCCTCTGCCGTTATTGTTGTTAGAGGTCTCTACAGTGTTTCTGTGACAGGCAGGGACGCGTTCTGCGCCAATTAGCGTTCAGAATGCTGTCGTATACATTGCGAGACGTTCCGCCTGCTGCGGTCAGTATACAAAGTCGCGTTTGCTGCTGTAGGTGTGGCCTAGCGGCAGGCGCCGGCGGCTATGAATCCGGCGCTCTGTAGCGTAATTCGATGATGAACTGGACGTGGGTTCCTTCCTCGGGCATGGATGTGTGTGATGTCCTTAGGTTAGTTAGGTTTAAGTAGTTCTAAGTTCTAGGGGGCTGATGACCTCAGACGTTAAGTTTCATTGCGCTCAGAGCAATTTGAACCATTTTTTTGTAACACAATATTTATATTATTACAGTTTACACCAGATGATGAAACTTTAAGTTTTCCAAAATTGATCGTGTATACAGTAAAATGTTGTTGATTCAGCAGCTGTTGTCCGAGTTCTTCATTGCACAAAATGATTGTTTATAAGTGACAGTGGTACATCTACGATACATCTACACTGGATACGTATCGGTATGTTCGAAACGCTTTCATACTTACTAAAGGACATTGTGGCGAAATTCGCTGTTCTGCTTAGGATCTCCTCTATTTCATCCGCCAATCGTAGGTTGTGAGGGTTCAAGTCCGACTAGCAATGTTCAGGTATTGGTCGAACGAGATTTTTGTAACCTACCTTCCTTGTGCGTGGTTTGTGTTTCTGGAGGATTCTTCCGTGAATCTCAGACTGGCATCTGCCATTCTGAATATTAATTTTATGCGGTAGTTCCATTTTAAATGGCTCCGCAACCGCATTCATAGACATTTGATGGATTTAGCTACAAATAGTGATTGTTCACTAATCATCTTATCACACAAGGATGGTGTTTCCTCCGATTTACGCACAGTACGCTCGTTTGGTTTTGTTCAGGATCAGCTGCTACTCCCTGCATCTTCTTCAGGTCTTGCTACATATCGTTCCAATAATGTAGCGTTGCGATTTCGTATGCATCATCCACAAGGTGCCTCATTCGCACATTCGAACTCTACGTGATTTCCTGCATACTAACGGTCCAAAAATGTCTCTGACGAAGTTTCATCCCAGCAAATCTTACATAAAAAACTCACTTAAGAAAGGCAATTTGGCATTAGTGTAATGACATGAACGTGGTGTGCCTTTACCAGTAGGTATGGACAGCATGCGCTAGGTAATATGTTCCAAAAGGCCGCGCGTAAAAACGAAATTATTCCTGCTCTCATACCTCGGGCTCTATTGCTGATACAAAGCTGGGTCAAGTGTTTTGGATAGCCCGCGGTCTGGGGACCACTTTTACGCCAAACAGAAGGACTGTGTTACTGTCCCCAAAATAGAGTAAAGGGTCAAAGTATAAATATTACACATTTCCTCTTGCTTAGGCAAATGCAGAAAATCGATTCGTTCTTTCTGCGCTTGATGTGATCTACGGTGGGCCAAAAAAATGGCTCTGAGCACTACGGGACTGAACTTCTGAGGTCATCAGTCCCCTAGAACTTAGAACTACTTAAACCTAACTAACCTAACGACATCACACACATCCATGCCCGAGGTTGGATTCGAACCTGCGACCGTAGCGGTCGTGCGGTTCCAGACTGAAGCGCCTAGAACCGCTCGGCCACACTGGCCGGCACGGTGGTCCAAAAGAGGAGCTTACGGCGGCACCGTTAGTTCGTGGACAGTTGCTCAGAAAACCTGCAAAACAAATTTCTTTTACCACATATTCGTATCAGAACCGAGCCGCGGATTCTAAGACGATTATGTACAGAAAAAATTTTTTTTCAAAGTTACCTTAGATGTACACGTATAACACGAACATAAAATTCGGTGTGAGGCGAAAAACGTTGTTTATAAAGTGGCGCAGCACGGAGAAATATGCTTGAATTGTCCCCGTTATGATCAGAAGGGTTCTGGGAACCTCATATTGTAGTACTGAAGCACATGCAAAATTATTGTGCATGTAAAATACGATTTGAGGTGTACAATTAGATTTGTGTTATTTTAATTTCACATTAGAACACTAAAGAAAATTTATTTAACCCTGCTGCAGCGGAAAAATGCTCCTAACAGAGCACAAAAAATGCGAATATTTTCATATTTACTTAAAGGAATCTGACTGACAAGTGGGGTACCAGCTGCCTCAGTCTACCTTCCTCAGCACTTTTAAAAATTTCCCCAAAAATTTTGGCAACTGAACATGTTCGCTCTTTTTCATCCTGAGAGAAGAAGAGACAGTGGCAGTGGGGAAGAGACGGAAAATTAATAAATACTAGGAGACAGTAGACGGTGGTTGTGGTATAGAAAGAGCGAAGGAGGAACTGGCAGTGTGAGAGAAAGAGAGGGATACAGTGGCAGTGGAACAAAGTTGACAGTGATGGAACAGTACTGGGAAAAGAGTGTAGGAGACGGTGCTAGTGGGAGAGGAATGAAGAGAAGGAGTAAGTGGAAGTGGGTGAGAACTAGTGGTAATGAGAGAGAGGGTCTATGACAATGAGAGAGCTAGTGGCAAGGAGAAGATACAGATTGCAGTGGAAAGGATGGAATGAATGAAGTGGTAGCAGTAAGAGAGAGGAAGAGGGAGACAACGACAGTGAGAGAAGACATGAGGACAGAATGAGGGAAATTGTGGCTGTGAGACAGGGAACAGTGACAGAGAAAGACGAAGAGATAGTGGCAGTGAGTTGGGTTGACTCAGTGTGTGAGAATGGGCAAGTGGGAATAGATTGGTGCGAGCGATTTACAACGATGGACTAATGGAAGTGAGGGAGTTACAGTTAGAGGAGCTAGTGAAAGTGTGAGGTGTTAAAAAGAGCGCGAATATGTCCACATGCCAAAATGTTTGGGAACATTTTTAAAGGCGGTGAGAAAGGTACAATGAGTCAGCTGGTATCTCACTTTTTTTAAACAGCAGCATATTCGCCTTTTTTGTGCTCCAGAATCAAGGAAAGGAAGGAAAGAAGATGGGGTTTAACGCCCCGTCGACATCGAGGTCATTAGGTCATTAGAGGCGGACCACAAGCTCGGATTGTGTGAGGGACGGGAAATGAAATCGGCCGTGCCCTTTAAAACGAACCATCCCGGATTTGCCTGGAGCGATTTAGGAAAATCGCGGCAAACCCAAATCTGGATGGCGGAATGTGAGTCTAGTGTGTCAACAACTGCACCGCGTCGCTCGGTTCTTTTCTTTTGTATGTGTGTGTGTGTGTGTGTGTGTGTGTGTGTGTGTGTGTGTGTGTGTGTGTTTGCGTTAAAATACTAGAGAACGAGAGCTCGAATCCCAGTCTGATTCCGTGTAGAGTGTATTTTTTAGTTTGCAGTTTTTTAGCCCAATGATGCTGCAGTATACACCGTTTCCTAAACAATTTTGAATGTAACAACATGAAAGAAGTATTGATGAAGCGTAACCATCATTTAAAAATAAATTACTTCTTAGAGTGCCAAGTACAAAGGTACACAATGTGGGTATGTGATCTGCTTAGTTGCAGGAGAACTATCTAGCACAACGGAACCATGGATAGACGAATAAGCAGAGAGGTGGAGATAGTATCTTTCCACGTCCGAATTATAGATGTAACTGAATAAAAGTGAGGGAATCCTGACAATAAATGGGAAAGCATGAAGGGGTGTAGCGTTAGGAGGGAACCGAATAAACGTTTGAAAGCAAAATACGTCTTTAAAGCTGGAATAATTAAAGTGATGGTGTTCTCATTTCTGTGTTATTAACTGAGAACTGCATGTATTTATATGTAGCACTTGGTGTGACTGTTGTACAACAGTTAAGAAATCAGAGGTCATATCACATAGTCTAAAATAAGAAATGGCGCATCGAATACAGAAACTACTCACCGCTCTAAAGTTGCTAAACTGCCTTCTTTTGTGGTCTATTTTGCACCGAAAATATCCAAGGTACGATACTATGTTGCAGACATTTTTGTGCTGTCACTATGCACGGAGTTGCACTAAAGTGTCCGAGTGCGCGAATTTTGGATCACTGATTTACTGATTCTGACTGAGTCTTTAAGGAAGCCAAACAGCTGAAGTCAGCAGTTTACCCTTCCCCCCCCCCCCCCCCCCCCGCCCGCCCTTTCCCCAAGTACAGAAGCAGTCTGTCTGCGTACAGAGTAAATCCTGTGTGCAAGTGAGAGCGAGTGTTCTAGGTGCTTCCGCAGCGTGTATCTGAGGCGGAACGTGGGAAACGGGCAAAGTACACCACAGCCAGCCTGGCCGGCGCACCGACCCACCGTCGGCAATCCGGCCGGGTTTTTCGTTCGCTTTGCATACTATGATGTTCCTATAATGTTCCTTTCGAGTACGCCTCAAGTTGCTCCACGTCCGAAGATTCCCCTCAGTTAGCAAATGTATACTCTGTGCTATTTGCAAGGAACTCCGCAATACAGTGTCAATGCTCGCTCGTCTGATATTCTATAGGCAGGTATTTCGTTCAATAGGCGAGAATGCGGAACTGTACCGAACGTCTTCGGGAAGTCAAGAAACACGGCTACGAGATACAGGAAGGGTCCTCTGACGGCCTCCATATTGCTTTTTTGTCCCCTGCACAGGTTTTGGGTGGTCGCGCAGGAATTCCGTCGCGGACTGCGGCCACCCCCAAAACAGCTGTCCCGGCCCGCGGTTGCGCAGCGGACGCAGAGCTACGGAAACACGGGGCACCGGCTGGACATAAACCGCCCCCAGGGGGTGGCACTGGCCGGCAAACTCCGCGCCCCCTCCCCCTCTTCTCTCTTCTACACTTTTTGGTTCGGGCCCGCGACGCTCTCCGTTTTTGCCGCGCCTTTGAGAGCTCAATTTGTGCCGCCACGTACAGGCGGACTCGACCGTAAATCATAGCCAGCATTTTGGTCCAGGCGCGTCGCGGCCGAATGAAAAACGACGGTGCGAGGCCGTAAAAGAGGAAAGCGCTGCCCGGACAACCTGTCGCGCCCGACCTTGCTGGTCCTGAGCTCGGAGAAGCTGTAGGGCCGAATTCTCCCAAATCGGTTACCAGGTGACCGCAGGAAATGCTGCTTTGCGAGCGGGAGATAAAATATAGACGGTTAATATCAACGACGGAAATACTGGGAAACTGACATAACATGAAATAGCTACTGCAGTTGGTTTTGCGAGAAAAGTGGCGTAAGAAAGTAAACGAAGTTCCCGGCATATCGACAGCGCTTGCAGCCTAATAGTTGTTACTGGTGGGTGTTGCTCAATCTGTTCGCCTCAAACGGTTTCGGATTGTTTGTGGACGTGGGTCATAAGTCTTCTGGCTAGTCTGAAGCACCGCGACGATTTGCGTACCTCAGTCAACCTACTGATCTCAGAGTAGCACTTGCATTCCACGTCCTGGGTTATATAGCGCACTTAAAAACCAGTGCTACGTATTTCCACATGGGGTAGTATTGTTCAGGACTAGAAGAAAAGTCCTTGTAATGATGTATCCTTAAAGCAACACCTGTTCAGGTATGCCCCAAGCTGGCCTCTCATTGCCATCTGTCTGTTACGCAGAAGTAGACACTACAGGCACTGGTTACCACTCGTCCTAACGCATCCTTCAGCCTTTCTTCGCAGTGAATCACGCACTCTTTCACATACACCTGGCTCCATTCGGACAGCGTCACTTGCGTTGGTCATACGCACCTCTCATATCTGTACATTGTCACAACGAATAACATATCCTTAGCCGGCCGGAGTGGTCGAGCGGTTAAAGGCGCTACAGTCTGGAACCGCACGACCGCTACGGTCGCAGGTTCGAATCCTGCCTCGGGCATGGATGTGTGTGATGTCCTTAGGTTAGTTAGGTTTAAGTAGTTCTAAGTTCTAGGGGACTTATGACCACAGCAGTTGAGTCCCATAGTGCTCAGAGCCATTTGAACCAATAACATATCCTTGCAGAAATACAGAGACTGTGGTTTATGCATGCTGAGGCACCACGCAATTTTCCACTGACCATGCGACACTGTTCGGCATAACATTTCATGGAATATGGATTAGTCTAGGTTAGGAGATCTCGTAGAATGGCGCCCCTGACCTGAAAGTGTTGAACTGGTGACTACGGGGACATTTAAAGGCACTTGATTATGACCAACCAATCAATAACTTGCAGACGTAAGATGGTGACCAATGCATGCTACTCAGTCCGAATGGAGCCAGGTGTATTTGAGAAACCGCGTATTTCTGCATGAAGAAATGCTGAAGAATTTGTCAGCGTACCTGTTAGTAACATGCACACAGTGTGTGCTTTTATGTAAGGGACAGATGGGAAAGAAAGGACAGATTGAGCCAGATCTCAACAGGTATTGCTTTCTGGACATACGAGAATAGTGATAGGAATTATTATTGTAGTTTTATCAATACTACTTTTGTAGCAATACGTCAAACTTTCAACGCCTCTTGAAGAATCGATGTATGGTAAAATTAAGTACACAGTAACATCAGAAATGAAGAGGTCTTCCGCAGAATCGATGGGCAAAGAAATATGTTGAAAAATTGACCATAAGGAATTACAGGATCGTAGGACATGTGTCAAGACATGAATGGATTAGGGATGGCAGTAGAGGGAACTGTAAGGAGTAAAACCACTAAGGGAAGATATGAACTAGAATATCAAGCAGATAATTGAGGATGTTGGATCTAAGTGCTATTGTGAGAGAAAGCACACTGATAACGCTGTATTCGATTATACGGGATTGTTTTACCTACCCATCCGCATTAAGTTACATTTTTCTACATTTAAAACTAGATGCGACTCGTCAGACCTAGTAGAAATTTTGTATCCTCCTACACTCACTCAACGTGGACACCTTCCCGTACACCAAATCATCATCAGCAAATAGTAGACTGCTGCCCACCTTGTCAGCCAGATCATTTATGTGTGCCTGTCACATTTTCCTGGGGCACTCTTGACGGTGCCCTTGTCTCTGATGAACACTCGCCGTCGAGGACAACATACTGAGTTCTATTATTTAAAAAGTATTCGAGCCACTCACCTGGGAAACTAAACCGTATGCTTGGCCCTTCGTTAACAGTCTACAGCGGGACACAGTGTCATACGCTTTCCGGAAATCTAGGAATATGGAATCTGCATGTTACCTTTCAGCCGTGTTTCGCAGGATGCCATGCGAGAAAAGGACAACCTGAATTTCGCATAAGCGATGCTTTCTAAATCCGTTCTGATTTGTGCACGGAAGCTTTTCTTTTCCAGGGAAATTTATTATATTCGAACTCAGAAAGGTTCTAAAATTCTGTAGGAAACCGATGTTAAGAATATTGTTCCGTAATTATGCGGGTCCGTTGTTTTACCCTTCTATACGGGAGTCACAAGCGCTTTTTCCAGTCGCTTGGGACTTAGCGCTGGGTGGGAGATTTGCGACATATGCAAGCTAAGTGAGGGAACAATACCGCAGTGTACACTGTATAAAACCGAACTCATATTCCATAGGAACCTGGCGACTTGTTTGTTTCCAACTCTTTCAGTTGCTACTCCACGCCAGGAATGTGTATTTTTACGTTTCCCATTTGGAAACCTGTGCGATGGTCAAGCGACGGTATGCTTGTACGATAGTTCTTAAACGCGAAAATTAAAACTTCAGCTTTCCTTTTGGTGTCTTCTGCAGCCACATCAGACTGATCGACGAGTGACTGGATAGAAGTCTTAGAACCGCTTAGCAATTTCATGCAGAACCAGAATTTTCTCTAAGATCTTTCCCTAAGGTATGACCGTGAAGTTGTATGCTTCGCGCATCATCTTCTTACAGATGCACGAATTTCTACTAATTTCTGACTGTTGATATTTGTACGATCTTTTCTGAACTGAGAGTAAGACAATCTCTGCTTCCTTATCGATGCAAGTTGCGCGTGAATCTTAAAAAGCACTAAATTACTTCCATAAGTAGTATAGTAAACCCACGATTCTCTAAGCAATGTAGTAAGCGTAACTCCCATGCCTCAGAAAGAATTTCGAAATGTTGTCTAAATCCATATGTTGTGAGGAAACAAATATGTGGCATAACTCAACAGATGAATCATTTAGGCTTGTTTTCTTTGTGAAAGTCAAATTAAGATTTCATTTCACAAAGCGATGGAGCATTGTTTTATTGTAAACAAAATAATCATTCAAGTGCATAACCCATTTTCTGTCAAAATTATTTTTAACTAAACGTCATAACTGAATACATGTCCATTACTAATAGTACGTCAAAATATTGCGTAAAGTATGCATTCTTGAATGTGCAGAGTTATAAAACAAAATTAGTAGTGAATAGAACGACCTGTACGTTATTAGAAAGGGAAAAAAGCCTTAGAGAGACAAAGAAAGGCTTTACATGACATAATTCTCAGACGCTCGACCACCAATTTTCATTCAATGTTGTTTTGCCCCTCTGACTAAAAAGAGTCAAATCAGTGCTGACATTTTGAAAGTCGTACATTTTGGTTCTGAAAGGATCGGAAGGGTTTTGTCCCTTTTGTATTGTGAACTACTACAGATAATAGTTCGACTTCACTTATAAGTATTGGCAGTTTTGTCGCTATGTAGCCCATTCTTAATGAGTTTCGCCTAAGAGAACTTTCCGCTGTCTGATTACGAGTTTTCCTCCGCGAAAGTACATCATACCTAAATATATGTTCAGAAATAACTGCTAATTCATTAATTTAAAGAGAGTGGGATTTTAATGGAGATTCCCTCCCGTAGGTTTCCCTAAGTTCACGAATTATCACACCACCTGGCTTCATTCGGTAACTTTAGATAACGCCATCTCGCTTTATTCTAACCTCCTCGCGGAAATACATGCGAGAAAATACGTTTTCACGGGCCCAGGACGGATTGCAGTTACCATCACGTGGGAAAGTACCGCGTGTTTCAAAACGAGTATCGGTATTTTAAGGCTTTGTAGCATTTATAACATTCAGCTTAGAATTATAAATAATACATCAAATGAAAGAGAGACTCAAACAGTTTTGTTTGTATATCTGTACGGATGTGCATACATCGTTTTCTGTGGCTTCTGTTAGAAAGCGCCAGTAACCATAATACCTTGATACTCATTTTGAAACACCTGGTACTAGCAATCTCTGCAAGACTTCAGTTTTTTCATTTCTATTTTTTATTTTTTATGCCTATGACGCTTCTCTGTAGTTAACAACAAAACCCCTTCGAATATAGATTAAATTCGAATGTTGTGGAATATCATTTACTTTTGTGATTGTATCTGCAAATTGAACTCATTCATAACTCTCAAACACACTGTACCATAAACTCAAGCTATTTGGCAATAAGTATTTGTATTTATCTTGATAACATTTTAAGACAACTTACCACAAAATAATGTTTCAAAAGAAATTGCATTTGGAAGCTAGTATGGTCCAGTCGAGAAATATAGAACAGGATCGCAAAAATATAGAAAATCATGTAAATTTCGGAGGAACATATCTTATGTATACGAAATACAATTCTGTGAGTGCTCTTAATTTAAACACATATTAGAACTACTTATCATATCATCATCATCATCATCATGTAAGACTGATTATGCCTTTCAGCGTTCAGTCTGGAGCATAGCCCCCTGATAAAATTCCTCCATGATCCCCTATTCAGTGCTAACATTGGTGCCTCTTCTGATGTTAAACCTTTTACTTCAAAATCATTCTTAACCGAATCCAGGTACCTTCTCCTTGGTCTGCCCCGACTCCTCCTACCCTCTACTGCTGAACCCATGAGTCTCTTGGGTAACCTTGCTTCTCCCATGCGTGTAACATGACCCCACCATCTAAGCCTGTTCGCACTGACTGCTACATCTATAGAGTTCATTCCCATTTTTTTTTTATTTCCTCATTGTGGACACACTCCTGCCATTGTTCCCATCTAATAGTACCTGCAATCATCCTAGCTACTTTCATATCCGTAACCTCAACCTTGTTGATAAGGTAACCTGAATCCACCCAGCTTTCGCTCCCATACAACAAAGTTGGTCGAAAGATTGAACGGTGCACAGATAACTTAGTCTTGGTACTGACTTCCTTCTTGCAGAAGAGATTAGATCGTAGCTGAGTGCTCAATGCATTAGTTTTGCTACACCTCGCTTCCAGTTCTTTCATTATGTTGCCATCCTGTGAGAATATGCATCTAGGAAACCGTCCACCTGTTCTAACTTTGTTCCTCCCATTTGGCACTCAATCCGTTTATACACTCCTGGAAATTGAAATAAGAACACCGTGAATTCATTGTCCCAGGAAGGGGAAACTTTATTGACACATTCCTGGGGTCAGATACATCACATGATCACACTGACAGAACCACAGGCACATAGACACAGGCAACAGAGCATGCACAATGTCGGCACTAGTACAGTGTATATCCACCTTCCGCAGCAATGCAGGCTGCTATACTCCCATGAAGACGAGCGTAGGGATGCTGGATGTAGTCCTGTGGAACGGCTTGCCATGCCATTTCCACCTGGCGCCTCAGTTGGACCAGCGTTCGTGCTGGACGTGCAGACCACGTGAGACGACGCTTCATCCAGTCCCAAACATGCTCAATGGGGGACAGATCCGGAGATCTTGCTGGCCAGGGTAGTTGACTTACACCTTCTAGAGCACGTTGGGTGGCACGGGATACATGCGGACGTGCATTGTCCTGTTGGAACAGCAAGTTCCCTTGCCGGTCTAGGAATGGTAGAACGATGGATTCGATGACGGTTTGGATGTACCGTGCACTATTCAGTGTCCCCTCGACGATCACCAGTGGTGTACGGCCAGTGTAGGAGATCGCTCCCCACACCATGATGCCGGGTGTTGGCCCTGTGTGCCTCGGTCGTATGCAGTCCTGATTGTGGCGCTCACCTGCACGGCGCCAAACACGCATACGACCATCATTGGCACCAAGGCAGAAGCGACTCTCATCGCTGAAGACGACACGTCTCCATTCGTCCCTCCATTCACGCCTGTCGCGACACCACTGGAGGCGGGCTGCACGATGTTGGGGCGTGAGCGGAAGACGGCCTAACGGTGTGCGGGACCGTAGCCCAGCTTCATGGAGACGGTTGCGAATGGTCCTCGCCGATACCCCAGGAGCAGCAGTGTCCCTAATTTGCTGGGAAGAGGCGGTGCGGTCCCCTACGGCACTGCGTAGGATCCTACGGTCTTGGCGTGCATCCGTGCGTCGCTGCGGTCCGGTCCCAGGTCGACGGGCACGTGCACCTTCCGCCGACCACTGGCGACAACATCGATGTACTGTGGAGACCTCACGCCCCACGTGTTGAGCAATTCGGCGGTACGTCCACCCAGCCTCCCGCATGCCCACTATACGCCCTCGCTCGAAGTCCGTCAACTGCACATACGGTTCACGTCCACGCTGTCGCGGCATGCTACCAGTGGTAAAGACTTTTTTTTTTTTTTTTTTTTTTTTTTTTTTTTTTTTTTTCACTTGCCGCCCTGATTTTACGACCCACCACCTAAGTGCTTAAGGTGGGTCTATTTTGACCACTTGGCCGCTACGACCGGTGTGCGGACCCTGATGTAGTAGATGAAACTCACACCAGTTCCCGCATCCGGTCGCACCGTTGCCCGTGCCCGCCACGTGGAGGCGGGTCTGTGCTTTTTTTTTTTTTTTTTTTTTTTCTTATTTCTTTCTTTACTTTGGCAGCTTTCCCAAAACCGATTTAACAAAATTTTTACAAAAATAAATTTTGAATTAGAAGAAGGAAATACAAGGAATAGTTTAGACTGAAGAGGAGAAAAGACGATAGGAAAGGAAGAGATGATAGTCCCACCACCGTAGGGGACTGAGGATGAGCGCCTTGGGATTTATCTTCAAGCCTCTGATCCTCAGTCCCCTCACCTTAGCCTAGGAAGTTCTATTCTATTCTATTTATGGCGTTTGATATCTCTATTTATGTTCTATCTGGTTACTTGTATACAGGTTTAGAGTGCCGTGGTAGCTGATGGCAATTGCGACGGTGCGCCGACACTGTTTATGTCTAATTTTATACATTAATCTATTGTCAGTTTTAGGTCTACTTATGTAAGTCTATTGCATGTCAGTTGTTTTATATTGAGACTTAGTTTAGTTCTTCCACACTATGGTGTCTGTCTGGGTGCTGCATATAGGTTTATTGTCTGTGTGGTCTTCTGTTCCTGTACTCTTTGTGGCATTCGTCAGAAATTTTGTCTGTTAGTGCGTTCATTATGTCCCAAAGTTCAGGTGTTCTGATCGCATCGTATATGTGTTCCTCTGTCTGTAGGTGTTGTATCCCAGGTGTGTTCCTGTGCTGTCTGTATTTCCCGCAGAATAGGATTGTGTGTTCGGGGGTTCCCATACCTCCACATGTACACGTTGATGTGTCTCTAAGACTCACGCGATTTAAGTGCGTGGGATAAGGTCCGTGGCCAGTCAAGAAATGCACCATGCCGCGGCTAGGATCGGCATGTTTCATTCTTAATCTTTCCGTTATGTTCGGAAAAAATGTATAGACTCTCCGTCCCTTATCACTTGTGCCCCATTCCTGTTGCCATGTGTCGATTTTCCATTTTTTGAGGTCCCGCTTATTGTTCAGCGGGGAACCAGTCAATATGTTGACCTGGTCTAGTCTACCCATCTTTAACCAGTACAGAGCGGCCCGATATTTGATTGTGTTATCTATCGGGAAGATTCCTAGCACAACACACAGTGCTTCAACTGATGTAGTGCCGAAGGCTCCCGATAGTCGCAGAAGGACGCTTCTCTGCCCTCGCCTAACCGCTGTTCTGTTTGTGACGAGGTTGAGTCTGTGCGCCCATGTACTGGCCGCAAAGCTTAGCACTGATTCGAAGAGTGCGCAGTGGTAAGTTCGTGTGACTGACAGAGGAAGTCTGTATTGTCCTGAATTAATCCTTGCCAGTTTATGTAGTAATTTTTCTGCCTTGTTTGTTGTTATTCTGATGTGTTCATGGAAGTTCAGCTTCTCATCTATGTATACGCCCAAGTAGCGGGTTACCGTCATTCTCTTTATGTTGTTGTTCTGTATTTTAATAGATGGATTGCGTCTGAGTTGCCCTTTGAGCAGTGTGTATGTTGTTTTGTTGCCCGCTATCTTGAGCTTGTTTGTGTTGCACCATTGTGTTATTGTTTGCAGTATGCCACTCGCCTTCTCCTCTAGCTGGGCTCTTGTGTTTGCTGAGATAACCACCAATAGGTCATCTGCATAGGCGACAGCACCGTCTGTCCTCATATCCTCCTCCAGCAGTTGCAGGAGAGGTTCAAAAATTATGTCCCAGAAGATGGGTCCACAGATCGATCCCTGCGGACATCCCTTGGTAATTTTCCTTATTACCTTCCGGTTGCCCACGCGCCATTCCACTATTCTGTCTCTGCAGTAGTCTAAAAGACTGTTGTATAGGGCTGCGGGTACTTCCATCTGGCGTAACCTCAGAAACAGTGCTGGCCACCACAGGTTGTCAAATGCTCCTGCGATGTCTATCATGATTGCCAAAGAGTATGTTTTATCTGTGTTTTGTGTAATTTCTAAAGCTCTGTTTATTGCATCATCGATGCTTTTCCCTTTCCGAAATCCAAACTGGTGGGGATTCATTCCAAGTAGGGTTCTGTGAGCCTGCAGGCGGTCACACAGTAGCCTCTCTTGGATTTTTGCCATGGTGTTTATGAGGCATATTGGTCTGTAGGATTTCGGATCTGATTGGTCTCTGTCTGATGATTTTCGTATGATGACTGCATTTGAGGTTTTCCAGACTGTCGGTACACGGCCTAGCCTTAAGGCGTCGTTTAGTAGTTCTGTTAAGTATGGGGTGATCTGTGGTGCTAGCCTCTTAAGCACTTCTGCATGGATCCTGTCGGGTCCAGGTGCTTTTTTATTCTTTAGCTCTCTTATCGCTACCGCAACTTCCTCGTGCGCGAAGGGACAGGTGACGGCGTCGGTGTTATACTGTTCATGAAGTTCTTGTCTGAGTGTGATCTGTTCCTGTGTGTCTGAGTCTGTGGCATCTTCCGGGAGGAGTTTGTTCAGCAGATATTGTGCTGTGTTTCTCCACCCCACTGTCATTGTGCCGTCATCCTGCCGTAGCGTGCTTAATGCCAATGGGGTCTTTATTTTTTCTGTCAGGATCTTGTATTGTTCCCCCCAGATATTCTGTTGTGTGTGTGTGGTCAAGTAGCTCTCCCAATGTTGTTTCCTGGTCTGAAATAATGTCTTTTTGAAGAGTTCTTTGGCTTCCCTATATGCAGCTAGTCTTAGTAGTTTGTCTCTTTGTATCCATGTCCTCTGGTATAGTTTTCGTTTCCTTGTCATGTCACGTTTGAGTCTGGTTAATTCGTCTGACCATGGTGTTTCCCGTTGTTTGCTATGTGTGTGCGTAGGTATTGCTGTTTCTTGTGCTGTTTGGATGATTTGTGTCAGTTTGTGTGCTCTGTAGTCCACGCTTCCCTGTATGTTGTATATATTCTCATTTTGAACAATTTGTTGTAGTCTGTCCCAATTCGCTCTTTTAAAGTTGAAGTGTGTTGTATTGTGTGTGGTGCGGTAATTGTTTGTTGTGAGACTTATTTCTATTATGTTGTGATCACTTGTGGTCAGAGAGTCGTGTATGGTCCATCTTTGCAGTCGTCCTAATGTTCTGTCATTCGCCAGAGTAATATCGATTTTGGTGGCAGATCCGTCTGCACCTCTGTATGTAGGTGTAGGTCCGTCTTCATTTATAATATGTAGTTGTGTCTCCTGTATGACGTCGTTGACTTTCCGTCCTCTGTCGTCCGTTCTGTTCGAGTGCCATAGTGTGGATTTAGCGTTGATATCTGCACATATAATTAGGTTCTTATTTCTAGAATACTCAGCAATGTCTTGTATCATATGTAGGTATGGCTCTATATTGTCACTGTACTGTGCGTATAGTGATGAGACCACCCATGTGTCTCGACCCTTAGTTATTTCTGCCGTGGCCAGATGACTGTTACATAGCTGCGTAATCTTAGTGATATTTAAAGTTTTGTTGAGGACAACTATGGCAGCCTTGTAGTTTCGTCTGTCTGAGATTGTGACAGCGTCCCAGGGTAGGTTAGTTAAGTTCCCCTGGGTTGTCACGTAAGGTTCTTGCAGGCAGAGAATATCCGCCTGCAAGTCCAGAGCTACTCGCGGCAGTTCTGCACTAACGAGTGTGCTTCTATTAGCATTAAGTTGTATTATTTTCATGGGTGTTTCACATGAAGATAGAATTTGTGTCCTGTTTGCGAGTAGTCAAAGTCAGTTCTGCCATGTGCCCTCACTTGGTCCTTGTACACTTGGTGTGGGTTATATGTTTCCCCCCTCCGACTACACGCTAGTATGACTAATTTTTCTAGCTCTGCTGGGTCTGTAGGTATGTTTGCGGTCTTTAAAGTCATTCTGTCAGATTGTTCAGTGGTCGGGAAGCATACATAGCTGCCTAGTGGGTGAAGTAGTCTGGTTAGCAGTCTTTGTGCTGTGATGAATGTGTCCTTATATTCTAGCCTACTTAGTCTTAAGTTTAGTTCTACATTGTTGTAGTCAGCATGCCATGGTGTTTGGCCGACTTTTCCCTTCTGCTCTTTTTCTACATATGGGATGATTCCGCTATATTTATCTCGAAGTGCAGATGTCACCGGTGTGGTGTCTTGTTCCGTCTTCAATGGTGGTGAGGCTGATGAGCTGCTACCTGCGGCTCTTCTTCTTTCACCTTCACTTTTTCTTATGTTTACACTACCTATTGCACTGTCGTCACCTTTCTTTTTGCTATCACTATCTGTACACTCATCGTCACTATCGTGATCACCCGTAAGTAGGTTTGTGTCAAGGACTACTACCTTTTTCCTATATGTCTCGTTACATCCGGTCATCTGTTGTGTTTCATTATGTTGTTGAGGTGTTATGCGTTGTTGTGTATGATCTGCAGGGTTAATTATCCCTCCAGATACAAAATTCACTGGTTTTATATATCCTGTACATCTTTTTGTATTATACCTTTTTGGTGTGTTGTCGTTTATTCTTTCTTCGCTGCTAGCTTTGGCATAGTCAGGTGTTGCGTGAGATTTCTGTGTATTGTCCATTTGTTCGTTTTCCGTGTGTTTGTTTAGGTTTACAGACTTGTCTGTGTTCGTGTTTGTTTGTGTGCTATAGTTTTGTATTTGATCGGTGTTGCCGTGTGCATTATATAGCACTTCAAATTCCAGCTCGTCAATTCTCGCCTGCAGTGATTGCTGGTAGCTGACCCAGTATTGCATCTGTTTTTTAAGTTGTTTGGCTATGTTGTAATGTATAGCTCCATTAAGTACCATGTCGTCGATGAAGTCCATGGTATTTATATAACTGTCATGTAATGCGTGCATGCCTTGAAGAGATGGGATATCGTCTGTGTGTGTGGGGTGAGTGGGAAGCAGTCCCATCTGCCTGCGCCAGCTTATAGCTCTTTGATGGTTTCGATTAATGGTCGATGGTGATTTATAGTTCGTTTTTTGCATTCTTGATTGGGGCAGTGTTGGGCTGCTTTCATTCTCCATAATCGAAGCTCTGTAGCAGTCGATCTTGGAGGAATTTATGTGTTTGACACTCAAGACCTCTTCGTCTGGCACACAATTTGCCTCGGATTCTGCAGGGGATGCAGATGTCTTGTTCTGCTAGTTTGCACTGATTTCTTATGTGGCCCTTCCCTTTGCAATTGGAGCACGTGATTTCGGTGTCTTTACACTGCTTTGTGGTGTGTCCAATATCACAGCACTTGTAGCAGGTGGGGACTTGGGCGAAATTTTTGACAGTTAGAGACTGGAAATCTATATAGACTCTATCCCGTTTTGTCAAAATTTTGTGCAGATTCGGTGTGACTTCAATAACTTGATGATTGTATCCCCGCCCTCTTGGTCCTGTTCGGAATTTGATTTTTGTCTCTTTCAGGAAAGCCTCTTTCTCAACTTCCTCACTAAGGTTCAGTTCATAGAGGCTTTCAAGAAAGTCTTTGTCACTGATTGTGTCTGGCACGTGGTGTATGATCACTAGCGGTCGTCTCTTCCGTGGTGGCTCGCACCTGATCGTGTTAATGTTCTTTGCTGACTCGAGCAGTTTTTTACAGTCGTCCTGTGTTGCAGTCTCAACTATGACAGCTGTTGCTGTAGTTTTGACTGCCTTAATTTTTATCTTGTCCTTTTTTGGGTCAAGTTTCTGTGTAAGGGTTTGTCGCACAGTTTTTGGGTCCTTATTTTCTGTCGAGGTGATGAAGAGTGTTTTCGCTTGTTTTGCTTTGGCGTGTTCTATTTTTAGTGTTTCTTTGGATTTCGGTTGGGATTTGGCGATACTGGCGAAAGTTGGTATTGCTGGGAGTATTGTCTCTGGTTTATTTGTTTTTGCCTCATCCAGTTCTTTCTGTAGTTCTTGGTTGTCTCTTTTTAGAGTAAAATTTTCTATCCTGAACTCCTCTACTTGGACGGACAGCTTGTTATTCTCGTCTTTGAGAATATCAATCTGGCCCTCCAGTCTCGCATGTATGAGCGAGTCTGTTGCTTCAAGGTCATGTCTGGCTGCTGCGATTGTTTGTATTTCTACTTGTTGTCTTAGTCTTGCGTTTTCTTTTTCTAGGGCCTGAATTTGTCCCTCTAACCTAGCTTGTGTCACTGCGTTGCCGATTAGCTTATTTCTAAATGCTGACAGTATGGTCAGTGACACTTTTTTTGCTTTTAGTTCTGTTTGTATTTCAGCAATGAAGGTGTCGATGGCATCGACCTTTTCCTCGTCAATTTTATTGGGCTGATCCTCCATGTTTGCACATTGTCGAGGAGTCCCCGGCGTGCTGGAGGCGTTGCTGGCTCTTCTCCTAACAGAAGCCAGCTTGACAGCCGCCGAATCGGCCTGTCCCGCGCTTCGCTCCAGTTTTCGCACTTAGTGCGAAAGTGGAACGTTGCGCAGTGTGCAGGCTGGCACAAGCATCAAGCTTCCTTGGTATCAAGGGAGTTGAGCCTATACCAGCTTAGAGCCTAGTAGCGGCTGTCTCCGTTAGTGGCTGTCTCCGTGGTAAAGACTGCGATGGAGCTCCGTATGCCACGGCAAACTGGCTGACACTGACGGCGGCGGTGCACAAATGCTGCGCAGCTAGCGCCATTCGACGGCCAACACCGCGGTTCCTGGTGTGTCCGCTGTGCCGTGCGTGTGATCATTGCTTGTACAGCCCTCTCGCATTGTCCGGAGCAAGTATGGTGGGTCTGACACACCGGTGTCAATGTGTTCTTTTTTCCATTTCCAGGAGTGTATTTCTTTCCCACTGACATTACTTTCGTTTTGGAGATGCTAATCTTCATACCATAGTCCTTACATTTCTGATCTAGCTCTGAAATATTACTTTGCAAACTTTCAATCGAATCTGCCATCACAACTGAGTCATCCGCATATGCAAGACTGCTTATTTTGTGTTCACGTATCTTAATCTCACCCAGCCAGTCTATAGTTTTCAACATATGATCCATAAATGATATGAACAACAGTGGAGAAAGGTTGCAGCCTTGTCTTACCCCTGAAACTACTCTGAACCATGAACGCAATTTACTGTCAACTCTAGCTCCTGCCTGACTATCCATGTAAAGACCTTTAATTGCTTGCAAACGTTTGCCTCCTATTCCATAATCTCGTAGAACAGACAAGAACTTCCTCCTAGGAACTCGGTCATATGCCTTTTCTAGATCTATAAAGCATAGATACAATTCCCTGTTCCACTCATAACACTTCTCCATTATTTGCCGTAAGCTAAATATCTAGTCCTGACAACCTCTAAGAGGCCTAAACCCACACTGATTTTCATCCAATTGGTCCTCAACTAATACTCTCACTTTCCTTTCAACCATACCTGAGAAGATTTTACCCACAACGCTGATTAAAGAGAGACCTCTGTAGTTGATAAAATCTTTTCAGTTTCCATGTTTAAAGACTGGTGTGATTACTGCTTTTGTCCAGTCTGATGGAACCTGTCCGACTCCCAGGCCGTTTCAATTATCCTGTGTAGCCATTTAAGACCTGACATTCCACTGTATTTGATGAGTTCCGACTTAATTTCATCCACCCCAGCTGCTTTATTGCACTGCAATCTATTGACCATTTTCTCCACTTCCTCAAATGTGATCATATTTCCATCATCATTCCTATCCCATTCTACCTCGAAATCTGAAACATTACTGATCGTATTTTCACCTACATTGAGCAACTCTTCAAAATATTCCCTCCTTCTGCCCAAGGCATCCTCAGGATTCACCAGCAGTTTTCCTGACCTGTCCAAAATACTTGTCATTTCCTTCTTACCTCCCTTTCGAAGACTACTAATTACACTCCAGAATGGTTTTCCAGCAGCTTGACCCATAGTCTCCAACCTGTTTCCAAAGTCTTCCCACGATTTCTTCTTGGATGCTGCAATTATCTGTTTGGCTTTGTTTCTTTCTTCAACATAACTTTCTCTGTCTACCTGAGTTCTAGTATGTAGCCATTTTTGATACGCCTTATTTTTCCTTTTACAGGCTACCTTGACTGTGTCATTCCACCAAGGTGTTTGCTTCATCCTACTTTTATACACTACTGTTCCAAGACATTCTTTAGCTACTTCTAGTACTGTGTCCCTGTACCTTGTCCATTCCTTTTCCAATGACTGTAATTGACTACATTCAACTAACTGGTACCTTTCTGAGATCGCTGTTATGTACTTGTGCCTGATTTCCTTATCCTGAAGTTTCTCCACTCTTGTCCTCCTACATATGGACCTGACCTCCTGCATTTTCGGCCTCACAATTCCAATTTCACTGCAGATTAAATAATGATCAGTGTCATCAAAGAATCCCCTGAATACACGTGTGTCCCTCACAGCCTTCCTGAATTCCTGATCTGTTATTATATAGTCAGTGACAGATCTGGTTCCCCTCCCTTCCCAAGTATACCGGTGAATGTTCTTATGTTTAAAAAAGGAGTTTGTGATTACTAAGCCCATACTGGCACAGAAATCCAAGAGTTGTTTCCCGTTCCTGTTGGCCTCTATATCCTCTCCAAATTTACCTATAACCTTTTCATACCCTTTTGTTCGATTTCCAATCCTGGCGTTAAAATCACCCATGAGCAGAACACTGTCCTTGTCCTTTACTCTAACAACTACATCACTGAGTGCCTCATAAAAACTATCCATCTTATCTTGATCTGTCCCTTCGCAATGCGAATATACTGACACAATCCTAATTTTCTTGCTAGACACTGTCAAATCTATTCACATCAGTTGTTCGTTTACATACCTTATCGCAATTACGCTGGGTTCCATTTCTTTCCTGATGTAAAGCCCTACATCCCATTGTGCTATTCCTGCTTTGACTCCTGACAGGTAGACCTTGTATTCTCCCACTTTCTCTTCTTTCTCACCCCTTACCCGAATGTCACTAACAGCTAAAACGTCCAGCCCCATCTTACTTGCAGCCTCTGCCAGCTCTACCTACTTCCCAGAGTAGCCCCCATTGATATTAATAGCTCCCCATCTCATTACCATTTGTTTGCCAAGTCGTATCTTAGGAGTCTCTGGTTTGTCATTTAGAGGTGGGACTCCGTCACCTCCAAAGGTCCGAGGCATTTTGCTCTGATTGTTGCCAGCATCATATTTAAAGTACCAGGGAAGCAGGTTGCTAGCCTTACTTACCCCGAGTCCCATTGGGTTTTATCCGTAACGGTTGAGGGACTAACCGGTGGATTTGGTAGTCTTTGCCGTATGAGCACAAAGGTGACCACGACTCAGAATATGTCCGAGATGCCCAGCCTTATTCCAAAATAACTGGTATCCCGACTGTCGGGACCACTTACTTGGCCACTCATACGTTGCCCGTGGTTCATTATCTAGGGCATGACTACAGGAACCCACACCATGAACCACCTACTTATCATAAACAGAAAAAAAATTATTTGACTCGATAACGAATCTGTTACGTTCAGTAACGTAAAAGCGAGGTTCTGAAACAGTTATTTGTCTATGTGGTAGACGTTTATGTAGCAGTAGTGATCTATTTGTGCAAGTCACAAACCTAATTTTCGTTCTTAGCGCCTGTACAGTCAAGGTAGGTTTTGTGGAACAGCGAGTATTCCTTATTGCCCGACACGCCGTCTTGGACTTCACAACATAACAACAGAACGAACTTCATCCACAGCCAATATTCGACATATACCTTTTACATAGTAAATTGCATAATTTTAATCGTTAGTGAACATTTTCAAAACCAAACTAGGAAAATATTTTCACTGCACCATAGTCCCCCTCCATAGCTGAGGTCAGCGCTGTAGAGTGCCATGGAAAGGGCCCAAGTTCGATTCCCGGTAGGGTCGGAGATTTTCTCCGCTCAGGGTGTGTGTGTTTACGTTGTCTTCATCATAATTTCCTCATCGACAAGCAAGTCGCCCAAGTGGCGTCAACTAAGAAGACTTGCACCAGGCGACAAGTCTTCCCGACTGGAGGCCCCTGTAATTGAGTCCAGCGGGCTGGGAGTAGCATCTTCAGGCGCCTACTTCAACCAGTAACGTAAAGCGATTTTGTAAACGCCTCTGTGGCAACACCCCAGTATTGTTACAGCTCTGTAGACGGCTACTCTTTTCGCATGCAAATGGTTCAAATGGCTCTGAGAACTATGGGACTTAACTTCTGAGGTCATCAGTCCCCTAGAGCTTAGAACTACTTAAACCTAACTAACCTTTCACACACATCCATGCCCAAGGCAGGATTCGAACCTGCAACCGTAGCGGTCGCGTGGCTCCAAAGTGTAGCGCCTAGAACGGCTCGGCCACTCCGGCCGGCTTTTCGCATGCAGCCGTTAGTGCTCCACAGCTGAGAGCTGAGAGGTCTCTTACGCCGTCTCGACTACAGCCACAAGCACATTTCATTTCTGCGCCGTAACTCACACAATGTCTGAAGCCGAACTGGATTCATTACTTCATTACAGAGCGTCACGGGCACATTTTGAAGTAAATCATGCGACTTCTACTTTGGAACAAAACTCCTCAGATGAGAAATCACTGCATTCCATATCGGCTGGCTGTTCCACAATACCCTAAGTTCATCCATTTATGACCGAGCGAGGTGGCGCAGTGATAGCACACTGGACTCGCATTCGGGAGGACGACGGTTCAATCCCGCGTCCGGCCATCCTGATTTAGGTTTTCCGTGATTTCCCTAAATCACTCCAGGCTAATGCCGGGATGGTTCCTTTCAAAGGGCACAGCCGATTTCCTTCCCTAATCCAGTGAGACTGATGACCTCGCTGTCTGCTCTCCTCCCCAAAACAACCCACCCCAGCTCATGTACTTATGTGTATTACATTTAAATTATTCGACACGAGTAAAGCACAGAGGCTTTAATAGACAGACCTAAAATGTTCGCTTTTAAAGACAGACAGTCTACGCAGATGCCCGATCTCTGGCACACTTTGTTTCAGTTCCCTCTCTTACATCTACGGCTTGTTGTTCAGTTCATTTCATGTGTTGCAACGAAATCAAGGACATGTAAGTATTTTAACAGGTGCCGAGCGGCTTCGAAGAAGCGCCAGCAATCAAGAAGCGTGGTAAGTGCACTTGAGAACGATCTCCTCAGTCTGATACGTATCTGAATGAAAATGTCTTGTAGACTGTCGCTCCACTACATTACGACACCGGCGTTCGCATTTGCTTTGTAGGACTGATTGAACCGGACCAATCAGCTACAAGAATGTATGTTCTCTCTGCATCGGAGTGAGCGCTAACATACGGCTTCCTACAAGCTTAAAATTACGTGCCAGACCGAAACTCGAATCAGGAGTTTTTGCCTTTCGCTGGCAAGTGAACGTCTCAACTATCCGAGCACAACTCATGAATCACCTTTACACTTTTACTTTCGCCAGTACCTCCTCCCCTGCCATCCAAAATTTCGCAAAAAATCTCCTGCATATTTTGATGGTTCAGCACTCCTGGATGAAAGAATGTTGCGGAGAACTGACTTACCTACAATCTAGGATATTGCTTCTGTAATGAATGTCACTCTGTAGGAGTGCTTGCCACACAAGCTATGGAGGAGAACTTTTGCCAAGTTTAGATGGTAGGAGTTTGGTACTGGTGTAACCAAAGCTGTGAGGGAGAGTCGTGAGTCGTGCTTGGAAAGTTCACAGGAAGATTACTACCGACTCCTTGCTTCACAAAACAGGCTTATGACCTATTTCTAAGTGTCCTACTGTAGTCACAATTGAACGTATGTTGCGACAACCCGAAAATATTGCAATGGACTACGAAAACAGTTGCTATTATAACGAGAACAACAGCAAATTTATGAACCTCCAAATGACGTATTACTGCTGGGATTATTGGCATTGAACATCATGGCTCAACAGGTTGCGCACAAATTGGGGCAGCTGATAAAGAAGTCGACATACTACACGTTTGGAACAGGAACTTATGTTCTTGGAAGTAAACCTGAGCCAGTGAAATCTTGCAATATCAACAGCAACAAGGACGATCAATGCGCATGCCCGTTCAGTTCATCAAAGATAATATACTGTTTACTCAGCAATGTCGTAGATTACAGAAGCTGTTCAAAAAGGTGACTACCACATTCAGTACAGGCATAACATCTTATTGGAAAATTCAGGCGCAGTCTACCAAGCTCACCTGACATCGCAAGAACATCACCTGACGCTGTAAGTATTACAGCGAGAAGTATATCTTCGTCGGGAACTGGTACCACGCACACAAGGCTTTTAGTATGTCATCCCATCACCCTTGACGCCACCCAAAGAAAAAAAAATCTAGAGGCCTCAGATTCGAGGAGCGAAGTGACCGTGCCGTAGGACCTCCCCTTCCGATCCAACTTCTGGGACAAGTGGCACTGAATACCTCACCTACTTGCACAGAAGTATGCACGTGTTGCGCCTCTTTGCATCAACATGTGAAGACCAATGTTGGGCGCCACGTACTCTTAACACGTTTTTAATAACTTCTTCAGTGAAGATCTTGTGTCGCACATTTGTTCACTCGGTCTCACTGGCGCAGGATAGTCTCCAAGACAATATGTTCCTATTCCAGTGACACCTTGCACTGTACGTGCTTGAGCATTGTGCTGCAAAATGATGCTCAGGTCCTGCAGAAAGTGTCATCACTTCTGTCTCTATGCTGTTCATTTTTGGAACACAACCTATGACCTCGGCAATCGCTTCCGAACTGCTACAAATTCGGCGGACAATAGACCACGCTGCTCGACCTGTCAACGCAACTGGCACTGCTAAGATTATCCTACGACTTCCATCCACACCGCTGGCAACGGGTTGTACACAATGTTGGTGACTACTTCGAAGGTCAGTAAAATTTTGAAACACGTATCTATTTTGTACGAGCTGTAAATAAATACTTGCCATTATTGAGGTTCCAACCTTCGTTGTACCAGTGCTATATGAAGAGGTAAAACTCAACCTGAACGCTAGATTTCAGTAGTATAACAAACAATATTCCACATTATAATGCCAAAATTAGATGGTTAGATCGAATAACATATGAGGAGGTGCTGTACCGAACTGGGGAAAAATGGAAATTAATGGCACAACTTGACTAAATGAAGGGATCGGTCGACAGGGCACATCAGTTCGTTAATCGAAGGTTGTGTGGAGGGTAAGGGAGGTGCGGGTGGGGGGTGAAATCTGGAGGAGGAGACAAAGACTCAGATACAGCAATCAGGTTCAAATGGATTTACGGTGCGGTGGTTGTGCTGACAGCGAGACGAAGAAGCTTGCACATGATAGACAAGCGTTCAGAGCGGCATCGAACCACTCTTCGGACTGAAGACCGCAACACTAGTAAGATCAATTTACAACAACTTTAAACAGACAAAGAACAAATACAGACACCCCTATTTACAAATGCAGTCAACTAGCTGACAAACCCGGCATTGGCCGGGTATTCATTTTGCCGATTTTCTATTAGTAACGAAAAGAAAGAAGGAACTGTGTTTGTAGTGTAGCATCGAAAAGATTTCATTTCCATGTATTCGTGAAAACACTTCTGAAATAATGAAACAGTTTCTGTACCCTGGGCGCAACTGCTTCGCGGCCGGCCGGTGTGGCCGAGCGGTTCTAGGCGCTTCAGTCTTGAACCGCGCGACCGCTACGGTCTCAGATTCGAATCCTGCCTCGGGAATGGATGTGTGTGATGTCCTTAGGTTAGTTAGGTTTAAGTAGTTCTAAGTTCTAGGGGACTGATGACCTTAGATGTTAAGTCCCGTAATGCTCAGAGCCATTTGAACCAACTACTTCGCCTGTCCGCAACGCGATTTTGCAAAAGTCTCTATGGCAACCCCGCTTTATAGCCCTATAGACAGCTATTGTTTCCGCCTACGTCCATTTGCTCTTCGCAGTTGAAAGCTGTTAAAAGCTCTGCCAGGTGTCAGGGACTTCATTCTTGACTGTGGGAGTGTCTTAGTAATACAGAATAAATGTATTAAAACTTCACGCAACATGCAGCGTTTTCTCACGTACCTCAGTGATTATTAAGTCTCATCTCGTGAACAACGCGTCGTATCATGATAATATTTTCTAGATGTATTTAGTTGCATACGTGGATACTGTCTGTGAAATTTATGGCACGGCAATTTTTCGGGCATCTCATTGATTATGACGTCAAATTTTCTCAAATATGATAGGGAGGTGTTTCTTACCCCAACAGCGATTTTTGCCCGATAGTAAGGGATACGTGTATCCAATTGGCTTGAAATTGGTCCAGCGACTTACAAGGAGACAACATACACACACGTACATAATTTTTTCTTGTCTGTAGGTATATATAAATACAGGGTGTTTCAGAAGTGATGGTCGATAACTCATACATTGAAAGTCCAGGTGTAAGGTAGCTAAAAAGCTCCAATAAACATGGGTCCACAAATCAGTCGTTGACGAGATACACAAAATTTTCGATTCATCAGTATCTAGGAACACATGGCGTCTCTAAACGTTAAAGTAGATTTTCGAAATGTTGTTCATGCGTCTGAATGGAACATTCAGCTCGTCTCTGAAATTAGTTGCTAATCCTTTCAGGCTGTCCTAGGTAATTTTGTAAATTCTGGAAGGCTGTTTCAATCCGCAAGCGTAATTGCTCAAGAGAGCTGACCTTGGTAGCGTAGACCAGGGTTTTGACGTGACCCCACACACAGAAATCCATGGAATTTAAATCCGGCCATGGCGCAGGCCCTCCTCTACCTGTCCAATGTTGACCATACGTCCGGGTTAGAAGCAGGCACTCTGGTAAATGTAAATGTGCTGGAGCACCGTCATGCATGAATAACACGTTCAGGCGTTGGTACAGTGGGACATCATCGTGCACGTCTGGAAGTACAGTCCGCAGAAACTGGATGTACTGCTGCCCGATTACTCTCTGTGTTAGGAAGTGTGGAGCAGTTATGCGATCTACGAACAGTCCTGCCCCAACGTTCAACGAATAACTCTGCTGATGTCATGATACGTGTGTTGCATTATGACTGGTATCGGCCCAGATGTGACACTTATGGGTAAATCCAGCCTCATCCGTGGACAAAATACTGCTTACAAAAAGGGGATTCAAGGTACACCGTTGTTCCATCCATTGGCAGAGATTCTCTGTAGGAGGAAAGTGTGCATTGTTGAGGGCTTGCACTCGCTTGACGTCATATGGATAGAGTACTTGAGGATCTAAAATCCGCAACACACTGATGTGACTCAGGACACGTTCTTGGGCAGCAATCCTCCTTGCTGAAGTACTCTGACGTTCGTGTACAATGCGTAACACTCTTTCCTCAACATCCGACGTTATCGATCTGGGTCGAATTTCTCATACATGGTGTGCAGAACTCCCCGTTTTTCTAAGGCGCTGGTGTAACCGGCTAAGTGTACGCTTGTCGGGCTGCCTGCGGAGAAGAAAAGCTTCTTCATACAATCGTGAAGCCTCAAGAGCACTGTCGTTCGCTTTGCCACACATAAAGTGCAAGTCAGTGTACTTTTCGATGGTGTAACCTCCATCCATGGTGCCTTCACGTTCGTAACTGATTGTGAGGCTGGTACGGCACAGGGCACGGAAAGGGGAAGGGAAGTAGTTGCGCATGTGTAAACAAACAGTTGGTCGATGCCAAACCTTGAGATACCAACGTAAGTACCGCCGTATCCAGAGCGTTTACAGCTGGTTCTCAACTGGACTTAATACGATACCTCGGCAACGGTTGATTTGTGGACCCATGTTTATTGGATCTTCTTAGCTACTTTTGGTCTGTACTTCTCGTGTGTGAATTATTGACCATCACTTCTGAAACACCTTGTATGTTCAAACACAGTTACCCCTTATATTTGGGTTTCCAGTATTTTTCGGCAAGATGTCGACGAAGATTTTGTTTGCGTATGCACCATCATGTATTGCTTGATAACAGTTTTACCATGGAAACAAAATAAAGAAGACCTTAATTCCAAGTAAATTATTGTTTTCAATAACACCGTTTCTTTTTACTGCCAACAGTTATGGCTCACAGGATTCCCATGAAGATCTTAAAAGTGAAAAAGATTTGCTAACGGAAAAAATGATGATTAAGAGAACTGTCCGATAAAGGAGAAGATTCCTAGTTTATGTTCCGGTCTGACACACAGTTTTAATTTGCCAGCGGGTTTTAAGCCTGCTCAAGGTTGTTGTCGTGTGCTACCATCGTGTTGACCCTGGACAAGCCACGACCGGCATGTGGGCATGCACGAATTTTTAAATCACAATTTTATTTGTAAAACAGTCACTCGCCGAACTTTCTGGACTCATCTTGTTGTTTACTTACGGTGCAATCAGTTAAAGCAGGGTGTGATTCGTAAACGCTGCCGTATCCCATTCCATGTGAGAGAATAATCCAGATCTGCGTCCCTTTTTGGGAAATATTCCGAATACAAATGACATCATTGGGAGTATAAATCGTGTCGCTCTTACGGATGACCGGGAATGCAGGAGGAATTCGAGCTATTACTTTATATTTATGCCTCGTGGGCTGCTGCCAGTAATTTAGAAACTGGCTGCGTACGACTGTCTGAATACGACCTAATGAAGCGCTGAGGAAGAGTCCGTGCATCTAATTTTATCACCGCCGCCCTGCCAGCCTTAATGGAGACTTTATCGTCTCACACCGTATTAGGCAGGATGGATCGCATCTGGCAGGCTGTGCAAGTCGAGTGACAGTTATCCACGGACTATTAAGGGCTCCGTACGCCACCTTCTAAGGGCCGTGTCGTACTCTCAGTGTGGCTGTTGTGATGGCACACCATCACGTAGTACTAACAAAAGCCACCGTGGCTAAAAAATTTACGAAAAACCCTTATTAATTGATGAACGTGAAAATTTGATTGTTAACGTTATGTGTGTTTTGAGGGCGAGAGAGAGCTGGTAACAATATAATCGTGTTTGACAGGCGTAGAAATATTATTTACTGATTTCGCGAGTCGATACATAACGACATTAATAAGTTACAAATCAACTTCACTGTAAAACAAACAACAGAAAAGTGCAGAGAACTCAACTTGCGTTTGTCGACTTCAAAAAAGCCTTCGATAAAGTAAACATTGTAGGGAATTATGGTTGGTTGGTTGGTTGTTTTTTTGGGGAAGGGGACCAGACAGCGAGGTCATCGGTCTGATCGGATTGAGGAAGGACGGGGAAGGAAGTCGGTCGTGCCCTTTCACAGGAACCATCCTTGCATTTGCCTGGAGCGATTTAGGGAAATCACGGAAAACCTATATCAGGACGGCCGGAGGCGGGATTGAACCGTCTTCCTCCCGAATGCGAGTCTAGTGTGCTAGTCAATGCGGGGAATTATGGGCCTCAGATGATACCCCGCCACTTAATTCAAATACTAAGAAGTATATACCAAATGGCAAATATTTCAATCAATACCGGAAGTACTAAGAGGGTTAAATTTATAACTGCTCAAGGAGTAGCACAAGCATGCAGCATTCCATCCACATGATTTAACATACACATAGACCACATACGTAGCTAAAAGAATAAAGTAGAAATAGAAACCACGAGACAGCAGTAAATGTTTTACTATTTGAGGATGATCCTGCAGACACAGAAAAAGGGGAAGATGATGTAAAAATGTCTGTGTCCAGAACCGAAAAAACTGGCACAGAACTTTCGGCAGCAAAAATCAGAGTAATGGCATTTTAGGGAAAATACCCAGTCCATTCAAAAATTATTATCAACAGAACGCCCATAGGACAAATGTATCACCTTTGCTGTCTAATAGCAGACGTAAGCTACAATAAAGATGAGATATAGGTACTCACACTCAACGTTGTGGTACTATAAACACAAAAGTTGAATAACAAGACAAGAGAGGACTTTATAATCAAAGTTTATAGAGTACCGGCAACACAAGTTTTAATTTATGACAGTGAGACTAGGGTGACTACACAGGTCATAGGTAAGACGCAGACAGCGGAAATGGGAATTTAGGAAAAGTTAAAGGATACTCAAGATTAGACAGAATTTGTAACGGAGAAATAAGAATCACACTTAATGTTTATAATAATGAAAAAGAATGGACGATTAAAGAAGAAAATGGGAAGAACGTATTAACAGAATCCATAAAGATACATTGCCAAAGCACATAAGGCTTTATAGGACACAATGAAGAACAAATCCTGGTAGACCTAGGAAACGATGGAAACAAATTTTGACTGGGAAGTCGAATGAAACACTTTGACTAGACCTTGAAGTGCAGAAGATTGTCGTTAAGATGGTGATTTAAGTTAAAACCAAGTTTTCGTATAATCAGAGCCTGCCTTAATGCGCAGGGATACATCTACAATGCGAAGTTGGCGCTAAAAAGTTGTATAGCCTGACGGCCTATCATCCCTCAGTGGTCGTCTCAGAACTTGTCTCATAGGGCCAGTTAGGTTGTTCGTGAAACGAAGTACCACTCTGATTAGACGACTGTTTTTCTCGGTGTCACAGGCTTTAAATAGGAAGAGCAGGCGCCCGCACTGTTGAGCTGGTCTCCGTGCCAACAAGATGCGCATCCACGACCAGTAGAGTCGCCATCCACACCACGTGGATCTGCGGTTCAGGCGCCGCGTCTGTAAGTGAGTAACTGAATGCTGAGACCTCGGTAGCTGAAGGAAGACTACCGGTTTTCAGACGGCCAGTCAGGAGTCGCCTTTGCTAGAGAGACCGACTCGTCTTCGCCGGGACAGCGAACTGCGGTTCATCGCACTGCAAGGCAAGCACTTTCACTGGAGTCGGCCAATGAAAATGTTACGCTGCAGAGATCGTTTCAGTAGCATCAAGCTTTGTAACAGCACCACACGCTCTCGTCTCACCAGTCACCTCTCGTCTCATCCATCGGCCGGCCAGCACGCAGCAGCAAGCATATTTCAGACTGTGGTTGCTGGTATTCTGCAGAGTCGTCGTTTCCATTTTGTGTACAATATTCCGACGACCGACTCAGTCGTCGTCTTCTTCGTATCCTCCAGGTTTTATAATGTTCAAATTGTACGTTAATTGCTACTGGAATTGCGCTTAGTTATGAGAGTGAACGAAATACTGTGTTATGTAAAGTTTTTATATTACACAGTGAAGTAATTGGCCACGTAAGGAATGTTCGTGAATAACGTGTGTGGTAGTCGTTCGTATCGTCAGTTTATGGTACTCGGGAAAACGGGATTACGATTTAGGAAAAGTAGTTTTGGTAAGAGAGTATTAATTTTATATTAATGAGTTTTCTAAGTTTATTAAGGGCAATTTTCTGTTATGATTCAGTGACAAATTTTGATTGGTTCTGTGTATACGAGCGGGATTGAGCGGATTTTATGCTGCTTTGCGATAGCCGATATGCTTCTTCGCCAAACAGAAATTAGCATATTCGCGCGCATTTTGGGAACTAGAAACTTCTCGGTAAGGTCCGACCAGTTTGTAGCTAAAAGCTCCAAGATATTTTCATTGCGTGCGAGCTGCCAAGCTAGCGGCTCAAGACAGATTTCAAAGAACATGTTTACAAGTATTTCACATGACCGTCATTCGTGAAGAGGCTTGACAAAGAAGAATGTCAGTGTATACAGACTTCGCGATCTACCTAATCACAAGTAAGCTCTCTTTTCGAAAAATATGAAATATACTCTACCCCTTCAAAAGAGCAGACTGGTCGTTTTGGAGCAGCGAACATGGTGTCTTCGTTTTCTCGACCCCAGCGATATTAGGTTTCGAGACCCGAGGGAGTATTTCTTTTCCCGTCCTCAACTGAGACGTTCAAAGCTGCTGCCTTGTTGTATAGTGTGTTGGATCACCAAAGCTTAAGGGAAAAAAACCCTGAAGAAAAAGCCAGCGCTTCCTGATGGCGTTTAGAATTAATGGTGGAGGAGCACCAAAGGCTAGGAGACGCCAGAACTTTATAACGTACGCTAGTGTGGCAGGTGGGGCTCCTAAGCCGTGATGAAATCGGCGAGCCTACAGAAAGGAAAATCTTGAAAATAAACCCATAGACTGTTAGGCCAGCCCCGTACTGGAGGTGTAATTTCACTGCTGTGACTGCCAGTACTCTGGCTCGGAAATAACGGACTAGAAATACGACGACCAAGGTTAGTAACAGGCCTAAGCAATGGAAAGAAAAATACGAGGGTTGGAACTTTAATAGTGGCTACTACACTACTGGCCATTAAAATTCCTACACCAGGAAAAAATGCTGATGATAAACGCGTATTCATTGGACAAATGTATGATACTAGAACTGACTTGTGATTACATTTTCACGCAGTTTGAGTGCATAGATCCTGAGAAATCAGTACCCAGAACAACCATCTCTGGCAGTAATAACGGCCTACATACGGCTGGGCATTGAGTCAAACAGAGCTTGCATGGCGTGTAGAGGCACAGCTGCCCATGCAGCTTCAACACGATACAACATCTCATCAAGAGTAGTGACTGGCGTATTGTGACGAGTCAGTTGCTCGGCCACCATTGACCAGACGTTTTCAATTGGTGAGAGATCTGGAGAATGTGCTGGCCAGGGCAGCCGTCGAACATTTTCTGTATCCAGAAAGGCCCGTACAAAACCTGCAACATGCGGTCGTGCATTATCCTGCTGAAATGTAGGTATTCGAATGAAGGGTAGAGCCACGAATCGTAACACATCTGAAATGTAACGTCCACTGTTCAAAGTGCCGTCAATGCGAACAAGGGGTGACCAGACGTGTAACCAATAGTACCCCATACCATCACGCCGGGTGATACGCCAATATGGCGATGACGAATACACGCTTCCAATGTGCGTTCACCGCGATGTCGCCAAACACGGATGCGACCATCATGATACTGTAAACAGAACCTGGATTCACCCGAAAAAATGACGTTTTGCCATTCGTGCACCCACGTTCGTTGTTGAGTACACCATCGAAGGCGCTCCTGTCTGTGATGCAGCGTCAAGGGTAACCGCAGCCATGGTCTCCGAGTTGATAGTCGATGCTGCTGCAAACGTCATCGAACTGTTCGTGCTGACGGTTGTTGTCTTGCAAACGTCCCCATCTGTTGACTCAGGGATCGGGACGTGGCTGCACGATCCGTTACAGCCATGCGGATAAGGTGCCTGTCATCTCGACTGCTAGTGATACGAGGCCTTTGGGATCCAGCACGGTGCTCCGTATTACCCTCCTGAATCCACCGATTCCACATTCTGCTAACAGTCATTGGATCTCGACCAACGCGAGCAGCAATTTCGCGATACGATAAACCGCAATCGCGATAGGCCACAATCCGACCTTTATCAAAGTTGGAAACGTGATGATAGGCATTTCTCCTCCTTACACGAGGCATCACAACAACGTTTCACCAGGCAACGCCAGTCAAGTGGTGTTTGTGTATGAGAAATCGGTTGGAAAGTTTCCTCACGTCAGCACGTTGTAGGTGTCGCCACCGGCGCCAACCTTGTGTGAATGCTCTGAAAAACTAATCATTTGCATATCACAGCATCTTCTTCCTGTCGGTTAAATTTCACGTCTGTAGCACGTCATCTTTGTGGTGTAGCAATTTTAATGGCCAGTAGTGTATATACGCGCGCATTTTGGGAACTAGAAACTTCTCAGTAAGGTCCGACCTATTTGTAGCTAAAATCTCTATGATATTTCCATTGCATGCGAGCTGCCAAGCTAGCTACTCAAGACAGTTTTCAGAAAATATGTTCAAAAGTATTTCACATGACCGTCATTCGTGAACAGGGTTGACAAAGAAGAATGTCACTGTGTACAGACTTCGCGATCTGCCTAACGTATAATAATAAGTAAGCTCTGTTTTGGAAACATATAAAATATACTCTACCCCTTCAAAAGAGCAGACTGATCGTTTTGGAGCAGCGAACATGGTGTCTTCGTTTTCTCGACCCCAGCGATATTAGGTTTCAAGGCCCGATGAGTATTTGTTTTCCCGTCCTCAACTGAGACGTTCAAAGCTGCTGCCTTGTTGTATAGTGTGTTGGATCACCAAAGCCTAAAGGAAGAAAACTCTGAAGAAAAAATCAGCACTTCCTGCTGACGTTTAGAATTAATGGTGGAGGAGTACCAAAGGTAGGAGATGCCAGAACTTTATAACGTACGCTGGTGTGGCAGGTGGAGCTCCTAAGCGGTGATGAAAGCAGCCGGCCTACGGAAAGGAAAATCTTGAAACCAAACCCATCGACAGATAGGCCAGTCCCGTGCTGGAGGTGTAATTTCACTGCTGTGAGTGCCAGTACTCTGGCTCGGAAAGAACGGACTAGAAATATGACGACCAAAGTTAGTAACAGGCCTAAGCGACGGAAAAGAAAACTTTAATAGTGGCAACCATTTATTTACAGCTCGTGCAAAATAGATACGTGTTATCGTAACGTCAGCACAGAGAAGCAGTATTTAAGGACGAGCGAACCAGTTCGTCATCGTCGAAGCGGTGGGCAGTAACGTGAGATCGAGCCTGTGCTACTCCACAACGCGCAGATGACGCAAACGCGTCTGCGTCTGGACAAGATCCGCTGCCTGCTGCCCAGGCATCTCGACGTTAGGGGCAGCGTCACGGTTGGCCATCGTGCCGAGAGTACAACGAGAGGATCCGGCCATCTCAGCCCTCACCGGGGTGCCAACAGAAGACCACTACGCTCCGAGTCCTCGAGCAGGACGCAGTCTGACGTCCTAGCGGCAACAGCTGACGGCCGCATCATCACGGAGAACACAGCGATGCAACAGCGACCGCAGCAGCGGAGGCGCACAGTCAGCACTCGGAGGCCACCACACGGGGGAAACGCCGCCACATTCACTGTGCCACGCACCAGGAGATTGTAAGCCAGCCTCAGTAAAAGGTTGGTCGGTGTAACCATCATTAGTCCTTGTGTCATTACGTAGATTTTTGCAGCGCAATATATGTGGATGCTCTTCACAGGGTATGCTGCCGGATTTCATCGTCCTGACGAGACATCAGGTAACATCAGATAAGGCGGCTCCTTTATACCTCGGAAACTGGACGCTACTCGTGCGCAAGAAGCGAAAGAGCTGCCCTCTGCGAAGCGAAGAATTGCAGCGTCGCCGGCGGTACAAACGAGCAAAAGCTATGAATCGCAAATTAAGGTGCAGCCGGTTGAAATTCAGACCGTTGTTGTTTTATATCCGATAAAACTGAATGTCACGTCTCTACTAAAGTAAACTATTATAGTGTCATCGGATGATCGTACTTCGAAGGATTTCTTAAGTACGCAATCCCAGTAACGGGAAGCCGGAGCAATAATTTTCGTCTCTTTAAATGAATTGTCAGGCCCTTCATTGAGACAATGTTCAGAACTAGCGGATTTTTCAGGCTGGATCAAAGGCGTTTGACGTTGATGTTCCATATATTGTTCATGAGCCGTATGAATACTCTGTCCAATATAGGCCTTTCTTCAATGACGAATAATTTTATATGCTCCAGGGTTCCTCAGTCCCAAACCAAGATGGGCAAAAGCAAAAAGCAAAAGGACACTGTTAACGTAATGTTTTCTGAGGACTCTTGAAATTATTGAAAAAATACTTCCTGCAAAGGGTAAAAAAGCAACTGATTTACAAGTGTCCACTGTTTGTTCAAATGGTGGTGGTTCAAATTGAAAAGCGAGAACAATTTGATAATTAGTATAACCACTTTTCCTGAAAACAACCTTAAGATAATCCATTTCATGCGTCAAATCATGAGAATCCGGCTTAATTGTGCACCTCTAGTTTCACCTGAAGATGGCTATCAGTTGAATCATTAAAATAAAGCGTTGTCAGGACGATGGAATCTGTACGCATGCACGTGAAGAGCATCATCATCAATCATTATTCAGCTGCACAACATCCTTTCTCAGCAGGTAATTCTAGCCTGCAGTAAGCCATCAGAGCCACCGTGTTATAGACGTACAAGGCTCAAGGCGGAATTAACTACCGTCCTGTCCTCTATGTGTGTCGCCATGTGTAATGCATTCACCGGAATTTTCTGCTTAAATACGTTTTCTAATTATGAATAATGACCGTGAGCGTATCGGACCACCAATGCCGTGTTACAGCGAAACCACTTCCTGGATTCGTGGAGGCGAGCGTGCCCCGGTTCCAATCTGTCTCGCGGTTTAACCACAGAGCTGGTGAAACGGCAGCCTGGATGTGACTTTTAGGCCAATGGTGGGCTGGTACCCATGTCCCGCCTCAGACGTACTCAAACATTTGGAAAACATTCTCTCACTTGACACATGAGATTTATTCAACACGCAGACAGAAAGGGCGCATAGATTCTGTCCTGAGTGGGAGTGGTGGCGTCGGTAAAGGTACCCCGCCGTCAACAACAACTAACCTTGCCAAAACCCATGTAAAAATGCCATTTCCGTAGGAAAACCGGACAAAGCAGAGGGGAAGAAGAAGAAGCTGTTTACTTTTGTGTGCACTGCTTTGAAATCGGCATGAGAGGAAAAAATTATTTGCTCCATACGTCATGTCGAAGGTCGGCGTAGGTATGATCAGTGATTTAGTATCCTTCAGAACTGCATTTACGTAATAACAGATGTACAAATCAATAAAAAAACATTCGCATGCACACATCCATACGAACTACGTTATTAATCACCCATAAAATACAAATTTAATAACTGTAAAAAACACCTTCATGAATGAGACACTATATGATTCACAGATAGCTGAAATTTAAAACCATAAAAAGGAAACTACAAAATTTTAAGAAACCCAAAACATTACAATAGTAATTACAAAGAAACAGTATCTTGCAGTGCAAGGCTCAGAACCACAACCCGTAACACCGTACAGAATAAAGCGAGAGTGCCGTATGGAAGCCTTTATCTTAACTCTCAAGATTTAGGTGCTAATATTCAAAGATTATAGTTCAATGGGAATTATTTCTGTTGAAAATGTACGTGGATAGTTGATTTAGAGTGCCGATTCAATGCAATAATGCTCTTCACGAAGCTCTCGAATTAACAAAACATTACTGTGACTATATTACTTTTTATGAACGCACGAAGTTACTCAAAAATATCATACATTAATATGATACATTACTGTATAAAAGAAAGTGTATTAACGAGCATTGGCGCTTCAATGACAGACTCTTACTGTAATGACAGCAGTGTTTTACTTTCCGCACAATATCCAGACTGAGGTACTTGAGAACATTTGGTCTACTTCCAGTACCAAACTTATAAAATGTTCGACTATTCTTTCCAAAAGCCAATAAGTTTTCAGGAATTTACCAGCAAATATTCTCCACTAGGCCCTACTCTAATTGCTAAACCCTTTACGTCACATACCTCATTTTTTAACTGCAGCTTGCGTCACCTACAAAGAAAAAAAATTCATTAATATTAATAACTAGTATTAATCATTAATAGTTATCTCTTATTATCACTAAGATACAGGCTGAATAAAAAAGTGTCCCATATTTTTACATGAGATAACAGTGCTCGCAACTGAAAGAAAGCATTATAAATATATGAGCACAACTAAATACTTTCTGAAATTATTGACAAGCGTTTCGTCTACGACTGTCCGTAACTGTAACTTATTGGTCCGTAATACTTTTGTTAGCAATATGCCATCTACAAGCTTCCGGTTTTAATTCAATGGGTTTCCGAGCTACAACTTCAGTTTCAAGGACTACTTTGACACTTTTAATCGTTTTGTCTGCTCCAGGTTATCACCTTCATTTGGCCACCACATGTTACATGTTTTGAAGTGAAAATGCAGACGTGCAAGTTTTCTACCAATAAATTGAGTTCTAGCTCCGAAACGCACTGAACTAAAGCAGAAGGATCAAATACTGTGACTATCAAAAATATTGGTTATCTTCCACTTTCAGAGATATGAGCCATTTTACTAATGTCGAAAAAGATCAGTGCTCACTGGTGAAGATTTCTGTCTTACTGTTGACGTCTCTTGTTCGATTCTTGTAGATTGTGTATATTTCTGTTCGCAGTCCTCCGAGTATGACGCTGTTACCAGACGTAGCACATCTCTCATATCAGCCATTCCACACACATGGTTTCGAGGTTAAACGGGTGTGAGAACAAGATTGCTGAACCCGTAAAGAGATCAGTAAAATTATCTCCTACAAGTTGAAACACGTATGTAACATAGCAGCGATGGCGAGGCATTGTAGCATCTGTGACCAGAGAGTATGCGTTTGACCGCGCGAGTGTTGCGAGCGGTTCTCAGTCTGTCAGTAAGTCGTTGCGAGTCTGCAGCTCTGTCTAGTTGAGAGCAGTACTCAGTTAGTTGTCGTTGAGAGGAGTTATGGAGTAGTCGTCATGCAGAGCGGTCGGTCAGTAGTAGCAGCCCAGTGCGGTTGTGTGATGTGGTCTGTCGGCAACACTGGTCAAGATGCTGAATGAGGTACATTGCTAATTAAGGTAATCATCAGATAATGTAAAGTTTATTTATTGTAATTAATTTCCAACAAGCGCCGCAATAATAATTTTGATTTCAAAGCATTTTACAAAAAAAATTCATTCCACTTACCTTAAAGACAAATTTCAGTTAAATTACAAAAAAAAAAGGAATATTATTATTTGCAATGCAGTTCCTCCAAGCAGTGCGGAACAATAAGAGCAGAAATGTGATTAGCAGTTACAATGAGGTAAGAGTTTAATTCTGATTTATGCACAGGGCCAAAGACCGATATTTCGGTTTAATTGAATTTTCACTGCCACTGATTTCATTAGCACTGAATTGTTTTTCATTTTTTATTTGTGAGTCAGATTGCTAATTTTTGTTTAATTGTCATTGTCAGTAAATTTCATTACGGGAGGTTACACTTGGCTCCATATTTTATTAAGTATTTCCTTGTAAAATTTTGTGGGGAGGTTACAAAGTCCATGTGCGAAATGAAAGATGCGGTATTCTAGTACAGTTTAGGCGAAGGCATTATTTTGTACCAACATCTGTATCTACATCGATCCTAAGCAAACTACCTCACGGTGAATGGCTCAGGCTACTTAGCATACAACTCTCACATCCCCCCTTCGCCAAATACGACATGATTACAAATCATTTATCGGGTTTTGGATGAATGCATTTCACAAAGTATTACATACAAAATAGTGATTGATACATTTTGTGACGAAGCACATTTTCAATTTTCTTACACATTATTACAAATGTTCTCTGTGCTCTCTTCGTCTTACACGACACACATCTATGCGGCACTGAAGCTCACGTTCGAGCATGTCGTTGTCAATGTTCTCCAGCACAGCAGTGAAGCGATCCTGTAGTTTAGCCACTGATTCCTGGCTAGGTGATACGTACACACTGTCCTTCACGTACCCTCAAAGAAAAAAATCACAAACTGAAAAGTCGAGAGACCTTGAGGGCCACCTGAAGAGTGCCAAATCATCATGAGAACTCTTCCCATCCCAACTATTTGGAAGTTCCTTGTTCAGACGCTGATGCACTCCTGTATTCCAATGAGGCAGAGTTCCGTCTCACTGGAATATGAAGTGTGGGCTATCAGCTATCAGTCACGGAAAAAAAACCATTGTAACATGTGTAGGTACGTCAGACCCGTCACAGTTTTCCAAGGAAAGAAATTGGGGCTGCAAATAGTGGAACGACTGTCGTAAAAGGTGCTTCGTGACAGCACAGAAGGCCGTCATCTTTAGAGAATCTCTCTGTCTCCACGGAAATAATGGGATTTTCCGTGTCCTATATGCTGACGTTATGACGATTCACTTCACCGTTTAGCGAAGGTTAGTAGAGATAAATGCGTCTGTGAGTAGATCTATGCGCGAAGCATACACCGGCTACAACCGTCACACCAAAAGATTTGTGAAAGAACACGAGAAAATCGCTAAGCAGGTCTAAGGCTTCCATTCAGTCCTTCGTTGACCAGTCTGGTGTGGCAGTTGAAGACAGCAACACGAAAGGCGCAGTTTTAAATTTCACGTGCAAGGAATCGTTCACACGGATGAATCTTGCAAGCATACCGTCATTTGACCATCGGAAAGACCCTCGTATGAACGACACAGTAATAGGCACTCCTGGCGTACAGAACTGAAAGATTTTAAAGCAAATAAATCACAGTTCCAGATGGATCCCAATTCGCTTTTACAAAGAGTTCTCTACGCTACTGACCCTGGATCTCTCACCCAGCACAAAGACCCAAGTGACTAGAAAAGAGCACGTGTGACTCCTGTATGTAATAAATGATAATTAATTGAAACTCTCAGCTGCCGACAAGTGTTGCTGACATATCTCTATGGGGACAGCTGAAAATGTGTGCCCCGACCGGGACTCGAACCCGGGATCTCCTGCTTACATGACAGACGCTCTATCCAGCTGAGCCACCGAGGACACAGATGAATAGCGCGACCCTTTCACCCTTCCCGTGAGACCCGCATTCCCAGCTGTCCACAATCTACACACGTGTTGTTCCTAATAGATACTTTGCCCATCCACTCAATACTCGCGCCCACCAAGGTGGGTATGTCAGCAACACCTGTCGGCAACTGAGGGTTTCAATTAATTATCATTTATTCTAGAGAAGCTGCACAGTCATCAATGGTATCTGTTCTTTCGAGAACAGTTACTATCTTCATACCCGCATGTAAGAAAGAAGGGCGAACTGATCAGCAAAATTACAGACCAATATCTCTAACTTCGGTGTACTGCAGAGTCCTTGAATATATTCTCAGTTCGAACATATTAAACTTTCTTGAGACTGAGAAGCTTACCGCCAAGAATCAGCATGAAACCATGCTGAAAGCATTGCTCATATGGCACTCAGCTTGTCCTTTTTGACATGATATACTGTGAACTATGGGTGAAAGGCAATAGGCACGTGCGGTTCTAGGCGCTTCAGTCTGGAACCGCGTGACCGCTACGGTCGCAGGTTCGAATCCTGCCTCGGGCATGGATGTGTGTGATGTCCTTCGGTTAGTTAGGTTTAATTAGTTCTAAGTTCTAGGCGACTGATGACCTCAGAAGTTAAGTCGCATAGAGCCATTTTGAGCAATAGGCAGATTCCATATTTCTAGATTTTCGAGAAGCATTTGAAACGGTGATCCGAGCATATGGAATAAGTTCACAGATATGTGAGTGGCTCAAAGACTTGTTAAGTAATAGAATCCGGTATGTTGTTCTCGACAGCGAGTGTTCATCGGTGATAAGGGTATCGTTAACAGTGCCCTAGGGAAGTATGACAGTACCGCTGTTGTTCTCTGTGTACATAAATGATTTGTCGGACAGCAATCTACGGTTGTTTACTATAACGCTGTGGTGTACGGTAAGGCGTCGAAGATGAGCGATTGTAGGAAGGTACATCTACATCTACATCTACATCTACATCCATACTCCGCAAGCCACCTGACGGTGTGTGACGGAGGGTACCTTCAGTACCTCTATCGGTTCTCCCTTCTATTCCAGTCTCGTATTGTTCGTGGAAAGAAGGATTGTCGGTATGCCTCTGTGTGGGCTCTTATCTCTCTGATTTTATCCTCATGGTCTCTTCGCGAGATATACGTAGGAGGGAGCAATATACTGCTTGACTCTTCGGTGAAGGTATGTTCTCGAAACTTTGACAAAAGCCCGTACCGAGCTACTGAGCGTCTCTCCTGCAGAGTCTTCCACTGGAGTTTATCTATCATCTCCGTAACGCTTTCGCGATTACTAAATGATCCTGTAACGAAGCGCGCTGCTCTCCGTTGGATCTTCTCTATGTCTTGTATCAACCCTATCTGGTACGGATCCCACACTGCTGAGCAGTATTCAAGCAGTGGGCGAACAAGCGTACTGTAACCTACTTCCTTTGTTTTCGGATTGCATTTCCTTAGGATTCTTCCAGTGAATCTCAGTCTGGCATCTGCTTTACCGACAATCAACATTATATGATCATTCCATTTTAAATCACTCCTAATGCGTACTCCCAGATAATTTATGGTATTAACTGCTTCCAGTTGCTGACCTGCTATTTTGTAGCTAAATGATAAAGGATCTATCTTTCTGTGTATTCGCAGCACATTACACTTGTCTACATTGAGATTCAGTTGCCATTCCCTGCACCATGCGTCAATTCGCTGCAGATCCTCCTGCATTTCAGTACAATTTTCCGTTGTTACAACCTCTCGATACACCACAGCATCATCTGCAAAAAGCCTCAGTGAACTTCCGATGTCATCCACCAGGTCATTTATGTATATTGTGAATAGCAACGGTCCTATGACACTCCCCTGCGGCACACCTGAAATTACTCTTACTTCGGAAGACTTCTCTCCATTGAGAATAACATGCTGCGTCCTGTTATCTAGGAATTCCTCAATCCAATCACACAATTGGTCTGATAGTCCATATGCTCTTACTTTGTTCAATAAACGACTGTGGGGAACTGTATCGAACGCCTTGCGGAAGTCAAGAAACACGGCATCTACCTGTGAACACGTGTCTATAGCCCTCTGAGTCTCGTGGACGAATAGCGCGAGCTGGGTTTCACATGACCGTCTTTTTCGAAACCCATGCTGATTCCAACAGAGTAGATTTCTAGTCTCCAGAAAAGTCATTATACTCGAACACAATACGTGTTCCAAAATTCTACAACTGATCGACGTTAGAGATATAGGTCTATAGTTCTGCACATCTGTTCGACGTCCCTTCTTGAAAACGGGGATGACCTGTGCCCTTTTCCAATCCTTTGGAACGCTACGCTCTTCTAGAGACCTACGGTACACCGCTGCAAGAAGGGGGGCAAGTTCCTTCGCGTACTCTGTGTAAAATTGAACTGGTATCCCATCAGGTCCAGAGGCCTTTCCTCTTTTGAGCGATTTTAATTGTTTCTCTATCCCTCTGTCGTCTATTTCAATGTCTACCATTTTGTCATCTGTGCGACAATCTAGAGAAGGAACTACAGTGCAATCTTCCTCTGTGAAACAACTTTGGAAAAAGACATTTAGTATCTCGGCCTTTAGTCTGTCATCCTCTGTTTCAGTACCATTTTGGTCACAGAGTGTCTGGACATTTTGTTTTGATCCACCTACCGCTTTGACATAAGACCAAAATTTCTTAGGATTTTCTGCCAAGTCAGTACATAGAATTTTACTTTCGAATTCATTGAACGCCTCTCGCATAGCTCTCTTCACACTACATTTCGCTTCGCGTAATTTTTGTTTGTCTGCAAGGCTTTGGCTATGTTTATGTTTGCTGTGAAGTTCCCTTTGCTTCCGCAGCAGTTTTCTAACTCGGTTGTTGAACCACGGTGGCTCTTTTCCATCTCTTACGATCTTGCTTGGCACATACTCATCTAACGCATATTGTACGATGGTTTTGAACTTTGTCCACTGATCCTCAACACTATCAGTACTTGAGACAAAACTTTTGTGTTGAGCCAACAGGTACTCTGAAATCTGCTTTTTGTCACTTTTTCTAAACAGAAAAATCTTCCTACCCTTTTTAATATTCCTATTTACGGCTGAAATCATCGATGCCGTAACCGCTTTATGATCACTGATTCCCTGTTCTGCGTTAACTTTTTCAAATAGTTCGGGTCTGTTTGTCACCAGAAGGTCTAATATGTTATCGCCACGAGTCGGTTCTCTGTTTAACTGCTCAAGGTAGTTTTCAGATAAAGAACTTTAAAAAATTTCACAGGATTCTTTGTCCCTGCCACCCGTTATGAACGTTTGAGTCTCCCAGTCTATATCTGGCAAATTAAAATCTCCACCCAGAACTATAACATGGTGGGGAAATCTACTCGAAATATTTTCCAAATTATCCTTCATGTGCTCAGCCACAACAGCTGCCGAGCCAGGGGGCCTATAGAGACATCCAATTACCATGTCAGAGCCTGTTTTAACCGTGACCTTCACCCAAATTATTTCACATTTCGGATCTCCGTCAATTTCCTTCGATACTATTGCACTTCTTATCGCTATAAACACGCCTCCCCCTTCACTGTTCAGCCTGTCTCTGCGGTATACATTCCAATCTAAGTTTAGGATTTCGTTACTGTTTACGTTTGGTTTCAGCCAACTTTCTGTCCCTAGTACTATATGGGCGTTGTGATCGTTTATTAATGAGAGCAGTTCTGGGACCTTTCTATAGACGCTCCTGCAGTTTACTATTAGCACATTAATATTGTTATTCCCTGTTGCATTTTGCCTACTCCTATCTTGCCGCGTCTCAGGAGGCGTCTTGTCGGGCCTAGGGAGGGGATTCTCTAACCTAAAAAACCCCCATGTGCACTCCACACGTACTCCGCTACCCTTGTAGCCGCTTCCGGCGTGTAGTGCACGCCTGACCTATTCAGGGGGACCCTACATTTCTCCACCCGATAGCGACTTAGTAGTTTCTAGTTGGTGTGATGAATGACAGCTAGTTCTAAATGTAAGTTAACGAGGATGAGTAGAACGAACAAACCTGTAATGTTCGGATACACTATTAGTTGTGGCCTGCTTCACACAGTCAAGTCGTTTAAATACCTGGGCGTGACGTTGCAAAGCGACACAACATGGATACAACACGACGGTGGATACAACATGACGGTGCTCCGCTTCATTTCAGTGTGGATGTCCGTAACAAACTCATTGCTGTATTTCCAGGTTGCTGGATTGTAATGTGAGGTCCTATTCCATGGCCTATGAAGTCACGTGGCATGAATCCCGTAGATTATTTACTCTGTGGATATCTAAAGTCAGTTGTGTATGAGGCCCGAGTAGATACGGAGATGGAATTAGTTGCCAGAATTGCAGCTGCCTGCGATGTGATTCGGAACCCACCAGGGATACTTGTCAGGGTGTGTCAGAATCTTGTTCGCCGATGTCATTCTTGCATTGAAGTTGATGGTCATCGGTTTCAGCACATTTTGTATGATGCAGTAGATACGGTGCGTTCTTTGTGTCGATAATGATATTTGAAGTTAAACTGTAAATAACGCAAATACGTATACAGCAATGCGATTTATTCCTATCATCTACTTAAGCAGGCTTCTCCGACGCCAGGTTTCGCACCTCAAGTGGTAAAGTGGAGCATCCTCTGCGTCCTGTTAAATTTCTTCACGCTCTTATGTAAACACCATGTAAATTTGAAGCTAAGAAGTCAAAACCCGATGAATCATTTGTAATATGGAGACTGCGGTAAGAAATACCATAGTAGGCAGTTCAGTCGAAGAGGAAGGGACATTCCCAAAAAGAGCAATCACAGGTGATGGACAGACAAACATAGGTGCTAGGAAGGTAACTGCGAAGAAACCTTGCGTATCAAGAGAAACATTTCAATTTATCTAGGAAAGAATGAAGTACAAAAATTTTCAGGGAAATATTGGAATACGGGAATATAAATCACTTAGGAATGAAATAAATACTGTAGGAAGTGGGGGGAAGCGAAGGCAAAATAACTGCAGAAAAAGCGTGAAGAAATCTAGTATGAAATGATCTTCGGAATGACTGATTCAGCAGGTAGAAACGTCAAAACAAGCTTCGATGGAATTAATAGCAGGAGTGACAAACATAAAGAGTGCAGTGGGAATTTCACTGTTAAACGCAGCAGAGAGAGCGGATAGGTGGGATAAGTTCACTGAAGGCCTGCATGACGGGGAGGACGTGTCTGATTGCGTGATAGAAGAAGAAACTGGAGTTGATGTGAAAGAGACATGGGATAGTGTATTACAGTAGGAATTTAAAACAGCTATTGAACAGAACAAAAAATATAAGGGACAGACAAAATTCTATCGGCATTTCTGTAGTCACTAAGGGAAGTGACAACCAAACGACTATTCTTGCTAGGATACGGAATCTATCACACTGGCGACATACAATCAGATTTCCGAGGAAATTGCACTCATTCCGAAGATAGCGAAAGCAGATAGTGCGAGAACTATCACACAATCAGCTTAACAGCTGATGCAACGAATTTGCTGACGAGAATAACATTCCGAAGAATGGAAAAGAAAATTGAGTATCCGTTAGATGGTGATCAGTTTGGCTTTTGAAAACGTAAAGGTACCAGAGAGGCAGTCCTGCTAGTGAATCTAAGACTGAAGAAATATCAGGACACGTTTATAGGATTCGTCAACCTGGAAGGAACGTTCGTCAATGTAAAATGGTACAAGATGTTTTAAATTCTGAGAAAAATAGGAGTAAGCTGTAGGCAACGACGGGTAAAATACAATAAGTACAAGAACCAAGAAGGAACAATAGGGCTGGAAGACCAAAAACGAAGTGCTCGTATTAAAATGTCGTAAGACATGGTTGCAGTCTGTCACACCTACTGTTCTACAACTACATCTACATTTATACTCCGCAAGCCACCCAACGGTGTTTGGCGGAGGGCACTTTCCGTGCCACTGTCATTACCTCCCTTTCCTGTTCCATTCGCGTATGGTTCGCGGGAAGAACGACTGTCTGAAAGCCTCTGTGCGCGCTCTAATCTCTCTAATTTTACATTCGTGATCTCCTCGGGAGGTATAAGTAGGGGGAAGCAATATATTCGATACCTCATCCAGAAACGCACCCTCTCGAAACCTGGCGAGCAAGCTACACCGCGATGCAGAGCGCCTCTCTTGCAGAGTCTGCCACTTGAGTTTGTTAAACATCTCCGTAACGCTATCACGGTTACCAAATAACCCTGTGACGAAACACGCCGCTCTTCTTTGGATCTTCTCTATCTCCTCCGTCAACCCGATCTGGTACGGATCCCACACTGATGAGCAATACTCAAGTATAGGTCGAACGAGTGTTTTGTAAGCCACCTCCTTTGTTGATGGACCACATTTTCTAAGGACTCTCCCAATGAATCTCAACCTCGTACCCGCCTTACCAACAATTAATTTTATATGATCATTCCACTTCAAATCGTTCCGCACGCATACTCCCAGATATTTTACAGAAGTAACTGCTACCAGTGTTTGTTCCGCTATCATATAATCATACAATAAAGGATCCTTCTTTCTATGTATTCGCAATACATTACATTTGTCTATGTTAAGGGTCAGTTGCCACTCCCTGCACCAAGTGCCTATCCGCTGCAGATCTTCCTGCATTTCGCTACAATTTTCTAATGCTGCAACTTCTCTGTATACTACAGCATCATCCGCGAAAAGCCGCATGGAACTTCCGACACTATCTACTAGGTCATTTATATATATTGTGAAAAGCAATGGTCCCATAACACTCCCCTGTGGCACGCCAGAGGTTACTTTAATGTCTGTAGACGTGTCTCCGTTGATAACAACATGCTGTGTTCTGTTTGCTAAAAACTCTTCAATCCAGCCACACAGCTGGTCTGATATTCCGTAGGCTCTTACTTTGTTTATCAGGCGACAGTGCGGAACTGTATCGAACGCCTTCCGGAAGTCAAGAAAAATAGCATCTACCTGTTCAGTCTATACATAAGGAAAAGCATTAATGGAAATTTAAGAAAGGCTTAAGAGTGACAGTAAAGTTCAGGGAGAAAGGTTATGAATGATATGTCGATGACACTTCCATCTTCAGTAAAGATGAAGAAAAGCTACAGGATTTGCAGAAGCAATGATCAGTGTAATGTATAAAGAATATGCACTGAGAGTAAACCGTAAAAAGATAAAAGTAATGAGAAGTAGCAGAAACAAGAAGAGCGAGGAGTTTATCATCAAAATGGCTGATGACGAAGTATACAAAGTTAAGGAATTCTGCTACCTTGGAATCAAAATAACGCATGATGGACGAATCAAGGACATAAAAAGACAACAAGCTCAGCCAAAGAGGGCATCCCTGGCCAAGAAAAGTTACTGGTATCAAACATATTTCGAGGAAGAAATTTCTTAGAATGTACGTTTGGAGCACAACTTTGTATGTTAGTGAATCACAGACTTTAGGAAAACCGGAATAGAGGAGAACAGAAGCGTGAAAGAGAAGAATATTGAAAATTAGGTGGACTGGTAAGATAGGGAATGACGATGTTCTCAGCAGAAGCGCCGAAGAAAAAAGCATATGGGGAACTCTGACAGAAGAAGGGAAATGAGGATACAGCATCTGGTAAGACATTAGGAAATAACCTCCATTGTACTAGAGGAATTTTTAGAGGGTAAAAATTGTACGGAAAGGCAGAGGTTGGAATACGGCATGCGGGAAGTAGAAAAATTCCAAAGAACAATAGAGCGTTTCGTTACGAATTCATTCAGCAAGCGTGAAGGCGTCGCAGAGAAGTCCCCGTGGCAGACGCACATGGTTTGGTTTACAGAGAGCAAAAGTGCCTAGAAAGGTCAACCAACATAATGCTTCCTCCTGTGTGTATCCCGCGAAAGCACCATGAAGATACAATTAGAGATATTCGAGCCCACACGGAGGCTAACCATAAATCGTTCCTCCGCAGTATTATTCGTGACTGGAACAGGAAAAAGTGGAAGTACCACTGTTACAAAACCACCGCCTACCACATACACAGTGGCGTGTCTTGCGGAGTGTAGTCTGATCAGCCAGAACTTTTTAACCACCGACGCACCATCCGATATAAACCCTAAATAATGGAAAGTTTGAGGTCATCCACATGAGTGCTAACGTCGGTTACACGAAAAATCAGTCAAATCCAAATGCCGTAAATTCAATTAAATGCCTAGGAATTGCAATTACGAACAACTTAAATTGGAAGGAACACATAGAAAATGTTGTGGGTAAGGTTAACCAAAGACTCCATTTTATTGGCTGCACACTTAGGAAATGTAACAGATCTACTAAGGAGATTGCCTACACTACGCTTGTTCGTCCTCTTTTTAGATCACTGCTGCGCGCTGTGGGATCCTTACCAGATAGTAGTGACGAAGTACATCGAAAAAGTTCATAGAAGGGCAACACGTTTTGTATTATCGCGAAACAGGGGAGAGAGTATCACTGAAATGATGCAGGATTTGGGATGGACATAATCAAAGCAGTCGCTTTCCTAACTCGACTACCGGTAGCGATTCTTTCCGTTGATTTCGTGAGAATTTTTACAACCACCTTGTGCAACGCTCGACGGTCTCTGTTCGTCACTACATCGTCTCTTCCAGACCTTCTTTTAGCCGTGGCTGCTCCTTTGCGTTTCCAGTTCACTATCATGTCACGTACAGTCAACTTTGCAGTTTTAGGAGGGTTGAAACAGCCCTGGCAGGTTTCTTAGGAAGGTGACGTCCAGCGACCGGTCCAGGTTGGAGGTAACTGAGCTATCCTGAGCGTCCGATCCTCCTGCTATCGACAACGCAGTACTCGCCGCCTGCCCGTGACATCTAGTGGCCAATCCCGCATTACACAGGAATACCCGGATACCTTTGATCAGATAGTATATTATTTTGTGAATAACTGCTGGCCAGCCGATAGTGTTCGAGTAGTAACGTCAAGCAAAAGTGTCCGTTTACACTTGTTTCACTGTGTTTCGTATAGTCGTGTAGCGTGTGGCAATGCTCTACTTGTAGAATATTGTAGTGTACGCCACGTCCCATCCCAGTTTCTAGTGGGCAAACACGATGGTGCTTCCACTCTGCCTAGGTCTTCAATTCGCCTTACTGTGTAACATATAATATACAGTGATTCTGTTTTTTGTAATGAATAAGACCTCATGAAAGCACTATAAACACCAACCTTTCATGAGCAAAACTTTTAATCCGTTTTCTCAGATACTCCTTACTGCCAGAGAGGCATGATTTCTTCACTAGTAAAATGTTGTTTTTTTTAAGCTACTTTGTTTTAAATTGCATTAGCGAACACTGCTTCAGAAATGTGGTTTTGTCATTCAGCTTCTGTATCTCCTCGTAAAACCGCAGTTTTCCTTCCCAATAATAAGTACCATTATCTGCAGTTGCTGCTGAGGATTAAAGGCGGTCACTTCAAAACTATTTACAACAATATCCTTTATTTCAGCAAACTCTATAGTCAGGAACTATGAAACCTGCCGAGATTAGTAGATGAGAGGAGGTCGAAAACTGGGTTTTATACTCGTCACAAAAAGTTTTTCACGACACGTTTTGGTTATATTTTGTGTCGATGACGGTTCGAGACGCTCAGTTTGTAGCTACTGCTCCAGATTTGCAAAATATATGCTACAATAACGACCTTGCCGTATTTGGCTAGAGTTTCTCTGGGGTCATTATCCTTCTCTCCATTCGTGTTCCACTTTCGTAAGACGCATGGGAAGAATGATTGTCGGTGAACCTCTGTATTAGCTCCAATTTCTCTGATTTACTCGTTCTGGTCATCTACGTGATCAAAAGTGTCCGGACACCCCAAAAACATACGTTTTCAATATTAGGTGCCTTATGCTGCCACCTACTGCCAGGTACTCCATATTAGCGACCTCTGTAGTCATTAGTCCGAGGAACTCACGGACTTCGAACGTGGTCAGGTGATTGGGTGTCAGTTGTACCATACTCGGTACGCGAATTTCCACACTCCTAAACATCGATACCTCCACTGCTTCCGATGTGATAGTGAAGTTGAAAGGTGAAGGGACACCTAAAGCACGAAAGGTGTACAGACCGACCTCGTCTGTTGACTGACAGAGACCGCCGAGAGTTGAAGAGCGTCGCAATGTGTAATAGCACCGTGCGGTTAAAGGCGCTGCAGTCTGGAACCGCAAGACCGCTACGGTCGCAGGTTCGAATCCTGCCTCGGGCATGGATGTGTGTGATGTCCTTAGGTTAGTTAGGTTTAATTAGTTCTAAGTTCTAGGCGACTGATGACCTCAGAATTTCAGTCGCATAGTGCTCAGAGCCATTTGTAATAGCAACACATCTAAGCTGAACATCACACAGGAATTCCAAACTGCATCAGGATTCACTGCAAGTACTGTAACAGGTAGGCGGGAGGTGAGAGAACTTGGTAGAGCGGCTGCTCATAAGCCACACATCACGCCGGTAAATGCCAAACGACGCCTCGCTTGGTGTAAGGAATGTAAACATTGGATGATTGAACAGTGGAAAAATGTTGTGTGGAGTGACGAATCACGGAACACAATGTGACAATCTGATGTCAAGGTGTGCATATGGCGAATTCCCGGTGATCGTCATCTGCCAGCGTGTGTAGCGCCAACAGTAAAATTCGGAGGTGGTGGTGTTATGGTGTGGTAATGTTTTCAATGGAGGGGGTTGGCACCCCTTGTTTTGTGTGGCACTGTCACAGCACAAGCCTACATTGATGTTTTAAGCACCTTCTTGCTTCCCAGTATTGAAGTGGTTCAAATGGTTCAAATAGCTCTGAGCACTATGGGACTCAACTGCTGAGGTCATTAGTCCCCTAGAACTTAGAACTAGTTAAACCTAACTAACCTAAAGACATCACAAACATCCATGCCCGAGGCAGGATTCGAACCTGCGACCGTAGCGGTCTTGCGGTTCCAGACTGCAGTGCCTTTAACCGCACGGCCACTTCGGCCGGCTAGTGTTGAAGTGCAATTCGGGGATGGGGACTGCATCTTTCGACACGATCGAGCACCTGTTCATAATGCACGGCCTGTGGCGGTGTGGTTACACGACAATAACATCTCTGTAATGGACTGGCCTGCACAGAGTGGTGACGTGAAACCTATAAAACACCTCTGGGATGTTTTGGAATGCTGACTTCGTGCGCCGGCCGGAGTGGCCGTGCGGTTCTGGGCGCTACACTCTGGAGCCGAGCGACCGCAACGGTCGCAGGTTCGAATCCTGCCTCGGGCATGGATGTGTGTGACGTCCTTATGTTAGTTAGGTTTAATTAGTTCTAAGTTCTAGGCGACTGATGACCTTAGAAGTTAAGTCGCATAGTGCTCAGAGCCATTTGAACCATTTTTTTTTTTTTTTTTTTTTTTTTGACTTCGTGCCCTTCCTCACAGACCGACATCGATACCTCTCCTCAGGATAGCATATCGTGAACAATGCGCTGCCATTCTCCAAGGAAGCTTCCAGCACATGACTGAAGGTATGCCGGCGAGAGTGGAAGCTGTCATAAAGGCTAAATGTGCGCCAACACCTTATTGAATTCCAGCATTACCGATGGAGGGCGCCACGAACTTTTCAGCCGGGTGTCCGGATGCGTTTGAGGTGTGTGTGAAATCTTATGGGACTTAACTGCTAAGGTCATCAGTCCCTAAGCTTACACACTACTTAACCTAAATTATCCTAAGGACAAACACACACACCCATGCCCGAGGGAGGACTCGAACCTCCGCCGGGACCAGCTGCACAGTCCATGACTGCAGCGCCCTAGACCGCTCGGCTAATCCTGCGCTGCGTTTGATCACATGGTGTATTTTGGGTGCTTTGTCATCAACCTTCTGACTGGTTTGATGCGGCCGGCCACGAAATCCTCTCCTTTGCTAACCTCTTTATCTTAGAGTGGCACCTGGGTGCTACCATCCGCTAAATTTGTTTGGACCATATGTCACTGCGAATGTCATATGTCTCGATATGTTCCGTGTGTCTCCCCACTACACACTGATGCCTGACATTACTCTTGTATAATTTTTTTTCTGACCTGCATCCTATAGAGCACCTTTGGAATGTTTTGGAACGCCAACTTCGTGCCAGGCCTCACCGACCGACATCGATACCTCTCTTCAGTGCAGCACTCCATGAAGAATAGGCTCTCATTCCCCAAGCAACCTTCCAGCACCTGACTGAAGGTATGCTTGCGAGAGTGGAAGCTGTGATGAAGGCTAAGGGTGGGCCAACACCATATTGTATTCCAGCAATACCGATGGAGGACGCCACGAAGTTGTAAGTCATTTTCAGCCAGGTGTCTGGATACTTTTGATCACATAGTGTATGTGTTAAAACTCAACTGGTACACAAATATTAGCACAACAGCAGAATTTCACCTCGTAAAATATGCAAAGTAGTCTCGCACCAGAAAATGTCAGCAGTACCACACATAAACCTATTGACGCCACTATCTTACCTCACCAAACTTCAGGCTTCAGTAACAGATGCGCCTTCTCCAGTCTAGTAAAACATATCTGTGCATCTCCCAAACGCTCTCGTGATTAGTAAATGATCCATCACATGACGAAAGGTGAACTCATCGTTGGATTTTCTCTGTCTTTTCTGTTAATAAAACCTGATAAGGGACCACAAAGATATATATATATTGATTAAAAGAAGAAAAAGGCTGATAGGACACATCAAGGAATAGTCTTGTCAGTACTTAGTCGAGGGAATTGTTGTGGGTGAAGATTGTAAAGGAAGTCAAACAGTAAGCATATTCAAATGGACGTGGCTGGCAGCAGTTACGAAGTCATGATAGACTAGCGTGGAGAGCAGCATCCAAGCGAACTTCGACCTGAAGACCACAACAACAATAACAACATCAACAACTGACCAACAGTACTCAAGAACTACTCTTACGAGTGTGTTGTAAGTCATTGTTATCGTGGATGAGTCACATTTCCTTAATATTCTTGCAGCGACCCTCAGTCTGGCGCCTGCTTTTTTTTTTTTTTTTTTCAGAATTAATTTTACGCGATCACTCCCCTTAAGCAGCAATGAAAGGTTATTCCGAGGTATTTTACGCCTGTTAATGTTTGCCGTGAGATTTCACCAACAGCTTAACCGAACATCAATGGATATGTTGTCGCTATTTGTCTATACATGATGTGCTTCGACGTGTGGTCGGACTCCATACGTTTCCATGGCTGTCCTACCACTGACACCTACCGCCACACAATGCGTCAAGACACTCTGTAATACGTCAATCGATCTTGTACACATGATACATGCCTATGCTTCCCAGTAGTTGTAATCTGTTAATTCCACTTGCACTTCGAGTGACATATTCATATAATAATTGTAATACGGTAACACAAGAGTTCTAAATACATCATTAACACCCTTCCTTGTTCAGATGTGTGTGAATTCCTAAGGGACCAAACTACTGAGGTCATCAGTCACTAGACTTACACACCACTTAACTTAAACTAATTTGTGCTAAGAACAACACATACACCCATGCCCGAGGGAGGACTCGAACCTCCGGCGGGAAGGCCACCCTCCCTTGTACATGATGTTTTATTTCTATATGAAATGTAAATGAAGAGAGCAATCGTGTGTTTCTCTTCATTTAAATCATGCCATTGGACGACAAGCTACACCTACACACTGGGGTGACAGATGTCAAGAGATAGTTGTATGCTCATATACCGATGATGATGGTAGTATGCCGAACACAATCTGTAAAAGGACATTTCATTGGGGCAGTTGTCATTTGCACTCACGTGATTCATGTGAGAAAGTTTTCGACGTGATTATGGCCGTACGGCGAGAATTAACAGACATCGGACATGAAATGGTAGTTGAAGCTAGTCGCATGGGACATTCCATTTCGGAAATCGTTGGGGAATTCAACATTCCAAGATCCACAGTGCCAAGAGGGCTTCGTGAATATCACATTTCAGGCTTTACATCCCACTACGATCAACGCAGTGGCCGACGGCCTTCACTTAACGACCGAGAGCAGAGGCGCTTGCGTGTAGTTGTTAGTGCCAACAGACAAACAACACTGTGTGAAATGACCGCAGAAATCAATTTGGGATGAACGATAAACTCATCCATTAGGACAGTGTGGCGAAATTCGGCGTTAATGGGCTGTGGCAGCGGACGACCGACGCTTAGTACGTTTGCTAATAGCACGACATGGCCTGCAGCGCTGCTCCTGGGCTCGTGATTATTTCGTTTGAACTCTAGACAGTTGTAAAACCGTGGCCTGGTCAGATGAGAGGCGATTTCGGTTGGTAAGAGCTGATGGTAGGGTTCGAGTATAGCGCAAACGCGAAGAAGCCACGGACCCAAGTTGTCAACAAGGCACTGTAAATGCTGGTGGTGACTCCATAATGGTGTGGTTGTATTTACGTGGAATGGACTGGGTCCTTTGGGGCAATTGAACCGATGACTGACAGGAAATGTTATGTTCGGCTCCTTTGAGACCATCTGCAGCCATTCATGGACTTCATGTTCCGAAATAGCAATGGAATTTTTGTGAATGTCACCGGGCCACAATTGTTCGCGATTGGTTTGAAGAACGTTCTCGACAGTTCGAGCGAATGATTTGGCCATCCAGATCTTCCCATATAAATCGCATCGAACATTTATGGGACATAATAGAGAGATCACTTCGTGCACAACGTTCTGTACCGATAACACTTTCGCAACTATGGGTGGCTGTAGAGTCAGCATGGATCAATATTTCTGCAGGAACCTTCCAACAACTTGCTGAGTCCATGCCGTGTCAAGTTGCTACCCTGCGCATGGCATTAGGAGGTCCGACACGATGTTAGGATGTTCCCATGTCTTTTGTTACCTCAGTGGAATGAGCTAATAAATTTTTAGAACATAATGTAGTAATTCTGGAGCACATGAAATGTATTAAACAGTTTTAGACATCCTATAAGGAAGAACAGTGAGCCCTTTTCTCAGTACGACATTTTTGACAAAAACTGGTCTATATTTCGATGTATTACTTAGATTTATTTTACGTATAAATCTTGCACAAATTCTAAGCTGATTTCAACATTATTCCCTTTGATTGTGATAGCGTGCTACAGTATCCAATTTCAAATTATTTCAGAATAAAAACATTTTGGTTGCGAAATTAATAATATCAGGCGCGTTTCACTATTTTGGGGCATCATCAGATTCTTTTAAACAATCTGATGATGCACCAAATATGTCAAACGCGTGATTGATATTAAATAAAATCTAAGACTGTTTTTATTCTGATATACATGTCAACGTCATTTTAATTCTATTTGATGAGATAGATCATGGTGAATGTTGTTCCATTCACATCACCATTGAGTACCTAGACACCGGGCTACGTATGCGATGTATACGAACACCATGATTCCATGATTAACATTATAATAGGATGTTACTTTTTTACTGTGATCTTTTTATAATACTGCATGTATAACATTGTTTTTAAAAACATAAGAAACAAAATATATATTGACTAGCCATTATTATGGAAAATTCCAAACGTAAATATGGACATTCAGATGTAAATTATATACATGACACAGAGCACACCAGAAGATCGACAACCTGCGTGAAGAATTTCTTGTTACATTATTGTCCACATTTACCGTATTCCGAGCCTAATTCTTGTTCCCTAACGTATGTCATACATATTCCACCCTACAAAATTTTCGAAGGTACATATATTAATTATACGCAAAAATTCTATATTTCTCTGAGTTGGATTGTGCAATAATGGAAATAAAAAATTATATGGAATTACGTATGTATGCCTTAAGCTATATACAAGACGATAATCCAGTCAACCCCCACAGTGTCACCTGGTGGATATACATGGCGGTCGTTGTGTTTACACCACTTCCCAGTCATGTCCCAGCAGGTGGTGAAGATGAACACTTGTAATCGGGGCAATATAGTTATGTTCGTGGCGTACATAATACTTTTTCACTTGACATGCCGATGTGTAATTTTCTTCATTTAAGTGGCAAGTCCATATGCAATGTGAAGCGACATGCAACACTGATGCACGACATGTAGCAAATAGCTTAAAGCGTAAAATATGTTATACACACGTCAAAACAAGTTTTTCGTCACCTCGGTTCCGATAGTTCCGGAACTTGTACGGAAAATTGGAATAGAGATCAACATAAACATCATTTCCGCCTTTTCTATTGCTAATGAAAACCACACATTGCATCTTGTACCATCACACAGCGAGACCTTCAGAGGTGGTGGTCCAGATTGCCGTACACAATGCTACCTCTAATACCCAGTAGCATGTCCTCTTGCACTGATGTATGCCTGTATTCTTCGTGGCATACTATCCACAAGTTCATCAAAGCACTGTTGGTCCAGATTGTCCCACTCCTCAACAACGATTCGGCGCAGATCCCTCGGAGTGATTGGTGGGTCACGTCGTCCATAAACAGCCCTTTTCAATCTATCCCAGGCATGTTCGATAGGGTTCATGTCTGGAGAACATGTTGGCCACTCTAGTCGAGCGATGTCGTTATCCTGAAGGAAGGCATTCACAAGATGTGCACGATGGGGCGTGAATTTTCTTCTATGAAGGCGAATGCCTCGCCAATATGCTGCCGATATGGTTGCATTATCGGTCGGAGGATGGCACTCACGTATCGTAAAGCCGTTACGGCGCCTGCCATCGCCACCAGCGGAGTACGTCGGCCCCACGTAGTACCACCCCAAAAACATCAGGGAACCTTGACCTTGCTGCACTCGCTCGACAGTGCGTCTAAGGCGTTCAGCCTTACCGGGTTGCCTCCAAACACGTCTCCGATGACTGTGTGGTTGAAGGCATATTCGACAGTCATCGATGAAGAGAGCGTGATGCCAAGCATGAGCGGTCCATTCGGCATGCTGTTGGGCCCATCTGCACCGCGCTTCAAGGTGTCGTGTTTGCGAAGATGGACCTCGCCATGGACGTCGGGAGTGAAGTTGCGCATCATGCAGCCTATTGCGCACAGTTTGAGTCGTAACACGACATCCTGTGGCAGCACAAAAAGAATTATTCAAGATGGTGGTGTTGCTATCAGGGTTCCTCCGAGCCATAATCCGTAGGCAGCGGTCATCTACTGCAGTAAAAGTCCTTGGGCGGCGTGAGCGACGCATGTCCGAACAACATCACTTTGGTTCACTCCGAGACGCCTGGACCCCTCCCTTGTTGAGAGCCCTTCCTGGCACAAAGTAACAATGCAGAAGCGACCGAACCGCGGTATTGACCGTCTAGGCGTGGTTGAACTATAGACAACACGAGCCGTGTACGTCCTTCCTGTTGGAATGACTGGAACTGATCGGCTGTTGGACCCCTCCGTCTAATAGGCGCTGCTCATACATGGTTGTTTACATATTTGAGCGGGTTTAGTGACACCTCTGAACAGTCAAAGGGACCGTGTCTGTGATTAAGTATCCACAGTCGACGTCTGTCTTCATAAGTTCTGGGAACCGGGGTGACGCAAAACCTTCTTCGATGTGTGTAATTCCATAGGTTATGTAACAAGACAGTTTATCAAGGTGTCATATCTTGACTGTAAAACATTTTCCTCACTTTTCTGTTCATCCTCTTGCAGATCCGTCTGATGACAGTATAACTCTGTCGAAACCGGTCATCCAATAAAAGCAATTTCTAGCTGACTTCGCTTATGAAGTTTTCTTTACTTATCTTGACAGATTACCTACTGTGTTTTCGAATGCATGACGCTGGTAAGGAGTAGCTCCATACCTACCGTCAGAAAATTTTGTGTGAAGCATAAATATCTTTGTCTTATTTGATTTGCGTTCTTGTCTTTAAATTTAACCGAATATTTAGGGCACAACGTAAAATATTCTCTTGTGGTTTCTCCCGCTCAAGCTTTCATATATAATGTGTTTGACTATTAATGGAACAAACGAAAGGGGCTAGTAGAGGACAATGAAAGAAGCAAATAATCTCAATACATATAGGTAAAGAAAGCAATGGTGAACCAGATATGGCCACATTTCATACCTGACCTTTCTTCCCTTCAACACAAGCTAATCAACTATTTGCATGATGCTTCTTATGGTGACCTGTTGATAGTGTCGACGAACGCCGGGAACGTAAAGCACTCAAACCGGACCTGGGTCCGTGAACGTGAAGGGGCATCGACGTGGAGACTTGATGAAGCCTGCCTTTACGTGAACATCTGTTCTAATGTGTTTGTCCTCGAGCCCATAACTGCAGCTTGCATCCTCAGGGACTCTCTTATAAGGTCGTAATACGTCCACGCATATATCTGTACTCCACAAGCCAGCTTTCGTTGTGCGGCGGAGGGTACTTTGTGTACCGTTTTCACTTACCCCTTGTCGTGTTTCGGTAGCTTATGATTAGCAGGAGGAACGATGCTGGTAAGCCTCCACGTTGGCTACAATTTCTCTAACTTTATCCTCATGATCTTTTCGCGAAATACCTGTAGGAGGAAGCAATATATTGGTTGATTCCTCCAGGAGCGCGAGCTCTCGGAACTGTCACAGTACACCACACAGTGATAGAGAACGCCTCTCTGCTACTGGAGTGTCTAAGCGTGTCCGTGACTGTTTCGCTCTTAGTGATTGAATGTGTAACGGAACGTGCTGCTCTTCTTTGGATCTTCTCTATTTCTTTCGTCAGTCCTATACGGTACACACTGACGACCAATCACGTCCGGGTGGCACGAGTGTTTTGTAAGTTACTTCCGTTGTTAATGGACTACATTTCCTGAAGCTTTTGCGAATGAATCTGAGTCTAGCACCTGCTTTCATCACGATTAATTTTCTGTTGTATTTCCACTTTATATCACTCCGTAAGCCTAGTCCTAGATATTTTATGGAAGTATTTGCTTCCAGTGATTGTTCCGCAGTCGTGTAATTATACATTAAAGGGCCTCTCTGTCTAGATATTCGCAATACCTTACATATGCCTGTGTTTAGAGTCAATTACCACTCCCTGTAGCAAGCGTTGACCCTCTGCGGGTCTTCCTGCATTTCGCTACAGTTTTCCAGAGTCGCGATTTCTCTGTATACAACAACGTCGCCCGCTGATCGAAATTACGTTATCTGCTAGGTCACTTAAATGCAGTGTGTCCCACCTGAATTTGCCCCTCCTATGTTTCCGAAATGAAACAAAATGTGAAAATGGAACTGTTCAGGGATGCAGCAGTGTCAGCAGCTCACACAAGGGGCAGGAATGTACAATCTCTACAAGTAAAGAAATATCACTTACAACACAAAGTTACCTTTTTTCAAATGTCACATGTATGTTTTTTCTACCAAAATGAAAATTAGAGGTACAATTAATGATGGCAGACTGGGTTACACGGCTGTAAACCTTATAGCTTTTAGAATACTTAGACTTTAAATAATGGGAACTTTATCACAGTTTCCACCGTAATGTTCTAATGCCGTAATGCGGGTTGCCTGTACTGTACCGAAGCCTGCTGTAGGCAATCCTTCAAGTGTCTCTGAGCACTATGGGACTTAACATCTGAGGTCATCAGTCCCCTAGACTTAGAACTACTTAAACGTAACTAACCTAAGGACATCACACACATCCATGCCCGAGGCAGGATTCGAACCCGCGAACGTAGCGGTCGCACGGTTCCAGACTGAAGCGCCTAGAACCACTCGACAGCAACGCAATACTTGTTCTGAGCTTTACGGCAGAAACTGTAGCGCAGTTGTCATCCAAAATCGACGCATTTCTGAAGGTACGAGGTTTAGAACAGTGAAGACAAGTCTGCCGTTACTAATTATACCTCTAGTTATCACTTCTTTAGAAAAAGGTAAGTATGCCATTAAAAAAAAAGAAAGGAACTTTGTGCTGATAGTGATGTTTGTTTAGATTCACCGAGTGTGCATTCCTGACGAATATGTAAGCCTGTGACAAAAATGCATCCCTGGAGAGTTGCGCTTCTCACGTTATGTTCCGTTTCGGAAGTATATGAGGTGGCAGAGTTAGGATGGACAGCCTATATATTGAAGAAAGTGGCGTGCTTCCAAAATTCCTTTTACAGCTGAAGACTTCTCTCAGTTTAGACTAACATTATGTGATCATTTTGTTAGAAACTCTTCGAGCAGTCACAAAATTTGTATGATATTCCGCACTTTCGTATTTGTTCATTAGGCGGCACGACGGAACTGTATCTAACGCCCTTCTGAAGTCAAGGAACACGACACATATCTGGGCACCCGTAGCTACTGCTTTCTGGGTCTCGTGTACGAAGAGAGGGAGCTCGGTTTCACACGATCGTTGCATGGATCGAGTAAATATAGTTATTTGAATGTAAAATTTCCGAAGCTTGAAATGGGGCAAAGCATCTTCTCATATTGATCTACGTTTGTTTCGACAGGATTCAGTAATACAGAACTATGATCCTCATTTGTAGCTTTACGATAGTAAGAAAATCTTTCATCTGAGTAAAACTGCAGAATCCAAAATACCAAACATTTCGTCCAAAAATAAGAGATTTATAGTGATAAGCACGCCCAGGCGTTTCTGCGTGCAAAAGACCTGGCGTTCGCCGTGCCTAGCTGACGTGACGTCACCAACAAGCGCCGAGGCCTTCCTTTGAGTCGGTGTTGACGCGACGGGCCAACGTTGCGCGAGACGGCTACACTGGGAGAGCAGCCAGCTCGCGCACACCCACTGGAGCAGCGTCTTTTTGGTCTCGCTGGAAGGCCGCGCCGCTTCAGGCCGGCGCGCCCATAACCTGGAACAATGGAGGCCGGCCGTGTCATTCCAGCGCGGCGCCGGCAAGGACACCTCTTCCTCCTTCCCGTCCGCGTCCTTTTCACTCTCGTCTCGGCTCGGCGCGGCGCGGCGCGCTAAACCCTTTTGTGCGTCCCGCGGCCCGCCTCGGCAGATGAACCTCTCAGACTCTTGTTGTTCCGTTTTCCGCGGGCCCTTGACGACCGCTCCGCGAACAGTCATTCTTCTCGCCCCATCGTCTCGCCATCCCGTCCCAACACAGCTCGCTTTGAGGCGATCCGTGCCAGTTGCGTGCGCGAGGTGGGCGCAGTTTCTCCTCCGGTGCGTGTCAACCTTCCAGCACAGTGGTACGTCTCACGCGAGTACTCCTGTTCTCCGAAAAGTTCCCCGTCAGTGCTCGGTCAATTACTGACGTGTCCGGGTTATCGTGTGCGTCGAACCAGACGCGAGGCGAGAATATGCGCTGCCAGTAAACGTGTCGGGACTTCCGCCACATTCATTTGTTCATCGCTAACAGGTCACTGTGGGAGAGCCACATTTGTTCTCCACATCTACATCCACGCTACTTATCTGCAGACAGTATTACCTTGGATACCGAGGGTATGTTGTTCCTGAATGATATCACGTTCTCCACACACATAAATCACGTTAGGCACTAGTTCATATTTTAACTATAAAGTTTATATCACTCTGTGCTCACATAAATTGTTTAATGGCTATAATGATTTCAACTGACTACTCATTACCTTCTTCTTCTTCTTTCTCCTTTTCCTTTTAACATTTCTCTACAAGGTCGTCATTCTATTATCTCATTTTTCGGCAGTGTTAGTGCCAACCGGTGACCAGATGCTCTTCCAGAAGTTACCACTCTCCCCGGGAAAGAATCTGGGTACACCATCTGTTTGCGTCTAATGCAGTTCTCAGGGTCAGCTCTGATAACTTTTTCTAAGTGTTTGCGTAGCGGGTACCTGAGGTGGGACGTGGGAACTGGCCCCGTATTTACCTAGCTGCATGTGGAAAACAGCCTAAAAACCACATCCAGGCTGACCAAACAACCAGCACGCCTCACTATTTGACGAGGCAGGTACGATCAGGGGCTGGCTCGCCTCCCCGTGTCCCAGTAGAGAGCGCGTTAAAGCTCTCCCTATGAGGGCGGGCCAACAGTATTTCCATAAACACTTCTTAGCTATCAGCTGCCAAGAAACACGCTTCGGGTCAATGATTCTAAGCACTTCTACTGCAGGACTCTCACGTTGATGTGTTGTACCAGACAACTGAAACTTGCATAGACATTTAGCTTCATATATTAGCACTGACTGAAGTAAAGTTTATCCTCACAAAAAATCTCTGCTCACTAATGCTCTTTGCAAATAAAATGACAAATATCAGCACTTCACCTTTACTCCACACTTCTTTGATATAACTGGAATATGCACCTCTTCAACTGTACAACTGTTGACTGGGAGATCCAGTGTTTTCATCCGAAGGAGGGTTGAAGTACTGTCGACGTCAAGGTCCTAGAGACGGAACTGATTCGCGTATTTGGAAAGGAAATGGTCCGAAAGGAAATGGTCCTCGTTCTTTTTTATGGAACCGTCTCACCGCTTTAAGCGATATAAGGAAATCCATGGATAAAGTAAATTTACATGGCCTTACGGGGATTTGAATCATTGTCGTCTAGAATGAAGTCCAGTAGCTTGCCATTGGGTCGCCTCGGTTGGTGGGGTTCATCCGCCTAATCGGAGCTGTTTATTACTTTGCATGTATTCGACATTCCCTTCGGGTGTGTGACCGCTGTGTTTTCGGCATGATTACTTAACAAAAATGGACGTGTTTGTCATAGGGAGTTATATGCGTCCTTATTTATACAAAACAGGTTTATTTAATGCCTGTCGATCGGTGTTTATTATTTCACACTGATCGGTTTCGGGAAATATCAACCGTCGTTAAGAATAACTACGAGAAATGATCTTAAGAATGGTGACATTACCCGAATCCGATCATGAAATAACATACAGTGACAGGAAATAAGCGTATTTCTATAGCGTATAGTTTACAAAGGAAGTGGATGACCTCGGTCGCTAAGAACCGTATTAAATGTGCTTAGAATATAAATCACTCATCCCAAGAACAATGGCATGAGTAACTTTGGTGACGCGAAAAAACAAAATATCGATATAATTGGAACAAAAACATACATATTACAATGTCGTGTCTTATTGCTATATTTCTCTTTGCTTAAAATAATTACGCTTTCTGACAACAATCTACAGACCTGGTAGTGTTGCACAGCTATTCAGTCTTCAAAGTGCAAGTGTGGAACTTCATCGAAGTGATCACAGCAAAGCACAACAGAACAATGTGCACATCTGACTAAAGCCACTTTGTGACACTCATTAACACTTCTCCACACAAACAAACCAGTATCAAACGCAACACTAATTACTCTTTTAAATGACGATGCTGGACTGACGGAGTACCGAAGCGATGTCGAATATGAAAAAGGTGCATTAGACTCCTGTGCAAATTGTTCTCGTGAAGACTTTTAAGACTGAGTAGCTGTGCAACAATATCGCGTCAGTAGAAAAAGCTTGTTGTTCAGATTGCGTAATTATTTTAAGCGGAGGAATAAATAGGAGCAAGTCACGATATTGAAATAGGTGTGTGTTTGGTCTCATTATACCGATACTTTTGTTTCTTGGCGTTAGGAAAGTTCCTTTCTTAACTCTGAACCGGTGATCCTTCAATTGTCTCTTATGATAAGGCTCACCCTGTTGCATGCGAACGTTTCACACCGCTGTTTATGGAATGAACGACTTATCTTTAAGAGATTTTTGTTGCGGTTCTGACCTTAGAGGTCACGCATCACTTGTGATTGTCAGAGAATGAGGAGAATGTTACACTAGAAAACACGTGTTCTAAAAGTTTTGACTTTGCGACATTTATACTCGTAGTTACCTCTTTTTTTATCGTAGTGATGCTGTTACTTGATGACGTGGTGACTGATTTGTCGCGGAATTTTCATGAGGGTTCATTAGTGACCTATGTGATGCAAGACGATGAATGAGAATATTACACATGAACAGAAACAGTCTGAAAAGCTTTTAAAGGTGTTTTAGTGTAGGTTGTGCTAATAAATAATTGGTAAGAAAACAATCCGATACGCTAAGCCGTTTCCGAGTCAATTAACTCCGATGTTTCCCAATCAGGCAGTAGCGCGCGAAATTCAAGCGGCCCGTCGGATACAATTAGTGTGAGTTGTTCTCATAACACGGATGATAGCGCACGAGACTGCTCAGCCTTTGGATCCGGTTCGATCCTTACTACAGTCACATGTGTAATTTTTTATCGCTATCTTGTTCGGTTTTAGGAAACCAAACAAAGAACACGTTTGGCGACACAAACTCCAGTGGGCCGCTTGAATTTGGCTCGGGCAACGGGCTGATTGGCTAACTTCAATGCTAATTAACTCTGAAACGGACCAACGTATTGAATTTTTTTTTCCTAACACTTATTTCTCAGCAAAACCTACCCTGCAACACCTTTACAAGCTTTCCAGACTGGTTCCGAGCACAATTCATAGTGGTCTGCTTTGGACCGTTTCAGTCTTCTTTACGTTGATAAATGTTCCACACATCTGAACTATAGAGTACAATAACGATTACCACCATACTGTGTAGCAGTATGTGGTAAACACACTTGTAAAATTCCTGATCCACAATACGGTAGTAGCCACACTTTTCTTGAAGAGATGGTACAGCTAGTGCAAGTCAACAAAAGGTCGATTTTATACGTTTGTGGTATGGAAGTAACAAATCAGCTGTTTTAAAATTTTGACACGTAATTATAAAGCCAAGTCTGTCCATGGGACGTTTCTGTTATTGATTGTGACTTGGTTGGATGTGCTCACCATTCCTGGAAGTGAACCTCATGCTCTGACATTATTCGTATTCATTTCTATAAAGGACAGTCAAATGAGAACGTGACATACGGGAAAGTAAGTAAACTATTTTTTTCAAAAGTAAACGCCAAAACTGTGAATACATTCATCCCACTCGGAGACAGGACGGTCAATACCTTCGTGGAAAAATGTTTGCGGTTGCCTAAGGAACTATGATTGTACCCAGGCGTGATCCTCAAGCGCAGGAACGTTGAAGGACAGCATCATTTTGTTGCAGATTAATGCCTGCCCACGTGTTGTCAAGACTGTTTCGTCTACGCTGCAGAAGTTTCTCCGGGAAGCTCTTACACATCCTTCATACCGCCCAGATCTCTCCCCACGCGATTTCCATACTTTTGGAGCCCTGAGAGAACGCATTCGCGGGCGCCGATTTGCTTCGGACGAAGAGGAGAAGGCTTCGGTACAATCACGGTTCCACAGGCAACAGCAAACACTTTTCCATGAAAACGTTGACCATCTTGTCTCACAATGGAATAAATGCATTAACAGTGATGGTGATTACTTTTGAAATAACAAACTGTTTACTTACTTTTTTCCATCTGTTTCGTTTCATTTGGCTGCTTCTTATATTACCCAAAAATGGCACTATTGTGTTTCTTGTTGTATTTCCGTATATGTGTTCCTCATGCTGGACACAGTTTAATCTGCCACAGAGTATCAGTACTGCCTACACGAAGTTTCAAAGAAAACTCTATACAATGGAAACGCCGACTTCGTGTTCTGTTACGTGAACACGCACGGGCAGCTCTTGATTGAAATGAATACTGCCACCCGTGGAAGTTTGGAACCAGTTGCCGACTGCAAACGCTGCAGGAACCGCGATCGTGAAGCCGGTTACAGAATCACGCCCTAGTGCAATCATGCATTAGCATCTCTAGGTCCATTTTGCGCAAGTGCAACGACTCTAGAAGCTGTCTGAGGTTTGACCGATTTTCATTTATTTAACCTTGCGTTACACCTTCACCACAGAGGGTGCGTACAGACTGTCAACAGGTCTGCAGTTTTTTTGCAGTTTTTTCCTACAAGCAAATGTCTGTTGTGAGGCTTTCCTCTCAGCTACATCGCTTCCAGAGATTTTAAGTAAATCAATCACGAATTGTTGGAAGTGTTGATCTGAGTGTGTGAAAGCTCTTCCTGTCTCTGGAACAATAAACGGCCGGCCGTTGTGGCCGAGCGGTTCTAGGCGCTATAGTCCGGAACCGCGCTGCTGCTACGATCGCAGGTTCGAATCCTGTCTCGGGCATGGATGTGTGTGATGTCCTTAGGTTAGTTAGGTTTAAGTAGTTCTAAGTTTAGGGGACTGATGACCTCAGATGTTAAGTCCCATAGTGCTTAGAGCCATTTGAACCATTTCTTTGAACATTAAACTGATATCTTACCACGACTAAACAGAGAGGCATCTAGCACACGATACGCTTTTAACAAAATATGTAGTAATTAGACTTGCTGCAGACATCATGCAAGGAATAAATTCCTTCACAATTGAGTACATGAGGTAAAAAAAAAAAATGGAAATTTGTGTAGTCGAGACAACTGCGGATGACGTGTACGGGCCAGCACTCCAGTACTACAAAGTACTAAGTGGGTATTTAAGGTGTTGACAACTAATTCCGGTCTCGAAAAATAACAATGTTACTCTGTGTTTCGTGAGGTGTTCCAGATTCTTTCGCAACTGACGGAAGGTTCCAACATGTTAATACTAATAATACTGTTTTAATCACAAAATATTTTCTTATTTATAAAGTTTCTCAGCCACTGTCATCATCGAATTCAACCATAAAATTTATGAAACGAACTTCAGCGTCAGTGTGCAGTAATATAAAATGCCTAACCACGGTTTCAGTGTACATAACTATACACTGAAGTTTTAGAAGTTCTAAGTTTTCATCCGATGGTGGCAGCAGTCGAAACATTTCAATTTAGATGTGAACATTTTAGGTTACGCTTGACCGTAACCGTTGCGAATAACCGTTGAAAATGCGAATTACTGTAAATAGTCAAATTTATTATATTTTACTCGATGCGTTTCGCAGAATAGCACCTTCATCTTGACTTGGATCTGTGACAATAAGTCAAGGCGCTATTTTTTGTACAGCTTTTTGGGTGCTTGTCTCTATATCACCGTCCACAGGCTGATTTTCCAGTAGTATTTACAGCATATGAAGTTACTACAAACTGCACTTATTAAAGATGGCGTTTTAAAAATTAATTATACGTTAGTTTTAATAATCAACTAGCAACCCGGACGACTACGCGCTATGCCCGTTCGGACGACTTGTCTGGTGTATCAATAACAAGATTATATACAAAAAACTCTTCTTGTGAATCAGTCTATTTGTTAGTGAGAACAGTATCGAAACACCTGCAGTAATTCCTGAGATTAGCGTCACATACATACAGAAAATGTGGCGGTGGACTGTAATACTATAACAGTTCAGACAGTTTGCATGGGGTATTTATAAATTGCATAAACAAACGTTCCACTCGAATCGGTCTATCGGTTTGTGGAAAACGTATCAAAACCCTCACAACAGTTCCTGATATTAGCCTTCACATACACACAGAAAAACGAGATAGGGGACTTTAATAATACGAGTGGATATTTAAAAGTGAGTTACATGTTGTTATGGCAGGCCAAGAAACATTTATTGAATGCTGCACACTATACTTCAAAATGACACACATACAACACACTATTTTCCAACGTAGTCACCAAGGCTCTGTAAACAACAGTCGGAACTCTTTACAGATCGCTCAGTCCCTCGACGATAGGCATCCACACCTCGGTCACGGAGCCGTCCGACAAGCGCTGTCTGAGCATCATCTAACAAAAACTTCCTTTGTAACTTGGACACTGCAGTCTGTCGCCATCGTCAATGACATTCTTTACGGATCATCATCATCCAAGTCTCTGCGGCCTTGGTCAAATTGTTGCCATCATTTCGCTACGGCTGGACGCCGCATTCCATTTGATCCGCATACCACCAAAATTTCTTGTCAGTCTGTACGCAATTTAGACTTTTTGCTCAGGAGAATCGTGTCCCGCGTGTTTCAACTTTGGGGTAGGTTCTCAGACTCCGCGCCATTTCATTACCACTGTGTGGTGCACCTATTATCCATATCACAGCAGAAATCTATCTGCAGCAAATCCGGAACATGTACTCTCTTCTGATAATGCGACACTCCACTGAAAGGGAGTGCCACATACTGCCCAAAAATCGTACATACAGCACATCCACGCCTGACGTAAATCCACCTAAGGATGCCGGCATAACACTCCCAAATTGCTCTTGTAAACTGTAATACATTTGTCGTTTCAATTGATAATCGAAACAAGCTGTGAAATAATGTAAAGTTTAATAAGGATCGAAGAGTAGTTTATCTCGTTTAATAATAATAAATCAAGTACGTGTCATCGTTCACACTGAGAAAATTATGCCCATCAAAAATATATGAATTCAACGCACTGACTAGATTAATGAGAGATAAGTTTTATTTCTTCATTAGCCAGTATTTATGTCTTTCTACTGTAGAACAAACGTACGGCTGCTCGACATATTCGGAGCACAGGCATATGGTTGTACTAGCACCTTCGACAATGAACAGCCGAAAGGCATTTGTGTATTTTGCATAATATCCCTGAAAATACATTTCATTTGATATTGCACTTACTTGTGTAGCCATCTTAGGCTACCTACTTGCAAATGAAAATAAAAGGTTATTTACAATTTGACATTCTTCCCGATATTTGTGTCCCAAACCTAATTAATGTCAACCGCAAACATCTCATCAGTATCAGACCTAGGCTTTCGATGCTACATCTGCCTCCACGAATTTTCCTGGCAATGCTGGTACTGCTGAAATATTACAAGGGTCGATCGAAAAGTTTCCGTTCGGAGGTCGTACAGTTTCCGTATGCCTATCAGGCAAAATCGCGGGGAACATTGAGGCCATCATCCCACCGGCACACCGTTTGGCAAAACTGCTGTGCGAAGAACACCGTAAATGTCTGCTGCGCACCCTCGTCCGACAGGAATTGTAGAGCATTTAAGGCCTTTCTTAAGGGGTCACAGCCATGATAATCGCATGGGGAGAGATCAGGACTATAGGGCGAGTGCTCGAGTGTTTCGACGCTACAGTCTAATGGACGAGGCTGGCCTCGCAGATCAGCCGGCGTCTTATGTCGAACCGCGTTCCGCACGAAACTTAGAGCACCATTCAGCAACGGTGCTTTCCGACGGACATCTTGTTCCATACACATTCTTCATTTCACGATGAATGTCTACTGGTGTCAGTTCTTCGGCAGCCAAGAATAACAACACGTTGGTCCTGTTTGGATGCATCTGGTGATAACGTCGCAACAGTTCATGTTTCTGCATTTGCCGCACGCTCATCGGAAAGACGCGAATGTCTCACTGATCACTTTTGTGTACGTCAGTGCTTATACACCCGCATCGGAGTAGCGCTGCGTTGTATATTCGGCACTAGCCATTAAATCTGTCGGCAGGTCGTTGAAACTTCTTATCTTATGTTCAGAATCCAGTGATAATTATATGTGGTAGAATAAGTGTTACAATGAAAGTTAATGTCTCGTAGGGATCATACAAAGCGTAATTTTTTCTCGCCTCAACCGAGGTAGGTAAGAAAGTCGTCAGAGGTGTCGAGACACCGTCCACCATGTACAGTACTGTGTTGTTGTTGTTGTGGTCTTCAGTCCTGAGACTGGTTTGATGCAGCTCTCCATGCTACTCTATCCTGTGCAAGCTTCTTCATCTCACAGTACCTACTGCAACCTACATCCTTCTGAATCTGCTTAGTGTATTCATCTCTTAGTCTTCCCCTACGATTTTTACCCTCCACGCTGCCCTCCAATACTAAATTGGTGATCCCTTGATGCCTCAGAACATGTCCTACCAACCGATCCCTTCTTCTGGTCAAGTTGTGCCACAAACTTCTCTTCTCCCCAATCCTATTCTATATTTCCTCATTAGTTATGTGATCTACCCATCTAATCTTCAGCATTCTTCTGTAGCACCACATTTCGAAAGCTTCTATTCTCTTCTTGTCCAAACTATTTACCGTCCATGTTTCACTTTCATACATGGCTACACTCCATACAAATACTTTCAGAAAAGGCTTCCTGACACTTAAATCTATACTCGATGTTAACAAATTTCTCTTCTTCAGAAACGCTTTCCTTGCCATTGCCAGTCTACATTTTATATCCTCTCTACTTCGACCATCATCAGTTATTTTGCTCCCCAAATAGCAAAACTCCTTTACTACTTTAAGTGTTTCATTTCCTAATCTAATACCCTCAACATCACCCGACTTAATTCGACTACATTCCATTATCCTCGTTTTGCTTTTGTTGATGTTCATCTTATATCCTCCCTTCAAGACACCATCCATTCCGTTCAACTGCTCTTCCAAGTCCTTTGCTGTCTCTGACAGAATTACAATGTCATCGGCAAACCTCAAAGTTTTTATTTCTTCTCCATGGATTTTAATACCTACTCCGAATTTTTCTTTTGTTTCCTTTATTGCTTGCTCAATGTACATATTGAATAACATCGGGGAGAGGCTACAACCCTGTCTTACTCCCTTCCCAACCACTGCTTCCCTTTCATGTCCCTCGACTCTTATAACTGCCATCTGGTTTCTGTACAAATTGTAAATAGCCTTACGCTCCCTGTATTTTGCCCCTGCCACCTTTAGAATTTGAAAGAGAGTATTCCAGTCAACATTGTCAAACGCTTTCTCCAAGTCTACAAATGCTAGGAACGTAGGTTTGCCTTTTCTTAATCTTTCTTCTAAGATAAGTCGTAAGGTCAGTATTGCCTCACGTGTTCCAGTATTTCTACGGAAACCAAACTGATCTTCCCCGAGGTCGGCTTCTACCAGTTTTTCCATTCGTCTGTAAAGAATTCGTGTTAGTATTTTGCAGCTGTGGCTTATTAAACTGATTGTTCGGTAATTTTCACATCTGTCAACCCCTGCTTTCTTTGGGATTGGAATTATTATATTCTTCTTGAAATCTGAGGGTATTTCGCCTGTTTCATACATCTTGCTCACCAGATGGTAGAGTTTTGACAAGACTGGCTCTCCCAAGGCCGTCAGTAGTTCTAATGGAATGTTGTCTACTCCGGGGGCCTTGTTTCGACTCAGGTCTTTCAGTGCTCTGTCAAACTCTTCACGCAGTATCGTGTCTCCCATTTCATCTTCATCTACATCCTCTTCCATTTCCATAATATTGTCCTCAAGTGCATCGCCCTTGTATAGACCCCCTATATACTCCTTCCACCTTTCTGCTTTCCCTTCTTTGCTTAGAACTGGGTTTCCATCTAAGCTCTTGATATTCATACAAGTGGTTCTCTTATCTCCAAAGGTCTCTTTAATTTTCCTGTAGGCAGTATCTATCTTACCCCTAGTGAGATAAGCCTCTACATCCTTACATTTGTCCTCCAGCCATCCCTGCTTAGCCATTTTGCACTTCCTGTCGATCTCATTTTTGAGGCGTTTGTATTCCTTTTTGCCTGCTTCATTTACTGCATTTTTATATTTTCTCCTTTCATCAATTAAATTCAATATTTGTTCTGTTACCCAAGGATTTCTACTAGCCCTCGTCTTTTTACCTACTCGATCCTCTGCTGCCTTCACTACTTCATCCCTCAAAGCTACCCATTCTTCTTCTACGGTATTTCTTTCCCCCATTCCTGTCAATTGTTCCCTTATGCTCTCCCTGAAACTCTGTACAACCTCTGGTTCTTTCAGTTTATCCAGGTCCCATCTTTTTAAATTCCCACCTTTTTGCAGTTTCTTCAGTTTTAGTCTACAGGTCATAACCAATAGATTGTGGTCAGAGTCCACATCTGCCCCTGGAAATGTCTTACAATTTAAAACCTGGTTCCTAAATCTCTGTCTTACCATTACACAATCTATCTGATACCTTTTAGTACTGTAGCTTGCGGATATCGGCTAAGGATTTATTTTCGGGAATCACAGCAAACCTAAATCACGATATACACGCGGAGATTTGAAACTGCACCTCAAAATACAAATGTAGAGCATTAACTGTCACACTATTTTGCCAGATGTTTTCCTCAAAAGTTTCCTTCACTAAAGACAGCTTTCTCCACCTCTACCGGTCTACCTCTACGTTTACATGGAGCTCCCAAAACGGGACTAGGTAAACCGATCTCACAATACCGCTTCTGGTTGGTCATGTAAACACTCCAGTATCTATTCTGTAAATGTGGATCTAACTGCAGGACTTCCTCGCCCATTCGCTCCTATGCAAACGCACAACCTATTTGAAATATGCTTTGGTTGGCAGGTTACGTCCTATTTTCAAAATTTTTCAGCTAATCCGGACGGAGTTACTTCTTAAGTCGTGAAGAGAAGAAGAAGTATTAGTCTCAGAATGCAGCCGTCAACCTCCGATGTTTAACTGAAGAGAAACAGCCACTGTGCGGTCTAAATCAGAAGCCGGACCAGCTGATTTCCGCAGGCTGCTCTAATAAACAACTGTCGATTGGAATGTCGATATTTGACCGATCTAAAAAAATCGCTTCAGGCCTTAATATGTAAATACGACAGCGAAAAAATGTTTCCGAAATTTGGATTTTGTCATCTGGAAAAGTACCTCACGTGAACGTAACATACAAATATCCATTTTTGTGTCACTTTGTTCCCAGGTAACGGAATTAAACTCGCTACTTTGGCAAAAGTGTAATCATAAAATAACGACCAGTTCTGCGAATTTACACGCTTTACGTTACATTTGTTTGTGTTTTGAGTCAACTGCCAATCACTACGGCTTAAAATTGAATGTCTACATAAAATTAACCGTAGGCTAGGCAGATTCGTGACTGAGAAGAGTTGGAAAAATGCTCAGGAAGTTAAGTCTACCCACAAAGGGAACAGCTTAAAAAAAACTTTGTTCGACTGACTTTTCTTCCTTGAATTTTTATTTATTCTTTTCTAAATTATTCACAGAAGCAACAAACTGCGAGGTAATGGCGTTCCGATCGTCGGTTTAAACGTAATGTTGATCGAAGTTTCTCAAGAACTGTACCTAAATCATCTCAGGAGGTGAAAGCGGGGTATTTCTAAAATAGTAAGTCAAGTAACAGTGTTGATTCCGTACATGATAATTTTTATTGAAGTGTACTGGGAAGTAACGTCTAAGAGTGGATCGGAAATCTTCTCGAAACGAAGTGGACCTATTTTGTTGAATTAAATGTTCGTCACAGGAATCACCGAATTTTCACTCATTTGTTTCTCAAACTTAGCCACTGGGTATGGTGTTTTGCTATTTTCAGATTTGCATTCGCGACTTCATGTTATATCCCGAATAGACAAGCCAATAATTATAAAATTTTCCGTATATTTCTCATCTCTCTTTCAATTTCTTTGTGGAGATATTACAATGATTCCTTTTGGTAACTCAGTAAATAACAAAATGTTGAAGTTATTTATTTCATTGCATAGTACCAGATATCTGCTATACATATCAACACCTCAGTAAAATGGGAATAAAATTGTCAACATTGACAGAATCACAAGGTACTGACTGCTTTTTTATGTACGTGTAAGATTTCTTTCGCATCAAAATAACGTATTTAAGGGAGAAGGGAAAAAAAGAAGCAATTAATGTTAAGTTTATCCGCCGCTCGTAGTCTCGCGGTAGCATTCTCGTTTCCCGGGCACGGGGCCCGGGTTCGATTCCCGGCCGGGTCAGGGATTTTCACCTGCCCCGAGATGACTGGGTGTTGTTGTGTCGCCTTCATCATCGTCATTCATCCCCATTACGGTCAGAGGAAGGCAATGACAAACCATATCCACTAGGACATTGCCTAATACGGCGGTGGGGGTCTTCCGCATCGTTCCCCTACGCTCTGAAAAGAAGCATGGGACTTCATTTCCAGTGCTATGTTTGCACGTCGAATGTTCAGTGTAAATAAATCCAACGAAAACTGTAAAGGATAAATAATCCAAACGGCAACAAAATACAGGCTAGGACGCAAATTTCATGTTGCATACATGTGTCATTAAGACGAACAAAACAATTAATATGTTGAAAAATTATGTCACCTTGTGAAAAGTGTCGCTAATATGACATTTCAAATTTTTGTAACGCTCGTGAGGAAGAAGATTTCAATTTGGCTATTTCGAAGTCCACTTTGTACACTAAATAAGTGATGCAACCGCTACATCTAGCCGTGTGGTTGAAGTTCAGAAAGAGGAACTACGGATGTAGAATTTTTCTCTGTCGTGAAAGGCACATGAAATTCTGGATGATATACTTCTTCTAAGTGTTCAAATAAATCTGGAAAAAGAAAAGGAAGAAGGAAAGAAAAGGCAGTAAACGCTTGTCCGTTTAAACGTAATATTTATTTAAGTTTCTCAAGAACACATCTGAACGGATGAAAATGTGGTATTTCTACAATAATTTTCGGAAACACTGCTGATGCCGTACATAAGAACTTTTTACTAAAGTACACAGAAAAACTGTGTCGGAGAAAGAAGCGGAATTGTTCTAGAAAGGAAGCGACTTTGTTTTGTAGTATACTAGACTATCAACCACGTAAAATGTATTTCTCGCATATGAAGATCTGAAACGTTCAAAATATCTGAAGTTGATGGGTATTGTTGTGATAATGAGTCCGGCAACTGGTCTGACGCAGCTGTCCACGCCGGTCTCTACTGTGCAAACCTCTTCGTTTCTGCATAGTTAGTGCAACCCACATACGTTGAAATCTGCTCACTGTAGGCGAACATTTGTCTCCCTCTAAAATTTTTGTACTCGACACTTCCTTCCATTACCACAATAGGCGTAAACTAAAGACAGCTATACATGTTGATGTAATCTGATGTGAAACTTCCTGGCACTTGCCCGCGAAAGTCAAAGGTCCCGAGTTCGAGTCTCGGTCCAGCACACGGTTTTAATCTACCAGGAAGTTTCATAGCGCACACTCTGCCGTAGAGTGAAATTCTCATCAAATATTGAGCACTATATACACAGCGATAGTGGTACAGGTACGGTTATTGTGATCACTGGTACCTTAACACGCGCTTCAGTGTGTGAGTTGTTCTTCCTTTGCATCGAACAGTCTTCCGGCAAACGCATCACCTGATTTACTGCCTAATGTTTTCTGCACGGGCTCCTAAGTGGACTATGCCTGTCAGTATAGATTGCCCTTTTGCGTCCACCCATCCACACTTCAATACCTGACCTGCTGCCCACGGGGGAAATAAACGTTAATTGCCTACATGTGCCACGCATACGTAGAGGTAGTAACCATCCTAAAAACATTCTACTTATAACAGCAGTAATTATTAACATGCTAATAAAATAAATACGTCTTCTTGTTAAGTAACTGTACTCAGACATCAATAAAAATATCTGCACTTGTACCCCTAACACCCTTTACAGTTAGCACTACTGCACTTGAGTTCCCTGTGACTTGCACACATACAGCGTACTTTCTGTGAAAAATTGTTATTTTACTCCCAAACCAATCGACACTGCGTATACTCATAAGGTGTCGTTGTTTATGATACTGTTCGGTTATAAAAACTCACAAGTCGTAAACAATCAGAATTACTAAAACCGGCTCCTCTCAACAGATGCGTTCACTGCCGCAGCGGTAACACTCTTGCTGGACCGTGACTCGAATTGTTTAGAGTCTCCTGTGTCTGTTTATAGTTCATCCTCCGCTCACCAGTTCTGCCTTTACCGGTTAGCTTCATCTGCAATTAATAATAAGTGATGCGAAATGAAGCTTTATCGTAAATAATCGATTTCGTAAATTAGTATCTTTCTTGTGACCTTCTTCTTCACTAAATAAAATTTTCTTCTATACTAGATGCTACTGAAAAATTAGGTATGATAACTGAATTTTATGTCAGTCGCCTAAAAGTGGCATGAAACGTGCTCTTAAAAAATACCTTCATTAGTTAAAATTTTCTCAAACAAAGTAATAATTTAAGTAACAAATAAGCCGAAAAGTGAAGAAAGAACCTTGTTTAGCGTTTGATTTCTTTTGTTTTCAAAGCTAAATTTCGTCTTTGAAAGTAAAGTGTTCTCTACCCTGTCTTGCCCGCCTACTAGTCAAGTTATCCAAGTACGTCTCACGACCCGTCCTCATAGCTTCACTTTTGCCAGTACCTCATCTCCAACCCTCCAAATTTCACATAAGTTCTCCAGCATACCTTTCGGGACTAGCAGTCCTAGAAGAGAAGATAGTGTAGAGATACGACTTAGCCATAGCCTAGAACAATTGTTTGCAGCATGAATCTTCATTTTGCAGAGGACTGCGAGTTGATTTGAGATCGAGCGGTGCTTTCAACCATCTTGCGCGTTGCCACTGGGGCAAAGGTTATCTTATGATCGCTGCAACTGACGAGCTGGCAAATCAAACAGCGCAAGACGTGTAGCTGCTTTATGCGAATATTAATCACAGTGGTCGCTCTGTCCACGGCAGCCGATGTCTGCATCTCCGGATTTTTGCGAGAGTGCCAAAAAACTCGCCTCTGTAGCTGAACTCGCAACGCACGCCTACTTTGTAGCGCTCTAGTCGAAGGTAAGCCGGTTCGAATCCTGATGGTGGATGAAATTTTCACTGACAGTAATTGGCGGGCAAGGCGAGTTGAGGTTGTGGTGTAAAGTTATTGCTCACCAGTCTTTGCGTCATCTCACCTCCAAGCGGTAGTTAAGTTCGTTCCAGACCTTATGTAGCAACATCCTGTCAATGGTCATTGCAGCAGGATTGATGTTTTATCTGAGGCGTACCATAGTTCTTGAAGTGGAGGTACGCAATCTTTAATCTACACGCAATGAAAAAAAGCCAGCACGCTTTAGGTCAGGCAACCTAGGGGAGTAGATGGTAGGGGCAAGGAGAAGAGAGTAAGGGAATAGAGCCACAACATGTTCACAATTATACCCGAACCAGCGATGTGGAAGTCAGTCTTTTAGATACCGACGAACATCGATGTTTTTAGGAACATGAAGTGAATGAATGGCTCCAAATGATCTCCAAGTAGCCAAACAGAACCATTTCCAGGCAATGATCGGTTCAGTTGGACAAGAGCGCCCTGTCGATTATTCCATGTAAACACAGCCCACACCATTATGGAGCCACCACCACCTCGCACAGTGGCCTGTTCACAACTTGGGTGCGTGGCTTCGTGAGATCTGCGCCATACTCGAGCCCTACCATCAGCTCTTATCAACTGAAATGGGGACTCATCTGACAAGGCCACGGTTTTGCAGTCGTCTATGGTCCAACTGATATGATCACGAGACCACGAGGGGCGCCGCAGGCACTGTCGTCTGCTGCCATAGCCCATTAACGTCAAATTTCGCAGCACTGTCCTAACGCATATTTTTGTCGTACGTCCCTCATTGACTTCTGTGGTTATTTCACACAGTGTCGCTTGTCTTTTAGCACAGACGACGACGCATACGCCGCTGCTGCCGGAAATTAAGTGAAGGCCGTCGGCCACTGCGTTCTACGAGGTGAGAGGTTGGACTGTTGATATTTTTAAGAATACCAGCAATCCGATATATCGATAGTTGAAAAGATATCATTATCAGCTACCGATATATCAAAGAAAGTATCTATATATCGACGGATAAATATCGGCACATCTGCCTATAAACATATCAGATGCACATTGTAAATGCAGTACCGGTTTTAAAGCTGTAGTATTGATTTATTACTAGATACTATGTACATGAGGAAGGTAGCAGCCTGCCTATCCCCCTTAGAGTAGGAACTGAAAGGAAAACGGTGCACGTTCACGCTTGGCGATAACCACTTTGCTCACAATTGTAACTACAGGCGAGTGGCACAGTAAGAGGTGTCCCTGTGGTCCGTCGTTGGGTTTCGTCACATATCGGATTTGTCCGGAACACTTCATGTCGACTCCCCTGTTTTTTCATTTCTGCAAACGGCAGCGGCCAAGCAGCTGTACTGTCAAAACTGGGGGCTGAAGCTAAACGCTGCAGTTTCTGTTGGTAGGACCGAGCGCTGATTACGTCAACGTTTCGCGTCACACGTGTCCGCTCACCGCACAGACCAATGTTGTCATTTAGATTTTTATTCATCAGTTTAGGAAACATTTTTTGACGAATGCCGACCGTGAAGAAACAGCACACTAGTTGTGTTAAAAATTGTTTTTCAACGCAACTGCTGTGCTATTACTTCACGTTGGATATCTTGTTACTCCATTCACACCACCATCCGCGAGTGGCATCGGACATTTTGCTTGTGCCATCTATACTTGCTTCACAGAGTAACAGAGAAAGATTGGACGTGATGAAACTCAAAAGGAGTTAGATTCATTCACACAGTGAAAGTAAAATTATGTTCTACAATAATTTCAAAACAACAACTATAAAAATGATTTAGATAAGATATCTGTATGGTGCGAAAAGTGGCAATTGACCCTGAATAAGGAAAAGTGTGAAGTTACTCACATGACTACTAAAAGAAATCAGCTAAATTTCGATTACGCGATAAGTCACACAAATCTGAAGGCTGTAAATACAACTAAATACTTAGGGATTACAACTACAAATAACCTAAACTAGAACGATCACATAGATAATATTGTGGGTAGAGCAAACCAAAGACTGCGATTCATTGGCAGGACACTTAGAAGGTGCAACAGGTGTACTAAAGAGACTGCTTACACCACGGTTGTCTGCCCTATTCTAAAGTATTGCTGTGCGGTGTGGGATCCGCATCAGGTGGGACTGACGGATGACATCGAAAAAGTACAAAAAAGGGGAGCTGGTTTTTATTATCTCGAAATAGGGGAGATAGTTCCGCAGACATTATACGTGAATTGGAGTGGCAATCATTAAAACAAAGGCGTTTTTCGTTGCGACGGGAACTTCTCATGAAATTTCACTCACCATCTTTCTCCTCCTATTGCGAAAACATTCTGTTGGCACCCACCTACATAGGGAGAAATGATGATCACGATAAAATAAGAGAAATCAGGGTTCGCACAGAAAAATTTAAGTGCTCCTTTTCCCGCGTGCCGTTCGAGAGCGGAACGGTAGAGAGACAGCTTGAAGGTGGTTCATTGAACTCTCTGCAAGGCACTTTACTGTGAATAGCAGAGCGATCACGTAGATGTAGATGTGAAAAAAATATAAATAGCTTTTTGGAAAAAAATGATATATCGACATATCGATATTTTACCATCAGGGCTAGTGAGAGGTAACGTCTGAAATTTATCACCTGAGTACAAATGACAGCTGCGCCAGTGAACTGCCTATTTATACCTTGTGATCTCGATACTACCGCCATCTGTATATGTGAATATCGCATTCCTACGACTTTTCTCACTTCAGTGTGCATAATTAATATTGTACGGAACCCTCAGAGCGCGAGTCCTACTCTCACTTTTACATTTTTTTTTTTTTCTTGCAATGCCTGCGAGCCACGGCGCGGCGTGTGGCTGCCCTGCCGGCTCATTACGCTGAGTACCGGCGCGAGCGCTGGGCGCCCGCCGCTGCCGGCGGCTAATGCCCGCGAGACGCCCTCAAGACGCCGTACGGCGCCGCGCGTTACGGCCGCACCAGGCGCCGTTACGGCCGGCACGGGGCGCCATTACAGCGCCGCGTAGCGCGCCGTCTCAGGCGCCGCCAGCGCCGTGCTCCTCAGCGACAGCAGAACTTCCCCCACTCACCAACTGTAAGAGGTAGTCTCAAAACGTTCCCCGACTGGCAGCGAGAATTTATATATATTCTTTTCCTTTCATTCTTGTATTCAAGTTATACATTGACCAAGCAGTAAAGGACACCGAGAATAAATAAGGGAAGATAATTGAAGACCAGAGAAAAGATATAAAAACTTTTTAGCTTGTCAGTCTACATCTGTATCTACACTATGTGATCAAAAGTATCCGGACACCCCCAAAAACAGACGGTTTTAGGGTGCATTGTGCTGCCACCCTCTGCCAGATACTCAATATCAGCGACCTCAGTATTCATTAGAGATCGTGAGACAGCAGAATGGGGCGCTCCGTGGAACTCACGTACGTCGAACGTGGTCAGGTGATTGGGTGTCACTTGTGTCATACGTCTGTACGCCACATTTTCACACTCCTAAACACCCCTAGGTTCACTGTTTCAGATGTGATAGTGAAGTGGAAAGGTGAAGGGACACGTACAGCACAAAGGCGTCCAGGCCGACCTCGTCTGTAGACTGACAGAGACCGTCGTCATGCTCATAAGCCACACATCACGCCGGGAAATGCCAAATGACGCCTCGCTTGGTGTAATGAGCGTAAACTTTGCACGATTGAACAGTGCAAAAACGTTATGTGGAGTGACGAATCACGGTACACAATGTGGCAATCCCGTGTCGGGGTGTGGGTATGGCAAATGCCCGGTAAACTTCAGCTGCCAGCGTGAGCAGTGCCAACAGTAAAATTCGGAGGCGGTGGTGTTATGGTGTGGTGTGGTCGTGTTTTTCATGGAGGGGGCTTGCATCCCTTCTCCTTTTGATTGTCACTATCACAGCACAGCCTACATTGATGTTTTAAGCGCCTTCTTGCTTCCCACTGTTGAAGAGCAATTAAGGGACAGCAACTGCATCTTTCAATACGATCGAGCACTTGTTCATAATACACGGTCTGTGACGGAGTGGTTACATGACAATAACATCTCTGTAATGGACTGATCTCCACAGTGACCTGACCTGAATCGTGTAGAACACCTTTGGGATGTTTTGGAATGCCGACTTCGTGCCAGGCCTCACCGACCGACATCGATACCTCTCCTCAGTGCAGCAGTGAATAATGGGCTGCCATTCCCCAACAAACCTTCCAGCACCTGATTGAACGCATGCCTGGGAGGTGGAAGCTATCATCAAGGCTAAGTGTCGGCCAACACCATTTTGAATTCCAGCATTACCGATGGAGGGCTCCACGAAGTCTTTTCAGCCAGGTGCCCGGATACTTTTGATCGCATAGAGTACATCAGTACTAAGCTAGCCACCTGGCGGTGTGCGGCAGACGCTACTTCTGGTACCACTAGCTGATCACCACTACCCTGTTACACTCGCCAATGGCGTGTGGGAAGAATGATTGTCGGTAAGCCAGTACAGTAGCTCTGATTTCTCGAATTTTGTCTTTATGGTCATTTCTTGAGACGCACGTGGGAGTCAGACTTACCGGAATGTGTTTTCTCGAAATTTCAATAGTGAACCTCTCCGTGACGCGTAACGCCTCTCTTGTAACTTCTGCCCCTAGAGTTTGTTGCTCTAACGCTCTCGCGCCCACTAAAGGCAACCCATATTGATGAAGAATACTCAAGACTAGATAGAACAAGCGCCTTGTATGCCACTTCTTTACCAGATGAATCACATTGCCTTAGTATTAGTCGTAGGTTTCTCTTGCACCTGCTTTTCCTACAGTTTCTTTAATGGGGTCATTTCGCTCAAGACCGCTCCGCACAGATGATCCAGAATATTTTACGGTAGATACTGTTTTTCACAAGTCATTTCACATAGTTGAGTGCATCCACATTCCTATAGCAGGGTATCTTGATGCAACACTATTTCCAGAAATTTGTCATCAATAGCGTAGGTGTACGGTGGTACCTTTTACAAGGTATGCGCAATACGTTACATTTATTTACGTTCAGCGACAACAGCCAGAGCCTGAACCATTCATCAGTCCTCTGCAGGTCATTTTCCAAGTCGATATCGCCTTCTGGCATTGTTAACTTCTTGTAGACAACCGTATCATCTGCGAGTAGCCTTAAAGAGCTTCTGACGTGTTCCACTAGATCATTCATACACATTTTAAACAGTAATCTCCTGCTAAGTTTCTTGGGGTACTCCAAAATTCCCTTTACAGCTGTCGATTGCTTTTCGTTAATGGCGATTTGTTGAGTTGTTGCTGTTGGGAAGTGTTGAACCCCGTCGCAAATCTGATCTGATACTCGGAGAGCTCGTATTTCTTTCACTAAATGGCAGCGTAGGACTTAATCGAATGCCTTCCTGAAGTCAAGGAATACAGCATCAACTTAAGCGCAGAGTCTCCAGCGTTACGGAGCTCATGGATGAACAGAACGATGTGAATTTCGAAAGATCCCTGTCTGCGAAATTCATTTTGATTTTAACACAGTAGATTTTCATTCGCCATAATGTCAGATGAGCATAAAACATGTAATTCTATAACACACTGACGTCAATGATACAATAATATAATTATGCGCATCTGTCCTACGACCCTTTTTAAAAAAGAGAAAGTTGAGCTGTTTCACGGTCGACAGGCAAGCTGCTGACCATATTGTAATTCCTTCAGAGACTGTAAAACACTTAGGAAAGTAGCTGACCGGAATGAGTAGTGTCTTTGATGTTTCTGTGTATAGTACGTCGCAGGGTCTACTTTGTTTTCTTGCCGTATTATGACGTTTGTGATTTATATTCTTGTTTTCTCAGCTTACAAAGATAGTGCTTTTGATTTTGAATTGGTTCTTCAAATGGTTCAAATGGCTCTGAGCACTATGGGATTTAACATCTGAGGTCATCAGTCACCTAGAACTTAGAACTACTTAAACCTCACTAACCTAAGGACATCACACACATCCATGCCCGAGGCAGGATTCGAACCTGCGACCGTCGCGTGGTTCCAGACTGAAGCGCCTAGATCCGCTCGGCCACAATGGCCGGCTGTTGTTGTAAAAACTCTTGCTCCCCTTTCTCAATAAACTGTATCCTGGGATTATGTGAATGAAGAGGGCGCTGTGATGCCGACGTCATGTACCGAGTTTTGCTGATGTCATTGTAAGCTGCAAGCTCTGCTCAAACTTTCTTCGTTGACGCCATATTGAAGTTTTAATACGTGCTTTTATTACATGAGTCTTCAAGACCTTAATGTTTGGTACGTACTGTTCATCATAATTGTTCTAATGACCCTCCCTTGGCCACTAGAAAACTGTTAAGTATTCCTGATAAGACCAAAAGAAAAAACAGACAGGCAGCCTCGAAACTTTCCGCTGCAAAATTAATTATTATTATAATTATTACCACTGTTCCCTACTCTCACCATGTCCTCTTTCCTTCCTATAATTAAATGATTTAAATAAACCTGCCCTTTTCATCGAAAAGAAAATATTTAGTGCTGTGGATCTTAATTATTGTATTCTTGACTGGAAAAGAACAAATTATAAATTTTGCAGTAATGCGTGGCGTCTCCGGCGTGCAATCGAGCGCACCGAAGGTTAAAGCTCTTCTTAGCAGCCAGAGTAAGAAACAGCTTTTCAAAAATTTTGGAAATTTGTGGTAAGGTCTTAAGGGACCAAACTACCAAACTACTTACGTCATCGGTCCTAAGCCTACACACTACTTAATCTAACTTAAACTAACTTACGTTATGGACAACACACGCACCTATGCCCGAGGGAGGACTCGAACTTCCGACGGGGGCGCAGCTTTTCAAGATCTGCGTCGTAACGTAGCTCTGGAAAGTTCTTGACGCTGTTATTGAAGAGCAAGTCACATGGATACAATTCTAAACAACTATGGTAGTCTGCGTCGGTAGGGAAAGTTCAACAAATTTTCGCTTTTCACAAAAGAGAATCTGTTCATTTCAAAAGACCGGGATATTAAACAGGACAGTACTAGCTAGCATTCAAAATCTTACGCCTTCTGCTTGCTTGCACTTTGTATCGTAATTACTAGGAGAGGGAAGATGAGCATAATATAGACTTCACAAATGAGAAAAATTTTTCCTTTTAAGATAACAATTATTATTTCATAAGAATGTTCTTCTAGTGCTCACCTATTTCAATATATATTCAGATCTTACAAGTGCGTATAGCGACAAAATTAATATTTTCTGATAACTCACAGCAATGACGGGCGTCGTTTCTTCTCTAACAATAGAAGTACACCTCCTTTGAAAATACGTCTTTCCGTAGTCAAATCTATCAGAAAAAAATAATTGGTAGAGTCACGGAATACACAAGTGTGTTAGAAATCACGGAACGCTAACAAGCCAACGGTATTATTTACAATGTTGCTCTCTCACAGGTAAAAGCGATGATTCAAGTTAGGAAGTGATGCTATATCGTAATGTACTCGATGTGGCTTGTGCCTATGTTGTATAGTACAGTCCTTACGCCTGATTTTATGTGTTATACTTCTTTAGCATCGAAGATGGTCAACCCTGTGATTGAAATCGATTTGATGTAATAAATGATTTCAAACCTTTTACGACCAATGTTGTTATTTTTCTTGTCTATAATAATCAAGAGATAGTCAACCGAATCAGTGAAAAATTATGAGATAGCAAAAAGAAGACGTCGGTTGAAAGACCACGTTCTGAGGCATCAAGAAATTGTTTCGCAATAGAGGAAGTGTGGGGAGTAAATGTTTTAAAGGGAGACCATAGTTTGAGTACAGTACGCAGGTTCAAATGGATGTAGGTTGCAATAGCTATGCAGAAATGGAGAGACTTGCAAATGGTAGTCTATGCCGGAGAGCTGCATGAAAGCAGTTTTCGGAGTGGCGATTGCAACAACAACAGCAACAACAATAACTTTTAGATTTCAAACTTAATTAGACGGGTCATTACAATACCAAATTTAGACCACGTTACGTTGGTTACGTTTGCGCAGCGTAGCTTATTATGTTAACAAATTGATGGAATTACAGCGCTTTTAATGCAGCTGCTTTAAACTGGACTATACGCAGGAAATATCGCAGAAAATTCGTACCTTGTGGAATCAGTAGCCGGAATTTTAATGTTCGATGACTTTGTTTAAACAATTACCTGCAGCAAATGCAAAGCAGCAGTTGCGCTCTGTAGCAAACAGGTGTTGACAAGAACAATTTAGGATAAGAGCGCACGCTTTCGCTGACTCGTATCTTCAAGGGCGTAGGTCAACATCGGAACATTTTCGCCCTATCATTTCTGACAAATATTTTCTCGACTCGACTTCCTCTACACTCGTCTGATCTTACTACCGTGGTTCTTTCATTTACACCATATATATGGTCCAATCTGTGACTACATAGAGTTCGTAACGTCTCAACAGCAAGTCTTAACCGTCGCCGATAACGGGCTGGTGCATCGCAAAGAGAGCCATCAACACCTCGCTGAATCTGTTCTCATTAAGCGCCCGAACTGAAGTGTCACTCATCAGCAATTTGACCCGCTGCGGCGCTTTAAACCGAAGGAGCAAATGAACTTCACAGGGACAAAGATGTCCTGGGAGCCGTGGTTATTGCTGCAGCTATTTCTGTCCGCCTGGCTGTGAAAACACCGGACATTACTGCGCTTCGCTTCGCGCCTCCCGTAGTCATAAATAACACTTCGTGCAGTATGACTCAGGCACAGTGGGCAAACAAAGAAACACGACTGAAGTATTTCACTCCTTATTCGAAACTGGAAAATGGGTTACAGACGGCCTTCAGAACCTCCTCCTCGGTGGAGGCTGCTGTTGCTAACGAACGGCGGGGCAGTGGCGCCCAATCCAGAAGCACCAAGCTCGAGCCCTGATACCGGAAGAAATCTTGTTTCTTCAGTTCGAAGACTGGTTCGATGCAGCTCTCAATGCTAGATTCTCTTCTGCAAGCCTCTGCATGACTACCGCAACTTACATCACTGAAACCTGGTACTGAAGTCAAGCCTTGGCTGCACTCTACAATGTTTACTCCCCATACTTCCCTCCATTGCCTGACTCATTATTCCTTGACGCCTGAGGATCTATCCTATCAATCGGTCCCTTCTTTTAGTCAAGTTTTCCATAAATTTCTTTCTCCAGTTTCAGTAACTCTTCATTAGTTGGACTCTGAAGAAAGCTTCAATCGCCAAGATCGCTAGGAAAGCTTTTTTTAGATTTAGATAATCAGTTTGGTCAAGACTATGTTCCTATCTTCGGATCTTATGCTTTATAACATTACATTAGCTTTCTCCTCAGTACTGTAAGTGGTGTTACACGACGTACATGTTTTTCAGTGTCGTGAACTACACTGGAAATCGACAAGTCAAACCTTAAAAAAAAAAAAAAAACACTATATACAAACATGATACTAATGCGCCGAGCCGTCCGGAGTTGCCGAGCGGTTCTAGGCGCTACAGTCTGGAGCCACGCTATCGCTACGGTCGCAGGTTCGAATCCTGCCTCGGGCATGGGTGTGTGTTACGTCCTTAGGTTAGTTAGGTTTAAGTAGGTCTAAGTTATAGGGGACTGATGACCTCAGAAGTTAAGTCCCATAGTGCTCAGAGCCATTTGAATCAATTTAATGTGCCGACTACGAATGTTCTCGCACATGAACAGCTGACAACTGACCCAGTTGTTAGCTGTTGATGTGTTAGAGAACTCGTAGTCGACGCATTAGTATCATATTTGTGCACAGTTTTCCTTTTATGTTCGACATGCTGATTTCCAGTAAGGCCAGTATGTGATCACTAGTAGGTGGCGCATTAGTATCACTTTTCTACATAGTATTTCTTTTATGTCTGACGTGCCGATTTCCAGTGAATTTCACGACACTGACGTAAATATACGTGGTGTAACACCAGTTACAGTATTGAGGAAAAAGATAATGCAATGTTATAAAACTTAAGATCCGAAGGTGGCAACATAGTCTAAATATAATAAATGCTTTCCTAACGATGATGGCGTTAGAAAGTTACTTCAGAGTCCACACTATTGCAGGTAGCCCCTTCCCCCCCCCCCCCCCCATCTGCTGATACAATATCAGGAATACATACCTTCATTAGTTATTCGATGTACCAATCTAATCTTAAGCATTCTTCTCCAGAAGCTTCTAATCTCTTTTTGTCTCGTGTGTTTCAATTTCCGCTAACGCTATACTCGTGGCAAATACTTTCAGAAAAATAGTGGCTCTAAAATGGCTCTGAGCACTATGGGACTTAACATCTGACGTCATCAGTCCCCTAGAAAATGGCTCTGAGCACTATGGGACTCAACTGCTGAGGTCATTAGTTCCCTAGAACTTAGAACTAGTTAAACCTAACTAACCTAAGGACATCACAAACATCCATGCCCGAGGCAGGATTCGAACCTGCGACAGTAGCGGTCTTGCGGTTCCAGGCTGCAGCGCCTTTAACCGCACGGCCACTTCGGCCGGCTCAGTCCCCTAGAACTTAGAACTACTTAAACCTAATTAACCTAAGGACATCACACACATCCATGCCCGAGGTAGGATTCGAACCTGCGACCGTAGCAGTCACGTGGTTCCGGACTACAGCGCCTAGAACCGGTGGCCACCGCGGCCGGCAGAAAAATAGTGCCTAACATTAAAATTTATATTAAATGTTCAAACAAATTTTGTTCAGAAAAGCGATTCTTCTTACTTTCAGCCTGCATATTACATACACCCTCTTTACTTCATCCGTTGTCAGCAACTTTGCTACCAAGTCGCAAAACTCACCTACTACTTCCAGCGTTTCATCTGATAATGTAATGCTACTGTCATCGTCTGACGTAATTCGACAACTGTCATATCCCTAGGTTTACTTTTCTCAATGTTTATCTCGTTAATACCAAGACAAGCCGACGACCTTGGCTTGTTGAATATACGAGTTCCCACCAAGTAACCAAACTTACGTGCCGTCGGGCGTGGCTGTTACGTGGATGAGTGATCGACTGGGCGGTCACGCGCTGTTGGCAGACTGAGAAGGGGTGCCTGCGTGGATCCTGATGACCAGACTTCTGGGTTGAATTCCTAGACATTTTCTCAGTGTCTGAAGAAGTGTTGATGTTGATCCGTCCGTCGGACGGGGACGTACGGCTCGGCGGCTGCCTTGCCGCAACTCGAGAGGAGGAGGCTGTGTGTCGGCTTCGTTTCCGTTGCATCATCAGCCAGTAGAACACAAATGCAGTACCCTGCTTCGCAAGACTGCTCTTAACTCCTCCACACAACACACCTGACACTCGAGGTAAAAATAGATGCATTCCCCCGGTTCCGGTCAATTTTTACCAGATGTTTCCCTTAGTAATTAGGCGAGCTCCGCAACTGAAAATGTCCTCCCAAAACATTCTCATTTGAGTACCCCTCTGGCCCAGTCACAGCCTATTGCGAGATTTGCCTAAAATTAACAAAGTTCTTTGCACAACAGCTCTGATCAGAAGATAATGAAAGAGATGTAACCAAAAAAAAAAAAAGAAAGAAAGAAAGAAAGAAAGCAGATCTCGCCCCTGACATCAATGCAAGCGTCGTGCAACATCCCTAACGCTCATTCGTGAACATGAGACACACTTCGACGCAAAGTTCTACTAGCTGTTTTCATATTGACTCTCACATCTTGTCTAAAGTTTCGGTCACAGTGGATTTTAGATTTATTTCTGCACTAGCAAATTGAGAGGTAGAACTTGCATTGACAATGTATTTACTCTGATACAGCTAACAGAGAAAAGAAGAGAATACAATGTGTTCAACAATATGGTGTTTGTAGATCTAGACAGGACCTTGGACTGGGTAGACGGGTATAAAGCATGGAATGCAATGCCTGAAGGGTGTACCCTCATCACATAATTACGTAAATAGAAAGTCTATATAATGGCAACTACTCCAGACTCAGTTAATCATGCACACTCTAAGACACACACACAAAAAAAACCGGTCACACCACGAAGGACTTATCCGAATGGAACGGAAAGCGGTAGATTGATGTAAATATACAAACAAATGACTACAGTTTCAGAAAAATTGAAATATTTATTCAAGAGAAAGAACTTCACAAATTGTGCTGGTCAACTGCGCGGTGGTCCATCTCTGGCCCTAATGCAAGCAGTTATTCGGCTTTTCACTGATTCACAGAGTTCTTGGATGACCTCCTGAGGGATATCGTACCAATTTCTGTCCAATTGGCGTGCAGATCGTCAAAATCCCGAGATGGTTGGAAGGCCCTGCCAATAATGCTCCAAACGCTGTCAACTGGGGAGAGATCTGGTGGCCATACTGGCAGATCAGGACTGAAGACTGACGAGGTCTGCTTTGAACTGAGGCCTCATGACCAGCAAAAACGTGTCTGGAGACGCCCCAAATAGCAGTTCTGCCCTCTCCTCGGCCCGTCAAAACTGACATTGGACTGTTGATCACTGGAAACATGTTACCTGCACAGACGAATCTCGTTTAAAATGGTATCGCGTGGGTGGATGTGTACGGCTATGGAGACCCCTCATGAACCCATGGACCCTGAACGCAAGCAGGGGACTGTTCAAGCTGGTGGAGGTTCTGTAACTATATGTGGCGTGACCAGCTGGACTGATATGGGACTCCTGACACGCCTAGATACGACCCTGACAGGTGACACGTACGTGAGAATTCTGTCTGATCAGCTGGATCCATTCATGTTCATTGTGCACTCCGATCGGAGTTGGACAATTCTAGCAGAACAATGCGATATCCTACACTTCCGGAATTGCTACAGAGTGGCTCCAGAAACACTCTTCTGAGTTTTAACACTTCCGCTGGCCACCAAACACCCCACATATGAACTTTTATTGAGCATATCTGGGATGCCTTGCAACGTGCTGTGCAGAAGAGATCTCCGCCCCTCGTACTGTTACGGATTTATGAACAACCCTGCAGGACTCATGGTGTAAATTCCCTCCAGCACTACTTCAGACATTAGTAGAGTCCATTCAACGCCGCGTTACGGCACTCCTGAGAACTCACGGAGGCCCTACACGATATTAGGCAGGTGCACCAGTTTCTTTCACTCTTCAGTGTAAATTTCAAATGGAAGTAACATGAATTGGCCAAAGGGCGTTGTAGGATGATTATCTTCAAATGTGGTACACAATTGTGGCGAGGAATATGAAATCAAATTATATCTTCTTGAAGTACGACGGAATGAGTTGAAGAGAAACGACATTATAAACATTTAGTAAACATCTGTGATCGTGTCTAATTTTGCATAATGGATTGAAATATAAGTACAATTGCTGTCATTAATCAGTTAATCGTCCGCTTATAGACGTAACGCAAACCACTCCGTCACGCTATTACATTTTCACAACGTTGTGGTCGCTCAAGGTGGCAACAATCTGAAACAGATAACAGTCGACTGGAAGTCTTCCGAAAGGTGTCAACTTTGGCAATACCTGTACTGCTGTACTGTATCCGGTCAGTCTCGGAGCGTAGTAACTGTGATATGACAACAGTATAGATTAAATTTGATTATTTTTAAGTGCAGTTCCTTCCTGACTCCGCGAGGAAAGCTGGAAGGTTATGATTTATCATGCTGTCGACGATGACGTCTTTAGTGTCGGAGCACCAATGTAGATTTGGGAATGAACGGGGATTTTTCATTATAATGATGCAGCTTCGTGCATTTTTTGGTTTGTGACAGAAAACAACATTCCGTTCTAAAGGTAGGGTTATTTTAAAAATACCAATATTTCTGGACAAATTATGGATATCAATTCTTCGAATAATATGTGAAATCTAAGGAGTGACACATTACCGAACGGATGAGAATTGTATTCTTTTCAAGAGCATTTACTTGTGTATAAATTCACGAATTAACTGGTAAACGTCATTGAATGGTTTTATCACAGAAATATGTGCAGGAATTTTTTAAATTATCACTTTTTATCGATGAGTGGTAAGTTCATTTTAACGTCATCATCAATACTGGTTGCGATTTCCAACAGATTAAGTACTAAGGAATGTTTAATCTTTTACCTCTAAAATAAGGAATTTTAAGGCAAACAGTCACAGATAATGGTGCTGTAATTTTTTCTCTGAATGATTTGATGCTGAGGTCAGATGCTGTACCAAAATTTTTAATTTTTTTGTATGCGTGTAGCATCTAATTAACAGAAGAGAAAGGCACCATTACAGCGAAATAGGCAAGAAGTGTCATCTGCATCGAATAGGGAAATGTAGGAGGCATTTTGCCTGTTATTTTATCGATATGACCAAAGGAAACTGTTTTGCACAAGTTTCGTGGAATCTTGCTTTCGTTTGTATAAAAATGTGAAAAACGTTTATAATAGGAAAGGGACTCTATTTCTAGATCCTAGTATAGACGATTCCATGTATTAAGCAAGATGAGAACTGGGATTTACGTTTGTCATTAGACACAAAAGTCTACGAGTAACGAAGATTCTGAAGCATCAAAATCTTAAAATTATCTGAGTCACTGTAATAGTTTGCTTAATAAGCTCCCTTTTCCAATATATTCTGCTACTTGTCTTAAAGTCAATTGAGTATCTTGCTGTATTTAGCAGATATCATAAAACGTAGATGCCTATCTTGTGTAAAAAACGGACATGATGATAAAAGCGGACGTTATTTCTGATAACAGCTTATAAACGTTTTCCACGTATTTTTTATTGATAGTTAGGATACGAATGTTTCCTTTCAAATCCATTCGTTGTTTCCAAGTTCTATGTAGACTAAATGACGCTCTGAATAGCAAAACACTTCTATTCACTGCAGAAAAGATAATTATGATTCATGTAAAATGTAAATACCGAAAGAACTATAAAATTGATACAAACTTAATTTTTTATGCTGTTACCTGACCGGATATCAATAAATCGATAATCTTCACTTTAATATTGAAAATTTCGCAGAAATTATGTATGTTCCTGTGATAAATATATGACATTAGTGGCCGGCCGGTGTGGCCGAGGGGTTCTAAGCGCTACAGTCTGGGACCGCGCGACCGCTACGGTCGCAGGTTCGAATCCTGCCTCGGGCATGGATGTGTGTGATGTCCTTAGGTTAGTTAGGTTTAAGTAGTTCTAAGTTCTAGCGGACTGATGACCTCAGAAGTTAAGTCCCATAGTGCTCAGAGCCATTTGAACCATTTTATGACATTAGTGGAAGATCACATAACTATAAAAACTGATTCTCGATTTCAAATAGAAATAAGAAAAACTGTGACGTCAGATCCACTCCACATAACGCGTTATGAAAGACACGAGGCTTTACTTCATCCTTCACTTGAACTTGAATCTGATTTCAAAGCCCACCGCGACAGTGATAGGACCATTCGCGGGTACTGTTTGTATCTATGTACGATATAAGGTTGCGAAAAAGTACAGTGGAACATAATATAGTCGCGCAGCCGAGTGAAAGCTCTACATAATATGTTTGTGCACAGTACTGAGTAAATATTCGAATGAAATGAATGAGGCAGAAAAATATACCACACCATAGTCAAACCACCACGGACTGGTTGAGGACAAAAGGAGAGATGTGAGAACAGGTGCAACGTATCAATGCTCTTTTCAGTGTAGGTTTCTGTCATATAAGTGAGAAATTAAATGACTAAATGTTTCCACTGTAAAGTCACGACAGCAGACTGAGTCGCCCGTAATTACATCCAGTATTAATTACAGGCCTGTGACGGTGTGACTTGCTGCCGTAATAAAAGCTCCAGTCTTTAGCCGAGCTTTTCTCAACAATAATGTTATATAGAATGACACAAAACTCACGTAACCTTTTCAGAACTGGGAAAGAAAATATATATCCCTAGAATTAATTTTGTGTCCACAACAAAAGTGTGTTGCAAGAAAGATGCATTCCTGCTGGCAGCAATGAAACTGGAAGTGATTCATATTGTAGAGGCAGTTACGTGCAGACAATGATGTAGTCAGTTTCTTTCCACGATTTCAGTCAAATAAAACGAGACATAAATGTATGATACATTCTCCGTCCACCAGAACATTGACATACTTCTGATTAAATTAAAATGATGAAAAAATGCTGTAGGAAAAGAAAAGGTACTGGGATTGAACTGAAATTGATATGCAGTCTATGGGTGACCAAAACGGAAGAAAAAATATTCATACAAGAGTAGTGTTAGGCATCAGTGTGTAGTGGGGACCACACACGGAACATATCGACACATATGACATTCGCAGTTACATATGGTCCAAACCAATTTAGCGGATGGTAGCACCCAAGTGCTACTCTAAGATGAAGAGGTTAGCACAGGAGAGGATTTCGTGGCCGGCTGCATCAAACCAGTCAGAAGATTGATGACAAAAAAGAAAAAAACACCCAAAATACACTATGTGATCAAACATATCCGGACACCCGGCTGAAAAGTTCGTGGCGCCCTCCATCGGTAATGCTGGAATTCAATACGGTGTTGGCGCACATTTAGTCTTATGACAGCTACCACTCTCGCAGGCATACGTTCAATGAGGTGCTGGGAGGTTTCTTGGGGAATGGCAGCCCATTCTTCACGGTATGCCATACTGAGGAGAGGTATCGACATCTGTCGGTGAGGAATTGCACGAAGTCAGCATTCGTAAACATCCCAAAGGTGTTTTATAGGTTTCAGATCACGACTTTGTGCAGGATAGTCCATTATAGGGATGTTATTGCCGTGTAACCACTGCGCCACAGGACGTGGATGATGAACAGGTGCTCGATCGTGTTGAAAGATGCAATCGCCGTTCTCGAATTGCTATTCAACAGTGGGAAGCAAGAAGGTACTTAAAACATCAATGTGCTGTGATAGTGCCACGCAAAACAACAAAGGGTGCAACTCCCCTCCATTAAAAACACGACCACACCATAACACCACCGCCTCCGAATTTTACTTTTGGTACTACACACACTGGCAGATGAAGTTCACCGCGCATTCGATATACTCACACCCTGCCATCGAATCGCCACATTGTGTACCGTGATTCGTCAACGTTTTTTCACTATTGAATCGTCCAATGTTTACGCTTCTTACACCAAGCGAGGCGTCGTTTGGCATTTACCGGCGTGATGTGTGGCTTATGAGCAGCCGCTCGACCATGAAATCCAAGTTTTCTCACCTTGCAGTGGATTCTGATGCACCTTGGAATTCCTGTGTGATGGTCTGCATAGATTATTACACTTTACTACTCTCTTCAACTGTCGGCGGTCTCTGTCAGTCAACAGTCGAGGTCGGCCTGTACGCTTTTGCGCTGTACGTGTCCCTTCACGTTCCCACTTCACTGTCACATTGGAAACAGTGGACCTAGGGATGTTTAGGAGTGTGGAAATCTCGCGTACAGACGTATGACACAAGTGACTCCGAACCACCTGACCACGTTCAAAGTCCGTGAGTTCCGCGGAGCGCCCCAGTCCGCTCTCTGGCAATGTCCAATGAATACTGAGGTCGCTGATATGGAGTACTTGGCAGTAGGTGGCAACACAGTGCAGCTAATATGTTTTTGGGGTGTCCGGATACTTCTGATCACATAGTGTATCACTGCACTTGTTGTCGGTAGGCAGCTCGTTACGTGTTTGTGGAAGGAGTTATTGAATTATAATCCAAACGGGAGGTCCTCAGGTATTCCTTGTGTATTCGACTGATTCCAATTGCTGTTGTACCTATCGTAATTTTGCCGGATAGAACAACTTTCGAAATGTTACGACGCTACGACGACAAAGCTGTTCTATTTTTAGGAAAATTAACTCATATTTCTCAGATTTTGGCTCGAATATGTTTCAGTTTTTCCAAATGTAAAATGATTCTTCTGCTTATCTGTATTACCCATCACACTTGCATGTAACTATCAATATTCTCCTACGTTCTTTTCAATGTTGGCTGACTTGGTAAACGCACAGTTTTGATGACAGTAAACATAATATGCAAATTGAAGGTAATGGGGGAAGAAAGGAAAGGGAAGGAACTATTTATACCAGGTGCGTCGGGACTTTACGCGGAATGAGCAGCGATGAGTGAAAATGTGTGTCGGACTGGGATTCGAATCCTTACTAAGCAGTTGCATTAAGCACTGCCCCAGCCAGACAAGCTGTTGACTGCTCAGGCGCGGCCTGCATGGCACGTTGCCCAGCCGACCCACATTCATCCCTGGCGAAACCTGCCCACAGTCTCTGTCCATGTTCTCCATGCTCGCTACTTTGAGATTCCCTCAGGAGGTCGAACGTAATTGTGCATCCACATTGAAGTTGGTGGGTTCGTTGCCCATCGAGGCGAATCAGTTTTACGAATGCGTGGTGTCAGGCGTGGGCAATGAATCCATCACCTTCAGTGCGGATGCACAATTTCGTTCGACCTCCTGAGAGAATCTCGAAGTAGACAGCATGGAGAACATGGACAGAGACTGTGGGCAGGTTTCGCCAGGGATGAATGTGGGTCGGCCTGGAGGCGTGCCGAGGCAGTGATAAACACTGTGTCCGGATAGAGCAGTTGGTGCAACTACTTAGTAGGCAGGAGGTCCTGGGCTCGCATACTGGACCAGCACACATATCTCACTTGTCGCCGGCAGCTGATTCTGCAGCTGACATCAAGAGTTCATTCCCTTTCTTTTCCTTTCCCCCCGCTACACCTCCAACTACAATAACTGCATCATAGCTGCGGATTCGGCGTGGTGTCTGTTTTTTTCGTAGATGTTCGAAAGAGCAGACACCTCGCAATCAAGTAATAAAAATAATATTTCCAGAAAAGTAACCTGACACTGGGCATGATTTTACGCGGAATTAAATATTAAAATGAAAAGATTTCTTACGCATTCTATGTAATGTGAAAGTAAGTTCTTTTGTTGCATGGTACCTGGGAACCTCTACAAAACTGGGTGATTTTAAAACTCTTTTGAATCCTGATATTTAAAAACACCACAATCTCATTACTTTCGTATTAATAAACGTAAAATTACACCACACTAGGTAATAACAGGAAATGTGTCAGAGTTAGTCACATGCACGTCAGGAAGGTATAAATACGTAACCTTTCTCCCATCGACACCTTGACTCAAGCAATAGCTGCTTAGCAACTGCCAGTAATAGGTTGACGAGATTCTAAGCTTCATTTAACGTAATTAATTAACTCTCTAGGAATTTTTACACACTGGAATTACGCAAATTAAAAGTTAAACTACGGTCGTTATTCCTGAGTCATTCTGTGAATCGACCGTCTTTACTCGTGAAAATCCTCATTTTCGTATAGGAGTTTGTTTCAACATGGCTTAGTAAATAATAGGCTGGCATGAGATGTCACAGGAGCACTCAGGCGTTCTCAGTATACTAGGTCTTCTAAGAGAAATGGTAAAATTTTCTGGAAGCTACTGTGTAGAGATTATAGTACTGAAAATTTCTGCAAGAGTATGTCTACCATTCAGTGTACATAGAGCTGGCATACACAGTCTGCAACGGATTTCCTGCACTTGGGACTCTGTGACTGAACTACTGCAACTGCAGTTCGATGCTGTCTTACGGCAGATATTTAAAGTAACGCCATTTAGCTGTGCATATGGTGAACATGTGAACACCAATAATCGCCCCTCCCCCTCAATTCTGTAAAGAATCGTACTGCCATGTATAAATCCGCTTCAAATGTAAACTGACGTAATAAAAAGTCATGCATGGTGCTCAAGTTCCACTGCTTGAACAGTGAAAATATAGTGAGTGACAAACTTGCAAAAAGCTATGAAATTATGTGTAAAGTTATATGGAAATCGCTAAGTGTTCTCATTCTCCAATACTAGATGAACATAGTCTGGATAATCTGTACGCTATGAATCACGCTGCCTCGAATATGCATTTTCGAACTTTAATACTTGACATATTGCGTTAAATCTTACCAGATTTACACATTTTGAATGAAATGATCCGCACTGGCTGTAAAATACTTTTTATTAAAAGTCACGACCGGTTTCGCGTCAATGGAAAATGCATTTTCAGGTGATCTGTAGAAAATTAATATGGAAAATTCTTTTACAAATATTCTTTAACAGTGCTCTGGTGAACAGAGTGATACTAAAAGGTAGTCTTATATAGCAATACTTTAGGAGTACTCACAGATTTTTTTAAAAAAAGCCCTAGCGAAAGGTAACTGTCTCAGAGCCACTCTCCATCATGTTAACAAGTAACTAGCTAAAAGCTGTAGCCCAAAGCTAAATTGAAGGCAATAGCGCAACCTGACTGAGCCGGCGAAGTTAAGGAGACACCGATACGCACATATGGTGATAATATCACATGTTGTTTGTTGTTGTGGTCTTCAGTCCTGAACTGTTTTCATGCAGCTCTCCATGCTACTCTATCCTGTGCAAGCTTCTTCATCTCCCAGTACCTACTGCAACCTACATCCTTCTGAATCTGATTAGTGTATTCATCTCTTGGTCTCCCTCTACGATTTTTACCCTCCACACTGCCCTCCAATACTAAATTGGTGATCCCTTGATGCCTCAGAACATGTCCTACCAATTGATCCCTTCTTCTGGTCAAGTTGTGCCACAAACTTCTCTTCTCCCCAATCCCATTCAATACTTCCTCATTAGTTATGTGATCTACCCATCTAATCTTCAGCATTCTTCTGTAGCACCACATTTCGAAAGCTTCTATTCTCTTCTTGTCCAAACTATTTATCGTCCATGTTTCACTTCCATACGTGGCTACACTCCATACAAATACTTTCAGAAATGACTTCCTGACACTTAAATCTATACTCGATGTTAACAAATTTCTCTTCTTCAGAAACGCTTTCCTTGCCATTGCCAGTCTACATTTTATATCCTCTCTACTACGACCATCATCAGTTATTTTGCTCCCCAAATAGCAAAACTCCTTTACTACTTTAAGTGTCTCATTTCCTAATCTAATTCCCTCAGCATCACCCGACTTAATTCAACTACATTCCGTTATCCTCGTTTTGCTTTTGTTGATGTTCATCTTATATCCTGTCCATTCAATTCAACTGCTCTTCCAAGTCCTTTGCTGTCTCTGACAGAATTACAATGTCATCGGCGAACCTCAAAGTTTTTATTTCTTCCCCATGGATTTTAATACCTACTCCGAATTTTTCTTTTGTTTCCTTTACTGCTTGCTCAATATACGGATTGAATAACATCGGGGAGAGGCTACAACCCTTTCTTACTCCCTTCCCAACCACTGCTTCCCTTTCATGTCCCTCGACTCTTATAACTGCCATCTGGTTTCTGTACAAATTGTAAATAGCCTTTCGCTCCCTGTATTTTACCCCTGCCACCTTTAGAATTTGAAAGAGAGTATTCCAGTCAACATTGTCAAAAGCTTTCTCTAAGTCTACAAATGCTAGAAACGTAGGTGTGCCTTTCCTTAATCTTTCTTCTAAGATAAGTTGTAGGGTCAGAATTGCCTCACGTGTTCCAGTGTTTCTACGGAATCCAAACTGATCTTCCCCGAGGTTGGCTTCTACTAGTTTCTCCATTCGTCTGTAAGGAATTCGTGTTAGTATTTTGCAGCTGTAGCTTATTAAACTGATTGATTGTTCGGCAATTTTCACATCTGTCAACACCTGCTTTCTTTGGGATTGGAATTATTATATAAAAGTCTTGTTCCTCCTGCCACCGAACTTCACTAATTCCCACTATATCTAACTTTAACCTATCCATTTCCCTTTTTAAATTTTCTAACCTACCTGCCCGATTAAGGGATCTGACATTCCACGCTCCGATCCGTAGAACGCCAGTTTTCTTTCTCCTGATAACGACGTCCTCTTGAGTAGTCCCCGCCAGGAGATCCGAATGGGGGACTATTTTACCTCTGGAATATTTTACCCAAGAGGACGCCATCATCATTTAGCCATACAGTAAAGCTGCATGCTCTCGGGAAAAATTACGGCTGTAGTTTCCCCTTGCTTTCAGCCGTTCGCAGTACCAGCACAGCAAGGCCGTTTTGATTATTGTTACAAGGCCAGATCAGTCAATCATCCAGACTGTTGCCCCTGCAACTACTGAAAAGACTGCTGCCCCTCATCAGGAACCACACGTTTGTCTCGGCTCTCAACCGATACCCCTCCGTTGAGGTTGCACCTACGGTACGGCTATCTGTATCGCTGAGGCACGCAAGCCTCCCCACCAACAGCAAGGTTCGTGGTTCATGGGGGTATCACATACACAAGATATAAAAACAGAGTGCATTGACGGAGCTGTCATTTGTACTCTGGCGAATCATGTGAAAAGAAGTCCGACGATATTATGGCCGCACGACGGGAAGTAACAGACTTTGAAGGCGGAACGGTTGTTGGAAATAAACGCGTGGCGCATTCAATTTCGGAAATCGTTAGGGAATTCAGTATTCCGAGATCCGCAGTGTCAAGAATGTACCGAGAATATCAAATTTCAGGGATTACTTCTCTCTGCCGATGGCCCTCGCTTAAAGACCGAGAATAGCGACATTTGCGTAGATCTGTGAGTGCTAACAGACCAGCAACACTGCGTGAAATACTGGCAGAAATCAATGCGGGACGTACGACGAACGTATCCGTTAGGACAGTGCGGCGAAATTTGGCGTTAATGGACAATGGCAGCAGACGACCTAAACGGGTGCCTTTACTAACAGCACAACATCGCCTGCAGCGCCACTCCCTAGACTACAGGCAAACCGTGACCTGGGGATATGAGTCCTGATATCAGTTGGTAAGAGATGATAATAGGGTTCTTGTGTAGTGCAGACCCAAAGAAGCCACGGATCCAGCTTGTGAACAAGGCAAGCTGGTGGTGGCACCATAATGGTGTGGGCAGTCTTTACATCTACATCTACACATCTACGTGATTACTCTGCTATTCGCAATAAAGTGCCTGGCAGAGGGTTCAATGAACCACCTCCACGCTGTTTCTCTACCGTTCCACTCTAGAACGGCACGAGGGGAAAAACGAGCACTTAAATTTTTCTGTGCGAGCCCTGATTTCTCTTATTTTATCGTGATCATCATTTCTCCCTATGTAGGTGGGTGCCAACAATGTTTTCGCAATCGGAGGAGAAAGATGGTGATTGAAATTTCATGAGAAGATCCCGTCGCAACGAAAAATGTTTTAATGATTGCCACTCCAATTGACGTATCATGTCTGTGACACTATCTCACTTAATTTGCGATAGTACAAAACGAGGTGCCCTTCTCTGTACCTTTTCAATGTCATCCGTCAGTCATCAGTCAGATCCCACACCAGACAGCAATACTCCAGAATAGGGCGGACAAGCGTGGTGTAAGCAGTCTCTCTAGTAGACCTGTTGCACCTTCAAAAGTTCAGCCAATGAATCGTAGTCTTTGGTTTGCTCTACCCACAATATTATCTATGCGATCGTTCCAATTTAGGTTATTTGTACTTGTAATCCCTAAGTATTTAGTTGTATTTACAGCCTTCAGATTTGTGTGACTTATCGCGTAATCGAAGTTTAGCTGATTTCTTTTAGTACTCATATGAATAACTTCACACTTTTCTTTATTCAGGGTCTTGCCACTTTTCGCACCATACACATATCTTATACAAATCATATTGCAAATCGATTTGATCATCTGATGACTTTACAAGATGGTAAATGACAGCATCATCTGCAAACAATCTAAGACGGCTACTCAGATTGTCTCCTTTGTCATTAATATACATGGAGCGGACTGGATCCTCTAGTCCAGCCGAACCGATCACTTACTGGAGAAGACCGTTTGCAGGCATTCACGGCCTTCATGTTCCCAAACAACTATGGAATTTTTATGGATAACAGTGTGCCATGTCACCGGGCCACAATTGATCGCGATTGGTTTGAAGATCATTCTGGACAGCTCGAGTAAATGATTTGGCCACCCAAATGACCCGTCACGACTCCCATCGAAGATTTATTGGAGATAACCGAGAGGTCAGTTCGTGCACAAAATCCTGCACCGACAGCAGTTTCGCAATTATGGATGTCTGTATAGGCAGCATGTCTCAGTATTTCTGCAGGGGACTTCCAAAGATGTGTCGAGTCCACGGCACATCACGCTGCTGCACTACACCTGTCAAAAGGAGGTTCGACACCTCAAGACTTCTGTCGCATCACTCTACAGGGAAACCAGGGCAAAGATGAAACGGGCCAAGCAAAGCCGCAGACGAGTAACACGCCTAGACAGTTTCATTGGATGAACCTGTAAGTAAGAAGAGCCTTACCGTGCCACGAGTAGGAAATGGTTGAGCAGCAGCAGGCAAGGCATTACTGACCGCTCTGTAATACGGAAGATGTTTGCAGGTGGCGTCAGTGGCGATGAAACAAACCGCCGCTAAGGAATGCCTGAAGGAGGGGGGAGGGAGAGCGGCACTGAACATGTGCTAAACTACTAGAAATATGCTGAAAGTAAAAGAAAATGTTAAATATTAATGAAACCTGAGTGGTAATACTAATTCCTTCTTTCTCATATATATTTTATAAAAATACTGTAAATTGATAGTTAAAATGTAAAACTTTAATAAAGCTCGAAAGGTCATACGAATTCCCTCTTTTATAAACGGAACTCAATCTTTTCAGTACTGTGCTACATATTTTTAGTAGTTTAGCACACGTACAGTCACCTCCCATTGTTTATACCTTCAATAGCGACGGCTATGTTTCCGTCGCCGCAGGCGCCGCCTGTAAACATCTTCCGCATTGCAGAGCGGTCAGTGCCGACTTGACCGCCGCCGCTCAACCCCCTTCCTGCTCGTGGCGTGGTAAGGCTGTTCTCGTCTGTAGGGTCCATACATCGATATTGTCTGGATGTGTTGCCAGTCTGCAGTTTTCTTTGACCCGTTAGTCTTTATAGAGGTTTTATATCTATAGATTCTGCAGTTCCCTTCATTTTATCTATGGAATCCCGATTTTAGCACGCTGTATGTTTATAACCTGACGTGAATATGGAGAGCGCTGCTATCATACTGTCGGAGTTATTCTAGGTAGCAATAGTTAGTGACTCATCCTGTGTACCCTTCATTGCTAGTGCTTCCACCTGCGTCTATGAGTGGTAATTGCTCGTTGACGTCGAACATAAGTGGTAGTCACATCAGAATGATGGACCGTGTGTGATATAAACAGAAAAATTATGTTCTACTTTCATCAAAGTATAAGGTTTTGTAGGTGTTGTGAGTCTATATGATTCCACTCATCCCTAAGGATACTGGAGAGATATTCCTTGCTTGTTACGTGAGGTTTAGGGATACGTCTGTCTACTTGATTCCAAACCATTTTAATAGGATTACTGGTGAGAATCTGGAACGGCCACGTCATATCTTTCAGTATCGTCTGTTTTTCTTTTGATGCAATGTGCTTCTTATAGAACACCGACTGATGTTTGGTGTCATTACCCAGTTGCAATGTGAACCCTTCCCCTATTAAGCGCGATCCACGTGGTGTCATGTAACACTGGATTATATGGTGTTACTACTTCTGGTCCACACACCCTTTTATTCTTACAATGTCTCCTGTTCTGTTTCCTGAAAAACATCAGCAAGGCATAATACCGTGTTTAACTGCAGGTAGAATGCACTACCTCAACATTCTTTCCTTCAGAAGACAACAAACGTCCTCTTTCTGGAATCGAAAATACCGAATCTCGATTCATCTGTGAGCAGCACCTTCCTTCACTCTTCGTATACTCGCTTATTATGTTTCTTAGCCCATTCGCGTCTCCTCTTTTTATTTACCGGTTTCAGAGGCGGTTTCCTTGCTGCCACAAATCTTATCAAGCGTGCATAAACCAGCCTCATTTTTACTGTTGCAACAGATAGGTTTTTCTTACTCATTTCTACCAATTCTGGGAAAATTTGTGCTGCAGTTTTGTACCTGTTTCCCTTACTAGTAATTCTGCTGAATTTGTAATCACTTTCAGTTGTTTTACGAGGGCGTCCTGGTTGTGATAGGTCCTTAGTGCTGCCTATTTTCTTTTAGCGCTAAAGAGTATATTACACTCCTGCTAGAGACACGCCAATTATTCCGCAATTAGGGGCCCAGGTAAACCTGTTTGGCTGAGTGCTACAATTTTTTTATGCATTTATTTTCCCTGGCAAGATTAGGGCCTTCAGGCCCTCTCTTACACCTAACTAGGCATACTCACATTGAACGAATTTCAGTTTGTACAGAACATTAAGGACATATAACGTGTTATACAGTATTAATGTTAAAGAAAAAATAGAGATTATAACAGTAGTACAATGATAATTATAACAATCAAAAAATAATTATAACAATCAAGAATAATAATAATAATTACAATATTAGTAATGACTATGTACATGAAAGTAAACATATTTTTCTTTTATGATGTCAGTCCTGTTGCTAGTTGGGAATTTTCTCGTTGTGTTCTTGGAGCTTGTGAGTTATTCTCATCGAGCAAAGACATAAGACGATGGAATGGGGTGAAAGATATATAGAAGAGGTAGATAGGTTAGAGGAAGAGAAATAGAATGGTAAAATTCGAAGCTATGATGGAGAGGAGACAGAAAGAGATGAGAGGGGCACATTTTTCTGCAGATGTCTCTACTCTTGGAGCCATAACGCTGTGGACACTGTTAACAGTCACTAAGGATCTTTAGCGCAGTGTTAGTGGACAACAATAATATTGCAACTGGGCGTGAGGGCGCTTCGGTCGCTTATCGTGCGTTTCTATCGTCATATTTCACGAGGACACGCTGAACCACTTGATAGCATATGTACAACCGTCTTGAAATCATTCACAACGCTTTCCGTAGTTATCACTGTACTTGTTTATTGTAACGTCGTGTTTTTTGATTACGGTCTCTGGAGGAGATGTGATTAGTATTTGACTTTCCGTCAACAACGAGGTCATTGGAGACGGAACACAAACTCGGATAGCAAAGATGCAGAAGGAAAGCGGCCGGCGTTTGCCTAAATCTATTTAGGGCAGTCACGGAAAACCTAAATCAAGATGGCCTCATGCGGGTTTGAACCGTCGCTCTCCCGAAACGGCCACTTGAGGCAAAGTGCCGTGAAAGCGTCGTCAGGTAGTAACTGTATAGGATGCGTAGTGTCACTGGGTTGAAGCACATTGTGGATGGCACATCACTACCGGGAACGACAGGGCACCACGGAATCATCATTCGCTCGACACAGGTAAACAAAAGTACCAGTTCAGATAACTGTTTTTTATGTAAACAACATTCTTCTGGATAATATTGCATGCAGATAAAAAGAAACAGATAAACCTCAGATGTTTACCAATGTTGTACTACTGCTTTGCTTACTCAACCATAACCATGATATTACATGTTATCTGCAGGGAATTAGAAATAAATTATTAGATTTATTGATATTACCGAGCGGTATCCACGTTTCACATTCGCGTGAGCTGTACGGATCCGCTGCGATCATAACCGCTCGCCCTTCAATCCGGCCGGCCGGGGTAGCCGACGTGTTCTAGGCGCTTCAGTCTGGAACCGCGTAACAGCTACGGTCGCAGGTTCGAATCCTGCCTCGGGCATGGATGTGTGTGATGTCCTTAGGTTAGTTAGGTTTAAGTAGTTCTAAGTTCTAGGGGACTGATGACCTCAGAAGTTAAGTCCCATAGTGCTCAGAGCCATTTGAACCATTTGAACCTTCAATCCGTTCGATATCTGCAGTTATATTTTCTCGATAAGCATTCCAAGCACTGGAGCAATACTCCAGCAGTGGTCGTAGTAGCGTTTTGTGTTTGGTTACCTTTGTAGACGCACTGCAATAGAAGGACTACGGGTCCTTGTAGAGTATTGGTGGGCTCCATTTGTGACATGTGATTCATTGTTCTTGTTGTGTTGTGTAAACAATGGATGTGCATTTGCCGCGAGGGATTAGCCGAGCGCTCTAGGGCGTTGCGGTCATGGACTGTGCGGCTGGTCCCGGCGGAGGTTCGAGTCCTCCCTCGGGCATGGGTGTGTGTGTTTGTCCTTAGGATAATTTAGGTTAAGTAGTGTGTAAGCTTAGGGACTGATGATCTTAGCTGTTAAGTCCCATAAGATTTCACACACATTTGAACATTTTTGATGTGCATTTGACCAGTCAGTTGTGGGTAGGCAGTGAGGCAGTGATAAGTAGTGGACATGCGATGCGACCATAGCGTGTCAATGTTGGTGTGACACAAATCTCAAGGGAGCGACAAACTGAACGTCTATAAATCAGGTGTGCAAGACATTCTCCAGAATGTTTTGCAGTAGCGAAAAGTGAGTGCAAAATTTTCTCCACACACGGCGACTGCCGAACAAAAACATCGACATTTAGACGCCCGCCGCGACTTGATTGAAATAAAAATGCGGACGATTATTTTGTGAAAAAACAAATCATGACAATCGACGAAACTTTGTGTTATCAATAAGAAGCCATCACAAAACGACAAAGTACAGAATGAGTCTCTGATGGTTTGCCAGACCGAAGAAGGTGTGAATGAAATGCACGAGTTGAACAGCATCCCAAAGAAGAACTTTTCTGACAATTTCATAAGGCTGGAAGAACGTTCCGCGCGTTGTTCTTAAAGTGGAGGTGGTGTAGAACACATGAAACGTTAAAACCACCGTCTTAGCTTTTGTCTATTTTTTATTCGTCCAATCTCGAAACTTTTTGGACTGAGCGCTTACCACTTTTACAGAAGGAGGTTTCTTTGACTACAAGGTTGGTAATGTTATTTAAGCACGACGGAGCACTCGCATATTCTACTTCTCAGGCAGTGCGTCATTTATTGTTTGGTCTTTGAATGAAGCAACAATTTGACCGTTACCAGTCGTTGTTTATTTATCTCCAAGACGCATTTCAAAGGTTTAAACCTCCATCATCAGGTGAATTTACATTTTCTTGTATGGAAATGCCACATTTGTTTACAAAATATGACGCCATAGTTATTTACAAAATATGACAGTATACATGTGATGTGTTTCGACAGTGAAAGGAAACTTTGACCACTGGAGAAAGTGCCAAGAGTTCCTCCAAAAGTCGTAGCACAATACACACACACACACACACACACACACACACACACACACACACACACACACACACACACATACACACACGTCATACCAACAAATATAAATCCACCTGGAAGTTTCAGTCATTGAAACGCGTCGTGGAGATAAATAGTGAATGGTAACAGTAAACTTGTTGTCATTTAATGTCAGTAACAGTCTCGGTAACCTAAAATGTTCGCATTTAAAGTTATTGTTTGGTCGCTAGCATCCAGTGGCGCAGACAATTAGAAATTTGAAAGGAATTAAAATGTTATGCAAATCCTCCCACAGGGTAACTGTCCTTTGCACAGCTTACTTTTTCCCGTCAAAACAACCCTGACACAGCGACATGATATTGAAGATTTTCAACATTGCGTAGATATTATCTGTTTCAGTATGAGGTACAATTTTAACACTATTAAGAACATATCCTGTGTAAATGACAACTACTGAACCTTCCGATAATTTTTGTTGTTTATTAAATTTTGTTTTGTCGTTGCTTATGTGCAATGCGTAACTAGTTCCGACTTGTTAGGCACTCATCTTTGGTTTTTTCAGAATGTCTGCCCAATATTGTAATATAATTTCGCTGATTTTACGAAGACTTTGGAAGTACCACAGAAGCAATGATCCCTTTGCTCATAAAGCCACATCCATCCTCTGATGACAGTCTGTGGCATCCAGTGATGAAAGTCTATAGCTTTTGGTGAGCTGTGAGGTAACTGGTGGCATGTTGTATCTGTGCTGATTTTTTTTCTTTATTTTAACGACTCTTCATTTCTCTGCATCCGACACATTCATGTTTCTGATTCTGACGTGCAAAAGTAAACGGTGTAAGCGAGTGTTAGCTTCTGTCAATTCATGCTTAAAATTCCGCAGCTACATGTAGTGACGCACTTTCCATTTTCGCACGTTTGATTCACAGAGAAGCTACAAAATCGATGCAACACGTCATATAAGAAACCCTTCTTTTTAGAATAGCATATTTTCGACCATTTTATAATCGATAAATGAAAAAGAAATGAAAAGATGAAATTAAAAATTAAATTTCTCTGAGCTTTGTAATGGCTGCAACAGTCATTGGCCAACAAAGCTGCCAGACCTCAGCAGAGGAAAATTAGACACTGTAGACTCGTATTTCATTATCAGGGGAAACATCGTAAAAGAACACCATAGCTCCGCAGATAGAATAAACGCATTGTTGAAAATTGCAGATGAATCTTGTTTTATTGATGGGATAGGGCCAATTTAATCAATTTGTTTTAATTCATGCGTTTTCGCATCAGTGAATTTTGTCATCTAGTTATGCCTTGGCTCTTGAAGAGAGATTTCTTCCTATGAGTGACATTCCAAAACCTGTAAATTGGCTCTGTTTCGTATAATCACTATAGCTGATCCCATGCAATCATATCCTGAAATATTTATTTTCTGCTGACTCAGACCATGCTTGGTGAATCGTAATCTCCAATGCTGTTGTAGATGTAAGATGATCAGAATAAACCGCTGAAGAAAATCCAGTTATACTAGATTACATTCGTACTGAAATTAAGTCACAACGATTAACATTTCCGCCCAACGATACAAAGTACAGCGAGAAACGTTCAACACGAACTGAAGCCACCGAAATATTTTTTAGTGTTAAAAGTATTTCGCGTTAAGCAACGCGCGCGAGGAAAGTAAAAATAAAATATTTCATTTTCGATCTCGTGAAATGTTATTACTGTACAGTAAGTTGATATTCCGCTAAAATTTCCCCTTCTATGTACAGACTGTGCACTGAAGGTTTAATACAGTACATTTCTTGTTTTTTGGGCTAAAACTGTTTTTTCTACACTGTCTTCTCTAGAATCAAATTTTCAGCAAATTGTTCGATTTCACCCATTGTTTCATTCATGTCGCCATTTTAATGTGTATCTGTAATAGCTGGGAATATTTTTCATGGCGTTCAGCATTTCGGATGTAGTGGGGACAGAAAGCCACAATGTTCACCATTTCGGATTTCTTTGTGAAATTCGTCGGTGCCGACCACATCGATACAATCTTTTGACCTCCGACCTGACTCCAAAACGTTACCGTCCGTCATAATCGGCGCTGTACACACATCATCATCAGCCATCATCCACTGCAACAAATTCATCCAGTGATAGCGTAGGACAGTCTAATAATGTAGAAACATTCCTAATTTCTGCCACTGCGTGTAAAAATACGCATTTACAATATCTCTAATTAAAAACAAACAAGTCACTAGCTGATTTCGATAAATAATCAACCGACTTGGAAACACCCCCATCGCCGAATTCGATAACTAACTGAAGTATTGTGACAGCGGCAGTACCCAAAGACAAGCGGTGATAAAGTAAAAGTTGCAACCTTGTTTACTTTTTTTGGGTAACGAAAATACGGTAAGCCTATACACCCAGGTGAGGTCGCAACTAAAGAAAGCAGGCATAAATACTGCTCCAATCTTAATTATGGCAATGATATGTCTTTTTTGTTACCTTACGAGCCAAACAGTCTATGTCTAAGCATTAGATATAGACTGTTTTGTTCATATGATAAGATCACTGCTATCTCCTGTGACATAATGACGTCTTTCTGTCTTTTAAATTCCAACAACTGAAATTTTTTAATACATATATTATTGTCTCAAAGCGTGGCCAGCAAAAAACTGCGGTTTGGCAGTATCGTACTACAGTGAAAATTTTTTTTCCATGAAAACATTTGACTCGAAAAAATCAGTTAACTTTAAATGTTACTACAGTGCTGACGAAATACTACGTAATTCCATACTTTTTTCATTTAGCACGAAACAAAAATATTCTGATATACAAGTGCTATAAACACACGTTTGCCTTTCCTTAACCTATGTTCTAAGATAAGTCGTAGGGTCAATATTACCTAATGTGTCCCTACATTTCTCTGTAATCCAAACTCTTCCCCGAGATCGGCTTCTACGAGGTTTTCAATTCTTCTGTAAATAATTCGTGTTAGTATTTGGCAACCATGACTTATTAAACTGATAGTTTCGGTAGTATTCATACCTGTAAGTCCCTGCTTTCTTTGGAACTGCAATTATTACATTTTTCTTTAAGTCCGAGGGTATTTCGCCTGCCTCATACCTCTTGCACACCAGATGGATAAGTTTTGTCATGCCTGTCCTTCCCAAGGCTATTAATAATTCTGATGGAATGTTATCTCTCCCAGGGCCTTGTTTTGTCTTAGGTCTTTCAGTTCTATGTCAAACTCTTCTCGCAGTCAATATCTTCCGTCTCACCTTCATCTACCTCCTCTTTCATTTCTGTTAAATCGCCTTCAATTACACCTCTATTTTATAGCCCCTCTCTTTTCCCATAGTTAGTCTCTGTCTTTTCCCTACTGACACATGCTTCTAAATCCTTAGATTTGCCCTCTAGCCGTTCCTGCTTAGCCATTTTCCTATCAACTTCATTTTTTAGACGTTTGTATTCCCTTTCGATTGATGCAGTTATATATTTTCTCCTGTCATTGACTAAAACCAATATCTTCTTTATTATCCAAAGGTTTCTAATAAGCCTTGTATTTTTTACCTATTTGATCGTCTGCTGCCTTCACTATTTCATCTCACAAAGTCTTTTACTGTATTGTTCGCTCCCGCTGTTCGCAATCGTTGTATAATGCTCCCTCTGAAACTCTCGACAACCTCTGGTTCTTTCAACTTATTCAGTTCCATTTCCTTAATTTTCTACTTTCTTGCAATTTCTTCAGTTTTAATCTACAGCTCTAAATCAATAAATTCTGGTATTAGTCCACATCTTCCCCTGGAAATGTCTTGTAATTTAAAATCTGTTTCCTAAAACTCTGTCTCACCATTGTATAACCAACCTGAAATTTTTCAGTATGTCCAAGTCTCTTCCATGTATACAGTCTTCTTTCATGGTTTTTAAACCAAGTGTTAGAAATGGATAAATTATTCTGTGTGCGAAATTCTACCAGACGGCTTCCTCTTCCATTCCTGCCCCTAGTCCATATCCACCTACAACACAATTAAAAAAAGTTTTGCTTCACCTCGGTTCCGAGAGTTCCGGAACCTGTACAGAAAATTGGAATAGAGTTCAACATAAACATCATTTACGCCCTTTGTAATGCTCATGAAAACCACACATTGCATCTTGTACCACCATACAGCGAAACCTTCAGAGATGGTGGTCCAGACTGCTGTACACACCAGTACCTCTGATACCTAGCAGCACGTCATCTTGCATTGATGCATGCCTGTATTCGTCGTGGCATAGTATCCGCAAGTTCATCAAGGCACTGTTGGTCCAGATTGTCCCACTCTTCAACGGTGATTCGGCGTAAATCCCTCAGAGTGGTTGGTGGGTCACGTAGTCCATAACAGTTCTTTTCATTCCATCCTAAGCATGTTCGGTAGGGTTCACGTTTGGAGAACATGCTGGCCACTCTAGTCGAACGATGTCATTATCCTGAAGGAAGTCATTCACAAGATGTGCACGATGAGGACGCGAATTGTCGTCCATCAAGACGAATGCCTTGCCAATATGCTGCCGACATGGTTGCACTATCGGTCGGAGGATAGCATTCACGTATCGTACAGTCGTTACGGCGCCTTCCATGACCACCAACGGCGTACGTCGGCCCCACATAAGGCCACCACAAGACAGTAGGGAACCTCCACCTTGCTGCACTTGCTGGACTGTGTGCCTAAGGCGTTCAGCCTGACCGGATTGCTTCCAAACACGTCTCCGACGATTGTCTGGTTGAAGGCATATGCGACTCTCATCGGTGAAGAGAACGTGATGCCAATGCTGAGCGGTCCATTCGGCATTTGGTTGCAAAGATGGACCTCGTCATAGACGTCGGGACTGAAGTTGGGCACCATACAGCATATTGCGCACAGTTTGATTCGTAACACGACGTCCTGTGGCTGCACGAAAAGCATTATTCAAAATGCGTTGCTGTCAGGGTTCCCCCGCCGAATTTCAGTAATTCTTATTATATCTAAAGTCAATCTTTTCAGATTTTCTAACCTACCTGCCCGAGTAAGGAATTTAACATTCCATACTCCTATCCGTTGAAAGCCGGTTTTGTTTTCCTGATGATATCCACTTTAGTATCCACCACCCACCCTATCCCCCCTCGGCAGATCCGAATGGGGGACTATTTTACCTCCGGAATGTTACAAAAAGAGATATACAAGTGAGATAGCCCGCTTCATTTTTTTTTATAACTAACCGTTTTAGCTTGAAAAGTCATTTCAGGGGAAAAAGCTTTACAGACCTAAAAATACAGCCGTAACGTAATAATTAATCAAATTAGCATACAATTAAACGATAAAAGTAATCAATTCATTCAAATAACTGAAAAAGCCAAATAATTATTGTACTTCTTTATCTACAGGTTTAGCTGCCTTTTCATTGCGTCTATTCTTATCCCGCTCAGTGCTCCTCGATGTACTGCTATTACCATCTTATACTCTGCCATTGCGAGAATTTTTCCTCGTCTTGGACGCTAGTACTCCGCACAAGTGTTCGATCGTGCATAGGTTATTTTATTTACATCATTAACAAATCCAACAGCGAAAGAAGTCTGACAATATTGAATGCTTCATGGAATATTCAACTATAGGAGGAGATCGTTCGGCATCTCGTAATTATGAAGATTCTCAGTACTGAAGAAAAATAGTCGTTAAGTAAAAATCGTTTGTCACGAGGCTACAAGTCACAGAGCTCTATAACTGTAACATTTACTAACATCTTTTCACACAGAACAATAGACAGCAGTTAAACTCTTTCCTGATTTATTGTTTCCTAATGTTTAGGCTGAAATTGAATACTCTTTTGCTGCTCCGTGGCGTGTTTAGTACAAACATTACTCCGAAAATTTCAGAAGCCTTTTAGAATACCAGTTTGCCTGCAGTTGGATGCGTTCTTTTTTTTTTTTAAGCTGGAAGAGCAATGCTCCGTGGATACGCGTGCTAGTTCGGTAGCTACCACTGCAATAAACACTTCATCAAAACGTTGCCGCACATAGCGAACGAGCTAATTTTTCTGAGAGGTCTTGAATCCGGAATGTTCCCTTTCCTAAGCACCAATTAAGAGAGGACCGCAGAGCGTCTTCAGCCGCAGAGACAAATTTCAGTTGCGTCATTCCCCTTCCGTAAAAACGGTTAACGATCGCACAAAAATCCTGGCAACCTTGCAACGTAATTCGTGCACCTCACCCACAGACTCTGTTTTCGTTATGTAAGGAAAGAATACACACGTAACAAATGCGATACGGTGGGAATACTTGGAATAACTCGGTAAATTTCTTAGGTTATGTTCCTTGGAAGTAACCAGGCGACAGCGTTAAGTGTTCACTGTGAGATTTGGTGAATCTAAAAAAATGCAAAAATTTCGTAAATCCTTTCCTGTACATTTCACCATAGACTCTAACTTATTCATGTATCGTACTTCAACAGGAAATCAAGCTGTATGGATAAATTCTGCGATAGTGCGCCGAGGTAATCATTTCGTGCATGCAGCACACAAAAGTTGCTGTTCAAATAGTTCAAATGGCTTTGAACACTATGGGACTAAACATCTGAGGTCGTCCCCTAGAACTTAGAACAACTTAAACCTAACTAACCTAAGGAAATCACACACATCCATGCCCGAGACAGGATTCGAACCTGAGGTCGTCAGTCCCCTAGAATTTAAAACGACTTAAGCCTAACTAACCTAAGGACATTATGTGGTGTCACCGCCAGACACCACACTTGCTAGGTGGTAGCTTTTAAATCGGCCGCGGTCCGCTAGTATACGACGGACCCGCGTGTCGCCCCACTGTCAGTAATTGCAGACCGAGCGCCACCACACGGCAGGTCTAGAGAGACGTATTAGCACTCGCCCCAGTTGTACAGCCGACGTTGCTAGCCATGGTTCACTGAGAATTACGCTCTCATTTGCCGAAACGATAGTTAGCATAGCCTTCAGCTACAATTGCTACGACCTAGCAAGGCGCCGTATTCCATTTATATTGAGAGTCTATTATTGTATCATCAAGAGAGATGTTCTACAAATGTGGATTAAAGTTAAGCATTCCAGAAGCTACGTACTTTTCTTTATAGCATTCATTACGTATCCTGTTTCAGACCTCACGCCAGACTGCTTGAGTTTAACGCGTGCATTTCGGCCTTCTCTAGCTATACAACACATTACACACATCCATGCAACTGCGACCGTAGCGGTCACGCGATTCCAGACTGAAGCGCCTAGGACCGCTCGGCCACACCGGCCGGCCAAAAGTTGCTGTTTTGACTTAGATCAGACACAATTTGCAGTTAGCACTCTGTTGCGTGGAAGTTGTGACAGTTTCTTTAAAAAAGGTGAACAAAATGGAAGCAGCCTCATTTAATTTTCCTTCTTAAGAAATTTCTCTGTGTTGACTGCATTCATGTTTTCTCTCCTTGTTCACTCTCTGTCCACGATTTATTGACACGTTGTAACATAATTACTTTGTGGGATATTTTTCTTCTTCTAAGTTTTCTGTGTATAGCGCAATACATCGTTCATGTTCATGTCGTATGTTAGTTTATCTTTGGGTCATTTCGTATTTATGGTTGAAGTGCCGGTTCGAGAACATTTTTCCACATAACCGACGTACATTTCGAGCTACTACCCTCCTCATCTCCCCCCCCCCCTCACCCTCTTCGTGCAGAGATCAGTTGCCCTTCCTTGGGCTCTTAGCAAGACATTAAAAATAAAATAATTCTAAATTTACTGATCGTGGATATAGGTTGACTTTTCTTTCTTTTAAAAGAAAAGAGATTCCTCTTTAACAGAAGTACTTTTCTGAATCTTAACCGGCCGGAGTGGCCAAGCGGTTCTAGGCACTTCAGTCTGGAACCGCGCGACTGCTACTGTCGCAGGTGCATGGATGTGTGTAATGTCCTTAGGTTAGTTAGGTTTAAGTACCCCTAAGTTCTAGGGGACTGATGACCTCACAAGTTAAGTCCCATAGTGCTCAGAGCCATTTTTTTCTGAATCTTAGTTTCAGAACTACATTTACATCTACAGACGAACGCCGCAAACATCCATACGGTGCATGGCGAAGGGTACCTTGTACCGCTACTAGTCATTCCCTGCCCTATACCACTCGCAAATGGAGCGGCGGGAAAACGACTATCGATATTCCTCTGTACAAGCCCTAATTTCTCTTATCTTCGAGACCCGTACACGAAATGTACGACTATAGAATCGATCTGCATTTTGTGACAAACGCCGATCCTCTAAAATTTCTCAGTAGTGACTCGCGAAAACGACATCGTCTCCCCTCCGGGGAATCCCATTTGAGTTCATGAAGCATCTGCCTAACACACGCTTATTGATCGAAACGACCGGTAACAAATCCACCAGCACGCCTCTAACTTGTTTCAATGTTTTCCTTTAACACAACTGAAAGAAGACAGCCCTCGGTCACTATTTTTAACGAATTAACCGGGTTTCAACACTGCTAAGAGTGTCTTCCTCAGAATTTAAATCAAAGAATGGTCTATAACATGGTCACAGAATTATGACTAAAAACGTATGATACAGAGTATAAGTACAGAATCATCGTGAAAGACTGGCAGTACTTATGTCATTTATAAAATAATAAATATGCCAAAAGGGCATTAGTCACAAAGATATTTAAGATAAAAATTGTGATGGCGAGCCACTAAGGGCTACTCGTTACTTATGCGGTTACAGGTTGCAACCTTTTTGGCTAATTCCCTTTTGGCATATTTATTATTTTATAAATGACGTATAAGTACTGCCAGTCTTTCACGATGATTCTGTACTTTGTATCATACGTTTTTGGTCATAATTCTGTGACCATGTTATAGACCATTCTTTGATTTAAATTCTGAGGAAGGCACGGCTAGCAGTGTTGAAAGCCGGTTAATTCGTTAAAAATAGTGACCGAGAGCTGTTTTCTTTCAATTGTAACTATTCACGGCCTCTGAACGTGCAGCCCTGTACAAAAAAAAAAAAAAAAAAAAAAAAAAAAAAAAAAAAAAAAAAAAAAAAAAAAAAATCCGACCTGATGGCGATCGCAAACACTTGACCGGTGCAGTACTTAAGAATAGGTCCTACTTCTGTTCTACACGTGATGTCCTTCGTAAAATACCTATAATTTTCTAAAAGTCTCTCAATGAGTATTTAAAGAAAACAAAAATTTATATCCGTTCAAGGTAACTTCTCAGCTCTTTAAAAGCTTTATTGAAAGCAGAAAGAACTGGACATCACATATTGTTCTAGCTTCAACAAAAATATGCTACCTGTTTAACTGAGTGCAAGGATTAAGATTTTAAAAGTTCTGTTATTTTCTGGGTCTAATAATGGAAGTTTTTAATTCTATAATTAACAAATTATTTCACTTTTCACCGGGAAAATGGGATAGTGGTACACAAAATTTAATCTAATTTTATTCTGACGTGTTAAACGTAAAATATTTCTATGCAGGTACATTCAGTGGCAAATGTAGAAACTGTCTGAAAACTGTGTCGCAAATAAATCGGTAATAAAGAAATTGTGAATTAAAACATCATGTCTTGTGCTGAAGTTTTACTGCATCATAGTGAAAATGTAGTAAGCAATAAACTTTATTTTCCTTTCATCATTTTGTGTGTGTTGGAGGGTGGCGAGGATTGTTAGCGAGAAATGTTTCGCAAAAGTTAGAAGTTATGTGTAAAGTTTGTTGGGAATCGCTAAGTGCTGTCTTTATAAAACAGTGATTGAATAAATTCCCGATATTTGCGGGCCGTCAGTTACACCGCCTCAAGAGAGACACACAGTTTCTGTCTGTAATACTTGTGTTGTTGTGTTAGACTTTTAAAGTAAGATTGTACCACTTACTGAGCTGATCATGACAGCATAGGAAAGCTTTAAATTCGATCAGTAATCACGCGAAATATTGAATGTCATAGCCGTGAGATGGACAACCTGAAACTGGTATCTGTTAGAGAGCTTTAGTAATGTAGGTTTGTTGTTTACGTAGATATTGGGTGAGATCTGAAACGAATTTAAAATACACATTTACTGACAAGGACAATATTTGCTCTGAAGCATGTTTTCTGGAACGGTTTCACTTCTGTTATAGAATACAATCAACGTTGCCAGTTCTTGTTGATAATAAGTAATTACCATGAACTCTATGTACAGATTTTGCACTTGGTCACCTCAGACGTCCCTCTCAGTTCAGCGCCAAACCGGCCGCTTGTATCGCACGGGTCTTAAACAGGCCCTGCCTGGAAAAAAAAGTGAAACTATCCATAGAGGCATAGTGGTATATACAGTTTAACGCTGAATCCAAACAAGTCGATTTTACAGCCACCAAAAGAGCTAGAACATCACGCATGATCTACGTTGTTCATTAGCAACTACGTTTTTCTTTCAAAAAACACTATATATGTGTTCTTTTCCGAACTTTTTAAATCGTAATTTTTGCCCATTTCATGCGGCCGTGTACTGATATTTTAGGTCACATTCTTTTTTTAGTGTAATTTGATTGACCGAAAACCACGATGTATTTATCTCATTTACGCCTACGGTTAACCTTAAATCAGCACTAATGTATTAATTCCATTGGCGTACGAACTACAAGCCCGTATTAGTGCTGCATTAATTTCTCTTTTTCAGGAATAATTTTCTCGTTATTGCCAATCTGTATTTTATTTTTCTCTACTTAGGTCGTTGTCCATTTCTTTGCTGCCCAAATAAGAAAACGCTTCTAGTACTTCTAGTGCCGCGATTCATCATACAGCCTGGTTCCAAGACACCATCTATTTCGTTAAACTGCTCGTCCAAGTCGTGTGCCGTTTCTGATCGAATAACAATATCGCCTTCAGACTTCGATGTTTTAATTACTTCTGCCTGAATTTTAATCCCCTTTCCAAACTTCTGTATTGTTTCTTTCACAGCTTGCTCAATGTAAAGAGTGAATAATTGCAACGATAGGCTGCAATACCGTTCCAGTCCCTTCTCAACTTCTGCTTACCTTTCATGTCCTTCGACCCTTGTGACTGGAATCTGCTTACTGTAGAAGTTCTGGTGATTTGTGGTGTTGATGAAAAAGTGTTTACTTAATGCAGTTTTGATTTGTCATTTTTTGCACACGCTTATGGTTACCTACCATATTACCCGTTTTTACCGCGGGTCACCAGTTTTTGAGGCTATTCCCCCATATCCCACTCAGTTTTAGAATTTTTGCAAAACCACCCATTTTCTAGTGTACAAAAAAACATGTTACTTATTCATCACTTCCATTTGTTTTGGACCCTGTCCCTGGAAACTGTAATTTAGGAAATTTATCCCACTGAGTTATTTTGTAAAGGTATTTTGCTATGATTTGTTTGGTCTCTTCGGGTCTTTGCTGAAATCTGCTTAAAATCTGACACCGCGTCTCTTTACTCTTGATTTTCCCTTCGCATTTTTTCAGGACCAGGTAAACAAGAGACGCTTCACAGTAACGTTTTCATTGGACCTACGTGTTCTGGAGTCTGGACCGGGTAGTGTATTAAAAGTTATACACTATGTCGTGATTGGTATCATGATGTCGAAAGGTGACTATAAGTGAAAGTTTAATGTTTATTGCATAACTGAATTTCGTTTTCTGCGCCAGGGTAGAACACGCGTAGGAGCAGAATGCACACTATGAAATTAACTAACTTAGTAATTTATTTTTATAATCGTATTCTTACTTAATGATAATTTGATGATACACTTCATATTGTTAATATGATAACATAACATATACAGATATCTACACGCAAAAATTGTTCTGTAACTATTAGGCTATTATCAGAAGTTGCATTGGCAGAAGCCTACCTATAGTTTGTATGCAGTATAATGTGCTTTTGCAAAACCTATTTCTGCTTTTTGAAGATGAGAACAAAACTATTCTAGAAGTCTACTGTTTTACTTATCATTAATCTTGTTTGCATGGAAAGGTTCTTTTGTCCCTTTAAAAGTAAAGGAAATTGTTACCAAATGGTACGAGAGAAATTTAGTCTGAAAGTGAAATATACACTTTTTTACTGTTAGTTACAATTGTATTAACAAGAGGATGACTCAATATAGTGGTATCTCAGCATTTCAGTAGTTAACTGTGGAAAACGAGGCTGAGTGGCAACCAGTGGAGAAAACTATGTTGTTTTTAAGGGTGTTAATGTTGTTATTGTTGACTCTGTACTCTTTGATAAAAGAAGTGTTTTAAGAACGTACTACATGACGAACTCTGCAGTTTTGTTAGGGAAAAGTGATGGTGAGGAATGGTACCAATACATCATTAGTTGTGTTGGTTGCGCTGGATTGTTGACGTAGAGCAACATTATTTTACCATATTCGTATATAATGTCGCTATAAAGAGAATATTTTCTCTGCTAAACGTTCAGTGGACGAATGAGCGGAATAAGCTCACTGTTGAAGCTGTAAAGCTACTGTTCATTGTACAGTGCAACATGAAAAGTGTGCCTGTGTTCAGTACTGTAACAGAAATATCTATAAAAAAGATTTCCTAAAAAAGGGTCAATGGAAATGGAAATTGTGTGAAAGAAATCCAATTATCTGAAGTGCTCCAGTTTTTGAATACTGAAGTATAGTAACCGTACAAATCGCTCTTAAATTGCATTTTATTAGAAGCGCCACTTTAAGAAAGAATCTTGGAACGAATCCTAAGTTTTGTAGGGAAGCCTAAATCAAAGCCTCCGGGCTCCAAATCAAGGCCAACACTTCCATGGCATTGGTTCTATCTTTTAATAAAGTGTGTGTTGCTCTGAAACCTGCAGCAGCTATAGAGCTACTATTTGTATGATTTTTTGTTAAGTATCAAAATTTTCTTAATATTCAGTTAAAAGAGTAATTGGTCCCGCACAGTAAGATTTACCACACGCGGCTTCGCTTGCCAGTCGCAGGCATCAGTAGGTAATCAATGCCCTGGTGGTTAGGGGGCTGTTACACTGCCAAATTTATTGGATACAGAAATTTGATTAAATATTGGAAAAAGATCGTTGACAAAAATCATTGAGGTGGCGCAAAAAGGCGGTGTTGCACTGTCATCCAGTATATCGTCAAAGCTTCAGTACTGCGGCAAAACAGCTTGTTACCATGATCTGTAGTTGTGTGTACTACACTTGCATTGTGTCTGCATTTGAAAGAGGAGCGGGGAAAAAAGGAAAAGGAAACGCACCTGGGTGGAGCCATGGGTTTCACGGCGAGATAATAAAAGCACACAACAAAATTTGTTGCGGAACCTACAAGTAAAGGACGTAAAGTCGCAAGAAATTACTTGCGAATGGATGAGGGTACTTTTCAGTATGTGCTCCGGGAAGTGGCTCCTCATATTACGAAGCAGGCTGCTCACCTCAGAAATACAAAGGGCGTTCAAAAAGTTTTGCACAGTCGTCTCTAATTTTTTTATTTTTTGCAGTTGGAGAATGAATATTTTTGTGAACATACTTGGAACATGTTGGTGTATAAAAGTATTTACTTGTATTTACAGGTGAGTCATAATGGACCGTGAAGTAAATGTCGCGTTGCGACAACGGTCGGTGATGGAGTTCCTCTTCAAGACCGGCGTTGACTCTGCCACATCGATTAACAGGAAGTTGCTCCCTGGTGGAACGCAGCAGTATCCAGTGGTGGTTGCAGAGGTTTAAAGAAGGTGATTTCTCTCTACTGGACAATCCACGATGCGGTAGACCATCGACGGCAGTGGGTGATGGCTATAAGGAGCTCTTTGACCAAATCATCCAAAATGACAGATGTGTGACGATACGACAGCTTGCTGAAATGACTCGTTTGTCATTGGGCAGTGTGGTGTCACTGGTACAGTCACTAGGGTACAGAAAAATCTGTGCACGTTTGGTGTCTAGATTATTGACAAAAGAAATGAAAACAATGGGGTACGAGAGTCTCATGAGAACCTTTACTGAAGAGTGGAGACAGTGTTTTGAAGGCGTCATTACCCAGGATGAAATATGGTTGTTTTTGTCCGAACCTCCCAGAGCAAAACACAATCCATGGAGTGGCGTCATTCTGGTTTCCCTAGGAAGAAGAAGCCAAGACTTTCACGAACAGCAGGCCGAAATGTTATGGCCTCCTTCTTCTGGGATCACTGTGGTGTCATTTTCATTGACTTTTTGGAACCTCGATCAACAATTAACGTTACTGAAACTTCCTGACAGATTAAAACTGTGTGCCGGACCGAGACTCGAACTCGGGACCTTTGCCTTTCGCGGGCAAGTGCTCTACCAACTGAGCTACCCAAGCACGACTCACGCCCCGTCCTCACAGCTGTACTTCTGCCAGTACCTCGTCTCCTACTTTCCAAACTTTACAGAAGCTCTCCTGCGAACCTTGCAGAACTAGCACTCCTGAAAGAAAGGATTTGAGAACGGGGCGTGAGTAGTGCTTGGGTAGCTCATTGGTAGAGCACTTGCCCGCGAAAGACAAAGGTCCCGAGTTCGAGTATCAGTCCGGCACACAGTTTTAATCTGCCAGGAAGTTTCATATCAGCGGACACTCCGCTGCAGAGTGAAAATCTCATTCTGGAATTAACGTTACTGTTTGTCACTGGACAAGCTGCGACGTGCCATCAAGACCCACAGACCAGAGCTTCAGGGTCAGCTCATCAGACTACACCATGACAATGCCAAACCACATACAGGCCTTATGACGCAGGAGAAAATCAGGAAAATGGGTTTGAAAATTGTTCCTCATCCTGCCTACATTCCGGACTTGGCCCGGTCTGATTTTTACCTCTTTGGTCGTTTGAAGGCCCACCTGCGCGGTAAAACATTTGATAGTGAGAAAGACCTTATTCCCTTTTTCAAGCGATGGTACAAAAGTCAATCCCCAGAATTTTACCAAAGTGCATTTACAACATGGAAAGAACGTCGGGCCAGGTGCGTCACAGCTGATGGAGGCTACATAGAGTAGGATCAATGTATAGCTAAATGTTCCAAGTATGTTCACAAAAAATCCGTTCTCCTCCGGCAAAAAATTAAAAAGTTAGAGACGACTGTGCAACCCTTTTTGAACGCTCTTTGTACTATGTCCGCAAAGACAGACTTACGGTAACACTGTGATTTCTTGCGTCAAGAAAAAGCTACTCTAGTTTACACTACAGCACTCGAATGCCGTACTGTACGTTGACGAGCCGACCGGGGTGGCCGAGCGATTCTAGTCGCTACAGTCTGGAACCACGCGACCGCTACGGTCGCAGGTTCGAATCCTGCCTCGGGCGTGGATGTGTGTGATATCCTTAGGTTAGTTAGGTTTAAGTAGTTCTAAGTTCTTGGGGACTGATGACCTCGGAAGTTAAGTCCCATAGTGCTCAGAGCCATTTTTTTTGTACGTTGACGAAAATAATACCAGAAATGTGTGAAACTGTTTATAAAGTACCGAAGGAGCACTATCAGAAGAAAAATAACGAATTTAGTACATACAATAGCCATTAAGAAATTTTTTATTTCTGTGAAGATTATAGATTTTCTCTTTTATACCTTCAGCCGAACTTCAGAGCTAACGAACTCAGCAATTTTTTTTATAGCTCTCGCTTCTTCTTATTCTGTTTTTGTACTCGGGATGTCACAAGCTATACAATGTATCGTCTGCCTCGTACACGTCTATCAGTTTCGTTATAGATGCGACACACCACATAAATTTCGAAGTCGTGTTGACAGACATTAGATGTCGGACAGTTGCAGCTATGCAAGAGCTTCTAGCGGTTACATTTCTCATCGCAGTAAATAGACGACGAACGATTTCTTTGATCAGATCTAAGGCGAGACACTAGATTTGATCAAATACATTGAACGAAAGAAGACATTTGACGAAAGTTCCCTATTGCACTACGTCATATATATAGGACAAATCAGCTTTATCCAATAAATTTGATAGTGTAACATACAGGGAGCGAAGGGCTGTTTACAATTTTTACAGAAAACATATGGCAGTTATAAGAGTCGAGGAGCATGTAAGGGAAGCAGTGATTAGGAATTGAGTGAGATAAGATTGCAACCTATCCCCGGTTTTATTCAATCTATATACTGAGCAAGCAGTAAAGGAAACAAAAGAAAAATTTGGAGTAGGAATAAAAATCCATGGAGAAGAAATAAAAACTTCGAGGTTTTCTGACGACATTGTAATTCTGTCAGAGACGGCAAAGGACCTAGAAGGGCACTGGAACGGAATGGACAGTGTCTTGAAAGGAGGATATAAGATGAACATCAACAAAAGCAAAACGAGGATAATGGAATGTAGTCGAATTAAATCAGGTGATGCTGAAGGAATTATATTAGGAAATGAGACACTTATAGTATTAAACGAGTTTTGCTATTTGAGAAGCAAAATACCTGACGATAGTCGAAGTAGAGAGGATGTAAAATGAAGACTGGCTATGGAAAAGAAAGCGTTTATGAAGAAGAGAAATTCATTAATATCGAGTATAGATTTAAGTGTGAAGAAGTCTTTTCTGAAAGTGTTTGTGTGAAGTGTAGCCATGTATGGAAGTGAAACATGGTTGATAAACGGTGTAGACACGAAGAGAATAGAAGCATTCGAAATGCGGTGCTACAGAAGAATGCTAAGGATTAGATGGGTACATCAGGTAACTAATGAGGAGCTACTGAATAGAATTGGGGAGAAGAGGAATTTGTGACACAATTTGACTAGAAGAAGGAATCGGTTAGTAGGACACGTTCTGAGGCATCAAGAGATCACCAATTTAGTATTGGAGGGAAGAGTGGAGGGTAAAAATCGTAGAGGGAGACCAATCGATCAAGAGACTAAGCAGATTCAGAAGGATGTAGTTAGGAGTAGTTATTCGAAGGTGAAGAGTCTGGCACAGAACAGAGTAACATGGAGAGCAGCATCAGATCAGTCTGTGAACTGAAGACATCAACAACAAGAACTACAACAACGGCCTTACACTGCAGTGGTGTTAAAAGCACCACTAGGTCGAAGAATCAAACACTTCATTTTCCCTAGATTTCACACTGTTATAGTCCGACACCTACAACTTTTTTTAAACTTAATTTTATTCTGGTTTTTAACACCAAACATACTTCACCAAATCTATGTTGGTGCAACTTCACTAACCTACGAAGATGACGTTTTCGTTCCGTACTTGTTGCGTTTCTAAATGTGAGGCTCCTCGCCTTGTAACATACGTACCGCAGCTCGCATTTGCTAAAAGAAATAGAGCTTTATGTTTACAAATCCAACAAGCAGCAGATTCCTGTAAATATTTAATCTGCTTTTGGTTATGCAATCATCCAACCAGCAGAAGTTACTATGTATGCGTTGCGCAGGAGGTGCCCCGCAGCTCGTAAACAGTTTAAATCATCAGAGCTGCTGGTAAAATAAACCGTTGTTCGCAACCAGTTTCGACCGATATGAGCGTCATCATGCACCAAAAAATCATTTACACCAACCAATGTTCTATCTTTGTCACTGTTGTGTCAATAAAAATAAGCATTCTTCCTTACTGACGTCGTAAGTCAAATGTGTGAACACTGAGGACAATTTTAAATAAAATTGTTTGGTGCAGAACACTTTTAAATTGGAGTAAGCTGAAGGCAAGAAAAAAATCATAGTACACTGTCAACGTTCAGGTTCCCTTCTGCTACGTGAAGTGCATTCTGTATATTAAATGCCGTAATTAATTTTATAATACCCAATCACGATATTTTCGGTCAAAGCTGGTAGCCAGTAAAGGTTTGCTTTACGAGCAGGCCTCGATGACTCAGGAATATAAACCTTCTTGGATCTTGCTATATTGATACGCAATGCGAATTACGCAGGTTTGTTGAATACACACAAGGAGAGAGAGAGAGAGAGAGAGAGAGAGAGAGAGAGAGAGAGAGCTTTATGTTGTAACTTCTGGTCGCAAGTACTGCACACATAGGTTATTGAGAAGCTAGTTACGATACGAGCGTCGAACAGAAATAAATATATCATGAGCATATTTTCCTTGTGGGGCACTATGGCTGATATCACAACTCAGATGAAGAGAATTTGGCTTTGAAAATAAAACTAAAAATATTTTAAAGAACATTGTCCCGAAATTGGACTCCTGTAACTTTTTTTTCAGCAAGTGAGACTTCCGCAGTGTGATGAGGAATAACGCCGACACATGTTAGAAGCAAAATCACGTCATCTGTGCCATTAGTTTCTTCTCATAATTATTGTGTTACTTATTTCCGTGTTACTGCAAGAGAAAAAAATAATTTTACTTAATTTCACGAAAATATCAAATAGTTTAAGTTGTTGCGCCAAGAAGTTTGATGACTTTCTCGTTTCAAGAAAAGATCACAGATACATTTGTGAGGGTATAAACGATCTACTCCCTCCTCCCCCCCTCTCTCTCTCTCTCTGTTCTTCACACACACACACAAACACACACGCACACACGCACGCGTGCGCGCATGAGTATGAAAGCTTACCGAAAAAGGTTGTTAGTACTCACAATCTACACGAAAAACACTGAGTTCGACGTGAAAAAGGTGGAATTAGGATAATATTTCTTTGAAGACAACGTAGGCGAAATTTTATAAAATTTAACTGAAGTGCAAAAAATTTAGATGCAGCAAAAGAGAAATCGTGTTTCTAAAAACCAACAAATTATGAAACGTGAAAGTTCACTCTATTTTTTCTTGTTTCAGCTTCCACATCTGCTAACAACGAGAGAAAGAGCTATTGACTTCAAAACATGTAAAAAAAGAGCCATAAAACCGTAAGTAAATTGTAGCCAAATTTATATAGAAAAACATTTTTTTTAATCTATAAAACAATTCGCTTCACTTGCCAGTAATTTCTTAATTTATTCCACGAACAGTTTCGAAGCATAAAGCGTTATCTTCAGGTTCCACCAAAAAATTATGGGAATATAAACGTGCAGCGCTAAGGCCATTCAATCATGGGGGTCACAGACACATCAAACAAACGCATGCGACCGTAGGACCAGCAACTATAGCGCCCGCCTGCACATCACGACACCTCGTGGCGCCTGAAGATGAAGCTTTAAGCTTAGAAACCGGTTGTGAAATGAATTAAGAAAATACTGGCACCTGAAGCGAGTGTTTATTCTATAAATAGATTCTTCAGCTGCGGCTGTTCACCTGATCAACTATGTCGCCGTACTGTGTAAATAGCAGATGTTGAAATGTGTTGTTTATAGGGGAGAGTGATGCAATTTATACTTAGTGTACCTCGGGACACATGATGTTTCCAGGTCAGTACTTCAGCCTGCTGACCGATTACAGAATCACGTGAAAGAATGTGCGCTAGAGACCGCCGCAAACAATTTCCGTCATTTTCTATTGTGTTTGGTAATGTGAAACATGAGGATGTTTTGTGCAGAATTTGTTAATATATTGAGTCCTGCGTATTTAAGTGCTGCATAACAAATTAAATGTCTTTGGAAGATGACGTTAATTATTCAGTTAGAGCATTTTATGCTCAATAAAATTTCACATATTTTTAAAACCAGTCATGTACCATGTGGACAGTTATGCCATACTTTGTCGGTCGTGCACCATTTTGTACTTTGAAATGGATGAGGGCCTTCTACCACGGGAATGCGAATTTTGCAAAATAACCGAGTTCCTTTAATGACTTAACAAATTTAACTTCCCTAAAATGGAAATCTGTGTTAGCTCATATTGCAAATTGTATTTAACTTGCAGCTGGTTTATGATAACAGTTCTACTTAATGTGACTTTGCTTTCTGTCTATTGCTGTTGGGTAGAAAATAGTGTGACACATAGACTATCGAACACGGTATTGACAAGACTTTCTCGATTACAACGCTTTTAAAATGCTGCTTCTACGCACATGACCACATGTATTTACATCTGAAAAAACCTCACTTTTCCGGAATAATTTTTAAAATTTCAGAGAGAAACTGTAGTACACGAAAAGTGAATGCTATTTAAAAATTGAGTAAGAAAATACTAGTAAATTTTTATTACTGTGTTCCAAGGTACAACACTCTCTCTTTCTATACACGGTGTTTCAGAATGTCGCTTTAAAAATTTTGAGACAGGTTCCTTACACCAAAACAAGAGGAAGGTGTGGGCTCTAAAATGCATATCTTAAGAGCACGTGTTCATCTTCGCTATTGTGAAACACATGTCTTCTACTGCCCAAGCGCTCACAGCCCTTGAGGTATACTTTTCAGAGCACTCATTTACTGGACTTTTTTTCTCGTTGTAGTGTAAGGAACATGTTCCCAAATTTTTAAAACGTCGTTCTGAAACACCCTGTATTTACAGAATGACCACAGTAGACGCTTTGCAAATTAAAGCTAAATGCGACTGGTTAAAAGCACTCTTAAACTGCAACAATCTTAAAACGAAAAGAAAACTGATACGCTATCGTATCTTTAACAGTTGACTTTGCCCTAAGTGTGCATTATGAGTCACTTTGGTTCCAAGGCGTGAGGTAGATACTGAGTGCCTAAACTGTGACGTATACGCGTAAGAGCAACTGATTAGTCAGCGCAGACGGATTGGACGTGGTTTTCAAGTCTCCCCGCAACCCCCACCTCCTACACACACACACACACACACACGCACACTGTTTTCTCTCTCGTTCTCTCTCTCTCTCTCTCTCTCTCTAGTTGACCTGCTTCTCCGACTCACGAGTATGATGCATAAGCAAGTTAAAAGCGCATAAAAGGTGCAGAGCAGAGGTTGAAAGACACTTAGACATTCCTCTCGCCAGGTAAAAGTTACGTCGCTGCTTCAGGTAAAGCGCAAAGGAAGAGAAGGAAGAAAAATAATATGGCTCCGCTGAAACTTCCCACTTTCTCTATCCCTTCGACATGTTTATGTGATTGTACTTGTGATTTGAAAGAAATATCAGCCTTGTCTCTGAAAATAATGACCCCTTTTACGTTTGCGCAGAATATTCTTTGTTTATTTATCACGAATTAAATAACTCCAGCCTGAGCCAACGCATTTTTGGCTGACATCCGGCTGTTATTCGGCGCTTGTTGGGCTAACGTCACGGAGACTGAGCGTGAACTCATTGAAGCCTCACATTTGTCCAATTAACTCGCTTAAAGTAACCCTATGTTACAGTTGTCAGCAACAAAAGAGCTCACAAATTATTCTATTCCAATTACGCTTTTAAAAGGTATTTGCGATTATTTTGTGTGAGGTAAATAATTTTTTTGTTTCCTGAGAGTGTATGACACGATAGGATGTAAGAGAAGAAATTTTGGGTCAAATACTTACAAAAGAAGGGCGGTGAAACGCATCGACATTATTGATTACTGAACACTTACTATAGCCCATTTTTCGGTCGAGGAAGGTGTCCATTACTTGTGAACAGACATTTTCAATGAGCTGCTATATGTCATAAGAAATTTAACTACAAATAAAGTTCAGTTCAAGAAGAGCCTAAAGGATTTATTGGCGACCAATTCCTTCTAATCTACTGACGATTTTCTCAATAGAACTAATCGTTATATACATTATTATCGATATCACATAACACTAGGGTTACGTGTAATATGACCCGCACATCTTTGCTGTATGACTGTTATCAGTGTAAATAAATACTGTAAATTCCTTTCGGTGCGATGTTGTGTAGCTGCAACATCGTAAGAACGTGCATGGGGGCTTCAGAGTTTTGTAAATTTACATATTTTAGTGAAAACTTTGTAATTACCCCTTAAATGAAAATATTTTTAAAATTTTTTGACTTACTCTACTTCCACGACAATTATTTCACTTAGCATCTGTGGAAGGTACATAATCATAAACCTTTTTTTGTAAATATGTAAACATAATGCATTCTTGTTCATGATATGGACTATATTCTTGAGGATGTCCTTACTAAGGATGTACAGAACAAAAAGTATGTCTGATCGCAATTTCAACGCGTGAAGTCTACGTAAGAGGTAATTATTGTGACCCCGTAGTGTGGGCCGCTAATAAATCTGGCGATCGTATTATAAAATATTTTCTGTTGCTATGCCTTTCGGAAAACAAAACAACCTGTAGCTCACAAAACGCTGTTTAACAGCTCCTTGAATAAAAAAAGTAAATCGAGTAAGGATTAAATAACATCTCTACTATCGTTTCAACCAGTACAAAGCCGCCGTTTAATTCATTTCATGATCAGCGATCGGGACAATGCCTTTGCACTCCTCTTAATTAAAAATATGCAAGGTCGATCGTTGACTGGAACTGTACACAGTTTTAAAACAACAGACTTAAGAAGAATAATTCTTATCATTTGAGCAAAGTGTTACTTCCACGATGTTTTCCAATGAAATCATACCGCAGCAGTCCACCAATACGAATAGGTACACATGTCTGTAATCGATTCTGAAGCACATTTTGAAATAAAATTTTTAGTCGACACCTCGTTTTAGCACTACATTCTACATGAAAAACGACACAGTTTGTAGCTTCGTATCCCATGCGTTCAACAGTTGATGTCAAGACAGTAACTTCATGTTTTTAACCACCTTGCGTGGGTATTAAAATTAAGTCTACATGCTTTGGTCGAGGGTAAACAGAATTAATAACTCCACAAATACCCATCGCAGAGACAGAGAAGCACTTGAAAGATGTATCTAATATATTGACACTATAGTAAATTAAAGTGTTCTCAACAAAAAGAATTTTTGCGGTTATGGTACAAGTAAGAAGGAACGAACGTAGCTATACTAAATTTAGCTTTTTCGATTAGCGCGAATAGTTGCTTACGAGATTATATATTCACAAATATTCTCTGAAGTTCGAAAAATACGTTGATCACACAGCTATATGAACTACGTAGTAGCAACATTGTCCAAAAACTTTGCTGACGCCTGGGCTTAACAAAGGTAAGCATTTGACTGTTAACTGCATTCGAAAGTAAGTTTTGTGACGGCCTCTAGACCACTTAGTGTTTTACGTTGTTCTTAGTAGGTGGAGAACTGTTTATACGGTTTGCAGGCTTCACTGACGAGTATATATAGTCCCAGAACTAGAAGAACGGCTTCAGTGACAAACAAGTAAACAGCATGTAATGCGAGACCAGCACACGCTCTCAACAGAGATAATTCTTGATACATTTTGCAGAAATGCGAATAGCAAAAATGTAAATGGCATTTTTCAGTTCCATACAGATGTAACCTTCCAACATTAATTACTATAGTTATGACCTATTTGTATCTGTTGTTATTTATGTATACCGAAAGTGGGAAAACAATATGACAAGCTTTGTTGTATAAACTCGTGACTGATAGGAATGATAAAGTTAATTCATTAATTACTTATTAACTGACTAGAAAAATATTGACATTATAAGTCTCAAAGTACCGCATTGGTCAACATTTAAAACGTATCGTCAATTACAATTCTTAAATTGCATCAAATAATACTGAACCAAGTTGGTAGGGATCTGTTCATGTCACCAAGCAAGCCTATGTCGTGGTGCCTTATAATCTGTAGTGCTACGTGCCCGTTTAGTAGCTAACTAGCCAATCAGGTCAGGTTTTTCGACAAACAGCAGCTCAGTTAGTAAGATATTTGTCGGTTTAAAGCGCAAAAGTTTAACGGCGACATAAAATTTGCCTTAGAAAAAAAAGCTGTCACGCTGAGATTCTTAACAAGATTCCCAAGGAAATATAAGTCGCCCACGAGAGATATTATTTAAAAAATACTCGCTCTATTTCTTGAACACTGTTCGTCAATCTAGGACGTTCGATATGTAGAATTAAGACTAGACTTAGAGAAGATCCCATTGCAGACTCGTTTAGTAACCGCGAGAGCGCTGCGGAGGGGACAGTCGCTGCTAACGTCTTTCTCTTTCATTATTCCTCTTTATGCACGACTCCGCAAACACTTTCGTTAATCAAGCGTATTTTCCCAATCTGCACTGTAGTTTGGAAAGCGGATTCTTAACGTTTATGCGCATAAGAACACATTCTACAGTATCGAACTTACGGCAGGTCACCATCTATGTTTTTCCAGCCGTTAACAATACTCGTGATGTACAAAAAGACTTAGTTCCAGGAGCACATTCTTGTTTAGGCTGTTATACGGGGTGTTCAAGAAGTCCCTCCGTAGTGCCGTATGATTGTTAGCCGCGCGTGCCTTGTGCCGCAGTGAATATACCGAAATGAAACTCAGTGAAATACAAGTTATTAATTTATTGAATATTCATTTTTACTTACAAATTTTAACGAACAATCATACGGCACTCGCGGCTAACAATCATATGGCACTGCGGAGAGACTTTTTGAACACCCCGTATAAAGTAAATACTTACTTAATAATACATTACGTACAAAAGTGTACGTCGTATAAAAATCCATTACAAACAAATTAAATTCTAAACGCTACGTAATGTTTGTCGCCGCATATCATTGGTCATTGCTTCATAGTGAGGAGAGTATGACGTTCTATCTGCTCGTAAGCAGTCACGAAGACGTTTATCTTTAAGGCGAGACCATGATTTTTATGATAATCGTTGTTGAATACAATTTTCATTCCAGTATGTGACACCGAAGAGACCATTTTAGCTTGTATGATGATTTTTCTCTATAATGTAAATTTTTTATGTCATTTATATTCAAAAGTTTTCACCTGATGCATCGCACTTTAGGAAAATGTCGTTCTGTAGACACAAACTTTTTTGGCTCCGCTTTTCATTTCCTCATTTGAAGAAACTCTAGAACACGCACAGTTATTTCGGTTATATATACATGGCAAGTAAAAAGATTAAGAAAAAAGACGATCGTTGAGATTTAATGACATTAAATTGTTGAAACAATGTAAGGTCGATAACTTCACCATTCAACGTAATGAATCTACCACGTGTTTGCAGACTTTTGAATGTGAAATCCATACATTTCTTTCGTCCGTAGCAAAAGAATAACAGAGAATAATTGTGCTCTGACAGCAAACTGACAGTTTCTACGCCACTGCGCCGTAAACCAACGACTATCCAATGTGCGTTCCCCGCCAAATGCAACCAACATCTGTACATGTTCTTCTTCTACTTCTTCAATTTCAGCTGACTTTGCAGTACGTTAGATCAGTAACTTTTTAATATTCTGTGCTTTTCTTTTAGTCCAGTATTGTTCCATTCTTTCTGGCCATGTTTCTCTTCCTTTTAAGAGATTTGGCTTGTTTGTTCCCCTTTATTTGGGCCTGTAATTTCTCTTTCTTTTCTTTGATTATTTGTTTTGCAGTTTTAACTGTGGTCATATTGACTGTGATTTTGGGCTTCTTCTGAGTTCTCCGTTTCCTTAACCAAATTGGCTTGGGTTATGTTTAGTAATTTGAGTTCATTCTGAGGATGTATCCATAAAAATAAATTCTTTTCCTCGTTGTGTCTGACAGTTTTTTTGGCTATTTGGCAAAGGGTTTCATTTCTGACGTGGATTAGTTCCTCGTTGTGGAATCTGGGGCCTAAGATATTTCTTAATGTTTTCCTTTCTTTGATCTGCAGCCTTTCAGTTGGGCCATGGTGTGAGGATAGTGTTATGGCTGCATAGAGATCTTGATGTATGATTTCCATGTCACTATGTCTTATTTTTTCATTCCGTGAGAGGAACTTTTTCTAACACGTGTTTTCGTTGATTTGGAAAGCCATTAATTTTTTTCTAGTTTCCATTGGCTCCTTTTCTAGAGCATTCCAGCTGGTCCATTCTCCAAGATATTTCAATTCTTTGACCGATGAATCCTCTGCCAGGCACTTAAGTGTGAATTGCAGAGTATTCATGTAGATGTACATGTAGATTTCTAAGTTTTTTGTTCTCCCAGTTTTTTATATTTGATATTAATTTGATCTTTCGGAAGGAGATTTTACGACAAATTTTTCCTGCTGGTTTTTGTAGTTCGCGAGCCTGTTCTTTGTTCTCTTCCCAGGTCTTGGCTGGTAGGGCCGTATTATCTACAAAGGATAGGCAGCTGGCTGTGGAATTTTCTTAAACGTTTATTTTTTATAGTTGGTACTATCCATATTCAATCGAATTTTCTAATTTATTTAATCAATGTACAAGGCATTCCATACATGATAACTTGTGAATGACGAGGTCGATGTAGTGTTAGAGAGGGAGGAATCCATGTGCATTGTCGGATTCCTGGGTTTCTGGCCTCTCCTGTTCTGGTCTCGCGGTTTGTTTTGAACTTACACAGTCCCTTCGTGCTACTTTTTTTTTGCTACTTTTTTCTTGAGGCTGTTTGGGCACATTGCCTTTACCCTGTTTTTTCTGGGTGGTATTTATTCAGCTCCTGTTTTATATGACTTGTAACTTGTACTTCTTCATTTTAATGCTGTAACATGGATCTTTCCTACAAGTAATTTTTGTTGAGTTATTGTAACGTTGTGACCACATGGCCTTATGCTAATTCCTACGTCGTATAATAAACGTACGTATAGCATTTGCTGATCTGTTGGTCAAATGTTTGATGAGTGCGAAAACATGGCTGCTTACAAATTACACAATGGATTTTGTCTAAACTTTCAGAGCCAAACGAAGAGTCGGAAATGGACAAATGAGGCTCAAAATGGCTCAAATGGCTCTAAGCACTATGGGACTTAACTTCTGAGGTCTAAGGACATCACACACATCCATGCCCGAGGTAGGATTCGAACCTGCGACCGTAGCGGTCACGCGGTTCCAGACTGTAGCGCCTATAACCGCTCGGCCACTCCGGCCAGAGACAAATGAGGCATAAAATGTATGAGCGTGAGGTCTGGTTTTGCAAAACAAGGTTTAATTGCTTGAAAGGAACCATGGTAACTAAGAAAAATTTATCTAGCGTTTTGAAGAAAAATTTCTATACGAATTTTCACAGCCAAACAAGGAGTGAGAAATAGACAAATAGCGTATTACAGTGATCAGAGTGAGGTCTGGTTTTGAGAAAAAAATGTTTATTGTTTGGAAGTAATCAAGGTAATAAGAAAAATGTAATCAGTAACATTTCACGAACAATGTAAATGAAGCGTCGAAAAGTTCATCTCTTCAAGGCCTAGCTATTCGCACATACAAGGCTGTAGTGGTGTATGAATTGTGGAATTCTTTCTTTCATATGACAAAACAAAATAATTATGAAATTACACCATAAATAAAACTTCTCTGCTTTCTCTTCATCTCTACACTCTTAATAGTTACAAAATACGTATCAGTATTTAAATACATGATATTTCATGCTTTCTGAACAGAAAATGAAAATAAAAAAATAAAAAAAAGGGTCAAATATTTTGCGAAATAATTTGTCTAAAAGTAGGAAACAAAATAGATTATAGAAGTAGTTGATGCAATTCGTTTGCTGTACATGATTTCGAACAATATTGGAAGGCAGGTCAGGATTTTCTCAAATATGTTTTATTTCTTACTTTTAGACAAATCATTTCACACAACATTTACGCTTTTTTTTAAAAAAAAAATTAAATATTTACTATGGTTCTTGTGTCGTGCAGTCATGCTATGAGGGCGTAGCTGTATTAAAGGTAGTGGTGCCCCACCTCGCACATATGGGACAAGGCAAGGACATCAGACGCAAATACATAATTCAGGGTAGTAAAGCGAAAGCTATTCACTATTTCAGGACTCTGTGGCGCAAAGCGCGGCTGTTTGCGGTTGCTGCAGTATTCTTCCCTGTTATTAAGTGTGGAAAGAATTTTTTTTTTCAATCGTCTGCAAGCACGTAGTGCCTGCTGTCAGCCTCATTACATTAGCAGTAAAGTTATCAACATTCGAATCTGATGCGTAATTTCAACAGTTTAACATTATTGAGTCGAAGGTCTCTTTTTTTATTGAATGAATGCTCTTATTGCAAGGTATGTGTAACCGGTTGCACGCATTGTAGAGTCTGTTCAAGTATATCCTCACCTAGATTTCAGTGGTACTGGGCAATAATAATGGACAATGTGTCGACGGTTGGCTCCAGACATTGAGCCGATCGTGCGCAAACTTCACGTAAAATGTCTGTGGTGGACAATGGCGGAGGTGCACGCCAGCTACTATTTTGCCCCTAGGCTGACTACGCGCTCGCGGAAAGGAAAGAATAGGTGGTTGAAGTAGTGATTTAAGAAGACTTAAGTGACTCGAGTACAAGCGAGCCAACTGACTATCGGCACTTCACGAGGATGGGCGCTCGCGCGTTTCATATACTTTTGCGAATGGTTACAGCTACAGTTAAGGAAAAGACACTCATTAACAAGGCGCTGTTCCTACATTTCAGAGCCTGTTAATTACCTTACGTAATTCGGCTCCAGGAAATTCATTTGAAAACCGAAAGTTCATAGTTCAATAATACCACAGTCAGAAAGCCTAATGGTGATGGAAACTTGCACAGCAATTATATAACAAAACATAAAGGTAAGAAATGGTGGATATAGATATTTGGTATTGAAACTGTGGATGTATTTAAGTTAGAAGCGACCACTTGCCCTTGCAGAAAGTCCAAGGAATAAAAGTTGGCTCCCATAGCTCGTCAGCTCCATCTCCGATGTTCGTTGCATTTCCCATCATTGAAGTATTGACGTGGGAAAGGTAGTAAGTCACAACACATCACTTTTCAGATTTTTTATCGAGAACATAGTAAGAGATGTCGCCAGTGGCATAGAAGCAGCAGAATGCGAAACCTGTAAACGGTTGCATTCTTACAAACGACAAAGGATGGTGCTTGTAATGACATCACGTGAGCTGGCATGGATGTGGTAATAAGTCAATAATATACCGAGTTACCGGTTTTTATTCTGTTGCCAACGGTTCATTAATGTGCTATTGATTCGGTGGTAACTTTACTGGGGGTTGTCAGTACGACGGTTTACCTGGAAACCTGTTCCACACAAACTGGTAAGTCGTATTTTCCGTCTGCAATGAAAGCTAATTGATTACATTCAGTGACAACGCATGGTTTTGTGTTTTATTACGACCAAACTGATTTGTATACTTCCTCTGAGCAAACTACTTGTAACTGCCGCAGTTTTGAAGAGAATGACGTGCGGGAGCTGCACCCACAGTTTTGGAACGAAAATGGGATAAGTCGAGGTAATTTTCTGTTTGGATTAATCAACATAGTAAAGATAAATCAGATAAATTCAAGAAGGCTGCCTAATATCGATGATCCTGCTTTTAGCAGAAGACAGATATCTGTCACAAAGTGTGTGTCGTGACATCTACGCCGGCCAAAATAAAAATCGGATGGTTTTAATGGCTTTAATCTACAGATTGGTAAACAGTATAGTTGATAATATCAGTTTGAAATTTCTAGTGTCATGGCATTCGTACATGCGTTGTGGCCGGTGTTTTGATGTAATAGAGGAGAGACAGGAGGTTTCACAACCAAAGACTCCTGACAAATAAAATGATAAGATTACAGAAGCAAAGAATATACAACCATTCCCTGTTGTAACGATGATGGAGGACGATTACTATAATTTCGTCTCGGTACGCGATACATTATTGCATACAGCGCCAGCGAAGATCAGTTCTACTTCTTTGATTAGAATTGTGAGGAATGAGGTGCCCATCATAGAAATGAAAGACTCGTTCAGTGGAATGGAAGAGAACATCTGCAGTTCGTTCTCTACCCCAGTTGGACGAAGGCCCATCGTTAGCAGTGCTTAAAGGTCAATCTCCTTGCAATGTTGAACTACGTGGACGTCAAATATCATGCATTTTACCACAATCTTTGTACACCATAATTATATTTCTTACACAAATGTGACAGCCTGCTTTAAACATATTCGTAAAGTTAATTTGGAGTTTTTGTAAGCATTTTGAAAATACAACTTCTTTTTAAGTGTCAAAACTGTTTTTTGCTTCTTCAGTTAAATCTGGGATTCTTGACTTACTCCCTTTCTCGTGTCAACGCCTCATTTGCGCTGCAATGAACTTAACTTCTTTACTAATTGTAGCTTACCTATTTCCGGAGTCGCCATCCAACGAAGAGAGAAGCTTATTTAACAGTTCTTAAAATTAGCAACGGCTTTTACGAAAAAGAACTATAGAAGAGAAGCAAAAATCAACCGCCCAAGGAAAGAAAATATTAAATGAGTACAACCCAATGTTCAATTAGACCACAATAGAATAACCTTGTAGGTAATCCTCCCCCCCCCCAAAAAAAAAAAAAATCAAATAATGTATGGTCACTCTTTACCAAGTTTTGCAACAAATTGCAAAAAGCGTCGAATTTGCAATTTCAGTTGTTTTAATTGATGACTAGTTCAGAGTCATAAGCTCATTATCAGATCATCCCATAACAGAAAACAAACAGTAAGAACTCCGTACATTACAAAATAGTGCAACAGCACAAAGATAACTCATGAAAATTGGTACATACCACTAAACTATGTAATACCGTTCACTGCGACAGCCCCACGACTGTTAGTTTTAGATAAACACGTAATTGTAAAATAGTGCAGCACTGAACTTCATTCAGGTACCTGAGACACCGCATTGTGACAGGCATTAGGAAGTCCAGAACAGGGGGGCGTTAGTCGGAACTGCGTCGTCAAGCAGCAACATTATTTTGCGTATTTTCTTTATTCTCTGTTTTTTTTCAGTTTTCTGAATAAAATGATCAACCGCTCGTGCGGTAACAAGCATTACAAAATACGTGTTACAAATACAAACAAAAATCTTTACACGAAGATATTTAAGTTCTTTTAAATTATGTTGAAGTTTGTCCTTCTGTTGGAGTTTCTTATTTTGCCATGTTGTACTAACAAGGGAATCTCCCCATCGTACCCCCCTGATTTAGTTATAAGTTGGCACAGTGGATAGGCCCTGAAAAACTGAACTGAACACAGATCAATCGAGAAAACAGGAAGAAGTTGTGCGGAACTATGAAAAAATAAGCAAAATATACAAACTGAGTGGTCCATGCGCAAGATAGGCAACATCAAGAATTGTAAGAACTCAGGTGCGCCGTGGTCCTGTGGTTAGAGTGAGCAGATCCTTGGTTCAAGTCTTCCCTCGAGTGAAAAGTTTACTTTTTTTATTTTCGCAAAGTTAAGATCTGTCCGTTCCTTCATTGACGTCTCTGTTCACTGTAATACGTTTAGTGTCTGTGTTTTGCGACCGCACCGCAAAACCATGCGATTAGTAGATGAAAGGACGTACCTCTCCAATGGGAACCGAAAACATTTCATCGCAAGGCCACAGGTAAACACGTCTGATATATTCTATACGACACTGGTGACGGCATGTGCGTCACATGACAGGAATATATTGTCGACCCACCTAACTTGTACACTTGGCGAATGGGTAAAAAGATTCTTCTACTTTGCCCGATTTAGGTTTTCTTGTGTATGTGATAATCACTCCCAAAAAAGTGACGAACACTTAAGAGTTTGTCAGATAATAATTGTCTGAAAATAAAAAATTAAACTTTTCACTCGAGGGAAGATTTGAACCAAGGACCTCTCGTTCCGCAGCTGCTCACGCTAACCCGGGGACCACGGCGCCTCTGAGTTCACACTCTCCTTGATGTTGCCTATCTTGCCATGGACTACTCGTTTTGTATATTTTTCTTATTTTTTCATAGTTCCACACAACTTCTTCCTGTTTTCTCGATTGATCTGTGTTCAGTTTTCCAAGGGCTATCCACTGTGCCAACTTATAACTAAATCTGAGGGGGGTACGATGGGGGGATTCCCTTGTAAGTAGTCTGAAAAAATTTTGTCCTTGGATCTGTTTGTTGGTGTTTTGAAAATTTGTTTTTGTATTACTAGCGTCGTTGAGAGGCTCAAAATTTGTTTCGTCGGATTGCCGATAATGGAGTCTGATGATGATGTATTGACGTCTTTTGTTACCGCTACAAATTGTAAGAAAATATCCTCTTGTAAAAGATTTTTTGTAATTGAAATATGTATTAGCAATTCTTGTTACCGCATGTGCGGTTAATCATTTTATAAAAAACTGTAAAGAGTGAAAAAAGAAAATACGTAAAATAAAGTTGCTGCTTGATGGCGCAGTTCCGGCTAACGACCCCTAATACCTTCCACACTGCGACGTCTCAGTTAAGTGAATGAGGTTCATGCCAACACTGTTTTGCAATGACCTGTTTATCTAAAATGAACAGTCATGTGGCTGTCGCAATGGATGGATTGTATTGCTTAGTGGTATGTATCAATTTTCATGAGTTATCTTTGTACTGTGGCACTGTTTTGCAATGTACAGAGTGTTTACTATTGTTTTCTGTGTTATAGTACGATTTGATACTGAGCTTAGGGCTCAAAACTAGGTCATCAACAAAGAAAATTAATACTGCATCTTCGGCAGTTTTTTGCAGAGTATTGCATAATTTGGCAAACCCTTCAGTTGCTGGCGTCGTGCCTTGCAGAATCCTCTATACCACACACACTACCTCTCTCTCTCTCTCTCGCACTCGCACTCGCACTCGCACTCTCTCTCTCTCTCTCTCTCTCTCTCTCTCTCTCTCTCTCTCTCTTTCTCACTCTCTGTCTCTCTCTCTCTCTCTCTCTCTCTCTCTCTCTCTCTCTCTCACACACACACACACACACACACACACACACACACACACACATACAAACACACCCAAAATAAACATCTCAAACAACACTTCGGAATAGCATGCCACAAACAAACAGGAAACAAGATAAATGTTCACCACATAACTATACCAGTACGTGAAATGGCGGCATTAACCTTGCACTTTGGTGATAGATTATATCAGAAGCACGTGTAACAGCAAGAAATGACAACAGCAAAAGAAACACATCACAAACAAGGGAACCGAGAGCGTAACATAAAAAAATACCACAAGGACAAATAACTGGATTTATAGTAACTTTCAGTCTGAAACGAACTGAAAACAGAAAAATAGGAAACGTTTACTTGTTTGCAGATTGCGAACTGTAGAATGTACGGTAATTCGAACTACCAGCGTACCCAAGTAACAGCGTCATACGACGTATGTGGACAAATTTATATCCGTATTATTTCCAAATTTATTACCCCAAACTTAAATCTTTAAAAATAGCCTTAACCCAGTGACATGCGTCATAATTCTATACCACATGTAAACTAAAGTGAAATATTTGACACCAAATATTCGCTTCTTTGCAAACGTAAATTCATATAACCTGTAAAGAAGACAGATGTAGGCTATAACAAATATTTTTCATTTAACTTTATCCATTACTGCCAATCTTTCTTCTGTGACTCTATTGCTTTCGCAAAATAAAGAACAACCGCCTTCTGTCAGAATCGTCATTTTATTTCAATGCACGATGCATATGGAGCCCTGGGGGCTCATCTTCAGCACAGTATTAGTAAACATGTTTATGTAGATATATACACTTTTCGTTCTACAGCGCATTTTGTAAACACTAGTCAAAACAAGTCAAATAATTCATATGTAAGGATGCTGCGTTTCTATAAATAAACAGGTGTTATTATTTCAAAGGAGATACAAAGCCATTATATTATTAGTTATACATCGTATCATTTACAAAACAAATATCTGTGAATCTGCCAAATGTGTATATTATCAAATGGCTGCACTATTAAGTGTTTGTTTCTTTACAAAAAATAAACTTTTAAAGTAATCGAAAAAAACTTTGGCTGCTAAACTCTGTTTGTTTATTATTTTGGAGAAATAAATAAGCAAATACTCCACTGAAGATAGCACATGAAGTGCTGAAACCAAATTTTGGTAGCAACAAAACTATAAAAGTGTTACGTAAGCGGAATTCCCGGCCAACAGCACAAAAATCTTCGCAGAACGCAAAAATCCATATTCGACCTATCTGTTTCTGCTCTTGCGTCTGATGTTGCAGACGTTTTCGACCACTTTTTATTTTTCGCCGAGATGACGCAAGACTCGGAGAGACGGGAAGGTGTGGAAAGATAAAGCGGAGGGGCTGGAAGAGTCCCTCGCGTGTACCGTTACCCGCGGCTGTTCAATAATTACACGCTTTCGGCTAATTGCCGTGCAGTGCGCCGCAGTGTGGCGGCCGGAACAATTAGCTGTGTACGGGAATAGGCGCAGCCGCCCACGGGGCTTGCCAAAGGTCAAACACCTGCGCGGCAACGGCCGAATAGTGTCCAGGAAGGCGGTACGAGCGGTCAGAGAGTGGCAAAGAGACGCTTCTCTCCGCCTCTACACGTAGGCTCTCCTCTTCCGCGCAGGCACACACACCTGGCCTTTACGGCTAGTGTTTCAGCCTAGTACCGCTTCTAGCCTGCGACGTCTACTTCGCCTAACTTACCTTCCCACCTTTTTTTTTCTTTTAAGGCATTCGTAGATGCTCCCGAACATCGCACTGCAACATTCCTTAAAAATAAACCTGCTGGCGAAATGCTCGAAATACAAAATACGGCGAAATTTCCCACTGCAATTTTCAGTTAAGTTGTGGCCATTTCAGTCACGCAAACATCATGACAAGAAAGTAAATAAAAGGAGTTTGAAAAACAGCGTGTCTGTACCGTTCAGACGCTCATTAAACTAACCGAATTTAAAATTTAAAAAGTTCTGCGTTGACCTACCGGAAGCAGTGTTTCAGTCATTTTAAAACACAATGTTATTTTTGTCCATGTCAGATACTGTTGAACACCGTGGCCTTTCTGTAATTAAAGACTTTGAGTGAGACCCCACACAGCAACAAATACTTTTAATAAGTTTTATTTTATCGCCACGAGCGGTTTTGGGCTGTTATGCTTATCGTCAGATGTCTACATTTGTGTAACTATAGCGTCAAAGCCGACAGAACCACGCTGTCTGATCCTGTATTGCAAGAAGAATACTAATGTAATTACCGCCACTTTATGTGCTGTATGAGTGACTTAGATTATACAGGGTGAAAAGCATTTAAACCGACAAACTCTGGGAGGTTGTAGGGCACATCAAAACAAATATTTTTACCTAATGTCATTTTTTCCTATGAGGAGTGTTTAAACCGGTGGAGGCCGTATTACGCTCTTCAGTTGTTAGAGGCCGTATTACGATCTTCAGTTGTTAGAGGGCGTATTACGCTCTTCAGTTGTAGGTAACTGCTGTCCACCAGTGTAGTAGTGCACTGTCTCTGTTTACTAATGGAGCGATACACCTGGAGTGAGTACACTGATATGGTTGGTGCGTACTACGTAGCGCACCACAACGGACGAGCTGCACAGCGGGTTTATCAACAACAATATCCTAATCGCCGTATCCCGCATCATGCGACCTTTGCTGTTGTGTACCAACGCTTGCGTGAGACCGGGTCATTTAGCAGATTACCTGGACAGGGACGCCGTCGCACGGTAAGAACGTGGCAATTTGAGGAAGCTGTCTTGCAGCATCATCACTCCTGCAATTGCACGTAACGTCGGGACGAATCAGACGAATGTAAGAACAGTCCTTCGAGAGCAATTGTCACGTCCATTTCACTTACAGCGTCTCCACAACCTGGAACCAGTTGATTATCCACCCAGAGCACAGTTTTCGCAGTGGTACCTGGAACAGTACGAAATGCATCCTACATTTCCATCCTCTGTGTTGTTTACCGATGAAGCAACGTTCGGGCGTCATGGAGTCTTCAACATGCACAACTCGCATGTTTGGAGTGAGGATAACCCACATGGCACAGTTACTAGCGCTCATCAAGTGCGGTGCTTCGTTAATGTGTGGGTCGGTGTTGTTGGGGACTGTTTAACAGGGCCGTATCTGCTACCTAGGCCATTAAATGGCAGACACTATTACAATTTTCTCACCAGAGCATTGCCAGAATTACTGGAAAACGTCCCGCTCCCTACAAGACAACGCATGTGGTTCCAACATGACGGGGCGCCGGCACGTTTCAGTCGTCGTGTGCGTCGCTTCCTGGACCGACGCTTCCCAGAAACGTGGATTGGCAGAGGTGGTCCTGTACCATGACCTGCTCGATCCCCAGATATGTCCCGTCTGGACTTTTTTGTTGGTTTAATTAATTTGTCGCCAGAGAAATCTTCCTCTACCGGTTTAAATACTCCTCATAAGAAAAAATGACGTCAGGGAAAAATATTTGTTTTGATGTCCACTACAACCTCCCTGAGTTTGTCGGTTTAAATACTTTTCACCCTGTATGGTGAGGATAGCCGACTGTGTGGTCCAGAATATCGGTTGTCGTGAACACTAGGCCCTGGTCACCCACAAACAATGAGTCGACCACGACTGCAGCAGATGTTCGCTAGTTGGGCAAGCGGCTGCACAAAACACGCCACGCATGGACGGTCAGGGGATGACATCTTGCAGATCCTCGACAATGTCCCTCAGTGGATGGAGCGCTGGCAGAAAATCAGTCTTCTCCTCATCCGCTATGTGTCAGTAAGCAGAAACTACAGACCACAGCTGCGATTTGCATCAGGCTGGTTGTGTCTCGGCACTGAAGTCAGCAACCGGGCATCAGGCAGCCCATCATCGATCAGCTTGTCGTGGTCTCATCGAATCTCAATAGACTGGCACTCTCCGTGGCTCTAGCGACACAGACAGAATGGTGGCACGACTGCATGTGTCTTTGAGATCCGAAAGTTCCGTTATTTGAAGAGCCGAGCCCTCGTCTGTAAAGCGGTGGTTCTGGCTGCATGAATGAATCTGCCGTCGTTTTTCGATCTCATCAGTGCTAATTCTATCGCTGTGGTGGTTCGATAGCTATTCTGGGTTGCCGAGATCGAGCCTTCCTGCAACGTTTACCTGTTGCAGTAGCGCTTTAGATCTTTAGTTACTTCACACTGACCTGTTAGGTTGTATTGCGGCATTCGCCCTTTCGTTTCCCTCGCTCGGAGGTTGTGTGCCAATCCACGTCCTGTGCCCTGTTTTCTGCTACATCGGCGGTACGCCACATTGGCACCGGCCCCGAGCTGACCTCCTCGGCTCGGAGCTCGCCGTGTAGAACTTTATAAAAATTAGGCATGTGCACAGAAATTATTCTGCGGTGCAACAATATTGTGCTTTAATTAGTTGATAATTCAGGATTTATTTTTCTCACAAAATACATAGCACTATTCTTAGGCATTATACACTAAAACGCCAAAGAAACTGGTATCGACATGCGTACTCAAATATAGAAATATGTAAACAGGCCGAATACGGCGCTGCGGTCGGCAACGCCTATGTAAGACAATAACTGTCTGTCGCAGTTGTTAGATCGGTTACTGCTACTAGAATGGCAGGTTATCAAGATTTAAGTGACTCTGAACGTGGTGTTATAGTCGGCGCACGAGCGATGTGACACAGCACCTCTGACGTAGAGATTAAATGGGGATTTTCCCGTACGACCATTTCACGAGTGTACCGTGAATACCAGGAATCCGGTAAAACATCAAACCTCCGACATCGCAGCGGCCGAAAAATGATCGTGCAAGAACGGGACCAACGACGACTGAAGAGAAACGTTCAATATGACAGAAGTGGAACCGTTCCGCAAATTGCCGCAGATTTCAATACTGGGCCATCAACAAGAGTCAGCGTGCCTACCATTCAATGAAACAACATCGATATGGGCTTTCGGAGCCGAAGGCCCACTCGTGTATCCTTAATGACTGGACGACACAAAGGAGATGGAAATTTGTGGTATGGTCTTACGGGACCAAGCTCTTGAGGTCATCGGTCGCTAAACTTACACACTACTCAATCTAACTTAAACTAACTTACGCTAAGGACAACACACACACCCATGCCCGAGAGTGGACTCGAACCTCCGAAGTAGGGAACCGCGCGGACCGTGACAAGACGTCCTAGACCGCGCGGCTACCCAGCGCGGTACACGACACAAAGCTTTACGCCTCGTCTGGGCCATCAACGCCGTCACTGGACTGTTGATCACTGGAAACATGTTGCCTCGTCGGACGAGTCTCGTTTCAAATTGTATCGAGCTTATGGACGTGTACGGGAATGGAGACAACCTCATGAATCCATGGACCATGCATGTCAGCAGAGGATTGTTCAAGCTAGTGGAGGCTCTGTAATGGTGTGGGGCGCGTGCAGGTGCAGTGATTGGGACCTCTGAAACGTCTACATACTACTCTAACAGGTGACACGTACGTAAGCATCCTGTCCGATCACCTGCAGCCATTCATGTCCATTGCGCATTCCCACAGACTTGGGAAAATCCAGCAGGACAATGCGACACCGCCCACGTCCAGAATTGCTACAGAGTGGCTCCAGGAACACTTCTGAGTTGAAACACTTCCGTTGGCCACCAAACTCACCGGACATGAACATTATTGAGCATATCTGGGACGTATTACAACATGCTATTCAGAAGAGAGCTCCACCACTCGTACTCTTACGGATTTCTGGAAAGCCCTGCAGGATTCATGGTGTCGGATCCCTCCAGCACTACTTCAGTCATTAGTGAAGCCCATGCAACGTCGTGTTGCGGTACTTCTGCGTGCTCGTGGAGACCGTACACGATATTAGATATATGTTGCATGGGGGCTTAATTAAAATAAATATGAATGCAAATATTTTTAGTAGCTGTATGTCCGCTTACGCAAGTCTCGTAAACGGTTGGCCCTGACTAGTATTATTACGCAATCTGACTGCATGAAACAACAACAAAGAATGAAAAGAAAATTTCAGTTAATACAATTAATTAATTAAGTCCCCAGCAACTATAAAACCTACGAAACCAACAAAGCACAAGTGTAGCTGTTCTGTATGTGGTAGTATGACTCAACGCACATCTGGCACGGTTCTTCTTCAACAAGACAAGAATTTTTAAATACCAATTATACTGACGTGATAAAAGAAAATTACAAATACTATAATTGTGCAAGAAACCCAAAATTACACTCTAATACAAGAACACACGCCAGATGCTTTGTTGACTGAACCTGTAATGACACATTATTCAGGTCACTGAAAGAATAAAAGAATAAAAGAAAATACCTCCATATATATTGACGAAATGCACTCTGACCATTACAATATCTCCATTAGAACAACATCTGCTATCTCTCCCATCAAACCACTGCATAAAACATGGAACAACACTCTCCACTACCACATCTCACTCTGACTTCACGACAAGCAGTGTCCACCACAACTTCTCGGTAAGAACTGCTTGCCGCTACGTCTCAATAATCACTGCCAGTGGAGGCGGCGGAACAATACTCTCTGGCGCGATTTCTGGCGCTGTGGCTCAGTGTAGCCACCTTTCAATGTACCAGTTTCTTTGACTCTTCAGTGTAAGATGATCATAAACGGAAGTAAAACAAGGGTAATCGAATGTAGCCGCGTTAAGGTAGGTGATGCTTGGAGCACTGATGATGCACCATAAGTACTATGCGACTAGTATTAGGGCAACAAAATAAGACAGCAACAAAAGTAAAGAGGATACAGCATAAAGTGGAAATAATAAGAAAATCTTCCACGCAAAAAAGAAATTTCTGAACATTGAATGTTAGAAGTCTTTTCTACTCATCTCTGTAAGCAGGTGTCACAAGGAAAGCCTAGTACTTGCTGAAGATGGTTAAGATGATGCATGATGATGAAGTCTTTTCTGGAAGTATTTGTTTGGATTGTTCCTTTACACGGAAGCTTTTCAGATGCGGCGTTAATGAAGAATCCTCAGAGCTGGATGAGTAGATCGATTAACTAATGAAGAGGTACTGGACAGATTTGGGGAGAGAACATGGACAGGGAGAGTGGCAATTTACTACTGTTTGCTGATTTGTGTTCGGGAAGGTGTCGGTGTTAAGTGACTGTAAAAGGATACAAGAGAATTTATAGTTGATAGGATAAATGGCAGCTTGCTCTAAATGTAGAAAAATGTAAGTTAATACGGATGAATAGCAAAAACAAACCAGTAACGTACGAATACAGCATTATAAGTGTGTGGCTTAACACAGTCACATCGATTAAATACTTAGGTAACGTTTCAAAGCGATATGAAATGAAATGTGCACGTCATACTGGTAGTAGGAAAGGCGAATACTCGACTTCGTTTTACTTGCATGATTTTGGGGAACTGTACCTCCTCTAAAAAAGGAGATGGGGAATAGAACGCTAGTGCGACACATTCTTGAGTAGGAAGGAAGACATCGAAGTACATTAGGGGGTAATTTAGAGGGATGCTGCTAGCTTAGTTAACGGTAGGTTCGATCATCCACAAGTATTATGGGAATGTTTCGTGAACTCAAATGAGAATTCCTGCATGGAAGACGAAGCTCGTTTCGCAAGGCTCTTTTCCGAAAATTTGGAGAACCAGCACTTGAGGCCGACTGCAGGTCGATTCTACTGCGGCCAGAGTACATTTGGCGAAAAGATCACGGAGATAAGATGAGAGAAATCAGGACTCGTACGAATTCGTTTTTCCTTCCTTCTGTTTGCCACTGGAAAAGGCAAGGAAGTGAGTAGTAGTGGTGTGTGATACGCTTCGGCATGCGCCGTACTGTGACTTGCAGTGTACGTATGTCGGTGAACAGTTCGATGGCCCACGTTGACTGAAAGAGGGGGGTAGGTTGAGGAGACACGAAGCATCAAGGAAACGTCAGTTTGACAATCAGTTTACCGGTGAGCATTTTCAACTGAGTGTAGGGCGCAAACATGGATCGATTTGCCCAAGATAAACTAGCGTCGAGAGCTGCAGCGCGCCGGTGTTCGGAGTGACGACCAGAAAGGCAATCGTTCTTCAGTACAAGGATACAAACATACGATGATTAGTTACATTTATCTGCACATCAACGAGAACGATGCCAATATTTAGTGTGAGATGTATACTTCATTTTTCTAAAGATTTTTGTTTGCTTATATTTCATTCTTTTAGCTATCCAACACAGCTTGCTTCCTTTGTACCCACAGAATGTTATTCTTTGAAACTTACTGCCGGCTCTGAAAGACAAGGTTAAATCTCACCGTCGTTGTTATAGATATCAGTTGAAATATGGAAATATGTCTTAAATAGTAATTTAATGCTTCTGACAAGCGGTTCAGAGAATCAAACGTTTTTCATTAGATGGTTTGTATTTAATTAATGTAAAATATATATTGCTTTTTACGAAAATAAAATCGTGTGCGACGCGAAAAAATAGTATGTCATCGCAGGATAGCAATGGGCCGGCATGCCCAGAAACACACATAACAAAACGGCATCTATGTTGCATTATTTTTAAATGATCCCAACTGATGAGGGAGTTGGGAATAAAAATAAAGTGCCTGGCTGCAGATCTGTAATTACACATTCCAAATGACAAACAAATTGATAGTTTTGTCCAAAGTAAATGTAATTTTCGATAGTGCAGTCGTGCCACTGCAGAAACGGTAAAAGCTAAGACTAAATAAATGTTACACATTACGCAGGTCGAGCTAAATTAAATGTTAGGTTCAAGTCATTGTACCAGTGCCGGAAAATGTGGCGCGTGATAAAAGTGTGCGTGCAATAATCTCCAAAGTGTTCAGCACTTAAACACGTAGCTGCCCTGGTATTCTCTGGTAGGAGTGTAAGAATAATCCTCTACAGAGATCTTCGCATGCACCCATGCAAAACTGTAGTTACACAAGAATTAAGTGAGAGAGATTTTGAAACTAGCAGAACTTTGTGTGGCGAAATTCTTCAGAACATTCCCTCTCAATCTATGACGAGGCCCACTTGCTCTTGTCATTTACTCTTAAAAAAAAATATATTGCTACTAGGCAGCAGAAAATGCTCATGAACCAGGAACTTCACCAACGACCACTTCAGAGCCATCAGTGACAGATTGGTAAGCCGTTGATAAATTTGGTGTGTCTAATTTTGTGAAGAAGTTGGTGTAACGGCAACGGTTAATCAGAATGGCTACAGTCAAATGACAGAGACCTTCCTCCGACCTAAGATAAACCAGATTGTTAGGGGACCATGAAGAGGGAGAAGTCTGGTTCCAATGATAGAGACCTTCCACCGACTAAGATAAACCAGATTGGTGGGGGACCATGAAGAGGGAGAAGTCTGGTTTCAGAATGACGGAACCACAGCTCACACCTCTCGACGTAGTCTAGATATTTTGAAAGCGTTGTTTCCTGGACGTGTACCCTCTTGGAGAGGAAAAATCGCATCGCCTCCAATGTCACCCGATTAACCACGTGATTTTTTTCTGTGGGAACACTTTAAAAGCTCAAGTAAACGAACATCGGCCCAAGAACTTAGATAGGTAACCACGCATGAAGTGGCTGCCATTCCATTGGAAGTGACACGAAGAGCTGTGGACAACTTCCGGGAAACCTTTCTCAACGTCTCAAGAATGGAGGAGGCCTATTACCGGACATAATTTTTAAGACCAGCTAATGTAAAATGGCAAAGTATTTTCTCTGTATATTTGTTTGTAACTACCTTTTTTGGCGGACCTTCTACATCAATATCATTGTTACACCTTCCTACTACATTCGCGATTGGTACGCAGACAAAAGGACTATCGAGTATCATTCTGTGTGAGTTCGATTTTTCTTTTCTTTTTCTTGCAATTTGAGCAACGTGGTTATCAGCCGAGATACATTTTGGAGAAATTCATATGCTTCTTGACTCAGTGCGAAAATATTTCTTCGTGTTTCTTATAGCGTCTCCCATTGTAGTTTTCTGAGCTGTTCTCAGGCGCTCCAACGCTGACTGTAAAAATCCATGACCAGAACCGTACAGCTGGGCAGGGTATTAATTTTCCACTTGTTTTTAATCAGGTACAAACAGATGGCGAAATACGGCGAGTAAGGCTCGTCATACCGGTGTTTAGCCGACGGACGCCAACAAGTTCCTGCATTCCGTTCTATCGGTCAAAAGTTCGTAGAACACTTAGGCCTACGAGGCGCATAGTCCGAAGGAAATTGGCGGTGCGCACCGCTAGCCGCAACTGCGGTGTAATTACTCGTTGTCTTTTAATTACGCGGTCGTAAAAGCCGCGAGGCCGCGAGGCCGCGCACTGCTCACGCTCCGTGTGCGATATATAGCAGACGGCCGGGCGACAATGACCCAGGGTGACAGAGGGGGAGAGAGAGAGAGAGAGAGAGAGAGAGAGAGAGAGGCCGAGTTATGCCAGCGCCACCGGTAAAAAGCCGGTAATGGAATGTTTAAAGCGCTGTAAGGGCGGGCAAAGTGGTGCTTGGCGAGCGAGGTAACGACGGCTTCTGGTGGCGCGGGAGGACCAAGGACGATGGACCCGCGGCAGGTGCGGCCCGGCACGGCGGCAGCACACCTCCGCACGGCACTCGGCTTCCCCGTAGAATCCGCCCAAGCTGTAATTGCACTTGTTTCTATCGGTAACTCAGAAATCACTTTCGAAGTGCACTTCAACTAAAAGTGAGAATACATAGTGCCAACTCAACGGTTACTTTACTGGATATCAGGAAACATAGGCAAGAACGAAGCTCTGAATCCTAAGAAAATTGGAGCTACGCAATGCGTCACTGATTTGCTTAATCACCGTGCGATACAGGTATTGTCAACAGACTATAGAGGGAGTTGCCACAGAAAAGGCGTTCTGTACTGCACACAGTCTGCCTCTCAAACTTCCGTGAACTTCCGCCCAAATCAGAGTTGTATTACTTACTCCAAGAATATTTCGGTCAATGATCACGGCAGTAAAAATTAGGAAAAATCGAGGTACTAGGTCGACTAAGCAAACTACAATACTGAGCTGTGTGAAAAACTAGTTTTCTTAAAGCGGGGCGCAAATTACTCAGACCATAATCCTACAGTAAAGTACTCAGATGATTGAGTTGTTTTATGTATTGAAATTCAGTTCTTTAAGAAAACTGAGGTGGGGGTTACTGGTGAAACTCAAAGAATGAAACAGTTCCCAGTGTAATAAAGCATTAAATGCACGATACCACATCTCAGTTCCTAAGCTTCCATCCAGTGACTGTATATGGTGTGTACCACTTTAAATTATCGATTTGCCCATGAATCTTTAATCGGGTAGGACTATGTGTCGCCGGCCGAAGTGGCCGAGCGGTTCTAGGCGCTGCAGTCTGGAACCACGAGACCGCTACGGTCGCAGGTTCGAATCATGCCTCGGGCATGGATGTGTGTGATGTCCTTAGGTTAGTTAGGTTTAACTAGTTCTAAGTTCTAGGGGACTAATGACCTCAGCAGTTGGGTCCCGTAGTGCTCAGAGCCATTTGAACCATTTGACTATGTGTCGTCCTTAATAAAATCATTATTTACTGAAAACGGTATTCAGCCTCCAAAGGAAACAATGGAGCGAGGTATTACCCCCCAAATGTCAATTGACTCTCCTTGACCGAATTATCAAGTTCCTGTTTGTTAATAGAAGCGCACTGACCGTGTAGGCCTGTAGGATGGTGCTCTCAGCGGCGCCACATCGATCTTCTTCCACACCTTGTCGTAGTTCAGAACCCGCCGCAGCCGACATTACCACTCCTCGTTTAAATACCGGGTGAACCTTAATAAAAACGGACAAACTGCAGGGACGGATTACTGATTGGAAATAGAGGAAAAAGGGTCCCATGAACGTGTTCTAACATTCTGCGTGGTGTCTGTTTGTTGTATATCGTGTCTCCCTACCACTTTCGCGCAACGAAGCTCTGAGCGTGTTTTTTTGGGAATTGACTAGTTTGCACCTGGGACCTGTTGCTGTTAAGGAGGCGCCAGACCACACATGACATGTAGAGTTCAGAAGAGTTCAGTGAGGCTAGTGATGGTATAACCAAATACTTAATGATTTCAGCGTCAGCTCCGCTGCATTCCCTGTAAAAGAATCTTAATACTAACTAAATTTAGTGGAAGGGGTTCGAGGCTTTCCTATTTTTAGTTAGCTGATAAAATAACGTCGAAAAAGCAGTTAAATTTACCATTGGAAATTTTATTCTACTCACAAAACATTGTTTATAAATTGCACTATTGATAAAAGGAAATGTTTTAATACAGGATGATAAAAACCAACTGCGTTCAACAAAAATGTGAACGAATATTCCCTGAGTGGGTTTCCAAGTTCTACAATGGATCGAAGGATGACCTATGCCATATCACATCTATAATCTAGGTTTAAATTAAGTTTCACAAGAGATAAAACTATCAAAATGGTCTACAGTGACCTCAATTATCTTTAATTACTTATCTAACTTGTCGTAAATTACAGTGGCTGATGTGGCTTCTCAATAACTATATAACAGAAAAATCATCGCGTTTCAGATTTTTACTTCAAGTGGCAAATGTGAACACCATGAGCTTTAATTGACAACCGACACTAATATTACGCAAAAAGGGGGTGTAACAGATGAGACTTCTGCAGTTCTGAGTGAAGCTTTATGCGCTGTTATGCGGCATCTCGTGCATTCATTACCTTGTCGGTGTTCGTCAGGGGGCGGCGGCCAGCACAGCTCCGCTCACCTCGCCGTCTCGGAAGCAACTCTCTCCTAACTTCTCCTTACTACAATTTACCGAAGTTGGTTTAAAAAACCTATCTGGCTGTGTTTTCATCTGACCAATCAGGGTCTCAATGTTAACCGTAAGCTCCGCCTACAAAAATTCTGTCTATCCAATGAGAAACGTTATACTTTTCATGGTGGGGCAATTTTTTAAAGTTTCCAACGTAACAGATACGCGAAAAAGTCTCACGCTAAAACTTGCAGCTGGTGTGGTCCTTTTAGTGTAATCGTAAGATCTATACTGTTCTTCTGGAGGGCTCTATCTTTTAACATTGGCTGGGGGGTGGTCCTGATGTAACAGAGACGCGAAAAAGTCTCACGCTAAAACTTGCGGCTGCGGTAGCCCTTTTTGTGTTATCGTAAGATCTATACTGTTCTTATGGAGGGCTCTAGCTTTTAACATGGGCTGGGGGCTGGTCCTAGCGGTTAGCTGGCGACGTGGGTGTCCGTCCCTTATCGTAGGGCCTTGTAGCTTAACACGGTTCTGCTCTCGGCTTCTGTTCTCGTTTCTCCCCTTGTAACTGCGTCTGTCTCACGGTGGGAAGGTATGACATACATTTAGGCATTCTTGTGTTAGTCTGTGGTATTCCATTTGCTCACTCGTTACTCGTATTACTTTGGTTAATTTAATGTCACGATTTATTCGGAGCTATGTGACATATTACTGGATTTGCTTACCATGTCAGGTTTTTCATGGAAGGTGTTGGATTTGCCTGACACCTTACAATGTGTTCGGAAGGGCATCGTTGCCACGGTAGATGGCGCTGTCGAATGAAAGTTCCTTTGACCACCTACCGTGTGTCCTTCGTGTGTTGCAGGCTTTGTGATTTGCGCAGAGTAACGTAAGTAGCAGAATGGTTCGGTATTCACATCGGCAACAAGACGCGATGGTGTCTGTGTACAGCCAAGAGGATACATGGTCGAGAGCCAGACACCAAACACATTACGTGCAGGGAGGCGGCGGACTGAGCGGACACAAGATTTGGAGGACCGATTCTACAGAATATTGAGATGAACACTAATTCAAGCTCCGGGCGAGTGGCCCGCCAACATGGTGTAAGTCAAAGTAAGATTGTGTGTATCCTGCATTACAACCGCTACTATCGCTATCGCCTGCAGTCCCATGGAACCCACTTTGATCATGTGTTGTGACGTGGATGTGACGCAGCTCTGCTCCAGGACGATTTGTTGTCGTTGCACGCACACCGTCCATTTCTGGACACATGTTCACAGGACCTTTCTACCTCTATTTCCAGTCAGGAATCCCTCCCTGCTGTTCGTCAATTTCATTAACGTTCACCCTGTAGACATTAACATAGGAGTATATAGCTGGACAAAGTTTGAGCAAGAAAATTAAGAAACTCGGTTTTCGAAATTATGCGTGCAGTTGCGTATATCGATGAATATAGTTCTGGGTTACACAGTTTCTTAGAAGGGGTTTGCTACCAAACATTTGGGAGCAGTGGACAAACTAATATGTTACGTTCCCGGTGTCCCGCCCTGTTCACATATTTCTGAGTGTGCTTTCCCAAATGTAAGCAAATGCTGCGTTCTATAAACGCTTTTTAGGACTGACGCCATGTCTCATTTTATCTTGTATGATGATCATAATTTCATTATTTTCCTTGCTTAAGGCAGGCTCCATTTTATACGCAAAATATGGCTACATCTCACGTTCTTACCCAAAAGGAAAGGATATTCAGCTCCCTGCTCGGATCTCCGGGAAGGGAGGCGGAATTGTGGAGACACAACTTGTTTCAAATCAGCAACGTTATCAAAACAAGGACTGTTGCCTGGAACGTTAAAAATCAGCTACAAACAGGAAAACTAAAAAACTTTAAAACAGAGATGGAAAAGAATAATACGAACCAGGCATGAGTTGCTGAGATAAAATGGGACGGACTTGGAGGACTGCAGTCAGATGAATATGTAATGTTTCTGAGGAGAACCGATTAATGGAAGGAATGAAGTAGGAGTGAGTCTGACAAGAGAATTAGCTAAGTGTGTCGGAAAGCTAGACTACGCAGTAACAGAGTTCTTGGTATAAGATTGAAAGGAGTACAAAAACATGTATTAATTATACAGGTGTCTCTGCCAACTTCAGAATTTAATAACCAGCACGTAGGGGAAACACGTAACTTTACACTGAAACTAGTAGATGATAAACAAGGATGTTGCAATGCAGTAAAGGGTAGTTCGAAAGACATTGTGGGACAAGAGAAAGATGGGACCGTAGTAGTCAGTCATGGTCTTAGAAGGAGGAATGGCAAAAGTGAACGAGAACGGCTTTTTGACTTCCGCAGGTAAATAATGGCAGTGGCAAACACATTTTTCAAAAATCACGGGAAGAGACTCTACACTTGGAAATCACCAGGGAAAAAATACAGAAAATACTGATTTTATATTGGTGGAAGAAAGGTACAGTGTGGAATCAAGAAGGTGTACACATTTCCAGGTGCAGATATTGATAGCGACCTCAGTTTGCTTCTGGCGGAAATACAAATAAAAATGGAAAAGTGAAGAAGGCTGCCATGGTGAAGAAGTAGGATCTAGAGAAGATAAGATACGGAAATGGAAAAAAATTACGAAAATGCTATCACTAGAGTTTACTAACACAAGAGACAAAGATCAACCTGATAACTTCAATGAGTATTGAAATGTGCTGGAAGAAGGAATCATAAAGGCCGGGCGGAAAGTATAGGATATGTAGGCGGGCAAAGGACGAAAACGGAGAAGAAAAGAAAAACCAAAAACAAGAACACTGAAGATGCAAGAAATATGTACCGAAGGCTGAATAATGAACAGTGTAGAGAAACGGAGCAGGCTAGGAAAGAATGGCTGAAAGAGGAGTGCGACACAATTGAAGAAGTGAGAGGAAGAGAAGATATAATTTACCGTACAACAGAGTAAAGATGAAAATGTAGCATCCAAAGATTGTGAGGCTGTGTCCGAACATGGGAAGACGATTTAAAAGAGCCACGTGTTACAGATCGCAAATTAACAATTCTGGAACTTGAATTCTTGAACAGTGTAACTGGTAATGAGAAAGGAATAACAGTCATAATGTGTGAAGTAAAGAGTGCAGTAGCTGTAATGACAAATGAGTAAGCAATAGATACGAAGAGCAATATGAAAATGTTTAGCCAAGAAGGAGTAGCAGAAATATTGAGGTTATATAAAAAATATATATGCCAATGGTGAACGGCGAGAGGAGTTTCTGACAACAGTAATTACTACAGTAGCAAAAAAACAAGGAACCAAGAAGTGCAGTGAGCACAGAACAGTTAGCCTCATTCCGTACGTAGCCAAATTTATTTTAAGAATTATTAATAAAAGACTATCAACGTAAAGAAGGAGAATCTGGCTGATGAGTAACTTGGTTACTCAACCTTTCACAGCCGGTGGGCATTGTTTTTACTCATTTGAAAAGTCTGTAAAGACAGCTGCACTATCTGTATCGCCTTGCTACCTCACTGTGCACTTCTCGAACATGAACGGGTTTAGACGTTCATTGTGCCAACGGCCTTGCCGCAGTGGTAACCCCGGTTCTCGTCAGATCACCGAAGGTACGCGCTGTCGGACTTGGCTAGCACTTGGCTGTGTGACCGACCGTCCAGTCTGCAGAGCACGGGTGCACTCAGCCCTTATGAGGCAAATTGAGGGGCTACTTGACTGAGAAGTTGTGCCTCCGGTCACGAAAACTGGCAACTGCCGAGAGAGCAGTGTGCTGACCACATGACCCTCCGTATTCGCATTCAGTGACGCCTGTAGGCCGTGGACGACACGAAGGTCGGTCGGTACCGTTGGGCCTTCCGAGGCCTGCTCGGGCGGAGTTTAGTTTAGTTTTGACGCTGATTCTATCTGATATTCTGTTGATGTAGTTCATTTTTATGCCAAGTGTGTGTATATAAGAGTCCAAATAACGCATGTTATAATGCAGAACGTTTAGTAAACTTACTTCAGCTCCACAAATTGTTTTAATTCAGCAAACGTCTCTTTTACTGAGTGAAATTTAAATTCGTCACACATTAGACGCAACTTCCGCTGTTGCTTGTTATGTGTGACATTCATCTATTTGTTTACAAAATTGATCGTGTTCTATCTGTTATACTTTAATGTATTTAGACATTTCGATTAGTGTCAAATTTTATTTATCTCTACAGCCTGGCCCTTAAGAGTTACTGTACGACGGAATCAGTGCACATCTGGAACGTGCCTGTAGCTTGTTTCGCATTAGGGTCTATGTATGTTTGTAACTCCTTACTTTTATGCATTTTGTTCCTGCCAAAGCAACTGTAGCACGCCTAGGTTTCTGTTACATGCAATATACAATCAGTTATGTATGTCACATGTACGTATCGTACTAAGCGCCACAAAGTTTATACACTGAAGAGCCAAAGAAACTGCTACACTTGCCTAATATCGTGTAGGCCCCGCAAGCATGCACACGTGCCGAAACACGACGTGGCCTGTACTCGACGTTTGCCTGGAGTAGTGCTGGAAGGAATTGACACCATGAATCCTGCAGGGCTGTCCAGAAATCCGTAAAAGTACGAGGGGTGGAGATCTATTCTCAACAGTACGTAGCAAGGCATCCCAGATAGACTAAATAATCTTCATGTCTCGAGAGTTTGGTGGCCAGCGGAAGTGTTTAAACTCAGAATAATGTTGCTGGAGCCAGTCTGTAGCAATTCTGGACGTGTGGGATGTCGCATTGTCTGCTGGAATTTCTAAAGTCCGTCGGAATGCACAACGGACATGAATGGATGCAGGTGATTAGACAGGATGGCACGTACGTATCACCCGTCGTAGTCGTATGTAGGCGTATCAGGAGTCCCATATCACTCCAACTGCACACGCCCCACACAGTTACAGAGCATCCACCAGCTTGAACAGTCCCCTCTACATGGAGGGTCCACGGATCCATGAGGCTGTCTCCCTGTACGTACACGTCCATCCGCTTGGTACAATTCGAGACGAGGCTCGTCCGACCAGGCAACATGTTTCCAGTCGTCAACAGTCCAATGTTGGTATTGACGGGCACAGTCGAGTCGTACAGCTTTTGTGTCGTGCAGTCATCAAGGGTACACAGGTGGGCCTTCGGCTCCGAAAGCCCGTATCGATGATGATTCGTTGAATGGTTCGCACGCTGACACTAGTTGATGGCCCAGCAATGAAATCTGCAGCAATTGGCGGAAGGGTGACATAAGTGTCACGTTGAATGATTATCTTCAGTCGTCGTTGGTCCCGTTTTGCACGATCTTTTTCCGGAGCCGCAGCCATGTCGGAGATTTAATATTTTATCGAATTCCTGATATTCACGGTACACTCGTGAAAATCCCCACTTCATCGCTATCTGAGAGATGCTCTGTCCCACCGTTCGAGCGCCGACTATAATATCACGTTCAAATTCACTTAAATCTTGATAACCTGCCATTGTAGCAGCAGTAACTGGTCTAACAGCTGCACCAGACACTTGTTGTCTTACATAGGAGCTGGTACATATCTCTGTATTTGAATACGCATGCCTGTACCAGTTTCTTTGGTACTTCATTGTATAATCTTAAGATACTAGTCACTATCGGTCTATGAAGTCACTAAATAGCGATCAGCTCTGCAGTTGGTTGAATGTGTTATGCATCAATTCACAGCGTTATCGCCGATTTCTTATGTAACATGAAAGAGTACTCTGTCTAGCAGATTTTATATGCTGACGATGTAATTTATATTGCTATGCGACAGCAAATAAATCTGTATAAATACGAATCATTTTTGTTGTTAAGATATTGTTTGTTCATAATTGGTTACATCAATGTGTGTGTCATACTTTTATTTTCGGTGACGAATTCTTCGTTTTATTATCTGATGGTAATGATTTTATATTCGGTTGATGCATAAGTTCGTTGCGTTTTTCCATAAGTTTAGTAAACACAACACATCCACAGAACAGATACATTAGTCATCAATTATATAATCACCATCATTACTTATACAAGTCTGCCAACGCTAGGGTAACTTTTCGATTCCTCGACTGTAGGAATCACATGATTTTGTGGCGAAGAACTCTGTAGATAAATTTTCGGAGCGCTTTTTTTTTTATCGGGAAAGGAGGTTCTTTGAAGGTTGTTTGATAGAGAGCGGAGAAGGTGAAAACCTGAGGGCTTGAGATCAGGTGAATAAGGTGGATGCAGAGTGAGTTCCCGACCCAATGCCTGCGAAGCGTTTTTTGTCAGTCTAGCAGAAAGCTGGCGGGCGGTTAACGTGGAGTAGCATCACTTCACGCGGTCTTCCTGGTCGTTGTTCTTAGACGCTTCTGCGAGACCTCTCAGTTGTTGACAATAACTGCCAGCAGTGACGGTTACATCTCGGGGAAGTAATCTGCAGTACAACACACCATCCTGTTCCACCAGGTGCATAACATTACCTTTTGTGGACGAGCGCAGGTCTTTCTTTGAGAACTGTTGCTTTGTTTGGGCTGAATCATTACTTTGTTTTCCATGTGTTAACATACAGCATTCCTGGTAACCAGTAACGATAAAGGACAGCAATGGTCGCTGTTGATAATGAGCTAGCAGAGATGCACATATGGCCACACGCTGATTTTTGTGGTTTTGCCTTAAAGCATGTGGTGCCCACAACCCCATTTTTTACCCTTCCCCACTGCATGCAAGTGTCTCACGATGATGGAATGACCACAGTTAATTACATTTTCCAGTTCTCGAGAACACTGGCGTGGAGCACTGTGCATTAGTACGTTTAAACGACCCTCATCAAACCCCAGAGGTCTTCCCGAAAGTGGAGAGTCACTAATGTCAAAACGATCCTCCTTAAAACGAGAAAACCATTTTCTTGCCGTGCTCTGTCCAATTGTCCCCATACACGATGCATGTGTTTCTAGTTGCCTCTTCTGCTAACCTCAAACAAATATTCCGATTTCTCCACTTGGCACTCCATTTCCTAGCGTCCACAGCTCCACTCACTGTCTCCAAATGACACGATGACAATATATAAACTCAAATAGCAACAGTGAGCTACAAATAAAAAAGACAGTCGATAAAAACCGGAATACCAACATGCAAAACAAAAACACTACGAACTTGTGCACCAACCTAATATTTGTCTAATATGATAGTGTACTTGCTTTTAACTGAATATGTGACATTTTATTACACGTGTGCTGTCGTCAACATTTATATCAAATAATGGATTTGTAACAGTTTACTCTTGCAATGCTACTTAGGTATTATTTCAGTCTGGTATACAAGAACCAGATTATAATACGTAGAGTGAAAACGTTCGTTAAGTGAAGAATTTTATCCCGAGTTAGAGGCGATAATCATGACATTTTTCAAATAGTGATGAGTTGTGGGGCACCATCACCTGAAAATACAAGTATATTGATTAATAATAGTTTCATCGGGCCTAGGACCTGCCTCACACTCACCTTTTTTCTACTTTTCTTTCTGTATTCTGAGGGGTCGATCAGTTTGTAAAACCTCGGTTCTTTTCATCCACGAGTAGTGCGATAGAGGTTTTCGGATTACTTACGAGGAGACTCGTCTTCCAGCATTCACTTAAGTCGTGTGTCTGTGTGTGAGAGAGAGAGAGAGAGAGAGAGAGAGAGAGTGAGAGACAGATAGACAGGCAGTTAGAGCTGATGAACAGTAGCAGAAACGAGAATAGTCACTTGGGGAATACCAAAATTAGTGGAAGAAATCTCTTGTCTAGTGCGTCTGGTTACGCAACACGCAGAAACAAGGAACACACAGAAATGGTTTGGCGCAAGTGAAGTAGTCTTTGTTCCACGACAGAAATATTTCGTCATGAAATAATCACATTGAATGAATGAAGAACTTCTGAAACACGGATTTGGCACAGGTGAAGTAGATCTTGTTCCACGAAAGAAATACTTCGGCGTGAAATAATCGCACTGAATCGACGAAGAACTTCTGAAACATTACACGTAAGTGAAACGTGAGCGGTGGGAGGGAATGAGAGGAATAATTTTGATGCTTACCAGATGTACTTCTACTGAAGTATTCTAAATATTATGTGAACAAATAAAGAATAACTTGAACAGTTACAAGAAAAACTGGTAAACGTTTAACAGAAGACACGCTACGTTCTTGGGGCTTTAATGTGCTACCGGTAAGAACAATTACAGGGAAACGGTGTCCCTCCAATGAATATACCTTCTCGCACAGGCTATGAACGTACAAGCCATAAAAGGTTTTGTTAGTCTACCGAGAGTAATCAATTGTTTGGCAGAAAACAGAAATGTATTTCCGTAGAAGTAACAGTTATTTGTACATAAGAGCTCCTTTTATACCATAAATGAGTTCTTGAACATCTGTTAATATTTAATATATAGCTATAAAAAGTCACTGAGTACCTCTGTATGCCTTTTTATTCAATAAATGTCCGTGATTGTTGCAAGAGAACAACAAAGAAGTCATTAAAAGTAGTTATTTAACCGACCAGAATCTGGCAGTAATATAGTGTTCTCTCACTTTTAACAAAATGTACATACGAATAACAGTATTTTATGGCGATTTTGTGATGGCAATAAATGTGTACGAAGTTCAATGTTCGTCTCCCGTAGACCTCAATATTAACAAAAACTTTCAGGCATACGGCACGAAACGAGCATGTATTGACAAAACAGAATCGGCCGCTTTTAGAAACTGAATATATCACTTTTATTTCCTATTAAGTAGTTCCATACTACTATCTACTAGCTGCGCTCAAATTTTCTAAATGTAGCACAGTAAAATTAGGTGGCCGGCAAAAGTGCAACCTTGAAAAACCTGCTAGCCGGTGTGGCCGACCGGTTCTAGGTACGTCAGTCCGGAACCGCACGACCGCTACGGTCGCAGGTTCGAATCCTGCCTCGGGCATGGATGTGTGTGATGTTCTTATGTTAGTTAGGTTTAAGTAGTTCTAAGTTCTAGGCGACTGATGACCTCAGAAGCTAAGTCGCATAGTGGTCCGAGCCATTTGAACCATTTTGAAAAACCTGTTATTCCTAACCTTATATCAAACAGCTGACTTACACTGTAGTAATAAAAGCCGTGGGACAGCGACATGCACATACACCGATGGTGGTAGAGTTCCGTGCGCGAAGTATAAGAGGGTAGTGCAACGGTGAAGCTACCAGATGATGATTCAAATGGCTCTGAACACTATGGGACTCAACATCTGAGGTCATCAGTCCCCTAGGACTTAGAACTACTTAAACCTAACTAACCTAAGGACGTCATACACATCCATGCCCGAGGCAGGATTCGAACCTGCGACCGTAGCGGTCGCGCGGTTCCAGACTGAAGCGCCTAGAACCGCTCGGCCACACCGGCCGGCACCTGCCACATGATTCATGTGAAAAGGTCCCCGACGTCATTATGGTCGCAAGACGGAAATTAACAGGCTTTGAACGCGGAATGGTAGTTGGAGCTAGACGCATGACACATTCATTTCGGAAATCGTTAGGGAATTCAGTATTCCAAGATCCACAATGTCAAGAGTGTGCCGAGAATACCAAATTTCAGGCATTACCTCTCACCACGGAAAACGCAGTGGCCGACGGCCTTCACCTAACGACCAGAGTAGCGGAGTTTGCGTAAAGTTGACAAAGACAACAGACGAACAACACTGCGTGAAATCAAGATTGGACGAACCTGTAGGCTAGGACAGTGCGGCGAAATACAGCGTTAATGGGCTATGGCAGCAGACGACCGACGCGAGTACCATTGTTAAGATCGTGACATCGCTTGCAGCGCCTCTCCTGGGCTCGTAACCATACGGCTGGACACTAGACGACTGTAAAACCGTGGTCTAGTTAGATTAGTTCTGATTTCAGTTGGTAGGAGCCGATGGTGGGGTTTGAGTGTGGTGCAGACCCTACGAAGCCATGGACAAAAGTTGTCAACGCGGCACTTTGCAAGCTGGTGGTGGCTCCATAATGGCGTGGGCCGTGTTTACGTGGAACGGACTGGCTCCTCTGGTCTAAATGAACTGATCACTGACTGGAAATGGTTATGTTCGGCAATATGGAGACCATTTGCAGCCATTCATGAACTTTGTGTTCCCAGACAACGACGGAATTTTTGTGGATGACAGTGCGCCTTGTCACAGGGCCACAATTATTCGTGACTGGTTTGAAGAACATTCTGAACAGTTCGAGCCAATGATGTGGCCAACCAGATCACGCTAAGTGAGTTGCATCGAACATTTATGGGACATAATCGAGAGGTCAGTTTGTGCTCATCTTGAATCGGCAACACTTTCGCAATTGTAGACGACTATAGAGGCGGCATGGCTCAATATTTCTGCAGCAGATTTTCAACGACTTTATTGAGTCCATGACACGTCGAACTGCTTCACTACGCCAGGTAAAGCGAGATCCGACGCGATATTAGGAGCTATCCCACGACTTTTTTCATATCAGTGTATCTCCCATTTCATAGGCCCTGTACCTACAAAGGTGCACATTGATATATATCAAAGAACAACAGCTATCTATGTTTGTAATAGCGTACACATCTTTACTCTGAACATTTCTGCTTGTAGTGCAGGCAACAGGAATCTTCAGTTCTTGAATCATGATTATTAAACAATTTGTAGGAGGACTCGCACGTATGATATGCTTCTGTTTATCTTTTGAACCTGTCGCGATGAAAATCTTAATGCTTTATGCTGGATGGCGTATTTGATGAACTGAATACAAAACTCCGCATTGAACCCAGACAGATAGACGGTAACCAACATTTGTTTCGTATAGTAATTACGTAAATTGTAAGCCTGAATGAAGACTTTATGCCATTTGCAGAAGCCATTAGGGAATGAAAATACGCGCAAAAAGCTGATATCCCTCTCTTCAAGCAAATGCAGTGAGCGATGTCTCTAAGTGAACTGATCTTATTGACTGGTTGCATCTCTTTGCCGATTTAGTTTCAGCTTGATGTACCAGGTGATTTCCTCGAACAACTAGACACCGTGTTTCATTTATTGCGTGGTAATCAATATCTGTTTCTGGTATGAGAAAATCGCTTGTGTTTATAGGAAATTGTATCATACCATTCTGTCCTATAAGGGAAGTGCGTGACTTAGAGCGCTCAGAACCGCACAAAAATCTGCATGGGATATAAATCTCCCTGGTCAAAAAACTTGTCAAGTGTCGTTCGCCCACAAAATGGCGCCCCTTACTACGAGAGAGATTTGAAGGCTCATATCGAGCGGGGTAGGGCTGTGCTTACCACACTGCACTCGCATTCGGGAGGACTACGGTACAAATCCGTATCCTGATTTAGGTTTTCCGTGATTTCCTTAAACCACTTAAGACAAATCCCGGTATTGTTCCTTCGAAAGGGTGCGGCCGTTTCCCTTCCCCATCTTTCCCTAATCTGAACTTGTGCTCCGTCTATAACGACCTCGCTGTCGAATGGACTTTAAACAATCATCTCGTGTCCCTCCTCCCCCATCCTCCTCCTCTTCCTTCTCCTCATCCTCCTCCTCCTCCTCCTCTTCCACCTGAAGGCTCACCAACATCTAAGAGAGCAACTTCGGTAACGTGAAGAAATAAAATATCCAAGTAACTGGACCAATAACACACTAAAGACAACAAAATATTGCCAACGACTTAACGTATTCTCCTTCAGGCAGTATTATCTCTATATGAAAAGGATTGTTGATTTCGCACAATGTGAAGTATCATAAGTAAAGTCACAAGATCGTCAAATTAGTATCAGACTTCTATGTGCTATACAGTCATCTTTCTGCGTCGAAGTACAATTACAATATGCTTGACAAAATTCAGGATATGACTCTGATATATCAATATCATCGTCTGATAATTGAATTAGCGTGGCGTTTGATACTGCACTGCTTGAATATCGTAAGTGGCGCTGAATGTGCAATAGTGGTTTTAGCCAGATGTGAATATTGTTCTGTTCCACTGTGGTCTGATCACTTCATTGAAATTCCACAATTGCGTTACGAAAAACGAATAGTTGTGTAACACTATCAGGTCAGTAGAAAAATTTGTTGTTCTGACAGCGTAATTAATTTAAGCAGAAGGAAATATAACAGTGTCGGCCTGTGTGGCCAAGCGGTTCTAGGCGCTTCAGTCTGGAACCGCGCGACCGCTACGGCCGCAGGTTCGAATCCTGCCTCGGGCATGGATGTGTGTGATGTCCTTAGGGTAGTTAGGTTTAAGTAGTTCTAAGTTCTAGGGGACTGATGACCTCAGATGTCAAGTCCCATAGCGCTCAGAGCCATTTGAATCATTTGAAATATAGCAGTAATTCTGTTTTGGGCCTATTACATCGATATTTTGGGTCTTAGAGTTACCAATGTTATACTTTTAGACACAGAATATTTTATTGTTCAAATGTCTCTCAAGGTAAGAGGTGTAGGTTCGCATGCGAATGGCTCGTGCCACTGTTTTTGGAATGAGCGATTTATGCTGTAAGCGCATTTTCGTGCGGTTCCGAGCGTTCCATGTCATGCGTTTTCCTTTTGAGATAAAGACTTAACTTATTTGCCGAGAGCCAGCCGTTGGCCTCGTAAACTGCCGCCTGAGGAGTGTCCGGTAATTTTATACCTGCCCCAGAAACTGACAATGCTCTAACGAATAGCAGGCAAAATTTCCAGATGATGACACATCCCGTGCCCTGAAGCAGGCACGTTTGTACTAAAGACCAGAAAAACTAACATAAAAGTTTATATTTCAGAAACAGAGAATTACCAAGCGATCGTGTCATTTTTCAGGTTACAAAGAGGATTCTTCATCTTTGGAAAGAAAGAGATGGTGAACGAGGGGTAGTAGCGGTTCAAGGTGGCCTTCCTTGTATTCGAGAGAGGAGTAGTTCATCGCCTCATTCAACCATTCACTTTTGTTGCGTAATAATGCGAAAGTGTGGACGTCAAATGTTGTATATTTTGTTATGTGGAATAAAGGCTGTGGTCTCACCACTTTTTTCCACTCTGCTGTTTTTACTGTTTTCTATTATGAGGCCGCAGCTGCTTCGAAATCGACAGCGAATATATAAATAACAAACAGGGTAGAAAAAATATTCTCCGCAATAAAATCCAGATTTAGATTTGGTGGATCTTCTGTCACAGCAGTAACCCCAGGAAAATGGCGGGGTACTTCCTGATCTGGTTACCAATATATTTCTTTTATCACTTCTCTTCAATGACTCCGCTGTGGAGGGCGGTTAAATTATAACTTTTCTCTTCCGTTTGTTTTTTCTTTTTCTTTTTAACAGGTAGTTGTGTCGGAGGACCCTCGTGGTACACAAACAACAATGGGAAACTTCTTCAGAAAGAGCACCGTAGATAAAAAGTAATGTACAAAATCATAGATATTAATGGGCCATTTTTAGATCCCAGTAAGTCAGTGCGCAAACCCTTGGATAACTGCTGCAGCAATATCATATCGTATGATTTCTTCTAAGACTCTACGACATTTTGTGCATATGCTGAATCCGTCAATGACGTAAAAATCGTTTATACATCCCTCTTGGCAAAACAGGGACCGACATACACAATAGCCGCGAGGGATTAGCCGAGCGGTCTAGGGCGCTGCAGTCATGGACTGTGCGGCTGGTCCCGGCGGATGTTCGAGTCCTCCCTCGGGCATCGGTGTGTGTGTGTGTTTGTCCTTAGGATAATTTAGGTTAATTAGTGTGAAAGCTTTGGGACTGATGATGACCTTAGCGCCGGCCGCGGTGGCCGTGTGGTTCTGGCGCTGCAGTCCGGAACCGCGGGACTGCTACGGTCGCAGGTTCGAATCCTGCCTCGGGCATGGGTGTGTATGATGTCCTTAGGTTAGTTAGGTTTAAGTAGTTCTAAGTTCTAGGGGACTTATGACCTAAGATGTTGAGTCCCATAGTGCTCAGAGCCATTTGATGACCTTAGCAGTTAAGTCCCATAAGATTTTTACACACATTTCAACATTTTTTTGAAATACACAATAGCAAACGGGGAACACGAAATATAAAACTCTGTGTTGAAACATGTCTTTAAAAGAGAAATAAAGGAATACAACCGCATAACTGCCGTTTTCGACCTATTGTGAGTGGCACAGCAATCACTATCCACAGTCTAGATGCTTCGGGACAAGGCAGGGACAGAAACAGCAAATGCCGAAATATTTAATTCTGTCTTCAAATGTGCCTTCACGAAGGCAGATCAATCTTTTAATAGCCGCAGCACTTAAAACATGAGTGACAAAGTAATCAGTAATGTTTACCTTGAAAAGCAACAAAAAATAATATAACGGTATGATGTACCAGGGTCCAGTGTAACGGATGTCAAGCTCTAGACAGAACTGGTTGTATGATTTCGTCGCAACGTTCTCAACAACGTATCGCAAGGTAGCTTAAGCAAACAAATGGTCCCAATGGATAAGAAGACATATTCCACTCATTTGCAAAAAAAGTGATCAATAGAGCTACCGTCCTGTATAACCCACATGTATTTGTAGTGGAATCTTAGAACAAATTGGGTTGTGAAGCATATTGACTTAACAGGAACAAAATATCACTCTCCGTGGAAACCATTTTGGATTCCCTGAGCAGATATCGTGCAAAAACCAGCTGACATACTTTACACGATATCCTCATTTCTATAAGCATAAAATACTAGGATGATACGTTTTATCTCGACATTCTAAGAGCTTTTCATTCAGTACCATATCGCCGATTTCAAAGGAAGATGGTGTATCTAACCAGTTTTGCTACTACGACGTAATATTTTCTGTCGGGCAGAACAAAGGAAATTATTCTCCATGAAGAGACTTCTTCAGATGAGGGTATTATGTGTTGTACTCCAGAAAAATGTAATGCGATCATTGTCCATGCTATACATCTGTGACGAAATTCTATACAGAAAAAATAGCAGCAATATCTTGCTAGATTTAGACAAAATATATGCCACGTGCAAGTAAGAGCAACTAGATCTTAATGTAGAGAAACGCAAACATGTAGGGACGCACGCTTCACGAAATGTAAAGACGCTATATCCCTCGACTGCAGTATTAATGCGTCTCAGCTGTTGTTAATCATTCCTGTTCCACCATCCTCATTTAAATTTTCCATGGTCTCCTTAAATAGTTATAGACATATAGCCATAAAGTGGTTTATTTGAAAAAAGTTTTTTTTGTCCATAATTAGGGTCTGCGCCGTAGGTTTTTCGAGAAAACGTTGGAATGTAATCGTTTCAAGTTCTTTGCACTGATAAGTAATTTCGTCGTCACTCTCTTTACACAGTGGTTAGACAATAGTATAATAGAATGGAAATAACCCCACATGTCCAAAAAACTGGACTTTTCAGGAAATACAAAACACCTTCCAGGTCTTAAAATTATACTGAAATTACAGTTTCCTTCCCAATTTTTAGATAAAATGCATGTAAAGAGAAGAATGACAATGGGCTGTATACAATCGCGATACGTCAAGCTATAATTTATGTAGTGTACATCTGGCCTTTCTCCATGTTTTGTAATAAATAAGCATAAAAGATTACCTAACTCATAGGCCTACTTTGTTGCTAATATGTACAAAAATCAAACAAATTATACATATTGTCTATTCTCTTTGAAATTATACTCCACACATGGTTCATTCGTTGATACAAGTTGACCAATTGTATATGTAAATGAAGAAGTGTTCTAGATGACTTCTTATTTTCGTAGGAATTGTAGAAATCGTCTTAGGTCATGCGTTTTCTTGCCATTTCTAGACAAATGCCGATTACTGTCTGTGAGAATGCCCATATATTTTGTACATATGGGGGTTTCTCTTCGATTTATATGATACAATGGCTAGTTAACAACACATAATATACCAGAACATAAGGGGTCACATTATATCATGATCGACCTATAGGCCTCTGGTTAAAGTACAAAATCAGTAGTAACTCAATTTTGTCAAAAATGGACATGTAGTTTTCTCGATATTCCCATTCGGTTACAGCCGCTGCATGCCGAATGGGCCAGCTAATCTGCGCCGTTTCCCCGCTTCCTTTTCGACGCGGCCTTAGCCTTCGCATTCGCTCAGGCGCTGGACTCTTTATGCTTTTTGGATTCCTTTCGACTCGAGCTTTCCTCGCGTTTTCTACAATTCGGAGCACATTTAGAAGTCATATGAGACATCTTTCATCGTTTCGCTATTTTTCAATTTAATACCGATTTTTATTTATATTCTGACAAAGACTTTCAATGTTTTACTTAGCGTCCTAGTTGTGCTCCAAAACCTCTTCAAACGACACTCTAATCAATGTCCTAGCACCTACACTGGTACGATTACGTCACAGGCAAAACGAAAACTGCTTGAAAATCACGTGTAGGCTCAGTCACTGTTTACATATTATTAGTCTCGCAGTTATTAGTGATACAAATTTAACGGTATTTTGTCACACAAATAAGTTCGATTTCGTTCCCCATCCTTCCTCATGCGAGATCGCGCTCCGTCTGTAATGATCTCGTCGTAAACGGTAGATGAAATGTCATCTTCCTTTCTTCGAAGCATACCGTTCACCTTATAGAGGGTGAACCCAAACTCCGAAGGCAGGATGTTGAAAGCCGTTCATGGATGTTTTCTGAGTATTTTGATAAACCCGTGGAGTCCGATGCACAGTAATAATATAATCATGATTTATCTGGTTGTAGCCCCAATTACTTATATTTCGGTGTAAATGTCTCAATAACAGTGGAAAGTCCTGTAATATGGAGTCACCACTCATTCGCATCGTTCCACATTGGAGGAGCTGTTGTGGACATTACACTCTCGCTCTGCTTAACCTCACACTGACTTGGACGTATTTCACTGGCCAAAATCATTCTACAATGATGCAAACAGCTCCTTCAGTGTACCAGTAGGAATAAAGTTTTTGGACGCCAAATTCGTCCCGCTCCCCACTACTGTGCAACCCATTACGGTGAGCAAAATAATATAATATGTTAATTTAGTTTAAAGCGTTTTTTCTTTAAGCAACATTTATCCGTATGCATGAAGGCCTGATGACGAGAAAAACATGTTTGAAATGCGTTGCAATACTTTAAATTAAACATAAAACAAGTAATACACAGTTATGGTTCCTAAACAAAGCCAGCATGGCCACAATCAATATTTCTTCTTTTTTTCGGATGTCCTACAGCTGTCGCCGCATCTCCCATCTCTCTCTACAGTCGCCTCAGATTCGCCATTCTTCCTCGTGCTCTGCTATTCCTCTTTGTTTTCATCGATTCTTGGCCACCGCTTAACCACACTTCCCCTGGTCTTTCACCTCTTCTCCTTCCAGGAGTTCTCCATGAAAGTACGCTCTTTGGACACCTGTCTTCATTCGTAGTTTTGACGTGCCCAAACTGTACTAGCTGACTTTCTTCTGTTCTATCCGTGATAATATAATGCGTCTGTGTCCTTTCTAACATTTCCTGATTTATTACGTGGTCGAGTCGGGAAATTTTACATGCACTTCTCAGGTGGCCATTTCTAAAACTGTAAGTCTCATTTTATTTCCTTCTCTGGCTTCCCAGCCTTCACTCTCAAAACTTGCTGTTCGTTCCACTATGGCTTTGCATAAATGTATTTTAACCTTTAAACTCATTTTTTTAGGACCAAACTACAGGATTTAGTTTTTAGATAGCCACCCTTTGCTGGCCGCTGTGTCCGAGCGATTCTAGGCGCTTCATTCCGGAACCACGCTGCTGCTACGGTCGCAGGTTCGAATCCTGCCTCGGGCATAGATGTGTGTGATGTCCTAAGGTTAGTTAGGTTTAAGTAGTTCTAAGTCTAGGGGACTGATAACGTCAGATGTTAAGTCCCATAGTGCTTGCTTAGAGCCATTTGAACCATAGCCACCCTTTCCCGCCTGATCCGGTGCTGGACACGTCTGTCACATCTTCCATCACATGATAGGATACTACGCGGGCACCTGAACTCTTTACACAATTTAGTAAAACGTCCGTCGGTGTCCAAGTTCCTGCTCTCTTCCCCGCAACATGGATATTTCGTCTTTTCAAAATTAATTTTTAAACCTCACTTTTTCATACTCTTTCAACAATTTCCTAATGTATGTAAGATATACCCCACCCTCTTCCCCGTTTGCTGATCATGAGCACAGAAAACTTTGTACATGGACTAGTTCCCTCCCTCAATTCCAGTGTCCATGCACTTCCTACACCACAGATCCAGTGCCTTCTGCACACACTTCTTAAAGGGTGTGGGACACAGACGGCATTCTTGCTCCAGTCCTTTAGTTATTCTGAAAGCCTCTCTATAAATTTCTTTCCCTACTTTAATGACATATTCTTCGACTCATAGAGGTTGATGATACTTCTTACATAAATTTTTGGCATTTCCCCTGACGACGGCACGTCGAGCAACAGCTTTAGTGCCACTGCGTCATATGCTTTCTCAAGATCTATGAAAACCAAATGACTGGTACAAGTAATAACGGGTACTATTAGATCCCATCTCAGGCTTTTCGTAGACGGCACGGCAAATTATCGGACTGGTGCAAGGACCGTAATCCTGCTGCTAGTGTAGACGACTGTGTGTAGTTGTACCCTTCAAGAAACGCGAAAGTGTGGGCTAGTAGCCTAAGAGGATGCAGGGTGAATGAGTCACCAGCAGAGCCTGCCGTATCACACGGCTCGCAGAACACCGTCTTGGCCTGCTGGCGCACAGCTCTGCAATTATGGCAGCAATGCAGCGGCGTCTTGCCTTGTAAGGCAAAGAAGGTGTGGGGTGCCGTCTCCCTGCCTCTTCCGTCTTCTCTAATTACACTGACGACGCCAATTACGTTTTACCGCGGCTTTCGAGCGGCATGTAATTCGTAGGTATGCGTGTGACAGCGTGTGTGTGTGCGCTCGCTCTCGCGCGTCTGCATATGCATGCGTCTAGTGTGACGCCGAAAAACCAGGCGGCTAGCTTTCCGCATTAATTGACTGGAACAGATGCAAACACGAGGAGAAAAAACTGGTTTTAGACGTAAAACTTAATATTTTACTAGTTTTCCTCGATATCATCTGTTTTGCCACTTGCGCTTTCGTCGTGGTACTTCTTTTCTCACATGACTAAGAACAGTTGGAGTCTGCCTTTTTTTCATTTTACAGCTATTAAGTCTATTGTTTCTCCTTAAGATAGGTTATGAAATACTATATTCCCAGCGCTACTACCAATTTATTGTTTGTAATTACTTATTCAACTGTCATAATTGCACATAATATTTGCGGTAATAGGCAATTTCGGGCATTTACAAGTGCTGTCAGATCTGTATAAACAAGCAGAAAAGTAACCTTACTGTATGTACTCCAGACTGTAATGGAAAAAGACGGAACATAGCGTTTGCAAAAACTGGGAGCATAAAATCCCCTCAAAAAGGCCTGCAATTGAAAGCGAGCCTTTTTATAAACTTAATATTACAATCGCAGTTTATGCTTGGCATACTGTTCTTGGTGTCATCACATACCTAAACCGTAATCACTTCCTACGGAAAAGGAATTAAAGTTCAGGGCGAAGAAATTAAAACTTTAATGTTTGCCGGTTACATTGTAATTCTGTCAGAGACAGCAAAGGACTCCGAAGATTATATGGAGGAAACGGAGAGTGTCTTGAAAGGAGACAAGAACAAAAAAGAAAAACAACGGTATCGGAATGTAGTCGAATTAGATGAGGCTATGCAGAGGGAATTAGCTTATCAAATAAAACAATAAAAGCAGTATAGATGAGTTTTGTTATTTTGGGCAGGAAAACATTTGATGATGGCCGAGGTATAGAGTGTATAAATTACAGACGGGCTATAGCACGAAGAGCATTTACGAAAATCAGAAACTTGTTAATATCTAATATAGATTTAAGCGTTAGGAAATATTTTATGAAGCTATTTGTCGGGAGTGTAGCCTTGTACGGAAGTTGGAAGACAAGAAGAGAGCACCAACTTTCAAAATTTTCTGTCATATATAAATGCTTAATATTACTTGTATAGATCACGTAACTAATAAAAAGTGGTATGGAACTGAATTTGGGAAAAAAGAAACTGATGCCATAACTTGACTAAAAAAAGGAATCGGTTGCTACGACAAATTCTGAGTCGTAAAGGGATTGTCAGTTTGGTATTATGGGGAAGTGTGGGGAGTAACAATTGCAGAGGGAGACCAAAGTTTGAATACACTAAGCAGGTTCAAACGGATATACAACCCCTCCCTGTTATTTAGGTTTTATTTTTACTTTTACGCTATCAGTTTCGAAGATACATTACGTCATCTTGAGGCCTGCTTCAATCGAGTAACCTACGTGTTACAAAAAATAGCAGCACTTTTAACCGGTCTCGTAACGATTTTCTGCTTCAGTCGAGTGCAAATCGACACAAGTCCGCCGGGCGGATTCGTGCCGGGGACCAGGCGCTCCTTCCCAGCCCGGAAAGCCGTGCGTTAGACCGAACGACTAACTGGGCGGGCTTATTGAATTTAAACGCAACTACTAAAGCTGTGAAGAAAAACATTCCTTCTTTCCAGTTGACGTGATATCGCAATGAAGATGTTTGTGGAAAAAAATGTCCGTGGTACAGCCATGCGAGACGGCCGGGTGAATGTGGACAACATGAACGAGTGTACAATATCCCCACGAAAAAGAAAACTATTTGTGCCATAGTTACGCAGTTGCTGGGATTTGACCAAACTCGTCGGCAGAAGAAAGTTTCATTGAAATTTTCATCAGAGTTTCATTGCAATCCAAAGGACTTGTTCAACCGATTCCTGATTGTGAAAAAAACCTGCCTACAGAAAAGAAATAGCAGTAAAACAACAGAAAACGCCGGCGAGTGTGCGCCGAACAAGGCAAAAACCTATTTTTTTTCAACTGTCTGGGTTAGACCTACTACTTTCTCAATCAGAGTCCCAGGTTATAACCTTCATAGATTAGTTTACAAAGTGTAGAATTATATCTAAGACCAGTTTTGCTTCACTTATGCATCTCGTCTGAAATAGCTGGGGGAGGGGGGGGGGGGTGACCAAAGCGTGTTTGGATGTCGGAAGGGCATAAGGGCATGCATGAAGCTTTCAGTTGGTTACTTTCGTGTTCCATGGATCATGTTGTACGATAATTCGTAGTGATGAAGGAATCAGTTTACATTCACATTGCAAAGTAATTTCTAAACATTGCTATATGCTGAACATTTGTAAGTTTTTTTAATATATAGACACGTTGAGTTAATAATTCCTAGCCACCGCCTTTTACACTTTGCAATATAAATTCTTCTACTCAACACAATGCGTACTTGACCAGTTTGCTTTCAGATTTCACTTTTCCGTCTGCCAGACATTTTGTATCAGGATAAGTGATCAAAAATTTTAGTTGCAGCGTTGTGCACCCCTTTTGTGCTAAATAAAGCCTTAATGAGGAATACTGAATGTCGTTTTTTCTTCTCATATTGTTTTTATGTACGTCATTATTCTTTCTGAACTGCAGTGGATTATTTACAACAAACGTTACGAGGGAATAAATACACTGTGAAGCAATTGTCAGAATGTCCAATTCTTTAAATGTATGTCTAGAAGATGGTTGAGGGTGAGCACCTCATATTATTTTTACAGCAAGTTTTTGAGCAATGAAGACTTCCTTTCTTAAAGATGTGTTACCCCAGAACATTATTCCATATGACATTACTTAAGGAAAATATGCAAAATATATCAACTCAGAGTGTTTCTCTCCTCAAGATTTGCAGTGATTCTAACACGTAAGTGCAAATGTGGCTGAACTAAGTCAGGAGTTGCAGAATGTGCTTTTTCAAGTTTAAATTCTCAGCAATATGGACACCTAATAATTTTGAAGTTTTCCACACTATTTATTATTCCTCACACTTATCATTGGCGTCGCACCCCAAGATGTGCGAACTGAATGTGCTGAGTCTTTTAGAATTGAGGGTGACATTATTCGCAGAAAACTAGTCAGTGATATTTTTAAGGTAATTGTTCACCATTTCTTCTTTTTCAGTAAGTATGCTTGGATTGATTAAACTACTAACGTCATCGGCAAAAAAACTAATTCTGCCTGTTGTGTATTATTATTATTATTGTATTACACGGAAGACAGTTTACATACATGAGGAACAACAGTGAAGCTAAGGTTGAGCCTTGGGAAACCCCACACATGACTTCTCCCCAGTCACAATTACGTCCCTGGACTATATCGGTTGAATTACTAAGTGAGTAGGGTAGAAGAAATTTGTCGAAAGACCTATTACAAAACCAGACCAAGTTATGGTAACGGCTGCGATTGGCACCGAAGTTCATACATTTTGTGGACGACGCAGAAACTGAAACTGAGGGTAGCTGTCTTAAACCTATGTGGGTCGCGACATATAAATTTAGAAACTCACTCTTGGATTAGAGTCGACATGAGATTTTTGGTCCCTATAGTTGGAGACAGTACAAAAGACTTGGATGTTAGGCTAAGGAGATAGATACGGTGATGATACTGTAACATCGGCTTGGCTTTACAGGTCTGCTTTTTATTGCTTCTTCACGTGTTTGCAGAGAACATACGGACTGCACAAATACTAGTTTACAACTACAGCAAATGTAAAATATAGATGAGTCTTCCCAGCAACTTACCAGAATAAAACGGCCACCCCGGCCTATAATGTCGTTGAGATTCGGGTATACACAGTAAAGTACGATACTACAGACCACGAACCATGGAAGTGCCAGTTTCTGTTGCTTCAATCGAACCCTTAGGTTCAAGTATTTGCCACAATGAAAGTGACATACAGACGTAGGTCGATGTAGACAAATATGCGGTGGAAACCAATAACCCTTGACCAGATGTAGGTACAGGTATGCTGTGCAAATCCTTCTTAGCCTACAAGCTTAACTCAAGATAATGCTCACTAATGTGGAAGCCGCCGTACACTCGTTCACCCGAGGCTGCCGGAACTCTTCCGCTTGCTGGAACTCTTAAACTCTCGGAACTCTGCCTTTCTTGGCTGCTTGCTTGCAGATGGGACGTAGCTGCGTCGCTTTTTACGTAACGTTTGCAATCAGTGAGCGTGAAAGTAGAGGTTTCTCAGTGCATGTCCTCTCTTAACGGACTGACGAAAGTGGCTTGCACTGTATGTCTCTACCTGGAAATTTGTGGTAAGTTTTGTGGGACCAAACTGCTGAGGTCATCGGACCCTAGGCTTACACACTAATTAATCTAACTTGAACTAACTTACGCTAAGGACAACACACACACCCATGCCCGAGGGAGGACTCAATCCTCCGACGGGGGAGCCGCGCGAACCATGGCAAAACGCCTCAGACCACGCGGCTGCATCACGTGTCTACCTAAGTTAAAAGACTTACAGCTAATATTCATATTGACATGATTGTTCTATTTTTTCTGGCAAACCTTCATAATTAGATCATTACATAGCAAAGCAAAAGAGGAAATTCTGAATTCGGTTTGGAAATGTTCCTTTGTAGAGGAGGAACCCGGAGTACAGCCCCTGCTTAATTCTTGCCCTAAATTCTTGCATTGCATGAGGTAGCCTCCAAATGATAATACACTGCAAAGTATTCTAACAAAATAAAGTGCACAACACTTGGAAAAGGACACAGGTCATCTTATACAACAGGAACAGAATAAGTGATCCACAACACTACCATCAAATATTACTGACAACCATATATTGCACACGGCCGAGACGGCTGTGTGCTGACATCACGTCTCTCTCTACACCGCATCCAATGACGCCACAGACAGAGGACGACTCGGCGGTCGGTCGGTCTCCATTGATTTATCAAGGCCATGGACTTACATAAATTATATATGTTGTATGTGATGAGGTATCTCTAACAGAGTGATCTCTTCTATGCCAAATAACACGGTAAGAGAATAAAACTACGCTTCCCAACCCAAAAGCTCCATCTTTAGGTGTCATCCATAATTATTGAATCATTATGTTATGTATAAGAAGTTGTAGGCAACTGAAGCGGAATTTTGTTCAATTAATATGTCCCTCACTTGCGGATATTCACCTGATCAAACATTTTTTTAACCAACTAGATGGATTCTGAAATGATTGATCACGCAAAATCCAACCCTCGCGTTTCTGACATGACATCTTCGAAGCCATGGATCAAGACAATTAGGTAGGTGCAGTATTTCTAGACTTCCGGAAACCATTTCTGTCAGCCCAATACCAACGCTTCTTAACGGGTTACATGGGGTACTACTCGAAATACGTGACTGCACTGAGGATTTCGTGATAGGGAGGACACAGTACGTTACCATGGATGGAGAGACATCGACGGGTGTAGAAATAACTGCAAGAGTGCTAAGTGCCTTGAAACTCTTGCTCTTCGTGTTGTTTATTAGTAATCTGGTAGACAGACTTAACGGTAACCTCTCAATTTTTGGAGGTGGAGCAGTGCTATCTGAAAAAAACTGCGCAAATATGATGGTTCTCAAAATATTCGCACCTTTGCCAATACTTACTGGAAGTTCGAAGTCTAATATTGACAGTCTGTCAATATTCTCCGTTCAGATGTTGACAGAGCTTCATGAACTAGCCATACTGCGTTAGAGTTCACTGTTACTGTTTGCGATTCGACTTTCAGCATATCACATCTCAGATTCAATTTCTGAAGTAGTCTTTTAACACAAAACAAATTTAATAGGGCTATGCAAGGGTAATCATTGTAACCACTTTAGGATGCTCAACGGAGGATTCCCTGCCACATTGCTGACTATGAATTTGAAAATATAGTAGGCCTGTAGGTTGGTCAATAACATAGCTTTTTGGAAAATGTTTTCCACTTCAAAAAATACGTCATATACCTACAACGATCAGTAAGAGGTTTGTAAAATACATCGAAATTTCACCAAATTAGGTTAATTATGTGAACATATCATTTTCAGGCATATATAACTGATTCGTAGGTTTCCATGCAGTTTTAGTAATTGTGTTTGCTTGATATTCCACAACTAAACTTGAACTTTTCAGATATTCTGCCGGTCGTCAAAAATCTCGAAGTTACTCCTAATCTGTCGCCGACGACGATTGTTCCCTCGCTAACGTACTTTCTTCTCTATTTTAATATGTTTCAACCTAAATCGTTTGCCCTACGATGGAGGACTGATCCGGAAATAGTTTATAAAACCGTTCATAAAGGTAATTCTGATTACACTTAGTAAATTAACATGCAACTCATCGCTCCTCTTTTTCAGCCCTTTTCTCACCAATTTCCTCTTTTTTGTTGTTTTCTGTTGTTACAGCTGACATAATTGTGTTATGCGCATTCTGCTGGGTATTCGAGCCTGTAAAATCGCGTTGCCAACTTACAATATTGACAGTAATATTGATGGTGTGTGGGTAGCTTCATTATACTGAAAGTCTGACAAACTAGTATTGTCAATAAATATTGAACATTGCAGTCTCCTTAAGATTTCCAAGTGGTGCAAAGATTGGTAACTTGCTTTAAGTGCTTTAAAATGTGGAGCTGCAGACTGAATACAACTGCGATACCAATGAGCCACAACTGATTCAGTCAACTCTGTGGATGTAATATGAAGAGACCACACAGGCTCAGTTGTTCATGCACCACGTGTCGGACTACTACTCAATGTTAGGATAGCTAGTAGGAAAAAGCCGCCAGTCTGCAAAAGAGACAGGCGTGTGACCGATCCTAGAATACTGCTCAAGTGTGCGGGGGCAATACCAGACAGGACTAATGGGACCACTGAATTTGCACAAAGAAGGGCAGCACGAGTTGCCACAGGTTTGTTTGACCCACGGGAGAGCGTCATGCAGACGCAGTTCTTGTAATAAGATAGTCATCAGAAAACTTCGAGAGCAGCCTTTCACTGAAGAAACTACGTACATTCTCAAACTTCTGAATAGCGACTCTTAACGGCCACCAACGACAGTCAGTATACGCATGGTCCTACAACAAAAATTATCCTCCACTACAAACTTTATACTGATTCATAGAGTAAAATGCACAGGGTGTCCCACGAGGAATGGTCATTACCAAGGGATATGACAGCAATGGCCATTCCAAGTAAAAAAATCTAGTGAACATTGGCTCGAAACTGCTTACCTTAAGAGCTATGAGCACTCCATCTTTTATACTGTGAAACAAATCTCTTCTATTGTAAGTTATTTGCTTTCCATATTTTGTGAGGAGGTAGTATTTTCCGAAACAAGAACAAACGTCGAGTAAGTATGTGCTCCAAATCGCATAGCGCAAGAGCTGTGGGCACTTGTTCAGCAGAAGAAAGTGTTTTACAGCAGCGAACATGAACAAGTCCTAATAGGTCTTAAGGTATACTGCTCATAGCTCATATTTACTGGACTTTTTTCTTGTTTTGGTCCATATTACTACCTCTCATAACATGGAAAGCAAAGAGTTGGCTGCAGAACAGATTTGTTTAACTCTTAAAGTATGAACTTTGGAGCCCAGACTCACTACACTTTGTTGCTTCGAATGACCGTACCTGTTATATCCCTGAATACTGACCATTCCTCCAGGCACACCCTGTAGATGATCATTGCATTTCTCAGTACATGCTACAAAGTCTGTTTAAGCTCTCGCTGGCACTGTTCAAGCTCTCGCTGACAACATTGGATGTCAATTGAACTTTATACTAAGTAACAGCAAATATCTGTCTTTAATTTACCAACACCTACTCTGTTCCCACTCCTATTTGAAATAATTATATCTCGTAGAGCGTTGTTTACAACGTGCTTTTTCCTTTCAGGACTTTCTGTCTGCTAAGCTATTGCCGTATTTCCGTTTCTTCCGAGACGTCATGTATAAGTGCCCAAATAGATGCAGTGTGCCACAAGGTCAGACAATTGAAGGAGCTGGCGGAATGAATGCTAACCCACAAGAGCGTATTTTGCGTTACTGCTTGTTATATATTTGGTTACATTCAAACACAAGGCCAGGAATATAGTAAGACAAAGCAACTTTGATAGAAGACAGTGTTTCCTAGTGGTATGTGTGCATTCGAAAACACAACTGATTAAATGAAAAGACTAGTGCTTGCTAAATTGAGGGTTAGTAATTTCTTCCGCTGCTCTCTTCAGTCCACTTTCAATATTACTCTACGACGGAGGAAACCTGATATCTACATTATTTGCTCACTAAGATATAGGCTAACACTGTCTGTACCATTCACTATGAACTGTGCCCGCTCCAGATGTATGTCTAGTGTCTTTTCACGACAAGATACTTGACATTTCAAGAACAGCTCTTCGTTTGACGTTATGTCTCTAGTGTGAAAAGTGGGTATAAAAGGTATGTAAGTAATAGTTATTTGCGCTCAACCGCTTTAAAAGTACTTGATACAAATTCAGCTACATCTTTCAATAGACAATGCTCTCATCTCCAGTTTGTTGACACTAAGTTCGCGGCGGTCATTACACAAAATAAAGCAAAATAAAATATTGAACCAAGTATTATAAAGTTAGTGAATGCAAACAATCTACTGATAAGAGTGCAACAACCGGTACATTACATGCGAAAAATGGATGCTGTTAAAGAATATAATATCTGGGCAATTGTCAAATATGTATTATCTGTATCACTAAACTCACCCAGCAACAGTAGCAAGTAAACCATAAATGATATCCAGAAGTAAGAAAAATTTCGTTTTCCGTCTTTCGTATACTTAAACCATAATGTAAAAGACTCCTATCAGAGCCCAAAAGAGGCGCATATGTCCTTGGCAGAGATACGGATGCAAAAGAAAGGAAATAGCTTTTCGATTTGTCTGGCACCTTCAAAGACATTTAAATCAAAGCATACTGACAAATTCGCGGTTTTATACTTGTTAGTATTAGTACCCATGTCCTGTAACATAATGCATCGTGACAAGTAAAATAACGTGGTACCAGATGTCACGTTATGTAACATGACACACGCCATCGTGGCACCCTACATGGCATTTATCGTATCGTGTAATATGACATATCAACCCCCAGAAATCATATTCCCCCAGAAAAACTTTTTTAACTGGTGCATGTGTGCTCTTCAGTCGTGTGATATTACATATTGTATACTATGACTCGCGAACCTTCTACATTTTCGGCACACGATCAGAGACTGTAGCCTATAAATTGCAAGATGAAAGTGTGCTAACACCTTGCGGCTAAGAGAGCTAACTGCGCTCGGGAAATAGGGTTCACTGGTAAAAAAACTCAAATATTTCAAGATGTTTTGATTTAAATATATTTGAAGATGCCAGGTAAGTCACTGATTCTGTTCCTTTTTATCAGCCTCGGCCTCGGAAATATTCGCCTCTTCTTGTACTATGGTACTAGGGTTTATAAAGGTTTGCTCTACCATAATTTTGACTTTAAACCGCCCTAGTTTGACAACCGATGTAGACTTTTATTGACTCGGGCAACGACTGTTCTGGTACAGGTTTTTAATTTCTTTCGAACCACGTTGCTAATATCGTGCTCAGGGATGGAGCATCCACAAAACAACGGGATGATCATTAATTGCATGTATTTGTGTACCTTCTTACAAAATTTAAGCCGATTCACACAAGTCTGAAACAGAAGTGGCGCACTTAAAGAAAACTTGTACGTAAAATTCAAAGATTTGTTCACACGGTTAAAACTTGTCTTAGACCAAGGTGCTATACAGCGATAGACAAAATTAGAAATCAGTCTCCCTCCCGTCCGGAGTTAAAGGTGATTGTTTTTGCACATAAAATCCGAACGAGGACGACTGTTTTGGCACGTAAAATCCGAACGGTGCACACCCAAAGGGTGGCATTAACTTAGCATTAATTTAAGGCCAATTTACAGTCCTTGCAAAAGGAATTAATCGATTCACACAATTTCCATGGACGCCAGCTCCTGTTTGTCGTTAAAGTCGTGCTTAATGTATATTAACATAGCTACAGTAAGACAGACGTTCGAATGGCTTTACAGATGGCCATTGTTTGGTCTAAACCAAAAAATTTTCACCGTATATTACTAGCGCAAATAGGAATTGAGAAACTAGATCCCCCACACCGCGATTCTACGCGTGGCGTTTTCAGACATATTCCGATTCACCGGATTTAAAAATTTAAAATGCTGCAACTATGTACTCATTAACAGTTATAATCTCGCCTTGAAGGCGTAACATATTGAGACAAGTACTACAGCTAGAGTGTGTGTACATCCTGAGGTGGCGATAAGTCACAGCGCACAGTTCACCCAGCCTATATTCTTCCAGTATTTCAGAATAAGAGTAATTATCAACTTCAAACAAACCCTTCACGCACCCAAAATATAATGAAAGAAAATAAGTTTATCGCTTACTACTGTACATTTTCGCTGTCCACGCACTAAAACTTCAGCATTTGTCCCGACATTTTAAAGTCATACTTCACTACTAAATGTATTCGGAACACGTTTTGCAGACCGTGTTCACATATGCCACTGAATGTGCATTCCAAATTATACAGGGTGATTCAAAAAGAATATCACAACTTTAAAAATGTGTATTTAATGAAAGACACATAATATAACCTTCTGTTATACATCATTACAAAGAGTATTTAAAAAGGTTTTTTTTCACTCAAAAACAAGTTCAGAGATGTTCAATATGGCCCCCTCCAGACACTCGAGCAATATCAACCCGATACTCCAACTCGTTCCACACACTCTGTAGCATATCAGGCGTAACAGTTTGGATAGCTGCTGTTATTTCTCGTTTCAAATCATCAATGGTGGCTGAGAGAGGTGGCCGAAACACCATATCCTTAACAAACCCCCATAAGAAAAAATCGCAGGGGGTAAACGCTTTCTGTTGAGCGGTCGCCATCTTGGCATCAACTGACGCTGACGCCTAGTCAACAGCGCCTCAAGCGAACAAATGTACAACTAAATGAAACTTTATAGCTCCCTTAATTCGCCGACAGATAGTGCTTAGCTCTGCCTTTTGTCGTTGCAGTGTTTTAAATTCCTAAAGTTGTGGTATTCTTTTTGAATCACCCTGTATTATTGTACGACACATAGTTCAGGAGAAATGATGTGATAAAAATTCACATTGAGTAATTTCTAAAGTAATCAGACGCTTAAAACTGTGTTATGTATGGGTGTTCGCTTTTTTTAAGATTCAGATGGTGTGCTGGTACTACTATAATAGCAAAGGTCAAAACAAAAATAACGTCACAACTTTTAACAGGTCTAGGTGATAAAAATGTTAACACTATCCCTATTTAGTGTCTCCGCAATGATTAAGCAAACAAACTTAGATAAAATCGGGTGGTATAGGGTACTACTGCATGAGAGTGTTTTGTGGACTTCAGTAGAGGTCACATAGCCCCCAGCCTTTTCCAGGAACTTCTCAGATTTTTATCGCCCACGGTGTCGGTGTTGCCTAACAACGTTTGACAGTCGTCCGGTAACCAGTCGTTACGCTTTTACCAAAAGCGTTGTAAATCACGATCGGAATGTTCAAGGGTGCGAAGCCCAGCATTCTTCGCCACACTTGTTGTTCTTCCGCTCTATATAAATTTCCTGCGCCACAGTCAAGTGGTTTTGACCAGGCGGCAGGTTTCTAACGAAATTCCTCGCGTTTGACAATGGGCCGTTTATCGGCGAGCCTGAAGGACTCTGTGGTCGTTAATCACGGCCGGTGCGTTTACGGCCGGAACACATATCCTCCAGCCGGCCGAACGCCTTCTTCCAGATGCTGCGCCTCCACCTTGCAGCCGTCGCCCGGGCAACACTGTGTCTCCAGAGCGCGTAAAACTCTGCCCTGTAAGGCGCCTTAAATCATCCTCAAATTACGACCACGCTACACACACACACACACACACACACACACACACACACAAAGCGTCGCGACGGCTCACCGCTGTTTGGGAACCGCCATCCCTCCAGCGTTAATACTCCCCCAGGCTTTTCGCCCGCTCGGTTACCATAGCAACGGCACCGCGGGCCAATGGTGAGAGCCGGCGGCCATTGCGAAAGGGGCCGGTCTGCAGCAGTAGGTCATGTGACGTCAGCGCCGCCCCGCCAATAGCCGCGAAGGCGTCTTGGGATTGGTTTCGACCGGCAAATGTTCTCTCTCGCCCCGCAACGACCAGCGCTTTAGCCAGGAACCGGCCCTGCCGAAACGGGGATCGGATACGTGGCGAAATCCGCGCAACGACATTTCAATGCAGATAATGAGAATTCGGCTACCGTGAACGTTTTCCAAAGAGAGTTAAAAAGGAAAAAGGAGGAAAATCCGTCTGCAGAAGTAACAGACGACCGCCGTACACAACATTTACTATTAAGGTATTAGACTTGACCAATTCACACTCCCACACGCTGATTTGTTGGGTCGTATTTCTTCATTTGAGAACGCCTCCAGCCGCTTGAAATCACAGGTCACTTCTTTGTAAGCGAAAAGAAGCGATAACCCTATTGAATTCACGTATAATTCGACAAAGCCTATTTTGGGTAACATTCACCGCTGGGCGACGCAATAAAATGGCTAATGCGTTGTTAGAAGGGAATTGTTGACAGTTAGCAAGAATAGAAGAACGAATACAAGAACGCCTGTTTACCAAACGAGAAAAGGAGGCGGGAGAGGAAGGAAGGCTCACTTGTATTCCCCATCCTGTCACTCATATTTTGGTTTCCCATGACTTCCTTACGTCACAAGTGAATACCGGTTTTATTCTTCCAATAAAGAAACCACATAATTTCTCTTCCGTTCTTGACCACATGAGCCTCTGACCTCCCTGTCTAATGTGGGAAGTTAAATGGTAACGTTTCCTCCTTCGCAGATGTTTCGAATGAGTACTTTGTTAATTCTTCTCGAACACCTTAAGGGTGTATGTTTTTGTTCGATATAGTGGTCCGCTTGCTTGTTTGTTTCAAAAGAGGATAGCACGTAGAATATCCTCTGCGTACTCGTAGAATAGTAGTTTTGAGAAGCTTACACAAATATTTGAAGCTGTAGCTGTGTTGCTAACGCCGAATGAGGAGATTCATTAAAAATCGAGTAAAATTTTTGGTACCTAGCAGATATCACAATGTGAAATTGGCTCTTACAAATTCGTACAGATGTGGTATTTATGAGATGCTGTAAGGAATTTGCATTAATGTTTTATACTCTCGTCATATCAGTCTACTTATTGTAGGCATACAAACACATGCTCCCCACTTTAATCCAATCTTTCTCCTAGGAGTTCATTCCAAATTCTACCTGTTCTCTTGGATTTTATTTCTTAAGCTATATACTTAAATATTCAGCACTTACTCAACAATATCCCTGTTTCTGTCATCGTTCCACTGTTTTGAGATTTTTAGCTTCCGAAGCTACAATTAGAATTTCTTATTTATTGTTTGAAGCTAATAATCCGTATCTGTTCAATAGAATATTTGATTTGCAGGTCCAAGGTGATGCACGACACTTTATCCAAAGTATGTTTAAGCAAATTTATGTGATTAGGTTCCCAATTCAGTTAAATTCGTTTGATGAGTGACAGCATCGTGCTGCAAAATAAACCGCTGAACTAATGAAGGCCACTCACAGTACCGGTCTGAAAGCATTTTACACCATACTTCGATCGCGCGTCCGGAACCAGTTTATTGAAAACTTTCTGAGCACGTTTTGTGGTCTTCAATGAGCATTTATTTCATAAATACTAAAAGATACAAAATAGGGTGACCACAGAATGATTTTAAAAATTTCAAGTTACTGAATATAGGCAGAAACATTTGAAGTGGGAAAAACATCAGTCAGCGCAACGATATTTTCTCTCTCTCTAACTACAAAACTTTATCAAAGACAAGTTCTTATATCAAAGCGTACTCAAACCGTTCTCTGTAGCCACAGAACAATCAATATAAGCACGTCGAGAGGCATATAATATCGACCCGAGTAGCATATTGTCTCTTAAGCTCCTTTTGAATAATTCCATATATTTTTTCATTTTCTTATATCTATACCTTTTTTATACCCTCACTTAAAGAAACAACATGAAATGACAAAACGGTTTATCCTCCTCTATTAGTTTATGATTCTTGTTTTATTCGATTTTCCTTCCATAAAAGGTGCGGTTTTAATTTTGTTTTAGAATTATATCATTGTACCCCTTTCACTTTTTTATTCAGCCCATAAATACCTTATTATGGGTCATTTTGTTTTAGAGACAAGAGACTGAAAACATCTGCATGTAAAAGAGAATTTAGCCCTCTACCATAAAATTGGTTTACCATACTGTAATCGCGGGCTGTATATTAGTGCTAAAAAGAGGATAAAATGTTGTGTTGAACGATTTTATCGAGGTGAAAAAGATGCTGTAGGTTTTTTTAACATTTGATTAAACGTGTGGTTTCTGTATTAACAAATAGCCCAAAACTGGGCAGTTAATATACCTTTTTAACTTGAAGCTGTCGATACTAGCACCTCATCAGATTTTTTTCGTCCCTACCGTTACGTACGTCAATAAACTCTTCGGAAGCGATGGTTATACTGACATCATAGTTCAACAGGGTCTGTAAATTCTTGATTCCGCGACTGGAAGATGTTCCTTTACCACTTCTCACCAGCATTGTCTGTGGCGCAATAATACAAAATATCCACTGTTCTTCCTGATTTGCTGAAGTTACACCGTGTATTATAATCTTACAGATGTGTGCAAATTTTAAAATCTGTTCGACGCATACAACTCTACACAGACTGACGCAAGGAAATTTGTCTTTACCCAGTACATTTGCAGGTTAGTCAAGAGTGCATATTAAGGCCTCCATTATGTTCTTCCATTGGGCACAGCTTTTTTCCCTTGCCTTTTCAGCAATGTGTAATTTGGAATCGCTTTTGAAGTTATTTATATCGCCCATTTTCTTTTCGCATAGCCCGATTTTTTTTGTTATTTCCCTGTTGTTCTTTTTCGCCTTATTCTGTTTTGTGTAACTTTGGTCCCATGCTCAAATTGTTCAAGCTACGGACTGTCGAAGAGTATGTTTTGTTCTAGAGTTGTTTTGTAAATTGTCGCACTTAGTAACGATTCCCAGTCTGCATCAAGTAGCCTGTGATTCGTAACTTTTATTAATAGAGCAAAGATGAGAAGTATTTTTATCAGTTGGAAAAAAACAGGAAATAGCTGCTTCTTTATCTTTATTTGCGTTACGATGAGTTTAATGGTTTTCCCCATCTTTAGCTATATAATTCGGTTACACACATTTCGCCACTCAGCATTTGAAAGCTACGGCTGTTCTGTGCAAAACAACAACTTCTTTAGCCGACAAGCAATCCAAGACGCATATCAAAGTTTAATCTGCCATTACGTGCATTCAGAAGTTCATTGTTCCCGTGTTTTGCACACACCTTTCACAATTTCATGCACTTTGACACATTAACTACTGCGCAACATTCGGCTTCTGGTTGACTTACAGTTTTATTTACATCAGGGATTACAAATGAAGCCAGATCACAAGTTTCATGTTTATTCGAAAATCAAGTCTGTCTTTGAAAGCAGTTGCGTTATTGAACATACTACTGAAAACGTTAAAAGTGTAGATTAACATGTATTTGATAGAAACCTGAAGCTACAAATAAACTACTCATTGTTGGTCATATGACATATGTAGGCCAGTTGTGATAGGGATATTGTAAAAGCAGACTTTTGGTGTTAATGCAGACCAGGGGAGAAATATCAATCCAGCTGGCACAAGTAGAAAAATGACGCATTACTATGAAGAATAAAAGAAGTAGGCCTAGTTGATACTTTACTACCGTCATTGGGAGGCCATATTGGAAAGGACAACAATAGATGTGTGGTCAAAGTTTGCCGGGAGTGTTCTTGATTAGTATGTTACAAGACTAACGAATGAAGAAATCATAAAAACATTTTGTTGAGTAACTCTGATCATTGAGTATTACGTCGAGGACGATTATTTGAAGAAAATAATTTCTATTTCTTCGAGCAGAATCATTAGTTCATTTAGGAAGTATGGTCATGAAATTTCAATAGTCTGTTCTTCGTGTTATTTGAATTTAACTTAGAAAATTGTTACAGCCCATTAAATTTTCTTTCCAATATTATTAACTCATTCGTATCAGTGCCTAAAATTATCGTGTGTCTCAATAATGAAAGCCGCAAGTTTTCAAAAACTTTCAATACTCCACCAAATCTTTCTGTTGTACTCTAAACTGTAGGTACAGAGCACCGCACAGCGTCCATTACGTCTCGTCCACGACGACTCCATATTCATTACCCTCATAATGACGTCTTCCATTTCAGTCGGTTTCCTGATCCATTTTCTGTTTCCTTGCGTCTCCCGGCAACCTCTTTGTGCATCTTTCTACACCTCGCTGATCAACCGTGTTTTCGTAACGTTTTCACGTTAAAAGTTACTACCGCGCTACCGTAAACTGGTACTACACACTGTGGACATTTCATTTAGGACACAATGGGAGATTACTGTTTGCCACCTATGTTTAGTTCCTTAAAAGCGCCGCAGGGCCACTTTTACATTGCTCTTTATTTATTTTTAGTGTCAGTGCTGCGGTTGGCTTCAGCTGAACTAAAAAGTGGTTCAAATGGCTCTGAGCACTACGGGACTTAACAGCTGTGGTCATCAGTCCCCTAGAACTTAGAACTACTTAAACTTAACTAACCTAAGGACATCACGCACATCCATGCCCGAGGCAGGATTCGAACCTGCGACCGTAGCAGTCGCGCGGTTCCGGACAGCGCGCCTAGAACCGCGAGACCACCGCGGCCGGCAGCTGAACTAAACACACAAATAAGGTAAAGGGAAGTATTTTCTTGATGCAGGTAATTTCGTTTTTTTTTTTTTAACTCACTGCGACAACATCTGTTGGAAGGGAAACGACCCACTTCAGCCATTGGTTTCTTGGCACGTCACTGTTTACAGCACAAGATATTATTGACCTAGCTGCATGCACTCAATCGAGAAAGAAGTTAGTACTGTTTCATTGCTCTCGGTAAATTATAGTAGTGCGTGCACTATCGCTGAAAGTCTGAGATAACCAATCAAGGTAAGAGCAAAACAAACATATTTTCTTAGCCAGGAATGTGGCTAGCTCGTTATGCATAGCATTTAGTTTTGTTATTGACGTGACAAAAGCTACAGCTTAAATTCCGGAGTGAAATACTAACCTTTTTCGTGCATGTGTAAGTGAATTTTATACTCGGACCGCTGTTTAGGAAGACAGTTTGTACCGATATCACATGTGGAAGTCCAGCTCTTTAGTTATATTATGAGAATACAAGAAACAGGATTTGTATCTACGGTTACCGCGGTAAGAATGTTGGCTATCGGAGAGCAAGAAGTGCTGGTCTAGAGAAATTTCTAAGCCATGGCGGTGACATTATTAGCAAATTGTGGAGGGGTAGTTTAAGAGCAAATACTACCTCGCCCTTAGGATTCGCGAGATCTTGATGCCAACAGTGCTTCTGTAAATAGTAAGAAGATTTTTTGAAACATTCTGCAACAAACTGGAGAAGTTCTAATGAGTCTAAACAATAAGGCCAACCCTGACGCACTGTGTAATTACGATGAAACTGGCCTGTCGTACGCTGTTAAACCCGGAAAAATAGATACAGTAATGGGGAAAAAGTATGTTTATAAAATTACTTACGCAGAACAAGGAGAAACTCATACTCTCCTTGAATGTGTGTGTGCAAATGGCACACGGATGCCACTTCTGCTTATTTTCAAGGGAGTTCGATGAGTGAACAGCTAAGACTGGACTGTTTACTGAACGTTATGGTGAAACTTCCTCGAAAGTGGAGATATTCCCGCAATCGTTCCAGTTTTCATCACTTACATTCCACACCCCCGGTCAGTTGTCTTGATTATGGATTGTTATGGACTCTCATGCATCGCACATGACTCCAGACATGACGAAGATGACGGAGGACAAGAGCATTTTCTTACTGACTTTTCCCATTTACACTACTCAGCTTCTGAAGCCTGTGGATGTAGGAATTTAGAAATCCTTCAGATCACACTGGGCAAACAATATGAGTTCTTATCTGAAAAAAACATTCAACAGAGAAGCCAAACAGGACTAACTTGTGTACAAGTCTGAGTGAAACTTTTTTCCGTGCTTTCGAGCTAGAAGAATATTTCTTATGTTTTTAAGAACAGTAATTTTTCCATTCAAGAAGGGCGCCATCACGAGACAAGTTACCACATCGTCGCTGCTCTCAGAAAATACCAGAGTTCGACAATATCAGGCTTTCTGTGGTATCGATAGCTACGATGCCACAACGTAGGCGCGCTCTCATAGGTTGGCACTACGAGAGAAGACGAACAACGCCGACGACAGCGCCCTCTAGCCGACGCTGTGGAGCTCGACGAGCGCCCGCTCCACATTCAGCCCATTTTGATCACGAGCAGACGATGTAGCAAGATTGTTTCTATTGCACAGTGGGCGAGCCACTACACATTTTGCCTTTGTAACTTCCATTAGCTGTTAGCTTCGATACCTGTACGGCTTCGCACCTACGTGCTCATCTCAGCCAAAGTCAAGTAACCATTTACGTACTCATATTTTTGCCTATAGTAAACTTGTAAAATCTACAGGCAGTACCGAAGTACTTCACCTTTTCCTGCTCCTACTCGCGTCCTTCACTATCAGCCTATTTTGCAGAAGCAGTTCACAGGAGCAGATCCAGGCACCGCCTATCCAGGCGGGATACAAAACTTTCAAAACATCCTTTAGGAACAGAAACAGGGGAGAAAACCAAGGAAACTACCAGCAGTAGAAAAAAAAAGACGGGAGGGCAAAGTATTTCACTCCTATCCTAGAAAACACAGATGAGACGTCAGCTGCGTTTGACTCAGAAAGAGATGAAGTCGAAAGAAGCAACCAGTGGAGACGATGACTGGTGTTACGGTACCGGCGGAGACCTCTGCACTGATGGTATGAGAAACAATAATGATGCAAAATGCGTAAAGTGTGTGTTTGTCTATTGTCACATCATGACGTTTGTCAGTCTTGAGACACTAAGCAAGAAATTTTCATGTGTGCTACCTGTGCTGCGTTAAATGCTAATTCTGATTCAAATTTATCTTAAAAGAACTGCTAGCATGTTTTAAATCGGCATTTATTTTAGATTAACTACATATATGATGAAGTGCATGTACCAAAAATAAAGTAAACTGTACGTATCATTCACTCTACTAATCATTTTACAAGTATCATGAAATTATCTATTATCAACCCATATTACGAAATTACCTACCAATTTCTATGGTAGTTTATCATCATATAAAATTGCACTGGTACTTGTAAAGTAAAAATTGTTAATTTTTTATTTATAGATAATCATGTTGATATGATTTAGATAACTAGATGAAGTACTTTCAAGTTAAAAAGTGAAAAAATATAAATTTATCATGAAGATGCCTCCCTTTACCTTACATGAACTGTCTATGACCCATTGTTAATTTGCACTATCAATTTATATTTTCTTGGTTATACATAATGTTTGCCTTTTCATAACGAATTAACCGATATTCGGCTCATGTCTCAAAGCTGCTCAACTAATTTTTTTCCATTGGTTGTTGAAGTTTTAACTCCTCAGGAGGTAAACAGCACAGTTTTACCAGCGACAAAAAAGTTCTTTACGTGTATTCCATAACCATATACTCTATTACTTTTTTTCGCAGCTTGAGTATCTGAAGACTTCCTCCTGGATTTCTGAGAGAGCAGTGTTTCAGAAGATCTATTCATAGAAACAGAGGGCAGATGCTGGCTTGTATGGAGCGGACTGAAATATGAAAAAGTATCTGACGTAGGTAACAAAAGTAACAAAAGTATCAACAAGAACACAATGACTGTGTAACATCATTAACCACACGTTAGTTGATATCAGCTGTAAAGACAATAACAGACTCATTATCCCTATTACTTATATTTAGAAGGTGTAACAAAATTTAACATATGCGCGCCAACTTTAGTGTTATTAGTCGGAACTGTATCGTATGTAGGAACTGTATCGTATGGAGGAACGGAGAATCTTACCGGCGTCCACCTGAACGGATTCTGACAAACCTAGAAAAATGCAGACTGGGGTGGGCGGGCGGTTGTTTGAGTCACATCTCTCTAGCACGGGCGCGGAGCCTAGACCTTTGCGGCGTGTCACACATTAGAGGTCCACCCTTAGAGGCCGCAGAGAATTAGTAACGACTGAGAAACTGTGCTTAGGCATCGGACTAACGACCAAAAATAATGGTTAAGCTCACTGTTTATTTGAGGAACTTTTAGAACATACTCAGCAGCAATAAAAGTATCTGTGATAGGAAAATTGGAAGTAGTGCACCGTTGATGTATTGCAGGGTGTAAGTTAACAAAGATTTGGGAAGGCAGAGCAATGATAACAGAATAAAAATACGCCTTGTGACCATTCTAATATTTTTCAGGTACACGCAGAGCCTTTTAGATCTAGTACTGACAGTGCTATAAATTTCTATAAAGAACAGCAAATTAAAAAGTAGCTCATTGAAGGGGATCAATAAATTTCGTGATATACCTGAAATTGAGGGTAAACGGGCAGCTGTCATGGAAGACACACGTTTTTAAGACCTCAGCAATTCAACAAGTAGTTAGCCTCATTTACCGCCACCTCCAAAATATTGTCTCCCGTCACCAACGCCATTTGCTGAACTGTACTAAATCGCTGGTACAGCGCCACAAGATATTCGTCGTGAAGCGGAGAGAACAAATCACGCTCAGCACAAAAAAGAGTTGAAAAAAAAGTTATAAGGTCCAGATGGAATCCCAGTTCGGTTCTACAAATAATACTCTCCGGCATTGGCCCTATACCTTTCTTCCATTTATCGCGAATCTCTCGCCCAGCGCAGTCCCAAGCAACTGGAAAGAAGCGCAGGTGACTCATGAATATAAGAAGATCAAAAGAACAGACCCGCAAAATTACAGACCAATATCCCTAACTTCGATTTCCTGCAGAATCCTCCAATACATTCTCCGTTAAGTTTTTTTATTTTTTTTATTTTTTTTTATTTTTTTATTTTTTTTTTTTGAGAGCGAGAATCTTATGTGCACGATTCAGCAAGTTTTAAAATGCATCGCTCCTTGCTCTCTTATCACATGGTATACTGTGAACTATGGTGGAAAGGGCAACAGGCAGATTCCATGTTTCTCGATTTCCGGAAAGCCTTTGACATGGTGTCTCACAGCAGGCTGTTAAAGAAGGTACAAGCATACGGAATAGGCTCCAAAATATGTAAGTGGCTCGAAGTCTTCTTAGGTAATAAAACCCAGTATGTTTTTGTCCTCTACGGCGAGTGTTCATTAGAGACAAGGGCATCGTCAGGCGGGTCCCAATGAAGTGTGATAACACCACTGTTGTTCTCTATTTACATAAATGATTTGGCGAACAGTGTGGACAGCAATCTGCGGTTGTTTGCTGACGATTTTGTGGCATACGGTAATGCGAATGAGTAGGGAGAACTGGCCCGTGATGTTTGGATACAGCACTAGCAGTGTTCTCTTTGACACAGTCACGTCATTTAAATATCTGGGCGTAAATTTACAAAGCGATATGAAATTGAACGAGCAAGTGAGGACTGTGGTAGGAAAGGCGAATGTGTACTTCGGTTTATTGATAGAATCCTAGGAAAGCTGATCTGTAAAGGAGACCGCATATAGCACGCTAGTTCGAGCAGTCCTTGAATACTGCTCGAGTGTTTGGAAACCGTGCCAGGTCGGATTAAAGGAAGACGTCTAAGCAATTCGGAGGCGGGCTGTTACTAGTAGGCTCGAAAACACGCAAGTGTTAGAGACATGCTTCAGGAACTCAGATGGGAAGGCAACATTCTTCTCCAGGAACACTATCGAGAAAATTTAGAAAACCAGCATTTGAAGCTGACTGCAGAACGATTCTACTGCCTCCGGCATACTTCGTGCGTAAGGACCACGAAGATAAGATACGTGAAATAGACCTCTTACGGAGACATATACAGAGTCTTTTTCCCTCACTGTATTTGGGAATGGAACAAGTGAGGAAATGACTTATAGTGTTATAGGGTACCCTCCACCGTGTGCCGTACTGTGGATTGCGTATTTATGTAGATGTAGATGAAAAGTATCCACTGAGGTCCGGAAGAAGTTGTCTCAGGACCAATTCAACCTTGCTGACAACAGCAGCCACAGTATGAAAACAGTTTTGAATTTTTCGACTTGAGAATAACTCTACCTTATCTCTTCTCTTTGGAAATCTTCCCACCAGGTTAGGAGAAGAATCGGACCGTGAGGAGATCAATCAGTCGTCTTCGTCCTGGAGTTGGAATACCCAAGAGTAATCTCCAAAAATGGCACTTGTCTGTGGATACTGCCAATTGTGTTTGTGACTACAGACAATGGAGCAGCTACTGGATTGTCAACTATGTCCTGCATACTGCAGAGAACATCTTCTGCTTACGAGTCCGAGTGCAAGTGAAGTTGTGGGATTTTGGTCAAAAGTAGTGTAGCTTGATAATTTTTTGTTTCACTTGTTTTTAATGGTAATTTGCACGTATTTTATTGTATTTGAGGCACTGAGAACCATAAGCACAGAAACAATGTTTTGAGAAAAATGTCTGCGAAACCCAAATTTGTTGGCAAACATCCAGTCTCATTGCTTTTTAATCAAGTCTCAACATCTTATATTTCCTATGAAAAATAATGTGCCCACTTTATTTTATGAAATTTTAATTAATCTTTAGGATTGTTATAGTTCTTAATATTAACGTACAAAGTTTTCATATTCAGGCTAATAAAAATCGTGTCTCTTTTGCAGGTGTAAAGTTTGTTGCGATTGTGAAACTAGAATCAGAACATAAACAACAGATACTAAATGCACCACATACACACAAATACGACCAATTCCAACAATGAACTGATACTCGTTATAACTTTCATTAAGCACCTTCTGAGGCTTGAGGTTCAGCTAAAACTGTCTGTCCACTTCAGGCAAGAAGTCTGGTAGTTTTGTTAAGTATCTGTTTCTAAATGTCGATGTTTGCCATTTATTTGCGTATTTGTGCATTATATCTTGTAAGGCTTGTACAGAGTGCGAGGAAATGACAATGTGTTGTCTCTCTCGACGTGACTTGCAGGGAATTGTGGCCTTCTGAGACTGAAATGGCGGTTATCTTACTTTGAAGATCATTTCCCGGGAATGTGTTGAGATCTTCATCATTGTAAAATTTCTGAAATGTACATTGTTACGATGTATATCAACATTTGTTTTGGTAGTGAGGTTTAGCTAGCCCTGCTTTCGTATAACTTGGCACTAACCATCCGGTGAGAAAAGTGAATCGGTTTTCATATTCACTTTTTTGATTTGACAGAAGTCAAGACGACGTGGCAGAAAAGGGTAGCAAAATAATTATGCTTTGTGCTTTTGGGCCTTTTTTTCAGACACCAGTCTTATGAGCAGTTTGATGCGGCCAGCCACGAATTGCTCTCCTACGTCCTGAGATGTATTCCAATCTCCGTCTTCCTCTACAGTTTTTATCCTCTACAGCTCCCTCTAGTACTATGAAAGTTATTCCCTGATGTCTTAACAGATGTCTCATCATCCTGTCCTTCCTTCTTGTCATTGTTTTCCAAATAATCCTCTCCTCACCAATCCTCTGGAGAACCTCCTCATATCTTACCTTATCGGTCCGCCTAATTTTCAACATTCTTCTGTAGTAACATATCTCAAATGCTTCGATACTCTTCTGTTCCGGTTTCCTCACAGCGCACGTTTCAATGCCTTACAATGTTGTGGTCGGATCTTAAAATGTTTGAAATTTCAAATTAAGGCCTGTGTTTGGTAGTACCTGAATGCAATTTTTGTCATTACTAGTCTGCTTTTTATGTCCTGCTTGTTTCGTCCTTGATTTGTTATTTTGCTGTCCACGTGGCAGATTTCCTTAACTTACCTACTTTGTGATCCCCAATTCTAATGTTACATTTCTCGCTGTTCTCATTTCTGCGACTTCTCATTACTTTCATCTTTCTTCGATTTGCTCTGAAACTATATTCTGTACTCGTTAGACTGTTCATTCCATTCAGTAGCTCCTGTAAGTCTTCTGTACTTTCACTCAGGACAGCGATGTCTTCTGCCAATCTTACCATTCATATCCTTCAACTTTTAATTTTAGTAAAACTGACCCGGACGAGTGAATACGATTGGACATGCATGTAGCGCGTATAACTACAACCCGTGACGTTCACACCAGATGTACGCCCGCCACGTCGTCCACGCCGGTATAGAACGCAGTGAGGGCTGTGTCGGTCTGAACCGAGTTTGCAGAGGTCAGACCGGTCGCGGCCCTAGCTCGCCAACCAGGTCGCCTGATCTGTCAATGTGCGATTACCTTGTGTGCGGAGCCCTCAGGTCTAAGGTGTACCGCAACAACCCTCATAATCTTCAAGAACCGCAACAGAACATTTCGGACGAGACTGTAGCAACTACAGCAGTCCAGCTCCGACTCGTTTTCAGCAACGTGCTGACAGGGCCCAAAAGTGCCAAGAGATGAATGGTGTCGACTTTCAACATATGCTATAGTCAGATTAGTACTGTATTTCCTTTCCTCTGCTGTGTTCCTTTGTATCATAAAACTCTATTCTCCGGACCATTTTATTTGCCACTCCCTGTATAGATTTAACAGTTGGGGCGAAAGACTACATCCCTGTTTTCCATCCCTTTTTGTGCGAGCATTTCGTTCTTGGTCTTCCAGACTTATTGTCGTACTGTACATATCCCGCCTTCCCACATAGCTTACGTTATTTTTCTGAGAATTTCGAAGATTTGGCTCCGTTGTACACTGTCGAACGTTTTTTCCAAGTCGACAAATCCTATGAAAGTGTCTTGATTTTTCTTTAGTCTTGCCTCTAACCTCAACCGCAGCGTCAGAAATGCCTGTATGGTGACTTTACCTTTCCTAAAACAAACTGATCGTCATCTAAGAGATCTTCAGTTTTCGTTTCCATTCCTCCGTTTATTATTACTGTCAGCAACTTGAACGCATGAGCTGTTGAGCTGATTGTGCAATAATTCTCGCACTTGTCCGCTCTTGCAATCTTCGGAATTGTGTGAATGATTTCTTTTCGAAAGTTTGGTAGTATATCGCAGTCTTATACATTCTACACACCAACGTGAACATTCATTGTTTGTCACTTCTCCCAATAATTTTATGAATTCCCAGTGAACGTTATCGATCCCTTGTCCCTTATTTGACCTAAAGTCGTCCAAAGCTCTTTTAAGCCCCGGTTCTAATACTGAATCCCCCATCTCTTCCCTGTAAATTCCTATTTAATCTTTCATCTCGTCAACACACAAGTCCTCCTCACATAAAGGTCCTCAGTGTACTCTTTCCACCTATGCTCTCGTATCTGAGATACATTAAATGAATATCAGAGAAATCGGTGATATGTCTTTTCGTGAATCTTTACATAGGACGGATAAAGCTGGTTCACCACAAGACCAACAAATGTCAGGAGCATGCATACTTACATTGACGACTGTGTGCTTTAGCTCCTTCTCGTTCTCTCAGCATCTCAATCGCATTAAAAAAGCTGTGTTCCACTTAGGAAGGTTGAATTTGGACACTCGCAGTTCTTGACATCAAATGTAATAATATTTTTAGGTAACTGAGATCGATCGCAATGCAGATTTTTAGTTTAAAAGCATTCCGCTAGGGCCACAAGACACGATAATTCATGTAGACTAACTTATTACGTAATAAGCCGGAGTTTCTTATACTGAGAACGCAGTGCATCTACTTCTCCACAAAGTTTGTTGCTAATGAAAGCCATTCGTCTGAAAAAGTTGCAGCCGACCAGCACAGCCTAGACACGGAAAAGATGTGCATGTTTTCAATATGTCTTCTACCTCGGGTAAAGCTGGACATTTTCGCCTTAGAAATGGTACGTGCAGGAGGACGGAACCCATGCGACGTAATCAGTCAGCCGTTTATAAACCTTAAACGGAGCCTTAATTGTATGCACATCTTTTCTTCCTACTGTACGTCGCACACTCTCCCTCTCTTGTTCCCCTCTTTGTTTTCGGGCTGATCGGTAACTACGGAGCGCTGTCGGCTTCCCAGACCCCTGCGGAGGTCGCAAATTGGCCACGCCGGCTGCCTCAGATAGCGGGCCACCGAACTGCAGACACACCGCCCTCCCGGCCCCAGATAAGCGCGCACTTGGAGACTCTCGTTAATGTCGCTTTCCATTCGAGGGTCGGCGATAACCAGGGGTTTGCCCGGCGGCGAGGGAAACGGCCGTGCTTTGCCCGGATTCCGATTTTGACGACTCGCTGGGAAATTAAGGGACTCCCAGAGCGCTCCGCTACGGTAACGGCAGCCGGATGAAAGATGCCTTGTCGTATCTAGCTGCAGGATAAGCTGTCTTCCACATCCATCCCGTAATGCACTGCCGGATCTAATCGTGAAAGATCTCTGTCGTAGTAAACAGCACTGCTTCTGAAAATGTCAACCATTGTCTGGTCAGCTTCTGCATTTACCTCATACAAAGAGATTTACTTTTATACTGGTGAAGCCACTTTACGGTCTGTTGCAGAAGGTAATTTTGATATGCCTAACACAGTACACCTTCCCAGTCCCAAATGCGATTGATGCGTGGGAACTTAGACCGTCGATAAAGTGTCCTATTAGTTCTAGTATATCCGCTTTCCTCATACCAGTCACTTCATGAGACGTATGTGGGAGGAACTGATATGTTTGCCGATGCTTCTTTCAACGTACCGCTCTCGGAATTTCAGCAGAAATAACGAGATGTCTGGAGGGCCCTCACCAACCATCTCGAGATTTTGACGATCTGATGCGCCAATTGAACAGAATTTGGCACCTTATCCCTCAGGAGGATTTCCAATAACTTTGTCATCCATTTTTGTTATCAGCCGGCAGGAGTGGTCGAGCGGTTCTAGGCACTACAGTCTGGAACCGCATGACCGCTACGTCGCAGGTTCGAATCCTGCTTCGGGCATGGATGTGTGTGATGTCCTTAGGTTAGTTAGGTTTAAGAAGTTCTAAGTTCTAGGGGACTGATGACCTCAGAAGTTGAGTCCCATAGTGCTCAGAGCCATTTTTTTCTTCTTTTTTTTGTTATCATTGTTTGCCTGTACATGTACATCACATGTACCGACTTCCGTCCCAAAAATGTTCAAATGTGTGTGAAATCTTACGGGACTTAACTGCTAAGGTCATCAGTCCCTAAGCTTACACGTAACCTAAATTATCCTAAGGACAAACACACACACTCATGCCCGAGGCAGGACTGGAACCTCCGCCGGGACCAACCGCACCGTCCATTACTTCAGCGCCTAAGACCGCTCTGCTAATCCCGCGCGGCTACTTCCGTCCCATTCGGACTGTTCATTCTTGGTGTGTGTGTGTGTGTGTGTGTGAGAGAGAGAGAGAGAGAGAGAGAGAGAGAGAGAGAGAGAGAGGGAGAGAGAGAGTGTGTGTGTACTGTCCTACGAGGCATAGGAAGCGTTGGGGAATCATACTCGTCCACGACCGCTCAACCCCCACCCGAAACTCATGGAGATTCATCGGATCTGTATCCAAGGCGATCACTTCTCGCTCGAGTCCGACCCATAGATAGGCCGCAGGATTGCGGGAATGGGACCTGAGGGGCCACACAAACACGCCCATCTTTGTAGAGTGTTTCTCAAATCGTTCCCATGCATTTACGGAGCGACAGGTACTGCAGTGTCTTGCTGGAGGCGCAGATTTTTGGCAGGGCGCTATAAGTAAGCAATGACACATATGCTCGATACTGCACAGTAGTTTCCCGTACCCTTGGAAAGACGATGGCAGAGGCGTCAGCTGCTCAGCGGCCTCCCTGCACCTCTTGCAAACAACCCTTCTACTGTAATACCTTCTCAGAAGCCCTAGAGGGAATTATCAGATTCCTGAACCGGGAAAGAAATTAGGGAATGTTTGGTAATGAAGTATATGACAATCACCTTCGTTTTGCGGATGACATTTTATTGTTTACCTGCAGTAAACTTCAACAACGAATAGAAAAATTCAAAAGAGTAAGTTTGAAAGTATCCTTGAAAACCACTTATTATAGACTAGTTTAATGTTAGCCCATACATGATAAAGAAAACTGTAGAAATTAACAGTGAAGTCGTAGAATTTGTAGACGAGGTACTGTGTGCAGAGTAGTCGAGGCCAAAGTTTGAATGAGTAGCAATACACATCAACAGAACAAGTAAAAATGAAGAAAAAAGATGTCTGGATTGCTTTCGGAGCATGCAAGTTTAGAAGCAAGCGGAGGTTGTTTCGACCATTTCTTATGAGTTTACATGTTGATGAGCTCCAATCACCTAAATTATAAACTTTCGTTAGTAACTCGAAACAGAAGGATTTTCGGGCATATATTTACACAAACTTTTATCTTACTTTGGTGTAAGGAACCTGTTAACAAATATTGTAAAGGTATTTTTGCAACATCTGTATAAGTTTTTGAACTAATAATGTGACAGAATATTCGTTGAGCCTGTGGATGCGGATGAACGAAAAAGCCATTGCTAGCCACTCAGAGTCGCTGCTGCCTACGTGTTTCGGGTGTAAGTGGAAAATAGGAGTGGAATGTCATGTTGTGGAAGCAGCCTGCAAGAGTTGCGCGAAACTGAGACCCCGAAGTCTGCTCCCTGGTGGAGGCAACACGCGAGTTGGTACCATGGCGTAATGCTCCACGTACTGGGCGAGGCAACTGTCGTGAGGTACAGCATGTTTAAGAAAAAGTGTTACATATTCCTACAGGACGCAATATTGATTGAAACTAGAAAAACATTTCGTATAATTGTATGTCCGGAAACCAATGCCTGTTGAGATCAGGGCCGCTGAAAATCCGCATTTCACAGCCTGCGCTTTGTTTACAGATAAGGGACGATGCACAAGAGATGGCATACTAAATTACTACAATACTAACGTGTCGGCAGATGCACACTGCCCTGGGGCACACCTGACGATACCCTTGTCTCTGATGAACACTAGCCTTGGAAGGCAGCATACTGAGTTCTATTATCTAAGAAGTCTTCGAGGCACTCACACATCTGTAAACTCATTCCATATGCTCGTACCTTTGTTAACAACCTGCAATGGGGCACCATGTCAAATGCTTTCCGGAAATCTAAAAATATAAAATCTGTCTGTTTCCCTTCATCCATAGTTCTCAGTATATCATATGAGAAACGGGTAAGCTGAGATTCGCAGGAACGATGATTTCTAAAACCATGCTGGTTCGTGAACATAAACTGCTTAGCCTCAGGAGAGTTCATTATATTCGAACTGAGAATGTGTCCAAGAATTCTGCAGCAAACAGAAGTTAGGGATATAAATCTGTAATTTTCCGGGTCGTTCTGGAGTCGCCTGCGCTTTTTTTCAGTCGCTTCGGACTTTGTGCTGAGTGAGTGATTCACGATAAATACGAGCTAGGTAAGGGGTCAATGCCGTGGAGCAGTCTTTGTAATATTGAACTGGGATTCCATCCGGACCTGATGATTTATTTGTTTTCAAATCTTGAAGTTGCTTCTCTACGTCAGGTATGCTTATTTCTGTGTCGCTGATACGGGAGTCTGTCCGATGGTCAAAGACGGTCTGTTTGTACGGTCCTCCTGCGCGGATGATTTCTTGAATGTAAAATTTAAAACTTCGGCTTTCGTTTTTCTATCTTCAACTGCCACACCAGACTGGTCAACAAGGGACTGAATGGTAACAGACCCGCTTAGTGATTTTACTTACGACCAGAATGTTCTCGGCTTCTCAGCCAGATCTTTTGCTAAGGTGTGACGGTGGTCGTTGTTGTATGCTTCGGGCATAGATCTTTTCACAGACACACGAATCACTCCCAACCATCGCTTTTCATCGTTTTTTGTCCCCTTCTGAACCTAGAGTGCAATAGCCTCTGCTTCCTCAGCATCTTACGAATTTCGTTATTTAACCATGATGGATCTTTTTCATCCTTTAGCTACTTCCTAGGCACATATATCTCTAGACCACGAACTACAATCTGTCTAAACTTTGCTTATAATTCCTCTATATTCATCTTACTGGTATTAAGCCGCGCCACTTCTCTCTCTAAGTAAGATGTTAATAGCAGCTTATCTGCTGCTTCTAGCAGAAACATTCCCCTGTCCTTCTTAAATGATTTATTAACGTTCGTAATCATAGTTGTTATAATGACGTCATGGTCGCATACTGTTTGCTTTTTTTTTCTAGGTAGGAATCCAGAGACATGTTTACAAATAAATAAAAAAATGATTCAATGCTCCACTGATGTGCGATGTGACCTTCATAACGCAGTAACATGTCCTTCGACAAAGTGTAGCGAATCAACTCAGAAAGTGCTTTAGCGTTTTAAGTATTTTACAAGATGACTAGATTTTAACGTAAACGTAAACAACCAGTCACGGGGTTTTATTGGTACAAAATGTGGAAGGGTGCACGAAAATTTGCGCGCGCACATTCCGAATTTGAGTGCAGAGTTTCAAATTCAGCTGTGAAAAAGAACAGTGAATAACATACATACGAGAACGTTTGGCGTGTGTTAATAAAACTGCACACAGCGCTCTACTACGACCAGTTCTAGAGTGCTGCTGCAATATTTGGTGCTCCTTATAAAGTAGGTATGGCAGCAAACATCAAAGTATGAGAGGTGGGTTTGTACCACACAGAAATGTGACTGCGATTCACACAGAACATAAATCAGAATTGTTGAAAGGAAAGTCTCGTCATTCTCGTGAAATCCTACTGAGTACATTCAGAGAGCCAGTATTACAGGAAGGCAGTATGACCACTGCATTGCCTCAATTTTTCACCTAGTGTGATAATAATCAGAATAAAAAAACACAGTTTCTGGCACCTACTAAAGCTTACAGAAAATCATTCATCTCTCGAATCCATAGTCGTTTTGCATGGTACAAATATACAAAAAAAAGGGTCAACCATAATACGCGCACTTTAACTTTGAACATTACGGGTTGATTTTTTGCACACTGACAAAATGAAAATGTCTGTAACAAATTTCGACCCATAGATATTGAAGATGTACATATATCTGATACAGATATGGAATATTTACATTGCGGTCTCTAATAGAGAAGAAAATTGCCAAAGGCATAGAAACCCATTTATTCTTCGCGGATTTGCAGAAGACCTATGATGTGGTACTACAAAACAGTTTGTAGAAAAGTCAACTATTTATCTTAAAGAAGTTAAACAGCTCTATACGGACTGTATGAGTGCCGTCAAAATAGGAAATTCAGTGTAACCGAAATTTCCTGTTAGAAAACACTACGCCGAGGGTGAGCCGTAGCAGAGATGCTATTTAAACAGCGTATGAACGAAGCACAAGAAGCCTGGAGGAACAAATGTAGAGGCATGGGAGTCCCTGTGGGTGATGAAATGTTGTACACACTTTTCTTCGCTGATGACGTATCATCGAAGCAAGAGATCAGGATGATGCTGAGTACACGCTTCGGAAGCTAAAAGAGGAGTGTGAATGAGGGGGCCTCGCAATTATCTGAACAAAAACCGAATATATGAAGAATGGCGACAGTGCCGTAGAAGATCTGGTGGTCGGAGACGGTAAGATCAGAGGATGAAAGTCTATTAAGTATCTAGGGATTATGATATCATCAAACGAAAAAACTAAAGACGAAATGAATGATAAAACAGGGCAGGGCAAGAGAGCCGTACGGCCGGCCGGAGTGGCCGTGCCGTTCTAGGCGCTACATTCTGGAACCGAGCGACCGACACGGTCGCAGGTTCGAATCCTGCCTCGGGCATGGATGTGTGTGATGCCCTTAGGTTAGTTAGGTTTAACTAGTTCTAAGTTCTTGGCATTTGATGACCTCAGAAGTTAAGTCGCATAGTGCGCAGAGCCATTTGAACCAAGAGCCGTACGACATCTGAACATCGTCCTTTGGACTAACAAAATGACTAAAGGGCCGAACGGGTGATACATCACCGTTGTTGAAAACACCGATACATATGGAGCAGAAACGTGGTTATAAAGAAGTGTCAGAGAAACAAGATGGTTGCACCGCAAATGATCTTCTTAAGACTAAGTAATGGGAATCATGGTATGGACATTTAGAAAGGATTGTCAATAGGCGATGGGCAAAGAAAGTGTGACAATGCATCCTAGAGGGAAGAAGAAAGCGTGGAGGACCTAGGAGGAGCTTGGGATACGATGAAAGCCAGAGGACTAAAAGAAGAAGAATGCAATTATCGGAGAAAGTGGATGCGAAAAGCGGTATGAACCATAGAATACTCGCGAGCTGACGATAAAAATGATGATGATGCTGACGAATATTTTCAGTAGAAAACTGACATCAAAGACTCGCAATGAAGCAACATTGTAATCACAATTAAGTCAACTATCTTTTTCAAAAAATGGTTGAAATGGCTCTGAGCACTATGGGACTTAACATCTGAGGTCATCAGTCCCCTAGAACTTAGAACTACTTCAACCTAACTAACCTAAGGACATCACACAGATCCATGCCCGAGGCAGGACTCGAACCTGCGACCTGCTTCACGCGGTTCCAGACTGAAGCGCCTAGAACCGCTCGGCCACAACGGCCGGCTACCTTTATCATTACCATGTATCTGTACTGCACAGTTAGCGCAGTTGGTAGAAGTTTGTGCTAGAATACAAGAGTTCGTTTACGGGTCTAGGGGGAATTTTTTACTTTTCTAGTTCTTTCTTCCCAATCAGCCTGTGCATACACTGTTTCATAATCGAACCATATCTTATAGTATGATTGGAATCCAGACAGCAGGTGCATATTAACAGGATAACTCGCAACACCTGAGGAAATCGAAATATTGTGCGTGAAATGGAAACCACAACAAGACAGAACATTCGGAAGCACGCCATGAATCGATGACGATAAAACATGAGAGATCACGTAATTCATAATTTCTATAAAACAGTTGTGCCTTTAAAGATTTGCATTTGCGGTGGACTTCCAAGATGTGCAATGTGCATTGTGCTGAGGAGAGACAACAATTTCAGTTGGTACTTCAAATCAAACATGGTATTTTCTTTCGCGTCGATTAGGACTCACATTACCGCGTGTTCGAGTTTAAATACGCAGTTCGGGACACGTTGTAGTTAAGGTAGGATACGGACGACGGCTTCGCCAAAGGCCTTCATTTACACCGTAATTAGAACGTAACCACACACCGTTCCTCGGTGAGGTAACGGTAACGAAAACAAAAGCGGCGATTTACGATCGTTCCTTCAGGCAGTAAGCCGGAGGTTTACAGACACGCATGTTTACAAACTCCGGAGGTTTGCAGACACGCATGTTTGCAAACTCCGACCGCCAGTAGCTGCTGCTGCAGGCAGCCGGAACGAGAACCTCGTCCGGCAGTGATTTACGGCCAGTCGCCTGCAGCGGCCGCGAGATGAAAGCGGCAGACTCTCTTTACGGCTGCGCGCTGCGACTGCGCCTCGCCTTTCCAATTCCCGCAGTATAAATCTGATAGAGCGATTCGCGCCGAGAGCGCACTCGTCTCGGCTAATAAACTTTGCAAAGTGCTCTTCCGAGTCGCGAACGGCTTCGCAGAGCCGCAGGAACAATCGGCGACACTAACGCCGCCGCCATTGTAGACAGACGAGCGGCTCCTCTCGCCTTTACGTCCGCCGCGTAAAACCGGCGCTACTGCATCCGGCAGACAATGGCGAGATCAGCCAAAGGCGCCCGCGACGGCATGTCACATAAAATGTGGAGCACGCTCACGATCGAATGCTGCACCCGACGGCAGCAATATCCGCAGCAGGCTTTTGACAGCGCGGGTGAAAGATTTTAATCGAAAGGTTTACACAAGAAAAGTTACTGTGGTCAGTATTTCAATAATTTTCTATTTCATAGGAGCTGTGTCGGATTCCAAGGCAGTCTTCTGGTGCTCTTTGCACATGTTACGTTTATAATTAAGATGCAGCTACATGCAGAGGTCACTCCGCACTCGTGGTCTAGTAGCGTTGCTGCCTCTGGATCACTGGGTCCCTGGTTCGATTCCCGGTCGGGTTGGGGATTTTCTCTGCCTGTGGACTGGGTGTTTGTGTTGTCCTCATCATTTCATCATCATCATCATCATTCGTGGCAGTGGCCACATTAGATTGTGTACAAATTGGACTACGTCAAAATTGGGACTTTGTACGGGCGCTGATAACCGCGTAGTTGAGCGCCCCACAAACCAAACATCGTCATCATGCAGAGGCAAGCCGTATGCTGAAATTATCGTATCGCAGCGAAACTAGCTATACCGGCTAATCAAAATGTCAGTATAAATTTGAAAACTTAATAAACCACGGAATAATGTAGTTAGAGAGGTAAATATTGACACACATGCTTGGAATGACATGGGGTTTTATTAGAAAAAAAAACAAAGTTCACAAAATGTCCGAAGATGGCGCTGGACAGCAAAACGTCAGTGACTGCGCATGACAATCGTGTATAAAAGGAGCTGTTATAAGAGAGAGAATCAGATGCGCCAGCAGTCGCAGCATGTTGAGGTTACCTGAAGAGGCGCTTTTAATGAAGCTGTATTATCAGAATGGGGAATGTGCTAGTTCAGCGTTACGATCCTATCGCCAGAGGAAGGGAATTCGAACGGGTAAAGATCCATTGAGAAATGCAGCTGTGGCGAGAATGATTTCGAAGCCACGGGTTGTTTAGACGATATACCCCGTAGTGGCCGACCGAGCACAAGGCGTAATGCTGTTGAGACAGTTCAGGAAGAATGGAGACTGTAGCGGGTTCGTCTATGCAAGGGGAAGTCAGCGCTCGTGCAGTCGCACGTCGCACCGGCATTCCATACACTACTGTTTGGTTGGCACTTAGGCGTACCCTTAGATGCCATCCGTACAAATCCATCGGCATCATGAACTGTTACCTCGCGGTTTAGTGAAGCGGAGGGCATTTGCGGTGTGGGCGTTTCAAAAGATGGCGGAAGATAACGATTGGTTGAGTAACGTGTTGTGGACCGACGAAGCTCATTTCACGCTCCGAGGGTCTGTCAACGCCCACAACTGCAGAATTTGGGCTACCGAAAATCCTAGAACTGTCGTGGAAAGTCCATTGCGCGACGAGAAAGTCACGGTATGGGTTGGATTTACCACATCTACCGTTATCGGGCCTTTTTTTCTTCGATGAAATGTGTGATTCTGGTTTTGTAACTGCTACCGTGACGGGTGAGAGGTACGCCGATATGTTACAGAATCGCATCATCCCCAGCTTGGATGATAAACACCTGCTAGAACGTAAGACGTTTATGCAGGATGGCGCTTCACCCCATATTGCTAGACGCGTGAAAGATCTCTTGCGCGCGTCGTTTGGTGATGATCGTGTGCTCAGCCGCCACTTTCGTCATGCTTGGTCTCTCAGGTCGCCAGACCACAGTCCGTGCCATTATTGGCTTTGGGGTTACCTGAAGTCGCAAGTGTATCGTGATCGACCGACATCTCTAGGGATGCTGAAAGACAACATCCGACGCCAATGCGGACATGCTTTACAGTGCTGTTCACAACATTATTCCTCGACTACATCTATTGTTGAGGAATGAGGGTGGACATAATGAGCATTTCCTGTGAAGAACATCATCTTTGCTTTGTCTTACTTTTTTATGCTAATTATTGCTATTCTTATCAGATGAAGCGCCATCTGTCGGACATTGTTTGAACGTTTGTATTTTTTTGGTTCTAATAAAACCCCATGTCATTCCAAGCATATGTGTCAATTTGTACCTCTCGTTCTCCATTATTCCGTGATTTATTCAGTTTTCAAATTTATACTGACTTTTTGATCACCCGGCATATTCTGATGCGTTAGTGCGGAACCGGTTTACATTGGGAAAAAAATAGTTCCACGTTTGGCTACCAGGTGCAAAGATAGCTCTGTGCAGAATCTAGAATCTCTTCGACGTCTCCGATGCCCATACTGTACAAATCGCGTAAGTAGCGGTTAAGAATAACATCAACATTATGCCTGTCCCACTTGTTTGATCTTTTCTGTCCACATCCCGTGCCTCGTACATTACATATGGAAATATTTCTACATGTCTTTCTTGCATTCACAGCGCAATATTTGCTCCTGGTGTCCGAAATTGGAACTTTTTTTCCCAGCGTAAATCGGTTCCGCATTAACGCATTAGAATGTCTGCCAGGTTTCACTACCATACGATAATTACAGCCCAAAGGGTCATTTCAGATAATTAGAATGAAAACATGTCCCGAAACCTTCACGTAACGTCAGATAGTCACCGTGCCATCAAGGAATATCGCACCGATCATTCCGTGACTGGACATTGCACACCACGCAGTCACCCGTTGAGAAAAACGAGTGTGAAATCTTATGGGACTTAACTGCTAAGGTCATCAGTCCCTAAGCTTACACACTACTTAACGTAAATTATCCTAAGGACAAACACAAACACCCATGCCCGAGGAGGACTCGAACCTCCGCCAGGACCAGCCGCAAAGTGCGTAGCCTTAGACCGCTCGGCTAATCCCGCGCGTCACCCGTTGAGAGTGAACATACTTCTCCATCGCGAAATGCGGATTCTCAGTCCCCCAAAAGCGCCAATTTTGCTTATTAACGGACCCATCTAAATGAAAGTTGACTCCGTCCCTACACCAAACCGTGCGTGTGCATATTAATTCCCATCGTGCCCCGCGGCTAACCGTGCAGTTTCAACGTTTTTATTTCATATAGTTCAATAATTGTCACCCTGTAAGTTGTGATAATGATGCACTACAACGAACTATATGCTTGTGTTCAGTGGATTACACAACAACTCTGTGGGCTAGCATATTTTTTCCTTGCAATTTTACTTTTCGCTGTATTTTTTTTTTTTCTATGATCTGAGTTTGTAAATAAGTTTACTGATGTCTGTATGTTGAAATGGAATGTTTTCTATTGTAAAGCTAAACAGATATTAGTTGTAAGCTAATTGTAAGTCGACACTCTGGCTTAACCGGGTCGATGCGATATTGTCGGAGAGTATGGAGATGTGGCAGCTGCATAATCGCTGAGCGTGTAAGTACGCCAACGGTTCACTACAGCGCAGAGGAGAACGTAGGAGGATGTTGAGAGGGACAGTCGAGTCGAGTTGCCTTGCGGCTTTTTTATTGAGAAATTGTCATAAAGCAGTGATGGTAAAGTGTGTAATGGCTCCGCGTACGTCTCTTGTGGACGGGCGGAGCACATGGCATTAAATGGACACAGTATAATTACCGCAAGATTATGCAAATTAACGTGAGTAGTACTGTAGGCCCAGTTTCATTTGTTGCGAAGCTACAAAGGGAAGAGCCTGTGGCCCACACTGTCAACGAACTGTTCCTTACATTGCAACGACGACTTCGCAACTCGAAGCGAGATACAACTAATTATATGGTCAGACTCATATACTGATAGTCAGCGCCGTAGTTCATTTTTTGTTCGGATAATACCGAGCTATACCAAAGTGACGACCTTCACTTTTGCGCAAAACTAAATACCTAAGTAGGGTCCATTCCATCCAGAGGAGGAGGGTAAGAGATCAGTGTTCAACGTCCCGTCGACGGCGAGGTCATTAGAGACGGAGCACAAGCTCGGCTGAGGGAACGATGGAGGAGCAAAGCAGCCTTGCCCTTTCGAAAGAACCGTCCCGGCATTTGCCTTAAGCGGTTTAGGGAAATTCCGGAATCCCTAAATCAGTATGGTGGGACTCGAGTTTGAACCACCGTCCTTCCGAGATGAGTCCATTGCGCTAACCACTGCTGAACCGAGAGAATCCTAATGTTTGAGAAACTATTACAGTGTTTTCATTAAAGAAATAATAGTAATTAAAATTTCAATAATTTCCTAAACAACGATTAACTCAAGTGCTTCAATCCAGTAGACATTAATTTGTACGGCTGTGCTTAACAAAGTAAAGTTCAGTAAAAGATATTTTATAGTACTTTTTCATGGATTAATAAATTTTCATTTTTACGCAACTACAGTCAGAACTGTGCGTTAACGTCTAGAGCCAATAATAGTAGTTATTGTACAAAGTGATTAGCAGTGATTCCTAATGAATATTAATAAAAGCTGAAGGCACAAGAAACCAACGAGTCAGTAAAATCATATCACGCACTTTGCATTCTTTTATAATCGAAATTTTGACTTTGCAAGTTACGTGACTATAGCTCATAGCAAGGCGATTATTGAATGACGCTGTATCATTACGATGAATTTTAAGCTAAACGACAGCACTGAGTTATGAGTAAATATAAAAACTTTTTGACTAAAATTAAGGACAGTAAGCATTACAGCGAGTGGTGTCACGGATTTTTGGGTTTACATAACTGTTTATTGGTGATGAGATTTTGTTGTTCTTTCATTAGCACTAATTGATTCCCATCAGCTGCTACCTAATTGAAAGGTACTTGTTCACTGTGGCATATCCATCTGAAATCCTGCTAGATTAATGTTTACCAATTTTGTGCTGTTTTCGCCTTGCTAGAAGACCAAGCATTCTTACGTAAGTTTCTTGCTGTTAACAGACAGTGAGTATAATGACAGTAATTGGGGACCTTTAATTTTCTTCCATTCATTAACCAAACTTGTAACATTTTCCAAATTTAACTAATTACTGTAATTCCATCCAGCCAATTTTTGTATTCATTTAACCTTATCCGAGTTTTACTGCTTGTCGTCACTGCTGCGAGTAATAAGCATTGGCGATTCAGTTTTAACTGCACCCACATTTCACGGATTTCATTTATTCTTCAGAGTAGATGCCTTTCCCGCGCAACAGGGAACATTAGGTAACGGCCCATTTAAGTCCTAATTAGCAGGCAGTGTGGTGGGTGGTTATAAGTGGAGCACTCATAGAACCTGTACCCTGAAACAGCAAACTTCTCATTAGCAGCACACCGAAACAGCTTTTTTGGATGGAACAAGAAGTCTAAAAATAGATCTTATGAAAGAACAACCACAGAGAACTTCTTGGATGTATTTCACATAGGAGAGTCAGGTTACTGTTTGCTGCAATGACAAAGCAAGCCCTGGACATGTCTGGTTCTTGCCCCAAACACACAATGTCGACAAGTCGATTCCGTGTGTTATTCTGAATTGGTTACATGGACAGCTCTCGTTCTTTCTCCACATGACTGGGCAATTTTCGAACTAAGCAGCGGTAGTAAAATCTCATTTTCGTCCAAAAATAGACGTATCTCGTTATTGCACCAGTGCCTTCAGTTACGGATTTTCTGTTCATGTCGTCACAGAAAGCAATGCTGTCGATATTATGAGGTTTTTGACCTACCGCTAGCTGCAACAATTGAAGACTATGCCCTGGGGCACTTGCCAAAATCTTTAAGAGGATCTTTCACACACCAGCTCTTTCCAATAGAGTGCTGACCGATCTCGCCCACGTTTATGTTTGAAATATTGGTTTCCTCTGTGTCACTTTTGTATATTCACCAGCCCGTACTGCTGGAACGTGTTATCTAATTTGGATTTGCCACCCGTTCTGAACTTGGTAGGCCATAGGGCACATCTGACTTGGGTCATCGCATGGACAGATCTATGATAGTGCACCAAAAACTGTTAAACATAAGAGTTTTGGGTTAACGAGATTCTCTGGATCAAGATCTGCGCTTAACTTTTGCTGTGAAAATCGTGTTTTGTTTCGCCTTGATTTGTGATGAAGTAAGTTAACGAGCTACGGTCATTTTTATTAAATGTTGTACAGTTGCACATTCATTCTAACGTTCACTCATGGGAAACATTCATGTCAGGAGTATCACTTGCTGTTGCATACAGTTGCAAAATTTACTAATTAAATGTTACGATTGTTACAGAAGCAAATGGACCGTGGAGCAGATATGAGAAAAGTCTCACCCAGTAGGCACAGTGAAGTGGTTGCCTCCCTTCGGACGACACAGATCAGCAACCACCCCATGAGCTAAAGCACAAAACGTGACGTCAGAGCCAGAGTTAACAAATTTTCCCACGTATTACGAGAAATAATTACTAAATGACAGAGTCGATTACGCTTACGTGAAACAATATTTAATTTTGTTGGTACCATCGTCTATATGGTGCAGTGATGCGTGAACGTTGTACCTAGTACTGGGGTAAAAAATAAGCGAAGATAACACTATTAGAATATTAGAAACGGACATGTAGCAGTGTGAAAAGCTATCTTGTCGCCTTTCTCTCTTGTTATCTTGTGCTCTTGCTCTCTTGTCACGGAGCTGTGCTAATGAAAGCGAGTTTGATTTATGTATGTACCCTGAATGTTCATTAAAGCACAAAAAATTGCATATTACCAGTACGTTATTTTGAGATTGTCTTTCATTTTAGACAAAAAGAAAAAAAATAGATTTCGTTCATTAAAAGTAAGAAAATTAAATACGCAAGCCTTCCGTTTGCTTCGCTATTATTTCAGAAGCCATTTTGTGTGTAATTACTATTTGCATATACATGCAGTCATTTATTTTTCTCGAAGTACGTTGACTTTTCTAAGAGCTGTTATTACGAAAGGAAACTGGATTTATTTTCACGATCAATAAAATACCAAACGAATTGTTTCCAACCTATCTGTGGGCCGCAGCTATTTTGCAGTTCTCAAAGTAAATGAAATTTAACAGTTTTATTACCATTCTTGGTTTTTACGCAACTAGTTGAGATTAAACAAAAGAGTATCAAGCCCTAGTTTTCTTATAACGTTGTCGGCAGAGATGAAGTTTACAGAATAATTCTGCATAATAGTTGACGCTCTTGAATATTAGATACAGAAAATAAAGCGAATTATCACGAAATTACAGGCGGTAATGTTATAAACGGAGTGGCACCGCTGCGCCTGTTGTCGTGTTAGCCACACAAGTGTCAACAAACCCCGGCTGTTAGCAAACTGTAAGCCACAAGGATAGCAGTTGTTTTTTCATAGTAGTGTAATTTTGTGTAACAACACGACGTAAGTGAGTTGTATCTCAGAGGAAGAGAAATTTTTACTCTTATATTGCTTTCTAGACCCCCATAAAACTGTCCATTTTGTGGAGAACAATTTTGCGTGCAAAAGTAATTAGTTTATTTTTGAAAACTTGGGAATCTCAAGCACTGTAAATAATTTTCCACACACTTTTTTTTTGCATGTAAACACGTGGTAGACAGTAAAACACCTTGCCGTTTTCTATATCCTGATGGAAAACTACCAGGTGCCCTTTTTTGGATCTGATAGTTGTTTGAGTTAGTTAATTTCTGCGATGCCTAAACTAGGATATGAACGAATATTGCAATTTTGTCACTTTTTTATTCTTTTTGAAATAGGGAGAAGAGCTGATGTGGCAAGACTGTCACATATTACTGTGTGGTACTGTTTCATTTTTCTGTCACTATTTCATGGTTATGTTGTTGAGAGTACTGTGCATGTCTACTTGGGAGCAAAGATTTACATTTTTCTCACTGACGATGTGTGCTCCTGGCATGGTTTCTAGTTCCAGTTTGTTGGCATAAGGCGGTCAGTGGGTCTCGTTAATAGGGGCAAGCATCCCGAGAACTTTCGGGGAAGTGGAGCGGCAGCACACTACGTTCCTTTTTAGGCTAGGGCGAGTGCCTGTCCTCGCTGAGGGAAGAGGCCGTTGTGCCGCCAGTGCCACCCTCCACACAATAATTGAGCTTGACATTTTTGCTTTTTTCTCTGCAGACATCAAAGAATGGGACGCTGTGGCACCGCCAGACCAGCGTGACTAAGTAGCTTGCTTTCGCTCCAAATTTTTGGTATATCCAATTGAATGAGTTGCCCCTACCACTGCACTTGGCACCAAGCGGTTGACCAATCTGTGGGCCACTGCTACGGGCCAGTACCAACCTCTTGCCCCTTCTTTGTTAATGTTTGTATGACAAGAATGGGAAATTGCTGCTGCACTCCTCTGTTTTTTGTTGAAATAATTTGTATTTTGGTTTGATACATTGGCAACAGCATTGAGTCATCCACTCCATGTGGAGGTCTTTTAAGTTGGGAATTGAGGGCGGAGAAGAAAGTTTCTGGGCTATTTGTCTCTTGGCCGGCTCCTGATGCTGACTGGTGCACGCTAGCTGATTCTTGGGAAGGGTAAGTGTTGTAATTGCGGTAGCACGATCCATATTCTGAGCAACGCACAATTTACTTATTCTGCCACGCAAGTTTTTAACTTTTGAATTGCGAGCTACCAGATAAGGAAGTCTTGGTTTCCTTTCCCTGTACTGTCTTCCATAAAAACTGGTACGTCTCCCTCCTCCAGCCCCCTCCCCCTGCCACAAACACACACTTACGCAAATAGTGTAAGCGTAATTTTGTGCCATTTCTATTAAAATTTTGGAGAACTTTACTCTCTGTCAATTTTATATGAATTCTGTGCATCATAAGGAGCAAATAAAAATCAGTTATACCCAGACCCGAGTTAGATTTCAAGATTGCTTAATTGCCCTACAGTTTTTCCATGATTACGTGACCCACAGATAACAAATACAATCTATCTTATATTCCGGGCAATCGCAGAAGTTGAAAGGCATGATGTTAGGAAAAATTCCGCTCACATCTCGTAAAATTGTTGCTTAGTAAAACACCACCGGTTTGGCGGCTAAGCCGCGTCAGCAGGAGAACAGTGTTAAAATATCATAGGCACACACATCGCTCCTAGTGAGAAGTTAATACACTACTGGCCATTAAAATTGCTACACCACGAAGATGATGTGCTACAGACGCGAAATTTAACCGACAGGAAGAAGATGCTGTGATATGAAAATGATTAGCTTTTGAGACCATTCACACAAGGGTGGCGTCGGTGGCGACACCTACAACGTGCTGACTCGAGGAAAGTTTCCAACCGATTTCTCATACACAAACAGCAGTTGACCGGCGTTGCCTGGTGAAACGTTATTGTGATGCCTCGTGTAAGGACGTTTCCGACGTTGATAAAGGTCGGATTGTAGCCTATCGCGATTGCGGTTTATATATCGCGACATTGCTGCTCGCGTTGGTCGAGACCCAATGACTGTTAGCAGCATATGGAATCGGTGGGTTCAGGAGGGTAATACGGAACGCCGTGCTGGATCCCAACGGCCTCGTATCACTAGCAGTCGAAATGACAGACATCTTATCCGCATGGCTGTGACGGATCGTGCAGCCACGTCTCGATCCCTGAGTCAACAGATGGGGACGTTTGCAAGACAACAACCATCTGCACGAACAGTTCGACGACGTTTGCAGCAGCGTGGACAATCAGCTCGGAGAAACCTGGGTACACGAATGGCTAAACGTCATTTTTTAGGATGAATTCAGGAAAGTGTTTACAGCATCACGATGGTCGCATCCGTGTTTGGCGACATCGCGGTGAACGCACATTGGAAGCGTGCATTCATCATCGCCATACTGGCGTATCACCCGGCGTGATGCTATGAGGTGCCATTGGTTACACGTCTCGGTCACCTCTTGGTCGCATTGACGGCACTTTGAACAGTGGACGTTACATTTCATATGTGTTACGACCCGTTCTCTACCCCTTATTCGATCCCTGCGAAATCATACATTTCAGCAGGATAATGCACGACCGCATGTCGCAGGTCCTGTACGGGCCTTTCTCAATACAGAAAATGTTCGATTGCTGCCCTGGCCAGCACATTCTCCAAATGTCTCACCAATTGAAAACGTCTGGTCAATTGTGGCCGAGCAACTGGCTCGTCACAATACGCCAGTCACTACTCTTGATGAGCTGTAGTATCGTGTTGAAGCTGCATGGGCAGCTGTACCTTTACACGCCATCCAAGCTCTGTTTGACTCAATGCCCAGGCATATCAAGGCCGTTATTACGGCCGGAGGTGTTTGTTCTGGGTACTGATTTCTCAGGATCTATGCACCCAAATTGCGTGAAAATGTAATCACATGTCAATTCTAGTATAATATATTTGTCCAATGAATACCCATTTATCATCTGCATTTCTTCTTGGTGTAGCAATTTTAATGGCCAGTTGTGTATTCACAGAAAATTGTCAATATTATGGCGAGCGAAAGATAAAGAAGGAATAAAACCCTTTGTATACTTAAGTTGTTATTCTCATTGTGACGTTGTTTTCGTTGTGTACTCTGACCAAGCACAATCAACTGTACTTTGAAGGTAAACAGAGCGCCCCGTTTAGTTTCATTACAAAACCCATTACTCCTCATGGCGACAATGTGCCACGCTCTAGCATCATCGTTACTACCTAAATACTGCCAATAAAGATTGAACATCAATAAAACCGACAAACTGCAGGGACGGATTCCTTACTGGAAGTGGAGAAAGAAAGGTTCAAATGGTCCAAATGGCTCTAAGCACTATGAGACTTAACATCTGAGGTCATCAGTCCCCTAGACTTAGGACTACGTAAACCTAACTAACCTAAGGACACCACACACTTACATGCCCGAGGCAGGATTCGAACCTGCGACCGGAGTAGCCGCGTGGTTCCAAACTGAAGCGCCTAGAACCGCTCGGCCACAGCGGCCGGCACCTGCCACATGATTTTGAGTCAGGAATCCGTCTCACAGTTTGTAGGTTTTATTAATGTTCAACCAGTATATACGAATAAGCCCTCTGGATTAAATGACTCCTGCTGACGTTACGGATACGTGATGGATGCAGTAAGGAAATTATATAAGTGGAGCAGAGACAAACTGGGACACCATCTAACGACAATACGGGACGCAGGTGGGAAATCCACTGATACTTATATATGACGGATTCTCGGGGCCTGGTACCTGGGTACGAGGACGGGGGAAATGGCGAAACTGGCCGGCTGCCTTGAGCATCTATCGAGAGTGGTTGAAAGATGGTGAGACCATGAGTGGGCGACCGGTTGTCGGGTGTCCACCCTACTTGGCAGAACTTGGAGACTGCATGCTTGCCCGCTTTGCATAGCAGGCTGGGCACCGAACTGGCCAGGTTTGATGACAGTGCGTAGTGCCTGTACAGGCACAAGTGCTAGGGCGCACACTGTTGAACCTAGGGTGCCGCTACAGACTACACCTAAGGTTTTTATTTGTTGATCCAGCGACATCGTCAATTACGACCACAGTGGGCAAGCGATCATGGAGACTGAACCGTGGGTCAATGGAAATATGCCACTTGGTGGAATAAATTACGTTTCTTGTTACACTAGGTGGACAGTTCTATCGGGATATACATTCAACCAGGCAAACGGCTGTTCAAATCGCGCACAGTGCATCGGGTGCAAGCCAATGTTGAGCAGCATTAAGCTATGGGAGACATTGTCCTGCACTTCCATATGACCTGTGGTAGTAGTCGAAAACGCTATGAGAGTTGTGTCCTTGCTGACCACCTGCATCCCCTCATGCCTTCAGTCTTGAACATGGCAATGGCGTCTTCCAGCAAGATAAATGTTCGTGTCATAATGTCAAAATCGTGCTACAGCGGTTTGAGGAGCACGATACTCAAATCACATTGATTTCCTCTTAAGCACCAAATTCTGGACCCGGTGGAACACGTGTGGGACGCAATCGGGCGTCAGCTTCATGTCCATAAACTACCAGCCTGTAATTTCCGGAAATTGTGCAACATGTGCAATAGATACCTGTTGCCACATACCTCCGGAAGCCTACCAAATGACATGTTGGGCCCATTTCACATAGAAATCCTGTTGTATTGCGTTCCAGATGTGCACCAAGACGCTGTTAAGCAGGTGATCATAATGGGATGGCCCATCACATTTTATCTTAGCACATAGCTAAACACAGGGTGAATCACATAAAACATGCACCGCAGATATTTCGATAGTGGAAGGGGCTGTGCGAATTTCACAGATTGGAATGGTAGACAGGGAGCCGCCTATGCAGCCCATACACAGTGTGTTGTGAGTTTAAAATGAGTATTGATTTTAAAAAGTTACAAATATGTCAGTGGAACATTGCCTATTGACCGTATCACAATGAAAGTACACAAAATTAGAATATCAGCGGTGTTTGTTGCAGGCGTATGTGCAAGTAGTGTAGCCGGCCGCGGTGGCCAAGCGGTTCTAGGCACTTCAGTCCGTACCCGCGCGACTGCTACGGTCGCAGGTTCGAATCCTGCCTCGGGCATGGATGTGTGTGATGTCCTTAGGTTAGTTAGGTTTAAGTAGTTCTAAGTTCTAGGGGACTGATGACCTCAGAAGTTAAGTCCCATAGTGCTCAGAGCCATTTGAACCATTTTTGCAAGTAGTTTACAAGAGATTGTAGTTTGAACATCGTAAATACAGAGAGTTGTTAGTTCAATATTATAGCACAAACGAATGTGAATTTCACGTGGGTGCGTAAGTTAATGTCAACGGAGGTATCGTGTTGTTATATGAGATACTGCCTACGACAAACGAAAGACGTGAATGCAGTCTGTCTGTGGTGTCTGACAGTTAAAGAATCGATATACCCTCAAAGCCTGTCCTCAAAATGACCATCACCTACGTCAGTACAAATTTGCTGCCTGCCATGCAATGATTACTGCACACGTTCTAGCATTTCAGAGGAGTGCAGGCACCAGTAATACGCCGTTTCACTGTAATTGTCTAAGGAGATTGAAGATTTTGACGTCTGTTGCGACATCTATCGGCTTACACGGTACACAAACGAACGGCATACTTCCTACATTCACTATAAACCATGAGCATGTCCGCCTTTTTTCGCATTGAAACATATTAGCTTCCAAGCAAGTCTTGTTACGTCCACTATCACACAATAAGTTACAGGACCGTCGGAACGCAGTACACACGACACAGTGTAAGCAAACTTAACATCGTCGCCTAGCATCTAAGCAATAGGATGGAACAAACAGCTCTCGGTGTTTACGATGTTCACACAACACGAATTCTCGTAACTACTTGCACTAGCTTCCTGCAATAAACGCCACTGACATTCTCATTAACGCTACATTTCCCATTTTACTGTCGATAGGCGTTGTTCTATTTAAAAATCTGTAACTGTTGTAAAAACCTTCACTTTCGTCAATGTATCAAAATCTGTGTATTGGGTGCAGATACTCGCCCTTATTTACAGGTCGATTCTGTGGAAACCGCGTATGGATAGTGCTTTCCATGTCCGAAATATTTTCGTTGCAAGTGTTAGGCGATTCGTTCTGCGTGCAGGGTGTCTGGAGAACGGGTACAGATATTATGATCATTGGTATCTCAATATGTACCCACTTCATTGTGTTAGCTGTTTTTTCTCAGTGTCTAACAGTCTTCCCGAAAAAATGTCACATAATTTTCAACCTGATATGTCCGGCATGGACGTAACTGCGTCATCAGGTGTCTACACCTGTCAGTGTAGGCTGTCCTCACGTCCACACGTCAATACGTGACCTACTGTCCCGAGGAAAATAAGCATTAATGGCTCACAGGAAATGTATTCACTGTTGCGGGTACGAGCAACCTCCAACTGTAGAATGGAATTACGACACTGAAAATTTGTGCTCGACCGAGAGTCGAAAGCGGATTTCCTGCTAGTGAGAGCGGTCGCTTTAACGATTTCCTTTATCCATGCACCTTTCTCGGCCAGATCCCAACTTCCGTACGTCGTCGTCCATGTCTCATTAATCTTCACTCGCACACTTACTGTAACTCCCACATAGGCGACCCATTTAATCGAAAGTCACTACCTAGTATCGGCGCATAAATATTGCAGTGTCTGTGTTTGTAAGAAGTACGATGTAATGTTTCGCCGGACATGCATGCAAACCTAAAAGGTTTTCGTGTTTACACACACCGTCGTCCTTACGCCATTCATAGATCCTCTCTGACTCATCAACCTGACGATGATTGCGAGTACTAACAATAAGAGGCATACTAGAACTAAAATAAGATGTACCAATATCCCTATTATACACTTCAATAACCTGAAAAATACAACAGCTAATCACATCACGTTCGGAGAAACATTTCATCGTACTTCTTACAAACAGAGGCTCTGAAATATCGTATTAATAGTTTTGCCTTGTGATCTTTGAGGCACTGACCAGACTGAAAACATAATACTAGCAATAGCTATAATTATTAGTTCGCAAATGAAGTAACGTTGTTCAGCGCATTATCATCAGTCATCAACAAAAATATCTGCATTTATGCCGCTAACACCCTGCACAGCTGTTTGCTCAGAATTTTGAAGAGCTGGAAGGCAAAATATCTGACTCTTTTGCAGTGAACACATAGTGTGTCGTGGGGCGATCACTCTGTTGTAGAAGTAATTCAAAAGCCAAGATCGCTGAAACACTGTTTACTAGATGACCGGTTTTAACACACTTAAGGTGCCATCATCGGATCTGAATGTAGCTTAACATGTATAAATCATTTGGATACAACTATACATGAGGCAGACCAGCTTATATAAAATCATTGTCGCAGAAATAAAAAAACAACTGCTCTCATGGTCATTCTATTCCATCAGGGTCGCAGGTTAGAATCCTGCTTTGGGCATGGATGTGTGTGATGTCCTTAGGTTAGTTAGGTTTAAGTAGTTCTAAGTTCTACGGGACTGATGACCTAAGATGTTAAGCCCCATAGTGCTCAGAGCCATTTGAACCATATTCCATCAGAAATCGGTCTTATATATCTCAACGAAAAATCCTTGTAACAACTGCTACCTGTGATCTTGAACACTGCCCTCCACTTCAAGGTCTGAACACCTCTCAATCGTTCACTGAGTCAACAGGATCACTTTATTTCCAGCATATCTCTTACTAGAGGAAAAATGTTCCTATTGAAGCACAAAAAATTCGGATATGTTCCTCTTTATTTAAAAGATTCTGAAAATTGGGGAACCAGCTGCCTTATTCTACCTTTCTCAACTAAAACTAAACTCCGTCCGAAACACGCCATGAAGGCCCAACGGTACCGACCAGCCGCCGTGTCATCCTCAGACCACGTCACTGGATGCGCATATGAAGGGGCATGTGGTCAGCACACCGCTCTCCCGGCCGTGTGTCAGTTTACGAGTCCGGAGCCGCTAATTCTCAATCAAGTAGTTCCTCAGTTTCCCTCACAAGGGCTGAGTGCACCCCGCTGGCCAACAATGCTCGGCAGATCGGATGGTCACCCATTCAAGTACTAGCCCAGCCCGACAGCGCTTAACTTCGGTGATCTGACGGGAACCGGTGTTACCACTGCGGCAAGGCCATTGGCGCTACCTTCCTCAGCACCTTTAAAAAATTTCCGAACAATGTTGGCATTCGAACATATTCGCTCGTTTTTTAACATGTAACTTGCCTTAAACTCCCTCAAGCGCCATAATTTTAACTCACTCACTCCCACTAGTCGATTGTTGTAACTCGCTCATACCCATCTACTCCCAGTTCCCTTTTCTCACTCAATCACTCAGCCCAACGTTGTCATTATCTCTCTGTGTCTCTCTGCCATTGTCACAGCCACAGTCCCCTTCGTTCTGCCCTACTACCGCTGTCTATTCCCACTGTCACTATCTTGCTCTTACTCCTAATATCGCATTCCTTCCTTCCTACTTCTGCTGTCGCTTCTCATTCTCGATGTGTCTCTCTTCCTCGTTGCATTGTCATATACTCTGTCCCTTATTATCATCGCCTCTTACCCACTTCCACTTTCTCTTTATTCTACCGCCCCTGGTGAAGTCTTCTTCAATCTCGTTTTAGCACCGTGCTGTCACTGTCAACTACCTCCACTGCTACTGCATCCCTCTCTTTCTCTCACACTGTATTGTGTCCTTCGTTCTTTCTACAACACCACCACAGTCTTCCAGCATTTATTACTTTACCTTCTCTTTGTCATTGTCGCCTTCTCTCTCAGCACAAACAAAGGTGAATATGTTCGCATGCCAATATTTTCCGGAAAATTTTTAAAGTTGCTGAGGGAGGTACCGAGGCACATGGCATCCAACTTTTCAGTCAGAGTCTTTTAAATAAACAGGAACGTGTTCGCATTTTTTGTTCTCCGATAGGAGCGTTTTTCTTCTGGTTCCCTTCTTTTTCCTACTGCAGCAGGACATGTAACTAATGTGAAAATAAATGTATTGGTCAGTAAAATTTTGATAGCTTACTCATGTGAATCTGAGAACGCAAAACTAATTTCATACCTTAGACCGAATTTTACGCCCAAAAAATTTTTCCATGTGCCTCAGTACTACAACATGGGGTTTCCAGATGATGGAGATACTTTACAACGTATTTCTCTGTGCTAAATCGCTTTATAAACTACGTTTTCGCTTCACGCTGGATTTTATATACGTATTTTACGCGTACAAGTACGTCTTGGAATCCTCGGTTGGATTTTGGTCCGTGGTGACTGCAAAAGTATAGTAAAAAAAAAACTTCCGATGAATCGCCAATGCCTCCGTAAGTCCCATTAAGCCCTCCGTCGACCACATCAAATGTAAAAAGAACCAACCGATTTGCTCTGTTTGCTTAAGCCGGAGGTAGTATGCTATATTTATGCTTTGACCACCTACTGTAGCATAGTAACACAAAGACGATCCTATTGTTGCGAATACAAATGGCACCGAGCCCAAAGGCAGTCCAAAACACCTGACTCCACCGTTTTATCACCAATGAACCAGAGATATGAGCACCGGAAATTTACATTTTTATGTGGGACGTTTTGGAGCATATTACATAAGCCTGCTGTCACTTGCAAACCGGCAACAGTCCCCACGAATGTGTTAAGCTATTTACATTTGTGTGATACTTTCTTCTATGACCATTTTATAAGACAGATGCAAATATTATTTACAGTTTTCCCAGCGTAATACTTTTGTCTTTTTCTCAGACTGGAGAATCCGTTCTAGAGACTTGATTTTTTTTATTTATATTTCTTATTAATCATCTGACATGGCAAGTCATTTTTTGTGCAGGATAGAGATTAGAAACTAGATCTATCGGTCGACTTGAGCAGTTAGACTCATCCGAGTATTTTCCGGTGTCCTGAAAACTTCCAGGAAAGGGCGAGGAAAAGTGCACCAATCACACTGCTCCAATGCCATAACATGCCCAGTAGTAGAAGAGTCGAGGTCTATTACGCCGTGTTTTACCTCATAAAAACTACTGACACTCGAAGAAGAATTCTAATGCCAAAATTTTACAATTGAAAGTGATCATAATTTTTTTTTTATTTTCTGACTGACGCTATAACATACTTTTTACTTGCGACCTAACCTTCAGAAACTGCAGTGGAAAAGATGGAAACCAAATTACAAGTACGGAAATTAAAAATCGTATCTCTTCTATTTGACAAAGCATTCTTGAAACTAAAGAGAATATAAAATATGGTTTTCACCAGTGAGTCGTACATGTACTTACGATGCGCTGTTATGCTAACTAAAGGGCCAAGAGTATGCACACATGTAGATTACCTAAGCTTCCCCTCCCACTCATAGCACTAAGTACGCTTATCCCCTACATGTAACTTCATAGTACCTCCACAGTGCACAGTGACGTTAGTTTTTCTGTGTTTGGTCTTAAAACCATTTCTCGGCTATACGTTGATGTCTTTTTTGAACAACGCCAGATCACAGTCCCACATACTTTGATTCCGCTTATGATATTGGAGTGACCTCCATAGTGCCCACATAACTTACCGCGGTAAGTAGCCCTAATAAGTGGTCAAACGGGAAGTTCCCTTTGCCGTGCACTTCAACTCCTTTTTGAAGGAAATGAATATGGACACAGATACAGATGTAGATTGTACATCTATTATGACAATCGAAAAGTTATCTCAGACCGTAGTTTGAACCCGAATATTATCAGTATGAACTGTAAGCAGTAGCCGCACTTCAGATAAAATATTCGCTATCACTAAGAGAAAAAAGTGAGAAAAAAATGGTTCAAATGGCTCTGAGCACTATGGGACTTAACAGCTGAGGTCATCAGTCCCCTAGAACCTAGAACTACTTAAACCTAACTAACCTAAGGACATCACACACATCCATGCCCGAGGCAGTATTCGAACCTGCGACCATAGCGGTCGCGCAGTTCCAGACTGAAGCGCCTAGAAAACAGTGAGACGCCAAGACAAAAAACATTCATTCGCTGTTTACCGAGCGGTATTTCCCACGTATTACGGGTGAGGCACGTAAGCTGACGGTTTCGAGACAGTCTTCGTGAATCTTGCGGAGCCACTTCACGCGTAACTAAATTGTGACTAAGACGACTTCCAGATACAACGCAAGACATCTCTTTTAAAAATTCTTTACATTTTCACTCTAAAGTCGCACACGTGATGTAATAGAACTTTGTTTACATCGAAAAATGTGTCTTATATAGACGTGTCTATTTATGCGAAATAAGTCGTCTTCGACTCAGTGGAGACAAAAACCGCGATTGAAAATAAAATTGCACAATGTTTATTACCGTTCAATTAGCTCTTCTTTTGCCTCTGACAATATTCGTTAATGTGAAAAATGCCGATGGGTGAGGCTTCACAGGCCACGTTACACTGCAGGTACTCCTAGAGCAGGCTGGACAAGTCAGTTCAAAGTTTGGAGGAAGACAATGGCATGTACTAGGATCATGCCTAATGAAGCATTGTGGCGTTCAGTCCAAACTTCAAGTTGATGACGGCTTTATCTTATTTTAAAAAGTCTAATTTTGACACTTGGCCGGCCGATGTGGCCGAGCGGTTCTAGGCGCTTCAGTTTGAAACCGCGCGACCGCTACGGCCGCAGGTTCGAATCCTGCCTCAGGCATGGATGTGTGTGATGTCCTTAGGTTAGTTAGATTTAAGTAGTTCTAAGTTCTAGGGGACTGATGCCCTTAGCTTTTAAGTCCCGTAGTGCTCAGAGCCATTTGACACTTGTTCAGAGACCTACCCCCATCTTCCCGTTTCGACACCGAATGAGGGCGTGTCTAGTAGATTCTGCTTCGCTCACTCTGGCAGTGACAGCCGTTTACCAGAACAACTATTGTAAATACGATGTAAGATTGTCAACACCACGGAAAACATATTCGAAAGATGTGCTACGAACGTTGCGTTTCAGTACGGATTAGAATGCCCCACAATTTCCGAACTCGATGACTGGCACTTTGCAAAGATAAAGTTGCAACACAACACAAGGTTACTGGCTTGCAGTATACTTTCGTTGCAAATACAGTACAAGTGAAATTATGTGATGGCGAAACTTCGATTAGAGTAACGTCACAAACTGAGGGATATGCAGACTTTATTCATGCGAATGGCGAGAAAAGCAAGGTTGCGACCAGTTATGCGGGACTGGGCCTTCAGAGAATTGCTGTCTTCAAGTTCCTCTCGAAATACCAGCCGACAATATTCGAAAGTCAGTTTCCGTTTACGGCACGGATTCGCAAGTACGAATGGAATGGACAGGTAATACTTTGTTGTAGTTATGTGCTTAAACAGTGAGAAAACTGACCTCAAAAAACAGATTCCGTCGGTCTGTCTAGTACCGGATGGTTTTAATTAAAGCTGCAGATACTCTCAGAGGTCCAATGTGAGCTGTGATTATTGCCTGGCAGTGAAACTTGGTAAATATTCTAACCCTTTAATGAGGAAAAGTGATTTACGCTGGAAAAAAGTTCCAATTTTGGTCACCAGGTGTAAATCTGGCGCTGTGGATGCAAGAAAGGTCGTATAGAAATGTACCCCTGGACCATCCTCAGCAGGATCAGGACGGGCCACGGTCGATGTGCGGACTCTCTACACAAATGGGGAAGAGCACCAGCCCCAAAGTGCGACTGCGGCGCTGAGAACCAGACGATCCGGCACATCATTGCAGAGTGCCCTCTGAGAGCCTACTCAGGTCAAACAACGGACTTCCTGGATGCGACTCGAAGTGCAGTTCAATATATTAAAAACCTCAAGGTTAATTTGTAATTACACTCCTGGAAATTGAAATAAGAACACCGTGAATTCATTGTCCCAGGAAGGGGAAACTTTATTGACACATTCCTGGGGTCAGATACATCACATGATCACACTGACAGAACCACAGGCACATAGACACAGGCAACAGAGCATGCACAATGTTGGCACTAGTACAGTGTATATCCACCTTTCGCAGCAATGCAGGCTGCTATTCTCTCATGGAGACGATCGTAGAGATGCTGGATGTAGTCCTGTGGAACGGCTTGCCATGCCATTTCCACCTGGCGCCTCAGTTGGACCAGCGTTCGTGCTGGACGTGCAGACCGCGTGAGACGACGCTTCATCCAGTCCCAAACATGCTCAATGGGGGACAGATCCGGAGATCTTGCTGGCCAGGGTAGTTGACTTACACCTTCTAGAGCACGTTGGGTGGCACGGGATACATGCGGACGTGCATTGTCCTGTTGGAACAGCAAGTTCCCTTGCCGGTCTAGGAATGGTAGAACGATGGGTTCGATGACGGTTTGGATGTACCGTGCACTATTCAGTGTCCCCTCGACGATCACCAGTGGTGTACGGCCAGTGTAGGAGATCGCTCCCCACACCATGATGCCGGGTGTTGGCCCTGTGTGCCTCGGTCGTATGCAGTCCTGATCGTGGCGCTCACCTGCACGGCGCCAAACACGCATACGACCATCATTGGCACCAAGGCAGAAGCGACTCTCATCGCTGAAGACGACACGTCTCCATTCGTCCCTCCATTCACGCCTGTCGCGACACCACTGGAGGCGGGCTGCACGATGTTGGGGCGTGAGCGGAAGACGGCCTAACGGTGTGCGGGACCGTAGCCCAGCTTCATGGAGACGGTTGCGAATGGTCCTCGCCGATACCCCAGGAGCAACAGTGTCCCTAATTTGCTGGGAAGTGGCGGTGCGGTCCCCTACGGCACTGCGTAGGATCCTACGGTCTTGGCGTGCATCCGTGCGTCGCTGCGGTCCGGTCCCAGGTCGATGGGCACGTGCACCTTCCGCCGACCACTGGCGACAACATCGATGTACTGTGGAGACCTCACGCCCCACGTGTTGAGCAATTCGGCGGTACGTCCACCCGGCCTCCCGCATGCCCACTATACGCCCTCGCTCAAAGTCCGTCAACTGCACATACGGTTCACGTCCACGCTGTCGCGGCATGCTACCAGTGTTAAAGACTGTGATGGAGCTCCGTATGCCTCGGCAAACTGGCTGACACTGACGGCGGCGGTGCACAAATGCTGCGCAGCTCGCGCCATTCGACGGCCAACACCGCGGTTCCTGGTGTGTCCGCTGTGCCGTGCGTGTGATCATTGCTTGTACAGCCCTCTCGCAGTGTCCGGATCAAGTATGGTGGGTCTGACACACCGGTGTCAATGTGTTCTTTTTTCCATTTCCAGGAGTGTATATATATGTTGTTCGTGACGTAACTGTATTTAATTCTTTATGTCTTGTTTTTAGTGCCAAAGTTATAGAGTTATTGTAGCAGCTTATTTCTCTATAAACGTGATTTGTACTTGCCCAGCGGTTCTAGGCGCTGCAGTCCGGAACTGCGGGACAGCTACGGTCGCAGGTTCTAATCCTGCCTCGGGCATGGATGTGTGTGATGTCCTTAGGTTAGTTAGGTTTAAGTAGTTCTAAGTTCTAGGGGACTGATGACCTAAGATGTTAAGTCCCATAGTGCTCAGAGTCATTTGAACCTTTTTTTTTTTGTACTTGCCATACGCTAAATAAAATAATACCCATATGGATTAGGAACTGGCCGTCGACTGTCTGAGAAAGTCATAACGTTAATTTTATTATTAGCCGCCACTTACACAATTCTTCGACGTGAGCACCGAAGACGACGACGAAATGTTGCGCCATCGGGCCTTTCCTCAGACCTTCCAGTCGGCGATACTCTCTCAGTGCAGGACTGTAATTGCTGCCGATCACATAAAACAGTTTCACTAACAGCGCACGGTTTCTCTTCTCGATAGTCACAACGTTTGCTCACTTTATGGCTTGTCAAATGACAGCGTGGACATCATATCGTCATACCCGTGTATAGTGTTAGATCTGCACCGTTGACCAAAATTGGAACTAAATTTTTTCCAGCGTAAATCGGTTCCGCAATAACGCGTTAGCATATCTACCAAGTTACGTTGCCATTTGATAATTACACCCCCATACTGGATCTCTGTGAGTAGCTTCACAATAATTACAGCCCCCCCTCCCCCCCCCCCCCCGGTACTTGCTTCCAGACAGGGCGTACACGTTTATGAGACGTATACCTGGTGTAAAAATCTCTATCACTCTCCCTTTTAATAACCCTCCCGTTTCTACTGATGGTATATCATACTTTGTTAATATAGCTGTGCCAGAATTTTCGGTTTCACTACATATTAAATTATATTACGGTGTCTGGATTGTCTATACCAACATCCTGTAGTAGTGCTATGTATCTTTCACCTACTTATAAAAATTTTTGAGAACGCGCTGATTTTAACCGTAATGAGATTTTACTTATGTTAAAATTGCAGATTTTATAGTTTCGCATAATCAGTTTCAGCTTCTTACTATGCCGTTATCTTGCTAATACTGAGTCATTAGCCGGCCGCTGTGGTCGAGCGGTTCCAGGTGCTTCAGTCTGGAACCGTACGACCGCTACTATCGCAGGTTCGAATCCTGCCTCGGGCATGGATGTGTGTGATGTCCTTAGGTTAGGTTTAAGTAGTTCTAAGTTCTAGGGGACTGATGATCTCAGATGTTAAGTCCCATAGTGCTCAAAGCCATTTGAACCATTTGAAATGGGTCATTGTTTTAAGTCAAGGGTTTGTAATCAGATTCGATTTAGCGTCTCATTTTTCTGTATTTATGAATACTTCTAGCAGCCAGAGTTCCGTGTTTCGGTGATTCTTTTCCATCTTCCTCTTTCTCCCCACCGTGTTCACAATTTAACGTTGTTGAGGGTTCTTGTACTACGCCATCCTCCGCTTCTCCAGTGCTACTCCCGGACTTTTTTTTATATTGTTCGTTATGTATGTCAATATGTGGTCCTACGTTGTTAATTTGAGATGTAGGAAGGAAGGAGGGAAGGAAGGAAGATTAGTGTTCAACATCTCGTTATTAGAGACAGAGCACAAGCTCGGTTGACGAAAAGATGGGAAAGGAAATCGGCCGTGCCCTTTTCGAAGGAACCATGCAGGCATTTGCCTTCAGTGATGTAGGGAAGTGACAGAAAATCTAAATCTGGATGGCCAGAAAGCGAGGTGTACTAACCACTGGGCTTGAATTTTTAGCTGCTCAGCTAACTGAACTAGTTGTTCTGTGACTGTTTCTTTGCAACGGATAGTCTTTTGTATTTCAGAGTTTGCTATCTATTCTGCGTGAAATGCTACAGTTCCATCCGCGAAGTTATGGATTTGATTAATTGCTAACTCACGTCTGTTGCTACGTCTGAAACGTCATGTACCCGTATCTCTTGATTTCGTGTTTCAACAGGGTATTAACTGCACTGTTAACCTTAGCTATGTTGCTATTATGATTTTGTGCACTAGCTGCCAGACCTGTTTCATTTTTATCAAAGTCGAATAGTTTACGTGCGAGGAATGTTCCTGACAACGGTGGGTGTTCATTTGAAACATTACTTCCGTCATTGTGGTGTTCTAAATTACAGATTGCTTCAGCAGGACCACTAAGAGCGTCACCACTGTTCCCAGCTGGAATTGCGCTGTTTACAACTGAATCTCTGTTTGCGCCAGCACCCAAATTGGTAAATAGAGACTGAATTTTGTAGCATTTAACTACATACGAAATTTTTGTTTTGGCAGTTCTTCTTAGTATGGTCGGTATAATTCCATATGAAACACGCTTGGATTTCGCCCGTATACGTTACATAGTCCTGGGAGCATCCTATGCTTATCACCGAAGAAATTGGTTTAGAGTTTAGTGTTTACTGATTATATACTATTTGGAACAGGTTAACGGATAATAGCCCATACCTTCATTCGAATATCGCAAATATTACCAGCAGACTAAAACTTTTGTTTTATAACTTCGTTCGGGGTTTTCATTGGTGTGTTAAAGACTCTTACATTAATCATGTTGAATTTTACAACACTAACACAACACTAGGTTACAACTCCGTAAGTTGGTGTCATCTCAGTGCTTCCTGAACACTCTTGACCAATAAACTCGTAGACTAGGTTAGAACAAATTTTGAAATAAACCGTAGACTCGATAGTACTGAGTTATATACTGTCTACGTGGTATCTGGTAAGTTTTAGAGTGGTAGTTAACCACTTGAATCAGCAGTTGTCTTGTGACAGCGAGAGCGAGAGCACCTGCAGCAGCACAGTACTGTTTGTATAAAGCGTTTATTTTGCATTTTGTTTACGACCTTCCACTAAGGAAGGGATTCTATTTGTGTTTATCTGCTCTGCATAGTAACTAACAGTTCTTGATAAAACTTTACGTAGTTTTCGTGTTAGATTTCTTAGTGTTTTCTTGATCGTTTAGAACAGAAAGCGCCCTAAAACCGTCTTTGTTTGTTTCGCGGCCGTTAGCCACTAGTCACTTGAATCAGCAGTTGTCTTGTGACAGCCAGAGCGAGAGCACCAGCAGCAGCGAGTACTGTTTGTATAAAGCGTTTTTGTACTTATTTGCTGCGCTTAGCTTTTAAATAGTTTTTCTGGGAAAACCTAGCGTAGTTTTCGCGTCTCGTATTTCAGTGAGTGTTTCTTGATTATCAGAGTAGCTCATCAGAAGATTATCTTGGGAATTTGTCACCGTATAGGGTAGGGTAAACATAGTCATGTGTAGGGACTGTGGTTGTTGTGAGCGGACGCAAGGAGAATTGGCCACTCTTCGGGGGCAGGTGGAGGCTTTGTCTGTTAGGCTCATCGAGCTCGAGGCGCAGGCGTCGGCTCGTAGTGGCGTTGGGGCAACTGTGGTGAGACCTATGCCTACTTCGGTGGCCTTGGAATCACATGGAACCCCTGATGTCGCTGCGTCTTCCGGCAGTGAGCATCTTACCGGTCAGCCATCACTCCAGGGTGAATGGCGGACAGTGGTGGGCTCTCGCGTGCCTGGCCGAAAGGCGAAGGTGGGATCTGGCCGCGTGGCAGCTGCCTTACCCCTTTCCAACAGGTACGGGGTGCTTCCTAGTGGTGATGACATCGTTTCCGAGCCACCACAGGATGCCTCGCCTGTTGGGCCAGTGGCCGATTCTCCGGCAAGGTCCCGACAGTCACAGAGGGCGGGCCTATTAGTTATAGGGAGCTCCAACGTTAGGCGGGTTATGGAGCCCCTCAGGAAAATAGCGGGTAGGTCGGGGAAGAATGCCAGTGTGCACTCGGTGTGCTTGCCGGGGGGTCTCGTCCGTAATGTGGAGGAGGCCCTTCCGGCAGCTATTGAACGCACTGGGTGTGACCGGCTGCAGATAGTAGCACATGTCGGAACGAATGACGCCTGCCGCTTGGGTTCTGAGGCCATCCTTGGTTCCTTCCGGCGGCTGGCTGATTTGGTGAAGACAACCAGCATCGCACGCGGAGTGCAAGCTGAGCTTAATATCTGCAGCATAGTGCCCAGAGTCGATCGCGGTCCTCTGGTTTGGAGCCGTGTGGAGGGTCTAAACCAGAGGCTCAGACGACTCTGCGACTATAATGGTTGCAAATTCATCGACCTCCGTTATTGGGTGGAGAACTGTAGGGCCCCCCTAGACAGGTCAGGCGTGCACTACACACCGTAAGCAGCTACTAGGGTAGCAGAGTACGTGTGGCGTGCACACGGGGGTTTTTTAGGTTAGAGGGACCCCCCCTTGGGCGAAACGATAAAATACCTGACGGCTTACCAGAGAGGACATTATCATCGTTGATAAAGAACGTCCGTCCTCAGAGACCAAAAACAGGAAAAGTTAACGTAATATTGGTAAATTGCAGGAGTATCCAGGGCAAGGTTCCTGAATTAGTATCTCTTATTGAAGGAAATAGTGCGCATATAGTATTAGGAACGGAAAGTTGGTTAAAACCGGAAGTGAACAGTAACGAAATCCTAGACACAGAATGGAATATATACCGCAAGGATAGGATAAACGCCAATGGTGGAGGAGTATTTATAGCAGTAAAGAATTCAATAATATCCAGTGAAGTTATTAGCGAATGCGAATGTGAAATAATCTGGGTTAAGCTAAGTATCAAAGGTGGGTCAGATATGATAGTCGGATGCTTCTATAGACCACCTGCATCAGCAACCGTAGTAGTTGAGCGCCTCAGAGAGAACCTGCAGAACGTCGTGAAGAAGTTTCGTGATCATACTATTGTAATAGGGGGAGACTTCAATCTACCAGGTATAGAATGGGATAGTCACACAATCAGAACTGGAGCCAGGGACAGAGACTCTTGTGACATTATCCTGACTGCCTTGTCCGAGAATTACTTCGAGCAGATAGTTAGAGAACCAACTCGTGAAGCTAACGTTTTAGACCTCATAGCAACAAATAGACCGGAACTTTTCGACTCCGTGAATGTAGAAGAGGGTATCAGTGATCATAAGTCAGTGGTTGCATCAATGACTACAAGTGTAATAAGAAATGCCAAGAAAGGAAGGAAAATATATTTGCTTAACAAGAGTGATAGGGCACAAATCGCAGAATATCTGAGTGACCACCATCAAACGTTCATTTCTGAGGAAGAGGATGTGGAACAAAAATGGAAAAAATTCAGAAACATCGTCCAGTACGCCTTAGATAAGTTTGTACCGACTAAGGTCCAAAGCGAGGGGAAAGATCCACCGTGGTATAACAATCATGTACGAAAGGTACTACGGAAACAAAGAAAGCTTCATCATAGGTTTAAGAGTAGTCGAATCATAGCTGATAAGGAAAAGCTGAACGAAGCGAAAAAGAGCGTAAAGAGAGCAATGAGAGAAGCATTCAACGAATTCGAACATAAAACATTGGCAAAAAATCTAAACAAGAACCCTAAAAAGTTTTGGTCATATGTAAAATCGGTAAGCGGATCTAAATCCCCTATTCAGTCACTCGTTGACCACGATGGCACCGAAACAGAGGACGACCGAAGAAAGGCAGAAATACTGAATTCAGTGTTCCGAAACTGTTTCACTGCGGAAAATCGTAACACGGTCCCTGACTTCAGCCGTCGCACGGACGCCAAAATGGAAAATATTGAAATAAACGATATCGGAATTGAAAAACAACTGCTATCACTTAGTAGCGGAAAAGCATCCGGACCAGACGAGATACCCTTAAGATTCTACAGTGATTATGCTAAAGAACTTGCCCCCTTTCTATCAGCAATTTATCGTAGATCGCTGGAAGAACGTAAAGTACCTAGCGACTGGAAGAAAGCGCAGGTCGTTCCCATTTTCAAGAAGGGTCATAAATCAGATGCGAATAATTATAGGCCTATTTCGCTTACGTCAATCTGTTGTAGAATAATGGAACATGTTTTGTGTTCTCGTATTATGACGTTCTTAGATAATACAAATCTCCTTCATCATAACCAACATGGATTCCGCAAACAGAGATCATGTGAAACTCAGCTCGCCCTATTTGCCCAAGAAATTCACAGTGCCGTAGACACTGGCGAGCAGATTGATGCCGTATTCCTGGACTTCAGGAAGGCATTTGATACGGTTCCGCACTTACGTTTAATGAAAAAAATACGAGCTTACGGAATATCGGGCCAGGTTTGTGACTGGATTCAGGATTTCCTAGAAGAAAGAACACAACATGTCATTCTTAACGGTTCAAAATCTGCAGATGTAGAGGTAATTTCGGGAGTACCGCAAGGAAGCGTGATAGGACCTTTATTGTTTACAATATACATAAATGACTTAGTTGACAACATCGGTAGCTCCGTGAGGCTATTTGCAGATGACACGGTTGTCTACAAGAAAGTAGCAACATCAGAAGACTCGTACGTACTCCAGGAAGACCTGCAGAGGATTAATGCATGGTGCGACAGCTGGCAGCTTTCCCTAAACGTAGATAAATGTAATATAATGCGCATACATAGGGGCAGAAATCCATTCCAGTACGATTATGCCATAGGTGGTAAATCATTGGAAGCGGTAACGACCGTAAAATACTTAGGAGTTACTATCCGGAGCGATCTGAAGTGGAATGATCACATAAAACAAATAGTGGGAAAAGCAGGCGCCAGGTTGAGATTCATAGGAAGAATTCTAAGAAAATGTGACTCATCGACGAAAGAAGTAGCTTACAAAACGCTTGTTCGTCCGATTCTTGAGTATTGCTCATCAGTATGGGACCCTTACCAGGTTGGATTAATAGAAGAGATAGACATGATCCAGCGAAAAGCAGCGCGATTCGTCATGGGGACATTTAGTCAGCGCGAGAGCGTTACGGAGATGCTGAACAAGCTCCAGTGGCGGACACTTCAAGAAAGGCGTTACGCAATACGGAGAGGTTTATTATCGAAATTACGAGAGAGCACATTCCGGGAAGAGATGGGCAACATATTACTACCGCCCACATATATCTCGCGTAATGATCACAACGAAAAGATCCGAGAAATTAGAGCAAATACGGAGACTTACAAGCAGTCGTTCTTCCCACGCACAATTCGTGAATGGAACAGGGAAGGGGGGATCAGATAGTGGTACAATAAGTACCCTCCGCCACACACCGTAAGGTGGCTCGCGGAGTATAGATGTAGATGTAGATGTGCACTTTTAAAGCTTTGGCAACTTGTCGGTCTTCGAAAATTCGAGTTTGATGGTATTCTTTCATGAGTAAGTTTCGACTGCAGTTACAATTTTCCTTCAAAATATAGAAACAGTGATGATACACGTTAAGAAATCTTGCCACCAGTGATCACGAACGGAGTTTGAGGAGTGGGTGTTCGACTGGGATCAGAACTGGCGAGTTGGGAGGCCAACACGGGAATTGGAACTTGCTTTCTACTATGTTCCTCGAACCACACCCCCACATTCCTGGCCTTTAGACATGGCGCATTACCTTCTTAAAAATGCCACTGCTTTAGGGGAAAGATGATCGTCATGATGGGCTGTACGTGGTGCACCATACTCCTTGGCCGTCACGGTGTCTTGCACGAGCTTCACTGTACCCAATGATGCCGACGTGATTGTTCTCCAAAGCACAATGGAGCTTCCTCCCGTAGTACAGGTGCTAAGGAGATGTTCCCTGGAAGATGACGGATACTCGCCCTCCCATCTGTATGATGAAGAAGGCATCGGGATTTATCAGATACGCTCTGCCACCGCGGCGACGTCCAATGCCGATGGTCATGTGCTTATTTCAGTGCTGTTTGCCGATTTCGTGGTGTTAACGTTGGCACATGAATGGGTCGTCGGCTGTGGAGAGCCATCGTTAGGAGTGTTCGGTGCGTTGTGTGTTCAGACACACTTGCACTCTGTCCAAAATTAAACTGTGATGTTAGTTCCGCCACAGTTCGCTGCCTGTCCAGTTTTACCAGTCTGTCCACCCTACGACATTCGACTTCTGTAATGGAGGGTGGCCGCCCAACCCCACAACATCTGGAATTGTTTTCACATTTGTTTCGCCATGTGTTGAATACACTGACCACCGCACTTCTCGAACAACCGGCAAGTCGTGCAGTTTCCGGGTCGTCACATTCTGTTATCGAATGGTTCAAATGGCTCTGAGCACTACGGGATTTAACATCTGAGGTCATCAGTCCTCTAGAACTTAGAACTACGTAAACCTAACTAACCTAAGTACATCACACACATCCATGCCCGAGGCAGGATTCGAACTTGCGCCCGTAGCGGTCACGCGGTTCCAGACTGTAGCGCCTAGAACCTCTCGGCCACAACGGCCGGCCAATCTGTCCTCGATCAAACTCAGATAGACTGCGGCCTTCCTCATTCTACACACGGAAAGCACGTTTACTGTTATTAATTGCACCATCCGTTTGTCTAGCAGCCATTCCTCGCCAGATGACGCTGCTATCGCCTGGACGAGTTTATGTCGTTAGTCATTGGTCATAATGTTGTGGTTGATCAGTGTGTATGTGCGTATCACAACGCAACTAAGCCCAGTCTGAACAAGCTGGAAAAATTACAGCACGGGTGCATCAGGACATGCTTAGGAGCAATTACGTCAACTTCAACGAATGCTGTCTTCCTAGAAGCATGCGAAACCTCACTTAATCTACGAAGACAACTACTGGCATCTAAAAATTATCCAAACGGATTAATCGCAAGGATTACCTTTTTCTCTATCGTCGCCTAAGTGACTTTAGAAAAACAATCACCTCAGTCGTACGCTATAGTCATTAATTATGTAATTATTTGAAAAAGAAAATTAGTATCACGAAGAAGCCCCCAATCTTCGAATGTGATTTTTCCGCCAAGATGCACCATTTATCTACAAGTCTGATCATTAATCCAGGCAAGGATCGTGTCAATATTCACTCAAAAATTTATAGCAAGATGCTCAATAAAAGGCCACATTATTTCTTCGTCTACACCGACTGTTCAACAACGACTAAGTAGGGTGAGTCTTTCACTGCCCATAGTCAGGAGAGCATATAAAAGTTAGGTACCAGAAGGAGCCTTAATTTTTACTATAGAATTAATCGCTGTCTTTGAGGCACTGAAGAATCCTATGAACATAGTTCGAGACGAAATACTGATAGTTAATATGTAGCACTTTCGTACAGTATCGACTATACCTATATGTTTTAACTTCTAACAATGTAAAATCCAAAGTGGAATAATGACAATATTATGAAAAGGATAGATTGCTACTTACCATATAGTGGAGATGGTGAGTCGCAGATACGCACAACAAAAAGGCTGTCAAACAAATAACATTTCAGCCTAAAGGCCGAGTTAGACAAAAAACACACACACACACACACACACGTGAGTTGCGTTTGTGTGTGTGTGTGTGTGTGTGTGTGTGTGTGTGTGTGTGTGTGTGTGTTGTATAATTCGGAAGAAGTCCTTTTGGCCGAAAGCTTACTTGTTTGACAGTCTTTTTGTTGTGCCTGTCTGAGACTCAACATCTCCGCTACATGGCGAGGAGCAATCTATTCTCTTCATGATGTAACTTCCCTGTTTTCTTGTGCTTAATGTGACATCTGTGTCGTCATATTCTTAACTGCAACTTATAGGTAAATATTTTGTTCGTATTTCCTGCCAATTTCTCTCACTGTAGTTAACCTGTACACATAATTTTCAAATCTATGTTCTGTTTAAATGCGGTTACGGTAAAATAACATCTATAGAACTTGTTCATGCATAGGACAAATACATTTGTGCTGATGTAAAACCCGTTCGGAAGTCCCTCCACAACGAAACTCGTTTGGCGGGAATAGAAAAGGTGGATTTGGCGGTAGCATCTTAAATAGTCTTTGTGCCACAGCATAGAAGGTTGCTATCATGTGAACTGTTCGCATCGATTCTGCTGAATAAGGCAATAAAAGCAGCTATGTTGAATAACAGTGCCTCAGATATGGAAGATTATGGCTAAATATTTATAATCTTTATTGGTTTGCTCTGAATCATAAAAAGTCATGCGACAAGAAGATAATTTCCAAAGCATTTTATATACTAAGAACCACGAGTATGTTTGCTGTCTTTATATCAGCCACAGAAGATGGCCACGGCCACCACCCTTACGCAAGTTATAAGCTGAGTGCCGTAATCTTGCATGCACCAGTTAACTGCTTTATCTACAAATAATAATAGCTTTTAGTTCAATTTAGTGACGAGAGCCCTGTACTAATCTTCAGTCATTATACCTAGACAGGATCCTTTATCTTAGTTATGCAGTACATCTGAGTGCCCTATTTAACGGAACTGCTAAAACATTTATTGCTTTAATAGTGATCATTAACTATTTTGGAGCAGTCAGGTCCTTAATTGTTCAGTTAGTAATGTGTTTCTGAAATACGCCAGATAAATTTTAATAGGTGAGTATCTGAAGTTTTGCATAAGTGTAGATGTAAAGGAAAGAACAAATTAATTTACTTAAAAATCATTCTTGCTAAAATCCATATTCATTACTAAAGATAAATGAATAGAACAGTTATAAAAATATGTGGTTATTTGCTGCAATAGTAAAGGGTCAACTTCATGAATAGCTGCTTTGAAGGTTTGTGGAAGTGTTTACATTCATTGATTTGTGTTTGGTAGTGTTTCTTCATTGTGTCTTATCAGAAGTGTTTGCTTATAATCTCAGTTAAATGTTGGAATAGTTTCTGGCGCCCCATCTAAACGATGAGCCAGTATTACAAGGTGCAGAAATCATTTTAATAGCTTTTGTGTTCTTCAGCGATTAACCGGCTGTAACTGTTCAGGTTAAAACAGATCCAGGGACCCATGTTTCATATATGCCCTACTTAATGCAAAGAATCAACTGTTACCAAAGAAAACATGTAGTTCTTTAAAGTCAGTACCGCCTTTAGACTGTTTTTTATTTGCAGTGTTACATTTACACCATCATGATTTCGGCTTTAGACTGCCATTATCAAGTGTTTCAATGTTATACAGTGCCTAAGATGGCATACTGTCGCATTTAAAATACACTACTAGACAGTATGCCATCTTAGGCACTGTATAACATTAAAACACTTGATAATGGCAATCTAAAGCCGAAATCATTATCGTATAAATGTAACCTTGCAAAGAAAAAACAGTCTAATGGCGGTACTGACTTTAAAGAAATATATTATGATTGTGGTCCCACATTATGAAAAAATTATCAAAACATGTAGTATTCAGATCAGTTAACCTAACCGTTTAAAAATCAGTTCTTTGTCAGTGTTTTCCCATAATTAATGAGTAAAAGCTCCGCATGTCCCAATCATTTGTGCCCCTACCTCATTTAGTGACACTGTTAATGCACATTAGCTTTCTTGTATTGAATACAGAAAGTATAGGGTACCCGAAAATTCCTATTACAAACTTCTAGGACTTGCACAGGGAGTGAGTACATAATATTATGGATCGGAACCCGTGTCTGGTAACGTACCGTTTCCGTTCCACGACGGTTTCAATTCAGATCTGCTTGACAAACTGAATTAGGCTTGGTGCAGTATAGGTTATTAGATAAGATTTAGAAAGGAAAGATAACGAAACATGCATTTACCATTTACGCTCATTCCAAAACAAAAAAGAATCCAGCATACTGTACGTGCAGAACGTAGTGTTTAAGTGTTAATACAATCGAATGTGCTTAAGTGATAAATATATGTTTCGTTATGATTCGTTCCGAACTGTTACCTAATAATTGCACTCTGACACTTCTAATTCAGTTCCTCAAGCAGAAGTGGATGGCTAAACATTTGAATTGAAACCGTAGTAGAGCAGAAACGGTACGTTTCTGGATATGGGTTCCTACTCAAAATATTATGTACTCACTGTTCTCTACAAGTCCTAGAAGTCTTTAATGGGAATTTCCGAACACCATGCATAAGTTAGTGAGGGACAGATGGTTTCCAGGACGTTTTAAGATACCATCTGTATTGCTCATGACAATCCAGTTTTCCATTGCTTGCCAAATTGTGCTACTGTTTCGTGTATCGGTACTACTTACAAATAAAATTTTTGTACCAAGCAGAGGTATTTACACTAGTTATCTTCTTCAATGAACGGTATAAGCACTTGGTACCATTCTGGGTAATTAGAATGGAGACCGTTTTCTTTAATTATTGGAAAGATGGACCAGAATAGCTGCTTATAATAACTAATCTTTATTCACAAAAGACAATTTCGGCATGTATCACCATTTTCAAGTACCTCTAGACTGATGTGACGTCCATATTATGTCGTTAGTGAACTGTCTCATTTATGTCACTGTTTCGATAAGGTGGCAAATGGCGTAAATATGTGGAAAATGATACGTTTATTATGGTTTGGCAGTAGTCTGACAGTTCAACTCTTTCGACTGTCTTACTATTTACTATTTAATATTTGAGCTGTCGAACTACAGTCAAACCATAATTAACGTATTATTTTTCATACATTTACTTCATTTACCATCTTATCAAAACAGTGACATTTATAAGGCAGTTCAGTAACGACGTAATATGGACGTCACATCAGTCTAGACGTACTTGACAATGGCGATAAATGCCGAAATTGGCTGTCGTGAATAAAGATTAGTTATTACAACCAGAGCAGTCTGATGCATCTTTCTAATAATCATGTCATTATCTGACATATATTATGCTGTTGGACATAAAGAAGAAAAATTGTTTTCTTTAATATGATTACAGTTCACATTATGCTAACGGCCTTGCCGCAGTGGTAACGCCGGTTCCCGTCAGATCACCGAAGTTAAGCGCTTTCGGGCTGGGCTAGCACTTGGACAGGTGACCATCCGGTCTGCCTAACGCTGTTGGCACGCGGGATGCACTCAGCCCTTGTGAGGCAAACTGAGGAGCTACTTGATTAAGAAGTAGCGGCTCCGGTCTCGTTAACTGACATACGGCCGGGAGAGCGGTGTGCTGACCACATTCCCTCTATATCCGCATCCAGTGACGCCCGTGGGTTGAGGATGACACGGCGGCCGGTAGGTACCGTTGGGCCTTCCAAGGCCTGTTCGGACGGAGTTTTTGTACTTCACTTTATAACTTGTATAACTTCTGTTCGATTACCTCTAGTTCAGCTACTGCTCCCTATTGAACATAACCTTCTGTATACCGAAACGTAATCCGATACCTTTTCCATCAACACGACCACGGTTATTTTCAAATTCCTTCTGTAGGAGTAACATTATCGGCAACTTGATCTTGTAGTGTTAGTGACTAGTTTATGTATGTTTGCAGCTGGGGATATTCAGGGGCCAAACAATTGTTAAGGTTCACGTTGGAACTATCAGCTGTCATTTCTTTTGCACAACTCGCTACTAGTTTCGGTCAGTGACCATTATCAAGCTTAGCTGGCATAAACACTTGGGAAGTTATACCATAATTTTAACAAAAGTAATTTGCTCTTTTATTCCCACAATAGTACGTAAGAATTCCTCGCGATAATTTTCGTCAAGAAGCAAGTTCACACCGACAGTAAGTAACCCCCCACGTACTATGGTGGGCTTAAAAGAGCAAATTACTTTTGTTCAAATTATGGTATAACTTTCCTGCCGTTTATGACAGCCAAGCTTGACAATGGTCATTGACCGAAACTAGTAGCGAATTGTGCAAAGTAAATGTCAGTTGAAGGTTTCAGCATGAATTTTAACAATTAGTGACAAGTGTTACAATTGTCTCTACGCATAAGAGGAGTATTAGTGGTCATAGTGTTATAAATTATTCTACGTTGGTATTAAAGTCAATGACAAAAAGAAACTGGAGAGCATCTTTGAATAATTATATCATCTACATAGTGTATTCAGTGTAACAAAAGGGAAACTTATAGAAATGACTTGAGTGAAAGCAGACTACGGAGTGAGATACAACGAAGACGTGGTTGAACTTGCGAAGGAAGCGGAATCAACAGAGGTACGTTTAAATACGGAATTGCCCCATAGCTAACTTCATAAAAATATCAAATCCCACAGTAATTTCCTTTGCAAAAAAAAACTGGTACTCACCAAGAAAATTAAAGGGCAGACAATGCGAACTTGCAAAAGCATAAAAAAATCCCTCAGCTCATATTACTGAACTAAAGGACCTGCTTCAATTCACATTTTCACACAACTACTTTAATGTTAACAATAAAAATGTACAAACAAACAGATGGTCTGCAAATGGGCTCGCATCTTTCCGGATTGCTAGCAGACATATTTATAAGTAACTTAGAAGACAAAATCCTGAATTCCAATCACCACATCCTCAAAAATATCATCTACTACTACAGATATGTAGATGATACCATCATTTTAACCAAAGGCACTAAAGATGACATCAGTGATTTGAACCAGTTATTCAACAACAGACGTCAGTTTGAAATTTTTCGGAGGCCTTCCAAAACATACACTACAATCCACAACTCCTCTTGTCACCCCACAGCCCACAAAATGACAGCATTCCAGGACATGATCAATAGAGCTATCCGACGACCACTCTCTGAAGACAAATGTGATCAAGAAATCGAAATAATGAAACGAACAGCTGTTGCAAATGGTTACAACAGCTCCATAGTAGACACCCTAAAACACTCAATAATGGCAAAGCAATTACAACACAAAAAACAAAAAGAAAATAACATCTTCCATACAATCCAATTTCTAGGTAACATTTCATATCAGACTGCCAATGTCTTCAAACGAAAAGGCATAAGCACATCCTTTACCACAGACAACAAGATTGGACAGAAGCTACCCCACAACATCAGCACACGAAACCCACTTCATCACACAGATGTCTACAAAATTGAATGTTTGGACTGTGACTGCTTCTACTTAGACCAGACAGGCAGATCATATGATGTTAGATTCAGAGAACACGTGGCAGCACAAAACAAAAAACCACATCAGAATAGCCACCCACCTGCATGAAACAAAACACCTTGTTAACAACACAAGTATCAGCATCCTACACATTCAACCAAAAGGCAGAAAACTAGGCATCCAAATATACGAACACCAAACAAAACAACCAGAATACATCTTAAATGACAAAAACGACAATATTTTCAATAGTATCATCTCTGTTTTCAGCAACTGCCTACATCAAGAAAATTGCACAAACACACACACGCACACACACACACACACACACACACACACACACACACACACACACACACACACACACACCTATCTTAATATTTACCATAAATATTTAGTTATATTACCACGACAGCTGCCAAGAGTACAAGATATTGGCCTCATTTACATCTATACTCGTATCATCACACCAACAGCTTGTACCCATTGTCAGCTTGGAACTATATGTACATCAACCAGTGGCACAAATTGTACATTCATCTGCATATTTTAAAGCATTAACCAATGTATTACCCCAACCTTCAGGCAGTTATTACATGTAACAGATATAATCTTAAGACCCCTTGCCATATAAAGCTTGCTCTCATACAATCACTCTTTCCACCCTCTCTCCCCATCTCACCTTTTCTTTCTCTTCCTCTCCCTCTTCCTCCAGCCTTTCATATCTGTCTATTAATCCCAATCAAAGTTGTTATTTATGTATAATTGTACCACTGTAGCCGATATGATTATTGTATTTAAAGTTTGTACATTTCACATGATTGTATAAACAACTATGAAGTTTAAGATATTTTAACATTTCACCTTATTGTATAAACGAGTATGAAGTTTAAGCTATTTTAACTTGTCAAATTCGGATTTATTTACCACTTGAAGTATTTATTCCAACGCAAGTATTCGACATCTCAAAACAAAACAAAAATGGTTCAAATGGCTCTGAGTACTATGCGACTTAACTTCTGAGGTCATCAGTCGCCTAGAACCTAGAACTAATTAAATCTAACTAACCTAAGGACATCACACACATCCATGCCCGAGGCAGGATTCGAACCTGCGACCGTATCGGTCGCTCGGCTCCAGACTGTAGCGCCTAGAACCGCACAGCCACTCCGGCCGGCACCTCAAAACAAACACCTACAAATACTATAAAAAATTATTCTGTGACAATGTTTTTACAATGTATATTCTTTGTACTTTGCGATAATGTTTTCTCTTCTGGTGTACGACCCTTGCACCCAGTAGTTTCCAGACGCCATACTTGTTTACGAAGTATGACGGTATACATGTGATGTGTTACGACAGCGAAGGGACCTGTGACCGCTGAAGGAACTCTATTTTACTTATTTTATGTTTACCGTTAGATATGCGTTTATTTTTTGTCAAAAGAAACCCAAAACCGTGTTCTGAAATAGTGTTTTATTTTCTCCACTTGACAGTGCCGCAAGTTCCTCCAAAAAATCGTAACACAACACGCACGCACAAACGTCATATTAACAAATGTAAATCCACCTTATAACGGAGGCTTAAACCTTTGAAACGCGTCGTGGAGTTAAATAAACAGTGACTGGTAACAGTAAACTTGTTGTTTCATTTAAAGTCAATAACAGTCACGGTAAAGCCTAACCTAAAATGTTCGCATTTAAAGGGCAGTCACTATGCAGCAGTTGCAGACAAGATACCATCGAAACCTTGGTCTTGGTGTGACACACTACTGCGCGTGCGTAAATGACGCTGTTGCCGAGCACCTTCCCATTTGAATGTGCCCTATTAAGGATTCAACAAGAAGAGCTAGCTAACATTTTTACGAACAAAAATATACCTCCGCCTCTGCCTAGCAGCGCTCTTTTGGTACAGCATTATTTGTCATGTAATGCCTAGTAATACATCACTTCACAAAAAGTAATGTATAGATGTATATTTAGTGCATATTCGCAATTAAAACAGTGTATGTACAAATACGCAGAAAATAATGTAAATCAATTAATGAAAAATTGTGATATAGTGTTTAAGATATGATATGATATGTTAACAATAAATATTTCCCTATTGTTCTAAAACTTGAACCCATATATTTAGTGCTGTTACATGACCTGTTCGGTAGCTTGTTAATCTTGTTATTCTCAGTGTGTGTTTCCTGAAAATATATGCGTACAAGATGGTCCATGCCATAAACTCATAAGATGTGTAGCGTGCGTGTTTGTGTTTGTGTGTGTGTTTTTGTGTGTGTGTGTTTGTGTGTATGTGTCTATGTGTGAGAACAGTACGAAATAGAGATCGACAGAGAGAGGGAGAGAGATTTATATAGGACAGAGAATACAGGTAGTCATGATGTTGCATTTTAATTTTCTCTTGGTTTCTGTAGCGCAAAACAAAATATTGAAATACGTGAAACCTCTCTTTCAACAGACAGCAAGCATATACATACAGGGAGTCGTAAGCAAAAGCAATCAACCAGCGTTTATCTCCGCATCGCGCCTGAACAGCCATTGCTACAGCTCTCGCTAAGTTCGGTTCCCCTCGGTAAACTTCGGCGGTCTTCGGTAGGCAACGAACAACGACAAACTAATCAGCTGCTAGCTCACAATGCACTGCGTCATCAATATACGATGACAATCTAGCAGCGTTCCGTCGGCCTGCGCGCCCCATTCGAACGAACCGCGCAGACATCAACACACTTCGTGCAGCATCGCGAAACGTCGATCCCGCTCGGCGGACAAGCTAGCTTAGACAGTTCCTTACGTGATTCGAACTGCAGTTCTAACACCGCTATAACATTCGAATAAACGCTGCGCGTGGAAGCAACTTGATAACCTTTAGTACTTGCTCTTGAAAATGGTAGGAAAAACAATAATTGTGTATTCTAAACGAGGGATGAGAAATTACCAACGCTGTAAGGCTTACGTCTTAAGACATTACTAATTTTGAAATAATGAATTATAAATAAATATCGTTGCAGAAGATAAAGATGAGCTATCATTACTTCTACAACACAAGTATCCTACCCAAATACGCAACCCAGTTTCTTTACATGTCGGGACTCGGCAGATTTTCGTTAAAGTACAAAAACATATACGTGTAATAACGCGGGAGTAGTACTTACAAAACATTTTATTCGTAAATTTGAATGGCGCAATAGCTAACGTAGCTCGTGCATTCACTAGGATACAAGACAAAAATTTCAACCATTTAATATCAGGTAATTCTGCTGACCATTACGAATCGAACCCCTTTATTTCTGATTACTGAAAATAAAATCTATTTTTATAGTTGAACAAAATACTCTAAGAACTGAAGCTAAATGCAGTTTGAGTACATGCTGCGAGTTCTGGACTTTTTTTTCCTCCAAATGTGATTCACGCGCACATAGGCAACAGCTATAAATATCCTTTATCTTCGTTCAGTTTTGCAAGTATAGGGTTTTTTCATGACGTTTCTTGAAATACGACAGGCATTTAACACTAGAATCATATAGGGAAGCCGGCAACAGCATGTAATACTGTTAACGTAAGCTAACAAGAATCGTTATTCATTAGTCACAATCTTTTGTTTCAATCGACAACTCGTGAGATTGAAACAGGTCGAAATCAGAATTCTAGAGCTCACGCTGACACAAGAAGTTACTAAGCAGCCACAACATGACGAATAATTCGGTTACCAGCCGATCTACCGCAAGCAACTTCTACGACATATAAATTTATTAGGCGTTAGAAAGGCTTACCTTTTGCTGAAACGCTTCTTCTTCGATGAAACAGCGACCTCAGCAAAGAAAACAGAAGCGTGGGAATCTGAGTAGTAGATTTAAACAGCACTCACCGAACATAGCGCGTTAACTGAAGCACCCAGAGCGCGTAATTGGATTAAATGACGTCATAGTATCTGCTTGACCAATACGATTGCAGCTTCAGCTGTTCCAAAGAAATGCTGTAGGAACTTAACCTTGGAGAACAAAAATCTTTGTAGCTCAAGTTAGGTGATACAGGAATGGCGCATTTTAGCCCGTATGGCGCTTAGCGTATTTTGTGTGATATTACTTCGCTGGTACAGACAGACCAGCTTCAGAAGTACCGTGAAATTTATTATAAGCGTTTTACTAATATCTTAACAGTTTGGTAGTCGGCTTAAAGATGTGCAGAGCAATGGTATTGTGCCTTTCGTCACAGTATCATACCTCAGATTCCACTTTATTTGCGATTTTTCGGTAACGGGATAAGAAGTGACATGAATAAAATTATTTTGCATTTTCTACTGCCATTATTCATATTGTCGAATCTCTGTTCTAATTCATTGCGTTGCGCCGAAGTCTCACGAAAAAACACCACCTTTGGAATTATGAAATCGTTACAATAAATACGGTAAGCGATTTGCACCTCCTGCTTATCCATTTTTATTTTCAGTTTTTCTTTTTTTACTCTTCTGCTTTTTATAGACAAGTAAAATATCTAATACATTTTTCTCGATTTCATCGGAAAAGTAAAACCATACACTTCGCACAATAAAATAAAAAGTACAAATCAATGCTCGAATTTTGGAGTAATAAAATAAGAGACAACCACAATACTTTTTTACGTTTTCTGTTGCGCTGACTCATATTGATGAATCTCTCCTAATTAAGTGTAATTACTTTACAACAACAGGGTATAGGAAACTGTCTCGTTCAGAAATACAGGGAAATTATAATTAAAGTTAAACTTTCAAAATGTTGTAGAAATAACAGCAGTGGTCAGAATGAAGTCCAATTGCAACGGAAATTATCAGAGAAGGGGAAAAACGTACTGCAGAAGAAAAAAAAAGTAGTGTGAAAATTGATCAATAGACGGCGCTATACGTGTCAGAATACGTAAATGAAAACACCTGTCATGCACACGACCCACTGAAGTTCGTATAAACACGCCGAGTAAACGGCTTTTCCTCCTTTCGCGTCTGCGACGTTCGCCATGACTGTCTCAATGCAGGATCGCGCTCTGCGTGCAAAGCTTGTTACAAGAAAGATGACTGAGCACACGTCGCTCTGCAGAAGTTCCGGACACTGACGGGTTTGAAAAAAGGCGTTAGTCCGATAACTGCCGTGCGACTGGAGAAAATAATTCGGAAATTCGAAAGGAGGGGTTCTTTTGGTGTGCAACCACGTAGAGGGAGGAAATGAGTTGATTCGACGTCAGTGGAAACAGTGGCCACAGTAATGCAGGCGGACACGAGTGGTGGTGTGCAAACGTGTAGTGCACGGAGAATTGCCCGAACATTGGACATAACCGTAAGCACGGTGTGTAAAATTCTACGAAACATCCTTCTTTGCTGTCCATTCAAAATTATCCGTGTGCACGAGTTGCTTCCTGTTGACCCAGCAAGAGAGACCTTTGGCTTAGAATTTCTTGCTAGCATGAAAGTGGATAATTATTGGCCGTGAAAAATTTTGTGGACAGAAAAAGTTCACCTCCATCTGACAAGATATGCCAACACACAGAATTGCCGAATATGGGCAACGGAAAATCCACACTCAAATCAACCAGTATCACTTCATCCTTGAAAGGTCACTCTGTGGTGCGGGTTTACGGCATTATTTATCATAGGGTCAAATTTTTTCAAAGACAGTTGCTTCCGGTCCTGTTGCCAGTACCGTAATTGGTGAGCGTTATGAGTGTCGTTTGCGCAACCCTGTCATTCCAGCTCTCCAACAGCGTGGATGTGTGGATGGGAACATTTTTATGCAAGATGGCGCACTTCCGCACATTGCAAATCCAGTTAAGCAGCTGTTGAAGCGCTATTTGGAAAATGCTAGAATCATTAGCCGCCATTTCCCCGCAGCCTGGCCGTCCCGATCACCTGATCTTAATCCGCGTGACTTCTAGCTGTGGGGCTGTCTGAAAGATGTTGTGTTCAGTGTTCCGATTGCAAACTTAGATGCATTGAAGCCACGCACTGCGCAACACATTCTGAACGTGACTCCGGAAATACACTCCTGGAAATTGAAATAAGAACACCGTGAATTCATTGTCCCAGGAAGGGGAAACTTTATTGACACATTCCTGGGGTCAGATACATCACATGATCACACTGACAGAACCACAGGCACATAGACACAGGCAACAGAGCATGCACAATGTCGGCACTAGTACAGTGTATATCCACCTTTCGCAGCAATGCAGGCTGCTATTCTCCCATGGAGACGATCGTAGAGATGCTGGATGTAGTCCTGTGGAACGGCTTGCCATGCCATTTCCACCTGGCGCCTCAGTTGGACCAGCGTTCGTGCTGGACGTGCAGACCGCGTGAGACGACGCTTCATCCAGTCCCAAACATGCTCAATGGGGGACAGATCCGGAGATCTTGCTGGCCAGGGTAGTTGACTTACACCTTCTAGAGCACGTTGGGTGGCACGGGATACATGCGGACGTGCATTGTCCTGTTGGAACAGCAAGTTCCCTTGCCGGTCTAGGAATGGTAGAACGATGGGTTCGATGACGGTTTGGATGTACCGTGCACTGTTCAGTGTCCCCTCGACGATCACCAGTGGTGTACGGCCAGTGTAGGAGATCGCTCCCCACACCATGATGCCGGGTGTTGGCCCTGTGTGCCTCGGTCGTATGCAGTCCTGATTGTGGCGCTCACCTGCACGGCGCCAAACACGCATACGACCATCATTGGCACCAAGGCAGAAGCGACTCTCATCGCTGAAGACGACACGTCTCCATTCGTCCCTCCATTCACGCCTGTCGCGACACCACTGGAGGCGGGCTGCACGATGTTGGGGCGTGAGCGGAAGACGGCCTAACGGTGTGCGGGACCGTAGCCCAGCTTCATGGAGACGGTTGCGAATGGTCCTCGCCTATACCCCAGGAGCAACAGTGTCCCTAATTTGCTGGGAAGTGGCGGTGCGGTCCCCTACGGCACTGCGTAGGATCCTACGGTCTTGGCGTGCATCCGTGCGTCGCTGCGGTCCGGTCCCAGGTCGACGGGCACGTGCACCTTCCGCCGACCACTGGCGACAACATCGATGTACTGTGGAGACCTCACGCCCCACGTGTTGAGCAATTCGGCGGTACGTCCACCCGGCCTCCCGCTTGCCCACTATACGCCCTCGCTCAAAGTCCGTCAACTGCACATACGGTTCACGTCCACGCTGTCGCGGCATGCTACCAGTGTTAAAGACTGCGATGGAGCTCCGTATGCCACGGTAAACTGGCTGACACTGACGGCAGCGGTGCACAAATGCTGCGCAGCTAGCGCCATTCGACGGCCAACACCGCGGTTCCTGGTGTGTCCGCTGTGCCGTGCGTGTGATCATTGCTTGTACAGCCCTCTCGCAGTGTCCGGAGCAAGTATGGTGGGTCTGACACACCGGTGTCAATGTGTTCTTTTTTCCATTTCCAGGAGTGTATTTATTTTTCTTGTGCCACACATTTTCCCCCTTCTCCGATAATATTCCGTTGCAAGTTGACGTCATTCTGACCAGTGGTGTTATTTCTACAACGATTTGAAAGTTTAACTTCAATTATAATCACTCTGTACTTCGATACACACTAGGGTTTGAGAACCTGCATAAATTGGAGGAAATTACTCAGACTGTCATGTATACATTTTATCTACATGTGAACATAGTATCAATATGTATACAGTGAGTGGCAGTTTACTCAGACACACTTGCGGATTTATCTAGTACTGGTCTCGTAGCCTACACATTGCAATAAAATCCCAGAAATATCTCTACAGTGCAAGACTTTATAATACCGTGTCTCGATATTTTTCGGTGTACACTAACGGCAAAAAATGACAGCACCAAAAAATAATTAATGTAGAGTGATGAAATTTCTGAAACGTCTTTGTCTATGTAATATATATATAAATGATTTACATTACCAGATCACAGATTAATGTAAGCGCGAGATCAGCCGTAGCAAATGCGAAATGCTGGTAAAAAAAAAAAAAAAAGATTCAAATGGCTCTCAGCACTATGGGACTGAGGTCATCAGTCCCCTAGAACTTAGAACTACTTAAACCTAACTAACCTAAGGACATCACACACATCCATGCCCGAGGCAGGATTCCAGACCGTTGCGCCTAGAACCGCTCTGCCAATGCACTGTGTTGTACGGGTGCAGGATGTCAGTTTGTGGGAGTGAGTTCTATGCCTGACGCGCTTGGACGTTCAAGGTATGGTGGTTGTGGATGACGCTAGAGTTGTCGTCCGATGATGTCCCATATGTTCTCGATTAGAGACAAATCTGGTGATCGAACAGGCCTAGGCAACATGTCAACACTCTGTAGAGCATGTTAGGTTACAACAGCGGTGCGCGGGTGAGCGTTATCCTGCTGGAAAGCACCAACCAGAATGCTGTTAATGGCAGCACAACAGGCCGAAACACCAGACTGACGTTCATATTTGCAGTAAGGATACGTGGGACAACCACGAGGGTGCTACTACTATCATACGGAACGGCAGTCCAGGATATAACTCCAGGTGTAGATCCAGTACGTCCAGCTCGCAGACATGTTTGTTGCAGGCCCTCACCTGCCCTCTTCTAACCGAGACACAGCCATCACTGGCACCGATGCAGAACCATCTTTCATCCTCCACCCCGCCCTCCAATAAGCTCTTGCTTGACATCACTGAGGTCGCAAATGGCGGTGGTGTGGGGGCGGCGGAACGCATGCTACTGAGCGACTGGTTTGGAGCTGTCCTTCAGGTAAACGATTTGTAGCAGATCATTGTGTCACTGTGGTGCCAACTGCTGCGAAGATTGCTGGTGTAAATGCAGTATGACGTACCAGAGTCGTACGCCACACAGGACGGTCTTCCTTTTCGGTAGTGCTACATGACCGTCCGGAGCCCGGTCTTCCTGTTGAAACGTCCCCTTAGAAAACTTATGAATGACTGTGCTGGTTAACTTCTACGTTATTTGTTACAAAGACAGCTGAGTAATACTCAGTGTACTCAGACATTTCTCTCTTTACTTATTCTTGGCTCAAATGGCCCTGAGCGCTATGAGACTTAACATCTGAGGTCATCACTCCCCTAGAACTTAGAACTACTTAAACCTAACTAACCTAAGGACATCACACACATCCATGCCCGAGACAGGATTCGAACTTACGACCGCAGCGGTCGCGCGGTTCCAGACTGAAGTGCCTAGTGCCGCTCGGCCACACCGGCCGGCCTACTTATTCTGATCATCACTAAACTGAGACATAATATTTTTCGCCCAACGCAATCTGACTTTCAATAATCCCTACAAAAGAATGGTCCTGACTAACAATAACCTATACTACCTTTCATGAATCACTTACCTCACAAAAATCTTCGTCACTCGAACTACTGCAATACAGCGAGAGCCAATACTGCCAGCTAAATAAAAGATTCTAACTACTGATGGCACTAAATGCTGATAGGCATAGTTAGCAAATGAAAGATTTTGATAGAGAACAAACAATGTATTTACCTTAGTAATGTTCAAAAGTCATCATATATATATCTATCAATTCATGACATCCATCTTTACTTATTTCCTCTTTCTGGCGGACACACGTCCAGGTCGTCCGCTCTCAAAACTCTGGCATCTCTCTCTCCACATCCACCACTGTTGTCGGCTCACCTCCAACTGCGCAACGTTACGCGCTGTTCACATCCAACTGGCCAACACTACATAAGCGAGTATTCCAACAAAGAGTCCAACCAGCCACAGACTGCACACAGCACAGTCAGTGATTTTCATACAGAGCGCTACGTGGCGTTACCAACATAAAAACATAAACAGCCTACCTACATAGCCCCCATGCTCCCCACAAAAAATTTTACAAATAGTTTTGGCCAGTGCCCAATACTGATTTGAAAAAATGTTTTCTTAATTACAATAACAAAGATATTAAATACACACACTTATTGACACACTGTTGGTCAAAAGCAAAATTGTCCTCACAGTCCATTAACACAGTCCTGGTCATTCATCACAGTAGTAATTGCGGGTTTTGTTTCACAAAGTCTGAGCAGTAAAAGAAAATGCACACGGAAGTAGTGGATTTCCATGCAGTCTTGAAGAAGTAGTGTTGTCCTTCCAACGGAAAGTCAGTGCTGACTCTTGACATGCAGACAGGTAATGGGCCACAAAAGAGCAAACCCACAGCAGAGTCAGTCGAAGTTTTGAAGAAAATAGGTAGGTAGGTCATCACAGAGCAGACCCACTGTAGTCCATCTTTACAAATTTCCTTTTTCTGGCGGACACACGTCCAGATCGTCCGCTTATAGCAACCTCTCAAAACTGTGGTATCTCTTTCTCCATATCGACCACTGATGGAGGCTCACCTCCAACTGCACAACGCTACGCGCTGTTCACATCCATCTGCCCAACACTACACTAGTGAATATTTCAACAATGAGTCTAACCAGCCACAGACTGCACACAGCACAGTGATTTTTCATACAGAGCGCTACGTGGCGTTACCAACATAAAAACCTAAACAGCCAACTTACACTGTGACCGTACATTTCCGTGACCACCGCTCCCAGTAATCGTGTACAATGACTACATTCCTGCGAAGCGTCACTGCAGTATCGCAGAAGGGACACCCAGCTTCTCGTAGCCCTATTACACGACTTCGTTCAAACTCGGTGAGGTTTTGATAAAGGAGTCTTTGCAGTCTTAAAGGCATTCTTGATTAACATCAACTGACCACGCCCAGTCTCAAAAGTAACTAAAGCTCACTACCGTTACAGCTTTTATTTAAAGCAAATCTGATTTGCATCCTCGTATTTGCGTTACTACCGTTACTCTTATGCGACTGGTGCAAAGTTTAAAGCCACATCACCTCCAGATATAGAAACACGACTGCCAACTTTCGCTTGCGCCACACAATTTCTTTTTGGTAGTTGCGATTTTTTCCCGTCAGTGTATAAAGTGCTCCGTATCAACAAAATATTTACAACTATCCATCTTTTGTACATACCTATGAAAAGTAACCGGTTCTCCTTTCACATACTTGTCTTTACATCCGTAGCGACGACAATACTGCACCATAGATGTTTAAAAAACTTAAACGTGCATAAACGTATATAAATCAATGCGAATGTGTGTAACATTCAAGTTTCAGTATTATTGAAAATTGTGGACAAGCAGCGTCGTCTCAAAATCACGTGACTAGCCCGGTTTGATTTGGAGAGCTTAACGCAGGAGAGAGTGCTCACTCCATAGATACACATACTCTATGATATTACCACAATCTACACCAAGGCTTGTCAACGATTTCTATGCGCTGCCAACTTTTGTATCTCTGTTATAAGTTTCTAACCGTTCACAGATTCCACAGTAATAGAGATTTATAAAGTAGGGAAGTAACTTCATAAAATTTATAAAGCGGAGTTACAGCAAGTCAAAGCGTGTTATAATAATTACTTACCAAATACTTACTTCACTTTAGAATCGGCGAGGGCCTTATCGGCCACAAGCATGCTCTATGAGCCTCTTCCATTTCTTTCACTATACTGCACTGGTTGTCCATTCGGTACTTATATTCATCCGAACTGTGTCCTCACGGATGTTATATTGCAGCTATTTCTGGGTCTTCCTCTTCCTCTCGTTCCACCTATTGTTTTGTGGAATGCTGTTCTAGGTAGTCTATTCTCCGTTAACCCAGTTCAACCTTCTCCTCTTTAGCACTTCGACCATGAGGTATTTCTACAGTTCTCTTAATTTTTCTTTTTTCTGATCATCTATTCCTTGTTTCTTTCATCATACACAGATCCAAAAATTTCCTTAACATTTCTCTTTCGAATCTATTTTCCTACATCTTTTTTTTTTTTGTAAGTATTAATGCTTTACATCTGTATAACATTACCGCTATAACAGCCAAGTGATACAAGCGGATTTTCAGTTTAGTACTAGATGTTTTTTACCTAGAATTCTGATAAAGTTGAGATGTTTTTTGTTCTCTGTTTCTAGATAGGCATCTATTTCTATATTCGTTCTGTTGTTGTTATAAAGAAAACTTCCTATTTTTTTAAAGCGGTCAACAGCCTTGAAAGTCAATCCGTCTACAGCCAGATGTACTTGTGATCATCAGCGTATTCTCTCTTCTCTTCATTAACATGTATATCAGGGTATGCAGACCAGACGCTTATTAAACAACACGCAGGATTTCGCCCGGGAAAATCATGTCGTGGCCAGGTCGTCACCCTAACTCAGCATATAGAGGACTGGCACGAGAGAAGACAGATTACGGGCGTAGCATTCGTGGACCTAACAGCGGCGTATGGCACAGCAAATCATAACAAACTCGGAATATTTAGACAATCACCAAGGACTGCCCCTTAATGAAGTTCATCGACAGCCTACTACAACACAGGCGGTACTTTGTCACGCTGAACAACAAGAAAAGTCGGTGGAGAATCCAGAAAAACGGTCTTCCTCAAGGCAGGATGCTGGCATTAAACAGAATAAGTTCTTTGAAGTCTCAGAAGGCCGTCGCCATGACTTTACCTGGCTGTGAACTTTTCCTTCGGAGGAGAGGTGGTGTGGTCACCAATCTGTGGCTAGCTACTTTGTTTCTGGTTCGAAGAGATGAACCCATGCTTCATCACCTGTGATGATGTTGTTGTTGTTGTTGTGGTCTTCAGTCCAGAGACTGGTTTGATGCAGCTCTCCATGCTACTCTGTCCTGTAAAAGCTTCTACATCTCCCAGTACCTGCTGCAACCTACATCCTTCTGAATCTGTTTAGTGTGTTCATTCTTGGTCTCCCTCTACGATTTTTACTCTCCACGCAGCCCTGCAATACTAAATTGGTGATCTCTTGATGCCTCAGAATATGCCCTACCAACCGATCCCTTCTTTTAGTCAAGTTGTGCCACAAATTTCTCTTCTCCCAATTCTAGTCAATAACTCCTCATTAGTTATGTGATCTACCCATCAAATCTTCAGCAGTCTTCTGTAGCACCACATTTCGAAAGCTTCTATTATCATCTTGTCTAAACTATTTATCGTCCACGTTTCACTACCATACATAGCTACACTCCATACAAATGCTTTCAGAAACGACTTCCTGACACTTAAATCTATATTCGATGTTAACAAATTTCTCTTCTTCAGAAACGCTTTCCTTGCCATTGCCAGTCTACATTTTATATCCTCTCTACTTCTACCATCATCAATTAATTTTGCTCCCCAAATAGCAAAACTACTTCACTACTTTAATTGTCTCATTTCCTAATCTAATTCCCTCAGCATCACCCGATTTAATTCGACTACATTCCATTATCCTCGTTTTGCTTTTGTTGACGTTCATCATATATCCTCCTTTGAAGATACTGTCCATTCCGTTCAGCTGCTCTTCCAGGTCCTGTGCTGTCTCTGACAGAATTACAATGTCATCGGCGAACCTCAAAGTTTTTATTTCTTCTCCATGGATTTTAATTCCTACTCCGAATTTTTCTTTTGTTTCCTTTACTGCTTGCTCTATATACAGATTGAATAACATCGGGGATAGGCTACAACCCTGTCTCACTCCCTTCCCAACCACTGCTTCCCTTTCGTGCCCCTCGACTCTTATAACTGCCATCTGGTTACCTGTGATGATGTTGGAGGAAAAATAGTGACCATCAGTCTCGTAACGTGCAAGCAGCTCCGCACAGATGGCCCTTCGTTGCTCCTCATGGTCTTCTACTAGGCGGGGAGAAACCCAGCGGGCACTCGCCCTTGAGTACTCCAACTGGTGGATTAGCTCTACCAACCGAAACGTCCAGTTGGCAGCGAGGTATCTGACTATGAGAGTGTCCGCACGTTCCAACACTGCAGGAGTTACAGCTGTAGCGGCCGGCCGGCACGCGGGAGATCCGATAGGTTTGCTCGATCTTGTTGCGATGATGACAGACGCCCCGCCCCACGACTCACCGTGCTTTTGTTCACTGCCCGGTCTCCGTACACATTCTGCAACCGTCTAGAATGTCTGCGATGCTCTGGTGTTCGGGCAGACAGCTATTTGTTGGAGCGCACCTCTGTTACAGGCGCCATTTTGAAGGGGCCGAAGCGGGAATACTTCACGACAACCCACAACAAATTCTGCATTTTTTCAACCGAAGTCGGCAGAGGAAAAAAAATGTTAAAATACTTACTGAACGCCCCTCGCACAACACTGAGGCGCTCCTACAATCTCGATCGTACACTTACCTCCAAAGACCATTGCGGTAACATGAAGCTCAAAGTCTGCAGCCGAAATAATACTATTCCCAAGGTCGCCAATATCACATGGGGACCCAACCTAATGTTCTACGTATGTCTGATATACCTCTATGTTTCTCCATATAGAATACGCAGCACCATTTAGCCAGAACTCTGCACACACAACGTTCATTGGAATCGCTCTTAACGCGACAGAAAGCATCATAACTGGACGCCTGCGACTAAATCCAGTTGCCAAATTCTAGCATTTTATAGGAATGGTACGCCTGGATATTAGACAAAGAACTGCGGCAAAGGTTTAAGGGAAAAAGATTCCAGACATCCCATGTCTGGTAGCAAAGAACTGTATCCTAATCTGAAGTCGAGAAAGAGCTTTCTTCGAACAACTGATGCAACTACGTCATCACCCGCTCGTCCAATAGAACTGTGGCGAAACAGGTAACAGGATGTGATAAGCAAAACCTTAAGTTAGTATCTAAACAAATGGCGAAGCGGAGTGATGCGGTGCAAATAAAACTTGCAGCAGCGGGGCAACAAGCAATCTGTGAACAAGAACTTCAAAATGCTGAGCACCTCTTGCTCTGCCCGAATTTGCCTGAAGGCTGTGCGCTGGATGATCTGGTTTCGCAAGCGTTCCAGCAATCAAGAATACCGAATTCTGGGCCTGAAAATAAATTTGACTTGTTCATAGTGTTTTATATATGTTGTAAATATGTTTTGAATTTGTAAATAATTGTACTGTGCCCTCCTCGATACAAAAGTAATAATAATATTTTTAAAATGCGAGGAGCTTTCAATAAGTAACGCAACACCAGTTTTTCTATCTCAGTTTCAGTTGAAAGGATGCTGAGTTTTTTGTGGGCTATCATGGAATATCCTCGCTTCAGCCCCTGTAGTTTCATGAAGTTCCAATAGATGGCGGAGCTATACACGGCCTCCAAAATGGCGTCAGCAGCGGAGGTGCGTTGCAAGCAGAGAGCTGTAATTTAGTTTCTGTTGGCGGAAAACCAGAGCATCGCAGATACTCACTGCGTTTGCAGAATGTCTACGGAGACCTGGCTGCTAACAAAAGCACGGTGAGTCGTTGGGCGAGGCGTTTGTCATCACCGCTACGAGGTCGCACAAACCTATCCGAAATCTCTCGTGCGGGCCAGCTGCACACAGCTGTGACTGCTGCAGTGTGGGAAGGTGAGGACCCTCTCATTCTAGATGATCGATGGATCACGGTTAAACACACTGATCAACTGGTCGTCACTGTTGGTAATGCAAACACACTCGTCCACCAGTTGGGGTATTCAAAGGTGTGTGCCCGTTGAGACTCACCCTATAGCCCAGATCTCGCACCTTCCGACTTCTGTCTGTTTGGCCCAATGACGCATTCTCTCCACGGTAGCAGTACGTGGATGATCGGGAGGTTATTGATGCAACAAGATGTTGGCTCTGACATTGTAGCCAACTGATGATGATGATGTCCCATACTCCTTGACAGAGCGTAGGGGAACGATGCGGGAGACCCGGGACCCTGTGCTCGGGAAGCGAGAACGCTACCGCGAAACCACGAGCTGCGGACTTGTAGCCAAAAGAATGGGGAATAATTTGGCGTATTAGATTCAAATGGTTCAAATGGCTCTGAGCACTATGGGACTTAACATCTAGGTTTTCCGTGATTTCCCTAAATCACTCCAGGCAAATGCCGGGATGCTTCCTCTGAAAGGGCACGGCTGACTTCCTTCCCCATCCTTCCCTAATCTGATGAGACCGATGACCACGCTGTCTGGTCTCCTTCCCTAAACCAACCAACCAACTTAACATCTAAGATCATCAGTCCCCTAGAACTTAGAACTACTTAAACCTAACTAACCTAAGGACATCACACACATCCATGCCCGAGGCAGGTTTCGAACCTGCGACCGTAGCGGTCACGCGGTTCCAAACTGAAGCGCTTAGAACTGCACGGACACACTGGCGTATTAGAATCCTGAATAAAACCAACCTGCTTGCAGAAAACAACGTGGTTGAACTACTTATTGAACGCCTCTCTTAATTAATATGTTTTCCTATTTTCTCAGCGATTTTGTAACAGTTCGCATCATTCTGCTTAATTCTGTTTTGGAACTACTAATTAATGGTTCACAATCTGCGTAAGCAACTCTAACGATTCTCAGCTCCTGCAGTGGGATGCCTCGTGGATTAGATTTAGTAAATTATCTATCCATCTTCTCTAAGACTAGATTACGCAAGCATTTTATGTCAAAATTTCGTGGAAACCTAATGAAAATGTTTTCAAAGCTCCTACTGCCCACCGTGAAATCTGGAACTCCGATTAGTAATCTGTAGTGACCTGGTAGAGTACTGATCTATACAGTCCCTGCTCACTTTCGCTATACAGTGCGACAGCAGCATAAGTAGGCAGTAAGCTTCGCTGTTGAGTACGATATGCGATGAATGCGAATATCATAGTTTGTACTGATTTGTAACATGGGTTGTACAAAGGGGAGCGAACATGGCGTAACACGTTGTAACTACAGGAAAAACAAAGCACCAAATATGTCATTCTAAGGGTTGCTAAGGACCTCAAAAAGTGTGAAACAGTCCAGTATAGGACTATTCAGCTATGGTTTTCTTGTTGCACACAGACATTTACTGAAATGTTGAGTTTCTTTTTAAGAACAAGACATAGACACTTCCTGGCAGTTCGTCTCGGTCCAGCACATAATTTTAATCTGCCACGAGGAGGTTTCATATCGGTGCACACTCCGCTGCAGAGTGAAAATTTCGTTCTGGAAACATCCCCCACGCTGTGGCTAAGCCATGCCTCCGCAATATCCTTTCTTCCAGGAATGCTAGTTCTGCGAGGTGTACAGGAGAGCTTCTGTGAAGTTTGGGACGTAGGAGACGAGGTACTGGCGGAATTAGAGCTTCGATGGTGTGGGTGGGGGAGGGGGAGGGGGGGGTTGTGAGTCGTACTTGCGTACCTGAGATGGTAGAGCATTTGCTCGCGAAAGAGAATGAGTCTCGAGTTCTAGTCTCGGTCCGGCACACAGTTTCATTCTGCCATGAAATTTCATATCAGCACAATATTCGCTGCAGAGAGAAAATTTCATTCTGAAGACACAGCAAACAATAGAATACATGATGAGCTGCAGAAGGACATCGTATATCTATGCAAGAATGTCCAGTTTTGTCCTCTACACTTCCAAACAAACCGGTTTACGGATGCGTAAAATAGGAAACTGGCGTGTGGAATGCAGTACCTACTTCATTTGACCTGCGAGATACGCTAGCATGACTGCAGCTGAAGAGAAAACTATCACGCAGACGTGATAACAAACAAAAACAATAAAATTGTTTCCTGACTAAAAAAACAATTTATTGTTTCGTTAGAGCCACAGACGTTAGAATTTTTGAACAGAGTTCGTCTTTTGAGGAAGAAATAGCTTCATTAAAAATTGGAAACTCGAGCGAAGCTCATCAGTAAGCAAATCTGTTCACGTCAGGCAAAACTGTTGTACGTGACAAAAAAGAGTCAGTCATAGGAATAGCTCTATGCTTCTTATGGATCTAATACTGTCTTCATATTCTCTTGCTTTTAGTGGGATAGGCTGTCATTACATGCGATTTCGAAAGCATATCTTCATAAAGACATCGTAGTTTATTTAATTTATCAATCTGTTTACATTTATTTTACGACTAGCTCAGCACTTTTAGAGTATCATTTTCTGATCTAATTTCATCAACATCCCCCAGTTTAATTCGCCTACTTTCTGTTACCTTTCTTTTACTCTTTTTCTGTTCATTTTATAACCGTTTCTGAGGACGCTTAACAGTTTGTTCAACTGCTCTTCCAAATCCTTTGCCATCTTTAACAGAATTGCATCGCCAGAATCCAGTGTTTTTACTTGTTCTCTTCAAACTTCAATTCCTTGTCCAAATTTCTCCTGGGTTTCCTTCACTGCTTGCTCAGTTGTACCGAATGAATAGCATCGGTGATAGACAACAACCTTATTTCACTCAGTTGTCAACTATTTCTTCCCTTTCTTGTCCTAATTTAATAATAATAATTGTTAGGTTACACAGTAATTGTATATCATGGTTCGGCACTGGGCGAAGTCAGTAAGCGAACTTCCGGTTTCGTCCGTATTTGCAGTCATACTGCCGTACTGGAAGTGTGATTGTAGGGGAGAATGCCCTTCGCTTGGGGTTGCCGGCGAAGGCATTTAATTACGGGAAGATAATTTATGGTCAGCCAGCACTAAACGGGGACGGTCCAGGGTTGTAAATATTCTCCGAAGGGGATCCCCCCAGGACCTGGCGATATCTGGCCTCTCGCGTTGTGGCTTCAACACAGAAACTGCTAGCGAAGGGAACCGTAAAAAAGAGTATTAACTTCTCAGGCAGAAAAATAAAATAAAATTGTTACGAATCGAGGGCTGGAAATGGTAGAACATCTGCGTTTTGGTTGCGTAATTTTTTTAGTGTTACGTTGAGCGATGCTGTAAGTTCCGGTGTAACGTGCCATGTGGCAGAGGGTGGATGATGCGCTCGGCGCCTGCGTCGTAAAAGCGGCCTCCTGCCGTGAATACAAAGTGCCTCGCCTGACGAATGGCGGAGCGGCTGTCTGAATGCTACACCGGGAATGGCGACTTCGCATTGTTACTGCGTCGTTCCAGCGCTTCTTTGTGTCCTGTTCTACGCACAGTAGCGGTATGTACCGCCGCCAGGGGAGCTTTATGTCCCGCCTAACGCAATGTGTGTAAACAAACACGTTCAGGGCGTAAACAATGGTCTGGAGGCTAGTTAATTTCAGTCTAATGGTTACGTAAAAGCTGTAATGGCTAATCCCGTTTTGACTGATTGGTCATTTTCAGTAGACATGTAATGAATGAGAGACAGTTCGCAAGCAGCCTCGTAGCCGCATAGCCGAGCGCGTTAGAGCACCGCTGTCGGAACACGGGGAGGCGCGCCGGTCCTGAACTGAATCCGACCGATGGCGGCCTGTGATCCGGTGTACTGATCCAGAATATACACTGGAGTCCAGAATTAAATAAACAAACCACTGTTTCCCGTCTTGTATCTAATTCTCGGTATAATCACACAAGACGTCAACAGGCGTTCGTACAATACGTGTTGCGCACGGAAGATGGAATTTCCTGTTAACGGACAACTATGTCAACGATCTACGTCTGCATCTACGTGATTACTCTGCTATTCACAATCAAGTGCCTGGCAGAGGGTTCAATGAACCACCTTCATGTTGTCTCTCTACGGTTCCACTTGAAACGTCCCCTTAGAAAAATTATTCATGACTGTGCTTAAACTGACACACAATATTTTTAGCGCAACGCAATCTGACTTCCAAAAATCCCTACAAAAGAATGGCCCTGACTAACATTAACCTATTCCTTTCACAAATCACTTACCTCACCAAAAATCTTCGTTACTCGAACTACTGCCAGCTAAATAAAAGATTCAAACTATTGAAGGCACTAACTACTGATAGGCATAGTTAGCAAATGAAAGATTTTGATGGAGAACAAACAATGTATTTACCTTAATAGTGTTGAAAAATCATAATATACATAGCAGTTCATGACATCCAGTCTTACAAATTTCAAAACTCCGCCATTTCTCTCCCCACATCCGCCACTGCTGGCTGCTCACCTCCAACTGCGCAACGCTACGCACAGTTCACATCCAGCTGCCCAACACTGCAATGGCAGACAACAATGCAAACTAGCCACAGACTGCACACAGCACAGCCAGTGATTTTCGTACAGAGCGCTACGTAACGTTGCCAATAAGAAAACATAAACAGCCTACTTACACACTCTCGAAATGTACGCGAGAAAAACGATCACTTAAATTTTTCCGTGCGAGCCCTGATTTCTCTTATTTTATGGTGACGATCATCTCTCCCTATGTAGGTGGGTGCCAACAGAATCTTTTCGCAATCGGAGGAGAAAACGGGTGATCCCGTCGCAACGAAAAACGCCTTTGTTTTAGTGATTGCCTCTCCAATTCACGTATCATGTCTGTGACACTATCTCCCCTGTTTCGCGATAATACAAAACGACCTGCCCTTCTTTGCACTTTTTCGATGTCATCCGTCAGTCCCACCTGATGCGGATCCCACATCGCACAGCAGTACTCCAGAATAAGGTGGACAAGCGTAGTGTAAGCAGTCTCTTTGGTAGACCTGTTCTGCCAATGAATCGCAGTCTTTGGTTTGCTCTACCCACAATACTATCTATGTGATCATTCCAATTTAGGTTATTTATAATTGTAATCCCCAAGTATTCAGTTGAATTTACAGCCCTCAGATTTGTGTGGCATCGCGTAATCTAAATTTAGCTGATTTCTTCTAGTACTCATGTGAATAACATCGCACTTTTCCTTATTCAGGGTCAATTGCCACTTGTCGCACCATACAGATATCTAAATCATTTTGCAAGTCGTTTTGATCATCTGATGACTTTACAAGATGGTAAATGACAGCATCATCTGCAAACAATCTAAGACGGCTTCTCAGATTGTCTCCTTTACCGTTAATATAGATCAGGAACAATAGAGGGCCTAACACTTTCTTGGGGAACGCCGGATATTACTTCCGTTTTACTCGATGACTTTCCCTGTATTACTACGAACTGTGACCTTTCTGACAGGAAATCACGACTCCAGTAGCACAACCGAGGCGATACTCCGTAGGTACGCAATTTGATTAGAAGACGCTTGTGAGGAACGGTGCCGAAAGCCTTCTGGAAATCTAAAAATATGGAATCAATTTGATATCCCCTGTCGATAGCACTTATTACTTCATCAGTATAAAGAGCTAGTCGTGTTTCACATGAACGATATTTTCTGAATCCGTGCTTACTATATGTCAATAAATCGTTTTCTTCGAGGTACTTCATAATGTTCGAATACGGTATATGTTCTAAAACCCTACTGCAAATCGACGTTAGTGATATAAGTCTGTAATTCAGGGGATTACTCCTACTTCCCTTTTTGGGTATTGGTGTGACTTGAGCAATTTTCCAGTCTTTAGGTACGTATCTTTCTGAGAGCGAGTGGTTGTATATAACTGCTAAATATGGAGCTAATTTATCCGCATACTCTGAGAGGAACCTGACTGGTATACAATCTGGACCGAAGGCCTTGCCTTTATTAGGTGATTTAAGCTGCTTTGTTACACCGAGGATATCTACTTCTATGTTTCTAATCTTGGCAGTTGTTTTTGATTGGAATTCAGGAATGTTTACTTCGTCTTCTTTGGTGAAGGAGTTTCGGAAAACCTCTGCTTTAGTGGCACTGTCATCAGTGACTTCGCCGTTGTTATCACGCAGTGAAGATATTGATTCTGTCTTGCCACTGGTGTGCTTTATGTATGAGCAGGACGATGAAGTCAGGGCACCTATCAGACGGGATAGTGTTTGTCGGGTAGTCCCACACTCACAACCACTGTCCGCTGTGTACACAGTCACAGACGGTGCAGTATGGCACAAACAGAACGTCTACCAGACTCGCTGCAGTGGTGAGCCATAAGAAAAATGGAAGCAGGACAGTCACAAACGGATGTGGCCCGAAGGCTTAATGTAACTTGTTCTGTTGTTTCTCGGATTTGGCGACAATTTAGACAGAGTCAAGTTGTACCCCGAAGACCAGGGCAGGGCCGACCACGTGTGAAATCACAAAGAGAGAACCGGCCGGCCGGTGTGGCCGAGCGGTTCTAGGTGCTTCAGTCTGGAACCGCGGGACCGCTACGGTCGCAGGTTCGAATCCTGCCTCGGGCATGGACGTGTGTGATGTCCTTAGGTTAGTTAGGTTTAAGTAGTTCTAAGTTCTAGGGGACTGATGGCCTCAGATGTTAAGTCCCATAGTGCTCAGAGCCATTTGAACCATTTTTTTAGAACCGGTATTTGACCGTAAGGGCACGACTGTACAGCCTCAGTACTGCACGGCCACTGGCATCTGTCCTCGCACCATCCACGGGACGTATTGTATCGAGACAAGCGGTGTACGGAAGACTTCGGCAGAGTAGCCTTTATTGTCGGAGACCTGCTGCGTGTGTACCTCTGACAGGTCTCCACACAAGGAAACATCAAGAGTAGAGTCATCAACACGTCACCTGGACGATACAACAGTAGGTCAAGGCCCTTTTCGTAGATAGGTCCCGATTTGGTCTGGAGAGTGATTCGCGACGGATTCGCATCTGAACGGAACGTGGGACACGATTAGGGGACCCAAACATTGTGGAAAGAGACCGACATCGAGGAGATAGCCCAGTGGTATGGGCAGTGATTACGTTGACCACTCGAACTGCTCTTCCTGATATTGTGCAGGTGAATCGGCAAGGTTTCACTGGTTTTAGGTATAGTGACAAGATCTTGGTTCTTCATGTGTGATTTTACGAAAGGTTGTGGGCCCACACTTCGTACTGATGGACGCTAATGCTCGACCTCATCGAGCACGGGGTGTCGATGTTTTCTTGGAAGATACTGAATGCGCGGCGTGGCCTGCTCGCCCTTCCGATTTCAGTCCCACAGAGCATGTCTGGGACGCAGTAGGGAGGCGGAATGCATCACGTCAGCCTCCACCAACCCCTCTCCAAAACTTAAGAGCAGCTCTGCAGCAAGAATGGGCGTTATTGTCTCAACACGAGAATGGTGACATCTTTCACAGCACGTCCGTCGTTGTTAACCCTATAGTGGTACGAGGGGTGGTGTAAGTAGGCTGTTTATATTCTCTTATTGCCAACGTTACGTAGCGCTCTGTGTGAAAATCATTGGCTGTGCTGTGTGCAGTCTTTGGCTGGTTGGCATTGTTGGAATGTTCTAGCGTTGGGCAGTTGGCTGTTAACAGCGCGTAGCGTTGCGCAATTGGAGGTGAGCCGCCAGCAGTGGTGGATGTGGGGAGAGAAATGGCGGAGTTTTGAAATTTGTAAGACTGGATGTCATGAACTGCTATATATATTATGACTTTTGATGACTATTAAGGTAAATACATTGTTTGTTCTCTATTAAAATCTTTCATTTGCTAATTATGCCTATCAGTAGTTAGTGCCTCCCGTAGTTTGGATCTTTTATTTAGCTGGCAGTAGTGGCGCTCGCTGTATTGCAGTAGTTCGAGTAACCAAGATTTTTGTGAGGTAAGTGATTTGTGAAACGTATAGGTTAATGTTAGTCAGGGCCATTCTTTTGTAGGGATTTTTGAAAGTCAGATTGCGTTGCGCTAAAAATATTGTGTGTCTGTTTAAGCACAGTCGCCGGCCGCGGTGGTCTAGCGGTTCTGGCGCTGCAGTCCGGAACCGCGGGACTGCTACGGTCGCAGGTTCGAATCCTGCCTCGGGTATGGGTGTGTGTGATGTCCTTAGGTTAGTTAGGTTTAAGTAGTTCTAAGTTCTAGGGGACTTATGACCTAAGATGTTGAGTCCCATAGTGCTCAAAGCTATTTGAACCATTTTTTAAGCACAGTCATGTACAATTTTTCTAAGGGGACGTTTCAGTGGTCACACACCACACTGAGCACGTTAACCAGTTGTCTGAATGTGTGTGCAGATCCGTTAAGTTGGAAAAAACTAAGAACATTTTTGTCCATCGTTATGCAATTTCCAGTTGTTTCCGTGCTGTGTTCTTTACATTGTTTCTACTTTACTATAACCCGTTTACACTGTTTTGTCGCAAAATAAATGCAACCTTGCAAAATTTCTGCTTGTTGCTTAATTTTTGGACAAGTCACTGCTGGCTCTACCATAAACGATGATAAATGGTGTGCTCGTTTACGGGATAGTGTGTTAATAGGAATAGAATTTTTATTATTAACTAGCGAACTTGGCATTTGCTCAGTATGTATGAGAAATTAATATACGTCCTAATCTTCTTGTCTCCTTCTCTCCATCCCACTCCTCGTCCCCCCTCCATTTGTCTATCTGCTCCTCCTCTCCCCTGTGTCTATCCATCATCTTCCTCCCGCTCCCTGTGCATCTCTTATCCCGCACTCTCTCTCTATATACATTTCCTCCTCCCTCATCTCTCGGTCCATATCCTCCGTCCCCTACTTTCTACGCATTTCCTCTCCCCTTTTCTGTGGATTTCCTTTATTTGTTGTTCCGAAGTCATAATGGATCGCACTTATTCTTATTCGATTTTCCTGCAAATGCTGTCTACGCTCTTCGTGAGTCTCACTGCCGGCCGGAGTGGCCGAGCGGTTCTAGGCGCTACAGTCTGGAACCGCACGACCGCTACGGTCGCAGGTTCGAATCCTGCCTCGGGCATGGATGTGTGTGATGTCCTTAGGTTAGTTAGGTTTAAGTAGTTCTAAGTTCTAGGGGACTGATGACCTCAGAAGTTACGTCCCATAGTGCTCGAGCCATTTGAACCATTTGAGTCTCACTGATTCGATGGTCATCTAGTTGGCCTGCGATACGTGTACGCTGACCGATATTTCGACGCCTCGCTGGTGGCATTTTTTACAAATAATAAACCACGAACTGAATCAATTAAATGTTTGCAACACATCCAATTACCACGAAATGGCATCAGTTCAATCTTTGCAACACACCGAAGGTACGGTCACCACCGCTAACAGACTGAAATATCGCTTTTAATGTATTCTACCTCGCAAAATATCAATATTCAATGCGGAATTTGTTGTTATGAAGAAATGTAACTGTCAAGCCGACCGTCATATTTCTTTCATTGAGATTTTCGTACAAAAATACCATCAAAAATTTTCAACTTTTCCAGTAGATGTTCCAAAAATTTTCTTTCATACAAATATTGTTCTGACGATTAACCCGCCAAGTTAGCTTCCTGGACTCGGATAGGCGCGCTGGCCCCAGATCGAATCCGATCGTCCGATTAACGACGAGGGCCGGTGTGTCGGCCAGCCTGGATGTGGTTTTTAGGCGGTTTTCCACATCTCAGTAGGTGAATACCGGGCTGGTCCCCATGTCCGGCCTCAGTTACACGACTCGCAGACATCTGAAAAACGTTCGCACGTTGGCTTACACTGGACGCAGACAGCCGGAGTTCAATACTTCCGTCCCGGGGGGTACGGAGTGGCCACAGGAACGGCATCCAGCCACCCTCTGACACATTGCCAAATCCATAGTAACAGGGTCGACCACTCATTGCAGTGGGACAAAGGCCCAAGAAAATGATGATGACGATTGTTCTGACGATTACGAACACAACAACAACAACAACGAAATCAGCCAAATCGGTTCAGCCGTTCTGAAGCGATGATCTCTCATACATGTGGCAACTGATTTTTATTTATATAGCTAATACGTAAATTATTCGTAACTGTGTCAACAGAACTTGTTACCGTTTTGTTTCACGAGCGGAACGGTAGCATCATGGCAGCAAAGGGGGTCTTTGGAGCCGCAAGAACTGAAACGAAAAACGAACTAGACAGTTCCGCCTCCTGAAAGAAGATAACTGGGGCACCGAGTTCCTTCCTACTTCAACAAAAAAAGTAACAGACCTATGAATTTATAATTTTGTGAAGTGCAGTTCTGTACGTGCTTTCAATTGGGTGCATGTACATGGGGTAGGTGTTATGTCAATAAAACGGTGATGAAAAAAGTGTTTAGTTGAAATCTGCCAGAATCAGAATCGTAATTTAAAAATAATTTTGAGAAGATCGTATCGGAGGAATTTCTCGCCAAATGGAAATATAGCCCAAGTTTAAATCCGAATGACTGAAAATGCGCAAGGAGATATTTGGCGGTAGAATACTCCACACTCCGGCGACCAAATATTAAAGTGTTATTTTGCGGAAACGCAACTGAGTTTGTGGCAGGTTGCATTACACTTAAAAAAGGGACAGTGACGTGCAACAAACCTTAACGAGTTTCCCGGGAAGTGGGTCCAATTTCAATCTTGACCTGTTACTGACTTGTTACTGAATTCGGTTACTGATTTCGGTTATCTAGGACAGAGGTGATAGGGTTTAACGGCTATGAATTGGATGTTACCTCTGGCGTACTGGATTTACGACAGTTTTTTGCGAAGAAGTTAACTGCTACAAATAGACTACTATCGTTTATATAGTAATTGAGACTATCACACATGTTTAAAGCAGTCGTATGATGATAAGTCAAAGCGGGCGTGTGACAGAAAAGGACAGTTTAATGATTTTTACCGAAGAATAACATTCCCTCTCAGAGACAGCAGTTGTCGACCAAGTGGCGGGCTATAACATCTCCGATGGAGTGAAATTACGCTTGCGAGTAAGCCAGTTAATTTTTCATGTGAATTTAATGGACACGAATCACTTAATTTCGGTAAAGTAATGAACGAAATAGACTAATTAAAAAGATTTACTGTACCAGTTAAACGTCGACCAGTAGCACATTAAAAGTTAGTTAAGAAGAGATCGCTGCTGACTGATATAGCAACGGGAATCAACGGAGAACGAAGTATATGAGATTGCGACAGCTTCTAATTTACAAGAATTAAGTGGTACTGTAACTGAATTCATTTCCCACACTCAGATCTGCGCCGACAAACGCGAATCTGCCAGTATGTACAATTACTTCGGTTACAGTAAGAATACGACCTCGCGTAGACGCAACTTTCTAAGATAAAAAAGACGTATCAGCTACGTATTATCAACAGATTAACGTGGTTATGCTGCGAATCGTACCCCTGTATACCATCTATATTGGATGTAACTTTTCGGCAGTTTTCCACATCCGACTAGATGAATACCGGTGTGGTACCAACGCCCTACCTTCGATACATGATGTGCAGGCTGACGTCTTCGATAACCGCCGATACTTCGATAGGTGTACACCCGATCATTTTTAGGGCAGAAATCTAAAGAAATTTAAAACCACGGTATGCAGAGTATATGCCGAAAGATTATACAGTCAGACACACACACACACACACACACACACACACACACACACACACACATACTGTAAGCAGTGCGCCACCTCACGGCTGAAGATAATCGATGCCAAAAGTGATCCATAGTGAACATCAATCAGCTACGACTAAGGTGTCATTAACTCTGTCTATCTGTTGCTTCGGCAGGGAGTGACCTGGATTACATGCAAAAATTAAGAAAAAACTCCAGTTTTATTTAAAAGTAATTTGTTAACTTAATTTCAACTGATTCCTTAATAACACTATCGCAATAACGAGAAGTGCATGCCAAAATCTTATTGTTGTTCCACACGACGACCAGCGCCAAGGCAATGTTCTGCTGTAGCACAGTGAGCTCATTCGTTAAGATTGTGTATGTCGTTTATGTTCACTACCTCATCCATCCACGGTCCTGATAGTCTGATCAACAAATGGCAAGCGACAACTGCTAGGAATACGACAGACGCCAATCTTACGCGAACAAAGATTCGTAAGGGACCATAATATTGTATGGCGGTCGAAAAACAACTTAAAATCATATTTTCGCAGTGAATTCTGCGATTTTTACCCCTCACACCTCCCTCCGATACGAAACTGATTATCCCTTGTTGTATCATAATGTGTCCTGCCAACCAATCCCTTCTTCTAGTCAGTTTGTGCCACAAATTTCTTTTCTCCCCAATTTTATTCACTACCTCCTCGTTAATTACATGATCGACCCACCTAATCTTCAGCATTCTTCTGGAGCACCACATTTCGAAAGCTTCTATTTTCTTCTTGTCCAAACTCTTTGTCGTCCATGTTTCACTTCCATACGCCATACAAGTTCAAAAATGGTTCAAATGGCTCTGAGCACTATGGGACTCAACATCTTAGGTCATAAGTCCCCTAGAACTTAGAACTACTTAAACCTAACTAACCTAAGGACATCACACTCACCCATGCCCGAGGCAGGATTCGAACCTGCGACCGTAGCAGTCCCGCGGTTCCGGACTGCAGCGCCAGAACGCCATACAAGTACTTTCAGAAACTACTTCCTGATATTAAACCTATATTCGATGTTAAAAAATTTCTTTTCTTCAGAAACGCATTTCTTGCCATTGGCAGTCTACATTTCAATTCCTCTCTATTTCGGCCATCATAGTTATTTTGCTGCTCAAACAGCAAAACTTATGTTCTACCTATTGGGTCTCGTTTCCTAATCTAATTCCCTCAGCATCACCTGATTTAAGTCGGCTGTTTTCTATTATCCTTGTTTTGGTTTTCCTGATATTCATCATATATCCTCCATTTAAGATGCTGTCCATTCCTTTATCGACTTTAATTCCTACTCCATATTTTTCTTTGGTTTCCTGTACTGCTTGCTCAATGCACAGTTAATGGAGGGAATAACGTAGGGGATAGGCTACAACGTTCCTCACTCCCTTCTCAACCACTGCTTCCCTTTCATGTTCCTCGACTCTTATAACTGCCATCTGGTTTCTGTACATCTTGTAAATAGCTTTTCGCTGCCTGTATTTTATCCCTGCTGCCTTGAAAATTTCAAGTAGAGTATGACATCACATCTCCTTAACTATGTGTCGTATAATCATATAGTTTTGCAGGGACATGTCGTTGTATACGTGGCTACTGTCTAAAAAATGAGTAATAAATAATTAATCAATTAAAACGTCATGCCTGTTACCGATGTTTAACTGCCTTAACATCGAAAATGTAGTAAGCGATAAACATTTTTTTTTCCTTTTCATTATTTCGTAATGGGGTGACAGCTAGAAAAACTTTCTAAAGAATTGAAATCATGTCTCAAATTTGTTCGAAGACAGTAGGTGCTGTCTCTCTCAAATACTTGATGAATATAATCTGGGTAACTATGCGTGCCGTCAGTTACATTACCTCAAGACATACGAGTATACGAAGATTCTATCTTGAATACATGACGTTAATCATTTAACGTAACATTATATAGCTGTTAATGTAGCTTTTGACAGAATTTTAATTTTTTTAATCAGTCAGTAATTACATGAAGTAGTCTTCCTCCTCCTCCTCCTTTTCTTCTTCTTCTTCTTCTTCTGCGCCTCAGGACTTAGGCAACGCACCCGTTCCGACTTCACATAATTAACTGCGTTTCTTTCTAGGCCGTCCTACGTCTCTTTTTCCTGAGGGCTTGTACAGGGTTGTAACGGCTAGAATTCTGTCATCATTCATCCACTGGGATGTTGTCTCTATTCTTCCCTGTATTCTTCCATCGTCTCATTTAAATTACAGTTTCCCAATTCTGCCAGGATATCATAATTTTTTTATGTGAGTAACCTTTGACAGTTCTTACAAAACTCATCTCTGTTTCTTTTTTCTTTTTTTTCGGTCAGCAGTCTTCTGATTGGGTTGATGCGGCCCGCCACAAACTCCTCGCCTGTGCCAACCTCCTCGTCTTAGCGTAGCACTTGCAACGTAACGTCCTCAACTATTTGCTGGATGCATTCCAATCTCTGTCTTCCTCTACAGTTTCTCCCGTCTACAGCTCCCTCTAGTACCATGGAAGGTTTTTCCTGCTGTACTAACAGATGCCTATCCCTCCTTCTTGTCAGTGTTTTCTACATACTCCTTTCCTCGCCAATTCTGCGGAGAAGTATCACATTCCTTTCGTTATCATTCCACCTAATTTTCGACATTAGTCTGTAATACCACATCTCAGATGCGTCGATTCTTTTCTGTTTCGTTTTCCCCACGCTCCATTGTTCAGAAACTACATAATGCTGTACTCCAAATGTACATTCTCGGAAATTTCTTTCCCAAATAATACAAGTATTTGATACTACCAAACTTCTCTTAGCCAGGAATGCCCGTTTTGCCAGTGCTGGTCTGCTAAAAGCCCTCATTGCTCCGTCCATCATGGGCTATTTTGCTGCCCAAGTGGCAGAACACGTTAACTTCGTCTGTTTCCTGATCCCCTATTCTGATGTTAAGTTTCTCGCTGTTCTCATTTCTCCTACTTCTGATTACTGCCGTCTTTCTTCGATTTACTCTCAATCTATGTTCTGTACTCATTAGGCTGTTCGTTCCATTCAACAGATGTAATTCTTCTTCGGTTTCACTGAGGATAGGGATGTCACCAGCGAATCTTATCATTGATATCCTTCTACCTTGAGTTTTAATCCCACTCTTGAATCTTTCTTTTATTTCTTTCACTCCTTCTTCGATGTATAGACTTAACAGTAGGGGCGAAAGAACGCATCCCTATCTTACCCACTTTTTAACCCGAACGCTTCGTTCTTGGTCTTCCACACTTATTGTTCTCTCTTGATTTTTGTACATTTTCTATACTACCCTTTTTTCCAATAGCTTAAACCTGTTTTCCTCAGAATGTCGAAAATCTTGCAACATTTCACATGGTCGAACGCTTTCTCCAGGTGGACAATACATATGAACGTGTCTTCATTTTTCCTCAGACTTGCTTCCATTACCAACCAGCACCGTCAGGATTTCCTCTCTGGCACTTTTACCTTTCCTAAAGCCAAGACGATCGTCGTCTAATAGATCCTTAGTTTTGTTTTTAATTCTTCTGTATATTATTCTTGTCAGCAACTTGCTGACTGTAGGGGCCTATGGTACGTTTCTCCCTTTTTCTCCCAGTCCAAGGTTCTCTGCCGTGAAGAAGCATAGGCACTCCCATTGTTATATACAGTTTCAAAGTCATATGGAACAGTGAAAATCAAATTTTTGTTGCCTCTGGAAGGCGTTAGATGGGCTACCTGGAAGTGGACTTGGGTTTAGTTTGAGAGCCGTTTTATAGTATGGATATACTAATTCTCATAAATGTCAGTACGAGTATACTATGCAATTCTGACATTGCGGTTGATAATGGAAGCAAGACTGAAGAAAAATCGAGACACTTTCCTATAATTTGTCGACCTGGTAATAGCGTACCACAATGTAAAGTAGCGCAAGCTGTTCGAAATTCTGAGAAAAATAGGTGTAAGCTATAGGGAAAGACGAGTGATATACCATATGTACAAGAAACGAATGGAAACAGGAAGAGTGGAAGACCAAGAGCAAAGTGCTCGATTTAAAAAGGGCTTAAGACAGACACGTAGACTTTCGCTTCTTCTGTTCAGTCTACACATCAAAGAAGCAATGATCGAAATAAAAGAAAGATTCAAATGCGAGATTAGAATTCGGGGTGGAAGGATATCAATGATGCGATTCGTTGCCATCCTGAGTGAAAATGAAGAAGAATTACATGATCTGCTAAATGGAATGAACAGTCTAATGAGTACAGAATATGGATTGAATGGAAATCGAAGAAAGACGAAAGTAATGAGGAGTAGCAGAAATGAGAACAGCGAGAAACTTAACATCAGCATTGGTGATCAAGGAGAAGATGAAGTTCAGGAATTTTGTTACCTAGGCTGCAAAACAATCCATGACGGAGCAAGGAGGAAATAGACATCTACTAGTATCAAACATAGACCTTAATCGAGAAAGTAATATCTGGGAACGTACGTTTGGAGCACAGCATTGAATGGCAGCGAGACTATACTGTGGGAAACCGGGGACAGAAGAGAATCAAAGTCTTTGATATCTTATGCTACAAAAGAATGTTGAAAGTTGGGTGAACTGATAAGCTAAGGAATGAGGAGGTTTTCGACAGCATCGGAGAGTAGACATGTATGGAAGACATTGGCAAGTAGAAGGGACAGGATTGCAGCACATCTGTCAAGACATCAGGGAATAGCTTCCACGTACTACAGGGAGCTGTAGAGTGTAAGAACTGTAGAGGAAGACAGAAATTGGAATACAACCAGCAAACAATTGAGGACCTGGGTTGAAGTTGCTAGTCTGAGAAGGAGAAAAGGTTGGTACAGGAGAGGAATTCGTGGTGGGCCGCACCAAACCAGTTAGAAGACTGATGTCAGAGAAAAGGGCTATTCATAACCTTCTTTCATTAGCTTACATTGGTTACTTCGCCATGTAAACGTATGGAATACGAAGTGTGCATGAATGGGTTGTTGACACTGGTGAGCAGCTATCCGCTTCCTATTAGCTAGATACGGAAGGAGGCAGTAGCGCCACCTCAGAGCGGAAGTTAATAAGCGATGCAACGACAGTCGGACAGAGAAGTACTGGAGGAGGTATGTAATTTGAGAAATGTTCCGAATTCCAGACGCGTCAGTGCAGGAATGCAGCCGAGGAGCTTGGAGAACGTCGGCGCAGTTGTTGGGGTCGGTCGCCCGCAGTTAGTCGGCAGCTAGGGGTGGTCCTGGGGGTCAGGGAATGCTGAAAGGGGAGCGCGTGGCGTAAGGGCGGGTTCGCCAATAGCGAGCGACCAGCCGGCGCGGGGGGAGCGTCCCCCCCACTACCGCACCAGCTGCCGCGCCCTGCCCGTATGGCGGTCCGGGCTCCACGCCTTCCCGCCCTGCCACATCTGCCGAGTCTGCCAAGCGAGCTCCCTGCTGAGGTCTTCCGTAAACCAATTTGCCAATGACACCTCTGGTATGCACTGTGCTGGTTCCTGAGTTTATTTGAAAGTCCTCCACCTTCAGTTCTCGAGTGTATAGTAACAGCTAAAGTTCATCTCTAGTAAACAAGCATTATTATTTATTTGCATTTATTTCTGATCTGATTAGGGGCAACATCCTTCTCTTATACCGGACCAGGGTTTCGCACATACTATGTGTGAACAAAAAATATAGTACTAGGAATATTTTAAATTCGCCAGCTTTGTACATCCGATTTTCAGTTCTTATTTTTAACCTTGTTGGTTCACGAGTTCCTGATATAAAGGGTGAAAAACCGACAAACTCTGGGAGGTTTTAGGGGACATCAGAACAAATGTTTTTCCCTAATGTCATTTTTTCCTATGAGGAGTATTTAAACTGGTAGAGGAAGATTTCTCTGGCAGCAAAGTAATTAAACCAATAAATACTTTTTCATTTTTATGACCAAGAGACAACACATTAACACAACCCAATTTCAATTACAGTAGATTTTCAAAAATACCTCCATTGAGACGTAAACAAATGTTACACTGTCGGATCACGTTCTGTCTGACACGGGCAAAAACCCCAGGAGTATCCTGAATTGTTCCTGCTGCTGCTACTATCTGGGCAACCAGATCCTCTTCTGATGCAACAGGAGTTGCGTAAACAAGATTGCGCATCACTCCCGACACAAAAAAGTCCAGAGGGGGCATATCTGGGGCTCGAGCAGGCCATGGTAGAGGACCACCTCTGCCAATCCACGATTCTGGGAACGGTAGGTCCAGGAATTGACGCACACGACGACTGAAATGTTTCAGCGCCCCGTCATGTTGGAACCACATGCGTTGTCTTGCAGGGACCGGGACATCTTCCAGCAATTCTGGCAATGAACTGGCGAGAAAATTGTAATAGTGCCTGCCATTTAATGGCGTAGGTATCAGATACGGCCCAATTAAACAGTCCCCAACAACACGGACCCACACATTAACAAAGAGCCGCACTTGATGGGTTCTGAGCACTATGGGACTTAACTTCTATGGTAATCAGTCCCCTAGACTTAAGAACTACTTAAACCTAACTAACCTAAGGACATCACACACATCCATGCCCGAGGCAGGATTCGAACCTGCGACCGTAGCGGTCGCGCGGTTCCAGACTGTAGCGCCTAGAACCGCCTGGCCACCCCGGTCGGCTAATTGTGGCATGTATGTTATCCTTACTCCAAACATGCGAATTGTGCATGTTGAAGACTCCATCACGCCCGAATGTTGCTTCATCGGTAAACAACACAGAGGGTACCACTGCGAAAACTGTGCTCTTGGTGGATAATCAACTGGTTCCCGGTTGTGGACACGCTGTAAGAGAAATGGACGTAACAATTGCTCTCGAAGGACTGTTCTTACATTCGTCTGATTCGTCCCATGTTACGTGCAATTGCACGAGTGCTGATTGAAGGATCCCGCTCCACATGCTGCAAGACAGCTTCCTCAAATTGCAGCTTTCTTACCGTGCGACAGCCTCCCTGTCCAAATAATCTGCTAAATGATCCGGTCTCATGGAGACTTTGGTACACAGCAGCAAAGGTCGTATGATGCAGGATACGGCAATTAGGATATTGTTGTTGATAAACCCGCTGTGAGGCTCGTCCACTGTGGTGCGCTACGTAGTAACGCACCAACCATATCTGTGTACTCACTCCAGGTGTATCGCTCCATTAGTAAACAGAGACAATGCAATACTACACTGGTGGGCAGCATTTGCCTACAACTGAAGATCGTAATGCAGAAACTAACAACTGAAGAGCGTAATACGGCCTCCACCGGTTTAAATAATCCTCATAGGAAAAAATGACATTATGGAAAAATATTTGTTTTCATGTCCCCTACAACCTACCAAAGTATGTCGGATTAAATACTTTTCACCCTGTATGTTAGCATTTTCAGCTGCTTTGAATATTTTCGTGATTTATTGTTCACAGTCTAAAAGGTTATATGTGTTTTCGGGTGCATGGAGATTTTTACTTTCGAAAAAGATGTATCATAGAATTTGTTTGAAAAACAGTAAATTGCAGAACAGCAGTGGAAATGTAGACTGTGGCTTTTGGCGAATTTACTATGAGTAATACAAGAGTTTACGAATGGTATAAATGTTTTAGAGATGGTCGAGGCCGCCCTTGACGCCCTAGCACATCAATATTACTGACAATGTGGAAGAAGTAAGGGAAACGGTTCTGGAAAATCTGAGAATCGTCACCAGAGGGTCCTCGCGTAGACATCGCCCAGGAATTCCTTAGTGAAGTCGATAATGATCCGGAACTTCTGAAAAAGGCTATAGCAGGTAACGAAACATGGCTGTATGGGTATGACATCAAAACGAAGGTCCAACCGTCCCAATGGAAACTGCCCGAAGAGCCAAGACTGAAAAAAAATTCGACAAGTTCGATCACATATGAAGGTTCTTCTCACTCTTTTCTTCGATAACAATGGGATAGTGCGTCATGAGTTCTTGCCTTAGCCGGCCGTTGTGGCCGAGCGATTCTAGACGCTTCGGTCCGGCACCGCGCTGCTGCTACGGTCGCAGGTTCGAATCCTGCGTTGGGCATGGATGTGTGTGATGTCCTTATGTTAGTTAGGTTTAAGTCTCGGGGACTGATGACCTCAGATGTCAAGTCCCATAGTGCTTAGAGCCATTTTTGAGTTCTTGCTTATGTTCATACGGTCAGTAAGAAGAAATAACTGGAAACCATGCACCGCTTGCGGTAAAGCAATCCGAAGAAACTGACCAGGATTGTGGCAAAACCACTCGTGCAAATTGCATCAAGATAATGTTACCACTCACACTGCGAGTCTTGTTCGTTTTTTTTGTTTTTTTGTTTTTTGCATAAAACAAAACCGTTATGTTCCTCAGCCACCGTGTTCTCCGGACACGATTCCCTGAGACTTCTTTCTATTCCCGTGGTTGAAGAGAACCATGAATGGACGTCCTTTTACCGCCTTTGATGAGATAAAAACAGAATCGCTGAAGGAGCTGAACGTCATAACGAAAAATCAGTTCCAGAAGTGCTTCCAAGATGGGAAAAATCGCTGCGCTTTGAAGTAGACAAAGTTTCTGTTGAAGAATAAATAAATATACTTCAAGAAAAGCAAAATTTCCCATTACTTTTTCATCACACCTCGTACAGTACCTTTCTTACACCATAGTTACCTAAGAAACAACAATTTTAATATACAACTAGTATTAAAATGATTTGAGTGTCTGACGTGGCAGGGTAGGTTATTCATACTGACTTTGAATTAATAAAGTGAATAATAGCAGTACTTGTACGACTGCAGCTGCTGCCACTAGTGATAGTAGTAATAATAATGAAAGTTCCTGGCAGATTAAAACTGTGTACTAGACCGAGACTCGAACTCAGGACCTTGCTGCTGCTACGGTCGCAGGTTCGAATCCTGCCTCGGGCATGGTTGTGTGTGATGTCCTTAGGTTAGTTAGGTTTGAGTTGTTCTAAGTGTAGGGAACTGACGAGCTCAGATGTTAAGTCCCACAGTGCTTAGAGCCATTTGAACCATTTTGAAAGTTGACTGGAACACTCTTTCTAATTCTAGTTGTGGCAGGGGTAAAATACTGGGAGCGAAAAGCTGTAAACCAGATGGCAGTTATAACAGTCGAGAGGCACGTAAGGTTGGCTGTAGTTGACAAAGGAGTGAGACAGGTTTGTAGCCTATCCCGATGTTATTCAATGTGTATACGAGTACAGAGCAAGCAGTAAAGGAAACAAAAGAAAAATTTGGAGTAGGAATTAAAGCCCACGGAGAAAAAATAAGAACTTTGAGGTTTGCCGATGACATTGTAATCCTCTCAGAGACAGCAAAGGTCTTGGAAGAGCAGTTGAACGGAATGGACAGTATCTTGAAAAGACGATATAAGATGAACATCAACAAAAGCAAAACGAGCATAATGCAATGTAGACGAATTAAATCAAGTGATGCTGAGGGAATTGGATTATGCAATGAGACACTTAAGGTGTAAATGAGTTTTGCTATTTGGGAAGCAAAATAACTGATGATGGTCGAAGTAGAGAGGATATAAAATGTAGACTGGCAGACTGGCAATAGCAAGAAAAGCATTTCTCAGGAAGACCAATTTGTTAACATCGAGTATAGATTTATGTGTCAGAAAATGCTATCTTAAAGTATTTATATGAAGTGTAGCCGTGTACGGAACTGAAACATGGACGATAAAGAGTTTAGACAAGAAGAGAATAGAAGCTTTTGAAATGTAGTGCTATAGAAAAATGCTGAAGATTAGATGGGTAGTTCATTTACCTGATGTGGAGGTACTGAATAGAATTGGGGAGAAGAGGAATTTGCGGCACAGCTTGATTAGAAGAAGGGACCGGTTGATAGGACACATTGTGGATCACCAAGAGGTCATCAAATTAGCACTTGAGGCAAACGTAGAGGGAGACCAATAGATAAATACAGTAAGCAGATTCAGAAGGATGTAGGTTGCAGTAGTTACTCGGAGATGAAGAAGCTTGCACAGGATACAGTAGTGTGGAGAGCTACATCAAACCAGTCTTTGGACTGAAGACCACAAGAATAATGCATTTAAATCAAGCCCTTCACACACGGACTCTTATGCAGTAACAAACAGACTTGAGTCCACAGAATACCATGCGACGAAAAAAGTTTCTATTTCATATGAAACGAATATGGAATCATTTACCCCATCCAGTGCTACGGATGAGAGGAAAAATTAAGCAGAACTGCAATGCAATTTAGAGAGTGCAGTGCACACAAGAAGGTCACAATCAGGAACGTAATTTCCACTTCGTAACAGCCGCAGTGGCGTCGAAACTGCAATACTAGGTCTTAAAAGTAAATACACTTTACCATCAGACTGCCAGATCCACCCACAAAGTATAAATTAAAAATATTGTCATGTACTGCTCGTATTTCGCAAATCAAGAATACAGGTTATCGCACCATACTTCCCTGAATTCAAAGTTCACTGTCAGGCCACTCGAAGCGCTGCTGTGGTTTTCTGTCTCCTTATCGTAACATCGACCTTGTACTTCTGACTTTTTGGTGTTCTCTGGGTAGTACCGTTTCAGTCGAACGAGAAGTCGGTTCAAATCCTGAACGAATAGTCTTGAGTAAGATAGTTGCCACGAGTGAGCTACAGAGTGCGGTAAGTCGTATTTGCATGAGGCAACCCAAGATATACAGGGTGAGTCACCTAACGCTACCGCTGGATATATTTCGTAAACCACATCAAATACTGACGAATCGATTCCACAGAGCCGCTCCTTCCGCCTCCATGATTTCTACCTCACCATTTATGGCCGTCCTATCCACCTCACTCCTACCCTCAAATACCTTGGCCTCACACTCGACCGCCACCTCACCTGGACTCCCCATCTCCTTACCATCCAAAACAAAGCTCACAACCGCCTCCACCTCCTGAAACTCCTGTCCGGCCAGACGTGGGGTCTGCATCCTTCCACCATCCTTCACACCTACAAATCCATGATCCGCCCCATCCTTTGTTATGCAAGCATCGCTTGGATTTCTGCCCCTCCCCGGTTCTATAAAGCCCTCCAAATCCTCGAACGCCATGCACTCCGCCTCGCCTTCCGCATCCGCCTTCCGTCACCCACGCGCATCCTCTATGACCTCATCCCCTTCCCCCACCTTCTCCTTTTCCTTGAACACATCCGCACACTACATATTGTCCGCCGACTTGATCCCCCTCACCCCCTGGTGTCTCCCTTCCTCTCCACTCCCAACCAGTTGCCGCTCCTTTGCCGTTGTGTCCCTCCCTCTCTCCATCTCCAAACCCTCCATCTCCTTTCCCAACACAACTTCCACCGTCTACCCCTCCCGGATGATGAGCTTCGCCCTGACATCTACCCTTCCTACCAACTCTAACCCCCTCTTCCTGCCTCCTCCTCAGAGCTCCCTCTCCTCCCCCTCCCTCCTTCTGAGCGGATTTCCCCTCCTACTCCCCCTCCATCTCTTGTGCGTTCTTTCAGTGTCTCTGCGCTCCCTCCTGCCCTGTCTTCCCTTTTCCTCTCCCGCCCCATGTGTCTCCTGCCTCTTCGTGAACCCACGGTTGCCCCTCCTCTCTTCATCCCGCTGCTTCCCCAGCTGCCCCATGCTCTCCCCTGCTTCTCCATCCTCTCTGACCTTTCCCTCGGTAGGTCCCACCTGGTAGTTTTATTCTTCGTCGTGTGTGCTCCAAGTGGGTTTTAAGTGTGTTGTTTCGGAGTGTTTTTAATACTGTGGCCAACTTTTAACCTGTGCATGCGCATCCAGTGTCTTCTTCTGTGTTTTAAGAATCGCCAACTGTGTTTATTAACTTTCTGGTGACTTTTTTAACTGTCCCCAATGAACGTCTACATGTCAGTGTATTTTTACCTCCATTTTCTCCCCTTACTCTGCTTTATGTTCCCCTTTTCTATCTCCTTATGTATGTATTATTTTATTCTTGTTTTAGTTGTCGTGTCACTCGGCTGAAGAGCGGCGGATTGTGCTGCTGACAGCCCTCCCCTGCCCATATGGGGCAGGGGAATGAAATCACTAAAAGAAAAAAAAAATTCCACAGACCGAACGTGAGGAGAGGAGCTAGTGTAACTGGTTAATACAAACCATAAAAAAATGCACGGAAGTATGTTTTTTAACACAAACCTACGTTTCTTTAAATGGAACCACGTTAGTTTTGTTAGCACATCGGAACATATAAACAAATACATATTCAGCGCCGTTTCTTGCATTGTAAAATGTTAATTACATCCGGAGATATTGAAACCTAAAGTTGACGCTTGAGTACCAATCCTCCGCTGTTCGATCGTGTGTATCGGAGAGCACCGAATTACGTAGGGATACAAAGGGAACGATGATGGACCTTAGGTACAGAAGAGACTGGAACAGCACATTACGTCCACGTGCTAACACCTTTTTATTGGTCTTTTTCACTGACGCACATGTACATTACCATGCGCGGTGAAGTACACGTACACACGTGGTTTCCGTTTTCAATTACGGAGTGTAATAGAGTGTGTCCCGACATGTCAGGCCAATGGATGTTCAATGTGGTGGCCATCATTTGCTGCACACAATTGCAATCTCTGGCGTAATGATTGTCGTACACGCCGCAGTACATCTGGTGTAATGTCGCCGCAGGCTGCCACAGTACGTTGTTTCATATCCTCTGGGGTTGTAGGCACATCACGGTACACATTCTCCTTTAACGTACCCCACAGAAAGAAGTCCAGAGGTGTAAGATCAGGAGAACGCGCTGGCCAATTTATGCGTCCTCCATGTCCTATGAAACACCTGTCGAACGTGTACCTCACCCCTCATGGTAATGTACATGTGCGTCAGTGAAAAAGTCCAATAAAAAGGTGTTAGCATGTGGACGTAATGTGCTGTTCCAGTCTCTTCTGTACCTAAGGTCCATCACCGTTCCCTTTGGATCCCTACGTAATTCGGTGCTCTCCGATACACACGATCGAACAGCGGAGGAGTGGCACTCAAGCGTCAACTTTAGGTTACAATATCTCCGGATGTAATTAACATTTTACAATGCAACAAACGGCACTGATTACGTATTTGTTTATATGTTCAGATGTGCTAACAAAACTAACGGGGTTCCATTTAAAAAAAACGTAGGTTTGTGTTAAAAAACATACTTCCGTGCATTTTTTTATGGTTAGTGTTAACCATTTACACTAGCCCCTCTCCTCACGTTCGGTCTGTGGAATCGATTCGTCAGTATTTGATGTGGTTTACGAAATATATACAGCGGTAACGTTAGGTGACTCACCCTGTATTGCTTCGTTCATCCTTCAAAAATAGATTTGGGATCTGGTTTCAAGTTTTGTGGTTGACAAAGTTAGTATTCACTTAGCAGTTCATATGGAGCAGAAGATTTTTAGTAGCGAGTTAATGTTTGACAGGCTTGCGTAATTATTTATTGGCATAGAAGTATGTTTCTGAGCTGTATGGAACAAGCGTTAATGATTGTGATTGTGTGTTGATGAGTTGATGATAACAGGCTGGAATGCGTATTTTTCTGTGGCGTATTGTTGGTGGTTCTGGTAGCACACTGAAAGATAACTGAGTTACGTCTACTTTGTTATCATGTTGCGTAGTCTAAGGATTGAGTTGTAGCTGTTCAGTAGTTGTGCATAGGTGGCTTTTTGTGCCTCGATCGAGATAATGACTCAAGTACGTTGTATTTAAGGTGACAGGCCGTAGCATTTGATTTAGCGGAAAGTTATTTTTTTCCTCCGGTAAAAATTGGCCCGTGAGTTCGTGATAATTTGCCCTGATATAATTAAAGGGAGCTCACGTTTCTTTAAAAAACCATTATTGAAAACTTTTCTACAGCAAAGCTATTATTTCTGATAAACAGTGCCCAGTGACCATTTCAATTAGGCATCTGCAGAGGAGGAGAAGGAGGAGGTTAGTGTTTAACGTCCCGTCGACAACGAGGTCATTAGAGACGGAGCACAAGCTCGGGTGGGGGAAGGAAATCGGCCGTGCCCTTTCAAAGGAACCATCCCGGCATTTGCCTGAAGCGATTTAGGGAAATCACGGAAAACCTAAATCAGGATGGCCGGAGACGGGATTGAACCGTCGTCCTCCCGATTGCGAGTCCAGTGTGCTAACCACTGAGCCACCTCGCCATCTGCAGAGGGTAGCGTATCCCCGACACTTGAAGGGATTTTGATTTTGTTCAGTTGTTTAACTGTATAGACCAAAGTGGTGGTGGCACCTTCGTGTTTTTTTCTTCCTTTTTGTTGATGATAACTGTCCGTCCGTGCGGACTGAGAATTATGCTGGCACTCGTACACTTACGACAAACTGGCTGTACTGGATGCTGAAATTACAACAAGTATAATGAATCTACGGTATTTGAAATAAAACTGAGTTAACGGCCTATAACTGAAGATAAATTACCTTGCAACGATGTTATATTAAACCAATAGTAAAATTAATTAAAAGTAGTAGTTTACAAGATCTTTTAATTGAAAACAAAGATATACAATCTACTATAGGTCATAATCTAATGTAACAGTCGCGACACTTGATCTCGTTTCTGTTACCCCCAGCGATAACAGCGCTCCAAGCGGCCAGCAAGCGACACTTCCGAATACGATATCGGATGAGTACGAATTCTAATGTTTGTAGTGATTTGCAACATAGTTCTTACAATACGGAGTGTATGTAATGCCATAAAAGTCGACAGTAACCATAACCGTGGGAAATACGAAATGGTGCATTACAGGACAGTTTATTGACGATTCTCCCGTAACGGACGTTTACTGAATAATGTTGTTTTCCTTTAATAACAAAACATTGCTGGTAAACACCATAAAGCATGCCTTTTACAGAAAATCGTCATGTATCTATCCAACAAAGCAGAATTTTGTTCGCTACACTTTCAGCCAAATCTATGTATGTGGAACGTAGCGAACTTGTATGGAGTGTAATACCTACATTATTTAACGTTCCAAATAAGCCACCACAATTGTAGGTTAACGAAAACTGCACATACGCGATCATAAATCATCAAAAGCAATAAAACTGTTTCCCAACATGGGAGAAACCAGTTCCACAATTGTTGCTAAATCTGAGCCACAAACGGCAAGAATCTTCAAAACATTCGCTTTTGAAGTGAAAGTAACTACATTCACAAAAATATTCGTGTATTAGAAAGTCAAGTGAAGTGTAAGAAATGGCGAATCACCGAGCTCCATAAAAAAATTTTTGATGTCGACGAATATGCCTATGACAATAACAACAGGAAACACCAGAAATACACGGTTATCATGTATGAAATGTGTTTTATTCTCTTACTGTCAGCGGAACAAGCTGCAAATATAGACATATTCTAAATTATTTCTTCATGAATGAATTGTAACTTATGTCGTCGAATGAGTGAGATTAGACTATTTCTACTTGTATTCCACGATTATTAATGTCTGTTGGTAACCTACTAACGCATGAAACCAAAAAGTATAGCCATTGCTCTGTTAATCAAGTAGGAAAAAATTAAAACAAACATTATCCTTCTGACCCATGTGGCTGCCTGCTTCCTCACCGCTCCGAGCGCTAGTGTCTCTCCCCCTGTCAAACTTTAACAACATTCGCCGCAGAGAGTGCCGTGATTGTATTTATTACACTACGCTCTAGGAAGCCGCATTTGCCGACAAATAAATACAGTTTTTAAAGAAAATTCCTTCAGAATCAAAGATACGCATCTTCTGACTGGACTTTAAATATTACAAAACTAATTGCATTTGGTAAAGATAAATAGCTAAGGAAAACGGATTTATTTTCATAAAAGAAAAGTAAAGGAAAGCCAGTGTAGGTAGTAAAATAAATCGCTGACTTGGTTAGTAACTTAATCTCTGTGAGGCCGAGTAAATGTGGGACGAAACAGTCTGTTTTCGCTGGACGGAAATTTAATAAACAAAAGGTTTGCGAATGTAGTTCATGCTACCAATACTGACATGATGTCGATGAGATAAGGGTTTTACTTTGAACATCGATCTTAGATTAATTCTGAACAGATTTTCTATAATACACTGGTACTAGTCTGCAATAAAGGCTATAGGTCGCGTTATGAGCTAAATTTTAAAAGCATTCAAGTTACTTACCACAGTTAAAGGGACTGCATTTGGCCTGTGAAAGAATTGTTAGGCAGATAATTTCTGTTACGGCATTCACGTAAAAATATAGCTAACTATGATTAATTCCGAATACTGTCATCAATTTTTAAAAATGCACGAATACGTACATGCTGTTAATTAAGGACTAAGGAATATTTGTGAGATTATAATGAACCCGGGTTCGACTTCTGGTCATAGTACAAATTTTCACTCACCACTTCATACATAAAATCATGTCTGTATGAGACCAGTACAGTCTCTCAAGCCGGCTGGAGTGGCCGTGCGGTTCTAGGCGCTACAGTCTGGAACCGCGTGACCGCTACGGTCGCAGGTTCGAATCCTGCCGCGGGCATGGATGTGTGTGATGTCCTTAGGTTAGTTAGGTTTAATTAGTTCTAAGTTCTAGGCGACTGATGACCTCAGAAGTTAAGTCGCATAGTGCTCAGAGCCATTTGAACCATTTTTGAACAGTCTCTCAAACTGTCATTTCACACATTTTTCTGTTATTTTCTAACATAAATAATATTAACTTTGAACGTGTCCTAAAATTTTGATGAATGACACCAGCTTTTGAATGTAGTTGGCTTAGTCGTGTTTTGCCCCAGAATAATGCGTTGATCATCAGTATGAATTTGACATTGTCGTGGTCTTCTGTCCGATGATAGGTTTGTTGGAGCTCTACATGTTAGTCTATCCTGTGCAAACCTCCCACATCTGCACAACTATAATCATTTGAGCCTACTTACTGTATTCATCTCTTGTTCTCCCTCTTTGCACGCCTCACTTTCTTACAGTACCAAACTGACTAATCCTTGACACCTCAGGACCAGTCCTATCAATCGATTCCTTTTTTTAGTCAAGTAGTACCATAAATATCCTTTCCGCCCAATTCGATTCAGTACCTCTTCATTTGTTATTCGATCTACCCATCTAACCTTCAGCATTCTTCTATAGCACCACATTTCAAAAGCTTCTATCCTCTTCTTGTCTGAACTGCTTATTGCATACGTTTCACTTCCATGAACGGCTACATTCCGGACATACCTTCAGAAATGGCTTTCTAACAATTATATACACAGACAAAGAAAATGGGTGTGGAGGCAAAACAAAAAAACCACTTAGGTGAAAAGCAGAACGAACAGGTCACCATACTTAATAGACACAACTTCAGACTAGAAGTCAAGAAATTCAGATTTTCAGAAAGCTGAAGCAAACAGAAAACCAACTGGCGTCAGATCGTCAGATGAGAAAAAAGAGCCCATTCTGAGAAAGTGAAAGAGTATTGGAGGAATAGGAAGGAAAAGAAATAATAGATGCTTACTTTGACGTGGTCTTTAGTTGGTGTGTAGCAATTTAAAAAATGAATTGGTATTGGTGTTAGCAAATTCCGGTTTTTGAGAATTAGTCTTCTTACTATTGCCAATCTGATTTTTATATCCTCTCCACTTTGGCCATCATCGGTTTTTTTACTGCCCAAATAGCATTGCTGATCTATCACTTTTAGTTTCTCATTTCCTGATCTATTTCCCTCAGCAACGCCTCATAAAATTCGACAACATCCCATCGCGTCTGGTTTGACGTTTCTTGATGTTGACATTATAACGTCTTTGCAACACTCTATCCATTTCGTTCAGTTGTTCTTTCAGTTCCTTTGCCAACTCTGACGGAAGTACTCTGAACCTCAAAAGATTTTATTTCTTCTCCGTGAACCTAAATTGCCTTTTCAAATTTCTGCTTGATTCGGGTTTGTTAATTGCTCAGTGTACAGATTAAATAAGGTTTCACTCCCCTCTCAGAACGGAAGATTATTATAAACTGCCAGCAGGAAGATGAAAAAAAAGTTCCTCCTAAAGAGCCAGCCGAAATGTAAGCGCCAAGATACTGAATCCAATCCCCAGAATCTCGTCCCACTCTGTGTAAGGTACAACGTCCTCTTTTATTTCTTTTCCTCCGTCGGTTTTACAGCGCCACAACTGCAGTTAACGCCTTGTCAGCAGGCGGTGCACAGAATCGTGTTTACACCGATAAAAATGGGACATAACCGAAGTTCTGCGATAAATAACCCCACAGTCCTGCTGACGCGTGTCTCCCCCCTGCCTTCTTGCGCCCCCGCTGGATACTACGAGGAGAGCTTTTCCAGTTAAAAATAATGGCAGTAGGCGTTTTGTAGCCCAGACTGGTCTGAGCCCACGGTGCTTTGGTCGGGGCGGGCTGTTTGATCGAGGGGTGGTCACGAGGCGTGTGGTGGAGGGTGTGTTCGGCAGCCGCGTTACCCGTAAACTTGTCGCCACACGACGCTTGTCGGCAGCAGATGTCGCCCCGGCTTACACCGCCCCCTGATCAGTACCCTGACGTCGATAAAAACGGAACCCTTCCAGGATTTCTTTCTTGTCCGTCTCTCTAGGTATCCATCTGTTTGTCTGTTCGACCGTTAAGACCCATTTTTTCTCAGGAACGGGCGTAGATATCAATCTGAAACTTCTGTCAGGTTCCCTGTCGGTGTACAAAATTTAAGCTTCTTAGTCAACAGAGTCACAAGATACAAACATTCATGTCACATATTTCGACACTCGCAAACTCATTCATCAAAACCTATAGGACACTTCCCGTTGGTGTGGCCGTGGTGGCCGAGCGGTTCTAGGCGCTTCAGTCCGGAACCATGCGGCTGCTACTGTCGCAGGTTCGAATCCTGCGTCAGGTATGATTGTGTGTGATGTCCTTAGGTTAGTTAGGTTTAAGTAGTTCTAAGTTTAGGGGACTGATGACCTCAGATGTTAAGTCCCATAGTGCTTAGAGCCATTTGAACCATTCTGAACTTCCCGTTGACCACTAATCATAAAATTCGACAAGAAACAAAGTTTAGCAGTACAAGTTAACGAAAAATCCGAAAACTGTTAATTGGTAATTATATTACATAAAATTTTTTGCCATTTATTGTCCGTCTGTCTGCTTGTATGTCCGTTCGTCTGTTAAGACTCCTTTTCCTCAGGAACGGTTAGAGATATCAAGTTGAAATTTTTGGCGAGTACTAAGGTCTGTGGTCCCTTGGTGGCGTAAATAATTTAAGTTTCTAAGTTAATCCAATCAAAAGATATGGCGATATGTCATATATTTGGATACTCGCAAACTCAGTCATCAGAACCTATAGATGAGCGTATTTCGAACTGCGGGCCACCGCAACCAAATATCCATATTTTTATAAGAAGGCAAAAAAACACAGTTATGGCTGTAGAAATTTTTTTATTAAAATCATGACCAGTTTCTAAAACAAAAAAAAAATCTCATCAGGTCAGGTCAAATGTCAAAGCGATGCTGATAGTTTTCTTTGACTTCGAAGGATTACTTCGTCGTGAATTCGTGCACAGGGACAAACTGTTAATCAGTGGTACCATCGGTGCTTGTTGCGACGCCTGCCTGAAAATGTGAGAAGGAAGCGGCCTGAAATGTTGCGTCACAATTCATGGCTCTTGCTTAACGATAACGAAACGCAAATTCATTCTTATTCGTGCGTGACTGTTGCACAAAAAACGAAATCACTGTGCTGCCTCATCCTCTGTACTCTGCAGATCTGGCCCCTGAGCACCTTTTTTTTTTATTTCCAGACTTGAAACCCCGTTGAAAGAACCAAGATTTGCAACGCAGACGGCGCTTCCCGCGTTCCAGCTAGAGGCGTACCAAGACTGTTTCCGGAAATGCAAATGGTTCAAATGGTTCAAATGGCGCTGAGCACTATGGGACTTAACTTCTTAGGTCATCAGTCCCATAGAACTTAGAACTACTTAAACCTAACCAACCTAAGGACATCACACAACACCCAGTCATCACGGAAATGCAAATGACATTGGGAGAGGTGTATCAATTGTGGAGGAGAGTATTTCGAAGAACAGCATGCACAATAAGTAAAAGGTAAGCGTAACACATTTTCTGAACAAAGTTCAGGAATTCTCTGAATACTAAAATGTAAACTTTCACGGCCGGAAATACCATGTCCATTATAATTATCCGGGCTGTTATGCCGTGGTCGGTTGATGAATGCTGTGGTGATTCCCAACGTTTCGTCTCCGACTGCGGGAGACATCTTCAAGGGGGTCCGTAGCTTGATGGAAGGTCCAACACACACACTGGCTCGCTACTGACTGCCGCTAAATTCCGTGTCCGCGCGCCCCCGCGCCGCGGCGTGACGTCACGTGTTTTGAAAACGTCAGTGCAATTGGCCGCTGTCCGTCGCCGTCGATCGCCGTTGCCATCACCCAGTAGTGGACGAGTGGTACACATCTTCTTTAACACCGGCATCCATATACCGTTTAATTTGACGCCCTCCTCCTTTCGGTTGAAATTATTTGGGTGTTTAGCGATTTCGATCGCCTCCCTGTAGAGCCTTTCGTAATATCCGCTCGTGGCCGCTAGTACTTGCGTCTCCTCGAAACGAATATTGTGGTTCCCTGGCTGGAAAGCATGCTCTGCAACAGCTGATCGTTCCGTTTCTCCTCTTCTACAATTTCCCTTGTGCTCTTCCAAACGTTTAGAAACAGTTCTTTTAGTGGTACCCACATAAACATCACCACAGCTGCATGGGATCCTATACACTCCAGATTTTTCCAATGGTTTGCGAGCGTCCTTGGCAGGCCTAAGGTATTCCTGTATCTTCCTGGTGGGCTTGTAAATTACGGTAATATTCCGCTTCGTCAAGATCCTCCCTATTCTTTCCGTTACATTTTTAACAAACGGCAGGAAAACCTCAGATTTTGCAGTAGCCTGTACGTCAGTATGATTTCTGCGTGGCTGCCTCAACGCACGTTTTATTTCGGCGGACGAATATCCGTTCTTCGTTAGTGCATTGTGGAGATGTTCCATCTCAGCGTCGAGCAACTCAGGTTCACAAATATTTCTCGCTCTGTCCGCTAACGTCTTGATAACACCCCGCTTCTGTTGTGGGTGGTGGTTCGAATCCCGGTGCAAATAACGGTCCGTGTGCGTGGGTTTGCGGTACACTGAGTGACCCAAACTACCATTTTCGTTTCTAAACACAAGCACATCGAGGAAATGTAGTTTGCCGTCTGCCTCCTCCTCCATTGTAAACTGAATTCTTGAGTTTATACTGTTCAGATGTTCGTGGAACCGGCTTAGTTCCTCCCTACCATGTCTCCACAACACAAACGTGTCATCCACGTATCGGAACCATGCATTTGGTTTCTTGCTGGCAGTACCTAAGGCCTGTTCTTCGAATTTCTCCATAAAGAAGTTTGCAATTACGGGACTTAGGGGGCTTCCCATAGCCACGCCATCCGTTTGCTCATAAAACTGTTCATTCCACTTGAAGTATGTGGTCGTCAAACAACACTTAAACAGCTCTAAAATATCGGCAGGAAAAATTCGATCCAGCTGTTCCAATACATCATTAAGTGGAACCATGGTAAACAGCGATACCACATCGAAGCTGACCAATATGTCATCCGGCTGGACCACTATGCCATTCAATCTGCTAATGAAATGTGTCGAATTCTTTATATAAGAGTCCGAACGGCCCACATGTGGTTTTAACAGCGTAGTCAAAAACTTGGCTAACGAGTAGGTGGGCGAACCAATGGCACTTAGTATCGGTCTTAACGGAACATTTTCTTTATGAATTTTGGGCAATCCATAAAGCCTCGGTGGTAGCGCAACCGAATTGCAGAGACCTTTCTGTACACTCTCTTCAATGGAGGACTTTTTTATTAACCGCGACACAGTTCTGAGAACGTTGTTAGTGGGGTCCTTATTCAGCTTCCTATATGCTTGCGGATCCAGTAGATCCGTAATTTTTCTCTGATAGTCGGCCACATCCATAACCACCGTTGCGCTTCCTTTGTCAGCTGGGAGAACCAAAATACTATCGTCGTCATTCAGGAGTTTTAAAGCTCTTCTCTCACCCACAGTTATATTACTTTTCGGCGGTTTTGCATTGGCTAATATTCTCACTGTTTCTATACGGATTTCTTCAGCTGTTACAGAATCTACACTGCGAATTCCTGCTTCTACATTGGCTATAATTTCTTCCGTGGGCACAAAACGCGGACTAACAGCAAAATTTCCTCCCTTGGCAAGCACAGATGTCTCATCGTCAGATAACGAACGTTTGGACAAATTGATAACGGTCCGGGAAACGTCTAAATGCCGAACAGTCTGATTAGGTAGCAAATTATCAAACTTCTTCTTCTGTCTACTAGACGTCGTCAACATACGCTTCCCCATGGTATCATGTAGTAGTCTATCAATTTTATCCCAGTCACCGCTGCACAGTTTATTACTGATCGTAATATGGAGAGACATTAACTTACAGTTTGTGCTTGCCAAGTCCCGTCGGGTCTGCTGAATGCGCTCTCGTAGTAAGGCCTCCTCAGTCCGTTTGAAAATGCGTTGTGCCTTTCCCGAATAGAACAGTCGCTTTATCTTCAGAAACTTCGGTATAACGCCGATGGCTCTGCAACGAGACAGGAATGTGAGGGAACACAAAAGCTGCACTCTCTTCTTCTGGAGTCCTTCCAGGCGTCGCACTTCTCTTGACAACTCCTCCCCGTAGAGGCGTCTGATACTAAAATGTAAACTTTCACGGCCGGAAATACCATGTCCATTATAATTATCCGGGCTGTTATGCCGTGGTCGGTTGATGAATGCTGTGGTGATTCCCAACGTTTCGTCTCCGACTGCGGGAGACATCTTCAAGGGGGTCCGTAGCTTGATGGAAGGTCCAACACACACACTGGCTCGCTACTGACTGCCGCTAAATTCCGTGTCCGCGCGCCCCCGCGCCGCGGCGTGACGTCACGTGTTTTGAAAACGTCAGTGCAATTGGCCGCTGTCCGTCGCCGTCGATCGCCGTTGCCATCACCCAGTAGTGGACGAGTGGTACACATCTTCTTTAACACCGGCATCCATATACCGTTTAATTTGACGCCCTCCTCCTTTCGGTTGAAATTATTTGGGTGTTTAGCGATTTCGATCGCCTCCCTGTAGAGCCTTTCGTAATATCCGCTCGTGGCCGCTAGTACTTGCGTCTCCTCGAAACGAATATTGTGGTTCCCTGGCTGGAAAGCATGCTCTGCAACAGCTGATCGTTCCGTTTCTCCTCTTCTACAATTTCCCTTGTGCTCTTCCAAACGTTTAGAAACAGTTCTTTTAGTGGTACCCACATAAACATCACCACAGCTGCATGGGATCCTATACACTCCAGATTTTTCAATGGTTTGCGAGCGTCCTTGGCAGGCCTAAGGTATTCCTGTATCTTCCTGGTGGGCTTGTAAATTACGGTAATATTCCGCTTCGTCAAGATCCTCCCTATTCTTTCCGTTACATTTTTAACAAACGGCAGGAAAACCTTAGATTTTGCAGTAGCCTGTACGTCAGTATGATTTCTGCGTGGCTGCCTCAACGCACGTTTTATTTCGGCGGACGAATATCCGTTCTTCGTTAGTGCATTGTGGAGATGTTCCATCTCAGCGTCGAGCAACTCAGGTTCACAAATATTTCTCGCTCTGTCCGCTAACGTCTTGATAACACCCCGCTTCTGTTGTGGGTGGTGGTTCGAATCCCGGTGCAAATAACGGTCCGTGTGCGTGGGTTTGCGGTACACTGAGTGACCCAAACTACCATTTTCGTTTCTAAACACAAGCACATCGAGGAAATGTAGTTTGCCGTCTGCCTCCTCCTCCATTGTAAACTGAATTCTTGAGTTTATACTGTTCAGATGTTCGTGGAACCGGCTTAGTTCCTCCCTACCATGTCTCCACAACACAAACGTGTCATCCACGTATCGGAACCATGCATTTGGTTTCTTGCTGGCAGTACCTAAGGCCTGTTCTTCGAATTTCTCCATAAAGAAGTTTGCAATTACGGGACTTAGGGGGCTTCCCATAGCCACGCCATCCGTTTGCTCATAAAACTGTTCATTCCACTTGAAGTATGTGGTCGTCAAACAACACTTAAACAGCTCTAAAATATCGGCAGGAAAAATTCGATCCAGCTGTTCCAATACATCATTAAGTGGAACCATGGTAAACAGCGATACCACATCGAAGCTGACCAATATGTCATCCGGCTGGACCACTATGCCATTCAATCTGCTAATGAAATGTGTCGAATTCTTTATATAAGAGTCCGAACGGCCCACATGTGGTTTTAACAGCGTAGTCAAAAACTTGGCTAACGAGTAGGTGGGCGAACCAATGGCACTTAGTATCGGTCTTAACGGAACATTTTCTTTATGAATTTTGGGCAATCCATAAAGCCTCGGTGGTAGCGCAACCGAATTGCAGAGACCTTTCTGTACACTCTCTTCAATGGAGGACTTTTTTATTAACCGCGACACAGTTCTGAGAACGTTGTTAGTGGGGTCCTTATTCAGCTTCCTATATGCTTGCGGATCCAGTAGATCCGTAATTTTTCTCTGATAGTCGGCCACATCCATAACCACCGTTGCGCTTCCTTTGTCAGCTGGGAGAACCAAAATACTATCGTCGTCATTCAGGAGTTTTAAAGCTCTTCTCTCACCCACAGTTATATTACTTTTCGGCGGTTTTGCATTGGCTAATATTCTCACTGTTTCTATACGGATTTCTTCAGCTGTTACAGAATCTACACTGCGAAGAGAGTGCAGCTTTTGTGTTCCCTCACATTCCTGTCTCGTTGCAGAGCCATCGGCGTTATACCGAAGTTTCTGAAGATAAAGCGACTGTTCTATTCGGGAAAGGCACAACGCATTTTCAAACGGACTGAGGAGGCCTTACTACGAGAGCGCATTCAGCAGACCCGACGGGACTTGGCAAGCACAAACTGTAAGTTAATGTCTCTCCATATTACGATCAGTAATAAACTGTGCAGCGGTGACTGGGATAAAATTGATAGACTACTACATGATACCATGGGGAAGCGTATGTTGACGACGTCTAGTAGACAGAAGAAGAAGTTTGATAATTTGCTACCTAATCAGACTGTTCGGCATTTAGACGTTTCCCGGACCGTTATCAATTTGTCCAAACGTTCGTTATCTGACGATGAGACATCTGTGCTTGCCAAGGGAGGAAATTTTGCTGTTAGTCCGCGTTTTGTGCCCACGGAAGAAATTATAGCCAATGTAGAAGCAGGAATTCGCAGTGTAGATTCTGTAACAGCTGAAGAAATCCGTATAGAAACAGTGAGAATATTAGCCAATGCAAAACCGCCGAAAAGTAATATAACTGTGGGTGAGAGAAGAGCTTTAAAACTCCTGAATGACGACGATAGTATTTTGGTTCTCCCAGCTGACAAAGGAAGCGCAACGGTGGTTATGGATGTGGCCGACTATCAGAGAAAAATTACGGATCTACTGGATCCGCAAGCATATAGGAAGCTGAATAAGGACCCCACTAACAACGTTCTCAGAACTGTGTCGCGGTTAATAAAAAAGTCCTCCATTGAAGAGAGTGTACAGAAAGGTCTCTGCAATTCGGTTGCGCTACCACCGAGGCTTTATGGATTGCCCAAAATTCATAAAGAAAATGTTCCGTTAAGACCGATACTAAGTGCCATTGGTTCGCCCACCTACTCGTTAGCCAAGTTTTTGACTACGCTGTTAAAACCACATGTGGGCCGTTCGGACTCTTATATAAAGAATTCGACACATTTCATTAGCAGATTGAATGGCATAGTGGTCCAGCCGGATGACATATTGGTCAGCTTCGATGTGGTATCGCTGTTTACCATGGTTCCACTTAATGATGTATTGGAACAGCTGGATCGAATTTTTCCTGCCGATATTTTAGAGCTGTTTAAGTGTTGTTTGACGACCACATACTTCAAGTGGAATGAACAGTTTTATGAGCAAACGGATGGCGTGGCTATGGGAAGCCCCCTAAGTCCCGTAATTGCAAACTTCTTTATGGAGAAATTCGAAGAACAGGCCTTAGGTACTGCCAGCAAGAAACCAAATGCATGGTTCCGATACGTGGATGACACGTTTGTGTTGTGGAGACATGGTAGGGAGGAACTAAGCCGGTTCCACGAACATCTGAACAGTATAAACTCAAGAATTCAGTTTACAATGGAGGAGGAGGCAGACGGCAAACTACATTTCCTCGATGTGCTTGTGTTTAGAAACGAAAATGGTAGTTTGGGTCACTCAGTGTACCGCAAACCCACGCACACGGACCGTTATTTGCACCGGGATTCGAACCACCACCCACAACAGAAGCGGGGTGTTATCAAGACGTTAGCGGACAGAGCGAGAAATATTTGTGAACCTGAGTTGCTCGACGCTGAGATGGAACATCTCCACAATGCACTAACGAAGAACGGATATTCGTCCGCCGAAATAAAACGTGCGTTGAGGCAGCCACGCAGAAATCATACTGACGTACAGGCTACTGCAAAATCTAAGGTTTTCCTGCCGTTTGTTAAAAATGTAACGGAAAGAATAGGGAGGATCTTGACGAAGCGGAATATTACCGTAATTTACAAGCCCACCAGGAAGATACAGGAATACCTTAGGCCTGCCAAGGACGCTCGCAAACCATTGGAAAAATCTGGAGTGTATAGGATCCCATGCAGCTGTGGTGATGTTTGTGTGGGTACCACTAAAAGAACTGTTTCTAAACGTTTGGAAGAGCACAAGGGAAATTGTAGAAGAGGAGAAACGGAACGATCAGCTGTTGCAGAGCATGCTTTCCAGCCAGGGAACCACAATATTCGTTTCGAGGAGACGCAAGTACTAGCGGCCACGAGCGGATATTACGAAAGGCTCTACAGGGAGGCGATCGAAATCGCTAAACACCCAAATAATTTCAACCGAAAGGAGGAGGGCGTCAAATTAAACGGTATATGGATGCCGGTGTTAAAGAAGATGTGTACCACTCGTCCACTACTGGGTGATGGCAACGGCGATCGACGGCGACGGACAGCGGCCAATTGCACTGACGTTTTCAAAACACGTGACGTCACGCCGCGGCGCGGGGGCGCGCGGACACGGAATTTAGCGGCAGTCAGTAGCGAGCCAGTGTGTGTGTTGGACCTTCCATCAAGCTACGGACCCCCTTGAAGATGTCTCCCGCAGTCGGAGACGAAACGTTGGGAATCACCACAGCATTCATCAACCGACCACGGCATAACAGCCCGGATAATTATAATGGACATGGTATTTCCGGCCGTGAAAGTTTACATTTTAGTATCAGACGCCTCTACGGGGAGGAGTTGTCAAGAGAAGTGCGACGCCTGGAAGGACTCCAGAAGAAGAGAGTGCAGCTTTTGTGTTCCCTCACATTCCTGTCTCGTTGCAGAGCCATCGGCGTTATACCGAAGTTTCTGAAGATAAAGCGACTGTTCTATTCGGGAAAGGCACAACGCATTTTCAAACGGACTGAGGAGGCCTTACTACGAGAGCGCATTCAGCAGACCCGACGGGACTTGGCAAGCACAAACTGTAAGTTAATGTCTCTCCATATTACGATCAGTAATAAACTGTGCAGCGGTGACTGGGATAAAATTGATAGACTACTACATGATACCATGGGGAAGCGTATGTTGACGACGTCTAGTAGACAGAAGAAGAAGTTTGATAATTTGCTACCTAATCAGACTGTTCGGCATTTAGACGTTTCCCGGACCGTTATCAATTTGTCCAAACGTTCGTTATCTGACGATGAGACATCTGTGCTTGCCAAGGGAGGAAATTTTGCTGTTAGTCCGCGTTTTGTGCCCACGGAAGAAATTATAGCCAATGTAGAAGCAGGAATTCGCAGTGTAGATTCTGTAACAGCTGAAGAAATCCGTATAGAAACAGTGAGAATATTAGCCAATGCAAAACCGCCGAAAAGTAATATAACTGTGGGTGAGAGAAGAGCTTTAAAACTCCTGAATGACGACGATAGTATTTTGGTTCTCCCAGCTGACAAAGGAAGCGCAACGGTGGTTATGGATGTGGCCGACTATCAGAGAAAAATTACGGATCTACTGGATCCGCAAGCATATAGGAAGCTGAATAAGGACCCCACTAACAACGTTCTCAGAACTGTGTCGCGGTTAATAAAAAAGTCCTCCATTGAAGAGAGTGTACAGAAAGGTCTCTGCAATTCGGTTGCGCTACCACCGAGGCTTTATGGATTGCCCAAAATTCATAAAGAAAATGTTCCGTTAAGACCGATACTAAGTGCCATTGGTTCGCCCACCTACTCGTTAGCCAAGTTTTTGACTACGCTGTTAAAACCACATGTGGGCCGTTCGGACTCTTATATAAAGAATTCGACACATTTCATTAGCAGATTGAATGGCATAGTGGTCCAGCCGGATGACATATTGGTCAGCTTCGATGTGGTATCGCTGTTTACCATGGTTCCACTTAATGATGTATTGGAACAGCTGGATCGAATTTTTCCTGCCGATATTTTAGAGCTGTTTAAGTGTTGTTTGACGACCACATACTTCAAGTGGAATGAACAGTTTTATGAGCAAACGGATGGCGTGGCTATGGGAAGCCCCCTAAGTCCCGTAATTGCAAACTTCTTTATGGAGAAATTCGAAGAACAGGCCTTAGGTACTGCCAGCAAGAAACCAAATGCATGGTTCCGATACGTGGATGACACGTTTGTGTTGTGGAGACATGGTAGGGAGGAACTAAGCCGGTTCCACGAACATCTGAACAGTATAAACTCAAGAATTCAGTTTACAATGGAGGAGGAGGCAGACGGCAAACTACATTTCCTCGACGTGCTTGTGTTTAGAAACGAAAATGGTAGTTTGGGTCACTCAGTGTACCGCAAACCCACGCACACGGACCGTTATTTGCACCGGGATTCGAACCACCACCCACAACAGAAGCGGGGTGTTATCAAGACGTTAGCGGACAGAGCGAGAAATATTTGTGAACCTGAGTTGCTCGACGCTGAGATGGAACATCTCCACAATGCACTAACGAAGAACGGATATTCGTCCGCCGAAATAAAACGTGCGTTGAGGCAGCCACGCAGAAATCATACTGACGTACAGGCTACTGCAAAATCTAAGGTTTTCCTGCCGTTTGTTAAAAATGTAACGGAAAGAATAGGGAGGATCTTGACGAAGCGGAATATTACCGTAATTTACAAGCCCACCAGGAAGATACAGGAATACCTTAGGCCTGCCAAGGACGCTCGCAAACCATTGGAAAAATCTGGAGTGTATAGGATCCCATGCAGCTGTGGTGATGTTTATGTGGGTACCACTAAAAGAACTGTTTCTAAACGTTTGGAAGAGCACAAGGGAAATTGTAGAAGAGGAGAAACGGAACGATCAGCTGTTGCAGAGCATGCTTTCCAGCCAGGGAACCACAATATTCGTTTCGAGGAGACGCAAGTACTAGCGGCCACGAGCGGATATTACGAAAGGCTCTACAGGGAGGCGATCGAAATCGCTAAACACCCAAATAATTTCAACCGAAAGGAGGAGGGCGTCAAATTAAACGGTATATGGATGCCGGTGTTAAAGAAGATGTGTACCACTCGTCCACTACTGGGTGATGGCAACGGCGATCGACGGCGACGGACAGCGGCCAATTGCACTGACGTTTTCAAAACACGTGACGTCACGCCGCGGCGCGGGGGCGCGCGGACACGGAATTTAGCGGCAGTCAGTAGCGAGCCAGTGTGTGTGTTGGACCTTCCATCAAGCTACGGACCCCCTTGAAGATGTCTCCCGCAGTCGGAGACGAAACGTTGGGAATCACCACAGCATTCATCAACCGACCACGGCATAACAGCCCGGATAATTATAATGGACATGGTATTTCCGGCCGTGAAAGTTTACATTTTAGTATCAGACGCCTCTACGGGGAGGAGTTGTCAAGAGAAGTGCGACGCCTGGAAGGACTCCAGAAGAAGAGAGTGCAGCTTTTGTGTTCCCTCACATTCCTGTCTCGTTGCAGAGCCATCGGCGTTATACCGAAGTTTCTGAAGATAAAGCGACTGTTCTATTCGGGAAAGGCACAACGCATTTTCAAACGGACTGAGGAGGCCTTACTACGAGAGCGCATTCAGCAGACCCGACGGGACTTGGCAAGCACAAACTGTAAGTTAATGTCTCTCCATATTACGATCAGTAATAAACTGTGCAGCGGTGACTGGGATAAAATTGATAGACTACTACATGATACCATGGGGAAGCGTATGTTGACGACGTCTAGTAGACAGAAGAAGAAGTTTGATAATTTGCTACCTAATCAGACTGTTCGGCATTTAGACGTTTCCCGGACCGTTATCAATTTGTCCAAACGTTCGTTATCTGACGATGAGACATCTGTGCTTGCCAAGGGAGGAAATTTTGCTGTTAGTCCGCGTTTTGTGCCCACGGAAGAAATTATAGCCAATGTAGAAGCAGGAATTCGCAGTGTAGATTCTGTAACAGCTGAAGAAATCCGTATAGAAACAGTGAGAATATTAGCCAATGCAAAACCGCCGAAAAGTAATATAACTGTGGGTGAGAGAAGAGCTTTAAAACTCCTGAATGACGACGATAGTATTTTGGTTCTCCCAGCTGACAAAGGAAGCGCAACGGTGGTTATGGATGTGGCCGACTATCAGAGAAAAATTACGGATCTACTGGATCCGCAAGCATATAGGAAGCTGAATAAGGACCCCACTAACAACGTTCTCAGAACTGTGTCGCGGTTAATAAAAAAGTCCTCCATTGAAGAGAGTGTACAGAAAGGTCTCTGCAATTCGGTTGCGCTACCACCGAGGCTTTATGGATTGCCCAAAATTCATAAAGAAAATGTTCCGTTAAGACCGATACTAAGTGCCATTGGTTCGCCCACCTACTCGTTAGCCAAGTTTTTGACTACGCTGTTAAAACCACATGTGGGCCGTTCGGACTCTTATATAAAGAATTCGACACATTTCATTAGCAGATTGAATGGCATAGTGGTCCAGCCGGATGACATATTGGTCAGCTTCGATGTGGTATCGCTGTTTACCATGGTTCCACTTAATGATGTATTGGAACAGCTGGATCGAATTTTTCCTGCCGATATTTTAGAGCTGTTTAAGTGTTGTTTGACGACCACATACTTCAAGTGGAATGAACAGTTTTATGAGCAAACGGATGGCGTGGCTATGGGAAGCCCCCTAAGTCCCGTAATTGCAAACTTCTTTATGGAGAAATTCGAAGAACAGGCCTTAGGTACTGCCAGCAAGAAACCAAATGCATGGTTCCGATACGTGGATGACACGTTTGTGTTGTGGAGACATGGTAGGGAGGAACTAAGCCGGTTCCACGAACATCTGAACAGTATAAACTCAAGAATTCAGTTTACAATGGAGGAGGAGGCAGACGGCAAACTACATTTCCTCGATGTGCTTGTGTTTAGAAACGAAAATGGTAGTTTGGGTCACTCAGTGTACCGCAAACCCACGCACACGGACCGTTATTTGCACCGGGATTCGAACCACCACCCACAACAGAAGCGGGGTGTTATCAAGACGTTAGCGGACAGAGCGAGAAATATTTGTGAACCTGAGTTGCTCGACGCTGAGATGGAACATCTCCACAATGCACTAACGAAGAACGGATATTCGTCCGCCGAAATAAAACGTGCGTTGAGGCAGCCACGCAGAAATCATACTGACGTACAGGCTACTGCAAAATCTAAGGTTTTCCTGCCGTTTGTTAAAAATGTAACGGAAAGAATAGGGAGGATCTTGACGAAGCGGAATATTACCGTAATTTACAAGCCCACCAGGAAGATACAGGAATACCTTAGGCCTGCCAAGGACGCTCGCAAACCATTGGAAAAATCTGGAGTGTATAGGATCCCATGCAGCTGTGGTGATGTTTATGTGGGTACCACTAAAAGAACTGTTTCTAAACGTTTGGAAGAGCACAAGGGAAATTGTAGAAGAGGAGAAACGGAACGATCAGCTGTTGCAGAGCATGCTTTCCAGCCAGGGAACCACAATATTCGTTTCGAGGAGACGCAAGTACTAGCGGCCACGAGCGGATATTACGAAAGGCTCTACAGGGAGGCGATCGAAATCGCTAAACACCCAAATAATTTCAACCGAAAGGAGGAGGGCGTCAAATTAAACGGTATATGGATGCCGGTGTTAAAGAAGATGTGTACCACTCGTCCACTACTGGGTGATGGCAACGGCGATCGACGGCGACGGACAGCGGCCAATTGCACTGACGTTTTCAAAACACGTGACGTCACGCCGCGGCGCGGGGGCGCGCGGACACGGAATTTAGCGGCAGTCAGTAGCGAGCCAGTGTGTGTGTTGGACCTTCCATCAAGCTACGGACCCCCTTGAAGATGTCTCCCGCAGTCGGAGACGAAACGTTGGGAATCACCACAGCATTCATCAACCGACCACGGCATAACAGCCCGGATAATTATAATGGACATGGTATTTCCGGCCGTGAAAGTTTACATTTTAGTATCAGACGCCTCTACGGGGAGGAGTTGTCAAGAGAAGTGCGACGCCTGGAAGGACTCCAGAAGAAGAGAGTGCAGCTTTTGTGTTCCCTCACATTCCTGTCTCGTTGCAGAGCCATCGGCGTTATACCGAAGTTTCTGAAGATAAAGCGACTGTTCTATTCGGGAAAGGCACAACGCATTTTCAAACGGACTGAGGAGGCCTTACTACGAGAGCGCATTCAGCAGACCCGACGGGACTTGGCAAGCACAAACTGTAAGTTAATGTCTCTCCATATTACGATCAGTAATAAACTGTGCAGCGGTGACTGGGATAAAATTGATAGACTACTACATGATACCATGGGGAAGCGTATGTTGACGACGTCTAGTAGACAGAAGAAGAAGTTTGATAATTTGCTACCTAATCAGACTGTTCGGCATTTAGACGTTTCCCGGACCGTTATCAATTTGTCCAAACGTTCGTTATCTGACGATGAGACATCTGTGCTTGCCAAGGGAGGAAATTTTGCTGTTAGTCCGCGTTTTGTGCCCACGGAAGAAATTATAGCCAATGTAGAAGCAGGAATTCGCAGTGTAGATTCTGTAACAGCTGAAGAAATCCGTATAGAAACAGTGAGAATATTAGCCAATGCAAAACCGCCGAAAAGTAATATAACTGTGGGTGAGAGAAGAGCTTTAAAACTCCTGAATGACGACGATAGTATTTTGGTTCTCCCAGCTGACAAAGGAAGCGCAACGGTGGTTATGGATGTGGCCGACTATCAGAGAAAAATTACGGATCTACTGGATCCGCAAGCATATAGGAAGCTGAATAAGGACCCCACTAACAACGTTCTCAGAACTGTGTCGCGGTTAATAAAAAAGTCCTCCATTGAAGAGAGTGTACAGAAAGGTCTCTGCAATTCGGTTGCGCTACCACCGAGGCTTTATGGATTGCCCAAAATTCATAAAGAAAATGTTCCGTTAAGACCGATACTAAGTGCCATTGGTTCGCCCACCTACTCGTTAGCCAAGTTTTTGACTACGCTGTTAAAACCACATGTGGGCCGTTCGGACTCTTATATAAAGAATTCGACACATTTCATTAGCAGATTGAATGGCATAGTGGTCCAGCCGGATGACATATTGGTCAGCTTCGATGTGGTATCGCTGTTTACCATGGTTCCACTTAATGATGTATTGGAACAGCTGGATCGAATTTTTCCTGCCGATATTTTAGAGCTGTTTAAGTGTTGTTTGACGACCACATACTTCAAGTGGAATGAACAGTTTTATGAGCAAACGGATGGCGTGGCTATGGGAAGCCCCCTAAGTCCCGTAATTGCAAACTTCTTTATGGAGAAATTCGAAGAACAGGCCTTAGGTACTGCCAGCAAGAAACCAAATGCATGGTTCCGATACGTGGATGACACGTTTGTGTTGTGGAGACATGGTAGGGAGGAACTAAGCCGGTTCCACGAACATCTGAACAGTATAAACTCAAGAATTCAGTTTACAATGGAGGAGGAGGCAGACGGCAAACTACATTTCCTCGATGTGCTTGTGTTTAGAAACGAAAATGGTAGTTTGGGTCACTCAGTGTACCGCAAACCCACGCACACGGACCGTTATTTGCACCGGGATTCGAACCACCACCCACAACAGAAGCGGGGTGTTATCAAGACGTTAGCGGACAGAGCGAGAAATATTTGTGAACCTGAGTTGCTCGACGCTGAGATGGAACATCTCCACAATGCACTAACGAAGAACGGATATTCGTCCGCCGAAATAAAACGTGCGTTGAGGCAGCCACGCAGAAATCATACTGACGTACAGGCTACTGCAAAATCTAAGGTTTTCCTGCCGTTTGTTAAAAATGTAACGGAAAGAATAGGGAGGATCTTGACGAAGCGGAATATTACCGTAATTTACAAGCCCACCAGGAAGATACAGGAATACCTTAGGCCTGCCAAGGACGCTCGCAAACCATTGAAAAATCTGGAGTGTATAGGATCCCATGCAGCTGTGGTGATGTTTATGTGGGTACCACTAAAAGAACTGTTTCTAAACGTTTGGAAGAGCACAAGGGAAATTGTAGAAGAGGAGAAACGGAACGATCAGCTGTTGCAGAGCATGCTTTCCAGCCAGGGAACCACAATATTCGTTTCGAGGAGACGCAAGTACTAGCGGCCACGAGCGGATATTACGAAAGGCTCTACAGGGAGGCGATCGAAATCGCTAAACACCCAAATAATTTCAACCGAAAGGAGGAGGGCGTCAAATTAAACGGTATATGGATGCCGGTGTTAAAGAAGATGTGTACCACTCGTCCACTACTGGGTGATGGCAACGGCGATCGACGGCGACGGACAGCGGCCAATTGCACTGACGTTTTCAAAACACGTGACGTCACGCCGCGGCGCGGGGGCGCGCGGACACGGAATTTAGCGGCAGTCAGTAGCGAGCCAGTGTGTGTGTTGGACCTTCCATCAAGCTACGGACCCCCTTGAAGATGTCTCCCGCAGTCGGAGACGAAACGTTGGGAATCACCACAGCATTCATCAACCGACCACGGCATAACAGCCCGGATAATTATAATGGACATTCTCTGAATAGGTTTTTTTTATGCCTTCTTCTAAAAATATAGATGGACTATCTAAATACACATCGGGTCTGATGGTTAAGCGGTAAAGCACATGCCAGGAAAACGGGAGGTCTTTGCATGAATCTTGGTCGGACTATGGATTTTCCAACCTTCTTTTTACCCTAGCATTCACCTCTGAACGATGTGAGGAGTCACCAGAGAGAGCAGGTGGATCGAATTCCACCTTAAACTGTAGGTTCCTTCCTCGGCTGGATAAATGGGGTAGGTCAGTGACAGGCAAGTCACAGAAATCGTCTCCAGTAGGAATACTTGCACCAGGTTACTAAGCCACACGAGATTACGTGTGCATACTGAGGTTTGTGCGGAAGTCTCGGAATGCATGTGCTGTACACACTTGTCTGGTTTTTTCTTTACCAGCAGTCTTCTCAGCAGTTTGGTGCAGATCGACACGATTTCCTCTACTGTGCTATCCCCGTTGTCTCAGAAGAGTGCTTACGTGTAATGTCCTCTTTTGTTTGTGCTCTTCGGCCCACTGAAGCTACAAGCCCAGCATAACCGCAGAAGAAAGCCAACAGTTTCTCGAAGTGCGTTCTTTGCATTCGATCGATCTCAGAACGCCAGATTATTGACGCTTAATTGACGGATCGTTCTAATGTGTCGTCTCCTCTTACAATGTTTCACATCAGTTTCCCATTACTTTTGGTCGAATTCTTTGATCATTCCCTTACAAGAACCTTTTTTCTAGCTTAGATCAAAATATGCAGAATCTAACGCGTTTACAGACGAATGGAAAAACTGATAGAAGCCGACCTCGGGGAAGATCAGTTTGGATCCCGGAGAAATGTTGGAACACGTGAGGCAATACTGACCTTACGACTTATCTTAGAAGAAAGATTAAGGAAGGTAAACCTACGTTTCTAGCATTTATAGACTTGGAGAAAGCTTTTGACAATGTTGACTGGAATACGCTCTTTCAAATTCTGAAGGTGGCAGGGGTAAAATACAGGGAGCAAAATGCTATTTGCAATTTGTACAGAAAGTAGATGGCAGTTATAAGAGTCGAGGGACATGAAAGGGAAGCAGTGGTTGGGCAGGGAGTGAGACAGGGTTGTAGCCTATCCCCGATGTTATTCAATCTGTATATTGAGCAAGCAATAAAGGAAACAAAAGAAAAGTTCGGAGTAGGTATTAAAATCCATGGAGAAGAAATAAAAACTTTGAGGTTCGCTGATGTCAGAGACAGCAAAGAACTTGGAAGAGCAGTTGAACGGAATGGACAGTGTCTTGAAAGGAAGGTATAACATGAACATCAACAAAAGCAAAATGACTATAATGGAATGTAGTTAAATTAAATCATGCGAAGCTGAGGGAATTAGATGTGGAAATCAGACACTTAAAGTAGTCGATGAATTTTGTTACTTGGGGAGCAAAATAACTGATGACGGTCGAAGTAGAGAGGATATAAAATGTAGACTGGCAATGGCAAGGAAAGCGTTTCTGAAGAATAAAAATTTGTTAACATCGAGTATAGATTTAAATTTCAGGAAGTCGTTGCTGAGAGTATTTGTATGGAGTGTAGCCATGTATGGAAGTGAAACGTGCACGATAAATAGTTTGGACAAGAAGGGAATAGAATCTTTCGAAATGTGGTGCTACAGAAGAATGCTGAAGATTAGATGGGTAGATCACAGAACTAATGAGGAGGTATTGCATAGGTTTGGGGAGAAGAGGAGCTTGCGGCACAACTTGACTAGAAGAAGCGATCGGTTGGTAGAACATGTTCTGAGACATCGAGGGCTCACCAATTTGGTATTGGAGGGCAGCGTGGAGGGTAAAAATCGTAGAGGGAGACCAAGAGATGAATACACTAAGCAGATTCAGAAGGATGTAGGCTGCAGTAGGTACTGGGAGATGAAGAAGCTTGCACAGGATAGAGTAGCATGGAGAGCTGCATCAAACCATTCTCAGGACTGAAGAACACAACAACAACAACGCAAACATTTGTCATTCGCATCTACATTGAAGAGCCAAAGAAACTGGTATAGGCATGCGTATTCAAATACAGTAGCCGGCCGCGGTGGTCTAGCGGTTCTAGGTGCTCAGTCCGGAACCGCGCAACTGCTACGGTCGCAGGTTCGAGTCCTGCCTCGGGCATGGATGTGTGTGATGTCCTTAGGTTAATTAGGTTTAAGTAGTTCTAAGTTCTAGGGGACTTATGACCACAGATGTTAAGTCCCATAGTGCTCAGAGCCAAATACAGTAATACGTAAACAGGCAGAATAGGCGCTGCGGTCGGCAAAGCGTATGTAAGACAACAAGCGTCTAACGCAGTTGGTAGCTCGGTTACTGCCGCTACAATGGCAGGTTATCACTATTTAAGTGAGTTTGAACGTGGTGTTATAGTGGGCGCACGAGCTATCGGACACAGCATCTCTGAGGTAGCGATGAAGTAGGGATTTTCCCGTACGACCATTTCACGAGTGTACCGTAAATGTCATGAATCCGGTAAAACATCAAATCTCAGACATCTCTGCATCCGTTAAAAGACCCTCCAAGAATGGTAGCAACGACGACTGAAAACAATCGTTCAACGTGACAGAAGTGAAACCCTTCCAAAAATTGCTGCAGATTTCAATGCAGCGCCATCGACTTGTGCGAGCGTGCGAATCATTCAACGAAACATCATCGATATGGGCTTTCGGACTCGAGGGCTCCCTTGTGTACCCTTCATGACTGCGCGACACAAAGCGTGACGGCTCGCCTGGACCCGTCAACACCGACATTGGACTGTTGGTGGCTGGAAACATGTTGCCTGGTCGGACGAGTCTCGTTTCAAATTGTATAGAGCGAATGGACGTGTAAGGATATGGCGACAACCTCATGAATCCATCGACTCTGCATGTCAGCAGGGGACTGTTCAGGTTGGTGGAAGCTTTGTAATGGTATGGGGCATGTGCAGTTGGAATGATGTGGGACCCCTGATACTTCTAGATATGACACGTACGTAAGCGTCCTATCTGATCACCTGCATCCATTCACGTCCATTCTGCATTCCGACGGACTTGAGCAATGCCAGCAGGACAGTGCGACATCTCGCACTTCCGAATTGCAGCAGAGTGGCTCCAGGAACAGTCTTCCGAGTTTAAACACTTCCACTGGCCACGAAACTCTCCAGACACGAACATTAGTGAGCATACCTGGGATGCCTTGCAACGTGCTGTTCAGACTCAGAGCTCCACCCCCTCGTACTCTTATGGATTTATGCACAGCCCTGCAGGATTCGCGGTGTCAGTTCCCTCCAGCACTACTTCGTACATTAGTCGAATCCGTGCCACGTCGTGATGCGGCACTTCTGCGTTCTCGAGGAAGCCCTACACGATATTAGTCAGGTGTACCAGTTTTTTTGGTTCTTCAGTGTAAATCTTCATGCAAAATCGAATGTCTAGGAACTCTTCGGTATATTTCACAGGACGACACGGGCCGATCCTCTTCGATCACGGTATGCACAGCATCGATGAATTTTGGAGGTTCAATGGCGGCTCTGAGCACTATGGGACTTAACAGCTATGGTCATCAGTCCCCTAGAACTTAGAACTACTTAAACCTAACTAACCTAAGGACAGCAGACAACACCCAGCCATCACGAGGCAGAGAAAATCCCTGACCCCGCCGGGAATCGAACCCGGGAACCCGGGCGTGGGAAGCGAGAACGCTACCGCACGACCACGAGATGCGGGGATGAATTTTGGAACAACAAGTGGTTTTTCAAGAACGCAGTCTTGCGGCAGTAATGTAGTTGCGCTTGCAGCCGTGTCACATGTTTAAAATGCCACAAGCTTTCGACAAAGCGCTTCTTGGCCACTGTCAAGTCGATTGACTGCTGATGGACTATTTGTGCGCTACTGGCAGTGACGTCACTTGTGCTCAGGGCATCGCCATACATGAGCGGAAGTTGACTCCGCGTTCGATGCGCCCGCTTCAAGACGAGGCATACCCTTTCTCGGCGTGCTCGTCCGCCGCAAACTAAATGAATGGCTTGGCTACAGCGTCTACAGAAAACCTACGCACACCAATCCTTAATTGAATGCCACCATCGCACGGCACGGAAGCGAACTGTTTATGTCGTTCAAGAACGATATCAGTCGCTGATAACCTGCCCCAAAAATGAGTCATCTCCGCAAGGTATTGAGGGACAAGGAACTTCTAAATATATGAAATGATCTCAAGCAAGACTCGCAATAAGACCACCGACGAGGAGCAGGAAGAGCTACATTCCAAGACGAAGAAACGACGCACCACGATAATTATCAGAATAGGGACGTAAATAGATAAAAGTGACGTACGTCTACAGAAAAATAAATGCTTACAGTTTCAAAAAACTGGGATGAGTAATTCAAGAGGTAGGGCTTCGCAAATTGAGCAATAATGTGTTGGTCCACCTCTGGCCCTTATGCAAGCAGTTATTCGGCTTTCATTGACTGACAGAATTGCTGGATGTTCTCCTGACAGATATGATACCACATTTTGTCCAATTGGCACGTTAGATCGTCAAAACTGCGAGATGTTTGGAAGGCCCTACCCTTAATGCTTCAAAGGTTCTCTCATCTGGGGAGAGATTCGACGACCTTGTTGGCCAGGAAACAGATTGAGAAGCACGGAGACAGGGAATAGAAACTCTCGCCGTGTGCGGGTTGGCATTATCTTGCTGAAATGCAAGCCCAGAGTGGCTTGCAACGAAGGGCGACAAGGACAGAATATCGTCGACGTACCCCTGTGCTGTACGTCTGCCACGCATGACAACCAAAGGGGTCCTGCTATGAAATGAAATGGCAGCCCAGACCATAACTCCCGGTTGGCAGGTTGATAGCCCACCTTTTTCCGGGGCGTCTCCAGACATGTCTTCGGCCGGGAATTTCAAATGTTTCAAATGGCTCTGAGAACTATGGGACAACATCTGAGGTCATCAGTCCCCTAGACTTAGAACTACTTAAACCTAACTAACCTAAGGACACCACACACAACCATACCCGAGGCAGGATTCGAACCTGGAACCGTAGCAGTAGCGCGGTTCTGGACTGAAGCGCCAAGAACCACTCGGTCACGTGGGCCGGCCCGCGAATTTCATTGACTGGAGTAGAATTGTCTTCACTTATGAGTCCCGCTTCAAAGTGATCCCGGATGACCAGGGATGATGTGTCTGGAGACGACCCAGACGGCGCTGAGATACCAGACTGGATATCGCACATCGCCAGCCATTCCTTTTCATCGCAGGACCCCGTTCGTTGACGTCCGCGGCGCTCTTACACCACAGCGGTACGACGACAATATTCTACGCCCCGTTTTGTTGCCCTTCATGGTAAATCAACTTACACTTACTTTTCATCATGATTATGCTAGTCCGCACAGGATTATGACTAACAGCATCTTTCACAAAGTCCAAAAGATAAAAAGTCTAATGGGAATACGTCTTACGACCTTGGGGGCCAGGAAATAAGTCCTGTCCTGTGAATCCAGCGCCCTGCAAACGCGGCGTCCGAAGCCTTCCTAACGCTCGAGTACCAGTGATGAGGGACACCTCCCTGCAGCAGCATGAGGTCTTCCACCTGTGGGAATGCAAACTGCTCCAACATGTCTAGATAAACAGTCGAGGTTATTGACGCCTCTGCGAAGCAAAACGGTACCACCACGCTGTCATGAAGCAGACCATACCACACCTCTGCATTCGGGCTCTCGCGCCTATTTCCCGTGATAAAATGTTGGTTCTTAGGGACCAGATCCTCACATTGTGTCAGTTTGCCTTCCCGGATAGAAGCGTATTCCGCGAACATCACCTTTTTCATATAGTCTGGGTAATCGTCAATGGCAATCAGAATCTGAGCGATTTTGTAATAGTCTCGCATCATTCCTCTAAATTCTGTTTTGGAACTAATTATTAATGGTTCATAATCTGCGTAAGCAGCTCTAACGATTCTCACCTCCTGCAGTTGGATCCCTTGTCGGTTAGATTTAGTAAATTATCTATTGAAACATCATCTTGGAAAAATTAAGAATGACAATGCTGGTAAACCTCTTACGTTATTTGATTTTCAAACAATTGAGTAAATCTGAGCGTACTCAGCCAGTTCTCTCTTTACTTTTCTGATCATCAGAAAACTGACACACTATATTTTTTAGCGCAACACAATCTGATTTGACTAATTCCTACAAAAGAATGGCCCTGACTAGCAGTAACCTATACCTTTCATGAATAACTTACCTCGCAAAAATCGTCGTTACTCGAACTACTGCAATACAGCGAGCGCCAATACTGCCAGCTAAATAAAAGATTCCAACTACTGAAGGCAATAATACTGACAGGCATAGTTTGCAAATGAATGATTCTGATGTATTTACCTTAATAATGTTCAAAAGTCATCATATATATTCATGATATCCATCATTACAAATTTCCTTTTTTTGGCGGACACACGTCCAGATCGTCCGCTTATCTCAAAACTCTGCCATCTCTCTCTCCACATTCACCACTGCTGGCGGCTCACCTCCAACTGCACAACGCTACGCGCTGTTCACATCCAACTGCCCAACACTACAACAGCGAATATTCCAACAATGCCAACCAACCACAGACTGCGCACAGCACAGTCAGTGGTTTTCATGCAGACCGCTACGTGGCGTTACCAACATAAAAACCTAAACAGCCTACTTACAACGTATTGCACCTGCGAAGCATGTTCTGGTTCGCACTCTCCATCCCACATGGTGCTCTTCAGTTTCTACTGCAGCAGCTAGAGCTCGTGCCAGAAGGTCTTCCTCTGTTCCCACAGGAGTCACGTAAATTAAACTTTTTCATACGACCCCACAAGGAATAGTCCATAGGAGATAAATCGGACGATCGCGGCAACCACGCGGTTGGACCACCTCGGCCTGTCCACCTTTCTGCATATCGTCTGCTGAGAAGCCAGCGAACCGCAGGTGAGAAGTGAGGTGGTGCAGCGTCATGCTGAAACCACATTCCTGGCGGTCATTGAGTGGCACAGCTTCAAAGAAGGGATCCAAACCGTTTTTTGTAGGAAGACCAAGTGTGCAGGATCCATTAGTTTGAGTGAAAGGAAGTACGGCCCAATCACATGACCGTCCAGAATACCTGCCTCCAGTTAATATCACACCGGTGCTGAAATCCCTGAACATACGTATCACGGGAGTTTTCGTTTGCCCAGATATGGGTTTCGCAGATTCAACACACAGTCCCTAGTGAACTTACTTTCGTCTGTGAACAGAACTCGACTTAGAAACAGCGGCGTGTCGATGAAGCTGTGAAGGAACCACGTGGAGCAGGCAACGTTTTGTGGAAAAATGGCTGGATCCATAACGAGTAACCTTTGTGAGTGATACGGTCGTAATCGTTGCTCACGCAGAACGTCCCAGACGATACTGTGATTGACAATCATTGCACGTGCAATTGGTGGGTATTCGTTGACGTGTTCTCATCAGCCCGATTCAGTATACGCTATGTGATGAAAAGTATACGGACACATAGCTGAAAATGACTTCCTGCGGTACTGCAGGAATTCAGTAGGGTGTTGGGCCACCCTTTGCCTTGATGACAGCTTCCACTCTCGCAGGCATACTTTCAGTCAGTTTCTGAAAGGTTTGTTGGGGATTGGCAGCCCGTTCTTCACAGAGTGCTGCACTAAGGAGGTCGGTGAGGCCTGGTACGGCGTTCCAAAACATCCCAAAGGTGTTCTATAGGATTCACGTCAGGGCTCTGTGCAGGCCCGTCCATTACACGGATGTTATTGTCGTGTAACCACTCAGCCACAGACAGTGCATTATGAACAGGTGCTCGATCGCGTTGAAATATGCAGTCGCCAATCCCGAATTGTTCTTCAACGGTGGGAAGCAAGAAGGTGTTTAGTGTAGGCCTGTGCTGTGATAGTGCCACGCAAAACAACAAAGGGTGCAAGCCCCTTCCATGAAAAACTCGACCACACCATAAAAGCATTGCCTCCGAATTTTACTGTTAGCACTACACACGCTGGCAGATGACGTTCACCGGGCATTCACCATACACCATACATCTAGTCCAAATTCTGCTAATACTTCAAAAAGGGACTCTCGGTCTATACTGTCATATGCTTTTTTAAAGTCGAGAAAGGTGATGACGTAATTTTTGTTTGAAGTACTATGCAAATATTTCATTGAGTTTTTCAAGTTAAGGATTTGTTCTACTCATGATCGACCTTTTCTGAATCCGCCTAGGTATTCGCCTAGTTTTGAATCCTGCTGAGGTTCTGCTCGGTTTAGTAGGGCTTTAGACAGAATTTTGTATGTTATTGACAATAAAGAGATTCCACGATAGTTGTTGGGGTCTGTTTTACTTCCTTTTTTGTACAGAGGATGTGTGATTGCTGTCTTCCAATCTGTGGGGATTTTTTCAGTTTTCCAGATTTCATGTATAATTTCTTTGAGTTTTGCAATATGATTTTCTCCTGCATTTTTCCATAACTCTGCAAGTCGTATGTTTTTCATATTTGTACATGTAATATTTTGGGAAATGTAGAGCTTTGGAAAGGAATGAGTCATCTGTAGTAGCCCCGTACAACTGCACTCAGCTGCCGAGCGGCAGTGGACCGCTGCCGGCCAACCACCGCCTTGATGGGCGATGCGATGCAGGAATAATAAAGAAAAAAATTAGCATGCAAGGAGCCCCGCGCCGCTACGTTCCCTCCGGCACGTCGAGAATCCCGCGGCGAGAATTCGCCCTCGCCGGTGCCGGCGCGCGAGGGCCGTAAAAGCGGCGACCAATCTACGGAGGAAAACACACACACGCGCCCGAGCACGCACACACACACACACACACAGGGCGCGGCGTTATGGCCCCCGGCGACGGCGGCGGCGATACGGCCCGTAAAAGCCGGCAGCGCGCCGGAATGCGGCGCCGGCCAATGGCAGCGCAGCGTCGCGACGCCAGCCCCGGCGGGCTGTTAGCGGCGTAACGACGCCGGGGGGAGGCGAGCCTGCCGCTGCCGACGCCACCGACGACGCCGCCTCCGCCGGAGCGGCTCGCAATTTCCGACGCCTCCCTGCGTCACGCGTCCCGGAGGCGGTGGTACCCCGGCACCTGCTTTGTCGGAACCTGCCTCCTTCAGGCCGACATCTCACCTGACGTGAAAACGCACGTGGGCTAGGGACGGCAGTTATCGCTGTATCAATCAGTTTTTAGTTACATTTTTTTTCCACTCCAGCGCAGCCTGAGTTTTAATCCACTGAAAATGTCTGTTTTCTGCCGGCCGGGGTGGCCGAACGGTTCTAGGCGCTACAGTCTAGAATCGCGCGACCACTGCGGTCGCAGGTTCGAATCCTGCCTCGGGCATGGATGTATGTGATGTCCTTAGGTTAGTTAGGTTTAAGTAGTTCTATGTCTAGAGGACTGATGACCTCAGATGTTAAGTCCCATAGTGCTCAGAGCCATTTGAACCATTTGTCTGTTTTCTGAAATAACCTATTTTCAGTTTTTTTTCTTCCTGCTACACTAAGGAGCGAAAGAAACTGTTACACATGCCTAATGTCGTCTAGGGCCCCCGCGAGCACACAGAAGTGCCGCAACACGACGTGGCATGGACTCGACTAATGTCGAAGTAGTGGTGGAGGGAACTGACACCATGAGTCCTGCAGGGCTGTCCATAAATCCGTAAGAGTAAAAGGGGACGAGGGGGGGGTGGGGGGGGGGGGTGGGAGGGGAGATCTCTTCCGAGCAGCACGTTGCAACGCATCCCATATATGCTCAATAATGTTCATGTCTGGTGAGTTTGATTGCCAACGGAAGTATTTAAACTCAGAAGCGTGTTTATGGAGCCACTCTGTAGAAATTCTGGACGTGTGGGGTGCCGCATTGTCCTGCTGGAATTACCCAAGTCCGTCGGAGTGCACAATAGACATGAATGGATGCAGGCGATCAGACAGGATCCTTACATGTGTCAGAGTCGTATCTAAACGTATCAGTGGTCCTGTGTCACTCCAACAGCTCACAGCCCACACCATTACAGAGCCTCCACCAGCTTGAACAGTCCCCAGCCGACATGCAGGGTCCATGGATTCATGAGGTTGTCTCCATACCCGTACACGTCCATCCGCTCGATACAATTTGAAACGACACTCTTCTGACCAGGTAACATTTTTCCAGTCATTAACAGTCCAATGTCGCTGATGACGGGCCCACGCGAGGTACAAGGCTATGTATCGCGCAATCATCAAGGGTACACGAGTGGCCCTCGGCTCCGAAAGCCCACATCACGCATGGTTCGCATGCCGACACTAGTTATTGGCCCAGCATTGAAATCTGCAGCATTTTGGGGAGGGGTTGTACTTCTGTTACGTTGAACGATTCTCTTTAGTCGTCATTGGAACCGTTTGCGAAGGATCTTTTTCCGGCCACTGCGATGTCGGACATTTGATGTCTTACCGGATTCCTGAGTGAAATGGTCGAACGGGAAAATCCAAACTTCATCGCTACCTCGGAGATACTGTGTTCCATCGCTCATGCCACGACTGTAACACCACGTTCACACTCACTTAAGTCTTGATAACCTGCCATTGCGCCAGCAGTCAGAGATGTAACGACTGCCCCAGGCACTAGTTGTTTTATATTGGCGTTGCCGACCGCAGCGCCATATTCTGCCTGTTTACATGTCCCCGTCTTTGAATACGCACGCGTATACCAGTTGGCGCTTCAGTGCATTTCCTATAGCAAACATAGAAATCGAACAAAGATAGAGGAATGTAGACTCTCCCAATTTCAAGCCACACCTTTAGCTGCTTTCCTCGAAAAGTAATAAGTGGTTGAACAGCACAAAATAAACAACAATACTTTCCTATTGACAACACCGCGCATACGATACACTGTAGGCTGGGAGAGGGGCTAGACGTGAAGGTTTGAGTACTTTTAATATTTTGGAAGACGAATGGCGACTTGTAAGTAGCCACAAAAATGTTCCAGTTCCGCCTCTGTTAGAAAAAACCTGCGTAGTACCGACTTTCAAATGATTTTACTGAAAGAAATAATTTCATTGAAACAAAAACACGTGATAACACTGTGTGTTTTCCATTCCCTGAGAGCTATGGGGTGGAGTATGGACGCCCTTGCGAATAATTCCAATTTTTTGAAAAACTGATCAAAAATAATGTTGTAACGAGGGATCATACCACTATTTGGACATTACGAACAGTCAGTGATAAAGGGTTAAATCTGAGGTTAAAGAACTTTGTTTTCCGTGTTGATTTATCCGTTCTCAAGGGCTACAAACACGTAAATGTAGACACAGCTAGCAGATCATTTACTTTCTATTTTTATTGTGTTCTACATCTACATCTACATTTAAACTCCGCAATCCACCCAACGGTGTGTGGCTGAGGGCACTTTACGTGCCATGGTCATTACCTCCCTTTTCTGTTCCAGTCGCGTATGATTCGTGGGAAGAACGACTGTCTCAAAGCCTCCGTACGCGCTCGAATCTCTCTAATTTTACATTCGTGATCTCCTCTGGAGGTATAAGTAGGGGGAAGCAATATATTCGATACCTCATCCAGAAACGCACCCTCTCGAAACCTGGCGAGCAAGCTACACCGCGATGCAGAGCGCCTCTCTTGCAGAGTCTGCCACTTGAGTTTGCTAAACATCTCCGTAACGCTATCACAGTTACCAAATAACCCTGTGACGAAACGCGCCGCTCTTCTTTGGATCTTCTCTATCTCCTCCGGCAACCCGATCTGGTACGGATCCCACACTGATGAGCAATACTCACGTATAGGTCGAACGAGTGTTTTGTAAGCCACCTCCTTTGTTGATGTACTACATTTTCTAAGGACTCTCCCAGTGAATCTCAACCTGGCACCCGCCTTGCCAACAATTAATTTTATATGATCATTCCACTTCAAATCCTTCCGCACGCATACTGCCAGATATTTTACAGAAGTAACTGCTTCCAGTGTTTGTTCCGCTGTCATATAATCATACAATAAAGGATCCTTCTTTCTATGTATTCGCAATACATTACATTTGTCTATGTTAAGGGTCAGTTGCCACTCCCTACACCAAGTGCCTATCCGCTACAGATCTTCCTGCATTTCGCTACAATTTTCTAATGCTGCAACTTCTCTGTATACTACAGCATCATCCGCGAAAAGCCGCATGGAACTTCCGACACTATCTACTAGGTCATTTACATATATTGTGAAAAGCAATGGTCTCATAACACTCCCCTGTGGCACGCCAGAGGTTACTTTAACGTCTGTAGACGTCTCTCCATTGATAACAACATGCTGTGTTCTGTCTGCTAAAAACTCTTCAATCCAGCCACACAGCTGGTCTGATATTCCGTAGGCTCTTGTTTTGTTTATCAGGCGACAGTGCGGAACTGTATCGAACGCCTTCCGGAAGTCAAGGAAAATAGCATCTACCTGGGAGCCTGTATCTAATATTTTCCGGGTGTCATGAACAGATAAAGCGAGTTGGGTCTCACACGATCACTGTTTCCGGAATCCATGTTCATTCCTACAGAGTAGATTCTGTACAACCTCTGGTTTAATCAGTTTGTCCAGATCCCATCTCCTTAAATTCCCACCTTTTTGCAGTTTCTTCAGTTTTAATCTACAGGTCATTACCAATATATTGTGGTCAGAGTCCACATCTGCCCCTGGAAATGTCTTACAATTTAAAACCTGGTTCCTAAATCTCTGTCTTACCATTATATAATCTATCTGATACCTTCTAGTATTTCCAGGATTCTTCCATGTGTACAACTTTCTTTTATGATTCTTGAACCAAGTGTTAGCTATGATTAAGTTATGCTCTGTGCGAAACTCTAACAGACGGCTTCCTCTTTCATTTCTTAGCCCCAATCCATATTCACCTACTATGTTTCCTTCTCTCCCTTTTCCTATTGTCGAATTCGAGTCAGCCATGACTACTAAATTTTCGTCTCCCTTCACTACCTGAGTAATTTCTTTTATCTCATCATACATTTCTTCAATTTCTTCGTCATCTGCAGAGCTAGTTGGCATACTGTAGTACTACTGTAGTAGGCATGGGCTTCGTGTCTATCTTGGCCACTATAATACGTTCACTATGATGTTTGTAGTAGCTTACCCGCACTCCTATTTTTTTATTCATTCTTAAACCTACTCCTGCATTACCCCTATTTGATTTTGTATTTATAACCCTGACCAGAAGTCTTGTTCCTCCTGCCACCGAACTTCACTAATAGCCACTATATCTAACTTTAACCTCTCCATTTCCCTTTTTAAATTTTCTAACCTACCTGCCCGATTAAGGGATCTGACATTCCACGCTCCGATCCGTAGAATGCCATTTTCTTTCTCCTGATAACGACGTCCTCTTGAGTAGTCCGCGCCCGGAGATCCGAATGGGGGACTATTTTACCTCCGGAATATTTTACCTAAGAGGACGCCATCATCATTTAATCATACAGTAGAGCTGCATGCCCTCGGGAAAAATTACGGCTGTAGTTTCCCCTTGCTTTCAGCGGTTCGCAGTACCACAACAGCAAGGCCGTTTTGGTTAATGTTACAAGGCCAGATCAGTCAATCATCCAGACTGTTGCCCTTGCAACTATTGAAAAGGCTGCGGCCCCTCTTCAGGAACCACACATTTGTCTGGCCTCTCAACAGATACCCCTCCGTTGTGGTTGCACCTACGGTACGGCTATCTGTATCGTTGAGGCACGCAAGCCTCCCCACCAACGGCAAGGTCCGTGGTTCATGGGGGTAGGTACCATGTGGTGTCACCTATTAAATGGTACGCATGTACAAGTAGTGTGCAAGACTTCCGGCATCTGGTGGCTCAAGTGACACTGAGCACTATGGAACTCTACATCTGAGGTTATCAGTCCCCTAGACCTAGAACTACTTAAACCTAAGGACATCACACACATGCATGCCCGAGGCAGGATTCGAACCTGCGACCGTAGCAGCAGCGCGGTTCTGGACTGGAGCGCCTAGAACCGCTTGGCCACCGAGGCCGGCCTTCTCTCTGGTATGTGTAGTAGTTACTCACTGCCTCATCAGGCATCAGTCGTATTACAGAACGGCGCCGTCTACAGTCTGTTCCATTTGGTTCAAAAGATCAAAAATGGGAGGAGCGACAACAAACTTGCGACGTCATACGAGATATCTACTTGTTGCCCTTGAAAAAGGACAAATTAACACGAAAAACTGAGTTCTTGAACTTCAGTTTTCACCTTTTACCGCAAACAGTGGAATGTTCCTTGATTATAATTTGATTTTCGAGCATAGTTTCAGAAAATTGGAATCAATAAGGAAATTCTGATTTTTTGTGCTATTCAAAAACTTATCACTTTCTGAGAAAAGCAGCGAACGGTGGACGGTATAAGTTTTCTTTTATTTGCCTATTTAGATTCATATTTTCATTCTATGTATCTTGAAACTGATAGAGTGAAATTTTTTCCATCTTCGTTCGACTTCTACGCTTACCGCTGGAAATAACAGGAATAAAAACAAGAAAATCGCTTATTTCAGAAACCGATTATTTTGATCGGATTTAACATTCGGGCTAAACTGGCGTGGAAAAAACCGATAGAACAGACAACTGGCTGTTTCAAAGATAATCGCCAGACCTGCCTGTTAGTGGGCTCATCAGGATAGCAAGGTATTTTGTTGCACAGTTTGTTGGAGCACCGTTGTTACTGAAATTGTGCTGGCGTAAGCTGTCGCCAGCTCACCAGTCGGCAAAGATGAAGTGAAGGTCGATTAGTAGGCGGAGGATCAAGCGCGCCTATCACGAGAGAGGCCAGAGACAAGCAACAGGCCGCCAACGCCCTCTCGACGGCCTATACGAGGTGCATTCAAGTTCTAAGGCCTCCGATTTTTTTTCTAATTAACTACTCACCCGAAATCGATGAAACTGGCGTTACTTCTCGACGTAATCGCCCTGCAGACGTACACATTTTTCACAACACTGACGCCATGATTCCATGGCAGCGGCGAAGGCTTCTTTAGGAGTCTGTTTTGACCACTGGAAAGTCGCTGAGGCAATAGCAGCACGACTGGTGAATGTGCGGCCTCGGAGAGTGTCTTTCATTGTTGGAAAAAGCCAAAAATCACTAGGAGCCAGGTCAGGTGAGTAGGGAGCATGAGGAATCACTTCAAAGTTGTTACCACGAATAAACTGTTGCGTAACGTTAGCTCGATGTGCGGGTGCGTTGTCTTGGTGAAACAGCACACGCGCAGCCCTTCCCGGAGGATTTTGTTGCAGTGCAGGAAGGAATTTGTACTTCAAAACATTTTCGCAGGATGTACCTGTTACCGTAGTGCCCTTTGGAACGCAATGGGTAAGGATTACGCCCTTGCTGTCCCAGAACATGGACACCATCATTTTTTCAGCACTGGCGGTTACCCGAAATTTGTTTGGTTTCGGTGAATCTGTGTGCTTCCATTGAGCTGACTGGCGCTTTGTTTCTGGATTGAAAAATGGCATCCACGTCTCATCCATTGTCACAATCTACGAAAAGAAAGTCCCATTCATGCTGTCGTTGCGCGTCAACATTGCTTGGCAACGTGCCACACATGCAGCCGTGTGGTCGTCCGTCAGCATTCGCGGCACCCACCTGGATGACACTTTTCTCATTTTCAGGTCGTCATGCAGGATTGTGTGCACAGAACCCACAGAAATGCCAACTCTGGAGGCGATCTGTTCAACAGTCATTCGGCGATACCCCAAAACAATTCTCTCCACTTTCTCGATCATGTCGTCAGACTGGCTTGCGCGAGCCCGAGGTTGTTTCGGTTTGTTGTCACATGATGTTATGCCTTCGTTAAACTGTCGCATCCACGAACGCACTTTCGACACATCCATAACTCCATCACCACATGTCTCCTTCAACTGTCGATGAATTTCAATTGGTTTCACACCACGCAAATTCAGAAAACGAATGATTGCACGCTGTTCAAGTAAGGAAAACGTCGCCATTTTAAGTATTTAAAACAGTTCTCATTCTCGCCGCTGGCGGTAAAATTTCATCTGCCGTACGGTGCTGCCATCTCTGGGACGCATTGACAATGAACGCGGCCATATTTTAAAACAATGCACATGTTTCTATCTCTTTCCAGAGAAAAAAAATCGGAGGCCTTAGAACTTGAATGCACCTCGTATTTAGGCCTCCGTCGCTGACTAGAGGGCCTCACTCACTCGCCGACTCACTCATCCAGTTGGCCTCTATAAATAGATTCACAGAGCGGGCTCAGTTCTCTTCACAATTGTGACAGTACACAGCGATCAGATTAGTGTTCATAGCAGGTCTAGCAGTGAGAGTAAGGTTTGTAATAGCAAGATTACCGATATTGTTTGCAAGAGACTATTACTGATGAGCCTGTACTACAGAACATGGATTCTATTCCAGTTAAGTAAGTGTTCCCATTACGAGTAAATAAAGAACTGTATTAATTCACATGTGCATTTGTGTCCTAGATAGAGGATACCGGCAACCCATAACACCATCTCCTCCTTTGCTTCCTTGCGGTAGAAGACTCTACAGTGGCTACGTGGATACGGCAGATAATAGGCCTAGGAGGTTCTCTTCCTTGTGGACCTTCACGCTGCCATATCATCTAGGCTAATTAAAGCTACTGAGAATCTCTTGCGGTAATGAGCTTTTCTTCAAGAGGTGGCTTGTCTTTCTCTCAACACTTAAACCGAAAAACGGTTGTTTGGGCGACAACTGGCATCACTGCAGCATTGAAGCAGACCGCGCGCTGGTTTCGTCACATTGCTGGCGGGGCGAGTACGCTGCTTCCGCCCAGCTGCCGCGGGCAGCCTCGAGCGTTATTGCGTAATTTTTGTATTGTAGAATAATCAAACATGTTTACTTCTTTAATGCTGTTTTATTAGCGCCTCTGGGCGGCAGAATACCATCCACTCATTAAGCGACTATTCGCTCGTCTCCTGGGATGGTGGTCTACAGCATCGTGACCTCAACCTCCCGTCAGCCATCAGCCAACGTAACGTCCGACACCCCGGCGTTACCGTTCTAAATGGACCAACCAGGGGCTGGACACCGTACAAGATCATGTTGATGGTTTTTCTGAGTCACCAGTCATCTGACAGGTTTAATGCACCCCGCCACGAATTCCTCTTCTGTGCCAACCTCTTCACCTCAGAGTAGCAGTTGCACCCTACGTCCTCAATTACTTGCTGGATGCATTCCAATCTCTGTCTTCCTTTACAGTTTTTACCCTCTACAGTTCCCTCTAGTATCGTGGAAGTTATTCCCTGACGTCTTAACAGATGTCTTGTCATTGCGTCCCTGTGTTTTCCATACGTTCCTTTCTTCGCCAATTCTGAGGACAACCTCCTCATTGCTTAAGCCATTGGCATAAGGACCGTGCATTCGCATGTTGAGCGTTGATCGTGCCAAGTTTCTGACCTCGTAGCGTGAAAAAAGAACGCCGCGGTGTCTTTCCGAATGTACAGGGCAATATCTAGCGTGTCATATATTCTGAACGTGCGTTTCAACGTGGACCAGTGTCACGGAAGAACGCCATCTAAGTCAGATGACGCTATCACTCTACAGTACGGAGTCGCGAGACGCCATTTTGGCTTTCAGTTCAAGCCCACTCGTATATGCGCCGTTTCTAAGCACCAGCAAATTGCGGATCTCTGGAGAAACGTATGATTTGTTGTACTAAAAAGGCGGCAAACGTCATATTGCTGCTTAAAGAATTATTCTGACTTGCGTATTATGAAAGTAGCCGCTTCAAAGCAAAGGCATAGTGAGGATCCATCAAAAACGCATTTTTCTTGGCGCAATTTGTTACAAGTAAATGTCAATTAATAATGGATCTACGATTAAAGCTTTCAGGGGATTGTAAGATGCAAAGTATGATGGTATACCACGTAGGAACGGTGTAGTGTAATGAGTAGACATGAGACATGCTCATTAGTGGTATAACACATGATGCATTGTTGATTCGGGTATCACTGGACCGAAGTCGTCTTCTTTACTAAGCTTCGAGTTTTCTAACAGGATCTGATACTACCTTATCACTTTAATAAATGGTTCAAATGGCTCCGAGCACTATGGGACTTAAAAGCTGAGGTCATCAGTCCCCTAGAACTTGGAACTACTTAAACCTAACCTAAGGACATCACACACATCCATGCTCGAGCCAGGATTCGAACCTGCGACCGCAGCGGTCGCGCAATTCCAGATTGATGCGCCTAGAACCGCTCGGCCACGGTGACCGGCATTACTTTAATAGATCAGTACTCTATAACATACGATACTATGTAAATATAAGTGCACTCTTTATGTTGAGTGAGTTTGTTCATTTGGCTTTATCTACAAGATAGCTTGTGTAAGTAGGCTGTTTATGTTTTCTTATTGGCAACGTTACGTAGCGCTCTGTGTGCTAGTTTGCATTGTTGTCTGCCATTGTAGTGTTGCGCAGCGGCAGCTGGATGTTAACAGCGCGTAGCGTTGGGCAGTTGGAGGTGAGCCGCCAGCAGTGGTGGATGTGGGGAGAGAAATGGCGGAGTTTTGAAATTTGTAAAAATGGATGTCATGAACTACTATATATATTATGATTATTAAGGTAAATACATTGTTTGTTCTCTATTAAAATCTTTCATTTGCTAACTATGCTTATCAGTAGTTAGTGCCTTCAGTAGTTTGAATCTTTTATTTAGCTCGCAGTAGTGGCGCTCGCTGTATTGCAGTAGTTCGAGTAACCAAGATTTTTGTGAGGTAGGTGATTTGTGAAACGTATAGGTTAATGTTAGTCAGGGCCATTCTTTTGTAGAGAGTTTTGAAAGTCAGATTGCGTTACGCTAAAAAATATTGTGTGCCAGTTTAAGGACAGTCATGTATAAATTGTTCTAAGGGGACGTTTCACTTGCACTACCTGCAGTAAGACATTTTGCACCTCCTTGTTTGAAGTTTTGTACTTCATATGTTGTAAAGATTCTGCTGCTGAACGGGAACAGTGGTTAAGTAAGAATGACGTTAGAGTTTGCTAAAAAGTGAGAATAATGAAATAATTTTTATCTTATGTGGAGAACTGTTATAACTTGTATCGCACAATTTGTAATGGAAATTTTGTAAGCCGATGTCCTTACTGACTGCACATGGTTCTTCCTTTTGACCTTACCTCCTGCTAAAAATGAGTACTGAAGTTTTTATTTATGTGTACTACAGACAGAACAACATGACTAGGATATGGACAAGGGAGGAAATGTGCGTTGTGATAGAGCCGACGTAGGAAATTTACGCCCGTCGATTTCGTAAACAATGAGATCAGTGTGTGAGACACAGCCGACTACTGCCGCTGGAGCGCGCTGCGGTCGCTCATACCACGTTGGGACACGCGTACCGTTTGCCAAAGTCGCATCGTTTCTGAGCGTTCAGCAGCACGTTGAACTCGACATTCACAATGTTGACCTTCGATATCACGGTCCGTGTGCCGACGACCTTACCTTATCAGTCTACGAAATTCCCAACATTCTTCTGCAGCACCACATCTCAAATGCTCCGATTCTCCTCTGTTTCGATCTTCCCGCAGTCCCATGTCTCCCTGCCATTCAATGCTGTGCTCCAAACGTACGTTCTCAGGAATTGCTTCCTCAAATTAAGGCATATGTTTGACACCAGTAGACTTCTCAGGGCTAGGAATGCCCTCTTTGTCGTTGCTAGTCTGATTCTTATGACCTCCTACATTTTGAACAGTTTTTACGTTAAGTTTGTCGCTATTTTCATTTCTGCTTTGTCTCATTACTTTCCTCTCTTTTCGTCTTATCTTTCCTTGATCCAAAATGACCGTCATATAAAAGTTCCTCGATTTCCCTTCTCATTATCCTGTATGTTATTCTTGTCAGCTACTTGGACACAAAAGCTGTGATGCTGATTATACGATAGTGCTTCCACATACCTGATCTTCCTGTGTTCGGCATTGAATGGATGATATTTTTCAGAAAGTCTGATGGCACATCGTCAGTCTCATAGACTCTAAACATCAGCCTGCATGGTCGTTTCATGTAATTTCCGATAGAATGTTATCTATTCCTTCTGCCTTACCTGATCTCCAATTATCCAAAGCTCTTTTAAATTCTGACTGTAATAATAGACTCCTATCTCTTCCTTATCATCCACTGTAATCTCTTCTCTATCTCTCCTCACCGTTTAACAGTGGAATTCTCATTGTACTCTTAATGTTACTACCCTTGTTTTTAATTTCACTATGAGTTTTTGTGACTTTTCTGTATACTGAGTCACTCCTTCTGACGCTCATGTCTTTTTTGAATTCTTCACATTTTCCTGCGGCCATTTCGCCATGGCTTCCCTGTTCTTGCTTAATATTTTTGTATTCGTGTATTTCCCTAAACATTTATTTTTACTTCTTTCTTTCGTCAAAAACCTATGTTTGTCTTTCCAACATACGTGACGGCTCTGTTTACACATCTCTACTTCTCTTAACTGACATTCCCACTGAGGTATTCCTTATCGGAGTATCCACATCTTTATCGAACTTCAAACTCAACTGAGCATTCGTCAATACTTCAGCATCCCACTTCTTTCCACATTGATCCCTCCGTACGATTCTCTATAACTTCACTCCACTCTTCATCATTACTGAATTGTGATTTGAGTCTTTACGTGCTCCCGGGTGCGCATTAGACTTCAGTGTCTGATTCAGGAAACTCTGTCTGACAGAGATGTAATCCAATTGGTATCATCCCGTGTCTCTGGGTCTATTACAAAGAGCGGAAGCGCTGTAATAAATATGTCTGAGAAGGCCACACGCAGAATAGCTGTTTGAAGCGGGGAGGGGTCTTGGTGTTCGATTGATGTTTGAGTTATGAACATGAAGAGAAAAGTTTTTGGTTTAGCCCAGATCAATAGCCATTTTTATAGCCATTCGAACATCTGCCTTACTGTGACAATATTATAGCATCTTAAGCTAGGTTTGAACGACGAACGAGAGCTGTCGCCCATATAAATTGTGCCAATCGATTAGTTTCTTTTACTAAATATTTCATTGGGCTGTAATTAATGTCCAGCTAATACCACGAGCCAGTTGCTCGGCCACCATTGACCAGACGTTTTCAATTGGTGAGAGATCTGGAGAGTGTGCTGGCCAGAGCAGCAGTCGAACATTTTCTGTATCCAGAAAGGCCCGTACAGGACCTGCAACATGCGTTCGTGCGTTCGCGGGTCGTAACACATCTGAAATGTAACGTCCACTGTTCAAAGTACCGTCAATGCGAACAAGAGGTGACAGAGACGTGTAACCAATGGCACACCATACCATCACGCCGGGTGATACGCCAGTATGGCGATAACTAATACACGCTTCCAATGTGCGTTCACCACGATGTCGCCAAACACGTATGCGACCATCCTGATGCTGTAAACACCTGGATTCATCCGAAAAACTGACTTTTTGCCATTCGTGCACCCAGGTTCGTCGTTGAGTACACCGTCGCAGGCGCTCCTGTCTGTGATGCAGCGTCAAGGGTAACCGCAGCCATGGTCTCCGAGATGATAGTCCATGCTGCTGCATACGTCGTCGAACTGTTCGTGCAGATGGTTGTTGTCTTGCAAACGTCCCCATCTGTTGACTCAGGGATCGAGACGTGACTGCAGGATCCGTTACAGCCATGCGGATAAGATGCCTGTCATCTCGACTGCTAATGATACGAGGCCGTTGGGATCCAACACGGCGTTCCCTATTACCCTCCTGAACCCACCGATTCCATATTATGCTAACAGTCATTGGATCTCGACCAACGCGAGCAGCAATGTCGCGATACGACAAAACTGCAATCGCGATAGGCTATAATCCGACCTTTATCAAAGTCGGAAACGTGATGGTACGCATTTCTCCTCCTTACACGAGGCATCACAGCAACGTTTCAGCAGGCAACGCCGGTCAACTGCTGTTTGTGTATGAGAAATCGGTTGGAAACTTTCCTCATGTCAGCACGTTGTAGGCGTCACCACCGGCGCCAACCTTGTGTGAATGGTCTGAAAAGCTAATCATTTGCATATCACAGCATCTTCTTCCTGTCGGTTAAATTTCGCGTCTGTAGTATGTCAGCTTCGTGGTGTAGCAATTTTAATGGCCAGTAGTGTAGATTCAACAGTTTTTGTGTTAGACATTTTGTTTACTGTGGCTTTGTATCGATATGTATTGAAAGAATACGCAATATTATTGCCAGCAATGTTACTTTTGACTCTTTTTGCTGTTCCATGTTTAGAATTATGTCACTGAGGAAACCATTATTGAAATATGTAGCCTTTAGTTAACTATTCCTGATTATTTATGGAATGGCTCATTACACTTTCGCAGTACAGTAAAAGTTTACACAAGATTTTCACAGTTGTGCAGAGTGAAGCATGTGTGGGAGTGGAATTTGTTGATATTTCTCTGGATCCCAAGACTCTTCCGGTGGTTTCTTTGCTTTTTTATTCGTTGGCTTCGACAACTCCTACCCAAACTGTCACTTTCAAAACTAGCCTAGACCTCGGGCTAAGCTACAGATGGGCAATCGTCACATTCAACGTTTTGTTTCACGTTCGTTGGCTTCGCCAGCTGCCAACTCGTCAATCAAATTCCAACCAAACCTAGATTTTAGGCTAAGCTATAGATCACTCTGTCACCAAACCTAATTTCTTGCTTTCACATTTTTTGGTTTCACCGACTTACAAACGAACTGTCGCATTCCAGACTAGCCTAGACTTCAGGCTAAGCTATAGATGAGTCACTTGTAAGTTATGTGTGCCCTTTGAAAGTCAGATCTGGATGCTGGAGAGATCTATACAGATTGAATAATAATCCCTAACCGTTCTTTCCACCAACCAGTCGTCTTCTAAAGTTGTGTCCCCAGTGCAGAAGACAGCTCGTCGGAAATAGGATCTTCTTCGGCGTAGGCTGCTATGCTGTCATCTTGAACGTGTGTTTGTGCTTTTTATGGGATGCCACTTTCCCAGGTTAGTCTCCGTATCTACAGAGGGCAAGATCTGTAATACTGACACTTCTCATTACTGTATCCTCCGCAACGCCCGAAAACAGTCTGAGAAGCGCAGCCGAGGTACTTCGTCTCCCAGGTGCGCCAAAGCGACCCGAAGGTGTCCGAAGCACTCCAGTTGTAATATCGTTACTCTCATGTTCCTCAGAACTGGTGAAATTCAATAAACAAAAACGATAGACTCGTAGGGTAACCATGAGAGAGTGTCATACTAGAGACGGGGTTAAATATAATGAAAATTAGGCAAATAATTAATTAGGGAAGTTAGGTGTTTTGTCGCCTAGCACCCGAATGTGCCGACCAATCAAAAGGAAGTTCAGTACAACTGACGGCTTCTCCGACGGGACTGGTACATACTGTACCATCTGTCGCTTGTACCTCACTCCACTTTCGTACCATATGCTACATCACACGTATCAAGCTGCATCAAGGCGAGCTTCTTAGCAAAATTAAATACTGACGGCCACAGCCGGAAATATCACATAGTCACCACAATCAGGTTTTAAGGTTTCACTTTCATTGCATTCGCCACGTCGCAACCAAACTGTCATGTTTCAACCTAGCCTCGACCTCTGGCTAAGCCACAGATAAATCAGTCTCAACATACAACTTTTCTGTTTCACATCCGTTGGATTCGCCAGTTGTCAACCAGTCTATCGCCTTCCAACCTAACTAGACATCAGACTAAGATGTAGATCAATCTCTCACCACACCCAGATTTCTTGCTTTCACATTTTTTGGCTTCATCAACCCACAACCGAACTTACGCATTCCAAACTAACTCAGACCTCGGGCTAAGCTACAGATGGGACAGTCGCCACAACAGGTGCCTAGGTTTCACATTCGCAGCCAAAGTGTGATATTCCGACCTAACATGGACCTCAGGCTAAGCTAAAGATTAGTCTGTCAACACACACTGATTCCTTGCTTTCTCATTTGTTGGCTTCACCAACTCACAACCAAACTGTTACATTCGAATGTAACCCAGACACCAGATAGAGCTACAAGTCAGTTGGTAACCACAATCTCCTACAAAGAGCCGCTTATCCCAGCAAACCAGCAAGGTTCCACAGAAAAATGTCTCCTACAGAAGCGTCACTCCATGCGTTTGTTCAATCCCGTTTAGACAGTGCGGTTGGTTTGAAGTCTGGAACTGTAAACTTGGTGACACTTTGTCGAAACAGGTAACCAAAGAATATAGGATTCAAAATTACTTCTGTACTGCAATTTTGTTTTATTTACCCATTCAAATATACAACACCAATAAGGGCGTATAGGCGTAGGCCTAAGGAGAGGGGATGTCAGCAGGCCTGAAAGGTTGGGCCTGACCCAGGCGCCAGTTATCCCAGGTGCGCCAGTGACGGAGAGTCAAGCCTGTCGTCACACTCCGGAGAAGTACCGGATCCAGTCTCGCACGTAGTACTCGGCCAGGTTGACCAGCACGGTGTTGGTGTCGCACGAGTAGGGCGCCACCGAGACGATGCCGAACTGCACGCCGTCGATGACTGCCGGGCCGCCGTCGTCGCCCTTGCAGATGCTGCCCTCGAGGGGCGCCACGCACAGCATGCGCTCCGTCAGGTTGCCGCCCTGCCCGTCCACGCACTCCGTGTTGTTCACCACCTCCATCTGAGACAACTGCCGAACAGCACGCTCTATGAGGGTAAATGCTGAGTATTTTTTTTTTCTAATTTAACTGTAATTTACACTGCCTGCAAAATAAGTGAAGCACATGGAACATACACTATGTGATCATAAGTATCCGGACACCGCCAAACACATGCGATTTTCATAGTAGGTGCACTGTGCGGCCACATACTGCCAGGTACTCCGTATCAGCGACCTCAGTAGTCATTAGACATCGTGAGAGCACAGAATGGGGCGCTCCGAGGAACTCACGAACGTGGTCAGGTGATTGGGTGTCACTTGTGTCTTACGTCTGTACGCGAGATTTACACACTCCTAAACATCCCTAGGTCCACTGTTTCCGATGTGATAGTGAAGTGGAAACGTGAAGGGTCACGCACAGTACAAAAGCGTATAGGTCGACCTCGTCTGTTGACTGACAGAGGTCGCCATGGGTAATAGAGTCGTCACGTGTAATAGGCAGACATCTGTCCAGACCATCATACACGATTCACTGCAAGTACTACGACAGTTAGGCGGAAGGTGAGAAAACTTGGATTTCATGGTCGAGCGGCTGCTCATAAGCCACACATGACGTCGGTAAACGCCAAACGACACCTCGCTTGTTGTAAGGAGCGTAAACATTGGACGACTGAACAGTGGAAAATCGTTGTGTGGAGTGACGAATCACGGTACACAATGGGGCGATCCGATGGCAGGGTGTGTGTGTGTGTGTGTGTGTGTGTATATGTGTGTATGGCGAATGCCCGGTGAACGTCATCTGCCAGCGTGTGTAGTGCCAACAGTAAAATTCGGAGGCGGTGGTGTTATGGTGTGGTCGTGTTTTTCATGGAGGGGGCTTGCACCCCTTGTTGTTTTGCGTGGTACTATGACAGCACAGGCATACATTGATCTTTTGAGCATCTTCTTGCTTCTCAGTGTTGAAGAGCAATTCGGGAATGACCATTGCATCTTTCAACACGATCGAGCACCTGTTCATAATGCAAGGCCTGTGGCGAAGTGGTTACACGACAATAATATCCCTGTAATAGACTGGCTTGCACAGAGTCCTGACCTGATTCCTACATAATACCTTTGGGATGTTTTGGAATGTTGACTTCGTGCCAGGCACCATCGACCGATATCGACACGTCTCCTCAGTGTTGCACTCTGTCAAGAATGGGTTGCCGTTCCCCAAGAAATCTTCCATCACCTGATTGAACTTATGCCTGCGAGAGTGGAAGCTGTCCTCAAGGATAACGGTGGGCCAACACCACATTGAATTCCAGCATTACCGTTGGAGGGCGCCACGAACTTGTAACTCATTTTCAGCCAGGTGTCCGGATACTTTTGATTACATATTGTGTGATGGAATATCAATATAACTTCGTATGGATATCAATGTAACTTCGTACACCTACGAACACCATCGGCAAGTCTGTAAATGATCTGAGCTTTAATTCTTTGTGACAAGTAGGATGGCCTGGTAGGGTACATGAGGGGCGCCAACGACGCCAGGTTTTCTGTGGTCACCCTGAAGGACTTGGAGGTACTGTGTGCTCGTGTGAAACAGCGTTTTCGTTATCTGACCGAGTTTGAACGGAGTCTCATTGTGGTCTATTTTCGGCCTGCTGGTCGAATGGTGCAGTACCCAGATTTGTGAAGAATTTGGATGTGACAGTGGTCTGACGTTGGACCAAATGGGAATGTGAGGGTAGGGATGCTCGTCGTCAAGGTTCCGGTCGACCTCGCCTGATCACCACAATGGAGGATCGCCGAGTGTTTCCCTAAGCACATAGTAATCAGTCGACATGTGAATCTGCCATCCAACAACTAGTAGTTAACTTACTACAACAGTCCGTGTTATCCCGCGCCACTGGCTGGAGATTAGCAGCAGCTGGACTAATGAATTACCATCCCGTGTGTAGGCTGCTATTAACACCACAACACAAACGGAAGTGTGTGGTGTTGTGCCTTGACTGGCAAGCATTACAGCTGATGGATGGCGTCAATGATGAACTGCAGTCCTACACCACCCGAGATGATCATTGTCAGCGACTATGGCGTAGACTTAGAAGTCCCATTCTTCCACTGTTTTGGACACAGCTGTCTTATTGCTAGTGTCATGGCAAGCTGAGCCATCAGGTATTACTTGGGGTCACGGCTAGTAGTGAATGAGGGAACTCTGAGAGCCCAACACATGTGTTATTTCGCATATGACCGTACTGTGGTACCATTGTTAACAGTACAGAGTTGGTCCATAGATGGCATGCAACTCCACGAGCTTTCTGCGTGATGCTGACGAACACACATGGCCAGCGAGATCCCCAGATCTGCCCCGTAGAGCGTCAGTGGGACCAATTCGGACGTTAGACTTCAACGGCCTTAAGACGCCCTACCAAATAGAATCAGTGTTTGTATCCGGGCCAGAAGGGGTGTAAGGCCGTACTGGTAAGTGGGCTCACAGTGTAAAATTCTCCGTTAATTTCAATCGCTTTTTTAATCACTGAAATAACAGCGCATATCCCTTCGAGCCGTGATGTCTCATTTCATTTATGTCTGCAGGCTTCTGTGGCCGTTGCCAGTAAAGTTAAAATTTTCTGGAATGTTAAGCCGCGTCGTATTTCCTTCTAAAATAAACGACGTTTCGGACCCTCTGCTGGGATCTTCTTCAGGATGTTTCGGTGACCACTACTGCATAGTGTTCTAGCTACAGTGGACACCGAAACATCCTCAAGAAGATCCCAGCAGAGGGAACGAAAAGTCGATTACTTTAGAAGGAAATATGACGTGGCCTAACATCCCAGAAGATTTTAACTTTGTCTCATTTCGTTTCATCCTCCCCTCCTCCCTGCTTCACATTCATTGTCAGGCACTGTACATTCTACATACTGCGGATAGGCTAACAACAGCCACACTGTTGCTGTTCAACCTTTCGATGGGATAATTCTGTGGCCTGGTGCATGAACCTGATAACCCACATTAAAAAAATTATTTAATATGACTGAGTGAGTGCTAATGCCATCTGTTATCATTTGCTAAATAATGGCATTCATATCTGTTTGCACTTTCAATCCACAGACGCCACTTGTGGTTGTTTGTATTTGTAACTAAGCATTCTCTTGTGCAAGAATCTGATAAACCTCAGGAAATGGCTGAACAAAATAACAAGAGATTTTCTGCTGCAAGAAACCTTGACATTTCATTGTTAGAGCAGTCAAATGAACCAGGCAATCTACTCTGGTGCAAGAACCTGATAACCCACATTAAAAAAAAATTATTTAATATGACTGAGTGACTGGTTCAAAATTGTTCAAATAGCTCTGAGCACTATGGGACTTAACTTCTGAGGTCATCAGTCCCCTAGAACTTAGAACTACTTAAACCTAACTAACCTAAGGACACCACACACATCCATACCCGAGGCAGGATTCGAACCTGCGACCGTAGTGGTCGAACGGTTCCAGACTGTAGCGCCTAGAACCGCTCGGCCACCACGGCCGGCTGAGTGACTGGTAATGCTATCTGTTATCATTTGCTAAATAATGACATTCATATCTGTTTGGATTTTCACTCCACAGAGGCCACTTCCAGTTGTTTGTATTTGTAACTAAGTATTCTCTTGTGCAAAAATCTGATAAAACTCAGGAAATGGCTGAACAAAATAACAAGAGATTTTCTGCTGCAAGAAACCTTGACTTTTCATTGTTAGCGCAGTCAAATGAAGTAGGTTATGTACTATGGATTTAAAATATTGAAATATATTATCAACTGGATAAACATATGAATTTATTTATTGTGAAATTTACTGATTCAGTTTACGTAACGGAAGATGTGTACCGCATCATCACTAGCAGCAAAGAGAATAAATTAGTGAAAATTAAATATCAAAGTTGCTCACATTCTACTTTGCATATTAATTTGAGCTGAGACAATATCAAAAGAAAGAGGAAGAAAGCCAAAGCGTGATGAATCATCCTGGCAGAGGAACAAACAAGCGACCAATCGTACAGAAGGAAAGAAGTACATCGGCAACAAAGGAAGACATGTTGTGTAAATTGAAGGATGTAAACCACGTAACTGCTCGAAGAAATGCTTCCAGAACCTTCAAGAACACTTGAGGTCCAATATCCGATCTCATATTACAGCCTTCCCGATGCCACTGGTCAGAGATTATTTCTCTCTAAGTGCGTTACTCTTGTGGCACCAAAAAGGCGTTATGCAGCTAGTGCACAAAAAAACACAGAGCTATCAGCCTACATCGCAGCCTACCTGTAAGTTCAGAAAACATTATGATTTGTAAACAAGTACTCAGCCGCTGTTCTTGGAATTAAAATAGCAAAAATTTATTAACCACCGTTATGAAGAAAATAAATGCAACTCCGACAGAAGACAAGAAGGGACAACACCAATCAAGACCATACAAGGTATCTGAAGAATGGAGAATATTATTCGAGATTTCATTAACAAAATAACGATATACGGGAGTCATTACAAAGGGAGACAAAATGCTAATAGGAAATACCTGTCTCCAGAACTATAAGCTATATCACATATATGGAGAGTTGTATTGGCAACACACAAGGATCAATAACATTCACCTTCTTCGCTCATATTTTCAGAACAGAATTTACATTACATTTTGGCGAACGCAGTCTGAACTCATGTAAGCGCTGTGATGTTGTAGAAACAGAGAAAAGGAGCATCCTAAGAGGCAAAGAGCTGCATCTTCGGAAAGCTGAAAAAGCCCAAACACAGATGAAAATAGTTCTTGAGAATGCTGCTGGAAGTGAAACGCTTTTCACAATAGAATTTGATATGCAGCAATGCAACTCCATACATACATACCAGTGTCACATTTTCTCCCAGGCAGTTATGGACACAAAATCTTGGAATCCATGACTCTAAAGCAGAACCTCACATGCATATGTAGTCAGAGGATGTTGCTGGTCGGGGATCACAAGAAGTACTGTTATATTTATATGCATACGTAAAACAACTAGAAGGGTCAACAGAAGCCAAACACTTGATAGCATTGTCAAACTGACTGAGGGCCAAAACAAAAAGGTGAATTTCGTATCTTTTTGATAATGTGTTGTTCATGTTTGAAAATTATTCCACACAGTGGAAGACAAATTTCCTATATTTGGGAATATATTTTTATCTTGTGACCATGATTTCGGTGTTATAGAAAATATGAAAAAGAGACTCCTTGTTGTACGTACACCAGAGGTAGGTAAAAATTAGTAGAAACATGCAAGGAGAAACAGCCTTTTCATGAGAAACGGATGGTCCAGGAAGACACTGCGTCAGCTGAAAATTAGAAGAACTACTTAATATTTAGGAATGAAGACGCTGATAACAACTTTGTGAGAATACAAACGGCTACACACATCACGATTACCCAACACTTACCAGGAAAATACTGCATTGCATATTCGCTCAATCCACAATTGGAAAAATACAAATAAGTCAACATTGCAAAGAAAGACAAGACACAACATGCCTAACACCTCTCCACTAATACCGCCTACCAATCAATGAAACTAAACTGAAGGACCTGATGAAACTGTGCCAATTTACACCTGAAGAACACCGAGAATTTTATACTGGACTGAGGATCAAAGTGCCTACATCATGCAAACTACAGGATAGGTAAGCGACAGAGCAACAAATGCAAGAGCAACAGCAACAACGACAGTACTCTCATACTGAATGTGAGTCAGAAAATTCATTGGATGATAAAGATAAGGAGTAAAAAAGTATTGTAGTTTACCAGCTTCATGCCGTGAAATAATTAAATTCTGTTTGATGCACTTTCTAATTCTTATTTTTTCGTGGATAAAACAGTAAGGTATATTGTCAAAAATTTGTGAATAATTAGTTTATATTATTAACTTTGAAAAGGTAAATACAAAAAAATTCAATAATAACCTTTAAAATAATAACAGGTTGCACTTTATTAAATATTTCAAAAATAACATGTGTGAGTTATTACGTTGATGCACCAGGTCATAGAATTTTAAAATGCAATACAAAAAATAAGAAATTCAAGAGGATGAAGTGAGTTATGATTTTTATGACAATATATGATGCCATTTACACTATCTTTTCATTATGAGGATGATGTGATAGTGGGCCCTGGTGGCTGTGGATAAGTATTTTGATGTGTAAAATACTGGAGAGGATGTTAAATGAAAAGGACCCGGGTTGGCTATGTGGGAATGAACTAATACGTGGGCTTTAGGTGTTATGTGATGGAGATGCCAGTACAGGAGAGTCAAGCTCAGTATTGTGTTTTGTTTCTTTTTAACGTCATTTTTACGTGAGTGATACGCTCTGATACGTTTTTCAACGGATCTTGAGGGGAGAAAATGGACTGCCAAGTACAAAATATAGGATGCTATTTAAATGATGTACGGCTGTTAATATTAGGCTGGTGCATAAATTCGTACCGTTTTTGTTTTGAATGTTGGTGTTCCGGTTGCTAGAGGTTTCTTTATCGATTTTCACATTGAATTTGTACTTCCAGTGGCAATTATTTGCACACATTCTTCTTGCGGTCAGCTACAATGAGCAGAAAAGTTTATGTTATGATATGGAAATGATATGTTTAGTGAACTAACACAGATCTCTCAACACTGAGCACTATTTTTCCCACCGAGCGAGGTGGCGCAGTGGTTAGACACTGGACTCGCATTCGGAAGGACGACGGTTCAATCCCGCGTCCGGCCATCCTGATTTAGGTTTTCCGTGATTTCCCTAAATCACTCCAGGCAAATGCCGGGATGGTTCCTCTGAAAGGGCACGGCCGACTTCCTTCCCCATCCTTCCCTAATTCGATGAGACCGATGACCACGCTGTCTGGTCTCCTTCCCCAAACCAACCAACCAACTATTTCTCCGAAGCTGAATTATTGACAAGTTACAATTATAAAACACAAGAGAGTCAAGAAATTCTCCTCACTGATCACAAAACACTCCTGTGCACCACATAATCATCATCTATGAAGCGGAACATATACAGTTTCTTGATAGACTTATCTGATTTCACATAGCAAAATGTGTCCTTTGAAACCGTTGACCAATACATCTCAAGATAGTCTGTATTTGTTCTTCATTATTACTGTAAAATATGTGGCATGTGAATGATTTTGCAGTGCTGCAAGATTTTTCCCCAGAAATGAAAGCAAAATAATTGGGACACATGATGAAATTTCCATATATGATGGATTTTGAAGCACAATTCCAGAAGCTTCATCAAGAACTCTAATGCCAATTTCTAGTATTTCAATAACCACAAGTTTCTTTATACAATTTCTTTCTTTCAAGATGCGAGCAATTGCTGGCATTATCTGCTTTACATCGCCTTTGCTCCCTGTTTCAATAGTATCCACATACATTACACGAATCCCAGGCTTGGAGCATCTTGCGAAACTTGTTTTGTCAAGGACTGACCTAATGCATTTTCCTTATGCAGCAGTACCAACTCATTTGGATCAACATGGGCCTGAAGTAGCAAGGTGAGAATTGGAGGATATATTATGTCAGGTTCATGTAGGAAAGCTTTGATAATTCTGACAGTGATTGGTTTAGCTGTGCTCTTTCTCATTATACTAGCAAGTTTTTTCCTTGTCGAGTGTGTGACTGTTGCTAGTTGAGTTTACGTATTGTCATTTTGTCATTTGGAGGTAGCGAGTGGAGCTACCTTCACTAGAAAACGAAGTCTCAAGTGGAGAAATCGGAGCATTTCCGACGTAAAATACTGTACGTCGGAAATGATCCGATTTCTCCACCTGACACTGGCATTGGAAAACGAAGTACCAGGTGGAGAAATCGGGGTACTTCCGACGGACATTATTTTACGCGGAAATGTTCCGATTTCTCCAATTGAGACTTGGTTTTCTAGTGTTGGTACCTCCACTCGCTACCTCCAAATGAGGAAATGACAATACGTAAACTCAAACGACAACAGTGAAGCAGAGACGCACCTATGGCCACCCGATGATTTGTGTGATTTCGGTTTAGAGCCTGCGGCACCAATACGCCCGATTTTTGAACGTTCCCCATTTCATGCAAATGTCACACGACGCTGGAATGATCACAGTTTATCACATTTGCCACTTCTCTAGTACACGGAAGTAGATCATTGTGGATAAATGCATTTAAATGATCTACATCAAACACCGAATATCTTCTTGGACGTGGGGAGTGTCTAATATCAAGACGGCCCTCCTTAAAACGAGAAAAGATGGTAGAGCACTTGCCCGCGAAAGGCAAAGGTCCCGAGTTCGAGTCTCGGTCCGGCACACAGTTTTAATCTGCCAGGAAGTTTCATATCAACGCACACTCCGCTGCAGAGTGAAAATCTCATTCTGGAATCATCCCCCAGGCTGTGGCTAAGCCATATACTTTCTTTCAGGAGTGCTAGACCTGCAAGGTTCGCGGGAGAGCTTGTGTAAAGTTTGGAAGGTAGGAGACGAGGTACTGGCAGAAGTAAAGCTGTGAGGACGGGGCGTTAGTCGTGCTTGGGTAGCTCCAGATGGTAGAGCACTTGCTTGCGAAAGGCAAACGTCCCGAGTTCGAGTCTCGGTCCGGCACACAGTTTTAATCTGCCAGGAAGTTCCATATCAGCGCACACTCCGCTACAGAGTGAAAATCTCATTCTGGAGAAAACCGTTTTCTTGCCGTGCTCTGTCCAGTGGCATTACCCGCATACACAGCCCAAATGTTGCTGGCTACCTCCGCTGCTGTCCGCCGTCTATGAACTCATACACAATTGAAGACATGCGCTGAGAAACGGGATAACCCTCAATTGTAAAAGCTTAGAGATAAGTGTTGCCATCTGTTGCTGCGTGCGGACAGAAACATTTGTGCTGTGTATGCGGATAATGCCACTGGACAGAGAACGGCAAGAAAATGGTTTTCTTGTTTTAAGGAAGGTCGTTTTGACATTAGAGACTTTTCGAGTTCAGGAAGATGTTCGGGGTTTGAGGTAGATTATTTAAATGCATTAATCCACAATGATCCACATCAGTTTCAAAAAATGGTTCAAATGGCTCTGAGCTCTACGTGACTTAACATCTGAGGTCATCAGTCCCCTAGAACTTAGAACTACTTAAACCTAACTAACCTAAGGACATCACACACATCCCTGCCCGAAGCAGGATTCCAACCTGCGACCGTAGCGGTCACACGGTTCCAGACTGATGCGCCTAGTACCTCTCGGCCACTACTGAAGAACTAGCAAATGTGATAAACAGTATTCATTCCACCATCGTGCGAAATTGCATGAAATGTGAAAGGTTCAAAAATCGGGTGTATGGGTACCGCAGGCTCTAAGCCAAAATCACACAAATGGCCATGGGTGCCTCTGTGCTTGGCCGTCGTCAATTGGCTCGTGAACAACACCGACCATTCGTATCCTGCATCGTTACTGGTGACGGAAAATGGTGCCTTTATGCTAACGTAAAAAAAGGAAAGGAATGGTTGAGCCCAAACAAATCAACAACTTCCCGTACAAACACGCGCGCACATCCACGAAAGGTAACGTTCTGCATCTGGTGGAACTGCGACGGTGTGGTGTACTTCGAATTCCTTCCCCAGTATGTATACACCACTGCTGATATTTATTGTCAACAACTAAGATGTCTTGCAGATGCAGTCCAAGAACAATAACTTAGAAGACTGTGTGAAGCGGTGCTACTCCACAATAATGCCCGCCCTCATTCTGCTAGACTAACGAAAGACACTGTACAGCAGTTGGGTTGGAAAACCATTCCCAACCCACCTTACCCGCCTGATCTTACGCCCTCAGATTTCTACCTTTTCCGCTATCTATCGAACAACTTTCAAGGAGTTCCCAACCGGACGAAAATGCGCTCCGAACAAGGCTCGACAAGTTCTTTGCCTGAAAGCCACGTGTTTTCTGCAGTCGCGGAATCGAAAAGATACCCCAGCGCTGCCACAGTTTTGTACATAGTGAAGGAGAATACGTGTTCATTACTGATGAGTAAAGTCTGCGTTATGTGTATCTGTTGTATATTCTACGAACTTATGCACCAACCTAATAGCCTCGTAAAGAAATAAGATGTAAGAAAGGTGATACACGATGTTTAATGTCCCCCTGTCAGCTAAACAACTTTTGCTTCTGGGCAAAAAGTTTTTTGGAATGGTCAAGATGACTGGGAATAGCGGCATAGATTTTAAATTATGTCAGTGACGGAAGGAGAGGCGCTCAGCCATCAGTCGCAATCCTGTTAGTTTTTATTACTCTTCCAGATCAAGATTTCGGCTGCAAAGAGCCATCTTCAGTGTGCAGGCCGTATCAAAAACAATCATCCGATTTGAAAAAAAATCTTAACTATTATGTTATTTGGGATATGTGCGTAAACAGCGTACTGTTGGAAAGAGCAAACTCTCGAGTTTTGCATGGTTCCCGTTAAGTAGCAGCAGTGTGCGCCCAATTCAGTTCTAGTAAAAGTGGTGTCGGGACACTAGGAAGCGATTTGTGTTCTATGTTTTGTACAGTGCCGGTCAGTAATAACTGTTCAGCGGGACTTTCCCACTAGGTATGGTGTGGATCCTCCTATAGCACAGAACATTAGACGACGGCATGAATAATTCCGAGAAACAGGTTAAATCGCCGGGCCGTCGCCGAGTGTCTGACAGACGTCGAACGCGTCCGCCAGTTTCACAAGGAGTCCGCAGAAATCCGCTCGTCGTGCAGCTCGACGTCTCAACAGGTCCCTGATGTCGATCTGGCGTGTGTTGCGGCGTCGATGTTAACGCATGAAACCCTACAAAATTCAGCTACTGACAAACAACAACGTGTGCAGCTCTGTAATTTCGTTCTTGGCAAGATGGAGGATTACAGTTTTCTTCCACGCTTAGCGTTTAGTGACGAGGCAACATTCCATTTAAATAGAATGTTGAACCGTCATAATGTGAGAATATGGGGTACGCAACAAACACATGAAGTTGTACACTCCTAAATTTAATGTGTTTTGTGCTGTTTCACGGGAAAAGGTGTACGGTCCATTTTTCTTTGCCGATAACACTGTTGCGGAAAGCACATATCTCGATATGCTTGACAACATTATTTTCCCATAGTTGGAGACTGATTCAAAACGACTTGGTTTACGAACAGGATGGGGCAACGTCACACTGACGTCTGGAAGTGCGGGAATTTTTAAATCGAAGGATTACTGAACGATGGATCTGTCGCACTGGACCAAATGATTCAGCCTTACATTACTGTCCTCCAAGGTCACCGAACCTGACTGTATCTGATTATTTCTTGTGGGGTTTATAAAATACTCTATGCGCCTCCGTTACCAACAACAATGAATGAATTGCATCGCACAACAGCAGGTGCTGAAGCTGTAATTCAAGACGTGCTGTAATATATTGATTATTCCTTGATACTGTAGTGTTATCTTGAAGCTGTGAGAAAGAACGACAGGCCGTCCAAGGCGCGGAAGCAGAGACGATGCTGCGGGCAGACGAAAGTAGGAGAGATATTGTTACGTGAAGTAAACCGTAAGGGGAGAGCCTTGCGAAAATGCAGACGCCCACAGAAGCGGTCCCAGGGCACTAGTTACTCTTCAAGGAAGTAACATGTAACTTCATACGTCGTCCAGACGCTGTCGTAGGTTGCCACTGTAGATCTTTGTAACCAACAGGCACGTACTAGCGTACGAAGCCAGCTTGATACCAGCCCTGAGAACAGCAACGTCAGTAGGCAAACAAGGGTTAAAAAGAGAGCGAAAACGCCAAAAAGCTGTTTACCTAGCAGTCTCTATTCCGGGGAGCCCGAGGGGCGGGGCTAAATGACGTACAACAACAATGTTGCAAGCCTTATTTGGCAGAGCAGTTACGTTTAGCTTTCTGCTGAACAATGTTGATACCAAATATGGACTTAGTGCAACTGCATTAACATCCCCGCCTTAGGAGCAGTAGAGGGGACCTAACTAAACCGTGATTGGCAGGCGCCTGCAAGAGACCTGTGGGATTGGCTGGGAGGCTTTAAGTGGAACAAACAGTGCCCCCACGCGACTCTTCAAAACCCTAGATTCCGCATTTTGGCGGAGTTCCCAGTCAGACGATCTGGGCGCCGAATCCGCGTCCGTCGACTCCAGTCTCGGTCCAGCTCCGCTTGAGTCTGCTCTCTCACTTGGAGTGCCTCAGTGAACAGTGGCACATTCAGTATGTTTTGTTTTGCAACCAAGTTGTTGCTTTAAGATGCTGCTAGTGTTTGCTACTGTGGTTAGTATCCACTCCAGGGACTCATGTACTGACTTCTGTTAGTGTTATTCGTGCTTTTCCTAACCCTAGAACTAGCCCCCAGTGTATTAGTTAGTCCTGTCTGGAATAAACAACTATTTCAAAACCCTGTTTGTCCAAGCGTCTCCACTACGAGTTCCCTACCGAGTCTCACCACCTGCATTTCTAGTAAATGCCTGTACCAGTGTTGGCTCAGATAGAAGAAAACAATCAAACGCCTTTACTGCGAATTGTCCTTCTGCCTTCTGCTCTTACCGCTCGGGAGCGCAGACTGACCAGTAACCCTGTTTTTCCCTCTCCCACCTATGTCAGGGCACGACAATGCTCGCTGCAGTGTGGAAACAATTTAAATACCGCAGGGACATATGCCGTGCATCTCAAGGGGGGTTATTGAACACCTATGAAAATGTATAGGGAAAAAACTTTATGAGTTTTCCGTTCATCAAAAAACAAAATTCATTGTACAGGGTTATTACAAATGATTGAAGCGATTTCACAGCTCTACAATAACTTTATTATTTGAGATATTTTCACAATGCTTTGCACACACATACAAAAACTCAAAAAGTTTTTTTAGGCATTCACAAATGTTCGATATGTGCCCCTTTAGTGATTCGGCAGACATCAAGCCGATAATCAACTTCCTCCCACACTCGGCGCAGCATGTCCCCATCAATGAGTTCGAAAGCATCGTTGATGCGAGCTCGCAGTTCTGGCACGTTTCTTGGTAGAGGAGGTTTAAACACTGAACCTTTCACATAACCCCACAGTAAGAAATCGCATGGGGTTAAGTCGGGAGAGCGTGGAGGCCATGACATGAATTGCTGATCATGATCTCCACCACGACCGATCCATCGGTTTTCCAATCTCCTGTTTAAGAAATGCCGAACATCATGATGGAAGTGCGGTGGACCACCATCCTGTTGAAAGATGAAGTCGGCGCTGTCGGTCTCCAGTTGTGGCATGAGCCAATTTTCCAGCATGTCCAGATACACGCGTGAAACTTGCCCGCACGCGTTCAACTGTTTCCTCGCTCACTGCAGGCCGACCCGTTTATTTCCCCTTACAGAGGCATCCAGAAGCTTTAAACTGCGCATACCATCGCCGAATGGAGTTAGCAGTTGGTGGATCTTTGTTGAACTTCGTCCTGAAGTGTCGTTGCACTGTTATGACTGACTGATGTGAGTGCATTTCAAGCACGACATACGCTTTCTCGGCTCCTGTCGCCATTATGTCTCACTGCGCTGTCGAGCGCTCTGGCGGCAGAAACCTGAAGTGCGGCTTCAGCCGAACAAAACTTCATGATTTTTTCTACGTATCTGTAGTGTGTTGTGACCATATGTCAATGAATGGAGCTACAGTGAATTTATGAAATCCCTTCAATCATTTGTAATAGCCCTGTATATTAGTTTCAGAAATATAGACGTACCAAATCGGATGATTCTTTTTTATGCAACCTGTACAGTATTTGAGCTACAGTTCAACAGACTCACAGCAGTTCATGCCACCATATGCGCTCTCAGTTTCCTTCTGCCTAATACACCAGTAAGAGCACGTGGTGAAATGTACTACCGCGAGTCTGATTAATTATAACTATGATACACTGCAGAAATCTAGAGTTGCAAGAGTAGTAAAAGCTAATGGGATAGTGACTAATGGCTGTGTGCCTCTCCTTCGTTATACACAATAGTTCCTTATGGAATCAAAGTTGGTTGATTTTGGCGTCGCTGGGCAGCCTGGCGGGACGTACCTGCAGGGTGTCGGCAGAGGTGCCGTTCTCGGTGCTCCAGCCGGTCACGTTGAGGACGGCCCCCAGCGCCGGCGGCAGCGTCTCGTTGCCGGGCAGCGGGATCACCTCGACGCGGCCCTCCTCCAGTGCGATCTCGCTCGTCAGCGGCAGCAGCGACACGTCGTAGTCCTCGCTGAACATCTTGTAGTTCTGGTGGATGTAGATGGCGTCCGCCTGGTACACGTCGCCGCCGCTGTTGAGGGTCGACGTCCCCACGCGCACCGTGATGTACTGCGCGATCCCGTCTGCCCTCGCAACACAACGTGTTTTCATTTGCTCAACAGCAGCAACCCGTGGGACAAAACTCCACTGCAAGATTCTCGGGCTGTCAGCAGTGTCAGTTGACTCAAACGAGCGTTAAAATGCCATCATAACCTACTCATTAAGAGGCGAAAATCTTATATTAAAGATTTAAGACAGAAAGGCAAATTTTAAAGTGAGAGACTGTGTACATGTGAGAGCGGTGTGCAATTTTATTGAGAGGAAGAACGGTTTTTCCAAATCTTTTCGAATTTTCCACTTCCATTGTCTTTCACACGACATACGCTACCCTCCATAAGTTTGGAAACACCGAGTGATTGTGGCCAATGAGGAGGAGATCTATACTGGGTGAGCATTAACAAAACCGACAGACTGCAGGGACGGACTGCTCACTGGAATTGGAGGAAAAAAGGTCCCGGGAACAAGTACCAGGTAATGGACGGTATGCGTGCAATGACAAAAAAAAAAAAAAAAAAAAAATCTTCCCGGAACACAGTACACAGCTGCATCGCATCCATGCCACAACAGATGTTCAGAGTGGCTTCCGTGGGAGCACGTGCTCAGACGTCACGCCATGCATTGCTGCAGCCTTCCGCACGTTCCGTCCTCTCTCCGAACAGCGTCACAGGCGTCGTGAACACGCTATTGAAGGGTCTGCACATCAGAAACTGATTCAACATAGGCAACACTTCTCAGATGTCCCTAGAGGTAAAAATACAAGAGGTTTAAGTTCGGTGATCTAGTAGGCCATGCTACAGGGGTTCCGTATCTCATCCAGAGTTGAGGTGTCGGCAAACTGTAATGCGGAAGAAGGGTGATGCTTCATCATGTAGAAGCCACATAACCTACCATACGGCCAAAGGCACATTCTCAAGTTGCCCGGTGAGAGTATTCCGGAAGATGGCTCTGAGCACTATGGGACTTACCATCTGAGGTCATCAGTCCCCTAGAACTTAGAACTACTTAAACCTAACTAACCTAAGGACATCACACACATCCATACCCGAGGCAGGTCGCGCGGTTCCAGACTGAAGCGGCTAGAACCGCTCGGCCACACCGGCCGGCTCCGTAGGATGTCCAGGTACCTTTCTCCGTCGAAGCATTGTCGAGTAATATCCACTCGAAGAGCGTGGTCGCCAAGAATTCCTGCCCACGCATGGATGTAGTGTACCGAAACTACCGAATCCAGAGAATTAAAGCACTTAGCGCCTTCCAATGGACTTTACACTTATTCAGAACCCACCTCCCCCACAAAATCATTAAAGGAAAAACGTTTTATCATTTCCTACATTTTCGCTGTTCCTGTAGTAAAACGTCAGCATCAGGAACTTCTTTACAACTAACTCCATTCGCAGTACGGTGGTGTGATACACTGTTGTTTAACGCCTCCACCAAGAGGTCATAACAATACCTCCACTAACAGTTAATTAGTTCAAAAATTATCACGTCGCGCACTCAAAGCATGAACTTTTCATTGCGCAACTTAAAGGTCTTTAATGTGGCAGCTATTGCTACATCAATTTATTACAGCCACTGAAGAAAATTAACAATAATATCATTTATCTTGTATTTGCAATCCAACGAAGATCTCGCTCTGGCTTTGGCTCGTAATTGAAAATGTTGTCTAGGTAGCATGACTATCGCTGTTGGTGCGAAAGGCACTCGGGTGTTAATTACGCCCGATTTGAAGAACTTACGAAGACAATCTTTCAGGATTAATTTGATGAATTATGTCTTTCATTGCAATGTGCTTCATACTTTTTTAAACAATGGTCACTGGAAAATAATTCTTGACACTCACTTTTCACAAAAATTCACATTTATTAAACTTTTTATACTTTCGCTTATTCAAAACATTACTTCATCATACAATTTCGCAGCCGTTACTGCTCTTAATAAAACTCACAACATTTTTCATTGTCCACAATTCAGACTCATCTTTTCATTTGCAACACAAAGTCAAGACTGTTCATAATCAAGTCAAAAACTTGACTGCTCTGTACGCTTCCGCGCCAAAAGACACAAGCCAGGATCAAAGATAACAATAAGTACAAAGATATTCACACTAGATATTATATCGATTTCAACATCTCAAAATATCGAAGTACATACATATAAAAATGAAACCAAATTTGAATAGAGTGAAAAATATGAGACATTACGTACAAATATATTCATTAATATACAGTATCGAAAAATAGGGTTGGCGAGTGGTAATGGTTTCGCAAATAAAGACCCATTACAAGGTGACGGTCTGTTGCAAAAGAATTTAAGTCCTTGGCAGAAAGATGCAAACGTACGGAAATTTTCTGCGGTTAACTGGCACGTAGTGGATCTGTGTTTTGTGCGGGGGTTTAGGCATGTTGATGGTATTCACAGATTGATCACCAATTCTTTTATAGGAAGAAATTAAGGTTAGATCATAAACTGGCTGACAATGACTGCTGTTACAATAACCAGCAGGGCATGGATAGTCTCTGAAAATCCCAGAGCCGTCTTTCTATTCGTGCCATCTCATTGCACCTGCACAAGTCTCTTACCTTAATAGTTAAGAATCTTCGAACTTCTTTGTAGTAAAAAAAATTTCTTATGGATTGATGGGATTTACACTGAATGAAGACTCTTCAAGCCGCTTTAACTTTGATGCAGTAACAAAATATTTGATCAGATGAACATCCTGAACTGAGGAACGTATTTACAGAATTAAAGTCAGCTTCTGTTGCCAGTAATTTTATTAATTTATTTTACGACTGGTTACGAAGTTTAAAACTTGAGGTGCTGCCAACTGTGAACAAGAGGAGGGGCTAGTAACTTATAAGTACTGTGGGGTTTTTATTCTATAAATATTTAAGTAGTTCTTTATTGGGAACACTACGAGTTTTGCACCATAACAGGTACATCCTAAGGCGAAGCACTGTTAATTAAAATTCAGTTTTTGTTAGAATAGAATTTCATAAAAAGCTATTGTACATCGTATCTTCCCGATTCTTTGAGGGCTAATCATGTGAGTACTGATTTTTTTTTTAGAAAGTTTCACAGTTTTGTTTGACAAATACTTTTAAGAATTTTTAATAATTTTTTTTTCCTTTTTTCTAATGGTAGGACAGTAAAGGAATGACCAGTAGTGGTACAAAATACCCTCCGTCATGCACCATGTGGTGTGTTGCGGAGTATACATGTAAATGTAGATGTACGGAAATGGAAAAGTCGTGATGCAGAAGGGTGATACTTAGCCAAAACGAGAGTGAATATTAATGTTCTCTTAGGCGATAGGCCCTTAACAGTCATCAGCAGATGGACATGTGGTTGATTGTATAATGTAGTGAGGGAGATCATTCCAACGTCGTTAATGGTCTCGCTTGGAAAGGACAATTGGAGAAGAAGCGACAGACCTCACGTTTCTGCTGTTGAGTGAGGAAGTTTGCTAGAGGTCAGTGACATGTTGTTCCTTTCGTCCTGTGTCTGGGTCAAGGCTGTTAGCGATACGCCAGCGCACTTCAGAGTTCACTGATTGTCGTCTACCACGCTCAGCATTTCTCAAATAATCCGTTATCTCAGACGAATCGGGCTATAATACCAGAAGTACGAAGCAGCTCCTTCATTGGTACTGCACGTGTTAGTTGTCATTAACCACGAGCATCCATTGGTCTGCCTATGGTGACGTTTTCACTAATTTCGACAAAAATCAGTACAAAAGTATCTAGTCTGACACAGCGACACGTTTTCAATTTATTAGTGCTAATCCAGCCGTGGAGCCACTTGACGGAGCCGTATGATACGTCAAGATTAAGGTACTTGAAATTTATCTCCTTCTTCTCTTAAGACAGATTGCTTTCCATTAATTGATAAGAAACAGCTGTCGATTTAATCGACACGCACCTGGAAATTCTGGCTCAGCCAGCTTCCACTGTTCTCATAAACCGAAGAACTTAATGTGACACTGTCGAATTAATATATAAGTTAGAAATCCAAATTTATCACAGATTAATATGAACTATGATCTTTGTTTGTATACATCATATTGAAAGTATTGGAGAATGATGTACATTCATCAAATGGCAGCATTATACTTAAGTTACTTATAATGTCAAGTTTCACGTCAAATAATACGAGTAGTGTAGCTGCAATTTTGCTTTATTTAATCCCTGATTAGTTTCGTTTTTGTAAGTTTTGTTTTAATAAAGTTTTCGTTGTTGTTAAAATACTTTTATTTTTACATACGATAGGATATTTTGTATTAAGAACGCGTGCATTATCGCACTCTGAACGCTCTCATATTTTCACAAAAATTTGCTAAGTCCTGACTCTACAGCTATTGTCTGAAGACAGTTTCAAATAAATCATGTTGAACATGCAGTAGATCTAAACCGCACAAGAAATGTTTAGTACCACCACCTTGAAGTGCACAGTTTGTTCTTTTCTATCAGAAATCTCTTTTTCCTCAATACTTCACAGCCTGATAAAAATGAGAATCATTAAGAAGTGTAAAGCCGCTTCCTTTAGACGAAAAATGAACAATATAAAAATAGTACCGCAAAGCCCAAAAGTCCCAAATAATCAAGTTCCAAATTTCATAAATGAAAAAAAAGACAAAAAAGTCCCTTTTGGAATAATGTTGCTTGAGTAGTAGCACGTAGATAGAAAAGAAATTCAGTACCAAGTAGCTTAGTGTTTTGAAAAAGAAAGAAAGAAAAAAGATAGAATCCCATTAGCTTCAAAATAAAATCATGGTAGATCACAAAATACCGTAATTAGAAATCACGGAGTAGGACGAACGATCTCAAAGAATACTCCTTATGAGTACTCTTGGAGAATCGTATGTAATACCTAAGAAAGAGCCATGCATTGTTACTGAGTTACGAGAGTTTGCCGGATCAAGTTGTACCTCAGCGTGTGTTGCTCGTATACGTGGGCGCGACGAGATTGTTTTTTGAACGCTACAGATCTGTTATCTACTACGACGCACTGAACTTGTACCAAGTAAATCAGTAACTTCAAATAGGATATCACGTAGAATCCAGATAGTGAAAGATTCGAAATTGTCTTAAATATAGTATTTTGAATAAAAGACTGGACATTGCCCAAAGTTAGAAACTATTAATGATGGACCGATATAGAGACTAAACTTTGAAACCGAATTGTGAGAAAAGAATTAACTTTCGTGTAATCAGTTAATGGACTCTGGAACTTGTATAATATCTTGGACTGAAGTATACGTCATTAATTCCACCTAGATAGGAAAAGTTACTTCCTTACGGCAATGTTAGGATGTGAAAATAGTGCAATAAGCCAGCATTCAGTGTTATTACCGCGTTAATAACTTCTTTCAATCCATTCAATATTGTGTACTCAGTAAATAATTATCTGTGCGACGACACTGATTGTCCAAGGAACGCGGCGTGCATAAGTACTCTTTGCCGCATTAACAAATTATCGCTCTATTACGAACTATTAGGCTCTAGTAATCTGAAAAACTTCAGTGGAGATATTGGTGTTGTGTATGTACTGAAGCTATGATTAATACCGGAATAGGAACTGATATATCCCTACGTGTAGCTGTGTTTAAATACGCCGGGGAGCACGTAATTACTTGACCCTGATCGAGACACATAATACGCATTCGGTGGAATTTCAGCGCGGCCCAAATAGATCTTTTATATAACCTCACTATATACAGCTCTACCGCTAGTTAGCCAGACTGAAACATTATAGAAGGGATCTTCAAAGGAAAAGAAAATCTGGTGGCTGCGTGGCCATGTGATGCTATTTCAGTGATTACAACATCGCATCAGATTTACGAAGAGGTTGGTAATATTTTGGCTCCTCTACCAGTGGACGAAGTTTCTGGGGAACCGCGTTATGGCACTTACTGTGTTCTCCTCGTTAGTGGTCTTCAGTCCGAAGACGTTTTTGATGCAGCTCCCCGTGGCAGTCTACCATGTACAAGCCTTTCATCTCTTCATCATTGAACCTGCTCACGGTAAACAAACATTGGTTTCTCTGTACAATTTTTACCCTCTTCACCTCCCTCCATTACCAAAATCACGATTCCTCATAACGTGTCTTATCAAAGGATGCCTTCTTAGAGTCAAATTGGGCTACTGATTTCTTATTTTGCCCCATTCGATTCAGTGCATCGTTAGTTATTCGCTCTACCTATCAAATCTTCATCACCCTCCTGTCGCACCACATTTCAGAACCTTCTACACTGACGTTACAGAAGTCATAGGATAGCGATATGCACATATACAGATGGCGGTAGTATCTCGTACACAAGGTGTAAAAGGGCAGTACATTGGCGGAGGTGTCATTTGTATTCAGGTGACTCATGTGAAAAGGTTTCCGAAATCATTATGGCCGCACCGCGGGAATTAACAGACTTGAAAGTGGAATGGTTGTTGGAGTAGACGCATAACACATTCCTTTTCGTAAGTCGTTAGCAAATTCGATTTTCCGAGATCCACCGTTCAACAATGTGCCGAGAATACCAAATTTCAGACATTATGTCTCACCACGGACATCGCAGTGGCCGACTAACTACCGAGTTGAGCGACATTTGCGTACAGCTGTCAGTGCTAACAGACAAGCAACACTGCCTGAAATAACCACAGGAACCAACGTGTGACGTACGACGAACATGCGAAACAATGCGTGGAAATTTGGCGTTAATGGGCTATGGCAGCAGATGACCTACGTGAGCGCTTCTCATAGGTCGTGACCATATCAGTTGAATCCTAAAACCGTCGCCCTGTCATATGCGTCCCGATTCCAGCTGGTGAAAGCTGATTGTAGGGTTCGAGTTTGGAGCAGACCCCACGAAGCCAAGGACCCAAGTTGGCAACATGGCACTGCGCAAGCTGGTGGCGTGGGCTGTGTTTACATGGAATAGACTGGATCCGCTGGGTGTTCGACTACTTGGAGACCATTTGCAGCCATTCATTGACGTCATGGTCCAAAACAACGGCGTAACTTCAAGGGATGACACTGCGTCTTTCACCAGGCCACAGCTGTTCGCGATTTATCTGAAGAACATTCTGGATATTTCGAGCCAATGATGCGGCTGACCAGATCCTCCAACATGAATCCCATCGAATATTTATGGGACATAATAGACAAGGTCAGTTCGTGCCCAAAATCCTGCAGCGGCAATATTTTCGCAGTTACGGACGTCCGCAGATGCAGCATGGCTGCAGGGAACTTCCAGCGACTTGTTGGGTTGCTGCTGTCGTGATGCGGAAACGGAGCAATTTATCTGAAGTCCGAAAGGGCAAGATCAGTGGCTTCTTGGGCAAGGATGGAAATATTTCTGAAGCGGCTACGTTTGCAAACTGTTCGTGTGCCGCTGTCGTTAAAGTATACCGTGCATGGCAAAATGGCAACATCCAAACTCGTCGCCGAGGCAACTGTGACGCACCATGGTCCATATACGACAGGGTGGACGACGGCTGCAGAGATGTGTGCGGCAGAATAGATGTGCAACAGTTTGAGCAACTGACCGCCAGGATGAGTCAAGAGAGTACCAACAGTGTCTCCTTAATGACCATTCAGAGTACGTTGCCGCGTATGGGCCTCCACAGCAGGTGCCTGCTGATTCGTGCACCCATGCTGACTGCTGTATATTGGGGACGAAGGCTGGAATTTTCACGCCAGAATCACAACTGGACATCCACAGGTGGCTTTTCCAGCACAAACAGTTTTGTGCTCCATCGATCAGATGGCTGTTGGCGTGTATAGTGGGAAACGTCTGGAAGCAAACACCTTGTAACAAACTTCGGAAGGCTCCAGGCCAGAAGACGGAGCGTTATGGCCTGGGGGAATGTTTCCGTGGCAATTTCTGGGTGAACTCGTCATTATGGAATGCACAATGGAGCAACACAAGTATGCATCTACCCTCCAGGAGTATGTATGGCGTTGGCAGGTGGACTTTCCTCAGCACAATGGGATGTAACAGCTGAACAATGCCAGATGCCTCACAGCTCACAGTGCGGTTCGAAGAGCACCAAGATAAGTTTACCGTACTCCCCTGGCCATGAAACTCGCCGCATTAAAACCCAATCGATAATCCGTGGGACCACATCGATCGGGCAGTCCGCACGATGGATCCTCGTTCGAGAAACTTAGTGGAGCTGGCCACGGCCCTGGGGTCGGCGTGCCTCCACATCCCTGTCGGTACCTTCCAGAACCTCACTGACACTCTTCCTGCACGTCTCTGCAAAAGCTGGTCGTTCAGGCTACTAAGAGGTGGTCACATTAATGAAATTGGATAGTGTATTTTCTGTTCTGTTGACGAGCCAGACTGTGTTTCCAAATTGTTTCTCTGGGACATTACATGTATACATTTCACATATTTTGAAAGGATTAAACCTTGATTATCACTACTTCAGGGAGTACTCCTTGTTTATAAATCACACACACACATACACACACACACATACAGATATACAGACCTTCAAACTGAACCCCTATCAAGCTAGTTGGATATCATCGAGCTAGATGGATATTAAATACACTACTGGCCATTAAAATTGCTACACCACCTATATGACGTGCTACAGACGCGAAATTTAACCGACAGGAAGAAAATGCTGTCATATGCAAATGATTAGCTTTTCAGAGCATTCACACAAGGTTGGCGCCGGTGGCGACACCTACAATGTGCTGACACGAGGAAAGTTTCCAACCGATTTCTCATACACAAACAGCAGTTGACCGGCGTTGCCTGGTGAAACGTTGTTGTGATGCCTCGTGTAAGGAGGAGAAATGCGTACCATCACGTTTCCGACATTGATAAAGGTCGGATTGTAGCCTATCGCGATTGCGGTTTCTCGTATCGCGACACTGCTGCTCGCGTTGGTCGATATCCAATGACTGTTAGCAGAATATGGAATCGGTGGGTTCAGGAGGGTAATACGGAACGCTGTGCTGGATCCAAACGGCCTCGTATCACTAGCAGTCGAGATGACAGGCATCTTATCCCCATGGCTACAACGGATCGTGCAGCCACGTCTCGATCCCTGAGTCAACAGATGGGGACGTTTGCAAGACAACAACTGTGGTGTCACCGCCAGACACCACACTTGCTAGGTGGTAGCTTTAAATCGGCCGCGGTCCATTAGTACATGTCGGACCCGCGTGTCGCCACTGTCAGTAATTGCAGACCGAGCGCCACCACACAGCAGATCTAGAGAGACGTACTAGCACTCGCCCCAGTTGTACTACGACTTTGCTAGCGACTACACTGACGAAGCCTTTCTCTCATTTGCCGAGAGATAGTTAGAATAGCCTTCAGCTAAGTCCATGGCTACGACCTAACAAGGCGCCATTAACCATTCCTAGAGAGAGTCTCACTTGTATCATCAAGAATGCTGTATACAAATGATGGATTAAAGTTAAGTATTCCAGCAGCTACGTACTTTTCTTTATAGCATTCATTAGGTATCCTGTTTCAGACTTAACGCAAGCCGGCGTGAGTTGACGCGTGCCCTTTCGGCTTCCTCGCCTTGTGTCTAGACTGTCTTGTCTAGACACAACAACAACCGTCTGCACGAACAGTTCGACGACGTTTACAGCAGCATGGACTATCAGCTCGGAGTCCACGGCTGCGGTTACCCTTGACGCTGCATCACAGACAGGAGCGCCTGCGATGGTGTACTCAACGACGAACCTGGATGCACGAATGGCAAAACGTCGTTTTTTCCGATGAATCCAGGTTCTGTTTACAGCATCATGAGGGTCGCAACCGTGTTTGGCGTCATCGCGGTAAACGCACATTGGAAGCGTGTATTCGTCATCGCCATACTGGGGTATCACCCGGCGTGATGATATGAGGTGCCATTGGTTACACGTCTCGGTCACCTCTTGTTCGCATTGACGGCACTTTGAACAGTGGATGTGTTACGATCCGTGGCTCTACCCTTCATTCGATCCCTGGGAAACCCTACATTTCAGCAGGATAATGCACGACCGCATGTTGCAGGTCCTGTACGGGCGTTTCTGGATATAGAAAATGTTCGGCTGCTGCCCTGGCCAGCACATTCTCCAGATCTTTCACCAACTGAAAACGTCTGGTCAATGGTGGCCGAGCAACAGGCTCGTCACAATACGCCAGTCACTACTCTTGATCAACTGTGGTATCATGTTGAAGCTGCATGGGCAGCTGTACCTGTACACGCCATCCGTTTGACTCGATGCACAGGCGTATCATGGCCGTTATTACGGCCAGAGGTGGTTGTTCTGGGTACTGATTTCGCAGGATCTATGCACCCAAATTGCGTGAAAATGTAATCACATGTCAGTTCTAGTATAATATATTTGTCCCATGAACACCCGTTTATTATCTGCATATCTTCTCGGTGTAGCAATTTCAATGGCCAGTAGTGTAAAATAGCAGTGCTGGAAGAAGGATGAGCGGCGGGGAGCCGGCCCAGGCGGCGGCGGCTGAGCTCACCGATGGTGCAGTGAGCGGCGGTGAGCACCATGGTCGGAGTCAGGATGGAGCCGCTGCAGCGCGGCGAGCCGCTGAACTCGACGGTCGCCTGCCACGGGAACGAAGACAGCGACGCGTTCTGCCCCAGCGCGCGGTCCTCCTCCACGTCATCTGAAACACGACGACGCAACAGCATCGCTGAAAACAAGCGGTCTTGCGGCACGATTGGCTGGGAGACCCCGAGGGGTAGGTTCAGCCACCTGAGCGGAAAGGGTTTCATTCGTCTGCACAGTCACCCCTCTCTGTAAAGGTATGCAACACTGTCTCACTATACAGTGATGAAAAAAAATCTCAGCACCGTGAAGGAGTTGTGCCACGTAAACGAGAGTTGGTAGGTGTGTTTCTACACCTGAAACTTGATGCGTATTCAAATTTTGCGCCAATAGCTAGTAGTGCCACTATGATGAGGCGAAGCAAGTTTGCTTTAAATACACGCTGTAGCAGTTCTGAGCTTTAGTTTCACTAGGTGCTCAAAAGTACCGGGACTCCCCCAAAAACATACGTTTCATACGTTTTTCATATTAGGTGCATTGTGCTGCCACCTACTGCCAGGTGCTCCACACAGCGCCCTCATCGGCGCACAGAACGAACATCAAATGTGAAGTACCAACAAGGACGTTTCTCTATGTATATTAATTGCTTTTTTTTAAAAAAATGTGGGTCATTACTTATTGAACTATCCTAATAAATCTAAGAAACATGGCATAGATCATTATAAAAAATATCACCAAATACACGCAGTTATGTTAGTGCAATAACTGAATTATAAGTAAGGTTGTGGGTTCCACTCTAATTTTTTTTTTTAATGTTTACCGAAATGATATTCTCTCTTACACATTTGAGAGTAAACCGAGTGTGTGGAGGAAAATGATCCATTGTATGTGACAATACTCACTTTATAAGTTCCTGTGCAGGAGTGTTCAGTTATATACGTCATTCTAAAGAAGGAGGGAGCAGAGAATCTCTCCCGTTGTGAGTACTGAAGGAAACAACGGGAAGTTTCCCCTCACCAGCCGCTTCGCAACAATCACGCTGGCAGTCATTGTGGTGCTTCTCATTCTTTCATGTTTCCCATCTGTATGGTAAAAATGACTGAAACTGCGTCACGGTCTTTTGTGAAACATAGAAGAAGAACACCGCTATAAAGGAATGAAAAATTGGTAGTTCTCAATGTTTTTCTGAAGTTATCGGAGAAACATCCGTCCTAATGGAAAAGGAACTAGCAGCAATAACAAATGTAGTGTGTACGCTGAAGCTGCGAATTCCAGACAAGACAAGAAAACGTCCATCACGTGTTTTAGGAAAATGTGACTATTTCGATAAAAATTATTTGCGGTCAGAGTTGCGTGCATTTTTCTTCAGTAACGAATCAGTTCCAATAAACCAGATACTTAAAGCGGTAAATAATGATGATGACTTGCCTGCTTTTAAAAGAATGAATTTTATAAACCGATAAAAGATATTGGGTTTCAATTCGAAAGCAGGAAACAAAATGGCATAATTACAGATAGAGAGGATATTGGTATGTGTAGGAGACGTTATCTCCAGCAAACAGTTCAGACATGAGAATAGGAAGATTTATTATCCTGACAAAACAATTGTTAATGCAGGGCTTGTGGCACAAAATGTGTGGACTGACGAAACAGTGACTTTTGTTTAAGGTTTATCAGAGGGGTCATAAAATCCGACGCGAAAAGGAAAAAGGCTAATTATAGCGCATACAGAAAACAACTGTGGTATCGTGGAAGATGCTGACTTGATTTTTGGATTAAAAAAGAGTGGAGATTATCATGGAGATACGAATAGTGAAGGGTTCCTAACACTGTTCAAAGATATTTTACCCAAATTAGAGCACAACAGTGTTATAGTTATGGTCAGTACTTAGTGTCATAGTTTTAAGGTTGAGTGGAGGCCATAAAAATCTTGGAGGGAGGAAGACACTGTACACAGCCTGAAGGGAAAGGGAGCACATGTCTATCGTATTGAGATTAAGTTTGAATTACTGAAACAGGTTGAAGCTTACGTTGCAGATCAGTAAACTTGCGGCATAGTCTGTAGGTCAGATTGTCGTTAGGTTACCGCCATAACACCGCAATTTGAACCTCTCTGAAAGTATTAGGAGCCAAGTCGAAGGATATACCACAAGAAATGATAACGACATTTAAGCTACCAGATGTGCATAAATTAATGCACAAAGCTCTGCTGCACTTCAATGCCGAACGCTGGTAGGTTGCAGAACAACCTGTACTAAAGAAGAAGAAAAAAATGTGGCACTTGGATGGCTTCATAGATTGTGTTGTTGATCGGCCACATATCAGTTGAAGACAGCAGTTCCACTGATGAAATGTCTTGTTTAGATTCAGAGATGGAAGGAGTTCAGAGGTTACAACAACGCTGAGGTGAGTAATACCGGAGGTGGCTTCAACATTTCATTATATATCAAAATCTCTGCAATACGCTGTTAAAATCGTCCGTTACTCTCACAGGTAAATTATACTGGGTTCACGCAAGTATTTTTTGATCTCCTTTTTCTAAGCTAAAATTTGATTTCTGTCTGGTCCCTTTGGAAGCGTAATACCAGAGTACTACTGTATATTAATTTATCCTTATTAGAATTTAAATGGCATTTTCAGTTTTATTATGTGTTTGCTGTTAATCGATTTTATTAATTATCTGCAGGTGTAACATTTTGTCTAATCTGCTTCCGAATGTTTTATTTTAATACTTGTGATGCGATTGGTTTTAGCGTTCCAGCGTTTTCAAATACCTATCTTTGACTATTAACATAAAGCAACTGGAAACAAATCAAGCGAAACATTATTAACATTCCATTGTGGAACGTCAAACAGTAACAAATAACCTTCCACACGCATCACTGCGGACTTGATGGACCGGCTCTCCTTTTTGAATGCGCCGCTAAAACGTTGTGCATTGGGTTATTTAAGCTGAATAGTGCGAGGAAGCTACGCTGCCACATAAAACGTTAAGTTTATTATTGTACCCATCTATACATAGCTGACTCTCCGCTAAAAACAAAATCCAATGAGGTAATAGCAAATGCAGAAGAATATGCAACGTAATATCTACATCAGGATTGTTCTCACAATGAACGGACTATACTCATTGGAGGCCATCTGACAAGGAGAGGTCCCCAGCGATGGGATATACTTTTTGAAACCATCTATATAATTTTTTTTAAAATTAAGGTTCCAGGTATCGCACGCAGCAACCATTCGTCCTAGTGGGCCCACATTTGCGAGTAATTGAGAGAAAATAATTCTGAATTTTGCTTTCTACAGTATCAAAAATATCCTTTACACCTACCGGATGCTTAGCGTAAACGTCAAAGAAATTGGTATAGGCACGCACATTTAAATACAGAGGTATGTAAACAGGCAGTGTCTGGCGCAGTTGTTAGATCGGTTACTGCTGCTACAATGGCAGGTTATCAAGATTTAAGTGAGTTTGAACGTCGTGTTATTGTCGGCGCACGAGCGACGGGACACAGCATCTCCGAGGTAACGATGAAGTGGGGATTTTCCCTTATGACCATTTCACGAGTGTACGTAAATATCAGGAATCCGGTGAAACATCAAATCTCCGACATCGCTGCAGCCGGTAAAAGATCCTACTAGAATGGGACCAATGACGGCTGAAGAGAATCGTTCCACTGGACAGGAGTGCAACCCTTCCGCAGATTGCTGCAGATTTCAATGCTGGGCCATAAACGAGTGTCAGCGTGCGAGCCATTCATCGAAACATGGGCTTTCCGAACCGAACGCCCATTCGTGTACTCTTGATGACTGCACGACACGAAGCTTCACGCCTTGCCTGGGCCCATCAACACCGACATTGGACTGTTGATGACTGGAAACATGTTGCCTGGTCGAACGAATCTCGTTTCAAATTGTATCGAGCGGATGGGTGTGGAGACGACCTCATGAATCCAAGGACCCTGCATGTCAGCAGTAGACTGTTCAAGCCGGTGGAGGCTCTGTAATAGTGTGAGGCTTGTGCAGTTGGAGTGATGTGGGACCTCTGATACGTCTAGATACGACTCTGACAGGTGACACGTACGTAAGCATCCTGTCTGATCACCTGCATCCATTCATGCCCATTGTGCATTCCACCGGACTCTGGCAATTCCAGCAGGACAGTGCGCCACCCCACACATCCAGAAGTGCTACAGAGTGGCTCCAGAAACACTCTTCTGAGTTTAAACACTTCCGCTGGCCATCAAACTCACCAGACATGAACATCATTGAGCATATCTGGGATGCCTTGCAACGTGCTGTTCAGAAGAGATCTCCACCCCTCGTACTGTTACGGATTTATGGACAGCCCTGCACGGTTCATGGTGTCAATTCCCTCCAGCACTGCTTCAGACATTAGTCGAATCCGTACCACGTCGTGTTGCGGCACTTCTGCATGCTCGCGGGGGCCCTGCACGATATTAGCCAGGTGTGCCATTTTCTTTGGCTCTTCAGTGTAGTACTCTGTTTATATAAGTTGTGGGGTCGAATACAGTTAGGAGCTTTGAATATTTTTTGTTTTTAAATCTTTATTGACATTACTTTGATTATCATCTTCATTCAGTAGAAGGATTTAACTGTAATTTCTTTACTTCTGTTCCTTTGTAACACGATTTTAATCACTGTATTAACTTGTTAGTGTCTCTCATTTTTGCTTCCTATAATTCTTTTTCCATTTCGAGTCTTTTTTGTCTGTGATTTTAATTATTTCCATCCATTAACAGCGATTTCATTTCTTCCGTTTCATCATCCTATATTTTCTTCAATGTGACTGCATTAATTATTCATTATTTCTCTTCCTTGTTTTGCTTGAACTTCGTTTTACTTATAATCCCTAGTTTCATCTAAATCTTGATCTGCGTTATTTCGTCCATAGAGCAACAAGAATTTATGTTTTAAATGTTTATATGATGAGTACCATCCAAGAAACTGTGTTTCTTGTACCGTAACGAAAATTACATTTTTGACACCATTGCACATATAAATAGATTATTTCGTTTTCTGTGTTTTTTTTTAATTAGAGCAACTGAAAAAGTTATTCCAGTGATTAAAATGATGTAACAAAAGAACAGAAATAACAAAATTACATTTAAAGCCATTAAGTGAATAAAAACAGTTGTCAAAGCCATTTGGATAAAGATTTAAAAATAAAAAATTTCGAAGCAAGTGGCAATATTTGAACGGACAATCTCTAGTGCACATAGCTTATCCTATAACCATTACTTTACGCAACCGATGTATGTAATAATTACTTATTAAAGGCATAAAGCAACACGCGAAATACCGACACTTTTTTCCGTCAGTTCCTCGTGCATGAGGATTCATCAGCGTGAGTGGCTGCATAATATAATGCCTGGAACCTTAACCTACTTCACCGTATAGATGGTTTCAAGAAACCGATCCCACTGCTATGGACATCTCCTAGTGAGTAACAAAACCGTCAAGGACATTTCAACCATTCTAAAGCTGTCCGCCGTGCGGGATTAGCCGAGCGGTCTAGGGCGCTGCAGTCATGGACTATGCGGCTGGTCCCGGCGGAGGTTCGACTCCTCCCTCGGACATTGGTGTGTGTGTTTGTCTTTAGGATAATGTAGGTTAAGTAGTGTGTAAGCTTAGGGACTGATGACTTTAGCAGTTAAGTCCCATAAGATTTCACACACATCTGAACATTTTCTAAAGCTGTCCTGGTCGACTGGGATTTTGAAGGGCACACGCTAAGGGACAACCACAGCTCAACCGAGACAAGGCTTACCTCGTGTCAGGGATTGTGGAGCACGAAATCAGCGGAAGGAATCACTCGCGATTTCCACAGTGGTACCAGCCGTCCAGCTATCACTGTGGTTGAGGGCAGGGAGTTAAAAAGAATGGGTTACAATGGTCAAGCAGCTCAACCCAAGCCACAGAGAAATGTGTGGCTTGATGTGGAGTCAAAAGCGACGCCACTGGACAGTGGGTGACTGAAAACGAATGAGTTAGAGTGATAAACTACGCTGCATCCTGTGACAATCCGATGGAAGGGTTTCTGTTTGAGGTTACCTGCCATCGGGTGTAGTGCCAGCAGTGAAGTAAGGAGAAATTGTGTTACGGTATTGGGGTGTACGCAGTTAAGAAAGGGCTAAACGTGGAAGGATAGCTGTGGAATCAGGCCCACTCGTGAAATGTAGGATGCCAGTTGGAAGTGATGAGTAAGGGAACTGTGTCTGGTCGTTCCGTATTAAGCTTGGGTTGATGGGTTGATGGACACGTGTTTATCAATTCCTTTGTGGGTGTGATGTAATTCTTCATGTTTCTCCTTATAACTACGGCCTCCTTTAAGCAGATGGTACCCAAAAGTACGGTCTCCTTTCTAAGTTTCCAACTTCTGTGGCGTTCCTCCATGCGGGTATACACTGAAGAGCCAAAGAAACTGGTACACCTGCCTAATACCGTGAAGGTCCCCTGCGACGCAACACGACTTTGTATGGACTCGAATAATGTCTGAAGTAGTGCTGGAGGGAACTGACACCATGAATCCTGCAGGGCAGCCCATAAATCGATAAGAGAACGAGGGGATGGAGATCTCTTCTGAACACCATGCTGCAAGCCATCCCAAATATGCTCAATGATGTTAATGTCTGTGGAGTCTGGTGTCCAGCGGAAGTGTTGAAGAGTGTTCCTGGAGCCTCTCTGTAGTAGTTATGAAAGTGTGGGGTATCGCACTGTCCTGCTGTAATTGCCCAAGTCCGGCGGAGAGCTCAATGGACATGAATGGATGTAGGTGATCAGGGAGGATGCTTACGTATGCATCCCCTGTCAGAGTCGTATCTAGACGTATCAGGGGTCCCATATCACTCCAACTGCACAAGCCTCACACCATTACAGAGCCTCCACCGGCTTGAACAGTCTACTGCTGACATGCAGGGTCCTTGGATTCATGAGGTCGTCTCCACACCCATCCGCTCGATACAATTTGAAACGAGATTCGTTCGACCAGGCAACATGTTTCCAGTCATCAACAGACCAACGTCTCTGTTGACGTGCCCAAGCAAGCCGTAAAGCCTTGTGTCGTGCAGTCATCAAGGATACACGATTGGGCCTTCGGATCCGAAAGCCCATCACGATGATGTTTCGTTGAATAGTTGGCACGTTGACACTTGTTGATGGCCCAGCACTGAAATCTGCTGCAATCTGAGGAAGGGTTGCACTTTTGCACTCCTTGAACGATTCTCTTCAGTCATCGTTGGTCCCATTCTTGTAAGATATTTTCCCAGACGCATCGATGTCGGAGATTTGAAGTTTCACCGGATTTCTGATATTCGCTGTACACTCGTGAAATGGTCGTGCCGAAAAATCGCCACTTCATCAGTACCTAGGAGACGCTGTGTCCCATCGCTAATGCGCCGCCCATAACACCACGTTCAAAAATCTTGATAACCTGCCATTGTAGCGGCAGTAACCGATCTAAGAACTGCGCCAAACACATCTTGTCTTATATAGGCGTTTACGACCGCAGCGCCGTATTCTGTCTGTTTACATATCCCTCTATTTGAATACGCATGCCTATAATAATGCCAGGTTTTAGATATGACATTCGTCCCGCTGAATTTTATTTCTTGATTACCTTCCTGGTAAACACGTTCTGCTACGGTCAATTTATCCGTGTGGCCCAGGAGGCAATTCCTCTTTCGGACCAGCAAAATGAAAGAGTATTTAAGATCGGAAAAAGATGCACGACATCCTTTGGCTACACCGGAGGTATATAAAATTCCTTGTAGTTGTGGGCAGGTGTATATCGGTAGCACAAAGAGAAGTGTTAACACCCGTCTTGTTGAACATAAAAGGAACATGTTTACCAGGAAGATAATTCAGCGAGACGAGCGTCATATATAAAACCTCGCATTACTATGCGTACATGTATAGAGAGGCTATCGACAGTAATAAACACCGTAATAATTTTAAGAGGAAAGAGGAAGGTGTTAAACTGGATAAAATTGCGGAGTCAGCGTTGCACCGGAAGAGAGATAATCGATTACTTTCAATCTAGAATGTTGGCATTACCAGAGACAGTCTCATAGCCGGCGTTACGTAATGGACAGTGGCGCCCTCTGCACTGCCTATATAATCTGCGCTTCCTCGAGTTCTCTTTGCAGTTCGCCGCTTTATCTCGGAGGATGCCTCCCGCAGCCGGAGACGAAACGTCAGGGGAGAGTTTTATACAGCGAGCACGGCCTATCAGCCCGGAAGTTTTAAGTGAAGAACTGGGATTATCACCACTTGGCGACTTATTTGCTTTCAACCGTTTCAGACGTTTCTGTACTCCAGGTATGCTTATTACTATGTACTCCATACGGGAATCTGTCCAACGGTCAGACGACACTGTTTGTACGATCCTCCTGGACGAGTAATTTCTTAAACGCGAAATTTAAAACTTCGGCTTTCGTTTTGCTACCTTCCACTGCCGCACCAGACTGGTCAACGAGTGACTGGATATAAGCCTCCGACGCGCTTAGTGATTTTACGTAGGACCAGAATTTTGTCTCCTAGATCTTTTGTTAATGTATCGCGTAGGCACTTGTATGTCTCGCGCATAGATCTTTTCAAGGTCGCACAGTCGGCTGTCGTCATTTGCTCGTTCTCTTTTGAACCGAGAGTGCAACAGCCTTTGCTTCCTCAGAAATTTCCTAATTTCGTTGTCAAACTGCAGCGGCTCTTTTTCGCCCTCAACCCACTAAACTCAGCATATTCTTCTCCAAAGCATGAGTTACAAAGTTTAAATAACTTTATCCATAATTTCTCTACGTCCTTCAAATTGAAACTAAATAGTGTACACTCATTTTCTGAATGGGATGCCACAATCAGCTTATCTGCTTCTTCTGGAATAAATAGTCTCCTAGCCTTCTTCGCGTATTTATTAACTTTAGTAACCACAGTCACTACGGCAAGATGATGGCGACTAATCCCTGTTCCTATACTGACGCCGTCGGTAAGGACAGACCTGTATGTAGCTACAAAATCTGAAATATTTCAAAATGGTTCAAATGGCTCTAAGCACTATGGGACTTAACTTCTGAGGTCATCAGTCCCTAGAACTTAGAACTACTTAAACCTAACTAACCTAAGGACATCACACCCATCCATGCCCGAGGCAGGATTCGAACCTTCGACCGTAGCGGTCGCACGGTCCCGGACTGTAGCGCCTAGAACCGCTCGGCCACCCCGGCAGGCGTTTAAATTGGGATGATCACGTACATAATGTTGTGGGCAAAGCAAACCAAAGACAGCGATTTATCAGCAGAAAATGTAAAAGGTCTATTGAAGAGACCGCTTACATTACACTTGTCCGCCCTCTTCTAGAGAACTGTTGTGTGTGTGTGGGATTCGTATCAGATAGGATTGACGGAGGACATCGAGAAAGCTGAAAGAAGGGGGGTTTGTTTTGTATTACCGCGTAATAGGAAACAGAGTGCTACGGATATGATATACGAATTGGGGTGGCAGTCATTAAAATAAAGGGGTTTGTCGCTGCGCGTGAGCTTGTCATGAAATTTCAGTCACCTGCTTTCTCCGCAGAGTGTGAAAATATTTTGTTGGCGCCCACCTACATAGGGAGCAACGATCTTAATAAAATAAGAGAAATCAGAGCTCGCACTAAAAGATTTAACTGTTAGTTTTCCCCGCGCGCTGGTCGAGAGTGTAACGGTAGAGAATTAGCGTAAGGGTGGCTCATAATTGTGAATTACAGAGTCATCATGTAGACGTAGATAGAGACGAAGTAATTGTTATTGCGGATATACCCGCCGATATCCGCACTCGCGTAGATCCTTGCTATAGTGACTATAGGCACTCAGAGGACCGTACCAGGAGCACAACACAAGGCGACGTAGGGAGAAGTGGTGCGGTAGCTGCGTACCTGGTGCTTGAGCTGCCGTGGCGGCCACGGTACAGAGCAGCAGCAACAGCAGCGGCGGCAACGAGCCGCAGAGAGCGACCAGCCTGAGGGACGTCATGGTGGGGACTGGGCGACCGCAGCTGCGTCCAGGTCCCTGTGGCAGAGCACGCTTATCTGGCGCCGTGCCGACGGACTTGGTACTCGTTTCGAGTGTTCTGTTGCCCTCCACACACACACACACACACACACACACACACACACACACACACACTGCAGTAACACTGAAAACATCTGTCATTATGAAACTCCACTCCCACTTCTCTCATATCACATCATATTCCGAGGTCAACAACTGAGGAGCGTTTTCGCAAAACTCACTCCATGCATCTTTTTTTCGCAAAAAATAGTTTTCTCCTAACATACACTGTTCAGCTTTCTCTAAAAACCTGTGCAGCCGCCTTTAGCAAAACTTGCTTTATTCCACACTTGTATCACAGAGAATACAGCCTGTTCTTGCAAAACTTGCCTCACTTGTATGTGGGGATATTTCCAAAACTCGCTCAATGCTACTTAGTTCACGAAAGATGTTAGCGGTATTGCTGGGTTTTCTCATAGTTTGTTTAGTGTGCGACAGAAGTCGGAATAAATTCTTTCTTGTTTGTGTTATGGGACTCTTGGAATAATTGTTTTGCTTGGCGGTAGAGGCCAGTCTCGTAAACTGACATACAGCCGGGAGAGCAGTTTGCTGACCACATGCCCCTCCATATCCGCATGTGGGCCGAGGATGACACGGCGGCCGGTTGGTACCGTCAGGCCTTCCAAGGCATATTTGGACGGAGTTAAGCTTTTTTTTTTTTGTCTTCGTTTGGCGGTAGAGGGCAGTGCATACTACTTACTTACAAGTGCGCCATCTAAGGCTGCGTTCACAGTGGCACCGACAACAGTCGTCAGACACCGTCGCCAGAGGTCGTCCGATAACATCAGCCGACAGCATGGTCATGGTGCGTCCGATCTCCTCCGTCAGTTTTTGGCAGGGTCAAGGACGTTAGGTTGGGATGGAATCTGTTCTATGTCTTAAGTAGGGTGGGCTGCATACCACGACGCCTCTGTGTTTGAATACAAGTGCTGCATAGCGGCTTCTGCTATTAAAGAGACTCCAAATCAGTGGCAATGAGCTTTCACCTCTCATGAAGAACGTGTCGAGTACTATACACTCTGCCGGCCGGGGTGGCCGAGCGGTTCTACGCACTACAGTCTTAGGTTAGTTACGTTTAAGTAGTTCTAAGTTCTAGGGGACTGATGACCTTAGAAGTTAAGTCCCATAGTGCTCAGAGCCATTTGAACCATTTTTACTATACACTCTGTCTTCAGTTATCGGAATAACCAGACAAGCTTTACAAATATGTGAGATGACGGAGAAATGTTTTGTTACATACTCGAGATAATTCGTGATGACACTGAAAAGCAAGTTATAAACACTCTGTTTCGCTATGTTTATTTAAAGTTGTGCTGACGTAAAAAGATCCCGCACAGTAGCCATAAGCATATACACTGTAGTGCCAAAGAAACTGGCACACGTGTGGATATTCAAAACCAGAGACCTGTAAACAGGCAGAATATACAGCTGCGCCGGCAACTCCTATGTAAGAGAACAACTGTCTGGCACAGTTGTTAGATCGGTTCATGCTGCTACAAAGGCAGCACAACTTTAAGTGAATTTGAACGTGGTATTATAGTCAGCGCAACAGCCACGGGACACAGCATCTCCGAGGTACCGATGAAATGGGGATTTTTCCAGTCATTGGCTCAAATGACTAAATGGCTCTGAGCACTATGGGACTTAATATCTATGGTCATCAGTCCCCTAGAACTTAGAACTACTTAAACCTAACTAACCTAAGGACATCACACAACACCCAGCCATCACGAAGCAGAGAAAATCCCTGACCCCGCTGGGAATCGAACCCGGGAACACGGGCGTGGGAAGCGAGAACGCTACCGCACGACCACGAGATGCAGGCGCTCAAATGACTGATTGATTATTAAAGGTAGAGGGTCTGCAGTTTTGTCATAGACAGATTTAATTACTTTAGTGTCTATTTGGTCCCACCCTGCAGAGTTTTTGTTTAAGGACAAAATAGCATTCTTTACATCTTCAACTGAGACTTTACTAAATGCCACTTGGGAGTCACCATTGTGGATGGTTGGTTGGATGATTTGGGAAAAGGGGCCAAACAAGGAGATGATTGGTCCCATCAGATTAGGGTAGGATTGGGAAGGAAGACAGTTGTTCCCTTTCAAACAAACCATCCCAGCATTTGCCTGAAATGATTTAGGGAAATCACGGAAAACTAAAATCAGGATGGCCACACACAGGTTTGAACCATAATCCTCCCCAATGTTGGTGTGGGCCAAAGAGATGTACACTGTTTTGATAAATAACCACATCAGCATTAGATTTTGCTGCATTTATGGGTAATTTCTTAAAGCATTGAGATATTTGAACAGGACTGAAAACAGTGTCACTATTTTGTTTAACTTTGAGATTTCTTGGTGATTAACTACTGTACCTAATTCAGATTTAATAACAGACCAAACTACCTTAGATTTATTATTATGTCCCAAAATCAGCTTATTATTTGACATTATTTTGGCAGTTTTGACAACACCTTCAAACAACTTTGTAATATTTCTAGTTTTCTAGCACTAGATATTTTAATCCTGGAGTAATCCTGTATAGTTTACTTTTGGCTTTTTGGTGCCAGATCTTTGGTGGGAATGGTTCATTGCACACGTCTAGATAACTTACTTTGAAATTTATCAAATTTCTTAGTACTTGACACACAATTATCTATATGCCATTTTAATGGATCAATTTTGTCACACAACAGGTTCAAGTTATTTTCACAAAAGTTTCTTTTCATAAAACCTTTCTTAACATCTGGTTTAGTTATTCCTGTCAGATGAATAAACAAAGCAGAATGGTCAGAAATTCCTAAGTCCAAACAGAACTTGTTTTCACAGTCAAAAGTAATTTGCCAACACATTGTCTATACAAGCAGCTGACTGAACATTTTCTCTAGTGAATTTACGAAAGTTTAGTTTAAAGAAGAGTTCTGAAGCAATTCAATAAACTGTTTTGAGCTATAGTCATGACTTATCACATTTACTTTAAAATCAGCTGCTATGATAATATTTTTCTTCCTTTCTTTCTGAAGTTTATCAAAAAGATATGGATGCTTAGTCCAGTCTAGTACAGGACGGTAGCTGCTACTGGCTGAAGGAGTGGCCTCAATCCCATTCCATGTCTCTTCTTCCCTGGACCACCCCATCCACAGTGTGGTGTAGACGGCAGGCATTGAACCAAGTATTGCCAGCCCGATGGTTGTCTTCCGTCCCACATTCCGAGACTACAGCACCTGGCACTCCACTGCTGCTGGTAGTTCATCAGCTCTCCCATCAGTAGTGGGTGATGTGACATAGCATGAAGTTCATCAGTGGAGTTTAGCTCTGTGGTGCTACGTGGCTGGCTGGTGCTGCGCTGGTTGATCTGAGATTAGACTTACTAAAACATGCTCATGGAATGGAATGATGCCAACACAGACTCCATCATTCCCATTAACCTGAACAGTTCTCCCCTACTTGAAGCTGGGGCTCTGGTATTTAAAGAGCTCTCTGTAGCTCTGTGACATCCTGTTTACTAGCGATGACCACATGTGGCCTCATTATTCTGCTACCCTTGCTTTAATTCTCTCTTAGCAGCTAGTTAAATTAGTCTATGAGTGTTTCCCCTAGCCATGTCTATTGTTTCTTGTGTTATCCCGCCATACGAATGAGCATGCACGTTATTTTACCTAATCGCTGTCCTATTGTTTTCCTGCTGTTGTGCTCTCTCTCATTTAGCTAGCGCAGAATTGCAGACTGTGCTGCCCGTCCGTCTTGCATCAGTGTGCTTCCTGGTCTGCTGCTAATTGTGGAGCAACCGGCCTATCTTACGTCAAAGGGTTGAATTCTGTTAAAAATTTTATAACTTGGAACCCGTATTACTCTGTGCTGTAATAGTATATAAATTTTTAATAATTACAAAGTAGTTACTGTGTTTCCCTAAGGCAGCAACTTAGTTGTTAGATTTTCAATAAGACAAGTGTTCTGGGGTGGATGTTCGTTCCAGTACTCTTTCTACTAATCGGTGACAGCAAACATCTGAGATGGAAAGAGTGACCCAATAGCTTGTGTGACTTCATGTGTATGAGCGGTGTATTCTGGAAAATAGTACTTAAAAATGATTTCTCATGGGACCCCATTGACCTGAACCATTCTCCCCTACTTGGAGCTGGGGCTCTGATATTTAAAGAGCTCTCCATAGTTCTGTGAACCAGATATTTTTTTCTGAGTTGTGGAGGAACAATACTGGACATAACAGGCAACCACTTAATATTAGTCAGTTTGGTAGTACGAGAAACGGTCTTCAGGGGCTCATTCAGATGTAAATATATCTTAGTTGTGTGTGCACTGCCTTCCAGAGGCACAATATTCAGCAACAGAATAAATAAATAAAATTATCTGATGCCTGTCAGATGACAGGGAAATACTGGCTAATTCTACCAACAGGCTGTGCTACACATCCTGAAAGATATCAGTTGACTCAGTCAGGTAGAGGACATATTTTTTGGCTTCTGAAAGGCATTTGACTCGGTTTTAACAAAGTACAAATATGTGAGACCCAGTCAAAGTATTCCCATACTCATCAAATGAGCGTGGTGGTCAGGCAGAGGATGGGGGGGGGGGGGGGGAGGGGGAGGGAGGAGGGAAGGGGTCAGATTCAGGAAGCCTGAATCAACATTCTAGGCAAGGTCTCAATGAAGGTGGGTTGCTGTTGCCTTTCCCCTATGTTTCATGAAGAGTCAATTTTGTATCTCTGTCATGTAGATGACTGTGATGCTTGTACAGTGTACTGCTGGGTTTGTATTGTTAAGGATGTAGAGAAGGAAAGAGAGAGAGCTGGTGCCACAGAACAACTTTTTCAGCAGCACCAGGGGGTAACTGAGCTTAATGTCTCCATGGAATTTAATCCATGAAACTGGCACAAGGACTGATAATCAGAAACTTTACATCACCACTTCTCCTACACTTGCTGGCTGAATACTGGCAGAGAAAATTTTCCAATACCGGAATTCAAACCAACTTGCCACTGAGTCTGACACCACTGCACAGGTATGCGTCAATGACCTCAGCTGTGGAGGCAGATGATCATACAGGACATCAAGCAAAATTTGTGCCTGGATTGAGGATTTGTCAATTGGGAGGATGCAAGATTTTGTTTTGGATGGAGATTTGTTGACAGATCAATAAGTAACTTCAAGTATGTCCCAGGGAAGTGTGTTGGGACTCTTGTTGTTCATTTTGTGAATCAATGAGCTGGCATACAATATTAACAATAACCTCAAACCTTTCACAGACAGTACATTTATATACGGTGAACCACTGCCTGCACAAAGCTGCAAAAATTTCGGTCAGATCATGATAAGATTTCAGTGTCACAATGATTGGAAACTTGCTTTAAAAGTTTGGAAATCTAAAACTGTACAAAACTTATTTCTTGCTATGATTACAATAAAATGAGTCACAACAGAGATCAGTCAACCGAGTCAAATACTTGGATGTATCAATTTGAATTCCCATCACTAAAAATTGACATTTATTTCATACAGAAGCATACTGTACTTTACAGCAATGACATGGTTCTGGATGCTATGATTAATCATCAGCTGTTTTTGTCCAGCAAGGTGAGGGGTGGGGGAGGATGCAGAAGAGGGCGCTAGCCACCTGCTGGAATATGGAGTGCAGATTTTGTGTCTGTGATACTTGATAACTTAATCTCTATATCCATTATTACAAAGACAGCGCTACTACATTGTTCAGACATTCTAATACCATCGGTTCAGAGTTTGCTCTTTGGTTGTTTACCTCTCTGTGTCTTTCTTGCAAAGCTAAAATGTCCCATGAGTGTTGTTTGCACTTATCTGATAGTAAAAAATACTTTCTCTCTTGACCATCCTTTGATATTTAATGAAGTCGCCATAATTTTTGGTTTTGAATGTAGCAATTGTGTGTGTTCACCATCTTTCTCTGGTGTTTCTTAGGTGACACTATATTATAACTTGAGCAGTTGTGAATTTAATTGAGGGTGCTGAGAAAATATTAAGTGTTCATGTTATTATCTATTCAGCTAGTAAACTAGAAAATCTTATTGAAACATTGTCTCTCACAACGAGTGTAAAATAATTGTATACCTTAGACATCACGTGCAAACTGGAAGTTTTGCAGTGTTTCATCATCATCATCATCATCATCATTTAAGACTGATTATGCCTTTCAGCGTTCAGTCTGGAGCACAGTCCCCCTTATAAAATTCCTCCATGATCCCCTATTCAGTGCTAACATTGGTGCCTCTTGTGATGTTAAGCCTATTACTTCAAAATCATTCTTAACCGAATCCAGGTACCTTCTCCTTGGTCTGCCCTGACTCCTCCTACCCTCTACTGCTGAACCCATGAGTCCCATGTGGTGTCACCGCCAGACACCACACTTGCTAGGTGGTAGCTTAAATCGGCCGCGGTCCATTAGTACATGTCGGACCCGCGTGTCGCCGCCATCAGTACTTGCAGACCTAGCGCCACCACATGGCAGGTCTAGAAAGACGGACTAGTACTCGCCCCAGTTGTACGGACGACATTGCTAGCGACTAGACGTACGAAGCCTTCCTCTCATTTGCCGAGAGACAGTTAGAATAGCCTTCAGCTAAGTCCATAGCTACAACTTAGCAAGGCGCAGTTAACCATATCTGGAGAGAGTCTTACTTGTATTCACCATGGAGATGTACCACACAGGAGAATAAAGTTGAGTATACGAGAAGCTCCGTTCTTTTCTTTATAGCATTTATGAAGTATCCTGTTTCAGACTTAACGCAGGACGGCGTGAGTTGACGCGTGCCCTATTCGGCCCCTTCATAATAACATTGTGTCGGCACTTCTGTCGACACACATAACATCCCATGGGTAACCTTGCTTCTCCCATGCGTGTAACATGACCCCACCATTTAAGCCTGTTCGCCCTGACTGCTACATCTATAGAGATCATTCCCAGTTTTTCTTTGATTTCATCATTGAGGACACCCTCCTGCCATTGTTCCCATCTACTAGTACCTGCAGTCATCCTAGCTACTTTCATATCCGTAACCTCAACCTTACTGTTAAGGTAACCTGAATCCATCTAGCTTTCGCTCCCATACAACAAAGTTGGTCGAAAGATTGAACGGTGCACAGATAACTTAGTCTTGGTACTGACTTCCTTCTTGCAGAAGAGATTAGATCATAGCTGAGTGCTCACTGCATTAGTTTTGCTACACCTCACTTCCAGTTCTTTCACTATGTTGCCATCCTGTGAGAATATGCATCTAGGAAACCGTCCACCTGTTCTAACTTTGTTCCTCCTATTTGGCACTCAATCCGTTTATATCTCTTTCCCACTGACATTACTTTCATTTTGGAGATGCTAATCTTCATACCATAGTCCTTACATTTCTGATCTAGCTCTGAAATATTGCTTCACAAACTTTCAATCGAATCTGCCATCACAACTAAGCCATCCGCATATGCAAGACTGCTTATTTTGTGTTCACATATCTGAATCTCACCCAGCCAGTCTATTGTTTTAAACATATGATCCATAAATAATATGAACAACAGTGGAGACAGGTTGCAGCCTTGTCTTACCCCTGGAACTACTCTGAACCATGAACTCAATTTACCGTCAACTCTAAATGCAGTGTTTGAGGAATACAATTCATAAAGCTATACATCTGGTACTGTTGAAAGATTATGGTTTCCAAGTAGATTATTATGACATTTTTCAGTTATTTCAATAGTTAAAAACCAAGAAACATATGTAAAACACTGTTTAGAATTTATCAATTGGTAGATGGCCCTCAAAATTTAAATGCTTTAAATTATTTTATGTTTTGTGCAACTGTTATCTGTGTTAATATTTATGTCATAGATTTTTAAATCCTTGCCATCATCTTTGCAAAATGATCAATACTTAAAACACAATAAGCATTCTAACAACCTCGTACTGATAATGAATATAATCATGTAATAGATAATTGTAAACAATAAAAGAATGTAATGACATTTATCTTCTTTGGACTGGGTGTTGTGTTGTCTTCATCATCATATCATCATCACCGGCATGCAAATCGCCAATGTGGCGTCACCTGCAATAAGACTTGCAACCTGGTGGCCAAATTCCCCCGGAAGGAGCCTCCCAGCCAACAATGCCATACAATAATTTCATTTCATTTTTCTTCTCTAAATAAAAAAACAGTACAAATCAAAAAGATTTGTTACTTTATCCACCTTTAATATAATTATACATACATGACATGTTTCAATTTTCCATGGTTGTACAGGTAATAGATACAGTAGCTGAATTTCTTCCTGTCATGTGATGTCTCAGTGGTAATGTATTTATATGATTTTCTTCCACTTATCACTTGTCATTGTCATATGACAACACTAATTTTCTTTGCCTTATTGTACAGGCTATGCAAAAATTTGAGTGGATAGTGAACAATGTGGTAATATTAAGCACGCTATCAAATAACCTCTCCCCCCCCCCCCCCCCCCTCCTCCCAAGAACCATGGACCTTGCCACTGGTGGGGAGGCTTCCGTGCCTCAACGATACAAATAGCCATACCGTAGGTGCAACCACAGTGGAGAGTATCTGTTGAGAGGCTAGACAAATGTGTGGTTCCTCAAGAGGGGCAGCAGCCTTTTTAGTAGTTGCAGGGGCAACAGTCTGGATGATTGACTGATCTGGCCTTGTAACACTAACCAAAATGGTCTTGCTGTGCTGGTACTGCGAACAGCTGAAAGCAAGGGGAAACTACAGCTGTAATTTTTCCTGAGGGCATGCAGCTTTATTGTATGGTTAAATGATGATGGCGTCCTCTTGGGTAAAATATTCTGGAGGTACAATAGTCCCCCATTCGGATCTCTGGGCAGGGACTACTCAAGAGGACGTCGTTATCAGGAGAAAGACAACTGGCACTCTACGGGTCGGAGCGTGGAATGTCAGATCCCTTAATCGGGCAGGTAGGTTAGAAAATTTAAAAACAGAAATGGGTAGGTTAAAGTTAGATATAGTGGAACTTAGTGAAGTTCGGTGGCAGAAGGAACAAGACTTCTGGTCAGGTGAATACAGGGTTATAAATACAAAATCAAATTGGGGTAATGTAGGAGTAGGTTTAATAATGAATAGGAAAATAGGAATGCGGGTAAGCTACTACAAACAGCATAGTGAACACATTATTGTGGCCAAGATAGACACGAAGCCCACGGCTACTACAGTAGTACAAGTTTATATGCCAACAAGCTACGCAGATGACGAAGAGATTGATGAAATGTATGATGAGATAAAAGAAATTATTCAGATAGTGAAGGGAGATGAAAATTTGATAGTCATGGGTGACTGGAATTCGATAGTAGGAAAAGGAAGAGAAGGAAACGTAGTAGGTGAATATGGATTCAATTCAATTCAATTCAGTTTATTAGCATCTTGTAGTACATCATCAAAATGACATAGGACTTGTCAATAAACATTACAATTTAAAATACATGTACATGAAAATGTATAATTGAATTTACTTGTTACTTAGACATTACAATTTTAATAGAACTATAAGAACATTAACATAAAAATATACAAAAAGGATAACATACAAAAAAAAAAGGCTAGTGATTCTTACATCAAAGATTATTTCCATTCTTACATTAACATTGTTTCACACTTTCATAGAAACAGCAAGTATTTAAATGTGAGCAATAACACATATTTATTATGTCAGGGAAATATTAACTGCACTTTTATTGTCAATGATTCATAAACTCTTCAATACTGTAAAAACTATTGCTCAATAACATGTTTTTTTAATTCTCTTTTAAATATGTGCAGTTTTGGTATTATCTTTAGTTCTTTGGGGAGAGCACTGTAAAGGATTTTGGGTTGGTATAGTACACTTTTGTGATACATAGCTGTTTTATGAATTTATGTGTGGAAATCATTCCTATTCCTCATTTTGTAGTTGTGAAATTCTCTGTTTAATGTAGAAAATTCCCCATGTTCTTTTAAGAAACATAAGCTTTCATATATGTATAAGGATGGTAGTGTCATGATTTTTAATTCTTTGAAAGCATGCCTACAAGAGTCTCTATATCCTATATCTTTTATTATTCTGAGTGCCTTCTTTTGTAGTCTAAATGAATGTTTTGTTAGACTGTTGCTCCCCCAAAACTGTACACTGTATCTTAATTAACTGTGCATGAATGAGAAAGAAACACATAACACTGTTTTAATATTACATGAGCTTTTAAACATTCTCTCTCTCTCTCTCTCTCTCTCTATATATATATATATATATATATATATAGAGGGAAACATTCCACGTGGGAAAAATATTTCTAAAAAGAAAGATGATGAGACTTACCAAACAAAAGCGCTGGCAGGTCGATAGACACATAAACAAACACAAACATACACACAAAATTCTAGCTTTCACAACCAACGGTTGCCTTGTCAGGAAAGAGGGAAGGAGAGGGAAAGACAAAAGGATTTGGGTTTTAAGGGAGAGGGTAAGGAGTCATTCCAATCCCGGGAGCGGAAAGACTTACCTTAGGGCGAAAAAAGGACAGGTATACACTCGCGCACACACACACATATCCATCCGCATATACACAGACACAAGCAGACATTTGTAAAGGCAAAGAGTTTGGGCAGAGATCTCTTTCCTGACGAGGCAACCGTTGGTTGCGAAAGCTAGAATTTTGTGTGTATGTTTGTGTTTTGTTTATGTGTCTATCGACCTGCCAGCGCTTTTGTTTGGTAAGTCTCACCATCTTTCTTTTTAGAAATATGTATATATATATATATATAATAGAGGGAAACATTCCACATGGGAAAAATATATCTAAAAAGAAAGATGATGAGACTTACCAAACAATATCCATCCGCATATACACAGACACAAGCAGACATGTCTGCTTGTGTGTGTGTCCTTTCTCTTTCCCTCTCCTTCCCTCTTCCCTCTTTCCTGATGAGGCAACAGTTTGTTGCGAAAGCTTGAATTTTGTGTGTATGCTTGTGTTCATTTGTGTGTCTGTCGACCTGCCAGCACTTTCATTTGGTAAGTCACATCATCTTTGTTTTTAGGTATATTTTCCCACGTGGAATGTTTCCTTCTATTATAACCATATATATATATATATATATATATATATATATATAACATGTTTGACTTAATTTTTTGTTCAATGATATTACATGCTTTTCCCACCTTAAGTGTTCATCAAACCATACTCCCAAGAATTTAGTGTATGATGCTTGTTCAGTCATACACTTATCCAGTTCTAGTGTAAGGTTAGTTTTTTATTTTATTTGTAATACGTCTGAAGTTGATCCACGTTTTTTTGGCATTCACAATGAATCTGTTTTCAGTAAACCATCTGTCTGCTTCATCTGTTGCTAATGTGACTTTTTCCTGTAAGTCAGCTTCACTATTTGCCTTAACAAACAAACTTGTATCATCAGCAAACAGTACTGCCTCTTCTTCAGATAGTTGACTTGGTAAGTCACTGATAAATATTAAAAACAGTAATGGCCGTAATACAGATCCCTGCGGTACTCCGTACAAAACTCTCTTGAATCTTGATGAATATGTCCTATCTGCATTACTTATCTCCAGCTTCTGATACCTGTCAGACAGATATGATTCAAAACATTTGTGGGGAACTCCACATATCCCACAGGCATATAACTTCCTAAGCATTAACTTATGGTTGATGACATCAAAGGCCTTTGATAAGTCTAAAAACAATCCACAATTTCATTCCTTTCTATTTATGGAATTTAGAATAAGTTGCAAAAAATTGAAGATAGCTGTTTCAGTTGATTTATTTTTACAGAAACCATTTTGTGCATTAACCAATGTTCTATTCTTAATAAGAAATTTATATAATCTATGATACATTATCCTTTCTATTATTTTTGAGAAACCTGACAACATTGATAAAGGCCTAAAGTTACTAACATCATATTTATCACCATCCTTGTAAAGTGGCTTTATTGTTGACATTTTAAGTTTTGATGGAAACACCCCTGTCTTAAAAGAATCATTTATAATTTCAGTGACATGTGAGGCTATGTTTCTTGCACTTTGCTTAATGACTTTGTCAGGAATCCCATCACACCCACATGACATTTTTTTAAACTTATTTATAGAATTTAATACCTCTGATTCAGTTACTGGATAAAGGAACATTGTCACGTCATTCATGGGGATTTTTACCTTGCTATTGGAATTGTATTTAGTTTTAGTTAAATTGATGGCTATATTTGTGAAATGTTTGTTAAATATGTTGGCAATCTGAAGTGGGTCCTTAACAGTTTTATCCCACTTTTAATGACAAAGCTGTTATCTTTTCTTTTGTGTCTACCTATATTTTTATTTATTACCTCCCAAGTTGACTTCATTTTATTGTTACCTTTCTCAATATATGAATCATTATCAAGCCTCTTGGCTGCAATTACTACTTTCTTGTACAGGCTTCTATAACATTTCACATGTGCTTTCAGTGCTACATTCTTCCTGGCTGATTTATTTAACTTTCTGAGAGTGTCTAATGACTTTCTAATCCCCAGTGTAACCCATGTCTTGGTTTTATATTTATTTTTGACTCTTTTTTATAGGAAAGGCAACATCGAAGCAGTGTTTGTAGCTTTCAAGGAATGAGTCAAACATAGTGTTGACATCACCACTTGATTCAGTCCACCAGTTGTTATTTTCCAGAATGTAATTAAAATTTTTTATGCTGTCATCATTTATAAATCTCCTTTCCCTGTAATTATTATTGGTAACAGGGTCCTTGTAAGATGTGACATTTAAACTCAATTTGATACCCTCGTGATCCGAGAAACCAGTGTCAATTACTTCAGTGTTATATTCACACTTGTCCTTGTTTATAAATACTTGATCTATTATAGTTTCAGACATATTTCCGCATCTGGTAACTTCATTTACAGTTGCCATCATATTATGACACAAAAACAAATTGCACAGTTGCTGTTGTTTACTACAATCATTCTTAGAGTTAACATTAAAACCATCAAGAACAATTACATTATGTTGAAGTACATTCAGTAGCCCCTCAAGGTTTTCCATAAAAATGGCAAAGTTGCCCAATGGTGATCGGTACGAACACACAATAGTAATTTTTAATTTGGTTAGCTCACATACCCTGTATTCAAAATCTTTTTCTATGCATTTTAGTTTACATTTAATTTCTTTTGATTCTACCCCTGTCCTAAGATAAATACATGTCCCGACCCCTTTATGGTTGATTCTACAAAATTTGCTAATCATTTCAAAATTTGGAATCATAATGCTAGATGCTTGCATTTCTTTTACCCAGTGCTCACTTATGCATAGTATGTTAATGTCTTTCAGATAGTCAGTTAATAGAACCTCTGTTTCAGGTAATTTACTTTCTAGTCCCTGCACATTTTGGAATACAACTATTAAAGTTCCATGTAGTGGATTTGCTGCACTATTTACCTTTGTACTTTCTTGTTGCTGACACTGTAAAGATTCCACCTTTTCTTCTTCTTCTTCAAATTGCAAAGATCCCATAAAAAAAGTCACTACACACAGCAGCTCTACTTATCCTGAGATGTATGCAGAGCAGCTGATGAGTTTCTGAATCTAGTAGAATGGTTCTTGGCTATTGGTGTGGTTCCAGTCCTAGTTACAGGTGAGCATGAGGCATTAAGTGTGTCGAATGTGCTGACAGCTTCATCCTTGGAGGGAAGAAATGAAAGAGGAAGCCACCTGGTAGAATTTTGCACAGAACATAACTTAATCATAGCTAACACTTGGTTCAAAAATCATAAAAGAAGGTTGTATACATGGAAGAACCCTGGAGGTACTGGAAGGTCACAGATAGATTATATAATGGTAAGACAGAGATTCAGGAACCAGGTTTTAAATTGTAAGACATTTTCAGGGGCAGATGTGGACTCTGACCACAATCTATTGGTTATGAACTGTAGATTAAAACTGAAGAAACTGCAAAAAGGTGGGAATTGAAGAAGATGGGACCTGGATAAATTGAAAGAACCAGAGGTTGTACAGAGTTTTAGGGAGAGCATAAGGGAACAACTGACAGGAATGGGGGAAAGAAATACAGTAGAAGAAGAATGGGTAGCTTTGAGGGATGAAGTAGTGAAGGCAGCAGAGGATCAAGTAGGTAAAAAGACGAGGGCTAGTAGAAATCCTTGGGTAACAGAAGAGATACTGAATTTAATTGATGAAAGGAGAAAATACAAAAATGCAGTAAGTGAAGCAGGCAATAGAAGAGATACTGAATTTAATTGATGAAAGTAGAAAATACAAAAATGCAGTAAGTGAAGCAGGCAAAAAGGAATACAAATGTCTGAAAAATGAAATTGACAGGAAGTGCAAAATGGCTAAGCAGGGATGGCTAGAGTACAAATGTAAGGGTGTAGAGGCTTATCTCACGAGGGGTAAGGTAGATACTGCCTACAGGAAAATTAAAGAGACCTTTGGAGAAAAGAGAACCACATGCATGTATATCAAGAGCTCAGATGGAAACCCAGTTCTAAGCAAAGAAGGGAAAGCAGAAAGGTGGAAGGAGTATACAGAGGGTCTATACAAGGGTGATGTTCTTAAGGATAATATTGTAGAAATTGAAGAGAATGCAGATGAAGATGAAATGGGAGATATGATACTGCGTGAAGAGCTTGACAGAGCACTGAAACACCTAAGTCAAAACAAGGCCCTGGGAGTAGACAACATTCCATAAGATCTACTGACAGCCTTGGGAGAGCCAGTCCTGACAAAACTCTACCATGTGATGAGCAAGATGTATGAGACAGGCGAAATACCCTCAGACTTAAAGAAGAATATAATAATTCCAATCCCAAAGAGAGCAAGTGTTGACAGATGTGAAAATTACCAAACTATCAGTTTAGTAAGCCACTGCTGCAAAATACTAACACGAATTCTTTATAGATGAATGAAAAAACTGGTAGAAGCCAACCTCGGGGAAGATCAGTTTGGATTCTGTAGAAATGTTGGAACACAAGAGGCAATACTGACTCTACAGCTTATCTTAGAAAATAGATTAAGGAAAGGCAAACCTAAATTTCTAGCATTTCTAGAAAGCTTTTGACAATGTTGACTGGAATACTCTTTCAAATTCTGAAGGTGGCAGGGGTAAAATACAGGGAGCGGAAGGCTGTTTACAATTTGTACAGAAACCAGATGGCAGTTATGAGTCAAACGGCATGAAAGGGAAGCGGTGGTTGGGAAGGGAGTGAGACAGGGTTTTAGCCTCTCCCCGATGTTATTCAATCTGTATATTGAGCAAGCAGTAAAGGAAACAAAAGAAAAATTTGGAGTAGGAATTAAAATCCAAGGAGAAGAAGTAAAAACTTTGAGGTTCGCCGATGACAATGTAATTCTGTCAGAGACAGCAAAGGACTTGGAAGAGCAGTTGAATAGAATGGACAGTGTTTTGAAAGGAGGATATAAGATTAACATCAACAAAAGCAAAACGAGGATAATGGAATGTAGTTGAATTAAATCTGGTGATGCTGCGGGAATTAGGTTAAGAAATGAGAAGCCTAAAGGAGTAAATGAGTATTGCTATTTGGGGAGCAAAATAACTGTTGATGGTTGAAGTAGAGAGGATATAAAATGTAGACTGGCAATGGAAAGGCAAGCATTTCTGAAGAAGAGGAATCTGTTAACATCGGGTATAGATTTAAGTGTCAGGAAGTCATTTCTGAAAGTATTTGTATGGAGTGTAGCCATGTATGGAAGTGAAATGTGGACGATAAATAGTTTGGACAGGAAGAGAATAGAAGCTTTTGAAATGTGGTGCTACAGAATAATGCTGAAGATTAGATGGGTAGATTACATAACTAATGTGGAGCTGTTGAATAGAATTGGGGAGAAGAGAAGTTTGTGGCACAACTTGACTAGAAGGAGGGATTGGTTGGTAGTACATATTCTAAGCTATCAAGGGATCACCAGTTTAGTATTGGAGGGCAGCATGGAGGGTAAAAATCGTAGAGGGAGACCAAGAGATGATTACACTAAGCAGATTCAGAAGGATGTAAGCTGCAGTAGGTACTGGGAGATGAAGAAGCTTGCACAGGGTAGAGTAGCATGGAGAGCTGCATCAAACCAGTCTCAGGACTGAAGACCACAACAACAACAACAACAACAACATGCAACATCACTTCCAAAACTGTCCTCAAACCGTTTTAGAATGGTATTCCCAAAGTCCGGGTCTGGTACACATGAACAGTAGATGTAGACCTGGCAGCTATATTCATGTAAAGTCCCAGGTGCAGTTTCAGAGACTGCTAGCATGAGAGAGGCAGTAATAGTATAGGTCCACATCATATTTAAGTGGCTACTCTCAAAGGAAACCACAACAGCTTCTGGAAAGAGCAGCCATACAATGCTGTAATCTCCTATCCCACCATTATGCTTTAGCAACAGAGTAACAATGAACACTAGCAGTCTGTGAGACCACACCTGAAACATTAAGGGTTAAAAGTCATCTTCTATACACCAAGAACTGCACTAGAAATGTTTCATCTGCAGCTCATGGTGTATAGAAGATGTCCTATAATAAATGTATGAAAGCTGGGGAACACCAAGTATTAAAAAAAAACTACTTTAGAACAATCACAATTTTTGATATAGGGAAGAGTGTTGTACCTTGATCAAGTGTTCAGACTTTTCCCTCTAGCAATTTACATCCACATATACATCTGCATCCAAATCTGTACGCTGCACATCACTATGAAATGCATAGCAGATGGTACGTCCCATGTACCAGTTATTAGTGTTTCTTACTGTTCTGTTCATGTATGGAGTGCAGGCAGAATGATTTAAGTTTAAATGTCCCTGTGCATGCTGTAATTATTCTAAGCTTGTCCTCACGATCCTTGTGTGAGCAATACCTAGGGGGCTGTAGTATATTGCAACAGTCATCATTTAAAGCCTGTCCTTGAAACTTTGTAAGTAGGCTTTTTTGGGATAGTTTATGTCTATATTCAGGAGTCGGCCAGTTCTGTTTCTGCAACATCTCTGTGACACTCTCCCAGGGTGCAACAAACCTGTAACCATCTATGCTGTCCTTCTCTGCACATGTTCCATATCCCCTGTTAGTGATATTTGGTATGGATCCAAAACACTTGTAGGATGGATCACACATGTGATCTGTAAGCAGTCTTCTTTGTAGACTGATTGCATTTCCCCAGTATTCTATCATTAAACAAATGATGTAAAGAATATTTAAAATTCTCAATTGCTATTCATGAGCCTAACTGACTAGCTATTATTCCCAGGTACATGCTTAAGCAAGTGGTTTAAAACTAATAAAACATGAAGAAATTAGTATAAATGAACTAATCTTGCAATCAGTGTAAATGTTAATGCATTTAGCTCTCTGCAATTAATTGAGCAAAGTTACCTGGGAGTATACCACAAATATTCTTTTTGTAATACACACAAAAGCTCTGTACCCTAGAAAGTGTCAAAGAACAGTAATCAGTATCTACCTAAAAATTCAAAGAACAATAGTTCTCTCAGTCTATAAATCATATAGAGTCCTTTTGTGTACAATAACAGAAATATCAGTGTAAATTCATAGTATGTGTTATTAGCAATTTTTCCAATAAAGGAAATAATTATTTCAGAAATCTGGAATACGATCATATATGCAGGTTCTACTAGACACGCTAAATACAATTCTATACAATTCACTAATTGTCACATATATTAACTTCAATGTGATATGGTAAGAAAAACAGACTTTTGAATAACATAGACTATATTCCAAAAATAGTTACGTACAATCTCTTTACAGCCTGGCTACTAATATCAATGACATTCCATGACTGTTTGCATTTCAAGTTTACTCAGTATAAAATCATTTAATGGCAGATCTTAACTGTAAAAAAATCAGAAATTACAGTGGATTCTGTATAACATCGGCTACTTATCTCTAAAGTGTTCACAATCCAAGTTTCATTATCTTGTCCTCTTTATTCATGCCCGATTACACAGAGTAAAAACCTTTGCACCATGGAACTTACAACTCCCTCACAGGCAAGTTTTTGCATTTAGTCATCTGTCTTTGGTGAGTGGCATATACCACAAAAGTTTAATTGTTTTTCCTCAACTCCCCCACAGGAGGCACTGACCTCCCATTCACAGGTAAAAACTGTAAGTCCGGTTCATATATTATAGGTAACATTGATGTTTTAGTTGCTGCAAGCTTTTTCTGAAATTACAAAAATTACCCAGAAAAATTAACATTTTTCCAAGTGAGGAAACGTGTTTCAACTTGTAAAATTGTCATGTCCCTGGGAACAAATATTCTACTGAAATTTGAAATCATCGCAACTGGGAAAATCTTATCAATACTGTATTGAATAGTCTGTTACATTATTCCTCTACTGCTCACCAGTAATCAGTAAGTGAAACAATTAAGAAAATAAATAAATAAATAAATAAAAAAAGTGTTATTGGAAACCAGTTACTAATTAACAACATGTTGAAAAGAAGCTTTTGGAAACTAACACAAATTTCTGTTTCATATAATTTATCAACTCTTCTGTTGCTTTCTCCGTAATGGTATTTATTGTAACACTAATATTATCTGAAAAAGTACCTTTCTGCTTGTTGAAAATTAAGTGGAAGATCATTCACATACATAAATGATAGGAGTAGACACAAAATTGAATGCTGTGGGACTCCCTTTGTGTTTTACCCCAGTCATTAAAATTTTCTATCTCTGTGACATTGTCTGAGTTATATAGCACAACTTTTGGATTCTGTTTGTTAAATATGATTCAGACCAGCTGTGCATAAAGCCATCAGTTCCATAAACATGAGTTTTTCTAAGAGAGTAATATGATCTACACAATCAAATGTCTTTGAGAGATCACAAAAATACCAACTGGCAATCTATTATCATTTAAGGATTGTACTATTTGATGGGCAAATGTATAGCTAGCATTCTCAGTTATAACTAGTATTCTTAGTCGAGCAGCCCTTCTGGAAACCGAACTGTGATATACTAGGTAAATTTTTTTTCTAGTTATGTGTGTGACTATTTTTAAGAACATAACTTTTTTGAATATTTTGGGAAAAGATGTCAGTAAGGAAACTGAATGATAGTTGTTTAAGTTTATCTCATCACCATTCTTATCAAGTGCTTTAAAAATTGCATATTTTAACCTGTCTGGAACAATTCTCTAGGCCAGTGATGCATTCCATATATCACCAAGGACAATATTTATCAAGTTAGAACAACTTTTCAAAATTCTGTATGAAATTCCATTAATCCCACATGAGTTTTTGTTTTTTAGAGTTTTTATAATTGTATTAATTTCAGTGAAGGATGTTGGTGCTTAAAGTATTGTGGAATGACATTTCCTTCTCCAGTTGAACCATTTCAGCACATACTTGCCACTATGTTTAGAAAGTGATCGTTAAAAGTACTTGCAACTTGTAGATTATCAGTCGGTCTTCCAGGAAGACAGAAGGTGGGCATGACCCTGATTAAAGAACCCTGTTTATATAAAAGCAGTGTATCACATCTCAGAGGAACTAGAAGCAAGTTGATTTATACAAGAAAACTAAAAAACTTTAGAACATGCATTTATGTCAAGAATGAAATTTCATTCATCATTAAGGAGTCTTTGTGATCACCAGGATGAAACAATGTACAATAAAAAGCACACAGGAGTTTGCATTCGCTCACCTTACCTCCCTTATGTGTACAATACTCCTCCTTCCCAGGAAGTGAGGAGACTGGCAGACAGGTGCTCACAGTAGAATGAACAGCTGTTGGTTTGTTGTGACACCAGTGCACACAACCTGTTGTGCAGAAGCAGTGGCACTAACGGTGGGGGCTCACTTGAAAGTGAGCTGTAGACCCTGAATAGAGGCAGGGAACCTATGTTCAGGAATATAAGAAGGAAAGACATAATTGATGTAACATTTAGGTCCATTCTCATAGGTAGCTACATCAAGCACAGCATGTGGTGTTGGTGCCATCCTTACCTGACCAAATGTATATTACATGAATATATGAAGATGGTATCTGTTCTTTCAGACATGACCAAAAGAACAGATATCACTGGTGATCTTGCCACTCTCAAAAAATGTAATTACAGTGAAATACAGACCATTTGCTGCCTACAGGCAGTGATAAATATCAACGGGGACAGTTGAAAATGTGTGCTCTGACTGGGACTCAGACCCGGGATTTCTGGTTACATGGGAGATACTCAATCCAACTTTGCCATCAAGCACACAGACGATAGTGTGACTGCAGGGACTTATCTCTGGCACACTCCCCGTGAGAACCACATTTCCAACTTACTGTCCACTCAATACATTTGTTGTGCCCCTGCCCACTATACTCATTACTTGTTGCAGTTGATATACCAATTCCTGTAAGAATTTGAGCAATGTGAGTGCATCTTTCAGACATGTCTGAAAGAACAGATACCATCTTCATATAGATAAGGCTTATCAGCCAATGATCTTCTTCAGTGCAGATGTACTCACATTGTGGACAGTAAGAAGGAAATGTGGGTCTCGTGGGGAGCATACCAGAGATAAGTCCCTGAAGTCACTCTATCCTCTGGTCCTCGATGGCTCAGTCGGATTGAACATCTGCCATGTAAGCAGGAGATCCTGGGTTTGAGTCCCGCTTGGGGCACACATTTTCAACTGCCCCCCATTGATATTTATCAACACCTGCGAGGAGCTAATGGTCTGGATTTCATTGTAAGTTCACATGTATATTAAGTTTTGAGTTAAAATGGATGATAAACATGCCACAGCACATAGGAATGCTAGGAAAACGGAATGGGACTCGTATAAGAAAGCCCTAAACCATCACATATCTGAAATCAAAACTTTGATTAAAAAAAAAGTAAACTTGCAATCACCAAGAATTTTAAAAATAGGAATGTACCCTGATGGAACAATAATCTGGAACTGCAAAGGAAGCAGATAAGAAGACTGTTCAACTTTGTAAGAAGAAAAAGGTAATGTGAAAAATATTGAAAGTCTAAACTTAAGAACATGCATTTATGTCAAAAACAGAATTTCAGTTATGCCAGTAGTGGACTTTTGTTCCAGGAACTTTGTGGCCATCAGGGTGAGGCAGTGTGAGGAATGAAGCATGAGGGAAGTGGTCTTGGCCTCAGCTTACCTTCTTTACAAGGACAGTAGTCCTCCTTCCCAGGAAGTGAGGAGACTGGCAGACAGCTGCTAACAGCAGAATGAACAACTGCTGGTTGGGTGTGATGCCAGTGACCACAACCCAGTGTGTGGAAACAGCGACACTAACAGCACAGGTGAATATGCTCTTGAATATTTACTCGAAAGGGAAATGTATACCCTGAATAGTGGCAGGGAACCTATGTTCAGAAACATAAGAAGGGAAGAAGTGATCAACATAACATTTAGGTCCATTCTAATGGTGAAGTTATGTCAAACAATGGCATGTGGCATTCAAGCCATCCTTATCTGACCACATGTATATTAACTTTGAAATTGAGATGCATGCTAAACTTATCACAGCCTATAAGAATCCAAGGAAAACAGAGTGGGGCTCATGTGGGAAAGACCTCAATTCTCACTTATCTGAACTAGGAATTTCAATAAGGAATCCAGAAGATTTTGAAGAAATATCAGACACAGCAACATCTGCCATTTTGAGCTTGTAGTCTAGAATATTACTCCAGTGTGTGAGACTTGTACCAAATAGGACTAACAGATGACATTAAACACACACAGAGAAGAGCAGCATGGTCATAGGTTTGTCTGAGCCATGTGATAGTGTTCGCAAGTTGCTGGAGAAACGGAACTGGGAACCTCTTGAAGATAGATGTAAACTAACCCAAGAAAGGCTACTAAAAAGTTTCAGGGACCAGTGTTAAATGATGGCTCTAGGAATATAGTACAGCCTTCTATGTATTACTCACATAGGGGTTGTGAGGACAAGATTAGGATAATTACAGCACATACAGAGGCATTCAAACAATCATTCTTCCTGCACTCTTATGCAGAGCATAGATGTAGATGTGTTTAGAAAACTGCTCAATCATCCAGACGTGCACAAATAGGAATATACCTTGTTGGAACAATAACCTGGCATTACAAAGGAGGCAAATAAGAAAGCTGTTAGATCTTGCAAGAAGGGAAGGGCAATTGACAAATACAGCTTTGCTATTAAACAACTGAAACTATCATCCTGGAAGTATTCCGTGAGGAAGTTGAAGAGTACAGCTACTCATGCCAGAGTTCAAAAAAACATCACTTGAATACCAACTTGTCCAGTAGGTGCTCTAAGGAAGGAGTATGGTGAGTTTACAAGTACAATGGATCCCATGGCAGCTTTTGTGTATGAGCACAGGGGCACATAAACACCCTAACTTTGGACACCTTTCTTAGTTACTGGTTATTTTGCTTTGAATGCAGTTAAATGTAATGTGCATGTGGTAATCTGAAATACACAGTGCTAAATCTACAATGCTATGCCACAAAGCTACTTCTCTGAACTCTGTGAAACTTGGCATCAGGGTCACGAGCACACTTTCAGTTGTGCACCTTTTAAGGAGCTTTCATGCATGCACAACTGGGGTGACATAATTGCCTTACAGGCCAAATATGTGTAGTTTGATAAACAACGTGCGCAGTTGAACCACTCAACTACAAGTTTACATCAATGCCACCGAGTGGTAGTACACTGCAGCAGACTTTTATCCCCATTCACTTTGCATAAACCCCACTGGACAGTAGCACACTTCTCAGATATGCCAATTCACTCACTATATGGTAAAATTAGATTGGACATCAATACATGTTACAGTTACACTGACAGAGAAACCCATTTTGTGGGATTATGAATGAGATGTAATTTATTAAGTATTTGATGTTATCATACAGTAATTTGTTTGAAGTGCTGAGAATGATAAAGTACATCATCTATGATTGTGAGACTGTAGTATTTATTCATGCTTCTGACATTTGTTGGTCTTATGGTGGGTCAGTTTTGCCAGTGATGTAGGCCCACATGTAGTCATAAACATTCACAAAAAGCTGCCTCACTTTTTTCTTTGATATTCAGTCAAATGTGGGAATGAAGACAGTGTGCTATTGGCGCTTACGATTCTCAGTGTCTCATTTCTGTTCTAGTCTACTCTAGTGTAGTCTAGTGTTCGTAGATACTACAACATGAGTTTAATCATTTCAACAAATGGCTGTTTGTGTTCGGAGTTGGTTGTCTGCTGTACTGGAACCGGCTTTCCTGTGCAGTGTTAACATGAACTCTGCTAGATCTGTTTTAAGTGCTAACAGAAAAGAAAATTACCGAGAAAAGTTAGATGCAAAGGAATTAGGGCCTCCCAGATCCATTGACTCAGAAAGTGACAAAATCAAATAAGCGTGACTACAAGCGAACAAAGAACTGTATAATAAGTGTAAGTTGTTGTGTGGGGTGGGTGCAATGCCAGAATGTCTGGTTTTCAGCCGATAATGTATCAACTAATACATATGTTAGGGATCTGGTACATTTGTTCAAAAAAATATAAAAAACTCAAACTCCCACATACACAAAAAATGCTGCATGAAGAGCAACAAAAGTTAACACGTTATTTTGCTCTTGGCCTAAATTACACTTAATTATGTGCAAAATAACAATCACCCTAAAATGACTTTCTTTTTTCAGACAAGTTATGCATATTATTACTATTATTATTATTATAGGCAGTGGCTGTAGTTGTGTAAATATGTTGATAAGCTTAACTATTATACATGAGATGCTATTAATTTCACATTCTCATATTTATCTGAATCTAAAAATTTGTGAAAACCCAGAACATATGCTCATGAGCTACCACTGAGTGGATCAGATGCTGGATGTGCTCCTCAAGACTCACTTCCCACAGTGCACTCTGGTAGGTAACACAGACTACCAGAGGTAGAACTGGGATCTGCCAGAGAAAGAGTTGATTTTGAAAAACATCCTGTGGACTGTGGAAATGTTTCCACTGTTGAAGTCACCAGGCCCAGATGGACTCTTTCTGGTTGCACTGAAAGTAGGAGAGGGATTGGTGAGGTTTCTATGCAGACTGTTCAGAGTCAGTCTATGAGTGGGAGTCATTCGTAATGATTGAAGATTGTTTTCATTGCTAAGCTAGGGGAAACTGATCATATCAAGGATAAGAATACAAGACCAATTTGTCTGTCCTCCTTTCTCCTAAAAACATTAGAAAAATTGATTAATGGCCATGATAGGATAAGGAGATAAACTGAGGTTCCTCAATATTAAAACCAACATGCATGTCAAGCAGTCAAATCATGTGAAACAGTACTTTTACAACTTGTTGGTAAGGTGGTAAAAGCTCCACTCTTTCAAGAAATTGCTCTCTGTATCTTCTGAGGTATTGAGAAATCTTTAGCAATACGAACTATGAATCCATGGCAGATCTGCGGAACGGCTGGTTGGTTGGTTGGTTAATTCAGAGGAGGGGACTAAACAACAAGGTCATCAGTCCCATTGGATTAGGGAAGGATGGGGAATGAAGTTGGCTGTGCCCTTTCAAAGGAATCATTCTGGTATTTGCCTGAAGTGCTTTAGGAAAATCACAGAAAACCTAAATCAGGATGGCAGGGCATGGGTTTCAACCGTCATCCTCCCGAATGCAAGTAGTGTGTGCTAACCACTGCACCACCTCGCTCAATGTAGAAAGGTGTGACATGAGGACCACTGTACAGGGTGTTCAGAAATTTTCATTACAGACTTCTAGGATTTGGAGAGGGGAGTGAGTGTATAATATTTTGAAATGGAACCCATGTCTGGAAATGTATCACTTCTGTGCTACAACTATTTGAAAACATGTTGGTAACATAACCACTTTTACAGGAAATTGACTAAGTGTGACCCAGTACATCACTTGTTTTACAGTTCCACACATTAATAGCCAAAGAAACTGCTTGTGCACTCAGTAACAGGTTTGCTTCAACATAATGCAGTATGGTTTCTTCCATTTTGGGTGTGCAGCATCTCCTTGAAGCACCACAGTCCAAGTTTGTGATGGTGAAGGTACCCTTTCTCAAAGCTGTTGCATAATTGTGGTGAAGAGGGTATGCAGTAGAGTCAGACTTTGTGGACAGCTATCTTGATGAAGGTGACAAGCAGCTCTTCCATTATGTGAGCTCCACCATTCAGAAGTATCATATCAGTGTTTTCTGCAAATGTGCACTCAGCCATGTTGCTCTAACACTTACAGATACATTAATGAGGCTTGAACCAGGTCAGATAGTTAGTATGGATGCCAAATGACGTCAGCCAATCTTACATAAGCACCCCCACCCCACCCCCCACTATGATTACTACCCTGTTGCATATCTATCTAGCAAACATGCTTTCAAATGGCTGTAGCATGAAAACAGTACATTTCCAAACATGGGTTTCTATTCAAAATATTATCTACTCACTCCCCTCTACAAGGCCTTGAAGTTTGTAATGGGCATTTCTGAACACCATGTATTCAGGGGCTTTAAGACCATGCTGAGTAGATGAGAGGTAAAACAGACTGTGATGAATGGAAAAATGGTGATCAACATCAGCAGAGGATGTCTGCAAGGAGGGTTTTTGTCATCACTATTGTGGAACACAGTAACGAATGAACTCATTGAAGAGTTAAATACTAGAAGTTGCTTTTTCCAAGGACACACAGATGATTTAGGTATAGTAATACTTTGCTAGTACCATTATAATGTTGGAACAATGCACACTGAACATTGTGTAAAACAGGATCACATGTCAGTCCCAGGAAAACTATTCTAGCACCATTCATGAGGAAGCATATCCAGACACATACTGGAATCTTACCTTTTCAACAAAGTTCCTTCAGGAGAGGGTGCAGTGATGCATCTAGGGGTAACCTTTGATGATAAACTGTCATGTACCCTCACATAAGGAATATATTTTCAAAGATGAAAAGTGCCCTTATGCACGCTAGAAGAATGTGTGGTAAAACCTGGGGTACTAGTTATACACTAATGTAATAAGATCTATGATAATTTATGGGGCTACAGTATGATGGAATAAAGTAAAATAGAAGGTGGTTGCTAAGGAGTTTGGCATGGTGCTGAGACTGGCCTGCTTAGCCATAACATGCAGAATTAACAGCTCACTCTCTGCTGGAATGGAGACATGTCTCCATTATACCTTTGAGTTACAATGGGGGCAACAGGAGGGGCATAAAAGTTAAAAATCGGTAATAGCTGGAAACCTTTAGGACATCAAGAATCCCACACCAATATAATAAATGATGTGAACACAGGAATGGTTGAGGGTAACTGACTGTACAATAACTTCCAGCTCCATCAATAAAACTTTCAAGGTAATTATTGGAAGTAGGAAGCAGTGGAAGAACAAACCACAATACAGTTCAGAAGACAGTCTGGTTTACTGATAGATGGAAAAACAGATGAAGGTGTGCATCTGGGGTGTGCAGGATATAGCCTAGACTATAGGGAGCAGTCTCTCTAGGGAAGCTGGCCACAGTATTCCAGGTGAAAATATTTGCTCTCAGAGTGTGCATGTAGGAGAATTTGCATAGGTGCTACAAGGATCATGGCATCTATACTCAATCAGATAGCTGAGCAAAACTTAAATCTCTAAAAGCCCACACAACAGGATCAAAGATCATTGCAGGACAAAAGCCCTTGTTAGTCTAGGAGGAAACAACAGGGTAAACCTGTTGAGGGTCCCTGGTCAGTCAGGAATCAGTGCAATGAAGAAACTGGAAGGGTGGCCAAGACAGATGCAAAGACTCAGCTTGCTGAATCATAAACTGTCCTAGCCATCACTAACGTGATGGTAAAACCAAAACTACATAGCTGGATCAGTAGGCGGCATGCAGTATATTAGATTAAGATCGGAAAACCAAAACAAAGCAAGTTAATGATGCCAAAGCCATGTTTCAAGAGAAGTTCTGCAATCCTGGGTTTAAACAGGAGATCAGTTAAATCATTAAAGAGCACTAATGACACCATAGGAACCTTAAGAAACACCTACACATGGTGGTCATAGAGAAAGAGACTCCTAAGCCTAGTGTGACAAGGGGGATGAATTGTCGTGTGGCTAGGGCCTCCCGTCGGGTAGACCGTTCGCCTGGTGCAGGTCTTTCAATTTGATGCCACTTCGGCGACCTACGCATCGATGGGGATGAAATGATGATGATTAGGACAACACAACACCCAGTCCCTGAGCGGAGAAAATCTCCGACCCAGCCGGGAATCAAACCCGGGCCCTTTGGATTGACAGTCTGTCACGCTGACCACTCAGCTACCGGGGGCGGACAAGGGGGATGAAGCCACACCACACCTGAACTTCCAATGCCATGTGTTAGATGTAAAAAAGCATAGAACATTTGGGACATTAATTACTAAAGAAATTGTGTGTAATGAAGAACTAGTGAAGGGTCTCCTATTACTCTTTAAGAGTACTGGCTGTCTTGCTGGAGTTACAGGGAGAGAAGCCACACAATAAACACAGTTTCAGTGTGGACTCTACTGGGCTAACTGCTATTGTTTTTTCTCCGTGCACATATCAAATCAATGCAATCATCTTTAACAGCAAAAAATTGAGTGAGTATGTTTTGCCAATGATGACCTTACTAGACATGACAAACTATTAATGCACCAGAATTCACAATTATTTGGAATGTGAGTCTGAAGCACTAAAAGGTTTGCATGTTTTTCAAATCATTGTTTAATCACACAAGCAGGCTTAAAATCTAACTTCCTGTCAAGACAGACATATTTACCAACAATTATCCAGTCATCATTATCATAATGGATACCATACCAGCTTACTGATATACTTCATTTCTGCCTCTCAAACAGAGCTCCATTTGGAACAAAGTACCTGTCAAATTAAATTTATTCTTCTGTCTTGTGTAACTAGAGTGTGTGGATTTATTCCTTGTCACTGGAAACAATGCATATGGTGCCACCCATGTGAAACATTTTTTGCTCCTATGATATCTGTTAACTATCACTATTTTGTCTTTAATTACATGAGCCAATTCAGCTTTCTCTCCAACATGAAATTCTCTATTCTTGTTTAGGTTTCTTTTAGTCTTAGCCCCAAATATCATTCTTGAAATGCAACAAACTGTTTCCATGGGATTTTATGTATGCCGTGCAACTGCATCATATGAAACAAAGTACTCCTTGTTCTTGAGAATTAATATGAATCATATGTTTCTCACCAAAGGTTGTTATCAAAAATTTACACAAATGTACAACTGATTTTCAAAGATAAGTCTGTGTGGCCGTGCGGTTAAAGGCGCTTCAGTCTGGAATCGCGTGACCGCTCCGGTCGCAGGTTCGAATCCTGCCTCGGGCATGGATGTCTGTGATGTCCTTAGGTTAGTTAGGTTTAAGTAGTTCTAAGTTCTAGGGGACTGATGACCACAGATGTTAAGTCCCATAGTGCTCAGAGCCAAAGATAAGTTCTTTGCTTCAGTATTGGTCCTATATAGATGAAAAGATCTCTCAAGGAATATTAGTGGGTTTTATGATTGTTCATGTCATCTGTACAGGGTGATTCAAAAAGGACTTTACAACTATGGAATGATGAAGATATATATTGGGATAACTTACAGAATCAGCAGATGTGTGTTTTGAGGCAAACAACCTCAAGTTTGATTCACATAGTGTGAGAGTACCCAATTCTGCCACCAGCAGTGGCAGTGTAGTACACGATTAAAATGTTTACTTCCAATGCTCTGTAGCGTGCTTGCTGTTTATTTTGGTTTCAGGAAAAAATCTCTGCAGCAACTGTTTGGCATAAATTTCACACCAAATATGCCAAAGAACCTCTAAGCAGGTCCACAATTTACTCTTGGCATAGGAACTTTGCTCTTCTTGGAGAAAACTGTCACTGGTATTGTGTACCTGGACATGCTCAATAACTTTTTAATTCCACTGACAGATGGAGATGACCAGGATGCCTCAATTCCTAATGGAAATTTGAGGTTCTCTCAATAATTGCTTCCCAAATTTGGTGAATTTGCAGTGAAGGGCCCAATTGCATGGCCACTTCCCTCCCCAGATGTTACATCACTGGATTTTTTTTCTCTGGGGTTTCAGTAAAGACTGTATGTTCTCCCCTACCAAACAATTTAGCTGACCTCAAAAATTGTATCTTCACTGTCATTCCACAAGTTAAACCCAAACTGCTGCACTGAGTGTGGTGAGAAATTGTTTATCAATGGGATGTTTATTGCATCACAAGTAAGAGTCACATCAAACCAAAATGATAGTTGACAGTTTTATGTGAAACTTGAGGTTCTTTGCTACAAAATGTAATGTTTACTGATTCTGTAAGGTATCGCAATAAATTTCTGTATCATTCTGAAGTTGTAAAATCCTTTTTGACTCATTGTGTACAGATATGTGTTTGGAATGCTGACTGTCAAGCCACTTTAATGTGACCTCATTCCCGTCACTTCTTATTCTTTTTCTCGACTGGCAGCCAGCCATTATATTACACTTCCATAAATATGGCCAATGCCAAGAACCATTTGATTAAAATTAGAATAAATGTGTACAAACTTCTGGCATGCTGGGGTAGCTGTGTGTCAGCAAAATCTGTTAATCAGCACAACAAAAAACCAGTCTCAAAGTTGCAAATTTGCAAAAAGTAAAATGTGCAACTTTGGACTGGTTTCTCATTGTACTGAAGTAAATATAGTTTATGTCTCCATTTCTAAATTCATATTTTAAATAATCAGCTTCTGAATAATCATAATTACAATGTACTGATAAGGTTTCAGCACAAGTCTGTAAAATGTTCACTATCTCTTTGAAATAATTTATGACTTTCATGCTGGTTGAATATATGGTGTTCTGTCTGATTTCACATTCAGTCTTGTTACAGTTTACGTTGAAATTTGGTATGTTCTTTATCTTGAGGTTATTTATGCACACATTACTTTTTTAGTTTTTTTCATATCAAGTATCTTGATGTTTCTAAATCTGAGCAGCTTATAACATTGTAAATATTAAATATTATTGTTATTATTATTATTATTTACATATGGGCCCAATAGGACCATCTCGTACAACCAATCAATGTCGCTTTTGATGATTGGCCTTTGTGTCCAAATTTGCCTCATCCTTTCAGAATGAAGTCTCTTTCTTTCATCATACCACAGTGTTCCAGTCCATTATCTAATTTCCCTCTGATCAACTTTTCAATCACATATCTTTTCTCTGAATATTTTTCTGCCTGTAACATCTGACTGAGTTATACCAGCTACTTTAAGATCCTCCTTAATTACAGTGATCCATTTAATTGGCTCAGTTTTGGCCTTACTTCTGTTTTTGTAGAATTCTGCTGTTTGTTTTGTCAACCAAGTGGGTACCATTCTTTTAATGTGCCCACAAAATTTAAGTCTTCATTTTCTCATGTCAGCATGCATGTATGTGCACTCCTCTGTTTCCTTATTACTTCTTACTATTTCTCCATCAGTAATGTTGGGACCTAATATTTTTCTAATAATCTTTCTTTATTTCTTTTGAATTTCTTTGGTATCCCTCTTTCTATTTAAAATTAAAGTTTCTGCTCCATAAAGACATTTAGGTCTGATTACAATGCTGCAATGTCTAAGTTGTCTGAATTTAGAAGGTGATTTTTTATTATAAATATGTTGTGATAATCTGAATTCAGTTGCCATCTTTTGACAGCAAACTTGGTTTGCAACTTTTTCCAGACTATTTTCTAGAATGATTTCCCCCAAGTATTTAAACTGAGAAGCCATTTTATTTTTTACATACTTTGTGTTCAAAAACTGTGGTGCTTGTTTTTTGCATGTCATATATTCTGTTTTTTCGAATGATATTTGTAGTCTACTTTTTCCACAATCTTCTTTAAGAATTTCAATTTGTTTTTGAGTTATGGTAATATCCATACTGAAAATTGCCAAATCATCTGCAAGGCAAGGTAATTTATTCTAATATTACTTCTGCCTAACTTGATTGATTGACCTATATTTTGACTCAACTTTTTGTCTCAACTTTTTTTCTCACCATTCAATAATTCCCTTTTCCAAAACACAGCTAATGGGGAGAGTCCATCTCCCTGTGCAACACCAGTTTTTGTATCAAATCGTTCAGAAATTTCTCCCATGAATTTAACTTTAGAGCTAGTGTCAGTTAACATTTCCTTAATCAGTGTTAGATTTTTTATCCAGCCCTTGTTCCTTTAAAATTTGGAAAAGAGATTCATGATCAACTGTCATAGTAATTTTTAAAATCCACAAATGTGTGTACAATATTGTTACTAGAAATCCTTTGCTACCTAAAGATTAATTTTAAATTAAGAATTTGTTCCAGACAGGTTCTGTTTGGTCAAAAGCCTGCTTGGTATTCACCAATTTTTGGTTCTAACTGTTCTTTAGCTCAATCAAGTAAACTTTGAGAGAGAATTTTGTATGTGGCTGGGAGAAGAGAGATTCCTTGGTAATTATTAACATCAGTTCTATTCACTTTTTTATGCAGTGGATGAATTAGGGCAGTTTTCCAGTCCTCAGGTATTTTCTCAGTTTGAGAGTTATATCCTGTTAGTTGAGTGATCTCTTTTGTTGTGTTCGGACCAGTTGATTTTAGTAGTTCTGCAATTATACGATCTTGTCAAGATACTTTATTGTTTCTAAGTCTCTTAATTTGTTTAGTTATTTTGATTTTTTCAGGTTCTTTGTAGTTAGATTTGGTGTTATTAGTTTGCTGAGGTTGAAATTTATTTATTGGTTCTGGACAGTTAAATAGTTTTTCTAAATAATTAGCAAGTACCTTACAGTTTTCCTGATTGTTAAGAGCCTAACTAGCATTTTCATTTTTGAAGCAAAGAGTTTGATGTTGGTAACAAGTTAGTTTTGTTTTAAATGGTTTATAAAAGTTATTTGTATTGTCCTTTTGGAAGTCATTTTCAATTTCTAAAAGAGGGGCATTTTTGTAGTTCCTTTTAGTCTGTTGGATTAATTTAGATATTTCTTTTCTTAAAGTTAGGTGTTGTACATATTATCAGTTTTGTTACCAGTACAATTCCAATTTTTGAATGCCTAGACTTAACTGTTGTTTCACAATATGCATTCCACCAAGGGTGTTTTTGTTTCTTTCAATTAAATGTTGTGCTGTATTGATGAACTTTTCTTTTAGGCTTTGCCAATTGTTGGATTGTTTTTGTCAAGTTCGTCTGTTAGAGTTGAGCTTAATTTAGCAGTGTCAAATTTTGGGATAACATTTTTTGTTTTGACGAGTTTTTGAGGTTGAAGTTTTACTTTTATTTGCGTTAAATAATGGTCAGAATCAATATTAACACCTTTCCTAATTTGGACATTTAAAATTTCTTTTTAGTTAGTATATGAAATTGCTACTTGGTTGATTTGAAATTCCCCAATAAATGTATTGGGTACCTGCCAAGAGTTTTGTTTAGAAGGGTTCTTTTTAATATGTGTTGATATGAGTTTAAGCTTGAAATTTTTTGCTCGTTGCAACAAGTCTTTGGCCATTTTGGGTTGCCCATTTATAGAGAGGAAATCCACCAACCATTTTCTTATATTTTTTTCTCTTTACCTAATTGAGGATTAGAATCACCCAAAAAAATTTTAATATGGTTTGATAGAGTTTTTGAGATGATGCTTTCTAACATTTCCCTAGCTTCATTAACTTCTTCAGGTTTTTTATGATTATCCTCATTGACTGGCATATGGGTATTAATTAAAATATATGTTTTATTTGTGCATTTATGAGAAATTGTCATTAGTCTATTATTAATGGGTTTTACCTCCGTTATTGAATTTAAAATATTTTTGGAAATAGAAAAAGTAGGTCCCTGGTGTGGTGTATTATTAAATATTCTTTTATATGTTATACTTTTAAAAAGATGATAATTGCCAAAATCCATGGAGGTATTGTTTGTAATTTGTTCTTTTACTGTATCTGTTCTGTTCTTTTAATGTATCTCCCAAGTTATGAAGTTTTCTTGGTTGCAAAAATATTTGTATGTTAAATGTTGCAAAAAATTTATTTTTGTTTTAAGTTGGCCAGATGACTCTGACTTCCTCTGTTGAACCATGCTGCATTTTATCTGGCCGCCCCAGAATCCAAAAGACCAATTGCACCAGTAATACTGGCAGTGGATTGACTACCTGAGGTAATACTGTGATTATCGAAATGCACCATGATGATTGTACCGGGAATCAGGTGGGGCTGAGTAGACTCATTGAGTGAACACTAACTGTTAAGAGGAAGGGTTAGTTCCAGAATATATAAATTTCAGCCACACCACTGGTGAACAGAACACTGACCACTTTGCCACTTGCTATAAGACAAGCCCAAAGTGAATTTGTTTTTGTTTTGCCTTGGTATGGAATGGTTTATTCTGTATTCGGAGCTGTCCACCATACATGCTGGAATGATCACTATCTGCAACCTGTGACCCGTTCAATACCCTAGGCAAGGTCGGCTTCTTAGGCTTTTAGTTACGAAGTCTTGAGGCCTGTACTAAATATATTATATGTAATAATTATAACACCTTAATTAATGATTAACAGACTCACTATAAAGTAATAGAAATTTTTATTATTAAAATGATGTAAACACTTGCTTGAAAGGTAACAAATGGCAATGTCGCATGATAATACATAGCACAGCCAGCACCTGCTGAACATGTCTACAGTGGGGAATTTCACCAAGCATTTTCCAATGATCGAGAAAACTGATCTGGAAAAATAAGTGACCAGACACATGTTCAGCAGATTCTGGCTGTGCTATGTATTATCATGTGACATCGCCACTTGTTACCTTTCAAGTGAGTGCTTACATCATTTTAATAATAAAAAGTTCTGTTACTTTATAGTCAATCTGTCAATCATTAATTAAGGTGTTATAATTATTACATATAATATATTTAGTACAGGCCTCAAGGGAAGACGAATGGAATATTCCAGAATTTGAAACACGAACAGCTGCTAGCATGAGTTTCTTAGAAGTAGATACCTGAGGGGTTGCGAAGCAACTCAAATCACTTGATACAGGCGAGTCTTCAGGTCCAGATTGTATACCGATTAGGTTCCTTTCAGATTACGCTCATACAATAGCTCCCGACTTAGCAATCATATACAACCGCTTGCTCACTGATAGATCTGTACCTACAGATTGGAAAATTGCGCAGGTCGCACCAGTGTTTAAGAAGGGTAGTAGGAGTAATCCATCGAACTACAGACCTATATCATTGACGTCGGGGTACAGTAGGGTTTTGGAGCATATACTGTATTCAAACATTGTGAATCACCTCAAAGGGAACGATCTATTGATACATAATCAGGTACTGAGACAACAACAAAGCCCAATCTAGCAAGTTTTTGGCAGGTCATACAGGAACCAGCTTCATCAGATGAAACGAGGACTGCAACAGATTGTGATCCGTTACTAAGTAGAATATTCTACCATACAAATAGTGGTGGAATTTGGTGACTCCGTTCAGAATAGGCAATGCCTCTTTCTCTATTTATGGCTAGTTGCACTGAGATTTGGACAAACTTTTGATGCGAAAGCAATAGGCCTGGCTTTATCTCCAAATCTGTGCAAAAGCACTGCACCAATTACCTAAGAGGAAGCTTCAACTTGCAACACAACTGGTTTGCCAGGATCAAAGTGAACCAAGAATCACTCACTGAGCAAAGCATTGTTAAATTTTTGAAAAGTTTCTTGGCACTCATCTGTCGAAACAAAGGGGATGTTCTTGTAATAGGGGGGGAAGCAATGCAACGGAGCTGCAATTTGTGCAGCATTTGGTATGAACCAAATATAATTGTTCATTTTCCCCATGACTGATCGCAGTTCTGTGGCATTGTGAGGAACTGGCAGATCATATATGGCTAACAAATGTGACTTGGCTGTTTATAGCATGACCAAGATACTGCACCTAAGGTTTACAAAAATCACACTTGTACAGTCTATTCTTTAGTGCTGTATCAGATAACACATGAAACAAAGCACACAAAGTTGAAATATGTTCTTCAGGTTTACGACTTGCTATGACAATATCATCCAAACAGTTTGAGCAATTTACTACTTGAGCAGTCAGCTGTTCCAAATACTGTTGGAAAATGGTGGATGTGGAAGCACTGCCAAAAGACAAACACAAATATTTAAACAAGCCACAATGAGTGTTCATAACACACACTTTTTGAGATTCTTCATCTAGTGGTATTTGAAGATATGCATCATGCAAATCAATTTTTGAAAAGTAGCAACCAGTGCTTAATCTGCGCTCGAGATCCTCTGGGCATGGTAATGGATAAGTATCAATCACAGTTTGTGGGTTGACTGTAGATTTAAAGTCAACACAGAGGCAAATGCAACCTGAAGGTGTGGGGAAAAAAACCAGTCAACTTGGCCACTGACTAGCTTGTATGGGTGCAACAATCCGCTACCTTGGAATTCTTTAAGTTCAGCAGCTACTTTGTCCCGTAATGCAATGGGAACAGTTCTGGCCTGGCATTGGCTCAGCATTGTCTTTCATAGTAATATGTGCAACAAAATTGTTAAATGTTGCAAAAAATTTATTTTTGTTTTAAGTTGGCCAGATGACTCTGACTTCCTCTGTTGAACCATGCTGCATTTTATCTGGCCGCCCCAGAATCCAAAAGACCAATTGCACCAGTAATACTGGCAGTGGATTGACTACCTGAGGTAATACTGTGATTATCGAAATGCACCATGATGATTGTACCGGGAATCAGGTGGGGCTGAGTAGACTCATTGAGTGAACACTAACTGTTAAGAGGAAGGGTTAGTTCCAGAATATATAAATTTCAGCCACACCACTGGTGAACAGAACACTGACCACTTTGCCACTTGCTATAAGACAAGCCCAAAGTGAATTTGTTTTTGTTTTGCCTTGGTATGGAATGGTTTATTCTGTATTCGGAGCTGTCCACCATACATGCTGGAATGATCACTATCTGCAACCTGTGACCCGTTCAATACCCTAGGCAAGGTCGGCTTCTTAGGCTTTTAGTTACGAAGTCTTGAGGCCTGTACTAAATATATTATATGTAATAATTATAACACCTTAATTAATGATTAACAGACTCACTATAAAGTAATAGAAATTTTTATTATTAAAATGATGTAAACACTTGCTTGAAAGGTAACAAATGGCAATGTCGCATGATAATACATAGCACAGCCAGCACCTGCTGAACATGTCTACAGTGGGGAATTTCACCAAGCATTTTCCAATGATCGAGAAAACTGATCTGGAAAAATAAGTGACCAGACACATGTTCAGCAGATTCTGGCTGTGCTATGTATTATCATGTGACATCGCCACTTGTTACCTTTCAAGTGAGTGCTTACATCATTTTAATAATAAAAAGTTCTGTTACTTTATAGTCAATCTGTCAATCATTAATTAAGGTGTTATAATTATTACATATAATATATTTAGTACAGGCCTCAAGGGAAGACGAATGGAATATTCCAGAATTTGAAACACGAACAGCTGCTAGCATGAGTTTCTTAGAAGTAGATACCTGAGGGGTTGCGAAGCAACTCAAATCACTTGATACAGGCGAGTCTTCAGGTCCAGATTGTATACCGATTAGGTTCCTTTCAGATTACGCTCATACAATAGCTCCCGACTTAGCAATCATATACAACCGCTTGCTCACTGATAGATCTGTACCTACAGATTGGAAAATTGCGCAGGTCGCACCAGTGTTTAAGAAGGGTAGTAGGAGTAATCCATCGAACTACAGACCTATATCATTGACGTCGGGGTACAGTAGGGTTTTGGAGCATATACTGTATTCAAACATTGTGAATCACCTCAAAGGGAACGATCTATTGATACATAATCAGGTACTGAGACAACAACAAAGCCCAATCTAGCAAGTTTTTGGCAGGTCATACAGGAACCAGCTTCATCAGATGAAACGAGGACTGCAACAGATTGTGATCCGTTACTAAGTAGAATATTCTACCATACAAATAGTGGTGGAATTTGGTGACTCCGTTCAGAATAGGCAATGCCTCTTTCTCTATTTATGGCTAGTTGCACTGAGATTTGGACAAACTTTTGATGCGAAAGCAATAGGCCTGGCTTTATCTCCAAATCTGTGCAAAAGCACTGCACCAATTACCTAAGAGGAAGCTTCAACTTGCAACACAACTGGTTTGCCAGGATCAAAGTGAACCAAGAATCACTCACTGAGCAAAGCATTGTTAAATTTTTGAAAAGTTTCTTGGCACTCATCTGTCGAAACAAAGGGGATGTTCTTGTAATAGGGGGGGAAGCAATGCAACGGAGCTGCAATTTGTGCAGCATTTGGTATGAACCAAATATAATTGTTCATTTTCCCCATGACTGATCGCAGTTCTGTGGCATTGTGAGGAACTGGCAGATCATATATGGCTAACAAATGTGACTTGGCTGTTTATAGCATGACCAAGATACTGCACCTAAGGTTTACAAAAATCACACTTGTACAGTCTATTCTTTAGTGCTGTATCAGATAACACATGAAACAAAGCACACAAAGTTGAAATATGTTCTTCAGGTTTACGACTTGCTATGACAATATCATCCAAACAGTTTGAGCAATTTACTACTTGAGCAGTCAGCTGTTCCAAATACTGTTGGAAAATGGTGGATGTGGAAGCACTGCCAAAAGACAAACACAAATATTTAAACAAGCCACAATGAGTGTTCATAACACACACTTTTTGAGATTCTTCATCTAGTGGTATTTGAAGATATGCATCATGCAAATCAATTTTTGAAAAGTAGCAACCAGTGCTTAATCTGCGCTCGAGATCCTCTGGGCATGGTAATGGATAAGTATCAATCACAGTTTGTGGGTTGACTGTAGATTTAAAGTCAACACAGAGGCAAATGCAACCTGAAGGTGTGGGGAAAAAAACCAGTCAACTTGGCCACTGACTAGCTTGTATGGGTGCAACAATCCGCTACCTTGGAATTCTTTAAGTTCAGCAGCTACTTTGTCCCGTAATGCAATGGGAACAGTTCTGGCCTGGCATTGGCTCAGCATTGTCTTTCATAGTAATATGTGCAACAAAATTGTTAGTCTTGCCTAAACTGTCAGAAAAGAGATCAGTGAATTCTTTCAGCAAGTAAGCTACACTGTCATTAGCATTGATTGCAGTCACTGACAACACATTATCCTGAATTTGAAAGCCAAACAACTCAAATGAACCAAGGCCAAATATGTTCTCACAATTGTGTGATTGTAGCACAGTGAAAGTCACAGTTCGTGTATGTGAGCTATACATGGCAGGCAAAGTACATTTTCTGAGAATGGGAATGTCTTTTGATTATAAGCTGCCAGGCGTGTGCTAGTTTTTGACAGGCTTTTGGAACCTAACAGTTCATATGTCTTACTATTCAGCAATGTAACAGAGGCACCTATGTCCAACTGAAATTTCATGTTTTGCACTAAGATGCAAATGAGCAAAAAGTTTGTTGTGTAGCATAACACTGAAGAAACTGTTTGCTTGCTAGTTTTGCTAATGCCTGCAGCAGGCTTTGAATACACTACATCGATTATGGCCCCTGTGACTAGATTTTTGTGAGTGAGCACAATTCTAATGTTTGTTCCATTGCAGACATACAGATTGTAAACAACCTTTCTTGCCACAATCATAACACTGTGCTTGTCTGGATGGGCAGTCTCGGCATTGATGCTGTGAATAGCACTGAGGGAATGACTTAATTCTGTTCACTGATGTAGCTGCCTGTTTAGAGAACTGTTTATGCAACCTGGTGCACATGTGCTGTTTCTGCCTCCTGGGCTAGTCAGAAGCAAGGAACGAATGCAACCAAGGTCAACTCTCTCTCTCTCTCTCTCTCTCTCTCTCTCTCTCTCTCTCTCTCTCTCTCTCTCTCTCTCTCTCTCTCTCTCTCTCTCTCTCTCTGTGTGTGTGTGTGTGTGTGTGTGTGTGTGTGTGTGTGTGTGTGTGTGTGTGTGTGTGTGTGTGTGTGTGGTGTGTGTGTGTGTGTTTTGCATTTCCTCATCATACCCCGCAAATCTGTTACCATTCTCGAAAAGTTTGTTCTGACCTTTTCTTACAATTAAAGAACTGGTACCTAACTGCCACCACATTCACTTGTTGGTCATGATAGTTAGTTAGAGAACCTATAACCTGATTATAGGAAAGTTCACTCAGTGGCATTGGGGAACAGTTTCTGAATGACGCAAAAGACTGCACTTCCTACCACTGACAAAAAGACAAGCAGACTGCTTGTGTCTGTGTATGTGCGGATGGATATGTGTGTGTGTGCGAGTGTATACCTGTCCTTTCTTCCCCCTAAGGTAAGTCTTTCCACTCCCGGGATTGGAATGACTCCTTACCCTCTCCCTTAAAACCCACATCCTTTCGTCTTTCCCTCTCCTTCCCTCTTTCCTGATGAAGCAACCATTGGTTGCAAAAGCTTGAATTTTGTGTGTATGTTTGTGTTTGTTTGTGTGTCTATCAACCTGCCAGTGCTTTCGTTTGGTAAGTCACATCATCTTTGTTTTTAGATATATTTTTCCCACGTGGAATGTTTCCCTCTATTATATAATTATATCCTCTTGTAGCTGTCTCCTTTTGTTATACTCCTAACACATTTAGTGTTCTCCTGAGCTACATCCTGTACTTTTATGTGGTGTGGTATTGAAAAGAAATGTACTACAGGGAACCCCCAAATCCCAATTGCTATGATCTTCCTTTATGAATGTCTCAAATATTCAACTAATGCCATACGAATTCTTTCCAGCACTCCATTTGTCTGGTATGAAAAGCTGTTGTCTGTATCTTCTTTATCCTTATTTATTTACACACTGTCTTAAATATCTCACTTAGAAAATTAGAGCCTTGATCTGGTAACACTATTGCTAGAATACCATATCTTGATATAATTTCTTCTATAAACTATTATGCTACTTTATTGGCATCTTTATGTTCTAGCAGGTTTGCTGCTGTAAATATGCTTAATTGCTCTTGAAACATGAAAATATAGCAATTTCCTTTGATGTTACATGTAATGGACTTACTATGTCCATGTTACATTTGTAAAAGAATGATTTCTGCCATGTCTGTAATACCTAATAGCATTTTTGTCTTAATTTGTGTAAATTTATTCCATTGGCACTTATCACATGTTTTTATGTATTGAAATAAAACAACCCCTTGTTTTACATTCCTTTTTCAATACCCTAATGAAATACTCTCCGAAGAGGCAATTCATTGAAAGTTTCGTAGTTCCAATTGTATTTAATAAGTAATTTCATATAATACATTCAATTTCATAAAATTCATCATTTCATTCATTTACCTGTAGGTCATGTTCATCTAATATATGCTAGCATTGTTTTGCATTCACTAATGAAGCCATAATTATGAAAAATTAGGTTGGCATTGTTGTTCTTCACTATTTTGTATAATGTGATGCATATTTTATGTAAATCTTTTATATTGTATATGCCAATTTGGGCATAAAATACAAAAGATTTTGTGTATAGTAATTCATAATAACTTTGAACTTTTAATTGTTAATTTTATAAATTTGCACTGTAGTTTTGTTAACTTCATTGTTAAGAATATTTAAATGGGGGAACAGAAGGCTCAGAGAAAGGTCAGTTGGAGACAGTTCACAGACATGACCACTGTGTCGCATGTCAGTATAATAATCTAATTGTTGTACCACGGTACTGTGACTATGTAGCCTGTTATGTGAAGTGGGCTCCCACCAAGAAGTGATGCAGCTTGTCATTAATAAACCACTATAAAATGACTTGGTACCTGGATTGTTTCATGGAATTCACATAACTAGATCCAGTCAGCAGATGAAATTGACCAGGACGACAACTTCAGCAGCAGCGGCAGGAAGCAGATTACTCAGAGTTACACTGAATTAAGATATGAATAAGCAGTGAACTAAACACTGTAGAACTAAAGACTAAAATGTAATGTTTGGAAACTGTTCTAGCAGTAAACATATGTATTTGTCTCAAAGCTATATTTGAGTGGTGGAGGCCAGAGTGATCAGTGAGATACTCCCATGATCACACGTTCTTGATGTCTTCGGAACAGAAGTGTAACAACAAACTTTTCAAATTCTTTGTTTAATCAAATAATCTTTCAATGTTATATTATTGCTGCAATTCCAGTCTCTCGCCCCACAATGCTAAAACAGATAAATTTCATTACAGTATTCTTCTATATCTCTTTTCATTCCTTTTCAAGTACGATATTTCTTTTTCCAGCACTGTATGAATTTCTCAGCAACACCCAATAGTCTGTCATGTATTTCTTTCATACTTTCTGTTCTCTGCTCATTGCTAATTTCTACTGTGTCCTGATATGGTTGTCATGCTCAGTCATTGTTCATATTTACTCTTATGTCTCCCTTCCTGTTGCCTCTACAGCTGATTCCTGCATCCTACTTAAGGCATTGGCATTAGCATTTAATTGGCCTGATTTATACTCAATTTCATATGAATTTTCTTCCATTTTCAATCACCATTTTAATAAATGTGAAGAGGGATCTTTCACACTAAACATCCATGTTAAAGTCTGTTGATCTATTATGATCATGAATTGCCTGTCATAGACATAAGGTTGTGGCATCAATAGTTTGTATCGACCATGAAACTTAATGTCTGTGAAATGTAAGTGCTCTGTTGAGCCTCCATCTTAACTTTACTTTAGTTAGTTCTTTGTTATACTTCATTCTGTATGGATGCAGTGTCAAGTTGTAACCGCTCAATGTCATTCAATACGATCACGACGACACCCCTCGATCGACGTTAACATTAGTGGTGTCACTCGCCTTCATACATGGCAATGGACATTTGAAAATTTGTGACACTAGCTCAATGGTCATCAATTGATTTAAATGTATTTCCCGGCTGACTCTTAATTCAATTACTGCCACAGGGGTGAGGAGAAAGAACACATCCTGTTGGTACCAGCATTATGCGTATTTAGATATTCGGTTAATCTGAATGGTTTGCAATGTTCCAGTGATTCTATTCAAACTCCTTGCTGATGTACCAACAAGGAACATTTTTGCAGATAAACATGCAAGTATGTAATGGATGTTCAGTTTCTCAATATAGTTCGTCGCACTCACACATTATACATCCGCTGTAAGAACAATTTCATGCATTTACATTTTTTGGTGTCCCACAACATTGGTTGGCTAAATATTATGACGATATGTTGCGTACAACTTCCACAGATATTGTTTATCATATAGTCAAGACTACGTAATGAAGCCAAAATCATGGATAAAATTGAAATGTAGTTTGTTTATTAACACTTCTCTTTTCACTAATTAAATGTGAAATATGAATCGGTACTGGAGGTGATGATCCTATCCTTCTTTTTTAGTATTTTAGGTCCCTGTTAGTTAATATCTGGTACTTAATAAGTGAACTATTTTTTGTGCTGGCGCGTTTTTTGTATCAGTTACCCCCGCAACCCTCCAAGGATAAGATTCTATTAATGTTCCGCACACACACGTTTCCCCATTTTATAAAATGCAGAATTACCTAAACTATAGCTTTCAGTTGTGCACAACTTTCATGGGTTCCACAACGATAATAGTTTCCCAAGAGTATTTTTCCCAACTAACACAAAGTTCGAATTATGTTGTCGGATTCATTTTCCCTCCACCCGACAATAAACTTCTCTGATCACTTTGTCACGTGTAATGTATTTTAAACATGCTTGAAGAGTCTTTAAATAATCTCCTTAATGAATTTCGCAGTCACATACCACTTTTTCATTGACTAGCCCGATTGCGATAACTGAAGGTAGAGAGCTCAATAATGTGTTACATGTTCTTTTATTTGTATTAAAAAACAAACGCGCCCCTATAGCTTTCTGTCCCGCTTGGTCTTTGCTAATTTGCTTTTTATTACTTTTCATTATATTGCTTCTTAGTAATACTGTGCAGTTATTAAAGTTTCGTATTATTTTCCCCTTTTTAATTCTTCCAAAATAAAGTCTATTTATACCCCATTTTTATCCCCCATTTTAATTAATATGATGCTAATTGACACATCAGCCCACAAAGTACTGTTATAAAGTGTAAGTATACTTGAGGTATGACATATATGGAAATTAAGTTTTCTATATTCCGATTACTGATCCCGTTCCCATAGTGGTGACCCCGCAGTTCATTCATATTTCACGTCTTCTGCACCAGTTTTTATGCAACAGGTTATATGTACTATGCAATGACCATGCCAAACAATGCCTTGTTTGAAGATGTGGAAGCACAACTCCACTCACCGAGTTTCGTCATTTCTTCGCCAACGGCGTATTCATCATTTACACACAGTGATTCGCATTCTCAACCAATGCCATGTGCTAACCTCATTAGTTTTCAATGGTCAACAACTATGCCATTAGAGTGAACAATGGACTCAGGCTTTGTGTTGCCAGATTGTGGCCATCCGACAGTGAAATGTGAACTGAACAACATTTCGAATTGCGTCTTTTCAAATCTAGTGTTTCAAGAACAAAGTGATCTCCATTCGCTCACATGTTTAGCCACCCACTGGCTTGCTACATGAGTCACTGTCAGGCCGTGTGCAATGCCGCCATTAATATAAACCGCACCAGATCTGTTCCACGCAGTTGTTCCAGTTGTGTCTAATTTCCATGCACAATTCAGTGTTTTGCGAACATGGACCCCTTACCTCGCCTCAGAGGCCTGCCACATGCACTAAAGAAATGTTATGCATCAGATAGTTTCCACGCGGGTGGCATTGTCATCCAGCCATGGTGGGTGACTGACTACAAAGTGGACCTGCCTGTCCCCACTACGCCTGCACAACCCACCTCATTTGAGATGGAAATACCTGTGGTGCACCTGCCTACGTGCATGATTTCCACCATCATTGACGCCCACATGCCCTCACCCTTGGACATCTGTAGTACTGCATACTATGGTGGGGGAGGGGCGGGGGGGCTGTGTGGCGTTGATAGTTCGTATCGACCACGAAACTTAATATCTGTGAACAGTAAGTACTCTGTCTAGCCTCCATCTTAACTTTACTTTAGTTAGTTCTTTGTTATGCTTCATTCTGTATGGATGCAGTGTCAAGTGTAAATATATACGATCTAAGACATATATGGGAACTAACTTTTCTATATCCCAATTACCAATCCCATTCCCATAAGGTCAAAACAGCTGTGTTTCACATACTAATGCCAGACACTCCAGCTCATTTTTTACTGAGTAGTTTCTCTCTGCTTTACATAGTGATCTTGAAGCATTTGCTATTGGCAGTTCACTTCCAGTTTTGCCTTGCGATAGAGCTACTCTCACAGATTCACCACTTGCATTTGTAGTAATAATGAAAGGATTCTCAAAATCAGGATACTATAATATGGGAGAAATTATTAATTTTTCATTTAACTCTTCAAATGCATTCTGCTGTTATTTTCCCCACTCATATTTTTGACAGCCTTTAATAACTTATGCAATGGGGCAGAAGTTTTTCTGAAGTCCTTTATAAATTTTTGATAGTATCCTGTTAAACATAGGTATCCCTTTAACTCTTTCCTGGTCCTTGGCACTGGAACTTTGTCACTTTCTCTACATTTTTCTCATCTAGCTGTACTCCCATATCTGTTCTTTTGCATCCTAGAAATAAGACCTCTTTCCACAAAAAATCTCATTTGTCTGGCTGCAACTTTAGTCTGCGTGCCCTTAGGCTGTCAAAAATCTCCCACAATTTCTCATTATGCTCTCTTAGAGAACTTCCTTAATAAATAAACACTTCATTTCTTGCAACATTGCTAACATGACATTCATCAACCTTTGGAATGTACTCAGTCCACTTTATAATCCCACACTAAAACTAAACCAAACTCCATCCGATCCAAACAGGCCTCGGAAGGCCCAATGCACCAACTGGCCTCTGTGTCATCCTCAGCCCACTAGTGTCACTGGATGCGGATACGGAGGGGCATGTGATCAGCACACCACTCTCCTGGCCGTATGTCAGTGAGGAGAGCATAGTCCCACACTGGTGTCATCTTATATTCATAGCCCTGCTAGTTACCACTAAAAGCAGTTTTCTTGCTGTCCTGGGGATCCTTTCATGTGTGATGATATGCACTTGATAACTCCAATATGGAAAAGTACTTAGCCTTTCCTCACTTCTGTAATATTCCTGCTATGTTCAGGTGTGGAAATATTTCTCATTTACTTTATGGCAATCTCTTACCAAATTATTTTTCATTTGACCACTGGCAGTTACCATTTTGGAGAATAATAATATTGGTGTGTTCCATGGACTTTTGCTGTCTGCTAAGATATTGTTCCCAGCATTCTTTATATATGGTCCTGCAATATCTTCTTTCATGACTGTGGGATCCTATAGTGTCTGACATTTATAGCTTTGCATTTACTTTCCATTAGTTTTGGAAGCATATGCTTCACAGTTTTAGCAAATAATAATCCATCACTATTTGAATGGAATATGTTGCAACATGACTGCACAATTTTTGTAATTCTTGTTTTTAATCAACATTTATGTGCCCTGTTTGCAAAGCATCCCTGACCTATGTAATGGGAGTATTATATTCTTATGCCTGTGCCAGCATTTCTTGTGCTCTTGCTTCAATGCATGGTGTTTCAGAATGAAATGTACAGAACTTTCTCATTGGTTCAATACACTGATAACACACTCTCCTTCTATAGTTTGTATTAGAGCATTCAGAATGTATGCTCCCTCTAGAACTTCTTGCTTAGACTCTCTTCACCTTATGGACTAATTCCTTGTCCCTTTATTCAAATTCTCATGACCTTCTCCATCCTTGGTCTGAACACTTCCCTTCAGACAAGAAGTCACCTTCTCTTCTATGCATCATATAGGCTGATTCCCTCTCCATCTCCATCTACATCTACACCTACACCTACACGTACACCTTGCTCACATGACAATTGTTTCAAATGCTTACTGTTACTGACAATGTTCTGTTATTTTAAATTCTTTCAGCCTGACTCATCCCATTGTTTCTTTCTGTGGTACTCATTCATACTCATTCATTACCTCCCCCCCCCCCCCCCCTTATATTCCTCTTGGCATTTTTCATGTGTTCATGTGCACAACAACCCTTCATGGTTACATTGGTTCTTTTGGTATCCCATCCTCAGGTACCGCCAACAATACGTGTCCCACCAATTCATTTCTAACCACCTAGTCTTGTAGTCAATGACCACTCTCTGTTTAGTGAGGAAATACCATTCTATTAAACCACTATACAGGACATCTATTCCCTTTCTCAAAACACGGAATTTGTGCTCTCCTAACACTTTTCTGGCTATCCTTAGCATCAGCGTCAATGTCCCACACATGCTCCTTGTGCCATGTGTTACCCCTTTCAGATTTTGCACCTCATGCCTATTAATTCGTATATATTTAGCTATAGTTTCTTGTTTAATTTAACTAATATGTTCTCCCACATCTATTAAGAAATTCAACTCCTTAGCAAATTGTTTGTAGTCAATTTCAGTATATCATTTACTGCCCTGCCACCTATTGCCCTTTTTTTCCTTGTTGTGATTTCATTCCCGTGCCCCATATTGGCAGGGGAGGGCTGGCAGTGGCACAATCCACTGCTCTTCACCCGAGTGACACATTTAATAAAAAGATGAAAATGATACCTCTAAAAGGTGAGAAAGGGGAATGTAAGAACATAGCAAGGGGTGACAGTGGCTATTAAAATATACACATACAGAGAGGAATTCATGTGAGACAGTTAAGAAAGTCCACATAAAGTTAAAAAACGCAGCTGGTAATTTGCGTAGTGTGTAAAAAGCACTGAAGTCACACACAACTTAAAGGTTGGCCACAGTATTAAAATACACCAGAATGATGACACTTAAAAACTACTGCATGAGATGGAGCACACACAACAAAGAGTAAAAACTGCCAGGAGGGCCCTGCCGAGGGAGGGAAGGCCTGAGAAGAGGGGACAGGAGGGGACAGAAGGAGAGAGGGGCTGGAGAGGGTGGGAGGAAAGGTAAGGTGGTTGGGGGGTGCACCAAGGGGCAGGAGACGGATGGTGTGGCAGATGTAGAGGGAAGGCAAGTCAGGAGGGAGCACAGAGATGTAGAAGGGATGCACTGGAAAGCAAGAGGGTGGAGGAGGGAGGAAAAAAATCGCTCAGTGGAAGGGAAGAGGAGGGGAGAGGGGGTCCTGAGGAGGGAGAGAGGAAGGTGGGACTAGAGTTGGTAGGAGGGGTAAATATCAGAGCAAACCTCATTATCTGGGAGGGTTAGGCACTGTAAGTTGGGCTTGGAAAGGATGTGGAGGGTGTGGAGATGGAGAGAGGGTGGGACACCACACTAAAGGCACGCCAAACAGCTGGGGGTAGAGTGGACAGAAGACACCAGGGGACAGGGGGGATCGAGTCTGCAGATGAAGTACAGGATGCAGATGTGTTCGAGGAAAAGGAGAAGACGTGAGAAGGGATGAGGTCATAGAGGATCTGTGTGGTGGATGTGGGGCGGATACGGAAGGTGAGGCAGAGAGCATGGCATTCAAGGATTTAGACAGCTTTATAGAGACTGGGTGGGGTGAAAATCCAGGCAATGCTGGCACAACAAAGGATGGGATCGATCAGGGATTTGTAGGTGTGAATGATGGTGGAAGGATGCAGTCCACATGTATAGATGGACAGGAGTTTCAGGAGGCAGAGTCTATTATGGGCTTTTTGTTGGATCGTAAAGAGATGTGGAGTCTAGGTGAGGTGAAGTCGAGGGTGACACCAAAGTATTTCATGGTAAGAGTGAGGTGGATAGGATGACCATTAATGGAGCTGGAAGGAGCAGGTGGTACAAACTATGATGATTGCCTGGTTCTTGCAAGGGTTGATGCAAAGGAGCCACTGGTTGCACCAGGTGGCGAACTGGTCAAGGTGGGTTTGAAGGGTACATTGGGAACATTGAACGGTAGGATAAAGGGCCAGGAAGGCAGTATCATCAGCAAATTGGAGGAGGTGAACAGGTGGGAGGGGTTCTGGCGTATTTGCAGTATACAGCAGATAGACGAGAGGGGAAAGGACAGAGCCTTGGGGCACACCAGCAGTGGAGTTGGTATTCTGGATAGTGACATAGGAGGGACAACAGGAGAAGAAGGAAGCAACAGAATGGATGAAACTAATGAGAAGAGCGTAGGTCTGGAATTGGAGCCTGGGATGCCAGACATGGTCATAGGCATTCTGGAGGTCGAGGGTAACAAAAATAGTGGAGCAACTGGAGCTAAGTTGGAGGGAAAGAAGTCTGGTAAGGTTAAGGAGCTTGTCATCAGCTGAGGAGGAGGGCTGTTAGCCACATTGGATAAGGGGAAGGAGGTAGTGCTGGTTAAGGTGGTGATGAATACAGTGGGAAAGGATGGAATCAAAGACCTTACTGAACACAGAGGTAAGGCAGATTGGATGATAGAACGAGGTGGGTTTGTTGGGTTTAGAGAACAGCAGGACATCGAAGTCTCCCACAAGTCACAGTAAAAGCTGGTGGAGAGGAGGACATTATACAGAAGAGCAAGGGCAGCCTCAGAGCAGAGTATGAGTTTGATGTTGTGGTCTGTTGTCCTCATTTTGGGCCATTTAACAGTGGTGACACATGACTGTTGTGTGTATCACCTGTTTAGTTTTCCCCTTTCTCCTGAATCTTCCTGAGGTTTCCTCTACTCTGGTGCATTGTACGATCATATCTATTACCAGTAGATGCAGTAGGAAACAACTTTGAAATCTGAAATAGGATCATCCACTTTTATTGCAGAAAGGATTCTACATAAATGATATATGACTTTTGTATCCAACACTTTTGTTCTTGCACAATAAATGGCACTGCAATTGATAACTGAGTTCCTAAACAGTATTATCTTGAGAAAAATGCATTGGATCAGAAACATAAAAACAGACGTATGGAAAATGACTCAGTTTTCCAGTTTTCCCAGTGTAGCTGTTTGAAAACATTCATTCACTCATTATTTGGTTTGATCTCATTTGGTGCACATCATCCTTCATTTCTTAAATATGTTCCTTCCTAACCTCAGTGCTTTACTACTTACAGTGCAGGCTATTACAATAGGAGACAAAATTGGCAGGAATGTCAATAATTCTGGAACCATTTATATTCAGTCTTTCCCAAACAGAACATGATTTCATGCTGCTCTTTTTTTTGCAGGTATTCGACAGTTGTCCACTGAGGAAACTGTACAACCTGAGACATAACACCCCCTTGAAAACTGTTTAAACTCGTAATTTTCAACCATAAACAGAAATTTCTGACGTAAATACTATAGGGGATGTAGGTAAACATATACTTATGGAATGGATACAAAGAAGCTAGTTAGTACATTATAATTGTTTTGAAGTAATCAAAGTATTGTTAACCCTCAATACCTAAGCATTTGTATATGCTTAAGTTATTGCACATACTAAAATTCACTCATATGTTTAATATATAGAGTCAATATAATGAATGAAATGTTGTACTAATTCTGAGAGATGGGTTTTCTCTGTTATTTCATTGAAAAACCATTTACAACAATACAGTGGATTGTTAAAGAACATATGTATAGTGACAGTCATGTTGGCATAAGAGCACAGTACTTTGTGTGATTTTGGATGGAAAGCATGTAGCTTGTTAAGCAAGATTTATGTTTTAAGTTTTTGTAAAGAAGGTTGGATTTTTTAAAATTACAATAAACAATATTCTGAAACTTAATATTTGATTAAATATTCATTAGACTTCTATGAATCCAGGACTATGGAAGCGACAGATAATGTGGATGAGTACAAACTCAGATTTTAATTTTAACTAGAAGCAAGAAACGTTACAAACCCCAAAAAAAGAACTGACAAAGAACAGTTGCTGGAAAGAATAATGAAAGAGCAATATTAGCTGCAGTGAATCATATCTCCCACATTTGCACTTGATAGTTAAGTTATGAAGAGGGAATTAGTATCTGTTTACTGAATTTTGAAATGTAGAAAATTCTATCTGTTTCATATTTCCCTCTATCAGGAATGTCTTGGCAATGATTTCTAGAACTGAGTAACATTTTTCCAGTGGTCACTTACCAAATACAGACAGACAACAATTTTTTTGCATAAAAAGTTCTCGGTTTACTATCCGCGTCAAATTTGGATAAAATACTGAGCTTTCGATGACTACCTCAGTCATCTTCGTCAGGGGTAAAAATGACTGTCATGGACTGGTGAGGCTTCCACTTTTATAAGCAGTGGATGGCTTCTCATTGGCTGCATGACGTCATGGTGAAAATGGCGCGTACGGAGGTGGCAGCCTCTATGTCCATAGATTTTGTTTGCATGCTTCATCCAGCGTTGCTTGCAGCACCATCCATCACAACAGGTGGAGAACTGTGAGGAATGTAAGAAGTCTCCTTCTGTGCTCTTTCTTTATTGACTGTGTGCTTCCATGCATTGCTGAGTGCATATCTGGAGTCTCTGTTGATATTATTTTCACATAGTATAATTTCAACTGCTTCCCTGATGACAGGGTCCCAATAGTTTGAAGCATGAGCAAGTATTCTTGTTTCATCGAATAAAATCTTATGTTTATTTAACAAACTGTTCTCAGCCACCGCTGATTTTTCTAGATACCTGTATTTCAGGTGATGCTGATGTTCCACACAGCGATCAGCAACAGTTCTTATAATAGACTGACCCACATAATTTTTGCCACACTCACAAGGAATGCAGTAAATTCCTGGTACTCTCAGGCCAAGATTATCTTTCACAGGTCACAACATTTCTTTAATCTTTTAGGGTGGCTGGAAGACCAGTCTGATTCCCTGCCAGCTCAGGATTCTCCCAATCTTATTGGTCGTTGCACCGCAGAATGGTAGCCGTGCGATGTGTTGGTCCACTTGATCTGTTCAAACAGCATCCTTCCTAGGTTTCTTCACCAGAATAGATCTGATATCATGATCAGAATATCCATTTTTTCTCAGTACTGTTGTCAGATGGTTAATCTCAGAGCCGAGATGATCCTTGTCCAAAATAGTCCTTGCTCTGTGTATCAAGGTATTCAGCATAGCTCTCTTCTGAGCTGGGTGAAAGCTACATGTGTTTGGATATAAATCTGTATGGCTCAGTTTTCTGTACATAGATTGTCCGAGACGTCCATCTGATTTCCACTCCACCAGCACATCTAAGAAGGGTAACTTCCCATCCTTCTCCACCTCCACGGTAAATCTTATGTTCTGGTGTACACCATTCAAATGATCAACAAACTGCTGCAGTGCATCATTGCCATGTGGCCAGATTAAAAACATATCATCAACATGCCTGAAGAAGCAGGATGGACGTGAGGGAGCACTGTTCAACACTCGTTCTTCGAAATCCTCCATGAAAAAGTTGGCTATGGCTGGTGACAGTGGTGAACCTATGGCTGTTCTGTCAGTCATTTTGTAATATTTTCCACCATACAAAAAATAGGTGGTCATCAAAGTGTGCTGAAATAACTTCACTATTTCAGGAGAGAAATGAGTAGCCCACAATTTCAACTTATCTTCCATCGGCACCTTTGTAAACAAAGAGACCAAATCTAGGCTGATCATGATGTCATTCAGGCCTATCCTCATCTGCTTTATGATGTCAACAAACATTTTTGAGTTATTAATATGATGGCTACAGTAGCCGACTATAGGTGCTGATAATTTGGTTAAGTATTTTACCAACTGATATGTAGAAGACCCAATAATACTAACATTAGGTCAGAAAGGGACCCCATCCTTACGGACCTTGGGTAGACCACATAACCTGGGTGGCCTTGATGCTCTTGGTCGTAGATTCTTGACTTGTTCTTCTGGGAGGCCAGAGTTCTTCAGTAGCTCCCCTGTCTTCCTGCTAAGTGCTGCTGTGGGATCCCGTTTAAGAATCTGGTACATGGAATCTTCCAGTAATAGGGCCACTTTCTTATGATAATCAGTAGCACTGAGGGTAACTATGGTATTCCCTTTGTCGGTTGGTAGCACAACTAACTCTTGATCCTTCCCCAGTAATTTAAATGCCAGTTTCTCCACTCTGCTTACATTGCACTTAGCAGGCTTGGACGTTGCTAAAATCTGACTAGTGGCAAGCCTTACCATATCTGCTGCCACTTCAGTAAGGTGCCAAATCACTTGTTCTACTCCACTGATAATATTGGCCACTGATAACTTTTGTGGAGCTGGAGAAAAGTCCAGTCCCTTACTGAGAACTGAGATGGTGGCGTCATCAATTTCCTTGTCGGAGAAGTTAATAACAGTATGATGTGTGACGATGGACCCAGAAAATCCTTTTCCATGGTTAAGGCACCCAAATTTATCAGCCTGTTATGCTGTAGGTTTGTTTAAATTAGCTCGCTGATGTGCAGCCAAGGTCATGTCTACCCATTTCCGGACCCAAGGTGACAAAACTGCATACAAAAACAGATGGCAACTATATAAGGAGCGAACACTGGCATCCAGTTCATACCTCGTACGATGTATCCTCTCCCTGATGATCGCATGACTTGTCTTCCACAAAATTCTATTCACTGCAGCAGTTCAGATGTGATGTTTGACAACTGTGAAATTTAGTACAACCTCCTTGCCATGACAACATTGTAGAAAAGCCAGATTACTCAGCAGCTGTGACTGTTTAAAGCACTTCTTCTCCAGCTGACAAATGCTGCATGCAATATCCTCCCTGTAGAGGAAACTAATATGACTATGAAGTCTTTCACAATGGAGTCCTTACATAAAAACAGTCATAGCTGCTGACTAATCTGGCTTTGGAGCACGTTTACACAATCTTCATGTCTGACAGAGTTGTTAGCAGAGATCACAACCCTAGCTGGTCATCCAGGTCACCTGATCTGTCAGTATGCAATCACTTTGTGTAGGGAACCCTCAAGTCTTCAAGAACTGTAACAGAACATCTCAGATGAGATTGCAGTAATATCAGCAGTGCTGTTTCAATCTGCCTTCACCAATTTGCTGGCCAGGGCCCAAAATTGCTGAGAGGATGAATGGTGGTCACTTTTAACATCTGCTGCTGTCAGGTTATTCCTCTGCTGTGTTTCTTTGCACCCCTTTTCTCTCTGGGCCACTTTCAATTGCCCCACCCAGTATAATGAATAGAATATAGCTTTCCAGTGTTATATCAATCACGCAAATTTGTTCAATGTTATGAGAAGGAAAGTTACTACTCACCATATAGCGGAGACACTGAGTCGCAGATAGGCACAACAAAAAGACTTTCACAATTAAAGCTTTCAGCCTTTGGCTTTTGTCAGTGATAGACACATAAACACGCACAGACAGACACACATGCACACACACACTCATGCAAACGCAACTCACACAAACAATGATTTTCCAGTGCTTGTTCACTAAATACGTTGTATCTCATCAACAGTCTCAATCACAAGACAAGGGCAAACTGCTATTGAGGGACAAATTGGAAGCCAACTAGATTAAACCATTAGGCAGTACTAAACACACAGTGCATGCTGCATTTTTTTTTTGTTTGTTTACAACTACATTTCCATTGTTACATTGCATAAAATTAATTTCATCAGTAAACAGTTATAGAAAATGCTTTACAATGTTTAATGAAAGGTATTCCTTTACAAAACCATGTTTAACAGGTCTTCTGAGTGCTCAAAAATAATACACTGGAAGAACATGCTGAGTGGCACTATCGTACATGAGGTCAACTGTCCAACTTACAGCATATAAATTAGTAACATGACTAACAATTCATAAATACTATTTCTAAGAATTTGGAAAGTCTTAGAAATAACAGCTGAGGCATGTAGTATTCACTTATGAGGAACAGGTGGTGCCCACGCATTGCTGTTAATGCCAGTTGGAGCAAATGAACATATGTACTCCTATTTAAGATTTCAAAGTTGCACCTATCATGGGGGGGGGGGGGGGGCAGGTGTGTCAACATTGGTATTAACAGGCAGCATTTCTTAAAATACTGAAGGTGTATTTTTAAATTTTTTAATCTAATACATAGTTACAGACAGTTCCTTAAAAAACTTGCCCTTTATTTAACGTCTGGAAGTCCTTTGCCTTAAGCTCACAAATTATTACCTCGGTACACTTTGCGTCTGTATGGCTGACTTGGCACAGTGATAACAGAAATCCTGAAATTCCTTGGCTTCTCCCACCCTTGTGGGTGTCTGCACCCATATTACTTTGGCATTATTTCAGTGCTTAGCACAATGTCAGAATACATGCCCCTATTTCCCACAAATGTAACATTTTGTAGCCCGCGTATGTTTATAATTACTCTGGCATCATGTTCGCACATCCACTTGTTATTTCTTTTTTGTAGACATTATCATACTTTTCTCTTGTAGCACTGCCTCAGCTGTATCATTTAAACTAATGTTCTCACTTCTGTTATGCACGACAGTCTGTATTCTATCATTTTACAGTCCCTAAATCAAACATGCATGTCCTAGCACATTAACCAATTTTATACACTTTAGGTCTTTCTCACTCAGTAATGGTTGCAATCTGTGCTCTTCATTATCCCTCTAGCCTGCTGGAACATTTCATCTCCATGTGACTGCCCTAGTGTTCATCTAATAGCCAGACTGCTTAGGCAGGTTTTTCCCATCAAGAACATGGCATCGAACCTTCTCCTTCTTGACTTTCTGATAAGTGGTAACCATGTACTAGTGCCTTGGCTGACCTTCAAGTGATAACTAAGTGGTCAGGTATATCCAAATGCATTATCTTTCTAAATATCCTGTGAACAGTTCCATTGTCCTGCAGTACACACATGCATACCTAACAAGAACTTTTGTTGGAATCTTTTCTGCTTGTAAAATAATATATAACTACAATAAACAGAAACATGTAATAAGAATACTATGTGATGTTCATAACTGAAGATCTTGCAGAAGACTCTTCTGGGTGCCCCTTCTAATGGAACCTCATCCTGCCAATAATTGAAATATTGTTAAATAACTAAAGAAATAAAGTTGAGAAATAACTCAGACAGAAATTTCCAGACATGGAATTGATTGCAGGACAAGGAACTTATTACAATTTTTGCCAACACTATTCATTGTAGAATATCAATAATGAGAACAATACATCTGTACTCTGCAAAAGACTGTGAAGTGCATGGCAGAAGGTATGTACCATTGTACCAGTTACTAGTGTTTCTTGTCATTCCCTTCACATATGGAGTGCAGGACAAATAATACTTAGAGTGCCTCTGTGCATGCAGTAATTATTTTAATCTTATTCTTACAATCCTTATGTGAGCAATATACACTATGTTATCAAAAGTATCTGGACACCTGGCTGAAAATGACTTACAAATTCATGGAACCCTCCATCAGTAATGCTGTAATTCAGTATGGTGTTGGCCCATCCTTAACCTTGATGACAGCTTCCACTTTCACAGGCGTATGTTCAACCAGGTGCTGGAAGGTTTCTTGGGGAATGGGAGCCCATTCTTCATGGAGTGCTACACTAAGGAAAGGTATAGATGTTGGTCAGTGAGGCCTGGCACGATGTCAGCATTCCAAAACATCCCAAAGGTATTCTATAGGGTTCAGGTCATGACTCTGAGCAGGCCAGTCCATTACAGGGATGTTATTGTCTTGTAACCACTCTGACATAGGCCATGCATTATGAACAGGTGCTTGATCATGTTGAAAGATGCAATCACCATCCCCGAATTGCTCTTCAACAGTGGAAAGCAAGGTGCTTCAAACTTCAATTTAGGCCTGTGCTGTGATAGTTCCACACAAAACAACAAGGGGTGCAAGCCCCCTCCAAGAGAAACATGACCACACCATAACACCACTGCCTCTGAATTTTACAGCTGTCACTACACACACTGGCAGATGACATTCACCTGGCATTCACCATACCCACACCTTACCATCGGATGGTCACATTATGTACCATGATTTGTCACTCCACACAACATTTTTCCACTGTTCAATTTTCCAATGTTTACACTCCTTTCTCCAAGCGAGGCATCGTTTGGGATTTACCCACCTGACGTGTGGCTTATGATTAGTCACTCAACCATGAAACCCAAGTTTTCTCACCTCCCACCTAACTGTCATAGTACTTGCAGTGGACCCTGATGCAGTCTGGAATTCCTGTGTGAGGTCTGGACAGATGTCTACCTATTACACATTATGCCCCTTTTCAATTGTCAGCAGTCTCTGTCCATCAACAGATGAGGTCAGCTTGTATGTTTTTGTGCTGTATGTGTTTCCATTTTTCTATCACATTGGAAACAGTGGACCTATGGGTGTTTAGGAGTGCAGAAATCTCACATACAGACGTATGATACAAGTGACACCCAATCACCTAACCACATTCAAAGTCCATGAGTTCCATAGAGTGCTCCATTCTGCTCTCTCATGATGTCTAAAAGCTACTGAGGTCTCTGATGTGAAGTACCTAGCAGTAGGTTGTAGCACAATGCACAAAATATGAAAAACATATGTTTTTGGGGGCGTCCTGATACTTTTGATCACATTGTGTATAGAGGGTTGTAGTATATTCCTGGAGTCATCATTTATAGCAGTTCCTGAAACTTTTTAATATACTTTCTTGGGATAGTTTGCATCTGTCTTCATGAGTCCACCCACTCAGTTTCTTCAGCATCATTGTGACACTCTCCCGTGGATCAAACAAACCTGTAGCTATTGATGTTGCCCTTCTGTGTATTTGTTCAATGTCCCCTGTTAGTTCTATTTGGTATGGATCCCACACCCTTGAGCAACTTCCTAGAACCTGTCACATGAGTAATTTGTAAACAATCTCCTTTTTTGACTGATTGCACTTCCCCTCTACTAATAAATTGAAGTTTACCACCCGCTTTACCCACAAATTAGGCTAAGCAATCATTCCAGGTCACATTCCTACAAAGTGTCACACCCAGGTATTTATATGTGTTGTTTGAGTCCCAAAGTGACTCATTAATACTATGGTCATAGGCTACTATGTTTTTTTGGTTTTTGAAGTGCACCATTTTACATTTATGAACAATTAAAGCAAATCGCCAAGCTTTGCACCACTTTGAAATCTTATCAAGGTCTGACTGAATATTTATGTAGCTTCTTTCAGACAGTACTTCATTACAGGTAACTGCATCATCTGCAAAAAGTCTGAGGTTACTATTAATATTGTCTGTAAGGTCATTAATATACAACATGAACAGCAAGGAACCCAACACACTTCCATGGGGCACAAACTTACCAGGGGCATATCTGAAGTTGCTTCCCCATATGACAGTGACTCTCTGTCCAAGAGTTGCTATGTCCTCCCTACCAAAAAGACCTCAATCCAGTCACAGATTTCTCTTGATACCCCATACTATCATACTTTTGACAATAAGCATAGGTCTGGTACTGAGTCAAATTCTTTTCAGAAATGAAAAAATACTACATGTACCTGACTGTGTTGATCCATATGTTACGCAAGAAAAGTGTAAGTCAGGTTTCACATGATTAATTATTTTCAGAATCCATGCTGATTGACTCTGAGGAGACCATTCTGTTGACAGTACCTCATTATGTTTGAGCTCAGAATATGTGCTAAGATCGTACAACAAATTGATCTCAAGGATATGTGATAGTGCCATAGTTGTTGTTGTTGTTGTTGTTGTTGTTGCTCCTGCTGCTGCTGCTGCTGCTGCTGCTGTAGCTCATTGTCCTCAAAAATAAATGGGATATGAGTTCATCAAGAGGTTTCCTGGTTCTTATAAGTGTTTAACAACACAGACTTCTTCTTGCAGTCAGTACTGCAGTGCAACTGATTCATTCAATAAATTCATCAATAATAACGTTAGCTGAATTCTCAAAATAATGTATTTCAGGTATAAAAAGTACGTTACTGAGAATGAAGCTCCAGATAAGAAGCTGCATATAAGGTCATACACATGATCACTACCACCTTCAGCTCTGACCACTATTCTTCATTTTTAAAAATCCACAAGACACATTCATTCACTTCATGAAACATTAACAACATATCTCACAATGGTAGCATAAGATCAGGTAAGAGTATGTGTCTGATAAGAGTTAGCAGTGACATTTTCTCTACACTGGAAACACTGACCAACAATGAAAAACTACATTCAATTGTTGCTTCTATAGTGACACCATCACAGGTAATCTTGAAGGGCTTCACCAGATTTATTGGTTATAGTGAGAAAATATAAAGTTTTTGTTTCAAATTATGCAGTCTTTAAGTTGCATATGGTAAACAATAACCACTGTATAGGTATTTACCAAAAGAATCACCATTCTGTGATGAACAAACCATGGCATGAGAAACAGGGGAACCAAAAGTGACTGCCATTTGTGATATTTTTTTGAACTGTGTGGTGCATCGGTTGAGAGTATGCTGTAAAATAGCAGGGAAAACCATATGTGTAATCTTAACCCCCCCCCCCCCCACACACACACACACTCTTTTTGTCTCTAATGGTTACTAATCCAGAAATTACCATTAGGCAGACAGGTAGGTGCTCTGTTTCAAGCTGCATATTCTAGAGTAACTGCAATCCAAACAGCTAATAAATCTTTCAAGTCAATGGGAATATTCCCATTCAATCCAGATGCCTACACAGCAGAAGGCTCTGCTCCATCAGAAATCACTGAAAGAGCCAAATTTTCAACAACTGAAGAGGACAAAGAAGCCCACAGAAAAATGCTGCTCCACAGTGTTCAGAGTGCTGATGTATGAACAGGTGTAGGACTGTTCAGCATTTATGCACTTCCAAAATATGATCAACCCACAACAAATAAGAAACTGGCAAAGAACCCAAGATTTTGTCTGGGTCTCCATACAAAAATGCATTGTTAGAAAAACAAGCTAAACCAGACAAAACCAAGAATAGACCAGTAACAAACAATGCAGAATCTCTCTCTCTCTCTCTCTCTCTCTCTCTCTCTCTCTCTCTCTCTCTCTCTCTCTCTCTCTCTCTCTCTCTCTCTCTCTCTCTCTCTGTGTGTGTGTGTGTGTGTGTGTGTGTGTGTGTGTGTGTGTGTGTGTGTGTGTGTGTGTGTGTGTGTGTGTGTGTGTGTGTGTGTGAAAAAATCATAACACACACACCCATGCCCGAGGGAGGACTCGAACCTCCGCTGAGACCTAGTGCTAATCTGATCGTAACTATGCCATCATCTCAGGAACAACCTTGTCTGAGTCCAAGGAGGTATCTGATGTTTTGAACTGCCCAAATTGTGGTGAGGTCTACAAGGAGCCTATCATGGAAGAGTGGATTATGTGTAATAACTGCTCCCAATGGTGACATAAAGAATGCACAGTTTATGAAGCACATGGTGAATTTTCTTTGTTAGTGCATACTCTTTAACTACATGTCATGTACACTCTCACCGGATGATCCAGCTGAGCATACAAATAAGCAGTGTCATACATATGTTTACATTTAAGGGTTGTGTCAAAAGTTAGGCAGCTATAGCTGATATATGCTGTTCCTAAGTAAACCATCAATAATTTGTTGTAAGAAAAGTTTATTTTAAACTTCTCATCAGCTAGATATGAGCAGTTAAATACTAAGTGCATACTAAGAAAAGTTTATTTTAAACTTCTCATCAGCTAGATATGAGCAGTTAAATACTAAGTGCATACTGTTTCCCAACTTTCCACCACATTACAGGTGAGTTACATTTTGAGTTATCTCTATACTGTGTCACAACTGCTGCTACTACTCAACACAGTATAAACATAGACCAAAGATGCATTTATATTGGTAGCTCACAGAGTATGATTCAGATTGATTGTTAATCAGGAATAATATTTGTCTATAATACATACATCAAGATATAATCATATTTTCTTAAGTCTGAATATTAGACAGTATTTTTGAAAGGTTTTCAGAACACAAGGTAGTAATAACATGACATAAAAAATATGGTCTCCAGACATGGGCATTAATCAATACACGTTATCAAAGCTGTGATATATAACAGGAAGAAATGGTGTATCATTATGTACAATTGATTGCAGCTATATCAGGATCTACAATACTCCAGGATAACATAGATTGTGTCTCATTATAATACACACACACAGTTTCATGCACAAAGTTGCATGACACCGAGTGATTGTATGATTTTCAGCTTCTTTGATGACCTCATAGAACTTCATTGTCCCTAAGTGGATAATGATATAACATCATACCTACATGGTGATTATGAAAATATTTCTTACTCTTCATGAAAAGACAGTTCATAAGATTCAAAAGTTCAAGCATATACCCTCTCAATTTGCAGACAAAAAACAATTATTAAGTTCAACTGATTTGTTTCACACAAGAAAAAGTGTAACTAATATTTCCTTTCACATGTCCAAAATAACCCATATAAATTATGTGAGTTTACAAAATTACATATGAATCTTTTCCCCCAATACATTGCTTCACACTTTGGTCTTAAGTTCAGATGAACTTCAAGAAAATTTCCTCTACAACTGTTTGCACAAAATATCAGTGCTTTTATCACTCACATATCCTCTTTTTAGTCCACTCTCAATTCAAAGCACTGTTATCTTTCTCTTCATATCATCATCATCATGGCCTTTACACCAGTTCATCATCTCAGTACAACCAGACATAGCATTCTAAGATTCATTTTGTAGAAGACACAACATAATAAATGGAAAAGTTTGATCACAGAAGAAAAAGGCAAAAGTAAGGTATGAATAATAGTAAGCATTAAGATTAAATATAATTGCATGATAAAATGCTCTTCTACATATTCCCAAAATATATACATAGATTATACATAAAGCAAGTAATCATAAATCAAAACAAAGCAAATGGATTTTCCATTAAGTAAATAATATAATAAAAAAATAATAGCAAATATAAATATAATAAGGAATCAAACTACTATTTTCAAATTTTAACCCCCCCCCCCCCCACTCTTACATGTATCAGAAGAGGATGTAGTATATAAGAGTAATCAAAGTAACAGGTGACAAGAAATTCTAAGTACTAGACACATGTTATTGCAGCCTCTGGTGGTTTAGCTACATAATGACTTAATCTCGTAGGTTAAGAATACATATGATTAAATTAAATGGTTGCACATGAAAAACATAAGAAAGTCCAGTATTACATAAGTGCAATCAATCTACCATACCTCCTCTCAATGTGCTATTTCACTACTTTCTTCAACCCCTACCAAGCTGACTATCAACAAATAAGTCAGGAGGTCCTGTGAAAAAACAGCGGAGGAAAATCTGTTAATATTGGTATAGCTCACTTTCTCTCATCCTTCTTACCATGTAACCAACCAAACTTCTGACAGCTGAGACAGGTGGTCTTTTGAAAAAAACAGTAATAATTGTGACACTGGTTCAGACCTTCCTCTCTCTAATTTTTCAATATACATTTGTATTATTTACTCATGTAGTTATCCAAGTACTCTGACAAATGGTACATGGAGCTTTATTCAGATGACAAGAAAATTGTTATATATGTTTCTAAATAATAGTGATGATTCTCAAAGAAACAATTATTAACATTAAGTCTCAAATTTCAAGTAATTAGTTTCAGTGTCTAATCTGTATCAGATAGATATATTGTACAGAATTCCAAACTGTTTTGTTCTAAACTAAAAATTCTGTTAAGTTTAACTCATGGCCGGAAACTGTTTCTTATTCTCACTTAACCCCAGTGTTACAAGTACAAAGTCAGGTAGTTTATCAGATTTATGTGTTTTGTTATCAATTATTTATAGTCGGCTACATCATTATGACCATTACTTCATGTTATCATTCTGGTCATTTTATACAAATCATTCCTATGTGAATTCAGTAATGTTTCTAATCAAGACATATATATCACAAATATGTCAGACCATCATCAATTACTTCAGAAACTCATGCGGTTAAATACAAATCAAAGTTTTACTCCAGTAAAGAACACTTATTTCACTCATGACATGTTTCATAATTACATACAGCATACTATCATGAAAAAGAATAACATAAATTATGTAGCAGGTCATCATTATGTGTCTAACACATTATCAACTTAGAATCATCAATGACCCTAACATCATCACATTATACTAGGTGTCCCATGCAAGCCGTCCTCTGTAATTTTGTTTCCTGCATGTTGCCTCGTCACTGCTGTCCATAGGGGAAGTGTATGTACAAGCAAATCTCCACCAAGCTGTGCCACCATCTGCATGCATTTTCCTCCTCGTTCCACTGTGATTAGGTCATATGGCTGTCTGATTGCAGTTCAAGTCAGATCTTACAATCAAACACATAAAACTGCAATGTACTCCAGTGAAGACTACACTGAACTATGGGGAGACACACTGCAATGTAGCTGAGGCCCCTAGGTTGGATTCACAATATTTTATAATGCAACATCTACATTCTATGTATGTTTTTAACATACACAGAAGCATTTATGAACCAACGGAGTTTTCCAGGTACAAATTGTCATGGAGAGCCCAATCCGTGACTTACCAAATGTTGCCCAGAACATTATTGAGTATTTTGGACCACATCCCACACAATGTAAGCATGGCTTAAATGAAAATAATGAGCATGCACAATATAGTACAAACAAAAGTTATATAGTTCTATTTCATTTAGGATGCACCTAAATAATAATAATAATAATAATAATAATAATAATAATAATAATAAATGCAATATAACATATACCGTACAGTTAAAAGGAAGTCACACTTGATCAAGGTCCGCGTCACTGTCCATTTTTGACCAGACATAACATCTGAGAATAGAAAGAAATAATAATAATAATAATAACAACCCCCGTGGAGGCCCGGGAAAAGAATAGGCCTCCGGTATGTTCTGCCAGTCATAAAAGGCGACGAAAAGAACAAACCACTAATAGGGCTAACCCCCCTTTTAGTGTGATTACTTGGTTCAGGACAGAACTAAAGAAGCCTCAGACAAGCGCCGTCATGGTCGGGGACGACGCTTGAACCCTATGCCCACCCACAATGGTAACGACACTACTAGCCAACTGGAAAATGATTTAAATCCAAATAGAGGTGTTTTGCAGGATATGCTTCCTGCAACCACCCTAGAAGGAAAACAAAGACAGAGGATGAGATGGTCAGATGAAGTTAATCGACACCTCATGTTCTGTTATTACCAAGCAACAAACCTAGTAACCAACACAACTGGATACAGATCACAAGTATACACAACATTTATTACCAGATACCCGGAATTAAAATTTTTAACAGAACAACGACTAGCTGATCAGATCCGTGTAATAATAAAAAATAACAGGATATCCCAGTCAGAATTAGAAAACATCAAACAACAAGTACAACAAATACTGGAACAAAATAATGTGCAATCAGAAGAAGAAGAAAATACAGTAATGGACTCAAACATCTCAGAGCAAACAAACAAAGACCAACACACATCAATTAAACAATCAGAGGAAAACGAAATCTTAAGACAGCCACCAGAACAAGCACAAATAGAACACGAAGAGACACATGTGTTAGATATAGAAGAGAAATTTCAGCTGACATATATAGAATACAAAGACACAAATACAGACATTAGACCATTCTTGCATAGACCGCCAAATAACCCACAAGTTGAAACAACAATAAAAACTATCAACACAATCATACACAACAAAATAAATGAAAACACAATTATGGAAGAGTTACAACTGCTGGATGATGATGATGTTTGGTTTGTGGTGCGCTCAACTGCGTGGTTATCAGCGCCCGTACAATTTCCCAATCTTTGCTCAGTCCAATTTCGCCACTTTCCTGGATGATGATGAAACGATGATGACAACACAAACACCCAGTCATCTCGAGGCAGGTGAAAATCCCTGACCCCGCCGGGAATCGAACCCGGGACCCGTGCTCGGGAAGCGAGAACGCTACCGCGAGACCACGAGCGGCGGACGTACAACTGCTGGTTTATATAGGAGCACTCACTACACTAAATATACACACTAGGCAGAGATCAGAACAAACCAACACACAGAAGAAACCCACAAAACCAGCATGGCAACACAGGCTACAGATCAGAATAGAAAAACTGAGAAAAGACATCGGACAGCTAACACAATTTATAAGAAATGAAATATCAGACAAAAAACGAAAAAAGGTTAGGTAAAATCTCACAAAAAGAAGCAATAGAGCAATTAGATGAAAAAAAGCAGAAATTGCAAGCATTGGCCAAATGACTTAGAAGATACAAAAAAAGTGAAAATAGAAGGAAACAAAACCAAACATTCAACACAAACCAAAAGAGATTTTACCAAACAATGGATAACACACACATTAAAATAGACAATCCACCAAACATAACAGACATTGAACACTTCTGGAGCAACATATGGTCAAACCCGGTACAACATAACAGGCATGCACGGTGGATACAAGCAGAAACGGACACATACAAGATGATACCACAAATGCCTGAAGTGATAATTTTGCAACATGAAGTCACCCGAGCAATTAATTCTACACACAATTGGAAAGCCCCTGGAAATGACAAAATAGCAAATTACTGGCTAAAAAAGTTCACCTCAACACATTCACATCTAACTAAATTATTTAACAGTTACATTGCAGACCCATACACATTCCCTGATACACTTGCACATGGAATAACCTATCTGAAACCTAAAGATCAAGCAGACACAGCAAATCCAGCTAAATATCGCCCCATAACATGTCTACCAACAATATACAAAATATTAACTTCAGTCATCACACAGAAATTAATGACACATACAACACAGAACAAAATTATAAATGAAGAACAAAAAGGCTGCTGCAAAGGAGCACGAGGATGTAAAGAGCAACTGATAATAGATACAGAGGTGACATATCAAGCTAAAACTAAACAAAGGTCCCTACACTATGCATACATTGATTACCAAAAAGCCTTTGATAGTGTACCCCACTCATGGTTACTACAGATATTGGAAATATACAAAGTAGATCCTAAATTGATACAGTTTCTAAACATAGTAATGAAAAACTGGAAAACCACACTTAATATCCAAACAAATTCAGATAACATCACATCACAGCCAATACAGATTAAGTGTGGAATATACCAAGGAGACTCATTAAGTCCTTTCTGGTTCTGTCTTGCTCTGAACCCACTATCCAACATGCTAAATAATACAAATTATGGATACAATATTACTGGAACATACCCACACAAAATCACACATTTGCTATACATGGATGATCTAAAACTACTGGCAGCAACAAATCAACAACTCAACCAATTACTAAAGATAACAGAAGTATTCAGCAATGATATAAATATGGCTTTTGGAACAGACAAATGTAAGAAAAATAGCATAGTCAAGGGAAAACACACTAAACAAGAAGATTACATATTGGATAACCACAGCGACTGCATAGAAGCGATGGAAAAAACAGATGCCTATAAATATCTAGGATACAGACAAAAAATAGGAATAGATAATACAAATATTAAAGAAGAACTAAAAGAAAAATATAGACAAAGACTAACAAAAATACTGAAAACAGAATTGACAGCAAGAAACAAGACAAAAGCTATAAATACTTATGCTATACCAGTATTGGCCTACTCATTTGGAGTAGTGAAATGGAGTGCCACAGACCTAGAAGCACTCAATACACTTACACGATCACAATGCCACAAATATAGAATACATCACATACATTCAGCAACAGAAAGATTCACATTAAGCAGAAAGGAAGGTGGAAGGGGATTTATAGATATAAAAAACCTACATTATGGACAGGTAGACAATTTAAGAAAATTCTTTCTAGAATGAACAGAAACTAGCAAAATACACAAAGCAATCACTCATATAAATACATCAGCTACACCATTGCAATTTCATAACCACTTCTACAACCCTTTAGATCACATAACATCAACAGATACAAGGAAAGTAAATTGGAAAAAGGAAACACTACATGGCAAGCACCCGTATCATCTAACACAGCCACACATAGATCAAGACGCATCCAACACATGGCTAAGAAAAGGCAATATATACAGTGAGACGGAAGGATTCATGATTGCAATACAGGATCAAACAATAAACACCAGATATTACAGCAAGCATATTATTAAAGATCCCAATACCACAACAGATAAATGCAGACTTTGCAAACAACAAATAGAAACAGTAGATCACATCACAAGCGGATGTACAATACTAGCAAATACAGAATACCCCAGAAGACATGACAATGTAGCAAAAATAATACATCAACAACTTGCCATGAAACATAAACTAATAAAACAACACGTTCCCACATACAAGTACACACCACAAAATGTACTGGAGAATGATGAATACAACTTATACTGGAACTGAACAATTATAACAGATAAAACAACACCACATAACAAACCTGACATCATACTCACCAATAAAAAGAAGAAATTAACACAACTAATTGAAATATCCATACCCAACACAACAAATATACAGAAGAAAACAGGAGAAAAAATTGAAAAATACATCCAACTGGCTGAGGAAGTCAAGGACATGTGGCATCAGGATAAAGTCGACATTATACCAATTATACTATCAACTACAGGAGTCATACCTCACAATATCCACCAGTACATCAATGCAATACAGCTACATCCAAACATATATATACAACTACAAAAATCTGTAATTATTGATACATGTTCAATGACCCGAAAGTTCCTAAATGCAATATATAACATATACCGTACAGTTAAAAGGAAGTCACGCTTGATCAAGGTCTACGTCACTGTCCATTTTTGACCAGACATAACGTCTGAGAATAGAAAGAAATAATAATAATAATGACTACAGGAGTCATACCACACAATATCCACCAGTACATCAACACAATACAACTACATCCAAACTTATATATACAACTACAGAAATCTGTAATTATTGATACTTGTTCAATTACCCAAAAGTTCCTAAATGCAATGTAACATATACCGTACAGTTAAAAGGAAGTCACGCTTGATCAAGGTCCATGTCACCTTCGATTTTTAACCAGACATAACATCTGAGACAGGAAAGAGAAATAATAATAATAATAATATTCATCTTCATCAACATAAACAATCATCATAAAGGAATTCAAGTTCAAATGCTCTCTTTAAATGGGAATAATCAAAAATAATAATAATCATCTTCATCTCCTCTTCAGATATTAGGCAGGAATTGCCTGTTACAGTACCCATCTCTGTCGGGTTCTTTCTCTGTTTCTTTCCTATGGTACTTATAATTTCTTGCCTTTAAGGGGTAAGAAATGAAATAGGAAGCCACCTGGTGAATTTTGCACAGAGCATAACTTAATGATAGCTAACACTTGGTTCAAGAATCATGAAACAAGGTTGTATACATGGAAGAAGCCTGGAGATACTAGAAGGTATCAGATAGATTATATAATGGTAAGACAGAGATTTAGGAACCAGGCGTTAAATTGTAAGACATTTCCAGGGGCAGATGTGACTCTGACCACAATCTATTCATTATGAACTGTAGATTAAAACTGAAGAAACTGCAAAAAGATGGGAATTTAAGGAGATGGGATCTGGATAAACTGACTAAACCAGAGGTTGTACAGAGTTTCATGGAGAGCATAAGGGAACAATTGACAAGAGTGGAGGAAATAAATACAGTAGAAGAAGAATGGTTAGCTTTGAGGGATGAAATAGTAAAGGCAGCAGAGGATCAAGTAGGTGAAAAGACGAGGGCTAGTAGAAATCCTTGGGTAAGAGAAGATACATTGAATTTAATTGATGAAAGGAGAAAATATAAAAATGCAATAAATGAGGCAGGCAAAAAGGAATACAAATGTCTCAAAAATGAGATTGACAGGAAGTGCAAAATGGCTAAGCAGGGATGGCTAGAGGACAAATGTAAGGATGTAGAGGCTTATCCCACTAGGGGTAAGATAGATACTGCCTACATGAAAATTAAAGAGACCTTTGGAGAAAAGAGAACCACTTGTATGAATATCAAGAGCTCAGATGAAAACCCTGTTCTAAGCAAAGAAGGGAAAGCAGAAAGGTGGAAGGAGTATACAGAGAGTCTATACAAGGGCGATGTACTTGAGGACAATATTATGAAAGTGGAAGAGGATGTAGATGAAGACGAAATGGGAGATACGATACTCTGTGAAGAGTTTGACAGAGCACTGAAAGACCTGAATCGAAACAAGGCCCCAGGAGTAGACAACATTCCATTACGACGACTGACGGCCTTGGGAGAGCCAGTCATGACAAAACTCTACCATCTGGTGAGGAAAATGTATGAGTCAGGCGAAATAGCCTCAGACTTCAAGAAGAATATAATAATTCCAATCCCAAAGAAAGCAGGTGTTGACAGATGTGAAAATTACAGAGAGCAAAAGGCTATTTACAATTTGTACAGAAACCAGATGGCAATTATAAGAGTCGAGGGACATGAAAGGAAAGCAGTGGTTCGGAAGGGAGTGAGACATGGTTGTAGCCTCTCCACAATGTTATTCAATCTGTATATTGAGCAAGCAGTAAAAAAAACACAAGAAAAATTCAGAGTCGGTACTAAAATCCATGGAGAAGAAATAAAAACTTTAAGGTTCACCAATGACATTGTAATTCTGTCAGAGATAGCAAAGGACTTGGAAGAGCAATTGAACGGAATGGATGGTGTCTTGAAGGGAGGATATAAGATGAACATCAACAAAAGCAACATGAGGATAGTGGAATGTAGTCGAACTAAGTCGGGTGATGTTGAGGGAATTAGATTAGGAAATGAGACACTTAAAGTAGTAAATGAATTTTGCTATTTGGGGAGCAAAATAACTGATGATGGTCTAAGTAAGGATATAAAATGTAGACTGCCAATGGCAAGGAAAGCGTTTCTGAAGAAGAGAAATTTGTTAACATCAAGTATAGATTTAAGTGTCAGGAAGTCGTTTCTGAAAGTATTTGTATGGAGTGTTGCCATGTATGGAAGTGAAACATGGATGATAAATAGTTTGGACAAGAAGAGAATATAAGTTTTTGAAATGTGGTGCTACAGAAGAATGCTGAAGATTAGATGGGTAGATCACATAACTAATGAGGAGGTATTGAATAGAATTGGGGAGAAGAGGAGTTTGTGGCACAACTTGACAAGAAGAAGGGACCGGTTGGTGACATGTTCTGAGGCATCAAGGGCTCACCAATTTAGTATTCAAGGTCAGCATGGAGGGCAAAAATCGTAGAGGGAGCCCAAGAGATGAATACACTAAGCAGATTCAGAAGGATGTAGGCTGCAGTAAGTACTGGGATATGAAGCAGCTTGCACAGGATAGAGTAGCATGGAGAGCTGCATCAAACCAGTCTCAGGACTGAAGACAACAACAACAACAACAACAACAACAACAATGGAAGTCTCTCATTTTCCATCCTTTGTAGATGTTTGTTCCATTTTCTTCTGTAATCTCAAACTTTATCATTGAGGCAAAAGATTTGCAGTTGTTCTTTAATATCTTGATTTCTTAGCCTGTCTCCTCTTGTGCAACCTTTAACACCTCTAAGGAATTTCATTTCTTGTGCCTGAATCCAGCTTTCTTGCTTCCTGGGAAACACCCAGGTCTCACTTCCATAGAGCAGTGTGGGAACTGCAACAGTTTTGTAAAATTTAACTTGAGTGTCTTCCCTGATTTTGTTTTTTAGGTTTCTGTTAATTATTCTGCATATCTGGCTGAATTTCCTAAGCTTAATTTCAATATTTCTGCTCTAGACATATGTCACTTCACATCCGAGGCAATTGAAATGGTTTACTTGTTCTAAAATCTTCTGATCTATCACTATTTTGGTTCTGATTGTTTCTTTCCACATGAAGGCCATTGTGTTAGTTTTTTCTTTTGAAATTTCCATGTTAAATTTTATACTTATTTGTTTTAGCAGGTAGATTCCTTTCTGTAGGTCATTTTCCTTATGTGCTAATATCACTGCATCATCTGCATATAGCAAATTATTTAAAAGAATGCTCCAGTTTAGGTAGATGTCTTTATTCATTATTTCATTAAGGTAGATTTTGAACAAAGTTGGACAGATGCAGCAGCCTTGTTGTACACCTTCATTAGTTGGTATCTCATTAGTTGTTTTACCACTGAGATCTAGATTGATATTTGTGTCTTGATATAAACTTTGTATCACATTTACTAGATGCTTTGGACACCCATGATTCATCATTATTTCCCAAAGTTTCTGTCTATTGACATTGTCAAAAGCTTTTTTTAAGTCAATGAAAGTCTGTTTTTCTGTTATTTGCTGTAGAATAAAAACTGCATCTATTGTGTAGCGTCCTTTCCTAAAACCCCTTTGTTCCTCATGCAGTACTGCTTCTGCTATGTTTTTAAGTCTTGTTTTTAAAATCTTAGCATACATTTTGTATTCTGAGTCCAGTAAACTTATTCCTCTGTTATTACTGCATAAGCTTTTATCTCCTTTTTTAAAAATTGATATCACTCTAGCTGTTTTCCAGTCTTTGGGAATACTCTTCTTCTTCTTCTTCTTCTTCTTCTTCTTCTTCTTCTTCTTCTTCTTCTTCCAATATTCACTGAAGAGATGTAGCAGTCGGTGTAGCATCATTCCTCCATATTTTTATAATTCAGCATTAATGCCATCTTTTCCTGTTGCTTTTCTGTTCTTAAGTGATGTTAGTACAGATGTTAATTCGCCAGACTGTATTTCATCTAATCCTTTCTTGTCTAGTTGTTCAATTTCAGTTTCTTGTGCTATATGATCATACCATAATTAACTGTTATGATTTATCCACTGTTCTTCTTCAATACTATTTATTTGTATCTTCTCTCTTTCTGTTGTGTTTAGGGTTTTTAAAATCTTATATGCCATTCATTGTCTTCCATGGATATCACGTTGATATTAGAAATAAACCTATCCCAGTGTTCCTGATGTGCTTCCCTTACTATGCATTTAGCACTATTTCTTTTCTCCTTATAGCATTGTTTGTTCTCAATAGTGGAGTTGCTTAAGTGTTTTATATATGCGTCCTGCTTTTCTTTGTCAGCTTTCATTATATCCTCATTCCAAATTTTTAGGCCTTTTCTTTTCCATATTATTTTCTTTTTACCAAGAGCTTCTCCTGCTACTCTGCATACAGTATTCTTGAGAGTTTGCCATTCCTCTTCTATATTGTCTTTAATTTGTAAGTTTGCTGGTTCTTCATTCAGTCTCCTTTGGTACAGGTATCTGATTGTAACCTCTTCAAGCAAGTATACTTTATAAACACTTTTGTGTTGTTGGTTTGTTACTTGTTTAGTTATTTTCTTCCATTTTGGAAAAAGATCTATTCCAGAGATTAGTATGAAATGATCTGATCATATATCTTGTCCATTATAAACTGTGTCTCTTACTTGGCCTGCTAGCTTATCATTTACTAAGATGTAGTCAATTACTGATCTAAGACCTCTGCTGGCCCAAGTATACTTGTGTGTATCCTTTTTCTTAAAAATTGAATTTGTGATTTTCGCTTAGTAATTTTCCATTTTCATTACATATTGGTTCTCCAAACAGGCCTGTAATGTTTGTTACTGTGATATTTCCTATTTGACATTGAAATCACCCATCATAATAATCTGATCAGTAGCACTGTATTTACTCAGGGTCTTCTGTAGTTCTTCATAGAAGTTTTCAGACTCATCTTTTTTTCCCTGCTTCAAGTGCATATACACCTACAAAGGTGGCCGTACCCCTTATCAGTTTCAGCCTGACTGTAAGTATTCTTTCACTTATGTATGTACAATCTCAGATGTCTTTTTCCCATTTTTTATGCAGGAGTAGTGCTACATCTTTGCTTGCTCTTTTATGTTGTTCAACACCACTATAGAACATAATGTAATACCCTACATTTTATTTCCTCTTGATTTCTTTTTGTGAGTGCTACAGCATCAATGTTCATGTTGCTTATTATATTTACTAGATCCACCTCCTTTTGGGAAATTACTCTCACATTCCAGGTTGCTACTTTGGTGTGACCATTTAACCATTTCTGTTTGTCTTTTTTCATAGCCTTGTCATTTACATTTGAGACCATCGTGTTTCCAATTCTCGTTTGGATACTGGGAGTAGCCTGTGTTTTCTGAGAGTTTGTTACCGGCCATCCGCTCAACCCCCTTCTAGGAGGGCCAGGACTTTCTTTCGGGGTTATTTCCCTTAGTCAGTATGTTCCGGTTATTTAAAGGTACTGGAAATAAGTTTGCCTTTCATCCTCTCCCATTGGCTTTGTAGTCTGTACCCACTGCGTGTCATATATTGTCTAGGAGTCTCACAACTCATGCCTTCTAGGATGTGGGAGTAGGGTTTGTTGGCAGAGCAGCATTGAATTCCTTGAGATCTGATTGATTTCTCAAATTTCAGTGAACAGTTCCCAGAGTTTTGTTTCTGTAAACAGGTATCGGCAGCATGAGTGGTGTCCTTTGCCAACCTTTGATTGTTGGAGAATAGAAAAGAGAAATGAAAGACACCCTCAGGTCTCAAAACCTAATACCACTGGGGTTGAAAGTGTAAGAGTTGGCCAAGGGAGGCCGATAGGAAACAGAACAGAAGAAGCCTGGTACAAGTAAGTGAAAGTAATGTCAGACCTAGTTAAGGGCCCATGTGGTTGCCACCCACCACCTCCCAAGACAGGAGCCCCCTGGGGGGGAGAGGGGGGGGGGGGGAACTACTGTTTGTTTGGAATCTCACCAACTGACCTGTCTGGCATGAGTGACCCTACCAGGAGCATAGCTCGCGCCAGCATTGCTCTCAGTGGATCACTGATACACACAAACCTCCCCACCAACATTAAGGTGGTAGTCCTTGAGTAGGTAATAATAATATTAATAATAATAATAATAATAATATGGTCATTATTATTATTAATATTAATATTATGAACATCATTACATCTTGCCCAGTAATACCTATTTCTCATCATAATCAGGATGAAGAGCTGCAGCAGACCTGGGGATATCTAGGACTTTGGTACAAAGGATTCTAGAGGAATTAAAATGGCATCTCTTTTTGCTGCATCCGCACCAACAGCTATACGGAAATCATTTCCAAAATCGGGTATCATCTGCAGACATCTCATAAATAAAGTAGGCATAAATCTGGATTTCATCAGGCAGATTTTATGGGAAGACGAATGCTATTTTGAGAAAGATGCCACTATCAATAGGCACAATCTACATTACTGAGCTTCTGCAAATCATCACTGGTTATGACCGCATCACATGCGTGCACTGGGGTGGTAATGTATGGTGGGGCATTCTAGGAGAGCACATCACTGGACAGTTTATTTGGATTCCAGACTAACTGTGTGTCTGTATTTGCAATTCCTACAAAATGAGCTGAATCTTGGGCATCTCAAAAAATACATCGCAGTTCAGTTAGCTATGAGGCAATGGTTTCAGCATGATGGTGCATCACCCCATTGTTGTATGAACAGTGGATAGGTTGTGGTGGTTGCATTTGGATTATATCAAAGCCAGGGTTTATGAAACGGAACTGGAAACTGAGAGGCACTTACATCAATGCATCCAACAAGGCAGACACACATTTGAACATCTGTATTATAAAGATGTAATGTATTATATATATTATAAAGATCTGTCACTCTATAACACTGGTTTAAAGGAACATCATTTATAAAACTCATTATCTTCATTGTTCTTTAGTGTAGTCAAAGATATGATAGCATTTATGTTATGCTGCCAGTTGGGAAGCATGAATTGGTGCATTATGTGTTGTCCATAGTCCGTAGTATATACGTTGTTATGCCCTGAAAAAGATAATTAATATGTTTTGGCCCTTGTGCATATTGTTGCGGTCAGGGACAACCATGCTTTTACACAGACACCTTTCTCAAGCTCAGGAATCAAACCCCGCACCCCTCCTATAGCAAGCAAGTTTTCCAGCAATGAGCTATAAGACCAGTTGTAGCTGTATAGTGATTGTTTTCAGTCACTGGCCTTTTGTTTAGCACGGTCTCCCCTCTGTTGGTATGGAGTCCCCTTTACTGTTCTGCTTAGGCTAACTTTTTGGCATCTGTGGTATCTGGAATTAACAAACATCGATGGAGGACGGCATGCCTGGGCCACCTGGTGCATCAAAAATGTCATCTCAATAGCCTCTGTAAACATCATCATCATAGTATATTGTAGCCTTCTTCTAATACCATTACAATATCAAACCGGGCGCTGATAACCACGCAGTTGAGCGCCCCACAAACCAAACATCATCATTACAATATCAAATATCTCCCTAATCATCATCGTTATAACATCATAATCAAATAATGCTCTACATGTAATTGTCATATTTTATTCATGACAAAACTATATACACTCCTGGAAATTGAAATAAGAACACCGTGAATTCATTGTCCCAGGAAGGGGAAACTTTATTGACACATTCCTGGGGTCAGATACATCACATGATCACACTGACAGAACCACAGGCACATAGACACAGGCAACAGAGCATGCACAATGTCGGCACTAGTACAGTGTATATCCACCTTTCACAGCAATGCAGGCTGCTATTCTCCCATGGAGACGATCGTAGAGATGCTGGATGTAGTCCTGTGGAACGGCTTGCCATGCCATTTCCACCTGGCGCCTCAGTTGGACCAGCGTTCGTGCTGGACGTGCAGACCGCATGAGACGACGCTTCATCCAGTCCCAAACATGCTCAATGGGGGACAGATCCGGAGATCTTGCTGGCCAGGGTAGTTGACTTACACCTTCTAGAGCACGTTGGGTGGCACGGGATACATGCGGACGTGCATTGTCCTGTTGGAACAGCAAGTTCCCTTGCCAGTCTAGGAATGGTAGAACGATGGGTTCGATGACAGTTTGGATGTACCGTGCACTATTCAGTGTCCCCTCGACGATCACCAGTGGTGTACGGCCAGTGTAGGAGATTGCTCCCCACACCATGATGCCGGGTGTTGGCCCTGTGTGCCTCGGTCGTATGCAGTCCTGATTGTGGCGCTCACCTGCACAGCGCCAAACACACATACGACCATCATTGGCACCAAGGCAGAAGCGACTCTCATCGCTGGAGACGACACGTCTCCATTCGTCCCTCCATTCACGCCTGTCGCGACACCACTGGAGGCGGGCTGCACAATGTTGGGGCATGAGCGGAAGACGGCCTAACGGTGTGCGGGACCGTAGCCCAGCTTCATGGAGACGGTTGCGAATGGTCCTCGCCAATACCCCAGGAGCAACAGTGTCCCTAATTTGCTGGGAAGTGGCGGTGCGGTCCCCTACGGCACTGCGTAGGATCCTACGGTCTTGGCGTGCATCCGTGCGTCGCTGCGGTCGGGTCCCAGGTCGACGGGCACGTGCACCTTCCGCCGACCACTGGCGACAACATCGATGTACTGTGGAGACCTCATGCCCCACGTGTTGAGCAATTCGGTGGTACGTCCACCCGGCCTCCCACATGCTCACTATACACCCTCGCTCAAAGTCCGTCAACTGCACATACGGTTCACGTCCCCGCTGTCACGGCATGCTACCAGTGTTAAAGACTGCGATGGAGCTCCGTATGCCACGGCAAACTGGCTGACACTGACGGCGGCGGTGCACAAATGCTGCGCAGCTAGAGCCATTCGACGGCCAACACAGCGATTCCTGGTGTGTCCGCTGTGCCGTGCATGTGATCATTGCTTGTACAGCCCTCTCGCAGTGTCTGGAGCAAGTATGGTGGGTCTGACACACCAGTGTCAATGTGTTCTTTTTTCCATTTCCAGGAGTGTATTTTTACTCAAGAAATACATTACCTTGCAGTTCTCAAATATCACACAATATTCCCTTGGATCTGACAGTACTTCTGATAAGCTTTTTCTCCCAACAACAAGCATGATTAGACAATCAACATAGATTACAAAAGGTAAAGTTATGTTTCTATTTCATATTATTATTTTTTCATGTACTGCAGAAATAGTTGTGAATATTTTCACATTGGCAGTTAAATTTATTTTCAATCTGACCTCCATATTTACTATTAATTGTGATTCATATAGTATTTGGATAAAGCATAAAGATGCTTCCAGTAACATCATATACGGATTTGGTATATGGTATATGGTAATGGTAAATATGGGGGTCAGATTGAAAATAAGTTTTACTGTCAATGTGAAAATAGTCACCATATTTTCTGCAGTACATTAAAAAGATAATAATATGAAATAGAAACAAAAGTTTAACTTTTGCAATCTACATTGGAAAAGTTGCATATTTGCATATTTACTTGCATATTTACCATTACTAGTATTTCAAATAGTATTTGAATGAAGCACAAAGATGCTTCCAGTAACATCATATATGGCAAATCCCTCTGCAGGATATCAGATTTTGTTTTCTGGCATAAATATGGACAATACTGCAAATCATATCCTACAGCATTCCTGGCTTTTCTCATTTTGGTTATATTTGCACTAAAATAAAATTCAAATAAGCACTCGGAGATCAACATTTTAGCCCATGGCATTGATTCAGTTCCTAGACAACTGTTTAGATTCATATTCAGATTCTTTATTGGTCATTCAACATTATTACATGCAATACACTTTGTCAGTTCACTTAACCTATTAATTTTACAAAATAAATTTTTACATATTTAAGTTGATATTGGGCATTTCTAAAAATTCTACTAATGAATAGAATGGATTAGTTAACAAGAAGTTATGTACATTTTCTTTAAATAACTTGTCAGGCTTGATTGATGCATTTTTAGACAATTTGTTATATATTTTAATTGCCATATACTTATTACTATTGTTAGTTTTAGTTAATCTATTTTGTGACAACAGCAGAGAAATACAGGTTCTTGTATAGTAGTCTTGCCTTTGATTTGTTACATGTAAATTAGGTAGTTCAGCAAGTCTGTAGTTAATGCTGTCAAGAATATATAAATTAACAACTGTTAAAATTCTATATTTAATGAACAATGGTTTACAATGTGTTCTGTTATCTACCTTAGCCATTACTCTGATTGCTTTCTTCTGGATCACCATAATTTCATTTATTTTTTCTGATGTTTCCTAAGAGTATTAACCCATACCTTAAAACAGATTGAAAAAAGGCAAAGTACATTGTCCTTATATTCTCAAATGTCACACAACACATCAGTCTCTTCAACAAATATATAACTCTTGACAACCTAACCACTATGTGATCAACATGAGTGTTCCATGTTAGACTGTTGCCTTTTGTTTTTCTATTTCTGTAGTCTTTGATAGACTGAACCACATATTTTGGGTCTTTTCCTCATTTAATAGTAGACCATTTGCATTAAACCATGATGTTGCATTTACTTTCGCCAATTTCATATCACTTACAAGGTTATCAAGCACATGGTTCACAGACAGAAAAGTTGTGTCATCCGCATACATATATGTCTTTACATCTATATTTCCTGGTAAGTCATTTATGTGTACAAGGAAAATATGTGGTCCCAATTTAGATCCCTGTGGCACTCCGTGTTGAACCTCAAGTGTGTTTCACAGATGACTTCCTGAACTCACCAACTGTTTCCTTTTATTGAGGTATGATTTGATGAGTTTTAAACTTTTATCACGTATTCCATAGTACTCAAGTTTAGAGAGCAAAAGTGAGTGGTTAACACAGTCAAAAGTTTTGCTCAGATCACATAAGGTTACTTGTGTGTGAGCATGGTCCTCGAATGCTGCTAAAATGTCTCTGACTAAGAGCTCTATGGCATGTATAGCTGACCTTCCTTTTCTGTAACCAAACGGTGATGCACTTAACATACCATTTAGTTCTAGGTACTCATACATCTGCTGATATATTATGCCTTCAAAGACTTTTCCTAGTATTGGAATTAGTGAAATTGGCCTGTAGTTTGCAGGATCTGATTTGATACCCTTCTTAAAGACTGGAGTTACCTTGGATAGTTTGAGAGGATCAGGAAAAATCCCTTCTATGAGACACAGGTTTATAGACTATGTTAATGGTGCTGCAATGTGATGTATGATTTCTTTCCATAGACTGTTTGACATATTAAAAATATCTGTACTGTATGAATTTTTCATTTATTTTACTATTTTGAGAACTTCAAGTTGGTGTACCTCTTTAAAGTGTTTCAATGATGATCTGGTTCTGTTATGATTTAGGTTTGCACTCTTAAGATAATCTATACATGTTACATTGGGTTTACTGATCAACTTTCTGATATCAACAGCACAGTTTACTAAATTTTTATTGAATGTATCTGCTGGTATTGGGACTGTCTTGTCAAAGTTTCTGGCTTCACCTTTAACAGTATTAATTACTGGCCAGGCTGTTTTGCATTGGTTTTTACTATTTTTATGAGATTTGTGTTGTATCTTTGTTTCACCAATGGTAACTCTTTCTTATACAGGTTCTTAGTGGTTTTTTTGAGATCCGTAATTTCATTAGAATTGTTTACTTTGGCAAGGCACTTCAACAGCAGTAGCTTATTTTTTAGATTGTCCAGTTCTTTGGTGTACCACAAGTTACCCTGTTTTGTTGTATGATATTTTTTTGAACAAGATAGGCTTTTAAAGTACCTGTTAAGTAATTGTGGAATGTTTCATAAACTGTTTGGGCACTGGAATCACAATTTTGAAATAATTTGTCCCAGTTTGCTATGCTCAGTTGGTGTGTTAGTTTTATGAGATTGTGTTCTGTTAATATTAAGGTGTTAGATTTTGTTAACTTTTATGCAGCTTTGCTCTCATCCCCTTTTATAAAATGTCTTAACTCTACTGTTAATATGGAGTGGTCTGAGAAAACAAATTCCTTTACCTTGGTAGAGTACATATCATGAGCACAGTTGACAAAAGCATTATCCAAGCATGCTTTTAGTCTTGTTGGTTCTGAATTTACATGATGGAAGTTGTGCTGCCTTAGCATGTTCAGTAACTTATTTACACTGGGTTTGTTACATCTACATCTACATCTACATCCATACTCCGCAAGCCACCTGACGGTGTGTGGCGGAGGGTACCTTCAGTACCTCTATCGGTTCTCCCTTCTATTCCAGTCTCGTATTGTTCGTGGAAAGAAGGATTGTCGGTATGCCTCTGTGTGGGCTCTAATCTCTCTGATTTTATCCTCATGGTCTCTTCGCGAGATATACGTAGGAGGGAGCAATATACTGCTTGACTCTTCGGTGAAGGTATGTTCTCGAAACTTTGACAAAAGCCCGTACCGAGCTACTGAGCGTCTCTCCTGCAGAGTCTTCCACTGGAGTTTATCTATCATCTCCGTAACGCTTTGGCGATTACTAAATGATCCTGTAACGAAGCGCGCTGCTCTCCGTTGGATCTTCTCTATCTCTTCTGTCAACCCTATCTGGTACGGATCCCACACTGCTGAGCAGTATTCAAGCAGTGGGCGAACAAGCGTACTGTAACCTACTTCCTTTGTTTTCGGATTGCATTTCCTTAGGGTTCTTCCAATGAATCTCAGTCTGGCATCTGCTTTACCGACAATCAACATTATATGATCATTCCATTTTAAATCACTCCTAATGCGTACTCCCAGATAATTTATGGTATTAACTGCTTCCAGTTGCTGACCTGCTATTTTGTAGCTAAATGATAAAGGATCTATCTTTCTGTGTATTCGCAGCACATTACACTTGTCTACATTGAGATTCAGTTGCCATTCCCTGCACCATGCGTCAATTCGCTGCAGATCCTCCTGCATTTCAGTACAATTTTCCATTGTTACAACCTCTCGATACACCACAGCATCATCTGCAAAAAGCCTCAGTGAACTTCCGATATCATCCACCAGGTCATTTATGTATATTGTGAATAGCAACGGTCCTATGACACTCCCCTGAGGCACACCTGAAATTACTCTTACTTCGGAAGACTTCTCTCCATTGAGAATAACATGCTGCGTCCTGTTATCTAGGAACTCCTCAATCCAATCACACAATTGGTCTGATAGTCCATATGCTCTTACTTTGTTCAATAAACGACTGTGGGGAACTGTATCGAACGCCTTGCGGAAGTCAAGAAACACGGCATCTACCTGTGAACCCGTGTCTATGGCCCTCTGAGTCTCGTGGACGAATAGCGCGAGCTGGGTTACACATGACCGTCTTTTTCGAAACCCATGCTGATTCCTACAGAGTAGATTTCTAGTCTCCAGAAAAGTCATTATACTCGAACACAATACGTGTTCCAAAATTCTACAAATGATCGACGTTAGAGATATAGGTCTATAGTTCTGCACATCTGTTCGACGTCCCTTCTTGAAAACGGGGATGACCTGTGCCCTTTTCCAATCCTTTGGAACGCTACGCTCTTCTAGAGACCTATGGTGCACCGCTGCAAGAAGGGGGGCAAGTTCCTTCGCGTACTCTGTGTAAAATTGAACTGGTATCCCATCAGGTCCAGAGGCCTTTCCTCTTTTGAGTGATTTTAATTGTTTCTCTATCCCTCTGTCGTCTTTTTCGATATCTACCATTTTGTCATCTGTGCGACAATCTAGAGAAGGAACTACAGTGCAATCTTCCTCTGTGAAACAACTTTGGAAAAAGACATTTAGTATTTCGGCCTTTAGTCTGTCATCCTCTGTTTCAGTACCATTTTGGTCACAGAGTGTCTGGACATTTTGTTTTCATCCACCTACCGCTTTGACATAAGACCAAAATTTCTTAGGATTTTCTGCCAAGTCAGTACATAGAACTTTACTTTCGAATTCATTGAACGCCTCTCGCTTAGCTCTCTTCACACTACATTTCGCTTCGCGTAATTTTTGTTTGTCTGCAAGGCTTTGGCTATGTTTATGTTTGCTGTGAAGTTCCCTTTGCTTCCGCAGCAGTTTTCTAACTCGGTTGTTGAACCACGGTGGCTCTTTTCCATCTCTTACGATCTTGCTTGGCACATACTCATCTAACGCATATTCTACGATGGTTTTGAACTTTGTCCACTGATCCTCAACACTATCAGTACTTGAGACAAAACTTTTGTGTTGAGCCAACAGGTACTCTGAAATCTGCTTTTTGTCACTTTTTCTAAACAGAAAAATCTTCCTACCCTTTTTAATATTCCTATTTACGGCTGAAATCATCTATGCCGTAACCGCTTTATGATCACTGATTCCCTGTTCTGCGTTAACTTTTTCAAATAGTTTGGGTCTGTTTGTCACCAGATGGTCTAATATGTTATCGCCACTAGTCGGTTCTCTGTTTAACTGCTCAAGGTAGTTTTCAGATAAAGCACTTAAAAAAATTTCACTGGATTCTTTGTCCCTGCCACCCGTTATGAACGTCTGAGTCTCCCAGTCTATATCCGGCCAGAACTATAACATGGTGGGGAAATCTACTCGAAATATTTTCCAAATTATCCTTCAGGTGCTCAGCCACAACAGCTGCTGAGCCAGGGGGCCTATAGAGACATCCAATTACCATGTCTGAGCCTGCTTTAACCGCGACCTTCACCCAAATCATTTCACATTTCGGATCTCCGTCAATTTCCTTCGATACTATTGCACTTCTTACCGCTATAAACACGCCTCCCCCTTCACTGTTCAGCCTGTCTCTGCAGTATACATTCCAATCTGAGTTTAGGATTTCGTTACTGTTTACGTCTGGTTTCAGGCAACTTTCTGTCCCTAGTACTATATGGGCGTTGTGATCGTTTATTAATGAGAGCAGTTCTGGGACCTTTCTATAGACGCTCCTGCAGTTTACTATTAGCACATTAATATTGTTATTCCCTGTTGCATTTTGCCTACTCCTATCTTGCCGCGTCTCAGGAGGCGTCTTGTCGGGCCTAGGGAGGGGATTCTCTAACCTAAAAAACCCCCATGTGCACTCCACACGTACTCTGCTACCCTTGTAGCCACTTCTGGCGTGTAGTGCACGCCTGACCTATTCAGGGGGACCCTACATTTCTCCACCCGATAGCGGAGGTTGAGAAATTTGCACCCCAGATCTCCGCAGAATCGTCTGAGCCTCTGGTTTAAGCCTTCCACTCGGCTCCAAACCAGAGGACCGCGATCGGTTCTGGGAACGATACTACAAATAGTTAGCTCTGATTCCACCCCGCGAGCGAGGCTTTCCGCCTTCACCAATTCCGCCAACCGCCTGTACGAACTGAGGATGACCTCTGAACCCAGACGGCAGGAGTCATTGGTGCCGACATGAGCAACAATTTGCAGTCAGGTGCACCCAGTGCTCTCTATAGCCGCCGGTAGGGCCTCCTCCACATCTCGGATGAGACCCCCCGGCAAGCAGACAGAGTGAACACTGGCCTTCTTCCCCGACCTTCTCGCTATTTCCCTAAGGGGCTCCATCACCCGCCTAACGTTGGAGCTCCCAATAACTAATAAACCCCTCCCCCCGTGTGCCTGCTCGGACCTTGCTGAAGGAGCAGCCACATGTCCCCTCACAGGCAGAGCGGGCGATGCCACACGGCCAGCCTCCACATTGACCTTCCGCCTCGTGCGCCGCGAACGCCGCTGAACCCGCCACTCCCCTTGGGGAGAGGGTGGCCCAACCGCGCCCGGTACCCGCGAAGATGTCTCGACAGCAGGGACAGTGGGTGAAGCATGTAACACCTGGGGTGTACCTTGCAACGCACCAGACTCCCCACTGCCGCTACACTCCGAGGCAGCAGCCTGAAGACGGCTGACCGCGGCCATCAACACGCTCAGCTGTTCGCGAACAGTGGCCAGCTCCTCCTGCGTCCGTACACAGCAGTCACACATCCTATCCATCCTAAGGAAACAATTTACTGAAGAGAGTTAATCAACCTTTAACTAGACTGCTAATTCACTAAAGGCGGCTGCTTATTCACTAAACTGTGGTTGCTAGCCACTTCTTGTAGAAAACAATGAAAATAGCACTACCTGTCTCTGGACTGTATTGAAAACAAACTCTAGCACTACTGGCACTATGGTTGACTACAGGGACTCTCTCTTACTGTATTCAAAACAAACACGAAATCTATGGAACACTATTAAGAGCACTCGAAAAATAAAGCTTCCTAAAAGCAAATACACACGGAAGAAGAAGTGACAAGTAAGAAAAATACAGTTAATACTTAAATTAAGGTAGCTCGCTGCACAGCAGACGTGAAGCAGACGTGAAGCAGACGGCAGTTACGACGACACTGACACTGACTATGGCTGACTAAAGGGACTCTCTCTGACTGTATTCAAAACAAACACGAAATCTATGGAAGACTATTAAGAGCACTCAAAAATTAAAGCTTCCTAAAAGCAAATACACACGGAAGAAGAAGTGACAAGTAAGAAAAATACAGTTAATACTTAAATTAAGGTAGCTCGCTGCACAGCAGACGTGAAGCAGACGGCAGTTACGATGACACTGACACTGACTATGGCTGACTAAAGGGGTCTCTCTCTGACTGTATTCAAAACACACACGAAATCTATGGAACACTATTAAGAGCACTCGAAAATTAAAGCTTCCTAAAAGCAAATACACACGGAAGAAGAAGTGACAAGTAAGAAAAATACAGTTAATACTTAAATTAAGGTAGCTCGCTGCACAGCAGACGTGAAGCAGACGCCAGTTACGATGACACTGACACTGACTATGGCTGACTAAAGGGACTCTCTCTGACTGTATTCAAAACAAACACGAAATCTATGGAAGACTATTAAGAGCACTCAAAAATTAAAGCTTCCTAAAAGCAAATACACACGGAAGAAGAAGTGACAAGTAAGAAAAATACAGTTAATACTTAAATTAAGGTAGCTCGCTGCACAGCAGACGTGAAGCAGACGGCAGTTACGATGACACTGACACTGACTATGGCTGACTAAAGGGGTCTCTCTCTGACTGTATTCAAAACACACACGAAATCTATGGAACACTATTAAGAGCACTCGAAAATTAAAGCTTCCTAAAAGCAAATACACACGGAAGAAGTGACAAGTAAGAAAAATACAGTTAATACTTAAATTAAGGTAGCTCGCTGCACAGCAGACGTGAAGCAGGCGGCAGTTACGACGACACTGACTACATGTTACATCAAAGCTTGAATTAAAGTCTCCCCTAATTACAGTTACATACTGTTTCCACTTCATTATGTAGCAGAGTACACTGTCTAAATTATCTAAAACAGTTTTATCATCTGAGTCAGGGAAACGGTAATTTCAAAGTGTTTCTCTACACATGCCCAACTAAGATCTAGTGCTCCACACTCTATTTCATTTGAAACATAGATAACAGTAGCACCATTACGGTACTGAGATCTGCAAAAACTGTTTCCATGTTTATAATCTTCTGGTACATAGTATTGTATTTGTTCTTGTTTAAGCCAATGTTCTGATAGACATAAGAAAGAATACTTATTCTGTGGCAATAACTCCTCCAAAATTTCAACTTTATTTTCAAGACCCTGAATGTTTAAAAATAGGATGCTGTTGTGGCTTATCTGTGAGTTAGCATGCTGGTTTTTCACATTTTTATTTTCTTCTTGGCTTGAAACCATAAAAAATTATCACTGAATGACACAGATGTATTTTTCCTTTGGCTCCTCCTTAAGCATTGCTGTGTTGCTGCTCCAGTTGTTGTTGGTTCTGCTACTGCTGCTGCTGTTCTTGTTGCTGTTGCTGTTGTTGCTACTTCTGCTGATAATGATGGTGCTGCTGCTGTTTCACTTATTTCTGGTGTTTGTTGTTCCACAACTGCTGTGTCTTTCTGTGAGTTGTTAACATTTGGAGCGTTCACTTGCATTAATAAAATTTCACATTTGTCTTGGAGAGGTGTAGCTTCACTGACAGCAGATTTCACATTTGAGTCTCCAGGTAACACACACTTCCTGTCCATGAGAGGTATGACTCTTCTATCATCACACTGCACATCTGAGATTTTATTAACTAGTTCTAAAATTTTTGTTACTATTACGTTTATTCCAAGTACATTTAGATGAGAACTGTGTGTTGCATGAAATCTTTTCCCTAAATGGCTGATGTTCACAAATGTTACATTTTCAAACTGCTTGCAAATATTTTGCATCTCTTTATTTGCAGTTTCAATTTCTTTATTTACACTGGACCATTCTATCAAGTGGTATGTCAGTAGAAACCATTGTAGTAATACTGAAAGTCCACTAAGGACCTGGATTAGTTAATCCCATGTTGCACAGAGTACATATAAGTCCCTGAGAGAACTACTGTTACAATTTTTCTAATTCACATTCCTGGATTTCGCTTATTTCCAATCCATTAGTTAGCCCTAGTTGTATCATACCACATTTCAGTATTTTTGTCACATATTGCCTAAATAACATCTACACTTCCTTTTATTTGTATTTTTCACAGCTTTGTTTCACATCAACACTTACAACATATGTACTTTCCCACAATCCAACTTTAAAGTTTGTCAAAACATCCCTAAACCAAAGTTTTCACAACAACTTTCTATATAGGTATACTGCCATCGTAGCTTGTCATCGTAAAGTTGCAGCCATTAAGTTCCTTACAAATACTTTCTATACATAGTTGTAACTTTGGTTTAATTCTGCTTCCGATGATTCTCTTTTCTCTATTAAATTTGTAAACATACTCTGAGGATTTGCTACAGTTTATTGCATGTATGTTCACAGGTGGTAAAGTGTTCACACAGGTTTTCACAGAATGCCACTGTCTGAAACAATTATACTCTCCCAAATTTCATTCAGCTTTGTTACAGGTGACTTCATCAAAAATGTTTCAAATGGCTCTAAGCACTATGGGACTTAACATCTGAGTTCATCAGTCCCCTAGACTTAGAACTACTTAAACCTAACTAACCTAAGGACATCACACACATCCATGCCCGAGGCAAGATTCAAACATGTGACCATACTAGCAGTGCTGTTCTGGATGGAAGCACCTAGAACTGCTTGGCCACAGTGGCTGGCTGGTGAGTTCATCAATTGTAAAGCTGATTCTACATATTTCATTTACAACAGGAATATTACAATCTTTTTCAATTGTTTGTTCCTCTCTGGAAACAGGTTTAATTTTACCAAAAGTGTATTTTACAATATTACTTAATGCAGTTTATGTTCCTTTCAGTTCATTCCTAACTTCATAACTGCAATTAACTGTAGTTCACAAAGAGTCATGACTGGAAATAATTGTAACTCTCAAAGTGTTACAATTAGGATCAGATGTATTTTCTAACTTCCCCATTTTAGAGATGACAGAGACACGGGTGGAATTAATTGTTGATTGCAAATCTTTCATTTTGGCTAACTTTTCATTCACCAAATATAAAAGTTTTGCTCCTCACTTTTTGATAGTTTGTTTACACAGAAGTGTAGTTCAAAACAGAAAAATGGGAAGTTTGACGATGCACTTATCTTCGTTGTTCCTTTGTAACATTATTTTGCAGTCCTTTCTTCATTTTAATTATCTTTCATTGATATGTCCATTTTTGAAGACAGTTCACACATTTCACATCCACATTTATTTTGACATTTTGTTCAACTAACTCTTGGATACATTCCTCTAAAATAGTCAAAGCGTTTGGGGCACCAATTATTTCACCAAAATCTCAACTCCGTTCTAATGCTTGGATTTGAGCTCACATATCTGAAATTTGGCTATGTACCTCTTCAAACTCCTGAGCAAACAGCTCCTCTCTTTCATTTTACTGCACACCTCTTTAAACTGTTATTGAACTTCCTTCCTGACTAAATCACAATGTTTTTATAAAACTTATTTAATTCCTCCCCTTGGTTTTTTATAGCTTTCCATTGTTTTTAATTCTTCTGCTTGTATGTTTGTGTCTGAAATATTATTGCACAACTCTTCTTTATTGGGTTTAATATTGACAGCTAACCTGTCCACTTTTTAAAAATAATTTCAGTTTTGTGCCCTCCATCCTGCTTGTAGTAACTGTCATACAGTGTAAACCACAAATCACTTAAATACTGTTTCATTGTTTTGGACACCATCACACAACACCAGTGAAATGTGTTCCTACATCTCATCATAAAATGATTTACTAAAAAAGCTAGACTGTATATGTCCAGTTTCCTGTTTGTGTGCATAACAAGGGTTGCTGATGTGGAAAATTTATTTTCTTCTCTATTGTTACTAATGAGCTTGATAGCTAATGCAATTTTGTCACTCAACATGATTAATATGTGTCTTTTATTGGTCAGTTTTTCATACCAGATAGTGTTTGTTGACCAAAACTGGTAGTAAATAGATAAATAGTTCTAATGCAGACTAGAGTCATAAGTTTCCTACTGCAGTTTGTGCACTGCAGTTTGTGCAGTTTACAGCTCACCCAGTCAGATGGACTGCTAGTCACATTGTGCTGCCAATGTGTCAAACACTTACTGCGCGACATAACAGTGAGCCGATGCACCATCGTTAAATAGTCTGTTGTTAGGCTGCTATTCTGTGAAGTGAAGCTGCACTGTTGTTGAGCTGGTCAGCTGCCATAGGGATACTCTGAGATCACTGCTGCAACTGCAGTCTTGGAGTTGCAATGTGGAATTCTTCAGTGGTGTGTCCGAGATTCTTGTTCACACACATAGCAAAAGTTGCTTTGGGCACATGAATATCTATCATTGTTGACCCTGTTGCTTTGGTTAGCTGTTATTCTTTCCTCTAGTCTTCATACCTATTAATGCTTCTTCACTTGTAATCATATTAAACTTATTTCTTCTTAGTTACTCGACATAATTTAGGCAACACCACATTGTGTGCCTGCTTATGTATTCTCAGTTGTTGACTCATGTTGCTCTTGGGAACATTGTATCTTCACTTGTTTTTGTCAAATTCTTGGAATTTCACAAATGCACTCTCTTTTTTGTGCCACTGATTTGAGCCCTGCTTTTAGGTGCCTAGGTAATCTGGCTTATCTAGGCATGTGGGCAACAGCAAAGTTAGTGGGAAGCAAGGTGGTGTGCTCGTTAATCCATAGGGGCTACCCAGATTGGGTGTGCTCCTGCCTCAATTGCCAGAGCTGCAAAGTTGACCAACATGCCTTCACACTGGTTGGACATTTTACAATGCCAAAAGCAAGATTTTTGATTATACAGGTGGACATAATATAGCTGTTTTTTTTTAATCTGCTGTTCACTGCTAACTAATAACTGTAATGGATTGTTTTGCAAGGTGGCCCAAAGTCACTCTCAAACCAGCCATCTCTGGGGAAGAGATCACAAAGGTGTTGTTGCTTACATGCTTTTTGAGGTTTGATATTCCTCAAAACATTTCTGTTGATCATATATGCCACTTAGTCACAGCTGTCTATTGAGGTCCTTGAACATGCAGCTACAGCCATCTTTGCACCACTATTTACCATCCACTAGTAAATAAATGGTGAGAGGCTGCACTGCAGGCTAAAGGTGGCACTGGTGTGTTACTCATCATTGTGAACAGATGCCTCACCACTGGTTTGCACACGTCAGGAGCAGTTGGGTGTGCCATGTGAACTCATTGCACCAGCACCACTTCAGCCGACTGCTCCAGAAACAGTGACAGAGTCCATATGACACTTCACTTTCATAAAGGTCTGTTTACCATATCATATGTAGGGCTCAGAGATGATTCCTCGTATCCTCCATTGTGCCCACCATATACTGGTCCCTACAGGGCACTTTTGAAAGAATGATTGAGATGACACAGTCCCCATATCATAGAGTGACTAAAGCCTGCCTTCCTCTATGAGGAGGATATTCTATGCTATTGTGTCCCCCATCCCCCCCCCTCCCCTCCCCCCCCCACACACACAACTCCCTCAGCCTCTGTTGTCATGAGGACTGGCTGATGGGTTCAACATCAGTACCCCAATATTCGTGGAGGTGCAAAGGTGTAAAAAGAGCAGAGGGTGGGCGGGGAGGGGGGAGGGGAGTGGCAACACCAGTTCCTGTGCAAGTAGCCAATGCAACAGATAGAAGACGAATTGCTGACACTGGTTTGGCAGAGTTTTCATATCAACAGAGGATTCTACTAGATATTATTTATATCTACTTTTTAGTTACTACATAGTGTGTTTCTTACTATTTAGTGTATTTCAGACTTCTTAATGTGTTTGTTACTACTTACTGCAGGTGCACACTATATATATATATGAATTAAGAGAGGGAAACATTCCACGTGGGAAAAATATATCTAAAAAGAAAGATGATGAGACTTACCAAACAAAAGCGCTGGCAGGTCGATAGACACACAAACAAACACAAACATACACACAAAATTCAAGCTTTCACAACCAACAGTTGCCTCATCAGGAAAGAGGGAAGGAGAGGGAAAGACGAAAGGATTTGGGTTTTAAGGGAGAGGGTAAGGAGTCATTGCAATCCCGGGAGCGGAAAGACTTACCTTAGGGGGAAAAAAGGACAGGTATACACCCGCACACACACACATATCCATCCGCATATACACAGACACAAGCAGACATTTGTAAAGGCAAAGAGTTTGGGCAGAGATGTCAGTCGAGGCGGAAGTACAGAGGCAAAGATGTTGTTGAAAGACAGGTGAGGTATGAGCAGCGGCAAATTGAAATTAGAAATTAGCGGAGATTGAGGCCTGGCGGATAGCGAGAAGAGAGGATATGCTGAATGACAAGTTCCCATCTCCGGAGTTCTGACAGGTTGGTATTAGTGGGAAGTATCCAGATAACCCAGACGGTGTAACACTGTGCCAAGATGTGCTGGCCGTGCACCAAGGCATGTTTAGCCACAGGGTGATCCTCATTACCAACAAACACTGTCTGCCTGTGTCCATTCATGTGAATGGACAGTTTGTTGCTGGTCATTCCCACATAGAACGCTTCACAGTGTAGGCAGGTCAGTTGTTAAATCACATGGGTGCTTTCACATGTGGCTCTGCCTTTGATCGTGTACACCTTCCGGGTTACAGGACTGGAATAGGTAGTGGTGCGAGGGTGTATGGGACAGGTTAGGTTTTACACCGCTAATTTCTAATTTCAATTTGCCGCCGCTCATACCTCACCTGTCTTTCAACAACATCTTTGCCTCTGTACTTCCGCCTCGACTGACATCTCTGCCCAAACTCTTTGCCTTTACAAATGTCTGCTTGTGTCTGTGTATATGTGGATGGATATGTGTGTGTGTGTGAGTGTATACCTGTCCTTTTTTCCCCCTAAGGTAAGTCTTCCCACTCCCGGGATTGGAATGACTCCTTACCCTCTCCCTTAAAACCCAAATCCTTTCGTCTTTCCCTCTCCTTCCCTCTTTCCTGATGAGGCAACCGTTGGTTGCGAAAGCTTGAATTTTGTGTGTATGTTTGTGTTTGTTTGTGTGTCTATCGACCTGCCAGCGCTTTTGTTTGGTAAGTCTCATCATCTTTCTTTTTATATATATATATATATATATATATATATATATATATATGTGTGTGTGTGTGTGTGTGTGTGAAGAAGAAGAATATCATTGACATGTGTTCAATAATACGAACGTACCGAGTAATCGTTGTGTCCTGTCCACACTTTTTATATGGGAATTACTTCTTGTCAACAAATTACTGTGATGGTTTATATGGGAATTACTTCTTGTCAACAAATTACTGTGTTCCATCACACACTTGAGGATTTCACTAAACAGATTCTAGTTGTGCTTTCTTCCCACCATCCTTATTAGTATCTGAGATGGTGTCTCATTGGCAAGATGTTACTACACACCACCATCTCCATACAGATTTTTTCATTATTTATGTGAAACAACTTGTGTACCTCTAAGTCTGTTAAAGACACAAGTTCCCCACAGCTTTATGAGTGTAAAATTAGTTTGCTGGCAGACTGGGGCAAGACTTTTTATTTGATGCCAAGTCATTGTTTAGTACTAAAAATGATGAACCAACTTTGCTGGCCCTCATAATATGGAGTTTAACCCATGCCAGACCTATCCACCACACAAAAAAATCCGAAGTGATCACAATGAATCTAACCTGGAACCTCTGCACCACACATCAGGTGAGGGGGAAGAGGGCTGGTGTGGTGCATCATTTCCTATGTAAGTAGCCGATGGAAGAGATAGAAGATGAATTGCTGGTGCTGGTTTGGTAGTCTTTTTTATCAATAGAGAGTTTTGTTCGATATTCTTTGTATTAAGTTTTTAGTAACTACTTACTGTTATTGTTATTAATTAGTATGTTTGTTACCACTTACTTCTTGTGTGTGCGTGTGTGTGTGCACAAGTTTGAAGGGAAATGTGTTGCCCACAATAAAAGGAAGATTCTGAGAAATGGTTGTGTTCACAGTTTTTGTATGGGAATTATTTCTTGTCAACATATTATCCATAAACTAAATGGTTTGTCACAAGGTACCAGTGGGACTGACTAAAATTTAGTAATTGGAATAAATATAGAGTCAGATAATTAACAAAATATAGCTGTATCCCTTTGACATTGCATCAACTGTTGGGGCAATCTGAACTATTAGATCATTTTTAAAAACTAGATTCAACAAATTCACTTGCAAATCTTTTTATTAATTACCAGTTTTGACATCTGTGCTGTCATCATTGGATCTTGTAACATATGAACACAAGTTTGTAAGGATCACAAACTTCTGTTAATATGTTACAAGATCCGATGATCATAGCACAGACCTGTCAGAACTGGTAATCAACTAAAAGATTTACAAGTGATCTTGGCGAATCTGGTTTTCAGAGATAAAAGTGTGAGTAGTTTCATTAGTTAAATCTGTATATTTTGTTCTTTGGGAGGATGTTTCTCAGCATGGCTCACCTTTGCCAGAGGGTGAGCCATACACAAATCTAGTTCCTCAGTAAGCCCAAAGTACCTTTAAATTATTGTCAAATACCCTCTGTAAATTGCAGATCAATGTTATCTTGGTGGCATCCACCGTATGACATAGCAGGATTTCATTATCTTTTGGTGTAAACTTATAGGGTAATTGGTCATAGTAGATGAAACTGTAATGCAAAATTCCTAATCTGTCCATTCCGCAAGTATCCTCAAGGAAATTAGACATATAAAGACAGTGTCAAGTTCAGCTTAATTTGGGCCAATCAACTTTTGAATAACGTGTTCTCCTGGAAGAAGAGAGTACAGTGGATTACAAATTATTTATTGATGAATAGTTGTGTTTATATAACTAGGTCACACAACAGATTGTTACAGACGATGAATAGCCAGTCAGGAACATAGACACAATGACAAAAACGTGCTAAACTTGAGAATGCTTACTAACCAGAAGAAGTTATTACTGCTGACACTAAGCAATAAGAGAACAGAACTAAAATCATGGAACATGCAAAAGTGTATAAAGTTCGCACCAGACAATAAATGACATATAGAACAACCACAAGAACATATAAAAATTCAGCACCCCTGGTCACTAGCACAGAAGCTGCTTGGTGGCCACAATTCATGTATCACCATTCACACACGACACTACACCACACAATATAAATAACGTCCCCCGTTGGCACAAATACCGACTGACAGATGTGACAATGACACACAACATGCGTAGCAGACATTACAACAAAATTTCAGAATACCAAAGACTGTCAGGTTGCCTCCACAGTGTAGTGGTTAGTGTTGGCTGATCAGTGCTCTGGAGGTTCCAGGTTAGGTTCATAGTGATCAGTTTGGGATTTTTGTGTGGTGGAAAGGTCTGGAATGGGTTAAACTCCATCTTGTGATTGCTAGTGAATCTGACATTTTTTAGTACTGAATGTGATATGCAGTCCACCAGCATGGCATCAAATAAAAAGGCTTGCCCCAGTCTGCCATCACACTAATTTTACACTTGTTGAAATCAACAGGGAACTGGTGTCTTTAACAGAGTTAGAGGTACACAAGCTGCTACATATAAATAATAAAAAGATGAGTAATAGATGGTGGTGTGTAGTGACATCTTGCTATTGAGGCATTGTGTCTAACACTAACAAGAATGGCTGGAAGAAAGCGTGACTACAATTTTTTTAGTGGAATTTACAATTATACCATGGACAATGGTAATTTGCTGGCAAGAAACGACTTCCATACAAAACTGTGGACACATAGATTACTCAGTATGTTCCTATCACTGCACACACATCACGGACATTCTTCTTCATATATGCACAGGTGCACATACACGTACATGCATAAGTAGTAACAAACACACTAAGCAGTAAGAAACACCCTAAGTAGAAACTAATAAGTAAATATGAATACAAATAATATCTAACAAAACTCTCTATCAATAATACTCAGCCAAACTAGTGCCAGAAATTCATATTCTATCCCTTGCATTGGCTACCTGCACAGGTGCTGACAGTGCTACACCAATGTTCCCTCCACCCTCCCCCTCACCTACATTTTTACAGCCAGTACCTGCAGGAATATTGGGGTACTGATGCTTGAAGCATCAGCCAACCCTTGTGACAAGGGGGGCTGAGAGAGGGGGCAGGGAAGGGTCGTGACAGCAGCTGGGCAAATAGTGTGGGCCTCTGGAGTCTCCAGGGAGGCTGCAGTGTCACTAAACATTGTAGCCTTGGCACAGGTTGGAGGAAATTTGCCACAATGATGCTGCAGAGGAGCCTGTAGAGGTAGGCAGGCTTTAGTCACTCTACGAAGACTGTTTCAGCTTAAAAGCATTCTTTCACATTTGCCCTGTAGGGACCAGTATACAATGGGCACAAAGATGGGTGCAAGGTATCATCTCTGAGTCCAATATGTGATACTGTAAACAGATCTTTATAAAAGGGAACCTTTCTCTTTTTGCCTGACAAGCAAGACTGCAAGTGAACATCTCATCTGGGCGCTGAAGTGTCGTGAACACTATCACTGTTCCCGGAGCAGTCTGCTGGAGTGGTGCTGATGCAATGAGTTCACCTGGCACACTCAACTGCTCACTGTAGACCAGGTGGGCTGGCAAATATTGCAGATCATTCTCTAATGATGTGTGCAAACCTAGCAATACCAGTGGCGAGGCATCTGGGTTGGGTTGGATTGTTTGGGTGAAGAGACCAAACTGCAAGGTCATCGGTCTCATCAGATTAGGGAAGGAGGGAGAAGGAAGTCAGCCGTACCCTTTCAATAGAACCATCCCCACATTTGCCTGGAGCGATTTAGGGAAATCACAGAAAACCTAAATCAGGATGGCCAGACATGGGATTGAACCGTCCTCCTGAATGCAAGTCCAGTGTGCTAACCACTGTGCCACCTTGCTTGGTCATATGCTGTGGGGAAGCTGTCTTGGGTGTTATGACCTACTCACTCTCCACAGTTCTAAGTCAGAAGTACCTAAGTCCATTCTGTTCACACTGATGAGCAACACACCAGTACCACCTTTAGTACGCGATGCAATCTCTCCACTATTTACTTACTAGTAGGATAGCTAGTGGTGCAAAGACTGTTGCAGCTGAAGGTTCAAGGCCCTTATTAAACAGCTGTGACTAAATGTCATCAATGACGAACAGCAATTTTTCAGGAAGGCCAAACCTCAAGAAGCATGTAAGCAACAACACTTTTGTGATCGTCTCTACAGAGGTGTCTGGTATGAGAGCAGCTTCATGCCATCTCATGAAACAATCCACTACAGTTATAAGGTTGCAGTGACCAGCAGAATAAGGTAACAGCTCTACTATGTCCACATGGACATCATGTTTCTGGCTCTGTCAAATACGCAGCCAGTCCAAAGGGATGCTGGTTGACTTTGCTGTGCTGGTAACTGAGCCAGCAGCATGCCCAAGCTTAGCACTCCCTCTGGATTCCTCACCACACTACCTCACTGAAACCGATAATAGTGGCTAACAGGCAAAAATTCTAACAATCAATGAAGTAAGGAGCCACTAGAATCGGGTGAGGAAGCGGGGTCAAGTGCTGGTAGAAGTAACACAATACCTTACTTCTAATGCATTTATTAAAACTAGCTAAAATACAATATACTATCTGCCAAGATAATGAATATAGAGAGAATCAAACCTTAAGAAATTAATTCAACAATTTAACATTGTACCATGCAACATAGTACTGCATATGCCTTAAGGGCTGCAATCGCAAAGAAAGCCTGACGGACCAATTTCGCAAGAATACGTATAATGTGTTCAGCCTGAAGGGCTGTGCAACTTCCAAGTAAGGGGTCTGAAGGGCCAAATTTACAAGATAAGAAAATCTTAAAAATATCAACTGGAAAATAACAAGTGTTTATTAACAACTCGACCTTAATGGCCAGGTAATAAATGAAATTAGTCAAACAAATTCTGCAATAAGTAAGTAATGGCCAGGAATTTACCAGTAAGCCGGCCTTAAGGGCCCCAGTACACTAACAAGGGAGGTTAAGTATTAAAACCGGTTTTCAAAGCCTTAAGGGCTGTAGAGCTTCCAAAAGGTGGGGGGGGGGGGGGGAGGGGCTGAAGGGCCAATTCATCAAGGTACTTAATAAACAGCTCAGCCTGGAGGCCTGGCTGATGGTTACGGTTAGGCAATTTCTCAAAAATAGAAGGCAAATCAACAAATTTGTCAGCCTTAAGGGCCACAGTACATTTAGAATCCACATTAAAAAGGGGGCTGATAATAAAATATGGTATTAAAACAATCTTTAAGATAAACACATGCACCAACAACTTTTAAGGTATGCACAGCCCCATACTTCACAATTTCTTTTCTTTCTCTCACATACATAGAACACATAGACTTGGAACTGACTACCAAATTGGTCACAAAAATCAATAGATAGCCACCAATACATCTGTACCTAATTAGACAGTCTCCTAGTGTGACATCACAGAGCAACAGTTCACATTCACAGCCTTTGACTCAACATGTTCTACTATCCTGGTTGTACAGCATCGACCATGCCCGGAGTGCCCACTGCAAATTTTAACCAAGCAATTCATGCTCACATCAAGGCCTAATTGAGGAACCAGCCCAGCAGTACAAGAAAACCTACACACTCTAAGTCAAATTCCACAAATGCAGTGCAGAACTAACAGTCAACCTTTTCCTTCATAGGTTCAGAACCGGCGAGCTAAACTGGTGGACGGAAAACACACAATGTTGGCGGCAGCAACATAAAGGAAGTCGCAAATACCACCCTAATACAAGGCAATAGCAAGTCAAAAGCACAACGGCAATAGCAAAATATACTCAACTTCAGTCCCGGAGGAAAACCTGCTGGTCTCAGTGCTCAAAACATTCCCGGAGCAACCGTTGTCGGCGACTCCCGCTATTCTCCGGAACAGCATCACAGCTCCTTATTTCAATTTCTTCCAACAAGAACAAGAATAATCAGAGCTAATGGCTTCTCCAAGTCAGACATGCTATACCATAGAACCTCACAGTAGAATGAGCCGGCCAGCACCACACCAACCACCGCAAGCAAGACAAACAAGCACTTCCAGAGTCGATGGTGTACTGCCACGCTTCACGACTCAGTCACTCCACTCCACCGACCTAGAGGGCGGGGCATGAGACGAGGAGAACAGATGGTGCCGCCACGCGGAAAAGTGCCAGCGGGAAGCCAAGGCGTAACTAGGGCACGTGTTTAAACGAGACAGACAGAAGCACATCTCACTCACTTCTCACTAACTTTGCTGTTGTCTGGATACATCAATGAGGCATATTACACATTGCTCAGAAAATTATGTGGAAAAATTTTATGGGAATGTATGGGCATTCTTTGCCCTAGGACATGTCACACCAGATACTGTGGTACGACAAGGGATTTTCTGGAATAACATTTTCTGCCTTTATTTTCTTAAGCCAATGAAAGATATTCATGATAACTGAAGCATAGTTTAGTTTAGTTTGATAAGTGTGGAATATTCTGCAGTATGCACTGGTTTAACGTATGTACAGATGAGGCACGAGTGCCACCAGCCCCAGACATGGGCAAGATACAATGCTGATTGTGTGTCTCCATCTGCTGTGGACTTCTCGCATGCTTTGGCAGTGCCTTGGACCTCTCTGAGAGAGGGAGGTGATGGCGAGACAGTAAACAACTAAACAGTTGAAGATCATTCTGGGCAATGGTCAATTCTGCCTTGAAGAGTGAATGCCAAAGCATGAGATGTACTTGAAGTGATACATTATAAATTACAATTTATAAATGGTCTGCTTCACTCACTGTTGTAAAAGTAAACATACAATGGAAATCTTGTTATAATACAGAAGGGAATACATATGTAGCACAATTTTCTAGTCATTCTATGATGAGTTGTAGAAAAACATTTCACTGGCAGTGTGCAGCAGTGTCCAAAACAGAGTAACAGTGCTTAAGTGTTCTTAAGAGAATATATGTTTATACTGTATGCCAGTTACTACTCACAGGATGGACAGCAATTTACTGGAATTATTTTAAAAATTGGAAAATTAGCAAACAGTATTAAAGGCAAAAAGGAAGAGTTGTCAAAAAGTATTTCAAACTTAAACACAGATTTAGAAGGATTAAAAACAAAAGAAAGAAATAAAAATAAAAGGAAAATAATTAACAAAGTTTTAAGAGAACATTGTGATTTACTCAGGAAGGAAGTCAAAAACAGTTCGAGATGTGGGATAAGATGAAATAGAAAAACTATCTAGCAATTTGAAGAGATGCACAGTCAACTCTCAGATAAGTGAGTCCAAGTGCAAGCATTAGAACAGAGTAGAGATTTTGGTGAAATAATTGGTGCCCCAAACACTTTGACTAGTTTTGAGGAACATCATCAAAAGTTCATTGAACAAAAGTTTATAAAAGAAAGTTGTATCCACCAGTACTGCAACTAATTCTTTCAGTGATACTGTATAACATCAGAAGGAAATTCAGAAATTATGATAAATATTAGAAAATATCAAGAAAGAGTTTAGTAAGTAAATGGCTATCAGTAATACTAAGTTATCAGGTGAGGTAGTAGAGGAGCTTCAGTTTGGAAGTGTGATGAATTTATCTAAATATTTTCCAAAATTTAAACCTTATGGAGGAGTACATTCAACATATTGTTGCGAGCATTTTATAGGTGATTACCTAAGAAGTGGAAAGATGCTAAGAAACTTGGTTTTGCACTGTGCTATTTGGTACGGGATGCAGCAGAACATAGTATGGCCCTTTCAGAAGATTTTAGATTCAGCAAAAGTTCTCAGGAAAATTCGAAATGAAATAGTTCTCCTCTAGAATAGAAGAAACCATTGTCTCTAGAATATTTTAATAATTCTTGGGATAGTTATAAGAAGTACTTTGAATAGCTTTTAACTACCTAATAATTAGATAACCCAATAGAAGAATTTTCCATTTTGAAGATATTAGTATGAAGATTACCTTGTTATGTGATGAAGAAAAACTGATTTAGATCATGGACAATTGTCAGTGATATGTTTCCCTGGATTTGAGGGTTAGACAGCTTGAATAAAGGGCTTGATGAGAATGTCCAGGAAGAGAACTGGGGCAATAATATCATGGAGAGGAAATTTTTTCCCAACCCCTTTGCAAGAAAAATATAAACTAATTTTTATCATGTTGGTACCAAGGTAACAATCAAAGTTATTCAGTAGGATCAGATAAGGAACAATGCACAGTCATAAATATTTGTTTACCAAATGCAGCCAACAAGTGTAAATACATCAGTGGCAAAGAATAGGTTAAAAAAAAGGGAATTATCTTGTCATCATAACAGAAGACATGGAATATCCTGGAAAAGGGGCAAGGGGCAAGGGGCCAGGATGTGACAATACAACCATAGGCCCGTATGCATAGTACTTATGAGAGAAATCTTATATCCAAATTGAAATGCAAAATAATGATAATTTTATCTTTTTTAAATTATGCTTTTGTTTTTGTAAAATAATCAATTTTATTAGTTTAGCATTATTGTACTATAATATGCTGTATAGATATAGTGAGTTAGTTTTCAAGCACTTACTTTCTGTAATAAATACACAGCTAATTAGTTAAAGTATTTTGTTTCATTCTTTCAATTTCAGAGATTATGTAGATACTGTTTTTTGTGCAGAAACTTCTCATTTACGCAGTTTCATCTAATGAATATGGTGTGCTAATTATAATAGTCTATCACTTTTTAAGAGGCATGGAAACTGTTATATGTATTTGAATTTTGTTTATGTTAATTGCTAAGACCACTTAATGCTGCATTTGCGTTCTACTTGTAAATACTTTATCGCTGAATCTAAAATTTTGTCAACATGGAGATAGGATACATACTTTTGAAATATACTCATTTTATTTATTATGCCAATTCAAATTTACATTGATCATTTTACTTATGCAGCATGTGTGATACCACACTCATATTGCTTAAATTTTATTTTCAAAATTTCAGCTTTAGACAGCAGAATTACTTTGTGTCAGATTTTTGTTCATGTGTGCATGTTTACAAATTTCTTGGTGAGCTATTGTAATGAAACTGTTCCACAGACATCTCATTTTTTTGTGAAGTATTGAAGTACATAATATAACACAAACATGTGACTCTCATGATAGATTGTTAATGTAGTATTTATTATTTCCATAACTGTTCAAATAGATAAAATCAGCAAAAACATATTATATTTTGTGTTTTTATGAAATATTAATTAGTAGTTATTTTTTGGTCAAAGACAGCAATTATATTGAATATCTAAACATATCTTTGTACTGAAATGTGTGTAGTCTCTGTTCTTCTTCACTTGGAGGGTGTGTTACTGATCTGGTGTGATATAGTTGGAAGTTAACCATTATTATGTTAATTTGATGGTAGTTACTAGTTCATGTCAATAAGTGTGTTACTTCATGAAAACTGCAAAAGATGCAGTAAAGTAATTTTGAAGAGAACAAACATTCCTGCTACATGCTGTTGCTTTTGCATAAATAAACTGATTCTGGATATCTATGTGCAGCATTAGCTTGAAGCAGCTGTGAACCTATGAAGACTGAGCCAACAGAAAGAAACACCTACAATATTCAACAAGAAATAAGTGTAAAATACTTTTTACTGACTGTCTCCCATTTTCATGCTTTCCACAGCTTTCACTTTGATGAAAACTTAGTTCATGCATAGTTTGGAGAAATAATCATTAATAATAATATTTCCAGCAGTTAAATGAGAAGAGAATGTCAGAAGGTCCACTACAATCAACAAACCCACGAATAGTGACCGAAGACATTTTATAAGGTAAAAGTTAACACGCATCTGAAAACTGACATATCATACATGGAGTAAACCACATTCACTAATCTACCATGGTTACATAGCAGTACTTGTGGCACAATCTGCAACAGAAATACACTGCAGCTTCAGGATTGTTTCTTCACTTTGGAACTAGTCATGTAGACTCTGTCTTGTTGCTTGGCCACTTCCTCAACCCACAACATTGATTACAGACTGGCACAATTTCGACTATAGGCACTATACAACAATGTTGTTTCTACCTGAAATGTGATACATTTCAGTCATAAACTGGGCTATATATTCTGCTTGTCTACACTGCTGTGGTGAGCCACCATCCATTGTGCAACAGAAGAAAACAAGTTAGTGGCTTGTGGTCAGTAAAAACTGTAAAACATCCTCCTTCCACAAACTATCAAAAATGTTTATGGGCTGCACAGATTCCCAGCAATTCACAATGAATAGCACTCTATTTCTTCTGCTGTGGTGTAAGTTTCTGTGAGCAAAAGGCAAGCATTTGCCATCTACCATCCACTTTTTGTTACATTGCTGTGTCACTTGCATTATGGCTCACGTGTACCCTGCAATGTAGTGGAGCACTAATGCATAAGTAAGCCAGCCATACTACTTGCGTTAAATATTGCTTGATTTTATGAAATGCCACTTCAGTTACTAGAGTCCAAGGTATCTTCCAACTACTGGTTATATGCTTGCCTAGAAAAATTGGTTCCTGGTGACTTGCCAGACCTGGAAGAAGGTGCCTGTGGTAATTTAGCATTCCAAAAAATCTGTGTAGTCCTCTGTATGTTGTTGGCAGGGACATATCTTGCACTGTTGCCACACATCTGGAAAATGGTGAAAGGCCGACTGGTGAGACTACATATTTCAAAAATTGCACTTCTTGTTTGCTGAAAACAGTCTTTGAATTATTTGTGACTATGCTGTACTCCTATAGGTGCTAAAAAAACTGCTGCAAGGACTCACAAGCTCCTGAACTGCAGGTGAAAATTGACTATATCATCCAAGTAACAAAAGGAATGACAGCCCATGGAACACTTCACACATAAAACACTGCCATATCTGTGTGGTGTTTCTCAATCCAGAAGGCATGAATTTTTACAGGAAAAGCCCAAAATGCATTATTACAAAGGTTTTCTGTACATCCTCTGACACCAATGGAATTTGCAAAAGTGCCTTCACACAACTGATAATACTAAACACCTGAGCATGAGCAATAGCACTGACAAAGTCAGTCACATTAGGCACAGGGTACTGATCAGGAACTGTGTAAACATTGAGTGCCCTGTAATTCCCACATAATCATCAGGAGCCATCTTTCTTGTGCGTGCTGTGGAGTAGGGATGCCCAATAACTACGTGATTTAGCCGCAATACCTGCTTTCAACAGTCCTCAAACTCTGTTTGTCCTGCCAGTAGATCGTCTGGTGGAAGCCTCTTTCACTGAGCTGCAACAGGTTTTCCAGCAGATATGCAAACATAGTGCACTGCTTAGTTGTGACACTTCATGTCAATAATGACTGGAAATTGTTGCAGTATGTAGACAAAAAGATTGCTGTCATTTACAGTAGAAATTATTTCCATTGGCCAAAACACATTCTGACCCTCGGACAGCATCATGTGTAGTTTTCACACTGTTGTATTGGTACAATTGACTCTTCATTTTTCAATAGGGATGATATGTTTGATACATTGCCACTGTGGCTCACTGTAATTAAATGACAGTTCACTGTATCTGGTGACATATGAAAATGAGAGTAAAACTCTACATCGAGTATAGGGTTGGTGACATTGGAGATAATAAATGTCCAAGTAGGCTCATATTGAAGACCCAAATCCAATGTCATTCTCTATTCACCATACATTTCAATGTCAGCCTCCTCTGCCAACCCCTGCAGTGACAAATCTTGATGTGTTGCCATGACTGTGAGAATAACAGCTGGTAACTTAGAAAGCCATAGCACATGTAGTGACTGTTTTGGCAACATATCAAAACCAGCTTAAGTTCACAAAATTTGTGATGAGGATCTGTTGTCTTGCTACTAGTCATTAAAAGTTTTATGTAGCGGAAGCTCCAGTAACAATTTGTAGCAATGCATGAGTGTCTCCTTTACTTGTGTGGCAGTGTTGCAGTAGAATGTTTTCTGTTTCATGTAGCATTGCTCCTTCTGAATATGCAATGGTGAATATATACTTGTCTTCATTGGTGTACACTGTGTATTGTTGAAAGATGCACTCTGTGTACATGAACCACATTGGTGGGTAATTAGACCCAAATGACGGAAGTATGACATGACCAAAACAGGTTGTGGAATACGTGTCTTGCCAGTTTACGTCAGTGACCACATGTGTGGCAGAGCTGGAGATGTGGTTTGTTCCATTTTGAATTCTAACTGGCATTTGTGATATGTCCATCATATATATGGACACACACACTTAGTTCCAAATCTCCTCTAGAGACAATGACTTAGGGCTTTTCTGTTACTTCAGCAGAAGCTGCATTTATGCTTTGTCCTAAGTATCCACATGGAAATGTGCATCCAAAATTATTCATACAATAATTTATGGATGTGCTACCCATACCCTCATCTGCTCAGAAACAAATTTTATTTGTAGCAGGACATTTTAAAGATTTACTGCTGGGCAGAAATTCAGTGAGAATTGCTAGTAGATTTCTACATTGGTACCAAGTATCAACCAGACTGTGAATTCTGACAGAAGTGTATTAGGTATGTGGATAGAGGTACGGCTTGTTTGTGGCAGTAATAGGATGAATGTTACTATTTTGTTTCTAGCATGAATTAGTGGCAACTTTGCAAGACAGTACGGAGTGTTACATGTGTTTTCTAGAAAGTTCCAAGTTCTTGCATAGCAGTTACAGAAGATGGCCACATGTACAAACGGTTCTGCAGGCAAATGCTCGTGCGGTGCAGGTGACATGCAGAAGTGGCTGCAGCACAAGACAACACAACCGATGTCAGAGTAGAAGCTGTAGGAATAACAATGGGGAATAGGGTATGACCCTCTCATGGGACCTATTAAACTAAGTCATGCCTTGCTTTGGGGTCAGCCAGAGAAGAAGAGGTCCCAGATTCCAATTGTTAGGCAAAAACTGGCAAGTGACAGTAACAGAGAGTGTGCAAGCAAGGGGCTGATGACAGCAGGCAACAGTGACCTCGGTAGTGCAGAGGAATGAGTCATGGGAGGCATAGGCTCACTGCCTAGCCTGGCCAAGCATCGGACAGAGTGCCTAGCGACCTTGGCAGGCAAGGGAGTGACTCGCAAAAAGCACAGGCAAAAAGGCATGATGAAAGAAACAGAATGTATAAATGCAGACCAAAGAGGTGGATGAAAATTTGTACCCTGGCACAGTGGCTTTGCACAACTTCACAGATTATCCTAGCATGTCCCTCTTCTCAATCCAATTCCTATTCATGCCTCAGTCCTCTTCATATTCCCCCTAAACTTGAACAGCATTACAGAGGCTCTCCAACTGTATTGGAATAGCATCTGAACATCAAATAAAATGGGGAATCCAGCCTGAAACCCAGGCGTAGGTGCTTTTAATCAAATGAGACTATGTGATTCCAGAGACATTTTCAAATCTCAAATATCTGTGAAGTACATATGCAGACTGAAGCATCAGATGAAAATTTGTATGCAGGTCGTGATTTGAACCCAGGACTCCTGCTCACTAGGCAGGCACTATAGCTGCTATGTCACCCAGGCACAGTGGCTTTGCAATACTGCATGGACTACCATAGCGTGCCTCATTTTCATCTGTTGCTTCGGTCTGCATATATACATCATAGGTGTTTGAGACTTGAAAACATCTCTGGAATTGTATAGTCTCATTTGATTAAAAGCACTTATACCTGGGTTTCAGACAGGATCCTCCATTTTTTTTCAATGCCACTGTGCTGTTGTAGTACACTTGGAGAGCCTCTGTTTAGGGTGATCATCAAGTGGGCTGAGGCATGAATGGGAATTTGGGGCAAGAAGGGATGCCGCTAGTGTAGTCCGTGCAGTTGCACACAGCCACTGTGTCAGGATGGCGTAGTGGTTGGCACATCTGTCCAGTGAGCAGGAGACGTGGGTACAAATCCTGGCCTTGGTACAAATTGTCATCTGTCAGTTCAGTGTTTATATATACATAACAGACGTTAGAGATTTCAAAAGATCTCTGGAACCATATAGCCTCATTTGGGTAGAAATATGAGTTACAGCAATCGTGATCTGCTTAATGATAGAAGCACAATACACAACAGTGGCATCGTGCAACTGTTTGAAGAACCTGAATGACCATAACAGCAAGAGTAACAGATAACAGTTCACTGAACAAGAAAGTAGGGAAACTGTTGATGGCAAAAAAGCCTATTAAATAAATGATATTTCACATTCCTCTGAAATGCGAGCGAGAGAACTCAAACAAGCAGTGGCACTAACAAGCACAAGGGTGCCTTGGGAGAAAAGTAATGTTATTTATAAATTCAGATTCGAAGGAAATTCTGAGTATAAATTGCCCTTATGGCTGGCTAAGTATTCTGCAGAGCTATTGTACTGCAAGATTGAGTGGCATGAAGCCCAGCGAATTTGTGACCTTTTACTTCATGACAGAATGATTAGAGAGTGTAAACGTCTATCACCAGGAAGAGTAAAGAAAGAGAATTTGATAGTAGTGTCAGAGTTTAAAATCAAAGCCATAATTAATTATGTGTGTGATAAGAAAGAGCCAAGGAGGTTTGGACAGTGGTTCGTACATTTCCACGATATCACAGGAACATTTTTCAGTGTTGCCAAATCAAGTAGACAGGGTTGTGTTTCTGGTGTCAAATCTGAAAATTTGTGGAGCTACAGAGCAGGTGTCCAAAACAACACACCACACTCATGTAATTCAAGGATGCTGTCATAGAACACATGCTTTTGCTCACTCCTGGACTCACTGTCAACCTGATTATTTGGGGTCAACATTTTTAATTTATTTAGTTAGAGGTAAATTTTGAACTGGGTTGTTATTTTCTATGGTATGTAGTTAGGTAGATTAAAAAACCAGACACAAGGTAACATTCCCAAGTGTCTGTAAACAATCTTGGTGAAACTCAGAATGTGTGTAGACAGTACAAAATAAAGCACTACATACTTTTTTATTTGTGCTTAATTTCACTTTTAAGAGGTAAAACACACTCTGAAATGTAATTTGGCATATTAGATTTGGAGGAAATATCTTTGAAACTATGATGTATAAAAAATTTTTCTCATGTAAAAGTTAATATGTAATTAATGTTCTTGAAAACTGTATAACTGAATTTTGTAATAATTTGAAATTTTGCAAAACACCCCACAATTACTAATGAATTTTGAAAAATGAAAACTTTTGTTACAGCATAAATGAAAACAGCTTTTCAACTACATACAGCCACATATAATAAAGCTGGCTTCAGAAATACCATCTTTGAAAAATAAGTTGTACACAATGTGCTGTCAGAGTATTTTCAATGTGCCTAGTTAAAATATTGAAACATTCATTAGTAGTCTAGTTGGTGATTTTATTTACATTTATTTCCTATTTCAAACAGTTATTTTATGTTTTACTTTTTTTCTTTTTTAGTTTACCATTTCACATGTATTTTTTAGTTTACCATTTCACATGTATTTTATTAACTGAAAATAATAACTAACTCTTTATTATGATAGAAAATAATTACAATAATGATAATCTGTAAATAAATGTTTAAAACATACCTTTTTCTTACACCACATAAATAAAAAGAACAAAATTTCTTCATATAATACACAACATAAAACAAAATTCTGGAGGCTTTCATATTGACATGGGTGATCCCCTAAATATGCTGATTTGTATCAGGCATATCCCAGCACACTGGTAAGCCTTGGACAAAAGAATTAATTATGTCTTAGTGACTGCAGCTTGAATATATTGTTTCTGAAGTGGGGACTGACATCATAATCATTCAATAGAGCTAGATCTGAAAATCTTCTCACAAAATTCTTCCAACACTGAAAGCCATATACATCTCACGATTGTACCTGTGCCATAAGCCCTTTGTGATCAGCATGAGAACAAGTTCCTTTTCATAATTATAAAATAAACTAATAGGGAGACCAGACCAAGAATTTGAGAATATGTTTCTGAAGCACCAAATATCCTTCTGACAGCAACAAAATCTGATAAGCAAATGCCTGACAAGGTCAAAAGTTATATGAAAGGTGTTTTCTTTCCTAGTGAGAGGGAAAAATCTGTATTATTATTAGATTCTTGAGACTGTCATCATGGAAGAACCACATAGCGCACCATACCTGAGAAGAAGGAACTTGTTCATCTGGTGGTCCCAAAGGACTCAACGGCACAGGTGCTGTCATGAGATGTATACCGCTTTCGATGTTGGTGGTCCCAAAGGACTCAACGGCACAGGTTCTGTCATGAGACGTATACAGCTTTCGATGTTGGAAAGACTTTGTGAGAAGATTTTCAGATCTAGTTCTGCTGAATGATTTTGAAATCAATCTCCAATTGAGAAACATAAATACTGAATTCTTTTCTCCAAGGCTTAACAATGTGCTGAAACATGCATGAGACAAATCAGGATATCTGGAGAATCACCCATGACAGTAAGAAATCCTGCTGAATTTTGTTTAATGTTCTGTTCTTTGTCATGTGTATTATGTGAAGAAATTTCATTTATTTTATGTGCATAGTGTAACAAAATATTACGTTTTAAGCACTTATTTACAGAGTATCATTATTGTAAATGATTTTCTATCATAATAATTTGTTAGCTATTATTTTCAGTTAACAAAATACATGTATGTGAAATGGTAAATTAAGAACAAAAATGAATGTAAAACATCAAATAGTAATTTAAAACATGAAACAAATGTAAATAAAATCAGCAGTTAGATTAACTGTGAATGTTTAGATATTTTGATTAGGGACACTGTGTACAGCTTATTTTCCAAAAACGGTATTTCATCTGAAATAACTTGCATAAAAATTCAATCAGATCTCAATAAGATTTAAACATGGTGCAAAGATTGGTAACTTGTTATAAATGTTCAGAAATGTAAAAGTTTGCATTTCACAAAACAAAAAACTGTAGTATCCTATGACTACAATATCAATGAGTCACTGTTGGAATCGGCCAACTTGTACAAATACCTGGGTGTAACTCTTTCTAGGGATATGAAATGTAATGATCATATAGTTTAAGCTGTGGGTAAAACTGTTGGTAGACTTCAGTTTATTGATAGAATATTGGGGAAGTCCAATCAGTCTACAGAGGAGATTGCTTACAAATCACTCGTGTGACTGATTCTAGAATACTGCTCAAGAGTGTGGGACCCGTACCAGATAGGACTAACGTATACAGAGCAGGGCAGCACAAACGGTCACAGGTTTGTTTAGCCCATGGGAGAGTGTCAGAGATATACTGAAGGAACTGAACTGGAAGACTCTTGAAGATAGACGTAAACTATCCCAAGAAAGTCTATTAACAAAATTTCAAGAACCAGCTTTTAATGATTACTCTGGGAATATGTTACAACCTGCTAGGTATTGCTCACATAGGAATCATGAGAAGAAGATTAGAATAATTACTGCATGCACAGAGGCATTCAAACAATCATTCTTCCCACACTCCTTCCATGAATGGAACAGCAAGAAAGCCTAATAACTGGTGCAATGGGATGTAACCTCTGCCATGCACATCACAGTGGTTTTCAGAGTATAGATGTAGATGTAGGTGAAAATTCACAATAGTTTTAAAAACAATGGGAGTGGGTGAGAATGGCAGTGATGTTAGTGTCCATTGTCAATGCTCCTTCTTGTCCACAACTGTGTAAATTAAAATAATTAAAGAAAGCATGAGCAAGTAATGGCATACACAGTTGCAGAGAGGATTTTATTATGCTAAAGTAGGTGCAACCTGAAATGTGGTGCATTTAACAGCTCACAAGATATTTACATTATAATTTGGCTGGTCGATCTTAGTTCACGAGTGCTCGAAGTGGGTGGCCTCCAACAGTGCCATCATGTGGGGTGGTTTTGGCTGAAACAAAAGTCATTGGTACGTTGGAGCAGCCACTGGTTCTGGATAGTTCAAAATCTGGTGGATGGATACAAAATGTGTCCTAAACCAAAAATGCTGCACAGTTTGCAGCAAAAGACACCCCATCTTTCTGAATAGTTGGATAAGTTCACAATAACATAAAAAGGCAGAGACAAAGCACAGCCTCCTAATGTTATGGATTCTTATAGTTAGGAGGTCTTTTCTTGGAGATATCGACAGGAGGTATTACAGTAGCAAAAACATTCAAAATAATTAAAGGTGTCAGCACAGTGGTTATCAAACTGTTTTGCCCGAGAGTCAATACTGACATTCTGAGGTGTCTCTTCAGGCCATATATTTACCAATATTCCTATTAATATGTTTTGAACTGTCAATAGGCCAGCTATAGCAAGGAGATGGTAAGTTGGCTAACACTCCCCAAAATTCAAGTACTGGTTGTTAAAAGTTGCCACCAATCAGAACAGTTTGTATCAATTGTTCTCTATTTGAGACTGCTGCCAACTTCAGCAGTCCCAAAATTGTGACACTGTAATTGCCTGATGAAGTGTTGTTGTTGTTGTTTGTTTGTTTGTGTGTGTGTGTGTGTGTGTGTGTGTGTGTGTGTGTGTGTGTGTGTGTAATTGATTGATAACAGCAATTGCACTTATATTTAAATACATTACGCAATATGGGACACAATCACAAATATTTACTAAGTGTTTTGAATATCATTTTTCTTCATCTCATTGTGTTGTTTTACAACAACCTTAAATTAATTTGATAGTCATTGCTACAAATATGTCCTCATTTGAAGATGACCATCACTATAATGAGCATTCACAAACATGTTACTTCTGTTTGAAATTTATACCATAGCAGCTGATCGATATGAAGTACGTGTGCATATGAGTTGTCAGCACCATAAGACAAACAATAAATCATTGCCAATGTCACTTCTTCTATCAGCACCTGGAATTCATTGAACAGAGCTGTGGTAAGATTCATTAACTGAAAGGGATAAGAAGAACATTAAATAGGAACTTCTGTGGGCTTTCATCTGCTGTGTGAGACAGATAAGGCTCTAAACTGAGGACAGGAGTGTGAATATGCAAGGTGAACCTCAGGAACTGCGGAATTCTGGAGCTTGTGGTCCGTTTCATTGAAAACCATATGATCTTGCTTTACTATCATATTATTTTTAGTATTTTGTATTCTGTACTGTACTTTTATTTATTATGTTGCATTTTAATTATACTGCATATTTAAGCCCCGGACACGTAAAGTAAATAAATAAATCTTCTTATCCCGCAGTGCCCGTTCTAATTGCCCCTTTGCTCCCGAGGTAAGTGGTAAACTTTACATAGCTGAAAACTGAATTCACCAATGTCAATTGAAATTAAGTTCACCTTAAAATATTACTGTTTCTGCAAGTACTTTTGTTTGTTGCGGAATAGCAAAGTTGCGCTGTTAATAAGGCCTTAATGTTAGTTAACTTTTTTGGATCCGGATGTTGATTGCTAGGTGGATAAATATGGCCAACAACAGTGCATTTTGCGAGCATTGGGTTAGCATGATATCTTCATCGCCCTGATGGGGCAAGAGATATAACACGCCATTGTTTAGTAGAATGCGATTGGGGTCAGGAGCGAGGGAAACGATCCCGCGGCTAATCAAAGAAGTTGTTTTTGAGCACAGTATATAAATAATGTTGTTGATGGTCAAGTCACGTATGAAGTGAATTTTTTGGTGTTTGTTAGTATTCTTAACATTCTTGACGACTTACAACTTTTGCCATTCGCAACGATATTGCTACGATGCAAGTAAGTGAGTGTCTTTACTTTTCCTCTTTGTGCTGTTTCAAGTGTAATCACTGATGACCATTTGGTTGCAACAAATAAGGAATGCAGTCACTTTGTGTTCATTGTGAATGTGCCAGCATTTCTAAAACTATCCTGGCTGTGTGTTGTATCAAGACCTACATTGCAGGTACAGTTTCAAAAGCAATTGTTATTGCGCCTACTGGTGCAATTAACTTGCCTTGCGTATTGCCAGCTAGCCGGTGTGGCCGAGCAGTTCTAGGCGCTACAGTCTGGAACCTCGCTGCTGCTACGGTCGCAGGTTCGAATCCTGCCTTGGGCATGGATGTGTATGATGTCCTTAGGTTAGTTAGGTTTAAGTAGTTCTAAGTTCTAGGGGACTGATGATCTCAGATGTTAAGTCCCATAGTGCTCAGAGCCATTTGAACCATTTTTGCATATTGGCAGTTTTGGTTTGAGAGGCGAAAGTTATCTCCACAATTGCACTGCGAATTCTGATCAACGCAGCTTGTACCACGGGGGTGAAAGCTATATGGGCGAAGAGGCAACAAGCCACGTAGTTCCATTCCAGACCACTAGAAGCGCTAGGGGTCATACGAAGCATGAATTGACCAATGAGAGCTGTCTAAACTCCAATGGTGATTGTTTTGAAATATTCTATCGTCTCGCTCTGCACTGAAGTCTGTGATCCTCGGTTACAGTCATCTTTGTATTTGTTTCATATTTACATACTACTCATTTTCATTATAAACAGATTTGCTACTTTAAATTCATAAAGCTCACCGTGGAATTGAAGAAATTTCCTGCTGAAAAAGGTCCACAATTAATTGTAAGGTAAGACATTTAATTTTTCATTAAATAATCTCGTAGCTTATAAATGAAATGCATTCTCTTCTATTGTGAATTAAGCAGTGTGGTTTCTGTTTGTTTATTTAAATAACTTTGATATGTCTGTAGTAGTTTTATTTAATGAAGATGTTTATGTTTTTTTCAGAATATTCAACACAACAGATTGACATTGAAATACTCATGCAAGTTCCCCGGCTGTTCATCTGGCTATTACGTGGGTTCAATGGAGGAAATTTGCAACAAGCATTTCTACAGGTTACCAAAACAACCTCAAGAGTTGCTTCTAAAGTGGAAGAGTGTTTGTAAACTGTCACCAGATGTGAACTGTGCTTCTTATTTTGTTTGTGAAGATCATTTTTTCCAAGAAGGGGTGTGTTTCCAAAACATGTGACAGGTGTTCCTTGTGGAATTGCCAAAATCGGTAGTGAATCAGGTGACACTGTTGTTAATAGTGAGTTGGGCCTACCAAGCAGTAGTGGTGCTATGGCAAATGTTCATTTTACAGCTGCTAATACCAGAAGTGAAACTGGTGTTAATGAACTACAAAGCCTTAGTTGTGCTGTGGCAAGTAGTTCTCATGTAGGTGTTTGTACCAGAAGTGGGTCAGGTGAAGCTGGTGTTAATAGTGAATTAGACTTACCAAGCACTAGTGGTACCATGGAAAATCTTTATTATACAGGTGCCAATACCAGAGGTGAAACTGGTGTTAGAGAATTACCTAGCACTAGTTGTGCTGAGCAGAGTAATTCATTGAGTGATGCACCTCTCAAATTTTTTTATCTTCCCTCAAAATGAATCTGCAGATAGTGATTACACATTCTTATCTGAAACATTTTGTAATGAGGAAAGTGGGGTTTTAGGTACAGGGGTTTCAAAAGCAGACTTAACTCAAACAAAATAAAAAATGTACAAGATTCATAGGAATACTCTAACAAGGCTATCAAAACCGAAAGCAAAGCTACATCATGAAAAATCAGAACTGAAAGCACTTAAAGATTTATATGACAGCAATACTTTCTCTGTCATACAATCTAATTTAAAATCTGTTGCCAAAGGTTTCATAAACAGCCAATTACGAAATGCTCATCGATCAGCAAATGCAAGTCGATGGACACCCGAGGACAAAGTATTTGCTTTATCCTTATACAAACGAAGTCCCCACCTACACAAATATTTGTCAGTTCATTTTTATCTTTCTTCTGTGAGGTATCTGAAATGTCTGTTGTCTTCTATACCTTTTGAACCAGGATTGAATACTTTGGTCATGAATGTAAGGAAAGCAGAAGTTGAAGTAATGAACAACAGTGACAAATATTGTGCTTTGCTGTTTGATGAAATGTCTTTAGAAAGAGGGTTGTATTATAATGCAAGTAAACAAGAAATTTCAGGGTTTCAAGATTTAGGGCATTTAGGGAGATCAAATGTTCATGCAAATCCTGCATTAGTTTCCATCATTAGAGGCATACATAAAAGCTGGAAGCAGGTTGTTGCTTATTATTTCACTCACATCTCTGTTTCAAGTATCACTTAAAAAGTCTTATTGCCTATGTCATAAGGCAATTGCAAGAAATAGGGCTAAAGGTTGTTTGTACAGTTTGTGACCAGGGTGCAACCAACCAGAGAGCACTGAAGGAACTCTACTGTGAGAAATCTGCTGAGTCCAGTCCATTTCATGTTGTAGTCAGAGATGAACCTATTGCAGTCATTTATGATGTCCCACATCTATTAAAAATACTAGAAATGCTCTGCTAGGAAATAAAATACAGTTTGGGTTTAAAAAAGAGGCCACTTTTGAATATATTCACAGGGCTTTTCTTCTGGATCAGCAGAAGAAGTTTAAGACATTGCCAAAACTACATAGGAATCATTTTGAATTAAAGGATTCTTTTACTAAAATGAAAGTCAAGGTAGCTGCAGCCCAGCTTAGTCATACAGTTGCTGCAGTTATTGAAACTTATGTGGCATTTAATATCTTACCTGCTGACACAATATACACTGCTGAATTTGTTGAAAAGATGCAGTGTTTATTTGATTCACTGAACAGTTCCTCTCAGCAGAGTCCCCACATATTGAAATGTGGTACAGTCTGTTAAAGGAAATGGAAAATTGGAAAGTGTTGGAGCTAGGCACAGGGAGAGATAAGACAAATATGTTCAGTTTCATAACTGGGTGGCAGACTACAATAACATCACTGATGTTCATTTGGAACAGATTTAAAAAAAATAGCTTTAATTTTTTAAGCATGAGGGCTTTCAATCAAGACCCATTGGAGAATGTATTTTGTTGTGTGAGGCAGCATGGTGTTGGAAACACCAACCCAACTTGCTTTCAGTTCAAAGCAGCATTGAAAACAGTTATAGTCAATAACATGTCCTTACCTACAAAGTCACTAGGTAATTGTGAGGATGATAGATGCATGCCATTAAGCAATTTAAGTCAATTTTTGGGAGCTAGTGATGACAACTTTCTTGACTCCACAACAGACCATTCCATTATGGATCAAAGTGCTTTATATTGTGCCCTTGCTGATAATGAAGCTGCTGCTGGTAGTGGTGGGGCTGATGTAAGAAATGACGGACAAGCACTAGCATATGTAGCTCGTTACATTCTACGAAAGATGCGTGTAACACCTGAAACCAACTGTAGTGACTGTAAAACAATTCTGTTCTCACCAACACCCACAGAGCATCATTTATTTACAAGTTTCAAAGAATGCAATGCTTTAGACCCAAAATTATTGTCGCTAGTGACAGCTTAATGTCCTTTGTAGAAAATGTTCATAGTCAGTTGTATGCATTCTTAGATAAATGTGAACACAAGGAACAATTGGAGAATGCATTCTATTCACTGTTTAAGTTTCCAGAGGAAATAACATTTTGCAAGGCCCATTTTTCTGAACAGTATATTTTAAGACAATGTGTACCTCTATTGATTTACAAGTATGTGAAAGATTGGAAACACACCATCAGTAATAAAAGACTTGATATTATTAAAGACAAATTCAGTAAACAGTTTAAAGCTTTATAACAGTTAAAATAAAAATTTTCTTGTGTGCTTGACAAATAAAAAGTAAGTTTTGTTTTCATTTCACTGTTTTCATTTCACTGTTTTTATCCACCTTTCCTGCTTTTGGTACTTGGTATTGATGTTTTCTTTTTTGTGTTGAAGCATTTATAACAGTAAGATGTAGGAACCTTTTTTAAGAAATTAATTGCGCTACAGTCTGGAACCTCGCTGCTGCTACGGTCGCAGGTTCGAATCCTGCCTCGGGCATGGATGTGTGTGATGTTCTTAGGTTAGTTAGGTTTAAGTAGTTCTAAGTTCTAGGGGACTGATAACCACAGCAGTTAAGTCCCATAGTGCTCAGAGCCATTTGAACCATTTTTTTTTCTGCTGTCATTATTTCCTCTTGTTGCATATCAGTGTGTTTTAATTTGATGAGATGAGAAATGCAACAAGACAAATTCACTTAAAAATATGAGAGGGAAGAGCAAATAGGTTACACATGAAGTAGCACAATAGTTGATTTATGAAGATGATCTAAAGATGGCAATTTCAATTGCCAGAGCTAGTTGTACTCTGGCCAAACAAAACTTCTCCACTAAGATGATTACATTTTTCAAACATCCATTTAATGACATTACCTTGCTTAACAAAGAGGAAGGTAATTTCACTTGCATTTATTATGGAGTTTTAATTATTTGGTCAAATGAATACGAAAAAATCATTTAATTTCGAGAAGTGCTAAAAGTAAAAACAAAGGCTAATTATTTGTTCTGATAATATTTCGATAACGTGAATTAATGAAATTATTATTTTGGTGTGTCAAGGATAGGAAATAGCTATGAACTTTACGTTAATCAAATTTACATAGTCCAGTTATCTGGGGATTAATCCCAGAGGATATTAATGTGAAAAATGTTATTTGCCAGTTCAGAAGAAAATGAGACAACGATTTTTTTTTTTTTTTTTTTTTAGTGTCTGTTAGTGAATCAATAGCACCAGTCTCTGGGCAACATAGCAGATCAGTAACTGAATTCTGATTTTTGAAAGTGATTACAGGAAAGACTCTTCTTTTTTTTTTACCTTATTCTTCCTCAAATTAGCCGAACGTGCAGATATACAAGAAATAACGACATACAGTTATAGAAATAATTTGCTGCAAATAGGAAGTCTGGTACACTTACAACTACAAGGAAGGCTCCACTTCAGAGTTCAATCATGATCAAAATTAAAATTTATTAACCTACAGGAACAGGGCATACCGGAAATGTAATGGTACAGCCAGTAATTAAAGCCATGCAGTTCTTTTCTTCAGATTTTTCCATTATTTTTGTTATTACATACATGACAATGGAAAGAGCTGTTCTGAATTACGTTAAACTTTGGTGAAAGCGAGTTTTTGGTTCACGTTCAGAGCAGACCTGATTACAGAAATGCAACATAGCCCCAGTTTGGACTCTTAGTGTCTTTCACATTGCCAGTGTGAAGTAAACAGTGGCGTATATTGTCCGCATCCGTAAAACAACACTTGCATCTGCTAAATCACTGGGTTGCTAATGGATCTACCATTTCGTGGAATGAAAAGGTCAAATTTGTTGTGTTCAGAACAGAAACTCATAGATGTCTTGTACAATAGGGTTAAGTAAGCACTATTGGAGAAAAAGCATCTCAACCAGCAGGGCCAATATACGAGATGCTTTCAATACTACTTCTCTATAGTTACAATGAGAGATGTGCATTAAGACATTTGTGCTTGGATGCTGATCACCTCGACGTTTAGTGCCCTAAAACACCAGTCCCATCATCATTATCACCACAAAGGTATATCAATACAATGCCTCTTTTTCTGTATGCAATTACAGATGCACAAGAATAAAAGGGCATGCATGAACATTTGTGGAAAGAACGCATATACGTACGAGCATACTCTTGGCTACACATTGCCTTATTGCACATGCGGTCTGCTATGGATCCTCTCTTTTGCTTGTGAGCTTGTACTGTGTTTATTGCGATGAAAGGGAGACAGAAAAGAAAATCGCAAAAGTGACTTAGAGTAAAGAAGTACCTGAATAACAAAGGTATGAGAAATACGAACTGGCAACAGTGTTCTGTTTGCAAATTTCAGGAGATTTTAGATTTTCTGCTGTGATTAAGGCTGGAAATAACATTCTGTTAGCTAGTAACAGACGACCTATTATTAGTCTGAACTGTTTACCTCACATTTCAAAACAAAGCATTTCAGTGATTACTGTTGAAACTGTAAAATACTTAAGGGAGGTCCTTAGTCACTATGAGAGGATTAATTAACTTTCAATAAATCATTTGTATTTTATTTTATGAAAAAGTGACAAAAATCATGAAAGGTTGTGTGTAGATTAACATCCTCAAACTCGACAAATTTGGGAATTTCATAGACGCCAAAATCGGATAGAATGGAGGTAATGTTTTCCAGTTTGTATTTTTGGCATCATCAATGTTCTTAATTTCTATTTCTAGTAGTTTGTTGCAGAGCTACACATACCTCATCACTTCACATGTCAGTTTCCTCAATTGTTGCGCTTTTAAGTTACCAGAGTATGAACAGTCATCCACAATTTTCTTACATACTGCTCATAAAGTTCTGGCTTAGTCTTATCAATTTCCCTGCTTCAAAACTTACAGAATTGTATTTTTTACAATAATATGAATAGAGACCTTTAATATAATATTTGACACTCAGAGCAACACATCTCAATTTTTTGTTCAAATAATCTTCAGAAGCGGCATTCTATATGACTTTTTACTTCACCTGTAATCATCTATAAACTTTAGTGTGCTTCCATTGGAGCAAACATATGTTACATCACACAAATCTCTTCATAGTATGACCTCAACACATCGCACAGAGAAACACACATGAGCTCCAGTTGCCTGCTGTCTGCTGAAATGTGCATAGATTCCCACTAATGGCACATAGTAATGCACCTTATAAAAGGTCTTCATTTCCAGGAATTAACACAAGCACAAATGCACATACATACTTGTGTTGTTGGAAATTTCTGCACATGTGCAAAGCTGAACACAAAAAATGGTATAGTGTGGATGCATCTCAAAAGTGACATTCTTCATTATTTTAATTCTGCCACCATTACAAATTTTTCAGTTTTGTTGTTCCCCACATTAATTTAGTTTTCTTTAATTTATGAACATGTAATAGAAAAAAGAGCCTCTGGTAGTCTGAGGAATGCAATCTGGCAACTTTGTATCAGTGTTGCCAATTTAGCATTTTTGTAGCCAAATTTAGAGTGTTATCAAGTTATGGCATGAAAAAAATGCAGTAGAGGATATTTTTAGGTATTTTCTCCTGATAATTAAACGACTGTGTATTTTTTGTTCAAAAAACAAAATTGTGTCATCAGGAATATTTTATAGTTTTCACCACATCGCTGCATTGCTTTAATTGACTATCAGCTTGACATGTAGTGTCATAATGTCATATTCTTTGGACATAATATGTCTTTTGTTGTCACTCAATAGGTGAAACCTGGAATTTCAACACTGAAATGTACAGACAAGTCCATATCGGGTAATATTTGTTGATTTTGCTGTTTATTCTTATTTTAACTAAGTTTTTTTTTCAGACAATTTTTAACTTTGCAATCTATGTTATGATGCATAGTAATTAATATTTTCTGCTGTTTTCATCACATGACACACAGGTGTACTTCGAAAATTTTGATTTTTCTGATAGGATTAAACTCTGGTAGAGCTGTATTTCGACAGTGTTAGAAAATCATAAAATTGGCTTGGAGTAGGTAGTCTTTTCTTGATAAACATATTTGGGAGTATAGAATTATCTGTAAAGTTTTATTTGGGCAGATTTTCGATTGGGTAGACATGTTAATGGTAGGCTTGTGATTGATAATGCGTAAAAATGGTAGACATATCTGTGGTAGATATTGTATCTGCTAGAAATTCCCATGGTAGGGATCTCTATGGTAGAGCTTTCAAATGGTAGGAGCTGTAAATAGTAAGGCCCATCCATACATAGTGATCTGTCTGCACAGATATCACCACAAATGTCTGTGCATGTAATAGCTCACTGCAAATCTGGTGTGTCTACACAGCGCAAATTCCAGTCTACTGATCGTCTGTCATCTGTCAGTATGCAAAAGAAATTTCAGTGGCACATCTGATTGTTGTTGTTGTTGTGGTCTTCAGTCCTGAGACTGGTTCGATGCAGCTCTCCATGCTACTCTATCCGGTGCAAGCTTCTTCATCTCCCAGTACCTACTGCTACCTAAATCCTTCTGAATCTGCTTAGTATATTCATCTCTTGGTCTCCCTCCCAATACTAAATTGGTGATCCCTTGATGCCTCAGAACATGTCCTACCAACCGATCCCTTCTTCGGGTCAAGTTGTGCCACAAACTTCTCTTCTCCCCAATCCTATTCAATACTTCCTCATTAGTTATGTGATCTACCCATCTAATCTTCAGCATTATTCTGTAGCACCACATTTTGAAAGCTTCTATTCTCTTCTTGTCCAAACTATTTACCGTCCATGTTTCACTTCCATACATGGCTACACTCCATACAAATACTTTCAGAAATGACTTCCTGACACTTAAATCTATACTCGATGTTAACAAATTTCTCTTCTTCAGAAACGCTTTCCTTGCCATTGCCAGTCTACATTTAATATCCTCTCTACTTCAACCATCATCAGTTATTTTACTCCCCAAATAGCAAAACTCCTTTACTACTTTAAGTGTCTCATTTCCTAATCTAATTCCCTCAGCATCACCTGACTTAATTTGACTACATTCCATTATCCTTGTTTTGCTTTTGTTGATGTTCATCTTATATCCTCCCTTCAAGACACCACCCATTCTGTTCAACTGCTCTTCCAAGTCCTTTGCTGTCTCTGACAGAAATACAATGTCATCGGCGAACCTCAAAGTTTTTATTTCTTCTCCATGGATTTTAATACCTACTCCGAATTTTTCTTTTGTTTCCTTTACTGCTTGCTCAATATACAGATTGAATAACATTGGGGAGAGGCTACAACACTGTCTTACTCCCTTCCCAACCACTGCTTGCCTTTCATGTCCCTCGACTCTTATAACTGCTATCTGGTTTCTGTACAAATTGTAAATAGCCTTTCACTCCCTGTATTTTACCCCTGCCACCTTTAGAATTTGAAAGAGAGTATTCCGGTCAACATTGTCAAAAGCTTTCTTTAAGTCTACAAATGCTAGAAACGTAGGTTTGCCTTTCCTTAATCTTTCTTTTAAGATAAGTCATAAGGTCAGTATTGCCTCACGTGTTCCAGTATTTCTACGGAATCAAAACTGATCTTCTACTAGTTTTTCCATTCGTCTGTAAAGAATTCGTGTTAGTATTTTGCAGCTGTGGCTTATTAAACTGATTGTTCGGTAATTTTCACATCTGTCAACACCTGCTTTCTTTGGGATGGAATTATTATATTCTTCTTGAAGTCTGAGGGTATTTCGCCTGTTTCATACATCTTGCTCACCAGATGGTAGAGTTTTGTCAGGACTGGCTCTCCCAAGGCCATCAGTAGTTCCAATGGAATGTTGTTTCGGCTCAGGTCTTTCAGTGCTCTGTCAAACTCTTCACGCAGTATTGTATCTCCCATTTCCTCTTCATCTACCTCCTCTTCCATTTCCATAATATTGTCCTCAAGTACATCGCTCTTGTATAGACCCTCTATATACTCCTTCCACCTTTCTGCTTTACCTTCTTTGCTTAGAACTGGGTTTCCATCTGAGCTCTTGATGTTCATACAAGTGGTCCTCTTATCTCCAAAGGTCTGTTTAATTTTCCTGTAGGCAGTATCTATCTTACCCCTTGTGAGATAAGCCTCTACATCCTTACATTTGTCCTCTAGCCATCCCTGCTTAGCCATTTTGCACTTCCTGTCGATCTCATTTTTGAGACGTTTGTATTCCTTTTTGCCTGCTTCATTTACTGTATTTTTATATTTTCTCCTTTCATCAATTAAATTCAATATTTCTTCTGTTACCCAAGGATTTCTACTAGTCCTCGTCTTTTTACCTACTTGATCCTCTGCCGCTTTCACTACTTCATCCCTCAAAGCTACCCATTCTTCTTCTACTGTATTTTTTCCCCCCATTCCTGTCAATTGTTCCCTTATGCTCTCCCTGAAACTCTGTACAACCTCTGGTTCTTTCAGTTTATACAGGTCCCATCTCCTTAAATTCCCACCTTTTTGCAGTTTCTTCAGTTTTAATCTACAGGTAATAACCAATAGATTGTGGTCAGAGTCCACATCTGCCCCTGGAAATGTCTTACAATTTAAAACCTGGTTCCTAAATATCTGTCTTACCATTATATAATCTATCTGATACCTCTTAGTATCTCCAGGGTTCTTCCATGTATACAACCTTCTATCATGATTCTTAAACCAAGTGTTAGCTATGATTAAGTTGTGCTCTGTGCAAAATTCTACCAGGCGGCTTCCTCTTTCATTTCTTAGCCCCAATCCATATTCAACTACTACGTTTCCTTCTCTCCCTTTTCCTACACTCGAATTCCAGTCACCCATGACTATTAAATTTTCGTCTCCCTTCACTATCTGAATAATTTCTTTTATATCATCATACATTTCTTCAATTTCTTCGTCATCTGCAGAGCTAGTTGGCATATAAACTTGTACTACTGTAGTAGGTGTGGGCTTCATAACTATCTTGGCCACAACAGTGCGTTCACTATGCTGTTTGTTGTAGCTTACCCGCATTCCTATTTTCCTATTCATTATTAAACCTACTCCTGCATTACCCCTATTTGACTTTGTGTTTATAACCCTGTAGCCACCTGACCAGAAGTCTTGTTCCTCCTGCCACCAAACTTCACTAATTCGCAATATATCTAACTTTAACCTATCCATTTCCCTTTTTAAATTTTCTAACCTACCTGCCCAATTAAGGGATCTGACATTCCACGCTCCGATCTGTAGAACGCCAGTTTTCTTTCTCCACATGTGATTACACTGTCATAACCTCAGATTTGTTTCTTTTATTCAGAAATGGAGGATATGCTAGTATAATTTGTGTTCATGACTTGTGTTGGGAAAAAAAATTCGAGAAACAGAAAGCCCAATCAAAATGACCTAGACAGTAGACGATTAAGCAAAGGTAGTTTTTGCACATAAATTTCCTACATGTGTTGCAGGGTGAACCTGATTGGTGTAATTATTAACAGATGGATTTGGAAACATTAATTATCTTTTGATGGTCATAATGCCTTGTACCATGCAGAAAAATACTTATATGAGAAAAGCAAGTTCTCCACAAGAGCAGCTGATGTTGACACTAAGATTCATGGCAACAGGAAAGAGCTAAAAGGATCTAGAATTTTCTACTTCAGTTGCAAAACACGGATCAAAACACACACAAGCAGAGATATTTACACTGCCCTTAAGGATGATTTTGTGAAGGCAAGTAAAGTACTATACCTAAGCTCTGACAAGTTATAGATAATACAGGTTGTCCCATATAAAACTGGTACATCTCACACCAGAGATTCAAGTAACAATGATCTAACAAAAAATATATAATAGTAACATTAAAAACCATATAGTTACCTGTTTATAATAGTTGCTGAAAGCGGTTACCATGGGTATCCAAGCATCACTGACTTTGTGTGATGATACTACCAGCAACGCACTGTAATTTTGTAGGTGAGATGTTAATTTCTCCATTAATTTTTCGCTTAAGATCGTCTGTTATATGAGGATTTTAAGCACACATTTTGCTTTTTAGTGGGCCCCATCAGTAAAAATCACACAATGCTAAGTGTGGGGACCTGGGGCCCAGAGACATCTATGGAAAGTCTTTTCTTTATGGAACATATTGGGGATATGGGTGAGCTTTGGTTGCTTTTCTTGGATGTGTGAGTGGTTGCTCCATCTTACTGGAATACAGCACACAGCTTCTCTGCATCTGTTAAGTGTGCTTAGAAAGAGTCAAAGCTCTATAGATATCTGTCACTGTTTAAGGTGTAGTTGAAAAATATGGGGCCAATAATACATATTTCGGACAACATAAATCAAACACCTGTCTCCTCTGGGTGGAGAGGTTCCTCATGCAGTGTATGTGGGTTGTCCTTCCACCAGTATCTGCAATTTTTGGAGGTAACATAACCTGACTAATGAAATCAGGCCTCACCCAACATTAACTAAAGCAAGGGGTCCAAGTAACCATTAGCAATTGGTGTTAACAGGCAATTACAATAGCAAACTCTTTTTCCGAAATCCTCAGATGTCAAGTCTTGCACCACACTCACAGTACCTTCGCAATACATATATTCACTTATGAAATATGTTATTAATAACCCATCCCAGTTGAAAAGTAATAGCAAAGTGCATAGCTACAACACTAAGAGAAAGGATGATCTTCGCTATTCTAGATTAAATCTCACTTTGGCACAGGAAGGGGTGGAATATGCTGCCACAAAAAACATTAATTGTTTGCCAAATAGCATTAAAAGTCTGACAGTTAGCCAGCTAACATATAAAAATAAATTCAAAGACTTTCTGAATGACAACTCCTTCTATTCAATAGATTAATTATTAAAAATGAAGTAGTAACCGTAAGAAAAATAAATTTATGTTAAATTAACATGTTCCACATCATTACAAAGTGTTGTAGGCTTGATATATGAAACAAGTATTAATGTAATGTTAGGTAGCAATACCATACTGTGTAGTTTTGGTTGCATTCTGAATAAATGTTTTCAATCTTTTATTATGGGTGTAAAATGTGTAGGATTGTTGAAAAAGTCTTTGTTCATCTGCAGCGGTAATTTCTTGATATTTGTACAAATAAAAGTCAAGAACCTCCCTGCTCGAAAAAATGGCGTTTTCTTTTGAAGATGGTGAATCTCAAAAAGACTGGTAGAAGTTAGGCTTTTTTCCTTTTTAAACATTTCCCATAACTCGCACCTGCGTAATTTATGGCCAGTTTGTTTATTTTAATCTGATACATACTTTATATAGAGTATTATAAAACATGAAGAAACAATTTCGTGTTTTATTCAAAATCAAAATGTTCATGAAATATTCCACTCTCAGTTGGATAGGATATTTCGCAGAATAGAAAAGAAAAACTATATAACTGTGTGTGTGTGTGTGTGTGTGTGTGTGTGTGTGTGTGTGTGTGTGTGTATGTGTGTGCATGCAGTTGCATATTCTGCTTTGCAAGTAAGTCAATAAGAAATCAACAACAGAAATGCCAGGATAACGGGGAACAAAAATCAGATACACACACATCTGTAATCAAAGTAAAAATTCAGCTGCCTTTTTGAATTACCTTCACGTTTTTGACTTCAACATTTGATTAACAAGCATAAAATATGAAATGTGTCATATATATATTTAGTATTTAGGATACTTTTGGCTTTGTAGTATATTCAACAAGAAACCAGATTTTTCGTTTTCTCCCAGTTGTGCTTAGTCTGTAATATAGCGTACGTACATTAAATGCGTTAAATAAATATGTCAAAATGCTACCACTAAGCAAAATTGTGCTCTAACCTACAGGAAAGAGGGAAATAAATATACAAAAACTGGATAAAAAACGATGAAGAAGAAGGTGTATAATCTCTTATGTGCGGCAAATTCAGTTTTTTTTGGGACACTTTTAAAGGCACTGACTTGCTAATAAGCCGTTTTGCAACGCTATTGCAGCAAAATTTTACCGCAATGGACTCATCAGTACGATAAAGTTCCGTATAAAACCAAAAGAGTGGTGGCTGCCCTAGAAATCAAAAAATGAATGCATTTATCGGATGCAAATTGTTAAGATGTTTATGAAGGGTCCATACCAAATCTATGGCACCCACGAAGAGAATCTGCTTATCCTAGTGATGTAATGACATTCTAAATGTGCAAGACGCTTTACCGACAAACCGACGACGTCCCAAGATCACGTGACCCGGGTGTCTGTATGTATTTTCCACTCTATGCTCGCACACAACGATCCGTCAGCGAAACCTGCCTTTATTTGTAAATACATCGTAGCGACGCTGCCGCGCGCTAATTCAAGCTCGCCGGTGTGTGTGTGTGGTGCAGTGCTGTGCGGTCGTAATTACTGTACACGACGTCTGTGTAGTTCCGCGCCCAACCTCTAGAGGCGCTGTGTTTTCTAGCTTTTATATACGTTCTGTTTATTATTATTATTCCTTGTTTTTTGAGTTAATTGGTAGTTCTGTGCCTCCTGGCTTGTGTGGACGAGTACTGTTTTCTCTCCTATAACTACGGAAGTTTTCCCAGGATTAAGGATCCTTCTGTAGAGACCGGAAGCAAATTTTGTAACTCCGATCGGTCCATGCATGCCGGGCGTCGACAGATACGCGCTCGCAATAAAGTTATTGTTGCTGAACTGAAGGTCTTTATTCTTCTGAAACACGTTAAGCAAAGGTCGGACAGCCACCAGTTTAGCTGAACCCGACGAGTGGTGACCCCGACGTGATTCAAGCAGAAACCGACGTGATTAAGAAGAAGCAGGCGTGAACTACGTAAGTAACGAGCACATAATGACCGAACAGCAGGCCATCTCCAGGATTGCAGTCCGTGTGCCGCCGTTCTGGCCCGACAACCCGGTACTCTGGTTCGCGCAAGCAGAGGCGGCAAGTTTTGGCTGCGCTGGAATAACGGTCGAAGCAACTAAATTTGCGCTGATTGTGAGCCATCTCGACCAACGTTACGCAGCCGAGGTGCAGGACATAATCACAGCACCGCCCGAGACTGGAGCTTATGCCAGGCTAAAATCAGAGTTGATTCGACGAGCGGCCGCGTCACAAGAGGACCGGATACGTCAGATTCTGACACAGGAAGAAATTGGCGACAGGAAGCCTTCTCAATACCTGAGACATCTACGCAGCAAAGTTGACACCGTTACTGCGCCAGAGAGTCTGCTCAGAACGCTGTGGAGCAGTAGGTTGCCGCCGCAAATAAAAGCCATAATCGCCTCACAAACGGACATGCCGCTGGATGACGTGGCGCGATTTCACCGGCTCAGATCAGCGCAGTCGCGGCGTTGGACAACAGTGCAAACAGTACCGCGTCTGTAGCATGGGCCGACCACGATTCACTCGCGGCCAAGGTTGAGCTTTTGTGCGCCCAGGTCAGTGCGCTGCTGGCACGTGACGACGACGACAGCAATAGAAGAAGCCGATACAGACGGCGGCGTTCGAGAAGCAGATCTTCCGGCGGTACTACCACTCCGCAAGGCGAGGTACCGTTGTGCTGGTACCACCGACGATTCGGCGATCAGGCAAGGAAGTGCACATCGCCATGCTTGCACCCAAACACCACCGGCGGTCGACAATAGACGCAACCGACTGCCACTTATCCTCCAAGCGCCTGTTCGTTACCGATAGGAGTTCCGGCGTAAAATTTTTAATTGACCTGAGTATCATACCACAAACAGCCATACATCGTTGCCGGCCGCCAACTTCCTCGTCTGAAGGCTGCCAACAATCTTCCGTCGCAACATATGGCACACAGAGGATGGAGCTTAATCTCGGCCTACGTCGCCCGTACGAGTGGAATTTTACAGTGGCTGACGTCACAGAGGCGATCGTCGGGGCTGACCTCCTGGCGCACTACCACCTGCTGCTGGACGTCGCGAACGCACGATTGGTATACAGCGTCACTGGTTTAGCAGTCACGGGTTTCCGTCGCAACACCGCAACGCACAGTGCCAAGTTGGTCCATGCTACGGAGGATGAGTACACTGAATTGCTGCTTAACTATCTGAACTTGACCAGGCCAGCCAGCGCTCCCAGGTTCATACCACATGACACGGTGCATCACATTCAAACGACTGATGGTCCCCCAGCACCATGCCGACCTAGGCGTCTCGCTCCGGACCGATTGTCGATAGCGAAGGCAGAATTTGACGCCATGATTCGCGAGGGTATAATGCGGCCATCTAAGAACCCGTGGTCCTCCGCATTACATCTTGTTCCGAAGAAGGGTGGAGCTTGGCGCCCATGCGGTGACTACCGTGCGCTTTACGCGCGAACAGTGCCGGACAGATATCCCGTTCCATTACTGAGGGATTATAATCACGCTTTACATGGTGCCACGGTGTTCACAGTTCTGGACTGCGCTAAAGCGTATATACGAACTCCGGTGGCCAATGACGACATTCCAAAGACTGCAATAATAACGCCTTTCTGTTTATTTGAAAGCAAATTTATGACTTTCTGTTTACGCAATGCCGCTCAGACCTGGCAAAGGTTTACAGACTCGGTTCTCCAGGGGTTGCCGTTTTGTTTCGCCTACCTGGACGATGTGTTAGTATTCTCTGCTGACCATGAACAACACCAACATCTGCGAGAGATTTTCGAGCGATTGGAGCGTTACGGTGTCGTCTTGAACGTGGACAAGTGTGTTTTTGGGCAGTCAGAGGTGATATTTCTTGGCCATAATATTTCTACTGAAGGCTTTCTTCCTCTGTCCGAGAAGGTGGACGCTATCTTGCAGCTACCCCGACCAACTAAGATCAAAGAATTACTTCGTTTTTTGGGGATGCTTTTATCGACGACACCATTCTCACGCTGCGGAGCTGCAGGAACCTTTGACGGCGGCATTATCAGGCGCTAAAGTAAATAGCAAGTCTCTGATACAGTGGACAGAGGACATGTGTTCTGCGTTCGAGGCAACAAAGAAGAGCATGGCCGACGCGGCGCTTCTCGCACAACCACGGCTCGACGCGCCATTAGCAATTGTCGTAGACGTGAGCCAGATGGCGATCGAAGCCGCATTACAACAATGGTCGGACAACGCATGGCAGCCACTGGCGTATTATTCCCACAAGCTTTCTCCTGCACAGAGAAAATGGAGCACATATGACCGTGAGCTCCTGGGCAGTATACCAAGCAGTGAAATATTTCCACCCCCAAGTGGAAGCGCGAACTTTCACAATATATACAGACCACAAGCCACTCACGTTCACCTTCCGTCGGAACAGTGTCAACTGCTCCCCCTGTCAATTTCATCACCTTGAGTTCGTGGCCCAGTTTACTACCGACATTAGACATATTTCTGGGATCGACAACATTGTTGCAGATTGCCTATCACTGATCAGCAGTGTTTCCAGTACCATAGACTTTCCTGCACTGGCACAGGCACAGAGAGACGACGAAGAACTCCTTGCCACATTGCACATTGCAACTGAAACTAGTTGATGTTCCAGGGTAAGATACACAGCTATACTGCGACGTTTCTTGCGGCCGACCTCGTCCCTTTCTGACGCCGGCTTTTAGAAGACAAGCCTTTGATACAGTACATGGATTGTGCCATCCAGGGGTACGCCTGACATTCCGCCTAGTATCGCAACGTTTCGTGTGGCCGGGCATACAAAAAGACTGCCGCGAGTGGGTCCGATCTTGTCTTCAGTGCCAACGCTGCAAGTTTAACCGCCATGTACACGCACCGATCAGCGATTTTCCTGATACCACCGCCCGCTTTGCCCACGTTCATTTGGATGTAGTCGGACCACTTGCACCTTCGAACGGACAAAGATATCTGTTTACAATGATCGACCGTTTTACACGTTGGCCGGAGGCAGTGCCGGTGGATAATATCACAGCAGACACGTTAGCTTCCGTTTTTGCAATGACTTGGTTGGCAAGATTTGGGTGCCCACTACACATTACAACTGACTGCGGACGGCAATTGGAACCAGGCCTGTTCTCACAGCTGGCCGAGTTCTGTGGTTACACCCACCATAAGACCACAAGTTATCACCCAGCAAGCAACGGAATAATCGAACGCTGGCACCGTTGTTTGAAGGCCGCGCTGATGTGCCACGAAGAAACCTGGACAACTGCACTACCAGTGGTCTTGTTAGGCTTATGGACGACTTTCAAACCAGACCTGGGGTCGTCAGCGGCAGAACTGGTTTATGGAGAAACACTGAGCCTTCCTGGTGACTTTGTAGACGCTGATGCCATAGAGACAGTTGCTACTGGCCAGCCGGATTCCTTGCGATGCTTGAGGGACCATGTATCAAAGATTCGCCCTCCGAAAGCCACACGTCATGGCAAGGCGCCCACTTTCGTGCACCAGGACCTGGAACAGTGTCGTCACGTCATGCTCCGCACCGAGGGCATTAAACCGCCTCTACAAGCTCGTTATTCTGGTCCATATGAAGTGCTACGGCGCAGTGCCCACACGATGGATATCCTAGTGAACGGCAAAACCACGACTGTTGTGTTGAATCGGGTTAAACCTGCGTATGTTTTTCCTGACACCCCACTGGCGGCACCTCGTCGTAGGCATCCACCTACCACTGTTCCAGACACTGACGCAACATGTCCGGCGCCGGCTCGTCAGCATCCGCCGCCCAACGCAGCACAACATCCGCCTCCTGGTGCTGTTACTCTTCCTCCGACGCGGGCGACCCGTTCTGAACGTCGGGTGCAATTTCCGACGCGGTATCTCGACGCCGACGCTCCGCTTCCTCCCGGGGAGCTGATGTAGCGACGCTGCCGCGCGCTAATTCAAGCTCGCTGGTGTGTGTATGTGTGTGTGTGTGTGTGTGTGTGTGTGTGTGTGCAGTGCTGTGCGGTCGTAATTACTGTACACGACGTCTGTGTAGTTCCGCACCCAACCTCTAGAGGTGCTGTGTTTTCTAGCTTTTATATACGTTCTGTTTATTATTATTATTCCTTAATTGGTAGTTCCGTGCCCCCTGGCTTGTGTGGACGAGTACTGTCTTCTCTCCAATAACTACGGAAGTTTTCCCAGGATTAAGGATTCTTCTGTAGAGGCCGGAAGCAAATTTTATAACTCCAATCAGTCCATGCATGCCGGGCGTCGTCAGATAGGCGCTCGCAATAAAGTTATTGTTGCTGAAGTGAAGGTCTTTATTCTTCTGAATCACGTTAAGCAAAGGTCGGAGAGCCACCAGTTTAGCTGAACCTGACAACATCACGAGAGGTACTGTGGCTGCACTCATTGCAAAGATATACTTTGGTTTTCTCGAAGGCATGGATAGAGGTCTCTGTTGTCAAGTTATGTATGTTGACATTTTTCCACTCTATGCTCACACACAACGATCCGTCTGCGCAACCAGCCTTTATTTGTAAATACATAACGAGAGGTACTGCGGCTGCGCTCGTTGCAAAGATATACTTTGGTTTTCTCGAAGGCATGGATAGCGGTCTCTGTTGTCAAGTTATCGTCACAGTATAATATATACAGTCGCGACACATTCGCTGATTTTTGTTATACACAGCGACAACAGCGCCCCAAGCGGTGGATAAGCTACGCTGCTGAATACGGTATTCAGTAAATGTAAACAGTATCGTTTATATTCATTTTTAAGATTTTTTTTTTACGAAAGGCAGCGTTTGTAGCGCAATCAATTGCAGTAATAATAGGAAGAAGACACCACGTTTGTCATTTTTAAGGTTCCTAAGGACCCTGAGGGGTATGAAACATCACATTAGAGCTCTCTTTATTTACGATTTTTTTCTAAACTGTATTGAATTACTGAATTTGTTTTTCTTTTTTAGGAGCAAGAAATGGTTAATAAATAGTAGAAGACAGGACCCGCTGCAAAAAGATGTCCTTTATTTGCACAATAACATGAAGTTTTGTGCATTACATTTCGAGTCAAACCAGTTCATGAGCACGGAAAAGAAGACATTGGTATGGAATGCAGTTCCTACGTTATTTGACCTGCCGAATAAGCCACAACTAGTGACAATGAAGAGAAAATTGCCATACAAACGTGAAAGTGTTACTGCAAAAACAATAAAACTGTCTCCTGACACAGAAGAAACAGCTACCACAAACGTTACTACACGAGAGACGCATATAAAATCACTGACAACGGAGTCTGCAACACAGACATCTTTTGAAGATGAAATGCTTAGATTACGTGAAATTATTCGCGTGTTGGAAAATCATGTGAAATGTAAAAATGTGCAAATAATTAGACTTTATACAAAATTATTACGTGACAAGGAAAGTGCCCATTGTAAGAATAAACTGCAACCACAACGTCACAGGACACAAATAAAAATGGACAAGCTCATTTTAAAAAGTATTGGTTCCAAGTACTTGAAAAAAGATGCTCTCGATTTATTGATAAGCCAAAGCAGTATACCATTGAATGAAAAACGTGGTGCGAGATGGAAAGATGAAACTAAATTATTTGCACTTAATTTGTTGTATTATAGTACTCAGGCATACAGTTTTTTATCACACTGTTTTAGCCTTCCATCAGTACATACCTTACAAAGGTATGTGAAAGATAGACAATTAAATTGTGGGATAAATAATAACATATTTCATCTTTTAAAGCAGAAAGTGCAGCAGTTTCCAGAAACTGATATAATTGTTAATTTGTCTATGGATGAGATGTCACTAATGGAAAATTTGATATATGGCAGCTCTAGGGATCGTGTTATTGGATTTGAAGACATGGGTTTGATACGTGGTTGCCAATACTGCATTAGTTATAATGATTAACGGCATCTTCTCAAATTTTAAACAGCCATTAGTATATTATTTCTTCAAAGGACCAGTAGGAGCCACCCATTTGACGTGCATATTTTTGAACTTGTCAAAAAACTCACAGAGATTGGTTTGGTTGTAAAAACATGTGTGACTTACCAAGGCTCGAATTTTGTGAAATGGAGGGACAGACTAGGTATCACACCAGTTAATCCATGCTTAGTACACGAAGGGAGTAAGATCTACTTTTTTATGACACCCCACACTTGATAAAAAGCATATGTAATGATTTATTCAGGTATAACATTATCCACACAACAGATGAAGGAGGGATTGGCACTGCTTCATGGAAGGACATTTGTCAGTTGTACTCAAGTGATTGTGAAAAGAAGTACAAGTTGGCCCTCAAGCTCACTAAAAGAGCTGTCCAACTGCCAGCATTTTCAGAAATGAAGGTAAGCACTGCAGTTCGTATGTTGAGTAATACAGCAGCAGCAGACATTAAGGCACTTGTTACTTGTGGGACCATATCATTATCTGCTACTGCTACTGCAGATTTTTGACAAAAAGTAAACGATATTTTTGACATATTTAATGCATATAGTGTTAAAGGGCCTGTATCCTTAAGGAACTGCATTACAAGTTCCTCCACACATTTGGAAATATTAAAGACACTGAAGATATGGATACAGTCATGGAAATTTGTAGATGTTGATGGGAAAGATTTTTCATCTAGGATTAAGTGTGTTAAAGGACTTCTGGGTAACATACGCGCTTTGAACATGTTTGTTGATGATGTTTTGGATGGGATCAAGCTATATTTATTAACACGCAAAATTAATCAAGATACACTGGAAAAATTTTTGTCAGTGATAAGGCATAAGGTGGTTTTTGTGGCAACCCATTATCACGACAGTTCTGTGCTGCATTCAGTAATTGAGTTTTAACCAAATTAATTAACACACACAGTGTGGTTACCTCCAATTGTGAGGGAATCAACTGGGGTCAGACAATAGTGGATATGAAAGCAGCGCCCAAATTACTTGTTTTACCACTGTTGGACATCAGTGACACGAGTTCAGTGATCAGACTACCAAATGTGGAAGTCCAAACAGACCTCGGAGAGGCAAACAGCATGAGATACATGTTTGGTTATGTATTAAAGAAACTGCTTACAATTCATGACTGTTATAAATGTAGGACAGTACTTGTAGATGGCAGCCAAGACTTAGACGCAAATGACCAAATTTATTGTCATTTTAACAGTTATGAAGGCAATTTTGGAAGCCTATATATTTGTACAGAAGATGTCAAAGAATTTTTAACTCATTGTGAGACTAAGATGACTTCTACTTTTGATGAATATGCTCACATAAGTAATTGTGGTGCTTTCTTTGTGAACATGTTGATGGACATCCCCAATTTTCCACCTGGGTGCTGTGCTGAAACCAAGCTGCTGTTAATCAGACTGTTTGTGAAAGTGAGGCTTTTTTACATTATTAAATTCAGGAATCAAGACTTAGTCTGTAGGATAAAGAGAAAAAAAAATGATGAAGCTGGCTCATTTGGGTTGCTAAAGTGTTAGGACTGACTCATTCATTTAATTTTATTTTCGTTAAATGTATCAATGTGATATAATAAAATTTTAAAACAGTCATACTTTTTATTGAGATAACCTGATATTACAAAGAATAAGACGGAAATTATGTTTTTGGAAGCAGGCTTCCTGCAAAGCAGAACGTAATGAAAAGTGATGTGTCTCTTCATTTTTACACAAGGTAGATCATCTATATACTTCATATGTGGGATATACAGTGTGTATTCTCTTACTTTCAGTGGAATAAGTGCGATTGTATGATACTTCTTAATTATTTCTTCATGAATATGTTGCAGCTTATGTCACTTCATTCAATAGTTCGTGCTCAGTTTACTTATATTTCACAGTCATTTATGTCTCTCACTGTTCTCCTAACACTTGCGACCCAAAAATATGTTAACTATTTTGTAAATTACGTAAAAAAAGAATTAAAAACGAACATTATTTTTACGTCGCATCTGCCGTCAGAGTAAGGCGAGCTTTCTGGCCGCTAGGGTTACTTGAACTGTCAAATGGTAACAACTTTCACAGCAGTAAGTGTCGCGACTGTGTATATTAGACTGTGTTATCGTCATGACTGCGGCTGCCAATCTATTAGAAGAATTAAAGCAGAAAGTCTTTATACGCTGACTTTCTGCTGGTTCATTCATTACAAATCAGGGATATGTTGCTGTCTTCTTTTCTTTGAAAGTAACCTTCTGCCCACTTCATACTCACTATGTACTTACCAGTATGTAGTACGAATAGCACATAAGAAGCTCCCCCAACGGTAAATAAGTGTGCTGGTTGCGTGAAGTATGTTCTAATTTGTGCAAAAATTTCAAGTATTGCTGTATTTTCTTTCTTTGATAGTAAGAACCTGTCAACTACATATTAATCATTTATGTAGTGTTATGGATTACAAAAATTACTTAAGGATAAGCTCCCCATTGTTAAATAGATGTACTGGTTGTGTGAAGAATGTTCTCATATGCGCAAAAAATTTCATTTCACTGCCAGGAAAGTAAACTTCTTCCTGGCCCCTTGAAAGTAACTGAAACAACTGGAAAGAACACCAGCAGAAATATATCTGAACCATTATTAGAATATATTTCGTACACATAGGTGCTTAATTTGAAGATGATCTTTGAAAAAGTAGTCTCCAAAAATAACTAGTTCGTAATTTTTTTATACGTTATAGGTGGCTGGCAGTGAGACTAAGTCACTTTTTAATTCATTCTTACATATATCAGTCTTGTTTATGTTTTTTTATTCTGATGATGAGTGATATTTCGTTTTTACCAGATGATCAACGTGTTTTAAATATTCACTCTCACTTCCGTATTTCATGCTTAATTTGTAAATGATTGCCAACGACAAGTCACAGAAGCTGTCAGAAATGTGAAGATGAATATTAAAATGTTTGCGAATGGCAGAACACGAATCAAAAATCCCACACATACAAGTTTATCCTATTCCATTTCAGTACGCGCGCCACCTTCCGGGCGATCGTTTACTGCTACTGAAACTCTTAAACGTTGAATAACTCATTATTTGACATTCAGCGTCAATAAATTGTACCTTTCCGCGAGATCCTCAATGTGCTGCTATTTTAGAACAGCATTTATTTACAAGATCTATATTACAAGTTGGCTATAATATAAAAAACGCAAAATGCGAGCTTGACGAAATCTAATATGGTCTCATCCAGGTGCTTCAGCCAAAATATATCTTTGAAAGGAGCGCAGCCACTGTTCCTCCCGTGATGTATACATACAAATAAATATTTACAAACAAATGAAAGTGTTTGTGCAAATGTGAGGTGCTGAGACATTCGTATAGACAGGTAGTTGCGTGTGGACGGATCTGTAAAGATGTTACTATCTAGGAATAACATGCGGTAGAATTCTTGTTTTTTGGTAGTTAAGGTATTTTTCTAAACACAGCTTTGGCATAAAATATTTTTTTTTTTAGAGTTCGCAGCACCGCGTCAAATAATTTTAGTATCACGTGGGAATAGCGCGTAATTTTCAAATTTTGATTATTTGCTTCATGTGTCTGCATTCTAATATCTCTTGTCTCAAGATCTACAGTTGTTTTCATATAGTGTGCTCTATAATGTTTTAATTACCTGTTTCGTTACTAAACGCAAAACATGGTAATTCAGATATTCATTGCAATTCAGGTCGTCTGAACTTGGTGTGGAAAGATTAATAAAATAAAAAAAGCGTAAGTGCCAAATGGCTGTTTAGTAGAAAATTCGTGTTGCAATACACTTTATTTCGTTGCTGTAGGACTTTTTATTTCGTTGCTGTAGGACTTTTTATTTGTTTATGTACTTGTTATTCGTAGACCATAAATATTGTATGTCGTTTAACTGCAGGTCCTAACATTTCCATTTGAAATGTGTGGCTAGCACGTTGAAATGAGTGATAGAATGTTTTTGAAGAAATATTGTTTGTGTACAGTATCACACAGTCTGCAACGTTATGGATGCAAAAACGAGTTATGTGAATAAAAGTTCACCTTCATATGGTGGGGTGCAAGATAACATGTTACGAAGTGGATCCTCTTCGTTTCCTCTTCCTTAAAATTAGGTAGTATGGCCTATGTCACGTTCATTGTTCACGGAATCTGCTACATACTGTTTCGCTGAAGCACCCAGAAATACAAAGCCAAAGAATGTGGACGAGTCATTTGTTTCATAAACATCTTCATAGAGTGGTTTAAACATATTGAACGCTGGATTGATAAATTTATAAGTTTCGATGTGACTAGTATTATTAACAGTATTCCCAGTAACGACTCCCCTCACTGGAGCTCACTCAACACAATCCTACATCTTTTTAATTTCATTTCAGCGAAACTTGTTTATAAATGACCTCAGCATAGTGACACAATGCATTTGAAAGCATTTCGGACTATATTAAGTAGTCTTGTTCAACTCAGACTACTCAATAATTAATACCACAAAAAATGTACTAAACATCTTCTCTATTGACATTTTCATGCCATAGATACAGGGAGCGGGTGTGACTCATCTTTCTAAACCAGAAGTAAGAGATATTGCAGGATACATAATATAATTAATACTTTAAAGTATAATGGGCACTTCCTCAAATTGTGATACAGTGGCATACAACATGGGTTGGCCTTTCGTCTCTTTTGTAGAATACCTGTGTCAAGTAAAATATTATTAGTGTTGCCTGAAGTATGTTGTTGCATATTGCAGAACTACTAAACAAAAATGATAATGTGTATTGTTGTAGCAGGAATTGCTTTCTTCTCTGAAATGGGGATGTGTATTGGTGTTACAGCAATTGCTACTACCACCACCACCACAACCATCACCACCGCTACCACTACAACCTACTAACAACCACTACCCTTAGTTGTGTGTTGAATGCAAATGTATTACCTTAATATTGCACTTATATTAACTGTGTATGGCATGATTAATTTGTTGCAGATGGTTTCAACACTACAGCTTCTCCTGCCATCACTTGACAACCTAGCAGTTTGCAGCTCTGAAACCTGACCTGTGCTTGCTTAAGATCCCCCTCATATGAGAGACAGGTATCAGCTGGACAGAAGAGTGTTACTCTAATGTTCAGCAAGCAGCTAGAGAGTACCTCGGGTGTTGTACCAAACTCAGACTTGTGAACACGAGCATCAAGTTCATCCATTATAATCTCGTTAGTAGTGACAGAATGTACCACATAATTGAAAACCTAGGCTAAAGTGCACTTGTGCTGTTGGCGGAACTTTCACTGTGTGGTGCTGTTGGTAATTCATTTCTGTTAGTCATATTTTTGATGAAGGCCTTACTGGCTGGAAGCTGTATTTGTGACAGTCTTTTTGTTGTGCCTATCTGCGACTCAGCATCTCCGCTGTATAATGTGTAGCAACTTTCCTTCTCATAACATTTTTTCATTCCGTCCTGGATTTTCCATTGTTTGAATCTAATGATGTGTTTCTGTGAAGTACATGAATCAATTACTTAATTGTATTAATAACATTAGAGAAGGAATGTTGCTACTCACCATATAGTGGAGACGGTGAGTCTCGATAGGCACAACAAGAAAGAGTCACACAATTCAATTATAGCTTTTAGCCATTAAGGCCTTTGTGACACACACACACACACACACACACACACACACACACAAAACTTTTTTTTTTCATCGATTGCTGAAATATCACACTAGGTGACCAATCTTTTAAAATTTTCATGCATTGTGTTTTCTATCTGGGTGTTTAACAATTCATGTTACACACTTCTAGAAGTTGTACAGGGGACTTAGCAGATCAGGTTTTACATAAGAACCCATGTCCGGAAACAGTTTGTTTGCTTAGTACAGATTTCATAGTGTGATACTAAAACATCTGTTAAATATGACGACTACCAAGTTCGATGCACACAGTGTATTGCAAAGTAACTTTGCATAAACTCTGTTCAACTTGCTGCAGCCATGATCTGTGCAACCTTATCTTCCTCCAAATGCACAAGGGTCACATAAATGAGACTCTTCATGTGGTCCCTCAAGAAAAAATTCTTTCAGACTGTTCTATCTACACCTGGTCCTTCCATCATTTTGCAGGTCTTCCAATGCATCTTTTACCTTGCGGAGTATATCACCAAAAATGTAGTATTCATCTTGATTTGTCCATTCCTGACAGGTGGGATACCCATTTTTGTCTGTATTCGTCAGCCTTACTGTTTATATCGAAAATATTTCATTCCTTCATGATATATGTATTTCTTTTGTAGTCTAGCTTGGTGTGTCCTGCTTTGTCGTGAGGAATTTCATTTCATTGGCTTGGAATCTTATTTTATCTTTCTTTTTCATTACCCAAGATCCACTTTCATATAGTAATATTGGTATTGACATAACTTTATAAAATTTTAGATGTGTTTCGGTTCTTACTTCACGCCCGGGTTCCCGGGTTCGATTCCCGGCGGGGTCAGGGATTTTCTCTGCCTCGTGATGGCTGGGTGTTGTGTGCTGTCCTTAGGTTAGTTAGGTTTAAGTAGTTCTAAGTTCTAGGGGACTTATGACCACAGCAGTTGAGTCCTATAGTGCTCAGAGCCATTTGAACCATTTGGTTCTTACTTTACATTTAAGTAGTTAAATTTCTCAATTTTGTCTTTTTTTTCTAGGTCTCCCCTGTACGACAACATGGTTCCTAGAAATTTGAATCTATCTACTTGCACTGTAATCTTGTTGTCTATAATACTTTTGTTGTTAATGGTTTTTTCCACAGAAAGCCATGGCTCTTGTTTTTTGTATTGATATTGACATATTATATATCTAGCATGTTTGGTATAGTCCGTAGGCAGATCTCTGCTGTCCATCTTCACTATTCGAAATTAACGCCTGGTCATCTGCAAATAACAGAGTCATAATGTAATCTTTCTGGTTGAAGTTATATGCATAGTTCTTCAGTTTCATTCTCCATTGCTGTATAATGTCATCAGTGTATATACTAAAAAGCAGTGGAGAGAGGTTACAACTTTGTGGAACTCCTAAATTAATAACATTTGTTGTTTTTTCATTATTCCCAATTCTTTGGATTCTTGTATTAGAATAGATCTTTCGAACTACCTGTACAACATGTATTGGTATACCTTTTGTTATTAAAATTTCCCACAATAGTTGACTATTTACTTTATTAAAAATATATCTAAAAACAAAGATGATGTAACTTACCAAACGAAAGCATTAGTATGTTGATGGACACACAAACAAACTCAAACACACACACAAAATTAAAAACTTTCCATAATCGACGAAAAGGACGTGTGTTTTGTATTGAATTCCTTATGTTTTTCTATAATTTTCTGTGGCATAAATATGTTGTCTGTACGGCTTCTCACGTTTCTGAATCCATTTTGTTCTTCTGACAGCAGGCACTCCATTATGGGTTTGTCTCTCGGTTATTATTCTAGTGTAGATCTTACATGCTGCATTTAATAGTGATATGCCTAATTAATTTTCGAGTTTTGATCTGTCTCCTTTTTTAAATATCGATTTTGTAAGTGAGATCTTCCATTCTTTTGGTATTTCCTTTTGTTATCCAGCAAAGATACAAAAGTCTGAGAAACTTTTTTTTAATGCTACTGAAGATTATTTTATTAGTTCGCTGTTAATGCCATAACTTCTTACTTCCGTTCAATTCTTTGTATATGTGAGAACATGTTCTGATTCTTGAAATTCGAGATTATCTGGATTTGTTTCAAGATCTTCATCATTTTCTGTGTTCATTTGATCAGTCCACATTTCCTCATAATAATTCAGCCAGTCTTTGTTCTTTATTACATTGATACCTACCACATCCTTTTCACGTATTTTATACGCAAGTGTTTGTCTCCCATGGACATCGTTTTTGATCCTGGCAACGAAGTTATCCCAACAGTCTTGATGGAGCTTCCTGCTTAGTTTTTTTCACTTCTGCTGTCTGCTTCTTGTATACTTCATTATACTCCTGAGTGGGGTGTTGTAGATATTTTTTATATGGTTTTCTCTTTATTTCAACAGCTTCCTCAATTTCTTTTGTCCAAATCATGTGGCCTTTTTTCTTCTTCCTGTGATTCATTTTACCTAAAGCTTCACTGGCTGTAGTTCTTAATATGTTCTTAATCTGTTGCCACTCATTTTCAATAGTCTCTGATTCTGGAACCTTGCCCATTATTGTGTCTAAGTGTCATTGATAAAGGTTCTCAATCGACTCCTGTTCTAGTAAGTAGACTTTATATACCTCCCTTGGTTGTCCTTGTGATTTTTACATATTTGGGCAACTTTTGCATGTGGCAAGAAGTGGTCTGTGCTAATGTTGTACCCTCTATAAACACGCACATCGTGAAACAGAACAGCTGTTTTTTGGTTTACTACGAAGTATTCAATTATGTTTGTAAATTCTCTGGCAGATGATTTGTATTTGTGTCTGTCTTTATGTATAAAGCAAGAAATATTCTGAAGTTGTTGAAAGTTGCAAAATCTTTTAACATGGCTCCGTTGTTGTTGACTGGAGTCTCTCCAGCATGTTGTTGTTGTTGTGGTCTTCAGTCCTGAGACTGGTTTGATGCAGCTCTCCATGTTACTCTATCTTGTGCAAGCTTCTTCATCTCCCAGTACCCACTGCAGCCTACATCCTTGTGAATCTGCTTAGTGTATTCATCTCTTGGTCTCCCTCTACGATTTTTACCCTCCACACTGCCCTCCAGTACTAAATTGGTGATCCCTTGATGCCTCAGAACATGTCCTACCAACTGATCCCTTCTTCTAGTCAAGTTGTGCCACAAACTCCTCCCCAATTCTATTCAATACCTCCCCTTTAGTTATGTGATCTACCCATCTAATCTTCAGCATTATTCTGTAGCACCACATTTCGAAAGCTTCTATTCTTTTCTTGTCTAAACTGTTTATCATCCATGTTTCACTTCCATACATGGCAACACTCCATACAACTACTTTCAGAAACGACTTCCTGACACTTAAATCAATACTCAATGTTAACAAATTCTTTCCTTGCCATTGGCAGTCTACATTTTATATCCTCTCTACTTCGACCATCATCAGTTATTTTGTTCCCCAAATAGCAAAACCCCTTTACTACTTTAAGTGTCTCATTTCCTCATGTAATTCCCTCAGCATCACCCGACTTAATTTGACTACATTCCATATCCTCATTTTGCTTTTGTTGATGTTCATCTTATACCCTCCTTTCAAGACACTGTCCACTCCGTTCAACTGCTCTTCCAAGTCCTTTGCTGTCTCTGGCAGAATTACAATGTCATCGGCGAACCTCAAAGTTTTTATTTCTTCTCCATGGATTTTAGTACCTACTCCGAACTTTGCTTTTGTTTCCTTTACTGCTTGCTCAATATACAGATTGAATAGCATCGGGGAGAGGCTACAACCCTGTCTCACTCCCTTCCCAACCACTGCTTCCCTTTCATACCCCTCGACTCTTATAACTGCCATCTGCTTTCTGTACAAATTGTAAATAGCCTTTCACTCCCTGTATTTTACCCCTGCCATCTTCAGAATTTGAAAGAGAGTATTCCAGTCAACATTGTCAAAAGCTTTCTTTAAGTCTACAAATGCTAGAAACGTAGGTTTGCCTTTCCTTAATCTTCCTTCTAAGATAAGTCGTAGGGTCAGTATTGCCTCACGTATTCCAACATTTCTACGGAATCTGAACTGACCTTCCCCAAGGTCGGCTTCTGCCAGTTTTTCCATTTGTAAAGAAATTGTGTTAGTATTTTGCAGCTATGGCTTATTAAACTGATAGTTCCGTAATTTTCACATCTGTCAACACCTGCTTTCTTTGGGATTTGAATTATTATATTCTTCTTGAAGTCTGAGGGAATTTCGCCTGTCTCATACATCTTGCTCACCAGATGGTAGAGTTTTGTCAGGACTGGCTCTCCCAAGGCTGTCAGTAGTTCTAATGGAATGTTGTCTACTCTCGGGGCCTTGTTTCAACTTAGGTCTTTCAGTGCTCTGTCAAACTCTTCACGCAGTATCATATCTCCCATTTCATCATCATCTACCTCCTCTTCCATTTCCATAATATTGTCCTCAAGAACGTCGCCCTGTATAGACCCTCTATATACTCCTTCCATCTTTCCACTTTCCCTTCTTTGCTTAGAACTGGGTTTCCATCTGAGCTCAAGATATTCATGCAAGTGATTCTCTTTTCCCCAAAGGTGTCTTTAATTTTCCTGTAGGCAGTATCTATCTTACCCCTTGTGAGATAAGCCTCTACATCCTTACATTTGCCCTCTAGCCATCCCTGCTTAGCCATTTTGCACTTCCTGTCGTCTCATTTTTGAGACGTTTGTATTCCTTTTTGTCTTCTTCACTTACTGCATTTTTGTATTTTCTCCTTTCATCAATTAAATTCAGTATCTCTTCTGTTAACCAAGGATTTCTACTAGACCTCATCTTTTTACCTACTTCATCCGCTGCTGCCTTCACTGTTTCATTCCTCAGAGCTACCCATTCTTCTTCTACTGTATTTCTTTCCCCCATTCCTGTCAATTGTTCCCTTATTCTCTCCCTGAAACTCTGTAGAACCCCTGGTTCTTTCAGTTTATCTAGGTCCCATCTCCGTAAATTCCCACCTTTTTGCAGTTTCTTCAGTTTTAATCTACAGCTTATAACCAATAGATTGTGGTCAGAGACCACATCTGCCCCTGGAAATGTCTTACAATTTAACACCTGGTTCCTAAATCTCTGTCTTACCATTATATAACCTATCTGAAACCTTCTAGTATCTCCAGGATTCTTCCATGTATACAACCTTCTTTCATGATTCTTGAACCAAGTGTTAGCTATGATTAAGTTATGCTCTGTGCAAAATTCTACCAGGCAACTTCCTCTTTCATTTCTTAGCCCCAATCCGTATTCACCTACTACGTTTCCTTCTCTTCCTTTTCCTACTACCGAATTCCAGTCACCCATGACTATTAAATTTTCGTCTCCCTTCACTACCTGAATAATTTCTTTTATCTCATCATACATTTCATCAATTTCTTTATCATCTGCAGAGGTAGTTGGCATATAAACTTGTACTACTGTAGTAGGCATGGGCTTCGTGTCTATCTTGGCCACAATAATGCGTTCACTATGCTGTTTGTAGTATCTTACCCGCACTCATGTTTTTTATTCATTATTAAACCTACTCTGCATTACCCCTATTTGATTTTGTATTTATAACCCTGTTTTCACCTGACCGAAAGTTTTGTTCCTCCTGCCACCGAACTTCACTAATTCCCACAATATCTAACTTTAACCTATCCATTTCCGTTTTTAAATTTTCTAACCTAGCTGCCTAATTAAGGGATCTGACATTCCACGTTCCGATCCGTAGTACGCCATTTTTCTTTCTCCTGATGCTGTCCTCTTGAGTAGTCCCCGCCCAGAGATCCAAATGGGGAACTATTTTACCTCTGAAATATTTTACCCAAGAGGACGCCATCATCATTTAATCATACAGTAAAGCTTTCCAGGATAGCCAACTATATTATCTACTCTTTCCCTTCCTATTCTTGCATTGTAGTCTCTGCCAGTTATTGTATAGTCATTCTTGTTTATCCTATCTAGTGTCTTCTGCAGATCTTCATAGAATGTCTTGCGTTCCTTCATTCTCCCTTCCTCTGGGGCACACATTGCTATACAGGTTAGGCACACTCTATAAATCTTACACCTTATGCTGCATAGCCACTAGTTTATCCATACATAGCTTATCAATCTGTTTGTCCATATTTTATATATTACTATGGCAACCCCAGGTTGTGCCCTTTTGCTTTCTTCTATTCCACTGTATATCATTTAGTATAATTTCTTATATCTTTAGTTCCTTTCATTTTCTGTTTAGTTTCTGCGATAAATGCTATATCACAGCTCCTCTCTTCTAATATTTTATGTAGTTCTCCTTCCTTATGTAGTTGTCGATATCCGTCTGACGCTCCATGTTATTAAGTTTACATGTTCTGCTATACGAAAATCTTTAACCTTTTTCCTTTTCCGGTTCATCATATGGTTTTCTGTCTGGCTTTCCCCGTGTAGCTTGCCAGTAACTTTTTGTTTTGCCTGGCTGCCTTACGGGGGCTGCACAAGTATAGTTGAATGGTGGGGCTGCCACTTCAAGGTCTTCCAACGTACCTGATTTTCTTGTAAGGTTTTACTCCGCTAGGAAAGCTGGGTTCTCTATGCCTCTAGAGCCCTCCCTGCTCTGTGTTGTGGGACACAACTCGTCTGGCTCCTCTTTCAGGGTTGATCTGACTTGGGTGGCCCTGCTTGTAGCTACACTACCGTCGGCATAGCCCTTGACTTCATCAAAGCATGCACCAGCACTTGTTGCAGTGATGTCAAGCACCTGGCACCCATAAGATGGGAATAGACGTATGGCCCAGTTACATGTCTCATCACAGATACCTGCCTAGACACTGATGCCAGAAGTATGCTGAAATCTTCATGTACACATGGCTTTGAAGTTGTCTTGATCTCAAATGTGTCTATTTTAAGCATTCAAAGCACCTTTCCTGTCAAAATGTGGTTTGTCTGTGAACAAAATTCACCTTGGAGACTGAGAAAGGTTCACACAATGGTGCAGGAACCAAGTACACGTTGACACTGTTGGACAGCAGGTTAAATAGTATTTCCCTTCGCCATTTTTACAAGAACCTGAAAACTGCTTCTGAGATCAGCCAGAAAGCAGTGGAGAACATTTTGACCCTAATTTCCAGTCTGAAAGTCCACAGTATTGTTGAGCTCACTGAAAGAAAGTGTTTCTACTAGCTAATCATTTAGCGGGATCAGGAACTAAGACTATAAATGAAAGTTTTTAGTTCTAACTGATTAATATATTCAATAAAAGTTCACATGCACAAACATAATAATATTCCTGATAATAATGATACTGTTGCTGTCATAAACAGCACTATTAGCAGTTTAGAGGTGACGTCTATGGTAAGTTCCCTGAATTCTAATCATCCAAATTAATTGCTCACCACAATCATCCAAATTAATTGCTCACCACAAAAATGGAAAATTATCTCAAGACGTGGCTTTGTCAGCATTACATGCAGCACACAGTTACTTCTGTGAAATATAAGTGATCCAGAACAGTGTTCAGCCCTCATGAGTTCACTTCCTATTTTTACCAAAGACATGTTTTGGTAGGTGCATAGCCCTGATGTCATCAGAGGCAGACCGTATGCTGGCATTTACTGACACGGACAGATTGATAGCTTATTACAAAGTGTCTCCTTAGTGCCTTTCAAGAAGTATTTATATAAGGGTGCAGCGGATCGCAGAACAGAACATCAAACGCTGTAAGCACAGGTAGCATTATGTAAATGACCACTATCTCAAACACATATTGTTTAGTAACTCTGTTGGGTATCAATTTACAATCTTCATAATTTTTACATGAAGTAAGTTAAATTGGCTTTAGCTACTGAAAAAGTTTCAGCTCGACTGCATATAAAGTTTGCCGGCTAGAATTTTTAGGACAGAACTGACAGTAGAACATGACCTCTTTAGAGGTTTAGAAACTATTTCAGGAGTTCTTGTATTGAATGTTATTTACATTAAAGTCTTGAAACTTGGTGCAGATGTATAATTTAATGAATGTAATTGAGTGCTGTAATGAGAAGTTTCTACCATGAATACAAATGGTACTGAATCTATTATGAATAAGGACGTTTCTGTCCCAAATTTAGTTTCTAGTAAAGTACTTGAAAATTATTTGAGGTAGCTTAATGGAGTGACGTAGTTAATGTTTTTATATCAAACAGAGGCTACATACGAATTTTCATCTTTCTCAGTCTAATGTTTAGCGCCTTCAGTTTTTCGTAAATATACCAATTTTGGCTAAAATATTGCTCCTCTGAAGTTGAAGCTTGTAAAAGTTGATAGCAACATATGTATGCACGTTCTGAACAATTTTTAGTTTTCTAGCTGCATTACCGTATTTATTCGAATCTAAGCTGCACTTTTTTGCCAGATTTTGTAATCCAAAAAACTGCCTGCGGCTTAGAATCGAGTGCAAAGTAAGCGGAAGTTCTGAAAAATGTTGGTAGGTGCCGCCACAACTAACTTCTGCCACTACACAGGCATGCTTTGCAGGCACAAAGATAAATACTGGCACCAAAAGCTTTGAGTCAGTAAATAAATTTAAAACAAGGTGGAAGACGAGCTATGGTCTCTGCCCCGAGTTTCGACCACTGCATTTTCATATATTATCCAACGAAGTAAATACAAATTCCGTATTGTTCATCGAATGTAGCAGCATTTCAATGTACTATGAAAATCTGACTGCCACGACTGTTTGGGATGTTTGTCAATATGGCCAACTCTATGTTCTGAATTTTTTCCTACCTGTGAGAAGAGATGGTTGCTAATAGGAACTTTTATGAATTGTGAATCACATGCAGTATTCTCTTCACCATAAGAATAATACGAATATAAACATTTTGCCATGTATTCTTTCATGTTTGCTGCTATCTCATTTAAATCCTGTCTATCTAATGAACTATGAAACTAGTGTGAGACAACAGCAAACACGGAAGAATATACATATCATGTCATGTTTATATTCGTATTATTCTTATGCCTAATAGTGATACAGTCAGAAATAAAGCACGGCAATTGACTAGATTTTAAAATCTAAGATGACTAATTTCTGTGCAGAATGTAATGTACAAAAGAGGTGTCTGCAAAGATTTTCAAACGGCAAAAATTTTTAGCTAAACTCTCGTTCAGAACATCATCTATCACACGCAGTCCATTATTTGGTTCTTATTCATCATTATCAAAGAAAGCAGCAGTGTAAGTAACAACAAATAGCAGTCTCTTGCCATTGTTTCGCTAATGAGACAATTCCTCTCTTTTTTTAATCGTAAGAAGCGGTAGCGCGCACAAAAGCAAGCCATGCCGCGAGTGGCGATAGGTCGTAAACACACATTATCAGAATGCGACAAACAATGCATGACTCAGTACAATAATGCATTTTCAGCTTAGAGTGACATAAAAACCTATAACAAAGAGAACGACACTTATCAGATCAAAGAAATATAAGCAATCGATTCAAACCAGACGAAGCATGTGAAAAAAGAAGGGTACCCATATAAATACGGACGGAGCGCCTGACGCATAGCAATGGCTACCTGGTAAAGCTTAACTGCTAAGCTTACAACTCGAACCAAACTACTGTAGCTGTATCGTCATTCATTCGCCCTAAATTGTGTCTCATATTACAATGGACCAACTTTGTTTCGATTTGGAGGTGCGGCCTAGAACTTTTCTCTCCCTTGAATTTAGAGTCTCAGATTTCAGGTGCGGCTGAGATTCGGGAATTTTTTTTTTTTCCTTGATTTCGAGTCTCATTTTTCAGATGCGGCTTAGATTCAAGTGCGGCTTAGATTCGAGTAAATACGGTATTTAGCACCATTTATTTTTGTCTCAAAACATTGTGTTTGGCAAAACGTATGTTTCTGATCATTCTGAGATTTAACAGTTTTAACATTAATATACTGAAGCAATTTTTAATTTCATCCTCGGATTATGGCACAATACTTTATATGCTACGCGGAGGCACGTTGTGATGACTTGACGCTGTTATCAGTGAACTGGGGTAAGTCCTGGAACACTTGCCCACCTGTGTATATCTCAAATGATACAGTGATGTTTTGCCACAGCGCGTGGCACAAAATCCACTGGGACTATTGTGTATACCTTGTGAGTGTGATAAGGCTGGAGCTGCTGGTCATTCAAAATACACCAGACAGACAAATGAGACACATGCAAGTCACGTGCATGACTAGAGTACTCGTTGATGGGTTCCCTTCAAGTTGATCAAGCACTTCCTCTTCCAATACAACAGTATGTTGCCTTGTTGGAAGACCACAGTTTACTGTATCGTTTTTGAATTTCTCACTTTCCCTGCAGCTGTTGTTCTACTCTGGCAAACACAGAATGAGATGGAGTCATACGTTTTGGAAAGTACTCGTGGTACAGATGTTGAGCTTCTCTTCCCTTACAGCAAGTGTCACCACAAATTAACAACATATCAATGTAGTCTGTGAACGTGTACTGTGGTAGTAGTCACCATAATTCCAGAATGAGATTTTCACTCTGCAGCGGAGTGTGCGCTGATATGAAACTTCCTGGCAGATTAAAAATGTGTGCCTGACCGAGACTCGAACTCGGGACCTTTGACTTTCGCGGGCAAGTGCTCTACCATCTGAACTACCGAAGCACCACTCACGCCCGGTACTCACAGCTTTACTTCTGCCAGTACCGGGCGTGAGTTTCATATCAGCGCAAACTCCGCTGCAGAGTGAAAATCTCATTCTGGAAACATCCCCCAGGCTGTGGCTAAGCCATGTCTCCGCAATATACTTTCTTGCAGGAGTGCTAGTTCTGCAAGGTTCGCAGGAGAGCTTCTGTAAAGTTTGGAAGGTAGGAGACGAGGTACTGGCAGAAGTAAAGCTGTGAGTACCGGGCGTGAGTCGTGCTTCGGTAGCTCAGATGGTAGAGCACTTGCCCGCGAAAGGCAAAGGTCCCGAGTTCGAGTCTCGGTCGGGCACACAGTTTTAATCTTCCAGGAAGTTTCAGTCACCATAATGTCAGCTGATACATGAAAACAAGGCAGACAAAAACAGAGGATACCCGGTGACATCGGTCATTGTACCATTCGTGAATGTGGGTAGCCTACCATAACAGGCGAACTGCATAAAAAAACCTGTAGTGTGCTATTGAGTAGTTATTGTTTTCCTTGCAGTATGTAAATGAACAGTTTCCAAACATGGGTCGAACTTGATCTACTAAGTCCTCCCTACAACCTGTAGAATTGCATGATGTGAAATGTGAAACACCCTGTATATATTCTCCAGAAAATGTGTTTTTATGCAATTGTACCTGTATTTAATTTGTACCAAGTATGAAATTTAGTCTCTGTAGCCTACAAAAATTATGTAAAAATGTAATTTACATACAGTGTCACTCCTAGTGGTATTTCTAAGCACATCAAAAAGCTTTCCTCAATTTTAATTAGGGCCTGTGTTAACGTACTTGGGTGGGTGACCATCCCATGTGCCGAGCACTGTTGACAAGCGATGTGCGGTCAGCCCTTGTGAGGTAAATTAAGGAGTTACTTGGTTGAGAGGTAAGAGCTCCAGTCACGAAAACTGACAATGGCTGGGAGAGCAGTTGTGTCGACCACATGCCGCCCCCCCCCCCCCCCCCCCCCGCCCCCCATATCCATATCTAGTGATACAAACAGACTGAGCATGACATGGTGGTCGGTCAGTACCGTTGGTCTTCTGCGGCCTGTTAGGATGGAGTTTAGTTTTAGTTTAGTTAATGTTGATTATTGAAACAGGAGAAAATTTGCATCCAGGAAGTTTCCTTCGTATCATTGCATATCTCAAAAACTATTGTGCACATGCAATAATGTCTTGGTGTCCAAACCAAAGAAAATACATTTAAAATACAGTCTAGCTTACCACATGGAGATGATAGGAGGTGGCTGAACAGTATTCCTTAGTCTTAGACGGAAAGAGAATTGATCAAAATAGTCACAAACACAAGCTTTAATATAAGCAAAACAGTCATAAAGTACACTATATACTAGATACTACTCAGGCAGTAGGAAGACACCATTTAATTCGGAGTCAGTCAGTGGAACTATTGATGCCATTGCTCATAATGATAGATTTTAGCAAGCCTTGTGTGCACTATTGTAACACACCTTCACTGTTTCAGGGTTCCTGTATCACTCCCTTCACATCATCCACTAATTTTTACTAGTCTTGTGGTGTCACTTTTTCAGCTACCTCCTCCTAAAGACATTCCACTTTGGTCAATGTAATTTTTTTTATTTTCTGCAGCAATATTATGTTTAACCTGAGCCCAAATCAGTTCTGTTGTGGTCAAGTGGCATTGGTAGGGATGCTACCTGAGACCTTTATGCCCATATTTTTTTGCTATCTCATCCACAGTGTATACTGGATTCTTTGGCTTGTGTTGCAACACAAATTCGAGTAATTATTAAGACCTAAAAATCAGTATTACAAAAAAATAAAGATCAATCAAAAACATACAATCTAAAAGGTGGAACAAAGTACAAATTTTCATTTTCATTCTTCCTCTCCAGTTCCATAAACGCCCAGAGCTTCATCTTCTTCATCTCCGTCACTTAATTCTGCCTCTTCATCACGCTGACTTACTGCTTGGGCTTGAGGCTGAGCAGCTACATTTTTTAACTCCGAATAAAAGGGATGATGGATGGATGGTACAGACTTGAGCAGCTCAGTCAGGTCTTTTACTTTTTGTGGCTTTAGTGTAGGCTTTGTTGTTATTGGTTGTAGAGTTGGGAGCTTTGCATTTTGTTTCAGGCTAAGTTGATTGTATGACTTCTGGTATCCTGCCGAATACTCGTGGTGAAGGACACCTGGAGCACTCTTCTTAAATTTAAGAATTTGAATTTTTTCTGATGCCTTTTACCTTTTTGGGGAAAACATTGTTCGGGGCATCAGTATCAACAATCTTCATCTCTCATTTTAGTTACAATAAACTTCAGATTTGCTGATGATACTAGGTTCACCCAGTTGTCCAGAACGTATGTGTCTCGGTTGTTATACTTTTTTTCTTTTTGATCACTAATGACCAAGTGCGCCAATCTTGATTAACAGTTAACCGCAGTTAAATCGATATGTAATCCTGTACAACGCAAAATTCTGGTGCACCAACATCGATCTAAATTAGAGGGAATTGACCGCGGGTATATTTAACCGTGGCTCTTTCCTGGCTTTCTTGACGTAACTGCGGTTTTAGAAGCATACGCTATTAAGATGGTGGCATGTTTTGATGTTATGAATGGCACTGAGGAAGAATTGTTATACCTTGACCATTTAAATTGTGGCTGAAACCATGTTGGAGTGATTGAGGAAAGGATAAACCCTTTTGAAGACTATGGTGACAGGAAGTTTGAAGAGAGATTTCGTCTGTTGAAAGAAACAGTGTGATGGTTATTAAACCAAATTAATGATATGTTAGAATTTCCTGCTGATCGGAATAACCCTATTTCGCCAATGAACAGACTTTTGATTACTTTAAGGCCATGTGCAACAGGTGCATTCAACATTCTTATTGGGGACAATAGTAATATACGTAATACAACAGCACAACGAATCATCAGTGATGTATCAAACATCATAGCATCAATTTCTCCTCACTTTATAAAATTTCCTACAAGAGGAGAAGTGCGCTCTGTGATGTACGGATTTAGTCAATTGGACCAATTTCCTGGTGTTCTTGGTACCTTGGATTGTACCCATATAAGAATTCAGCCTCCTGGAGAACATAATGCGGAACTTATCCACAATAGGAAATCATATTTTTCCTTTAACTGTCAAACCATTAGTGATCACAATTTGTTAATATGAGATATTGTCGCTCGATGGCCGGGCTCTGTGCATGACAGTACCATATTTCTTACCTGCACTCGCAGAGCTCAATTTGAAAACGGAGAAATACTACAAGGTCACTTATTGGGAGATAGTGGTTATGCATGTAGATCCTACTTGTTAACTCCAGTTTTAAATCCACAAAATGAAGCAGAGAATCGATATAACACGTCTCATGTTAAAACTAGATACACTGTTGAGAGAAAATATGGTATGTGGAAGAGAAGATTTCCAGTATTATCTGTAGGAATAAGATGTAATCCACAGAAAGCAATGTCAATAATTGTGGGTACGGCTGTCTTGCATAATATTGCGAGGAGTACAAGCAGTGAAGAACCACCAAAAGCTCCAGAAATTTCAATTGTTGACCTTAAAGTTGGTCTTGACTCTGTAAAAATAGAAAAATCCCAACAAAATAGGATCGCTCATGAATGTAGCGCAATTTTAGAAAAAGAGGTTAATTCAGTAAAAAACAGTGACTTAAAACAGAGAGGCGGTACATTACAAAAGCAAATTAGGGATATGTTTAGAAAAACTAAACATCTTATGAAAGACTTTCAAAAGAAAACTTTAATTAATATGGACCCTAGAGCACCTATGCTTAGAAGTCAGTTTAAGGTACACAAAAGTCAACACCCAGTTCGTCCCATCGTTAACGGAATAAAGAGTCCACATCATAAATTAGCGAGATTCTTACACACTAAAATCAAAGAAGCCTTTATTTTTGGAAACAATTATTCTGTTAAAAATAGTGCTGAGGTAATAAACAAGCTAAAATCGATAGAGATCTCTTCTTCCTCTCGTTTAGTTTCTTTTGACGTCGTAAGTTTATACACTAATGTTCCAGTGGATATCACTCTTAAGATTATTGAAGATAACATTCAACAACATAGAACTCTAAGTGAGCTACAGTTGTCGGAACTTATGTCACTACTGCAGGTTGTACTAGAATACAATTACTTTCAGTTTAATGGTAAAATGTATGAGCAACCATTCGGCTTAGCCATGGGTTGCCCGTTAGCTGGTATCTTAGCTGACATCTTTGTGAATGCGCTAGAAGAAAAATTCTTCAAAAACAATCCTGCGTTGGGTAATATGATTCCTTTCTATGCTCGTTATGTTGATGATATTTCAAGGGAGTGACCAAGATCTACAACAACTGTTTCATGTTTTCAACAGTTTTCACGAGAAAATGAAATTCACAAAAGAGATACAAAACAATGAGAGAGAACTCCATTTTCTTGACTTGAAACTTAAGTTATCGGGTAACACTATTAGCTTCGACATTTTTCGTAAAGAAACTTTTTCTGATAATATTATTCCAGTAGATTCTTGTCATCCTCAAACTCACAAAATCGCCTTCTTTCAGTCTGCTGTTCATCGTGCTGTGAGCACACCTTTAGCACAGAATTGTTTCGAAAAAGAAATATCTTTATTAAAGTCAATGGCTACTAACAATGGATACGATCCTAAATTAATTGACCAAATTGTTAAGAAAAAAACAGCTGTAAAATGTTCAACTTTAGGAGATAACAGGGCGAAAAAGAATGAGGGTAATAATTTTATTTCTATTCCATTTTTGGGGAATGTTTCATATAAGGTAAGAAGACTTTTACAGAAACAATATGGTTACAGAGTGGCATTTTCCTTAATAATAGCCTGAAACAAAGAGTAATTCATACCATTGGAGCACGGGAAGAACTCAGCTCTAAGTCCAGTGTATACAAAATTACTTGTAATGACTGCCCAAACTATTACATTGGACAGACAGGTAGACCCATTAAGGTTAGGTATAAAGAACACATGTTAGGTAAAAATGGGGAAAACGTACATAATTCCACGTTTGCCGAACATCTATGGCTCTTACAGCATACGCCACATGTACTGGGCGACGTAGAGTTGCTTCATGAAGCTAATAAAGGTTACAAACTGGACTTGCTCGAAGAATTAGATATTTTCAAGCATCTGTCTCTAAAAGATGGTTTTGTTCTTAATGAACAGGTGCAGCTTAGAAACAAAAATTTTTTAGACAGTTTCAAACCCCTCCTTGCCTTAATATAATATAGTCTGGCTGACTAGAAGTTAGTTTTCTTGCTTGTTGATGCTGGTGAAATGCGCTTTTCTTGTCTTGTTGGGATTTTACGTATTTTGATGTTTGATGTTTGTTGTTTGTGATTTTCGATGTGTATGTGTGGTTAATCGACTAGTATGTTTTTATTCACAACGACAGATGGTTTCGTTTTATTATAACATTTTGGTTGTTTTCACTAGTATGTATTTCACCGCCTACTTTACGCGAGATTCTCGCGCATTACACTAGTGCCCTCTCTCGGTAGACATTCCATAGCGCAAGCTTTATCTGTTTGACACTAGGACACAGGTAAATTGTTTCTATATTTTATATTTTACATAAATGTTTTTAAATGGTCTGTTATGTTTTATTTATTAAGACAGAAAGTTTGAATTAACATAACTTTTAATAATTTTTGATGCGCTTATGTATGTATTCATGGATTTTAATATGCGCGAGTGTCTGGCACATACAAGTGCCCTCTCTCGGCGAAACCATCTGCCCTAGTGCTTTCACACTCTTGTCTCGATAGTTCAGAGGCGAAGTAATGGTGCTAAACTGTTCGCTTTGACCCTGTGCCTATAGTCATGTTGTACAAATGGAGAAGATGTCTTAATTATTGATGACGCCTTTGGCACAATTGTTTTATTAATCTCCATTTCATGATGTAATTTTAGTAAGTAACTAAAGATTTTATGCCTGTATTACTCTGGTAATTTCACTATTACTTAAGCTTTTGTGTTTCTCACTTCCGATGATAAGGCTTTTCTAATGAAAGTGTCTTCCTGTTCAGGATTTTTTACTTCTGATGAAGGTATGTACCGAAACCTTGGTCAAGAATTTTAATAAATTTTTATCCTGCAACTGTTTTTGGCTGTCATCCTTTATCGTGGATCCAGAAATTTCTTGACTTTTAAATCAGTTACGGCCCCAACTTTGAAGATAAAAAACCTGTGCTACCTGGACAGCAGATGTATCGTGATGATACATTACCCGGAAGAGCAGTTGGCCGTGCTATAATTAATGAACATTTCCGATAAGGTAACGTAAATTCAGACATTGTTGTGAATGAAAAATTACGATTATAGTTACGGGATTTCGCCATGTTTTTAATTTTTCCTGTTATTTCAGCATGTAACCTATTTTTTCTGCCATCTAGGGAACATAAAAGTTGTGCATGTCAGGATGTGGCTGAGGTGGAAGTGGGGTCTAAAAAATAACAAGTGTTAATTTTTCAACTCCGGTCGGCAAACTGCCTCCCGTTTCTTGAGAAAACATTTACTGATTGACCTAGCTGGGGTACGTTATGTGAGTTTAGCGGCCCTAAGGTGCAAACAGATTGAGCCGGGGCTCGAAAAGTGCACAGAGGCAACCCGCCAATGCGTCTGATCTCATCGGGGGCCTGTCAGTAAAAGAGGGCGATCCACACGCCTTGTCCGCGCAGCTCGGCGCGGTGGGAGCTCACACGTGATCTCCTGGACCTTTCTGATTGGCTGCTGTAGGAGCTCTGCCTAGGCAAGCGACGCTTCCCTAAGCGTCACCCCGTCAGCAGAAAGGTTGTTTGTTCGTCGAGCACGTGAACAAGCCGTGGGATAGCGGCACATACTGGAAAAATCTGATGTGTCGCCAACCCAGGGCCCGTGCACGGCTTTGTGAAGATCCATTGCCATCTGTACCACGCATTTAAAAAAAATTCCCCTTTTCTTTTATTGAAAATAAAGGACTCCCGTACTCAATCTGTCAGGACCTGTACATCTCCTTCCCCTTCTGTGGGAGCGAGGATTTATGGTGAAAATTAGTTGTTTCTCGTTGACAAAAGAAAACAATTTACTCCCTTGGTCGGGTGTGCTAATATTTGCAAAAATGGCGGTAGGGTGAATCTAAGTTTGGGATCGTCGCCACAGCGTCTCGCAATGTACTTTTAAATTCGATGATCGCAAGTAATTGCCCCAGCAGCCAGCGAGGGATAGTGAGGTTGGTATAATGTAGACTGACCTTTCCTGTATTTGCAAGGTTTTATTGTACTGGTTTCACTTCTGCACTGCTTTATTCTCCTGTAGTCGTCGACGCTAGTCGCTGGTTCGCCCCTTCGGCAGCAAGCGGTATCTTCCACATATAATATAGACAATCATTGAAAAATAAACAGAGTGAGAACCTTTGGGTCAGATGCGGCGCTGTGATGGGGTGGCCCATGTGCCACAGACGGAGAGCGAGGCAGCACAGGATGCCGCGCTGCGTTGGATACACTGTCATTCCCTCTGGTGGAGACGGTGGGAAGGAGGGACATGGTGGCAGCTGCTTATTGTATAGGCAGGTTCTGAAACTCTCCCCCCAGGGATTGTATTAGTAAAGTTTGCAGGGGTGGGCTTCAGTAGTAAATAAACTAAGGTTTCCTACATTCAGTGGTCATCTCTAGTATCTTTACCCAAAATATTAGACCCCAAAAGATAATTACACTACTCCCTGATAACAATGCTATAACAGTAGCTATATTTCCCAATAGTTTACATGATTAGATACATTGATAACAATAATAGTAAATGATTGTTAGAGAATACAAACTTTATTTCAGTTAAAGAGTGTATTTCACTATGGTAGACCATGCCTGACATTACTCTTGTTGAAATTCATCCTCGGGCTGTGCCTCGGGGACAGTTGGTTGTGTTGACTTAATGTGTTTACAATATCCTTTCTTATACAGGCACCAGAGAACGGCTCCTGCGACAATCAGGGTTGGAACAGTCAGGACACTAGGCAGAGTAACCGTATACAATTGTTTCTGTGTCCGCCAGGTAGCTATGTGAGCAACAGCTCGATCGAGGCGATTTGGCCCTTTTCGTGAGCTAGTAATTCGTCAATTGACTGAAGTAATCGAGCATTGGACTCGTTGGGTAGCCTGGGTACACTATCGGGTGATGGTAGTACCACGGGTACCTCAGGTAAATAAAGTAAAAGGGGTCCGAGGCTCAAATTTTTCAACTGTGTTAGTTGTGCTGACGGTTTGACAGTAGGTGTTATTAAATCACAGGTGGACATGTTGAACAGTAATCCACTGTTTTCTAGTGCGAAACGATACGTCCGAGACACGAAAACATGGTCATAGCATATTAAAGCAATTGTAGATGTTTGAGGTACAAAATATAATAAACTATCCGCTACTGGTTTCAACCAAGGCTCACGCAAGGTCGATAACATACGAGGACAGGGTTTTTTTTTGCTTCCTCTAAAAACAAGGCCACCTCACACTCCTTAGTTCCAGTATGAATGGGTAAGTTTGAACGCTTATAGTAATAGTAATTAGTGTGAAGGCACTGATGGAGGTCAGTCAGCTGCATGACAGAATGTCTTTGACTATCTTTGCTAATAACTAAGATATCATTAGTTTGCTAAGTCACTTGCTTTCGTAGGGCGACCCAAGTAAGTGGAAAGGTGTGTAACCAGTAGCATTCAAACTCACAGTTGGCGCTTGTGATGGGTAGAGAAATCTGTGCACACAGTCCTTGAGAGGTTCGCACAAGATGTACTGTAGCCGCCGCATAATAGTGGGGTAGCGAAGATTCCCATACGAGGTTAAGCATTTGCATTGGCGATGCCAGATGAAACGAAACATTAGCCAGCGTTTGCAGGAACATTTCTGCAGGCACTAACATAGGGCTAAGCTTATGCTGTAGTCCTAGCAGAGTAATAGTATGGAAGGTGTTAATATGTAACTGAATTGCATGGGTGTTGTATAGTAAGATCTGTAGCACTCTTGTTATCTCCAAAGTGTAGGTCACATTAGTTATGGTATGATGTAAAAACTCAAGGTCCCGTTGGATAACATTCCTGAATGTTTCGTACCAGTGTACAAGGTTGGTTGCCATGACACAAATTTGCCTAGTAGTAGCTCATAAGCTGTCTTCAATGTGGGTGATGCGTAATTGCTGGTGGACCAGTATGTTCTGATTTTGGTTAGTAGTAAAAGTTACTTGGCAAAGGGTTTGGTCCCAGCGGTTAGCGTCTGCATGGTCGGGGGTACCAAAGATAGTATTGAGTATTGCACCTCCAGCATTGAACCAGGCTCTCTTAACCCGAGTTAGGGGCACAGTGTCGAAGATGCTTCGTAGTTGTTCTTTAGTGTTTAGCAGTGCTTGTTTTAAATCCCACAGAGTGCGTAAGGTGGAAGTTGTTGTAAAGCTAGCTCTTCTTCCTTAATGGAGGTTAGTTGTATATCGGCACGTATTACCACTTGATGGGGGGTATATAGCAAGTTGTTCAAATGTTCAAACATGATGCCCAATGATGACGATGATGGATGATTACTAAAGGGTGGGAGACTGACAGCTCCAGTAAAAAGAATCAATAAAGCACAGCATCTCATGGTGTAATGTCTGGTCGATATTCTCCTGGTAGTTATTCAACAACTCCAATAGATTATGAGTGACACCGCCGAAGTGGCCGATGAAAGGACAGAGTGTAGTCGTGTCCTGTATTCAGAAGAGAGAGAAGGCGTGAGAATATCTCTATGCATCTGTATGTAGTAATGATGACAAAATATATCACAGCAGTGCGTAATAGTGTTTGGTTAATATTTACCGTGCAATGGAGTGAGAGAGTAGTATGTTCCGATGAGACGGATGCAACTTCACTGTTAATACTGAACTGGCCAGTAAGGTGAGCGGTCATGGGTCTTTATACAATAGCAAGTAGCCAAAAGAGGGTTGTCAGCATTGCTGACGAGTACCTATAGTCAGCGATCACATGTAGAAGACTGACACGACAATTTCACAATCTGACTTAGTGAATTAGTCAGTGGAATAAGCCTGCGGCTATGTAAGAAGTGTGAAAGGGGATCAGCAGCGCCTATGTGTTATTTGTGTGTTTTTGTTTTATATATAGATATTTATGGGTCTTCACCCAGAATATTGGTGCAATATCAATGAGAGTCAACGTGGAAGGTTTCTTAGCCGCTAGATGCAGATAAACGGTTAAGCGTATTGATGGAAGCACTTAACCATGAAATAAAGTACATGACTGCTTGTTTCCTTTACAGAGAAGATTACACACAGGTAGAGAATGGCAGTAATTACATTTTGTAAGTGATAACAATTTTCAGAAAATTCCGTAGGCCCTTTATCTACGGAGTTTTTATTTCCGGGGTGACTGTTCAGATCGCTGCAGCTACCCTAGACAACACATTGCGCACTATGTTGAAAAGCGTTTTCTGCGCGAACTGTAATAGGTTTTCCCGGTGAGAAGTATTTAACGTATAACTCTCTCCAAATAAAGTGAGTAGATGCAAAAGCGATAACCAGATACAGGGTTTAACCGCCAGAAATGCAAACAAAACAAGTGCAGCTGAACCCTTTTAATACATCTCCTGTAGTAGAGTTTATACTCTCAGGGTGGGGTGAATATGACTGTATATACGTATCATGTGGATGAGGTGTCTGTAAATGTGTAAGGAATGTTGTGCGGTTGTTCAAGAAGCGATAACATGTAGTTTATACACTATGTCTGACAATATGTGACTATTCTTCGCTATGGGTTGCCAAAGCGAGATGGGACTTCATCATCATAGAAGCACCAGAGATAATGAGAGGAAAAACCGATGATAGCGGCTCTGAAAGAGATTCTGGTGTACAAGGTTGCGATTGCCAGATGGGCTAAATAGTAACTAACTTGAAGAAGGACTTGCTACTGCTGTTATTGAGTGGTTGAGATTCGTGGATTAAGCAAACCAGTGCATATTTACGAGGATAACAAGATGTTTCCCGGCATCAGGTAAAAGTAAGGCAGAGCATGGTAGAAAAGGATGAAATAGCAAGCATTTGCAGAGAGATCGTTACGTGAGAAGCATTGGCAACAACCAAGGACCACACTCGTTATGATATCAAAGCATTAAGCAATTAACAGCATGACGGAAGTGGTTACTACACGCCGATTGCTTCAGTCAAATTGGGAACAGCAACTTAACAAGACAGATACTTCGGCTCTTTACTCCTATGCAAACTTGAGATTCGCTGACGTGATTGTTGCAGAAGAAATGTGCCAACACCTGGCATAATACTCGGGTTCTAAGAAGGCAGTGAAATAATGCAGTATGTAATGACTGTAATACAAGAAAAGGCGGATCAACATTGTAATAATGTATAGCATTTTAAAGCTCAGAGTGACTTACTGCCCATTCTGTGGATTCTGCGAGGTGAAGCATAGCTGAACAGTAAAGTTTACCGGTTACAATACGTACGTGCGTGGCTGCGGGGAACCTCACCAGGCCCAGACACCGGAACGATTAACAGATTGATAGCTCTTTCTTGATTCGGTGGGTGGTGGTGCATGGCCGTTCTTAGCCTGCTAACTAGTCGCGTGACATCCTTCGTGCTGTACTTTTCTTCTTAGAGGGACAGGCAGCTTCTAGCTGCACGAGATTGAGCAATAACAGGTCTGTGATGCCCTTAGATGTTCTGGGCCGCACGCGCACTACACTGACAGTGAAGGAATCAGCGTGTCTTCCTAGGCCGAAAGGTCGGAGTAACCTGCTGAACCTCCTTCGTGCTAGGGATTGGGGCTTGCAATTGTTCCCCATGAACGAGGAATTCCCAGTAAGCGCGAGTCATAAGCTCACGTTAATTATGTCCCTGCCCTTTGCACACACCGCCCGTCGTTACTACGACGTTATGTGATACGCGTGTCTGCTGATCAGGCAGCTCGTGCCCGTACGCACACGTGTGTTGCGCGCTGCACTGCTTCACAGTAGTACGCGTGGGGAATAAAACTTCCCTCTTACACGAACGAGTATTGGTGTACTTAGTTTAGTGAGTTACGCTGAGAGAGAATTTATGTTGGCACTAAGAACTGTGTGGTGGCTCTTCCAAGTATGTATCGTATCGTTGCTACGACACAAATTACACGTCACACTTATGTTTAGTGTCACGAAAAGTCATGAGCAGCAAGGAAAAGTGAAAATGCGAACACGATGATTGTATTTATGTACTTTAAGGGAGGGACAAAGCTCTCCTTAGGAACAACCAAGTAATGCCCGTGGTTACGTCTTTAAAAATTTCCAATGCAGGTTTTTACCTACTGTTGAAGGACACCGATTCTTCGCTTAGCTAGATAGCAGAGACACGATTCTCACTTCACAATAGATCGTCGGAGAATAGCTTAAACGTGGACACTGCAACAAGGGAGGAGCGATACCTCGATGAGAAAAATGGCTGGAAAGACAGATAGGACTGGTATTGTTGGAGTAATTTACAGTACCACTGCATACTCATCAACAAAAGAAAGACAGGATAGATCCGAGGGCTCGGCAGTAGAGTAAGTAATAAAAGGGGAGGGCTTCAAAAATTAACTGCAATCACAGGCGACTGCAGGTATCCACCGATTTGGCAGCACGGATACCAGCATGTCGTGTGTTGTCAGTAGCGTGATAAAACTGAGCCAACAAAATAGTTGTCCCTATTACTTGTTGTCCATTGTGAGTGCAAATCTGTCTGTCGCTGAACTAGCCAGTTGTGATTCAGGCCAACTAAGCAGGCGTTCCTTTACCCTTGGCCAATTACTACGTAGTGCTTTGACCCATTCCTGAGTAGTTTCCATAATTTTTCTGAGTCCAACCTATCAGTCTGACATGTCAGTGACTGCGTCAGATAGTCTTCCATCACTGCGGTGGCAGCGAAACATTCCCACAGACAAACAGGTGTATTAGTTTTTATCGCGGAGCCACTCCTTGTTATGCAAGGTAGCAGAATGACCGGCACGGCTTAGGTGCTGTTTGATTCATAAAGGAAAGATAATAGTAAATAACTATCCCTTAATACAGTGAGGGGAGGGGGAGGGTTGAGACATGGCTCCGTGTTCCCTGCGTATACAAACTGAAGGTATACAACATAAAATGACAAAAAAATGCACACATACAACATAATAAACTGACATGAAGCATAATGCAATTAGCAGCACAATAAAATAATACAAAACAATAAAATGAAACACACAGCATAAATTAGCTTATGACTTAGATCAGTGAGCAAGCATTGCAAAGCGACTGGAAGGCAGTATAGTCGTCTCAGGACTAATAGATGTGCAATCTGCTACGAGTTGGCATTAAGACATTTAATTCCGGATGAATTACATCACTTGAAAGGAGACTGTCATGATCTATGGCTATGAATACTAAGGACATCCATTACTGGGTGTGTGAAAACATTACTTGTAATGCAAGGTGGTGTGATCGATACAAAGTGCGTAAATGATGGTAATAGCAAATAGGAGCGAGTGGGACTGTGGTGATGTGAGTCAAATGTAATTCATTTAGGTGTTAAATTGTAATAAAATTGTGGCAGTGAAATGATGAGATTCTCTCACTTGTTTTGTACCACCTATAACCCCTGCCACACTCTCTAATAAATGGTTCTTTCTTTAAATCCACGTACTCTGTTATGGTAAAGTATGCATATTTTATCTATAGTTATGCTATTCCATGCTGAATAACGTCGGCTGTGAGGATACGTGAGGGTCTTGTCATTTAATTAGAGACGCGCATGAATGCATTGACGAGATCCTCGCTTCCTATCCACTATCTAGCGGGACCACTGCCAAAGGAACAGACTGGAAAACGTTAGTGAAGAAAGAATACACTATTGAGCTTGACTTGAAGTATAGACTTGCATAAGTAATTAAGCAGACCAGCTGTCATTAACTCTGCCTCTATTTTGTCAGTAGGTGTGTGTCATGCCCTATCCTCTTTCTATCATGTATCTCCCTAATCCTGGAGACTTACCTGAGCACGTTCTGTAGCACCACGGCGACATCTCGACGATCCATGACTTACCTGTGGCGTCTGCTCGGTGAGCCGCTGTTGCGATCAGTAAGACATAATTTTATAAGTGTGTCACATGTAAACAGTGAATAATTCTCTGAGTTAGCCTTTTATAATGATCACTTGTATGAAAGCTAATAGTGTTCTATTCTTCATTAGCTAAGGAAAATGCTTATGTGCTTTGTAGAAGACAGCAAATGTGCATATGTGAGACGTATTTACACTAGTAGTGCAGAACCCGTATCAGGGCAGTTGTGTATCCCGTAACTCTCATACGTGCTTGTTGAATGCTATAGGGTGCATTTCAGACAGCATAAGAGTGTGAATTAGTTGTAAGGCTGTAGATAAGGTAGGAATAATTTCGTTTACTAGTGTGTTTTACGTAATTTGCGTTTGGTTAGGTATAAGATACTTCGTGTAATAGTGTAATTCATAAACTAGGATGTATGTGGTTCATTAGATGACGTAACAAATGACAAAATGTGACGCAATGATTGATTCGACGTAGTGCGTACTGGTGTGTGGGTGTGCGTGCGGCTGCGTATCTAACGGAATGCGCTGCTCTGGCGCCTCCGGCAAGTACGCTCTATCAGGCAGCTGTGCGCTCCTTTGTACGCTTAGTTACGTTTTGTTTTTGTCTGCGATGGCATGCCTGTTATTTGTCACTATGTGGGTGAATGACTTTAGTACACTAGTGTTTGACTATGCCGAATTAGTGAAGTTGCGATACTCGATACTTCAACTCTAACTACGATTCTGATTCTATTCTTCTTAAAGTAGTGCTCTCTCTCGGATGATTCCGAGCCCAGCTCCCTTCTGTACATAGCCAGGTTGGATATGGCTGGCTACACTAAGTTATGTATATCCGCCAATTCCTGAATGTGTAAGGCGAAGGAGTATGCCTGAAGACGCCCAAGAGCGGCACTACTTCCTTTAACTTGCAACCATGAATACCAATAGTCTCTTTAACGGTGGAACACAAAGACATTTAATCCCTGTTTTCCAAGATAGCGGAAAAATATTATTGGGCGGTATACCAACTGAGATGCATTACATTAGAAATGATTGTGTCCTCTACCAATTACGTAGTAGTGCCAGTATACGTCAGCGCATAGAGAACAATCTTTCTATGTGAACTTTGACTAAATAAGTTACTTTTTCACCACATAGTATTGAAGAAATTACATTGAATATTCACTTGGTTTGTAACCTGAGAAAAGTTTTCACTAGCTTCTGCTAGGCAATCAACAAAAGTTCCTCTTAAAAGATAGCAATTTGTGTTGTGTATGTCGGCAGACATAATTATGAAAAGGTGTACTTTATTTGAGCATTAGACAACATGATTTGTGGTTAATAGCAATTGCAGCGATATTCAAAAGGGAAGTTACCAGTACTGTCGTATGGAGGATGAATGGCATAAATACTACAAGTGTAGTTCACATAACCAGGTACCATAACACAGATCACTCCTCTTCACAGTACACTTACCTTTCAACGTTCTTTGTCATACTCTCCAGTATTTCAGTGTAGGCATATGTCGCACTAAAACTTCGGTGCAGCTAGCAGCTCTCTTTCATTACAGTGGCACTAGTAGGTGTATTTTGTTACTGATAATCATACGTACTTTGCATAGGTATGCTGTGTAGATGGACAGTGCAACGTGTGAAAAGAAATATCGTTAAAATTGCTGTGTCCTTCCAGGCTGAATGTTAGGTTTATATGTATTGTGTAATTATTTCTTTCGATAATAAATGATTCCAAAACCTCACTATTCTCATCCTGTTACTTTATTGATGTTGTTGTTGTTGTGGTCTTCAGTCCTGAGACTGGTTTGATGCAGCTCTCCATGCTACTCTATCCTGTGCAAGCTTCTTCATCTCCCAGTATCTACTGCAACCTACATCCTTCTGAATCTGCTTAGTGTATTCATCTCTTGGTCTCCCTCTACGATTTTTACCCTCCACACTGCCCTCCAGTGCTAAATTTGTGATCCCTTGATGCCTCAGAACATGTCCTACCAACCGATCCCTTCTTCTAGTCAAGTTGTGCCACAAACTTCTCTTCTCCCCAATCCTATTCAATACCTCCTCATTAGTTACGTGATCTACCCACCTTATCTTCAGCATTCTTCTGTAGCTCCACATTTCAAAAGCTTCTATTCTCTTCTTGTCCAAACTATTTACCGTCCATGTTTCACTTCCATACATGGCTACACTCCATACAAATACTTTCAGAAATGACTTCCTGACACTTAAATCTATACTCGATGTTAACAAATTTCTCTTCTTCAGAAACGCTTTCCTTGCCATTGCCAGTCTACATTTTATATCCTCTCTACTTCGACCATCATCAGTGATTTTGCTCCCCAAATAGCAAAACTCCTTTACTACTTCAAGTGTCTCATTTCCTAATCTAATACCCTCAGCATCACCCGACTTAATTCGACTACATTCCATTATCCTCGTTTTGCTTTTGTTGATGTTCATCTTATATCCTCCCTTCAAGACACCATCCAATCTGTTCAACTGCTCTTCCAAGTCCTTTGCTGTCTCTGACAGAATTACAATGTCATCGTCGAACCTCAAAGTTTTTATTTCTTCTCCATGGATTTTAATACCTACTCCGAATTTTTCTTTTGTTTCCTTTACTGTTTGCTCAATATACAGATTGAATAACATTGGGGAGAGGTTGCAACCCTGTCTCACTCCCTTCCCAACCGCTGCTTCCCTCTCATGCCCCTCGACTCTTATAACTGCCATCTGGTTTCTGTACAAATTGTAAATAGCCTTTCGCTCCCTGTATTTTACCCCTGCCACCTTTAGAATTTGAAAGAGAGTATTCCAGTCAACATTGTCAAAAGCTTTCTCTAAGTCTACAAATGCTAGAAACGTAGGTTTGCCTTTCCTTAATCTTTCTTCTAAGATAAGTCGTAAGGTCAGTATTGCATCACGTGTTCCAGTATTTCTACGGAATCCAAACTGATCTTCCCCGAGGTCGGCTTCTACTAGTTTTTCCATTCGTCTGTAAAGAATTCGTGTTAGTATTTTGCAGCTGTGGCTTATTAAACTGATTGTTCGGTAATTTTCACATCTGTCAACACCTGCTTTCTTTGGGATTGGAATTATTATATTCTTCTTGAAGTGTGAGGGTATTTCGCCTGTTTCATACATCTTGCTCACCAGATGGTAGAGTTTTGTCAGGACTGGCTCTCCCGAGGCCGTCAGTAGTTCCAATGGAATGTTGTCTACTCCGGGGGCCTTGTTTCGACTCAGGTCTTTCAGTGCTCTGTCAAACTCTTGACGCAGTATTGTATCTCCCATTTCGTCTTCATCTACATCCTCTTCCATTTCCATAATATTGTCCTCAAGTACATCACCCTTGTATAGACCCTCTATATACTCCTTCCACCTTTCTGCTTTCCCTTCTTTGCTTAGAAATGGGTTTCCATCTGAGCTCTTGATGTTCATACAAGTGGTTCTCTTATCTCCAAAGGTCTCTTTAATTTTCCTGTAGGCAGTATCTATCTTACCCGTAGTGAGATAAGCCTCTACATCCTTACATTTGTCCTCTAGCCATCCCTGCTTAGCCATTCTGCACTTCCTGTCGATTTCATTTTTGAGACGTTTGTATTCCTTTTTGCCAGCTTCATTTACTGCATTTTTATATTTTCTCCTTTCATCAATTAAATTCAATATTTCTTCTGTTACCCAAGGATTTCTACTAGCCCTCGTCTTTTTACCTACTTGATCCTCTGCTGCCTTCACTACTTCATCCCTCAAAGCTAGTGTATTTCTTTCCCCCATTCCTGTCAATTGTTCCCTTATGCTCTCCCTGAAACTCTGTACAACCTCTGGTTCTTTCAGTTTATCCAGGTCCCATCTCCTTAAATTCCCACCTTTTTGCAGTTTCTTCAGTTTTAATCTACAGGTCATAACCAATAGATTGTGGTCAGAGTCCACATCTGCCCCTGGAAATGTCTTACAATTTAAAACCTGGTTCCTAAATCTCTGTCTTACCATTATATAATCTATCTGATACCTTTTAGTACCTCCAGGATTCTTCCACGTATACAACCTTCTATCATGATTCTTAAACCAAGTGTTAGCTATGATTAAGTTGTGCTCTGTGCAAAATTCTACCAGGCGGCTTCCTCTTTCATTTCTTAGCCCCAATCCATATTCACCTACTACGTTTCCTTCTCTTCCTTTTCCTACACTCGAATTCCAGTCACCCATGACTATTAAATTTTCGTCTCCATTCACTATCTGAATAATTTCTTTTATTTCATCATACATTTCTTCAATTTCTTCGTCATCTGCAGAGCTAGTTGGCATATAAACTTGTACTACTGTAGTAGGTGTGGGCTTCGTATCTATCTTGGCCACAATAATGCGTTCACTATGCTGTTTGTAGTAGCTTACCCGCATTCCTATTTTCCTATTCATTATTAAGCCTACTCCTGCATTACCCCTATTTGACTTTGTGTTTATAGCCCTGTAGTCACCTGACCAGAAGTCTTGTTCCTCCTGCCACCGTACTTCACTAATTCCCACTATATCTAACTTTAACCTATCCATTTCCCTTTTTAAATTTTCTAACCTACCTGCCCGATTAAGGGATCTGACATTCCACGCTCCGATCCGTAGAACGCCAGTTTTCTTTCTCCTGATAACGACATCCTCTTGAGTAGTCCCCGCCCGGAGATCCGAATGGGGGACTATTTTACCTCCGGAATATTTTACCCAAGAAGACGCCATCATCATTTAATCATACAGTAAAGCTGCATGCCCTCGGGAAAAATTACGGCCATAGTTTCCCCTTGCTTTCAGCCGTTCGCAGTACCAGCACAGCGAGGCCGTTTCGGTTATTGTTAACAAGGCCAGATCAGTCAATCATCCAGACTGTTGCCCCTGCAACTACTGAAAAGGCTGCTGCCCCTCTTCAGGAACCACACGTTTGTCTGGCCTCTCAACAGATACCCCTCCGTTGTGGTTGTACCTACGGTTCGGCTATCTGTATCGCTGAGGCATGCAAGCCTCCCCACCAACGGCAAGGTCTATGGTTCATGGGGGGGACTTTATTGATACATAGATTAAACTCTGGGGTAAACTCCATAGTTCAAGTGTGGATTTGTGCTCTCAGGGTGGAAAACAGAGAGAGAGATGTCGTGTGATATTCACAATGAGGCAGATGAAGCTAGTATGACAGTGACACAGCGATTACAAGCATTGGGTCTGATATCCTCTAGTGTGATACACAGGAACTGCAGAAAATGTGGACAGCTGTAATCGTTCCGTTATCTTAAGCTGTGGAGAATTTAATTACATGGAAGATATAAACAGTGGCTATAACTGATCTAATATCCCAGGATTGAGTTTTAAACTCATGTTAGTGTAGGATAATGACAGTCTCGTATTATTTGTCAATTACTTTTTCCATTCAGGAAGTGGTTAGGAGCCCTTGTGACAACTTATCATAATATTTGAGCAGATATCTCCTCATCGAATATAATTATACTGCCGTTCCAACCCATACTTCCAGCACTTTGCTTGCTCGCTACTTACTCTACACTTTCCACTTACATATTAGTAAGCTACACTTAAGGCTGCAGCAGCACACGCAACTGAACAAGTATTACATGAAACTTCAAATGAATATGAGTTAACAGCTACACTTGCTACTCTACAAAACAAGATACAAATTTAGTCTCTTGACCTCAATGCATAAGGATGCTTGTTCCTTAAGGAATATCTAGGTCTGACAGGTAAAGGTTTTGCCTTCTCTTTCTTTACTTCACTCACTATAGGTCCTCACATAGTTGTTACAATACTAGGCAATGGATTAGGCAAAACTGTCGGAATGGAAGGTGCTTTTCCATAAAATGATTTCAGACGATCAAAATGTACTATCACTAACCGATCTGGCAACTGGATTTCAGCATTTACTGGAGAGGTTAACTGAATGATAGGGTATGGTCTCTCATATTGAGGTGCAAACTTCTTTGTTCTTCCTCATCTTAATGGTTGGGTTATGCAACAAGATTAAATCTCCAGGCTTGTAAAGGGACATTACTGCATTCTTATTACTCTGCTGTAATTGTTTTTTGGTGGCTGTGGAATTGTTGGTTTGAACTTGTTTCCAAATTGACTTGAAATGGCGAGCTAACCTCTTGACTTCAGTTATGTCCACACCTGGGGGCAATTTGTCCAATTCAAAAGGTGAGTTCATAGGTTTGCCAAAAACTATCTCATAAGGACTATAGCCTGTTGACTCATGGACACGGCTATTATAGGCTGAAGCGACTATATTGATATAACGGTCCCAATCTGAATGCGTTCTGTTTACATAGTAACTTAACATTTTCTTAATTGTCCTGTGGACACGTTCCAGGCAGCCATTTGCCTTTGGATGAAAGGGGTTGGTTCTCCACTGTTTGATTCCTAGAAGCTTGTACACTTGAACGAATAAAGCCTACATAAAGTTCGTCCCTTGGTCTGTTAGAACAGTGTCAGGGCTGCCGAAAGGCAAAACTAAGTGATTGACAAATTCTCTAGCAACTGTCTCTGCTGTCATATCAGCGAGAGGTACCAAAACAAGGTACCAAGAAAAGTGGTCTATAATGGACAGGATATATTTATTGTTTTGATTGCTTTGTGCAAAAGGACCGACGATATCCAGGGCAATGTTCTGGAATGTTCTCGTTGCCTCTGGAAGGCTTTGTAAAGGTATTTTGGTCCTAGGAGGGGGTGCTCTTTGAGCGCAAGGTAAACAATTTTGAATATACTTTTGAACATCTTTCTTTCTGTTTTTCCACCAATACTGTGTAGCTATCCTTGCATTTGTTGCTCTTTGCCCATTATGGCATGCTTGCAAACTATCATGACATTGAGCTATTATTCTGGACTACAATTCCTTAGGAATTGCAACTCTATTACCACCCGGAGTCTTTAGGTATAAAATACCATCTTCAGTAATGAAATCTACACTGGTAACATACCTATGACATTCAACATCTCGGCTTTGCGCCTCTTTCAGTTCCTCAATAAAAACATCATTTGTTTGAACTACCCTTACTTTACGACTCAGGGAGTCAGCATTAGAATGCAGTCTACCAGGTTTATGCGTAACCTCATAGTCATATTCGGCAAGTTTTAAAGCCCATCTAGTTAAATGACTGCTAGGATCTTTCAGACTCAACATCCAAGTTAATGCCGCATGATCTGTTATTACGGTGAACTTTCTATCATACAAATAACATTTAAAATAGTTTACCCCAAACATAAGTGCAAGCAATTCCTTTTCAGTAGTACTATAATTTATTTCAGCCTGATTCATCTGGCGGGAGGCATACCCATCAGGTCTTTCCTCTCCGTTATATTCTTGGCTAAGGACTGCACCCAGAGCAAAATCTGAGGCATCGGTTACAAGAATAAAAGGTTTTTCAAAATCTGGATAGGCTAACAGAGATGAGGTTGTTAGTACTTCTTTAATCTTCTTTACAGCTACTTCACATTCTTCTGACCACTCGAAAACTGCACCTTTTTTCAACAGCTTGGTTAATGGCTTTGCTATGGTGGCATAATCTTTCTGAGGCATCGGTTGCAAGAATAAAAGGTTTTTCAAAATCTGGATAGGCTAACAGAGATGAGGTTGTTAGTACTTCTTTAATCTTCTTTACAGCTACTTCACTTTCTTCTGACCACTCGAAAACTGCACCTTTTTTCAACAGCTTGGTTAATGGCTTTGCTATGGTGGCATAATCTTTCACAAACCGGCGATAGTAATTATATAGGCCAAGCAGTGACTGTAACTCTTTTACATTGGTTGGGGTGGGAAAATTTCTCACAGCCTCAGTTAACCGAGGATCTGGTTTGACACCTTCAGCACTAATGACATGTCCCAAGTACTGGACTTGTGACTGTGCAAATAAACATTTTTCTATCTTCAGACTTAAATGGGCATGCTGCAAATGTGAGAAAACACACCTCAACCTTTCTGCATGTTCTTCAATAGTTCTAGAAAATACAATAATATCATCTAAATAAACTAAACATGTGGTGGGCTTTAAACCACGTAACAATAAATCAGCAAATCTTTGAAAGGTTGCTGGAGCATTCTTGAGGCCAAATGGCATGTGTAAAAACTCATACAAACCCGAAGGCACAATAAAGGGGGTTTTAGGTCTGTCCTTGCGACCTATAGGAATCTGATGATACCCTGATCGCATATCTAAAGTGGTGAAATACTTGCAGTTTCCTAATTGATCTAGGCTTTCGTCAATACGAGGCAAAGGATAAGTATCAGGTGTTGTTACTTTATTCACCACTCTCATATCAACACAGAGCCTATAACTCTTCTTGCCATTGATTGATTTCTTATGAACCAGAACGATTGGGGACGACCAGGGGCTGGCAGAGGGTTGAATAATCCCTGCTGCTATCTGCTGTTGAACTGTGTCTTCCACTATTGGTTGTAAATGATGAGGGATCCTATATGCCTTTTGAGATACAGGTCTAGCGGTCTAGCATCCCCGGTGGGAATCTCGTGCTGTATGAGGTCAGTAGCAGGCAAATATTGCCTTTTCTCAAACAACCACACAAATTCTTCCAATACGGACCATATTAGCCTCTGCTCTGCTTTACTCAAATGCTCTAACTTTTCATTAAATTGCTTTTGCAAAGAGGGTATCAGGGTACGCACACTTCCAATGGGGAACTGCTTCCTATTTTGACTCTAACCTTCAATTATCACTGAAAAATCATCATATATTTCCTGACCACTTGCTAAAACTGTTGCACGTGGAATATCTATCTTTCTCAAACCAAAATTATTGACACATACAGGTACACAAAACTTCTTCCCTTTTCTCTCTACAGCGCATAAACCTCTCTTCACATGAACTTGTAATCTGTCCAACACATCGTTTTGATGGAGCAGGTCCACCAAAACGGTTGAACTAGTATGCAATGGAGCTTCGATATCAATCCATAGAACCTTGCCTATCCCACTCTCAATGGTAACTGGGCGTAACGATTTAATGGGCCATGTAAGCGGTTCTGTCGGATCCTGTGAGAGCGGCCGTCGCTCACAGTTTCCTCGTGCGCTTTCAGTCCGAACACCGCCGAAAAAGTGAGTTTCCTCACCAAATCGGACGGTATGCGTCCTATAATCGATTACCCCTTGGTACTCATTGACGAAATCATTGTCTAGAATGATATGAAAGTCCCTCCTACGTTTCCATACAACCTCCATATTAAAACCATATGTTTCTTTTACTTGAGTGAAAACTAATGAAAGATTCCGTGGCAGGAATGATCAGTCCCTCACCCAATCCAGCAATGTGATAGTGGGGCGGTTTCAACCTCCGCTTATCATGATAGGGGACAAACAGCACGCTAATTTGTGGTCCCGTAACTACTAACACTCTAATTGTTCTACCCCTGAGTGTACCCTCTAGCAAAACATTCGCCACCTCATCTTTCTGCTGTTTTTTATACGCCAGTTTCATTACTTTTATCGGGGTCAAGGGTCGGTGGCTGAGCCTGCCCCCCGACCATTTCCCTGTTGGTAACTATCCCGTTGCCTATTTGTCTGTGGAACATTTTGCTGCCTTTGTCTGGTTACATTGTTTTGGGGGCACGTGGCGTTAGTATGTCCGATCTTGCGGCATTTGCCACGACACGGTGCGTGGCAGCGCGTGGCAGTATGATTAAACTTTCCACAGCGCCGACATTTTGCGTCATTAAGAAACACGCGCCGCGACACGTTACTTCGCGATGGGTTAGAAACAAATCTCCCTGCTTCCTCACGTAGCAGTGCAATTTGCACAGCTTCGTGCAGTGTAGTAGGGGAAGCCATTTTCACTTCTGTCCCAGTTTGCGGGTTAATCCCTCAATGAACACGACTATAGCCCTTGCTTCTGCTTCCTCTATTAAAACTTCATTACGGGCCTGGCAGTTGCCAAGCACATAAGTGCGACACGATACTGTGCGTATTCGGTCAGCAAATACTTCTAAATCTTCATTGGTTTTCTGTCGTAAGGTAGACAGCAAATCCCGATTATAACTGACACTTCTCTTATCAGAATAGCGCTCTGCTAACCCTTTAGTCGAGGCTTCAAAAGTGATAGCATCTCGCAGAGCATCGACTGACTCGACATATGTTCGAGCGTCTCCTGCTAGTTTCAGCTTCAGCACACTCAAAAGGAAACTATCAGGCCAGCCACAAGTCCTACCTACATCTTTGACACACTGCAAAAATGTCATTACATTTTCGTTAGTTTTACCCGTGAAAGTCGGGATGAAATTTATGGCAGGGAAACTGCCGACAAGAGTGGACATAGGCAGAACTGGGCTAACTGCAGAGGCGCGACTAGCGCTTGCAGCTGCTTGTTCAATTTAACTCTTTTGTTGCTTTCTGCCGCAAGCGAATTGCACTGCTCTTGCAATTCCATCTTTTGCACTGTTAAATGTCTTATCTGTTCTTCTAACATAGGGACAGGGTCTGTGCCAGGAATTTCGGCAGCAGCTCCTGCTTGCTTATTTGAACGGGTGTCAGGCATGTTTACAAAATGACTACACAAACAACTCAAGGAATTGTTACAAAGATATCAAGGCCAGGCTACTGCAATTGCTCGTGACTTACACTACCTTTTATGCTGGAGGCAGCGACATTGGCGGCAGTGGTGAAGGCGGCGTAGGCACACGAAGCGGTAGCGGGGCGTTGACTGTAGACTGCGCAGCGACGCTACAGCGGCGGTGAGAAGTGCTGCCCCGGCAGCATCTGATACAGTGGCATCCGGCTGATTGTGGCATCCGGCTGATTGTGGCTCGGCTGGCGGCGTGATGGTCAACGTGCTGCGATGTCACTGTATCGCGTGCGTTAATGCTGAAATAAAACGGGCTACCAGGGCAGACGCGACAGCAACAGGGACAGCTGCATGTAATAATGCAGTGTCGTATTGGTGCTTCCAGCACCATGAGAAGTTAATTTACTGCATGGCCCCCATGTCAAAGAAAATGTCCCGGCATCTAGCCGTAATTTCAAGACTTGTTAGACCGCTTGGTGGGTCAGATCCCACTTCACTTACACCAGTTGTGCATGTCAGGATGTGGCGGAGGTGAAAGTGGGGTCTGAAAAAGAACAAGTGTTAATTTTTCAACTTCTGTCGGCAAACTGCCTCCCATTTATTGAGAAAACATTTACTGATTGACCTAGCCGGGGTACATTATGTGAGTTTAGCGGCCCTAAGGCACAAACAGATTGAGCCGGGGCTCGAAAAGTGCACAGAGGCAACCGGCCAATGCGTCTGATCTCGTCGGGGGCCTGTCAGTAAAAGAGAGCGATCCACACGCCTTGTCCGTGCAGCTCGGCACGGTGGGCGCTCACACGTGATCTCCTGGACCTTTCTGATTGGCTGCTGTAGGAGCTCTGCCTAGGCAAGCGACGCTTCCCTAAGCATCACCCCGTCAGCAGAAAGGTTGTTTGTTCATCGAGCACGTGAACAAGCCATGGGATAGCGGCACATACTGGGAAAATCTGATGTGTCGCCAACCCAGGGCCTGTGGACGGCTTTGTGAAGATCCATTGCCATCCATACCACACATTTAAAAAAAATTTTGCTCTTCTTTTTTTTGAAAATAAAGGACTCCCGTACTCAATCTGTCAGCACTTGTAGAAAGTACACTCTGCATTGAGTGTGTGATGAGAAATTTGAGGTTGTGGCGTGCCAGGGACAGGATGTGCTGCCTACAGACAATTACCCAGCTGCTGCTTTTTGAGATATTTTTTTAAATGTGGAACTGTTGATAATTCATTATTAAATATATATTTCCCGTATCACATTGGTTGTGAAAGCAATGCAGTACTCTGTTATTTATATACATGTTCAGTTTCTGAGTATGTACTTAAATTGGAGAACAAATGACTCCATTACATTTAGAGAGTGTGAGAGTAAAAGCAAGTGGAATAAAATATAATGGATAGTTCAGTATTATGTTCACTACAGATCCTAAACATCTCTTAAATTTTCTACTGTAACAACAAATATGTGAATGTCCAACAGTTTTGCAATATTAAAAGAGCACATTGGTTATTATTAGAACCTTTCAGACTAGAGATTATTTTACTGCACTTCTGTTCACTATTAATGCAGTCTTATCGCATAGATTAGCTTAAAGTTGTGAATACGCAGTAAACACATAGGCACAAAATAAATAATCATTTGTGTAATAGCATAAAATGTCAGTTTGGGATAGTTGTTAAATTGTTTCCATATTAATCGCTACTCTTTGTTTACAATATGATTTGCTTCAAACATAAGTGTGTGCGACTATAAGGTTGTGCAAAGAATTGAATTACATTGTTAATTCTAGCCAGTCATGCCTGTAGCAGCACTTTACACAATATTATGTACAACTGTATGGTATCAGAAATATGGATGAAACTGAAGACAAATTTGTGTTTAGAAATTGCTACCAAAAACAAGTTCTCATTGCTTCCAAAGGCAATGGAATTCTGTCAGCAATGTCCAATACTTTGGGGAGCAGTGCAAGAGCGATAATTAGTTAAGGAGTGTGCTACTTCGGAAGATATCAAAGCGGAACTGTAATGCTGTGAGTTGTCTATAAGAAGTGTCATACATTAAGTCATTACTGAGGAAAACTCCCTCCCTTAATCTGTCACTGATACTGATGCAGTTTTTTCACATATTTAATGCTCACCTTTACAGAAGGGAATTCCTTGTCCTTGCATAGTGCCACTTTAAAATGCCTCATTACAAATACAGTTGTGGCAGAAGTTACGGGTTGCCATCATAAACATTAGCAGGTGCAGAGTGTTGCCAAGAAAGCCACACATACTGTGATTACTATAGCAGAAAACAGTGCCCCATCATAGGAATGCATTACTGAAAATGTCTTGCTACAAATTCTGTTGTGATAAAAGTTATGGGATGACATTAAAAACATTAACAGGAGCTGAGTATTGCTAGGACAATGGCACACACAAAGTTATGATTTGGAGCCCTTTCCGTCATAATTTAATATATTAGGATATTTCTGGTATAAATAATGCAAAACATGATTACATTAGGCCTAATGTATATAACTGTTACAGCACATATGTTCATTTCAAAGTTAGAGTACCAAGGATGCTTTATTACTATTATTTTGTTTCATTAGCAGTCTGCGTCATTGTTAAGTCCTTTAAGTAGAGATTGGCACCTAACGTTACGGCTGCAGGCCTGCAACTGACATGTAGCTTACTTGTGTAAACTGCAATGTTGCTAACCTGTTTTTATATATGAAGTAATTCTAATTCCAAGTGTTTGGATGAAACTTAGTCCAGACCAAATAAGCTGTAAGCAGATATTAGACAGACAACAACTAGAATAGTAGCAGTCATCACTAACAGAACAAACACAGCGAAGCAATTTGAACTGTTAGACAATTTTAATACATTAGATAGAATACAACACAGCACAAAAAAATTACGAATATTCACTGTCACAGGAAAAAAAATCACGTTACTGTCATTTTTCTTCTTCCAGTATTATAGTTTTTCTTTCAGGGCCAGATCTTTAAATTTTTAATCCTCAGCTCCTTCTTATTTTCTGCCTTCATCAAGTGTAACTTGGCCTCCAGTAGTTCCACTCTCTTCTTGCACTTATTTTCGATTACTGTTCCCGAACCTGATGGCCCTGGTTTTGCAGGTATCGTGCGACAATGCCATGTATTTTTCGGTGTGCAGATGATTTCATTAGATGGATCAGGAGACTGCGAAACAGACTGCAGCTGGGTGACGTCCACCGGAACATTCTTTGATGTCTCTTTACTTTGTATTACGTGAGGTGTGTGGGAAGTGCTAGGTTCTGTGCACTCTACAGGTGGCGTGTTCTCAGTGCACTGCACTGCACTCTATGTTGACAACACTCACAATCATACTAAACTGTGCATCGGAATCGTTATGGCTGCAGGCCTGCATCTGACATGTAGCTTACTTGTGTAAACTGCAATGTTGCTAACCTGTCTTTATATATGAAGCAATTTTAATTCCAAATGTTTGGATGAAACTTAGTCCAGACCAAATAAGCTGTAAGCAGATATTAGACAGACAACAAGTAGAATAGTAGCAGTCATCACTAACAGGACAAACACAGGGAAACAATTTGAACTGTTAGACAATTTTAATAAATTAGATAGAATACAACACAGCACAAAAAAATTACGAATATTCACTATCACAGGAAAAAAAATCACATGTTACTGTCATTTTGTGTTCTGCCATCATCATGTGTAATTTGCCCTCCAGGAGTTCCACTCTCTTCTTGCACTCATTTTTGATTACTGTTCCCGAACCTGATGGCCTTGGTTTTGCAGGTATCCTGCGACAATGCCATGTATTTTTCGGTGTGCAAATATTTTCATTGGGTGGATCAGGAGACTGCGAAACAGACTGCAGCTGGGTGACGTCCACTGGAACATTCTTTGATGTCTCTTTACTTTGTATTACGTGAGGTGTGTGGGAAGTGCTAGGTTCTGTGCACTCTGCGGGTGGCATGTTCTCAGTGCACTGCACTGCTCTCTATGTTGACAACGCCCACAATCATACTAAACTGTGCATCGGAATCGTTATGGCTGCAGGCCTGCATCTGACATGTAGCTTACTTGTGTAAACTGCAATGTTGCTAACCTGTTTTTATATATGAAGCAATTTTAATTCCAAATGTTTGGATGAAACTTAGTCCAGACCAAATAAGCTGTAAGCAGATGTTAGACAGACAACAACTAGAATAGTAACAGTCATCACTAACAGGACAAACACAGGGAAACAATTTGAACTGTTAGACAATTTTAATACATTAGATAGAATACAACACAGCACAAAAAATTACGAATATTCACTGTCACAGGAAAAAAATCACATGTTACTGTCATTTTTCTTCTTCCAGTATTATAGTTTTTCTTTCAGGGCCAGAATCTTTAAATTTTTAATCCTCAGCTCCTTCTTATTTTCTGCCTTCATCATGTGTAATTTGTCCTCCAGTAGTTCCACTCTCTTCTTGCACTTATTTTCGATTACTGTTCCCGAACCTGATGGCCCTGGTTTTGCAGGTATCCTGTGACAATGCCATGTATTTTTCGGTGTGCAAATGATTTCATTGGGTGGATCAGGAGACTGCGAAACAGACTGCAGCTGGGTGACGTCCACTGGAACATTCTTTGATGTCTCTTTACTTTGTATTACGTGAGGTGTGTGGGAAGTGCTAGGTTCTGTGCACTCTGCGGGTGGCATGTTCTCAGTGCACTGCACTGCTCTCTATGTTGACAACGCCCACAATCATACTAAACTGTGCATCGGAATCGTTATGGCTGCAGGCCTGCATCTGACATGTAGCTTACTTGTGTAAACTGCAATGTTGCTAACCTGTTTTTATATATGAAGCAATTTTAATTCCAAATGTTTGGATGAAACTTAGTCCAGACCAAATAAGCTGTAAGCAGATGTTAGACAGACAACAACTAGAATAGTAACAGTCATCACTAACAGGACAAACACAGGGAAACAATTTGAACTGTTAGACAATTTTAATACATTAGATAGAATACAACACAGCACAAAAAATTACGAATATTCACTGTCACAGGAAAAAAATCACATGTTACTGTCATTTTTCTTCTTCCAGTATTATAGTTTTTCTTTCAGGGCCAGAATCTTTAAATTTTTAATCCTCAGCTCCTTCTTATTTTCTGCCTTCATCATGTGTAATTTGTCCTCCAGTAGTTCCACTCTCTTCTTGCACTTATTTTCGATTACTGTTCCCGAACCTGATGGCCCTGGTTTTGCAGGTATCCTGTGACAATGCCATGTATTTTTCGGTGTGCAAATGATTTCATTGGGTGGATCAGGAGACTGCGAAACAGACTGCAGCTGGGTGACGTCCACTGGAACATTCTTTGATGTCTCTTTACTTTGTATTACGTGAGGTGTGTGGGAAGTGCTAGGTTCTGTGCACTCTGCGGGTGGCATGTTCTCAGTGCACTGCACTGCTCTCTATGTTGACAACGCCCACAATCATACTAAACTGTGCATCGGAATCGTTATGGCTGCAGGCCTGCATCTGACATGTAGCTTACTTGTGTAAACTGCAATGTTGCTAACCTGTTTTTATATATGAAGCAATTTTAATTCCAAATGTTTGGATGAAACTTAGTCCAGACCAAATAAGCTGTAAGCAGATGTTAGACAGACAACAACTAGAATAGTAACAGTCATCACTAACAGGACAAACACAGGGAAACAATTTGAACTGTTAGACAATTTTAATACATTAGATAGAATACAACACAGCACAAAAAATTACGAATATTCACTGTCACAGGAAAAAAATCACATGTTACTGTCATTTTTCTTCTTCCAGTATTATAGTTTTTCTTTCAGGGCCAGAATCTTTAAATTTTTAATCCTCAGCTCCTTCTTATTTTCTGCCTTCATCATGTGTAATTTGTCCTCCAGTAGTTCCACTCTCTTCTTGCACTTATTTTCGATTACTGTTCCCGAACCTGATGGCCCTGGTTTTGCAGGTATCCTGTGACAATGCCATGTATTTTTCGGTGTGCAAATGATTTCATTGGGTGGATCAGGAGACTGCGAAACAGACTGCAGCTGGGTGACGTCCACTGGAACATTCTTTGATGTCTCTTTACTTTGTATTACGTGAGGTGTGTGGGAAGTGCTAGGTTCTGTGCACTCTGCGGGTGGCATGTTCTCAGTGCACTGCACTGCTCTCTATGTTGACAACGCCCACAATCATACTAAACTGTGCATCGGAATCGTTATGGCTGCAGGCCTGCATCTGACATGTAGCTTACTTGTGTAAACTGCAATGTTGCTAACCTGTTTTTATATATGAAGCAATTTTAATTCCAAATGTTTGGATGAAACTTAGTCCAGACCAAATAAGCTGTAAGCAGATGTTAGACAGACAACAACTAGAATAGTAACAGTCATCACTAACAGGACAAACACAGGGAAACAATTTGAACTGTTAGACAATTTTAATACATTAGATAGAATACAACACAGCACAAAAAATTACGAATATTCACTGTCACAGGAAAAAAATCACATGTTACTGTCATTTTTCTTCTTCCAGTATTATAGTTTTTCTTTCAGGGCCAGAATCTTTAAATTTTTAATCCTCAGCTCCTTCTTATTTTCTGCCTTCATCATGTGTAATTTGTCCTCCAGTAGTTCCACTCTCTTCTTGCACTTATTTTCGATTACTGTTCCCGAACCTGATGGCCCTGGTTTTGCAGGTATCCTGTGACAATGCCATGTATTTTTCGGTGTGCAAATGATTTCATTGGGTGGATCAGGAGACTGCGAAACAGACTGCAGCTGGGTGACGTCCATCGGAACATTCTTTGATGCCTCTTTACTTTGTATTACGTGAGGTGTGTGGGAAGTGCTAGGTTCTGTGCACTCTACAGGTGGCGTGTTCTCAGTGCACTGCACTGCTCTCTATGTTGACTACACCCACAATCATACTAAACTGTGCATCGGAATCGTTATGACTGCAGGCCTGCATGTGACATGTAGCTTACTTGTGTAAACTGCAATGTTGCTAACCTGTTTTTATATACGAAGCAATTTTAATTCCAAGTGTTTGGATTAAACTTAGTCCAGACCAAATAATCATTGGGGAACTAATTTCCTCCAAAATGATATTAGTTGGGTCCTCTCCTAACATGAACTCACAAAACACAAATCCTGCCATGTTGTGCCACTTGTTGATGATTCCCTCAAAATCAGGTATCAACTTTGTCCAGGTTGTATTCTTCTGATGTCAGAAGGGATGGCACAGTCTGTCCATTTCCTTCATAACCCTTTCACTACACATGCCCTGTGGAGAATGAGGTGTTTTCGTAACATGCTCAACTCCTTCTGACTGTAGGACACCATTAAATAGCTCAACGAATTCCTGGCCATTGTCCTACAACATAGCATCCGGCTTGCCATACTTACAAACAAAAATTTGGAACTTTGTAATCAAAGTCTACCAGTTGCTTTCTTAAGAGGAAAGAAATTCACAGATTTGCTGAATGTACATTATTGCGCCATTGGAATTGGGTAACAGTCTTAACAAATCCGCAGCTAGGAGTTCTAATGGTTTGTTGAGGCCCTGTATGGGACCTGCACCCGCACACCTTTTGACATTGGTCACATGCTCCTACCAACCTTTTCACCTGCTTCCATGTGTTATCAAATATGACTGTCTCCTGCAATTTCTCAATGCATTTTCATACTCAGTAATGCCCATAACTTTGATGCACAAGCTCTATTAGTTTATTTATGTGATGGTCAGGAAACAAAGTTACCATTCCTCCGCATCTGTGTCATTCTCCTAAATAGTGCACCAATGTGAAGCTTGTTGAAAACCTTGACCTTTGTATGCTGATTTGAATTTAAAATTTACTTTACAGTCTTTAAATGGGGATAGACATACTGTTCCCTTCATAGTTCTCTGCGTATCTTCCTACTGACCACCTCATTTGTGGTACCCTTCATACATAGCATTCGGATTTCATCTGACAGGGTTTCCTTGCTCTGTTATAGGCATTCTTGACAAGACATGTGCAATTAAATTATCTGCACCCTTTACATATCAAATTGTAGGAGGTGCATAGCCCAACAGGAGAATGTTGGATACTTCAATCGATATATCCTCCGAAAACCTAAAAGCCTTGTGATCCATTAATACCAAAGTTTTGTTCCCCAATAAATGCCCTTCAGGAACTTCTTGTTCTCATATACAGTAGTTCAGCAGATTTTAGGGTCCTGCTTTTGAATGCAATAGTAGGTTGTTTATCCTCTCCTCCTTCATCAACCTCCTGAAAAATGCCAATGACAGATATCCGTTGGCACAACAAATGGCCTGCTGAAATCAGGATGGAATAATCTTGGCAGCTGAATACTTCCCTTTTGAGATACTGAAAAGCTTACTCACACTCATTTGACCATATCAATACAACATCTTTCTTCAATGAATTATTGAAGCAAAGGGCATTAAATGTTTGCTTTGAAACAAAATTACAGTGAAAAACAAACAATCCAAATATGGGTATTAATTCTTGCTTTTTCTTTGGACTATGGAACTGTTTTATGGCTTCTAATTTCTCTTCTTCAGGCCTTATAGCCTGTGTACTAATTATGTGCCCTAAGAACTTAATTTCTGATTTGACAACCTCTACCTTACCCAGTTTTCATTTCATTCCCCTGCTGTTAACATTGCACGCATTACTTCCCTATATAATTGACAATGCTCCTCCCAATTGGGAGTGGCAAAAAGAATATCATCTTCATAATTGACAAACCTTTCCATTAATTTAGGACCCAATACGTGTTTCATCACTTTAATGAATTTCTTCTTCTTCCGTGTCCGGATGCACCAATTATATCTTCCCTTCCCAGTAATTAGCAACGTAGATTGCTTTGTCATTGACTTTCAAAATATCATCTTTAGTGCATGTTATAGACATATCTGGGCAGATCAGTAGGTGGTCCAAGTCCTGTATTGCTCCGCATTCACACCTGTTGCCATCACTATAACCCCATTTAAATAGGTTTGATTTGCACCCAGTTACTCCAGTGCGCAGCCGGTTTAATGACCTCCAAGTTGTAGAAGGTAGTTGAAATCCTGCAGATCCCTCCTCTAGTAGTTCCATTGTGGAGTGTGGCACCATTTCTTCCCAAAGAGATAGCCACCTTGCGGCGGGCTTGGTGGCGAGCTCTTCAGTAGTTTCAATGAAACTCCTGCGGGATGTCAGCCGGACACGTTGTTTTCGGTGCATATGCATCGGGTGTCGAGGATCATTTTTTTGTTTTGATCTTTCGATCTCGGCGGCTACTTGTCTGCGGATAGTGGGTGGTGCTATGTCTATGATGGGGTACATGATGTCTGTCGGAGTTGGTTTGAGGCATCCTGTGGCAACTACGTACAGTTTCGTTTACGGCGACGTCAACTTGCTTAGTGTGAGCAGAGTTCCTCCAAACTGGCGCCGCATATTCCGCTGCTGAGATACTCAGCACCAGACCCGTGGTGCGCAAAACATGTGGTTGAGCTCCCCACGATGAACCTGTTAACTTCCGCAGTATGTTGTTCCTGGCACAGACCTTTTTTATAGTGTTGTGACAGTGCTGCTTAAAAGTAAGTGCTCTGTCCAATGTTACTCCCAGGTATTTTGGGCTGTTTGTATGTTTCAGCTCTTCCCCTTGCCACATGACTCGGACAAGATGCCATCAATGATTTGAAAAACAATAAGGCCGCTGGCCTCGACGATCTGAGATCTGAGCAAATTAAACATTTTGGACCGGGAGTACAAGCATGGATCCTAGAGCTAATGAATAACTGTATTACAACAACGCAAATTCTTAAACTGTGGAGGAAAGCTCGGGTTATTGCGTTACTAAAACCAGGGAAAGACCCAGCTGAAGCTAAAAATTTCCGGCCTGTGTCACTGCTTTGTCATTTATTTAAAGTGCTGGAGCGAATGGTCCTCAAACGCATAGCCGATTATGTGGACAAAGCCCACATTAACGAATAAGCTGGATTCCGACCAGGAAAATCATGCTGTGGCCAAATCCTTAATCTCACACAGTACATCGAAGATGGCTATCAGAGAGGAGAAGTAACTGGGGTCGCATTCCTGGATCTCAGTGCTGCATATGACACAGTTAACCATAAGTTGCTTACCCAGAAAGTGTATAATGTCACTAAGGACTACACCCTTTCTATGTTCGTGCAATGTCTGCTACAAAACAGACCTTACAATCTAAAAACAGCCGATGGAGGACACAGAAAAATGGACTTGCACAGGGTAGTGTCTTGGCTCCAATATTATTTAACATCTATACCAATGATCTTCCCATTAGCCGCCAGACACGAATGTTCATATATGCTGATGATGCAGCAGTGGCCACACAGGATAAAACCTTTGAACAAGTGGAGGAGAATCTCACAGGAGCCTTAACAGAACTTGCTACCTATTGTTGTTGTTGTGGTCTTCAGTCCTGAGACTGGTTTGATGCAGCTCTCCATGCTACTCTGTCCTGTGCAAGCTTCTTCATCTCCCAGTACCTACTGCAACATACATCCTTCTGAATCTGCTTAGTGTATTGATCTCTTGGTCTCCCTCTACGATTTTTACCCTCCACGCTGCCCTCCAATGCTAAATTTGTGATCCCTCGATGCCTCAGAACATGTCCTACCAACCGATCCCTTCTTCTAGTCAAGTTGTGCCACAAACTTCTCTTCTCCCCAATCCTATTCAATACCTCCTCATTAGTTACGTGATCTACCCACCTTATCTTCAGCATTCTTCTGTAGCACCACATTTCGAAAGCTTCTATTCTCTTCTTGTCCAAACTAGTTATCGTCCATGTCTCACTTCCATACATGGCTACACTCCATACAAATACTTTCAGAAACGACTTCCTGACACCTAAATCTATATTCGATGTTAACAAATTTCTCTTCTTGAGAAACGCTCTCCTTGCCATTGCCAGTCTACATTTTATATCCTCTCTACTTCGACCATCATCGGTTATTTTACTCCCTAAATAGCAAAACTCCTTTACTACTTTAAGTGTCTCATTTCCTAATCTAATTCCCTCAGCATCACCCGACTTAATTTGACTACATTCCATTATCCTCGTTTTGCTTTTGTTGATGTTCATCTTATATCCTCCTTTCAAGACACTGTCCATTCCGTTCAACTGCTCTTCCATGTCCTTTGCTGTCTCTGTCAGAATTACAATGTCATCGGCGAACCTCAAAGTTTTTACTTCTTTTCCATGAATTTTAATACTCACTCCGAATTTTTCTTTTGTTTCCTTTACTGCTTGCTCAATATACAGATTGAATAACATTGGGGAGAGGCTACAACACTGTCTTACTCCCTTCCCAACCACTGCTTCCCTTTCATGCCCCTCGACTCTTATAACTGCCATCTGGTTTCTGTACAAATTGTAAATAGCCTTTCGCTCCCTGTATTTTACCCCTGCCACCTTCAGAATTTGAAAGAGAGTATTCCAGTCAACATTGTCAAAAGCTTTCTCTAAGTCTACAAATGCTAGAAACGTAGGTTTGTCTTTTCTTAATCTTTCTTCCAAGATAAGTCGTAAGGTCAGTATTGCCTCACGTGTTCCAACATTTCTACGGAATCCAAACTGATCTTCCCCGAGGTCGGCTTCTACCAGTTTTTCCATTCGTCTGTAAAGAATTCGCGTTAGTATTTTGCAGCTGTGACTTATTAAACTGATAGTTCGGTAACTTTCGCATCTGTCAACACCTGCTTTCTTTGGGATTGGAATTATTATATTCTTCTTAAAGTCTGAGGGTATTTTGCCTGTCTCATACATCGTGCTCACCAGATGGTAGAGTTTTGTCATGAGTGGCTCTCCCAAGGCCGTCAGTAGTTCTAATGGAATGTTGTCTACTCCCGGGGCCTTGTTTTGACTCAGGTCTTTCAGTGCTCTGTCAAACTCTTCACGCAGTATCTTATCTCCCATTTCATCTTCATCTACATACTCTTCCATTTCCATAATATTGTCCTCAAGTACATCGCCCTTGTATAAACCCTCTATATACTCCTTCCACCTTTCTGCTTTCCCTTCTTTGCTTAGAACTGGGTTGCCATCTGAGCTCTTGATATTCATACAAGTGGTTCTCTTCTCTCCAAAGGTCTCTTTAATTTTCCTGTAGGCAGTATCTATCTTACCCCTAGTGAGACAAGCCTCTACATCCTTACATTTGTCCTGTAGCCATCCCTGCTTAGCCATTTTGCACTTCCTGTCGATTTCATTTTTGAGACGTTTGTATTCCTTTTTGCCTGCTTCATTTACTGCATTTTTATATTTTCTCCTTTCATCAATTAAATTCAATATTTCTTCTGTTACCCAAGGATTTCTATTAGCCCGCGTCTTTTTACCTACTTGATCGTCTGCTGCCTTCACCACTTCATCCCTCAGAGCTACCCATTGTTCTTCTACTGTATTTCTTTCCCCCATTCCTGTCAATTGTTCCCTAATGCTCTCCCTGAAACTCTGTACAACCTCTGGTTCTTTCAGTTTATCCAGGTCCCATCTCCTTAAATTCCCACCTTTTTGCAGTTTCTTCAGTTTCAATCTGCAGTTCATAACCAATAGATTGTGGTCAGAATCTACATCTGCCCCAGGAAATGTCTTACAATTTAAAACCTGGTCCCTAAATCTCTGTCTTACCATTATATAATCTATCTGAAACCTGTCAGTATCTCCAGGCTTCTTCCATGTATACAGCCTCCTTTCATGATTCTTGAACCAAGTGTTAGCTATGATTAAGTTGTGCTACCTATTACGACGGCAATAATCTCAAATCAAACCCTAGTAAATCTCAGGTATCCACCTTCCATCTTAGGAACAAACAAGCCAAACGGAAACTTTAATGAATGAACACACTGCAGTGTTGAGATCAAATGGCACAACACAAAAGTAGTAGCAAAGACCATCATGCAGAAATGCAGTGTACCTTCTTGAGTCTGGGGGCCAACCTTATATTCCAGTAAGTACATGTAAAATCAAGGAATGAAATAAATTTTACAACATGATAATTTTTAAAGCAGTCGATCTACTTGCACTGGGTGGACACTTTCTCTGTCTACTACGTCATCAATTCTTCTTGTGCTCAACTCTTTAAGTGTATGCTCCCATCGTTCTTAGGAACAATTCCCAGTGGGTTAATGTATTCACTTCTAGCTTGCTCAGTAACTCTCCAAGATGACATCCCTCTCTCTTTCCACAGCTTCCTCTTTGAATATGGTACAGCATGTACTTTTGCCACAAATTTCTCATGGGATTATACTGTTAGTTCACACTCAAAGCCTTTACCTGTCCTGGAGCCTGAAAAATAGCTCCTTGAACTGTGCAAGTACTCTCTTTAAATCTTCCTTTTGATTACTAGGTGGAACCTAATTCTCTCCACTTTACCCTCTGTTTACTCCAAAGTATCGTTTATTTTGAGTTTCCTTGGTATATTCCCTCTACGTCCATTTCTTCGTGTATTATAAATGCTTATTGCTTTTGGTATGCCATTGTCCTGGCAACAATCCATAAAGGAAATACTCAAGTTGCCCCTGGCAACAATCCATAAAGGAAATACTCAAGTTGTCCCCCTCATATCTAAATTGGTCTTTAACAATACTACTAAATCTTGTCCTTGCACACATACCTCCATCTCTTTACCCTCGAAGTCTGTTGTGCAATTAATTTTTTTTTTTTTTTTTAAATCTACACACACCAAAATTTTTACTCAAATTGTAAATGGTCGAGAAATTTTGGTCTGCTCAGCATCATGGGTAACCATACTTCATTTTAACAGCTCTTGAAAGTTTCCCTGTTGCACCTAAAATTTTCACGCCCGTAACTGGCAAAACAGAAAAATTTTCTGTCTTTAGGATAGATTCATAGAATTACTGGAGAAATCTGACGCTTCTGAACCACTACCTAGTACAGTGTCTGCAGTGGCACTTACTAATTAGGCAGTAGTTATTGGTTTCACATTATTAATAAAATTACTATTATCCTCTTCTTCTTCCAAAAAATCAGTATCTCCTTCCTAATAAAACCAGAACAATCCCTTGATTCTTTATTATGAGTAACAGTTAGTAAACAAAAATGAAAATCGGCAGCCTATTGTGAAGTGATAAATTGCACGTTTTTTGCCCGACGCACCTCTAGTACAACCAAATTACGAAGCTTCTCATCACTAATAATTCTTTTAGAAACAAATTCATCTTCATCACTGTTTTCAGCTTCAAAAATAAATTCCATAACATTTTCCTTATTCCTAGTAGATACTTCATAAGTGTCAATACCCTGCTCACCTATCACGTTGTCACCACAACTTACCTCTTTTAAATCCTCTTGCAATTGTTCTTCAGTTTCAGGAGACAACAAACTCGATATCTCACTGCTAAAATTACGGTGTACCCCTTGTCATCCTTTGAATTTACACCAAATACTTCTGTTAATGACTCTTAAAATGTCACAGATGCTCTACAAATTCTGTTCCCCATCAAATCAATCCCTTTTTTCACATCAAAAGCATTGGTAATGTTTAATTGGTGAACGGAGGTGAGTTCTGCTGAATGTGCGTTGTGTGGAATAGACTGGGTGACAGGAATGCTGCCCCCTGCCTCCAGCACGTTATGACTTGGTATGGGTATCCTGGGTTCGAATGCTGCGTCTCTTCCAGTTCCTGCCTCCAAATCGTGTGACATTTCAGTGAAAGTGGAAGTTCTCACAGACATGGAAATATGGATAAATGAAACAATAGTTACTCAAAATGTGTGAGAAAAATAAGAGACTGTGGGTCAGTAGTTTGAATGAAAATGCTGTCCCAGTCTGCCACACTATAGTACAACATTCAGTAATATCTTCCTCTCATTAGGTAATGCACAGTTTACAGCCGTCTCTTGCACCATTGTAAGCCATTTATTCGCCACGCCCTGAAGGACAGCATTCGAACTCCGCTTCTAGATATGTTGGCCAACATCGATGACCCTGATTTAGAATTATTATCTAGTTATTCATACCACTTACTGCTGTGTGTTGTCTGCCATGGTGCAGTGGTGACGTGCAGGTCACTGATGAAATTGCTGCCTTGTGCAGTTATTTAGAATTTAAATTTGTGATTAAAATGTGGTACATTCAGCATTCATACATGTGACATGGATAGGTTTGCATGGCTATACAGTATTTAGAATAATAAACTATGCATATTTTTAATAATACCCAAGTACAAATAGATGTTGAGTTCATGGGTTCACAGAAAATTAGGTTATACCTATTCAGTAGGCTGTGACATATGCCTTGCTTTGCCAGTTGTTGAAGGTAATTACAATTTTCTGTTAAATTGAAGAAGTAAGGTAATTGCACGGAGTTAGTAAAATACTAGAAACTGCACACAACATCACAACTTCTGTAAATAAGACAGATAAAACAAATTTCAATATAATTGACAATTATAACATTCTGGTAATTGTGTGGGTATGAGCAATATTTCTTATGTTTCTGACAAGTTTAGTAAGAAAGTATAGTGCAGTGTCTCTTTAAATTTCAGTGCAACAATATAAATAGAATACAATTAAAAGTACTTTAATATGGATAATGTGAGAGCCATTTTAAGCTAGGAAAGAAGTAAAAATAAATAGCTTGGTGTGTCTGTCTGCTGAAGGTAAAATTTTCTCAAACTTAAAACTTCATTTGGTAATACATAAGAAATTGTAAATGCATAGTTTTTACAAACGTGTTACACACATAAAAGAAGCCTGTCTTGAAGGGAAATGAAGACGTCATGGTTTTTATTAATTTATTTTATAGTGTGTTTTTGGCTTTGCGTTTGTAAATAAGCAGAACAAAGTGTTCAGTAGTTTCCAGTGTTCTGTCTCTGAATTAATTAATGTAAAATTAAATTTGACAGAAGACAGTGCTGTTCATGGGTAATTTTTTTCTGGTTCATTTATTTCTTCTTTCAGAACTTTGTCCGGGACTTTTTTATGACATATATGCACCTTGCAAACTCTTGCATAAATTGTTACAAACTGATATTGTGAAATTTTGTCAAACTACATTTTATAGAGAGATGGTACTTCTACTAGAGTAAAAGTTAAGACAGTAAGAGATTGTATGAATATGTTAACTAATTGTGCCCACAAGAACTAAATTGTAGTACTACCTGGAAAATTTATAGCATTTGTAAGCACATATCAGTGTGGTATTGTTTAGGTATGTGTATAATTAAGACTGAACATAATCCATAATACTGCTGTGTTCCTCATTATTACAGACGTCCTATCTCGATAGTTTTCTGTTTTGTGTTATATCATCCTTAATTTTCACTTGTTTCTGCATATTCATATTTGATCACAACTCTGAATTAAATGCTATTGAAGATATTTTTGTGTGACTTCGTGAAGACAGCAGAGCTGTTGACCAAATTTTGACTTTAATTGAACCAATATTTTCTTAGAATTATTGTAGATACTGCTTTTATTAATGCAAAAAATAAAGTGCAGTAAAAAAAAATGATCTGAGGAATGTGAGTATTTCAGCATCAATATATTCAGTGTACAGAATTGTGTTTGTGTATCATGAAAAGTGTTTCATTGTGAACGCAAGCTCATTGTGCAAGGCACTTTGTAAGAATTTTATAAATCCTGTCATTCATCTTGGATTTAGTTGATGTTAGAGATTCACTAGGGTGTTTCGGTATAACCATGATTTAGTGTTGGTAATAGCCTCTAAATAATAGCATTTGTAGCAACAATATTGTCTACTTTTAGTGCCACCATAGGTATATTATTATTTTTGTTGTATTCTAAGTTATATAGTTATATAGAAATCCATTGTTAGAAATGTTCATATTTCTTTGAAATGGGGACAATATTGTTAATTAATAATTTTTGGTTACAGTGTAATTCATTTTATCACAGTAATAGTGTATAGTACTATTTCATAAATTTGTATCATTCTGTAGTTACTTCAGTTAAACAAGACACACATTTTGACATAATTCTAAATCTGAGATTCTCCAAGGGATTTGTGAAACATAATTGATGTGAGATATTGTAGAAATAAGTTCAGCACTATTTTTATCAGTCATCAAATTGACAGTTGTTAGTAATGACTCTCGTCATAAATGTTGCATGCTGCTCACAACTCGTAGCACACCTGTGAAGCCAATTAAAAACAATCTAAACTAGTGTTTGTGACAGAGCATAACCACAACAACCTTTGAACTTTGGTCTTGGTGTTCAGAAACATTGTGCACACCTGACAGCACCAAATATTGGTATCAAAATGAAGTGAACTGGATGTAAGGGGAACTGTCAGACCCTGCAAATGAGGCCTCATACTTACCACCACAGTGTGAAGAACTTCAAGCGAGGCATACTGCTACTCTTCTGGGAGATGTTCTCACAAAAAACATTCATCAGGAACTTTAGGGGAGGCACTGGAAACACAGAACATTTTGTCACTGTCATTCTTAGAGGAATGCAGAGTATGTGATAAACATTCTGTTGAGAGTTTGAAATCCTCCAAAGAAAAAGTATGTGAAATTGCAAGTGAGATAAAATGAAAATCAGTTGGATCCCTCGACTTTTCCTTGATGAAAATGCCAATCTGCATCTAGGATGTGGATTTCTACTGGACACCATTAACGTCTTTGGTGTTCCTTGGTGATGATGTTGAAGTACTGAACAGACTGAGACCACAAAGATGATGTGGCACATGCTGCAGTTGAATCTGTGTGATCTCTTCCTGAAGTGTGTGCGTTTAACATATAGCTTCCACAATGTCTCCATTGAAAGCTGATCTTCATCTACAAGTGACTGATCTCCACTGGGCACTGTATACGCATTTAGTATTTTTTTGTTGGAGAAGATAGTTCTTGTATCCCGCCATCTGGAGATCTGCATCAAAACAAGACAGCTTGATCACAACCTTGAAGATACTTCAAGTCCAGGTGTTTACTTCAGGGAGAGACATCGGAAAGTACACTCCTGTAAAACCTCACCATACTAAAATAGTACTTTTGCAAATGGAGATTCCAAACAAAGCCAGTAAAATGGAGGGAACTGGTTCCATCGCTATAATAAAGAGGCACACAGGAACTTACAAGTGTAATTTCAAAGGGCCAAAGTTTCCCATAACTGTGTCCCTAAATACCTATGTGACATGGCCAGTCAGACACTATCATTCAAATAGGACTGCACAAACTGTGAAAGAAGCTTGGCTCGATAGTAAATCTACCCCACAAAATAGCAAAAACACAGCTGAGAAGGAAATACAGAGACACTACATAGTGGTACAATTTCACTTGTTCTCAGCTTCTGATATTGTGCCCAAGCATGGGAAAACTAGTGCCCAAGCAGCTTAGATAGATATACATCTTAATGAGGCAATGACGACTATCACTGGCACTGTTGGATCTACTCCTATTCAGTGGTTGCTTGATCTATCCAATATTGCCCTTCCATATCTGAGAATAAAAGGTAGTAGGGTGCAGAATTGTCAAAAAGAAAGTCACATAAAAATTAAAATCTATATAGCCCTTTCCAGATTCCACCAGCAGTATACGCCTGGAGTCATAAAAGCCACCTTTGATCACATTCTGTGTCAGTCATTTTAGATGACTGAAAGAGGAAAGAACTCTATGAATATCCATCCCAGAATGTCCAACTAATTCAAAACCCATTGGAAAAAGTTGCAATGTTTGATCTGTCCCATAATGAATGATGAAGACTCGGCCACACCCAAACAGGACGAGAGATGCGGGCACATCTGGAAGAAGTGGGGTTATTATGAAAGTGCTGTGTGTGAGTGTAGTGTGGAGGAATAGACACAGACATTGTCCTTCGGTTCACACTTCTAAAGTCGGTCTGAAAGACTTCCATGAAGTGACACTCAGTGCTTTGATATGCTTGTCTAATTTAAACATTAACATGTAAATTCACTGTGTATTTACATGTTTATTTTCTGTTGTGCCAGGACATGATGATTCAACCATGTGCACCCATATGTTGCAACTTGTGCACACTACAAGCAACAATTAAATGTGCATCATTAGTATTTTGAATGCACAGGATACTAGCTGCATTTCTTAAGCGTGTTTGACTACACTCCAAATTTTTCTGGTGTTCATCATATAACAGCAGCTCATGCCACCATGGTAAATCACAGAGTCACTGAATGCTACTGTACTGTCTGTGACGGAGAGACGTCTACAGACATTAAAGTAACCTCTGGCGTGCCACAGGGGAGTGTTATGGGACCATTGCTTTTCACAATATATATAAATGACCTAGTAGATAGTGTCAGAAGTTCCATGCGGCTTTTCGCGGATGATGCTGTAGTATACAGAGAAGTTGCAGCATTAGAAAATTGTAGCGAAATGCAGGAAGATCTGCAGCGGATAGGCACTTGGTGCAGGGAGTGGCAACTGACCCTTAACATAGACAAATGTAATGTATTGCGAATACATAGAAAGAAGGATCCTTTATTGTATGATTATATGATAGCGGAACAAACACTGGTAGCAGTAAAATATCTGGGAGTATGCGTGCGGAACGATTTGAAGTGGAATGATCATATAAAATTAATTGTTGGTAAGGCGGGTACCAGGTTGAGATTCATTGGGAGAGTCCTTAGAAAATGTAGTCCATCAACAAAGGAGGTGGCTTACAAAACACTCGTTCGACCTATACTTGAGTATTGCTCATCAGTGTGGGATCCGTACCAGATCGGGCTGACGGAGGAGATAGAGAAGATCCAAAGGAGAGCGGCGCGTTTCGTCACAGGGTTATTTGGTAATCGTGATAGCGTTACGGAGATGTTTAACAAACTCAAGTGGCAGACTCTGCAAGAGAGGCGCTCTGCATCGCGGTGTAGCTTGCTCGCCAGGTTTCGAGAGGGTGCGTTTCTGGATGAGGTATCGAATATATTGCTTCCCCCTACTTATACCTCCCGAGGAGATCACGAATGTAAAATTAGAGAGATTAGAGCGCGCACAGAGGCTTTCAGACAGTCGTTCTTCCCGCGAACCATACGCGACTGGAACAGGAAAGGGAGATAATGACAGTGGCACGTAAAGTGCCCTCCGCCACACACCGTTGGGTGGCTTGCGGAGTATAAATGTAGATGTAGATGAAATGACATAAGGTAGTGTCTGCTCTTGAAGCAGCCAACTGTAGGATATACAGTACAGAATGAATGACATGGAGTAGCACCTTGCACGAGGAAGCTACATTCTGATGTTTAACAAACAAGTGAAAGAGATGTGAATGACTTTCACAATATAAGTATTGGATATAAAGCTTTACCAATAGCTGGGTGTACATGATGTACACTTCCTCAGTGGCATTTAATCTTCATGTATCGAAGACTTGCTTGTGGTATGCAGGTGTCAGATGTAGAGCAAACTGTGAAGAGGGAAATAGTTGTCAATCAATACATATGGATTCAGAATGTCACAACTTCTGTCAAGTGCACTGAATTTTGTTAGAAAAAAGCTTAATGTGCATTTACATGTTTGAAATTCCATATCAGTAAACTCTTGAAAACCCTATCTTACATAAACTTTTCTCAATTCAGAATTTGTACATCAGCAGCTGTGCTCAGTGGTACCCAGACTTCAGATAAAATATTCTGTAATAAAATGAATGAAATCATCTGTAGAGGAGACATAGACAAGGGAACAAAATTTTTTTTCCTCAATACATCAGCAGCTTGATGATCTTGTTTCTGTTTTGACATATGTTTTTGTTATTTAAATGTGCAACTTTGTTTGCTCCCACACCAGTGTTCAAAGAATTTTTTTTTTTTTTTTACTGTGTGAAAGAGTGTTTTATTTAACGTAAATTTTGAAGCAAGCAACATTCTGTGTTTGGTTGCAAAAATACTGCTCAAGCAGTGACTTACTATTTGCTTTTATCATAGCTGATGTGGTCATGTAATAAGGTTCTGTGTGCGTAAGAGTGAGGAGTGATGTTAAGAAATGTTTTCTAATTGTGATTGTTGAACAAATCATTAATTTTCAGTGATGTTTGCGTAATAAATGATACATATGAGTATCCAGTGTAAATCACCTGTAAGATAGATATACATTATCATGATGGCTAAGATTCTGTAGTATACAAGCTAAAAATAAATTTTCTTTTTAGGTGATCAGAATAACTGATAATTATAAAAGAAGAATTAATTCTTCTGTGATGCCTAAACTTTTTTCTGTTTTCTTGTTGCTTTTTTCCAATTTGCATTTCCAATTTTCTGTCTCAAACAACAAGTATTTTGCAAGGTCACCCTCCCCTACTTACCATGAAGCAAAGTCCAGTGGAATGTGTAATCTATAGGTAATTAATTGTAAATATATTATTATAAGGTGAATCTGAAAAGTTTGGTAAATGGTCCCATGTGTTAAAAACTGCCCTCATTAGTATGAGACACCCTCAAATAATCACTGAGAGACATGTCAAGTACTTCATACCTGTAAAAATGAAGCAGTGGTGCACACTGTGACTAAGTTAATAGTCAGTGTTAGAACTTGTGCCATTTCAGAATTGAGCAACACATGATCTTGAAGTTTTACTTCAAATTAGGGGAAACTGTGATAGAGACTCATGTTAGTGCAAGTGTATGGCACTGAAGCAGTGAATAAAAGTGTGTGTGTGTGTGTGTGTGTGTGTGTGTGTAGGCAACATCAAATGAGTGCAACAGATGCTTACAGATGTGCAGCAGCTGTTCTTCTGGCAGAAGAGTTGAAGATAATCAAAGACAGGGTAAGCACTATTGTTCGCGTCATTTGAAAAGGCAGAAGATTTATGCCCAGTTTGTACTGCAGGTACTGACAGACAGACAAACTAAAGTGGAAACATCTGGAGATTTAATGGACATATCTGACCAGAATACACAGGTTTTGGAAACCATCATTACAACAATGAAATGTGGTGCTACCAATCGATGTGGAGACTGACCAACAGTCAGTGGCATTGTGTTCATTGTCTTCTCCACCTCGCAAAAAACAGTTGGCTGACGAAATCCAAGATAAAAATGATAGTGAAAGTCTTTTTTGACAGCAAGGGCTTGGTGCATCATGTTTTTATACTTGAGGATCAAACTGTTAATGCGGAATTTTACAAGGGAGTTGTGAAATGGCTGCTGCAATGCATCTACAAGGTTTGAACAGAACTGCAGTGGAGTGGACAGTAAAATTTCTTCCATGACAATGCCCGTCCACACACTGTGATCAGTGTGCTCAGCTTTGTCACTTCAACACAGGTGACAGTTCCTCAGCAACCTCCTTATTTTCCAGTTTTGGTGCCAGCAGACTTACTTTTGTTTCCCTGCCTTAAAGCAGCCATGAAAAGCTTCAGGCTTGCAGGCTTCACAGATATCCAACAACACATGACTATTATGCTTAGTTTGATTCCACAAGAAGTGTTTGCTGACATTTTCCAAGAGCTATACTACCAATGTCAGAAGTGTGTTGCAGCTAATGGTGATCACTTTGAAGTGCAGTAACTCTTGTTTTCTTTATTTTCTGAGCCCATTTACGAAATTTTCCAGATGCACTGATTAAATTGTTATTTGCAAACCAAAACATAGAGCGCACAAGTGATTTCTATCAATGTGTGTTCATGATTATAATGGCCTTTAGCTTACAGGTGTGTTAATGCTAGCGGTACTTCTGTTCTTCCTCATTTCAGGAAAGCAAATTTCGTAACTCACTGTGTAGTTCACAGCTGTGAAGTACACCAATGTGTGCTTGTTTTAACACATTTAAATATTTTGAGAGATTTTTGTTGTAATAAACTATGATCACACCAATATGACGCAATACTGTTAGTAGTTATTTATATGTAACGTGTTTCACAGGTCTTGTTTAAGCACTAACATCATTTCATTACTATTACTTATGTTGACTGTTCAAAACAAAGTTGAAAATAAGTTACATATTGTGCTTCTATATCCAGAATGTATGTTCAGGGTCTTTAAAGTTTGCCACATACCTTACTTTGCACTTTAATTTGTTAACAGAATGATGTGAGAAGTAATTATGGACTGTTTACAGTCGAATTAGCATGTTTCAATTATGTTAAAAAGAAACCAGAAGATGTCCACAGATATAATAAGCCTATGTTGAATTGTTAACCATGGTAGCTAATGTTGTTGTGACATGTTGGACCAGAGATAATAATAAAATATTGTAAACACCTAGGACTGTGTTTTTCATGTGTGATTCATTGACTTAATTACAAAAAGATTTTGCTTGTATGAGGGTGATTTGATGATAGACCCAGTACATAATGTTTTCACAACACACAGATGTTACTAAAACTGAGCAAGGGAAAAAAAGTTCTCAGCCTAGCTGCATTTTATAAGTAAAAAATGTGTGTAGTACCTCTTCCCACCTATGCGTTTTATCCAATATTTTCTCAGGGAATAGATTTAATTCCTGATGTGTGATTCTGTAAAGCTTTCCTCTTGAACAAACACTCTTCATTGCCTTCAAAATATTTTTATCCACAAATTTCTTTAGATGTAGGAAGATGTGGAAGTCAGCCAGTGTCAAATCAGGACAACAGGGTAGAAGTTACAGCAATTTGTACTTAGAAAAATCCATTAATCTTTGTGGACACATTCTTCACCATAAGAAACATTACTTTGTTTTCTTTTTGCAGTTCAGGCACTTATCTTATGAATTTTCATCAAATGGATCCAGAGAACTTGCCTGGCATTCACCAATTTCTGTTCTATCTTTTGCAAGGTTATCAACAGGAAAATACCATTCGTGTCCCAACAAATGATGACAATAATTTCTCCAGAATATGAAATTAACTTTCTCTTTTTACTAGCTTTTTGTAAGCCATTAGCTGGATTTTATTGTATTTGTAGTGAGAAGTGGTGGTTACATGGTCCATTCACAGCAACGAATTGGTGCACTAAATAATTGGAATTATCTTTAAAATGACAGAAATTGTGTGGAGGAATTTATTTTCACGTGTGTTTTGCTCTATTTTGCTCAGCATTCAAACACCTTTACTCACCGATTGTCCTGTTCCTTTCTACATGTTGTTATCTGTGGTGACAATTTTTGGAGTGTGTCTCATAGATCTTATTCAAAACAAGTACAACCACATCTGAATTTGGTAGCCAGTTCCTTAGGTGTTACATTGAAGGAGCAGACTGCCATAAACATAAACCTTCACTAATTTCAGATCTATTGGCAATACGCTGCCCCCAAACAATACTGTATTTTTGTGTTTGAATAAAATGCACACACAAATATAACTACTCTGAAAAGCCATATGAACCAAACCATTCCAGATTTGTGGACATAAAAAACAAATTTGATTGTTACCAATATTGTGTCTATGCAAGACAAGTGTTTCTCATGCCTGTCTTTATATTGTGCCACACTATATCTGACTAGTTGAGTAAATGTCTGGAAGACCCACAGTGCATACAAAACTGCTTTGAGAAGCTTTGTGCTTAGTGTCCTCATCCGTAGTTCCTTCTTTTCAGACAGGAGAAAAATTTGGGCACAAGAGTTTAGCTGTCTGTAGTTCCCAAACGATTTTGTTTGTTTCTCTCCTAGACTAATGTGACAAAACATTGCCAGGCATTCATTTGTTGGTAATTGAGGTGTATGCTATATCATAAGCTATCTGTAAACGTATGTCATGTCTGTGTAGATTCATAACAGGACAGTATGTTCATTCACTACTTAAATCATGTAAACATCCTTATTTAAACCATATCTTCAAATAATTTGAGATAGTAAACACTTTTCTTGAAGTGCTCGTCAGAGTGGAGCAATAAGACTGTTGTTGCATAGATCTTGGTGATAACAGTATAATTGTTCAATAAAATTTTTCTGGGTTTGTGACCGCATTGTCAGTATATAAAACTACCAACATTTCGGTCCCTGTTGCAGGTGACTTCCTTCAGGGTAATTTTGTTTACAGATGAACGAGAAAACTGTTTCTTATATACCTGTAGACTTGGCTGTTATCTCATTCTGATAGGCTGTTAAGGGTGAAGGGGAGGGATGTTAGAAGTCTTTGTTGGTGTATATGATTGATGCACTGTTTCAGCTACAATCCCTTAGTGATGTGAAAAAATTTTATCGTTATTGCAAATGGACTAAACAAGTTGTTAATTATTTCAACATGGTAGACCCATTCTGTGGTCATTGCAATGCCCAGAGTTGAGGCAATATATTTCCATGTGAAACCTAATCTGCAGTCAGCCATTGTAAATATATTAGTTGCTATAGATTTGAAGGAAGAAAGTTATTGCGCTAGTTACGTGATATGTGCAAAAAAGTGTTCTTCTAGAACTACATTTACACACTTGCAGAATTCATCACATCAGCCATTACTGAACTAGATGCTGTGTGGCTGGCAGCATCCACTACCAGACCGCATGCCTGACGCCATGTGCATGGTCTGACGATGAAACATCCATCACTAAGTTTGTGGTAGTCAACTAGGTGAGCTCACTCTAATATGCCTGCACGCGTGCACACACACACACACACACACACACACACACACACACACACACACACACACACACACACCTTTTGCTTTCCTTAGAAAATAAAAATACAGTTGTTGAGGTCAGAAAAGCCGAGAAACACCCGAGGGAGAAACATTTCTACTAACTGTCATGTCTGATCTCATAGTGAGAGAGGACTCTATGATCAGTTTGTACCCTTGGCAAAAAATTGAAAGGTCGACTGCTGTGTTGATAAATAATAGTTTGCTTTTTGTACATCAGGGACAAAATAACAAATTCTAGTTTGCCTACCAATGGAGCACATACAGCACATAGATGATAGTTAAGTAACTAAAGATTTTCTGTTTATGTATTTGTTTAGAAATATCTGCCACAAAATTTATTATTGTGGGTAGTTTGTCAAAGAGTTTCGTTGCTATGTATTTCACTTCCTTCAGGGGCAAATCTGATTAACCAGATTGCAGTATAGATAATTTTCATTACCATATTGCATTTATTAGTGTCTCTTACTTTCAATGGCTTGTTGGCAATAAATTTTCTCCCTAAATAAATTCTATATGCAGCTTTTGGCTCTGCCATTGGATCACATCTTGTGTGTATCTCAATATTTCCTCAAGGCAACTGCTCGACATCACTAGGTGGTAACTCTGCTGCTGGTAAGCAGTAGCCACAAAGTATTCTGATTACTCTTTTAACTACAACTGAGAAATTTTGCTGTCAGCATTGCCACTTTTAAACTTGCCTTCCACAGAGATTTTGTAGTAGTACACACAAAAGCTGTTCTGATACATCCCATCTTCTTATCTGGTACATGAAGCTGTGTGTTGTCTCCATCTGACAGACACCTCACTGTTAATCTCTGCAACTATGAATGTTATGATGTAGGACTCTGGTGATGAAATGTTTGCCTCTTTCAACCGCAACTCCAGAATTGAGTGTCATAAATTTGAAGATACAAAATGTAACTGCCATCTTTACAATTCCCACTGCTATGAAGCAGAGAAAGAAAGTAATCTTTCACTTTTTTCCTTCTTATCATGAAGGGGAGATGCCTGGTTTACTCTCACCATTCTTGAACTGTTTGGATGCTGTACAGTAAACAGAATTTTGCCTAATTCCTGAATGGAAGCAGTTTTAACCTTTGTAATACCTGGGGGAGGGGGCTACGTTGTGCCCACATATTGAAAATATTCTAATGTAGTCCTGTACTTTGTATTTTAAACATTTGTGGAAAATATTTATTGTTTTCAATGATATTTATATCAGATCCAGTAACTGTCTTAAATTTTGCAGTAAAATTTAACCCAAATATCTAAGTCTTAGTAGCAAATATGGTTTCTTGCAACAAATTTCATATTTTCAGGTTTAAGTCCCTTCTTATACATCTACATAATTTGAAAGGGTATGTTGTGAAAAAAAAATCAAGAGTTAATGAAATTTATATATTTTTTAAATTTTTGTGGGATCGTAAAGTATCCCCCTCCCCCCCCAATTAGTGTAAACATTACAGAAAATGTGTTGGTAAAATAAGACAATGGAAACTCCAGGTAGGAATGTCAACAATGTAGAAAAAGATTGCTGCTTATCCTAAAGATGACACATTAAGTTGCAGACTGGCACAATTAAAAGACACTTCCATAAAAAGCTTTCGGTCACAGCCTTCATCAGCAAAAGTGAAACACACACCGTTCATATACACAAGCAAGCACACATCATACACACATCACTGCCAGCTCCAGCAGCTCAATCGGAATGACAGGCATTTACTGAAAAATTGAAGACAGTTACAGAATATGATACAAATAATCACTAAAAACAATAAATATTTTCTTCATAATTTTAAAATACAAAGTACCAGGCTAGATTACAATATTTTAAAATATTGGCACACAGCATCCCTACCCCAGGTATAGCAAGGTTTAAAATTGCTTCCACTCCAAGAATTATGCAAAATTTTGTTTATCATACAGCATCCAAACACAGAAGTTTCACAGTTCAAGAACTGTGTAAGTAATCCAAACACCTCCCCCTCACATTAAGGAGGGAAAAAGTGAAAGACTATTTTCTTGCTCCACTTGATAAGAGTGAGAATTGCAAACATGACAGTGACTTTTTGTCTCTTCGAGTGTATGATACTCGATTCTGGACGTGAAGCTGTAGGGGTCTGATGGAAGCTGTGGCTGAAAGCTTTTTGTGTGCATGTCTTAATTATACCTGTCTGCAACTTAGCATGTCATGCTTACGGTGAGTAGCAATCTGTCTTTTCCTACATTTTTAGAAAATACGTGGGTTTCGCTCAGATTGTGCTTTAAGATATTTTCAGGTTCTATACCCTACTTATAACTCAGTATGTATTTAAGAAGTATCTCATCAACAAAAGTTAAGCAAATTTAATGAAATATGTTTCTTTGTTGGTGTCCCCTCTCCCTTGGTATTAGGCATTATGTAAAATATGTTTGTATTTCTAGGATTAATGATCATCACTTTTCTATAGAAACATGAGTGAGTACAGAAGATCCTTCCCTAGTCGTTCAGGCTTACCTTATGCCAGTTTACTGGGTCTAGCAAGTTTAGAGTAACTGGAGCCACTGTTCAATAAATCAAAAAAGCTCATAGCCGATACATTCGGTAGAGTAACTAGAGTCACTGTTCAATAAATCCAAAAAGCTCATAGCCAATACATTCAGTGTTCAAAACAAATTCAGTTGAGTGTGCAAGACGTCACAGGTGCCTGTCATATGAGGTCCAGGACACACATGCCAAAAGGATATGTGGCTGACGAGGAGAGGCCCTGTATAATGAAATCAAACAATGGAAACTCAAGTTTGGAATATCAACAATGTAAGGAAAAGATAGATCGGTACTCATTATAAAGATGACACGTTAACTTGCAGACAGGCACAATTAAAGGGCACCTACACTTTAGCTTTAAGCCACAGCCTTCACCAGAAAGAGAGGAAAGAAACACACACACACATACGCACACACACGAGCAAGCACATCTCACGCACACACAACCGGCTGCTGAACTTGTTTGTGTGAATGAATGAGAGTCTGTGTTTCTCTTTCTATGTGGGCTGTGGCTGAAAGCTAGTGTGGAAATGTCTTAATTGTGCCACTTTGAAACTGAATGTGTCATCTGTATGGTAAGTAACAGTATCTTTTCTTTGCCTTGGTCATCTATATGGTGACATAGGTTAGAGTCCCAGGTACCACATTCTGCAGTCATTCAGCCCGGGAGGTACAGTAATCGCCAAAAGAATTTTGAAATGTTGCGGGATGTGCTAGAGCCTTAAAAATGAATGTTGTGCAGAATGGTTGTATTGTGTAATGGTTAAGATACAGTCGTCACATGCAAAAGGTGGTGGGTTTGAATCTTCTCAAATGCTTTGAACTTTTTGAGTCGCAGATAAGCACAACAAAAAGATGGTTCTAAATAAAGCTTTCGGCCCATAAGGCCTTAAATTACATTCCATCCTGGATTTCCCATTGTTTGCTTTGAAATTTTTCATTTTCAAACCTCTATCAAAATGATTATGATCAGTATTTTTAGTCAGTTAATTGGGTGCAAAATATATTTGTTACTTTGCTTCCTTGGTCACATTTTAATCTTCATATTCATTTTTTCATTAGGTCTAATTTTTGTAGCTATCTTTCTTTTCCCACTTTGAATCTTTGTTCATGTGACTTTAATTATTTTAATATATTAACTTTGATTTAATTTATTCTGTTTTATTGTCCTATATTTTTAAAGTACTTCAGGAGATTTGGGCCCACAACCTTTTGTATGTAAGAACTTTGCCTTAATTGTTGCACTACACAAATAAAGTGCGTAACACTCCTTTTTTTAATGCTCTAGAGTATTGTTCAAAATTTTGAATTTTTTTTCATTGAGTGCTAGCAGATGGGACCCCAACCGGGTGAATGGTTGTAGCCTGTGACACGTGCGATGTTAACATGCATCACCGTGTAGATGGTTTCAGACAGTAGATCCTACCTTTGAGAGCCACTGTTTGGGTGCGCAGGTAAGTCGAAATGATATTAGAAAAGTGAAACATATGAACTGTGCTCAGAAAAGAAAATGCTGAAAGAATAAAGCAAAAAAGGTTTGGAGCATTACTAAATAAGAAACATGCAAATAGCAGTTCAAACGAAACTGAGAATGAGTACCCTGAAAACACTGGTGACTTTAAATCATTGGCTACCAAATCCAGTGACTACTTCCTCACTGGAGAGAAAACGTTGCACCCACTAATAAACAGCCAAATACTCGAGTAGGGTTTTACTTTTGCAGTTGCTGTGTACCTCACCAATAGAAATTATCTCAAAAAATACAGCAGCTAAGGAGATGATAAAATTCATTAGGTTACTCAGAAGCAATAATTCTGTTGTATGTGACTTGATATCCAACAAAATGATAAAAATCTTGTGCTGACTAGATAGGGCTAGTCTTAAGTTGGATCTGTAATCATTCAGTAACTCAGGGCATATTTCCTGACAGCCTTTTATTAAAACCCACCTACAGAACTGAAGATAGCAAATCTTGTAATCATTTTTGTAAAGAAATAGTCGTAATTCAAGATTAAGAGCATTAGAGATGGAATTTACCATGAGCAAATAGGTGCTTCTGACTATAATGACATACCTCATTTAAAAGCCCTCATCTTCCTCCCCTTATCAAACTTGTTACTTTTTTCCAAAGGCTTCGTATTTCAAAAATAATTTATTGGTAAAGTTTTCGGGTTCCATTCTTGATGTGTGCTGATTTAAAAAATTCAGTTCCGCAGATTTGTAGCCCTTACTACAAAAATTCCCACTTCACTACAAAATGTTGTTAGTCGACTAATCATTTAACCTAGAAAATGATTATACTTTTTAGTCATTGATGATGGGTTCTGTGAATCCCCGAGGGAGTGTACATAACATTCGCAACACAGTTCCTATAATTCTGTCAATTTTCCTGTTATACAACCAATAGTGAAAAAGACTTGTTCCTTACTTATTATGAGTTCATGTCCACTAATTTGGTTTTCTTTCCTGTTGTAAATCAGAATAAAGTACCTTACTTTCTTCTTTTTCTTTCAAATGGGTGTGCTAAGGACCATGATATTCAACCATTCAGCCTGGAGAGGGACTTTATGTTTGCCCAGTAATCGCACATTCTCTGGCTATGTTTCTCCTTTCTCTCCTTTGTCCAAAGGACGCCGGTGTTTTTACGGGGCGATCTGTCCTGAAATCACTTTTCTTTTAGTATCCTTCTGAGAAGTGCTTGGTTTCTAATGTCACTTTCAGTTATGTTCACTTCCTGGATGTCTTTCTTGACTTCTATCAGCCCTGGTGTCACGGTCTTCCTGCTCTTCCAGTAGTTTAGAAGTCTTGTTTGGTCCATCCTTGTGATGTGTCCATAGAAAGCAAGACATCTCTTCCTGGCTACATCTTTGATTTTCTCAGTTGTATAGGTCCTGGTCTGATTGTCTTCTGTGCTCACCATCTGTTTTGGTCGGTACGAGCATTTTTCTCAGGAGTTTCCTCTCCTGAATCTCTAGTTCATCTGCCAAGCCTTTCCCATTCAGGTTCAAGCATTCTGAGGCATATGGGGCTTCATGGCAGATAACTGTTTGGTAGTGTTTTAGTTTGGAATAGGTATTTCTTATTATAGATGTTCTTGGTTAGTTGATATACTAATTGTAACTTATTAATCTGAGTTGTTAGTGCTGTTCCTTCTGATAGATTAGGTTCCAACCATTCTCCTAGATACTTGAATCTGTCAACTGTCACTGGGAGTATCACTGATGTTGGTGAGGTATTTTATCTTTTACAGTTGAAGTCCTACCTTGGCAGCCTCGAGTTTGAGCATATTTAGCTGCTTTACTGCTACTTCCACTGAGCTTGCTGTAAGTGCCAGATCATCTGCAAAAGCTAAACAGTCTACTACTAGTCCCTCCCGTTTGTGTCCCAGGTAAATACCATTCGCTATATTTTGTACTTCCATTTATTTTTTTACCCCTGGGTCACCTTGTCCAGTGCACAGTTGAAGAGAAGAGGTGAAAGTCCATCTCCCTATCTAACTCCTGTCTTTATCTCAAAGCTTCTGAAAGTGCTCTTCTGAACCTTACTCATGATCTAGTGTTACTCACGGTCTTTTTCTGATAAAGCTGTGGGTTTTCTGGTCCAGGCCCATCTCCTGCAAAATTCTCATAAGAGTATGCCATCGATTGAGTCTTATGCTTTCTTGAAGTTAACGAAAGTAACTATGTTCTGTTTATTTTGCTAGTTTAATTTGACTTAATACTGTCTTCAAGTTAAGGATCTGTTCAGCACAAGAATGTCCTTTTCTAAAACCACCCTGATAATCTTCAAGATTAGGGTCCAATTGAGGTTCGACTCTGTTCAATAATGCCTTAGGTAATATCTTATAGGTGACTGGTATCAGTGAGATCTCTCTATAATTGTTGATGTCAGTTAAATCACCCTTCTTGTGCAAGGAGTGGATCAGAGCAGATGTCCACTCATCTGGTAACTTGTCAGTATCCCAGATGTCGTGTAGGATCGCAGTCACCTTGCTGATTGCTTTGTCTCCAGCCTGCTTCCACAGCTCTGCAACTATAGCGTCTTCTCCTGGTGCTTTGTTATTCTTCAGGGACTGAATGATGTTTTTCACTTCTTCTTCTGTTGGTGTGTGAGAGTTTGGTTGTCTGGGACTGTCTTGATAGATAAAGGAGGTTTTAGGGGACTCACAGTTTTAGGGGACTCAAAATATTTGGCCAATATGCGGCAGTCGTCTTTGTCATTATAGGCTATGTTTCCGTCTGGTCCTTTGAAGTGTAAGTTGGGTGGGAGCATAGCTTCTAAGTTTTCGCTTGAAAGTTTGGTAAAAGTTTCTAGTGTTATTCTTCTTGAAGTCTTCATCTAATTGAGTCAATTGGTCCTGAGTACTGACGTTTAACCTGCCTGATGGTTTTGGCAGTTAGCTGGCACTGTTCTATGAATTTCTCCTTATTTGTTTTGGACGTCTGTGAGCTCCATCTTAGCCAAGCTGCTTGTCTCTGTGTGATCACTTGGTCACAGGTACTTGTCCACTACACATTTCTTCTGTTTCTTCAGTGGGGCGACTTCTGTTGCGGCTTTTACTAATTTTTACTAATTTGTCCCTTAGTTGGTCTCTGTGTTTGCATTCTCTCTGTAAGCATATTGCAGGTTTTCAATTTTTCCAAGTCAGACATGATAAGTTTGGGAGTTTGAGACTTTCTTGTATTCCTAGGTAGAAATCGGAACTTTATTTTTGAGAGGTAGTGGTCTGAGTCCAAGTTCGCCCCTCTTAACACACTCACATTCTGGACTTCTCTACAGGACTTACTTGAAATGGCCACATGAGCTATTTGAAACTATCCTAGGAATTTATTGGGTGAAGTCCAAGTCTTGTGTTTTCTTGGTAGATGCTTAAAAGCTGTTGATTTCATTACTAGGGTAAATGCTTTACAGAGTCCCACAAGTCGTTCTCCATTTCTGTTAGTGCGCATGTGAGCTGGGTATTCCCCCACTATATATTTACACTTCTGTTCTTTCCCTAACTGGGCGTTAAAATCACCCAATAATATGACTGTATTCCACTCTGGGATCTTGCCGATAGTGTCCTCGAGTTCTTCCCAAAGTTGGTCTGTGCCTTCAGAGTTTTTCTTGTTGTCCTGGTTGATAGGTGCATGTACATTCACAATGGTGTAGGCCTTATTGGAGCATCTAAATGTTAATAGACACACACTGAAGTATTATGTGAAAGGAAGTCGATAACTGAATGAAGTATTTTGTTACTGACAGTGAATCCAGTTCCCAAGTGAGCGGTGCTCTTCATCTTCCTAGGTCCACTTTGCCCTTGAACATTCGATAACCCTGAGATTCAAAGGCATGTTTGTCTGTATACCTGATCTCTTGTACTGCTGTGCTAAGGATCTTGTGTTGTGTCCGTGTCTGTCAGATGCTTGCTCGTGTTGAGCAAGGAGTTAACATTCAGTGTGACGAAGTAGTTGCATTGTGTATGCCGTACCTTATTATTCTTATACATGTCTGTCAACAGTTGTGCAGGACAGCTCTTAAGTCAGCAAATGATAGTCAAATTGCAAGTGTCTGTGTGTGTCTATCAGTTATCAAAATATACAAGGCATTTGTGAACTTCTTTGTGTCAGTCAGTCTCTAGAGCATTTTCACCAAGTTAACAAGTAGATGGTTACTAGTTAAAGTGCATGTTACAGTCAGTCTGCAGGTATTGTGCAATCCTTTCATGTAATGTATTTTCTACTTAGTATGTGTGAGTGAAGTTTCTGTATGCATTTTAACAGTACAACTGTGATCTGCCTCCCCCCACACCTCCCCCTTTTCCTCCACCTCCGATATGTGAGATTGTTTATTGGCTTAGCTTTTCAATCTGGTTGAAATATAAAAACTACTAATTGTTAAGAGGCTGAGCATCATAAAAGTGAAATTGTTTCAATAAATGTAAAGGAACAGAAAACTGTATGCTTCAATGCAGTGTATGATCTGCAACAAATGGCAGCACAATGATGCAGTAACAGGAGTGTGATTCAAGGCTAGAAAATGGGACAACCGAGGGCTAATAACAAGATAAAGTGAATTACACTCTCTTTTTCTAACGTGTATACACCCTTTATGCATGTAACCACACAGAAGGTATGTGCTTTTTCAGATGCCAGTCACATGTCTAAGTAAAAAAACATAATACATTAAGCAGGGGTGTTCAACACACAGGCCGCATGTGGCTCAAATCAAGTATAAATGTGGCCCAAGAAGTGCGCATCTGTTACATGACTGGTAAAAAAATATCCTATACAATTCAGTTTACGTAAACTTATGATAAATTTAATATTTTAAATCTGAAACTGAAACACCCGCCGCACAATGTTATTCTCTTCTTGGTCCATCCGATGTGTGTGTGTGTGTGTGTGTGTGTGTGTGTGTGTGTGTGTGTGTGTGTGTGTGCGTGCGCCATCCCCCCCCCCCCCCCCCCTTCTCCCAGTTATTGTTAGTGGTAAGTATATTATGCAGTCAAGAAATTCTTATCTTTTTCCACAGTGGCCCAGGTAAGCTAAAAGGTTGGACACCCCTGATCTAAAGGCTGTTTTTCCTCCCTGTAACTAACAGATTCTATATTATTTGAGTACAGACCAACTTCACCTTCAAAAACTGATTAACTGGACAAGCTCAGACAAAATAAAACACCCAAATACATTGAAGCAAATTGAGATGATTGACTAATTACAGCAAAGGAAACACAAATAGAAATATAACTACAAAATAACTTCATTGACTTTAATACATAAGGTTTTCATGTCCACTTGGCAAAATATAATCAAGTTTTTACCTTGTGTATGCAATGTGTGGCCATAATAGTGTTGCTGCCAATAATGCTGCAATACACAGCAGTATGGCAATTTGCCCGAGCAGAGGGTTACTGGTGGTTCCGAGATGTGTTCAGCGTGGTATCCATCAAGGACAGTGAGAATATTTTGTAAAGCCTCTCTCCTTGTCTGCAAATGCTTCCATCTCACTGACAGCCTTGCTTCTTCCTTCTCACGTCAACAGTGATGATTGACATTAACAGAACAGAGTTTTAATATTTTCCCCTGCAAACATAGTTGTTTGGAAAAGCAAATCAACTTGAAGCTAAACCAAACACTGTTATTAAAATGTTAATACTTTATGCCCATAGTCACAGGCTCACATGTAACAGTATGGGGACCATGTTCAGCTATAAACAGCATGTCACATCATGATAACCAGCTAACAGTAGCACAGCACCTAAACAACTTATGAGTATGTGGTAGGAGGGCATCAGGTTGGGTCATTCTGTGGTCCATGTTCTACGTAGGTACTGCAGAATGGCATGTCTATATCAACAAATGGCAAGTGTCATGCAATACGCTACACTGAGACGCGCCGTTCTGGGGAATACTGTTTCTGCCAGACGCGCCTGACAAATGACGAGCCGGCAGAAGTGAAATGGCCGACGAGAGAGAAGTCCTGGCTTCTTCGGGGTGAAACACTTTTGATACGTGTTCTGAGCATGGAATATTGTACTTACCATAAACATTTCAGATGACAGAGTCCATTAAACAGCAGCACAGTAATGTGTGTGATTTTTGTGACGAGTGTATATTACATTTACAGTGCATCTATCTCTTCTTGATCCAGGCAGTCGGGGTAAAAAAATATACATTCTGCCTCATGGTTGGGAGCTGTGAATGATAATTCCCACCGTTCTCATTCAGTGCTGTCACCAACTGTGCGCATTTTGCTCGCTGTGACTATCATTTGCAATGTTAGAAACGACAAATGAATGTAACAAGCTTTGATGAATACGCAGTATGGACACATTTATGTTCAAATCTGTTGCTCATTTATAGTAACGAATACGAAATTACGCCCATTGTAAGACAATTACTGTCAAATTACATAGATTGGTGGTAGCTGGAATGGGCAAGAAATCTACTGATGATAACTGTTGGGTCGATGAATCAAAAAAAGAGAAAATTAAAATACTGCTTCCCTTATAAGTTCAAAATATCGATTAATCTATAAAACGAATATCGACGATATATATCGACATCAAATTGCTGAAAAATTGATTTTTTTGTACATCCATATTTTTCCTCATTCGTGGTGTTAAATGTGAACTTGTGTAATCCAAACAATGAAACAATATTACTCCGCTTCAGTTTGAAAGATGGCATGCATATGTAGTTTTCTACAGGAATCTAGAGATGGGCCAAAGAGAGAACAAAGACGTATATCAGTGTGTTACATGCATGTACAGCCATGGCTGAGGAACACAAAGTAACATAAAGACCGCAGCCTGAAAAGTAACATTCTAGGGTATAGGAGATGGTCATTAAAATCAGAAAAGGTCAGTTCTTTACAGTTTAATCGGTTTTAGTCTATATTTTACGATTTTGGTCTAAAATAAGTTTTACATCACGTCATTTTTGTTTCTTGTGTGCAAATTTTCAGTTTTTTCAGACTGTGTGTTATAGAGCGGCATATGTCTAGTCGGAAGAGCAGAGAACAAAATAAAGTGAAACTGACAAGGTAAATGTCCAATCCGACATGTCGAAACCTGCCTTGAAATTTTTTGTACGTGAAGAATACACCAAGAGAAACTGTGTAGAAACTTTAGCTGCTAAGGCACACTACAAGTTTTTATTTTTAAGATGAAAATTCACAAATACGCAGCTCGCCAGGTGGCTGGTGAATTGAACACCCCTACCATAGCTGTAGCAGATAGTGCATGTGCAACAAAACAAGCATATAGCCTTGATTAACAGCACATCGGTAAACAGGTAACACAGAACAGCGCGATCGTTAACGTGTAAAACGAATTTCAGTTTCCGTTGATAGATTTACTGACACTACTCCAGCCTCGCTGTATCGCCTTCAGTTTCACGACCTTCGTGTACACTGATGGCTGTCGCACTGACCAAGGTGTCGGGTGTGCCTTCGTCATTGGCGTCGACGTTTTTCGGTATCGGCTTCCAGCACACAGCCCTGTTACCAGGCCACGGAGAACATCCGGCGACACAGGCTTTTCAATTGTGTCGTCTGCTCAGAGTCTCTCAGCCCCCTTCAAAGTCTCTGTGCGCTGTACACCGCCCATCCCGTTGTGCAACGGGTCCAGGAAAACTGTCACTTGATCACTCTTGATGGAGCCACTGTGATGTTTATGTGGGTTCCTGGTCATGTCGGTCTGCCAGGAAACGAGGCTGCAGTCCTCGTACCTCAGCCCACTACTTCCTGTATTCCCCCCGATGATCCGTGTGTTGCCCTCTGTCAGGAGGTGGTGTCACTTTGGCACTTACCCTTTATGGGAATAAGTTCAGATTGTTAAGCCTCTCTCAGTGGCTTGGACGCCGGGAGGAGGTCATTTTAACGAGGTTGCATAAAGGGCACTGCCTTTTTAGCCGTCGCCTTTTGTTAAGTGGCGCTCCCCACCACTTTGTGCACTCTGCGCCGAAGTTTTAACTGTCTGCCATTTCCTGACGGAATGCCCATATATTTATTTATTTATTTACCGTTTACGTTCCCGTTGGGTTTGCCGTCTGAGTTATCGGCCGTTTTAGCGAGCGACGCACGGGCTATTGACCGCGTTTTACTTTTTACTTTTTTAGTTCTGAACCTTGTATGGAGTGTAGCCATGTATGGAAGTGAAACATGGACGATAACTAGTTTGGACAAGAAGAGAATAGAAGCTTTCGAAATGTGGTGCTACAGAAGAATGCTGAAGACAAGGTGAGTAGATCACGTAACTAATGAGGAGGTATTGAATAGGATTGGGGAGAAGAGAAGTTTGTGGCACAACTTGACTAGAAGAAGGGATCGGTTGGTAGGACATGTTTTGAGGCATCAAGGGATCACAAATTTAGCATTGGAGGGCAGTGTGGAGGGTAAAAATCGTAGAGGGAGACCAAGAGATGAATACACTAAGCAGATTCAGAAGGATGTAGGTTGCAGTAGATACTGGGAGATGAAGAAGCTTGCACAGGATAGAGTAGCATGGAGAGCTGCATCAAACCAGTCTCAGGACTGAAGACCACAACAACAACAACAACAACAACAACCTTCGTTTCACTACTGTGTATTTTATAGCCCTTTCTCCACGCCCCTCCTGTTAGCAGTCTTCTCTTACAACGATTGGGACGGACTTGTAGTCGTTTTTTAACTCCTCTCCGTCTTCGTGTTCTATAGTTTTGACTTGGGCGCGCATGACCCCAGTTGTTTTTGCGCCCCAAAACAAAACAAAACAAACAAATTAGCAAGTTACTGTGTTATTGCTAATTGTTCACAAAGAAGGTAAAATGGAATTAATTTTCTTTGTGTTTTCTTCGTATATGCCTGCTAACAGCATCTGTCGTTTTGCAGGTTCCAGAGTTTCACAGTAATGTTGTGCACACTCTATGTTTTTAGCCTCGCAAAGATACAGTAAGAAGAACATCGTATGCAATCGAAATCACCTTCTCCTGAAGGCCTGCATATGTTTTATTTATTAGTTAATTTCTTGACATTCATTTGAATAATGTCTATATTTCGTTCGATATTGTGGAAACATTTCAAGACAGAAGAAATAGCTGACTATTCTGTGAATTGTAGTTTGAACGATGATTGTTGTGCTAATTAAAGTCCAAAGCAAAAATTCAGTACCTTTCTAGCCCAAAGAAAGATGGAGAGTGATAGCTTTCAGTGAAGGCTGTAAATTTTTTGGTTTAGTGTATGAGGTAGACGACGTTTAAAGTTAAGCTTTCTGCAAAGCCGGTTTTGTTTCATTAAATATGAACATGAATTGTATAAGTGAAAGAAAGATTTACACAGTACGAAATACGCACCAAAATGAAACTCACAAAAGAGTAAAAGAGGAACTGTTCGAACGATCTACAATTGCTTGTGATAGTGCACAGTGACCGAGGGAAATCTATGAGACTAAGCCCTCTGAGTTCTGATTGAGACCAATGTTGTTCATTTACAGGCTTCCTTGATCTGGTTAAACAGATTCAGATAATTATACAGGAAAGGAAGTTGCACAATTATGAAGTTTACTTTAAATGTGCGGGGGAGCTGTCGACAGGCAGTACTATAGACAAATTAGTAGCTACTTGTTATCCCGAAAGGTTGTGTGTAAAGCCAACAAGTCAAGTTTCGTTCAAACCGCACTGTATCATTTTGGACAAGAAAAACAGAGTCGTTTATGCAATCAATGAATGAATGCTATGACTAATTCATATATAACAATGCCAGCCATAAGTGTAGGTGGGTTATTTTTTCTACAGCTTTAAATCTGTCTTCAGAAACCTTTAGGCAAATAAAGGGCAAAAGTTAAAAAAAGGACTGTTTAGTTTCAAAAATCTTGTAATCGTAGTAACAAAAGTATGGGAAAGTGGGAGAGAAGTAGGCACTGAAAACCTGTAATTGCAGGACATAGATTCAGCAGGTAACATTGATCTACAGTGTATATACAAACAATACATTTCAGAAATAGTAAAGCACTGAAGTATAGCTATTCAAAAAGGCAATTTATAATTGCATCGAAAGATTTCGTTATTTAGTGACTCCGATGAAATAAATAAGAAGTGCAATTCGAAATGAGAAGTATGAATATACCTTTTCTCTGGAAACATATTAAGTCACAAAATTTACTATAGACGGTCAGATGTAATGCTCTGCTTTAGAGGACTGTGCAACGTAGGTGTAAATATTTAACACATCGTCATAGACGAACGTCTAATATGCACATCGAGGTAAATGCCAAATAAATAGGAGTATATGATATACGAACATGAAGTGCATATTATTTTGTAATGTAGCTAACAACAAAAGTGTGCATTTTGACAAAAAATATAAGCACACATTTTCAGCGAAAAAAATATGTTGGGTACTTGTTATACTATGATACAGATAATAATTAAAATTCAAATTCAATTTAAAATTGTATCAGTTGGTTCACATGAAATACAGCACCACAAACAAAAGTAAGCTATGCAGAAACAATGAAGGCAAAGGAAAATACAGACAACACGAAGTGCAGACTGTACTGTATAGTACGAGGATAGTTTGAAAAGTTCTCAGAACGGACTAGAAAAAAATTTTACATCACTGAAACTTTTATTTTTCAATGTAGTCTCCTTGTAGATTAATGCACTTGGTCCAACGATATTCCAGTGCCTTGACCCCATCTCGAAAATGAGTTTCCCCCAGGCCTGCAAAATAGTTGTCAACTCCGGCTATCAATTCTTTGTCTGAAGTGAATCTTCGTCTAACAAGAAAAGTTTCAGTTTTGGGAAGAGATGGAAGTCTGACGGAACCATATCAGGTGAATAATACGGGTGTGGCAACAATTCATACCTTCGTGTAATTTTGCCATGGCGACGGCACATGCGTGCGGGCGCGCATTGTCTTGACTGAAGATGACTTTCTTCCTTGATAAACTTGGCCTTTTTTCGCATATCTTTTGTTGCAATTTGTCCAGGAGGTTAGCATAGTATTTTCCAGTAATTGTTTGCTTAGTGGGGAGATAATCTACAAACAGAATCCCATTCGTATCTCTGTTGTTTTGTCTTTGGGGTAGTAGTGCACCCAAGTTTCATCTCTCGTTTGTGTCTCCTAAAACGGGCCAAACATAGTTCCGATATGTCCATTCTCATGCGCTTTTGATCCAGCGTCAAGAGTCGCGGCACCCATCTTCCAAATAATTATTTCATTTCTAATTCTTCAGATAAAATGTGATATATCCTGTCAGATGACATCTGGCAAGCGAGAGCAATTTCACACTCTTTCAATCGGCGATCCTCCATGACCATTTCGTGCACTTTCGCAATGATTACTGGAGTAGTGACACATATTGGCCGAGCGTTGCGCGGATCATCATCTAAGCTCTTCCGACCAAATTTAAATTCATTTGTCCACTTGGCCACAGTTGAATATGAAGGAGCAGAGTTCCCCAGTGTATTCTGGAAATCGGCCTGAATGTCCTTTGCTTTCATATCTTGCTTTACAAAGTACTTAATCACTGCTAGAATCTCGATTTTTTCCATCTTTGCAAATCACTACGCCGGAATAACAGAGCCACGTCGCCGCCGCAGCTCTGTTCCAAGAGCACTGACGTAACACGTGTTTACAGGCAACAGTCCAATGAATTTAACGTAAACATCTCGTTGCGCTAGCGCTGATCTCTCGTGGTGATTCCGAGAACTTTTCAAACCACCCTCGTAGCAGTGCATTCCTGGGCTTAGCCACCGGGAGGGGATACGGAACGTCCTCAGTCACCTAAATAAAATTACACACGACCTAGTTGCCGTGTAGTGAAATTGAAAAATATTTGATTTTCAGTCACACAACGAAACTGGGATACGAACTATCGATAGTGAACATCGCCCTTAGCCAACACCAATTACTGTACGTTGTTCGCCTTACTTGAGTCCAGAATTTACTTACAGTTAAATTTAATGTAAGCGCTGCCGTTTATTATTTTCATGCTGTGTTCTGTGGCGATTGTTTCTAACTATGGATAAGTTAGTAACAAGAAAGAAGAAGGTAACCGATTTTGACTCGTCCACTAGCATTAAGGGGCTCCGGAACGCCCTATACTTGCAATGTTAAAATAACGCTTATAAATTACATCTTTCCTCACAAAGTATTTGAGGTAGGAAGTTGAACTTTTTACAGATTATTTATTGGAATATGGGCTACAACTTAACACAGGGATTTTACAAAATTTTAGTTCAGTTATTAAAGATGATTTTTTTCAATTGTAATGAAAATTCACATTTTTTTGCAATTTTTTATTTATATATTCAAAAATATACAGTTTTTTGGAAAAAGGCTGTGTTAAATTACGCAGAAGGTACTGTGTAACATTTAATGAAAGTTTGAAACAAATATGTTTGGAAGATCCTTAGAAAACATGTAATTAGTATGAGAAAATAAAAGTTTTGGGAATCGAGCGACAAAGATTGGATTAACTTTTTAGTGCATTCCAGGTCCATAGGATGGATTATCTTCAACCTTTGCAAACTCCTCCTCCAGCTTCCTCTTGTTCCTCCTCCTGTTTACTCTTGCTTGTATTTCTAGACTCTTTACAGCCCTGTCTGCAGCCCGAAGGCGTTCCTTGTCTAAAGCAAGCATCGCTCGTACCATGTTAGAACCTATCTTCATTCCCATATTTCTAAATACCTTGCACCTTACAATGTTGCCATCATTGAAAGTCACAACAGCAACTTTACTTTTACTCATTATTATACTTCAACAAAACAGAGACTCAAGAAACAGAATTAATTACGAATATTTTCGAGATAACGACAGAGTAAATAAACATGAAACAATCGACAATCACACCAGCGATATATATTGAACCATCACAGGTTAGCCACAACACATACTTTATCTCACATCACTAAAATGTACCTGATGAGCACGGACGTTAATAATAACACCATTTGACAGCAGTTTAACAGCGCCACAGTGGGTCACGCCCAAGTAGAACACATTTCAAAAAAAAATTAAAAATAGTTGTAGTCTTCGGAATTGAATAAATTATATATCTATTAAAAGGTAATAGTCTGCAGATTCAGAAAACGCAAAAAGTAAAAATTGAACTTTTCATGATTTTGAGCCTTTCCGGAGCCCCTCAAGGTAAGTTAAAAATATGCGCGCACTATTACAATAGCCTAATTACCCATCTACAGCAGTCAAACGTTAGCACTGGAGTCATTGTTTAGAGACTAGTAGTTGCAATATTTCAGTGTTTCACAAAGCAGCGTGCATAAAAATACACTTGGGTTTGCCTGTGTCGCCCAAATATCACGTTGATCAGCAAAAATATCGCTCAGACGATGTTGGCTCCATTTCTTTAAAAAAATTGTTCAAAGTTCTATCATTACTAATCCAAAAGGCAAAATATCGCGCATTATGCTCACCCGGGCGGTATTCACTTACAAAAACCAATTCAGGTACTGAACACTAGGTACGGGCTTGTGGAAATGACAGTACATTCTATACTTTTCTAAAAGAGTTTTTCAGCAGGTTGCTTGAATTCATCTGAGCCGACTGTGCCCTACATCATCCCCCTCCTCAGGTCCAAAATCTATCTACGGTCTTGCAATACTATGTATAATAACGGAAATTCTCAATTACTCACAAAAATGAAATGATAGGTACTTCAATACTATTTGAGACTGAATTGAGGAACTTGGGATCCTCTGATGTGCTGAAGGAATTCTGACTGGGTTTCGCATAAGCAATAAATTGAAATACATGATCGTAGTAGCAGAAAGATAGTTATTGTCAAAAGAGATTTGAACTTGTTTAACTTTATAAGCAATTCAGCGCTTCGTTAAGATTTCTCTACTCTACAGTAGTGAACCTTTGTTTTGTTATCAATCATATTATATATATATATATATATATATATATATATATATAATTTGATGTACATACACTACTGACCATTAAAATTGCTACACCACGAAGATGACGTGATACAGACGCGAAATTTAACCGACAGGAACGACAGGAAGAAGATGCTGTGATATGCAAATGATTAGCTTTTCAGAGCATTCACACAAGGTTGGCGCCGGTGGCGACACCTACTACGTGCTGACATGAGGAAAGTTTCCAACCGATTTCTCATAAACAAACAGCAGTTGACCGGCGTTGCCTGATGAAACGTTGATGTGATGCCCCATGTAAGGAGGAGAAATGCGTACCATCACGTTTCCGACTTTGATAAAGGTCGGATTGTAGCCTATAGCGATTGCGGTTTATCGTATCGCGACATTGCTGCTCGCGTTGGTCGAGATCCAATGACTGTTAGCAGAATATGGAATCTGTGGGTTCAGGAGTGTGATACGGATCGCCGTGCTGGATCCTAACGGCCTCGTATCACTACCAGTCGAGATGACCGGCATCTTATCCGAATGGCTGTAACGCATCGTTACTAAGTGCTTTGAACGTCGTTTTTTTATGCCCATTGCATTCTATTACAACAGCCTTAATTTAATTTCATATTCCTTGCCAGAAATATGTGCTACACTTGTAGATGACCGTCTCTATAATGCACATTCACGAATGCATGTTACTTCCGTGTCAAAATTTATGCCATAGCAGCTGGCTGGCATTAGGCACATATGGCTATGAATTGTCAGTTCTGGAAGATAAGCAACTGTACTCAGTTCAAAGTGAATTCAACAACGTCATTTCAAATAAAGCTCTTCTCAAATTGCAGGATGAGTCAAGAGAAAAGATATGTATTTTGAAGGGTGATACTGTTAGTGATTCTGAACAGAAAACTTCTTATGGACATATCCCCCCATTCCGAATGGTTTCCGAGATACAACACATTTTATATCACTTTTGTACGTTTTTCTCAAATAACTCGAAAACCACACCCTCCAGCGAAAACGTTTTGCAGTACACAATTAAACTGGATTAAAGTTCCTACAAAAAAAAGCTGCTACTGATTTTTTTCTCTAGGACTAATAATTCGCGCGAAGAGAGCACCAGAGCACTAAAAATCTGGCGCGACGCTCATGCGCTGTGGGTTAGGTAATTTCTGTAGGCCAATTTGAGGTATTTTCTCGACGACAGACCTCAAGTATCCTGTATCAAAAATGTTCGTCTCAACTTCCTCTACTATAATACTGTGATACGTCGTAAACAGTGGTAATGTCTGAATAATACGGAAAATGACTAACAATATGCATTAAATGTGTACTATCTCGGAAACCATTCGCAATAGGGCATATGCCCATACGAAGTTTTTTGTTCAGACCCACTATCACCCCTCATAGCATGTGCCTTTCCCCACGGTTCACCCTCTATTACTGTCTTTGTATTTTCGTTTGTTACTTACCAGGAAAACTAAACTCGAAAGAAGCTGTTAAGCCAGCCGGAGTGGCCGAGTGGTTCTAGGCGCTTCAGTCTGGAACCGCGCGACCGCTACGGTCGCAGGTTCGAATCCTGCCTCGGGCATGAATGTGTGTGATGTCCTTAGGTTAGTTACGTTTAGGTAGTTCTAAGTTCTAGGGGACTGATGACCTCAGATGTTAAGTCCCATAGTGCTCAGAGCCATTTGAAGCTCTTAAGGTTAGTTAATATTGTTGGATTCGGCTGTTAGTTGCCAGATGCATATTATTGTAAAACACAGTCGTAACCGCGGGCCTCACGGATGCTCTGTTCGGAGCGCACGTGGCCAGCGGTCCGCCGTTTGACGACCACTGATGTAGACTGTTAACTTTGTTGTTCAGTAGTCAAAGATGCTAGGCCTTCACCAGGGAGATACCACTTACGGCGCGACACGAAGTCGCCTCTGCCGCGCATCTTAAAGTGATTCAGAGGGCACAGGCGTCGCCCTAGGACGCAGGCACTGCCGCGGTCGCACCCTGCGAGCTGGCGGGTCAGAGAGCGCTCCTGTGAATCACCGAGTGACGAGTCGGACGGCTGCAGGGACGCCACATAGACGCTGTAGGTGGCGTTGACAGTAGCCGGGAGGTCGGTGTGGAGGCCGTGGCTGCATCCCCGCGTGTTTGCCCCGGTGAGGTGAGATACGGCCCCGCGACCGCGCAACGCCTCATTAGACGGGGCTAAGCCACGACACCTCTCGGCAAACAATCGGCGAGGACACGGCGTGTCAGTGATAATGAGCCGGCAGTCTGCGGAAGGCACTCCGCACAGTAGCATCTGGCCGGAGGCACGAGCTTACTCCAGCGGAGCAGCACCATGCCGGGAGAGGGCAACACTCAGGTAAGTCTCACAGCTAACCCAGTGGCCAAATGATGCGCCGCGTGGAGTGGTCGCACCCTCTTGAACGGCACACGTAAGCTTTTTGTTCTGTACATATAGCTATAGCCAGAATGTGCACAATATTTGCACCTGAACGATGCGTTTTGGGACCACTATTATTTATTGTCAGTCACGTCAAATGCATTTATGAGTCAGTGGGATTGTAATCAATGAAGGAAAGGGAGCTCAAGTAAGCATTTTGTACCGTTTGCAGAGCTATTGCCAGAAGTATGCATAGTATATGGACCTCAAGTATGTATTTGGGTTCACTGTTATTTAAAATAAATCAAATTAAATGCTCTGAAAATGGAAATGAATGGATCGATGGGATTGTAATCAATTATGGAAAGGGAGCACAAGTTTTATTCGCAGAGTTATTGTCAGAAATGTGCACAGTGTCTGTCCTTCAAGGCTGTATTTTGGGACCACTATTGTTTAAAATAAATCAAATTAAATGCACTTAAATGTGTAATAAATTAATCGATAGGACTGCAATTAAGGAAGGGAATCGAGTGCACATACGCCTTTTACTTTATTCGCAGAGCTATTGCCAGAAATGTGCACAGTAGCTGTACCTCAATGACGCGTTTTGGGACCACTACTATTTAAGATAAACCAAATTAAATGCACAAAAAATCAAACAAATTAGTCGACGGCGTTGTAATAAATCATGGAAAAGCAGCACAAGTAAAATTTTTGTTGTATTCACAGTGCTATTGACAGAAATATGCATAGTACCGGAAAGTGAAATAAATGAATCGATACGATTGTAATCAATGAAGGGAAGACAGCACTAGTAAGGATTTTGTTCTGTTCACAGAGCTATTGCTAGAAATGTGCACAGTCGCTGTACCTCAAGGATGCGTTTTGGGACCACTACTGTTTAAGATAAATTAAATGCACAGAAAAGTGAAATAAATTACTCAAGGGGGCTGTAATAAATCATGGAAGGAGAGCACAGGTAAACTTCTTGTTGTATTCGCGGAACTGTTACCAGAAACGCGTTTTGATACCACTACTGTTTAAGATAAATTGAAGTCAGTGCACTGACAAGTGAAATCTGTGGATCGATGGGATGCAATATCCGTCTAGATCTGTATTCAGCAAGCCTTTTGATGTTCAGTTGGGGAGAATACTTCTGGTACCACTGTCTTTTCACTCCTTTGCTGTTCCGTTCGAGAATGGTTCTTAAGAAGAACGACTGTCCATAAACCTCCATGTGACCGGTAATTCCTCTGATTTTATCATCGTAGTCATTTGGCAAGACGTATTTGGGAGGAGATAATGTGCTGTCTTAGTCTTCTTGGAACGTACACTCACCAGATTTCAGCAGTATACCACTCCATGTAGCAGAGACTCGTGCTTACTGGACGAACCTGCAACGAAACGGGAAAATAGCATTTTTAAATCAATATCTAAAAATTGTACAGTGAAAATTTGAACCATTTTCTATGGGTGGTTGTTTATATAATTTCGATCCACTGTACAAAAACGGCTAAGAACAGCTTTTGTGGTTTTCTGTATAATTACATAGTAAGTTTGACCGTCTAAATCTCGGTAACGAATACTGATACTGAGAAAAGTTTCTACGTTCCCGGAGAACATCATATTATGAACGTATGTCAAACATCTCGGCGATTTTTTATGAACAGAAATTATAATAGAACCCAGTACGTTGTCCTTGATAGTGAGTGTTCAACGGAGGTGAGGGTATCATCTAGAGTGCCCCAGGGAAGTGTGGTAGGTCCGCTGTTGTTTTCTATCTACATAAATGATCTTTTGGATAGGGTGGATAGCAATGTGCGGCTGTTTGCTGATGATGCTGTAGTGTACGGGAAGGTGTCGTCGTTGAGTGACTGTAGGAGGATACAAGATGACTTGGACAGGATTTGTGATTGGTGTAAAGAATGGCAGCTAACTCTAAATATAGATAAATGTAAATTAATGCAGATGAATAGGAAAAAGAATCCTGTAATGTTTGAATACTCCATTAGTAGTGTAGCGCTTGACACAGTCACGTCGATTAAATATTTGGGCGTAACATTGCAGAGCGATATGAAGTGGGACAAGCATGTAATGGCAGTTGTGGGGAAGGCGGATAGTCGTCTTCGGTTCATTGGTAGAATTTTGGGAAGATGTGGTTCATCTGTAAAGGAGACCGCTTATAAAACACTAATACGACCTATTCTTGAGTACTGCTCGAGCGTTTGGGATCCCTATCAGGTCGGATTGAGGGAGGACATAGAAGCAGTTAGAGGTGGGCTGATAGATTTGTTACTGGTAGGTTTGATCATCACGCGAGTGTTACGGAAATGCTTCAGGAACTCGAGTGGGAGTCTCTAGAGGAAAGGAGGCGTTCTTTTCGTGAATCGCTACTGAGGAAATTTAGAGAACCAGGATTTGAGGCTGACTGCTGTACAATTTTACTGCCGCCAACTTACATTTCGCGGAAAGACCAGAAAGATAAGATAAGAGAGATTAGGGCTCGTACAGAGGCATATAGGCAGTCATTTTTCCCTCGTTCTCTTTGGGAATGGAACAGGGAGAGAAGATGCTAGTTGTGGTAAGAGGTACCCTCCGCCACGCACCGTATGGTGGATTGCGTAGTATGTATGTAGATGTAGATATAGATAAAAGTAGCCATCGCCATAATTAGGACTTTTGGTACTCAAAAATCATGATTTTTCGGTGTTTCCTCAGTACCCAGTCATGAACTAATGATGATGTCATAACCTGTCTGAGGCTCACCGTAGACCACACCTAGTGCGTAAGAACCAACCAGTCTGCTGAGTTTACTTGGGCTGGAAGAGTGTAATATTTCAATTTTGACCCTGAACTCCAGGATAGGTACAGTATGCCTACTCTTCCAGTAGGTATAGAAACGATCGCTACGCCAAGGGCTATCCAAAACATTTTAACTGTTATCTCTGTGATATGACACCTTGAAAAATTATATTTGCGCACACGGGTCTGTTTAGTATGGATAACTCCCACCAGAGCAACGATCTAGCATAGGTTCACGGGCGTATCGTAAACAATATCCTTTGCAGACTGACCATATTTTCCCAGAATCCTACCAATTCGCATTCGGGAGAACGACGTTTCAATCCCGCGTCTGGCCATCCTGATGTGGGTTTTCCGTTATTTCCTTAAATCACTCCAGGCAAATGCCGGGATGGTTCCTTTGAAAGGGCACGTCCGACTTCCTTCCCCGTCCTTCCCTAATCCGATGAGACTGATGACCTCGCTGTCTGGTCTCCTTCCCCAAACAACCCAACCCCAACCTACCAATTAAACCAAGGTATGTAGACAGTAATGGTTGTTACGAGCTTTCGAGATAATTTCAAGAATGAGACCTACGAGTGAATTTTAAATAGTGCACAAGATATTAGAAGTTAGGAAGTAAATATCTAAAGAATACAAGAAAGTACATTTGTATCATTTTCATGAGCTAGTCAGTCAGTGTCAGATTCATTGTAATTGTATTTCACCGAATTATTTAATAACTGAATACCAGTCTTTCGCGAAGGAGTCTTTGATGGATGTTGCACCACAAACATTTTTAATCTGAAGCTAGTTTTCTACCGAAGACTAACGGATCAAGAACACTCTCCGAACTACACTTGAATCAGACTGGAGACGCTAGAGCAGCAATGTAAATTACTGTCGTTTGTTTTTGCTTCGGTTTAGACGTTCAAGCGTAGCCAACATTCACGAAATTCAACTTTAACTGAAGAAAATATAACAAAGCTATTTCTCGCGAATATAAATTTGAAAATTATATTTATTTCATGAAATATAATTCGAAATAAACTTGAATTCAAAACGGAGAATTATTCAGTCCGGTTAAAAAAATTACTGAGAATGAAAAGTTGTCCGGAGAAACTGAAGAATCCGTCAATAAGGGAGTATCTGGTAACACTACTCGGTCGACTTCCCCGCTCCCCTGACGCACGTTGGAACTCTCTGCCGCTAGATGGCTCCGAATTTCAGAGTGGCATGGCCGTGTATATCGTGAACTATGTCGGTGCCTGAGAAGCAGCGTGCTGTAATGTAGTTTCTAACCGTAGAAAATCTGAGTAAAGAGTAAGTATGGGAAATTTTTCGACCGCCCCTTATAGATAGTTCGTATCCACCAGATTTATCGCATAAAGACTTCTTTTTCTATCCTTTATTTCAAACGAACAAATCCGTCACAGTGATTGTCATTCCGTCAAGAAACTGTCGAATACTTTCGGAGTTTAATGGTGAATTAAATAAAAACTAACTGGGAATCATATATCTCTAATGGAAAATGCCTTTCCGGGACTGCTGTCTGAAATACTCCTTTGTGATACAGACAAGGGGGAGATTGAGTGAATAATTAAATGACTGAAGACTAAGGACTCGCATGCATATGATGGGGTGCCTAGCAGAATATTAAAGTACTGTACTGCACATGTTAACTCTGTCTTTAGCGATATATTATAATTTTTCCTTTAGGAATGGTCAGTTTCCTGAACGATTAAAGTACTCAGTAGTAAGGCTCCTTTATGAAAATAGGAAAAGGGCTAATGTAGACAATTGTAGACCTATTTCCGTGCTATCAGTGTTTGCTAAAGTTATTGAAAAGGCTGTGTATGTAAGAATAATTGATTATTTTATATCACATAATTTGCTATCAAATGTACAGTTGGGCTTTAGAAGTCGTTCAACAACAGAAAACGTCATATTTTCTTTTCTCTGTGAGGTTGATCACAAAATATTGCTTCAGAAGTTGGACTATTACGGAATACAGGGAGTAACTCACAACTGGTTCAACAAAACACGACGTTTTAATTTAACCGAATGGGCATATGATTAGTGACATTGGAAAGTTCAAATTTGTAGGTGTTCAGACAGATAGTAAACTGTCGTGGAAAGCCCACGTTCAGGATCTTGATCAAAGACTTAATGCTGCCATTTTTACTATTCGAACGGTATCTGAAGTAAGTGATCATTCGACTCGAAAATTAGTTTCCTTTGCTTATTTTCATTCGCTTATGTCGTATGGTATTATATTTTGGGGTAGCTCTTCCCATTCTAAAAGGGTCTTTTGGCTCAGAAACGGATGGTTTAGGCAATAATTGGTGTAAGTTCGGAAACCTGTTGTCGTCTCCTGTTCATTAGTCTGGGTATTTTGACATTGGCTTCTCAGTATATATATTCTTTACTGTCGTTTCTTGTTAACAATATCAGCTTATTCCCAAGAATAATCAGCTTTCACACAGCTAATACTCGGCAGATATCAAACCTGCATTTGGATGGGACTTCCTTAACTCTCGTGCAGAAAGGTGTGCAGTATACTACTGCGTCCATTTTCAATAAGCTACCACAGGAATCAAAAAATCTTAGCAGTAATCCATGCACTTTCAAAACGAAACTGAAGAGTTTCCTCACGGGTCACTTCTTCTACTCTGCTGAGGAGTTCCTTGAAAAATTAAGCTGATTCTTGCTGTTTTGTTGATTGCGTTTACTTAAACTTATGGCTTGACATTTTTTGGGTTCATAAACGTTTTATTTTTATCTGTAATTACTTTTATGTTGTAATTTCATGTACAGACACGTTCCACGAGCTTGGAGACTTGCTTTTCAATTTGGTCCTACGGAACTTGACGTGTAAATAAAAAAATAAAAAAGGAAGTCGCGATTTTTTAGGTAGGCTGCCACGAGGCTGGGAAAAATAATCTGCCGCAATGCTTTGAAAGCGTGCAGTAGTATATAAATTTTATAGGAGTGTAGTTTGGAAGATAACAAAACAATTTGCGCCAATAATATGTTGTGGCGGAGTGAAACTCGCGGACGAAACAGAACGATCTGGAGTTTCGCTTTGCTTGAATAAGACGAAGAGCTGCAAGAATAATCGCGCCCTGCATCCATTGTGTAGCGGAGTACGCGAGGCGAGTGAATTACGCTCGAGACAACTGCAAGGTCGTGATGAGATTAGGCGGTGGCAGATGCTGGAATCGTTTACGGGAGGCGCCTGCACGTGCAAGCGTTCACCGGGCGACGTCAGACACCGAAGGGCTCGACAGCTGGTCGCGCCGTGGAGCGCTTCAGTCCGCACAGTGCGTGGGAGGCGTCGCTCTGTTGGGACTAGGTCGACGTCGACATTTGGCGACATTCCGCATTTCTCCAGATGCAGTGGGAAGAGGCGGCTCAGGTAGGTTGCGCCTCCGGGAAAGGCGATCAAACAGTTTGTCAAACTTTACTATGTTTAACAAATCTTGGTACAGAGCTGTTAGGCGTGTTTGTCAAACATAGAGCGTGTTTGTCAAACATGGAGCGTGTTTGTCAAACGTAGAGCGAGTTTGACGTGTTTCAGATAAATTTTCATTGCCGGCAGATTTCACGAGTTGGAGCGCATCGTCTGTTTTGTTGCTACGACTCTCTTATTCAGCGAAGAAGAGTTTTATCGCAATTTATCTTCCTTTTTCGTGTGTTTCCGCTACTATGGAAGCTGCGATTGATAGTGAAAACAAAACAGCACTGGCAATTACCAAAGTGGTACAGCTACTGTGTCTTTTCTAGTCATTGCCTATACAGGGTGTCCCGAGAGGAAGGGTCAATATTCAGGGGTAGATCAGGAACCATCATTTGAAACAGAAAACTTCATTTGGACATATGCTCTATTCTGAATGCTTTACGAGAGAGAACACATTTCTTTATATAGGGTGTCCCACATATAACTGGTACGCCTCACGTGCTGGCTAATCATCTCTAGTCGAATTGCTTGTGAAGTGGCAACACTGTCTCGCAGGTCGGCTGCACTGCATTTTACCGGAAAGTTGACTACAGCTTTGTGTTCCTGCGTCAATTTTCGTGAGAAGCTCGTTTATCGCATCGTTTCAGAAATGGAGCACTTTGCATTAGAACAGCGAATCGATATTGTGGAGTGTTACATAATAGCGTAAAGATTTAAAATTCATCTTTAACGCAACTGCCGCTAGCGCTCCTTATGGTGCGATTCAGCACGCAAACTACACGAGAAAAAAACTTGATGTATTTCTCTATGAATTAATTTATATGAATTTTCAGTGTTGTAATGTACACCCTGTATATATTCCCACACGGAGATCGAAGCAGGGCGGTGTGTGTGTGTGTGTGTATGTGTGTGTATGTGTGTGTGTGTGTGAGAGAGAGAGAGAGAGAGAGAGAGTGTGTGTGTGTGTGTGTGTGTGTGTGTATATATGCCACCCATTGCGCCTTGTACGTATGCAACACCATGACGCTTCACTTCACTGTTTGAGGGGTTGCTGACCCCTTTAGGCGAACTACAGGTACATAGCAGTTACAGTATTTGAATAAAACTAAAATCTGTTTGCCTTGTTGCATATTTCTCTCGTGTACTTTCCGCACTATACTGCTGAAGTTCTTTCTGTGTATGGTACAAGTTTCATCGAAGTATATTGCTTGGCAGTGACAAATCATGTAAAAGTTACACTACTGGCCATTAAAACTGCTACACCAAGAAGAAATGCAGATGATAAACGGGTATTCATTGGACAAATATATTATACTAGAACTGACATGTGATTACATTTTCACGCAATTTGGTTGCATATATCCTGAGAAATCAGTACCCAGAACAACCACCACTGGCCGTAATAACGGCCTTGATACGCCTGGACATTGAGTCAGAGCTTGGATGGCGTGTACAAGTACAGCTGCCGATGCAGCTTCAACACAATACCACAGTTCATCAAGAGTAGTGACTGGCGTATTGTGATGAGCCAGTTGCTCGGCCACCATTGAGCAGACGTTTTCAATTGGTGAGAGATCTGGAGAATGTGCTGGCCAGGGCAGCAGTCGAACATTTTCTGTATCCAGAAAGGCCCGTACAGGACCTGCAACATGCGGTCGTGCATTATCCTGCTGAAATGTAGGGTTTCGCAGGAATCGAATGAAGGGTAGAGCCACGGGTCGTAAAATATATAAAATGTAACGTCCACTGTTCAAAGTGCCGTCAATGCGAACAAGGGGTGACCGAGACGTGTAACCAATGGCACCCCATACTATCACGCCGGGTGATACGCCAGTATGGCGATGACGAATACACGCTTCCAATGTGCGTGCACCGCGATGTCGCCAAAGACGGATGCGATCATCATGATGCTGTAAACAGAACTTGGATTCATCCGAAAAAATGACGTTTTGCCATTCGTGCACCCAGGTTCGTCGTTGAGTACACCATCGCAGGCGCTCCTGTCTGTGCTGCAGCGTCAAGGGTAGCCGCAGCCATGGTCTCCGAGCCGATAGTCCATGCTGCTGCAAACGTCGTCGAACTGTTCGTGCAGATGGTTGTTGTCTTGCAAACGTCCCCATCTGTTGACTCAGGGATCGAGACGTGGCTGCACGATCCGTTACAGCCATGCGGATAAGTTGCTTGTCATCTCTACTGCTAGTGATACGAGGCCGTTGGGATCCAGCACGGCGTTCCGTATTACCCTCCTGTACCTACCGATTCCATATTCTGCTAACAGTCATTGGATCTCGACCAACGCGAGCAGCAATGTCGCGATACGATAAACCGCAATCGCGATAGACTACAATGTGACCTTTATCAAAGTCGGAAACGTAATGGTACGTATTTCTCCTCCTTACACGAGGCATCACAACAACGTTTCACCAGCAACGCCGGTCAACTGCTGTTTTTGTATGAGAAATCGGTTGGAAACTTTCCTCATGTCAGCACGTTGTAGGTGTCGCCACCGGCGCCAACCTTGTGTGAATGCTCTGAAAAGCTAATCATTTGCATATCACACCATCTTCTTCTTTCCGGTTAAATTTCGCGTCTGTAGCGCGTCATCTTCGTGGTGTAGCAATTTTAATGGTCAGTAGTGTATTATTTTTCTGAAAGTGATTAATTACCACAGTATAAGCGATTCGAGGTAGGATTGTTGAGCAAGGCCTAAAGGATGAACGTAAAAACTTCATCCAACGAAATATCCCTAAGTGAAATTTACATTTTTTTCTTAACTAATTTTCTGTGAGTTCTCTGCTAAACAGTTTATGAGCTGCTAGTTAAAAAAAAATAGTAAATGACTATTTCCAGAATTTGGGTAAAATGCGTGTTACACACTGTGCTGACTTACAATATACACTGGAGAGCCAAAGAAACTGGTACACTTGCCTAATATCGTGTACGGCCCCCGCGAGCACACAGAAATGCCGCAACATGACGTGGCGTGCACTCGACTACAGTCTGAAGTAGTGCTGGAGGGAACTGACAACATGAATCCTGCAGGGCTGTCCGTAAATCCGTTAGGGTAAGAGGGGGTGGAGATCTCTTCTGAACAGCACGTTGCAAGGCATCCCAGATAAGCTCAGTACTGTTCATGTCTGTGGAGTCAGGTGGCCAGCGGAAGTGTTTAAACCTACAAGAGTGTTCCTGCAGCCAATCTGTAGGAATTCTGGACGTGTGGCGTGTCGCATTGTCCTGCTAGAATTGCCCAAGTCTGTCGGAATGCAGAGTGGACATGAATGGATGCAGGTCATCACACAGGATGCTTACGTACGTCTCATATGACAGAGTCGTATCTAGACGTATCAGGAGCTGCGTATCACTCCAACTGCACACGCCCTACATCATTACAGAGTCTCCACCAGCTTGAACAGTCCCCTCCTGACGTGCAGGGTCCATGGATTCATGAGGTTGTCTCCGTACCAGTACACGTTCATCCGCTCGATACAATCTGAAGCGAGACTCGTCCGACCAGGTAACATGTTTCCAGTCATCAATAGCCCAGTGTCACCGCTGACGGGCCCAGGCAGTCATCAAGGGTACACGAGTGGGCCTCCGAAAGCCCATATCGATGACGGTTCTTTGAATGGTTCGCACGTTGACACTTGTTGACGGCCGAGCATGGAAATCTGCATCACTTTGCGGAAGGGCTGCACTTCTGTCATGTTGAACGATTCTCTTCGGTCGTCGTTGGTCTCGTTCCAGCAATATCGGAGATGATGTTCTACCTGACGGCACACTCGTGAAATGGTCGTACCGGAAAATCCTCCACTTCGTTACCTCGGAGATGCTTTGTCCCATCGCTCGTGCGCCACTATTACACCACGCTCAAAATCATTTAAATCTTGATAACCTGCCATTGTAGCAGTAATAACCGATCTAACAGCCGTGCCAGACACTTGACGTATATAGACGTTGCCGACCGCAGCGCCGTATTCTGCCTGTTTACATACCTCTGTATTTGAATACGCATGCCTATACCAGTTACTTTGGCGCATAAGTGTATTAATTCACAAACGGTTTCCATTACGGACCATCTTCACAGTGCTAGCATAAAAATGGAAACAAACCGAAAACTGTGAATATCAACGCAAATTTCATTTTCATAAGAATTATTAGTCGTAAAAATTAAGTGTCCGTAACGAGAAATATCCATTGTGACCAGTTCACATATCATATCATACACGCTATTGCTGACGAGACAACGTTGTCAAATCATACTTATGGAGATACTATCGGCTTAAGCAAGCAGAAAACGTGGAAAACATGACAATTTCTAACAGAATTAAGTGGACAGCAACATTGCTCAAGCTAAGTGTTAATCAAAGAACTACAAGCGAAAGGCGAAGACCAAAGATCAAGGTCATCGATCAAGTTCAAAAATATATGGTACACTGTAGCACAGTCACAGAGAGACCAACATGCGCTCAAATTACAATAAAAGAGATACAATGAAGGTAAATTGAAATGTATAAAATATTTTTCTCCTTTCAGTGAATTTTTTTTCTTTTTCTTCCTCCTTCTTTTTTTAATTTTCGTTTCCGTTTCCGTTTTAAATTTTATTTATTTATTTATTTTTTGCACAATTTCCTTTTAACTTCATTTCAGTGCAATATTATGTAACATATTAGTCACATGATACTATTATAAATAGTATAAAGTCATATGATGTGAACAAATGAACTATTTTATGAATATCAGTGTGTGTCATGCATTTCTGCAAGTACATCGTTGATGTCAACAGTCACCTGAAAAAATTTCTCGTTCTATTTTCGAAACGATAGTAATGTCTCATCTGGTAATAACTCAAGAGGTGAGCCTCATGGACAGGATTGATGCGCAAATGTGCAGCTGTTGTGTACATAGTTCCCAGTAGTCAGCGCGTACACAACTTTCCTGCTAGAGCGCGCCCCGCTAAGCACAACAGTGCAGGCGCAGCACTCGTCCGTCTCCGCACTACGAGATGGCGCTGTCTTAGAGACGGACCAAATTCTGCTTCCGCCGATCCGCGTTTTAATATGTAACGCAGCCAATGAGATTGCTGCTAAAGTAGAACCTTTTCTCCTCGCGGATCACACTCGCGCAGTGATACATGAATGTGCAAGGTATTATAACGAGTGTGCAGACCTCCGATTAGTCAGTCTGCATTTGTCTCCACCAGTCTGTACCAGTCTACATTAGTCTGTACAAGTCTATAGTCAAGTTTCAGTCTGCGCCTAATAAGGTTATCATATTCCTGTACATAGCAATGAAGATAAATGAATAGACACTTTGTCAAGTATTAGCGATATGTGAGAATAAGATTAACGTACCAAGACCAAAGGAACTTCAGATTGTCAATTGCAAATAGCATCCAGAACCAAGTTAAGTAATTTTTATGCTGGTTATTATTTTAATAAATGCGTGTGAAAATTAATCAAGTTCTGTTTAAAGTTGGTCACCGTCAATCTGCTACTCTAAGCGTGCAAGTGGTATTTCTATCGTCTGACCTAACGTCAGAAGATAAACACGCCACGATAAGACCACGAGACATATTGCTGACACTCGCCTACTTCGTTAGAGCGACAAGTCAAATAATCTGATGGTGTGTCTACCGAAGGTCTTACAGTACGCACACCACAGCAGCAGTCGCCATTATTAAGTGTGAACCTGAAGTGTTAAGCGATGAAGCTCTCCTCCAGCCCCCCCCCCCCCCCGCCCCCGCCCTAGCCCCCGCCGGCCTCGCTACATGCAGACACGAAACGACTATGGGCGGGACTTGTGGAGTAGGTCACGGCGCCGGAAACGACGGCCTCGCTGCAGCCCCAGACAACTGTTTCGAACCTCGCCTGCCCCTTAAATGAGATTGCGAGCGCTTCACAGTCCGCTAATACGACGCTGTGTTTGCGCGTCTGGTTAGGTGGCGCGCCAGCCATTCACTGCCGAAACTAGCAGCAACAGTAGAGGCACGTGGGGATTCGCTGCTTTGTCAAAGGGTGATCACACGGAGTATCAAACGGTATTTGTGTCTGGACTGGGGGTTTCGTAGTAGGGAACACGCACTTGGATCGAGAGTCATCGACAGAAGTGAAAGCGCCACGAAAATGCTCAAAAAAAAAAAAAAAGAACTGGCAAGACGCTTGAAGGTAGACACCAAGTATCCCTCGAAAGTCTGCTCACAAGCTTACTAGAACCAGTATTTAGTCAAGAATCTAGAGATATTCGTCAGCCCATACCTATCGTTTGCCGGCCGCGGTGGTCATGCGGTTCTAGGCGCTCTAGTCCGGAACCGCGCGACTGCTACGGTCGCAGGTTCGAATCCTGCCTCGGGCATGGCTGTGTGTGATGTCCTTAGGTTAGTTAGGTTTAAGTAGTTCCAAGTTCTAGGGGACTGATGACCTCCGATGTTAAGTCCCATAGTGCTCAGAACCATTTGAACCATTTTTTCTAACTTATCGTTTTCGTAGTAGTCGTGAAGACAAGGTCAGGCTGATTGCGGTACTCACACAGGCTTTAAGCATCCATTCAACACTCATGCTCATAAATTAAGGATAATTGCAGAATGTGGAGCCACACAACGTGGCACTACACAAAACTGGATCTAATAGCATAGGCACATAGGGAACACACACGACACAGATCTGGAAGTCCACGGTATTGGTGATAAGTTGAGAAAACCGTCCCAAAACACATGTGCTACAAAACGCCACTGTTTCCTGCGCATGTACCTCGACATCAGTATGGGATATAATCACCATGCACATGTACACAGGCTGCACAACGGGTTGGTATACTCTGGATCAGGTGGTCGAGCAGCTGCTGGGGTATAGCCTCCCATTCTTGCACTAGTGCCTGTCGGAGTTCCTGAAGTGTCCTAGATATTTGAAGACGTGCAGCGATACGTCGACCGAGAGCATCCCAGACATGATCGATGGTGTTTAGATCTGGAGAACAGGCAGGCCACTCCATTTGCCTGATACCTTCTGTTTCAAGGTACTCCTCCACGATGGCAGCTCGGTGAGGTCGTGCGTTATCATCCGTCAGGAGGAAGATGGGACCCACTGCACCCCTGGAAAGGTGGACATACTGGTGCAAAATGACGTCCCGATGCACCTGACCTGTTACAGTTCCTCTGTCAAAGACGTGCACCAATCATAATCCCACCCCACACCATCAAACCACGACCTCCATACAGGTCCCTTTCAAGGACATTAAGGGGTTGGTATCTGGTTCCTGGTTCACGCCAGATGAAAGCCCGGCGAGTATCACTGTTCAGACTATACCTGGACTCGTCCGCGAACATAACCTGGGACCACTGTTCCAGTGATCAGGTACTGTTTTATTGACACCAGGCTTTCAGGCTCTCCTGTGACCAGGGTCAGTGGAATGCACCTTGAAGGTCTCCGGGCGAATAAACCGTGTCTGTTCAGTCGTCTGTCGACTGTTCCAGGGGCTCCGGTAAGGTCCAGAGCAAGGCTACCTGCAGTACTCCGTGGCCGTCTGCGGGCACTGATGGTGAGATGTCGGTCTTCCTGTGGTGTTACACTGTGGACGTCCCGTACTGTAGCGCCTGGACACGTTTCCTGCCTGCTGGAATCGTTGCCATAATCTTGAGACCACACTTTGTGGCACACGGAGGGCCCGTGCTACGACCTGCCGTGTTTGACCAGCCTCCAGTCGCCCTAGTATTCTACCCCTCACAACGTCATCAATATGTGTTCTTTGAGCCATTGTCAACACACTGTCACCATTAGCACGTTTGAAAACGTCTGCACGCTTACTCGCTGCACCGTACTCCGACATGCACTAACATGTGGACTGCTGCCAGCGCCACCGTGCGACGACCGCAAGTCAAATGCACGGCATGGTCATACTCCGAGGTGATTTAAAGCCGCAAAACCGCCCACCAGAGCGTTGTTTCGCCATGTATCAGCGTTATCCTTAATTTATGAGCATGAGTGTACTTGCACTCCATACGTGGATGGAGCGGGAAGAATCCTGAAACGTGGTATTATGATAAATATCCTCTGCCATGCGCTTCATATTGGTTTGTTGAGAGTATATGTAGGCGCATCAAACCAATCACAAGACTGATTACTTTAAAAAAAATACAGATTAAAAAATGTGTAAGAGAGTAATGCAGTCTTTCTTCTCTAATGTTTAATGTACACGTAGTAGAACCAATGAGGGAATAAAGGACAAGCTGACGAGTGAGAGTAAAATTCAGGCTGAAAGCATATCACTGATATGATACGCTAATGAGATTGCTATCTTCAATGGAAGTTAAGGAGAATTACAGAATGTGTTGAACTGTATGAACCGTTCAGTAAATACACAGAATGGATTGAGAGTAAGCTGAAGGAAGACAGAAATAGTGAAGAGTAGCACAAAATTAGAAAAGAAAGAAACTTAACATCCAGATCGGTGATCACGAAGTAAACGGAGCTAAGAAATTATGCTACCTTGAAACAAAATAGCCCATGATGGACGAAGGAAGGATGACATAAAAAGTAGACTAGCACAGGTAACGGCGGCGTTCTTAGCCGAAAGAAGTATCCTATACAGGGTGGCGCAAATGTAAGTGGCCCGGAGAACAAAGTTCCTGGGTACAAAGAAACACAGCAGAAGAAAGGAAATACAACACTAACCTGCCTACAGCAGATACTGAATCTGGGCCCAGGTCAGGAAGTTGCTGCATTCGGATCGAAGCTGGACTACTGGAGTTGCTGCAGTCTCATCCGAAATGTTCCGCTGCAGTTCTCGAACAGGATGAGTGTTGTTGCGATAGAGCCGGCAGTCGTGGCCGAGCGGTTGTAGGCGCTTCAGACCGGAACCGCGCTGCTGCTACGGTCGCAGGTTCGAATTCTGCCTCGGGCATGGATGTGTGTGGTGTCCTTAGTTTAGTTAGGTTTAAGTAGTTCTGAGTCTCGGGGACTGATGACCTCAGATGTTAAGTCCCGTAGTGTTCAGAGCCATTTGAACCATTTGTTGCCATAGACTTTAGACTTGAGAGTTCCCGCGCAAAATAATCGTGACCTGGGTGGCCGGCTAGGACCGTGACCGGACAGACCCCTGCTAACAACTCTCGCAGGCGCGAAAATTGTGTGAATGTGCTCCAAGGCTCGGCCGTCTGTATGGGCAGTTACTCCATCCTGTTGGAAGTAACTGTCGGTCTTTTCCTCCTCCGTTAATGCTGCCACGAGTTGTCCCCATTCGTCCAGGTCACTTTTATTTGCCCCATCCTGTATCAAACATCGGTCCTAATTTGTAGAGGAAATTTCTGAGAATGTACGTTTGGAGCACAGCATGGTATAGTAGTGAATCGTGGACTGTGGGCAAAACGGAACAGAATAGGATCGAAGTGTTTGAGGTTTGGTGCTACAGAAGAGTGTTCAAAATTGTTAGGACTTATAATGCATGGAATGAGGAAGTTCTTCGCAGAATCGAGCAACGAAGGAGGATATGGAAAACACTGACAGGAAGTAGGGACAGGGAGTGCGTTTCATGGTACTATATACAACTCGGTGGGAAGATAGGGATTGGAATACGTCCAGTACTAATGTGAGGACGCGGGGTGCAAGTGCTGCTCTGGTGTGAAGAGGTTGGCATGACTGGTCTGATGCATCCCACTACTAATACTTTTGATCTCATAGTAGCACTTTCAACGTACGTCCTGAATTATTCGCTGGATGTATTCCAATTTCTGTCTTCCTCTACAGATTTTACCCCCTACAGTAGCTGACGTGCCAACACGTATCCTATCATCCTGTGCCTTCTTCTTTCCAGTGTTTTCCGTATGTTGCTGACTTCGCCGATTCGTCGGAGAATCTCCTTATTCCCTACCCTATCTGTCTACCTAACTTTCAGCATTCTATTTAATTTATTTTGGTTTACACGTCTACTTCTGTAGGACCGAATTAAAGAGGAAATCTACATCTACATCCATACTCCGCAAGCCTCCTGACGGTGCGTGGCAGTGGGTACCTTGAGTACCTCTATCGGTTCTCCCTTCTATTCCAGTCTTGTATTCTTCGTGGAAAGAAAGATTGTCGGCATGCCTCTGTGTGGGCTCTAATCTCTCTGATTTTATCCTCATGGTCTCTTTGCGAGATGTACGTAGGAGGGAGCAATATACTGCTTGACTCCTCGAAACTTCAACAAAAGCCCGTACCGAGCTACTGAGCGTCTCTCTTGCAGAGTCTTCCACTGGAGTTTATCTATCATCTCCGTAACGCATTCGCGATTACTAAATGATCCTGTAACGAAGCGTGCTGCTCTCCGTTGGATCTTCTATATCCCTTGTATCAACCCTATCTGGTACGGATCCCACACCGGTGAGCAGTATTCAAGCAGTGGGCGAACAAGTGTACTGTAACCTACTTCCTTTGTTTTCCGATTGCATTTCCTTAGGATTCTTCCAATGAGTCTCAGTCTGGGATCTGCTTTACCGACGATTAATTTTATATGGTCATTCCATTTTAAATCACTCCTAATGCTTTCTCCCAGATAAATTATGGAATTAACTGCTTCCAGTTGCTGACCTGCTGTATTGTAGCTACATGATAAAGGATCTTTCTTTCTATGTATTCGCAGCACATTACACTTGTCTACATTGAGAATCAATTGCCATTCCCTGCACCATACGTCAATTCGCTGCAGATCCTCCTGCATTTCAGTACAATTTTCCATTGTTACAACCTGTCGATACACCACAGCATGATCCGCAAAAAGCCTCAGTGAACTTCCGATGTCATCCACCAGGCCATTTATGTATATTGTGAATAGCAACGGTCCTACGACACGCCCCTGCGGCACACCTGAAATCACTCTTACTTCAGAAGACTTCTCTCCATTGAGAATGACATGCTGCGTTCTGTTATGTAGTAACTCCTCAATCCAATCACACAATTGGTCCGACAGTCCATATGCTCTTACTTTGTTCATTAAATGACTGTGGGGAACTGTATCAAACGCCTTCCGGAAGTCAAGAAACACGTCATCTACCTGGGAACCCGTGTCTATGGCTCTCTGAGTGTCGTGGACGAATAGCTCTAGCTGGTTTTCACACGATCGTCTTTTTCGAAACCCATGCTGATTCCTACAGATTTATAGTCTCCAGAAAAGTCATTATACTCGAACATAATACGTGTTCCAAAATTCTGAAACTGATCGACGTTAGAGATATAGGTCTATAGTTCTGCACATCTGTTCGACGTCCCTTCTTGAAAACGGGGATGACCTGTGCCCTTTTCCAATCCTTTGGAACGCTACGCTCTTCTAGAGACCTACGGTACACCGCTGCAAGAAGGGGGGCAAGTTCCTTCGCGTACTCTGTGTAAAATTGAACTGGTATCCCATCAGGTCCAGAGGCCTTTCCTCGTTTGAGCGATTTTTTTTGTTTTTATATCCCTCTGTCATCTATTTCGATATCTACCATTTTGTCATCTGTGCGGCAGTCTAGAGAAGGAACTACAGTGCAGCCTTCCTTTGTGAAACAACTTTGGAAAAACACACTTAGTATCTCGGCCTTTAGTCTGTCATCCTCTGTTTCAGTACCATTTTGGTCACAGAGTGTCTGGACATCTTGTTTTGATCCACTTACCGCTTTGACATAAGACCAAAATTTCTTAGGATTTTCTGCCAAGTCAGTACATAGAGCTTTACTTGTGAATTCATTGAACGCCTCTCGCATAGCCCTCCTCACGCTATATTTCGCTTCGTGTAATTTTTGTTTGTCTGCAAGGCTTTGACAAAACTTTTGTGTTGAGCCGTCAAATACTCTGAAATCTGCTTTTGGTCACTTTTGCTAAACAGAAAAACCTTCCTACCTTTTTTAATATTAATAATCTCCACGGTCATGGGACGTATCAGTGCATGAAATTACAACAGAAAAGTAATAATAGATAAAATTAAAATTTTTGTGAATGCTAAAAAAGGGGCAAACTATAAGTTTATGTGTACACATACTGCAACATAGGAATTCATTTTTCGTGGAACTTCTCGACAGAATCGAAGTAGTGACCCATGAAAAAACTCTTGAGCTTGGATTTGAAAGCACGTGGACTACTGCTAAGATTTTTTAATTCTTGTGACAGCTTATTGAAAATGGATGCAACAGAACACTGCACACCTCCCTGCACAAGAGTCAAGGAAGTGCAATCCAGATACAGAATGGATGTCTGCCTAGTATTAACTGAGTGGAAGCTGATAATTCTTGGGAATAAGAGGATAATGTTAATCAGAAGCGACAGTAAAGAACATACATATTGAGAGGACAATGGCAGCAACATACCTGAAACACTTAATTCTCTTTTGTTCCGGTGTTCTCACTGTCCACGATACACTACCATACAACGCTGTGCTCCAAACGTACGGTGCATTCTCAGATATCCCTTCCGCAAATTAAGGCCAGTGTTTTACAGTAGAACACTTCTCTCGGCCAGGTATGCCCTTTTTGCCAGTGCTAATCTGTTTTTTGTGCTCTCATTGGTTTGTCTGCCATGTGTCATTTTGCTTCAGATGTAACAGAATTCCTTCACTTTGTATTCTTCGTGGCCCCCGACTGTGATCATAAGTTTATCGCTAGCCTCATTTTTGCTACTCCTTATTAGCTTCATATTTCATCAGTTGACTCTCAATCCCTATTCTGTACTCATTAGACTGTTCATTCCATTCAACACGTCATGTAATTCCTCCTCACTTTCATCGAGAATAGCAATGTCGATAGCCCCTCATCCTGGTATTTGATCCCACTCCTGAACCTTTCATTTTCATCAGTACTTTTTTTTATAATTTGATTAGATTATTACTTGTTCCATAGATCATGAATACGACACTTCGTAATGATGTGAGATGCGTCAGGTTAATAAAAGGTGTCTATACAAGATATTACATCACACAAAAAGGCAGCAGAGGATCAAGTAGGTAAAAAGACGAGGGCTAGTAGAAATCCTTGGGTAACAGAAGAAATATTGAATTTAATTGATGAAAGGAGAAAATATAAAAATGCAGTAAATGAAGCAGGCAAAAAGGAATACAAACGTCTCAAAAATGAGATCGACAGGAAGTGCAAAATGGCTGAGCAGGGATGGCTAGAGGACAAATGTAAGGATGTAGAGACTTATCTCACTACGGGTAAGATAGATACTGCCTACAGGAAAATTAAAGAGACCTTTGGAGAGAAGAGAACCACTTGTATGAACATCAAGAGCTCAGATGGAAACCCAGTTCTAAGCAAAGAAGGGAAAGCAGAAAGGTGGAAGGAGTATACAGAGGGTCTATACAAGGGCGATGCACTTGAGGACAATATTATAGAAATGGAAGAGGATGTAGATGAAGATGAAATGGGAGATACGATACTGCGTGAAGAGTTTGACAGAGCACTGAAAGACCTGAGTCGAAACAAGGCCCCCGGAGTAGACAACATTCCATTGGAACTACTGACGGCCTTGGGAGAGCCAATCCTGACAAAACTCTACCATCTGGTGAGCAAGATGTATGAGACAGGCGAAATACCCTCAGACTTCAAGAAGAATATAATAACTCCAATCCCAAAGAAAGCAGGTGTTGACATATGTGAAAATTACCGAACAATCAGTTTAATAAGCCACAGCTGCAAAATACTAACACGAATTCTTTACAGACGAATGGAAAAACTAGTAGAAGCCGACCTCGGGGAAGATCAGTTTGGATTCCGTAGAAATACTGGAACACGTGAGGCAATACTGACCTTACGACTTATCTTAGAACAAAGATTAAGGAAAGGCAAACCTACGTTTCTAGCATTTGTAGACTTAGAGAAAGCTTTTGACAATGTTGAGTGGAATACTCTCTTTCAAATTCTAAAGGTGGCAGGGGTAAAATACAGGGAGCGAAAGGCTATTTACAATTTGTACAGAAACCAGATGGCAGTTATAAGAGTCGAGAGACATGAAAGGGAAGCAGTGGTTGGGAAGGGAGTAAGACAGGGTTGTAGCCTATCCCCGATGTTATTCAATCTGTATATTGAGCAAGCAGTAAAGGAAACAAAAGAAAAATTCGGAGTAGGTATTAAAATCCATGGAGAAGAAATAAAAACGTTGAGGTTCGCCGATGACATTGTACATCTGTCAGAGACAGCAAAGGACTTGGAAGAGCAGTGGAACGGAATGGATGGTGTCTTGAAGGGAGGATATAAGATGAACATCAACAAAAGCAAAACTAGGATAATGGATTGTAGTCGAATTAAGTCGGGTGATGTTGAGGGTATTAGATTAGGAAATGAGACACTTAAAGTAGTAGATGATTTTTACTATCTGGGGAGCAAAATAACTGATGATGGTCGAAGTAGAGAGGATATAAAATGTAGACTGACAATGGCAAGGAAAGCATTTCTGAAGAAGAGAAATTTGTTAACATCGAGTATAGATTTAAGTGTCAGGAAGTCATTTCTGAAAGTATTTGTATGGAGTGTAGCCATGTGTGGAAGTGAAACATGGACGGTAAATAGTTTGGACAAGAAGAGAATAGAAGCTTTCGAAATGTGGTGCTACAGAAGAATGCTGAAGATTAGGTGGGTAGATCACATAACTAATGAGGAAGTATTGAATAGGATTGGGGAGAAGAGAAGTTTGTGGCACAACTTGACCAGAAGAAGGGATCGGTTGGTAGGACATGTTCTGAGGCATCAAGGGATCACCAATTTAGTATTTGAGGGCAGCGTGCAGGGTAAAAATCGTAGGGGGAGACCAAGAGATGAATACACTAAGCAGATTCAGAAGGATGTAGGTTGCAGTAGATACTGGGAGATGAAGAAGCTTGCACAGGATAGAGTAGCATGGAGAGCTGCATAAAACCAGTCTCAGGACTGAAGACCACAGCAACAGCAAAATATTACATGACACTTGATATTTTTATTTTTACTTTTTTTTGTTTTGGTGGGAGTTGGGGAAATTACCCACTTACTACACTCCTGGAAATGGAAAAAAAACACATTGACACCGGTGTGTCAGACCCACCATACTTGCTCCGGACACTGCGAGAGGGCTGTACAAGCAATGATCACACGCACGGCACAGCGGACACACCAGGAACCGCGGTGTTGGCCGTCGAATGGCGCTAGCTGCGCAGCATTTGTGCACCGCCGCCGTCAGTGTCAGCCAGTTTGCCGTGGCATACGGAGCTCCATCACAGTCTTTAACACTGGTAGCATGCCGCGACAGCGTGGACGTGAACCGTGTGTGCAGTTGACGGACTTTGAGCGAGGGCGTATAGTGGGCATGCGGGAGGCCGGGTGGACGTACCGCCGAATTGCTCAACACGTGGGGCGTGAGGTCTCCACAGTACATCGATGTAGTCGCCAGTGGTCGGCGGAAGGTGCACGTGCCCGTCGACCTGGGACCGGACCGCAGCGACGCACGGATGCACGCCAAGACCGTAGGATCCTACGCAGTGCCGTAGGGGACCGCACCGCCACCTCCCAGCAAATTAGGGACACTGTTGCTCCTGGGGTATCGGCGAGGACCATTCGCAACCGTCTCCATGAAGCTGGGCTACGGTCCCGCATACCGTTAGGCCGTCTTCCGCTCACGCCCCAACATCGTGCAGCCCGCCTCCAGTGGTGTCGCGACAGGCGTGAATGGAGGGACGAATGGAGACGTGTCGTCTTCAGCGATGAGAGTCGCTTCTGCCTTGGTGCCAATGATGGTCGTATGCGTGTTTGGCGCCGTGCAGGTGAGCGCCACAATCAGGACTGCATACGACCGAGGCACACAGGGCCAACACCCGGCATCATGGTGTGGGGAGCGATCTCCTACACTGGCCGTACACCACTGGTGATCGTCGAGGGGACACTGAGTAGTGCACGGTACATCCAAACCGTCATCGAACCCATCGTTCTACCATTCCTAGACCGGCAAGGGAACTTGCTGTTACAACAGGACAATGCACGTCCGCATGTATCCCGTGCCACCCAACGTGCTCTAGAAGGTGTAAGTCAACTACCCTGGCCAGCAAGATCTCCGGATCTGTCCCCCATTGAGCATATTTGGGACTGGATGAAGCGTCGTCTCACGCGGTCTGCACGTCGAGCACGAACGCTGGTCCAACTGAGGCGCCAGGTGGCAAGCCGTTCCACAGGACTACATCCAGCATCTCTACGATCGTCTCCATGGGAGAATAGCAGCCTGCATTGCTGCGAAAGGTGGATATACACTGTACTAGTGCCGACATTGTGCATGCTCTGTTGCCTGTGTCTATGTGCCTGTGGTTCTGTCAGTGTGATCATGTGATGTATCTGACCCCAGGAATGTGTCAATAAAGTTTCCCCTTCCTGGGACAATGAATTCACGGTGTTCTTATTTCAATTTCCAGGAGTGTATATCCAAAAATTCATCTAATGAGTACGAGGAGTTGCAATTAAGAAAGTCTTTTAATTTCCGTTTAAATATTATATGGCTATCTGTCAGACTTTTGATGCTATTAGGTAAGTGACCAAAGACCTTTGTGGCAGCATAATTTACCCCCTTCTGAGCCAAAGTTAGATTTAACAAGTGGGTAGTGAAGATCATCCTTTCTCCTAGTGTTGTAGCCATGTACACTGCTATTACTTTCGAATTCGTTCGGATTGTTAATAATAAATTTCATAAGTGAATGTATACATTGTGAGGCTACAGTGAAGATCTATAGCTCTTTAAATAAGTGTCTGCAGGATGATCTTGGATGAGCTCCAATTATTCTGATTACACGCTTTTGTGCAATGGACACTCTTTTACTCAATGATGAGTTACCCCAGAATATGATGCCATACGAAAGCAGAGAATGAAGATAGGCGTGGTCAGCTAATTTACTGAGATGTATATCACCAAAATTTTCAATGATCCTAATAGCATAAGTAGCTGAACTCAAATGTTTCAGCAGATCTTCAGTGTGTTTTTCCAGTTCAACCCTTCATCAATGTATACACCTAGAAATTTTGAATATTCTACCTTAGCTACCGATTTCTGATCTAAGTCTATATTTATTAATGGTGTCATTCCATTTACTGTGTGGAACTGTATATACTGTGTGGTGGTGTATATACTGTTGGGTGTGATAGCTATACTTGTATCATCGGCAAAAAGTACAGCTTTGCATCTTCGTGAATATAGAATGGCAAGTCATTAATATTAACTTTTTAGGAAAGCTGATCCAGTTGCTGTAGAGACCTTTGTAAACCTTATCAAGGAACAAGAGTGGCAAGATGTTTATAGTTCTGATACAGCAGACGATAAATATAATGCTTTCTTCAAGACTTTTCTCGTGCTCTTTGAAAGTTGCTTTCCGTTAGAACGTTCAAAACAGGGTACTAGCACAAACAGGCAGCCTGGGTGGCTGGCTAGAGGGATAAGAATACCCTGTAGAACAAAGTGGCAATTATATCAAAACGTCAGAAACAGTCAAAATCTAAATGCAGCAGCCCATTACAAACAGTATTGCAAGGTGCTTAAAAAAGTTATTAGGAAGGCAAAAAGTATGCGGTATGCCCGTAGAATTGCTAAATCTCAGGATAAAATTAAAGCCATATGGTCAGTCGTAAAGGAAGTGGCTGGTCTGCAGAGACAGGTCGAGGATATAGAATCAGTGCGTAGTGGGAATGTCCGTGTTACTGATAAGTCGCATAAATGTACAGTATTTAATAATCACTTTCTGAATATAGCAGGTGAACTAAATAGAAACCCAGTCCCAACAGGGAATCATATAGCGCTCATAGAAAAAAGTGTTCCGAGACTGTTACCTGAAATGCTCCTCCATGATACTGACTAGAGGGAGATTGAGTTAATAATTAAATCACTAAACACCAAGAACTCTCGTGGATATGACGGGGTATCTAGCAGAATACTGAAGTATTGTTCTATGTATGGTAGCCCAGTACTTAGCCATATCTGTAACTTTTCCTTTAGGAGTGGTCAGTTTCCTGACCGATTAAAGTATTCGGTAGTGAAGCCACTTTATAAAAAGGGAGACATGGATAATGTTGACAATTATAGACCTATTTCTATGCCATCGGTGTTTACTAAAGTTATCGAGAAGGTTGTATATACAAGGTTACTGGAGCATTTAAATTTACATAATTTGCTGTCAAATGTACAGTTTGGTTTTAGAAATGGTTTAACAGCTGAAAATGCTATATTCTCTTTTCTCTGTGAGGTTTTGGACGGATTAAATTAAAGGTTGCGAACGCTAGGTGTTTTCTTTGATTTAACGAAGGCTTTTGACTGTGTCGACCACAAAATATTACTGCAGAAGTTGGAACATTATGGAGTAAGGGGAGTAGCTTACAATTGGTTCGCCTCTTACTTTAAGAACAGAAAGCAGAGGGTAATTCTCCGCAATACTGAGAGTGGTAGTGATGTTCAGTCCCAATGAGGCACTGTTAAGTGGGGAGTTCCCCAAGGGTCGGTGCTGGGGCCACTGCTGTTTCTTATTTATATAAATGATATGCCTTCTTGTGTTACAGGTGATTCAAAAATATTTCTGTTTGCTGATGACACCAGCTTGGTAGTGAAGGATCTTGTGTGTAATATTGAAACATTATCAAATAATGTAGTTCATGAAATAAGTTCGTGGCTTGTGGAAAATAATTTGATGCTAAATCACAGTAAGAATCAGTTTTTACAGTTTCTAACTCACAATTCAACAAGAACTGATATTTTGATCAGACAGAATGTGCTTATTATAAGCGAGACGGAACAGTTCAAGTTCCTAGGCGTTCAGATAGATAGTAAGCTGTTGTGGAAAGCCCATGTTCAGGATCTTGTTCAGAAACTAAATGCTGCTTTATTTACCATTAAAGCAGTATCTGAAATAAGTGACATTTCAACACGAAAGGTAGTCTACTTCGCATATTTTCATACGCTTATGTCATAGGCTATTATTTTTTTATTATTTTTTTGGGGTAATTCTTCTGATTCAAAAAGAGTATTTTCGCTCAAAAACGGTCTGTTCGAGCTATATGTGGTGTACGTTAGAGAATCTCTTGTCGACCCCTATTCAATAGTCTGGGAATTCTGACATTGCCCTCACAGTATATATTTTCTTTAATGTCGTTTGCTGTTAGCAATATTAGCTTATTCCCAAGAGTTAGCAGCTTTCATCCAGTTAATACTAGGCAGAAATCAAATCTGCATGTGGAATGCATGTCCTTGATTCTTGTGCAGAAAGGAGTGCACTATTCTGCTGCATCCATTTTCAGTAAGCTACCACAAGAACTCAAAAATCTTAGCAGTAGCCCAAACACTTTTAAGTCTAATCTTCTCACTCCTTCTATTCTGTCGGTGAGCTCCTGGAAGAGCTGAAAAATTAAGCAAATTCCAGTGTTGCATTGTTGATTTTCTTTACTTAAACTTACGAATTGTCGCCTGAATACGTTTCTTGTATTTCATTTTATCTGTTTCTACTATCGTGTTATAATTTCATGTATTGACTCGTTCCATGACCGTAGAGACTTCTCCTTAATTTGGTCCCACGAAACAATAAATAAATAAATAAATATATTAAGAACATCAGAGGACCCGAGACCGAACCTTGCGGCACCTCATTCTTGATTGTTCCCCAGTTTGAGAAATCACCAGTTTTTTGCATATTATGTGGACTACTTATTTCAACTTTCTGTACTCTTCCAGTTAGGTGTGATTTAAAGCATTTGAGCGCTGTCCCATTCATACCGCAGAACTTGAGCTTGTCTAGAAGTATTCCATGATTTACACAATCAAAAGCCTTTGAGACTATGTATGGACTGACTACGTATAGACTGAACAGTGGGGACGAAAGACTACCTTCCTGTCTTACGTTGTGTTTAATCAGAACGCTTGGTCATGATCTTCTGTTCCACTGCGTAGTAGAGCGCTCCATACCTAGGTGGCAGTTATCCAATAATGATGTTCCCCCCCCTCGACATACGAGCTCTATGGACGTGATGGTGAGCTGGAACGCCCGTGGGAATGGGGTCAGCGCCGTGAGGGACGCACGCAACAGGTGTGGGCGTTAACCACGTGGAGGCAGGCCTGGTCGCTAATCAGCCCCTGCTGCCTCGTCTCTTCGACCCTGCCTACCGTGTTGTGCTGTGTCTCACGGCACCTCGACGGAAGGCCATTTAGTGCCCCTTGTGCGTGCGTGATGGAACTAGGCTGGACAGGAGCTGGTAGCAATCGCCACACCTCTACCTCTACCTCTACATCTATGCTCCGCAACCCCTGTGAGTTGCATGGCAGAGGATACGTCTCATTGTACCAGTTATTAGGGTTTCTTCCCGTTCCATTCACGTATGGAGCGCGGGAAGAATGATTGACTGAATGCGTCTGTGCGTGCAATACTTATTCTAATGTTATCCCCTCGATCCCAATGTGAACGACACGAAGGGGATTGTAGTATATTCCTAGAGTCATCACAAAAGCCGATTCTTGGAACTTTATTGACTTCCTAGAGATGGTTCACGTATGCAGCCTCAGTTCCTTCAGTATCGCTGTGGCACTCTAAAACGGATTGAACAAATTTGTGACCATTCGTGCTATCCTTCTCTTTATACGTTCAGCATCCCCTTTTAGTACTGTTTGGTACGGGTCCCACACAGTTGAGCAATATTCTAGATTGGTGGCACGAGTGATTTCTAAGCCATCTTCTTAGTAGACTGGTTGCATTTCTCCAGTATACTACCAATAAACCGTAGTCCACCACTTATTATATTACCCACGACTGAGTCTATGTGATCATTCTATTTCATATCCCTACAAAGTTTACACAGGTATTTGTATGAGTTGGCTGATTCCAACAGTGACTCATTGGTATATAGTTATAGGACACTACGTTTTTTCGTTGTGTTAAGAGCAGAATTTTACATTTCTAAATACTGAGTGTAAGTTGCCAATCTTTGAAATCCTATCAAGATCTAAATATTTATGCAGCATCTTTCAGATGGTACATCACTATAGATGACTGCGTCATCTGCAAGAAGCCTGATGTTACGGTAAATGTTGTCCTCAAGGTCATTAATATACAACAGGAAGAGCAAGGGTCCCAACATACTTCCCTGGAGCATATCCGAAGTTACTTCTACATCCATCCAGTATAACAAGTTGTGTCCTCTCTACAAATTTCACTTCATATCCTATAACAAGCGTAGATGTGGTACTGGATCAAATGCTTTTCAGAAATCAAGAAATACTGCATTTACCTGACTGTCTTGATCCAAAGATTTCAGTATGTCATGTGAGAAAAGTGTGAGATGGGTTTCACATGATCGATCTTTTCGGAATCCATGCTGCCTGGCATTGAGGAGGTCATTCTGTTCAAAATACCCTATTATCTTTGAGCTCAGAATATGCTATAAGATTCTACAAGTCGATACTGGATGGAGGATACACCACTTCTACTAACCTTCTTGAAGAGAGGTGTGACCTGTGCTTTTTTCCAAAAAATTGGGCACGGTTTTTTGTTCGATAGATTTCTGCGATAGATCATAGTTGCAAGAGGGCCTAACTCAGCCGCAAATTTAGTACAGAATCTGGCAGGCATCCCATCGGGTCCTGCAGCTTTGTTCAGTTTTAATGCACTGATAATGTCAACAATTTTTCTTCTTTAGCGCCAGCAGCGTAATATATGTCTGATAACGACATGATTGTTACAGTAGATACGCCAAACAGCTGCTTATAATGAGTAATCTTTATTTACAATTACGACAGACTGTTTCGGCCTTATCGCCATTTTCAAGTACGTCTAGATTGATGTGACGTCCATATTGCGTCGTTAGAGCACTGTTTTGTAACTATCACTGCTTTAATAAGATCGTAAATGTCGTTGTCAAGATGTTAAAATTAAATGTTAATTACGACGTGACAGCAGTTTGACAGTTCCACTATTACGACGCTATATGTTTACCACATAGATTGGTAAACATATAGCGTCGTTAGAGAAAGCTTTTGACAATGTTGACTGGAATACCCTCTTTCAAATTCTAAAGGTGGCAGGGGTAATATACAGGGAGCGAAAGGCTATTTACAATTTGTACAGAAACCAGATGGCTGTTATAAGAGTCGAGGGACATGAAACGGAAGCAGTGTTTGGGAAGGGAGTAAGACAGGGTTGTAGCCTCTCCCCGATGTTATTCAATCTTTATATTGAGCAAACAGTAAAGGATACAAAAGAAAAATTCGGAGTAGGTATTAAAATCCATGGAGAAGAAATAAAAACTTTGAGGTTCGCCGATGACATTGTAATTCTGTCAGAGACAGCAAAGGACCTGGAAGAGCAGTTGAACGGAATGGATGGTGTCTTCAAGGGAGGATATAAGATGAACATCAACAAAAGCAAAACGAGGATAATGGAATGTAGTCGAATTAAGTCGGGTGATGTTGAGGGTATTAGATTAGGAAATGAGACACTTAAAGTAGTAAAGGAGTTTTGCTATTTGGGGAGCAAAATAACTGATGATGGTCGAAGTAGAGAGGATATAAAATGTAGACTGGCATTGGCAAGGAAAGCGTTTCTGACGAAGAGAAATTTATTAACATCGAGTATAGATTTAAGTGTCAGGAAGTCGTTTCTGAAAGTATTTGTATGGAGTGTAGCCATGTATGGAAGTGAAACATGGACGGTAAATAGTTTGGACAAGAAGAGAATAGAAGCTTTCGAAATGTGGTGCTGCAGAAGAATGCTGAAGATTAGATGGGTAGATCACATAACTTATGAGGAAGTATTGAATAGGATTGGGGAGAAGAGAAGTTTGTGGCACAACTTGACCAGAAGAAGGGATCGGCTGGTAGGACATGTTCTGAGGCATCAATGGATCACCAATTTAGTATTGGAGGGCAGCGTGGAGGGTAAAAATCGTAGGGGGAGACCAAGAGATGAATACAGTAAGCAGATTCAGAAGGATGTAGGTTGCAGTAGGTACTGGGAGATGAAGAAGCTTGCACAGGATAGAGTAGCATGGAGAACTGCATCAAACCAGTCTCAGGACTGAAGACAACAACAACAACAACAGTAGTAATAGTTTAGATGTGTAACGCATTCATTTCTGCTTCCATTAAAGCTAACTGGTCCTGCATAGTTGATCCTCCTAAAAACGTATTGGACCCGTTCTTGGAAGTTGCGTCACTGAATGACCATCAGGAAATGTGCTTTCAGCATGTTGGTGCACCACCTCACCTTTCACGTGGAGTTGGGAGACATCTCAACAGACGATATGGTGAAAGATGGGCAGGCCGAGGTGGTCCAACCGTGTGGCCGCTGGATTTCACTCCTATGGGCTACTACTAGTGGGGACGTATGCGAAGTTCGATTTACAAGACTCCTGTAAAGACAGAAGAAGACCTGCTGGCATGAGTTCTGGCCGCTGAACTATGAACCGAAGAGACAACAGGTGGGATGGAGAGTGCGTACGAGAACATGCTGCGTGGGTACAATGTCTGTAACACCGAGCCGCTGTTGCGGAGCATCAGTACTGTTCCGTACGCACAGAATGCTGAGTTCTTTTGTTGTTTTGGAATAATGTAAACACATAATGTTTAGTTGCTAATGCAAACAACCGTGCTTACGTGATACATGGTTGTTTTGGTATGTTTCCTTTCGAATTGGCTCTGAGCACTATGGGACTTAACATCGATGGTCATCAGTCCCCTAGAACTTAGAACTACTTAAACCTAACTAACCTAAGGACATCACACAACACCCAGCCATCACGAGGCAGAGAAAATCCCAGACCCCGCCGGGAATCGAACCCGGGAACCCGTGCGTGGGAAGCGAGAACGCTACCGCACGACCACGAGATGCGGGCTCGAATTGTTATGCAATAACTGTACTGCGTCACGCCCAGTACAGTTGCTCAGTCAGAAATGGAATGCCCCATGCGTCTAGCTCCAACTACCATTCCTCGTTCAAAGTCTGTTAATTCTGGCCGTGCCACCATGATCACGTCGGAAACCTTTTCATGTCAATCGCGTGAGTACATATGACAGATCCGCCGATGCACTGCCTTTTTATACCTTGTGTACGTGACACTACCACCATCTGTATATGTGCGCATCGCTATCCCATCCTATTTCACCCCACTGTTACATTGGTTCAAATGGTTCTGAGCAATATAGGACTTAACTTCTGAGGTCATCAGTCTCCTAGAACTTAGAACTACTTAAACCTAACTAACCTAAGCACATCACACACATCCATGCCCGAGGCAGGATTCGAACCTGCGACCGTAGCGGTTAGAACCGCTCAGCCACTCTGGCCGGCCACTGTTACATTACTCATCGCCATGTTACGCGCTACATTTCGGAGACCTCTCGCGGCAGAGGGTTGCAAACATACGCCAGCGAAGCTAGAAAGTCGACCGAGTATATTCATGCCATATAATACCTCAGCCTATATTGAGAACAGAATAAAAAAACTTGGAAGCATTACGTTTCAGCACACCCTCGTAACATTTTAGTCGGGAAGAAAAAAGCCGGCCACTGTGGCCGAGCGGTTCTAGGTGTTTCAGTCCGGGACTGCGCTGCTGCTACGGTCGCAGGTTCGGATCCTGCCTCGGGCATGGATGTGTGTGATGTTCTTAGGTTAGTTAGGTTTAAGTAGTTCTAAGTCTAGGGGACTGATGACCTCAGATGTTAAGTCCCATAGTGTTTAGAGCCATTTGAACTATTTGAAGAAAAAAAAGTATGCAACTGGACCGTCGCACTGTTGGAGGCGTGGTGCTTTAGAAAGATGTTGGAAATGGTATGGAGTGATAGATGAGTAAATTCTCCCAAGAATTGGTGATGAAAGATATATGTGGAAAGGACTGACTGAAGAAGGGCGAAGATCATAGCACGTATTTTAAGGTATCAGGGATAACTTGCATGGTACTAGGGGAGCTGTAGTGGGTATAAACAGCAGTAGAAGAAAGATATTCGAATCTCCCTGCCAGGCACTAAACTGCGAATTGCAGAGTAATCATGCAGATGTAGATGTAGTGCGTAGCCAAGTTGGAAAATGAGTGTCAGTTTGAAATAACAGTCAGTACGAAATTAGTTTTGCGCAACATTTCTGGCGTATGTCTTCTGACTGGTTTGAAGTGATCAGCTACAACTTCCGCTCCTGTGCCAATCTCGACCTTCCAGTTTATACACTGGAGAGCCGAAGAAACTGGTATAGGCATGCATATTCAAATACTGAGCCATGTAAACGGGCAGAATACGGCGCTACGGTCGGCAACGTCCATATGAGGCAACTCGGTTGTTACATCGGTTGCTGCTGCTACAATGTCAGGTTATCAAGTTTTAAGTGAGTTTGAACGTGGTGTTACAGTCGGCGCACGAGCGATGGGACACAGCATCTCCCACGTAGCTATGAAGTGGGGTCTTTGCCATACGACCATTTCACGAGTGTACCGTGAATATCAGGAATCCGGTAAAACATCATATTTCCGACATCGCTGAGGTCGGAAAAAGATCTTGCAAGAAATGGACCAACGACGACCGAAGAGAATCGTTCAACGTGACAGAAGCGCAACCCTTCCGCAAATTGCTGCAGATTTTAGTGATGTTTCATCAACAAGTGTCAGCGTGCGAACCATTCAATGAAACATCATCGATATGGGCTTTGGGAGCCGAAAGCCCACTCGTGTACTGTTGATGACTGCACCGCACAGAGCTTTACGATTCTCTGTCAACAACGAAATTGAGCTTTTAATGACTGGAAACATGTTGCCTGATCGGACGAATCTCGTTTCAAATTCTATCCAGTGGATGGACGGTACGGGTATGGAGACAACCTCATGAATCCACGGACCCTGCATGTCAGCAGAGGACTGTTCAAGCTGATGGGGGCTCTGTAATGGTGTGGGGCGTGTACAGTTGAAGTGATATGGGATCGCTGATACGTGTAGATACTACTCTGACAGGTGGCACGTACATAAGCATCCTGTCTGATCGCCTGTATCCATTAATGTCCATTGTGGATTCCGACGGACTTGGACAATTCCATCAAGACAACGCGACACCCCATACGTCCAGAATTGCTACAGAGTGGCTCTAGGAACATTCTTCTGAGTTTAAACACTTCTGCTGGCCATCAAACTTCCCAGAGATGAACATTATTGAGTATATTTCGGATGCCTTGCAATGTGCTGTTCAGAAGAGATCTCCACCACATTGTACTCGTACGGATTCATGGATAGCCCTGCACGATTCATGGTGTCAATTCCCTCTGGCACTACTTCAGACATTAGTCGAATCCATGCCATGTCGTGTTGCGGCACTTCTGCGTGCTGGTAGGGGCCTACACGATGTTAGGCAGGTGTACCAGTTTGTTTGGATCTCGCAAGAAAAGCTACACAAAACTAACTTCGCACTGGCTGTTATTTCAAATTGACACATATTTTCGAGGTTGGTTACACTGTACGTCTACATATACATGACTACTCTGCAATTTACAGTTTAATGCCTGGCAGAGTGTTCATCGAACCACCTTCAAGCTGTTTGTCCACCGTTCCACTCTCGAATAGCGAGCGGGAAAAACGAACGCTTAAATCTTACCGTGCGAGCTCTGATTTCTCTTGTTTTTATCACAGTGATCATTTCCCCCGATATAGCTGGGCGCCAATATTTTCTCAATTGAAGGAGAAAGCTGGTGGTTGAAATTCCACGAGAAGAACCTGCCACAACGAAAATCACCTTTGCTTTAATGGTTGCCACCCCAATTGGCGTATCATATCCGTGACTCTGTCTCCCTGCGTCTCGCTAATACAAAACGAGCTGCCCTTCTTTGAACTTTTTCAATGTCCTCCGTCAGTCCCATCTGTTGTATACCCCACACCGCACAGCAATACTCCAGTAGAGGGCGGTCAAGCGTGATGTAAGCCGTCTCTTTAGTCGATCTGTTGCACTTTCTAAGTGTTCTGACAATAAATTGCAGTATTTGTTTGCTTTTGCTACAACATTATCTATGTGATGGTTCCAGTTTAAGTTATTCGCAAATGTAATGCCTAAGTATTTAGTCGAAGTTACACCCTTGAGATTTGTGTAATGTATCGTGTAATCTAAATTTATCAGATTTCTTTTAGTACTCATGCGGATGACTTCACACTTTTCGTAATATGGAGTCAATCGCCACTTTTCGCATCACACAGGCATTTGCCTAATTTGTTTTGTTTTGATTATCTGATGAATTTACAAGACGGTAGATGGCAGCATCATCTAAAAGAGCTGCTCAGATTGTCTCCCAAATCGTTTATGTACGAGGGTAAGTCAATTATTATCGGCAAAGTAGTTATAAAATTTTATTGTAATCAAATAGGAAAGTTACAAGAACATCATTTTTCAACGTAGTCTAGTTGCGTTTCAACGCACTTGGTCTATCGTTGCACAAGCTTTCTGATGCCCTCATCAAACAGGATTCTCGGTTGAGCTGCGAGCCTGGAATGCACCGCTTTTTTCACTGCTTCGTCCGGGGCAAATCGACGGTCTCTTAATGCCTGTCTTGAGTGGACCAAACAAGTGATAGTCAGAAGGGGTAAGATCGGGACTATAGGGAGGATGATCCAGTGCTTCAAATTTGAGCTTCTGGAGCGTTTGAGTAGTGCGCGCAGCAGTATGCGGACGGGCATTGTCGTGCAACACAAAACCTTTGACAGCACTCCTCGGCCTTTCGAATTGCAGGGTTTAGCTGGGCAGTAAGCATCTCACTGTAACGTACACTATTGTTGTGCCGCTTTCTCCGTAATGTTCCAGTACTGGACGTTGTGCGTCCCAAAAAAAACCGTAAATATCAGTTTTCCTGCGGACGGTTGGGTCTTGAACTTTTCCTTGCACGGCAAATTTGGATGTTTCCATTCCACACTCTGCCGTTTACTCTCGGGCTCGTAATGATAGATACATGTTTCGTCACCAGTAATGACTCTGTCTAAGAAGTGGTCCCCTTCGTTACCATAGCGATCCAAGTGTTTTTTGCAGATATCTAAGAGCGTTTGTTTATGCAACTGTATAAGTTGTTTTGGGACACATCTTGCACAGACTTTATGAAACCAGAGTCTGTTGTGGATGTTTTCGTAGCCAGAACCGTGACTAATTTGCAGACGATGTGCCACTTCATTAATGGTTAATCGTCTGTCTAACAGAATCATTTCACGTGAACGCTCAATAGGTTCTTCATTTCTTGCGGTTAACGGTCGCCCGGCTCCTTCATCGTGCGTAGCACTTGTGCTACCATTTCGGAATTTTTGAATCTATTAGTAGACGCTCCGTTGTAGAGAAACACTGTCCCTGTACTGTACCGAAATTCTTCGATGAATTTCGGCCCCTGACAAGCCTTCCGACCACAGAAAATGGACACTGAGCGTTGCTCTTCTTTTGTGCAAGTAGACAGCGGAGCAGCCATGATTAACAGTACGGCAGCGATAACCTAGCAGCTTGAAAATTGCAAATATATAACAACAAATAAACAAAGCATTCGTCATCAACGTAAGACGACAGTACGACCAAAATAAAAAGAAATATAACTAAATTGCGGATTAGAAATAGCAAGGGCCTGTAACATTTCCCTGGGTACGGCGGTTTTACTTTTCCGTCAATTACTACATACTACGACATTTCTGACAATGAAGCGCCGGCCGGAGTGACCGAGCGGTTCTAGGCGCTACAGTCTGGAACCGCGCGACCGCTACGGTCGCAGGTTCGAATCCTGCTTCGGGCATGGATGTGTGTGATATCCTTAGGTTAGTTAGGTTTAAGTAGTTCTAAGTTCTAGGGGACTGATGACCTCAGAAGTTAAGTCCCATAGTGCTCAGAGCTACTTGAACGATTTTGAAATCTAGAAATATGGAATCAGTTTTGCATCCGTTGTCGATAGAACTCATCACTTCGTGCTAATAAAGAGCCATTTAATTTTCACAAGAACGACATTTTCTGAATCCACGCTATGTGTGATAGATCGTTACCTCCGTGTTAATTCATACACTCCTGGAAATTGAAATAAGAACACCGTGAATTCATTGTCCCAGGAAGGGGAAACTTTATTGACACACTCCTGGGGTCAGATACATCACATGATCACACTGACAGAACCACAGGCACATAGACACAGGCAACAGAGCATGCACAATGTCGGCACAAGTACAGTGTATATCCACCTTTCGCAGCAATGCAGGCTGCTATTCTCCCATGGAGACGATCGTAGAGATGCTGGATGTAGTCCTGTGGAACGGCTTGCCATGCCATTTCCACCTGGCGCCTCAGTTGGACCAGCGTTCGTGCTGGACGTGCAGACCGCGTGAGACGACCCTTCATCCAGTCCCAAACATGCTCAATGGGGGACAGATCCGGAGATCTTGCTGGCCAGGGTAGTTGACTTACACCTTCTAGAGCACGTTGGGTGGCACGGGATACATGCGGACGTGCATTGTCCTGTTGGAACAGCAAGTTCCCTTGCCGGTATAGGAATGGTAGAACGATGGGTTCGATGACGGTTTGGATGTACCGAGCACTATTCAGTGTCCTCTCGACGATCAACAGTGGTGTACGGCCAGTGTAGGAGATCGCTCCCCACACCGTGATGCCGGGTGTTGGCCCTGTGTGCCTCGGTCGTATGCAGTCCTGATTGTGGCGCTCACCTGCACGGCGCCAAACACGCATACGACCATCATTGGCACCAAAGCAGAAGCGACTCTCATCGCTGAAGATGACACGTCTCCATTCGTCCCTCCATTCACGCCTGTCGCGACACCACTGGAGGCGGGCAGCACGATGTTGGGGCGTGAGCGGAAGACGGCCTAATGGTGTGCGGGACCGTAGCCCAGCTTCATGGAGACGGTTGCGAATGGTCCTCGCCGATACCCTAATTTGCTGGGAAGTGGTGGTGCGGTACCCTACGGCACTGCGTAGGATCCTACGGTCTTGGCGTGCATCCGTGCGTCGCTGCGGTCCGGTCCCAGGTCGACGGGCACGTGCACCTTCCGCCGACCACTGGCGACAACATCGATGTACTGTGGAGACCTCACGCCCCACGTGTTGAGCAATTCGGCGGTACGTCCACCCGGCCTCCCGCATGCCCACTATACGCCCTCGCTCAAAGTCCGTCAACTGCACATACGGTTCACGTCCACGCTGTCGCGGCATGCTACCAGTGTTAAAGACTGCGATGGAGCTCCGTATGCCACGGCAAACTGGCTGACACTGACGGCGGCGGTGCATAAATGCTGCGCAGCTAGTGCCATTCGACGGCCAACACCGCGGTTCCTGGTGTGTCCGCTGTGCCGTGCGTGTGATCATTGCTTGTACAGCCCTCTCGCAGTGTCCGGAGCAAGTATGGTGGGTCTGACACACCGGTGTCAATGTGTTCTTTTTTTCATTTCCAGGAGTGTATTTTTCGAATACAAAATGTGTTCCAAAATCGTACTACAAATCGCCGTTAATAATATGGTTCAGTAATTCAGCGGATTACTCCCATTATCATTCTTGAGTATTAGTGCGATCTGTTCAACACTCGTTTGCACGAATCTTTTGTCTAGCGAGCGATTGTATATGACTGTTAAGCTCAGAAATGGCTCTGAGTACTATGGGACTTAACATCTGAGGTCATCAGTCCCCTAGAACTTAGAACTACTTAAACCTAACCAACCTAAGGACATCACACACATCCATGCCCGAGGCAGGATTCGAACCTGCGACCGCAGCGGTCGTGCGGCTCCAGACTGAAGCGCCTAGAACCGCTCGGCCACAACGGCCGGCGACTGTTAAGTATGGAGCTACTGTGCTAGCATACTCTGAAAGAGGATCGTGACTGGTGTACAGTCTGGACCGGAGCCCTTGTCTTTAGTAAATGATTTAAGTTGCTTCGCTAGCCTGAGAAAGTCTACTTCTAAGTTACTCATGTTGGCCGTTGTTCTAGATTCGAATTCTAGAATATTTACTTCGACCTCTTTGGTGAACGAGTTTCGGAAAGCCGTGTTTGGTAACTCTGCCTTAATGGCTCTGTCACCAGCGACATCACCTTCGTTGTCGCGCAGTGGATGTATTGATTGCGTTGCGTCTTGCGTTGCGTCTTGCAACTGGTGTACTTTACATATGACCAGAGACAAAAACTATGGACTTTTGAACATTCTTCAAGGAATTACGGGAAAACAGTGCTGTCAATTGTGAAAATACAGCTTTCGCTCCACGTTTGGTATTCCTACACCGCAAGAGATGAAATCGTGTTAATATCGCAGTATATGGGTTTAGGTGTGAACATCGAGCCAAGATAAAACGACACAGGAATTTCAAGGCCGGGCATCCCTCGCCGAGAGATTTACAGTTGTGTTTGCGCGGCGCTGGTAAACTCAGTGAGTTAACAGGCAGCTCTTTTATCTGCAGAGGCGTGACGCAATACCGAAGGTGTTACCGCAGTTGCTGGCTTAGTGTGTGGCCGGCGAAAGATACAGACCGCCTAACACTCCATTCACGGCGGAAGAGTTGTGCTTTTGGTGCAAGTAATGCCGCACTTCACTATGTCTCCACGAGGCTGTTTGGAGTCGGCGCTGTTATATATAATTATAAAAAACAGCGTGGGTCGTTGACAACAACAGTAGCTGCGCGGCAGGCATCTTGTGAAGCAGTCACTCTGTCAAGCACATGATGCACGTGGCTAGATCACAGCGTCTATCCAGACGAAACCCCACCGCAAAGGAAGATGGTTCAAATGGCTCTGAACACTATGGGACTTAACATCTGAGGTCATCAGCCCCAAAAACTTAGTACTACACTAATGGCCATTAAAATTGCTACACCAAGAAGAAATGCAGATGATAAATGGATATTCATTGGACAAATACACTAGAACTGACATGTGATTACATTTTCACGCAATTTGGGTGCATAAATCCTGAGAAATTAGTACCAAGAACAACCACCTTTGGCCGTAATAACGGCCTTGATAAGCCTGGGCGTTGAGTCAAACAGAGCTTGGATGGCGTGGACAGGTGCAGCTGCCCATGCAGCTTCAACACGGTACCTCAGTTCATTAAGAGTAGTGACTGGTGTATTGTGACGATCCAGTTGCTCGGCCACCATTGACCAGACGTTTTCAGTTGGTGAGAGATCTGGAGAATGTGCTGGCCAGGGCAGCAGTCGAACATTTTCTGTATCCAGAAAGGCCCGTAAAGGACCTGCAACATGCGGTTGTGCATTATCCTGCAGAAATGTAGGGTTTCGCAGGAATCGAATGAAGGGTAGAGCCACGGGTGGTAAAATATATGAAATGTAACGTCCACTGTTCAAATTGCCGTCAATGCGAACAAGGGGTGACCGAGACGTGTAACCAATGGCACCCCATACTATCACGCTGGGAGATAAGCCAGTATGGCGATGACGAATACACGCTTCCAATGTGCGTTCACCGCGATGTCGCCAAACACGGATGCGATCATTATGATGCTGTAAACAGAACCTGGATTCATGCGAAAAAACGACGTTTTGCCGTTCATGCACCCAGGTTCGTCGTTGAGTACACCATCGCAGGCACTCCTGTCTGTGATGCAGCGTCAAGGGTAACCGCAGCCGTGGTCTCCGAGCTGATAGTCCATGCTGCTGCAAACGTCGTCGAACTGTTCGTGCAGATGGTTGTTGTCTTGCAAACGTCCCCATCTGTTGACTCAGGGATCGAGACGTGCCTGCACGATCCGTTACAGCCATGCGGATAAGATGCCTGTCATCTCGACTGCTAGTGATACGAGGCCGTTGGGATCCATCACGGCGTTCCGTATTACCCTCCTGAACCCACAGATTCCATATTCTGCTGACAGTCATTGGATCTCGACCAACACGAGCAGGAATGTCGGGATACGATAAACCGCAATCGCGTTAGGTTACAATCCGACCTTTATCAAAGTCGGATACGTGATGGTACGCATTTCTCCTCCTTACACGAGGCATCACAACAACGTTTCACCAGGCAACGCTGGTCAACTGCTGTTTGTGTACGAGAAATCGGTTGGAAACTTTCCCCATTTCAGCACGTTGTAGGTGTCGCCACCGGCGCCAACCTTGTGTGAATGCTCTGAAAAGCTAATCATTTGCATATCACACCATCTTCTTCCTGTCGGTTAAATTTCGCGTCTGTAGCTCGTCATCTTCGTGGTGTAGCAATTTTAATGGCCAGTAGTGTAGAACATTTGCCACACTAGAAGCCCGTAGCGAATTGCCGAAAGACCTGCGGAGTACCGGTGGCTGGGGCAGACATTGGTGGTTGACCCTAGACACAAATAAACGTAACATGTTAGATATAACCGTGCGAAAAGATTCATTACTCTTAGATTCCTATCGCTAACAAACTGTTTGTCGGCCGAGCTCTGGCTCTATATGGGCCAATGGGGCCCGTCCGACCGTCCTGTCATCCTCTGCTAATGGCGTCATCGGATGCGGTGTGCAGGGGCGTGTAGTCAGCACACAGCTCTCACGAACGTGGTCGGGTTTCTTGACATCCTTCCACCAAGGAAAAATATCTGGTAGTTCAGGGAATTGAACTCGGGTCCTCTACATTGTAGCCAAAGCTCACTCAACTACCAAGGCGGGCAGTGGAAATAGCAACAACCGTAAAATATGAGCGTCAGTCAGAAAGTAGTGCCTCCATTTTTTTCATTTTACAAGAGAAGAAGAATTCCGTATACATAGGATAACAGCTAGGTAACGGTCTATGTGGTAGCACCGGTTTCTGTCAGCGCACCGAAGTTAAGCGCTGCCGAGCTGGGCTGGCACACGAATGGGTGACGATCCGGTCTGGCGAGCGCTGTTAGCGGGGTGCACTCAGCCCTTGTGAGACTTGATTGAGAAGTATCGGCTCTGGTCTCGTAAGCTGACATACGGCCGGGAGAGCGGCGTGCTGACTACATGCCCCTCTGTATCTGCATCCAGTGATGCCTGTGGGCTGAAGATAACATGGCGGTCGGTCGGTGCCGTTGGGACTTCATGCCCTGTTCGGGAGGAGTTTTGTTTGGTTTTAGGATAACAGCTGGAACATTCACAACTAATGTATCGCTTTTCAGTAGAGCCACCATCTTTGAACACAATTTTTTTGTCTTCATTGAAACAAGAGCATGTATACGTGTTGAAAGGGGTGTGTGTGTGTATGTGTGTGTGTGTGTGTGTGTATGTGTATGTGTGTGTGTGTGTGTGTGTGTTAATTTTTGTATGAATTTTTCTTGTTTTGGACGTCTGAAATCGCGCTCGTGAGATTTGAATTGCTTAGATGTGCGCGCGCAGAGTCGAGCAGAGATGCTGCGCAGCGCGGTGATAAGTTAGAGGTGATCTTTGCTCAGCAAAGACGTGCGCCGGGTTTATCTGTTGAGCGCGAGGTGAGGAGAGGAGACGGTCAGTTGAACTTTGGTGTTAGGTGTGAACAATCGAGTTTTGATTTAGTAGTAGTAAGCAGCAAACAATGGAGGTTTTTGGGAATTATAATACGGATTAATGAAAGATTTACTGTGGAGACAAAAAGAACTGATTTTTACATTGCTACGACGGTCAGTTGAACTTTGGTGTTAGGTGTGAACAGTCGAATTTGGTGTAGTAGTAGTGAACAGCAAACAATGGAGATTTTTGGGAATTATACTGCGGGTCATTTTTTTCATTGCTACGATTATACTTGTGGAGAGTCGATTACGGGTAACGATTAAGTCTGTTTTACTTGAGGCAGCATTCTTGGTCCGTCAGACATCGAGATCAGATATCTTTTGCTTTTGATTTTTTGTTCGGATTTCTCGATAACTGAGAGAGAAACGCATTTAAGAATTAGATCCTGAAAATTTCTTCAAGGAGAGATTATACATGTGAAGTTCACTTTTTGTAATTCTTGGATTGTTATTACGTGATTTCAGAGAAAGCTAAACTATTTTTGTAATTTCATTAAACGTTATTGAGTCAAAGGAAATGAAACTGGAACTGAGTTCATTTAAACCAGAGTCATTGTCCATATCCAAAGAATCGATTAATTTTCAATTTATTTATAAAAAGAAATGTTTTTAGAGTACCCATTGCACCTCTGTGTATCGCTGTAGTTAGATTTTGCGGCTCTGTTATCGAGACGCGCTGTAACGGCGAGAGCAGTTTGCGCCTAGGTAAGACAGTGTAGAGATCAGATTCTTACATTAATTAAATTTTACAGGGACCAACTTTACTTTCAAAGAAATCAGCTTTCTTTTATCAAAGTTCATAGTCAGATTTTGTGATAACAGTAAATTTCAGACAGGGCATGAATTTTATAAGATTCACTCACTTACACTACTGGCCATTAAAATTGCTACACCAAGAAGAAATGCAGATGATAAACGGGTATTCATTGGACAAATATACTATACTAGAATTGACATATGATTATATTTTCACGCAATTTGGGCGCATAGATCCTGGAAAATCAGTACCCAGAATAACCACCTCTGACCATAATAACGGCTTTGATACGCCTGGGCATTGAGTCAAACTGAGCTTGGATCTACATCTACATCCATACTCCGCAAGCCACCTGACGGTGTGTGGCAGAGGGGCAGAGGGTACCTTGAGTACCTCTATCGGTTCTCCCTTCTGTTCCAGTCTCGTACTGTTCGTGGAAAGAAGGATTGTCGGTATGCCTCTGTGTGGGCTCTAATCTCTCTGATTTTATCCTCATGGTCTCTTCGCGAGATATACGTAGGAGGGAGCAATATACTGCTTCACTCCTCGGTGAAGGTATGTTTTTGAAACTTCAACAAAAGCCCGCACCGAGCTACTGAGCGTCTCTCCTGCAGTCTTCCACTGGAGTTGATCTACCATTTCCGTAACGCTTTCGCGATTACTAAATGATCCTGTAACGAAGCGCGCTGCCCGCCGTTGGATCTTCTCTATCTCTTCTATCAACCCATTTCCTTAGGATTCTTCCAATGAATCTCAGTCTGGCATCTGCTTTAGCGACGATCAACTTTATATGATCATTCCATTTTAAATCCTTCCTAATGCGTACTCCCAGATAATTTATGGAATTAACTGCTTCCAGTTGCTCACCTGCTATATTGTAGCTAAATGATAAAGGATTTTTCATTCTATATATTCGAAGCACATTACACTTGCCTACATTGAGATTCAATTGCCATTCCCTGCACCATGCGTCAATTCGCTGCAGATCCTCCTGCATTTCAGTACATTTTCCATTGTTACAACCTCTCGATATACCACAGTATCATCCAAAAAAGCCTCAGTGAACTTCCGATGTCATCCACCAGGTCATTTATGTATATTGTGAATAGCAACGGTCCTACGACACGCCCCTGCGGCACACCTGAAATCACTCTTACTTCGGAAGACTTCTCTCCATTGAGAATGACATGCTGCGTTCTGTTATCTAGGAACTCTTCAATCCAATGACACAATTGGTCTGATAGTCCACATGCTCTTACTTTGTTCATTAAACGACTGTGGGGAACTGTATCGAACGCCTTGCGGAAGTCAAGAAACACGGCATCTGCCTGGGAACCTGTCTATGGCCCTCTGAGTCTCGTGGACGAATAGCGCGAGCTGGGTTTCACACGATCGTCTTTTTCGAAACCCATGCTGATTCCTACAGAGTAGATTTCTAGTCTCCAGAAAAGTCATTATACTCGATCATAATACGTGTTCCCAAATTCTACAACTGATCGACGTTAGAGATATAGGTCTGTAGTTCTGCACATCTATTCGACATCCCTTCTTGAAAACGGGGATGACCTGTGCCCTTTTCCAATCATTTGGAACGCTATGCTATTCTAGAGACCTACGGATACCGCTGCAAGAAGGGGCAAGTTCCTTCGCGTACTCTGTGTAAAATCGAACTGGTATCCCATCAGGTCCAGCGGCCTTTCCTCTTTTGAGCGATTTTAATTGTTTCTCTCTCCCTCTGTCGTCTATTTCGACATCTACCCATGCAGCTTCAACACGATTCCACAGTTCATCAAGAGTACTGACTGGCGTATCGTGACGAGCGAGTTGCTCGGCCACCATTAACCAGACGTTTTCAATTGGTGAGAGATCTGGAGAATGTGCTGGCCAGGGCAGCAGTCGAACATTTTCTGTATCCAGAAAGGCCCGTACAGGATCTGCAACATGCGGTCGTGCATTATCCTGCTGAAAGGTAGGGTTTCGCAGGGATCGAATAAAGGGTAGAGACACGGGTCGTAACACATCTGAAATGTAACGTCCACTGGTCAAAGTGCCATCAATGCGAACAAGAGGTGACTGAGACGAGTAACCAATGGCACCCCACACCATCACGTCGGGTGATACGCCAGTATGGCAATGACGAATACACGCTTCCAATGTGCGTTCACCGCGATGTCGCCAAACACGGATGCGATCATCATGATGCTGTAAACCGAACCTGGATTCGTCCTAAAAAATGAGGTTTTGCCATTCGTGCACCCAGGTTCGTCATTGAGTGTACCATCGCAGGCGCTTCTGTCTTTGATGCAGCGTCAAGGGTAACCGCAGCCATGGTCTCCGAGCTGATAGTTCATGCTGCTACAAACGTCTTCGAAAGTTCGTGCAGACGGTTGTTGCCTTGCAAACGACCCCATCTGTTGACTCAGGCATCGAGACGTGGCTGCATGATCCGTTACAGCCATGCGGATAAGATGCTTGTCATCTGGACTGCTAGTGATACGAGGCCGTTGGGACCCAGCACGGCGTTCCGTATTCCCTCCTGAACCCACCGATTCCACATTCTGCTAACAGCTATTGGATCTGGACGAACGCGAGCAGCAATGTCGCGATACGATAAATCGCAATCGCGATAGGCTACAATCCGACCTTTATCAAAGTCGGAAACGTAATGGTACGTATTTCTCCTCCTTACACGAGGCATCACAACAACGTTTCACCAGGCAACGCCAGTCAACTAATGTTTGTGTATGAGAGAAGTCGGTTGGAAACTTTCGTCATGTCAGCACGTTGTAGGAGTCGCCACCGACGCCAATCTTGTATGAATGCTCTGGAAAGCTAATCACTTGCATTTCACTGCATCTTCTTCCTGTCGGTTAAATTTCGCGTCTGTAGCACGTCATCTTCGTGGTGTAGCAATTTTAATGGCCAGTAGTGTAGATATATTTACGCACCTATCACAAAGCGAAAAAACTGGTTCAACTAAAACATTCATATGGGGGTTCCTATTTAAAAAACGCAGTTGATATCCGTTTGACCTATGGAAGCATCATTTAGCGGACCAACCATAGCGCCATCTGGTTTCCCCCTTCAAGCTAGACAAGTTTCATTCCTTGAAGGTTTTTCGTTTGAGGCTTATTTCGTGAGATACTTGTCCCAGTCGCGATCAGTGGACCACCCTGTATATATACGTTCCTACGTTGTGGTATTCCAATGAACTGTCGTTAGAGAACCAAGTAGAAGAGAATACGTACTTGTGTCTTCTTTTCACTGCGAGGGCGAAGTAACTCTAAACAAGTTATTAAAAGTTTCACTGCCCATCTGCAGATAGTTGATGTAATCTTTAGGTTCTGACTGTAACTTCCTTAAAGAAATTTTCATGTCTGTGTTTCTGTCTCATTTAAGCCATTCCCTCGACCAGCGTCTTGTTTTCTTCTTCTTCTCCTTTAAACACACTGCCAGAGTCAGTGTCAAAAATATTTTGTCTGTATTTATGAACATCCTCACTACTGTCAAAATACTCACGAACACGAGCAGCGCCTGGTTCAAAGGGAGTTTATTCTGATAAACTTTGTTTGAACGAGGACGGGCTTGTTAGACAAATCCGCGACTAGATAAGGAAGAATTTGACAAACAAGTTTGCTCTTTCACGGGGGCCTTTACCACTGTGAAGTGGATGGCAGATGGTATATCTCAATGTACCAGTTGTTAGGGTTTCTTCCCATTCCATTCACCTATGGAGCGTGGGAAGAATGACTGAATGCCGCTATTCATGCTATAATGGTGTTAATCTTATCCTCACAGTCCCTATGTGAGCGATACGTAGGGGTAGTAATAAATTCCCAGAGTCGCCATTTAAAGGCGGTTCTTGAAATTTTTTTAGTTGACTTTATCGGGTTAGTTTACGCCTGTCTTCAACAGTCTGCCAATTCAGTTTCTTCAGTATCTTTGTGACACTCCCCCGCAGGTTAAACAAACCTGTGACCATCTGTGTTCCCCTTCTCTGTATTCGTTCAATATCTCCTAAGAGTCCTATTCAGTAGGGTCCCACACGCTCTAGAATGGGCCGAATGAGTTATCTGTAAGCAATTCGTAGAGTGATTGCACTTCCGCAGTATTCTACCAATAAACCGAAGTCTGCCGCCTGCTTTACCCACGACTGAATCTATGTGATCAGTCCATTTCATATCCCTACAAAGTGCTACACCGAGGTATTTGTGTAAGTTGGCTGATTCCAACGATTCTGACTGCGATGTACTCATGCTATAGTCATAGGATACTACGCTTTTCTCGTTTTTTGAAATGCACAATTTTACATTTCTGAACATATAAAGCCAGCTGCCAATGTTTGATCACTTTGAAATCTTATCAAGATCTGACTGAATATTTATGCAGCTTCTTTCAGACAGTACTTCATTATAGATAACAACACATTTGCAAAAACTCTGTGGATGCTATTAATATTGTCCACAAGGTCATTAATATACAACATGAACAGCAAGGGTTCCAACAGACTTCGCTGGCGGAAATCCAAAGTTACTTCTACATATGACGACGAATTTCCGTCCAAGATAACATTCTGCATCCTTCCTACAAGAAAGTCCGAACTCCAGTCACAAATTTCACTTGACACCCTATAGGATAGTACCTTTGACAATTAGCATAGATGTGGCAATGACTTATGTTTTTGATGTTTTAACATAATTTACTGGCATGTATTTTATGACTGACTTACGTTTAAAGCTTATGCATCTGTACATTTAATAATGCGTGCATGTTATCGCATTGTAAGTGCTTCTACACATGCTTCTTAGCACTGAAGATGGCTTCAGAGTGACCGAAATCTAGGTATGGAATAAAACCACTGCGACCGACTGCTGTACACTGTACTATTGAAAATCTTGGACGTTGTGGTATTGCTTAGTGCCGGAGGAAGTTTTTTATAGCTCCAATTGATATAGTACGTTCGAAAGTAATCTAAGCTCGCATCTATATGTGCTACATTGGTGAGGCCGTTACTGTGCTCAGGATCCAACGAGACGGATGAAACTTTCGTAATGTGTGCCTTGTTGTTGTTGTTTTTGTTGTGATCTACAGTCCAGAGGCTGGTTTGATGCAGCTCTCCGTGCTATTCTATCCTGTGCAAGCTTCTTCATTTCAAAGTAACTGCTGCACCCTACATCCTTCTGAATCTGCTTAGTGTATTCATCTCTTGGTCTCCCTCTACGATTTTTACCCTCCACGCTTCCCTCCAAAACTAAATTGGTGATCCCTTGATGCTTCAGAACATGTCCTACCAACTGATCCCTTCTTCTGGACAAGGTGTGCCACGTATTCCTTGAAAGGTGGCTACACTGAGCCACAGCGCCAGAAATCGCGCCAGAGAGTATTGTTCCGCCGCCTCCACTGGCAGTGATTATTGAGACGCAGCGACAGGCAGTTCTTGCCGAGAAGTTGTGGTGGACACTGCTTGTAGCTGAAGTCAGAGTGAGATGCGGTAGTGGAGAGTGTTGTTCCATGTTTTATGCAGTGGTTTGATGGGAGAGATGATGGTGTTCTAATGGAGATATTGTAATGGTCAGAGTGCATTTCGTCAATATATATGGAGGTATTTTCTTTTATTCTTTTATTCTTTCAGTGACCTGAATAATGTGTCATTACAGGTTCAGTCAACAAAGCATCTGGCGTGTGTTCTTGTATTAGAGTGTAATTTTGGTTTTCTTGCACAATTATAGTATTTGTAATTTTCTTTTATCACGTCAGTATAATTGGTATTTAAAAATTCTTGTCTTGTTGAAGAAGAACCGTGCCAGATGTGCGTTGAGTCATACTACCACATACAGAACAGCTACACTTGTGCTTTGTTGGCTTCGTAGATTTTATAGTTGCTGGGGGCTTAATTAATTAACTGTGTTAACGAAAATTTTCTTACATTCTTTGTTGTCATTCTAAGCAGTCAGATTGCGTAATAATACTAGTCAGGGCCAGCCGTTTACGAGACTTGCGTAATCGGACATACAGCTACTAAAAAATATTTTCAATTTCGTGCATGGGGGCTTAATTATTTAAGATTGAAAATATTTTTTAGTAGCTGTATGTCCGATTACGCAAGTCTCGTAAACGGCTGGCCCTGACTAGTATTATTACGCAATCTGACTGCTTAGAATGACAACAAAGAATGTAAGAAAATTTTCGTTAACACAGTTAATTAATTAAGCCCCCAGCAACTATAAAATCTACGAAGCCAACAAAGCACAAGTGTAGCTGTTCTGTATGTGGTAGTATGACTCAACGCACATCTGGCACGGTTCTTCTTCAACAAGACAAGAATTTTTAAATACCAATTATACTGACGTGATAAAAGAAAATTACAAATACTATAATTGTGCAAGAAAACCAAAATTACACTCTAATACAAGAACACACGCCAGATGCTTTGTTGACTGAACCTGTAATGACACATTATTCAGGTCACTGAAAGAATAAAAGAATAAAAGAAAATACCTCCATATATATTGACGAAATGCACTCTGACCATTACAATATCTCCATTAGAACACCATCATCTCTCCCATCAAACCACTGCATAAAACATGGAACAACACTCTCCACTACCGCATCTCACTCTGACTTCAGCTACAAGCAGTGTCCACCACAACTTCTCGGCAAGAACTGCCTGTCGCTGCGTCTCAATAATCACTGCCAGTGGAGGCGGCGGAACAATACTCTCTGGCGCGATTTCTGGCGCTGTGGCTCAGTGTAGCCACCTTTCATCCTCTTCTCCCCAATTCTATTCAGTACCCCTCATTAGTTACGTGATCTACCCATCTAATCCTCAGAATTCTTCTGTTGCACCACATTGCGCAAGCTTCCACTCTCTTCTTGTCTAAACTATTTATCGTCCACGCTTCACATCCATACATGGCTAAATAAAAATACTTTGAGAAAAGACTTCCTGACACTTAAATCTATACTCGATGTTAACAAAATTCTCTTCTTCAGAAACGCTTTCCTTGCCATTGCCAGTCTACATTTTATATCCTCTCTACTTCGACCATCATCAGTTATTTTGCTCCCCAAATAGCAAAACTCCTTTACTACTTTAAGTGTCTCATTTCCTAATCTAATACCCTCAACATCACCCGACTTAATTAGACTACATTCCATTATCCTCGTTTTGCATTTGTTGATGTTCATCTTATACCCTGCTTTCAAGGCACTGTCGATTCCGTTCAACTGCTCTTCCAAGTCCTTTGCTGTCTCTGACAGAATTACAATGCCATCGGCAAACCTCAAAGTTTTTATTTCTTCTCCATAGATTTTAATTCCTACTTCAAATTTTCTTTTGTTTTCGTTGCTGATTGCTCGCTGTATAGACTAATCTTCAGCATTCTTCTGTAGCACCGCATTTCGCAGGCTCTCTTCTTGTCCAAACTATTTATCGTCCACGCTAAGATCTAGTCTATACAGGCTACAACCCTGTCTCATTCCCCTCTCAATCACTGCTTCTCTTTCATGCCCCTCGAGTCTTGTAACTGCCATCTGGTTTCTGTACAAATTCCAAATACCCTTTCGATCTCAGTAATTAACCCCTGCCACCTTCAGAATTTGAAAGACAGTATTCCAGTCAACATTGTCAATAGCTTTCTCTAAGTCTTCAAATGCTAATGTCTGCCTAATTAGCGTTTATTATTTTGAAAGCAAGAGTTAGAAACAGTGCGTCACGTCTAGATTTAACATCTTTAGCAGCTAGTCCCCAGTTACGTCGCTGCAAAGTCGCGACACTATACAGGCAGTTATGTGATGGTGATACAGCCGAGGCGGAAAATAGAGTTGTCTTTTAAAGTGCTTACTTTAGTGCGACGTAAGAGATGCTGCATTATGAAACTTTCTCAGCGCTGTTAGCGCTACCGACAACTTGTGCAGGGCAGGGTCGTTTTGAGCCAGCGGTCAAGGTCGAAAAGCTCGCACGAGGCACAGATGGGACCCGGCGGAGTTTGGCCTGGAGCCCTCGCACACTCACACACACACACACACACACAGAGAGAGAGAGAGAGAGAGAGAGAGAGAGAGAGAGAGTGAGAGGGGGGGAGGAGGGGAGGGGGGGAGGACGCTAGCCCAGCCCGCGGAATGTGCGGTGTTCAACTTGCTGCCGTGACGTATGAATCAATTTCTAAAATGGCCCGGACGCGCGCTGTTGCCGATAATTAAAAAAAAAAAAAAAAGAGACAAAGAGAGAGAGAGAGAGAGAAAGTGAGCGGGAGAGAGAGAAAAATAAAGCGTTAAGAAATAAATGGAATGAGAAAGGGCGGGATAAGAGCGTTGGCGGAAGAACTTGTAAAGAAGAGGAGTTTTCATGACGGACGGGTATAGAAAGCAAGATGCAAGGGCGGTAGGGCGATGAGGGGGGCGGGGGGGGGGGGGAGAACGACGTAGCGGAAGAGACAGAAGCCACACCAGTTACAATGCTCTCAGCAATCACATTGATTGCCTGCTGGGCGGATACCATCTGCGAGTGCCAATTTTTCTGCGTTTCTCATTTCCAAACGTTTGCTGTGAAACTTCTTTTTTTTTTTGTTCCAGTATTTTGCGATGTACAGCTGTGGGGGGGGGGGGGGGGGTGGAGTGGTTTGTTCGTGATAATAGTGGGTGGATAACATGACGCAAGAGCAGGGCGAATGGTGGTTTAGTATGTGGGGGGAGGGGGTGGTGGGCCGCTCATCAGATATGCCGATATCTGCTTCGCTGGACAGATACCGTGTCCGCTGGAATACGGTCGCATCAGCGATTTATACGCAGCTGCGCCATCTGTTCAGCGAGGACAAACAGGCAAATTTATTCGCACAGAAAGTAAATTCCGCGAAATACGTTCTGGGCACTGTTTTACGACAGTGATCCAAGCGGCAAAAGCTATAGCTTATGAGTATATCGAGCGTGTCCAGGAAGAGCCATTACAGTTCATCGAAAAAAAAAAGTTTAAATAAAAAGACCAAGTTGATCATCAGCAATAGTTCAGCCGAGAGGGAACTATCATGTGTGACAATTTCGCTACAGGAACATTGTTGCAAGCATACACTGTTGTAGTGCATCTAAACAGTGCTGAGGATTACTCGTTACGTAGGAACTCCAGCCAGGTCTACAGTTAATCTGCATCATATCCCAAGCACACCGTACAAAATATTGAAGGAGTCGTCAAGAGAGAGTGCTGACAGTTATTTTAGTAAGGATTAGTCTGACCAAGTTATCTGATGTATTTTCGAATGGTCTCGATCTTCATTTGTCGGTCGAGTTAGACTCCAGAGAAACTTTCGCGCCAAGTTCAGACATTGCTATAGTCATTTTCGTTCTATTATCTATTAGAAAATACAAGGATAGATATTGCTTAGGCCGGTCGGTGTGGCCGAACGTTTCTTGGCGCTTCATTCTGGACCGCGCGTCCGCTACGGAAGCAGATTCGAATCCTGCCTCGGGCATGGATGTGTGTGATGTCCTTAGTTTAGTTAGGTTTAACTAGTTCTAAGTTCTAGGGTACTGATGACCTCAGATGTTAAGTCCCATAGTGCTCAGAGCCATTTGAACCATTTTGATATCGCTTAGGCCATGCTTCAGCATTTCATCTCTTGAAAAATACCTCATGGCAAATGTTTAATTTATCGTGATGAACGTATGAGGAATGCTTTCTAAGACAATGTAAGTTTTCAATGAATAGAAGGGATAGCTAATGTGATATTAACTATACATTCGAGTGATTTACATATCCTCATCACTGAATCATTTAAGAAATGAAAATGATTGTGATGTAAAATAGTGATCGACTTAAAATATAAACTGCAACTTTTCGTAATGTTATCTGGAAGGTTAGAATTTCAGACTTTGGTGCGAATTGTGCTCTCCGCCATACACCGCTTGGTGGCTAGCGGAGTATATATGTAGATATGTAGATGTAGAGTCCATAGTCGGACTATTTTATTTTGTTGTTCGATAAATCTGCTGCATGAGGCCCATCAATTTTAAAGATTCAAATCATTCCGTTTAAAGCCTGCAGTAAATCATCTTGAAGTAGAAGCTCTTTTTCCGTGTTAGTTTTAACAATACGTCTATTTTCGGATAGAGTCCGCCTTTAGCAAAACACAGTTTTGTTTTTTAACCTAAACAAATTCACAGACACCTCTGAAAGATTCAGAACAACCGCCAGGAGAACCTTCAACTGTTCCACTGTGAGCCATCTTGTTTTTGCACCAACTGTTCCACTGCCCGCCATGTTTGTTTTTACAGCTGGTAAACAGTGAAACAGTGACAGTGACAGTGACTGTGGCAACTCAGTATATAATGTTTGACAGTGATGAAGATGAGGAAAAGGAAAACGTAAGTGAAACATTATATAAATAGACACACACACACACACACACACACACACACACACACACACACAGACACTCACAGAATTAATTAATTTCAGGCATAGAAATAACAATTTTCAAATCGTAATTTTGGCTTAAACACTTTATCTACTTTAAGGTGTAAGTGGTTGCAGATGACAAACTGTGGAACAATACAGTTACTGTAGAAACGCAACACATCAGAAAAACCATACCATGTGGTAAGAAGGTAAGAAATCATAATTTATGTGTTTTTTCAAATATCTGTAATTACGATGTAAAAACTAACATGTACACAAACAGTAAAGAACATTCTTTAACAGATGAAAAATAAAAGCCCACTGAAGATACTGCAACTGCAGTGAAACGCTGAAAAACAAAATTGTGTTTTGCTAAAGGCGGTCCCTATCCAAAAGCCTACAGTAAATGTAAGCGGCGTTCAGTAAGTAATGGAACACATTTTTTTCTGAAAGCGTGTTGGTTTTATTCACGCTTCCAACACACCATATTATTCCCCACTCTCTTGGCAAAAAAACCTAATTTTTGAACATAATCTGCTTTCAATGCGACGGCCTTACGCCACCTTACTGGGAAGGCCTGTATGGCCGCATGGTACCATTCCACTGGTCGACGCCGGAATCAATGTCTTGCTGAATCAATAACCTCCCCTTCATCCACTTACTGCTTCCCGCGCAGTACATCCTTCATCGGGCCAAACAGATGGACGCCGGAAGGTGCGAGATTCGGACTGTAGGGTGGAAGAGGAAGAACAGTCCAATGAAGTTTTGTGAACTCTCCTCTTGTGAGCAGACAGACATTCATGAGGGCTTGTCATGGAAAAGAAGAAGTTCGCCTGCAGTTTTGTGGCGACCACCATGCTAAATTCGTTACTTCAATTTTCTGAAGGCAGCACAATACACTTCAGAGTTGATCGTTGCACCATGAGACAAGACATCAAACAGAGTAGCCCCCTGAGGTCCCAGAAGACTGTTGCCAAGATTTCACCGACTGAGGGTGCGGCTTTGAACTTTTCTTTCGAAGGAGAAGTGGTGTAGCACCCTCCATGGCAAATGAGGGCTTTTTGCGGATGATGCTGTAGTATATCGAGAGGTTGTAACAATGGAAAATTGTACTGAAATGCAGGAGGATCTGCAACGAATTGACGCATGGTGCAGGCAATGGCAATTGAATCTCAATGTAGAGAAGTGTAATGTGCTGCGAATACACAGAAAGAAAGATCCTTTATCATTTAGCTATAATATATCAGGTCAGCAACTGGAAGCAGTTAATTCCGTAAATTATCTGGGAGTAGGCATTAGGAGTGAGGATGATAAAGTTGATCATCGGTAAAGCAGATGCCAGACTGAGATTCATTGCAAGAATCATAAGGAAATGCAGTCCAAAAACAAAGGAAGTAGGTTACAGTACACTTGTTCGCCCACTGCTTGAATACTGCTCAGCAGTGTGGGATCCGAGCCATATAGGGTTGATAGAAGAGATAGAGAAGATCCATCGGAGAGCAGCGCGCTTCGTTACAGGATCATTTAGTAATCGCGAAAGCGTTACGAAGATGATACATAAACTCCAGTGGAGGACTCTGCAGGAGAGACGCTCAGTAGCTCGGTACGGGCTCTTGTTGAAGTTTCGAGAATATACCTTCGCCGAGGAGTCAAGCAGTATATTGGTCCCTCCTACGTATATCTCGCGAAGAGTACGAGGCTGGAGTAGAAGGGAGAACCGATAGAGGTGCTCAAAGTACTCTCCGCCACGCACCGTCGTATGCCTTGCGGAGTACGGATGTAGATGTAGATTTAGATGTAGAAATGGTTCAAATGGCTCTGAGGACTATGGGACTTAACATCTGAGGTCATCAGTCCCCTAGAACTTAGAACTAGTTAAACGTAACCAAGGACATCACACACATCCATGCCCGAGGCAGGATTCGAACCTGCGGCAGCAGCAGTCGCACGGTTCCGGACTGAAGGGCCTGGAACAGCTCGGGCACCGCGGCCGGCAGCACCCTCCATGGATTGCCGTTTTACTTCCGGTTCCAAGTGATGAACCCACGTTCCATCGCCATGTTCGAGAAGAAGTTGTCACGATTAGCCTTGTAATACGCAAGCAATTCCGAACGGTCCTTCGTTGCTGTTCATAATCTTCCATCAGGTGGCGAGGATCCCAACGGACACACACGTCTGAGTACCCCAGCTGGTGGACGAGTGTCTCAGCACCACCAATAGAAACGTCCAATTGAGCAGCGAGGTGTTTGAGCGTGATCCGTCGATCACTTCACATGAGAGTGTGCCACCGGCCGGACAGTTTTGCGCGACGTTGTTGCGATGATGGCAGACGTCTCGCCCAGCGCTTTTGTTCGCTGCCAAGTCTCCGTAGACATTCTGCAAGCGCGTATGGATCTCTGTAATGCTCTCGTTTTTCGCCAAAAGAAACTCAACTACGGGTCTCCGCTAGCAACGCACCTCCATTGTGGGCACTATTTTGAAGGCTACGTGCAGCGACGGCATCGGTCGCAACTTTATGAAACTACAGGGGCTGAAGCTGGAATATTGCGTGATGTCCCACAACAAATTCCGGATTTTTGCAGCCGAAACTGGCCCAGAAAAGAGTGCGTTGCGTTATTTATTTAAAGTCCCTCGTAGAAAATTTGTCCAGTGTCAACCGGCCCCAGGTAAGAAAGGTGATATTATCGCAAGGAATTTTCATAACAGTGCCTGGAAAACGCTATCATGGGGCGACAGGGCGCCCGAGTGTTTGGTAAATCAGGAATACATGCGTGCGGCTTCGTAAATGTGTGTTGTGATCTTGGAAGACAGGAGACTCCGACAGCAAACTGATCATGAAGATGTAGAAGAAAGGGCGACACATGGTCACAGAGAATGTTTAAATAAACACCCTGGTTCATGTTCTCGGTAATCTGAATGAGTGGCCCCGTGGCATGGTACGAGAAACAGACTCAAAACACCACAGGACGGCGTTCAGCCTGAAGTGTACCTTAGACCACGGGTTCCCAACAAAATTTTCTCGATGACCCCCTCATCATGATTGGTACCTTGTCATATCACAGTATCAAGTACCTAAAAGCGCCAAATTAAGAGTCTTTTATTAGGTTTTCTATTTTTGGTACTTAGAAAAAACATTGACATATTCATTATTGAAAAAATATTGAGCGGCCAAAACAAAAAATCTGTTCTCATACGAAATATATTTAATATATTTTTTATTGTAATAGCACCTTGCGGACCCATATGGTCTAGCTCGCGGACATCTGAGGGTCTGCGGACCACCTGTTGGGAACCACTGCCCCAGACACACTGTGGATTAAACGCGACTACTCGTCCCTTTCGTCCTCTGCCGATCGGAGGCACTCTTTGGTCTTATTCATCGCTTTGTAAATAGTCTTTACACAGTGTTTGCACTCGTACATTCGTCTTATAAGCTTTACGAGCGTGTTATTCATTCATCTTTTCTGGCTTGGGTGACGATTTGAAAGTTTGTGCAGGATTTATCGGAATGGTGCTAACCTGGGTTACAGCTTGCGGCGTAAAGCGACTAACGCCGACGGGCGCCTGCGTGAACTTTCAAATCATCACCCGAGCTAGAAAAGATGAACGTGTGAGGCGTAGCTCTTCCGACGCTAGGTGCAGCACCTAGAATGCGTGCCAAGGAACCGTGGGTGCACCACGTCTTGCATAATAAGTGTCTCGAATCTTAATACCCGGCAAGGTGATCTACATCTACATCTACCGGGTGATCAAAAAGTCAGTATAAATTTGAAAACTGAATAAATCACGGAATAATGTAGAACGAGAGGTACAAATTGACACACATGCTTGGAATGACATGGGGTTTTATTAGAACCAAAAAAATACAAACGTTCAAAAAATGTCCGACAGATGGCGCTTCATCTCATCAGAATAGCAATGATTACCATAACAAAGTAAGACAAAGCAAAGATGATGTTCTTTACAGGAAATGCTCAATACGTCCACTATCATTCCTCAACTATAGCTGTAGTCGATGAATAATGTTGTGAACAGTACTGTAAAGCATGTCCGGAGTTATGGTGAGGCGTTGGCGTCGGATTTTGTCTTTCAGCATCCCTAGAGATGTCGGTCGATCACGATACACTTGCGACTTCAGGTAACCTCAAAGCCAAGTCTGGGGACCTGGGAGGCCAAGCATGACGGAAGTGACGCGTCTAGCAATACTTTGTTTTTCTTTTTTGTTCTAATAAAACCCTATGTCATACCAAGCATGTGTGTCAATTTTTACCTCTCTAACTACATTATTCCGTGGTTTATTAAGTTTTCAAATTTATACTGATTTTTTGTACATACATACTCCAGAAGTCAACGTATGGCGCGTGGCGGAGGCCATCTTGTACCACTACTAGTCACTTCCTTTCCTGTTCCAGTCACAACAGCGAGAAAAACGATTGCCTGCATGCCTCCGTATGAGCCGTAATTTCTCGTCTCTTACCTTCCTGGTTCTTATGCACAACGTATGTTTGCGGCAGTAGATCGTTCTGCAGTCGGCTTCGAATACCGATTGTCTAAATTTTCTCAGTACGAGGTGCATTCAAGCTCTAAGGCCTCCGATTTTTTTCTCCGGACTGGAAAGAGATAGAAACATGCGCATTGTTTTGAAATGAGGCCACATTCATTGTCAATACGTCCCAGAGATGGCAGCACCGTACAGCAGATGGAATTTTACCGCCAGTGGCGAGAATGAGAACTGTTTTAAATACTTAAAATGGCGACGTTTTCCTTACTTGAACAGCGTGCAATCATTCGTTTTCTGAATTTGCGTGGTGTGAAAACAATTGAAATTCATCGACAGTTGAAGGAGACATGTGGTGATGGAGTTACGGATGTGTCTAAAGTGCGTTCGTGGGTGCGACAGTTTAATGAAAGCAGAACATCGTGTGACAACAAACCGAAACAACCTCGGGCTCGCATGATCGAGAAAGTGGAGAGAATTGTTTTGGGGGATCGCCGAATGACTGTTGAACAGATCGCCTCCACAGATAGCATTTCTGTGGGTTCTGTGCACACAATCCTGCATGACGACCTGAAAATGCGAAAAGTGTCATCCAGGTGGGTGCCACAAATGCTGACAGACGACCACACAGCTGCCCGTGTGGCATGTTGCCAAGCAATGTTGACGCGCAACGAGAGCATGAATGGGACTTTCTTTTCGTCGGTTGTGACAATGGATGAGACGTGGATGCCATTTTTCAATCCAGAAACAAAGCGCCAGTCAGCTCAGTGGAAGCACACAGATTCACCACCGCCAAAAAAATTTCGGGTAACCGCCAGTGCTGAAAAAATGATGGTGTCCATGTTCTGGGACAGCGAGGGCGTAATTCTTACCCATTGCGTTCCAAAGGGCACTACGGTAATAGGTGCATCCTACGAAAATGTTTTGAAGAACAAATTCCTTCCTGCACTGCAACAAAAACGTCCGGGAAGGGCTGCGCGTGTGCTGTTTCACCAAGACAACGCACCCGCACATCGAGCTAACGTTACGCAACAGTTTCTTCGTGATAACAACTTTGAAGTGATTCCTCATGCTCCCTACTCACCTGACCTGGCTCCTAGTGACTTTTAGCTTTTTCCAACAATGAAAGACACTCTCCGTGGCAGCACATTCACCAGCCGTGCTGCTATTGCCTCAGCGATTTTCCAGTGGTCAAAACAGACTCCTAAAGAAGCCTTCGCCGCTGCCATGGAATGATGGCGTCAGCGTTGTGAAAAATGTGTACGTCTCCAGGGCGATTACGTCGAGAAGTAACGCCAGTTTCATCGATTTCGGGTGAGTAGTTAATTAGAAAAAAAATCGGAGGCCTTAGAACTTGAATGCACCTCGTAGTGTTCCTCGAAAAGCACTTCGCCTCTCTCAAGTGATTCCCATTTCAGCTCCCGAAGCATCTTCGTTATCCTTGCGTGTTGTTCGGACGTACCGGTAACAAATCCAGCAGCCCGCCTCGGAATTGCTTCGACGTCTTCCTTTAATCCGACGTGGTGCGAATCCCAAACGTTCGAGCAGTACTCAAGAGTAGATCACACTAGCATTCTATATGCGATCTGCTTTACAGATGGAACACACGTTCCCATATTTCTGGGATAAACCGAAGTCCACCATTCGTTTTTCCTACTCCAACACACAAGGTGACACATCGGAAGAACAAAATCGGGTACAGCCATTCTGCCTTACATCCCCAAGGTGACGGACAGAATCGGCCGTATTTCGCTCAAACGTGGCGTACACTGTTTACAAATGGCTCAAATGGCTATGAGCACTATGGGACTTGACATCTGAGGTCATCAGTCCCCTAGAACTTTGAACTACTTAAGCCTAACTAACCTAACTACATCACACACATCGATGCCCGAGGCAGGATTCTAACTTGCGACCGTAGCGGTCGCATGGTTGCAGACTGAAGCGCCTAGAAACGCTCGGCCACTTCGGCCGGCCATTAATGTTTCCTTCAATTATTAATTTCAACAGGTTCTATTTATTGTTGCGGAATTCCGCTACCAAAACAATCGAGTTTTGCTCTCAGATCGGAAAAGGAGAAAAGCGACACACCAGCATCTCATGTATAGACAAAAATGGATTACAGTTTCATAAAAATCGAATGTTTTATTTGCAAGAAAGAGCTTTACAAATTGAGCAAGTCAGTGATGATCTGGTCCTCCTCTGGCACTTATGCAAGCATTTATTAGGCTTGGCATTGACTGATGGAGTTGTCGGACGTCATCCTGAGGAGTATCGTGACAAATTCTGTTCAATTGGCGCGCTAGGTCGCCAAACTCCCGAGTTGGTTCGAGGGTCCTCCCTATAATGCTCCAAACGTTCTCAGTTGGGAAGAGATCCGGCGGCCTTGCTGGCCAAGGTTGGATTTGGCAGGCACGGAGACAAGCAGTGGAAACTCTCGCCTTGTGCGGCCAGGCATTGTCTTGCTGAAATGTAAGCCCAGTGTGGCTTACCATGCAGGCCAACAAAACAAAGCGTAAATTATCGTCGGCGCACCTAAACGGGGTTCATCTCTGTAGACAATTCTACTCCAGTCAGTGAGATTCCAAGTATTAAGGAACTGTCAAACTTCAGTGGGAAAGAATACTTTTCTCTTAAGATTGTATCTTGAGGTTTTCAGAATGTTAGAACCTAGACCGAATTTATTTTCTGGGTTTAATCACCTAATGGTTTTCTATGAATTTGCAGAAGAATGTCATTGTTCTGTTATGATAAAGCTATTGCTAAGATGTTACTTCACTTGTAGGTTACGTTATTTGTGCAAACGTAAGTCGATGGCACACAGTGCAATACAGATCAGAAGGTATATATGAAGTTAATTTTATCTAAGGGACACTTATGGCCCTTTCTTGTAAATCGGCCTCCTGAATGTAGAAATATAGTCTCAGCTACATTTTAACCTCGATTAACTGTCGTCGTAAGTAACAGAACATTGTTTATGATTAAACTTTCATTTAATACATACAATAATTTTTTATTTCATTTCTGTTTTTTCCTATTAGCTTTGCAACGGAAATTTTAGATTGTCAGTAGAAATTTCTGTGCTTTAGCTCAGTGCATAACATAAAATAATGTGATTCACTTTTATATTATCCACAATAAAATGATTCTTGAAAGCCTGCAATGGTAAAACAATGGTTTTCCACATTAAAACAGTAATACTTGCTTCTACACAGCGACAGCAACAGTCTGACATCTGATTTGTGGTGTCGTGTATGATGTTGAATCATGCAGCAGGCTACATAAATAAATGAATGTTCAACTTCGATGAATTGATCTTAAGGGTCTAGTAACAGCTCTTTTACGACGAAGATGTATCCTAATGCAATGTGATATAAAACAAGGCACTCGTGGCTTCCATTAGAACTGATCAAAACCGCACAAACATAACATAACTCTATAAAAAGAAATATATACGTGACCTGCGTAACATATCTGAAATTATCCCCATCAGAAAATACAGTTAAGCCTTTGAAGAACCCTTTTAACAATTCGTTGGCTGTTGTCTGCTTTCACTATAAATACCAACAATCTGTTAAATGTAGTTCTGATAAATATGTAAGGGGTACTCCCAGGCGTGAAATGTTATTCAAATTAGAAGTAGAATAGCCTAATATAAAAGTTATAAATGAATTCGCCAGTATCTGCAGGGACAGATACTTCGGTAATTATAAAAATACTCTTTTTTACGTGACAATAAAGCCATTAAAATAATGCAAATCCCACACGTCGGAAGTATCACACTCAATATGACATACCAGTATCACACGACAAACTCACTTCATAATGGGAATTAATTCCCGAACCGCATCGTTGTTGTGACTGGCAGCAGAGAAAGTTATTCTATTACAAAACCAGGCTTATGCATATTACATATTTTCGTTCACTAATGTCATACGGCATAATATTCTGAGATTATTTCGTCTTTAAGAAAGAAAATCTTCATTTCTCGAAAAGGTGCTGTAAGGATAGTTTGTGGTGTTCACCCACGATTATTTACTAATCTCTTTAAGGCGTTTGCCATTCTGACTTCTGCCTCACAGTGTATTTATGAAGTTTGTCGTAAACATTCCACTGCACTTCAAAAGGAACGATGATGTACATTGCTACAATACCAGAAGGAGAAATGACATTCATTAGTCCTCATTAAGAATGTCTTTAGCACAAAAGCTGGAACTAAAAGTTTTGAACACTTATCCAGTGATAGGAAATGTCTGACAGACAGGAAAGTAAAATCTGAAAATATAACTGAAATTTTTTTTCCCTTGACAACTCCTTCTATTAAATAGAACTTCCATTATTGTAGTGTGTGAAGGTGGTGGGTAGAAATTACAAGCTCAGGTCTGTAAGTTTAATAGTAATAATACAAAAAACAAACACAAAAATCAAAAAATGATCAGCATGTAGTCATATGTACAAATCAATTTGCGATGTGAACATAGAACGAATCGTTCCACATCGTTGCGATTTTTCGTGCAAAATGACCCCTGGCACGTGAAACTGAGTATGTTTTCCGTAACGGTACTGGGAATGTTACGACACCAGTTGCCAAATGTGCGATATTTTCAGCACAGCATGTTTCGGGACTGCGTTATCCCATTACCAAATGCTATAAAACAAGAAAACCAATAAATAAATCTCAGTACTATACTTACTGGCAACCATATAAAATATTTATAGCGTCCTGTGGTATAACATACTTAAAAGTTTCTATGCCAGTGGCACCGTTAATAGCAAAAACCCAGCAGCGAACATGCATTGTCACACATAACACTGTTCTCGGAAGATCTCATGTTGGCGTGGTATACGTTCAACACATAGTTGTAAACTAAATGCTCCCGCTTTCACCTACCACTGATAGTACTTTATTGCAAAACACATGTTGCAGTCACCAACGATGCTACTATCATAAGATCTATGAACATTATATGTCATGTCTAGTAAAGTGGCTAAACCGATAGTACACCTATACTGCAACGTGCGCATCCATCGCCAACAGAAAACGTGAAACCCAATGCTGTTATTTCGAATAAGATGTTGGCTGTTTCCTAAGGAGGACGTCGCTAAAGTGGGCTCAGAAATTCCTCTTAGACACTTCTGCTTCTCATTTAACAGCTGACGCATTTCTTTCTTAAAGCGCAAAAAAATCTCTACTCATCCGTGATTTCCCTAAATCGCTTCAGATAAATGCCGGGATGGTACATTCCACCGGACACGGCCCCTTTCTTTCTCCATCCTTTCCTAATTCAGGCTTGTGCTCTCTCTCTAATGACGTCGTTGTCGACGGGACGTTAAACATCTAACTCTTCCCTTATACTCAAAGTGCAATACCATCAGCTGTCTGTGCTGTAGAATTTACTAGGACTTGACATATAATGTTCATAGATTTTGTGACAGACAGTAGCATCGTTGGGGTTTAACGTCCCCTTAGAAAAATTATGAATGACTGTGCTGGAAAAACTCTTACATTATTTGATTTTCAAACAGCTGACCAAAACTCAACGTACTCAGACACTTTTATCTTTACTTATTCTGATCATCACTGAAGTGACACACAATATTTTTAGTGCAACGCAATCTGACTTTCAATATCTCTACAAAAGAATGGCCCTGACTAACAATAACCTATACTTCTCTTGAATCACTTACCTCACAAAAATCTTCGTTACTCAAACTTCTGCAATACAGCGAGCGCCAATACTGCCAGCTAAATAAAAGATTCTAACTACTGAACGCACTAACTACTGATAGGCATAGTTAGCAAATGAAAGATTTTGATAGAAAACAAACAATGTATTTGCCTTAATAATGCTCAAAAGTCGTCATATATATATCTATCAATTCATGACATCCATCTTTACAAATTTCCTTTTTCTGGCAGACACACGTCCAGATCGTCCGCTTATAGTAACCTCTCAAAACTCTGACATCTCTCTCCCCACACACATCCACCACTGCTGGCGTCTCACATTCAACTGCCCAACACTACACTAGCGAATATTCCAACAATGAGTCCACACATCGCAGTCAGTGATTTTCACACAGAGCACTATATGGCATTACCAACATAAAAGCCTAAACAGCTTATTACAGGGACTGTGACATACACATGACAGGAAACTATCTGTGACAGGTGAAAGCGGATGCCTTCAGTTTACAAAGGTGCCTCTTTTCTTTATGGCCTCTCTGCATCCTTTCTGATAGCGCGCCTGACTGCTGTATATCGCATTGTTTCCATCTTTTTGCATATTGTAATTTCTTGATAAAATCTTGCTACAGTACATTCTTTATTATCAGCATTTATTTGTAACTGACGATTCTATTCATTCTATACTACGTATGTCGTGGTCATTTTTCATCATCTCTTCTTTTATGCTAGATACAATTGACTCTATTCAAAAATACTTATCATACTGATGTATTACTGTGACAGTTGAGTGTTTGATATAGTTGAGCGTTTCCACGCCACCAGAGCCCAGTAAGTGGCGCCCTCTGCATCACGTTTACCTGGCATCGCAAATAGTTGCCAGATGTTCGGTCCGATGTCTGCTCTTTCGACAACCTGTACCTGTGTAACAATATTTACTGTTGCCATGGAGGACTTTATTCCATATTTTCCACTGTTTGACTTGAACTTCTTATCTCATTGTGTGTGTTGACAGTTTTTACGTCACGTATTTATGTAAGTACCAGCTTCATTCCATGTACACCATTTCAGTGTTGTACAAGATTAAGTATTTTACACGTTTATTTTATAATTTATTTAACGCAAAATAGATGACTTTCTTTCCGAGAAAGTTTCCCTTAGTGGTACTGAAACTTGGGCAACCGGTTGGCTGTTGAAAGCGTGACTTATTTGACAACTGGTGACGTAACGTTCTCAGTACCGATTCACGAGTCACTTGCACGATGGCATCAAATTCATCATTTGTGTGATCATATTGTCCGTAGTTACTTTCCTGTTCCTGAGGGAATTTTTGTTCCGTCGTTACAACTACAAGAAAATGCGTGTTTTTCTCAGCACACTTTATTGAACTAAAGCACCGTGAGTGGGCTGTAATTAAGGATACTTACAATTTGATTTATTTTTAAGCTCAAAAAAAAAAAAACATCAGCAATTTGTTGGTTTCTCCTTATGGTAATTTCTGTTCGGTTTATCGCCTGTATCAGGAAATGCTGCCTGTTAGCATGTCTTTGGTTTTTTTCCTTAATCAGACATTGATACCTGCTGTTTAATTTTTTCCTGCTCTGCAGAACTATGCATTTTCTTAAGTTTTACACAGCACACTTTTTCGAACACCACTCTTTACTGTTTGTGTACTTCCAAGTGCGTATTGTGTTGTGTAGTGTTGCTAACATTGCAACTAGTTTGTCTTTGAGCTGCACTTTTCTTTCCTATTCTATGTAGTTAATTATGTTGTGTTATTTTTAATTCTGTTGCTGTCTAATAAGTCTCCCTCACGGTACTATGCACTCATGTGCACTCATCTCTGCTTCTCCCTCCTCCACCTATTGACCACAAATAAACTCTATCACTATTCCTTCATTACTCATACACAGTAGCTGCTCGGGATTAGCTGAGCGGTCTCAGGCGCTGCAGTCATGGACTGTGCGGCTGGTCCCGGCGGAGGTTCGAGTCCTCCCTCGGGCATGGGTGTGTGTGTTTGTGCTTAGGATAATTTAGGTTAAGTAGTGTGTAAGCTTAGGTACTGATGACCTTCGCAGTTAAGTCCCATAAGATTTCATACACATTTGAACATTTTCTTACACAGTATATGAATGCAGAACAACATAATTAAATAGAACAACACACATATAATTAACTGTAGAGAATAAAGAAAATAAGTATAGGTCAAAGACAAACGAGTAGCGATATTGGCAACACTACAAAACCCAATTCACACTTAGAAGTATACAAATAAACAGCGAACAATGGTGTACGAAAAAGTGTGGTGTGTAAAACGTAAAAAATACACTCCTGGAATTGGAAAAAAGAACACATTGACACCGGTGTGTCAGACCCACCATACTTGCTCCGGACACTGCGAGAGGGCTGTACAAGCAATGATCACACGCACGGCACAGCGGACACACCAGGAACCGCGGTGTTGGCCGTCGAATGGCGCTAGCTGCGCAGCATTTGTGCACCGCCGCCGTCAGTGACAGCCAGTTTGCCGTGGCATACGGAGCTCCATCGCAGTCTTTAACACTGGTAGCATGCCGCGACAGCGTGGATGTGAATCGTATGTGCAGTTGACGGACTTTGAGCGAGGGCGTATAGTGGGCATGCTGGAGGTCGGGTGGACGTACCGCCGAATTGCTCAACACGTGGGGCATGAGGTCTCCACAGTACATCGATGTTGTCGCCAGTGGTCGGCGGAAGGTGCACGTGCCCGTCGACCTGGGACCGGACCGCAGCGACGCACGGATGCACGCCAAGACCGTAGGATCCTACGCAGTGCCGTAGGGGACCGCACCGCCACTTCCCAGCAAATTAGGGACACTGTTGCTCCTGGGGTATCGGCGAGGACCATTCGCAACCGTCTCCATGAAGCTGGGCTACGGTCCCGCACACCGTTAGGCCGTCTTCCGCTCACGCCCCAACATCGTGCAGGCCGCCTCCAGTGGTGTCGCGACAGGCGTGACTGGAGGGACGAATGGAAACGTGTCGTCTTCAGCGATGAGAGTCGCTTCTGCCTTGGTGCCAATGATGGTCGTATGCGTGTTTGGCGCCGTGCAGGTGAGCGCCACAATCAGGACTGCATACGACCGAGGCACACAGGGCCAAACCCGGCATCATGGTGTGTGGAGCGATCTCCTACACTGGCCGTACACCACTGGTGATCGTCGAGGGGACACTGAATAGTGCACGGTACATCCAAACCGTCATCGAACCCATCGTTCTACCATTCCTAGACCGGCAAGGGAACTTGCTGTTCCAACAGGACAATGCACGTCCGCATGTATCCCGTGCCACCCAACGTGCTCTAGAAGGTGTAAGTCAACTACCCTGGCCAGCAAGATCTCCGGATCTGTCCCCCATTGAGCATGTTTGGGACTGGATGAAGCGTCGTCTCACGCGGTCTGCACGTCCAGCACGAACGCTGGTCCAACTGAGGCGCCAGGTGGAAATGGCATGGCAAGCCGTTCCACAGGACTACATCCAGCAACTCTACGATCGTCTCCATGGGAGAATAGCAGCCTGCATTGCTGCGAAAGGTGGATATACACTGTACTAGTGCCGACATTGTGCATTCTCTGTTGCCTGTGTCTATGTGCCTGTGGTTCTGTCAGTGTGATCATGTGATGTATCTGACCCCAGGAATGTGTCAATAAAGTTTCCCCTTCCTGGGACAATGAATTCACGGTGTTCTTATTTCAATTTCCAGGAGTGTACATAGTTGTGCGAAACAGCGGAAAATTGAACCACATGTATCAGCGTCTAGCGAAGAAAAATCAGAAAGGCGTGGTTGCAGACAGCATTTCCTGGTGTAGACGAAAATGCAAGCAGAAATTACCTTACTAAAATCAACAAGTTGTTAACGAACACTTTTTCGATCGAATGAAACAAGTAGTTAACTGTTAAGTCACTGCTTATTTGTATCCACAATGCGTTTCGAAGGTTTAAACTTCCATCATTAACTGGATTTACATGTGTTAGTGTGACCTACGTGTGTTGTGTTTCGATTTTGGGCTAACTTGTGGATGACTGTTACAACCCCGCCCGGATAGCCGCGCGGTCTAACGCGCTGCTGCCGGCAAATGTGGCCGAGCGGTTCTAAGCGCTTCAGTCCGGAACCACGCTGCTGCTATGGTCGGAGGTTCGAATCCTGCCTCGGGCATGGATGTGTGTGATGTCCTTAGGTTAGTTAGGTTGAAGTAGTTCTAAGTCTAGGGGACTGATGACCGCAGATGTTAAGTCCCATAGTACTCAGAGTCATTTGAACCATTTTTTTTTTTTTTAACGCGCTGCTTGCCGAGCGGGAAGGCGTACCGGTCCCCGGCACAAATCAGCTCGGCGGATTAGTGTCGAGGTCCGGTGTGCCGGCCAGCATGCGGATGGTTTTTAAGGTGGTTTTCAATCTGCCTCGGCGAATGCTAGCTGGCCCCCCTTATTCCGCCTCAGCTACACTATGTCGGCGATTGCTGCACAAACACTGTCTACATGTATGCGTACACCATCGTTACTCTACCACCCAAACATTTGGGGTTACACTCGTCTGGGGGCAGAACCGCACAATATTCCTGGGTTCGGTGTAGGGCGGCGGTGGGATGGGTGGACTGCTGCGGCCTGTTGTGGGCTTGTGAACCAATGAGGGCTACGGCGGAACGAAGCCTCTCCTCCGTTTCTAGGTACCCAGTTCAATATACACACAAACACAATGACTGTTACAGGATTTGGGTAACTTGTGGCGCTGTCTAGACACTATCTAGGATGAAGATTTATACCTTCGAAATGTGCTGTGGATATAAATAAACAGCGACTGGTAACAGTAAACTTGCTGTTTCATTCAATATCAATAACAGTAAGGCCTAACCTAAATTGTTTGCATTTTAATGTTTTACTCGATCTTGATAACAAATGAAATTGTACATATACTTAATCACAGAGCACTGGTGATGATTTACTTCAATAGAGCGGAATGTGTTTGGTTGTAATTGTATCGACGGAACAAAAATACCTTCAATAATTTTACGAAGAATCATACCAGTTAACTATGTTTGCATGGTAGCAGACGACTATAGTTCAATTCTTTTATCTTGGCGGTTCGCGCATGCCCACCCAGACGCGGGAGAAAGCTGTGTTGCCAGTTGTACGCGCCAAGAGAAGCAGCGCCATAGTATAGTTCGCCAACTTACGTTTAGGGGGGAGCGCGTAGTTTATGAAGTAAAGCCCCCATGGTCGCATTAACCCTTTCCCTGCTACAGAGGCGTGCTCCCCGCATTCCGCCATGTGCGCGATTTTGTCATCATTGCACTGCTCGCCTGTGCAGACACATGGTGTTTCGTCTGCTTTGACACACTTTATCATTCGATTTCACTAAAACTGTTGGGCCCAAAAATTTGATTTTTACACATCTTCTTGACTGATACCTTCCCCCCATAAATGACTTAATTTTGTTTCGATGTTCAACGCAGTTATTGTGCAGCATTAGATGTAGTAAACCACTGCACGAAATTTTGAAGAGTTTGCAGAGGTAAAAGTCCATAGCGTATACTTTCCATATGGTCGATTTTAGTTGCCACTAGAAATTTCAAAAAATTACATTCAAACGAATAAAATTCATGAAGTAAGACACTTCGATATTGTTTTTAAAATAAAGAAAATATTAAGCACTGATCAAGGTTTGAATTCAGAACCTTTTGCTTAGAAGCCATACACTTTAACCATTACGCTAACGCAGCTCGTTATTACATACAATTCCTGGAGGACTTTAAAATAGCACGCAAAATACCGACATCACTGTTGGTATGATTATGAATTACTCACATTTCGTCGATGTACAATAGGAAATAAACAATTACCGCTGTTCTTCATTGCGAAAAAGCGGTTAGTGAGAAACAACTTTCCTTGCTATCGCCTGAATTAGGAGACTTATTGCTTGTTTGGTTTAATTAATTAATAGAATATGAAGCAATTGGTATAAATAATGCTTTTTCCAAACTTCCTATAAAAGAAAGTCTATCAAGACATTGCTTTTGTTCAATTACTTTATTTATGACTGAACGTTTCTAAACGTGAAGACACTCGTCCGTGCTCTGCACTGCAGTCGAGCTCTGGCAACGTCGTTCTCTGTTCATTGGCTGACTGTGTTTTGTGACGTCAGATGAGCAGAACGAACCTAAACTCGGCCGCCGTCATAAATGACGCGCACTTTAATATCACCTAATCTGAGTCTGCAAAACACGGCGGTTCAATTCCCGGTTGGCTTAAAATGTAACGCTGTCTTGGCCATTCTGTGTTGTTCTCACAGGTCGTCGCGTGTACCCCCATTTCTCATCTGAGCCGCCGCCTCTACAGATTGCTCTCGTGAATGGCTGGCCCGCGCTCGAGACCCACGGTCAGCAATGCGCTGCCATGTGGGTCAGTTGGCGCGTGTGGTGCCCTTGGGTGTCGGCCTTTTCAAGGACGGACCAGCTGAGTCGTAGCTCGTTAACTGGGATAATCGCTCCCTCACGGCGCATTACCGTTACAACACTGTCGAGCGAACGTAACCATTCAGCGGAGCTCAGCTAAACACCCTCCCACTCTTCACTGTCTCTATTTCGGGTGTGCATCTCTCTCTCTGAGCACTGGTCTCGACATTACTGCACCTTCCTGGGACCGCTATCTATATATTGAGGGTTTCGTACGAACAATGGCCTATTGCCCACTGGATGCGTATAGGGCTATTGATAAATTATCGGTATATCGATATTTTCTACAGAAAATATCGGTCTGTACTGGTGACACCTTTACGCCAGATGTATTGATACATCGTTGCCGAGACGGCAATATCGAGTGCCGATATTTTTATTTTTTATTATATTTTTCTAGCAATTTTCGGTAAATATTTGAAATTGTTCTTTTGAAATTGTAGCAGAACATAATTTTGATTTCACTGTATGAAGGAGTCTTACTACTACTTGTTGAGCTTTCATCACGTCAAGTCTACCTCCTTGAATGTATGAAGCAAGTAGTCCGATTGCACTGGCTGGTGCGTTAAAGATCAATTTTTTACGCAGCTACTGTGCTGATTCTTCACATAGGCATTCTTCAAAACCGGTTGGCTGAAAATGATGTACAGAAATATGAATGACAACGTCGGTTTTTGCGGTTGGCAGAGACGTACGGGATGGAAATGTTGACGTAATCGGCGCTCGACGCTACTAACAGAAACTGCAACATTTAGTGTACAACTCCGAGGTGTCTGGCGTTTGCAGAAATGAAAAAAACAGGGTAGTTGGCATGAAGTGTTCCGGACAAAAATGCTTCAAATGGCTCTGAGCACTATGGGACTTAACATCTGTGGTCATCAGTCCCCTAGAACTTAGAACTACTTAAACCTAACTAACCTAAGGACATGACACACATCCACGCCCGAGGCAGGATTCGAACCTGCGACTGTAGAAGTCGCGCAAGGAGGTCATCAGTCCCCCCGGACTTGGAACTACTTAAATCTAACTAAACTAAGTACATCACACACATCCATGCCCGAGGGAGGATTCGACCGTAACGGTCGCGCGGTTCCAGACTGAAGCGCCTAGAAACGTTCGGCCACAACGGCCGTCGGTTCCGGACAGCTCTAATATGTGACGAAACCGAACGACAAACCCATCGGAGGCCTTTTGCTTTGCCACTGACACGCAGTTACCGTTGTTAGCAAACTGGTTATCGCCATGTGCTGAACGTGCATCACTTTCCTCCGAATTATTGCTGTTACGGGGATAAGCAGTCCGCTAGCTTGTTTATGGAGAGAGCATCTAAAATGAATCAATACTTAAATATATAGCTCTAAAACCGACAGTATATTTACAATGTGCAGTAGATATTTTTATAGGCCGGTGCGTCTATACAGGATGTTACAAAAAGGTACGGCCAAACTTTCAGGAAACATTCCTCACACACAAATAAAGAAAAGATGTTGTGTAGACATGTGTCCGGAAACGCTTAATTTCCATGTTAGAGCTCATTTTAGTTTCGTCAGTATGCACTGTACTTCCTCGATTCACGGCCAGTTACCCTATTGAAGGAAGGCAATGTTGACTTCGGTGCTTGTGTTGACATGCGACTCATTGCTCTACAGTACTAGCATCGAGCACATAAGTACGTGGCATCAACAGGTTAGTGTTCATCACGAACGTGGTTTTGCAGTCAGTGGAATGTTTACAAATGCGGAGTTGGCAGATGCCCATTTGATGTATGGATTAGCACGGGGCAATAGCCGTGGTTCGATACGTTTGTATCGAGACAGATTTCCAGAACGAAGGTGTCCCGACAGGAAGACGTTTGAAGCAATTGATCGGCGTCTTAGGGAGCACGGAACATTCCAGCCTATGGCTCGCGACTGGGGAAGACCTAGAACGACGACGAGGACACCTGCAATGGACGAGGCAATTCTTCGTGCAGTTGACGATAACCCTAATGTCGGCGTCAGAGAAGTTGCTGCTGTACAAGGTAACGCTGACTACGTCACTGTATGGAGAGTGCTCCGGGAGAACCAGTTGTTTCCGTACCATGTACAGCGTATGCAGGCACTATCAGCAGCTGATTGGCCTCCACAGGTACACTACTGCGAATGGTTCATCCAACAATGTGTCAATCCTCATTTCAGTGCAAATGTTCTCTTTACGGATGAGGCTTCATTCCAACGTGATCAAATTGTAAATTTTCAGTATCAACATGTGTGGGCTGACGACAATCCGCACGCAATTGTGCAATCACGTCATCAACACAGATTTTCTGTGAACGTTTGGGTAGGCATTGTTGGTGATGTCTCGATTGGGCTCCATGTGCTTCCACCTACGCTCAATGGAGCACGTTGTCATGATTTCATACGGGATACTCTACCTGTGCTGCTAGAACATGTGCCTTTACAAGTACGACACAACATGTGGTTCATGCACGATGGAGCTCCTGCACATTTCAGTCGAAGTACGCTTCTCAACAACAGATTCGGTGACCGATGGATTGATAGAGGCGGACCAATTCCATGGCCTCCACGCTCTCCTGACCTCAACCCTCTTGATTTTCATTTATGGGGGCATTTGAAAGCTCTTGTCTACACAACCCCGGTACCAAATGTAGAGACTCTTCGTGCTCGTATTTTGGAAGGCTGTGATGCAATACGCCATTCTCCAGGGCTGCATCAGCGCATCAGGGATTCCATTCGACGGAGGGTGGATGCATGTATCCTCGCTAACGGAGGACATTTTGAACGTTTCCTGTAACAAAGTGTTTGAAGTCACGCTGGTACGTTCTGTTGCAGTGTGTTTCCATTCCATGATTAATGTGATTTGAAGAGAAGTAATAAAATGAGCTCCAACATGGAAAGTAAGCGTTTCCGGACACATGTCCACATAACATCTTTTCTTTATTTGTGTGTGAGGAATGTTTCCTGAAAGTGTGGCAGTACCGTTTTGTAACACCCTGTATATTTCCCGTCGGTGTATCGATATATCTACATCTACATGGATACTCTGCAAATCACATTTTAAGTGCCTGGTAGAGGGTTTTTTCGAACCATCTTCACAATTCTCTATTATTCCACTCTCGTATAGCGCGCGGAAAGAATGAACACCTATATCTTCCCGTACGAGCTTTGATTTCCCTTATTTTATAGTGATCGTTCCTCCCTATGTAGGTCGGTGTCAATAAAATATTTTCGCATTCGGAGGAGAAAGTTAATGATTGGAATTTCGTGAGAAAATTCAGTCGCAAAGAAAAACGTCTTTCTTTTAATGATTTCCAGCCCAAATTCTGTATCATTTCTATGACACTCTCTCTCATATTTCGCGGTAATACAAAACGTGCTGCCCTTCTTTGAACTTTTGCAATGTACTCCGTCAGTTCTATCTGGTAAGGATCCCACACCGCGCAGTAGTATTCTAAAAGAGGACGGACAAGCGTAGTGTAGGCAGTCTCCTTAGTAGGTCTGTTACATTTTCTAAGTGTCCTGCCAATAAAACGCAGTCTTTGGTTAGCCTTCCCCACAACATTTTCTATGTGTTCCTTCTAATTTAAGTTGTTCGTAATTATAATATCTAGGTATTTAGTTGAATTTATGGCTTTTAGATTAGGCTGATTTATCGTGTAACCGAATTTTGAGTTCCTTTTAGCACTCATGTGGATGATCTCACACTTTTCGTTATTTAAGGTCAACTGCCACTTTTCGCACCATTTAGATATTTTTTCTAAATCGTTTTGCAGTTTGTTTTGATGTTCTGATGACTTTATTAGTCAATAAACGACAGCGTCGTCAGCAAACAACCGAAGACGGCTCCTCAGATTGTCTCCCAAATTGTTTATACAGATAAGGAACAGCAAAGGGCCTATAACACCAGAAATCACTTTTGTTTCACTCGGTGACTTTCCGTCAGTTACTACGAACTGTGACCTCTCTCACAGGAAATCACAAACCCTGTCACATAACTGAGACGATATTCCATAAGCACCAAATTTCACTACGTGCCGCTTGTGTGGTACATTGTCAAAAGCCTTCCGGAAATCCAGAAATACGGAATCTATCTCAAATCCCTTGTCAATAGCACTCAGCACTTCATGTGAGTAAACAGCCAGTTGTGTTTCACAGGAAAGATGTTTTCTAAAGCCATGTTGACTGTGTGTCAATAGACTGTTTTCTTCGAGGTGTATTGGCGGCCGACAGTGATACCTTTTTAAATATCGATATATTGGATTGGCGATATTTTAAAAAATATCAGCTGTCCCAGTGCGTAAACTTTAGACAAAGCGTCGGACGATTCAGCACGATAATGCGCGGGTAAAACAAATACGTGCAGAATATGGGGGCCCTACTAATGCTGCGAACGAAACGGTCCCCCGCTGTCGTGCGTAGTCTCACAACCTTCAGATCAGTTTGGAGTTTCTAAACCAGTCGCGTGATATAATGGTGGACGGCGAGGAAGCTAATCAGCTTGGTGGAGAACACGGAGATCCATACGGGATTACAAGACGCCTCAGTATTACACGAGGAATACTACTTTCAAGGTGTGGGACGCAGTAGCTATGGAATCAGAAAGGTCAGCTAATTTGCTTTGCTATCGTTTGATGGGTGAGCTGCCACCTAAGCGTATATGCAGAACAAGTTTGTCATCCGAAAATTTCATGTCTCCTGGATACATCATTACAGACAGCAACGATACTGCTAATTTGTCCTACACTGAATGTAGTCCTGAGTAGAAAGGTCTTGTTTACCAACTCGGTATTGCATTATCTTTCGACGATTTCTTTTGTGAACATTTGGTTTTAATTTTTTATGTGTTTAATAGCAATGAGCAAAGCATTTATTTAAAGTGAGTGTTACACGTTCATCGCGTGCAATAGTTTCTCTGAAGCTGTTGTAGTTCTTCAAAAGATGCTCAGTGTGTATCAGAAAGGTTCACTTACTGATTCTAAAGTAGACGAAAGAGTGCTCATCATTTTCTTGCAGATTCTTAGATGAATGAGCAAATTCTCCATGCATACATCTTTTCTGTAGCCTAGTCACTCACGCAGTCTTGCTTCCGCCTTCTGTTTCTCCGCATAATATGCCCCAGCGTGTGCTATATATATGTAAGGAAAAAGAAATCAGATTCAGACCTTACAACATTAGTAGCTAAAATGCCGACTACACTGATTTTATCGGACGACATTGTGAACAAAGGACGCGGTGCTGTAAGATAACGAAACGCACGATAACGTGCGACCGTCTGTCACATATTTACGCATCCAGTGGACACCTAGCTTTAATTCGGCATGTAGACAGTTCATCCATCCAGGGAATCGAGGATCTGAATGATTTTTTCCTGTTATCGACATTGAAACTTGCAAGATATGGGTCGCAGGCATTCCAATACTTACCAGCATAATTTCAAGTTTAAAGTCGGATAACAAATGACAAAAGATATATTTTTTTCGTCTGATATAATTATAAATCAACAGTTTTTGGTTTTTTTCTTTACTTGTACTGTGAAACCTTACTTTTCACCACATTTCATAATTATACCCCGGGAGGAGGTATCCAACAGGTTTTATCGAGTGAGTTTGCAAGTGCCAATGTATGTGACGTAAATGACAGTATGTTTTGAGTACACTGACTTACAAGCGTAACATTTTTACAGCACCGAAAGACCTCAGTATGTGACATAAATTTCAAGTTGATATGATTACCCGTTGCTGAGAAAATCGGGCCTTAACAGACGGACGGATAGTCCTCAAAACAAATGACAAAAATTTTTCATCGTGTGAGAGAATTACAAATTAACAATTTTCGAATTTTTCGCTTTAATTTTACTGTAGAAGCTTACCGAGTGCCAAATTTCATGATTCTAGGACAACGGAAAATAGCCTAAAGATTTGGATGAGTGAATTTGCGAGTATCAAAACCTGTGGCTTAAATGACCGTATCTTTTGACTGCACTTATTTGGAAGCTTACGTTTTTTTACTGCCAAGGGACCGTACACTTTAGGGATGTGACATAAATTTCAACTTGATACCTGAGAAAAAAGCGGTCTTAACAGAGGGACAAACAGACAGTTAGTCTGATAACAAATGACGAAAAAAATTTTTTCGTGTGATATAATTACAGATTAAGCATTTGCAGATATTTCACTTTGGTTCTACTGCGAAATCTTTCTTCTCGCCAAATTTCATGATCCTGTGTCAAGAGAAGTACCCTATAAGTGTTAATGAGTGAGTTTGCGAGTGTCAAAATATGTGACATAAATGGCTCGTATCTTTTGAGTGCATTGGCTTAGAAGCTTATATTTATTACACCACCAAGGAAAGGCAGAGCTTAATATGTGAGGTAAATTTCAACTTGATACATCCAGCCGTTCTAGAGAAAAATGAATTTTTATACCAACTGAGGTACGGAAGCCTAAAAATACCAGTTTTTGAAAGGATGGGAGAAACTGAAAAAAAAAAAGGTTCATGTGGCTCTGAGCGCTATAGGACTTAACATCTGAGGTCATCAGTCCCCTAGAACTTAGAACTACTTAAACCTAACTGACCTAAGGACACCACACAGATCCATTCCCGAGGCATGCCCGAACCTGCGACCGTAGCGGTCGCGCGGTTCCGGACTGAAGCGCCTAGAACCGCTCGGCCACACCGGCCGGCTGAGAAACTGACAAAATGCATGTAGATCACAACTCATGCGTTTAGTTAAGGAAAAAATTTTTACGCGACCGAGTAGAGAATTACAAAATTTTTCAGGAAAGGGAGTAAATAATTTACAACAGACGCCAGCGGTTGAGCTGTCCTTTGCGGGCGCACATGCGTGCGGAACATCTGGCGGCGCGCGATGCGGTGAAGTGGACGCACTCAGTTGGCTGTATCTTTTCGAGCGAAGTGGGTGTGGTTTACAATGAGCGTTGTAACTTACAGAGTCTGAAATTATGATCAATACTGTTCAAGAACTTCGTGACATCTGTGTCTGTAGCCTGCAAACAACTGTGAAGTGACTGGCAGTGGGTACGCCACATTGTAGAAGTTTATTAAGGACTCTTTCTCGTTCCGGTCAAGTATTTTCTGCAGGGTAACTTTTACTGCCGACTCCAAACACCACGAAATCATACGCAGGCCGATCAAAGGGGACACTAATTTCGTATGAAAGTATTTTCAATTATTACCTGTCTTCGACGTGCAGTCAACGGCTCCCTGAAGTTAAGTGATGTTGGGTTCGTGAAGCTCTTGGATGGGCGACTGTCAGGGTCTGCCGAGCGCTGTTGGCAAGCAGCGTGCATTCAGGCCTTGTGAGGGCAGTTGGGGAGTTACCTGATCGAGCAGCAGCAGCTCCGGTCAGGAAAACTGACAACGGCTGGAGAGCTGTTTGGTGACCACATGCCCCTCCGTATCCGCATCCAGTGACGCCTAACGACTGAGGATGACACGGCGGTCGGTCGGTAGCGTTGGGCCTTCCGAAGCCTGTTCGTACGGAGCTGGACATGCAGCTTAATCAACAGGGTCGATATGTTGGCAATACAAAATTGTTAAGGCTTTCGTGGCCACTTGTTGACAAACTGCCTATTGGCTCCTGTCTCGGGTTCTTCGGCCGACGTTCATCTAATGATTTTTCTGACGTTTCGCCAGCACGAGTGGCTGGCATTGTCAAAGCTTCACCCTCCATTGCCGGTGGTGAACTGGAGCCGAGCTCGCGGCTGCAGACTATATGTACCTGGCGCGCCAACGTCCGAGGGCTTCTCCGCGGTCATTTCCGGTTCGGTTCTCCTCTTGCTACTTGCGACGGTCGTTCGCTGCAGTACGGGAAGCCAGGATCCGTTTACCTTAAGGCTTTCCTCTTTCTTGTTCAAACTGTTCGCTTGTTTTTGTATTTCTACAGCTTCTCCGAACATGCGCGTGTGATAGTGCTTCTCTACAGCCAGAACTTCCGTATCAGCGAATTTTATTACGTGGTCGGTCTCATTCAGTGCGTGCTCTGCCACTGCCGATTTCTCCACCTGCCCCAACCTGCACTGTCGCCTATGCTCTTTGATCCTGGTGTTAATGGATCGTCCAGTCATTCCGACATAAACTTTTCCGCATGTGCATGATATACGGTATGCCTATCTATTTTGGTAATAAATGGTCGAACATAGGATCTATCATTACAATTGAGGTAGACACGGTAAAGCTAATTACAACCATACATGGATTCTAATAAGTGTTTGATCAGTGGGAACGGTCATACAATATGCTGTATTGTTCTACTGGAGATCTGAATTCTCAAGATGGTGACAAGCAATTATACATGGCTCTTCATATATTACAAGATAAAAATAATGAAACCAGAATATCAGCACCTCTATATTAAGACCATTTCAGCGTCTTACTGAAGAGATTAGTTGGCAAGCTGACATCATTACATGTAGCTATAAAGCATTCTGAACGTGGCAGTGAACAAAATGCGTAAGTGGAAACTGACACGGGATGGCCGAGCGGTACTAGGCGCTACAGTCAGGAACCGAGCGACCGCTACGGTCGCAGGTTCGAATCCTGCCTCAGGCATGGGTGTGCGTGATGTTATTAGGTTAGTTAGGTTTAAGTATCTCTAAGTTCTAGGCGACTGATGACCTCAGAAGTTAAGTCCCGTAGTGCTCAGGGCCATTTGAACCATTTTTTGAAACTGACGTAATTAAGTAGCTTTAATCAAAACCTGTTTGGTGTTGTGTCACTAGATGTGGTCGCTGATTCACTAATCAGAGACAATACCGTGTGACACAACACCAAGCAGGTTTTGTCTAAAGCTAAGTAGCGCACAAAGAAATATTAACGAGTGCATTGTCACTAGATATTAAATGCTGTAAAAAAGTAATTCGTTCCATCTAAAAACTGTAGATAAATTCATATCTCGACAGATACAAATATTTCGAGTGTAAATCATGCGGCAAGATACGTACTTCATAGCGCAACCACGCGACTTTATACAAGTCGACGCAACAACTTGACTTCTTGAATTTAAGCTCCACAGAAGTCATTAAACTTTATACGAAAAAGCAAAAGCAAAAAGTAAAGTGAATCACTCCGTACTTCTGATGGTATTAATACCAGCAGGTTTGAACACTTATAGTATAAAATCTTAACCTGACTTATCCCTCAGATGATGACAGGGGTGAAGCATAACCTCCAGTGATACCTCGTTTCTTCTGCAAAGTTGGCTACAGTAGCTTCGCTTTTCTCTCATGCCTATCTATTCCTTCGTCATCGTTGCGTAAATCAGTCACTAGTCAGGTTTCTTGAAATTACTGCAACCATTGGCCTTTTGTTTTGTTCTTCATTTATTATCCCATTACCAGTTTCGAATCGCCTAGCGATTCATCGTCAGATGATACGTGTTTATTGATTGTCTGCAGCGCTGTGGGAGTCGTGTAGCTGTCGCAAGATGTTAAACGAAACAAGTAAGCACTGAGTGTGGCGAAAATCATTCACAGTACGAGATAGAAAAAAATGGCTCTGACCACTGTGGGACTTAACATCTGACGTCATCAGTCCCCTAGAACTTAGAACTACTGAAACCTAACTAACCTAAGGACATCACACACATCCATGCCCGAGGCTGGATTCGAACCTGCGACCGTAACAGCAGAGGGGTTCCGGATTGTAGCACCTAGAACTGCTCGGCCACAGTGACCGCCTAATTACTGTTCCATGGATCATTTTGCACAACAGATTGTAATGATGTGGAACGAGTCATTTTACGTTCACACCACAAATTAATTTGTACATACGGGTACATTCTGGATATTTCTAAGTTTTTTTATTTTTGTATTAAAAAAATAAAAAAAGATATAGAGGTGTGGGTTCGTAATTCCTACCCACCACCTTTTACGCAGTAATAGAAGTTCTTCTACGGAATAGAAGGAGTTGTCAATGAGAAACTTTCCCAGTTTTTTGTTAAATTTTACTTTGCTGTCTGACAGACATTTTATATCATTGAGTAAATGACCAAAAATATTTGTTGTAGCACTGTGCATCCTTTTTGTGCTAAACACAACCTTAATGTGGAGTGCAGAATGTTGTATTTCGTTCTGATATGTTCTGCGATAGCTTTTCGTGATAACGAACTGGTACTGAGAGACTACAGCGCGTTGCTTTTATTACATCATTACGATCTGTCGTGCAAAATGATCCATGGAACAGTAATTAACTAAGTAACCAACTCTGTAATTAGTAAATATGTACATCATTGTTCCTTTTGAACTGCAGTGGATTATTTACAACAAAATTCATGAGGGAATAAATATACTGTGAAGCAGCAACAGAGTGCACAACACCTTAAACGGATGTCTAAAATATGATCGTCAATGAGTACTACATAATATCCTTACAATACTTGTTTGTGCGATGAAGAGTTTCTTTATTAAGATGAGTTACCCCAGAACGTTATTCCATATGACGCTTTAGAATGAAAATACGTCAAACTATTGATCTGCCTCACGCAGGATTTGCAATGATTCTAATTGCAAATGTGGCTGAACTAAGTTGTTTTAGGAGTTCCAAAATGAGTTCGTTCCAATTTAAATTCTCATCAACGTGGACCCCTAAGAATTTTGAAGTTTCCACTCTTTTTATTATTTATTCACCATGTGTTACCCCTATCATTGGTGTAGTACCCCTGGATGTGCAGAACAGAATATGTTGTCTTTTTAGAACAGCGGGTGAGAAAATTCACAGAAAACCAGTAATTTATACTTTTAAGAACATTGTTCACGATATCTTCTGTCTCTCTACGTACGAATATCTTCTGGCGTAAGGTATCACCAGCACTTCGATCGGCAAGAAGGTTGCGAGAAGATCGATAGTAGGACTGGAGCAAGCGAATCTGTCAGGGGAAAGGCCAAAGACAAACTTGCAAGAAACACGCCGCCAACGCCCTCTCGATCTCCAGTGAGTCACCAAGTCGAGTCATCAGTCACAGCCGAGGCTTGCAGTCGCAGTCAGAGTCTCAGCCTCGGGCAGCACACAGCGGCCAGAGTAGTGTGCATAGCGTACTACACCAGCAGTGAGGCTAACGTGGACTATTACGGAGAGCTTGTACCACAATAGCTGGAGTATCTTCAGTTATATAGCTTCCTGTTTACGTTAGTAAAAGACCCTGTTAATAAAAGGGTGCAGTTATAGAAAGAGGATACCAGCCACCAAACAGCATCCTCTCCTTACTACCCATGGTACAAGCCCACAGTGACAGCGAGACGACACAAAAAGAACATCATACGCTGTGTCACAACGCGGACGAAAGTGTGTGTCTACTTCGTGACATACGATCATTGGAGAGGACTGTGACGAAAAATAAGAGACACAAAGGGATTACAGACATTGACTACCAACGGGTATTGAGTGAAATTGATGAGCGAACTTGAAAATTTGTGCCGGAGTAAGCAAGATACCAGGGTTTGGAATCTCAGTTCAGCTCGCAGCCAATGTCCATAATTGCTTTGTGTCTTAATTCATAATGGCCACTGAGTGAAAAAATGGTGTCTGTTCTTTCGGAAATGTCCAACACCAGATTATATACAGGGTGGTCCATTGATCGTGACCAGGCCAAATATCGTATGAAATAAGCGTCAAACGAAAAAACTACAAAGAACGAAACTTGTCTAGCATGAAGAGGGAAACCAGATGGCACTATGGTTGGCCCTCTAGATGGCGCTGCCATAGATCAAACGGATAAATTTTAAAAAAATAGGAACCCCATTTTTTATTACATATTCGTGTAGTACATAAAGAAATATGAATGATTTAGTTGGACCCCTTTTTTCGCTTTGTGATAGATGGCGCTGTAATAGTCACAAACATATGGCTCACAATTTTAGACGAACAGTTGGTAACAGGTAGGTTTTTTAAATTAAAATACAGAACCTAGGTACGTTTGAACATTTTATTTTGGTATTTCCAATGTGATACATGTACATTTGTGAACTTATCATTTCTGAGAACGCATGCTGTCACAGCGTCATTACCTGTAAATACCACAATAATGCAATAAATGCTCAAAATGATGTCCGTCAACCTCAGTGCATTTGGCAATACGTGTATCGACATTCCTCTCAACAGCGAGTTATTCGCTTTCCGTAATGTTCGCACATGCATTGACGATCCGCTGACGCGTGTTGTCAGGCATTGTCGGTGGATCACGACAGCAAATATCCTTCAACTTTCCCCACAGAAAGAAATCCTGAGACGTCAGATCAGATGAACGTGCGGGCCATGGTATGGTGCTTCGACGACCAATCCACCTGCCATGAAATATGCTATTCAATACCGCTGCAAACGCACGCGAGCTATGTGGCGGACATCAATCATGTTGGAAGTACATCGCCATTCTGTCATGCAGTGAAACATCTTGTAGTAACATCGGTAGAACATTACGTAGGAATTCAGCATACATTGTACCATTTAGATTGCCATCGATAAAATGGGGGCCAATTATCCTTCTTCCCATAATGCCGCACTATACATTAACCCGCCAAGGTCGCTGATGTTCCACTTGTCGCAGCCATCGTGAATTTTCCGTTGCCCGATAATGCATATTATACCGGTTTACGTTACAGCTGTTGGTGAATGACGCTTTGTCGCTAAATATAACGCGTGCAGAGAGTCTATCATCGTCCCCTAATTTCTCTTGTGCCCAGTGCCAGAACTGTACACGACGTTCAAAGTCGTCGCCATGCAATTCCTGGTGCATAGAAGTATGGTACGGGTGCAATCGATGTTGATGTAGCATTCTCAACACCGACGTTTTTGAGATTCCCGATTCTCCATAAAACCTTGGAAGAAGGTCATTTGGTCGGCTGAGTCTTGATTCACACTGTTTTCAACTTGTGGCCGACTTTAGATGCGAAGACTGAAACGTGGTGGGGATTCGGTGAAGATTTGGGCATCCGTATCGTGGTATTCAGTGGGCGTCATGGTTGCTCTGCGAAGATCGCATCACTGCCCAGGGTGATATGACCAGTTTAGCTGACCAGGTCCATCCCATAGTACAATGTCTGTTCCCCAATGGTGACACTGTGTTCCAAGACGCAGGACGTCTGTTCAAAAAGTCGAGGGCTGGTTGTGGGAGCACGAGGACACACTGTCGAATCTGCCCCGGCCACCCCAGTCACCAGATCTCAATATTATTGAGTCTTTGTTGACTACTTTGGAGAGAAACATCGCTGTCCACATCCATCGTTGTTACCTGAACTTGCCACACTTTGAAGGAAGAACTGTGTAAGATCTCTTTGGAAGCCACACAGGACCTGTATTCATTCACTCCGAGACGAGTGGAAGCTGCTTTGAATGCCATAAGTTTTTCCACCCCGTATTAGGCATGGTGATGAGCTGTTTTTTTTATGTTTCCGTATTTTTGTCCACGCACTGTACATAGCGACCATAACATTATATTTTTACTTCTACGTAAATTACTTCTCAGCTCTGGCATCAGTATAGCATACAATGCCACAGTTTTACCACGCCTTCGTACTTCTATAATCAGATCACGTTTCTGGCGGACATAATCGACTGACTTGAAGTACCTGTTGACCGAGGAACTGATGAATTCGCTATTCATTCCCTTTGTCCCAATCAACCAACCAATCAACTGCACAAAGTCGCACTATTGCATTCCCCCACGATCGCGCCACAGGAGGGCTCAAAACAGGAGAGCTGAAAAAGCATGAGTAGCCTGGCTTTTGATGTTTCGCATCATGTTCAAAGTTCTTGATTCAAAAAACTTTACCCTCAGCCGAAAGTTTTGGTTTATTTTATATCTCAAATGCTGCCAGTTTCGGCAACTCAGTATTGCCATCTTCAAGCCCCTGCCTAATAAAGGGTGATATAAGGGTGTACAGTTCAAGTTTACAATTGACAGGTATCCATAATGGCGCTTAAACTTAAAAATAATGGAAATATTATCGTTAAATCATGTCTATGTGTAGACAGAGCAGAAATATGCTAAAATATAATTATGTATTTGTTAATAACATTAAATGAAACCTCTCTGTATATCTAGCAAAATAGATTGAAACTCGTGTACACATTTGTTATTCATAAAAGTATTTTTCATGACAGATTTACTAGGGAGCATGTAGAATCATTAAAAAGATCAGCACCAGACGGCGTACAGTCAAGAGCTCTGTACAAACAAAGCGCGTCATTTTTTTTTAAAGTAATGAAATCCTATAAAATTCTTTTAGATGAGGGATCGCCTAGTGTATTCAAACCCAATCGTTTATTTAAAGTAAAATGTCACATAATAAAGTATGAATTACAATAGTTTCCATATTTACAGCTTAGGCAATATCACAGATGGTAAGACAAATAGTTGTCACAGTATCAAAAATAACTTGACACAGAACCCAATGGGAATCGACGTATTAAGAGAAAACAGCATGCATAGCGAACACCAAGAATATTGACAACTAACTGATGGCCTAAGTTATACAGTAACTCGAAATAAAAGATATGATTGGTTTCATTTATATCCCTGAACAGATTAGCATTTCCACAGCGAACTAAAAAAGCAAAGTCAAATCCTACTTAAGCAGGGTGCGTACATAAAGTTCACACCCGACTACTTCATACAACGTAATTAAGAGTATAAAGAATTCCTAACACGACCTATCTATAGATGGCAAACCATCTAAATACTAAGATTAACAAGTTGTGTAGTGATAAGGTAAGTGGACACAGAAAAGAATAAAAGGTAAATAAGTATACGAAGACCACTATCTTTTCGAAGTTGAAGCCCAAAAAAGGAATACCATCTTCTACCTCTATGAATACCAAACACATCAATAGTGAAAACATCACTGCAACCTCTCTAAACTGTATGGAGAAGTAAGAAGCACGCTAACACGCTGATAAACTAACCGGCTCCTAACCATACTCGTCAGATATTGTCGGGACATACCGAATTCCGACAAGTGAATTGGGGACTGTGTCAGTTGGGTGTAAAAGGCCAAGGGAAGACAAAAAACTTCATTGTGCTAAGTATAAAACTAGCGTAAAAGATACCATTAACCTAAAAACATGATCATTAGTAAATGCTGTCTACCATAGGACTAGACTGCTGTAAAACGAATGAGCCGGCCGGAGTGACCGAGCGGTTCTAGGCGCTACAGTCTGGAACCGCGCGACCGCTATGGTCGCAGGTTCGAATCCTGCCTCGGGCATGAATGTGTGTGATGTCCTTAGGTTAGTTAGGTTTAAGTAGTTCTAAGTTCTAGGGGACTGATGACCACAGAAGTTAAGTCCCATAGTGCTCAGAGCCATTTGAACCATTTTTTTGTAAAACGGATGCTTTGTTTGTATGGAGGTCTTGACTGTATTCTGTCTAATGATGATCTTTTTAATGATTTTACATGCTCCCTAGTAAATCTGTCATGTAAAATAGTTTTATGAATAACAAATGTGTACACATGTTTTAATCTATTTTGCTGGATATACAAAGAGGTTTGGTTTAATGCTATTAACAAATATATACATATGTCGTAGCATATTTCTGCCCGATGTACGCATGGACTTGAATTATCGATGATATTTCCAGTATTTTTAAGTTTAAGCGGCATTATGAATACCTGTCAATTGTAGAGGGCTATTACAAATGATTGAAGCGATTTCATAAATTCACTGTAGCTCCATTCATTGACATATGGTCACGACACACTACAGATACGTAGAAAAACTCATAAAGTTTTGTTCGGCTGAAGCCGCACTTCAGGTTTCTGCCGCCAGAGCGCTCGAGAGCGCAGTGAGACAAAATGGCGACAGGAGCCGAGAAAGGGTATGTCGTGCTTGAAATGCACTCACATCAGTCAGTCATAACGGTGCAACAACACTTCAGGACGAAGTTCAACAAAGATCCACCAACTGATAACTCCATTCGGCGATGGTATGCGCAGTTTAAAGCTTCTGGATGCCTCTGTAAGGGAAAATCAACGGGTCGGCCTGCAGTGAGCGAAGAAACGGTTGAACGCGTGCGGGCAAGTTTCACGCGTAGCCTGCGGAAGTCGACGAATAAAGCAAGCAGGAAGCTAAACGTACCACAGCCGACGGTTTGGAAAATCTTACGGAAAAGGCTAAAGCTGAAGCCTTACCGTTTACAATTGCTACAAGCCCTGACACCCGATGACAAAGTCAAACGCTTTGAATTTTCGGCGCGGTTGCAACAGCTCATGGAAGAGGATGCGTTCAGTGCGAAACTTGTTTTCAGTGATGAATTAACATTTTTTATTAATGGTGAAGTGAACAGACACAGTGTGCGAATCTGGGCGGTAGAGAATCCTCACGCATTCGTGCAGCAAATTCGCAATTCACCATAAGTTAACGTGTTTTGTGCAATCTCATGGTTTAAACTTTACGGCCCCTTTTTCTTCTGTGAAAAAAACGTTACAGGACACGTGTATCTGGACATGCTGGAAAATTGGCTCATGCCACAACTGGAGACCGACAGCGCCGACTTCATCTTTCAACAGGATGGTGCTCCACCGCACTTCCATCATGATGTTCAGTATTTCTTAAACAGGAGATTGGAAAACCGATGGATCGGTCGTGGTGGAGATCATGATCAGCAATTCATATCATGGCCTCCATGCTCTCCCGACTTAACCCCATGCGATTTCTTTCTGTGGGGTTATGTGAAAGATTGTGTTTAAACCTCCTCTACCAAGAAACGTGCCAGAACTGCGCATCAACGATGCTTTCGAACTCATTGATGGGGACATGCTGCGCCGAGTGTGGGAGGAGCTTGATTATCGGCTTGATGTCTGCCGAATCACTAAAGGGGCACATATCGAACATTTGTGAATGCCTAAAAAACTTTTTGAGTTTTTGTATGTGTGTGCAAAGCATTGTAAAAATATCTCAAATAATAAAGTTATTGTAGAGCTGTGAAATCGCTTCAATCATTTGTAATAACCCTGTAGAACTGTTCACCCTTATATCACTACATGTATACTCCTTTATTATGCAGTGGCCTGAAGATGGCAATACTGAGTTGCCGAAACTGGTAGCATTTGAGATACGAAATAAAATAAACCAAAACGTACGGCTGTTGGAAAATTTTTTTGGATCGAGAAATACGTACCAGCGGATGTCCCCCAGGCCATAATGGACCAACCAAATTTCGTCGCATGCGATCTCTACCGGTTCCAACCTGTAAACGAAAGCAAATATTGCGTTCCCGCTTCACAACTTACACGAGCTTCTGAGCTCTGGCCTTTTTCTCGAATGTGTCAACACTCCAAACGTCGCCGAGTGCGAGGATGACGTTACAGGGCACCACGCTTTTTCACCATTGCAGAGGAAGGTGTAGGCACCTCTGAGCCAAATTTCCATCTTTTGCATCGCAGTGGGAGTCAATCACAGGGCTTCGAAAAAGATATCCTTTAATTTTATGCGCTGTGTATTCTCTAAACACTTGCACTTGTGTGGCCTCTAAGTCACTAACACATCGAGGTGCTGCGTGTGACCATACAGCAATAGTGACATCGTGCCAGCAACTGCACAGCTCTCGCTGTGGAGTAACCTCTCCTTTCAGAAGCCCAAGACGCCACCTTCTGCAGAATAAGCGTGCAGAATACGTCTCTTTGGACAAGAACACCTACCTATCGATGTGTCCTGCTTCATCCTTCCTGTGGCGTCCTTTTGTTGAGACGGTCACAATAGTCCGCTGCTATTAGGATGACCAGGTGTCTGGATTTATACAGACGTGTGCGGCCTTTTATGGTCGTTTTCGCCCAAATGGATATAAGTCTGGCCTGTCCGTCTTTTGTTAGGCCTTTTAGCGATGAAGCAGAGAACAGGTAACTATTGTCCATTTCAAGCTAACGACGTAAGCGGGGGGAATAAATATACAGAGGAATGAGGAGATATACTATAAGGATACATAGATATGCCAACCAACGCTTCCGTTATGTCTGTGTCCCATGTTTTCTTTCGTAGGTTCAGCAAACCTAAGATGCTGCGTACTGATGCGCCTGTTTAGGCATCATTTACTGTGGCGTATGTGTTTCATGTAAATCTTTTTTTTATTACTTATTATAGCTACTCCTACAATGACAACCTATCAAGTCACTTGTCAACAAAATCATTTTGCCCTTGAGGGTACTGCATTTCTTTCCGCCAGTATAGATAGTGGGCTAATAACACGAAGGCTAGATGGTACAAATTTTAAACAAGTGAAAAAGTAACAAAAAAGGGTGGTTATTCCACGAAAAGAGTTGTTTACGAAGCAGCAGAATCGGTCTGGCAGAGAACAATTCCAGTAAGGGTTGACAAAGCAGCAAGGAGGCAACAGCCTGGAGCAAGTGTCAAGGCGGGGATACCTGCTGACAGGTTGGAAAGGGGGAGAGGGGGAAGTGAAGAAAGAAACGTCCACCGGTAGCCTCGAGCCTGCGGGTGCATTGTTTCCCGTGGAAACAAGGAGGGGCAGGGAGGGCACGGGAGCAGCCGCGGCACGTTTGTTCTTCTGTCCTCAGCGCGGGGCAAGTGTCTGGCGTGCGGTTCTAGCCGGGCTTCGGCGACTATAAACAGTAGTAGACTCGTCTATCTGTGAACCACTTTTATAAGGGTATGGAACATGTCACCGTGTTACAGTTTAGGAACAAAAACATATTTCTCATATACCGGCATTTATTCAGGGTGTTACAAATAGGTACGGCCAAACTTTCAGGAAACATTCCTCACACACAAATAAAGAAACGATGTTATGTGGACATGTGTCCGGAAACGCTTAATTTCCATATTAGAGCTCATTTTAGTTTCGTCAGTATGTACTGTACTTCCTCTATTCACCGCCAGTTAGCCCTATTGAAGGAAGGCAATGTTGACTTCGGTGCTTGTGTTGACATGCGACTCATTGCTCTACAGTACTAGCATCGAGCACATCAGTACGTGGCATCAGCAGGTTAGTGTTCATCACGAACGTGGTTTAGCAGTCAGTGCAATGTTTACAAATGCGGAGTTGGCAGATGCCCATTTGATGTATGGATTAGCACAGGGCAATAGCCGTGGCGCGGTACGTTTGTATCGAGATAGATTTCCAGAACGAAGGTGTCCCGACAGGAAGACGTTCGAAGCAATTAATCGGCGTCTTAGGGAGCACGGAACATTCCAGCCTATGACTCGCGACTGGGAAAGACCTAGAACGACGAGGACAGCTGCAATGGACGAGGCAATTCTTGGTGCAGTTGACGATAACCCTAATGTCAGCGTCAGAGAAGTTGCTGCTGTACAAGGTAACGTTGATACGTCACTGAATGGAGAGTGCTACGGGAGAACCAGTTGTTTCCGTACCATGTACAGCGTGTGCAGGCACTATCAGCAGCTGGTTGGCCTCCACGGGTACACGTCTGCAAATGGTTCATCCAACAATGTGTCAATCCTCATTTCAGTGCAAATGTTCTCTTTACGGATGAGGCTTCATTCCAACGTGATCAAATTGTAAATTTTTACAATCAACATGTGTGGGCTGACGACAATCCGCACGCAATTGTGCAATCACGTCATCAACACAGATTTTCTGTGAACATTTGGGTAGGCATTGTTGGTGATGTCTTGATTGGGCCCCATGTTCTTCCACCAACGCTCAATGGAGCACGTTATCATGATTTCATACGGGATACTCTACCTGTGCTGCTAGAACATGTGCCTTTACTAGTACGACACAACATGTGGTTCATGCACGATGGAGCTCGTGCACATTTCAGTCGAAGTGTTCGTACGCTTCTCAACAACAGATTCAGTGACCGATGGATTGGTAGAGGCGGACCAATTCCGTGGCCTCCACGCTCTCCTGACCTCAACCCTCTTGATTTTCTTTTATGGGGGCATTTGAAAGCTCTTGTCTACGCCACCCCGGTACCAAATGTAGAGACTCTTCGTGCTCGTATTGTGGACGGCTGTGATACAATACGCCATTCTCCAGGGCTGCATCAGCGCATCAGGGATTGCATTCGACGGAGGGTGGATGCATGTATCCTCGCTAACGGAGGACATTTTGAACGTTTCCTGTAACAAAGTGTTTGAAGTCACGCTGGTACGTTCTGTTGCTGTGTGTTTCCATTCCATGATTAATGTGGTTTGAAGAGAAGTAATAAAATGAGCTCTAACATGGAAAGTAAGCGTTTCCGGACACATGTCCACATAACATATTTTCTTTATTTGTGTGTGAGGGATGTTTCCTGAAAGTTTGGCCGTACCTGTTTGTAACACCCTGTATACTCGCAGGTCTATTTTGAGAAGGGTAGTACAGGTAATCTTGTATAAGGAACCATCCTGGCATTTGCCTGAAGCAAATTAGGGAAACTATGCTGAACCTAAATCGAGTTGTAGCATCCATACTCGCGAATACAGTTCCAGTCTGTTTCAAACAGCGCAACATCATTCTTTTTCCCCCTGTGATCTACAGTGAAAGTGGCTAATTGGTTTTGATATAAAATTTTTCTGGTTAGGGTACCGCGTCATAATGTATAAAAATACTGCTGCTGGAGAAAAACCAACGTTTCGGCCACAGTAGCACTGGCCTTCTGGGTCTAATGGTGCGTTCTATCCATGCAGTGTCCTTTTATGTCGACTGACAGGGCGGGGAACCCTACGCAATTATAATTGGTTTTGTTTGTATGGTAATGTCTAGTTATATTTAGTGGTATTTTGTCTGTGTGATAATGTGAAGTTAAACTCGTGATTAGAGAAACAGTTAAGTTAGTATTCCTAAGTAATCTTTTAATTCTTGAAAAGTGATCAAGAATGAAAAAGTCAATCAGAAAGGCAGCATTAAACTGTGTACTGCAACGCCCATGGCGAGAGTATAGAGTGTTCTCTTAAATTTAAAGAAAACTGTCCTGTTAGCAATAATACAAGCACTCTGACTGCGAGAAAAATATGCAATATTAGTAACTACAAAAAATACCTTGTCTGATAAGTGTGTCACTGTTGAAATGTTCATTGTATCACAAATTATACATGACCTACCTGTTTGTGCCATAAATAAATGCTGTGCTGCTGCTACCTAAAAACTACTGCAGGTGCTGCTGCTATGCTGGATAAATAACGAAAATTCGAACTACTAGCAATGCAATGTGCAATGCGTTCTTGTAACTATAGAGACGTCCACAAAACGTCTGTGCTAATAAATATCATTACTGAAGTTATCATTGTCAATTAGAGTTCTGTTACTGAGAAACTCGGGAAAGCAACATTATACACTCCTGGAAATGGAAAAAAGAACACATTGACACCGGTGTGTCAGACCCACCATACTTGCTCCGGACACTGCGAGAGGGCTGTACAAGCAATGATCACACGCACGGCACAGCGGACACACCAGGAACCGCGGTGTTGGCCGTCGAATGGCGCTAGCTGCGCAGCATTTGTGCACCGCCGCCGTCAGTGTCAGCCAGTTTGCCGTGGCATACCGAGCTCCATCGCAGTCTTTAACACTGGTAGCATGCCGCGACAGCGTGGACGTGAACCGTATGTGCAGTTGACGGACTTTGAGCGAGGGCGTATAGTAGGCATGCGGGAGGCCGGGTGGACGTACCGCCGAATTGCTCAACACGTGGGGCGTGAGGTCTCCACAGTACATCGATGTTGTCGCCAGTGGTCGGCGGAAGGTGCACGTGCCCGTCGACCTGGGACCGGACCGCAGCGACGCACGGATGCACGCCAAGACCGTAGGATCCTACGAAGTTCCGTAGGGGACCGCACCGCCACTTCCCAGCAAATTAGGGACACTGTTGCTCCTGGGGTATCGGCGAGGACCATTCGCAACCGTCTCCATGACGCTGGGCTACGGTCCCGCACACCGTTAGGCCGTCTTCCGCTCACGCCCCAACATCGTGCAGCCCGCCTCCAGTGGTGTCGCGACAGGCGTGAATGGAGGGACGAATGGAGACGTGTCGTCTTCAGCGATGAGAGTCGCTTCTGCCTTGGTGCCAATGATGGTCGTATGCGTGTTTGGCGCCGTGCAGGTGAGCGCCACAATCAGGACTGCATACGACCGAGGCACACAGGGCCAACACCCGGCATCATGGTGTGGGGAGCGATCTCCTACACTGGCCGTACACCACTGGTGATCGTCGAGGGGACACTGAATAGTGCACGGTACATCCAAACCGTCATCGAACCCATCGTTCTACCATTCCTAGACCGGCAAGGGAACTTGCTGTTCCAACAGGACAATGCACGTCCGCATGTATCCCGTGCCACCCAACGTGCTCTAGAAGGTGTAAGTCAACTACCCTGGCCAGCAAGATCTCCGGATCTGTCCCCTATTGAGCATGTTTGGGACTGGATGAAGCGTCGTCTCACGCGGTCTGCACGTCCAGCACGAACGCTGCTCCAACTGAGGCGCCAGGTGGAAATGGCATCGCAAGCCGTTCCACAGGACTACATCCAGCATCTCTACGATCGTCTCCATGGGAGAATAGCAGCCTGCATTGCTGCGAAAGGTGGATATACACTGTACTAGTGCCGACATTGTGCATGCTCTGTTGCCTGTGTCTATGTGCCTGTGGTTCTGTCAGTGTGATCATGTGATGTATCTGACTCCAGGAATGTGTCAATAAAGTTTCCCCTTCCTGGGACAATGAATTCACGGTGTTCTTATTTCAATTTCCAGGAGTGTATATATGAAAAATGAAATACGGAGATGCATGCTGACTGATGGAAAAACAGTAAAATAACTACATTAACAAAACTTTACATCAATAGGACAAAGTATGTGAACAATTGAGATATTAAAAATTCACTTTACATTAACAGTGGAAAAACCTGAACAAACTCTCTTTACTTACTTACAAACACATATCCTATCCATATTCGTAGAAAAATCGTCACACATCGTTATCATAAAAATCTCTAATTCTAAATTCCTGATCAAATTAATTACAATGCTTGGATGTCTCGGCAAATGCCCTCTTACAGTTCCTTTTGAAGTCCTCTGAATGAATTTACGAAATATCTCTCCACAAATGAAAATCAATATAAGAATTATTTCCGGCACACAACATGGTCCAAACACTTCTTACTCCATCACAAAATACAACTTGACTGCTCGTCTCTCTCTCTCTTTCTCTTTCTCTTTCTCTTTCTCTTTCTCTCTCTCTCCCTCTCCCTCCTTGAGCTAGTGCCGCCAGACAGGTCTACTAACTTAATGGCGCCACGGCTCACAAGGGAACAATGAACTGAATGTGCAGAAAGCTTTTAAGCTTAGTATTTTATCTGAAAATATAAAAAAATTATGAGGTACAACCGGAATACTGCCAAGTATTTCAGAATGGGTAGTTGTTAATCAGTATGTCGCAATAACGAAATTTTTGGAAGTTCTTGCTGCAACTTGATTTTTTTTTTAATTTGCGTTGTGGAAGATTTTAAACAAATTTCTGTATTTGTGTTCTTTTTAGCATCTGAATGTGGAATGATACATCTGGTGCTCGCAAGTTGTCAAGATCAGATCCAGATGCCATGCGCCCTAATCTGAAACTTATCCATCGCTACATACTATTTGGGAATCTGTTCTGAATAAAACCGTACCTGTATATGAACCAGCTGGTATTAAAAGATTATTTTTTTTCAAACATCTCTGTACTGACACCACTGTGGAACACCTTGTGTATTGTGAGGGAAACTATGTGATTAAATACGCGCTCAAACGCCTTTTACCATTTCCTTGCAGTTCTTGCAAACTATACAATGCTGGCAGTAGAAAATTGTAGGAGCGTATGTGGAATTCAGTTACTCCACATTTTTCTATTTTTCTGTCTTGCGCTTCGTGAGTGCCTTTCGCATTCTGTTCCCTCTGCCACCAGACGCACTCTATCTTAGCGATGTGTATGCGAATTACTTCGGCGTCTAGCATTTGACTGACTTACTGAGGGTCCTAAACACTAGAAACGGTGCGTTACAATATCTCAGATTTTCGCAGCAAGGGTTAAAGTTTCCAACACTTATTTTACGACCTATATCACTGCGTAACCTTACACGTGAGCCTTTAATCGATGTTCATCATTAGGGCTGTAACCGAAGTATCTGTCGTAGAGTAGATAGTCCTGTTAATCTGGAAATTTATACGTTTGGAAAGGGGACTGTCATTCTCAGATCAGCTAAAGGTTTTGTCGACGTTAGTGTGAATTTTTCTGCAGGAAGGCACGACAGATTTGATCATCGATAAGAGAATTTCTGCAGGTGTTAAAGTGCATTTTACAAGGGCCCCGCACTTCAACAGTTTCATTGTACATTAAATCCATGCACGAAAAAACAGGAGTTATCTCGCAGCCGATGTGTTAACTGATAATGTATATGATTGGGCAAGAAACAGGTATGTTGATCATATGTGTAATTATCCTTCAGCTTTTACGTAGTGCTCAGTATCATTATTATAGATTGGATTGCTGTCTCGCGCAATTTCGGCCAACGGATGATGGAAATAGAAAGATGGACAAATGCTACACGTCGCACATTACCGGTTTCTGATCAGCGTAGTTTACGATGCAAGTATTTGTGTCTGCCGAAGTATGAAAAGGATGTGTCATATGAAGGAAAAGAAGGATGAGAAACACGTGACACTGATTCCGTTGGTAAACTGTAGACTTTCATGGCCGGAAATTTTGTTTCTTTATTCATTTAAACTGTTAAGATTTTCTTACTTCCTACCAATCAATATATATTGGCGGTTACAACACCGTGGCCTAACGAATTTCTTTAGTATTTTGTACCCGTCTATGGAGAACATCTTCAAGGAGGATTGTAGCTTCTAAGAATGTCCGATTCACACCCAGACTGCGGTAAAATTCCATTCCCGCAAGCTCCCGTGACGTCACATGTTTTGAAAACTCGAGAGCAATCGAGTAATTAAGTTGCTGTCGACAGCTGTTGCTATTGCTACTGCTATGGTAAACGGGAATTCAGGTGCCAATCAGCTATACACCCTCCCATTCGCGATTGCGGTTTACGGAGTGGGTGACAGAGGGTCGTTATAGAAACTTCCTGGCAGATTAAAACTGTGTGCCCGACCGAGACTCGAACTCGGGACCTTTGCCTTTCGCGGGCAAGTGCTCTACCATCTGAGCTACCGAAGCACGACTCACGCCCGGTCCTCACAGCCTTACTTCTGCCAGTATCTCGTCTCCTACCTTCCAAACTTTACAGAAGCTCTTCCTGAAAGAAAGGAGTGCTAGTTCTGCAAGGTTCGTAGAAGAGCTTCTGTAAAGTTTGGAAGGTAGAAGACGAGATACTGGCAGAAGTAAGGCTGTGAGGACCGGGCGTGAGTCGTGCTTCGGTAGCGCAGATGGTAGAGCACTTGCCCGCGAAAGGCAAAGGTCCCGAGTTCGAGTCTCGGTCGGGCACACAGTTTTAATCTGCCAGGAAGTTTCATATCAGCGCACACTCCGCTGCAGAGTGAAAATTTCATTCTGGGTCGTTATAGAGGTCAGTGCCCATGATAAAACACTAACACAAAACTAACTTTGACTTCCACAGCAAGTTTGGGAAACGTGTATCATCCCTTCTTTCTCACGTAACTTTATTATTGGCGCTTCTATTAAGTAATTGTTTTCCTGTTGATTCTTATACAGATTTCACGATTTCCCTCACGTTCATGAGGGATCACTTCACATATTTTACAGTCTTTTAATACATTTCTACACTGGTTTAGCATTTTATTTTCGTACTAGCTGCATCCGTTCACGTGTTACTGTGGCCCAGTCTGGTTAGATGAAAAAGTAAGAAAAAAGAAAGGACATGATTCCAATATGTTTCCGTTATGAATGTAAACACGCACAACACTGATGTAATATTCTACAGTGCCGCGTAATGTGTTTAATTTCACAATGCTAGCTTGTGTGCCGGCATATTAACAGCATATGTTGGAGTGATTGTCTGAAGCCGAGCAGTGCTTCGCAATTGCTAGATACAGCTATGTATAGGTACCACTACTTTCCCATCTGCCCCCTTCCTCTCTCCGCCCATGTTGTCCTCTCACCTCTCTTTGTTCATTTTCGTCTCCCTCCACCCTCTCTTTCGATCTCCTCCTCCAGCCTCTGTATGTCAATTTCTTCCCCCCCCCCCCCACCCCCCCCCACCTCTGTCCTCGTACCCCATTCTACGACTTTATTAAATATTATGGAAATCGAAACCTTGATTAGGAATTGAAGTCACTCAAAATGAATGTATACAGTGGTTGGGGTTATTGGTATGAGAGAGACCACTCCAGTTGTTGAATATGTGAGAGTAGTAGCTTCAAAGACAGTGTTTCGCGCAGTTTTAATATACGCGAATGGGTAAGATTACAAGAGTCGCACGATTCAGACTTTGTTGTAATATTACAATCACAAGTCGATAGGCCATAAACATAACAATGGCGTTTAAAAAATATATTGCCTATGTCCGTCTGAATGCCTATCAGTGTATCGTGTAATAATTTGAAGCACTGAACTTTTCGAGATTTTTGGTAAAAACGTTTCGTTTTATATATTATATATATATTTACATATTATACATGGCGCTCCAGTAGGTATATAAAACGCACACGTATTGGACTGCAATATTGTGTCAAATTTCAAAGCAATCGGTGAAGAATCTTCTAGGATTTAAGGCTTTTAAACAGATGAACATGAGGGTTTTGCTAACAAGGTATCACCTTTGTATATTATATATACATACACATTTATATGGCGCTTCAACAGTAATGTAAAAACTCGCACGTATTCCTTGAGTAACTGAACATTTAAATATTCATTTATATAGATGCTGAATGTTTTTTGCTTTTTCTGTTCTTTAATTAAAAATACTCTTTCTTGTTTGAAGTTGTACTGATAAAGCTTTCATTAGAGCTATTCTTATTTAAACTTCGTGCAACTGCTGGTAGCAATCCTTGTTTTTCTTCTCTGGATAACTCTCTTTCTGCGTCCTTTCGTTAATATGAGAGTAAAATAATTGAATGAGTTGCTAACTTAGTTCACACTAAAATGCTTGGGACTCGTAGTTTATTTCAGTAAATTTGTTACAGAAAGCTGAGCGTGCCTCTCGTTGTGTTTGCTCAGGTCAACATCCACCAGGAGTAGACAGATCAGAACGGCACGTCCCAGTTGTCATTTATTTCAAGACAGCTGAAAATCAGACGCCAGCATAGATAGAATTGATTAAGTTAGTGTTTAATCGATGGTAGAGGATACTCGACGAGAAAAATGAAGATGAAAACGCTACATAAAATCTATGAAACTGAACCGAAAGAGTCGTGTCGCAGGAGGGGAAGATGACATGTCCATGTATTACATTGTACACAAGTCTGTAAAATAACCCATGTGGATGTCTTATACATTGGTAACTACAGTGCGGAATCGCAAACCTAAAAATGTGTGTTTATTGCAGAGTCTACGAGGGTTGGAACATTAATAGTGACAACTATTTATTTACAGCTAGTACGAAATATATATTTGCTTCAAAGTTTTACTGACCTTAAAAGTAGTCACCAGCATTGTGTATAACCCGTTGCCGGCGATGTGGAAGTCGTAGGATACTCTTAGCAGTGCCAGTTGAGTTGATAGTTTGAGCGGCGCGGTCTATTTCCCGACGAATTTGTAGCAGTTCTGAAGCGAATGTCTTGAAGCGTTTCCTTCAGTTTAGAAATCGAGTTGAATCACCAGGGCTTTAAGTCATGGGGGTGCAGTAGGTCGTATTTCACTTATCAGCCCCATCAGTCAAACAAATCAGTAAGAGCTTTCACTGTACGTGCTTGAGCATTGTCCTGCAAAATGATGGTCAGGTCCTGCAGAAAGTGTCACCACTTCTGTCTCTGAGCTGTTCGTTTTTGGAACACAACCTACGACCAGCTTATAGACAGAAGTGATGACACTTTCTGCAGGACCTGACCATCATTTTGCAGGACAATGCTCAAGCAGGTACAGTTTAAGCTGTTACTGATTTGTTTGACTGATGGGGCTGCTAAGTGCTATACGACCTACTACACTCACCTAACTTAAATCCTCATCAACTCGATTTTTAAACTGAAGCTTCAGAACTGCTACAAATTCGTCAGGCAATAGACCGGGCCGCTCGAATTGTCAAAACAACTGGTATTGCTAAGAGCATCCCAAGACTTACACATCGCTGGCAACGGGTTATACACAATGAAGGTGACTAATTTGAAGGCCAGTAAAACTTTGAAAGACGTATCTATTTTGTACGAGCTGTAAATAAATAGTTACCACTATTAAAGTTGCAACCCTTCTATTTTACGTAACCTCGAGCCTGTAACATTTTAGTTACAGTAGAGTACACTTATCTCGTGGTACGAATGTCACCCTTCGACAGGTCAACACTATCTGATCAAAAAGTGTGCTGTATGTCGCGAGAGGCGGACCAGTCACTATAAAAGGAGCCGTGGAGTACGGACTTGTCTTTGGAGAAGCGGTAACAGCAAAGTGGGTCGGTCAGATCACAGTGACTTAAAATATGGACTAGTTGTTGGATGTCACCCTAGTAGAAAATAAAGCAGGGACATTTCGACCCTCCTAAGGCTACCCTATTGTTGATGCGATTGTGAAGCGGAAACGCGAAGGAACGAACACTGGTGAACCAAGAGCAGGAAGACGTCTTGTAGTGACGAAGAGGGACGGTCGAGCATTTCGGAGGACGATCGTAAAAGTCGCTTGAATTCAGCGGAATGATGGGTCGTGAGTTCCAAAGTGCGACCAGCAGTCTAGCTAACACAATCACTATCTGTAGGGAGTTAAAAAGAATGAGATAAAATGGTCGAACAGCTTCTCATACGCTGAGTTGACAAAAGTCAATGGGATACGTCCTAATATCGTGTCGGACCTCCTCTTGCTTGGCGTAGCGGAGCAGCCCGACGTGACCTGAACTCGACAAGTCACTGGAAGTCTCCTACAGAAATACTGATTCATGTCACCTCTAGAGATCTCCATTATCGCGAAAGTGTTCCCGCACAGGATTCTGTGCACAAACTAACCTCTCGATTATGACCCATAAATGTTCGATGGGACTCATGTCGGGCGGTCTGGATGGGCAAACCATTCCATCGAATTGTCCAGGATGTTCTCCAAATTCATCGCGAACTATTGTGGTCCGGTGACATGACGCATTGTCATCCATCTACATCCACATCTACGTGATAACTGTGCTGTTCACAATAAAGTGCCTGGCAGAGCGTTCAGTGAACCACCTTCAAGCTGTCTCTCTACCATTCCACTCTCGAACGGTGCGCGGTGAAAACGAGCACTTAAATTTTTCTGTACGAGCCCTGATTTCTCTTATTTTATCGTGATGATGATTTCTCCCTATGTAGGTGGGTGCCAACACAACGCTTTCGCAATCGGAGGAGAAAACTGGTGATTGAAATTTCGTGAGAAGATCCCATCGCAACGAAAAACGCCTTTGTTTTGACGATTACCACTCCAATTCATGTATCATGCCAGTGGCACTATCTCCCCTGTTTTGCGATAATGCAAAATGAGCTGCCCTTCTTTGAAGTTTTTCGATGTCATCCGTCAGTTCCATCTGATGCGGATCCCACACCGCACAGCAATACTCCAGGATAGGGCGGACAAGAGGGCTGTAAGCAGTCTCTTTAGTAAACCTGTTGCACCTTCTAAGTGTTCTACCAATGAATGCCGGCCGCGGTGGCCATGCGGTTCTAGGCGCTTCAGTCCGGAACCGCGCGACTGCTACGGTCGCAGGTTCGAATCCTGCCTTGGGTATGGATGTGCGTGATGTCCTTAGGTTAGTTAGGTTTAAGTAGTTCTAAGTTCTAGGGGACTGATGATCCCAGATGTTAAGTCCCATAGTGCTCAGAGCCATTTTTACCAATGAATCTCAGTCTTTGGTTTGCTTTAGCCACAACATTATTTATGTGATCGTTCCAACTTACGTTACTTGTAATTTCAAAGTATTAAACATGGCTAAAGCAGCAACTGTTGAAATCTTCACGGTGAATAATAACAGCCAAACAGTTGCAGGATAAAGATTTATTGAAATCCTTGACCACGGTTTCGGTACAACTAAATATACCTTCATCAGAAGCAAAAATACCCCTGAACAGGGAAACACCTTCATTAGCAAAAACTTAACAACATATCTGAGATAAAAGAAAGAAAAACAAGCAATTATAGCTTTCAGTACCATGAAAATTACCAAAGTATTACTTATGTCATAATTCCTGTAACACTGATGTATATGTTTATTTCTATTCTTTTGTAAAGCCCCTATTACTACAAATGTTATCTGTATTGTTACGTTCTTTAATGATGTATTTTGTACCTTTGTAATTGTATTATTATGTTATAAAATTGTAATTGATACCAGTTCATCATATTATTAACTTGTTAGTTACATTTCACTGCACACTTTTCTGTTGGTCATAGTATATGGACAATATGTGAGAATTTGGGACTGTTAGTGTTTGCACGTGTGTTAATAATTCAGCAAGGGACTGGATAACAGCATTGCTGGTTCTAAGGACAATTCCAAAAACTTTGTGAGTGCACAAGTGGTGGTTATGAACTTGCTATATCATCCGCAAGACTCTTCAATGGTGATTGTGCACCCGCACAGTCACAACAGGTGGCTGCTGGCCATCTCTACAAGGACTACAGTGGGTCTGCATCTCTGATGACCCACCAATACCACAATCTCTACCAGGACTACAGTGGGCCTGTCCACAATTTCTACAAGGACTGCAGTGGGTCTGCACCTCTGGTGGCCCACCAATACCATACTCTCTACCAGGACTACAGTGGGTCTGCTCTGTGATGACCTACCTACCAATCTTCTTCAAAACTTCGACTGACTCTGCTGTGGGTTTGCTCTGTTGTGGCCCATTACCTGTCAGCACGTCAAGAGTCAGCACTGTCTTTCAGTTGGAAGGACAACACTACTTCTTCAAGACTGCATGGCAATCCACTACTTCCGTGTGCATTGTCTTTTACTGTTCAGACTTTGAAAAAAAAAAAAAAAACACTGAAATTTTACTGTGATGAACAATCTGGACTATCTTTATGGACTCTGAGAAAATTTTAGCTTTTGACCAACATTGTATAAACAAGTGTGTGCATTTGATATCTTTGTTATTGTAATTATGAAAAATTTTTTCAAATCATTATTGGCCACTGCCCAAAACAATTTGTAAAATTTTTTGTGGGGAGCATGGGGGCTATGTAAGTAGGCTGTTTATGTTTTCTTTATGTAAGTAGGCTGTTTATGTTTTCTTATTGGCAACGTTACGTAGCGCTCTATATGAAAATCACTGGCTGTGCTGTGTGCAGTCTGTGGCTAGTTTGCATTGTTGTCTGTCATTGTAGTGTTGGGCAGCGGCAGCTGGATGTGAACAGCGCGTAGCGTTGCGCAGTTGGAGGTGAGCCGCCAGCAGTGGTGGATGTGGGGAGAGAGATGGCGGAGTTTTGAAATTTGTTATACTGGATATTATGAACTGCTATATATATTATGACTGTTAAGGTAAATACATTGTTTGTTCTCTATTAAAATCTTTCATTTGCTAGCTATCCCTATCAGTAGTTAGTGACTTCCGTAGTTTGAATCTTTTATTTAGCTGGCCGTAGTGGCGCTCGCTGTATTGCAGTAGTTCGAGTAACGAAGATTTTTGTGAGGTAAGTGATTTGTGAAAGGTACAGGTTAATGTTAGTCAGGGCAATTCCTTTGTAGGGATTTCTGAAAGTCAGATTGCGTTGCGCTAAAAAAAATATTGTGTGTCAGTTTAAGCACAGTCTTGTATAATTGTTCAAAAGGGGACGTTTCAAGGGCATCTGTGGTATGCGCGAGACACTCGCACACATTAAAAACATGGAAACATAAATATGATCGTCAAAATTTTAAAGGTTGTGCTAATTCGAACCAATGAATATGACTAGAGAACTTGTCCGAGCTATGAATTTGTATGGTATTGAATCCTCATTGATCCTAAACAATCTGAAGATCGGCTTGGAAATAAATTTGGCGAAGAAGCCCCGTCTAAAGGAACAATTTATAATTGGTACCACGTATTCAAAAGAGATCGTCTGTTTCATTGGGATGAATTTCGTGTACGACGCTATTCAACTATTGCCTGAAGAAGATCGACGGATATGTTATGAACTTACTCGGGCGACATTTTACTTACATTGTTGGGCGTGAGAAAACTCTAGTGTTAATGGATTCTACGTAAACTGCCTTCCGATCAAAAACAACTGCGCATTGATTGGTGCAGCAAAACTCTGGAAAGATTTCAAGGGAGCATTTCGGATTCTGTCTCGTATATCATTACTAGTAATGACCCTTGGATTCATTGTTACGATTCTGAAAAGGAAAAGTCAGTTAGCTCAGTTCGTCTTTCGAACAGAATCTGTTACTATAGCATTAGAAGACAGACACTCCGGTACTGTGGATTGGTACACAGATGTCTGTTTACTCCAAAACTTTTGAAAAAGTAAGAGAAAAAGTAGTAATTTTCCATCATGACGACGCACCGACGCATGTAGCAGAAGTAGCAACTGAGTATATGGATGCCCTTGAGGTCAACACCATGGACCCCCACCATAGAATCCCGCAACAGCACCTTATGATTTGTTTTAGTTTCCAAACATTAAAGATGAAGTGAGTGGAATCACTTTTTGGTCATCACATGAAGGAGTGGAACATTATTAGGAAAAAAAAACAAACAAACCTTGGTCTCTGTTATGTCTCAGTCAGGGCGACATCATTGCTTTAATACATTAAATGTATTCGCTGTTGCTAATATGGATAACCATCAGCTATATAATGGAATGAACATTTGTGTCGGGCCGGGAATCGAACCCGTATCTCTCGCTTATCCCGAGCGGCCGCCTTACCACATGGCTACTCGAACACGACTCACGGCCAGACCCAACCTTCCATAATGTCGTCCACCACGAAATGCGGGTTCGACTTCTGGTCCGGCACAAATTCTCATTGTCGTCATTCGATTATGCAGCTGATGGTCATCTATATTCGCAACTGCGAATACATTTAATGTATTTCATAACGACTGTAATTGCCACAGTGGTTGTTCCTTTGGACATTCATTCATGTCCGCAGTAACTTTTCATCGTAATTCGGAGAAACACAAGCCCTGTAATATCGGATCATTGCTTTCAGAACTGGATTCATCGAATGCAAAAATGTATTGATTTTAAAAGGAAATATTCTGATAAACAAAAATAATTTAATTTTTTAAAAATTTATCTTTGTTTGATTTTCCAAAAAATTTCAGTTTCGCTGCTATCGCCGTATTGTATAGCCTATCCTGATATCCGCTCGCGGTTACTAGGACCTCACTACTATCAAAGTAGGTTACTATCAAGCAGGATTTCGCCATCTTGGGCGTATTTTCTATCAAATAAGCGGGAAACGCCAATATTATCCTTATGCCTGCAACTGATGATCCTCTATGTGGACAATGCCTCGACAGTGTCTGCGGACCTGGGAAAATTAGTTTAGTGCTATTAATTAATTAAGACTGACGACTTACTAATTAATTGACCGATCAGTCTCTGTTTAGCATCAATTTACTAGGTATTTTATTGAGGTTTCGAATCGGTGATCAGAATTAAAAGATTAATATTATTTCTCTCTCTTCCTTTGTGCCGGCCGCTGTGGACGAGCGGTTCTAGGCGCTTCAGTCCAAAACCGAGCTGCTGCTACGGTCGCAGGTTCGAATCCTGCCTCGGGCATGGATGTGTGTAATGTCCTTAGGTTTAAGTACACTACTGGCCATTAAAATTGCTACACCACGAAGTTGACATGCTACAGACGCGAAATCTAACGACAGGAAGAAGATGCTGTGATATGCAAATGATTAGCTTTTCAGAGCATTCACACAAGGTTGGCGCCGGTGGCGACACCTACAACATGCTGACATGAGGAAAGTTTCCAACCGATTTCTCATACACAAGCAGCAGTTGACCGGCGTTGCCTGGTGAAACGATGTTGTGATGCCTCGTGTAAGGATTAGAAATGCGTACCATCACGTTTCCGACTTTGATAAAGGTCGGATTGTAACCTATCGCGATTGCGGTTTATCGTATCGCGACATTGCTGCTGGCGTTGGTCGAGATCCAATGACTGTTAGCAGAATATGGAATCGGTGGGTTCAGGAGGGTAATACGGAACGCCGTGCTGGGTCCCAACGGCCTCGTATCACTAGTCGAGATGACAAGCATCTTATCCGCATGGCTGTAACGGATCGTGCAGCCACGTCTCGATCCCTGAGTCAACAGATGGGGACGTTTGCAAGACAACAACCGTCTGCACGAACAGTTCGACGACGTTTGCAGGAGCATGGACTATCAGCTCGGAGACTACGGCTGCGGTTACCCCTGACTCTGCATCACAGACAGGAGCGCCTGCGATGGTGTACTCAACGACGAACCTGGGTGCACGAATGGCAAAACGTCATTTTTTCGGATGAATCGAGGTTCTGTTTACAGCATCATGATGGTCGCATCCGTGTTTGGCGACATCGCGGTGAACGCACATTGTAAGCGTGTATTCGTCATCGCCATACTGGCATATCACGCGGCGTGATGGTATGGGGTGCCATTGGTTACACGTTTCGGTCACCTCTTGTTCGCACTGACGGCATTTTGAACAGTGGACGTTTCATTTCAGGTGTGTTACGACCCGTGGCTCTACCCTTCATTCGATCCCTGCGAAACCCTACATTTCAGCAGGGTAATGCACGACAGCATGTCGCAGGGCCTGTACGGGCCTTTCTGGATACAGAAAATGTTCGACTGCTGCCCTGGCCAGCACATTCTCCAGATCTCTCACCAATTGAAAACGTCTGCTCAATGGTAGCCGAGCAACTGGCTCGTTACAACACACCAGTCCATACTCTTGATGAACTGTGGTCCCGTGTTGAATCTGGATGGCAGCTGTAGCTGTACACGCCATCCAAGCTCTGTTTGACTCAATGCCGAAGCGTATCAAGGCCATTATTACGGCCAGAGGTGGTTGTTCTGGCTACTGATTTCTCTGGACCTATGCACCCAAATTGCGTGAAAATGTAATCACATGTCAGTTCTAGTATAATATATTCGTCCAATGAATACCCGTTTATCACCTGCTTAACTTCTTGGTGGAGTAGGTTTAATGGCCAGTAGTGTAGTTCTAAGTTTTGGGGGCTGATGACCTCAGATGTTAAGTCCCATAGTGTTCAGAGCCATTTGAACCATCTTCATTTGCGGTGGGGTTTCGTCTGGATAGACGCTGTGATCTCGCCACGTGCATTATGTGCTTCACAGAGTCACCGCTTCACAAGATGCCTGCCGCACAGCTACTGTTGTTGTCAACGACCCACGCTGTTTTTAATTCTAATCCTCACTTTTTTTCTGGTCCTTTCAGCTGAAATGGCAGCACGTGGCCGGGGACTGCCGCATCCTGTCGGACATCCTGGCCGAGAAGGACAACAAGTCTCCCTGGCTGCTCTTCAAGTTCCTGGACGCTCTGCTGCGCGGCTACGGACAGGTACGTCCGGATTACGGAACATGGCATGCTCACGAAATGCGACGTGTGATGAAAAAATCAAAATCGATTCCGCGAAAACAAAGAAAAAGACCAGTGAAATGCGCCCGCCCTGTAATACCGTGGGTGCCGTAGGCAACGCTGGCCAGCTTGCTGCCCTATCCCTTGACTTCAGGAAGACGTTCGTTATAGTTGTAAGTTTTCTAGCTTATTTTTGGTATGCGATGAAACTTCACATCTGCACACTGCATATGTTTCAAACAGAAGTCTTGAGTAGTCGATGTTACGCCACTGAGCACACTCCTTCACCAAAGAAGACGAAGTAAATATTCCTGAATTCCAATGAAAAACAACTGCCAAGATGAGAAACATAGAAGTAGACATCCTCGGAGTAACGAAGCAGCTTCAATCACTTAATAAAGGCAATGGTTCCGGTCCAGATTGTATACTAGTCAGGTTCCTCTCAGAGTATGCTCATAAAATAGCTCCGTATTTAGTAATTATATACAACCTCTCGCTCACAGAAAGATCCGTACCTACAGACTGGATAATTGCTCAAGTCACACCAATACCCAAAAGGAACATAGGAGTAATCCGCTGAATTACAGGCCTATATCACTAACGTCAATTTGCAGTAGGGTTTTGGAACATATACTGTATTCGAACATTATGAAGTACCGCGAAGAAAACGATTTATTGACACATAGTCAGCACGGTTTCAGAAAATTTCGTTCTTGTGAACCACAACTATCTCTTTATACTCATGAAGTAATACCTGCTATCGACAGGGGATGTCAAATTGATTCCATATTTTTAGATTTCCAGAAGGCTTTCGACAACGTCCCTCACAAGCGTCTTCTAACCTACGGAGTATCGCCTCAGTTGTGCGACTGGATTCTTGTTTTCCTGTCAGAATGGTGACAGTTCGGAAAGTCATCGAATAAAACAGAAGCAATATCCAGCGTTCCCCAAGGAAGTGTTATAGACCCTCTATTGTTCCTGATTTATGTTAACGGCATAGGAGACAATCTGAGTAGCCCTCTTAGATTGTTTGCAGGTGATGCTATCATTTGCCGTCTTGTAAAGTCATCAAATGATCAAAAGGACTTGCAAAATGATTAGCTAAGATATCTGTATGGAGCGAAAAGTGGAAATTTACCCTGAATAAAGAAAAGTGTGAAGTTATTCGCGTGAGTACTAAAAGAAGTCCGCTAAATTTCGATTACGCGGTGTTGTTGTTGTCAAATCTGAAGGCTGTAAATTCAACTGAATACTTAGGGATTACAGTTACAAATAATCTAAATTGGAACGATCACATAGATAATATTGTGGGTAGAGCAAACCAAAGACTGCGATTCATTGGCATAACACTTAGTTGGTGCAACAGGTCTACTAAAGAGACTGCTTACACCACGCTTGTCCGCCCTATCCTGAAGTATTGTTGTGCGGTGTGGGATCCGCATCAGGTGGGACTGACGATGACATCGAAAAAGTACAAAGAAGGGCAGCTCGTTTTGTATTATCGCGAAATAGGGCAGATAGTGTCACATACATGATACGTGAATTGGAGTGGCAATCATTAAAACAAAGGCGTTTTTCGATGCGACGGGATGTTCTCATTAAATTTCAATCGCCAGTTTTCTCCTCAGATTCCGAAAACATTCTGTTGGCACCCACCTACACAGGGAGAAACGATCATCACTATGAAATAAGAGAAATCAGGGCTCGCACAGAGAAATTTATGAGCTCGTTTCTCCCTCGCGCCGCTCGAGAGTGGAACGGTAGAGAGACAGTTTGAAGGTGGTTCATTGAACCCTCTGCCACGCACTTTATTGTGAATAGCAGAGTAATCACGTAGATATAGATGTACTGAAACGGAAGTGATGAGTGTGATTCCGCAAGTATAGTGATGCAGACGACCTGCATTTCTCTTTGATTTGTCACGGCGTGAAGTCAAGCGCCGGCACGCCAGTCGGGAACGATACAGCAGAGAGAGCTGTGACAAGATGGAACATGAAAGGACGTCTTCAGCGACAAAACTGCCAAACTGAGTCGCGGTAAATATTCTCGAGATGGGTTATATGAAAGTCCAGTGTGACGAGGGCGTCCCGTCGGGTAGACCGTTCGCCGCGTGCAAGTCTTTCGATTTGACGCCACTTCGGCGACTTGCGCGTCGGTGGGGATGAAACAATGATGATTAGGACAACACAACACCCAGTCCCTGAGCAGAGAAAATCTCCGACCCAGCAGAGAATCGAACCCGGGCCCTTAGCGCTAATATTCTGTCGCGCTGACCACTCAGCAGTAATCAAGGTAGTTGCTAAGTTAACGTAAATTGAAATAACTATAATTTCGTGAAATGCATAATGGTGCGTCTTTTGCTCCTGAGTTATGGCCATAATACACTGACAGGGAAAAAAAAAAAAAACAAAAAACCGCAGCACCAAGAAGGAATTGTGCGCTATAGGCGAAAGTTGGCAGGCCTGTTTCTGCATCTGAAAGCAGCAGCACGATGAGGATGGAAATCGGGTTTGGTTTAAAAACACAGGGTAACTGTCGTGAGCGTTAGTAACCTTAGAGACTGGACGTGGTGAGTCGATGTTGGTCAGGAATTCCTTCAACGTGACAAAGACGCCATTATCAGCACCTCACTGAGCTTGAACGAGATCGTGTAATACAGCTACGAGAAGCTGGATGTTCCTTCTGCGATACTGCAGAGGAACTTGGCAGGAATGTAGCCACTGTACATGACTACTGGCAGCGGTGCTCTCGAGAATGTACAGTCACAAGAAGACCGGGCTCCGAACGGCCACGTGGCACTACCGAGAGGGATGACCATCGTGTTCGGCGTATTGTTCTGGCGCATTATACGAGGTGCATTCAAGTTCTAAGGCCTCCGATTTTTTTTTCTCCGGACTGGAAAGAGATAGAAACATGTGCATTGTTTTAAAATGAGGCCGCGTTCATTGTCAATACGTCCCAGAGATGGCAGCACCGTACGGCAGATGGAATTTTACCGCCAGCGGCGAGAATGAGAACTGTTTTAAATACTTAAAATGGCGACGTTTTCCTTACTTGAACAGTGTGCAATCATTCGTTTTCTGAATTTGCGTGGTGTGAAACCAATTGAAATTCATCGACAGTTGAAGAAGACATGTGGTGATGGAGTTATGGATGTGTCGAAAGTGCGTTCGTGGGTGCGACAGTTTAATGAAGGCAGAACATAGTGTGACAACAAACCGAAACAACCTCGGGCTTGCACAAGCCGGTCTGACGACATGATCGAGAAAGTGGAGAGAATTGTTTTGGGGGATCGCCGAATGACTGTTGAACAGATCGCCTCCAGAGTTGGCATTTCTGTGGGTTCTGTGCACACAATCCTGCATGACGACCTGAAAATGCGAAAAGTGTCATCCAGATGGGTGCCACGAATGCTGACGGACGACCACACGGCTGCCCGTTTGGCATGTTGCCAAGCAATGTTGACGTGCAATGATAGCATGAATGGGACTTTCTTTTAGTCGGTTGTGACAATGGATGAGACATGGATGCCATTTTTGAATCCAGAAACAAAGCGCCAGTCAGACAGCGAGGGCGTAATCCTTACCCATTGCATTCCAAAGGGCACTACGGTAACAGGTGCATCCTACGAAAATGTTTTGAAGAACAAATTCCTTCCTGCACTGCAACAAAAACGTCCGGGAAGGGCTGCGCGTGTGCTGTTTCACCAAGACAACGCACCCACACATCGAGCTAACGTTACGCAACAGTTTCTTCGCGATAACAACTTTGAAGTGATTCCTCATCCTCCCTACTCACCTGACCTGGCTCCTAGTGACTTTTGGCTTTTTCCAACAATGAAAGACACTCTCCGTGGCCGCAAGTTCACCAGCCGTGCTGCTATTGCCTCAGCGATTTTCCAGTGGTCAAAACAGACTCCTAAAGACGCCTTCGCCGCTGCCATGTAATCATGGCGTCAGCGTTGTGAAAAAAGATGTACGTCTGCAGGGCGATTACGTCGAGAAGTAACGCCAGTTTCATCGATTTCGGGTGAGTAGTTAATTAGAAAAAAAATCGGAGGCCTTAGAACTTGAATGCACCTCGTACTACATCTGCAACAGTAATCTTAACAGCAGTTGACACTGCAATGACGCAATGAACTGTTACAAATCGGTTACTTCAAGGACGGCTCCGAGCCGGACGACATGTAGTGTGCATTCCACTGACCCCAAACCACCACCATTTCGATGTCAGTGATGTTAAGCGGAAGCTCGTTGGAGGGTTTTGGTGGAGGTCTGTGTGTTTCCTGACGAAAGCTGCTTTTATCTCGCTGCCAGTGAGGGCCGAGTGTTGGTTACAAGGAGGCCAGTTGAGCACCTGCAACCAACCTCTCTGTGTGATGCACTCTACAGCTACACTTGGAGTTACGGTCTGGGGTGTGATTTTGTAGGACAGCACGAGCACTCTCGTGGTTATCCCACGCACCCTGACTGCATATCTGTACGTCAATCTGGTGATTCGATCTGTTACGTTTCCAAAAGCAAAACAAGGATAGTGGAATGTAGTCGAATTAAATCGGGTGATGCTGAGGGAATTAGATTAGGAAATGAGACGCTTAGAGTAGTAAACGAGTTTTGCTATTTGGGGAGAAAAATAACTGATGATGGTCGAAGTAGAGAGGATATAAAATACTCTCAATGGCAAAGCAGGCGTTTCTGAAGAAGGGAAATTTGTTAACATGGAGTATAGATTTAAGTGTCAGGAAGTCGTTTCTGAAAGTATTTGTGTGGAGAGTAACCATGTATGGAAGTGAAACGTGGACGATAAAAGTTTAGAAAAGAGGAGACTAGAAGCTTTCGAAATGTGGTGCTATAGAAGAATTCTGAAGATTAGGTGGGTAGATTACATAACTAATGAGGAGGTATTGAATAGAATTGGGGAGAAGAGAAATTTGTGGCACAACTTGAGTAGAAGAAGGGATCGGTTGGTAGGACATGTTCTGAGGCATCATGGGATCTCCAATTTAGTATTGGAGGGGTGCGTGAAGGGTAAAAATCGTAGAGGGAGACCAAGAGGTGAATACACTAAACAGATTCAGAAGGATGTAGGTTGCAGTAGGAACTGGGAGATGAAAAAGCTTGCACAGGATAGAGTAGCACGAAGAGCTGCATCAAACCAGTTTCTGGACTGAAGACCACACACAACAACAACAACATGTTCCCATTAATGAACATATTTCCAGAGGGTGTTTTCGAGCAGGATAACGCTCGCTCGCACACCGCTGTTGAAATCCAACATGCTCTACAGAGTGTCGACATGTTGTCTAGCCGTGATCGAAGACCAGATCTGTCTCCAGTCGAGCACATATGGGACATCATCGAATGGAAACTCTTGTGTCACCCACGAGCACCATTAACCGTCCGTGTATTGACCGACCACGGTCAACAGACTTGAAACTTCCACCCCCTTTCTCCCCTCCCACACAACAAACTGACATTCGACACCTGTACAACATAATGCATACACGTTTGCATGCTTGCATTTAACATTCTGGTGGTTACACCGGTTATTAATGTACCAGTATTTCACATTTTCAATGACGTACTTCGTGCTTACATTAACCTGTTTTCTTGAAATTTTAGTCACATGTTACTTAGACAAATGCATTACCGAAATGTCATTACTTTACGTTACTTATTTTTTGGTATTGCGATTTCTTTTTCCGTCAGTGTGTATACAGTGATCAAAATAAATGTTGCACGTTGCGGAAACTACAAAGTTTTACGTTGTCTTGCAGAAATACGTTATGATTTCAATACATATGTTTGTTTGTAATGAAATTCTAGTAGAAAAAGTCCATGTTTCTATGTGAGGGGTCAGTATGTGTTGTCTGTGGCAACCGTATCACCTGTAAACACTGTAGTACTTGTGCTCCATGTCACTTCAAGAGACGATATGTTGCCTCAGGAGGTCACTGTGATGGTAATGAAACCGGGTAAACATCGCAGCGAATGTCGCTGTGGGTCAGTGTGAAGTCTTTAGAATCTGGAATGTGCGCCACCAGCGCAGATGTTGACACTATCTGCTACAAAATTGGTTCAAATAGCTCTGAGCACTATGGGACATCTGAGGTCATCAGTCCCCTAGAACTTAGAACTACTTAAACCTAACTAACCTAAGTTCATCACACATATCCATGCCCGAGGCAGGATTTGAACCTGCGGCCGCAGCGGTCGCGCGGTTCCAGACTGAGGCGCCTAGAACCTTTTGGCCACACTGGCCGGCCTATCTGCGATAGAACTACGTAATTTCCGACCTATCAGAAGCCATCTATGGCGTATATAAGGCCATCACAGCAGCAGTTTTGAGAGTCAGTTGCTCCTGACGAAGACGATGGAGGCAATTAACGAAAACTCGTTGCTTTACTCTGAACTTACGCGCAAGAAGTCCAGTATTCGTTCGCATATAATCCCTTTCTTGTTCCGAACAAATTAATGTCACGGATCTCAGAGGTTAATATTGTTATAGCCTCACACCAATAAAAGTAGTGTAATGAACTCAGGTATGTAAAAAAAGTTGTGGCATTTTTATTGGCATATGCTGTCAAATAACAAATGTCATTGATGTAACCCATATTTCTAAAACATCACAATATTCGTGATCTGGTATTGAGTGCTTCACTACTGAAGAGTGTATCAAATGTTAAAATAAAGGAATCTCGATGTGGTTCATTATAGCTTTCTTGCATGCACGCCTCTCTAGTGATATGAATAGCTGACAAGTAAAGGCCCTCTACAACATGCGATATGCGAGCCATAATGAACACCACAGTGGCAAAATACCTTCACCATACACAACTAAGGTGGAAATCAGGGCTAAATGCTCTGAGTGCTCCCCGAAGTACACTAGAGACAAACACATCGGAATGACGCAGTTAGCTGGAGTGTCACGTGGTACACAGACCATTGCTATTGCATATCGCCCCACCATACTCCTTCTAATGATTCACTACTAGAAAAATTGTATTAAAATTAACGTGCATTTTGCTTCAGGTAACAGTGAAGTTTAATACAGTTTCAGAAATTGCAGCAGATACTGATTTTCGTGACACTTGATTGTTGTGCCGCCAGTAATCTCTTCGCTGTGTTGAAAGAGAGAGATATATTGATACATTAGCATATGGGACCTAGTAGCACTCTACTAGGTGATAAATGCAGTTTTAGATGAAGAATATTTTCTGATTTAATTATACATTATTTATAATGTATTATGTATAGATTTTTAACAATGTTGATATCTGCATACATTGTTTAATCCGATAACTCATTAGACTTATAATTAAAAGTTTTCTTGTTGTAGAACTTTGAAAATAACATTATGTTTCGCAAAAGAAAGAAAAATATTTAACATAAGCAATATTTTGGAAAAAGTCAGTTTTTGTACTAATTTTAGTAAATATGATTTTTGAACAGTTAATTCCAGACAACATAAGGTTTTATGCTAATTACAAAAAAGGTATCGACTGATTTTATTACACAATATCCCAAGTACAAGTAACACATTTTAGTTTGGATATTTTGTTATTGCACTATTAAATGTGCTATGGAACCCAATGAGGATGTTGTCATTTGGGAAATAATTACGTCACATGACATGAATTGCGGCACAGTATCGAAGCAATGATAGTCTTTTTTAAGAAAGGTAGTGGCTTTTTATGCATATGCTGTCACAAAACAAATGACAATGATATAAACGGTATTTGCAAAGTATTACAATGTACATGATCTGGCATCATGTGCTTCAGTGATGGAGAGATTATTGAATGGTAAGATAATGAACTCTCGCTCTATATATTACAGCCATCTCATACGCACACCAGTCTAGTGGTGTGAACAGCTGCAGGGTATAGGCTCCAGTGAACAGCGATGTACCAACAATGGGATTACAATACAAAGATACCCACCAGACTCATATGCACAAAGATGGTGCTTCAAATCCCCATATTACTATCCAGATCTAGCCCGCCTGGTTAAACGAGCGGTCTAACACATGGCTTTCCAGATTTGGAAGGAGCTCCTGGTCGCTGGGATGAAGCCACCCAGTGGACTTGTGTCGAGGTCCAGTGAGCTGGCCAGTCTGTGGATGGTTTTTAGGCGGTTTTCCATCTGCCTCGGTGAATGCGGGCTGGTTCCCCTTATTCCGCCTCAGCTACACTATGTCGGCGATTGCTGTGCAAACAAGCTCTCCACATACGCATAAACTACCGTTACTCTACCACGCAAACACAGGGGTTACACTTGTCTGGTGTGAGACGTTCCCTGGAGGCGTCCACCGGGGGCCGAACCACACAACAACCGCTGGCCAGAGTGGCCGTGCAGTTCTAGGCGCTGCAGTTTGGAACCGAGCGACCGCTACGGTCGCAGGTTCGAATCCTGCCTCGGGCATGGATGTGTGTGATGTCCCTAAGTTAGTTAAGTTTAATTAGTTCTAATTTCTAGGCGACTGATGACCTCAGAAGTTAAGTCGCATAGTGCTCAGAGCCATTTGAACCATTTGAACACACAACAACCCTGGGTTCGGTGTGGGGCGGCGGAGGGGTGAAGTGGAGTGCGGTAGCCGTCATGGGGTTGTGGACCACTGTGGCTGCATTGGGGACGGAGCCTCTCCGTCGTTTCTAGGTCCCCGGTTAACATACAATACAGCACAATACGATCCAGATCAAGCATTTCAGTGTTCTTTCAACATTGCTCAGGGCGAAATCTGGGTTCTGTTGAAAAGGGCGCAGGTGATCCCTTTCCCCTGTTTGAGTGTATCTCCTGATGACGACCACCTCATCAAAGACAAGTCATCAAGCCTTAATCTTCCTTCTTTCCTTCGACTGGACTGACTGCATCAGTAGCGGTTGTCTCGTCTGTGCTGCAGGTGCTGTTCTGCAACAACCCACTGACTGGCGCGCTGCTGTTGGCAGCCCTGGCGGTCGCTGATTGGACGGTGTGCCTCTGGGGGCTGCTGGCCGCTGCCACGGGGCTCCTCGTGTCGGTCGTGAGTAGCAAAGCCGCAATTAACCTAGCACTGTGCACACCATTAGCGCCCTCGTGTCTGTGACAGTCGTAGTGTGGAGAAAGGGCTCGAACTCACAAGGTCGGCAGTTACACTGAAATATTTTGATTGTCATATCCACAATCCACCGATCCTGTTGTCGTGCAGTAGTCATGTATGAATTGCCCAAACTCTCTATCATCTCATCCTGCTGTATGTCTTCATGCTTACCTTTGCCCACACCATTTCTGCTATCACCGCCGTTAAATTTTATTCCATCTCCTTGAATGCATTCTGTACCCCTTTTCTTGCACATTTGTTTATCCTCTCTGATAAAGATCCCTCACAAGTTACTTACATTTACTCCACTTCTCGAAATCCTCACATCGGACCTGTATGACGTTTTACAAAGAATTATTTATCAACACCCAGACCCATTAATTCATTATCTAATTTTGTCTTCACATGCTTATACAATCTACTATTAACATCCTCTTCTTGACGAATAACTTCTTTACCTCAACCTCATCTCCAGTCTTTACTATTCAGCTTTCCTAACAGTTAACAGCCACAACAAACTATACCACTCAAACCATCTGAATTTGTTTCTGAATCATCAGTGTCAGTGACTCCATAGCTTCGTCTCCTATACTAACTAACCTCGTCATGTCATAGTACCACTTGCATCCAGCGTCGTCAATTATTTCTTGGACATTTTCCGACCTTTCCCTTCCCATACAATATTTTTCCTCTACAGCTTCTCCTAAAAACAAACAAGTTATTTCTTGATACCCTTTCTCAATCTTCTTTGAGTCATTGTTATCCATACATTTCTTTCCCTGTTGATTCTGCAGAGATACTTCTTATTCGTTATCGTATCAGTCCACTTAATATTCATCATACATCTATTGCACCACATTTGTAACACTTCGATTCTCTTCTTTTCCAGTTTTTTCTGCACAAATTGTGGTTCACTTCTACACAATGCTGTGTGCAATACACACATTCTCACAAATGACTTTTTAAAGTAAATGCCTACGCTTCATACTAGTACACTTCTTTTAGAGAGAAATACTGTTTTGGCCTGCTCCAGTCTCCTTCCTATACCTCTCTAACTTCATCCACCATACACAAGTTTGCTTAGAATATAGGAGAATACCTTCAGTTCATCTGTTATCCCAAATTGTGATTTTAAGTTTATCGGTACTGTCATTTCTATACTTCCAGCAGCTAGCACTTTTTATGCTGATGCTATATCACAAGCTGACTATTGTCTGCCATCGTCATGTCATGCTGTACTAACAGGTACCTATTATTAACCAAGAGATAATATTCACATGGCAGTGCCACATCACAATGGAAAAATAGCAATTTAGATAAATTTCATCAGTTAAAAATCGAATTTTAAAGCTATTTAAGCTATTTATTGGTTTTAACAGTATCATATGTGTTATATTGCCTCTCTTCTGTTGTGGTAGAATGACATAAAAGATGTGTCTAAAAAGGTCAGTGATAAGCTGAAACAGAATTGTCTATTGTGGACAGTCAACAATAGTGAGCGACGAATTGTGACATAATACATTGCGTAAATATCAAGTTTTGTTACTGATTTGGAAAAGTGGGTAGAGAGACCCATATGATGAGGGTGGACACGTATATAATGGAAGACTAGTGGAATTAGGACATGATATCTCGAGAGAATAGGAAATTGGAATAAGGGTGTTGGAGGACTAGTAAGGACTGTGCGAATGCCACTAGACACGTATCTCTACATAAGTTTAACATCAGTTACTGATTTGTGTTGTACCAATGGATTGGAAAGCACAAGTCGACATGCAACGACACTGCTGGAGATTTCATGGGTACCTGTGGCTGGGATCTCTCTTTTCAGTGATCCATCCACTTAGGGGGTGAGAGCTGGTGCTGTAGTTGCAAACCATCATGGTAGCAGTACAGTGACTTCTGCATCACATTTTCGAGGAAATTCAAAGGCATTGAGAAACTGTAACAGGAGAAACATTGTAATCTTCGCCTTAAAAGATCATACTGGGCACTGCTCGTTCGAGAGCACTGTAGATGTTGTAGAGCTGGTACTAGGCTGTGATGTGAACCTTAACAGCCAACGTAAGTCATGTCAGTGAAGTGGGGCATATGTAACAGCCATTTGTCAGGATTGAGCACATTAATATTGGTCGACAGACTGGCCGAAAGAAGTACTTGTTTGGATGTGCCCATTACCACACCTTGAATGTAGTTGCGCAATCCATTGGTGTATCAATGCTCACTGTCCACTGTGTCTATAAGGAAAGATTTACCATTGAAAACTATGTAAATGACACAAGAATGGTGGTTGTACGTAGAAAGATCATGACTGACAGTGAATGTAGAGTATTGTCCTTGACAGCATTTATGGACAATGGGCCAGGGAAGGGCAGTGAATAGCTGCTCTGCTAGCCTGTCAGCTCTCAGTCTCTTCCCACATTCTGTAACGTGTTGTGTCCCGTAATATTCGAGTGTTCTATTGTGTTTTACGTGCTCGAAATTGCGATTGACTGATTTCTGTGGTATTATGTATGGGCTGTGAGATTTCCCATAATGGCTGAAACACCTAGAAGGTGTAAATCTTTAACAAACAGGCAAGGGATCTTATTTTGAAAGTGTACTAATTCTTCAAATGTGAGGTATGTTCAGGAAGAGGAGATTAGTATTTAACATTCCATCGACAACAAAGTCATCTGAGACGGAGTAAAAGCTTGGATTAGGGAAGGAAGGGGAAGGAAATCGGCTGTGCACTTTCAGAGGAACCATCCCAGCATTTTCCTGAAGCAATTTAGGGAAATCACGGAAAACCTAAATCCGGATGACTGGACGTGTGCTTGAACCATGGTCCTCCCAAATGTGCGACCAGTGTGCTAACCACGATGCTACCTCAGTCGGGGGCAGAATCAGGCGAGCCAGTCTGCAGCGTTGCGAAGATGCAGGAAGATAATGTAGTTGGTGTCTATGCACTTTCAGCTGAGCTGACAACGCAGCATTCCTTGTGAGCTGCGCCGCCAGAGGCCGTTAACGCTGTCACCAATGCATTGTCATCAACAGTGGATTTCAAACCCGACAGGAATTGCTGCTAATAGGGACTGTAGGTTCGTATCAGTTTTCGAGGGAACATTGGGAAGGGAAGTGCATGCAGTGTACAGTTGGAGACGGGTACCTCTCATAGGCCACCCCAAGCTGCACATTGTCAGTGGGCCAAACAGTACAAAAACGTGACAGTAGGCTCACAGGATGCAAGTAGCGTTGTCCTATGAGTCGCGCTTTTTCTTCATTTCGAATTCTGCAAGTTGATGTCCACCGACGGCATTCAACGACACTCTGTATGAATAGTGTATTCCAGACCGAATGTGGTTCTACGACACTTTCCATTTTTTTATACCATGGTTTAAACCACTCATTCATGCGTCCAAGAACATGAAATAGGATGTTTCTTTGGATATCAGCAGTGACCAAGTCTTTTCTCTTCTTCTACATCTTCATGGTGAGTATACCGAGGACACACCCATAATCCAAGATGAAAACAACCATGTTCACACTGCTCCCGCATGCGTACGTTTCTGGTACGTGAACGCTTTGGCATCTTTTTGCACCTTGACTGACGCACTAAATCGCTCGGTTTTAACCACATAAAAACATCTGGGACTATTTTGCAAAGCAGCAATCAACATCCCTACATAGTGTTAGCTGTGTGGAATCTAACCATGAGTGAATGTCTTTAGGTGGATATGGCATACCTAAAGAACCTAGTGGCCTTTTGTTCTCGCCGACCCATTATCTAACCTAGCGGTGATGTTAAATAGTGCGTTGTCTCCTGGGGTCTGGGTTGCTTTGTTTTTAGTGGTATATCAGTACAATAAGCAGATGATATTTACATTGTATGCTGCATCCGGCCATCCACTTTGAGGTATTCCGTCATGCCATAAATCGGACCACGCAAATGCTCGGATGGTTCCATTGAAAGAGCACAGCTAATTTCCTTCTTACAAGGGAATCTCCCCATCGCACCCCCACTCAGATTTAGTTATAAGTTGGCACAGTGGCTAGGCCTTGAAAAACTGAACACAAATCAATCGAGGAAACAGGAAGAAGTTGTGTGGAACTATGAAAAAAATTAGTAAAATATACAAACTAAGAAGTCCATTTCAAGATAGGCAACATCAAGGAGACTAGGAGTCAAGGAGAGCCGTGGTCCCGTGGTTACCGAGAGCAGCTACGGAACGAGAGGTCCTAGCTTCAAGTGTACCCTCGAGTGAAAAGTTTAATTTTTTACTTTCAGTTTATGTGACAAACTCTTATGTTTTCATCACTTTTTTTGGGAGTGATTATCACATCCACAAGAAAACCTAAATCGGGCAAGGTAGACGAATCTTTTTACCCATTCGCTAAGTGTACAAGTTAGGTGGGCCGACAACATATTCCTGTCATGTGACGCACATGCCGTCACCAGTGTCGTATAGAATATATCAGACGTGTTTTCCTGTGGAGGAATCGGTTGACCTATGACCTTGCGATCAAATGTTTTCGGTTCCCATTGGAGAGGCACGTCCTTTCGTCTACTAATCGCACGGTTTTGCGGTGCGGTCGGAAAACACAGACACTAAACTTATTACAGTGAACAGAGACGTCAATGAACGAACGGACAGATCATAACTTTGCGAAAATAAAGAAAGTAAAATGTTCAGTCGGGGAAGGCTTGAACCAAGGACCTTTCGTTCCGCAGCTACTCACGCTAACCACGGTACCACGACGCTGCTGAACTCAGATTGTCCTGAATGTTGCGCATGGACTACTCAGTTTGTATATTTTATTAATTTTTTTCATAGTTCCATACAACTTCTTCCTGTTTTCTCGATTGATATGTGTTCTGTTTTTCAAGGCCTATCCACCGTGCCAACTTAGAAGTAAATCTGAAGGGGGTGCGATGGGGAGGTTCCCTTGTTAGGAACAATAATAACTCGAACTCCGTCTCTCATGATCTCGATGTCGATGGGGTGTCAAAGCCTACTCTTCCTTTTATTCTTCCTAAATTTCTTTAGTAAGTGAAGAACGGTAGAAAACAGGAATTGCTCGGCTGATTTTGAATTTCGCTATTATTTCTCGACCATTAGACAGTTGTACTGAAATTTGGCTGTCTCAAATTTGGATACCCACCTGGCAGTTCAGAATATAATGATGAAGTCTGTTAGATTACTGTGTTAGATTCCTGAGATTCACGGAGTTCCATCACAAAACCTATGACATTAATAGCATAAGTTCATTAAAAACTTAGTTTTACTAGTCTCAAAATAGTATGCTAAGCAGATGCCTTTCAGTTTGGTTTTCCTAGTCCTAAGAAGGGGAGGGATACTAACGAACCGTGTTTTCTGGTCGAGTTACACCTTCAGTGTTGGCAAACTCTAAAAAAACTTTGAGGCTACCTGGACAATATTGTGACTGTGATTTTGGGAACACACTATGTTTTTTCTCTGGCCAAGGACAACACTCCTCACTGGCCAAAGGCTTTAAAAAGGCTCGTCTGAGCCAACGTTACTATTTGGTTGAGTTTTCTGAGTAGTATGCCGTTTTGTTAGCATGCTGGTTTCTGCAGTATATGGGAGCCGTCTCCCCGACATGAAAGGGTAAGTCGGTTACCTCACAATTTCTCGTCCCAGACTCAACTCTGCAGCATATCTCTCTGAATCATGGTCACGAAGTCGTCCTCAGCTTTTCCTTAAATGCTGATGGCGTTTCCTGTGTTGCCGTTCTCCTTGTGGAAGATGGCATAGTTCTATAACCAACTTCGAGTGTGTACACTCCACTGTATTAAATCTCTTTTTATGGATGAATTTTTCTGCGTATTTGTTTACGATTGGGATTTGGAATTTTCAAGCGGAGATATGTAAATGGATGACTCTGAGCATTTAAATTAAATTACATTGACTTCATTCTGTAAACATGTAGTAGAAATTTATACTTCAAATAGTTTGTAGTGCATCTCCTTTCATGTTCGGTAACGATACATAAGAAGAGAAAACGGTCTCAAGTGAAAGACCCCAGAAAGTTGGACAATATGAATTTGGTTTGCCATCATTAAGCAGGCCGCGAGTATTGGTCGCTTTTTGGAAAGATGAGATTTCGCACACAGCGTTAGATCAGTGCTTCAGTAAATATCAATAGCAGCATTTGGTGACACTTTCTTGCGGCTTTATGAGTGCTACCAATCATGCACTACAGACAGTATAGATGTGTATGGACGCGAATAAAAATAATTTTTGTATCTTCTGTTTTCTTTGCCTTGTGACAAGTTTCAACAAACTTTTTAGGTGCGCCTTGTAACTACACTCATAGCTAGTGAATATATAGTGTAACTTAATCATATGATTTGTAAGTACTGGTTACTGTAGTGTCTATGATCAAGAGACTGAACCTATCATCAACGAATCACATTATAAATTTTAAGTCTCAATGGAAATCTGGACGCCATTTTCTGTTATCTTTATTGCTATCGTTAGACTAAGTGCAGTAGCAGTACCTATATCTTCTGAGTGACACTGGCCACTGTATGGTTAGTGCGTGTATCTTTCCATCTTCTCAATGTCACTATAGTTCTGTTTCTGTACTGTGAGCGGCAAGTGCTTCGACTCTATCTTGTCTGTTCATCAGATATTGTCCAAGGCATATGTGTTAAGGCAATCCAGACTGGCTGTCTTCTGGTCAAAGTGACGGAAGGTGTCTAAGAATTTGATTCTGAATCAGCATGCTAACGCTTCTGCCCGCAAAGCAGCATGACATTCTGACTGAAAAAAGAGACAGAATGAAGTGGTATATTTGACTGGGATGCTGAAAGATGCAACCTGTGCTTGGTCAGACATATTTAGCATGACCTACACCATCGCGAGTGTATCACATTCATAAGCAAAGCTAAATGAACCCGACGATCCACAGTCCGCCTCCCTTCTACCCTCCAATCCACCAGCAACCAGCTCGACACCCATCCCAAAGTAAAGCTCGTCGGTTGGTATATCTTCTGGTAAACCTTCCGGGATGTAAGGTCGTGGTCCATGAAACTCTTCAGCTCCTAACGTTTCGTCCAGAGCTGCGCTGGACATCTTCAGAGGGGTGTTTCTCCTCCTCCTCTTCATACTATGATCGTCAGTTGGTGCCTGAGATGTGAGAGCACATATACGTTGACCATATTCACAGGCGTGGGTTTGGGTTTGTTCCCAGCGTGTCCAGTGTGTGTTTTCTGTTTTGGGGCACAGGCCGCCCAGCAGGACATGGGCGCGGTGCGTGCGGGGGCGACCACGTTCAACTCGCTGCTGGTGGGCCTCGTTTCGGCCAGCGCGCTGCGGGGCATCTACGGGACGGCCCTGGAGGAGGACCCCAGGGTCGCAGTCATCGTCGTCGCTGGTGCTGCCATTTGGTGAGTCTGACAACACCGTGCGAGGGAAAGATCCCGTGATTCCTTAAATTTTCCCGGTGTAAAGAGTATTCCATGAAGATTTGGGACAGCAGCCGGATAACGTCCACTTGCTGTCACGATATTTCGGCTGACAACAATTCAGCCGTCTTCAGGTGAGTGGTTTGCTCCGGAGGTTGCTAGTTCGTGTCGGTACCTTTATACTAAAAACAGGTGCGAAGACGCATGCGCAAAGGTAGCCGCTGCATGAGTAATCTCCGTCGAGTTAAGGGGGGACAGTCGCGAGGGAACTCCCATAAGGAATCAATGCTAAAACGAGCAAACGTCAGGTACACTTTCTGAAGTAACTAATGGAGATAAAGACCTGAAACTTTTACAGTGTACAGCTGAAACACCATTCTCAAATCACATAAAAATGGTTATATATTTCATGAGTAATCATTTTTTTGTTCTATAAGACAAAAAATTAAAACTTTTCTAAACACCTTGGAGCTTGTAAATCTATTCTTTTTATCACTACTGGTCTATTTTTTATCTAATTAATCATCACTGTATTAACAAGAGATACTGTAAGTCTGATGTCTGTAGCAGTCATAGTTTTTGAGAAAAGTGTACCAGAAGGTCAAAAACTGTAGTTTTGAGAAAAATGGTATTCAAGTTTTACATGCAAGAAAGTAATGTACAATTTCATACAGACACACTTTTAAAACATTCCAGGGCTCTACTGTGGCTCATTTTCTTGATCTTTATCTTCTTTTCTTCCTTTTTTTGATCTGACTATCCTGGCCTCCTTGGTAGCATTTACTGCAGAAATATCAGCATAACAGATACGGTCCATGTCAATCTTTTTCAGTCCCCTTTCAGTAGTGATACCATCCTTTGTTCCCAACAGTCTTAATACATCAGTCTTCTTTGACACACCAGCATTGAAGCACATCACTGCATCATGAACACCAAATTTTAGTGTTTCTTTTCTGACGAAAACAGTTTTTGGTAGCCTTGTCCAAATGACAGAATTCAAACTTTCATTTGGGTTTTGAGTTTTTCCATGGAGACACTTTTTCAAGAGCTCTTGTTGGCTAAGGTCTCTGAAAATGGGTCTCACAGCTAGCAGGATTTTTTATGGAATTGAATGTTTGTGCTTATAGCTGGAAGATGTACCTGGGTTGTTGAATTTCCACCAGCTGTCAGGTCCGCGTGGGAAAGGTTATGTTGTGGTTCCTCATCTGTTGAAATTTTTTGAAAGAATATATCCCAGATGGCTCTCCTCTTGCTTCTACATTGTTGCAGTTATTTCTAATGGCCATACCATAATAAGTCTGGATCCTGTCTATTTCAGCCATTGTCAGGCCCCCTTTACTACCTAACTTCTTTCCTTACATATCTTTAGAAGTCGTGATCCCATTCTTTTCTGTACTTGTCCTATACATTCCAGTTTATTAATTTTGACTATAGACCCATAAGGTTTATCTTCTACTACTTTCTGATAAGCCGTACTGTCCCCATCCCCAAGATAGTCTGTATAGAGGATACCTCTTGACTGCACAGACCTTTTGAAAATGTTAGCAACACCAGACACTTCCATGCCTCCACTAGAACCATCATAGTCCTTTTTGCACACATGTTGTATAGTGAGATTTTTGCTACGGATGTCACAGAACTTAGTAATAATTTCAATATCCAGAACCTTCCCAGTATCAAAAGAAGTTGCTGACACAATGTCATTTAGGGGTGTATGCCCACGTTTCTGCCAACTGCCATCAAAACCAGCAGAAATTTGCCTTGGGTCAGATTTCGTATCATTCAACTGAACTGCTTCTTTGGCTGCTTTCAACATTGTAGATTCACTTACCTCAGCTACAACTGCACCAATAGTCTTGTTGTAAACATCAAACTTTCTTGGAGGTGGAGGAATGTTCATCACTGCACAAAGAACAGCACCTGCACTTCGCCCTTTTCCAATAGATCTAAATGCATACACTAATCTTATATTGTTTTCATACAATCTGCTTCTTGTTACGTCGGATGACATTGTATTGGCAGTACAGCTACATTCCAAACATGTCAAAACTAAATTACAAACAATTCCCTTGGTTTTCACCACATCTTCGTGCGAAGTAACGTTTCCACCACAGTTTTTACAATTTGTGTGTTTTTCGATAAGTTCACGTAACAACCTCATGCAGATCAGAATGTTTGTGTTAGTAACAACAGAGACACTGTTCACACCACATATTGCATTGTCACGCATTTGAGAGGCACTTGGTAAAGCGGCAGCACCTAGAAGCTTCTTGCTTGAAGCACTGACGCTCGCACTGACTTCACTTTCAGTATTATTTTCTGCCCTCTGTTCAAAACTAGCAGTTTCGCGGTTTATTTTTACACATTTATTTCCACGAAACTTAGGCTTATATCCAAACTTCCTTATTCTACCCATTGTGTTACAACGTTTCACAAAATCATTACATTTGTATCACCAAAACGTAAACAACTAGGATGAAGAAACTGACAAACGACAGTCGACAGTGCAGACAGGCTGGCAAGCATCAGAATAACAATTCTCTCTTTGCAACCCAAATAAAGAGTATTTATATCCGTGGAACATAAATAATTGTTGTACCATAGTCAATGGTGACTACTGCGCAAGACACAGTAAAAATGGGCGTGGCGTTAGTTACCATGCTTCACGAACAAATTAATAACTCCGAATCTAATAATCACATTTGTGTGAAACAAACGGCATTTTGTAGCCAAATAATTGGAGCATAGATTAAGACTATAAAAAAATTCGATTTTTTTGAGCCTGTTCGCGACTGTGTCCCCTTAAGTGCTCTCTTCGAACACTGCTCCACCTACGGCCCGCTGGCGCAAGCGTAATGTCATACTACATGAGCTGGTACTCCAAGATCATTAGTAAATTTTTTTATTAGTTGCCTGTTTTGACAGATTTGTCCTGTCATCATCGGATAGTGTAACATAACAGCAAAAGTTCATGATCTTTACAAAAGTACGTGTCACACAGCGATGTTGCGTCGTTTTACTATAAAAGGTAGCCAGGAACATCAGCATGTCAAACATAAAATCTCACAGATATAAAACATGCACCATGTTGTCCTGATTGCTCAGCGCACTCCTTCACTTAACACCAGTACGGCGACTGAGCCAGTACGATATCGTAGTAGCTCAGTCGCCTGAGCAATGAGTACAACATGATGTACGTTTTATGTTTGTGGTTTTTTATGCTTGAAATGCTGATGTTCCTGGCTAACTTTTACTGTAAAACGACTCCATACCCTCTGGACTATAGTCCTATACATTCTTTCCTTCGTTGTTCTTATCTTATTGTTCCACATAGGAGATTTCATTCCCCTTATTACAGCTCGTCCTTTGTTAATCCTGCTAGTGATAATATCATTACTTCTGTCCTGTTTATTAAATATTGCCCCAACACATTTTGCCTTTTCCACACCTACAGTTACTTCTCCATCTACCTCCCAAGTTGCTTATTTTTCTCGTTCCAACGGCCAAGTACTCACATTTCTTCACGTTCATCTTGAGGCCAGGTGAATGCCTCGATACAATCGTGGTTCCACTTTTTTTTAAGTCGTCAATCTTCTGCCTGGTTTGAAGCAACCCACCATGTATTCCTTTCCTACGCTAACCTCTTCGTCTCAGAGTAGCACCTATACCATACGTGTTTAATTATTGGTTGGACGTACTCCAGTCTCTGTCTTCCCCTACAGCGTTTACCCTCTACAGCTCCCTCTAGTATCATAGAGGTCATTCCCTGATGTAATACATGTGCTATCATCCTGTCCCTTCTTCAGTGTTTTCCAAATGTTTCTCACCTCACCAATTCCGAGGAGAACCTCCTCGTTGCTTACCTACTGGTCCACTTGATTTTCGACATCCTTCTGTAGCACCACATCCTAAATGCTTTGATCCTCTAACGTTCCGGTTTTCCCTCTGTCGACGACTCACTGCCATACAATGCAGTGCTCCAATGAACATTATCAGAAATTTCTTCCTCAAATTAAGGCCTGTGTTTGATACACGCAGACTTCTCTTGGCCAGGAATGGCTATTTTGCCAGTGCCAGTTTACTTTTGATGCCCTTCTTGCTCCATCCAACAAGGGTTATTTTGCTGCCAAGGCAGCGGAATGCCTTAACTTTATCTATTTCGTCATCACCACTCCTAATGTTAAGTTTCTCGCTGTTATCATTTCTGCTGCTTCTCATTACTTTAATCGTTCTTCGATTTACTCACAGTCTATATTGTGTGCTCATTAGACCGTTCATTTCATTCAACAGATCCTGTCATTGTTCTTCACCTTCACTGAGAGTAGCAATGTTATCAACGAATCTTATCGACGATATCCTTTCAACCCGAATTTTAATCCCACTCTTGAAACTTTCTTTTATTTCCGTCATTGCTTCTTCGACGTAAAGATTGAACAGTTGAAGCGAAAGACTGCATCTTTGTCTAACATCCTTTTTAATCCAAGAATTTCGTTCTTGGTCCTGCAGTGTTATTGTTCTCTATTGGTTCTTGTACATATTGTTCTTTCCATATTGCTTGCTCCTATTTTTTCAGAGTGTCGAACATCCTAAACTGCCGAACGCTTTTTCTAGGTTTACAGATGCTATGACCCTATCTTGATTTTTCTTCAGCCTTGCTTCCATTGTCACGCGCAACGTGAGAATTGCCTTTCTCGTACGTTTACCTTTCCTAAAGACAATGTTCCAGAGACAACAGTAAACATTTTTCCTCGAAGGCACTGACCATCTTACAGCTAGATTAATTTATCAACAGTTATGGCTATTAATTTTTAAATAATAAGCGTTTGGTTACTTTTCTACCTTCTGCCTTTTTTTCATTTGACTGCCTCTTACACTTCGCACCAAGATGGTATCTTCTTCACTTCATCTTTTCATGACGCTTCTTTTGTTGCTTCAACTATGGCCTTATTTACAGGCTCATATTGCCCTTCTACTATTCTCCGTGCGCTCTCCAATTTCGTTACCAGTCGCTGTTGGGTAAGTAGTTGGAACTATATTTTCTTACAGATTGTCCATGTTATACCTTACGATGTCAGACCGGTGAGCACGTTACGTCCTCTTCTGTTGCCCTCTTCTATTCTCGACTATTCCTGAAAGAATGATAAAAATTTTACATTGCCCCACAAGAGGGTCATTTCCACAATCTCCCTCTCATTGAACTCGGACATCCTGAATTTTTAACAGCCTCCCTTGTGGTAACAACTTTATGTACATCCTTATGAGCGAGTAATGTATTTTCTATGCAGCTACAATAAATGCACCAACCGTTCCCCATTCTTATTACACTACTGGCCTTTAAAATTGCTACACCAAGAAGAAATGCAGATGATAAACGGGTATTCATTGGACAAATATATTATACTACAACATGTGATTAGCAGAATGAGACTTTCACTCTGCAGCGGAGTGTGCGCTGATATGAAATTCCTGGCAGATTAAAACTGTGTGCCCGACCGAGACTCGAAGGTTCCGAGTTCGAGTATCGGTCGGGCACAGAGTTTTAATCTGCCAGGAAGTTCGATATGTGATTAGATTTTCACGCAATGTGGGTGGATAGATCCTTTGAAATCAGTACCCAGAAAAAACCACCTATAGCAGAATAACGGCCTTGATACGCCAGGGCATTGAGTCAAACAGAGCTTGGATGGCGTGTACAGGTACAGCTGCCCATGCAGCTTCAACACGGTACCACAGTTAATCAATAGTAGACCACCATTGACCAGACGTTTTCAATTGGTGAGAGATCTGGAGAATGTGCTGGCCAGGGCAGAAGTCGAACATTTCCTGTATCCAGAAAGGCCCATACAGGAGCTGCTACATGCGGTCGTGCATTATCCTGCTGACATGTAGGGTTTCGCAGGGATCGAATAAAGGATAGAACCACGGGTCGTAACACATCTGAAATGTAACGTGCACAGTTCAAAGTGCCTTCAGTGCGAACAAGAGGTGACCGAGACGTGGAACCAATGGCACCCCATACCATCACGCCGGGTGATACGCCAGTATGGCGATGACGAATACACGCTTCCAATGTGTGTTGACAGCGATGTCGCCAAACACGGATGCGACCATCATGATGCTGAAAACAGAACATGGATTCATCCGAAAAAATGAACACCACCGCAGGCGCCCCTGTCTGTGATGCAGCGTCAAGGGTAACCGCAGCGACGGTCTCCGAGCTGATAGTCCATGCTGCTGCAAACGTCGTCGAACTGTTCGTGCAGATGGTTGTTGTCTTGCAAACGTCCCCATCTGTTGACTCAGGGATCGAGACGTGGCTGCACGATCCGTTACAGCCATGGGGATGAGATGCCTGTCATCTCGACTGATCGTGGTACGAGGCCGTTGGGATCCAGCCCGGCTTTCCGTATAACCTGCTGAACCCACCAAGTCCATATTCTGCTAACAGTCATTGGATCTCGACCAACGCGAGTAGCAATGTCGCGATACGATAAACCGCCATTGCGATAGGCTACAATCCGACCTTTATCAAAGTCGGAAACGTGGTGGTAAGCATTTCTCCTCTTTACACGGGGCATCACAACAACCTTTCACCAGGGAACGCCGGTCAACTGCTGTTTGTGTATGAGAAATCGGTTGGAAACTTTCCTTATGTCAGCACGTTGTAGGTGTCGGTACTGGCGCCAACCTTGTGTGAATGCTCTGAAAAGCTAATCATTTGCATATCACAGCATCTTCTTCCTGTCGGTTAAATTTCGTGTCTGTAGCACGTTATTTTCGTGGTTTAGCAATTTTAATGGCCAGTAGTGTATTAACATCCTGCGCATACGTGTCAATAATCTTACTATACCTCTCTTTCCCAACACTGTTATTAAAATCCCCTGACTGTATCAGACCATACACAGTTGGTATACGGCTTCTATAGTCCGTGTTAGCAGAATATTCTTTTACCTTTAACGGCACGTCTGTAATAGGGGCGTACACTATAACTATCACTATATTCATGGCTCTACCTCTCATACTGAGCTGTATCAGCCTCTCATTAACTGCTTCCCGCGAGGTCAAGTATTTTGACCACTGTTTATTTAGAATGATAGATAGTCCTCGCTCCTGTCCAATCTACTACTCGTAAACTAAAGGGCGTACTCCAGAAGATTTTCATAACCAGTACCTTTCTTATTTGTTTTGAAAAGCGCTGTTACATCAGTGTTGTGCTGTCTTAATTGTATTAAAACTTGTTGTTTATTGCGTTTGCCTTGTACTTTCTAGGTACCAAAATGCAAAGTCCGTCTTCTGTCGTCGAATTCCATAACGCGTACCTGGGAAAAATTTGAAAGTGTTGCAATCAAGAAAATCTTGTCAATGCTGTGTTTAACAGTCTAGATGTTTTATTATTACTGTACTACAAGCCACTGATCGGCATGTGAAATCATATTAAGAAGAAATATTCTCAAAAAATTTTGAAACTGAAGCTATTAGAAAATAACACAATTTCCATTTTGAAGACAAGGAAAATTATGAAGACAATAATGAGGCAGTTCATTTGCAAATATCATTTGTTCGACAGCAGAAGACCTTCCGTTTGAAGGATTCTGCATGACTAATGACTAACGAAGTTTAACTTAACCATACACACGTTATGCATCTAGTTTGAGATATATGCAGAATTATACTTACCATAACACAGATGATGTAGCACTAATAAATAGTTCCAAAGGAGAATTAATCAGAATGATGCAAAATTACTTCAAAATTGCTCAGAAAACAGGATTACATGTTAATGAAGAAAAGACAGAATACCTGCCCATGAGTAAGAAAACCAGAAAAGACGCATCTCTGACTGCAGACGGATTCAATTTCAAGACTGTTGACCGCCTCAAGTACCTAGGAAGTATTTTTAGTAATAACAACAGAAGAGATATTGAAATAGATACCCGTTTATCAACAGCAAACAAGACAATTTTTAGTTTCATGAAAATTCTGAGAAAAAGATCACTTAGCAGTAACTTCAAAATCCGCTTATATCAATCGACCATTACACCTGTGATGTTATATGGATGTGAAACATTAATATTTGGAAATAAAGATGAAGAAAAACTGTTAATATTCGAAAGAAAAGTACTAAGGAAAATTTTTGGACCTGCATACGACTAAAATAACGTGGAATGGAGAATAAGAAGAAATGAAGAATTAAGAGGGCTTTACAAACACCGTAACATCGTGGAAGTGCTCAAGAGGAGAAGGTTGAATTGGGCAGGCCATATAGCAAGAATGACAGAGAATAGACTACTTAGAATGGCATTCAGCAGAACAATAGAAGGAACGAGAAGAAGAGGGAGACCCAGAATCAGATGGCGGGATAACATTTGGGAGGACACAATGAGGATGAACAGCAGCAGCAACTGGACAAACAGTGCATTGGACAGGTAGAAGTGGAAGAGACTCATAGAGCAGGCGTATGGTCGATAAGGCCCTTGCCACACGTTAAGTAAAGTAAATAACATTCGTAACTGAAGAATTAAAAATATTCTCCAAATAACGTTAATACACGGCCCAGTCGCGTTAATGCGACCACCACCTATGTTCGACTTCCACGTGCAAATACCACTCAGACGGCAGGTGGCAGTACTAGCAGTGGAGGGTACATACGAAGTGCATTCAAGTTCTAAAGCCTCCGATTTTTTTTCTAATTAACTACTCACCCGAAATCGATGAAACTGGTGTTACTTCTCGACGTAATCGCCCTGCAGACGTACACATTTTTCACAACGCTGACGCCATGATTCCATGGCAGTGGCGAAGGCTTCTTTAGGAGTCTGTTTTGACCACTGGAAAATCGCTGAGGCAGTAGCAGCACGGCTGGTGAATGTGCGGCCACGGAGAGTGTCATTGTTGGAAAAAGCCAAAAGTCACTAGGAGCCAGGTCAGGTGAGTAGGGAGCATGAGGAATCACTTCAAAGTTATTATCACGAAGAAATTGTTGCGTAACGTTAGCTCGATGTGCGGGTGCGTTGTCTTGGTGAAACAGCACACGCGCAGCCCTTCCCGGAGGTTTTTGTTGCAGTGCAGGAAGGAATTTGTTCTTCAAAACATTTTCGTAGGGTGCACCTGTTACCGTAGTCCCCTTTGGAACGCAATGGGTAAGGATTACGCCCTCGCTGTCCCAGGACATGGACACCATCATTTATTCAGCACTGGCGGTTACCCGAAATCTTTTTGGTGGCGGTGAATATGTGTGCTTCCATTGAGCTGACTGGCGCTTTGTTTCTGTATTGAAAAATGGCATCCACGTCTCACCCATGTCACAACCGACGCAAAGCAAGGCCCCTTCCAGCTGTCGTTGCGCGTCAACATTGCTTGGCAACATGCCACACGGGCAGCCATGTGGTCGTCCGTCAGCATTCGTTGCACCCACCTGGATGACACTTTTCGCATTTTCAGGTCGTCACGCAGAATTGTGTGCACAGAACCCACAAAAATGCCAACTCCGGAGGCGATCTGTTCAACAGTCATTCGGCGATCCCCCAAAACAATTCTCTCCACTTTCTCGATCACGTCGTCAGACCGGCTTGTGCGAGCCCGAAGTTGTTTCGGTTTGTTGTCACACGATGTTCTGCCTTCATTAAACTGTCGCACCCACGAACGCACTTTCGACACATCCATAACTCCATCACCACATGTCTCCTTCAACTGTCGATGAATTTCAATTGGTTTCACACCATGCAAATTCAGAAAACGAATGATTGCACACTGTTCAAGTAAGGAAAACGTCGCCATTATAAGTATTTAAAACAGTTCTCATTCTCGCCGCTGGCGGTAAAATTCCATCTGCCGTACGGTGCTGCCATCTCTGGGACGTACTGACAATGAACGCGGCCTCATTTTAAAACAATGCACATGTTTCAATCTCTTTCCAGTCTGGAGAAAAAAAATCGGAGGCCTTAGAACTTGAATGCACCTCGTAAAAGCCAAGGTGGCTTAGTGGCTACTGTACTTACCTAGTAATACCTGGGTTCGATTCCAGTCGCCGCTTCAGTTTATATACATAAAATCACATATATCTGAGAGCAATTAAGTCTCTGAAATTGTGTAATTTCATGAGAATTTTTAGTTGAACCTTTTGGTGATAAAATTACTGTGCGTTGCTTTGCGATCTTGCGTAACTGCCCCGGTACGTAGGTGTGCGAGTACTTGTTGGACGCGCGGACCTGTGTATCGTGTTGGCTGTTGCAGTGCGCTGGTGGCCTCCGGGATGACGCGCCTGTTGTCGCACCTGGGCGGCGTGCCCAGCCTGGCGCTGCCCTTCGTGCTCACACAGGCCCTCATCTTCTTCTGCGTCGCCCACGCCAGCCTCATGGCGCCCGCCTCCGACAACGGCGGGCAGGTCGCGGCTGACGTCACGATTCCAGCTGCCGCCGTCACCCAGGTGCGTAAGACCACAGTCTGATACGTACTGTGACACTCTGTCGTGCGAAAGTCGTTACCGTTCGGCAGCTGGAACGACACTAGCGCCCCGAGCGGTGAGGAAGCATACTATCACATCCGTCGTAAGGATAACGTTTGTTCTTAATTATTATTATCGTATGCATCAATTACATTCGTAACGGCCTTGCCGCAGTGGATACACCGGTTCCCGTCAGATCACCGAAGTTAAGCGCTGTCGGGTGTGGTCGGCACTTGGATGGGTGACCATCGAGGCTGCCATGCCCTGTTGGCACTTTTGGGGATGCACTCAGCCTCGTGATGCCAATTGAGGAGCTACTCGACCGAATAGTAGCGGCTTCGGTCAAGAATACCCCCACAACGACTGGGAGAACGGTGTGCTGACCCCCTCCTATCCGCATCCTCAACTGAGGATGACACGGCAGTCGGATGGTCCTGGTAGGCCACTTGTGGCCTGACGACGGAGTGCTTTTATCAATTACAGTAATACACATTTAGCAAAACAAAGAAATATATATATATATATATATATATATATATATATATATATACTCCTGGAAATTGAAATAAGAACACCGTGAATTCATTGTCCCAGGAAGGGGAAACTTTATTGACACATTCCTGGGGTCAGATACATCACATGATCACACTGACAGAACCACAGGCACATAGACACAGGCAACAGAGCATGCACAATGTCGGCACTAGTACAGTGTATATCCACCTTTCGCAGCAATGCAGGCTGCTATTCTCCCATGGAGACGATCGTAGAGATGCTGGATGTAGTCCTGTGGAACGGCTTGCCATGCCATTTCCACCTGGCGCCTCAGTTGGACCAGCGTTCGTGCTGGACGTGCAGACCGCGTGAGACGACGCTCCATCCAGTCCCAAACATGCTCAATGGGGGACAGATCCGGAGATCTTGCTGGCCAGGGTAGTTGACTTACACCTTCTAGAGCACGTTGGGTGGCACGGGATACATGCGGACGTGCATTGTCCTGTTGGAACAGCAAGTTCCCTTGCCGGTCTAGGAATGGTAGAACGATGGGTTCGATGACGGTTTGGATGTACCGTGCACTATTCAGTGTCCCCTCGACGATCACCAGTGGTGTACGGCCAGTGTAGGAGATCGCTCCCCACACCATGATGCCGGGTGTTGGCCCTGTGTGCCTCGGTCGTATGCAGTCCTGATTGTGGCGCTCACCTGCACGGCGCCAAACACGCATACGACCATCATTGGCACCAAGGCAGAAGCGACTCTCATCGCTGAAGACGACACGTCTCCATTCGTCCCTCCATTCACGCCTGTCGCGACACCATTGGAGGCGGGCTGCACGATGTTGGGGCGAGAGCGGAAGACGGCCTAACGGTGTGCGGGACCGTAGCCCAGCTTCATGGAGACGGTTGCGAATGGTCCTCGCCGATACCCCAGGAGCAACAGTGTCCCTAATTTGCTGGGAAGTGGCGGTGCGGTCCCCTACGGCACTGCGTAGGATCCTACGGTCTTGGCGTGCATCCGTGCGTCGCTGCGGTCCGGTCCCAGTTCGACGGGCACGTGCACCTTCCGCCGACCACTGGCGACAACATCGATGTACTGTGGAGACCTCACGCCCCACGTGTTGAGCAATTCGGCGGTACGACCACCCGGCCTCCCGCATGCCCACTATACGCCCTCGCTCAAAGTCCGTCAACTGCACATACGGTTCACGTCCACGCTGTCGCGGCATGCTACCAGTGTTAAAGACTGCGATGGAGCTCCGTATGCCACGGCAAACTGGCTGACACTGACGGCGGCGGTGCACAAATGCTGCGCAGCTAGCGCCATTCGACGGCCAACACCGCGGTTCCTGGTGTGTCCGCTGTGCCGTGCGTGTGATCATTGCTTGTACAGCCCTCTCGCAGTGTCCGGAGCAAGTATGGTGGGTCTGACACACCGGTGTCAATGTGTTCTTTTTTCCATTTCCAGGAGTGTATATATATATATATATATACTTGTGTACTGTATATAATTTCACGTGTTCATATATATTGAGTCCATCAACATCCGAGTGTGAGCCATTTTAAAACTTGTGTACTGTATATAATTTCACACACACACACAATGTGAAATTATATACAGTACACAAGTTTTAAAATGGCTCACACTCGGATGTTGATGGACTCAATCCAGCGGAATGCCTCATGGGATGCTTGATGGAGCTTCTCAATGCCGCCAGCGAAGTGTCTGATTGGACATTCATTCACAATCTGGCTAATTGTTTTGGTGTCATCACAGTCATACACACTGTCTCTTGAAAAGCCCCACTTGTGCATCTTGCATTTGCACCTACCGTCTTCACTCTGATATCTGTTTAACTGCCCCCACACCTGCGTTGGTTGGTGGAAGGCTGGAACTGGAACTGTTGGATTGTCTACAAGTTCGTGGTTTCGGGTTCTTGTAGTTTGCCACTCACGTTTCCACTCTGCGTCCTGGTCGAATCCTGTGTATAGCATTTGGACTCCCATTCCATATGCTGGTCTTCTAGATTTGAGGCGTTTCCTGGCCAGTGATAGCAAATCTTCATGAGGAGGGATCGACTTGTTTTCAGAAACTTGCTGACGCTGTAAAGAGCAACCTTTTGACGGAGGTCTGATTCAAAAAAGGCTTCTGAGGTCATCAGTCTCCTAGAACTTAGAACTACTTAAACCTAACTAACCTAAGGACATCACACACACACACACACACACACACACACACACACACACGCCCGAGGCAGGATTCGAACCTGCGACCGCAGCGGTCGCGCGGTTCGAGACTGTAGCGCCTAGAACCGCTCGGCGACCCCGGCCGGCGGAGGTGTGGTGGACAGATGTTTGAAAGCACTGGTAGCCAGCAAGTAAGTGTAGACCGGACTGTACCACTAATTACTCTCATAACTGAGTTCAGTTGGACGTCTACTTTCACTACGTGGGCGCTTCGGAGCCAAACTGGTGCACAGTATTCTGCTGCAGAGTATACCAGTGCAAGGGATGCTCCTCGGAGGACTGATGTGGTTGCTCCCCACGTACTGCCTGCAAGCTTCCTCACAAGGTGTTTGTATCTTCTTGGCCAAGTTGGAAAGGTGGTTTTGTAAGTTAGAGTTCTGTCCAGAGTGACTCCCAGGTATTTTGGGCTTTCCTTGTATCTGACTGTGCTAAGAGGGCCGAACTGTGGACTGATCTTTGCTGATGAAAGGTTATTAGAGAGGTGGAACAGGCTTACCTCGGTTTTAGAAACATTTGGGGGGGGGGGGGGGGAAGAAGACGCACAAACCGTGGAAAGGCGGCCTAGACTGCACGGCTCCCCCATGCGGCCATCAACAGAAGCTAATGTTACGTATCTGGTGGAACAGCGATGGGGTGGTATATTACCAATTGCTTCACCAGTTTGAGATAATCACTGCTGACATTTACGTCCTGTCAACAACTGAGACGTCTTCCAGATGCAGTCCAGGAGCAACGACCAGGAAGGCTGCGTGAAGTGATGCTAACCCCCTATAACGCCCACACGCATTCTGCTAGACTGACAAAAAACACTATATAGGAGTTGGGTTGGAAAGTCATTTCACACCAACCTTATTCACCTGATCTAGAGCCCTCAGATTTTTCACCTTTCTCGCTCTCTGCCGGACACTCTTGAAGTAACTTCCTTTCCGCATAAACATGCGCTCTGAAACTGGCGCGATGAGTTCTTCGTCTCAAAACCACGTGGTTTCCAAAGTCGCGGAATCGAAAAATTACTCCAGCGATAGCAGACTATTGTAAATAGTGAAGAGGAATATATTATCGATGATGAAAGTCTGTGTTATGTGTATCTGTTGCGTTTTTACACTTACGGAAAAACGCTACGAATTAATACACCAACTTGATACATTCAAATCCAAAGATTTCTTCTGTGAGTTTCACTCTTTTCGTCAGTGGTGTTTAACAACAGTGAACATTTCATTTTAATGCACCATTGTACAATGTGTTTACATATACACATAGGTTGTCAAAAATCTACAAAATAATAATTATTCATTTTAACAAGTGTGTTTGACTGTGTTGTTTGTACTTCTCAAAAGTGGTTTAAATGGCTCTGAGCACTATGGGACTCAACATCTGAGGTCATCAGTCCCCTAGAACTTAGAATTACTTAAACCTAACTAACCTAAGGACATCACACACATCCATGCCCGAGGCAGGATTCGAACCTGCGACCCTAGCAGTCGCGCGGTTTCGGACTGAAGTGCCTAGAACCGCTTGGTCGCCGCGGCCGGCTTGTACTTCTCCTGCCATATGATCCTTTCCTTTGTTCATTTACTTAAAATAAAAATAACTGCTTGGTGATGAAACTTGAATGTTGGTGCATTGTAATGAGTTTGTATTCACTTCTTTTGTATGTTTTCCTCATAACACATGTCGAGGTGAGATTGTAAACTTTCGGAAACTATCATATGAATTAAGTACCACAAAACAGACGAATACATTATTTAAAAATTACATATAAACGAAAATCTAATCGACCCTAAGGTTCCATCCATGAAGATGAATCACACCAAAACCTACATTTAATTTCTGTTCACATAATGCTTGAACAAAAAGTGTTACCTACAAGCTTCTTACTACTCTCTGTCATTTCACCTTCAAACATATTTCACAGCTAAATCACAGCTCTGAGCATTGCAGAGAGAAGTAAAAATATGAAAAGATCATGTAGCATTAGTAAACCAAATCAAAATATCACTGATAGAATTTCTGGAAATTGACACACAGCATACTTTACTCGGGAAACAGAAGCAATAAAGAGGTTTCTCTTCCAAGTTTCAGAAACTGCATATATATACTAGATGACCTAATTTGTTAAAAGCATCAAGATATCCCAAATGTCAATCTCCTCCTGAATGATGGAGCCAAAATATTATAGAATCTAATCCTATTGCAGTGTAATTACGTCATCGTCAACACACATTCTTGGGCATGAGTTAGGCAGCTATTAAAAGTAAAATTCTGCAAGTATCCCTGAGAAAAGAACCTAACAAGCCGGATGTGGGAATTTAAAAATGATTTAGAACTACACGGCTTAAAAGCAGAATAAGCAGCAGATAGAGACATTTTCTAAGAAACTTGTTAAATTTAGATGGATTCCAGCTCAGGAGGTACATGATAAGAGGGGTGGAGTGCCTTGAAGAAAGAATAATACTCTATCATAAAAAATTCTCATGGTGTCACACTGACCAAATCCTTGCCCCTTTGCAGGTACCGACTGTGCAGAGGCATCAGCCCCCCAGACCTGTGGTTCCAGTACACCACACCTCGCCTACCTGGACAGCACCACTCAACGCCAGCGTTCCAGCACAACTGCTCTCCAGCGCCATACCCACACTGCCCCGAGACGTCGAAATCATCCAAGTGCCTGACGCAGTTCTCAGGAACCGGACACCATCAGAGTCGATTGGCGCCAGTAGCATACGCAGACGCAGGCTCGCCCGTTCAGCTATGATGGAAGAGGAGCTACTTCCACAGGATGGCAGCAATGGGGAAGAATCTACTAGAGAAGCAGAACAGTCTGACAACAGTCTGGGGAAGGCTGAAACTGTTCCCGTTCCTGCTGCTGAAGATGTCACTCTCCAGTCTTCACTACCTGTAGAAACCATGCCGACAGCAGAGAGCACACATGCTATGGACGTGACAAACTCTCTGAGTACCACTGAGGTGTTGGCAGAAGGAACGGACGTGGGAGGAGGCATTCTTTATGGGGCTAACTTTCTGATGGATGAACTGATGCAAAATGATGGGCCACCTCAGTTTGCATCAGCTACAGAGGAGAATGAGTCTACCACCGGAAATGATGGCAGTGGCAATCAGGGAGCCTCAAATAATGGATCTGTAGGAGACATCACTACAATAGGAACAACCAAACTAGGCCAACTATCAGAAGAGCATCAGAGCACTGTGACTGAAATGATGACTACCACAATGGAATATACAGGCAAAGGAGTCAGTGAGGACAAGATTTACAGTCAAGGGATTTCCTCAACCGTTTCTAGTAGTGTCCAGGAGGAGGGATCCAGTACAGCAAATGGTAATGCTGCTCTTAGAAGCAGTGCAGCCCCACCTCCAAAAGACGACCACCCTGCTGAGACAATGGAATTGGCAGAGTCCAGATCAGCAGCTGCGTCAGCACTGGAAGGTCCTTCCAGGTTCCAGGCGCCAGGGGAGCCGGCTATGTCTGACCGTCAGCCTGTGGCGGGCCCAGTGGACACTGAGGCTGGCGGTGAGGTGGGAGTGGAGGTGGATGTGGAGCCAGCCAGTGGCGAGGTGGACTGGGGCCGTGTGTTCGGCAGCATCCTGCTGGCCCCCACACAGGCCTTCGGGCTGGAGCACGAGGTGGCCGGGGCGCTCATGTACCTGGGAGTCGCCCTGAGTTCCCCGGTGACAGCTGCTGCCCTCGCTGCTGGGGCCATCGTTGGAGCCTTCACAGGTAATGCAGGGTCTGCCGCTGCACCTGAGCTTGGTGCTGGGTTGGATCGTTCAGTTTATGAGGGTTGTATGAAAAGCTCTGTTAGAGAAAGTGGGAATTTATGTCTTTAAAAACATTTTGCTTTGTAGTGTGATCTCCTTTAATAATAATACGCTTCATTCAGCGATTGTGATAAATTCCTATTCAATTCAGCGCTCATTTTATAAATCCCAAAGCCATTGCTACCATTCGACCCACTCAAAATCGACTGCTTCAGATGAAAACTGCTTTCTTTGATGTAACCTAAATCCTGCATAATGAGAGTTGGTTCTGATGTAACATAACACTTTCAGACACCGCACAAAAATGCTTCCCTATCGATATTAATCTCTTTCATTATACTTACTTTGCTTGCTTTCTTCAGGTGTTTAAAAGTCTCGTGTTTGGGTCCGATCTTATCAGTTATCTCCAGATTTACTAACATATATGCAAAGTCCGATCCAGCTCTTACTCGCAGTGATGTTATTGGTTTTGCAATGGATTGGATAGCTTCCATCAACTAATCCTGCAAATCCTGATATGAGTGCATTGCTAGTCTTTAGACCTTTTTTTAGGAAAGCATTTTGAAGCAACATGCATTTCAGTCGAAGCAGGGTGTGAAAATACCTCGCTTCTGATAACAAGTTTGATTTAAAAGATTATATTTTGATTCCCATTAAATAATTGAAATCGATGAAGACATCCCAATAACTTTGCCTTGATGAACTGTGATTACAGTTTTATCATCGTCTGATCAAACGATGTAGTTTGGTGTACATAACGATAAACTTCTGTTAAATTTATATTCCGTCGTTTTTCTAGTGACTTTTGTTTTTTAATACTTTTGACCCTTTCAGCTCAACACGGTTAAATCAAAACATTGTAAACACATACATTGATTGATTTCACGATCGAGTGTCACAGTCGCTGATGAGTCTTCCGGGCTATATAGGCGTGGTCGTTGCAATTTTTGGTTTCCTGACGTTTCGTCCAGAGCTGAGCTGGACATCTTCAGACATGTTTCTGGCGACGGTGAATCTGGGCGACTGGCCAGTCAGGTGTCCGAAGCCGACATAACTACTGTGTGTAGTGATCGTGGTCGAGTTTACACATGGTCAGCAGAGATGATAATCTTTGTCAGAGATGAAACTTAACTATCGATTGTCGCCTTTCAAAATTATCTATCGTTTCTGCACAGCCACTGTCCATACATCACTCAGTTTTTTCACATCTTTTTTTCTCTTAAAATTGTCACTATCTTGGTGTATTTCGGTGGCTTCTCTGTATAGTCGTGGATAAAGTTTTGTCAGATAAAATTTAGGTTTTGGAAAACTTCACTTCATGATTTCGTGACTGAAGAGTATATTCCGCTACAGCTGATTTTTCTGTTTCCCGTAGTCTACAAAGACTTTTATGTCCTTGCAGTCTTGTTTTCACGCTCCTCATCGTAGTTCCAATGTAGACGTTTCCACAAGTACACTACACTTGCTGACAGAGGAAGCAGTTTGTGCTTCACGGGTCGGAGTGCTTCACATATTTTCTTAGTTGATCTAAGAACTGATCTGATGTCATGTTTCTCTGTAGACCTGATCAGTTGCTTTTTTGATAAAGGGATCAGAAACCGTGTTCTTCCATCGCTATGTTTCATCAGTGTCCCTTTTCCTACTGTTGTTCGGTCACAGAATCCTATTAACTTCTTTACTTAAATAGCCTTTTTCTCCAAAACCTGCGACAGATGTTTGAATTCGGCGTCTATGTGTTCCGGAGTGCCAATTCTCTTGGCTCTGTCAACAAGACTTTTAGTGACACCTCTCTTTTGTTGCGGATCATGGTTGGAGTTCTTATGTGAATATCTATGTGTGATTTTTCGAAATTCCTTATGTTTCAACTTCTCATCAGCTTGTCTCATAACTATAATATCCGAGAAGTACATTGCACTGTCTTTTCCATCTCCATCCTAAACTGGATTTTTGGGTTCAGAACACTCAAATAACAAAATAATTCGTCAAAAACTTTTTTACCATCTGTCCAAACCAGGAGTGTATCGTCAACATACCGATACCATCGACATGGTTTCTTATTTGCATTTTCTAGAGCTGACTCTTCGATTTTTTCTATATAAAAATTAAGGATCGTAGGAGCTAATGGATTACCCATCGGGACACTATCAGCTTTCCCATAAAATTCATAGTGCCACTGGAACTTACTAGAAGTAAGGCAGTGTCAACATAGTGTCTGTATTCACTATGATTTCAGTTAACGAAGTTATGATTTGTATAACGGATGTTTTTCCAGTGGCTCTGTCTGCTCTTTTTAGACATTATCTTCTATGTTGTGGGGGGTAACGTCACTGTTGTTCCACTTACTTTTCCAGGATTTATGGCTTCCGCAGGTAGTTTGCTGGGCAAGTGTTCTGTCTTTCCGTGTTGGTGCTCTTGATTTCAGGCGATCTCCACAGCATTCATCTAGTACTTGGTTTATGGGCGTGAGTCTTGTCATGTCTGGGTATATCTATTTTTTGTCATGCCTGGATTGTTGTCTGCTGACTTCGTATTTCTAATGGAGTAATATTTAGCAGGATATGAAGCTAAGCTATGCTAGTGGGATCGACTTTACCGTTCGTATTATTATTCTTACAGTTTCATAGATCTGGACGTCAATTTTCTTCACATCGTGTTTCTACTGCATGCAAGGGGTCAGTACTTCGCCACAGTGTAGACCAGTGTTTGCTCTGCAGTGCGTAGTGTAATTACGAGTACATCCGCTGCCCATGTGGTGCACACTAATTTTCAGATTATGTTATTTCGAGTTTTCAGTTTCTGGCTATTTAGTTCAAGGTGTTTTTTGAACGTAAGTGACTTGTCAAGAATTATGTCTATATATCTGGAATATTTGTTGTGTTTGTCTCGCTCTCTGCAGAAGGTTATGTTAAGTTCCGTGTCTATCAGTCGGTTATTTAACTGGAAGGAGCAATCTTCTAATTTATTTGGGTTTGGGCACAGTCTCCATTTTTTGTAGAACAAATTTAGTACTTCTACATCAGCTATTATAGTTTGTTCCCCTTCTTCTAGCCACTAGTACAGTTTCTTACTGTATCATTCAACGGGAAAGGAGGAAACGATGTGATTTTTATTTCAGGGAAGAGTTGGGAGATAAAGCAAATGTGCGATTTGAGTTGACAGTCATGGTCAGTGGGAGGAGAACAGAGAACAAACTAAATAAAAATCTAGGTAATGTCACTCAGTGACGAGTACATTGTAACCGGTATGTGTCTCGATAGTACTGAATACATACGGTACAAAATTTAGCCGTTACTCTTACAGCCCTATCGAGTTTTTGTGCGAAGTTTGGAAGGTAGGAGATGAACTACTGGTGGAAGAAAAGGCTGCGAGAACGTGTGACACGCGGTGTCTGGAGTAATGAAACTGCTTGTAACAGTCTTGTGTATGCATTTAAAATCTATAATTCGTATGTTGCTTAAGATGATTTACGAAGTGTATTACAGATTCAAATATGATTGTAGCAGAATGTTACGATTCTTGTACTTAGCTTACCAGTATTAAGATAATATGTTCGCTGTAATTGTTTTTAATGATATTGGTTTCTTGGGGTCCGCAACTCGTGGTCGTGCGGTAGCGTTCTCGCTTCCCACGCCCGGATTCCCGGGTTCGATTCCCGGCGGGGTCAGGGATTTTCTCTGCCTCGTGATGACTGGGTGTTGTGTGATGTCCTTAGGTTAGTTAGCTTTAAGTAGTTGTAAGTTCTAGGGGACTGATGACCATTGATGTTAAGTCCCATAGTGCTCAGAGCCATTTGTTTCTTGGGCATGGGATTTTCTCCATGCACTCCAACAAATGACCAAACTTCTTTTATCGGCTTCGACACATCAGTGTAATGTATTACTGTTTCTTCTTTAGAAAAACTCAAAAATACAAGCAACTTACTGACTCTCTCTCTCGACACACAAACAAGAACAACGTGGACTCTTCTGGTGCCTGCCGCCGCTGCACTATATACAAAATTATGAAAATTAAAGTGTTAACAAAGCGTTTTGTAAATGTACGTGTAGTAGTTTCTTAAATTAGAGTTATTGCGTTAAAGAACTTTAGACATTTTACAACTCGTCTGGTAAAGTTTATCACAAAAAGAACTAACATAGACAATTCTCTTTGGCGTAAAAAATATTAAATTAAGGCAGTTAACAGTGTTTGATATTGGGCATATGCCTATTCTAGTTACGTAAAGATAGAAGTTACTAACATGCTTTCAAAATCTTATGCGAAAATTCGATGTGTTACAACAATTGTTAACGAAATATACAGGGTGTCCCAAAAACACAGCGGCAAACTTTAAGAACAGCTTCCTTCACCAAAAGGAGAAAGAATGTCCAGTAAACAAGGGCTCTGAAATGCATACGTTAAGGTCTATGAGCATTTGTTCAGTAGAATAGTTGTGTTTTGCGGTAGCGAAAATGAACAAGTGCTTGTAACTGTTAGAGTTTGTATTTTAGATCCTACATTTTCCACGATTTTCTCCTTGGTTTGGTCAATACTTCCTCCTCCCAACATTAGGAAAGAAAACACCTTGCAAGAGAAGAGGTCTGTTTCATAGCAACGAAGATGAACAAGTGCTCATATGAAAGGCTTATTTCTATAGAGGTACACGTCCATTACCTACACTTTTCAGTCTATAATGCTTCTGAAATTAATGAGCCAGACGAACAGAAACAAAGGTTGATCTCTAGCAAGAAGCCATATGCTTGAATATTTCTGGTATTTGAACTGCAGATTTTTCAGCGCTCGTTTAACTTTAGGACTCGGTACCTCAATATGAACAAAAATGGACTTGTAGCACTATTGAAATAAGCCCTTCATATCTCTTAATGTATGCATTTTAGAGCCCATGATTACTGACAATTTTTAGTTACTTCTATATAAGGAACCTGTCCCTAACGTTTGTCGGTCCTTTTCATGGGACACCCTGTATGATTTAATAAGCTTTTGAATACAAGTAAGTTTGTAATATTTCTTAACAGATACACAATTTGAGAGTAAAAGTAGCATATTTTATAAATTTTCCAAGTTTTTGTTCTTCGTCACAGCGTTGGAATTCGAATAATTGAATACTAACAGTAAATATGCTGATGAGCCAAAACATATGGTCACATATTTCAAAGCGTGTTGGTCGACTTCTGGAACGCAATTCAGCAGTGATTCTGCGTGCCATTGATTCTAAAAGTACTTGATAGGTTTCCAGAGGTTTGCACAAGCAGATGCCTACACACAGGTCACACATTTCACGTAATTTGCCGGCCGCTGTGGCCAAGCGGTTCTAGGCGCTTCAGTCCGGAACCGCGCTGCTGCTACGGTCGCAGGTTCGAATCCTGCCTCGGGCATGGATGTGTGTGATTTCATTAGATTAGTTAGGTTTAAGTACTTCTAAGTCTAGGGGACTGATGACGTCAGATATTGTGTCCCATAGTGCTTAGAGCCATTTGAAACATTTGAACCCGTAATTTACGGGCGGTTGGTTCGTGGGAGCGGAACTGACGAGCAGTGACGTCACAGTTGGGTTACATCGGATTTAGACAAGCCGAATTTGGTGGCTGAGACATCAATGTGAATTCACTAACATGCTCGTCAAACCACTGCAGCACAATTCTGGCCTTGTCTCACGGACAATTATCCTGCTGGAAGATGCCATTACTGTTGAGGAAGACATCAAGCATAAGGTGTTGCAGGTGGTTATTAATATTGTTCACCTAGTCCACACTTGTCATGGTGCCTTCGATTACTATCGCAGGTCTCATGGAAGCGCAGGTGTATGTGCCCCATAGCTCGCGCTATTCGTCCACGAGACTCAGAGGGCCATAGACACGGGTTCACAGGTAGATGCCGTGTTTCTTGACTTCCGCAAGGCGTTCGATACAGTTCCCCACAGTCGTTTAATGAACAAAGTAAGAGCATATGGACTATCAGACCAATTGTGTGATTGGATTGAGGAGTTCCTAGATAACAGGACGCAGCGTGTCATTCTCAATGGAGAGAAGTCTTCCGAAGTAAGAGTGATTTCAGGTGTGCCGCAGGGGAGTGTCATAGGACCGTTGCTATTCACAATATACATAAATGACCTTGTGGATGACATCGGAAGTTCACTGAGGCTTTTTGCAGATGATGCTGTGGTGTATCGAGAGGTTGTAACAATGGAAAATTGTACTGAAATGCAGGAGGATCTGCAGCGTATTGACGCATGGTGCAGGGAATGGCAATTGAATCTCAATGTAGACAAGTGTAATGTGCTGCGAATACACAGAAAGATAGATCCTTTATCATTTAGCTACAAAATAGCAGGTCAGCAACTGGAAGCAGTTAATACCATAAATTATCTGGGAGTACGCATTAGGAGTGATTTAAAATGGAATGATCACATAATGTTGATCGTCGGTAAAGCAGATGCCAGACTGAGATTCATTGGAAGAATCCTAAGGAAATGCAATCCGAAAACAAAGGAAGTAGGTTACAGTACGCTTGTTCGCCCACTGCTTGAATACTGCTCAGCAGTGTGGGATCCGTACCAGATAGGGTTGATAGAAGATATAGAGAAGATCCAACGGAGAGCAGCGCGCTTCGTTACAGGATCATTTAGTAATCGCGAAAGCGTTACGGAGATGATAGATAAACTCCAGTGGAAGACTCTGCAGGAGAGACGCTCAGTAGCTCGGTACGGGCTTTTGTCAAAGTTTCGAGAACATACCTTCACGGAAGAGTCAAGCAGTATATTGCTCCCTCCAACGTATATCTCGCGAAGAGACCATGAGGATAAAATCAGAGAGATTAGAGCCCACACAGAGGCATACCGACAATCCTTCTTTCCACGAACAATACGAGACTGGAATAGAAGGGAGAACCGATAGAGATACTCCAGGTACCCTCCGCCACACACCGTCAGGTGGCTTGCGGAGTATGGATGTAGATGTAGATGTAGATAACACTGCTCCCACCGGCTTGCGTCTGTGGCGCGCTCTATGATTCGGGTAGCCATTCGCCTGGATGGCGGCCTATCTGGACACGACCACCTACCAGGTTTAACAATGAACAGGATTCATCCGACCAGGCGCCACGATTCCACTGATCCGTGGTCGTACCTCGATCATCCCGTGCCCACTGTAATCGTAACTGATGACGTTGTTGGGTCAACATGGGAACGCAGGGATCGTCTGCAACGGAACACCATGTCCAAACACTGTGCGCCGAATGGTGTGCACCAAAACACTGGTGCCTGCGCCTGCTCTGTCTGCCATCAGGTCTGCTACAGATCGCCGCCTGACCTGCTTTAGTGAGTGGACAAGCCTACGATCCCTACGTTCTGTGATGAGCTATGGACGTACAACTTCTTAAGTTTTCTTTAATTTACGTCTATGGTCACAAATTTTTTGTTAACAGATTACCGGTTCGGTCTATAATGACCATCATCAGATCTGCAGCAAAAAATGGGCAAAACATAAATACACTCGCAGATTGTCTACAGCTTAAAAACAATACATAGACCATAATGAAAAGCACTACTGACAAATATACGCATTTGTGCGCTTTAAGTATCAAGAAGCATTCCTGTTTTATAAAAACAAAGTACTAATGTACTGCAGCCACAGTGGCATCGTCAAATGTTAAATGCGGAATCAGTGCCAGCATCGTCAAATACATATAAATAACATCACATGCACGAGTCATGTTGTCAGTAGTACTACTGTTTAAAACAAGCTGCCGTACAGTAGACACAAGACGTTTGTGTTGTAAGTTCACCAGATGTCGCTAATGTCAGCATACACTCCTTTTCAATAATAAATTGTAACAGCGAAAATAAAGGGGGATACAATAATTGAAGTCTGTAATGAGCTTTTATCATTCTTTTCTTGCAATAGCAGAACATTGTCTGGATCTTGAACACACCATGGATTATGACAAAACCAGGATCCTGGCTCAAACCCCCCGATTCTGTGCTAGTGTCATTAATGAATCGATTGAATCAAGACGGCGGAGAACTTATCAACCGGGAAGCAGGATATCAGCTTAGTACTGCGTGGAATCCTGCTGTGGAACTACTACAGAAACAACGGAAGAAAGTTCCCTCAAATGTTAAAAAATGTGCGAAATCCTATGGGACTTAACTGCTAAGGTCATCAGTCCCTAAGCTTACACACTACTTAACCTAAATTATCCTAAGGACAAACACACACACCCACGCCCCAGGGAGGACTCGAACCTCCGCCGGGACCAGCCGCACAGTCCACGACTGCAGCGCCCTAGACCGGTCGGCTAATCCCGCGCAAAGTTCCCTCCTCCAGGAATGAACTACAGACGTCCAAGGGCGTAAGTAACGGAACAGAACGGCATACGCGATACCAGGCGACAGCAAGCTCCTTGGAGGATGGCCATCATAACATGCAGCTCCTACAGCAGCCGGATGCTGCAGGAAGCGCACCTCACAGGCGCATACCTTGCTCAGAAGGCAAGGAGAATGGCTCGGCCACGAGAGAAACTCGCCGCGGTCGCGGACAACATAATGATAGTGCTAGGATCGCGCCTATCGGGCGCAGACCCAATAGGGAACGCCTTGGGATGTCCGCTACCTCAGAGGAAAGCCGCAACAGGCGCGGACCGAAGATGGAGCGCCTAGAGACTGATACCACCGCCAGAAATGGTCGCAGTTGGCGCGGACGGCATAGGGAGCGCCACACACCACCCAGGCATAAATATGGGACGTCAGCTCGTCAACCAGTCTCTGGGAACACGTGATGAAGACGCCGAGTTACGACGTCAACGTGTTGGGAAGACGCGGACCACCGGCAGTACGCCCGATTCTATGAGATGACAGTGTTCATAATGTTTTGGCTCATCAGTGTATATGAAATTGTAGTGGTCACTATAGTGCATCAGCTACCTCACTAAATGTCTATGGACGCTACAAATAATTAAAATCTGTGAACGCTACAAATAATTCAATACCTTCTCTTGCTGACAGAACGGGTAATGTAACTGATGATGATAAACAGAAGGCCGAAATTCTAAACCTAGCTTTCAAAAACTCGTTTATGATAGAGGACAGCAGCACAATTCCCCCTTCCAATTATCGAACAAACGAAAGTATGGCTGACATAGTGTTTAGTGTATCTGGGATTGTAAAACAGTTAAGATCCTTAGACGCCAGAAATACATCTGGCCCAGACGGTATCCCCGTAAGATTTTATGTTGACTATGCTACAAATATAGCACCATTCTTATCCGTCATGTATCAGAGATCATTGGAACGGAGGACAGTTCCACGGGACTGGAAGAAGGCCCAGGTCATAGCAATCTATAAAAAGGGTAGAAAATCTGATGCACATAATTACCGGCCAATTTCACTGACATCGATTTGTTGTAGAATCATGGAACATACTTTGTGTTCAGACATAATGACCTTTCTAGACCCTGAGAAGCTCATCTGCAGAAACCAGCACGGTTTTGGGAAACAGCGGTCATGCAAGACACAGCTGGCCCTCTTTGTGCATGATATACAACAGGCTCTAGATACCGGCCCCCAGGTTGATGGCATATTTTTCGACTTTCGAAAGGCGTTCGACTCAGGTCCGCAGTGTCGCTTGCTACAAAAAGTGCGCGCTTACGGTCTATCCAATGACATATGCGGTTTGGATAGAAAGTTTTCTAACAGACAGGAAGCAGTATGTCGTCCTGAATGGGGTGACTTCAACAAAAACAAACGTAACTTCAGGTGTGCCCCAGGGCAGCGTAGTAGCTTCTCTGCTTTTTACGATTTACATAAACGATCTGGTTAACGGTATTGACAGCGGCCTTTGACTGTTTGCCGATTATGCTGTAGTCTACAGGAAAGTAGTATCACATGAAAGTTGTGAACAAATCATTGGGGATTTGCAGAAAATAAATGCGTAGTGTAATGACTGGAAGTTATCTCTCAATATTAGTAAGTGCAACCTACTGCGTACGAGTATAACAAGGCGTAAATCCCCATTAATGTACGAGTACAAAATAAATGATCAATATTTGAAAGCGGTAACGTCAGTCAAGCATCTGGGTGTGAGTATTCGAAATGATCTCAAATGAAATGATCAGATTACACAGGTAACGGGCAAGGCGAACTCGAGATTGCGGTTTATTGGTAGAATTATGAAACGGTGCAGTCCTTCAGCTAAGGAAATAGCTTACAACACGTTAGTTCGTCCAGTCTTAGTGTTCGTCTGTATGGGACCCTTTCCGGTTGCGTCTGATTCAAGAGATTGAGAAGGTCCAAAGAAGAGCGGCAAGATTCGTGACTGGTACATTTAGCCATCGTGAGAGCGTTACAAATCTCATAGAAAGTTTGAAGTGGGACACACTTGCAGATAGACGACGCGCTAAACAGAAGAGGCTATTCTCTAAATTCCGAAATTCGTCATCACCGAGGATGTAGAGCATATATTATTAGCACCAACTTTAAAATCGCGTAATGATCATCATTCAAAGATAAGGGAAATAAGAGCTCGTACTGAGGCGTTCAGACAGTCGTTTTTCCCTCGCGCGATCCGCGAGTGGAACAGAATGGGGGAAATATGACTTTGGCGCGAATTGTGCCCTCCGCCACACACTGCTTGGTGGCTAGCGGAGTATATATGTAGATGTAGACGTAGAAAGGTGTATATCGAATAGTAAAGTCAATGGGTCTCGGTTTACACTGGATAGCTGAGGAACCAAAGCTCGGGCCCTGGAAGGCAAGATCCCAGGTTCGAGCCCGACACACAATTTTAACCTACCAGGAAGTTTGATCGCGACTTACCTTTCACTACGAGCGCGTGCTGACTCTTTGGGAGAAGCGGGCCCCCCGTCCTCGCAGTGACGTCACCATCTGTCGCGTGTCTTCCGCAGGGCTGCTGGTGGGCGCGCCGCTGGAGGGCATCTACTCTGCAGGCTGGACGTTCAACGCGATGCTGACGCACGGCGCGCTCTGCGGCTTCCTGTTCGTGTGGTCGCCGCTGTCGCAGGGGGTGGCGCTGGCGGCGACCGCCTTCTCCGTCGCCCTCTTCTCCGCCGTCGAGCCCGCCATGTCCTCCGTGAGTACTGCTTCATGCGCCAAGTGCTCCTGGCCTCAAACATACACTACTGGCCATTAAAATAGCTACACCAAGAAGAAATGCAGATGATAAACGGGTATTCATTGGACAAATATATTATACTAGAACTCACATGTGGTTACATTTTAACGCAATTTGGGTGCAAAGATCCTGAGAAAAGAGTACTCAGAACAAGCACCTCTGGCCGTAATAACGGCCTTGATACGCCTTGGCATTGAGTCAAACTGAGCTTGGATGGCGTGTACAGGTACAGCTGCCCATGCAGCTTCGACACGATATCACAGTTCATCAAGAGTAGTGACTGGCGTATTGTGACGAGCCAGCTGATCGGCCACCATTGACCAGACGTTTTCGATTGGTGAGAGATCTGGAGAAATTGCTGGCCACGGCACCAGTCGAACATTTTCTGTATCCAGAAAAGCCCGTACAGGACCTACAACATGCGGTCGTGCAGTATCCTGCTGTAATGTAGGGTTTCGCAAGGATCGAACGAAGGGTAGAGCCACGGGTCGTAACACATCTGAAATGTAACGTCCACTGTTCAAAGTGCCGTCATTGCCAACAAGAGGTGACCGAGACGTGTAACCAATGGCACCCCATACCATCACGCCGGGTGATACGCCAGTATGGCGATGACGAATACACGCTTCCAATGTGCGTTGACCGCGATGTCGCCAAACAGGGATGCGACCATCATGATGGTGTAAACAGAACCTGGATTCACCCGAAAAAATGACGTTTTGCCGTTCATGCACCCAGGTTCGTCGTTGAGTACACCATCACAGGCGCTCCAGCCATGGTCTACGAGCTGATAGTCCATGCGGCTGCAACGTCGTCGAACTGTTCGTGCAGATGGTTGTTGTCTTGGAAATGTTCCCATCTGTTGACTCAGGGATCGAGACGTGGCTGCAAGATCCGTTATAGCCATGCGGATAAGATGCCTGTCATCTCGACTGCTAGTGATACGAGGCAGTTGGGATACAGCACGGCGTTTCGTATTACCGTCCTGAACCCACCGATTCCATATTCTGGTAACAGTTACTGGATCTCGACCAACGCGAGCAGCAATGTCGCGCGATACGATAAACCGCAATCGCGATAGGCTACAATCCGACCTTTATCAAAGTCGGAAACGTGATGGTACGCATTTCTCCTCCTTACACGAGGCATCACAACAACGTTTCACCAGGCAACGCCAGGCAACTGCTATTTGTGTATGAGAAATCGGTTGGAAACTTTCCCCATGTCAGCACGTTATAGGTGTCGCCACCGGCGCCAACCGTGTGTCAATGGTCTGAAAAGCTACACATTTGCATATCGCAGCATCTTCTTGCTGTCGGTTAAATTTCGCGTCTGTAGCACGTCATCTTCGTGGTGCAGCAATTTTAATGGCCAGTAGTGTATAAATGTTGCAGGAAGAGAATGGCCTGCTACAGAAAGTGGTCGCTATTACGAGGTAGCCCGCTGGCACTTATCACCTACATAGCCTTGTCACAAGGCCAAATAGGGTTGGGTAACAAAATAAAAAAAAAGATGACAATAAGGATTGTTGTTGTTGTTGTTGTAGTTGCGGTCTTCAGTCCAGAAACTGGTTTGATGCAGCTCTCCATGCTACTCTATCCTGTGCATCTCCCAGTACCTACTGCAACCTACATCCCTCTACGGTTTTTACCCCACACTGCCCTCCAATACTAAATTGGTGATCCCTTGATGCCTCAGAATATGTCCAACCAAGCGATCCCTTCTTCTAGTCAAGTTGTGCCACAAATATCGCTTCTTCCCAATTCTGTTAAGTACCTCCTCATTAGTTATGTGATCTACCCATCTAATCTTCAGCATTCTTCTATAGCACCACATTTCGAGAGCTTCTGTTGTCGTCTTGTCCAAACTATTTATCGTCTACGTTTCACTTCCGTACACGGCCACACTCCATACAAAGCCTTTCAGAAACGACTTCCTGACACTTAAATCTGTACTCGATGTTAACAAATTTCTCTTCTTCGGAAATGCTTTCCTTGCCATTGCCAGTCTACATTTTATATCCTCTCTACTTCGACCATCATCAGTTATTTTGCTCCCCAAATAGCAAAACTCAGTTACTACTTTAAGCGTCTCATTTCCTAATCTAATCCCTCAGCATCACCTGATTTAATTCGACTAAATTCCATTATCGTTTTGATTTTGTTCATCTTATATCCTCCTTTCAAAACACTGTCCACCCCGTTCAGCTGCTCTTCCAGGTCCTTTGCTGCCTCTGACAGAATTACAATGTTATCGGTGAACCTCAAAGTTTGTATTTCTTCTCGATGGATTTTAATTCGTACTCCGAATTTTTCTTTTATTTCCTTTACTTCTTGCTCAATATACAGATTAAATAACATCGGGGATAGGTTACAACCCTGTCTCACTCCCTTCCCAACCACTGCTTGCCTTTCATGCCCCTCGACTCTTATAACTGCCATCTGGTTTCTGTGCAAATTGTAAATACCCTTTCGCTCCCTGTATGTTACCCCTGCCACCTTTGGAATTTGAAAGAGAGTATTCCAGTCAACATTGTCAAAAGCTTTCTCTAAGTCTACAAATGCTAGAAACGTAGGTTTAATCTATTTTCTAAGGTAAGTTGTAGGGTCAGTATTGCCTCACGTGTTCCAACATTTCTACGGAATCCAAACTGATCTCCCCCGAGGTCGGCTTCTACCAGTTTTTTCATTCGTCTGTAGAGAATTCGTGTTAGTATTTTGCAGCCGTGGCTTATTAAGTTGATAGTTCAGTTATTTTCACATCTGTCAACACCTGCTTTATTGGGGATTGGAATTATTATATTCTTCTTCAAGTCTGAGGGTATTTCGTCTGTGTCATACATCTTGCTCACCAGATGATAGAGTTTTATCAGGGCTGGCTCTCCCAAGGCTATCTGTAGTTCTAATGGAATGTTGTCTACTCCCGGGGCCTTGTTTCGACATAGGTCTTTCAGTGCTCTGTCAAACTCTTCACGCAGTATCATATCTCCATTTCATCTACATCTAGATCCTCCTCCATTTCCATAATACTGTCCTCAAGAACATCGCCCTTGTATAGACCTTCCATATATTCCTTCCAACTTTCTGCTTTCCCTTCTTTACTTAGAGCTGGGTTTCCATCTGACCTCTTGATATTCATGCAAGTGGTTCTCTTTTCTGCAAAGGTCTCTTTAATTTTCCTGCAGGCACTATCTATCTTACTCTGAGTGATATACGCCTCTACATCCTTATATTTGTCCTCTAGTCATCCCTGCTTAGCCATTTTGCACTTACTGTCGATCTCATTTTTGAGACAAGTATTAGCAACAGTTTAAAGAGGCTCTCCAATGAAAACGAGACAGACGAAAAAATGTAGGTAATATACGATAATGATGGAAGCTGAAGAAATTAAAAATCTGTGCTATGGCCAGGACATGAACCCAGGTCTTTGTGTTTACTAGGCGGGAATGCTACCGCAGCACTACAGCAGACATTTCTAGATGGACTACTAAAGTCCAGTGCCCTGCCCAACACAAAATTCAACTGAAGTAAGCAAGGAGTCCTGGGTTCAAGTTCAGGCCTTGGCACATATTTTAATTCATGTCTTCATCATTATCGTAGATAAATGTGAGACTTAAATGTCTCGAGGAAAATTTAACTATAGGTAATCTGGTCATTATTTCAAATGTAGTCGCCATAACTGTAGCTTAATCGTCCTATAGTCCTGACCTCTCCCCATGCAGTTATCACACCTTCAGTCCTTTAAATAAGGGGCGAAGATTCCTGTCGGACGAGGATACGCAGCTGGCTGCTTGGCTGCTACGAACCTCGTGGAGCAGGACACGGGGTTTCACCAAACGAGTATCTTCAACCTCTTGCGTCGAAAGGGTTGTAAGGTGGCAGAATAAATGGTCAGATTCACACCTTACACGAGACCTCTACAAATCGCAATCAGAAGGTGAAGATGACACCTAACGTAAATCGAGAGTTATGAGAACATTTGCCTTTCAATATGTAATACAAAAAGGGATTATAGTCAATCAACAGTAATTAACACACTGTTCCTCTACAATGCATGTCTTTGAGAGGAAGGTAGAACAGGGAAGGCGAGTCCAGTCGCTTTTAGTTTTGAAAAGCTAGTTCCACAATGGCGTAGCGAAACCGCACTGTGGGAGTTACGCTGGCGACCACTTAAGGGGGTGGCAGGAGAGAGGACAGCGACCCTGGGCCAAGTGATTCAAGCTGGAGGGCCGCCTGTAGCGAGGGCATCGGTACAAGGGCAGAGAAGAAGCTTTAGAAGACTGCATTTCGAAACTCCAATGGTATACGAACAAAAGCAAGTAACGTATTTTCGTCCACTGAGTGCTTCACACGGTAAGGCTTCACACGATAAGGTCAATGTACTTTAGGCGTCTAGAAGGGGCGCAAAACGTCCGATTGGCGGAAACTCACTAGGAAGGAGAAAACTACTCGTTTCGACGCAGTTTGATTGAAGGGATGTTGCTGCTGGTAAAGGGTGTTTCTACAAAATGGGAGTAACGCTCCTGTTGGTCGGAAAAAGCCATGACGTGAAAAAGGAACCCAAGTGGAGGGAAGGAGTTCTGCCATGAGAGGACAAGAGAGAAATTTTGTGGGGACTATTCTCTGAACTGGTTTCAAGTGCAGAACGGAGCACTTAACTCTCCGTACGACGCAGAGAAGAAATTGGTCTGGACACTGCGTCCACAGTGGCTGCACTCCAGCTAGAGATTAGCTGTAGCAACGTTTAGCTCCAACTGTGGAGAAACGAACCAGCCAAATTAGTTAATTGTTCTTGCGAGAACTGAGAGGGCACTATAATATGCACGCTGCTCCAACCATGCGCGTGTATATCGCCACGTAATAAGACTAGGCCTGAGTACATGCTTTCTCGCATAACGAGAAACAGAGAAAGTTTTTGCTGGAAAGTTCAGCAAAGGCCAGATTAGTTTTGTAGGAATTTCAGTGGGAGAGAGCGGCCTTGCAGACAGCAGCACGTCGCAGCTTAAGGTAAATACCACGTGGAAGAGGCATATACATTGTTGGTTCACCAGCTTGTGTTCACTGTAAACTCGAGCGGCCTTGGGTAATCTTGCGCTTAAATTTGTCACTTGACTAACCATCCACTGTAGACTTGATTGTCATCCTAAATAGTATCGAACTTTGAACAGGAATCGCACGATTTTCGTAGTACTGACCAACACCATAACGTATGTGTAGGAGCAATTTTGTAAAGAAACGTCCAATTAAACTTTCATATTATTGTGCTTAGGATTAATGTAAAGAAACGTCCAATTAAACTTTCGTATTATTGTGCTTAGGATTAATGCAAAGAAACTTCCAATTAAACTTTCATAATATTGTGCTTAAGATTGAGGTTCTTTCAGAGAGTTAATATTTAACGTTGTTGTGTATAAACTTATTTCACTTTTTGATGTTGGCAAGATGCGTTATCCACTGCACTGTTTTTATGTTGGCCACTTGAAAACTGTGTGAATAGCTGTAATTTGATGAGAAATATTGCGACATAAAACATGTCATTTCACCTCACGCAGTTGTACTCAATTCAAGAATAAGGAAAAAAAAAAAACAGTTAACCTTACAGGGTGATGGAATGAATGCTCAAGGAGAGTTTACCTAATTGGCGTACCACTTCTGGACTATATGAAAACTCTTGGTCGCCCCTTATACATAACTGTAGTATGAAGATAATGCATGGCAATAGTTCAAGGTTTATTTTCAATGATCTAGCTTTAGCTCTGGACTAATCCTGAATCCACTGAACGGTAACTAGGACCACTTACTGAATGATCAGTCCGGGTCCTCTAGCCTGCGACCGTTGACATTTCCTCAGGCTGCCTTGAGGCACAGTTGGTACTGTGTGAGTGGAGCCATGTGTCAGCTTGTATCCACGTTAAGCAGATGTGTGCCCAATTGACAACTACTTGTGTAATGTCAGATGCCTTAATACCTTACGTGATGTCAGATAAAGTAGTGCCTTGTGCGCCCTCTGCTGCAGGCTAGGTACGGGATAAACCGATACCGATATTTTAGTTCTGAGAAACCGGTATTTTTCGGTATTTCTTTGCCCCCTGTCATAACAGGTGTTTTTTATTTTCTACTAATAAACGGGTAAAAATACCGAAACATCAATGAGCCATAGCAGCAGTGCTGAAATTTTTAATTTTGAAATTACCCTTTTTTTAAAATAGAGAGTAGTTTTTTATTTGTAAAACTTTCATTGCTTTGCAGTATAGCGCTATAATACAGAATGGCAAAAGCGATGAATGCTATTTTAATAACAGTGCCGACAGAAACTTGGCATAAGAATCTGTACAGCATTGCTGAGACAACAGTGTACTTGTTGTCGTGTGGCGTGGCCTATTGGAGGGTACACGAGTACATGCATTGGGCAAGAGTTGTTCCATATAGTCCGTAAGTTTGATTCTCACTCTCGTTGTCGGACGTCAGTTGTATTACAGAATGGCGCAATCTCTAGTGTGGAAGTATTTAACTAAGTGTAGTATCGCTGAACTACAGTGCTCCATTTGCTTTATAAGATTGAAAACAGGAGGAGCCACAACAGCCTTGTGACGTTATATGAATCGTTCAACGTGACAGAAGTACAGCCCTTCCGCAAATTGCAGCAGATTTCAGTCCTGGTCTATCAACAAGTGTCAGCGTGCGAGCCATTCAACGAAACATAATCGATATGGGCTTTCGAAGCCTAACGCCCACTCGTGTACCCTTGATGACTGTACGACACAAAGCTTTACGCCTCACCTGGGCCCATCAACACCGACATTGGACTCTTGATTGCTGTAAACATCCTGCCTGGTCGGCGAGTCTCGTTTCAAATTGCATCGAGCGGATGGACATGTACGGGTATGCAGACAACATCACGGATCCATAGACCGTGCATGTCAGCAGAGGACTTCAAGCTGGTGGAGGCTCTGTGTGGGGCGTGTGCAGTTGGAGTGATATGAGACCCCTGGTACGTCTCGACACGACTCTGACAGGTGACACGTACCTAAGCATCCTGTTTGATCACCTGCATCCGTTCATATCCATTGTGCAATTCCTGCAAGACAATACGACACCCCACAAATCCATAATTTCTGCAGAGTGGCTCCAAGAACACTCTTCTAAGTTTAAACACTTCCGCTGGCCACCAAACTCCCCAGACATGAACATTATTGAGCATATCTAGGATGCCTTGCGACGTGCTCTTCGGAAGAGATCTCCGACCCCTTGTAATCTTACGGATTTGTGGACAGCCCTGCAGGATTCGTGGTGTCGATTCCATCCAGCACTATTTCAGACACAATTCGAGTCCATCCCACGTCGTGTTGGACCACTTCTGCCTCCTCGCGGGGACCCTACACGATATTAGGCAGGTGTACCAGTTTCTGTGGCTATTCAGTGTTTATTACAACAGGATTCAAAAATGGTTCAAATGGCTCTGAGCACTATGGGACTCAACTACTGTGGTCATAAGTCCCCTAGAACTTAGACCTACTTAAACCTAACTAACCTAAGGACATCACACACATCCATGCCCGGGGCAGGATTCGAACCTGCGACCGTAGCGGTCGTGCGGTTCCAGACTGTAGCTCCTTTAACCGCTCGGCCACTCCGGCCGGCACAACAGGATTTTTGATCGGAGTTTGAATAGATTGGGATCAGTAGGAGAATACTGGTGATATTTTTGAAGTATTTGATCACTTTTCGAAAAAAAAAGCAGCGAACAGAAGACGAACAAAATTTTGCTTTATTTACCAAGTTAATATGTATCACGAAACTAAGGCAATCCAAATTTTGGCATCTTTGCTCGATTTCTACTTTTATTACGGGGAATAATAGGAATAAAAAACCTAAAATAGGTTATTTCAGAAACAGGTTATTTTGAGCGATTTTAACTGTCAGGTTAAGCAGGTATCGAAAAGACCGATACAGCCGAAACCGGTTGTTTCATCGATAAGCGTCACCCGTACTGAAGCACGGCCAACGTGATATACTTGCCCTGCAACGAACTCGTGACGTCACACTAGTCTCATTGTCCGCCACACTTCGCGGAACTTCGGTTCTGTGCAGGGTCCAAGGGAAATCAATACGTAATTGAAAAGGTACCCACTAAAGATCTGGGATTTCTCGTATGCTGTCGAGAGCTTACGTGTATTTAAACGAGTATTAAACAATTATTAAACTCGTATGAAATGGTTACATGCTCCCGGTCAGAGATTGCTGCTGGCACTCGTGACCTGCACTGTCAAGTGATGTGACGTACGAGGCACGGCCTGTCTTTCTCGTAGGCCTCGTACTGGAGGGTAGCCTTAATTCAACTGCACCTGAATGGTAGGCAGCCCGGCACTCTTCTATGTATGGCTGTGTTGCTTGTCTTGTGGGGGACATTGCAACTACTGTAGCTACTCCTCCTCCTTACCAGGTGAAGAGTTGCGCCTCTCAGTGGAATCGTCGAGACCGTCACAGTCATCTGCCCAGCAGTCACCCTTAGCTCGATACCTGTCATTGTTTCACGTGCAGTAGACACCGTAAGCCGATGTAAGCAGCGGTGCCTTTATTCTGCCCTGCAGGTACCGATGCCGGTGATGAGCCTGCCCTTCAACCTGACCACCATGCTGTTCTTCAGCGTGGCCAGCAGGAGGCTCTGGAGGCCAGAGGAGCTCTCCAGCCCGGAGCAGCACTTCCGCGACTACCGGGCCGAGATGAAGAAGGTAATGTATAAACACTTGCCGATTCGAATCGTGCTGTTTCGGCATGGTAAGCGCTCAACTGTAAAGTACTGTGGAAAATTTTTATTTTGGCCGTCTCTGGTGCATGAATGTACAGTTTACTGCTGCAGTTGTTACCGGTTTCGGATTGACTCGCCCATCCTCAAACCACACACACCCCGTTCTTAACAGTAGCTAGCTATGCGGCAAGGTGCCAAAAGGCAAGAACAGCTTTTCACTAGAAAGTCAAAATGTCAACAACAAATACTCTCATTGATAAGACGACGTATGTCTCTACTGTTATACCTCAACGACTACATCTATATCTACATTGCATACCACAGACTGGCATAGGGTTATCGAACCACCTTCACACTGATTCTGTATTATTCCACTCTCGCACAGTGAGCTGATAAAGCGAACACCTATTTCTTTCCTTGCGAGCTCTGATTGCCCTTATATTCCAGAATGATATTTTCACTCCGCAGCGGAGCATGAGGTGATATGAAACTTCCTGACAGATTAAAACTGTGTGCCTCTCGCCGGAAAGTGCTCTACCATCTGAGCAGGAAAGCTTCTGTAAAGTTCGGAAGGCAGGAGACGATGTACTGGCAGAAGTAAGGCTGTGAGGACGGGGCGTGAGTCTTGCTTGGGTAGATCAGATGGTAGAAAAATTTGCCCGCGAACGGCGAAGGTCCCGAGTTCGAGTCTCAGTCCGGCATACAGTTTTAATCTGCCAGGAAGTTTCATATCAGCACACACTCCGCTGCAGAGCGAAAATCTCATTCTAACAGATTTGTTAGCAGAGGTCAGTGTGTTCGCGGCCCTAGTTGCTCACCTGATGTGTCAGTGTGCGATTACTTTGTGTAGGGAGCCCTCTAGTCCAAGATGTATCGCAGAAACCCTCATAGTCTTGAAGAACTACAGCAGAACTTTTTGGATGAGACTGCAGCAGTTCCAACAGGTTTCGATCCGCCTTCAGCACCTTGCTGACCAGGGCCCAAAAGTGGCGATTGGTGGCCATTTTCAACATCTGCTGTAGTGAGGTTAGTACTGCATTTACCTTTCTCTGCTGTGTTTCTTTGTACCCTCGTACTCTCTTCTCCAGACCGCTTTTATTTGCCTCACCCTGTAGCTCTCAACGTACGCGTTTTATAGCCCATATTTGCTGGATATTTTTGCTTGAAATTATGTTTGCTGTCATATTCCTGAACATTGACCACTCCTTCTACGACATCCTGTATAGTTGGAGTCACGGAGGAAAACTTTGGTATTCAGAAAGAATTCTTTTCTATAGCGAGAGCGCCGTTGTTGAGGAACTGAGCAAAATGTCGTAGAAAAAGAAATAATAGGTGTCTCAGTTTGTAAGTAAACGTGAAATTCGTGGCGGTAGTGCATTCAATACTGAATTGTAGCTCCACGTTTCCTTAGCATTATTGCAGATCTATAGAACATTTTTCGGTTGCCGCTTTTCGCTAGTTTTCATTACAATCGAAGTCAAAAATTTAAAATAGAACGCTAATTACCGTTGACCAACTTAACCTGAAGAAAGTCTAGCATTTACACTCTGATGATTTTAATGTTAGTGACTGTTTTGCATTTAAATAACTGCTAACTGGAGGATTTAAGATCAAGTAAGGGAGAAGGGATATGTAACCTACCATCAGAATTTCTAAAATCATTGGGGGAAGTGGTAACAAAACGACTGTTCACGTTGGTGTGTGGAATGTATGAGTCCGACGACAGACCATCTGACTTTCGGAAAAATGTCATCCACGCAATTCCGAAGACTGCAAGAGCTTACAAGTGCGGGAATTATTTCACAATAACCTTAACAGCTCATGTAGTCTAGTTGATGACAAGAACAATATACAGAAGAATGGAAAAGAAAATTGAGGATGTGCTAGATTACGATCAGTTTGACTTTAGGAAAGTTAAAGGCATCAGAGAGGCAATACTGACGTGGCGGTTGATAATGGAAGCAAGACTAAACAAAAATCAGGGCACGTTCATTGGATTTGTCGACCTAGAAAAAAGTTCGACAATGTAAAATGGTGCAAGATGTTCGAAATTCTGAAAAAATAGGGGTAAGAGAGAGGGAGAGACGGGTAATACACAATATGTACAAGAGCCAAGAGGGAATTATAAGAGTGGATGACCAAGAATGAAGCGCTCGGATTAAAAAGGTTGTAAGGCGAGGATGTAGTCTTCCACCTCTACTGTTCAGTCTTTACATCGAAGAAGCAATGATGGAAATAAAATAAAGGTTCAGAGCGGAATTAGAATTCAAGGTGAAAGGATACCAATGATACGATTCGCTGATGATTGAGAGTTAACCGAAGAAAGACGAGAGTAATGAGAAGTAGACAAATGAGAACAGCGAGACGCTTAACATCGGGATTGATGGTGACGAAGCAGATGAAGTTAAGGAATTCTACTACCTACTCAGCAAAATAACCAATGGCGGACGGAGCAAGAAGAATATCAATAACAGACTAGCACTAGCAAAAGGCATTCCTGGTCAAGACAAGTCTACTGGTATCAGACATACGTCTTTATTTGAGGAAGACATTTCTAAGACTGTGAGTTTGCAGTACAGCATTATACGGTAGTGAAACATGGACTGTGGGAAAACCGGATCGGAAGAGAATCGAAGCATTTGAGATGTGGTGCTATAGGCGAATGTTGGAAATTACGTGGACTGGCAAGGTAAGTATTGAGGAGTCTCTGCGCAGAATCGGAGAGGAAAGGAATATGTGGAAAACACTGGCAGGGAGGTGGGACAGGATAATAGGACTAGAGGGAGCTGTAAAGGGCAAAAACTGTAGAGGAAGACAGAGATTGGAATACATCCAGCAAATAATTGAGGACGTAGGTCGCAAGTGCCGCTCTGAGATGAAGAGGTTGGCACAGGAGAGGAATTCGTGGCGGGCCGCATCAAACCAGTCAGAAGACTGATGACTCAACAGGAAACCGCTATACATCAGCTTCCGATGGCTCTATTGACGTTTGCGAAGCACTTCAAGGCCTTTATTAAAGGGGGTGTGAAGAATATAATGTCAATAAAATGTGCTTAATGAAATATGAAATTAAATACGATCTCTCACATTGGCTACTTGCCATACAGTGTATTATGGGGCAGATAACATCACCCCGGGTAAAGAACTGTAATCTGTTAATGACACCGATACATCAGCCGCATAGTTACCGATACCATAAATTTAAGCAACGAGAATGATAAGCTTTTTCGTATATTTTCAGTTTTAATCATAATGCGTAGATGTTCACACTTGTTTGATTTCAAGGAAAATCATTATGCTTTTCGATTTTAACAAAAATGGTTACGTAGCTTCTGCTCATCCGCTCCATTCCCACTTGATGCAAGCATCTAATGAATTTATAGCCTTTCTCGCGTCCGCAGTTGGATCTGTGATGGCCGTCGACTTATATATGAAACGTAATTCAGGAAAAACGAAATGATCGTATGGCATTGTTGGACGGGAGGCCCCATCCGGGGGAGTTCAGCCGCCAAGTGCAAGTCTTATTTCAGTCGACCCCACATTGGGCGACTTGCGTACCGGCGATGAGGATGAAATGATTATGAGGACAACACAACACACAGTCCACGAGCGGAGAAAATCTCCACCCCGGAAGGTAATCGAACCCGGGCCTGCTTGCATGGATGGCGAGCACGTTACCACCCAGCTAAGCAGGCGGACATAATTCGGCAGATGTTACGACATAAACAATGAGACGCCAGGAAAATTGCTACATCATGCATGACGTTTAAATTTGTTTCTTCTTTGAACTAACTCTATTCGCAACACATTTTGCAGACGGTATCCACATATTCTGTTAAATGTATCTACAAAATTTTGTTGTTGTACGACTCACAGTATCACGGTATAATATATTTACCGTGATTGTGTTATATATTGTATATATTATTATTTATGATTTATGGCTGGGGTGTCTCTAAATACCGTGGCCTAGCATGAGACTTTTAATTAACTTATACCGCGATAACACTCGTACGGACATTGGCTGCCCCGAAGTACGTACGATATAATATTTTTTAAACACAACCCGCGACTCACCGCCTTCTAATAAACAGTTTGCGTGAGCGCTGCTATTCTTACGCAAACTGTAATTATTAATATGGGTCTCAGGGGCTACTGGTTATTTATGTACCAAACTTCACAAAGATTAACTGAGATATAGCGGAGCTTATTGAATTAAATGATTTTCAATATTTCTTGTTCATTATCTTCAAAGCAAAACTGGAGAGAATCTCATCTGCCGTTAAGCGGCCAAAACGAAACATAATGAACTCATTCAGTAATGTGAATATTACTATATGAAATATATCACTACTCTCTTTAACTTTGAAATTAATGAAAGATCAAAACTGAGAAGTTTCTCGCATTTAAATTTAATATTATAACATGAATTATTAATTATAAAAGATCGTCAGCGTAATGGCCGACCAAACGCTGCTAGAGAAGAACTCCACGCAATTCGAACTTCTGAAAAAACTTGGTTAATGATAATTAATGGGTGCGACCGTGAGAGGTTACAACTAAGTCAATAATACACACTTTCTAATAACAGTTTCTATTATATTTTGCTAAAATACAGAGAAAACTTACATTAATTATCAGACTGCGCTACAATGGCGGCCTACCGCTAGACGAAGCAAAAACAGAAGAGAGCGTTCAGTCGAAGCATTGCATCTGATATTCATGGCCTATGTTATACAGAAATTATACAAAAAACTGTTCTTTGTTAATTACATCGATATTTGTGAGTTTTGACAAAAATAGTTTACATTCTTTACTATTTGTTGTACATCGTGCAGACGTACTTAGTCTTTAGATAATTTATGGTTCACACGTCTCATAACAAAAACTTCTTTTCCCTTTCTCAAATGTCCATTTATGTGACGTACCGTCACAACGGCTAACCAGATATGAAGTCATAAAATATTCAGCGCTAGGTCACACACTGCGTGGTACGGGCATAGACTCACAACTACACTTGAAAATAAATACCCGGCTAACGCCGGGTATCTCCGCCAACATTACATTGTATTCAGTCCAGTGCCTTGCTCACGTAACTCATGTCAACAGCAGAAACAAAGAAGGCGCCAGGCAAAAGCTTTGTGTACTGCTAGTTGTGAAGCGGAGAGGATACACTCTTCCTTTAATCCTCCACTAACAGGCCGAGAACCACCGGGACATTTCCGAACACCAGAGAATGCCAACAGAACACTACGAAGAAAATTTTCGCTCTCTAGTTCTCCTACGCCTGTTTTCGTTCCAACTTAAACATTGCTTTAGGAAATATTTAGTGAAGATAACCTCGCGGGAGAAGCAGTTAGGTCCCCCCCGCCCCCACGGAATACATCACGCCGATAATGTGTAGCGCCAACTGCAGCCTTCAAAGTGATCTGTGTGGCGAGCTAAGTCGCTATCTCGCTAAGTCCCATCAAGTATTCCTATTTCCGGGTGAAGCTCAGATAACGCCTGTCTTTTTGCATATTCTCACCCAGACAAGAACAAATCGAGTAGTTGTAAATATCTGCCCAACTGGAAAGATAAGTAGTTTCCTCTGCTTGCTCGGAACGTAATTTTCCCCGGTGCTCTGATAACGTGAGTAGCAAGTTACGTTTCAGGTCAGCGGTTACTGCCGCCGTAAACGTATCCTTCCCAACCCCGCTGTATGTCCAGACAGCGCAAAACGTACCTTAACTGTCTTAGAAGGAAAAGAAGTCAGTATGATTAAACGCGGTTTTCAACAACAAATCACAACACAGTTAAAGAATTTCTCGTGCGCGCTTTTGTGTTTCCTGTGTGACAGAAGGAAACTTTTATAACAAAAGTAAGGACTATAGGAGGATTATTCGAATAGCTGGAAAGCTATGCAATGACTTTCCAACTAACTACCTTACAAAACACTTAAAATCAAGAACATGATAGATAAACTAAAAGAACAAATCACCCGATTCGGGCACACCAGACTACGTCCCAATGGACCTAAAAAGTGACTCTTGCAACAGGATCGTCCAACGCTTAATTTCCGAAAATCAAATATGCATTTCCTCCAAACATCGTTCTCGAAGCAGTATCGAATTCACTTCAGCAGAATCATCCGGAAAACGAAGAAACCAGCGGAACTGTCAACGGCAACTACAAGGATGATGTAGCAACCTGAATATAGAAAAAAACAAGTTGTTGAGCAAAATTGCTTTAACCAACTCCTATACAAAAGACTATATTGTCTATGAAACTTTCTGGCAGTATCTCGTCTCCTACCTTCCAAACTTTACAGAAGCTCTCCTGCGAACCTTGCAGAACCAGCACTCCTGAAAGAAAGGATACTGTGGAGACATGGCTTAGCCACAGTCTGGGGGATGTTTCCAGAATGAGATTTTCACTCTGCAGCGGAGTGTGCGCTGATATGAAACTTCCTGGCAGATTAAACCTGTGTGCCCGACCGAGACTCAAACTCGGGACCTTTGCCTTTTGCGGGAAAGTGCTCTACCATCTGAGCTACCGAAGCACGGCTCACGAGAATATGATGTACACCCGTGGCCACCAAAAGACGCATTTCTGTCGCAGATAAAACATGTATGAGACCGGCTCAGACGTCAACTGCGTCCCACTGCCAGCATCTCAGATATCAGAGACCACTTAATAACAGTTGTATGTGCCAGCTAGCCTCAGGAGCGGATACAACGTATGTTGCATTCCAGCACCTCCTCGCCCGTCGCAACTCGCCGCCTAATAGCACACAACTCAGGCTCTGCCTCTTGTTCCTCCTCTCTGTTGGTAAACAAAGTCAGCACCTCAGCAAGAACAGCTCTCACGATTTACAGCTCGTCAGAGAGTCGAACGAAGTCTTCCGCCCATTGTTCCTCGAACATGCATGCTACGGAGTGCATCAGCCACCACATTCTCACTGCCCCTAGTACGCCTCACTGAGAAGTCGAAAGCCGATAGGTGCACCGCCCAACAAGCAATGCGGTGGGTTTTACAAGGGCGAGCCAGAATCCAGGTAAGCGTTTGGTTGTCAGTTTCAAGTTCAAATTCTTGGTGCCGAGACAAAACAGGTCTATGAGTGCCTCCAATTCATACGTGGAATACTTAACTTCGGCCAGAGTCGGTGAAAGGTATACATAACCAGTAGACCGTGTCTCTCTGCTTCTGGAATATCCAGAGTTGGAGGTCAGATGGGGACAGCCAGCATGGGAGCATGTCTCAGTGCATCCATCAAAGTATCGAAGGCCACCTGCTGGTTTTCCATCCACTTAAATTCCAGTAATTTTTGTATCAGGTCGTGTTTGAAATAGGACTGATAGCTGTTTGTGATGATATTATGTAAACTGATGATGGACGGGAGAGAAAGGAAAGAAAAGGGAATGGACTAATGATACCAATGACACTGGGAATCAGCGTTGATCAGCGAAAATGTGTGCAGGGCCAGGACTCGAACCCAGGATCTCCTGCTTACTAAGCAGTTGCGTCAACAGTTTTGCCACCCGGACACAGCTTTTATCGCAAATACATGGACTACCTCGGCATGCTCACAGGGTGGCCTACACTCCTACCTAGCGCCACCTACCTGCAGTCCGTGTCGCTCGTGCTCTCTAATTTTAGATTCCAGCTGGAGGTCGAACGTAAATATGCATCCGAACTGAAAGTAGTCGACTCATAGCCCATCGAGGCGGCATACATATAATATCTTGTTTGACATCTCGTGTTGTCGGGTGTTCTGCCGGATGTCAGCGTCGTACTTGCACGATATTTCGGTAGCGTAGCTCGTTACCTTCATCAGGTGCGACAGAATACTGCTCGAGTGGACCTGGTCCAGTATTTATGCCTGTGGCTTTCGCCCTTCACTAGGCGCTCCCTCTGCGGTCCGCGCCCGCTCGCTGCGTGTAGTCTCAGGTCGCACCTGATGAAGGTAACGAGTTAAGCTACCGAAATATCGTGCAAGTACGACGTTGATATCCGGCAGAAAACCCGACAACCCAAGATGTCATTAGATCGCCGGAAAAGCCTGAAGAATTACAATATCTTGTTTGTTTGTCAGCTCTCTGTAGTGATGTTTATATGTTCACAGTGCATTTTATTGACGGAAAATCAGTCACCACTGATAAGTTTATTACAATACTGTTTTTATGTGTCACGAGGCGTTGAATTTCTAGCCATTTTTTAGGCTATCAGTAAAATTTTGCAAACATTCTTTATGTTTTAGTTCTTTTTGTTCATTAAGATTTTGCTTGTGTACACATTTGTGCGGATGTGGATTTCAAGTTCTTCGAAAGTATTGATTGTATGTCGTTTGAGTATTCCATGTAGAATTTTTATTGTAATGTCCGTCTTGATTGCATAAAATATTTATTCACATGACGAGTTTCGGTTCCTCTAGAACCATTTTCAGATCAGCAATTTTCGTTACAGGAGTAACCCATCCACACGCAGCAACACGCAGCATGTGAAGGTTGCTTTGTGTGGACGTGTAACCGAAATTCCAGACCTGAGGATGGTTCTAGATGAACCGAAACCGGTCATGTGAATAAACATTTAATGCAATCAAGACGGATTATAAGTAACATTGTAAAACCATTGATTGCGGTTATCCCATTAGACATTATGTCTGTTTTTGCAAAATTTTTATTGTGTTTTGGTTTTGGTTTGGTAGATCCATGCTCTCGCAGTCTCAGTTGTGTTCTACGAGTCGTACTGTGAACTTTCCACCTTTTAGTCCGGTGTAAAATACAAGAATACCTGAGAAGTAATCAAAAAGACGCTCCAGGATGCAACATAGTAATATATGTCATAACAGCTGACGTAAACAGAAAAAAAATGTAAAAAAGCTACTAATATACACCTGAGCCTTATAGTTTTAAATTATACTGTATTCAAACATAAACTCAAACTATCGTTAATAGAGACTGAAGCCTTATACTCCTGTAGCACAATAAGGCATTGTAGTATATGTTGTAGAGAACACAGTACCAACACAGACGTAAGCAATACACTTTTATCGTATAATATTAGAAAAAATTGTATCATTATTGCAGGGTCGCTTGAAAATGGCAAACAATGCCGAAATGAGCCTCTCGTGAAGTAAATAGTCAATTGCAGAAAAAACTCTGTAAGAAATATGTACATCTGTATATTATCGCTCAAACGTTTTTGAACGTTAGTGCCCCTGAGAAAAAAAAAAAAAATGTAAATTGGAACCAGAAGTGTTAGAAATACTCGTAAGATTTAGAATACTCTTTCATTGAAACTAAATACATGCAGTCAAATTTTACTCTCCTCAGACTAGCCTCCTTTGGATTTAATCGAGGCAATCTTGCTGACACCTTTATCAGTGTGTCCTCGCTGATATGCCACCATTTCTCTTGTAGTCCGGTCCAGAGGTGATGTGTGTCGGTAACAGGCCTTCGATTTTTCTTTCCAAGTGGTGCCAAATCAGTGAGGCCAAACAGGATTACAGTCGGGCGAGTGGGACATGTTTTTCATTTCCACCTTTTTTCCTTAATCTGAAAAATACGCTTTACAGAGTTTTGAAGTGAGTTTAGGGTCTTTATCTTGCTGTAGGACGAATCCCTCGCCAATCAAACGTCTACCACATGGCTTTGCGTGATACTGTAGAAAGTGATGGTAATTCTCTTTCTCCATTGTTCCATTTATTTGTACAAGATCACCAGTCTTACCACCTCCAAACTATCCCCAGACCAAGAAGGAACCCCTTTCGTGCTTTAATGTTGGAGATACACATTCGTGTAACATTCTTTCACCTAGCAACCGGCGAACAAACTTGCGTCGCTTTGTGTCAATGACCTCATACTGGAACTCGTCAGTGAAAAGTGCCCAACTTTCATATTGTCTTGTCAGTGTAGCCTCTTCTGCCTATTAACAGCCGTCAGTAATGGTTCCTTAGCCGCCACACGCCCGTTAAGGTTCACTGCCTGAAGACGTCTTTTTGCGGTACTGACACTTAGCGGCTTTTTCTTATTGTGGTTGAGCTCTGCAGATAAAACTGGGGGTATTTTGAAGTGATCACGTTTACTTGTGACTACCATATATTTGTCATCACTTTTTGGTGTCACTTTCGGCCTGTCCTTTCGACGTTGGTCCATATTCTGGCCAGTATCCGCATGTCTATACAAGGTACAATGGACAAATTTCAAGAAAATATGTTCTCGACGTGCTATTTGTCGCATTGTAACATCGACTGCACGTAAAGACACAATTTCAGAACGTTTTTCTGTTGGAAATACCTTTCTTCGTCCTATTATCGATGTTTTCACTGAGCACTCACCAAAGTTTACTTTTTGATATCACGTGCATAACTACGTGCCCTTTTCCTACATGTAACCGTGTTATTTGTTTAGTCCTACGAACGCCATCGGGCGAGGAAAGATAATATGTTGCCACCATAACACAAAATTAGCGGCATTCTATGCTTGGAAGCTGAGCAGCATATCAATGGAAAGTTGTGTTTTGAGCGATTTAAATTTTTTAAAAAAGTGGAACACTACTCTTACACGTTATATTGAGCATGGCACTGGGGAAACAATATAGCTAAGTCGTATTGGAATCTGATAACTAGCTTTGAATCTAATAATTAGCATTTTTTTATCTTAGTTTCAGGACGTTCGAAAACTTTTGAGCGATAGTGAGAGTATATATGAAAGGCTTATTTCAATAGTGGTACAAGTCCATTTTTCTTCATTGTGAGATACAGAGTCCTAAAGTTAAGTGAGCGCTGAAAAATCTGCAGTTGAGATACCAGAAATATTCAAGCATATAGCTTCTTGCTAGAGATGAACCTTTCTTTCTGTTTGTTTGGATCATTAATTTCAGAAGCATTATAGGCAGAAAAGTGGAGGTAATGGACTTGTTCCACTATTGAAATAAGCCCTTGACACACACACACACACACACACACACACACACACACACACACACACACACACACACACAATATACAGTCGAAGTTAAGCGCTGTCGGGCTGGGTTAGCACTTGGGTGGGTGACCATCTGGTCTGCCGAGTGCTGTTGGCAGACGGGGTGCACTCAGCCCTTGTGAGGCAAACTGAGGAGCTACTTGAGTGTGAAGTAGTGGCCCCAGTCTCGTGAAGTGACGTACGGCCGGGAGAGCTGTGTGCTGGCCACATGCCCCTCCATATCCGTATGCAGTGACGCGTGTGGGCAGAGGAAGGCACGGCGGCCGGTCGGTACCGTTGGGCCTTCCCAGGCCTTTCCAGACGGAGTTCAGTTTCATATGTATATAAATATATTGTTCTTTGGCCTGATATGTGCTGCGGGCCCATCAGAGAGAAAACTTCCCTGTAATAAGTAAATTCACGAATGTCCTGTGTCGTTAGTGTAATGTTTGTAAATGTCGGCGTCTTTGTGTTTCTTCAGAGACGCCGAGACGCGGAGAGGCAGCGTATGATGGACGAAGAGCCGGCGAAGGAGAAGAAGGCACCGCTGGCGGAGGCGGAGAAGTTGAGCGACGCCGAGGAGGTGTGAACCCGGGACCGCGGCATACAGCGCGCGGACGTGCCTCGCGTCCGATCCACCTGTTGCAGCCGGCCGCACTCTGAATGCAAAACATGCGGCGCCCATTAAGCGCCGAGCGGGGGCGCCCAAATAAATAGTGCCAAACACTGTGGACACGTCCACAAAAAAACTGTACTTTAGCGTGTGTTAACAACTCACCTCGATAATCCAGCAATTCGCCATGAAGTCATTTCTGGAACATTCCATCCAGAATTATATGCTGCCAACTCACCCATCACTTCATTTAGCACTGGCTGACGTGAAAATTCATACCACCATGTCTCGTTAGGTTACGTTTATTCCTGTTTTGTGTTGAATCTCTGTCTTTCTACTATTAAGGTCGATCAGCAGGGACTTGTAGATAATGTACCATATGAACCTCTTTAACACATCACGGTTTTGCCCCAGTGCAACAACTCCTCTTGTCATTGCCGCGGAAAAGGTGACGATATGGGCTGTTTGTGACAGCAAGACATTTCCCATGGAAATTGCATGTCGCCATGTACAGTTCACAGGCATGTCGAATATCTTGTATCCATTCACTTTGCATCTTCTGCAGCTGTGTCCCTAACGTAAGAGATATCGCTCGGTCGTAGGTTCATGGATAGCACTCACCTTGACTGCGATGACGGCAACATATGATTAATAGGCTGCCTGGCTATTTAAAATTATTTCATTTAACGTGAGAATTATTGATCACAGTAACTTTGAATAATGATCTCAAAAAATTGAAATAGAACATAAAACAGCACTCCGTCTTCAGGCCACAAGTGGCCCATCGGGACCATCCGACCGCCGTGTCATCCTCAGCTGAGGATGTGGATAGGAGGGGCGTGTGGTCAGCACACCGCTCTCCCGGTGGTTATGATGGTTTTCTGTGACCAGAGCCCTACTGTTCCGTCGAGTAGCTCCTTAATTGGCATCACGAGGCTGAGCGCACCCCGAAAAATGGCAACAGCACATGGCGGCCCGGATGGTCACCCATCCAAGTGCCGACCACGCCCGACAGCGCTTAACTTCGTTGATCTGACGGGAAACGGTGTATCCACTGCGACAAGGCCGTTGCCCAAAATAGAACATAAAGTCAATATTATTTCCAACATATGCCCCCTCTATGTATGAGCGATGTTTAATAACTATTGCACCACTTTTTTACTGAAGGCAGGTTGGTTTTGTTCAGGTTTCCAATACACCCTATTATTCCCTACTCTTCTGCCTACGGTACAAGACCATGCCTCAGGCATGGATGTGTGTGTGTCCTTAGGTTAGTTAGGTTTAAGTAGTTCTAAGTCTATGGGACTTATGACCTCAGATGTTAAGGCCCATAGTGCTTACAGCCATTTGAACCATTTTGAACCATCTTATTTCATTATGTTTCTTATTTTATTATGTTTATGGTGTCTCCATATCCACATCTCTACCAGTTCGAATTTGTTTTTAACTGCTTCCCACGGTTCATGATGCTCTTCTGCAAATGACAATCCCCAAAAAGGAAAGCTAACCGAACTCTTTTCCAACTTCTTGTTTGCTTATCCATACATAGGTTTCAATGAGTAACAATTGTCACATCACTGTGACTGTTTAATATCGGGTCACTATTTTCAGCTTAGATTTTGAAATAAAAGCTCTCCACAAGTGAAGTTTCTTCACGAGAACTCTGTTCTTTACATCGTGTGCCATCTACGTTTCTCTTCACAATCAGCTTCTTTAACCATACAGTGAAATGTATTCTTGCATTACACTAATTTCAAGATTTCGAAATGATATCACTGTAGGTAAATGTATTCCAAATAAACCACTTATTAGCTTGCAAAGCAGTAAGTTAATGAGTGAATGTGTTCCAGATACATTATCTGCAGGCTTGCAAAGCAATAAATGAGACTGAATGCATTCGAAAAACACCATTTGCAAGCTTGCAGCGCAATAATGAAATGAGTAAAATTGTTCCAAATACGCTATATGCAAAAACGTCCAAAATTCACTGACTTTTCTCTGTACATGTAATTTTATTGTACTGGTGTGGTACACATTTGCATCCTTAAAGGAACAGAAGATCTATGGTTGTATGTTATTCTCCTTTCTTCTCTGCTTACTGTTTTATTGTGGAGCAGCTGACTTGACCTCCCACAAGTATGGTGTAGTTACTTTTTACACGGGTAGTGCAGTATTCATTTTGATTGTATTCATCGTTAAAGCGTTTGCTATGGTCTGTTGTTGTCTCCTTGTGAATGGAAACTGTCTCATAACTTTAACATAGAATGATCATACTTGCACAGAAACTTTAGGAAGAACTTGTCTAGTGGCCTGGAACTGTACTGGTGAACGGATTCGAATCTCACCCAGCATTTTGATCCACCATCGACTTCCATCATAGTACTCCCTTCTTAAATGATCGACTTTAATAGTGTGTTCCATCGCAACGTCTCATGAGGACATTAATTTCTAGATATAGCTATGAGGTTTTTTTTTATATATTGAATTATCGTATAGAACTAGTATTAACTTTATATTTTATTACTATTTTACTTCCATTGTGTAATACGAAATCGAAAAAAATTAGGAACAGCTAAATGAGACAAAACGTATGGTTTAAAATGTCCTTTACGATTCGCCGTTAAGTATTTATTGTACTGGAGCTTGTCAATCTAATAAAGACATACAAGCATATTCTGGCTGTATCTCGTCAAATTAACTGATTATGTGTGTGTGTGTGTGTGAGAGAGAGAGAGAGAGAGAGAGAGAGAGAGAGAGAGAGAGAGAAATAAAGTACACAATGACAATACTGTGTGAGTGAAATACTGTGTGAGTGAAAATATTTCCTTTCTTTCTATACATTCACAATTTTTCTTTGCGTTTTATTGGTCTTGTATTTAAAGTTTATTTGTTAATGTAGATGGAATGTTTTCTAAAATGCATGACACACAGCTGGTTAACTGTCTTTTAATACAACTACCGGTTCTGGTTTTCACCATTATCGCTGTATTTGTGTACACCAAACTAAAGCGTGATGCAACTAGAAACATACAAGGCCCACTCAGTCTTACGCAGGGCTTATAAACTAATACATACAAAGATTAGTCACATGTCATAGCATATCACATCATTGTGACAATCCATATAATTACTGTCCTATCTAAATTTCGAAACATCTACAGAAACAAGGAGGTATCCGTGCACAAAAGATGATGTGTCCAATGGGAAAGCAAAGTTACAACTGACCGTCAGCTAAATGTAAACAGTCAAAGAGTACCCAGTGATATTAGTTAAGACGAACAAACCAAAACAAAGATGTGACTAATGCTTCTACATACATTCAGTGTTAAAAGGTATGACAGCATTTTATACAAAAAAACTGATTCTTAAAAACAATAATTTGAAATTTACTTATTTTTACACTACAACTGGAAGTCACATGTACAAGAGCATTACGAAAAAGGAAAATACACACATCAAAAAAAGTTTTGCATCACCTCGGTTCCCAGAACTCCCGAAAATAGACGTAGACTGTGGATATTGTAACACCAACACAGTCCCTTTCATTGTTCAGAGATATCATTAAACCCGCCCAACTCCGCAGCTTGTGGTCGTGCGGTAGCGTTCTCGCTTCCCACGCCAGGGTTCCCGGGTTCGATTCCCGGCGGGGTCAGGGATTTTCTCTGCCTCGTGATGACTGGGTGTTGTGTGATGTCCTTAGGTTAGTTAGGTTTAAGTAGTTCTAAGTTCTAGGGGACTGATGACCATAGATGTTAAATCCCATAGTGCTCAGATCCCTTTGAACCATTTTTTTTAAACCCGCCCAAAGATGTAAACAACCAAGCATGAGCAGCGCCTATTAGACGGAGGGGGTCCGACAACCGATCAGTTCCAGTCATTCAACTAGGAAGGAGGTACACGGCTCGTGTTGTCTATAGTTCAACCATGCCCAGATGGTCAATACCACGGTTCCATCGAGTACACATTGTTACTTTGTGCCAGGAAGGGCTCTCAACACGGGAATTGTCCAGGCGTCTCGGGGTGAACCAAAGCGAAGTCGTTCGGACATGGAGATACAGAGAAACAGGAACTGTCAAAATGGTTCAAATGGCTCTGAGAACTATGGGACTTAACATCTGTGGTCATGAGTCCCCTAGAACTTAGAACTACTTAAACCTAACTAACCTAAGGACATCACACAACACCCAGTCATCACGAGGCAGAGAAAATCCCTGACCCCGCCGGGAATCGAACCCGGGAACCCTGGCGTGGGAAGCGAGAACGGACTGAGCGCCTAGAACCGCTAGACCACCGCGGACGGCTTCAGGAACTGTCGATGACATGCCTCGCTCAGAGCGCCCAATGGCCTACTGCAGTGGATGACAATCGTAAAATGCGTTTTAGACAGGTACGTGCCGAGTAAAACTGTGAGGGACGGGAAAAACCCACCGTGGTACAACAACAAAGTTAGGAAACTACTGCGAAAGCAAAGAGAGCTTCACTCCAAGTTTAAACGCAGCCAAAACATCTCAGACAAACAGAAGCTAAACGATATCAAAGTTGGCGTAAGGAGGGCTATGCGTGAAGCGTTCAGTGAATTCGAAAGTAAAATACTAGGTACCGACTTGACAGAAAATCCTAGGAAGTTCTGGTCTTACGTTAAATCAGTAAGTGGCTCGAAACAGCATGTCCAGACACTCCGGGATGATGATGGCATTGAAACAGAGGATGACAAGCGTAAAGCTGAAATACTAAACACCTTTTTCCAAAGCTGTTTCACAGAGGAAGACCGCACTGCAGTTCCTTCTCTAAATCCTCGCACAAACGAAAAAATGGCTGACATCGAAATAAGTGTCCAAGGAATAGAAAAGCAACTGGAATCACTCAACAGAGGAAAGTCTACTGGACCTGACGTGATACCAATTCGATTCTACACAGAGTACGCGAAAGAACTTGCCCCCCTTCTAACAGCCGTGTACCGCAAGTCTCTAGAGGAACGGAAGGTTCCAAATGATTGGAAAAGAGCACAGGTAGTCCCAGTCTTCAAGAAGGGTCGTCGAGCAGATGCGCAAAACTATAGACCTATATCTCTGACGTCGATCTGTTGTAGAATTTTAGAACATGTTTTTTGCTCGAGTATCATGTCGTTTTTGGAAACTCAGAATCTACTATGTAGGAATCAACATGGATTCCGGAAACAGCGATCGTGTGAGACCCAACTCGCTTTATTTGTTCATGAGATCCAGAAAATATTAGATACAGGCTCCCAGGTAGAAGCTATTTTTCTTGACTTCCGGAAGGCGTTCGATACAGTTCCGCACTGTCGCCTGAAAAACAAAGTAAGAGCCTACGGAATATCAGAACAGCTGTGTGGCTGGATTGAAGAGTTTAGCAAACAGAACACAGCATGTTGTTATCAACGGAGAGACGTCTACAGACGTTAAAGTAACCTCTGGCGTGCCACAGGGGAGTGTTATGGGGCCATTGCTTTTCACAATATATATAAGTGACCTTGTAGATAGTGTCGGAAGTTCCATGCGGCTTTTCGCGGATGATGCTGTAGTATACAGAGAAGTTGCAGCATTAGAAAATTGTAGCGAAATGCAGGAAGATCTGCAGCGGATAGGCACTTGGTGCAGGGAGTGGCAACTGACCCTTAACATAGACAAATGTAATGTATTGCGAATACATAGAAAGAAGGATCCTTTATTGTATGATTATATGATAGCGGAACAAACACTGGTAGCAGTTACTCCTGTAAAATATCTGGGCGTATGCGTGCGGAAGGATTTGAAGTGGAATGATCATATAAAATTAATTGTTGGTAAGGCGGGTACCAGGTTGAGATTCATTGGGAGAGTCTTTAGAAAATGTAGTCCATCAACAAAGTAGGTGGCTTACAAAACACTCGTTTGACCTATACTTGAGTATTGCTCATCAGTGTGGGATCCGTACCAGATCGGGTTGACGGAGGAGATAGAGAAGATCCAAAGAAGAGCGGCGCGTTTCGTCACAAGGTTATTTGGTAACCGTGATAGCGTTACGGAGATGTTTAACAAACTCAAGTGGGAGACTCTGCAAGAGAGGCGCTCTGCATCGCGGTGTAGCTTGCTCGCCAGATTTCGAGAGGGTGCGTTTCTGGATGAGGTATCGAATATATTGCGTCCCCCTATATATACCTCCCGAGGAGATCACGAATGTAAAATTAGAGAGATTAGAGCGCGCACGGAGGCTTTCAGACAGTCGTTCTTCCCGCGAACCATACGCGACTGGAACAGGAAAGGGAGGTAACGACAGTGGCACGTAAAGTACCCTCCGCCACACACCGTTGGGTGGCTTGCGGAGTATAAGTGTAGATGTGGCTGTAGATGTAGACTGCTACCTACGGATTATGGCTGGGAGGAACCCTGGCAGCAACGCCACCATGTTGAATAATGCTTTTCGTGTAGCCACAGGACGTCGTGTTACGACTCAAACTGTGCGCAACAGGCTTCTTGTAGTCTTAGGCCTCGATTAGCTTATGTTTTACCGGCACTAGTGCCTTCTGTTGTTGTACCGCCGTACTAGCGCGGGCAACGTGATTTTCCTCTGCGCGCTAGTTTGCATGTGGCCGTCTAGCAGACCGTTTAGTGACGTGTTTTCCTTTTGCATATGATGTACGCGTAACTCAAAACTGCGCTACACCCGACTGTTTTAAGGTATTCTCCGTTACTTTATTTGTCTGTACCCCCTCCTTCGTTTTGCTTACGTCCAAACATTTATCGCCGGTTTTTATCCTTTTAAGTTGACGCAATTGGATTTGTTCCAATCTAATTTGTTCAGCCGTTCTTGCTTTAGATGGTTTGTTACCATGGTTGCGGCTAACAGCCCTAGCAGCCGGTGCTACGTATAGCTTTGACAGCCTTTCATCAGTGTTAATTCCCTTTTTAAAAGTGCCTTTCAAACATCAGTGTTAATTCCCTTTTTAAAAGTACCTTTCAAACATGAGTGTTAATTTCCTTTTTTAAAGTTTTTAAAATTATTTTTAAAATTTTAGCACAGCTTAGAACCACGCCCCTTAACTTATAGTTTTGTATAATTTCATTCTTGCTTTTCCTCATCTTTTAGAAAATCTGCGGAAGCGTTAATTCATGCGAAACGCGTTATTTGTAAAAAAAATAACTTTGCAGCCGGGATTGTCTGTTTATATAATCATGGAAACTGGTTGTTGTACTATTCAGGCCGTCATGGAATGGAGTAAGCTTTAGAAAACAGTATTTCTACTAGCTTTCGGATTATCGCTCTGTCTCTGGTAGAAGTACACTCATTTGCACGCACAACCACACAAATATCAAAATGCACGCACCCATAGCCACAGCGAGACTGAAATTTACTCGTAGTCAACATTTAATATCACAAATATTTAAACGGGAATGACAGTGATGTTGTTTTCTTTTTCGAGTAGTTTTAGTCACACTTGACGTACTGCTTAGTAGTTTTCCGCCAGTCCTAACAGTTTTCCACCGTCAAGTTCTGACGTAAACAGTTACAGAATGAGGAGTAAACTATTAGTGTCTATTGTTTAGTAAAGTACAGATATATGATGTCATCTCCCTCTAATATTTCAGCTTGACAACAGTGTTTGTTAAAGGCCCATAGATACTGTTGTAAATTCCATTTACCTCTCTGTATGCTTTTTTTCTAAGTGCATCTATAATTCAATATAATATTACTAAAGTGGGACTTGTAAGGAAATCTGGACATATGGATGTAAGCACCATGTGTACCATAGGCAAAGAAATATAATTATATAGAACGTAGCAACCAGTCGCGGAAACACAATTTATTTATGTTATTGCAAATCGATTTCGACTGATATCAGTCATCATCGGTGCATTTTTTTTAACCGATACATGCCATAAGTAGAAGTACTGTCCTTGGCAGATTTCTACTATGAAAAAGATAAATAAATTATGTTTCGCGATTGGTTGCTACATTCTTTATAATTTTATATTCCACAGTCACTGCACAGAAAGATAACCTTATGGAGCCCAACATTCAGAAACATAATTGTTGTGTAATGGAATCGGATATTTTTCCATGGCATACACCCTGTTCCATCGACACGTCTTATTACGGATTTGCCGGCCGTTGTGGCCGAGTGGTTCTAGGCGCTTTAGTCCGGAACCGCGCTGCTGTTACGGTCGCAGGTTCGAATCCTGCCTCGGGCATGGATGTGTGTGCAGTCCTTAGGTTAGTTAGGTTTAAGTAGTTCTAAGTTCTAGGGGACTGATAACCTCTGATGTTAAGTCCCTTAAAGTGCTCAGAGCCATTTGAACCATTTATTACGGATTTATCGTTTGCACGTTGACTCTGGTATGCTTTAATCGGATTCTGAATGCTGAATTATTATTTCTCAGTATTAGCGAGCTGTGATTCACATGTGTGTGGATTATACCACGTCGCTAAGTACTTGTTCACAGACGACACGTAACCCTGTCGCACTGGCCTTAACGTACCAACAATACTACTCCACAGAGAGTAAAGTGGTGGCTTTTTCTTAACTCTGCTGAAGACTTCTTACGTAAACAAACACTTATCTCTAATTTTAAAATGAAAATTACTCGTAACTCTGTGCTGTCTCTCCCGCAAAATATCCAGACGTTTTGCTTAGTGCTATATATAATCCCATATGTCAGCAGTATCTCGGGTTCGAAGTTTGCAGCTGATTTACGTTCCTACGTCAAGCAGGACATCAAAACGAATGCAGATTTTCAACATGTGTGTGCTGTGAATGCACATAACTTTTAGGTGATTTTGTATCACTGACTACTGACAGGTTGGTGACTGCATGCAGCACACAGAAATTTTGATGTTAATGGTTGTTGATAATTATTTATTGTGTTGCTATGTGTGTTACCTAGTGGCAGTTACATAAAAGTTTCCCTTTTTCACTAGCAATTCGGCATTGAGAACGGACATACCTCTCTCACTTTGATATTATATCGCATCAAAACATTTGTCACGCGTTCGGTAATGTCTCGTTAACGTAGAGTTTAGTGAATAGTGCCGTGAAAGAGGGGTTTCGATGATGCCCTTAGGTCTGATAAACAGGCAAGTATTACGGAGAATGCTTCGTGAAAGCAAATAGAAATCCCTGCAGCGAACACGACGTTTTTTTCGCATAACGCTATTGAGAAAATTTAGAGACCCGGGATTTGAAAATGACAGCAGAATGAACGGAGAATGCTTCGTGAAAGCAAATAGAAATACTTGCAGCGAACACGACTTTTTTTTCGCATAACGCTATTGAGAAAATTTAGAGAACCGGGATTTGAAACTGACAGCAGAATGAATCTATCACCACCACTGTAAAGGAGGGAAGCAGATGAAAGTTAGACAGATGGAAACAAGTAATTAAACTACTCTGTTGGCAGATTAAGCCGGCCGCGGTGGTCTCGCGGTTGTAGGCGCGCAGTCCGGAACCGCGCGACTGCTACGGTCGCAGGTTCGAATCCTGCCTCGGGCATGGATGTGTGTGATGTCCTTAGGTTAGTTAGGTTTAAGTAGTTCTAAGTTCTCGGGGACTGATGACCACAGCTGTTAAGTCCCATAGTGCTCAGAGCCATTTTTGGCAGATTAAAACTGTGTGCCGGACCGAGACTCGGGACCTTTGGCTTTCGCGGGCAAGTGCTATACCATCTGAACTACCCAAGCACGACTCACGCCCTGTCCTCACAGCTTTACTTCAGCCCGTACCTCGTCTCCTGCTTTCCAAACTTCACAGAAGCTCTTATGGGAACCTAGTAGAACTAGCACTCCTGGAAGAAAGGATATTGCGGAGACATGGCTTAACCCGTGAAAGGCAAGTGTCCCGAGTTCGAATGTCGGTTCGGCACACAGTTTTAATCTGCCAGGAAAGTTTCATATCAGCGCACACTCCGCTGCAGAGTGAAAATCTCATTCTGGAAGTAAATAAACTGCTTATTAGTTCGAAGGTAATTGCAATAACTGTTAATACGTTTATTCCACTGCCAGACGAGTAGATCAGTGCCTTCACGGAAAAGTACATTATCTACCGTAATCTTAATAGTTTTCCTCCATGAAGTCCTCACATAAACAGTTAGAGAATGAGGAGTAAGTTCTTTTTAGTGTCTCATGTTTAGTAAAGCATAGATATGTGATATCATCTCCTCTAATATTACATCTTAACAATAGTGTTTCCGGTTGTGTAGAGTCATGATTGTACCAGGGCGCGTACCTCTTGGTCCGAACGGAATTGACTACATTCGGGAGGACGACGGTTCAATCCCGCGTCCGGCCATCCTGATTTACGTTTTCCGTGATTTCCCTAAATCGCTCCAGGCAAATACCGGGATGGTTCCTTTGAAAGGGCACGGCCGACTTCCTTCCCTAATCCAACGAGACCGATGACGTCGCTGTCTGGTCTCCTCCCCCAAACAACCCAACCGAATTGGCTGCCATGAATGCCCTTCTTCAGGGCTCCAAAAATACAGAAATCGGACCGAGACTGTGTGGAAGATGTGTAAGGGATTCCCTGCTAAATTTCTGCAGCGTGCTGGAAAGAATCTTCGCAACATGTGGGCTAGTATTCTAGTGGTTGATTGTAGTGGAGCGGCGCACATGTTGCCGAGGTTGTTTTGAATGTACCCACCCACATGTTGCCAATGTTGGTTTGAGTGGGCCGACCCACATGTTGGCAGTGTGGTTTCTGATGCCCCGTACACATGTTGCCAAGGTTTTTTTGTGGAACACTGCAGAAGTTTCACGGGGACCCCCTTAAACATACTCTATACAGTTCGGATCTCTCCGCATGCGATTTCCATATGTTTGGAGCCGTTGATCTGCTTCGGACGAAGAGGTGCAAGCCTGGGAATAATGATGTTTCCGTAGAAAACGAAAACGATTCTGCACAACGGCACCGACCGTCTTGCCTCACAGTAGGATGAGTGTATTAACATTTACGGCGGTTACTTTTGAAATAATAAACAGTTTACTTACTTTTCTCCATCGATTTTCATTTCACTGCCCCTTATACACCGAAGCGCCAAAGAAACAGGTACAGGCATGCGTATTCAAATATAGAGATATGTAAACAGGCAGAATATGGCACTGCGATCGGCGACACCTATATAAGACCACAAGTATCTGGCGCAGTTGTTAGATGTGTTACCGCAGCTACAATGACAGGTTATCAAGATTTAAGTTTGTTTGAACGTGCCGTTGTAGTTGGCGCATGAGCGATGGGACACACCATCTCCAACGTAGCGATGAAGTGGGGGTTTTCCCGTACGACCATTTCACGAGTTTACCGTGAACATCAGGAACCCGGTAAAACATAAAATTTCCGACATCGCTGCGGCTGGAAAAAGATCCTGCAAAAACGCGACCAACGACGACTGAAGAGAATCGTTCAACATGACAGAAGTGCAACCCTTCCGCAAATTGCTGCAGATTTCAATGATGGGCCATCAACAAGTGTCAGCGTGCGAACCATTCAAGGAAACATCATCGAAATGAGCTTTCGCAGCCGAGGGCCCACTCGTGTACCCTTGATGAGTGGACGACACGAAGCTTTACGCCTCGCGTTGGCCCATCAACACCGACATTGGACTGTTTATGACTGGAAGCATGTTGCCTGGTCGGACGAGTCTCGTTTCAGATTGTATCGAGCCGATGGAAGTGTACGGGTGTGGAGACAACCTCGTGAATCCTTGGACCCCGCATGTCAGTAGGAGAGTGTTCTAGCTGGTGGAGGCGCCGTAATTGTGTGGGGCGTGGCAGTTGGAGTGACGTGGGACCCCTGAAACGTCTAGAAATGACTCTGACACGCACGTACGCATCCTGTCTGATACCTGCATCCATGCATCTGCTCTTTGCATTCCGAGGACTTGGACAATTCCAGTAGGAGAATGCGACACCCCACACGTCTAGAATTGGTAGAGAGTGTCTCCAGGAACACACTGCTGAGTTTAAACTCTTCGCTGGCTACCAAACTCCCCAGACATGAAGATTATTGAGCATATCTGCGATGCCTTGCAACGTGCTGTTCTCCAGCCCCTCCTACTCTTACGGAGTTATGGACAGCCCTGCAGGATTCATGGTGTCAGTTCCCTCCAGCACTACTTCACACACTTGTCGATTCCACACCATGTCGTATTGCGACACTTCTGCACGCTTGAGGAGGCCCTAAGTGATATTAGGCAGGTGTACCAGTTTCTTTGGCGCCGCAGTTTTCATTTCTCTTATGCCGAGTGTGTTTGAATAAAGAGAACGACTCCTTACATTTTGTTTTGATCCTAATCGTTGCATAGTATATGTCAAAGGTTTGTCACGCAGCAGTGAATTCTTCTGTTATATTTAGTAGGATTTAATTATAACCGTCACATGATCAATTTCAATATAGTCTAAACCATATCGTTTGTTCTGCCCGTTGTTGAGGTGTATCAGATGTATAGTGAGTAGGTTTCGTAATATATACGTAATATATAATAATAGAATTGGTTCTGTTACGCGTTTGCAGTGGCCATCAAATTGCTGATGTTCGTTTCCACTCAGTTTATCCTGTATTTTGATCGATAGCCTATCAACGTGCTTCTTAATATTATGTAAAGAATATATTTATGGAGCCGTGGTAGGAAGTCACGCCTGGCTGTGATTCCATCGTAGTGATAGAGGTATAGAAAGAGCCAGTCGTAGGTTGACGCTGAGACAGCTCCCTGTCTAACGGTATTATTAAAATGAGTATACAGTCTGTCTTTTAATTGCAATTGAGCGTTTCACGCTATTAGCGCATCATCAGACAGGAGCGATAAGGAAACAATTACAGCTCGGAGCGATAAGGAAACAATTACAGCTCAAACAAGTGAACATAGCGAGCAGGCGATCTTACACCGCTAAAAGATGACTGAGTTTAAAAACTTACGTGATTAGATACTGAAAATGTTTCGTATAAGACCCCCTTGTTATGTAAAACCGCCGTGGAAAACACACTTGTCATAAACTGTAAGTTAGGGGAACCCTAAAAATATAAATGGCAAATATTGACTATAAGGAGTTATGGAGGGGTGAATAAAATATGAAAATAATAAGAAAGGATGTGTCTAAGAGGGGTAAAGAGGGGAAAAGGGCAGGAGGTGAGTACATGGGGAACATTAAGTTTTAATATGAAAGGAATACGGATGATGAGAGTAAGAGAGGCGATAATGTGAAGTGATGTTCGAGTCAGATAGAGGGCAATGTTGCGACAAAAGAAAGGGAAACCTGTTGTGCTGTTAGAGGATTTTTTTTTCTTTTTGTCTGCGAGGAATCAAAAAAATCTGGAACAGATTTCTGAAACAAAAGGAGAGGTTTTAATGAGCGGTTTTAATGGGGGAACAGGATAAGAGAAATCGGGGAGGGGGAGGGAGGGCAGAGTGGTATTGGGGGGGGGGGGGGCGGGGGCGGGGGCGGAGCATGAAAAGTTCAGTTTGGAAAAAAGATAGATATCATAGTATCGTATGATTTCTCATGATCAGCTGATAGTTAAGACCCTACTCTGCAGACAGCTTCAAGAACATGGAAATTTTTAGTTCTTACAAAATTGAAAGCTTTTTTCCCCTTTGGGGTCAGAGCAGAGGATTTGCAACTTGACTAGAGGAGGCTGATTATGACTGCTTTTTCTGAGATGATCGGAAAAAGAACGAGTTGTTTCTAACAGCACCTTTCTTTCTTAGAAGGCACTCTTGATATCTAGTGTTAAGGGCTCGTCCAGTTTGACGTTTGCGCGATGATGGACGCTGTAAGAACACGATTTTTTAGACCCCAGTGTGAGAAAATGAATCTTTCAAATTTCTTTCGTTCTGATAAAAACGGTATTGGACCTTATCGTTGACTATTGGAAGCTGCCTTGTCCGGATGGAATATTGGCAAGTCTGTAAGAGAGGTCTCATAGAAAAGGTAAGGAGAGATAGATGAGCTATGAAGTAATCGCTCTGGGAATGAGATTTTTTAGTTGTATTCTGTTGAACACGGCAGTACTTTGTAATTGCTAAATATGTATGGGAATTGATATACGTCCTGATCCCCTCCCTCACCCCACCCCCTCATCCCCTCAAGCCCTCTCCTCTTCCCCCTCCCTTTGACAACCTCCACCACCTAAACCCTATCTCTGCCCGTCACCTTCCCTCCGCTCCTTGTACATCTCTTACTTCACACTCGCTCCATTCATCTTCTCCTCCATCTCTGTCAATATCGTCCTTACCCTTCTTTACATCCATTACCTCCCTCCTTGTTCGTCTCCTCCTATCTTGTCTGTCTGACCATATTTATTGTTACTACAAACTGAATCTTGATACCGAGCGAGGTGGCACAGTGGTTAGCACACTGGACTCGCATTCGGGAGGACGACGGTTCAATCCCGTCTCCGGCCATCCTGATTTAGGTTTTCCGTGATTTCCCTAAATCGCTTCAGGCAAATGCCGGGATGGTTCCTTTGAAAGGGCACGGCCGATTTCCTTCCCCATCCTTCCCTCACCCGAGCTTGCGCTCCGTCTCTAATGACCTCGTTGTCGACGGGACGTTAAACACTAATATCATCCTCCTGAATCTTGATTGGTAATAAAAGTCAAAATGAATGGGTAAATCGGTTGGGATTATTAGTACACGAGAGTTTGAAAGACACCTTTCCAGCTGCTGGATCTGCGAGGACAGTAGCTTTAACAACAGTATTTCGTGTGGTTTTAATGTAGGCAGGATTATAAAGGTAGCCATAAACCCAACTTTCTTTTTTCTGTTGGAAATAAGTGCGAAAAGCAGAACAAAACCTCACATATTCACAGCACAGCTTAGCGTGTTCTTTCTTGCAGCCGGTTTAACAGAAAGTGTTTATTGTGTATCAACTCTAAAACTCCAACAATTTATGCTGTGCTTTGTCAGTCAGTCAGTCAGTTGGTCGAGAAGGGATTCGCCCAATCGAATCTTTCCTTGAATTTGTGTGAGTTGGAACAAAACAATGTCAGCAAGACCGTGAATTTACTGAAACGAAATAAATCGTGATTCATTGTTCCGGAGTCATAGTGGTTAGTCGGTTGATTTGAGAGAGAGAGGTGGGGGGGGGGGACCAAACAGCGAGGTCATCTGTAGCATTGGATGAAGGAAGGCTGGGGAAGGAAGTCCGACGTGGCCTTTCAAAGGAACCATCCCGGCATGTGCCTGAAGCGATTTAGGGAAATCACGGAAAACCAAACCTAAATGACGATAGCCGGACGCGGGTTTGAGCGTCGTCCTCCCGAATGGGAGTCCACCTGAGCCACCTCGCTCAGTGAGTTATAGTTGGAACGCGCTTGAGACATTGTGGTTAGATTTGCCTCCAGTTGTTGTCTACGCTCTTCGTCAGTTTCGTTGGTTCGCGGATCATGCAGTTGGCCTGCGTTGCGCGTACGCCGACCGATATTTCGACGCCTCACTGGTGGTATTTTTTCCGAAGAAATAAACCACGAACTGAAATCAAATGAACATTTACAACACATCCAGTAACCGTGAAGTGGCATAGATTCAGTATTTGCAACACACCGAAGTTATGATTATCACCGATAGCACACTGAAATATCGCCTTAAATTGTATCCTTTTTCTCAGAGTATGAATATTCAAGGCGGAGTTTGTTGTTGTTACGAAAACATGTAACAGTAGAACTATCAAACTGAACGTCCAATTTTTTGTTGTTGTGAAAACATGTGACAGCAAAACTGCGAAACCGACCATCGCAGTTCTTTCATTGAGATTTTCAGACAAAAGTACCAGTCAAATTCCCGACTTTTCCGGTAGACTTCCCAATAATTTTCGTTCAGGCAAACCTTTTACTGACAATTGGCGACACAATAAAAAAAAATTAGCCAAATCGGTCCACCCCCTTCTCATGTGATGATCTTTGATACTTGAGACAGTTGATTTTTATTTATCTGGATTCAGTGTACCAAATTAGAACGACATTCGCTGGTATTGGCCATGTACCTCCAGTTCGCAAGCTGCTCCAGCACCGCCACCTGTTTGGCTGTCGACTCCAGCTATTTGTTGACCGTCACCTCGTTACACCACTTTTGTGTTTACGGTCTGAGAGGACACTGCAGTTCCACGTTTCTCAGTCAGACGGTTGTGTATGTGTGTAAACGTGTACGTACTGTTGCGCTGGTTCTTCCTTCTGCCATGGTGAGTTTTAATTACATGACACCTTTTGTTCCATTACTTTTATAGTTTCTCCCCCCCCCCCCCCCCACCCTCCCCTCCCCCAACTCCTTATACTAAATACGTTTGCTACTTTCTTAGAGTTCCCTACTCTAACTTGTAGTTTATGAGAAGGCTGTTCTCCATCGCCGTATTACATGACAACGGGGCCCATACTAAACGCTTTCGACGTCTAACCTAGTAAATTTGAAATTCACTCGTGTTTTAGCGATATTAGATCCGCTGTTCGTTATGTTCACGTGTTGGTGCTGTTATTGTTTCCTAATTGTTCCGCTAACCGCGCCATACGCGTAATCCCAATTAAAAAATTACATAATTGCAACAGAGACTTCACTCATTTGAATCGCTCATCTACTGTTGCCTCATGCCATAAGATAATGGAATGTACCGCAGCTTACCTTATCGATCACTGCAAATGGTCGCCTCCTGTTGCCAACTGAAGTTCACGATAAGGAAGATCTCCATGAGAATCAAATTAGTAAGCAGTGTATTTCGATAATTTCATCCCAGTGTTTTTACCCAACACCCTCAATATTGAACAAAATGCTCTCCTCTCTTGGGTTCCTAGTATATGTGCCAAAATATTTTCTAACTCTGAAAGCAAGTGCCTTGCTCCTTTAGAGATAAGTTTTACCTCACAGCATAAGATGGATATTTTTCTTCTGTTCGTGAGCTTAACCACTCCAAATTAGACCGATTTATGAAACTTGTTACCTCCCCCGTATGCGAATGTAGCGTACTTTTCAAAGGAAGGTAATTTAAAAAGATCTCCCAACTGAAGAAAATACACCACGCATCACATTGAATTCTTAATCCTAGGGACCTTCCAGTTTGCAAAAAGAGAGGTGAACGTCATTTATATTCAGTTTAGTACTCAGCAGTACGATCTTCTTAACAAAGATGTCACGTACAACAACCTAACCGTTTTAAATAAACAACGTACTACTGATCTCATTGCTGATTTTAATATTGGTTTAGATCTGGCAATTGATGACATAATGTCAATGAAAAATCTCAAAGCAAGTGATATAATAGAGAGAAAGTTACCTTCCAACACTGTTAGTAACCATCATAGAATAGTATTATCTGTAAATAAGAAGCTCAGAGAATATGGTGGCATCATTGCCAGCGCAAATGAATGCCATACAGATGTCATTTCTAGGGCTCAATATATAACTCGTTAACTTCTTCAATGAATTCACCATCCGCCCCGTAGATCATGACCCAATGCAGGCTTACATGAAAGAACTACAAGCTTGCGTCCTCGACTGTACTAATATAATTTGTCCTGATACTGACTACGAATACAGGTATGAATCTTAGGAGCACAACCCCCCGCTCCCAGATAAAGACCAATACAGAATATTTTCCGATCCGAGGTACTGTTAATTGTAGAGGCAACCTGATTCCAAGTTTGTACTAAAAGTGCTGAAATAATTTTACCCCTTTGAAATCTATTCCGTTCCTAACGAGAAAGTAATAGTTTAACGACTATAAGGATAATTTTTCTCGCCCTATTCTTGTTCGGCTTCCCTCGACATTATAAACAAATAACGGCCTTACAATTAGCAACTGCCTCACATGCTGTTTAGCAGAGATATTTGTCAGCGTCCCTGAACACCGATATTTCACGCAAGAATCCGCTCTTTGCAAGAAAATCCTTTTTTATTGCACATTCGTGGAAGACATCTCTATTATAATTGAATGCACTCACGGATGACGTACGGAATTTCGCGGATGAATTTTCTCATCTTCATTCAAAAATGGTTTTCACCCACCAGTCCGTCATCTGAGTGTTGTATCAACTACTAAAGATGCATCACTTGGTGAAAAATTATCTGCAACTGCTATTAGAGGAAATATGTATGGAAAGAGAAAAACCGGCATCGACCTCGATGAAAATGGTGGGGGGTTGTAAAAATATTAATTCTCATAATATTTTTATCTATATAAATCAATAACTTCAGCACTGATTATACATCGCTACCAACAATTTCTTTATTTTAGAAAATTGTATTTGGAATTTTAACTACGAACCACAAACGGAATACACATTTCAATAAAGTTTTCTGTAATAATTGAGTTATTAATGAAATTCGGCGGAAATACCTATTTTTCAATAACTTTGCATGATATGCACTATTTAATGATATTCTGGGCGATGAAATTAAAAAAAAAATAGGAAGAAAGAAAACGACAGGGATCTGAATCTGTACCGCCAGCCTCATAACCGTGACCCCTAGCCGTTGTGCTGCTTCTGCGTGGTCGAAATATGAATAACACTGCCGATATAGGTGTTACGGATAAAACTTGGAAACGAGTTTTCTCGGAAACTAGCGCACCGCATGAAAAGTTGCTTACTACATGCCAAGGAAAGGTTCCCTTACAACATATCCAAAACCCATTAAAGTCCGTGACTAACAGGCCTTGGGAGTTGAAAATACGAATTTGTGGCGAGCCGCATCGAACCAGTCAGAAGCCTACAGAGCAAGGCGGGGGCAGCGCTTGGCACACTGGACTAGCATTCTGGAGCACGACGGTCAAACCCGCGTCATCCAGATTAAGGTTTCCCGTTATTTCCCAGCTCATTCCAGGCAAATGCCGGGATTGTTCCTTCGAATGGGCACGGCCCGTTTCCTTCACCATCCTTGACGCAATCCGAGCTTGTGCTCTGTCTTTAATGACTTCGATGTCGACGGGACATTAAACCCAATCTTCTTTCCTTGCAATCATGGTGCCAGCTGACGGGTACCCGAGCGAGGTGCCGGTGAGACTTACCCATGGTGATGACGCAGCTCTGCTTGGTGTAGAGCGTCTCGCTCTCGATCAGGGTCTGGTCGATGCGTATCTCTTGCCTGACGTTGCTCTTGTTGAGGAACCCGAGGCCGCTGCCCAGGCCGGCCTCCCACGTGCTGCGACCGCTGGTCAGCTCGTCTGGAACACGGAGAGGGCACGCGTTGCTTTAGGACGGCTGCAGGTAGCGAGGAGGGGTGGCTGATGACCCGGGGAAATGCAGGTCTTTCTGTCGTGACTTAAAGAGAAGACCGCCGGTGATCTGACACAATCATATCGGCATGCCTGGGACAGCATGCCCAAGTAATACGTTCCAAATCACCACGCATAAAAACGGGATTCTCCGGGGCTCATATCTCAGTTTAGGTTAGTGATGAAGAGGTAGGGTAAAGTGTTTTGGATAGCCCTTGGGCCAGGGACCTTTCGTATACTCAACAGAAGGATCGTCATAGTGTCACTACTCTTCACTACAGGGTCAAAGCATAAAATTACTCATTTTTTCCTGCGTAGACAAATGGATCAAATCAGTTGGATCTTTTTGCGTTTTGTGTTATCTACGATGAGCTTGGTGGGACGTATGCAAGCAATACTAGGTCATGGGCGGTTCCTCGGGAAAACGCCACTGAAAGGGCCTTTTTGCTATATTTTCGCCGTCACCAACGGACGAAAACCCAGTCGAGGATTCTAAGACGGCGATGCACAGAAAATTCCTAAGATCCGATCTCGAACAACCTTGAAAATTTTCTTGACGTCTTCATCCAAGATACAGAGGTTAAAAGTTACCCTACTTCTACACGTAAAATCCGGTATGAGGCGAAATCTAAGTAATACATAACAGCAGCACATTGCTCAAATTTCAACGATGGGTTCTCTAGGCATTCATCTAGACGAGATATATCCCCGTTTTCGAAAATATTTAGCCGTTATCGAGAAACACCGAAATATTTTTGATGCCAAAATCCAGCCACAGATTCAGAGGCTGCTATGCACAGCAAATGCTTGCATTTTTACGATGTATCCCTCAGATCCCGATCTAGAATAATATTGACAATTTTCGTCGTATCTATTTCGGTTTCCGAGATACAGAGGTTCGAAGTTAGCCTTCTTGGACATGTAAAATCCGGTGTGAGGCGTAAACGTAGACTTAGCACAGAGCAGTATGCTGTAAAGTGTTCCCGTTATCATCTGGGAACACTGCGTTGTTACACGTAACCACGTAGAAATTTTTTTTGCATGTAAAATCCGGTCCAAGGATTTTTTGGAAAATTTTGTAAAGATTCTGAGGCAGCTGGTACTCCACATTTCAGCCAGTCTTTTACATAAACAGGAATACATTCACATTTTTTGTGCTCCATTTGGAGCATCTCTCCCCTGGTATATTATTTCTCAAGGCATCATCCCCTTTTCTCAACACATACTTGTCATATAATGGTGAAAGGGGTATGGTTAGAAAGTTTCTTTCACCGGCTTTTGATATTGCGTGCTAATTCTGTTCTTGAACTTGGTCTTCGGTGAAAATTTTAACATAAGAGACTTGTATCCATCATAGGAAACAATCATGGATGGCCAACTTCATAACAGTATTTTACGAAGCTAAGTTACTAATCGTTAATAAGAGGCTGCCTTTTCATATTTGCTTATAACAAATACCATTGTATTTTTTCTGAAATTCTTGTCAATGGGATAATTACATACCGGCGCGATCCATACAGTCTCACCTCTCATACAATTCTTTTTCATCGGCATTGATTTCAAGTCACCAATTTTTCCACTCCTACATTTTGTCATAGATCGATCAAATTTCTGGCTGACATCACTGACTCCAGACCGACTATTCCATGAACGAGGGGCTTATGACCTCACTGTGTAGTGCCTTAACCTCCCAACCAACTACCCAACAGTATTGTTGCTCGCAGAGTGCAACGTGACTTATGTTGGAGAAGGGTATGGGGAATGTGGGTGAGACGGCCTGCCGTCTGAGTCGGTGCTAGGAGAGCGCTACCGTGCGACAGAGAACCAACTTGGCCGTAGCTTCGTGCGGTGGTTCGCTGCGGACGTCAGAGCTACCTTCGGAAACCCAGAAGACGCGGGTTCTGTAGCACGACTAGCCCAACCGCGTGATCTGCAGGTACATGTCCTGCGCGGTGAAGTCGAAGTCCACGTCGAGATCGTTCGCGTCATCAACCAGCACCTGCAAAACAGAGACACGAGTGGTTCTTGTGTTTGTTTACAGAGAGTAATTGAAGGAACAGTAACAGCTTTACGACAGCTTGCCCTTGGAAAAGAAACAGGAATTCATGCAAGGAATGTTAAATGTGGCGGGAGAAGACGAAAATTAAATTACCTCGCAAGAAATTTGTGGTTTTGTGGAGCTTACGAAAAATGCGAAAGCACTGGATAGGGCGGCCCCTGCATTTGTACATGATATGTTGACCTAACTGCGTAATAAGCTTAAAATGATCAAAATAACAACAGCTGCGTTAAATAATTTATTAATTACAACTAATTTCGGGACATTATATTCTCATCTTCACATGACAAACTGTTGATTTTTCAATGCATAATCACCTTAAAATCTCTGTAATGGTAAATAACGGAAGTCCCACATTTACCTGATCAAAAGTGATCTCACGAAGCACGCAACCGTCATGAATAAAATAACCAACGAAACTGTAGAAAGACGTAACCCCGACATATAAACCAGAGGCATTCAAGTTATTATTATTATTATTATTATTATTATTTTCGTGTCAGAAACATTCATAAAACACAGTTCATACAATTGTTGAGAGATCAGCACAGTTTACATAACTTATGACCAAAATTTGGTCACTTCCAGTGCATTTTGCGTTGCCTGGTAAAGGTCATCTACTGTGTAGGTGTCTGGACGCAGTCGACACTGAAGCATATGCTGAACAGTCTATTCTTCCCCGTAGTCACATTGGTTTTCGTTTTCTTCAGTGTATCCGCATTTTCCCAGGTTAACCCTTGAGCTGCCCACTCCTGACTTCAATCTATTCAAGGACTTCCAGATTGGCAAATTCTCATCATGACCAGAGGGTAATGAGTCTGAAAATCTTTTCCAACCAGGAGGGTGGGATGTCTGAGCCCTGGATAGTCGCAATCTGGCTTCATCAGCCATGCTCTGAGGAAAAATTTCCTAAACTTAGTCGTTGTGGGTAAGGTTATTGCCCATGCATGGGATGCGTTTTTTCTGCTCCAGTTTCGTTCTTTCCCTGTTTGCTGCTGTTTCTCTCCGGAGGTTCTGCAATTCCTGCATTCTGGTAGAGCCATTCGACTGGAGTTGGCTTGAAGCAGCCCATTTAGGGCAATATCCACCTGGTTGACTTACAGCAACCAGGTACATGAAAGGAGTCTCCCCGAAGAATGCGACTGAGAAAAGCGACCGGTCGTACGCTGGGAGTCAAGATATGACGGCTGATCATTTCACACCAGACAAATCCATATACAAATCCTTTTTAGGGCCACAGCTTAGCATTGTCTCGAGAAGTAATGCAGCACTTTCTTTTCTCGGCCAGTTTAGATTGAAAAATGCGAAATTTGTTGTGGGACGTCGTGGAATATTCCCACTTCAGCGTCTATAGTTTCATGAAGTTCCGATTGGTGACGGCACTATACGCGTAGTCTTCAAAATGGCGTCTGTAATGTAGGAGCGTTCCAAGTTGAGAGCTGATTTTGAGTTTCTTCTGGCGGAAAACCAGAGCATGTCAGATCTTAGGCGTTTGCAGAATGTCTACGGAGACCTGGTAGTAAACAAAAGCACGGTGAGTCATTAGGCGAGACGGCTGTCATCATAGCAACAAGGTCGCACGAACCTGTCCTATCTCCAGCGTGCCAGCTGGCAGAACAAAGCTGTGACTCCTGCAATGTTGGACTTCAGCGTGCTCGTCGCTTCAAAAATGCAAACGAACTTTACTTCCCCACAACGCGAGGTCTCAAACGAGTCTACGCATCCGAGAGGAGCTCACAAAACTTCATTGGAGTGTTTTTCCTCAACCGCCCTACAGCCCGAGCCTCTAACCTTCCGATCTCCATGTGGTTCGCTCAATGAAGGTTGCACTCTGCGGGAAGGAGTACGTGGTCAGTGGAGAGGTCATCAACGCAGCAAGTTGTAGGCTCCGGCGTTGACCAGTAGAGTGGTACCATGCGGGCGTACAGGCCCTGCCAGTAAGGTGGCTTAAGGTCGTGGCATTGAACGGAGATCATGTTAGAAAATACGGTTTCGTAGCCCCGAGAATGGGGAATTGGTACAGTGGAAACTTGAATAAACCAACCCACTTCTAGAAGATAATGTGATAAGTTACTTACTGAACGCTCCTCGTAGTACATTCTCTGAGGCAGAGCGGCCAGCACCATGGAACTTTGCCATTCCTTCTGGTGTTTGTGTGAGACCTCGGGGCTGATATGACTGTCTGCCTAGTTCTGCGCATGCGTTGCTGTGCCTTCTCCCCACCACATTTATTCAGTCTATCTTACACTAGTTCTGCTGGCCGCTTTGCCTAACGGGACATACCGCATATGTCTGGTAAGCTCGCTTGGGTTTCTATCCCCACATTTTATGATGGCGGTTGTTACTCTATTTTTGTTCCTACGGTCACGTATTTCACTAGTTCCACTGTTATTCATGGCCGTTGCGTACTTTGTGGCGCCAGTTATGTGGACGAAGATAGGACACTTCTGTTATTTACCCTTAGGGAGATTTTAAGGGCGGTATGTATTGAAAGGACGGAATACCTCACTTGCCACTCAATATCATATGAATTCGGTAGAATTTTGAATCATCTTTAGATCAGACGTTTGTCACCTGTAGATGTTTCTAAGATCTCATGAAACTACTTTGTGATTAACAAATGATTTTGACACAGTTGTTGCGCTTTTCATCATTTGAGATTGCCAGTGGCCGTGGATACATTGAATCCGTCGCTTTCCTCTTGTTGCTGCATCTTTTTCTAAAAAAAGCTGAAGCCGCGCGAGATTAGCCGAGCGGTCTGAGACGCTGCAGTCATGGACTGTGCGGCTAGTCCCGGCGGAGGTTCGAGACCTCTCTCGGGCATGGGTGTGTGTGTGTTTGTCCTTAGGATAATTTAGGTTAAGTAGTGTGTAAGCTTAGGGACTGATGACCTTAGCAGTTAAGTCCCATAAGATTTCACACACATTTGAACATTTTAAAAAAAAAGCTGAATGAGTATTGCAACGAAAGCTCTAAAGTTCATGTGTTTACAGTTTATCTCGGGTAAGGCTTTGCTGTTAGAGGCCTAAAATAAAAATTAATTTGAAAGGAACCCTCGGATAAGCACCCGACAGCTTTGTATAAAGTGCCTCTGTTTTGGCCTCGCTAAGCTCCAAAAAATGTTTAAACATGGTCTTAATAGAAGCGGCCACTGGTAGAATCATTTCAAAATAAGCATTTAAATGGTATCTTGGCTCTTAAGCAACTGATCCGCCAGAACGTTATGACCACCGACCTACTATCGATGTAAACCCGTACAGGCGATAGCAGCATCACCTGGCGAGGAATGGCAGGTAGATAGATGTATGATCCATGCATTATCAGTGAGCGTGCTCTCCGTGCGTAAAATGGGGAATGCGAGCGATCTATCAGAGTTTCACCGAGGGTAAACTGTGATTGGCCGGAGGCTCCGCACGAGCATTTCGGAAACTGCACGACTTTTCGGTTGTTTGAGGAGTGCTGTAGTGAGTGTCTTCAACACGTGGCGAAACCAAGGCGATACCACGTCCAGACGTCGTGGGGTTGGGCGGCCACCATTAATTACAGATGTCGGACGGGGAGGCTCGGCACGAGCATTTCGGAAACTGCACGACTTTTCGGTTGTTTGAGGAGTGCTGTAGTGAGTGTCTTCAACACGTGGCGAAACCAAGGCGATACCACGTTCAGATGTCGTGGGGTTGGGCGGCCACCATTAATTACAGATGTTGGACGGGGAGGCTCGGCACGAGCATTTCGGAAACTGCACGACTTTTCGGTTGTTTGAGGACTGCTGTAGTGAGTGTCTTCAACACGTGGCGAAACCAAGGCGATACCACGTCCAGACGTCGTGGGGTTGGGCGGCGACCATTAATTACAGATGTCGGACGGGGAGGCTCGGCACGAGCATTTCGGAAACTGCACGACTTTTCGGTTGTTTGAGGAGTGCTGTAGTGAGTGTCTTCAACACGTGGCGAAACCAAGGCGATACCACGTTCAGATGTCGTAGGGTTGGGCGGCGACCATTAATTACAGATGTCGGACGGGGAGGCTCGGCACGAGCATTTCGGAAACTGCACGACTTTTCGGTTGTTTGAGGAGTGCTGTAGTGAGTGTCTTCAACACGTGGCGAAACCAAGGCGATACCACGTCCAGACGTCGTGGGGTTGGGCGGCGACCATTAATTACAGATGTCAGACGGGGAGGCTCGGCACGAGCATTTCGGAAACTGCACGACTTTTCGGTTGATTGAGGAGTGCTGTAGTGAGTGTCTTCTACACGTGGCGAAACCAAGGCGATACCACGTCCAGACGTCGTGGGGTTGGGCGGCGACCATTAATTACAGATGTCGGACGGGGAGGCTCGGCACGAGCATTTCGCAAACTGCACGACTTTTCGGTTGTTTGAGGAGTGCTGTAGTGAGTGTCTTCAACACGTGGCGAAACCAAGGCGATACCACGTTCAGATGTCGTGGGGTTGGGCGGCCACCATTAATTACAGATGTCGGACGGGGAGGCTCGGCACGAGCATTTCGGAAACTGTACGACTTTTCGGTTGTTTGAGGAGTGCTGTAGTGAGTGTCTTCAACACGTGGCGAAACCAAGGCGATACCACGTCCAGACGTCGTGGGGTTGGGCGGCGACCATTAATTACAGATGTCGGACGGGGAGGCTCGGCACGAGCATTTCGGAAACTGCACGACTTTTCGGTTGTTTGAGGAGTGCTGTAGTGAGTGTCTTCAACACGTGGCGAAACCAAGGCGATACCACGTTCAGATGTCGTGGGGTTGGGCGGCCACCATTAATTACAGATGTCGGACGGGGAGGCTCGGCACGAGCATTTCGGAAACTGCACGACTTTTCGGTTGTTTGAGGACTGCTGTAGTGAGTGTCTTCAACACGTGGCGAAACCAAGGCGATACCACGTCCAGACGTCGTGGGGTTGGGCGGCGACCATTAATTACAGATGTCGGACGGGGAGGCTCGGCACGAGCATTTCGGAAACTGCACGACTTTTCGGTTGTTTGAGGAGTGCTGTAGTGAGTGTCTTCTACACGTGGCGAAACCAAGGCGATACCACGTCCAGACGTCGTGGGGTTGGGCGGCGACCATTAATTACAGATGTCGGACGGGGAGGCTCGGCACGAGCATTTCGGAAACTGCACGACTTTTCGGTTGTTTGAGGAGTGCTGTAGTGAGTGTCTTCAACACGTGGCGAAACCAAGGCGATACCACGTCCAGACGTCGTGGGGTTGGGCGGCGACCATTAATTACAGATGTCGGACGGGGAGGCTCGGCACGAGCATTTCGGAAACTGCACGACTTTTCGGTTGTTTGAGGACTGCTGTAGTGAGTGTCTTCAACACGTGGCGTAACCAAGGCGATACCACGTCCAGACGTCGTGGGGTTGGGCGGCGACCATTAATTACAGATGTCGGACGGGGAGGCTCGGCACGAGCATTTCGGAAACTGCACGACTTTTCGGTTGTTTGAGGAGTGCTGTAGTGAGTGTCTTCAACACGTGGCGAAACCAAGGCGATACCACGTTAAGATGTCGTGGGGTTGGGCGGCCACCATTAGTTACAGATGTCGGACGGGGAGGCTCGGCACGAGCATTTCGGAAACTGCACGACTTTTCGGTTGTTTGAGGACTGCTGTAGTGAGTGTCTTCAACACGTGGCGAAACCAAGGCGATACCACGTCCAGACGTCGTGGGGTTGGGCGGCGACCATTAATTACAGATGTCGGACGGGGAGGCTCGGCACGAGCATTTCGGAAACTGCACGACTTTTCGGTTGTTTGAGGAGTGCTGTAGTGAGTGTCTTCAACACGTGGCGAAACCAAGGCGATACCACGTTCAGACGTCGTGGGGTTGGGCGGCGACCATTAATTACAGATGTCGGACGGGGAGGCTCGGCACGAGCATTTCGGAAACTGCACGACTTTTCGGTTGTTTGAGGACTGCTGTAGTGAGTGTCTTCAACACGTGGCGTAACCAAGGCGATACCACGTCCAGACGTCGTGGGGTTGGGCGGCGACCATTAATTACAGATGTCGGACGGGGAGGCTCGGCACGAGCATTTCGGAAACTGCACGACTTTTCGGTTGTTTGAGGAGTGCTGTAGTGAGTGTCTTCAACACGTGGCGAAACCAAGGCGATACCACGTTCAGATGTCGTGGGGTTGGGCGGCCACCATTAATTACAGATGTCGGACGGGGAGGCTCGGCACGAGCATTTCGGAAACTGCACGACTTTTCGGTTGTTTGAGGACTGCTGTAGTGAGTGTCTTCAACACGTGGCGAAACCAAGGCGATACCACGTCCAGACGTCGTGGGGTTGGGCGGCCACCATTAATTACAGATGTCGGACGGGGAGGCTCGGCACGAGCATTTCGGAAACTGCACGACTTTTCGGTTGTTTGAGGAGTGCTGTAGTGAGTGTCTTCAACACGTGGCGAAACCAAGGCGATACCACGTTCAGATGTCGTGGGGTTGGGCGGCGACCATTAATTACAGATGTCGGACGGGGAGGCTCGGCACGAGCATTTCGGAAACTGCACGACTTTTCGGTTGTTTGAGGACTGCTGTAGTGAGTGTCTTCAACACGTGGCGTAACCAAGGCGATACCACGTCCAGACGTCGTGGGGTTGGGCGGCGACCATTAATTACAGATGTCGGACGGGGAGGCTCGGCACGAGCATTTCGGAAACTGCACGACTTTTCGGTTGTTTGAGGAGTGCTGTAGTGAGTGTCTTCAACACGTGGCGAAACCAAGGCGATACCACGTTCAGATGTCGTGGGGTTGGGCGGCCACCATTAATTACAGATGTCGGACGGGGAGGCTCGGCACGAGCATTTCGGAAACTGCACGACTTTTCGGTTGTTTGAGGACTGCTGTAGTGAGTGTCTTCAACACGTGGCGAAACCAAGACGATACCACGTCCAGACGACGTGGGGTTGGGCGGCGACCATTAATTACAGATGTCGGACGGGGAGGCTCGGCACGAGCATTTCGGAAACTGCACGACTTTTCGGTTGTTTGAGGAGTGCTGTAGTGAGTGTCTTCTACACGTGGCGAAACCAAGGCGATACCACGTCCAGACGTCGTGGGGTTGGGCGGCGACCATTAATTACAGATGTCGGACGGGGAGGCTCGGCACGAGCATTTCGGAAACTGCACGACTTTTCGGTTGTTTGAGGACTGCTGTAGTGAGTGTCTTCAACACGTGGCGAAACCAAGGCGATACCACGTCCAGACGTCGTGGGGTTGGGCGGCGACCATTAATTACAGATGTCGGACGGGGAGGCTCGGCACGAGCATTTCGGAAACTGCACGACTTTTCGGTTGTTTGAGGAGTGCTGTAGTGAGTGTCTTCAACACGTGGCGAAACCAAGGCGATACCACGTCCAGACGTCGTGGGGGTGGGCGGCCACCATTAATTACAGATGTCGGACGGGGAGGCTCGGCACGAGCATTTCGGAAACTGCACGACTTTTCGGTTGTTTGAGGAGTGCTGTAGTGAGTGTCTTCAACACGTGGCGAAACCAAGGCGATACCACGTCCAGACGTCGAGGGGGTGGGCGGCCACCATTCATTACAGATGTCGGACGTCGTAGACTGGGCAGACTGGTAAAACAGGACAGGCGGCGAACTGTGGCGGAACTAACATCAGATTTTAACGCTGGGCAGAGTACAAGCGCGTCTCAAAAGACTGTGAACCGAACATCCCTAGCGATGGTCATCTGCAGTCGAAGACCTGCGCATGTGCCAATGCTAAAACCACGGCATCGGCGACTACTACTGAAATGGGCAAGTGGCCATCGGCACTGGACACTGTCGCACTGGCAAAGCGCTGCACGGTCTGATGAATCCCGATGCCTTCATCGTGCCGACGAGACGGGGCGAGTCCGTGGTCTTCCAGGGACGCCTGTACCGCGGGACGGAGACAAGCTGGCGGCAGCTCTGTTATGCTCTGGGGAACACTCACGTGGGCAGCCACTGGTCCAGTGGAGGTCGTGCAAGGCACCGTGATGGCCAAGGAGTATCGTACTGTGGTTGCAGATCACGTTCACGCCTTCGTGATAGTTATGTTTCCCGACGGAAGTGGTAATTTTCAGAAAGATAATGCGAAATGTCAGAAGGCCAGTAGAGTGATGGACTGGTTTGAGGAACGCAGTGGCAAGTTGTAATTGATGTGTTGCTCCCCCCCTCCGCCCCCCCCCCCCCCAACTCGCCATTTCTACGAGGGCAGTTCAATAAGTAATGCAACACATTTTTTTTCTCGGCCAATTTTGGTTGAAAAAACCGGAAATTTCTTGTGGAATATTTTCAAACATTCCCGCTTCGTCTCGTATAGTTTCATTGACTTCCGAAAGATGGCAGCGCTGTACGGAGCTGTTAAAATGGCGTCTGTAACGGATGTGCGTTGCAAACAACGGGCAGTGATCGAGTTTCTTTTGGCGGAAAACCAGGGCATCTCAGATATTCATAGGCGCTTGCAGAATGTCTACGGTGATCTGGCAGTGGACAAAAGCACGGTGAGTCGTTGGGCAAAGCGTGTGTCATCATCGCCGCAAGGTCAAACAAGACTGTCTGATCTCCCGCGTGCGGGCCGGCCGTGCATAGCTGTGACTCCTGCAATGGCGGAGCGTGCGAACACACTCGCACACTCGTTCGAGATGATCGACGGATCACCATCAAACAACTCAGTGCTCAACTTGACATCTCTGTTGGTAGTGCTGTCACAATTGTTCACCAGTTGGGATATTCAAAGGTTTGTTCCCGCTGGGTCCCTCGTTGTCTAACCGAACACCATAAAGAGCAAAGGAGAACCATCTGTGCGGAATTGCTTGCTCGTCATGTGGCTGAGGGTGACAATTTCTTGTCAAAGAGTGTTACATGCGATGAAACATGGGTTCATCACTTCGAACCTGAAACAAAACGGCAGTCAATGGAGTGGCGCCACACCCACTCCCCTACCAAGAAACAGTTTAAAGCCATACCCTCAGCTTGTAAAGTCATGGTTACAGTCTTCTGGGACGCTGAAGGGGTTATTCTGTTCAATGTCCTTCCCCATGGTCAAACGATCAACTCTGAAGTGTATTGTGCTACTCTTCAGAAATTGAAGAAACGACTTCAGCGTGTTCGTAGGCAAAAAAATCTGAACGAACTTCTCCTTCTTCATGACAACGCAAGACCTCACACAAGTCTTCGCACCCGAAAGGAGCTCACAAAACTTCAGTGGACTGTTCTTCCTCATGCACCCTACAGCCCCGATCTCGCACCGTCGGATTTCCATATGTTTGGCCCAATGAAGGACGCAATCCGTGGGAGGCACTACGCGGATGATGATGAAGAAGTTATTGATGCAGTACGACGTTGGCTCCGACATCGACCAGTGGAATGGTACCGTGCAGGCACACAGTCCCTCATTTCAAGGTGGCGTAAGGCCGTAGCATTGATTGGAGATTACGTTGAAAAATAGTGTTGTGTAGCTAAAAGATTGGGGAATAACCTGGTGTATTTCAATGCTGAATAAAACAACCCCTGTTTCAGAAAAAAAAATGTGTTGCATTACTTATTGAACTGCCCTCGTAGAACCCGAACGAACAAATCTGGGATGTGACTGGATGCGACGTTAGAGCTCATCGACCCCCTCTCCTGAATTCACGGGAATTAGATGACTACTGTGCAGATGTGAAGGTGCTGATAACTCTCTCCAGCGACCTGCCAAGGTCTTACTGCTTCCATGACACGATGCGTCGCCGCTGTTATCCGTGCCAAAGGTGGACATTAGGTAGGTGGTCACTGTGATCTGGCTGATCATTTCTTTAAATATTACTTAATGGTCCTACGACACTACATTGGGACACGCCCGCAGTTACTTTCACGTGTGAGAATGAGGTGCTTTGTTCTGTTTGCTAGAAACAGTTCAGTCCAATCACACAACTGGCCTGATATTCCAAACGCTCTTATTTTGTTTATTAGGCAACAGTGCCTTCCGGAAGTCAAGGATCACGTTATATACGTGGCGCCTGTATCTGCTGCTTTCTGGGTCTCGTGGCCCAACATAGGGAGCTGGGTTTCTCGCACAGAGCAAGATTTCGGTGTCCACAAATTTCTTAATACGCAACCATGAAACGTGTTCCAACATTCTGCCACAGATCAACGTCAGAGGTACAAGCCTATAATTACGTGCATCTGTTGTACGATTCTTCCTGAAAACGGGAATGAGCTGCACTTTTATAGTCACCAGGAATGGTCAATTCCTCCATCTACCTGCTGTGCACTGACTCTAGAAGAGAACTGTTTTGCATACTCTATGCAGAATCGTACTGGTGTCTGTCAACTCCAGCAACCTTTCCCTCTGTTGAACGATTTCATTTGTTTTTTTATCCCCCGGTCACTTACTTGGAGATCTGTCATTCAGGCGTTTGGGCGACGATTTACAGGAGGAACTACATTAAGATCTTCTACATCTACATGGATACTCTGCAAATCACATTTAAGTGCCTCACAGAAGGTTCATCGAACCACCTTCACAATTCTCTATTATTCCAATCTCGTATAGCGCGCGGGAAGAATCTAACATTCTGCGTGGTTTCTGTTTGTTCTAAGTCGTGTCTCCCTACCACTTTCGCGCAACGACGCTCTGAGCGTGTTTTTTAGGGAACTGACTAGTTTGAACCTGGGACCTGTTGCTGGTAAGGAGACGCCAGACCACACATGACATGTAGAGTTCAGAAGAGTTCAGTGAGTCTAGCCATGATATAACCAAATACTTAATGATTTCAGCGTCAGCTCCACTGCACTCCCTGTAAAAGAATCTTAATACTAACTAAATTTAGTGGAAAGGGTTCAAGGCTTTCCTATTTTTAATTATCTGGTAAAATAACGTCGAAAAAGCAGTTAAGTTTACCATTGGAAATTTTATTCTACTCACAAAACGTTGTTTATAAATTGCACTATTGATAGAAGGAAATGTCTTAATACAGGATGATAAAAACCAACTGCGTTCAACAAAAATATGCACGAATATTCCCTGAGTGGGTTTCCAAGTTCTAAAATGGATCGAAGGATGACCTATGCCATATCACATCTATAATCTAGGTTTGAATTAAGTTTCACAAAAGAGAAAACTATCAAAATGGTCTACAGCGACCCTCAAGTATCTTTAATTACTTATCTAACTTGTCGTAAATTACAGTGGCTGATGTGGCTTCTCAATAATTATATAACAGAGAAATCATCGCATTTCAGATTTTAACTTATGTAGCAGATGTGAATACCATGAGATTTAATTGACGATCGACACTAGTATTACGTAAAAAGGGGATGTAACAGATGAGACTTCCACAGTTCTGAGTGAAGCCTTATGCGCTCAAAAATGCGGCATCGCGTGCGTTCATTACCTTGTCGGTGTTCGTCAGTGGGCGGCGGCCGGCGCAGCTCCATACACCTCGCCGTCTCGCAAGCAACTCTCTCCTAACTTCTCCTTACTACAATTTACCGAAGTTGGTTTAAAAAAAAAAAAAACTATCTGGCTGTGTTTTCATCTGATCAATCAGGGTCTCAATGTTAACCTTAAGCTCCACCTACAAAAATTCTGTCTATCCAATGTGAAACGTTATACTTTTCGTGGTGGGGCAATGTTTTTAACGTTTGCAACGTAACAGAGACGCGAAAAAGTCTCACGCTAAAACTCGCGGCTGGTGTGACCCTTTTAGTGTTATCGTAAGATCTATACTGTTCTTCTGGAGGGCTTTAGCTTTTAACGTGGGCTGGGGGGTGGTCCTGGTGCTTAGCTGTAACGTGGGTATCCGTCCCTTATCGTACGGCCTTATAGCTTATCACGGTTCTGCTCTCGGCTTCTGTTCTCGTTTCTCCCCTCGGAACTGCGTCTGTCTCACGGTGGGAAGGTATGACATGCATTTAGGCATTCTTGTGTTAGTCTGTGGTACTCCATTTGCTCACTCGTTACTCGTATTACTTTGGTTAATTTAATGCCACGATTTATTCGGAGCTATGTGACATACTACTGGATTTGCTTATCATGTCAGGGTTTTCATGGAAGGTGTTGGATTTGCCTGACACCTTACAAGAATGAGCACCTATATCTTTCCGTACGAGCTCTGATCTCCCTTATTTTATCTTCGTGATCGTTCCTTCCTATGTAAGTCGGTGTCAACAAAATATTTTCGCATTCAGAGGAGAAAGCTGGTGATTGGAATTTCGTGAGAAGATTCCGTCGCAACGAAAAACGCCTTTTTTTTTTATGAAGTCCATCCCAAATCCTGTATCATTTCTGTGACACTCTCTCCCATATTGCGCGATAACACAAAACGTGCTGCCTTTCTTTGAACTTTTTCGATGTACTCCGTCAGTCCTATCTGCTAAGGATCCCACACCGCGAAGCAGTATTCTAAAAGAGGATGGACAAGTGTAGTGTAGGCAGTCTCCATAGTAGGTCTGTTACATTTTCTAAGTGTCCTGCCAATGAAACGCAGTCTTTGGTTAGCCTTCCCCACAACATTTTCTGTGTGTTCCTTCCAATTGAAATTGTTCGTAATTGTATTTCCTAGGTATTTAGTTGAATCTACGGCTTTTAGATTGGACTGATTTATCGTGTAACCGAAGTTTAACGCGTTCTTTTTAGCACTCATCTGGATGACCTCACACTTTTCGTTATTTAAGGTCAACTGCCTCTTTCGCACCATTTCGGTATTTCTTCTAAATCGTTTTGCAGTTTGTTTTGATCATCTGATGACTATATTAGTCGATAAACGACAGCGTCATCTGCAAAGAACTAAAGACGGCTGCTCAGATTGTTTCCGAAATCGTTTATAGAAATAAGGAACAGCAAAGGGCCTATAACTCTACCTTGAGGAACGCCTAAAATCACTTCTGTTTAACTCGATGACCTTCCGTCAATTAATACGAGCTATGACCTCTCTGGCAAGAAATCACAGATCCAGTCACATAATTGAGACGGTATTCCATAAGCACGCAATTTCACTACGAGCCGCTTGTGTGGTACAGTGTCAAAAGCCTTCCGGAATTCCAGAAATTCGGAATCGATTTGAAATCACTTGTGAATAGCACTCAGAACTTCATGTGAATAAAGAGCTAGTTGTGTTTCACAAGAACGATGTTTTCTAAACCCATGTTGACTATGTGTCAATAGACAGTTTTCTTCGAGGTAATTCATTACGTTCTAAAATCGTGCTGCATATCGACGTTAACGATATGGGCCTATAATTTAGTGGATTACTGCTACTACCTTTCTTGAATATTGGTGTGACCTGTGCGACTTTCGAGTTTTTCGGTACGGATCTTTCGTCGAGCGAACGGTTGTATATGATTAAGTATGGAGCTAATGCATCAGCATACTCCGAAAGGAACCTAATTGGTATACAGCTGGACCTGCTTCACTATTCCGAGGATATCTACTTCTGCGTTACGCATATTGCTCAGTGGAACAGTTATAGGAACAGACGTTTGACATTTCGGTCTTTTCTACGTCACCCTCCCTTTCGACGACACTATGTTGACAGAGTGTCCGGACAGACGGCTTCGACTCGTTTACTGACTAGATGTTACGATGAAGTTGGGGATACTAAACTTCGGGTATGGTCCTGGAGGTACTTTTATCTCTCTCTGCGCTGTCGGAACTTGTGCACCGGCTCTAACGCTCACGTCATGGATGCGCCAAGTTCCGGTCGTGCTACCAAAATGCTGGCGGTACTCACGCAGACGTCGATGCCGGCGATCACGCCGTTGGCGTCGTATAGCAGGCAGACGCGGGGGTCGCCCTCCATGCAGTAGACGGTGGCGTAGTCGTCCTCCACCTCGACCCAGCTCTCGGAGACGGCGCCGTCCACCGTCTTGGGCGTCGTAGAAGCTGGTCAGGTGGAAGATGTCCGCGATGGCCACCGCCGACCACGTCACTGCCGACACACGTAGACAACACCTTTACAATGGACACGGGAAAGAGATTAGAACATCAGTATCCCAATTTGAGAACTGGTAACTGAAGAACGAAAACTTTACGAAGGAGTACAGTCACTATGTAAAAAATACACTGAAGTGAAGAAAAAAAACCTGGTATACCTGCCTAAATCGTGTAAGGCCTTCGCGAGGACGCAGAAGCGCCGCAACACGACGTGGCATGGTTTGGAGTCGACTAATGTCTGAAGCAGTGCTCGAAGGAATTGACATAATGGATCCTGCAGGGCTGCCTGTAAATCCGTAAGAGTACGAGGGGGTGCAGTACTCTTCTGAACAGCACTTCGCAAGGCAACGATAAGCTCAATAATGTTCATGTCTGCGGAGTTTTCTGGCCAGCGGCAGTGTTAAAACTCAGAGGAGCGTTCCTGGAGCCACACTGTAGCAATTATGAAAGTGTGGGGTGTCGCATTGTCCTGCTGGAATTACCCAAGTCCGGCGGGATGGTCAATGGACATGAATGGATGCAGGTGACCATACAGGATTCTTACGTATGTGTCACCTGTCAGAGTCGTATCTAGATGTATCAGGTGTCCCATATCACTCCAACTGCACAAGTCCAACACTACTACAGAGCCTCCACCAGCTTGAACAGTGTACTGCTGACATGCAGGGTCCATGGATTCGTGAGGTCGTCTCCACACCCATCCGCTCGATACAATTTGAAACGAGACTCGTTCGACCAGGCAACATGTTTCCAGTCATCAACAGACCAATGTCTGTGTTGACGGGCCCAGGCGAGCCGTAAAACGTTGTGTCGTGCATTCATCAAGAGTACGCGAGTGGGCCTTCGGCTCCGAAAACCTACATCGACGATGTTTCGTTGAATGCTTCGCACGTTGACACTTGTTTATGGCCCAGCATTGAAATCTGCAGCAATTTGCGGAAGGGTTCCACTTCTGTCACGTTGGACGACTCTCTTGAGATATCGTTGGTTGTGTTCTTGCAGGATATTTTTCCGGCCGCAGAGATGTCGGAGATTTTACCGGATTCCTGATATTCACGATACACTAGTGAAATGGTCGTATGGGAAAATCCCCACTTTATAGCTACTTCGGAGATGCTGTCCCCCATAACTCGTGCGCAGACTATAACACCACGTTCAAACGGACTGAAAACTTGATAACTTGCCATTGCAGCAGCAGTAACCGATCTGACAACTGCGCCAGGCACTTGTCTTATATAGGCGTAGTCGACCGCAGTACTGTTTAAAGATCTTTGTAGTTGAATACGGATGAGTATACCAGTTTCTTTGACGCTTCAGTGTAAATTGGAACATGTAAGGCAAAGGACAAAAGTCACTGATGAGTAAACGCCATTAGAAGCACAAAAGTGGAAGGCTTAGAAAAAAGTTATAGAGGTAAAAACAACAAGGAATAAGAAGGAGTGGATTGCACTAAGTATGTTGCCGAAAATGGACGAGCACAGGAAATGGAAGAAAGGCAATTCGGAATAAGGCAGAGGAGAGGAGAGAAGATTGAACAATGAGGTAAGAAAGAGAGGAAACAAATATTGGGAATTAGAATTCCACAATGCAGGAAAATTGGAAAAAATATACAGAAAAGTACAATGTTTAACAGGTGAAAACGTAAGTAACGAAAATATCCAAACAAGGAACTTGAAATAAACATTGTAATAAGACAGACCGTGTAGAAGAGGAGGAGAAGAAACTAGGGATGAATTTTGTGGAAGGGTTATAATATGTACTGGCAGAACACTAGACTGGTTCTGGATGATGAAGGAGAACAGAATGAAGAAGATCGAGGTCCTAAGATATTCAAATTCTATTTTGAGAAAGTAATTGAGGAGCTGTGGAAAAAGAAAACATTGGGCAGTGACACAATATCATCCGAGACGCTGGAATTCTTAGGCCCAAAATCAGTAATCAGACTGAGTGAGGTAGTAAACAGAATTTGTGATACAGGAATTTGACCTTAAGGCCTACTTAAGACCCTTCTAGTACCTTAACCTAAGAAATGCAACGAAAAGAATGCAAAGAGTACAGGACATTTAGTTTTAACAGTCATCATACAAAGTCTGTAACGAGAGTCATACTAAGAAAAACTGAAAAGAAATTTGAGGAAATTACTCGGGAAGACCAGTTCGCGATGGGGTAGCGTAGAGGCTACAGGGGGTGTATATTTATTTTATCGATTAGGTGACGGTATTTTTATAAGCAATTGAAGTATAATGCTGAGAATTTTGAAATATACTGGAATTGCCTAGAAAGATAAAAGTTTAATAAAGAAGATGCACAATAAGCAAAAAGTGAATGTAAGAACAGGGAATGAGAAGACGGAAGAAATGAGAATTGGCAGGGGTGTAGGGCAAGGATGTTCACTGCAACCAAAGCCGTTGAACATATATGCAGAAGTGATAGGTGAGGCCATAGGGAAGGCAAGAGGCATTGTAAATGGATGAAAAGGGATAAACACCATAAAATACGCGGATGATCAAGCAGAAATGGCGCAATCAGAAGAGAAGCTGCAGCAGATGTTGAAGAGTATTGCAAGAAAAGGCGAGGAGTCTGGAATGAAGTTCAATGTAGCAAAGGCAAAAGTGATGACAACAGGTAATATGGAGGCGCCAGTTAATATATTGTTAGACGAAAAGAAGGTAGGACAAGTAAAATCCTTTTTGTATCGCAGAAGTTTGATGCCATCGAACGGAGCTTTACAGAAGACACAGGGAACAGGATATCTACGGGAATGAGGGCGTTTGGAAAGGAGTGGAGTAGTTACTAACAGCTAGAAGAATTACAACAGAACTGAGGAAAAGTAAATGATACGTCTGTCTTGTAACGTTATACAACAGAAAATCAAGGACAGTTAAAAATAAAGAAGAAAGAAATTTAGAGTATTCTGGAATGTGCCAATGGAGAAGAAAGATAATTTAGTGATCACAAAGAGGGATAGTCTTAACTGGGGCATCTATTGCATAGGAATTGTCTGCAGTGAAGAATTATAGAGAAACAAGTGGAAGCAATGAGAGGAAGAATTAGGCTGGTGATTGGAATGATGGATGACATTGGTAGAGGAGAAACATACGAATAAAGATTTTTAACGGTTACCTGTTTTGGGTTTTTACAAGTCCATAGATGGTTCCCACAAGCTTCCATGCTTTGTTCTTGTGTGTTGCTTGGTGCTCCTTTAAAATTTAGTAAATATGCAGGAAATGTTTTATATTTTGAGCAATCATACAAGAAACGGTCTTAAAGTCGATCAATATACACTGGCGGGAAAAAATCTAAGCAGCAAAAAGATGTTGTGTGACATAAATGAAAGTAAGTGGGCTTGTTTCTATATCTGATAGATGTTGTCTGCTCCAATTTCGCGCCAGTCGCATAAGAGTGGCGCTAGTGGTGCACTGAAGATGCAAATCATGTTTGCTTTAAATACACGCTGTAATGGGCATGAGCGATAGCTGTCTATGAGACTGTGTTAAGCTGATTATGTTACTCTAGAATGCCTTCAAGGCAACAAAGATGTAGTTATCAACACCTCATCGAGTCTGAACGAGGTCCTGTTATAGGGCTACGAGAAGCTGGATGTTTTTTCTGCGATACTGCAGAAAGACTTGGCCGGAAGGAAGCCACTGTACGTGATTCCAAGAGGTGTTTTCCAACAGGATAACACTCAACCGCACACCGTTGTCGTAACCCACCATGCGCTACAGAGTGACGACATGTTGCCTTGGCCTGTTGGATCACCATATCTGTCTCCAATCGAACACACCAGAGACATCATTTCACGTCAACACCGTCTCCCACAAATAGCATTAACCGTTCCAGTATTGATCGACCAACTGCAACGGGCATGGAACTCCATCCCACAAATTCACATCGTGCCCTGTGCAACACAATGCATGTACGTTTGCAGGCTTCGATGCAACATTCTGATAGTTAGACCTGTTGCTAATGTACCGGCATTTCACATTCGCGATGGTTTTTTTTTTCTTTTTTTCGCGTTTACATTAACCTGTGATCTTGCAGTGTTAATCACCTACATGTGTTGCCTAGACAAATGTATTCTCGTAATCTCATTACTCTACATTAACTATATTTTGATGTTTCGATTTTTTCCGTCAGTGTATAATTTGACGAAAACTTACGTCCTGTTCTCAAATACCGGGTGATCAAAAAGTCAGTCTAAATTTGAAAACTGAATAAATCACGAAATAATGTAGATAGAGAGGTACAAATTGACACACATGCTTGTAATGACAAGGGGTTCTATCAGAACCAAAAAATATAAAAGTTCAAAAAATGTCCGACAGATGGCGCTTCATCTGATCAGAATAGCAATAATTAGCATAGGAAAGTAAGACAAAGCAAAGATGATGTTCTTTACAGGAAATGCTCAATATGTCCACCATCATTCCTCAACAATAGCTGTAGTCGAGCAATAATGTTGTGAACAGCACTGTAAAGCATGTCCGGAGTTATGGTGAGGCATTGGCGTCGGATGTTGTCTTTCAGCATCCCTAGAGATGTCGGTCGATCACGATACACTTGCGACTTCAGGTAACCCCAAAGCCAATAATCGCACGGACTGAGGTCTGGGGACCTGGGAGGCCAAGCGTGTCGAAAGTGGCGGCTGAGCACACGATCATCACCAAACGACGCGCGCAAGAGATCTTTCACGAGTCTACCAATATGTGGTGGAGCGCCATCCTGCATAAACATCGTACGTTTCAGCAGGTGTTTATCAGCCAGACTGGGGATGATGCGATTCTGTAACATATCGGCGTACCTCTCACCCGTCACGGTAGCAGTTTTGCTGTCCAGCGCCATCTGTCGGATATTTTGTGAACTTTTTTTTTGTTCAAATAAAACCTCATGTCATTCCAAGCATGTGTGTCAATTTTTACCTCCATATCTACATTACTCCGTGGTTTATTAAGTTTTAAAATTTATACCGACTTTTTGATCACTCGGTATTTCCACTGAACTCTGTTATTTCTCGTTGTCGCAGATGGAATATGTGTGATTTCTATAATTCACTAATAATAATTTTGTCACCGTTGTGGATTATGTTTTAGAGTACCATGCACGGTGTTCATATTTCGCAAATTGTGGTCTAGCTTGACGAACGTAACGACAACAAGAACATTATTGAGCAAGATGGAAAAGTAGCAAAGGACATTAAGTAGCAGGCGATGTGCGCAGTGTATGAGAATAATAAAATATCTTTACTTAAATTATGAAACTGATTTTAAAGGTCGGGTATAAATGTACATCACATAACATAATTAGCAATATGACATATTTAACTGAATGAGCAACAATTGTGTGGGAGATAATTATACTTTTCTTTAAAAAAACTACGAATAACTTCCAAAAAATAAGTATGCAGTCTGAATGAAAACAGAACTGGACGTGGGTATTTGGTGCCTGACACTGTGTGTAGGACATGAGAACAATAAAATATGTGCGCTACGGTGATGCAAATAAGTTTCAATATCTAGAATAAAGTTATGTTACATAGAGTAAATAGTAATGTGGCACATTTTGCGGAGTAATCAATTATGGTGTTGACATTTGTTTGCATTTTTAATTCTAGCGGTGTAAATAAAATAATAGATGGTAGGTGAAATGTTACGTGTAACCAGTGAAGCGCAAATTATGATCGGCAATTGAGTATGGATTATCTACTGCAATGAGCTATGATAGATATCCCTGGGTTGGGAACTAATAATCAGCGGAATAATAATAATCTCGATAACGTTCTCAATAAATCATCTCGGCTGAGAATGCCATTTACACTTTCACTAACAATTTCACAAGCGTTAAATAACAAAAGAGGCTATTTTGTAATTTTTGCGAGTGATGTAAGACATTTGACTCGTTGAACCATGTTATTTTGCTTGATAAACTGAGGTGACAGGTAACTATTGGATAATGTAATATCTAACTGAAAGAACGCAGAAAGTAGTGCTTAATAATTCAGCCAGTGTAAGCAGGGGAGCTTTTTATGATTGCGGAGAAATCATTTATACGGCTCGACATGGTTCTGTCTTAGTTCCATTATTGTGTCTCAAGTGTACGATATGCAGAAACAGTATTTTGCAGATGACGTTAGTATTGTAATCAATCCAAGCATGCATACAGAAAGAGAAGAAATGCTGAAGTGATAAATGATGTTCTTAAAAGTATTACTGAGTGGTTTTCTGCAAATAGTATCACTCTCAGTTTCAGAAAGGCAGAACATATTCAGTTCTGAACATCTAGAGGTACTGCACTATTGATTAGTGTAACAGGTGGTGACGAAATAATATGATGCACAATTTAAAATTTTTATGGGTCCATATGGACAAGAATTCGAACTGGGAAATATACATTTTGGAATTCTTAAAAAAGCTAAGTTCAGCTGCATTTGCATTTCGAATCAAAGCGTTGTTGGGGGGACACAAATCAGTAAGCTGACATATGTTCATTGAATAACGTCGTATGGAATTATGTTCCACAGTAAATCATCGTTAAGGAAAAAATCTTCGTGGCCAAAAAACGTGCTATAAGAGTAATATGTTTTGCTCAAATATAAGCAACTTTTTAGGTGTTTTTATTACTCCTTCACAATACCAGGTGATGAAAAAGTCAGTATAAATTTGAAAACTTAATAAAACATGCCATAATGCAGATAGAGAGGTAAAAATTGACACACATGCTTGGATTGACATGGGGTTTTATTAGAACCAAAAAAAAGAAAACTAAGTATTGCTAGACTCGTGAAAGATCTCTTGCGCGCGTCGTTTGGTGATGATCGTGTGCTCGGCCGCCACTTTCGTCGTGCTTGGCCTCCCAGGTCCCCAGACCTCAGTCCGTGCGATTATTGGCTTTGGGGTTATCTGAAGTCGCAACTGTATCGTGATCGACCGACATCTCTAGGAATGCTGAAAGACAACATCCGACGCCAATTCCTCACCATAACTCCGGACATGCTTTACAGTGCTGTTCACAACATTATTCCTTGACTACAGGTATTGATGAGGAATGATGGTGGACATATTAAGAATTTCCTGTAAAGAACATCATCTTTGTTTTGTCTTACTTTGTTACGCTGATTATTGCTATTCTGATCAGATGAAGCGCCATCTGTCGGACATTTTCTGAACTTTTCTCTTTCTTTGGTTCTAATAAAACCCCATGTCATTCCAAGCATGTGCGTCAATTTGTACCTCTCTATCTACATTATTCCATGATTTATTCAGTTTTCTAATTTATACTGACTTTTTGATCACCGTTACTTTTATCTCATCATGAACTTTGTAGTAAGCAATCCGCTGCAGTTTAAAGGAGCAATGATGGACATAATACAATACCAAAGGGAAAAAAAATACATTGTTTATGCCACATTATAGCTGTCTTTAGAACAAATGAGGGGTCCACATTGGTGTCACCTAAATATTTGACTACTTAGCCAGTGATCTAAAATGTCTGACAGACAGGAAAGATAAAGTAGTGAAGAAATTGAAACAGTACGTCCTTGACGTCTGACAGACAGGAAAGATAAATTAGTGAAGAAATTGAAACAGTACGTCCTTGACGTATAAGAATTTCTATTTTTGTAATCCGTAATAGTCGGTGCATAAGAATTCCTAATGCACATGCATAAAAAAAAAGTAAATGGTCAGCATGTAACCCTATTTACAAATGAACGTGTAACGTGAATGTAAAATGACTCATTTCACACCATTACGATTAAACATACAGGTCATCCACAGAAGATGAAAGTAACCAACTAACTATTGATGGAGAGAGGAGGGGGTCATCCAAAAAAAGAAAACGGGCCTTGAAAATATTGGAGATTTAGAAAGGCAGTACTTGCATGAAGTAAAGATGGGGGGGGGGGGGGGGCGGCCACGGTGGTCTAGCGGTTCTGGCGCTGCAGTCCGGAACCGCGGGACTGCTACGGTCGCAGGTTCGAATCCTGCCTCGGGCATGGGTGTGTGTGATGTCCTTAGGTTAGTTAGGTTTAAGTAGTTCGAAGTTCTAGGGGACTGATGACCTCAGAAGTTAAGTCCCATAGTGCTCAGAGCCATTTGAACCATTTTTAAAGATGAGGGTGACGGTGATGGTGGTGATGGTGATGATGATGATGATGATGATGAAGACCAGCGCAATAATTCTTGCGACAACCGTGGCGCCTCTCCATGTGTAGTGTGTGCTACTGTTGACATACCGACATGGCTTGCTCACAAGGGGAGGCCGCCAATTGTGAAATTCAGATTCGATTCATACTGCGCATAATGAAAGCTCATGGCCAGAGGTGTAATGTGGCAAAGCACCAAGATGCACTTCTCAGGCGTTGTCGAGAAAATCGACAGTTAAAAGAAACCGTTGCGGTGAAATACTCTCTACGATTAATAATTTTCTACAGCGTCGTGGCGCAGCGGTAAACGCTCGGGTTCGTAATCCGAAGGTCGCCGGATCGAATCTCGCGCCATGCAACTTTTTTTTATTATTAGTTTTTCTATATATATATATATATATATATATATATATATATATATATATATATATATATATATATACTCCTGGAAATGGAAAAAAGAACACATTGACACCGGTGTGTCAGACCCACCATACTTGCTCAGGACACTGCGAGAGGGCTGTACAAGCAATGATCACACGCACGGCACAGCGGACACACCAGGAACCGCGGTGTTGGCCGTCGAATGGCGCTAGCTGCGCAGCATTTGTGCACCGCCGCCGTCAGTGTCAGCCAGTTTGCCGTGGCATACGGAGCTCCATCGCAGTCTTTAACACTGGTAGCATGCCGCGTCAGCGTGGACGTGATCCGTATGTGCAGCTGACGGACTTTGAGCGAGGGCGTATAGTGGGCATGCGGGAGGCAGGGTGGACGTACCGCCGAATTGCTCAACACGTGGGGCGTGAGGTCTCCACAGTACATCGATGTTGTCGCGAGTGGTCGGCGGAAGGTGCACGTGCCCGTCGACCTGGGACCGGACCGCAGCGACGCACGGATGCACGCCAAGACCGCAGGATCCTACGCAGTGCCGTAGGGGACCGCACCGCCACTTCCCAGCAAATTAGGGACACTGTTGCTCCTGGGGTATCGGCGAGGACCATTCGCAACTGTCTCCATGAAGCTGGGCTACGGTCCCGCACACCGTTAGGCCGTCTTCCGCTCACGCCCCAACATCGTGCAGCCCGCCTCCAGTGGTGTCGCAACAGGCGTGAATGGAGGGACGAATGGAGACGTGTCGTCTTCAGCGATGAGAGTCGCTTCTGCCTTGGTGCCAATGATGGTCGTATGCGTGTTTGACGCCGTGCAGGTGAGCGCCACAATCAGGACTGCATACGACCGAGGCACACAGGGCCAACACCCGGCATCATGGTGTGGGGAGCGATCTCCTACACTGGCCGTACACCACTGGTGATCGTCGAGGGGACACTGAATAGTGCACGGTACATCCAAACCGTCATCGAACCCATCGTTCTACCATTCCTAGACCGGCAAGGGAACTTGCTGTTCCAACAGGACAATGCACGTCCGCATGTATCCCGTGCCACCCAACGTGCTCTAGAAGGTGTAAGTCAACTACCCTGGCCAGCAAGATCTCCGGATCTGTCCCCCATTGAGCATGTTTGGGACTGGATGAAGCGTCGTCTCACGCGGTCTGCACGTCCAGCACGAACGCTGGTCCAACTGAGGCGCCAGGTGGAAATGGCATGGCAAGCCGTTCCACAGGACTACATCCAGCATCTCTACGATCGTCTCCATGGGAGAATAGCAGCCTGCATTGCTGCGAAAGGTGGATATACACTGTACTAGTGCCGACATTGTGCATGCTCTGTTGCCTGTGTCTATGTGCCTGTGGTTCTGTCAGTGTGATCATGTGATGTATCTGACCCCAGGAATGTGTCAATAAAGTTTCCCCTTCCTGGGACAATGAATTCACGGTGTTCTTATTTCAATTTCCAGGAGTGTATATATATATATGTAGAGATAGAGAGACTATTAATGAATTGCTTATGCATGTTGGTGAATTGTACCGCCTCCATTTTTCCTTTTTTTTTTTTTTAACAAGGTGTACCAAACCTCTCCCGTCCGCACCGATTTTCGACGATGTTATAAGTTGCGCTAGGGACCGCATCTACCTTCTTTCGAAGTTAGCACGCAAGTACGCTGTTATGCGGCGGCTCGTTTCGGCCCATTCAACATCCGTCCTCCAAGTGTAACGAGCGAGTAACGGAGTTTATATTTCATACCTGCCACAGCAAATTTGTGTTCGTGGTGTCTCTATTCTAATTCGAACGTTTGATTTACGCTATACTTATTCGTTTCGGAATATCGTTTCCTCGTCTTCCGTTAACTACACGTGGATAACATTATGAAGATAATTAATAACATTTGTGAAATACAAGTTTGTTTGCGTAAAACATAATGATGTTCCAAGTCGCCAGTTTTTCCACGACAAACGGCTTTCAACAACTTATTATATGCATAATTGTTGCAACTGATTGCCGGGAATTATATATATATATATATATATATATATATATATATATATATATATATATGAATTACAAAAAACAAATACTAAAAAAAAAGTTGCATGGCGCGAGATTCGATCCGGCGACCTTCGGATTACGAACCCGAGAGCTTACCGCTGAGCCACGACGCTGTAGAAAATTATTAATCGTAGAGAGTATTTCACCTCAACGGTTTCTTTTAACTGTCGATTTTCTCGACAACGGCTGAGAAGTGCATCTTGGTGCTTTGCCACATTACACCTCTGGCCATGAGCTTTTACATTGCGCAGTATGAATCGAATCTGAATTTCACAATTGGCGGCCTCCCCTTGTCAGTGTTGAATCGAGGCTCCAGAAATGGCAAACTCACCTCGCAGTCCATCCCACAGCGCCTCTGAAACAGAGAAAAATTAACGTCATAACCAGTGGGCAGTGTGAAGGGACATGGACAAAGTATCCATAGCTCTTGGCATCGTGTGGTTTCATTACGATTCACGCATAGCATTATTTTATAGCAGGTATCATACCACATGATCTTAGTATTAACTTTTTGTATTTTTACTATTTACCGATAATTTTGTCCGTATGACTCACTTCCTACATTTTATACAATTGAACGTGGGAGCACGAACAGGCCGACAACGAGTGGTGGTTATGTGAACGAGAGTGAGTGAACGAAAAAATTTGCGGTGCTGGTCTAACCCTGACAACTATTCGTTCACTTTTTTCACGATTCGACTCAATTGTTTGCTTTTGTATTGTTGTGCAAAACACTTCAATTCAAAGAACTGTGCATCAGCAGGCAGAATGGTGCCTATCACAAGTGAAACCTGGCAGTGTTTTTGAGAAACTGGGTTATAACAAAGTTCTCCATATCTCATATCCTGCAGTACTTAGAACACTTACACCACTGCTACCTCTCCATTAAACACGAGTCCTGCTGACGCACTACAGTCTTCCCCTCGCTAGAAAAACATTTTTGTATCTGTCAGTGATTCGGACTGCTTGGCCATCTCGAGTATCGATTTGGGAGAAAAGTAAGAGAAATTTGACAATGTATGAGTCCGCTTTAGACAGTTAAACAGTTACTTATTGTGACTACTATTTCTACAAGTGATCATTTTCAAACATTGTGGGATGTTGTAACCAAGTCAGTAATATAAATCTGTGATACGCTGTGTAAGAGCGGTCACATGTGGTGGTGTGAATTTATCTGCTATTACATATACCATACACGTTTATATCATGTACATATTATCACATAATACGTTTCCCCCCTGCGGGGGAAACGTATTATGCGAGGTATTCCTGCCTGTCGTAAGAGGCGACTAAAAGGAGTCCATCCCCCTCACGGGGGTAGTTAGCGCCTGCGTCCGGAGACGGACGGTTCCACGACCTATAATTGTGGTCTTTTTGGTTTTTCACTTCTCGTTTCTTCCTTCCTTTTGTTGGTTCCTTTCTTTGCTCTTCTCCACCTCACTGTCTTCCTTACTCTTTCCCTTGACTTCTCCTTGCCTTCTCATTGCCTTGTTCTCCTTGCCTTCTCATTGCCATCTTCTCCTTGACTTCTCATTGCCTTGTTCTCCTTGCCTTCTCATTGCCTTCTTCTCCTTGCCTTCTCATTGCCTTCTTCTCCTTGCCTTCTCATTGCCTTCTTCTCCTTGCTTTCTCATTGCCTTCTTCTCCTTGCCTTCTCTGGTCTCCGCCTCGGCGTTTGAGACAGTCTGTCCTCTTTCTCCCTCTCTCTCTTCTTTTTCCTCTTCTTCCTTCCTCCCTGTGCGTGCCTGAAGGCCGACCCACGCGTTCGCATGCGTAGCCGGTGACGGGGTAACGCGTAAGTCCCCGCCCTGGGTAGACATGTAAGGCGCGCGCGTACCCCCTGGTAAAGGCCAGGCCCGGGGAGGGGTGATTGCCTGAGCTGATACCTTCTGACCATGCCGATTGGTCCCTCCGTCAGTTTCTCGGGAGGTGTGACCTGAGGTGTAAACATTCACCTAAGGCGGGAGTGCCCTCTGAGAGGGTCCCCACAAGGAAGGAGCGCGCCATCGGAGACGCTGGCAATCATGGGGGATTCCTCCGCAATGGATTCTACTCCATCTCTCTCGACTTCTGCCCAAAAACGGAAACGTGACCAGCCACCAGTGACAAAAGTACTACCGCCTGCCCCACAGTTTCTCGTCGTTTCTCGATCTGAGGACGGAAAGGATTTTTCCTCTGTCAACCCTTTCGTTATCCAGAAGGGCGTAGATGCCATAGCCGGATCTGTCAAATCTTGTACCAGGTTGCGTAATGGTACCTTATTACTAGAAACTGAGAGTGCCTTTCAGGCACAAAAACTGCTTTGGGCCACACTCCTGTACACGTTCCCTGTCCGGGTGGAGGCCCACCGAACTTTGAATTCGTCTCGTGGTGTAGTCTATACTAGCTCCCTCGACGGATTGACTGACGAGGAGATTCAATCTTTCCTCGCTGAGCAGGGCGTGACGGCTGTCCATAGGGTCATGAAAAAGGTCAACAATGACCTTGTACCGACCCGGACACTTTTCTTGACCTTCGATAGTGTTAAGCTGCCATCGCGCATCAAGGCGGGCTACGAGGTTATTTCTGTTCGCCCCTATGTCCCGACACCTACGCGCTGCTACCAGTGTCAGCGTTTCAATCACACTCGACAGTCTTGTTCCAATGCGGCTAAATGTGTCACTTGTGGCAGGGATGCCCATGAGGGAGACTGTCCACCTCCGTCTCCTCGTTGTGTGAACTGTCAGGGTGACCATGCCGCATCCTCCCGCGACTGTCCTGTTTATAAGGAAGAACGCTGTATCCAAGAAATTCGGGTCAAAGAGAAAGTGTCCACCTCGGCTGCTCGCAAGCTATTGGCTAGTAGCAAGCCCGCGCTGCTCCCAGCGGGGAAATACAGTACAGTCCTCGCCTCTCCTCGGACTACCAGGGAGGTAGCAACCCAGACATGCGATCTGACCTTCAGCACCACGGTCGTTCGTTCGGCCAGTGCTAAGATCGCGCGGTCGACGTCTCCTCTTCCTCCCATCAGTCCACAGACACCAGCCCCTTCATCAGCTTCTGCTAAGACGAAGACCCCGAAGTCAGATGCACGGGCCTTCAAGAAGGAACCATCCCGTGCAGACTTCCTACGTACCTCGACCTCCCAGCCTTCGACCGGTACTTCCACCAAACGTCCTTCCAAAAAGGCTCATAGGAAGCACAGTTCTCCTTCTCCGCCATGGCGCATTTCTTCTCCTGCGCCACCCAGCGGTTGCCGCCCCAGGCCGTCATCCGTTTCGCCTGGCCGCACCGCTGGTAGCCGTACATCTGGCCGTTCACCGGCTGAGGAAGCTCCCCCTCCCGGCAATCCTCCCGAGATGGCCGATGAACCTATAGACCCAATGGACGATGACTGTCCGCCTACTGATAGCGGCGGCAGTGCTCGCTCGAAGCCAGGCCCTCAGCGGCCTTCGAGGTGACCCCTTCTTTCATCTTCCTTTTCTTACGATGGCACTTATTCACTGGAATATTCGCAGCATTCGCTCCAACCGAGAGGACTTGAAGTTGCTGCTCCGCTTGCATCGTCCGCTCGTCGTCGCCCTCCAGGAAACGAAGCTACGCCCATGTGATCAAATTGCCTTGGCACACTACACATCTGTGCGTTTTGACCTACCCTCTGTGGTAGGTATCCCAGCTCATGGAGGGGTTATGTTGCTGGTCCGGGATGATATTTACTACGATCCCATCACGTTGCACACCGGCCTGCAGGCAGTTGCCATCCGGATTACTCTCCCCACTTTTACGTTTTCCTTTTGTACCGTTTACACTCCATCGTCATCTGCCGTTACCAGGGCAGACATGATGCAACTTATTGCTCAGCTACCTGCACCATTTTTGTTAACTGGAGACTTCAATGCCCACCATCCCCTTTGGGGCTCTCCAGCATCCTGCCCGCGAGGCTCCTTGCTGGCAGACCTTTTCAACCAGCTCAATCCTGTCTGCCTCAATACTGGCGCCCCTACTTTTCTTTCGGACACATCTCACACCTATTCCCATTTAGACCTCTCTATATGTACTCCCCAACTTGCACGCCGGTTTGAGTGGTATGCGCTTTCTGATACATATTCGAGCGACCACTTCCCGTGTGTTATCCATCTCCTGCAGCATACCCCCTCACCGTGCTCCTCTAGTTGGACCATCTCCAAGGCAGACTGGGGGCTCTTCTCTTCCAGGGCGACCTTTCCGGATCAAACCTTCACAAGCTGCGATCGTCAGGTCGCACACCTCACGGAAGTCATTCTCGCTGCTGCTGAATATTCCATCCCTCACCCTACTTCTTCTCCACGTCGCGTACCGGTCCCCTGGTAGACCGCAGCATGTAGATACGCTTTACGTGTTCGTCGACGTGCTTTACGCACATTTAAACGCCACCCTACAGTGGCGAATTGTATCAATTATAAACGATTACGTGCTCAGTGTCGTCGTATTATTAAAGAAAGCAAGAAAGCCAGCTGGGTTACTTTCACAAGCACCTTCAACAGTTTTACTCCTTCTTCTGTTGTCTGGGGTAGCCTGCGCCGGCTATCTGCCACTAAGGTCCACTCACCAGTTTCTGGCTTGAAGGTCGTGAATGACGTCCTTGTGGCCCCTGAGGCTGTCTCCAATGCCTTCGGCCGCTTTTTCGCAGAGGTTTCGAGCTCTGCTCATTACCACCCTGCCTTCCTCCCCCGCAAACAGGCAGAGGAGGCTAGGCCACCTAACTTCCGCTCCTCGAATTGTGAAAGTTATAATGCCCCATTCACCATGCGGGAAATCGAAAACGCACTTGGCCGATCACGGTCCTCCGCTCCAGGGCCTGATTCTATTCATATTCAGATGCTGAAGAACCTTTCTCCTGCGGGTAAAGGTTTTCTTCTTCGTACATACAATCGCATCTGGATTGAGGGACATGTTCCCGCATGCTGGCGCGAGTCTATTGTTGTCCCGATTCCTAAGCCGGGGAAGGACAAGCACTTGCCTTCCAGTTATCGACCTATCTCGCTTACCAGCTGTGTCTGTAAAGTGATGGAGCGAATGGTTAACTCTCGATTGGTTTGGCTGCTCGAGTCTCGACGCCTACTTACCAATGTACAATGTGGATTTCGTAGGCGCCGCTCTGCTGTTGACCATCTGGTTACCTTGTCGACCTTCATTATGAATAACTTCTTGCGGAAGCGCCCGACCGCGGCTGTGTTCTTTGATTTGGAGAAGGCTTACGACACCTGTTGGAGGGCGGGCATTCTCCGCACCATGCATACATGGGGCCTTCGCGGTCGCCTCCCTCTTTTTATTCGTTCATTTTTAATGGATCGACAGTTCAGGGTACGTGTGGGTTCTGTCCTGTCCGACACCTTTCGCCAGGAGAATGGGGTGCCACAGGGCTCAGTTTTGAGCGTCGCTCTCTTCGCCATCGCGATCAATCCAATAATGGATTGCCTCCCAGCTGATGTATCAGGCTCCCTTTTCGTGGACGATTTTACCATCTATTGCAGCGCGAAGTGTACACGTGTCCTGGAGCGCTGTCTTCAGCGTTCTCTTGACCGTCTTTACTCCTGGAGTGTCGCCAATGGCTTCCGTTTTTCTGCCGAGAAGACGGTCTGTATTAACTTCTGGCGCTACAAAGAGTTTCTCCCACCGTCCTTACGACTCGGTCCCGTTGCTCTCCCAATCGTGGAGACAACCAAGTTTTTAGGCCTTACATTTGACAGGAAACTTAGCTGGTCTCCACATGTGTCATATTTGGCCGCCCGTTGTACCCGTTCTTTAAATGTCCTCCGTGTTCTCAGTGGTATGTCGTGGGGAGCGGATCGAACCGTCCTACTTCGTCTATATCGGTCGATCGTCCGCTCCAAGCTGGATTATGGGAGCTTCGTATACTCCTCTGCACGGCCATCCATCTTACGCCGCCTGAACTCCATACAACATCGGGGTTTACGACTTGCGATCGGAGCATTTTATACTAGTCCCGTAGAGAGTCTTCATGCTGACGCTGGCGAATTGCCACTCACCTACCGGCGCGATATACTGCTTTGTCGGTATGCCTGTCGGCTACTGTCAATGCCCGAGCATCCGTCTTATCGTTCCTTTTTTGACGACTCTCTTGACCGTCAATACGGGTTGTATGTCTCTGCCCTGCTACCCCCTGGAGTTCGCTTTCGTCGCCTCCTTCAACACCTTAATTTTTCACTCCCTGCAACCTTTCGAGTGGGCGAGAGCCACACGCCACCTTGGCTCCAGGCTCAGGTCCGCGTTCACCTTGACCTCAGCTCGCTCCCAAAAGAGGTCACCCCCGGTTCGGTCTACCACTCACGTTTTTTGGAACTTCGTTCGAAGTTCATCAACATGACTTTCATTTATACAGATGGCTCTAAGACCAATGACGGGGTCGGGTGTTCCTTTATTGTCGGGGCACAAAGTTTCATATACCGGCTCCATGGCCATTGTTCGGTCTTCACAGCTGAGCTCTTTGCCCTCTACCAGGCTGTTCTTTACATCTGCCGCCACCGACATTCTGCTTATGTCATCTGCTCAGATTCCCTGAGCGCCATCCAGAGCCTCAGTGATCCGTACCCGGTTCACCCTTTCGTACACCGGATCCAACGCTCTCTTCAGCAGCTGGTGGACGTCGGTTCTCCGGTTAGCTTTATGTGGGTTCCTGGCCATGTCGGTATCCCTGGGAATGAAGCTGCAGATGCCGCGGCCAAGGCTGCGGTCCTCCAGCCTCGGACAGCTTCTTGTTGTGTCCCTTCGTCCGATTTTAGCAGGGTCATTTGTCGGCGCATTTTATCGCTGTGGCATGTCGATTGGGCTGCACTTACCGACAACAAGCTTCGGGCCTTAAAACCTCTTCCCGTGGCTTGGACGTCCTCCTCACGCCCTTCTCGGCGGGAGGAGGTCGTTTTAGCCCGGTTAAGAATTGGACACTGCCGGTTCAGCCATCGCCATCTGCTGACGGCTGCGCCGGCGCCGTTCTGCCCATGTGGGCACTTGCTGACGGTTAGACACATTTTAATGTCCTGTCCAGATCTTAACACACTGCGCCTAGAACTTAATCTGCCAAATACTTTCGATGCCATTTTAGCGGATGACCCACGAGCAGCTGCTCGTGTTCTTCGTTTTATCAATTTGACAAACCTCTCTAAGGATATTTGATGATGCTGTTTTTTAATCCTATGCCTGTCAGTCTGTCTTTTATCGTGTTTTCCCTTTTAGTTGTTGTTGTCAACTTGTGCCTCGCGGTGCATTCTTAGAGTAGTCAGGGCGCTAATGACCATTGAAGTTGTGCGCCCTAAAACCACAAAAAAAAAAACAAAATACGTTTATATCATTATTTCACCAGCTTTCTAAATTGTGTACTACATGGAACAGCAGGTAAATTCACACCACCACATGCAGCTGTTCTTACACAGCGTACCACAGCTTTATATTATTGACTTGAAAGTTCCTCGCAGATTAAAACTGTGTGCCGGACCGAGACTCGAACTCGGGACCTTTGCCTTTCGCGGGCAAGTGCGAAAGGCACAGGTCCCAAGTTCGAGTTTCAGTCTGGCATACAGTTTTAATCTGCCAGGAAGTTTCATATCAGCGCACACTCTGCTGCAGAGAGAAGATCTCATTCTGGATTATTGACTTGGTACTATCGTACCACAATGCTTGAAAATGACCACATGTCAAAATAGGGGTCAGAATAAATAACGTTTTGATAGGCTAAGGCGGAATGATTTAATTAAAAAGTGAAGGATGCTGGGCATTCATACCACAGCTGCAACTTGCTCCAGATAAGGCATATCCACTGACGTGACAAAGTCCATAAATACTTTGGTCCTGCACTTTGTTTATTTATTGTTTGTTTAGTCTGATGACTCCTCTGACAGTTCTCACTACTCACTGAAGCCACGGATACTAGAACACACGGTAGGGGTCACGTACAGGCAGGCTGGGAGCTGTGACGTCACCGTGAACCCTCCTGTCATACCGCACTGCATTGGAGCTCGTAGGCGCTCGGTGCACACATGTGTAACTCAGACAGATATGAATGTAATCAAGATTTTTTCATGCTTCGGTGTGTTATTGTTATTGCTGTTTTTATTAAGCTTCGCATTGGTTAGCCTTTTCTTTATGTGCTCAGTGAAATGCTAGTGTGAAGCTTTCAAACTACATCTTTTTAAATTTTGTTAATAACTTTGCGTTTTCAAAACACTAAGGCTTACATCAGTAAAACGTGGTGGAACTCTAAACTGCCTTTGTGTTCTTTTTAATAGTGATTTCAGTAGGAAGAGGATATTTCAACACTTTACAAGATAGGCCATGTAAATTCGCATCCTTCGCAATATCTCCAGATGACTAGGTAGTACACCATCCTCTCATAGCCACTTCTTGTTGACAGAAGCAGAGCTCTGAATCACTTTATGAACATGTTCTGATTTCATGTAACTCAGGCCTACATCGAGTGAGACAATCATGCAAATCTGTATTCTTTTGCATAAGTCCTTTTATTTCTGTTTCCGTAATTTCTAATTGTTGGTGCAAGCACGCATTGTCGCATTTACAGCAGCGTTTGTTTTCACAGTTAACGTTTAGGCTGGTAGAAATTTCTCCAATAATTGAAAATATACTTACCTGTAAAATATTTTCTAATTCTGTATAGTAGCTTCGTTTTTGTGCACGAGTATTTCTCTCATTACTAAACTTATTATTACACCCCAAACTGCCGCGCGGGATTATCCGAGCGGTCTGAGGCGGTGCAGTCATGGACTGTGCCACTGGTCCCGGCGGAGGATCGAGCCCTCCTTCGGGCATGGGTGCGTGTGTGTTTGTCCTTAGGATAATTTAGGTTAGGTAGTGTGTGCGCTTAGGGACTGATGACCTTAGCAGTTAAGTCCCATAAGATTTCACACACATTTGAACATTTTTGAACACTCCAAATCTGCACCGGAGAACTGTAGATTTAGAGTTGCAATGGTGTCTGTTTTCTTATTGCACTTCGAAGAAATATTCAGCAGTTCACTTTTGAAATCCCTTTCATAATCTGATCAATAAAATGAGCTGAGTTGACATGGTAATTTTCAGCTAATTACAAATCTGCACGTTCACAGACATTTATTCGTTTTCGTCTCATTATTTTTAGGAAATATGTGAAAGTTACTTCTTAACTTACTTGGTTGCCTGCTGCGGTTGCTACAACTGGCAATCATGCAGCAAACCATTATTTTTCACTTAAAAAAATTATTCTAAGAAATCCATCAATACACTGATAATTACAGTGTAACTCTGCAACCAATTACCAGTTATTAAGAAAAAGTCACTCTGCCGTAAACAAGCTTGGTTTCGCTCGTAAACTCAAATACAACACAATTCGTGCGAGGAACTGAGCGCTGGTTGGGTTCAGTCTGACGTCAGCGGTGCAGCTTGCTACTGTGGTCCGCACTACTGATTCAATGCCCGGAAAAAAGTGAAATTCCTGAAGATGTCGGATGTCACTGTAACTTCATTCATGTTCACACCATTGGTGGGTATGTAAATGATTAATGAGTTGTAATTATCTGTGACAGAACGGCCACAAAGGTGTATTAGTGTTATACAAGTGTAGTGATGTTACCCAATCTGGCAGTGTATATAAGGGGCATGAACAGCACCAGATGTGATCACTGGAGGATATGGAGATGCTGCTTACTCGTGTGACGCAGAGTTACCAGCACATGCCGGAGTTGGAAAGGGGTCTCATTGTGCGTCTCCATTTGGTCGGCTGGTCGAATCATGAAGCGTCCAGATTCATGGAGCATTCGGATGCGAGAATGGTGAGAATGGTATGATGTTCCACTGCATGGAAATGTGAGTGCACACATAGTCGTTTTCAAGGCTCTGGTCGACGACAGCTAATCACAATATTTTTGTAGTATTGTGCACTGACCATAACGTAACATCTTCACATCTGTGCCTTCCATCCGATAAAATGAAATGGGTTCCATGCAACATTCTGTCTGATTTTGCACCATTGGTCGGACACACTCAACAACCAGCTATTGTATGTGTAGGGTGACAGCAAAACACAATCAGCTGCGTTTCGAAAGGTGCCGTGGCCGGGAAGCATTATGTTCAGCAATGAAATGTGGTCCTGCACTACCCCAGGTGAGCATTGTTGACGAACATGGTGACGACCTGGGGAGAGGGGCCACTCTCCCAATGGTGTGACAGTGGTGTTACAGCTGACGTCACATGTGGCGAGTCCTTGATTATGACATCGGGTCACGACTGGCAGTGACTGAATTCTAGGAGCACAACTGTATCTCGAGGGCATACTGCAGCCTCTTGTGTTACCTCTGATGCGACGGTACTGAGGTGACATTTTTCAACAGGGTAATGCTCGTGCACTCCTGGCACATGCCTCTATGAGCTGTTTGCATGGTATTGAGATCCTACGCTGGCTAACAAGATCCTGAGATATCTTGTCATAAAAGTTTTCTGAGTACTGCACCGCATCATCGTTACGGAGACGTTTAGCAAACTGAAGTGGCAGACTCTGCAAGAGAGGCGCTCTGCATTGCGGTGTAGCTTGCTGTCCAAGTTTCGAGGGTGCGTTTCTGGATGAGGTATCGAATATATTGCTTCCCGCCTACTTGTACCTCCCGAGGAGATCACGAATGTAAAATAAGAGAGATTCGAGCGCGCACGGAGGCTTTCCGGCAGTCGTTCTTCCCGCGAACCATACGCGACTGGAATAAGAAAGGGAGGTAATGCAGTGGCACGTGAAGTGCCCTCCGCCACACACGGTTGGGTGGCTTGCGGAGTATAAAAGTAGATGTAGATGTAGATCATAATCTACAAAAAAAGTTCTGGAAAAACCAACGTTTCGGCCACGGTTACAGTGGCCTTCTCCTGGGTCTACACTATAGTTTTTTTTTTTTCGTTATGACGCGGTAGGATACTCTCGAGACTTTCATCTCGACTGACCTTGATCGCGGGAGACTAGGAATTACATACCGAGATATTTTTCGAAACAGAACCTGTGTCGGACGTCAATTCCGTCCCAGAGCCAGTATACGAGGTATCAAAGACCAGTTACGAGAGTTATGGGCCATCCTGCCCAAAATTAAAGTCACATTCTGACCGTATTATGGCCGCAGAATTTTGATTAGTTGGGTTTCGCGAATTTCAGCTTGCAGTCGGTAACCAATCGGTAACTCGACGAGAGGTCTGGGCCATGTGACAGTCTTTATTTGTATTCTCTTATGCACTTCTTCAAATTGTTTTTAAAGCCATTTTTTTAATAAATGTAACACAAGGTCACACTGAGTGCCTTCAGGATGTGGTCAACTGTATCCTTACGTTTTGACAACGACCCTTGTTTTCGTTTCAACACTGACTTACTCTGCATTGTTGTTACTGTTTTACACGCCGTCTGCCTAATTTTTCGTTATCCTCGACCTGTGTTAGCCACGCTCACAGTTTCTGCTTTGGTAACCATTTCTACATTGCATAAACGTTTCCTTTCAGCGTATGAGGAAGGTTCGTCGCTGTATGAGTTTGCGAGATGCGGGATCAGTGCTCAGACAGTTTCTGTTCTGCAAACTACCAGTGACTGGTCGTGTCGATTCATTCCCAGGGCCATCACCAATAACTTGGTTATTGGCTTTACCCCCCTGACACAGGTAGTCGCTGTTTTGAATAAGTTATAGTACTAGTTATCAGTGAGAAAGTAAGGAAACACGGGAGAGTTCCTCATCATCGGCACTTTTACCTTCGTGATCTTTTAGAAAATCTGAACTGATTTAGAAAAAAACAGTGGGTGAAGAGCGACAACATGGCTACTGCCAACATACACTCGCTTGTTTGGGGACGGGGGAAGGTGGAATGTACAGGGTGTTTCAAAAATGACCGGTATATTTGAAACGGCAATAAAAACTAAACGAGCAGCGATAGAAATACACCGTTTGTTGCAATATGCTTGGGACAACAGTACATTTTCAGGCGGACAAACTTTCGAAATTACAGTAGTTACAATTTTCAACAACAGATGGCGCTGCAAGTGATGTGAAAGATATAGAAGACCACGCAGTCTGTGGGTGCGCCATTCTGTACGTCGTCTTTCTGCTGTAATCGTGTGCTGTTCACAACGTGCAAGTGTGCTGTAGACAACATGGTTTATTCCTTAGAACAGAGGATTTTTCTGGTGTTGGAATTCCACCGCCTAGAACACAGTGTTGTTGCAACAAGACGAAGTTTCCAACGGAGGTTTAATGTAACCAAAGGACCGGAAAGCGATACAATAAAGGATCTGTTTGAAAAATTTCAACGGACTGGGAACGTGACGGATGAACGTGCTGGAAAGGTAGGGCGACTGCGTACGGCAACCACAGAGGGCAACGCGCAGCTAGTGCAGCAGGTGATCCAACAGCGGCCTCGGGTTTCCGTTCGCCGTGTTGCAGCTGCGGTCCAAATGACGCCAACGTCCACGTATCGTCTCATGCGTCAGAGTTTACACCTCTATCCATACAAAATTCAAACGCGGCAACCCCTCAGCGCCGCTACCATTGCTGCACGAGAGACATTCGCTAACGATATAGTGCACAGAATTGATGACGGCGATATGCATGTGGGCAGCATTTGGTTTACTGACGAAGCTTATTTTTACCTGGACGGCTTCGTCAATAAACAGAACTGGCGCATATGGGGAACCGAAAAGCCCCATGTTGCAGTCCCATCGTCCCTGCATCCTCAAAAAGTACTGGTCTGGGCCGCCATTTCTTCCAAAGGAATCATTGGCCCATTTTTCAGATCCGAAACGATTACTGCATCACGCTATCTGGACATTCTTCGTGAATTTGTGGCGGTACAAACTGCCTTAGACGACACTGCGAACACCTCGTGGTTTATGCAAGATGGTGCCCGGCCACATCGCACGGCCGACGTCTTTAATTTCCTGAATGAATATTTCGATGATCGTGTGATTGCTTTGGACTATCCGAAACATACAGGAGGCGGCGTGGATTGGCCTCCCTATTCGCCAGAGATGAACCCCTGTGACTTCTTTCTGTGGGGACACTTGAAAGACCAGGTGTACCGCCAGAATCCAGAAACAATTGAACAGCTGAAGCAGTACATCTCATCTGCATGTGAAGCCATTCCGCCAGACACGTTGTCAAAGGTTTCGGGTAATTTGATTCAGAGACTAGGCCATATTATTGCTACGCATGGTGGATATGTGGAAAATATCGTACTACAGAGTTTCCCAGAACGCAGCGCCATCTGTTGTTGAAAATTGTAACTACTGTAATTTCGAAAGTTTGTCTGCCTGAAAATGTACTGTTGTCCCAAGCATATTGCAACAAACGGTGTATTTCTATCGCTGCTCGTTTAGTTTTTATTGCCGTTTCAGATATACCGGTCATTTTTGAAACACCCTGTACATTTTATATATAAGGCGGTCCACTGATCGTGACCGGGCCATATATCTCACGAAATAACCATCAAACGAAAAAACTACAAAGAACGAAACTCGTCTAGCTGGAAGGGGGAAACCAGATGGCGCTATGGTCGGCCCGCTAGATGGCGCTGCCATAGTTCAAACGGATATCAACTGCGTTTTTTTTAAAATAGAAACCCCAATATTTTACTACATATTCGTGTAGTACGTAGAGAAATATAAATGTTTTAGTTCGACCACTTTTTTCGCTTTGTGATAGATGGCACTGTAATAGTCACAGACATATGGCTCACAATTTTAGACGAACAGTTGGAAACAAGTAGGTTTTTTAAATTGAAATACAGAACGTAGGTATGTTTGAACACTTTATTTCGGTTGTTCCAATGTGATACATGTACCTTTGTGAACTTATCATTTCTGTGAACGCATGCTGTTACAGCGTGATTACCTGTAAATACCACATTAATGCAATAAATGCTCAAAATGATGTCCGTCAACATGCATTTGTCGGACGTTGATGGTGAACCTCATGGCTCGATCCCTGTTTCAACATCACTTTCACTTGTTAAGCACATATCGACGTCATTGTACTCCCCTGTGCACAGTGCAGCTTGTATGACACCACTCATTCCACTGACTCATCTTGCAGAAACATAAATATTTCATCTGCTCCTTACCTCTCACTCTGCGAAATTCCTTACATTCCTCTCTGACGAAATGACAGTTTCGGCAACTGTTAATGTTGATATAATGGAATGTCCTCTTTGTTTATCGTTGCCGTTGCTCCGCTTTGTACCAACGCCACTGGCAGAGAGATACTCGTAGACTAAGCAGTTCAACTACGCCACTGGACACCTCCAGTTCTCCCCCTCCCCCCCTCCATCCTCACCGCCATTAGCAGCCAATATTGTGATTTAGTCGTAGACAGTACACTGACGAGCCAAAATATTATGACCACCTGCTTAATAGCTTGCTTACCCCTCTTTGGAATGAAGTACATCATTGATTCCGCGTATCAGGGACTCAACAGCTTGTTGGTAAGTTTGTGGAGGTACGTAGCATTTGATGTCTATCTTCAGGTCATGCAGTTTGCATAAATAACAGGCCTCTGATTTATGTACGATGTGATGGACCCGATAACGTCCCAGATCGGTTCCATAGGATTTACATGTGGCGAATCTGGTCGCTCAGGCTTCAATGTCAATTCATTATAATTGATACGCCCACCAAACCCGCAGGGCAGAGCAGGTGATTAGGATTTTGGAAAGAGCCAAATGAGATGGCGGTCAGTTTCACTTCAAAACTGTAATTTATTGTAATTTAATTACACATTTAAACCAAAACGGCACATAGCCGAACCTTTACAACTACGAGTTTCAAAATCCAATTCTTTCATGGCTGAAGGCCTCCAAACAAGAAATCTTAAAAATCAACAAGATAATTTTCAAGTGACTGAAGACACGCATTTGAAATTGCAAATAAAATAATTAAAAAATATATATGTACATATCACAATTGTCTGAAAGCCTCAAGGCAAAAGTGGATAGAACAAACATAAACATGGTGCAATACCAATGGCTGAAGGACACAATTAAATTTCAAAATTTTAAAATATATTACCATAATCTTTTAAGGCAGGAGGCATTTTTAAACCGTGTGAATCATTCGTAACACGGAGTACGGCGTACGTCTGATGCCAGACTGAGATTCATTGGAAGAATCCTAAGGAAATGCAATCCGAAAACAAAGGAAGTAGGTTACAGTACGCTTGTTCGCCCACTGCTTGAATACTGCGCAGCAGTGTGGGATCCGTACCAGATAGGGTTGATAGAAGATATAGAGAAGATCCAACGGAGAGCAGCGCGCTTCGTTACAGGATCATTTAGTAATCGCGAAAGCGTTACGGAGATGATAGATAAACTCCAGTGGAAGACTCTGCAGGAGAGACGCTCAGTAGCTCGGTACGGGCTTTTGTCAAAGTTTCGAGAACATACCTTCACCGAAGAGTCAAGCAGTATATTGCTCCCTCCTACGTATATCTCGCGAAGAGACCATGAGGATAAAATCAGAGAGATTAGAGCCCACACAGAGGCATACCGACTATCCTTCTTTCCACGAACAATACGAGACTGGAATAGAAGGGAGAACCGATAGGGGTACTCAAGGTACCCTCCGCCACACACGGTCAGGTGGCTTGCGGAGTATGGATGTAGATGTAGATTTACTCATTACCATAGGCTTCCGGCATCATTTGGCGTGTGTTCTCTTGAGTTTCACGCAAAATTTAATGCAGACGCGTTGGTCCCCTATCTATGCCATCTCGAAATTCGTGAACTACGTGACACAACGTTCTACAGTACAGTACTGAACAATAACCAACAGACATACGACAATACAACAATGAAACTTCCGAGAATCACTCATTAAACACAGGCGTTTGCAGGGATCCCAACCGCATTTCGCTCCAGCACACCATTGGCGTGAAATTACGAACGTTCCGGAATTTCTTGAACAGACCTCGAAGACTAGACGCATTTTGCGGCTCGGTATGTGGCAGCATCCGCGTCTCAAGTCCGCTGCGCCTGCTTTACGTTGCCGCACACACTGGTGCAGCTGAAGAATTGTCACGTAATTTGCTGCACGTAGAAGAGCAGACACATATCTGTCATCTGAGACATACAGACGCACGGCGAGCCGTCACATAAAGGGACAGAGGAGAAGAGACGACCACATCTGCTTTGATTTTCGCAAAGCTCTCTCTCTCTCTCTCTCTCTCTCTCTCTCGCTCTCTGTCTCCTCTCTCCCTCTCCAAACACTTTCTGAGTGGGTCGCCATGCCATGTGAAAGGCCATATCTTTATCCGCAAAGAATCCACTGGGGAGGGGGAAGGGTGGGGGCAGACAATTACGTGGTGGGGACTACTGCTCCATAACGAGATTTGCTCGGGAGGTACCAGACACACACAAAGAAAGGAAGCAAAGGAAGCTTATTACGGCCTAACCAAACATAAATGGGGGGGGGGAGGAATAAGGAACTTTGAAGTTCGGGCACGCAATTTTGCTTCTAATGGTCATAAACACAGAAGGATGATAGAAATATCTGTATATCTCATTACCGGGTGAGTTCTGTGTAGTGTAGCTGGGACTCCAGCATGCCTATTTGTGTGTCCACCATGGGGGAGACTGTGCGTGCGTCTATTTACACACCCACAACCTGTTGTAATGTTGGCGGGGTGGCGCAATTCTTAGCACACGATTCGCATTCGGGAGGACGACGGTTCAAACCCGACTCCGGCCATTCTGATTTAGATTTTCCGTGGTTTCCCTGAATCGGTTCAGGCAAATGCCAGGATGATTCCTCTGAAAGGGCGCGGCCGATTTTCTTCCCCGTCCTTCCCTGATCCTAGCTTGTGCTCCGTCGCTAATGACCTCGTTGTCGACGGGACGTTAAACACTAATCTCCTCTTCCTCCTCTCTTCTGTTAGCCATGGTTTCTTCACAGTTACCTTCTTCGTACCTATGTTTTTCTTTCCAACTTCTGTGATTCCTTTTTTAGAGATGTCCATTCCGCTTCAACTCTATTGCCTACTGAGATGTTTCATATTGCTGTATCTATAGCCTTAGATAACTTCAAGCGTATCTCGTCATTTCTTAGTACTTTCGCATACCACATCTATGCGAGTGATTCTTTCTTACTAATCTCTTAAACTTCAACCTACCCTACATCACTACTACATTGTCACCTGATTCTATTTCTGCTGTTGGGTAAGTCGTACAATCCAATATATGGTTTCTGAATCTCTGTCTGACCAAGATGTAATCCAACTTGAATCTTACGGCATCTCTTGGCCTTTTTGCCAGTATACCTTTGTCTCTTGTGATTCTTTAACAGAGTATTCGCTATCACTAGCTGAAATTTATTAAAGAACTCAGTGTTTCTCCTCTCTCATTCCTTGTGTTCTCCCATAACCCTTTCTTCTACGCCTTCCCTTACAACTGCATTCCAGCACCTCATGACTGTTAGATCTTCATTTCACGTACTGAATTACCCTTTCAATATCCTCACGTTCTTTCTCTATCTCTTCATCATTACCTTGTGACATCGGCATGTATACCTGAACTATAGCTGTCGGTGTTGCTTTTCTGTCGAATCAAGAACAACCCTATCACTGAACTGTTCACAGTAACATATTCCCTTCCCCACCTTCCTATTCGTAGCGAATCCTAACCCCCCTTATACTATTGTCTGCTGTGGTCGATATTATAATATATTCATCTGAGCTGAAATCCTTGTCTTCTTTCCCTTTCACTTCAGTGACCCCACTATACCTACATTGAGCCTTTGCACTTCCATTTTCAGTTTCTCGAGCTTCCCTCCAACTTCTAAGCCTCTGATTTTCTATGCCCCGTGTCGTGAACATCATCTTTTCGTTGGTTATTCAATGTTTTTCATATGGTCACCTGCCCCTCGGCAGTCCTTTTCCGGAGATCCGAATGCGGGACTATTCCGGAATCTTTTGCTAATGGAGAGATCATCATGACACTTCTTCAATTACAGGCCACATGTTCTGTGGACACACATTATTTGCCTTCAAAGCAGTGGTTTCCATTGCCTTCTGCATCCTCATGCCGTTGATCGTTGCTGATTCTTTCGACTTTAAGGGCAGCTCATCCCAAGGGCCAGAGGGTGCCCTAAACCTCTGACCACTCTTCCACCCTCTTTGACAAGGCCGTTGGCAGAGTGAGGGTGACTCCTTAAGTCGGAAGTCTTCGGCGTCCCATGCTGATTATTATTCAAAATTTAAGCGGTGGCTGGGTTCGAAGCCGGGGCCGACGACATTATGATTACAAATCACAGACGCTACCCGCCATCCCCCCTTTTTTAAAATCTCATTTTGTTCAGTACTTTTGTTCGGAGCGGACATCCCATGGCACTCGTTCAAGTTCGTCATTGACTCGTTCACTCAGTTTTTCTTTGTTACAGAGAGCAGCTGACCCTCTGAGCAAACATGCTGAGCTACCGTGCGTGCGTCCCCAGACCACAGGTGCATTTATCCCCATTTAAAGACAGCTTCTGTTCTTTGTGCGAATTGGAAATGTTTCCCGTGGCCTTTGCGTTTCCTGGCGATCATACGACGACTAAATTTTGCTGTACAGAACAGAATCGACAACAAGCAGTCTTATAGTGCCCCACAGCCAACGTTGTAAGTTGTTTATGTGTATTGGAAACATTAGACGTCAGTATACACTTCTTTGGAGCACACCAGATGTTACTTTCGTTTCTGTGGAACATTTGCCATCCAGTATAGCTTACTGGAGGAAGAAGAGTAGGGTGCTTGAGATTTGCTGATGACATGGCCCTTCTAGCCACAGGGGAAAAAGAATTACAGGATTTGGTGGACACCATTGCAACTAACGGAAAAAAATATGGAATGAAAATTAACATAAATAAAACAAAAGTATTGGCAATAGGAGGAAATGAGGAAATAAAAATTGTGCTGAATGGAGAAACACTAGAACAGGTGCAAAATTTTAAGTATCTTGGAAGCAGGATAGACACCGACTGGAAGTGCACCACAGAAATTAAAACAAGGATAGCAATGGCAAAAGAGGCGTTTTATAAGAAAAGGAGAATCTTCTGCAGCGGTCTGGACAGAGAACTCAGAAAGAGACTCATAAAATGTCTTGTATGGAGTGTTCTTCTATATGGCGCTGAAACATGGACTATGAGGAAAAAAGACAGAGAAAGGCTGGAGGCTTTTGAGATCTGGACATGGCGGAAGATGGAAAGAATAAGTTGGATGGACAGAGTAAAAAATGAAGAGGTACTGACAATAGTGGGAGAGAAAAGACAGTTACTAGATGTAATAAAGAGAAGAAAAAGAAATTGGATTGGGCATATATTAAGAAACAATGTCGGACTGATAAAAACAGTTTTAGAAGGTTATGTAGAAGGGAAAAGGAAGCGAGGAAGGAAGAGATTCCAGATACTGGATGACATGATGGGCGGTACAACATACAGCAGCCTTAAGAAGGAAGCAATGGATCGCAGAAAATGGAGAGGCAAAGGACCTGCTAATATAGCAGATAACTGATGATGATGATAGCTTACTGGTTTCTTTTAGTCAAATATTCCTCGAACCAGTCACATATGTGCGAAGACACCTTTTACGGTCGTATCTTGGTTAGTAGCCAACGATATGGTACAATGACGGAGATCTTTCGGAAATCTAGGAAGGCTGAATCTGTGCAGGGACTTCAGTGAGAAAGATACACTCGTCCCACCATAAGACCACAGCGCGGCTGGAGTGGTGCCTTGTCAGAAGGGATCACACACGTTCCGGGTTTCCTGCAGACGCAGTTGTGTTGTGGTACGAATAACAGGTGCGTAGCAGTGTGCGACAACAATGGCGCTGCAACTGGAAACGAATTGCAGAGTTGAAGTGCGCGGGGCAGTGCGATTCTTGCTGTCAAAACGGCTAAAGTGCCCAGAGACTGATGGTGATAGTGTCTGCTGGTATACGGACGACATTTAATGTCCCGACTAGCGGTAGTGAAATGGATATGAACCTGGTATCTGTACAGATACCATTAGTGATCTTGCAGCTCTCGAATTATAATGAAAACCAGACCTTCAGCTGCTTACAGGCGTTGGTAAATATCACCGGGAACAGTTGAAAAAGTGTGCCCCGACGCGGTCTCAAACCCGTGATCTCCTGCTTACATGGCAGACGCTCTACCCGAGTGAGCCACTGAGGACACAGACGATAGTGCGACTGCAGGGACTGACCTCTGTCGCGCTCCCCGTGAGACCACACTTTCCAACTTCCTGTGCCCACACTACAATTGTACTGCTCCTGCCCACTGTATTCATTACTCACGGCAGTCTATCTACCGATTCCCGTACGAGTTTGAGCCATGTGAGTGCATCCGCACTGAACAAGACATTGGCCGGTAGGACTTATCTACACTCCTGGAAATGGAAATAAGAACCCCGTGAATTCATTGTCCCAGGAAGGGGAAACTTTATTGACACATTCCTGGGGTCAGATACATCACATGATCACACTGACAGAACCACAGGCACATAGACACAGGCAACAGAGCATGCACAATGTCGGCACTAGTACAGTGTATATCCACCTTTCGCAGCAATGCAGGCTGCTATTCTCCCATGGAGACGATCGTAGAGATGCTGGATGTAGTCCTGTGGAACGGCTTGCCATGCCATTTCCACCTGGCGCCTCAGTTGGACCAGCGTTCGTGCTGGACGTGCAGACCGCGTGAGACGACGCTTCATCCAGTCCCAAACATGCTCAATGGGGGACAGATCCGGGGATCTTGCTGGCCAGGGTGGTTGACTTACACCTTCTAGAGCACGTTGGGTGGCACGGGATACATGCGGACGTGCATTGTCCTGTTGGAACAGCAAGTTCCTTTGCCGGTCTGGGAATGGTAGAACGATGGGTTTGATGACGGTTTGGATGTACCGTGCACTATTCAGTGTCCCCTCGACGATCACCAGTGGTGTACGGCCAGTGTAGGAGATCGCTCCCCACACCATGATGCCGGGTGTTGGCCCTGTGTGCCTCGGTCGTATGCAGTCCTGATTGTGGCGCTCACCTGCACGGCGCCAAACACGCATACGACCATCATTGGCACCAAGGCAGAAGCGACTCTCATCGCTGAAGACGACACGTCTCCATTCGTCCCTCCATTCACGCCCGTCGCGACACCACTGGAGGCCGGCTGCACGATGTTGGGGCGTGAGCGGAAGACGGCCTAACGGTGTGCGGGACCGTAGCCCAGCTTCATGGAGACGGTTGCGAATGGTCCTCGCCGATACCCCAGGAGCAACAGTGTCCCTAATTTGCTGGGAAGTGGCGGTGCGGTCCCCTACGGCACTGCGTAGGATCCTACGGTCTTGGCGTGCATCCGTGCGTCGCTGCGGTCCGGTCCCAGGTCGACGGGCACGTGCACCTTCCGCCGACCACTGGCGACAACATCGATGTACTGTGGAGACCTCACGCCCCACGTGTTGAGCAATTCGGCGGTACGTCCACCCGGCCTCCCGCATGCCCACTATACGCCCTCGCTCAAAGCCCGTCAACTGCACATACGGTTCACGTCCACGCTGTCGCGGCATGCTACCAGTGTTAAAGACTGCGATGGAGCTCCGTATGCCACGGCAAACTGGCTGACACACACGGCGGCGGTGCACAAATGCTGCGCAGCTAGCGCCATTCGGCGGCCAACACCGCGGTTCCTGGTGTGTCCGCTGTGCGTGTGATCATTGCTTGTACAGCCCTCTCGCAGTGTCCGGAGCAAGTACGGTGGGTCTGACACACCGGTGTCAATGTGTTCTTTTTTCCATTTCCAGGAGTGTATATGAAGATAGTAGGTTTCTGAAGCCGGCAAGGTAGCTCAGCGTGTTCCGTCAGGGGGTTAACTACCCTCTGTAACAAAATAAGTCTGAGTGAATGGATCAACGAAGAACCTAAACGGATGTCGTCGGAGGCCCGCCCCGAACAAATTCAACGAACAATATAGAACAAAATGAGGTTAAAAAAAAAGATACAGTGTGTGCTATGTAAGCAGAAGATACCAGGTTCGAATCCCCGTAGGGGCACACATTTTTCAACTGTCCCCGTTGATATTCATCAACGCCTGTAAGCTGCTAAAGGTCTGGTTTTCATAATAATTTCATTAGTACTAAAATGTTGCCAGCATTTTGGGCAAGGCAGCACAGACGTGTTTGGTGCTGTCCGGGCAGTCCGTATCGTACACCTTGCGCTTTTCATCGTTCCTGGAAGCTCAAAGAAGATCTTAGGGGAAGCAGGGAGAGAGAGTGAGAGAGTAAGAGAGAGTGAGAGTGAGAGAGAGAGAGAGAGAGAGAGAGAGAGAGAGATTTTCCAGCGAGAAGGAACGTTCACATCACACAGAGTGGCCCTGTCACTAGGGAGAGGATAGACCCCTGTCGTCGAGGATCTGAATGATTCATAGTACGTTCAGGATGTCGTTTGCATAGACTTTATGACTATGTAATTAGACATGATTGTCTTAAGGAGCGAGATTAAATTTTTTTTTCATTTATATGACTTCAGTACAGTGCTCAAGCCATAGTCGCAGTAAATTATAGAAAATTTACATGACTAATTTCGTTGAAGCTCAGTCACTATTCTCAAATGTAACAAGTATGAAATAAGTCTGACATTAATTGTGGGAACATGAAATATAAGTAACATCTAACCACAACACTTTTGTAATAGGAAACAATACTGTCAATTTATCATGTAAAATTAAACCTCGTTATGCAGGTACGTCCAAAAAGTAACATCTACATCTACATCCATACTCCGCAAGCCACCTGACGGTGTGTGGCGGAGGGTACCTTGAGTACCTCTATCGCTTCTCCCTTCTATTCCAGTTTCGTATTGTTCGTGGAAAGAAAGATTGTCGGTATGCCTCTGTGTGGGCTCTAATCTTTCTGATTCCTCCTCATGGTCTCTTCGAGAGATGTGCGTGGGAGGGAGCAATATACTGCTAGACTCCTCGGTGAAGGTATGTTCTCGAAACTTCAACAAAAGCCCGTACCGAGCTACTGAGCGACTCTCTTGCAGAGTGTTCCACTGGAGTTTATCTATCATCTCCGTAACGCTTTCGCGATTACCAAATGATCCTGTAACGAAGCGCGTTGCTCTCCGTTGGATCTTCTCTATCTCTTCTATCAACCCTATCTGGTGGGCGAACAAGTGTACTGTAACCTACTTCCTTTGTTTTCGGACTGCATTTGCTTAGGATTCTTCCAATGAATCTCAGTCTGGCATCTGCTTTTACCGACGATTAATTTTATATGGTCATTCCATTTTAAATCACTCCTAATGCCTACTCCCAGATAATTTATGGAATTAACTGCTTCCTGTTGCTGACCTGCTATATTGTAGCTAAATGATAAAGGATCTTAAATTAAAAGGAAGGTCAGCGTTTTAATTTAACATATATGGTCGTTGTGCACACAGCACTATATGGAGTCGCCAATCGATAAAGGATCTTCCTTTCTATGTATTCGCAGCACATTACACTTGTCTACATTGAGATTCAATTGCCATTCCCTGCACCATGCGTCAATTCGTTGCAGATCCTCCAGCATTTCAGTACAATTTACCATTGTTACAACCTCTCGATATACTACAGCATCATCCACTAAAAGCCTCATTGAACTTCCGAAGCTATCCACAAGGTCATTTATACATATTGTGAATAGCATCAGTCCTACGACACTCCCCTGCGGCACACCTGAAATCACTCTTACTTCGGAAGACTTCTCTCCATTGCGAATAACATGCTGCGTTCTGTTATCTAGAAACTCTTCAATACACTTACATAATTGGTCTGATAGTCCATGTGCTCTTGCTACATAATTGCAATTGATCGCTGTGAAGTCGTCGTGTATAGAGAACATTAAAATCGTAACGTCGTATACGTTAGATTAGAATCGGTGTTGTCCAACTAGTGGCATCACGAACCTGACAAGTGAGAATCTAGACGTATTAATCTTAGCAATTCTGCTGTTATTTTGAAACATACGTCGTTCAAGTGCGAGTCTGAACAGTTAACTGAAATATGAGAAAGTACCTTGATGAAGTTAATGAAATAACAACATCCATGCAATAATACTGTATGTATTGCCTCCAAACCAATTGGTCAACTCTGAGACTAATATCTCCCCATCTCTACGTCTTACAGTTGAAAATATACGTATTACTGCCACTACTGGACTACTGTGCTGAACTCAAATAAATTTGAAAAAACTTTGTCTTCGAAAGGAGTGCTATGTATCTGTTTCACTTTGAAGTGTATTCTACGGGTAGCGTCTTTGATTCACAATCGCACCGCTGCTTGAATTTTGATTAATAGTCTGCATTGGCGGCCGAAGACTTCCGGCATAAGAAGTCAACCTCACTCATAGGGCGGAGGAGCGGACAGAGGTTCGGGGCACTCTCTTGTCCTATGGGTGGGAAATTGCCCCTAAAGGCGGAAGAATCAGCAGTGATCAACGGTATGAGGATGCAGAAAGCAATGGAAACCACTGCATTAAAGACTCATAACGTGTATCCACAGGACATGGGCCTGTAATTTAAGAAGTGTCATGGTGATCTCTGCATTGGCAAAAGATTCAGGAATAGACCCCCATTCGGATCGCCGGGAGGGGACTGCCAAGCGGGAGATTACCATGAGAAAAAGATTGAATAATCAACGAAAGGATAACGTTCTACGAGTCGGGGCGTGGAATGTCAGGAGCTTGAACGTGGTAGGGAAAGTAGAACATCTGAAAAGGGAAATGCAAAGACTTAATCTAGATATAGATGGTGTCAGTGAAGTCAAGTGGAAACAAAAGAAGGATTTCTGGAGTATAGAATAATATCAGCAGCAGCAGAAAATGGTATAACGGGAGTAGGATTCGTTATGAATGGGAAGGTAGGGCAGTGAGTATGTTACTGTGAACAGTTCAGTGACAGGGTTGTTCTTATCAGAATCGACAACAAATCAACACCGACAACGATAGTTCGGGTATACATGCCGACGTCGCAAGCTGACGATGAACGGATAGAGAAACTGTATGAGGATATTGGAAGAGTGATACAGTATGTAAAGGGGGATGAAAATCTAACAGTCATGGGGGACTGGAATGCAGTTGTAGGGGCAGGAGCAGAAGAAAAGGTTACAGGAGAATATGGTCTTGGGACAAGGAATGAGAGATGAGAAAGACTAAGTGAGTTCTGTAACAAGTTTCAGCTACTAATAGCGAATATTCTGTTCAAGAATCATAAGAGGAGGAGGTACACTTGGAAAAGGCCGGGTGATACGGGAAGATTTCAGTTAGATTACATCATGGTCAGAGATTTCGAAATCAGATACTCGATTGTAAGGCGTACCCAGGAGCAGATATACAGGGTGAAAAGTATTTAAACCGACAAACTCTGGGAGTTTGTGGGGCACATCAAAACAAATATTTTTCCCTATGAGGAGGGGTGCGTCCAATCCCCCCGTCTCCCTCCCTCACACACACACACACACACACACACACACACACACACACACACAGAGAGAGAGAGAGAGAGAGAGAGAGAGAGAGAGAGAGAGAGAGAGAGAGAGAGAGAGACTTTATGTATTCAAGATGGTCCTTACAGTCCAAACCTGAAAACCAAAATGGACCCAGAATCAATCCCTGTGGTAGTCTCTTATTGTTTGCAATTCTACTTCATACATTTTTAGGTGGCCACACCGTAGTCCTCAATCCGTGAAACACTCTGCGGACGAGGTAACAGAAATGAACACGGTACAGTCTGGCTGACGGATGTTGAGACGTATGTGGAGGCTCAGAAGACCAGGCCGTCGGCTCCCGGCGGCCACCTGTTCGCTGCCTGACAGCGGGCGTAACTCTCGCCATCGATCGCCGGCACGCGCCTTCCGCTTTAAACACGGCCGCGACCGCGGTGCGCCTTCTCCGGCCGCTAATGACGCCGACGTCGACGCGGCGGCATGTGCCCCGCTCTCTCCACCGGACCGTGACTCTGACTGAGCCGGCAGTCGGCGGTTGTGGGTCGAGTGCCGCCGGCGGAGAACCTGAAGGGCAGCCCTCACCTTCCTCATGAGCGGGTCTTCCGCGCCGTCGGCCGCGGTATTGACACATGAGGAGGAGGTCACGTTACGGAAGCATCCAGGTGCCCATGGCATAAACCTCTGTGTAGCTTTCCTTAATTAATACAAACTGGTACCCAAAATTGCCGTTCTCTCATTTGCCGGCAAAAGCGTGATTCGTAAACAATCAGAGTAATGTAAATGGTTCACAACCGCAACAGCTGGGGAGAAGCAGATTATATGTATGAATTACCATAGAGGCAGCTTCAGCGGCATACAGGTTAAAATTATCGGGATATCCAGAAACCCACACAAATATAAGCGATGTGGTAAATATAGGGACTATTGCGGAAATGCCATCTGACTCCATAATCTTGAAAACAAACGTATTAACCTCCTGACTCATTTTGTATGCATCCACTCAATAACGTCTTATGGAATAATTTTCTGGGATAACTCACCATTTACGCAGTTCTGATTGCATAAAAGCAAGCATTACGAATAATGTGTCGTGTTCACCCGCGGACGTCATGTAGGTACCTCTTGAATGAGGTAAGCAACTTAATTGCGCCATCAAAATACATTCGCTAAAGCGTCAAAGAAACTGACACAGGCACGCGTATTCGAATACAGAGATATGTAAACAGGCAGAATACGGCAACGACTATATAAGACAAATTTGTCTGGCGCAGTTGTTACATCGATTACTGCTGCTACAACGGCATGTTATCAAGATTTAAGTGGTGTTATAGTCGGCGCACGAGCGATGGGACACAGCATCTGAGAGGTAGCGATAAAGTAGGGATTTTCCTGTATGACCATTTCACGAGTGTACAGTGAATATCAGGAATCCGGTAAAACATCAAATCTCCGACACTGCTGCTGCCGGAAAAAGACCCTGCAAGAACGGGAGCAACGAAGACTGCAGAGAATCGTTCGGCGTGACAGAAGTGCAACCCTTCCGCAAATTGCTGTAGATTTCAATGCCAGGCCATCAAAAAGTGTCAGCGTGCGAACCATCGGAGCCGATGGCCCATTCGTGTATCCTTGATGACTGCACGACACAAGGCTTAACGCCTCGCCTGGGCCCGTCAGACACCGACGTTGGAATGCTGATGACTGGAAACATGTTGGCTGGTCGGACGTGTCTCGCTACAAATTGTATCGAGCAGATGGACGTGTACGGGTATGGAGACAACCTCATGAATCCATGGACCCTGCATGTCAGCAGGAGACTGTTGAAACTCCAGGAGGGTCTGTAATGGTGCAGGGCTTGTGCAGTTGGAGTTATATGCGATCCATGAGACTTCGAGATACGATTCCGATAAGTGACACGTACGTAAGCATCCTGTCAGATCACTTGCAACCATTGATGTCCATTGTGCATTCCGACGGACTTACGCAATTCCAGCAGAACAATGCGACGCCCCATATGTACAGAATTGCTATTGAATTGCTCCAGGAACACTCTTCTGAGTTTTAACACTTCCGCTGGATACCAAACTCCCCAGAAATGAACATTATTGTCCATATCTGGGATACCTTGCGACGTGCTGTTCAGAAGAGACCTCCACCCCCTCGTAATCTTACGTATTTATGTACATCCCTGCAGGATTCATGGTGTCAGTTCCCTCCAGCACTACTTCAGACATTGGTCGTGTCCACACCACGTCATGTTGCTACACGTCTGCGTGCTCGCGGTGGCCCTACACGATAGTAGGCATGTGTTCCAAGTTCTTTGGCTCTTCAGCGTATATTCTCTAATGAAATTAGTCATAAATAATCCATCACATTTCGAGAAGAACAGCGAGCTCCATAACCGCAATATTAGAGGGAAAACATGATCTTTATTATCCATTGTTAAAGCTGCCAGTTGCTCAGAAATATTTAGATATTTAGCAACAACAAAATTTGATCATTTACTGCATAACTTTAAATTTCTGACACGTGGCAATGCAAATTTTATATCTAACCTACAATAATTTCTCCTGCACAACTGCTACTATTCAGTGCACGAATTTCTCTTTAAAAACTGATTGGCCTCGAAAAAGAAGCTTCTTTTTAAGTGAATTTGGATGAGTGGGACTGAACAAAATGTGCTCATTAATGTTAACACTATTTTATATATGTATATAATCTCCTGTAAACTGACTCGTTCATCATTTCGATAAAAGAGCCGTTCAGATGACCTACGGAACATGTATGTAAGTTACTAACGATACCTTTCAATGTAACACTTGCAGCAGTTGAAGAAGGAAACACGATACGGTTCAGGTGACAAAGTCCGCTCTAGATGCGGGTCGTAAACGTGGAACGTAGCTACAACAAATATAGCCTATGTTCGTCGGTGAAACTGGACTCAATAAGCAACCTGAGCAATCAGTAATCTGGATCTAACGTACATAACACTGACTGCGTGTTATATGAATGCCAGTTTCACTGCCGTTTAAGCCCTCAACAGATCGTTACATGAAAAACTTAAAACTAACATTTGGATAACCTTTGTGAGTGCGTATTTGTATATGAAAAACTACAGGAACAAATGAACCTCTGACAATGAATGCGTAAGCTATCTGACTGCGTTTTTGAACATGGATTTACAACTGATAACAGAGTCTGGTTTGTGAAACGGAATTTATGGATTAGAGTACATGACATGTTGTGGTGTGTCAGTGTCTGTTTTGGCCCTAAGTTTTGCACTCACCTCTTTGGATGACTGCCTTTTTCCAAGTGGTTTACTGCGACTCGCAGCAGCAGCATGCAGCAGGGGCTAAACCTTATTGTTACTGAGAATGAATTTAATAAAAAGGATAAATGATAATTAATTGAAAGCCTCAGCTGCTGACAGGTGTTGTTGATATACCTCGATGGGGACAGCTGAAAGTGTGTGTCCCCGACCGGGACTCGAACACGGGATCTCCTGCTTACATGGCAGACGCTCTATCCATCTGAGCCACCGAGGACACAGACGAATAGCGCGACTGCAAGGGCTTATCCCTTGCACGCTGCCGGTCGTGGTGGCCGAGCGGTTCTAGGCGCTTCAGTCCGGAACCACGCGGCTGCTACGGTCGCAGGTTCGAATCCTGCCTCAGGAATGGATGTGTGTGATGTCCTTAGGTTTAAGTAGTTCTAAGTCTAGGGGACTGATTATCTCCGATGTTATGTGCCATAGTGCCTAGAGCCATTAGCCCTTGCACGCTACCCGTGAGAACTACATTCCCAACAGTCCACAATCTACATACGTAATGTCCCTAATAGAGATTTGTCGCTTCTTTAAGAATCTGAACGGGACATTTACAAATAGGACAAAATGAGCTAAAATTCTTAATTATGAAACATATACGAGGTGCATTCAAGTTGTAAGGCCTCCGATTTTTTTTCTCCGGACTGGAAAGAGATAGAAACATGCGCATTGTTTTAAAATGAGGCCGCGTTCATTGTCAATACGTCCCAGAGTTGGCAGCACCGTACGGCGGATGGAATTTTACCGCCAGCGGCGAGAATGAGAACTGTTTTAAATATTTAAAATTGCGACGTTTTCCTTACTTGAACAGCGTGCAATCATTCGTTTTCTCAATTTGCGTGGTGTGAAACCAATTGAAATTCATCGACAGTTGAAGGAGACATGTGGTGATGGAGTTATGAATGTGTCGAAAGTGCGTTCGTGGGTGCGACAGTTTAATGAAGGCAGAACATCGTGTGACAACAAACCGAAACAACTTCGGGCTCGCACAAGCCGGTCTGACGACATGATCGAGAAAGTGGAGAAAATTGTTTTGGGGGATCGCCGAATGACTGTTGAACAGATCGCCTCCACAGTTGGCATTTCTGTGGGTTCTGTGCACACAATCCTGCATGACGACCTGAAAATGCGAAAAGTGTCATTCAGGTGGGTGCCACGAATGCTGACGGACGACCACATGGCTGCCCGCGTGGCATGTTGCCAAGCAATGTTGACGCGCAACGACAGCATGAATGGGACTTCCTTTTCGTCGGTTGTGACAATGGATGAGACGTGGATGCCATTTTTCAATCCAGAAACAAAGCGCCAGTCAGCTCAATGGAGGCACACAGATTCACCGCCACCAAAAATAATTCGGGTAACCGCCAGTGCTGAAAAAATGATGGTGTCCATGTTCTGGGACAGCGAGGGCGTAATCCTTACCCATTGCGTTCGAAAGGGCACTACGGTAACAGGTGCATCCTACGAAAATGTTTTGAAGAACAAATTCCTTCCTGCACTGCAACAAAAACGTCCGGGTAGGGCTGCGCATGTGCTGTTTCACCAAGACAACGCACCCGCACATCGAGCTAACGTTACGCAACAGTTTCTTCGTGGTAACAACTTTGAAGTGATTCCTCATGCTCCCTACCCATCTGACCTGGTTCCTAGTGACTTTTGGCTTTTTACAACAATGAAAGACACTCTCCCTGGCCGCACATTCACCAGCCGTGCTGCTATTGCCTCAGCGATTTTCCAGTGGTCAAAACAGACTCCTAAAGAAGCCTTCGCCGCTGCCATGGAATCATGGCGTCAGCAGGGCGATTACGTCGAGAAGTAACGCCAGTTTCATCGATTTCGGGTGAGTAGTTAATTAGAAAAAAAAATCGGAGGCCTTAGAACTTGAATGCACCTCGTACACAGAAGACGTGTCACGACTATACTTAGATTCACGTACCCATGTTTCGCCCTCATATTGTTACTATCGATACCTGAGTGCTTAGTTACACAGTGCAAAGAATATATTTTTTTTCAATGTGACGGAGAGTTCTGACACACTCGTTATAACAGACGAAGGTGCTGGGGCCGTACAGTCTGGACTAAAGATTGCACTCTCTCTGTAGAGGGTGGCCTTGGTATTATAATTTGCGTAGGTGCTACAAGGATCGTAGCATCTACATTCACTTAGACAACGAAGCAGCCGATGCAACGAGGTCAAAGATCGCCGCAGAATGCCAGGAACCTGTGGTGAGGCTAGGGGTAAACTTCCCCTGGGTCCCTGGTCACTCGGGTATTACTAGCAACCAACAGGCTGAGGGACGAGTTAGGATGGAGGTGACGACCACATTTCTTTTTGCGGAACCTATTCCATCACTGACGTGGAACTTTGCACTACGACACAAAAGCGAAAGCACGGCAAGCTAATGATACCGAAAACATGCTTAAAAAGAAGCACAGCACTCTTTGGTTGAACAGGGGACAAACTAAACCGTGGGAACCTCAAGAAACTTCTTTGCACTATGCGAATATACAAAGAAGCCCCCGTGCGTTGACTATATTGCATGTGGGATGAAAATGCACCCCATTTAATCCGGAGGCGAAAAGTGAGACAGTATTTGGGTCATTAATTCCTGAAGAGATTGTGTCTAACAAAGACCTAACAAAAGAGTCCCACTACTCTTCAAGGTTACTAGCCGGCTTTACTAGAAAGACGGAAGAGAAACCGCATGATGGATACAGGCAACAGGGGGCTAAGTCCACTGTTGTGTTTTTTCCTCATTAAATCGATTCCATTGAAATCAGTATAAAAGGTTTAGCAAGTACGCTATGAGGAAGTCCAGTTTTTTTTACGCCTTTCATCATGTTACACGTTTTTACGGTTTACATGTATTCGTGCTTGATAATGTTTCTCCTTGCTTAGCTGTGTAATAATAACGTTGTTGGTCCTTTGGACATACTATCTTCTTTCAAGTGCACTCGCCCTAGTATGCCGAGTAATGACAAGAATCGTAAAGTCCTCTTGTCATACCTTCAGGAACATATTAGATAGCATACTCCAGCACGATAGTGCAAGATACCACTCAGTAACCCACACCACAGACACCTGGAGGAATGTAAGAGCCCGCATCTCGTGGTCGTGCGGTAGCGTTCTCGCTTCCCACGCCCGGGTTCCCGGGTTCGATTCCCGGCGGGGTCAGGGATTTTCTCTGCCTCGTGATGGCTGGGTGTTGTGTGCTGTCCTTAGGTTAGTTAGGTTTAAGTAGTTCTAAGTTCTAGGGGACTTATGACCACAGCAGTTGAGTCCCATAGTGCTCAGAGCCATTTGAACCATTTTTTGAATGTAAGAAACATTGGCAGGTCTGTCCAATAATTTGATTTTGTCACCCGTAGAGCAGGTCCGGGATGCGATGGAAAGACGTATACTTTCTTCAGCCTCCAGCCAGCACTATTCATGAATTGACGAAGAGCCGGCTGCAGACCCAGGAAAAAAATTCCTGAAGGCGACATTCGGAGGCTGTTTGTTTCCATGTCATAGCGAATAGAAGAGCGTGTTCGCCCCAGTGGCGGTCATACCTCAGACTGATGTAGATGATGAATATCAGTTCGCAGTGGAATGGAAATTCACTCATCTAATACCCTTCTTTGATGAACAGCTCCAAAAACTTTGGTAAATGTTGGACTAGTAACTCTTTGTCGCCCGTCAGCGTTTGTCACAGTGTCTGTATGGGCACTTACCACATTCAAGCCCATTCCGTGACGTATGGTAAGTGACGTAACTGTAGGGTTCTGCACAGCCGAGGTAACAATACGTCTAGCCTCTCTGGCGCTAGTCACACGGCGCCTCTGGGCCAGTGCACGTCGTAGCCTTCCTGAATCCAGCGATTCCGTGCTCACAAGACGTTGTCGAAATCAGGCTTCGAGCATAGCACCATCTTCTTACAGGCAAATAACTAACACTGAAATTCGATTTCTGAATAAGAAACATTCGGTGCATGTATACAGAACAAGGATGGTGTTACTCCTGTTTTATGCAGTTATCCTGAAATGCTAATAATTTTCTTATCCAAGCAGGTAGACTACTTCATCAAAGCTTCGATGCGCGAAACACACTACTACTTCCACCGTCATACCTCAGCGATAGATCCAATATTCTAGTAAGTGAAACACCGAAACGTGCAGATATTCTGCGTTTTCTTGTTGAAGGGTACAATACCCTTTACATACGACCTTTGCACGTATTACGCACAGGCTACAGAGAGCACAGTTGTAATTCTTGTGGAGCGACCGACTTCGAAACGGTAGCATTAAGGAAGAGCTGAGAATGGCTCAGTGGAAGCAATACTGTACAGGCACAGCTGATAGTCGATCACGCATACGGTTATTGTACACTCCTGGAAATTGAAATAAGAACACCGTGAATTCATTGTCCCAGGAAGGGGAAACTTTATTGACACATTCCTGGGGTCAAATACATCACATGATCACACTGACAGAACCACAGGCACATAGACACAGGCAACAGAGCATGCACAATGTCGGCACTAGTACAGTGTATATCCACCTTTCGCAGCAATGCAGGCTGTTATTCTCCCATGGAGACGATCGTAGAGATGCTGGATGTAGTCCTGTGGAACGGCTTGCCATGCCATTTCCACCTGGCGCCTCAGTTGGACCAGCGTTCGTGCTGGACGTGCAGACCGCGTGAGACGACGCTTCATCCAGTCCCAAACATGCTCAATGGGGGACAGATCCGGAGATCTTGCTGGCCAGGGTAGTTGACTTACACCTTCTAGAGCACGTTGGGTGGCACGGGATACATGCGGACGTGCGTTGTCCTGTTGGAACAGCAAGTTCCCTTGCCGGTCTAGGAATGGTAGAACGATGGGTTCGATGGCGGTTTGGATGTACCGTGCACTATTCAGTGTCCCCTCGACGATCACCAGTGGTGTACGGCCAGTGTAGGAGATCTCTCCCCACACCATGATGCCGGGTGTTGGCCCTGTGTGCCTCGGTCGTATGCAGTCCTGATTGTGGCGCTCACCTGCACGGCGCCAAACACGCATACGACCATCATTGGCACCAAGGCAGAAGCGACTCTCATCGCTGAAGACGACACGTCTCCATTCGTCCCTCCATTCACGCCTGTCGCGACACCACTGGAGGCGGGCTGCACGATGTTGGGGCGTGAGCGGAAGACGGCCTAACGGTGTGCGGGACCGTAGCCCAGCTTCATGGAGACGGTTGCGAATGGTCCTCGCCGATACCCCAGGAGCAACAGTGTCCCTAATTTGCTGGGAAGTGGCGGTGCGGTCCCCTACGGCACTGCGTAGGATCCTACGGTCTTGGCGTGCATCCGTGCGTCGCTGCGGTCCGGTCCCAGGTCGACGGGCACGTGCACCTTCCGCCGACCACTGGCGACAACATCGATGTACTGTGGAGACCTCACGCCCCACGTGTTGAGCAATTCGGCGGTACGTCCACCCGGCCTCCCGCATGCCCACTATACGCCCTCGCTCAAAGTCCGTCAACTGCACATACGGTTCACGTCCACGCTGTCGCGGCATGCTACCAGTGTTAAAGACTGCGATGGAGCTCCGTATGCCACGGCAAACTGGCTGACACTGACGGCGGCGGTGCACAAATGCTGCGCAGCTAGCGCCATTCGACGGCCAACACCGCGGTTCCTGGTGTGTCCGCTGTGCTGTGCGTGTGATCATTGCTTGTACAGCCCTCTCGCAGTGTCCGGAGCAAGTATGGTGGGTGTGACACACCGGTGTCAATGTGTTCTTTTTTCCATTTCCAGGAGTGTATATTGCAAACAGTGTGTCTGAAATTTTCTTTAATTGTGTCTATTAATATCAATGCTTGTGTGTTTCACGAAATAAATGTTGTACATACAGTAAACTCCGCGAACTGCTAATTTCAGTAGTATATTGCCCAGAATCCCTTACAGTAGTACAGTAGGAGAGCAGTATTACCAGTCTTAATCAATTAAATTCTGGCCACCTGTTGACCAAAAACGAGTGTATTCGGTGGTCAGTGGCGGGGTGTTACCTTGCAAGTTCTACCAGTTGAATAGTATTCTCAGTTCGCCAAAACAGTTTACTAGGCACTGCAGGAGTCTCAATGCAGTTGAGTGAACGTACGAGACTCTAGAATCTGACAGGAAATAGATTACAGTACTGGCTTCAAATGGCCCTGAGCACTATGGGACTTAACATCTGAGGTCATCAGTCCCCAGATTACAGTACTCTTCACAAGCAGTAGCAGCAGTGTTTCCATTATGAAACCTGTATACAAATACCATACTGGCACACTCGGCATTTGCAAATGCACTGCCTGACTAAAGAAAGTCAAACACCCAGAAGAGGAGGAGGAAACGTAATGAAATTTTACGGATTGAGAATTTATTTGATATTATTGCAGTGTTTATAAGATAGTCAAATTTACAAAGCACTTGGCAGTAGGACCCCACCTATCTGTATGATGATGAGCCCGCTCCAGGCCTGATGCATGCACTGATTCGGCTGAGCAGGAAGCCATTAAGCAGTTGTGTTCTCTCCTAACTCAACCTGGCCCACAACTGGTCCATGATATTCTGGATGCTGAGATGGAGCAGACGCGTGATCTCGTCCTAAAGATGGTATGTTGGGGACAGGTGTGGGGAATTTGTTGCCTACGAGAGTGCCTCTGCATCACGCAGAGTGTTCATAGATGCACAAGCGGCTTTTCGCGAATGATGCTGTACTATACACAGAAGTTGCAGCATTAGAAAATTGTAGCGAAATGCAGGAAGATCTGCAGCGGATAGGCACTTGGTGCAGGGATTGGCAACTGACCCTTAACATAGACAAATGTAATGTATTGCGAATACACAGAAAGAAGTATCCTTTATTGTATGATTACATGATAGCGGAACAAACACTGGTAGCAGTTACTTCTGTAAAATATCTGGGAGTATGCGTACGGAACGATTTGAAGTGGAATGATCATATAAAATTAATTGTTGCTAAGGCGGGTACCGGGTTGAGATTCATTGGGAGAGTCCTTAGAAAATGTAGTCCATCAACAAAGGAGGTGGATTACAAAACACTCGTTCGACCTATACTTGAGTATTGCTCATCAGTGTGGGATCCGTACCAGATCGGGTTGACGGAGGAGATAGAGAAGATGCAAAGAAGAGCGGCGCGTTTCGTCACAGGGTTATGTGGTAACCGTGATAGCGTTACGGAGATGTTTAACAAACTCAATTGGCAGACTCTGCAAGAGAGGCGCTCTGCATCGCGGTGTAGCTTGCTGTCCAGGTTTCGAGAGGGTGCGTTTCTGGATGAGGTATCGAACATATTGCTTCCCCTACTTATACCTCCCGAGGAGATCACGAATGTAAAATTAGAGAGATTAGAGCGCGCACGGAGGCTTTCAGACAGTCGTTCTTCCCGCGAACCATACGCGACTGGAACAGGAAAGGAAGGTAATGACAGTGGCACGTGAACTGCCCTCCGCCACACACCGTTGGGTGGCTTGCGTAGTATAAATGTAGATGAAGATGTAGCTAAATAAAAGATTCTAACTACTGAAAGCACTAACTACTGATAGGCATAATTAGTAAATGAAAGATTTTGATTGACAACAAACAATGTATTTACCTTAATAAGTCATCATATATATACATCTATCAATTCATGACTTCCATCTTTACAACAATGCCAACCAGCCACAGACTGCACACAGCACAGTCAGTGATTTTCAGAGCGCTAGGTGACGTTACCAACATAAAAACCTAAACAGCCTACTTACAATGGTTGCCAAATGCTGGCAATGTAACGCGCCGAAGTCAGCGTCTGATGAAAGAAGTGGGACCAACAATGCGTTCAGTTTCGAACCCTGCCTGGGACATGGATGTGTGTGATGTCCTTAGGTTAGTTAGGTTTAAGCAGTTCTAAGTTCTAGGGGACTGATGACCTCAGATGTTAAGTCCCGTAGCGCTCAGTGCTATTTGAACCATTTTCTGATCACAGAATGGTGTTTCGTTGAAATTACGTCACTTCTTCGCTGACCAGATTCTGTGAGTTGAGTTAAAACCCAGGCTTCATCAGACATCCAGAACAGATTAACGTCCAAACCATTCGTTGTTGTCACAATGAACAGCAACTCACAAAACTGGAGGCACTGTGGAACTTCTGCTCGTTTCAATGGATACTCGGTAGGGATGAACGTGCACGTCCACGTGGAGTGCTCGTACTTGCGATCGAAGAGATATGCCAGGTCTCTTGCGAAAGCCGTCGGGTTGATCTGCTAGGACTCTGAAGCATTTTCTGGTGAACTGCAGCCACATTTTTCTGACGTGCGGGCCGTTTCGGAATGGTTGTTTACTTGTTCAAAACAGATCGTTTCTGACCTCATTTTCTCACTTGTAAGGGCTGTATGGCTCTCTTTGCTTGCACTTTGACATCATTAAGCTTCTCAGTAAACAAATGACCGCACCGTTTCCACGACTTTGTAGTCGCGCAATTTTCCACAACGAACGCCCGGTGCTCCACTGTATCATCGTCCTCTTTGCACTGTCCCACCTACACTGCCACAGCCTGCCCTAGGCCTTGAACCTGTGTGGATCACGTGGCGGGAGTGCACGTGTGTGGTTATATGCGTTTATTCACGTCTAATCGTGTGCACTCGTCTGCGCTACTTTTATTTTCCACCCCCTGTTAATTATCCAGCTTGGGCGATTGTCACATCCAAATGTCCACAGATCTGTGCACTGCAAAATGTGACCAGATGGTCAAATGGGGGCCCCTCTAAACTCTTTCAGGTGCTGATAAGGCTGTATCGTAAGAGTACGCTGCATCACAGTGGTCACTGAACGTGTAACGCGGCTCCCACCCTGTATTACGCTCCACCGGGCCGGTAACGACGCCTAACAACAGTAATCAACTCTTGAAGCCGTTCTAGCTGCCACGGAGAATTGTTAATCTAAGCATTTGCACATCCTCCGCATGTTTAGTATACAGGTGCGAAGTAAAGTTGACTTTCGACTTTGTCTTGTCAGTGCTTCAGTTTTTTTGTGAGGAAGTGTACGTGTTGAGTGTTTTGAATTATAGCCGGCCGGTGTGGCCGAGTGGTTCTAGGGGCTTCAGTCTGGAACCGCGCGACCGCTATGGCGGCAGGTTCGAATCCTGCCTCGGGCATGGATGTGTGTGATGTCCTTAGGTTAGTTAGGTTTAAGTAGTTCTACGTTCTAGGGGACTGATGACCTCAGATTTTAAGGTCCATCGTGCTCAGAGCCATTTCAGCCGTTGCATACATTATATACCGATTTAGACTTTCTCGGCGAATCTCGATAATGAAGTCTTTTCGGGTTATCAGCCGAGTCAAGGCATCGTTCTGTGGCGTTTCAACAAGTTTCCCACCCGTCATCTTCAGGTGACGACTGAAGGAAACTTGGTGAAATGTTTCCGAAGAGCGACTCTTTGACTCGGCTGATAACCGGAGAAGACTTCATCACAGTAGAATTAGCCAACAGATCAGAATGACATTTTAAAAACGGACCTGTATGATTTTAAGGATTACTTCACAGCTTGAATTTCAAAATAGAAAAAGCAATAGGTAAATAAACAATGTGCCGCCGTTTAGTTTGACTGCAGACGGTAAGAGATAACGTACATACATGCCAAACAGTATTCAGTCACCAGCGCTAACGCGTGCTGCATCGCTCGCATATTCACAAAATTAACTTGCGTACTGCTGCAGCCCCGTTAAGAGAAAAGATTTCTAAGTGATGCTGCTTCAGTTCAGTTTCGGTTTCAACTGTCTCGAGGGCGATGAAGTGGGAGGTAAGTCCAGTATTTAAACCAAATGCGGTGCATATTGTGAAAATAGCTGAGGAGCCAAAACATTATGACGACTGTCCACCGCGTGACTGAATGCCTCCTTTTGTATGTCCATCCTTTTAGCAGGACGTCTCTGCGACGACGGCCATTTACTATCGTGACAAAAATAAAACACCTGCAGCAATCCTTAAAATTTTATTTTATTTTGTCGCTACCAGTCGAAAGACGGAAGTGTGTACTAGCTAGAATGCATTTATTCATAACTATATATTTCATTTTTCAATTAGTTTCTCGTGATCACTTATGTTTAACACACAAGAATTTTCGAGCGGTGTGCTGCTCAGTAAGCTGTTCTAGTTTCTTTCATATATATATATATATATATATATATATATATATATATATATATATATATATATATATGGTGTCCCAGCTATCTTGTCCACCCAAAATATCTCTGGAACAATAACAGCTATTAGAAAACGACTTTCACCGGTATCAATGTAGGGCTGGGGCCGATGAATGTACATATTTGGAAACATTCTAAAACGAAAGCATATGTGTTTTTTAACACAAACTGATGTTTTTTTAAATAGACCTCCTATATTTTTTCTTTAGCAATCCATAGCATGACAAAGCACATACGCAATGGCGTTGATTGCATCGCAATATTCCCATTACATCCCGAGATATTGAGACGCGAAGTTGACGCTTCAAACACCCGACATGCACTGCTAGCGCACGTCCTGAGGCTCAGGCGTGAACCCCATGCTGCCCGTAATACCAGCAGACCGTATTATTCGTTTCGGATCTCTTGATAAGTATGGAGGTGTGATTACACATGTCAATCACATCGCGATTACGGGCAGCATGGGGTTCACGCCTGAGCCTCAGGACGTGCGCTAGCAGCGCATGTCGGGTGTTTCATGCGTCAACTTCGCTTCTTAATATCTCGGGATGTAATGGGAATATTGCGATGCAATCAACGCCGTTGTGTGTGTGCTTTGTCATGCTATGGATTGCCGAAGAAAAAATATAGGTCTATTTAAAAAAAACATAAGTTTGTGTTAAAAAACACATAGGCTTTCGTTTTAGAATGTTTCCAAATATGTACATTCATCGGCCCCAGCCCTACATTGATACCAGTGAAAGTCGTTTTCCAATAGCTGTTATTGTTCCAGAGATATTTTGGGTGGACAAGATAGCTGGGACACCCTGTATATATATATATATATATACACTGTAGTGATCCTTCATGCGACACTGCATCCTTGCGGGCTACTTAATGTCTCTGTGTGTGATTGTTTCATGGCAATACACGATGTATGATGCATTCGCATAGGAATTTTTGCGTCATGAACAGTTTCCTTGTGGGTGTCTTTGATACATTCTATGTATGTGGGCCCTAAATTCGATTTATACCACGTCTCGGACGTTCATTTTATAGATATGACATAGTGTACGCCCCTCTGTCTGTGTATACGTAAGCATTTTATACTTTCACACGACACATAGGTCATGTTCCTTCTTTTTACTTCTTTGTTAGGTATTGTTTTCTTCCATTCATCACCTTTTACAGTTATTCTGCCTTACAGTAATTTATTTCAAGGATGTGCAGAGAATGCATGTCCGACTGTCAAATAAAAATCGTGAATAGTATTTAAAGAAGTTTTAATAGATAGTATAATTTTACAATGTACTGAGTGGGAATTCGTGATGGTAGATTTTAGATATGTGACAATGGATGTACCTGTTCTTTCTGACAAAATGTTCGGTGTAAATTCATTTGTAGAGTCCTGGCATTGTTCTATTCTATTCTAAGTTGTTTCTATGTAACTTGACCGATAAGTTGATAATGCTATCTTATATGCATGCCTAAGATGACGCAATGAAGCGTCGAAACTGGTAGTGACAAATGGTTCAAAAGGCTCTGAGCACTATGGGACGTAACTGCTGTGGTCATCAGTCCCCTAGAAGTTAGAACTACTTAAACCTAACTGACCTAAAGACATCACACACATCCATGCCCGAGGCCGGATTCGAACCTGCGACCGTAGCGGGCGCGTGGTTCCAGACTAAAGCGCCTAGAACCGGGCGGCTGGTAGTGACAAAATAAAATTATAAGGACGGCTGTAGGTGTTGTACATTTTTGTCATGAATGCCTGCAGGTGGTGTTCAGGGCACGTGACACAGTAAGGAAAGAATGTAAGCAGGAGAGAGGCGAATGGGGAGTCATTATAGACAAGATAAGGGCTGCAAATGCGGAAATCCAGTGATACAAGCGGTTTTCAGAAAGGGCACATGGATGGGGCACTGCAGCTGGAAACGAGGATCTCTGAAACGGCTAAGCTGGACACCCGTTGGAGTACTACTGTTGTGAGCACCTGTGCAAAGTGGTTGAAGGATGGTGGAACAACGAGTAGGCCGTGTGGTGTTCGATGGCCACGTATCGTGACAAAACGTAGAGGTCGGAGGATCCCCCACTGTGTAATGCAGAATAGGCAGCGATCTGTGGCAGATCTTGGTGCAGGCACAAGTGTTTCGCAGTACACCGTTCAAAGGCCATTGTTGAACATCGAACTCCACATCACTGGGGCCCTACGTGACCCAAGGACATCGCCAATTATGATTGCAGCGGGCACAATGTTGTGTACGATGCGGAACTACGGGCCTCATGGAATAAGGGTGACCCGGCTGAGTCACGCAATTTTACTCTTAGTCTGATCACGAGGTGTGGCCATTAATTGCACGCGTTGATCACGTAGGCTGACGTGAGGATCAATGAACTATACTTGACGGGATGTATCTGGAACATCTTAGGTGATTAGAAAGTTAGTAGGCAGGAATACAATTAAATATTAGAATTAATTCAGCATCAGCGGTGAACGTCGATCTTGACTTTGTATAGTAATATTTACAAGTGCAGTTATAGACTGAACTGCGCATACTTCTCTACCATTCTGATTGCTTCACACATATAGATCAATTATCAATGCATAAACTGTATGTGGCGCCTGGCTAGGTCGTACCTACTGATTTAGCTGAAGGCTATGCTAACTAGCGTCTCTGGAAAATGAGATCTCTGAAGCTATAACGAGTGAACCAGTCCTATTCAAGTCGGCTGTAGAACTGGCCAGTGCTCCAGCTCGTCTCGTAAGACCAGCCGAGTGGCGGCGCTCGGTCTGCTAGCGCCGACAGTGGCGACTCGCGGGTCCGATGTGTACTGACGGACGGCGGTCGATTTGAAGCCTACAAAAATAAAAAAAAAATAAAAAAATGGCTCTGAGCACTATGGGACATAACATCTGAGATCATCAGTCCCCTAGAACTTAGAACTACTTAAACCTAACTAATCTAAGGACATGAACCGCTCGGCCACTTCGGCCGGTTGAAGCCTACAACCTAGCAAGTGTGGTGCCTTGCGGTGACAGCACACACAGCATCACTGAGTTTACACCCTGCATCAATAACAACGTATCGCCAGTCGAATGAATCTCATTTCTTTTTACAGCAGGTCGATTGTTGGGTTCTTAGACTCCCTCATCCGGGCAAATGGCTGCCCCAAACGTGCACCACGCCATAGGTACATGCCCATGAGAGCAGAATTATGTTATGGGGTTCATTGAGTTGGGCTTTCATGGGATCTGTGGTGGTAATCGAAGGCATCGTGACAGCAGTGAAGTACGTGGACGTTAGTGCAGATCAGCTGCATCGATTAATGCTTAAAGTCTCCCCCCACAGCGCTCACATCTTCCAGGTGAATCAGTGTCCGTGTAACAACGTCAGAATAGAGCTACAGTGGTTTGAGGGGCATTGTAGTGAACTCACATTGATGTCTTGATCAGGAAATGTGCCTTAGCTGTAACACATCGGGCGTCAACTGTGTACCCGTAAACCACCATCCTGCAATTTGCGGTTAAAAAGTGGTTCAAATGGCTCTGAGCACTATGGGACATAACATCTGAGGTCATCAGTCCCCTAGAAGTTAGAACTACTTAAACCTAACTAACCTAGGGACATCAGACACATCCATGCCCAAGGCAGGATTCGAACCTGCCACTGTAGCGGTCACGCAGTTCCGGACTGTAGCGCCTAGAACCGCTCGGCCACACAGGTTGGAGCAATTTGCGGGAATTGCGTGACCTGTGCTTACACATCTGGTGCCACATATTCCTGGAATCATGTCAAGGACCTGTAAAATCCATACCAAGCAGAATCTCTGTTCTGTTAAACAGGTGGTCATAATGCTCTTGTGGATTGTGTCAGAATGTGGCATATTTCCACCAAATGTAGTGGGTGGGTGCCAGGAGGTGCCGTATTAAAACTCGGCGAGAACTTTCCAAATGGTTTATTCGTTTCCACTACAGAGCTCCGTTCACCTCAGTCTGCGTCGCAGGCCCTGCAATGCTGAGGCCACTGCCCCAGCGACTTGTGCGACGCAACGCTGTGTCGTGCTGGCCTTGCTCACCAGCTGTAGAGTTCCGATTACTTCAGGATGGCTACTCCAGCAGTTGATTCAGTGGCCACCGTCCCCGCTGACTCCACGCTGCTCCACCGGGAGCCATGGGCCGGCCCCGCTGCTGCTTCTTCCTCGGCTGGCATAGCTGTAGAGATGGGCAAACTGAAACACGTAAATGTTTCGAAACAGATGAAACAGTACAATGTAATGTTTCGATACGGTGTTTCGAAACAGTGAAACAGTTTGTTTTGTAATCTAATAAACCTACACATTTTATCATCTTGAATGTCTACTGTATAAGTATGTCCATATAAACACAAATGAGGCGCTAATCATATCGCAGAAAGTATGAAACTACCACTTAGGCGTTTTGGCAGTTTCGTATTTCCTGCAGCAAATGCGCTGCTTTTGTGTCATGTGACTTTCATACTTTTCAATTGGCTGAGGAAAGCCTTAGCTGAAGACAGAAGAACCACCACGAATGGAACTGGAGGTGGGAGCAAACTGCAGAAACAACAGATATGCTACTGGGATTCCCACATTCCGTTAGTGTGGGTAATATACCCATCCTGCTAATTTCCATGCACACAAAGGGAATCATTGTGGATAATAGACACAGTGACTGTAGACTCACAAATAACGCAAAATAATTCGAATAAATAACAAAATATAACAGAAAAAATTGTGTTTCAAGGTGTTTCGAACCGTTACTATGAATTTACGATGCTTCCCGTTCACCATTACACTATCAGTGATATGTCAAACAGATTGCTTGCAATTATACCTACATCAAATTTATATACATGTCTAATAACTGTCACTCTACGCCTTTTTTTATTTGAAATGTTGTAGTCTTACTTGCGTTTCTTAATATGATTACTGTACATGAACAGAGAAGCGTATGTTATAAAAAAGTGTAATTTAACTGAATGATTTTCACATATTTATTATTTTGAATGCGAATAGTATGCGTTGTTTTATTGTTTGGTTAGTGTTTATAAAGCACATGTTACGCCATTTCGGAATAGGACAGTCAGCTAGAAACGAAGCTTTATTTTCGGATATCTTAAGCTTCATGCTATTGCTTGTCAAAAAGATTTCGCCACTCTTGAAAGTGTTTCACGAAGTGTTATGTTGTGTTTCAGTACCTGTGCCGAGCCCGAATCTCGTCCCACACAGAGTGGAATGAAACATCACTGTTTCGATACAATTAGTCCGTTCCAAGCACAGGTGGACTGAAACAGCCTTATTTTGAAACAACGATACAGTTTCTGTGTCTGGCTCGAGATCCGAGACAAGGGCGGAATGAAACACCACTGTTTCGAAACAGTGAACCATAGGCGTTCCGAAACACTGAAACAGTTCCAGGTATCGATACACTGTATCGAAACATAGAAACAGTGGCTAAGTCTACATAGCTGGGAACGAGGCGGCAACGACAGCCCACGATGCGGCGTCCGTATCTGCGGCCCCTCGCCTCCGGCGTGTGTCAGGAGCCGAGATGACTGCCCCAGGTAGCGAGCCGAAGAGTGGCCAGCCCTGGCTGGCTGCAGACCGCACGTCGGCCTCAGAGGTTCGAACCAACGACCCGCCGTGGACTAGGACGCTGTCGCCCTATCTGTTGCTGCATGTAGCCCGGCGGTGTTATGCGCTCCACCGTCCAGGAGAGCTGCCACACTTGAATGACTGTCGTTAGAAAACAACACCTACTTATAGTCGGCTGCGTGCCTCTGTTTGACTAACACGTCGCTTCGCGTCACGTACACACAACACCCCGGTTGCACCAGTGGGCCTCTTCTGCCCGTAGCTTGCGCCATGCGAACCACTGCGTTTACTCTTCTCAGCGGTTCTACGCCCCTGTGGCCTCTATTTGCCTTCGCAACTGCTGGTATGGGTAACTTACTGCAATCCGGCCTGCACCTGGCTGTAACTTGTGCTCCAAATATCGCACAAAACTAACTTTCCCTATCCTAAACAGGGGTGTCGCTACAATGCTTGGCTCATTCGTGTATATATTTCTATAACGTTCCACTTCTAGGAACCACCCACGTTTTTAATTCTTGGACAAATGGTATTGAAGCATTTTTTCTAGATTAAAAAGCGGAAGAATTATGAGGCCCGATCGATTTTCCCCGGACATCGTGACATTTATGTAAAAACCAGGAATGTCCCAGCGAAACTGTGGTCAGCCTAGGAAGGTGTGTGAAAGAAATCGCATGAAATCAGAGGAAGGAATCACTCGTGTTCCAAACTTCTACCAGCGGTGCAACCAGAGCAATGATTCTGTGCGAGGAGTTAAAAAGAATAGCCCTGAAGCAAAGCAATCATTGGAGAAATACAGAGGTGAGCGACTGCGCCAGGAGCCGGCCGGAGTGACCGAGCGGTTAAAGGCGCTACAGTCTGGAACCGCACGACCACTACGGTCGCTGGTTCGAATCCTGCCTCGGGCATGGATGTGTGTGATGTCCTTAGGTTAGTTAGGTTTAAGTAGTTCTAAGTTCTAGGGGACCACAGCAGTTGAGTCCCATAGTGCTCAGAGCCATTTGAACCATTTTTTTGACTGCGCCAGGGCTTACCCCAGTTCACTGCTAGAGGCACACGTCACCTTAACGTGTCTGCGCCCAGCGCGTAAGTATTGCACCACATTTAAGTATGAAATTAAAAATAAAAAAAAAATGGTTCAAATGGCTCTGAGCACTATGGGACTCAACTGCTGTGGTCATAAGTCCCCTAGAACTTAGAACTACTTAAACCTAACTAACATAAGGACATCACACACATCCATGCCCGAGGCAGGATTCGAACCTGCGACCGTAGCGGTCGTGCGGTTCCAGACTGTAGCGCCTTTAACCGCTCGGCCACTCTGGCCGGCATTAAAAATCAAAATTGATGTTTAAAACCTTGTTAAAATATAGTTTAGAGTTATAATGTTCCAAATACCAAGTCTTAATGCTGTACACTAAATAGATTACCTAGAAAGGCCGTTTTGAGAGAAAAATAAGTGGGGCTAAATAGTGAAGCTAGACAGCCAGAATTTGGTTAGAAGGTGCAGTTAGAGCTCATAAATAAGTGGTGCATTTTTCCAAAACCATATAACAAAAATTAACGCCGGAATCCACGTTTTTAGGAAAAATCAGAGGCGCTAAATAATGGACTTAGAAACATGAAAATTTGTTTTATGCTTCAGCTCACCCCAAAAATAATAACTGAGAGACCACGTTAAGCTACCTTTTGAGTAATTAACTAAAAACCGATTTTGTAACTGAACTGTACCCAATTATTGTAGATTAGCTACCTGAATTGTAATGATAGAGAATTTTGGGTAAAGTGAATGATAGAACATACCACATTTGAGAATTGTTGTATTAACAACAGCCGATGTAAGTTGTAGTAAAGATATGGTTCAGAGGTAACGATCTACCGTTAGTTCCACTATAAAAATTCTAGAAGGCAAAGTTTTCATTTTAGCGAGCTGAAATTGTTCTGTGCTTTCAAACAGCTTAACTTTACACAAGTAAAAAATTCAGAAGTTTCTGAATTAATTTGTAACAGTGTTACTGAAGATTATGTGCCCGAGAAAGCCGTCGTTCGGAGGCTCCTGCAGTATGCAGATAGCCGTAGACAACAGATGTTCCCTCGGCCGTCCGCTCCGGCACCTGTATAAATACAGCACGAGAGGCGGTAGTAAGGTTCACTTCGCACTCAGCTACGGTAAGATCCACGTCTGTCAAACGTCAGATCGCGCTCTGCCTCAGATGACGTCAGAACCGAACTGTGTCAAAGCGCGTATTTTGCGGTACAGACTTACAGTGAACTCGCGAGGACTGTACACCGTCCTGGATCGCTTAGAATTCGCCAGAGTAACCGTTAGTATGCCGTCCGTGAGAGTTACAATTCAACGTGGCAAGTGGTGACTTTTTCCACTTTCACGGCGAGCATTAATTTCGAACATTTATGCAAACTTTCATTTGAGTAATTTTAGTCAGGGCGAAAGACAATCTGGTAGCAATGTACCGTAGAGGTCGCCTCTGAACTGCTAGATGTGCTGATAGAATAGAAAAAAACCTTGCTTTCAGTTGGAAATAGTGGATTGCCAAGTGTTGTATGTGAGAAACTACACTTAATATAATTTTGATTGGAACTTGGTACTACTATTTAAAATCATAGTCCTGATCCGTCAAAGAAATAGGAGAATAGAAACTTTTCTTTCAGTGGGCTGGACCAGAATGTGGCCCTGCAGACTGAAAACTAAGGTCAGTATGTTTCCCTTCGTTCTCTGGCTGACCACAAAATACTTGCTAGACTCGCGTGAATAAGACGGAATTAATTAATTAATTAATTAATTTTTACCCGACGCCCCACAGGCTGCAATTATTGAAAAGCCCATTGTAAGGTACGCATCGCCGTAATCAATACTGACTGACGCGCGATGTGGTGTAGTGGGCGATGCCACTGTACAGTCGATGAATGGGAACCAGTGATGTGCAAGGACGTAGCAAGAATTACAGCAAAAGGGGCGAGGGGATTGTCAGATTTGTTGAAAATGACCTTAAAACGAGCAATGTTTTTCATTTATTCTGGAAATTTACGTAAATAACGGTAAACCATTTTATTCGACAGTGATCTCTAGGTATACATCCCAAGCAGAGACACAATGAAGTTACTTAGGAGTGCCATATTTTGGCAAACCATAACAAGCAGTCATGTTCTAATCTTCCTTCACCATCCAAGGTCATTTTACACCCTTCATCTTTCAGAATGCATTTCAGTTGAGTAAGTTATCAGGAAAGGACGAGCGCTTAGTTTTGGGACACAGTGATTACCATCGACAGGGCTTTTGGAATAATGAAATCTCTGCTCAACAGAAGCTTGAAAAATTTTTGTGGGGAAAATGCGAGGGATTTGGAATTATTCAACCTTACACTGTTCCAAACTTTCTCATTTAAATACGGATCTGTCACTTCTTCCAATATAAGAAACATCTTTCTTTGCATTAAAGAATATCCCGGAAGACAAACACCTGTGCCTAAATGTGGCAAATTTGTATATTTATTTATCCTTTAACTGTGTACGTTTGGTAATTTGATAGTGCATGAATACATTAATATTTTAAGGTTTGATTGCCCATGGAATTGCTGACTTCAGCTATTATGCAACCAAGAGCCAAATAAACTGTTACCCCTGCCTAACATCGTGTAGGACCCCGACGAGCTCGCAGAAGTAGCGCAACACGATGTGGCATGGATTCATCTAATGTCTGAAGTTGTGCTGGGCGGAACTGACACATCCTGCACGGCTGTCCATATATCCGTAAGAGTACGAGGGGGTAGAGGTGTCTTCTGAACACCACGTTAGAAGGCATCCCATATATGCTCAATAATGTTTACGTCTGGGGCGTTTGGTGGCCAGTGGAAGTGCTTACACTCAGAAGAGTGTTCTTGGACCCACTCTGTAGCAATTATGGACGTGTGGGGTGTCGCATTGACCTGCTGGAATTGCCCATGACATTCGGAATGCACAATCGACATGAATGGATGCAGGTGATCAGACAGGATGCCTATGTACGTGTTACCTGCCAGAGTCATATCTAGACGTTCCAGGGGTCCCATATCACTCCAGCTGCACACGCCCTAAACCATTACAGAGCCTCTACCAGCTTGAACAGTCCTCAGCTGACATGCAGGGTCCATGGATTCATGAGGTTGTCTCCATACCCGTACACCTCCAATTTGAAACGAGACTCGTCCGACCAGGCAACATGTTTCCAGTTATCAACAGTACAATTTCGGTGTTGACAGGCCCAGGTGAGGCGCAAAGCTTTGTGGCGTGGAGTCATCAAGAATAGATGAGTGGGCCTTCGGCTCGGAAAGCCCATATCGATGATGTTTCGTTGAACTGTTCATACGCTGATACTTGTTGACGTCCTATCACTGAAATCTGCAGCAATTTGCAGAACGGTTGCACTTGTGCCACGCTGAACGATTCTCTTCAGTCGTCGTTGGTCCTGTTCTTGCAGGATCTTATTCCGGGTGAAGCGATGCCGGAGATTTGATGTTTTATTGGGTTATTGATATTCACGGTACACTCGTCGTATGGGAAAATCCCCACTTGATCGCTACCAAGTAGATGCTGTATCCCATCACTCGCACGCAGACTATAACACCACGTTCAAACTCACTTAAATCTTGATAACCTGCCATTTTAGCAGCAGTAACCGATATAACAACTGCGCCAGACACCTGTTGTCTTATATAGGCGTTGCCGACCGCAGTGCCGTATTGTACCTGTTTACATATCTCTGTATTTGAATACGCATGCCTATACCAGTTTCTTTGGCGCTTCAGTTTAGTATTACAAGAGCGCAGGTAGATTTTAGACGAATGGGGAGGGAGGGATGCAGAGCGCAATCGACTTGGACGAATGCAAGCAGTCCGCTGAAAAAAATCTATTAGAAACTAACGAACTATAGAACGTGCTGACGTCACTTACCCTATCTACTCTCCACAACACCCTCCACATCGTTTCTATGGAGATGGTTTTCGTAAGTCAGTGCCGCTTGGATGACCAGTTTGGGCAATATTTTGCCAGTTGGGCTACTAATGATAGAATACTGAACAATTGTTTTTAAAGAAATGCAACCATCGCAGCTTGTGCTATATTTTGTTGATCAACGCAATTTTTGGCAACACAGACAAATCCAAGTCTATTTTCATGCACAGAGTTTAATGTAATGCTGTTTATAAAGATATTTACCGCTCCGCTGTCTTGGGAAATACTGAAATATTGCAACCCCAAAGATCTAATAGTCTTCTAATAACGACTCCAGTGCTAACATTAAACTGCTATAGACAGGTAATTAGGCTATTACAGCAGTGCGTATATATTTTTAACTTACCATAACGCTAGGGGAGAAATCAAAATCGGTTTTTCTCTTTATTGTTACAATCTTACCTTTAATTAGAAACCATCGCAACAGAACGCAGAACAAAAACAGTCAGCGGTAGTACTTATACTAAATTCAACTGCAAGTACGTACTGAACTGGTTAACAAAAGAACGACCGAGCTCAAGAAAGGTCAACAGTTACGGTAGTTGCGAAAAAAGCACGTCCATACAGCTATATGGCTTTTGGAAATACCTCAATAAAATGTTCAGATGTGTTGTTGGTTGTTGTTTTTGGGGAAGGAGACCAGACAGCGTGGTCATCGGTCTCATCGGATTAGGGAAGGAAGTCGGCCGTGCCCTTTCAAAGCAACCATCCCGGCATTTGCCTGAAGCGATTTAGGGAAATCACGGAAAACCTAAATCAGAATGGCCGGACGCGGGATTGAACCGTCGTCCTCCTGAATGCGAGTCCAGTGTCTAACCACTGCGCCACCCCGCTCGGTGATGTTCAGATGTGTGTGAAATCTTATGGCACTTACCTGTGAAGGTCATCAGTCCCTAAGCTTACACACTACTGAACCTAAATTACCCTAAGGACAAACACACACACACACCGAGCGAGGTGGCGCAGTGGTTAAACACTGGACTCCCATTCGGGAGGACGACGGTTCAATCCCACGTCAGGCCATTCTGATTTAGGTTTTCCGTGATTTCCCTAAATCGCTTCAGGCAAATGCCGGGATGGTTCCTTTGAAAGGGCACGGCCGACTTCCTTCCCTAATCCGATGAGACCGATGACCTCGCAGTTTTGTCTCTTACCCCAAATCAACCCCAACCCCCAACAAACACACACACCAATGCCCCGGGGAGGATTCGAACCTCCGCCGGGACCGGCCGGAAATACCTCATTGTTCTTGACGTTTTACTTGTTGTCTTTTATGATAATTGAGACGGTTACTGAGTGACGAGTGTATTTACTGTTATTTGTAATGTCTCTGAGCTGTAGTTGCCCTCTCCAGAAAGTTGCTTGTAACACTGGTAAGTTGTGGTGTCATACGCCCAAGTGAGCAACAAAAAAATGGTTCAAATGGCTCTGAGAATTATGGGATTCAACATCTTAGGTCATAAGTCCCCTAGAACTTAGAACTACGTAAACCTAACTAACCTAAAGACATCACACACACCCATGCCCGAGGCAGGATTCGAACCTGCGACCGTAGCAGTCCCGCGGTTCCGGACTGCAGCGCCAGAACCGCACGGCCACCGCGGCCGGCAAGTGAGCAACAGTAATATGAAATAAACAGCCAGCTATGTGAGAAATAATGTACGATTTATACAAGAAAATAGCGAGATGCAAAGCGAGCAGCGCAATCCCACAATGAGGCAGTTGTATACGAGATGATTAGCAATCGAATAAGCGGTTGGCTAGGATCTGATGCAGCTGCGCTGTTTAGTGCTTTGCGCGAGACATTTGTGTGGGGTAACACTTCCAAGCGACAACAGTGTGATAAAATGAAAGCTTATTTTAATATTGTGTAATGAAACAGTAATTTAGTTCGTGTAATGTTTCTCTTGTTTAAATAGACTAAGATTAAACTGTCATTTTGTTTATATGTGTTTACCCCTATAACATAAAGACAACCATTCTTTACGTGTATACAAAGTACCCCACGCGCCCGCTTGTGTTATGAAATAAATTCGCGCCCACTCGAGGGTCAAGAAACCGCTAAATTCGGATCCACATGGAGAAACTTCACAGCACTGCGTGCAGTAGAGGAACAGTTCGGAGACGAAGACTGAATCAGTGCGATATTAAAGCTTGGCGTAAAGCAGCATTCGTGAGACAATAGTAAGTTGACAGTAACATTCCTCACACGGACTGGACTGCAAACAATTCCGACCTCACCACAATGGAAAAACTTACAGCTCAGTTAGAACATCGACTAGGCTACTAGTATCGAACATAGGCCTTAATTGGAGAAAGAAATTTCTGAGAATGTACGTCTGCAGTACAGCATTATATGGTAGTGAAACATAGACCGTGGGAAAACCGGAACAGAAGAGAATCGAAGCATTTGAGATGTGGTGCTACAGACGGATGTTGATAATTAGGTGGATTGATAGGGTAAGTAATGAGGAAGCTCTGCACAGAATCGGAGGGGAAAGAAATATACGATGGTCAATTGATAGTGACCGGGCCAAATATCTCACGAAATAAGCGTCAAACGAAAAAACTACAAAGAACGAAACTCGTCTAGCTTGAAGGGAGAAACCAGATGGCACTATGGTTGGCCCGCTAGATGGCGCTGCCATAGGCAAGCGGATATCAACTGCGTTTTTTTTTTTTGAAAAATAGGAACAACTTTTTTATATTACATATTCGTGTAGCACGTAAAGAAATTTGAATGTTTTAGTTGGACCACTTTTTCGGTTTGTGACAGATGGCGCTGTAATAGTCACAAACGTATGGCTCACAATTTTTGACCAACAGTTGGAAACAGGTAGGTTTTTTTAAATTAAAATACAGAACGTATGTACTTTTGAACATTTTATTTCGGTTGTTCCAATGTGATACATGTACCTTTGTGAACTTATCATTTCTGAGAACGCATACTGTTACAGAGTGATTACCTGTAAATACCACATTAATGCAATAAATGCTCAAAATGATGTCCGTCACCCTCAATGCATTTGGCAATACGTGTAACGACATTCTTCTCAACAGCGAGTAGTTCGCCTTCCGTAATGTTCGCACATGCATTGACAGTGCGCTGACGCACGTTGTCAGGCGTTGTCGGTGGATCACGATAGCAAATATCCTTCAAATTTCCCCACAGAAAGAAATCCGGGGACGTCAGATCCGGTGAACGTGCGGGCCTCGGTATGGTGCTTCGACGACAAATCCATCTGTCACGAAACATGCTATTCAATACCGCTTCAACCGCACGCGAGCTATGTGCCGGACATCCATCATGTTGGAAGTACATCACCATTCCGTCATACAGTGAAACATCATGTAGTAACATCGGTAGAACATTACATAGGAAATCAGCATACATTGCACCATTTAGATTGCCATCGATAAAATGGGGGCCAATTATCCTTCCTCCCATAATGCCGCACCATACATTAACCCGCCAAGCTCGCTGATGTTCCACTTGTCGCAGCCATCGTGGATTTTCCTTTGCCCAGTAGTGCATATTATGCCGGTTTACGTTACCACTGTTGGTGAATGACGCTTCGTCGCTAAATAGAACGCGTGAAAAAAATCTGTCATTGTCCCGTAATTTCTCTTGTGCCCAGTGACAGAACTGTACACGACGTTCAAAGTCGTCGCCATGCTATTCCTGGTGCATAGAAATACGGTACGGGTGCAATTGATGTTGATGTAGCATTCTCAACATCGACGTTTTTGAGATTCCCGATTCTGGCACAGTTTTTCTGCTACTGATGTGCGGATTAGCCGAGACAGCAGCTAAAACACCTACTTGGGCATCATCATTTGTTGCAGGTCGTGGTTGATGTTCCACATCCGGCGAACGGTCCGGACACTTGGATGAAGTCGTCCAGGATACCGAGCAGCATACATAGCACACGCCCGTTGGGCATTTTGATCACAATAGCCATACATCAAGACGATATCGACCTTTCCCGCAATTGGTAAACGGTCCATTTTAACACGGGTAATGTATCACGAAGCAAATACCGTCCACAGTGGCGAAATTTTACGTGATACCACGTACTTATACGCCTGTTACTATTACAGTGCCATATATCACAAAGAAAAAAAAGTGGTTTAACTGAAACATTCATATTTCTTTACGTGCTACACGAATATTTAATAAAAATGGGGGTTCCTATTTAAAAAAACGCAGTTGATATCCGTTTGACCTATGGCAGCGCCGTCTAGCGGGCCAACCATAGCGCCATCTGGTTTCCCCCTTCAAGCTAGACGAGTTTCGTTCTTGCAGTTTTTTCGTTTGACGCTTATTTCGTGAGATATTTGGCCTGGACACGATCAATGGACCACCCTGTATATGGAAAACACTGACAAGGAGAAGAGAGAGGATGTTACACATCTGTTGAGACATCAGGGTAGGGCAAAAACTGTAGAGGAAGGCAGAGACTGGAGCAGATCCAGCAAATAATTGAGGACGTAGGTTGCTAGTGCTATTCTGAGATGAAGAGGTAGCCAAAGGATAGGAATTTGTGGTGGGCGCTTCAAACATGTCGGAAGACTGATGACCCAAAAAAATTCACTTCGCCCTAGATCCCAGCATCAAGACGTGACTACCTTCTCTAGTTTCGGATCTGGAGGGAGAATGGGCTGCTATTCCTCCACAGACATTGACACCTAACTGAAAGCCACCATAATGGCGAATGGTGCCTCCACTAATAGGTGTCTGCGCACCTTTGATGAAATAGTGTACGCACTACAGTGGGATGTAGGTTCTGCCCCGCACTTCACAGCTGTTTGCACACTGTACAAGCGCACACACGCGGCTGGTGTATTATTTGCCGCGGGAGGCGCCTGAGTGCGCTGGCGTCGTGTTTGCAGCGCGGAGGAGGTTAACCAGGAGCGCACGCTCTCCGCTGCCGGGGCACGAGGAATGGCCGTAAATAATTTACTCGCAGTGCCGGCAGCGTCCGGTTATGAGCGCGCTGGGCGGATCTGCGGCCTGGAGAGCCCGAAATATGCACAGTGCAGCGTGGGAGGGGGGGGGGGGGGGGCGCCGGCAAGCAGCGGGCGAGTGGGCTCTCTGCCTCTGAGCAAGTAGCTGGCCGCCATCTTGCCGGCTGCCTCTGGGTGGTGACGTCAAGGGACATGTGAGCGAAGTAGATCGGCAGTGAAACAGCGTTTGTGGCGGTGGACTATCGTCCCAGCTGCACGACCGGATTCCTGATTTCCGGGCTCAGAAAGATGGCACAGCTGATTAATGCAGGGGAAGTTAGCTACTCTACAAGCAAGCACTCTCTAAGACAGGGGTCTCCAACCTTTAGGCTACATGGGTCACGTCGCGAGAATATTTCTGGGACGCATTAAATATACTTTGACAACACCTGCTGAGGAAAAGAAAAGGAGGGGATGAGAGGATACAGATATAAAATTGTCATCCATCGTGTGGAGGAAATTCCAAATTGAAAATATTCAGTTTATTATAATTTTACAAAAAACTGTATTTTATGGACTTTTTAACAATCGTCTCACAGATGCTCACTTCTTGGACTGCATTGAGTGGGACGCCCGTGCTCTAAGCTAAAAGGCCACAATTTCAGAAAAAAATGGATCAATGGTTCAAATGGCTCTGAGCACTATGGGACTTAACTTCTGAGGTCGTCAGTCGCCTAGGACTTAGAAATACTGAAACATAATTAACCTAAGGACATCACACACATCCATGCCCGAGGCAGGATTCGAACCTGCGACCGTAGCAGTCGCTCGGCTCCAGACTGTAGCGCCTAGAACCACACGGCCACTACGGCCGGCAAATGGATCAATGAATGATTTATTCAAGACAAGGGGCACCACTAGTTGGGCAAGTCAGTAACACGTTGGCCCTCTTCTGGCCCTAATTCAAGCGGTTATTCGGCTTAGTATGGTTGATAGAGTCGCTGGATGTCATCCTGAAGGATGTCCTGGCAAATTCTGTTCAGTTGACATGTTAGACCATCAAAATCCTGAGATAGTCAGAGGATCCTGCGCATAATGCTCCAAATGTTCTCCGCTGTTCAGAGACTGGCAAATGTGCTGGCGAAGGGAGATTTTGACAGGCACCAAGACAAGCAGTAGAAACAGTCGCTGCGTGTGGCTAGACGTAATCTCGCTGAAATGTAAACCCAGTATGGCTTGCCATGACAGGCGGCAAAACGAGGTGTAGAATATCTTCCACATAACGCTGTGCTGTAAGGATGCTGCTTATGGCACCAAAAGTGTCCTCTCGACATACAAGTGTTCTGGTTATGGTACCATGTCATATTATATAAAACTACTGCTGCAGCAAACGAACGTTTCGGCTACGGTTGCAGCTGCCTTCTTCTGGGTCTACTGGTGACCAGTAGCCCCAGAAGAAGGCTGCTGCAACTGCGGCCGAAACATTGGTTTTTTTCAGTAGACCCAGAAGACCCAGAAGAAGGCCACTGCATCCCTGGCGGAAACGTTGGTTTTTTCCAATAGACCCAGAAGAAGGCCACTGCATCCCTGGCTGAAACGTTAGTTTTCTCCAGTAGACCTGGAAGAAGGCCACTGCAACTGTGGCCGAAACGCTGGTTTTCTCCAGTAGACCCAGAAGAAGGCTGCTGCAACTGTGGCCGAAACGTTGGTTTTCTCCAGTAGACCCAGAAGAATGCTGCTGCAACCATGGCTGAAACATTGGTTTTCTGCTGTAGACCCAGAAGAAGGCTGCTGCAACTGTGGCCGAATGGTTGGTTTTCTCCAGTAGACCCAGAAGGAGGTTGCTGCAACCGTGGCCAAAACGTTGGTTTTCTCCAGTAGACCCACAAGAAGGCCACTGCAACCTTGGCTGGAACGTTGCTTTTCTCCAGTAGACCCAGAAGAAGGCCACTGCAACCATGGCTGAAATGCTGGTTTTCTCCAGTAGACCTGGAAGAAGGACGCTGCAACTGTGGCCGAAACGCTGGTTTTCTCCAGTAGACCCAGAAGAAGGCTGCTGCAACTGTGGCCGAAACGTTGGTTTTCTCCAGTAGCCCCAGAAGAATGCTGCTGCAACCATGGCTGAAACATTGGTTTTCTGCTGTAGACCCAGAAGAAGGCTGCTGCAACCTTGGCCGGAACATTGCTTTTCTCCAGTAGACCCAGAAGAAGGCCGCTGCAACCATGGCTGAAATGCTGGTTTCCTCCAGTAGACCCAGAAGAAGACCACTGCAACTGCGGCTGAAAAGTTGGTTTTCTCCAGCAGTAGTTTTATGCAATATGATGCTGTACCATATCCAGAAAACTTTTATGTCGACTGACTCTAGCCACGGAAGCCTACACAATTATGAAGGTGTCTTGCTATAAAAAGAAATGGCACCCGTGACCATCACTCCTGGGTGTCTGGCTGTATGGCAGGTGACGGCCCGTTTGCTATCCCAAGGCTGTCAGCGCGTCTTTGGCCTGGAATCTCACTGACTGAAATAAAATTGTCTTCAGTAATGAGTCCTGCTTCGAACTGAGCCCCGATTACTAATGAAGGCGTGACTGGAGACGCCCCCAACAACTGTGGGATACCAGCCTTACTTTCACCCGCCACGTGGCCAGACAACCAGGGGTGGTGGCCCGACGTGCAATTTTGTTTCACAGCAGGACACGTTCGGTTCCCATCTGCGTCACCCTTACAGCACAGCGATACGTCTACTACATGCTACGCCCAGTATTGTTGCCTTTCGTGGTAAGCCATCCTGGTCTTACATTTCATCAAGATAATGACCGTCCGCAAATAGGGAGAGTTTCTAGTGCTTGTTTTCGCGCTGACCAAACCCTACCTTTGGCAGCGAGCTCGCCGGATCTCTTGCAAATCGAGAACGTTCGGAGTATTATCGACACGGCCCTCCAACCCGCTCGCGATTTTGACGATCTGACCCGAGTCCGACAGAAATCGGCACAGTTCCCTCAGGAGAACATCCAACAACTCTGTCAATCAATACGAAGCCGAAAAACAGCCTGCATAAGGGTCAGAGATGGAACAACGCCTTATTGGCTTGCTCAATTTGTGAAGCTCTTTCTCTTAAATAAATCATCCAATTTTTTCGAAGTTGCAGTATTTTGTTTGTTCCTTCTCATATCTATCTATTTGCTTCTCATTTAGATAATTCATTTGTGGTGCGTCATTGCTTTTCTTAGAGTGTATTATTAAAATAGTAGGCTTCTGTGTCACATTAAAAGCGGCAGACAGCAGTTTATATTTCAATGAAACAGGGTGGGATGCAGGGTTAAATACAGTAAAAGATTCCTCCACCGTGGACATCTCTGCCCTCACCCCCCCCCCCCCCCCCCAGAAAGGATCCCTGGATCCCGTGCCTCGGATTACTACGCGAAATATATCCCGGTGTAAAGATCCACAGAAGCTGAGCGTAGTGTAGCGGCAGACGCGGTAGAACTTCGCCCTGTGTGGCGCGGTATTAATGTTCCACGGCGGCCTCAATTCGTCGCTAATGGCCTGGCTCGTTGTAGCCACCCTCTGCCAGGCACTCCGCAGCCGCGCACAGAGCAGAGAACAGAGACTGGTCCCTCTAATTCGCAGGCAGCCACCTAGCTCCCTCCTTCTCTCTCTCTCTCTCTCTCTTTGCCTCTCTGCCTCCGTCTCCCTCACTCCCTCTGCTCTATTGGCCGCTCTTTGATCAGCCCATCTGTCCCCACCGCTGCCTCCCTGCTACCTCTCGCCGGTACTAGAGCGAGTAATTCAATTACTCCGCGTTCTGCCCTCACAGGGAGGGCCGCGAGGTGTGCGGGTTTCGAATACTTGACCTGTAGACACTGCTCTCTCTCTCTCTCTCTCTCTCCTTCCCCTCCTTCCCTCCCTTCCTCCCTCTCTCTCCCCCTCCCTCTTCACCCTCTGACCTCTTACAAGCTTTGTACCACATACAAGAGTTGCCTCAATGTTGTTGTTGTTGTCTTCAGTCCTGAGACTGGTTTGATGCAGCTCTCCATGCTACTCTATCCTGTGCAAGCTTCTTCATCTCCCAGTACCTACTGCAACCTACATCCTTCTGAATTGCTTAGTGTATTGATCTCTTGGTCTCCCTCTACGATTTTTACCCTCCACGCTGCCCTCCAATGCTAAATTTGTGATCCCTCGATGCCTCAGAACATGTCCTACCAACCGATCCCTTCTTCTAGTCAAGTTGTGCCACAAACTTCTCTTCTCCCCAATCCTATTCAATACCAACTCATTAGTTACGTGATCTACCCACCTTATCTTCAGCATTCTTCTGTAGCACCACATTTCGAAAGCTTCTATTCTCTTCTTGTCCAAACTAGTTATCGTCCATGTCTCACTTCCATACATGGCTACACTCCATACAAATACTTTCAGAAACGACTTCCTGACACCTAAATCTATATTCGATGTTAACAAATTTCTCTTCTTGAGAAACGCTTTCCTTGCCATTGCCAGTCTACATTTTATATCCTCTCTACTACGACCATCATCGGTTATTTTACTCCCTAAATAGCAAAACTCCTTTACTACTTTAAGTGTCTCATTTCCTAATCTAATTCCCTCAGCATCACCCGACTTAATTTGACTACATTCCATTATCCTCGTTTTGCTTTTGTTGATGTTCATCTTATATCCTCCTTTCAAGACACTGTCAATTCCGATCAACTGCTCTTCCAAGTCCTTTGCTGTCTCTGACAGAATTACAATGTCATCGGCGAACCTCAAAGTTTTTACTACTTCTCCATGAATTTTAATACCTACTCCGAATTTTTCTTTTGTTTCCTTTACTGCTTGCTCAATATACAGATTGAATAACATCGGGGAGAGGCTACAACCCTGTCTCACTCCTTTCCCAACCACTGCTTCCCTTTCATGCCCCTCGACTCTTATAACTGCCATCTGGTTTCTGTACAAATTGTAAATAGCCTTTCGCTCCCTGTATTTTACCCCTGCCACCTTCAGAATTTGAAAGAGAGTATTCCAGTCAACATTGTCAAAAGCTTTCTCTAAGTCTACAAATGCTAGAAATGTAGGTTTGCCTTTTCTTAATCTTTCTTCCAAGATAAGTCGTAAGGTCAGTATTGCCTCACGTGTTCCAACATTTCTACGGAATCCAAACTGATCTTCCCCGAGGTCGGCTTCTACCAGTTTTTCCATTCGTCTGTAAAGAATTCGCGTTAGTATTTTGCAGCTGTGACTTATTAAACTGATAGTTCGGTAACTTTCACATCTGTCAACACCTGCTTTCTTTGGGATTGGAATTATTATATTCTTCTTAAAGTCTGAGGGTATTTCGCCTGTCTCATACATCGTGCTCACCAGATGGTAGAGTTTTGTCATGACTGGCTCTCCCGAGGCCATCAGTAGTTCTAAAGGAATGTTGTCTACTCCCGGGGCCTTGTTTTGACTCAGGTCTTTCAGTGCTCTGTCAAACTCTTCACGCAGTATCTTATCTCCCATTTCATCTTCATCTACATCCTCTTCCATTTCCATAATATTGTCCTCAAGTACATCGCCCTTGTATAAACCCTCTATATACTCCTTCCACCTTTCTGCTTTCCCTTCTTTGCTTAGAACTGGGTTGCCATATGAGCTCTTGATATTCATACAAGTGGTTCTCTTCTCTCCAAAGGTCTCTTTAATTTTCCTGTAGGCAGTATCTATCTTACCCCTAGTGAGACAAGCCTCTACATCCTTACATTTGTCCTCTAGCCATCCCTGCTTAGCCATTTTGCACTTCCTGTCGATTTCATTTTTGAGACGTTTGTATTCCTTTTTGCCTGCTTCATTTACTGCATTTTTATATTTTCTCCTTTCATCAATTAAATTCAATATTTCTTCTGTTACCCAAGGATTTCTATTAGCCCGCGTCTTTTTACCTACTTGATCGTCTGCTGCCTTCACCACTTCATCCCTCAGAGCTACCCATTCTTCTTCTACTGTATTTCTTTCCCCCATTCCAGTCAATTGTTCCCTAATGCTCTCCCTGAAACTCTCTACAACCTCTGGTTCTTTCAGTTTATCCAGGTCCCATCTCCTTAAATTCCCACCTTTTTGCAGTTTCTTCAGTTTCAATCAGCTGTTCATAACCAATAGATTGTGGTCAGAATCTACATCTGCCCCAGGAAATGTCTTACAATTTAAAACCTGTCTTACCATTATATAATCTATCTGAAACCTGTCAGTATCTCCAGGCTTCTTCCATGTATACAGCCTCCTTTCATGATTCTTGAACCAAGTGTTAGCTATGATTAAGTTATGCTCTGTGCAAAATTCTACAAGGTGGCTTCCTCTTTCATTCCTTCCTCCCAATCCATATTCACCTACTATGTTTCCTTCTCTCCCTTTTCCTACTGACGAATTCCAGTCACCCATCACTATTAAATTTTCGTCTCCCTTCACTACCTGAATAATTTCTTTTATCTCGTCATACATTTCATCTACTTCTTCATCATCTGCAGAGCTAGTTGGCATATAAACTTGTACTACTGTAGTAGGCATGGGCTTTGTGTCTATCTTGGCCACAATAATGCGTTCACTATGCTGTTTGTAGTAGCTAACCCGCACTCCTATTTTTTTATTCATTATTAAACCTACTCCTGCATTACCCCTATTTGATTTTGTATTTATAACCCTGTAATCACCTGACCAAAAGTCTTGTTCCTCCTGCCACCGAACTTCACTAATTCCCACTATATCTAACTTTAATCTATCCATCTCCCTTTTTAAATTTTCTAACCTACCTGCCCGATTAAGTGATCTGACATTCCACGCTCCGATCCGTAGAACGCCAGTTTTCTTTCTCCTGATAACGACGTCCTCTTGAGTAGTCCCCGCCCGGAGATCCGAATGGGGTACTATTTTACCTCCGGAATATTTTACCCAAGAGGGCGCCATTATCATTTAACCATACAGTAGAGCTGCATGTCCTCGGGAAAAATTACGGCTGTAGTTTCCCCTTGCTTTCAGCCGTTCGCAGTACCAGCACAACAAGGCCGTTTTGGTTAATGTTACAAGGCCAGATCAGTCAATCATCCAGACTGTTGCCCCTGCAACTACTGAAAAGGCTGCTGCCCCTCTTCAGGAACCACATGTTTGTCTGGCCTCTCAACAGATACCCCTCCATTGTGGTTGCACCTACGGTACGGCCATCTGTATCGCTGAGGCACGCAAGCCTCCCCACCAACGGCAAGGTCCATGGTTCATGGGGGGCCTCAATGTACACTTATCAATTTTTACGTCAAACCATGCTGTATTTATTGACTTAAGTAGCTGACAAACCTGGCATTGTCCGGGCGTTCACTTTCCCAATTTTCTATTCGAAGCGAAAACAAAAACTAAACTGAGCTTGCAGTGAAGTATCGAAAAGCTTTCATTTCTATGTATTTGTGAGAACACCTTTGAAATTATGGCAAAGCTCTGCAAAGAAATACGTATACCACATAAATTGAAAATTTCGGCCATAACAGGATTCGAATTTGGTTGCCCTACTTAATAGGTAGTTGCTCTGACCACTCTTTTTTATTCTGATTTTATTTTTTTGGCCGCGGGCCGTTGTGGCCGTGCGGTTCTAGGCGCTTCAGTCTGGAACCGCGTGACCGCTACGGTCGCAGATTCGAATCCTGCCTGGGGCATGGATGCGTGTGATGTCCTTAGGTTAGTTAGGTTTAGGTAGTTCTAAGTTCTAGGGGGCTGATGACCACAGATGTTGAGTCCTGAGTCCCATAGTGCTCAGAGCCATTTGAACCTTTTTTTTCCCACTAAGCCGTCATTGCAATTGCACGGACTATCCCAGCATGCCTTCCGTCACACCCAAATTTTCAAATGGCTCTGAGCACTATGGGACTTAAAATCTTCGGTCATCAGTCCTCTAGAAGTTAGAACTACTTAAACCTAAGTAACCTAAGGACATCACACACATCAATGCCCGAGGCAGGATTCGAACCTGCAACCGTAGCAGCCGCGCGGCTCCGGACTGAAGCGCCTAGAACTGCTCGGCCACCGCGGCCGGCCCCAAATTTTCAACTTATCCACAGAATACTAATGCAGCGTAAATACATAAAACTGCAATCAGACGGTCTTTTGAAACAGGTATTCGTTAATTTATTCCACGAACCGGTTTTCTAGCCTTTTCAGGCTCATCTTCAGATGGTGTACAGAGAGCTACATAGCTATTTAAAACATAAGGCTAGGTTCTGGCTTTGTGACAAGAAGATGGAACATGCTTTAATGTTTCGATCCTAAATTTATGTTTTTACTTATTGCAACAGCTTGGGCGGCTTTTGCTGTTAGTGTCCACCTGTCTCCTTCCATTGCGATGGCCATCTGGTACCACATCACTCACTTTTACAAAATATGTACGTATCACAGTGTATATACAGATATGCATACATATTCTGTAAAAGTGGGTGATATGATACAAACTGGCCATCGAAATGAAAAGAGACAGATGGATAGTCACAACAAAAGCCGCCCATACTATCGCATAGGTAAAAACCTAAATTTAGGATCGAAACCGGCAGGTAAACAATACTCATGGCGACGTATCATAGCATATAGCATCTTTTTGTCACAGAGCCAACACCCAATATTATGCTTGAAATAGCTATATACGAGGTGCAATCAAGTTCTAAGGCCTCCGATTTTTTTCTAATTAACTACTCACCCGAAATCGATGAAACTGGCGTTACTTCTCGACGTAATCGCCCTGCAGACGTACACATTTTTCACAACGCTGACGCCATGATTCCATGGCAGCGGCGAAGGCTTCTTTAGGAGTCTGTTTTGACCACTGGAAAATCGCTGAGGCAATAGCAGCACGGCAGGTGAATGTGCGGCCACGGAGAGTGTCTTTCATTGTTGGAAAAAGCCAAAAGTCACTAGGAGCCAGGTCAGGTGAGTAGGGAACACGAGGAATCACTTCAAAGTTGTTATCACGAAGAAACTGTTGCGTAACGTTAGCTCGATGTGCGGGTGCGTTGTCTTGGTGAAACAGCACACGCGCAGCCCTTCCCGGACGTTTTTGTTGCAGTGCAGGAAGGAATTTGTTCTTAAAAACATTTTCGTAGGATGCACCTGTTACCTCAGTGCCCTTTGGAACGCAATGGGTAAGGATTACGCCCTCGCTGTCCCAGAACATGGACACCATCATTTTTTCAGCACTGGCGGTTACCCGAAATATTTTTGGTGGCGGTGAATTTGTGTGCTTCCATTGAGCTGACTGGCGCTTTGTTTCTGGATTGAGAAATGGCATCCACGTCTCATCCATTGTCACAACCAACGGAAAGAAAGTCCCATTCATGCTGTCGTTGCGCGTCAGCATTGCTTGCCACATGCCACATGGGCAGCCATGTGGTCGTCCGTCAGCATTCGTGGCACCCACCTGGACGACACTTTTCGCATTTTCAGGTCGTCATGCAGGATTGTGTGCACGGAACCCACAGAAATGCCAGCTGTGGAGGCGATCTGTTCAACAGTCACTGTCGATGAATTTCAGTTGGTTTCACACCACGCAAATTCAGAAAACGAATGATTGCACGCTGTTCAAGTAAGGAAAACGTCGCCATTTTAAGTATTTAAAACAGTTCTCATTCTCGCCGCTGGCGGTAAAATTCCATCTGCCGTACGGTGCTGCCATCTCTGGGACGTATTGACAATGAATGCAGCCTCATTTTAAAACAATGCGCATGTTTCTATCTCTTTCCAGTCTGGAGAAAAAAAAATCGAAGGCCTTAGAACTTGAATCCACCTCGTAACTTTCTGTAAACCAATCTGAAGATGAGCCTGAAAAGCTTAAAAAACCGGTTCGTGGAATGACTGTACAAACAATGATTTCAGGAAGGTGTCTGGTTGCAGTTTTATGTATTTACTTTCAGTAAACGGTCACGGGTACTAAAACGTCCTTAATGGATAGGCTTAAACCAATGTAGTACCCATTTTCCATTATCGTCATTACTCGCGGCATTTCACCGATTCCCGTAAGAGCTCGACGTGCTGTGCGTCCACACTGAGGTGAAAATTTTCCGTCCTCGCCTTAATTATGGAGTCCAGAATTAAGATTCCACTCTGCAGCGGAGTGTGCGCTTATACGAAACATTTTGGCAGATTAAAACTGTGTACCGGACCGAGACTCGAACACGGGACCTTTGCCTTTCTCTGGCAACTGCTCCACCAACTGAGCTACCCAACCACAACTCACACCCCATCCTCACAGCTTTACTTCCGCCAGTACCTCGTCTCCTACCTTCGATACTTCACAGTAGCTCTCCTGCAGAACTAGCACTCCTGGAAGAAACGATATTGCGGAGACCTGGTTTAGTCACAGCGTGGAGGATGTTTCCAGATAAAAGTTTTGACCCTGCAGCGGAGTGTGCGCTGATATGAAACTTCCTGGCAAATTAAAACTGCCTGCGAAAGCCAAAGGTCCCGAGTTCGTTACTCGGCCTGTGTAATATTTGTAATTTTCGCCTCACAAACATTAGTATACGCTGAATACCAAACGCCTGATGGCCTGAAGTTATCAAACAATGAACCGTCGCACAGCAGCAACAGAATCTACACTCCTGGAAATTGAAATAAGAACACCGTGAATTCATTGTCCCAGGAAGGGGAAACTTTATTGACACATTCCTGGGGTCAGATACATCACATGATCACACTGACAGAACCACAGGCACATAGACACAGGCAACAGAGCATGCACAATGTCGGCACTAGTACAGTGTATATCCACCTTTCGCAGCAATGCAGGCTGCTATTCTCCCATGGAGACGATCGTAGAGATGCTGGATGTCGTCCTGTGGAACGGCTTGCCATGCCATTTCCACCTGGCGCCTCAGTTGGACCAGCGTTCGTGCTGGACGTGCAGACCGCGTGAGACGACGCTTCATCCAGTCCCCAACATGCTCAATGGGGGACAGATCCGGAGATCTTGCTGGCCAGAGTAGTTGACTTACACCTTCTAGAGCACGTTGGGTGGCACGGGATACATGCGGACGTGCATTGTCCTGTTGGAACAGCAAGTTCCCTTGCCGGTCTAGGAATGGTAGAACGATGAGTTCGATGACGGTTTGGATGTACCGTGCACTATTCAGTGCCCATCGACGATCACCATTGGCGTACGGCCAGTGTAGGAGATCGCTCCCCACACCATGATGCCGGGTGTTGGCCCTGTGTGCCTCGGTCGTATGCAGTCCTGATTGTGGCGCTCACCTGCACGGCGCCAAACACGCATACGACCATCATTGGCACCAAGGCAGAAGCGACTCTCATCGCTGAAGACGACACGTCTCCATTCGTCCCTCCATTCACGCCTGTCGCGACACCACTGGAGGCGGGCTGCACGATGTTGGGGCGTGAGCGGAAGACGGCCTAACGGTGTGCGGGACCGTAGCCCAGCTTCATGGAGACGGTTGCGAATGGTCCTCGCCGATACGCCAGGAGCAACAGTGTCCCTAATTTGCTGGGAAGTGGCGGTGCAGTCCCCTACGGCACTGCGTAGGATCCTACGGTCTTGGCGTGCATCCGTGCGTCGCTGCGGTCCGATCCCAGGTCGACGGGCACGTGCACCTTCCGCCGACCACTGGCGACAACATCGATGTACTGTGGAGACCTCACGCCCCACGTGTTGAGCAATTCGGCGGTACGTCCACCCGGCCTCCCGCATGCCCACTATACGCCCTCGCTCAAAGTCCGTCAACTGCACATACGGTTCACGTCCACGCTGTCGCGGCATGCTACCAGTGTTAAAGACTGCGATGGAGCTCCGTATGCCACGGGAAACTGGCTGACACTGACGGCGGCGGTGCACAAATGCTGCGCAGCTAGCGCCATTCGACGGCCAACACCGCGGTTCCTGGTGTGTCCGCTGTGCCGTGTGTGTGATCATTGCTTGTACAGCCCTCTCGCAGTGTCCGGAGCAAGTATGGTGGGTCTGACACACCGGTGTCAATGTGTTCTTTTTTCCATTTCCAGGAGTGTAATTCCGGTGTTTCAAGACAAATGAGGCCTTGAGCGTTTCACCTTCTACTGTTTCTATTCAATAAAAGGCGGACGCGGATTTGCTGCGTTCCGCAATTTGTGTCTTTTAATTTGTGGAAAATATTCTGTAAATGTCCTAATTGTGTTTTCAATCGGGGAACATATATTTTGCAAAATCTGGACAAAATTGGGTCTCTTGAGATGTCGGGAGAAGAATGTCAATAACGGTGGCGGTCGGGATATATCGGGACGGATGTCAACCCTACGTCTTTACCTCGTCTCCTTCCTTCTAAACTTTAGAGAAGCTCTTCTGCGAACCTTGCAGAACTAGTTTTAATCTGCCAGGAAGTTTCACATCAGCGCACACTCTGCTACCGAGTGAAAATTTCGTTCTGGAAACAACCCCCAGGCTATGCCAATGTCGTGTCTCTGCAATATGCTTTCTTCCAGGAGTGCTAGTTCTGCATGATTCGCGGAAGAGCTTCTGTGAAGTGCCGAAGGTAGGAGACGAGGTACTGGCAGAATTGAAGCTGTGAGGCCGGGGAGTGAGTCGTGCTTGGGTAGCTCATTCAGCCGGCACTATAGCTCTGCGTTTTAGATCAGAAGGTTAACTGCTCTCTGTAAATAAAAAAAAATAAATAAAAATAAAAAAAATCCTGAGTTAATGGATCAAAAATGAACTTGAACAAGCGTCATGGGACGTCTGCCCCGAAGAAATAGAACGAACAATAACGATGAAAATGAGATTAAAAAAAGTCAGTAGAGCACTTGCCCGCGAAAGGAAAAGGTCCCGATTTCCATTCTTGTACAGGCACAGTGTCTGCCAGGATGCTTCATATCAGCGCACACTCCGCCGCAGAGTGAAAATTTCATTCTGGTGTCCACATTTTTCTGGACCCCATTTTTCTGTTTGTGACAAACAACAAGACTATGAATATGCTTCCGGCTCGTTTCATTCGCGGCAAATTCAAGCTGTGCTCTTACATTCCTTCCTATTCACATTCACGGAAATCGCAATATATTCGGTCATAAACAGCCAAGTATATACACTCCTGGAAATTGAAATAAGAACACCGTGAATTCATTGTCCCAGGAAGGGGAAACTTTATTGACACATTCCTGGGGTCAGATACATCACATGATCACACTGACAGAACCACAGGCACATAGACACAGGCAACAGACCATGCACAATGTCGGCACTAGTACAGTGTATATCCACCTTTCGCAGCAATGCAGGCTGCTATTCTCCCATGGAGACGATCGTACAGATGCTGGATGTAGTCCTGTGGAACGGCTTGCCATGCCATTTCCACCTGGCGCCTCAGTTGGACCAGCGTTCGTGCTGGACGTGCAGACCACGTGAGACGACGCTTCATCCAGTCCCAAACATGCTCAATGGGGGACAGATCCGGAGATCTTGCTGGCCAGGGTAGTTGACTTACACCTTCTAGAGCACGTTGGGTGGCACGGGATACATGCGGACGTGCATTGTCCTGTTGGAACAGCAAGTTCCCTTGCCGGTCTAGGAATGGTAGAACGATGGGTTCGATGACGGTTTGGATGTACCGTGCACTATTCAGTGTCCCCTCGACGGGCACGTGCACCTTCCGCCGACCACTGGCGACAACATCGATGTACTGTGGAGACCTCACGCCCCACGTGTTGAGCAATTCGGCGGTACGTCCACCCGGCCTCCCGCATGCCCACTATACGCCCTCGCTCAAAGTCCGTGAACTGCACATACGGTTCACGTCCACGCTGTCGCGGCATGCTACCAGTGTTAAAGACTGCGATGGAGCTCCGTATGCCACGGCAAACTGGCTGACACTGACGGCGGCGGTGCACAAATGCTGCGCAGCTAGCGCCATTCGACGGCCAACACCGCGGTTCCTGGTGTGTCCGCTGTGCCGTGCGTGTGATCATTGCTTGTACAGCCCTCTCGCAGTGTCCGGAGCAAGTATGGTGGGTCAAACACACCGGTGTCAATGTGTTCTTTTTTCCATTTCCAGGAGTGTATAAATGTCACTGCTGCTCATTTCACTCGCAACATGTAGATTAGATTCCTGCTAATCACACCCTGTAAAATCGCGAAATATTCCGAAAATAAATTGTAAAATATTTGTGACAAGAAACAGTGAAAGTGTCATTGCTGGTTCTCTCACTCGCAGCAGTGCCATGTTTCGTTTTTAAATCGGAATGAAGTCACGAAATCGCAGAAACTTTCTCCTGATAGAGCAGGCTCTTGCTTGGAGACTATCTTATCGCCCTCTACCTTGCTCGCGTATACTGTATGGTCTGCCCAGATTTCTTTATCATTTATCGATTTTTCTGTTCTCACGTTTCAACAACTTCTAAAGTTTTCACACTTACTAAGGTCATAGAGGTATGGTCTTCACCGAATGTACTTCTAATGAAGAAGAGATTCTGGTAGCTGGAGATCAAGGACAAAGTGCTCTGTTTGAAAAGGGTGTAAGACAGGGATGTAATCTTTCACCCCTGCTGTCTAATCTGTGCATCGAAGAAGTAATGACGAATATAAAAGAAAAGTTCAACACTGGGAATAAAATTCAAGTTGAAAGGATACCAATGATAAGATTCGCTGATGACATTGCTATCCTCAGTGAAAGAGAGTTACATGATCTGTTGAATTGAATGAAGAATCTGAGTATCGACTAAGGATAGAAGGTAAATCGAAGAAAGACGAAACTAACGAGAAATAGCGGAAATGAAAATACCGAGAAGTTTGACACCAGAATTGGTGATTACGAAGTAAACGAAGTTCGGGAATTCTACTACCTACACACTAAGATAACCCATGATGGACGGAGCAAGGAGGACATAAAAAGCAGACTAGCACTGACGAAAAGGGAATTCCTGGCCAAGAGTAGTCTACTAGTATCAAACATAGCCTTAATTTCAGGAAAAAAATTTCTGACAATGTACGTTTGGTGCACAGCATTGGACGGTAGCGAAACATGGGTTGTGGCGAAACTGGTAGAGAAGAGAATCGAAGCATTTGAGATATGGTTCTGCAGAAGAATGTTGAAAACAAGATGCACTGATTTGGTACAGAATGAGTAGGTTCTCCACAGAATCTGTGAGGAAAGAAATGTAAGGAAAACACTGACAAATGGTACAGGATGATAAGACATCTGTTAAGACACCAGGGAATAAGTGACATGGTACTAGATGGAGGTGTAGAGAGTAAAAAGTATAGGGAAAGGCAGAGATTGAAATAATATAGCCAACAATTGAAGAGATAGGTTGCAAGTGCTACTTTGGGATCAAAAGGTTGCCTCAGAAGAATTTGTGGCGGGCCACATCAAACCTGTCACTAGACTGATGACAAAAGGAGCTTTGGCGTCAGGAGAAATATCAGCATATTATGATGCAGTGTTTTCAGCAGCAAACTACGCATTGAAACTTCATGTAACAACCAAGCTTGCAGGAATCTGTTCCCGATGGTTCTCAGTGACACTCTTCCTGTAAATTTTGTCGGAATTTAAGCTACTGTCGTCAGCCCATTCGTCACAGCTAGTAGAACACTGATGCGACATGCTTATCGTGTAGAACTTGTAGAAGTACCATACTGTTGAAGCCACATCCTAAATTCAGTTGCTCGTTTTGCTTCCAATGCACTGAACTGTCTGTGGTATCTGTTTGTATGCTGCACCAACTGTTGTGGGTTGGCAGGAGAGCCAACACCGTGATTATTAGAGGAAGCCGAAAGGCACGCGTTTTAACTCACGCAGGCTGGCGTGAGGTCTGGAACAGGACAAGGAAATTAGAATTTAGAAAAAAACGGACGTAGGTGGTGGAATACTTATGTTTAATCCATTAATGGTGAACGTCGCTCTTGGCGGTACATTATTCACAGTATCAATAGTAACTGGTAATGGCGCCTTGCTAGGTCGTACCAAATGACGTAGCTGAAGGCTATGCTAACTATCGTCTCGGCAAATGAGAGCGTATTTTGTCAGTGAACCATCGCTAGCAAAGTCGGTTGTACAACTGGGGCGAGTGCTAGGAAGTCTCTCTAGACCTGCCGTGTGGCGGCGCTCGGTCTGCAATCACTGATAGTGGCGACACGCGGGTCCGACGTATGCTAACGGACCGCGGCCGATTTAAAGGCTACCACCTAGCAAGTGTGGTGTCTGGCGGTGACACCACTCCAACCATGCCAATGATACGACCTTTCTGGAAGTGCGAAAGATGCCGACAAGGTGCACCTGTAGGTCTTATGGGGACGCCTTGTTGCTCCACCGTAAAAGTTACAATAACATTAGACACTGCTAATAGGAATCGTTTAATCACACCACTTTTCATGTGTAAGAATAGCTTTTTTTCTGTGCTGAGAGTAAGTTTATATTAAGACGAAATTCTAACTAATACATCACAAATGCACAGGTAACACTATAGTACAGTATTTTAGGTCAATGTGTTCATCGAACACTCCATTTCTGTCATTGTAGGGGGAAGTGAGGAAAAGAGGATTGAGAGAGAGAGAGAGAGAGAGAGAGAGAGAGAGAGAATGGCAGAGACGAAGAGTGAAAGACAGACATAAATAGAGAAAGAGATGGACTAAATGATAGGGACGAATTTAGAGAGAGAGGTTGAGAGTGAGAGAGAAAGGTAATGATTGGGAGAGATGAGTAGGAGGTGTGGGAAAAATTTGGAAGGGGATGGAGAATGATGAGAGATGGATTGCAGGAGGGAAAGAGAGAGTGAGCCATAATTTAGATAGATGTTGATGGTGTTCGGACAGTAACCAGCCACAAATTTACTTTCAGTTCCTTTATTCAAAGGGTAACGTTACCGGTTTCGAATCGTTGTGATTCATCCTTAGATGGTTTACACGCTTTCTTTATGCCATTGTGTTTTTTGTAGATTAATTGTCCTAAAATATAAATAATACATAATTATAAACATGCCACACACATATGGTTGCGTTACAGGTTTTCGTTGCATGTAACTTACGTGAAATGTCAGTTTGGAGTGTTTGTTTTCATAACATTCGTCCAACAGATGTGAATACATTCCCACTGCATTCTTATTCTCGCACACGTAAATTTTTCTCACTGAACGCTTTAGATTTGTCACTGAGAAGATTTCTGTCACGCACCACATGTTTTGATACATACAAAGAGCTTACAAACATATGAGTATCAAAGATGTTATGATATATCGTAACATTTGACGATGATGTCCTATGTTTGGAAAGGATCATATATTCTTTTACGCAACTGTAATGCCTTTTTTACACTAGTACAAAGACATTGATTTTTTGAGTTGATATTGTTACATTAATTATAAAGTTTATATGTATAGGTAAAATAGTACATTATTTCATTACATTTAGCATCATGAGAATTATAGTAACATATAAATTTGCTACTTGATCTGCAGATAGGCGTACTAATATTATTTGCTTTGGAGGTTCGAAAATAATTTTTGGAACTTTTTCAGGAAAGGGGTGTTAGCTTAACTCCGTTTGTTCATTTGTTTTTGTGTGTGTGTATTTCTATTTCTTCTAATATATTCATAGTGGCTCCTTTTTCTGCTAGACATAAAATTTTTAAATTGTCCTAAAATTGTTTTCCACTGAATGGTTTTCTTCAGCAATATGGGCTGCAAATGCGGATTTATTCAAGTTGCCAAGTCTTAAAGCATCAATGTGTTCCTTATATCCAATATCAAAACTTCTGCCTGTCTGTCTAATGTAGAATTTTGGGTATGTATCGCATTTGAGTTTGTATATTCCTCATTTACGGTAGGGACTCTTGGAGGTATTTACGTCATGGATTACTTTTTGTTGTAATTTATTATTTGTGGAAAAGCTGATTGTGATATTTTTCTTTTTAAATAAGTTTGATATTTGCTAGGAAACTGGGCCTATGTATGGGAGAGTAGCATATTTAGGTTTGGCTTCTGTGGGACACTGATTTGGCTTGAAGTGACTGCTATGAAGTGGATCTGTGGTTGCTGTCCCAGCACCACCAACATTTTTCTTCAAACAACAGCCACGGTCTCCATCATGTCATCATATGACAAAACTGCATAATTTAGATAGGTGAAAGAGTTGGGTGTGGGAAGATACGGGACTAAGATGAGGAAGAGGTTCGAGGGAGGAGGGGAAGAATTAGTGACAGTGAGTAAATCATTAGCGAGACGTATTACGGAGCTATGAATTGCCTCTAGTAAACCATGTCTAAACAGTGATCTGTGATGACTGGATTTGCACGAGTGCCTTTCCGACTCAAAGCGGAGACAGGAACAGACTGCCTGGGTAGGCAGCGGAAAACAAACAGCTGGTGGCTTGCCAGTGGTGGGGGGTGGACACAGATGGGAGGTCTTAACAGCAGTCGCTACTTTGGCGGGCAAACAGACGCGCTCTTTCCAAACAATTCACTCCGGCCTGTCCCTTACGGCACAAAGAGGCCGCTGTTTTCGCCTCCAACACGACATAAATTATCACTTCCGGCCGAACCGCTCCTCCGAGGCAGTCCTGAAACGTTAGGAACGGCTGGCTTCCAGATAGTGGACCTCCTTTACGTGAAGTACTTTTCGTGAGAAAAATAAGTTCGCTGTGGAGGAACTACATAATGCGCATCGTAATTAATTACCAAACATAACACAGTTGATCGCTACGGTAATAGATACAAAGACGTTCTAGTAAACATGGACTCGCAAACTAGCTGTTAGGACACGTTTACGAATCTGCGGTTACGAGCCGCCATTGGATTCATATGAAGGTTGTCCTAGTTAGTGCAAATATATTTCAAAAGTCTTGTCCAGCAGTGGAAATGTCGAAAAACGAGATGGAGAACAAGTAGCAAAACCAAATAAAATGGCAAAGTGCTTTTTGGAAAAACAGGCACATAGCTGAAGATGAAAAGGCAAGAACATGCAGTACAATAGCGAGGACGACGGTTCAAACACGCGTTCGCCCTTCCTGAGGTAGGTTTTCCGTGATTTACCTAAATCGCGTCATACAAATGCTGTGATGGTTCCTTTGAAAGGGCACGGCCGACTTCCTATCCCATCCTTTCCTAATCCCATGGGACCGATGACCTCACTGTTTGGTCCCTTCCCCCCCAACCAACCAACCAACAATAGTAAGGGCAACTATAACATACACAGCTGAGACAAGACCGGAAACTTAAAAAACGAAGAGACTTTTAGAAACCACGGAAATGAAAGTTCTGCGAAGGATTAGACGAAAGACACTAAGAGGCAGAAAGAGACAGAAACGAAAGTATTAGAAATTGATCTAAAGTGGACTCCATTAGTGAGTGGGTGCATAAGAAAAAGCATGAATGGAACGAATACATCGACAGGGTGGTCGAAGGGAAGACTGTGAGGGTCGTAAGAAATAAATCACAAGCTGGTAAAAGAAATACTTGCCGTCCAAGGAAGAGATGGAGCAACATCATCAGGGTGGACTGAGGGATATTGAAGGAAACATGGACAAAGGAAGAAGAAGAAGAAGAAGAAGAAGAAGAAGAAGAAGAAGAAGAAGAATTTCTGAATTCAGTCCCCACCTGACTGGGCTTAACTATCAGCCATGGCCCGTGGTTGGGGAATGAGGTACAAGACTGATGCGATACAGGCATATTTTGCTATTGATATAAGACGAAATACGACCAGCCGATATGGTCCAAGATGAATAAATCAAGCATTAGCTCCATATTGGCTTCTGAGGTCACTTCATCTTAATACACTTTCAGAAAAAAAGGACACACCATGAAAAATTATCCGAATGGAACGAAAATTGATAGATGCGATTTACATGAAATGATTAAAATTTCAGAAAAACTAGATACTTTACTCAAGAAGCCCAAACTGACTGTAGCCCGCAATACGGCGCGACAACCAGGAATGTGGTCTGGCGAGCCATTTCTTTTCATAGCCAAGACCCCTTTGGTTGTCATCATGTTACAGCACACCGGTACATCGACGATATTGTGCGTCCTACTCTGTGACCCTTCACGGCAAGACATCCTAGGCTTACATTTCAGCAAGATAATGCGCGCCTGCACACGCTGAGAGTTTCTACGGCTTGTCTTCGTGCTTGCCAAACCATCCTTCAGCCACCACGGTCATCGGATCTCTCTCCAATTGGGAACGTTTGGAGCATTGTGGACAGGACCCTCCAACAAGGTCGGGATTTTGCCGAGGTAAAGCGCCATGTCGGCAGAATTTGACATGGTATCCCTCAGGAATACATCCGACAAATCCATCATTATTCATCATTTTGTTATGCAGCTCCTTATATTGTCCGTGTTTGCATTTAAAATTGTTGGATGTGAGGTCCGCAAGTTATGCAAAACACCGTTTTTTCTCAGTACCCAAACACGATTGTTCAGAGAATAGGCAACATATTAAAGAAACAGTGACTCCAAATAGGATAAAGGACAGAGAACACAACACAGAAGAAGATCAGAACACAAGTAACACCCATATATAAATTTAACAGATCAGGAATATATGAACTCATATGCAGAACTTGCCAGTCAGTGTACATAGGACAAACATGCAGAAACTTGAAAAAATATATTCAGGATATATCAGAGCTTTAAAAAGCAACAGCTCCCATAGCAGAAACAGACTTAAGAATACTAAAACCTAGCCACAACCTAAACAGCAAAACTGACCATTAAGGAAAACTTCCATATACAGAAGGCAATAGCAGAAGGAAAACAGGTCTTGAACGAATACACTACGCTCTGCAAGGGCTCACAATTTAAGACATTAAATGAACTTTACAAATAAAAACAGCACAAACAGATAAAGTCTACACACACACACACACACACACACACACACACACACACACACACACACGCACGCACAAAGATAAAATGGAAACAAAATTCAAATTTGGTGCCGAACTCTCTGGTGAACAAATGAACACTGACTGGTCTGGGACACGCAACAAACCACAATCACACTGTGTTTTGGTGAGGTGAAAAGCGTTTTTACTACGTTATTTGGGGAAAATACTTGTTATAGTTACGTGTGCATCACAACATCTCAACATGATGCGGAGAATGGAAGTGCTTGCCACACGAAAACGTAAGTAAAACCGAATATAGGCGCAAAAACATCGCGACAAACTAAACTACATTCTAGAAGACAGGTTGACTCCCAGCAAAAAACTTTCTCAGCAACATAGTTTGGTTGCAGATGACAAGCTACCTGTAGTAATTAACACACAAGTGATCCAGAAGATTCATGCACACCAAATGTAAAGGTATTTACAAAAAGAAACGATCTGTTGTTTGAACTAAAAATGCACATAAATTTATAATAATTTAACAAAAATGTTCACATTGTAGAATAAATAGGAACGAGAATCCACTGATGATGGCGCAGTGGTGCCGAAACATGTTTGGGTACAGAGAATAAATGGTATTTTTGCGTAACTGGAAGACCTCACATCCAACAAATCCATCATTCTACGCCAAGACGATTTACTGCTTGCATGAGGGCCAGAGGTGGACCTACAAGCCAGACTTGCTTAATTTTGAAGGTCTTCTCTTGGATAAATTAACCAATTATTCTGAAACTGTAATAATTTGTTTAACTGTACATGTAATCACGTCTGTCGATTTCTGTCCCATTCGGAAAATTCTTTCATGGTCCGAAGTTTTTTTTTTCTCAAGGTGTAATTCCTCTAGATTTTAGTCTCTGCGAACATCTCAAAAACTTATTTATGCAGCTCTTCCGTTGATGCGTTTCAAGAACAGGAGTAGCGAGTTTTAGTGTCTTGTCTTGATTTACAAGACGATCAATTTTTTTTAAGAATTCATAGCTCACTGCTGAGTGAGTTACTGCCTCCAGATGTCAGTGTGACAACTGGAGCGCCGCCTTTAACGCGTACTAGTGGAGCGCATATTGTAAAACATAATTTGCACAAGCAGTATTGTAGCTCTTCTTATGGTGGGATGCTGTAGTATATCGAAAAGTCGTAATAATAGAAAACTGTACTGAAATGCAGGAGGGTCTGCAACGAATTGACGCATGGTGCAGGGAATGGCAATTGAATCTCAATGTAGACAGGTGCACTGTGCTGCGAATACGTAGAAAGACTTTATCATTTAGCTGCAATATAGCAGGTCACCAACTGGAAGCAGTTAATTCTATGAATTATCTGGGAGTAGCCATTAGGAGTGATTTAAAGTGGAATGACCATATAAAATTAATCGTCGGTAAAGCAGATGCCAGACTGAGATTCACTGGAAGAATCCTAAGGAAATGCAGTCCGAAAACAAAGGAAGTAGGTTACAGTACACATGTTCGCCCACTGCTTTGAATACTACTCACCGATGTGGGATCCGTACCAGATAGGGTTGATAGAAGAGATGGAGAAGATCCAACGGAGAGCAGAGCGCTTCGTTACAAGATCATTTAGTAATCGCGAAAGCGTTACGGATGTGATAGATAAACTCCAGTGTAAGGCTCTGCAAGAGAGACGCTCAGTAACTTCGAGAACATATCTTCACCGAGGAGTCAAGCAGTATATTGCTCCCTCCTACGTATATCTCGCGAAGAGACCTTGAGGATAAGATCAGAGAGATACGGACAATCTTTCTTTCCACGAACAATACGAGACTGGAATAGACGGGAGAACCGATACAGGTACTCAAGGTACCCTCCGCCACACACCGTCAGGTGACTTGCGGAATATGGATGTAGATGTAGATGGGTACAATTTGTGGCCAATTAGGTGAGAATGAATCGGAAATCTTGCATTACAAATAAATTTCTAGTGACTAGGTCAGTATTAAATAAGGAAGTCAACCGCTTCTCTGAACCACACATTCGTAATTAGCTCCCATGTAAGGAGCAGAAACTTTCCGAGGACTTCATCCTGATACGGGCAATGACTCAAGAGCTATTGCTACTTTCATCTATTTGCACTTGCGTCTTCTAGATAGCTGCGTGGTCGATCTCACTGAATGCCGACCGAAGGTGTTCGGGTTCGATTCCCTGACAGGTTGGGGAATTTCTCGGCTCGGGAACTCTGTGGGTGTGTGGTCCTCATCACCGTTTCATCGTAACCGACACACAGTTCGCCTAAATGGTGGCACATAAAAAAGACTCGCATCTGGCGACGAGCCGGCAGGCGAGAGTGAGTGATATACACATGTTCACTGAAAATAATTAGCCATTTCAAATAACATGTCAAACAACAGTTTAATTTTTTACTCAACTGAGCGCCAGTACTGAGAATCGAAATCACTGTGGTTTTAAAATTTTTGATAAATTTCGTAAATAAAATTGCCGCACAGAAATTGGCAGAACAATTTGATTACGGTGGGAGTTTAAAGAAACAGCCTTGTGGAAAAAAGAGGACGTCAAATAGCTCTTATCGGATATGTTTTTAAGATTTTCGTGTAGCGGTATTTAGAGCAAACGTTTTAGATCGCTTCATTCAACTTCTGATAGTTAGGCACATTGGCAGATGACTGCTAACGATTGGTTTGCAAAATTCCCGCTCGCCATGCTACCGGCAGCGATGAATTTGGCGAAGTTGTACCAAAATCGGCTGCTGCTCTGCGCCGTGGGGTTGAGGAGGATAGGCCGTGTAAAATTTCCTGAGATACAGCTATCCAAAGGTACAACGAACATTCGATACTGCAAGAATATTTACTTGTCAAAAATATCTCTTCTAGGTGGGTTCCACGCAATTCAGCTGGTGGAACGAAATGCTCCTAAATTTTTTGCGAAAAATGCAAAATCCATGTACACATCTTGAACACGAGACGAAACTTGGATATATTGGTACCACGAATCAGATGTTTCGTCGTTTCAAGATGAAACGAAACAAGCTGTAATTCTTAGATCGCACGGTACCTGTTTACACTGCACTCGATTTGCACATTCGCTTGTAAGAAATCATTCACGAATGTGGATGATACAAACGTACCCTCGTTTCACTATCGCACAAACTTCCATGTGGAGAACGTAGTAACAGGCATCCTGCACCTAGAGCAGCAGCTGCAAGAGCGAAAAACATACCAGGTGAGGATGCAATCGCCATTCCGTTTTACAGAGAGTAGTCTACGATACTGGTCCCTCACTTAACTTGCATTTATTGCGCAGCTTCAGCCCAGAGTCAAGTCTCAAGCGAATAGGGGAAAAAAAATGTCGCTAACTCCTTTACAGAAGAAGGATAAAGAACGGTCCAAAATTATAGACTAATTTCCTTAACAACGTTTTGCTGAAGTACAGGGTGTCCACAATGAGACTCCAACATTTGAACTCCTAAAATCTGAGAGGTCACACAATTTATTGACGAACAAATATAGGAAAATCATACAGCAGCTCATCAAGTATTCATACACAGTCGGACGGTTCAGTACACCTGAACGTGGGCGCCACGGGTAGCACGAAGAATATAAAGTCTATAATCGATTTCGTGCCATGTGTTGCGGAGCATCTGTTCTGTGACAGAGTTGATGACGATTATTAGGCGCTGTTTCAAGTCTTGCAGGACCTATACTGGTGTAGCGTATACCCGCCCTTTCACATAACCCCACAAGAAAAAATCGAGGGGGCCTATGTCGGGCGAACGTGGCGGCCAAGGAATTGGACCTCCACGGCCAATCCATCGTTGTGGGAATGTGTCATTTAAAAATTTTCGGACATCAAGGCTCCAATGGGGTGGTGCACCGTCCTGTTCAAACATCACATTTGGTTGCAGGTCTGTTATCTGTGGCACGGAGAATTGTTCCAACATGTCGAGTCTTGAACGACGGAGGCGCTTTGTTGTAAACTCGACGAAAGTTTCTTTGCATTTGGGTCGCCGATTTTGTCTCTGCATATCACCAGACCACTTGTAGACGCTCCTTCATATCCTCCATTTTGCTAAAACAATTGATTGCAGCTCCACTTGGTGTATCAAATTTGCACACCACGAACTTGAGTTGCTCTGTCTGCCCCTTCAGGATTCACAGGTCCACCATCTGAAATGAAAAAAGGTATAGGATATTAAAATGTTGGAGTCTCATTGTGGACACCCTGTACTCTTCAAAATATTCCGAGTTAGGTATAATAAATTTACTAGATACCTGAAAAGCTTATTTCCACGAATCAGTATGGTTTTAGAAAGCATTGCTAGTGCGAAACCCAGCTTGTCCATTTGGCACATGATATTCTGCGAATTATCGATGAAAGGCAACAGGCACCTTCTATGTTTCTAGATTTCCAGAAAGCATAGACTGAAGGCTTTCACGACCGGATGAAATAGCTGTTGGTAAACCTTTCGGGATGCGAGGTCGTGGCCCAAGAAACTGTTCTGTTCCTGACGTTTCGTCCAGGGCTGAGATGGACATCCTCAGGGTCGCTCCTCAGCTGAGTCTTGCCGAATGACGGGTCGGACGTCCGAGAGCGCCATCTATAATGTAACACATGATGAGCAGAGATAATCATTGTCAAAGATAAAACTTTACTACCAACTGTCGACTTGTCAAACATAAAATTCTCTAGCGATTCTGCAGAGCTACTGCCCATATATCGCTAAGTTTCATCCTTCGGTCTTCTTCTCCTTGGTCGCAAAATTCTCGACACGTGAGTGAGATTTTCACTCTGCAACGGACTGTGCGCTGATGTGAAACTTCCTGGCGGATTAAAACTTTGTGCCAGACAGAGACTCGAACTCGGGACCTTTGCCATTCGCGTACAAGTGCTTTACCGACTGAGCCACCCAGGAACGACTCACGCTCCGTCCTCACAGCTTCACTTCTGCCAGTACTTCGTCTCCTACTTTCCAAACTTCACAGAAGCTCTTGTGCGAAACTTGCAGAACAAGCACTACTGGAAGAAAGGACACAGCAGACACATGGCTTAGCCACAGCCTGGGGATGTTTCCAGAATGAGATTTTCACTCTGCAGCGGAGTTTACGCTGATCTGAAACTTCCTGGCAGATTAAAACTGTGTGCCGGACAGAGACTCGAACTCGGGACCTTTGCCTTTCGCGAGTAAGTGCTCTACCATTTGAGCTACCTAAGCACTTTCAGGAGTGCTAGTTCTCCAAGGTTCACAGAAGAGCTACTATGAAGTTTGGAAGGTAGGGGACGAGGTACTGGCAGAAGCTGTGAGGACGGGACGTGAGTCGTGTTTGGGAAGCTCAGATGGTAGAGCATTTGCCCACGAAAGATAAAGGTCCCGAGTTCGAGTCTCGGGCCAGCACACAGTTTTCATCTTCCAGGAAGTTTCTCTTTACCTCTTTTCCTCAGTAACCATTTTTCTCGAACGCCTGCTTCAGATGTTTTGTTTCAGCGTCTAGGTGTTCCGATGTTCATATCTGTTCGGCTCTATCGGTATGACTTTTAATGACAACTCTCTTTTGTTGTGGATGGTGATTGAAGTTTTTATGCAAATATCTGTCCGTGTCTGTGTGTGTGTGTTACTTTCCGAAAAACTTTATGTTCCAAACTTCCATAACTTCTCATAACTAAAACATCCAAGAAAGATATTCTGTTATCATTTTCCGTTTCCATGGTGAGCTGGATTTTTGGATTAATTTTGTTTAGATGAACAAAGAAGGCAAGTACTCCGTTCTGTGAAGGAAAAACGCCATCCTCTGTCGACATGTAGTGTGTACAAAATTCCGTGTACGTGTGGTAAAATTTGTATTGGAACTACCAAGGGGAGCATAAACACACGGCTAAAAGAGCACAAAAGTCTTTGCCGACTAGGAAAAGTAGAGAAATCAGCTGTAGCAGAGCATGCTCTTCAGTCAGGAAACGACGAAGTGAGGTTTTCTGAAACAGAAATTGTATCTACAACGTTAAATTATTTCCACGACTATTTAGAGAAGCCATTGAAATGGAAATTTATAAGCATCAGGATAATTTTAACAAGAAAGAGAAGGCAATGAAATGAGACGCATGGACAGTGACTCTGCAGAAAGCATTCAAAACTAGCATGGCTCGCTTAGCAAAGTTTGCGATTCCCAATCGACCAGTCAACCGACGTTACGTTGCTATCCAGCCCATTTTTTTGCAGCGAATTACTAAGCTCATAGGAAAGTTCCCTTTAGGCATGGTTCTTCTTTTCAGAATGACATAGGGGGTAAAATTTTCTCATCAGCTATAACAGCTAACGTCACAGTTATTCCTTTCCATTCCTGGTTCATATTCACGAGATCTTTTCGCCCCTTACGTGTCTTCTGCCGTACTGCTCGCCATCTCAAATTATTGCGTTCAGTCAGGGCGATCTGGTGAAAAGGGTATGAAGGACATATCCGCAACTGGATGACGTAACGTTGGAAGTTGCCAGATTACCACCGAAATCTGCTAATATTTTCTTTGCCAGCGTAGTAATTCGTTGGAGAGAAAGGCCATTTCTCTGCATAAATGGACGACGCCAACCAACACTCGCTCGAAATTCTCGTTGGAGCACATTTAAGACCTTTTGCACTTTCCAAGGTCTTCAGCTGAATAATTTCTCGTTAGCTGGCATCCCATCTTTCCTCTTATCTTGCATGTAGGAAAGAACCTTAATTTCAAGTTCCCGATACTTATCACACACCGGCCCATAAACGATTTTGTCACTAAAAGATTCGTCCAGCCCATTCTTTCTCCCAGCCTCTCTATTGATTCTGGTTTTGGCAAAACATAAAACTGTAACTTTGAAGCTTGCATCGTAACTAAACTGAATTCCGTGGTTTGATGATGGTTTTCATTCTAAATGGTCATTCATATCGTCATAAATCAGGCTTCTTTAGCAGGATCTAGCGAGACAATAGTGGCAGACCTACAGAAAGATGACGCCAATAAAACACTGGTAAAAGTCTGACTATTGCGTGATAAAATGCCTTGCCGCCAGTTTCGGTCGCAGACGCTAGCTGTATTGTTGCAAATGACCTTAATTTTTGTACAGAAACTGTTTGCAAAAAGACAATGTAGCGGATATAAACAACACTCGAACTTTTCGAGCGTGAATTGCGTTTTATTTTCGGGTAAATGCGGTAAGTCAGTCAAATGACATTTGTTGTTTTATAAATCTTTATGAGGAGCTGCTGGAGGTGAAGAGGTTAGTGGGATATTACACAATCAAATTTATTGGACAAACAAATTTCATCAAATATTGGACAAAGACCTGTGACGTGGCGCAAAGAGGTGGTACTGAACTGTCATCCAATATTTCGTCAAAGTTTCAGAATGGCGGACAGCTTGTTTCTGTGCTCTGCCGTTGCGTGTGCAACAGTTGCACCGTGTTCGCATTTCGATGAGGAGCGCAAGAAAACGAAATATACAAGGGTAACGCCATGGCTTTCGCAACAACATCATAAAAGCATACAACAAAATCTGTTACGGGAGCTGCAAGTCGATCATGTACGGTCGTATGGAAAATTACTTGCGAATGGACGAGAGCACATTTCAGTTTGCGTTCAGAAAAGTAGCTTCTCATATTCCCAAGCTGACCACTCATCTCATAAATGCTATACCGCAGAAGACAGACGTAAGGTAACACTGCGATTTCTTCCAACAGGAGAAAGCTACCGTTGTTTACAGTATGGCACTCGAGTACCGCAGTGCGCAATTACGAAAATAAAATCTGAACGGTATGAAGCTATTTATAAAGCACTGAAGGAGGAATTTCTTAAGGCAAACAATTATTTAGTACGTACTACAGCCATTAAGAAATATTTCTGTTTGTACAATAGTTGTAGATTTTCTCCTTTGGGTCCCCGGGACTACATCTTGGCAGTACATCGTGACTAACATCCTCCTCAAATTTTATAGCTCTTCTTGTTCTATTTTAGTAATCGGTATGTCGCAAGTTATACAGTACTTCATGTTCCTCTTCCATTTCTATCAATTTCGTTTTAGATGCGACGCATCGTGTAAATTTGGAAGCCATGTTGATAAACATTGTAAGTAGGCTGTTTATGTTTTCTTTATGTAAGTTTGCTGTTTATGTTTTCTTATTGGCAACGTTACGTAGCGCTCTCTGTATGAAAATCACTGGCTGTGCTGTGTGCAGTATGTGGCTAGTTTGCATTGTTGCCTGCCATTGTTGTCATGAACTGCTATAGCTGGATGTGAACAGCGCGTAGCGTTGCGCAGTTGGAGGTGAGCCGCCAGCAGTGGTGGATGTGGGGAGAGAGATGGCGGAGTTTTGAAAAATGTCATGAACTGCTGTATATATTATGAATATTAAGGTAAATACAGTGTTTGTTCTCTATGAAAATCTTTCATTTGCTAAGTATCCCTATCAGTAGTTAGTGCCTTCTGTAGTTTGAATCTATTATTTAGCTGGCAGTAGTGGCGCTCGCTGTATTCAAGTAGTTCGAGTAACGGAGATTTTTGTGAGGTAAGTGATTTATGAAAGGTATAGTTTGATGTTAGTAAGGGCCATTCTTTTGCAGGGTTCTTTGATAGTCAGATTGCGTTGCGCTAAAATTATTGTGTGTCAGGTTAAGCACAGTCTTGTATAAATTGTTCTAAGGGGACGTTTCTTGTATAATTGTTCTAAGGGGACGTTTCAACATGAGGTGTCAAACAGTTGCAGCGATGTTAGCGCTCCTAGCGGTTACATTTATCATAGCTGTAAACAGAGGAGGAACGATTTCTTTGATCAAATGTAAGGCGAGGCGCTAAATTTCATCAAGTAAACTGGGACGAAAGGTGACATTTCACAAAAGTTCCCCATTACATTACGTACAGTATATGAGACAAATCAACTTTGTCCAATAAATTTGGTAGTGTAATATCGGCCCAAGACACATGAAAAAAAGTGGCGAGCTGTGTCAAACCTGTCAGGAGACTGAAAGGTTCAACAAAACTAAACGAGAGAGAGAGAGAGAGAGAAAGAGAGAGAGAGGAGAGCTGAGCTGAGCTGAGCTGATGTCAGGGTATTAAAGAGTCCAATAAAACGAGAAAATTGAAAGCCCATACCACACTGCATTTTATTTAAAATTAAAATGAATTTTTTTTCATTCGACGTTCTCTCCTCTGATTTAAAAAAATGATCGGCCGCAAATGCGCATCGCTCTTGGTCGGCCGTGTTTAGCGTCTATTTAAATGCGCCGCGCCGCAGAACAGGTGTAAGCTCGCCCTATACCTGACTATACATCTCCTGTAGCCAGCTTGCCAGCGTCGCGTGTTCAGCGTATTCGCAGGGAAATTGAATTTGCGATTTATGGCCGCCGGATAAAAGCTCGCTTGTTTACAGTTGTTACGCAGAGTATGAATGTATTGGCTGTCAATGTACGAGGCCCCCAGACCGGGTAACATACTTTTTTTCCCGCGTTTTCAGCCGTACGTTACCTCCATAGGGTTCTGCTTAATTTTCTACCTGCGGTTGTTTGTTCACGAAAGCGGCCGAAAACCGCAGATGCTGCTTGATGGTGAATGCAGTGCTGCGCATAGATTAAGCGGTAATCATAAATAACTTGGCACAAATAAAAGCAAACAATGTTGATGTGCGCAATTTTATGGCACGGTATAAATTTTTTTAATGGTGCGGCGTACTCATGTAAACAACGAAATGGATTAATATTGGTTTAGGTAAACAATGTGTGGTGTCACCGCCAGACACCACACTTGCTAGGTGGTAGCCTTTAAATCTGCCGCGGTCCGTTAGTATACGTCGGACCCGCGTGTCGCCACTATCAGTGATTGCAGACCGAGCGCCGCCACACGGCAGGTCTAGAGACACTTCCTAGCACTCGCCCCAGTTTTACAGCCGACTTTGCTAGCGATGGTTCACTGACAAAATACGCTCTCATTTGCCGAGACGATAGTTAGCATAGCCTTCAGCTACGTCATTTGCTACGACCTAGCAAGGCGCCATTACCAGTTACTATTGATGCTGTAAAACATGTACCGTCAAGAGCGACGTTCACCATTAATGAATTAAAGTTAAGTATTCCAGCAGCTACGTCAGTTTTTTCTACAGTCTAATTTCCTTGTCCTGTTCCAGACCTCACGCCAGCCTGCGTGAGCTCAAACGCGTGCCTTTCGGCTTCCTCATAGTGGGTTGGCTGTCTTGCCAATCCACAACACAATGCTCGACTCTTGACCACTATACATTACATATCCCATTAACAGGGAGGCACAAGTCACACCAATCTGTAATAAACGAATGGAACTTACCAGCAGAACTTCTGGCCTCTCTTCAAACATATACTAATGGGAATGAATAATGGCCCTAACATAACACAAAAAGTAGTCGAATATGTGCTGGTTAGAGTTAGGGATGTAACAGAAGCGAATTAGTTTTCATATCGTACGTCTTCACAGACAATTAGATCAAAACATCTTGACATATTCGTGCTTTTTTAATTGTTGCTATTAGTGCCCATGTCATATAATACAGTTAATCGCGTGAAGTGAAGTAACGTAATACAATATTTCATACGCCCCCTTCCCTTCTCTGTCCCCCCCTCCCCCCCTCAACGCGAACAAATTAACACCGATAGATTTTGTCCCCCAGAAAAACTTTTTTAGCTATTACATGTACACTACTGGCCATTAAAATTGCTACACCACGAAGATGACGTGCTACAGACGCGAAATTTAACCGACAGGAAGAAGATGCTGTGAAATGCAAATGATTAGCTTTTCAGAGCATTCACACAAGGTTGGCGCCGGTGGCGACACCTACAACGTGCTGACATGAGGAAAGTTTCCAACCGATTTCTCGTACACAAACAACAGTTGACCGGCGTTGCCTGGTGAAACTTTGTTGTGACACCTCGTGTAAGGAGGAGAAATGCGTACCATCACGTTTCCGACTTTGATAAAGGTCGGGTTGTAGCCTATCGCGATTGCGGTTTATCGTATCGCGACATTGCTGCTGGCGTTGGTCGAGATCCAGTGACTGTTAGCAGAATATGGAATCGGTGGGTTCAGGAGGGTAATACGGAACGCCGTGCTGGATTCCAACGGCCTCGTATCACTAGCAGTCGAGATGACAGGCATCTTATCCGCATGGCTGTAACGGATCGTGCAGCCACGTCTCGATCCCTGAGTCAACAGATAGGGACGTTTGCAAGAGAACAACCATCTGCAGGAACAGTTCGACGACGTATGCTGCGGCTTGGACTATCAGCTTGGAGACCACGGCTGCGGTTATCCTCGACGCTGCATCACAGACAGGAGCGCCTGCGATGGTGTACTCAACGACGAACCTGGGTGCACGAATGGCAAAACGTCATTTTTAAGGATGAATCCAGGTTCTGTTTACAGCATCATGATGGTCGCATCCGTGTTTGGCGACATCGCGGTGAACGCACATTGGAAGCGTGTATTCGTCATCGCCATACTGGCGTATCACCCGGCGTGATGGAATTGGGGTGCCATTGGTTACACGTCTCGGTCACCTCTTGTTCGCATTGACGGCACTTTGAACAGTGGACTTTACATTTCAGATGTGTTACGACCCGTGGCTCTACCCTTCGATACCTGCGAAACCCTACGTTTTAGCAGGATAATGCACGACCGCATGTTGCAGGTCCTGTACGGGCCTTTGTGGATACAGAAAATGTTGGACTGCTGCCCTGACCAGCACATTCTCCAGATCTCTCACCAATTGAAAACGTCTGGTCAATGGTGGCATAGCAACTGGCTCGTCACAATACGCCAGTCACTACTCTTGATGAACTGTGGTATCGTGTTGAAGCTGCATGGGCAGCTGTACCTGTTCACGCCATCCAAGCTCTGTTTTACTCAATGTCCAGGCGTATGAAGGCCGTCATTACGGCCAGAGGTGGTTGTTCTGGGTACTGATTTCTCAGGAGCTATGCACCCAAATTGCGTGAAAATGTAATCACATATCTTTTCTAGTATAATATATTTGTCCAATGAATACCCGTTTATCATCTGCATTTCTTCTTGGTGTAGCAATTTTAATGGCCAGTAATGTATGTTCTTCAGTCACATGATATTATAAGCTGTTTACTAAGGCTGGCGGATCTTCTGGATTTTGGGCACAGAATCAGGGACTTCCGCCTACAAATTGATAGATGCAGGTGTGCTATCACCTTTTAGCTAAGAGAGCTCATTGCGCTTGGGAAGTAGAGTTTGTCTCGTAGAAAAGCGAGAATATGTCAAGATGCCAGATGAGTCAAAAGGCTAGTTCCATTCTTTTACATCCTTTACGCAGGACGTAAGCGGCTCTTAATGTGCCACGATAGGAGCATTTTTCGTTATGGTTCCCAACTTTTATTCTGTCACGATTTTGAGATTACACCGCCATAGCTTGGCAGTTGATGTAGATTGATGTCCCAGGCGACGATCGATTCGGTATATGTTTTTTATTGTGTTTCTGACGATGTTGTTTATATCATGGCAACGGATAAAGCCTTGAGAAGACCATTAACTAAATGTATTTGTCTACCTTAGTACAAAATTTGAAGAGATTCGCAAAAGTTTGAACTACAGAAGCGGTACACGTAAAATAACTCACACAAAACGTGATTCTTGCGAGTAAAATCCGAATCAAGCTAGAGTTTTGAAAGAAAGTTTTCAATGTTAACGTGATAATGAATTTTTATTTATCTGACTGACTTTAAACCGTTTCCTCACATTTAATTCACGTGAGAACGATTGTTACGGGCTACATTTAGGTCGACTTTAAGCCATCGTATTTCGAGAACGCATAAAAATTATTGGATAAAAAATTTGGTTTTATGTTTATCCATTTATCTTCACTCATGCTCATAAATTAAGGATAATTGCAGAATTTGGTGCCACACAGCGTGGCACTACACAAAACTGGTGCTAATAGCATAGGCACATAGGGAACACACAGGACACAGATCTGTAAGTCCACGGTATTGGTGATAAGTTGAGAAAACCGTCCCGAAACACATGTGCTACAAAACGCCACTGTTTCCTGCTCATGTGCCCCGAGATCAGTATGGGATATGATCGCCATGCACACGTACACAGGCCGCACAACGGGTTGGCATACTCTGGATCAGGCGGTTGAGGAGCTGCTGGGGTATAGACTCCTATTCTTGCTCCAGTGCCTGTCGGAGCTCCTAAAGTGTCGTAGGGGTTTGAAGACGTGCATCGACCGAGAGCATCCCAGATATGCTCAACGGGGTTTAGGCCTGGAGAACATGCACGCCATTCCATTCACCTGATACCTTTGTATCAAGGTACTCCTCCAGGATGGCAGCTCGGTGGGGCCGTGCGTTGTCATCCATCAGAAGATGGGACCCACTGTACATCTGAAAAGGCTGACATACTGGTGCAAAATGACGTCCCGATACACCTGACCTGTTACAGTTCCTCTGTCAAAGAAATGCAGGGGTGTACGTGCACCAATCATAATCCCACCGCACACCCTCAAACCACGACCTCCATACAGGTCCCTTTCAAGGACATTATCTGGTTACTGGTTCACGCCAGATGAAAACCCAGCGCGAATCATTGTTCAGTGACTGGTCTCGTCCGTGAACTTAGCCTGGGACCACTGTTCCAATGACCATGTACTATGTTCTTGACACCAGGCTTTACGGGCTCTCCTGTGACCAGGGGTCAGTGGAATGCAACTTGCAGACTCTGGGCGAATAAACCACATCCGTTCAGTCATCTGTAGATTGTGCTGTGTGTCTGGAGACAACTGTTCCAGTGACTGCGGTAAGGTACCGAGCAAGGCTACCTGCAGTACTCCGTGGTCGTCTGCGGGCACTGATGATGAGATATCAGTCTCCTTGTGGTGTTATACACTGTGGACGTCCCGTACTATAGCACCCAGAACGTTTCCTGTCTGCTGGAATCGTTGCCATAATGTTGAGATCACACTTTGTGGCACACGGAGGGCCCGTGCTACGACCTGCTGTGTTTGACCAGCCCCCAGTCGCCCTAGTATTCTACCCCTTATAACGTCATCAATATGTGTTCTTCGAGCCATTTTCAAGACACAGTCACCATTAGCACGTCTGAAAACGTCTGCACCCTTAATCTCCGTACTCTGACATGCACCAACACACCTCTGCGTGTGGACTCCTGCCGAAGCCACCGTGGGACGACTGCAGGTCAAATGCACCCCATGGTCTTACCCCGATGTGATTTAAACCCGCAAACCGCCAACCAGAGCGTTGTTTCACCGTTGAAAGGTGGCTACACTGAGCCACAGCGCCAGAAATCGCGCCAGAGAGAGTATTGTTCCGCCGCCTCCACTGGCAGTGCTCATTGAGAGGTAGCGGCAGGCAGTCCTTGCCGAGCAGTTGTGGTGGACACTGCTTGTATCTGAAGTTGGAATGAGATGGGGTAGTAGTGAGTGTTTGTTCGATGTTTTATGCAGCTATGTGATGGGAGAGATAGTAGATGTTGTTCTAATGGAGATATTGTAATGACCTGAGTGCTTTTCGTCAATATAAATTAAGGTAACTAACTACTGTTCTTTATTTTCTTATTATTTGTGTGTCCTGAATAATGCTTCATTACAGGTTCAGTCAACAAAGCATCTGGCGTGTGTTCTTGTATTAGAGTATAATTCTGGGTTTCTTGCACAATTATAGTATTTCCAATTTTCTTTTATCACGTCAGTATAAATGATATTTAAAAATTCTTGTCTTGTTGAAGAAGAACCGTGCCAGATGTGCGTTGAGTCACACTCCCACACACAGAACAGTTATACTTGTGCTTTGGTTTCGTAGGTTTTATAGTTGCTGGGGACTTAATTAATTAATTGTGTTAACCAAAATTTTCATTTCATTCTTTGTTGTCATTCTATGCAGTCAGATAGCGTAACAATTAGTTGTCAGGGCCAGCCGTTTACGAGACTTGCGTAATCGGACATACAGCGACAGGAAATTAAAAAAGTATTTGCATTTCATTTTATTAAGCCCCCATGCACGTGGCGACCGCTGCTTCGGATCGTCCCTTGGAATTCTTCTGATTGTAAAAATAGTAGACAGTAGTATTGTTGTAGTAATTTGTAGTTTAGTAATTGTAGTCTATTTTGCATGTGTAGATTTGGTAATTGTCATTCTTCTAATGGTATTTTTTTTTCTCATAATTTTTTCTTTGTTGTCTTGTATACGCGTTTTACAATTTAGTGCAATTATTTCGATTGTTCGTTAATCGTGTTTGAGGGAAACATTTCGTGTGAATGATATTGTTGATGATAAAGTGTCATTGTGTGTAATTTTCATATAGTGACGAGTTTTGGATATTTTGTAAATTATTACGCGATCAATGAAAAAGGCAAAAATGATGAATAGTGAGAATGACGCAATTGTTGACATGGCGAACTCGCCAACACAGGACAACAGTATGATGGATAATGAAGTGGAAAACAATGTAATAAGTCGGGAAAATAGTCCGGAACCAGTTCAAGGTTTTTCTCAATCAGAAAATTCACAGAATACGAGAGTAACGATAGAAGATTCTGGAACAGTATCGAACACAGATAGCTTTACAGCTATGACGAGGGAAACTGGTTTTGTGGGAAATGTTAGGGGCGAAAAGAAGTTCGAACCGGCTGATATGGAGCAGTTGATGGGTGCTATATTAAATTTGGGAGCACGAATGGAAACACAGTTTAGATCTGAATTAAAAACGCAGGTGGGAACAATGGAAGCACGGTTAGACTCTCTGGGATCACAAATGGGAACAATGGAAACACGGTTAGACTCATTGGGATCACAGTTAGGATCTGAATTGAAAACGGTGGCAACACGGCTAGAAACAGAGATGGAAACAATGGAAACACGGTTAGATTCACGAATAGGGACATGTTTCAAAAATATGAAAGATGAATTAAAGAAAGAAATCAGAGAAGAAGTACAACCAATTTTGAATGCTCACAATAATAGATTAATCGCAGTAGAAATCAGACAAAAGGAACAGGATAGAGAACAGGAAGAAAGAGATCGCGTGATAGTACAGAAATTTTCAGAGTTAAATTTACAACGTGCAAAAGATAAGGAAGAAATATTTGAGAGAATCGAGGAATCCGTACCAAATGACAGAATAAATAACCTAACACAACAATGTGAACAGTTAACTACTAAAGGTGACAATACTGAAACGCGAGTCGCGACACTTACGGAAGACGTAAATAAACAGAAAGAACAAATTGGTGACTTATCGGAAAGAGTGGAGGAGATTTCAGATAAATTGACAAATCTTAGTTTAAATGGGGACAGAGATTCAGATGACACAGCTCCATTGCCATTTTCAGAAACCGAAGAGTACCAGAGCATAAATAAACATGTTGAAAATCAGGGAAAATTTAATGAACGCGTGAAAAGGGAATTTGAGGCATTAAAAAAGCAAGTCAAACAAATTGAAGGCGAAATCGTAGGAAAAGACGGCAAAAGAAATTTAGAATCACAGATACCAGAGGGGTTTGAAGAAAATAATTTGTTTCATTTACGGGATGCAACAAGAGAGCGCCAGGCGCGCGAACTTGACAATAATCGGCATTGGGACTGGGACAGACGCGGTAGGTCTTTGTCGCCACGAGGCGAAAACTTTGACTATAAACACTTTTTGACTGTTCGGAAATTTAAGATCTTCCGCAATTCTAAGAATGACATACATCCATGTGCATGGTTAGATCAATTTATGTACGCACTTCCGCCAGATGTGCCACAAAGTCACAAACTAGAATTTATGTGCAGCTATTAGAGTCCTCAGGGGATTCACTACTCTAAGTGAATATGTGCCGTAGCGAGCATAGGGCCCCGAGCTGTAGTGGTGCTATTTCTCTTTTAGTTTTCTGTACCGCTGCCTACTCTTTCACTATTCTTTGCATCTGTCAAAACAACTCTTCGACTATCAATCTATCTAGTGAGTAAGCAAACAATAACCGGATATGACTATTTACCTAAATGTGATTTCGTAAATTACCGTTTGGACTTTACCTTCAGCAGCATTCATTCGTAGTTTAAATGAAATTTTACCTGTTCATTTTCGTGACAATATTACTTCATATGTTGACGACATTCTTATTGCTAAACGTTCTTGGAGTGAGCACAACAAAATTTTGGATTCATTGTTACGTATCTTTGCAAGAGTTGGCATTACAGTGAACTTAGAAAAATCTGAATTTGGTCGTTCTCAGGTGAAATTTCTCGGTCACATTATTTCTACAGAAGGTACTCTTCCTGATCCAGAAAAACTCGACGCTATTCGTAATTATGCTGTTCCTACCACAAAACGTGAGGTTCGTAGTTTCCAAAATTTTTGTGGAATGATATACTTTTGAAAAATTTTTGTGGAATGACATACTTTAGAGAAACTAACAGCTACATGTAAACATGCAGAGAGTACAAGGATACCGCGCTGTGTTTTGGCGGCGGCATATACTCAAAGCAACAGTCAAGTCTGCGCGCCGCACAAGGCAGTCGTTGACCGCAAACAATTGCTTCCTACGTCACGCGTCTACAGCTGATCGAGCGCTCAGTGCGAATGCACTGACAGCCGTAAATAAATACACAGTCTAATTTCTCCGATTAAAATCAGTATAAAGCTATAGTGACTTGATGAATTCTGTTATTAACATTCAGTATTTTTCAGGATACGGTTCTGTAAAATATTTAAGAACTTCAGGTAAATTCTGTGCGTGTCCGACGTTAAGACGACTTGCTATCGAGAAAATTTCAGGAAAAATGTCATTTCGAAGAAAAAGTAATAAACTAAAAAGGTAATTATTAATTGAGTTTATTTTTCAGGTAACATATTTCCACTTAGGTACGTACTTTAGACGTAATTTGCTGCTCGCGATTACGTGATTTATACTTTGTGCTAATTACATGTTCTATGAATTTGCTGGTGAAGCGACGTGCTTGCGTACGTTAACTGATTTTGACAATGATTATCCATGTATTGAGTTGTAACTTGTGTATATTATGCATCGCTTGGCTGCACTGCTTTTTCACTGATGTCATATTTTTAATTATGTGCCTGCTGTGCCTATTTATTTAAATTATAATTGTCACCTGATAAATTGTGCTGATGTGGTTAGGTATGTAAGTTATACTTTGTGATTTAATTGCTTGCGCCTTCATGTTTATTTATTAGATTACATATGAACATTTATTTGCTTACGGTTATACGATGCTGATGACCTGTTTAGTACGTAAGATATATGTTTACTGCTATGCGTATGGATTGCACATTTACACATTTCTGTTTGTTGTCACAACTACTCTTTAATTTTGTATATAGAAATGCTATTATACTGTGTATGAACATAGAGTTTAGGTTACACTATGGTACTATTTACAGATTGTTCGCTTGGCAGAGCCTCGTTGCAAGATTTGTGCTGCATCCACTTGTTGACATTCTGTTCTCTACTGGTATATTTACTCGCTGTTGCTTGTTTTGCTTACGCTCAGTGCTTTATATTTTAACATAAGAAAATGAACTGCAATAATTCGACGAACGACATTAGTACAAGAAACATCATAGAAGTCACATGAGCTGGAGGTTTTATGAAAGCTGTATAAATGTATGCCAATAGGAAGGAAGCTAACGACATGACATACCAACACAGTTATTACACTGCATTTTTCGTGAGCAATTGAAATAGGAAGTGACACTTGATACAAGAAATACTCCACATGTTTGCTTCTGTTTGCCATAATTCTTGAAGTGGTGTACACACTGTGAAATATTAGCATCATTCACACTCCGTAATCGTACTTAATTACTGAGAGTTATTCGAACTAAGTCTGTTAGAGGTCATGTATGTATTCTTTGTTTATAATTCATAATAAGTAGAAGATTTTGGTCAGATGGATTACACAGAGGTTGTGTGTTGACAGTGTGTCTTCGGATTGTATGGGATGAGGAGGTTTGCATTAGGATTTTATCTGTACTTGTTCGACGAAACTGACTTGAGGAAAGAGTTGTTATGGAAGTGAAATGATATTGGTAATATTGGAGTTTTTGTGGACAAGAGGTAAGGTAAATGATACTGGCAATAAGGTTTATATGTATCGACGTATTGAAAAGGTATTATGGAGGTATTGAGATTGTATGAAGTTGATTGGAGTATGGTGTATAAGAGGTAAAGTAAGTGAGGTGCATTTTTTTTTTTTTTTTTTTGTTGTTGGTCTATATGGAACAAGGAGGATGAAGATAGCAGACTAGAACACTAAAATGGAAGGAAGATTGTCTACACACACTTTGTTAAATCACTAAGCAGTAGGTAATTTTTTTTTTGGAGAGAGGAAGTTGCATATCTTGGCACACTGACAGTTGTTCAGTAACAGTACATTTTGATCTGGCTTGGCAAACATTGGTCTTGACATGATGACTATGATGTTGACTTAACTATTATTGACTGTTATACATTGCTGCCACTACTACTTGATACACATGATGAACATGAAATTTGACAGAAGTGGATTCAGACAGTTAACACTATACAATTACACAGTAGTACTTAATGTGGATGAAAGATGAGTGAGTGTGTTTTGTGTGTTTTCCTTTCCTAATCCTACCCACCTATCTCCTAAATATTATTTTATTTGTTTGTAGTGGCTTGCACTGACACCCATAAATATTATAGGTTTACTGATGTTTGTGTATTTGTAATAGTAATATGACAATTATCTGATATCATTTGTGTGTTTGTTATGATTTGTATGTTTAGTGTAAGAGCATTGTAAAAGCATTTGTATGTGCATTCAAACTATTGTTCATGCTTGAACTGTCTGATTAGTAATGGTGAAATTACGGACTGTTACTTGTACTTTTTCTACATGATTGGTGCCACTAGGACATGTTTAATTTCTGCTAATGAACTGTGTGATCAGTGATAGTTGTTTAATGTCATTTGTCGGTGTCTGCATCTACTCATCAATGCTGGGTGCCATTGATGAACTGCTTCTACTGAGAAATGTGACTTGTTGCTGTGTGCACCTGTTCAACATTGCTGGGTGCCACTGATGGACTGCTTCTACTGAAATGAAGTCACTTCCTGGTGTCTGCACCTGCTCAACATTGCTGGGTGCCACTGATGGACTGATTCTACTGAGATGATGTCACCTGTTGCTGTTTGCACCTGTTCCACAATGCTGGGTGCCACTGATGGACTGCATCTATTGAAATAATGTCACCTGTTGGAGTCTGAACCTGTTCCACAATGCTGGGTGTCACTGATGGAACTGCTTCTACTGACATAATGTCACTTGATGGTGTCTGCACCTACTCAACATTGCTGGGTGCCATTGATGAACTGCTTCTACTGAAATGATGTTACTTCTTGCTGTCTGCACCTACTCAACATTACTGGGTGCCACTGATGGACTGATTCTACTGAAATGATGTCACCTGTTGGAGTCTGCACCTGTTCCACAATGCTGGGTGCCACTGATGGAACTGCTTCTACTGACATAATGTCACTTCATGGTGTCTGCACCTACTCAACATCGCTGGGTGCCATTGATGGACTGCTTCTACTGAAATGATGTCATCTGTTGGAGTCTGCACCTACTCAACATTGCTGGGTGCCACTGATGAACTGCTTCTACTGAAATGATGTCACCTGTTGGAGTCTGCACCTTTTCCACAATGCTGGGTGCCACTGATGGACTGCTTCTACTGAGATGATGTCACTTGTTGCTGTCAGCACCTATTCAACAGTGCTGGGTGCTACTGCTGGAACTGTGAACTACTTGTTGTGAATATTTGTATTAACTGATTTTTTGTGTATTACTGTTTGTGAAAAGTTATAAGACTCTTACCTGCTCATATTCGTCATTGCTGACGTTATCGATTGAATTGTTTAACCACATGATATTTCTGTAAACTATTATGTAAAGTCACATGTATGAAAGAATTTGTATTGCTTAGTGTATTTTATATATTAGGCTATTGAAAGGTCAGTGCAAAGCTAAAATTTTATCTAGTTATATGATATTTACGTATTAATATTATCTTTTATTTTGTTTGTATTTTTTTTGACGAATTTGGTGGTATTTTCACCACCAATGCTGGCAAAAATACCATCAAATTCTAGCCCGTGGAGGAAGGGCATATGAAAGGTGGCTACACTGAGCCACAGCGCCAGAAATCGCGCCAGAGAGAGTATTGTTCCGCCGCCTCCACTGGCAGTGCTCATTGAGAGGTAGCGGCAGGCAGTCCTTGCCGAGCAGTTGTGGTGGACACTGCTTGTATCTGAAGTTGGAATGAGATGGGGTAGTAGTGAGTGTTTGTTCGATGTTTTATGCAGCTATGTGATGGGAGAGATAGTAGATGTTGTTCTAATGGAGATATTGTAATGACCTGAGTGCTTTTCGTCAATATAAATTAAGGTAACTAACTACTGTTCTTTATTTTCTTATTATTTGTGTGTCCTGAATAATGCTTCATTACAGGTTCAGTCAACAAAGCATCTGGCGTGTGTTCTTGTATTAGAGTGTAATTCTGGGTTTCTTGCACAATTATAGTATTTCCAATTTTCTTTTATCACGTCAGTATAAATGATATTTAAAAATTCTTGTCTTGTTGAAGAAGAACCGTGCCAGATGTGCGTTGAGTCACACTCCCACACACAGAACAGTTATACTTGTGCTTTGGTTTCGTAGGTTTTATAGTTGCTGGGGACTTAATTAATTAATTGTGTTAACCAAAATTTTCATTTCATTCTTTGTTGTCATTCTATGCAGTCAGATAGCGTAACAATTAGTTGTCAGGGCCAGCCGTTTACGAGACTTGCGTAATCGGACATACAGCGACAGGAAATTAAAAAAGTATTTGCATTTCATTTTATTAAGCCCCCATGCACCGTGTATCAGGATTATTCTTAATTTATGAGCATGAGTGTACTTAAGCGCAAACTGTGAACGAGTCCGTACACGTTCAAAGTACAGAAGTAGCGCGCTTCAAAAATCTCCCAGAAAAACGTGCTTTTTGCACCAAAATTGCAACATAGAAGTGGCGTGAGTTACAAAACTCACAAAAGACGTGAATAAAGATTTTTGAAAGTAATAGTGCATTTTTTTATGTATTTGGATCACCAGGCTCTCAGTACAAGTAAGAATGAATTTTATGTGCTACATTTAGCTCAGCGTAAAACCATCGTAACTCGAAAATGGCTACAGATTATTCGATAAAAAAATTCGTTTTTACTTTATCCATTTATCTACCTCCGTGCAAAGTTCGAACCGATTCGTACAAATTTAAAGTATAGGAGTGGCGCTCGTCAGAAACCTCCCAAGTAAAATCGAACGGTGCCATAAGACAGGTGCCATTATCTGAGCTTTAATTTTAAGCCAAGTAATGTCTTTCACAAAACGAAATAATCGATTCCAATAATTTGTCTGGGCGCCGAATAGCAGAACCAAAGAACGTATTCTGATATTATTGCATATAGTTTCCGCCTTTTATGCAAAAACATCGTTTTTCCTGTTACCCAAAAGTGTGTACGCACCTCTGTGCCATTACCAGTGGCTTTTCTTTATTTGTTCAAATGGCTCTGAACACTATGGGACTTAACTTCTGAGGTCATCAGTCCCCTAGAACTTAGAACTACTTAAACCTAACTAACCTAAGGACATCACACACATCCATGCCCGAGGCAGGATTGGAACCTGCGACTGTACTGGCCGCGCGGTTCCAAACTGTACCGCCTAGAACCGCTCGGCCACTCCGGCCGGCCTTTTCTTTATTGCAAACTGTAAAAAGTGAAGATAGTTTACTTTGTAACTGTTCTAAGAAAATGAGACCTAAAGGCAATTTTTGTTCATTTGCATTCTTACCGTGATTTTACTTTATATCGTTTTGAATCTCAATCTGTCTGATGTCCTGCTTGTCACCTGGGAACCAAAAGATGAAAGTGTGAATTTCATCGGCGAGTTAACGCATGTCTTGATTTGCAAAAAAATGTGCTCTCTGAACGCAAAAGGAGGAGGATCAGTCACAACGAAACGTGAGACACCAAAATCACGCTTTTAAAAAAATGAAGGGCTGTATTATCTCGCCTTTGAAATTAACATTCACGTCGTCTGGTTATTAGACGAGAAGCTGTCAGTGAAGGATACCATACAGATGGCTCTGCAAAACCATATAATGTAAAATCACAGTAAGAAGAGAAACGATAAAAAACTTTCTTTAAGCATCACGCTGTTACATCAGTTACAGCCTAAAATATGTTCAGCTTCTAACGTTTTAAATAAACAAAACCCTCTGATATGTGAGTGCAGGCTTTATCGATGAATTTCATATATGAAGTCTTCACGGGTTGTCAGCCGAGTAGCATCGTCGTCTCGTAGCAACGTTTCGATGGCGGGTTCCCGGGTTCGATTCCCGGCGTGGTCAGGGATTTTCTCAGCCTCGTGAAGGCTGGGTGTTGTGTGCTGTCCTTAGGTTAGTTAGGTTTAAGTAGTTCTAAGTTCTAGGGGACTGATGACCATAGATGTTAAGTCCCATAGTGCTCAGAGCCATTTGAACCATTTTTTGAACGTTTCGGTGGAACGCGTCTCCATCATCTTCAGGCGAAGATCATCTTCGCCTGAAGATGATGGAGACGCATTCCATCGAAACGTTGCTACGAGACGACGACGCTACTCGGCTGACAACCCATGAAGACTTCAAATATAAAAAAAAAAACAACCTCTGATGATGGCGCAGAGACGCCGAAACATGTTTTGGTAATAGGAAAAAACAGTGTTTTTGCATAAAGGCGGAACCTATATCTAATAATTTAAATGCAAACATCCAAACAGTCAGCACCTATCAAGAAAATCCAACTCGAGTGAAACGCACTGTGTGATCGAAAGGTTCTGGACAACCCTATGGAATTCTGAACTGATCGCTAGATTTAACGGAAGGCAAAACCGCAAGAATATGAGGACCGGGGAGTGGTGTGTCGCCAGTAAAAAGTAACAGCAGGAAGGGCCGGTTAGTGGGTATCTGCGAACATGGACTGGTCGTTGGATTTCATCTCAGTAATAAAACCCTCGGGGAGATATCAACCTTCCTAATGCAGGCAAAGGCGACTGCTGATGATGTGACTGTCAGGTGGAAACGCGAAGAAATAACTGCAGCTAAACCAAGACCAGGCAGTCCTAATGTACTGATGGACGGGGCTGTTCAGCACTGGGGAAGATGATAGAGAAAACCGGCTCAAGACAGCATAAGAAACCACTGGTGAGTTCCCAAGTGCTATCAGCAGTCCATGTGGCACAATGGCTGTGTGTAGGGAGTTGAAAAGAATCGTAGAGAATGGTCAAGCAGCTCCTCATAAGCCATACATTTCTGTGGTCAACCTTAAGCGACGCTAGAGATGACGCAAAGAATGACCCCACTGAACGTTCGATGACTGTAAACTGGTGATTTGGAGTGATGAACCACTCTATACCCTGTGGCAAATCCAAAGCTTTGGGTTTGGTGAATGCCTGGAGAACGTTACCTGCCATCACGTGTAGTGCCAACATTGAAGTGCGGTATGGGAGTGAAGTTTGTGGTTAGGTTCTAGACCCTGTCTTGCACTTTAGAAAACACTAAATGGATAAGAATATGAACACATTTTACAGAATTGTGTACTGTAGAGGAACAAGTATGAGAGGCTGATTGTATCGTAATGGCAGTCCATTCTGTGTCCAAAGCTCGTGGTCTAGAGGCTAGTGTTGCTGTCTCTGGATCACAGGATCCTCTGTTCGATTCCCAGCTTGGATGGGGATTTTCTCTGCCCAGGGGCTTGGTATTCTTGGTATTCCTCATTGTTTCATCATCATCCCCATCATTCGTGACACAGTGGACAGACTGGACTGCGTAACAATTGGACTGTGTAACAATTGGACTGCGTAACAATTGGACTGCGTAACAATTGGACTGTGTAACAATTGGACTGTGTAACAATTGGACTGTGTAAAAATTAGGACTTTTCACAGGCACTGATGACCGTGCAGTTGAGCGCCCCACAAACAAAACATCATCCAGTCACAGCCTGCCCCACTGGCTAAGTGGTCAGCGCGTCTGACTGCTATGCAGCAGGCTCAGATTCGATTGCGGGCCAGGTCGAAAATTTTCGTTGCTCGGGGACTTGTGTTGTCATCATCATCATCATCATCATCGTCTTCTCATCATCGTCGATACGCAAGTCGCCCAACGTGACGTCAACTGAAAAGACTTGCAACTCGGCGGCTGAAGTTGCCCAGTTGGGCACTCCCAGCCATCATCGCCACACGATCATTTCATCTCATTTTTCACCCCGTCACAAGGCAGCATGTCGGAGGCAGTGGTTTTTGGACCTTCCTGAAATGGACTGACCTTCCCAGAGCCACGAACTAAACCCAATGGAACAGCTGTGAGCAGAGTCTGACTTCGCTCCAGACCCCAGTGCCCAATATCACTACCTCCTCTGGTTTTGGCTTTTGATGAAGGACAGACTGCCATTACTTCACAGAAATTCAGACAACTCATTGTAACTGTCCCCAGCAGGGTTCAAGCCATATTAAAGACCAAAGATGGCCACACATTATATGAATTTCCAGTTCTAGGTCTCTGGACATTTCTGATGAGGTAGCGCCTTACTGTACTGAAAGTCCTTCCAAATCTGTTATCCATACTCTGGCCTTGGCCTGTCTGTACTACTTTTCACGTCCACAGTTAACTCCCCTTTTCTGTCTCCCATTAACCTTTCCCTTCTAGCAAGTGCCTTCTATGGACTCATTTCTACACTTACTCTATTTACTACTGCTACGTTACGTATTTTATCTGTGCCATGAATGTTTAACATTCTTCAATAGCACTATACTTGAAAATTTTGCGTTTTTTTCTACTGTCATTTACAATCTTTCACGTTTCACTTCCCTACAATGCTATCTTCCAGACTTTCAGAGATTTCTTCCTCATTTGCATATAAATACCTGATAACAGAAGAGTTCTTCCATTGGAGAAGGCTTTCTTCCCCTGTGCAGATTTACTACTAATTTCTTCGTTTCTTTGGCCATAATGCATAAGAATTATTACACTCTTTCACTAATTTGGCCGTCCCCAGTTTTTAGGTCCTTATCTTTTATAGCCTTAGTCTTTGTAACCTTCCTCTTCGCCGGCCGAAGTGGCCGTGCGGTTAAAGGCGCTGCAGTCTGGAACCGCAAGACCGCTACGGTCGCAGGTTCGAATCCTGCCTCGGGCATGGATGTTTGTGATGTCCTTAGGTTAGTTAGGTTTAACTAGTTCTAAGTTCTAGGGGACTAATGACCTCAGCAGTTGAGTCCCATAGTGCTCAGAGCCATTTTGAACCTTCCTCTTCACCTTGTTTCTACTAAAGTCGTATTCTATGAAATGTTTGTTGCCGGCTACTTTCGATAAGTCTCAAAGTCAATGGTACATCTGTTCAGAAGGGACTTGCCGTTTGTGAACCTTAACGTTGGTACCTTTTCTCCTAGCACTTTTGCTCCTCATCCGAAATTAATTTTCACCTGCTACAGGCCTGTTCGCTTTTCTGCTGCTGAATGGCGGCTTGATTGTCGATAGAAAATTGCGTATTAGTTGTGATCAGTAATCCGCTACGGCCAATTCTATAATGAGTCGAATTACCGTCTAAAACGATCCGCGACTTGTATAATTTGTATACGTACTTGTATACGTAATTCTGTAGGTATCTTCAGTGACGTGTGTAGATAATGTCTGAGAAAAATAGGTAGCAAATAGAGTTAGTAATAAGGAAATAATAAATTGAAACGTCATGCTTGACGATGAAGTTTTACCGCATGAACAAAGAATATGTAATGGGCGGAAAAACTGTTTTTCTTTATTTGTACCGCTATAAGCGAGAAGAAGTTTTCGAAAGGTTTGAAATATGCTTAAAGTTCATTGGAACTCTCTATGTGTACCCATTATAAAACAGTGAATTATTTCAACCGGGGTACTTTGCGTTCTGTATTAAGAAAAGCTAATTTTTCACGCATTCCAATGTCTACGGCGTCATATTTCCTGAAGTATGTGTCGTACGGTGGTCTAATTTTGCACATACATTGAGTGGTGTGTGGAAACCGTCTGCAAGATCTGTTGCGAATAGAGTTTGTAGTAAAGATGTAACAAATTAAGACGTCGCAGATGATGCTAAATCTTTGTTGTATGAACACAGCAAAAATGTAAAATGTGACAGACTTCTTTTTTACCTTTTATTCTTTTGTGAAGGGTTTTATCGAGGAAAAGTCTATAAAGATTTGAAATTTTGTGTAAAATTTGTTGTAAGTCACTAGCTGCTCTCACTATCTTATTCTGGGAGACTATAGTCTGCGTAACTTGAGCGCGTCGTGCGGTAGCGTTCTCGCTTCCCACGCCCGGGTTTCCGGGTTCGATTCCCGGCGGGGTCAGGGATTTTCTCTGCCTCGTGATGACTGGGTGTTGTGTGATGTCCTTAGGTTAGTTAGGTTTAAGTAGTTCTAAGTTCTAGGGGACTGATGACCATAGATGTTAAGTCCCATAGTGCTCAGAGCCATTTGAACCATTTTAACATGCGCGCCTTGAGGTACGATACCTCACCACATCTGGGCAGTTTCTAACTTAAATGCTTCACTCTTTGACTTAAACTATTAAAGTAAGTTTGTACTTGAGCATATTACGACAGCATTTTGTATTCTTAAATTTGGTTGAACTCAAATATTGTAAACGATAGTTTTCTCTCTCCTGAAAGCAGTTTGATACGCATCTGCAATCGTCTTCGTCTGACTGTTTTAGCCGTTTAGTGATACACATTTGATTCGTTTCTGGATCGTTTCTATATCCACTGCCACTCTTTGAAACCTAAACTCTGGGCCCATTTCTACACGGAGCTTTCGCAACTGACCTTCCTAAACGCGCAAACGACGGAAGGCAGCGCGTCGATAAAGGCCCGTTCGCACTTTTCACATCTGGTCGTCAGCTGGCTAAATGTTTGGACAAGTGCCATCAGGGCGTGCGTACTCAACAGCCGATTACCGAACGCTCGGATTACAAAATCCACACAATGTCAAATCGATCTCTGGTCGTGAGCGATTACCACACCAGAATTCAGTTTTGTGCTTAGCACTCACGTTGCTGTTACTTCTTATACTTAAACTGCTGCCTATGCCACTAACAGTAATTAATACTAGGTGAAATATCAAGACGCTACACCTAGATACCACTATTATGAAGGCTGCGTTTTCAGTTTTCACAAAAATAATAAATTAAAAATATTTTTTCGTATACATATCCTCTTTTTCTTTTTCAAATTGCCAGCCTACAAAATTTACAAATTTTCATAGGTAATCGAACCTGTTTTGGAACATATATTCTATCTACTCTGTAGATTTCAGTGGCGATATTGAGAGATATCGGCGTTGAGAGAAAATAGTCCCACACTGTAGATCAACATCTACATCCATACTCCGCAAGCCACCTGACGTGTGTGGCGGAGGGTACCTTGAGTATCTCTATCGGTTCTTCCTTCTATTCCAGTCTCGTATTGTTCGTGGAAAGAAGGATTGTCGGTATGCTTCTGTGTCGGCTCTAATCTCTCTGATTTTATCCTCATGGTCTCTTCGCGAGATATACGTAGGAGGAAGCAATATGCTGCTTGACTCTTCGGTGAAGGTATGTTCTCGAAACTTCAACAAAAGCCCGTACCGAGCTACTGAGCGTCTCTCTTGCAGAGTCTTCCACTGGAGTTTATCTATCATCTCCGTAACGCTTTCGCGATTACTAAATGATCCTGTAACGAAGCGCGCTGCTCTCCGTTGGATCTTCTCTATCTCTTCTATCAACCCTATCTGGTACGAATCCCACACTGCTGAGCAGTATTCAAGCGTACTGTAACCTACTTCCTTTGTTTTCGGATTGCATTTCCTTAGGATTCTTCCAATGAATCTCAGTCTGGCATCTGCTTTGCCGACGATCAACTTTATATGATCATTCCATTTTAAATCACTCCTCATGCGTACTCCAAGATAATTTATGGTATTAACTGCTTCCAGTGCTGACCTGCTATTTTGTAGCTAAATGATAAGGGATCTATCTTTCTATGTACGCAGCACATTACACTTGTCTACATTGAGATTAAATTGCCATTCTCTGCAACATGCGTCAATTCGCTGCAGATCCTCCTGCATTTCAGTACAATTTTCCATTGTTACAACCTTTCGATACTCCACAGCATCATCTGCAAAAAGCCTCAGTGAACTTCCGATGTTTCTGAAGAAGAGAAGTTTGTTAACATCGAGTACAGATTTGAGTATCAGGAAGTCGTTTCTGAAAGTATTTGTATGGAATGTGGCCATGTATAGAAGCGAAACGTAGAAATAGTTTGTACAAGATGAGAATAGAAGATTTCGAAATGTGGCGCTACAGAAGAAAGCTGGAGGTTAGATGGGTAGATCACATAGCTAATGAGGAGGTACTGAATAGAACTGGGGAGAAATTGTGGCACAACTTGACTAGAAGAAGGGATCGTTTGGTAGGACATGTTGTGACGCATCAAGGGATCACCAATTTAGTATTGGAGGGCAGTGTGGAGGGTAAAAATCGTAGAGGGAGACCAACAGATGAATACACTAAGCAGATTCAGAAGGACGTAGGTTGCAGTAGGTACTGGGAGATGAAGAAGCTTGCACAGGATAGAGTAGCATGGAGAGCTGCATCAAACCAGTCTCAGGACTGAAGACCACAACAACAACAACAACAACATGTGGCACCAAGGCTCTGTGACTAACTACTGGCACTGATACATTAACAATAGTATGAAACACATGTTATATCACATTCCAGCATTCGGTGTAGTCATGATGGTACTCAGACGGAGTACATTTCAGAGTAATAAACTGCTCCACCGACCCTGCTAACTTCCATGGCGCAAAGTTTCTTTGGACATGTATGCATGTCCAAAGGAAGAGAACACTGCGGCGACTACAGCCGTTACGAAACACATCAAATCAATTCGGAGTTGTGAATAAGGACTACCATTAGCTGTAGAATGGAATGACGACAGTGAAAATAAGAGTTGGACCGCGACTGAAACCCGAATTTCCCACTTATCGCAAGCGGTCGGGTTACCATTTTTTTAACATAATTTCTAATTGTTTTCGTTGAATTTGTTCGGAGCGGACGTCCCATGACACCTGTGCAAGTCTGTCGATGGTCCATTTACTCAGTCTGTTTATTGCAGAAGGCAGCTAACCCTCCGTGCACGACGTACGGCTACACCCCAAACTTCGGTATGTTTTCAACCATGCGTCTAGGACCTGTACTCGTACATGCATTTTGTATATTCCCGTACAGGTCCCGGCCGGTGTGGCCGAGCGGTTCTAGGTGCTTCCAATGTGCGTTCACCGCGATGTCGCGAAACACGGATGCGACCATCATGATGCTGTAAACAGAACCTGGATTCATCCGAAAAAAATGACGCTTTGCCATTCGTCCACCCAGGTTCGTCGTTGAGTACACCATCGCAGGCGCTCGTGTCTGTGATGCAGCGTCAAGGGTAACCGCAGCCATGGTCTCAGAGCTGATAGTCCGTGCTGCTGCAAACGTCGTCGAACTGTTCGCGCAGATGGTTGTTGTCTTGCAAACGTTACCATTTGTTGACTCAGGGAACGAGACGTGGCTGCGCGATCCGTTACAGCCAAGCGGATAAGATGCCTGTCATCTCGACTGCTAGTGATACGAGGCCGTGGGATCCAGCTATTTATGGCATCAGAAGTATTATTCTTTGCATCATTCTTCTGAGCCTTCTTTAGAAACTCCTGAACCCATCGATTTCATATTCTGCTAACAGTCATCGGGTCTCGACGAACGCGAGCAGCAATGTTGCGATACGATAAACCGCAATCGCGACAGGCTACAGTCCGACCTTTATCAAAGTCGGAAACGTGATGGTACGCATTTCTCCTCCTTACACGAGGCATCACAACAACGTTTCCCCAGGCAACGCCGGTCAACTGCTGTTTGTGGCTGAGTAATCGGTTGGAAACTTTGCTCATGTCAGCACGTTGTAGGTATCGCCACCGGCGCCAACCTTGTGCGAATGCTCTGAAAAGCTAATCAGTTGCATATCACAGCAACTTCTTCCTGTCGGTTAAATTTCGCGTCTGTAGCACGTCATCTTCGTGGTGTAGCAATTTTAATGGCCAGTAGTGTATATTCTCGTACAGGTGAGCCGTTGTACTTGAAAGTCACTTGCCTGGTATCGGCATATAGATACGATATTGCAGTGCATGCATGTCGAAAGGAACTTCTAATCTTAATCAGAACAACACAGGCACTGCAATATCGTACTTATGTGTCGATACCGGGCAAGCGACTTCCCAGTACAACATCTGACCAGTACGGCAGTATACAGAATGGATCTGTGAATCCAGGTCGTAGAAGTACAGTGGACGACATATGGAACTTTTGGTCTGGCCATGAGTCTGGCACGGATAGCCGAACGGTAAGGCGACCACTAAAAAGCGGGAAATCCAGGTTTGAGTCCTGGTCCGGCACAAATTTTCAGTGTCGTCATTCCATACTACAGGTGATGGTAGTCATTATTCGGAGTTCCGAAATCATTTGAAGTGTATAGTTGGTTGATGCCTTATGATGGCATTGTAAGCCGAAAACCGATTAACAAAAATAGATTACTACTGGTTGGTAGGACATGTTCTGAGGCATCAAGGGATCACAAATTTAGCAATGGAGGGCAACGTGAAGGGTAAAAATCGTAGAGGGAGACCAAGAGATGAATACACTGATTCAGAAGGATCTAGGCTGCTGTAGGTACTGGGAGATGAAAAAGCTAGCATGGAGAGCTGCATCAAACCAGCCTCAGGACTGAAGACCACAACAAGAACAAACCATACACGTGGTGCCGCGAGTAATGAGGCTAATGACCAGTAGTGTGTGCTGGAAGTTGGCGATTGGAGTCCGACGGGAGTTGCGCTAGGATAGTCTCTGCAGTTGCAGGATCCACCGTGGCCGGGTGGCGTAGTGGTCTGTGCATCTGCCTGGTAAGCAGGAGACCCGGGTTCGAATCCTGGTGCAGCGCACCTTTCAGACCAGACCCACTGATATAAAACAATGCTCAGCGACAGCTTATGTCTTTCATTCCTTTGTGATCGAGCGAGGTGGCGCAGTGGTTAGCACAGCACACTGGACTCCCAATCCGGAAGACGACGGTTCAACCCCGCGTTCGGCCATCCGTGATTTCGCTAAATCGCTTCAGGTAAATCCCTGGATGGTTCCTTTAAAAGGCACAGCCGACCTTTCCTAATCCAATGGGGCCGATGACTTTAGCTGTTTGGTCCCTCCCCCAAATCAGCCAACCAACCAATCAATCACTTCTTTGTGTCTAGGGTAATACTGTCGAACATACAGAATATTGTGCTTTTCATTTATATGAGAATAAAACTATTTGTCGCGGATAAATATTATACTTTCGCTGTTTTTATTAGAATATGAGGCGATAGTGGTACTGCCAAGGACACGGTGCGGGCCGCGGAGGGGCGCAAGCCAGTCCGGTGCTTTGTTTACACCCGCCAGCTAATGGGTGTAAGGCGTGTCGGCCGGCGGCGCGTGCCCGCAGGTGATCGATATGCGTGCCGCTGCGTGGCGTGGCGTCGCCGGCCGTGCATCTGCATTGCAGGCGGCCAGACACGGACAGACATCGCGCATGCCTTGTCCCTCCGCTCCTGTGTCGTGTCATGTCGTGTCGTGTCGTGTCGTCCCCAGTCTACCTGAGGCAGCACGCGTCCGCAGCTGGCGCTTTGCCCTCTCGATGCCGCGAAGCGCTTACTTCACGCACCTTCAAAGCAGGCCCACGATTCCTTTAAGGGGCTCCGGAACGCCCTATACTTGCAATGTTAAAATAACGCTTATAAATTACATCTTTCCTCACAAAGTATTTGAGGTAGGAAGTTGAACTTTTTACAGATTATTTATTGCAATATGGGCTACAACTTAACACAGGGATTTTACAAAATTTTAGTTCAGTTATTAAAGATTATTTTTTTTCAATTGTAATGAAAATTCACAACTTTTTTTTGCAATTTTTTATTTATATATTCACAAATATACAGTTTTTTTTGGAAAAAGGCTGTGTTAAATTATCCAGAAGGTACTGTGTAACATTTACTGAAAGTTTGAAACAAATATGTTTGGAAGATCCTTAGAAAACATGTAATCAGTATGAGAAAATAAAAGTTTTGGGAATCGAGCGACAAAGATTGGATTTACTTTTTAGTGCATTCCAGGTCCATAGGATGGATTATCTTCATCCTCTGCAAACTCCTCCTCCAGCTTCCTCTTGTTCCTCTTCCTGTTTACTCTTGCTTGTATTTCTAGACTCTTTACAGCCCTGTCTGCAGCCCGAAGGCGTGCCTTGTCTAAAGCAAGCATCGCTCGTACCATGTTAGAACCTATATTCATTCCCATATTTCTAAATACCTTGCACCTTACAATGTTGCCATCATTGAAAGTCGCAACAGCATCATACACACCAAAGTGAAGTGTTTCTATTCCAACAAATACAGTCTTGGGGATTCTCGACCATATAACACTATTTACACTTTCATTGGGGTTTTGAGTTTTTCCGTGAATACACTTTTTCAACAGTTCAGGTGCTGCTAAGTCTCTGAAAATAGGTTAGCCACAACACATACTTTATCTCACATCACTAAAATGTACCTGATGAACACGGACTTTAATAATAACACCATTTGACAGCAGTTTAACAGCGCCACAGTGGGTCACGCCCATGTAGAACACATTTCAAAAAAAAATTAAAAATAGTTGTAGTCTTCGGAATTGAATAAATTATATATCTATTAAAAGGTAATAGTCTGCAGATTCAGAAAACCCAAAAAAGTAAAAATTGAACTTTTCATGATTTTGAGCCTTTCCGGAGCCCCTTAAGAGCATATTTCCGATCGGAATGAGTCCAGAGTAGTGGCGTACACAAGACTTCGTGTGAACAGCACAGCTGCAACGCGTGAGACAGGGCACTGACATATCCACTGAAGTCACTATGAGGGTCATACCGGACCTGATGCCATCATACATACGGTATGTATGTTATTACGGGGCGTCCATCCAAAGAGAAGTCAGGCGCATTGGTGGTTCAGCAGATGTTTGCAGTTCAGTCTGGCTGGCTCAGCTCAAACAAATACTGCTCCTCACATCTACATCTGTATCTACTGTATACAGGGTGTTACAAGAAGGTACGGCCAAACTTTCAGGAAACATTCCCCACACACAAATAAAGAAAAGATGTTATGTGGACATGTGTCCGGAAACGCTTAATTTCCATGTTAGAGCTCATTTTAGTTTGTTCTTCCACCTACGCTCAATGGAGCACGTTATCATGATTTCAAACGGGATACTCTACCTGTGCTGCTAGAACATGTATCTTTACAAGTACGACACAACACGTGGTTCATGCACGATGGAGCTCCTGCACATTTCAGTCGAAGCGTTCGTACGCTTCTCCACAACAGATTCGGAGACCGATGGATTGGTAGAGGCGGACCAATTCCATGGTCTCCACGCTCTCCTGACCTCAACCCTCTTGATTTTCATTTATTTGGGAATTTGAAAGTTCTTGTTTATGCAACCCCGGTACCAAATATAGAGACTCTTCGTGCTCGTATTGTGCACGGCTGTGATACAATACGCCATTCTTCAGGGCTGCATCAGCGCATCAGGCATTCTATGCGACGGAGGGTGGATGCATGTATCCTCGCTAACGGCGGACATTTTGAACATTTCCTGTAACAAAGTGTTCGAAGTCACGCTGGTACGTTCTGTTGCTGTGTGTTTCCATTCCATGATTAATGTGATTTGAAGAGAAGTAATAAAATGAGCTCTAACATGGAAAGTAAGCGTTTCCGGATACATGTCCACATAACATATTTTCTTTCTTTGTGTGTGAGGAATGTTTCCTGAAAGTTTGGCCGTACCTGTTTGTAACACCCTGTATAGATACTCCGCAAGCCACCGTGCGACGCGCGGCGGAGGGTACCTTGCACCAGCACTAGCCATTCCCGTTCCTTTCACAAATAGAGAGAGGGGAAAACGACCATCTATATGCTTCCGAATGAGCCCTAATTTTTCTTATCTTATCTTCGTGGTCCCTACGTGGAATGTATGTTGGCGGCAGTCGATTCGTAACACTTATGTGCTGTTCGAACCTACTGCTAACAAATCTAACAGTCTGCTTCTGAATTGTTTCGATGTCTTGCTTCAGTCCGACCTGGCGCGGATGCCAAACACTCCAGAAGTACTCAAGAACAGGTCGCACGAGCGTCCTATATGCGGACTCCTTTACAGTTGATCCATTCTTTCTTAGAATTATTCGCCTTCGTCACTACAGTTCGTACATGCCCGTTCCATTTCATATCACTTTGCAACGTTGTACCTCGACTATGTCAAGCAGGAGACTACTGTATCTGACCGCTATAGGTTTCTTATTTCTGCTCATCCGCGTTAACCTACGTTTTTCCGCATTTTGAGCTAGCTGCCATTCATTAAAACCAGCTAGAAATTTTGTCTCAGCCGTCTTGTATCTTCCCAGAGTTCCTCAATTTCGGCACCTTACAATACACCTCCGCATTATCAGCAAAAAACCGCAGACTGCTGCCCACCTTGTCCGCAAAATCTGTTATACGAGGCACAGAGCCGACGGAAGGCGACGGATTGTTTCCCGTTACGATTAAAAATATTTCAAAGGCAGAATTACTTGAGCCCTTTCCACAGAGCGGACCCAAGTTACTGTTGTACTACGTTCGTTTATACTGATATGTATTAACGAGACAGTGAAACACAAAGGGGCCTGTGGTAACACCGGTTCCAGTCAGATAACCGAATTTAAGCGCTTTTGGGCTTGGTTAACACTTAGATGGGTGACCTGGCAGGTCTGCAGAACCCTGCTGGCAAGCGGACTGCATTCAGGCCTATTGAGGCCAATAGAGGAGCTACTTGGTCGATCAGTAGTGACTCCGGTCAAGAAAGACAGTAAAACACAAAGGGGCCTGTGGTAACACCGGTTCCAGTCAAATAACCGAATTTAAGCGCTTTTGGGCTTGGTTAACACTTAGATGGGTGACCTGGCAGGTCTGCAGAACCCTGCTGGCAAGCGGACTGCACTCAGGCCTATTGAGGCCAATAGAGGAGCTACTTGGTCGATCAGTAGTGACTCCGGTCAAGAAAACTGACAAAGGCCGGGAGAGCGGTGTGCTGACCACATGTCCCTCCATGCGGTTGCATTCAGTGACGACTCTCAGTTGAGGAAGACACGGCGGTCTTTCGGTACCGTTGCAACTTCCGAGGCTTGTTGGTACGGGAAGGAGGGAGGGGGGTAGGAGAGAGAGAGAGAGAGAGAGAGAGAGAGAGAGAGAGAGAGAGAGAGAGAGAGAAATACATGAAGAATAACCAGTACTCCAAAAATAGTACCACTCTGGCCCGCAGTGACTCCTATCACCATACAGCAGAGCAGCTCAGTCGCTCCTGCAGTACTGTCTATATTAATAGGTACCAATGTAACTGATATAATAGTTTGGGAGCGCTCTCTCCCCTTTAGAAATACTGTTGTTTGTAATGGAAAAAACCGACATATTCCGTCGAAATGGGGCCTCGCAAGAATGACGTATAGAGCAGTATTTGTTTGGGTTAACTTCAGATACATATTGGAAAAACAAAACTGCAAGTATCTGCTGAAGTACCAATGCTCCTTATGACTCTTAGTAGGGACACACGATGCACACTGAGGTGACAAGTCATGGATTACCTCCTACTACTCGCATTTGGGAGGACGAAGGTTCAATCCTGCGTCCGGCCATCCTGATTTAGGTTTTCCGCGATTTCCCTAAATCCCCCAAGGCAAATGCCGGGATGGTTCCTTTGAAAGGGCAGGGTCGACTTCCTTCCCCGCCCTTCCCTAATCCGGTGAGACCGATGACCTCGCTGTCTGGTCTCCTCCCCCAAAACAACCCAACGCAACCTCCTAATATCGTGTCGGACCTCGTTTTGCCCAGCGTAGTGTAGCAACTCGACGTGTCATAGACTCAACAAGTCGTTGAAAGTCTCCTGCAGAAATGTTGAGCCATGCCGCCTCTACAGGGTGAGCCGCGCAAGATGTAACACCCTCATTATTCCGTTGGCGATTGCACGTATCGAGAAGCGGTGTTCGGCAAATCATGGCGGACTATGGGGCACCTACGTTGGTACATGCACAATAATCACAACGTTTGTAGTGACCGAGATAATGAGGCAAGTACATTTTTTTAAATGTGACGCTATACTTTTTTTACCATCATTCGAATGCTCTGGGAAAGACGCGTATATTGATGTAACGCATGTTGCTATTGTGGTTCAAATTTGCTTAAAAGATGCTGGGAAATTGATTGAAGGTCGAGGCGGTCGGAAGCGTCTGCAGACTGTAAACACGCCTCGCGCGACCCGCAGGCCGAGTTGCCGTGCCCTGTGCAGCATGCACGGCCTACGCTACTTACAAGGGAACATCCCCATCGCACCCCCCTCAGATTTAGTTATAAGTTGGCACAATGGATAGGCCTTGAAAAACTGAACACAGATCAATCGAGAAAACAGGAAGAAGTTGTGTGGAACTATGAAAAAATAAGCAAAATATACAAACTGGGTCGTCCATGCGTAAGATAGGCAATATTAAGGGCAATGTGAGACGAGGAGCGCTGTGGTCCCGTGGTTAGCGTGAACAGCTGCGGAACGAGAGGTCCTTGGTTCAAATCTGCCCTTCACTGAAAATTTTGCTTTCTTTATTTTCGCGAAGTTATGATCTGTCCGTTCGTTCATTGACGTCTCTGTTCACTGTAATAAATTTAGTGTCTGTGTTTTGCGACTGCACCGCAAAACCGTGTGATTAGTTGACGAAAGGACGTGCCTCTCCAATGGGAACCAAAAACATTTGATCGCAAGGTCATAGGTCAACCGATTCCTCCACGGGAAAACACATCTGATATTTTGTATACGACACTGGTGACAGCATGTGCGTCACATGACAGGAATATGTTGTCGACCTACCTAACTAGTACACTTGGCGAATGGGTGAAAAGTTTCTTCTACCTTGCCCGATTTAGGTTTTCTTGTGGATGTAATAATCACTCCAAAAAAAGTGATGAAAACATAAGAGTTTTTCACATAAACTGAAAATAAAAAGTTAAAATTTTCGATCGAGGGAAGATAGCAACCAAGGATCCCTTGTTCCGCAGCTGTTCACGCTAACCACGGGACCACGCAGCTCCTCGTATCCCACTGCCCTTAATATTGCCTATCTTACGCATGGACGACCCAGTTTGTATATTTTGCTTATTTTTTCATAGTTCCAGACAACTTCTTCCTGTTTTCTCGATCGATCTGTGTTCAGTTTTTCAAGGCCTATCCACTGTGCCAACTTATAACTAAATCTGAGGGGGGTGCGATGGGGATGTTCCCTTGTTAGGTACATCCCCATCCTCCCTCTTTTAAGCAATAGCAACATACGTTACATCACCACACGCGTCTTTTGCAGAGCGTTCGAATGATAGTAAAAAAAGTATAGCGTCCCATTTAAAAAACATGTACAGGGCTGTTACAAATGATTGAAGCGATTTCATAAACTCACTGTAGCTCCATTCATTGACATATGGTCACGACACACTACAGATACGTAGAAAAACTCATAAAGTTTTGTTCGGCTGAAGCCGCACTTCAGGTTTCTGCCGTCAGAGCGCTCGAGAGCGCAGTGAGACAAAATGGCGACATGAGCCGAGAAAGCGTATCTCGTGCTTGAAATGCACTCACATCAGTCAGTCATAACAGTGCAACGACACTTCAGGACGAAGTTCAACGAAGATCCACCAACTGCTAACTCCATTCGGTGATGGTATGCACAGTTTAAAGCTTCTGGATGCCTCTGTAAGGGGAAATCAACGGGTCGGCCTGCAGTGAGCGAAGAAACGGTTGAACGCGTGCGGGCAAGTTTCACGCGTAGCCCGCGGAAAATTGGCTCATGCCACAACTGGAGACCGACAGCGTCCAGTTCATCTTTCAACAGGATGGTGCTCCACCGCACTTCCATCATGATGTTCAGCATTTCTTGAACAGGAGACTGGAAAACCGATGGATCGGTCGTGGTGGAGATCATGATCAGCAATTCATGTCATGGCCTCCACGCTCTCCCGACTTAACCCCATGCGATTTCTTTCTGTGTGGTTATGTGAAAGATTCAGTGTTTAAACCTCCTCTACCAAGAAACGCGCCACAACTGCGAGCTCGCATCAACGGTGCTTTCGAACTCATTGATGGGGACATGCTGCGCCGAGTGTGGGAGGAACTTGATTATCGGCTTGATGTCTGCCGAATCACTAAAGGGGCACATATCGAACATTTGTGAATGCCTAAAAAAACTTTTTGAGTTTTTGTATGTGTGTGCAAAGCATTGTGAAAATATCTCAAATAATAAAGTTATTGTAGAGCTGTGAAATCGCTTCAGTCATTTGTAATAAACCTGTACTTGCCTCATTATCTTGGTTAATATAAACGTTGTGATTATTGTGCATGTACCAACGTATGTGCCCCATAGTCCGCTATGATTCGCCGAAAACCGCATGCCGATACGCACAATCGCCCCCGGAATAAAGGCGGTGTCACGTCTTACGCGACTCACCCTGTACAGCCGTCCATAATTGTGGAAGTGTCGCCAGTCCAGGATTTTGTGCACGAACTGACTTCTTGATTACGTTCCATAAATTTTGGATGGGATTCATGTCGGACGATCTGGGTGGCGAAATGATTCGCTGAAATTGTCCAGAACAGTTGTGGTGCGGTAACGTGGCGCGTTGTCATCCATAAAAATTGCATCGTTGTGTGGGAACATGAGAGCCATGAATGGCTGAGAAGGGTCTCCAAGTAGCCAAACACAACAGTTTCCTGATTCAATAATTTACCAACATCCGTATGTACTGTAGAAATTTATTTTTGAAACTTACGTGCTACCAGTTTCGGCATTGCATTGATGCCATCTTCAGGCCCCACACGTCATAATCGTAAAAGCGCTATACATGGAAGGAGATATACAGGGTGATTCAAAAAGAATACCACAACTTTAGGAATTTAAAACTCTGCAATGAAAAAAGGCAGAGCTAAGCACTATCTGTCGGCGAATTAAGGGAGCTATAAAGTTTCATTTAGTTGTACATTTGTTCGCTTGAGGCGCTGTTGACTAGGCGTCAGCGTCAGTTGATGCTAAGGTGACGACCGCTCAACAGAAAGCTTTTTGTGTTATTGAGTACGGCAGAAGTAAATCGACGACAGTTGTTCAGCGTGCATTCGGACGAAGCAGGATCTAGCGCCACCACATTGGCACTTATCTGTCCGTAAATACCTGAACGTCAACTACCCGAGGCGATGGATCGGCCGCCAGGCAGCCCGTGACAGAGCACTTCATCACTGGCCTCCAAGACGCCCTGATCTTACCCCCTGCGATTTTTTCTTATGGGGGTATGTTAAGGATATGGTGTTTCGGCCACCTCTCCCAGCCACCATTGATGATTTGAAACGAGAAATAACAGCAGCTATCCAAACTGTTACGCCTGATATACTACAGAGAGTGTGGAGTATCGGGTTGATATTGCTCGAGTGTCTGTAGGGAGCCATATTGAACATCTCTGAACTTGTTTTTGAGTAAAAAAAAACCTTTTTAAATGCTCTTTGTAATGATGTATAAGAGAAGGTTATATTATGTTTCTTTCATTAAATACACATTTTTAAAGTTGTGGTATTCTTTTTGAATCACCCTGTATAACTGGATCCGTGAATCAAATCGTTATGCAACTGCTCTTGGTGGCCATGTTTGCAAACCGCCCCAGTCTGTGTCGCCTGGCCACCAAGAGCTGTCGTATAACGATTTGATTCACGGATACAGTTATATATCTCCTTCCATGTATAGCGTTTTTACTATTATGACGTGTGGGGCCTGAAGATGGCATCAATGTAATGCCGAAACTGGTAGCACATAAGAAGTTCATAAAATAAATTTCTATAATACACACGGCTGTTGGTAAATTACTGCATCAAGAAATACATGCCAGCCGTTGTCCCACAGTCCATAATGGATCAACGAAGAACAACAGTTTCCAGTCAACGAGCGGTTGAGTTGGACCTGAGGATCCATTCCATTCCATGTAACCATAGCCCCAACCGTTTTGGAGCCATCACTGGCTAACACAGTGCGTTGTTGACAACTTGGGTCCATACCTTTCTGGGGTCTGCGCCACCAGCTTTACCAACTGAAGACACTGTTTTCCAATCGTCTAGGGCGCAAGAGATACGGTCACGAGCCCAGGAGAGGCGATACAGGCGATGACGTGCTGTTAGCAAAAGCACGCGCGTCGGTCGTCTGCTGCCATAGCCCATTAACGCTACATTTCGCCGCACTGTCCTAACGGATACATTTGTCGTACATGCCCGATTGATTTCTGCGGCTATTTCGCGCATTTGTGCTTGACTGTTAGCACTGACAACTCCACGCAAGCGCCGCTGACTGAATTCCGGAACGATGTCCGACATGGAATGTCTCATGCTTTTAGGTTCAACTCTTATTCCGCGTTCAAAGTATGTTAATCCCGTCGTGCGTCCGTAATCGCGTAGCTAATGAATCGCCTGAGTAAAAATGACAACTCTGCCAATATACTGCCCTTTTGTACCTTCAGCGCACGCAATACTATCGCTATCTGTATACTTGCACATCTCTATCCCATGACTTTTGTCGCATCACTGTAGTTACACTTAAGTGTTAGGGGGTGCCTGCCTTGGCTGTCAAAGCCCTGTGGAACCAAACGGACCATAATTTTCCAACACTTGTGGCTCTTGATCCTAATGACTGAAAAGCGACCATGTAGTCAAAGGGGACGTTTGTTTTCGCTCATTCACGCGCGATGCTTTCGTGAAGGTATTTTTCAAGGGAAGAAAGATCACTGGGGTAACAAGCTGAACAAAGCACAATAACATTATTACCCTGAAGCAAACCACAGTAGATCACGGAAATAGAGTAGCAATGTAGTCAGAAAATATCCCTCAACAATTTCTGAAACTTTATAAGTGGTGTTGTGGTTCACTTTATATATTAAATGAGTCCCCCTGCCATCATCCTCCCCCTGAGTTGCATGACTACTCCGCGATTCATACATCTTTGCCAGACGTTTTATAAAGCCACTTTCAGACCATTTTACTATCGTCCTCCTCTACAATAGCTTCTGAGAAAAATTAACGGTTAAATTTTTCTATGGCAGCTCCAGTTTCTGTTAACTCATCGCAATGGCCATTTCTCCCTGTGTAACTGGAACAAAATATCTTGCCTCATGTTGTAAAATAAATTATAACTGATGAAACCAGTAGTTTGGCCTCTGCAATCATTGCCAGAGGTTGGTCTGGTTGATCTACTGGTAGACCAGTAGACACAGAAAGAGGTTACTGTAGCCAAGATCGAAAGGTTGGGTGCAGGCAGACCAGTAAGACCAGAAGACTACCATTGCAACTACGGCTGAAGGCATGGTCTACTGATAGACCACTAGACCCAGAAATAGTCCACTATAACTGACCGCAACGTTGGTGTACTGGGAAAAACGGAGACCTAGAAGAAGGTCCTTGTAAAATAGAACCGAAAGATTGCTCTACTGGTAGACCAGTAGACAAAGGAAAAAGCTGCAGGAATAGTGGCCAAAACTTCTGTGTAATGGTCTAATGGTAGGCTAAAAGACCCAAGAGGAGGCCACTGTCACTGTGGGTGAAGGGCTGGCCTACTGGTAGACCAGTAGACCTAACATGAGGTCACTGTGAACTTGGCCAAAAGGTTAGTCTATTGAGCGACCAGTAGACATAGGAGGAGGTCACTGTTACCTTGGTGGAAAGGTCTGCTTTCGGCCAAGGTCATCGTCATTTTGTTCTGTAACTACTGGTCTACCAGTAGACAAACAATCTGTCCATGCTTACTGAGGGCTTTCCTGGGTCTATTGATCTACCAGCAGACAAACCTTTTGGTCAGTGTTACAGTTATCTACCAGTATACCAACGCTTCAGCCACAGTTACAGTGATCTTCTTCTGGCTCTGCCAGTGGATCAATCCTTTAGCAACCTTCTTCTCGATCTGTAAGTGTACCAATAGACCATTCTTTCCGCCACGGTTATTGTGGGCTTTGTCTGGGTATACTTCCCGCCCAGTCGATCAAGAAGAAGATCACTGTAACTGTGGCTGAAGTGTTAGTAAACTGACAGACCAGCAGACCAAGAGAAAGGCCACTGTAACCACAGCCAAAGGATTGGTCTTCTGGCAGACCATTAGATAGGAGGAGGTCACGATTACCTCATCAGACAATTTGGTCTTCTGGTTGCCCAGTATACTCAAGGAAATTTCACGTTAACTGGCTGTGGCCGCTGAAGCCTAAGCAATTATAAAATATTTTGTAATTTGAAAAAGAAAGTTTTTGATTGTAATTTTGCGAAAGAACCTCGAAGAAACAGAAAAAAACCTGTGTTTTAGTGGTTCCCACCTCAGTTCGCTTATCATATACGTGGCATTCTCTCTCCTTTTTCATAATAATACGAGAACAGCCAACCTTCTTTGAACTGTTTTCGATGTCCTCCGTCAACCCCATCAGGTAAGGACCTCATACCGCGCAGCAATACTCCAGAAGGGGACGATAAAGATTAGTGAAGCCAGCATGTTCTGCCTAAGCGTTTTGCCAATAAAACGCACAATTTGTTCACCTTGCCCACAACATTTCCTGTGAAATGATTTCGTCTTAATTTGTTAGTAATTGTGATACCTAAGTATTAAGTTGAGTCGACAGTCTTTACATTTGTGTTACCGGAGCCACTTTGCTCGCACTCAAGTGACTCTTAATTTAAGTCCATCCCGCCTCCCCGAGACATTACTTTCCTTTTCTCCGGCTCTAGGTAAGTCGTTCGTAATAAATCTGAATGCTGTGATCGTAGAAACGGTTGTTTCTTTCCTCGAAAAATTATTACTACATAGATATTCCTCTGTTACAGTGATTAAAATTTCTGGATCTTATGTCCACATCTACATCTACGTACATACTACACAAGCTGAATCATCCCCTTTGAAAAATTAATGAATTACTGTGCTGATAAACCTCTACGTTATTTGATTTTCAAACAGCTGAGCAGAACTGAACGTAATCACATATTTCTCTCTTTACTTATTTTGATCAACACTAAACTGACACACAATATTTTTAGCGCAACGCAATCTGACTTTCAATAATCCCTACAGAAAAATGGTCCTGACTGACAATAACCTATACCTTTCATGAATCACTTACCTCACAAAAATCTTCGTTACTCGAACTACTGCAATACAGCTAAATAATGGATTCTAACTAATGAAGGCACTAACTACTGATAGGCATAGTTAGCAAATGAAAGATTTTGATAGAGAACAATGCATTTACCTTAATAATGTTCAAAAGTATATATCAGTTCATGATATCCAGTATTACAAATTTACCCTTTCTGGCGGACACACGTCCAGATCGTCCGCTCTTAAAATTCTGCCATCTCTCTCCCCACATCTACCACTGCTGGCGGCTCACCTCCAACTGTGCAACGCTACGCGCTGTTCACATCCAACTGCCTAACACTACAATAGCGAATATTCCAACAATGCAAATCAGCCACAGCCACAGACTGCGCACAGCACAGCCAGTGATTTTCATACAGAGCGCTACGAAACGTTACCAACATAAAAACCTAAACAGCCTACTTACAAAGCCACCACACGACGTATGGCGGAGAGTACCTTGTACCACTAATAGCCGTTTGCTTTCCTGTTCGAGTCGCAAATACAGCGAAGGAAAAACGACTATCTAAAAGTCTCCGTCCGAGCCCTAATTTCTCTTAGCCTATCTTCGTGGTCCTTATACGAAATGCACATTGGCGGCAGTAGAATCGTTCTGCATTTGGCCTAAAATGCCGGTTCTCTAAATTTCCGCAATAGGACATCGCAGATAGTGCGTCGCTTCCTCTCCACGGATTTCCAGTTGAGTCACAAATAATAAAAGAAGAAACAGTTGCCATTAAAGGTAATTCCTAAAATCTTTAAAAATTTCGGTAAAAGCAAAAAGAAGTGGACCTACAGTATTTTTCTAGCTTCAGTAAAAATGTGCTACTTATTCAAATCAGTTGATGGAATGATGACATAAAATATCTTCTACATGTTTTAGTTCAAGAAAGGAACTTCATAAACCTGTAATTTACATGTTATTACCCTTTCCATACGAAAAATTGAGACTCTAATAGAAAAAAATTGTCCAGGCGCGAGTAAGACTTGCACACTGAGTCTTACGGACAAAATTATGTATATATAGTTAATCCATTCCTGAACTCGAGGATCTCGGCGGTTTCTGCCTGTTATCAAACGCTGATACTGGCAAGAAATCGGCTCCATGAATCCCAAGACTTTCGAGAATGTTTCAACTTTAATTTTAAAGTCGTGTAACAAATACAAACGTAATTTTTTTATCATGTGACATATGCGTACGGAACGATTTGAAGTGGAATGATCATGTAAAATTAATTATTGGTAAGGCGGGTGCCAGGTTGAGATTCATTGGGAGAGTACTTAGAAGAAGTAGTCCATCAACAAAGGAGGTGGCTTACAAAACACTCGTTCGACTTATACTTGAGTATTGCTCATCAGTGTGGGATCCGTATCAGGTCGGGTTGACAGAGGAGGTAGAGAAGATCCAAAGAAGAGCCGCGCGTTTCGTCACAGGGTTATTTGGTACGCGTGATAGCGTTACGGGGATGTTAAGCAAACTCAAGTGGCAGACTCTGCAAGAGAGGCGCTCTGCATCGCGGTGTAGCTTGCTGTCCAGGTTTCAGGAGGGTGCGTTTCTGGATGAGGTATCGAATATATTGCTTCCCCTACTTAAATACCTCCGAGGAGATCACGAATGTAAAATTAGAGAGATTCGAGCGCGCGCGGAGGCTTTCCGGCAGTCGTTCTTACCGCGAACCATACGCGACTGGAACAGGAAAGGGAGGTAATGGCAGTGGCACGTAAAGTGCTCTCCGCCACACACCGTTGGGTGGCTTGCGGAGAATAAATGTAGATGTATATGTAGAATTACTACAAGCAAAAAGTGCCAGCCAGGAACAATGTCATCAGAAAGCTAACAGGCACAACGTGGGGAGCACACGCCAACACTGTGAGAACCTCTTCCCTTGCGCTGTGTTACTCTGCCGGAGAATACGCAAGCCCAGTGTGGTTCAATTCTTGCCATGCCAAAACAGTATATGTCGCTCTTAATGATACTTGTCGTATTGCCTTAGGCCTACTCCTCTGGATAAACTGTACAGACTCGCGGGAATTGCACCCCACGACATCCGCCGAGAGGTGGCAGCAAAAAGTGAGAAGAAAAAATCAGAAACTTCTGAGTCTCACCCCCTATATATCAACCAGCAAACCCACGACTGAAATCCAGAAAGTGCTTCCTCAGATCTACCGAGGCTCTAGTTGGGGCACCACACCAATGTCGAAACGAACTATGGCATGCAAGGCCTACCAGTACTGTGGGATGGATTACACCAAGCGTAAAACTACCACCCGGCCACACAGAGAATTGGAGTACATGGAGATCCCCCAACAGACTTCGCTCGGGTGTCACGAAATGTAAGAGCAATTTGACTAAATGGGGTTCCCTAGAGGAGCCGCCACTCTGTGAGTGTGGAACAACGCACACGACCTCCCACCTGCTCCAGCGTACCCAATGTCCAGCAACATGCACAGCAGAAGACCTGCTACGTGCAACGCTAAATGCAATACAGGTCGCTAACTTCTGGGCGGCAAAAGTGTAAATAATTCTAATCATACAATGAAGGCTTTCACGACCGGATGGTACTGTTGTTGATAATTCTTCCGGGTTATATGGCCGTAGTCCATGGAATTCTTCTATTCCTATCCTCAGTCGGCAGGACTCAGCAGGACCAGCCATACCTCTGAAGATGTCCAACGTAGTATTGGACGAAACGTTAGGAATAGAAGAATTCCATGGACCAAGGCCATATCACCTGTAAATAATTCTGTTGTAAATATATATACAGACGACATGTAAATATTGTACATTATTTTATACATCGTAAATGCTTCTGACACGAATAAATAAATACAATATTCAGGTGTCTTTCCTTTACTTCTATTGTCAAATGTTGCTTCTTGCCAAATTTCATAATTCTATGCGACTTCGAGAGTATCCAAATGGAAGATATGCGAGAGAGAACTGTTAGAGCATGTGCTTCGAAAAGTGCCAATGTGGTAAGGAATACTACTTAATCCGAGCTAAGAAGATTGCAGCACTGCATTGATACCAATGGTCATCACGTCGAACACGCTCTGTAAATAGACGTTCATGCCACCTCTGTGACCTTCGTTGACCTTCAAAGATCTTACTGTGACACATCATTGGATTGGTCTCGATAGCTGCTATCAGAAAATAAGTAACAAACTATAGCATCCCATTTTAAAAAACAAAGTTGACCTTCATATCTCTGAAGCGACCCCACCTAGCAACACGAAACCAACGTCATATTATGGCCCCCATTGTCCCATGCAACTTTTGTCCCACAAAATTTTCAGCTCTTATCATACTTCCGAAATATTCTAGGTGGAAATAGTGACTCATCCTGTATAGCGGTTTTCATGTATTAAATTAAACAAACAATGTAAACGTCGCATTTTCCGCGCTGCAAATGTATTTTGCAGACATTTTAGAATATTTTCAATATCCGAGGTGTACAAAATAATTACTTTGCGACTCTGTTGCGTGTTTTAACTGTGCAGCAATCTATATATGGCAATGAGAAATTGTGATACAAAGATCGAACATCTCTAGATTTTACAGTGAAGATATAGGACGGTGGCAGTAAGCAGTCGTCTTCTGCAGTGCAGCCATCTGTTGGTGATAGAAGGAAGAACGATGTGAAACAAGACTTGCATTTATTTCATATTTCAAGGTTTTTGGGGTAGTATTTAAGGTAAAACTCATTTCCAATAAATACGAATCCCTATTTCGTTATTTATATTTTACAAGCAAATGTTGGTTTTTAATTGTCCTTGTAGCTATTCATTCCAGTATTCCATGGAGAATGATATGCTCTAAAGTATTTGGTTGCCAAGCATGGATGTGCAATGTGGGGTCTACTCTTCCCCTGCCCTCCCCCTATGCCGTTGTATGTAGCAAGATGTTCCGGTGCTGATGTAATGATTCCTGGTATTGCCTTATTTATAAGGCACCCTGATGCTAATATCATGTAATTCCCCTCCCCCTCCTCACTTCTCGTCTCCCCTCGCTCTATGTCGACAGATTCTAGATGTACCCTTGTCCGGTTCTCAGTTACGCTACAGATCACTTTATTTATGAAAATACAATGTACAGTCAGCAACAAATTTAACATACTCACACACATCTTTCCCTTTCGTCCAGACAAATACAGATTCATTTACAGAAATTTTTCTTTTATTACGTGTATACAGGGATAGGGCAGAGGTTGACATATATGCGGATTTTCCAAAATCTTTATTGGCTAATTCTGCAATGTGATAGGTGCGGTAGGCGATGATGTCTCTGTCGACGAAACTTTCCAGGCCGGGAACATTGGGAACTCCAGTGCCACCACGTACAATGGCTACTGTAAGCCAACCATTATCATGTGAAAAGGAATCATTAAGATCAATACTAAAGTTCAGTCTACATCCACAGAAAACAGCAGGTCCGTCGAGAAGTGCAGTTGAAGCAATATTCTTCACAGCGTTCTTCTTCTTGTCTGCAGCCGATGTTCAGAATTCTATGTTCTCAATGGTTTTATAGACTGTTTGCCTAGAACGACGACGGTAGCGTCTGTTTGGCATCTTGGCAGCGTTCAATGCAGTTGCCTGTGCAGCAGTAACACTTATATGTGTTGTTGGTACCTATCGGTAACAAATCTAGCAGTCCGTCTCTGAATTGCTTCGATGTCTTGCTTCAGTCCGAGCTGGTACGGCGTATGGATCCCAAATACGCAAGCAGTAGTCAGGAACAAGTCGCACCAGCGTCCTATATGCGGGCTCCTTTACAGGTGAACCACTCTATCCTAAAATTCTCCCAATGAACAAAGGTCGACCTTTCACCTTCCCTACCACAGTCCACATGCTCGTTCCGTTTCATATCGCTTTGCAATGTTACTCCCAGATATTTAAACGAGTTGACTGTGACAAGCAGGACACTAGTAACACTGTATCCAAAAATTACAGCTTTGACGTTGTGGCCTAGCCGTTCTAGACTCTTCAGTCTGGTACGCTACGGTAGCAGGTTCGAAACCTACCTCGGGCATGGATGTGTGTGATGTCCTTAGGTTAGTTAGGTTTAAGTAGCTCTAAGTTCTAGGGGGCTGATGACCTCAGATGCTAAGTTCCGAGCCATTTGTACCATTACAGCTTTGATCTTCCTACTCATCACCATTAACTTACAGTTTTCCATATTTACAGCTAGCTGCCATTGATCACACCAAATAGAAATTTTGTCAAAGTCGTCTTGTATCTCCCTACAGTCGACATCTTACCGTACACACAGAAAACAACCGTAGATTGCTGCCCACCCTCTTTGCCAATATATAGAGAACAACAGTGGTTCTGTTTCCAGGGCTCTCGGGTGTCCAGCCGGATGCGATCGTTGAAGTCCCACGAGATTTCGGCGAATAACCTTTCCGCCATCATCAGGTGGTGATTGTGGCGGAAAGGTTATTCGCCGAAATATCGTGGGACTTCAACGATCGTTGAACCCAGCTGGACACCCGAGAGCCCTGGAAACAACACATGCGCCGGGAAAGCGTCCGATCACAGCGGTCTTGTCCAACTTCCCTGAGGCACTCCTGACTATAGCCTTATCTCTGACGAACACTCGCCGTCGAGGAGAACATATTGGGTTCTATTACTTAGGAAGTCTTCGAGCCACTCACATTTCTGCGAAATTATTCCATATGCTCGTACCCTCGTTAACAGGCTGTAATGGGGCACCGCCAAATGATTTCCGGAAATCTAGAAATACAGAACCTGCCTGTTGCCCTTCATCCATTGTTCGTAGTATATCATGTGAGAAAAGAGCAAGCTGAGTTTCGCACGAGCTATATGCTATATGCGTTAGTAATGGAAGGAATTCGTAAAAGAACAGAAATTAATATTAGCATAATTACTGGAATAATAACAAGCATGATAATCGCAGTTTGCTCTGTTACGAATTCCGCGAGGGAGCATGGTGCAGCATCTGCGCTTCAGATGCCTCTAAGTGGAACTCCTGCGATGCGGTGAGGCGCCGCGAATTTTTTTCGAGAGCTTCATATTCGAGAGTTAGCGTTTGTGTACGCTAGGAATAACTGGCCTGGCCAATAGCGGCCGTTTGGAGAACGTCAGAGGAGAGTAAGCAAACCGGCGCCCGCAGTTGAGGAAGTTATAAAGTAGTCCCGTGTTCATCTCGGGTTGACACTCCCCGCTGGAGTCCGCTTCCCCCCCGCGCTCGTCTGTATACAGGACGGAGCGGACTGCGGCTCCAGTGGCAAGTGGCTGAGGTCTGGAGGAGGGGGGGGGGGGAGGCGAGGGCGGAGACTGGAGGTGTTCTTGGCCGCGGGCCACGGCGGCAGGAATCCCGTGTTTACGCGAAAAGCAACGCAGCGCGTGCGGTGTCCGTCCGGGGCAGTGTTACTCCGTTGGTCGCACCAGCTAGCGGCTCTCGGCGGAGACCGACCGACCGACCGACCCCTCTCGCGTTCTTCCGCTCCGGCCCGCGAGATGAAGACGGTCGCTGGGAACGTGGTGAGGCCCCCCAGCAGCCAGAGGCAGCTGCAGGTAGGGCTGTGTCAGCTGACGGGCACTTGCAGCCGGGTGTGTCGAGTTTCTGTGGTCCGGCAGGTGGAAACGTGACCACCAGCGCCCACCTAGGTGAGGTATCGTGCTCGGTTGTAGGCTTATTTGTCCGTCGCTGACATTGAAGACCGCAAACCTTCATTCGTTCCCGTCTGGGCAAGCTGTGCAGTGACTAGAGCTTACTGGGACAGGGTAAATGCTAGCTACAATGAAGTCGATAATTCGATTGTTATACTGGCATTTTAATTTGATTTCCCCCACAACTGACAAAATTTACAAAAAAAAAATGTTAATTTCTTCGTCCACCCACACGCTACTGAGAATGGCACATTAACAATTTGCAATTAATTGCCCCTGTTACCGGCAGCTACGTTGATAAATACTCGGCACCTCGCAAGAATAACTACCAGATCAAGAATATTAGGTAGGTTGTTAAGCGTTGGTGAAAATATCGCTTCTGAGCACACAAAGAGCTCTAATCGCAGAACTCTGCACGGAACACGCGTTGGTGCAGTGCTGCAATACAGACCGTGTATCTCCCTTCGAAGACGATGGCCAAGACGTCGTCTCCAAGTCCGTACCGCTCGATGGCTGAAGGCGAAGTCCTCACTCTCCACAATTCTCCAGTCTCCGACACGTACGAAAACGCGGCGAAAGAATACTGTTTCGGCCAATGTCGAACGCTCTATCATCGCCGAAATCCCTCCACCGGGATTTCTGAGATCTACCCAATGATCGAGTAGGTCATAACGCCCCTAGGCAAACGAAATTCCCGTCTTCGCCATGTCTTGCCCAGCACAGGTGGCTTAACGCTAGGATTTCACCCGGAACAAGCCCCGCCCATTCACCCCCCTCCACGCCTAACCATAGTGTAAGGCCCTCCCCTAAATAGCCGCCGGTTCCACAAACTGGAAGCTACAACAAAGTTGTTATCGTCGCAGTCGAACACATGTTACACTGTGATGAGAGTCAGTAATGATAAGAAATTTAAGTTTTTCTGGATGGTAATATAACATGAATTTGCATTATTAAAGGAATAAAAATATTTATAGAGAATTGATAGCATCGCCAGCAATAGAAAACAAAAATATAACGCGATGTTATTTAAGGGCAATAAGGACAAATTTTCATTAACTAATTCACATATTATAATACGTTTATTTGAGGGTAACAGCAGAACAAACATACAATGCGAAAACAATGCTCTTGAATCTGTCATGTCGGTAGTGAAGCCACGGATGCAGTCGACTAACTCTGTTGTCTAGAATCAACGTTATATAGAAATAAGTGAAAGTCGTTTTGTTTATGTAGGCCCTCATAGTAACTCACGAAAATTAAAGAATATAAGAATGCCATAAAGTATAAACGCCTAATGAAAGCAGTACGATATTTGCTTATATGACATATTTCGTTAGTATTCGCATGGGTAATGGGTGAATTTTAACTTGTAAATTCTTCCAATGCCATACCTGCGCATTATAAACGAGGTTATAAAGAATTGTGGCTGTTTCTGTGTGATTAATGTTCTATATGCTGTTGCAAACGTTTCAGAGAAATAATCTGTCGTTATTCTTTGTCCTGTCTATTTTTAACCAAAAGATTCATTAATTTTGTAAATTTCATTCAAACCATTTTTAAAAAATAATAGTGATGTGTTTGTTTGTCACAGACCAGTTATGGAGGAAATAAATGCTGCAGTGTTTGACAGCTGTAGAACGTCCTTCATGCTGTCCTAGCTTTTCTTCCACCCCTAAAACGTTTCAGTAAAACTATTCAGTGAATAACACGCGAAAACAGCCTGGATCGATCTAGCAAAAACAAAGTAATTTTGATGCCCTCTGGAATTACAGTGAACACTGATGCCTGTTTCGTGTATACTGTCTGAGTTCTGAAACTCTAGTGTCATGTATACCGTTGTTCATATCTCTCCAAGCAAATTATTCTTTGAGGGTAGATTTTTCCTGTTTTAGCTTTGGGTGGTTTTTCTCACATAGAAGTATGTTTCTTCATAGGCTATCCATCTGAATACTGAGTTCTCGTATTTAAAGAATTCAGTACACAATTGTTTTCTCCTATGTTTGCTGTGGAAGCACCTGGCACAGCTGGGGCCAACTGTGCACGTTTTTTGTAACGTGTCTTTTAACTATGTCGCAAAATTTAAGACCTAGCAAGATATTAATGTAACATTCACTCCGAGCGAGTGCAGCCGAACGCGGTAAACCAAGTGGGTCAACTGAAACGACGCCCATGCGCCGAACAAAGACGGGGTAGACCGGGGGTGAGTGGGCGGGACATGTTCCGGGTGAAATCCTGGCGCTAACGATTCCTCTCCGGATGCCGGGCTACCCCCCAAAAGCTACCTATCGTCCCGCGTTTCCGGTGACCGCTACCTGCCGCCCACGGCGGCCCTGCGAGCTACGGCCAGCTGCAGACTTTACATTCCACAATTCTCAACTTCCGACGCTTTTCACCAACGCTTTAAGTTAGTGACTTAAACATGCAGGGAGTACTACTCGAGAGTACCTCATATTTATCATAATCCAATAGAGTCGTGACCTGATGCCCTTGCCAGTCCCTTTATTATTAATAGTAATGTTGGTAAGCTAACGTGTAAGTGCCCATCTCCTGGCACCTTACACAGTAAATAAAAGATCCCTGTGTCCGCGGTTATTTCATGCAGTGCTGCTTGTCTTTGAGCACTGACAACTCTGCGCAACCGCCGTTGCTCTCGGTCGTTAAGTAAAGGCTGTCGGCCACTGCCTTACGCATGGTGAGAGTAACGTCTGAAATCTGATATTCTCTGAAGACCCTTGACGCTGTTGCTCTCGTAATATTAAATCCCCTAACGATTTACGAAATGAAATGTCCCATTGAAAGTTCTATTTAAATAATAAAAATGTGGCTGACGCACTGATAGTAAGATCTGAGCTGTAATAATAAATGAGCTGTCGTAATGAAACTTGTAGTGTCGTAATGTAGTCTAATAATAATAAAAAATTGCCGTAATGTAAAAATGAGTCTTTCATACTGTAGATGTTAACAATCTGACTGCAAGAATTCTGAACAATATAAACTGCCTGCAAAGTGAACTTCGACATGAAACCTATGATAATTAGCTTTGCAAAACTGATCCGAGATCCCAGAACTAAAAGTGATACACAACACAGAAAATCTAGTATTTATCGCTGAATGACATAAGTTGGCCCTGAATGAATAAAAAAAATCAAAATATTTTCTCTTTACCTCTGTTCTGCGCAAATCTGGATTAGACGTTCCAGTACTGCTCTGTCTTGCGCGCCGCCACACTAAAGTTGCAAATTACTGTATCTACACAGAGACACTAGAGAGGTGCAATAAGTAATCTGTTACTTGCAAATCAAACTAAACTTTTGGAAAAGTCATGATCAATTAAAAATTGTAAGAGAAAGGTAAGTGAAAAATGAAATATTGGCATAAGTGACAACACTAAGTTCTTTTTGGATACTGTGAAAAACTATTCAAGGTTGATTTCAAATTTAATGAACGTCTTAACATCCAAACAATACACTTTCCCATCCTTCAAATCTAGCAGCTCTCAGTACAATAACAAAGTCAGTCCAATGGCGCAGCAATAATGAAAAAAAGTAACATAAATATAATATTTACCTCTGACATTCCACTTCTGCTATACACTTAGTTCCATTAAACTTCCTCCTTCACCAATCATTTTGCGTTTTAATGTTGATATAGTTATGTTCATTAAACACATTGATAAATTGAGACAACATTTGAAACATAACATTACCATTGCTTCCTCACTGTAACAAAAAATGGTTCAAATGGCTCTGAGCACTATGGGACGTAACGTCAGAAGTCATCAGTCCCCTAGAACTTAGAACTACTTAAACCTAACTAACCTAAGGACATCCACGCCCGAGGCACTCACTGTAACACAGCTTAACATTATTTACTCACTGCGCCCTCGCAGCACAAAAGATAATAACCTAACTTCTGCGATACAGCTTTACAACATCGCTGCTCGCTCACAATCGATCCAGATACCAAAATTATACCTCACACCTATAACCATGCATCAAAAACTTTAACTACAATTACGCGTTCAAAGTCTGTTAACTCCCGTCGTGAGGACGAAGAAAAGATGTTTCTCGTGAAAACGTCCTTATTAAATTCCAACAAATGTTTCGTATCCTATATACAGGATGCAGGGAAATCCCAGTGTTATATGTACAGTATGTACGGAAATTAACTGTTATAAGATGCCGGCCGTGGTGGCGGACCGGTTCTAGGCGCTACAGCCTGGAACCGCGCGACCGCTACGGTCGCAGGTTCGAATCCTACCTCGGGCATGGATGTGTTCTAGGGGACTGATGACCTCAGAAGTTAAGTCCCATAGTGATCAGAACCATTTTGTTATAAGCTTCTAGGACTAGTAGAGAAGAGTGAACACATGACATTTTGAACAGGAACCCATGTCCGGAAACATAAGGATTCTATTCTGCGATGGTTCCAGTTCAATTGCGCAACGCGACCACAGCTGCCGAGGAAAAAAGAAAAGTCTCAGATCTGCTTGTCGTGGTATGCAGTAGGGTAGACGGAACGACCTGTACTACTTCAGAAGGTCACCTGATGCCGCTTAACATCTTCCTCGCTCGAAGATCTATCAAATGGCTGTGCATTTCCGATACAGTAAACAGAATACAAATCTCGAGGTAACGGAAGAGCTGCTAGTCGGATATTACCACGAACGTTTTCGGCAGCGTAGCATGCCATCGCATAAACTTTCTGTCCAAGTTACACAGTGACTCCGAGAAACAGGTATCTGAACGGTGAGTTGGCAGGTGTGTGGCTCTCCACGGCGATGCCGCTCGCCCGAATTTCAAGATGGTGTACCGTGCCGCGCTGAAGAGTTCAACAGTTACGCGTCCAGTGGGTGTCAGCCACAGTATTGTCTGGGACGTTCTGTGTGAGCAACTATTACCACTTGCAAAGGGTATTTTGTATTATTCAGTTTAATTCCGGTTCTCATTTACATTCTGGCGAATATTTTTATTATCTCATCTTCGGTTTTAGTGGTGTTGCGCACGCTCCTCCTAGTGACACCAGTATCATGACCTAGACAAACGTTGTAATGTTGTTGCTTTAATTTGCTATGAAAGCGGTGCTGATAGACAATAAAAGCGGGTTAAAAGCTGTGAGCTGTCAGGGGAAGTTAACCTTGCATTACTGAGCAACTGTTTCACCAGGTATCCAGTCTAGCTTACCAAATTCCCAACCAGACTAACATTAATTATAATCTTTTAATAGTCATACGACAATCGGTGATATATATATAAAAGAGAATTTAAATAAAAAGAAATAAATCAGTTTATATTTGGAAATTTATTTTAACATTGATCATTGAAATTTCAGCATATTAAATTTGATTCATAACTAAACTGGTGCCTTATTTAGGATTGTGGAAAATGTGAGTTTGTAATCTTACGGAACACATCAAATATGGAGCCAAGATTGGGAGACTGCATACAACACAGCATTCATAAAATAACACACGAAGAACATTGAAACATATGCAAGAGGAAATTAACCACAACCAACCGATTCAATTTTCACCCAAAGAAGTTACGTTCGTAGCACAATCCTGTCCGTCATGTAATTACCACACACTGGTATACTAAATTCATACTAACTCTCTGTGAAATTTTCCCGAAAAGAATAGCTGAGGGCTACTTTGATGATTACACCACATGCTTCACATGGTCAACTTGGTTTACACAAAGAGTGTAACTCCACAATAATTTTGATAATTAAAATAAATTAGATCGAAAAACAATTTACAAAAGAAAAACCTCCAACTGGTTACTATCGTCTTACTATTAACCTGATGGGTCAAACAATCGTATAACCACGTGGTACTGGTCTCACAAAGTACACCCCACGTGGGTTGAACATAAAGAAAAGTTGCTATATTGAAAAATATTGTCAAGACGAGACGTCATAATCTCACGCACATTCGCATTTAAGATTGATGATCTTAGTTAGAGTTACTGATCAACACATGGTTCCACTTTACTCACAAAGTAGTGACAAAGCAACTACCGGAATATATTCTGAACTTCACACCCGAATTATACTGCGTTGCAATTTAAGATAACATTAGATATTTTAGAGCTAAACCTGAAATAAAGGTGATTAAATTTTCAGTTAGGCTGAACTTAGGAAATCCATTGTCCTACGGACTTAGCAGACATGTGCTTAGCCGGAGATCTTACCACTTCAGACGCTCGCCGCGGACAGACTGCCCTGGTCCCTTCCTGAGGGTGGCTCACAAATACAAACGGAAGTGGCCAGGGGGGCAGCTTCCTATACCAACATGACAAGGGACGGACAGGACCATACTAAGGATAGGAACCTCTTTGCTTTTAGAAAGCGTAGCTACCTGTTCCGACGTTGGTCCTACTGTTCTCCAGCAGACAGGCTTGTCTGCTACCAATCCAGCATGCAACTAGAAATACATTTGCTCATTCATCCTCTCACACAGAAGGGAAGGGGGATGACAGTATCTTATCATATACAGTATATAAAAGAAAGCGTATGTAGGTTCCGTATGAGACTGTGTGACATGAATTACATATAAACTGTGTTTTAAAGTGTAGTAGTGTGACAGATCGTTCTTGTTTATGTGTAAAAGTAACACGTTCCACTACTCAGTCTCCTTCCAGATAGAAACGCCACAGTAAATTTAGAAGAGGAATTTATGCCGTAAATGACAACAGATTTAAGAAATTAACATGAAAGGAATCCAGCAGAGACCTTTCAACGTGTTTCCACGCTACAGAAATTTACATTGAAGGGTCAAAAGTGATGGGCTAGAGAAATGCTCATATACAGAAAGAGGTAGTACCACGTAAAGAAGACCTAAAATGGCAGTGCATTTGGTGATTCACATGATTATGGCCTCGAGATGGGAGTTAACAATGAAAACGCAATGGTAGATTTAGCTAGACGCACTGGGATACGCCATTTCGGAGACCGTTAAGGAATTCAGTATTCCCAGATCCACAGTGCCAAAAGTGTGCCGAGAATACTACATTTCCGGCATTACCTCTCGCCACGCAGTGACCGACGTCCTTCACTTAAGCAACGGTGTTTTCATAGTGTTGTCAGCGATAACAGACAAGTAACACTGCGTAAAATAACATCAGAACTCAGTGTGGGATGTACGACGAACGTGCGCGTTAGCACATTGTGGCGAAATTTAGCATTAATGGGCTATGGCAGCAGACGGCAGACACGAGTGCCTTGGCTAAAAGCATATCTCCTGTAGCACCTACCCTGGGCCCAGACTGTATGGACTGGACCCTAGACGAGTCGAAAATCGTGACCTGGTCAGATGAGTCGCGATTTCGGTTGGTAAAAGCTGGTGCCAGGGTTCGAGTGTGCCAGAGATCCCATGAAGCCATGGACCCAAATTGTCAACAAGGCACTGTACAAGCTGGTGGTGGCTCCATAATATTGTGGTCAGTGTTTACATGGAATGGACTGGGCTCTCTGGTCCAACTGAAGCGTTCATTGACTGGAAGTGATTATGTTCGGTAACTTGCAGACTATTTAGTCAACGGCCTTGCCGTAGTGGATACACCGGTTCCCGTGAGATCACCAAAGTCAAGCGCTGTTGGGCGTGACCGGCACTTGGATCGGTGACCATCCAGCCGCCATGCACTGTTGCCATGTTTCGGGGTGCTCTCAGCCTCGTGATGCCGATTGCGGAGCTACTCGACCGAATAGTAGCGGCTTCGGTCGAGAATACCACGATAACGACCGGGAGATCGGTGTGCTGACCCCACGCCCCTCCTATCCGCATCCTCCACTGAGGATGACACGGCGGTCGGATGGTCCCAGCAGGCCACTCGTGGCCTGAAGACGGAGTGCTTTTTTTTTACTTGCAGACTATTTGCAGCCATTCATGATCTTCATGTTTCCAAACAACGATGGAATCTTCATGAATGACAATGCGCCCTGACACCGGGCGACAGTTGTTTGCAGTTGGTTTGAAGAACTTTGTGGACAGTTCGAGCGAATGGTTTGGCCACCCAGATCGCCGGACATCGATTCCCATCGAATACTGATGGGAGATAATAAGAGGTCAGTTCATAGGCAAAATTGTCCATTTGCAGCTCTTTCGCAATTCAGGACGGCTATAGAGACAGCATGGCTCAATAGTTGTGTGAGAGACTTCCAACGACTTCTTGAGTCCACGCCACGTCGAAGTGCTGCACTACGTCGCGCGAAAGGTAGTCGAAGACGATATTAGTAGGTGTCCCATGCCTTTTCTCACCTCAGTGTATAACCTTGTGTAAGCTAATTCATAATGATCAGGCGCATGTGCCTACAGTCGATCGATGAAAACGCGGGCAAAACAAATACTTTGCCACACACACAGATATGACCTGCCCGATGTGGCCTGAATCATTGTTTACACGCCACCCGTCTCGTACTTTCCAGCGATTCAAGTCGAAATGTCTCGAGATGTGTCGAGATTTCTACCTCTACACCTGTAAATGTACCCCTCAAGTAGCATTACGGTGTGTGGCGGAGGGTATTTCTGGCACCAACTTTCTTCCCCACCCATCGCCTTCTGGTACTCGCAAATGTCGTCTCAGAGAAGCGTTCATCGACTGAAAGTGAATATGTTCGATTATTTGCAGACCACCTGCAGCCATTCATGGTCTTCATGTTTCCAAACAACGATGGGATCTTCATGAATGACAATGCACCATATCACTGGGCGACAGTTGTTTGCATCTACATCTATACTCTAAAAAGTCCGCCTACTGCTGTATGTTGGTGGGAACATTTCCGGCGATCTGGGTGGCCAAATCACTCGCTCTAACTATCCAGAAAGTCCTTCAAACCAGTTGCAAACAACTGTCGCCCAGTGACATTGTGCATTGTCTTTCATGAAGATACCATCGTTGTTTGGGAACGTGAAGACCATGAACGGCTGCAAATGGTATGCAAATAACCGAACATAACCACTTCCAATCAATGAACGCTTCAGTTGGACCAGAGAGCCCAGTCCATTCCATGTAAACACTGACCACAACATTATGGAGCCACCACCAGCTCGCACAGTGCCTTGATGATAACTTGGGTCCGTGGCTTCACGGGGTCTGCGGTACACTCGAACCCTACCATCAGCTTTTACCAGCCGAAATGGCGATTCGTCTGACCAGGTCACGATTGTACAGTCGTCTAAGGTTCAATCGATATGGTCACGAGCCCATGATAGGCGCTGCAGGCCATGTCGTGCTGTTACCAAAGGCACTCGAGCCTGCAGTCTGCTGCCATAGCCCATAAACGGCAAATTTCGCTGCATTGTCCTAAGGTTCAAAATGGTTCAAATGGTTCTGAGCACTATACGACTTAAATTCTGAGGTCATCAGTCGCCTAGAACTTAGAACTAATTAAACCTAACTAACCTAAGGACATCACACACATCCATGCCCGAGGCAGGATTCGAACCTGCGACCGTAGCGGTTGCTCGGCTCCAGACTGCAGAGCCCAGAACCGCACGGCCACTCCGGCCGGCTGTCCTAAGGGATACGTTCGTCGTATGACCCACTTTGATCTCTGGCGTTATTTCATGCAGTGTTGCTTGTCTGGTAGCACTGATAACTCTGCGCACTGCTAACTCATCGCTGCTATCGGTCGTTACGTGAAGGTTATCGGCCACTGAATTGCCTGTGGTGAAAGGTGACGCGTGAAATTTTGTAATCTCAGCACACACTTCTCTGCGGATCTCGGAATATTGAATTCCCTAACGATTTCCGAAATGGAATGTCGCATGCTTCTAGCTCTAGCTCCAGCTGCTATTCTACATTCAAAGTCTGTTAATCCCCGTCGTGCGGCCATCATCACATCGGACACCTTTACACGTGAATAGCCAGAGTACAACTGACAGTTCCAGCATTGCACTGCCCTTCTACACCTTGCGTACGCGATATTACCGCCATCTGTACATGTACATATCGCTCTCCGATTACTTTTGCCACCTCGGTATAAAGCAGACAACCTCAGGTTTAGTGATTTTTGAACTGATGTTTCACTAAGGTTAGTTAACAGAAAAAACACAGTTGTTTATCTGGAAATGAGACAAAAACAGATAGTGGCGCATAACTACGGTTAATTCCGCATACAGAGTATCACTAAAAAGTATTTTCGTGCGTTTGAAGTGTTAAGAGCATATGGGGCATTTTTTAATGTACTGTTGTTCAGTGAAGCATTCAAAAATTTCCACATACAAAAACATCGACATACGCACATCACAGTCGGTTGTGTTCACACAATTTCCTAATACCACTACAACCTCGAGAACAAATTCTGTGATTACAATTTTGTTTAACAAAACTCGTTCTGAATAGAGCTCCACTTTCAAGTGAATATCAATCACAATATACAGTGAGTAATGGGACTGCATAGATGACCGATCACATAAAAATAATGCACTCTTCTTTCACTATATTCACTTAATTTTTCTGCAAAGATAAATTTTATCTTCCAGTTTCTAAAGGTTTTACAAGAAATTCTTTTTAAACACTCGTTATGGCTGGCTATACTGATGTTGACTATTTCGTGCAATACTGCTGCTTACAACGTATTCCTTTTCCTTCTGATTCCTCTCTGGATGGTTCTCCAGCAGAAGACAGGTATGCTGGACAGATGGGAAAAATGCCTGGCATGGCATCTGAGTCAAGCCGTTGCTTTGAAAGTGGAGCAGCTATAGTTTTTCCGTCTGTGGCACACTATACCGAGATAATGTCGCTAACTTTGAAACGCCGTTGGCACGCCTCAAAAATGAGCAGTGGAGCACATTAATCGTAACATATTCAAGCCAAGCGATCCGGCGAACAGTAATGTACCATAATACAAACCATGAAATATGAAATTACGTTAAAACACAACTTACCACTGAATAATTACACTACAGACCATTAAAATTGCTACACCAAGAAGAAATGCAGATGATAGACGGGTATTCATTGCAAAAATGTATTATACTAGAACTGACATGTGATTACATTTTCACGCAATTTGGGTGCATAGGTCCTGAGAAATCAGTACCCAGAACAACCACCTCTGAACGTAATAACGGCCTTGATACGCCTGGACATTGAGTCAAATAGAGCTCGGATGGCGTGTACAGGTACTGCTGCCCATGCAGCTTCAACACGATACCACAGTTCATCAAGAGTAGTTACTGGCATATTGTGACGAGGCAGTAGCTCAGCCACCATTGACCAGCCGTTTTCAATTGGTGAGAGATCAGGAGAATGTGCTGACCAGGACAGCAGTCGAACATTTTCTGTATCCAGAAAGGCCCGTAGAGGACCTGCAACATGCGGTCGTGCATTATCCTGCTGAAATGTAGGGTTTCGCAGGGATCGAATGAAGGGTAGAGCCACGGGTCGTAACATATCTGAAATGTAGCGTCTACTGTTCAAAGTGCCGTCAATGCGAACAAGAGGTAATCGAGACGTGTGACCAATGGCACCCCATACCATCACGCCGGGTGATACGCCAGTATGGCGATGACGAATACACGCTTCCAACGTGCGTTCACCGCGATGTCGCCAAACACGGATGCGACCATCATGATGTTGTAAACAGAATCTGAATTCATCCGAAAAACTGACGTTTTGCCATTCGTGCACCCAGGTTCGTCGTCGAGTACACCATCGCGGGCGCTCCTGTCTGTGATGCAGCGTCGAGGGTAACCGCAGCCATGGTCTCCAAGCTGATAGTCCATGCTGCTTCAAACGTCGTCGACCTGTTCGTGCAAATTGTTGTTGTCTTGCAAACGTCCCCATCTGTTGACTCAGGGATCAAGATGTGGCTTCACGATCCGCTACAGCCATGCCGATAAGATGCCTGTCATCTCAACTGCTAGTAATACGAGACCGTTGGGATCCAGCACGGCGTTCCGTATTACCCTCCTGAACCCACCGATTCCATATTCTGCTAACAGTCATTGAATCTCGACCGACGCGAGCATCAATGTCGCGATACGATAAACCGCAATCGCGATAGGCTACAATCCGACCTTTATCAAAGTCGGAAACGTGATGGTACGCATTTCTCCTCCTTACACGAGGCGTCACAACAACGTTTCACCAGGCAACGCCGGTCAACTGCTGATTGTGTATGAGAAATCGGTTGGAAACTTTCCTCATGCCAGCACGGTGTAGGTGTCGCCACCGGCGCCAACCTTGTGTGAATGCTTTGAAAAGCTAATGATTTGCATATCACAGCATCTTCTTCCCGTCGGTTAAATTTCGCGTCTGTAGCACGTCATATTCGTGGTATAGCAATTTTAAGAGCCAGTAGTATAGTAACGGCGAAATCCTGCCAAGGAATCGAATGGTGCCATGTCTGTCTCATTAGGAAACTTGAACACATTCACCTGCTATGGAATTTCCATTAACTTTTGGTACCCAATACTTCGTAACCGTAACGAAGATATAACTGCACATATATTACGTTGCGTTAAACTCACCCAGACACAACTTACTAACGCACAATATGACTTCTGTGTACTTGAATAACAATGTCGTACCGATCACATAACACAAATTAGTTTTGTTTATACCCAACGCCTTGTTGTACGACAGACAGCTGTTAACTTCCGCCGCTTCTCGCCGACGTCACAATTTCGAGTTCTCATAGTTGTTCAGTCTCACTGTCAAGGCGGTGTTGCCTACAGAAAGCAGAAACAAATGAGTGAACGAATGCGAACATATTATTCTGTTACTGTGAAACAGCATAGCTTCTAATGTAATCAGATTCTTATTGCATACGACCTTCAGTTGTGGGCCATCGCTTAAGCCGGCCGCTGTGGCCGAGAGGTTCCACGCTTTTCAGTCTGGAACCGCGCGACCGCTACGATCGCAGGTTGAAATCCTGCCTCAGGCATGGATGTGTGTGATGTCCTTGGGTTAGCTCGGTTTAAGTAGTTCTAAGTCTAGGGGACTGATGACCTCAGATGTCAAGTGCCATAGTGCTCAGAGACATTTTTTGTAAAAGTTGGGACTTTGTACGGGCGCTGATTGCGTAGTTGAGCGCCACACAAACCAAACAGCATCATCACCTCCAGTACAGATTTCAGACGGACGAGAAGTATTCAAGTATTGATCGAACAAAGCTTTGAAGGTTTCGAAAATTTGGAAATTTGTTGTAAGTTCCTATTGGACCAAACTGCTGAGGTCGTCGGTCCCTAGGTTTACACTCTATATAATCTAAATTAAGCTAACTTACGCTAAGGACAACGCACGTACAAATGCCCGAGGTAGGACTCGAACTCCGTTGGACGAAGCCGAGCGAACCGTGGCAAGACGCCTCAGACAATGAGGCGAAGGTTTTGGAACTGCCTCCTTTGTGGACGAGGTTTACTTCCTCAGGATTCTTGAATCTTGATCTTGCACCTGCCATATCTGCAATTAGCTTTTTGACTGATATGAAGCTATCACACTACTGTTATTCAAGCAATACTGAGGATATTCAGTCCAGTTGTCAATCATATGATTCTTCCCACAACATGTTTCAGGATAACATTATCCCATTTTCAAGCGCTAAAATCAAGGAAACCAGATGGAACAATCCTCCTTATACCGACAGACACAGAAAGGTTATAGATTTCCTGATTTAAAACCTATCTTAAAATTTTTTTATGACGTTAGGCCTCGTCACAACTCAAAGCCAAGCTGCACACTTGCATTCACAACAGCAACCATAAAACATCACAAAACGGTGCATACACCGTTCCCGAGGTACAGTTCCAAACTGAAAGCCGCTACCATCACCTACCATGATGATATTTACTTAAAGCAGAATGATCAGCACCAACGATGCTACTGTCGGTCATAAAATCTTTGAGAAATGCCTGTCTGGTCCCAGCCCACTCTAACTTAACACTACCTCTATGCTGCAGTCTGAAATGAAGTAGCAAGCGTAAATCCTACGCCACTAGGTAAAATATGTTGTTGGCGGGTTCTTAAGGAGGATATCGCTAAAGTGTGTCGAGAAATACCCTTTTGACACTTCCATCCTCTCTTCAGTGATATCCTCCTTAAGAAGCCGCCAACAACACATTTTACCGACTGGCATTTTCGATTGCTACTTCCTTTTAGACTGCAGCTTAGAGGTAGTTTTAAGTTGGAATGGGCTGGGACCAGACAGGTATTTCTCACAGATTTTATGACAGACAGTAGTATCGTTGGTGCTGAACGTTACGCTTTAAGTAAATATCATCGTTGGTAGGTGGTGGTAGCGGCTTTCAGTTTGCAGCTGTACCTCGGGAATGGTGGATGCACCGGCTCGTTATGTTTTATGGTTTCAGTTGTCATTGCACGTGTGCAGCTTGTCTATAAGTTGTGATGAGTCATAATGTCATAAAAAATTTTACGGTACCGTAGGTTATAACTCAGAACGTCTCTAATCTTCGTGTGACTCTCGATATAAGAAGGATTGTTTCACGTGGTTTTCTTGTTTTAGCACTTAAAATGGGATAATATTGTCCCAAAACAAAATGGTTCAAATGGCTCTGAGCACTATGGGACTTAATTGCTGTGGTCATCAGTCCCCTAGAACTTAGAACTACTTAAACCGAACCAACCTAAGTACATCACACACATCCATGCCCGAGGGAGGATTCGAACCTGCGACCGTAGGGGTGCGCGGTTAGCGCCTAGAACCGCTCGGACACTCCGGCCAGCTGTCCCAAAACATATTGTGATGATTATCACACAGTTGATAGCTGGACTCAATATTGACCAATTTTTTGTTCTGTCGTCCCACTTTAAATAGCACCGTATGCATATTTCCAGATATTCACCGGATGTGACTGTAATGTAAACCTTGAACTGTACGATAGCTGGCCTCTCTGTTTATGTATTCGCAATACATTACGTTGGTTTACGTTGAGGGTCGACTTCCTACCCTTGACGAAGGGTCGATCCACTTGCACGGCTTCTCGCATTTCCCTACAGTTTTCTAGCTTTGCGACTTCTCGATATACAACACCATCACCGGCGAAATGTCTCATGGAACTTCTGGAGTTATCAACCAGGTCGTTTATCTCTCCGTATAAAGGGCAATGACCAGACTGACCCACCCACTGACTCATCATGACCCAGCCCAAATTCCTAAAGGTAGAAACCTGAAATTTGTCGAGTGTGTGGACCTTATACTGTAGGCGTTGCCTAAGAAAGGATTTTTGTAAATTACGGCCGTAAGGAGGTGAAATAAGCGACGAAAAGCTTTTCAAAATTTTGTAACTGTTAAGGCAATTTTGTAACCAGAACTATGGAAATTGATATTTTGCTGTTACAGTTGGTCAGAACTAAGGAAAAGTTTCAGCAGTTTTGGAATTTAAACCCGTAAGGTGGTAGAATACGAGATGAAAATTTTTAAGGAAACATTTCGATGTATTAAAAAAAATTGAAGCTAAATCTGTGAAAACTGGTATTCACCTTCTCGGTTAGATACGAATAAATGTGCATTATGGAATGAAAGTTTCTATGGAAATATCCTCGCAAGAACACCAGGGTATGATTGACAGATACCATGCATGGACTCCAGCTATCAGAACCGCTTTTTAGTCAGAGGTACAAGCAGAAAAACCATGGATCTAAGGCCTTTATTAGCGTGAAAAGTGTAGGTGCTGCAATTTGTAGACAACATAAAAATTCGATAAGAGGAAAAAAAAAGCTATAGGGACCATGAAGTCCAACCCAGTTAAAGAGAAAGACCTGAGATATTATTATTAGGAAAACTTCTCCCTGCATGTCACAGCAAATAAAAAAATACTGATTATTATGCAATTCTGTGACTGGTGAGAGGAGCGATCAAAGACGGCAAAATTATGGGAAAAAATTAGATAAATGTTATTAATGACTACTGTCAGTAGATGTAAATTACATATTCGCCTAATTGTCAGGTTACCGCCTATTATTAACATGAGGCACGGTACATTAAGCCATTGAAGGACTGCGAATGTCACTGATCCAATATAAATGAGTGGCGAAACTAACGTGATTCTTATGTAAAAAATGCACGTGAGGAAAGGAAGGAAATGTTGGGCAACTCGATCTCAGTCTCGTTCTCCTTAGAGATATTGAAGTCTGAGACTGCAACTCAATTCCGCTTGAACATTTCAAAAAGTATATTTTATCTAACAAGTAAACTTTCGGCCAAAAAGGCATTCATCCGAATTAGACCCTCCCCCCCCCCCCCCCCAACACACACACATGACCGCAGTCAAGGCCAGAGACTGTGGTCATGTGTGTGTGAAATAGCTTTGCGTCTGTGTGTGTGTGTGTGTATGTGTGTGTGTGTGTGTGTGTGTGTGTGTGTGTGTGTGCATTTGAAGGCCTTTCTGGCAGAAAGCTTACTTGTTTGACAGTGTTTTTGTTGTGACTATGTGCGACTCAGCATCTCCATTGTATGGTAAATAGCATTCTATCGTTTTATAATACTGTCATTATTCCATCCCGGATTTTAGTTTGTTTGATATTTTATCTTAAGTTGCTTGTGTGCTTACGCATGAACAGTCAGACAGAAAAGACGCCACAGAACAGCGAGAATAAACAATTTACAGTATCATTTGCTTTGCAGCAAAAGGTAACACCGAGCTCGTTTCCTTTTGGCCTCCTTAGCAAAAGTCTCTGACTAAGTTTTGATTTTGATTTTAATTACAAAACATATTTTACAAAGATTAACAAAAACAGAAATTCACCATGTATGACAATATTTTCATTTTTCTATTAGTATATTTTCATCTCACACTTCCAATGGCTACAGAGTTACATGGAGGCAAAGCACATGTCTATTTCATTCCTAATGTATTTAACGGTATAGGACCCATGTTGGTTTTTACCGAGGAGATTTCACATCTCCAGAAATATCATAATACGTGGAAGTAAAACATGTTCCAAACTTCTGCAACAGAACAGCCTCAAAGACATAGGCCGATAGTTTTGTGTATGTCTGTTCCTCGGTTCTTGCCCTTTGGAAAAAAATCACAGGTCATTTCTGTTTTCAGTCATTGACAACACATGTTCTGTTTGGTATATATCTAGGGATCTTGCTAACCACGCGAGTAGAGTCTGCACAGGATACTGTGGTCGGTAGATGTGCAGACGACAATCCATGCATGGTGAGAGTGGTAGTGGTGGGGGTTGCGGGCAGGCACTGTAGGGGAAATACCGAGTACTGGAGGGGAAGTGCTATTCTAAAGTGAAGCCTACACTCAATTTTTTTGTAAATATTAAGCTGGGCTCTTCCATGTCCACAATTGCATGATGTCCATTCAAAAAATCTCCGCCACCTCTGCTTTGATTGGTATATAAAAAGGATTTAACCGAAAATGTAGCGATTTATTTTCGCCTGGCTTGTCGAACATTTGTAACTTTCAGAGAAAGTGAAACCTACAGATTTCTTTTGTTGCCGTGTTAAAATTTGCTCCTTTTGCCAAAACACAGTGGAATTTACACAGCCTCACCTCACTAGCAGGTTCATCATCAGATAGTGGTGTTGAAAGGTACTTACAGTGCACTGCCTCGTGGTATCCACATCAGATAGCTTCTTATAGCGTGCGTTATTAAGCAATGCACACAAATGAACACAGTATTTAGCTACACTTGGTTTTACACTGCTCGCAGAATGTAAACATTCGAAGTTTTTACAAAGAATATACATGACAGATACTACACTTTACTACATAATAGTCTTTGGCAAGACTTGCAGGTTTTAAGTAGTCTTCTTGGCTTCTCCTGGTACTTTTGCGTGGGGTCTGTCTGTAGTTCAGTTGATATTGTTACATCAAAAAAATTTAAGTGTTATATTATTGTAGTCTCTTTGGTACATCTTAACTGCAATGTTGCTTTTATTTGTTTTTATTACTAGCGCTTCATGACTAGTGAGTTTTTTATTCATGTTTCCAAGTATTATCTGCTCACTGTGGGCTGATGTTAAATTTTTATTTTCTGTAAGATTTTTTTTTTTTTTTTTATAAATTGGTTTGCTATATGTGCTATGGCGTTCTGTGTGTTGTGCTTTAGTTTGGCTGTGGCAAAGGCTATGTTGGTGATAATGATTAAATTATTGATATTTTTGTTATTTAGTTTGGGAGCAATGTTGTGTTTGAGCCCTTTATTTAGTAGGCTCAGCTCATCGCTGTTGAAAGTTATATCAGTGTTGTTCACAACTATATGATAAAATTTATGTGGTGTACATGCAAAGTCTACAAATTCGTCTTGTGTTTTCTTTTTATTTCGCTTACATTCTATTTCTTATTGTAACTTATTAATGTGTGCATCAACATTATCAAGAAATTGCGTAAGGCGGCTTGGGTCGATGTCATTACATAGTGCAAACTGCAACTCATTCAACTGTTTAGTTAGCAGGTCTGTGTATTTGCAGTGCTTTCCGATTTCCGATTTTAGTCAGAAGATTTCACAATTTCTTTTGGCTTTCTGTGCTGACTTGCTGTTGTTATTGGTCTTTACATTAATGTACTTTTGAATGACTTTTTCTGTGAGACGCTTCTTACTAAACTTGATGGGTTGGAAAAATTTCATCAGTTTAAACTTTTTGTTCCTGTAGGTCTTCTTGTTCGTTTTATCCGGCAAGGTAGTAGTAATTTCAGTACATCCATTGCTGATGACGAACATCTTGTGCAGACTCAGTTGCGAGAGAACACTAAAACAGTGATTTATTAAGTGAGGAACTGAGGAAAATCAAGGTTAGTATCTTATGAAAAAGCATATCGTCCGAACAAAATAAGGGTGTAAATGTCTTCATTTATGTTGTTACAAAACCCATAGCCTTTCTCGTTTCCCCAGATACTGATTGCACTTAAAAATATCTTTCTTTCATCGAAACACAGTAGCTATTGGAATAACACAGTAGATAATGAAGTTTTGGATAATAACCATATGGCGAAAGAGTCTCCTCTCCTGTGATATAATCTGCTGAAGTCTCATTCTGGTATTCCAAACCGTTTATGAAATATGAAGAAAATTGTAGATATTTCACTCTGGCTTTATCACTGGCGCGGCACGATCAAAGATGAGTGTGCTTTGTTAGAACAGTTTTCTCGAGATCAGTGACAAACAGTGACCTCTTCCCAAGTCTAAAGAAAAAAAATGGATATATTAGCTAAATTTCATATGCAGCAACATATTATGTAGCATGCACCAAACGAAAAATCATGTCGACCCCTATTATTCACTGCAAACTTTTTCCACTTTTGCGCAGTGTCTTACTTCCACTTATACAGGGAGTAAATTTTAAGTTGACAAACCAGAATAACTCGAAAAATAAGCTGCACACGAAAAAATGTGTAGAATTCAAAGTTGATTTTTTTCGAGGGGGACATCTGCTTTTGCTAAAATTAGCCCGTCACCCCAGCCTCTTGAGGGTGGGGTGGGAGGCTGTTTTAAAATTTCAAATGGGAACTCCCATTTTTTATTGCAGAATCAGGTTCTACACAAAAAAACTACGTACATTTTGATGTGTTGGCAAATATGCCAACACCTTGTAGATAGAGGAGGCCGAAATGCACGCTACAATCGAACGCAGACGGCCATGAGGTCTGGAACAGGACACGTCATGAATGCTATAAAGAAAAGTACGTAGCTGCTAGAATACTCAACTTTACTCCATCATTTGTATACAGCATTCTTGATGATACAAGTGAGACTCTCTATAGAAGTGGTTAATGGCGCCTTGCTAGGTCGTAGCCATGGACTTAGCTGAAGGCTATTCTAACTATCTCTCTGCAAATGAGAGAAAGGCTTCGTCAGTGTAGTCGCTAGCAAAGTTGTCGTACAACTGGGGCGAGTGCTAGTACGTCTCTCTAGACCTGCCGTGTGGTGGCGCTCGGTCTGCAATTACTGACAGTGGCGACACGCGGGTCCGACATGTACTAATGGACCGCGGCCGATTTAAAGCTACCACCTAGCAAGTGTGGTGTCTGGCGGTGACACCACATTCCTCCCCCGCAAATCGGCGAACGGTCGTGTTATAAGGCTTCCGCCCGCCGTGGGGAGGACCCCATGTTGACGTATGCGACGAGGTGGGGAGCCTAACAACAGGCGAGGCGGTGCCACCCGCACCCGGCCATTCGGTCCGAGGGGAGCTAGGAAACGCCTGAAAACATAGTCCAGGGTGCACGTCAACATGCGGTGAATGCGCCCGTAAAGAGACAGGAGGGGCCGAAGGGTCGACCTCCATTGCGTCGGGGTTTCCGACGCGCGATGACGCCATGTCGTCCGGAGCGGGCAAGAGTTCCATGGCGGAGGACAGCTGGTCACGGGAAGCGATCGGTGGCGCGTGACCCAGGGAGGCACTTCGCGGCTGCAGCGAAGCGTCCACTGCGGGCGGCGCCGGCGGGAAAAGCGGCGGCGGCGGCGGCGGCGGAGGCGGCGCGTCGCCATGGGGCAAAATGGAAGGCATCGTCGGTAACACCTGGGGATGAGGCGAGCCAGTAGATGGGTCGCCAGGGCACTGACCGGACGGCACCGTCGCTGAAAGCAGACGGGGAGCGGCAGAACCCGTGCGACGACAGAGGCGCAGCTGATTGAGACGCCGACGCACGTCACCAGAGGCCCCCAAAACCAAATACATCGCGCGGCCGAGGCAGCGAAAATGCGCCCTGCGAGCCAACGCCGGGAACCTGGATAGTTGCGATAACATACAACGTCGCCTGGAGCAAAAGCAGGAGTCTGCCGCTGCACAGAAACCTGATTCAGCGGATCACGCAAAGACATCAAGGTTCGATGAGGACGACCATGGAGCAACTCAGCCGGCGAGCGACCATCTCGGGGCTGTGAGCGATACGAGGACAAAAAGAGCAACAACGCGTCCTCCCGAGAATGCGACTCTTTCAACTTCAACATCTGTGACTTGAAAGTCCGGACCAATCGTTCAGCGGCACCGTTTGACTGAGGCGAAAACGGTGCGGATGTCAGATGTTGAATACCATTGGCCTTGCAGAATGACTGAAATTCTGCGGACATGAATTGTGGGCCATTGTCGGAAACAATAGTCTGCGGTAGACCTTCAATGCAAAAGATAGCGGACAACGCTTGGATTGTGGCAGATGACGTCGTGGAAGACATCCGGACAACAAAAGGAAAATTACTGAATGAATCTACCACAACCAACCATCGAGCATTCCAGAATGGACCAGCAAAATCGATGTGAAAGCGTTGCCAAGGGGAAGTGGCTTTCGGCCATGCAAAGAATTTCCGCGGCGGTGCGGATTGTTGTTCGGCACACGCCATGCAAGAAGAGCACATATTCGTAATCACAGCATCGATTCCGAACCAAGTACAGTGCTGACGAGTAAGCTGTTTCGTTCTCACGATACCCCAATGTCCTTGATGGAGAAGCCGTAAGACAGAGGACTGTAACGAACGTGGGACCACGACCCTGGACTGATCATTATCAGAACGCAACAACAAAACACCACGTCGTACAAAAAGTCTCTCCTTGTGAGCAAAAAATCGGCGAACCAGCGGATCCTCGATCCGCGACTTTGACAAGGGCCATTGCGTAACAACAAAACACAAAACGGTAGCAAGGACAGGGTCAGCAGCTGTGGCTGTAGCTACACGACGAAAATCAATCGGAAACGATTCGACCACGTCATCAGTTTCCGCATCAACGAACATGCAAGCATGTTCGGAAGAATCGAATGCTCTATCCTCAGCAACAGGCAAACGGGACAACGCATCGGCGTTTCCGTGCTTAGCAGTGGACCGATACAAGATATCGTAGCGGTACTGCGAGAGGAAAATAGACCAGCGAATGAATTTCTGCGCTGTACGTGGAGGTACAGGCTTGTTCGGATGAAAAAGCGATGTCAAAGGTTTGTGGTCTGTGATGATGGTAAAGTGACGACCATACAAGAAATCATGAAACTTGGTAACACCAAATACTAGAGCCAAAGCTTCTTTATCTGTGAATAATTTCTTTGCGCAGACGACAGAAATTTGGACGCAAAGGCTATAGGGCGATCATGCGAACCATCTTTGTGCGCAAGCACAGCACCGATCCCGAAATCCGATGCATCTACCATCAACAAAAGAGGTTTCTGGGGATCGAATGGCGTAAGGCAAGTATTTGAAAGCAACGCCGATTTCAAATGGCGAAAGGCGCGTTCGCATTCCGTCGTCCAGACGAACGGAACACCTTTACGGCGTAAGCGATGAAGCGGAGCTGAAATGGAAGAGGCATGCGGGACAAAGTTATGATAATAGTTAATTTTTCCCAACACACTCTGTAGCTGCTTCAAATTCTGCGACGAAGGCAAGTCCTGTACGGCATGGAGGTGCTCTGGACTCGGATGTATGCCTTGGGCATTGATTACATGTCCCAGATATGGTAAGTCACGAGCAAAAAACACATTTGTCCTTCCGCAAGCGAAGACCATTTTGTCGCGATACCTGAAATAACGTTCGGAGATTGTCTAAATGTTCTGCAGCCGTCTTTCCGGAGATCACAATATCGTCCAGATAGTTTGCTGCAGTAGGGACCGACGCACAAACAGTCTGTAAATATTGCTGAAACAATGCCGGGGCGGATGCACACCTGAATGGCAGTCTTTTGAATCGGTACAAACCAAGATGCGTGTTAACCACCAAGACGCGCTGGGATTCTGCGTCCACTGGTATTTGCAAGTACGCATCGGCTAGGTCCAACTTCAAAAAATATTTACCCGGGTACAGTTTGTCAAAAAGATCTTCCGGGCGGGGTAAAGGAAAAGTAGCAGTCACTAGTTGTGGATTCACTGTTGCCTTGAAGTCCACGTAAAGTCTCAATTTTCCAGAAGGTTTTTGCAAAATTACTAAGGGTGAGGCCCAGAGAGAAGCCTGCACGCGTTCAATTACACCTTGTGATTCTAAATCATTTAATGTTTGTGCGACCTCATCACACAATGCATGGGGAACATTGCGCGCTCTGAAAAATTTCGGTTGCGCGTTTACTTTCAGTTCCAAATGTGCTTCATAGTTCTTAGCGCAACCAAGGCCCGGTGCAAAAATGTCTGCAAATTCTTCACATAGACGAGAAACACTGGCTGAAGGCACAGTCTGGTTCACTGGTAGGACCTGATTGACTATAGACAAGTTAAACCACTGAAATAAATCTAAACCAAACAAGTTCACAGCAGAAGAAGAACGAAGGACGTAAAAAGACACAAGTTTTGTTTGTCCCTTGTATGTTGCAAGAAGGCTGCACTGTCCCAACACAGGGATATTCTGTCCTGAATAACTAGTGAGCTGAAGAGTTGCGGCACGCAACGGAGGTGCACCCAGTTGTTTGTACGTGTCTTTATTGAGCAATGAAACTGCAGCTCCGGTATCGAGGTGGAATGGTATCATGTTGCCATTAATTTCCAAGTCTACAAGAAGTTTATTGTCCTGCCGACGACATGAGCGACTGTCTTGTGCAACGTGAACTGTGTCTGGTACAGAAGCACTCACGACTTGACGCGATTTCCGGCGATAACGACGCACAGTATGTGTGGGATGAACACAGTCACTGTTAGAGAAAGTGGCATGGGACGGAGTGGAATTAACTACATGAATGTCCATGGGCGAAGGTTCACGAGCCTGAGTCTCCTTGGTTCGATTCCGGCGCGAAGCAAAGGGCCTGGAATGGTTGTGAGTGTCCGATCGGAGCTTTTTCTGGCAAACACTTTGAACATGTCCTTTTTTATTACAGAAAAAGCAACTAGCTTGGCGTGACGGGCAATTCTCACGCGAATGTCTAGTTGCACACCGCGGGCATGATTTCAGTACTGCATTTGCTTGCTTGCACGGCACACGTGGCTGCGCGGACGTGCGCGAGGGCTGTTTACCATTCCGTGCAGCTCGCACGGCGGGCCGGTTAATGTGACACACGGCTGGCGAAGTTTCAAACGATTCCTGAGCAAAGTCAAGTGTGTCTTGCCGATCCAATATGTCTATCACTTGTCGAAGGGAGGGATTGACTAGTTTCAAAATTTGCTCCCATATACGAACATCAGAAACGTTCTGTGCAATTGCATCATGCACCATAGTATCTGAATAAGGGAGTCCACAGTCACACTCAAAAGCACAATCCCTTGTAAGGCCTTGCAAAGTTGCAGCCCACTCCCGATAGTCTGACCGGCCGTACGTTTGGTACGAAAGAATGTATGCCTTTTTGCAACTACATTAACTGATTCCTTGAAATAGGCATCTAAAGCAGACAAAATTTCTTCGTAGGACAGAGTTGCTACGTCGCGTCGGGGAAACAATTTCACTATCACACGGTAGGTGGACACACCGATACAAAGTAGATGAGACTGCCGCTCATTACCTTGAATTCTGTAGGCGGCGAGATGGAATCCAAATTGGCATCCATGTTTCCACTTCTGGCTGAAATGGTCGAAATGGTGGTGCAACTGCGTGTTGTGCTGCGGTAGTGTTGAAGCGGCGGCGGCCGCATCGTTTTGCAGTGCACGTTGACCCTGGACGAGCTGTCCAAGGGGAATCCAATAAGGCCTGCGTCAGCTGATTCTGCAAGCGATAAAATTCGGACAGTACATCTGGAGAATGTGGCGAAACCATGACACAAGTAAATTAGTGCAATACGAACGCGAAATCCTCTTTTAAGCCTCGTCGCCAAAATTTTGTTGTGTCGGCAGATTAGCCAACACAACGCACACTAATTTAGAGGAGGCCAAAACGCACGCGTCAACTCACGCAGGCTGGCGTTAGGTCTGAAACAGGATACGTAATGAATGCTATAAAGAAAAGTACGTAGCTGCTGGAATACTTAACTTTAATCCATCATTTGTATACAGCGTTCTTGATGATACAAGTGAGACTCTCTCTAGAAATGGTTAATGGCGCCTTGCTAGTCGTAGCCATGGACTTAGCTGAAGGCTATTCTAACTATCTCTCGGCAAATGAGAGAAAGGCTTCGTCAGTGTAATCGCTAGCAAAGTCGTCCGTACAACTGGGGCGAGTGCTAGTAAGTCTCTCCAGACCGGCCGTGTGGTGGCGCTCGGTCTGCAATTACTGACAGTGGCGACACGCTGGTCCAACATGTACTAATGGACCGCGGCCGATTTAAAGCTACCACCTAGCAAGTGTGGTGTCTGGCGGTGACACCACACTTTCTATACCGTCGTCATGTTCCCTCCCCCCTCCCCCTTTGCTGTTCCAGTCGCGAATGGTTCGCGGGAGGGACGCTTGCCTGCAAGCCTCAGTGTGGGCTCGCAGCTAGCCGTCTCTGATCTTACCTTCATGGTCTATTGGCGAGATATACGCAGGAGGAAGCTAAATAGGGGCCCATATGTTGACTCTTGTATGGAAGTACGCTCTCGGATCTTTAAATCACACCTCGATGCAGAGCGCCTCTCTGCCACTGGAGTTGACTGAAGCTTTCGCGCATAGTAAATGAACCTGTAACGAAACACGCTGCCCTTCTTTGGATCATCTCTGTTTCCTGTCTGGTACCGATCCTAGACTAACGAACAGTATTCAAGTACTGGTCGAACTAGTGTTTCGTGAGTTTCTTCCATTGTTGATGAATTGCATTTTTTCGAGGATACTTCCACTGAATCTCAGTTTCGCATCTGTCTTACTCGTGATTAAATTTATGCAGTCGTTCTGTTTCAGATCACTCAGTACCCATTCTCATTGATATTTTATAGAAGTAATTGCTCCGAGTGATTGTTCTAAAATTGTGTAACCATATAATAAAGAGTCTCTATGTTTATGCCGAAAACGTTACATCTGTTTCTGTTGAGGGTAAATTTTAAGATTCTGCACCAAGCGTCGATCCTTTGAAGGTCGCCCTGCATTTTGATAAAATTTGCTAGCGTTGTCGCTTCTGTACATACAAGAGCGCCACCAGCGAAAAGCCTCCTGGAACGTCCAACCTTACCTACAACATAGTTAATAAATAGGTATTGTCAGACGTATCTGTCCTATAACACTCCCCAGGGACAAGCACGAAGTTACTTTTACATCTGAAGAATTCTCTCCGTTCAGAATTTCAATTCGGTCACACAACTGATCTGATGTTCCGCACGCTAGTATCTTGTTTATTAGGCGGCAGTGTGGAACTGTAAGGAATGCGTGTCGAAAGTCAAAGAACACACGGTCTGCCTAGACGTCTGTATCTACTCCAGTGGTTCCCAAATTAGGGGTAATTACCCCCTGAGTGGTAAAATGAAATTTTATGAGGGTGAAAACTAAAGTTTAGATTCCGTATCATTCACTAAACTAAATTATTTTCAAAACATCAGTACTATTATCGCAATTTTGTAAGACTTAATACTGATCATATAAGTTATCAATAATTACTTTTTCTCAGTTAGTAGCATTAATGCGATGGTGGTTACTGGTTCCTCATATAGTCCACCGAGTACATATACGTTGTGTTTTTCCCGTACATCGCAGTATTATTATTATTTATTACTGCTATTAGCGGTTATGGTCAGACAAAAAGTTTCACGTTTCTGCCAGTTCAGAAGCAAAAGTTCAGCAATCAAGCGATTCACGAACAGCAAGTACGCTGCACACATTGTTTCTTGGTTGATTTTAAATGGGGTTGCAGAGTGCAGGTCAAGCAAGCGCCACAATGGAGAGGAGTAATGAAGCGGAAGCATGTCTCGTAACAGGTGTCTATCCTCACTGTGGATAGTTAGCTTTCTTATCTGAGGAAAGTTGTGGATAATACTTGCGATGCATCGTGAATTCTTTCGTCGTTCATTTTAACCCCCCCCCCCCCCCGCCCTTCCCCGGCACCTCCGTACCCGACACACAAAAACTAAATATCATTCATCTTTCACCATTTTAAAAATAAAAGTGTTCCAAGAAAAGTTTTTCATTCTACAGTTTAGTTAGGTACTAAAGTTAGTGATAGCTTGAGGGGGGTAGGGGGGGGGGGGAGGGTGGACAATAGGCGAAGTACCCCTTCACGCTGAGCCGGATGGTGACAACTATTAGCCTGTAAGTACAAATCGGTGTGAGTACGTTTCCTGTAGACTGCATGTCCCAATGATCCATCATCCTTCCTCCTAACGAACACATCGGGAAAGGGAAGGCAACCATCCTCTTCCACCTCCATCGTAAAACGAATGTTCGGGTGGATCGAGTTCCTGATGTTCTAGAAAGGCACTGACATTCTCGCTACCATGAGGCCAAACAACAAAGGTATCGTCAACATATCTAAAGAAACGGGCGGGTTTCAAAGGCGCCAACTCCAATGCACGTTCCTCGAAGTCTTCCATAAACAAATTTGCGATCACAGGAGAAAATGGCGGGGTGTTTTCCCGCCGAAATATCGGCGGTCGTTGAGTGTTACCTGGCTGAATTCCGGAAGTTATTTGAATAACAACCTCATCTGCGTATATACCGCCCCAACACAATTAAAGGATCATTTTCACGACACCACGTAATTGTCTCCACTGTAATGGTGCGAAAGCGTGGCACACCGCTACGTCACCCTGGAGCTGGGCGACGCTTCACACAGCACGGTGCCGACACATACGAAAAAGAAAAAAAAACAGAAGTCACACATCAGAAGTTCATGCGACGTGTGAAGTGAGTTAATGAAGTCACATTGACACCAAATTGCCGGCCGCGGTGGCCGTGCGGTTCTGGCGCTGCAGTCCGGAACCGCGGGACTGCTACGGTCGCAGGTTCGAATCCTGCCTCGGGCATGGGTGTGTGTGGTGGCCTTAGCTAAGTTAGGTTTAAGTAGTTCTAAGTTCTAGGGGACTGATGACCTAAGATGTTGAGTCCCATAATGCTCAGAGCCATTTGAACCATTTTTTTGACACCAAATCTCACCTCAGTTCTGCGCAACGCCATTGCGGACGTGTTAAACAATGGGAAGGTCGTCATACCACCTCTCATCCATATTTCACCCCCTTCTTTCGACACCTCTCCAGTGGAGGTGAGAGTCGCTACACACAGCGTTCAAACCACCCGATTTTTATGGGTGGCCGAGGAAAGCATTTCAGACGTACCCCTACCCAGCCCTAAAGAGGTAGCGCAAAGGGCATTATTGAAGCCGCTCCGTCCGGTCGGGCGTTGATTCCCACACATTTCGCGGTCGAAAACGACAGTTCGCAGTGCGATGAGCAATAGGAAGACGTTGCTGACAATGCTGGACACCGTTGTCACCCCCTGGGGAATTCAACAATGCTCTGAGGACGGCATGGGGCTGCAACCAAGCCAAACGTGATCCGACCCCTTTTAGTGAGACCACAGCGGTGGACCACTAGGTACCGTTCAAAACCTTTCGACGAAATTTCAACGTGTTATGACTTTGCGAAGGGTGTTTATGCTTTCTCAGAGGTCCTGTTGCGTAATTACGGGAGGGCACGGGGGAGGGGGGAAGGTGGAAATAAAGTCACCGTCGGCGCCATCCACGCACCGTTGTTGAATGCATTATAAATGTACCTTCAGAAATTTCGACACCCATCTTGACCCAGCTTCCATATATACTTCTACATGGGTACTGTGAAAATCCTTCTTGCAGAGGGTACTCGAACCACCTTCGCAATAATTCCCTATTGTTCTATTCTCGAACAGCGTGCGGACAAAAAGAACAGCTGTATCTTTGTGTGCTGGCTCTGATTCCTCTTATTTTATCGTGGTGATCGTTTCTCCCCAACAAAATATTTTCGCATTCGGAGGACAAAGATGGTGAGGGAATTTCGTGAGAAGATTCCGCCGCAACGAAAAACGCCTTTGTTTTGATGACGTCCAGCCCAAGTACTGTATCATGTCAGTGTCACTCTCTCCGCCATTTCGCAATAATACAAAGCGTGATGCTCTCCTTTGAACTTTCTCGATGCACTCCATCAACCCTACCTGACAAGGATCCTAGACCACTCAGCAATACTACAAAAGAAGACGGTGTAGGCAGTCCCATTAGTAGATGTGTTACATTTTCTTTCTGCCAATAAAACGCAGTCTTTGGTTCGCCTTCCCCATAATATTTTCTACGTGTTCTTTCCAACTTAAGTTGTTCGTAACTGTAACTACTAAGTATTTATTTGAATTTACGCTCGTCAGATTTGACTGATTCATCGTGTAAACGGAGTTTAACGGATTCCTTTTAGCACTCATGTGAATGACCTCACAGTTTCCATTACTTAGGGTCAATGATCAATTTTAGGACCATTCAGATACCTTTTCTAAATCGTTTTGCAGTTTGTTCTGATCTTCTGATGACTTTACTAGACGATAAATGACAGTATTATCTGCAAACTAAGACGGCAGCTCAGATTCTGTCCAAAATCATTTATGTAGATAAGGAACAGCAGAGGACGTACAACACTGTCTTGGGCCGGCCGCAGTGGCCGAGCGGTTCTAGGCGCTTCAGTCCGGAACAGCGCGACTGCTACGGTTGCAGGTTCGAATCGTGCCTCGGGCAGGTATGTGTGTGATGTCCTTAGCTAAGTTAGGTTTAAGCAGTTCTAAGTTCTAGGGGACTGATGACCTCAGATGTTAAGTCCCATACTGCTCAGAGCCATTTAAACCATTTGAACACTATCTTGGGGAACGCCAGAAATGCCCCTGTTTTACTCGGTGACTTTCTGTAAGTTACTACAAACTGTGACCTTACTGATGGGAAATCACGAATCGAGTCATATAACTGAGTCGACATTTCATAAACACGCAGTTTCACTACAAGCCTTCTGGAAATCTAGAAATACGGTGGCTGGAAACGTAGCAAATAACAAATTCACTACCAGCCAAATTACGGGACACGAACCTGTTCTGCGAGTAGGGAAAGAAGTACCGATTACTTATGCAAGGGGTAAATTAAGTGACTATCCCCGTTGCGTGTTAATAAATTTCAAATGCACAGCGACATCTCCCCGAACGACTACCCCACCCTCTCTTCCAGCTACCTCCACCACACCCTCTTCTCACGACGGTTTTACTGCAGCCTCTGGACCACTGTGTATCTGTAAACTAAAGTGTGTTACAGTCGACAAACGTCATAAGTTAGCCTGATGCAGCAGCTCATTCCGGCTGCCCGATGGACGTAATTTGTGTGATGAGCAAACAAGACGCGCTGCAGCCGTTTGCATTCGTCGCTTCCACCAGAGCATTACGTTTGCTTTGCAGTTCCTCTTGCAGACATGTTTGGACAGCTGTGGATTTTAGACTCAGTACATTTGACTACTTACCGAGAGCTCGCAAACAGTGACCAAATCTCGCTATTAAATATTGACAAATGCATGAGTTGTCGTTGACTGGCGGGCACAAACATAACAAAAAAATAATGAAACTAAAATATGAATTGAACTGACCCAGAGGAAACAGAATGGTTGTGTATGTCACACTGCGTACAGAAAATCCAGTCATACGGAGCGGTCAGGCAGGAAAAGGCTTTCTTCTCAGGAGCATGGTTCGTCGTGCTGAAGCCGTCTGTGATGCCGAAAGCAGACATTGTGCGTCACAGGTAAACTCTATGTCGAAACAGGTATCGGAAAGTCTAACGGTACCAACCGACCACGCGCCATCCTCAGCCAATAGGTGTCACTGGATGCGGATATGGAGGGGCATGTGGTTGTAACACGCCCGGGAGTGTACTGATGGGTAGGGGACCCTTAAACTGACTTCTCGTTTCGTGACCGTGCGCCCTGTCCACACGACGTACCGGATAATCCCGCGGCAGTCGTGTTGTCCTGCTCCACACTGCTGCTGGCTTGCCCGAAATTATCTATCGAAATATACAGGCCGTTTTAGGGGAGCCACTCAACGTTAAAACACAACATTGTTCTACGTCTGGTATGAACATCTATATTCTGAGACGATATGGAACTCATACGTTGCACTGTTTACACTATAAGTCGTAAATGTTTATCCCAACTGACAGTCTCGATGATTATCTGTCCACTCAGACGAGCGTACGTGTACCGAACACGGGGTGGGTGATTGTTGATGATGCGGAAGCCGAATGATCGAACGAAAGTTCTTACGCTCGCCACGCATACACAGATTTCTTTTGGTACCAGTCCTTCGTGACACTAGTAATGATATAACCCTGTTCGTAAAGTCAATTTTTCAGTTCTCAGTTCTCATGTGTACGAGCGTGCGCGTAACAGTCGCGGCGCGGCTGATTGTTGATAATGCGGAAACGCGATGATCGAACGCACGTCCTCAACGCTCGCTACAAGACACTGGCACTTGTTTGTACTCTTTTGTGGTGACTATCTTTTGCTGATTCACATCAGTTTATTCTAAGAGACCGAACACGGCGCGGGTGATCGATACCGTGTACACGCAACGAGAAGATACACAAATACGTTATCGGCGGCACTGCTCATTTTTAATTACATCTTGACGCACTGTCCTCTGAATTACTTCGATTTTTCATCACTTTACTGTAATAGCACTTCTAGCAACATTTCAACCCGAATACTAACAATGCTTCTTACATGCAGAGCTACACACTACACAACATAACAGTTCCGTGTCCGGTGCCCGACTCAACAGACACGGCTGCCCGCAAAGATACTCCGCAACCAAGTCAGCGATATGACAATACGCAGCACACCGCTATCCCGGCCGTTCTCAGCTTACGTGACGGGAGCCGCCACTTCTCAGCCAAGTAGCTTAAAGTTGGCGTCGCAAGAGTTTAGTGCAACAGCTCTCGCCGGACACGAACGGTCACCCTTCAAAGTCCAACAATTGACCTATTCCAATCTCTGTCTTCCTCTACAGTTTTTGCCCTCTACAGCTCCCTCTAGTACCATGGAAGTCATTTCCTCATGTCTTAGCAGATGTCCTATCATCCTGTCCCTTTTCCTTATCAGTGTTTTCCACATATTCCTTTCCTCTCCGATTCTGCGTAGAACCTCCTCATTCCTTGCTTTATCAGTCCACCTAATTTTCAACATTCGTCTATAGCACCACATCTCAAATGCTTCGATTCTCTTCTGTTCCGGTTTTCCCACAGTCCATGTTTCACTACCATACAATGCAAGTTTCCCACGTCTTCCGTAAATCGCTTCGGGTTAATGCCGGGATAGTTCCTGTAAATGTGCACGGTCGACTTCCTACCCATTCCTTCAAAAATGGTTCAAATGGCTCTGAGCACTATGGGACTTAACATCTGAGGTCATCAGTCCCCTAGAACTTAGAACTACTTAAATCTAACTAACCTAAGGACATCACCCACACCCATGCCCGAGGCAGGATTCGAACCTGCGACCGTAGCAGTCGCGCGGTTCTAGACTGTAGCGCCTAGAACCGCTCGGCCACCCCGTCCGGCACCCCATTCTTTCCCAACCCGATGAGACCGATGACTTCGCTGTTTGGTCCGCTCGCTCGAATCTACCAACCAACCAATCAATCAAACCTGACAGCGCTCAACTTCGCTGGTATGAAGGGAGACTGTGCTACCACTGCGACGTGGCCGTTGGTGCATCACATTTAGGCTTACTTTTGTATTTCCAGGAAGAGTAAAGCATCAAATTTCTCCCTCCCACATACATTCTCTGACGAAAACTATCTGGGCACCTGTTTGTGTATGCCGGCCGGTGTGGCCGTGCGGTTATAGGCGCTTCAGTCTGGAACCACGTGACCGATACGGTCGCAGGTTCGAATCCTGCCTCGGGCATGGATGTGTGTGATGTCCTTAGGTTAGGTTCAAGTAGTTCTAAGTTCTACGGGACTGATGACCTCAGATGTTAAGTCCCATAGTGCTCAGAGCCATTTGAACCTGTTTGTGTATATTAATATGGGTTGAATCCACCATTCGCTTTTATGGCAGGCTGAGTTCTGTTGACGACACTCTAGATGAGGTGTCTGAATGTCCGGACCCCACTCTTCCTCAAGGGAGCCGAAGACAGAACGATGTTGGACGACGTGCTCTCGTGCCAAGTCGACGCTGTGTCTCATCCCGAAGGAGTTCCATTGCGTTCAGATCGGGACTGCGGGCAGGCTATTCATTGGACGAATGTTATTGGTCACAAATCATTGCTTCACAGATGCTGCTTTATGACAGGACGTGTCGCGGGGCTCATACGAAGCATCATCTTCTTCAAAAGGTTCCTCTGTTCTACGTAGCTCAGAATCCTGCAAAACGTATTCGTATGCTTTCGCATCTAGCGTTTTGTGAAGCTCTATAACAGTACCATACCCTAACACAGTAAATATCTCACCACCTCTTTTGTCCTTCGCTGTTGGTATTACGCATGTGACTGGTTCTCCAGCATTCGCCAAACCGAATACCCTTCCATTGAGTTACCACAGGGCATAGTGTGATTCACCACTGGGTTCCATTTATCCACTGACCAGCGGCGATGCCCTTTACACCATCTCAAGCATCTCTTAGCATCGACTGTGTAACTGTGTGGCTTATGAGGAGCACCTAGATCACTGTGTCCCATTCCTCTGAACTCCCTACGTACAGTACTTACGATAGCTGGTCTTGTGGCTGTGCTTTGGAACTGACGAGTGAATCCGCTGAGTTCCTGCGACTCTCTACAATCACGTTCTGTAATGCTCTTAGGAAGCTATCCGCCAGTACGTGAGGTCTGGGGTGAGTGGGAGTGAGTACATAATACACACACCAAAAAAAGTTCCCAGACTTCCTAAAGATACACGTTGACTGTGGATATTGTATCACAGACACAGTCCCTTCGACTATTCACTAAACCCGCCGAAAGATGTAAGCAACCAAGCGCCTATTAGACGGAGCGGTTTCGACAGCCGATCAGTTCCAGTCATTCCACCAGGAAGAAGGTACACGGCTCGTGTTGTCTGTAGTTCAGCCATGACTAGACGGTCAATACCAAGACTCGATTGCGTCCGCATTCTTAGTTTGTGCCAGGAAGGACTCTCAACAAGGGAAGTGTCCAGACGTCTCGGAGTGAACCAAAGCGATGTTGTTCGGACATGGACGAGATGCAGACAGACACGAACTGTCGATGACATGCCTCGCTCAGGCCGCCCAAGGGCTACTACTACAGTGGATGATCGCCACCTACGGATTATCGCTCAAAGGAACACTGACAGCAAAGCCACCATGTTCAATAATGCTTTTCGTGCAGCCACAGGACGTCATGTTACGACTCAAACCGTGCGCAGTACGCTGCATAATGAGCAGCTTCACTCCTAACGTCCATGGTGAGGTCCATCTTTGCAACCACGACACCATGCAGGGCGGTACAGATGGGCCCAACAACATGCCGAATGGACCGCTCAGGATTGGCATCACGTTCTCTTCACCGATGAGTGTCGCGCATGCCTTCAACCAGACGATCGTCGGGGACGTGTTTGGAGGCAACCCGGGCAGGCTGAACGCCTTAGACACACTGTCCAGCAGCAAGGTGGAGGTTCCCTGCTGTTTTGGAGGTGGCATTGTGTGGGGCCGACGTACGCCGCTGGTGGTCATGGAAGGGGCCGTAACGGTATTACGATACGCGAATGCCATCTTCCGACCGATAGTGCAACCATATCGGCAGCATATTGGTGAGGCATTCATCGTCATGGACGACAATTCGCGCCGCCATCATGGGCATCTTGTGAATGACGTCCTTCAGGATAATGACATCGCTCGACTATAGTGGCCAGCATGTTCTCCAGACATGAACCATATCGAACATGCCTGGGATAGATTAAAAAGGGCTGTTTATGGACGACGTGACCCACCAACTACTCTGAGCGGTCCAGGCCGAATCGCTGTTGAGGAGTGGGACAATCTGGGCCAACAGTGCCTTGATGAACTTTTGGATAATATGCCACGACGAATACAGGCATTCGTCAATGCAAGACGACGTGCTGCTGGGTATTAGAGGTACCGGTGTGTACAGTAATCTGGAGCACCACCTCTGAAGGTCTCGCTGTGTGATGGTACAACATGCAATGTGTGGTTTTCATGAGCAATAAAAAGGCGGAAGTGATGTTTATGTTGATCTCTATTCCAGTTTTATGTACAGGTTCCGGAACTCTCGGAACGGAGGTGATGCAAAACGTTTTTCGATGCGTTTATTTCTGGAAATACGTTCGTCTAGGTAATGAATTCAAGTGATTAACAATGCAAGATCGCATGTCAATGTAAGCAATAGATAAGCTATTGGAAATGTGAATTTCTAGTACATTAATAACCGGTGTAACCGCCAGAATTTTGATGCAAGCATGAAAACGAGCGTCCATTGTACTGTAAAGGTGCTGTATGTCAGTCTGTGGGATGGAGTTCCATACCTGTTGCACTTGGTTGCTGATACGGGGCTGTTCATGCTGGTTGTGGATGAGATCGTTGGTGTCGTCGTATGATGGCTCATTTGTGCTCCGAGACACATCTCGTAATGAAGCAGGCCAAGGCAACATGTCCAATTATCTAGGGCACGTTCCATTACAACAGCGGTATGTGGACGAGCGTTATCCTGCTGGAAAACACTCCATGGAATGCTGTTCATGAATGACGGCACAAAAGATCGAACCACCAGACTGACGTACGATTGTGCACTCAGGGTGCGTGGGATAACGGCGAGAATACTCCTGGCGTTGCAGACCGTAATCCCAGGTGTAGGTCCAATGTGTGTAGCACGCAGACTGGTTGCCTGCAGGCCCTCACCTGGCGTAGTCCAACCCACGCACGGCCATGTAAGTGGTGGACATTTGGGGTCAGTGGAATGCATACTACAGGGGGTCTCTCTCGGAGCTATCCTTGGATTAACCGATCTATAAGAGTTCCTTGCGTCATTGTGGTGCCAACGGCTGCTCAAATTGCTGCTGCAGATGCAGTACGATTTTTCGGAGACCTACACGTAATACGATGCTGCCCTCTCGGGAAGGCCACGCCCACTTTGGATCTCGGTCTTCCCGCGGACCGTAAATTCCCGAGATCACCGCTGCCATGTGTCGTGTATAGTGCCTACATTCTCGTCGACTCTTTCAGTATCGGAGAAGGAACATCCAGCTTCTCTTAGCCCTATTACCCGACCTTCGTTCAGACTGTGGGGTGTTGATAATGACGTCTTTGTCGCCTTAGTCATTCTTGTTTAACATCGACTCGCCGCGTCCAATCTCAACACCGTTGTAGCTTATGTTTAAAACAAACATGATTTGAATCCTTACAGTGCCGCTACTAGCACCACTGTTATGCGAATGGCGTGATATTTCAGAAGACATCATCTTTCAGATGCAGAAACACGCCTACCCACTGTCGGTTATGTCGCGCAACTCCTTCTTGGTTTTGCGATTTGTTTTCGTCAGTGTATGAAGAACATGCCATCTCACTGGTCATGCTTTATAAATAGGCTGTTCTTGGTCATTCGCTCCTTTCCTTTCCCTACGATCTAACCTCTGAAAATGTGTACTAAAGTGATTTCGTGTTTAATTATGTGCCAAAGGAATTTTCGAAAAAACGACGTTTTTTCCATCGGGTGAGTGATTGATTATTTGGTAATTTTTTTTGGTTTATTTATAGACGCAATCACGTTCTTATGACACAGTCATTACCGGTTTCGGCCATACAATGACCATCTTCAGATTCTAAAGGCGGCATACACTTGTCAAACAACGCATGAATCTGTGTTCAGTGTATGCCGCCTTTACAATCTGAAGGAGATCGTCGTGATTGCGTCTATAGGATGAATCTGTGTTCACCTTTATGCCACCTTTATAATCTGAAGATGGTCATTGTGTGGCCGAAACCGGTTATGCCTGTATCACAAGAATGTGATTGCGTCTATAAATAAAAAAAAATTACAAGGGATTTTCCTTTCTGTTGGACTATAACTTTCTGTAGTTGCTTGTTGTTTGCTACTTCTTGTAGAACTACCTCATTCATTCTTCTGTCAGTCGGCTAGTTCTTGTGGTTCTCTTCTAGACTCACGTTTCTGCATCCTCGAGATGACCTTTCTTCTGCTTTGCTAATGTGAAAGTTTCAGCTCCTTATGCTAGGCCACTCCATGCAAATATCTTTACAATTTTTTTTCTTAGGACTGGAACCTGATGTAGTTGTTCAGTAGAAGGTTTTTCTTATTTTGGAAGGCACTCTTGGACACTGCTGTTCTTATGGTTTCCTTCAGACATCTTTTCCTTTGCAATTCTACTCAGATAGTGAAATTCCCTGAGTACCTCACTGCCTATTCTTAAGTCAAACTTCCGCCTCTTTTCTTGTCTATAACCATGACTATCGTCTTCTTGCTTTCTGTTTTTAGTTTTGGTTTTGTAGTGAACACATAGTGTGTAGTGGGGCGATCAGTCTGTTGTAGAAATATTTCAAAAGCCAAGATCGCTTAAATAGTGTTTACTGGATAACCGGTTTCAACATAGTAAAGGTGCCACCATCGGATCTGAATGTAGCTTAACATTTATGTACCATTTGGATATAACGATACATGACGCAGACCAGCTGATATAAAGTCATTGTCATAACAACAAAAAAACAAAAAAACAAAAACTGCTCTCAGCTGGTCTGCCTCATGTCTCGTTATATCCAAATGGTTTATAAATGTTAATCTACGTTCAGATCCGATGACGCGACCTTTACTGTGTCGAAACCGGTTATCCAGTAAACACTATTTAAGCGATCTTGGCCTTTGGTTTATTTCTAGTTTTGGTTTTGTTACCTCTTCACGTGAGACATTAAGCATTGTATTTAGTGTTTTTCTCTGAGTCTCGCAGTACAGGAATGTCATCGGCAAATTTGATCCAGTTAATATGCATGCCATTAAATCTGATTCTCTTTTCTTTCACTGTTGTTGCGATCTCTTCTACGAACATATTAAAAAAGTGATGTCATAGAGGGACTCTCCTGATTTTTGCTTCTTTCTTCGTACTATTAATATCTGCTTCAGTACTTTGCCTGTTGTGTATATGTACATAATTAGGCGCCTGTCCTGGTAGAGTCCTACTTTTGGCATTATTTTAAGTAGTAACTTCCAATAAACCGTGTCAAATGCCATTCCTAGGTCAATATCTTTTTCTGTTTACATCTAAGCTTCTTTCCGTAATTTGACGTAGTGGCAATATGCTTCCACCGTTTCTTTCTCTGATCTGAAGCCAAACTAATCATTACGATAATACAGTGCCTGTACAGATTGCGATACGGTGTTTGTTAGGACGTGCGAAGGGAAAGGCGCTGCGGTGACTACAGACGTTATGAAATACATTAAATGTAGTGGCAGTAGCGAATATCTTCAACCATTAGCTGTGTAGTGGAATGACGACAGTAAACATTTGTGTCGGGCCGTACTTCGTAGTTTGATGACGTCTGAAAATCTGGGTGTGGTTGTGAGTCGCACACGGATAACCAAATGGTAAGCAGGAAATCCAGGTTCGAGCCCCGGTGCGGCAACAATTTCCGCTGTCGTCATTCCACTACACAGATGATGGCTGCCATATCACTCAACTACCAATACATTTCAAAGTAATCATTGGCTACGTTACAATGTGTTTTATTTGTGATCCACTTTTTAACATAATGTGTGCATACATGTGGCGAAAGAGCTACTGTTCTATAATTTGTGTATTTCTTTGCACTTACTCTCTTTGTTAATTCAATAGTTATACATTTTGTTAATATTTTTTCCACAATAAGTTTTAAATTACGATATAAATACGTTCAGTAAATAAAGCACGTATCTGTTCTAAGCAGGTAAAATACATTCACAAAGTTAATAAAGACTACATCCTTCTGTGTTTTATTCGTCTCTTTCCAAGCAGTTATCGCGCTCTTCTCTCAGGCTACAGAACTGGAAATGGCGCTTGTTAACTCCTTTGTGTCTCCAGTACGGCCCGGCTTGCACGAGCGGGCAATTGCATATTGATACATGCTTGTTCCGCCCTGCTTTGCGCAGCGGAGGTGTTGAAATGTCAAATGGCATTCGGCGGGAATGTTAATCGATTGATATTTCAACAATTCAGAATTTAATTTGCAAATGCGTTGATAGGGCTGACGAGTTCTCGCGATTGGATTTTCGCTGCGCGGTTCCAGAGGGGTGGGGTCGGGGTGAGGGTGGACGTAGCGCTGGACACAGCCAGAAATGTGTCAAGAGGTCCGAAAAGGTATGATACGAACATACGTGTGTAGTTCTATTTTTAAGAACCGTGTAGTCATTATCATCATCATCCTCATCATCATTATCATTCTGTACACACTGTTCCACCAGCAGACTTCTGCATGCATTGTAGTCCCCAGTTCGTAACAGGCCTCATACTGCTTCCTTGCAGAAAATTCATCTTTAATTACAAGTACAGAATGGTAAATAAGATCATAATTTTTGTTGCAGCATCATCAGCATCATAATACTGGTTCTTCGCAGAATTCACCTCTGATCTTAGGATTGTCCTACTTGCTACTGTAAGAATCAAATAAGTGAGTCAAGTAAAATTAAAAAAAGAGGTGTATTTACTTTAAATTTACTAATGAATGTTATTGTTCAGGGGTCGGAGTTTCATTCGACGTCGGCTTGTAAATGAACTTTTGACTCATATTTCTTATTGCGCCTTCTAATTTATTTTTTCAAAATAAAACAATTTGTTCATTTTTAACACAAAATTACATTGCTGCCAGCTGAAGCTATTTCACAAACGTCGGTATATAAGAGAGTGAAATAAATACAAGCCTTCCAGGAAGCAGCGAAATTAACGTGCATGCTCTTGGCGTTTGCTCGAAAGAAAGCACTCTTTAACAAAAAAAAAAAAAAAAAAAAAGGTTCAAATGGCTCTGAGCACTATGGGACTTACCTTCTGAGGTCATCAGTCTCCTAGAACTTAGAACTACTTAAACCTAACTAACGTACGGACATCACACACACCCATGCCCGAGGCAGGATTCGAACCTGCGACCGTAGCAGACCCGCAGTTCCGGACTGCAGCGCCTAGAACCGCACGGCCCACTCTTTAACGTTCGAGTGCTTCGTAAGCCGATAATTGAAAATATAAATTTCTGCAGCAATAAATATTAATATAGGTATTTTCTAGCGGCTTATTGTAATATAAAGACAATTGAAAATGAATTCTGCTATTTTAAGTTTAGTTCAACGCACAAAAAATATTTCTCGTGCAGTTACTATTAAATTCTGATCTTTTAACTTTAGTTACACACATTCCAAAATCGTTTTCTTGAAAATACACGGTAACATAAAGAAGAAAAAAAGAAAGAAAGCCCACGGACTATCAAGACATTATCCGGATGGGGCGGAATCAGTAGATGTGACGTACATGTACTGACAAACAAATGAGTATAATTTCAGAAAGATGTCGATAGAGTATCAACCAAAACTCCTATTTAGTTCGTAATGTGTGCTGTATTTCAGCAGAACGGGCGTAAACGTTAATTAAAAGTAACACCTGAACTACAGAACACAGAAAAAGCTAGCCGCGATTAACTTAATTATATAGCTTCCGTGGAGAAGTTGGTAGAGTGTTTTATCGTTTTACTAGGGTTCCTCGGTCAAACCACAATGACGAATTTTTTTATAACTGTAACATGCCTGCAAGTGTTATGTGGGACTAATAATACTTCCGCACGTGTTATGCAATTATTTCTTTATTCTATTGTTCCGATTATTTGCGTTTATTATGTGAAGCTACAAATGCACCATGTGCTTCACCACAAGAGATGGTCTGCTCTCTGTTCCGTCACATATGTCAGACGGAACACCACACCTATCTGTACAAATGTACTCTATAGGTTTGCTACTTTCAACTAACGAAACGAAAGCAGACTCCAAAAGAACATTGCTACACACTCCGAAACGCCCTTTTTACATGTCAGCAAAATGTTCTCCCATGGAACAGTTTCACGCGTAAAGGAGTTTAAAAAAATTGCTGTCACTGGGATTTTTTTAAGGAACCTCCAAAGGGTGGTGTGGGACAAAGTGGACAGGGATCGCAACCTGAGGCCTGACCACGATGTCCCGTTCCGACTCTCCAGAAACCAAGGTAAGCGAAGGGAACGTGGAATAGAGGTACAATGAACATCGTTTATTTATTTATTTTTCTTTCCGTTCTTTTTTATTTTTATTTATTTATTTACTTTTGATATTAATATAATCGAGAATATCAGGAGACCGGCGTCACGCGAGGATGGGGGCGTAGCAAGACGTCAGACTAAGAGGAACATTCCGATTACCAGTGAATATATCGGTTCTAGACTGGCAATAGCAAGGAAAGCGTTTCTGAAGAACAGGAATTTGTCAACATATAGATTTAAGTGTCAGGAAGTCGTTTCTGAAAGTATTTGTATGGAGTGTAGTCATGTATGGAAGTGAAACGTGGACGATAAATAGTTTAGACAAGAAGAGAATAGAAGCTTTCGAAATGTGGTGCTACAGAAGAATGCTGAAGATTATATGGGTAGATCACATAACTAATGAGGAGGTATTAAGTAGAATCGGAGAGAAGAGAAATTTGTGGCACAACTTGACAAGAAGAAGGGATCGGTTGGTAGGACATGTTCTGAGGCATCAAGGGATCACCAATTTAGTACTGGAGGGTAGCGTGGAGGGGAAAAATCGTAGAGGGGGACCAAGAGATGAATACACTAAACAGATTCAGAAGGATGTAGGTCAGAGTAGGCACTGAGAGATAAAGAAGCTTGTACAGGATAGAGTAGCATGGAGAACTGCATCAAACCAGGACTGAAGACAACAACAACAACAACAACAACAACATAGCGGTTCTAAGTGTGAAAGAGGCGGGGGTCAACTCTTTATGACAGGAAGGCACCCTGCTCTGGGGTAGGTTAAGGAAGACACTGTAGAGGAAATTGGAGAAAAAACTGCACAGTGGCAGTTCCTAAGAACACAGGACCTTTGGGACGACGGTATTACGCTCTACCAATTCACCCAAGCGACTTCCGCCATTCCATGATTCACAGATACGCTTACCCTTCCATCTGTCTTCCTCCTGTTACTTTTTACGCGTGTTCTACTGGACGACAGCACATAGCACGAACTAAATCGGTGTTCTGGTTGATGCTCTATCCACATACAACGTTTGGTACCGATCTGAATGACTGTTTGAGGTTTCAGTGTCAGTGAGGATTTCATGGAGCTCTTCAACCTTTCTGGCAACGGCCTTGCCGCAGTGGATACACCGGTTCCCGTCAGATCACCGAAGTTAAGCGCTGTCGGGTGTGGCCGGCACATGGATGGGTGACCATCCGGGGCACCATGAGCTGTTGCCATTTTTCTGGGTGCACTCAGCCTCGTGATGCCAATTGAGGAGCTACTCGACCGAATAGTAGCGGCTCCGGTCAAAGAAAACCATCGTAACGACCGGGAGAGCGGTGTGCTGACCACACGCCCCTCCTATCCGCATCCTCCGCTGAGGATGACACGGCGGTCGGATGGTCCCGATGGGCGACTTGTGGCCTGAAGACGGAGTGCTTCAACCATTCCACCCCACCCATTTTAACTCCCTACGTACATTCGTTGTGCTACCTGGGCTGCTAGTAGAACTTTGGAGCTCACGAGGTATTCCTTCTGCTGCCTTTCATGCGATTTTTTTTAATAACCACAGTTCTAGATCGTTCCTCGTCGTCCGTGAATAGGTGGGACTGCCTGGTGTGGTTTAGCTGTGGTTGTTCCTTCGCAAAACGGATCATCAACAGTGGACTTGAGCAGCTTCAAGAGTGTTGAAGTGTCCCTGGCGGATTTGTTGTTCAGGTGACATCCGACGTTCACGTTCGAAGTCACTGACCGACCAATTCTGCTCTTACTCCTTCTTTGCTGACAATGCGCCCTACTGTCACATATTGCCGATCTAATGACTTGTACGTCGATAATCTTAAGGCTGCTGGAAGCCAACAAGGGCACTCCAAGGTAGGAAATCAATGCAGAGAGCAGGCAAAAGTGGTAGCTTGTAGGTTACCAGTGGTACACTGCAACGGTAGAGCCCTGCAAATTACAGACCCTCTGGGCAGCTGTTTCAGGGGAGAAGTTTCACTTAGAGAATTACCCACCCACCGCCTAGAGCCCTGTTGTAAGTAGAAAATGGCCACGCACTGAAAGGCACGTCTTAACAGACGCAGCAAGCTTGACAGTTGCCCCTGAGAACTGCAACGCCAGAGGTATAACAGTGCTCCCCAGTCACAGAGGCCTCTGGGTGGGAGCAAGTGGCGTAAAGAGCTGCTGTTGCTGACGTTTAGCTTTGAGCTGAACACTATTGCTACCAACTTTGGAGCCTGGTGATGTGACGTCCAGATATATCCTTACCTACCGACTGAGAGAAGGAGAGCAATCTGAATGTGGTTGACCAGAGGCACACCGAAGGTGCAGAACCACTCGTCAGATTGGCCAGAGCCTCTAGAGTGCTGGTGGATTGGTGGGCCGATCGTAGGATGGTTGATTAACTGATTTGGGAGAGGGGACCAAAGAGCGAGGTCATCGGTCCCATCGGATTAGGGAAGAATAGCGAAGGAAATCGGCCGTGCCTTTTCAAAGTAACCACCCCAGCGTTTGGCTGAAGTGATTTAGGGAAACCACGTAAAAGCTAAAATAGGATGGCCGGAGCCGGGCTTGAACCGAACGCAGGAATGGAGAAATAGTGCGCCGCCACAACCCTTTAAAAACCCATATTTCTGTATTTGGGCAGAGTTGTCAGTCAGATCACTGTGACGCAAACTCCGAGTTGCTGGTTGCTAGTCTCGGGAAGCTCCGACAACATTTTTCCCACTTGCAGTGGTGCTCACAAAGTCTGACCTTAAAATGCTGCTAGTGTCCGCCACATTTGTTGGCACTCAGCACCACGTATTCAAGCACTGGCCTCTGTTGGGCAACCAGTTACCTCCTTCCAGTTCAGAATTAAGCTTCAGTGTAGTAGCTAGACTGATCGTTATTACACCGAGATGATGAAAGTTATGGGATAGCTCCTAATAATGTGACAGACCTCCTTTTGCCCGGCGCATTGGTTCATCTAGACGTGACATCGACTCAACAAGTCACTGAAAGGCGTCTGTCGGTATATTGAGCCATGCCGTCTCTATAACCGTTCATAATTGCGAACGTGTTGCGGGTGCATGATTTTGATCTCTCGATTACGCCCCATAAATTATCGATGGGGTTCGTGTCGGGCGATCTGGGTAGCCAAAGCATTCACTCGAATTGTCCAATCTCGAACAATTCTGGCCCAGTGACATGGCGCATTATCATCTATGAAACTTCCGTCGTTGTTTGGGAACACGAAGTCCATGAATGGCTGCAAATGGTCTCCGAGTAACCGAACATAACCATATCCACTCAATGAACAGTTCAGTTGAACCAGAGGACCTAGTACGTTCCAAGTAAACACAGCCCATACCGTTACGGAACCATCACTAGCTAACACAGTGCCTGGTTGACAACTTTGGTCCATAGCTTTAAGCTGTCTGCGCCACACTTGAACCCTGTTGTCAGTTCTTACAAACTGAAATCGGGACCTGTCTGACCAGGCCGCGGTTGTACAGTCGTCTAACCGAGCGCAGGTGATCTCGAGCAGTTAGCAAAGGCACTCGACTCGGTCCTCTGTTCCTATAGCCCATTAAAGCCAAATTCCTCCGCAATACCCTAACGGATATGTTCCTCGTACGCCCCACATTGATTTCTGAGGGTATTTCACGCGCTGTTGCTTGTCTGTTAGCACTGACAAGTGCTCTCATTCGTTAAGTGAAAGTCGTCGACCAATGCGTTGTCCCTGATGAGAGGTAACGCCTGCAACTTGATATCCTCGGCACACTGTCTACACTGTGGATCTCGGTATATTGAAATCCGTAACCATTTCCGAAATGAAATGTCCCATGCGTCCAGCTCCAACTACCATTCCGCGTTGAAAGTCCGTTAATTCGCGTCGAGCGGCCACAATTACGTCGGAAACCTCTTCGCATGAATCACCTGATTACAAATGACAGCTCCGCCGATGCACTGCCAGTTTTTACCTTGTGTAGGCGATGCTACTGCCATCTGCATATGTGCATATCGCTATTCCGCGTCTTCTGAGCCTCAATGTAAACAGTGTTAATCGGATCTCTGAAGTACATGAGTCTCCTGCCGTGAGCACTGAGTGCCAAATCGTGCCTGTTGATGGTGTCCTGTGGCGCTGGTTGGTGATAATCTAAGCTATCAGCCTGCCTTTACTGGAAGGTGCCTTTCTGCATTTGCTTCTAAACGCTCGGACTGACCTGTAAGCCCCTGTCTTCCCTATATCCTGTGTTACGACACGACACTGTATTCTTTTATATAGGCGGTTACCGTTCTCGTGAAATCTAGAGGCCAATTCCGCGTTACTTGGAGGAGTCAGTATAGTTTCCATCAATTAGTATGTGAGTAGTTAGTGCGGTGGTTCCAATCTGAGGGCCGTGGGGAAGACGGGCACTTTCTGGCTGTACTCTGCCTGTATACAGGGTTTTAGTCGGCAGCGCCCCGTAGCACCATGGCGGCGTCTCCAGGTCTGAGCAGCCAATCAGGCGGTATTGTCTGGCACGGCATCCGCCGTACGGGCTGAGACCTCGAGAAGAATGGAGCGGTAAGTTTGCAGCTGTTCGCTGGCGTCCTGGAGGTACGCTGCTGGAACGGAGTCGTCTCTGATAAGGAGGCTCCGTCCAGTGTGTCTGGCACTTAGAACTCTTTCGCGCGAGAGGGGGGGGGGGGCAGTGTGAGTAAAAGACCGACCCGCCCTCTCCCCCCCCTCCCCGCCCCCCCCCCCCCACACACACAGATATGTATTCATTCACAGTTATACGTGGTGAAGGATTCTATGTAGGAGGTCACTGCATTGCTCATCAAAATTTACCCACCTGAAGCGGTCGTGACCGTATTTGCTTCGTTGGTACACATTTCTCAAATAACTGCTTGTTCAAATAGAAACAAATTTGAAACGTACATAATTTGTCTTATCTTCTTCAAAATGTATGTAACATATCAGAGTAGCATTATTGTCATATTAGGAATCCACACGAAAGTTACCTAAAAAACACTGGAATTTAAGAAAAAAATCTGAATATTAGCACACTTTTATTTGATTGCTATAATTCTAACACATTTCAAAGCAAGTCATATACACTGAAGAGCAAAACAAACTGGTACACCTGCCTAATATCGTGATCCTGCGAGCACGCAGCAGCGCCGCAGCGCGAAGTGGCATGGTCTCCACTAATGCCTTAAGTGATGGAGGGAATTAACGACATAACTGCTGCAGGGCTGCCCATAAATCCGTAAGAGAACGAGGGGTGGAGATTTCTAAACAGCACGTTCCAAGGCAGCTCATATATGTTCGATAATGTTCCTGTCTGGGAAGCTTGGTGGCCAACGGAAGCGTTTAAACTCAGAAGAGTGTTGTTTTGTAGGGCCGGCAATCACAGCCAACCTTCGACATTTTTCCAAAGAAAAATTAAAAAAAAAAATTTTAATTTTAACTACCGCTTTCGCCAGATGACGGTATATTGGACGTGAATGGTGGGGAGTGGCTGCAGGGCAATGTTCAACGTTACCATGCTATAAATAGCGTATATTGCCTGAGGATGCACCGATAAGTGGCCCGCATCTCGTGGTCGTGCGGTAGCGTTCTCGCTTCCCACGCCCGGGTTCCCGGGTTCGATTCCCGGCGGGGTCAGGGATTTTCTCTGTCTCGTGATGGCTGGGTGTTGTGTGATGTCCTTAGGTTAGTTAGGTTTAAGTAGTTCTAAGTTCTAGGGGACTGATGACCGTAGATGTTAAGTCCCATAGTGCTCAGAGCCATTTTTGAACCGATAAGTGGTGTGAAATCGGTCGCAGATTTAATAAACATCATTGATACAGCCAGTGCGGAATTTTCTTGTTAAAAATGTCAGAAGAGTGTTCCCGGAACCAGTCTGTAGCAATTATTGACGTGTGTGATATCGCACTGTCCTGCTGGAATTTCCACAGTCCGTCTAAATCCACAATGGACACGAATGGATGCAGGTGATCAGAAAGTACGCTTACGTACGTGTCTCCGGTAAGAATCGTATCTAGACGTATCAAGGTGCCCATATTACTCCAGCTGCACACGCCCCACAGCCTTACAGACCCTCCACCAGCTTGAACAGTCCCCTGCTGACATGCAGGGTCCATGGAGTCATGAGGTTGTCTCCATACCCGTACACGCCCATCTCGTCCGACCAGGCAACATGTTTCCAGCCATCAACAGTCCAACGTCGGTGTTGACGGATCCAGGCGAGGCGGAAAATTGCGTGTCGTACAGTCAACAGAGCTCTGAAATCCCATATCGATGATGTTTCGTTGAATGGTTCGCACGTTGACAGTTGTTGATATCCTAGCACTGAAATCTGCAGCAGTTTGCAGATGGGTTGCACTTCTATCACGTTGAACGATTCTATTTAGTCGTCGTGGGCCCCATTCTTGCAGAATGTCTCTCCAGCAGCAGCGATGTCGGAGATTTGGAGTTTTACCTGATTCCTGATGTTCAAGGTACGCTAGTGAAATGGTCGTACGGAAAAATCCCCACTTCATAGCGACTTCGGATATGCTGTGTCCCATCGCTCGTGCGCTAACTGTAACGCCGCGTTCAATCTTACTTAAATCTTGATAACTTGCCTTTGTAGCAGCAGTAACCGGTCTAACAACTGCGCGAGGCACTTGTTTTCTAATATAGGCGTTTCCGACCGCAGCGCCGTGTTCTGCCTGTTTCCATGTCTCTGTATTTGAATACAGATACCTATACCAGTTTCTTTGGCGCTTCGGTGTAATTAATTTCTGTACCAAGTTTCATTGACATAGACGTATTATACTCGATTGTACCTACAGTGTTCCTCGACGTGCAGAACTGGACCTAATGTGGCAGATACACAACCTTCGGCAGATATGAACGACAACAACGCCCCAGATATGATTAGGATCTTTTACTATTCCAAAAAAATAGCTTTGAGCACTACGGGACTTAACATCTGAGGTCATCAGTCACCTAGATCTTACAACTACTTAAACCTAACTAACCAGAGCACATCACACACATCCATGCCCGAGGCAGTATTCGAACCTGCGACCGTAGCGGTCACACTGTTCCAGACTGAAGCGCCTAGAACCGCTCGGTCACAGGGGCCTGATTACTATTCCAGTAAGGAGCTCAGTCAAATGGCACGTGGGCAAGCCATGTGGAATATTTAATTTTTGAGGTCGATCGATCACTCAGTATTCTACGAACGGTATCCCGCGTCTGTTGGGGAGCTGATGTTGCAGTCCTACTCACCCTTTACCGTAGCATCATTGGGTCTATACTGGCATATGGGTGCATGTTATATGCCAATGATTCGATGTCTCTGCTAAGCAAGATACTCAGCAGTACAGTGCAATGAATTCTACACCTGTGAATGATCCATTGGTGGAAGCAAAGGAGATAACCCTTCAATTCAAGAGGAATATCTGGGTTCAGAAACTCATCCTTAGTACAGCAGCTCAAACAGTTCATCATCTCCAGACTGAGATTTTCACTCTGCAGCGGAGTGTGCGCTGATATGAAACTTCCTGGCAGATTAAAACTGTGTGCCCGACCGAGACTCGAACTCGGGACCTTTGCCTTTCGCGGGCAAGTGCTCTACCAACTGAGCTACCGAAGCACGACTCACGTCCGGTACTCACAGCTTTACTTCTGACAGTACCTCGTCTCCTACCTTCCAAACTTTACAGAAGCTCTCCTGCGAACCTTGCAGAACTAGCACTCCTGAAAGAAAGGATATTGCGGAGACATGGCTTAGCCACAGCCTGGGGGTGTTTCCAGAATGAGATTTTCACTCTGCAGCGGAGTGTGCGCTGATATGAAACTTCCTGGCAGATTAAAACTGTGTGCCCGACCGAGACACGAACTCGGAACCTTTGCCCAGGCTGTGGCTAAGCCATGTCTCCGCAATATCCTTTCTTTCAGGAGTGCTAGTTCTGCAAGGTTCACAGGAGAGCTTCTGTAAAGTTTGGAAGGTACGAGACGAGGTACTGACAGAAGTAAAGCTGTGAGTACCGGACCTGAGTCGTGCTTCGGTAGCTCAGTTGGTAGAGCACTTGCCCGCGAAAGGCAAAGGTCCCGAGTTCGAGTCTCGGTCGGGCACACATTTTTAATCTGCCAGGAAGTTTCAGTTCATCATCTTCTTCAAAATCGTAAATGTTTCACTGAGGACAACGGGTACACCGAAAGGATTCGAAGGAGGAGGGCACCTCTGCCAGTTCAAAGTTTGAGGCATCAAAGACATGTGGTCCCCCTCGTCGTAAAAGACTCTGAGACATCCTGTATTTAGTTTGGAATACGACGTACTGAAGTACCAACTGACAATCTTATATCAGTCCAGACGTTTGAATCGAACTTTCACTCGCGGGACTGCTACGGTCGCAGGTTCGAGTCCTGCCTCGGGCATGGGTGTGTGTGATGTCCTTAGGTTAGTTAGGTTTAAGTAGTTCTAAGTTCTAGGGGACTTATGACCTAGGATGTTGAGTCCCATAGTGCTCAGAGCCATCTGAACCAGCCATCTGAACTTTCACTACTTCTTACTGGCGTTTCCCACCTGATCGAATCAACGTGGCCAACATCGGTCAAAATATTAACTGACGTCTCTAAAACAAGAGAGGGGACCGGGTTTGCTTGCTTCTGCGGAGATCCACTATCTTCGGCTATGTTCAAGCTACCGACCGACGCTAGCACCTTCATTGTCGAAATCCTTGCAGTTAAGCAATACCCTCAATACACGGGAAATCAGTTCGACGACATCCTTATTGTCACGGATTCAAGGAGTGCACTGGAAAACCTGGAAAAGCAACAATGGGGCTGAAACACTGTCACGTGCTCTTTGTAATTAACTCAGTCAGAGTGAAAGTCGACAGAAACGGGTCCAGTTATTTTGGATCAAGGGACACTCTGGTCTCTCATGTATCGAGAAGGTGGACAGCTTGGCGAAGCAAAGTGTGACTGATGATCGTCTTACTCCGTCTGCTTTGTATACACAGATTTAGTTGTTGCCAGTAAGAAATAGCTCAAGAATGGTCACATACGTGACAGATCTCACAACAATCCAGCAAAAAATCTGGTTCTCCCAAATCATGATATCTAGATTTCATACCACTACCATATCGCGTATCTGGTTGGGTCACTGCTGTTATCTCACAACAGTCCAGCGAAAAACCTGGTTCTCCCAAATCATGAAATCTAGATGTCAAACCACTACCACAACACGCATTTGGTTGGGCCACTGCTGTTACCCTTAACATCTTTACAGGATGAAAGTTCAGCCATCTCCCTACTGTGAAGACCACCTAACAGAAATTTCAGATGTCAACCACATCATCATAAGACGTTCACACTATGCCATACAACGCCGTAAGTTTGTTAAGGCCTTGATCAGAGCAGGAATTACCCAGTCGACATCTGAGATGGACCTGTTTCGACAGCTGGAAACAACGGGCTGTGTCGGTGTTGCCCAGTTTCTGCAAGAAGCGCATATCCAGTTACAAGTCAGCCAGAAACGTTCCAGAGTAATAACCTGTGCTATATGGACTGTGTTGAGCGCGTGAATGTAGAGACTGTACCGTGAAGTTTACCTGCAACTAATGTAATTTCTAATGTGTATGCTGTGTATATGATACTGTATACCAAGTCGGTAGTTACTCACTTCTCTGGCTAAATGGTTAGTGGCAAAGGCCAATAAATTATATTAAAATCAGTATTGGGCCATGCTGTCTCTATAGCCATCCACAAGCGCTGCCAGTGCAAGATTATGAGCACGAGTTGATCCCTCGATTGTGCCTCATAAATTCTCGATACGATTCATGTCCGGCGATCTGGATGGCCAGATCATTAACTCGAATTATCCAGAATTTTCTTCAAACCTATCGCGAACAAATGTGGCCGAGTGATATGCGTCATTGTGATCAATAAAAATTCCATCGTTGTTTGGGAACACCAAGTATTTGAATGTCTACAAATGGTCTCTGGGTAGCCGAACGCAACTGCTTCTAGACAATGATGGCTTCAGTTGAACCAGAGGACTCACTCCATTCCTTGTAGACACAGACCACACTGAGGCACCACCAGTTTGCACAGTGCCTTGTTGACAAATTGGGTCCGTGGCTTCGTGGGGTCTGCGCCACTCTTGAACACTACCATCAGCTCTTGCCAGGTGATATCAGGACTCATCCCACCTGGCAATGGTTGACCAGTGAAACTTCGTGGCAGATTAAAACTGTGTGCCGGACCGATACTTGAACTCGGGATCAATAGGTCCCGAGTTCAAGTTTCGGTCCGGCACACAGTTTTAATCTGCCACGGAGTTTCATATCAACGCACACTCCGCTGCAGAGTGAAAATCTCATTCATAATGGTTGACCAGTCCAACCGATATGGTCACGAGCCCAGGAGAGGCGCTATAGGCAACGTCGGGCTGTTAGCAAAGCCATTCGCGTCGGTCGTATGCTGCCATAGCCACCATCTGCGATAAAGTCGCGTATATGAACAGTGATCCAATACTGGCAAACGTTTTTTATTCCAGTCTTTGATCACAATATCAATTTTTTTGCCGATGACCGGTTTTAGTCAGTAATGACCATCCTCAGATCTTTTCTGCACCATGTCCAAAAGTGATAAGTCCGTAATGGCATCGTCAAAAGATATATATTCAGCACAGCATCTTCACATAGATAAATAAGGTGTAGAATACGCCACATCATCCATACAGTCATTTTTGCAACTCAAAAAATTACTGTATGGACTATGTGGCCTATTCTACACCTTATTTTAGATCTATGTGATAATGCTGTGCTGAGTATATTTATATCTTTTGACGATGCCATTACTGCCTTATCACTTTGGATATGGTGTAGAAAAGATCTGAGTATGGTCATTACTGACTGAAACCGGTCATCGTCAAAAAAATTGATGTTGTGACCAAAGACTGGAATAAAAAACATTTAACGCCAAATTTCGCTGCACTACCCAAATGGATATGTTCGTCGTACGTCCCACATTGATTTCTGATGGTATTTCACCCAGTGTTGCTTGTCTGTTAGCACTGGCAACTCCATGCAAACGCCGCTGCTCTCGGTCGTTAAGTGAAGGCAGTCGGCCGCTGCGCTGTCCGTGGTGAGAGGTAATGCCTCAAATTTGATATTCTCGGCACGCTCTCGAAACTGTGGATGTCGTTATATTGAATTCCGTAATTCAGAAACCGGTCATATGAATAATAAAAAAAAATTTGCAATCAAGACGGATTTTAAGTAACATTATAAAATCACTGACTGCTGTTATCCCGTAAGACATTATGTCTGTTTTTGCCATCTCTTTATGTGCATATCGCTGTCCCACGACTTTTGTCATGTCAGTGAATTGTAATCAGACCAACAGCCTGACGGTAATTTCGCCCTGCCAGTAGTAAATGGAATCTAATGCTCGGAATCACGGTCAGGGGAGGAAGCTACCAGTCAGGTCATTGTCTTAAGCTGACCTGATTGGAGGATTGCAGCAACTCTGGCGATGCGCACACAGTTGTTTTGCGCCGTCGCTGGGAGGCCGTCGCTGTGGCTGGTGCAGCAGCCTCTGGTAAACAGGAAGTGTTGGCCGGTTGTTGGACGTCGGCGGTCGCCATTAACACGCTGTTGCCGTTGCCGTTGCTGTGTCTGCCCTAACGAGCAGCAGGAAGACGGTCGTCACCTCACGACAGACAAGAGACAGCTACTTTGGATCGTCTCTGTTTCTTCGCAGACACTACCAACACCCCCCCTCCCCCCCCCCCCCCCGCCCCACCTCCCGGTCGGAAACAGCACAGTGGCGGCCACTGTAGTGTCAGGGCGATTCCCGTTTATCACGTAAACAACAGCGCTGTGGGCGCGTCTGGAACCGGCAGCCAGCGCGCGGTCTCGTAAACCGGTCACCTGCCAGATTAACCGCGCAATTTACTCGTTCTGGCCGCGGCGTAAATTATCACGTCGCCGGATTTACGCCACGTGTGACAGATAAATCAGACTAAATTTACAACCGTTCTCGCGTTGTTGTAAACCTGTCATCACACCCAAGGTTCGTCTCAACACTACAGTGCTTTGCTCCTCACGACATGCGCTTCCTCCGAGCTCTGAACTGTCTTAAGCAGCCATTTATACAGTATACCTGACAAGCCCCCATACCACCAAGTAAAAAAAAATTGTACAGTGTGTCCCCCGTACATGAACTAATCAGAAGTATGCGGGCAACACCTGTGTAAATGTCCATGTCCACCTGCTTAACTGAGTGGTTATGTTCTTGCCTCCCATGCAGTGAGCCCAGGTTCGATTCCCGGCCAGGTTGGAGATTGTCTCCACTTGTGGATTGGGTGTTGTGTTGTCCTCATCATAATTCCATCCTCATCACCTGCATGTCTGTAGCCCAATGTGCTGTCGACTGAAATAAGAATCGTACTTTGCACTGCACAGTTGACAAGTAGATGGCACGAGAAGGAGACCCATTAATACATAAGGATTCGAGAGGTACTGTCTGTAGAGAGGCAGTAACAGCATAATGGACCACTCAGAAGAGCTGAGCGACCCCCCAACTTGTCCTATACCCACATTAAAATCAGGTGATAGTTGACGTCTGTCACTTGCCACATCTGCTGCTGAGGTGATAGTTGACATCTGTCACTTGCCACTACAATGTTGCCATAAACGCTGCCACAGCGATAGTTGATACTTGTTACTTGCCACTACAATGTTGCCACATCTGCTGCTGACATGATAGTTGTATCTGCCACTTGCCACTACGCTGTTGCCACATCTACTGCTGATGTGATAGTTCACATCTGTGACTTGCCAGTGCACTATTGCCGCTTCTGCTGCTATGATGATAGTTGACGTCTTTCACTCGCCATTACAATGTTGTCACATCTGCTGCTGGCTACTGCTCGCTTTATATACAGGGTGTTTAAAAAATGACCGGTATATTTGAAACGGCAATAAAAACTAAACGAGCAGCGATAGAAATACACCGTTTGTTGCAATATGCTTGGGACAACAGTACATTTTCAGGCGGACAAACTTTCGAAATTACAGTAGTTACAATTTTCAACAACATATGGCGCTGCAAGTGATGTGAAAGATATAGAAGACAACGCAGTCTGTGGGTGCGCCATTCTGTACGTCGTCTTTCTGCTGTAAGCGTGTGATGTTCACAACGTGCAAGTGTGCTGTAGACAACATGGTTTATTCCTTAGAACAGAGGATTTTTCTGGTGTTGGAATTCCACCGCCTAGAACACAGTGTTGTTGCAACAAGACGAAGTTTTCAACGGAGGTTTAATGTAACCAAAGGACCGAAAAGCGATACAATAAAGGATCTGTTTGAAAAATTTCAACGGACTGGGAACGTGACGGATGAACGTGCTGGAAAGGTAGGGCGACCGCGTACGGCAACCACAGAGGGCAACGTGCAGCTAGTGCAGCAGGTGATCCAACAGCGGCCTCGGGTTTCCGTTCGCCGTGTTGCAGCTGCGGTCCAAATGACGCCAACGTCCACGTATCGTCTCATGCGCCAGAGTTTACACCTCTATCCATACAAAATTCAAACGCGGCAACCCCTCAGCGCCGCTACCATTGCTGCACGAGAGACATTCGCTAACGATATAGTGCACAGGATTGATGACAGCGATATGCATGTGGGCAGCATTTGGTTTACTGATGAAGCTTATTTTTACCTGGACGGCTTCGTCAATAAATAGAACTGGCGCATATGGGGAACCGAAAAGCCCCATGTTGCAGTCCCATCGTCCCTGCATCCTCAAAAAGTACTGGTCTGGGCCGCCATTTCTTCCAAAGGAATCATTGGCCCATTTTTCAGATCCGAAACGATTACTGCATCACGCTATCTGGACATTCTTCGTGAATTTGTGGCGGTACAAACTGCCTTAGACGACACTGCGAACACCTCGTGGTTTATGCAAGATGGTGCTCGGCCACATCGCACGGCCGACGTCTTTAATTCCCTGAATGAATATTTCGATGATCGTGTGATTGCTTTGGGCTATCCGAAACATACAGGAGGCGGCGTGGATTGGCCTCCCTATTCGCCAGACATGAACCCCTGTGACTTCTTTCTGTGGGGACACTTGAAAGACCAGGTGTACCGCCAGAATCCAGAAACAATTGAACAGCTGAAGCAGTACATCTCATCTGCATGTGAAGCCATTCCGCCAGAAACGTTGTCAAAGGTTTCGGGTAATTTCATTCAGAGACTACGCCATATTATTGCTACGCATGGTGGATATGTGGAAAATATCGTACTATAGAGTTTCCCAGACCGCAGCGCCATCTGTTGTTGAAAATTGTAACTACTGTAATTTCGAAAGTTTGTCTGCCTGAAAATGTACTGTTGTCCCAAGCATATTGCAACAAACGGTGTATTTCTATCGCTGCTCGTTTAGTTTTTATTGCCGTTTCAAATATACCGGTCATTTTTGAAACACCCTGTATATACTGAGCGAGGTGGCGCAGTGGTTAGCACACTGGACTCGCATTCGGGAGGACGACGGTTCAATCCCGTCTCCAGCCATCCTGATTTAGATTTTCCATGATTTCCCTAAATCGTGTCAGGCAAATGCCAGGATGGTTCCTTTGAAAGGGCACGCCGAATTCCTTCCCCATCCTTCCCTAACCCGAGCTTGCGCTCCGTCTCTAACGACCTCGTTGTCGACGGGACGTTAAACAACACTAACCTAACCCTATATATATATATATATATATATATATATATATATATATATATATATATATATATATATGCTCGCTTATATATATATGCTTATATATATATGCTCGCTTATATATATATATATATATATATATATATATATATATATATATATATATATATATATATATATATATATATATATATAAGCGAGCAGTAGCCAGCAACAGATGTGACAACATTGTAATGGCGAGTGTGGCGGTGTGGGATCCTTACCAGATAGGATTGACGGAGTATATCGGAAAAGTTCAAGAAAAGGGCAGCACGTTTTGTATTATTGCGAAATATGGGAGAGACTCAGTTAAATGACACAGGATTTCCGCTGGGCATCATTAAGACAAAGGCATTTTTCGTTGCAACGGAATCTTCTCACGAAATTCCAGTTATCAACTTTCTCCTCCGAATGCGAAAATATTTTTTTGACACCGACCGACATAGGGAGAAACGATCACCACGATAAAGCAAGGGAAATTAGAGCTCGTACGGAAAGATACAGGTGTTCGTTCTTTCCACGCGCCATACAGGATTGCAATAATAGAGAATTGTGAAGGTGGGCCGATGAACCCTCTGCCTGGCACTGTGTGTCTATATCGTACTCCTCCGAGGTCACATCTACATCTACATCATATGTGTGATATACAGAGTATGCATGTAAATGTAGATGAAGTTGTGGTCTCGGAGGGGTACGAGATAGACAATAGACACACGGCATTGAAACGGCAACGGTCTCCCCCCCCCCCCCCCTCTCCAGTTCGCCGCCACCTTCTGTGTAACCTGCACGCCTTTTTTGAGCACTTTAGAAATGTACCTGTAGAGAGACAAACTGTGATGAGTCCTAGGCACCTCCTCATTTCTTCCCTTATCACTCCACCTACTTTTGAACATTCGTCTGTAGCACCACATCTCCAATGCTTCGATTCTCTTCTATTGTGGTTTTCGCACAGTCCGTGTTTCACTACCGAACAATCCCGTGCCTCAAACATACATTCCAAGAAATTTCTTCCTCAAATTAAGGCCGATATTTGATATTAGTAGACTTCCCTTGGCCAGGAATGTCCTTCTTGCCAGCGACAGACTGCTTTTGATGTCCTCCGTCCGTCATTGGATATTTTACTGCCTAGCTAGCAGAATTACTTAACTTCATCTACTTCGTGATCGCCAATATTGATGTTAAGTTTCTCGATGTTTCATGTCTGCTACTTCTCATTACTTTCTTCTTTCTTCCTTTTACTCTCAGTCCATATTCTGTACTCATTAGACTGCTCATTTCACTCAGGATAGCAATATCATCAGCGAATCATATAATTGATATCCTTTCACGTTGAATTTTAATTCCACTCTTGAACCTTTCTTTTATTTCCATTGCCGGCCGGTGTGGCCGAGCGGTTCTAAGCGCTTCAGTCTGGAATCGCGCGACCGCTACGGTCGCAGGTTCGAGTCCTCCCTCGCGCATGGATGTGTGGGATGTCCATAGGTTAGTTAGGTTTAAGTAGTTCTAAGTTCTAGGGGACTGATGACCTCAGATGTTAAGTCCTATAGTGCTCAGAGCCATTTGAACTATTTTTATTTCCATTATTTCCACGTCTCTTCGATGTACAGACTGAACAGTGGGGACGAAAGACTGGATCCCTGTCCTACACCCTTTTCAATCTGAGCACTTCGTTCTTGATCTTCCAGTCTTACTGGTTTCCTCTTGCCTCTGGTACATATTGTATAATACACGTCTGTCCCTATAGCTTACCCCTATTTTTCTCAGAATTTCTTGCACCATTTGACATTATCGACCGATGTTTCCAGGTCGAAAAATCCTATGAATGTGCCTTAATTTTTCTTTTGTCATGTTTCCATTATTATGTATTCACTCATAAAGGATGACCTGCTATTACGAGAGAACCTCTTGCACTAGCACTGACTGTTTCCATGAATCTTTCAAACTAACCACGTACACTGAAGTACTTTGTTCAACTTTCGTACAGTTTACTAAACTCTAATTTGGAAACCAATTTGGTTTGTTATTGCTGAAGACCACACAAAGAGCGTGTCCTACGAAATAACGAGAAATATTTTCTTTAGAAAATGAAACGTAGCCTTGGATGCGCAAAGTGCCTGGAGACGTAAACAACTTAGCAGCTAGACAGACGGCCGGAGCTCCCGCAGACAGGGCCGGGCTGGAACACCTGACTCTTCTGCGATCCTGCAGCTCTTGCGGGATAAGCGGATTTTTGCAACCAGCACACAGGCGGGCTAAGAATTTACTCCCTGTCTAGCAGTGTTGCATAGTGTGCTGTACTCTACGACACTTGTTATTAGAAGTTAGTTTCAATATACAAAAATTCAACCATCACTCCATATAAACGCTATATTTGTCTTCTGTTAAGGTGCAGCAGTTTGAAATTTGGCTCAAGGCTGCCCACAACGGTACTCTGTAACGATACAAAATTGTGGCGCCCTGATACGTCACCCTCGGACTCGGAAAAGCTTCAAAACTTCAAAGGCGAGAGGTCACAAGTTGATGGGAAGTGTAAAGTGGATTAAAAACCTCACATTGACAGCAAATTTTATCACAATTCTGCCCAAATCCACTGTGGACGTGTCTCCGATATGGAGGTCAACAAAGCCTCTCCTACCCACATTTCAGCCCTTCTTTTAGAGGTCCTTGCGATTGCTGTCTCGACAGCGACGACACAGCGTTGAAATCATGCGATTTTCTTATGGATCATCATCATCATCATTTAAGACTGATTACGCCTTTCAGCGTTCAGTCTGGAGCATAGCCCCCCTTATAAAATTCCTCCATGATCCCCTATTCAGTGCTAACATTGGTGCCTCTTCTGATGTTAAACCTATTACTTCAAAATCATTCTTAACCGAATCCAGGTACCTTCTCCTCGGTCTGCCCCGACTCCTCCTACCCTCTATTGCTGAATCCACGAGTCTCTTGGGTAACCTTGCTTCTCCCATGCGTGTAACATGACCCCACCATCTAAGCCAGTTCGCCCTGACCGCTACATCTATAGAGTTCATTCCCAGTTTTTCTTTGATTTCCTCATTGTGGACACCCTCCTGCCATTGTTCCCATCTACTAGTACCTGCAATCATCCTAGCTACTTTCACATCCGTAACCTCAACCTTGTTGATACGGTAACCTGAATCCACCCAGCTTGCACTCCTATACAACAAAGTTGGTCGAAAGATTGAACGGTGCACAGATAACTTAGTCTTGGTACTGACTTCCTTCTTGCAGAAGAGAGTAGATCGTAGCTGAGCGCTCACTGCATTAGCTTTGCTACACCTCGCTTCCAGTTCTTTCACTATGTTGCCATCCTGTGAGAATATGCATCCTAAGTACTTGAAACCGTCGACCTGCTCTAACTTTGTTCCTCCTATTTGGCACTCAATCCGTTTATATTTCTTTCCCACTGACATTACTTTCGTTTCGGAGATGCTAATCTTCATACCATAGTCCTTACATTTCTGATCTAGCTCTGAAAACTTACTTTGCAAACTTTCAATCGAACCTGCCATCACAACTAAGTCATCCGCATATGCGAGAATGCTTATTTTGTGCTCACATATCTTAATCTCACCCAGCCAGTCTATTGTTTTCAACATATGATCCATAAATAATACGAACAACAGTGGAGACAGGTTGCAGCCTTGTCTTACCCCTGAAACTACTCTGAACCATGAACTCAATTTACCATCAACTCTAACTGCTGCCTGACTATCCATGTAAAGACCTTTAATTGCTTGCAAAAGTTTGCCTCCTATTCCATAATCTCGTAGAACAGACAATAACTTCCTCCTAGAAACCCGGTCATATGCCTTTTCTAGATCTATAAAGCATAGATACAATTCCCTGTTCCACTCATAACACTTCTCCATTATTTGCCGTAAGCTTAAGATCTGGTCCTGACAACCTCTAAGAGGCCTAAACCCACACTGATTTTCATCCAATTGGTCCTCAACTAATACTCGCACTTTCCTTTCAGCAATACCTGAGAACATTTTACCCACAACGCTGATTAAAGAGATACCTCTGTAGTTGTTACAATCTTTTCTGTTTCCATGTTTAAAGAATGGTGTGATTACTGCTTTCGTCCAGTCTGGTGGAACCTGTCCCGACTCCCAGGCCATTTCAATTATCCTGTGTAGCCATTTAAGACCTGACATTCCACTGTATTTGATGACTTCTGACTTAATTTCATCCACCCCAGCTGCTTTATTGCACTGCAATCTATTGACCATTTTTTCCACTTCCTCAAATGTGATCCTATTTCCATCATCATTCCTATCCCATTCTACCTCGAAATCTGAAACATTACTGATCAACTCTTCAAAATATTCCCTCCATCTGCCCAAGGCATCCACAGGCTTCACCAGCAGTTTTCCTGACCTGTCCAAAATACTTGTCATTTCCTTCTTACCTCCCTTTCGAAGACTGCTAATTACACTCCAGAATGGTTTTCCAGCAGCTTGACCCATAGTCTCCAACCTGTTTCCAAAGTCTTCCCAAGATTTCTTCTTGGATGCTGCAATTATCTGTTTGGCTTTGTTTCTTTCTTCAACATAACTTTCTCTGTCTACCTGAGTTCTAGTATGTAGCCATTTCTGATACGCCTTCTTTATCCTTTTACAGGCTGCCTTGACTGTGTCATTCCACCAAGCTGTTTGCTTCATCCTACTTTCTTAAGGATGACCGAGAAAAACATTTCAGACCCACCGCCGCTCACAATCAACACTAAAGGTCTTCTGTGGTGGCGTAAATGGCTTCACTGAAACCACAGGTTTCCTTTCTGGGCTTATTACACATTTTTTGCGGTCGTAAACGACAGTTCGTAGTGTGATCAGCATCAGGACGACGTTCGTGACAGCCTCTGACACTGCTGACTCAGGACTGTTCAACTGTTGTCTAAGGATCTGTTGAGGTAGTGAACCCACTGAACATGATCGCCCCCCACCCCGCCCCCACCCTTTGGAGTGCTCCACTGTCACAGTTTTGGCTCTCCTGCAGAGTCCGCACAGGATGTTGTGGCCGATGCGCAGTGGCCAGTTTTCGTCCATGGCGCTGGGCGAGTTCATTCGTTCATTCAGAAGGGGAGGCCGACAGTGTCCGCCACCTCTCAGCCAGTCGGCGATGGCAGAATCCACGCGCACGTCCTTCAGGCCATCTCAAACGATTTTACAGAAACTATTCGGTAAACAAATTTCATTGTTGCTTCAGTTATAGCTTTAAATGTCAGGTTCATTATGATGTGCCCATCATTTCGTTAACGGTCATATTTATTGTGGTATCTACGGGGAGGTAACATACTGCTTGAAATTAGGAAAAGTTTGCAATGAAAAATAGAGTTCGCTAAGAGTTTGGTGTGTACTACATGATATGTTGCTGCGTGTGAAATTTAGCTAACATATTCAATTTTTCTCTAGACTTGGGTGGAGGTCTGTACCTATCACGAAATTCGATAAAATTGATCTGACGTAACACACTCATTTGCGATCGCGCCGCGCCAGTGAAAAATAAAATGTCGTGTGACTAGGGCCTCCAGCCGGGTGCCTGCTGCATCTTTTTAGTTGACGTCACTTCGGCGACCTGAGGTTCAATGAGGATCAGTTGATGATGGAAACACCACACCACCTAGTCCCTGAGCGGCAAAAGACTCCGACCCAGCCGGGAATCGAGCCTGGCCCCTTAGCATGGCTTTCTGTCCCACTGACCACATTTTTCTTGTTTTTTAATATCATTTTGCTTCTGATTGTTCGTTCTATTTGTTTGGGGCAGACGACCTATGACGCTTGTTTAAGTTCATTGTCGTTCCATTAGCTCAGCTTCTTATAACAGAGGGCCGCTAACCCTCTGACCGAACACGCTTAGCTACCGTGCCGGCGGCCGCTGAGCTGTCGAGGCGAATGCCGCGCCAGTGAAATATCGACACTTGCCCTAGTATTTTAAAAATGGTTTGAAATATCGGAATGGGATTTTTGCAAATGATAGAACATAAGGAGAAGAGTATTTTACCCTGTGCTTATGAAAAACTTCATTATGTGTGATTCCACTAACTACCGACATTTTTGGCAGAATATTGTGATTAAAACTGAAGAAACTGCAAAAAGGCGGGAATTTAAGGAGATGGAACCTGGATAAACTGAAAGAACCAGAGGTTGTACAGAGTTTCAGTGAGAGCGTAAGGGAACAATTGACAGGAATGGGGGAAAGAAATACAGTAGAAGAAGAATGGGTAGCTTTGAGGGATGAAGTGGTGAAGGCAGCAGAGGATCAAGTAGGTAAAAAGACGAGGGCTAGTAGAAATCCGTGGGTAACGGAAGAGATGCTGAATTAAATTGATGGAAGGAGAAAATACAAAAATGCAGCAAGTGAAGCAGGCAAAAATGAATACAAACGTCTCAAAAATGAGATCGATAGGAAGTGCAAAATGGTTAAGCAGGTATGGCTAGAGGACAAATGTAAGGATGTAGAGTCTTATGTCACTAGGGGTAAAATAGATACTGCCTATAGGGAAATTAAAGAGACCTTCGGAGAAAAGAGAACCACTTGCATGAATATCAAGAGCTCAGATGGAAACCCAGTTCTAAGCGAAGAAGGGAAAGCAGAAAGGTGGAAGGAGTATATAGAGGGTCTATACAGGGGCGATGTTCTTGAGGACAATATTATGGAAATGGAAGAGTAGGTAGATAAAGATGAAATGGGAGATATGATACTGCGTCAAGAGTTTGACACAGCACTGAAAGACCTAAGTGGAAATAAGGCCCCGGGAGTAGACAACACTCCATTATAACTACTGACAGCCTTGGGAGAGCCAGTCCTGACAAAATTCTACCATCTGGTGAGCAAGATGTATGAGACAGGCGAAATTCCCTCAGACTTCAAGAAGTATGTAATAATTCCAATCCCAAAGAAAGCAGGTGTTGACAGATGTGAAAACTACCGAACTATCAGTTTAATAAGTCACAGCTGCAAAATACTAACACGAATTCTTTACAGACGAATGGAAAAACTAGTAGAAGCCGACCTTGGGGAAGATCAGTTTGGATTCCGTAGAAATATTGGAACACGTGAGGCAATACTGACCCTACAACTTATCTTAGAAGCTAGATTAAGGAAAGACAAACCTACGTTCCTAGCATTTGTAGACTTAGAGAAAGCATTTGACAATGTTGACTGGAACACTCTCTTTCAAATTCTGAAGGTGGCAGGGGTAAAATACAGGGAGCGAAAAGCTATTTACAATTTGTACAGAAACCAGATGGCAGTTATGAGTCGAGGGCATGAAAGGGAAGCAGTGGTTGGGAAGGGAGTGAGACAGGGTTGTAGCCTCTCCCCAATGTTGTTGAATCTATATATTGAGCAAGCAGTAAAGGAAACAAAAGAAAAATTCGGAATAGGTATTAAAATCCATGGAGAAGAAATAAAAACTTTGAGGTTCGCCGATGGCATTGTAATTCTCTCAGAGACAGCAAAGGACTTGGAAGAGCAGTTGAACGGAATGGATAGTGTCTTGAAAGGAGGATATAAGATGAACATCAACAAAAGCAAATCAAGGATAATGGAATGTAGTCGAATTAAGTCAGGTGATGCTGAGGGTATTAGATTAGGAAATGAGACACTTAAAGTAGTCAAGGAGTTTTGCTACTTGGGGAGCAAAATAACTGATGATGGTCGAAGTAGAGAGGATATACAATGTAGACTGGCAATGGCAAGGAAAGCGTCTCTGAAGAAGAGAAATTTGTTAACATCGAGTATAGATTTAAATGTCAGGAACTCGTTTCTGAAAGTATTTGTATGGAAGTGCAACATGGACGATAAATAGTTTGGACAAGAAGAGAAGCTTTCGAAATGTGGTGCTATAGAAGAATGCTGAAGATTAGACGGGTAGATCACATAACTAATAAGGAAGTATTCAATAGGATTGGGGAGAAGAGAAGTTTGTGGCACAACTTGACCATAAGAAGGGATCGGTTGGTAGGACATGTTCTGAGGCATCAAGGGATCTCCAGTTTAGTATTGGAGAGCAGCGTGGAGGGTAAAAATCGTAGAAGGAGACCAAAAGATGAATAGACTAAATAGATACAGAAGGATGTATGTTGCAGTATGTACTGGGAGATGAAGAAGCTTGCACAGGATAGAGTAGCATGGAGAGCTGCATCAAACCAGTCTCAGGACTGAAGACCAGAACAACAACAACATTGTGATTTTTAAGGGCCATCGATAGCGAATGTGCTTTGTAATCAGGTACTGACCTTACTTTCCCTCAGTTCCTCAATAAATTTAATAAACCACTGTTTCAGAATTCTCACGCAGTTGTCTGTACACCACATTGGTGAGGTGACACTGTGTAAAAACTGCTATTATTCGGAAAAGAAGCAAATATAAACATCAAACAAAAGAACTGTGTAAGTTTTACTCAAAATTCGCCACGCGTGACACTTACCTGGAAGTTAGTAAATATTTAACTAAGCCAGGCAAAAATAAGACTCTGCGTTTTTGGCGGAGTTATTTTTGCGTACTAACCAAAGCATAGGTGACAGATCTTTTTGAATGGCCACCCTGCAACTGTGGGTGTGGAGAGGCCTCGCTTAATATTTTCACAAAATGTGAGTGTAGACTTCAGTTAAGAATGACAGTTCCCCTGCCTGCCTTGCATCTCCCACGACTATCGCTCGCCTCATGCGTGCTCTGTCACCTGCGTGTCTGCCAGGTATGCTACTCTGTGCGGACTCCACAACGTGGAATGACTAGGATCTGTCCAAATTATTCGGCGAAATATGAAAGCGATCCGAAGCAGCAGAGGGTGTTTATGGTTTTTCAGACTCCTATCTTGCGCCCTCCTGTGGCATGATTGCGAAGTGTTGCATCGTTGACACATCTGTCAATAAAATGGCGAAGGGTCTCTTGGTAACACTTTCAGTGCCACCTGCCTCGCTTTGTTGAGCATTTTAACCCTCACATAGTACCAGCTCTGGGGAAACATTGTATCTCTGTTGTCTTTTTTGACGTCATAGTGATTCTCGCAGCAAATGGCCTTGCCGCAGTGGCAACACCGGTCCTGTCAGGTCACCGAAGTTAAGCGCTGTCAGGCTGGGCTAGAACTTGGATGGGTGAACATCCAGTCAGCGGAGCTCTGTTGGCAAGTGGGGTGCACTCAGTCCTTACGAGGCAAACTGAGGAGCTACTTCATTGAAAAGTAGCTGCTCCGGCCTCATAAAACTAACATACGACCATGGGAGCGGTGTGCTGAGCACATATCCCTCCATATCCACATTCAGTAACGCATATGTGTGAGGTTGAAACGGCGGTCGGACGGTACCATTCAACCGAAGTTTAGTTTTTAGTGATTCTAGCAATTTTATGGCGATAAAAGGTAAAATATTTCCACAAAAGAGTAATGATTTATTAAGAGACGCATGCACAGTGCTGAAATTACAACTCCATAATAGCTTACAGTAATTAAGTTAGCCGGCAGGGTGGCCGAGCGGTTCTAGGCGCTACAATCTGGAACCGCGCGACCGCTACGGTCGCAGGTTCGAATCCTGCCTCGGGCATGGGTGTGTGTGATGTCCTTAGGTTAGTTAGGTTTAAGTAGTTCTAAGTTATAGGGGACTGATGACCGTAGAAGTTAAGTCCCATAGTGCTCAGAGAGATTTGAACCATTTAATTACGTTACGTTTAAGTTGTAATTGGCTATGTTTGAAATATAAAAACGTATACATTATTTAGTTTCCTTAGCTAAAAAAATATTTTAACATGAAATACTCTTACAACTCACACTATGTAACAATACCGTAATTAATGAATATGTTGTATAATATCACTTATAAAGAATTGTGTTGGAAGTAGACTTCTATTCACCCTCCGTGTCATATGATGAACACTCATTACACACCACGCGTGTTCTTTACAGACAAACTTGTCACGCTCATCACACCATTGATTCACTTTCCTGTCCTGTGGCCTTGGGCAAGGATCACATAATTTTCGTTTGAGGTTCGGAACATTATATGTAATTGTTATCTATGGTGATGTGATATGATGTGGAGTATTTGCAGTTTCCTTGAAACCTGCTCGGCACATCAGGTAGTACTATGTCGTAAGTTATCTATCAATTTCTAGATTCCTGTATGCAGTTTTAATCTTCTTCACATCCATTCATATCCACTACATCTTTGAACTTTATATCTTCCTCTATCATATCTACATCACCATCAGTCTAATCCACATTTCAAAAATTAATTCATTATCAGTATCATCTTTTGTGAATCTACTAAATTGTAAATTTAGCATATTACTTGATACATGATTCCTTATAAAATCCATAGTAAAAGCCAAGTGTTGTGCTTCCTTTGCTTAATCGGTACTAAGCATATAACACATAAGTTGAGTACTGTAGCAGTAAAGTTACAGTACTAAGTGATAATTCTTATCATTGATTTTCGTTCAGTAATTATAGATGTGTTCTTCTTCATTGCAGACTAATATGTCCTGGATATTGCTTGTGTGAAACATTTGTACAACTTCAGATTAGGATTTGAGTCGAGTAGGGTTCGGTTTGGGGATTAGCAACCATGGTCTGAACAAAACAGTTATTTCATTTTATATGAACAGAGCAAAAATACACTTCCATGTAAATAAAATATTTCTGTAGCTCATAAAAAAACTTAGGTGGCTTTCCCCACTGCCAGTACAAAAATGTCTCCATTAAATAAAGTAATAAAATCCAACTTTTGCTCTAATATACATAACCAGAAAACGACACTAACAGTTGACCATTCATAGTCCTCAGCCACAACCAGTCATCATATCTGAAACAACTTCAGCAGTAAAAAATAAGATGGCAAAACAATACCACACATCTAAGCAATGATCTAATACTACTATCATCACTAGACATCTATCATAACAAGCTACTCGTACCTAGGCATATATCTTGCAATACTCTTATACAATAGCACAAACAATTGATTATTCACACAGAACAAGAAACGAGATGAATTCTTAGCAGTACAGATTAATGTCAACAGTTTTGGATTAATACAATTGATTATGCTCATAGCATGTAGGTCACAACCAGAACTTCTCTTGGTTACAGCACTTACACCTGCACTCAAGTGTGACATTAGTTTATAACCACAACTTGTCACATGACAGTCGTGGAATTCTGTGTGAACTTTGTACCTAGCAAACACACCCAAGGCACCAATCGTATACCAACCACAACTTGTCACAAGACAGTCATCTAATTCCATGTGATATTTGTGCCTAGCAAACACATCCAATGCACCAATTGTATACCACACTGTGGTATCAACTATAAAACTGCCAGCTTGAAATTCAGCTGCAAAAGCATTTGACTGTATGAATCACAATATTCTCTTAGATAAACTGAAGTTTTATGGAATAGGTGGTAAAGCCAGTCAAAGGATAATGTCACATCTGAGCAAAAGAATGCAGAAAGTTGTACTCAGTAATTACAGTAACGAAGTGCAAGGAAATTATTCTAACTGCGGTGAAATCTTTGGTATTCCCCAAGGCTAAATCATAGGTCCACCATTGTTCCTCATACACGTAAGTGATCTTCCTTCTAATATATAACAAATGGGGTCAGTTCTATTTGCTGATGACACTAGTATTCTAATCATCCAAGAATATGTGCAACAACAGAGGAAATGGTAAATGAGGTTCTTAAAAATGTCATTGACAGGTATTCTGAAAATATCTCTATGTCAATTTAAAAAATGACACAACATATTCATTTCTGCACATCTAATGGTACTATACAAATGATAACACATGGAAATGAAATAATATATAGGGTGGGAACTTGATAATTCTTGTGTGTATATTGATGAGAGTTTAAATTGAAAAAAAAGGCATACTGGAAATCCTAAAACAACTTAGTTCAATCATATTTCAACATAGAATCATAAAAAATCTCAGGGAAAAGACATATTTTACACAATTTCATTCAATAATGTCATATGGAATAATGTTCTGGGCTAACTCATACTTCAGAAAGAAGGCTTTATTGTTCGAAAACGTGCTATAAGAATAATATTCGCTGCTCATCAACACTCACCTTGTAGACACATGTTCAAGGAGTTAGTCACTCTGACTAGTGGCTCACAGTATATTTATTCCCTCATGAAGTTTGTTCTAAATAAATCATAGCAGTTAAAAAGGAACAATGATGACATAATTCCAATATCTACAGGAAAATTGACACTCATTATTCCACATTATGATTGTCTTCGGAAAAAAAGAGGGTTGTAAGGATTTACAATGTCACAACTAAAATGTTTGACAAACAGTGATATAAAATGTCTGACAGACTGCAAAGCAAATTTTGAAAACAAACTGACAAAATGTTCATCAATGACAACTCCTTCTATTCCATAGAAACATTCACTTTATTCATTATGAATAAAAATAGCACTGGTGTAATATCCTACAATATTTATTACTTATTTCACAAATGTGTTTTCAGCTGTTATGCCATTACCAAGTACAAAGACAAGCAGCTGGGATAACTTGTGCCATGAAATTTTGTTGGATCAAAGATCTTTAAATAAGAGTATCTACACAGTATATCCATTTCTGAAAACGAAGGTATTAAAGTTAGATTTAGGAATAAAATGAGAGGAATTATTTGTGTAAGTGGAATGTAAAATTGTTTAGCTAATATAAAATATATGACGCATTGACTATTGCTCTATGTACAAATTACAACAGTTGATCATAGAAGAAAATAAATTTAACAATTAACATTGGTGGCATATTCAAAGTGTGTGGCAGAACAAAATGATTTTTTCTTGAATAGTACCTATTTGACAAGCAGATCAGGTATACCAGTGATATTAAGCAGGTACTTGAACACTGTTGTGTGTGTTTTCATTGATAAAGTATAAACTCTTTTACCAAGAACCAATGGAGCTCACATTTTTATGTTTAGTAATAGTAATAATAATAACCAAAAACTTAAAAATACTTATAAATGTTCAGAATGTAGATGTATTTACAAATCAATATGCAGTGTGAATGTGGAATCACTTGTTCCATATCAACATGATTTACCATGCAATTGATCCACAGAACATGAAACTAATAAACTCTGCTAGTGCTCCTCCTGGCATGCATAAAACCCTCTCTCCCTGTCACTGTGTTCAATGTCTGCTCCAACAAAGTGTTTTGTCTACACAGCAGTCATGCCCCACACTGACCATTAGCTGTGTCTGGCTGATTGTACCACAGCAGTTTCTCGAAATTCTCAACGTCGGTTCTGCCCAGAACTCGCCACCTTTTCTTGGCTCTGTTTTCACGAGTCTGTTATGCCTGTGCCTTTTTTCGTGTTTTGAGATGCTGGTTTCTTCTAGCTTCATTATATACTACATATGTTGCAGACACCATTTTGAGATAATTTCAAGTGATTGCTAGCTCTCTGAAAAGGTGTCTGGAAAATAAACACCTTTTTTTTTTTGGAGAGAGTTAGTATTTATAATTTAACTAACGATTTACAGTTGTTTTCTGGAAAACCTTCCGGGATGTAAGGTCGTGGTCCATGAAACTCTTCAGCTCCTAACGTTTCGTCAAGAGCTGCGCTGGACATCTTCAGAGGGGTGTTTCTCCTCCGGTGAGTCTTGCCCTCTGAAGATGTCCAGCGCAGCTCTGGACGAAACGTTAGGAGCTGAAGAGTTTCATGGACCACGACCTTACATCCCGGAAGGTTTACCAGAAGATATGTCATCCGGTCGTGAAAGCCTTCATACTATAATTTACGGTTGATCCATGTTTGAGCTTTATCTCTTTTCTAAGTACATTTTAGCTTATACTTCTGACATGAAAGCTGGCTCAGTCCCACAAAAAATGAAACAGTCAAAAATCATAGCAGTACTAAAGTCCAGCAAGGCATCAGACCAGCCTAAGAAATATCGGTAAATCGCACTATTTAGCACTATTTATAAGTCATTTGAAAGAATTCCTTGCAGCCAGATGAATCCTTGCTTCTAACCATTACAGTGTTGTGCTCTAAGTGCAGTGTATTACACAATTTGGAGGTATGGACTGCTTTATTAATTATTAATACTTGTCTCATGCAAACGTACATCGAAACTAACTGAGAACATGTTAGCTGGAATGACACAGTAACTACGAGAAATGACACTCACTTCCCAGAAGTACTGAACAGTGGCGTACCACAGGGATCTGTTCTTGCTCCTCAGTTGTTTAATTTATACGTATATCTGATATACCACAGACACAGTCCAGTACGTTTTGCTGTGTGGACGACTGGGCAACAGCCACCCAATACAAAACCGTTGAAACGACTCAAGAAATCCTAAATTCTGACCTGGTCATCATCTCCACAAATGGAGGCTACAGCCAAACTCAAATAGAAAGGAAGTTTCCTGTTTCCATCTGTCCAATAGATTGGCACTCAGAACTGTTGCTGTCTACTTTGAACAACATGCACCCGATAAACCTTGGGCTCACTTTGCTAAGCTCAAAAGGAGAAACAACATTCTCCATGAACTCTGTAGTACTCGTTGGGAATTGTCAGCAGACCGCCTTCGAGTGTCAGTACTCGGACTGGTAAGCTCAATAGCAGAGTACTTTACGCCTATCTGGCTTAATAGTGCACCCATAAAAGAGATAGATGTGCAACTTAATGAAATCGTGCCCATCACTAGTGGGTCAATACGAACAAATCTCGCATGCTGATTCTGTATCTTGAGCCACATTCCACCTCCTGGTTTGAGACAAGAAAACGCGCTATTGCGTTAATGCCAGAAGGTTACGGATAACGGCAACCTTACTGAACGATGTATTCCCTGCAGAGCGAAAACGATTGACATCAAGACATCCTGCTCTCATCACAGCCAGGACTTTCAGGGCATCTGAATTCAATAAAATCTATAAATGGAAACATTTCTGGCAACAAAACTGACGTCCAGAACGCCTGAAACTGCCTTGTATCCGGAAGAAACTCCTCTGGAATTGACAAGCCTCGTGCAATTTGGACTAATCAGAACCACATCTGAATGGGCTGTGGAAGATGTGCTGACACTGTCCACAGGTGGGTCAAATCTTCACCACCATCATGTGAGTGTGGTGTGGAACGAAAGACATTTGTTCATGTTGGGTCAACATGTCCCTCGTGTGCCTACAAGGGTCCTTTCGAAGACTTCCTGACAGCGACGTGTGGCGTGATAAAATACGTAAAAGATCTTGATATCTGTATACAGCTCTTGTGATTTGTGTTGTTATTCGCTGGAGAACTGTGTTTAAATGTTGACATGTAGTAGTTTTGTAAACTACTAAATGATAAAAAAATAAAATAAATTACCCTACTTTGTTTCATGTAGGAACTTTAAGTCCACACCTCTGGCTTTGTAACACACCACTGTAAACAGTATGGCCAGTGACACCTAACGACCAAACCCTCCCAGTTGTTCGTACTGCAGCTGTACGTACAGTGTGCTAATGATGGCCCTGCATTACAGGCCATGCATGTTTACTATAGTTTCATCATATTTTAACATCATGTGTCGATGGCAGTCAGGGCTATAAATTATATTGGCCTCTTTTATTAATTTTATGGATACAGGTATGTCATTTGTTAGTTGCTTCTCAGTGTGACTCAGTGATACTAATTACAATGTTGTGAACTTCTCATAATGGTCTTGTAAAGTGTCAGATTATATGAATGTCAATTTCGATCCTTACATGAGAGTTTTTGTACGTCGTAACAGAAAGGTGAATATGTCACCTGACATACTTTGGCGAAAACGACCAGATTTGCGCATTAAAATGTACAGTATGCAATGAAAAGTGATGACACTCAATCCGCGGTATTATTACACTGAACCTAAATCCTGCATGTCAATGAGCGTGAGGTGAAACAAGCTGCTGGAGGATACGTTTCGTTTGGGAGCAGATGTGAGTAGCGAGATCACAGGCTTAGTACAACGGAAAGCTCTTAAAGCAACCCGCGGTGAAGGACAACGAACTGTCTTGGTGACTAATCCATGAGGACAAGTAGCGGGCCACTAGAGTGGTACGGAAAGAATCCTTAGAAAACTGTGTTGGGGAATTTCCAGAAGGATACAAACAAACAAGTGATGCAGTCGATCACGTGAACTGCACGTGGTATGTTCCTGATATACATATGTAACTTTAAGGCGCCTTTAACAGACACAAAATGTCCGATTGGCTGACACGAACTAGAAAGGAGTAAAGTGCCGAAATTTCGATGAAGTGTGATGGTACGCCCTTTGCGATTGGCAGAGATAATTTCCACAAAATAAAAGGGCCGCTCGTATTGGTCGGAAAAAGCCGTGACGTGGAGCGCGGAAGGACACAGGTGGGGGACAGTTTTGCTATGAGAGACACAAGACCGAAAACTTTGGAGACTCTCCTCTGAGTCAGCGTCAAGTGCAGAACAGGGTGCATCACGTTTTGTAGGACACGAAGGAGGAATTTGGAGTGAACACTGCTTTAAGCTAGATATTAGCTGAAGCGTCATTGAGCTCCAGCAGCGCAGAAACGAAACAGCAACATAGTAAATTGTTATTGCGAGAACTGAGAGGGCATTGTAATACGCACGCTGCTCTATCCATGCACTTGCATAGCGCAATATTTCAAGACTAGGGATGAGTGCATGTTTTCTCACCTAACGAGAAACATAGGACAGTTTTTGCTGGTAAAGTTAGCGAAGATTTTGATTAGCCTTTATAGGACTTTCAGAGGACAAGAGCAGCCATGTAGCCAACAGCTCATAGCAGCTAAGATAAATACCGCTAGCAGAGGTGTAAACTTGTTGGTTCACCAGCTTGCGTCGTCTGTGAACTCGAGCAACCTTGAGTAATCTTTTGCTTAAAGCCTAGCCATCCTTGATAGACTTGATTGTCATCCTAGATAGTACCAGACTTAGAATCGGAATCAGATGATTTGTCGTAATACTGGCTAGCTTCACGATGTAGTTGTAAGAATAATTTCGTAAAGAACCTTCTGGTCAAAATTTAATATTGTTGTGTTTAGAGTTATTCCGATTAATCAGGACGAAATGTGTTATCTTGTCTACTGTCCTAACATTGTCATGTTACAACCTATGTAAATTCGTATGTTTCTTTGATAATAATTCTGAATTAAAAACAATTTGTGTACAGCTAAAACACCTTTGTGCTCTGTCATAGAATAAGGGTCCACTCCTTACCCCAGTCATTTATTCTATAGATGCTAACGCACCCACAGGGTGTTCATGCTGATGTCTGACGAAAGAGAAAAGGAGTGGAGTGTCAGAATCTTATTCATAAACATGCATAGTCTTCGTTAGGCCAATCTGAAGTTGATAATTACCATTGATACTGGTCATCGAATGAAATAAGTACTTGCGATCATAGACTGTTTTGCTTTAGTACATATGGTGAAATCGAATAAGGTATCGGTCACTTCAGTATTGCATCTCTTGGTCTGTGACATTACAAGTGCTTAATACAATGCGTCAAACATAATTTCTAAGAGATTGCAGTGTCTCACACAACTGATTTTAGAACTATAATAGCAACATATTAATTCTTCATAATTTACAAGATCAAAATTAAAAGGTTATCAGTATTTCACTCAGCGTTGTTATTGTGAACACAGATCTGCAGCCCACACCTATACAAGAGAGTAAATACTGGGATACAGTGTTTATTTTTCTCGGTTCTGCTTATGTTCATAATAGGTCAGCCATTATATTATATTTTCTTGTGTTTTGGCATCTGCCAATTTTATATGATTCTGTAAATGAGAAAAATGGTGGCTTCGGTCAAAAGATACTTGAAATCGTTTATTACAGAATATCCATTACAGTTACTGTGTGACCAGCTTCAGCGTAAATATTAGTCTTCAAAATTCGTGTAATAAATGCACATGTAACAACTTCAGCATGGTGGCCTAGCGGTTCTAGGCGCGCCAGTCCGGAACCGCGCGACCGCTACGGTCGCAGGTTCGAATCCTGCCTCGGTCATGGATGTGTGTGATGTCCTTAGGTTAGTTAGGTTTAAGTAGTTCTAAGTTCTAGGGGACTGATGACCTTAGCAGTTAAGTCCAATAGTGCTCAGAGCCATTCGCCAACTTCAGCATGGCGTCAATACAAGAGACCTTGGAACCTAACAAAGAAATTTTAAACTGATCTCGTTCGTTAGCTGCTATGGTCTTTTGAACTAAAGCCATGTTGAAGTTGTAGCATGTGATTTTACTGCATGGTACTTTAACACTTTAATATTTACTGAAGATGGACACACAATGATAGATATCTATTTGATATAATAAATGATGTCAAACATCTTACGATCGAAGCTGTCATTTTTCTTACGGACAGTACTAATATTCCAGTAGTTGAGCAAATGGTTCCGAATAGAAACCAACCTGAGGTTGATATGGTGTGCTGGTTCCACCTGTGGACTCAGAAGCCGTTGTGGGTTTTCTGTCGGCAGCAGGTACAGGCAGGTCAACCTGTGAACGGGCGGAACGTCCTTCGAAAAGTATTGCATGTTTGCACACACATCTAATGACCAACTTGTTCTCTAAATGTCATCCATGATAAATAGTATCTGGAAATCGCTACCTTAGGTCCAAAACAATTTTGATTGCATTATAGACCGTAACTGTGTCTCAAATGTAAGAGAATTTGCGTGCTAAAGTGGCTTGTAATTTCCCAATTTCCCTAGCATTTTCGAAACTCTCAGTTTTCATTCTACTTCATTGCCGTAAAACTGAATAAGAAATTTATGCATCTAATTGCTTTTACTGCCTCTTTACGCGCTACTTTCAACACTTAGTATGGTTCCCCACAAATTTTGTTGGACGCAGCGAAGGTTCCTTGCAGATAGCGGCGTGTCTATGAACTAGCGTGGCTCTGTGTTACCTTCGTTTGCAGTGCGACGCTACGAATCAGATTTCCACTGCTTGACGTCACGACCCGCTTGTTTCAGCAGTCGCCGCCGGGCGGCGCGCGGCGCGTCGAGCTGGTGCTGACGTCATCGGGCAGTATCGAGTCGCGCCTGTGGAGGGCGCGCAGGTCGCGCAAGCGCCGCTGGAAGGAGGCGCGCATGCGTCAGCTGCGGCGGCGCGGCGTCGACCCGTGAGTATCTGTATGCACATCTGCATCTGTGTGTGCATCTACACAGCTGTCAGGTGTTTTCGGCGTGCAGGCTCTCTTAGCATTGCACGCTTTAAGCAGTGCAGGGCGTGAGTGCAGTGAGGCAAACACTTCAGAATTGGGAAATAATCTTTACAGGTGTACCACAGGGGTCGATACTGGGTTCGCTTCTGTTCTCATTATATGTAAATTACTTGCCATCATATATCAAAGAAGGAATCGTTTTCACCTCAATAAAACAATGCAATGAAGCCAGGGAAAGTGCTACTTCAAAATGGAGAGTAATCGTTACAGATGCACTACAGGGCCGATGTTGGATCCCCTCTTGTTCTTACTATATATAAATTATCTGCTATTATGTACCTAAGAAGTAATGATTTTACCTTATCTAAGACGATGCACCACATTTAATGAGACAACTACTTCCAAGTGGTGAGAAATAATTACAGATGCACCACAGGGGTCGATATTGAGGTCCGCTGTTGTTATATTATGTAAATTATATTCTGTCATGCATCAAAGATGCAATGAATTTCATCCTGTCTGAAGGGTACAGTACATGCAACGACACAGCTTCTTCAAAGTGAGGAACAATCATTACAGATGTACCACAGGGGGCAGTATTGGGTCTGCCCCTGTTTCTTGTTGTACAGTGTGTTTGAAAAAGAAATCCCTAGTTTTAATGTTTCCTAGAATCTGCACAAAGTGACATACGCTATTCTAGTTGGCAGCGTTTGATTCATCATCTCTCCAAGTCATTGCCCAGACTTCAACACATGAATAGGTTAAAGATTCTCTTGAAAATTACAAACTTCTTCTCTGCAACTGGTCTGTCACTGATGTGGGATGGAACATAGTATATCAAATTCAGTACTACTCAGGCCTGACCACCCGACTAGAGATTGTGTCTGAGGGCAAATTATTAGGTACACAACATATTATAAATTCTCACGTGTATACATTGATAAGAACCTGAATGAAAGTTGGAAGTGAAACATGTTCTTCAACGTCTACGCTCTGAGACTGTTGAGTTACGGATAATACCATATTTAGGAATGAAAATGTCAAGAAATTGACTTATTATTGTAATTTTTATTCATTAATGTTTTGTGAGATTGTATTCTGTTTCACAGAAGTGTTCAATGAAGATAGTACATAATATTCACTCTAGAACCACTTGGTGGCAGCTCTTTAAATAGTTGAGTGTACTGACAACAGCCTCACACTACTCTTACTTGCTTAGGAGATTTGTTGGCAATAGTCAGTCACGGTTTGAAGAGAGAAGTAGGATTCATAAACAAAATTCTAGAAGCTGAAATAACTTACACCATCCGTCTCTCAGACTTAGTGTAGCACAGAAAGGTATGAAGGTGTGGGGTATTTAGCCATAAAAATCTCCACCACGAACCAAGTGATGTACTGCATAGAAGAGTTTCTGAATGTGTGATATGATGTGCGTGTGCGTGTGCGTGTAGGTGCGCGTGCGCGTGTAAGACAGAGACAAAGAACGAAGCTTAGGTGACTATGAAGAAAAGACATAGCTCGAGTGAATCTTGTAGATTGTCAGCAATCTGCCATATTTTTCAATGAGAAAATATACGACCGTTATAAGAGCGGCTCTTTCCACATCATAGCGCGAAGTTGCAGTTAGGATGGACAGAACACACAAATAAGTAACCCAAACTAAACTAACTAACGACACGTCCATCTCTCACTACCCAAGTTCTCCCCAAACCTCCAAATTCCATTCACCAACTCTAGTGTTCGCTTGTATGTGTGTCCAATGGCAAATGGTTTCTTAGCTAGGTATGCGAAAATGATATTTTGCTGCTTCATCTAATGATTAAGTGGTGATCCATGTATCCAGCCCCTATAAATCTGTGGGTACTATCATAGCTTTGTAGAACTTCAGCACTGTTTCGGTCTTTACCTTGTTTCTTAGTATTCTATAAATGTAAGACGCTTTCGCTTACATTACAGCCATCATCAGGCCAACATCCCAAATAAACATCACAAAATGGATCATAACAACTACGGTGTATGATGCATTACTCGCAACAAGGAATCGTAATATAGCAACCTTAGTAACAGTACGAAATAAATTTTCCTGTTGGACATGAGGAGCCTGTATGTAAAGCAGCTTTGTTGTTATGTAATAGTACGTGTCATGACAACACAATGTTCCCAACAGTGATATGTACACAGCTGTTATTTAGGTTGGAACACTAATGAAGACAGCAAATAACAAATATTTATTTATTGTGTTTATACAGTGTGGGAAGAAGATAAAATTATTAAACTATCTGAGAAACCCTGTGTTGGTCAAATATTTATTTATACCTGTGCCTGAGACTTCCAACATGAGGAATTTTTTTCTTATACGGCTTCATTGTATACAACATCTGAAGTAGAATGATTGGGGACATGAAGAGCTTGTTCACTTCCCCAACGCGGGAGAGAGTAAGAGCTAGACATGTGGACAGCAACTGACATGTAGGTCCACGCCCACAGAAGGGTCCCATACTGTCTGGCCTGCTTTGTTCATGGTCATGGCATAGCATAGGCTCATCTGGAACTATTACGTGTTCAAAGCGAGACGGTAAACTCTTAGGAGTAAGTCGGAATTCGAGGTTTCAAAACCCAATCGCCTGTGCCACTTTCGGTCAAAATTTCCGCTTCTACGTGTTACGCTGGACGGATGTAACTTTAAGGATGCGATTGAAAGGTTTTGACGAGCGGCATAATGCATGACGCTCTCGACCAGAGTGCATCGTACCTCGCATTCGGAAGGAGTTTCCAAAGATCGATTTAAAGCCTAATGTTCTCGTGGCACAGCGAGTTTCACCTTCACGATGTTCAATGGGTGCATGAGGCCACCACATAGCAACTGGAATCAGAACTCATCTCAGCAAGTCACAATTTTCCAGTAGTGTAGGGTCCAACTGATACGGTCACGAACCCAGGAGAGACGCTCAGGCGATGTCGTGCTGTTAGGAAAGACCTTGAAACGTAACCCTAGTGGGGACTATATAAATGATTGACAATGTTGAGATACACTCCTGGAAATTGAAATAAGAACACCGTGAATTCATTGTCCCAGGAAGGGGAAACTTTATTGACACATTCCTGGGGTCAGATACATCACATGATCACACTGACAGAACCACAGGCACATAGACACAGGCAACAGAGCATGCACAATGTCGGCACTAGTACAGTGTATATCCACCTTTCGCAGCAATGCAGGCTGCTATTCTCCCATGGAGACGATCGTAGAGGTGCTGGACGTGCAGATCACGTGAGACGACGCTTCATCCAGTCCCAAACATGCTCAATGGGGGACAGATCTGGAGATCTTGCTGGCCAGGGTAGTTGACTTACACCTTCTAGAGCACGTTGGGTGGCACGGGATACATGCGGACGTGCATTGTCCTATTGGAACAGCAAGTTCCCTTGCCGGTCTAGGAATGGCAGAACGATGGGTTCGATGACGGTTTGGATGTACCGTGCACTATTCAGTGTCCCCTCGACGATCACCAGTGGTGTACGGCCAGTGTAGGAGATCGCTCCCCACACCATGATGCCGGGTGTTGGCCCTGTGTGCCTCGGTCGTATGCAGTCCTGATTGTGGCGCTCACCTGCACGGCGCCAAACACACATACGACCATCATTGGCACAAAGGCAGAAGCGACTCTCATCGCTGAAGACGACACGTCTCCATTCGTCGCTCCATTCACGCCTGTCGCGACACCACTGGAGGCGGGCTGCACGATGTTGGGGCGCGAGCGGAAGACGGCCTAACGGTATGCGGGACCGTAGCCCAGCTTCATGGAGACGGTTGCGAATGGTCCTCGCCGATACCCCAGGAGCAACAGTGTCCCTAATTTGCTGGGAAGTGGCGGTGCGGTCCCCTACGGCACTGCGTAGGATCCTACGGTCTTGGCGTGCATCCGTGCGTCGCTGCGGTCCGGTCCCAGGTCGACGGGCACGTGCACCTTCCGCCGACCACTGGCGACAACATCGATGTACTGTGGAGACCTCACGCCCCACGTGTTGAGCAATTCGGCGGTACGTCCACCCGGCCTCCCGCATGCCCACTATACGCCCTCGCTCAAAGTCCGTCAACTGCACATACGGTTCACGTCCACGCTGTCGCGGCATGCTACCAGTGTTAAAGACTACGATGGAGCTCCGTATGCCACGGCAAACTGGCTGACACTGACGGCGGCGGTGCACAAATGCTGCGCAGCTAGCGCCATTCGACGGCCAACACCGCGGTTCCTGGTGTGTCCGCTGTGCCGTGCGTGTGATCATTGCTTGTACAGCCCTCTCGCAGTGTCCGGAGCAAGTATGGTGGGTCTGACACACCGGTGTCAATGTGTTCTTTTTTCCATTTCCAGGAGTGTAGTTTTAGTGTTCAAACAACATCTGTTTTTCTAAAAATAGAAAACAGACATAAATTATACTAAACAAGTTATTGATTGAATACTGTAATCAGTTAACAGGTGGTTTAAGACTACACTGGACAAGGATCCTGGGTTTGGAAAAGATGGCTTAACTCTGGCCCTAAAAATGTGGATAACGCAATCTGACGCTGCGCAGACTTTGATTGATCAAATCTACTGAAGTTTCTCTGTAAAGGTGCAGCTGTGAGCGAGTGGCGACTCAGATCTGTGCTCCCTGACAATGACCGAGTGTCAGTACGTCACCCTGTTTGCTTTGTGCGGCGATGTAAACTGGCGAGATGTGGGCGGTGCATATGAGAGGTCGAGGCGGCACCTGTTAATCGATCGCTGCCACGAAAGAAATGCAAAAATCTCACGGTGTAGGGAGCAGGCAGACGGATCGCAATTTACTACCAGAGCCGTGAAATCACAGTATATTTCAGTGTGTGACACATCCGTTCGCTGGTCGAACCAAGGACCAATTTGGCTCACTTATGCGTCAGAGTGCACAAGGATACCAAACGTCATGACTGGTAAATCAAAAACGAATAAGTGTGCCCTCGGCAAACGAGTAGTCCGAGACGTTTGAAGTCACACTGTCGGTACAGTAAGAACTTCACCACAGGTTTCCCAGTCTAAACTACTTGCAAGTGAAGTCAGTGACAGGACAGGTCCCAAGCACCAACCACACATGCCAGATTTTCGGCCAGCAGTGCTCACAAGACCGATGTTCCGCACCTGAGTGCTTTGCAACTCTACAGAAGAAGAAAAAAAAAGTTTTCCCGCAAAGTGTACGAACGACACCGCCTTCACGCCGTTTTGAGCCAATCACAGGGCTCTAGTGGCGCTAAATCTCCCCTGCCACACGCCACCACAAACTCATGACGAACCAGGGCAAGAGTTAAGAAACCTGCATCTCTGAAAAAAAAAGAAAACCGTCGGTTACTAGCTATTTTAAGTTTTCACAGAGGGGAAAAGACGATTTTCTCTGAAGTTGTGTCACTTCCCACAGCAGCAAGCGAACAGATACAATCTTAAAGATCTTTATCTAAATCGCTTGCGCCTTGCAGATTGTTAGTTCTAGCTATGAGGTGTAATAAAGATTCTCAGACGCCGCATTTCTTTTATACAACTGAGGTGGCCATGAAGTGGTTCAAAGGCCTACTTGAACTATTGGCGAACACAAAAACTAACAGTGCCGGTTCATGACTTCAGTGTGTAGACGCGTTCCTTCAGACTGTCGTCTCCAACCCAGGCCTCTGCTGGCACTGTGGCAGGTAGCTCAGCATTGTTCTGCTGGAGACCTGTCTCGATGAGGGGCTGTCCTGCCTTCCCTGTATGGCTGTGGACCTATCTGGAAATATTTACTAAGGGATGGGCTCGCCGCCAATTGCTTTCAACTCCCACCTTGCTGTTTCTACGAGCTAAGAACCATAAAAATACCTCATGCTTTTAGTGCCCTACCAGGCCCCATCAACGTCTGCTCAGGCCATCAACTTTCTAGAGTCTCACTCAAGGTGTGACATGTTGTAATAATATCTTTAATAATTTTCTGTATGTGGAAAATAGGTGAGAGAGTAACTTGTCGTCTCTGTAGCTTCGCATTGGTTGTCTGCTGTCAAAGCCCATTAACGCTAAATTTTCCTAAAGGAGGGATCATCGTATGTTCCACATTTATTTCTGCGGTTATTTCAAACAGTGCTGCTTGTATGTTATCACTGACAACTCTACACAAACGCTGCTGCTTGTGCTCGTTAAGTGAAATCTGTCGACCACTACTTTGTCCATGGTGAGTGGTAATGCCTAATATTTGGCACAGTTTTGACACTGTGGATCTTGGAATATAGACTACTTCCCTCATGTTTTCCGAAATGCAGTGTCCAAAGCATTTAGCTCCCACTACCATTTCGCATTCAAAGTCTGTTAATTCCCATCATTCGGTCATAACGACATGGGGAACTTTTTCTCATGAATCACCTCAGTACAAAAGACAGCTCCACCAATGCACTGCCCTTTTGTACCTCGTTTATGCAATACTACCGTCATTTGAATATGTTCATCGCACTATTGCATGACTATTGTCAGCTCAGTGTAAGCTGCAATGAAGAAGTTACTGTAAACCTGATCAGGCCTTCTTTGACTGCACACATCATCCTCCTTCAGCAGAGAATCCCAGCCCACACGTCACCTTTCTAGACACACAGCTATAGATCCTTACACCTATTCATCCACATGTCGTTTTTGGAAACCCAGAATCTACTCTGTAGGAATCAACATGGATTCCGGAAACAGCGATCGTGTGAGACCCAACTCGCTTTATTTGTTCATGAGACCCAGAAAATATTAGATACAGGCTCCCAGGTAGATGCTATTTTCCTTGACTTCCGGAAGGCATTCGATACAGTTCCGCACTGTCGCCTGATAAACAAAGGAAGAGCCTACGGAATATCAGACCAGCTGTGTGGCTGGATTGAAGAGTTTTTAGCAAACAGGACACAGCATGTTGTTATCAATGGAGAGACGTCTACAGACGTTAAGGTAATCTCTAGCATGCCACAGGGGAGTGTTATGGGACCATTGCTTTTCACAATGTATATAAATGACCTAGTAGATAGTGTCGGAAGTTCCATACGGCTTTTCGCGGATGATGCTGTAGTATACAGAGAAGTTGCAGCATTAAAAAATTGTAGCGAAATGCAGGAAGATCTGCAGCGGTTAGGCACTTGGTGCAGGGAGTGGCAACTGACCTTCAACATAGACAAATGTAATGTATTGCGAGTACATAGAAAGAAGGATCCTTTATTGTATGATTATATGATAGCGGAACAAACACTGGTAGTAGTTACTTCTGTAAAATATCTGGGAGTATGCGTGCGGAACGATTTGAAGTGGAATGATCATATAAAATTAATTGTTGGTAAGGCGGGTACCAGGTTGAGATTCATTGGGAGAGTCCTTAGAAAATGTAGTCCATCAACAAAGGAGGTGGCTTACAAAACACTCCTTCGACCTATACCCTATACCTGAGTATTGCTCATCAGTGTGGGATCCGTACCAGATCGGGTTGACGGAGGAGATAGAGAAGATCCAAAGAAGAGCGGCGCGTTTCGTCACAGGGTTATTTGGTAACCGTGATAGCGTTACGGAGATATTTAGCGAACTCAAGTGGCAGACTCTGAAAGAGAGGCGCTCTGCATCGCGGTGTAGCTTGCTGTCCAGGTTTCGAGAGGGTGAGTTTCTGGATGAGGTATCGAATATATTGCTTCCCCCTACTTATACCTCCAGAGGAGACCACGAATGTAAAATTAGAGAGATTCGAGCGCGCCGGAGGCTTTCAGACAGTCGTTCTTCCCGCGAACCATACGCGACTGGAACAGAAAAGGGAGGTAAAGACAGTGGCACGTAAAGTGCCCTCCGCCACACACCGTTGGGTGGCTTGCGGAGTATAAATGTAGATGTAGATGTCTTGTTCAAATGTGTGTGAGTCCCTAAGGGACCAAACTGCTGACGTCATCGGTCCCTAGACTCAAACACTGCTGAAACTAAATTATGCTAACAGACACCCGCATACCCGAGGGACGACTCGAACCTCTGGCGGGAGGTACCGCGCAGTCTGTGACATGGCACCTGAAACCACCCAGGCACTCCGCCCTGCTCCATGTTTTCCTTGATACCTTGCAGAGAATCTTTAGAAACGCTTCCTCAACGTTTTACCGATGCTGAGCCACAAGGGACTCGATTATTCCTCGTAACGAGTTATCTGGTGTGGTAACATCAAGACACGTATCGTGATAGCCTGTCCCATATTACAACATGAGACCCGAGAGAGGTGGCGCAGTGGCTAGCACACTGGACTCGCAACCGGAGGACGAAGGCTCAAACCTGCGGCCACCTATACTGATTTAGGTTTTCCATGATTTCCCTAAATCACTTCAGGCAAATGCCACGATGGTTCCTTTGAAAGGGCACGGCCAACTTTCTTCCCCATCCTTCCATAATCCGATGGGACAGATGACCGCTCTCCCAAAACCAATCACAATGAGAGACATGTTTCGTTCCAACTCTTACACATCTTCACTAGATCAGAAACCACATTCCTCCTGCGTGAACCACGATATATCGCACCTTTGAACGTGGCAGGTTGCCACTCGCGGCTTCAAGTCGTTGCCAAACAATTCATTCACAAATACTGAATTAAATCCTTTCAGTTTCAAATATTTCTTAACTCTTTCACTGCCCGTGGGATGTATGTATCAGACTTCAAGTTATCAGATAACCAAAGGGAAGTGCTGCATGTTGTTGCTACACAATCAGTACACACAGTTAAAGAGAGGACTGATGGCGGTCTGGAGAATTCTTATAATTACAACTTACACCAGTATGTTGTGTTCTGTTCAAATTCCACTGCTCACCCGCTATTCCACTGCACTCCGTACTGTCTCATCGATATAGTTCGCACCTACAGATAGACAACCCAACTGGACAGATTTGCAAAGCTTGCTGCAGTCGCAGTCAGGGTTACCAGGTACCAGTTTGGGCGGGATTTTCCAGATTTTTCTGTTGAAAACCCGACTCCCTATCATACCTCGTCAGGATACATAAAAATCTCTATTACACGGGAACGAATAATATATCACAAAATATCCTCCGGTCATTATAAGAGCTAAGCAGCACTCTCGTAAATGCAGGTCTCAGTCCCAAAAGACTTACACCCAACAGCTGTTCAGAGTTTCAACTTTAAGTTGGCCTATCAGCTTCATAGACCTCATTCGCTGTATGACGATGACCTAATGCGAATTTCAGGAACAAAATTCTCTATCGTTAGAAGTCGATAGGCTTCGGTTGAAAGTCATTGTTTTTGGCTGCAGTCAACGTTATCTACACATCTGACTGTGTAGTACTGTATGACGTAGCCATTGTTGTCTGCTTTGTCTCCGTGTTTTACTTTACTCTATTTCGAGTGTTGCCTTTGCTTGTGATATCAGTACGTATACGTTGCAGTTACGAGGTTTGTTAAAAATATCACTACGTATGACGATTCCACTTTCGATTTTTATTTGTGGCTTCTTCACCTCGCATGGTGGTAGTACATATGGGGGCAGGGCGTGCAGTCAGCTACCTTACGTCGAACCCAGCAGCGAGTCACAGATCTATCGAAATAGTGGTTGTTGTTAATGATGTAAATGTCGTGTGAGCACACGATGGTGTAGACCGTTCGCCGGGTGCAAGTCTTTCCAATTGACGCCACTACGGCGATTTGCGCGTCGATGGTGATAAAATGATGATGATTAGGACAACACAACACGCAGTCCCCGAGCGGAGGAAATATCCGACTCAGACAAGAATCGAACCCGGGCTCTTAGAATTGACATTCTGTCGTGTTGACCACTCAGCTACCAGGGGCGGACGTTGTTAACGATGGCGAAGCATTTTTGCAATTGCATTCTCCATCATCGGAGCTAGTGGAGTATCAGTGCCAAAAAAGAGGCAAAAAGTGAAATTGGAAATCAGTTTTAGTGATCAATGGCGTTAAGATTTGCTCATGGCTTCATAAAGGTGAAAACGATTAGCTATAATGCACGCTGTATTGAATGCATCACATAATTTAGTATGTCTCATTGAGACGAAACTGTTTTGTTCAATTTGAGCTGCATGTTCTAAAAGAAACATCAGCTTTTGCCTAGAAAAGACTTAGAACCCTGCTTCCAATTCCCAGACAACTTGTTTCAATTTATTGCTCGCACATGTTGATATTTTCCACTCACGAGCAGTGTCCATGTTGTGCATCTGTAAGATGAGTTAAAAACTCATACGTGTCTGTTTTATGTATGTCTTGCTGTTATTTCACAATAATCTTGTGAAATCCAGGAGATATATATCAATAACCCTGTACATGCCCCCTCCCCACATTACACAACAAAGAAATAAACTTTTTCTATGTACACCCTTGCGACTGATAGTTTGTGGGACTTCGGCTGTTCACTTATGTAACTAAATGAAACACCTACAGCCGTCGTTTTAATGTATTCTGTTATATTGCACCAGTTATGGCGAGCCATACATCGTCTTCGGGCCTTAACTGACGCTGAGGGGTTAAACTTCGGTAGTATACACCATTGTGTGCTGGTTATGGTTGCAGATACAACATAGTTTTCTATGGAAACCAGTTCATGGATGTTGGCCAGTGATGGGCTTGTGTATACGTTTGGAGTTCAACCCATCAGCGTCAGTTAAAGCCTGAAGATGAGTCATGGCTAGCCACAACTTGTTGCATTACAATAAAATAAATTTCATTCCCAAAAAAATTGGTAGCCGAAATGTTAATGTCGTCTCGCATATTTGACAGCTTTACTTGATGTTCACCTCGTCCTTTGCAAATTTATTTTGTGGGAGAATGCTGAAATGATGGTGGCACAAGTTTCCTATCGCGTTTTATTTAGGGTTATACGGACTTCTTGGTCACCCAGTACAGTCCCGTCAAGCTGCAACCGAGGTTATCAAAGGCGCATTGAGAAGGCTACTTTCTGAGCTCAACGTCCAACATCTGTTCTCCCGACAAGGGTGCTTAACATTATAGCTACCAAATCGGTGTACCAATGTGCTGTCTCTGCTGACAGGTGTATGCACCTCGCTAGTAAAATATTGTCTTATTCATTATGTTGACTGCACCATGTCTATCTACTTCTTATTATTATTATTATTATTTTTTTTTTTTTTTTTTTTTGTCATCAGTCTACTGACTGGTTTGACGCGGCCCGCCACGAATTCCTTTCCTGTGCTAACCTCTTCATCTCAGAGTAGCACTTGCAACCTACGTCCTCAATTATTTGCTTGACGTATTCCAATCTCTGTCTTCCTCTACAGTTTTTGCCCTCTACAGCTCCCTCTAGTACCATGGAAGTCATTCCCTCATGTCTTAGCAGATGTCCTATCATCCTGTCCCTTCTCCTTATCAGTGTTTTCCAGATATTCCTTTCCTCTCCGATTCTGCGTAGAACCTCCTCATTCCTTACCTTATCAGTCCACCTAATTTTCGACATTCGTCTATAGCACCACAACTCAAATGCTTCGATTCTCTTCTGTTCCGGTTTTCCCGCAGTCCATGTTTCACTGCCATACAATGCTGTACTCCAGACGTACATCCTCAGAAATTTATTCCTCAAATTAAGGCCGGTATTTGATATTAGTAGACTTCTCTGGGCCAGAAATGCCTTTTTTGCCATAGCGAGTCTGCTTTTGATGTCCTTCTTGCTCCGTCCGTCATTGGTTATTTTACTGCCTAGGTAGCAGATTTCCATAACTTCATTGACTTCGTGACAGTCAATCCTGATGTTAAGTTTGTCGCTGTTCTGATTTCTACTACTTCTCATTACCTTCGTCTTTCTCCGATTTACTCTCAAACCATACTGTGTACTCATTAGACTGTTCATTCCGTTCAGTAGATCATTTAATTCATCTTCACTTTCACTCAGAATAGCAATGTCATCAGCGAATCGTATCATTGATATCCTTTCTCCTTGCATTTTCATTCCACTCCTGAACCTTTCTTTTACTTCTCTTGGAAAATATTTACGGTATTTGATGTAAGCATCTATCAATGGGGCTACCCAACGCTGCCATTGCTGTTATGAAGCTTGATTCATGGTAGTCCCGTTGGCCCATTGCGTTCACAGGTAGAAAAAGTACCAATGCGCCTTACATCCAGTTGAGTCAACTGTGATGCTGAGCAAAGTGTCAGATGCACTGATGAGGCAAAACATTATGACCACTTCCTTAATAGCTCGTCACATCAACGTGAGTTCACTATAATGCTCCTCAAACCACTGTAGCTCGGCCCGCCCAGCTAACCGCACGGTCTAACGCGCCGCTTCCCAAGTGGGAAGTCGTGCTGGTTCCCGGCACGAATTCGCCTGGCGGATTAGTGTCGAGGTCTGGTGTGCCGGCCATCCTGTGGATGGTTTTTAGGCGGTTTTCCATCTGCCTCGGCGAATGCAGGCTGGTTTCCCCTTATTCTGCCTCAGTTACACTGTGTCGGCGATTGCCGCGCACACACTGTCTCCGTGTATGTGTACACCATAATTACTCTACCACGCAAACATTTGGGGTTACACTCGTCTGTTATGACACGTTCCCAGGGGCGTCCACTGGGAGCCGAACCGCGCAATAACCATGGGTTCTGTGTGGGGTGACCGTGGGGTGGATGGACTGCTGTGGCCCGTTTTGGGGTTGTGAACCACTGAGGGCTACAGTGGAACGAAGCCTCTCTACCGTTTCTTTGTCCCTGGTTCAATACACAATACACAAACCACTGTCTGGCTCTGAGGCACAGACAATTATACTGCTGAGGGATGACTTCACAATCAGGTAAGACATCGAGCATGAAGGGCTGCAGGTAGTTAGCAACTGTCAGCGTGTCTTTGACTACTACCATATGTCCCACGCAAGCTCAGCAGAATATCTTCCCACCAGCCTGTGTCCATGGTGCAAAGCACGTTTCAGGCCGCCGTTCACCTCGGTGACCGCGTTTGTGGAGAGGATCATCGACCCAGTGTAGCTAAAACACGATTCACCCTAAGAGGCGACACGTTTACTTTCATCCACGGTAAAGTCTCGATGGCACGTGCCCAGTGGAATCGTAATTTTCTATATCATTGGGACAACGTGTAAACACACAGAGGTGTGGTCTACTGTGGAGCTCCGTGTTCAACAATAGACGATGAACAGGGTGCTCCAAAACACTTGCGCATACACCATCATTCTGCTGTTATGGCACAGATACCAGAGGTCACCATCTGTCCCACTTTACAGACCAGACAAGCCTCTGAACTCCACATCCTTTGTAGTGGACGTCTAAACATTTAGCGCTTAATCGTGGTTTCACTGTCCTACCTCTTTCTGTAGATGCTCACGACAGTAGCACGTGAACATTCAATCAGCTTCGCCGTTTTCGAGATACTCGTTCACAGGCTCTTGGTAATAATAATCTCTGCTTTATCAAAGTCGCTTGTCTCATTGGATTTCGCTGTTTGTGGCCCATATCTTCGCTAGGGTGATCCCCTGCCCTTGTCTCTCGCCTGTTTCGCAGGGTGGCCGCGGAGCGGCGACGCCGTCGCGCGCGCCTGGCCGTGCGTGTCTTCGCCACGGCCATCTGCGTCGCTGCCGCCCTGCTGGTGGGGGTGACGCTGCACATGGCGCCCGACATCGACGAAATCCGTGAGTAGAGAGCACAGTACAGCACTGCTCAGCAACACGACGGCTGCACGCAGCTCCGCCAATGCCAGCTGCAAGAGGCACAGCATGGAGTGTCTTGGGCTTGAGGTTGTTGCTGGAACTGGAAGAAACAGCCACACTAAACAGACTCTCTTGGAGTGTCTGAAGCTTTTCTCATTAGTAACCCCGCAGTTGAGATTTGAGAGAAGTGGTCAGATATTTTAAGGATCCTAAAATATAGGTGAGAAAGTACTGTTTTGAAGGAGGTTAGGGGTGGTTTAAGCTACTGGAACTGTAATGGTATGACCCTTCGAAGCTGCTATGATGCACAGGCTGTTTAAAGGTAAGTTTCACATAGTACCACAGGAGATAGTATCGGTCAAAACTAGAAGAAAGTTTCCTGTGGTGATAATTCTCACAACAAACTCATGCAGACGTTATGGTTGGGAGTAGATGATGTCTGATGCGTCACTATCTGGATAACAGGGTAAGGTGGTATGAAGCCAAATAGTGTGCGCCAGAATAGTCTGTAAGGTCTGAGGCACAGTGGTTGTGTGTACACCATGTGTTTGGTGTACGATATTTGAGTCACAGGGAAACAGAAATATACTGTGTAGGTAACCAATTCATTGTATTTTAGCAGTCTCATGTCACACAAATGGCAGTGAACTGGACTAGACTTGTAAGAGGGTCATTGTGAGAAGATCTGATCAAACAGAAAGTAAAAACAGAAATAATTAAATGGTAGCATGCTAAATTACTAACTCAAACCAACTTTTGTAATATGTAGCAGGGTAACTCGTCAAATGAAAGCTAAACAGGACAGGAATAGGAGAGGTGGTCATACTGTAATAATATACTGCACTCTGATTGGAGTATATGAGGGCTACAGTTAAATGCATAGTACACAGTCCAGTCAGTTTGATGTGACCATGGCCAGTGTACAACATCAGCATGCAGTAACCAGTCATAGTCAGTATGTAGCGGCAACACAAGCATTCGAGGGTATATAAACCATGTCAGACGGATGTCGAAAACAATTCTATCACTGCCATAATGTGGAAATGGAGTGATTTAAGTCACATCTAAAGGGGAATATTCATTGGCTTTCAGGCGGTGGAAGCATTTCTGAAACAGAAGAATTTGTGAACTGTTCCATGCCATCGTGGTTAAAGTACACCAGGCATGGCAAAACGATGCTATCCAAAACCAGCGCTGGGGCAAATGTGGACCACCTCATGCCATGGATGACAGGGGTGAACGGTGGAAGTGGACATGTGCTACAGTGCTACAGTTGAACAGTTGACCACCTGGATGAACCAAGAGGTTATGTATGACCAGCCTCTCCTCAACAACCCTTCAGCGAATGTTGCAACGTATGGGCCTCTGCAGCGGGCACCTGGTTCATGCAGTCATGCTGACTACTGTTCATTGGTGACAAAGGCTGAAATTTCCACACCAATATCGCAACTGTATATCAGCTGAGAGGCGACAGGTGACGTTTTCAGATGGATCACGTTTTATGATCCATCAGAGCAATAGCCATCGCCATAGACAACGTGAAACGTTTGAAAGCAAACACCCTGCTACAATCATCAGAAGGGTCCAGGTCGGAAGAGGGAATGGGCATGTTTTCGTGGCAACCCCTGGGTAATCTCATCGTTCTGGAAGGCACTTTAAACCAGCCCAAATATGCATCTATCCTTGGGGTCCGTGACCACCCCTACAAGCACATCATCTTTCCTCAGCACAATGAGATCTACCAGCAGGACAATGGAATATGTCACATATCCTGGAATTGTATGTGTGTGGTTCAAACAGCACCAGGATTAGTTTACTGCACTTCCTTGACCACCAAACTCCAGATTTAAAACCAAGCGAGAATCTGTCGGATCACCTCAGCAGGGCTCTTCACATCATGAATCGTCAACTAAGAAACTTAGCGCAATTGGCCACGGTAGTGGAGTTGGCATGGCTCCAAATCCCTGTCGGTACCTTCCAGACCCTCACTACCTCCCTTCCTGAACGGAAGATTGTTATTCAGGATTTTGACAGGTGATCACATTCATGTGACTGGACTGTGTATGTGCATGCAATGACTATGCCATCTCACTGGTGCTTAGCCATTATGACGATGACAAATCGTTCCATCTCCTGAGTGTGCACACGGATTCGACCATTGTAACGCTATTTGAAGTATTGGGACTCACTTGAAAATAACGTGGCGCCACTCCCGTACACTGTGTTGACGTTGGGTGCAGCATTATTGATGCGTCTCCCTCTGCTGCATCGACTAGGGAAGCCACGACAATGCTTGCCATGTTACCAATCCTTGGCGCAGCTGTATGATCCTGCATGACCAAGCTAACATATGGTCTCACGGGATGGCATTAGAGTGGATGCTATATTATACGGGGCCTAGCTCTGCAGAAGGCACGGTGGGGGATGGGACGACAGTAGGGAAAGGGCTCCATTGAGGATGGGTGACCACAGTAGGGGTGGTGTGGTTCTACAGCTTAAACCTTCACAGAAGGGCCTATCACATATGAAGATGTTCAAGGAGTAGTTGTGCTGTGACCATAACGAGCTGTCGTGTTCTGTTTTTTGAGAGTTGGCAACACTGAGTCATAAAGGGGGATCCCCTGACGAGAGTGAGAGTTTCAGGAACACGGTGGTTCGTAAACTCATGTTGTAGTGTAGAACTTTGTGAATGATGTCAGTAAAAATCCCACTAAGTATGAGCCACGTGCTGTGATCCACTTTCTACTCGCTGAAGGAATAGCACATATTGAAACTGTTCCGCGAATTAGAACGGATTACAGGGATGGTGCTATGAACAGAAACAGGGTGATTAAGTGGTGTAGGGAGTTCAGTGGAGGCAAAGAAAATGATCATGACGGACAGAGGAGTGGAAGATCTTTCAGTTTTACTGATATGCTGGTGCAAAAAAATCTAGGAAACTATTCGTCAAGATCCCTGATCGACAGTGGATGGAATTTCTCTGACGCTTCCACAAGTATCCAGAACGCTCTTTTACGTGACACTCGCAGAAACTCTAGGATACCAGAAACTGCGCGCAAGATGGGTTTCAAAACACCTGACGAAACAGCACAAAAGAAGTTGGGTCAATGGCGCCAGCGAGTTTCTCAAGCAAAATGAATTGGAAGGTAAGGATTAACTCTGTTAGGTCTGGAGATGAGACGTGGGTTGCTCATTACACACTTGAGAAAAAATGACAGTCGTCACAGTGACGTCATCCCAATTCCTCGTCTGCCAAAATATTCAAAATGAAAATTTTGGACAAACAAGTCAAGGCCTCAGTATTTCTGGGTGGAAAAGGCATTATTTTGATCGAATTTCTGTCTCAGGGAGAGACCATCAATGCAGAAGGAGACCCAAAGGGAGAGTTAGAACAAAAGTGGGGGAATGTTAATGACAGGAGTGTGCTCGTTGCATGACAACGCCAGTCCTCACACAGCCTTAGCCACCATGGCGCTCTTGCAGTCATTTGGCTGGGGTGTTTCGGACCAACCCTCAGTTTTTTCAGTTCCCTGAAGAAACAAATGAGGGGAATTAAATTTTCAACTGACTAACAGGAGCAGAAAGAGCTTCTGAAGTGGGGCAAGCAGCTGGCATGAAGACATCTGAGCAAAGACTCATCACATGCAGTGAACGGGATGGCGGTTATGTGGAAAGTTGTCAACAAGTGTATCAACAATATCGTGTAACTTTTTTTTCAAATACACTTTTTAGTTCCTGAACACACCTCACAGAACCATGGCTACCGGACTTTCTTCAACCATTACTCCTGATTACCCCAACGGCCTTGCCTTACGAAGTAATGATAGTAGTAATAATCTTTCAGAAGAATGTAGTTTCGTAATCAAAACTTCTTACCCCTTATAAAATTAAATTTTAACCTTCAGATGCAATTACCCGACGCTGTGAACTAGTGATGCAGAACTTGTAATGTGCATCTAGCGACTCTGCAAACGATTCTGTTGACTGGTTATGTCAGTATAACTATTAATTCAACAGTTTATTACTAAAAACTCAACAGGTGCAGAATTAAGGTTAAAATGTAACCGAGATAGCTATTTATTTTTTGCCTGCCTTCTATAGCTTTCCTCTTTGTCTTATTGTGTAAGATAGCAAGAACTATACCCCTTACATGAAGTCATTAAAGATCACCTAACTCACGTTGAGCGAACAGTAGGGCTGAACAATAATGACTGACAAGGCACAATGCGCTATGTAGAGGCTATAGTATGGACGTATTGGAATAATTAATGTCGGGTGATGGTTTTAAAGTAATTCACACGACATGAAAACTTTGTGGAAACGCGTCGATTTATTGGAGGCTAGTTTATCCCAGGGAAGTATTGAGAGTTGACCGTGGCCGGCTGGGGAGCGGCGAAGGGAAGCAACAACAGGCAGCTTAGGGCGGCTCAAGCTCTGAGAAAGCGGTAATGGGGCACTGCCTCCAGTTGCCTTAAGATGAGTGACAGTTAGGGGGGGGTGGTTGACCCCATGCTGGTGTACCGGGAAGCAGACAGAGAACTTGTATGGCTGTTGATAAATGTCCGTCGTCTCATTTTCAGTGAAACATGTGAGAAAGCCGCGCAAAGCTACGGTGGAGCGGTCAACAGAGGCCAAAATATGCGTGTTCGTGACTATAGCAATTTCATGCTGCATTCACGGTCTGCAGAGTCTGAAGTAAATCAGGTGAAGAGCGACAGAATGAAATACACCAACCTCCGATGGGAAAGTAGGACTAAGGAATTTGAAGTACGCTCCTGGGAGCTAGAATTCCAGAAAAATTGGTGTTTTGTGCAGATGATAACCTTGATGGGTGGCCTGGGAGGAGCTAAATAGCAGAAGTTGAGAGGAAGGGAAATTTTTTGGGAATTTGTTCACTTCCCAGAGCAGGCATGGGTCGGTACTGGGAAGCGATGCATAATTAACGCGACTTGCGCTGCAGTTTTGGCGTAAGTGATTTTGCTGGAGGGGAAACCGAGGTGAAGAGCGAACTGGGAGAAGTCTCCGTATTGGTCTTCCATTTCCACCTTGCCTAGAGTGCGGACATGGCGTTCTTTACTCAGATTGCCTGAGAAAGAGTGAGCATCTCTGCAGTTTAGGACTTAGCAAATGGAACGATTGAGCTTGGAGATAGAAAGATTTGGTTCAGCTATGTACTGAGCAAGATAGCTAGGAGTGAATAGACAAGGAACGATTGAGCTTGGAAATAGTAAGATTTGGTTCAGTTATGTACTGAGTAAGATAGGTAGGAGTGAATAGACAAGCACAGCCTTGCAAACCCACAAGGACGGCCAACATACTCATAATGCCGCCGCCCCGCCACACTGAATTTGGTGATATTGCACCCGCTCCAGCTTGATTTATGCCACTGATTAATTTGTTGGATCACGTCAGCAAAGTTTCCACAAGGGTTTAATGGGCCGTGTATTGGGGAATTCTTCTCGCACTTCGCATTACGCCTGGGTCAGTCGACAGGAATTAATTTTGATTTATCGCGCTTTACTCCACGTAAGCGCAATTTATTATCACTGCCTGATAGGAGAGTCATGTGATGTGATGACTGAAGGTCGGGAGTTAAAATAAATTTGTGCTAATCGACTGCATCTGTTTTCAATCAAGTAGTTGAAATCCCAAGTCACTTTCTAAATTAATTTTATGTTCAACATTTTCCCAAAACAAAAGCGGAATTTACACAATTTCATATCACTAACACGGCACTGCTGTTGAAATTGTGACAGAATTTTAAAAAATCTTCTATTAAACAATTCAGAAAAAGTAAGTTCAATATACTTAGAACAACTCATGGTTGGTATAAAAATAAAAGTGTGATACCTTCAGTCTCATACCAATTCTCATTTCACCAGCTATCGAGGGCCCTTATTTCACAGAAAAATTTGTAGTCACTCATATATCGCAGTAGATAAGAAAGTTTTGCAGTTTAGCTATATGGCAAAAGATTTTCCGCTTTGCGTGCTCGTTTGCTCACACGGTCGAATGTAAGTGCATTACGTACAATAGGTTTCCTTGATATTACTTTGGTCGTGCGGTAGCGCTCTCGCTTCCCACGCCCGGGTTCCCGGGTTCGATTCCCAGTGGGGTCAGGGATTTTCTCTGCCTCGTGATGACTGGGTGTTGTGTGATGTCCTTAGGTTAGTTAGGTTTAAGTAGTTCTAAGTTCTAGGGGACTGATGACAATAGATGTTAAGTCCCATAGTGCTCAGAGCCATTTGAACCATTTGATATTACTTTAGATGTAGATCTCACCACAAGTTTGTAGACAAATTCAGTATGTTAACTCCGTTTTATACGCAGCAATATGTGATGTAACGTGCAGCAAACACAAACTCATAGCGACCCCTTTTTCTTATTGCAAACTATTCTAATTTCATGGTTGTCAGGAACAGCCCGAAGAGCTTGTAAGCTTGTTGCATGTTACGTTGTGCTCAGAAAAAATTGTTAAGAAAAAAAACTTTGTGTGTTACACCGCTTCCGGGTTCGTTAGCATTGAAGTTAGCCAAATTAGGTCATTGTGCCCGAAAATTCAAGCCACCCCCCAGATACAGTTAGTGTCAGTTGTTCACTTAGCGTACATGACAGCGCACGGAACTGCTCAGCGTTTGGCTCGGCTTCGATCCTTACTACCGTCCAATGTCCACTTTTTGTATCGCTCAATGATATTTTGTCAAAAACTGACATTTCGAACCAGTGGCTTCGTACAAAATATAGGTTGACGCTTACACAGAAGATTACAGCAACCAGCCACTTCTTAAAATGCTATTTATTTACATTCCTGGAAATGGAAAAAAGAACACATTGACACCGGTGTGTCAGACCCACCATACTTGCTCCAGACACTGCGAGAGGGCTGTACAAGCAATGATCACACGCACGGCACAGCGGACACACCAGGAACCGCGGTGTTGGCCGCCGAATGGCGCTAGCTGCGCAGCATTTGTGCACCGCCGCCGTCAGTGTCAGCCAGTTTGCCGTGGCATACGGAGCTCCATCGCAGTCTTTAACACTGGTAGGATGCCGCGACAGCGTGGACGTGAACCGTATGTGCAGTTGACGGACTTTGAGCGAGGGCGTATAGTGGGCATGCGGGAGGCCGGGTGGACGTACCGCCGAATTGCTCAACACGTGGGGCGTGAGGTCTCCACAGTACATCGATGTTGTCGCCAGTGGTCGGCGGAAGGTGCACGTGCCCGTCGACCTGGGACCGGACCGCAGCGACGCACGGATGCACGCCAAGACCGTAGGATCCTACGCAGTGCCGTAGGGGACCGCACCGCCACTTCCCAGCAAATTAGGGACACTGTTGCTCCTGGGGTATCGGCGAGGACCATTCGCAACCGTTTCCATGAAGCTGGGCTACGGTCCCGCACACCGTTAGGCCGTCTTCCGCTCACGCCCCAACATCGTGCAGCCCGCCTCCAGTGGTGTCGCGACAGGCGTGAATGGAGGGACGAATGGAGACGTGTCGTCTTCAGCGATGAGAGTCGCTTCTGCCTTGGTGCCAATGATGGTCGTATGCGTGTTTGGCGCCGTGCAGGTGAGCGCCACAATCAGGACTGCATACGACCGAGACACACAGGGCCAACACCCGGCATCATGGTGTGGGGAGCGATCTCCTACACTGGCCGTACACCACTGGTGATCGTCGAGGGGACACTGAATAGTGCACGGTACATCCAAACCGTCATCGAACCCATCGTTCTACCATTCCTAGACCGGCAAGGGAACTTGCTGTTCCAACAGGACAATGCACGTCCGCATGTATCCCGTGCCACCCAACGTGCTCTAGAAGGTGTAAGTCAACTACCCTGGCCAGCAAGATCTCCGGATCTGTCCCCCATTGAGCATGTTTTGGACTGGATGAAGCATCGTCTCACGCGGTCTGCACGTCCAGCACGAACGCTGGTCCAACTGAGGCGCCAGGTGGAAATGGCTTGGCAAGCCGTTCCACAGGACTACATCCAACATATCTACGATCGTCTCCATGGGAGAATAGCAGCCTGCATTGCTGCGAAAGGTGGATATACACTGTTCTGGTGCCGACATTGTGCATGCTCTGTTGCCTGTGTCTATGTGCCTGTGGTTCTGTCAGTGTGATCATGTGACGTATCTGACCCCAGGAATGTGTCAATAAAGTTTCCCCTTCCTGGGACAATGAATTCACGGTGTTCTTATTTCAATTTCCAGGAGTGTATTTAATTCCGCCGTTACCGGTTCATCTTGAGACTGTTAGTTCACGTTTTTCATTAGATGTCGCCTTTTGTTTTCCCACCTGACGAAATTATCTTGGGGTGGTGGTGCCCTACAACCAAAACAAGATTTAAGACAACGTCTTTTTAACTGTAATTGTGCCTCACAACCATTTTAAGTTATGTGAACAAATTATTATTATTAAAAGAAAGATGTTTCGGTTACTTACGATGAAGAATCCTTGCCATTATGTTCCAGTGCAGGTTGCTCATCATCTTGCAGCAGCGACAACTGTATAATGCACTTTTTTGTATATATATGCACACATAATGTAGAGCATCACTCATAGACTAAGAAGTTTCACCACATGGAGGTATGCATAAAAAGATGGCGATATTACAATCATAATAATGCCAAAGACTTCCACCCTCACATATTTCATTATGTACATGTATGTGACGGTAGAAATTTACAAACTTCTAATGTTACGTTACTTCCTATATACATTCACAGAGAACTGATTAAAATTACGATAAACAAATAAAGGAGTCAGTTATAAAGTGTTACTGCAGCCCTAGTACGTAATTATCATGATGTACATTAGAACAGAAGTAAATGATAAGGGCCAGATGTACATAAATAAATAGTTCAACTATGGACATAGTATGACATACACTGAAGGCACAGTAAATGGGTTGGGATGGTTGTGCATATATAAATGTTACAACAGTGGACTTCTTTTTTTCTCTTTACTTTAAACTGGAAAGCAGGTGAATGAAATTTTGAAGAAAGGCTGCATTGGCTATCCCGGTTTTTTCATTCAGAAGATTTTGTGGTAATTTGCTTCTACGTACATATATTTAAATCTCCTCAAACAAATTTATAAGGCTTCCTTTCTGAGCATGGTGCACCATCTTCCCTTTAATAATAATAATTTGTTTATATCACTTAAAATCCTTGTGAGGCAAAATTACAGTTAAAAACACGGTGTCTCAGATCTTGTTTTGGTTCTAGGTCACCAACACCTCAAAGAAATTTTGTCAGGTGGGGAAACAAAAGGCGAAATCTAATGTAAAACGTGAACTAACCGTCTGAAGATGAACCTGTTGGTTCGAAACCAGCAACGGCGCTGTTTAAATAAATAAATAGCATTGTAAAAGGTGACTGGTTGCTGTAATCTTCTGTGTAAGAGTCAGCCTATATTTTGTACCGCTCTCTTGTTCCGTTTAAGGAAACCAAATGGAGAACACATTTGCCAACACCGTCCGTGACATGGCACTTGAATTTGGCTGCGCAACGGACTAATTGGCTAACTTTAATGCTAACTAACTCGGACACGGCGGAACTTGTCGATTTTTTCTGTTAACAGTTATTTCTCAGCACTGTTTATCCTGCAACACCCTTAAAGCTGTTTGGACTGTCTCCGACCACCCTGTGGAAAGAACACAGTCACCGAGCGAGGTGGCGCAGTGGTTAGACACTGGACTCGCATTCGGGAGGACGACGGTTCTATCCCGTGTCCGGCCATCCTGATTTAAGTTTTCCGTGATTTCCCTAAATCGCTCCAGGCAAATGCCGGGATGGTTCCTTTGAAAGGGCACGGCCGACTTCCTTCCCCGTCCTTCCCTGATCCGATGAGACCGATGACCTCGCTGTCTGGTCTCCTTCTCCAAACAACCCAACCCAAAGAACACAGTAGGTACGACCATTAACGAAATGTTGGTGTGGCGCCTATTTTCTGATGTTTACGAGTCTTTTCGAAGTTTTTTGGTTTCGCATGTAAATAACAATAGCTAATGTTCAACCACATTGGATAAGATTATCAAAGGGCAAGAAAAAAGTAAATCATACAGACATAATATAAACTGCGTCATAACGTGACGAAGATGTTTACTCACAACTGATACGTAAGTGACAAAGAATGTATATTGTTTCATTATCATTCACATTTTCATTCTCATTCTCACTGCACTCCTTTTCTGCTTTGATTCATTCCTGAATTGATGTAAGCGTGTGTCGAAAATATAATTAGAAAGCAAAGTGTTACTGAAAGCCATGCGTAATACTCATGCAATCCCAGTCGCAACTTATTTTCAGAAATGCTGTGAGACAAGTGGCATATTTTAAAGAGGAGGTCGTTCTGAGAGAATTTTGAGTCAGATTCACCGACCTCTAACGGCACTTTATATTTGAGAAAGCAATCTGCAATTTACGTTAGACAAGCTCGATCATTTTGGTGATAGGCGACGGTGATGATGATGAAGTCCCATACTCCTTGACAGAGTGTAGGGGAACGATGCGGGAGACCCGCAATGCCGTACTAGGCAAGGTCCTAGTGGAGGTGGTTTGCCATTGCCTTCCCCAGACCGTAATGGGGATGAATGATGAAGATGAAGAAGACACAACAACGCCCAGTCATCTCGAGGCAGGTACAAATCGCTGACCCCGCCGGGAATCGAACCCGGGACCCTGTGCTCTGGAAGCGAGAACGCTACCGCGAGACCACGAGCTGCGGACTGATAGGCGACGTGATCAATTATTTCCAGTGGTCTTATTCAAATTCCACAAGCCGAACACCCCCTGGAATGCTGTTCATGAATGGCAGCTCAGCAGTTGGATTCACAAATATGATGTACAAATTTGCAATGAGGGTGCATGGGATAGCCTCGAGAGTACTCCTGCCGTCATACAATATCGTGCTCCTGGCCATAACTCTCGGCTTAAGGGGCTCCGGAACGCCCTATACTTGCAATGTTAAAATAACGCTTATAAATTACATCTTTCCTCACAAAGTATTTGAGGTAGGAAGTTGAACTTTTTACAGATTATTTATTAGAATATGGGCTACAACTTAACACGGGGATTTTACAAAATTTTAGTTCAGTTATTAAAGATGATTTTTTTTTTCAATTGTAATGCAAATTCACAACATTTTTTTTGCAATTTTTTATTTATATATTCAAAAATATACAGTTTTTTGGAAAAAGGCTGTGTTAAATTATGCAGAAAGTACTGTGTAACATTTACTGAAAGTTTGAAACAAATATGTTTCGAAGATCCTTAGAAAACATGTAATTAGTATGAGAAAATAAAAGTTTTCGGAATCGAGCGACAAAGATTGGATTAACTTTTTAGTGCATTCCAGGTCCATAGGATGGATTATCTTCATCCTCTGCAAACTCCTCCTCCAGCTTCCTCTTGTTCCTCCTCCTGTTTACTCTTGCTTGTATTTCTAGACTCTTTACAGCCCTGTCTGCAGCCCGAAGGCGTTCCTTGTCTAAAGCAAGCATCGCTCGTACCATGTTAGAACCTATCTTCATTCCCATATTTCTAAATACCTTGCACCTTACAATGTTGCCATCATTGAAAGTCGCAACAGCAACATTACTTTTACTCATTATTATACTTCAACAAAACAGAGACTCAAGAAACAGAATTAATTACAAATATTTTCGAGATAACGGCAGAGTAAATAAACATGAAACAATCGACACACCAGCGATATATATTGAACCATCACAAGTTAGCCACAACACATACTTTATCTCACATCACTAAAATGTACCTGATGAACACGGACGTTAATAATAACACCATTTGACAGCAGTTTAACAGCGCCACAGTGGGTCACGCCCATGTAGAACACATTTCAAAAAAAATTTAAAAGTAGTTGTAGTCTTCGGAATTGAATAAATTATATATCTATTAAAAGGCAATAGTCTGCACATTCAGAAAACGCAAAAAAGTAAAAATTGAACTTTTCATGATTTTGAGCCTTTCCGGAGCCCCTTAACTGTGTTTAACACGCAGACAGTTTGGTTGCAGGTGCATAAATTCCCTCCTTCTAACCGACACAGGACCATCAATGGCACCGAGACAGAACCGGCTTTCATCAGAAAACACAACACACCTCCATTCTGTCCTCCAATGAGCCCTCGCTTGATACCACTGAGGTGCAAATCGAGGTGGTTTGGGGTCAGTGGAATGTACGCCACAGGGCGTCTGGCTCATAGCTGTCATTGGTGTAACAGATTTGTAACAGTTCGTTGTGTCACTGTGGTGGCAACTGCTGCTCAGATCGCTGCTGAAGGTGCAGTACGATGCTCCAAATCATACGAGGTGCATTCAAGTTCTAAGGCCTCCGATTTTTTTTCTAATTAACTACTCACCCGAAATCGATGAAACTGGCGTTACTTCTCGACGTAGTCGCCCTGCAGACGTACACATTTTTCACAACGCTGACGTCATGATTCCATGGCAGTGGCGAAGGCTTCTTTAGGAGTCTGTTTTGACCACTGGCAAATCGCTGAGGCAATAGCAGCACGGCTGGTGAATGTGCGGCCACGGAGAGTGTCTTTCATTGTTGGAAAAAGCCAAAAGTCACTAGGAGCCAGGTCAGGTGAGTAGGGAGCATGAGGAATCACTTCAAAGTTGTTGTCACGAAGAAACTGTTGCGTAACGTTAGCTCGATGTGCGGGTGCGTTGTCTTGGTGAAACAGCACACGCGCAACCTTTCCCGGACGTTTTTGCTGCAGTGCAGGAAGGAATTTGTTCTTCAAAACATTTTCGTAGGATGCACCTGTTACCGTAGTGCCCTTTGGAACGCAATGGGTGAGGATTACGCCCTCGCTGTCTCAGAACATGGACACCATCATTTTTTCAGCACTGGCGGTTACCCGAAATTTTTTGGTGGCGGTGAATCTGTGTGCTTCCATTGAGCTGACTGGCGCTTTGTTTTTGGATTGAAAAATAGCATCCACGTCTCATCCATTGGCACAACCGACGAAAAGAAAGTCCCATTCACGCTGTCGTTGCGCGTCAATATTGCTTGGCAACATGCCACACGGGCAGCCATGTGGTTGTCCGTCAGCATTCGTGGCACCCACCTGGATGACACTTTTCGCATTTTCAGATCGTCATGCGGATTGTGTGCACAGAACCCACAGAAATGCCAACTCTGGAGGTGATCTGTTCAACAGTCATTCGGAGATCCCCCAAAATAATTCTCTCCACTTTCTCGATCATGTCGTCAGATCGGCTTGTGCAAGCCCGAGGTTGTTTCGGTTTGTTGTCACATGATGTTCTGCCTTCATTAAACTGCCGCACCCACGAACGCACTTTCGACACATGCATAACTCCATCGCCACATGTCTCCTTCAACTGTCGATGAATTTCAATTGGTTTCACACCACGCAAATTCAGAAAACGAGTGATTGCACGCTGTTCAAGTAAGGAAAACGTCGCCATTTTAAGTATTTAAAACAGTTCTCATTCTCGCTGCTGGCGGTAAAATTCCATCTGCCATACGGTGCTGCCATCTCTGGGACGTATTGACAATGAACGCGGCCTCATTTTAAAACAATGCGCATGTTTCTATCTCTTTCCAGTCCGGAGAAAAAAAATCGGAGGCCTTAGAAATTGAATGCACCTCGTATGCCGAACATGATGGTCTTACCTCTCGACATTGCCAGTGGCCGTCCGGCGCCCGGTCTTTTGGCTACGGTAACACTCTCGCGACCACAGTGACATGTACAATGGCTACATTCCTGCCAAGTCCTTCTGCAATATGACAGAAGGAGGGTCCCGTTTCTCGTACCTCCATTACACGACCATGTGCAAACCTAGTAAATTTTTAATAGCGTTTTTGTCGCTTTAAAGGCATTCTTGATTCATCGTCTCACTATGTCCAGTCTCAGAGGTAACTGACGCTCACATTCGTTACAGCGTGTGTTTGATCCAAACCTATTTTCCATCCTCACAGTGGAGCTATTAGCACCACGCTCTTGGCACTAAATCTGTACAGCCATCATCTATCGGATGTAGAAAAATGCCTACCAAATTTCATTTATGTCGCAGATATCCTTCTTGGTGTTACGATTTTTTCTTTCGTCAGGTCCCGTCTATCCAATGCAGATGACATTACTCCTACCTACTTTATGCACTTCTGTAGAAATGCTAATCGTTTGCGTATACAAGTGGATAGTACACTTAACGCCAGTTTTAAGTTTATTGCATGTAGCCATTACTGTGTTGCAGTGTACGACACAGGCCACCCACAAAAAGGAATGTTAGAGGTTAGTCAAGTACTACAAACATAGAAGAAGAGGGAAGGACTTGTCCTACTTGAAGGATATGAAGTAGTATTAATTGTGATTAGAAAGAACTGATTCCATAAAGATTTGATTGATCCTTTCTGATACTTAAACTTGGCATCCATTTAAAAAATAGTTTTACTCATGAGCAATGTAAATAACGGCTTCATAACAATATCGTGTTGCTATCTTTGGAAACGCTAAGAAGAGTTTAAGTCTTGGTGTACTGTCGTGCCGTTCTACACTTGATGCTCACTTGCTCAAATCAAGCCATGAAGCAGACATAGTGGAACACACTGCTGAAGAGAAGCAGTCACATCATATTGGTGCAAGAGCGGAAGTCTGATGCACTGGAACAGTAGCTAGTAGAATGAAAAGAGGTAGAGCACTTGCCCGCGAAAGGCAAAGGTCCCGAGTTCGAGTCTCGGCCCGGCGCACAGTTTTAATCTGCCAGGAAGTTTCAGTAGCAAGTAGGTTGGACTTTTTGTCGAAATATCTGATGTTGTAAAAAATTAAGGTATTTATGATTGATGAGTTAGCAGAATTACGAAAAGGATGCGTTGCTGCTTACTGTAAAGATGACCCGTTGAGTTGCAGACAGACAAAACGAAAAGACCAGTGCTGGATGCAGAAAAACGTCAAGGAGGGGGCGCTACAAATATCAGTTTCATTCTCGAATAAACACTTTATTCGCACTGAAAAATGCAACACTAGTACACTTGGCGACTCCATGTTGTCCTGTGCACTACGACCAGATAACTGGTATACTTGAAAAAAGAGACTGCATGGGTCGTATATTTTTTACTATCGCAAAATCGATTTTCTGTCACTGAGTGACCATCTTCAGTGCTATATTGTATAACTTAAATTAGGATGCACTGTTGTCACTAAGCTTACGGCTTGGTGATTGCCGTAAGCTTAGTGACAACAGTGCATCCTAATGTAAGTTATACAATATAGCACTGAAGATGGTCACTCAGTGACAGAAAATCGATTTAGCGATAGTAAAAAATATACGACCAATGCTGTCTCTTTTTTCAAGTATACTAGTACACTTACCACTAAAACACACACGGTAACATTCCACGTGTTTCTAATATCTCCAAGCACAACACTGACTGAATTCCGCGGTAATAGCCAATAGTCACAGTTGTTCACTTTTTATCACTTCCAAGTTATTGCGACGACTGTAGCTTTCAAACTGACTACCTGGCAGCGACTCTGCTTCCCTTAAATATGTGGCTCGGTTGTTTCGGGAACATTCGCTGCCAGAATGTTCACTTCCAGACTTTCATGGAGTGTGAACAAATACCTACAGTGAAAGCGATAAGTCAATATGTACCTTACGACGTATGATATAACGGCGAGTTTCCAATGATGATGTCATCCGACAATTTATCTATGTGGAACATTTATTGTCGTTTCCGTTCCTTTCTAGTGCATTTGATAGAGAGCCGATTTAGTAACAAACGCGTTTTTAGGAATCTTCTCGAAAGTCACTATTACCGGTAATGTACCCATCAGTAGTTGTTACGTAATTAGTAAAAATTATTTTCATCGTGGCAGCAATACCAGCAACAGTTACGAAATTTTTTCGAATGAAAAAACAGCCCACAGTTGCACTAATTATGTTCATACTAAATCTTGACCATGGTTTCGACTATAATAATATAACCTTCTTCGGAAGTCATCACCTTTTAAAAATAAAAACGCCGTAGCCGAGTGGCTACGTCATACATATATATATGTGACGTACTACACAAATATGTAATAAAAATGGGGGTTCATATATATATATATATATATGTAGGAAACCCCATTTTTTATTACATATTTGTGTAGTACGTCAAGAAATGTGAATGTTTTGGTTGGACCACTTTTTTCGCTTTGTTATAGATGGCGCTGTAATAGTCACAGACGTATAAGTACGTGGCATCACGTAACATTCCGCCAGTGCGGACGGTATTTGCTTCGTAACACATTACCCGTGTTAAAATGGACGGTTTACCAATTGCGGAAAAGGTCGATATCGTGTTGATGTATGGATATTGTGATCATAATGCCAAACGGGCGTGTGCTGTGTATGCTGCTCGGTATCCTGGACGACATCATCAAAGTGTCCGGACCGTTCGCCGGATAGTTACGTTATTTAAGGAAACAGGAAGTGTTCAGCCACATATGAAACGTCAACCACGACCTGCAACAAGTGATGATGCCCAAGTAGGTGTTTTAGCTGCTGTCGCTGCTAATTCGCACATCAGTATCAGACAAATTGCACGAGAATCGGGAATCTCAGAAACGTCGGTGTTGAGAATGCTACATTAACATCGATTGCACCTTTACCATATTTCTATGCACCAGGAATTGCATGGCGACGACTTTGAACGTCGTGTACAGTTCTGCCACTGGGAACAAGAGAAATTACGGGACGATGACAGATTTTTTGCACGCGTTCTATTTAGCGACGAAGCGTCATTCACCAACAGCGGTAACGTAAACCAGCATAATATGCACTATTGGGCAACGGAAAATCCAATATGGCTGCGACAAGTGGAACATCAGCGAGCTTGGCGGGTTAATGTATGGTGCGGCATTATGGGAGAAAGGATAATTGGCCCCCACTTTATCGATGACAATCTAAATGGTGTAATGTATGCTGATTTCCTGCGTAATGTTCTACCGATGTTACTACAAGACGTTTCACAGCATGACAGATTGGAGATGAACTTCCAACATGATGGATGTCCGGAACATAGCTCGCGTGCAGTTGAAGCGGTATTAAATAGCATACTTCATGACAGGTGGATTGGTCGTAGAAGCACCATACCATGGCCCACACGGTCACCGCATGTGACCTCCCCGGATTTCTTTCTGTGGGGAAAGTTGAAGGATATTTCCTATCGTGATCCACCAACACCGACTGACAACATGCGTCAGCGCATTATTGTCAATGCATGTGCGAACATTACGGAAGGCGAACTATTCGCTGTTGAGAGGAATGCCGTTGCACGTATTGACAAATGCATTGAGGTTGACGGACATCATTTTGAGCATTTATTGCATTAATGTGGTATTTACAGGTAATCACGCTGTACACACGAATATGTAATAAAAATGGGGGTTCCTATTTAAAAAAAAAACGCAGTTGGTATCCGTTTGACGTATGGCAGCGCCATCTAGCGTGCCAACCATAGCGCTATCTGGTTTCCCCCTTCAAGCTAGACAAGTTCCGTTCTTTGTAGTTTTTCCGTTTGACGCTTATTTCGTGAGATACTTGGGCCGGTCACGATCAATGGACCACCCTGTATACGTAGTTTTACTTATGATCGAAACAGGCTTATGTCTGTTGAAGTTATTTTATTTTACTGATCGAGAGGCAGCAGCTGGGCTAAGACGTTTTTCATTTTTAAAAGCTTATTACTTCTAAAGAAGGCTATATTATTATAGATGAAACCATGTTCAAGATTTAGTACAAACATGATTAGTGCAACTGTGGGCTGTTTTTCATTCGAAAAAATTAGTAAAAATGTTATCAAGAGACTCGTAACAATATTTTTAGCGATAAATTACTATGAATTACTATGATCACTCTAACTCTTGACTAATCTTCACACTTGCACTTGCTACAACCAGTATTTTTACTTATTTATTCGTCAGTCTTAATATTTCTGCTTCTGAATGTAAACTAGTTTCCTATTCGGCGATTACCATGTATTTATGGCGCTATGCATCGAAGGTTCTCTGTACAAGAAAACAGTAGAATATTCGCGACTTTTCTCGAACAAATGTTAGACAGAATAAAGTATCGAGATCACTAAAATGGCCGCGACCTCCCTCGTAGGTATGTGTTAGCTACCTATGTGCCAGACAGAAATGTATAAAATACGATGTCGCGCGTTCTACATAGGGAAGTACAACTACTCGATAGCTCGATTCAGTCGAATCGACTGACGAAAGAAAGGAACGAACAGCGTGCGGGCTGACTAGCGGTGGCGGCGTGGGTGACAATTTCAATTTGGGCGTCCCAGCAAGGGGGCGGGGTGCGGCGGGGGGCTCGTCCCCCCCCCCCCCCCTCCATATGGATCTGCCACGGGAAAAGACTGTTGCACATTAAAAGCATTCGGCCAAAGCCTAACACACACACACACACACACACACACACACCAGCATCAGAGTAGCTGGTGGTAGTATCCTGTCGGCGTGAAGCGTGCTTGCTTGCGTGAGTATGTGTGTGTGTTTCCTTTTCTGAAGAGCCCGCATCTCGTGGTCGTGCGGTAGCGTTCTCGCTTCCCACGCCCGGGTTCCCGGGTTCGATTCCCGGCGGGGTCAGGGATTTTCTCTGCCTCGTGATGGCTGGGTGTTGTGTGCTGTCCTTAGGTTAGTTAGGTTTAAGTAGTTCTAAGTTCTAGGGGACTGATGACCATAGATGTTAAGTCCCATAGTGCTCACAGCCATTTGAACCATTTTTCTGAAGAAAGATTTGCCTGCTTGCAGCTCAACGGATCATATTTACGGTAAATAGCAATCTATCCTTATCCTAATATTGTTGATATTCCAACCTCGAGTTTCCACTGTTTGGTTCACTATTTAAACACGTACAGTCAGCTGCCGGGAGTGTGTGTCCCGAAAGACATAACTGCGAGTTAACACTTCTTTACTGGCTGCTCAGTTATAAATATAACAGATTTAACAATCTGTTTGTCATAAATTTCCAATGTTGCCTTCTTATATTAGTTTCCCATTTTTCAATCAAGAAAGAATTATTATATACACTCCTGGAAATGGAAAAAAGAACACATTGACACCGGTGTGTCAGACCCACCATACTTGCTCCGGACACTGCGAGAGGGCTGTACAAGCAATGATCACACGCACGGCACAGCGGACGCACCAGGAACCGCGGTGTTGGCCGTCGAATGGCGCTAGCTGCGCAGCATTTGTGCACCGCCGCCGTCAGTGTCAGCCAGTTTGCCGTGGCATACGGAGCTCCATCGCAGTCTTTAACACTGGTAGCATGCCGCGACAGCGTGGACGTGAACCGTATGTGCAGTTGACGGACTTTGAGCGAGGGCGTATAGTGGGCATGCGGGATGCCGGGTGGACGTACCGCCGAATTGCTCAACACGTGGGGCGTGAGGTCTCCACAGTACATCGATGTTGTCGTCAGTGGTCGGCGGAAGGTGCACGTGCCCGTCGACCTGGGACCAGTCCGCAGCGACGCACGGATGCACGCCAAGACCGTAGGATCCTACGCAGTGCCGTAGGGGACCGCACCGCCACTTCCCAGCAAATTAAGGACACTGTTGCTCCTGGGGTATCGGCGAGGACCATTCGCAACCGTCTCCATGAAGCTGGGCTACGGTCCCGCACACCGTTAGGCCGTCTTCCGCTCACGCCCCAACATCGTGCAGCCCGCCTCCAGTGGTGTCGCGACAGGCGTGAATGGAGGGACGAATGGAGACGTGTCGTCTTCAGCGATGAGAGTCGCTTCTGCCTTGGTGCCAATGATGGTCGTATGCGTGTTTGGCGCCGTGCAGGTGAGCGCCACAATCAGGACTGCATACGACCGAGGCACACATGGCCAACACCCGGCATCATGGTGTGGGGAGCGATCTCCTACACTGGCCGTACACCACTGGTGATCGTCGAGGGGACACTGAATAGTGCACGGTACATCCAAACCGTCATCGAACCCATCGTTCTACCATTCCTAGACCGGCAAGGGAACTTGCTGTTCCAACAGGACAATGCACGTCCGCATGTATCCCGTGCCACCCAACGTGCTCTAGAAGGTGTAAGTCAACTACCCTGGGCAGCAAGATCTCCGGATCTGTCCCCCATTGAGCATGTTTGGGACTGGATGAAGCGTCGTCTCACGCGTTCTGCACGTCCAGCACGAACGCTGGTCCAACTGAGGCGCCAGGTGGAAATGGCATGGCAAGGCGTTCCACAGGACTACATCCAGCATCTCTACGATCGTCTCCATGGGAGAATAGCAGCCTGCATTGCTGCGAAAGGTGTATATACACTGTACTAGTGCCGACATTGTGCATGCTCTGTTGCCTGTGTCTATGTGCCTGTGGTTCTGTCAGTGTGATCATGTGATGTATCTGACCCCAGGAATGTGTCAATAAAGTTTCTCCTTCCTGGGACAATGAATTCACGGTGTTCTTATTTCAATTTCCAAGAGTGTATTTTCTTGCGATTTCCCTGTCGCCTAGAAACTTTTGTGTCATACCGTTACAATCGATATCTCAGAAATAATTCACACTGTGGTAAGTATTAATAGGTAACGCATTCTCCAGGTGGAATGTGCTATTTGAGTAATAAACCGTTGGACAGTCGGGGGATCTTCAACCAAATACCAGCTGAGCTGCTACTGAGGAGAGGGAGTCCCAATTGGGAATTTTTGTGAGGGGATTCCCAGCTCCTGAATTTGTCCTGTAAGTAGGGGAAAGCTCGAGAAAATATTAGTCGAACCGTGGGATGGGGAGTAATTTAATTTAAATCTGGGAAAAAGTGCTCCAAACAGAAAATGTTAACTCAGTGCATGTGGAAATGTCCTTGTTTATGAGCAGACATTAAAATGCATGAGCATGCTCAGTAAAAATTTTTACTGTCCTGGGAGAAGGACAGAGGATAAACACCTGTGTTTTCAGTTCTCGGAAAAGCTCTTGATAGTGCCCCAAGACAGATGGTATGTGAGCACTTAAGAGGGAAAAATGTACCCAAAATGCTAATTCAGAAAGGTAAAAGGCTTTATGAAGGCGGCTGCAGTTGCGTACGGGTAGGAAATAGTAATTCTGATTGAAGCTTCTTGCTAAAATCTCTCGAAAGCCAAGATCACACAAATGTTACTTTATTTTCAACAACCGATTTTTCGACGGACTTAGCTGTCATCTTCAGGTCTGTAACATAGTGCACATAAGTGTAATGTATCTCATAGCATGATTTATGATGTAATATTTGAGAAAAGAAGTTTTTGGTTTGACATTACGACGAACGGAAAAAGAAATTACATTTACAAACGTATTCGTTGTGAGTTGGAACCTCGAGCCAAGTTGTCATGTTACTGATTAAAATGTAGCAACTTATACAAAGGTTTGTCATTTATCAAAGATTTACAATCTGAAAGCACCTTGGTTACACGGTCGTGTCCGTATGTGTAGCTCTCACAGCTGCTTGTTACATCATAAAAATCACAATATACAATAAAATGCACCGTAGTACATCCGTTTACTTTAGTTTTCCATGTTCCATTAATTGCTGATCCATCTAAGACGGGATATATGGTACAGTTTTTCTCACGTATTACGTCATAACGCATGAGATGAGATATATGCCATCCACGTGCCCTATGTTGCAGACGTGAAGATGATAGCAATGACCGAAACTGGTTGTTGAAAATAAGGAAACATTTATGCGATATTGGCTTTATAAAGCTTTTTTCTTTCCAAGCAGGACAGATCGCTCCTTCTCATTTCTTAAAACTAGAAAGTTCAATGAAATATTCTGGCATATTAAAACTGTTTGCCATACCAGGTCTCGAACCTGGGACCTTCGCATTTTGCGGGAAAGTGCTCTACCAAACACTACACGTGACCAGTCATCACAGCTTTACCTGCGCCAGTACCTCACCTCCTACCTTCCAATCAACGCAATGAGTTGCAACGTGTCTGTTACTTATGTAAATCAGCAGGCTTTCGTGGCCGTTGTCACTGAAGTTAAAATCTTCTGTGTTTATTAGGCCGAGTCATGTTTCTTCTAAAATGTTCGACGTTTCGACCTCTCTGCTGGGATCTTCCTCGGGATCTTTTGGTGTCCACTACCGCCAAAACACTCTTCTAGCAATAGTGGACACCAAAAGATCCTGAGGAAGATCCCAGCAGAGGGGTCGAAACGTCGAACATTTTAGAAGAAACATGATGCGGCCTAACCACACAGAAGATTTTAACTTCAATGTCTGTTACTTATCCGAGGAGAAGTCTCGACTTACTATGCACAGTGACAATTAGAGGCGAACTACAACTAACAGGTAAGGTACACAATGCGGCCTGTGTAGCACGTGAGACAAATGTCACTCACTAATTGTTGTAGTGTGTTCATTAATGTGCCTTTGTACTTACGAATATTTGAAGTTAGGCACAGGAGAACACGCCGATTTAAGTATAATATTGACGATGCGTTATTCTGTATCTTTTTCCTCACACACACACACACACAGGAAACCACGTCAGCTACAGAAAGTCCACGGCTCACCGTGTTCGCGCGCGCCCATACACACACACACACACACACACACACACATACACATACACAGAGTATTGGAGGCGCCAGATGTGGTCGGTGTAAACAGTTTACGGCGGGTGGATCGTTAACGCCGTATCGCCACAGAACTGCGTTGTCTGCGGACAACGCAGCCGGTGCTGTCGGTGGCTGGAAATGGTTGTAGTCGGGGGAGAAGGGGGGAGGGGGCCACACGCTGAGAGCGGAATCCTGCCTGCACCTCACACCGGCGGACGCGAGACCTGCTGAAGGACATCACAAGGCACGTTTCCCTTCTCCTGTCTCTTGCTGTTACTGTGAGTTCCTCAAGGATGCGTTTTTGGGCCTCTATTGTTGTTGACATACATAAATGGATTCTGCATTTCAATGATTTGGCTTCTAAGCCTATTCCACGTGCACAAAATCCTTTCATCTCTCCTTAAATCTTCCAACAATTCTCCTCGCTTATCTCAGGGATACGTTTTCCTAAGGCTAGTTTTCTTGAAATACTGTAATGTCTTCCTTTTCTTCAAGGATTAGACTCTTCAGCCACTTCCAACTTCATAACATGCTTCAGTCGTGTCTTATGTCAATACTTACTTCCTGTTATTTCTTTAATGATACGTCTTTGAGTCATAATGACTTGAAGTACGTTAAAGACTCCTTCTTCTTCTTCTTCTTCTTCACTTCATCAAATAGGCTTTTCAGCATGTTCTGTTTTCAAATTCCTTCCACCTCTTGTTAGATATCTGGATGTCTCATATTTCCATCCAGGCAGTTCCTCAGAAACTCGTGCTAGGAGCATTATTCTCCTTGAAATACATTACTGATGTCTTTCCCTTCTCTTCATGGATTAGGCTTTTAAGCATGTACTCTCTTGACAGAGTCTTTCCTTGCACATTAGAAAGCGTCTCCTATCAAACGGTTTATTGTCAGAAGCTGTTTTGGGGAATCTTTTATTGTCCATGTGTTGCATGTGTTCACACATCTTGTTGCAGAACAGTTTTCTCCCAGGCTGCGTCCATCACTAGTTACTGTAACATCGTTCCATTTACTATACGGTCTGTTGTACAATAGCACCTAATTCTTTTCACTGGCACTGTGTGCGACTCAGTGTCCTTTCAGTTTGGCACCCAGGTTTTTGGTGGACCAGAAAGGATTGGAAGGACAATAGTTTTATAGAACTTCACTCTGGTGTCTTGCTGGATTTTGCTTTTGAACATGATATGAATGGGATCACCAGGCCCACACGCAGGGCGGCGGGGGTGGTGGCGGTCCATGGGGCCCTTGCACCCCACTCCCCTTCCCCCCCCCCCCCACTGAAATATTTCTGCTAGATACATTGTTAATTTTTCGGTACCAAAATGCTCAAATATTATTCATTCTCGGTTGTGGCGGAAGGTTAAGTGAAAAGAATTCCAGGTGTAAAAGAGTTGATGAAAAACAACAGAGGAAGATCTAGGAAATTATGAGATTTGAACTTTAGTAAAGCAGAGTAAGCTGTGAACAGTTTCATAACATTACTAAATGAGTGTCTGGGGGACGATTTCCTTGTAGTTGAAAACAGATCACCTGCAGACAGGTTTGAGCTAACTAGCTTCCCCTATCTCCAGTATCATACTTAGCGATGCAAGGTGAAGTTTATTTGTAACGTGCAATGTCTGGGAACAGAACAGAATAGACTCAAGGTTTATATCTTTGTTCGAAAACTTACCTTTCACGTCAAAAAAAAAAAAAAACTGACATCATTGACACTGAACTGTCAGACGTTTTTTACCGACATCAGGATGAATGTCTTAAATTGAAACACCTTGTACCGAAATTCACGACTCAAGTTCACTTTTTAAATACTGTATACGGTCTACCATTTGCGCCTATAGTACTCACTTCCCAAGCTCAGAAAGTGTTGAAGATGGTGGATTCGAGAGATGGAACAACACACAAGGCTTTTGATACCGTTCCTCATAAGCGACTATTAATCAAATTGCGTACATATGGAGTATCGTCTCAGTTGTGTGACGGGATTCGTGATTTCCTCTCAGATAGGTTACAGTTCGTAGTGATAGATGGTAAATCATCGAGTAGAACAGAAGTGATATCTGGCGTACCGCAAGGTAGTGTCATAGACCCTCTGCTGTTCCTGATTTATATAAATGATCTAGGTGATAATCTGAGCAGCCCCCTTAGACTGTTTGCAGATGACGCTGTAATTTACCGTCTAGTAAAATCATCTGACGATCATTTCCAATGACAAAATGATCTAGAGAGAACTTCTGTATGGTGCGAAAAGTGTCAGTTGGCACTAAACGAAGAAAAGCACGAGTCATCCGCATGGGTACTACAAGAAATCCGATAAATTTCGGGTATACGATAAATCGCACAAATCTAAGGGCTGTCAGTTCGACTAAATACCTAGGAATTACAATTACGAGGAACTTAAATTGGAAAGATCACATATATAATACTGTGGGGAAGGCGAAACAAAGACTGCGCGCTTTGTTGGCAGAACACTTAGAAGATGCGACAAACCCACTAAAGAGACAGACTACATTACACTTGTCCGTCCTCTGCTGGAATATTGCTGCGCGGTATGGGATCCTTACCAGGTAGAATTGACGGAGGACATCGAAAAACTGCAAAGGAGGGCAGCTCGTTTCGTGTTATCGCGCAGTAGGGCTGAGAGCGTCACTGATATGATATGCGAGTTGGGGTGGCAGTCACTGAAACGCCGGCCGCGGTGGTCTAGCTGTTCTAGGCGCTCAGTCCGGAACCGCGCGACTTCTACGGTCGCAGGTTCGAATCCTGCCTCGGGCATGGGTGTGTGTGATGTCCTTAGGTTAGTTAGGTTTAAGTAGTTCTAAGTTCTAGGGGACTGATGACCACAGATGTTACGTCCCATAGTGCTCAGAGCCATTTGAACCATTTGAAGTCACTGAAACAAAGGCGGTTTTCTTTGCGACGAGATCTATTTACGAAATTTCAGTCACCAACTTTCTCCTCCGAATGCGTAAATATTTTGTTGACACCCACCTAAGTAGGCAGAAATGATCATCATAATAAAATAAGAGAAATCAGAGCTCGAACGGAAAGATTTAGGTGTTCCTTCTTCCCACGCGCCATGGAATAGTAGAGAAGTAGTATGAAAATGGTTCGATGATCCCTCTGCCAGGCACTTAAGTGTGAATTGTAGATTACTCATGTAGATGTAGACAAGCCGAAGAACGCAGTCGAAACATTATGAATGAACTCGGAGATTTTCTTCCAAATCATTCGAACACTGCCTCTAATATTTGCAAACCTGCTTATGTCAGTCTGCAGTCGTGGGCAAAGATTTACCTGCCTGCGTTAAATGAAAACTTGAGAGGAGCCACGCCACACTAACACTAGAACAGCACTGTCAGTCAGATTAATATTCATATTTTAGGTCGTGATTTCGGTGTTCCCCAGTACCACATTTGGTATGTGGGTTTATGACTTTTTACATGAGAAAATTGTGGTTAGAATGTTCACATAACTGTACGTGTAGCCTGTAGTGACCATTATACAGAGACAACGGGTCATAATGTTAACCTCTTTGTGAAAAAATATTGACTAAAAATATGGTTTGGTTATCTTAGAACCATTGGGATGACCGCAAAATAATTGACATGTGTTCACTTCATCACTTAATGCTACAAGTACGCCTCAGCACAGATATTTTACGTGCATAAGTACGGTAACGTAGAACCCCTGGATCTCGGTAACGGATCAAGACATCGAAAAAAATTTCGAAGTTCGTCAACAGAATCATATTAAGGGGGGAAACACATTAGGAGGCTGTTTGATATGATTGTTTGGGAGTTTTTTTGGGTGGGAAGAATTAATTAGAATTTAATCAAATTTTGACTTCATTTCACTCATATTTCGAACAGTTTCAGCTAAAAATAACAAAGTTAGGCTGTGATGTCGGCTGAAGGTTGTGAGAATAGTTCTCCAATTACTTGCAGTGTAGCCATTCCGATTTCCATCTGAAATAAAAAAGGTTTTGATTTTACGTTAATAACTTATTTTCTAAAAATATGAACTTCAATGCATGTGAAAATAATGAAAAATTAAAAATACATTACTGATGCAGGCGTTGGAACAATTTACTTCGATTTTCACGATCTTTTCTCTAATTAGACGAAGAAAAATGCCCTTACAATCATGGTATCATCTCACAAGTTAGTTCATATAATTCGTAATTTCATAAAAATTGATACTGTCAGTATTCGTATTTATCTGTTGTATACTTCTTGAGTTAGACTGCATGCAAATATGAAAAATGTCATTTCAAGATAAACGCGTTTGAAAAATAAATTCTCGGAAACTAGAAATTCAAGGAAGTTAACAATAATGTAAAATGCTTATCGATTAATCTGCGATTCCAGTACCATATAGTAACCCTTCTTCTCCCTCACAGGCTTCGTTTTGCGCTTGCAGCAGTGCTTTCCGAGCTTTCCGACCTTCCTTCGATTCCAATGAACTACGTTGATTCTACCGGCTCACGCGCTGGTTATCCATTTGTTCAGCATAATTGAAGCTTTGTATGCCTACTACAATTCCTGCCTCGTTCATGACCATCAGAAGGGATGAATTTCCTTCATTGAATGAGCCCGCTGCTGAATACGATGCCAATTCAACGACTTGTAGTTCGGAGTGCAAGTGTTCAGGAGCTAATCGCTAAATAGTGGAATTAAAACTTTCATTCGCATTTCGTGAGGTTGAACTGGTCAAGCCTACCTGAGGTAGTGCTCTGCCCTATCTGCGCTTGAGCCTGAACCCGATGTGCTGTCGCTTCTATGCTCATACGCGAATTTTGCTTTGAAATTTTGACAGCGTATCCTTGGATAGTTAAGCTAACGAATTCTGCAATAAAGAAATCGGATTTCCTGAAGTTCCTAATGTGGTTTTCCTCTTAAAGACATATGATAAAAATGTTGACCATCTGCTATGAACAGAAGTTGCAGAAGTAGCCAAAGATTATGATTGTTTGTGATTTTCTGACGAACTGCCTGTGGAAGAAATGGCGCTTTTATAACCCTCCTAAGGTCCATTCTACACCATACCTAATGTAAAAGAACCAACATATTTGCTCAGTTAGCCTGGGCAGGGAAAGTGTGTAATATTTCAATTTTGGTCCTGCTACTATATGCCTGTTCTTCCAATAAGTATACAAATAGTCACTAGTGATGGCCCCCTAGAAAATCCTATTGCATGCGACTTTTTGGAACATATTGGTACCTTCCTGTCGTGTAAGTAACGATGTGATTCGTTGGACTAGACGACTCATTTCATTGATACACGGTGCTCACTGCACTTTTAACTGGCGATGTCGATGGGTCAAAATCGAATCACGTAGAGTTCTTTTGGTGCAGAGCACCATGTTGAAAAGGTTGTGCTGAGCGTTGTGCTCCGAGAAGGCTGAGACAGCAGCATCATTGTGCTCGGTCGTCAGATGTGCCAAGAATTGCAGCCTGTCCTGCTTTACAGAGCAGCTAAGCTTCCGATTTCTACGTTGTGTGATGAAACTCGGACGCCCAACACCTTGTCGTCTACTTGCAGCTTCGCCGTCCTTCAACCACTTTCCAAATAGACTCTAAGATAAAAGGAAACGACGCACAACGAAGGAATCACCCAAACGAGACAGAAATCACTAAGGGTGACGTTAATGTAGAGACACACAAATGACTACAATTAAAAAAAATCATTCCTTCAACAAAAAGAGCTTCAGAAATTGAGCAAGTCAGTAACTCCTTGGTCCACCTCTGGCACTTATGCAAACAGTTATTCGGCTTGGCACTGGTTGTCCGCAGTTCGTGGTCTAGTGGGTAGCGTTGCTGCCTGTGGATCACGGAGTCCAGGGTTCGATTCCCAGTCGAGTTGGGGATTTTATCTGCCTGGGGACTAGGTGTTTGTGTTGTCCTCATCACGTGACAGTGGCTAGATTGGACTGTGTAAAACAAATTCAACTTTGTAAAAAAATTAGGTTTTAGTACGGTCGCTGATGATCGCGCGGTTGAGCGCCCCAAAAACCAAACATCATCATCATCGTTGCCACTGATTGATGGAGCTGTCAGGTGTCCTCCTGAGCATATTGTGCCAAATTCTGCCCAAGTTAGGTCGTCAGAATCCCGAGGTGGTTGGAGGGTCCTGCACATAATGCCACAAACATCTCAACTTGGGAGAAATTCGGTGATTCTTGCTGGCAAAGGAGGTGTTTAGCAAGCAGGAGAAACTCTCGCCCGGTCGGGAAGGGCATAAACTTGCTGAAATGTAAGCCCAGAATGGCCTACCACAATGGGCAACAAAGCGAGACATACGGATGTGCTGTAAGAGTGCTGCGGATGACAAGCAAAGATGGTCCTTGTATCAAAAGAAATGGCACCCCAAATCATCATACCTGTTTCTCAGGTCATACGGCGACCGACAATCAGGTTGGTACGCCACCGCTGTCCAGGACGTTTCCAGACATATCTTCAGCCTGGACTCTCATTGACCGGAGTGGAATTGTCTTCAGTGATGAGTCCCGTTTTGAAATGAGCCCCGTTGCCAAGATGAGACGTGTGTTGCGACGCCGCAAACAGTAGTAGGACAGCAACCTGACTGTCGCGCGACAGCCAGGAGTGGTGGTCTGGGCTGCCATTTCTTTCCGTAGCAGGATCCCTTTGATTGTCATCCGTGCGCCCTTACAACACGGCGGTATGGCGACAATATTCTACGTTCCGTTTAGTTCCGCTTCATGTCAAGCCATCCTGGACTAACATTTCAGCAAGATAACGCCCCTCGCACACGGCGAGAGTTCCTACTGCCTGTCCTCGTGCTTGCCAAATCCTATCTCGGTCGGCAAGGTCGCCAGATCTCTCCCCAATTGAGAACTTTTGGACGTTTGGCGCATTACGGTCTGGGCCATTCAATACGGTGGGGATTTTGAGGAACTAACGCACCAAATGGACATAATGTGGCACGATGTCAGTCGGGAGAGCCAGAGTTGGACCAACGCGTTGTTGACTCTCTCAGTTTGTAGAGGCTCTTTCCCTTGAGTAAATGACCCAGCTTTTCTGAAATTGTAATCGTTTGTTTACTCTACATGCACGTAACATCTACCGATCACTGTCCCGTTCGGATTATTTCTTCCTGGTGCGTCTTTCCGCGGCAACAGCCGACTAGCTTCGCCCTCTCTGGGACGCCCATCCTCTGGCGCGGGCCCATAACAATGTGCCTTTTGTGATTCTTGAGTTTCTCCCGGCGTATTTGATAATGAAAATATCCACGGGTGTGCTGCCGGTCTATAGTGTCCAACGGGCACAATATTTCGGCGATCATACATGTCGCCATTATCAGGTGAACTGACGGACTGAGCTCCTGTGAACGTGCCGGAACGGAGATCTGTACGCTGTGGCTGCTCAGAGTCCAACGGGCACAATATTTCGGCGATCATACATGTCGCCATCATCAGGTGAACTGACGGACTGAGCTCCTGTGAACGTGCCAGAACGGAGATCCGTACGCTATGGCTGCTCAGAGGGACTCTGGAGCCAGAGTTAGACCAACGCGTTGTTGACTTTCTCAGTTTGTAAAGGCTCTTTCCCTTGAGGAAATGACCCAGCTTTTCTGAAATTGTAATCGTTTCTCTCCCCACATCCACCACTCCATCCAGAGTCCCTCTGAGCAGCCATAGCGTACGGATCTCCGTTCTGGCACGTTCACAGGAGCTTAGTCCGTCAGTTTCACCTGATGATGGCGACATGTATGATCGCCGAAATATTGTGCCCGTTGGACACTATAGGCCGGCAGCACACCCGTGGATATTTTGATTAATGTGCCTTTTGTCAGAGTCACTTCCGTGAGTCGATTTCCCTCTTTGCTGCCCGTATCGTGGCTAGGATCATTCGACTTTTGTCTCTGCTCTGCTTGTACACTTTCCTTACCACTTCGGCAACCGGCAGTCAGGTTCTCGGCTGGCAGCGGTCATAATGGTGTGGCTGCTCAGTCTAGCTCATACGAACTGCGCGACCAACGATATCTTATCACCTGTTTTATTCATTGCTGAGTGTCAGTTGCATATCACGAAATATTCAGTTTTGGAACATTTCTTGTCTGCATAATCTTCATCTAAATGATTGGACAGGCCGAGTATAAAACTGGAGGTACATATGTCCAGGTTCCAAAATACGTGTTTGACAGCTACTGCAGCTAGAAACCTGATGCAGACATTTATTTTTGCTGTAGCTGTTCTTTGTATCCTGAGGTGTCTCTCTGCTTGCGGCGTTCTCGTGTTACAACACCCACTGAAGGTCAGGGTAAAATAAAAGGCTAGGTGGCGGACATTGGCTTACTGATAGACTGCAAAGCATACTAGTAGTAAATAGCTACGTTACGGAGAGAAAGGTAAGGACACCAGAGACGCAATTCTAACGTGGAGATTGATAATGGAAGCAAGACTTCAGAAAAATCAACACAGGCCCATGGGATTTATCGCCTTAAAAAAGGGCTCGACAGTGTAAAGTGGTACAATACGTTCGAAATTCTTGAAGATGTAGGCGTATGCTATTAGTAGTGCCTTATATTATACAAAAACGAGAGAGAAAATTAAGAATACAAGATCAAAACGAAAGTGATCGGATTAAAATGGATGTGTGATAGAGAGGTATTCTTTCAACCCTACTGTTAAGTACCAAAGAAGGTTGCGAATAAACGGAAGAAAGACAAAAATAATGAGGAGTAGCGGGGATAAGCGAGAAGACGATAAAAAGGACGAGTTGATTCCCCAGTACAAGAAGTTTAATTGTATCGAACAGAGGCCTTAATGCGGGAAAGAATTTTCTGAGAAAGTAGGTTTGGTCCACAGCATTGCATGGTAGTGAGACATGGACTGTGGGAAAACCAAAAAAGAAAAGAATCAAAGCATTTTAGACTTGAAACTATAGAAGAATGTTGAACATCAGGTGGACTGATAAGATAAGAAATGGGGAGTTTCTCTGCAGAACCGGTAAGTAAATGCGTATGTGGAAATCACTGACTTGGATAAGGGTCAGGTTGATAGGACATTACGAAGCACAATTATTACGTTGTAATAACTATCTCGTAGTTTAAACAACGTTAAAATATGTAGTAAGATCAAAAGCATTGTAAACACATCAAAAAAAGTTTTGCATCACCTCGGTCCCGAGAGTTCCGGAAGCTGTAGAGAAAATAAGATTAGAGATCAACATAAACATCATTTCCACCCTTCCTATTGCTCATGAAAACCACACATTGCATGTTGTACCACCATACAGTGAGACCTTCAGAGGTGGTGGTCCAGATTGCTGTACACACCGGTACCTCTAATACCCAGCAGCACGTCCTCTCGCAATGATGCATGCCAGTATTCGTCGTCGCATACTATCCACAAGGCACTGCGGGTCCAGATTATCCCACTCCTCAACGGCGTTTCGGCGTAGATCCCTCAGAGTGATTAGGGGTCATGTCGTCCATAAACAGCATAAACCCAGGTACGTTCGATAGGGTTCATGTCTGGAAAACATGCTGGCCACTCTAGTCGAGCGATATCGTTATCCTGAAGGAAGTCATTCACAAGATGTGCACGATGGGGAGCGCGAATTGACGTCCATGAAGGCGAATGCCTCTCCAACATGCTGCCGATATGGTTGCACTATCGGTCGGAGTATAGCATTCACGTATCGTACAGCCGTTACGGCGCCTTCCACGACCACCAGCGGCGTACGTCGCCCCACATAATGCCACACCAAAACAGCGGGGAACCTCCACCTTGCTGCACTCGCTGGACAGTGTGTCTAAGGCGTTCAGCCTGAACTGGTTGAATCCAAACACGTCTTCGACGATTCTCTGGTTGTAGGCATATGCGGCACACATCGGTGGAGAGAACGTGATGCCAATCCTGAACGGTCCATTCGACATGTTGTTGGGCCCATCTGTACCGCGCTGCATGGTGCTGTGGCTGCAAAGATGGACCTCGCCATGGTAGTCGGGAGTGAAGATGCGCATCTTGCAGACTACTGCGCACCGTTTGAGTCGTAACACGACGTCCTGTGGTTGCATGAAAAGCATTATTCAACATGGTTCCTCCGAGCCATGATCCGTAGGTAGCGGTCATCCATTGCAGTAGTAGCCCTTGGGCGGCCTGGCCGAGGCATGTCATCGACAGTTCCTGTCTCTCTGCATCTCCTGCATGTCCGTCAATATGGCTTTGGTTAACTCAGAGACGCCTTTATACTTCTCTTGTTGAGAGCCTTTCCTGGCACAAAGTAACAATGCGGTCACGACTGACTCGCGGTACTGACCGTCTAGACATGGTTGAACCACAGACGACACGAGCCATGTACTTTCTTCCTTGTGGAATGACTGGAACTGATCGGCTGTCGAACCCCTCCGTCTCATAGGCACTGCTCATGTATTGTTGTTTACATCTTTGGGCGGGTTTAGTAACATCTCTGAACAGTGAAAGGGACTGTGTCTGTGATACAGTATACACAGTCAACGTCTGTCTTCAGGAGGTCTGGGAACCGGGGTGATACAAAAGTTTTTTTGATGTGTGTATTAGCAGCTAAATAGATATTATCTTGCGAATCTGACCTCAGTGTTGGGACTGGTTCCTTTGCTCCTGTATAACCTACAAAAGATTTTCTCGAGGATCGTTTAAATGACAAGATGCTGGAACATTATATGCTCATAACCATTCTGTTCTTTTATGTGCATGTTCTTGAAACATAATTTACCATCGCATATGAAACTAGACTGAGCCGTACAAAGAACATAATCAATCGGAAAATGAAATGTACCAAACTCAATAGATACTACATCCACTCTGGGGCGCTTGACGCCAAAACTTTCTATATTTGTTACGTACCCAGATCCAATACTCTCTAGAACAGGAATTTGTATTAACATGACTGTCTTAATTGAAGTTGTTTTTCAGATTTAGTTTATATGTTGTTTCCTCGAAATATTTATTTAGGTGAAAATTTATAGCCTTGATTATTAAAATAAAGATGGCAAATTTTGACAATATGAAAATAGGACCTTCCTGTTATTTTATAAAATCGGTTTCTCTGTATATAGGAAAATTAGAAAAAAATTATAAGTGAAGTTACAAATTTTCTTTTTATGAAAAGTGTAGCATAACAATATTATATTTGCTATAAATTTCTTTCTGGATCATTTAAGTTGCAGTCGTGTTTACTAATATTCCAAGACCGATGTTATGCAACGCATCGATATGAATAATAAAAATATATTACGAGAAAAATAGTTTTTTTGGCAATCACATATATTTAGAAATATCTACAGATGAGAAATATATAATTTGAGTAAGAAAATTAGTCCAAGTCTGAGCACAGTTTATACGGAATCGAAAATTTCGGTTAACATGTGAAAGTTACGTGGAGACATTCATTGCAAGTGGTCAGGAGTGGAAAGCTTTCATTGAAAGCTTGAATAGAATGAACAGTGTAATCTGCGTGGAATAAGGACTGAGGGCAAAGCGAACGAGGACGAAAATAAAGAAAAGTTGCAGAAATAAGATTAGTCACTAGTGTAACATGAAAATTGGTGACCACGAATTGGCAAAGTGAAGGAATTCTGCTTCATTGGAAGCAAAGAACGGTATAAGGAAGAAATAAAAAGCAAGTAAAGAGGGCTTTCCTTACCGAAATAAGTCTACTAATGTCGAAAGTAGACCTTCATTTGAGGAAACAATTTCTGAGAATGTGCATTTATTGAAAAGAGGAGAATCGAAGTATTTGAGGTATGGTGTTACAGAAGAAATATGACAATATAATGTAACAATAAAATAGGGGATGACTAGATCCTTCGCAGAACAGGCAAGGAACGGAATATGTGGAAAGCACTGTCTAGAAGTAGGGACAGGACGCAAGACGTGTTGTGGAGTCGGCTACCTGCCCATTATCCAGAACATTTTCAACTGTTCTTTATTAATTTCACTGAAAGTCAATTCCCTTACAACTGTATTTATTATTTCACTTTTATGTTTGTGTCATATGTGTACAATCTGTTTAAAGATGATATTGTCTCACTTTCAGGTAGCTGTTAGGCGTGTTTCATTAATCGAATGCCAAGAGTATTGTTTTCTCGTTTCAAAGCAGAGGATAGAGGGTGTCTGATACGAATTACCAGACTGGCTTTTGGTTTCAAGCGTCTACCAGTCCACGTTTTCGTCATCTCCGTGGCGGTCATCCATAGATCGAACAAACCTGTGCTAGTCTTGTTTGTATACATTCACTGCCCGCGGTTAGTTCTACCTGGTACGGGTCCCACACATTTGAGCAATATTCCAATACGAGACGCTCAAGTGATTCGTAAGTAATCTCCCTTGTCGAATAACTGCATTTTCCTAGTATCCAACCAATGAATCGAATACGCCACTCTATCTATGGTTGAGCCTGTTTGATAGTTTAATTTCACTTCCTCACGAAGTGTTACAGTCACTTGTCACCATTAGTTGACTGATAGGTAGTGTAGTCGTAGGAAAACATGTACTTCGCTACGTATTACTGCATCACCTGTAAAAAGCTTCTGTTTGAGTTATCAGTCTGTCGAGCGGTTTGGTGCGGCCCAACAACGAATTCTTCTCCTGCACCAACCTTTCCATCTCTGAATAGCGCTTGCACCTTACGACTTCAATTGTTTGCTGGATGTATTTCCACCTCTGTCTTCCCCCACAGCTTTTACCCTTTACAGCTCGTTCTAATACGATGGGCGCTATTCCCTGATGTCCTTCCATCGTATCCCATCTTCTTGTCAATCAGCACACGTTCCATTTTTCACCGATTCTGCGGAGATCCTCCACATTCCATACCTTATCGGTCCACGTAATTTTCAACGTCCTTCTTTAACACATCTCAAATGTTCCGGTTTTCCACAGTCCACGTCTGCCATAAAATTCTGTGCTCCAAACGTTTATTCTTAGAAATTTCTTCCTCAGATTAAGGCCTATATTTGACACCAGTAGACTTCTCTTGGCCAGGAATGCCCCTTTTGCCTATGGTAGTCTGCTTTTTAAGGAGAGTTAAAAAGAACTCTCTTCTGTAATATCTTTAAAGTGCTGAAGATGGCGGTTGTAAAATACAGGGAGCCAAAGGCTATTTACAATTTGTACAGAAACCAGATCGCAGTGATAAGAGTCGAGGGGCACGAAAGAGAAGCTGTGGTGAGACAGGGTTGTAGCCTATCCCCGATGTTATTCAATCTGTATTTTGAGCAACCAGTGATGGAAACAAAAGAATAACTTGGAGTAGGAATTAAATCCCACGGATTAGAAATGAAAACGTTGAGATTTGCCGATGGCACTGTAATTCTGTTAGCGACAGCAAAGGACCTGGAAGAGCTGTTGAAGGGAATGGGCAATGTCTTAAAGGAGGATGTAAGATGAACATCAATAAAAGCAAAACGAGGGTAATAGAATGGAGTCGACTGAAGTCGGGTGATGCTGAGAGAATTAGATTAGGAAATGAGACACTTAAAGTAGTATATGAGTTTTGCTATTTGGGGAGCAAAATAACTGACGATGGTCGAAGTAAGAGAGGATATAAAATGTAGAATGGCAATGGCAAGGACAGTGTTTCTGAAGAAGAAAAATTTGTTAACATCGAGTATAGATTTAAGTGTCAGTAAGTCTTTTCTGAAAGTATTTCTATGGACTGTAGCCATGTGTGGAAGAGAAACATGGACGATAAATAGTTTAGACAAAAAGAGAATAGAAGCTTTAGAAATGTGGTGGTACAGAAGAATGCTGTAGATTAGATGGGTAGATCACGTAACTAATGATGAGGTGCTGAACAGAATTGGTTAAAAGAGTAATTTCTGACACAACCTGACTAAAATAAGGGACCAGTTAGTAGGACGCGTTCTGAGGCACCAAGGGATCACCAATTTAGTATTGGAGGGAATCGTGGAGGGTAAAAATCGTAGAGGTAGACCAAGAGACGAATACACTAAGCAGATACAGAAGGATGTAGGTTGCAGTAGTTACTCGGAAATGAAGACGCTTGCACAGGACAGAGTAGCATGAAGAGCGGCATCAAACCAGTCTCTGTGTTGAAGACCACAACAACAGCAGTCTGATTTTTATGTTCTCCTTGCTCGCCCGTCATGCGTTAATTTGCTATCATGGCAGCAGAACTGCTTCGCGTCGTCTACATTGTAGTCACCAATTTTGATGTTAAGTTTCTCGCAATTTACATTTGTCCTACTCTTGTTTAACCTTTTCTATGGCCTACTCTCAATCCATATTCTGTGCTCATTAGACTGTTCATTTCATTCAGCACGTTCTGTAAATCCTCTTCACTTTCACTGGGGACAGCAATGTCATTAGCGAGTATTACCCTTCCACCGTGAATTTTAATCACAAAAAAGTGTAATGTTATTACTAATATTGTCTACCTGGCGCCGTAGGGCACACCTGAAGTTATTTCTACACATGTCGATGACTCTCCATACAAGATGACATTATGCGTCATCGCTACCGAAAAATCTCCAATCTACACTCCTGGAAATTGAAATAAGAACACCGTGAATTCATTGTCCCAGGAAGGGGAAACTTTATTGACACATTCCTGGGGTCAGATACATCACATGATCACACTGACAGAACCACAGGCACAAAGACACAGGCAACAGAGCATGCACAATGTCGGCACTAGTACAGTGTATATCCACCTTTCGCAGCAATACAGGCTGCTATTCTCCCATGGAGACGATCGTAGAGATGCTGGATGTAGTCCTGTGGAACGCCTTGCCATGCCATTTCCACCTGGCGCCTCAGTTGGACCAGCGTTCGTGCTGGACGTGCAGACCGCGTGAGACGACGCTTCATCCAGTTCCAAACATGCTCAATGGGGGACAGATCCGGAGATCTTGCTGGCCAGGGTAGTTGACTTACACCTTCTAGAGCACGTTGGGTGGCACGGGATACATGCGGACGTGCATTGTCCTGTTGGAACAGCAAGTTCCCTTGCCGGTCTAGGAATGGTAGAACGATGGGTTCAATGACGGTTCGGATGTACCGTGCACTATTCAGTGTCCCCTCGACGATCACCAGTGGTGTACGGCCAGTGTAGGAGATCGCTCCCCACACCATGATGCCGGGTGTTGGCCCTGTGTGCCTCGGTCGTATGCAGTCCTGATTGTGGCGCTCACCTGCATGGCGCCAAACATGCATACGACCAACATTGGCACCAAGGCAGAAGCGACTCTCATCGCTGAAGACGACACGTCTCCATTCGTCCCTCCATTCACGCCTGTCGCGACACCACTGGAGGCGGGCTGCACGATGTTGGGGCGTGAGCGGAAGACGGCCTAACGGTGTGCGGGACCGTAGCCCAGCTTCATGGAGACGGTTGCGAATGGTCCTCGCCGATACCCCAGGAGCAACAGTGTCCCTAATTTGCTGGGAAGTGGCGGTGCGGTCCCCTACGGCACTGCGTAGGATCCTACGGTCTTGGCGTGCATCCGTGCGTCGCTGCGGTCCGGTCCCAGGTCGACGGGCACGTGCACCTTCCGCCGACCACTGGCGACAACATCGATGTACTGTGGAGACCTCACGCCCCACGTGTTGAGCAGTTCAGCGGTACGTCCACCCGGCCTCCCGCATGCCCACTATACGCCCTCGCTCAAAGTCCGTCAACTGCACATACGGTTCACGTCCACGCTGTCGCGGCATGCTACCAGTGTTAAAGACTGCGATGGAGCTCCGTATGCCACGGCAAACTGGCTGACACTGACGGCGGCGGTGCACAAATGGTGCGCAGCTAGCGCCATTGGACGGCCAACACCGCGGTTCCTGGTGTGTCCGCTGTGCCGTGCGTGTGATCATTGCTTGTACAGCCCTCTCGCAGTGTCCGGAGCAAGTATGGTGGGTCTGACACACCGGTGTCAATGTGTTCTTTTTTCCATTTCCAGGAGTGTAGTTACAAATTTCTTTTGATACCAACATATGACTGAAATAAAGAGGTTCATCCAGTCTATATATTATACCTGCTCTGCCGCGGACGATATGCTATTGCTTACACATCTTCTAGGGACACATACAGGGTGTTACAAAAAGGTACGGCCAAACTTTCAGGAAACATTCCTCACACACAAATAAAGAAAAGATGTTATGTGGACATGTGTCCGGAAACGCTTACTTTCCATGTTAGAGCTCATTTTAGTTTCTTCCAGCTACGCTCAATGGAGCACGTTATCATGATTTCATACGGGATATTCTACCTGTGCTGCTAGAACATGTGCCTTTACAAGTACGACACAACATGTGGTTCACGCACGATGGAGCTCCTGCACATCTCAGTCGAAGTGTTCGTACGCTTCTCAACAACAGATTCGGTGACCGTTGGGTTGGTAGAAGCGGACCAATTCCATGGCCTCCACGCTCTCCTGACCTCAACCCTCTTGACTTTCATTTATCGGGCATTTGAAAGCTCTTGTCTACGCAACCCCGGTACCAAATGTAGAGACTCTTCGTGCTCGTATTGTGGACGGCTGTGATACAATACGCCATTCTCGAGGGCTGCATCAGCGCATCAGAGATTCCATGCGACGGAGGGTGGATGTATGTATCCTCGCTAACGGAGGACACTGTGAACATTTCCTGTAAGAAAGTGTTTGAAGTCACGCTGGTACGTTCTGTTGCTGTGTGTTTCCATTCCATGATTAATGTGATTTGAAGAGAAGTAATAAAATGAGCTCTAACATGGAAAGTAAGCGTTTCCGGACACATGTCCACATAACGTATTTTCTTTCTTTGTGTGTGAGGAATGTTTCCTGAAAGTTTGGCCGTACCTTTTTGTATCACCTTGTATATGGAGTTCCCAGAGGTGATGAAAGTATACGGAACATTGCAGCACAGAAATTGTGAGAACGGAAAGCATTACTCGCCTTCACTGGTGAAATATCAGGGCTGGTGATACCAGGGCCATCAGTAACGTACTCCCCGTGTAAACTGGTCAGCGCACTGTCAAACAGACGACGCGCAAATATAGCGTGTGAGAAACGTGGAACATGGTGTCAGTCTGAGTGTGTGTGAGGTAGAAATAAGGGCTAAAGGAAAGAGAGGGAGAGAGGCAGACAGAGAGAGAGAGAGAGAGGGAGAGGGGGAGAGAGAGAGAGGGAGAGGGAGAGAGAGAGAGAGAGAGAGAGAGTGTGTCAGTCATCGGTGTTTTAAATAGTTTTTACGTGATCCTGATCACTTTCGACTACTTGCAGTCGTTGCTCATCACGTACCAGTGGTAAATGAGCCAACAACCACGTCACGACTTGATCGGTGACGTCAATGAATGCTGCTTGTGCACACTGTAATCTCTATCCGTTACATACGTTACACACAGTGGAGGCGTAGATTGGTGAGAACGGTGGGAGTGTGGCGCCGTTTGCTAATACTACAAGTCACTCTATTATCGTCACGTTCACTCATTGATATAGCAACTGATTTTGTGTATTTGTGTCTTATACACCTTTATTATATTATTATTGTTGTTGTTGTTATTGGCTTGGCTCAAATGGCTCTGAGCACTATGGGACTTAACAGCTGAGGTCATCAGTCCCCTACAACTTAGAACTACACTCCTGGAAATTGAAATAAGAACACCGTGAATTCATTGTCCCAGGAAGGGGAAACTTTATTGACACATTCCTGGGGTCAGATACATCACATGATCACACTGACAGAACCACAGGCACATAGACACAGGCAACAGAGCATGCACAATGTCGGCACTAGTACAGTGTATATCCACCTTTCGCAGCAATGAAGGCTGCTATTCTCCCATGGAGACGATCGTAGAGATGCTGGATGTAGTCCTGTGGAACGGCTTGCCATGCCATTTCCACCTGGCGCCTCAGTTGGACCAGCGTTCGTGCTGGACGTGCAGACCGCGTGAGACGACGCTTCATCCAGTCCCAAACATGCTCAATGGGGGACAGATCCGGAGATCTTGCTGGCCAGGGTAGTTGACTTACACCTTCTAGAGCACGTTGGGTGGCACGGGATACATGCGGACGCGCATTGTCCTGTTGGAACAGCAAGTTCCCTTGCCGGTCTAGGAATGGTAGAACGATGGGTTCGATGACGGTTTGGATGTACCGTGCACTATTCAGTGTCCCCTCGACGATCACCAGTGGTGTACGGCCAGTGTAGGAGATCGCTCCCCACACCATGATGCCGGGTGTTGGCCCTGTGTGCCTCGGTCGCATGCAGTCCTGATTGTGGCGCTCACCTGCACGGCGCCAAACACGCATACGACCATCAATGGCACCAAGGCAGAAGCGACTCTCATCGCTGAAGACGACACGTCTCTATTCGTCCCTCCATTCACGCCTGTCGCGACACCACTGGAGGCGGGCTGCATGATGTTGGGGCGTGAGCGGAAGACGGCCTAACGGTGTGCGGGACCGTAGCCCAGCTTCATGGAGACGGTTGCGAATGGTCCTCGCCGATACCCCAGGAGCAACAGTGTCCCTAATTTGCTGGGAAGTGGCGGTGCGGTCCCCTACGGCACTGCGTAGGATCCTACGGTCTTGGCGTGCATCCGTGCGTCGCTGCGGTCCGGTCCCAGGTCGACGGGCACGTGCACCTTCCGCCGACCACTGGCGACAACATCGATGTACTGTGGAGACCTCACGCCCCACGTGTTGAGCAATTCGGCGGTACGTCCACCCGGCCTCCCGCATGCTCACTATACGCCCTCGCTCAAAGTCCGTCAACTGCACATACGGTTCACGTCCACGCTGTCGCGGCATGCTACCAGTGTTAAAGACTGCGGTGGAGCTCCGTATGCCACGGCAAACTGGCTGACACTGACGGCGGCGGTGCACAAATGCTGCGCAGCTAGCGCCATTCGACGGCCAACACCGCGGTTCCTGGTGTGTCCGCTGTGCCGTGCGTGTGATCATTGCTTGTACAGCCCTCTCGCAGTGTCCGGAGCAAGTATGGTGGGTCTGACACACCGGTGTCAATGTGTTCTTTTTTCCATTTCCAGGAGTGTATATAGGCACATACAGAAGATAACTACTTACATTTCATGTGCCTATTGCTTGTTTCTAGCTGTCAGCATTCTTATCAAAATACCACCCACCGCATTTCTTAACTTGTGTAATAAGTCAGTGTTTCTAAACACTCGAAATTTTACGAATAATAATTATGTATGTTTAACAAAAATATTTACCATCACTGCCATGATAAACTGACATACCGATTTTTTACTCGGTTGTTACTGAAAGAGCTGTTATAACCGAGACCAAATATATACCGAAAAATACCGGTTGTTCAGAATTAAAACACAAGTAACAATTTTAACTGGCCGGTTTTCCTCATCTCTAACTGTGACTGAGTCATGTGGCCGCGATTGTGGATACCAACAGAAATATGAGAAATCGTTACTGGGCTCATTCGAGACGATAAATCCTTTAAATCAGTGTTACGAGTGAAAATATAAATTGAAAAGTAATAAAGTGTCCCTGTCGAAAAGAAAGAAAGTCATGGATATAAAGAGCTATCGATACTGTTTTCTGTGTCCCTACTGTAACGCCGCAAAGACAGAAAACCCAATTAACAAACTTTGTGCCGGCCGTGGTGGCCGAGCGGTTCTAGGGGCTTCAGTCTGGAAACGCGCGACCGCTACGGTCGCAGGTTAGAATCCTGCCTCGGTCAGGGATGTGTGTGATGCCCTTAGGTTAGTTTTGTTTAAGTAGTTCTAAGTTCTAGGGGACTGATGACCGCAGCTGTTAAGTCCCATAGTGCTCAGAGCCATTTTGAACAAACTTTGTGGAAACTTAAAGTAGGGAAGTGAGTCATCTTGACAGTGACGGCAACTATTGACGATAAAATCTACACTGGTAATATTTTGATTAACACCTATATCTTTCAAATACTGAGAATAGCATACAAAAAGGGGAGATAAAAGGCAAGGATTATCACAAATTCTTTATCAAACATCTATAGAATAAATTCAAAATCATATTAACGAATGTTAAATCCAAGAAAGTAATTCAGTCAAAGATAACATTACCATGGAAGAGAGTTGTACCCGCTTCGAAAAGGAAATTCGATGCGACTACAATGCAACTTAGATATGGATATGTTCAGTTAGTTAGTCAGTTAGTTAGTTGCGCTTGAGTCGCTCAAGAGTACTTTTGCGATAGTTGTCTGGATGGAAACGCTATTAGATTGTTTCAGTTTTGGAAGAGAGATAGAGATAAAAGTATTGGTCAGTTATTCGACTGAAGAAAGTTAATCTTTACCGTTCTCAATGCGACGGTATAGTAAGACGAGTGTTAGACTTCGATTGAGTGATATTGGTTTATCGGACTTAGCCTTCGCACTGATGAACAGTTAAAAACCTTGAGAGCAATGGCCAACGACAGAAAAACAATTCGTGGTCTTGAGTAGGACACAATAAAACGAAGACACGAAGAAAGCCAAGTAGGCTACGCCGACTAGTGAAAAGTTGTCGTCGCCGTCACGTTTACTGAACTGAACAGAAGTTAATCTTGAATGACAAATCGGTGTGCGTGTGTTGTAGGGACAAACAATTAATTCCAGAAAGAACAATAAAATATGAGTCAAATCTTACGTGATGCCTAACTCATTAAACGGACAATACAATGTGCATTAATGCAATTTGATTGACTCTTTAAACATTTTAAGTGACTAAGTGAGTACGTGAATAATGGACAGTGAAAAGTGATTAGGTTAAACCAGTATTACGACGTATTAAAAAAAATTACTCCAGCATATGTTATCTCTGGAGTTACGTCGGACCGTTTTTAATAACTGGACGTAGCAACGGCATAGCAGCGGAATAGTAGACAGTAACATTTCATCCTCGATATGTATGATGCGAAAAACGATCTTAATGATGAAATAAAGAATTAAGATTTTATTTCATCACGGAACTAACCGGGCATAAAATAATAATAAACGATGGCAGTTTACCAGTTCGCACAAGCTGAAAAGACTATTGCGGACAGATAACAGAATATTTCCAAACCACGCGAGGAGTTGTGTTGTTACGAGAGTTACAGGTGCTGTTCCCACGTCACACCGACGGGGACCAACATCGTTATGAGTCGTTAAATCACAGTAAGACTCAGGTTTTACAGTTTATAACACACAATTCAACAAAACCTGACGTTTTAATCTCACAGAAGGGGCATATGATTAGTGAAACTGAACAGTTCAAATTCCTAGGTGTTCAGATAGACAGTAAGCTGTCGTGGAAAGCCCACGTTCAGGATCTTGTTCAAAGACTTAATACTGCCATTTTTACTGTTTGAACGGTATCAAAAGTGAGTGATACTTCGACACGTAAATTAGTCTACTTTGCTTATTTTCATTCACTTACGTCGTATGGTATTATGTTTTGGGGTAACTCTTCCCATTATAGAAGGATATTTTTGGCTCAGAAACGGGCGGTGCGGGAAATAAGTGGTGTGAGTTCACGAACCTCTTGTCGACCTCTGTTCACGAGTCTGGGTATTTTGACATTGGCGTATATTCCTTATTGTCGTTTCTAGTTACCAATATTAGTTTATTCCCAAGAATAAGCAGCCTTCACTCGGTTGATACTCGGCAGAAATCAAACCTCCATTTGGATCGGCCTTCCTTAACTCTTGCGCAAAAAGGTGTGCAGTATACTGCAGCATCCATTTTCAATAAGCTGCCATTCGAATTCAAAAATCTTAGCAGTAATTCACGCGCTTTCAAATAGAAACTGAAGAACTTCCTCATGGGTCACTCTTTCTAATCTGTCGAGGAGTTACTTGAAAAATTAAGCTGATTCTTATTGTACTGCTGATAGCGTTTACTTAAACTTGTGGACCAACTTCTTTTCAGGTTCATGAACATTTATTTTTATCTGTTATTACTTTTATGTTGTAAGTTCATGTACTAACACGTTCCATGTGCTTGGAGATTTTGCTCCCCAATTTGGTCCTACGGAACGTGACGTGTAAATAAATAAAAAATCGCGTCTCCTCCGGGCGGGTGAAGGAGGAGGGAAGGGACGTCGTTCTTGCTTCCCGCGCCCGGGTTCCCGGGTTCGATTCCCGGCGGGGTCAGGGATTATCTCTGCCTCGTGATGACTGGGTGCTGTGTGATGTCCTTAGGTTAGTTAGGTTTAAGTAGTTCTAAGTTCTAGGGGACTGATGACCATAGATGTTAAGTCCCATAGTGCTCAGAGCCATTTGAACCTTTTTTTTTTTTTTTTTTTTTTTTTTTTTTTTTTTTTTTTTTTTTTTTTAAGGGACGTCACACTACCCACGATTAGCGGATTGATTGAGACAAATTCTCTGTTGATCCATTGTGTACGGGAGGCAGCGGCTGGTCAAATATTTAGCGAAGGAACTCGACACACAGCGGTGCAAAGTGAGAAGTTGTTTTATTTTATTTTCGCGACCAGTTTCGGCCTTTCAGTAAGCCATATTCAGGCCCCATAGGCACCTCTAAAAAATTATCGATATTGGCGTACCGGCGACACCTATTTGTGGATGTCACGAATTATCGAGTGCTTCCTTCGAAGATCTGATGGCAACGACAACAGAGTCCCTCATGTGAAGCGGGCCTCAGGACAGACAGGGCGTGCGTGGCGCGGCGTCCAGCCGGCGAGTCCGTGGCATGAGTTAATGCAGAGCGCAGATGCGGTCGGGTTATATAGTAGAGGTTGAGAACAGCCGCAAAACAAGGAGCCCTGTGTACACAAACAGCGGCCGATCGCGTCCGCGCAAACACGTCGGGCCGCCTAACAGCCCGAGGGGAGCTCCGAAGCGAATTACGGGGCAGTTAGGCCCGGCAGTCCGGCCCGCGAGCAGGGGAACTCACGACGCGGGCGTCGACGCCTCGTCCTCCCCCCCACAGACCGCGTAGCCAGCTTGGAGGTCAGTACAGCTGTAAACCCAGTCCCGGACGCACTATTGTTCTTCCTTGTGTGTCTATAACACCATAGTCACTTCCATTCTCCTGTAAAATTAACTCGCCGCGCAAAATGCAGGGCGACGCTAAAGGAACGGTACAACAGTAACGTGTTATATCATCCAAACTAATTAAGAAATTCACACCATGTTTGGCTTACGTGATACGCTGTCTCAGAAAGTTTTTGAGCCTTTCAATCAATTTCACCACGTGCGGATTTGGTGCCACGCGTAATATCCAGTTTGCATTCGAGGTCTACCCACACTCGCAGCAACTTACCTGCATCAGTTGGGGCAGTGGCAGCAACGATTGGCTTTTTTATTTTATTTGTGTCGCTGACAGGCGTCTGGCAGAGTGTGTCCTTGACGTACCGCCATAGAAGGAAGTTGAAATGGCTCTGAGCACTATGGGACGTAACTGCTGAAGTCATCAGTCCCCTAGACTAAGGACGTCAAACACATCCATGCCCGAGGCAGGATTCGAACCTGCGACCGTAGCGGTCGCGCGGTTCCCGACTGAAGCGCCTAGAACCGCTCGGCCACTCCGGCCGGCTAGAAGGAATGATCGTATGGCATTGTTGGCCGGGAGGCCCCATGTGGGGAAGTTCGGCCGACGTGGTGCAAGTCCTTTTTGCCGGTCGTAGTGGCCGAGCGGTTCTAGGCGCTACAGTCTGGAACCGCGCGACCGCTGCGGTCGCAGGTTCGAATCCTGCATCGGGCATGGATGTGTGTGATGTCCTTAGGTTAGTTAGGTTTAGGTAGTTCTAAGTTCTAGGGGACTGATGACCACAGCAGTCAAGTCCCATAGTGCTCAGAGCCAAGTCCTTTTTACCTGACGCCACTTCGGCGACTTTTCGCGTCAGTGATGATGAAATGATGATGAACACACAACACCCAGTCATCACGAGGTAGAGAAAATCCCTGACCCCGCCGGGAATCGAACCCGGGACCACGTGCGCAGGAAGCGAGAACGCTACCGGAAGACCACGAGCTGCGGACTCAATCGTTGTGATGTCAGGCGACGTAGCAGGCTGGAGAATTTCACCACCCCTGCCAATCCAGCGATTTGGAAACACCTTGTCTGTCTCGCATAGTCTGAGCCCAGTCTGGCCGCGTACCATCTTGATATAAAACGAGTGTATCTTGGCGGGGGACCAGTTGTAGGGATGCAAACAGTTCCAGCACCTCAACGTAATTGGTAGGATTTGCTGTTTTTTCTCAGAAGCAAAAATGGTCCCACAATGCAATCGAGTATCAAATGACACCACACATTCACTTTCGGGCTCTGACGCATCTCTTCCATCACAGTGTGCGTATTGGTTGTCCCCCAAAAGTAAATATTGTGTTTTTTGTGCTAGTAAACTAGTGGAATGTCGGTTCGTCAGTAAATACTACTGTATATTGTTTAGAAAGTTTCTATCCTCCTCTAGACGGTAAAGATGGGCCACAGAGAACCACATACGTCGTCTGATTTCATTGCGAGCAGCAGTTATAATCTGTATGGGTACATCTGTGAGCGTTTGCGAAGGACTTGGTGCACGGTCGCCCTAGGTATTTGCCACCCCTCCTACGCCATACGAACGTACTTCTGTTATGAACGTAGAAAAGTCAGCAGTACCCGTTCTGTGTGGACTTCACTTGTTCCAGGTCGTCCTGAATGGTACTTCACACTAACACGTCTTGTCTGCGTAGGATTCCTGTACCACCAGCATACAGATGTAGGCGAGAGCGGGTTCTTCCTATACCGTGTTTCGAAGTTCCTCTGAACGTGCGAGTCCGATTTGGTCTGAATATTCCACACATTTTCTTGAACCGTTGTCGTTATGTTTCACTCACATTATGCAACACACACAACCGAAACTTTGTTGAGCTTATCACTTAACCCACACACAGTGAGAATATCTAAGATACAACGTGCTCTTTGAGAAACTCTCTATTAGTCATTGCCCTTTAACAGGGTCGATTGGTGGCTTTGGAGCGCTATGGGCAGTATAGAACAGTTATTACGAGGTCATGTGGCCATCTACCATTGATGAAAGTTCTCGTAGTGAAGTGGTGTGAATGTTTCAGTCGGCTGTACGGAATCGCTGACGTAAGGTGGGACGACTTGGAGATGCGTCAAAATGGCTGAAAAAAAAGCGCTCTTATCTAGACGTACCCGTCATGACAGCGTGAATGAAGTTGCTCGATCGTTGGTGCATCAACATTGACTCAACATTGTTTCTACAAGGAATGGGGCACTACTCGCGGCTACGTAACGCTGCATAGCACTGGGGTCAGAAAAATCTCTCAAGGGACCCCCTGAGCGTGAAAAATTTGGAAATTTGTGGTAAGGTCTTATGGGAACAAACTGCTAAGGTCATCGGTCCCTAAGCTTACGCACTACTTAATCTAACTTACGCTAAGAACAACACACACACACACACACACACACACACATGCCAGAGGGAGGAAGAGCCTCCGATGGGGGGGGGGGGGGTGAGCCGCCCGGACCGTGACAAGACGCCCTAGACCTCGCGGATACCCCGCGCGGCCCTTGAGCTTGAGTTCACACGTTAAGTTTTAGGTAAAGCTTTTTTGAAAGTGTTGTGTTAACATTAGGGCAAGAGAAATTTTAGCTGATATTAACACAACTTGTGTATCAGGAGGGCAACAGAAAATGATTGTCAGGAATGTGCAGAAATCAACCTTCTATGGGATGTTCGCGTTACACTTCACAAAACGGATATCGTCGACATTCAAGAAATGTTTAAAACAATCAATTAACCTGCACCATGAACGCCCAATTAAAAATGGCAAACCACAGTGACCAAAACGGTTCACACCATAAAGATCGAAAGTTAGCTCCCTAAAAACCATGTAGCACGTTCTGTTAGGTGTCCACTCTTAAAGGATTGATATATAATCACAGTTTCGTAACAAGGTGATAAGAAATGATCGAATGTGATGGCATACAACTGAGTCCGTTGTGGAGCTTATCGTGAAACTGGCTGTCTTTTAACGAATAGCTGCAGACATTATAGCAAAATATTTTATAGGCACGAAAGAAACGAACATCCAGAGGGGTAATATGTCCAGTGGTTCCAGGTGGAATGTATTGCATCGTCCTACATTTTTCAGGAGGAGTATTTTTCTCCAAACGAGTGTGATTTCTATACGCAGAGCACGACTCAAACGAAAAAAGATCTTTCGACCAGCTGGTGGCCAAAAGTAGTGGTCATGCCTCTTACGACCATTTTTCTACTTTTGCTTGCTGTGAAATGTTCCCTACTGGCCTTGAAAGATCACACATACGAGAAAGAATTGTGGAGGGCCGAGCTCTTCCACCTCATCGCAACACAATACATAACTTTCCATTCAATTTACCATCCACATTAACAGTCGGCATAATTGTATACGAATGTGTTTAGGCACTGATGTCAGTTGAGCTTGATACAACACTCTTAGTACCTGTAATTTCCCGGGATCCTTTCATATACATTTCCTCTTGGAATCCCGATTGGTCGGAGTTGAAAATAAATTCCTTAAAGGACGATGGGATAAGTTTGTTTATCTACTCTACAGATTTTCGGTCCAATTCCGCAGTTTGCTGTGCGTCGTGAAGTCTGAAGCTGACGCTTTGTTTGAAATTTCGTTATCTTACGCCTTCCAATTCTGTAGCATTGTTTGACGTTATGCAGCCCTACACTGCTTCAATTGAAATCACTGTAATCTAAGTAGCGTGCTGTTTGATGTGCATAACGTAGTGCGTCACCGTAAATTGTATCGAGCACCCTGGAAACGAGCAAAATGTGCCTCTCTTACGCACTTATTCGGTCATATTGATGCGGTCTTGATCGAAATATGTTCATAATTTTTCTTTCACTGTGCTCCGGATGATCTACCATGTAGGTAATTATGTTTAGTATCCACCCTTGGACAACGATTATCCTTTACTACACTACTGGCCATTAAATTTGCTACACCAAGAAGAAATGCATATGATAAACGGGTATTCATTGGACAAATATATTATACTAGAACTGACATGTGATTACATTTTCAAGCAATTTGGGTGTATAGATACTGAGAAATCAGTACCCAGAACAACCACCTCTGGCCGTTATAACGGCCTTGATACACCTGGGCATTGAGTCAAGCAGAGCTTGGATGGCGTGTACAGGTACAGCTGCCCATGCAGCTTCAACGCGATACCACACTTCATCAAGAGTAGTGACTGGCGTATTGTGACGAGCCAGTTGCTCGGCCACCATTGAGCAGACGTTTTCAATTGGTGAGAGATCTGGAGAATGTGCTGGCCAGGGCAGCAGTCGAACATTTTCTGTATCCACAAAGGCCCGCACAGGACCTGCAACATGCGGTCGTGCATTATCCTCTGAAATTTAGGGTTTCGCAGGGATCGAATGAGGGGTAGAGCCACGGGTCGTAACACATCTGAAATGTAACGTCCTCTGTCCAAAGTGCCGTCAATGCGAACAAGAGGTGACCGAGATGTCTAACCAATGGCACCCCATTCAATCACGCCGGGTGATACGCCAGTATGGCGATGACGAATACACGCTTCCAATGTTCACCGCGATGTCGCCAAACACGGATGCGACCATCATGATGCTGTAAACAGAATCTGGATTCATCCGAAAAAATGACGTTTTGCCATTCGTGCACCCAGGTTCGTCGTTGAGTACACCATCGTAGGCGCTCCTGTCTGTGATGCAGCGTCAAGGCTAACCGCAGCCACGGTCTCCGAGCTAATAATCCATGCTGCTGCAAACGTCGTCGAACTGTTCGTGCAGATGGTTGTTGTCTTGCAAACATCCCCATCTGTTGACTCAGGGATCGAGACGTGGCTGCACGATCCGATACAGCCATGCGGATAAGATGTCTGTCATCTCGACTGCTAGTGATACGAGGCCGTTGGGATCCAGCACGGCGTTTCATATTACCCTCCTGAAGCCAGCGATTCCATATTCTCCTAACAGTCATTGGATCTCGACCAACGCGAGCAGCAATGTCACGATACGATAAACCGCAATCGCGATAGGCTACAATCCGTCCTCTATCAAAGTCGGAATCGTGATGCTACGCATTTCTCCTCCTTACACGAGGCATCACAATAACGTAGCACCAGGCAACGCGGGTCAACTGTTGTCTGTGTTTGAGAAATCGGTTGGAAACTTTTCTCATGTCAGCACGTTGTGGGTGTCACCACTGGCGCCAACCTTCTGTGAATGATCTGAAAAGCTAATCATTTGCATATCACCGCATCTTCTTCCTGTCGGTTAAATTTCGCGCCTGTAGCACGTCATCTTCGTGGTGTAGCAATTTTTATGGCGAGTAGTGTATGTTTGACTTGAGATAGGATCTGCGTCTCCCTGTCCGAGAAGGCTGATGAACTACACTGCTCCACACACATTTCAGTATCTCTTTCATTGTTAACCACGTATCGACAGCAATGTACTACTCATGCACATTGTCCACACAGTCGGCGTATATGACACCACACATTCGACGGACTCATCTTGCAGAATCGCTAATAGATCGTCTTCCACTTCTTTCTCACTCTGCGAAATTCCTTGTGATCCTTTCTGACGAGATGTCATCTTCGGCAACTGTTGTACATACACTAAAGTTCCAAAGAAATTGGTATAGGCATGCATATTCAAATGCACATATATGTAAACAGCCAGAATACCACGCTGCAGTCGGCTACGCCTATATAAGGCAACACGTGTTGGCACTTACTGCTGTTACAATGGCGGGTTATCAAGATTTAAGTTAGTCTGAACGTATGTTACATTCGGCGCACGAGTGATGGGACACAATATCCTCGAGGTAGCTATGAAGTGAGGATTTTCCCGTACGTCCATTTCAAGTGTGAACCGTGAATATCTGGAATTCAGTTAAACATCAAATGTCCGACATCGCTGCGACCGCAAAAAAATCCTGCAAAAAAGAGACCAACGATCTAAGAGAATCGTTCAACGTGACAGAAGTGCAATCCTTCCGCAAATTGCTGCATATTTCAGTGCTGGATCATCAACAAGTGTCAACGTGCAAACCATTCAACGAAACATCATCAATATGGGCTTTCGGAGCTGAAGATCCACTCGTGTACCCTTGGTGACCGCACGAGGCAAAGCTTTACGCCTCGCCTGAACCTGTCAACGCCGACATTGGACTGCTGATGACAGGAAACATGTTGCCTGATCGGAGGACACTCGTTTCAAATTGTATTGAGCAGATAGATGTATATGGGTATGAAGACAACCTATTGAATCCATAGAACCTGACCGAGCGAGGTGGCGCAGTGGTTAGACACTGGACTCGCATTCAGGACGACGGTTCAATCCCGCGTCCGGCCATTCTGATTTAGGTTTTCCGTGATTTCCCTAAATCGCTCCAGGCAAATGCCGGGATGGTTCCTTTCAAAGGGCACGGCCGACTTCCTTCCTCGTCCTTCCCTAATCCGATGAGGCCGATGACCTCGCTGTCTGGTCTCCTTCCCCAAACAACCCAACCCACAAATCCTGCATAGCAGCAGGGGACTTTTCAAGGTGATCTGTAATGGTGTGGGGCGTGTGAAGTTGGAGTGATACGCGACCCCTGATATGTCTAGATACGAAGATACGAATCCGACAGATGACATGTACGTATGTATCCTGTCCGATCACCTGTATCCATTCATGTCCATTGTGCATTCCAACGGACTTGGGCAATTCCAGTAGGACAACGCTCCAGCCTACACTTCCAGAACTGCTCCAGGAACACTCTTCTGAGTTTAAACACTTCCGCTGCTCACCAGACTTCCCAGAAATAAACATTATTGAGTGTATGTGGGATGCCTTGCAACATGTTGTCCAGAAGACATCTCTATCCTGTCGCACTCTTACGGATTTATGGAGGGCCCTGCAGGATTCATGGCGTCAATTCCCTCCAGCACTACTTCAGATGTTAGTCGAGTCCATGCCATGTCGTGTTGGGGCATTTCTGCTGCTCGTAGGCCGGCCATAGTGGCCGAGCGGTTCTAGGCGCTACAGTCAGGAACCGCGCGACCGCTATGGTCGCAGGTTCGAATATTGCCTCGGGCATGGATGTGTGTTATGTCCTTAGGTCAGTTAGGTTTAAGCAGTTCTAAGTTCTAGGGGACTGATGACCTCAGATGTTAAGTCCCATAGTGCTCAGAGCCATTTGAACCATTTGTTGCTCGTGGGGGCCCTACACGATATTAGGCGGGTATACCAGATTCTTCAGTGTAGAATGGAATGTTTGCTTCGTTTCTCGTTGCCGTTGCTCTGCTTTGAATCAACACCACTGGTACTGTAACACTGCCGTGAGTTACTCTTCGCCTGAGCAGTTCAACTTCGTTACGTAGCCTCATGCTGTGCTGTGCTCACCATTGGATACCTCCAGTAGCGCTACCTGTTGCCATTAGCAGGCAATATTGCGGTTGCACAGTAGATAACATGTGGGGCGTCGAGTGCCACCGTAGACATAATTGACCTTTTCCGATTCTGCACTCAAGTTGTTCCTTGTGAGCCGATTGGTTTTCTTTTTAAAGTCGTAACAATAAACCCAAAATTCAACACCAGTAAAATTGTGTATAGCCGTTAGTGTATGTGCAGGATCTAATCGTCAGTGAGTGACTCTTGCCCGGATTGCGACATGCCTGAAGAAACCTGCGAATTCTTTTCGCTGCTGGATTAAGGCCATTATCAAGGAGTTGCTGCTGTGTTCAACTGTCCGCGTTGAATCATCAGCTGATGGGGAGTCTTAATCGACGGCATAGTCACCGCAACTTCCAAACATCATAGCTTCTTTGTGTCATTTTGTCACGTTGTCTCCGCGTAGAAACACCTTCCTGTGCTGGCTCCATAACACAGAGTGTCACGTATACGCCACTTCACTACCAAGTCCTCCGTGTTCTCAGCGGTACGTCGTGCGGAGCGGATCGAACCGTCCTACTTCGCATATATCGGTCGATCGTCCGCTCAGAGCTGGATTATGGGAGCTTTGTATACTCCTCTGTACGGCCGTCCATCTTAACGCCGCCTCAACTCTGTACAACATCGGGGGTTACATGTTGCGATCGGAGCGTTCTATACTAGTCCCGTGGAGAGCCTTCATGCTGAAGCCTGTGAATTGCCACTGACCTACCGGCGCGATATACTGCTTTGTCGGTATGCCTGTCGGCTATTATCAATGCCCGACCACCTGTCTTATCGTTCCTTTTTTTGACGACTCTCTCGACCGTCAATACGGGTTGTATGTATCTGCCCTGCTATCCCCTGGAGTTGGCTTTAGTCGCCTCCTTCAGCACCTTCATTTTTCACTCCCTGCAACCTTTAGAGTGGGCGAGAGCCAAACACCACCTTGGCTCCAGTCTCAGGTCGCGTTCTCCTTGACCTCAGCTCTCTCCCAAAGGAGGTTACCCTAGCTTCGGTATGCCGCTCGCGGTTTGTCGAACTTCGTTCGAAGTTCATTAATACGGTCTTCATTTATACAGATGGCTGTAAGACCAATAACGGTGTCGGGTGTTCTTTTATTGTCGGGGCACACAGTTTCAAATACCGGCTCCCTGGCCATTGTTCGGTCTTCACAGCTGAGCTATTTGCCCTCTATCAGGCTGTTCTTTACATCCGCCGCCGCCGACATTCTGCTTATGTCATCTGCTCCGATTCCCTGAGCGCCATCCAGAGCCTCAGTGATCCGTATCCGGTTCACCCTTTCGTGCACCGGATCCAACGCTCTCTTCAGCAGCTGGTGGACGACGGTTCTCCGGTTAGCTGTATGTGGGTTCCTGGCCATATCGGTATCCCTGGGAACGAAGCTGCAGATGCCGTGGCCAGGGCTGCGGTCCTCCAGCCTCGGACAGCTTCTTGTTGTGTCCCTTCATCTGATTTTAGCAGGGTCATTTGTCACCGCATTTTTTCGGTGTGGCATGCCGATTACTGACAACAACCTTCGGGCCTTGAAACCTCTCCCCACGGCTTGGACGACCTCTTCACGCCCTTCTCGGTGGGAGGAGGTCGTTTTGTCCCGGTTACGGATTGGACACTGCCGGTTCAGCCATCGCCATCTGCTGACGTTCTGCCCGTGTGGGCAATTGCTGACGGTACGCCACATTTTAACGTCCTGTTCGAAGTTTAATACACTGCGCATTGACCTTTGCCTGCCATGTACTCTGGATGCCATTTTAGCGGATGACCCAGGAGCAGCTGCTCGCGTTCTTCGTTTTATCCAGTCGACAAACCTGTCTAAGGACATTTGATTATGCTGTTTTCTTTTAATACCTTGCCTGTTAATGTGCCTTTTATAGTGTTGTCCTTTTTAGTTGCTGTTTTAACCTTGTGCCTCGCAGTGCATTCATAACTTAGTCTGGGCGCTAATGACCACTGTAGTTGTGCGCCCTAAAACCACAAAAAAAACTGCTATGTCTTACCTCTCCGTGATGTACAACGCCTCTCTTGTAGTGTCTGCCACCGGAGTCTGTAAGAGCATCCTTGTAGCGCTCTCGCACCGACTAAACGCTCCGGTGGTTAAACGCCCCGCTCTTCATTGGATCTTCTCTCTCTCTGCTATCAGCCCTACTTGGTATGAAAACAGCTAAGACATTCTTTCTATGAATCTAGCTCTAGCATCTGACTTCCCTAATATACAGGGTGTCCCCGCTGTCTTGTCCACCCAAAATATCTCTGGAACAATAACAGCTATTGGAAAACGACTTTCACCGGTATCAATGTAAGGCTGGGGGGCCATGAATGCACATTTTTGGAAACATTGTAAAACGAAAGCATATGTGTTTTTAACACAAACTTATGTTTTTCTAAATGGACCTCCTATATTTTTTCTTCAGCAATTCATAGCATGACAAAGCATATACACAATGGCGTTGGTTGCATCGCAATATTCCCATTACATTCCGAGATATTAAGACGCGAAGTTGACGCTTGAAACACCCGACATGCGCTGCTAGCGCACGTCCTGAGGCTCAGGCGTGAACCCCATGCTGCCCGCAATCGCGCAGCAGACCGTATTATTCGTTTCGGACCTCTTGTTAAGTATGGAAGTGTGATTACGCATGTCAATCACATCGCGATTACGGGCAGCATGGGGTTCACGCCTGAGCCTCAGGACATGCGCCAGCAGCGCATGTCGGGTGTTTCAAGCGTCAACTTCGCGTCTCAATATCTCGGAATGTAATGGGAATATTGCGATGCAATCAACGCCATTGTGTATGTGCTTTGTCATGCTATGGATTGCTGAAGAAAAAATATAGGAGGTCCATTTAAAAAAACATAAGTTTGTGTTAAAAAACACATATGCTTTCGTTTTAGAATGTTTCCAAATATGCACATTCATGGGTCCCAGCCCTACATTGATACGGGTGAAAGTCGTTTTCCAATAACTGTTATTGTTCCAGAGATATTTTGGGTGGACAAGATAGCTGGGACACCCTGTATGTTCGGTGTGCGTGGCCGGCCGCGGTGGTCTAGCGGTTCTGGCGCTGCAGTCCGGAGCCGCAGGACTGCTACGGTCGCAGGTTCGAATCCTGCCTCGGGCATGGGTGTGTGTGATGTCCTTAGGTTAGTTAGGTTTAAGTAGTTCTAAGTTCTAGGGGACTTATGACCTAAGCTGTTGAGTCCCATAGTGCTCAGAGCCATTTTTGTTCGGTGTGGCCATTCTACTTAGGGTCGCTCTGGATAGTGTTTCCAGAAATTTGTCATGAATAGTGTAATTGTGCAGCGGTGGATTTCTTACCCTATGTATGCACAATATGTTACATTCATTTACATTCAGGGGCAACTGCCAGGTCCTGAGCCATCCATGTATCCTCTGCAGGTCCTTATTCAAATCGTTGCTGTTTTCTGGTGTTCCTCCCTTCTTGTACGAAACCGCATCATCTGCCAACAGCCGTAAACAGTTTCCGATTCGTTTTACTAGATCATTTATGTACATTGTAAACAGTAACGGTGCTATCACATTTCACCATTGTGTCCCCTTACATCTGTCACGTTTGTTCCGTTAAGATCGATGTGCTGAGTCCTATGAGCAGGATCGTAAAGTATCAAGCGAAATTTATGACTTGATTAAGGACTTTTTGATACGGAGGACGCAGAATGTTATCTTCGATGGAGAATCATCGACGGATGTGGAACTAATTTCTGGTATTTCCCAGGTATCTGTGCAGGGACGTTGCTGTTCATATTGTATATTAATGACCCTGCGGACAGTATTAATTGTAACCTAATACACTTTTCAGGTGATGCAGTTATCTGTTCAAATGGTTCAAATGGCTCTGAGCACTATGCGACTTAACTTCTGAGGTCATCAGTCGCCTATAACTTAGAACTAATTAAACCTAACTAACCTAAGGACATCACACACATCCATGCCCGAGGCAGGATTCGAACCTGCGACCGTAGCAGTCCCGCGGTTCCGGACTGCGCGCCTAGAACCACTAGAACACCGCGGCCGGCTGCAGTTATCTGTAATGAAGTACTGTTTGAAAGATACTGCATACATATTCAGTCATATGTTGATAGGATGTGAAAGTGCTGCAAAGATTGGCAACTTCCTTTAAATTTTCAGTAATATAAAATTGTGTACTACAAAAAACGACAAGACGTGGTATCCTAAGACCGTATAGCTATAAGTGACAGAGGGAATCGGTCAACTGGAATGATCACATTGGCTCACTCATGGATAAAACAGGTGGTAAACTTCGACTTATTGGTAGAATACTGGTGAAATTCAATGTCTACAAAGGAGATTGCTTTCAAAACACCCATTCTAGAATATTGCTCAAGTGTATGGGACTCATACCAGATAGGACTAACAGGGGATTTTGAACATATACAGAGAAGAACAGGACGATTGGTCATAGGTTTGTCTCTTCGGTGGGAGAGTGTCACAGAAATGCTGAAGAAACTGTACTTGTTGTCTCTTGGAGATAGACATAAACTGTCCCGACAAAGGGTACTTACAGAGTTTCAAAAACCGGTTTTAAGTTACGTCCCTAGGGAGATCATGACGGCGAGATTATGTCGATTATAGCACGCACGGAGGCATTTAAACAGTCACTTTTGCCTCGCTTCATTCGTAAATAGAAGGCAGGAAATCCCTAATAACTGGTGCAGTGAAATACGACCTCTGCCATGCACTTTGCTGAGTATAGCTGTAGATATAGATGTGGAACTGACAACGAGGCAGTGTCATCGGTGCCTCTTGTAGTTATGACTTAACATACTATTTTCGTCCCACTGCACCAACGGCTCCGAGAAGCTGGAACTTTCGGTGCTAAGAGAGTTGATTGTGGTGCCTCGCGGTAGATTCGCACTCTAGACTTTGAAGAGGACGTCCTTCCTCACGTAGAAGAGAACGCGAAGGCGAACACGCAAAACATTAGCCATCAGTTGGCTTTTGTACAGCACACACGTCAGAGAAATCAGAGCGGTACTTTTCCTGACTTGGGATCCTAAACAAAACTTTATTTGCTATCTCCTCTAGCCTGCCGGTGTGGCCATGCGGTTCTAGGCGCGTCAGTCTGGAACCGCGTGACCGCTACGGTCGCAGGTTCGAATCCTGCCTCGGGCATGGATGTGTGTGATGTTCTTAGGTTAGTTAGGTTTAAGTAGTTCTAAGTTCTATGGAACTGATGACCACAGATGTTGAGTCCCATAGTGCTCAGAGCCATTTTGAACCATTTTATCTCCTCTACAACCCATGAAGGCGTGTAATGGGAATAAAATGCCTGGTCAGATGAAAGCGAGGATCTGATACCCTCAGTCTTCCCAAGCTTAAATAAATTAATATACAGGGTGTCCCAGGAAGATTGGTAAATATTGAGGCAAATGACGGGAACGGTCACTAGAAGCAAAAAAGTCTAGTAAACACGACCTGAAAATGTATATCTTAAGAGCTATAAGCACTTGTTTAGCAGAAGACATAGTCTATGTTTCACAGTAGCGAAGATGAACAAGTGCTGATAGGTCTAATCATATACATTTTAGAGAACATCTTTTACTGGACATCGTTTTCTTGTTTTGGTCCATACTACCACTTCTGAAAATATGGAAAGCAAAGTGTTTGCAGTAGAAGAGATTTGTTTCACAAAACCTAAAATGCCATGTTCCTAGAGTTTTTTTGCTTTGAATTATCGTTCATACCATATTCCTGACTACTTACTTTTGTATACGCGTGGGTTGGATCAGGAAAAGGTAAAACACGTCAGTACTGGTGTATGAATTTAAATCCCCTTTACTCAAGCAATGAGAATATATAACTTGCAAGGTGGTGCGAAGTTGAAGCGAAGTGTCCTGGCTGTCTGCACCTGATAAAATGGGCTGAAGCTGTCGCGGAACTCGCAGACCTCGACAGCACCGGCTAGAGGGCGCTGTCGTCGCTGTCTCGTTGTAGTGCCAACCTTTGAAACTATGTGGCATCGCTACTATCGATACCACATTTACCATTCAACTGGTGATATAATTAGTTGTCACGACATCAAAAATGCAACTTGACGCAAAACCCAAAAACAGATGATATATTAAGAGAAAAACACAATGCAAAGAGCACGATAAGAATATTCAAAAACACCACGTCAGCCTATATTATACAGCAGATGGTAATAAAAAGATATGATCTGGTGTACTTTGTAGCGCTCAGCAGGTCGGCACTACCACGGTAAAACAAACCGAGAAGGATATGTAGCTTTAAGTGATTTTATAATTACTCGATTATCCGTCACTTTCTATAAAGATTGCTTAATACACCCTGATCTACACTGCATGTACAGTCTTTTATTATGCAGATGCTTGAAGATGGCATAATGGAATGCCGAAACTGGTACTCGAAGTAAAATGAAGTAACTTCTCAATGGCGCGGCTGTATGCGAATTTCACAGATAATTACTTGACCAGCTGATGTCCCCTGTCCATGATGGATGGACAGAGGCGACGAGAAGTCGCTCGTCCACACCGCATCGCAGAACAGAGGCATCGGAGGCTGGCCCGTACTGTGATGTAGGATAGTCAGCGTTCTGCGGCAGGGCTGATGGCAGAGAACACTGCCGGCGCGGGTACAAGTGTTTTGGAGCGCACAGTACGAGGTGCATTCAAGTTCTAAGCCCTCCGATTTTTTTTCTCTGGACTGGAAAGAGATAGAAACATGCGCATTGTTTTAAAATGAGGCCGCGTTCATTGTCAATACGTCCCAGAGATGGCAGCACCGTACGGCAGATGGAATTTTACCGCCAGCAGCGAGAATGAGAACTGTTTTAAATACTTAAAATGGCGACGTTTTGCTTACTAGAACAGCATGCAATCATTCGTTTTCTGAATTTGCGTGGTGTGAAACCAATTGAAATTAATCGACAGTTGAAGGAGACATGTGGTGATGCAGTTATGGATGTGTCGAAAGTGCGTTCGTGGGTGCGACAGTTTAATGAAGGCAGAACATCATGTGACAACAAACCGAAACAACCTCGGGCTCGCACAAGCCGGTCTGACGACATGATCGAGAAAATGGAGAGAATTGTTTTGGGGGATCGCCGAATGACTGTTGAACAGATCGCCTGCAGCGTTGGCATTTCTGTGGGTTCTGTGCACACAATCCTGTATGACGACCTGAAAATGCGAAAAGTGTCATCCAGGTGGGTGCCACAAATGCTGACGGACGACCACATGGCTGCCCGTGTGGCATGTTGCCAAGTAATGTTGATGCGCAACGACAGCATGAATGGGACTTTCTTTTCGTCGGTTGTGACAATGGATGAGACGTGGATGCCATTTTTCAATCCACAAACAAACCGCCAGTCAGCTCAATGGAAGCACACAGATTCACCGCCACCAAAAAAATTTCGGGTAACCGCCAGTGCTGAAAAAATGATGGTGTCCATGTTATGGGACAGCGAGGGCGTAATCCTTACCCATTGCGTTCCAAAAGGCACTACGGTAACAGGTGCATCCTACGAAAATGTTTTGAAGAACAAATTCCTTCCTGCACTGCAACAAAAACGTCCGGGAAGGGCTGCACGTGTGGTGTTTCACCAAGACAACGCACCCGCACGTCGAGCTAACGTTACGCAACAGTTTCTTCGTGATAACAACTTTGAAGTGATTCCTCATGCTCCCTACTCACCTGACCTGGCTCCTAGTGACTTTTGGTTTTTTTTAACAGTGAAAGACATTCTCCGTGGCCGCACATTCACCAGCCGTGCTGCTATTGCCTCAGCGATTTTCCAGTCGTCAAAACAGACTCCTAAATAAGCCTTCGCCGCTGCCATGGAATTATGGCGTCAGCGTTGTGAAAAATGTGTACGTCTGCAGGGCGATTACGTCGAGAAGTAACGCCAGTTTCATCGATTTCGGGTGAGTAGTTAATTAGAAAAAAAATCGGAGACCTTAGAACTTGAATGCACCTCGTATTGTACATAGTGCTCCACAGCAGATGACCCCTACCGTGTTAGTGACCCAACAACGTGGCCACGGGATGATCGAGATTGGAGTGCGGATCGATGAAATCGTGCTGCCTGGTTGGATGGATGCCGTATGTCCAGCTGGTTCGTCGTGTCCAGGTACGCCGTCATCCAGACGAACGGGTGCTTCTTATTCGGTGTAGGGTTGATTGATTATATCTTTACTTTTTGAATGCGATCCAAATTTTATACTTAACTACAGCTCTCTTATTCTGCTTATTAAAGAGCACCTTGAATTTATTCGTGGTATAACCCAGTGTGCAACGGATGCAAGCCGTCAGATATACACCCTGGCTTCCATGGGACCTGCGGCAACACAGCTGTGGACTATGCAAACGTTTTCGGTGAGCACCTGTAACCCCATATGCTTGATTTCTTCCCCAACAGCGATGGCATCTTTCAGCAGGCTAACTGTCTGTGTCACAAGACCAGAATCTTGCTGCAGTGGCTTGAGGAGCATGTTAGTGTACTCATGTTGATGTCTCGGCCATCAAATTTGGCCTACCTGAATCCGACGAAACCCAACTGGAAAGCTATCGGGCACCAGCTCCACACCCACAAACCATTCTACCGTAAATTACGGGAAGTGTGTGACCTGTGCCTAGGCATCTGGTGGCACAAATCTCTGGAAGCCTATCAGGTACTTGTCGATTCCACCGCACGCGGAATCACTCCTGAACTGCGTTCCAGAAATGGACAAACACGTTGGTTGTTGGGTGGTTGTTTTGGGAGAGGGGATCAAACAGCGAGGTCATCAGTCCTATCAGAATAAGAAAGGATGGGGAAGGAAGTCAGCCGTGCCCTTTCAAAGGAACCACCCCTGTATCTGCCTAAAATGAGCTAGGGAAATCACGGAAAACCTAAATCAGGATCGCCGGACGCGAGTCCAGTGTGATAACCACTGTGCCACCTCGCGCGGTGGACCAATACGCTTTTGCGTAGATGGTCATCAACTTTTGGCTCATCAGTGTATATAATAAATTATACATTTACTTATAAATAATAGAATAAATAATATAATGAACATTCAAAGAACTGTGGATGAAGCCCGAAAAACAGGCATTACAAGCATTGATCAAAATGATAGTGCATTGAGAATGGCTAGTTTCTAGCTGAAATCTATATCTGCCAATAAAATGTCAAATGTACGACTGATAGCTGAAATCTATTATTTACAAGTCAATATAACAGTCGCTGCGTGCAACAGCCTATGAATGGCGGGTAACCTGATAAATTACACTGTTTACTTCTTTAATTTGTATTTACTTACTGCAGTCATTCACGAATCTAAGTGTTTTGGTTGGCAGGAGAGCCAACACCGTGTTACTAGAAGGAGGCCGAAGGGCACGCGTTTTAGCTCACGTAGGCTGGCGTGAGGTCTGGAACAGGACAAGGAAATTAGAATTTAGAAAAAACGGACGTAGCTGGTGGAATACTTAACTTTAATCCATTATGATGAACGTCGTTCTTGACGGTACATGATTCACAATATTATCTGTTCAGATTATAGTAACTGAATATGGCGCCTTGCTAGGTGGTAGCAAATGACGTAGCTGAAGGCTATGTTAAACTATCGTCGCGGCAAATGAGAGCGTATTTGTCAGTGTAGCATCGCTAGCAAAGTCGGCTGTACAACTGGGGCGAGTGCTAGGAAGTCTCTCTAGACCTGCCGTGTGGCGGCGCTCGGTCTGCAATCACTGATAGTGGCGACACGCGGGTCCGACGTATACTAACGAACCACGGCCGATCTAAAGGCTACCACCTAGCAAGTATGGTGCCTGGCGGTAACACCACACTAAGCTACCATGAAAGAGTCCCTGGTTGACTGAAATGTGTAGTTAAATATAAAAAAAAATGTGTAAACACCTAAGGGACCAAACTACTGAGATCATCGGTCCCTTGACTAACACACTACTTAGACAAACTTACACTAACTCATGCTAAGAACAACACACACACCCATGCCCGAGGGAGGACTCCAATCTCACGACGGAGCGGCCGCGCAATTCAAAACGTCGCACCTCCTAAAACGCGGACGCTACGGGCGGCTCTAGTTAACTACCTTATGTGATCAAAAGTATCTGGACACCCCCAAAACATACGTTTTTCGTATCAGCGACCTCAGTAGTCATTAGGCATCGTGAGAGAGCAGAATGGGGCACTTCTCGGAACTCACGGACTTCGAACGTGGTCGGGTGATGGGGTGTCACTTGTCTCATACGTCTCTATGCGAGATATACACACCCCTAAACATCCATAGGTCCACTGTTTCCGACGTGATAGTGAAGTGGAAACCTGAAGGGACACGTACAGCACAAAAGCGTGCAGGCCGACCTCGTCTGTTGACTGACAGAGACCGCCGACAGTTGAACAGGGTCGTAACGTGTAATAGGCAGACACCTATCCAGACCATCACACAGGGATTCCAAACTGCGTCAGGATCCACTGCAAGTATTATGACAGTTAGGCGGGAGGTGAGAAAACTTGGATTACACGATCAAGCGACTGCTCATAAGCCACACATCACACCGCTAAATGCCAAACGCCACCTCGCTTGGTGTAAGGAGCGTAAACATTGGACGGCTGAACAGTGGAAAAACGTTGTGTGGAGTGACGAATCACGGCGGTACACAATGTGGCAACCAGATGAGAGGGTGTGGATATGGCGAATGACCGGTGAACGTCATCTGCCAGCGTGTGTAGTGCTGACAGTAAAATTCGGATGCCTTGGTGTTATGGTGTGGTCGTGTTTTAAATGTAGAGGGCTTGAACCCTGTGTTGTTTTGCGTGGCACTATCACAGCACTGGCCTACATTAATGTTTTAAGCATCTTGCTTCCCATTGTTGAGAAGCAATTCGGGGACGACTGCATCTTTCAACACGATCGAGCACTGTTCATAATGCACGGCCTATGGCGGTGTGGTTACTCGACAATAACATCCCTGTAATGGACTGGCCAGCACAGAGTCCTGACCTGAATCCTATAGAACACGCCGAATTCGTGCCAGGCCTCACCGACCGACATCGATACCTCTCCTCAGTGCAGCACGCCGTGAAGAATGCGCTGTCATTCCCCAAGGACTTTCGAGCACGTGGTTGAACGTATGCCTGCGAGAGTGGAAGCTATCATCAAGGCTAAGTGTGGGCCAGCACCATATTGAATTCCAGCATTACCGATGGAGGGCGCCACGAGCTTGCAAGTCATTTTCAGCCAGGTGTCCTGATACTTTTGATCACATAGTGTATATTCCGCTTGCATTCAGGAAGTATCGATAGTAATCAACCACCCATATTTGCGGAACTAAAGGGTTCGTGAGCCGTGCGTGTGTAGCTCAGTTGGTAGGATACTTCCTCAAGAAAGACAAAGGTCCCGGGTTCGAGTGTTGGCCCAGCACACAGTTTTAATCTGCCAGTAAGTTTCACCCTTAAACTGGATAAGAAGCGACTAATTGCAGTCAATTTGTGGAAAGCCTCTTTGCCATGTTTCCACCGTTGTGCGTAATTTCTGGCTGTGTTTAGCGAGCCAAGCAACTTAGTCGCAGCTCACTACTCATCTACATTGTCGAGACATTTTGGCTCTGTAAGCAGAGCGCTAAGTGTCGCGTCCCGCTCGTAAATACTGCGCACTAACATTGAGGAGTACTTGGACGTGCGAGGGCATCTGGCTGAGGACATGGCGGACTAGAAACGGATGGAAGGAACACGTCAACCGACCGACAGATATAAGACGACAAAAGAAATTATTGAGCCACAAAGCGAAAGAAAGGAGAGTTAGAGTAATATAGTACAATTCGATCACGGAAACGGTGAATTTAACGCTGTATTGAGAGAAGAGAACCACGTGTTCAATATAAATGTGTGTGCAAAACGACGAAAACAACTGTCACATTGACGGCTGAGAGATATATGGAGCAGAGACTAGTAGTGCGTTAGGAAATTGTTGACAGCGTTCTCCTGCAATAGAAATCAGAGCTCTAGCAGTAGAGAGCAACATTTCTTTCTTCTGTATGACCTCAACAGAGATAACAGCTGATGCAATTGGTCGCAGCTAAGTATGAGACTCCGAGGTTGCGTCAGAAATCCTTTCCAAGTCCAATTAGGTAACATTTATGTTAACAAGGCGCCATAATTTACGACTGTTGTGAGGAACGCAACAGATGCATACGGCGCTGCTGCGAAAATGAATTATACCGTACAGATTACGCGCCCAAGATGCTGAAACGTGTTGCATTTTCAGACTGACATAATAATGGTTAGGAAAACAGATATGACAGGTATCAGGAAATCAACTGCGCGTCCTTCAAAACCGACGCAGTTTCGAGAACCTGTGAACAAATGCCATTGGTCTTCATTCGATTACATCGTCGGTTTGGCGCTATTCAGATGTTACACTGAAGTTCCAGACTATCCGAACGTGTTCAGCTATACGGACACTGCAGTTCCAGACTATCCTAACTTGCTCAGCTATAAATGAACAGCCGGCCGCTGCGGCCGAGCGGTTCTAGGCGCTTCAGTCTGGAAGCGCGCAGCTGCTACAGTCGCAGGCTCGAATCCTGCTTCGGGCATGCGGGCATGGGTGTATGTGATGTCCTTAGATTAGGCAGGTTTAAGTAGTTCCAAGCCTAGGGGAGTGACCTCAGATGTTAAGTCCCATAGTGCTTAGAGCCATTTATAAAGAACACTGCATTTCCAGAGTATCCTAACATGCTTGACTATAAGTGGACAGTGCTGTTACAATTTTAACCGCAGCAGCTAGAAATGGACACAGCAGTTCATATCCTAACCTGTCAAGATATATGGACACTGCATTTCCAGGATATCCTAAGACAGTCACCTATAAAGAGACAGCGCTGAAGACCTTGCTGTCGTGCGCCCACAAAACCCTTCTACTCCTATAAAGAGACACTGCAGTCCCAGACTATACTAACCTGATCATCTGTACATCGACAATACACTTCCAGAATCTCCTAAGCTGATCAGCTTTATGGCAACTGCAGTCCGAGATATCCTAATATGCTCACCTATCAATAGCCACAGCAGTTGTTGGCTGCCCTAACCTGATAACTCATAAATGGACACTGCAGTTCCAAACTACCCTAATCTGCTCAGCTATAAATGGACACTGCAGTTCCAGAGTATCATAATGTAACCTGCGATAATGGGGTCGCATTCGAGAGGAAGGTGATTCGAATCCCCATATGGCTGTCTGGTTTTTTTCTTGGATTGTCTAACTAGATTTAGGTGAATGACGGGTTGGTTCCTTAGAACAAGAGACGACCTGTGTGTTTGTCCAATCCAGGCTTGTGCTTCGTCTTGATCAACCACGGCGTTGACGGGTTTTTGAACTTTTAGACTTCTTTCTTCTATCCTGGTATCTACACTCCTGGAAATGGAAAAAAGAACACATTGACACCGGTGTGTCAGACCCACCATACTTGCTCCGGACACTGCGAGAGGGCTGTACAAGCAATGATCACACGCACGGCACAGCGGACACACCAGGAACCGCGGTGTTGGCCGTCGAATGGCGCTAGCTGCGCAGAATTTGTGCACCGCCGCCGTCAGTGTCAGCCAGTTTGCCGTGGCATACGGAGCTCCATCGCAGTCTTTAACACTAGTAGCATGCCGCGACAGCGTGGACGTGAACCGTATGTGCAGTTGACGGACTTTGAGCGAGGGCGTATAGTGGGCATGCGGGAGGCCGGGTGGACGTACCGCCGAATTGCTCAACACGTGGGGCGTGAGGTCTCCACAGTACATCGATGTTGTCGCCAGTGGTCGGCGGAAGGTGCACGTGCCCGTCGACCTGGGACCGGACCGCAGCGACGCACGGATGCACGCCAAGACCGTGGGATCCTACGCAGTGCCGTAGGGGACCGCACCGCCACTTCCCAGCAAATTAGGGACACTGTTGCTCCTGGGGTATCGGCGAGGACCATTCGCAACCGTCTCCATGAAGCTGGGCTACGGTCCCGCACACCGTTAGGCCGTCTTCCGCTCACGCCCCAACATCGTGCAGCCCGCCTCCAGTGGTGTCGCGACAGGCGTGAATGGAGGGACGAATGGAGACGTGTCGTCTTCAGCGATGAGAGTCGCTTGTGCCTTGGTGCCAATGATGGTCGTATGCGTGTTTGGCGCCGTGCAGGTGAGCGCCACAATCAGGACTGCATACGACCGAGGCACACAGGGCCAACACCCGGCATCATGGTGTGGGGAGCGATCTCCTACACTGGCCGTACACCACTGGTGATCGTCGAGGGGACACTGAATAGTGCACGGTACATCCAAACCGTGATCGAACCCATCGTTCTACCATTCCTAGACCGGCAAGGGAACTTGCTGTTCCAACAGGACAATGCACGTCCGCATGTATCCCGTGCCACCCAACGTACTCTAGAAGGTGTAAGTCAACTACCCTGGCCAGCAAGATCTCCGGATCTGTCCCCCATTGAGCACGTTTGGGACTGGATGAAGCGTCGTCTCACGCGGTCTGCATGTCCAGCACGAACGCTGGTCCAACTGAGGCGCCAGGTGGAAATGGCATAGCAAGCCGTTCCACAGGACTACATCCAGCATCTCTACGATCGTCTGCATGGGAGAATAGCAGCCTGCATTGCTGCGAAAGGTGGATATACACTGTACTAGTGCCGACATTGTGCATGCTCTGTTGCCTGTGTCTATGTGCCTGTGGTTCTGTCAGTGTGATCATGTGATGTATCCGACCCCAGGAATGTGTCAATAAAGTTTCCCCTTCCTGGGACAATGAATTCACGGTGTTCTTATTTCAATTTCCAGGAGTGTATTTCTCACATAGATTCGGAAATCCAAAGCTGGTAACCATCAACGGCGACCTCTATATCGCATATACAGTAAGCTATAAGCGTGCTGCTCCTTTTAAAACTATACCTGAGCGTTCGCACAAGATTATGACCCCGATTTATGCGTGGCAATACAGCTCCAGTATGACCCGTTAACCACGCAATCTGAGGTCTACGATTTAGCTCTGAGGTGGCAATGGTACGCAAAAGGGGAGAGGGAGAGTAAGCTTATACTGAAGTAACACAGTGTGCTGAAACACAACATTTACTGCAAACGTCGTGTCGAAAAATCTCAAGTGGGCTAAAATGGTGTCTTATAGGCCGTATCTGTGCAAGGACAAATGTTTTTGTCGTCTGTTCCATACAGTACATAATAACCTGAAAACAGAGAACTGGCATAGTGAAAGAATTTATTTATGATGACCCTGTCTCTGACTCCGTGTGAGTCGAGGGACTCTTGTCTCTTGCTGATAATAAGTGCAGGCATTGAAATCACGTGCAGTACAGCTATTGCACATACTGTTCAGGTATGAATGGAACACTTTTTGCATGAAATAGAACTGAAGTGTTCAAAGATGGAGGCAAGATACACGCGTTAGAACTTGTGGACCAAGGGAAGAGTACAAAAGAACGAATTTTCTAATCCCAAATGTACGAAAAATCCAATGTAATACGAGATCACGAGATCACAAGTGATATACAGAGACATCGTCTATGGTTAGGGGCAAACACAAAATCAGAGAAACTGACACCCCGTCAAAACATCATGGCATAAAATTACAAAAAAATGGTTCAAACGGCTCTTAGCACTATGGGACTTAACATCTAAGGTCATCAGTCCCCTAGAACTTAGAACTACTTAAACCTAACTAACCTAAGGACATCACACACATCCATGCCCGAGGCAGGATTCGAACCTGCGACCGTAGAGGTCACGCGGTTCCAGACTGTAGCGCCTAGAACCACTCGGTCAATCCGGCCGGCTATAATTACACAAAAAAGTTTTACAAACTGTTTAGAAAAACCTTTTCGGTTGTTACACTCTGTAAATCTCTTGAATTTGAAGATGATTATTTCAGAGGAGGATACCGATCGTCAAATATAGTGTAGCAATGGAAAACACAAACAAGTGCACAACATTATCCACCCAGGTCAAAGTGCATGCACTGATGATGAGTCAAAATATTGTAACCACCTGCTGAATACCTTGTTTGCCCGTCTTTGGAACGAAATACACACATCAAAAAAAGTATTGATCACCCCGGTTCGCAGAACTCCTAAAGATAGACATTGACTGTGGATATTGTGTCACAGACACAGTCCCTTTAACTGTTCAGAGATGTCACTAAACCCGCCCAACGATGTAAACAACTATGCATGAGTATCGCCTATTAGACGGACACCCGATCAGTTCCAGTCATTCAACCAGGAAAGAGGTACGCGGACTATGTTGTCTGCAGTTCAACGATGACTAGACGGTCAATACCGCGGTTCGATCGCGTCCGCATTGTTACTTTATCCCAGGAAGGGCTCTCAACAAGGGAAGTGTCCAGGTGTCTCGGAGTGAACCAAAGCGATGTCTTGGAAGAGATACTGATATCTTCGATACTGTCAAACAAATTTCTTCTACTGCAACCTCTTTGCTTCCTTTATTTTGAGAGGTGGTAATATGGACAAATAAAAAGAAAGTCCAGTTAACATGGTCCCTAAAATATATGCCTTAAGAGCTATGAGGAGTTGTTCATCTTCGATACTGTGACATAAATCTCTTCTCCTGAAGAAGTGCTCATACCTCTTGAAGCAAATATTGTAGGGCCCATGTTCACTAGACAGTTTTTTCTTGTTTTGGTCTATGATACACTCTCCCGAAATATGAAAATCAAGGAGTTTGCAGTAGAAGCGGTTTGTTTCAAGGTATCGAAGATGATGAAGTGGTCATAGCTCTTAATGTATGAGTTTTAGAACGCATGTTTACGAGACATTTCTACTTCACGTAATAATTCCTGTCATATATGTGAATACTGACCGTTCCTCTTGGGAGACACTGTATGAATTAAATAAAAGTGTCGTGAACAGAAAGACGCCCTGACGTTCGCGACACGATGGAATTCAGAAGCGATGCTCTCGGTGCATTATCTTTCTTTTTCTTCATCTCAGATTACCACTACCAATCCACAAAATCAATTATTTGCTGAATGTATTCCAATCTCTATCTTCCTCTACAATTTTTATTTTCTGCAGCTCCCTCTAGTACCGTGGAAGTTACTCCGTGACGTCTTAATAGACGTCCTACCATACTGTCCCTTCTCGTCACCTTTTCTCCCGAGAACCTCATCATTCCTTACCTTATCAATCCACCTAGTTTTCAAAATTCTTCTGTAATGCCACATCTCAATGCTGTTCTCCAGGCGCACATTCGTAGAAATTTCTGCCTCAAATTAGGCCTGTGTTTGATATTACTCAACTTATCTTGGCCAGCAATGCCCTTTTTGCCAGTCCTAGTCAGCTTTTGATGTTCTCCTAGCTCCATCCGTCATACGTTATTTTGCTACCTAGGTAGAAGAATTCTTTAACTTCATCTAGTTCGTGACTGTCAAGCCTGATGCCAAATGTGTCCCTGTTCTCATTTCTGCTACGTCTCATTAATTTTTTTTTTATTTACTCTCAATCCATGCTCTGTACTGATTAAACAGTTAACTCCATTCAGGAGATCCTGTAGTTCTTGAATCAGATTTTCACTCTGCAGTGGAGTGCTCTACTGACTGAGCTACCCAAGCGCGACTCACGGCCCGTCTTCACAGCTTCAGTTCTGCCAGTACCTCGTCTCCTGCCTTCCAAAGTTTCCTGTAATTCGAAATTACTTTCAATCAGGATAGCAATGTCATCAGCAAATCGTATCATTGATATCCTTTCACCTTGGATTTTAATTCAACTCCTGCATCCTTCTTTTATTTCTGTCATTGCTTTCTCGACGTATAGGTTGTGCAGTAGGGGTCAAAGATTCCATCCCTGTCTTATACCGTTTTTAATCTGAGTACTTCAATCTTGGTCTTCTTCTCTTACTGTTCCCTCTTGGCTCTTGCACTTATTGTAGATTACCCGTCTCTCCATAGAGCTTACCTTATTTTACTCAGAATTTCTAACATCTTTTACCGTTTGACACTGCCGAACGCTATTTCCAGGTCGACAAATCCAGCGAACGGTCTTGATTTTTCTTTAGTATTACTTCCATTATGAGCCGCAACAGCAGAATCGCCTCTCTGATGCCTTTACCTTTTCTAAAGCCAAACTGATCGCCACCTAACTCTCCCTCACTTTTCTTTTCCATTCTTACGTACATGATTCTTGTCAGCAACTTGGATTGTGCGAAAACTCTCGCACTTGTCAGCTCTTGCCGTCTTCGGAATTATGTGGATGATGCTTTTTCGAAAGGCAGATGGTATGTCGTCAGACTTATACATTCTACACGCCAACGTGAACAGTCGTTTTGTTGCCAGATCCCCCCATGATTTTCAAAATTCTGCATCTGCATTTCTATATTTATACTTCGCAAGCCACCCAACGGTGTGCGGCGGAGGCCACTGTCATTACCTCCCTTTCCTGTTCCAGTCTCGTATGTTTCGCGGGCAGAACGACTGCCGGAAAGCCAACGTGCGCGCTTGAATCTCTCTAATTTTACATTTGTCATCTCCTCGGGAGGTATAAGCAGGGGGAAGCAATATATTCGATACCTCATCCAGAAACGCACCCTCTCGAAACCTGGACAGCAAGCTACACCGCTATGCAGAGCGCCTCTCTTGCAGAGTCTGCCACTTGAGTTTGCTAAACATCTCCGTAACGCTATCACGCTTACCAAATAACCCTGTGACGAAACGCTCCGCTCTTCTTTGGATCTTCTCTATCTCCTCTGTCAACCTGACCTGGTACGGATCCCACACTGATGAGCAATACTCAAATATGAGTCGAACGAGTGTTTTGTAAGATACCTCCTTTGTTGATGGACTACATTTTCTAAGAACTCTCCCAATGAATCTCAACCTGGCACCCCTTACCTACAATTAATTTTATATGATCATTCCACTTCAAATCGCTCCGTACGCATACTCCCAGACATTTTACAGAAGTAACTGCCACCAGTGTTTGTTCCGCTATCATATAATCATACAATAAAGGATCCTTCTTTCTATGTATTCGCAATACATTACATTTGTCTATGTTAAGGGTCAGTTGCCACTCCCTGCACCAAGTGCCTATCCGCTGCAGATCTTCCCGCATTTCACTACAATTTTCTAATGCTGCAACTTCTCTGTATACTACAGAATCATCCGCGAAAATCCGCATGGAACTTCCGACACTATCTACTAGGTCATTTATATATATTGTGAAAAGCAATGGTCCCATAACACTCCCCTGTGGCACGCCAGAGGTTACTTTAACGTCTATAGACGTCTCTCCATCTAGAACAACATGCTGTGTTCTGTTTGCTAAAAACTCTTCAATTCAGCCACACAGATCTGGTCTGATATTCTATAGGCTCTTACTTTGTTTATCAGGCGACAGTGCGGAACTGTATCGAACGCCTTCCGGAAGTCAAGGAAAATAGCATCTACCTGGGAGCCTGTATCTAATATTTTCTGGGTCTCATGAACAAATAAAGCGAGTTGGGTCTCACACGATCGCTGGTTCTGGAATCCATGTTGATTCCTACAGAGTAGATTCTGGGTTTCCAGAAATGACATGACACGCGAGCAAAAAACATGTTGTAAAATTCTACAACAGATCGATGTCAGAGATATAGGCCTGCAGTTTTGCGCATCTGCTCGACGACCCTTCCTGAAAACTGGATCTACCTGTGGTCTTTTCCAATCATTTGGAACCTTCCGTTCCTCTAGAGACTTGCGGTACACGGATGTTAGAAGGGGGACAAGTTCTTTCGCGTACTCTGTGTAGAATCGAAATGGTATCCCGTCAGGTCCAGTGGACTTTCCTCTGTTGAGTGATTCCAGTTGCTTTTCTATTCCTTGGACACTTCTTTCGATGTCAACCATTTTTTCGTTCCTGCGAGGATTTAGAGAAGGAACTGCAGTGCGGTCTTCCTCTGTGAAACAGCTTTGGAAAAAGGTGTTTAGTATTTCAACTTTACGCGTGTCATCCTCTGTTTCAATGCCATTATCATCCCAGAGTGATACCTCAATACTCTCAGTAATTTCAACCCGAATGCTCGCAGCTTGCTGAAGTCCCGCTTTTCTGCTAAAATTTGCCAGTAGAATGCGGCCCTGTCTAATATACGACACGATAATGTGAACTACTACTGATCTTATGGGTACCCAGGATTAAAGACGAGACGAAAGAGCTGTTGTGTTTCAAACTGGACGAGGCTATCGACCAAACTACGCCCGTCCAGAACTCCGATTTGGCGACACGGTTCAAAGCACCAGCGTTGCTACAAGAGGTTCTCGCTCCTTCCGGTTCAGGAAAAGACGTACCGTTCTCTCGAAGAGGAGCGGCTTGTGACTGGTCGGCTGTGAGCAGACGACCGACTTGCCCGTAGAGCGGGTGCGCAAAGCGCAAAAGGCATTAAATGTATTCGCAGTTGTAAATATGGAAAAAAACTGTGCCGGACCGAGACTCGAACATGGATTTCCCACTTAACACGATCGGTCGTCTTACCATGTGGCTATCCGAGCCCGAATCACGGTCAGACCCGAACTTCCATATGTCGTCAACCATGTGTCCGCAACCTGTAGTCATACATCCATTACGTACACTACTGGCCATTAAAATTGCTACACCAAGAAGAAATGCAGATAATTAACGGGTATTCATTGGACAAGTACATTATACTAGAACTGACATGTGATTACATTTTCACGCAGTTTAGGTGCATAGATCCTAAGAAATCAGTACCCAGAACAACCACCTCTGGCCGTAATAAAGGTCTTGATACGCCTGGGCATTGAGTCAAACAGAGCTCGGATGGCGTGTACAGGTACAGCTGCCCATACAGCTTCAACACGATACCACAGTTCATCAAGAGCAGTGACTGGCGTATTGTGATGAGCCAGTTGCTCGGCCACCATTGACCACACGTTTTCAATTGGTGAAAGATCTGGAGAATGTGCTGGACAGGGCAGCAGGCGAACATTTTCTGTATCCACAAAGGCCCGTACAGGACCTGCAACATGCGGTCGCGCATTATGCTGCTGAAAATTAGGGTTTCGCAGGGATCGAATGAAGGGTAGAGCCACGGGTCGTAACAAATCTGATGTAACGTCCACTGTTCAAACTGTCGTCAATGCGAACAAGAGGTGATCGAGACGTGTAACCAATGGCACCCCATACCATCACGCCGGGTGATACGCCAGTAAGGCGATGACAAATACACGCTTCCAATGTGCGTTCACCGCGATGTCGCCAAACACGGATGCGACCATCATGATGCTATAAACAGAACCTGGATTCATCCGAAAAAATGACGTTTTGCCATTCGTGCAGCCAGTTTCGTCTTTGAGTACACCATCGCAGGCGCTCCTGTCTGTGATGCAGATTCTAGGTTAACCGCAGCCATGGTCTCCGAGCTGATAGTCTGTGCTGCTGCAAACGTCTTCGAACTGTTCGTGCAGATGGTTGTTGTCTTGCAAACGTCCCCATCTGTTGACTCAGGGACGTGGCTGCACGATCCTTTAGAGGTATGCGGATAAGATGCCTGTCATCTCGACTGCTAGTGATACGAGGCCATTGGGATCCAGCCCGGTGTTCCGCATTAGCCTCCTGAACCCACGGATTCCATATTGTGCTAACAGTCATTGGATCTCGACCAACGCGAGCAGCAATGTCGCGACACGATAAACCGCAGTCGCGATAGGCTACAATCCGTCCTTTATCAAAGTCGGAATCGTGATGGTACGCATTTCTCCTCCTTATACGACGCATCACAGTAACGTAGCACCAGGCAACGCCGGTCAACTGCTGTTTGTGTATGAGAAATCGGTTGGAAACTTTCCTCATGTCAGCACGTTGTGGGTGTCGCCACTGGCGCCAACCTTGTGTGAATGATCTGAAAAGCTAATCATTTGCATATCACACACAGCATCTTCTTCCTGTCGGTTAAATTTCGCGTCTGTAGCACGTCATCTTCGTGGTGTAGCAATTTTAATGGCCAGTAGAGTATTTTCAGCATGCCGGAGCTCCTACACATTCAGTACGGCCAGTGGTACAGTATCCCAACATAACGTATCCTGGTCGCGGGATCTGTCGCTGTGGAGTCACTGCTTGTCCACCGAGGTCATCCGGTGTTACCCCATTGGATTACAGTTTGTGGGAGTGGCTGAAGAGCGACGTCTACAAGTGCTGAGTGGACACAGGAACTTCTCGCCCCTGTTTCAAAAGCTTGTGCCCAGGTAAAAGAATTCAAAAGTTAGCTCCGATCGGCAGCACAACACCTGTCTATTAGAGCAGCGCCGGCCGATGTGTCCGAGTGGTTCTAGGCGCTTCAGTCCGGAATCGCGCTGCTGCTATGGTCGCAGGTTCGAATCCTGCCTCTGGAAATGGATGTGTGTGATGTCCTTAGGTTAGTTACGTTTAAGTAGTTCTAAGTCTAGGGGACTGATGACCTCAGATGGTTCAAATGGCTCTGAGCACTATGGTCGAGCGTTATTCTAAGCATGGTTTCGTATGGTTCCGAGGTCGAAGGTATCCCTTGTTAGGAGCTTATATGTTTTACATCACAAGGGCCCATATAGCTTAGCATCTGACACAAATTTCAGCTGTGTACCTCTAACCGTTTCTTAACAGACGGACAGACAAACAGACAGACAGACAGACAGATAGTCAACAAAGTGATGCTATAATGGTTCCTTTTGTACCGACTGAGGTGCGGAACCGTGAAAAAGACAGCTGATTAGGTGCTGCCAACGAAGCTCACGTGATGAAGCTTCAAAAATGATCAGACGTGTTATAAAGCTATGTAGAATAAAACTAAGCCTCAATAATGCAGATCTTCTACTACGACTGTGGCAGCGAGAAAGTCTATTTTCAGGTTTCGGTCTTTCATTTTCTATTCGATAGCTCTGGTCGTAGATGTACGTATCACATTAACGGAATACATGATACTCTGATTTTGCCACTGCTACATTTCTGTAGACAACAAACAAATCGAGTGCCTATAATGACGCGTACAAACGTTGGCACTGAAGCGAAACAATGTTTCATGTCAGTCGGCGCTGCATCGTTGCCGGTGGGAGAAGGAAGAAAACAAGGCAGTGTGTGAGAGGGAAGTGATTACAGACAAGGGTAGATGTTGGTCCATACGACATATTCCCGACCCTTGGGCTGCGTTCGCAGTGGTTCAAAATGGCTCTGAGCACTATAGGACTTAACTTCTGAGGTCGCCAGCCCCTTAGAACTTAGAAATACTGAAACATAATTAACCTAAGGACATCACGCACATCCATGCACGAGGCAGGATTCGACCTGCGACGGTAGCGGTCGCGCGGTTCCAGACTGTAGGGCCTAGAACCGCTCGGCCACCCCGCCCGGCAATTACCTCGGATATTAAGACCCATTGTGCCCAGAGCCATTTGAACCATTTTATAAGAGCAGCAACATGCATTGAAGTTGACGATTGATTGTTTTGACATCTTCTCTAAGGAGGCTTACACAAACCTTAACGTAACAGTATCTTAATTTACCGTCACCTGCACCTTTCCCATTCCTAGCTGTTTTCATTTGTTTACCCGGAGACGGTAAGGAAAGGGCATATGTTTATTAGAAGTCTTCTGTTCAGAATCACCAGTTGTATCATCCGTCAAAACATGTACCTTTCCTCCTGACTCACCCCGTGTGTCCGAGGGAACTTTTAATCCTAATTCGGAATAACAAACGCACTGCAATATCTCATTTATCCGCCGGCATCGGGCAAGCGACGTTCAAGTAAAATGTCTCCCATGTACGGGAATACAGGTGGTAGACACATGGTTGACGACATATGGAAATTTGGATCTGGTAACAAAACGGTAAGGCGATCACTGACAAACGGGAAATCTGGGTTCGAGTCCCTATCCGGCACAAATTTTCATGCATGTCCGAAGAAGATTTGCCTTGTAATTCATAATAACACAGGCACTGCAATATTGTAAGTGCCAGAGGAATCCGCGGAAAAGCAACCCGGCTTTCACAGTGTTCGCAAAAATTGCTCGTTGTCTCCTTCGAACTGTCAGTCCTCTTTAAACCCTTCCACTTGTTAGAATCGTCTACATGGGAACATTCCCAGGTGTAGATGAGCGATCTTTATCAAACTTGGCGGGTATGTAATGGGTCCAAAATAATGCGATACTTTGTTATTCGTTTTTGTCCAGTTTCGTTTTCAAGGGATGAAACAAACTCTGGGAGATAATGAGGCATATCATATTTAGATGAAATATCTTCGCAACCATGATCAATAAAAAAAACATGTTTCACATAAAATTTGAAATTTGGTTAACGTTCTTCAAAGCTTCTGATCAACTTTTGTAACAGTTTCAAATTATGCAAAATTCTACACCTCCATAATTTGATTTTGAAAAACGAAAACTTCTGTTAATATATGAATTCAGGACGCTTTCACGCCACGTCCATCCATGTACAATAAAGCTGATTTCTGAAATATCATCTTCGAAAAATAAGCTGTACACAACGTGCACAAGGACTAATCTCAACATACACTACGTGATCAAAAGTAACTGGACACCTGGCTGAAAACGACTTACAAGTTCGTGGCGCCCTCCATCGGAAATGCTGATGTTGGCCCACCCTTAGCGTTCATGACAGCTTCCACTCTCGCAGGCATACGTTCAATCAGGTTTCTTGGGGAATAGCAGCCCGATCTTCACAGAGTGCTTGCACTAAGAGAGGTATCAATGAGGGTCGGTGAGGCCTGCCACGAAGTCGGCGTTCCAAAACATCCCGAAGGAGTTCCATAGGATTTAGGTCAGGACTTTGTGCAGGCCAGTGCATTACAGGGGTGTTATTGTCTTGTGACCACTCCTCCACAGGCCTTGCATTATGAACAGGTGCTGTATCGTGTTGAAAGATGCAACCACCATCCGCAAACTGTTCTTCAACAGTGGGAAGCAAGAAGGTGCTTAAAATATCAATGTAGGTCGGTGCTGTGATAATGCCACACAAAACAACAAGGGGTGCAGGCCCCCTCCATGAAAAACACAACACCGTAACACCACCGCCTCCGGATTTTACTGTTCACACTACACACACTGGCAGATGACGTTCACCGGGAATTCGCCATACCCATACCCTACTATGGAATCGCCACATTGTTGTTCAATCGTCCAATGTCCACGCTCCTTACACCAAGCGAGGCGTCGTCTGGCATTTACCGGCGTGATGTGTGCCTAATGAGCAGCCGCTCGACCGTGAAATCCAAGTTCTCTCACCTCCCGCCTGTTACAGTACTTGCTGTGGATCCTTATGCAGTTTCGAATTCCTGTGTGATGGTCTGAATAGATGTCTACCGATTACACGTTACGACCCTCTTCAGCTGTTGGTGGTCTTGTCAGTCAACAGACAAGGTCGGCCTGTACGCGTTTGTGTTGCACGTGTCCCTTCACGCTTCTACTTCACCATCACATCGGAAACAGTGGACCTAGAGATGCTTAGGAGTGTGGAATCTCGCGCACAGACGTATGACACAAGTGACACCCAATCACCTGACCACGTTCGAAGTCCGTGAGTTGCGCCGGGTGCCCCATTCTGCTCTCTCACGATGTCTGATGACTACTGAGGTCGCAGATACGGTGTACCTGGAAGCAGGTGGCAACGCAGTGCACCTAATATGAAAAACGTATGTTTTTTGGGGTGTCTGGATACTTTTGATCACATAGTGTAACTAATTACAATATCTAAAAGTGAATTGTTATTCTAATTATTTGTTTTACTCATTTTTGTTTTATATTTTAGGCCGGCCGGACTGGCCGAGCGGTTAAAGGCGCTACAGTCTGGAACCGCACGATTGCTACGGTCGCAAGTTCGAAACCTGCCTCGGGCATGGATGTGTGTGATGTCCTTAGGTTAGTTAGGTTTAAGTAGTTCTAAGTTCTAGGGGACTTATGACCACAGCAGTTGAGTCCCATAGTGCTCAGAGCCATTTTTTTTTTCATATTTTAGATCGTAATGTTACGTTTTAAATTCATGTTTGTTGTTTTTGTTCTTTGTAGTTTACTGTTTCACATGCCTGTATTTTCTAACTAAAAATAAGTAGTTCATTATTGTGATACAAATTATTACATTAATGGTAATCTTTAAAGAAATACTTAAAAAACGTAAATCTTTTTTCACATCATGCACATGGACTAAGCTTCCTGACAACCAGTAGCTGCGTAGCTAAATTTGTAAAGGAGTTCCTCCCCCTCCCGAAGAATTTTCGGCTCCATAAACGTCTGGTTTACACAAGACGCTCGTAAACAAAGCGTATTAAAGAGCAGTGAAGGGAGATGACGTGGCACGGAGTTGCACCAGCGACCACGCCACGTTGTGAGAGTTTACAAAAGATAGGCCGCACTCAGGGATAAGAATAAGTTGCACATTTGCCGGTTCTCGCATACCATGTGTCTGACGATAGTGTGAAAACGTATTTGAATAACGTCGAAAATTATTTTATTACAAAATGTCTAGCTAAATTAATATTGAAACGTACTTTATGATATGATGGGATACAACTCATTGTCATCACACCATTATTCACAATAATTAAACATCCGCTTGTTAATAAAGTTATTGAGACAGGACCATGCATTATGGTTTTCTGATATACAAGTGCATGTTGGTCCCCTACGTCTTACAGTTTGACTAACAGGTAAAGTAGGATTTACGTGGTTTTCTAGTTGATTAGCGAATACCAGTGTGGCAGTCTAAGGGGTTCGTAGATGTGATAACTGACATTGTTACTACATAAATTTTTATCTATAAAATTTAGGTTGTTTTGAATATCCTCATAAACCTAACGCTATAGTTTAAATCGCGAACACCGAATACCGTCAAGAGGAGCTTCAAGCCTGGCTAAGAGGATTCTGTTATTTATAACATACGTGAAATTATGGAATTTAAATTTTCGTAGATAAATAAAGTAATTTATTATATTAGTGTTGATTTAAAACATTTAACAAAATAATGGATGTTACATCAATGTCGGTGCTCAAGATTCATGTAGTTCTACATCTACATCTACATGGATGCTCTGCAAATCACATTTAAGTGTCTGGCAGAGGGTTCATCGAACCACCTTCACAACTCTCTATTATTCCAATTTCGTATAGCGCGCGGAAAGAACGAACACCTATATCTTTCAGTACGAACTCTGATTTTCCTTATTTTCTCATGGTGATCGTTTCTACATATGGAGGTCAGTGACAGCAAAATATTTTCGCATTCGGAAGAGAAAGCTGGTGACAGGAATTTCGTGAGAAGATTCCGCCGCAACGAAAAACGCCTTTCTTTTCATGATGTCCAGCCCAAATGCTGTATCACTTCGGTGACACTTTCTCCCCTGTTTCATGATAATACAAAACGTGCTGCCTTTCTATGAACTTTTTCGATGTACTCCGTCAGTTCTATCTGGTAAGAATCCCACACCACGCAGCACTATTCTAAAAGAGGACGGACAAGCGTAACGTAGGCGGTCTCCTTAGTAGATTTGTTACATTTTCTAAGTGTCCTGCCAATAAAACGCAGTATTTGGTTAGTTTTCCCCACAACATTTTCTGTGTGTTCCTTCCAATTTAAGTTACTCCTAACTATAATTCTTAGGTCGTTGTTGTTGTGGTCTTCAGTCCAGAGACGGCTTTGATGCAGCTATCCATGCTACTCTATCCTGTGCAAGCTTCTTCATCTCCCAGTACCTACTGCAACCTACATCCTTCTAAATCTGCTTAGCGTATTCATCTCTTGGTCTCCCTCTACGATTTTTACCCTCCACGCTGCCCTCCAGTACTAAATTGGTGATCCCTTGATGCCTCAGAACATGTCCTGCCAACCGATCCCTTCTTCTAGTCAAGTTGTGCCACAAATTTCTCTTCTCCCTAATATTATTCAGTACCTCATCATTAGTTATGTGACCTACCCATCTAATCTTCAGCATTCTTCTGTAGCACCACATTTAGAAAGCTTCTATTCTCTTGGTGTCCAAACTATTTATCGTCCACGTTTCACTTCCATACATGGCCACACTCCATACAAATACTTTCAGCAACAACTTCCTGACACTTAAGTCTATACTCGATGTTAACAAATTTCTCTTCTTCAGAAACTCTTTCCTTGCCACTGCCAGTCTACATTTTGTATCCTCTCTACTTCGACCATCATCAGTTATTTTGCTTGCCAAATAGCAAATCTCTTTACTGCTTTAATTCGACTTTTATTGAAGTTCGTCTTATATCCTTCTTTCAAGACACTGTCCATTCTGTTCAGCTGCTCTTCCAGGTCCTTTGCTGTCTCTAACAGAATTACAATGTCATCGGGGAACATCAAAGTTTTTATTTCCTCTCCATGGATTTTAATTCCTACTCCGAATTTTTCTTTTGTTTCCTTTACTGCTTGCTCAATATTCAGATTGAATAACCTCAGGGATAGGCTACAACCCTGTCTCACTCCCTTCCCAACCACTGCTTCCCTTTCATGCCCCTCGATTCTTATAACTGCCATCTGGTTCCTGTACAAATACCTCCAGAATTTGAAAGAGAGTAATCAAGTCAACATTGTCAAAAGCTTTCTCTAAGTCTAGAAAAGCTAGAAACGTAGTTTGTCTTTTCTTAATCTATTTTCTAAGGTAAGTCGTAGGGTCAGTATTGCATCAGGTGTTCCAACATTTCTACGGAATCCAAACTGATCTTCCTCGAGGTCGGCTTCTACCAGTTTTTCCATTCGTCTGTAAAGAATTCGTGTTAGTATTTTGCAGCCGTGGCTTATTAAACTGATATTTCGGCAATTTTCACATTTGTCAACACCTGCTTTCTTTTGGATTGGAATTATTATATTCTTCTTGAAGTCAGAGGGTATTTCGCCTGTTTGATACATCTTGCTCACCAGATTGTAGAGTTTTGTCAGGACTGGCTCTCCCAAGGCTATCAGTAGTTCTAATGGAATGTTGTCTACTCCCGGGTCTTGTTTCGGCTTAGGTCTTCCAGTGTTTCCTAGGTGTTTAGTTGAATTTATGGCCTTTAGAGTTGACTGATTTATCGTGTAACCGAAGTTATCACTCATGTGGATGACCTGACACTTGGCGTTATTTAGGGTCAATTACCAATTTTTGCACTACACAGGTATCTTTTCTACATCTTTTTTCAAGTTGTTTTGATCTTCTGATGACTTCAGAGGGCTGCCCAGATTGTTTCCCAAATCGTTTGTATATAGATAAGGAACAGCAAAGGGCCTAACACTACCTTGGGGGAACGCCAAAAATCACTTGTGTTTAACTCGGTGACGTTCCGTCAGTTACTACGAACTGTGACCTCTCTGACAGGAAATCACGAATCCAGTCACATAACTGAGACGATATTCCATAAGCATGCAATTTCACTACAAGCCGATTGTGTAGTACTTTCTCTTTATTAATTCTTTTTTATTCTAAACACAGAATGTTGAATGATGTTTATTACTTTAAAATTTTACACTTAGACTCATTCATAAGTTTATTTGTCGTTGATTGATCGTATAGGAACATTTACTCTCGCCGTCTCATCCTCCATTGCTAACTTCTTCGTTGTGTAGATGAATATTATATACATCAATATCTAAGTAAAAGATTAATTATTCATATGTTTCACGCTTTCTTTATTAACACTTTATAGATAGGAAGATTGAAGATCATTTTCGTTAATATAGAAACCTATACATATATTAAAATTAGCCCAATATTCTTCCGTTTATTTATCTTTGACAGAGATGTTATTGGTCACATGGGAGTATTCTCTCTCTGTTTCCCCGTTGTTTGTAGATTTTTGGCTTTATCAATAGTGTGTACTGGTTTAGAGCACCTTACACTGAAGTAATAACGCTTTTTACCATCTGAAGATCCGAGGACGTAAACATATAACACTACCGTCCACTACTGCTATACCATAACCTCAAAGCTGGAGGCAAGTCGTATAATGAAATTATTTTTATTCAAGTAGTTACAGTATGAAGAAGCAGAGCAGTGTTACCCTCTGAAAGAATTTTAGTTGTGTTGACCGTGTTGTACCTAACGGAGGTGGCTTATCGGAAGTGAAAGTCAGAAGTACGTAAATATTTAAACAGTAATAAACAATATTTAACCTATCCACACTGTTCAAAGGATAAAGAAAACGGTCGCCAGCCTAATTAGCCAAGAGAATGATTGACATTCGCCGGCCGCGGTGGTCTCGCGGTTCTAGGCGCTCAGTCCGGAGCCGCGCGACTGCTACGGTCGCAGGTTCGAATCCTGCCTCGGGCATGGTGTGTGTGATGTCATTAGGTTAGTTAGGTTTAAGTAGTTTTAAGTTCTAGGGGACTGATGACCATAGATGGTAAGTCCTATAGTGCTCAGAGCCATTTTTTTGATTGACATTCTTGTTAGAAAAAATAGATATGAGTAACTTAACTGGACAAACACAACCTATACTTTGCCATACGTTAGTGCAATGAACTCTGGCACCTGAATACTGTATGTTCACGTTAAGGTTGGAGCTAACAGATCAGAACAAACTATTTGCATAAATATAATAGATAACAAAACACCCTATTACCTTGAGGGCTTAGTCAAACTGAATGGTTTTAATAACGTTACTATTAATATTCACTGTAGAACCGTAAATTGGACATAGGTTTAATATCACTTTACAAACAAATTCCTATCTGACATGAAATATGGATATGGTCCACAGCAAATGTAGTTACTGTGCATAGATTAAGTCTTTCACTAATAAACACCTTTCTACTTAGAGTGAAAATTAAATGGAATTCACTAACAGATTACTTCTCACTGTCTTTTGAATAAAGAAGTTACTGTTTCCATAGATAGTTGTCTTTCTGTTAATCGTTATGATTAGACAAACTGTGGATCCTGTTACAACATTAATATGCACTTTTAATACACAAGAGGAACCCAATATTTTACAGAATTTGACTTGAACAGCAATAATAATTGAAACTTTCTATAATTAAGTAAATTTGAGCATTTGAACTACTTTCAATGAAGGGGGGCCCTTAATCTTGACCAATGTAGCAGAGCAAACTAAACACACTTTCATTACATTAGTAAAACAAGCACTTAGCAAGCATGAACATATAACTCTCAACAGTTGCAGTTCTGAACTTTTACTGCATTGGAACACAAAATTGAGATGTTTGTAAGATCCTTTCAACAAACAATATTAAATTTAGCACACTCTATTTCCATATTAATTTTAATATGCATTCAATGAAGGACACTCGGTTATCACTTTAGCATGGGAAGGACCCTAAGTGGTTCTGTGACTGGGATAAAATATGAAGGTACGTATAAGAGTTACCTTATATTTACACACACTAAAACATCCAGTGAGCTGATCCTGCACTGTACATTACTATAGTACTCCATTATTGTGATTGCGCAACGTGGTGGCAAGTGCATGTCGGTGGGTAGATTTGCAGGCGGAAATGCTGGACCCTGTCATTTCTTGGTGCCGATGATAGGTACCAATTCCAGAATAGTTCCAGCTCTTTATCCATCCATCCGAGGCATTGGAAAGCGGCACGGAAAGCCGCTGCCGGCAGCAGCACAACTCGTTCATGAGTTCATGTTTGGTATCTGGTTCCCGACTGACTCTTGATTCCACCTTTTTATCCATGCCAACCACATTTTGCGCGCGCTACACACTTCCGTTCCCAAGGGGAACCACAACAATTTTTCCATACGAAATACACTCCTGGAAATGGAAAAAAGAACACATTGACACCGGTGTGTCAGACCCACCATACTTGCTCCGGACACTGCGAGAGGGCTGTACAAGCAATGATCACACGCACGGCACAGCGGACACACCAGGAACCGCGGTGTTGGCCGTCGAATGGCGCTAGCTGCGCAGCATTTGTGCACCGCCGCCGTCAGTGTCAGCCAGTTTGCCGTGGCATACGGAGCTCCATCGCAGTCTTTAACACTGGTAGCATGCCGCGACAGCGTGGACGTGAACCGTATGTGCATTTGACGGACTTTGAGCGAGGGCGTATAGTGGGCATACGGGAGGCCGGGTGGACGTACCGCCGAATTGCTCAACACGTGGGGCGTGAGGTCTCCACAGTACATCGATGTTGTCGCCAGTGGTCGGCGGGTAGGTGCACGTGCCCGTCGACCTGGGACCGGACCGCAGCGACGCACGGATGCACGCCAAGACCGTAGGATCCTACGCAGTGCCGTAGGGGACCGCACCGCCACATCCCAGCAAATTAGGGACACTGTTGCTCCTGGGGTATCGCCGAGGACCATTCGCAACCGTCTCCATGAAGCTGGGCTACGGTCCCGCACACCGTTAGGCCGTCTTCCGCTCACGCCCCAACATCGTGCAGCCCGCCTCCAGTGGTGTCGCGACAGGCGTGAATGGAGGGACGAATGGAGACGTGTCGTCTTCAGCGATGAGAGTCGTTTCTGCCTTGGTGCCAATGATGGTCGTATGCGTGTTTGGCGCCGTGCAGGTGAGCGCCACAATCAGGACTGCATACGACCGAGGCACACAGGGCCAACACCCGGCATCATGGTGTGGGGAGCGATCTCCTACACTGGCCGTACACCACTGGTGATCGTCGAGGGGACACTGAATAGTGCACGGTACATCCAAACCGTCATCGAACCCATCGTTCTATCATTCTTAGACCGGCAAGGGAACTTGGTGTTCCAACAGGACAATGCACGTCCGCATGTATCCCGTGCCACCCAACGTGCTCTAGAAGGTGTAAGTCAACTACCCTGGCCAGCAAGATCTCCGGATCTGTCCCCCATTGAGCATGTTTGGGACTGGATGAAGCGTCGTCTCACGCGGTCTGCACGTCCAGCACGAACGCTGGTCCAACTGAGGCGCCAGGTGGAAATGGCATGGCAAGCCGTTCCACAGGACTACATCCAGCATCTCTACGATCGTCTCCATGGGAGAATAGCAGCCTGCATTGCTGCGAAAGGTGGATATACACTGTACTAGTGCCGACATTGTGCATTCTCTGTTGCCTGTGTCTATGTGCCTGTGGTTCTGTCAGTGTGATCATGTGATGTATCTGACCCCAGGAATGTGTCAATAAAGTTTCCCCTTCCTGGGACAATGAATTCACGGTGTTCTTATTTCAATTTCCAGGAGTGTAATTAAGAACCATAAGCGAAGGTCTGCAGTTTACGTAACAGCAAATAAACATTTTATATAAAACAGAACATTTGCATATATTGGTAGTTGCACACAAAATTATTTAAGTAAATATATTTAATTTTGAAGATAACCAAAGAGATTATATGAGGAAGACAAAAGGTCATTTGCTCATATTGTGCATATTACAAAGATTATACTTCATTCCAGTATCGAATTAACCGTACACTAATTACAGAAGTTCAACGATGGGATGTTGAACAAAATAGAAAGCTAAATGAATCAACAAAAGGTATGTAGCGTCTAAGCTATGGTGTTACAAACAGTGTCCAAAAATAAGAATATTACAAAGATTATACTTCATTAGAGTATCGAATTAATCGTACACTAATTACAGAATTTTCAACGATGGGATGTTGAACAAAATAGAAAGCTAAACGAATCATCAAAAGGTATGTAGTGTGTAAGCTATGGTGTTACAAACAGTGTCTAAAAATAACAAGTGCTCCCTTTTCCAGCATAAAACTTAGTGGTGTCACAACGCTGAAGGTGTCTTTCTGGCTCAAAATTGGCATTTCTGAAACACTGATCATTATTTTGAAGAACATGAATATGTCACTGTGTACTTCTTTCACTACAGCTCTACAGGGTCTCGATCCGCACAGTGAGTGCCGCAGCTTGAACCTGAGGGGTAAGTACCTCTGCAACCGTGAAAGGAATGACCAACCGGCGGCGTTTCGCTACATCAAATAAAACAGAAACAACTTCACTGGAGTCACACACTCGTTATGCTGGTGGTGATGCGTGCTGAGTCGACAGTGCCGTGGGGTAGACTTGTGTCCAACATCTAAGACGGCTGAATGAACCTTGTAGCTGGTCCCAGTGAGAGGAATGGTCTTTCGTTTGGGAAGAGTTTTTACACAGAGAGAGAAATTTTTCTGCCAGTTGCCTTTCTATGGCATCTGTCTGTGTGACTGCTAACCACGAAAACAACAAAGTGTTTCGGGACGAGTGAGTGTTTTCTTCCCAGAGTGGACCAGAAGTGTCCTCAAAGACGACGCCCGCTGTGGGTGGTGGTGGGGCGCCTGCTCCAGACCTATTGTTCCCGACTGGCCTGCCGCTGTCGCCATTCTCTGCGTCCACCCTGTAGAAACCTTGCTCTGTGTGCACCGACGAGCAGAAAATCTAGAGCGAGCTGAATGGAGGGTCCTCTATCGACCGCGAGCAACGGCCAGCAGCGAACGTCGTACACGAGGGGCACGGAGTAGCGGATGCCTGGGGAAAACACCTGTTGCGGGCATTGCGTGCCGTTGCCTCTCCAGTCGATGGCAGACAAGTGATGGGCACTGCAAAGACAGGAACAGCGAAAGGCTATCCCGCAAGTCTTCTGTCAGAATTTATGCACCCGGCTGCGAAGTCGACTTCTCCGAAGGAAACTCCTAAACTTCACACTGAGTTAAAGTCTTACAGGATGTTGAGCTACGTCTGTACAGGATGTTTATAAGCTTCTTAACATGTCATACTACGCTAATTCATGACAGATTACACAATAAATATTTTATTACATTTGCGGTTTTTGAATACCAGTTCGTTTTGTGTCATTTCTGAACGGCTGCGTGAGGTTTGCACTGGAAATATTTGTAGGAACACAAGGATGTACGCCAACACCACGCCACACTTCACAGAATGATGCTTTTCATCGTGTGAAATGGAGTAAAAACATTGCTTTCAAGTTTTACCTGTGGGCATGTAACGCACATGGCATAAATGGGTGACGTAAATCGTGGAAAGCACTCACTTGCTCAACCGCATCACAGATGATCCGAATAGGGCAAAGTTTCGTTCATTGTACGTTTTTCCGCAAACCGGTTTATTTTGAGATATTTCTGCAGAGCCACGTAAGATGAGAACTGGAAATATTTGCAGGAACACCACCATAGGTGCCTAAAGCGCGTCAAACTCCGCAGAGTAATAATTTCTTGTTCTGTGAAATGGAATGAAAATCTTGGCGCTGCTCCATTACTTCAAAAATTTACCTGTCCACAGTTAAACTCTGTGGCTTGCGCTACTTTTCTGCTAATAACGGGATTTTACAAAATACTGCTATTAAATACGGTGATATTTGTGATGAAACTGTGATTTGTCTGGGAATAAGGCAGTTTTCTGTGTTTATAAATCGTGACAAGTTAAAACTGAACGCTGGATTATGCTATCACACCAGTATGTCTTTTGTCACTATTCTGCTTTCGTTGAGGCATCTGCTAACGCCTCATGAACAGACCCGAAGTTTTATACTCTCCGCTGACACCTCTCCATTCGATGTATACTCCCTCTAAGTCAACGTGTTTTCGTCGCACCACACAATGAGAGATTTTTCTTGAGCACATAAAGATCTGTTTATTAGTGAACTGATAACTGTGGATACGATTGTTACTTGGTGTAGCGACGTCAGTGAAGTAGTAATTACTTTAGATCATACACGTGTGTCAAGAGAAAACCAGTGCTTGGCATTACAGTACTGCCTGTTATATGTGGACTGATGTGGATGTAAATTTAGTGATGAGATAACACGAATTTACATTGTTAAAATATGACGAGGCAAAACAGTTTTCACTAAAAAGACTCTCAGAAGCCCTAAAACTGTCGAAGAATGTATGTATCAATGATTGTACGATTGAAGAATTTTATTGGCATATCAAAAAATTAGATGTCGAAGTTTGATATGGAAAAGCGCATAGACTGAGGTAACTGTTCACGTGTTTGAATTTTTGGCAAGTTATAAAAGTCATAAATTTCTCTGAACTTTACCTGTGAAATGAATACTGAGCCAACAGAAGAATTGTTAGGTACTGTGTAACGGTCGAAACAACTACTTTGATTGGGGCAGATGTATATATACTCTCTAAAATGGTGTTTACGATATTAAGATCCTGGTGTGAGTGCGGCAACTGTCTAATGGTACTGAACAATTGAGCAGAAATAGGAACTGGACATTGTGAAAGAAGAAAAAGACCATTTGTATCAGACAACTGGACATACAGAATGGAAATGGAATGTCCTGCAGAGCATAAACGTTGTGGTTCAGGTGAACCATCAGCTGTCGATCTGGAAGGAAACCTATCTCTGTCAAAGAAACCGAAACGAACACGTCGCAAGCAGTCTGCTCCAGATATAAGGCCTATGGGAGTGGTTCGTGGTCATAGACCTGAGAGAAGGTTTTCCGAATTCGTGCTAAGTGTTGCAGAGTTGCCAGATGGTGAACACATGTGTCGTTGCGGAAGTCTGAAGGGGAAGAGAGGGTCGAAACGTGCACACCGACCAAGGGCACGGAGACGGCAGTCAGAAGTGACGTTGGAGTTGACCGATGTCGAAATCCTCCAAGGCAGTGCTGAAGGTCAGACCAACGATGGAAGGGTGCCAGTTCATGGCGGTGACTCGTTGGGAGGATTTGGACCTTCTGTGATGCAGTGGTCTGAGATGAGTGAGGACTGTTACGAGTGCAGCCACGGTGATCATGGGCGAAAGTTGTCAGGCTCAGAACTTGGAAGGGTTGGAGATGCTTGCTGTTCACAGGCCAGAAGGCGACACTCCAACTCTCCTCTGAGGATGCCAGAAGTCGAGAGCAGCGGCCACTGCCGGCAGAGTGACAACAGGCGGAGACACCGCAAGAGGTCAGCTCCAGAGCTGACACTGATGGAGGGCGCACGGCGTGACAACCAGCGGAGGCGGAAGTCCGACCTTGTGTTGGGTGCGTCCCACACGGAGAAGTCCGAATCGTGCCGCTGTTGTCGCCGGTCCAGCCGTTGGAAGGACTTACAGCTCTCCAATCTTAAGGCTCTGGAGGGCAACCGGAGTTTTGGGTTGCCCAAACCCACGCCGAGCGTGCCAGAGGTCGCCATCTGGGGGGGCGACAGCCCCGCGTCGTCGGGACGACGTTCCGACCTCGTGCTGGAGATTCCAGAGGGAGGCGGCCAGCTGGAGGGCAGTGTGTCGCTGGAGAGGACGCGCCAGCTGGTGGCGGCGGCGGTGGCGGAGGAGCGGAGGCGGCGCTCGGTGCTGCTGCCCCTGGTCGGCTTCGTGGTGCTGCTCGTCTCGTTAGCGGCTTTCGTCATCGCCGTCTCTGTGAGGATGACGCCGCCAGCGCTGCCTGAGCCGGACCACGACGGTGAGTACCTCTGCACTCACTTTAGTAGAGAACAGGATACGATGAGACCTGCTTACACTTTGTTGCTTACTGTACGTAACCATCAGATTTCAGATCCACTTCTCCCCTGGCTGTTTAAAAAATGTCACTTTTCAAAACAAGAGATAATTTTGGTCAAAAATAGAAGCTATGGCTGGAAGCCAATACCTGTTGAGGTATTGCAGGCTTTCAAATAGAAAACGAATGGATGTGGTGGCGCTCAACTACGTACCCACAGACTCAGAGTTGAAATATTAAAAGTTTTGCCTGGTTTTGTAAAGGTTCTCCTTATGGGGTAGTAGACGTTATTGAACATGAATAAGATATCTTACTGTCACAGTGACTGCTAACTACCACTGATTACTGAATCAAAAGCGATATTGTAAATAACTTGTATTTATTGTAAATTATCTCTCGATAGAAATTGGATCATATTGAACAAATCATGAATGAAACCAAATTAAACAAATTGTACACTGTTCTTAGATATACTACACTGGTAAGATTGGCTCTCAGCTCTTAATGTTAAGTTGATGCGAAGTTAGATTTAATTATGCCCCTGGACAAGCAAATGGTGAATGCGATCTGACTGCGTTCCTATAATCTCAATGTGTCTGAAATAATACGCACTTCGGACACCACCACCAAGAAACAAACCAAACAACGTGCAAAAGACAAATAACCAATAACGAATCGTAAGCAAAACTGCACGGTTGCTCAGTGGATGGCAAGAACACGATCCAACAGCTATTTCTGAACTTTACTGCCGCTGCTGCAAGTTTTGCAATACCGTCTGCCAGCGCGCTGGCTCCGTCGATACTGCTGGGGCGACGACTGCCGCTGCGAAGTCGCTGAATTAAGATAAGTCTCTCAAATATCTTGAGCAGAATAGACTACTCAGAAACTGCTAATACCACAAGCCGTATATTTCCTCTAAAAGGTATACAACGCTTTCAAGACTGGCTCAACTACCTTTAAGGTGCAACCCAGTGTGTCTTGTACTAACGTGCAATACCAGTATGGTAGCTCCGTGCACTGGTTGACTACGTTCAATGGTGACTGCCTGCCTATAAGGCGGAATCAACTGCAATTATACTAGTAGTCAGTGCAATGCCTATCGCGGACGCTGATGTCCTACTGTAGCTGCAGACTCCACATCATACACAGCACAGTATTCAGAATCTAAGTCCCTCTCTCAGAGCTACCGAACTTGGCGACCGTCCGCTTTCACGCCACAAGACGCCCTCCCACCTGTCGCTCTCTGCACGATGCTCTTGCGACAATCTTGCCGCCAAACTCTGATCAGCCAATCCCGGCGCTGCAAAGGCCTCCCACATCTCATTCTCGGAGTGATACAATTTCTCCACCTATCCAAAAATTACTCTGTTCAAACAGCGGGCGTTGACCCTCAGCGTTACCCGCACTTTCTTATGAACTGCCCAACCAGAGCTCAGCCCATTTGCCGCTAAAACAGCGCGCGACCGGGCGTCGCCAGCGCGTACGTTGGACGCTCTCTCTCTCTCTCTCTCTCTCACCTGGCACCCGACGGCGTTCCTTTTTTATGCTTGCCGGTCACTGGCCGCATCCCCTGGGACTAGAGGTGTACAAATTCCCCTTGCAGCCTGCTTGCCCCTAGCTCCTCTGCAACCATTCGTGCAGGTCAGCGTGCCGCGACGTAAGCACAACAGTGCGCGTGTACTGAGGCATAGTGGGTAATGCGGCCGACTTGGGCTGCCGCAAGCCCGGCCTAACTGGGTTCCCGCAGGCATGCCAAGCTTCACGGGACCCGCTCTGCTTGCTGCGCCTGACAACAGGTTGCGCTGTCAAGCTACCGTGACTAGAGTAGCCAGGTAGTTAGTCCGCAGTTCATTTATCGCAACGGCGGGGACAGCACAATGAATAGGTCGAACTTTAATGAGAAACAAAAAAAAATTGAGAACTGGCGAATACATGCTGATAAGGAAACAGAGTACAAGTGCCGCACGGGAAACGTTGTCGTGTGTTTATGAGGCCGCTTCAAATGAATCGGTAGGTGTGTCTCAATGCAAACTATGTAAAAAGGTCGGAAGTACTTATTCGGGAACCTCGAGTATGTTACGACATGTGTGCAAATTTTATTTCACAAAAACCTTGTCCTGAGAATTACGAACACAGAAAAAAAAATTGCTGAATTGGTCCAGCCGTTCTCGAGTTTTACGCTTATCAACACATTTGGCAATTCATTTTTATTTACACTCCTGGAAATGGAAAAAAGAACACATTGACACCGGTGTGTCAGACCCACCATACTTGCTCCGGACACTGCGAGAGGGCTGTACAAGCAATGATCACACGCACGGCACAGCGGACACACCAGGAACCGCGGTGTTGGCCGTCGAATGGCGCTAGCTGCGCAGCATTTGTGCACCGCCGCCGTCAGTGTCAGCCAGTTTGCCCTGGCATACGGAACTCCATCGCAGTCTTTAACACTGGCAGCATGCCGCGACAGCGTGGACGTGAACCGTATGTGCAGTTGACGGACTTTGAGCGAGGGCGTATAGTGGGCATGCGGGAGGCCGGGTGGACGTACCGCCGAATTGCTCAACACGTGGGGCGTGATGTCTCCACAGTACATCGATGTTGTCGCCAGTGGTCGGCGGAAGGTGCACGTGCCCGCCGACCTGGGACCGGACCGCAGCGACGCACGGATGCACGCCAAGACCGTAGGATCCTACGCAGTGCCGTAGGGGACCGCACCGACACTTCCCAGCAAATTAGGGACACTGTTGCTCCTGGGGTATCGGCGAGGACCATTCGCAACCGTCTCCATGAAGCTGGGCTACGGTCCCGCACACCGTTAGGCCGTCTTCCGCTCACGCCCCAACATCGTGCAGCCCGCCTCCAGTGGTGTCGCGACAGACGTGAATGGAGGGACGAATGGAGACGTGTCGTCTTCAGCGATCAGAGTCGCTTCTGCCTTGGTGCCAATGATGGTCGTATGCGTGTTTGGCGCCGTGCAGGTGAGCGCCACAATCAGGACTGCATACGACCGAGGCACACAGGGCCAACACCCGGCATCTCCTACACTGGCCGTACACCACTGGTGATCGTCGAGGGGACACTCGAATAGTGCACGGTACATCCAAACCGTCATCGAACCCATCGTTCTACCATTCCTAGACCGGCAAGGGAACTTGCTATTCCAACAGGACAATGCACGTCCGCATGTATCCCGTGCCACCCAACGTGCTCTAGAAGGTGTAAGTCAACTACCCTGGCCAGCAAGATCTCCGGATCTGTCCCCCATTGAGCATGTTTGGGACTGGATAAAGCGTCGTCTCACGCGGTCTGCACGTCCAGCACGAACGCTAGTCCAACTGAGGCGCCAGGTGGAAATGGCATGGCAAGCCGTTCCACAGGACTACATCCAGCATCTCTACGATCGTCTCCATGGGAGAATAGCAGCCTGCATTGCTGCGAAAGGTGGATATACACTGTACTAGTGCCGACATTGTGCATGCTCTGTTGCCTGTGTCTATGTGCCTGTGGTTCTGTCAGTGTGATCATGTGATGTATCTGACCCCAGGAATGTGTCAATAAAGTTTCCCCTTCCTGGGACAGTGAATTCACGGTGTTCTTATTTCAATTTCCAGGAGTGTATATAGATAATAAGCCCGAAATATACGCGTAAAGGAAGAATGTACAAATAGAACCCAATATTTTTTTACTTGAAATTAATATATATATATATATATATGTTGGGGTTTGTCTTTTGGTGCTCAGGTAAAATAAAAACTTTTAAAAACTTTTAATTAAGGTTCATAATACAACAATGACTCGCGCAGTCTAAACGGCTGCGTAGCGCAGCTCAGCAGTAATATGGGCAGGCAAGCAAGTTTCCCGCAGCCTGCCCGGGTTGGGTTGTGCTTGGTTCGGCTGGGAGTGAAGCAGCCTGCCCGTTCTGTTGACAACGGGCGGCGGCCTGCCCGCCTGGCCACCGGGCAAGCATGGGCGGGTTAAAGGCGGAACGTGTACACCACTGCCTGGGACCCCCGGCCCCTGCACAATGCTCTTCCGGCGCTCACCGGCCTTCGCCTCCACTGGCAAATCCGCTTTGCTTACACCTACAGCATGCAACTAAATATTATCATTACCAAAGCTCGTATTATTTCAGACATGTGTCTAATCACCAGGTATCTCTCTTTCTAATCCACCTAATAAGACTAATTAACCATTATATCAGGTTATTTACTTCAAATATGCAGAATAATCTGCGAAATGAATGTCACAAATGAAAGAAACCTTTCAGTTTCCTTGTCTGGAAGCTGGGATACGTAGTTGCCACATTAGAACCCAAATACTGCTGAGTCTATAGTGTACAATATGAATACACACATGAATCGAATGGTTGAAGGTTCCCATCACTCGGCAAATGGGAATTTTTAATGCAACATGGTAATTTATAAATGAAAGATTGCAATTAAATAAAATCTGCAGGAAGTATCTTAACGACTTTAAATGATGAGTACGACAGCGGAAGTATCTTTTAGAATGCCGTTTATTACTGCATTATTATTGGTATCGATGGTCCAGCAATGAAATAAAATATAAGTCGAATAACAGGAAACAATAGATTCCTACTTCACGTAATTAGTTATAAACAAATACATACCTCACGAGATGTTCACTTCTAAACGCATACTACGTCTTCACTGCAGAAGCCACGGAAGTCTCATAAGTGCACAAGTCGGCACTACTAAGTCCGCCGCTCGTCGTCTCGCGGTAGCGTTCTCGCTTCCCGAGCACGGGGTCCCGGGTTCGATTCCCGGCGGGGTCAGGGATTTTCACCTGCCTCGAGATGACTGGGTGTTTGTGTTGTCCTCATCATTTCATCATCATCGAGGAAAGTGGCGAAATTGGACTGAGCAAAGATTGGATAATTGTACGGGCGCTGATAACCACGCAGTTGAGGGCCCCACAAACCAAACATCATCATCATCAAGTCGACACTACGAAATATTTCTCTCTCTTGCGAACAGGCACAAACCGCTCCACACTCTCCAGGTCTCTCCTGCGACCGTGTGTCCATCACGCTGTATCACGCTGTACTGTCCAGAACTCCCCTTACATTCACTTCGGTAGTTGCCTCCCTTAGTAACGAGTGCTGTGATTGGCGATAGCGCTACCGTCATGTCTCCAAGGCAACACACACAAACATTTTGAAACACATTCGAAATACTGGATTTACGTTTAAATTACTTGAAATTAAATAAATATTCCTATGGGTGGACCATAAACAAGCTCTAACACACATTATTAAATACATAAACAAAATAAATAAACATATATCAGAGGAATAGATCAGCTTTAAGCCAGTAAACTAATATCACTGTCCTTTGTAAAACACAGTAAATAATTGACCAGTTTCTTTAAGAATAGTATATATCGGATATAAACAAAGACATAGATGAGTAAATATAATTAATAAACAGGCTGTTACCGTTTTCTTGTGTAACTGTGGTGTAATGGCATGACGCGATCGATAGAAAACGGGAACTTTGACCTCCAATAACTTATGTACTATTCAAGTTACATGCCTGTAATTTATACCAATTTAGGTTCTTGAGTTTCTCCCGGCGTATTTGATAATCAAAATATCCACGGGTGTGCTGCCGGTCTATAGTGTCCAACGGGCACAATATTTCGGCGATCATACATGAGTACTGTATTTGGAAAAAATTGGTACTCAGAGTGGCAGATTCAACGTGCTCTCCACCCAACCACTGCAGCACAACCTGTTGAGATGGATGAAGTCACGAGGGAGGAGGTAGGCACTGCATTTATTCCATATACAGGCGCAATATCAGGGAAAATCGCCCACATTCTGAAGAAACACCAGGTCGGAACTGTGTTTTGTCCTCCAAATAAAACTCATGCACTGATGGGGAGCGCCAAAGATGACTTCGGTTTGAGGAAGGCCGGCGTGTACCAGATTCCGTGTCAATGTGGCAAGTCGTATATTGGTCAGACGATGCGTACCGTCGAGGATCGATGCCGTGAACACCAGAGGCACACTCGACTGATGTATCCGAGCAAGTCGGCGGTCGCTGAACATTGTTTGTCGGAAAATCAAGCCATGGAGTATGACCGCACGAGGATTCTGGTACAGACGTCGAGATACTGGGACAGCGTTGTTAGAGAGGCCATCGAAATTCGCACCAATGACGACCTCATAAACCGCGACTGTGGCTATAATCTTAGCAAGGCTTGGGAACCAGCGATTGGGTTAATCAAGAGTAAATCGAGCAAACGTATAGTTGTGACGACCACGGCGGACAGAGCCATCACACCGACGTCATCTCAGACGCCGTCGCAATCTGTTCCACCGCGCGACCGGGGTGCGGGGCGCGGACGGCGGAGGGAGCGCGTCGCGGGCGGAGGGTATTTAAATCGGCCGCCGCCGCGGCCGAACCCAGTTCCCTCTGAGCAGCCATAGCGTACGGATGTCCGTGCCGGCACGTTCACAGGAGCTCAGTACGTCAGTTCACCTGATGATGGCGACATGTATGATCGCCGAAATATTGTGCCCGTTGGACACTATAGACCGGCAGCACACCCGTGGATATTTTGATTATACCAATTTAGGTTTATACTAATAGCTTTCTTAAGAGATGTCAGTCGACAAAATCGGACGAACGTTTTAGATTTTGGAAATTCGTTGCTGTGTGGTACTTGTATAATTTACAGTCAGATACTAAACTTTAAACCAATAAAGATATCGAAAATCTGATTACATCATCACAATTATCGTGCAAATAATGGTAATGTACATGTTTCTTTTTAAGGTATCATGATTCCTCTGGCTACTGTTAATTTCTGTATGAACTGTGAAATGTCTTCCATTAAGGTTTCACAAAGTCCGCCACCTTTGGCACTCCCTGCATGTCTCCCTCATCGACACAGCGTCACCATGGAATTCCCAGTCACGCGGTCCCTGGACCACGCACTGGGGCGACCCCTCTTGCTCAGCTAACGTTCGGCACCACGTGGTTGCTGCTGGGCCCCAGCTTGCCGAGCAGCCCGTGCGGCCACGCCAACTCCTAACTTAGAATATTTTCAGGGCTCCACAACTCGCCCGTTACCTCACAGTATGGACCAATCTGTCCTTGTATTCCACATCTGTCTGTTATGCAGAAGTAGACACTATGGGCTGTGCTGCATGTGGCTACCACGCATACTGACGCACCCTTCACCCCTTCCTGACAGTGAATCACACACTCCTTTAAGTACACCTGGCTCTATTCGGATTGCGCCAGATGCATTGGTCACACGTTCCTGTAATGTCTGCCCATTATCGATAGTTTAGGTATACACCAGTGCCTTTAAATATCACCATAGCCACAAACCCAATGGAAGGCCATGGTACTGCACTGTCTTCACCAGCCATCGCTCATGAAACGTTGTGGTGAGATGCTATCGCACGATCCATAGTAAAGTACTTAGTGCCTCGTCATGCAGAAGCCGCGGTCGTCTTTTTGCAGAGATGACGTTCCCCAATACCACAGGTAACTCATCGCTCAGGAACTGGTGATATACAGCATCTGTTAATCTGGTTGCTGAAGTGTATGGCCCTACGAGTTTGTCGCCAACAGTTCGTGCCCATACATCGATAACGAAATGGTCCTTGTTACTCGTCTCCATGATTGCTCGAGTCTACACATACTCACATGTGCGTATTGTGGTAGAGCAGTATGGAACCATGTATCATCTGTAAATACAACACATTACTCGTCACAAGTAAAGTGGCCTGTATCTCAACAGGTACGCTTTTCAGATCATAAGAAGTTATCTATTATTATATCTTTTATTAAAAATGAAACTCCTCCAGCTGTACTTCAGATTTCATATTTATTTGGCTACTAGTTTCGACGTTGCATCAACGCCGTCTTCAGGCCCCTACACTTTGATGATATCAATTGTGTGTGGCTGAGTACATCATAGTGCAGGGGCCTGAAGATGGCGTTGATGCAACATCGAAACTAGTAGCCAAATAAATATGAAATCTGGAGTACAGCTGGAGGAATTTCATTTTTAATAAAGATTATACCGGCTCATGTCCGACCAGCATCAAATTTAAATATGCATGTCCGAAGATATTATAGTTTTGTAGGAATATGTGACAGTGTTTTAAGCATCCTATATCTCAGTTGCAGTATTTCAGTTGCAATAGCATTCAAGTCACGATAACTCCCTGAATGGTAACTAGTCACACTGGATGATATTGCCTTGTCATTCTTTTATTTTATATTGTTAACTGCTGCGTAATTTTGATTATGTAGCCACTCGCAGTTCCGTTCTGTACATATCAGATACAATATAACGAAAGTACAAAGCCTGAAACAATCATGTGTTGTTTAGTCGAGACTATATAGAGTGTAACCCGTTAACATCTGTAGCAGGGTTACAATCATCACACCAGTACGCATCACACAATTTAAAGAGCAGCACGTGGCAGGCGGGACATACAACGAAATAAACACAAATTAAGTAAAGTTAAGAAGGAAACGTGTCATACAGTAACATATTCAACTACTCTGCCGGATTTTTCGTGTTTTAGGCGTGACACCAAGTGTTCGAAAACAATAGTTACACAGCACAGTCACTTAACAGGTGTAAGGGAGTGCTGAAGTTTTACAATGAAACCTTTTGGCTGACTGATAAACCTAAGTGGAAGGATATGATGCTCTGTGTATCATCTTCGTTAACCGTAAAGTACGCTATATAAATGACCGGAGGCGGAAGCAGTAGTATTGCTTATTTATTGTGTGTGCAGGGTTCATAGGGAGGCACTATAAGCGTTTATACCAAGCTAATACTTACAAGAATGACTTTTTTGTGGGGTTGACGATCCATATCAGAGGATAACCCAAAAGTTGGTTAACATTTGAAAATTATATACTTCCGGGAATAACGTAGGTAAAGAAGTAAAAATTTAGACACAGTCTTGAAATCAAAAAAGTGCACAAAATGACCAACAGGTAGCGCTTTATATCATATACACGCAATAATTAGCATAACAATTGATTTTTAGCAAACGTTTTTATAGCAAAAAAGTGCTCAACATGTCGGCAGTCATTCATCATTAGTACCTGCAGTCGAGGTATATCGTTTTGAACAGCACTGTACGGCATATCAGCAGGTATGGTGAGAAATTGCCGTCGGACGTTGTCTTTCAGTGTTCCTAATGAGGGCCGGCCGGAGTGGCCGAGCGGTTCTAGGCGCTACAGTCTGGAACCGCGTGACCGCTACGGTCGTAGGTTCGAATCCTGCCTCGGGCGTGGATGTGTGTGACGTACTTAGGTTAGTTAGGTTTAAGTAGTCCTAAGTTCTAGGGGACTGATGACCTCAGAAGTTAAGTCCCATAGTGCTCAGAGCCATTTGAACAATATGAACCTAATGAGCTCGGACGTTGCGGTAGACTTGCCAATACTCAAAGGGATTCAGGTCTGGTGACCTGACAAAGCATGGCCGAAGTAGCGGATCATACTCACCAATCGACGTGCGCAGAAGGCCTTTCACACCTGTGTGTGTAGCAATATGGGGTGGAGAGCGATCCCGCATCAGCCGTATCTTCCAACGGATGCTTACCAGCCAGGCTATGGATCATGCAGCTCTGTAACACATCGGCCTACGTCCCATCTGTCACGCTGGTGGTTTTAAAAGCAGCAACCCCGTGTTTCCCCAAATAACAAGGGCCCGACCACGACTGATATGGTAAATCTACACCGAACCGTGAGTGTCTAGTCGTGCAGTGGGGTTTCCACGACAGTTCTAGGATTTTAGGCAGCCGAGATTCTGCAGTTGTGGGTATTGACAGACCCTCAGAGTGTGGAATGGCCTTTGTTGGTCCAGCGACCTATGTTGGCCGTTTTTTTCCATTCATTTTTGGTTTCAATAAAGCCTCATGTCATTTCAGGCAATCGGGTCTAGTTTTACCCCTCTATCTACATTATTCCGTTAAATAGTACATTTTCAGATGTTAAAGAGCTTTTGGGTCACTCCATATAGGCTACTGAGGTGTCTGACAAAACAAAGTACAACTCTCCTTAGCAGCAGCAGCAGCAGCAGCAGCAACAAGAAGCATCCAGATACGATGATAAACAATATTAATTAAATGTGACAATATTTTCGTAGTAAATTTTTGTTTGGCATAGTACGCAAAACAGATGCAGTTCTAGTCCACGTGCAGTGCCGTGTCTTCAATTTTACCTACAGTGATAATGACAGAGCCTCAGGGTGAAAGTGTGGAAAACATAAAGAGCAGAGTCTTATACCCTTACGCGAAGCAAGTATTATTTATATGTAGTCACAGCTTTAAAACCGGTTGCACTCGTCATGTAGTCGCTGGTGTACATGGTTGCGGATCCATTCTCTGTGCGAGGTAATGTTAATTTTGTAAATAAGAAAAAAAGTTGAGTAATGTTGGTTTGTTAGCGTACAATACAAAACCAAAGAAGTATTGCATCACCCTCATCTGGGATAGTCAGTGTTGGGAATATACTGTTTAATAAATACGAAAACTTAAAATGAGTGGTCTAACTAACTTAACAATCTCAAAAATCGTTTACACAACTGCCCATCTTTAGCTGAGGTGACTGATTTTATTCTCTTGCCTGTCTTTCATATGTAGTCAAGCAATTCCTGCGTCTGATTCGCGACGTTTCTTATGAATCAACTGAATATTTAAACACTTTCCAATGACACTGAATTTTCTAAGTGATACATCCTCACTGCGTGCGGTTTTTGTTTCCACACAAAACATGTTTACATTATACCCACAGAACAAGGATGCCAAGCGGAGAGAGGGACTAAAAGATACAAAAACGAAAATCATTACAAAAACGTCTAAATAAAAATTATTTAGAGTAAAACTTTGAACATAGCTGCTAAGGTTCAGTGACCGTGTCAGAATTATATTATAACAAATAAGCTCTCGGTCACAGATATTACGTAAAAACTGACCAGACTGCAACCCGTGTCCACTCAGGTACGAGCAGCCCTTAGCGGCTCGCCATCTTATCTTATTTACAACTTTTCATGACGTCGTCTTCCGGCTTGGATTTTTTTAGAATGTGACTTGTAAGTACTGCATCTCTTTCCAGTCAATACACACTTCAGTTTATTAATGTCTTATATACCTATTATGTTTTAGAACAGTTAGTTTAATTCTGAAGACGACGCTCATAGTAGCGTCGAAACTTAGTCAATTATGACTTAATATTTGTGATCGAGGGCTTATTTGTTCTAATTATTTAGAGTGTTCATCATATACAGGTTAACACATAAATTGTAACACTTTCCGCATTTTTCTGAGTTTAGTGATATCTAATATACGTTATCTAAATGTAATACTAATAATGTGCAGCCAACCCTCTCACAGATTTGTCGAAAGCATCGCAAATAAGATTTGTACAATTTAAAAGATACAACACGATAGGTAGAGAGCTGCAAAGTGGTACAGTCTATTGTTATTGTTGTGCGCTTCAGTCCAGAGACTGGTGTGATGCAGCTCTCCATGCTACTCTATCTTGTGCAAGCTTCTTCATCTCCCAGTACCTACTGCAGCCTACATCCTTCTGAATCTGTTTAGTGTATTCATCTCTTGGTCTCCCTCTACGATTTTTACCCTCCACTCTGCCTTCCACTGCTAAATTGCTGATCCCTTGATGCCTCAGAACACGTCCTGCCAATCGATCTCTTCTTCTTGTCAAGTTGTACCACGAACTCCTCTTCTCCCCAAATCTATTCAATACCTCCTCATTAGTTATGTGATCTACCCATCTAATCTTCAGCATTCTTCTGTAGCACCACATTTCGAAAGCTTCTATTCTCTTCTTGTCCAAACTATTTATCGTCCATGTTTCACTTCCATACTTGGCTACACTCCATACAAATACTTTCAGAAACGACGTCCTGACACTTAAATCTATACTCGATGTTAACTAATTTCTCTTCTTCAGAAACGCTTACCTTGCCATTGCCAGTCTACATTTTATATCCTCTCTACTTCGACCATCATCAGTTATTTTGCTCCCCAAATAGCAAAACTCCTTTACTCCGTCAAGTGTCTCATTTTCTAATCTAATTCCTTCAGCATCACCTAACTTAATTCGACTACATTCCATTATCCTCGTTTTGCTTTTGTTGACGTTCATCTTATATCCTCACTTCAAGACACCTTCCATTCGGTTTAACTGCTATTCCAAGTCCTTTGCTGTCTCTGACAGAATTACAATGTCATCGGCGAACCTTATAGGTTTTATTTCTTTTCTATGGATTTTACTTCCTACTCCGAATTTTTCTTCTGTTTCCTTTACTGCTTGCTCAATATATAGATTGAGTAACATCGGCGATAGGCTACAACCCTGTCTCACTCCCTTCCCAACCACTGCTTCTCTTTCATACCCCTCGACTCTTATAACTGCCATCAGGTTTCTGTACAAATTGTAAATAGCCTTTCGCTCCCTGTATTTTACCCCTGCCACCTTCAGAATTTGAAAGAGAGTATTCCAGTCAACATTGTCAAAAGCTTTCTCTAAGTCTACAAATGCTAGAAACGTAGGTTTGCCTTTTCTTAATCTTGCTTCTAAGGTAAGTCGTAGAGTTAGTATTCCCTAACGTGTTCCCATATTTCTACGGAATCCAATATGAGCTTCCCGAGGTCGGCTTCTACCAGATTTTTCCATTCGTCTGTAAAGAATTCGCTTTAGTATTTTGCAGCCGTGACTTATTAAACTGATAGTTCGGTAATTTTCACATCTGTCAACGCCTGCTTTCTTTGGGATTGGAACTGTTATATTCTTCTTGAAGTCTGAGGGTATTTCGCCTGTCTCATACACTTTGCTCACCAGATAGTAGAGTTTTGTCAGAACTGGCTCTCCCAAGGCTGTCAGTAGTTCTAATGGAATGTTGTCTACTCCCGTGGCCTTGTTTCGACTTAGGTCTTACAGTGCTCTATCAAACTCTTCTCGCAGTATCGTATCTCCCATTTCATCTTCATCTACATCCTCTTCCCTTTCTATAACATTGCCCTCAAGTACATCGCCCTTGTACAGTTCCTCTATATACTCCTTCCACGTTTCTGCTTTCCCTTCTTTCTTTAGAACTGGGTTTCCAACTGAGCTCGTGATATTCATACAAGTGGTTCTCTTTTCTCATCAATTAAATGTAATATTTCTTCTGTCACGCAAGGATTTCTACTAGCCCTCCTCTTTTTACCTACTTGATCCTCTGCTGCCTTCACTACTTCATCCCTCAAAGCTACCCATTCTTCTTCTACTGTATTTCTTTCCCCCATTCCTGTCAATTGTTCCCTTATGCTCTCCCTGAAACTCTGTACAGCCTCTGGTTTAGTCAGTTTATCCAGGTCCCATCTCCTTAAATTCCCACCTTTTTGCAGTTTCTTCAGTTTTAATCTACAGTTCATAACCAATAGATTGTGGTCAGAGTCCACATCTGCCCCTGGAAATGTCCTACAATTTAAAACCTGATTCCTGAATCTCTGTCTTACCATTACATAATCTATCTGAAACCTGTCAGTATCTCCAGGCTTCTTCCATGTATACAACCTTCTTTTATGATTGTCGAACCAGGTGTTAGCTATGATTAAGTTATGCTCTGTGCAAAATTCTACCAGGCGGCTTCCTCTTTCATTTCTTAGCGCCAATCCATATTCACGTACTACGTTTCCTTCTCTCCCTTTTCCTACTATCGAATTACAGTCACCCATGACTATTAAATTTTCGTCTCCCTTCACTATGTGAATAATTTCTTTTATTTCATCGTACATTTCTTCAATTTCTTCGTCATCTGCAGAGCTAGTTGGCTTATAGACTTGTACTACTGTCGTAGGCGTGGGCTTCGTGACTATCTTGGCCACAATAATGCGTTCACTATGTTGTTTGTAGTAGCTTACCCGAACTCCTATTTTTTTATTCATTATTAAACCTACTCCTGCATTACCCCTATTTGATTTTGTTTTTAGAACCCTGTATTCACCTGACCAGAAGTCTTGTTCCTCAAGCCCCCGAACTTTACTAATTCCCACTATATTTAACTTTAACCTATCCATTGTCCTTTTTAAATTTTCCATCCTGCCTGCCCGATTAAGGGATCTGACATTCCACGCTCTGATCCGTAGAACGCCAGTTTTCTTTCTCCTGATAACGACGTCCTCCTGAGTAGTCCCCGCCCGGAGGTCCGAATGGGCGACTATTTTACCTCCGGAATATTTTACCCAAGAGGACGCCATCATCATTTATCCACACAGTAAAGCTGTATGCCCTCGGGAAAAATTACGGCCGTAGTTTCCCCTTGCATTCAGCCGTTCGCAGTACCAACACAGCAAGGCCGTTTTGGTTAGTGTTACAAGGCCAGATCAGTCAATCATCCAGACTGTTGGCCCAGCAACTACTGAAAAGGCTCCTGCCCCTCTTCAGGAACCACACGTTTGTCTGGCCTCTCAACAGATACCCCTCCGTTGTGGTTGCACCTACGGTACGGCTATCTGTATCGCGTTTCAAGAATAGCACACATAAACAACAGATACACAATGGCTATATGCAAAGGCACTTCCGTGTCACAGATGTGAACGTACTAACCTTCTCATTTTCTTCCGCCATTTCCACTGACATCTCATATGACCAACACTATTCGCTATAAAAACTCTTTTCTAAAACAATACGGTGTCTGGTAACTGTTTCGGCTGGCCGCTTCGGGTGTGGGGCATTATGCGTGCTGTGCTTCACCATGCTCGATGCGCAGTCGTCGGGTGAGTGTGCCTGCAGCTGTGATCGCTTGATTGGATGAGTCCAGGAGTGATGGCACCATGGCACGAGAGCACCTCAGTAGCTCAGGAGCCATACCGGCTTATACCGGCTTATACCGAACGGCTGACAGAATAACATGGAGGCTTGGATGTGGTAAGTCTACCTGTTGCTGTTCACCTACTGGACCGATCGGCACAGCGACAGAATGATACGGAATAGGACTGCAGGACCTGGATAGAGGCGCGCAATGGCGGAAAAACTCTGTTGTAGGCGGCGCAGACGATTTGCAGCAAATATTCTACCGGATGTGGAGGGCCTGGTGCAGGAGGCATCCGAGGACAGCGTTGAACCAATGATGTAGGAAGTAAATCTGTGGTATAAGAAGAGGGATTTGACACCTTGGCGGTACTCAGATACGAGTGGCACCCCAGAGTGGGATGTGAACTGTGGACCCCCAGGTGGGCTCCCTTCTTAGCACTCATATACAACCGCTCGCTCACCGATAGATCTGTACCTACAGATTGGAAAATTGCGCAGGTCGCACCAGTGTTTAAGAAGGGTAGCAGGCGTAATCCATCTAACTACAGACCTGTATCATTGACGTCGGTTTGCAGTAGGGTTTTGGAGCATATACTGTATCCAAACATTATGAATCACCTCGAAGGGAACGATCTATTGATACGTAATCAGCATGGTTTCAGAAAACATCGTTCTTGTGCAACGCAGGTAGCTCTTTATTCGCAAGAAGTAATGGCCGCTATCGACAGGGGATCTCAAGTTGATTCCGTATTTCTATATTTCCGGAAAGCTTTTGACACCGTTTCTCACAAGCGACTTCTAATCAAGCTGCGGTCCTATGGGGTATCGTCTCAGTTGTGCGACTGGATTCGTGATTTCCTGTCAGGAAGGTCGCAGTTAGTAGTAATAGACGGCAAATCATCGAGTAAAACTGAAGTGATATCAGGTGTTCCCCAGGGAAGCGTCCTGGGACCTCTGCTGTTCCTGATCTATATAAATGACCTGGGTGACAATCTGAGCAGTTGTCTTAGGTTGTTCGCAGGTGATGCTGTAATTTACCGTCTAGTAAGGTCATCCGAAGACCAGTATCAGTTGCAAAGCGATTTAGAAAAGATTGCTGTATGGTGTGGCAGGTGGCAGTTGACGCTAAATAACGAAAAGTGTGAGGTGATCCACATGAGTTCCAAAAGATATCCGTTGGAATTCGATTACTCGATAAATAGTACAATTCTTAAGGCTGTCAATTCAACTAAGTACCTGGGTGTTAAAATTACGAACAACTTCAGTTGGAAAGACCACATAGATAATACTGTGGGGAAGGCGAGCCATAGGTTGCGTTTCATTGTCAGGACACTTAGAAGATGCAACGAGTCCACTAAAGAGGCAGCTTACACTACACTCGTTCGTCCTCTGTTAGAATATTCCTGCGCGGTGTGGGATCGTTACCAGGTGGGATTGACGGAGGACATCGAAAGGGTGCAAAAAAGGGCAGCTCGTTTTGTATTATCACATAGTAGGGGAGAGGGTGTGGCAGATATGATACGAGAATTGGGATGTAAGTCATTACAGCAATGATGTTTTTCGTCGCGGCGAGATCTATTTACGAAATTTCAGTCACCAACTTTCTCTTCCGAATGTGAAAATATTTTGTTGAGCCCAACCTACATAGGTAGGAATGATCATCAAAATAAAATAAGAGAAATCAGAGTTCGAACAGAAAGGTTTAGGTGTTCGTTTTTCCCGCGCGCTGTTCGGGAGTGGAACGGTAGAGAGATAGTATGATTGTGGTTCGACGATCCCTCTGCCAAGCACTTAAATGTGAACTGCAGAGTAGTCATGTAGATGTAGATGTAGATGATGTCAGTTGGTCACCTAGCAGATTCCCCATAGTGGAACATTACAGCTCCTGGCTGCATCCAGGCTACGTGCAACCCACAGACCAGTACACAGCGTAGGTGGCGTCTTGTAGTAGGTAACACTGCATGACTCTCATTCGATCGATGTCTAGTGTGGAGTACTTCTCAGATGTGGCAGCGGGCTATGTACCATATACTGCATCGTGCTATTTGTGATAGGGCAACTGTTTGTAATAGGACAATTGTTTTTATCACGTAGACGACGGAAACAGTGCAGCTCCAAACTCTCCAAATCCAGATCACTGCTGAGATGCTCTGGCACTCGCTCTGTGCTGTGTCGACCATATTCCAGGCCCAGGCCCAGGTAGTGGGACTAGTCGTGTGGCAACCTGACTCACTACAGTGCCAGAGTGGACACTACTGTCATGTCAGCTCAGCCTCATTCTGCTTCTGATCTGATTCTGACTTTCTGCTCACTTGGTTGCACGTTGTGGACACCGTGTAAGTATGCTGTTTATGTTTTCTTATTGGTAACGCCATGTAGCGCTCTGTATGAAAATCACTGGCTGTGCTGTGTGCAGTCTGTGGCTAGTTTGCATTGTTGTCTGCCATTGTAGTGTTGGGCAGCGGCAGCTGGATGTGAACAGCGCGTAGCGTTGCGCAGTTGGAGGTGAGCCACCAGCAGTGGTGGATGTGGGAAGAGAGATGGCGGAGTTTTGAAATTTGTCATGAACTGCTATATATATTATGACTATTAAGGTAAATACGTTGTTTGTTCTCTGTTAATATCTTTCATTTGCTAACTATCCATATCAGTAGTTAGTGCCTTCTGTAGTTTGAATCTTTTATTTAGCTGGAAATAGTGGCGCTCGCTGTATTGCAGTAGTTCGAGTAATGAAGATTTTTGTGAGGTAAGTTATTTGTGAAAGGTATAGTTTAATGTTAGTCAGGGCCATTCTTTTGTAGGGATTATGAAAGTCAGATTGCGTTGCGCTAAAAATATTGTGTGTCAGTTTAAGCACAGTCGTGTATAATTGTTGAAAGGGGACGTTACAACCGATTGGAAAAGAGGTGGCACAACGCCACAGAAGCTGGTGATATTTGACGTGTCCAGAGCAAGGTGTTACACTTGATGGCTACTCCATTTCAGGGGACCTCAGCCTAACCACGAAAAACACTCCAAACTGTAACACCACCTCCTCTGTGATTCACTGTTGGCACTACATCTGACACACTGGACTCGCATTCGGCAGGGCGACGGTTCAATCCCGCGTCCGGCCATCCTGATTTAGGTTTTACGTGATTTCCCTAAATCGCTCCAGGCAAATGACGGGATGGTTCCTCTGAAAGGGCACAGACGAATTCCTTCCCCGTCCTTCCCTAATCCGATGAGACCTCGATGTTTGGTCTCTTCCTCCAAACAACCCAACCCCATCTACATCTGATAGCCTTCAACAAACCCAAATCTCTCCAGTGGATGGCCACAATCTAATTCATCGCTACAAATAACTCGTCTCCACTCATCAACTGTCTGTGTCGCACAACTCTTTATACCACCCGAACTTCTGCTTAACACTGGGTGCAGAAATGCGCAGCGTTAGTTCAGGAGCCCACACGAATGGTAAATGGTTGCGAACACACACTTGACCTCTTAGCCACAAATAATCCTGATCTAATAGAGATCGTCATGACGGATACAGGGATTAGTGAACACAAGATCATTGCAGCGAGGCTCAAAACCGTATCAACCAAATCAACTAAAAATAAACGCAAAATATATCTATTTAAAACAGCAGATAAAAATTCGCTTGATGCCTTCCTAAGAGAGAGTCTCCATTCCTTCGAAGCTAATTATGTAAGTGTAGACCAGATATGGCTCAAATTCAAAGATATACACTCCTGGAAATTGAAATAAGAACACCGTGAATTCATTGTCCCAGGAAGGGGAAACTTTATTGACACATTCCTGGGGTCAGATACATCACATGATCACACTGACAGAACCACAGGCACGTAGACACAGGCAACAGAGCATGCACAATGTCGGCACTAGTACAGTGTGTATCCACCTTTCGCAGCAATGCAGGCTGCTATTCTCCCATGGAGACGATCGTAGAGATGCTGGATGTAGTCCTGTGGAACGGCTTGCCATGCCATTTCCACCTGGCGCCTCAGTTGGACCAGCGTTCGTGCTGGACGTGCAGACCGCGTGAGACGACGCTTCATCCAGTCACAAACATGCTCAATGGGGGACAGATCCGGAGATCTTGCTGGCCAGGGTAGTTGACTTACACCTTCTAGAGCACGTTGGGTGGCACGGGATACATGCGGACGTGCATTGTCCTGTTGGAACAGCAAGTTCCCTTGCCGGTCTAGGAATGGTAGAACGATGGGTTCGATGACGGTTTGGATGTACCGTGCACTATTCAGTGTCCCCTCGACGATCACCAGTGGTGTACGGCCAGTGTAGGAGATCGCTCCCCACACCATGATGCCGGGTGTTGGCCCTGTGTGCCTCGGTCGTATGCAGTCCTGATTGTGGCGCTCACCTGCACGGCGCCAAACACGCATACGACCATCATTGGCACCAAGGCAGAAGCGACTCTCATCGCTGAAGACGACACGTCTCCATTCGTCCCTCCATTCACGCCTGTCGCGACACCACTGGAGGCGGGCTGCACGATGTTGGGGCGTGAGCGGAAGACGGCCTAACGGTGTGCGGGACCGTAGCCCAGCTTCATGGAGACGGTAGCGAATGGTCCTCGCCGATACCCCAGGAGCAACAGTGTCCCGAATTTGCTGGGAAGTGGCGGTGCGGTCCCCTACGGCACTGCGTAGGATCCTACGGTCTTGGCGTGCATCCGTGCGTCGCTGCGGTCCGGTGCCAGGTCGACGGGCACGTGCACCTTCCGCCGACCACTGGCGACATCATCGATGTACTGTGGAGACCTCACGCCCCACGTGTTGAGCAATTCGGCGGTACTTCCACCCGGCCTCCCGCATGCCCACTATACGCCCTCGCTCAAAGTCCGTCAACTGCACATACGGTTCACGTCCACGCTGTCGCGGCATGCTACCAGTGTTAAAGACTGCGATGGAGCTCCGTATGCCACGGTAAACTGGCTGACACTGACGGCGGCGGTGCACAAATGCTGCGCAGCTAGCGCCATTCGACGGCCAACACCGCGGTTCCTGGTGTGTCCGCTGTGCCGTGCGTGTGATCATTGCTTGTACAGCCCTCTCGCAGTGTCCGGAGCAAGTATGGTGGGTCTGACACACCGGTGTCAATGTGTTCTTTTTTCCATTTCCAGGAGTGTAGTATCGACAGAAATAGATAGATTCATACCGCATAAGTTCATAAGAGACAGGACTGACCCACCATGGTACACAAAACACGTCAGAACACTGTTGCAGAAGCAGCGAAAAAAGCATGAGAAATTCAGTTGAACGCAAAATCACCAAGACTGGCTAAGTGTCACGGAAGCTCGAAATTTAGTGCGGACTACAATGCGAGATGCTTTTAATAGTTTCCACAATCAAACATTGTCTCAAAATATTGTAGAAAACCCGAAGAGATTCTGGTCGTATGTAAAGTACACCAGTGGCAAGAAACAGTCAATACCGCCACTGCGCGACAGCGATGGAAATCTTACCGATGATGGTGCCACTGAAGCGGAGTTACTAAATACAGTTTTCCGTAATTCCTTCAAGATAGAAGACGAAGTAAATATTCCTGAATTCGAAACCAGAACAGCTGTTAGCAAGAGTGACATAAAAGTAGATATCTTAGGTGTTGCGAAACAACTTAAATCACTTAAGAAAGGCAAGTCTTCCGGTCCAGATGGTATACCAGCCAGGTTCCTCTCGTAGTATGCAGACACAATAGCGCCTTCTTAGCAGTCATAAACAACCACTCACTTGGCGAAAGGTCTGTTCCTAAAGACTGGAAAGTAGCATAGGTCACACCAATATTCAAGAGAAATAGGAGTAACCCACTGAATTACAGACACGTATGACTGACCTCAATTGGCAATAGGATTTTGGAGCATATACTGTACTCGAACATTATGAATCACCTTGAATAAAATGACTTACTGATACATAACCAACACGGATTCAGAAAATATCGTTATTGTGCAACACAGCTATGTCTTTATTCCCATGAAGTAATGAGTGCTGTCCATAAGGGAGATCGATTCCATATTCCTAGATTTCCAGAAGGCTTTTGATACCATTCCTCACAAGCGACTATTAATCAAATTGTGTGCATATGGAGTGATTTCCTCTCAGAAAGGTCACAGTTCGTAGGGATGGACGGTAAATCGTCGAGCAGAACAGAGGTGATATCTGTCGTTCCGCAAGCTAGTGTCATAGGCCCTCTGCTGTTCCTGATCTATATAAACGATCTAGGTGATAATCTGCGCAGCCCCCTTATATTGTTTGCAGATGACGCTGTAGTTTACTGTCCAGTAAAATCATTTACGATCAATTCCAATTACAAAATGATCTAGAGGGAATTGCTGTATGGTACGAAAAGTGGCAATTAGCACTAAACAAAGAAAAGTGTGACGTCATCCACATGGGTACTAAACGAAATTCGATAAATTTTGAGTATACGATAAATCGCACAAATCTAAGGGCTGTCAGTTCAACTAAGTACATAGGAATTACAATTAGGATCAAGTTAAATTGGAAAGACCACAAAGATAATATTGTGGGGAAAGCGAAACAAAGACTGCGCTTTGTTGACAGAACACTTAGAAGATGCGACAAACCCACTAAAGAGACAGCCTACATTGCACTTGCCTGTCCTCTGCTGGAATATTGGTGCGCAGTGTGGAATCCTTACCAGGTTGGGTTGACGGAGGACGTCGAAAAAGAGCAAAGAAGGGCAGCTCGTTTCGTGTTATCGCACAATAGGGGTGAGAGTGTCACTGATATCATACGCGAGTTGGGGTGGCAGTCACTGAAACAATGGCGGTTCTTTGCGCTGAGATCTATTTACGAAATTTGAGTCACCAACTTTCTCTTCCGAATGCGTAAATATTATGTTGAGGCCCAGCTACGTAGATAGAAATGATTATCACAATAAAATAAGTGAAATCAGAGCTGCAACGGAAAGACTTAGGTGTTCCTTTTTCCCACGCGCCGTGGAATGGTAGAGAAGTAGTATGAAAATGGTTCGATGAAGTCTTCTGCCAGGCACGTAAGTGTGAATTGCAGAGTAACCATGTAGATGTAGATGTAGGAGGAGCAGCTCGACCATACTACCCCAGCCTGTTTAACTCCCTACGAACAGTGATCGTGCTAGCTGGCCTGCTGGTAGCACTTTGGATCTAACTAGTCATTCGTTCTACTGACTTGATGTGACTTTTTGCCAGCCATCTTTCGCAGTGCTCGGTGGTCCCTGTCCGATATTACACGAGGTCTACCTGGTTCAAATGGCTCTGAGCACTATGGGACTCAACTACTGTGGTCATCAGTCCCCTAGAACTTAGAACTACTTAAACCTAACTAACCTAAGGACATCACACACATCCATGCCCGAGGCAGGATTCGAACCTGCGACCGTAGCAGTCGCGCGGTTCCGGACTGAGCGCCTAGAACCGCTAGACCACCGCGGCCGGCTCTACCTGGTCTATTTGTGGTTGTTCCTTATTGTTTCAACTCCTCAACAGTCGACTTGTGTAACTTTGGAAGGGCTGAAACGTCCCTGATAAGATTTGTTACTCAGCTTACACTTCGGTGACGAAACATGTTGGATACATCCTAATGTCGAGTCGGACCTCCTTCCGACCGGTACAGTGCATCAGCTGGACGTGCGTCGCACTCAATGCACTCAGTTGGAAGTCCGCTGGAGAAATATCGATCCATGCTGCTCTACAGCCGTCCATAATGACGGAAGTGTTCCTGGTGCAGGATGGTGCACACAAACTGACCACTCGATTCTGTCCCATCAATATTCGACGGGATTCATGTCGGGCGATCTAAGTGGCCAACTCATTCGCCCGAATTATCCAGAATGTTCTTCAAACCAATCGTGAACAACTGTGACACCATGGCCCCTTTCCATCCATAAAAATTCCATCGTTGTTTGGGAATAGGGTGGATAGCAGTGTTCGGCTGCTTGCTGATGATGCTGTGGTCTACGGGAAGGTATCGTCGTTGAGTGACTGTTGGAGGATACAAGATGACTTGGCCAGGATTTGTGACTGATGTAAAGAATGGCAGCTAACTCTAAATAAAATGTAAATTAATGCAGATGAATAGGAAAAAGAATCCTGTAGTGTTTGAATACTCCATTACTAGTGCAGCGCTTGACACAGTCACGTCGATTAAATATTTGGGCGTAACATTGCAGAGAAATATGAAGTGGGACAAGCTTGTGATGGCAGTTGTGGGGAAGGCGGATAGTCGTCTTCGGTTCATTGGTAGAATTTTTGGAAGTGTGGTTCATCTGTAAAGGAGACCGCTTATAAAACACTAATACGACCTATTCTTGAGTACTGCTCGAGCGTTTGGGATCCCTATCAGGTCGGATTGAGGGAGGACATAGAAGCAATTCAGAGGCGGGCTGCTAGATTTGATCATCACGCGAGTGTTACGGAAATGCTTCAGGAAATCGGGTGGGAGTCTCTAGAGGAAAGGAGGCGTTCTTTTCGTGAATCGCTACTGAGGAAATTTAGAGAACCAGGATTTGAGGCTGACTGCAGTACAATTTTACTGCCGCCAACTTACATTTCGCCGAAAGACCACAAAGATAAGATAAGAGAGATTAGGGCTCGTACAGAGGCATATAGGCAGTCATTTTTCCCTCGTTCTGTTTGGGAGTGGAACAGGGAGAGAAAATGCTAGTTGTGGTACGAGGTACCCTCCGCCATCCACCGTATGGTGGATTGCGGAGTATGTGTGTAGATGTAGATGAAGTCGATGAATGGCTACTAATGGTCTCCAGGTAGCAGAACATAGTCAGGACGCAGTCCTTTCAATGGAAACACAGCCCACAATATTATGGGGCCGCCACTATCTTGCGCAGTGCCTTGTTGACGACTTGTGTCCATGGCGTTGTGAGGGCTCGAATCCTACCATCAGCTCTTAACAACTGCAATCGGGATTCACCCAAACAGGTGACGGTTTTCCAGTCGTCTAGCGTCCAATGGATACAGTCATTAATCCGGGAGAGAGGCTGCAGGCGATGTTGTGTTGTTAGAATAGGCACAGGCCTCATTCATGTGCTGCCCATTAAGCCTAACTGCAGCACTGTCCTAACGGATACGATCTTCGTACGTTTCACAGTCATTTCTGTGGTTATTTCACGCAGCGTTCCTCGTCTGCTAGCACTGACGTTATGTAAACAACGCTGCTGTCGGTCGTTAAGTGAAGCCCATCGACCACTGTGTTGCCCCTGGTGATAGATAGTGCCAGAAATTTGGTATTTCCGGCGCACGCTTGACATTCTCGATCTCGGGATATTAAATTCCCTTCCGATTTCCTCCCGAAATGGAATGTCCCATGCGTCTAGATGCAAGTACGATTCCGTGTTCACTGTCTCTTAATTCTCGTCCTGCGATCGTATTCACTTCCGAAACCTTTTCACGTGAATCACGTGAGTACAACGCACACCTTCGCCAATACACTGCCCTTTTATGCCTGGCGTACGCGATGCTACCATCATCTGTATACGTACATATCACTATCCGATGACTTCTGTCACCTCATTGAATCTCCAATATGTACTGCACATTCGACGTCACTGAGCTCTCGTGACTGACCAATTCTGCTTTTTCCGCTTCTCTGCTGACAGAACAGTACTTTCTTCCTCGTTTTACGAGGGTAATCCCAAAAGTAAGGTCTCCTGTTTTTTAATAAGTACAGAACTCTGTTTGTGTGGCAGTTGTTCACACTGTTATGAAGAGTGCTTCACGCGCTGTGTGTAAACATGCGCACGCTGCCCTGAGTCACTCAGTCTTGCCTTGGAAGCCGTTGAGAATGGAGCCCCCGTTGGATGTTACGACCTTGTACCGCTCGCAGGTATTCGGTTTTTGAGCGCAAAGGGCATTTCTCCGATTGAAATCCATCGCCAATTGACGGAAGTGAATGGTGAGTCGTGCATGGATCTCAAAAATGTTCGTAAGTGGTGTAGATAGATTGCAGCTGGTCGGACCGAAATTCACGACGAGCAAAGGAGCGGGAGACAGTCAATTTCTGAGGAGACAGTGTTGAAGGTTGAGCAAACCATGCGTGAAGATCGGCGGATCACCCTGGATGATCTCTGCACGTCGGTTCCGAAGGTTTCCGGAAGCACCGCTCACAGAATTTTAACGGAAACATTGAACTAGCTGAAGGTGTGCGCAGGATGGGTGCCACGCATGCTGACTGAGGACCACATGCGGCAACGATCTGATACTTCCCACGCATTTCTTCACCACCTTGCAGCCGAACAGCACAACTTTCTAGACTCAATTGTCACGGGTCACGAAACCTGGCCGTACCACTTTACACCTGAGACCAAGCAACAATCACGTAAGTGGCGGCACCCCTCTTCGCCAAAGCAGCGTAAATTCAAACAAACACAGTCTGCCGGTAAAGTCATGACAGCCGTTTTTGGGATCGGAAAGGGGTACTGTTGGTCGACTTTGTGCCCACTGGGACCACAATTACCGCTGGCAGGTACTGTGAGACTCTGAAAAAATTCAAACGGGCAATTCAGAACCGGAGAAGAGGGATGTTGAGCAAGGGCGTACACATTGTCCATGACAACGCTCGCCCACACATCGCTCGGCAAACCGTTGCTCTCCTGCAACAGTTTCAGTGAAACGTAATCACCCATCCACCCTACAGTCCTGACTTGGCGCCCAGTGACTGTCACTTGTTCCCTAGGTTAAAAGAATATTTGGCCGGAAAGCGATTCAGCTCCGACGACGAGGTGAAAGAAGAGGTTCATAACTTTCTGAACAGGATGGCGCCGAACTGGTATGCCATGGACATACAGAAATTGCCACAGCGTCTACAAAAGTGCATCGACAGAAATCGTAACTATGTCGAAAAGTAGCTAAATGTTCAAACTGTAAACTTATGTAAACCATTGTAGAAATAAACAGGTCTATGTACTTATAAAAGAAATAGGTGACCTTACTTTTGGGATTACTCTCGTATTGTTGGAGGGTCCGCCTCTGATATCTAGCGGTCAGCTGCCCATTACATAGGTTCGACCGAATACTTTTGGTCACATACTTTTATGTATAAGCTCACCAGACAAACTATTAGTCACTCTCTTGCAATAGCGCACTGGTGGCTTTGGTGTCTAGAACTGGTACCACACGGTCATGTGACTCTCCATCACTGATGTGTCATAGCAGTGAAGTGGCGTGTGTGTGTGTGTGTGTCTGCCTGTTGGATGAACGGCATCAGCTCAGTAAGATTTGCTGATATAGAGAATTGACAAACTGGCAGAAAGCATCTATCGTGTTTGACGTGCCCTTGACGCCACTGTGAAAGAAGTTCCTTTATTTATGGTATATTCATGCTAAATATCGTATGTGCAAGGGACGATGTACCATTCACAGGCACAGTGTGAGAATAGTGATGTTAAATAGTAAGGAACAGTAATGAAATTCTCGCTCTGCTGCGGAGTGTGCACTGACATGAAACCCCCAGGGGGATTAAAACTGTATGCCGGACCGAGACTCGAACAGGGGACCTTTACCTAGCTCGGGCAAGTGCTCGAACGGCTGATCTACCCAAACACGACTCACGATCCGTCCTCACAGCTTTACTCCCGTCATTACCTCGTCGCCTACTTTCCAAACTTCGCAGAGGCTCTCCTGCGAAACTTGCAAGACTAGCACTGTTGGATGAGAGGATATTCAGGAGACATGACTTAGCCACAGCCTAGCGGATGTTTCCACACTCTGCAGCGGACTGTGCGCTGAGGATATGCCCGCCAAAGGTAAAGATATCGATCCGGCACACAGTGTTAATCCACCACGAAGTTTTCTTAAGCAAGAAGGATCAGAGACAGGTGTGAGTGACAATAGGTTTCAAACAAGACAGGAATTACTGGTATCAATGAATATCGATGAATGTCAACAAGTTCCGAAAACAGTGAAGTGAAGTGCTTTAATGGACTTTTGGAGTCGGAACCTAGCAGACGTCCGTTGGCAAGAGGGGCACATAAAACTGCGCATGTTGAGTGGTCCAAACAACACAGACACAGGCGTGTAGAGTGGCCTAGCGAGTCGCGATTTTCCTTCCTTTCAAATGACGAAAGTTGTCTAGTGCACCTCCAGCCCAGTGTAGAGGGTAAAGGCAGTGGTAGTCCCATGACGTCCTTTGAGAGTGTTTTGATACCATGTTTTGGGCCTAGTCATAGAAGTTACCGTGAATAAGAACCATTCTCGGTGAATAGGTACTTTCCTTTCTTCTACATTTTCATGATGAGTATGCTGTGGACACTGCTATTTTCCAAGATGACAACATCTGTGTTCACAGGGCTTCAGTCCTTCCTTCTGGGTTTGACGAACACTACAGTACCCTATCACCTCTCGCCTGACACGCTAAATCACCCTATCGTATTCTCACAGGAATTGTCTAGCTGGAAGAGAGAGAGGAACGTAACAATTAACATACCTCAAATTTTCAACATACCTGCAGTTCGGTAGCTCTGCGATCAATGAGTGACTTCCCCTGGATGTGGCACACCTGAAAAAGATTGTACGCTCTCTCCCTCGCCAATTTGCTGTCGTGGTAGCGATTAGGGGCGCTTTTACACGGCACTAGCGCTATACCTCTCCTGGCGGTGAGTAGTTTTTTGGGCCAGTGCAACTGTACTTGGCGGTGGTGCGGCTTCGTGCTGGTGCAAGTGAGCACGGGAGACGGTTTTAGTGGGTCGTGAGATATGGGAGGGCGAGAGGTTTTTGCTAAGGCGAGGAATTTGTGCGGTGACAGCGGCGTCCGCCTCCGAGATATACGGTCACCGGCTGGGCTGGGCGGAGACACCTGTTGGAGCTGCAACAGGTTACCCCGCTACTTGCTGTCTGGCTACCGGTCCAGGCTAGCCGTCTAACTCCAGCCAGAAGACAGCAGGGCGGGTGTCCAGCCGACAATGGAGCACTGCCTGGTATATCTACATCTACACTCCGCAGGCTACTTTGCAGTCTGTGGAGGAGGGTACCTCTACTGACAAAATTTTTCCCTCTCTTCGCTGTTCGCCTAGCAATTGGCGCGAGGGAGCTAGGTGCGTTAAATAGTAGTACCGTGTCGAGCTGCACCTGTACGCTTTCTGTTCAGTTTTTAGAGCTATTGCCAGAAATGTGTACAGTATAGCTACCTCAAGGATGCGTTTTGGGACCACTCCTTTTACATATACATTCAGTGTACTGAAAAGGGACCTATAGGGAAATAATATACCTCTACATCTATACTCAGCAAGCTACCTTAGGGTGCGTGGTATAGGGTACTTCTGGTGTCACTTTGTGTTCAATGTTTCCGTGTTCCATTCGAGGATGGCACATAACAAGAACAAATGTCAATAAGCTCTGTACGAGCTCTACTATCTCGGATTTTAAAATGTTAAACATGGCTGCGAATTAGTAACTGCATAAATCTGAAGAGGTTGAAAAAAACCAGCCAAGGAGAGGTAAAATAATGATTTATTAGCCCTTGACTTGTTGTTGTGGTCTTTAGTCCAGAGACTGGTTTGATGCAGCTCTCCATGCTACTCTATCCTGTGCAAGTTTCTTCATCTCCCAGTACCTACTGCAACCTACATCCTTCTGAATCTGTTTAGTGTATTCATCTCTTGGTCTCCCTCTACGATTTTTACCCTCCACGCTGCCCTTCAATACTAAATTGGTCATCCCTTGATGCCTCAGAACATGTCCTACCAACCGATCCCTTCTCCTAGTCAAGTTGTGCCACAAATTTCTCTTCACTCCAATTCTATTCAATACCTCCTCGTTACTTATGTGATCTACCCATCTAATCTTCAGCATTCTTCTGTAGCACCACATTTCGAAAGCTGCTATTCTCTTCTTGTCTAAACAATTTATCGTCCATGTTTCACTTCCATACATGGCTACACTCCACACAAATACTTTCAGAAACGAGTTCCTGACACTTAAATCTATATTCGATGTTAATAAATTTCTCATCTTCAGAAACGCTTTCCTTGCCATTGCCACTCTTGACCTAGGTTTCGATATTTTTCAAAACATCTGCTTCAGAAGTAATAATTAACCACCATGTTATGTAACGACACCCACTCCTTCTGAAGAAGATATTTTTAGAAATGTCGAAACTTCGTCAAGGGCTAATAAACCATTATTTTGCCACTGGATGGCTGATTTTTTCAACCTGTTCCTCTGATTTTCTTGTCCTGGTCATTTTAAGGGGCTGATGAGTCTGTAATTTAGTTCCTTTATACCCTAACCCAAACAATCAACCAACCTCGTCATTTTGCGAGACGTCCATGGGAGACAGTTAATTGTTGCCCTACTTTTGCTGGAACGTACGCTCTCTGAACTTCAACAGTATACCTGTCCATGACGCAAAACGCCTCTCCTGTAACTTCTGCCATTGGAGATTGTTGATGATCTCCGTAAACCCCACAAACCGAGTAAACAATTCTTCGACGAAACGTGCCGCTCTTCGTTGGATGCTCTCTTTCTCTTCCATTAATCGCAATTGTTAAGCGTCGCAGAGTCCGAAAAATATTCAACAATCAGTCGCGAGAGCACTTTGTAAGACACTTCTTTAACTACATTTACTTTGGATGCTAAATATCTGGCAGGCGACCCGAGAAAATACTGGTCCTATGTAAGACCGCTAAGTCGATCTAAGGCCTCCATCCAATCACTTGTTGACTAGTCTGATGTGGCAGTTGTAGAAGGCAAAACGAAAGCCGGTGTTTTAAATTTCGCGTCCGAGAAACCGTTCACACAGGAAAGATGTACAAACGTACCGTCGTTTGACCATCAAACAGATTCTCGAATGGACGACATTTTAATAAGCATCTTTGGCGTAGAGAAACAACTCAAAGAGTTGGAAACAAGTAAGTCACCAGGTTCGGATAGAATCTTAATTCAATTTCGCAAAGAGTACTCTACAGCATTGGCCCCTTACCTAGCTTGCATTTCTCGCGAATCTCTCGCTCAGCGCAAAGTCTCAAGCAACTGGACGAAATCGCCGCTGACTCCTGTGTATAAGAAGAGCAAAAGAATGGAATCTTCAGAATTATAGACAAATATCGCTAACATCGGTTTGCTGCAGAATCCTTGAACACATTCTCACTTCGACTATGATAACTTTTCTTGAGTCCGAGAAGCTTGTGTCCACGAATCTGCGTGGTTTTAGAGAGCATCGATCGTGCGACACTCAGCTTGCCTTTTTCTCCCATGATACACTGCGAACTATCGATGAAGGGCAACAGGCAGATTCTGTATTTATAGATTTCCCAAAGCGTTCGAAACGGTGTCTCATTGGAGGCTGTTAAAGAAGGTACGAGCATATGGAGTAAGTTCACAGATATGTGAGTGGCTAGGACACTTCTTAAGCTATGGAACCCAGCATGTCGTCCTTCATCAGAGACAAGGGTGTAGTCAACAGTGCTCCAGGGAAGTGTGATAGGACCACTATTATTCTCCCGCGGTGGAGAGCAATCTGCGTTGTTTGCTCATGGTGCTGTGGTGTACAGTAACGTGTCGAAGATGAATGACTGTAGGGGGCTACCACATCACTTAGATAAAATATCTAAGTGTGCAAAAATTTAAGGTAATACGGATGAGTAGGAAGAGCAAATCTGTAATGTTCAGGTACAGTATTACTATAGTCCTACTTGACACAGTGAAGTCGTTTAAATATGTGAGCATAACGTTGCAAAGCGATATTAACTGGAAAGAAGAGCCGGTCGGTGTGGCCGAGCGGTTCTAGGCGCTTCAGTCTGGAACCACGCGACCGCTACGGTTGCAGGTTCGAATCCTGCCTCGGGCTTGGATGTGTGTGATGTCCTTAGGTTAGTTAGGTTTAAGTAGTTCTAAGTTTTAGGGGACTGCTGACCTCAGATGTTAAGTCCCATAGTGCCCAGAACCATTTTGGAAAGAACATATGAGAACTGTGATAGGGAAGGTCAATGGTGGACTTCTGTTGGCAGAATTTTATGAAAGAGTGGTTCACCTGTAAAGGAGATCGCTCATAGGTCGTTGGTGCGACCTACTCTTGACTACTGCTGGAGTGTTAGGAATCTGTACCAGGTCGAATTGAAGGAAGATATCGAAGAAATTCAGAGGTAGGCTGCTAGATTTACTACCGGTGCGTTCGAACAACGTGTAAGAGCTACAAAGATGTTTTGGAAACTCCAATGGGAAACCCTGGAGGAAACGCAACGTTCTTTTCGTGAAACACTATTGAGAAAATTTGGAGGATCGGCGTTTGAAGCTGATTGCAGAGAGATTCTACTGCCTCCAACGTACATTTCACCTAAGGACTACAAAGATAAGATACGAGAAATTAGGGCTTATACGGAGGCATACTCTCCTGGCTCTGTGAGTGGAACAGGAAAGGAAATGACTATTATTGGTGCAGGTACCCTCCGCCACGTGCCATGTAGTGGATTCCGGACTATCTACGTAGATGTATATGTAGAATCTCAGCCTGGTATCTATTTTTGCTACAGTTTATTTAATGTCGTCATTCCATTCAAGGCCGCTACGGTTCCTTTCCTTTATAAGTCGTCAGGCTTCCGACTGGTTGATGCAGATCGCCACGAATTCCTTTCTTGTATCAACTCTTCTGCTCACGGTTGAGCTTGAAACCTTCATCCTCGTTTACTTGTTAGGCTTGTTCCAAACTTTATCAGTTCCTACCCTCTAGTACGATGGAAGTTATCCGCTGATGTTACATATGCCGTATTACCCTGTTCCTTTGTTCTTGCCAATGTTTGCTGACCCAACACTTCGGAGTACATCATCATTCCCTATCCTATCAGTCTACCTAGGTTTCAACATTCTTCCGTAGCCCCACATGTCAAATCCTTGAATTCTCTTCCGTTCCGGTTTCCCCACTGCCCATCATTCACTACCATACAATTATGAGCTCTAAACATACATTCTTAGAAAATTTTTCTTCAAGTTGAGACATGAGTTTGATACTGGTAGATTTCTTTTGGTCCGGAATGCCGTCTTTGCCTGTGCTAGTTCAGCTATCACATGTGCCCTTCTCCGTCCGTCGTGCTTTCCTTTGCTTCGAAAGTAGCAGAATTCCTTAATGTGGTCTGCATTCTGGTTCCCAGTGTCTATCTTAAATCTACATCTGCGTGATTACTCTGCTATTCACAGTAAAGTGCGTGGCAGAGTGTTCAATGAACCACCTTCAAGCTGTCTCTCTAACGTTCCACTCTCGAACGGCACGCGGGAAAAACGAGCACTTAATTTTTCTGTGCGAGCCCTGATTTCTCTTATTTTATCGTGATCATCATTTCTCCCTCTGTAGGTGGGTGCCAATAGAATGTTTTCGCAATCGGTGGAGAAAACTGGTGATTGAAATTTGACGAAAAGATCCCGTCGCAACGAAAAACGCCTTTGTTTTAATGATTGCCACTACAATTCACGTATCATGTCTGTGGCACTCTCTCTCCTATTTCGTGATAATACAAAACGAGCTGCCCTTCTCTGAACTTTTTCGATGTCATCCGTCAGTCCCACCTGATGCGGATCCGACACCGCACAACAATATCCCGGAATAGGGCGGACAAGCGTAGTGTAAGTAGTCTCTTTGGTAGACCTGTTGCACCTTCTAAGTGTTCTGCCAATGAATCGCTGCCTTTGGTTTGCTCTACTCACAATATTATCAAATGGTTCAAATGGCTCTGAGCACTATGGGACTCAACATCTGAGGTCATCAGTCCCCTAGAACTTAGAACTACTTAAACCTAACTAACCTAAGGACATCACACACATACATGCCCGAGGCAGGATTCGAACCTGCGACCGTAGCGGTAGCGCAGTTCCAAACTGTAGCGCCTAGAACCGCTCGGCCACCCCGGCCGGCACAATATTATCTATGTGATTGTTCCAATTTAAGTTATTTGTAATTGTAATCCCTAAGTATTTACTTGAATTTACAGCCTTCAGATTGGTGTGATTTAGCTGATTTCTTTTAGTACTCATGTAAATAACTTGACACTTTTCTTCATCCAGTTTCAATTGCCACTTTTCGCACCATACAGATATCTTATGTAAATCATTTTGCAAGTCCTTTTGATCATCTGATGGCTTTACAAGACGGTAAATGACAGCATCATCTGCATACAAGCTAAGACGGCTACTCACATTGTCTGCTATGCCGTTAATATAGATCAAGAACAGTAGAGGGGCTATAACACTTCCTTGGGGAACGCCGGATAATACTTCTGTTTTACTAGATGACTTTCCGTCTATTACTAAAAACTGTGACCTTTCTGACAGAAAATCACGAATAGAGTCGCACAACTGAGGCGATACTCCGTAGGCACGCAGTTTAGTTAGAAGACGCTTGTGAGGAACGGTGTCGAAAGCCTTCTGGAAATCTAAAAATATGGAATCAATTTGACATCCCCTGTCGATAGCACTCATTACTTCATGAGTATAAAGAGCTATTTGTGTTTCCACAAGAACGATATTTTCTGAAACCGTGCTGACTATCTGTCAATAAATCGTTTTCTTCGAGGTACTTCATGATGTTCGAATACAGTATATGTTCCAAATCCCTGTTGCAAATCGACGTTAGTGATATAGGCCTGTAATTCAGCGGATTACTCCTACTTCCCTTTCTGGGTGTTGGTGTGACTTGAGCAATTTTCCAGTCCTTAGGTACGGATCTTTTTGTGAGCGAATGGTTGCATATAACTGCTAAATATGGAGCTATTTTATCGGCATACTCTGATAGGAACCTGACTGGTGTACAGTCTGTACCGGAGGCCTTGCCTTTATTAGGTTTATTTCTGTTATTCCTTTCGCCTTTCTTTGGTTTACATTCAGTTTATGTTCCCTGCTCATTAGTGTGTTTATTCCATTCAACAATCCTGCATTTCTTCCTCGGACTGACTGAGCATAGCAGTGTCACCAGCAAATCTTATCGCCGATATCCTTTCCCTCTGAATTTTAATTCTAGATCGCTAGTCCTAGACATTTTGTGCCGATTACCACTTCCAGTGATTTGTCGCCAATAGTTTACTAGCGCACTAATGGATCTCTTGGTCTATTAATGCACAATAGAAATGAACAGACAGCTCTGAAGAGGCCATGAAGGCCCAATGGTACCGACCGGCCGTCGTGTCATCGTCAACCCTTAGGAGTCACCGCATGTCGATACAGAGAGCCTGTGGTCAGCACACCGCTCTTCCGGTCGTTGCCAGATTTCGCGATCGGTGTCTCTACTTGTCAGTCAAGCAGCTCCTAAATCGGCCTTGAAAGTGCTGAGTGCACCCCGCTTGGCAACAGCGCTCGGCAGACACAGACGACGACCTAGCCAAGTGCTAGCCAAGACTGACAACACTTAGCTTCAGTGATCTCACGAGAACCGGTGTTAACACTGCCTTGACCTTTATGTACTATACGTTACAATTTTAAGTCCAGGATCAACTTGCAGTCTAACTCCAATACTCTATTTTTCTGCAAGTGCTAGTTTAGAAACTATTCATCGTGTTAAACAATATCTACTTTCGATAAAAAATTGACTTAGTATCGAAGATCTAAGTCGAAACAAGGTTCCAAGGGTAGACAACATTCCATTAGAACTACCAATAGCCTTGGGAGAACCAGCCACGACAAAACGCTGCCATGTGGTAAGTAGGATGTATGACATAGGCGAAATATTCTCTGACTTCAAGAAGAATATAATATTTCCTGGTCCAAAGAAAGTAGTTGTTGACAGGTGTGAAAAACACCAGACAAAATAAGTTACTATTAATTTACGTCTATGGTCAAAAATATTTTGGTTAACAGATTACCGGTTTCGGTCTTTAATGACCATCATCAGATCTGCATCAAAAATGGAAAGAAACATAAATACACTCGCAAACTGTCTACAGCTTAAGAGCAATACATAGACCATAATGAGAAGTAGTACTGACAAAATTTACATTTGTTTGCTTCAAATATGAAGAGGATTTCGAAAGGTGGTGCTACAGAAGAATGCTGAAGATTAGATGGGTAGATCACGTAACTAATGAGGATTTAGTGAATAGGGAGAGGAGGAATTTCTAGCACAACGTGACTAGAAGAAGGGATCGGTTGGTAGGGTATATTCTGAGGCATCAAGGGATCGTCAGTTTCTTATTGGAGGCCAGCGTGGAGCAGGAGCAGATTGAAAAGGATGTAGGTTGCAGTATTATTCGGAAATGAAGATGCGTGCACAGGATAGAGTCGCAAGCAGAGCTGCATCAAAGCGATCTTTGGACTTGACCACAATAACAACATGGAAGAGTGCGATCACATTTACTGAGTCCTAGATGAATTGTGTGGCAGATATCGGTTCATTGGTAGAATACTAGAAAAATTCAGTCAGTCTGCAAACGAGCTGCTCTAGGTGCTTCAGTCCGGAACCGCGCTGCAGCTATGGTCGCAAGTTCGAATCCTGCCTCTGTATGGCTGTGTGTGTTATGTCCCACAGTGCCTAGAGCCATTTTTTTGGAAACGAGATTGCTTGCAATACACTCGTGTCGCCCAGTCTAGAATACTGCTCAAGTGTGTGAGGCCAGCACCAAACAGGCCTGACAAGGAGTATTGAACGTGTACACAGGACAACACGAATGGCCACAGTGTCACGGAGATGCCTAAAGACGTAGCAAAAGCTCAAACGTAGATGAAAACTATGCAGCGAAAGTCTGCTTAGTAAATTTAGAGAACCAGCTTAAAGTATTAGATTTATGGATGTATTACAGCCCCCTGTATGTCGGTCCCGTAAGGATCCCGAGGACAAGGTTAGAATAATTACGGCACGGACAGGCGTTTAAAAATCGTTCTTTCCGCGTGAATGGAACGGGAAGAAACCCTACTTGCTGTGGGGCGGCGGGTGGAATTAATTGGTTTATAAATGTAGAATGTGAAGTAGAAAAGATGCATTTCCCGGCCGATTAACCATATGTGGGGCGGCGGGTGGAATTAATTGTTATAAAAATGTTCCTATTATTTATGCAGTCTTTTGCCGTTCTCCCACACTGGCTCTCCATTGGCAACCAGAAAGTGATTAGCAAAACGTGAAGCCTGTAATTAGAATTCCTAGTGCCCACTTCATCTGACAAATACACTTATAGCTACAGCTTATAGCTCTGAGGAATTAGGAGATTCTCTGGGATTCATAATCAAAAACGATTCTCTAATAATGTTCACTATATTCTGAAAGTCACAGACCAAAAAGAATCCACACAATCCAACTAACAGAGCAGTTCAGAGTCTAATGCGCTGATACAACTATAACTGTTCAAATTAAATGTTTAAGTGAATGCTCGCCATAATTTGATGATAATGTTAATCAAACGCCACACTAAATAATGGTAGAATGTCTGTCTCGCGGCGGCACGTGAAAATACGACATACGCATACTGAAGATAGATCATTAAAGTCATCCCAGAATTAACACTTCACTCGAAAACGATGTCATGGTTACTCGTATCCCGAGTAACTTATTACGGCATCCGAGACTGTTTATAGCAATGATACCGACGCGACGCGACTCCCGGCACAGGTGGTCTGCTATTCAGCGTCTGGAGAGAACTGGGGCCTTCCTCTCTCGCGCCGCGTTCTTATATGTAAGGGAACGGCTGATCAAATCCGCTCTCCCGACTAGCCGCTGGGCTAGTAATGCACCACTAAGTTATTGAATAAGTCATCGCTTCCTTTGCTGATGGCCGATGAAGCTCTCAATTCAAATGTGCATTCAGCACACAGGTAAGTAATCATAATAAAAGTCTGACGTGGCTAAGTCAAATATTTTGGGCGAGAGAATTAATTTAATTACACTACACGCAGTAGACGAGCTCTGGACTTGCCCTTTGGAGATGCGCTATTGCTATAGTTTTATAGTTGTTCAATTGAAATTTCTCACATCTTTATGATTATAGCGGATCTCCTTTCTACTTAAATTTAAACATCCTAGCCTTATCTATTCGCCTACGTAATCTGTCTTGCTTCCTTAATTTCTAAGACAAAACCCAGAAAATCACGAATTTCAACCAAAATTTTAATTTGTGAGATCCAGAATACTGTTTCTACTAAATTATCATGAAAAAGGAATCTAAATATAAATTTTTAAGTTTCTAGCTCTTTTATGTTGCGCCAATGATTTTTACAGAAAAACGTCCAAATTTCGAAAATGGTTAAAGTTATTGACCTGACATTCAACACATATTGATTTAGTATTACTCCTGACATGCTAGAAACGTTTCAGGTTATTTACTTGACTTTTAAACTATTGCGCAACATTTATGACGTCATAGCTAGTTACAGCGGACTAGGCTGGCACACAATGGAAAGACTGATGTGAATTTTATACGGCGTGAGCAGGCTGCTTCCTTACATGGGGAAGTACTCTTTGCCATGCACCTGACAGTCCTTTTCTGAATATAGATGTAAATTGCTTTTTAAGTTTTTACAAAAGTAATGAAAGGGGCAGATCGTAGAATCGGCAACTAATTTCGTCACAGAGAGGTGCACAGGGTATTTCACAATTCATGTACCACAATTCCAGAGGCTGTAGACAGGAGGTAGTAGATCAAGTTCTACATAAGAACCTACGTCCGGGAGCGTCACGCAACGACGTTACAGAGCGTTAAATTTGAAGGGGCCGGCACTTGTAAATGTATGTATATACAGCGTGATTCCGTGATGATGTTACAAACTTTCTAGGATGATGGAGAAGGATAAGTGTATCAATTTGAGGGAAGCGTTCGTGTAACGAAACGAATGAGTCGAACGTCCAATAAACAACGTCTTTAGAAACCATATCTTAAAGAGCTATGAGTACTTGTTCAACAGAAGAGATGTGTTTCACACTAGTGAAGATGAACAAATGCTCATAGTTCCTCAGTTTGCTTGACATTTTGTCTTATTTTGCTTCATAGTACCATCTCTGAAAGTTGCTTATCCCATATTCTTAGCAGGAATAGTACCGAAACATGTATCCCACTGTCAGAGGTATCAGAACGGTTCTCACCTATAACTTTCGACTCGTTCGTTCCCGTTACCTCTAACTAATAATCTTACCCTTCTCCATCATAATTGTAACATCACTGAATCATTCTATACATACAAATACATCTACGGCCGCCGGCGCATATAACATCTGCATCTACATGGTTACTCTGCAATCCACACTTAAGTGCCTGGTAGAGGGTTCATCGAACCATTTTCATACTACTTCTCTGTCATTCCACTCTCGAATGGCGCGTGGGAAAAAGGAGCACCTAACTCTTTCTGTTCGAGCTCTGATTTATCTTATTTTGGTATGGTGATCATTTCTCCCTATATAGGTGGGTGTCGACAAAATATTTTCGCATTCGGAAGAGAAAGTTGGTGATTGAAATTTCGTAGATAGATCTCGCCGCAAAGAAAACCGCCTTTGTTTCAGTGACTGCCATCCCAACTCGCGTATCATATCAGTGACACTCTCACCCCTATTGCGCGATAACACGAAACGGGCTGCCCTTCACCGATCGAGGTGGTTCAGTGGCTAGCGCACTGGACTCGCATTCGGGAGGACGACGGTTCAATCCCGCGTCTGACCAGCCTGATTTATGTTTTCCGTCATTTCCCTAAATCGCTCCAGGCAAATGCCGGGATGGTTCCTCTGAAAGGGCACGGCCGACTTCCTTCCCCATCCTTCCGTAATCCGATGACCTCGCTGTATGGTCTCATCCCCCAAAACAACCCAACCGGGCTGCCCTTCTTTGCACTTTTTCGTTGTCCTCCGTCAATCCTACCTGGTAAGGATCCCACACTGCGCAGCAATATTCCAGCAGAGGACGGAAAGTTTAATGTAGGCTGTCTCTTTAGTGGGTTTGTCGCATTTTCTAAGTGTTCTGCCAACAAAGCGCAGTCTTTGTTTCGCCTTCCCCACAATATTGTCTCTGTGGTATTTCCAATTTAAGTTGCTCGTAATTGTAATTCCTAGGTATTTAGTCGAACTGATAGCCCTTATATTAGTGTGATTTATCGTATACCCAAAATTTATCGGATTTCTTTTACTACCCACGTAGATGACCTCGCACTTTTCTTTGTTTAGTACCAACTACCACTTTTTGCACCATACAGAAAATCTCTCTAGATCATTTTGTAATTGGAATTGATCGCCTGATGATTTTACTAGACGATAAATTACAGCATCACCTGCAAATAAGCTAAAGGGATTGCTCAGGTTATCACCTAGACCATTTATGTAAATCAAGAACAGCAGAGGGCCCATGACACTACCTTGCGCAATGCCAGATGTCACTTCTGTTCTACTCGATGATTTACCATCACTACGAAGTGTGACCTCTCTGAGAGGACTTTGACGCAGTATAGTAGCGTTGGATGACATTTCCGGACATGGCTTCTCATAGAAAACTCATAGAACTACTAAGTCCCGTCTACGACCTCTACAAGTGCGTAACATGAATTACGAGAGACCATCTTGAAGTGGAGTAGGGATGAATGGGGGAACCATTCTAGTGACGATACGGACCGCAAATGGGGAAATGCTCTGACAGCAGTGACAATGACAAAGGGCAGATTGTTTTGGGATGGCATCTGGGATGGAGCATCTTGCTGACGGCTGAGGGGTCGGCTGTACAGCGGCGTGCTACAGTCGTGAGGATCTGTGGACAGCGATGGAAGGACGGTGAAACCGCGGGTAGGCTACAAAGTGTTGCACTTCCAGCCCTCATCGCAGAACGTGGAGGTCGGGGCTTCCCCGCTTTTTAAAGGAGGATAATTGCCCATCTGTGGCAGATCTGAGGACACAGTGCATCGCTGGTGCCTGCAAGACAGTTTCTACCACTACACAGGTACACCTCAAGCCAATGCACGGTTTGTGGCGGAGTGTACCCTGTAGCACTGTAGTCATTTCCTTTCCTGTTCCGCTCATAATAGAGCGATAGAAAAACGACTGTCTATATGACTTACTATGAACCCTAACTTATCGTATATTGTCACCGTGGTCCTTCCGCGCAATGTATGTTCGAGCCAGTAGAATACTTCGGCAGGGAGCGTCAAACATCGGTTCTCTAAATTTTCTGGGTTGTGTTTCTCGAAAAGAACGTCTCGTTCCCTCCAGGAATTCCCATTTGAATCCCCGAAGCGTCTCCATAACCCTGACGTGTTCTTCAAACCTACCGGTAGAAAGTCTAGCAGCCCGCCTCTGGATTGCTTTGATGTCTTCCTCCAACCTGTGATGTTACAAAATAAAAGTGATGTTGTTATTCAACGGAAAGTTGGAAATTGAGATTTAGCTTACTGTTTTCATCATCATCATCATCATCATCATCATCATCATCATCATCATTTAAGACTGATTATGCCTTTCAGCGTTCAGTCTGGAGCATAGCCCCCCTTATACAGTTCCTCCATGATCCCCTATTCAGTGCTAACATTCGTGCCTCTTCTGATGTTAAACCTATTACTTCAAAATCATTCTTAACCGAATCCAAGTACCTTCTCCTCGGTCTGCCCCGACTCCTCCTACCCTACCTACTGTTTTATCAATCACAATTGGCGTAAGAATCATGGATTGACCATTGTCATAAAATATTGCATTATGAGATGTGAATAGTTTTTACTTGCAGTTTCGCGTGGCTTGAGGCAGTCACAACTAGTGTGCTATTGATTAAGAAATTGCGTTATCGTCTTTCTAATTACTTCATGATCGTAGATACGATCATACCCGGTTGTGAAGTTATTGTTATGACAAAACAATTTCCTAAGGGACCAGGAAGTTCTTAAGGGCGCAAAAACAACTGTAACATCACACAAAAGGGAAATTCAATATTAAAGCTGATGAAAGAAGACGATAAAACAGTTTTCTTTTTATCAAAGTAACACGCACATTGGACTGCGGATCTTGGTTGTAATATTAGCAAAATGCATAATTAAAATGAAAATAATACTGAGGAGATAATAGGAATGAGCACTGCTAAATGATTCAGTATTCCCAGAACAAATATTTATTATAACTAAAACCTATATCGTACCTTAAGCTTAGTACTACAATGACGGTAGATTTTTATGTCCGTATCATGTACATTGAGCGCTCTTTTATATAGCCATTGTCGTCTTTGAGCCGCTCGTGCGTCGACGCGGTAAGTTATAACAGCTCTTTACACTTCACTCAACCTTAGACATAACACGTTTTTATACATTTAGTAAAAATTAGATCAGACTGCCACAAATCTGCGTCCGTCTTACTTGAGAAAAACAGTACAAGTCTTTAGCGCTCAAGGCCTCATTTGTTCTCCAGCGAACAAAATAGTGAAGGATCGCATATCTATCCGTATTTTTCTGTTTATATTGCCGCCCAAAGACGACGAATTACATTATATAGAAAATTCCACCGTCGCCATGCAACGCCTCATTATACATTAATTATTATTTATAAACAAGTATTTGCCTTCTGGCTGAAAGTATTAACTACTCGTATTTGCTGTTTTAATGAAGTCAAAAATAGCGAATATCACAAACCCGACATGATGGGCATCCCAAACGCTCTAGCAGTACTCAAGAATAGGTCGCACCAGCTTCCTATATGCGGTGTCCATTACAAGAGAACGACCCTTTCTCAAAATTGTCTGAGTAAATCGAAATCGACCTTTCGCCTTCCTACCGCAGTTCTCACATGCTCCTTCCGTTTCATATCGCTTTGCAACGTTGCGGCCAGGTGTTGCAACGACTTGACTGTAGCAAGCAGGACACTAGTAGTAGCTGTAGCCGAAGATTACAGGTTTGTTCTTCCTACTCATCCGCATTAATTACATTTTTGCACATTTAGAGCAAGCTGCCATTCATCATACCAACTAGAAATTTTGTCAAGTCGTCTTGTATCCTCCTACAAAGACAACGTCGACACCTACCCATACACCACAGCATCATCAGCAAACAACCGCAGATTGTTGCCCACTCTGTCTGTCACATAATTTACGTACACAGGCTGGTCCACTGATGGTGACTGGGCTAAATATGTCACGAAATAAAACTACAAAGAACGAAACTCGTCTAGCTTGAAGCGAGAAACCAGATGGCGCTATGGTTGGCCCGCTTGATGGCGCTGCCATAGGTCAAACGGATATCAACTCCTTTACAAAAAAAATAGGAACCCCCATTTTTTATTACATATTCGTGTAGTACGTAAAGGAATATGAATGTTTTAGTTGGACCACTTTTTTCGCTTTGTGATAGATGGCGCTGTAATAGTCACAAACGTATAAGTACGTGGTATCACTTAACATTCCGCCAGTGCGGACGGCATTTGCGTCGTGATACATCACCCGTGTTAAAATGGACCAATTGCGGAAAAGGTCAATATCGTGTTGATGTATGGCTATTGTGATCAAAATGCCCAACGGGCGTCTGCTGTGTATGCTGCTCGGTATCCTGGACGACATAACCCAAGTGTCCGGACCGCTCGTCGGATAGTTAGGTTATTTAAGGAAACAGGAAGAGTTCATCCACATGTGAAACATCAACCACGACCTGCAACAAATGATGCTGACCAAGTAGGTGTTTTAGCTGCTGTCGCGGCTAATCCGCACATCAGTAGTAGACAAACTGCGTGAGAATTGGAAATCACAAAAGCGTCGGTGTTGAGAATGCTACATCAACATCGACTGCACTCGTACCATATTTCTATGCACCAGGAATTGCATGGCGACGACTTTGAACATCGTGTACAGTTCTGCAACTGGGCCCAAGAGAAATTACGGGACGATGACAGATTTTTTTGCACGCGTTCTATTTAGCGACGAAGCATCATTCACCAACAGCGGTAACCTAAACTGGCATAATATGCACTATCGGGCAACGGAAAGTCCACGATGGCTGCGACAAGTTGAACATCAGCGACCTGGGCGGGCTAATGTATGATGAGGCATTATGGGAGGAAGGATAATTGGCCCCCATTTTTATCGATGGCAATCTAAATGGTGCAATATATGCTGATTTCCTACGTAATGTTCTACCGATGTTACAACAAGATGTTTCACTGCATGACAGAATGGCGATGTACTTCCAACATGATGGATCTCCGGCACATAGCTCGAGTGCGGTTGAAGCGGTATTGAATAGCATGTTTCATGACAGGTGGATTGGTCGTCGAACAATCATACTATGGCCCGCACGTTCACCGGATCTGACGTCCCCGGATTTCTTTCTGTGGGGAAAGTTGGAGGATATTTTCTGTGGTGATCCACCGACAACGCCTGACAACATGCGTCAACGCATTGTCAATGCATGTGCGAACATTATGGGAGGCGTACTACTCGCTGTTGAGAGGAATGTCGTTACACGAATTGAGAAATGCATTGAGGTTGACGGACATCATTTTGAGCATTTATTGCATTAATGTGGTATTTACAGGTAATCACACTGTAACAGTATGCGTTCCCAGAAATGATAAGTTCACGAAGGTACACGTACCACATTTCAACAAGCGAAATAAAATCTATAAACGTACCTACGTTCTGTGGGTCTCACGGGAAGCGTGCAAGGGATAAGTCCCTGCTGCCTGCTGTGCCCCCGATGGCCCAAATGCACGCCAGCACGGTAGCTCAGTGTGTTCGATCAGAGGGTTTAGCTACCCTCTGTAATAATAAAATGAGTGAACGGATCAACGAATAACCTGAACGGTTGTCATGAGACGTCCGACCCGAAAAAAAAAAAGAAACCACAGATGGACAGAGCGTCTGTCATGAAAGCAGGAGATCACGGGTTCGAGTCCCGGACGGGGCACACATTTTCACCTGTCCCCATTGAGGTATATGAACAACACCTGTTGGCAGCTGAGGGTTTCGTTTAATTTATCATTTCTTTCTAGAGAAGCTGCATGGCCATCATTGGTATCTCTTCTTTCGGAACAGTTACTGTCTTCATACTTTTGTACATTATTTTTTATGTACTCAAGGCTTTTTATGAAACTGAAAGGTGCAGTATGTAAAAATTCCCAAGATACAATCATTCCAGAGACTAGAGGTTGTAAAATGGTCTTCATTACATATTCTTATATAATAATATACGTGATTACCCATATATGGACATTACTGAACTTGTGATTTTTGCTTCCACATTGCTGTTTGACACTGCGCTGAAACTTTTGAAGCAATTCCTTCTTGAAGTGAAACAGAGGAAAACATCACAAGTCTGACATTTAACGAACTTATGAGGGGAGCAACCTTGCACTCTAGATCTAGCTGTACGTTTTTGTCTCACGGTGTAAGTATCTGACAAATGCAATGCATTCCTAGATGTTTTGCATGCTGGTGGGATGGCTTGTATAGATTTAAGCTTCTTTGCTTCATATCTTTCCCTTTCGTCCGAAAAATTTGGGTCTATTGGCTCCAGTAGCACCTCCAGCATTTCTGAATCAGTCAAACCTAAGAAGATGCAAAGTTACTTCTTTTTGCTGATGATACAAGTATAGTAATAACATCCAAAAACCAAGAACTAAGTGATGTAATTGTAAATGATGTTTTTCACAAAATTATTAAGTGGTTCTCAGCAAACGGACTCTCTCTAAATTTTGATAAAACACAGTATATACACTTCCGTACAGTAAATGGCACAACTCCAGTAATAAATATAGACTTTGAACAGAAGTCTGTAGCTAAGGTAGAATTTTCAAAATTTTTAGGTGTGTCCATTGATGATAGGCTAAACTGGTAGGAACACATTGATGGTCTACTGAAACGTCTGAGTTCAGCTACGTATGCTATTAGGGTTATTGCAAATTTTGGTGATAAGAATCTCAGTAAATTAGCTAACTATGCCTACTTTCATTCACTGCTTTCGTATGGCATCATATTCTGGGGTAATTCATCGTTGAGTAGAAAAGTATTCATTGCTCAAAAACGTGTAATCAGAATAATTGCTGGAGCCCACCCACGGTCATCCTGCAGACATCTATGTAAGGATCTAGGGATCCTCACAGTAACCTCACAGTATATATATTCACTTATGAAATTTGTTGTTAATAATCCAACCCAGTTCAAAAGTAATAGCAGTGTGCATAGCTATAACACCAGGAGAAACGATGATCTTCACTATGCAGGGTTAAATCTGACTTTGGCACAGAAAGGGGTAAATTATGCTGCCACAAAAGTCTTTGGTCACCTACCAAACAGCATCAAAAGCCTGACAGATAGCCAAGTAACATTTAAAAATAAATTAAAAGAATTTCTAGATGACAACTCCTATTCATTGGCTGAATTTTTAAATATTAATTAAGGGAAAAGAAAACAACAACAACTTAAACATGCAATATTTTGTGTAATGTAATATCTTGTACAGACATCTTTTATTAACCTGACACGTTCCACATCATTACGAAGTGTCGTATTCGTGATCTATGGAACAAGTATAAATCTAATCTAATCTAATCTAATCCACGTACACATACAATGCAAACGCTGTTAAATTCTTAAATATTCGTTCTATAGCCTGCGAAACTATCACCATTTTCTCATTTACAGCAAATAAGAGGCAGCAAACAAACTACATTTGGTTTTTTACCTCATTCACACAAATGTAAACACAACTGGCCGTATAATGTGCAAAATTTTTGTCATACAGTCCGATTGTATTAAATTTTGATGCAGTACATTTACACGTGTCCTGTGACTTGTAAACACGTGCACAAACTTAGGACGTGGCGTAAGTTGAGTATTCAGACTCATTTGCATATATTTATCACGATTATGCCTCGCAAGCTATACTATTTATGTTTCTTACCTTCTATGTCACGTGGCATCATCGTTCCCGCTCAAATACTGTTCTTTTCGAAACTGCTGCCACCTTCTTATGACTGCGAGAAACTTGAAAAAAATGACGAACGTGAATTGCAGTCTGTATAATAAGTAATTTGTACGGCTGCCAACTCAAAACATTATTTCTGACTGTGACAAAAAATATCGCCCGACTGTATCATATTTGATACGTGGGGCCGCTAGAGGTTATGGCAGTATTGTGCTATGGTGGACATTCACCTACGTTTTTGTGGGACCGGTGGCAGTAATCGAAGAGACCATGACAGCTGTAGAGTAAGCGAATAGTATTGCGGACCACCTGCTTCCGTTAATGCTTGATTTCTGCCCCAACAGATTAGGCATCTTCCAGCAGGATAACAGCCCTTTACGCAAAGCCAGACTAGCATGGGAGTGAACTGCCGCTGATGTCTTGGCCACCATATTCTGCTGATCTGAACCTTATGGAACACATCTGGAACACTGGCGGTGCCGGCTCCTCTCCCACAAAAAACCAGCTGGTAATTCATGGGAAGAGCGTCACATGTGCGTAAACACTGGAGGTCGCAGACCTGCTGAAACTCTATGAATCCACGCCAAGCGGAATGCCTACTGTATTTGATTCCAGAAGCGGACCAACAAGCTATTAAACATGTACTCCTAATGATACGGTTCCTCAGCGTACGTTTCCTGTTTCACCTCGAAGCTACTTTTATTATAGAACTACACTCCTAGAAATGGAAAAAAGAACACATTGACACCGGTGTGTCAGACCCACCATACTTGCTCCGGACACTGCGAGAGGGCTGTACAAGCAATGATCACACGCACGGCACAGCAGACACACCAGGAACCGCGGTGTTGGCCGTCGAATGGCGCTAGCTGCGCAGCATTCGTGCACCGCCGCCGTCAGTGTCAGCCAGTTTGCCGTGGCATACGGAGCTCCATCGCAGTCTTTAACACTGGTAGCATGCCGCGACAGCGTGAACGTGAACCGTATGTGCAGTTGACGGACTTTGAGCGAGGGCGTATAGTGGGCATGCGGGAGGCCGGGTGGACGTACCGCCGAATTGCTCAACACGTGGGGCGTGAGGTCTCCACAGTACATCGATGTTGTCGCCAGTGGTCGGCGGAAGGTGCATGTGCCCGTCGACCTGGGACCGGACCGCAGCGACGCACGGATGCACGCCAAGACCGTAGGATCCTACGCAGTGCCGTAGGGGACCGCACCGCCGCTTCCCAGCAAATTAGGGACACTGTTGCTCCTGGGGTATCGGCGAGGACCATTCGCAACCGTCTCCATGAAGCTGGGCTACGGTCCCGCTCACGCCCCAACATCGTGCAGCCCGCCTCCAATGGTGTCGCGACAGGCGTGAATGGAGGGACGAATGGAGACGTGTCGTCTTTCAGCGATGAGAGTCGCTTCTGCCTTGGTGCCAATGATGGTCGTATGCGTGTTTGGCGCCGTGCAGGTGAGCGCCACAATCAGGACTGCATACGACCGAGGCACACAGGGCCAACACCCGGCATCATGGTGTGGGGAGCGATCTCCTACACTGGCCGTACACCACTGGTGATCGTCGAGGGGACACTGAATAGTGCACGGTACATCCAAACCGTCATCGAACCCATCGTTCTACCATTCCTAGACCGGCAAGGGAACTTGCTGCTCCAACAGGACAATGCACGTCCGCATGTATCCGGTGCCACCCAACGTGCTCTAGAAGGTGTACGTCAACTACCCTGGCCAGCAAGATCTCCGGATCTTTCCCCCATTGAGCATGTTTGGGACTGGATGAAGCGTCGTCTCACGCGGTCTGCACGTCCAGCACGAACGCTGGTCCAACTGAGGCGCCAGGTGGAAATGGCATGGCAAGCCGTTCCACAGGCCTACATCCAGCATCTCTACGATCGTCTCCATGGGAGAATAGCAGCCTGCATTGCTGCGAAAGGTGGATATACACTGTACTAGTGCCGACATTGTGCATGCTCTGTTGCCTGTGTCTATGTGCCTGTGGTTCTGTCAGTGTGATCATGTGATGTATCTGACCCCAGGAATGTGTCAATAAAGTTTCCCCTTCCTGGGACAATGAATTCACGGTGTTCTTATTTCAATTTCCAGGAGTGTACTTCGTAACTGGCCTGACTAAAGTACATGAAAGCGTCTCTAGAGAATACGGATGGTTTGTTTGGAAAGGGAGAATGCTACCCGTTGGCTTTATTCCCACCGGGGCTCGCTGGAATGAGTCACCAGTAAATAGTGTTAATCACGCACGACTTTCCACATGATGTATTTACTTACGGACGCAAATACCGACGGCAAACAGCTTTGTGTGACGTGAGTGAGTGATTTATTTCGGGCGTTTCAACATTTGTGAGACCCAAACATACACGCTTCGACGAACTGGAGAAGAAATACTGTCTGAAGATCGCCAGCATGGTTACTATCCAGTTTTTGAGGACAGTATCTACGTAATCACAACCGACGAATTGGGCCTATTAGCCTGGATTTATAACAGTTTCTAAGTCATCATTGAAATTAGAAAAAACATCTTCAAAATAAATGCGTCGGCAATTATGATCAAAATCTGTGCAGTGCATTTGTAAACAGTATTGCATTTTGTGATACCTTATTGTCCTCTGACCTCTGAAAAAAATTAGACATTTCCTAATCAGGATGGTTTTCCCCAAAGTAAATATACAAGGCTTAAAAAAACTGCTAGGAATTTTACTTCACAGTAATACTACTTTGGAATCTAAGAACGTGTTCTGAGCTCCAATGTAAAGGCGTACATCGAACACTATGATCCCCTCCATGCCAGGATACATGTCCTGAAAATATCGGTCGCGTTAAGGTTTAGCGTCTTTGGTTGATAATCAGAACATCCTGAATACTGAGTTCGACCTCTGCCAATGATTAAATTTTGAATAAAAGTCGTCGAGGCCTGGAAGGAGCTTGGGCGCACTCTCTTGCCTTTGTAGTGGGAGACGCCCCTAAGAGACGGTAAACGACTATCTCCATGAACATGCAGACGCCACTGGAATCTACCGTATGATGATACGCAATGTGTGTCCACACGGCCTGTAAATCGAAAAAAGTTTCATGATCACTTCACTGACAAAAGATTTATGATCAGTCCCCCATTCGGTTTTCCAGGTGAGGATTTGTAACAGGGACGTGACCACGAGAAAAACAGTTACAGGATGGGATGTCAGAAGTCTAAATGTAAGAGGTAAGCCTGGTAACTTGAAAAGGGAAATGTAATGGCTCAGATTTTAAGCCAAATGGAAATAGGATAAGAATTCTAGACAGACGAATAGGGAGTTATAACAGGAGTAGCAGAAAATGGTGTAATCTGAGTATGATTAGTCATGAATACGAACTTAAGTTGGAGAGTTCAGCGGTAAGATTATTCTCGTCATAATCGATAGAAAACCATCACCAACAACAACGGTTCAGGTATACATGCTGGCGTCACAAGTTGAAGACGAAGAGATGGAGGAAGGACATGGGGCTATTGAAAGTGTAATTCAATCTGTACATCGAGAAAGCAATGATGGAAATAAAATAAAGATTCAGGTGTGGAATTAAAATTCGAGGTGAAAGGGTATCAATGATTCGCTGATGACATTGCTATCCTGAGTGAAAGTGAAGAAGAATTTCATGATCTGCTGAACGGAATGAGTACAGAGTATGGACTGAGAGTAAATCAAAGAAAGGCGAAGGTAATGAGAAGTAGTAGAAATGAGAACAGCGAGAAACTTAATGGTCACGAAGTAGATGAAGTTGAGGAATTCTGCTACCTAGGCAGTAAAATAACCAATGACGGACGGAGCAAGGAGGACATCAAAAGTAGTCTAGCAATAGTAAAAGGGCATTTCTGGCCAAGATAAGTCTACTAAGACTTCCTGGCAGATTAAAACTGTGTGCCCGGCCGAGACTCGAATTCGGGACCGTTGCCTTTCGCGGGCAAGTGCTCTAACAACTGAGCTACCGAAGCACGACTCACGCCCGGTCCTCACAGCTTTACTTCTGCCAGTATCTCGTCTCCTAGCTGTGAGTACCGGGCGTGAGTCGTGCTTCGGTAGCTCAGTTGGTAGAGCACTTGCCCGCGAAAGGCAACGGTCCCGAGTTCGAGTCTCGGTCGGGCACACAGTTTTAATCTGCCAGGAAGTTTCATATCAGCGCAAACTCCGCTGCAGAGTGAAAATCTCATTCTGGATAAGTCTACTAATATCAAATATCGGCCTTAATTAGAGGAAGATATTTCTGAGAATGTACGTCTGGAGTACAGCATTGTATGGTAGTGAAACATGGGCTGTGCGAAAAACGGAATAGAAGAGAATCGAAGCATTTGAGGTGTGGTGCTACAGACGAATGTTGGAAATTAGGTAGACTGATAAGGTAAGGAATGAGGTGGTTCTGCGCAGGATTGGAGAGGAAAGGAATATGTTGAAAACACTGATACAGAGAAGGGACAGGATGATAGGACATCTGTACTTCCATGGTACTAGAGGGAGCTGTAGAGGGCAAAAGCTGTAGAGGAAGACAGATTGGAATACATCCAGCAAATAATTGAGAACTTAGGTTGCAAGTGCTACTTTGAGATGAAGAGGTTAGCACAGGAGAGGAGGAATTCGTGGCGGGACGCATCAAAACAGTCAGAAGACTGATGACAAAAAAAAGTGATGAAAATCTAATAATCATGGGGAAATGAGTCAATGTAATAGGTGAGTGAATAGAAGAAAGAGTCACAGTAGAATACGGGTTCGGTAGAGGGAATGAGAGAGAAGCAAGACAAAGTAAGTTCTGCAAAACATTTCTGTTAGTAATACCGAATTTGTTGTTCAGAAATAACAAGCGGAGGAGATATACTTGGCCTGAAGACATTGGAAGACGCCTGCCAGCTAATTTCCATCTTAGTGAGACAGATATTTTGAAATCATATACTGCATTGAAAGGTGTACGAGGAACATGTATACATTCAGATCGGAATTTAGTAATAATGAAGAGTAGACTGAGGTTTAAAAGAATAGTATGGCAGAACCACTGTGGAAGGTAGTGGGACGCTGGAGTACTAAGGAATGATGAGAAGTGTTTGTAGTTCTCTCAGGAATACACATGGTGATAACGAAGATTACAGTAGGTAGTTGAAAAAGAATGGACATGTCTAAACAGGGCAATGACAGAAGTTGGACAATCAAATATAGGTACAAAGAAGGTAAGTCCAAAGATGCCTTAGGTAACAGAAGAAATACTTCAGTTGATAGACGAAAGAATGAAGTATAAAATTGTAAAGTGACAGATAGGAATAAAACAATACAAATCACTTAGAAATGAAATAAAGTAGAAGTGCAGGGAGGCTAAAGTGAAACTGTTGCAGAAAAAAAATGTGAAGAATTCGAAAAATGAATGGTCGTCAAGGGACAAATTTAGCATATACAGAACTCAACAACTTTCGGTGAAATTAAACGCAAATGTGTCAACATTAGAAGTACAATAATAATTCCATAGTTAAACGCAGAGGAGAGAACGGATAGGTTCAAAGAGTGCACTGGAGGCCTACGAGGGAAGGAACTGTCTGTTGTGATAGAAGAAGAAATGGGAGTCGATATTAAAGACATAGGGGATTCACTATTAGAGCCAGAGTTTAACAGGGCTTTGCTGGTCCTGAGATCAAATAAGGCAGAAGGCACGATGTTCCACAGGATTTTTTGAAATCTATACGGGAAGTGCCGGCCGGTGTGGCCGTGCGGTTCTAGGCGCTTCAGTTTGGAACCGCGTGACCGCTACGGTCGCAGGTTCGAATCCTGCCTCGGGCATGGATGTGTGTGATGTCCTTAGGTTATTTAGGTTTAAGTAGTTCTAAGTTCTAGGGGACTGATGACCTCAGATGTTAAGTCCCATAGTGCTCAGAGCCATTTGAACCATATACGGGAGGTTCCAACAGAACGACTGTTCACCCTGGGTTTGTATTATTAACGAGACTGCAGGTATACCATCAGACTTCCGGAAGAATATCATCCACACGATCCCAAAGACAGGGAAGTGAAAATTATCTTTCAGTGAGCGTATTAGCCCGTGCATCAAAGTTGCTGGCAAGAATAATACGCAGAAGAGTGGAAAACGAAATTGAGTATCTGTTAGATGACGATTAGCATGGCTTTAGGAGAGATAGTTGTACCGAAGAGACACTTCTGACGTCGTGATGGATAATGGAAGCAACACTTAGGGAAAATCAAGACGTTTTCATAGGATTTGTCGTCCTAGGAAAAGTTTTGACGATCTAAAATTGTGAAATATTCTCAGAAAAGTAATTTTAAGCTATAGGGAAAGACGACTGCTGTTCAATGTGTCCAAAAATCAAGAGGGAAGAGTATAAGATAAAGCACCAAGTGCTCTGGCTGAAACGGGTGTGAGGCAAAGATGCAGCGTTTTTTCCCTATTCAGTCTTTACATCTAATAAGTAACTTCGTAAGAAGGTAGTTTCAGTAGTAGGATTAAAATTCAAGACGAACGGATCAGTGATAAGAGTAGCAGACAACACTGCAATTTTTAGCGTAAGTGAGGAAGAATTGCTCGACCTTTTGAATGGAATGGTGTAACCTAAGGACATCACACACATCCATGCCCGAGGCAGGATTCGAACCTGCGACCGTAGCAGTCTCGTGGTTCCGGACTGAGCGCCTAGAACCGCGAGACCACCGCGGCCGGCAAGTACGTCTTGATATTTATATTTACAACAGATCTGAAGATAGCGATGAGCAGAAACCGGTCATAAAGTGTAAAGAAATCAATGTAATCAAGATGGACTTGTGAAAATAAAAATCGTATGAAAATGCCTCGATATTTTTAAAGAATAGTATTGGGCCTAGTACGCTACCCTGCGGAACCTCGTCTTCTCGTCGCTTCCAAGATGTCCCGTGTACGAAATGACAGTTTTAATCCCGTTCTTGCTTTAAGCCATACCCATCTTTCGTGACGTTTAAGACCAATTTGCACGATTTCACGCAGTCGTCCACTTTCTCTAGGTCGACAAATCATACGAACATGCCTTGATTCTCTTAGCGAATAGTACTGGTCCTTGTGTGGTATCCTGAGGAATCTCATGTTCGCATCACTCTCAAGAAGTCGCCTGCCATACATATGGCTTCACTCCCTAATCTTTCGCACTATAGATTTTCGAACTTCTTGTTCCATTTCAGATTTTCGGACGCTTCTTTAATGTCGTCAGATCGTACGAAAGTCTCTTGATATTTCTTAAGTAGACATAATGGTCCTGGTATGCAACCCTGAGTACCCTTTTCTACGCGTTCGTCTCAAGATGTCCCTTTCCTACTCTTGTCACCTACAGCGTACATACATTTCATCTGAGGTTTCACACATTATGCACCATTTACGTTGCCGAATACTTCTTCTGTATTGGCAAACAGTACACAGGTGTCTTCATCCTTTTTATGGTACAGTATTGATCCTTGTACGCCACCCTGAGCAACCTCATCTGCGCGACCATAGCAAGACATCGCGTGCTCAGCGGACGCCAGCTCCTGCTATGTGGACGCCGCGGCGCCGTCCCGCGCCCGCGGCGGGCAGCGTCGCACGGCGTCGTGACGCAGGCGTGGCGGCGTGCGTGGGCGTCCCCACAGCCCGGCCGGCGCACGCCGCGCCATCGATCCGCGGGGCCGCTTTCCCCGCCGCACACGGGAGTCGGATGGGTTGCCTACTGCGAAGGGGCGCGTTGCTAATGACCAGAGCGGTCGAGCGGTTTCGACTCTTCGAACTATAGAAAATTTCGTCTGTTTTACGGTGTACGTCATTACACCTTCCTATTCGAAAAAAAAAATTGAGGTCAAAAGTAATGGCGCAGTATGCATAAATTATGTCTATACTGTACGTATGCACTTTCGGAGCAAAATGTGTGATTTCAGTCAATGAAACAATTAAATTCGTAAGAGCTCGTACTGAAACATTTCAAATAACATCTTTTCATTACGTGTTCCTTTTTGGGTCACCATTTATCTGATTGGTTCGATGCAGCCCTCCATGAATTCCTCTCTTGTGTCAACTTCGTGATCTCAGTGTGATCCCTTCTCAGCCCTTTCCGCATTATTCTTTCCTCGTCGGTTGTGCCAGGAACTTGCTCGTGTCTTATCTGTGTATCTCATTTTGAACATTCTTGTATTGCACCTTTCTATTTTCCCCAAAGTCCATGATTCCCTGCCACACAATGCTGTGATACAAGCGTACATACTCAGAAACTGCTTCCTCAATTTACAGTCTAAGTTTGATACCTGCATACCAATAGAGTTCTTTGCCAGGAATGCCCTCATTGCAATTGCTTACCTTCCTTGCATCTTCCGTAACGTGTTACTTTGCTTCGAAGGTTTCAGAATTCCTGAACTTCATCTTCTTTGTGGTCCCAATTTTGATGTTAATTTTATTGTTAGGCCTAAATTCGGTTCTATACTCACTACTTTCGTCTTTCTTCCGTGTACTGTAAGCTCATACCGGGTGTTAACTAGACCGTTCATTCCACTGAATTGCTCTTGTTCTCTTCCTAACTCTCACTGAAGAGGCCAATATCATCAGCGGATCTTATCATTGATGCATTTCAACCCTGATTTTGAGTCCCATTCCTGAAACATTCTTTTATTCCTGCCATTGCCTCTTCGATGTATAGATTGAACAGTATGAGCGAAAGACTGCGTCTCATATACTTTCTATCGTTGGCCCCTCGTTATAGTAGATACTTCACCGTCTGTCCCTATACCACACCCCTTTCCTCAAAATTTGCAATCTCTTGCAGAATTTTGCATTATCGATCGTTTTTTCTGTGTTGTCAAACACTATGAACGTATCCTTACCTTTCTTCAGCCTGGCATTCATTATCAGCTGCATCATCAAAACTGCCTCTCTCGTGCCTTTACCATTTCCGAAAGCCACACTGATCGTCATCTAACAGATCGTCAGTATTATTTTGCGTTCTTCTGTCTATTATTCCCGTCAGCATGTGAATGCAGAAATCGTTAAGATAATTGCATGATAGTTCTCGCACTCATTTGTCCTAGCTATCTTTGGGTATACGTGGCTACGTAAGTGTGCAGTTTGACTGTTGAGAAAAATTTCACTGAAAAGAAAATCACTTAGGCAACTTTCTGAAAATTTGTGGTTACATAGTTCGAGGAAAGAGGAAGAAGTCTGAGTGCCTCGTTAGGAAAATACAGGTAATTGGGAGGGGGGGGGGGAGGCAACAAAATTTGAAAGCCCTAAGAAGACGCTCGTGTAACTGTGTCCTGAGGAGAGGAAGGCGCGACGTTGTCGTGAAGTGGTAAAATTCTTCGAAGTCCATAACTTTGTCAGGTGATTTTGGCAGTGTTGCCACAAAGATAGGTCGTCAATTCCGCTTCATGCTGGCCGAATGTCCCTTGCTGATTCTAAACGTCACAGTGTCAATATTTCCTTTCAGAAGAATTGAGATAGGGGAGACTGTTTACATCGTTTCCAGAATATTCTCTAAAATGACCACGACCCAGATAGATAGACATATCGTTGGCCTTCATTCAGTGAAAGCCATAAACCAGATCTGGGTTGAACGTTTTGCAAAGCCTGAATGCGACGTAGAACAGAGCAACGATGGCTAAGGTATTGATACAACTTCCTTAAAATCCTCAGCAGCTCTTAAAACCGTTAAGACATCATTCAAGCCTTTTTTACCTATAGTGAAACATATAGATGCTGTTATACGACGAATAGGAAATATTTTAGGAGGTGTAGGATAAAATAACACGTGAATAAGAAAACATGCGGTTACAGAAGTAAGTTTCCACTTCGCGACGTTCAAGTTACGAATTTGTGCTTGACTATACAGGAGTGAAGTTGTGACAATGTTTTTTGATGACTAGTTCGACTGTATTGTTTAAGCGTGCTGCGTGTATTTATTAGGTCTACAACTTTGCGTCCACCGTTTTCAATAGATGGCAGTGACGGTAAGTGGCGGTGCAGGTGGAAGATCGTAAGTTTCATACAATAAGCTTAGCATTTGTAAACATAATGCGATCAAAATATTACTCTATTTCTGATTGCATCATAAAGTTAGTATCGATTGAATGTGTCAACTTGAGAGCATAATTCACATCATTGGTGGTTGAGGCTTACAAACAGTTGGGTAAGACCAGTAACGAGAGGCCTGTTAGTGAAAGAACGTGCAGAGAATGGTTTCAGCGCTTCACGAACGGTGACTGACGTCGAAGACCGGGGTGGCAGTGGAAGAGGGAAGGTTACCAGGCTCCTGGAACCTATAGAAACAGTCGCAGGGGATCGTTATTGAAAGCAGTTGATGCGTTTTAGCCACGAACTGAAAGACAAACGGCCACAATGCAGCTATAGACGTGTAAAGGTGACTGCAGCGCGGAAGTGCTCGACCCCACGTCGCAAAGGTGGGAAGTCCTACTCCAGCCGTTGTATTCTTCACCCGCTGCTCCCTCTGACTGCCACCTTCTTCCGATCAATGGCACACATCCGACCAATTGCAAAAATCGATCGATTCATGGATCTCCTCGAAAGACGGCCAGTTCTTCCTCCGCGAAATTCGTATGCTGCCCGAAATATGGCGAAAAGTAGGGGCCAGCGATGCCCAATATTTGAATCACAAATGTTTTGTAATATTTCACAACGATACCCTAACTTCCAGAGAAGACCTCGAAAACAAAGTTGTAGGCCTACCAGAACTACTCACTGTGCCCATTTGGCATTTGTGTCCAGGTTTTGTAATGAAGACGCTGCTGCTGCTTCTAGAGAATACGGGACACAATTTTCTATTAGCATTGTTTACTTGTGTTTTCGCTAATCTGCGTCAGACTTTTGGTGTGCCCAGCAGTTATACACCGAAGAGCCAAAGAAATTGGTACACCTGCCTAAATCGTGTAGAGCCCTCGCGAGCACGCAGGAGTGCCGCAGCATGACATGGCATGGACTCGACTAATGTCTGAAGTAGTGCTGGGGCGAACTGACACCATGAATCCTGCAGGGCTGTCCATAAATTCTTAAGAGTACGAGAGGCTGGAGATACCTTCTGAACAGCACGTTGCAAGGAATCCCAGATAGCTCAATAAGATTCATGTCTGGGGAGTTTGGTGGCCGGCGGAAGTGTTTAAACCCAGAAGAGCGTTCCTGGAGCCACTATGTAGCAATTCTGGACGTATGGGGTGTCGTATCGTACTGCTCGAATTGCCGAAGTCCGTCGGAATGCATACCTTATGTACGTGTCACCTGTCAGAGTCGTATCCAGGTGTACCAGGAGTCCCATATCCAACAGCACACGGCCCACACTATTACAGCTTGAACAGTGCCCTGCTGACATGCATGATCCATGCATTCATCAGGTTGGCTCCATAACCGTACACTTCCATCCGCTACATACAATTCGAAACGAGACTCGTCCGACCAGGCAACATGTTTCCAGTTATCAATAGTCCTACGTCGCTGTTGACGGGCCAGGCGTGGCGTAAACCTTTGTGTCGTGCAGTAATCAAAGATACACGAGTGGGCCTTCGGCTCCGAAAACCCATATTGATGAAGTTTCGTCGAATGGTTCGTACGCTTACACTTGCTGATGGCCCAGCACTGAAACCTCCAGCAATCTGTGGAAGGCTTGCATTCCTGTCTCGTCCAACGATTCTCTCCAGTCGTCGTTGGTTCCGTTCTTGCAGGGTCTTTTTCCGGCCGCAGCCACGTCGAAGATCTGATGTTTTACCGGATTCCTGACATTCGAGGTACATTCGTGATGTGTTCGTACGGTAAAATCCCCACTTGGTCGCTACCTCGGAGCTGCTGTGTCCCATTGCTCGTGCGCCGACTATAACACCACGTTCAAACTCACTTAAACCGTCATAACCTGCCATTGTAGCAACAGTAACTGAACTAACAATTGTGGCAGACACTTGTTATCTTAATTAGACGTTGCCTACCGCAGCGCCGTATTCTGCCTGTTTACATATCTTTGCATTTGAATACGCATGCCTACACCCGTTTCTTTGGCGCTTCAGTGTATCTCATCTGTACCTGAAAGTGATCAGAGTGTGAACGAGACACAAGACGTTATTCAGTTGACAGAACGGCGTCATTCAACTACCAAACGCAGAATTTATACTTATAGCGACGTTGCATATACAAGACGATGGCAGACATTAGGTGTGCACGGCCTCTATCCACATCATATACAGCGAATTCAATCTTTTGAGGATGCGATGAGGCTAGACGATTCGAATTTGCTCTTTAAAGATTTTTTTATAGCCAAGATAGCGTTCAAAACTAGTTTTGTTGTTCGCTTTCTACAATTGAAACTGTCATTTTCAGATCTTCAAACATTTTTTTGGTTGTACGTAATGTTCCAATGTTGTTTCATTACTCAAGCTACGTTAACATTTTAGTGGAGAGTACGTTTCACATTCCACACAGTTTTGTCAAAAATAAACCCTCTGTGGAATATGAAATATACTGCCCACTAAAATGTTAAAGTTGCATGAGTAACGGAAGCACAGTGGAACATGACATACAAAGCTTTTTGAAGATCTGAACTTATCAGTTTTAGCTGTCTAAACCCATCAATAAAAAATAGTTTCTGGCGCGATATTGGCTATAAAAAATTTCTTAAAAGTACACACAGATCGCTCCTAACCATGAGAAACATCAATAGAATTTTGTCGTTGGCAAATTACTTATCACCGAGTAATGCCACCAATCGCACTCTTCTTCTTTTCGGGTCATCAGTCTTCTGACTGGTTTGATGCGGCGAATCCCTCTCCTGTTCGTCTCAGCGTAGCACTTGCAACATACGTCCTCTATTATTTGTTGAATGTATTCCCATCTCTGTCTTCCTCTACAGTTTTTGCCCTCTACAGCTCCCTCTAGTACCATGGAAGTCATTCCCTCATGTCTTAACAGATGTCCTATCATCGTGTCCCTTCTCCTTATCAGTGTTTGCCACATGTTTCTTTCCTCTCCGATTCTGCGCAGAACCTTCTCATTCCTTACCTTGGATCAGTCAACCTAATTTTCAACATTAGTCTGTAGCGCCACATCTCAAATTCTTCGATTCTCTTCTGTTCCGCTTTTCCCACAGTCCATGTTTCACTACCATACAAGGCTGTACTCCAGACATACACTCCTGGAAATTGAAATAAGAACACCGTGAATTCATTGTCCCAGGAAGGGGAAACTTTATTGACACATTCCTGGGGTCAGATACATCACATGATCACACTGACAGAACCACAGGCACATAGACACAGGCAACAGAGCATGCACAATGTCGGCACTAGTACAGTGTATATCCACCTTTCGCAGCAATGCAGGCTGCTATTCTCCCATGGAGACGATCGTAGAGATGCTGGATGTAGTCCTGTGGAACGGCTTGCCATGCCATTTCCACCTGGCGCCTCAGTTGGACCAGCGTTCGTGCTGGACGTGCAGACCGCGTGAGACGACGCTTAATCCAGTCCCAAACATGCTCAATGGGGGACAGATCCGGAGATCTTGCTGGCCAGGGTAGTTGACTTACACCTTCTAGAGCACGTTGGGTGGCACGGGATACATGCGGACGTGCATTGTCCTGTTGGAACAGCAAGTTGCCTTGCTGGTCTAGGAATGGTAGAACGATGGGTTCGATGACGGTTTGGATGTACCGTGCACTATTCAGTGTCTCCTCGACGATCACCAGTGGTGTACGGCCAGTGTAGGAGATCGCTCCCCACACCATGATGCCGAGTGTTGGCCCTGTGTGCCTCGGTCGTATGCAGTCCTGATTGTGGCGCTCACCTGCACGGCGCCAAACACGCATACGACCATCATTGGCACCAAGGCAGAAGCGACTCTCATCGCTGAAGACGACACGTCTCCATTCGTCCCTCCATTCACGCCTGTCGCGACACCACTGGAGGCGGGCTGCACGATGTTGGGGCGTGAGCGGAAGACGGCCTAACGGTGTGCGGGACCGTAGCCCAGCTTCATGGAGACGGTTGCGAATGGTCCTCGCCGATACCCCAGGAGCAACAGTGTCCCTAATTTGCTGGGAAGTGGCGGTGCGGTCCCCTACGGCACTGCGTAGGATCCTACGGTCTTGGCGTGCATCCGTGCGTCGCTGCGGTCCGGTCCCAGGTCGACGGGTACGTGCACCTTCCGCCGACCACTGGCGACAACATCGATGTACTGTGGAGACCTCACGCCCCACGTGTTGAGCAATTCGGCGGTACGTCCACCCGGCCTCCCGCATGCCCACTATACGCCCTCGCTCAAAGTCCGTCAACTGCACATACGGTTCACGTCCACGCTGTCGCGGCATGCTACCAGTGTTAAAGACTGCGATGGAGCTCCGTATGCCACGGCAAACTGGCTGACACTGACGGCGGCGGTGCACAAATGCTGCGCAGCTAGCGCCATTCGACGGCCAACACCGTGGTTCCTGGTGTGTCCGCTGTGCCGTGCGTGTGATCATTGCTTGTACAGCCCTCTCGCAGTGTCCGGAGCAAGTATGGTGGGTCTGACACACCGGTGTCAATGTCTTCTTTTTTTCCATTTCCAGGAGTGTACATTTTCAGAAATTTCTTCCTCAAATTAAGGCCGATATTTGAAATTAAGAGTCTCCTTGTGGCCAGGAACGCCCTTTTTTCCACTGCTAGTCTGCTTTTGATGTCCTCCTTGCTCCGTCTGTCACTTGTTACTTTACTGCCTAGGTAGCAGAATTCCTTGAATTCATCTACTTCGTGACCATCGATCCTGTTATTAAGTTTCTCATTTCTACTACTTCTCATTACCTTCGTCTTTTTTTCAGGTTATCTCAGTACATACTCTGTACTCATTAGACTGTTCATTCCGTTCATTAGATCATGTAATTCCTCTTCACTTTCACTCAGGATATCAATGTCATCAGCGAATTGTATCAATGATATCCTTTCACCTTGAATTTTAATTCTACTCCTGAACTTTTCATTTATTTCCATCATTGCTTCCTCGATGTACTCATACTGTTTACTTAGAAAGCGTAACTCACATCGGTGGGTCGCCGAAAACCAACATGCGTTTAAGGAGACTCATTTTCAGGAGCGTCTTCTCTGTAAATGTGTTGTGCGGTATAATGGCCAGCCAGGTGATTGGGCTTGTTGTGTTAGCGCATTGTCTAATAGGGTTCCGTTTTCTTCACTTTCTCGAAAAAGAACTTTCATTATTATTGGAAAAGGTTCCTTCGGCTACAATGATGGAATTTTCGTTCCAGAGTGACAAGGACCTTGCAGATTCTAGTGGTCAGGATACAGATCCTATAAACCAACGCCCTCCGGAAGATGGATGGGCGGAAATGGTCTCGTTTCTTGGCCACCAATGTCCGCGGCCGCTACTCTTTTTCAAAAGAAAAAAAGTGAACACAACGGATGAATTGATTGTTTCTGTTACGAGTAGTGCTGGCCTCAAAAAACACACCAAGACGACGTCAGAAGATGGTTCAAAAAATGGTTCAAATGGCTCTGAGCACTATGGGACTTAACATCTGTGGTCATCAGTCCCCTAGAACTTAGAACTACTTAAACCTAACTAACCTAAGGACATCACACACATCCATGCCCGAGGCAGGATTCTAACGTGCAACCGTAGCAGCCTCGCGGTTCCAGACTGAGCGCCTAGAACCGCTAGGCCAACGCGGCCGGCGACGTCAGAAGAGCTTAACGTGGTGTTGTGAAGGGAATCGTATTTTCTCGCTTTGAAATGTTCTGTAGTCATGAGGTATTGTGAACAAGTGTTTCTTGTTAGCGTTGCATTAATAACATCAGTGCAGTACATGTGAATACGAGATTTGCAATAACAGTGTCGTCCAAGAACACGTTCACCGGCCGAGAAGACAACGTCCTGCTGCAAAACGTTCCTCGCAGTTCGACAATAGTAATGGACAAAACCCATACCACACTGTGCGATGCACAAAGCTTCAAAAGTGCAGTGGACGGAAGCTGATATTTTGCTGCGGGTACAAAGAAATGTTCCGTGAGATAAAGTTTAACGAAGAGTGTATAAGGCGAAGTTAATGGAATTCGTAGTATTGTACAAGTCAAAACTCTACGCTACCAGGTCGACGAAATGGCCAACGGTAAAGGGCATAGTTTAATCAGGATTCCTCCTTATCAAGCTCATTTCAGTCCGACTGAGAGTATATGGGCCTATGTGAAAAGTGTTGTGGCAAAAAAACAGCAAGAAGTTTACCGTCATTGATGCTGAAATTCTGACAAAAGAAGCTACTGCAAATGCTACACGACAGGACAGCTCTTAAGTTGTCAGCCATGCCAGGAAGGTAGTTGAGGAGCCTTTCTTGAAGGAATGAGACGAGTACTGAGGAAGTTGCTATGTTAAAATCTGCTTCTTTTGTCAGAACACGGCAGAGTTAAGAAATATTCATCTCACTAACATTGCAATGCAGTTGAAATTGCGACAGAATACCGAATTAGTCTATTGTTAAACTAACAACCAGGTGTAAGGCAGGTCATTACATTCTCAGTATAAAAATAAACGTGTAACTTCATCTCTTATATTGTTACAAAACCCACAGCAATTCTCGTTTCACCAGCCACCGATGGCCCTCATTAATTACATTATTTGATTGAAAAAAATCTGTTGTCTCCTGAAGATCGCAGTAGATATGCAAGTTTCGCATATCAATCATATGGCAAAAAACTCTCGTCTTTGCGTGCGATCATTTGCCAAGATCTTGTTTAGATATCTCAAAACATTTATAAGATACGAAGAATTTATGAATATTTCATTCTAGCTTTTTCACTGACTCACGATTTCGTGACGGAGCGCTTTACATACATTCCATTTTCTCGAGATTGGAAACAGACAGCTGGATCCTTCCGAATTTAAAGAATAATTCAATATATTATCTACATGTAATCCGCAGGAACATCTAACCTAACACGCACCACGCACACAAATTCATACCCACACGAATTTTTCACTGCAAACTAAGAATTTCTTGTATTAGTTTATGTATTATTGACACATCGCAACAACTATGACCACTAATGGAATGACAGGCGGTACATCACGAAGCTGATGAATTAAACTACAGAATTTTCTAGAATAGTTTCTTGAAAATCGTTTCAGAAAGGTCGCAGATCGGACGGGCTCGTGTTCACGCAGTCAAACGACCCTCCCAGATTCCGCGCCGAGCAGGACTGCCATTACACTGCCGTCACCCGCTGACGCGCGCAGCACACGCTGTCGGCTACGCTTCCCTCCACTCGCTCCGTACTGAACTGTCAAAAGTCGCAACTTATTTTAAACGTATTATAAGCGAAAAGATTTTAACTGTTTGTGCTTATTTCCAGTTTTTCAATACGTGCTCTTACGAGGGTGAGTCAAATAAAAACCTTAAATTTGTAATAACAAATCGAAATTTCGTGCCGTTATCCTGTAAGTTGGTAAGCGTGCTACAAACAGCGTGCAGAATGGCCTGTAGGTGGCAGTATAGTACGGATGCACACATACCGTCGCAGTATCAGTATAAAGATAGCCGCCCCACTTGCGACTTGCACCAGGAAAGAACAGCGTTTTGCTATTCGGTTTTTGAGTAGTGAAGGTGTGAAACCTATTGAAATTCATCGACGAATGGAGGTTCAGTACTCAAAAATGGCTCTGAGCACTATGGGACTTAACATCTGTGGTCATCAGTCCCCTAGAACTTAGAAGTACTTAAACCTAACTAACCTAAGGACATCACATATACCCATGCCCGAGGCAGGATTCGAACCTGCGACCGTAGCGGTCACGCGGTTCCAGACTGTAGCCCCTAGAACCGCTCGGCCACTACGGCAGGCGAGGTTCAGTACTGTGATGCAGCAGCAAGTGATGCAGCAGGAAGTGTACGAATGGAGTAGAAAGTTCGCAAATGGTGTGACTTCAGTGGAAGATGCTCCTTGTCCAGGTCAGGCACAACGAGTTGTGACTCCACAGAACATTGCAGCAGTTGAAGCCATAGTGGAGGAAAACCGCCGAGTGACACTGAATGACATTGCAGCATTTTTACAGATTAGTCATGGGTCAGCACACCACATTGTGCGTGATGTGCTCCAGTTTAACAAATTGTGCGTAAGATGGGTGCCACGGCAGCTGATTTCTGAAATGAGAGAACGACCTGTTGATGCTTGTGAAGAACGTCTTCGGTGCTTTGAACGAGAAGATCATGGCTTCCTTGCAAGAATCGTTACTGGGGACTAAACCTGGGTTCACTTCCACCAACCGGAAACGAAGAGAGCGAGTAAGAAATGGCGCCATTCATCACCAAAACCAAAGAAGTTTCGAACAGAACCATCAGCAGGGAAGGTTATGCTGACTCTCTTTTGGGACGAAAAAGGCGTCTTTGGAGCATTACATGCCTAGAGGGACCACCGTCACCAGTGCATCATACACAGGTCTCCTAAAAAATCATCTGCGACCCGCAATCAAATCAAAGCGACGTGGACTGCTGTCAGCAGGTGTCCTTTTGCAACATGACAATGCAAGGCCCCACACTGCCTGTACAACAGTTGCAAGAATCACAGACCTGCATTTTGAGTGTCTTTCTCATCCACCATACTCACCAGACCTTTCCCACGTGATTTCCATATGTTTGGACTAGTCAAAGACTCAATGGTATGAAAGAAGTTCCATTCTAATGGGGAGGTACGCCACGCAATGCATGAGTGGTTGCGCGGACTAGCAAAAGAATCTTTTTCTAAAGGAATTTATGCACTTAGTAAGCGCTGGAGGACTTGCATTGAGCGTGGGGGAGATTATGTTGGAAAGTGATACAGTTTTGTACCACTTCTGCACAATAAATAATATTTTTTTAAAAAAAGTATCAAGTTTAATGCTTCATTGGCTGATGTGCTACATTTCTGTATCACTTCCCATTGAAGTCTCGTTCGAGGCTTTATGCGCACTGCTCCTTGTATTTTTCTTATAGTAACTAATCTCAAATCTCTGTCATTCAGTCAACTCAACATTTTACACACAAATTAGTAACAGTCACCATTAAAATCAGTCTTGATCACAGATTTATTTATCCTGGTAACCGGTTTCGACCAAACCTGTGGTCATCTTCAGACCCACAAGTCAAAGTCTGATCACAGGCTACATACATTAAAGAAAATAGTTTATAAAATTACAAAGTTATAAAACAACGAATTAGCAAAAGACTGTATGAGCAGGAGCCTCCTTCTGGTGGTAAATCACTGCTAGATACAGCAACGCACATCTTACTTATGTACTGGAGGCTCCGCACACTTTTGACAGAATGATGTCATCGCTAATCGATGCGTTAAAAGTCAAATACCAACGTAAAATTTCGTAATTAAAAGAACGATGACAAGAATGAAAAATAAAATAAGATACATGGAACTTTGCTGGTTCAACCTCTATTGTCAGATAAAATATTAAACATATGCGATAAATGAAAATCGTTTCGACAGTACATTGGTTGCCCTCTCTGGCCCTGTTGGAGAACCATTTAGAAGCTACTGGTTGCCATGGTAAGTATAGACGTCATTCCATAGATGTGGCAGCAGGCTACTCTCCAACGAGGTTGTTGTAATATCGATAGGCTAACACTGTCACGCCAGACGACGTACCATGAACACCAGCATGTTGTTATGGAAACGACATACGCTCTACCAAGGGCGCTTTCCATTAAAGAGGCGGCAAAAATCGTTGACTGATGTATTGTAGTAAATGCTGCACACATACATTTACAAGGTGTAACAAGAGACATCCATTTGTATAGATTATTCGATAGATAATAATTAGTTATTGCGGATGGAGTGTAGCCATGTATGGAAGTGAAACATGGACGATAAATAGTTTAGACAAGAAGAGAATAGAAGCTTTCGAAATGTGGTGCTACAGAAGAACGCTGAAGATTCGATGGGTAGATCACATAACTAATGTGGAGGTACTGAATAGAATTGGGGAGAAGAAGGGACCGGTTGGTAGGACATATTCTGAGGTACCAAGGGATCACAAATTTAGCATTGGAGGGCAGCGTGGAGGGCAAAAATCGCAGAGGGAGACCAAGAGATGAATACACTAAGCAGATTCAGAAGGATGTAGGTTGCAGTAGGTACAGGGAGATGAAGAAGCTTGCACAGGACAGGGTAGCATGGAGAGCTGCATCACACAAGTCTCTGGACTGAAGACCATAACAACAACAACAAGAACAAACAGGTGAGAACTGAGAAAGAAAGTAATCGAGAGGGCACCGTACTCGTGCATATTCTTAAAATACTGCCTGCAAATTTTGTATGTAACAGTGTTAAACGGAACTGCTATGCTTTATTTTACATGTCAGTCTTATAAACAAAAATATGGTTAAAGTATAAGAAAAGTATTATAAGACGAAGAATAAAACAATGACAGTGTAAGGTACGGAATTAACAGGTACCTGTGACAAACACTGAAGCAGGTGACATGCATTATTGGTAATAAAATATATTCAGTAATTTATACATATATAATAACAATTTATATTAACTTTTGTTTCTTTGTAAAATGTAAAGGAAAAGAAAAAACTGAAGATTAGCCAAAACTTAAGAAACCTAATATGTTATCACAGAATAAGATCATTTGCACTATAAGTATATAGAAAATGTTTAAGAAAGAAATATAGAATGAATCATGTATATACCATTAGTCAGAAAGTAGAGTGAATTTAAAATACAATACTACAAGCCGTAGTGTCAGAATATTAAAAGGATCTGAATTTGCATTACGCAGTCTTAAAGCGAGGCAGAAGTAAACATTCTAAAACCAGATTGTCAGACATAAAATAATATTTGTCAAAATAATAAAGGTTACAAACTATAAAAGTTTTATAAATGTTTGAATAATTTTAACAAATAAGAGACAGAAGAGTGAGCATTCTAAAGCAATCGTCAAAAAGCTCTAAGAAATGTTTGTCTTTGAATTCAAGCTGCTCATTTAAAACAGATAACGGTTTACTTTTGTAAAGTGAACAGATTTCAATTTCTTCTAAAGTATTTAGCAGAAGCCCTTTTGGTACATTGTGTAATATTTTCAAATTGCTTGAAATGTAACCCTTAGAGTGATTGTATTCATCAAGATGTTGACCAAATATTGATTTGTTGCGTGTAGTACCAGTAGCATGTTCCTTAAAACGTGTTAAAAAGTTACGGCTAGTTTGACCAATATATTGTTTCTCACAGTCGTTACATGGTATTTTGTAACAGCCCGACTTTTGATATTTATTTGATTCCCCGATTATGAGTTTCGGTTTCATCTGTAGTGGGTTGTTGGTTTTGAATGCTATTGTCATATTTGTATTCTTTAATAATTTATATATACTTATATATACTTTTTTTAATTTGTTGGCCTTTGTCATCAAACAATTATCCAGAGAATTGAGAAACTACAGATGTGGCATAGAATATGATATATACAGCATAGGCGTTAGACGTTATGTTCATTGCAGATAAGCATCATGGAACACTTTCTACATTCACACACTCAGTGCAGTCCATACAGGGTGTTACAAAAAGGTACGGCCAAACTTTCAGGAAACATTCCTCACACCCAAATAAAGAAAAGATGTTATGTTGACATGTGTCCGGAAACGCTGAATTGCCAAGTTAGAGCTCATTTTACTTTCGTCAGTATGTACTGTACTTCCTCGATTCACCGCCAGTTGGCCCAATTGAAGGAAGGTAATGTTGACTTCAGTGCTTGTGTTGACATTCGACTCATTGCTCTACAGTACTAGCATCAAGCACATCAGTACGTAGCATCAACTGGTTAGTGTTCATCACGAACGTGGTTTTGCGGTCAGTGCAATGTTTACAAATGCGGAGTTGGCAGATGCCCATTTGATGTATGGATTAGCACTGGGCAATAGCCGTGGCGCGGTACGTTTGTATCGAGACAGATTTCCAGAACGAAGGTGTCCCGACAGGAAGACGTTCGAAGCAATTGATCGGCGTCTTAGGGAGCACGGAACATTCCAGCCTATGAGTCGCGACTGGGGAAGACCTAGAACGACGAGGACACCTGCAATGGACGAGGCAATTCTTCGTGCAGTTGACGATAATCCTAATGTCAGCGTCAGAGAAGTTGGTGCTGTACAAGGTAACGTTGACCACGTCACTGTATGGAGAGTGCTACGGGAGAACCAGTTATTTCCGTACCATGTACAGCGTGTGCAGGCACTATCAGCAGCAGATTGGCCTCCACGGGTACACTTCTGCGAATGGTTCATCCAACAATGTGTCAATCCTCATTTCAGTGCAAATGTTCTCTTTACGGATGAGGCTTCATTCCAACGTGATCAAACTGTAAATTTTCACAATCAACATGTGTGGACTGACGAGAATCCGCTCGCAATTGTGCAATCACGACATCAACACAGATTTTCTGTGAACGTTTGGGCAGGCATTGTTGGTAATGTCTTGATTGAGCCCTATGTTCTTCCACCAACGCTCAATGGAGCACGTTATCATGATTTTATACGGGATATTCTACCCGTGCTGCTAGAACATGTGCCTTTACAAGTACGACACAACATGTGGTTCATGCACGATGGAGCTCCTGCACATTTTGGTCGAAGTGGTCGTACGCTTCTCAACAACAGATTCGGTGACCGATGGATTGGTAGAGGCGGACCAATTCCATGGCCTCCACGCTCTCCTGACCTTAACCCTCTTGACTTTCATTTATGGGGGCATTTGAAAGCTCTTGTCTACGCAACCCCGGTACCAAATGTAGAGACTCGTCGTGCTCGTATTGTGGACGGCTGTGATACAATACGCCATTCCCCAGGGCTGCATCAGTGCATCAGGGATTCCATGCGACGGAGGGTGGATGCATGTATCCTCGCTAACGGAGGTCATTTTGAACATTTCCTGTAACAAAGTGTTTGAAGTCACGCTGGTACGTTCTGTTGCTGTGTGTTTCCATTCCATGATTAATGTGATTTGGAGAGAAGTAATAAAATGAGCTCTAACATGGAAAGTAAGCGTTTCCGGACACATGTCCACATAACATATTTTCTTTCGTTGTGTGTGAGGAATGTTTCCTGAAAGTTTGGCCGTACCTTTTTGTAACACCCTGTATATCGCAACTTCTTACGCTGGAACCTTTGTGTCTGACATACAACTGGATATCTGCTTCTTGCAAAAACCGGACAATACTGACGTAATCAGTTATGGTCAACTGTCGAAACAGGTCATTCAAAGATGTAAGTTGGGGAATTCCTCCTCTGATCAAGGCCTTAAGAAACCTGCAGCGTTGTCTGTCATGGCGTGAAGACCCTAGTATCACATGGTTGAGGTCTGCAATCACAGTTGCGTGTCCTGTACAAATCGGTTGTTCTAAAGGTCTCAACGTAAATTTAAGTAGATCAGAATTGCACACCTAAAGTTTAGCACCCAAAGAATGAACCGAGAAATTAACTAATTTGATGATACTATATATCTAAAATATTAAATGAAAACCGCTCTAAATTCTTTTAAACCGTCGTTTTTTCCCCGTTTGACTTTTTCTTTTTTGCTTTTTTCGCGTTACTAGTACACCGAAAAGCGCAAAGCACCGTGTTTAAACAAGGCAGCACGCCCAGCAACACGTGTACAGGCGCTGTGAACGAAATATCCCGGCACGAGAGAGCTTAACTGCTTTTAAATTTTTCCGGTGCAGTTGGGTGCAGCAGCAGCTGTTAGGTTTCCGCACTCTGCCGGAGGCGTAACGATCGATTGTGGTTCATAACAATAACTCAGGAAGCTGAAGTTCAGTTTCTCGCTTTCTAGGACACCCACCGTGTATTTGCATACAACATGCATAGAGCCACTGATCAGAACTGTTGCGTATTTGACACTTCCTGAGCAAAGTGTTGTGCACGGACGTAGGGTTTAGCTTCCAGTAATCGAGGCAGAGCAATTTCCTTCCTCGTATTACTTACCGAACACCGCCTCTACTTGAGACACCAAATACAGACGCCACTAGGCCTGTTGTCTATCGAAATTACAGGGTTATTACAAATGATTGAAGCGATTTCACAGCTCTACAGTAACTTTATTATTTGAGATATTTTCACAATGCTTTGCACACACATACAAAAACCCAAAAAGTATTTTTAGGCATTCACAAATGCTCGATATGTGCCCCTTTAGTGATTCGGCAGACATCAAGCCGATAATCAAGTTCCTCCCACACTCGGCGCAGCATGTCCCCATCAATGAGTTCGAAAGCATCGTTGATGCGAGCTCGCAGTTCTGGCACGTTTCTTGGTAGAGGAGGTTTAAACACTGAATCTTTCACATAACCCCACAGAAAGAAATCGCACGGGGTTAAGTCGGGAGAGCGTGGAGGCCATGACATGAATTGCTGATCATGATCTCCACCACGACCGATCCATCGGTTTTCCAATCTCCTGTTTAAGAAATGCCGGAGATCATGATGGAAGTGCGGTGGAGCACCATCCTGTTGAAAGATGAAGTCGGCGCTGTCGGTCTCCAGTTGTGGCATGAGCCAATTTTCCAGCATGTCCAGATACACGTGTGCTGTAACGTTTTTTTCGCAGAAGAAAAAGGGGCCGTAAATTTTAAACCGTGAGATTGCACAAAACACGTTAACTTTTGGTGAATTGCGAATTTGCTGCACGAATGCGTGAGGATTCTCTACCGCCCAGATTCGCACATTGTGTCTGTTCACTTCACCATTAAGAAAAAATGTTGTTTCATCACTGAAAACAAGTTTCGCACTGAACGCATCCCCTTCCATGAGATGTGGCAACCGCGCCGAAAATTCAAAGCGTTTGACTTTGTCATCGGGTGTCAGGGCTTGTAGCAATTGTAAACGGTAAGGTTTCTGCTTTAGCCTTTTCTGTAAGATTTTCCAAACCGTCGGCTGTGGTACGTTTAGCTCCCTGCTTGCTTTATTCGTCGACTTCCGCGGGCTACGCGTGAAACTTGCCCGCACGCGTTCAACCGTTTCTTCGCTCATTGCAGGCCGACCCGTTGATTTCCCCTTACAGAGGCATCCAGAAGCTTTAAACTGCGCATACCATCGCCGAACGGAGTTAGCAGTTGTGGATCTTTGTTGAACTTCGTCCGGAAGTGTCGTTGCACTGTTATGACTGACTGATGTGAGTGCATTTCAAGCACGACATACGCTTTTTCGGCTCCTGTCGCCATTTTGTCTCACTGCGCTCTCGAGCGCTCTGGCGGCAGAAACCTGAAGTGCGGCTTCAGCCGAACAAAAGTTTATGAGTTTTTCTACGTATCTGTAGTGTGTCGTGACCATATGTCAATGAATGGAGCAACAGTCAATTTATGAAATCGCTTCAATCATTTGTAATAGCATTGTACATGTATCCAATGTCAAATTGACTTCAGGAGGGCTACATGCTTAGATGTGTAAATGACTAACATTGCAAAGAAACGCCGCAAAGTACATTCCTCGAAAACACAAAAGGCAAGCACCAAAAAGGAGAGGAGGAAACGAAATGAAATTTCACACACCGTCGGGGATATGTGATGTTATTTTTAGCGATTACAAAATCGACACAAATTTACAAAGGTCTTGGCAGTGCGAGCCATCTTACCGGTATGCCTTTGCAACTCCACTGGTGTGGACGCATGAACAGATTCACCTGTGGTGGCTGCCACAAAGTCGTCGGATCCTCATCTGAGGCAAACTGGCAGGCTGACTCTTCAACTGGTCTTTGGTATTCCTTTGATGTTCATCAAAAAAGAAATGTCTAGAACATGAGCCTCCTATAAGCCTTGGCCAAGACAGCCTAATTCGTTTCGTCTGAAATCTTTGATCGCTCAGAACGGCATTTGTCTAACACGCTGCCTGTTTCTTTAAATTTTGTGATTAAATTCCTGACGGCAGTAAAACAAATAGGTTGAGAGTGAGGGTGTCGAAGGTTAAATTCTTCAGCAATTCTGGGATACGAATGTCATTCTCGTCCACTTAAGAGTACCAATTCTTCTTTAGACAGAGCCATAAGTCAGTATGGAAAAAAGGAAATTTATTAGAATTACTATAGTTTATTACATTATTATTTATTAATACACTGAAGAACCAAAAAATGGTACATCTGCCTACTATCGTGTAGCCCCCGCTAGAACTCAGAATGCCGAACACGAGGTGGCATGAATGCTAATGTCTGAAGTAGTGCCGGAGGGAACTGACACCATGAATCCTGCAGGGCTGTCCATAAATCCGTAAGAGTACAAGGGGGTGGAGATATCTTCTGAACAGCACGTTGCAAGGCATCCAAGATATGCTCAATACTGTTCATGTCTGGAGACTTCGGTGGCCAACACAAGTGTTTAAACTCAGAAGAGTGTTCCTGGAGCCACTCTGTGGCAATTCTGGACGTGTTAAGTGTCGCAGTATTCTGCTGAAATTGCCCGAGTCCTCGGAATACACAATGGACATGAATGGATGCAAGTGATCAGGCAGGATGCTAACGTACGTGTCGCCTGTCAGAGTCGTATCTAGACGAATCAGGGGTCCCGTATCACTCCATCTGCACACGCTCCAAACCATTACAGAGGCCCCAACAGCCTTAACAGTCCCCTGCTGACATGCAGGGTCCGTGGATTCATCAGGTTGTGTCCATACCCGTACACGTCCATCCGCTAGATACAATTTGAAACGAGACTCGTCCGACAAGGCAACAGTCATCAACAGACCAATGTCGATGTTCACCGGCCCAGACGAAGCTTAAAGCTTTGTGTCGTGCAGTCATCAAAGGTACACGAGCGGGACACTTGTTAATGACCCAGCATTGAAATCTGCAGAAATTTGCGGAAGGGTTGCACTTCTGTCACGTTGAACAATTCTCTCCAGTCGTCGTCGGTCGCGTTCTTGCCGGATCTTTTTCCGGCAGCACCGATGTCGGAGATTTGATGTTTTCCGGATTCCTGACATTCACGGTACACTCGTGAAATGGTCGTAAGGGGAAATCCCACATCATTGGTGCCTCGGAGATGCTGTGTCGCATCGTTTGTGCACCAAATATAACACTAAGTTCAAACTCATTTAAATCTTGATAACTTGCCATTGTAGCAGCAGTAACCGATTTGACAACTGCGCGAGGCACTTGTTGTCTTATATAGGTGTTCCCCACCGCAGCGCCTGTTTACGTACCTCTGCCTTCGAATACGTATGCTTTTACCAGTTTCTTTGGCTCTTCAGCGCATATATCGAATCTTGTTGTTGTGGTCTTCAGTCCTGAGACTGGTTTGATGCAGCTCTCCATGCTACTCTATCCTGTGCAAGCTCCTTCATCTCCCAGTAACTACTGCAGCCTACATCCTTCTGAATCTGCTTAGTGTATTCATCTCTTGGTCTTCCTCTACGATTTTTACCCTCCACGCTGCCCTCCAGTACTAAATTCGTGATCCCTTGATGCCTCAGAGCATGTCCTGCCAAACGATCCCTTCTTCTGGTCAAGTTGTGCCACAAACTCCTCTTCTCCACAATTCTATTCAGTACCTCCTCATTAGTTATGTGATCTACCCATCTAATCGTCAGCATTCTTCTGTAGCACCACATTTCGAAAGCTGCTATTCTTTTCTTGTCCAAACTATTTATCGTCCGTGTTTCACTTCCATACATGGCTGCACTCCATACAAATACTTTCAGAAACGACTTCCTGACACTTAAGTCTATGCTCGATGTTAACAAATTTCTCTTCTTCGGAAACGCTTTCCTTGCCGTTGCCAGTCTACATTTTGTATCCTCTCTACTTCGACCATCATCAGTTATTTTGCTCCCCAAATAGCAAAACTCCTTTACTACTTTAAGTGTCTCATTTCCTAATCTAATTCCCTCAGCATCACCCGACTTTATTCAACTACATTCCATTATCCTCGTTTTGCTTTTGTTGATGTTCATCTTGTATCCTCCTTTCAAGACACTGTCCATTCCATTCAACTGCTCTTCCAAGTCCTTTGCTGTCTCTGACAGAATTACAATGTCATCGGCGAACCTCAAAGTTTTTATTTCTTCTCCATGGATTTTAATACCTACTCCGAACTTTTGTTTCCTTTACTGCTTGCTCAATATACAGATTGAATAGCATCGCGGAGAGGCTACAACCCTGTCTCACTCCCTTCCCAACCACTGTTTCCCTTTCATGTCCCTCAACTCTTATAACTGCCTTCTGGTTTCTGTACAAATTGTAAATAGCCTTTCGCTCCCTGTATTTTACCTCTGCCACCTTTAGAATTTGAAAGAGAGTATTCCAGTCAACATTGTCAAAAGCTTTCTCTAAGTCTACAAATGCTAGAAACGTAGGTTTGCCTTACGTTAATCTTTCTTCTAAGATAAGTCGTAGGGTCTGTACTGCCTCACGTGTTCCAACATTCCTACGGGATCCAATATATCTGTATACTGATCTTCCCCGAGGTCGGATTCTACCAGTTTTTCCATTCGTCTGTAAAGAATTCGGATTACTATTTTGCAGCTGTGACTTATTAAACTGATAGTTCGGTAATTTTCACATCTGTCAACACCTGCTTTCTTTGGGATTGGAATTATTATATTCTTCTTGAAGTCTGAGGGAATTTCGCCTGTCTCATACATCCTGCTCACCTGATGGTAGAGTTTTGTCAGGACTGACTCTCCCAAGGCCGTCAGTAGTTCTAATGGAATGTTGTCTACTCCCGGGGCCTTGTTTCGACTTAGGTCTTTCAGTGCTCCGTCAAACTCTTCACGCAGTATCATATCTCCCATTTCGTCTTCATATACCTCCTCTTTCATTTCCGTAATATTGTCCTCAAAAATACAGAATATTTATTAATGTATATTAGAGTTCCCTGTGTACCCAGACTTTGTGGACTGTTAGTGATTAATTTGTGACTGTTGTCAGTGATCAGATGCTGCTCTGTCTGTACGCCCTTTGTTTTGGCTCTGCTGCTAGAAACTGCTGATTTTAGTGGAGAACAGGGTTTGCAACATTGATTGGCATGCGCCACCAGCGAATACGCATTGCTGTTGAGCAGTGTCCTCGCCAATGGACGCAACCGGACCTGGTGCGCTGAGACAGTTTCCGATTGGCGCCACGGGCGGCGCTTTGAAGTTCGCCGCCTGCCACAAACGCGGCCCAATCAGCAACATCCGTGCTGCAGCTAATGAGATGGACGTCCGCGTTGTGATAAGCGGTGGCCATAGCCAGCAACGGACAGTTCTAGTACAGAGTTCCAGGACTGCACTTTGTAGTGGAGATTAGCCTGCGAGACTTTGTCACAAGTGGAGTCGCCTGTAGCCTTCGCGGAGCCGCAAGTAGCCGCCCAGAATGGAGACTTGGCTGTATTTGTCCAGAAGCACATGCAGTGACCTGCTATGCTACTTCAGTATCACAGTGCAGTAAAGTGTATATCTGTGAGTCTGCGCTGTCACAGTCCGTCCGTCCTCCATGGAGCACCTAAACCTAATACAAAATGTGCGAGCCGTTCTACCCGGTTGGCCCGTACAGATCAAACAACTTCAGCCATTTGAATGGAATCGCACTGTGGGCGTGAGGGAACGTGGCTGCATGTATCGACGGATTGGTGCACGTCTTGGAAACAATGTCTCGATGGTATTTCGGTCATTTTAAGACTTGTTTGTTTTTTGGAACACGTGAGGGAATACTGACCCTACGACGTATCTTAGAAGAAAGAAGGAAATACAAGCCTACGTTTCTAGCTTTTGTAGACTTAGAGAAAGCTTTTGACAATGTTGATTGGAATACTCTCTTTCAAATTCTGAAGGTGGCAGGGGTAAAATACAGGGAGCGAAAGGCTATTTACAATTTGTACAGAAACCAGATGGCAGTTAAAAGAGTCGAGGGGTATGAGAAGGTAGCAATGGTTGGGAAGGGAGTGAGACAGGGTTGTAACCTCTCCCCGATGTTATTCAATCTGTATATTGAGCAAACAGTAAAGGAAACAAAAGAAAAGTTCGGAGTAGGTATTAAAATCCATGGAGAAGAAATAAAAACTTTGAGGTTCGCCGATGACATTGCAATCCTGTCAGAGACAGCAAATGACTTGGAAGAGCAGTTGAACGGAATGGACAGTGTCTCGAAAGGAGTGTATAAAATGAACATCAACAAAAGCAAAACGAGGATAATGGAATGTAGTCGAATTAAGTCGAGAGATGCTGAGGGAATTAGATTAGGAAATGAGACACTTTAAGTAGTAAAAGAGTTTTCCTATTTGGGGAGCAAAATAACTGATGACAGTCGAAGTAGAGAGGATATAAAATGTAGACTGGCAATGCCAAGGAAAGCGTTTCTGAAGAAGAGAAATTTGTTAAAATCGAGTATAGATTTAAGTGTCTGGAAGTCGTTTCTGAAAGTATTTGTATGGAGTGTAGCCGCGTATGGAAGTGAAACATGGACGATAAATAGTTTAGACAAGATGAGAATAGAAGCTTTCGAAATGTGGTGCTCCAGAAGAATGCTGAAGATTAGATGGGTAGATGACGTAAATAATGAGGAGGTATTGAATAGAATTGGGGAGAAGAGGAGTTTGTGGCACAACTTGACTAGGAGAAGGGATCGGTTGGTAGGACATGTTCTGAGACATCGAGGGGTCACCAATTTAGTATTGGAGGGCAGCGTGGAGGGTAAAAATCGAAGAGGGAGACCAAGAGATGAATACACTAAGCAGATTCAGAAGGATGTAGGTTGCGGTAGGTACTGGGAGATGAAGAAGCTTGCGCAGGATAGAGTGGCATGCAGAGCTGCATCAAACCAGTCTCAGTACTGAAGACCACAACAACAACGACATTGTGGATCATTTTCTCACCTTTAGACCAGTCTCTGGACGTCCCCGTAGTCAACATCGACGACTAAATATCATAAAGGAACTAAATGAACGCTCATTTTGCACCTGCTCTGTCCTCTGATATCCTTGGGAACCGTCAACTCGCAACAAGATTGAGACCAGGTATATCTTCAGTTTCAGGACCTTCGCACGGAACTTCGCGACAGTACCTTTGCGTACACTGATGTCTCTCGGACTGACCGTGGTGTCGGGTGTGCCTTCGTCGTTGGCACCGAATTTTTTCGGTATCGGCTTCCGGATCACTGCTCAGTATTTACAGCAGAGTTCTTTGCCCTGTATCAGGCTACGCAGTGCATCGGCGACACACGCTTTTCAATTGCGTCATCTTCTCAGACTCTCTCAGTGCCCATCAAAGCTTCTGTGTAGAGTACATCGTCCATCCCTTAGTGCAACGGATCCAGGAAATTTTGGAAAAATTTTGTCTATGGCGTGCGTGATTGATTATTTTTAAAAAAAATTTTTCGTTGATTTATAGACGCAATCACAAGCTTATGACACAGTCGTAAGAGGTTTCGGCCATACAATGACCATCTTCAGATCCTAAAGGCGGCATACACTGAACACAGGTTCATGCGTTGTCAAACTCGCATCAACAATGCATGAACCTGTGTTCAGTGTATGCCCCCTTTAGAATCTGAAGATGGTCATTGTATGACCGAAACCGGTTATAACTGTGTCATAAACATGTGATTGGATACAGGAAAGCAATCGCTCGGCTCTCTCTTGGTGGAGCCACTGCAATGTTTCTGTGGGTTCCTGGTCTTGTCCGTGTGACAGGAAACGAGGACTCTGACGCTACTGCCAAGGCTGCAGTCTATGGTCACAAACTTCTATGAAATGAACAGAGAAGGAACAAGAACATACTAGATTCATGCGTAAAACGTACGAAAACGAAGTAAATATGTGAGGCACTCAATACTAGGTAAAATTATCAACAAACTATATATACTGAAGTTAAAATCTTCTGGGTTATTAGGCCGCGTCATGTTCCTTCTAAAATGTTCGACGTTTCGACCCCTCTGCTGGGATCTTCTTCAGGGTTTTTCGGTGTTCACTGCTGCTAGAACACGTGTGGCGTCCCTTTGGCCCCTGGCAACAGTGGACACCAAAAGATCCTGAAGAAGATCCCAGCAGAGGGGTCGAAACGTCGATCATTTTAGAAGAAACATGACACGGCCCAATAACCCAGAAGATTTTAACTTCTGTGACAACGGCCACGAAAGCCTGCAGACTTACATAAAACTATATATAACAGAGGCTTTATTTGACATTGTTTTACTCTAATCACTGCACTGGATTAACCAGATAATGTGGGTCATGCACTATTACGGAATTTTATCATTCTTTTCTTGCAACGGAGTGCCGCAGGGTAGGAGGGGCCCTCTGCCGGTCACGTTCCTCCAACCACTTCCCGCCTGTGCGGAATTCTGGCGTTAGCGCTAACAGAGGGCGCTGAGTATGTGCAGCAACATGTTTTCTTTCATTTTTGGCTCCTTTAGCGATTTGTTTTACGGTTGTTTAATATTATACGGTGCACTATCAAAGGTGTTAAATATTTATGTCATTATCTAGAGTATTGGCACTAGAGCATATGTCAATTACTGTTTCTTAACTCTTCCTCTTTTTAACAATCATACTTTTGTCGTGTTCTTTTCATTGCTTTTCATTACTGTAATGCCTTTTATACGTTATAAACTCACTACAGACTTCATCTGTTGTATTCCCCTTTATTTTCGCTGTTTCAGTTAATTATTGAAAACTAGTGTATGCCGACATTAGCGACATCTGGTGAACTTACAACACAAACTTCTTGTGCCTACTGTGCGGCAGCTTGTTTTAAACAGTAGTACTGCTTACAACAAGACTCGTGCATGTGATGTTATTTATATGTATTTGACGATGCTGGGACTGATTCTGCATTTAACATTTGACGATGCCACTATGGCTGCAGTACATCAGGACTTTGTTTTTATAAAACAGGTATGCCTCTTCCTATTTAAAGCACACAAATGCATATATTTGTCAGTAGTACTTCCCATTACGGTCTATGTATTGTTTTTAAGATGTAGACAATCTGCGAGTGTATTTACGTTTTTCCCATTTTTTGCTGCAGATTTGATGATGGTCATTATAGGCCAAAATCGGTAATCTGTTAACAAAGAGTTAGTGAACATAGACGTAAATTAAAGGAAACTTATCGATTTAGTTAGGTTGCGTATCGGGCACTGTCTTCTTAGGCATCGTCATTTGTTAAGTGGCGCTCCCTCGGCACCTTGTAGACATTGCGCTCAACTTTTGACAGTCCGCCATTTCCTGATGGAATGTGCTTTTATTTTTTAAAACCACTGACGTTCTCGTCTGTGTTTGCCGCCTGAGTTATCGGCCGTTTTAGTGAACGACACGCGGGCTGTCAACCATGTTTTACTTTTTATCCGTCGTAGCAATACGGTGAGCGGCATTTAATTTTTAGTTCTTGATCTCCGTTTCAACATGGCGTATTTGTAGACCTTTCTGCATGTTCGTGTTTTAGCGGTATTCTCTTCCCTCGATTAGGATTAACGTATACCAGGTGTACCGTAATGAAATGAGCGTTAAGATACAAATGTGTCGATAAGGAACATTTGTTGTGAACGGGCCTTAATTTTTTTTGTTTGGTTGGTATGACATCTGTCAAAGATATTTAGTATACATCAAATCATGGAACAAACAACATCATATGTTTTCATCGTGTTAACAATGTCGAATTTTGTACCAGAAAGTGATGATTTGCGGAAAGCATTAATTTTTTGTTTTCATTTGAAAAAAAGTGCTGCAGGGTCGCATCGAATGCTTGTCGAGGCATATGGTGATCATACTTTATCAGAAGCAAAATGCAAAAGATGGTTTCAACGGTTCAGAAATAATGATTTTGATGTAAGAAATGAAGAAGGTGGACGACCACCAAAAAAGTTCGAAGGCGCCGAATTGCAAGCAATATTGGATGAAGATGATACTTTGAGTCAGAAACAAATGGCAGCAATGCTAAATGTTGTACAACAAACAATTTCTGACCGTTTTAAAACTATGGGAAAGATCCGAAAGTGCGGAAAATGGGTGCCACATGAATTGAATGAAAGACAGATGGAAAACCGAAAAACCATTTGTCAAATTTTGCTTCAAAGACATGAAAGAAAATCAGTTTTGCATCGAACTGTTACTGGCGATGAAACATGGATTTATTGTAAGAATCCTAAACGGGAAAAATCATGGGTTAATCTGGGAGAACCATCAACATCGACTGCAATACCAGATCGATTCGGCAAGAAGACAATGCTCTGTGTTTGGTGGGATTGAAACTGTGAATACTAATCGCTACAAACAACAATTGATCAATTTGAGCTATGCATTGACCGAAAAAAGACCAGAATGGGCGAGAAGACATGGCAAAGTAATTTTTTTACAAGTCAATGCCTCTGCACACAAAGCAAAACTGATTCAGGATACAAGCAAAATACTTGGCTGGGAGCTGCTACCCTACCAGCCGTATTCACCAGACTTGGCCCCTTCCGACTACCATTTGTTTTCATCAACAGGACACGCGTTGGCTGAGGAACACTTCGATTCCTACGAAGAAGTCGAAAATTGGGTGTCTGATTGGTTTGCTTCGAAAGACGAACATTTCTACTGGCGCGGTGTCCACAAATTGCCAGAAACGTGGTCAAAATGTATAGAAAGCAATGGTCAGTACTTTGAATGAAATGTTTTTACTTTAAAAATTCAAAATTAGTGTTTCATTTTCACAAAAAAAAAAAAACGCTCATTTCATACAGGTACACCTGGTAGTTGTTTTTAGCTCTTCTTCGTCTTTGTGTTCTGCATTTCTGACGTGGGCGCCTATGCAGTTATTTTTGCGCCCTAAAAACAAACAAACAAATCATGCATGCCTCTGGCCAGACTACCATTGAGACCACGACAGCGCCAGTCATCTCTGCTCTGGTGTCGTGAAAGAGCTGACTGGAGAGCGGAATGGCGCTCTTTTGTCATCAGTGATATGCGAGTGATCGACATTCACGTCTAGGTCGTAGGCCTGGCGAGCCAGCTGTTCCACAGTGAATTCGCCGGTGACACACGGCTCCCACTCCAGGCTTCATGGTGCAAGGAGCCATCATTTACAACTTCCGGTTGCATGCGGTGTTTGTGCTGCGTGAAGCAACCTGTGGCTGCTACATTGCACAGGCTGTTATCCCTGCGCCACTGCAATTTCTTCGACAGATGAGCTTTTCCAGCAGGACAATGCAAGTCAACATTTAACTGCTTTGGCGCAACGTGCGTGGTGTAAAATAACTGACCTGGCGAGAAAGATCGCAAGATCTCTCGCCAATTGAACACGTATTCGACACGATGAAGTCTGAACTTACCCGTTCGCTGGGGCCTGCCGAATTGCAACAAAAGTAGCAAGGTACTTGGGACAGTATATTGCAGGATGCCATACGGCAGCTTTATGGTCGTTTGCGTAAGATAGTACACGTCTGTGTTGCTGCCAGAAGGGTAGAGGGGAGGGGGGTATAAAGTGTATTGATGTGACTGCTTTATTGTTACATGTTGTAACGCAAAAATTCCGTTTCAAAATTTCAAGACTAATATTTATAATATAAGGTGTACGACTTTGCTTCCGCCGTTTTTTTCCCAACATTTGAGGCTTTAATGAAACAAATTGGTTACACGTGTATCATTCATAGTATTTTCCATCGCTGGTCACTACTTTCTTCCATGTTTCGAGCAGTGTACTAATCCCATGTCGAAAAAATTGTTCATCTTTTGAAGGGATTCACTAATCGATCTAATTTGTGACTTCTTCATGAGATCGGAAGTGCTGGTCAGCCAGACCATGCGCCATTGATCTAAACAGGTGATAGTGAGAGGGAGCAGCGTCTGGAGAATACGGCGGGTGCGGTAGGACTTCCCATACTAACGTTTCCAAGTACGTTTTGACCTCTTTTGCAACGTGGGGTCGAGCGTTGTCGTGCTGAAAAATCACTTTATCGTGCCTCTCGCTGTATTGTGGCCGTTTGTCTTTTAATGCTCTGCTCAAACGCATTAATTGCGTTCGACAACGACCACTTGTGATTGTTTCACTTTGTTTTGATACCTCATAGTACACGACGCCGAGCTGGTCCCACCAAATGCAGACTATGATCTTGGAGCCGTGAATATTCGGTTTGGCCGTCGACGTGGAAGCATGACCGGGACATCCCCATGGTTTTTTGCGTTTAGGGTTACCCTAATTAACCGATTTTTCGTCCCCGGTCACAATGCGATGCAGAAATCCCTTCCGTTTTTGCCTCTGCACGAACTGTTCACAAACAAACACTGTTCAACGTTTCTTGGTTTCAGCTTCTTTCTGAATCATGCCCATAGCCTTGAGACATTTTTAAATGCCTTGCTGTGTCACTTCTTGAGTTTGACGCAAGTCTTCACTCAGAAATGTCTCCAATTCTGTGTCTTCGAAAACATTCTCCCTTCCACCACTAAGCCGGTCTACGACGTTAAAATCTCCGTTCTTGAAGCGTTGAATCCACTCACGACACGTTCTTTCACTAACAGCGTCCTTACCACACGTACTTGAGAGCATTCGATGAGACTAAGCCGCTGTTTTATTCATACTGAAACTAACAGTAACATTTTCAATCAAGAACAACTTTATAATGCAGACCCTCAGTCTGTGTGGCTTGGCCGCCAAGAGCTGTTGCAGGACGATTTGATTCACGGATCCAGTTATATGGCTCCTTCCGTGTATAGCGATTTTACGACTATGACGAGTGGGGCCTGAAGATGGCATCACTGTAATGCCGAAACTGGTAGCACATAGAAGTTCATAAAATAAAACAAATTTCTACGATGCATACGGCTGTGGGTAAATTATCGCATCAAGAAGAACAACTAATCTATTAATGTTTGAAAGAGGTTATGTTGACCGAGGTGCAAGCTATCTACGTGACGTCCGCGGTCTGTTTCTTTCGACCGCTACTTTCCGTTCTCGCCACCTATCGGCAAACGGCGGAAGCAAAGTTGTACGCTTTCTAATAGTATCATAAGGGTTTCACCCCCAACTAAGCTGAAACGATTCACGCCACCCATAAGGCGGCACGAATTGTTTTATTTCCTTTATTATCCAAACAAATGTAAACTAGAGTGCTCCGATGATAATGGGCAGGCGTACGTCAGAACGACTTGTGTAGAAGGCTGTGAGTCACATTGAGTGGGCAGGCCCACTGGCTGACGTGGCCGGAAGTATTAGGTGATGCCAAGTGCGCGGGAAAGTAAAAAGCTTTCAGTAGCTTCTAAAATCCAGCGTAGGAATACCTTTCCGATAGAAAGAGAGGGTGAGGGATTGATAGCTCTGAGGGGAAACCCCGTACGACTTTGCTGTGCGATATTGCAAGATATCGTCATCGAGACAAAATAGTTCCGATTATTCTTAGTCCCTCAGGTTAAGAAAAACATAATTTACTAATTATCTAAAGAAAATAATTGAGAACAGTGCTTGAGAAAACGATTTCCCCTTGTACATTCCGTATTGTTTCATTTGCTTTCTAAAATCGAATGACTACCTGATTACTCATCGACGCGGAGGTATGGGTACAGTGGAGGGTGTGCCAGCTTAGTCTTTGGCGCGCTCCATCCAGAGAGTCACCGATTGCCTGTCACTGGGATCAGGCCCGTATCTGGCTCTAAGCACTATGGGACTTAACATCTGAGGTCACCAGTCCACTAGACTGAGAACTACTAAAACCTAACTAACCTAAGGACATCACACACAACCATGCCCGAGGCAGAATTCGAACCTGCGACCGTAGCAGCAGCGCGGTTCCGGACTGAATCGCCTAGAACCGCTCGGTCACAGAGGCCGGCGCCATTATCGGAGCGCTCCACTAAAATGACCAGTTAATACCGTCACTGAGCGCTTTCAACGTACCAAAGCTTTCCAAACACTGCTCCAAGTGTCTGGCACAGCAGTTGACTAGCGACAAGTTATTCCGCTATTAGTACACACCAGTAAATGTGTACGCGAGGTATTTACTTTGACTGTGTGGTACAAAGTTTCATGAAATTGTGCCAAACGAACGATAGGACCCCGTACCGCAATCAAGATGCTGTCCCATTGTCTACATCTACATTTATACTCCGCAAGCCACCCAACGGTGTGTGGCGGAGGGCACTTTACGTGCCACTGTCATTACCTCCCTTTCCTGTTCCAGTCGCGTATGGTTCGCGGGAAGAACGACTGTCTGAAAGCCTCCGTGCGCGCTCGAATCTCTCTAATTTTACATTCGTGATCTCCTCGGGAGGTATAAGTAGGGGGAAGCAATATATTCGATACCTCATCCAGAAACGCACCCTCTCGAAACCTGACGAGCAAGCTACACCGCGATGCAGAGCGCCTCTCTTGCAGAGTCTGCCACTTGAGTTTGTTAAACATCTCCGTAACGCTATCACGGTTACCAAATAACCCTGTGACGAAACGCGCCGCTCTTCTTTGGACCTTCTCTATCTCCTCCGTCAACCCGATCTGGTACGGATCCCACACTGATGAGCAATACTCAAGTATAGGTCGAACGAGTGTTGTGTAAGCCACCTCCTTTGTTGATGGACTACATTTTCTAAGGACTCTCCCAATGAATGTCAACCTGGTACCTGCCTTACCAACAATTAATTTTATATGATCATTCCACTTCAAATCGTTCCGCACACATACTCCCAGATATTTTACAGAAGTAACTGCTACCAGTGTTTGTTCCGCTATCATGTAATCATACAATAAAGGATCGTCGACGGCAAGTGAATCTATGCATGGCTCTGCGCTGGTGTGAATTTCCGCTGCGCCTTCAAAAGATCAGCATCTAAGATGGCCGACGGGTCGAGTGCGTATAACAGAATCCCAGTTCAGTCTTTCATGTTTGAACGTATATGCGAGTGAGTGCAATCGTCGTTCCATTACTGAAGGAGCCGACTGGCAGTGCAAAGTTATGATTACTCTGAGGGAAACCGGAATCCAAAGTATATGTGCTTCCAGAATAGACGTATTGTTCCAGAAGTGGCTAACGAATATCAAATTTATCTCCAAGTAGTGGGGCATGAGTCATAGTGAAGAATAATAATATGAACTTGAATGGTGGATGTGTCATCACATGGCTCTGAAGGGAAGACGTTAGCCTGATACTCTGTTATTCCTGTGCTCCTGGATTCAAGAATAGGTGCCAAGTGGTTCTGTAATAGCAATCCCTTGCACACTTAACATTTGCTTTCTTAGAGGAAACTGCGCCTCTCAGTTACCACTTATTCACTTATCGTGGTAGATACCTTTTCTTATTTGCAACGAACCTTTTCATTTACAAAATTATTTATCTGTTTCTTCTTCCTAGAGTTTACAGCGAGTACGTCGAGGGCGAAAGAGCTCGACTATCTTTGAGGGCAACATATCTTCGTGAAATATAAAGGTCGTGGTCTGTGGTGCTCGCAACACTTAACAAATATTAGGTGACCATTGACCCATTGCATGCTCTAATTAATATAATTTTTTTGGCATCCCTGTTCTCAAGTGACTAACCACTGGCACCGATGCGTAGCAACAACAGTAAAAATTACTTTCAGTCATATTACAGCATATGGTTTACTCACCACGGTAGACAGGTGGAATTGCGTAACGAATATCTAAATTAAAACAAATGAGCCCTCGGTCACAGTTTTTACGTCTTATTAACCAGGTTTCAATACTTCTAAGAGTGCCTTCATCAGAATTTAGACAACGTCTAAATTATGATGAAGGCACTCTTAGAAGTGTTGAAACTTGGTTAATAAGACTAAAAAGTTGTGACCGAGGGCTCATTTGTTTCAATTTTAATTTATAAACGGTAACTGAACCAAGCAGCCATGTTCAAAACTTTGAGTAACGAATATCTCCATCGTGCTTACTAACTTGCAGTATGTTGTTCATTTGGTCTGAATTTTTTTATAATATTCTCCACAACTGGTTATCTACCTGTCACCGTACGGGTCAATAAAACTGAGCCTGTCCTTGGTGGTGTGCATTTTTTGTCCAGCGGTATACGTTGTCCAACTCTTCCCAGAACATACTCTCGCAGATCTTCAATAGCAAACCTCTCTGTGATACACAACGCCTCTCTTGTTGACCCCCCCCCCCCCCCCACTGGTATTTGTCGAGTTCCTCCATAACGCTCTTGAACTACTAACCATGCAGTGATGAAAAATGCAGCTCTTCGTTGGATCTTTCCCATTTCTCCTATTCATCAGTTATGGTAGGAGTCCCAGACTGATGGACAAACCCAGGAATCGGTCAAACAAGTGTTTTTGTAAGCCACTTCATTCGTGGATTAGTTGCACTTCCTAGAGATTCTCCCTATGAATCTTCATTCTGGGACTTGTTTTTCTATGTGGTAGAGCAGCTATCCAGCTGCTGCTAGATATAGCTGTTGTTAGAGGTTTTAATGTAGCTGTTTCCAGAAATTTGTCACCAGTAGTATGATTGAACAGTACTGCATCTCCTCTCCTCTTTGTGTGCACTTCTTTACTTTGATTTACGTTCAGGGTCAGCATCCTGGCCCTGCACCATGTAAGTTCTGCAAGTCATTCTGAAAATCTCTCAATCTTCCAGCGATACTACCTTCTTTTACGCAACTGCATCGTCTGATGCGTGCCTCATGGAGTTTCAAACATTATTTTTTATATACTGTAAATAGTAACACTAGTATCACACTTATTTTGGGTACTCCTGATATTACTTCGCATCTGCCGATTTTGTTTCGCTAAGGGCATTGTGTTAACTTCTATCTGCAAGAAATTCTTGAAGTCACAAATCTTGTCATAAGGTAAGCCCGTATTTTTTAGCCTAAACACAGGATGGAATTATAGCAAATGCCTTCCTGAAGTCAAGGAACACAGCAATAACCTGAGCGCCGAGCTCTACAGTGCAGTGGATCTCATGAAGGAACAGAGCGAGCTGAGTTTGGTGAGGTCTGTTTTTGCGGGATCCATGTTGATTTTTATAAAGTAGAATATCGTTCTCTAAAACCGTTTTAATACGTGAACATATTCTATAATTCTGCAACGTATTTTCGTTGGCGATATACACTGATCGGTCAGAACATTATGACCACTGACCTATTATGAATATAAACCAGTCCAGGCGATAGCAGCTTCACCTGACTGGGAATGGTTGCTAGTCAGGTACATGCATAGTGCATGGAGTATTAGTGAGAGTGCTGTCCATGCATAATATGGGGAAGGAGTGCGATCTATCTGAGAACAGGCTGTGATGGCCCGGAGGATCAGCGCGAACATTCCGAAAGTTGTACGACTTGTTGGGTGTTCGAGAAGTGCTGTAGTGAAACCAAATTGAAATCACGTCCACACGTCGTGGGTTTGGGCGGCAATGCACCATTATAGATGTCGGACGTCGTAGGCTGGGCAGACTGGTGAAAACAGGACAGGTGGCGATATGTGGCAGAACTAACATCAGACTTTAATGCTGGACAGAGTACAAGTGCGTCTGAACACGCAGTGAACTGAACACTCCTAATGGTGGGCCTCTGCTGGTGACGAACGATGTATGTGCACTCTTAACACCACGACAACGGCAGCTAAGATTGAAATTGGCCCATCACCGTCAGAAATGGACGTTGGAGCAGGGGCAGAGCGTTGCATGGTCTGATGAATCCCAGCACCTTCTTCATCACGACGACGGGAGGGCGTAAATCTGTCATCATCCAGGGGAACAGCTCCTCGACACTTCTGATGCGGAGTGAAGACAAGCTGGTGGCGCATCCATAGGTCCAGAGTGGTTCATGCAAGGAACCAGGACGTCCAAGGAGTATCATCACTGGTTAGTAGATTGTTTTTGTAGGTTCTGGACACTAGGACAACCTTTGCTATGGATAACAGTGGCGACGCGCCGTGGCATGGAAGCAATGAAGATTAGTAGATCGCTGTAGGGAGTTGACACCACATCTGCACACACAAGCCACATAATTCCCGTAAATTCTGGAGGGGGGAGGGGAGGGCGGTAAGCTCTGACATCATATTCAGTACATCCCACATGTATTCGATCGGGTTCAGATCTGGCGAATTGAGGGGCCAATACATCAACTGCATGAACCACTCCATCACACTCCTCGCCTTGTGACATGGTGTATTATCGTCTTGAAAAATTCCATTGCTGTCGGGAAACATGAAAATCGTGTAGGGGTGTAAGTGGTCTGCGACCAGTGATGATACTCCTTGGTCGTCCTGGTTCCTTGCAGCGGTGTAAGTGGTCTGCAACTAGAGTAGATTGTTTTTGTAGGTTCTGGGACACTAGGACAATTTTATACAAAATAAAAAAATCTCTTGTGACTGCGTCACTCACGATTTTCTTATGTTTCACAAAATTGTCCTAATCTCCCAGAACCTACAAAAACAATCTACTATCCCTTTTAAATAATAATAATATAATAAAATAAAGTAATAATTAGTATAATAAAAATCATTTATTTTACATAATTTCCCATAGGTGAATGTAATGTAATTAAATAAATTAGAGAATTATCTATTATTTTAAAAAACGATTATTAAAAAACGCATTTTTACATCATTTTCTTAGCCCCAAAAATTGTCCTATTTTCGACTTTTGTCAGAAACGTGTTTTTAAAATTATTTTTAAAACGATTTTTTACAAAAGCATTTTTATAACTTTTTCTAACCTACAAAAAATGTCCGGTGTTTGACTTCTGTGAAAAATGTGTTTTTTAAAATTGTATTAAAGAATAAGTATATAAAATTATTTACTTTCTGCTTTAGCACCTATAAGATTAAATGAGTTGAAGTTTGTAAATGTTTTTTGAAGGAAGGTTTATTTGCAGTTCTACCACATGTACAAGTAATAGTTAATTAAAATGTATTAGTTAACAAAAGTAAATTTTAGTAAATTATAAATGGACAACAAAAAATGGACAACAATAAGAAAATAAAAATGAATTAATTTACAAAGGTAAATTGTATTGTTAATGTAAGTAATATGTAATAGTTAACAACAGTGAATTTTAGTAAATTATAAATGGACAACAAAAAATTGACAACACTATTATTTTTATATGTATTAAATGGAGAACATAGAGCAAAAGAAATGTGCTAAATGCTGTATAGAGAAAGATATTACAGAATATGGAACAAAGTTAGATAAACGAAGATCAATTTATAAAAGTGTATAAATAATGACCAACTTAATAGATATTATTCAACCAAAAAAATTAAGAACAATAACACATTGAACACTACAAATGATGTAAAAAAGTGTACTGAACGTGAAACAGTAAAAAGTGTAACCGAATATGGAAAAAAATTAGGTAAACCGAGATCAATTTGTAAGAAACATTTAAATAATGATTGCATTAGCAGATATTCTATTAAAATGGCTAATATGCAGAATAGTATGGAAGAAAGGCAGGAAAGAAATCAACAAAATGAACAAAACAGTATGGACAGCAAGAAACAAAATGTACAAAATTTCATGGACAAAAACAGTTTAAAAATATACAATTTACGTAATATTAAAAAGAAATTAGATTGTTTTGCAAGAAATCATGGAAACATACTATCAGCTTGTGTAGAATGTAGAAAATTAAGGTCAGAAAATAAAAAGAACTAAAATAGATTACCCAAATCTAGGTTTTTTGTTGTGGTATAATTCCCAGTTGTCTAACAGAAAATGAACAAATCCAATGTGTATTAAAATGAAAATTTTAATAAAATTAATGTTGAGTTTTTAGAATATAATCAAACACATAAAGCTTTTAAACATATTGATGAAGATGATAAAAAATTGTTAGAAAATTTAAACCTTTCCAATTTAAACATATAAAAAAGACAAAAAACACTGTTTCTTAATAAATACATTTGTTTCCTTAATTATGTAAATGAATACATCAGTTTCCTTAGTTACATAAATAAGTAAATAATTAATTTACTTAGTTATATAAACAAATACATCTGTTTTATTGGTTATATAAAACACAAAGGTAATTGTATACAGCAAAAATAATTTAAACACAGAAAATATACCAGTTTCTTATTGGTTGGAAGCAGAAATAAAAAATAAAAAATATAGATTTTAATTACAAGGTTAAAGTTGAACTAGATAAAATTAAAACAACACCAACTAAGAATAAAGAAAGCCTTGTGTTTGTTGTTTAGTTAAAAATTTGAGACCCATCTGCCAGATGACTTTAACATATAATAAAAAAAGAAATTTCAAATAAAAAAATATAAATATATATCTAAATTGCAAGATTAAAGTTAAACTAGATAAAATTAAAACAACACCAAGTAAACATAAAGGAAGATTAGTGTTTGCTGTCTAATTTTTATGTATATATTACAAATTGTCGGTTAGTGACTGATGTTTAGTTAACTAAAATATTTTTGTGTATCTATTTTAATTGTTTCGAATTTATCTGGAATAACTATATTATTCTGTTTAAAAAAGTCTAACCTTAATGGCGGATATTCGTAATTAAGTCCAACTAAACTTGCTATGTATTTGCGAGTATAATAATTTCCAAAAATATAACAAGGTCGAATTATATTTCCATCTTCTGCAGAACAAATGTGGTAAACATTACATCCAAAATAACTACATAACAACAGATACCATTCATTTTCTATAGTTTTCTTAGTTAAGTAAACAGATATAATTGTTTACCAAGTAGCAACATCTTTAGGAATAATTAATTTATTCATTTAATCTAAATAATATGGAGATGATATTAATTTATTAGAAAATTTGACACCCATTTGCCAGAAAGAGTTAAAAGGTAATGAAATAAACACTATATTTGTTTAATGAATCTGGATTATATTCTTTAATTTTAAAATCAATGTTTATCCAACTTATTAAAAATGTATAATAGTAAATGGAAGAAGACAGAAACGCTAAAATTATAGATCTATTTCTTAAGAATAAAATGCATTACCATGATACAAGAGAAAAATTAAATAGTTTGTTAGACGAAGAATACCAAATACAATGTTTAGATTTAGTTTTACTTAAAAATGGTTGTGTAAAAATTACAGTTTACAACAAACAAAAAGATGCTTTTGTAGGATTAAAAGATTTGAATAAATGAAGTAGAAACAAATATATATACAATATTCTTAAAGCAATTAATAAATGGGAAATTCGAAATAACAGTAAAACAAAAAAATGTTAAACAAATGTTAAGCAAACTTTAAACTAATTTTTGAGCTCGCATTTTGCGAGGCCAAATTATTACCAAAATTTGCTTGTGAATAAATTAATTAAACTTACAACAAAGATAAGTTAATTTAACTTTAAACTAAGACAAATTTACTTAAATTTGGAGCAAAGATAAATTAATTCAAGTTGGAAGAAAGATAAATTAATTACACTTTAAACTAAGATAAATTAATTAAAATTGGAACAAAGATCAATTAAATTCGAAATGACAGTCAAACAAATAAATGTTATACAAACTTTAAACTAATTTTGGGTAAACACTAAACATAAGTTTTAACAACCAACATTCGTTAAACAAATGTTAAATGTTAACATTAACGTATGAAAATAAACATGTAAACGTATGTGAACATTAACATAAAATAAAAATAAAAATGTATGTTAACATTAACATTTACCTTTGTTAACTAATACATTTTAATCAACTATTACTTGTACATGTGGTAGAACTGTAAATAAATCTTCCTCCAAAAAACATTTACAAACTTCAACTCATTTAATCTTATAGGTGATAAAGCAGAAAGTAAATAATTTTATACACTTATTCTTTAATATAATTTTAAAAAACACGTTTTCACAGAAGTCAAACACAGGACATTTTTAGGAGGTTAGAAAAAGTTATAAAATGCTTTTGTAAAAAATCGTTTTAAAAATAATTTTAAAAACACGTTTCTCACAAAAGTCGAAAATAGGACAATTTTTGGGGCTAAGAAAATGATGTAAAAATGCGTTTTTTAATAATCGTTTTTTAAAATAATAGATAATTCTCTAATTTATTTAATTACATTACATTCACCTATGGGAAATTATGTAAAATAAATGATTTTTTTATTATACTCATTATTATTTTATTTTATTATATTATTATTAGGTAAAAGGGCTGGTAGACTGTTTTTGTAGGTTCTGGGAGATTAGGACAATTTTGTGAAACATAAGAAAATCGTGAGTGACGCAGTCACGAGAGATTTTTTTTATTTTGTATAAAATTGTCCTAGTGTCCCAGAACCTACAAAAACAATCTACTCTAGTTGCAGACCACTTACACCGCTGCAAGGAACCAGGACGACCAAGGAGTATCATCACTGGTCGCAGACCACTTACACCCCTACACGATTTTCATGTTTCCCGACAGCAATGGCATTTTTCAAGACGACAATACGCCATGTCACAAGGCGAGGAGTGTGATGGAGTGGTTCGTGCAGTTGATGTATTGGCCCCTCAATTCGCCAGATCTGAACCCGATCGAATACATGTGGGATGTACTGAATATGATGTCAGAGCTTACCGCCCTCCCCTCCCCCCTCCAGAATTTACGGGAATTATGTGGCTTGTGTGTGCAGATGTGGTGTCAACTCCCTACAGCGATCTACTAATCTTCATTGCTTCCATGCCACGGCGCGTCGCCACTGTTATCCGTGGCAAAGGTAGACACACCAAATCTTCGGTGGATGATGGTAATGTTCTGGCTGATCAATGTAGACCCGTGTTGTACGCAGGTATGACCTGAGTTTTGTTCCGTCGCTAGGTACCCTTCGTTATCCAAGGGACAGACGGCAGTGGAAGAAGTTCTTTCGCATAATCTCTGTAGAATTTAATGGGTATCTCATCTGGTGCAGACGCCTTTCAACTGCTAGCGACTCTGTTTCGACGTTCGTGCGAGGGACCATATTATGATCATCCGCTCAGAAAAAGTTTTAGAAGACGAAAGTCAGTATTTCGGTCTTCTCTCTATCTTGCTCCGTTTCGGTGCCAGTGTGATCACTGAGCAACAGGAAAGATGACTCCGAACCACTTGCTGATTCATGTAAGACCAAAAGCTCTTGAGGTTTCTAGTCAGATCATTTGGCAAAATTTTACTTTGAAAGTCACTGAGCGCTTTTCTCATTGCTCACCTTATGGTCATTTTAGCTTTGTTCCACATTTTTCCATCAGCTAGTGTTTGATTCACGTGAATCTGTGTGAAGCTTTCTCGGTTTACATAGCAATTTTCTAACACAGCTACTAAACCATTGTGAATCTTAGCCATCCTATAAAATCTAACTCACAACGTACTTCTCTAAGCGTACACATCAGCTTGGGTAGTACCTTGTTGCCTACTCCCCTCAATGATTTCTCAATTTCCAAAGGAATCCTGTCTATACCATCCGCCTTATTTGGTCTCAGACAATCGAAACTCTATCTCTATTACTTGAACACAACGACTCCATTAGTAACAGACAGATATTCCCTCTGGAACCGGCGTTCATTGTACTCTTCCTCAGATTTGTTCTCTCGTCTACGTTAAACCGCGGAATTCCTTTTGCACTTTTAATGTTGAGACTTTTGCTTTTAGTTTCATCGAAGATGGTTTTGACTTTTCTATATGCTGACTCTGTTCTTCCGACTCTCACTTCTTTCTTGTTCACATTGTTTCTTCAGGCATTTCGTTTTAGGCTCCTTGGATTTCCTACTTACTTGATTCCTAAATGAGTTAATCTATACAGGGTGGTCCATTGATCGTGACCACGCCAAATATCTCACGAAATAAGCGTCAAACGAAAAAACTACAAAGAACGAAACTTGTCTAGCTTGAAGGGGGAATCCAGATGGCGCTATGGTTGATCAACTAGATGGCGTTGCCATAGGTCAAACGGCTATCAGCTGCGTTTTTTTTTAAATAGGAGCTCCCATTTTTTATTACATATTCGTGTAGTACATAAAGAAATATGAATGTTTTAGTTTGACCACTTTTTCCGGATGGGACGACTTTTAACGACTAGTACTAAGGGACTAGCTTCCAGCATATCGCAGTCACACTGTAGATAGCCTGTTGGGGGCTTACGAGATAATTTAAGTCGGTTAAAAGATCGGTACATATGCAGCCCAAGGAGCGGGCTCACCACGTCAGTATCGCCGCTTGAACATAAACGTTTGACCAGCACTGGTTTGGACTAAGTCATTCGCTGCCTTACGATCCTATTTATGACCAATCTTACTTCCGTTGCACCATTTAAGGCTGCTGGTACACAGCACATAGCCTAAATTTGTCTCAGTTTTACCTCCTTTTTACGTCACTTGTTGTTTAGGTCTTCATGCCAGAGACTGGTTTGATGTAGTTCTCCATGCTACTCTATCCTGTGCAAGCTTCTTCATCTCCGAATCACTACTGCAACCTGCATCCTTCTGAAACTGCTTGGTGTATTCATCTCTTGATCTCCCTCTACGATTTTTATCCTCCACGCTTCTCTCCAGAACGAAATTTGTGATCCCTTGGTAACCTCCCCCTCACTTATCGACCTTAATGACAGTAAAAATAAAACCGCGTGTACGTAATGGAAATTTGGGAAAAGCAATCGTCACCAAAGTTAATCTGTCGGTAAAGAGGGAGAAAAGGGTTACATCTAAATGAAAGGAAAAATGCAAATGAAACTGGTGGAAATTAATTTTGAAAAGGGGTAAAGTTAATAAAGAAAGTAAATGTGCGGTCGTTACGTTAACAATTAACTGGCGTTAATTAGATATTTGAGATTTGGGGAAAATTACGGTCGCCAGCCCTATGGACAACTACTATAATAACCGAAAAAGAAAGGTTATTGCACATATAATTAGCACTAAAAGCGTGGCAAGTGAAGGTTGACACATGTTGTGTGAAAACTGAATGTTTGTCAGAAGTAATAAATTTCGCTATACTCTAACTTAATTTAGCAAAAGAATTAATAAAACTGGAAAATTGAAAGTTAATTTAGTGACTGAAATTAATAGTGAGCTTTGTTTCTGAAGCACTACGAAATTCAGTAAAATAAGGCTAGTCTTGGGCTACCTCAAGAATCATTTCAAAAGCTACTTGAATCTACGCAATTTAGAAATAAGAGATTTAACTTTGAACTTGTATTAAATGATTCTGAACAATTATCTATAGTAAAATTTAGCACGTATCAAGCTGAGCTGCAGTCACAGGTAAGCTAAAATATGGTAACAAAACTCGCACTCTTAATTTGTGCTTGTGTAATCTAAATATTGTACCCAGTTATGAAGACCTTAACTGAACTTTGAAATTAAAGCAGTGAAATGGAATGACATTACTTTAATGCTGGCGTTTGAATTTCAACGACACTCGGATTCATTTCGGAAAAGGAAGGGACCCTGCTTGGTAATGCAATTGGGACAATGAGCAACAAAGATTCATGCTAAGTTGCTGTATTTTTGTGATGCAACAGTTTGAAATGCTGAGGTCTGCCATACAGTTCTAAAACATTACGTGCTTTTAGTCTTCCTTGTTGGTTGATTGAAGGTTTGCAGTCGTCGATCGGGGAAGTGGCGACAGTCACACATTGTCGGCCGTCGCTGTTGCAGAAGCTGGATGTTGGCGCTCCTTCTTCTCGACACTGTCACCAGGCGAAACGGGCTCTTCATGTGCGCCAGCTAATGCTTCCTGTCCACAACACCGTGTCAGAAACTATCATAGCAAGTCGAACGTAATTACATGCTGCCAAACCCCGAAAGCGCGGCAACTCGCGGGAGCGTCACACAACACACCTGCTCCACCGCCCTACTCCAGCCAGACTCTCTCTGCCCGCGCCCCACGCGGCAGAGTTAACGCTACCAAAGATCCTAAACACTCTGGTTCTCCACACGACCTATTGATGTAATCGTTCGATAGCATAGTTTTCCCTAGGGAAGACCCAGCGTAAAAATACAAATAATATTTACAAAACAAACCAATTATACATCGACATATATAGTAAAACAATTACAATATATAAAGATACACAAATGTCATATCTTCAGGTAACAAAATAAGGAAAAAATTTTTAGTACAATAGATGGAAATAGGAGGATATGCATTTCTGGCGTTACATCTTGATGCCTCAGAACATGTCCTACCATCCGATCCCATCTTCTAGTCAAGCTGTGCCACAAATTCCTCTTCTCCCCAATTCCATTCAGTACCTCCTCATTAGTTACGTGATCTATCCATCTAATCTTTGGTTAGTTGCCGTATTTTACGGACTACAAGACGATACAGACTATGAGGGACACCATAGTTTTTAAGCAGTTTCTTTAAAAAATAAAATTTTTACCATTTCTTATTATTAGATTGCAAAACCAGACTAAAAGAAATTCTTAGTTTAAAAACCCGAAATGACCTTTAAAATCCCTATAGTCGTCATATGAATTTTTCTTGTTATTTGTCCTCGTTGTCCTCTTCATATGTAAGATGGTCTTCACTGCCACAGAAAGCATTACTTACACCGCACTTCTTGAAAGATTTAACAATGTCTTCTCTCAATCTACATCACGACTGTTTTATTCACTCACACACTTGTTTGATCATAGGTCATTTTAAGGCTCCCTTCGCCACAAAAAAATATCATGTTGGGTTTCATTCATCATCCATTTATTTCGCTCCTCTCTGATATATACTTCAAATGGTTTACTTATCGAGACATCAAGAGGTTGCAATTCTGAAGCAAGTTCTCCCGGAATAACAGTAGGCTCTGTATTTGCCTGTCTCAGTTTCTCTTTCACAGAATTTTTCAAACGACCAATAAACTGATCTAGCACAAGAAGGAAACTCTTCTTCAATAAACCACCTTTGCATCTCGTCCACACTCTGTGGATCCATAATTTCACACCAGCCTCGTCCAACCAACCATTGTCATGTAGGTGAACAGCACCACCTGGCGGTATTTCAGAAGGCTTTGGCATTGTTTCTCGCTTGAGAATGATCATTGGATTAGGTTTAATGGCATCAGTACAACATGAAAGGTGCATTTTTTCATGTCCGCTGGTTTTTATAGTTACAATTTTATCACCTTTCGTGGCGACAGTTCCTCTACTTGGCACATCAAATCTCAGAGGAGATTTGTTCGTGTTTGCCATTTGACTTAGTTCCACACTATCTTTCTTTCGATGCTAATAATAATAATAAGGCGATGGAAAGATAATTTATCTCTTCATATTTTTGGGAAATTTTCAGACATATTTTGGTTTCGGTCGCATGCTAAGCCCATGACGCGTCATAAACCTGCAACATCAACCATCTCCACCCTTAAAGTCTGTTAAGTTCCACTGTAGCGCTAGCTTACGAGCGTGTACTTGATTCATTTTTGTGACAACAATGTAACACTGGAATTTGCTTAATTTTTCAGATCTTCCAGGAGCTCCTCGACAGAATAGGAGTGAGCCATGAGGAAACTCTTCAGTTTAGACCTAAAAGTGTTTGGGCTACTGCTAAGATTTTTGAGTTCTTGTGGTAGCTTATTTAAAACGGATGCAGCAGAATACTGCACTCCTTTCTGCAAGGAACTGCATGCCACATGCAGGTTTGGTTTCTGCCTACTTTTAACTGAGTGAAAGCTGCTAACTCTGGGAATAGGCTAATATTGATAACAACAAACGACATTAAAGAAAATATATACTGTGAGGGCAATGTCAGAATTCCCAGACTATTGAATAGGAGTCGATAAAAGGTTCTCGAACTTACACCACATATAGCTCGAACAGCCCGTTTTTGAGCAAAAAATACCCTTTTTGAATCAGAAGAATTACCCCAAAAAATAATACCATACGACATAAGCGTATGAAAATATACGAAGTAGACTATTTTTCGTGTTGAACTGTCACTTATTTCAGATACTGTTCTAATGGTAAATAAAGCAGCATTTAGTTTCTGAACGAGATCCTGGATGTGGGCTTTCCACAACAAATTACCATCTATCCGAACGCCTACGAACTTGAACTGTTCCGCCTCGCTTACAGTATGCCCATTCTGTCTGATCAAAATATCGGTTCGTGTTGAATTGTGAGTTAGAAACTGTAAAAACTGAGTCTTACTGTGATTTAGCATCAAATTATTTTCCACAAGCCACGAACTTATTTCATGAACTACATTATTTGATACTGTTTCAATATTACACACAAGATCCTTCACTACCAAGCTGGTGTCACAGCAAACAGAAATATTTTTAAATCACCTGTAATACTAGAAGGCATATCATTTATATAATAAGAAACAGCAGTGGCCCCAGCACCAACCCATCGGGAACGCCCCACTTAACAGTGCCCCATTGGGACTGAACAGCACTACCACTCTCAATATTGCGGAGAATTACCTTCTGCTTTCTGTTCTTAAAGTAAGAGGCGAACCAATTGTAAGCTACTCCCCTTACTCCATAATGGTCCAACTTCTGCAGTAATATTTTGTGGTCAACACAGTCAAAAGCCTTCGTTAAATCAAAGAAAACACCTAGCGTTCGCAACCTTTTTTATAATCCGTCCAAAATCTTACAGAGAAAAGATAATATAGCATTTTCAGTTGTTAAACCATTTCTAAAACCAAACTGTACGTTTGACAGCAAATTGTGTGAATTTAAATGCTCCAGTGACCTTGTATATACAACCTTCTCGATAACTTTAGCAAACACCTATGACACAGAAATAGGTCTAAAATTGTCAACATTATCACTGTCTCCCTTTTTATAAAGTGTCTTCACTACCGAGTACTTTAATCGGTCAGGAAACCGACCACTCCTAAAGGAAAAGTTACAGATGTGGCTAAGTACTGGGCTAACATACATAGAACAATACTTCAGTATTCTGCTAGATACCCCGTCATATTTATGAGAGTTGTGATTAGGTATTGTGCCAAATCATGATTTTTCAAAAATAGAGGAGGAGTGGTGAACGATGATTTGAAGCTGAGTGGTTTAGTCAGATTTCGCGGTCTTGACGTGCCCATTCCTTCCGTAATCGAGTGATGCTCTTGTAGCGTCATGGGGTCGGCATGCGGTGGCTTCAGGGTGACGGACGACACCTATGACGCTTGGGCCATCCGGGGGGCGGTGGAGGCGGTTCGAAGGCTGGAGGCGGTGGATGCGGTGGCGGCGGTCACGTCCAAGATGGCGGCCGTGGCACAACACGCAGCGAGCGCGCCCGCCTCCGCCGCCGCCGATCGAAGCGGGCGCAGCGTGGCGTCCGGGGGCGGGCGGGAGGCGGCGGTGGCGGCGGCGGCGGAGGCTGCTGGACCCGGGAGCGGCCGCGGCAGTCGCGACCCGGGCGTGACACGGCGCGCACCGCCTCCGTGCCGCGTGACACCGACACGCTACGATCCGCTCGCGAACACGCGTACTTCGCCGCCCCTCGCGGGCTCCGGGAAAAAGCGCAGCTGCGCCGTGCGCCTCCCTACGCGCTGCAAGCTGCCGGGCGCACACTCCTGTTTCTCTGGTTGCATACGCGTCAGGGGAACTTTGCAGCGCCCAATTGATGACAGTACGTAACAGCTACGAGTAAATTTCCGTACCTGCGTTGCAATCCGCGTTCTTCCTATCTGCAAGAAGCCACTGGGAAACAGTCATCAATACTGAGTCATATCTCTAATTAAAATTTCACTCATCGTCGACGATATGATTATTAGCGACTTTTAAATTAAGCAGTGACCCAAAAATTATATTTAAACATACAACCAAAATTCATGCACTCGGACGCCTCAGCTCGATGCCTTGCATCTCTAAAATAATTCCGTCCGTGCATATTTTCGGTAAAAGTGGACGACAGAATTAGCCAAATGGGCAACATTTTAACAACAATGTCACTCGTTTGATGTTGTGTAGTGTCCTGTCCGGTTACTGCAGTGTGTAAAGTCTTGTGCTAGAACAGTCAATTCGAGTGTTTTAGGCCTAATTAGATATGCCGAATAAGGCTTTAGTACACTGTTCCATAAACGATACATTTCCTTCGCCTAATACTTTTTGTTTTACTTGCAACATAACAGTTGCTGGTCAAATATGCAAGAAACAATTATAATCAGTTGAAAATAAATTACGTGTCATAACACAGAGCTAAATAATAATCTTTTCTATGTTTAGGTATTAAAAAAACACACCACATATATTCAGTAACTGTGGTTAACTGTTTTTCCTGGGGAAGGGTTGTAGTTGTTGATATTGTTGTAGTTGTAGTTGTAGTTGTTGTTGTTTCAGGCCGAATGGTTTCGTGCAATTCTCCACACTACTATTTCCTGTGCAAACCTCTTCATCTCAGAATAACTACTGCAAGCTGCATATATTTCAACTTGATTAGCATTCATCTCTTGGTCTCCCTCTACAATTTTTACTGCGTACACTCCCCACCAGTACTAAATTAGTGGTCCCTTGATGTGGGAGAATTTATTATACCAACGATTTCTTCTTTTAGTCAAACTGCCCTGTAAGTTTCTTTTCTGAACAATTATATTCATTAGCTCCTCATTAGTTACACGATCTACTCATCTCATCTTTAGAGTTATTCCTTAGCACCGCATTCCAAAAGTTTCTATTTCCCTCTTGTCTGAACTATTTATCGTCCACGTTTCACATCCACACAAGGCTATACTTCAGACAAGTATCTCAATAAAAAGCTTCCTAACACTTGAATCTGTATTACATCGTAACAAATTTCTCTTCTTCAGAAACGTTTTTCTTGCCATTGCATGTCCACATTTTGTATCCTCCCCACTTTGGCAGTAATCGGGTATTTTACTGCCTAAATAGCAAAACTCATGTGGTATTGTTAGTGTCTCCTTTCGTAATCAAATTCCTTCAGTATCACCTAATTTAATGCGTCTATATTTCAGTACTCTTGCATTACTTTCAATAATGTTCATCTTATTCCTTTCAAGAGACTGTCCATTCCATTTAACTCCTCTTCCAAGACCTTTACTGACTCTGACAGAATTAGAATGTCATCGGCAAACATAAAAGACTTTATTTCTTCTTCCTGAATTTCGATGTCTACTCCACCGTATTTCTTTGGTTTCCTTTGCTGCTTGCTCAGTATGTGCACTGAATTACATCGGGGTAGACTACAACCCTGCCTTGCTCCCTTCTCAACTACCGCTTTCCTTTCATGCCCCTCCACTCTTATAACTGCCGTCTGGTTTCTGTACTAATTGTGAACAACCTTTAGCTCCCTTTATTTTACCCCTGCTACCTCCAGAATTACAAAGAGTGTATTTCGGCGGACATTAAATTAAGAAAAGGACAAGCAATACTGACAATGTAACGGACAGTATGGAGGGAAGTTGTGCATGAAAGAGAAAAGAGTGAACTTTTAAAGACAAAATATGTCGTAGAAGTGGAGTAATAAAGGATAAAAACGATTGTACTCTCATTTCAGTATGTATTAAATAAATGCTAGTGTTTTGTGGGCGATCTGTTCTAATTGGTACGTATAACTATCAAGAAATCAGATAACATGTGACACAGTCTACAATTAGGAAAAATAAATGGAACTTTAGCCGGAATTGAACTCTCCAATTGGAGTATTCTGAAGCAAAACTGTAGCCACTGCCTAACTGAGAATACTGTTGCCCCGTTGCTTATTTTATTTTTTTTAACTTCCATTTTTTTGCCGAAAATTTGCACAGGAGGAAATTTTATTACAGGCATTTTTGTACCGCTAGTGCACAAGGAATTACCCTGTGTCAAACTAGTCCGTGAATTTAGTTTCCGTCTGTATATCTAAAGTGGATTTTTATGGAGTAGCAGTATAATTTTGCATTATACATGCGTGAAATAGTGTAACAAATATTCTAAAGCTTTATGTATTTTTATTTAAATTTAAAAAGGTATCACCGGTGGAACGACAGTCTGACATTATCATGTTATTCTCCGGCTGTTGAAACCATGTCCTCACTCGTTTCGTGACGACGACCCGGTGTTAAGACACATTATCCTTAGCTGCCATTCCTACTGTACTCCTGCCGGTGGCCGCGTGCTACCTGGCGCACAACCGTCTTTCTTTGGTTGATACTCGTCAGGGAAACATTTCAGCGCCTCTTTGATGCCAGTACGTAGAGCTACGCGGGAATTTTCCGAACTTGATTGCACTGCAGCTCTTCGTTACTTACGTGAATCGATATTCATAAGTGATTCTTATTGAAAATACCTCACAGCTTCAGTGATGTCATTCTTAGTGCCTTTTAACGAGTACGCATTTCTTCTTAAATCGAATAGAACACATAGATACAGAATAACTCGATCAGCCACGTTTGTTGATATACTGATATACTCCACTAACCAAAGTTTGAAGCTTCCCAGGCTCATCTTCAGATGCGGCAATGAAAGCTACATATTAACTTCTATAGCTATAGCGTGGTGCTGGGTACTGGTTCTGTGGCAATAAGATGGATAAAAAGACTTTAATGTATCGTCATGAGTAACGTTTCTGCAGCGAGTTGTATCGAAAAATCGATCTTGTTACAACCAAATAATTTCTGGACACAAAGCCATCCATACTGTTCCAGTTTGTAGCAGAATTCATTTTACGATACAACTCGTTGTATAACAATTACTTCTGCCGATACATTAAATTCTTTTATCTGACTCATTTTGAAAGAGCAATTTTCCAGCATCAGGCTATGGAAGTAAACATGTAACTTCTACGTGCCTCCTCCAGAGGATCCAAATTAATGGAATAGCCGAACAATTCGAGAAAGTGACTGGTTGCAGTTTTCCGTATTTATGTAAAATGTCATACTCAGCTGGAGTGACTCTGTAATGATAATGTCATGGTGCTGTCAAAAAAAACCCTATTTTTTCTTCACTTGCCTCGTGGCGACGATCAAGTATTGCGATACACGAATACTAAAGCATCTTCCTCCACTGTACGCATAGGTCGACTTTCTCTCGCCTACGCCATCGGAAGGAGACAGTTTTAATTCCATTACGTACTAGGCCCTGTCTTGTCAGCAGCGGTTAAGCGACAACCTCACATCACTTCGTTATCACTCTAAAGAACCATTGACATGTGCCACTTCCTAAACCAATCTAATTTTTTTCTAACTCCTTAAAGTTAGCACATACAGCACAGATAATTTATTCACCTTAGCATCCTATTGAAGGAGCTACAATTTTGTAGCATGGACACTGGTTGCCCTAGAAGCTCTTATCAAATGCCACATTAAAAAATGTAATTGTTCATTTTACTTTTTCACTCCTTTTGTCGCATTTTAACTGGCCCTCCAGCTTCACTATCATCGTGCATTGTAGTTTTATCCACTTACTAACGCTGTTTGGGCTGCTATGTGTCATCTAAGTTTGAGAACCACGAACAGCTGTCCTTAGAAACGGTCTATTTTAAATCATGATTTGGGCGCTAAAAACCTCAGCCGATTTGCACCCTAAAACACAAATAAACAAAGAAGGGAACATACCATGCGCCTGCCGATGACATGCAAGCCAGCAAATGTACACCCCTGTTTGTTGGGTTGCATATTCAGTAGGGGAACATTTCCTCGGGTCACTACCTCTTAAGTATGCCGAACCTGTGTTTGACTGCAGCTCTTCGTTATCGACACCACTCCTTGCCAACGAAAGTCATTATGTAGTCGAATTTCTTGTTAAAACTACGTACATCGTCGACAGTGTGATAATTAGTGGCTGCTAACATAATATTTTGTAATGACGTAAGTTATCTTCAGCCATATATCTAAAGAGAATTTTTATAAAGTACACACTAAATTTGCAACGTATTTTACAAAATAACAGTGTCTTTTTTGGTGAAACAGTATAAAGAATACTTGCAGCCAATATATATTTCTGATTCACATTATAAGGTTATCTTCAGTGGGGTGATCGTCTATAACAATCGAGTCACTCTCAGGTTGTTGAAATCCTATTTCTCCTTCTCATTTCCTAACAAACTTCCGGAACTGGGATACAGACAGAATAGTTGATGCTTCCACTGTGCTCCTAACGGCACTCCATAAGTCACAACAATATTGTCTTGTTTGCATACACAGCAGGAGACCTTTGATGCCTGTCTCTTTGAAGACGGTACATAGATCTACGAGTAATTTTGCGAATCTTACCAAAATGTGGGTCTTTTTTACCTACGCAAATCGTTGCCCAGTATACGTTAATATTTGCACATATTTATCACTAAAATTCCGCACATTGTTGACGGTGTGATTACCGTGTCAATTAAAAACCAGAAATGAACCACATATTATCTTTGCATACACACGGGACTGCAAAACGTAAGGGCGAGGAAGATAAAGTGACGTCACATTAGAACTACTCGGAAATAAGTGAAAGTGCGGTAGCATATTGCCAGCGATCTTTTTGGATTATCCACATAATCTATATTGCATTAACTTAGCCCTCTCAGCTTTGCTCGCGTAGGCTGTATGGCGTCACAGAGCTCTTTGTTTTGTTTTCATTTAATCGAATTTTTATGTTGCTCCAAAACTGCAACACCTTCAAAGCTTTTCACGCTATTTAAGGCCATATATAAACACGATCTTTTTCGAATATTCTTCTGACCAAAAAGCGATTCTCTCAGCTGGAGTACAAAGTTATTGTCAATCATGCCATTTGCGTCTTCGTGGAGATATTTCCATAGCAACTGTCATCCCCTAACAAATATGTCTTTATATCTAACCCAGAAGTGAAAGAAAAATTTTCATAAATTTAGGTTTGAATTTTTTTAATGTAACGAAATATTTTCTTAAAAATTTTCGTCCCTTACGGGTTGAATTTCCAGAAACACTGAAACATGTATGTTTTTTTTATTTCTAACCAAGAACTCAAATACCAATTGTATAGATGTAGCCTTAAAAATCCATTAGTTATTCTTTAGTAATTATTTATTTTCAAAGAATCTTTATTTCTTATTTTCTGACTGAGAAATCAAGTACCAGATTTTGTTGTTCTAGCTTCAAAATTCCCTTAATAGCGGCATATTATCTAAAAGCCTTACATCCCCTATTTTACCCCCTTAAGAGTGAAATTACGGACAATCTCTTCTTAAACGATGCCTACAGTATAAAATACACACCTTCTCCAAATTTCAAGTTTTTGAGGTTTGGGCTGGACGAAGATGAATCAGTCAGTTAGCCAATTAGGACACTGCCTTTTATATATAGAAAAGAAGGAGAAGATTTGTGTGTGAAACAGTGTAACAAGTACTACTGACCAGCATATATTTCTGTTTAATTTATAAAGCTTGGACGGACTGACCGTCTCCAATGCACGTGTCGTTCTCCAGTCGCTAAAGTCATAATTTCCTTCCCCATTTGCGGAAGGCGAACTGGCATTGGTATACACTAACCTTAGCTGCCACACCCTCCCTCCTGCTCTTCTCAAGTGCGCCTACTGGCTCTGGGGTAGCCACCTGAAACGCTCCCATTTTGTTTTGGTTGCATATCCACAAGGCGTACTTTCCTACGGCTCAGTGACGTCGGCCTATGGGTGTATTGGTGAAACTGTCTGGAAAGCAGTTCTTTGTTATTTGTAAGAATCGCTGCTACATGTACGTCAATATTTCAATATTTTCTACAGAATCACGGTAAAAGGACTCTCCTTTATATTATCACAAGAATTTATAAGGTGTGACTTGACGAAAGAGATATGACCTACACTAAATAAAAAAATTCTGTTAATAATGTGAATTTATTCAGCATTCACCAAGTACTGTTCTGAGCCTGTGTCGATATATAGAAAAAGCGAAAAAAATCTACAAGTAATGTGAAAGAATATTGGTTCTCATCGCGGAATATGCCATTTTAAATTACGAACTGTCAAATTTGTTGTGTCAAAAGTAACGACTACATTGCTGCTCGCAAGGAAGATCGTTTCTTTGCCATAAATATTTTATTTGAAGAGTAATCAGACCTATTTTCGAAAATACAGGATTCGACTTCAAACGTCTATTGAAGGATAACTGTCCGTTCGTTGGAAACGCATTTTTCTGGCTCATTTTGTGACAACAGTCCCTAGTTGGGACACTCATAGTCCAGCAGTATATGCCCACAAACCGTTCGTTGCACACCTTTGTTTATTCAGCTGCATATGCTGGAGGGGGAACTTAGCTGCATGTTCCATGTCGTAGACCCACATGCAATTGGTGCGTACCTGTGTTGAACAGCATGTCTTTGTTATGTGAAAGAAGTTTTACCAAATAAACGGTCGTATTCAGACTCACTTCACACTAATCATGTCACATACAGTTGGCAACGTGATTACTGGTTTCTCTTTACAGTACATTTGGTTTCCTTCGCTATTTATTCAGTATTCACAGATTCAACAACATCGAGAATAGGCTAAAAAGCCTTCCCAACTATGGTTTCCCTTTCATCTCTTTCGAGTGTGACAACATCGATCTGATTTTGTTACTGAGATCTATGCATATAGTAATCACTTGAAACCACAAAGTCGCCATTGTGCTGTCAAGTGATTAGTGTATACGTGGTCATCAACGCAACATGTAATATGTTTCAGTTATGTGGTATTTTGTGACATGCTGGTGTTCTTTGCCACTTTATATTAAAAACATCACTAAATGACTTTCAGTGGTGTAAAAGGCAGGTACATCTAATAATGTTTCAAGATCCAATGAAGACAGCGGAGGTAGGTCGAAACCGATAACAGTAATAAGAAGAATTAGCAGCGATGTCGGTAAACTGGATTCTTCAAAAATATTAGAACTTTAATATTGCAGCCAACGACTGACTCAATGTTAAACAATATATTCTACGGTGTCTAGCGCCACTGTTTTGTAAGCGATCTGCTTTGTATATTGACTTTATTTTCTTAGCATCCCCCAATAAACCGAGATCTAAAACCACCTTCTCCTACAACTGAGCTTATGCGGTCGTTCCATTTCATATCTATGGAAGTTACTATAGTATAGTTTGATTGAGTTCATTTATCCAGTTATGACTCGTTAATGTTGTAGTCAAAATATACTAAGTTTTAATGTTCTCTGAAGGGCATAATTTTGCTTTTCCTAACACATGGGGAAATTTGTCAATCTTTGCACCACTTTGAAATCTCCTCACGATCTGATAATATTGATACAGCTTTTTCTCCGACAGTACTTCATTATAGATACCTTCATCATATGCCAGAGGTGTAGTTATTAATCCCACAAATAGAGAACGTCAAAGATTTATACGTATTATCGATATCAATACCGGCAAGATACTGGCCCCAAGAATTGCAAAACGGTCCCAAAATCTCTACAGCAGTTTCTCAGACCAGCCCGCGCAAAAAAAAAAAAAAAAAAAAAAAAAAAAAAGCGGGCAGGGGACTTCAATTTGTATACACAGAGAGAGAGACAGAGAGAGAGAGAGAGAGAGAGAGAGAAGGTTTAATAAAGTATGTTTATTTAGTTACTAAAATATAACTCCTACTTACATTTTATGTTTGCATGCAGTTCGTCTATTATGCTTCAGACGGATGATGAATACAATGTACGTTCAAATGGCGAAGAGATTTTTATGTGATATAATTTCAAATCAGAAGTTCAGCTTTTATGATTTATTTGTACAGTGAAACCTTGCTTCTTACCAAATATCATTATTCTAGGTCAACGGGAAGTGCCCTATTGGTTTCGATGAGTGGCTATTCGAGTATCAAAATATGTGACATAAATAGCCGAAACTTTTCATCGCAATTGACTTAGAAACTTAAATTTTTTACTGCACCAAGGTATCATAGCCTTCAATATGTGATATAAATCTGAACTTGCGCCAACCCGTTGCAGAGAAAATGGGATCTTAACAGATCAACAGACGTACACACGGATAAAAAAATGACAAGAAATATTTGTTTCACGTGATACAATTACAAATTATCCACTTTCAAATTTTTTCCTTTACTTGTAGCACTAAAACTTGATTCAAGCTCAATTTCGTGATTCTATTTTAACGGAAAGCACCTTATAGGCTTTGAGTGAATTTTCGAGTATCAAAATATACGACATAATTGTCCGCATGTTTTGATTTGATTATTTTTAAACGCTGAAAATTTTTGCACAGCTAAGATTCCATAGACCTCTTGAAACGCCTACTTGCTCCAGAAGAGACTCTGAATAGTGCATAAGCAGCATTGGTCCTAACACCGTTCCCTGGGGCATGCCTGAAGATACTTCTACATCTGTCGATCCAAGAATTGATTCTGTGTCCTTGCTGCCAGGGAACCCTAACTCCAATCACAAATTTCGCTTAACATGTGAGATACGCTTACTAATAAGCGTTTGTGTCTTACTGAGTGAAATGCCGCTCCCAAAGTTCCTCTGCGGTAAACGTGACGAAAGTAAGTGATGAAATTTTTCCCTTTGTCATTGAGATTGGCGTATTTGTCGGAGGAAGGAATTGAGAGAGAACGTGGACTTGTTTGAAAAAGAACAAAATTCTCTTGCAAGTACATTGAAGGAGCGATAAACTGCGCTGATATTGGATTTTTATAGCACGTCGCTTAATCTGGCTGAATGAGATGCTTGACTTTCAATATCATTTTAATACCGCCGCGCAGCTGTGAGAATTCCGTTATTCCTTTGCGCTCGCGCTGGTAATTAATGTTTCCGGATGGAGGTATTAACTACGGTAAGCAGGTCGCGATATTAAAGCTTCGATCGCACTCCTGTCGTGAATAAAAAGGAGCTTTCGATTTCATGTAAATGGAGTCGTATTTAGCATTACATTTTCGTGAGAGCCACTTTGAAGCACTTCGTTTGAAAAAAAAAAAAGAAAAAAAGAGGGAGGCAGGTGGGAGAGAGCTTATGAAATTTCACTTACCTGCTCCATGTCGGAATTATTTGACGAGAAGGCCGGTTGGAGAACCCTCAAGTTCTCTCTGTCTCCTTTCATTCCAACCCGTTCCAACTCTAACCGCTGCATCCTCCTTGGTAGGCTCTGAGCTCCTATTAATCTCACGTCTGGAACCAGCGGGACGGTGTCTTTCTCTGTATTTACATGTCAGTTCTGCGAACGTTAAAGTCCATGGCGGAGCGTAAATTTTCTTTGCGCAAGGGCCGTCTCTTACAGGAGGTGCAGGGTAAGCATAATATCTTTCCCTGATTACATAACTTTATATACAGTATAAGAAACTATGGTCGATAAATATATGCGGTTTGTTACGTTTCGCAGCTAAATACGAGGAGCATTCAAGTTCTAAGGCCTCCGATTTTTTTTCTAATTAACTACGCACTCGAAATCAATGAAACTGGCGTTACTTCTCGACGTAATCGACCTGCAGACGTACACATTTTTCACAACGCTGAGGCCATGATTCCATGGCAGTGACGAAGGCTACTTTAGGAGTCTGTTTTGACCACTGGAAAATCGCTGAGGCAATAGCAGCACGGCTGGTGAATGTGCGGCCACGGAGAGTGTCTTTCATTGTTGGAAAAAGCCAAAAGTCAGTAGGAGCCAGGTCAGGTGAGTAGGGAGCATGAGGAATCACTTCAAAGTTGTTATCACGAAGAAACTGTTGCGTAACGTTAGCTCGATGTGCGGGTGCGTTGTCTTGGTGAAACAGCACACGCGCAGCCCTTCCCGGACGTTTTTGTTGCAGTGCAGGAATGAATTTGTTCTTCAAAACATTTTCGTGGGATGCACCTGTTACCGTAGTGCCCTTTGGAACGCAATGGGTAAGGATTACGCCCTCGCTGTCCCAGAACATGGACACCATCACCTTTTCAGCACTGGCGGTTACCCGAAATTTTTTTGGTGGCTGTGAATCTGTGTGCTTCCATTGAGCTAACTGGCGCTTTGTTTCTGGATTGAAAAATGGCATCCACGTCTCATCCATTGTCACAACCGACGAAAAGAAAGTCCCATTCATGCTGTCGTTGCGCGTCAACATTGCTCGGCAACATGCCACCCGGGCAGCCGTGTGGTCGTCCGTCAGCATTCGTGGCACCCACCTGGATGACACTTTTCGCATTTTCAGGTCGTCATGCAGGATTGTGTGCACAGAACCCACAGAAATGCCAACTCTGGAGGCGATCTGTTCAACAGTCATTCGGCGATCCCCCAAAACAATTCTTTCCACTTTCTCGATCATGTCATCAGACCGGCTTGTGCGAGCCCGAGGTTCTTTCCGTTTGTTGTCACACGATGTTCTCCCTTCATTAAACTGTCGCACCCACGAACGCACTTTCGACACATCCATAACTCCATCACCACATGTCTCCTTCAACTGTCGATGAATTTCAATTGGTTTCACACGACGCAAATTCAGGAAACGAATGACTGCACGCTGTTCAAGTAAGGAAAACGTCGCAATTTTAAGTATTTAAAACAGTTCTCATTCTCGCCACTGGCGGTAAAATTCCATCTGCTGTACAGTGCTGCCATCTCTGGGACGTATTGACAATGAACACGGCCTCATTTTAAAACAATGCGCATGTTTCTATCTCTTTCCCGTCCGGAGAAAAAAAATCGGAGGCCTTAGAACTTGAATGCACCTCGTACTTTACGTTTTCGTGGGTATACGATGGGAAGTCAAAAAAGGGATATTTATTCTAGTGATAGAAAACTGAAACATCCAATATTTTTCCATATAACCTCCCCGCACATCAGCGCACTTTGTCCAACGTTTCACAAGTTTTTTGTTTGCGCCAGTAACCAGTTTTGAACCGCATCAATGACTGCTGCATCAGTTGCAAGTCTTCTTCCCCTAAGGGCTTCCTTCAGTGGTCCAAACATGGGAAATAGCTTGGAGCCAAGTTCTACATCTACATGTACATCTGCATATATACTCCGCTAGCCACCAACCGGTGTGTGGCGGAGGGCACAATTCGCGCCAACGTCATATTTCCCTCCCTCTGTTCCACTCGCGGATCGCGCGAGGGAAAAACGATTGTCTGAATGCCTGAGCACGAGCTCTAACTTCCCTTATCTTTGAATGGTGATCATTGTGCGGTTTGAAAGTTGGTGGTAATAATATATGCTCTACATCCTCGTTGAAGATCGGATTTCGGAATTTAGTGAGCAGCCCCTTCCGTTTAGCGCTCCGTCTATCTGCAAGTGTGTCCCACTTCAAACTTTCTATGAGATTTGGAACGCTCTCGCGATGGATAAATGTACCATTCACGAATCTTGCCGCTCTTCTTTGGACCTTCTCAATCTCTTGAATCAGACCCAACTGGTAAGGGTCCCATACAGACGAACAATACTCTAAAACTGGACGAACTAATGTATTGTAAGCTATTTCCTTTGTTGAAGGACTGCATGTCTTCAAGATTATACCAATAAACTGCAATCTAGAGTTTGCCTTACCCGTTACTTGTGTAATCTTATCATTCCATTTGAGATCATTTCGAATAGTTACATCCAGGTTTCCGCTGTCCGTTTGGCAGATCGTGGCCGAGCGTTATCTTGATGCAGGATGAAATGTTTTCGCAGTTTTCTGCGACGTTTGGTTCTTATTGCAGGTTCCAGTTTAGTCCGCAACAACAGTAGTTCTCAGTATCCACAGTTTCGCTTCTTGGGGTGAAATGAACGGCTACTACCCCTTCATGTCCCAGGATAGTGTTAGCATATTCTTACCAGCTAATTGTGGACGTTTAACTTTTTTAACTTTTGGTGATGGTGGGTGTTTCCAAACCAAGCTCGCAGCCTTACTTCCCGGTTCGTGATGTTGCACCCGCGTGTCGTCTACAGCAACGATTTGCTGTAAAAAAGCATCTCTCTCGCGGTGATAACAGACCAGATGTTAACGAAAGATGTCCATCCTATGTGCTGTACGCTGCATTTGCGGCGGCGCGGTTCCTTTCGTCCTTTTTACCTGCATCTACCTGTGAACTCGTGGCAGCAGATCGCCGGTAGGAAAGCCGAGCAGAAACATACCGTACTGCAACTCGCACCAGGCTGCATACAACGTAACTGTTCTAAGAATCGGGAAAGGGTCTTACTTTTGAATGAAAGTTGTTGTGACTTGGCAAGACAACCAAGCCACTCTAAGGAAGCCGAAAGGCACGCGTTTAAGCTCACGCAGGCTGGCGTGAGGTATGGAACATTTAAGGAAGTTAGACTTTAGCAAAAAAGGTCGTAGCTGTTGGAATACTTAACTTTAATCCATAATTGGTGAACATCGGTCTGACGGTACATGCATCACAAGATAAATAGCAAATGATAATGGCGCCTTGCTAGGTCGAAGCAATTGACGTAGCTGAAGGCTATGCTAACTATCGTCTCGGCAAATGAGAGCGTAATTCGTCAGAGAACCATCGCTAGCAAAGTCGGCTGTACAACTGGGGCGAGTGCTAGGACGTCTCTCTAGACCTGCCGTGTGGCGGCGCTCGATCTGCAATCACTGACAGTGGCGACACGCGGGTCCGACGTATACTAACGGACCGCGGGCGATTTAAAGGCTACCACCTAGCAAGTGTGGTGTCTGGCGGTGACACCACAAAAGTCATAAGAATTTGAGATCAAGAGTGGTGTTAAACAGGGAGATGGGTTGTCTCCATTGTTGTTCAGTATAGCACTGGACGAAGTGATCAGGCAGTGGAGAGCAATAAACGCCTACAACAAGACAAAGACATTAAATACCACTGCAGAGTGGGAAACACCAGAAGGCACTGTCCAAATGGATTACAAACAGAGAGGATAAAGAATATGAGGTCAGCCTTCTGCATGACGAGAGACATATACAATAAAAAGAATATATCCACAGAGGCAAAGATTAGCCACTAAAAGGCAACGGTGGGGAATGCAGTATTGTATGCTGCTGAGACGATGACACTAGCAATAAATGGGGCAGAACAACTACAGAAAGAAGAGAGAAAAATACTGAGAATAATACTAGGTCCCAAAAAGAGGTGGAGAGAGGTGGATGCGAAGACCTTGGGAAGAATTGTACCGGAACATGATAACAATATCCGGGGAAATCAGACTGAAAAGGGCAAGGTTTGCTGGACATGTAGTTAGAATGAGTATGGACAGAATGACGAAGAGAGTGTGGGAAACAACAGGGAGGAGAAGGGGAAAGACAAGAACCAAGTGTGTTGTTGAACTTCGGAAGGACTGGTTGGAATAGAGGATCAAGGTCGAAGGAAAGGAAAATTGGAGGAACAAATATACACCGACCAGTATGCCGGAGACCAATGACAGAGAAGAATACAGAAAAAGATTAGAGTGTCACCAGTGGAGGCGACAGGAGAAACGGAAACTGAAGATCTCGGAAGAATAGCGGCAGAGAAGAAGAGAAAGAATGAAGAGGTTGTAAGAGAAGAAGAGGAAAATGCAGTCTACGAAGGGGCTACCCGTGGTCCTACAGAGGCCGTAACGCAAGAAGAAGAAGAAGAAGAAGAAGAAGAAGAAAGGTGGAAATACTGGAAAAACTTCGGCATAATCTGAACCTTGATAATGTACACGTTCATTGCCAAACCTGAGCTAATCTTAACACAGCCACGCACAAACCCTTTATGGTAACATATTTCCCGAAATCTGAACAGCTACTAAGCACGGATTGTTCTTAAATGAAAATGTTCGCCGTACAATTATGTTTATCGATGTCTAGTGTAATCAAGTTTTTAGTCACCGGTCTGCTCAATATGCCACGTGGAATTACTGTCTTTCGTCAGACACAAAATTACTTAACAAATCCGTACTTTCTAAAAAAACACACCGGATTATATATGCCTTCACTTTAAAGCACTTTTGAAACATGTAGCACAACTAAAACCGGCAGATTATAAATTCCTTCTGAGCTCATACTACACACAACCTTACCATTGAAAGGCTAGGCTCCGACCTCTTTACACTGCTGTAAGCATTCTATATTTCCAAGAGAAAAGACGTGCGAAGAGTACTCTGATTGCTCAGTTTTCTTTAAGGGCAATAGAAAAACATTATTCTCCCACGTTAGTCAGCGCTTTTCATGACTACCAAATCAACAAATAACACACTTTCGAATTGTACTTTCTCCCGAAATAAATATTTAACATTCTGATATTTTGTGTATACTTTTCGTCATTAGCTATTTTCATTTGCACTAGAATTAGCGTTCCCTTTACCATAAACTTACTTAACATATTATGATACAAAATACCCCGTCGTTTGCATTCACACTGTCTTAAAACTTTCTCACACTAGTTTGTACTGCGTTCATCAGTAGAACAATAATCTACATATTTACTTTACACCACATTCACGCATCATTCACATTAGTAAAAGCATATACAAAACTGTACAAACATAAATAAACAAAAAAGCCTTCAATAAATAAACAGAACAATTCACAAAAACATTCTCTTGACCTGTTTCTTGAATGTCTCTGTGCACTGATGTCCTCTAGCAGATGAAAATTAGAACTACGTACACGACTGAACTCGGTTCAGAACATCTGTCACTGTGCATACGTGAGTCATTTCCCCTATTCACAGGCTCTAGACAGGAGCGATATAAGGCGCCACGACTCTCATTGATAATTCTTTCGGTACGCACCATGCACACACTTTCCGAAAATTTAGCTTTTCGTGTAAGATGGAATACGCTGAACCATGACTCATGCGTAAAGTATTGGCGATTTCTTCCATTGTGATTCTTCTGTTTTCCATCACCATGCCCTCAACGACTTCTAAATCGTCCTCAGTTGTTCACGTCGATGGCCGGCCAGTTCTTTCCTCGTCACATAGAGAAGTCCTTCACTGTTTGAAGCGCTCTGTCCATTCGCAGACCTTGCTTCGCGATAAACGGCTGTCACTATACTACGCTTGCATTCGTCCTTCCGCAAACAAAAAGCAAATCACTGTCCTCATTTCCTCGTTGGTGCAGACCGACAATGGGCCGCCCATGTTTCACAGTCTGCTACAATACGACTACTACCTCGGGAATAAGAGTGACCGTTGTATAGCATTGTTGCAGACGACAATACTTCTGCCCTTGATACTAGCAGTGTTATCAAGCCACAGGGCGAGAAACTGCAAAAGTTTCTTCTTCTCTTTGTGACTTACCCTCGTACGTCTACATATACTGTGACAGCTCACTTACAGGAATTTCAACCGTGACTCGTGTTCCAACAAGATACTGCATCACCGCGATTGGAGGTTATTTGTTCGCCAGCTCCTGGATGAAAGCTTCCCGCACAGATGGATCAGTAGAGACGATCCCACATCCAGGCCTCCAAGTTCGTCAGGAATAACCCCTCTCGATTTTTTTGTCGTGTTATGTTAGCGGCAATGTGTTCCTTCCGCCATAGCCGATGAACAAACTCTTTCACTACGAATACGAGTTGAAGTAAAGGAGGTGACAGAAGACATGATGGTGAAGACGAGGAGAGAAATTATCAACCAAAAACCAGAGCAGGCTGAAATTTCTCATAATTAGAGATTGGTGGGAATGATCTGTATTTTCTACAAAGCATTTTTAATAGCCAAGATCGCATTCTAATCTACACTCCTGGAAATTGAAATAAGAACACCGTGAATTCATTGTCCCAGGAAGGGGAAACTTTCTTGACACATTCCTGGCGTCAGATACATCACATGATCACACTGACAGAACCACAGGCACATAGACACAGGCAACAGAGCATGCACAATGTCGGCACTAGTACAGTGTATATCCACCTTTCGCAGCAATGCAGGCTGCTATTCTCCCATGGAGACGATCGTAGAGATGCTGGATGTAGTCCTGTGGAACGGCTTGCCATGCCATTTCCACCTGGCGCCTCAGTTGGACCAGCGTTCGTGCTGGACGTGCAGACCGCGAGAGACGACGCTTCATCCAGTCCCAAACATGCTCAAAGGGGGACAGATCCGGAGATCTTGCTGGCCAGGGTAGTTGACTTACACCTTCTAGAGCACGTTGGGTGGCACGGGATACATGCGGACGTGCATTGTCCTGTTGGAACAGCAAGTTCCCTTGCCGGTCTAGGAATGGTAGAACGATGGGTTCGATGACGGTTTGGATGTACCGTGCACTATTCAGTGTCCCCTCGACGATCACCAGTGGTGTACGGCCAGTGTAGGAGATCGCTCCCAGTGGTGTACGGCCAGTGTAGGAGATCGCTCCCCACACCATGATGCCGGGTGTTGGCCCTGTGTGCCTCGGTCGTATGCAGTCCTGATTGTGGCGCTCACCTGCACGGCGCCAAACACGCATACGACCATCATTGGCACCAAGGCAGAAGTGTCTCTCATCGCTGAAGACGACACGTCTCCATTCGTCCCTCCATTCACGCCTGTCGCGACACCACTGGAGGCGGGCTGCACGATGTTGGGGCGTGAGCGGAAGACGGCCTAACGGTTGCGAATGGTCCTCGCCGATACCCCAGGAGCAACAGTGTCCCTAATTTGCTGGGAAGTGGCGGTGCGGTCCCCTACGGCACTGCGTAGGATCCTACGGTCTTGGCGTGCATCCGTGCGTCGCTGCGGTCCGGTCCCAGGTCGACGGGCACGTGCACCTTCCGCCGACCACTGGCGACAACATCGATGTACTGTGGAGACCTCACGCCCCACGTGTTGAGCAATTCGGCGGTACGTCCACCCGGCCTCCCGCATGCCCACTATACGCCCTCGCTCAAAGTCCGTCAACTGCACATACGGTTCACGTCCACGCTGTCGCGGCATGCTACCAGTGTTAAAGAGCTCCGTATGCCACGGCAAACTGGCTGACACTGACGACGGCGGTGCACAAATGCTGCGCAGCTAGCGCCATTCGACGGCCAACACCGCGGTTCCTGGTGTGTCCGCTGTGCCGTGCGTGTGATCATTGCTTGTACAGCTCTCTCGCAGTGTCCGGAGCAAGTATGGTGGGTCTGACACACCGGTGTCAATGTGTTCTTTTTTCCATTTCCAGGAGTGTATTTATTCCCGAAGACCGGTTTCAACAGTTAAGACCTTCATTTTCTGCTCTTCAAAGAACCTGGTGACACAAGCCCTATTCGATAGTGACTTTATCACACACACTATGTTGACATGATTGCGATCTTCATCACACAAAATTTCTTCAAAATGGAGCAGATGTTACAGCTACCACTATCAATCAACCGCATAGCTGTACCTAATATATCTACTCCCGAACAGGCCATGGAGGCCGCAACGGTACTGACCGGCCGCCGAGTCATCCTCAGCTCATAGACCTGCCCCCTCCTGCTGAGGTGTCCTACTCCTTCCAGGACTCCCCCATTCGTGATTAATAAGCTTTAACGTCCCTTGGTCCCTAAAATTATGATCGGTTATTTCAAACGTCATCCTATCGAGACGTCGGCGTCCTGGAAATGTCTCTCGATCCCAACGTTGGGCACCATGGCCATTACCATCTGGTAATCCGTACAGGAAGTGGACATCTGCCATCTCCGTACTTGTTTACACTTTCATGGCATTGTTCCGGAAACGAAATCTGTTGTGAACACTGAACAGATGATGCTACGTGCCACAGCGAGGGGGTTAGTCGGATGTCAAGACAAGCACAGAAGTGAGCCACACTTTAACGTTACCTTCTTTCCATTCGAACAGAAAACACTAACGGTGAATCTCAGAATTACTGCTTCCTAACATTCTAACCATATATAACTGAGAGGTTGTTCTGAACATTTCATGTAAGAAAACGATTCACGTAACGCTATTACTTTTTGTTTCTCTCTGTTTACAATGATTAATGTAATTATGCAGAGAAGTAGAATAAGAACAGTAGCATGCAATTAAACATTTCCGGAACGATTTCGTACAATTATTTAAGTCGTGTATGGATGAGGAATGTTTGCTGTAAGTTTGGCCACAACTTTTTGTAACATCGAGTATAATGTATATGAAATATAGAAGAAAGCACGAAGAAGGTACTGTGATATTTAGAATAGTAGACAAGAAGCAGTTTTTAACGAAATCTTGCCACTCGCAAATAAAGTTGTACCACATTAGGATGTAAGAAGATTGTACGCCATATAACCAAACGAAGTGAAAGTTTAAGTAAAATTATGAAAATACACAAAAAAGTTATAAAATTTGAGAGTTAAAATTTACAGACTATTTCATCTAAAAATAGAAATGTGCTAAATTTTTAAAAAATCTGTTACAGCGAAATGATAGAACTGTTACATAATAGAATTACACACTAGAACTCTTAAGCGGTATCCATTAAATGGAAGTGTAGCGATAATCAAAAATAAAACTAAAATGCAGAATTTTCATAATCATCGCTTTTTAATCATTTAACAGAAAATTAAATTTTGAACGGAAAAGCATAACTACAATGAAGTTAACAGCGACGATACCTTGGGTAACAAAGGAAACACTTCCATTGATCGTCGAGAGAAGGAAATACAGAAATACTGAAGAGGAAAAGACTTCCTAATGTCCTGAAAAACTGTATTTATTTTCCCACGAAACAACTTTCGGCTTCTCAGGGCGTCTTCAGGTGACAAGGTGGCCTGAGAAGCCGAAAGTCCGTTCGTGAGAAAATAAATACAGTTTTTCAGAACATTAGGAAGTGTTTCCCTCTCTAATATTATTATTATATTCTGCAAAGCACCGACGGAAAAATCAGTAAATATTAAATACAGAAATGTTCAGGTAAAGACATAAACACAGCAACAGAAATACTTTCGGAATGAAATAAATAGTGAGTGGGACAGCCAAGGTCAAATGGCTGCAGGTTAGATGTGAAGAAATCGACAAATAAATGACTGTCCTGAGGACTGACGCAAATATAGAAAAATCAAAAACAAGCATGGTAACGTTAGGTTATTAGAATTCGACTGTTAAAGGCAGAGGAGAGAGGATCTGTCGACCTGCAAAAGGGGCCGACAACGTAAAGTGGTGAAAGCTGTTCGAAATTATGAGAAATATAGCTAAAATACACTACTGCCTATTAAAATTGCTACACCAAGAAGAAATGCAGATGAAAAACGAGTATTCATTGGACAAGTATATTATACTAGAACTGACATGTGATTGCTTTTTCACGCAATTTGGGTGCATAGACCCTGAGAAATCACTACCCGGAACAACCACCTCTGGCGGTAATAACGGCCTTGATACGCCTGGGCATTGAGTCAAACAGAGTTTGGATGGCGTGTACAGGTACAGCTTCCTATTCAGCTGCAACACGATACCACAGTTTATCAAGAGTAGTGACTGGCGTATTGTGACGAGCCAGTTGCTTGGCCACCATTGACCAGACGTTTCCAATTGGTGAGATATCTGGAGAATGTGCTGGCCAGGGCAGCAGTCGAACATTTTCTGTATCCAGAAAGGCCCGTACAGGACCTGCAAGATGCGGTCGTGCATTATCCTACTGAAATGTAGGGTTTCGCAGGGATCGAATGAAGGTTAGATCCACGGGTCGTAACACATGTGAAATGTAACGTCCACTGTTCAAAGTGCCGTCAATCCGAACAAGAGGTGACCGAGACGTGTAACCGATGGCACCCCATACCATCACGCCGGGTGATACGCCAGTACGGCGATGACGAATACACGCTCCCAATGTGCGTTCACCGCGATGTCGCCAAACACGGATGCGACCATCATGACGCTGTAAACAGAACTTGGATACATCGGAAAAAACGACGTTTTGCCATTCGTGCACACAGGTTCGTCGTTGAGTACACCACCGCAGGCGCTCCTGTCTGTGATGCAGCGTCAAGGGTAACCGCAGCCACGGTCTCCGAGCTGATAGTCCATGCTGCTGCAAACGTCGTCGAACTGTTCGTGCGGATGGTTGTTTTCCTGCAAACGTCCCCATCTGTTGACTCAGGGATCGAGACGTGGCTGCACGATCCGTTACAGCCATGCGGATAAGATGCCTATCATCTCGACTCCTAGAGATACGAGGCCGTTGGGATCCAGCACGGCGTTCCGTATTACCCTCCTGAACCCACCGATTCCATATTCTGCTAACAGTTATTGGATCTCGACCAACGCGAGCAGCAGTGTGGCGATACGATAAACCGCAATCGCGATAGGCTACAATCCGACCTTTCTCAAAGTCGGAAACGTGATGGTACGCATTTCTCCTCCTTGCACGAGGCATCAAAACAACTTTTCACCAGTCAACGCCGGTCAACTGCTGTTTGTGTATGAGAAATCGGTTGGAAACTTTCCTCATGTCAGCACGTTGTAGGTGTCGCCACCGGCGCCAACCTTGTGTGAATGCTCTGAAAAGCTAATCATTTGCACATCACAGCATCTTCTTTCTGTCGGTTAAATTTCGCATCTGTAGCATGTCCTATAGTGCTCAGAGCCATTTGAACCTTTTTTGTTCTCTTTCAAAATATTTATGGAGTTATGAAACTTCTGGTCAAGTTAACAAACATGTCGAACTCTCCAGTGTCCCGATTGAGTGTTTAGTGTGCATTGCGAGACACGTGCCGATTTATCTGAAGCTACCTCACAAATAGGCGACAGCTTTTTCCCTGCTACAGTTGGGCTCTCTTTCTTGTTTAGTCGCCGGCCGGGGTGGCCGAGCGGTTATAGGCGCTTCAGTCTGGAACCGCGCGACCGCTACGGTCGCAGGTTCGAATCCTGCCTCGGGCATGGATGTGTGTGATGTCCTTAGGTTAGTTAGGTTTAAGTAGTTCTAAGTTCTAGGGGACTGATGACCTCAGATGTTGAGTCCCATAGTGCTCAGAGCCATGTGAACCATTTTTTCTTGTTTAGTCCATATTCCCGAATTCTTAATTTCTTCTCAATCTCCTTGAAGTCTGGATTGTTCGTTTTGCTTCTCCCAGTGTTATGATAAATGAGCTGCAGTGAAAGTACCTACACAGACACCTAAAAATTCCGGAACATTCATAATTTCGCGCCAGTGGTGTGTTGGAGCGAAATGCGGTTGGCATCCCTGCACGAGCATGTGTTCAATGTATAGCTGCCTGAAGTTTCATTGTTGTGTGTCTGTTAGTTATTATTCAGTGCCGTATTGAGAAGGTTGTATCGCAGTGTTTGTGAATTTCGAGATGGCAGATTTAGAGGAGCAACGCTCTGCATTAAATTCTGCGTGTAACTCGAGTAAACATTTACAGAGACACACGAAATGATGCAGAAAGCCTAAGGCGATGCGTGAAATGGTTCAAATGGCTCTGAGCACTACGGGACTCAACTTCTGAGGTCATTAGTCCCCTAGAACTTAGAATTAGTTAACTAACCTAAGGATATCACAGACATCCATGCCCGAGGCAGGATTCGAACCTGCGACCGTAGCGGTCTCGCGGTTCCAGACTGCAGCGCCTAGAACCGCACGGCCACTTCGGCCGGCGGTGATGAGTGCTTAAGCCGTACTCGGTGTTACGAACGGCTCACACGGTTTAAAAATGGCCGGACGGAAGTTAAAGGCGACCCTCGTTCAGGACGCCCTTTCACGTCTACAGACGACGCTCATGTCAGAAACGTCAAAGAAATTGTGGGGGAGAATCGAAGACCGACTGTCCGAGAGATTGCAGAAGAATGTAGTATTTCAGTTGGATCATATGATATCCTGACACAGCATCTTGGAATGCATTGTGTTGCCGCCAAGTTCGTCCCATGTGTCAGAAGTACCTTCGTCTCGCAATCTGTGAAGAGATTTTGGATCGCGCAAATGGGATTTTCCTTAAGGGGAGCCGGAGGTGGTCAAATCCAAAAAAATTAAGATTTTTTTTTGCTACCGAAAATTAATTGGAACATGCCTCTTTAATGTAAACTTTGAATTATTGTTCTACTCGCCCTAGAAGTGGAGTTATTACCATTTCCCCGCACGCCTGCAGAGGAAATGGGTGGCCGCTGAATGCATCTAACACCCTCTCGGGACTTCCTGGCGAACTGCTTGGGATTTTCTCGGCCTGTTACGAATACAGCGCCTTATGTTACGCATACAGAGAGTGTGCAAGGGTTGGCTACATTGTTTTCTGTGACAAATGAAGCGCTAAGAGAGCCGAACATCGTCTCTTTGCTGTTTACCGTTTCGAATTAGTTCAGTGTTGCGCCTGTTGTTGGTAGTATTATACTTCTTGTGTAAAGCGTTGTTCTGGTTACGATGCCACGTTTTAGTAACCGTGTATATAAGAAGAGGAAGAACGTAGGGAAAAGAAAGTCAACACTAATACCAAGTTGCGATACTACAATTACTGAAACAGTGCGTTCTTCTGCTAAGCAGCACTTGGCTGGCCATAGCCCTGTGACATCTTCTAGCAAATACTACCTTGGGGATGGTGACTCCAAAGGTTTCAAGACTATAGAGGATCTGAAACCATATGGAAATGAATTTGTAGTTGAAAAGTTGGAATGCATTGGGCATGTGCAAAAGCGTATGGGTGCACGCCTTCGAACCTCAAACAAACTTTGGGTTCAAGTAAGCTTAGTGATGGAAAGACAATAGGAGGGAGAGGCAGGCTTACTGATGAGGTGATTGAACGTCTACAGAGATATTATGGGTATGCTATAAGGCAAAATACTAGTAATGTTAGTGACATGCGAAAAGCAATGTGGGCATTGTTCCTTCATACTGCCTCTTCCAATGAATGCCTTCAACACAGTCTGTGCCCAAAAGATTCCTGGTGCAAATATAATGCAAAAAAGGACTATGATCACAAACATGGTTTGCCAGCAGCTGTGATAAATGCAATAAAACCAATTTTTCATGACTTAGCACAGCCAGAATTGTTACACAAATGTCTACACGGAAAGACGCTGAATCCTAATGAGAGTGTAAACAATTTGATTTGGAAAGTGATTCCTAAAAGGGTGTTTGTAAGCATAAAAACACTGCACTTTGACATTTATGATGCAATAGCAACCTACAACCAAGGGAACAGTGTGAAGTGTGAAGTTCTGAAGGCATTAGGATTTACAGCTGGGGTGAACACTGTACGAGCACTAAGAAATATTGATAGAGAAAGGATAAGACGAGCAGAAGGAAGAGAAAGGCATACGAAGTATGATGGAACAACAGGCCAGAAAAGAAGACGGAAGAGGAACCTTTTGGAGGATGAAGAAGAAGACCCTGATAATCCATCCTATAGTGCAGGAATGTATTGAGAAACTTTGATAGCCATTTCCCGTAAATTAGAATTTTTCGAATATAAGGAACATTTTGTCAAAATCCACTCAAGCTAGAAAGATGAAATTTTTATACAGCACTCCTAGTGGTCAAACTTACATTGTAACACAGCCATTTGGCAATATGTTCAGTAGTTTAATTTCAGTTTAATTATAAAGCAATTATTTGTAAAAAAATTTGGGTCATTAATAAAAAATAATAATTGGAAGAAAACTAGAAAAGATAATCCCTCTGTCATAACTGCAATACTAAACCACTTTATTTGGTAGTTTATTCATAAATGTTCCTCAAACTTAGTGATTTTAACATGGGCAGCATAGGCACCTCCGGCTCCCCTTAAGAGAATCATAACTGATGATGAGACGTGGGTCTATGGTTGTGATGTAGAGAGCACCTTTCAATCTTCACAGTGGACTGGGTAAGGTTCTTCTCCAGGACCAAAAAAGCTCATCATATCAGGTCACATGTTTGACTCTGAAAGATTGGTTGAACATGATCTCGTGAAACAGGGACGAACTGTTAATCGATGGTACTATCGGGACGTGTTGTGACGCCTGCCAGAAAATGTGAGGAGCACACGGCCTGAAATGTGGCGAGACAATTCATCACTCTTGTGTCAGGATAACGCACCCGCATATTCATCCCTGCTGGTGCGTGATTATTGTACAGAAAACGAAATCACTGTGCTGTCTCATCCTCCATCTTCCCCAGACCTGGCCCCTCTGTACTTTTTTTCTATTTGCCGAGTTGAAAACCCTGTTGAAAGGACGAAGATTTGCAACTATAGAAAGAAAAATCGCAGACGGCGCTTCGCGCGATCGTGCAAGATGCGTACCAAGACTGCTTGTCGAAATGGAAATGACGTTGTGAGTGGTGAAGGAATTGTTTAGGAGAGTTTTTCGAAGGAGAGCATGCACCACAAAGCCCGCCCGGCTAGCCGCGCGGTCTGACGCACTGCTTCCCGAGCGGGAAGGCGTGCCGGTCCCCGGCACGAATCCGCATGGCGGATTAGTGTCGAGGTCCGGTGTGTGCCGGCCAGCCTGTGGATGGGTTTTAAGGCGGTTTTCCATCTGCCTCGGCGAATGCAGGCTGGTTCCCCTTATTCCGCCTCAGTTACACTATATCGGCGATTGCTGCGCAAACGCTGCCTTCGCGTATGCATAAACTACAATTACTCTACCACGCAAACATTTGAGGTTACGCTCGTCTGGTGTGAGACGTTTCTGGATGGGGGGTGAGGGGTTGGTGGCGGGTAAGGAGGTCCACTGGGGGCCCAACCGCATAATAACCCTGGGTTCGGTGTGGGGCGGCGGTGGGGTGGGTGGACTGCTGTGGTCTTTTGTGGGGTTGTGAACCACTGAGGGCTGCGGCGGGGACGAAGCCTCTCGATCGTTGCTAGGTCCCCGCTTCAATACACATACACACACACGCACAACAATAACGGGTAAACGCAGAAAAATTTTGTTGACCTCGTAATGAGGTTTTACTGACAGCGCAACCTGTTCTGAGGTGCAGCAGGCTGCATGATTGTAGTGAAGCTTACCAGATTTATGGAAACCCAAGCTGGCCTACTTTTTTTAACCACTTTGCTTCACTACACGTCCACTCCCGTGCCTCTGATGCTGCTGTCATAGTTGCGGTGAAGGCAGGGCAGGCAGTCGACAAGTAGAATTTACACACCTCTGTCGGATCTTAAACTGAGCCTGCTCAATGTACAGATCGAATAACACGGTGGATTGGCTAAAAATCTACCTCAGACTCTTCTCAATTACTGCTTACCTTCGTTGTCTCTAGCATTTACTTCATAAATATTGATCCTCAGTGCTAGCATTACGACAGTTTCTGTAGTCAAACAGTTTTCATTTTCGCAACCTATCATACAGTCTGCACCACAGGTGTGCGACTAGCTGTGACGTCAAAGGGCTTGCGCACAAGATGCCATCCAGCGATGCGGCACAGCCACTAAAATCTCTCTCGAAGCTTCCATCTTCCGTCCCGGCAGCTGCGCCTAATGGTCCCTCATTCAAACTTGGCTTCGGGCCACCGTCTCGCTAATGCCTTTTTGCCCGAGATAGAAAATTTAAGACCGCGATTATCGACAAATACCGGTATTGTGTTTTTCCCATCATGCAAAAAAGCGTCGATAAAACGTCATTAACTCCTCATATCGTCACTCCGTGTAATGACACGGTTTATAATGTGCGTTTGAGGAGCGCATTCAGGGATTGATTAAACAGCGGCTTGTAACAGTCCCGTTTGCCTGGGTGTAACTTTTCTTCTGTCCAAGGGAGACGCTACAGCCGCTGTTTTTTGCTACATTTCCTGGCACTCTAATCATTATTAATTGAAGCTCGTTGTGAGACGCAGTCGGATTAAATCAGGCGATGCTACCTCTAAAATAGAAAGGGTATAGCATAGAGATTTCCAACAGCTAGAAAAGCATTTTCAGTGTCTTAATTGTGGATGACGAACTGCGACTGTGATTAAATTGGCTCAAATGGCTCTGAGCACTTTGGGACCTAACTTCTGAGGTCATCAGTTCCCTAGAACTTAGAACTACTTAAATCTAACTAACCTAAGGACATCACACACATCCATGCCCGAGGCAGGATTCGAACCAGCGACCGTAGCGGTCGCGCGGTTCCAAACTGAAGCGCCTAGAACCGCTTGGCCACACCGGCCGGCTGTGATTAAAATTTGGAATTTATCAGGTAGTAAATACGCAACCAGTCGCTTTTTTACGATTTATTCGACCATGGACACGTTTCCGAGCCACTGCAGATTCATCTTCAGATGGAGGTGTTACAAGAACATTATGTTGTGGACCGAGTGTAGCTAGATGCAGTGCTGGTGGAAATGACCGAAATTTGCTAATCGGCGACGTAACATTTACGAACCCGAAAGGTTTTTATGTCGTAGGTACTTACAGTGCACTGCCTTGTGGTATTCACATCAGATTGCTTCTGGTAATGTGCATTACTGAGCTATGTACACAAACAAACACAGAATGTAGCTACATTTGGTTTTACCTTGGCTCACAGGATGTAAACATTCGACGTTTTTACAAAGAACATGAATATGACAGATAGTACGCTTTACTGCATAATAGTCTTTGGCAAGAGATGTGTTGTATTATGGTACAAATATTACTTTATAATTTCAGAAGAACTGGATGATTTACTCAAGGGAAACAGCTTCATAAATTGAACAACTCAATAACGCGTTGGTACCCCTCTGGTCTTTATGCGAGTACTTATTCGGAGAGAGACTGAACGACAGAGATATTGGATGCCCTCCTGAAGCATATCGTGTCAAATTATGTCCAACTGGCGCGTTACAGTGTCACAATGTCGAGCTGGTTGGAGGACCCTGCCCAGAATCCTCCAAACGTTCTCAGTTGTGAAGAGATCCGGCGACCTTCCTGTCCAAGGTCGGGTTTGGCATGTACAGTAGAACTTCTGGCTGTGTGGGGACGGGCATTTTCTTGCTGAAACGTGAACCCAGGATGGCTTGCCATGAATGACGACAAAACCGGGCGTGGAATATCGTTGACTTACCGCTGTGCTGTTACGGTGTCATGGATAACAACCAAAGGAGTCCTGCTATGAAAAGATGTGGCACCACAGGTTCCACTCTTGGTTGTCAAGCCGTATGGTGGGTGACAGTCACTGCTGTCTGGGGCGTTACCAGATTTGTTCTGCTGGTCATCGCAGCTCAGTTCAAAGGGAAACTGATAACTGTAGACAATTCTACTCCAGTCAATGAGATACAAACATACCGCCGTTTGAGTCTCGTAGAGATTCCCGTATTGAGGACATAGTGACAGACATCCCTGGGGTTGTGAAGCAGCTGAATGGGATTCCAATTCGGTTTTACAGAGAGTATTCTACCGCATTGGCTCCTTACTTTATCGCTCCTTACTTTATCGCGAATCTCTTGCCCAACGTAAAGTCCCGAGCGACTGGAAAAAGCGCAGGTGACGCCTGTATATAAGAAGGGTAGAAGGACGGATCCTCAAAATTACAGACCAATATCCTTAATATTTGATTCTCGAACATATTCTCAGTTCGAATATAGTGAATTTCCTTGAGACAGAGAAGTTGCTGTCCATGCATCAGCACGGCTTTAGAAAGCATTGCTCCTGCGAAACACAACTCGCCCATTTTTCACATATCATCTTGCGAACCATGGATGAAGGGTATTAGACGGATGCCATATTCCTTGACTCCCGGAAACCGTTTGACTCGGTGCCCCACTGCAGATTCCTAACTAAGGTACGAGCATATGGGATTGGCTCCCAAGTATGTGAGTGGCTCGAAGACGTCCTAAGTAATAGAACCCAGTACGTTGTCCTCGATGGTGAGTGTTCATCGGAGGTGAGGGTATCATCTGGAGTGCCCCAGGGAAGTGTGGTAGGTCCGCTGTTGTTTTCTGTCTACATAAATGATCTTTTGGATAGGGTGGATAGCAATGTGCGACTGTTTGCTGATGATGCTGTGGTGTACGGGAAGGTGTCGTCGTTGAGTGACTGTAGGAGGATGCAAGAGGACTTGGACATGATTTGTGATTGGTGTAAAGAATGGCAACTAACTCTAAATATAGATAAATGTAAATTAATGCAGATGAATAGGAAAAAGAATCCTGTAATGTTTGAATACTCCATTAGCAGTGTAGCGCTCGACACAGTAACGTCGATTAAATATTTGGGCGTAACATTGCAGAGCGATATGAAGTGGGACAAGCATGTAATGGCAGTTGTGGGGAAGGAGGATAGTCGTCTTCGGTTCATTGGTAGAATTTTGGGAAGAAGTGGTTCATCCGTAAAGGAGACCGCTTATAAAACACTAATACGACCTATTCTTGAGTACTGTACGAGCGTTTTGGATCCCTATCAGATCGGATTGAGGGAGGACATAGAAGCAACTCAGAGGCGGGCTGCTAGATTTGTTACTGCTAGGTTTGATCATCACGCGAGTGTTACGGAAATGCTTCAGGAACTCGGGTGGGAGGCTCTAGAGGAGAGGAGGCGTTCTTTTCGTGAATCGCTACTGAGGAAATTTAGAGAAGCAGCATTTGAGGCCGACTGCAGTACAATTTTACTGCCGCCAACTTATATTTCGCGGAAAGACCACAATGATTAGGGCTCGTACAGAGGCATATAGGCAGTCATTTTTCCCTCGTTCTGTTTGGGAGTGGAACAGGGAGAGAAGATGCTAGTTGTGGTGCGAGGTACCCTCCGCCACGCACCGTATGGTGGATTGCTGAGTATGTATGTAGATGTAGATGTAGATGTAGATGTAGATGTAGATTCCAAGAAAGACGCGTCTGGAGATGCCCTGCATAGTAGTGGGAGACCAAACTGACTGTCATTCATGTGAAAAGTTTCCCACGTCATTATGGCCGCACGACGGGAAGTAACAGACTCTGAACTTCGAATGGTAGTTGGAGCTTCCATTTCGGAAATCTTTATGGAATTCAAACCCACAGTGTCAAGAGTGTGAAGAGAACACCAAATTTCAGGAATTATATCTCACCACGGACAATGTAGTGGCCGACGTCGTTCACTTAACATCATTTGCGTAGTCAGTGCTAAGAGACAAGCAACACTTCTTGGAATAAGAGCAGAAATCGATGTGGGACGTACGAGGACCGTACCCGTTAAGACAGTGCGGCAAAATCTCCCGTCTCAGCGGACGAGCGACGCGAGTGGCTTTTCTACCAGCACGACATGGCCTGCATCGCCTCTCCAGGGCTCGTGACCACATCGGTTGGACCCTACACGGCTGGAACATGCGTGGCCTGGTAGACGAGTCCCGATTCCAGTTGGTATGAGCTGATGGTATGGTTCGAGTGCGCCGCAGACCCCACGATACCATGCATCCAAGTTGTCAACAAGGCACTGTGCAAGCTGGTGGTGGCTCCATAATGGAACACGTATTGTGTTCGAGTATAATGACTTTCCTGGAGACTAGAAATCTACTCTGTAGGAATCAGCATGGGTTTCGAAAAAGACGGTCATGTGAAACCCAGCTCGCGCTATTCGTCCACGAGACTCAGAGGGCCATAGACACGGGTTCACAGGTAGATGCCGTGTTTCTTGACTTCCGCAAGGCGTTAGATACAGTTCCCCACAGTCGTTTAATGAACAGAGTAAGAGCATATGGACTATCAGACCAATTGTGTGATTGGATTGAGGAGTTCCTAGATAACAGAACGCAGCATGTCATTCTCAATGGAGAGAAGTCTTCCGAAGTAAGAGTGATTTCAGGTGTGCCGCAGGGGAGTGTCATAGGACCGTTGCTATTCACAATATACATAAATGACCTGGTGGATGACATCGGAAGTTCGCTGAGGCTTTTTGCAGATGATGCTGTGGTGTATCGAGAGGTTGTAACAATGGAAAATTGTACTGAAATGCAGGAGGATCTGCAGCGAATTGACGCATGGTGCAGGGAATGGCAATTGAATCTCAATGTAGACAAGTGTAATGTGCTGCGAATACACAGAAAGATAGATCCTTTATCATTTAGCTACAAAATAGCTGGTCAGCAACTGGAAGCAGTTAATACCATAAATTATCTGGGAGTACGCATTAGGAGTGATTTAAAATGGAGTGATCATATAATGTTGATCGTCGGTAAAGCAGATGCCAGACTGAGATTCATTGGAAGAATCCTAAGGAAATGCAATCCGAAAACAAAGGAAGTAGGTTACAGTACGCTTGAATACTGCTCAGCAGTGTGGGATCCGTACCAGATAGGGTTGATAGAAGATATAGAGAAGATCCAACGGAGAGCAGCGCGCTTCGTTACTGGATCATTTAGTAATCGCGAAAGCGTCACGGAGATGATAGATAAACTCCAGTGGAAGACTCTGCAGGAGAGACGCTCAGTAGCTCGGTACGGGCTTTTGTTGAAGTTTCGAGAACATACCTTCACCGAAGAGTCAACCAGTATATTGCTCCCTCCTACGTAAATCTCGCGAAGAGACCATGAGGATAAAATCAGAGAGATTAGAGCCCACACAGAGGCATACCGACAATCCTTCTTTCCACGAACAATACGAGACTGGAATAGAAGGGAGAACCGATAGAGGTACTCAAGGTACCCTCCGCCACACACCGTCAGGTGGCTTGCAAAGTATGGATGTAGATGTAGATGTAGATGTAGATGGAGTGGAGCCGGCCTGTGTGGCCATGCGGTTCTAGGCGCGTCAGTCTAGAGCCGCGTGACCGCTACGGTCGCAGGTTCGAATCCTGCCTCGGGCATGGATGTGTGTGATGTCCTTAGGTTAGTTAGGTTTAAGTAGTTCTAAGTTCTAGGGGACTGATGACCACAGATGTTTAGTCCCATAGTGCTCAGAGCCATTTGAACCATAATGGAGTGGGCTGTGTTTACATGGAATGGTCCGCATCCTGGTTTTGTTCGGCAACTTAGACACTATTTGCAGCAATTCATGACCTTTATATTATCAAACAAAGATGGAATTGTGGATCAAAATGTGGTATATCACTGGGTGATTCGTTCGCGATTTTTTTGAAGAACATTCTCGACAATTGTAGCGAATGGTTTGGTCACCCCGATCGCCCGACACAATCCGATGGAATATTTATAGAACATAATCGTTAGCCATATTTTTCTCTGACTTTCCAACATGTTGCACTATTTTACATTATCGAACGCTTTCTGCAGCCAGACAAATCCTGTTTTAACGTTCTTTAAAATAAAAAAATTACGATTACGTTGAATAAATGTCTGAACTGTGGAATTGATACTAAACTCTAGTTATCGTGTAGCGTGTTGTAACTGCAAGTGGTGTACTTACTCTATGTTATTGTAGGCAAAATTTTATACAAACTGACTGGGCAATGCAACTCCCAGTACCAATAAAGAAATACAGTCACTGCATAATACATTCACCCTCTTAGGCACTGAATCCTCTGGCCCTGTTCAATTATGATAACTTTGGTCCCTGTGCACATAACACATAAATGAAATTGTCTTGCGTCTAAAACAGCAACGGTGGAACGCGATATGTTCTGCTCTCTCACCAAAAATATAGATATACTAACTACAGGCTGTGCGCTGCGCAATGCTGGCTGTAATACTTTGAAATGCACAGGAAATTGTTTTGGCTCATAAATGAAAACATTTATGAAAAATCCAACTTCTTTGAAAAAATATATGAGCTGGGTCGGGAGGCGGTACTGATTATGGTTAATTACTAACACTGAGTTTTCTTTAGCAAAATTATATTGCATTTCAAGTTTGTCTTTTCAGAAACATTTGACAATTGAAGTTGGTCAAAAAGATACATCATAATTACCAGTCATGAACTAGTATACATGAAAATCATCAAATTACATTTATCTCTGTTACAAATCTTAGAAACATTACAAAAGTGAAATATAGAACTAGTCTTTTTTTAAAATCAGTTTATGTACATTGTACTTCTTCTTCCTACCTTTATTTAAAGCCTTCCAGAATTCTTTTAATTTCTAATACTGGACCCCTTTATCTTCTGCATCAACTGCAGCTTTTTCTCTTATCAGGTCATCGGACAAGTGCTTCCTCTGATAGATGCCCTCAATGTACTCTTTGCATCTATCGGCTCTGTCCTTTGCAGTTAACAGCGGAATTCTCATTGCACTCGTAATGTTAACCCCCCCCCCCTTTTTTTCTTTTTTTTCACTGCAGGTCGTTTTAACTTTTCCAAATGTTGAGTTAATCATTACGACAACCATTTCTTTTTCGATTTCTTTACATTTTTCTTGTGGGGATTTCGCTTTACCATCCCTACATTTCCTATTTATTTCATTCCTCCGTACTTGTATTACTTTATTACTGAATTTCCCTGAACATTATGGTATTTTTTCTTCTCGTCAATCAGCTGAAGTATTTCTTCTGTTACCTATGTTTTCTTCGCAGTTACCTCCTTGCACCTATGTTTCTTTTCCAACTTCTGTAACCGCCCTTTTAAGGCGTGTCCATTCCTCTTCAACTGAGCCGAAGATTCAGCTACTCAGTATCGTATTGTCTATAATTTCAAAAAAATTTCATTCCTTAGTACTTCGGTATCCTACTTCTCTGCGCAATACCAACATAAACTGCTTTCATTTGTCACACATACCTCCCTGAAATTTTACCAGGATTCACTTTTCCTTCACTGACGTATATACACATCATATACTAGAAAGGATCACATGCAGGGACCTGGTAATGGAAGCGTGCTGGTTGCGATGAAACGGGCTGATATGCTTGGCAGTTCAGCGTTCGACTATCAACGCCGATGGCAAGCGGATCAAGTCTGACGTCATCCGTGCCTAGTGACGCCCCGAGCTATTCAATTTGGCGTGGCGATAGCAGATCTCTGTCTCTCTCTCTCTCTCTCTCTTTCTCTCTTTCTCTTTCTCTTTCTCTCTCTCTCTCTCTCTCTCTCTCTCTCTCTCTCTTTCTACCCATCTCCTCCATTTCCCCTTCTTTCTCACACCCCTCTTTTTACTCCACACCACCATCCCCCCCGCTCCCTCCCGCTCTCCGTCACACACATGGCAGCTATAACTAAAGGCGAGTTTACACGAGCAATAAAAATCGCATATTGCCGACGATATATCCCGACAGCCACCGTCACATGGCAATGTTTGCGGCGATAATTTTCCGGACAAGAACTGCTTAGACGGGACACACTATGGACGCGAAATAGACTAGTAAAGTGGAACCGAGTGGAATGCAAAGCATTCCACAAGGGAAGGTGTTAGCAAGGAAAAGATAAATTAGGCTTCGTGGGTGTGCTCTTTTTTAAGTAAGCGAACTGCTTCGGGAAAGCTTAAGTCGTGAAGTTATGCTGGACACACACATCTTCCAGAAAAACTGAACACGATTCGTCTGTATCGTTTAAAAGCAATTCGTTCGAGAATTTGTAAGACGAGTACCAGTATGAATGACTGCACACCAGTTAGAAACAGACTGGCGATCACTTTCAGCTTTTCGTTAGTGGTCCTCCGTACTGAAGTTCGGTGTAGGTCTTCAAAGCATATGTGTCACGCTTCTCAGCGACACGCGTCTTGGTGGGAATTCTATGACGAAAGGACTCACAGACTTCATTAACCTACTTTGAAATAACAGTGAAGTGTTTGTCAGTATTTTATGGAGGTTCACCAGTGCATTGTGAGAACTGTTAATTTCATTAATGCGATACATCTACAACCGGACTTACTGTGTGAATGTTGAAAAGTTATGTTCTGAAACACCCAAATAAATTAAACACCGGAAAAGTGCGACTGAGGGTTCCGTAAAAACTTAATTATGTATGTAGATAGTTCATCCACAGAATTTAGTAAGTGAGTTGGCAAGTACCAAAATATGTGATATAAATGGCCGTATCTTTTGAGTGCATTGACTTACACTTCTGAGATCAAATGCTCGCCATCACACAAAATCATGCTTAGACTGTGGTGTCACCGCCAGACACCACACTTGGTAGGTGGTAGCCTTTAAATCGGCCGCGGTCCGTTAGTATACGTCGGACCCGCGTGTCGGCACTATCAGTGATTGCAGACCGAGCGCCGCCACACAGCAGGTCTAGAGAGTCTTCCTAGCACTCGCCCCAGTTGTACAGCCGACTTTGCTAGCGATGGTTCACTGACAAAATTACGCTCTCATTTGCCGAGACGATAGTTAAAATAGCCTTCAGCTACGTCATTTGTTACGACCTAGCAAGGCGCCATTACCAGTTACTATTGATGCTGTAAAACATGTACCTTCCAGAGCGATGTTCACCAGTTATGGATTAAAGTTAAGTATTCCAGCAGCTACGTACGTTTTTGGCTACTATAAATTCCTTGTCCTGTTCCAGACCTCACGCCAGCCTGCGTGAGCTTAAACGCGTGCCTTTCGGCTTCCTGTCATAGTGGGTTGGCTGTCTTGCCAATCCACAACATAGACTAACATTCGATCGTAAAACCGGCAGTAGTCTGGACATTCCCATGCAAAATTCCACACTTCTCTGCTAGCACCATTAGATCGTAGCACGTTGTAGATGGAGTAACAAGTGCTACAGTTGCTTGAATGGTACAGCTAGAGTACGAATGTGTCCCTTGGAGTGTTCGCATGCTGTTTACCGTATAAACTGTATACAGTGGCATAATGATGAGAATTAATCCTACGAACTTGGTCCAGATATTAGTGACGAAGCCGCGACGCGTTGAATATGGAAATGAAATCGGAGTCGGGGATAGAGAGTTCATGGATATATTGTATAACATTGTATTGTACGTTAACTGGGGACCTAGAAACGACGAAGAGGCTCCGTCCCCGCTGCAGCAACAGTGGTCCACAACCCCACGACGACTACCGCAGTCCACTGCACCGAATCACTCTTTCAGTGTCATTGTGCGGTTCTTCGGCCTCCGGTGGACCCCCCCCCCCCCCTCCCTCCAGGGAACGTCTCACACCAGACGAGTGTAACCCATATGTTTGCGTGGTAGAGTAATGGTGGTGTACGCGTACCTGTAGAACTTGTCTGCGTAGCAATCGCCAACATAGTGTAGTAGAGGCGGAATAAGGGGAAGCAGCCCGCATTCACCGAGGCAGATGGAAAACAGCCTAAAAACAATCTACAGACTGGCCGTTCACCGGACCTCGACGAAAGTCCGCCGGGCGGATTCGTGCCGGGGACCAGGCGCTCTTTCCCAATCCGGAAAGCCGTGCGTTAGAATGCACGGCTAACCGGGCGGGCTTATATAACATAATAACTCACGAATATAATGGAGATGACACAGAAATACATAACGTTACGCTAGATATATATACTGATTTTGTCCTCTGAAAGGGCACCTTCGATTTTCTTCCCCATCCTTGACACAGTACGAGCTTGTGCTCCGTCTGCAATGACCTCGATGTCGACGGGACGTTAAACTCAACCTCCCTTCCTTCGTTTATACTGATTTTGATGGACAGGAAGAACCTGAATCTGAAAATTCCGGTATCATCAGTTGAAAATGTAGTTAGTGTGGCTTTTGATATTGGATTGCTTGAATGTGAAAGTGATACTGAATGTGAGAACGTGTCTGTAGTGAGGTATGCACATAGTTCTCTAACACGCTGTTTTAACCACTTCATCGAAATCTCGAATCTGCACTATGAGGACTAATACAAGCACTATCAGGTGAAAGGATGTGTAGGTTACTTTACATTATATTGATACTTGTTCCATAGATCACGAATACGATATTTCATAATGATGTGTGAGCGAGCGGGGTGGCGCAGTGGTTAGCGCACTGGATTCGCTTTCAGGAGGACGAGGGTTCAATCCCACGTCCGGCCATCCTATTCAGGTTTTCCGTGATTTCCCTAAATCGCTCCAGGCAAATGCCGGGATGGTTCCTCTGCGAGGGCACGGCCGACTTCCTTCCCTGTCCTTCCCCAATCCGATAGACCGATGACCTCGCTGTCTGGTCTCCTTCCTCAGAAAACAACAACAACAACAACAACAACAACATTATGATGTGGAACGTGTCAGTTTAACATAAGTTTTCATTACGCTATACTGTTACTAATTCATATCTAAAAATTCATCAACTAAGTGGAAGTAATTGTGATTTAATTTCTTTTTAAATGCTGGTTGGCTATCTGCCAGGCTTTTAATGCTATTTGCAAATGACCAAAAATTTTTATGGCAGCATAATTCACACCTTTTGTGCCAAAGTCCGATTTAACCTAGAATAGTGAAGATCATCTTTTCTTCTAATGTAGCTATGCACTTCGCTTTTATTTTTGAATTAGGATGCGTTATTAATAACAAATTCAATAGGTGAATATATGTGTTGCGAATGAACTGTGAATATCCCGAGTTTCCTAAATAAATGTGTCTCTAACGTGATCCTGGGTGGTCTCCTGCTATTATTCTGATCACACGTTTTTGTGCAATGAATGCTAGTTCTCTTAATGACGAATTACAACAAAATATGACACCATATCAAAGCAGTCAATGAAAGTGGGCATAGTAGGCTAATTTAGTGATATGTTTATCAAAAAAATTTGCAATAATCCTAATAGCATAAGTAGCTGAACGTAACCATTTCAGCAGACCATCAACGTGTCCCTTCCCACTCAATTTCTCACTGCTGCACACAGGCAGAAATTTTGAATATTGTGCCTTAGCAAGAGATTTATGTTTAAAATCTGTATTTATCAGTGGCGTTTCGCCATTTACTGTACAGAATTGTATACACTGGGTTTTCTCAGAATATAGTGAGCGTCCATTTGCAGAGAACCACTAAATAATTTTGTTACACATTATTTACAATTACCTCAGATAATTATTGTTTGATGGGTGTGATTACCTCACTTGTATCGTTAGCAAACACAACTTGCTTCGCATCTTCGTTAATATAGAGTGACAAGTAATTAATATATGTTAAGAACAATAAGGGACCCAAGACTGAACCCTGTGGGACACCATTCTTGATACCTTTCCAGTTAGAGGACTCTGATGATTTTTGCAGACTATCTGCACAGTTAATTTCAACCTTCTCCATTCTTCCAGTTAAATATGTATTAAAGCGTTTGTGCACTGTTCCACTCATACCACAATACTTAAGCTAATCTAGAAGTGTTTCATGATTCACACAATCAAAAGGACAATTATAATTACTTCAAGCTGAGGGTTTTTGGTAAGGTTAATGAAAAATGTAATGATACACTGACATCATTGAAATACATATAATGTCCCTCCTATGGCATTGATACGTTGTTACTTCGTTTCTGGCTATTAAAATGTCACTTGTGTTAGAGTGCAACATTTGCAATAGAAATGACACAGTCCACTGGTTTTCTTATGGTCGAGCGTTATTCTAAGCATGGTTTCCTATGGTTCCGAGGTCGAAGGTATCTTTTGTTAGGAGCTTATATGTTTTACATCACAAGGGCCCATAAAGCTTAGCATCTGACACAAATTTCAGCTGTGTACCTCTATCCGTTCCTTAACAGACGGACACACAAACAGACAGACAGACAGATAGTCAACAAAGTGATGCTATAATGATTCCTTTTGTACCGACTGAGGTGCGGAACCGTGAAAAAGACAGCTGGTTAGTTGCTGCCAACGAAGCGCACGTGATGAAGCTTCAAAAATGATCAGACGTGTTATAAATCTATGTAGAATAAAACTAAGCCTCAATAATGAAGATCTTCTACTACGACTGTGGCAGCGAGAAAGTCTATTTTCAGGTTTCGGTCTTTCATTTTCTATTCGATAGCTCTGGTCGTAGATGTACGTATCACATTAACGGAATACATGATACTCTGATTTTGCCACTGCTACATTTCTGTAGACAACAAACAAATCGAGTGCCTATAATGACGCGTACAAAAGTTCGCACTAAAGCGAAACAATGTTTCAAGTCAGTCGGCGCTACATCGTTGCCGGTGGGAGAAGGAAGAAAACAAGGCAGTGTGTGAGAGGGAAGTGATTACAGACAAGGGTAGACGTTGGTCCGTACGACATATTCCCGACCCTTGGGCTGCGTTCGCAGTGGTTCAAAATGGCTCTGAGCACTATGGGACTTAACTTCTGAGGTCATGAGTCCCCTAGAACTTCGAACTGCTTAAACCTAACTAACCTAAGGACATCACACACATCCATGCCCGAGGCAGCATTCGAACCTGCGGCCGTAGCGGTCGCGCGGTTCCAGACCGTAGCGCCTAGAACCGTTCGGCCACCCCGGCCGGCGTTCGCAGTGGCGCCGACAACAATCGTATGCCACCGTCGCCAGAGGCTGCCCGATAACATCGGCCGACTGCGTAATCACAGTGCGTCCAATCTCCTTCGTGACTTTTTGGCAGGGTCAAAGGAGGTCAGATTAGGTTGGAATCAGTTGTATGTATGAAGTAGGTTAGATTTTGACCTCTTAGAATGGAGTGGATGCCACGACGCCTCTGTGCTTGGATACGAGTGGTGCATAGCGGCTTCTGCTACTAAAGAGACTCCGGATGCGTGTGAATGAGCTTTCTTCTCTCGTACAGAACGTGGCTAGTACTATACACTCTGTCCTCAGTTGCAGGACAGACTAGTCTTACAAATATATGAGATGATGGAAGAAAAGTTCTACTACACACCCGAGATAATTAGTGGTGATCTTGGAAAAGCTAAACACTGGAAGAGCAGCTGAACGGAATGGGCAGTGTCTTGAAAGTAGGATATAAGATGAACATCAACAAAAGCACAACGAGGATAGTCGGCCGGGGTGATTCCTTAGGTTAGTTAGGTGTAAGTAGTTGTAAGTCTACGGGACTGATGATCTTCGAAGTTAAGTCCCATAGTGCTCAGAGCCATTTGAACCAAAACGAGGATAATGGAATGTAGTCGAATGACATCAAATGATGGTAAGGGAATCATATTAGGCAATAAGATTCTTAAGGTAGTAGATGAGTTTTGCTATTTGGAGAGCAAAATAACTGATGACGGCAGATGTAGAGAGGATAGAAAATGTAGACTAGCAATGGGAAGGAAAGCGTTTCTGAAGAAGAGAAATTTGTTAATATCAAGTATAGATTTAATTGTCAGGTTGTCGTTTCTGAAAGTATTTGTATGGAGAGTAGCCATGTATGGTAGTGAAACGTGGACGATACATAGTTTAGACAAGAAGAAAATAGTAGCTTTCGAAATGTGGTGCTACAGAAGAATGCTGAAGATTAGATGGGTAGATCACAAAACTAACGAGGAGGTATTGAATAGAATTGGAGAGGAGAGAAATTTGTGGCAAAACTTGACTAGAAGAAGGGATAGGTTGGTAGGGAATATTCTGAGGCATCAAGGGATCACCAATTTAGTATGGAGGGCAGCGTGGAGGTTAAAAATCGTAGAGGGAGACCAAGAGATGAATACGCTAAACAGATTCCGAAGGATGTAGGTTGCAGTAGGTACTGGGAGATGAAGAAGCCTGCACAGGATAGAGTAGCAAACTGCATCAAACCAGTCTCTGGACTGAAGACCAAAACATCAACAGACACTCCGTTTGGCTATTTGTTTAAAGCTATGCAAACGTATGTCAATAAACCTTCAGTGACTGTCGTTTAGCGCACGAGTGAAAGACAAGCTTAAAGTGTAGCATAAGTTACTCTGATAACCTACAGCACTTAAAGTGGAAATACATACCGTACACCACAGCTGCAAACCGCTTCATACTAGCAGAATCACTACCCTGATGGCATAAAACGCCAGTAAGCAGCAATAATAATTTGTAGCCAACTAATGACAACCTACCGCACAAAAGATCCAGTACAGTAGCTATAAGCATATAAGATACGCCACCATCTTCACTTGAACGAATTATTTTTTGAAGTTATAAACTACGCTTAAAATTTCCGTTACAGATTTTGCCTACCTGAGGCTTCGAATAAACCTGAGAGTTCAGTCCATAGATTGCGAAGTATAATGCGATTACGATATTTTAGTCCTCAGGATGCCAGAAACTCACCAGTTTCTCACTCTCCATATTTCGTGTGCGGGAACGTCGGTCGATTAGACCGAAGAAAACAAACTGATTCGATTTCAGTATATCCAGTGTGGATGACGAAGTGCGACTGTGATTTAAACTGGCATTTATCTGGAATGAGATTTTCACTCTGCAGCGGAGTGTGCGCTGATATGAAACTTCCCGGCAGATTAAAACTGTGTGCCGGACCGAGACTCGAACTCGGGGCCTTTGCCTTTCTGGCAGGTACTGGCAGAAGTAAGGCTGTGAGGACGGGGCGTGAGTCGTGCTTAGGTAGCTCCGATGGTAGAGCAGTTGCCCGCGAAAGGCAAAGGTCCCGAATTCGAGTCTCGGTCCGGCACACTGTTTTAATCTGCCAGGAAGTTTCATATCAGCGCACACTCCGCTGCAGAGTGAAAATCTCATTCTGGAGACATCTCACAGGCCGTGGCTAAGCCATGTCTCCGCAATATCCTTTCTTTCAGACATGCTGTTTCTGCATGGTTCGCAGGAAAGCTTCTGTAAACTTTGGAACGTTGGAGACGAGGTAGTGGCAGAAGTAAAGCTGGGAGGACGCGGCGTGAGTCATGCTTGGGTAGCTTGGGTAGCTCAGATGGTAGAGTACTTGCCCGAAAGGCAAAGGTCCCAAGTTCGAATCTCGGTCCGGCACACAGTTTTAATCTGCCAGGAAATTTCATGGCGTTTATCTGGTAAACTGATCTGAATTTCACCGATTGTCGTCCGAAATCTGTACGTTCGCGACATGGGATCGGCTATAGTGTGACCTGGCGCGTTGTGGCGTAATGATTTGAAAAGATCGGCCATCTCCGGCCGATGTCGGTGGTCGGCGGAATCCACCGATATCGGGGTCACTGTAATCCCAGCCTTAGTGGGAAACACCGGCAGCACCTCGGCGGTACGTTGGCAAATACCTGCAACAGCCTGCTCCGGCAGCAATACTGCCCGACCGTACCAAAATACTGCCGTGCATTACAGCCACATCACAGCGATGTTGACAGCTACACTATTGTGGCCGCAGTTATCCGCAAAATACGACCAGTATAAACGCACCTTAACTTTTGTTTTAAACGTGGCCACAGGGTGAGTGATGGTACTAGCGAATCAGCAGGAAGTCGTTCAGCTGTTGCGTACGGTTGGGATGTTTGGCTGGTGTCCCACTTCCGTAGTTACTCGCCGTTCGCCATTTTTCTCTTTTGTAATGGTTTGAAAGCAATTCTGAACTGGGTTACAACGCAGGAAAAGTCAGCAGTGTTCGGTGGATGGGAAGGCAATAATACCTGCCCATAAGCGAGCTGTGACAGGCGACGCTACAGTGGTGTGGATGCAGCGAGATCGCGGTGTGTGTGTGTGTGTGTGTGTGTGTGTGTGTGTGTGTGTGTGTGTGCGCGTGTGTGTGTCAGTGGCGGCTGGGCGCGCGTCCCTTTGATCTGTGGCACGGAAGAGCAGGCGGCGTTGTCGTGCCGGCCACCACAAGCTGTTGTGTTGCTGCGGGAAGCAGAGGCACGCCATGCTCGAGCCCCGCTGAGGAATGGAACTCACCTACTTGCGCCTTTTGTACCTTTACACTGCTGCCCATTCCGATTTTCTGCGTGCAGTATCGAAAACATAGTTCACATCCATATACAGAGTCTCTCGAACCTTCACTACCTATCTCTGACGTGCATCAGCTACCTTCCGGTGTGTGGCGAAGGGTAATTCTCTCACCACAGTCGTTAACCTTTTCGCGATCCAGGCTTATGAGTTGGGAGCTGTAGTTATAAATGCATCAGAATGAGATGGACAAATTCGTATATTCTTAGTATAACAACGATGAGCTGTTCTTGCTTTGGATTGTGTTAGTACGGTCGCAGGTTCGAATCCTGTCTCGGGCATGGATGTGTGTGACGTCTTTTGGTTAGTTAGGTTTAAGTAGTTCTGAGTTCTAGGGGACTGATGACCTCAGATTTTGAGTTCTAGGGGACTGATGACCTCAGATGTTAAGTCCCATAGTGCTGAGAGCCGTTGAGCGGCCCATTATTTACTCGAATTAAGTGACCTGTGCGTAGACTTTCGTCCAAAAACTTACCGAAAAACTGCCATATTCCTGATTCGCAGAATTAGTGATTTATTTCGTTTTAGAGACGGAAAACAAGTTACTATGCGGGTCGTCGTAATGTTTTGGCTCGTCAGTGTAGATACGACAACAGTATCAATCACTACCCATTCTTTCAAAAAGAAAGACAAAAAAAAAATGTGCAAATGGCTCCGAGCACTATGGGACTTAACATCTGTGGTCATCGGTCCCCTAGAACTTAGAACTACTTAAACCTAACTAACCTAAAGACATCACACACATCCAAGCGAGGCAGAATTCGAACCTGCGACCGTAGCAGTCGCGTGGTTCTCGACTGAAGCTCCTACAACAGCCATTCTCTCAAGAACCGAACGCCCACGTATAAAGTAAGCTACGTTTTCATGCATCTCAATATTTATGACGACATAACTCCTCAATTTTGCAGGTAGATTCAGCGCTATATGTGAGAACTGCCTGCGAAAAGTATTACCCAATGCTGAAGTTTTACTGCACGAAGATAGAAATGCAGTAAGAGATAAACATTTTTCATTATTTTGTGTGGAATGTCAGCGGAAAAGTTACGAAAAGATTTATGCTTGTGTTCATCGTTTGTTGGACGTAGCTAAGCACTCTCGTTCTCGAACACTGGAGGAATTTGGTCTAGATAATTTACGCGCCGTGAGTTACGATGACCCAGCACATAGTAGTAGCTCGGTAGGGGCTTTTGTTGAAATTTCGAGAACGTACCTTCACCGAGGAGTCAAGCAGTATATTGCTCCCTCCGACGTATGTCTCGCGAAGAGACCATGAGCATAAAATCAGAGAGATCAGAGCGCAAACAGAGGCATACTGAGAATCTTTCTTTCCTCGAACAATACGAGACTGGAATAGAAGGGAGAACCGATACCCTTCGCCACACACCGTCAGGTGGCTTGCAGAGTATGGATGTAGATAGAGGTATACATAGTTTCAAACGTTTTTGGTTTACACAGATGTGATAAAAGTCATGGGATAGCGGTATGCATACATGCAAACGGTGCTGAAACGTCCCCTTAGAAAAGTTATACATGACTGGGCTTAAACTGACACACAATATTTTTAGCGCAACGCAATCTGACTTTCAAATCCCCTACAAAAGAATGGCCCTGACTAACATTAACCTATACCTTTCACAAATCACTTACCTCACCAAAAATCTTCGTTACTCGAACTACTGCAATACAACGAGCGCCACTACTGCCAGCTAAATAAAAGATTCAAACTACTGAAGGCACTAACTATTGATAGGCATAGTTAGCAAATGAAAGATTTTGACAGAGACCAAACAATGTATTTACCTTAATAGTCATCAAGAGTCATAATATATATAGCATTTCATGACATCCAGTCTTACAAATTTCAAAATTCCGCCATTTCTCTCCCCACATCCACCACTGCTGGCGGTTCACCTCCAACTGCGCAACGCTACGCGCTGTTCAGATCTAGCTGCGCAACACTACAATGGCAGACAACAATGCAAACTAGCCACAGACTGCACACAGCACAGCCAGTGATTTTCATACAGAGCGCTACGTAACGTTGCCAACAAGAAAACATAAACAGCCTACTTACAGTGGTAGTATCGTGTTCACAAGGTATAAACGGACAGTATGTTGGCGGAGCTGTCTTTTGCACTCAGGTGATTCATGTGAAAAGATTTCCAACATGATTATGGCCGCGCGACGGGAATTATCAGAGTCTGAATGCGGAACGGTAGCTGGAGCTACAAGTACGGAACATTCCTTTCTGGAAATCGTTATGGAATTCAGTATTCCGAGACACGCAGTGTCAAGTGTGTGCCGATAATACCAGATTTCAGGCATCACCTCACACCACGTAAAACGCTGTGGCCGACGACCTTCGCTCAACGACCAAGAACAGTGGCGTTTGCGTAGAATTTTCTGGGCTAAGAGACAAGGAAAACTGTGCAAAATAAGAGCAGAGATCAATTTGGGACGTACAACGAACTATCCTTTCGGACAGTGCGGCGTTTCTGGGCTATGGTAGCAGACGACCGATGCGAGCGTCTTGGCTAACAGCATATCATGGCCTCCAGCGCCTCTCGCCGGTCGCGGTGGTCGAGCGGTTCTAGGCGCTTCAGTCCGGAACCGCAAGACTGCTATGGGCGCAGGTTCGAATCCTGCCTCGGGCATGGATGTGTGTGATGTCTTTAGGTTGGTGTAAGTAGTTCTAAGTTCTAGGGAACGATGACCTCAGATGTTAAGTCCCATAGTGCTCTTAGCCATTTTTTTGGGCCATGATCGTACAGGTTGGACCCTACGGGACTGGAAAACAGTGCCCTGACAGATGAGTCCCCATTTAATTTGGTAAGAGCTGATGTTAGGGTTTAAGTGTGGCGCACACCCCACGACGCTATGGCACCAAGTCGTCAATGAGGCGCTGTGCAAGCTGGCGGTGGCTATAATGGTGTGGGGTCCGTTCACATGGAATGAATTTGGTCCTCAGATCTAACTGAGCAGATCATTGACCGGAAATGGTTATGTTTCGCTCCTTGGAGACAATTTGCAGCCGTTCATGTCTTCATGTTCCCAAACATGTCACCAGGCCAAAATTCTATGCGATTGGTTTGAAGAACGTCCTGGACAATTCAATTTGGCCACCCAGATCGACCGACATGACCCTCTTCGAAAATTTATGGAATATAATCGAGAGGTGAGTTCGAGCACAAAATCCTGCTCCGGCAATACTTATCGATGGTTTCTAGAGGCAGCAAGGGTCAATATTTATGCGAGGGACTTCCAGCGAGAGTTTCAGTCCAAGAGACGTAGAGTTACTGCACTTCGCCGGGTAAAAGGAGGTCCGACATGATACTAGGACGTATCGCATAACTTTTGTCAGCACGGAGTATTGAGGGTATTGCCGAAGTGCCGACTGAGGTCAGATACAATTGTGTAGCCTGCAGGATTATTTAGGATCCTCCTTTTTGTGTTCAAGTTTTTTTTTTTTAAGTGTTGGACGCAATCTTTAATTTTTCTTGTTCTCCTTTGACTCTACAACGTTGTGTTCTGTTCTACACCTCCTGCCGAACGCCTGATGGCCGCCTGCTCATTGCACTCTCTCCCACCCCTTCTGCCTAACCCCTCACGCGCCTCCCACCCCTCCAGTGTCTCCTGACGCGCCGACACCCGCGGGGGCGGTAAGCTAACGACCACCCTTGTCTGCTGGCGCCCTGATTGTTCCCCTCCCCATCCCCCTACCCCCTGCCACCGCCACAGCTGCAGCTCCTCGGGGCACATTCCCTGGTCCGTTACTACTGTCGCTGCTGCCGCTCCCTTCAACCACAACCCTCTCAGTCTCTCCCCAGTAACAAAGTCGTTTCTGGGTCGGACTGGAACACCCCAAACATACTTACCTCAAAAAAATTCGCAGCACCAAAACATATTTAATATAGAGTATTGAAATTTCGGGAACACATTTGCTTAGGTAACATATTTAAGGTCGGCAACGGCCTTGCCACAGTGGATACACCGGTTCCCGTGAGATCACTGAAGTTAAGCGCTGTCGGGCGTGGTCGGCACTTGGATGGGTGACCATCCAGATCGCCATGCGCTGTTGCCACTTTTCGCGGTGCACTCAGCCTCGTGATGCCAAGTTAGTAGCTACTGGATTGACTAGTAGCGGCTTCGGTCAACAATATCATCATAATGACGAGGAGAGCGGTGTGCTGACCACACGACCCTCATATCCGCATCGTGCACTGAGGATGACACGGCGGTCGGATGGTCCCGGTAGGCCACTCGTGGCCTGAAGACGGAGTGCTTAACATATTTAAGTTCAAATGGTTCAAATGGCTCTGTGCACTATGGGACTTAACATCCGAGGTCATCAGTCTGCTAGAACACAGAACTACTTCAACCTAAGGACATCACACACATCCATGCCCGAGGCAGGATTCGAACCTGCGACCGTAGCAGCAGCGCGGTTCCGGACTGAAGCGCCTAGCACCGCTCGGTCACAGCGGCCGGCCTCATATTTAAGTGATTAACGTTACCACATCACAGGTTAAAGTAAGTGCGAGATAAGCCATTGCAAATGTGAAACCAGTGTAATACACGAGAATGTTGAACGAAAGCATGCAAACTTGCGCAAATTGTGCTGTATAGGTGATGGTTGTCAGTTTGTGGAATGAAGTCCCATGTCTACAATTGATCTGACAAAAAATTCAAATGGCTCTGAGCACTATGGGACTCAACATCTGAGGTCATCAGTCCCCTAGAACTTAGAACTACTTAAACGTAACCGTAGCGGTCACGCGGTTCCAGGTTGTAGCGCCTAGAACCGCTCGGCCACCCCGGCCGGCGATCTGACAAAACATGGAGGTTAATGCTATTTGTGGATGACGTTGGAGTTGTTGTCCAATGATGTCTGATATGTGCTCGATTGAAGACCGATCCGGCGATCGAGCCGGCCAAAACAACTTTTCGACACTCTCTAGAGCATGTTGGGTTACAGTAGCCGTATGTGGTCGAGCGTTATCCTGTTGGAAAACACGACCTGGAATGCTATTCATGAATGGCAGCATAATAGCTCGAAACACCAGACAGATGTACAAATTTGTAGTCAGTGTGCGTGGGATAATCACGAGAGGTCTCGTGTTGTCATAGCCCAGATCATAGCTCCAGGTGTATCTCCAGTATACCTAGCACACATACAGGGTTATTACAAATGATTGAAGCGATTTCACAGCTCCACAATAACTTTATTATTTGAGATATTTTCACAATGCTTTGCACACACAAACAAAAACTCAAAAATTTTTTTTAGGCATTCACAAATGTTCGATATGTGCCCCTTTAGTGATTCGGTAGACATCAAGCCGATAATCAAGTTCCTCCCACACTCGGCGCAGCATGTCCCCATCAATTAGTTCGAAAGCATCGTTGATGCGAGCTCGCAGTTCTGGCACGTTTCTTGGTAGAGGAGGTTTAAACACTGAATCTTTCACATAACCCGACAGAAAGAAATCGCATAGGGTTAAGTCGTGAGAGCGTGGAGGCCATGACATGAATTGCTGATCATGATCTCCACCACGACCGATCCATCGGTTTTCCAATCTCCTGTTTAAGAAATGCCGAACATCATGATGGAAGTGCGGTGGAGCACCATCCTGTTGAAAGATGAAGTGGGCGCTGTCGGTCTCCAGTTGTGGCATGAGCCAATTTTCCAGCATGTCCAGATACACGTGTCCTGTAACGTTTTTTTCGCAGAAGAAAAAGGGGCCGTAAACTTTAAACCGTGAGAGTGCACGAAACACGTTAACTTTTAGTGAACTGCGAATTTGCTGAACGAATGCGTGAGGATTCTCTACCGCCCAGATTCGCACATTGTTTCTGTTCACTTCACCATTAAGAAAAAATGTTGCTTCATCACTGAAAACAAGTTTCGCACTGAACGCATCCTCTTCCACGAGATGTTGCAACCGCGCCGAAAATTCAAAGCGTTTGACTTTGTCATCGGGTGTCAGGGCTTGTAGCAATTGTAAACGGTAAGGCTTCTGCTTTAGCGTTTTCCAAACCGTCGGCTGTGGTACGTTTAGCTCCCTGCTTGCTTTATTCGTCGACTTCCGCGGGCTACGCGTGAAACTTGCCCGCACGCGTTCAACCGTTTCTTCGCTCACTGCAGGCCGACCCGTTGATTTCCCCTTACAGAGGCATCCAGAAGCTTTAAACTTCGCATACCATCGCCGAATTGAGTTAGCAGTTGGTGGATCTTTGTTGAACTTCGTCCTGAAGTGTCGTTGCACTGTTATGACTGACTGATGTGAGTGCATTTCAAGCACGACGTACGCTTTCTCGGCTCCTGTCGCCATTTTGCCTCACTGCGCTCTCGAGCGCTCTGGCGGCAGAAACCTGAAGAGCGGCTTCAGCCGAACAAAACTTTATGAGTTTTTCTACGTATCTGTAGTGTGTCGTGACCATATGTCAATGAATGGAGCTACAGTGAATTTATGAAATCGCTTCAATCATTTGTACAAGTTGGTTGCACGCCGTCAACTGGCCTGCTTCTAACCGACACACGGCCATCACTGGCATCGAGGCAAAACCAGCCATCAGGAAACACAACAGACCTCCACCCTGCCCTGCAGTGAGCTCTCGCTTAAGTGGCTCCGGAAAGGCTCAAAATCATGAAAAGTTCAATTTTTACTTTTTTGCGTTTTCTGAATCTGCAGACTATTACCTTTTAATAGATATATAATTTATTCAATTCCGAAGACTACAACTATTTTTAAATTTTTTTTGAAATGTGTTCTACATGGGCGTGACCCACTGTGGTGCTGTTAAACTGCTGTCAAATGGTGTTATTATTAACGTCCGTGTTCATCAGGTACATTTTAGTGATGTGAGATAAAGTATGTGTTGTGGCTAACCTGTAATGGTTCAATTGCCAGGTAAAATAAATGCATAAATAAATAAATAAATATATATCACTGGTGTGATTGTCGATTGTTTCATGTTTATTTACTCTGTCGTTATCTCGAAAATATTCGTAATTAATTATGTTTCTTGAGTCTCTGTTTTGTTGAAGTATAGTAAAGAGTAAAAGTAAAGTTATTAGAAATCCTCTGAAGGCTTTTAAGAAAAGGAGAAATGTTGGAAAGCCAAAGGTATTTAGAAATATGGGAATGAAGATAGGTTCTAACATGGTACGAGCGATGCTTGCTTTAGACAAGGAACGCCTTCGGGCTGCAGACAGGGCTGTAAAGAGTCTAGAAATACAAGCAAGAGTAAACAGGAGGAGGAACAAGAGGAAGCTGGAGGAGGAGTTTGCAGAGGATGAAGATAATCCATCCTATGGACCTGGAATGCACTAAAAAGTTAATCCAATCTTTGTCGCTCGATTCCCAAAACTTTTATTTTCTCATACTAATTACATGTTTTCTAAGGATCTTCCAAACATATTTGTTTCAAACTTTCAGTAAATGTTACACAGTACCTTCTGCATAATTTAACACAGCCTTTTTCCAAAAAACAGTATATTTTAGAATATATAAACAAAAAATTGCAAAAAAATGTTGTGAATTTTCATTACAATTGAAAAAAAATCATCTTTAATAACTGAACTAAAATTTTGTAAAATCCCTGCGTTAAGTTGTAGCCCATATTCCAATAAATAATCTGTAAAAAGTTCAACTTCCTACCTCAAATACTTTGTGAGGAAAGATGTAATTTATAAGCGTTATTTTAACATTGCAAGTATAGGGCGTTCCGGAGCCCCTTAACAGCTGTGAAGTCACAGTGGAATGCTCTCTCCAGGGCGCCCTGTACTTCAAGTAACCGATTTGTAACAGTTTCTTGTGCCATTGCGCTGGCAACTGCTGGTCAGATTGCTGGTGCAGGTGCAGCACAATGCGCCAGAGCCGTACGCAGAACATGACGGCCTCCCCTCCCGGTCGTGCCGCGCGCTCGTCCGGAGCTACGTCTTCTTCCCACCGCTGCCAGCAGTCTTGTACAGCGACTGCATTCCTGCGGCGCCTTCCTGCAATATCGTAGATCCAGCTTATCGTAGCCGTATTACACGACTTCGTTCGGACTCAGTGAGGTGTTGGTAATGGCATCTTTGTTGCCTCAAATGTAATAGTAATTAGCATCAACTCAGCACGCCCAGTCTCAAAGGTAACTAACCCTCACGATCGTTACAGGTGATCTGCATCCTCATAGTGGATGTACTAGCGCCTCTCTTACGTGACTGGTGCGAAATTTAAGTAAATATCAGCTTTCAGATGTAGAAACACGCCTACTGACTTTAGTTTATGTCGCGCAACTCCTTCTTGGTGTTGCGTTTCTTTTCCTGTATCGTGTAGAAAGCAGAAGGCCCGTAAAAATGAAATGAGCGCATGGCATCTGAAGCGGGATTTGTTTTCAAAGAATATTCTTAAGAATTTATTATATTTACTAGCGATTCATCAAGAACATTAACACATTTAATCACACCATGTAAGCGTGGAAGTAGTTGCCGGGGAGTAACTGATGAAATCATAATCAAATTGCATTTAACAAATGGGAATTTTATTCACTCTACTAGTGCCTAAAAGAATTTTTTAAAAGAAACAGATTTAAAATTATAATCAGAAAGCACCCTCTAAATATCAAGCTATAATTTATTCAGAGAGAGAAAGAAACAAGTTTTGACTGTATGAGCTTTCGGGCAGAGAACCTTGCCGCTCCCTTTTGACACGACCCTAGTTACGACCGCACACAACAGCCTCTGAAAGTCTACACTGGTGCAAATCTGCAACACACCAGATTACTTCAAAAGTTTTAACAATTTACACAAGCACAGAAACTATGCACCCCTGCAGGAGGGATGGAAATGGTACAAAACACTAAACATTAAAATACTAACTTTGCCACCGAATATGCAACTTGATTTTAACTTCTAAGAGGGTCTTACGGTGAAAGGCGGCTTCTTTATATACTAAAATGATCATTTAAATAAAAGTCCATGAAATTCAATCTTATATAAAATTCTACAGGGTTGGCTAAACAAGTTAAGATGCTCTTCAGTACACAGATACCGCCTCACAAGATGATAGGCGAGATCAAAACATGTTTCAGGAATGAGGCCGTTACAATCCAAGCAATAAATTCGTTAACACACCAAATCCGACAAACTTGACAGAGGCAGCTACGAACTACAGACAGACACTAACTGCCTAACAAACGCGGACGAGAGACAGGTAAGCAAGCTGGGCACGAGAGACTGACCAAGAAAACAAGTAGAATTTAACAAGAGTAAATCACACAACATATCACCAATCAGTTAACATTTAATAACTCGCGATTTCTCGAGAAGACCTGCCGCAGCACTCCCAAATCGCTCTCCCTAGCTGTCCGCTGCCAGCCGCTTCAGCGGACGCAGGAAGGCACGCCGATCTCCCGTCTCTCGGCGTCGCAGCTCGCACCGGCCAGACCGATGTCGTGGGTTGACTCCTGTTGCTCTCGTGTCGGCCGCGAAGCCACTACCCCTCGCTATATGCCGCGGCCCACTGGACTAAAGTGGCGGACAAGTCATCTTGTGTCTCAGAGCGCGACCGACCAACCGATCGATCCAACTGCCAGTGACCGTTGCCTGAGCAAACTCGAGCAGACTGGCGGCCTAACGCGCGGACTCAGATGCAGGAACTCAGCCCCGACCGGACGACCACTCGCTCTCTTACTGGCGGAGTGGAAAAATATTTTTCCGGCTTTAAATGTTGATCCGAAAGACAGACATACTAGCACTCGGAACGACAGACAGACACTAACTGCCTAACAAATGCGGACGAGAGACAGACTAGCAAGTTGGGGACGAGAGACTGACCCAGACTGACCGACTGGCGAGCTCATAGCGCCCCTTAAATGCACGTGAACAGGCAAGCTTTCCCCCTTCCCACCAGAGGGAGACACCAAAGCTGCGATTGCGACAGCGGCGCCACCGCCAGTAGCGGAGGGCTACTGCTTCACACTACGCGCTGTGGCGTGCTCTTCAAAACAGAAATTTTTACTACAGCTCAGCATCACTGGCCGGGAGGCCGCATCGGGGGAAGTTCGGCCACCGAGTGCACGTCTTATTTCATTCGACGCCACATTGGGCGACTTGCGCGCCATGATGAGGATGAAATGATGACAACACAACACCTGGTCCACGAGCGGAAAAAATCTTCAAGCCGGCAATAAAATCGAACCGGCGCCCGCTTGCATGGTACGCAAGCACGTTACCACACAGATAAGCAGGCGGACGGACGGCCGGTATACTTCGGTGATAAATTTGATGTTACCAAGCGATCGCACGGACTAGAATACCTTAAGACATCACTGACTGACTGTGTTTCCGGAGCTGTATGTGCATATGCATTGATGGAAAATAAAGGAGAGCTTTCTTACTGTTTCCAATGGAAATAATCGATGTCAGTAGCGAAAAACTTTATTATGGAGGACTGAGCCGTTGCTATAGTTCAATTCATTTATCTGGGCGGTTCGCGCATGCCCGCCCAGACGCGGGAGATTGCTGCGTTGCCAGTTGTACGCGCCAAGAGAAGCAGCGCCATAGTATATAGTTCGCAAACTTACGTTTAGGGGGGAGCGCATAGTTTATGAAATAAAGCCACCACGACCGCATTAACCCTTTTGCTGCTAGAGAGACGTGCTCCCCGCATTCGGCGATGTGCGCGATTTTGTCATCATTGCACTGCTCGCCTGTGCAGACACATGGTGTTTTCACTGCTATGACACAATTTATCATTCGATTTCACAAAAACTATTTGGCTCGAAATTTTTTATTTTTACACGTCTTCTTGAGTGACACCTTCCCCCCATAAATGACTTAATTTTGTTTCTAAGTTCAACGCAGTTATTGTACAGCATTAGATGTAGTAAACCATTGCACGAAATTTTGAAGAGTTTGCAGAGGTAAAAGTCCATAGCGTATACTTTCCGTATGGTCGATATTAGTTGCCACTAGAAATTTCAAAAAATTATTTCAAACGAAAAAAAACTCATGACGTAATACACTTTGATATTGTTTTTAAATAAAGAAATTATTAAGCACCAAACTGGGTATGAACTTAGAACGTCCTGCTTAGCAGTCATACACTTTAACCATTACACAGCTCCTCGATTATTACAATTCCCAGAGGACTTTAAAATCTCATGCAAAATACCGACAAACACTGCTGGTATGACTATGAATTACTCACGTTTCGTCGAAGTACAATAGGAAATAAACAATTACTGCTGTTCTTTATTGTTGAGTAGACAACATTCCATTGGAACTACTGACGGCCTTGGGAGAGCCAGTCCTGACAAAACTCTACCATCTGGTGGGCAAGATGTATGAAACGGGCGAAATACCCTCAGACTTCAAGAAGAATATAATAAATCCAATCCCAAAGAAAGCAGGTGTTGACAGATGTGAAAATTACCGAACAATCAGTTTAATAAGCCACAGCTGCAAAATACTAACGGGAATTCTTTATAGACGAATGGAAAAACTAGTAGAAGCCGACCCCGGGGAAGATCAGTTTGGATTCCGTAGAAATACTGGAACACGTAAGGCAATACTGACCGTACGACTTATCTTAGAAGAAAGATTAAGGAAAGACAAACCTACGTTTCTAGCATTTGTAGACTTAGAGAAGGCTTTTGACAATGTTGACTGGAATACTCTCTTTCAAATTCTAAAGGTAGCAGGGGTAAAATACAGGGAGCGAAAGGCTATTTATAATTTGTACAGAAACCAGATGGCAGTTATAAGAGTCGAGGGACATGAAAGGGAAGCAGTTGTTGGGAAGGGAGTAAGACAGGGTTGTAGTCTCTCCCCGATGTTATTCAATCTGTATATTGAGCAAGCAGTAAAGGAAACAAAAGAAAAATTCGGAGTAGGTATTAAAATCCATGGAGAAGAAATAAAACCTATAAGGTTCGCCGATGACATTGTAATTCTGTCAGAGACAGGAAAGGACTTGGAAGAGCAGTTGAATGGAATAGACAGTGTCTTGAGAGGAGTATATAAGATGAACATCAACAAAAGCAAAACGAGGATAATGGATGTACTCGAATTAAGTCGGGTGATGCTGAGGGAATTAGATTAGGAAATGAGACACTTAAAGTAGTAAAGGAGTTTTGCTATTTGGGGAGCAAAATAACTGATGATGGTCGAAGTAGAGAGGATATAAAATGTAGACTGCCAATGGCAAGGAAAGCGTTTCTGAAGAAGAGAAATATGATAACATCGAGTATAGATTTAAGTTTCAGGAAGTCTTTTCTGAAAGTATTTGTATGGAGTGTAGCCATGTATGGAAGTGAAACATGGACGATAAATAGTTTAGACAAGAAGAGAATAGAAGCTTTCGAAATGTGGTGCTACAGAAGAATGCTGAAGATTAGATCTGTAAATCACATAACTAATGAGGAAGTATTAAATAGGATTGGGGAGAAGAGAAGTTTGTGGCACAACTTGACCAGAAGAAGGGATCGGTTGGTAGGACATGTTCTGAGGCATCAAGGGATCACCAATTTAGTATTGGAGGGCAGCATGGAGGGTAAAAATCATAGAGCGAGACCAAGAGATGAATACATCAAGCAGATTCAGAAGGATGTAGGTTGCAGTAGGTACTGGGAGCATGGAGAGCTACATCAAACCAGTCTCAGGACTGAAGACCACAACAACAACAACAGAATTTATCATTTGAACAGTTTCTATCAATGGTTGTCTTAGCGTTAGAAATTAAAATTTATTAAATCTGTTGCGAGAGAGCCGGCCGGAGTGGCCGAACGGTTCTAGGTGCTACAGTTTGGAACCGCGCAACCGCTACGGTCGCGGGTTACAATCCTCCCTCGGGCATGGATGTGTCTGATGTGCTTAGGTTAGTTAAGTTTAAGTAGTGCTAAGTTTTAGGGGACTGATGGCCTTAGATGTTAAGTCCCATAGTGCTCAGAGCCATTTTGATGTCGTTATGCCTAAGGAAGTCATTCTCAAGATGTGCACGATGTGGGCGCGTATTGGTGTCCATGAAGACGAATGCCTCGCCAATATGCGGCCTATATGGTTGCACTATCTGTCGGAGGATGGCATTCACGCGTCGAACAGCCGTTAGGGCGCCTTCAAAAATGGTTGAAATGGCTCTGGGCACTATGAGACTTAACATCTGAGGTCACCAGTCCCCTAGAACTTAGAACTACTTAATCCTAACTAACCTAAAAAGATCACACACATCCATTCCCGAGACAGGATTCTAACCTGCAACCGTAGCAGTCGCGTGGTTCCGGACTGAAGCGTCTAGAACCGCATGGCCACCGCGGCCGGCATGGCGCCTTCCATGACCATCAGCGGCGTACGTCGGCCCCACATAATGTCACCCCAAAACAGCCGGGAACCTCCACCTTGCTGCACTCGCTGGACACTGTGTCGAAGGCGTTCAGCTTGACAAGGTTGCCTCCAAGAAGAGAACGTGATGCCAATCCTGAGCGGTCCATTCGGCATGTTGTTGGGCCCATCTGTACCGCGCTGCATGGTGTCGTTGTTGCAAAGATGAACCTCGCCATGGACGTCGGGAGTGAAGTTGCTCATCATGCAGCCTATTGCGCACAGCTTGAGTCGTAACACGACGTCCTGTGGTTTCACGAAAAGCATTATTCAACATGGTGACGTTGCTGTCAGGGTTCCTCCGAGCCATAAGCCGTAGGTAGGGGTCATGCACTGCAGTAGTAGCCCTTCGACGGCCTGGGCGAGACATGTCATCGACAGTTCCTGTCTCTCTGTGTCTCCGCCATGTCCGAACAACATCGCTTTGGCGCAGATTTTAAATGATTGTGGGTACATGACATCAGGTGACGTCACAAATATGTTGGTACAGGGAAAACTAATTTACATTTGGTCTCTGTATGTCCGTCTTTTCACAGGGGCTTGCGGGACCTCAGCTGTTCAGTGCAGAATGTCAAATTAAACACCTTTCAGTGGTCAAAATTAAAAAAATGTTATTTTATTGGGCTACCAGTTTCGACGATATATTACGCCATCTTTAGGCCCCCTGACCGGCTTGTAGGAAGATTCCCACCTCTGGTCCAGTAAAAATAGCGGTAGATTTCTGCTTGAGACGGCGATCACTCCAAACATCACCTGCTGTATGTTAGACCTATAACAGTCGGCAGGTGCTGCTTAAAGCGATCACTGTATCAAGTAGAAATCTAACGAGACCAATCATTGAACGCTGACCGCTATTTTGACTGTAGCTGACGTGGCCTAAACGTCGGTCAGGGGGTCTGGAGATGGCGTAATATATCGCCGAATCTGGTAGCCAGATGAAATAACAGTTTGGAAATTTAGATGGTTGAAAGGTATTTGATTTGAAATTCTGTATAACACATTTTGTGAGCATCACGACACAGAGACCCCTCTCAACTGAATCGGTGCATCTGTCCACGCCAAACGCGCTGCATGGTCACAGTGGTATGTGGGCTGATATTGCCAAGCTCTTGCCTCGATTTTCTAATCACTGAAATAACATCACAATTTCTCAGCTCGTGAAGTTTCATTTCGTTTCGTCCCTTGTTCTGGCTGTTTTTTTTATTTTCTTATTTTTTCAGGCATTGTGGATCGAAAGTGGTATAAAAAGAAAGAAAAATTTTCGCGATCAGAGGTTGTTTTAAATTCTATAAAATTTAAATGTTGGGTCGCAGGAAGTAAAAGAAAATAGAATCGAAATGGACTGACTAGACCAGTAAGCATCACAATGAAGGAATTATATAAAACGTATCAGTCAGCCAACCGGTTACACACAACTTTTTCAAAAACACGTTAACCAGGTTTCGATATCTCTATGTTCATCATAATGGTAAAAGTTACCCAATGAAGGACTGAGTGAATAGCGGAGGAAGAGCAATAGGAAAGAACAGAATAGGAAAAACTGAAATTGGCAGGTGTTCCTCCGAATTACACGACAGGAGTGAAAGAACTGGAGCTTCGTTCTCAAGAAAATAGAACAACAACTTTAATTTACACTAAATAAAGTATGCACACATTTGATTTATAACATTGTGGTTGTGTCACATATGTCATTAACCCTTTAGTGAGCCGTGGGAAACATGCTTCCCACTACAATGAACTCGCTGCTAGTCCCGTGGGACTCACAGTTCCCACCTCTGTACGGTGCTACCACCTAGTGAACAGTGTGAGGTACTGCTTCCAATAGGAAGTTCCCGCCGTTTTTGCTGTACCTTTGTGCAGAGGCATTGTATAGCTGAGTGTTGCTCTTGTAGAGAAGCCTTTCAGTGCTGTTCACGTGACATTTTGTGATTTATTCCTCAAAGCTATAGTACAAGGTAAATATTTTTGATTTACCCACATTTATGAAGGAAAACTTAAATTTGAACGAGGAGAATTCCAGTTTGAAACAAAAGGAGTCATTTCTGCAGTAGAATGGATGGATAACCGTCCAGTCACTTGCCTGTCCTCAGTTCATGACCCATGAGAAACAGCCACAGTGAAAAGGATAAACAACGATGGCACTAGCACAGTTGAAGTTGTGGCAGAATACAACAAAATAATGGGTGGTGTCGATAAGATTGATCAATTACGATAAAGGTACGCTATTGGCAAACGTTCTGTAAAATGGTGGCACAGAATATTTTATTTCCTGGTGGACGTTGCTGCAATGAACAGTTTTATCCTGTGGAAAATAAGTAAAGGAGAAAGCGGACAGCATGATCAGCTCACATACAGGATCCATCTAGCCAGACAATTGATCGCTGGCTTCTCATACCAAAAATGGCGTGGACAAAAACCTGTCTTTCTGGCAAACAGGGGTAAAGTCCCTGAAGATTTTCGTAATGTGGCTGTAGAGGGCCATCAATCCATTTTAGGAGAAACCTACTGGACGTGACGTCATTGTCGTACCAAAGCTGCGGAAAAGAGCACTCGCTGTGTTTGTACATATTGTCCAATACCACTTTGCACAGACCCATGTTTCAGAAAATTTCATGGCAAGTAATTGTGAACAATCATTGTAACAAGAGAAGTAAATGTATAAAATAAATGTGACATATATTGAAAAAGTTGTTTTTGTCATTTAACTCCAAGGAAGGGCAGTGGGAAGTGTACTTCACACCTCGTTGTGTGACCTCACTTTCACAGTTGGAGCAAATTTTATATTCTGTATGATAAATATACATATCTGTTAACTACAATCTGCTCTCCATTCATTAAAAAAACTGCTCAATAATTTTGCCCGCGAAAGGGTTAAGTAGGAATGAATCGCCTAGGAGCATTGCGTATGTGAGTCGGGTAGCAGCACTAGCGTTTTGATGAAGAAACCGCTTCGCAGATGCTGCACGAGTTGTGATAATGGAATGACAAAGTCTCTCCTTTTTCTGCAGGTGTTACTCGTTCAAAGTGTTCCTATTCCTAGATTTAATGTTCTCCTCGCTGCTCATATTCCCTACGCCACTACTCGGTGGAACGCAACCGAAGGCCTTTCTTCTTCGCCGTAATTAATCTCGAAACTTTTTGTGACCGTCGACATTAATAACTTCTGCGCTGCCGCACTCACAATCTACTTACTTCGGCTTTACGGTATTCGTATCCTGGGAAGAAATAGACGTACCGGGAAAAGTTTATGACAGCAAAGAATATTATTAACTTCATTAAAGTTAGGATCAAGTAATTAAGGTTATTAATTAATGTAATTCCCACGAGGGCCAGCGAGAGATCACGGCGTGGCTACGAAAGTAGTCATGAATCAGTCGCTGTCCCGTCAAGCACAGCGTGTGCGAGACCGGTAGCCGCCTACTTATTAGTCTCAATAAAAATGTCGATAAATCGAATGTATTGATACTTTATTTAGTGTACATTAAAGCTGTTGCTACATTTTCTGGGGACAGAAGCTCCAGTCCTTTCATTCCCGCGTGTAATTCAGAACAACACCTGTTCTTCGTGTTCTGTTCATTTCTGTTGCTCTTCCTCCCTCATTCCTTCACTCCCTTGCTTGTTTCTTTTGTCACTCCATTTCTGTTATCTGTTCTGTTACTTCCTGCCTAGGAAGGAAGGATCTCTTATTGTATGAGCCGTTCATCATCTACGTTTTGCTTCTGTTCAAGCCTACATCCCAGACAAATACTTTCACAAGGGCCTTCGTATTATTTACATTTATGTTCTCTGTAATGCCAGTCTGCATTTTATATCCGCTCTGTTCCGGACATCGTCAACTGTAAAGCTGACCGTGCAACAGAACTCATCCACTATTTGTATATATAATTTTTGAACCTTATTACCCCAGAATTAAGTGATTTCATTCGCCTACATTCCGTTACCCTTGTTTTGCAATTTTTGATGTTCGTCTTACAAGAAAAACTGGTGCCATTTGGCAAAATTTATAGTTTTAATTTATTCTCCCAAAACTTAAACTCCTTTTACACTTTGTATTTGATTTCCTTGACTTCTTCCATTAGAACTACTGACGGCCTTGGGAGAGCTAGTCCTCAAAAAACTACCATCTGGTGAGCAAGATGTATGAGACAGGTGAAATACCCTCAGACTTCAAGAAGAATATAATAATTCCAATCCCAAAGAAAGCAGGCGTTGACAGATGTGAAAATTACCGAACTATCAGTTTAATAAGGCACAGCTGCAAAATACTAACACGAATTCTTTACAGACGAATGGAAAAACTGGTAGAAGCCGACCTCGGGGAGATCAGTTTGGATTCCGTAGAAATACTGGAACACGTGAGGCAATACTGACCTCACGACTTATCTCAGAAGAAAGATTAAGGAAAGGAAAACCTACGTTTCTAGCGTTTGTAGACTTAGAGAAAGCTTTTTACAATGTTGACTGGTATACTCTCTTTCAAATTCTAAAGGTGGCAGCGGTAATGTCTGTGTGACTAGGGCCTCCCACGGGGTAGACCGTTCACCGGGTAGAAGTCTTTCGATTTGACGCCCCTTCTGCGACCTGCGCGTCGATGAAGATGAAATGATGGTGACTGGGACAACACAACACCCAGTCCCTGAGCGGAGAAAATGTCCGACCCAGCCGGGAATCGAACCCGGGCCATTTGTATTGACATTCTGTCTTGCTCACCACTCAGCTACCAGGGGTATACGTGGCAGGGGTAAAATATAGGGAGCAAAAGGCTATTTACAGTTTGTACAGAAAGGAGATTGCAGTTATAAGAGTCGAGGGGCACGAAAGGGAAGCAGTGGTTGGGAAGGGAGTGAGGCAGGGTTCTAGCCTCTCCCCCGATGTTATTCAATCTTTATATTGAGCAAGCAGTAAAGGAAACAAAAGAAAAATTCGGAGCAGATATTAAAATCCATGGAGAAGAAATAAAAACCTTGAGGTACGCCGATGACATTGTAATTCTCTGAGATACAGCAAAGGACTTGAAGGAAAATTGAACGGAATGGACAGTGCCTTGAAAGGAGTAGATAAGATGAACATCAACAAAAGCAAAACGAGGATAATGGAATGTAGTCGAATTAAGTCGCGTGATGCTGAGGGAATTAGATTAGGAATTGAGACACTTGAAGTAGTAAAAGATTTTTGCTATTTGGGAAGCAAAATAACTGATGATGGTCGAAGTAGAGAGGATATAAAATGTAGACTAGCAATGGCAAGGAAAGCGTTTCTGAAGAAGAGAAATTTGTTAACATCGAGTATAGATTTAAGTGTCAGGAAGTCGTTTCTGAAAGTATTTGTATGGAGTGTAGCCATGTATGGAAGTGAAACATGGACGATAAACAGTTTAGACAAGAAGAGAATAGAAGCTTTCGAAATGTGGTGCTACAGAAGAATGCTGAAGATTAGATCTGTAAATCACATAACTAATGAGGAAGTATTGAATAGGATTGGGGAGAAGAGAAGTTTGTGGCACAAGTTGACCAGAAGAAGGGATCGGTTGGTAGGACAGGTTCTGAGGCATCAAGGGATCACAAATGTAGCATTGGGGGGCAGCGTGGAGGGTAAAACTCGTAGAGGAACACCAAGAGATGAATACACTAAGCAGATTCAGAGGGATGTAAATTGCAGTAAGGACTGGGAGATGAAGAAGCTTGCACAGGATAGAGTAGCACGGAGAGCTGGATCAAGCCAGTCTCAGGACTGAAGACCACAACAACAACATTACTCAACAGATATGTGGTTCCATAATGTTCTGGTGAACATTGACGTCGGCATGCGTGGTTCCAGTAGACCACGTGCAAGGCTCCATGAAGGGCAAGAAGTATCATACACTGGTTGTAGACCACGTACACCCCTTCATGAAGATCATGTTTCCCGATGGCAGGACCATTTTTCAACAAGACGAAGCACCATGTCAGAAGGTCAGGAGTGTAGTGGGGGGGTTCGAGTAACACAGTGGCGAGTTCCAGTTGATGTGCTGGCCTCTCAATGAGCCAGATCTGAAACCGACGGATGGGATGTGATTGAAGGTAGCGTCAGAGCTCATTACCCGGAATTTACGGGAGTTAGATGTGTACGGATGAGGTGCCAAACCTCCAGGGACCTACCAAGGCCTTATGATTGCATGCCACGACGCGTCACCGCTGTTGTCTGTACCATAGGTGGACATACCGGCTATTATGTTCTGGATGATCAGAGAGTAATGTTCAATATAGTATGTGGGATAGTCGGTCCATGTTCGACAGTGCAAGTTATCAGTATGTTCCAGTAAGTTGCACACGAAAGTGTGATTTCTCAGGTTTCATACCTCGGGCGTTATTGCTCACACACATAAGAGTCAAATGGTTTGGGTAGCTCAGCACCTAGTGACCAAAAATACTTATCAGAAGAATGGGCACTCTGCAGCTACCCTACAGAGCCGGGGTCAAAATTTAAACATTACGCACTTCGTACAGCCCACGCAAACTGAGCAAATGGGTTGGTTCTTCTGCACTGGGTGTTTTGTAGGATGGATCTGAGGCGCCTTATAAGAGTACTATTTCAGGTTACCTTCCCTTCAGAAGGCTGTTGCACTCAGCGACTGTTATATTGACTTGTAAATAATAAATTTCAGTTATCAGTCGTCGTTTTTAAATTTTATTGGCAGATCTAGATTTCAGCTAGAAACTAGCCATTCCCAATGCACTATCACTTATGATCAATGCATGTAATGCCTGTTAGTCGGGCTTCCTCCACAGTTCATTGAATACGCAGGAGACATAACTTAATCATAGTTAACGGTTCAAGAATCATGAAAAAAGGTTGTATACATGGAAGAACCCTGGAGATACTGACAGGTTTCAGATAGATTATATAATGGTAAGACAGAGATTTATGAACAAGGTTTTAAACTGAAAGACATTTCCAGGGACAGAAGTGGACTCTGACCACAATCTGTTGGTTATGAACTGTAGATTAAAACTGAAGAAACTGCAAAAAGGCGGGAATTTAAGGAGATGGGACCTGGATAAACTGAAAGAACCAGAGGTTGTACAGAGTTTCAAGGAGAGCATGAGGGAACAATTGACAGGAATAGGGGAAAGAAATACAGTAGAAGAAGAATGGGTAGCTTTGAGGGATGAGATAGTGAAGGCAGCAGAGGATCAAGTAGGTAAAATGACGAGGGCTAGTAGAAATCCTTCGGTAACAGAAGAGATACTGTATTTAATTGATGTAAGGAGAAAATACAAAAATGCAGTCAATGAAGCAGGCAAAAAGGAATACAGACATCTCAAAAATGAGATCGACAGGAAGTGCAAAAGGGCTAAGCAGGGATGGCTAGAGGACAAATGTAAGGATGTAGAGGCTTATCTCACGAGGGGTAAGATAGATACTGCCTACAGGAAAATTAAAGAGACGTTTGGAAAAAAGAGAACCACTTGTATGAATATCAAGAGCTCAGATGGAAACCCAGTTGTAAGCAAAGAAAGGAAAGCAGAAATGTGGAGGGAGTATATAGAGGATCTATACAGGGGCGATGTTCTTGAGGACAATATTATGGAAATGGAAGAGGATGTAGATGAAGATGAAATGGGAGATATGATACCGCGTGAAGAGTTTGACAGAGCACTGAAAGACCTAAGTCGAAACAAGGCCCTGGGAGTAGACAACATTCCATTAGAACTACTGATAGCCTTGGGAGAGCCAGTCCTCACAAAACTCTACCATCTGGTGAGCAAGATGTATGAGACAGACGAAATTCCCTCAGACTTCAAGAAGAATATAATAATTCCAATCCCAAAGAAAGCAGCAGTTGACAGATGTGAAAATTACGGAACTATCAGTTTAATAAGTAACAGCTGCAAAATACTAACGCGAATTCCTTACAGACGAATGGAAAAACTGGTAGAAGTCGACCTTGGGGAAGATCAGTTTGGATTCCGTAGAAATGTTGGAACACGTGAGGCAATACTGACCCTACGACTTATCTTAGAAGAAAGATTAAGGAAAGGCAAACGTACGTTTCTAGCATTTGTAGACTTAAAGAAAGGTTTTTACAATGTTGACTGGAATACTCTCTTTCAAATTCTAAAGGTGGCAGGGGTAAAATGCAGGGAGGGAAAGGCTATTTACAATTTGTACAGAAAGAAGATGGCAGTTATAAGAGTCGAGCGACATGAAAGGGAAGCAGTGGTTGGGAAGGCAGTCAGACAGGGTTGTGGCCTCTCCCCGATATTGAGCAAGCAGTAAAGGAAACAAAAGAAAAGTTCAGAGTAAGCATTAAAATCCATGGAGAAGAAATAAAAACTTTGAGGTTCGCCGATGACATTGTAATTCTGTCCGAGACAGCAAAGGACCTGGGTGAGCAGTTTAACGGAATGGTCTTAAAAGGAGGATATAAGATGAACCTCAACAAAAGCAAAACGAGGATAATGGAATGTTGTCTAATTAAATCAGTTGATATTGAGGGAAGTAGATGAGGAAATGAGACACTTGAAGTAGTAGATGAGTTTTGCTATTTAGGGGGAGCAAAATAAGTGATAATGGTCGAAGTAAAGAGGATATAAAATGTAGACTGGCCATGGCAAGGAAAGCGTTTCTGAAGAAGAGAAATTTGTTAACATCGAGAATTGATTTAAGTGTCAGGGAATCGTTTCTGAAAGTATTTGTATGGAGTGTGGCCATGTATGGAAGTGAAACATGGACGATAAATAGTTTAGAGAAGAAGAGAATAGAAACTTTCGAAATGTGGTGCTACAGAAGAATGCTGAAGATTAGATCTGTAGATCACATAACTAATGGGTAGGTATTGTATAGAATTGCGGAGAAGAGGAGTTTGTGACGGGATCGGTTGGTAGGGCATATTCTGAGGCATCAAGGGATCACCAATTTAGTACTGGAGGGTAGCGTGGAGGGTAAAAATCGTAGAGGGAGACCAAGAAATGAATACACTAAGCTGATTCAGAAGGATGTAGGCTGCAGTAGCTCCTGGGAGATGAAGAAGCTTGCACAGGATAGAGTAGCATGGAGAGCTGCATCAAACCACTCTCAGGACTGAAGACCACAACAACAACAATGTCAGGAGAGAGTCCAATGGGAAAGAAAGGGTAGACAGCGATGGTGGGACAAAAAATGGTTCAAATGGCTCTGAGCACTATGGGACTTAACATCTGAGGTCATCAGTCCCCTAGAACTTAGAACTACTTAAACCTAACTAACCTAAGGACATCACACTCACCCATGCCCGTGGCAGGATTTGAACCTGTGACAGTAGCAGCAGCGCGGCTCCGGACTGGAGCGCCTAGAACCGCACAGCCACCGCGGCCGGCTTTCGAACCCTTGATTGTGCTTTTTATGGGTTGCCATTCCCCCACATGCCGGCCGCGGTGGTCTCGCGGTTCTGGCGCTGCAGTCCGGAACCGCGGGACTGCTACGGTCGCAGGTTCGAATCCTGCCTCGGGCATGGGTGTGTGTGATGTCCTTAGGTTAGTTAGGTTTAAGTAGTTCTAAGTTCTAGGGGACTTATGACCTAAGATATTGAGTCCCATAGTGCTCAGAGCCATTTGGACCATTCCCCCACGTTGTACCTGCAGAGGGCAAGACCTGTAGTACTGACAATGATGGTAGGCGATACTTCTCATTAATGTATCATGTTTGGTTATTATTTAAATATTCACGCATTTTACGCTGTCTTTTACAACACTCGACACAGGTTTTTTAATTGCATGGTAAATTTTCCATCCAACTTCCGAAATGTGATGCACATGTTCGGCTGTCCAGTATGCACTAGACAGAGTGAGTGTTACATACTCACAACTAAGTTACACCCGATGTACATTACATCATGTACTTAGAATTTCACCCGAAACTGATGTTTATTACATATTCACATCTAAGTTCAAAATGGTTCAAATGGTTCTGAGCACTATGGGACTTAACTTCTGAGGTCATCAGTCCCCTAGAACTTAGAACTACTTGAACCTAACTAACCTAAGGACATCACACACATCCAGTCTGAGGCACGTTTCGAACCTGCGACCGTAGCGGTCGCGCGGTTCCAGACTGAAGGGCCTAGAACCGCTCGGCCACAACGGCAGGCCACATCTAAGTAACGCACGGTGGTGAGGTATGTGTACGACCCTCCAGAAGGCCCGAAACAGGGAGACTAGCACAGCTGAAGTATTTCGTCTTCCAAGCGCGCCAAGCACTTCGGTTTGCTGTATCGTTACTCATATGTTTCTCAAAACTAGTGAAATTTAATAAACAAAAATTTTAGGTTCGTAGGGTAACCATGAGAGACTGTCATACTAAAAACTGCGTTAAATACAGTAGAAAGTGTATAAATAATTAATAAAAGAAGTTAGGCGTTTTGGCCCGTAGGACCCGAACGTGCCGACCAATCAGAAGCAAGTTCAGTACAATTGGCGGTCTCTCCTATAGGACTGGTACATACTGTACCATCTATTGTTTGTACTTCACTCGACTTTTGTACCATATGCTACTCACGTGTATCAAACTGCGTCAAGGCGAGCTTCTAGCAAAATAAAATACTGACGGCCACAGCCAGGGAAATCACACAAGCCTCCGAACCCCACGTCATGTGAAGAGTCGTGGACGTCCAACCATTTAGCGCCTAGTGATAATTTCACTGTCCTTCTACCTCTTTCCGTAGATGCTGACGACAGTAGCACGTGGACATTCGACCAGCTTCGCCGTTTTCGAGAGACCAGCTCACAAGCTTTGCATCATAACACACAAATAATCTTAATAATAATCTGCCATTTGTCAAATACGCTTATCTCAGTGGATTTCCCTATTTTCAGCCCTTATGTTTGCTAAGGTGATTCCGCAACCGTGTCCGCTCCGCTTACATACCAGGTGATCAAAAACTCAGTATAAATTTGAAAACTCAATAAATCACGGAATAATGTAGATAGTTACAAATTGACACACATGCTTGGAATGACATGGAGTTTTATTAGAACCAAAAAAATACAAAAGTTCAAAAACTGTCCGACAGATGGCGCTTCATCTCATCAGAATAGCAATAATTAGCATAACAAAGTAAGACAAATCAAAGATGATGTTCTTTACAGGAAATGCTCAATATGTCTACCATCATTCCTCAACAATAGCTGTAGTCGAGGAATAATGTTGTGAAAAGCACTGTAAAGCATGTACAGAGATATGGTGAGGCATTGGCGTCAGATGCTGTCTTTCAGCATCCTAGAGATGTCGGTCGGTCACGATACACTTGCGACTTCAGGTAACCCCAAAGCCAATTGTTGTGTATATAGTTCCGCATAGTCATCGCGTACACAACTTTCCCACTAGAGTGCGCCCCGCTAAGCACAACAGTGCAGGAGCAGCGCTCGTCCGTCTCCGCACTACTAGATGGCGTTGCCTTAGAGACGGACCAAATTCTGCTTCCGCCGATCTGCGTATTAATATCGCGCAGTGATACCCCAATGGGCGAGGTATTAAACGAGTGTACAGACCTCTGATTAGTCAGTCTGCATTTGTCTGCACCAGTCTGTACCAGTCTGCATTAGCCTGTAGTCAAGTTTCAGTCTGCACCTAAGAAGATTATCATATTCCTGTGCATAGCCATGAAGATACATGTATAAACACTTTGTCAAGTATCAGAGATATGTGACAATAAGATTAATGTACCAAGACCAAAGGAACTTCAGATTGTCAGTTGTAAATAGCATCCAGAATCAAGTTACATAATGTTTATCCTTGTTATTATTTTAATAAATGTGTGTGAAAATTAATCAAGTTCTGTTTAAAGTTGGTCACCATCAATCTGATACTCTAAGTGTGCAAGTGGCATTTCTATCGCCTGACCTTACAGCAGAAGATAAACATGCCACGATAAGACCACAAGACATATTGCTGACAGTCGATTACTTCGTTAGAGCGACAAGTCAAATAATCTGATGGTGTGTGTACCGAAGGTCTTACAGCACGCACACCACAGCAGTAATTGCACGGAATGTGGTACGGGGACCTGGGAGGCCAAGCACGATAAAGTGGCGGCTGAGCACACGATCATCACCAAATGACGCGCGCAAGATATCTTTCACGCGTCTAGCAATATGGGGTGGTTCTAATAAAACCCCATATCATTTCAAGCATGTGGTTGGTTGGTTGGTTGGTTGGTTTGGGGAAGGAGACCAGACAGCGAGGTAATCGGTCTCATCGGATTAGGGAAGGACGGGGAAGGAAGTCGGCCGTGCCCTTCGAAAGGAACCATCCTGGCATTTGCCTGGAGCGATTTAGGGAAATCACGGAAAACCTAAATCAGGATGGCCGGACGCGGGATTGAACCGTCGTCCTCCCGAATGCGAGTGCAGTGTCTAACCACTGCGCCACCTCTCCAAGCATGTGCGTCAATTTTAACCTCTCCATCTGCATTATTCCATGGTTTATTGAATTTTCAAATTTATACTTACTTTTTGACCACACAGTACTTTCGTGACCCCTTTACGTGCGAACGACGCCATCAGGCGGCAAGTGGGCAGTGGTCGTAATGTATTGGCGTATCAGTGCATTAGCTGAGTGGCGACGAATGGGGAACATGTGGGCTGCAGTGGGAGGAACTCACTGACATGAAGAGGTTGGCACGGAAGAGGAATCCGTGGTGGGCCACTTCAGACTAGTCAGATGACTCAAAACAAAAATAAAATAAATTAAATCATCCCTCGTGACACGGTCGGATTCGGAAGAATTCTACAAGTTCCTTCCCAGCCTTCTACAAGCTTGCCCTACGCTAGCTTGTGCCGCATCCCTGATGCCCATACCTTCGACAGGCCGTTGAAGCTCCAGTCATCGTCTACTTCCACGTTTGGAAGGACGCGGCCGGTGGTGTCCAGTTCTTTTCGCCGAGACGGGCGACCTGAGGCTCTCAGCGAGCCGCTGAGCGACTACAGTGCGCTGTGTCGGCTCTTCGTGTCAGATCAATAGCGCGAGCAGAGGCTGCGTCCAAACAGGCCTCTCCATCCCAGATTACCAGAGGCGGCAACACGCGCTATCGATTATCCGGCAGCTGGATGTGCTGGAGGGAGGGCGGTGGAGGGCCGCTTCACCCTCCCCCCCCCCCATGCCGTCCTGCCACCACCTGTCACAACAGCTCCGCAGGTGGCTGCATCTCTGCCGCGTGGTGTAGCGTGACGTGACGTAGCGTGACGTCACGAGGACATCAACCACCCCTTCCGGGGGGAACCCCGAGCGTGCTCGGTGCCCAAGCGCGTTAATGGCGCAGGGTGCTTAACGTCACTAACTCGGAAGCCGTGCTGCTAGTCACTTCCACCGCTCTGCGTCACTTTCATTTCATTCTGCGTAACGAGCTGGATAAGAGTCAGCTTATGCAAAGTGCTGGTTTCAGTTAGGCTGCCACAGGGATACCAGACACATTCATTCTTAATAGATTCTTCCGCTTGTTATCCAAATTTTCTTCCTCTCGTTGTTGTTTACCCAGAGTGGGTAATTCTTCATTTTTAAGGTTCCGTACCTCAACCAATAAAAAAGAAATCTTGTATAATAATTTCGTTGTTCGTCTGTCTGTCTGTCTGTCGGTCCGTCCTTCCGACTGTTAAAATCTACATCCACATATACTTCGCTAGCCACCAAGCAGTGTGTGGCGGAGGGCACAATTCGCACCAAAGTCATACTCCTCCCCCCACCCCCACCCCACAGCCCCCCACCCTCTGTTCCACTCGCGGAGCGCCTCAGTACGAGCTCTTATTTCGCTTATCTTTGAATGGTGATCATTGCACGGTTTGAAAGTTGGTGGTAATAATATATGCTCTAAATCCTCAGCGAAGATCGGATTTCGGAATTTAGTGAGCAGCCCCTTCTGTTTAGCGCGCCGTCTATCTGCAATTGTGTCCAACTTCAAATTTTCTATGAGGTTTGTAACGCTCTCACGATAGCTAAATGTATCAGTCACGAATCTTGCCGCTGCTCTTTGTACCTTTCGAGTCTTTTGAATGAGACCAAACTGGCAAAGGTCCCACACAGACGAACAGTACTCTAAGACTGGTCGAACTAACGTATTGTAAGCAATTTCCTTTGTTGAAGAACTGCATCGCTTCAGGATTCTACCAGTAAACCGCAATCTAGAGTTCAGCTTGCCCGTTACTTATGTAATCTGATCATTCCATTTGATATCATTTCGAATAGTCACACCCAGATACTTGACTGACGTTACCGCTTCCAAAGACTGGGCATTTATTTTGTACTCGTATATTAATAGGGATTTTCGTCTTGTTATACGCAGTAGGTCACACTTACTAATATTGAGAGATAACTGCCAGTCATTACTCCACGTATTTATTTGCTGCAAATCCTCATTGATTTGTTCACAGTTTTCGTGTGATTCTACTTTCCTGTAGACTACAGCATAATCGGCAAACAGTCTAAGGCCGCTGTCAATACCATCAACCAGATCGTTTATGTAAATCCTAAAAAGCACTGGACCTATTACGCTGCTCTGGGGAACACCTGAAACTACGTTTGTTTCTCCTGAAGTCACCCCGTTCAGGACGACATACTGCTCTCTGTCTGTTAGGAAACTTTCTATCCAACCGCATATGACATCGGATAGACCGTAAGCGCGCACTTTTTGGAGCAAAAGACAATGCGGAACTGAGTCGAACGTCTTACGAAAGTCGAAAAATATGGCATAGACCTGGGAGCCGGTGTCTAGAGCCTGTTGTATATCATACACAAAGAGGGCCAGCTGTGTCTCGCATGACCGCTGTTTCCTAAAACCGTGCTGGTTTCTGCAGATGAGCTTTTCAGAGTCTAGAAAGATCATTATGTCTTAACATAAAATATGTTCAATGATTCTTCAACAAATCGATGTCAGTAAAACTGGCCAGTAATTATGCGCATCCGATTTTCTACGCTTTTTATAGATTGCTATGGCCTGGGTCTTCTTCCAGTCCCGTGAAACTTCCCGCTGTTCCAATGATCTGTGATAGATGATGGATAAGAATGCTGCTATATTATAGCATAGTCAACATAAAATCTTACGGGGATACCGTCTGGCCCAGACGCCTTCCTGGCGTCTAAGGATCTTAACTGTCTTACAATCCCAGATACACTAAACGCTATGTCAGCCATCCTTACGATTGTTCAATAATTGAAAGGGGGAATGGTGCTGCAGTCCTCTACCGTAAACGAGTTTTTGAAAGCTAGGTTTAGAATTTCGGACTTCTGTTTATCATCATCAGTTACATTACCCGTACTGTCAGCAAGAGAAGGTATTGAATTATTTGTAGCGCTCGTAGATTTTACGTACGACCAAAATTTTTTAGGGTTATTTTTAGAATCTGTTTCTCTCAGTTACGAATGGCGTATCAAGATGAAATTTATGTCACTTACTATGGTCTATGGTCCATTAGCGCTGTAAGAAATTGAGGTATCTGAATCAATACAATAGAAAGATACGATTTATGTCACTTTTTTATAAACTCGCAAACTCGCTCATCAAAAGCTGTACGATACCACTCTCTGGTCTAGAATCGTGAAATTTAGCAAGAAAAAAGATTTCACTGCACAAATAAAGTACAATGTAAAGGTTTTTTGATTTACCGCTACCAGTCACAAACTTTGTTGACTATTGTATTACTTATTTATTTAGCGACATGTTTCGAGGAAATACCCAATCTTCAGGCTAAATGGCATTACAAAAACAATTTTACAATAAGATCATACGGATGCTTCATAGTCTTTTCGTAAATGCTGTGGTTATCCTGTGGAAGAAAAGAGAACTTAGTAAGAGGCGATGTCACTTTGGAAGCTGGACCGAGGTTTGATGCAAATCTTTTCTAAACGTCACTCACTTTGTTCTTTTGCCGTGGCAGTCTCGTTGTGATGCGCTCAGTTGTTTCCATTTCCGTGGTTCTCTTGGTCACTGTTCACAAATTTTCACTAACGGAACAGTAACTTGGAAACACGATCACAAAAACAAATCAGTAGTGCAGAGGACAAGATGGCGGTCGAAATACAGTTGGCTTCGGTTTGACTATCGATTTGTTAATCTATGTAGTGTCAGATGTTTACATGTCTTCTGCACGTCTTGTTATCGTTTACAGATGAAAGTCGACAAAATACATTACAAATTGAGCACCTGTTACAATATTATTGTACACATCATGTTATGAACTATTTATTTTACATAGTTATTGCTGGGGCTAGGGTCAAACGACTGTTATGTTATGTATTACACCACATAGATCGATAGCCAAATCGAAACCAACTGTATTTCGACAGCCATCTTGTCCTCTGCACTACAGATTTGTTTTTGTGATCGTGTTTCCTAGTTACTGTTCCGTTAGTGAAAATTTGTGAATAGTGATCAAGAGAGCCACGGAAATGGAAACAACTCAACGCATCACAACGAGACTGCCGCGCCAGAAGACCAAAGTGAGTGACCGTTACAAAAGATTTTCGTGCAAACATCAGTCCAGCTTCCAAAGTGACATCGCCTAAGTTTTCTCTTCTTCCACGGGATAACCACAGCATTTACGAAAAGACTATGTAACATCAGTATGACCTTATTGTAAAATTGTTTTTGTAATGACATTTAGACTGAAGATGAGGTATTACTTCGAAACATGTCGCTAAATAAATAATAGAATAATCAACAAAGTTTGTGACTGGTAGCTGTAATTTAAAAAACTTTTAAATATTTCTTGTGTCCGTCATAGTCGAAAAATAGTCAAAATGGCTGCAAATAAAGGAATTTGTAATCATACGATGCGAAACAAATTATTTTGTTATCTGTTGTCTTCCTGTCTGTCCATCTGTGTATCACGCCCCCTTTTACTCAGGAAAGGTTGGGCGTATGAAGCTGAAATGAATGTAACATTCTAAGAGCTATGTTTTCTTGGCGGTGCAATAAAAGTTATGTTCTAAGCTAAGGCAGTCATAAGATGTGGCTATTTATGTCACATTTTTGATTCTCGAAACTCACTCATCAAAACCACAGGATATTCCTCGTTGGACTAGAATAATGAAATCTGGCACGAAGTTAGTCTCACAGTAAAGGAAGGGTAGAAGTCCGAAATTATTAATTTGTATTTATATGGCACAAAAATATTTCTTTTCGTCATTTGTTATCCAACTGCAAACTTGAAAACTTGTCAAAAGTCTTGCAATCCCTGCGACCGACATCTTGCCAGTATGAATGTCGATAACAAGCAAAAATCGTCGATATTCTGTGTTCCCGCGGAGTATGAACTGTCTGTATACATTATTAAGTGTATACATAATTTTGCGCTCGAGTCCTATTGGATCCTCGCCAGTATTTGTATTTAAGTGTACTGACAATTGTATTTTGTGGTATAACTATCGTTTTATAACTTATGTTCTTGAAAAATTACATCATTTTAGTTTCTTTGATTATCTTGAATTTCGTGAATGATGGCAACGCCTTAGCTTGCAGACCAAAGCAAGAACCAACGATATTAATTTACATCGCTTTCACCAGCGTCTCGAATCTGATTCAAGCGTCGTCATAAGTGTATTCTTAATACGTTAGTCTTCACTAGAAAAATAGTTTCAGGGTAAAAATATCTGAGGGCGTACAAGATCCATCAAGGACACCTCTGCCGAGAAAGGCAAACATAACCAAATATATTCGAAGAAATGGGAAGATATGTCAGAAATATCAGGAACACCGTCAACTGTAAGTTCACCTCCAATTTCAAACGTTCAAATATGTGTGAAATTTTATGGGACTTAACTGCTAAGGTCATCAGTTCCTAAGCTTACACACTACTTAACCTAAATTATCCTAAGGACAAACATACACACCCGTGCCCGAGCGAGGACTCGAACCTCCGCCGGGACCAGCCGCACAGTCCATGACTGCTGCCCCTAGACCGCTCGGTTAATCGCGCGCGGCTCCTCCAATTTATTTAACAGGCTATCGGTTTCAGCGTTATGATAAGCCATATCGTTGAGAGCGCTAGCCTGTAAAATAAACTGCAGATGAAGTTACAGTTGTCGGTGTTCTTGATATTTTTTTACATACATATCGACTGTTGTCCCACCATTCAGCAAATCAGCAGTGGAAGCACCTAAGATAAGGGAAGATACGTTTTTGTGGGTTAAGGGAGGACCAGACGAGGGCAGAGCGTTCTGTACATTGCGTAGGCAACGTTTCACTATATCACACGGTGGACGAACAAGAAGCATCACATTAAGGAAAAGTGTAATTCTCGAAATTATCGGGCCATTTTGTTAAACAATAAAGAGGATTATGATAGAAGCACTGCGTGGGAGACATAAACTAAGATATTCCATGCTGCACTGCGAAAACAAAGTTATATACTATAGTTTTAGTGATAATCCAGTTGCTCTTTTGTGCAATATTATACGTGAGGGGCAGTCAGATGAAAACCGACCAACGGTCTTGCCGCAGTGGTAACACCGGTTCCCATCACATCACCGAAGTTAAGAGCTGTCGGGCTTGGGTAGCACTTGGATGGGTGACCATCCGGTCTGTCGAGCTCGGCTGGCAGGCGAGGTGCACTCAGCCCTAGTGAGGCAAAAAAACGGTTCAAATGGCTCTGAGCACTATGGGACTTAACTTCTAAGGTCATCAGTCACCTAGAACTTAGAACTACTTAAACCTAACTAACCTAAGGACATCACACACATCCATGCCCGAGGTAGGATTCGAATCTGCGAGCGTTGCGGTCACGCGGTTCCAGACTGTAGCGCCTTTAACCGCTTGGCCACACCGGCCGGCTCTTGTGAGGCAAACAGAGGAGCGACTTCACTGAGAAGTAGCGGTTCCGGTCTCGTAAACTGGCAACGGCCAGGAGAGTGATATGCTGACCACACGGCCCTCCATGTCCACATCCAGTGACACCTGTTTGCTGAGGATGACACGGCGTTCGGTCAGTACCGTTGGGCCTTCCGAGGCCTGTTCGGACGGACTTAGTTTTAGTTTTAGGCAAACGAAAACCGAACATCCATCACAATGGGACCACGTGGAATAGTTCCATTCAAAAATAATCGCTGCAGGCGTTAAGGGGTTAGGACGTCAGACGGGCCGACTTGGATCAGGAGAGGCATCACAGGACATTTTAATTTCCAGTGTCTATACTTTTAGAAATAAAGTCGTAAAACTTTGTCAGCATCACCAGGAAGGATTCAGGATTCACACTCATTTCCGTGGAAGTTCGAAAACATAACAAAATAATTTTTTTTACATGTAAAATTTCATCATTTTTTTCATTTACTTATGGTTGCCTTTGTTGCTATAGGTACACTTTTCTTCATAAGTTAGAGGGATACTTCGATGAATTTTGTACAGCATACATACCATGCTTACAGGTGTATGAAACTCTAGAATTTATTTAATTTATGAAAAAATGAATGAGCTGTTATATTTTAAACTTCATGTTTAGAAAAAAACATAAATTTTATAGTTAATTACCCCAATGTTTACCACAGTTTTTAATATATGTGGAAAATTCTAGAGCTTCATACACCTTTAAGTATGGTTTGTATGCTGTGCAAAATTCATCGAAGAATCTCTCTTACTTATGAAGAAAAGTGTACCTATAGCAACAAATGCTGCCACTAGTAAGTGAAGAAAATGATGAAATTTCACACGTAAAGAAAATTATTTCGTTATGTTTTCGAACTTCCACTGCTATTAGTGTGAATTCTGAATCCTTCCTGGTCATGCTGACAAAGTTTTATGAATTTATTTGTAAAAGTATAAACAGTGGAAATTAAAATGTCCTGTGGTGGCTCTCCTGCTTCAAGTCGGCCCGTTTGGCGTCCTACCCCCCTTAAGGCATGTTCGCCACTGGTAGCCGAGACGATCAATTCCGGTTTCGGCCTCTGACAGATCCACAACCGCTCCCAGTCTTCGACTTCCTCGGGCCTGACTGAAACCGACATCACGCATGTCTTTCTCCAGGTTGCTAAATATGTGAAAATCACACTATAAAAGCTCTGGACTGTATGGAGTATATTGAAGTGTTTTCCAAACAAATCGCCTGGAAGCATCGTCTTCGTCCAATGGGCACTATTGAGGTGGATGCCATCGTGCACGAGGATGATTCCTTTGGACGACATTCCTGGGCGATTTGACTTTATCGGACGTTGGAGTTTCTAAGGAGTGCCTCCGTAGCGCTGCGCATTGATGGTGTTGCACGATCGAGGAACTCGACAAGCAGAGGCCCGCTGCAGTTGAAGAAGGTGGTCGCGACGTTACGGAGACGTTGTGAACAGCTCGCTGGCGGGGGAGGTGTGGCATGTTTCCTCTACTGGCTTTTCCGTTCGCCCTCGGGCTGTCGGAATGCTATCGGCTAGAGTCATCCTGATGCACGATAACGCCCGCTCACACTGTCAAACTGACGATGGCTACACTTTAGTGGCTTAGTTGGGAGGCTCTGCAACATCCTCCGTTCAGTCCGGATCTTTCGCCATTTGATTTCCAAGTCTCTGGTGACGTAGGAAAGACATGCATGGTCATTGGTTTCTGAGCAAGAGTGGGTGTGGTCTTAGGTCCCTCAGCGACCGACCGCGCCCTACGAAACAGTAACCGATCTACTCGCCTCCCAGTGGGATAAATGTCTTAACGCGTGTGGTGATTACTTTTCAATGGAAACGTTCCATAATCCGGTTATGGCGGGTGTTCGGTTTTGACTTGACTACCCCTTGTATATCTGTATTTTAGTGCCAAAAATATTGCTATAAACAAATAACGAGTCCAGATGAATATTTAAGTGTGCAGCGGGGTCTGCGCTGATGTGAAACTTCGTGGCAGATTGAAATAGTGTGCCGGTCAGAGAGACTTGAGCTCTTCGAGGAGTATCAGTTCCGCTGCTGAACTTCTGTCAAGTTCGAAAGCACGATGGAACTGGCATTCGGGACGACGATGGTTCAAACCCCGTGGCCAGCCATCCCGATTTAGGTTTTCCGTGATTTCCCAAAATCGCTTCAGGCAAATGCCGGGATGACTCCTTCGAAAGGCCACGGCCGATTTCTTCCCCCATCCTTCCCTAATCCGATGGGACCGATGACCACGCTGTTTGCTCCCCTCCCCCGCAAATGAACCACCCAACCAAGTTTGGAAAGTAGGAGATGAGGTACTGGCGTACGTAAAACGGTGAGGAGTAGTCGTCGGTCGTGCTTGGGCAGAGTCCTTAAAATATTCATCACTCCGTTATTTCGCGTTCGCAGTGGCACCGACAACATTCAGCAGATATTGGAATACATTCAGCAAATAACTGAGGATGTATAGGATGCATGTGCTACTGTGTGATGAAATGTTACTACTGGATTGGAAATCAAGGCAGGCCGCATTGAGCCAGTCAGAATGGTGACTCAATGGCGATACTTTATTGTTGATGTTCACATACCGTTTTCATGCAGATCTGCAGACTGGTCTAACCCGTGCAAGACGTATCATATCTGCCTGCCTGCTGGAACCTACACCCACTTGAGCCTGCTCACCGGAATCAAGCATTGGTCTCCCTCAACAACGCGAACCAGCAGTTACCGGTCTCGAGCACCATCTTTTTTTTTTTCTTAATGCATTTTACTCTTAGCGGACATGCTCATAGAACATGCACTATTGTTTAAATTTTGCACTGGATGTGATTCGAATCCAGTCCACATAAGTTCAAAAATGTGTGTGAAATTTTATGGGACTTAACTGCCAAGGTCATCAGTCCCTAAGCTTAAACACTACTTAACCTAAATTATCCTAAGGACAAACACACACACCCATGCCCGAGGGAGGACTCGAACCTCCGCCGGGACCAGCCGCGCAGTCCATGACTGACTGCAAGGCCTAGACAGCTCGGCTAATCCTGCGCGACCTCCACATAAGTGGTAGGCGAGCATTGTACCATAGAGATACGTGCCCCACCGAAAAAACCATCGTAACTTTGTCGAATTAAACACGTCCGGAACACTTCGAAGTCTATTTTCTGGAAAATGTTTGAGAGGTGCATCGAATTGCTGGGATTGATTGATACTTGACTTCTGAAATTCACATAGCAAAAATTAAAAAAAAAAAGAAAAATACGAAAATCCGACTGCCCTGTGGTCTGCTTGTGAGATGAAAAGGGTGGCACAAGAGAGGAACCTATCTGATGATTGATGATAAAAAATCCAAAAAGTATTTTCTATTTATTAGTTACCGCCATATTTATCTCTTTAGGGCCTGCATCACAAACTGAGCCTACGAGTCTGTGCATCACAAACATTTTCCTGTTTTTGGGTACACACAAGTTATATAGGGAGGGTTGAATAAAAATGGCCAGGGTACAAAGCATTGCAGCAGAAGAAAGGAGTTACAGTACCAACTACAGTCTAGAACCGCGCGACCGCTACGGTCGCAGGTTCGAATCCTGCCTCGGGCATGGATGTGTGTGATGTCATTACGTTCGTTAGGTTTAAGTAGTTCTAAGTTCTAGGGGACTGATGACCTCAGATGTTAAGTCCCATAGTGCTCAGAGCCATTTGAACTGTACCAACCTAACGATAGCGGATGTTGAAAGTGACCATCTCTTGGCACTTTTGGGCCCTGGTCAGGAAGTCACTGAAGGCGAAACGAAGCTGGACTGCTGAAATTGCTGCAGTCTCATTCGAAATATTCTGCTGCAGTTCTACAAGACAATGAGGGTTGTTGCAATACGCCTTATCCTTGTGGGATCCCCACACCAAATAATCGTACATTAAAGATCAGCTGACCTGGGTGGCCAGCTAGGGCCGCGACCAAACGGAACTCTGCTAACAGATCAGTCAGGCGTGAAGATTCTGTAAATGTGCTTTAAAGCTTGGTTGTCTGTATGGGCAGTTGCTCCATCCTGTGTCAAGTAGCTGTAGATCTTTTCCTCCTCCGTTAATGCTGCCACAAATGGCTTCAAAATGTTGGCAGTGTAACGCACCGAAGTCAGCGTCTGATGAAAAACGATTGGACCAATAATCTGGCGTGCAGACCTTGCACATCAAACTCCAACCTTCTGATTATGCAATGGTGTTTCGTGGAAGTTATGCGGATTATCTGCTGCCCTGAACGGTGATACTGTGAATTGACGTAACTACTCAGGTGAAACCATGGTTAATCAAATGTAAAGAACAGACCCATGTCATTGCCATTCACTGTTATCTCAGTGAACAGCCACTCATAAAACTGTAGACGCTGTGGAGCATTTGCTGGTTTTAATTCACAAACAACAGACACTCGGTAGGGATGCATGTGCAGGTCCCAACGGAGTGCTCGTCTGCGTGATCGACATGGTATGCAGTCACTTGCGACAGGCGCCGATTTGTTAAGTCTCTGGAGAATTTTCTGGTGAACTTCAGCCACATTTTCTTGTATGCAGGCAGGTTTCGGAATGTTTTTTGACATCTTCAAAACAGATCCTATCTGGCGCAGTTGTCGGACTAACCGTTGCCTGGAACGCTTTTCCAGGCACTTTGACACCAGTGAAATTTTGTGCACACTCCTGACCATACCGTTTCCACAAATTTGTTGTCACGTAACTTTCCAGAAGGTACACTTGCTGCTCCTTTGTGAGTACCATCGCCAGCCCGCAGCTCGTGGTCGTGCGGTAGCGTTCTCGCTTCCCACGCCCTGGTTCCCGGGTTCGATTCCCGGCGGGGTCAGGGATTTTCTCTGCCTCGTGATGGCTGGGTGTTGTGTGATGTCCTTAGGTTAGTTAGGTTTAAGTAGTTCTAAGTTCTACGGGACTGGTGACCTCAGATATTGATTCCCATAGTGCTGAGAGCCACTTGAACCATTTGAGTACCATCGCCCCCTTGGCACTGGTCGACTCACACTGCCACAGCCCGTACTGCGCTCTGAACCAGTATGGGTCACGTGACGAGTGTTTGCGTGATGTGTGCGTCACGTGGTGTGGTTGTACGCATACGATCACATCCAATCAGATCCACTCGTCCGGGTCACTTTTACACAACAGGCCATTAAAATTGCTACACCACGAAGATGACGTCCTACCGACGCGAAATTTAACCGACGGGAAGAAGATGCTGTGATATGTAAATGATTAGCTTTTCAGAGCATTCACACAAGGTTGGCGCCGGTTGCGACACCTTCAACATGCTGACATCAGGAAAGTTTCCAACCGAGTTCTCATACACAAACAGCAGTGGATCGGCGTTACCTGGTGAAACGTTGTTGTGATGCCTCGTGTAGGGAGGAGAAATGCGTATCATGACGTTTCCGACTTTGATAAAGGTCGGCTTATAGCCTATCGCGATTGCAGTTTATCGTATCGCGACATTGCTGCTCGCGTTGGTCGAGATCCAACGACTGTTAGCAGAATTGGAATCGGTGGGTTCAGGAGGGTAATACGGAACACCGTGCTGGATACCAACGGCCTCGTATCACTAGCAGTCGAGATGACAGGCATCTTATCCACATGGCTGTAATGGATCGTACAGCCACGTCTCGATCCCTGAGTCAATGGATGGGGACGTTTGCAAGACAACAAGCATTTGCACGAACAGTTCGACGACATTTGCAACAGCATGCACTATCAGCTCGGAGACCATGGCTGCGGTTACCCTTGACGCTGCATCACAGACAGGAGCGCCTGCGATGGTGTACTCAACGACGAACCTGGGTGCACGAATGGCAAAACGTCAGTTTTTCGGAGGAATCCAGGTTCTGTGTACAGCATCATGATGGTCGCATGAGTGCTTGGCGACATCGCGGTGAACGCACATTGGAAGCGTGGATTCGTCAGCGCCACACTGACCTATCACCCGGCGTGATGGGATGGGGTGCATTTGGTTACACGTCTCGGTCACCTCTAGTTCGCATTGACGGCGCTTTCGACAAAAAAATGGTTCAAATGGCTCTGAGCACTATGGGACTTAACATCTTAGGTCATCAGTCCCCTATAACTTAGAACTAGTTAAACCTTACCAACCTAAGGACATCACACACATCCATGCCCGAGGCAGGATTCGAACCTGCGACCGTAACGGTCACGCGGTTCCAGACTGAAGGGCCTAGAACCGCATGGCCACACCGGCCGGCGCACTTTCAACAGTGGACGTTACATTTCAGATGTGTTACGACCCGTGACTCTACCCTTCATTCGATCCCTGCGAAACCCTACATTTCAGCAGGATAATGCACGACCGCATGTTTCAGGTCCTATACGGGCGTTTCTGGATACAGAAAATGTTCGACTGCTGCTCTGGCCAGCACATTCTCCAGATCTCTCAACTGAAAACGTCTGGTCAATGGTGGCCGAGCAACTGGCTCGTCACAATACGCCAGTCACTACTCTTGATGAACTGTGGTATCGTGTTGAAGCTGCATGGGCAGCTGTACCTGTTTACGCCATCCAAGCTCTGTTTGACTCAAAGCCCAGGCGTATCAAGGCCGTTATTACGGCCAGAGGTGGTAGTTCTGGGTAGTGATTACTCAGGATCTATATACCCAAATTGTGTGAAAATGTAATCACATATAATTTCTAGTATAATATATTTGTCCAATGAATACCCGTTTATCGTCTGCATTTCTTCTCGGTGTAGTTATTTTAATGGCCAGTAGCGTATTTGCCCAGCCCTGTATGTGGGCATCCACAGCTGCAGAATTGGACCATGATGAATAAGATAGCTCCAGATTTATCATACAGCTGAAGCGGTTTTATTCATCATAGTAGATACAAGTTAATTTTACGACTGAAAATTCACATCTACACTCCTGGAAATGGAAAAAAGATCACATTGACACCGGTGTGTCAGACCCACCATACTTGCTCCGGACACTGCGAGAGGGCTGTACAAGCAATGATCACACGCACGGCACAGCGGACACACCAGGAACCGCGGTGTTGGCCGTCTAATGGCGCTAGCTGCGCAGCATTTGTGCACCGCCGCCGTCAGTGTCAGCCAGTTTGCCGTGGCATACGGAGCTCCATCGCAGTCTTTAACACTGGTAGTATGCCGCGACAGCGTGGACGTGAACCGTATGTGCAGTTGACGGACTTTGAGCGAGGGCGTATAGTGGGCATGCGGGAGGCCGGGTGGACGTACCGCCGAATTGCTCAACACGTGGGGCGTGAGGTCTCCACAGTACATCGATGTTGTCGCCAGTGGTCGGCGGAAGGTGCACGTGCCCGTAGACCTGGGACCGGACCGCAGCGACGCACGGATGCACGCCAAGACCGTAGGATCCTACGCAGTGCCGTAGGAGACCGCACCGCCACTTCCCAGCAAATTAGGGACACTGTTGCTCCTGGGGTATCGGCGAGGACCATTCGCAACCGTCTCCATGAAGCTGGGCTACGGTCCCGCACACCGTTAGGCCGTCTTCCGCTCACGCCCCAACATCGTGCAGCCCGCCTCCAGTGGTGTCGCGACTGGCGTGAATGGAGGGACGAATGGAGACGTGTCGTCTTCAGCGATGAGAGTCGCTTCTGCCTTGGTGCCAATGATGGTCGTATGCGTGTTTGGCGCCGTGCAGGTGAGCGCCACAATCAGGACTGCATACGACCGAGGCACACAGGGCCAACACCCGGCATCATGGTGTGAGGAGCGATCTCCTACACTGGCCGTACACCCCTCGTGATCGTCGAGGGGACACTGAATAGTGCACGGTACATCCAAACCGTCATCGAACCCATCGTTCTACCATTCCTAGACCGGCAAGGGAACTTGCTGTTCCAACAGGACAATGCACGTCCGCATGTATCCCGTGCCACCCAACGTGCTCTAGAAGGTGTAAGTCAACTACCCTGGCCAGCAAGATCTGTCCCCCATTGAGCATGTTTGGGACTGGATGAAGCGTCGTCTCACGCGGTCTGCACGTCCAGCACGAACGCTGGTCCAACTGAGGCGCCAGGTGTAAATGGCATGGCAAGCCGTTCCACAGGACTACATCCAGCATCTCTACGATCGTCTCCATGGGAGAATAGCAGCCTGCATTGCTGCGAAAGGTGGATATACACTGTACTAGTGCCGACATTGTGCATGCTCTGTTGCCTGTGTCTATGTGCCTGTGGTTCTGTCAGTGTGATCATGTGATGTATCTGACCCCAGGAATGTGTCAATAAAGTTTCCCCTTCCTGGGACAATGAATTCACGGTGTTCTTATTTCAATTTCCAGGAGTGTATTAAAAATGACGCGCCGTCTTCTACCTGCTAGGTACGGTTCAGTGCAGTCACACAGCTGGTCAGACAGTGTGGGCTGTGCTGCCCGCGGTGGCGGCCGCTGTGACATGTATCCGGTGGGGTTGGGGAACTGCCCGGCCACAGGTGGCGCGACCGCACCGAACACGCGCGGCGCGTCGCTCGTTAGCATCGCCGCAGCTGCGCCACCGCAGCCTAACGATGTTTCTCTGTCTGCCCGGCTGGCTCCGCCCCTAACGATCGCCCATCCAGCCGCGTTCACAGCGCCGCAGCAGCAGCAGCAGCAGCACGGAGTCCGGCAAACATTCTCACTCTCTGTTACTGTGCGCCTACCTACAGGTAGAGCCGGCCGTGGTGGCCGTGCGGTTCTAGGCGCTGCAGTCCGGAACCGCGGGATTGCTACGGTCGCAGGTTCGAATCCTGCCTCGGGCATGGATGTGTGTGATGTCCTTCGGTTAGTTAGGTTTAAGTAGTTCCAAGTTCTAGGGGTCTGATGACCACAGATGTTAGGTCCCACAGTGCTCAGAGCCATTTGAAACTACCTACAGGTAGCATCGAAAAACCAGCCACAGTGTCTGCTGTAGCACGGCTGAAAAGCACCTGTGGCCGATTTTGGGGCTTATAGCACGATCTGTGAATTCCTGCATAGCCTCCTCAAAATGGCTCTGAGCACTATGGGACTTAACTACTGTGGTCATCAGTCCCCTAGAAATTAGAACTACATAAACCTAACTAACCTAAGGACATCACACACATCCATGCCCGAGGCAGGATTCGAACCTGCGATCGTAGTGGTCGCGCGGTTCCAGATTGTAGCGCCTAGAACCGCTCGGCCACTCAGGCCGGCCGCAATGAGATTAGGAAATGAGACACTTAAAGTAGTTGACGTTATTTAGGCAACAAAGTAACTGATGATGGCCGAAATAGAAAGGATCTATGGCCGAAATACACAGGATGTACTCATATAATGTAGACTGTCAACGGCAAGAAAACCATTTCTGAAGGAGAAAAAGTTATTAACATTGAATATAACCTAAAGTGCAGGAAGTCTTTTCTGAAGGTATTTGTCTGGTATGTAGCCATATATGGAAGTGAAACATTGACGATAAAAAGTTCAGACAAGAAGAAAATATAAGATTTTAACATGTGGTACAGCGAAGAACGCTAAAGATCAGATGGGTAGGTCACGTTACTAATGTGGAGGTACTAAACAGAATTGGGGAGAAAAAAAAATTGTGGCACAACATGACTAGAAGAAGGGATCGGTTGGTAGGACATGTTCTCAGTCATCAAGAGATCACCAGTATAGTACTGGAGGGAACCGTGGAGGGTAAAAATCGTAGAGGGAGACCAAGAGATGAATACACTAAGCAGATTCAGGAGTATGCAGGTTGCAGTAGTTACTCGGAGATGTAGGGTCTTGCACAGGATAGAGTAGCATGGAGAGCTGCATCAAACCAGTCTCTGGGGTGAAACCCACAACAACCACCAAATCCCATAGTGTAACATACGTTAAAGCGCCATTAAAGGTAAAAATCCAGCAGCATAAATGCATTGTCAGACATGAAACTTTTCGATGATCATCTAAATATTGGCGGATCATACAATAAGGCTCAGTCGTAGACCTACCTATACTGTAGCGCAGGTGTGACAGCCCATAACTATGGCACTGTGTGTCTTCTTTGCATGTTGTATGTCAGGTCCTCACAAATTCTGAAAACGGCTACTACACCTACGCTGCGATGTGTCTTTCCATGTAGAACAACCAACAGAAGATATTAAACATATCACCGCTAGTTAGAATAGGTTGGCAGCCTCTTCTCAAGGCGGACACGGCTAAAGTGGGCCCACTAACGCCCCTTGGAGACATCCGTCTTCTCATTCAACACGCTGTCGCATTCCTCTCTAAACGCGCAAAAAAGTCTCCGCTTCCTCTAAATTTGACAGCAGCCACTCTTCACACTCAGAGTGCAATAGTCTCATGCTGTCTGCGATGTAGCCCAACGAATGCTACCCACTCTTGAGGCGCTTCGCCACCGCCGATGAACCACTCTTTTTTCATTACACTCTTTAAAATTTACTTTAAAGTTTCTTTCTCTTTGCGCTACGTACTTCATTTCACAAACCTGACACTTCATTTCATAAACTCCTGCATTTCCCATGCAGTCCCCTCCTGTGGCAGTTTTACGCCTCAGGTTCTGCCCCAGTTCGTTGTATATCCTGAATACAACTGTAACCACACTGTTGTTAAATAACTTCGCCAATTCATATCTACTTTTTTTTGAGTCATCAGTCTTCTGACTGATTTGATGTGGCGCGCCACGAATTTCTCTCCTGTGCCAACCTCTTCATCTCAGAGCGGCACTTGCAACCTACGTCCTGAATTAGTTGCTGGATGTGTTCCGTTCTCTGTCTTCCTCTGTAGTTCTTAGCCTCTACAGCTCCCTCTAGTATCATGGAAGTTATTCCCTGATGTTAGCAAATGTCTTATTATCCTGTTGCTTCTCCTTGTCAGCGTTTTCCATATATTCCTCTCCTCTCTGATTCTGTGGAGAACCTCCTCATTCATAAGCTTATCAGTTCATCTAATTTTCAACTTCCTCAGTAGCTCCAAATGTCGAACGCTTCGATTCTGCTCTGTTCCGGTTTTCCCACAGCCCCTGTCTCTCTACCACACAATCCCATGTCCCATACGTACATTCTCACACATTTCTTTCTCAAATTAAGTCGGCCTTTTTGCCAGTGCTAGCCTGCTTTTCATGTCCTCTTTGCTCCGTCCGTCGTGAGTTGTTTTCCTGCCTAAGTAGCACAATTTCTTAAATTCATCTACTTCGTGACCATCAATCCTGGTGTTGTTTCTCGCTGTTTTTATTTCTGCTACTTCTCATTACTTTCGTCTTTTCCTCGGTTCACTCTCAGTCCATTTTCTGGACTCATTAGACAGTTCATTCCATTAACAGGTCCTATAATTCCTGTTCACTTTCACTGAGGGTAGCAATGTCATCAATGAACCTTAACATTATTATCCTTTCACCTTGTATTTTAATCTTTCACTTCAACGTTCCTTCTATTTTCGTCATTGCCTCTTCGATGTATAAATTGAACAGTAGGAATGAAAGACTAAAACCCTCTCTTACACCCTCTTTACAAAACAGTGGCCCGTATATACAATAAGTTGCCTTTAATTTACATCTATGGTCACAAACGTTTTGTTAAGTGATTACCGGTTTCGGTCTATAATGAACATCATCGGATCTGTTTTATAAAAACAAAGTCCTAATGCACTGCAGCCATAGTGGCATCGTCAAATGTTAGTGACGATGCAACTATGGCTTCAGTTCATTAGGACTTTGTTTTTATAAAACAGATCCGATGATGTTCATTATAGACTGAAACCGGTAATCTCAAAAAAATGGTTCAAATGGCACTGAGCACTATGGGACTTAACTGCTGAGGTCATCAGTCCCCTAGAACTTAGAACTACTTAAACGTAACTAACCTAAGGACATTACACACATCCATGCCCGAGGCACGATTCGAACCTGCTACCGTAGCGGCCGTGCGGTATCAGACTGTAGCACTTAGAACCGCTCGGCCACTGCGGCCGGCCAAACCGGTAATCTCTTAACAAAAAGTTTGTGACCATAGACGTAAATTAAAGGAAACACCCTCTTTAATCCGATCGCTTTATTCTTGGTCTTCCACTGTTATTGTCCCCTCGTGGTTGTTGTTCATACTGTCTATCACCCGTATTTCCCTGTAGCTTACCGCTTTTTTCCTGAGAGCTGCGAATATCGTGCATCATTTTACATTATCGAATGCTTTTTCCAGACCGATAAATCCTATGAAAGTGTTTTTTTTTTTTTTTTCACTCTTGGTTCCATTTTCAGCTTAAACGTCAGAGCTGCCTTTCTGGTGGCTTTACCCTTTCCTAAAGCCAATCTAATTGTCATCTAACCACTCCTTAGTTTTCTTTTCAATTTTTCTCTTCTATTATACTTGTCAGCAACTTGGATGCGTGAACTGTTGAGCTCATTGTGCAACTCGGATTTATATAATTCCCAATGTGCAATGACTGTACATTGCTATCAATTTTGTATCGTCTTGTTGGTATGTGTGCCCTGATGCTGCAACAATCTCATCTATAAAACGAGTCAAAATCATTTTAGTCCGCTGTTTGCCTAATTGTTTCTATTTCTTCATTCTTGTTCTTAGGGCTTAGTGAGATGGAATTAGCCCTGTGCCCAGCGTTGTGTAAGACTTATAGTTTATGTTTATGGGGAGGGCGGCAGGGGGTGAGATGGATGGCTTGAGGTTTTATGCGTTACTGGGCTTTTGCCTTGTGAAAGCGGATTTCCTAAATATACCTATCTCAAGCTCGTTGGTCTCATCCTCTATCATCGAATCACGATAAATTAAAAATACCAGTTGTTTATCATGTATTGTAAATACTGTGTGCTTATATTCAACAGATAACGTGGAGAGTAGGTCCGCAAGAAGGGGGTGGGCGAGTCCCAGCTGTGTCACAAGTAAATCTGTTTGGCATCAGCCGCCGCGCCCCGGGTGAGCTCAGAAGGAGCGCAGAGGGTCCAAACTGCCAGACAGGCGCCCGTGTCAACAGCCCAGGAGGTCGCGGCTGCTCGGTGTTTGCCGGGGGATCCCAGCCCCGTCTGTGCGCTGTTTGCCTTCGCTCGCAGAAACCCCCGACTCCGGAATCGTAAACTCTGAAATCGATGGCGTTGTGCCTCCAGCGGCCGGCTGAGAGCAGCCGGCTCTCAGTGTGGTACGGACTGGCGAGGTGCTCTCTCTGCCAGGTCCTTTTGGAGGTTGATGCGATGATGGTACTCGAGGACGCCCCGCAAATAGCGTAAATGTAGGCGTGTCTGCGCTATCACTAGAATCGGCGGAACAGCTTGCTTCTTTATCAACTGAGATCATGTGTTAAGAAACGAGAACCAAAGGGAGGAAGTTATAGAGAAGGACGAAGAGGAGGAGGAGGAGGAGAAGAAGAAGAAGGAGGAGGAGGAGGAGGAGGAGGAGGAGGTGGTCATGATGAAGAACAAGATGATGATGATGATGATGATGATGATGATGATGATCGAAAGCAGGAACAGGAGGAGGAGAATGAGGAGGAGAAAGATATGCTGATGCAGTGAAGTGGAAAATGGTCATGATAATTGTGATGAGGAATATGGTGGATGAAAGTGAAGTTGGAAGGCAGATGAAGCAGGAGGTGGTGATGCAGAATAAAGACACCATGATGACGATGATGGGGCGAAGGAGGAGTAGGAGAATGAGGAAGAAGATGCTGATACAGTGATGAGGAAAATGGTCATGATAGTTGTGATGAGGAATAAGGTGATGTTGATGATGCTGAAGGTGATAAGGAAGCATATGATGATGATGATGATTGATAATTAATTTGATAAGGTTGATTATGAGGTAAATGAATGTGATGATGATGACATGGAGGACGATGAAGATGGCAAGGAGCACATACAATGAACATAGAGTATGTACTTACCTGTGCTGCCGGCCGCGGTGGTCTAGTGGTTCTGGCGCTACAGTCCGGAACCGCAGGACTGCTACGGTCGCAGGTTCGAATCCTACCTCGGGCATGGGTGTGTGTGATGTCCTTAGGTTAGTTAGGTTTAAGTAGTTCTAAGTTCTAGGGGACTTATGACCTAAGATGTTGAGTCCCATAGTGCTCAGAGCCATTTGAACCATTTGAACCAACCTTACCTGTGCTGTCCCTTTGGGTGATACTTACTTGTTGATGGGAGGGAGAGTTATATCTCAGTGATGTGTCTATGATGATGAAGAAGAATATGATGGTGGTGGTGGTGGTGGTGGTGTTGAGGGGGAGGAAGAGGAAGAAAATGATGATCTAGTGATGAGGAAAATTGTCATGATACTAGATGCTGATGATAATGGAACTGAGGATGTTGGTGAAGATGATAATGAAGCGTATGATGATAACGATTATGAATATTATAAGGACGATAACAAGGCAGATGAATATGATGAGGATGATGATGAGAAAGATGATGAAGATGATAGCTCAGGACACACACAACGAAAATAAAGTAGTACTAAGTTGTGCTGTCTTTTGGGTACTATATTTTCGTTGCTGAGGATTACATGTCAGTGGGAGAATGTGTGTGAATGGAGGTACAAAACTACGAATCATGGCTGGTGGATTGCTTCTTCGAACACCCGAAACACTTCTGGAACTCAGTCTGTTGGATAGCTACTAGCTTTGCCAACGACAAGTTTTTAATTTCGTCTACGGTTCTAAAACGAAGGCCTTTTCAGGTTTTCTTTTTTTATAGGAACAGAAAAAGGCACACAGGTCCATGTCTCTCGAATTTCGAGAGTGGAGCATCTTACACTACTGTTTTTCGCTAAACATCCACGAACAAGCAACGAAGTGGGAACAAGCGCATTGATGTAATGCGAAAGTCATGAATATTGTTTCGCCACAAACCCGTGTGTATATTTCTGCGTTGGCTTGTAAATAGTACCGCTTACGATCGCCGGAGGAGGCGGAGTGTTTTGGGTACGATATATTAGACAGCAAAATAGTTGAAATTCGAACAAGACAGTGGCGGATGCAAAAGTGCTCAGTAGTCGCTCGACGAAATCAAATACGATCTTGAAATACTCAAAAGTACCTTAAGTCATGAAAGATGGGTTTGCGGATGCGACGATGTGAAGAAGGTTCAGCTGTCTCAGTGGAAACAGTCTAGATCGCAAACACTGAGAAAAGATGGACAACTGCGATGGTCAAATGTGAAGGTTATGCCGACTGTGTTACACTGAAGCCGGCCGCGGTGGCCGTGCGGTTCTAGGCGCTCCAGTCCGGAGCCGCGCTGCTGCTACAGTCGCAGGTTCGAATCCTGCCTCGGGCATGGGTGTGTGTGATGTCCTTAGGTTAGTTAGGTTTAAGTAGTTCTAAGTTCTAGGGGACTGATGACCACAGCAGTTGAGTCCCATAGTGCTCAGACCCATTTGAACCACTTTTTTGTTACACTGAAGAGCCAAAGAAACTGGTACACCTGCCTCATGTCGTGTAGGGCCCCCGTGAGCACGCAGAAGTGCCGGAACAAGACGTGGCATGGACTCGAGTAATGACTCAAGTAGTGCTGGAGGGAGCTGACGCCATGAATCTTGCAAGGATGCCCGTAAATCCGTAGGAGTACGAGGAGGTTGAGATGTCTTCTGAACAGCACACTGCAAGGCATCCCAGGTATGGTCAATTATGTTCATGTCTGGGGAGTTTGGTGGCCAGCGGAAGTGTTTAAATCCAGAAAAGTGTTGCTGGAGCCACTCTGCAGCAATTCTGGACGTGAGGGGTGTCGCATTGTCCTGCTGGAATTGCCCAAGTCTGTCAGAATCCACAATGGACCTAAATGGATGCAAATGATCAGACAGGATGCTTATGTACTTGTCACCTGTGAGAGTCGTATCTACACGTGTCAGGGGTCCCATATCACTCCAAACTGCAGAAGTCCCACACCATTACAGGGCCTCCACCAGCTTGAACAGTCCCCTGTTGATATGCAGGGTCCATGGATTCGTGGGGTTGTCTCCATACCCGTACACGAAGGAGCTGATCCTGCTTGGTACACAAAACGGGTCAGAACACTGTTGCAGAAACAACGAAACAAAGATGCCAAATTTAAACAGACGCAAAATCGCCAAGATCGGCGATCTTCTACAGAAGCTCGAAATTTAGCGCCGACTTCAATGCGAAATGCTTATAACAGTTTCCACAACGAGACTTTGTCACGAAACCTGGCAGAAAATCTAGTCGTATGTGGGGTATGTTAGCAGCAAGAAACAATCAATGCCCTCTCTGCGCGATAGCAATGCAGATACAATGATTGGAACTTAAACAGTGACAACTATTTATTCACATCCGATACAAGAGTTACAAGTTTTCGCCTGTTCCTGTCCGTCAGAAAAGTCACCAGCGTTGTGTAGCCTTCCGAAATGCCTTTACAAAGTAAGACGAAGTAAATATTCCACAGTTAGAATCGAGAACAGCTGCCAACATGAGTAACGTAGAAGTCAATATCCTCGGAGAAGTGAACCAACTTAAATGACTTAATAAAAGCAAGTCTTCTGGTCCAGACTGTAAACCAATTAGATTCCTTTCAGAGTATGCTGATGCATCAGCTCCATACCAACAATCAATTACAACCGTTCGCTCGACCGAAGTTCCGTACCCAAAGACTGGAAAGTTACATAGGTCACATCAATATTCAAGAAAGGTAGTAGGAGTAATCCACTTAATTACAAGTCCATCTCATTAAAGTCGATATGCAGCAGGATTTTGGAACATATACACTCCTGGAAATTGAAATAAGAACACCGTGAATTCATTGTCCCAGGAAGGGGAAACTTTATTGACACATTCCTGGGGTCAGATACATCACATGATCACACTGACAGAACCACAGGCACATAGACACAGGCAACAGAGCATGCACAATGTCGGCACTAGTACAGTGTATATCCACCTTCCGCAGCAATGCAGGCTGCTATTCTCCCATGGAGACTATCGTAGAGATGCTGGATGTAGTCCTGTGGAACGGCTTGCCATGCCATTTCCACCTGGCACCTCAGTTGGACCAGCGTTCGTGCTGGACGTGCAGACCGCGTGAGACGACGCTTCATCCAGTCCCAAACATGCTCAATGGGGGACAGATCCGGAGATCTTGCTGGCCAGGGTAGTTGACTTACACCTTCTAGAGCACGTTGGGTGGCACGGGATACATGCGGACGTGCATTGTCCTGTTGGAACAGCAAGTTCCCTTGCCGGTCTAGGAATGGTAGAACGATGGGTTTGATGACGGTTTGGATGTACCGTGCACTATTCAGTGTCCCCTCGACGATCACCAGTGGTGTACGGCCAGTGTAGGAGATCGCTCCCCACACCATGATGCCGGGTGTTGGCCCTGTGTGCCTCGGTCGTATGCAGTCCTGATTGTGGCGCTCACCTGCACGGCGCCAAACACGCATACGACCGTTCATTGGCACCAAGGCAGAAGCGACTCTCATCGCTGAAGACGACACGTCTCCAGTCGTCCCTCCATTCACGCCTGTCGCGACACCACTGGAGGCGGGCTGCACGATGTTGGAGCGTGAGCGGAAGACGGCCTAACGGTGTGCGGGACCGTAGCCCAGCTTCATGGAGACGGTTGCGAATGGTCCTCGCCGATACCCCAGGAGCAACAGTGTCCCTAATTTGCTGGGAAGTGGCGGTGCGGTCCCCTACGGCACTGCGTAGGATCCTACGGTCTTGGCGTGCATCCGTGCGTCGCTGCGGTCCGGTCCCAGGTCGACGGGCACGTGCACCTTCCGCCGACCACTGGCGACAACATCGATGTACTGTGGAGACCTCACGCCCCACGTGTTGAGCAATTCGGCGGTACGCCCACCCGGCCTCCCGCATGCCCACTATACGCCCTCGCTCAAAGTCCGTCAACTGCACAATGTGTTCTTTTTTCCATTTCCAGGAGTGTATTTTGTCGGAACATCATGAATTACCTCGAAGAAAACGTCTATTGACACACAGTCAAAAAATGGCTCTGAGCACTATGGGACTTAACATCTATGGTCATCAGTCCCCTAGAACTTAGAACTTCTTAAACCTAACTAACCTAAGGACAGCACACAACACCCAGCCATCACGAGGCAGAGAAAATCCCTGACCCCGCCGGGAATCGAACCCGGGAACCCGGGCGGGGGAAGCGAGAACGCTACCGCACGACCACGAGATGCGGGCGACATACAGTCAATATGGGTTTAGAAAACATCGTTCTTGTGAAACACAACTAGCTCTTTATTCGCATAAAGTGTTGAGTGTTATTGACAAGGGATTTCAGATTGATTCCGTATTTCTGGATTTCAGGAAGGCTTTCGACTCTGTTCCACGCAAGCGGCTTGTAGTGAAATTGCGTGCTTATGCAATATCGTCTCAGTTATGTGACTGGATATGTGATTTCCTGTCAGAGAGGTCATAGTTCGTAGTAACTGACAGAAAGTCATCGAGTAAAACAGAAGTGATTTCTGGCATTCCCCAGGGTAGTGTTATAGGCCCTTTGCTGTTTCTTATCTACGTATATAAAAGAGTTGGGAGACAATCTGAGAGACCGTCTTAGGTTGTTTGCAGATGACGCTGTCGTTTGTCGACTAATAAAGTCGTCATAAGATCAAAACAAACCGTAAAACCATTTAGAAAAGATATCTGAATGGTGCGAATGTTGGCAGTTGTTGCTAAATAACGAAAAATGTGAAGTCATCCACGTGAGTGCTAAAAAGAATTAAACTTCGGTTACACGAAAATCAGTCTAATCTAAAGTCTGTAAATTCAACTAAGTACCTAGATATTATAATTACGAACAACTTAAATTGGAAGGAACACATAGAAAATGTTTTGAGGAAAGCTAACCAAAGACTGCATTTTATTGGCAGGACACTTAAAAAATGTAACAGACCTACTAAGGAGACTGCCTACACTACGCTTGTCCGTCCTCTTTTAGGATACTGCTGCGCGGTGTGGGATCCTTACCAGATAGGACTGACGGAGTACATCGAAAAAGATCAAAGAAAGGCAGCACGTTTTGTATTATCGCGAAATATTGGAGAGAGTGTCACAGAAATGATACAGGACTTGGGCTGGGAATCATTAAAAGAAAGGCGTTTTTCGTTGCGACGGAATCTTCTCACGAAATTCCAATCTCCAACTGTCTCCTCGATTTGTAGAGTATCCATGTAGATGTACATCATATTGAGTTTCAGGCTATGGAGCAGTGAGGGTGTTACACCCAACGACAGAACAATTACAATTGTACTTCCTAGAGCCTGAAGTTCTAAATTCAGTCATCTCTACTCTAGCACGCTGCTTTGTGCGTAACCATTTACTCCTTCAAGATTGTTTCAATGCTATCCTTTTTTAGCGTACACTTGCAGTTCAGACGCTCCCTGTAGACAAGAGAATCAACACAAAACGCATAAATCGTCAAGTAATAAATGACTCCGTCCGAGTGAAGAAACCGTGGAACAATAAAACTGGCCAAACGACTGCGTCGCGTCATAAAACATTTCCGCTAACGACCGCGGCGTTAATATTGGATAAGTGTTCCAGGGAACGAGGTGGTAATCGACCCGCGGACACGTCCAGCCAATTTAATATTCTGTTTCCACTTTACTTAATTAACTTAGAACATTCTCTACGCTGGACCGCGGAGGAAATGCCGTTACTGTTCGGCCTGCTTTCCCACCAAAAAACGAGGGGTTTTCGGGGTTGGTCAATTGAAACTAGGGAACAGTTTTATAATTCCGGTCTCGCACATGAAAAATCAATGATTCTATAAAAGAATGAGTTAAAACACTGTTCTAAATACAGTGCCATTGTACACAAGGGAAATGTTTGGTTTTGTGCAAAGGTCTGTAGAACATGTAACAGGCTAGCATCCTTAAGCAATGTTGATATCACTACCATTCGCAGGACGACACTTATTTACCAGATGTAGAAGTATGGAACCGGAATTTGGTTGCAGTAATTACACGTCTGTATTTTGAAACTGATAAACAATATTTTATTCAAAATAGTCTCCATTGCTATTTATATGTTTCTCCCACTTCTCTGACAGGCTATGAAGGCCAATCCGAAAAAAAGCTCGTCTTTTGAAGCGAACCAGTTAGCGAACCATTTTCGCACATTTTCGTTCGGGCTGAAGCGTTGTTCAGCGAGAGCGTATTTCCCAACCGAACGCCTCAATCGTTTCCCTGACCGGTATTTCTGTGCGTGATGGGGCGTTATCATGGAGCAATATGAGTTTGTGTTGCCATTTTCCATATTCCGGTCGTTTATTACGTAACGCTCAATTCAAAATGATCATTTGCTGTTGGTAGCGATCAGTGTTAACGGCTTCACCATATTTTAGCAGCGCATAATAGATGACACCCATCTGATCCAACGAAAGACAGAGTATTGTCTCCTTTCCAAAGCGATTTTTTCTTGCAGTAGATGTCGATGACTTACCTTGATTCACCCATGATTTACGACGCTTAGCATTCTCAAACCACGAGGGTAATCCCAAAAGTAAGGTCTCCTATTTTTTTTTAAAGTACATAGACCTGTTTATTTCTACAATGGTTTACATCAGTGTACAGCTTGAACATTTAGCTATTTTTCGACATAATCACCATTTCTGTCGATGCATTTTTGTAGACGCTGTGGCAGTTTTTGTATGCCCATGTCATACCGGCTCGCCGCCGTGCTGTTCAGAAAGTTACGAACCTCTTCTTTCACCTCGTGGTCGGAGCTGAATCGCTTTCCGGCCAAATGTACTTTTAACCTAGGGAACAGGTGATACGCACTGGGAGCCAAGTCAGGACTATAGGTTGGGTGGGTGGTTATGTTCCACGGAAACTGTCGCTGGAGAGCATCGGTTTGCCGAGCGACATTGTGTGGGCGGGCGTTGTCATGGGGAATTTGTACGCTCTTGCTCAACATTCCTCTTCTCCGGTTTTGAATAGCCCGTTTGAGTTTTTTCAGAGTCTCACAGTACCTGTTAGCGTTAATTGTGGTCCCGGTGGCCATAAAGTCGACCGACAATACCCCTTTGCGATCCTAAAAAACGGTTGTCATGACTTCACCGGCAGACTGCGTTTGTTTGAATTTCCGCGGCTTTGGCGAAGAGGGGTGCCGCCACTGGCGTGATTGTTGCTTGGTCTCAGGTGTAAAGTGGTATGGCCAGGTTTCGTCACCCGTGACAATTGAGTCCAGAAAGTTGTCCTGTTCGGCTGCAATGCCGTGAAAAAATGCGCGGGAAGCATCAACTCGTTGCCGCATGTGGTCCTCAGTCAGCATGCGTGGCACCCATCTTGCGCACACGTTCCCGTAGTTCAATGTTTCCGTTAAAATTCTGTGAGCAGTGCTTCGGGAAACTTCAGGAACCAACGTGCAGAGTTCATCCAGGGTGATCCGCCGATCTTCAAGCATGCTTTGTTCAACTGTCTCCTCAGAAATTGACGGTCTCCCGCTCCTTTGTTCGTCGTGAATTTTGGTCCGACCAGCTGCAAACTCTCTACACCACTTACGAACATTTTTAGCATCCATTCACGACTCACCAGTCACTTCCGTCAATTGGCGATGGATTTCAATCGGCGCAGAGCCCTTTGCGTTCAAAAACCGAGTAACTGCGAGCAATGCCTGGCGGTAACATCCAACGGGAGCTCCACTCTCAACGGCTGCCGAGCCACGACTGAGCGCCTCAGCGCGGCGTACGCATGTTTACACACAGCGCGTGAAGCACTCTTCATAACAGTGCGACCAACTGCCACACAAACAGAGTTCTGTACTTGTAAAAAGATAGGAGACCTTACTTTTGGGATTACCCCCGTATATCCATTTTCCATCACCTGTCTCCATTCGATAGAGAAACGACTTTCTTCTGTATCTGGCGAGCAGCGTTTCACACGTGGTCTTTCGATTTGCTTTATGTCTTTCATTCAGTCATCCGGAACCCGTTTTCCCTGTTTCTACACCTTTCCCATAGCTTTCAACAGAAGAGAAACGATTTTCTAAGTCAAATTCACAGTTCGTGTTGAGTTTGAGTATCATCTTCATCCAGTAAGGTCTGCAATTCGTTGTCTTGGAACATCTTCGGTAGTTTTCCGGCCTCGTTGTTTCTCACGTAAGAATCGTCACTTTTGAATTTTTTGAACCACTCGAAACAGTGTTTTCCCAAGAGCATGTTCACCGAAAGCTTCGACAAGCATTCGATGCGAGTCTGCAGCAGTTTTCTTCAAATGATAACAGCAAACGAATGTTGTCAGCAAAATCGTAGTTCGTAGGCACAAAACCAGCATCTTTACGGGTTATGTTACGTTACGGTATCTTACGTTAACCGGGGACCTAGAAACGACGGAGAGGCTCCGTCCCCGTCGCAGCTGCTGTGGTCCACAACCCCACGACGACTACCGCAGTCCACTTCACCCCTCTGCCGCCCCACACCGAACCCAGGGTTATTGTGCGGTTCGGCCCCCGGTGGACCCCCCAGGGAACGTCTCACACAAGACGAGTGTAACCCCTACGTTTGCGTGGCAGAGTAATGGTGGTGTACGCGTACGTCGAGAACTTGTTTGCTCAGCAATCGCCGACATAGTGTAGCTGAGGTGGAATAAGGGGAACAGGCCGCATTTGCCGAGGCAGATGGAAAACCGCCTAAAAACCATCCACAGACTGACCGGCTCATCGGACCTGGACACAAATCCGCCGGGCGGATTAATGCCGGGGACCAGGTGCTCCTTTCCACCCTGAAAGCCGTGCGTTAGGCCGCACGGCCATCCGGGCGGGCTCTTTACGGCTTTGTAACAGATACCGATGTATGGAACTTGGATTACCGTTTGTTGACTTTCGTAATCAGCCACTACATGAATCATACGGTGCTGCAGACGTGATCTCACGGGCCCTACAATGACGGGAAACTGCGATTTCATACTTCTACACCTGATATATCATCGAACTGCGAACCGACTCGGTTCGCAGTGGTACTGTGATGTATCTACAGTAACACGTCTTGTTTGGCGAGGCGGTAATAAATTATACGCACAAACCATCGTTGTGAATGTTAGTTTTAACGGTATCGATATCCCTACAGTAATTCCACGAATTATCCGGAAGACGCTTACAAAAAACTGCAGAGGAGAGGTATAGGTCCATACACGACAGTAAGCTATACCAGAGTGTTCAAAAAAGCCGCGTAAGATAATGTGTTTTTTCCAGGAGGCCATATCTCGGTTTCTGGTGACCAGAGATAAGCCGCCAAGTGTTTCGGTTAGCCCTTGTTCTAACGACCACTTTTTACCCATTGGAAGAACGCAGCTACACTACAATTCAGGGTCAAAATTTAAACTTTATACATTTCCTCCAGTCTAGACAAACTGAGCAAGTCGGTTGGTTCTTTTTCGTTACATGTGTTCTTGGGTGGACGTTAGGAGACTTATAAGAGCACCATTTCTTCATGTACACTGTTGTCTGAGGTATGGCACTTCCACAATTAGACTGTCCCTCTTCCAGGATGCTCCATTTATGTAATATTTCATTACAGTTGAAAATGTTAGGTTGCACCTGGAGGTAAAAGAAGTTCATCGTTTAATGAGAGAGCAACACTTAGAGATATTCTAAAGCCAGGTGTAAACTAGGGAAATATAACCAAACCAAACACATATGTAGAGAATGGACATAACATTATGAAATGGTAGGAAATTGGTAGAAAAGGAAAAGAATAAGAAAGAAGATGGGGATAACCAAAGTGCCTGATACAGGCTTTCAGTTTTGACCCATGAAATCATCAAGAGGGCTGACACTGTCATTTTGGCCTAATACAATATGGCTACCATCATGTTACAAATACTAGACGTGAATAGTGGAAAAACTATGATTTTTAAAGTACCATCTTTTGAGATAGCCACTTTTATAATTTCTGTTCGTGGCAGACCACCGAAATTTTTAACATATGTCCTTAAGATAATAATTCTGGGTTAATTTCGAAACCTCTTGCGATATGATTATCCGTTACCGAAATCCGGAAATTTCGAAACCTCTTGCGATATGATTATCCGTTACCGAAATCCAAAGGTTCAAAGTTGCCGTAGTTATCCAACTAAAATATGCTCGTAATATCTTGTCAGGGGCGTGATTGTAGTTTTATCTGACGTAAAGACTATGATAAGGATTCTAGGGTCACTGCTATTGTTCTCAGGTCTCCACACGATGTTTCTAGCCGGAATTATTTCACCAATAAAACTTTATGTCGCGCAGTCTCTTGTATTAAAGCACCACTTCACACCTACAGAAATGTGCCCAAAGAAAGATACTGTAGTAACATAAAATACACTAAAATGGTCTTAATATGTCTCAAATGAACTTAAAATGAGAGGCAAAGTTTATGTAAAACTGATAATTCATCAAAATATTTCTTATGACACTTTTAGTATTTTAAGATACAAATCACGAGCCGCGTGTTTTCGGTGAATTACGATTATGAGCAAATTATCCAGAATAAAAGTACAGTAAATGATTTTGTGTTCAATTTATATTATGCGTACTTACTAGTTATTTATATGCGTCGAAGTAGATAAATGTTGTAAACATATAAATACTTTACTGTCCTATCCAGTTCGCATTGTATAAGCAGCACACCTTGCTGTAACGAGGAAAAGAAGGGAACCAGCAGAGAGTGCTCCTGTTGGATCACAAAAAAGACGAAACGCTACTCTTTAAAAGAGTGAGAGAGAAAAGTGGGGAACTAGCTGCCTCCATTGTTCTTCCGCCGTCCTCACCAAAAATTTTGGCATGCACACATATTCGCATTTTTCTGTTTTGAGACAGTGGAGCGACGGTGACGGTATAGGAGAACGGAGACAGTGCAAGTGGGAGAGAAAGAGAATGCAGAGAGTGAAGATGGAAGAGAGATAGTGGCAGTGAAAGTAAGTGTGTGTGTGTGTGTGTGTGTGTGTGTGTGTGTGTGTGTGAGAGAGAGAGAGAGAGAGAGAGAGAGAGTTATGGATGAAGACAACAGCAGTGGGAAACAAAGGGAAAGGAGATACTGGTGCTCAGTGAGAGACAGTGGCAGTGAAAGAGAAAGAGAGATAGGTCTACTAAGAAGGAGTGGAAGCAAAGGAGAGGGGAGACAGTGGAAATTAAAGATGCAGATGAGTGGAGACTATGTATAGGTTTGCGGGGTCTGGACCCTTGCAACCAGCTAAGTAAAACGAGTGGATATACACTATGTGATCAAAAGTATTCGGACACCCGCAATGTCGTACTTTTTCGTATTAGGTGCATTATTCTGCCACCTACTGCCAGGTACTCCATATCAGCGACCTCAGTAGTCATTAGACGTCGTGAGAGAGCAGAATGGGGCGCCCCACAAAACTCACGGACCTCGAACGTGGTCAGGTGATTGGGTGTCACTTGTGTCATACGTCTGTACGCGAGATTTCCACACTCCTAAACATCCCTATGTCCACTATTTCCGATCTGATAGTGAACTGGTAACGGGAAAGGACACATACAGCACAAAAGCGTACAGGTCGACCTCGTCTGTGGACTGACAGAGACCGCCGACAGTTGAGGAGGGTCGTAATGTGTAATAGTCAGGCATCTGTCCGGACCATCACATAGGAATTACAAACTTCATCAGGATCCACTGCAAGTACTATGACAGTTAGGCGTGAGGTGAGAAAACTTTGATTTCATGGTCGACCGGCTGATCATAAGCCACACATCACGCCGTTAACTGCCAAATGACGCCTCGCCTGGAGTAAGAAAAGTAAACAATGGACGATTGAGGAATGGAGAAACGTTGTGTGAAGTGACGAATCACGGTACGCAGTGTGGCCATCCGATGCCAGGGTGTGGGTATGATGAATGCCCGGTGAACGTCCTCTGCCAGCGTGTGTAGTGCCAACAGTAAAATGCGGAGGCGGTGGTGTTATGGTGTGGTGGTGTTTTTCATGGAGGGGGCTTGCACCCCTTGTTGCTTTGTATGGCACTATCACAGCACACGCCTACATTGATGTTTTAAGCTCCTTCTTGCTTCCCACTGTTGAAGAGCAATTCGGGGATGGCAACTGCATCTTTCAACACGATCGAGCACCTGTTCATAATGCTCGGTTTGTGGCGGAGTGGTTACACGACAATAATATCCCTGTAATGGACTGGCCCGCACAGAGCCCTGACCTGAATCCTATAGAACGCCTTTGGGATATTTTGGAATTCTTACTTCCTGCCAGGCCTCACCACCCGACATCGGTACCTCTCTTCAGGGCCGCTCTCCGTGAAGAACGGGCTGCCATTCCCCAAGAAAGATTCCAGCACATAGTTGAACGTATGCCTGCGAGAGTGCAAGCTGTCATCAAGGCTAAGGTTGGGCCAATACCATGTTGAATTCCAGCATTGCCGATGGAGGTCGCCACGAACTTATAAGTCATTTTCAGCCTGGTGTCCAGATACATTTGATCACATTGTGCAGGAGAGGTTGCATTTTGGACAGAAATTTTAATCACGCGCCGCTGAATTTCGGAGCCGCCTAGGTATGATGGAGCAGTGGCAGTGGAAAAGGAGGAGAAATGGAGGCACTGTAGGCGACAGAGGAGACAGTGGGAGTGGGATATACTCGCATTGTAAGTGAATTGGAGAAAAAGGAGACAGTGGCAGAGACGGAGACAGACAGTGGCAGGGAGAGGGAGGCACTGAGTATGAAGGGCTAACTACGAAGTGAGACTGCATAAAAGGGTGTATAAAGTTGCACATAAAACACACATCACATGACGCCTCGGTTGGTCTAAGGAGCGTAAACATTGGACGATTGAACAGTGAAAAAACGTTGAGTGAAGTGACGAATCACGGTACACAATGTGACGATCGGATGGCAGGGTGTGGGTATGGCGAATGCCCGGTGAACGTCCTCTGCCAGCGTGTGTAGTGCCAACAGTAAAATTCGGAGGTGGTGGTGTTATGGTGTGGTGGTGTTTTTCATGGAGGAGGCTTGCACCCCTTGTTGTTTTGCATGGCGCTATCACAGCACAGGCCTACATTGATGTTTTAAGCACCTTCTTGCTTCCCACTGTTGAAGAGCAATTCGGAGATGGAAACTGCATCTTTCAACACGATCGAGCACCTGTCCATAATGCTCGGCCTGTGGCGGAGTGGTTGCACGACAATAACATCCGTGTAATGGACTGGCCTGCACAGAGTCCTGACCTGAGTGGTATAGAACACCTTTGAGATATTTTGGAACTCTGACTTCGCGCCAGGCCTCACCAACCGACATCGATACCTCTCATCAGTGCGGCTCTCCGTGAAGAATGGGCTGCCATTCCCCAAGAAACCTTCCAGCTCCTGATTGAACGTATGCTTGCGAGAGTGAGGCTGAGGCTCAGGGTGGGCCAACACCTTCTTGAATTCCAGCGTTATCGATGGAGGGCGCCACGAACTCGTCAGTCATTTTCAGCCCGGTGTCCGGATACTTTTGATCACATAGTGTACGGCACATCAATAAACCTTCAGACGTAATGAATAGTCCATTAAATTTCGGGCATGCAGCCGCGCAAATAAAATTTCTTCCACTGATATTGCGACCGTCTTCAGATTCACTCTGAAGATAGTCGGACGGTATGTGGCCGAAATATCAGTGGAAGAATTTTTATTTGGGTGGCTGCATGCTCAATATTTAATGGACTATTCATTACGCACCGAAAAGTTGAAAATGCACATAGGTTATATCTGTTTTTAAACGACAATTTAGAGGTTTTCTCTTAAAACCTACCGCAAGAATATATATATATATATATATATATTCCATTGACTTCGCCCCCTTTCTGTCCTCTTATCCCTCCCTCTGACCTTCATCCTTGTTAATTGCTACTGCACGCGAAACGTTAATTTGGAACTGAAGTCGCTTGAAATGAATGGATAAGTCAGTTGAGATGATTAGTATACGGGGTTTAAAAGAAACCTCTCCACCTGCTAGATCTGTGAGTAGTACGTGGAAGTAGTATGTTGCTAGATTCTTCTTCGAAGATTTAACTTTTATTTTTCTAGATTGCGAGTTCATGATGTTGTTGTTGTTGTGGTGTTCAGTCCTGAGACTGGTTTGATGCAGCTCTCCATGCTAATCTATCCTATGCAAGCTTCTTCATTTCCCAGTACCTACTGCAGCCTACATCCTTCTGAATCTCCATAGTGTATTCATCTCTTGGTCTCCGTCTACGTTTTTTATCCTCCACGCTGCCCTCCACTACTAAATTGATGATCCCTTGATGCCTCAGAACATGTTCTGCCAACCGATCCCTTCTTCTGCTCAAGTTGTGCCACAAACTCCTCTTCTCCCCAATTCTAATCAGTACCTCCTCATTAGTTATGTGATCTACATGTCTAATCGTCAGCATTCTTCTGTAGTACCGCATTTCGAAAGCTTCTATTCTTTTCTTGTCTAAACTATTTATCGTCCATGTTTCACTTCCATACATGGCTACACTCCATACAAATACTTTCAGAAACGACTTCCTGACACTTAAATCTATGCTCGATGTTAACAAATTTCTCTTCTTCAGAAACGCTTTCCTTGCCATTGCCAGTCTACATTTTATATCCTCTCTACTTCGACCATCATCAGTTATTTTGCTCCCGAAAGAGCAAAACTCCTTTACTACTTTAAGTGTCTCATTTCGTAATCTAATTCCCTCAGCATCACCCGACTTAATTCGACTACATTCCATTATCCTCGTTTTGCTTTTCTTGATATTCATCTTATACCCACCTTTCAAGACACTGTTCATTCCGTTCAACTGCTCTTGCGAGTCCTTTGCTGTCTCTGACAGCATTACTATGTCATCGGCGAACCTCAAAGTTTTTATTTCTTCTCCATGGATTTTAATACCTACTCCGAACCTTTCTTTTGTTTCCTTTACTGCTTGCCCAATATACAGATTGAATAACATCGGGGATAGGCTACAACCCTGTCTCACTCCGTTCCCAATCACTGCTTCCCTTTCATGTCCCTCGACACTTATAACTGCCATCCAGTTTCTGTACAAATTGTAAATAGCCTTTAGCTCCCTGCATTTTACCCCTGCCACCTTCAGAATTTGAGAGAGAGTATTCTACTCTACATTGTCAAAAGTTTTCGCTATGTCTACAAATGCTAGAAACGTAGGTTTGCCTTTCCTTAATCTTTCTTCTAAGATAAGTCGTAAGGTCAGTATTGCCTCACGTGTTCCAACATTTCTACGGATTCCAAACTGATGTTCCGCGAGGTCGGCTTCTATCAGTTTTTCCATTCGTCTGTAAAGAATTCGCGTTAGTACTTTGCAGCTGTTACTTATTAAACCGATAGTTCGGTAATTTTCACATCTGTCAACACCTACTTTCTTTGGGATTGGAATTATTATATTCTTCTTGAAGTGTGAGGGTATTTCGCCTGTCTCATACATCTTGCTTACACCTGCTTTCTTTGGGATTGGAATTATTATACTCTTCTTGAAGTCTGAGGGTATTTCGCCTGTCTCATACATCTTGCTCACCATATGGTAGAGTTTTGTCAGGGCTGGCTCCCCCAAGGCTGTCAGTCTTGTTTCGACTCAGTTCTTTCGGTGCTCTGTCAAACTCTTCACGCAGTATCATATCTCCCATTTCATCTTCATCTACATCCTCCTCCATTTCCATAATATTGTCCCATCAAACTTCTGTTTCTGTGTTAAGCCGAGTGGGATCTTGTAGAACATAAATACAAAAAACTTAAGATAAACAATTCACAAGAACAGGGCTGCGCTGAACTTGGGAAGTGTAGTCGGTCGGGACGTGTGTAGGCTGACTGTAAATCGGTTGGTCGGCCTTTCGGTCGGTCTCTCGGTCGGTTGGTCGTCCGATAAATTGGTGCTTGTGTAAGGAACTTGAGGAATATGCAAAAAGAATGTTGGACAATTGACTTAAGGTATTGAAGTTCAACAATTGGAAATAATAAAATGTGGAAAGAAAATACAATCCGATAAAAGAATAATTCTAATGAACAGGCTGCTGGTTGATAATGTTACGAAGTAATTAAAAAAAAAAATATTGAATGCGAGGTACAACAAAGCTGTACCGTCCAAGAGTTCATAACACATCAGTAAATTACAAGATAACTTGATGAATAAAATGGGAAATATCGGTGGTTAGAGAGGGTGGCATCGGTTTGTTCATTGCAGCCACCAGGTGTCGCTTCGTACCGACACGTTGTGACTTGCTATCGCCGTCAGTTGCCGATAGCAGATGGGTCCATGCGGAGGTAGTCTGTTCGTGTCCCCATAAGTAGTAAGCATTGTAATCACACTTCTTTCTGCATATCAGTGTATCAGATTGTAATACACGACGACAAAAGTACAGGAACACTGCAGTAGCTCTTCGAAAATGTTAAAATACTCGTTCTTATTAAACTCGCAATATTAACTTAAAACCTGTTCTGGAGGGCACTTTTTGCTTAAGATTTCCCTTACCTTTAGAACGTAGAACAATCTCCCTTTAGTTTTTGTATGTAGCGCCTGTATGTTAAGTTCTGTGTTTGTTGGAGAGTGTTTATAATCGATGATGTATGCACCAAAAGCTGTTTTCTTTTGGGAGTACCCGAGCTCTTTAAAACGTGTGTTAAACAATCGTCCTGACCTATATAAAACAGTCATTACAGTTCGTTTTGTGTGCAGCTGAATTGTCACGTTTAGGCCCAATTTTATGCCAGAGACGTAACCCAAAAGTGTAGTTCGTTTGAAGACTTGTTGCATTGTATGATTTTTTTAAAACGTTGCTGTATGTTTGGCCATATCATGCTGTTATATGACATAGGAATACTAAAGTTTTAAATATGGCTGTTTCTCAGCAACCGTATACAATTTTTAAATATAGGAATTTTGCAGCCAACCGGTTGTAAGTCACTGTTTCTTACAATTGACCTAGGTTCCGGCACCTACCAAGGATGTCTTCATCAGAGGGAGGGTTGGGTTGTTTGGGGAAGGAGACCAGACATCGAGGTCATCGGTCTCATCGGATTAAGGAAGGATGGAGAAGGAAGTCGGCCGTGCCCTTTCAGAGGAACCATCCCAGCATTTGCCTGGAGTGATTTAGGGAAATCACGGAAAACCTAAATCAGGATGGCCGTACGCGGGATTGAGGCGTCGTCCTCCCGAATGCGAGTCCAGTGTGCTAACCACTGCGCCACCTCGGTCGGTGTGTCTTCAGCAGAATAAAATTTTGAAGAATCCTAAAAATAATGCATACAAAATTAAGTATGACAAAAAAAAACACCTTAAGATGACAATTCTGATGACGTAGAAAGGTTACTTACGAAAAATTACATTGCGAAAAACCAGTGGTCGGAATTTAGAGCGGCTATTCGCAAATACAAAATTAAAATAAAGTATGCTCCATCCTTGTCACGTATGCCTAGCTAGGAATAACATGTGACTGATCGGCTCAGTGGCTGACATTGCTGTACGAAAACAATACAACGTAGCGCCGCCTATTGGGCGCAGATAGTGACATCTGCCTGTGTGAAACATTATAACAAAAAAAAAAATTGAATAAACGACCGTTAATTAATGGCAAGGGAAGAGAGCTTAACGTTAATTTGAAATTACGCAGTAGTCAAACAGATGAAGTATAAGAGCCATCTATTAGCCTTTACAGAAATTACTATTACGTAAAGGACAGAATATGAAAGTTTATACAAACAGTTCTACGATCTAAAAAAAACTACATGACGGCAACTATAGTAGATATGAAGAAAATGATGTTACGGAACCAGAGGCAGAAAAATACAATAAAAAATAGAGGAATCAAAATTCTGCTAGTAGTGAATTATCCACTGAAAAAATTTTTCTTACGTAATTGTAACTATTCATTGAGGATGAGGCCATCGTTCTTAGAAATATGTGTTGAAACCTAGGTCAACTATACCACACAGTTAAATGCAACCGGTTGGCTGAGAAACTGCCGTGTTCAAAATTATAAGACTCATACCAAGACCGTGTCAAAGTACAAAGACATAAGAAGAAACTTGTGGAACACAGCTGTGGCTGTTACGTATAATAAACATTGCGATGAAAATGTGCTTTTGCCAAGTTATATTAAATCCTATCTTAACATCATGAAGGATCCAAAAAATTTTCAGTGCCTGGTTCAAAAAATTATTTCCGACAAAATTAGTGCTTTATATAAGCAAACAGATCTACGTTTTGTACCTTGAACTCACTCAAATATTTTGCTTACATTTTAATTTTCAAATTCATGTATTTCGTGATTTTATTAGTGACAGGATAGATAACAATAAGAAATATATCGCAAAAATACAAGAGAAGAAACTGGTTAGTCTTAAGAGTTTTATCTGCAAGAAAGCTTGTTGTTAGTAGTTTTCAAAGCTCTGAACATAACTTTTTTAACAGAATTTTTACTAAGACTGAAATAGATTTTACACCAGACGAAACTCCCTTGTTGGAAAAAAGGGCTTAAATACAAATGTAATGTCCAACCTGTCAGACAAAGACGTTGTAGAAAATACGACTGTAGATCTTAAAATAGACCTTGATAACGTTAAACTGGATGCTTCTCCAAAAAATTAGGGTAGGTCATAATGTATGTAGTATTTTTGAGAAGGAAAGTCTTCGAGTAAAACAGAAGTGATCTCTTCTCCGAGGAAGTGTTGTAGGCTCCCTGATGTTTCTACTCTGTATAAAAGATTCTGGAGCCAATTTGAGCAGCCATCTTAGATTATTTGCAGATGATGCTGTCATTTACCGTTTACTATAGTGTTAAGCAGATCAAAACCAATTACAAAATGACTTTGTCACGTTATCAGTATGGCGCGAGAAGTCACCGCCTCAAAATAAGGAAAACTGTGAGGTCATCACAGGAGTGGCTAAAAGGAATCCATTTAATTTCGGTTGCATGATAAATCACACTAAACAACAGTGCCGAACTGTATCGAATGCCCTTCGTCAAGTGAAGGAACACGGCGCTGAGCGAACGATGTATGTTTCGCAATACCTCCGTTTACGGAGTCCATTTTTATAGAGGGTATTTCCGTTCTCCAGAAACGTTTCACAACAGACCGCCCGCGAAATTGAAGAGCATTCGGGAAATAACATTAGGACTAGAGCTACACGCCGCTACGCACCGTAAGGTATCTTGAGTTCGACTGTTTGTTGTCTGCAATATTAAATGGCATCACGTGCAATTTTATTTACGAGTCGTCATGCTTTTGATATAGTTGCGCTGAAGATAGCTACATAGTAGCTGAAATCGATCCGCAATCAATCACTTTAAAAAGATTTACGGCCTATGTTGTCCTTCCTCCTGTCTTGCATTTTGAGAAGCATAGAAGCAGGAGCAGCTGACACAGTGTTTTGAGTCTGAAGTTGGGAGCTCGGTTTGAATCGCGATGACGCAGGCGGCAGATCCCCAGGGTGCGATACGGCCGCAGCGAGTTTATGTTATTGACACTGCGGCAAGTACTTGGCTCTAACTCTTGGAATTCCCCGGAGACAGCTACATGCGCTCTCAGGAACTGGACGGGGAGCTGGAGGAGGGTCGGTAGTAGGAGAGGCTCCAGCTGGCAGTGGTCAGTCACAAACAGTCGCAGGGAAATCGGCGTTGCGAGTTGCATAGTACGAGAGGGTACCCCAAAAATAGTATCGGAAATAGTTTTTAAAAGCTACATATTTTCAAACTGCTTACAAACAGCCTTATCCCCTTCAAAATACTCTCCATTACAACTAATATCTTTGTCTCGCCGTAGCTTCCATTGTTCGAAACACTGTTTGTGATCATCTTTAGAAATGGCTGACAGCTCAACCCTCGATTTTTTTTTCGTTCACTTCTTCAATGTTGTCAAATCGGTGTGCTTTCATGCCTTTTGCATGCGTGAGAATACAAAAAAATCTGACGGAGCCAGGTCACGCGAATAAGGTGCGTGGAACAGCGGACCCATGCCATTTTTAGCCAAAACCTGTCTTAAGGGGACATTGTATGTCCTATGCCGCCAATGTTAAGTTATCGAACTTTGTGACCCATTGTCTTGGAAACTTTTTAAGACACCAACTTACAATTTTCCGTAATTATTGAATGCACCCTTCTAGATACACTGAACTAGAATTAGTACTAAAATTGTATTGTGGGGCATGTTATCTTTTTTTTTTTTTTTTTCAAACACTCAATTTTCTGACAAAATTTTGTAAATAAATGGACATAAAAACAAAACAACTCAGGATATTCTCATTATTCTAATTCCATATGTGTTGAATCTCATACTTGACATGCTGTGAAAATGTCTCTTCCATCAGTACTTTTTTAGAAAATGGGTCATTTATTGCAAAAAAATGTAGTTCAGAGATATTGAGGTTTAAAAAAATTTTTTATTACAAATTCTTACACAGGCTTACATTTCTGCGTCTTTTATGCACTAGAATTGTCTTGGCCCATAGTCTGTGTCTTCTTCAGTGTCACATCAGTCCAGTGCTTGCCTCCTCCTTTTCTTTCTTGCTTCTTTTGTCATTTGCTGAGGAGCTAACTCTGCTTCACGTACAAGAAGCTCATCCAGTTCCCACAGTCCTTTAGCTGTGTTCTGTCCAAATCTTACCCCTAACTTCTCCAGAACCTTAAATCTTAGTTCCCACCATTAAAAGTTATTACAGCATCAGAGACTGCTAACTTTAGAGTCGTAAGGCCAACAAATACATTTTTAGGCACACGACACCACGCAACATTATTGAAGGACACATTCACATTCTGGGTCTTCCCATGTAAACACTTCTTTAGTAGCTGAGGAGTTGCCAAATCTCTGGCCAGCTGTTGTGGCCTAGCGGTTCTAGGCGCTTCGGTCTGGAACCGCGCGACCGCTACGGTCGCAGGTTCGAATCCTGCCTCGGGCATGGATGTGTGTGATGTCCTTAGGTTAGTTAGGTTTAAGTAGTTCTAAGTTCTAGGGGACTGATGACCTCAGATGTTAAGTCCCATAGTGCTCAGAGCCATTTGAACCATTTTTGCCAAATCTCTGTAAATACGTTTGATTGCCTCCATTACTCCCAAAGGAAGAGAATATTGATATGTAAATTCATGCAGGGTGTGGTGGAGGTGGACACAAAGCATGACATGGCTTTTCATCGGTTGATATTCGATGAAAGAAAGGGCTCCACACAGCTCTTTTCATCCTCTCTAAATTGTCACTCTTATTTCTATTGGTGTTCCCATAATATTCCTGTAATTCATTAATTACTTTGCCGGTTAGCTAACTACAGAAATAGCCGATAATCACTCTACTTTCAACGAAAACTAGTATCAGAAAGAAAGGACTGATTTGTTCATTCGTAATGCCAAATTCTGAGACGTAGTAGTAGGCACAAAACAAAGCAATTCACAGCCTTGTAGACTGTGTAGTTCCCGAGATATGACTGCTCAACTCTGGCAGTATATGGATAGCCGCGAAATTTGACAGTCACACGTCAACATTCAGAATGTTATTTGAAGGTCTCACAATTGTCTGATTTTAATGTATTATATACCAAATTGTTCAGGAAAGTCCAAAGTACATTATGGAGTAGAACACAGAAAATATCAAATTTCAACGAATTTCACCCGTAACCGAGGTGGCTGTATGTGCAGGTGTGTTGTCGTGTTGGAAGAACCAGTCTCCCGTCTGCCACAAAGCGGGTCTTTTTTCACGAACACTGTTTTGCGATATTCTTAAAAGGTTTGAGTTACAGTCTGATCTGGGCGAACAAACTCTGAAAGAACTACGTCCTTGGCATTAAACATGCAAATCAACATTGTTTTGACGTTTGATAAGATTTGGTGACATTATTTTGGACGGGGTGACGTGACACCTTCGACTGGGTTGACCGTTGCCTTGTTTCTGTGTGGTAACCATAGCACGATGGTTCATCACCAGTAATAACGTCTGACAGAAAATCTGGATCAGTTTCAAGCTGTTGTTTCAAAGTTCGACATGTTTCAACTCGACATTACTTTTGATTGTAGTGTATGACTGTCACAATGTTGATTAGAGTATCGTATAAAAATCAGAAAAACCGCTGCCCGCATCTCGTGGTCGTGCGGTAGCGTTCTCGCTTCCCACGCCCGGGTTCGATTCCCGGCGGGGTCAGGGATTTTCTCTGCCTCGTGATGGCTGGGTGTTGTGTGCTGTCCTTAGGTTAGTTAGGTTTAAGTAGTTCTAAGTTCTAGGGGACTGATGACCATAGATGTTAAGTCCCATAGTGCTCACAGCCATTTGAACCATTTTTTGAAAAACCGCTCAAGAACTTTTCGAGATTTTTGACAACTTTTTTTTGCGCCGCTTCGCTTACCACGTAATCAGGATCACACATGCAGTGACTGCAGTTACCCTTTCAGAGCTCTCTCTGAAACAGTTACTATCTTTCCTTCATTTACTAAGTTCATTACGAAAAGTAAGATATTCGTATGGTGTTGTTAATTTTTGCAGGTTTACTCTCCTGGGTGAGAGATAGTAATGTTTATGCTCAAGATGTAGTGTGTTTCACTATCAATAGGTGGAAAGAGAAGGTGCTGCTCACGAAGACTCATCATAGAGATTGAGAAGGGAATCTATTTATTTATTTATCGAACCGTCTTCCTTCGTCGTGTCTTTCCTCCGGTCAGCTTCAACACCGGCACTGTGCGTGCGCAGTTGGTGGGAGCACGTCCAACCAGCGCACACAAGAGCAGACTGCCGCGGGCTCTCGTGCGTCAAAACGCAGCCGACAACCTCGCTGTCTCTCTCCCTCCCTCCCCTCTCTCACTCTCCCTTCCACTCAACACCCTCCCCCCCCCCCCCCTCCAGCGTCCCTTTCCACTCCGACAACTCGCAGAATATTCCGCCCGCTCAGTGTGGCCACAACAGAATGGTTCCTCCTCACCTCCCCCGCCCCCCCCCCCCTTCTCTCCCACTAGCTGTTATCAGCCGCCTGCGTCACAGCAAACAGTGGAACGACGCCGCCGCCTACACACAGACTGCCGACTGCAGAGCGCAGATAGCGGCTGACGTTTCGGTTTCCTGTGGTCATCCTCACGACTCCAGCCGGGCCAGCCCGCAGTCTCACCGCTCGCTGGCAGAGCGCCTTCCCCCCTTGTCTCACTTGCTCACCCATGTCCTGATACTACTCTTCATTCCTCCAGCGCTGTTGTTGTTGTTATCATCAGTCCGAAGACTGGTTTGATGCACATCTCCACTGTATCCATGGAGCCTCTTCTTCTCTGCATCACCACTCCAAACTACTCCAGTTTCAATCTGTTCACTTCACTGGAGCTTTAGTATGCCTCTACAGTTTTTACGTACCTCTTTTTCCTCCATTACATCTACATCTACATGGATACTCTGCAAATCACATTCAAGTGCCTGGCAACGGGTTCATTGAACCACTCACAATTCTCTATTATTCCAATCTCGTATAGCACGCGGAAAGAATGAATACCTATATCTCTTCCTTTTTTTTTTAACCTATATCTCTCTGTGCGAGCTCTGATTTCCCTTATATTAACGTGGTGATCGTTCCTCCCTATGTAGGTCGGAGTCAACAAAATATTTTCTCATTCGGAGGAGAAAGTTGGTGATTGGAATTTCGTGATAAGATTCCGTCGTAACTGATGATTTCTTTGGGCCTCAGAATGTGCCCTGTCAGCCGATCCCTGCTTTCAGTCAAGTTGCGCCACATATTTCTTTTCCCCGAAGAGAGCCCAGTACCTCATCACTGTCTTGATCTACCAGGCTAATCACCAGCAGTCGTCCGTAGCACCACGTTCCAAAAGCTTCTATTGTCTCCTTGTCTGATCTGCTTATTGTTCCCATTCCGCTACTGTACACTGCCAGATAAGAAAGATAGTTCGCCCTGTTAGAAGTTTAAAACTCACTCAAAATCTAATTTTGCAACAGTCGGTATGGAGTACATGGTATAATGACATTTACAGATCAAGAGCACAAGCAGTTCCAAGGTACCAAATATGGTGCAAATGGCTCTGAGCACTATGGGACTTAACATATGAGGTCATCAGTCCCCTAGAACTTAGAACTACTTACACCTAACTAAGCTAAGGACACCAAACACATCCACGCCCAAGGCAGGATTCGAACCTGTGACCGTAGCGGTCGGGCGGTTCCAGACTGAAGCGCCTAGAACTGCTCGGAAACAACGACCCATGCTGAAATGTCCATCGTAGTACAATGTAACCCTCATAAGCGGCAATGCAGGCACGAACTCTGACATCCAGTCGATCGTAGAGATGTCGAATCCTGTCCTGAGGTCTGTTATGCCATGCCTGCTCCACCTGTTCACATAGCTCTGTAGACGTTGTTGGATGATGGGTCACAGTAGTCACTTCTCGTCCCATCACATCCCACACGTGATCGACTGGAGTCGGGAGATCATGCTGACCAGGAAAATAGCTTCCCGTTTTGCAGAGCACATTTGAGTTTCCTGGGAAGTGTGTGTTAGAGCAATATCCTGTTGGGAAAACACATCGCCTTGTTGCTGGAAGAATGGCAAAACATGGGTCTAACAACGTTCTGCACGCACTGAGTACTGGATAGCGTACCATCCAGAAACATAAGGTGAGTGAGAGCTGTAGCTTATCTCACCTCAGACCATAAGGCCTGGGTTGGACGAATGGACGAGGCAGCGCTCATCGGACCTAAGTGTTAATCCCAAACAACCACCGCGTACAGGCAGGAAGAACCTGCTTTCGCCGCTGAAGACCACGGTGCACCATCCCATCTTCCAAGCGATTATCTGCTGGCACCAGTCAAGCTGTGCATGTCGATGCTAGGGTGTGAGTGTAAGCTTGGCTAGAAGTTTGCATCCATGTAGTCCCGATGCTACTAACCGGTTCACAACAGTTCGTGCTGACACGTCTCGACTCACAAGCCAGCATGGGCGACCATAACTTCGTCTACTGTTGTGAGAGTGTTCACGAGACCGCTGACACCAGCATCGCTGTACAAATGACGCAGTACGTTCTACTTGTGATGTAATTCTCCTAAAGAACCATCCTGCCACTCGGAAGGCCACAGTCTGACCCCTTTCAATCTCGCTCAGTTGCCAGTAGGAAACACGAGTAGATCTTCTAGCCATGGTCGCCTGCTTGGCTCAAATGGCTCTGAGCACTGTGGGACTTAACATGTGAGGTCATCAGTTCCCTAAAACTCAGAACTACTTAAACCTAACTAACCTAAGGACACCACACACATCCATGTCCGAGGCAGGATTGGAACCTGTGGTAGCGCGGTTCCAGACTGAAGGGCGGAGATCCGCTCGGCCACACCGGCCGGTGGTTGCCTGCTTGCTTCACACGTTTGCACCACACTGACCCATTTAGCTGTAAGCATTCCCTATTAAAGGGTAGACACAGACGGCGGTCTGGTAGCTATGCGTCTAAGCTATGTGTTGGCGGACTACGTTGAAAGCATTATCAGTACATCTACTGTCTCCAAATAGGTAAAATCATCAGCTACATTTGGAGTGTCATTTCATCAGCACCGACTCATTTATTTCAAAAACAATGACTTTCACATTTTTCCTTCTCTTGTTGTAAATCTTATTAGCCCTTTTCGAGACTGCATCCATCCTGTTGAACTTATCATCCACGAACAGAGCCTTGGCCCCCCTTGAGAAAAGTACATTGTCATTGGCAACACTCAAATTTTTTATTTCCTCTCTTTGAACTTATATATATTCCCAGATACCCCTTTGCTTTCCTCTACTTCTCCTTCAGTGTACACATTGATTAACTTGGAGAACAAACTACCAGATGGTCTTATTCGCTTCTCAACAACTGTCCCTGTCTCCTGTCTTTTGACTCTTGGAACTGCAGTAGGGTTTCTGCGCCAGTTGTTTCTCGTTCCCACCAATCCGAAATTCTACCGCACCGACCGCGATTCCACTCTTTGGGAGGGACCGTGCCAGGGCCACCTGATGGTCCCTCAGAGTGGCACTTCAGCTGCATGTGTCAGACGCACAGATCCGGATCTCTGACATCCGTCAGTTTAGATGTAGCATTTTTGGTCACGGTTGTTGCCTCTTTTCCACCAAGTGGCCTCACCTTCTCATGGACAACGTACGAAGAAATAATAAATATCACGACATTGAATCTTACATACATACATTGCATGCTACCCATTGCTAGCATGGGATAAAACACTGAAGGACCAAAGACAAGCCGGCATCTGTGACCGAGCGGTTCTAGGTGCTTGAGTCCAGAACCGCGCGCCTGCAACGGACGCTGGTTCGAATCATAGCTCGGGCATGGATGTGTGTGATGTCCTTAGGTTAGTTAGGTTTAAGTAGTTCTAAGTCTAGAGGACTGATGCCCTCAGATGTTAAGTCCCATAGTGCTTGGAGCCGTTTGATTTGCACCTAAGACAAAAACAACATCGTCGAAGTAGATATTCCCTCAGAAGTACTGAGATCGTCTGAACAGCCAATCATAATAAAACGACTCCACGTGTTGCGCAAGATGCATGAGACAAGCAGATTTTGATTCCATGAGCAACTACTGTGCACAGTGACTGTAGACTATAAGGAAGGAAGGCCACACAGCACTCAGTCACAATCCCATTAGTTTTAATTACTCTTGCACATGCAGATTTCGACGATAAATTGCGATCTTCAGTGCATTTCAGTAACAATCCAACAAATTCGCAGCAATAAGTATCAAAGTATGATCTTACTGGTGTACTGTTGTTGTTGTTGTGGTCGTCAGTCCAGAGACTGGTTTGATGCAGCTCTCCATGCTACTCTATCCTGTGCAAGTTTCTTCATCTCCCAGTACCTACTGCAACCTACGTCCTTCTGAATCTGTTTAGTGTATTGACCTCTTGGTGTCCCTCTACGATTTTTACCCTCCACGCTCCCCTCCAGTACTAAATTGGTGATCGCTTGATGCCTCAGAACATGTCGTACCGACCGATCCCTTCTTCTAGCCAAGTTGTGCCACAAACTTCTCTTCTCCCCAATTCTAGTCAATATCTCCTCTTTAGTTATGTGATCTACCCAGCTAATCTTCAGCATTCTTCTGTAGCACTGCATTTCGAAAGCTTCTATTCTCTTCTTGTCCAAACTATTCATCATCCATGTTTCACTTCTATAGATGGCTACACTCCACACAAATACCTTCACAAACGACTTCCTGATACTTAAATCTACACTCGATGTTAACAAATTTCTCTTCTTTAGAAACGCTTTCCTTGCCATTGCCAGTCTACATTTTATTTCCTCTCTACTTCGACCTTCATCAGCTATTTTGCTCCCCAAATAGCTATACTCCTATACTAATGTAAGTGTCTTACTGGTGTATAGGCGAAACTAAACTGAAGTCCCTGTTTCCATCTGCCTATACACCAGTATGAAACTTCCTAGCAGATTAAAACTGTGTGCCCGACCGAGTCTCGAACTCGGGACCTTCGCCTTTCGCGGGCAAGTGCTCTAGTTGGTAGAGCACTTGCCCGCGAAAGGCAAAGGTCCCAAGTTCGAGTCTCGGTCGGGCACACAGTTTTAATCTGCCAGGAAGTTTCAGATCAGCGCACACTCCGCTGCAGAGTAAAAATCTCATTCTGTATACACCAGTATGTTCATATGGTCTCATGCACGGAAGATGGCTATTTATAGCCGAAATGTAGGTACCCAAGATTAATAAAAGCTAATGGGATTTCTACCGGTTGCGAGTGACTTTCCTTCCACGTGAGACACGTATAGTAACTTCACGTTTCAAGAAGAATGTAATACACTCATGGGATACGACCTAACATCGTGTCTGACCTCATTTTACCGGGCGTAATGCAGCAACTCGACACGGATGGGACTCAACAAATAGTCAGCCACGCTCCTTCCATAGCCGCCCATCATTGCAGTAGTGTTGTCCGTGCAGGATGTTGTGCACGAACTGGCCTCTCGATTACGTCCCATAAATGTTCAGTGGGATTCATGTCGGGCTATGTTGGTGGCCAAACCATTCGCTCGAACTTTACACGATGTCCTTCAAACCGATCGCTGTCAATTGGAGCCCAGTGACTCTGTCTTTGTTTGCGAACATGAAGCCTATGAATGGCTACAAACGACCTCCACGTAGCCGAACATAACCATTGCCAGTCAATGATCGGTTCAGTTGGATCAGAGAGTCCGTTCCACGTAAACACAGCCCAGGCCATTACGGAGCGACCGCCAACGTGCACAGCGCCTCGCTGACAACTTGGGTCAACGGCTTCGTGGGATCTGCTCCACACTCGAACCTCACCATGAGCTCTTACCAACTGAAGCCGGGACACGTCTGACCAGGCCACTGTTGTCCAGTCGTCTAGGCTCCAATCGACATGGTCATGTGCTCCGGAGAGGCGCTGCACGCGATGTCGTGCTGTTAGCAAAGGAACTCGGGTCAGTCATCTGCTGCTGTAGCCCATTAATGTCAGATTTCCCCTCAGTGTCCTAACAAATACATTCGTCGTGCGTCCTACATCATCATCATCAGTGTTCTGCCAAAAGGCAGGTTTTCACATGGTAACTCTCCAGGCTGTCCGGTCTTCTGCCATCCTCTTCAGGTCTGCATATTTTCCTCTTCCCTTTGTGTCGTCTATCATCGTGTATCTCATTCTTCCTATCAGTCTTCTCCCACAAACCAATCCTTCCAAAGTATCAGCTAGCAAGCACTCCCTTCTCAATGAATGTCCACGACAGTTCATTTTCCTTTCTCTTACAACCTTCAGCAGATATCATCTCTCACTAACCCTTTCCAATACTCTTTAATTACTCACTCTTTCCATCCAGCTTATTCTCTCCATTCTCCTCCACTGCAATTATGTCACGTAGTGTTGGTTGTCGGGCACCACTAACAACTTTACGCAAACGCCTCTGCTCTCGGTCATTAAGTGAATGCCGTCGGCCATTATTTGTCCGTGGTGAGAGACGGCTGTATTTTGTATTAGTTGTGAAATATTGCTTCTAGGATCGTAGGAAGTACAGGTACCACCTATAAAGATTGTTTAACAGTCCATTGGATAGGAAAGTTTCCTTGTGAATAAAGCAGTTTTTGCATAAGCCACGGGAAGTACACAGAACTTACTACAAAAATTAACATTCCTTTTGTGGGTTTTGGGAAGCATACTGACCACCAGCTTAGTGGTTTTACAAAGGTTTTGGGAATATGCCTTACCACATTTGGATGTGCCTGACGCTGTACCAGGTGTGTAGAAACTGCTACAGGGATTAGTTTCTTGTTTTCACGAGACCGTTACTGTTGTCACTTACGAAGTCGTAAGACACTGCCTCGTTTCCACCATACAGTGCGTCCCTCCTATGAGTGTTATGCGCATTTTCTCTTGTTTCGACAAACACTAGCATTTTTGTGGTGTGAGGCTGGAGCCTTCCCAGAAAAATGCTCCTTACCCCGTCTTTCATGCGACGTCCACTGGCAATATGATGCGTCAGTTTGTTTCTGTTTACATTTTAAAAAAATAAAAAAAATTCTTACGTGCCCATTCGATAGAACCCTCCCACATTAGGCTAGTCCGACATCAGATATTCTGTTTATCGATATGCACGAACAGGAACAGTAAAACACGTAGAATTAACTACACTCATGCGCATAAATGAATGATAATTGCAGAATGTTGTGCCACACAACGTGGCACTACACAAAACTGGCGCTAATAGCATAGGCACATAGGCAACACACACGACACATATCTGTAGGTCCACGGTATTGGTGATAAGTTGAGAAAACCGTCGCGAAACACATGTGCTACAAAACGCCACTGTTTCCTGCGCATGTACCGCCGACATAAATATGGGATATGATCACCATGCACACGTACACAGGCCGCACAACGGGTTGGCATACTCTGGATCAGGTGGTCGAGCAGATGCTGCGGTATAGCCTCCCATTCTTGCACCAGTGCCTGTCGGCGCTCCTGAAGTGTCGTAGGGGTTTGAAGACCTGCAGCGATACGTCGACCGAGAGCATCCCAAAATGCTCGATGGGGTTTAGGCCTGGAGAACATGCACGCCATTCCATTCACCTAATACCTTTGTATCAAGGGACTCCTCCACGATGGCAGCTCGGTGGGGCCGTGCGTTATAATCCATCAGGAGGAAGGTGGGACCCACAGCACCCCTGAAAAGGCTGACATACTGGTGCAAAATGACGTCCCGATAGACCTGACTTGGTACAGTTTCTCTGTCAAAGACATGCAGGGGTGTACGTGCACCAATCATAATCCCACCGCACACCATCAAACCACGACCTCCATACAGGTCCCTTTCAAGGACATTAAGGGGTCGGTATCTGGTTCCTGGCTCATGCCAGATGAAAACCCGGCGAGAATCACTTTTCAGACTATATCTGGACCCATCCCTGAACATAACTTGGGACCACTGTTCCAAGGACCATGTACTGTGTTCTTGACACCAGACTTTACGGGCTCTCCTGTGACCAGGGGTCCGTGGAATGCACCTTGCAGGTCTCTGGGTGAATAAACCACGTCCGTTCAGTCGTCTGTAGATTGTGCTGTGTGTCTGGAGACAACTGTTTCAGTGGTTGCGGTAAGGTCCCGAGTAAGGATACGTGCAGTACTCCGTGGCAGTCTGCGGGCACTGATGGTGAGATATCAGTCTTCTTGTGGTTTTTACAGTGTGGCGGTCCCGTACTGTAGCCCCTGGACACGTTTCCTGTATGCTGGAATCGTTGCCATAATCTTGAGATCAGACTTTGTGGCGCACGGAGGGCCTGTGCTACGACCTGCTGTTTTTGACCGGCCTCCAGTCGCCCTGGTATTCTACCCCTCATAACGTCATCAATGTGTGTTCTCTGAGCCATTTTCAACACCATTAGCACGTCTGAAAAGGTCTGCGCACTTATTCGCTGCTCCGTACTCTGACATTCACCAACACACCTCTGCATATGTGGACTGCTGCCAGCGCCACCGTGCGACGACCGCAGGTCAAATGTACCGCATGGTCATGCCTCGATGTGATTTAAACTCGCAAACCACGTACCAGAGTGTATCAGCATTATCCTTAATTTATGAGCATGAGTGTAGTACTCAAACAGCGACTGAGATGCGCTGCTGCATGGCGGCAGCAGTCAGTGCGACCCAGGGTAATGCTACCGCTGCTGGGGTCGTGGTTTATTCTACATGTTTTACTGTCCTTGTTAGTACATAAATGTAAATAGAATATGGGATTAGACTAATTTGGGAGCGTTCTATCGAATGGGCACATAAAATCCCGCTCTAATTTTGTTGGTAACAGGAAACAAGCAGACGCGTTCCGCTGACTCAGACTCCAGCAACACATTACAAACACGAAATAGCAAATGTCTGCCGAAACATCAGAGGAAATCCCCATGATGACTCTTAGGATGGACATCAGGTGTATCCACTATATTTGTATGATCTTTTTTTTATCGTAAGATAAACGAAGTTTCTAGGGTTGTTTTCGCACTGTAGTAAATAAAGCAGAAACACAGAGGACAGTTTTTATTTTCATTTTATACGTGTAATGTGGCAGCTCACAAAGAGATGCAAATACACTCAGACCACAACAGCTCACAAAAGGGCCGCGAGAGATATAAACAGGCCTGCCACCATAGATTTTGGTGCTGAATTACAAAAATAAAATTTTCTAGAAGTAAATATAGTCAGTTCATTACAATTCTCGTATGATAAAAGAAACTTATGAGTCGTTAAAAAATGAGCCTGTGGAAAAATTTAAGAGAGGATTTTTATCAGTTTAGAGTACTTTTAAAGTTTATGTGGGCAGGACATACGTTTACAAAGTAATCACAAGCGCCTGAAGTATAATTTCATACGCTTCTACGGAGCAACCAGACGTATAAAACAATACTCACTTGAAAACAGACCATGTCCACTTCCAATACGTAATATTTTAATCTTGCGCTCAGACAGCAGAGAGGAAACCATTCGGATATGCATTACAGTCAGAGCTACTGAGCAATTAAAACGTTTGCTAGGTCCAACAAGGCGTTCAGCTAAAAGCAAACGGCTTATATTCTGTGTGTTTGTGTGTGTGTGTGTGTGTGTGTGTGTGTGTGTGTGTTCCTCTCTCTCTCTCTCTCTCTCTCTCACACACACACACACACACACACACACACACACACACACACAAACACGATCGTCGGGACGCAATCTAGGCAGAGAGTAAAGGACGAAAATGCAGGAAAATAGAAATAAGTGGCCAGATACAACAAGAAAGAAATGAGAGGAGCGCAACCACGACAGAAACCGTAGAAAGCAACGATCACAAAAACAATAAAAACCAAGCGCGGCCATAACTTTTTGTCCTGACTCAGAGCGGCGAGCAATTTCGGTGCCGCACGAGCTGATACCGGCGCTTCCAATAGAATTCCAAACAGCGTTCTTTAATGTTCAGGCTGCAAAAAATCATTTATACAACGTAGTGAATGCTATTGCGGTGTTAAAGATCTACAGATCTCACGCTAAAATCGACGATTTCATTTTTATAGTATTCTTTAGATAAACTGCCGTAAATACATACGACCGATTAAATTACAGACACGTACCTACAAGCGCACAGTTACCTCTTTCGCTATAATAACAGTGTGGTCGTGATAACGAAGGGAAAACAAGAAAAAGTCCAGACACATTCATAGGACGTGTCGACACAGTGAAAGCATTAGATGACGTAATGTGGTACGATGGTGTTTGAAAATCTCAGAAAAATTGGTGTAAGCTAAGAATAGTATATCAAAAGGATGCTACTGTTTAATGTGTAAATCGGAGAAGTAATGAAAGAAATAAAAGTTTCAGGAGTGGGGTTAAAATTCAGAATAAATGAAAAGCAAATGGTAAGGTTCGACTGTGACGTCGCTGTCCTCTCTGAAAGTAAGGAGGAACCGCAGTAGTTCAAAAATGGCTCTGAGCACTATGCGACTTAACTTCTGAGATCATCAGTCGCCTAGAACTTAGAACTAATTAAACCTAACTAACCTAAGGACATCACACACATCCATGCCCGAGGCAGGATTCGAACCTGCGACCACAGCGGTCGCTCGGTTCCAGACTGTAGCGCCTAGAACAGCACGGCCACTCCGGCCGGCGAACTGCAGGAGTTGTTGAGTGGAATGGTCTGATGACCCCAGAATATGGAGTGGGCGTAAGCTGAAGAGAGCCAAAAGTAATAAGAAATTGTGGTAATGAGATCGGCAAATAACTTAACACCAGAATGTTGCAAACATGTCTGCTAGTATCAAACATCAATCTTAAATTGAGGAAAAGATTTCAGAAAATGTACGTTTGGAAGAAACCACAGAGTGAGCCATGGACTGGTGGAAAAGAGTATCAAGAAGTTTGAAATATGGTGGTTTGAAATACGGTGTTGGAGAAAACTACTGATAATTAAGTGGACTGATGAGAAATGGTGTTTCGCAGAATCGTCGACGGAATGAACAATGCGGAAATCACTGACGAGAAGAAGGGGCACGATTATAGGACATTTGTTAAGGCATAAGGGATTATATTCAGCGGTACTAGAGGGAACCGTAGAGGGTAGAAACTGTAGAGGCAGACGGAGAGAGAGAGAGAGAGAGAGAGAGAGAGAGAGAGAGAGAGAGAGAAAAGAGAGAGAGATCGGTGGATGTGACGTACATGTACAGACAAACAAAGATCACAATTTCAGAACAATTAGATTTATTATTCAAGAAGAAGAGCTTCACAAACTGAGCAAAATATCTCTTTGGTCCACCTCTGGCCCGTATGCAAGTAGTTATTCGAATAGGTATTGACTGATAGAGTTGTTGGGTGTCCTCCTAAGGGATGTTGTTGTTGTGGTCTTCAGTCCTGAGACTGGTTTGATGCAGCTCTCCATGCTACTCTATCCTGTGCAAGCTTCTTCATCTCCCAGTACCTACTGCAACCTACACCCTTCTGAATCTGCTTAGTGTACTCATCTCTTGGTCTCCCTCTACGATTTTTACCCTCCATGCTGCCCTCCAATACTAAATTGGTGATCCCTTGATACCTCAGAACATCTCCTACCAACCGATCCCTTCTTCTAGTCAAGTTGTTCCACAAATTTCTCTTCTCCCCAATTCTATTCATTACCTCTTCATCAGTTATGTGATATACCCATCTAATCTTCAGCATTCTTCTGTAGCACCACATTTCGAAAGCTTCTACTTTCTTCTTTTCCAAAGTATTTATCGCCCATGTTTCACTTCCATACAAATACTTTCAGAAATGACTTCCTGACACTTAAATCTATACTCGATGTTAACAAATTTCTCTTCTTCAGAAACGCTTTCCTTGCCATTGCCAGTGTACATTTTATATCCTCTCTACTTCGACTGTCATCAGTTATTTTGCTCCCCAAATAGCAAAACTCCTTAACTACTAAAAGTGTCTCATTTCCTAATCTAATTCCCTCAGCATCACCCGACTTAATTCGACTACATTCCATTATCTTCGTTTTTCTTTTGTTGATCTTCATCTTATATCCTCTTTTCAAAACAACGTCCATTCCGTTCAACTGCTCTTCCAAGTCCTTTGCTGTCTCTGACATAATTACAATGTCATCGGCGAACCTCAAAGTTTTTATTTCTTCTCCATGGATTTTAATACCTACTCCGAACTTTTCTTTCGTTTCCTTTACTGCTTGCTCAATATACAGATTGAATAGGATCGGGGAGAGGCTACAACCCTGTCTCACTCCATTTCCAACCACTGCTTCCCTTTCATGCCCCTCAACTCTTATGACTGCCATCTGGTTTCTGTACAAATTGTAAATAGCCTTTCACTCCCTGTATTTTACGGCTGCCTCCTTCAGAATTTGAAAGAGAATATTCCAGTCACCATTGTCAAAATCTTTCTGTAAGTCTACAAATGCTAGAAACGTAGGTTTGCCTTTCCTTAATCTATTTTCTAAGATAAGTCATAGGGTCAGTATTGCCTCACGTGTTCCATTATTTCTACGGAATCCAAACTGATCGTCCCCGAGGTCGGCTCCTACCCGTTTTTGCATTAGTTTCGCGGTAGTATTTTGCAACTGTGACTTATTAAACTGATAGTGCGGTAATTTTCACATCTGTCAACACCTGCTTTCTTTGGGGTTGGAATTAAAATCCCAAGCTGATTGAATAGCCCTGGCCATAACGCCCCGAGCTGTGTTACATGGTGGGAGATGTGACGACTTTGCTGGCCAAGGTAGTGTTTGGCTAGCATGAAGAAGAGCGGTAGAAACTCTCGCCGTGTGCGGAAGGGCGTTATATTGCTGAAATGTAAGTGGAGAATGGCTTACTATGAAGGGCGACAAACGGGGCGCAGAATATCGTCGGCTAACCGCTGTGACGTAAGGGTGGCGCAGATGACAAACAAGCGGGTCCTACGATAAAAAGAACTGGCATCCCAGACCACCACTCCTGGTTGGCAGTTCTTAGGGCAGGCGACTGTCGACTTGGTACCTACCCCACTGCTGTCTGGGGGGTCCTCTGGACCTATCTTCGCTGGTATTGGGGTTCAGTTCGAAGAGGGACTCAGTTTTCTCCAGCCAATGAGATGCCAGCCCGAGAACGCGTCTGGAGACCCCACAGACAGCGGTGCAGTATCATCCAGAATGTCGCCCGCCATACCGCCCGACATCCTGTGGTGATGGTCTGTGGTGCCGTTTCTTTTCGTAGCAGGACCTCTTTGGTAAATGGCCGCGGCTCCCTTGCAGCCCAGCGGTACGTCGACGATATTCTACACCGCCTTTCGCTGCCCTTCATGGCGAGCCGCCCTGAGCTTGCATTTCAGCAATATAATGCCCGCCCGTATGCGGCGGCAATTTCCTCTGCTTGAATTCGTACTTGCGAAACCCTGCCTTGCCCAGCCAGGTCACCGAATCTCTCTCCAGTTCAGATTGTTTGGAGCATTATGGACAGGGTCCACCTGCCACCTGAGTTTCAACGATTAACGCATCAGTTGGACCGAATTTGGGATGACATCCTCAGAAGGACATTCAACAACTGTATCAATCACTGCCAAGCAGAATGACTGCTTGCATAAGGGCCAGAGATGGACCAACGCGTTATTTACTTGTATGTGACGCTCTTTCTCTTGAATAAACAATCCAGTTTTTTTTGAAGTGGTAATTATTTATTTGTCTGTACCTGTACATTACAGCTACTTATTTCCGTGCCATTCGGATAATACCTTCGTAATGAGTCGCTATTTTTGTATTAGAGTGCGAGTATGGACTGAAACGGTGTATCACACAGCCTTAGTATGGTACAGAAAGCAGTGACTTATTTAGCCATAAAAAGTTTGACCAAATTGTGAGTGATATAAAGAATCAAGTACATCATAAAAATCACTTCAAAGCCAAGGAATATGATTCATGATTGATGCCTGTTTCTCACGCATGCAATGGTTTTTGATTTTTAATGTTATATACACTCCTGGAAATGGAAAAAAGAACACATTGACACCGGTGTGTCAGACCCACCATACTTGCTCCGGACACTGCGAGAGGGCTGTACAAGCAATGATCACACGCACGGCACAGCGGACACACCAGGAACCGCGGTGTTGGCCGTCGAATGGCGCTAGCTGCGCGGCATTTGTGCACCGCCGCCGTCAGTGTCAGCCAGTTCGCCGTGGCATACGGAGCTCCATCGCAGTCTTTAACACTGGTAGCATGCCGCGACAGCGTGGACGTGAACCGTATGTGCAGTTGACGGACTTTGAGCGAAGGCGTATAGTGGGCATGCGGGAGGCCGGGTGGACGTACCGCCGAATTGCTCAACACGTGGGGCGTGAGGTCTCCACAGTACATCGATGTTGTCGCCAGTGGTCGGCGGAAGGTGCACGTGCCCGTCGACCTGGGACCGGACCGCAGCGACGCACGGATGCACGCCAAGACCGTAGGATCCTACGCAGTGCCGTAGGGGACCGCACCGCCACTTCCCAGCAAATTAGGGACACTGTTGCTCCTGGGGTATCGGCGAGGACCATTCGCAACCGTCTCCATGAAGCTGGGCTACGGTCCCGCACACCGTTAGGCCGTCTTCCGCTCACGCCCCAACATCGTACAGCCCGCCTCCAGTGGTGTCGCGACAGGCGTGATTGGAGGGACGAATGGAGACGTGTCGTCTTCAGCGATGAGAGTCGCTTCTGCCTTGGTGCCAATGATGGTCGTATGCGTGTTTGGCGCCGTGCAGGTGAGCGCCACAATCAGGACTGCATACGACCGAGGCACACAGGGCCAACACCCGGCATCATGGTGTGGGGAGCGATTTCCTACACTGGCCGTACACCACTGGTGATCGTCGAGGGGACACTGAATAGTGCACGGTACATCCAAACCGTCATCGAACCCATCGTTCTACCATTCCTAGACCGGCAAGGGAACTTGCTGTTCCAACAGGACAATGCACGTCCGCATGTATCCCGTGCCATCCAACGTGCTCTAGAAGGTGTAAGTCAACTACCCTGGCCAGCAAGATCTCCGGATCTGTCCCCCATTGAGCATGTTTGTGACTGGATGAAGCGTCGTCTCACGCGGTCTGCACGTCCAGCAGGAACGCTGGTCCAACTGAGGCGCCAGGTGGAAATGGCATGGCAAGCCGTTCCACAGGACTACATCCAGCATCTCTACGATCGTCTCCGTGGGAGAATAGCAGCCTGCATTGCTGCGAAAGGTGGATATACACTGTACTAGTGCCGACATTGTGCATGCTCTGTTGCCTGTGTCTATGTGCCTGTGGTTCTGTCAGTGTGATCATGTGATGTATCTGACCCCAGGAATGTGTCAACAAAGTTTCCCCTTCCTGGGACAATGAATTCACGGTGTTCTTATTTCAATTTCCAGGAGTGTATATATATATATATATATATATATATATATATATTTGTGTGTGTGTGTGTGTGTGTGTGTGTGTGTACACGACTGAACGTAGCTATTAAGTATACACTGATATTCCAAAAGATTATAACCACTGCCCACCGCGACATTCACCTGCGATTGGTGGCGCTACGGGCTCGTGACATAGTAGCAAAAGTATATAAGTGGGGCAGAGACGACGTGGAACTCATTCTAGGCTTGAGATGGTGAAAGTCGTTCATCCTTGGAATCTAGTTCACTGGTAATCGCTCTTTTTTGGCAACCGTTCATTTTTACTCATTCACCGTTAATTGTGCTTGGTATATGGTCCTTATGAAAAACTGAAAATTAGTAGCATAGGTGACTGAAGATGGAAGGCCCCAAGAGGGGGAACTTGCCTCCCCCCTGGAGTACAGTTATTTTATTCATAACAGAATTCTCACACACTTGCAATTTTCGTGATTCTGCAGAACATCTCGTTTAGCCAACTGCAGCGTTATGTGGCTGATAGCAGTGAAATAACATAAGGTGGCGCACGGAAAACCGGCCCCGAGTACAGACTGCTCGCCAATTACGCACGATTTGTTGACCGCTATGAGCAGAACAGATAAACATGTGAAGATTAGGCAGTCAAGAAATAACAAATAAGCTAATGCAAACAACTTTGAAACAATAGATGGCGATTGGTAAGCGACAATGAGCAGTCTAGTACTCGGGAACGATTTATTGTGGCCGTGCGGGATTAGCCGAGCGGTCTCAGGCGCTGCAGTCATGGACTGTGCGGCTGGTCCCGGCGGATGTTCGAGTCCTCCCTCGGGCATGCGTGTGAGTGTTTGTCCTTAGGTTCAAAATGGTTCAAACGGCTCTGAGCACTATGGGACTTAACAGCTATGGTCATCACTCCCCTAGAACTTAGAACTACTTAAACCTAACTAACCTAAGGACATCACACATATCCATGCCCGTGGCAGGATTCGAACCTGCGACCGTAGCAGTCGCGCGGTTCCGGACTGCGCGCCTAGAACCGCTAGACCACCGCAGCCGGCTGTCCTTAGGATAATTTAGGTTAAGTTGTGTGTAAGCTTAGGGACTGATGACCTTAACAGTTAAGTCCCATAAGATTTCACACACATTTCAATATTTTTTTTTATTTTTTGTGCGCCAGCCTGTACCACTGAAATAATATTGTAGGAGGTATCATACTCTCTTTACAAAATGTGACACCATACACTCGATTACGAAGAGCGGGCTTCATTTGGTTGTAAGTCGGTCTGCCTTCTATAACAATGAACATGCTGTTTTACCTTGGATAAAAAAAAGCAAGTGTGCTGTTCAACGGATTTTTAGAACCAAGTACGGTAAGAAGCCACCAACAAGAAAGGCCATTTACCACTGGGACAACAAATTCGTTAAGACGTTTGGCTTGTGCCCGGCAAAGAGAAGCGGACGTCCCAGTGTGAGTGAAGTGAATGTGGAGCGCGTACGAGAGACATTCATAAGGAGTCCAAAGAAATCGGTGCGTCGTGCATCCCGTGAACTCGAAATGGCTCCAGTGACAGTGTGTAAAGTCCTGCGATAGAAGCTGTCTATGAAACCATTCAAATTGGAGCTAGTGCAGAAGCTCAATGACGACGAAAAAGATAAGTGTTTTTAGTTCTGTTTGCAGTTGCAACAATTGAACGAGAATGGGGATGGCACTGTTGATCGCTTAATTTTTAGCGACGGAGCCACTTTTCACACTAATGGGAAAGTGAACAGGCATAATTGTCGGATCTGGGCTACAAAGCAGAGTGCTGCAGCGCTCCGTGTTTGACCGGCCACGGCTCGCCTGTTGACGGGGGGACCGAGCTGCTCGTGTCCGGCCCCATACCACTCGGCTCTGCCACGTCTGTTGTCCGGATTCCGGACACGCGGATAACCGAGCATGACCCGTCACCGCTGACGTCTCACCCTGCCTCGCCACGGCTCACTGCTCTGTACTGTACAAATCCAACGCCTCTCTCTCTCTCTATTTCTGTCTCTCTCTCTTTCTTTTAATACAAAAGTAACGTTTCCAAGAACGGGTACGTTACTCAGCTAAATTCATAGAGCACTTTCTTTTATAATATTTACTCCCGTCTTCCTAAAGTCCGGGAATTTTGTTGTAAATAAAACATTGATCAGAAGAGACCAATCTGTGTTAATGTAATGAGATGTAAGCGTCAAATAGTGCACCCGATTATGCGAATCAGTCCACATATCAACTATCGCAGCACATGTTTTATTAATAACTTCCGCAATAACAGGAGGCATTATACTGTATTGCATCAGCTTTTCTTTGACATGTCTGCTTATAGTAGAGGGATGTGGCATGACATCTGCCACGTTAACTTTTCCATAATGCGCACCTACAGGGCTATTACAAATGATTGAAGCGATTTCATAAATTCACTTTAGCTCCATTCATTGACATATGGTCACGACACACTACAGATACGTAGAAAAACTCATAAAGTTTTGTTCGGCTGAAGCCGCACTTCAGGTTTCTGCCGCCAGAGCGCTCGAGAGCGCAGTGAGGCGACAGGAGCCGAGAAAGCGTATGTCGTGCTTGAAATGCACTCACATCAGTCAGTCATAACAGTGCAACGACACTTCAGGACGAAGTTCAACAAAGATCCACCAACTGCTAACTCCATTCGGCGATGGTATGCGCAGTTTAAAGCTTCTGGATGCCTCTGCAAGGGGAAATCAACGGGTCGGCCTGCTGTGAGCGAAGAAACGGTTGAACGCGTGCGGGCAAGTTTCACGCGTAGCCCGCGGAAGTCGACGAATAAAGCAAGCAGGGAGCTAAACGTACCACAGCCGACGGTTTGGAAAATCTTACGGAAAAGGCTAAAGCAGAAGCCTTACCGTTTACAATTGCTACAAGCCCTGACACCCGATGACAAAGTCAAACGCTTTGAATTTTCGGCGCGGTTGCAACAGCTCATGGAAGAGGATGCGTTCAGTGCGAAACTTGTTTTCAGTGATGAAGCAACATTTTTTCTTAATGGTGAAGTGAACAGACACAGTGTGCGAATCTGGGCGGTAGAGAATCCTCACGCATTCGTGCAGCAAATTCGCAATTCACCAAAAGTTAACGTGTTTTGTGCAATCTCACGGTTTAAAGTTTACGGCCCCTTCTTCTTCTGCGAAAAAACGTTACAGGACACGTGTATCTGGACATGCTGGAAAATTGGCTCATGCTACAACTGGAGACCGACAGCGCCGACTTCATCTTTCAACAGGATGGTGCTCCACCGCACTTCCATCATGGTGTTCGGCATTTCTTAAACAGGAGATTGGAAAACCGATGGATCGGTCGTGGTGGAGATCACGATCAGCAATTCATGTCATGGCCTCCACGCTCTCCCGACTTAATCCAATGCGATTTGTTTCTGTGGGGTTATGTGACAGATTCAGTGTTTAAACCTCCTCTAGCAAGAAACGTGCTAGAACTGCGATCTCGCATCAACGATGCTTTCGAACTCGTTGATGGGTACATGCTGCGCCGAGTGTGGGAGGAATTTGATTATCGGCTTGATGTCTGCCGAATCACTAAAGGGGCACATATCGAACATTTGTGAATGCCTAAAAAAACTTTTTGAGTTTTTGTATGTGTGTGCAAAGCATTGTGAAAATATCTCAAATAATAAAGTTATTGTAGAGCTGCGAAATCGCTTCAATCATTTGTAATAACCCTGTAGATGTATTAATTCTTGGCCTAGTTCTCTGAAACCTTTACCGCAAACAGCATTAAAAGGTCTCATATCTTTAGCACACATTGCAACACACTTTGCTGTAATACTATTTTTATTACTGCCGGTATTCCTGAAGGAGCTGTATCTTTGTGAGGTTTCTTGCAACTGTGTTTCTTTAGAAGAGTGGTTCCCGATGGGAAACACAATAATGTGGAGCAGTTTATGCACGATACGTATCCAGTAGACGCACTGTTTTCGTCTACAACCACCAAAAATATTCTCCGTACTTGGCTTTTTAGACCTTCCCGTCTCTTCAATGTGTAAACATTGATTTCAATCTTACGTCTTACTGCACTGGTTTCCTCGCACTGCATGATTGCAGAGAGAGAGAGAGAGAGAGAGAGAGAGAGAGAGAGAGAGAGAGACCACAAATGAGAAGCCCGTACTGGCTGCAGTCTCACACGAATAATGACACGTGTAATGTGTTTGAAGTTGCGTGCTACGTATTCGGTCACGGCTTCTATGCTCGGTCACCAGAACTACTGCGGGCATCCTATCCAGTTAGGATGTGCTCGCCCCATCTCGTATTTTGTGCTCGCTTACTCGGTCATACGGGACTCTACTACAAAGCATCCACACGAATGCCTCGAATTTTAGTGTGATTCCCCAAAGCCAAATGTTTTTTGTGCCTTGTCACGTCGCAAGCTGTACTGGCCATTCTTCTTCGCCGAGAGCACTGTCACTGGATATCCCTTCTAGGACAGCAGTGGCTGATGCCTCAAATGCTGTCGGACTCTCCGTTCATCTTGCAGCAGGATGGGGCTGCACCTCATTTCCATCGTGAAGTTCGTGGGTACCTGAACATGGAGCTGTAGCATCGACGGATCGGCCGTGCTACAGAAGGGGACAGCTATTCAATGAAATGGCCTCCCCGTTCACTCCGTGTGGCTTTCTTCTGTGGGGACACCTTAAAGATCTGGTGTACGTACCGCATCTGCCACGTGATGTAGCAGAGCTCCGGCAGAGAATACGGGAAGCGACTGCCACAGTCGACGATGCCATGCTGGGACGGGTATGGCAAGAATTCGATTCCCGTATCGACGTCTGTCGGGTCACTCATGGTTCCCATGTCGAATGTTTGTAAAAAAAACTTTCAGAATTTCTCTTCAGTTGAAACTTCCGGGCTGAGAGGCCGTGGCCGATGTGTAAAATTTCCACCTAACGTTTCGTCTCCTCCTGCGGTAGACATCTTCTGTGGTCGTCCGGCTACTGCCACTGAGGCTCTTTTTTTTTCCTTTATTGAGTTTCGATTCCCCCTAAAGGGGGCGGGCTGGCAGCAGCTTATTACGCCGCTCTTCAGCCTACAGAATTTCTTTTAAAAAGATGAAGATAATAAGAAAAAATAACAGTTGGCGATAAAATCGGTGACTTAAAGGTAAAAATGGCAGAAAATTCTGGAGCATAAAACATAAAACACAGGGTCGATGAAGCTAATAAAATACACAGGAAGCAGAAAACAGAAAAATAATAGACAGACAATTAAAAAAAATACGCCGACAGTCTGGGTTCTGTTCGCAAGAGATATAAAACGCACACCCAGCGACAGCATGATTTCTGTTCGCAACACTGTGGAAGGACGCACAACACCGAACACTCACTTAAACACTGAGCTAAAAGTTGGCACAAATACGACATACCACACCCGAGAGCAGGTGGGGGGAAACTGGTCAGACGACGGGAAAAAGGGAGGGGAAGGAGAGGAAAAGTGAAGGTGGACGGGGGAGAAGGAGCCAATGGAAGAGGAGGATCCATAAGAGGGGTGGGGGGTGCTGTGCCAGGGATTGGGGAAGGCAGAGGAGTCGAGTACAAAAGGACTCGGGGGGGGGGGGGGCAGAAAGGAGATAGGGAGAGGATAGGCGGGGAGAAAACACAGGATGGAAGGGGGGAGGAAGAGGGAGCCCAGGGAAAGGACGGAGGAAAGGAGTGGGAGGGGTGAGGATCAGAGTTGATAGGAAGGATAAATGGAGGGAGAGAGGGCATCATCCGGGAGGGGGAGTTGATGGAAGCCACCTTGGGAAAGGAGATGTAGGGTGTAGAGATGGAGGGTAGGGGGGACACAACGGTGAAGACGTGGCAGGGGGCGGGGATAGGAGTGGAGAGGAGCAACCGGGGGGGTGAGGGGGTTCAAGACGGCGGGAGGTGTAGAGGCTCCTGGTACTCTGGCATTTATAGAGGGCATAGAGAGCACCACCATTCGTCACGTGATGCCGACGGTATGCATATCTTTGGAAGGCGTCATCAGTCTCGATTAAGAGTAATCGATTGTCATTATGCTGGCGCAACGCCGACATCCATATTTTGTCTAACTTTAAAACTTCCTCTTTTCTATTAAAATTATTATGCTGTTTGTGAATCTCTATTGCTTCTCTATACAAGCGCGCATGATAATGGGATGTTCGTGCTAGAACGCTTGTCTCATTAAATTTAATTTCGTGGTTCCCATTTCGAAAAACATGCTCAGCTACGGCCGATTTTTCCGATGTACCCTAAGCGACAGTTTCTTTTATGTTCGGCTAAGCGGGTGTTTACACTTCTTCCCGTTGTTCCAGTATACACTTTTTCACAACTGCATGGAATTTTGTATACCCCAGGTGTTGCTAGGGGCTGTCGGGCGTCTTTTGCAGTTGTTAAATATTTCTTAATCTCCTTGGTGATTCTGAAGATTGTTTTGATCCCATACCTGGCCAGAACTTTCCCGATACGGCCCGTGACTTTATTAATGAACGGTAGGAAAACTTTTCCAGTGGGTGACCGTTGTTGCTCTTGACTTCTGGCTTCTTTACTGCTTTGATGGAGGGCTCGATCAATTTCCTTGCTGCTATTTCCGTTTTCCATTAAGGCTGGCCCTAAGTGACTAAATTCATCTTGCAAGTAAGCCGGCTCGCAGATTTTGTTGGCTCTGTCCACATGTGTGATTTCAGAGTTTCTCTTCAAAATGCAATATGTATGACATCTGTACAATGTTTACTTCTTGTGCAATAAATAATTGAAAGCGTTCCTGGAGTTTGTGCACACCCTGTATTACGCGGGCTTTTAATTTTTTAGTTCGGACTATAATGTTATGAAGCAAGCAAAATCGAATTTTTATTGCCCCTGGAAGTCGACAGACAGACAACTCGTAACTGAATCTGTATGACATTTCCAGCCGCTTAGTAATACACACACCCTCTAAAATATAATCCCTTCAAAGGGAACGTCATTTTATTGACGACTGATGTAGCAGGTATGTTATCACTGTAGGAGTAAATGGTGATAAATTAACATCAAATGAATAAACTGTAAACAGTGCCGTCGAATCAATACACTGGTTACCCCCGTCTCGCTGTGACGCAGGCGTGTATTCGCGCAGGAAAAGGACCTTATAGGTGCCGAATGGTACCCTGCTGCGGATTGTCGATAACTTCTTGCACCTTCTTTTGCAATTCGGCAATGGTTCTTGCAGGTTCTGGAGAACGAGTATGTTCTCGCTTCGCCATGACCCGCAAGTGTTGAATTAGCGAGAGATCTGGTGGTATTACTGGCCAGGACAGTTCTTGTGCAGCACGAAGAGCAGGTTGCAGCGCAGCTGCCGTTTGTGGACGTGCGTTATCCTGCTGAAAAAGCACAGCACCTTCCTGTCGGAGAAGCGGTAGTAGCACGGGGACAACAGCATATGCAATGAAGCGGACGCTGGTCACTTCACCCTGCAGGAACACCAAATGTGACCGTGAGTGGTAACCGAAGGTCCCCTACACAATGAAGCATGCGATAGGGTCTGTGATCTGTGAGCGACAGCACTCTGGAATAGTCAGCTCACCACTAGCATAGAGATGCACTACTGGCCATTAAAACTGCTACATCACGAAGATGACGTGCTACAGATGCGAAATTTAACCGACAGGAAGAAGATGCTGTGATATGCAAATGATTAGCTTTACAGAGCATTCACACAAGGTTGGTGCCGGTGGCGACACCCACAACGTGCTGACATGAGGAAAGTTTCCAACCCATTTCTTATACAGAAACAGCAGTTGACCGGCGTTGCCTGGTCAAACGTTGTTGTGATGCCTCGTGTAAGGAGGAGAAATGCGTACCATCACGTTTCCGACTTTGATAAAGGTCGGATTGTAGCCTATCGCGATTGCGGTTTATCGTATCACGACATTGCTGAACGCGTTGGTCGAGATCCAATGACTGTTAGCAGAATATGGGATCGGTGGGTTCAGGAGGGTGATACGGAAGGCAGTGCTGGATCCCAGCGGCCTCGTATCACTAGCAGTCGAGATGACAGGCATCTTACCTGCATGGCTGTAACGGATCGTGCAGCCGCGTCTCGATCACGGATGGGGACTTTTGCAAGACAAAAACCATCTGCACAAACAGTTCGATGACGTTTGCAGCAGCATGGACTATCAGTTCGGAGACCATGGCTGCGGATACCCTTGACGCTGCATCACAGACAGGAGCGCCTGCGATGGTGTACTCAACGACGAACCTGGGTGCACGAATGGCAAAACGTCATTTTTTCGGATGAATCCAGGTTCTGTTTACAGCATCATGATGGTCACATCGGTGTTTCGCGACATCCCGGTGAACGCACATTGGAAGCGTGTATTCGTCATCGCCATACTGGCGTATCACCCGGCGTGAAGGTATGGGGTGCCATTGGTTACAGGTCTCGGTCACCTCTTGTTCGCATTGATGGCACTTTGAACAGTGGACGTTACATTTCAGATGTGTTACGACCCGTGGCTCTACCCTTCATTCGATCCCTTGCGGATCCCTACATTTCAGCAGGATAATGCACGACCGCGTGTTGCAGGTCCTGTACGGGCCTTTCTGGATACAGAAAATGTTCTATTGCTGCCCTGGCCAGCACATTCTCCAGATCTCTCAACAATTGAAAACGTCTCGTCAACGGTGCCGAGCAACTGGCTCGTCACAAGACGCCAGTCACTACTCTTGATGAACTGTGGTATCGTGTTGAAGCTGCATGGGCAGCTGTACCTGTACACGCCATCCAAGCTCTGTGTGAGTCAATGCCCAGGCGTATCAAGGCCAGAGGTGGTTGTTCTGGGTACTGATTTCTCAGGATCTATGCACCCAAATTGCGTGAAAATGTAATCACATGTCAGTTCTATTATAATATATTTGTCCAGTGAATACCCGTTTATCTTCTGCATATCTTCTTGGTGTAGTAATTTTAAAGGCCAGTTGTGTAGAACGTACCCTGGAGACAACAAAGCGCCATTCCAGTCTCCAGTCAGCTCTTTCACGCCAGCACAGCAGCCTTACTTGGCGATTTCGAGGGTGTCAGCGGTAGCCTGACCAGAGTTACATGTGATCTTAGGCCTGCTACAGGCAGACGGTTCCCAATGGTGCATCATGTGCCCGGACTTCGTCCTTGTACGATGATCGGTGCGTCGTCGCTGCTCGCATAATGTGTCGATCTAGCTGTGCGTCTGTACAGAGCGGACGTCGAGAACCTGATCTACACTCCTGGAAATGGAAAAAAGAACACATTGACACCGGTGTGTCAGACCCACCATACTTGCTCCGGACACTGCGAGAGGGCTGTACAAGCAATGATCACACGCACGGCACAGCGGACACACCAGGAACCGCGGTGTTGGCCGTCGAATGGCGCTAGCTGCGCAGCATTTGTGCACCGCCGCCGTCAGTGTCAGCCAGTTTGCCGTGGCATACGGAGCTCCATCGCAGTCTTTAACACTGGTAGCATGCCGCGACAGCGTGGACGTGAACCGTATGTGCAGTTGACGGACTTTGAGCGAGGGCGTATAGTGGGCATGCGGGAGGCCGGGTGGACGTACTGCCGAATTGCTCAACACGTGGGGCGTGAGGTCTCCACAGTACATCGATGTTGTCGCCAGTGGTCGGCGGAAGGTGCACGTGCCCGTCGACCTGGGACCGGACCGCAGCGACGCACGGATGCACGCCAAGACCGTAGGATCCTACGCAGTGCCGTAGGGGACCGCACCGCCACTTCCCAGCAAATTAGGGACACTGTTGCTCCTGGGGTATCGGCGAGGACCATTTGCAACCGTCTCCATGAAGCTGGGCTACGGTCCCGCACACCGTTAGGCCGTCTTCCGCTCACGTCCCAACATCGTGCAGCCCGCCTCCAGTGGTGTCGCGACAGGCGTGAATGGAGGGACGAATGGAGACGTGTCGTCTTCAGCGATTAGAGTCGCTTCTGCCTTGGTGCCAATGATGGTCGTATGCGTGTTTGGCGCCGTGCAGGTGAGCGCCACAATCAGGACTGCATACGACCGAGGCACACAGGGCCAACACCCGGCATCATGGTGTGGGGAGCGATCTCCTACACTGGCCGTACACCACTGGTGATCGTCGAGGGGACACTGAATAGTGCACGGTACATCCAAACCGTCATCGAACCCATCGTTCTACCATTCCTAGACCGGCAAGGGAACTTGCTGTTCCAACAGGACAATGCACGTCCGCATGTATCCCGTGCCACCCAACGTGTTCTAGAAGGTGTAAGTCAACTACCCTGGCCAGCAAGATCTCCGGATCTGTCCCCCATTGAGCATGTTTGGGACTGGATGAAGCGTCGTCTCACGCGGTCTGCACGTCCAGCACGAACGCTGGTCCAACTGAGGCGCCAGGTGGAAATGGCATGGCAAGCCGTTCCACAGGACTACATCCAGCATCTCTACGATCGTCTCCATGGGAGAATAGCAGCCTGCATTGCTACGAAAGGTGGATATACACTGTACTAGTGCCGACATTGTGCATGCTCTGTTGCCTGTGTCTATGTGCCTGTGGTTCTGTCAGTGTGATCATGTGATGTATCTGACCCCAGGAATGTGTCAATAAAGTTTCCCCTTCCTGGAACAATGAATTCACGGTGTTCTTATTTCAATTTCCAGGAGTGTACAATTGTGAGATGCTACAAACAGTGGCACCCCACCAATGTTCCCAACATGCGCAGAAATCTGTCGATACGTCCATTCAAATTCCTGCAGGCCCACAACGAGACCCCGTTCAAATGGCCGAATCTCACTGCTCACCACTAAATTCAACACAGGGACCGTGCAGGATACGATGGTCGATGTGCAGTGACCAGTTTTTGCCCCAAGCGCTTTGCGAGTTCATTGGTTTGTTCGGAAGGGGAGGCTGACACTGCCTTCTTTCGGCAGGTCGCCATTGACAGAATGGAGACGCACTTCGTGCAGCCGTTCTTGAACAATTTTACTGAATGTATTGTGTAGAGCGTCAAAACCTGAATATGTCCAAGCAAATCTGAACATGTCCTGGAATTTTGGAGAGCGAAGTTGATTATGTGTGAGTGCATGAACTCTGATAATTGTCTGAAAATAAAAATTAAACTTTTCACTCGAGGGAAGACTTGAACCAAAGACCTCTTTCTCCGCAGCTGCTCACGCTAACCACGAGACCACGTCGCTCCTGAGCTGACTCTTGTCCTTGATGTTGCCAGTGTTGCGCACGGACTACTCAGTTTGTATATTTTGCTTATTTTTTTCATAGTTCCACACAACTTCTTCCTGTTTTCTCGATTGATCTGTGTTCAGTTTTTCAAGGCCTATCCACTGTGCCAACTTATAACTTAATCTGACGGGGGTGCGATCGGGAGGTTCCCATGTTAGTATGTTTCTGCGTCCGAAATTTAGATTGCGTATCGAATGTTTCTTTAGACTTGGATAAAGGTCTCAATCTGCCACCAACCTTAAGAAAAATGATCTGACGTGGCGCACTCATTTGCCACCGCGCCGCGCCAGCGATAAAGCCAGAATGAAATATCCACAACATTCTTCATATTTCATAAACCGTTTCAGCTACCGAAATGGCATTTTCGCAAATGATCGCACGTAAATAGGAGCGCATTTTGCCATACGGTTATTATGCGAAACTTCATAATCTACTGTGTTATTCCACTACCTACAGACTTTTTTAATGAAAGTGCTCAATTATTAAGAACCATCGATAGCTGGTAAATGAGAAATGCTCTTCGCGTTGGAACAACATCAGTGACGACTACTGTCCTTACTTTTCCCCAGTTCCTCACTTAATAAACAACTGTTTCAGACTTCTCCCCCAACTACATCTGCACAACATACACTCCTGGAAATGGAAAAAAGAACACATTGACACCGGTGTGTCAGACCCACCATACTTGCTCCGGACACTGCGAGAGGGCTGTACAAGCAATGATCACACGCACGGCACAGCGGACACACCAGGAACCGCGGTGTTGGCCGTCGAATGGCGCTAGCTGCGCAGCATTTGTGCACCGCCGCCGTCAGTGTCAGCCAGTTTGCCGTGGCATACGGAGCTCCATCGCAGTCTTTAACACTGGTAGCATGCCGCGACAGCGTGGACGTGAACCGTATGTGCAGTTGACGGACTTTGAGCGAGGGCGTATAGTGGGCATGCGGGAGGCCGGGTGGACGTACCGCCGAATTGCTCAACACGTGGGGCGTGAGGTCTCCACAGTACATCGATGTTGTCGCCAGTGGTCGGCGGAAGGTGCACGTGCCCGTCGACCTGGGACCGGACCGCAGCGACGCACGGATGCACGCCAAGACCGTAGGATCCTACGCAGTGCCGTAGGAGACCGCACCGCCACTTCCCAGCAAATTAGGGACACTGTTGCTCCTGGGGTATCGGCGAGGACCATTCGCAACCGTCTCCATGAAGCTTGGCTACGGTCCCGCACACCGTTAGGCCGTCTTCCGCTCACGCCCCAACATCGTGCAGCCCGCCTCCAGTGGTGTCGCGACAGGCGTGAATGGAGGGACGAATGGAGACGTGTCGTCTTCAGCGATGAGAGTCGCTTCTGCCTTGGTGCCAATGATGGTCGTATGCGTGTTTGGCGCCGTGCAGGTGAGCGCCACAATCAGGACTGCATACGACCGAGGCACACAGGGCCAACACCCGGCATCATGGTGTGGGGAGCGATCTCCTACACTGGCCGTACACCACTGGTGATCGTCGAGGGGACACTGAATAGTGCACGGTACATCCAAACCGTCATCGAACCCATCGTTCTACCATTCCTAGACCGGCAAGGGAACTTGCTGTTCCAACAGGACAATGCACGTCCGCATGTATCCCGTGCCACCCAACGTGCTCTAGAAGGTGTAAGTCAACTACCCTGGCCAGCAAGATCTCCGGATCTGTCCCCCATTGAGCATGTTTGGGACTGGATGAAGCGTCGTCTCACGCGGTCTGCACGTCCAGCACGAACGCTGGTCCAACTGAGGCGCCAGGTGGAAATGGCATGGCAAGCCGTTCCACAGGACTACATCCAGCATCTCTACGATCGTCTCCATGGGAGAATAGCAGCCTGCATTGCTGCGAAAGGTGGATGTACACTGTACTAGTGCCGACATTGTGCATGCTCTGTTGCCTGTGTCTATGTGCCCGTGGTTCTGTCAGTGTGATCATGTGATGTATCTGACCCCAGGAATGTGTCAATAAAGTTACCCCTACCTGGGACAATGAATTCACGGTGTTCTTATTTCAATTTCCAGGAGTGTATCAGTGACGTTAGTCTACGTAATTTCTGTCGTGTTTTGGCAAAAGAAACAAATTTTAACGCGGCAAGAAGAGAAAAGTGTATGTTGAGATGAAAATCAGCCACTCATGGCGGTTCTCTGTAAGTTACAAATGCTTAAAACGCCAGGCGAAAATAATTTGCTGCATTGTCGGCGGAATTGTTCTTTGATAATAACCAGAGCATATGTTTTCCAGTGAACACATGGTGTGTCGTAGGGCGATCACTCTGTTCTTAAAATAATTGAAAAGCCACGATCGCTTCAATATCGGTTACTAGATGACCGGTTTCAGCACTCTGAAGGTGCCGTCATCGGATCTGAAACGTGGATTAACACCTTCATTCCCGCCACATTGTAATCTGTATATCCCTGTGTTTCTTAATTTATCAACGCTTTCTCCATCGTATGCCTAAGTCTCGAGCGCAAACTATTTTTCGTGCTAAATGTCAGGCTTTTATGTGGGGCAGACAGGAAGATCGTTTTCTACTCGTTTTCGTGAGCACACGAGTGCCCACAATAAATCCGCTTTGGGTTACTACAGGGTGTTTCAAAAATGACCGGTATATTTGAAACGGCAATAAAAACTAAACGAGCAGCGGTAGAAATACACCGTTTGTTGCAATATGCTTGGGACAACAGTACATTTTCAGGCAGACAAACTTTCGAAATTACAGTAGTTACAATTTTCAACAACAGATGGCGCTGCGGTCTGGGAAACTCTATAGTACGATATTTTCCACATATCCACCCTGCGTAGCAGTAATATGGCGTAGTCTCTGAATGAAATTACCCGAAACCTTTGACAACGTGTCTGGCGGAATGGCTTCACATGCAGATGAGATGTATTGCTTCAGCTGTTCAATTGTTTCTGGATTCTGGCGGTACACCTGGTCTTTCAAGTGTCCCCACAGAAAAAAGTCACAGGGGTTCATGTCTGGCGAATAGGGAGGCCAATCCACGCCGCCTCCTGTATGTTTCGGATAGCCAACGCAACCACATGATCATCGAAATATTCATTCTGGAAATTAAAGACGTCGGCCGTCTGATGTGGCCGGGCACCATCTTGCATAAACCACGAGGTGTTCGCAGTGTCGTCTAAGGCAGTTTGTACCGCCACAAATTCACGCAGAATGTCCAGATAGCGTGATGCAGTAATCGTTTCGGATCTGAAAAATGGGCCAATGATTCCTTTGGAAGAAATGGCGGCCCAGACCAGTACTTTTTGAGGATGCAGGGACGATGGGACTGCAACATGGGGCTTTTCGGTTCCCCATATGCGCCATTTCTGTTTATTGACGAAGCCGTCCAGGTAAAAATAAGCTTCGTCAGTAAACCAAATGCTGCCCACATGCATATCGCCGTCATCAATCCTGTGCACTATATCGTTAGCGAATGTCTCTCGTGCAGCAATGGTAGCAGCGCTGAGGGGTTGCCGCGTTTGAATTTTGTATGGATAGAGGTGTAAACTCTGGCGCATGAGACGATACGTGGACGTTGGCGTCATTTGGACCGCAGCTGCAACACGGCGAACGGAAACCGGAGGCCGCTGTTGGATCACCTGCTGCACTAGCTGCGCGTTGCCCTCTGTGGTTGCCGTACGCGGTCGCCCCACCTTTCCAGCACGTTCATCCGTCACGTTCCCAGTCCGTTGAAATTTTTCAAACAGATCCTTTATTGTATCGCTTTTCGGTCTTTTGGTTACATTAAACCTCCGTTGAAAACTTCGTCTTGTTGCAACAACACTGTGTTCTAGGCGGTGGAATTCCAACACCAGAAAAATCCTCTGTTCTGAGGAATAAACCATGTTGTCTACAGCACACTTGCACGTTGTGAACAGCACACGCTTACAGCAGAAAGACGACGTACAGAATGGCGCACCCACAGACTGTGTTGTCTTCTATATCTTTCACATCACTTGCAGCGCCATCTGTTGTTGAAAATTGTAACTACTGTTATTTCGAAAGTTTGTCCACCTGAAAATGTACTGTTGTCCCAAGCATATTGCAACAAACGGTGTATTTCTATCGCTGCTCGTTTAGTTTTTATTGCCGTTTCAAATATATCGATCATTTTTGAAACACCCTGTATATGCGGGATTCGAACCATAAAATTACTGATATGCAGCAAGTAGCAAGTAGCAAGTTATGAAAATCTTGCATAAAGCATCGAAAGGAAGCAAACTGAACGTTTTGGAAAACATCGAAATTTAGAAAAACAGAAAGAGGTTTCCGAGCAAATTGTTTAACGACAAGTTAGAATCGGCGGATCATAATTTCTTTGACATATTTGATGCGGTGCTCTAGACACCCTGTGCGACCTATTCACACTTTGTGATGGGTGCTGTGTATCCATTATGCTCGGAGAGCCACCTTTAGAATACCGCTAATGTTATTTATATGTTTTTTAGGAGGGCCTACCTTGGTAAAGTAAATACTTGTTATAAGGCTTGAAGTGTAGTTGGGCAGCCTCGCCAGTAAAACTTCACACGATTATTAGATTGCCCACCAAGGGTGTCTTCGTTACGTTCTTATTTTATTTATTTTTATATTTTGCAGACACATTTGTGTATGAAGCCAGAACGCTTGGGTTTTTGGTATCATAGTAACATGGTTTTTCTGTATTCCCCATTCGGTAAGGCTCATGGACGAAACGAGTGCCATGCCGATGGGAACGTGCGTGGAGTCACTGTGCATCTTGGTCCGCATGTCATTTCTCTCCCTGTTCCTGTGCCCTTCGGTTTACTTCTGACATGGCACTCCTTAATTCCATGTGCCTACGCGGGTTTTCGTAGTTGATTCTTACCTTGCTGATAACGAATGTGTAGATGCTGAGAGACTATATACCAGGTTAATGCGTTCTTCTTTAGCGCTTACAATACCTAAGACCATAGTGCCTAGACAGGTAAAGCCCAGCATACATGTTTTAATCGCTCGTCACATTGTACCTAAGTTGTGTTATGAACAGCTTTCTGTGTGCATATTCCGGACGTCCTTATATGAATAAAAGTAAATTATAATAGGTAGTTTTGTAAGGCGCTAATGGGTAATGTCTGTGCCTCAGATGCTCCTACTTTGTAATTGACGTACTTTATAGTGATTATAGTATCTACAGGAAACGTATGCGCAAATATGGGCTTTGCATGGGTATGTGACAAGCAGTTATAGTAAAAACTGTGTGCCGGACCGAAACTCGAACTCGGGACCTTTGCCTTTGACGGGCAAGTGCTCTACCAACATTTTTTTTTTTTTTTTAATCTCATTTAGTTCGCGTTTGATCGTTGCATCTGCTCGGGGCGGACGTCGTAAGACATCCGTTTAAGTTCGTTGTTGATCGATTAGCTCAGTTTTTTTTATTACAGAGGGGTGCTAACCCTCTGACCGAACACGCTGAGCTACCGTGCCGGCATTCCAACTGAGCTACCCAAGCACGACTCACGCCCTGTCCTCACAGCTTCACTTCTGCCAGTACCTCGTCTCCTACCTTCCAGGTCCCAGGAAGTTTCATATCAGCGCACACTCCGCTGCAGAGTGAAAATCTCATTCTGGAGTTATGGTAAAGTTTTGGTTTAGTAGTAATGAGTGGTTATTTGGGACTGTGTGTGTGCTGCTTGGACAGCGCTATCTGGTGGCCGGTTGTGAACCGCTAGAACCACAGCAGGTAAGCCTGCGCGGAATAGGGCAGTGAAGATGCCTACCGGTGTTAGGCGAGCAATGGTAGTTTCATCTGGTGATTTCAGTTTTATATTTTATGGAAAGAACGACCATGAGAGCAGTTTTGTTATTATTTTTTATTGGTTGTGACAGTGATTTTTATCAGATGGTCTGCCTCATGTGCCATGATGTCCATATGGTTTTTATAAATGTTAATCCACGTTTCAGATCCGATGACGGCACCTTCAGAGTGCTGAAACCGATCATCTAGTAAACGATACTGAAGCGATCGCGGCTTTTCAATTATTTTACAAAGCAGATGTGGCAGATCTTTTTGAAATGTAATCATGGAAGTGTGGACGCGGAGGTACCCCGCTTAATATTTACAAAAAATGTGTGCGTAGTCTTCGGTCTAGAACGGCACCTGCTTTGAAGCACTCGGCATTTCCCCTACAGCACCTGCCATAATCCCCGCCACTGCTGTTCTCCCCACGCGGTCCTGCCATCTGTGCATCTACTGGCCACGGTATTTTGCGCTGACTCTGTTGCCTTCAGACAACACTACAGACTCCGCTGGATGCACATGTTACACCCTGGTGCCACTGAATATAGTCTTCGAGCGTTTTTTTATTTAATTTTTTCTGGGCGGGGGAGGGGGGGGGGAGGGAACGGCCGTGTACATTCCTCACGCCATCACACATTTGCCAAAACACTCTGAATGGCGACGTTACCTTGATTAGTAGTCGAGCATGTGACGCAACGCCAATCGCCCATGAGTCAGTGCGGAGTCTTTACAGCTGTCGTTGCGGCGAATCGGGTCGTTCGTCGAGACGGAGGACTACTGGAGTTTTTACGGCGGCGTAAAAGTCGCTCGCTGCTGGGCGTTCACTATTTCATGCCCGCGGCAACAACGGGGGCGAACCGGTTCTGACACCCCATCAGCGCGCGTTCGTGACAGGCGGGTAAGGGTTGCCAGCGAAATCTGAGCAGGAGGCCGGTTCATTCGTAGACCTTTCGACGGTCTTTGTGTAACATTCACGCATCAGCCTTCAGCGGTAGCGGCCGATCCAGTGTCACAGAATGGGCAACAGCTGACAGTCATCTGAATAAAGTGGCCCTCTTTTTCTCCACTTACAAAAGGCGGCAGACGCACATGACCGTTTGAAATAACTAGAAACAAAGTAGCTAACTAGCTTGTAAGTTGCAATCTTCATCTGCATGTGCAGAACTACTCTGCAAATCACACTTAAGTGTCTGGCGGAGGGTTCATGCAACCACCTTCACAATACTTCTCTCCACTACTGGCCATTAAAATTGCAGCACGAGGACTACGTGATACAGACGCAAAATTTAACCGACAGGAAGAAGATGCTGTGATATGCAAATGATTAGCTTTTCAGAGCATTCACACAAGTTTGGCGCCGGTGGCGACACCTACCACGTGCTGACTTGAGGAAAGTTTCCAACCGATTTCTCATACACAAACAGCAGTTGACCGGCGTTGCCTGGTCAAACGTTGTTGTGATGCCTCGTGTAAGGAGGAGAAATGCGTACCATCACGTTTCCGATTTTGATAAAGGTCAGATTGTAGCCTATCGCGATTGCGGTTTATCGTATCGTGACATTACTGCTCGCGTTGGTCGAGATCCAATGACTGTTAGCAGAGTGTGGGATCGGTGGGTTCAGGAGGGTGATACGGAAGGCAGTGCTGGATCTCAACGGCCTCGTATCACTAGCAGTCGAGATGACAGGCATCTTACCCGCATGGCTGTAACGGATCGTGCAGCCAATCTCGGTCCCCGAGTCAACAGATGGGGACGTTTGCAAGACAACAACCATCTGCACGAACAGTTCGACGACGTTTGCAGCAGCATGGACTATCAGCTCGGAGACCGTGGCTGCGGTTACCCTTGACGCTGCATCGCAGACAGGAGTGCCTGCGATGGTGTACCCAACGACGATCCTGTGTGCACGAAAGGCAAAACGTCATTTTTTCGGATGAATCCAGGTTCTGTTTACAGCATCATGATGGTCGCATCCGTGTTTGGCGACATCGCGGTGAACGCACATTAGAAGCGTGTATTCGTCATCGCCATACTGACGTATCACCCGGCGTGATGGTATGGGGCGCCATTGGTTACACGTCTCGGTCACCTCTTGTTCGCATTGATGGCACTTTGAACAGTGGACGTTACATTTCAGACGTGTTACGACCCGTGGGTCTACCCTTCATTCGATCCCTGTGAAACCCTACATTTCAGCAGGATAATGCACGACCGCATGTTGCAGGTCCTGTACGGGCCTTTCTGGATACAGAAAATGTTCGACTGCTGCCCTGGTCAGCACATTATCCAGATCTCTCACCAATTGAAAATGTCTGGTCAATGGTGGCCGACCAACTGGCTCGTCACAATACGCCAGTGACTTGTCTTGATGAACTGTGGTATCGTGTTGAAGCTGAATGGGCAGTTGTACATGTACACGCCATCCAAGCTCTATTTGACTCAATGGCCAGGCGTATCAAGGCCGTTCTTACGGCCAGAAGTGGTTGTTCTGGGTACTGATTTCTCAGGATCTATGCATCCAAACTGCGTGAAAATGTAATCAGATGTCAGTTCTGATATGATATATGTGTCCAATGAATACCTTTTTATCATCTGCATTTCTTCTTGGTGTAGCAGTTTTAATGGCCAGTAGTCTATTATTCTACTACCGAGCAGAACGGAAGAAACGAACACGTATATGTATCCGTCCGCGACCTGATTTCTCTTATTTTAACATCATCATCGTTTTCCCTATGAAGGTCGGCGTCAACAAAATATTTTCGCATTAGAAGCAGAAAGCTGGTGATTGAAATTTCCCAAATCCTGTATCATGTCCGTGACACTCTTCCCCCTACTTCTCGATAATTCAGAGCGTGCTGCTCTTCTTTGAACTTCCTCGGTATACTCCCCTAATCCTACAGGGTAAGGCTCCCACACTGCGCAGCAGTAGACCAAAAGAGCGCGAACAAGCTTAGTGTAGGCAGTCTCTTTAACAGATCTGTTACATTTTCTAAGAACTCTGCCAATAAAACGCAGTATTTGGTTAGCTTTCCGCACACCATTTTCTACTTGTTCCGTCCAATTTAAATTGTTTGTTATTGTAATTCGTAGCTATTTAGTTGAATTTATGGCCTTTATATTTGACTGATTTATCCTGTATCCGAAATTTAACGGATTCCTTTTAGCACTCATGTCGATGACCTCACACTTTTCATTCTTTCTTTTCTTTTGCTGCAGCCTTTATACTGCATTGTCCGCAGGGTCGGCACGGTTAAGTACGGATCTGGCATGGTTAATTTTAATGGGTGGCCATATGCACTTCCTGCCGCCACCCCATACACCCTCCCCCCCCCCCCCCTTGGGATGGAGGTAGTGTACCCCAGCTGTCTGTGTCTAGTGTAAATCGTGAAATAGTGTGAATGTGTTTCAAGTGTCTGTGAGTCGTGTAACTGAGGAGGCGGGACGTGGGGACCACCCCAGTATTCACGTGGTAGGATGTGAAAAACCGCCTAAAAACCACATCCAGGCTGACCGGCACACCGGCCCTCGTCGTCAATCCGCCGGGCGGATTCGATCCGGGGCCGGCGCGCGTACCCGAGTCCAGGAAGCAGCGCGTTAGCGCTCTCGGCTACCCTGGCGGGATCTCACACTTTTCATTATTTATGGTCAATTCCCAATTTTCGCACTATACAGATATCTTTTCTAAATGGTTTTGGAATTTGTTTTTATCTTCTGATGAGTTTCTTAGACGATAAACGACGGCATCATCTGCAAACCACCTATGACAGCTGCTCAAATGGTCTCCTAAATCATTTATATAGATAAGGAACAGCAGAGGGCCTATTACACTACCTTGGGGAATGCCAGAGATCGCTTCTGTTTTGCTCGATGACTTTCCATCAGTTACTACGAACTGTGGCCTCTCTGACAGGAAATCACGAATCCAGTCACATAAGTGAGACGATATTCCATAAGCACGCAATTTCACTATAAGCGACTTGTGCTGTACAGAGTCAAAAGCCTTCTGGAAATCTAGAAATACGGAATCAGTTTGTAAGCCCTTGTCAGTAGCACTCAGCACTTCTCCACGCCTCTCTATACTGTGCAAGTCTCCTTACCTCTGCTTACCTATTGCGACCTACAGCAATATGAACTTGTCTACCTGATCAGCCTAGGTAGCCCTCTACAGGTATTCCACCTCCTTCCTCCCACCCCCACCCCCACCCCCACCCCCCTAGCGCACACATACGTACACGTACACATTTCCCTTGCTTACCAAACTGAACAATCCTTGATGGCTAGGGATGTGTCTTATCAACTGAGCCCTTCATTTAGTTTACCTGTACCAAGAAATGTTCAAATGTGTGTGAAATCTTATGGGACTTAACTGCAAAGGTCATCAGTCGCTAAACTTGAACACTACTTTACCTAAATTATCCTAAGGACAAACACATACACACATGCCCGAGGGAGGACTCGAACCTTCGCCGGGACCAGCCACACAGTCGATGATTGCCGCGCCTGAGACCGCTCGGCTAATCCCGCACGGCTTTAGCTGTACCATAAAATTCTTTACTCTCCGTTTCGGTTCTCTACTTCCTCACTAGTTATCCGTTCAGCCCACCTAATCTTCGGCATTCCTCTGTATCGCCACATTTCAAAAGCATCTATTCTGTTCCTTTATTGCCTCAACCCTTATTGTCCACGTTTCCCTTCTGATTATGGATTGCAGACAAATACCTTTAGAACATGAGGGTATTTTTGATCCATCGTTTCAACTACAAAAATGCGTGATTTTTTTTTCACCAGACGCGTTTCGCTTTATTGAGGTAATGCATCATCAGTGGTCTGTAATTAAGTTTATTTATATTTTGATTTGCTTTTTAGATCGAAAAACGGTTCGTTAAGAATAGATTGATTTGTACTTAGGGTAATTTTTCGGCTGCTTTCTCGTTTCAATCGGGAAATGCGGTCTCCTAGCACATATCGCTTGGTCTTGAATTGAAAACGATATGAATATCACAAAAATAAGTAAAGACAGACACCTCCTTCCTTTCTAAGAAAATTTCCACATACAAAAAGCATGAACACAAAATAAACAGTTGCTCAATGACCAGACAAATATTGGAAACCAGACTCTACATAGAATAATTGATGAAATCACACGAAAAAGGAAAGAGCCTTCTCCATCCTTCACCCCTCCCACTCTCCCACAACCCCTCCCTCCTCCACCCCACCCACCACTCACAGTTTCATTTCACCTCTCCCTCCTCACTTTCTCCTCTAACTCCTCTAACCCACACTCCCTCACACTGCTATATACTTACGACCACTCATCATGGTTTCTCCTAAAAAAAATCTCCATCTCTATTCCTTCTCTACTCTTACACAGAATATAAATACACAGAAACATACTTAAATACAATTATACACGCACAATAAGCTGATTTAATAAAGAATATTTGTAGGTCAAAGACAAAGTAGTGGAAAAGTTATGTTGGCAACATTACAAAACACAAACATCACCACAGACATGAAGTACGAAAACAAACAGAATATAGTGGCGTGCATAAAAAAGTGTCTTGTGGGAAATGGATAGATGTGCTAGCAAACGACATTTCCTGATGTAAGCGAGAAAGCAGCCGAAAAATCACCGTAAGTACAAACCAACCTATAATTAACGAACTGTTTCTCGATCTAAAAAGCAAATCAAAATGTAAATAAACTTAATTACAGGCCACTGATGATGCTTTGCCTCAATAAAGCGAAACGCGTCTAGTGAAAAAGTCACGCACTTTTATAGTTGCAACGACGGATCAAAAATACCCTTATGAATTATAAAGCAACTACGGACCTATGGCCACAGAAATGAAGAATTTAATGTCACCTTCAGAACAGACTTGCCAAAACATAAATTTGTATCCAATCTGAACAAATTTTTCTTTTTCATACACAATTTTCTCCCTAATGCCAGTTTGCCTTTAATTCTTCTCTCTACTTCAGCCAATAGCTACTTAATTTGCTTCACCAGTAGCAAAACTCATCTACCGTTTTTAGTATCTTATTTGCTAATCTAATTCTCTCAGCTAATGTTACTACCCTCCTTTACCCTTATTTAGTGTACATCTTACCAATTACGTTCAACTAGTCTTCCAACTCTCTTGCTGTGTCTGATAGAATCTCAATCTCCTTGGTAAACCTCGAACTTTTTATTTATTCTAGCATAACTTTAATTCTTTTTCTAAGCGTCTCCTTGGCTTCATCCAAAATTTGCTCCATGTATAGATTCAATAACAAATCTAGGACAGAATACAACGCTTTGACACTCTTCTCGACTGCTGCTTACCTTTAAGTCCGTCGACTATTACAACAGTATTTTAGCCACTATAAAAGATGTATATAACCTTTCACTCCATGTATTTTTTCCAGTTGTCACCACAACTTCAAAGGCTATTTTCAAGTCATATTGTCAGAATATTTATCTAAGTCACGTGAATTTGTCTTTTTTTTATCCTCTCTTCTAAGATTCCTTTACCACCCCGCGTGTTCGAACATTTCTTCGGATGCCAAACTGATATTAGCCAAAGTCAACTTCTACTAGTCTATTTAGTGTGCTGTAAATTATTCATGTTAGTATTTTGCAAGCATGACTTATTAAAATGATGTTTCAACAATGATCACACCCATAAACTACTTGGAACTATACGTCCTCCGGCTAAATTTTTTTGTTGAAAACTTGATTAAAAGGTTCATAATATGTTCTGAAAGTTGCATAAGATACCATGTTTTAGAAATAATGAGTCTGTGTAGTCCATTATGGTGCACATATTAAGTTATCACCCTAGGTGTTAGCGACTCCCACCTGACACTGTGTTTGGAACTGAGCTTGGGTTTTCGATCCTGTCTTGCACATTACTCTGTTAAGGTGATCCTATAAACAGAACTCCCCACAAAGAGGAGGTCAGGAGGCTGGGATACCCGCGTCATGTTAGCGCTCCTTGAAATTTCGCCGGCCCCAAACATGTGTCTCATCGCTGCCTTCGACTCTGTGGCGGTGTGTGAGGTGGCTGCATCCTGTTGACAGGTGTGCTGAACGATAAGACTTGCAAATACAGGCCATTTCCGGAGTAGTAGTAAATATTTAAGGATGTGGCAGTACTGACCCTCTCTCTTTTTCCAAGCATTTATCCCGACTTGCAGAGTCGCCTTTGTTAATACTGATTTGGCACGGTGAACTATGGGGTGGCCCAATGCACTTCCTGTCGCCACCCTATTCCCATACCCCCCCCCCCCCCCCCCGCGGGATGGAACGAATGTACGCAGCTGTCTGCATCTAGTGTAAATCATGAAATAGTGCAAATGTGTTTCAAATATCTGCGTGGTGTCACCGTAAGACACCACACTTGCTAGGTGGTAGCCTTTAAATCGGCCGCGGTCCGCCAGTATACGACGGACCCGCGTGTCGCCACTGTCAGTGATTGCAGACCGAGCGTCGCCACATGGCAGGTCTAGAGACACTTCCTAGCACTCGCCCCAGTTGTACAGCCGACTTTGCTAGAGATGGTTCACTGACAAATTACGCTCTCATTTGCCAAGACGATAGTTAGCATAGCCTTCAGCTACGTCATTTGCTACGACCTAGCAAGGCGCTATTATCAATTGCTATTTATCTTGTGATGCCTGTACCGTCTGACCGATGTTCACCAATTATGGATTAAAGTTAAGTATTCCAGAAGCTCCGTACTTCTTTTACTAGACTCAACTCCTTTAACTGTTCCAGACCTCACGCCAGCCTGCATGAGCTTAAAGGCGTGCCTTTTGGCTACCAGTCATAGTGGCTTGGCTGTCGTGCCAAGTCACAACAATCTGCGAGTCATGTAACTGAGTCGAGGCGCGGGGATCAGCCCAGTATTCACCTAGTGGGGTGTGGAAAACCGCCTAAAACCACATTCGGTCTGACCGGCACACCGGCCATCGTCGTTAATCCGGAAGGCGGATTCGATCCGGAGCTGGGGCGCCTACCCGAGTCCAGGGAGCAGCGTGTTAGTGCTCATGTGGCATTACTGTCTAACTCTAATAAAACTTCCCCAATGATATTTGTCGAATTTTTGTTTGTTAAAGAGATATGACTATTAAAGTTAACACAAACAACTACTTACAGATTAATTTCAAAGTCGATTTTTATGGATGCCACTTACAATTTTATAGCACTTCCGATTTATCTTAACACTTGTAGCTCTTCTGAGATCATCTTGGGGTGGTTTTATAATGGTGGCACTATCCCTAATCCATGTTATCGGATCCTCTCTTGTTTTTACCTTTTTCTTTGGAAACCTTGCCATCAAACCATCTCCAGAGACAAAAATCGAAATTGGTAAGGTTCGGAAATGGTAGTAACGAAGAAACCGGGCCATTTCTGGCATTCCACCTTCTGGGGACTATCAGACTTAGATGTGTCACATGACGACCACATCATGTTGTAAGAAAACACCGATCTTTGTAGCAAAAGGACTTCTTCCAATGATGCTGGAAGATATTTTTTCAAGAAAGTTTAGGTAATGAACATGGCATCAGCTGCCTTACGTATAACTTTGTTTGGTATACATTGTAACGACGAAAAAACATAGAAGGTGCAAAAATGCACGCCAGTGATACAGCTGACAAATTTGAACTATACATCACAAGACGCTACCTCTAAAACACAGGATGTGTTTTCTTACCAAGTACCAATCGGGTACTCTGCGTTACTAAATCGTCTACCCTATTCTCTACGAGCAGCAGAACCAGCATTACCATTTCTAAACTGTCGGACAAATGGCACATTGATACATACAGCATATATAAACACATATGAGTTGCTTAAGCAATAAAGTAGAAATTTCCTGAAAATCTCAATCACAAGTGAAAAAATCAATTATTTAGACTGGAGCAGGTGAATGCAGAAGTTGGAAATTCAAAACATAAACGACAATCGATAAGTCAATACGTAGCATCTTGAGAAGCACCACGTCAAATGAAAACCTATTTCTGTATCCAGCTGTATCTCTGTAGCCAATAAAAACTGGGAACATATTATACGAAATGTTTTATTTGCTTTAGCCTATTCTATCACCTCGTAAAATACACTCCTGGAAATTGAAATAAGAACACCGTGAATTCATTGTCCCAGGAAGGGGAAACTTTATTGATACATTCCTGGGGTCAGATACATCACATGATCACACTGACAGAACCACAGGCACATAGACACAGGCAACAGAGCATGCACAATGTCGGCACTAGTACAGTGTATATCCACCTTTCGCAGCAATGCAGGCTGCTATTCTCCCATGGAGACGATGGTAGAGATGCTGGACGTAGTCCTGTGGAACGGCTTGCCATGCCATTTCCACCTGGCGCCTCAGTTGGACCAGCGTTCGTGCTGGACGTGCAGACCGCGTGAGACGACGCTTCATCCAGTCCCAAACATGCTCAATGGGGGACAGATCCGGAGATCTTGCGGGCCAGAGTAGTTGACTTACACCTTCTAGAGCACGTTGGGTGGCACGGGATACATGCGGACGTGCATTGTCCTGTTGGAACAGCAAGTTCCCTTGCCGGTCTAGGAATGGTAGAACGATGGGTTCGATGACGGTTTGGATGTACCGTGCACTATTCAGTGTCCCCTCGACGATCACCAGTGGTGTACGGCCAGTGTAGGAGATCGCTCCCCACACCGTGATGCCGGGTGTTGGCCCTGTGTGCCTCGGTCGTATGCAGTCCTGATTGTAGCGCTCACCTGCACGGCGCCAAACACGCATACGACCATCATTGGCACCAAGGCAGAAGCGACTCTCATCGCTGAAGACGACACGTCTCCATTCGTCCCTCCATTCACGCCTGTCGCGACACCACTGGAGGCGGGCTGCACGATGTTGGGGCGTGAGCGGAAGACGGCCTAACGGTGTGCGGGACCGTAGCCCAGCTTCATGGAGACGGTTGCGAATGGTCCTCGCCGATACTCCAGGAGCAACAGTGTCCCTAATTTGCTGGGAAGTGGCGGTGCGGTCCCCTGCGGCACTGCGTAGGATCCTACGGTCTTAGCGTGCAACCGTGCGTCGCTGCGGTCCGGTCCCAGGTCGACGGGCACGTGCACCTTCCGCCGACCACTGGCGACAACATCGATGTACTGTGGAGACCTCACGCCCCACGTGTTGAGCAATTCGGCGGTACGTCCACCAGGCCTCCCGCATGCCCACTATACGCCCTCGCTCAAAGTCCGTCAACTGCACATACGGTTCACGTCCACGCTGTCGCGGCATGCTACCAGTGTTAAAGACTGCGATGGAGCTCCGTATGCCACGGCAAACTGGCTGACACTGACGGCGGCGGTGCACAAATGCTGCGCAGCTAGCGCCATTCGACGGCCAACACCGCGGTTCCTGGTGTGTCCGCTGTGCCGTGCGTGTGATCATTGCTTGTACAGCCCTCTCGCAGTGTCCGGAGCAAGTATGGTGGGTCTGACACTCAGGTGTCAATGTGTTCTTTTTTCCATTTCCAGGAGTGTATGTTGAGAGTGGAGTGAGTAGCAAAGAAGTAATAAATCTATACGTCGCGCATGATGCGGCAGTTTTCCACGCATCTATTTTTTTATGACATCTGACACCCCACAGCAATTGTTCCCTGACGGTAAGCTACATGTGTATCACGTTACGTTGGTATCGGTCAAGTGGTTTAGGAGGAGATGTGAAACATAAACTTACACATAAATACATACAAACATCCATTTCTGTAATATGTACGGGTACTCTTTATACAGGATATTTTCATAAGAGCGTGCAAAAATGTAACTGGACATGGAGAATGCTCCACTGCACAGTTTGAGGTAGGGCACCTAGGATTGGAGAAGCCAGCTTAAGGAGGTAGACCTCTTTGTCTAGGATTACCGTTTTCCATCTTATTTACAACTAACTTACATACAAGTTTACACGTACTGTGCTGTTTATTTACATGTACATCCTTTATTTCCTGCAAGGAAACACGGACGACGAGCCTGATTACTAGATTGTCGCACAGATGACAAAATGGTAGATATCAAATTAGTTGATAGAGACACAGAAAAACAATTAAAATCACTCAAAAGAGGATAGGCCGCTGGACCTGAGGGGATACCAGTTCGATTTTACGCAGAGTACACGAAGGAACTTGCCCCTATTCTTGCAGCGGTGTACCGTAGGTCTCTAGAAGAGCGTAGCGTTCCAAAAGATTGGAAAAGGGCACAGGTCATCCCCGTTATCAAGAAGGGACGTCGAACAGATGTGCAGAACTATAGACCTATATCTCTAACGTCGATCAGTTGTAGAATTTTGTAACACGTATTATGTTCGAGTATAATGACTTTTCTGGAGACTAGAAATCTACTCTGTAGGAATCAACATGGGTTTCGAAAAAGACGATCGTATGAAACCTAGCTCGGTATGGGCTTTTGTTAAAGTTTTGAGAACATACCTTCACCGAGGAGTCAAGCAGTATATTGCTCCGTCCTACGTATATCTGGCGAAGAGACCATGAGGATAAAATCAGAGAGATTAGAGCCCACGCAGAGGCATACCGACATTCTTTCTTTCGACGAACAATACGAAACTGGAATAGAAGGGAGAACCGATAGAGGTACTCAGGGTACCCTCCGCCACACACCGTCGTGTGGCTTGCGGAGTATGGATGTAGATGTAGATGTAGATACAAGAACGCAATATAAGAACATGAGAATTAAAAAAAAGGTAATTGTGAAAGTAGCATACACACATGTCTTGTATAATGAATTTGCGATACATATTGTGAAACCCCGATGTAATTTTACAAGTATATGACGCATAATATAATTAATAAGACACAATCATGTAGTAGCCTTCTACCGACGCGGGTAGATAAATGAAATTATTAATAGGAACAGCACTCGGGTATCGAACTGCAAAAGTGGGAGGCCGTAGCGCTAGATATTGTGCGGTCAGTCGGGTCGAGCTCGTCGCCCGCTAAAGGACGTCTAAATTACGTGGGAAACTTCGTCCTCCACTCAGAAACTCCCTGCTATCTAGAGATAAGGCGAGACACGTGTTCGCTTATTCTGTCGCCTCTGCCACTGAGCGAAGTTTGTTGGGAATTAGGTTATAGAACTTGCCATGTTCTCTTCGTGAGTCACTCTGCCACAGTTCTCCGCACGAAGAAACCGACCCCACTACGAACGTCTCATTTGTCAAGGCGAATTTTTTACCGCAGGAGTCGGAAGTTTCTGCGGCGTTTCCCCATTTTTCCTGAAATCGGCGAGATACTGTCTGCCACATGCATAACAGCACTGAGTCATCGTCTACAGGTAAGGCTTTTTTTCAGGTTGGAGTGTTGTGGAGGGCGACGCATCTCCCACGGTCGTCCGACTGCTGCTCTCTGTGGTGAGATCACTTGTCTCCCGACCGCCGTTTGATGCTGATGGGCGCGTTTTGGGAAAATGCGAGTGTCAAAAAAAATGGTTCAAATGGCTCTGAGCACTATGGGACTTAACATCTATGGTCATCAGTCCCCTAGAACTTAGAAGTACTTAAACCTAACTAACCTAAGGACAGCACACAACACCCAGCCATCACGAGGCAGAGAAAATCCCTGACCCCGCCGGGAATCGAACCCGGGAACCCGGGCGTGGGAAAATGCGAGTGTCGCGACTGTAGTAACATGATACATATCCTGGTTCAAATGGCTCTCAGCACTATGGGACTTAACTTCTTAGGTCATCAGTCCCCTAGATCTTAGAACTACTTAAACCTAACTAACCTAAGGACATCACACACATCCATGCCCGAGGCAGGATTCCTACCTGCGACAATAGCAGTCGCGCGGTTCCAGACTGAAGCGCCTAGAACCACTCGGCCACATCGGCCGGCTACATATCCTGAACAGGTCGTTAGCTGCCACACGACTTCTGTAGCTCAGTTTGGTTATGATTTGTAGCATCTCGTATTGTTACCTTCTGCCCACAAGAGCGACTCTTGCTGCAAGTCCTCCACACAATCTTTCACATTTTTGGATACTAGCCCTCAGTACTTCCGTCATTTTGTAATTCGATATGAGTTTTAGAGAAATACTTTATGTTAATGTTAGCCGGTCGGGGTGGCCGAGCGGTTCTAGGCGCTGCAGTCTGGAACCGCGCGACCGCTACGGTCGCAGGTTCGAATCCTGCCTCGGGCATGGATGTGTGTGATCTCTTTAGGTTAGTTAGGTTTAAGTAGTTCTAAGTTCTAGGGGACTGATGACCTCAGAAGTTAAGTCCTATAGTGCTCAGTACCATTTTTGTTAATGTTAATTGTGCTTTTTGTCAGTCATTAGAGCAAATAAAATCTGGTACTCTCAGTCTTGGCTGAGATTCCGAGATATTTTACGCTGGCCTCCAACATATCTATGCTTAGATGACGCACAAGGCAGTGTCCTTACTGACTCATCATAGCCCAAACCCAAACTGCTAATTCAAGGTGTGGATCTACATCTACATCTACATCCATACTCCGCAAGCCACCTGACGGTGTGTGGCGGAGGGTACCTTGAGTACCTCTATCGGTTCTCCCTTCTATTCCAGTCTCGTATTGTTCGTGGAAAGAAGGATTGTCGGTATGCCTCTGTGTGGGCTCTAATCTCTCTGATTTTATCCTCATGGTCTCTTCGCGAGATATACGTAGGAGGGAGCAATATACTGCTTGACTCTTCGGTGAAGGTATGTTCTGGAAACTTTGACAAAAGCCCTTACCGAGCTACTGAGCGTCTCTCCTGCAGAGTCTTCCACTGGAGTTTATCTGTCATCTCCGTAAAGCTTTCGCGATTACTAAAAGATCCTGTAACGAAGCGCGCTGCTCTCCGTTGGATCTTCTCTATATCTTCTATCAACCCTATCTGGTACGGATCCCACACTGCTGAGCAGTATTCAAGCAGTGGGCGAACAAGCGTACTGTAACCTACTTCCTTTGTTTTCGGATTGCATTTCCTTAGGATTCTTCCAATGAATCTCAGTCTGGCAGCTGCTTTACCGACGATCAACATTATATGATCATTCCATTTTAAATCACTCGTAATGCGTACTCCCAGATAATTTATGGTATTAACTGCTTCCAGTTGCTGACCTGCTATTTTGTAGCTAAATGATAAAGAATCTATCTTTCTGTGTATTCGCAGCACATTACACTTGTCTACATTGAGATTCAATTGCCATTCCCTGCACCATGCGTCAATTCGCTGCATTTCAGTACAATTTTCCATTGTTACAACCTCTCGATACACCACAGCATCATCTGCAAAAAGCCTCAGTGAACTTCTGATGTCATCCACCAGGTCATTTATGTATATTGTGAATAGCAACGGTCCTATGACACTTCCCTGCGGCACACTGAAATCACTCTTACTTCGGAAGACTTCTCTCTATTGAGAATGACATGCTGCGTCCTGTTATCTAGGAACTCCTCAATCCAATCACACAATTGGTCTGACAGTCCATATGCTCTTACTTTGTTCATTAAACGACTGTGGGGAACTGTATCGAACGCCTTGCGGAAGTCAAGAAACACGGCATCTACCTGTGAACCCGTGTCTATGGCCCTCTGAGTCTCGTGGACGAATAGCGCGAGCTGGCGTTCACATACTATAGGCGTCGTTTAAGAACGGATTTTTTCAAATTCCATCCGTAAGGGGGTGAAATATGGGATGAAGGATTTTTTCTGAAAAATGCCGCTGTTAACCCTTAACTCGTGAGGTGACTTTCCTGTACATATATCACGGGGTGGGGTCTCTGGGACCCCTATGTTTAAACCGAGATTTAAGGCAAAAATCATTTGAAATTTTTAATTTATGCTCTATAACATTTATTTTTACAATTATTTAAGTGTTGTTTAAATACGTCTATTTTATTTTATTGCACTAAACAAAGCCTGCAGCATTTCACTATGTATCACACAAAAGCCCATAATTTTGTGTGCTTCTTTTAAATAGTACACATAAATAGACTGTTATAGTACTGAATTTTACATCCTGAAAAAATATACTCTCTCTGTAGCAAATATATTTCCAAATGAAACTAAATTCCAAGGTTTAAAATTGCGCATAAAAATTCCACCCAATAGGTACAAAAAGTCTGTCAAACTGACATTCATTGCTGGGAACTACATTTTTATCACCACTCAGAACGCATTCGATTTTAACAGACAGTTTAAGTATTTCAATGAAGAAACAGTCAAATCCCCATCAGAACTTTCCTGAAGTTCTTCCTTTGAATGATACTCTTGTTTAATAGCAGAACACTGATCACTGGCTAATGTAAGGTAGTCGCCTTTTTCGATTTTCTCTTGGCCTATATCACTGACAAATTTCATCCATAGACAGACTAACAATTTCATCAAACTCGGTAAAGTTAAAAATCACACACTCCTGCCAACGCATTTTGACCTGTACGGTGCCGTACTGAAGAAAGAGGGTACGTAGTTCACGAGGCGCGGTCTTGGAGACTCCAACACATATCAGTAACACGCGTCAACAATAAACACACGAGGTGTCACTCCGTATCTCGCCAACGTTCGGCGCTGACGTGCGTAAAAGCTGCGCGCGTTAGTTCCAGTACGTATGGCAGCCTAACAGTCTTATTTCTCGGGCCAATCCCTTAACTTCGTTCCAGGTCAGTTCTGTTGGGTTCATATTGTAACGGTACATTGGCAAATGTGAAAATGCAGCATTTGTGTGGTGTCCTCGCTGATGGGAAAATGATTGTTTTGCATATTTCTACGACACTTCTGTGGGATAAACCAACGGACATAGTCCAAATAAAGAGTATTGCGACTTTTATTTTTGCCTTCAAAAATTAATCTGTTATAGTTCCTTAGTTTAAGCAACCTTTATTACCACACTTTCATAAAATATAGATAATTAAGAATATATATTTGAAACGAAAACAGGAATTCCGCTTGCAATATTTAATTAGAAATAAGAACACGTGCAATATTCATAAAAATGATGATGAATTTAACAATTACGAGATGTAGGTATTTCAAATTGAACGAGAAAAAGAAGCGTCTCGGGCAAGACTTGACCCAGCGAAACATGAACTGCAGTAAATTATCGATCTACAATGTTACCGATACGGCTATACATACACAGTCAGTTGCTCTGTCAACTGTATTTAATACTCCCTCGAAAAACTTCAATGCCGATTGCCTCTGTGAGTCTGTGAAAAATATTAAGAATAACCTATTTCTTGGCACTATTTAACCGTGTTCCCCACGCGCGTTTCACTGCGGTACAGTAAGCAACCTCAACCATTTTCACACAACGCGACAATCAGAGCACAACAGTGCAGACACTGTGACTGTTCACCACTTTTGAAATAAAACTACTTGACTAAAGCGTGATTAAGAAAACCGTTGATGACTGTTAATACATTTGAATATCTTAAAGATTCATTCAACGTAACTTAATAATAATGTATCTAATACATAAGTTGAACATACTTCCAAGAGCGTAACACCACCAGTGTACGTGTGCTACGGCTTCTGACCAGTCATCGCGTTTGTGTTTGTTTACATCAGGTTTATTCTTTTGATGAACGGAGTATACATGTTACGCATCCATGGCAAACTAAAGGTGTCTGTTCCCATTATTAAGGAAGGTATTTGATACTTGGTACTTAATGGAATTAAGAAAAATGTTGAAGGGGGCCCCACCAATATATCTTTCTTTTCACAGAACCTGTTCATTTGACAATATATAAACTGTGTACAGATAATCCAAGCATTTAACCATAAAATTTTATTCAACAAAATGAACTAATTTGAAAAATTCTTTTGCCCTTAAACCTGAAACTGAATAAAATTTTACTCTTTGCAAAAGAAATGTGAAGTGCTGAATTGCAAAACAGCAAACAACATGACAGTGATTACAAGATGACTGGACCTGGAACCCGTCCGTATTGGCTGAAACAGCGGTGTTTACTACCGCTCTGGACGCAGTCTGTCTTACTAAATGCCCGCTGCAACACATGAAAACATTATAAGCACCACTGATGACAAGAGTGATTCAGTTACTCAAAAGAAATGACTTAAAAAAATGGCTCTGAGCACTATGGGACTTAACAGCTGTCGTCATCAGTCCCCTAGAACTTAGGACTACTTAAACCTAACTAACCTAAGGACATCACACACATCCATGCCCGAGTCAGGATTCGAACCTGCGACCGTAGAGAAATGACTTAATTTTGTTTGAAAGTTGTATGTCGAAATGTTCGGGGTTAACGTGCGCACCTGTGCTTAATGGTTAAACAGATTAGCAAACAATATGACAATAATAAGGGTTACTTCAAATCAACCAACCTCGTAATTGCAGTTGGCAACCGAGATGCGAACAGATCCAAACCCGGCCCTTCTGACAATTGACTAAAACCCTGGTGACAGTGGCCGAGCGGTTAAAGGCGCTACAGTCTGGAACCGCGCGACCGCTACGGTCGCAGGTTCGAATCCTGCCTCGGGCATGGATGTGTGTGATGTCCTTAGGTTAGTTAGGTTTAAGTAGTTCTAAGTTCTAGGGGACTGATGACCACAGCAGTTAAGTCCCATAGTGCTCAGAGCCATTTGAACCTGGTGATAGTTGGCTGATAATACTTTCAAGGTTAAACTGTTTGTCAGTTATTAAGTCCGCTCTGAATTAACGTCTTAAAACTTCACTTGTTACAAGAGAACTCACTCGACGGAACCACAAGATCCAGCTAAAATACACCAATAACAACCCGATCTTTCAAACACAGCAACACACAGCTTATTACAGCAGGTTGATCAGATTATAACTAATGACTGAGAAATGCAAATTGCAATCAAAGAATTGAACTGGTCGACAGCTAAATCTGACCACAAGGTCCCTCTTTTGCTTAACGGCAACCTGTGCCTTAGTACAATTGTTCCGACAGTATTTACAATCAAGAGCTGATGAATTAGAACATTAAGGGTCGAGTACAAACCAAAAAAAGAAGGCGAGTTGACAGACCATGAAACAAATCACCACGAGGATTACAGAATGTTACTTTGCTTTATCAGCAAGCAGTTCCGTGGAACCACAGTGCGTCACTACGGTTACTGAGTGGTGCCAATGAAAGCCAGGTAGAAGAGGGCAGCCAGGCCACGAGCGGTCGTCCGACACCAATGTTGCCAACCAGCCGACCAGATGTCGGCCTGCTGCTTGTGGTCGACGCTGACCCCGGTGAAGTACTCCGGTACCTTCGCTCTGTGCAGGCCCTCCTTGTGCAGCTCGTTGTTTCGACAGCTCGTACCTCATGACCACCTCCTGTCGCGACGCTACCTTCAATCCCCAAACTTCATGCCTCCCTCACGGGACAGCAAACCCCATATATATGTATATATCGGCAAGCAAAGGCCTTCTGCGGCAATCATTGTAGGCAAAACCACCCCTTCCTTCCATCTCCTTGATTTTTATATCACGATCTACGGCCATCCTGTCAACCTTACCCCATCCTCAAGCACCTTGGCGCCACCCTTGACCGTCGCCTTTCCTGGAACCCCCATCTCCTGACAATCCAAGCCAAGGCACGCTCCCGACTATGCCTCCTCAAACTCCTCTCTGGCTGCACATGGGGTCTGGACCCCTCCACTGTCCTCCACACTTATAAATCCCCTCATGCGCCCCATCCTCTGTTATGCCCACTCCACCTGGATCTCCGCCCCTCCTACCTACTACAAGTCTCAATCCTGGAACGCCATGCGCTGTGCATCACCTATCGCATCCGCCTCTCATCCCCCACACGCCTCCTCTACGACTTAATTCCTTTCCCACACCTCCTCCTCTTTCTTGAACGGATACGGATCCTTTACATCTCCGGTAAACTTGATCCCCCTCACCCGCTTGTCTCTCCCGTCCTTTCCCACAATAATCCACTGCTGTGCCTGTACTCCTGAATCCCACCCACTCTCTCTTAGCACACTCCATACCCTTGCCCAAAGTGGCTTCCGCCAACTCCCCCTCCTGGCTGATGCCCTCGTCCCCTCCATCTACCCCACCTACCAGATTTGATCCTCCCCTTCCTTCTCCTGAGCTTTCCCTCCAGGGCTCCCTCTTTCCCTTCTCTCCCTCCTAACTTCCTTCCCCCCTCCTCTCTCCCTCTCCTCCCTCCCCTGGGCTTCCACATCCAACCCTACCCTCTCCCCTCCCCCTCACTTCCTCTCCCCCACTGGCATCCTCCCCACCTCCCTCCTACCCTCCGCTATTCCTTATAGCAGCCCCTCCCCTTTTTCGTCCAGTAGTGTGCGCAGTGCGTCGAAGATCATCGTCAGTGTTTTCTGTGCAGTGTTTCTCCGTTCCAGTGCAATTTCGCCTCTTCGGTGTCCTCCACCGTTCGACAGTGTACTCATTGTGCCTTCGTGAACGGTTTCACTTGCTTATGCAATTCAGTGTCTTCAATTCGAACATCTTCGTTATTTTCATTATGTGTGTCACCTGTTGTTTCATATATTTTCTGTATAACCGTCTACATGTTATCTGTTTTATGGTTTACTGTGGCCGAAAGTGGCGTAGATAGCCCAATGCCGGCCTACCTTTTGTTCAAGGTATTAAAATAACAATAAAGAAAACAAAAGGCCTTCTGAAGGCACAATCCACAGCAACCAACTCTTCCTCAGAGATACTGGCAATGGGGCCGCAAGGGGGCAGTCAATAGTACACGTGAGCCAGTGGCGCCAGACAGAACAGCCTACTAACTCAATGGCGCCACAGCTCAGTAAAATGGTTCAAATGGCTCTGAGCACTACGGGACTTATCATCTGAGGTCATCAGTCCCCTAGAACTTAGAACTACTTAAACCTAACTAACCTAAGGACATCACACACATCCATGCCCGAGGCAGGATTCGAACCTGCGACCGCAGCGTTCGCACGGTTCCAGACTGAAGCGCCTAGAACCGCTTACAGTGTTTACCTAGATTCACCTAGGTTCAGTTGGGATAACACAACCTTCTTAAGCATAAAAGGAACTACGATTTGTCCATAATGGACAACGTCATAAGCTAAAAACTATAATATAGTAATACATCGTCATATTACAATAACTTATCAGGGAAACAGTCTCGGCCCCACTTTGCGACAGCAGTACGGCAGCAGCGGATGTTGTACTGGAACTCCAGTGTCTGATTTACTCGTCGGCTTTGAGCAGTGACGTCATACCTATGGCAGACACGCTACAAAGAGGCAATCTATGAAAGCAACGGCTCATATTCGTAAACAGACGAGTGAAGCATACGAAAAAATTACAAACACAGTTCACGTGATTAATTACTTAGCCACAAAGTATACCGACAAGAATTATAGGTAACGAAAATAAATACGAACAGAAAAAAGAACTATACATGTCTGAAATAAATTATTATCGAAATATATGCGAGTATACATGTCTGAAATAAATTATTATCGTAATTCATGCGAGTAAGAAAATCACAGAGAACCTTTAAATTGAGCATGGTGAAGTCATAATATTATGAATCACCATTAACTTTTAATACTAATTGTTAAACCTAATGGAACGAATACACAAGTAACGAAAATTGACAAAACATGGGGTCTAACTGATACTGAAATCGATAACTGGAACTGACCTATATAGCTTAATTCTAGGTACCGTTCCCACGGTTCGTTATTGGGATCGTTTTAACAACAAGTGTATGTATTAAAGTGTTACAGGATTTCTACGTGTCGTATTACTATCTTCATTACTATGAAAAAGAGAAAAAACTGGAAGCTATACTCACGATAGTTATTAGTTTTCGTAGTAGTTATGAGATCAATAAGAAATTTAGAAATCCAGAAAAACATAGTCCTCAAATTAACTGCAAAATAATGCAAAATGATGAGCCATCGAGAAGTGCGATGATTCATTAATTAGGTCGTTTTTTCAGCACGTGTGTGCACTAAAATGTAGACTAACATGATTTCTGCATTTGTAATTGCTCTCTGAACTACTTAAAAAAAGTTACTAATATTGGAATGGGTAACTAGAATTGACCTACATAGAAGGTCAATTCTAGTTACCGACTCCAATGTTCGTTACACACCGCAGTAACAATTACAAATGTAGAAATTGTGTTACGTTTCAGTGCATACATCTGCAAAAATAACTTACATATGAACCATGGAACGGTTGGAATCTGTAACTGAAATTTACCTACACAGGTTAATTCTAGCTAACGATTCCAATATTGTTTATTTTTTGTAGATATTCGTTTGTCATACTGGCTTTTATTTCAGAATCTAGTGGGTCGGTTTCTCCACGTTTTTACTACTGTTTCGTATTTGTTGTCATTCATTTCATTTTCTCGTTTTTCTGATACTTTGCAGTATCTCGCCGTCCAAAACCCTTACTTTCCTGCGCATCTCCGGTTAGATTCAATAATTAATACAAAATTAATGGTATTATATAGCAGTGTGACTTCATCATGCGCTTTACTGTAATGCAATTTAAAGGCTCTCCGTGCTTTTCTAGTCGCATAAATTGCGAGAATACCTCTTACCAAACATAATTTTTTTAAAAATTATTGTTGTTATTTTCGTTATCTTCAGTTCGTTTCGATATAATTCATGACTAAGTAAATAACTGCGTGAATGTGATTGTAATTATATTGTATGCTACATTCGTTTGTTTACGATTACGATCCGTTGTTTTCATAGATTGCCTATATGTAGCGTCTTTGCCTTAGGTACGACGACATTGCTGAAAGCCGACGAGTGGAATCGGGCACTAGAATTTATCCGTTCGCCTCTCTGTCCTGGACGCCATTTCCTTTTAATAGAAGGCTTCACAGATTTTCATAGCCGGTCGATGTTCTGCGTGTGCACACTGGGGCCACCCGAAGACACGAACTCTACAGACTGGTTGACGAACGCGTGTTCGAATCCTTCAGCTTTGAGAGTCTTGTAGGACTGAAACCCGTCTGTAATGACTTTACAACCAGGAAGTATTAAGTGCTTAATCAGACACGCTGATGTGGCCTTGTTTCTGGGCAATACTGTGACAACGAAACACTTCCGGGACTCTCGTTCAAATCCACCAAATACCCAAATATGATCGATTTCACTCTTTTAACGTCGTCCTCTCTGGTTCTTCCTTCTTGCTATGTGAGATTCGTCCACTTCAACAACTTTACGCGGTCCACCAATCGTTCGTTCGTTCGTCACTACCACATTACACACTTCTCTGCTAAACCCGAAATAGTCGCTCTCGGTATTAGCAGATAAGTCAGTTTCCGATGCTGTTGTATGCAACGTGTAATCTCGAATCCAGCAGGACACGAAAATTACGCTCGTCTGAATCAATAATTTGGAGGACTCGAACCACGTATTTTTCCTGATGCTGGTTCGCTTTCCGCAAAGTCCGCAATGAAATTGCAACGGAATCTCAGTGTCCACACTCCTCTTAATAAGTTTTACAGACTTCGCAGCACCACAATCAACACAGTCCCTCCTTTCTTCGTCCGGCAGAAGTCCATATTTCCGGAAAAAAGTCAAATATTTCTCTATGCTGGATATGCATGGAATTAGAGTTTTCCATGTGAGGCAATCCGCAGAAGAAACGTGAGAAGCAGCAGACATTACACCCGCTATCAAGAGAGACCGTGTTGATTTCTCAACGCAATCACAAACAATTACGGCGGGAATGTAATGTACACGAACTGAAGAAACAACGTAAAACTGATAAAAATGACGATCACAAATAATTGATCACAACGCGCGCGCCACGAGACTCCATAATCGATTTACTATCGCACGTTCGATATGTATCGTTTAGAGCCCTCCAATTTCGATAGGCAATCATTCTTGGAAATTACCCCCTTGCAACTCAGAAATAATTCGCGGAGGTATGTAATTTAGAGCAACTGAGGGAACGACGGAAAACAGATAAAAATGACGATCACAAATAATTGATCACAACGCCCGCCACCAGAGTCGCATGATCGATTTAGGATCGCGCGTTCGATATGTACCGTTTGGACCCCTCGACTTTGATAGGCAATCGTTCTTGTAAATTACCATTCATGTTACGCGTCCATAGAAAAATGCACTCTATTTGATGCCTATGTGTCACCAACTGGCAAAACCCACAGCTTTGTTGTTGGCTTACCTTGTGGCTGCTATCACTGATTTGCGCTGTAGCCGCGTTTCACGGTTCTCTTGAGATTTTTCTCAGTGGCGCCGGAGTACACTCATGTTCCTCGTCACTCCATCACACTGACGCTAGGCAACGGTTCTAGTCGCTGAAGAGACCCCTGTATTGTTGAAAACTGCCGCACGTCGCGATACGTTCGTGGTTTCCATACAACTGAGGGTAGTATGCACTGATAATAGAAATTCGACTGGGACAAGCGGGACATCACTGCCGAGGATGAGGTGCTCGTGGAATTACAAGTAAAATATGAAAAATTACGAGGGTCTCACCAAAAGAAATGCACACTATTTTTGTAAAAATACAGTTTTCATTCTGCATGTGTGAAACTTATACAGTGTCTAGATACATCCTTCCTGCTTGTTTTCAAACTTAGTTCAACCTGTTCCCGTGAGTGGCGCCGTCACAGCATGTCTTCAAGATGGCTGCTACACTAGACGTTCGTCAGAATCAACGTGCTGTCATAGAATTCCTGTGCTGTGAAAACGAGACAGTGGGAAACATTCACAAGAGGTTGTAAAAGGTACATGGAGATGCTGCTGTCGATCGCAGTACAGTTAGACGGTGGGCAAGCAGGTTACATGATGAAAGCGGGCACGGCAATATTGAGGACTGTCCTCGCAGCGGCAGGCCTCGTACTGCACACACTCCAGACAATGTGCAGAGATTTTACGAATTGGTGACTGCTGACAGACGCATCACAGTGAACGAATTGTCACGCTACGTTGGGATAGGGGAAGGAAGTGTTTGCAGAATACTGAAAGTGTTGGCGTTAAAAAAGGTTTGTGCCAGGTGGGTTCCCAGGATGTTGACAGTCGCTCACAAAGAAACAAGGAAAACGGTATGCAGCGAACCTTTGGGACAGTACGAGAATGTTGGAGATGAATTTCTTGGAAGAATTGTGACAGGTGATGAAACATGTCTCCATCATTTTTCACCAGAGACGAAGAGGCAATCAATGGAGTGGCATCATACAAATTCATCAAAAAAAAAAAAAAATCAAAATCACACCTTCTGCTGGAAAAGTTATGGCTACAGTGTTTTTCGATTCTGAAAGAGTCTTGTTTGTGGACATCATGCCTAGTGGAACCACCATAAATTCTGATGCATATGTGACGACACTGAAAAAACTTCAAGCTGGACTGAGTCGTGTTCGACCACATCGGCAAAAGCAGGATGTTTTGCTGTTGCACGACAATTCACGGCCACATGTCAGTCAAAAAACCACGGAAGCGATCGCAAAACTCGGATGGACAACACTGAAACACCCTCTTTTACAGTCCTAACCTGGCTCCATGTGACTATCATCTCTGTGGGAACTGAAAGACTCTCTTCGTGGAACAAGGTTTGAAGATGATGACTCCCTTGTGCACGCTGCAAACAGTGGCTCCAACAGGTTCGTCCAGAATTTTACTGTGCGGGTATAACGGCGATGGTTCCAAGGTGGCGTAAGGCAGTAGAGAGGGATGGAAATTATGTGGAGAAATGAAAATATTGTTCCTAAACGATGTATCTACACACTGTGAAAGTTTCAAACATGTAAACCGGCTGTGGTGGCCGAGCGGTTCTAGGCGCTATAGTCTGGAACCGCGCGACCGCTACGGTCGCTGGTTCGAATCCTGCCTCGGGCATGGATGTGTGAAATGTCCTTCGGTCAGTTAGGTTTAAGTAGTACTAAGTTCTAGGGGACCGATGACCTCAGAAGTTAAGTCGCATAGTGCCCAAAGCCATCAAACATGTAGAATAAAAGATGGATTAGAAATAATAGTGTGCATTTATTTTGGAGTGACCCTCGTAGGTAAAATGATAAGGAAACAGGAAGGTTTAGCAAAATAGATCAGTCAAGAGAATCTTTGATACATTAAATTAATAAAAGAATGTTTTGGAAATCATTCTAACGTATTCGTTTGCGAATTATTTACGTCCTTTACTCAAGTCGAAGATCAGTCTGCGTTATGATACGAATATCAGTTAATAAACCGCATATAACGTAACGGAAGGAATGTGATAGTGTTTTAGGACGCTGCTACGGCGAAGCATCTGATGTAAGTGGTTTGTAGACTGAGGTGACGAAAGTCAAGGGATAACGATATGCACGTATAGGGATGACGGTAGTACTGCGTACATAAGGTATAAAAGGTCAGTGCCTTTACAGAGTTATCATTTTGTACTTACGCGTTTCATGTGAAAAAGTTTCCGACATGATTACGGCCGCACTTTGGGAATAAACAGACTTTGAATGCGAAATGGTAGTTGGAGCTAGACGCATGGGATTTTCCTTTTCGTAAATCGTTAACAAATTCAATATTCCGCTATCTACAGTGTCAAGATTGTTCCGAGTATACCAAACTTCTCTCACCACGGGCAACGCAGTGGCCGACGGCCTTTGCTTAACGACGAGAGCAGCGGCATTTGCGTAGAGTTGCTAACAGGCAAACAACAACGCGTGAAATAACCGCAGAAATCAATGTGGGACGTACGACGAACGTATCCGTTATAACAGGGCTGCAAAATTTGGCGTTAAAATTGTTGTGGATTGGCAAGACAGCCAACCCACTATGAGGAAGCCGAAAGGCACGCGTTTAAACTCACGCAGGCTGGCGTGAGGTCTGGAACAGGACAAGGAAATTAGAATTTAGAAAAAACGTACGTATCTTCTGGAATACTTAACTTTAATCCGTAATTGGTGAACATCGCTCTTGACGGTACATGTTTTACAGCATCAATAGTAACTGGTAATTGCGCCTTGCTAGGTCGTAGCAAATAACGTAGCTGAAGGCTATGCTAACTATCGTCTCGGCAAATGAGAGCGTAATTTGTCAGTGAACCATCGCTAGCAAAGTCGGCTGTACAACTGGGGCGAGTGCTAGGAAGACTCTCTAGACCTGCCGTGTGGCGGCGCTCGGTCTGCAATCACTGACAGTGGCGACACGCGGGTCCGACGTATACTAACGGACCGCGGCCGATTTAAAGGCTCCCACCTAGCAAGTGTGGTGTCTGGCGGTGACGCCACAAAAAGGCTACTGCAGCAGATGATCGATGCGAATGCCTTTGCTAATAGCACGACATCGGCTGCAGAGCCTCTCTACTGGGCTCGAGACCATATCGGTTGGAGTCTAGACGTGTGGAAAAGCGTAGCCGTGTCATATGAGTCCCGATTTCAGTTGGCGGGGTTCGAGTGACTCCGCGAAGCCATAGATCCAAGGCTTGAAGAAGTCACCATGCAAGCTCCATAAAGTTGCTGTGTTCAGGTGGAACGTACTGGGTCCTCTGGTCCAATTGAACCAGTCATTGACTCGAAATGGTTACGTTCATCTACATCTACATCTACGTGATTACTCTGCTATTCACAATAAAGTGCCTGGCAGTGGGTTCAATGAACCACCTTCATGCTGTCTCTCTACCGTTCCACTCTCGAACGGCACGCGGCAAAAACGAGCACTTAAATTTTTCCGTGCGAGACCTGATTTCTCTTATTTTATCGTGATGATCATTTCTCCCTATGTAGGTGGGTGCCAACAGAATGTTTTTGCAATCGGAGGCGAAAACTGGTGATTCAAATTTCATGAGAAGATCCCGTCGCAACGAAAAACGCCTTTGTTTTAATGATTGCCACTCCAATTCACGTATCATGTCTGTGACACTATCTCCTCTATTTCGCGATAATACAAAACGAGCTGCCCTTCTTTGTACTTTTTCGATGCCATCCGTCAGTCGCACCTGATGCGGATTCCACACCGCACAGCAGTACTCCAGAATAGGGCGGACAAGCGTGGTGTAAGCAGTCTACGTTCGGCTACTTGGAGCCCAATTGCAGCCACTCGTGGACTATATGTTCCGTAACAACGATGGAATTTTTATGGATGATAGTATGGTTCCACTTTCCGACATACCTATTCTCAAATGTGGCAATATCTTCATGAAATCGCTCCCCACGTTCATCACTTACTGCACCAGAAGAATTCAAAATGACTGTATAAGAAATGCATTTTCAATAACATGTTCCAACCAAGTTTTCCATAATATGACAACACGTTAACTACAATCTCCTTGCAATTTATTGCTCGTTTGTTCCCTAAGAACTGTGAACAGACTGTCTTAAAACATTCCCATGCATGCTTCTCATCACCTTGTATTATTTCCTCAAAGCTATGGTCTCCAAAAAGCTCTCGAATCTGTGGACCTACAAAGATGCCCTCCTTTACTTTGGCACCACTTAAGTTAGGGAATTTTTGCCTTAAGTACTTAAAGGCGTCGCCATCTGTGTTCATTCCCTTAACAAAGTTTTACATGAGACCCAAATTGATGTGCAAGAGCGGGAGCAGAACCTGTTTTGGCTATTTTATACCGGATTGAAGAGATTTTCTGGTGGGCCACTCATGTTAACTGTAATGAGATGCACGAGCTCGGCTATCCCATCCACGGAGAAAGCAGCAATGTATTAGTATACCCTAACTACATACCTAATAGCAGTGTCATCACTTTCACTTGAAAGTGATGGCACCACCAATCTGCCATTGAGAGCCATTATACCTGATGGCTTCTAGTAAAATTTTCATGTTTTGGTATGACTCTTTCACATGCACACTATGCCCAACTGGAATAGAAGGAAGCTCATTCCCAATATGTAAAAGCACTGCTTCTAAGCTCAACACCGACGAATCTATAAAGTCTCCACTCACAAGACTTGTAATTAATTCTGAAAGCCTTCATTAGACCATTTATGTCCACACATGCCACAAGCCTAACTTGCATGTTAAAAAAAAGGAGTGAATTGTTGCTTTCTTCTGCGGTAGAATGAAACATTTACACTGCTTTCCAGAAAATTGCGCTGCTGCAATCTTGATGCTAAAATCTCAGCCTTAGCTTTAGAGAGCTCCAAATCTCTAATGAGATCACTTAACGGATTTTGAGACAATTTTTGTGGATCATCAGTTGATGATATATTTGGAAGGAACTCTGGATCTTGAGATGTTCATGATTCAGGACATTCAGAATCCCCATCAGAAGTAATCTCGTACTCTGTCGGTGGTTCAGGTTTTGGCAATCCTTCCCCATGTAGAACTGGACGTATGACAGTTGGAATGTTAAGATAGATCTCTGTCCACTTCTTCTTCTTAGATATTCCCTTATTGATAGGAGGAACCATACAAAAGTAGCAGTCACTGGCACGGTTAGTTGGCTCACGCCAGATCATGGGCACTGTTGTGGATTGGCAAGACAGCCAACCCACTATGAGGAAGCCGAAAGGCACGCGATTAGCTCACGCAGGCTGACGTGAGGTCTGGAACAGGACACGGAAATGAGACTAGTAAAAAACGTACGTATCTTCTGGAATACTTAACTTTAATCCATAATTGGTGAACATCGCTCTTGACGGTACATGTTTTACAGCATCAATAGTAACTGGTAATGGCGCCTTGCTAGGTCGTAGCAAGTGACGTAGCTGAAGGCTATGCTAACTATCGTCTCGGCAAATGAGAGCTTAATTTGTCAGTGAACCATCGCTAGCAAAGTCGGCTGTACAACTGCGGCGAGTGCTACGACGACTCTCTAGACCTGCCGAGTGGCGGCGCTCGGTCTGCAATCACTGATAGTGGCGACACGCGGGTCCGACGTGACACCACAGGCACTGCTAAGGGTCCTTTCCCATGCATCCAATTCCTGAGGCTGCTGGCACAAGTGTTACAGATCACATGTGGAGTCCATGGTTTATCCTGATCACCTATTTTGCACCCAAAATAACAACTGTAAGCTTTTTTAATCAATGCTGTTTTTGTGTAGCAAATGTCACTTCTCCACGCACACAGCATAATGTGTCAGCACTGTTAACACAAACTCGTGGCATTTTTGTTCACTTCAATAGCAGTCGACTTGAACATACGCGCAGAAATTCTTACGTGCTTAAGCAAAGTCACTGAAATTGAAGAGGAGAGAGACAAAAAGATCACTAAAATTGGTACCAAAATGTTTATACCCAAAATATTGCATACAAGTAAGACCAGGGACAATAATATAATCCATTGTTACTAGTTGTTATGAATTGGACAAACCATTATAATATTTGATTTTAAATTTAATATAAAAATCCGTATATAATTATCTCACCATAATAAAACGGCGTGAAATGAAAACTAGAGCTAATTTTTAATTGTCTTTGTGATATTCGCGATCAGCACATTAGAATTGGTAGGAATTGTCTATTTTCCTTCGATTTACATTTTCATTGTTGCACACTGTTGTTTGAGAAACCAATGTCCAAGCAAAGAAGAAGGGAAAGGATTTTTTAAGAGAAAATATTAAACTTAGTACAGGCGACGTTTGCGCCTGAATCGAAAAGTCATTTTGTGTTGTTTCCTAATGGTAAAATGAGGCTAGGGCAATAGCCCCACCACCATCCCCCCCCCCTCCCCATAGTGCTGCGGCAAAGAAGGGTCGCACTCTGCTTGCAATTGTCCCCACGACCGTACTATCTCGGTGACCCTAACAAAAGATCAACTGTCACCCGTTTGTTTGGTAGTTATATGAATCTAGGTATCACGGGGTGTGCGAACGGCTGTGTTGTCCGTACGTCTGGGTACGTTCACCCATTAATACATGGTCAATAGCTCGGTTGTGTGCTGTATGCCACAAACCTGAATTTTTCATTTTTATTTATAATAAAATGTGGCTTTTGCTACTTGATGTTTTGTATAAAGAACAATGTTCAGACCTTTAAATAAAGGCAAAAATTTTCGTAGAATCGTGTTTTGGCGGAACAGCTATACACCCTTTTAATAAAAGTACTAATTTTAGTCAAAGAACATGTCATCCTCAGGCATGTAAAAACTATATTAATTACAGCACGTGAATCCATGATTAGCTAATGCCCTTTTGTATGCCTGGGGATAGTCTCTTGTTTGTCTGAAACAAGTAGTTTTAATAAATCTAGGAACAGTTGTTACACCAAATAAATATTATTAGAAAGCAATAAATAAAACCTGTAAATCATAGTAAGAGAATTTTTTTAAATTTATGTTACTACATGACAGTGTTCATCTGTACTAAAATCCACTTTTCGATTTAGTTTCGAATTTTGTACTGATAATATTAGTGTTCCCACAAAAGAAAGATAATGCATATTTTCCTTTTCTTTCAACAGGTGTGAAAGCTGTTCTGCAACCTGTGGGGAATTCACCAGACTCTGAAGTTGGCGACATTGACAACTCCACGTCAATAATGGCGTCCAGTGGGCCTACTGTTCGAAGCAGAGCTCTGCTGTGAATGGACGCAGTAGAGGAAACCGTTCGGCACTCTCGAGGATTCCCCCTATGAAGAACGGCGGAAGATGTTCCTCTGTCGCAGGAGTGCAGGGGATGCCCACCAAACAGGCCAATCAAAAGGGAGTCCCCGCCAGAGGTGACTTTTGGCAGAATCCAGAGATTGTATTGTCTCTCCTCGTGCCAAAGATGTGACATACTTTAGGGGACACTTTGACATCTTTGACCAGCAAACTACTAATCGGGAAGTTCAGTGTTCTAACATGTAGCCCCGGTACGTTTTTCTAGAACAACATTATTTTTTTCCTCAAACGAACACATTCTAAACTCGCAAACAATTGCTCAAATTTGTTTTTATATAGGGTCTCGACGGACACAGTCGCCAGCGTGGATCTGGACACTAGTTCAGTACCATCATGGTAGTGTACAGTGATAACATTCGCTTAGTGATGACTGCTAGAAGGAGAATGAACTGGAGATTCATTGCAACTAATTTTAAATTTACTCACGTAGGCAAAAATGAACGTGTTGAAGAATCAATGCAGAACAGTTGTTCCTATTAAAATGATTACATAGAGTTCTGCTATTGATTAGAATCATCTCAGAGAGCAATACATTGGTCGTGGTTTTTCAGTTTTTTCTGCACGCGTATTTTGGAACGCAGAAGCAATAAAAACATCTGAAGAATTAATTGACTGACCACCACGAGTTTTTCTGTACTGGCTTCCGTAAGTTGTAAAATAATTAGTGACATTTGTTGAGAATTTGATCTAGGTGAAACGTGAATAATCTGTACTGAACAATACGCTTTTTAGATACAATTTTTGTTGTATTTTACAGCATTAAAGTGTGTTAAGTAGGTGAAATCGCGACATAGTGTTGCATTGTTGAAATATACTACCGGCCATAACTGTAAAGGGTCATATTTTTTTCTCCCTTGTTGACAAGTTTAACTTAGTGTTACCATTTCGCATTCATATAGTACAGAATTGTAAGATACGGTAGTCTCAATTGTAGGAGACATATGTCACTCGTTACGCTAAAAGGTAAAGTTATTACTGTAATTAAATTGTTTCCCCCTATATCAGAGAATTAACACGGCTAAATTTGTACAGAACGTTTATTTTTCCTGGCAGTGTTGAATCTGCCAAGATCTGCTGAACTAAATTTGTTGATGTGCACTCGTTATCGGGGTACAATACTAAATTTTGTGAATATTAGTGAATTTGTAAAATACCTATATTTTTCTGTGACTTGGCTAATCGATATTCTCACTAATCCAGGGAACACACAGAAATCCCCAAACCGCTGAAAATTTTAAATTTAAATACAGTCGTATTTACGTTGGAAGGTTCCTATCTAGTGCTAGTACTAATTACTTACGCAGTATGGGTCATTGCACATATCACATTTAGGTCGTGAGCAATTTCTCTTGTAGCATTAACAAAAATAAGTCCTAGCGCGTTGAGACTGACTATTGAATTACTCTACCAACTGCAGATCTTCTTTTACGACCTGTATGCTTGCTTCCCTAAGTGATTCATAGGCTGTACAGGAATTTATGAAAATCTTGAAACGTTATAGTAGGAGAATTGTAAGACATGAACCAAATTTAGAAATATTGCAGACGGTTGACCTTCGAACTATTGTAGCAATTTTGGGCCTGCTAAATCATTTCGTGACAAACATCGTAAGGAAAACTGTCTAAACTGTTTGGAGTTCTGTAACGTACATGTTCCCTCCCAGTGTAAATAGCTGTTGATTCAAATTAATCCAAGTGAGGTGAAGAATTTCGTGGGATTACTGGCTTCTATAGGAAATTTTCTATTCATAAAAATGTGTTATGGAAGTGTAATAGTGTCTGACACATCTTAAAGTCATCCATCAAGAAACAACAGTAGTTAAGTTGTCCAGTGTTGTGGAATCCTCTTCGCCATAAGTGAGCTGTTTTCAGACTGAAAACAGAGTTGTTGAACTTCCTCAGGTACAAAAACTGAACATCTGAACAATCTGTTGTTGACAAAATAGGAATTTGTTAGGTGTTTCCAAAATTTTAAAACGGTGGAATTATGACTGTTTGAGTTTGTAGAACGAAGTTGAAGATCTTTGTAGCAACTCTTTGGCTCTTAGACTACCAACGTGAGTCAGGATACTTGAGAACTAAGTAGGGTGTGTTGGCAATGCTTTGATCCAAAATACTGCACACAGTTGTGTTTTGTAAAGTCTCGGCTTAAGTCTTCACTGCCTGAAAGTTCTCCAGATTTCGCCAGAGAAGTCGACTGTGGCCATCAAGAATGTGATGCATGCCGTTTCGGAGACTTTTCGTCTGTAGATCATTACACCGGGTACAGGTTATGAGATATCTCGTAGTATGTGACCAGTTTCCTTCACGATTGTGGAAGTTGTCATAGTGCGTCGTTGCCACCTGCTCGTCTGGTGGCTGGACCAGCCGAAGAAGTTCCCAGTGAAGTGTTGGTGGTCGCCGCTGGAGTGCTGACTGGAGGCCTCTCCAGCGCCCGGCAGAAGCGTTGGCGCTCGCTTGCGAAGGCCGCCTGCCGGACCGGCGAAACACCGTGACCATCCTGTACAGCCGGCTGTGCCGTCCGCCGCGCGTGGAGGCGGCGCCAGGTGGGGGCGGCAAGCGCCAGCAACAGGTGGCGGGCGGCCGCGCTGGCCGCCCCCGCGCCGAGGCGGCGATGATCCAGCACCCGGCCGAACCGCTGCTTTCCACCGGGTCGGAGGCGGAGGGCGCAGCCGGGGGCGGAAGCGGGGGCGGCTGCGGCGGCGGCGGCTCCCCGTAGCGGTGGCGCTTGGGCGGCGTGGGCGGCGGTGACGTCACGGACGAGGAGGGCGGCGGCGCCACGGCGTGCGCCGTCGCCGACAAGGCGGTGTCCACCGAGGACCACGCCGAACTGGCGGCGGTGCTCGCTGCGCTCGTCAGGTCCAAGGTGAGCGCGGCTACCGCCACGGTTCCCAATCTACTTCCTTCCCTTCACTCGCTGAACTTCGAATGTCCTGGCACGGTCGCCAGATTTCCTATTCTCCTCCTTTTCATCCTCGTCGTGTCCACTGTAACCACACCTCGTACCATGAGCGTCAGTCTAATTAATTCTCTTCAATCTCAGGTTCTCAATTGTCCTGGCCTGTTCGCCAGATTCCTTATTCACACTCTTCTTCTACCTCGTCATCTCAAAAGAGAGTGAATGTCCTACCCTTGAAGCCACGTTACTTATTCTCTATCATCTTCTTCGCCTGAGGCAAAAGCTATTGTTTATTTTATTTTATTTTTTCGTTTATCTACTTGTGTATATAAAAGACGAAAGTTTCTTATCAAGTTAGGGGTAGAAGGGAGTTATACTAATAGTAATATTATAACTAGGTTTCACAATCAGTGTCATACCTTTATTATACACGGTGGCTCATTGATCGTGACCGGGCCAAATATCTCACGAAATAAGCGTCAAACGAAAAAACTACAAAGAACGAAACCTGTCTAGCTTGAAGGGGCAAACCAGATGGCGCTATGGTTGGCCCACTAGATGGCGCTGCCATAGGTCAAACGGATATCAACTGCGTTTTTTAAAAATAGGAACCCCTATTTTTATTACGTATTCGTGTAGTACGTAAAGAAATATGAATGTTTTAGTTGGACCACTTTTTTCGCTTTGTGATAGATGGCTCTGTAATAGTCACAAACATATGGCTCACAATTTTAGACGAACAGTTGGTAACAGGTAGGTTCTTAAATTAAAATACAGAACGTAGGTACGTTTGAAAACTTTATTTCGGTTGTTCCAGTGTGATACATGTACCTTTGTGAACTTATCATTTCTGAGAACGCATGCTGTTACAGCGTGATTACCTGTAAATACCACATTAATGCAGTAAATGCTCAAAATGATGTCCGTTAACCTCAATGCATTTGGCAATACGTGTAACGACATTCCTCTCAACAGAGAGTAGTTCGCCTTCCGTAATGTTCGCACATGCATTGACAATGCGCTAACGCATGTTGTCGGGCGTTGTCGGTGGATCACGATAGCAAACATCTTTCAACTTTCCCCGCAGAAAGAAATCCGGGGGCGTCAGATCCGGTGAACGTGCGGGCCATAGTATGGTGCTTCGACGGCCAATCCACCTGTCATGAAATATGCTATTCAGTACCGCTTCAACCGCACGCGAGCTATGTGTCGGACGTCCATCATGTTGGAAGTACATCGCCATTCTGTCATGCAGTTAAACATCTTGCACTAACATCGTTAGAACCTTGAAAATCAGCATACATTGCACGATTTAGATTGCCATCAATAAAACGGAGGTCAATTATCCTTCCTCCCACAATACCGCACCATACATTAACCCGCCAAGGTTGCTAATGTTCCACTTGTCGCAGCCATCGTGGATTTTCCGTTGCCCAGTGGTGCATATTATGCCGGTTTTCGTGCAAAAAATCTGTCATCGTCCCGTAACTTCTCTTGCGCCCAGTGGCAGAACTGTACACGACTTTAAAAGTCGTCGCCATGCAATTCCAGGTGCATAGAAATATGGTACGGGTGCAATGGATATTGATTCTCAACACCGACGTATTTGAGATTCCCGATTCTCGCGCAATTTGTCTGCTACTGATGTGCGCATTAGCCGCGACAGAAGCTAAAACACCTACTTGGGCATCATCATTTGTTGCAGATCGTGGCTGACGTTTCACATGTGGCTATACACTTCCTGTTTCCTTAAATAACGTAACTAACCGGCGAACGGTCCAGACACTAGGATGATGTCGTCGAGGATACCTAGCAGCATACATAGCACACGCCCGTTGGGCATTTTGATCACAATAGCCATACATCAACACGATATCGACCTTTTCCGCAATTGGTAAACGGTCCATTTTAACACGGGTAATTCATCACGAAGCAAATACCGTCCGCACTGGCGGAATGTTACGTGATACCAAGTAATTATACGTTTGTGACTATTGCAGCGCCATCTAAAACATTCTTACTTCTTTACGTACTACACAAATATGTAATAAAATATGGGGGTTCCTATTCAAAAATAAAAACGCAGTTGATATCCGTTTGACCTATGGCAGCGCCATCTAGCGGGCCAACCATAGCGCCATCTGGTTTCTCCCTTCAAGCTAGACGAGTCTAGTTCTTTGTAGTTTTTTAGTTTGATGATTATTTCGTGAGATATTTGGCCCGGTCACTATCAATGGACCACTCTGTATAATACACACATCGCAACAAGTTTTGCGTCATCCCGTTTCCCAGAACTCCTGAAGGCAGACGTTGACTATGTATATTGTATCACAGTCACAGTCCCTTCGACTGTTCAGAGATGGCACTAAACCTACCCAAAGACGTAAACAACGACACATGAGCAGCGCCTATTAGACGCAGGTGGTACGACAGCCGATCAGTTCCAGTCATTCCACCAGGAAAGAGGTACATGGTTCGTGTTGTCTGTAGCTCAGCCATGCCTAGACGCTCAATACCATGGTTCGATCGCTTCCACTTTGTTACTTTGTGCCAGGAAGGGTTCTCAATAAGTAAATGTCCGGGCGTCTCGGAGTGAACCAAAGCGATGTTGTTCGGACATGGAGGAGACACAGAGAGACAGGAACTGTCGATGACATGCCTCGCTCAGACCGCCAGAGGGCTACTACTGTAGTGGATGACCGCTACTTCCAGATTATGGCTTGGAGGAACCCTGACAACAATGCGTCCATGTTGAATAAAGCTTTTCGTGCAGCCACAGGACGTCGTGTTACGCCTCAAACTGTGCACAATAGCCTGCATGATGTGCAACTTCACTCCCGCCGTCCTCGGCGAGGTCTATCTTCGCAACCACGATACCATGCAGCATGGTACAGATAGGCCCAACAACATGCCCAATGGACAGCTCACTATTGGCATCACATTCTCTTCACCGACGAGTGTCGCATACACCTTCAAGCAGACAATCGTCTGAGACGTGTTTGGAGGCAATCCGGTCAGGCTGAACGCCTTAGACACACTGTCCAGCAAGTGTAGCAAGATGGAGGTTCCCTGCTGTTTTGGGGTGGCATTATGTGGGGCCGACGTACGCCGCTGGTGGTCACGGAAGGCGCCATAAGGGCTGTACGATACTTGATTGCCATCCTCCGACTAACAGTGCAACCATATCAACAGGGTATTGGCGAGGCAGTCGTCTTCATGGGCGACAATTTGCGCCCCCATCGTGCAAATCTTGTGAATAACTTCCTTTAGGATAACGACATCGCTTTAGTATAGTGGCCTCCATGTTCTCCAGACATGGACCCTATCGAGTATGCCTGGGATATATTGAAAAGGGCTGTTTATGGACAACGTGACCCACCAACCACTCCGAGGGATCTCTGCTGAATCGTCGTTGAGGAGTGGGACAATATGAACCAACGGTGCCTTAATGAACTTGTGAGTAGTATGCAACGAAGAATACAGGCATGCATCAATGCAATAAGACGTGCTACTTTGTATTTGAGGTATCGGTGTGTACAACAATCTGGACCACCACCTCTGAAGGTCTCGCTGTATGCCGCTGCAACATGTAATGTGTGGTTTTCGTGAGCAATAAAAAGGGCGGAAGTGATGTTTATCTCTATTTCAGTTTTCTGTAGAGGTTCTGGAACTCTCGGAAGCGAGGTGATGCAAATTTTTTTTTGGATAGTGTATGTGCGCTACGGAATTTTCACGGGTTAAAATCTTTTTACATTTTCATATTCTTGTAATTCATTTTTATATTAGTTCTTAATTCTTATATTTTATTACTATGTTTATTCCGTAGGAAGATTTTGTGCATTCTCTTGGGTGATACCGATCGTAGAAAGGTTAGAAACACAGAAATTCCGAACAGCACGAACATTTTGCGAATGCGGGTTTGACACAGAGACATTCCTTTGTACGAATCTCACTCGGCAAGGAAAAGTCGTTAACATAGCTGACGACTTCACGCGATGCCTTCAATTTCGTGGCAAACCACAACGGATCACTTTTCCGAAAACTGGTGATTTCAGTTGATTACACAGGCGAACGAAAATTTCTTTTGAAAAAAGTTTTTTTTTTTTTACTTCGGTAGCTGATCTTTACAGACTTTTATGAGCCGAATCCAAATCTAGCCTTAGTTTTCTTTGTATCACCCATAGTTCTCGAGCAATATGCTTTTTATCATATAGTATAAAAATCCTATGCTCTACGGTAAATGGTGAAATTAATGAAACGCTTTGTTACAACATAAGCATGGTTTGTATTTACAGTAAAATACTTACAACAATGATATGTGTTAATAGAAGTTTCATTTGTCAGCTGGAATTGATTTGTGTTTTCTTTCTCTTTTTTCTTTGAAGCTTCTTGTGTAGCTTTTTCTACAATGAGTCGCTTGCTGAACTTATCGATGAAGTAACCAATAGTAGTCCCTCATCATGTTGGTGTTCCAGTGGCTTTAGTAACATTTTTCTACCACTTTAATGCCGTGGTTAAAACGCTCTCATTGTTCCTCACTAACATCTCCCATATTGTGCAGGAAGTAATGAAGGTGACTGTTAAAAAAGTGAACTTTCAGGCTCATTAAATATCACAAAATTTTAAAGTTCTTTAACATTGTAGCTATAATAGAAACATATTCTGGGTGTTTTTCATGGCCTAAGAAATTTGTAACGACTTGCTTGAATGATACCCATGCTTCTTTTTCATTTAAGGTCATTGTGGATTCAAAGTTAAGTGTGGAAACTTTTGGCAGCGATACCTCGCATATGGTCTATCTTTAGGCAAAGCCTTTACAAAGTGTTTCATGAAGCCTAACTTTACATGTAGAGGTGTTAGGAGTACGTTTTTTGCATCTACAAGGTTTTTGCGTAGAATGTTCTTCTCACCAGGTTTTAAAGATTCTTTCACAGGCTAGTTCTTTCTGCACCAGTGTTGATCCCTAGCCCTACTGTCCCATTCACACAAGAAACATGGAAATTTGGTAAAGCCACCTTGCTGACCAAAGAGCATGCATGTTGCTTTTAGATCGCCACGTATCATCCAACCATGAGCAGAATAGCTTATTTTATTTAGCACTATCTCTAGGCTTTCATAGCTTTCTTTCATATGCACGGAATGTCCAACAGGTATAGATGCTTACGTGTTACCATTGTATAATAAAACAGCCTTTAAGCTAGTTTTGGATGACTCATTAAACAGCCTCTAGTCTTCCTTTTTGTATTCAATACCAAACTCATTTATCAGACCGGGAATGTCTGAGCAGTACACTAAATCACCTTCTTGTTGAGAAAACTTGGAAAATTTCTGCTCTCTCTTTCTATACATGTATATGTTGGTTTCAACTGCCAGCAAGTTCTATTCTTTTAATCTAGAGCGAAGCAATTCAGCTTTTTCTTTCGTTAAGCCCAAATTCCTAGCCAAATCGGTAAGCTCGGTCTGAGTAAAGAATTTGGCCTCTAGACTTTGTATTACAGTGGAATTTATCATCATCTGGTTCATCTAAATTGCCTCATCCACCCGATAGTCCAGACCTGGTACCCGGACACTTCCATCTGTTTGGGCCGCTTAAAGATTCTCCATGGGGAACACATTCTGAAGATGACGGGAGTGTCAGACTTGCAGTGAAAACATGGCCCCGCCTACAGAACAAGAGCTTCTACCAGCAGGGAATGCATGGTGTTCCACAGCGTTGACTTACGGCCATAAAACGTGATGGAGACTACGTAGAAAAACAGGACGTGACCAAGACATGTTGACGTATATTGTCACCAAATTCTGAGAAAAAAAATTAGGGCATTACGTATTGAACGACCCTCGTATACATTTCACTTGGCTCCTGTAGTATTAATGTAGAAGTAGTTGCAATGTATGGTCCAAGTTTTATCATGCTATGTTGCTTGTCAATGGCAAATGATGCGAAAGCTATTTTCTTCCCTACGTTTTGCACAACAGTGTACCTTGCAAAACTTGAGAACAATTAAGCTGAAATGAAACATGAAACATGATATGTCTGCGTAAGCAGAAGACACTAACGATCAAAGTCCGAAAACAATTTATTGGGCTGTTCAATATACCAAAACAAATTCTCCAAGTATAACACCAACACAAAACAGTGATCCGTCTTCGAATCACATCTACATACAGGAACAATATAGAAAACAACTGAAATAATTTCCTACTAGTCTCCGCCAGAGAGTTCTACGATATACCAAGCCTATTCCAGAGATCAGCGAGAAGATCCAAGCCGGGCTGCCGGGGCGGCAGCTATCCACGTCTGCTGGCGGTTGATGAACTGCCGATGTGCGGCCTAGCGCCGGCCTCTATAGCGCTTCGGCGGATGAGTACCTCGGAACTATTTTCCAGCACGTGGTTTGACGTGTGAAAATAGTTCCGGGATCTAAAGGGACCTCTTCCTTATGTTTATGTGGGCCGGTAGTGGCTCCTGGTGGCCGCTGGTGTCTTTGCTGTGTTGTTGTTGTTGTTGTTGTTGTGGCCGTTCATCAATATTGCCTGTCGGTTGTGTAGTGCTTCGGTGCGCCTGCGAGGCGGGCAACCGCGGCTGCAGGCTGTCAGTTTGGTTGCTGATACTCTAGGCATTTCTCAAAACACATTATCGTATAGTGATTTTCTATTTAACTTTTAGTGAAAGATTCTTCTATTTTTGTTTGTCGTCTAATATGCTAAAATAATCAGAGGATTCAAATTGATTCAGCATTTTCTTAATAAACGTGTTCAGACTGGAAATGGACATGGTCGGCTGCATTCGGCATGTCACAGGTAGTTAAGACACGGCATGTGTGTGTGTGTGTCTGGCTGCAGGTGACGGCGATCCAGAGGCACTCGTCGTCGACGTCATCGTCTGAGAGGCGCCGAAGGGCGCACTGCACCTCCCAGGTGGACGTCGGCCTCCTGTCCTCGGGCATCCTCTTCCCCCGCAAGAGGTACCGGCACCACCGCAGGAGGCACCGGAGGTACGTCGCAACACAGAGGCTAAAGTGGGACCGGCATCTACGTCTTCGTTGAACCTTTATGGATCGTGGGACGACGGCTGGCATGAACTGTTTGATGCAATAATTTACCAACATCCGTATGTAGTGAAAATTTGTTTTATTTTATGTGCTGCCATCAATGGAATGCAGAAACTGGTAGCATAAAGAAGTTCATAAAATAAAATAAATTTCTACAATACATGCGGCTGTTGGTAAATTATTGCATCAAGAAATTTGATATTACAGGTTGCCTATAAAGTTAGTCCCTGAGCACAAAAATTTATTTCCAAGGAACAATGCGGTTTGTTGCAAATGATATACTATGTGATCAAAAGTATCCGGACACCTGGCTGAAAATGACTTACAAGTTCGGGGCGCTCTCCATCGATAATGCAGGAATTCAGTATGGTGCTGCCCTTGACGACAGCTTCCACTCTCGCAGGTAAACGTTCATTCAGGTGCTTGAAGGTTTCTTGGGGAATGGCAGCCCATTCTACACGGAGTTCAGCACTGAGGGTAGCTATCGATATCGGTCGGTGAGCCCTGGCACGAAGTCGGCGTTCCAAAATATTCCAAAGGAATTCTATAGGATTCAGGTCAGGACTCTGTGCAGACCAGTCCATTACGGGGCTGTTATTGTCGCGTAACCACTCCGCCACAGGCCGTGCATTATTTACAGATGCTCGATCGTGTTGAAAGATCGAATCGCCATCCCCGTATTGCTCTTCAGCAGTGGGAAGCAAGAAGGTGCTTAGAACATCAATGTAGGCCTGTGCTGTGATACTGCCACGCAAAAAACAAGGGGGGCAAAACCCCTTCATGAAAAACACGACCACACCATGACACCACCGCCTCCGAATTTTTCTGTTGGCACTACAAACGCTGGCAGATGACTTTCACCGGGCATTCGCCACACCCACACCGTGCCATCGGATCGCCACATTGTGTACCGTGATTCGCCACTCCACACAACGTTTTTCCAGTGTTCAATCGTCCAATGTTTATGCTCTCTACACCAAGCGAGTTGTCGTTTGGCATTTATTGGCTTGATGTGTAGCTTATCAGCAGCCGCTTGACCATGAAATCAAAGTTTTCTCAACTCCCATCTAACTGTCATGCAGTGAATCCTGATGCAGTCTGGAAATACTGCGTGATGGTCTGGACAGATGTCTACCTATTACACATTACGACCCTCTTCAACAATCGGCGATCTCTGCCAGTTCACAGACGAGGTCAGCCTGTACGCCTTTGTGGTGTAATTGTCCCTTCAAGTTTCCACTTCACTATCACATCGGTAACAGTGGACCTAGGAGTCTTGGAGTGCGGAAACCACGCGTAGAGACGTATGACACAAGTGACACCCAATCATCTGAGCACGTTCGAAGTCCGTGAGTTCCGCGGAGCGCCCATTCTGCTCTTTGAAGATGTCTAATGACTACTGGGGTCGCTGGTATGGAATACCTGGCAGTAGGTGGCAGCACAGTGCACCTAATATGAAAAACGTGTGTTTTTGGGGGGGGTGTCTGGATAGTTTTGACCACGTAGTGTAGCTTATACGGTTTTTATTGATTCACTGACACAGAGGCTCAATTTGTTTCCCGTTGAATCTCTAGGTGGGTTATCCTCTCCCCGTGAAACTGAAGTTAAAGTGTTATCACTGAATAATACCTACGAGAGTCGTCCATAAAGTAAGTTCCGTTTGTATTTCTATCCGCGGCAGCGCTACGATCGCAGTTCCGAGCATGCGCGGCAGTTACTCTGACTCAAGGAGAAGACATGTACGCCATTTTCAGATCGCTGCTGCCGACGTGTGCTTTGTAGTGCTTAATGTCACCCGTAACTGAAAATGCCACCGCGTGTGAAATCAGATCTGTTATTCGTTTTCTAAAGGAAATTTATCGGCAAATCTTTGAGGTTTACGGACAAAATGCTATGCTATGAGAGATTCAATGGTTATAAGATGGTTCAGACTGTTCAATGAAGGACGTGATCAATTGCACGATGAAGAAAGAAGTGGACGCCCGTCTGTGGTTATTGATAAACTGGTTCACAAAGTTGAAGAGAAGATTATACACAACCGTAAGTTTACACTTGGTGCCCTTGCTATGTAAGTTCCGCAAATCTCACGACCACTAATTAATAAATTGTTACTGAAAAAATGAAATTTCGAAAACTTTGCTCGCGTTGGGTACCCAAAATTCTTACTGAACAACACAAAAAACAACGGATGGGCAGTGCACTTCAATTTTTTTCACGCTACAATGAAGAAGGCGATGGTTTTCTTTCCCGGCTAGTCACGGGGGATGAAACTTGGTTATCGTACGACACCCCTGAAACAAAACGGCAGTCATTGGAATGGAGGCTCACTTCATCCCCAACGAAGTTTAGGGCTAAGCAGATCTTGACACCTCGAAAAGTCATGTACACCATTTTTTGGGACAGAAAAGGCATTTTGCTGGTTGATTGCTTACCACGAGGCCAATCAATCAATGCACATGGTTACTGCCAGACCATTACGAAATTGCGCCCCGCAATACAGAGCAAGCGCCGAGGATTACTGTCAAAAGGTGCTGTTTTTTTTCCACGATAATGCCCGACATCATACGGGAAATGTGACCATATCACTCTTACTGGAATTTCACTGCGACGCGTCTGATCATCATCCGTACGCCCCTGACTTTCATCTCTTCTTCCACTTAAAATCTGTCCTTAGTGGTCAACACTTCAACGATGATGACGAGCTGAAAGAACATGTTACCACATGGCTGAATACACAGGTGGCAACCTTCTATGAAGAAGGCGTACAAAAACCTTGTACCTCGCTATGACTAGTGCCTACAAAATTTCGGAACCTATGTAGAAAAGTAGTTGAGTAGTTGTAGATTTTTGTACACTACTGGCTATTAAAATTGCTACACCACGAAGATGACGCGCTACAGACGCGAAATTTAACCGACAAGAAGAAGATGTTGTGATATGGAAATGATTAACTTTTCAGAGCATTCACACAAGGTTGGCGCGGGTGGCGACACCTACAACGTGCTGATATGAGGAAAGTTTCCAACCGATTTCTCATACACAAGCAGCACTTGACCAGCGTTGCCTGGTGAAACGTTGTTGTGATGCCTCGTGTAAGGAGAAGAAATGCGTACCGTCACGTATCCGACTGATAAAGATCGGATTGTAGCGTATCGGTTTATCGGTTTATCGTATCGCGACACTGCTGCTCGCGTTGGTCGAGATCCAATGACTGTTAGCAGAATATGGAATCGGTGGGTTCAGGGATGTAATACGGAACGCCGTACTGGATCCCAACGGCCTCGTATCACTAGCAGTCGAGATGACAGGCATCTTATCCGCATGGCTGTAACGGATCGTGCAGCCACGTCTCGATCCCTTAGTCAACAGAAGGGGACGTTTGCAAGACAACAACCATCTGCACGAACAGTTCGACGATGTTTGCAGCAGCATGGACTATCAGCTCGGAGACCGTGGCTGCAGTTACTCTTCACTCTGCATCACAGACAGGAGCGCCTGCAATGGTGTACTCAACGACGAAGCTGGGTGCACGAATGGCAAAACGTCATTTTTTCGGATGAATCCAGGTTATGTTTACAGCATAATGATGGTCGCATCCGTGTTTGGCAGCATCGTGGTGAGTATACATTGGAAGCCTGTAGTCGTCATCGCCATACTGGTGTATCACCCGGCGTGATGGTATGGTGTGCCATTGGTTACACGTCTCGGTCACCTCTTATTCGCATTGACGGCACTTTGAACACTGGACGTCACATTTACGACCCGTGGCTCTATCCTTCATTCGATACCTGCGAAACCCTAGATTTCAGTAGGATAATGCACGCCAGTCACTACTCTCGATGAACTGTGGTATCGTGTTGAAGCTGCATGGGCAATTGTACCTGTACACGCCATCCACTCTCTGTTTGACTCACTGCCCAATCGTATAAAGGCCGTTATTACGGCAAGAGGTGGTGGTTCTGGGTACAGATTTCTCAGGATCTATGCACCCAAATTGCGTGAAAATGTAATCACATGTCAGCTCTAGTATAATATACTTGTCCAATGAATACCCGTTTACCATATGTTCTTGGTGTAGCAATTTTAATGGCCAGTAGTGTACAATAAATATTTTTTCTGTATCTGTACACGTTTGTTTTATGTAAGCAAACCGAACTTACTTTGTGGACATACCTCGTATAATCCGCTCATCATAAGAATAAAACTGATGTAAACAAACACAATCGCGATGATTGGTCAGACGCCGTAGCACACGTATACAGGTGTCATGCTCTTCTAAGTAGATCTTACCTACGTATTCGATGTACAGGGTGCCCTAAAAATGTATACACTTTTAGAAACTGAACATCTCTTTAATGAAAGGGATTAGACATACAATTTTAATGGTGTTTGATGCCTTATGGAACGACTTCATGTGGAAAATATTCAGACTGGTGTCAGTTCATCGCAGTTCTACGACGACAACGACTTAGTACTGAGCGACATGACAACTTTTTTGTTTCCAACGTAACAGCATCATGCAACCTTGCTCAATTTGCTCTCTAAAATCATCCAGTGTGTGTGGTCTTGCAGCGTAAACTGTATTATTGAGTGTACTCCACAGAAGGAAGTCTAGAGGATTTAAATGTGGAGATCGAGAGGGATACTCCACACTCCCTCTTCATCCTATCCATCCGGCATGGAACGTACGACTGAGAAATGCACTCACATCCAGGTGAAAGTGAGGTGGCGCCCTATCCTATTGCAAGTACACTATTGGCCATTAAAATTGCTACACCAAGAACAAATGCAGATGATAAACGGGTATTCATTGGACAAATATATTATACTAGAACTAACATGAAATTACGTTTCCCGCAATTTGGGTGGAGAGATCCTGAGAAATCAGTACCCAGACAACCACATCTGGCAGCAGTAACGGCCTTGATACGCCTGGGCTTTGAGTCAAACAGAGCTTGAATGGCGTGTACAGGTAGAGCTGCCCATTGGGGTTCAACACGATACCACAGTTCATCAAAAGTAGTGACTGGAGTATTGTGACGAGCCAGTTGCCCTCCCACCATTGACCAGACATTTTCAATTCGTGAGAGATATGAAGAATGTGCTGGCCAGGGCAGCAGTCGAACATTTTCTGTATCCAGAAAGGCCCGTGCAGGACTTGCAACATGCGGTCGTGCATTATCCTGCTGAAATGTAGGGTTTCGCAGGAATCGAATGAAGGGTAGAGCCACGGGTCGTAACACATCTGAAATGTAACGTCCACTGTTCAAAGTGCCGTTAGTGCGAACAAGAGGTGACCGAGACGTGCAACCGATGGCACCCCATACCATCACGCCGGGTGATACACCAGTACGGCGGTGATGAATACACGCTTCCAATGTGCGTTCACCGCGATGTCGCCAAACACGGATGCGACCGTCATGACGCTGTAAACACAACCTGGATTCATGACGTTTTGCCATTCGTGCACCCAGGTTCGTCGTTGAGTACTCCATCGCAGGCGCTCCTGCCTGTGATGCAGCGTCAAGCGTAACCAAAGTCGTGGTCTCCGAGCCGATAGTCCATGCTGCTGCAAACGTCTTCGAACTGTTCGTGCAGATGGTTGTTGCCTTGCAAACGTCCCCGTCTGTTGACTCAGGGATCGAGGCGTGGCTGCACGATCCGTTACAGCCATGCGGATAAGATGCCAGTCATCTCGACTGCTAGTGATACGAGGCCGTTGGGATCCAGCACGGCGTTCCGTATTACCCTCCTGAACCCACCGATTCCATATTCTGATAATAGTAATTGGATCTCGACCAACGCGAGCAGCAGTGTCGTGATACGATAAACCGCAATCGCGATACGCTACAATCCGATCTTTTTTCAAAGTCATAAACGTAAAGCACGCATTTCTCCCCCTATCACGACGCATCACAACAACGTTTCACCAGGCAAAGCCGGTCAACTGCTGTTGGTGTATGAGACATCGGTTGGAAACTTTCCTCATGTCAGGACGTTGTAGGTGCCGCCACCGGCGCCAATGTTGTGTGAATGCCCTGAAAAGCTAATCATTTGCATATCACAGCATCTTCTTCCTGTCGGTTAAATTTCGCTTCTGTAGCACGTCATCATCGTGGTGTAGCAATTTTAATGGCCAGTAGTGTAATAATCTTCATTTCCAAACCCAACGCTAAGACCAGGAGTTATCATTTCCAACATTTCCAAGTACGAGTCGCCCGTGACAGTGTTGTCAAAGAAGTACAGCCCGATCATCCGTCTAGAGGACAGACCACTCCAGACTGTTACGCCTGGTTAACATGCCTTTGCTCGGTTACGTGTGGATTCTGCCTGGCCCAGTACAAGCAATTATGCCGGTTATTTGTTCCGTCAAGTTTAAACGCCCCTTCATCTGACCAAAGAATTCGATCAAGGAAACGTTGTTCTTCTTCACATCCGTTAATGAACCACTCACAAAATTCGCTTCGCCTATCAGGATCATCCTCGTTAAGAGCATAAAGAAGTCTTGGAATGAAAGGCTTTAAGTTCTGAGACCGCAAAATTCTATGAATTCCGCTTCTGTAGATCCCAGTCTCACGAGAGGATTGCCTCACAGATTTCTTCGGGTTTCGTGTGTATGCCTGGATTACTGCGTCAACACTCTCATAGTCTGTTGAACTTCCCTTTCGTCCGCTATGTCCCTTCTTCATATTGTGCACCGTTGGTTGGTTGGTTGGTTTTGGGGAAGGAGACCAGACAGCGTGGTCATCGGTCTCATCGGATTAGGGAAGGATGGGGAAGGAAGTCGGCCGTGCCCTTTCAGAGGAACCATCCCGGCATTTGCCTGCAGTGATTTAGCGAAACCACGGAAAACCTAAATCAGGATGGCCGGACGCGGGATTGAACTGTCATCCTCCCGAATGCGAGTCCAGTGTCTAACCACTGCGCCACTTCGCTCGGTCGTGCACCGTTCCATCGACTTCAAACTTATCTCTGTTTCTTGTAATTTTTACTCTCTTCGGTCGTGCTGTTCCAAATTCAACTCTCCAACGTCGAAGTACTGTAGTGACGTTCTCTGTTTTCCAGTAACACTTTGGCATCCATTTCCGTTGTTCAAAGGATAATGCCAAGTTTGCTGACAATCCTGAAACAAAGGAAAGCATTGTTATGTTTTCCACTGCCCTCCAAATTGTTACCCATAAAAATTGTATTTCTTTCTCCTTTAATTAAAGTGATATTATGTTTCAAAGAGTGTATACATTATATTGGGAGACACTATATTATTACTAAGTTCCATTAAATGAAACTTTGATATTCAAACATATTAACAGCCATAAACGTTGGTCTTAATCACGCTTTAGCTACGTAGCTTTTATTTATAAAATAGTGTACAGTCACAGTCTCTGCACCGATGTGCTCTGATTGTTGGGTTATTTAACATCTGAAAGACAAAGTGATTGGCCCCGTGCCTCGTGGATACAGCGAATAGAAGCTGCATGGGAACGGGCAAAAGCTTTAAATCGAAGGACAGATGTGAATCACGGAGTGTGAACGGGATGCGACGAATGAATTTGTCTTCACCTGTAGCATTCATAAAAATCACGTTCTACACTTCCTGTTATGAGTTTCGCAAATATACAGCAGTTTCAAACCATAAGTTTGGTAGTAACATTACTTTATCTGAAATCTGTCTCTTATCTACGTATTTTAATCATGCCAATGCACACTATTTTTACATTAAAATTACGTGCATGTGCTTAATGAGTTAACATTTCACACGTTAATTACAGGTTTCAGTGAGGAAACCCCAAATTTCTTAAAAAGATACACGTATATAGTTACTTTATACTAAAAAAGTATATAGCCTATGTCTGTCCAAATGTGCTTTACGGTATCGTGCAATTCCCCTTTATGTATTACATAGTAGATGTTTCGAGCCAGATTATGATAACTTATGTAGGCAGTCATCTAACTCTTATCTCGACGGTATAGTTCATAAAAATCGGAATAAAATTAAATTTCATATTTAACATTTATTTTCATATCCCACTGCTCATATTCTTCTCTAAGCTTTGAGGTATTTGAATAGTGGGATATGAAAATAAACATCACAAAACTCAGCACTTGGTTGTCGAAAGTACAGGAAGTGATATAGTTATGTATGATGGAACTACAGTAATGTGCAGTTGATCAAATAAATATCTTGAACAACCACTTCGGACAAGGGTGGAGGAAATGAGGAAATAAAGCACAATAGGAAAAGGTTCAAATGGCTCTGAGGACTATGGGACTTAACTTCTGAGATCATCAGTCCCCTATAAATTAGAACTTCTTAAACCTAACTAAACTAAGGACATCACACACATCCATGCCCGAGGCAGGATTCGAACCCGTGACCGTAGCCGTCGCGCGGTTCCAGACTGTAGCTCGTAGAACCGCTCGGCCACCCCGGCCGGGAATAGGAAAAGGAAAGGTGATAATTAAGTACCTAGATCCTATTATTCGGAATAAAGTAAATTAAAAATTAGAAAATAACTATATACGTAACTGCAATTGACAGCATTTCTCTGTATGGTGCTGAACTGTGAGAAGTCTCCAGCGAGCATGAGACGAAATTGAACTCAATGGAAATGGAGTTTTAGAGAAGTTACAAGTTAAGAAGAAGAGGGAAAATAAGAAATGAAGTACTGTGAGAAGAGATGGGAGTTAGCAGAGATATTGCCGACACAATTGAAAACAAACGCCTGACGTGGTATGCACGTCTTAGCATTCCAGAGGACAGACGCCCTTCTAAAAATTCTCACTGGTGACCTCCTGGATACAGTAAAAGAGGGAGATTCTGGATCCATTGAACTGATGGAGTGAGGCGTGCGATGTAGGACAGAGCCATGCAAGAAGAGGACTTACAAGATAGAAGGAGATGGAAAATTGAATGTTAGAGTAGTGTAGAGGACTCGCACGGTCAAGAAGATAGAATTGAAAGCAATGGATGTATGGGCTTATCTGATACGAAGAGGCTGGCACAGAAAAAGGATGTCTTTGACGGTCCGCATCAGATCATTCAGACAACTGACGCTCAGAACAAAAGAATGTAGGTAGGAATGGATTCCGTGAGCTTTCGGAATTGCAGCTGAATGGCGTGGGCACTGCAGCTGATAACTGTTTAGCCACTTTCTGGCGAGTATTTTACACTGGATGCTGCTAATGCACGTCACCATATTTGCACCAAAAATCAGCACGGAGTCCCATGGGCATAGTTTACCGTTGAATTAGCGATTTCTGTCGAGATTAGCGCTCTCCTTGAATAATGGCTCCATCTGAGGTGCGCAGATGCATGCGTAATGGTGAAATTGCATGCATGACCTCTGTCGACTTGCGGGCCTGCAGAACTAAAATTGTCGCAGAGGCAATATAAATTTTCTATCTTCCTGAAGATACTGTAGAATCCGTTGTGTCCCCAGCATTATGAAGTTGAAAGCTTCCATCACGACTAATACACTACTGGCCATTAAAATTGCTACACCAAGAAGAAATGCAAATGACAAACGGGTATTCATTGGAAAAATATATTGTACTAGAACTGACATGTGATTACATTTTCACGCAATTTGGGTGCATAGATCCTAAAAATCAGTACCCAGAAATGCTACGTTTCGCAGGGATCGAATGAAGGGTAGAGCCACCGGTCGTAACACATCTGAAATGTAACGTCCACTGTTCAAAGTGCCGTTAGTGCGAACAAGAGGTGATCGAGACGTGTAACCATTGGCACCCCGTACAATCACGCCGGGTGATACGCCAGTATGGCGATGACGAATACACAATTACAATGTGCGTTCACCGCGATGTCGCCAAACATGGATGCGACCATCATGATGCTGTAAACAGAACCTGGATTCATCCGAAAAAAGGACGTATTGCCATTCGAGCAACCTGGTTCGTCGTTGAGTACACCATCGCAGGTGCTCCTGTTTGTGATGCAGCATCAAGGGTAACCGCAGCCATGGTCTCCGAGCTGATAGTCCATGCTGCTGCAAACGTCGTCGAAGTGTTCGTGGATATGGTTGTTGTCTTGCAAACGTCCCCATCAGGGATCGAGACTTGGCTGCACGATCCGTTACAGCCATGCAGATAAGATGCCTGTCATCTCGACTGCTAGTGAAACGAGGCCGTTGGGATCGAGCACGGCGTTCCGTATTACCCTCCTGAACCCACCGATTCCATACTCTGCTAACAGTCATCGGATCTCGACCAACGCGAGCAGCAATGTCGCGATACGATGAAGCCCAATCGCGATAGGCTACAGTCCGACCTTTATCAAAGTCTGAAACGTGATGGAACGCATTTGCCCTCCTTACACGAGGCATCACAACAATGTTTCACCAGGTAACGCCGGTCAACTGCTGCTTGTGTATGAGAAATCGATTGGAAACTTTTCTCATGTCAGCACGCTGTAGGTGTCGCCACCGGCGGAAACCTTATGTGAATGCTCTGAAAAGGTAATCATTTGCATATCACAGCATCTTCTTCGTGTCGGTTAAATTTCGCGTCTGTAGCACGTCATCTTCGTGGTGTAGCAATTTTAATGGCCAGTACTGTAAATATCTTCCTGAGGGTACTACAGATCCACTGTGTCCCGTGCATTAAGAAGTTGAAAGCTGCCATCACGATTAATGAGATCTTCTGTCGAACGTATTCGTACAGGTTTCTTAGTAACTGGCCACCCTCCTCCTCTTGACAGACACAGCAGCAGCAGCGCCTCGCCGCCGCGCAAGCAGCCGCGGCCGTGCCGCCTGCAGGAGACGGCCTTCTGCACGCCGCCCCCGCCGCCGCTGCCGCCCCCGCCGCCACCGGCCGCCTCCGCCGGCGCGTCCGTCTCCTATGGCGCCGCAACGACAGCCGCCGCTGCCCCTCATGCGACGCCCGAGCCGAGCCGGCGCGCTCGCCCCCGCGGCTACTCGAATTACAACTACAATTACAACTACACCTACAGCTGCGACGACAGCTCCCCAGCAGCCAATGGCGCCGCCTGCTGCGCCGCCCCCAGCCCCGCACACTCGTGAGTACCGTTCAGCTCTGCTTCGTAGCCTAAGAACCGTTGTCTGCTACGACTTTTGGTCGGGCGACTTTTGGTCGGGCGACTTTTGGTCGGGAGACTTTTGGTCGGGCTGCTTTTGATCGGGCGACTTTTGGTTGGGCGATGTTTAAACAGAGCAACTTTCAGTCTAATACCTTTTGCCCCACATCATTCAATCAACTTCCAGTGTAGTAACTTTCAGTCGAATCACTCTTACATCAATGAGATTTAGGTTGGGGAACTTTAGGACGAGCATCTGTTGGTCGAGCAATTGTCAGTAGAGTAACTTTTGAGCAAAGAACTTTCAGTCGAACATGTTTCGGTTGTAGGATGTGAGGTCCGCCAGTTATGCAAAACACCGTTTTTTCTCAGTACCAAAACATGTTTCGGCAACATTGTGCCATCGTCAGTGGGTTTTTGTTTTCATTTATTATGCAATGTGAACATTTTTGTTAAATGATTATAAAATTATGTGCATCTTTAGTTCAAACAACAGATCGTTTCATTTCGTAAATACCTTTACATTTCGTGTGCATGAATTTTCCGGATCACTTGTGTGTTACTTACTAGTGGCAGCTTGTCATCTGCAACGTAACGATGTTCATGTGAAAGTTTTTTGCTCGGAGTTAACGTATCTTCTAGAATGTATTTTAGTTTATCGCGATGGTTTCGCGCCTATATTCGTTTTTACTTACGTTTTCGAGTGGCAAGCTCTTGCATTCTCCGCATCATGCTGAGGTGTTGTGATGCACACGTAACTATAACAAGTATTTTCCACAAATAACGTAGTAAAGACACTTTCCTCTTCACCAAAACACCAAACCACAATCACACTGTGTTTTGGTTTGGCGCGGGATTAGCCGAGCGGTCTGAGGCGCTGCAGTCATGGACTGTGCGGCTGGTCCCGACGGAGGTTCGAGTCCTCCCTCGGGCATAGGTGTGTGTGTGTGTGTGTGTGTGTGTGTGTGTGTGTGTGTGTGTGTGTTTGTCCTTAGGATAATTTAGGTTAAGTAGTGTGTAAACTTAGGGACCGATGTCCTTAGTAGTTAAGTCCCATAAGATTTCACACACATTTGCACATTTGACTGAAGAGAATCGTTCAACGTGACAGAAGTCCAACCCTTCCGCAAATTACTGCAGATTTCAGTGCTGGGCCATCAACAAGTGTCAGCGTCCGAACCATTCAACGAAACAGCATCGATATGGGCTTCGGAGCCGAAGGCCCACTCGTGTAGCCTTGATGACTGCACAACACAAAGCTTTACACCTCACCTGGTCCCGTCGACACCGACATTGGACTGTTCATAACTGGAAACATGTTGCCAGGTCGGACGAGTCTCGTTTCAAATTGTGTCGAGCGGATGGACGAATCCGTGGACCCTGCATGTCAGCAAGGAACTGTTCAAGCTGGTGAAGGCTCTGTAACAGTGTGGGTCGTGTGCAGTTGGTGTGATATGGAACCCGTGATACGTCTAGATACGATTCTGACAGGTGACACGTACGTAAGCATCCCGTCTGATCACCTGCATCCATTCCTATCCTTTGATCATTACGACGAACGGTTAATTTCAGCAGGACAATGCGACACCCCACATTTTCATAATTGCTGTAGAGTGGCTCCAGGAACACTCTTCTGGGTTTAGACGTTTCCGCTGGCCACCATACTCCCCAGACAGGAACGTTATTGAGCATATCTGGGATGCCTTTCAACTTGCTGTTCAGAAGATATCTCCAGCCCGTCGTACTCTTACGGGTTTATAGCCAGCCCTGCAAGATTCATAATGTCAATTCCCTCCATGCCACTTCGTGTTGCGGAAGTCCTACATCCTTGCGGGGACCCTACATGATATTAGGCAGGTGTACCAGTTTCTTTGGCTCTTCGGTATAGATAACAGTATCATCTGCAAAATATCTTTAATGTTGTCCGCAAGGTCATTAACGTACAGCATGAACAACCAACGTCCCAACACCTTCCCCGGGACAAACTAGAAGATACTTCTACATCTATGAGTTTCTATCCAAGTTAACTTGCTATGTTCTTCCTGCCAAAAGATCCTCAATCCAGTCACGAATTTCCCTTCATACCCATTAGGATCGTACTTTTGGTGATAGAGGTAGGTGTCGTGCTGAGTCAAAAGCTTTACTGAAATCGAGAAATACTGCGTCCACAAGTGCGAGTTGGGTTTCGCACGACTGCTGTTTTCGGATTGCATGCATGTTGGTATGGAGTAGTTCATTCCCCTCAACGTAACTCATCACCTCTGCGCTCACAATAACATTTAAAGATTCTGCAACAAATTGATCTTGAGAATATTGGACGGTGCATTTTAGATGGCTTCTGATAGCCTTTTAGGTAACGGCTTTGACTTGTACTTTCTCGCAACTATTGGAGCACAGTTTTGTTTGTTCGAGAGGTCTGCTTAAAAGAGTCTGAAAGTTTGCCAGAGCATAGTCTATTTTCTTGGTAAATGCAGCTATTCTTCAAAGGCAGCTAACCACACATTACAGTGTGTGACTCTAAAGCGCTAGAGAACTAATGGGTGTGGTCGCTACATGGTGTTGACGAAGACGAGAAAAACAGTCTGCAAAGAAATCTTTGTTATTGGACGGGGAAAAATGATATGCAGTTTCCTGCAGTTTCATGGTAACTCATCAGTAGGTCTGCAGTAAGAAAGAACAAAAGACGTCAACGCCTGCAAACTGATTGCTAGCGTCAGCTTCAAAAAGAGTGCATAAACAGGGAGTCGGTAAGAGGCTGACAAAATGCGTCTTCTCTGTAGGCGCAGAACACAGAGTACTTCGGCTTTCTTCAGCATTCTGGAAAACGTGAAATAATGCGTTGGGGCGTCGCTTTCTACGTCACATTCAGAATGGAGCGTTTGTAGTACCGGGAAATACGTTTGCGAAGATGTAAAATGTCGAAGTTTGTAATTTGAGTAAACACAGTAGCGTGTAAAAGAGCTTGCTTTTTTCATACCCGACATATTGTAGCAGAAGGTACAAGTTTAGAAAGTATCTCTCACGCGGAATTCAGATTGCCCTACTTCTCACGTGGTATCCTATGAACCACGGGTGGAGGACAACAGGCAGATACCATAGTCTTATATTTCTGGAAAGTGTTTGATACGGTGCCGCACTGCCCCGCTGTACACCATTAACGAAGGTCCGATCATATGGAATACGTTTTCAGATACTGCCTCGAGGACATTCTTAAAGGAAAGAAGGAAAATCAGAAAAACGCACCCAATATGTTGTCCTGGACGGCTAATGTTCATCAGAGATAAGGGTATCATCAGGAGTGCCCCAGGGAAATGTGACAGGACCGTTCTTATTTCATAAATGTTGTCATGTTTCCAAACGAAACTATGGGTTCCGCTACGTCTTTATATAATAACTACCTTAGCACTCGCCGATTCGCTCGTGTAGACTATACGGCCTGTAGAGTATTTTATTTATTTATTTAGTCGAATTTTTATGTTGTTCACAAACTGCAACATCATCTAAGCTAATGAAGTACGCATAAAAACATGGTCTTTTTAGACTGTACTTTCGACCAAAAAGCGATTCTGGTACTTCGAGTCCATAGCTTTTGTTAATTACGCCTTTTGGACTCTTGTGGACATAGCTCCATAGCAACTTTCATCCCCTAACAAATATTGCTGTCCACTTTTCAAGAATGTAGCTTCAAAACTTTTTTAATGTAACGAAATATTCTCATAATTTTTCATCCTTATGTGTTGAATTTCCAAAACAGTCAAACACCTATTTTTTCAGTTCTAACTGAAAAGCTGAATTTACATTTTCATACATTTAGCTTTAAAATGCTTTCATAATAAAATATTTTCATAAAAAACCTCATCCCCTGTTGCAGTCGCTTGGGAGTTCAGTTTCCAAAAATTCTAAAACGCGGATTTTTTATTTGTAACGAATAAGTTACAGGGTGTTTCAAAAATGACCGGTATATTTGAAACGGCAATAAAAACTAAACGAGCAGCGATAGAAATACACCGTTTGTTGCAATATGCTTGGGACAACAGTACATTTTCAGGCGGACAAACTTTCGAAATTATAGTAGTTACAATTTTCAACAACAGATGGCGCTGCAAGTGATGTGAAAGATATAGAAGACAACGCAGTCTGTGGGTGCGCCATTCTGTACGTCGTCTTTCTGCTGTAAGCGTGTGCTGTTCACAACGTGCAAGTGTGCTGTAGACAACATGGTTTATTCCTTAGAACAGAGGATTTTTCTGGTGTTGGAATTCCACCGCCTAGAACACAGTGTTGTTGCAACAAGACGAAGTTTTCAACGGAGGTTTAATGTAACCAAAGGACCGAAAAGCGATACAATAAAGGATCTGTTTGAAAAATTTCAACTGACTGGGAACGTGACGGATGAACGTGCTGGAAAGGTAGGGCGACCGCGTACGGCAACCACAGAGGGCAATGCGCAGCTAGTGCAGCAGGTGATCCAACAGCGGCCTCGGGTATCCGTTCGCCGTGTTGCAGCTGCGGGCCAAATGACGCCAACGTCCACGTATCGTCTCATGCGCCAGAGTTTACACCTCTATCCATACAAAATTCAAACGCGGCAACCCCTCAGCGCCGCTACCATTGCTGCACGAGAGACATTCGCTAACGATATAGTGCACAGGATTGATGACGGCGATATGCATGTGGGCAGCATTTGGTTTACTGACGAAGCTTATTTTTACCTGGACGGCTTCGTCAATAAACAGAACTGGGGAACCGAAAAGCCCCATGTTGCAGTCCCATCGTCCCTGCATCCTCAAAAAGTACTGGTCTGGGCCGCCATTTCTTCCAAAGGAATCATTGGCCCATTTTTCAGATGCGAAACGATTACTGCATCACGCTATCTGGACATTCTTCGTGAATTTGTGGCGGTACAAACTGCCTTAGACGACACTGCGAACACCTCGTGGCTTATGCAAGATGGTGCCCGGCCACATCGCACGGCCGACGTCTTTAATTTCCTGAATGAATATTTCGATGATCGTGTGATTGCTTTGGGCTATCCGAAACATACAGGAGGCGGCGTGGATTGGCCTCCCTATTCGCCAGACATGAACCCCTGTGACTTCTTTCTGTGGGGACACTTGAAAGACCAGGTGTACCGCCAGAATCCAGAAACAACTGAACAGCTGAAGCAGTACATCTCATCTGCATGTGAAGCCATTCCGCCAGACACGTTGTCAAAGGTTTCGGGTAATTTCATTCAGAGACTACGCCATATTATTGCTACGCATGGTGGATATGTATATAATATCGTACTATAGAGTTTCCCAGACCGCAGCGCCATCTGTTGTTGAAAATTGTAACTACTGTAATTTCGAAAGTTTGTCTGCCTGAAAATGTACTGTTGTCCCAAGCATATTGCAACAAACAGTGTATTTCTATCGCTGCTCGTTTAGTTTTTATTGCCGTTTCAAATATACCGGTCATTTTTGAAACACCCTGTAAATACCAATGTTGACAGATGCAGCTTTAAAAACACTTTACAGGCTCTTTAATAACGATAACTGTATTTTCAAAAACATCTTTCATCTGCTATTTCACCCATAGGGTTCAATTTCCAAAAATGCTGAAACATATATTTCTTTATTTATGACTTAAATACCACAAACCAATTTTCGTAGGTCTAGCATGAAAGGGAAGCAGTGGTTGGGAAGGGAGTGAGACAGGGTCTCTGTATAATGAGCATGCAGTAAAAGAAACAAAAGAAAAATTTGGAGTATGAATTAAAATCCATGGAGAAGAAATGAAAATTTTGGGGTTGCCGCTGACATTTTAACTCTGTCAGAGTCTGTCATGTGCCTGTATCCTACAAAGAAAGGGTAGTCGCTCTTGCAGTAGCTCATCCGTAATGGAGCCCAAAGAGTTCGCAGTCCCACGCCGTCTCTCGATTAAAACATAAATCAATGCTGTATCGATGGAAAGAGGATATGAAGCGAGGTGGAACTCGTCGTGATAAATGTAACACTATCGATAGTGATACGTAAGAACGGTTCGTCGAAGCGAGACAGAATTTGGAACAGGTAAATCTTATCAAAATATATGTCAAATACATTGTAGGAGCCGGCCGGAGTGGCCGAGCGGTTCTAGGCGCTACAGTCTGGAACCGCGTGACCGCTGAGGTCGCAGGTTCGAATCCTCCCTCGGGCATGGATGTTTGTGATGTCCCTAGGTTAGTTAGGTTTAAGTAGTTCTAAGTTCTAGGGGACTGATGACCTCAGAAGTTAAGTCACATAGTGCTCAGAGCCATTCGAACCATTTGTTGAGAAAAACAGTCGATGAATTAATCCTCAAATATAAGGCGTAATTGTGTCCTGCCCGAAATCAGAAAAGTTCACAAAACTGGTGTAAGAAGACTTTGTAAAAGGCTGTGATTCTTCCGTACGTGGAACAGGAGAAATTTCATTGATACGTAGGGAGAGCAGACTGATCTGACCGTATACGATCGCATCTTCGTGGATGAGAAGAAAGCGTGCACCTGCACAGTAAAAGTTATCCCATCAAGGTGTACTCCACTTTGCCAGCCTTGGGACGTACATTATTCCCGGTGGGTTAAAATTTTCACGAAGAAAATTCAGAATGCTCCCGATTTGTTGAAGATAACAGAGCATTCGCCTTCGGGGATGATTCCATAAAACTACACTCCTTAATTGTGCATCAATTCAGGGCAACTTCTTTTTCGAAAATGGTTAAACGTGCATCGTTCGCATCGAAGTTAACGGATGAAAGAGAAACCTTTTTGAATGTAAATGAACATCGTGTTCCGGTATCGCTCTGAAAAACTCCGTGCGCCTGCAAGACAGCAGCTTTAATGAAATATGATTGATGCTCTAAAACTGTGAGTTTTGGTTGCTTTTACGACAGAAATCATCCCTATTTCTCTTGTGGCATAGCAAGAGATGCTGGCGATAGCGAGTAAGATTTTGTAATAATGACGTGAAAATTAACTTACTACTGCAAAATTGAATATTTTTTAATAATTTCACACAATGTACACTGTTTGTTGATATTCTGTAAAAACGGAAAAATGTGGGACTGTTCTGACTAAAAGAAAAAGCAAAAACCAGAAGAAATGGAGATGATAAACGGGTATTCATTCGACAAATATATTATACTAGAAGTGACATGCGATTACATTTTCACGCAATTTGGGTGTATAGATCTTAAGAAATCAGTACCCAGAACAACCACCTCTGGCCGTAATAACGGCCGTGATATGCCTGGGCATTGAGTCAAACAGACCTTGGATGGCGTGTACAGGTACAGCTACCCATGCAGCTTCAAGACGATATCACAGTTCATCAAGAGTAGTGACTGGCGTATTGTAATGAGCCAGTTGCTCGGCCACCATTGACCAGACGTTTTCGGTTGGTGAGAGATCTGGAGAATGTGCTAGCCAGGGCAGCAGTCGAACATTTTCTGCATCCAGAAAGGCCCGTACAGGACCTGCAACATGCGGCCGTGCATTATCTTGATGAAATGTAGGGTTTCGCAGGGATCGAATAAGGTTAGAGCCACGGGTCGTTACACATCTGAAATGTAACGTCCACTGTTCGGTCATCAGTGCGAACAAGAGGTGACCGAGACATGTAACCAATGGCACCCCATACCATCACGCCGGGTGATACGCTAGTATGGCGATGACGAATACACGCTTCCAATGTTCACCAAGATGTCTCCAAAGACGGATGCGACCATCATGATGCTGCAAACAGAACCTGGATTCATCCGAAATAATGTGTTGCCATTCGTGCACCCAGGTTCTTCGTTGAGTACAACATCGCAGGCGCTCCTGTATGTGATGCAGCGTCAAGGGTAACCGCAGCCATGGTCTCCGAGCTGATAGTTCATGCTGCTGCAAACGTCGTCGAACTGTTCGTGGAGATGGCTGCTGTCTTGCAAACGTCCCCATCTGTTGACTCAGGGATCGAGACGTGGCTGCACGATCCGTTACAGCCATGCGGATAACATGCCTGTCATCTCGACTGCTAATGATACGAGGCCGTTGGGATCCAGCACGGCGTTCCGTATTACCCTCCTGAACCCAGCGATTTCATATTCTGCTAACGGTCATTGGATCTCGACCAACGCGAGCAGCAATGTCGCAATACGATAAACCGCAATCGCGACAGGCTACAATCCGACCTTTATCAAAGTCGGAAACGTGATTTCTCCTCCTTACACGAGGCGTCACAACAACGTTTCACCAGGCAACGCCGGTCAACTGCTGTTTGTGTATGAGAAATCGGTTGGAATCTTTCCCCATTTCAGCACGTTGTAGGTGTCGCCACCGGCGCCAGCCTTGTGTGAATGCTCTGAAAAGCTAATCATTTGCATATCACAGCATCTTCTTCCTGTCGGTTAAATTTCGCGTCTAGCACGTCATCTTCGTGGTATAGCAATTTTAATGGCCAGTGGTGTATTATGAAGAAATTTGTATTAGACACCCTTGGTTGTGAACCATGACATTTTTGAAATGTTTACGAGCGGTGGAATACCGCCTTCGTGAAACATATTATAGAAAATGTGCTGTCGTTGAAGGCGGGACGGCAAAACAGTATGGACTGCAAGTCCCTCGTCAGTGACGGCTCCGCGTAGTGAGGCAGAGATGTGGGGCAGTGCAGCGGAGGCGGTTGACAAACGAGCGTGGGAGTGGCTGGCCGGTAATTAAACGTGCCACCCCCCCACCCTCCACCCCCGCCATTGTCCGGCAGGGCGCCACTTGTTGGCCCCCGCCGCTGCTTTATTGCCCGGTAATTGGAGGGCCGGAGCCGAGCCAGCTGCGGCCGCCGCCGTTGGCCAAACCACTCTCCGCCACCCGCTGCTGGCACCGCCGCCGCCGCCTCTCACCATTAAATAACGCACAGCTCTGTGGCGGCGGTCCGTGTCGTTTGTCCTCACGTCGCATTCTCCAAATAGCGCGTGTAGCCTTAGTGCTGCAGCCTCAAAATGCGGGGACTATTCACACAATAACCTACGATTAATAGCAACTTACAGATGGATCCGCATTTTTTAAAGTACACAGATTTATTGTTTTAACACTCAAACATGTTTCACCACAGTTGTGGCATCCTCCGTCCCTTTATTATTATTTTCGTGAAGTACGTACATATACGGGGTGATCAAAATGTCAGTATAAATTTGAATACTTGATAAACCACTGTGCGGTGTGCGTACTGTAAGACCTTCGGTACACACACCATCAGATTATTTGACTTGTCGCTCTAACGAAGTAGGCGAGTGTCAGCAATATGTCTCGTGGTCTGATCGTGGCGTGTTTATCTTCTGCCGTTAGGTCAGACGATAGAAATGCCACTTGCACGCTTAGAGTAGCAGATTGACGGTGACCAACTTTAAACAGAACTTGATTAATTTTCACACGCATTTATTAAAATAATAACCGGCATAGAAATTACTTAACTTGGTTCTGGACTTGGTACGTTAATCTTATTCTCACATATCGCTAATACTTGACAAAGTGTCTATTCATTTATCTTCATTGCTATGTACAGGAATATGGTAATCTTATTAGGCGCAGACTGAAACTTTACTACAGACTAATGCAGACTGGTACAGATTGGTGCAGACAAATGCAGACTGTCTAATCTGAGGTCTGTACACTCATTATAATACCTCGAGTGTTCAGGTATCACTGCGCGAGTGTGATCCGCGAGGAGAAAAGGTTCTACGTTAGCTGGAATCTCATTGGCTGAGTTACATATTAATACGCGGATCGGTGGAAGCAGAATTTGGTCCGTCTTTATGGCAGCGCCATCTCGTAGTGCGGAGACGGACGAGCGCTGCGCCTGCGCTGTTGTGCTTAGCGGGGCGCGCTCTATTGGGGAAGTTCTGTACGCTCTGGCTACGCGGAACTATGTACACAGCACAAGGAATACTGTAGATAGAGGGGTAAAAGTTAACACACATGCTTGTAATGACATGGGGTTTTATTAGAACAAAAAAAAAAAACACCCCATATTGCTAGACGCGTGAAAGATCTCTTGCGCGCGTCGTTTGGTGATGATCGTGTGCTCAGCCGCCACTTTCGTCATGCTTGGCCTCCCAGGTCCCCAGACCTCAGTCCGTGTGATTATTGGCTTTGGGTATACCTGAAGTCACAAGTGTATCGTGATCGACCGACATCTCTAGGAATGCTGAGAGACAACATCCGACGCCAATGCCTCACCATAACTCCAGACATGCTTTACAGTGCTGTTCACAACATTATTGCTCGACTACAGCTATTGTTGGTGGACATATTGAGCATTTCCTGTAACGAACATCATCTTTGATTTGTCTTACTTTGTTATGCTAATTATTGCTATTCTGATCAGATGAAGCACCATCTGTCGGACATTTTTTGAATGTTTTTATTTTTTTGGTTCTAATAAAACCCCATGTCATTCCAAGCATGTGCGTCAATTTGTACCTCTCTATCTACATTATTCCGTGATTTATTCAGTTTTCAAATTTTATACTGACTGTTTGCTCACCTGGGAGGTAATTTCTAGGCTAAGGAATGTGATACCTCAGGTGTTGTTGGCATTTAAATTATATGTGGCCTTTACCTTTGATTTTACTTTGTATGCACCCTGTGGATTCCGACCAAAAATCAGCCACAGTTCTAAATTACTACACCATGTCAGCTGCATATACTGTATGATGGATATTAGAAAATCGCCTGCGTTGAATTTTCGGTTTATTGTCCAATTTTTAAAATGTATATTCTGCTAGACACATGTTCTGGTAAAATTCCCAGGATATGCCCGATTCCAACCTTACCGTAGTATTATTTTGCAACTATTCAGCTGTGATACACTTGCTTTTATGTTTCAAATATATTCTTGTGTAGTCGAGCTGAACCTGTGGATGGCAATTAAAGTTTTGTGGAGCTTAGGTATTTCGAGTAGTATGTTATTCATTGATTAAGTTTCGTACTTCGAGAAGTGTTTATTAGTGTTTTATGCTGCGCGTTTCTAAATACTGCGTCCTTTTGTGTTGCTGTGGCTTTGATGCACGTATCACTGCATAAATTTACGTCTTTGATGAGCTTCCGGCTGTCATTTGTTTACTGCATTCTTTTATTTTGACTTACGCAGACTTTGAACCTATTCCAATTGTTTCTCTCTCTCTCTCTCTCTCTCTCTTTCTTTCCACACACACACACACACACACACACACACACACACACAACAGGTCGCAGTACTTAGAAAACGTGAATAAACACTAAAAAAATACGAAACGCAATCCATGAATAACGAATTACTCGAAACTTTTCACCATTTAACAGAACAATAATTTGTGTACTTGCAAAAAGGTTGATCGATCCTTAATTCAGGATCGTTTACCTGCGAGCATTGGAACTGAGCTCAGAACTGCGATATAACCTGCGATTATTATGAGGAAAATGAAAAAGTAAGAAAAATGTATGCTATAAGGGTTGACTGAAAAGAAATGCCTCAACCTTCGCAACTCCTCAACAGTTGGCAGCATTGGTATGCGGCAGGTAGTGGCTTATTCCTTGGCCTTTCTCTATAGCTCCAGTTGGCCAGAAGTCTTAGCATTGAACAGTTGTTTTGTTCCAGTGTTAAGTATGGAACCACGCGCAGACGGTCGGTCAATGCGATTTAAGCAACGTGCAGTCATTGAATTCTTGACAGCAGAAGGTGCCATCCCAAAGGGGATTCATCAGAGAATGAAAGCAGTTTATGGTGATTGTGTTGAAGTGAGTACTGTGCGTCGTTGGACGAGTAAGTTCAAAGATGATGAGGCTGTAACATCTGATCTGTGTGACAGAGAGTTGGAAAAATGTTCAAATGTGTGTGAAATCTTGTGGGACTTAACTTCTAAGGTCGTCAGTTCCTAAGCTTACACACTACTTAACCTAAATTATCCCAAGAACACACACACACACACACCCATGCCCGAGGGAGGACTCGAACCCCCACCGGTACCAGCCGCACAGTCCATGACTGTAGCGCCCTAGACCGCTCGGCTAATCCTGCGCTGCAGAGAGTTGGACGTCCTGTGACAGCAACCACCAAGTTTCACAAGCAGAATGTTGACGGATTGATTCAGGACGTTCGCCGTATCACTCAGAGAGAAACTGGAAGCACATACGGCATTTCACAAGAACGTGTGGGTCATATTATTGCTTTGATTGGCAGTCGGAAGATCTGTCCACCATGGGTACCCCAGATGCTGACTACTGAAATGAAAGCGCGCAGACTTGAAATTTGCACCGTCTGACTTCTATCTGTTCACGATAATGAAAGACGATCTGCGGGGACACCATTATGCTTCTGATGAAGCCGTTGAGAGAACTGTCAGACGGTGGTTGCGGAAACAAGAGTGTCGACTTCTTCCGTGACGGGTTCAGAAAAATTTTTCATCGTTAGCAGAAATGTATCCCGTAGTTATGTGGAAAAGTGAATATCGGTAATTAACGAGCACATTCTAAGGATTACTTTCGCGTTAAATTTATTAAAATATTCCCATCCAAATCCAGATAACGAAGGTGGAGGCATTGCTTTTCATTCAACCCACGTGTATGTACCGACACGTACTTCTCCATACTGTTGCGACAAAAAGGCAAATGTGTCACGAACATTTTGATACTTTATACAGGTGTGGAAGGAGTACCTGCTCAGCAGGGACGAGGATGTAATCGTCTGAAAGGCTTTTAAAGTAAATAGTTAAATAAACTAATTTCTGACATCTTGGAATTGACTGGTGCCCAAACTTTTGTATAATAAATATGTCACTGCCAAGTAACATAGTTGGATGAAACTTGGACCATCTATAGAAAAAACTGCTTACAGTGTAGTACAAGTGATAACTGACAGAAGTAAGCACTGGAACGATCAGAAATGACACTTTTATTGATCAAGTTTATCAATTTTTTTTCCTGTTACGGTACTCGTCGCTTCTTCGGTTTTCCTTGACTTTTTCCCCTAGTTGGTTAAATCTTATTATGTGAACAGGTAATCTTTCTGTACTCATTCTTTCAAGACGCTCATTTCAGTTTTCTCCTATTTTCTTGCATTCTGTTGAGGTTGTTGAATATATTCGGTTCTTCCCTAACTTCGGAATTTCGAAACGTGTCGGCTCTTACGTACCCCCTTAATACTCTTAGAATCTTACTTGATATTTATTTACAACCCACGATTCATTTTCCTCTTATAATATTTCAATATTGTTTCTTTCCTTGTTTTATTTCTCAGAATTGTGTTCATTGTTCCACACACATTCGGAAAGTTTGCTGATTTTTGCTCTGTGTCTTCGTGATACTCACACACGACGTCACAATCTAAATAACTGAAATATTTGACATGTTCCATTACTCTGTTGTTAATCACAATTATTGTCGATATACGACTTTTATTGAAAGTCAGTAGTTACACTGAACGATCCTGTTGGCAACGCTGGAGATAGCTCATATGGCGAGATGAGGGAAAACTTAATGCAACCAGCAACATTCTAAGTGATCGTTTTCATGATCCAGGTGTTATAGAATGAGCGTTATCGCGATAATGTACTCCCCCATGTCCGTATTTTCAGGGCTGCATTGGGCTCCAACTTCATTTCTAGGGTTTCTTACCTCATTCTGGACCCTGGGTGACATAGCGAACCCGGGGAATGAATTCGCTGATAGCCTGGCCAAACAGTCTTGAGATCGGTATTCCGTAAACAGACCTCCTGTGGGTATTACACCATCACGTTTTAGGACTCTGGACTACGGAATGACTCACTCTGACTTCACGAAACGAACTATGGGTGTGGAGGTCCTCCATGCAGGACTCTCATAAAGGATCTACAGACCTTTGCCGACTCTGCACACGCCATACTTGGGTGACTCATGGTCATGTCCTTTGTAGCAAGAACCCAGGCCACTGTTGTTGGGACGCCCGTTTGACGGTGGTCCACATTTTGCTGGACTGTCCCAGTCTAGTCGCCCTACGGCAGACTCTTCGTCTCCCTGACTCGCTACCTATGGTGTTAAGAGACGATGGCGCCAGCGACTGACTTAGTTTTGCGTTTTACTCATGAAGGGTGCTTTTACCACATTATCTGAGGGAGGTCCACTTAATTTGTGGGCCCATTGATGTGATTGCAGAACACTGAGTTGCCTGTTCTGGCCAGACTGGGCTGTGGATGTCTTGGTCTTAGTGGTCCAGCTCCGTCACACACTATCTGATCTTTTACTCTTCTCCCCCCTCTCACATGGTCTGTCAGATTTGTTCATCTTTCGTCTCTGTGTGGCTTCTCTCGCCCTGTCTTTGTTGCTAGTCTTTCCCCTGGTAAGTGTTGGGGGCTGGGGATATTTGCCCCCTCATTGCACTCTGCTGTTGGGGGCTTCCGGCTGCTCCCTAGATGGGGCACCTTTCCTGCCTTTCTTCCTCTATATCCCTATCTTCTTTTCGTCCATTATCTCGCCTTCATTGACATTTAGTAGACATTGGGATTTTCTTCCATTGTGTTTTTCGCTGTAGGCCATCTCTGATCTACCGTCGTGTATACCTGTGTGTTCGAAGAAAAAGGAACTGATGAGCAAGTAGTTTGGTCCTTGTGATAATCCAGCCGCACCAACCTTACCTCAGTCGAATACAGAGCCCTGACAGGATCAGTTTGTTCTCTGTCGGTCCGTCTGTAGGTCTGACCCATTTCTTCCAGGATCGGATAGAGATATCAAGTCGAATTTTATGTCATACACTGAGGTCTATTGTCCTTTGGCGGTGTAAAAAATTTAAGGTTGTAAGTCAATGCATGTAAAAGATACAGCCATTAATATCATACACTTCGATGCTTAAAAACTCGCTCTTCAAAACCTACACTGTTCTTACCGTTGTAGAATCATGAAATTTGTAACGAGAGGTTTCGCCGTACAAGTAAAGAAAAAATTCCGCAAAACTGTTTACTTTCAACTGGCATCACAAAATTTGCCATTTCTAGCCCATCTCTCTGTCGTTATGTTAAGACCTCTTTTTCTCATCAACGGGAAGTGAACAAAGTGAAATATATGTTCAATACTTAGGTCAACGGTCGCTTGGTGATGTAAAAAATTTGTTATAGATCAATGCAGTCATAAGATACGGTCAGTTATGTCAGGAATTTTTGTACTCTGAAACCCACTCATTAAACGCGTACATGAACTATGTATGTACGTAATTAAGTTCGTGCGAAACGCTCAGAGTGCGACCGCATCAATTTGCGCAGGGGTAGGGTGTCTTGAAACGAGAGGATAATCGGAAAATGCACTGGCCTGCCCATTCTCTCGACTTAAGCGCCATTGGGCGTATGTGGGAGACATATTTCAGCACGTCCACATGCACCAGCGACCAAACAAATGTCAGTCGCGCTGATACAGAAATGCAACGCTTTATCACGAGAACTCAGGACCAACCCTGCGGCCAGCAGGCGAGCTCGTTGCAGAGGATACACTACTGTCTGTGGTAATCACGCACCCTGTAAAGAACCGTGTCCCGCTTTCTGAAATGTCCAGGGGACCATCATAAATCGCGGTGCGTCTGGTATAATTACTGTATTGATGTAGGCGCTATTAATATGCTCCAAGATTCAACCAACTGCGTTACCTGACAGTGATGCATCCTGCGGAAGTTGCTTCCTTCCTAAAGTTCACCAGTGTACGTAGGGGCTCGTCTGAGGGTTGCTAGAGAAATAGGAAGAGAGAGGAGACGTTTCACGTCTGACACGTCTGAATTAGATCGTGGCCGTTGAAGAAGGGCAGAGTCCAGAGACATACAGACTAAGCCATCTGCCCGATAGAGGGCTTAACAAACATTGGGGGGGGGGGGGGGGAGTTACAGAGAGAGAGAGAGAGAGAGAGAGAGAGAGAGAGAGAGAGAGCGTGTGCTCTGCACTCCAAGGAGCAGCCAGCAGCCAACATGTGATGCTGCTCCAATGTTTCCAACTGGCTCCATACAGTGTCGCGTGCAGTTGCTTTTCTCAATAAAACACCGGGAATACCAGCGTCTGTTGATACTATGGTTGTACTTGACATGTAGCCTCTGACGAGAGTAATATTGAAAGAATTGTTGAAAAGAAAGACAAAAAATCCGAAATAAAATTTTGCATGAAAGCTCAAAAGTACATTCCATTCCAAGACAAAAAGACGACGAACAGCGAAGGAATTATCCGAATGGGACGGAAATCGGTAAATGAGATGTCCAAGACCCAGACAAACAAATGATTACAGTTTCAGAAATATTGTCTGATTTATTTAAGAGAACAACCTTTACAAATGAAGCAAATCAAAAAAGTGATGGTACACTTCTTGGCCTTGGCCTATACAAGCTATTATTTGGTTTGGCACTAACTGATAGAAATGGTGGATGTCCTGAGAGACATCACGCCAAATACTGTCAAACTGGGCCGTTACGTCACCGAAATCTCGTGCTGGTCCGAGGGCTCTGCCGTAAAGCTCTGAACGTTCTCCTTTGTTGAGCGATCCGGCGTCCTTATTGGCCAACGTACAGTTTAGCAATCACAGAGATAAGCAGTAGAAACTCCTGTGATGTGTGGGCGTGCATTTTACTCCTGAAATGCAGCATGGGTTCCCATGAAGGGCAACAAAATGGGCGTAGAATATCATCGACGTACCGTTACGCCATTAGGGTGACCAACAAAGGGGTCCTGCTATGAAAATAAATGGCCATGCAGACTGTCATGTGGCGGACGACGGTCAGTTTGATCTCATGCCACTGTCTGGGGCGTCTCCAGACACGTCTTGCTGGTCTTGGGGACTCAGCTGGGAGCTCTACTGTGGTGAATGGCTTACAGACCGCGCACATGTCTGGAGGCTCCCCGATCATTGGTGGGATATCAGCGTCAGATGTTTTTTATTCCAGTCTTTGATCAAAATATAAAGTCCTTCGAATTCATATTGTGATCAAAGACTGGAATAAAAAACATTTGACACTACCTGGTTCACTGTTTGTATTCGCGACTGTGTCGCATCTTGTGGATATCATCCTGAACGTGATGACAGTCAGGGCAGATGATCTGGGGTGCCGTCTCATTTCATAGCAGGACGCCTTTGCTTATCACCAGCGGCACTCTTACAGCACCATTTCCTTGCCGTTAAGGGCTAGCCATCCTGGGCTTAAATTTCAGCAAGATAATGTCTGTCCCCACACAGTGAGAGTTTCTGTTGCTTGCCTTCGTGCTTGTCGAACCTTACCTTGTCCAGCAAGGTCTGGATCTCTTTCCAGTAGAGAACGTTTGGAACATTATGGGCAGACGCCTCCAACCAGCCAGGAATTTTGACGATCTAGCGTCCCAGTTTCACAGAAGTTGGTGTGACAACGCACAAGATATCCACCATCTCTGTCAGTCAGTGCCAAACCAAATAACAGTGTGCACGAGGGCCAGAAGTGGACCAACACTTTTTTGACAGCCAATTTTTCTGATACTTTAATCGTTTGTTTCTCTGGGTTATTCCTTCGTGATGCTTCATCTTCTTTTATTTTGTCTTAGAGCGTGCTCCCAGACTGGCTAGCCGTCCTGTACAATCAGCTGCCTTATCCCTTCATCAAATAATCCTGCCACCCGGCCCGGTGCTTGCGCCAGATGCAGACATCGTCTTTGCACTCATCGGCGATCATGAAGTGCTGGTAGCCAGCCAGGCCTTCATATCGCGAAAGTGGTGAGTCACTCGGTGGCGAGGCCGGATGTAGTGATGATGTTGAAAAATCTCCCAACCAAAAAGTCCTATATGGGATCGCTCATTGTTCTAGATGAGAATGATTCCTTCGGTAATCATCCCGCGACGTTCATTTTGGATCGATGTTTGAAGTTTCGAAAGTGTCTAAAAGCAAAGCTTTCATGTCGCTGCAGTATGACGCGTTAACCTCGCCCAGTTTGTTATCGAAATAATTTTGCGATTGCAAGTGACTGTAACCATCATTTTGCGGTTTGACAGCATGTTTCGGGCCTATTGCGAGGATAATTGTACGCCCACGTTTGGGCTGTTCCTTTATTTTAGAGTTCACGTACCGCACCCTTGTGTTGATCTCTGGCACGATTCTGTTCGTAAAATCCTTCCCCTCTTCAAGGTTACGCTGGTGCAATGCTAAGGCCGAAAACACCCTTTCAGTTTTGTGATAATCTGTTACACATTTTGGCACCCACCGTGCTCAAAACTTAAGAGAACCTAACCGCTCCATGGCAACGATAAAGAGGGCTCTCTTCGAAATGTGGGGCGTATTTTCAGGAAGTTGTAAAACTGTGAACCAACGTCTCGCACGGCCAACTTCGTCAAAACGTAGGATAAGCTCATCAGTCACACCTCACTGCCTTCTTCGACCACTTCCACAACTGTGTAACAAGCACAGAATTTTCTGCACCAACACTCATAACCCAGTTCCATATAGACGACTCAGTCGATGATGAATTTCGGCAGCACTGACTCATCCTACATTAAGGAACGAAATGGTTGCAGATGTGATAACGCAATCCATTTCACTCGCTTGGGTCTTAACACATTGTGGAACGCATTAGAGAGCTTCATGGCGCAATGTGATCTCTAAAGTCGCCTTTTCCAACCACACAGGCGCCATGAAACAACAAGCATTTCTTTACTTTAAGTAACCAATCGGATGTTAACCTGAGAATAGGCATCGTGCTAAGATCAAGTGAGGCAGTACACTGGTTAAGACAGTGTCTCGTGCTCGACAGGTGTGGGACACAAATCCTGTTACTCTGGTTCAGGTTCGCATCCAGTGAGGGCTAGATACTTGTGCGTGGACAATTACTATCGTTGGAATTGCGTTATAGTCAGACTAACACAGTGGTTGTGTCACTGTTGTGCTCCTCAGACTGAATAACTGAATATCGGTCTGATGCAGTACTCCTCGTTAATCTACGCTGAGAAAACATCTCTACATAAAACCTACATCCACTTGAACCTGCTTAATGTAGTCAAATCTTTCTCTCCTTGAACAATTATTCATCCCTCCCCCACTCCCCCCCCCCCCTCATAAACATACACACTTCCCTCAACAGCTAAAATAACCACTTTTTTGGTGAGTCAGGGTGGCTACTATTAACTGAGCCCTTCTTTTAGTCAAATTATGCCATAAATTTATTTTCTCACGAATTCTAAATAACTCTTCATTGGCTATCTGATCTACTCATCTAAACTTCAGCATTCTTGTACGAGGTGCGTTCAAGTTCTAAGGCCTCCGATTTTTTTTCTAATTAACTACTCACCCGAAATCGATGAAACTGGCGTTACTTCTCGACGTAATCGCCCTGCAGACGTACACATTTTTCACAACGCTGACGGCGTGATTCCATGGCAGCGGCGAAGGCTTCTTTAGGAGTCTGTTTTGACCACTGGAAAATCGCTGAGGCAATAGCAGCACGGCTGGTGAATGTGCGGCCATGGAGAGTGTCTTTCATTGTTGGAAAAGCCAAAAGTCACTAGGAGCCAGGTCAGGTGAGTAGGGAGCATGAGGAATCACTTCAAAGTTGTTATCATGAAGAAACTGTTGCGTAACGTTAGCTCGATGTGCGGGTGCGTTGTCTTGGTGAAACAGCACACGCACAGCCCTTCCCGGACGTTTTTGTTGCAGTGCAGAAAGGAATTTGTTCTTCAAAACATTCTCGTAGGATGCACCTGTTACCGTAGTGCCCTTTGGAACGCAATGGGTAAGGATTACGCCCTCGCTGTCCCAGAACATGGACACCATCATTTTTTCAGCACTGGCGGTTACCCGAAATTTTTTTGGTGGCGGTGAATCTGTGTGCTTCCATTGAGCTGACTGGCGCTTTGTTTCTGGATTGAAAAATGGCATCCACGTCTCATCCATTGTCACAACCGACGAAAAGAAAGTCCCATTCATGCTGTCGTTGTGCGTCAACATTGCTTGGCAACATGCCACACGGGCAGACATGTGGTCGTCCGTCAGCATTTGTGGCACCCACCTGGATGACACTTTTCGCATTTTCAGGTCGTCATGCAGGATTGTGTGCACAGAACCCACAGAAATGCCAACTCTGGAGGCGATCTGTTCAACAGTCATTCGGCGATCCCCCAAAACAATTCTCTCCACTTTCTCGATCATGTCGTCAGACCGGCTTGTGTGAGCCCGAGGTTGTTTCGGTTTGTTGTCACACGATGTTCTGCCTTCATTAAACTGTCGCACCCACGAACGCACTTTCGACACATCCATAACTCCATCACCACATGTCTCCTTCAACTGTTGATGAATTTCAATTGGTTTCACACCACGCAAATTCAGAAAACGAATGATTGCACGCTGTTCACGTAAGGAAAAAGTCGCCATTTTAAGTATTTAAAACAGTTATCATTCTCGCCGCTGGCGGTAAAATTCCATCTGCCGTACGGTGCTACCATCTCTGGGACGTATTGACAATGAAAGCGACCTCATTTTAAAACAATGTGCATGTTTCTATCTCTTTCCAGTCTGGAGAAAAAAAATCGTCCTTAGAACTTGAATGCACCTCATACACGACCACGTTCTCCCCTTGTCTGAACTATTTGTCGTCTACTTCGATTCAAAGCGACACATGTAATATACATCTTCAGAAAAGACTTTCCAACACCTAAATCGATATTCGGTGTGACAAAATCTTATACCCTCTCTATTTTAGTGATCGTCAGTTATTTTGCTGCCCAAATACTACGTTTAGTTCCTCATCTAACCTAGTTTCCTCTGCATCACCTGATTTAATTAGACATCATTCCATTACCTTCCTTTAATTTTGATGATATTCGTCTTACAACGTCATTTTACGAGACGGCTGAACTGACGGCCGTAGTGGCCGAGCGGTTCTAGGCGCTTCAGTCTGGAACCGCGTTACCGCTACGGTCGCAGGGTCGAATCCTGCCTCGGGCATGGATGTGTGTGATGTCCTTAGGTTAGTTAAGTTTAAGTAGTTCTAAGTTGTGATGACATCAGATGTTAAGTCCCATAGTGTTCAGAGCCATTTGAACCATTTTTTCGGCTGAACTGATCTGCCAAGTTATTTCTCATCTCTGACAGAATGTGTCATCAGCAAACGTCAAAGTTTTTGTTAATTTGTCCTCAACTTTAATCCCTTTCCCATATTTTCCTTGATTTCCTTTACTTACTCAATGTACGTATTGAGTAACATAAAAAAAGTTCAGATGTTTGTGAATTCCCAAGAGACCAAACTGCAGAGGTCATCGGTCCCTAGACTTAACACAACTAACTTACGCTAAGAACAACACACACATCCATGCCCGAGGGAGGATTCGAAGCTCCGGCGGGAGGGGTTGCGCAATCCGTGACATGGCCCCTGAAACCGCGCAGCCTTTCCGCGTGGCTGAGTAACATCAGGGATAGGGTACAACCCTACAACCCTATCTCTCTTCTCAATCACTGCTTCCCTTGTACCTCCTTAAACTGTTTTTAGTACTTTCTAGTTTTTGTACGAGTTGTAAATAATATTTAGTTCCTTGTTTCTGTTACTTTCATAATTTCAAGTGTGTATTTCGGTTAACGTTGGCAAAAGCTTTATATAAATCTACAAATGCTTTTAATGTAGGTTTAACTGTCTTTAAACTGTCTTCAAAGGTATGTCGTAAGGTCAGTTGTCACACGTTCCTGCACTTCCCCAGAACCCAAACTGAGCTTGTCTGATGTCGGCTTTTACCAGTTTTTCAATTGTTCTGTAAATAATTTGTTTCAGTATTATGCAATCGTGACTTACTAAACTGAATGCACTGTGATACACACGCCTGTCAGCACATACTTCTCTGTCTCAGATATCTGCACACCAGGTGGAATATTTTTGTAGTGACTGACTATTCAAAGCTTCTCTCAGGAACTGTCGTATTAGGTAATTCAGTGCTCTGGAAATTCTTGTCACAATATCATATCTCATATCTCCCTTTCATCTATTTTTCTTTTATTTCCCTTCCATTTCATTTCTCTGGTACACGCTTCCAAATATTCCTTCAGTCATTTAGTTTTCCCTTCCTTGCTCAGTTTTGGTTTACCATCTGAGCTCTTGGTATTCATTTTTCCTCTTTCCTCTTAACGACTTTTTTATTTCCCTGTAGCTGGCATCTGTCTAATTATGCATGCTTCTGCGGCCTTGCGTTTGACCTCCAGCCATTCGTGTTTACCCAGTGACCACTTTGTCAAATTAATGTTTTAGATGTCTATACTCCCGTTTGCTGCTTAACTTGCTGCACTTTCATACAAATTTTTCCACTCTCCTGTGTTATTCAGATATTTCTACAAGGACTTGTCGCCACCATGCACCATTATAAACTGTCAACAACCTCTGGTTCCTTCAGTTTATCTATATAGCATCTCCCTAATTTCCTACTTTCATATAGATTCGTCAATTTTAATCTGGAGTTCACAACCAGTAAATTCTTGTTTGGGTCCACATCTTCCTCCGGAAATATCTTACAGTTTCGAGATCTGGTTCCAAAATTTCTGTCTTACCATTATAAAATAAATCAAATAGTTTCCAGTGTCTGCAGGTCTCTTCCACGTACACAACTTCTTTCATGATTCTTGAAGATCCAATGTTTAAATTATGGTCGGCGTATAATTCTAGCATGTACCTTATTCTTTCATTCCGTTTCCCACTTTATGTTGTCCTGCCATTTTTCTTTCTCTTCCTTTCCTGCTGTCAGATTCGAGTCACCTATCACAATTAAATTTCCATCCCCACCAACTTGATCATCTGTGGAGCTAGTGTGGATATAAATGTGGACTGTTGTGAGTGTTGGCTTCGTGTCTGTCTTGGCTACAATAATGCGTTCACTATCCTTTTTATAGAAGCTTTTTATAGAAGCTGTTTATAGAAGCTTACTGAGATTCCTGTTATCTTATTCATTATTCGGCCTAAACCTGAACTACTCTTACCTGATTTTGCTTTTACAACCCTGTATTGACCTGACCAGAAGTCCTGTTATTTTGCCAACGCACTTCAGATATCGTACTGTATTGAACTTCAACCTGCCCCAAACTATTCATTTCCCTACTTAAATTCTCTAACCTCTCTACCTTATTAAATTATCTAACATTGTAAAAGCTGATCTCTTGTTTTGTCTGTTGACGACATCCACCTCAGCTGTCTCTGCACGGAGATCGATTGTAGGACTATTCTACCACCGGAATACTTTACTCAAAAGGATGTCTCATTCCTGAACCATACAGTCGCATATCCTCTCGGAAAATCGGCTGCAGTGTCCCCTTGCTGTCAGCCGTTCACAGTGCTAGCATAAGAATGCCATGGTGGGCAGTTTTAAAAGGCTATGCCAGTCAATCATCTCGTCTGTTCCCCTTAACTTCCGAACTGCCTGCTGCCACTCTTCAGGCCACGTGGGTTTGTTTGGCCTCTCAACAGGCACACTAATCAGGCAGAACATTATGACCACCGGTTATACCGGAGCCAAGGTAGCACCTGAGGGCCGGCAACCCATATAATACCACAGGGGACGAGGTTGTTTATGCCTAAAGGCGTATCCAAAAGCACCATGGTAAACACCGGCTATTTACATACAAGATAATGGAAACAGACATTCCCAGCACTACTTCCTGCAGGGGGAGCTCGAGCCACGGCCTGCAGGAAGTATCACTACGGCGAAATCTGATCGGCTGGAGACACCTATTTAGGGGCTAGAACCAGACCCGAAGTTCAGTTCACGCTCGATGCCTACCTCGTGTACTGTAACCGTCGAAGATTTCGTCTTCGCCTCGGAATTGGACTATTACTAGTGTGTGAGAGTGTTACCACGAACTTTTGTGGAAAATAAGAAGTGAACTTTTGTTTGCCTCAATTAGGAGACTTTTTTCGTTATTGTTACCTTTCGTTTTTATGTTCAGTCTTCAACCTTGAAAACTTACAGCAATAAAAGTTGTGTTGTGAAAAATTGCGAATTATCTGTCAGAACACAACCTATCTTATAGTCCGTATGTCCACTTTCAGCACGAATAACAACAGTGACGCTTCGTGGCATGGAAGCAACGAGGCCTTGGTAGGTCGCAGGAGGGAATTGACACCACAAGTGCATACACCGTAAATTTCGGCGAGAGGCCGATGAGTTCTGACGCCAAATCCAGATCTGGCGAGCTGGAGCGCCAGCACATCTACTGGAACTCGCCACTGTGTTCCTCGAACCACTCCACCAAACTCCAGGCCTTCTGACATGGCGCATTATCTTGTTGAAAAATGCCACTGCCGTCGCTAAACATGATCGTCATGAAGGGATGTAGGTGGTCTCCAAGCAATGTACGATACTCCTTGGTCGTCACGATGCCTTGCACGATCTCCACTGGATCCAGGGATGCCCATGTGATTGTTACCCGGAGCATAGTGGAGCCGACGCCAGCTTGTGTTCGTCCTACAGTAACAGGTGTCAAGGAGCCCTCCCCCTGTAAAACGACGCATGCGTGCCCTCTCATCGGCACGATGAAGAAGGTGTAGGAAATTATCAGACCATGCAGCGTTCTGCCACTGCACCAACGTCCAGTGCCGATAGTCACATACCCATTTCAGTCGTAGTTGACGATGTTGTGGTGTTAACATTGGCACATGCTTGGGTCGTCGTGCAGTTCCGAAATGGTCGCACCGAGCCTGTGGACCATTACAATCCGCCCTTGGTCAAACGCAGTTAGCCGCGCGGGATTAGCCGAGCGGTCTTAGTCGCTGCAGCCGTACACTGTGCACCTGGTCCCGGCGGCGGTTCGAGTCCTCCCTCGGGCATGGGTGTGTGTGTGTGTGTGTGTGTTTGTTCTTAGGATAATTTAGGTTACGTAGTGTGTAAGCTTAGGGACTGATGACCTTAGCAGTTAAGTCCCATAACGCAGTTAGATCGCGGGCCTTTCTCGTACTACACACGGACAGTATGCTCACTGATACTACATGCAACATGCGTGAGTCTGTCATCCCAAGCTATCGTCTCGGCGGGTTTATGTCGATAGCAGGTGGGTGGTTATAATGTTGTGGCCGATCCGTTTGCATCCCCGTTGTGTTTGCTCCTACGGTACGTCTGTCTGCATCGTTGAGACCCGAAAGCCATCTCATCTCGGTTCGTGGTTACCGATTACAATGTGTTTCAAGACCGACGGGAATCGCTGGTGTCAGTGAATGCAGGGCATTCTGAAGCAGATTCACCAAGCTAACATTGCGTGTGGTACGTCGCAAACGTCCATTGCTCTAGGCGTCACATCGAGCTGCACGTCTTCAGTGGGACAATCTGGACAGTAACAAACTTCCTGGCCGATTAAAACTGTGTGGCGGACGGAGACTCGATCTCGGGAGCTTTGCTTTTCGCGGGCCTGTGCTTGGGTAGCTCAGATGGGAGAGCACTTGACCACGAAAGGTAAAGGTCCTGAGTTCCAGTCTCGGTCCGGCACACAGTTTTAATCGGCCGGAAAGTTTCATATCAGCGCACACTCCGCTGCAGAGTGAAAATGTCATACTGGACAGTAAAAGTTTACAAATGATGCAAGCGTCAAGTGCAGCTACTGACCAATGATTCGTTTAATGTGGAACGTGTGGAGGATGCAGGTGAGGCCGGAGGTGGTGCTGCGGTGATCTGGTGTGTTCTTCGTGCTACGACTTGGCCTACGAATTCACCTTACTATGAACACTAACCTGGGTGTTTATTCCGACATCTCCGTGAGAAAGTGTTGACCTTTTTTACTACATCTTCGTAGTGAATATGCTGCTTATACTGCAGTATTCCAAGATGACAACAGCCGCGTAAAAAAAGTTGCACGGATACGCTCCTGGTGCGACGAACAATTCAACACCCTATCGCACGTCACCTGGCCCGCTAAATCACCCCATCGCAATCTCAAAGAGGATATCTGGAACTTTTTTGAACAACGGATGAGTCGTAGCAATGTGCTAGGTCTGCGGGATGTAATAAACAACAAATGCCTTTAGCTCTATGTGGGGTACCTCAAGACACTTGTAGACCTTCCTCCTCGAGGAATTTGTCTTAGGGTGACGTCTCTCTGAAGTGGTTAATTTATTGTCTAGCGCACTTGTGATTTTGTGAACTTAATCTATGACTTTCTATTCTTCACAGGCACAGTGCTAACGGAACTGGGACACATTCAGTAGACGTCAATCGTAGAACACGACGGAGTCGAAATACACACTGGCAAGGAAAGCGTTTCTGAAGAAGAGAAATTTGTTAACATCGAGTATAGATTTAAGTGTCAGGAAGTCGTTTCTGAAAGTATTTGTACGGAGTGTAGCCATGTATGGAAGTGAAACATGGACGGTAAATAGTTTGGACAAGAGAATAGAAGGTTTCGAAATGTGGTGCTACAGAAGAATGCTGAAGATTAGATGGGTAGATCACATAACTAATGAGGAAGTATTGAACAGGATTGGGGAGAAGAGAAGTTTGTGGCACAACTTGACCAGAAGAGGGGATCGGTTGGTAGGACATGTTCTGAGGCATCAAGGGATCACCAATTTAGTATTGGAGGGCAGCGTGGAGGGTAAAAATCGTAGGGGGAGACCAAGAGATGAATACACTAAGCAGATTCAGAAGGATGTAGGTTGCAGTAGGTACTGGGAGATGAAGAAGCTTGCACAGGATAGAGTAGCATGGAGAGCTGCATCAAACCAGTCTCAGGACTGAAGACCACAACAATAACAACAACTTGTGATGGCACAACTACTTGGAGTTCAATAAAATGATATGTAAACAACCTATACTCTACCAGTCCACCACCTACCTGAACAACGTCCACCTTCATAGGATGAAACTTTTGAACTGTGTGTACTTCGACTCCGTCGTGTTCTACGATTGACGTCTACTGAATGTGTCCCAGTCCCGTTAGCACTGTGCCTGTGAAGAATAGAAAGTCATGGATTAAGTTCACAAAACCACTGTATTTATTCAAAGTAGTCTACCCCTGAATCAAAACAAAGCTGAAATCGATTTAAAAGTGCTTTGAAACAGCCACTGTAGTCCTTTCTTGCGTTTAGTACTATAGTACATTTTCCATGGATATCCTTAACTGGATCATAATGGTCTCCTTTGATGACCAGCTTCAATTAGCAAAACTCGACGAATATGGTGGGTGGGGCATTATTTGTATGAAGGCTGCAAACGTGCTTCGCTGCGGCCATGGGCTGTAATGTAAATCTCGTGAATGTTGGAATTACACCAATTAATACCTCCATTTGGCTCTGCGTCTACGGCAAGTGTAACAGACATCTATGTACAGGGTGTTTCAAAAATGACCGGTATATTTGAAACGGCAATAAAAACTAAACGAGCAGCGATAGAAATACACCGTTTGTTGCAATATGCTTGGGACAACAGTACATTTTCAGGCGGACAAACTTTCGAAATTACAGTAGTTACAATTTTCAACAACAGATGGCGCTGCAAGTGATGTGAAAGATATAGAAGACAAGGCAGTCTGTGGGTGCGCCATTCTGTACGTCGTCTTTCTGCTGTAAGCGTGTGCTGTTCACAACGTGCAACTGTGCTGTGGACAACATGGCTTATTCCTTAGAACAGAGGATTTTTCTGGTGTTGGAATTCCACCGCCTAGAACACAGTGTTGTTGCAACAAGACGAAGTTTTTAACGGAGGTTTAATGTAACCAAAGGACCGAAAAGCGATACGATAAAGGATCTGTTTGAAAAATTTCAACGGACTGGGAACGTGACGGATGAACGTGCTGGAAAGGTAGGGCGACCGCGTATGGCAACCACAGAGGGCAACGCGCAGCTAGTGCAGCAGGTGATCCAACAGCGGCCTCGGGTTTCCGTTCGCCGTGTTGCAGCTGCGGTGCAAATGACGCCAACGTCCACGTATCGTCTCATGCGCCAGAGTTTACACCTCTATCCATACAAAATTCAAACGCGGCAACCCCTCAGCGCCGCTACCATTGCTGCACGAGAGACATTCGCTAACGATATAGTGCACAGGATTGATGATGGCGATATGCATGTGGGCAACATTTGGTTTACTGACGAAGCTTATTTTTACCTGGACGGCTTCGTCAATAAACAGAACTGGCGCATATGGGGAACCGAAAAGCCCCATGTTGCAGTCCCATCGTCCCTGCATCCTCAAAAAGTACTGGTCTGGGCCGCCATTTCTTCCACAGGAATCATTGGCCCATTTTTCAGATCCGAAACGATTACTGCATCACGCTATCTGGACATTCTTCGTGAATTTGTGGCGGTACAAACTGCCTTAGACGACACTGCGAACACCTCGTGGTTTATGCAAGATGGTGCCCGGCCACATCGCACGGCCGACGTCTTTAATTTCCTGAATGAATATTTCGATGATCGTGTGATTGCTTTGGGCTATCCGAAACATACAGGAGGCGGCGTGGATTGGCCTCCCTATTCGCCAGACATGAACCCCTGCGACTTCTTTCTGTGGGGACACTTGAAAGACCAGGTGTACCGCCAGAATCCAGAAACAATTGAACAGCTGAAGCAGTACATCTCATCTGCATGTGAAACCATTCCGCCAGACACGTTGTCAAAGGTTTCGGGTAATTTCATTCAGAGACTACGCCATATTGTTGCTACGCATGGTGGATATGTGGAAAATATCGTACTATAGAGTTTCCCAGACCGCAGCGCCATCTGTTGTTGACAATTGTAACTACTGTAATTTCGAAAGTTTGTCTGCCTGAAAATTTACTGTTGTCCCAAGCATATTGCAACAAACGGTGTATTTCTATCGCTGCTCGTTTAGTTTGTATTGCCGTTTCAAATATACCGGTCATTTTTGAAACACCCTGTATGCAGTTTTAGTCACGCACCCAATACACAGTGCTGACCCCCACAGGGAACAGGCTTTACGGGCGTCTCGCCTTTCTTTGAATTTTATGGGCATAGACGAACTGCGTGGATCTTCCTCTGAACTAGTAACCCACCCACGTTGCTCCAGAACGCTTCCTAGTGTCATCTACTCACTAGCTAGTACATGGTTCACCTAACCACATGTCATGGGCCCAGTTCAATTTCACTTTTAGTGTAGTCATATTTACGTTTTCACATCTAGTATGTTCCAGAAAATGTATTTCCTACTCTAGATGTACCGTTATTTCTTCTGCCGTACAGCCAGTCGTTGTACTATTATTCCTACTTGAGGAGATGATTTTTTTTTTGAGCCACACAACATTTATGCTTTAATTCTCACATCAAGCACTGTGGGATAAGAATGTGACACAACTGCAGGCCCATAAATTGGCTGCAAATCTTTTACTAATCTAATTCCAAAGGTTTCTCGTAAGACACACACTTCGGCATTGTTACCCTGAACCCACTGTTCCTGCAGTATTTTATTTGTGTGTTGCTGTTCTTAAACGTGTTACCCATATTGATATAATTTGTCGTGTTTACAACTGTTCAGAAACTTTTAACATTGATAATAAAATAGGTATTTGACTGTTTTCTACAAATCGTCTTAAATGGTTAATTATGTCATTTTATGCTCATAAAGCGCTTTTTTCCTTCTTGAATTTCTGCACTCTTGTATAAAAACGGGAATGAAATTCAAATAACTTGATAGCCCTCTAAAGCGCTCCGTTCGCTGGCTAGATCACTGCCCCTACTGTCATAATGCTAATGCACAGTGTTGTTCTAGAATTTAAGTTTCGGAAGAATGATTAGAAATGATGTGTAATACCACACCGTACAAATACATCCATATATCTGCTGAAAAAAATTTTTTTGGTTGTTTCAGAGAATGAGAAGGTGTGTAAAAATTGATAGCACTGTACCGGCAAAAAGTCACTTCGTCGATGGTCAAGTTTTCTTACATAATTAAACATATCCTGCACTCTGAAGTTAACATTAATTTACCTCCGAGATACGCTTTTCCATTGTTACAAAGGACAGCGTCAGTCGACGAAATAAACGCTCAGTAAAAACTACCGTTAAGCCCGCTTCCTTGACCGTCATTGGTAGCTCGTTTTGTAGAGCGGTGGACTGTCGAATATTTAAAGATGAATCTAGCCTACAAACAATATTTTAACTTATTTGTAATGCAAATCGACAGTTCTTTCAAATGAAAACTGAATCACAGTTAGAAAACTTCACCATACCGATTAGAAACAAAGTATTATTATGTTTTCCTTGGTGTTTACATGCGCTTACAAAATGCTTCAAATGGCTCTGAGCACTATGGGACTTAACATCTGAGGTCATCAGTCCCCTAGAACTTAGAACTACATAAACCTAACTAACCTAAGGACATCCCACACATCCATGCCCGAGGCAGGATTCGAACCTGCGACCGTAGCAGTCGCGCGGTTCCGGACTGAAGCGCCTAGAACCGCTCGGCCACCGCGGCCGGTCCATGCGCTTACATCTGCAATAGCTCTTCACTCACGTCTCGTTCAAAAAATTTTCATAGTTAATGTGACCACACACTTTTTATTTTATTAGAAACAATGTCTCCTTTACCTTCGCACTGTCCAGCTGGGATCCTTATTATCCAAGTTTTGAAGTTTCAGCATCTTACATAGGATGAGGTTATGTCTTCTTCATGTCCTGACATTACTTTACACTCACAAACAGCACAGGCCTTACGTTTGTGTTACCTGCACCTTGTACATGCTTTATATCCCACCGCATACAAAACCCCATCGGTCCACACCTTGTTATACTGTGGGAGTGTGGTGATATCTTCACTACTGGCACTGCTTTCCAAAAAAAGGTAACCGTTGTTTATCCTCAGTTGACCAATTCTCAGACTAAGATTCGTGTCAAGCTATTATGATATGTCCCAACATAGAAACAACTGCTGCGACGAGTTCTTGCTAACATTATTTTCATGTTTTGTAAAACGTTATGAACCTCCCAAGGATTCGTACCTGTGTTCATCTTAACCGTAATCAAAAGCAGTATCCGTTGTGCCACAGATTGCGGGTTTTTTGCGGTTTCCCTTCAGCTGAGTATCTTGTATAGTGTAAATCGGCATTAAGATTTGCCAAGAATAATTTACTTGTGCTTTGGGTCGTATTTAATGACTAATAGTTGACAATCTGGGTATAAGATACGGACCCATTTGCGAAAGTTTCAAGATTACTAAGTTTTTAGGGGATTTAGTGATGTTGCAGGCAGCAGGCAAAAGAATGTCCGCCATTGCACATATAGCCGCTCTAAATAAGTGGAGCATAATCGCATCAGTTTTCGTAAGGTTTCCATTGCAAACGTTCACAAAATTACTGTGTAGTGTTACTCAAAAGTCGCAAATGCGTTTTCCGTCACTAAAGAGCTACAGCATTTACAGAAAAAGTACGGAAAAATCTAATAACTTCCGATAACAGTCCTGTTACAAACTTACATCTTCGTCTTACTCCTAGCTTACGAGCTAACCAGAGTTTCAGCCGATAACACAGCGTTTTCGATCACGTAACCAAATATTAATACTTAATATTAAGCTTTAATTACATAAAAATAAGAAATATTTTGTTAGGATATTAATCGTAAACGAGATTTGGATTTTATAATCACTCTGAATAACAACAATCTGAACCATATTCTTAACATAGGAAAACAGCCTGTTGCGTTTCGACACGATAGTAACAATAATAATTATAATCACAATTATAATTATAAGGGGAATAAAAATATTGTGCATTTGCGACAATGTTAAATAGGACAGTGCATGTAACATTATTGACTCAAATGAAGCGAGTCAGGGATTTTCTCTGCCTCGTGTTGACTGGGTGTTGTGTGATGTCCTTAGGTTAGTTAGGTTTAAGTAGTTCTAAGTTCTAGAGGACTGATGATCATAGATGTTAAGTCCCATTGTGCTCAGAGCCATTTGAACCATTTTTTGAAGCAAATAAAAATTTAGGAAGAGGAAAATTTAGGAAGAGGCATTTTAAATGTGGTACTAAATATGAGGGTTACGGGCCGACATGAACAATAAGCAACACACAAGAGTCAGTTCGCAGGTTATAATAACTGCCTTTAATAATAAATGTGAAAAGGGTACAGCGAATGAAATGTAATCCGAAAGTGAGCAACTTCAGGTGTTTATTTGGTAAACAATGGAAATGAATTAAATGCGCTACGAGTTCCCAGCACTGAATCGGCGTGCAGTGGAAGTCGCGATGCGCCTTAACAGGAATAAAAGTAATGAAATGCTGCCAAATAAATAGATAAACAGATGAGATAACAGTTACAGCAATAAACGATCGAACATATTCCAAGTCGAAACAATTACGAAATTGCCTAACACAAAAAGCAGTATTTAAATCAGAATTGGCCGAAACATCCGATAATATTTCACTCGATTTCATTTCTCCCGCGTCTCAATGATTAAAGACGGCTTGCTATTGCCCTACACAGTAAGCAATCTCCCGCGACTTGCATGGTACTGGAAAACTTCTGTGGAGTGACACTTCTGTTGAAATGTTTTTCTGTTTAGCCTGTTGCAATTGCTGGGATAAGCGACTTTCCACAGGTGGCTCTATTAACAGACTGATATTTAGGTTGGCCCTAGGTCCATATTGCTATGGAAGGTGGCAATCTGCTTGAGAGTTGGCGAAGCCAATGAATGTGCAGGCAGAAAAGAAAACAAGAAAGAAAAAAACTTGAGCTGTGTTTCGCTCCGCAAAAATGTCAACACGTTTCTTGTCACAATCACGCTGATGATTTGTCTGATGACGGGTTAAAAGAAGGAATTCTAGTTGGTATGGAAGATATAAGAGATCCATTCAAAAAATTGTTCAAATGGCTCTAAACAATATGGTACTTAACATCTGAGGTCATGTCCCCTAGACTTAGAACTACTTAAACCCAACTAACCTAAGGACAGCACACACATACATGCCCGAGGAAGGACTCGAACCTGCGACCGTAGCAGCAGCGTGGTTGCGGACTGAAGCGCCTAGAACCGCTCGGCCATAGCGGCCGGCAGAGATCCATTATTAGAGTCAGAATTGTAATAGAGCTGTGGAAGATCTGAAATCGAGTAAAGCATTTTGAGAAATGGCAACCAAACTAATACTGAATGTGGTTTACAGAATCTGAAAGACTGGAGAAAAGTATCAATCACACAATTCCGAGTATAGGAAGAGTACTGTGGCACAGTCAGCTTAATATTTCATGCATCAAGGCTGTTAACAACAATAATATACAGAAGAATGGAGAACACTGAAGTTTCGTTAGATGAAGATCAGTTTGGCTTTAGGAAAGGTAAAGGCACCAGGGAGGCAGTTCTCATGTTGAGCTTGATAATGGAAGCAAGATTGAAGAAAAATCAAGACATGTTGTAAAAACTCGTCGACCTGGAAAAAGCGTCATGCAAGATGTTTGAAATCCTGAGAAAAATAGGGGTCAGCTATAGGGAAACACGGATAATGTACAGTACGTACAAGAACGAAGAGGTTGCAATAAGACTGGAAGAACGAGAACAAAGTACTGGGATTAAAAAGAGTGTAAAACAGGAATGCAGTCTTTCCCCCCTGTTCTACGAACTATAAATGGAAGAAACAATAATTGAAACAAAAAATGTTTCAAGAGTTGGATTAAAGTTAATGCTGAAACGGCATCAGTAATGAGGTTCGCTGATAACGGTGTTGTCCTGAGTCAAGGTTGGATGGAATGAACAGTCTAATGAGTACGAAATATGGATTCAGAGTAAACCGGAAACTGCAGTCCGGAACCGCGGGACTGCTACGGTCGCAGGTTCGAATCCTGCCTCGGGCATGGGTGTGTGTGATGTCCTTAGGTTAGTTAGGTTTAAGTAGTTCTACGTTCTAGGGGACTTATGACCTAAGATGTTGAGTCCCATAGTGCGCAGAGCCATTTGAACCATTTTAAACCGGAAAAAGACAAAGATAATGAGGTGGAACAGAAATGAGAATTGCGAGAAACTTAACATCAAAATTGGTGACCGCAAGTAGACTAAGTTAAAGAATTCTTCTACCTTGGAAGCAAAATAATGCATGACGGACGAAGCACGAAGGACATAAAAAGGAGACTCGCACAGCCAAAGAGGGCAATGTGGCCCAAAAGGAACTCATGAGACATGGACTTTAATTTGAAGAAGAAATTTCTGTGAATGTACGTTTGGAGCACAGCACTGTATGGTAGTGAATCACGGACGGAGGGAAAAACTAAAGAGAATCGAAACATTTGAGATGTAGTGCTACAGAATAATGTTGAAAATTAGAAGAACTGATAAAGTAAGCATTGAGGAAGTTCTCAGCATAATCGGTGAAGAAAGTAGCATATGGAAAACACTTACAGAAAGGAGGAAATGATGGGATATGTTTTAAGACATCAGGAAATAATTTCCATAGTACAAGAGGGAGGTGAAAGGGGTTAAAACTGTAGAGGAAGGCAGAGATTGGAATGCATCCAGCACATCATTGAGCACGTACGTTGCAAGAGCGTTTCTGAAATAAAAAGGTGGCGCAGGAGAGGAATCCGTGGCGGGCCACATCAAACCAGTCATAAGGCCGATTACCCAACAGAAAAAAGTATCCTCATAGCCCGCCGAACTGTCGACAATTTTTTTTAACACTGAACACTAATTAAACATTCGAAACAAATAATATACCCGAAAGGTGTGTCCTTTGAAGTTGGTCACTTCTACATATTTCATATTAAGAAAGAATACATAAAATTCAAATTAGCATAAATATTTCATATCTTGTGTGATCAGGAAAAGCGTAAAATTGCGAATACAAACCAAATACAGTTATCACAACACAGATGGCCGCCTCGTCTTGCGCAACTGTTTGAGCCGCACCCACATTTATTGCAAGTGGCTCCAAATTCGAATAATTAACTGATCCCGTGTTCACTGAAACGTCTTTCACGCCGAAATGAGTGACTTCCGACCAGCAACTATCGCGGTTCACTTACACCATTCGATCTTTGGCTCTAGTTCGTAGATGTAGAGATTTTGCACACATCAATGCTTTAAGTGTTTTTGCGTTATTCCAGGGATTACAAGTCTTCAGTTCCAAGAAATTTATTCCTACGGCTGAAATTCAAGGTTCAATGAGTTCGGCTGATAGTTCAGTATATGTCGTTGGGAACATGTTGGTCGATTTTACAGCAAAAGTATTTGGCAGTTCGCACTAATGGGAGGTGTTAGCGAGGACAGCCGATGCTGACGCAACTCCGGGCGTGTGAATTTCATGGGACTAGCTTACGACCACTTCGACAAAGGCCCTTAGCTTTTAGCTCGCTTTCTGACCCTGACAGTCTCGCTGTGTTGTCGGCTGAAACTCTAGTTAGGTCGTAAGCTAGGAGTAAGACGAAGATGTTATCGGAAGTTATTAGATTTTTCCGTACTTTTTTTGCAAATGCAAGGGAGTCAACAGCCATTTTCTTGTCTAATGAACACTAGCCAACGGCTTCCACGAGGTCAACTGGTCATAAATTTACAACTAGTTGCCCATTTCGCTGTTGTGTGCTCCCTCCGCCATGCACTCACCTTGCACCTCAGAAGCTCAACTGACGTTGTTAATCTTTGCTCTGTAATTAGTCTTATCACTTGTACGTAACCTGTAAGATGGCGCACGACACTGTACCATGAACTCTACTGGTAGCATTTCGCAAATATTAGTGACCAATATCATTAAGATCAGTTTGGTGCAGACTTCTTGTGCTTATTATAAGTTCTAAAATCATAAATTTTTCTGAGAGAGGAATGCTTTTGTCCTCAAATGAGCACAGGCTGTGAAAGCATCACTCATAAGAGACTCAACATGGCGTTTCCTCACATGATACCCTGTAAAGGGCAATAGGCAGATTCCATATTCATATATTTGCGGAAAGCTTTTGACACGGTGACGCCAACAGCCTTGCCGCCGTGGTAACAACGGTTCCTGTCACATCACCGAAGATACGCGGTGTCTGCACTGGCAAGGCAAAATGAGCTCTGGCACTTGCTGGAAGATCGAGGTCAGGGGCTAGTGATAAGTAAATACTGACCTTCCGACCAATGTTTCACAGCAGAGTACAGTGTGAGTAATTCTCAGTCATATGCGCTCTATTTTTGTTGTTGAGCCGACATAGTTTTAGGAAAACAGGCCGGTTCGCAGAAGCAAACTGCGGCCACAGCTGTCTGGCTTGGATCAACCATCAATGCCACGGCGGCACATGCAGCCAAATGGCTAGCATGGAAGCGCTCACCACTGCTTGTTTTTAGGTCACGAAACACACCTTCATCCTACGTTGTCCAATAAGTGTTTCTGCTACTGGCCCTGTTTCGACCGACGAGCCGTTCGCACCTCTGTCAAACGTGGCAGATTCTTCTGCAATAGTTCAGTATTTCTAAAAATTACGTAGTGGGCTAGGGCATTTGTAGAACATTGTCCATTTCCTCAGAAAGAAGTGAGGCGCCGCACGGGATGCAGTGTACCCTTAAAGCTGCACTTCATATATGGAAAAGACACACCACATTCGTTCACTATTCCGTAAGTCTCTAGTCTTTGAGCCAGCGTCCGTAAATGCTTGATGTGCTCATTCCTAGTCTTGGATGTCATCCATGTAGCAGAAAACAAAGGCAAAACGTTGCAGCACTTCACGCATGAAAGGCGCCGTGTCTCGGCAGTGTTCCTTAGAGTGAAATGCATAGCGGTGTATTCAGATAGCGAAAATTGGGGAGTGACTGCAGTTTTTGGCTTATCTGTCCTTGTCATCAGTATTTGTGAGAAATCTCTGGTGGGTGACTATATGGTCTGCCGAGCGCTGTTGGCAATCGGGGTGCATTCAGCCCTTGTGAGGCCAATTGAAGAGCTACTTGACTCAGAAACAGCGGCTCCGATCACGAAAATTGACAATAACCGGGAGAGTGGTGTGCTGACCACATGCCCTTCCATATCCGTATCAGCAACGCCTGTGGGCTGCGGATGACACGGCGGTCGGTCGGTACCATTGGCCCTCAAGGCGTGTTCGGATGGAATTAAGTTTTGACAGGGTGCCACATTGATGACCGTTACCTAAGGTCCAAGCGTACGGAATAGGTAGTGGAAGACAGTTCGTTGTTCTGGATGACGAGTGTTCATAAGCAATCAGGCTACCGTCAGGAGTGCCCCAGCGAAGTGTGATATGAGCTCCCTATTTCTCTATGTACATGAATGATATGACAGATAGGGTGAGCCATAATCTGCAATTGTTTGCTGAATATCGTATAGTGTACGAGATGTATTGTCGTTGAGTGACTGCAGGAGGAAGCAGGGTCGGAAGTACTGTTTCGTATAATGAAAGGCAGCTTGCTCTAAATGTCGATAGGTGTGAGTCAAAGCAAATAAGTAGCAAAAACAATCCTCTAATGATCCAAAATTAGTGATGTGCTATTTGATACCGTCACGTCTCTTAGATTGTTATGCCGGAGCCAAGGTAGCCCCTGAGGGCCGGCACTTCATATTACACCACGGAGGACGGGGTTGTCTATGGCGAAGGCGTACCAAAAGCACCATGGTAAGCACTGGCTGTTTACAAACAAGATAATGGAAACATTCCGAGCACTACTTCCTGCAAGGGGGAGCTCGAGCCACGGCCTGCAGGAAGTATCACTACGCCAAAACCTCATTGGCTGGAGACAGCTATTTAGGGGCTAGAACCAGCCCCGAAGTTACCCCATCTGCCTTTGGCTCGGGAGTGTCAGCTTTGTGCCGCCACTTTCGTGCAGTGTTCTACACTGAGTGTTCTACATTGAGTATTCTACAGTGAGTGTTCTACAGTGCGTGTTCCGTGTTGTGTTTTTTGGGAAGTGTTGCGAACGGCCATCATACTGTCGCTGGGTGTGCCTTTTATCTCTTGCGAACAGAAACCAGACTGTCGCCGTTTTTTTTTTTTTTTAAATTGTGTGTGTACAATGTTACTTGTCTGATTCCTGTGTCTTTTATTAACGTTGCCACCCCTTTTGCTTTCTGTTTCAACTTCCACCTTTTTCCGCCATTTACACTTGACGTCACCGTTTAATCGCCTGTTTTTCTTGTTTCTTTTCTTCTTCCGTTTTTTAAAATAAAAGTCTGTAGGCTGTAGAGCAGCGTACTAAGCTGCTGTCAGCCCGCCCCCTTCGTGGGGAATTGAAAATCAATAAAGGAAAAAAAAAAACCTCGAAGTTCGGTTCACTCCGGATGCCGACCTCGTGGACTTCGACCGCTGAACATTACGTCTTCTTCTCTGCATTGGACTTCCACTAGTGTGTGTGTGTGTGTGTGTGTGTGTGTGTGTGTGTGTGTGTCTGTGTGTCTGTGGTGCCACGAACCTTTGTGGAAAATTAGAAGTGAACTATTGTTTGCTTCAATTAGGAGACTTTTACTGGCATCATTATTGTTACCTTTCTTTTGTTGTTCAGTCATCAACGTTGTAACTTACAAAAATAAAAGCAGTGTTTTGAAAAAGCGCGAATTTTCAGTCACATCATAGATATCTAGGCATAACGTTCCAAAGCGGCTTTAATCGGAGCAGCATATGAGTTTGGTTGTGGGGAGTGCAGATGGATGGCTTCAGTTCATTTTTAGAATCGTAAATAATACGTAATTCATCTATAATGCAGGCCACATACAGCACACAATACAGTAATATTCGAGCGTTTTAGATCTCCAATAGGAAGACTAAAGAAAGACGTCAAATCAGTTCCGGTCTCGTAAACAGACATACGGCCGGAAAGCGGTGTGCTGATCACATGCTCCTCCATATGCGTATCCAGTGACGCCTGTGGCATGAGGATGACACGGCGGCCGGTCGGTACCGTTGGGCCTTCATGGACTGTCCGGGCGGAGCTTAGTTTAGTTCTCGTCAAAGCAATTCGGAGGTGTACCGCTAGACGTGCTACTGGTAGGGTCGATGAACCCGAGAGTATTACGTAAATGATCCGCCAACTCAAATAGGAATTCCTCAAGGGCAGAAAATATCCTCTTCATGAAGCATTAGATCCGCCAACTCAAATAGGAATTCCTCAAGGGCAGAAAATATCCTCTTCATGAAGCATTATTCACAAAATTTAGAGAAACGACATTTGCAGTTAACTGCAAGCTGGCTCTGCTGCCGTCAGTGTACATATCGCTTAAAGACCAAGGAAAACATAAGAGAAATCAGGGCTGTCTTTGAGTCATCAGTCTTTTGACTAGTTTGATTTATTTAATAAAATTGCAGCCAAATAGCCATATACAGTATCTTTGCTTAACACTTTAGATTTACAGTTTACATTTTTGCATAATCATTTATAGATTTCACTCTTTTACTGCACAGTTCTGTGTGATATTGTTCACGGTCTTCGTTACAAAGTTCACACACACATGTTGTGGTTGGGTCGTGATGATTTTTGTTTTTGCAAATTAGATGATGAAAGCCGTGAACAGATAATCTAGTTTCGACATGCCGCATTTCGATGTTTGGCGCTGTCCATGAGCTGTTCGTCATTGCTTCAGTGCCATAGAACTCCGGCCGTACTCTTTCTCGTTTATCCTCCATTATCTTAAGTTGATTTCTGGAAGCCTTGGTGTGTGGCATCATAGATGTTTGATGTCTTTACAGTTAGGAATGTCTCTCTAGTCTAGATCATGTTGACTTTGAGAGACCTAGTGCTCTTTGTAGTAAGTTCGATTTTACCTTTTCTAGTGTTTCTAGAGTTTCTTCTGTCAGGTGGTCCCATATAATATCCATCCCGTAGGCCAGCATTGGCAAGGTTTTTGCGTTGAATAATTTCGCGGCCGTTTCCAGACTGATTAGGCGCATGTTTCTGATGTCCTGTATTGCAATTATTACTTGGGCTGTACGTTCTGTTGTATGTTTTGTGAAGTATTTGGCTGTTGATTGCAATGTCACCCATAGGTATTTAAAGTCTGATGAGATTTAATTTTTTTGTCATCTGATGTTGATTTCCACATTCTTGGGTGTTTTGCCTCCTTTTCTGGATATCACAATTTCAGACTTTGTTACGTTTATGCGTACTTTGTGTTCACTGCACCATTTATCTATTTTCTAAACGATTCTCTGCAGCTTCTGTATATCTATTGAGCCTACGGCTATGTCGTCAGCGTATGCATATATGTGTACATATTTTCTCCAATTCGCAGTACTTCTTCAGTGGTAAGAATGTACAGCAAAGGGCTCATTCGGTCACCCTGCAAGATTCCTGTGGTGTGCGTACTGTAAGACCTTCGGTACACACACCATCAGATTATTTGAGTCGTCGCTCTAAAGAAGTAGGCGGGTGTCAGCAATATGTCTCGTGGTCTTATCGTAGCGTATTTATCTTCTGCCGTTAGGTCAGACGATAGAAATGCCACTTCCACGCTTAGAGTAGCAGATTGACGGTGACCAACTTTAAACAGAACTTGATTAATTTTCACACACATTTATTAAAATAATAAAAAGTATAGACATTACGTAACTTGATTCTGGATGCTGTTTACAATTGACGATCTGAAGTTCCTTTGCCCTCGGTACGTTAATCTTATTCTCACATATCTCTGATACTTGACAAAGTGTGTATACATTTCTCTTCATGGCTATGTACAGGAATATGGTAATCTTATTAGGCGCAGACGGAAACTTGACTACAGACTAATAAAGACAGAGGTCTCTACACTCGTTATAATACCTTGAGCGTTCAGGTGTCACTGCTCGAGTGTGATCCACGAGGAGAAAAGGTTCTACGTTAGCAGGAATCTCATTGGCTGCGTTACATATTAATAGGCGGATCGGCGGAAGCAGAATTTGGTCCGTCTCTAAGACAGCGCCATCTCGTAGTGCGGAGACAGACGAGTGCTGCGCCTGCGCTGTTGTGCTTAGCGGGGCGCGCTGTAGTGGGAAAGTTGTGTACGCGCTGACTACGCGGAACTATGTACACAACACTGTGTATTGTACTTAGGCATCCAGTGTCGATATACTTACGTAGAGTCTTTGTCTGTATCTTTGGCATAGGCCGAAAGAGTTGGTTAGACTTCATTCTGTACTAGTGCAAAATGAGGTTCGAAAAAGAGAGGTTGTCAGATATTGTGATTAAGTTGTATTCGAGGATTAACTTGATTATTCTTGGTTTATTTTTATTTAACTGGTTTGATGCAGCCCTCCACAAACTCCTCTCCTGTACCAACATTTTCACCTCAGAGTAGCACCTACAATCTATTTCCTGAATTATTTGGTCTATATATCCCAGTCTCTGTCTTCGTCAACAAATTGGAAATTTGTGCTGAGGACTACGGGACCAAACTGCTGCTCTCATCGGTCCCTAGGCTTACGCACTACTTACTCTAACTTTAACTTACGCTGACAACACACATAACCACGCCCGAGAGGACTCGAACCTCCGACGGGGTGGAGCCGCGCGAACCGTGACGAGACGGCCCAGACCGCACGGCTACCCCGCGCGGCTCTTCGTCTACAGTTTTTGCCCTCTGCAGCACTCACTAGTACAATGGAAGCTATTCCCTGATGCCAGAATGATACTTTCACTCTGCAGCAAAGTGTGCACTGATATGAAACTTCCTGGCAGGTTAAAACTTGTGTGGCAGAACGAGACTCGAACTCGGGATCTTTGCCTTTTGCGGGCAAGTGTTTTACCGACTGGGCTACCCAGGCACTACTCACGACCCGTCCTCACAGCTTCAATTCTGCCAGTACCTCGTCTGCTACCTTCAACGTACCCACGAAAAGCAAAGGTGCCGAAATCGAGTATCAGTCTGACACACAGCTTCAACCTACCAGGAAGTTTCTTATTTCTTTATGTCTTAACAGATGTCCTTCCATCCTGTCCCTTCTTGTAGTAGCCTACTACGGTGACCGAGCGGTTCTAGGTGCTTCAGTCCGGAACCGCGCGACTGCTACGGTCGCAGGTTCGAATCCTGCGTCAGACATGGATTTGTGTGATGTCCTTAGGTTAGGTAGGTTTAAGTAGTTCTAGGGGACTGATGACCTCAGATGTTAAGTTCCATAGTGCTCAGAGCCTTCTTGTTAGTATTTTCCATATATTCCTTTCCTCCCTGATTCTCCAGAGAACCTCTTCATTCCTCACCTTATCAGTCCTTCATGATTAGTAGTGGCGTACGGTATCCTCCGCCATGCACCATATTGTGACATGCGGAATGTGTATGTAGATGTAGACTAAGGCATCGATAAGCAAGCTGTCAGGGCCTCTTAGAATCTGAGAAACACAGTCCCCTGTGACCGTTGCGTAACTTCGCATGCACGGTTTGCCTGTTCGTGTGAACAGGAATCTATGCGTCCAGAAGCTTTCTACAGAGACTACCATAACCGTGAAAATGGCATTGTGATAGGTCCTCGCCGCCTCTAGTAGTAAGTTCTAGTTTGATGCGGTGGCGTATGCATGCTGTGCTGGCTTTTTTTTGCTGAGGATTGCTCCATTTGTTGTGCGCAGGAAGCTGGCGTCATCAGAGTACGTATCGCTGACGATGGAGGCGGACGACTCGGGCGGGGGGCGGCGCCGTGGGGGCGGCGGGGGCGGCCGGCGCAAGCGGCGGCGGAGGCTGCGTGGGCGCGACTCCGCCTCCGGGGGCGGCAAGAAGCAGAAGCAGAAGCAGAAGCTGCTCGAGCCCGAGGACCTGCCGGCGCGCGCGCGCTGGACCATCATCGCCACCGCCTGCCTGCTGCTGCTCATGTCCATCCTGCTGGTCGGCGTCACGCTGCGCATGGCGCCCATCATCGACGAGATGGGTGAGTCTACGTCTGCCCCCCCACTAGCCGCCCGAAGGTGTACAACTCAGCCAGCAGTAGATGTTGTCGTCAGCGTAACTGATATCGTGAGAACATCACCATACGGCACCTACAACGATGAGGTGGGGAAGTGAGTGCCACCCGAATCCTTCACCAATGGCCACCCATTGTGGGACAACTCGACCAGTAACTTTTGTCCTAAGCATGATGCATTTCATGAGATCACCATCGTATATTGTCTTTCTCACTAGCTGCACATTTTTGGGCAACTCAGCCAGTAAATTTTTGACAAAAAATTGTACCAGGTTTAGTGAGACCTGCATAGACGAAATGGGGTCCCACATTCGCCAACACTCCATTTGTTTTCCCATTAAGATGGCCCATTAGGCAGGGATCCCAGTGAAAGAGTGTTGTCATCAATGTAGTGCACATGGAGCCCATCATCAATGAGATTGGTCAGTCAGTGCCAACCTAGACCTCCCCAACAAGCCATCCAAAGTTAAACAACTTTTGTCAAAAATATACTTGGTTTCATGAGAACATTATTGTATGGTGCCCTAATCAACGAGACATGTCAGCATCATCCTCAACCTTCCCAGTACCTGCCAAAAATTGGACAACTCATCAGGCAGTTTTTGTAAAAAAAATTTAACGGGTATAGTGAGACATTCGTCGATAAATGGAATCAGACATTTATAAACACTCCACTTTTTCACTTGGCTGTCCAATCTGGTGTCCCTATAGGCAGGAAGAAAGGATTTTGTCATGAGTGTATTGCCCATAATCCATGATTAGGTGTGTGTCAGTACAAGGCTAACACTAGCTTCCCAAGAGAAAGAACTCAGCAAGTAGAACTTGTCACGTCTTACTATATTGCAGCACCTCTCCTTTTATGATGTACTGTGAGACTCTCGTCGACAAAATGGAGTCACATGTTTTTCAACATTCCACTCGTTTTTTCATCTGCCCAATAAGGCAGCCTAGTGGGCAGGGAAAAAAATTAAAGGATGTTGTCAAAAATGTAATGAGTATGATGCCATAGCTGACACTTGGATGAGTGTCAGTACCGGCCCCCCACTAGTTGCCAAAGCTGGAGAACATAGCCTGTCACAAGTGTAACTCATTTCATAAGAACATTATCACATGGCATTCATCATCAGTTATATAGGCGACTGGCAGTACAGATATCTTATTAGACACCAAGCTTTTAAACTAAGCTGACAAATTTTTGATAAAAAATGCAACGGGTATAGTGAGACATTCGCCGACAAATGGAATCAGATATTTATAAACACTCCACTTTTTCACTTGGCTGTCCAGTTTGGTGTCCCTATAGGCAGGAAGAAAGGCTTTTGTCCTGCTCATAATCGATGGTGAGTGTCAGTACAAGGCTAACACTAGTTCCCAAGAGAAAGAACTCTGCAACTAGAGCTTGTCGTGTCTTACTATATTGCAGTACCTGTGCTTTTACGACCTGCTGTGCAATGTCTTTCAGACATGAATGCACATCTGAAGGAACAGGCACTGCTGCGATCGACAGATGTATGAAATACAAGATATGTGTTACCAATTGCGTATATGATCAGACAGCAGCTGCACAATGTATTGGTGACAGCGAAAATTTTGTTCTTGGCCAGGACTCGAACCCGCATTTCCCACATTACCTGAGTGGTCACCTTTCCGCCTCAGCCATCCGACAACGCCTCCAGGACCAACCCAAACTTCCATAAGTCGCGGTCTTGTTTTGGCATTGTAGTGGACTGACCCGACAGCCAATCCACTAGGACGGGTAGCCGAAAGGCACGCGTTTAAGCTCACGCAGACTGGCGTGAGGTCTGGAACAGTTAAGGGAATGTATAGTAGCAAATAAAGTACGTAGTTGATGTAATACTTAACTTTAATCCATAATTGGAGAACATCGCTCTTGTTGATACATGATTTATAATCTCAATATAAACTGGTAATGGCGCCTTGCTAGGTCGTAGCAACTGACGTAGCTGAAGGCTATGCTAACTATCGTCTCGGCAAGTGAGAGCGTATTTGTCAGTGTAGCTTCGCTAGCAGAGTCGGCTGTACAACTGGGGCGAGTGCTAGGACGTCTCTCTAGACCTGCCGTGTGGCGGCGCTCGGTCTGCAATCACTGACAGTGGCGACACGCGGGTCCGACGTATACTAGCGGACCGCGGCCGATTTAAACGCTACCACCTAGCAAGTGTGGTGTCTGGCGGTGACACCACAGGCATGAAATACCATAATGCATGCATGTCTGAGGAACATTGCTGAGCACATCACAAATACACAGGCACTAAAATATAGTATTGCATGGGACAACAAGGCTGCTCTAATAATCAACTCTTTTTTCATTGTGCAGTTGGAGTCTGTTAATATGAGTGTAACTGATTTTATGAGATTCCTGTATCTCGGCCAGCATTGGCAATGTGAGGAATACCTAATGTAGACCTCCTATTAACTAACAAGATGAAGAACAAACTAACACTTTTTGTCAGAAATGTAACGGGTGTAGTGACACATTGACAAAATGGTGTTACATATTTAACAGTCCACTTAGTGTGTTGGCTGTCTGCTAAGGTGGTGCAATAGCTACAGAAACCAATGACAGCATTTTGTCTCCAATGTAATGTTCACGATGCCAGTAAGTGACGACTGGGTGAGCGTCAGTGTAGGCCTTCCTCTAGATAACAAACAAATCGTTTTGTAAATTGACTGAAGGACTAAGGTAGGTATTCTGATTACAAAGTCTCGTAACCAAAGATTCACACGATACACTCACACACACACAAACACACACACACACACACACACACACACACACACACACACACACACACACACACTTATTCCTTCATTCACTCAAATTCTAAGATGGCGATATCTTACATAAAACAGTATATAGAACAAATTATCTTTGAACTGGTCACAGTAACTCACTCTCTTCCCTTCCTCCCTATTCGTAACGAATCCTACAATTTCTGCTGCTGCTGCTGCTGCTGTTATTCTATACCCGTATGACCAGAATCCTTGTCTTTTTTTCTATTTCACTTCACTGACCCCAACTTAATTTAGGTTGAGTATTAGTATTCCCTTTGCCGATACTCTAGCTTCGCTGCCACATTCAATCTTCTGACATTCGACGCCCCGTCTCGTAGAAACGTTATACTTTCGTTCAATCTTTCTCTCATGGTCATCTCTCCACTGGAAATCCCTTCGCGGAGATCCGAAGGGGGACTACTCAGGAATCTGTTGCCAATGGAAAGATCATCACGACATTTTTTCAGTTACAGGCCACATGTCCTGTGGATACACATCACGTGCTGCAGTGGTTTTCATTGACTTCTTCTTCCACATGCCGTTCATCATTGCTGATTCCTCCGCATCTTAGGAGTAGTTTCCCTCCACAGCAGATAAACAGTTCATGCCCTGCCACAAGAACGCCTTGCCAGCCTTGTGGCCACCATGGGAGCACGTTGCCCAGCATAAATTATTGCCAATGGTGATCACACACCCCATTACGAACCATGTCCCAGCTTTTGTAACGTCCAGGGGACCGTCATAAATCCCGGTGACTTAAATGTAGAGCCCGTATCTAGTGGTCGTGCGGTAGCGTTCTCGCTTCCCACACCCGGGTTCCCGGGTTCGATTCCCGGCGGGGTCAGGGATTTTCTCTACCTCGTGATGGCTGGGTGTTGTGTGCTGTCCTTAGGTTAGTTAGGTTTAAGAAGTTCTAAGTTCTAGGGGACTTATGACCACAGCAGTTGAGTCCCATAGTGCTCAGAGCCATTTGAACCATTTTTGAACTTAAATGTAGTTACTGAGTTTCAATAAAAGTCTCATGTTTGTTCGTCTCATTGCATATTTCAATCAGTAACCTTTGTACTACACTGTGGCAATTATTTCTATGTATGCTGAAAGTTTCATTGAGCTGTGTTACACCACAGTGACACATTTAGAAGAATTTTTTAGAAGAGGTGGAGCCCCTCCACGCCCACACCGGCATGATGGTCAACACAATAGGTCTACTGCCATCTCTGCATAAGGGTTAGTATTCACTAAAGTGAGGTGTCGCAGGATGTGGGTACTGCGATGTTTGCGTACGTCTGGTTAGGGTTAACCATTAATACGCGCTCATCTGGAGATAGATTGGTCGAAATCGGACGAAGGGTAGCGGTTTGAAGGGCAGAGGAAAAAAAGTGCCAAGGGAAAAAAACCTCTGCGATAGTTAGGTCGGGTGGTAAGAGCAGTAGCGGTTGTCTTGCTGCCTGCGATAGGTCGTGCAAGGATAGGCTTTGTTAGTAGCGGGTATCATGCATGTCGATACCTTGGCGTTGTGCGTTTGTGCAGCTCGGCGGCTGGCGCTGGGTGCTGGTACAGAGTCCTCGTTCAGCGCCAGCAACCTGCAACAGTTAGGTTTGTTATCGATCTTGTGTCCGATAGGTCATATACCGGAGGCACAGTGTGAGGGAATGTTGGCGGATTGTTTGTGCGTCTGTGGGCGAGTTCGTCGGTGTCCCTGCTGTGGTCTGTCGGTCGGCTCTAATAGGAGCTGGTAGTTGCCAGTCAGTGTCGCTGATATGCAGGGGCTTACCGACGTTTGTCGCTGTTTGCGTATGTTAGCAGTGTGTTTGGCCGCTTGTGCTTCCACCTGTGGTTGTGATCGTAGTTTCCCAGAGTGAGGATGAAAGGATTGTTCGAGTGTCTCGAGTTCCTATATAGTCGTGTGGCGTGTTTTTTGAATACTTCCTTAAGGGTATCAAGGCGGTATTCATGGTGAAGATCCACGGTGCGTGTGTAGCGTGGAGCGTTGCTAATGATTCGTAGCACCTTGTTCTGTATGATCTGCAGGCGGAGCAGTCGTGTAGGAGCTGCATATCCCCAGACGGGAGCTGCGTACGTCATCAGAGGTCTAATCAGTGTCATGTATATGGACCTCGACACCCTCCTATTTCCCTGTTGAGCATTGGGTAGAGCTGTTTGAGCCTCGCGTGCGCTCGGTTGGCAACGTATTCGATGTGGTCCCCCCATGTAAGTTTCCGGTCCAGCCAGACACCGAGGTACCTCACTTTCTCTTGGAAACGTATTGGGCGTGTACGTAGTGTTATTAGTCTACAGTCTTGATGTTTGCGCAGTAGTTTCGGTCTGCGTGTGAACAGAACTGCTTCGCACTTGTCGATGTTTACCTTAATACGCCACTGCTCCAACCAAGGCTCAGCTGTTCTGAGTGCTGTCTGTATTCGTGAGTTGATGTTCGACGGTTTCCAATCTTGCGCGAGGATGGCGGTGTCACCCGCGTAGACGGCTAACGTCGTGTTTTGTGTCGCTGGGAAGTCATTAATGTACAGGTTAAACAAGATGGGCCCTAGGATGCTTCCTTGGGGTACTCCAGCTTGGATACCGCGTTGTGTTGATTGTTTATCCTGCACGTTAGTGTTGAAACATCTGTTCGTGAGATATGAGTGTATGAGACGTACGAGTCCATCCGGGAAACCAGCTTCGCTTAGTTTGCGTATGAGTCCGTTGTGCCAGAGACGATCGAAAGCCTTTTTGATGTCCAGGAACACGGCCCCTGTGGCTTTGTTCATGTTGTAGCCGTGTGTAATATGTTCGACTACGCGGAGTGACACATGACGCCAAACTTACTTTTGTCCTCACGTTTTGCACACCAGTGTATTTGTGTTCTGTAAGGTGGAAGTGTAAGGTGGTCATTGTAGTGTGTATGCTCTCTGGCGTGTGATTGTAAATAAGTTACGTATGAGCAGAAGGCACAGCAGTGTTCATCTATCCAGGCTGTGTCCTGTAACTCATGGAGACTACACCACATATGTTATCTGGTATAATTGCAGAATCCTATATGATTTGAAACGGATCAAGCCTCAAGCAGCTGGAACAGTCATGATGCTAGGGTGAAATTACCTTATAGATAGTTAAACACATTACACAAAGTGCTTGATTACGAGTGCTTGTCAAGTATGTAGTAATGTGTGTGGCCTCCTTAAGAGAGACGGAATAGAAAAAAGAGCCTCTGTCCGAACAGCCCTTGAAGGCACAGTGGTACCGACCGATCGCTGTGTCATCCTTATGCCAGAGATGTCACTGGATGCAGATATGGAGGGGCACGTGATCAGCACACCCCTTTGTCAGCCGTTGTAATCATTAGTGACCAGAGCTGCCACTTTCTCCAAGTAGCTCCTCAATTGGCCTCACAAGGGCTGAGTGCACCCAGCTTGCCAACAGCACTCGGCAGACGCGGACAGTCACACATACACTCCTGGAAATTGAAATAAGAACACCGTGAATTCATTGTCCCAGGAAGGGGAAACTTTATTAACACATTCCTGGGGTCAGATATATCACATGATCACACTGACAGAACCACAGGCACATAGACACAGGCAACAGAGCATGCACAATGTCGGCACTAGTACAGTGTATATCCACCTTCCGCAGCAATGCAGGCTGCTATTCTCCCATGGAGACGATCGTAGAGATGCTGGATGTAGTCCTGTGGAACGGCTTGCCATGCCATTTCCACCTGGCGCCTCAGTTGGACCAGCGTTCGTGCTGGACGTGCAGACCGCGTGAGACGACGCTTCATCCAGTCCCAAACATGCTCAATGGAGGACAGATCCGGAGATCTTACTGGCCAGGGTAGTTGACTTACACCTTCTAGAGCACGTTGGGTGGCACGGGATACATGCGGACGTGCATTGTCCTGTTGGAACAGCAAGTTCCCTTGCCGGTCTAGGAATGGTAGAACGATGGGTTCGATGACGGTTTGGATGTACCGTGCACTATTCAGTGTCCCCTCGACGATCACCAGTGGTGTACGGCCAGTGTAGGAGATCGCTCCCCACACCATGATGCCGGGTGTTGGCCCTGTGTGCCTCGGTCGTATGCAGTCCTGATTGTGGCGCTCACCTGCACGGCGCCAAACACGCATACGACCATCATTGGCACCAAGGCAGAAGCGACTCTCATCCATTCACGCCTGTCGCGACAACACTGGAGGCGGGCTGCACGATGTTGGGGCGTGAGCGGAAGACGGCCAAACGGTGTGCGGGACCGTAGCCCAGCTTCATGGAGACGGTTGCGAATGGTCCTCGCCGATACCCCAGGAGCAACAGTGTCCCTAATTTGCTGGGAAGTGGCGGTGCGGTCCCCTACGGCACTGCGTAGGATCCTACGGTCTTGGCGTGCATCCGTGCGTCGTTGCGGTCCGGTCTCAGGTCGACGGGCACGTGCACCTTCCGCCGACCACTGGCGACAACATCGATGTACTGTGGAGACCTCACGCCCCACGTGTTGAGCAATTCGGCGGTACGTCCACCCGGCCTCCCGCATGCCCACTATACGCCCTCGCTCAAAGTCCGTCAACTGCACATACGGTTCACGTCCACGCTGTCGCGGCATGCTACCAGAGTTAAAGACTGCGATGGAGCTCCGTATGCCACGGCAAACTGGCTGACACTGACGGCGGCGGTGCACAAATGCTGCGCAGCTAGCGCCATTCGACGGCCAACACCGCGGTTCCTGGTGTGTCCGCTGTGCCGTGCGTGTGATCATTGCTTGTACAACCCTCTCGCAGTGTCCGGAGCAAGTATGGTGGGTCTGACACACCGGTGTCAATGTGTTCTTTTTTCCATTTCCAGGAGTGTAGAAGTGCTAACCAAGCCCAACCTCTTAACTTCGGTGATCTGATGGGAATTGTTGTTACCACTGTGGCAGGGCCACTGGCTATCTCTCGAACAGCAAATTTAATGTTGCATTCACCAACCAACTGTCCACAGATTGATCTTCAAATGTTCTATATTTTATTGATGAGACATGGCTGCATTTATATAGGTACTCCCTGATTTTCATAATCTCATTCTCCAGTTTAAAATCCGTCTGTGATGGCCTCTTCGCCACTGAGACTTCGAAAGCTAATCTTCCTTCTACCTTGCAACTTTAAATCAGTTGTTCGGCATTCAGTCTGCTTTCAGTCGGGAAGTGGAGCTTGGCTTCTGCATTCCGCTGCATAATGAAGAACCAGTTGGCACGGCATGCAACAGATCTGGTGAAATTCAATTCTTTCGTCTTGAACCCCAGCCGCAGGCCTTGAAATGCGACCGCGCGCCAATCAGGACGAGTCTCGCCCGTCTCTGGTGGTGGGGGCGGCTAAGATGAGGCGAGATTGAGATTCCAGCTGAGGCAGTCGCATTCCAGGGTGTGCGGTGGCGGTGGTCGGGACGCACCGGCCGCGACGTGACTGTGGGCGGGACGGGTGGGGTGGGGTGGGGTAGGCAGAAATGGGGGACGGGTGCGGTGGGGGGGGGGGGGAGGGGATATCGATATCTGCGGAATGGCGGCGGCGTGTTTACGGCGTAGGGGTCGGCGCTAGCTATGTGGGCGGCGCGCCGCGGAAACACGGCGGCGAAATTTCTCAGGACCCAGCTGACGACAACGGTGATGGAAACCAGGCCTGGCACGCAGTTCTTAATTTACCAATAACCTCGCCGCAGACCCATTGCTTAAGGAACCGAACTGAAATCTATAAAGTAACCGCACTAGTGTCACTACAAATAGGTTAATAAGGTAAATATGCTTCAGGACATAAAAAGAGGCACCACAAAGGAATTAGCCGAATGGGCTCGAAATCGGTGGAACGTTAGGCAAGTGATTACAGTTTCAAAAAAAAATTGTACGATTTATTTAAGAGAGAGAGCTTCACAAATTGACCAAGCCAATAACATGTTGGCAGACCTCTGGCCCTTATGGGAGCAATTATTCCGTTTGTCACTGATTTGGACAACATAGTTGTGTAGTAACAGCGATTGATATAAAATTAACTTAGTATTAAGAAAACAGTCTCCTGCCACATCTTGGTAGACGTGACGCCACCAGAAGTCGAACATATGTTCACCCTGAAGAAGGCCTCTGGGATGGGCTGAAACCGGTCGGCACTAAATAAATAAAAAAACGCGATTAAGACAATTTTCTTAATATTAAACTGATTGACATGGTTGTTGGATGTTCTCCTTATGCATATCGTGTCAAATTCTGTCAAATAGGAGTGTGAGAATATCAGAATCCCAAGCTGGTTGGAGGGTGCTGCTTATAACGATTCAAACGTTCTCAATTAGGAAGAGATCTGACATCCTTTCTGGCGGAGATAGGCTTCGGTTCAAAAAATGGTTCAAATGGCTCTGAGCACTATGGGACTTAACATCTTAGGTCATCAGTCCCCTGGAACTTAGAACTACTTAAACCTAACTAACCTAAGTACATCACACACATCCATGTCCGAGGCAGGGTCCGAACCTGTGACCGTAGCAGTCGCGCGGTTCCGGACTGAAGCGCCTAGAACCGCTCGGCCACCGCGACCGGCATAGACTTCGGCTAGCAAGAAGACAGGCAGTACAAACTCTCGCTGGTGTGGGCGGGAATTATCTTGCTGAAATGTAAGGCGAGAATGGCTTGCCATGAAGGGCAAAAAAAAAAAAAAAAAAAAAAAGGGTGCAGAATGTCATTGCTGTACCGGTGTGCTGTAAAGGTGCAGCGTATGACAACCAAAGGAGCCAGTCTATGAAAAGGAATGACCCCCTAGACCATGATTCCTGATTGTCACGGGGAATATGGCGGGTGACAGTCGGGTTGGTATACCACCAATATTCGGCCCATCTCTAGATACGTTTTCGCTGGCTGTCGGGGCTCGCTTCGAAGTGAAACTCACCACTGAAGACAGTTCTGCGCCAATCAGTGGGATTCCATTTAGCCGCGCGGCGCTAGGCGCCATGTCACAGACTGCACGGCCCCTCTTGCGGGAGGTTCGAGTCCTCCCTCGGAGATGGGTGTGTGTGTTGTTCTTAGCAAAAGTTACTTTACGTAGTGTGTAAGTCTAGGGACCGATGACATCAGCAGCTTGGTCCCTTTGGAATTCACACACATTTGAACATTTTGAACATTTTTGACATTCCATTTCATTTCATACCGCGACTCCTTTTGTTGTCATACACGACACCCTTACAGCGAAGATATTCTACCCCCGCCCCTCCCCTCTTTCTTTCGCCCTTCATGGTAAGCCGTCCTGGAATTGTATTTCAGCAAGATAACTCCCGCCCGCACTCGACGAGAGTTTCGACTGCTTGTCTTCATGCTCATCAAACCCTACCGTGGCCAACAAGGTCGCCAGATCTTTTCCCAGTTGGGAGGTTTGGAGCATTACGGCCAGGGCACTCCGACCAACTCGTGATTTTCACGTTCTAACGAGCCAATTGGACAGAATACGGCACGATATCTGTCAGCGAAACATCCAAAAGAACTCTGTCAATCAATACCAAGGCAAGTAACTGCTTGCATAAGGGTAAAAGAGGGACCAACGCATTATTGACTTGCCCAATCTGTGAGGCTGTTTCTCTTGAGTAAATCATCCAAGTTGTCTGAAACTGTCGCCTTTTTTTGTCATCTTAAAGTGTATTTAAGCATACAAAACCTTTATTGTTGAGGACGCAAAACCTTAATTAGGCTAGTTCTATTAGTTTCCGATTATTCACAAGCAGACAAATGAAGAAGTCAAAACGATAACTGGTAAGTTGCACTCAATTTTAAGGAAAACTAGATTTCAATTTTCTCACGCGTCTCACTGTTTATGACATGGCATGGTTCAAATGGCTCTGAGCACTATGGGACTTAACTGCTGAGGTCATCAGTCCCTAGCTTAAAACTATTTAAACCTAACTAAGGACACCACACACATCCATGCCCCAGGCAGGATTCGAACCTGCGACCGTAGCGGTCGCGCGGTTCCACACTGTAGCGCCTAGAACCGCTCGGCCACCCCGGCCGACGACATGGCATGCCGCTGACTATACGTGACACAATGATACAATTTTGCAAGTACATTCGGTCATACATGCGCACAGTGCCTGAAAAAAGGGCTGCGAAGAGAGTTAGAAGGAAAGGAATAATACACTCCTGGAAATGGAAAAAAGAACACATTGACACCGGTGTGTCAGACCCACCATACTTGCTCCGGACACTGCGAGAGGGCTGTACAAGCAATGATCACACGCACGGCACAGCGGACACACCAGGAACCGCGGTGTTGGCCGTCGAATGGCGCTAGCTGCGCAGCATTTGTGCACCGCCGCCGTCAGTGTCAGCCAATTTGCCGTGGCATACGGATCTCCATCGCAGTCTTTAACACTGGTAGCATGCAGCGACAGCGTGGACGTGAACCGTATGTGCAGTTGACGGACTTTGAGCGAGGGCGTATAGTGGGCATGCGGGAGGCCGGGTGGACGTACCGCCGAATTGCTCAACACGTGGGGCGTGAGGTCTCCACAGTACATCGATGTTGTCGCCAGTGGTCGGCGGAAGGTGCACGTGCCCGTCGATCTGGGACCGGACCGCAGCGACGCACGGATGCACGCCAAGACCGTAGGATCCTACGCAGTGCCGTAGGTGACCGCACCACCACTTCCCAGCAAATTAGGGACACTGTTGCTCCTGGGGTATCGGCGAGGACCATTCGCAACCGTCTCCATGAAGCTGGGCTACGGTCCCGCACACCGTTAGGCCGTCTTCCGCTCGCGCCCCAACATCGTGCAGCCCGCCTCCAGTGGTGTCGGGACAGGCGTGAATGGAGGGACGAATGGAGACGTGTCGTCTTCAGCGATGAGAGTCGCTTCTGCCTTGGTGCCAATGATGGTCGTATGCGTGTTTGGCGCCGTGCAGGTGAGCGCCACAATCAGGACTGCATACGACCGAGGCACACAGGGCCAACACCCGGCATCATGGTGTGGGGAGCGATCTCCTACACTGGCCGTACACCACTGGTGATCGTCGAGGGGACACTGAATAGTGCACGGTACATCCAAACCGTCATCGAACCCATCGTTCTACCATTCCTAGACCGGCAAGGGAACTTGCTGTTCCAACAGGACAATGCACGTCCGCATGTATCCCGTGCCACCCAACGTGCTCTAGAAGGTGTAAGTCAACTACCCTGGCCAGCAAGATCTCCGGATCTGTCCCCCATTGAGCATGTTTGGGACTGGATGAAGCGTCGTCTCACGCTGTCTGCACGTCCAGCACGAACGCTGGTCCAACTGAGGCGCCAGGTGGAAATGGCATGGCAAGCCGTTCCACAGGACTACATCCAGCATCTCTACGATCGTGTCCATGGAAGAATAGCAGCCTGCATTGCTGCGAAAGGTGGATATACACTGTACTAGTGCCGACATTGTGCATGCTCTGTTGCCTGTGTCTATGTGCCTGTGGTTCTGTCAGTGTGATCATGTGATGTATCTGACCCCAGGAATGTGTCAATAAAGTTTCCCCTTCCTGGGACAATGAATTCACGGTGTTCTTATTTCAATTTCCAGGAGTGTATATTGAAACTTCTTGCCTGATGCTTAGGTTCCTCAGCAAGAACGGTGAAAATGTACGAGGCGATAAACTTCTTTCCTTCCATCATTTCTGGAGGGTGTCAGTAAAACAAAGTTTCCTAAAGGTTTGAAACTGTATGTAAAGTCTGTTGCGAGTCGCTTTAAATATTGCACCACAAGGTGGAGCTTTTCCTCTCGGAGCAAAACAATAATCACATACTTTATTTCTCAACTCAACATGCCTTTTTCTCAATACTTACTATTCGTGCAGGGGTGAATGACGGATCGCTAGAAAGACTTTTTAACCGGTTTCTCACGTTGCATACCAGCTTTGTCAAAAATTTACTATTTGTGAAAATTAGTAACAAAAAAGAGACTTTTAACTATCATAAGCAAAAGAGAGTCATGCATGAATAGATTCATACCAAAATTTCATGAAGATAACTCATTACCCCCGAATAAAGGACTCGCTTTTCTTATCTTTTTACAAATACTATTTTATTTGTCGTAAAGTTTGTTTTAATGTACTTATTAAATGAAACATTCTGGCAGATTAAAACTGTGTGCCGGACCGAGACTCGAACTCGGGTAGAGCACTTGACCGCGAAAGGCAAAGATCCCGAGTTCGAGTCTTCGTCCGACACACAGTTTTAATCTGCCAGGATGTTTCATATCAGCGCACACTCCACTGCAGAGTGAAAATCTCACTCTGGATACTTCTTAACTAGATATTTTGTATCATATCCGCGATAGTTCATTATTTCTGCCCGTCGTGACAGGTGGCTGTTCTAAAGGAATATAATTTACAAAACGACAAACGTATTTGTCATTGTCGCCAACTACCGTAGCCCCAGCGACTGCACTTACTCCAGATACTGTCATTATATACAAGTAGAGAAGCGCCAAACCAACGAACTTGCCGCAGTGGTAACACCAGTTCTCGTCAGATCACCAAAGTTAAGCGCTGTCTGGTTGGAATTGCACTTGGATGGGTGACCATCCGATCTGCGACGCGCCGTTGGCAAGCTGCGTGCACTCAGCCCTTGTGGGGCCAATTGGGGAGCTACTTGATTGAGAAGTAGCGTCTCCGCACACGAAAACTGACAGCGGCCGGGAGAGTGGTATGCTGACCCCGTGCTAGTCCATATCCGCATTCAGTGCCATCTGTGCGTGAGGATGACACGGTGGTCGGTCGGCACCATTCGGCCTTGCGTGCCCATTCTGACTGAGTTTAGTTTTATAGAAGTGCGAAAGTTTCGCATAGGTCCCATATTTACAACCAATGCTCAGTTGACTGACACTGGGAAAACTGTTGTAATTCCACAGATAAACGTAGCACGATCTGATCGAAACATGCGCTTTCGATTGACAATAAAAGATTTGTCTATTAAAATTGAATTTGCGATCACTGTAAACAGGTTGTAGGAACAAACGCTTCAAAGGGCAGGACTGCATTTACAAAATCCTGTCCTTAGCGTATGTTGCCTTTTCAAGGGTAATTAAATCAACTGGAATTTCTGTAACCATTTAAAAAAATTGAAAAATAAAAATTACACGAAGATTACATTTTTACATACAATATCGTTTACACCGAGATATTGTAATGTTCCCTGAGGAATTTTCTTTAAAATTGTGTACATGGAAATTATGTACAATGGCGTAACATACATTCATGATTACTATTTCGCGTCGGTCGGTTCATTTTTAAGGATCTTCATTCCCACAACTATCAATATTCCAGCGCCTACAATTACTCTAAATACTGCCACTATTTAAAACTTTAAAAATATGAAAGTTTCGCACAGGCGCTCTGGTATTTCACTGATCGAACTCGCGATAGCCGGCCGGTGTGGCCGAGCGGTTCTAGGCGCTACAGTCAGGAACCGCGCGACCGCTACGGTCGCAGGTTCGAATCCTGCCTCGGGAATGAGTGTGTGTGATGTCGTTAGATTAGTTAGGTTTAAGCAGTTCTAAGTTCTAGGGGACTGATGACCTCAGAAGTTAAGTCCCATGGTGCTCAGAGCCATTCGAACCATTTTTGAACTCGCGACGTATGTCTCCATCTGCGATTTCGCACAGTGATCTGACCTCAGTGTTGAGCTGTCCGTTTGAAAATCTGCCTGCTTTCGAGGGGCGGACGCGGGAGATAGTGTCTGCCCGTTCACAGACGGCTTTTGCGAGGAAGACACCCCTGGAATGCGCTGCCCTCGCGAGCCCCGGAAATACTGTTCCCGCTGTGCTGGGACAGCAGCTGGTTATTTAAGACCAAAGCACATCCTGCGATCTCGTTGCTTTGCGAGGAGGTACTGACTGAAACCGAGGAAGAAGGAAATGCATAAAATGAAGTTATGTGGTTCCAGAGACTTTTCCAAGTCTCAAACATGTGCACTGCGGTGCCAAAAGTTACGGGATACCAGCATCGTGTCGGACCTTCTTTATGCCATTGCCATGGACTCAGCAAGCCGTTGGAAGTCTGATGCAGGTATATTGAGCCGTACTGCCTCTGTAATCGCCCATAATTGAGAAAGTGTTGCCAGTAAAGGGATTTTGTGCACTAATTGACCTGTCGGTTATGTCCCATGAATGTGCCATGGGACCCATGTCTGTCGAATAGCCCAGTATGTTCTTCAAACCAACCGCAAACAATTGTGCCCCAGTGACAAATACATCGTTGTTTAGGAACAGAAAATCCATGAATGGCTGGAAATGGTCTCCATGTAGCCGAACAGTGTACAGACTGGTTCAGTTAGACCAGAAGACACAGTCAATTCCGTGTAAACACAGCCCACCCTATTATGATGGCACTACCAGCTTCCACAGTGGCTTGCTGACAGCCTGGGTCCATGGCTTCGAGGCGTCTGCGCCACACTCTAAGCCTACCATCAGCTCTTACCAACTGAAACCGGGATGCACGTGACCAGGCCAGGAATTTCCATTCGTGTAGGACCCAGCCAATATGTTGATGAGCACAGTAGAGATGCTGCAGGCGATTTCGTGCTGTTAGCACAGGGTCAGGCGTCGGCCGTCGCTGGCCTAGCCTGCTAACGCCAAATATCGCCACGCTGTCCTCCAGATAGCTTCATCGTATGTCCCACATTGCGGTTATTTCACGGTGTTGCTTGTCTGGTAGCACTGACAACTGTACGCAAACGCCGCTGCTCTCGGTCGTTAAGTGAAAGCCGTCGGCCACTGCGATGCCAGTGGCGGGAGGTAATGCCTGAAAGCTGGTGTTCTCGACACACTCTTGACACTGTGGATACCGGAATACTGAATTCCCTAACGATTTCCGAAATGGAATGTCCTGTACGTATAGCTCCAACTACTATTCCGCGTTCAAAGTCTGATAATTCCCTTCGTGTGGCCATACTCACGCCGGGAACATTTTCGCACGGGTCACCTGAGTACAAATGACAACTCCGATACACTATCCTTTTATAGGAGAGCTGAACGACAAGTAATGCATCCACCTTCATCAAATGTGTTTGGACTGGAAGATTTTAATAAATCTAACGCAGAAGTAATCCTTGGAAAGTGACCTTTAATTATCAATATTCACTTTTCCACATAATAAGGGGATACATTTCTGCCAACGGTGAACAAGTTTTCTTAAGCCGTCACGGAAGAAGTCGACACTTTGTTTCCGCAGCCACAGTCTCACAGTTCTCTCAGCGGCTTCATCAGAAGCATAATGATGTCCCCGCAGATCTTCATTATCGAGAACAGACGTCAGACGGTGCTAAATCTGGACTGTATGGAGGTGGTTCATTTCCGGAGTCAGAATCCGGAGTACCCATTGTGCACAGGCTTCCGATGGCCAAGAAAAGCAATAATGTTACGCACACGATCTTGTGAAATGCTGATTGTGCTTGCAGTTTCTCTCTGAGTTGTACGACGATCGTCCTGAATCAATCTGTCAACATTTTGCTTGTAAAACCCGATGGTTTCTGTCACAGGACGTCCAGCTCTTTGTTTGTCATGCAGGTCAGATGTTCCCGCCTCAACATCTTTAAACTTACTCGCCCAACGACGCAGAGTACTCACATCAACACAATCACCATAAACTGCTTTCATTCTCTGATGAATCTCCTTTGGGCTGACACCTACTGCTGTCTGCGCGGGGTTCCATATTTTACACTGTAACAAAAAGACCGTTCAATGCTAAGACTTCTCGCCAACTGGAGCTATAGAGAAGAGGCTACGGAACAAGCCACTACCTGCTGCATACCAATGCTGCCAACTGTTGAAGAGTTACGAAGGTGGAGGCATTACTTTTAAGTCGATCCTCCTACTTTGTGTAGGAGATACTACCGCCATCTGTATAAGCCAATATCGCTAGTCCATTTGACCTTCGTCACCTCAGTGAATGTAGGGTGCTCGGAAATTGCCTTTACTAACTTCTAGGACATGAGGGGAATGGGTGCACAATATTTTCAACAGGAACACATGTCTGGAAACGTACGTTACTTCGGATGGTTGATGTTATTTGATGTATACCCTACCTATCTGACCTGGTTCAAGCATCATTCACGTGTCTGTGGGTGTCAGAAAAATATGGTTCAGTATACGTTTGCACCGGCATAGCCCCTCTGAACGGGAAGCACACCTTTATGGAACTGCTCGTCGCCTTTATCAAGATCGTTCTCCACATCGTTCGACTTCATGGCATACGCTTTCCGCCACAATTACGCGACGACTCCGAGAAAGGGGTACCTCCACCGTCAACAGGCGTGACTGTGGTGCTCCAAGCTGGGGCCGCATACCCGAATTCGAAGAGGCCGTATTGCATGACGTTGAAAAAAACCGTCAACAAGTACACGACCAATTTCTTTGGCTATTTGGTGGTAAAACACGTGATGTACTGGGTAACGGCTAATCAGTAACTTGTAAAAGTGGTCGCGTTACTTACATGTTTCCAAATGGTTGTGACACAGAAAAAGTACGTGTCCGGAAATGGATTCCAGTTCCCAACATTATCTACTCTCTCCTCTACAAGTCCCAGAAGTTTGTATCGGGAATTTCCGAATTCCTTGTATATGTAGACTTGAAGTTACTACTGAAAATTTGTACCACAGACGGGATTCGAATCCGGATCTCCTGCTGAGTATGGTGATGCCCTAACCACTACACCACCCAGGCGCCTCCCCCCTCAATCCAGATTCAAATTCACACCTCAGCTAGGGTAGTCCGTACAGTTTTGAAAAGCCACTGTGCCAGGGTGGTGTATTGGTTGCCGCCTCTGCCTAGTAAGCGGGAGACTTGTGTTCGAATATCGGCCTACGTCCAAATTTTTATTCGTCACTTCAGTCAGCATATGTACATGAAAGAAATGTTTGGCGCAGTGTGCCTTAAAGTAGGGAGTGGTTGACATGATATATCCTAATGCATCATGGAATCATCACTTTGGTAATGGAAGGAAATGTGTTTGCTGGTGAGGGGGCGGCAGGAAGAGAGAGGGGGGGGGGTGGAGTGTACAGACGTAGACCAAGATTGGTTAGCGATTGGTTGATTGAGCAATTTGGGGGGAGGAGACTAAACGGCGAGGTCATCGGCCCCATCGGATTAGGGACGGATGGGGAAGGAAGTCGGCCGTGACCTGTCAAAGGAAACATCCCAGTATTTAGCTGTAGCGATTTAGGGAAATCACGGAAAATCTAAGTCATAACCGGACGCGATTACAATGTGCTAACCACCGCGCAACCTGGCTCGGTGGTAGACCAAGGCATAAAGACAGTAAGCGGGTTCAAAGGATTTACAGTAAAGCGCAAAAGAAACTGGTATGGCATGTGTATTCAAATACAGAAATATGTAAACAGGCAGAATTCGGCGCTGAGGTCGGCAAAGCCTATATAAGTCAACAAATGTCTGGCGCAGGTGTTCCATCGGTTACTGTTGCTACAATGGCAGGTTATCAAGATTTAAGTGAGTTTGACCGTGGTGTTATATTCGCTGCACGAGCGATGGTACACAACATCTCCGTGGTAGCTATGAACTGGGGATTTTCCCCTACGATCATTTCACGAGTGTACAGTGAATATCAGGAATTCTCTAAAACACCAGCTCTCCTAGATCGCTGCGGCCGGAAAAACATCCTACAAAAACGGGGCCAACGACTACTGAAGAGAATCGTTCAACGTGACGGAACTGCAACCTTTCCGCAAATTATACTATAAAGGCTTTCACGACCGGATGACATATCTTCTGGTAAACATTCCGGGATGTAAAGTCGTGGTCCATGAAACTCTTCAGCTCCTAATGTTTCGTTCAGAGCTGCGCTGGACATCTTCAGAGAGGTGTTTATCATCCGGTGAGTCTTGCCGACTGACAAGTCGGGCGTCTGAGAGCGACTTATATATCGTAGAAAGTGGGCGTGGCCAGAGTTACACGTGATATGCAGAGATAATCTTTGTCAGAGGTAAAATATATAAGTCGCTCTCAGACGCCCGACCCGTCAGTCGGCAAGACTCACCGGAGGAGAAACATCCCTCTGAAGATGTCTAGCGCAGCTGGACGAAACGTTAGGAGCTGAAGAGTTTCATGGACCTTTCCGCAAATTGCTGCAGATTTCAATGCTGAGTCATCAACAAATGTCAGCGAGCGAAGCATTCAACGGAACATCACAGATATGGGCTTTCAAAGACGTAGGCCCTCTCGTGTGCCCTTGCTGATTGCATGACACAAAGCCTTATGCCTCGCCAGGGGCCGTCAACACCGACATTGACTGTTCGTGGTTGGAAACATGATGCCTGGTCGGACGAGTCTCGTTTCAGGTTATATCGAGCGGATGGACGTGTACGGGTGTGGAGACAACCTCACGAATCCATGGACCCTGAGTGTCATTAGGAAACTGTTTAAGCTGGAGGACTCTCTGTAGTGGTGTGGAGCATGTGCAGTTGGAGTGATGTGGGATCCTGGATAGGTCTAGATACGACTCTGTCAGGTGGACCGTATATCTGTCTGATCACTTGCATCCCTTCATGTTCATTGTGTATTCTGACGGATTTGGGCAGTTCCAGCAGGATAAAGAGAATCCCCACACGTCCAGAATTGGTACAGGGAGGCTCCGCGAACACTCTTCTGAGTTTAAACGCTTCCGCTGACCACCAAACTGCCCAAAGATGAACGTTATTGAGCACATCTGGGATGCCTTGCAACGTGCGTTCAGAAGGGATCTCTACCCCCTCGTCTTCTTGCAGATTTACTGACAGCCCTGTAGGATTCATGGTGTCAGTTTCCTGTAGCGCTGCTTCAGGCATCAGTCGAGTCCATGCCACATCGTTCTGCGGCGCTTCTGCGTGCTCGCAGGGGCCCTACACGATATTAGGGAGGTGTACCAGTTTCTTTGGCTCATCAGTGTAAATTTCCCGTAGTTGTGCAGAAGCCTGAACAGCGTACTCTAGCGTGGAGATTTGCATTTAACCAGTCTTTGGATCTAACAAGGAGAGGGCACGAGCGTGGGGTCGGGGATTTGTCCGAAATTTTGTGTCGTGGAAGAGGACCCCTTACACCTCACGTGGTAAAAATATTAGGACGCACTACCCGGGAAATCCCGGGAAAAATCGATCCAAATTTTCTTAGCCACATGTTTCGGGTTCTATTCCTCCTCTAGCACTTTTTTTTTCTTCTGTTTCATTTTCTATTGTTAGTCCACCAATTATTCAGAAAGTTTCCCAAACCTACATTATCTTTAAAAATTTAGTTACATTATTGAATAAAAATTATTTTCTTTTTGTCCAACAACACAATTCATGGCGGTGGGTTTTCCATTTTTCATTGTAAAGTTTATAAGGAGAATCATTGGGTTTTTAGTCAGAATATCAAATTCGATTGGGAAGCGTTCAATTTTTATACATATAATAATTATAAACAAGAACCGCAGTGGTAATTATCGTAAAAACAAACAAAGCAATAATTTTTGCGACATATTGCGCAACATATAAAAGCGGATTTTTTTACAATCACAGGGCGTTTGCAATAAATCTGTGCAAAAATGTGCCCCGTTAACATTTACGAAAATGTTTTGAGTTTCCGATAATTTTGAGCCAAACCAGGCATATTGAATCATGTCTCGGAATATTGGTGACGGTAACTGATGGTGAATTATAGAATGAATTTTTATACAGTCTTCCTGGGAATTAATTTCACGATTCTCCTGTAACAATACGCTGCAATTTTGCAAGCAACAGAAGAAAAAAAAGCGCCAGAGGAGGAATCGGACTCGAGACCTCTAGCGTAAGGGTCCGACTGCTAGCCGTGTAGACCAGTCGGCGACTCGGCAGTGAACTAACATTTTATACTCGTAAGGCACCTAAGAATATTTGGATCGGTTTTTCTCGGGATTTTCCTACTAGTGCGTCCTAATATTTTAACCACGTGAGGTGTTAGGGGTCCTGTTTCACCACACAAAATTTCGGACAAATCCTGGACCCCAGGGTCGTGCCGTCTCCTTGTAAGACCACTATCAGAACAATAGCAACATACTGACATTAAGTAAGACAGGAACTTCGTACTGTTTTTCGTCAGTTTGGGTGGCAAAATTCTACTTGTCGGTGGCAGCTGGATGGCCACAGACACAGGTAGCTACGCTGGCACGGTATATTAATGATGATGATGGGCGCCGTGGGTCAGTGCTGGGCCGGCCGCAGCTAACCGCGTTCCGCCGGCTGAATTATCGCTCGCCGCAACTTGTAATGGAGTTATAATGGCCGGCCCTGCGGTGGGTTTAGCCGCACTCTGCAGCCCGTCGGTGGGGTCGCGCCAGGTGAGCGAACAATTGACTCTCCCCACTGACTCTGTTACGTAAATGAGCATCGCAAATCCGTAACGACGCACAATGGAAGGCCTGTGTGGCTCATCAAACGAGCACCGTGAAATATCCACGTTAAGAATAATTCGCCGGCAGAAATGCAAAGTATTACACCGTGCACAGCTTGAAGGAGAGCTGCCAAACGGTACTCTGCTATTCGGAAAAAAAGGTCGTGCCGTAACACGAGCCGGCTGGTGTGTCCAAGCGGTTCTGGGCGCTTCAGTCTGGAACCAGGTGACCGCTACGATCGCAGGTTCGAATCCTGCCTCGGGCATGGATGTGTGTGATGTCCTTAGTGCCATTTTTTTTTTTTTGTCGAGACATCAACCAAAATGAAGGTCAACAATGAAAGTGTCTGACCCCGGTACCTGAGTTGTCAGCGAGACAGACTGTCAATCCTAAGGCCCCAAGTTCGCTTCCCGTCTGGGTCGGAGATTTTCTGCACTCAGAAACTGGGTGTTGTGTTGTCCTAATCATCACTATTTCATCCCTATCGACACTCAAATCGAAAGATTTGCACCCGGCGAACGGTATACCCGACGGGAGGCCCTAGTCATAGGACAACAATGAAACCTGAATGCAACACAACCTACAGGTGCAGTCTGTAATTATAAGAATCCTGCTCACCATTACTATGATTCTCTTCACCAGTGGTGCATGCATAAATAGCAATAACACAAATTCCCGTAGGTCGTCTGACAAGCTATCGTACCAGTGGTAGTGAACGGACAACGTGTGCGTCTTGTCAGAGGCGAACTGCATTCAGTGTTCCACAGTTTTGCTATTCGTGCTGTGGCTGAAGATCGCCGTATCATCAGCGTGCAGCGCAGCCTCAGGGAACTGTGGTGTAGAGCGCGCACAGGGTTGATCCACACACCTAGACCTGCTTGACACCGGCACACACTGGTCAACTAACGTGACAGTCTTAGCCCAATGCTCTGAAAACGTAGCTGTTGTGATGACCACGTATAGTCCATAATCGGGAAAGAAAACTGAGGATCACTATCAGTTTCGATTACGGAAAGGTAAGGGTACCAGAGAGGCAGTACAGACTCTGTGATAGATAATGGAAGCAAAACTTCGGAAAAATCAAAGCACCTGCATAGGAGCAGTCGATACGCAAAAAGCGGTCGTCACTGTAAAACGTTGCAAGAAACTGTGTTATAAGTAGGAGTAACCTCTACGGATAGACGGATAGTATTCATTGGGTACAAGAACCAAGAGCGAACAGTTAGAATGAAACAAGAACGAAGTGCTCAGATTAAAAAGGTTCACTCTATGCATCGAAGAAGAAATGCCGCGAATAAAATATAAGATTAAAGGGTGGGATTAACATTGCACGTGAAATGATGTCGATAAGAGGACGATATTCCTATTCAAATCGTTCAAATGACTCTCAGCACTATGGGGCTTAACATCTGAGTCATCGGTCCCCTAGAACTTAGAACTATTTAAATTTAACTAACCTAAGGACATCACACACATTCATGTCCGAGGCAGGATTCGAACCTGCGACCGTAGCAGCAGCGAGGTCCCGGACTGAAGCGCCTAGAACCGCTGGGCCACAACGGCCGGCTACATTCCTATTGTCATAGCCTAAGTGCCTGCGAGAAAGACTTTCAGGACCGTCAGAATGGAATTAACATATTAATGATAACACGCTGGAGATTTCGAATGGTCCGATGAAAGAGGAAAGTAATGTGCAGCAGCTGAAATGAGGTTAGCGTTGTATTAAATATCGAAATTGGGAGACCACGAAGAAAGTTAAGGACTCTTCTACATTGGAAGCAACGTAATCCATGACGGACGAGGCAAAGAGAACATAAAGAAAAAACAGACTAGCACGGGCAAAGATGGCATTCTTGATCAAAAGAAATCTTCTGGTACCAAACACTGGCATTATCCTGACGAAGAAATTTCTGAGCTCGTACGCCTGGAGCATAGCGTTCTATGTTAATGAATCACGGATTCTGGGAAAACCGGAAAAGAACAGAATCGGAGCATCTGAGATGTGGTGCAACAAGTGAATGTTGAAATTTATGTGAACTGGTAAGGTAAGGAAGGAGGTGGTGTTCCAGAGAATCTGTGAGGAAACTAGTAAGTGGGAAATACGAACAAGAAGAAGGGGCAAGATAATGGGACATCTGTTAAGACGTCAGGGAATGACGTCAAAGGTCCTGAAGGCAGCCGTAGATCCAGCAAATAATTGAGGATGCAGGTTGCAAGTGCTACTCTGAGATGAAGAGGTTGGCACGAAAGAGAAATGTATGACGGGCAGCATAGGCACAAGAAGGATGACTAATAATGAAAAAAATGAAAAAAAGATGGGGATCATGTTTGATTAGTGTACGTAATGATTACATCATCATGCTAGAGATGTCAACGTCTGTACTGGTGATGCCGCCACTCTCGTACGAAAGTAAGCAGTTCTGTTTGTGGCTAATCCCTTTCTCATGAAAAGCGGAGTGCATTTATTTAAATGTTATTCAACAGTGCCTCCAAGTCAGAGCGCTGCTGTTATGTCTAAGCGTATGTTTGTTTTACAATGTTATCTGTACGAAAGTCATAACTGGTTTCAGCGTCTGACTGTAATGAAATGATTCGCCACTAAAAAAAAATTATACTGAATTTAAAAACAGCATTCCCAACGAATAAATGCTCGTTTTGAGCCTGATTTACATAGCACTGAACGGAACTGAACATAAGCAAAGGTGTATTTGCAGATAATTCGCCAGTGTTCACTGTCTTTCTCTTCTGTCTATTAGCAGCGTTTACACTGGAGAGAAGCCGGCTGTTGTGACCGAGCGGTCCTAGGCGCTTCAGTCAGGAACCGCGTGACCGCTATAGTCGCAAGTTCGAATCCTCCTCTGGCATGGATGAGTGTGACGTCATTAGGTTAGTTAGGTTCAAGTAGTTCTAAGTTCTAGGGGACTGATGACCTCAGATGTTAAGTCCCATAGTGCTCAGAACCATTTGAACAGGATAGAACGTAAGAGAACAGACAAAGCGGCGCTACTGTTGTTCGGCGATAATAATCTGGACTCCATACCGATGCAAGGTTTTGATATTATCATTATTTTGCGTGGCAAGCACACTGTTTTTGACCATGTAATCATAGTCGAGTAGGAAAAGAATGGTTCAGGTGTCTGACTTTGTACGTAAGACAGGAACACTGAACTGCAGCGCCGTCTTTCCGTTGTAAGACGTCGTGGTCTCCTGACCTTCATTGCTTACATGTTCCGCCCTCACAATCATATTCCGCGCATCAAGACACTTCATTCGAACCCAAACTTGATAAGATAACGTCAATGCTGTACGAATTCATGTAAACGATATGCAAATAACAAGTGCACACTGGGGTTGAAATACTCGAGGCTGGCGTACACACATACATTCCAGACACGACCGTCACAGGTGCTTTTATTTCGAGAGAGGCAGACGACACACTGGGAGGCCGGTCCCTTCAGAGGATGAGTCAACCTTGGCCACCCGTGGAGCAGACAGCGTGTGCCCGAGTGAAAGGGGGAACGACACCATGTTCGGCTTAAAAGCAAATTCCGCTACATTGTGTGGGAGTGTCCAACCTATGCATTCTTTACACATAGCACGCAGTTTCAGAGATTTTCACAGGGAGACAGCAAACGCCAAACGTCAATACTACAGATTTCCAGACTGAGCAGTGCTGATAGGCAGAGGATATGTCTGACGCCTTGAGCTGAAGGAGTAATGGAAGAGACTGTAAGATATAGCCCTCTACGTCTGTCATGGAGAGGCGCCATTCCGTTGTCGCTCTTGGAGTGAGGAACAAGTCTCTCCTCAGTACTTCACTGGGAGAGCACCTCTGTTGAGAGCAAATCGAAGTGCGACTCTATATTGAGTCCTTGCGATTAAGCGTTGTTCACTGTGTTGGCCGACACACTTATTGTGCAGTGTGAACGGACAGAGTTATAGTTAAACGCCTGCGAGCGGATTTTTGAGTGGCATCGCGTTGGACGTGTTATCTGACCGGTGTACGACGCCAATAGTTAGACTAGGGGCGAATAGGAATCCTTGACTTCATCAAGGCGTAGGGAGAGTTTGATTGGCGAAGGTCAATCCAGGTAGAACTAAAGTTATCTTATTTGTCAGCAGCGAGCGGCGCAGACAGCAGTCATCGCAGCTTATGGTATTGTGCACTACAGCTATTGCGAGCCCCACATTTCCTCTACAACAGTACACTTCACTGCATTTCATACATGACAGCCTCGACCGTACCTAGCAACATTCTAAAGGATAATTATTCAAGTTGAGTAGGCGCGCCTCTCAGCCATTCTGCCAAGTCAATAACAATCTTAAACTTTGTATAGAAATTTCATTAGCGAATCCTATTCTTGAGAGGTAACCTCACATTCCAAAAAGAACCAGGATATAACTTGTTCAATTCATAACTAAAAGTGCCATTGTGATTTCTCAGAATTTTTGCAAAATAAATAATAATTTTCGTTGGTTTCATGTTTTTCTTACACTAACTAGCACTACTCCAGTACCCACGTATCCCACTAGTTACGTAAGAAATTTTGTGAATTTTTGTGTCATTTACTTACAGCGGACGACTCCAGAAGATATTTATTGCTGAAAGTTTCTCAGGCATTTCTCTTTAGAACCTTAGGAGCGTCTGTCTGACTTCTGTAGTAGTGTGGGGGTGGAAACTGCATCTTGCAGGAGCCACAGGGTAAAGGGTACATCTCAGAGTAATCCCTTGCACAGAATAACAGAATAGCAGATCAACCCCACGCTCACACCGTTCCATTGGTCCATGTCAGTCGATACTCTTCGCTGGCTACCCCGTACGACTGAGGAGAGATTTAAAAGCGGAACACTAATTACCTACGACCAACATAATCTGAAGAAGGCCTAGCATTTACCTCTGGTTATTGGAAACACGAGACGTTCGTGGTTGTAATTCTTTCGCATCCCCTTAGTTGCTATGTCTTACTGTAAGTTTCCGATGTTTTCAGTGTTTTGGACGTCTAATTTACAACACAGTTTCACTACATTTGCCAGGCATGCAAGTTTATAACCTTTTCATATATCGCAGGTATGTTCTCACATTTACGAGGCAACTAGTTTATATAAACTATTTTTCGACGATGACTTGTATTTCGCGCGAGTCGGGCCATTTTTGGCGTTGTAACACTTGAAACTGGCCTTGGGCCGAAATGCAGGGATTAACGTCAATAGTGTCACATGGCCTCACATCATGAGACACTCCAGAGAGTTTTGGCGCAAAGTCTGGTGATCTGGAATTTTACGCCTTCAACTTTCGCGACCGTGCCGGTCAAATAGTGGCAGTGAAATTTTTTCCACCACCAGGATTAGAACCGGCTTACTCCCGCATGGAGCGCAATCACACAGGCGTGTGACGTCGGCCGCGGAGATCGCTTAAATAAACATACTATATAAAGTGGCGGAAATACCCTTTCGCAAATTTTACATAACTTTGGTTCCAGAAAAAGTCACAATCGTCGATATAGGAAACATTTCAAGAATTTAAGTACCTATTTTAAACATAGCTGCGCAACAGCAACGGTTCCGCGTAATAAGACTAAAAACAGCCGACCAGTTGCAATGGATAAAGTAATCTTTACCTAGGTTTCGACAGATTTAAATCTGTCTTCTTCAGAAGGCGGCAGTATTACATTAATATGGAATGATGTATCATTGTCGTTTTTACAAATATCTGCATAGATCCATTAGTCCAAAATAAAATATAGCCCTGAAAATAGGGTTTGTCATATAAATAAAAAAAATACTGCCGCCTTCTGAAGAAGACAGATTTAAATCTGTCGAAACCTAGGTAAAGATTACTTTATCCATTGCAACTGGTCGGCTGTTTTTAGTCTTATTAAGTACCTATGTTAGTAAAATATAACTAGAGAAACATGCAACATACATACGACCTGTCACAAAGGCTGTTCTATAAAATCTACTATGTAGTTTTTTAGGGAGCAGGGATCGTGATTCTGGGTAAACCATGTTTATTTATCATAAAGATTTTTGGCATAACAGTGATATATCAGCCATGAACATAAGGGAATTAGCTGATCTTCTGTATATTTTTTATTTTAATGAGCGTAGTAGCCACTTAATCGCACTTGTTTACCTTCAAGGAAATTTATTTTGCTTTTACATTTTAATAAAAAGCATTACAAAGCTTTTGCTTATTCACTCAGATCCCGCCCAGAGAAAGCAGCTAACGATTTTTACTTCTGTCTCACGTCACCAGTATGACCTTTGAGTGCCTCGACAATTTTCTACCTATCATATTTCTCTTCCTTCGATATTTGTGCAGTGGACAATACCATAAGAACGTATTGTATCTATATTCTTCTACCATCACCACTATATTCCCTTCAGACTAGTCCATCCCTCACGCAATTGACGTCAACAACAGAAGTAGACAAAATAGCACACGGAAGTTTTCTGTAATGTTGGTTCGCTGAAAGACCGACAAGCCCAACATATGAACAGCACTAACGAATGCGAACTGAACACGACCAAATGCAAGTTCGTTCTCGCTAGCCTAGCGTTTATGTCAGAGAAAACTCACGTCCGCCAAATTTCATTCGTTCGCTTGCGTTCGATCCGCTACGAACCAGGCTCAGCGCCCCAGAGTAATTCAAGAATTACACACTACGCAAAGTCGCTGAAAATCAAGGACCACACTTTCATATAAATTCAGTTTGTAAAATAAACCATTGACCTCTGAATTTAAACGTAATATATTCTCCCAGCAAAATTATGGGCACTGCGCCTCGTAGAACTAACTTCCTGACAAGTTGCATAGCAGTCTGTAATAAACTCTGTCACCCTAGCCTGGCGCGGTTGTACACAGGTCGGTCCAGGATGGATACAGCACGAAGACTACCTCTATTACAGCGCCATATTTGACTTTATTCTTGATAAAACAATGCCTGGTTCCACATTCTGTACCTCTTAAGTCCATCGTGAACGATAAAACTTATTTGTCAAATTGGTTCCTATCTAGCGAGGGATTTGTCAGGCAAGCCCGTACATGAACCAACAAAGAATTCATGGTGTCATTATTCGAGTCCATGCCACCTCGTGTAGCGGCACTTCTGCGTGCTCGCGGGGGCCTTATACAGTATTAGGCAGGTGTACCCTTTTCATCGGCTCTTCATTGTACAGTGTTAGTCTCAAAATGATGTAAATACTGATGTATTATTGTTCAGTACACTGTTCTGAGTCATCAGTATGTGCAGTTATATCAGTTACACCCTATGTAGGCGGGAATGGGATAAAATAAATAAAAAAGTCGATATTCTTGGGTTCTTCAAGGGATCGAGTGGTTTAGATGTCATTAGAGGACCAAGAAAAAGCAAATACGTTTCCGCGTACTTACGTTTTCTTTTGTTATGTAACACCGAAATAACTCTACACAAATTATTAAAAGTTTCAGAGTCCATAGGGCGAAAGTCGATGTAATCATCCGGTTTCGAGTGTAACTTTTCGTTTAAGATATTTTCTTGTATATAGTTCACTTTCATTTTAAACTATTCCCTCGACCAGCGTCTAGTTTTCTTATTCTACTTCTTTAAATGCAGTGGCATAGTCAAGGCTACAAATGCTCTGCCTGCATTTGCAGCGATTCTCACTAGTTTCAAAACATAGCGTACATGAACAGCGTCTGCTTCATAAATGACGTTAAAATGTGAAACTTTCTACATCTACATCTACATCCATACTCCGCAAGCCACCTGAGGGTGTGGGCCGGAGGATACCTTGAGTACCTCTATCGTTTCTCCCTTCTATTCCAGTCTCGTATTGTTCGTGGAAAGGAAGATTGTCGGAATGCCTCTTTCTGGGCTCTGATCTCTCCGATTTTATCCTCGTGGTCTCTTCGCGAGATATACGTACATGGGAGCAATATACTGCTTGACTCCTCGGTGAAAGTACAGGGCTATTACAAATGATTGAAGATTTCATAAATTCACTGTAGCTCCATTCATTGACATATGGTCACGACACACTACAGATACGTAGAAAAACTCATAAAGTTTTGTTCGGCTGAAGCCGCACTTCAGGTTTTTGCCGCCAGAGCGCTCGAGAGCACAGTGAGACCGAATCACTAAAGAGGCACATATTGAACATTTGCGAATGCCTAAAAAAACTTTTTGAGTTTTTGTATGTGTCTGCAAAGCACTGTGAAAATATCTCAAATAATAAAGTTATTGTAGAGCTGTGAAATCGCTTCAATCATTTGTAATAACCCTGTATGTTCTCGAAACTTCAACAAAAGTCTATACCGAGCTACCGAGCGTCTCTCCTGCAGAGTCTTCTACTGGAGTTTATCTATCGTCTCCGTAACTCTTTCGCGATTACTAAATGATCCTGTAACGAAGCGCGCTGCTCTCCGTTGGATCTTCTCGATCTCCTCTATCAACCCCACCTGGTATGGATCCCACACTGGTGAGCAGTATTCAAGCAGTGGGCGAACAAGTGTACTGTAACCTACTTCCTTTGTTTCCGGACAGCATTTCTTTAGGATTGGTCCAATGAATCTCAGTCTGGCATCTGCTTTACCGACGATTATGGTCATTCCATTATAAATCACTCCTAATGCCTACTCCCAGATAATTTATGGAATTAACTGCTTCCAGTTGCTGACCTGCTATATATTAGCTAAATTATAAAGGATCTTTCTTTCTATGTATTCGCAGCACATTACACTCGTCTACATTGAGATTCAATTGCCAAAATCCATAAATCCGTAGGAGTACGAGGGCGTGGAGATCTTTTCGCATTTCGCAAGGCATCACAGACATGCTCATTAATAACCATGTCTAGGGTGTTTGGTGTCCAGCGGAAGTGCGTGGACTCAGAAGAGTGTTCCTGGAGCCACTATTTAACAACTCCGTGTGCGGTGTCACATTGTCCTGCTGGAATTTCCCAAGTCCGTCGGAATGCACAATGGGTATGAATGGATGCAGGTGATCATACAGGATGCTTACGTACATGTCAACTGCCACAGTAGTATCTAGACGTATCAGGGGTCCCACTTCACTCCAACAGCACACGCCCCACGCCATTACATAGTCTCCACCAGCATGAACAGTAACCTGCTGACATGCAGGATCCAAAGATTCATGAGGTTGTCTCCATACCCGTACACGCCCATCCGCTCGATACAATTTGAAGCGAGACTAGTTCGACCAATGTTTGCTGTCATCGACAGTACAATGTCGGTGAAGACCGGCCCAGGCGAGGCGTAAAGCTTTCTGTCAACTTTACACGAGTGGGCCTACGGCTGCGAAAGCCCATACCGATGGTATTTAGTTGAATGGTTGGCTTGCTGACACTTGTTGATAGCCCAACATTGAAATATGCAGTAACTTGCGGAAGGAGTGCACTCTGTCACGTTGAAAAATGGTTCAAATGGCTCTGAGCACTATGGGAATCAACTGCTGTGGTCATAAGTCCCCTAGAACTTAGAACTACTTAAACCTAACTAACCTAAGGACAGCACACAACACCCAGCCATCACGAGGCAGAGAAAATCCCTGACCCCGCCGGGAATCGAACCCGGGAACCCTGGCGTGGGAAGCGAGAACGCTACCGCACGACCACGAGATGCGGGCGTCACGTTCAAGGGTTCCCTTCTGTCGTCGTTGGTCCTGTTCTTTTAGGATCTTTCTCCATCCGCAGCGATGTCGGAGAATTGATGTTTTAGCGAATTCCTGATATTCACGGTGTACTCGTGAAATGGTCGTACCGGAAAATCCGCACTTCATCGCTACCTCGTAGAAGCTGTGTCCCATCGCTCGTGCACCGACTATAACACCACGTTCAAACTCACTTAAATCTTGCTAACCTACCATTGTAGCAGCAGTAAACGATCTAACAACTGCGCCAGACACCTGTTGTCTTATATAGGCGTTGTCGACCGCAGCTCCGTACTCTGCCTGTTTACATATCTCATTATTTGAATACGGATGCCTAAAAAAATACCAGTTTCTTTGGCACCTCTGTGTATTTTCCATTATTCTCTGCATTTTCAGCTACTTGGATAGATATGCTGTTAAGCTGATTTTGTGATAGTTTTCGCACTTACCTGTCCTTGGAATACTGAGTGAACAATATTTTTGCAAAAGCAGCAGATACTAAAAAGACCTTCACTTGTCGTTTGGATGCCGCTACCACCAATGAGGTTAGGTTAGGTTAAGTCTATCACATTATCGGACAGTAGCTACCCCTTGTAGAAACCTTCAATGTACTCTTTCCACTTGTGTGCAATTAACAGTGGAATATCTCTTAGTGTCCAGAACTTTGCGTTTAACTTCATCGAAGGTTGTTTTGATTTATCGAGACGCTGAGTCACTTGACTGAAACTGCGGTTACTTGTCTTGCTGCTGAAGCAGTCCTAGAACTAATGTGTTTGGAATGCTGTAGTTGGGAAAGGAGTTATTGGATAGTTTGGGATGGTTTGATGGAATGAGAATGGAAAAAGACTAATTGAGTTTTGCAATAAATTTCAGCTGGTTATAGCAGATACCCTGTCCAAAACCAACAGCAGGTATACTTGGTCTGGAAATACAGCAAGATTTCATCTGGATTATATCACTGTCGGACAGAGATTCCGAAATAAGATATGAAATTATAAAATGTACCCAGGAGCAAATGTAGACTCAAATGGTAATTTAGTAACGAGATGCGTTTGAAATTCGCTAAGGATGTGAATGCTGCGATAAGGTATACTGTCGAAGGCAACTCAGTTGAAGATAGTACACACGTCTAAAAATGGCAATCACAGATAGCCAAACAAAGGCACAACGAAGGTAACTGAGGAGGAACGGTGTGTAAAAGAAGAAGTATTGAAGCTCATCGACGAAAGAAGGAAGAAAAATGTTCTGAGAAAGACAGGAATAATGCAGTATAAATACCTTAGGAATGAAATAGGATGTGCAGGACTGTGAAGGCGAAATGGCTGCAGGGAAGGCGTGAAGAAATCGAAAAAGAAATGATCGTTCGGAGGATTGACTCAGCAAATAGAAAACTGAAAGAGAGCAATGAGAATTCACTGCAAACCCAGAGGAGGGAGCGGATATATGGGAGGAGTGCACTGAAGACCTCTACGAGAAGGAGGAATTGGCTGGGTGATGTGAGAGGAAATCGGAGCTGATGTGGAAGACATAGGGGATCCGGTGTAACGTTCAGAATTTAATAGGGCTCCGGAAGACGTAAGATCAAATAAGGCAGAAGGTATAGACAACATACCAACGAATTTATACAATAAGTGTGGGATGTGGCAACTAAACAATTATTGAAATTAGTGTGTAGAATGTATGAGACTAGCGATATACCATCACACTTTCGGAAAAATTCCACCCATTCAATTCCGAAGATAGCAAGAGCCGGTGAGTGAGAGCACTATCGCACAATTAGCTCAACATCCCATACATTCAAGATATTCGTAAGGATAATACAAAAAGAACGGACAAGAAATTTTGAAATTACTAGTTCACCCCAACAAATAATTCACTCTCTGTCTTGATGAGTCACGAATAGGTAATATATTAATCTATACATAAGTGAATGCAAGCATTCATTACTCAAAGGTATTATATTTTGAATAGTAGCAATAAATGTTGGTCTCACTGTAAAAACCCGATATCATGTGCTATACGGTTAACAGTAAAACATACAAAACTCAGATATTGGCTTTGTTACAGTAACTGTTTTTGTCAAAAAATTTTATGTTACAACAGTCTCAGAAAATTATGTTTACAGTTGTAATATGACTATCGATTACTTGTTGGTTGTATGTGTTCTTAGCACAAACTAGGATGTCACTGAAAGTGCGAACGCGTGACGTACAACTCTGAAAAAAAAAAAAAACTGTTCTGGTAAAATCAGTCCTGCTCCTTGAACCTTCTAACCTCGGGCTTTATGAACGGTAACAGCGAAAACTGATTTTATTGGAAATCGTTTTCTTATCACTTCCACGCAGTGCACAATGCTTTCTCAAAGTAAGCGCTCCAACCGCTGTTGTCCAAATTAGGTTGTTGTTAGCTGACGCCCTCTAAATCGGATACAGTGATAAAACTACTTGCGTATAGAATCTACAAAACTGCAGCAGCTGTCATTAGTGGAAAAGATTGTCTACAGATGGCTGCTTGTACATAGTTCTTATATGTTTTCAAAAGCATTTTAACGGAAACAACTTTAAACTAGTTGTGTATTTTTCATCATTAAAAGTGAACGAAATCTTGAAAATGGTGTCGTAATCATTAATTTTGAGGAGTACGGAAGATATGGCGTACCGGCAAAAAACATCGTTCAGAAATAATGCACATGATTGTTATTTGTTAAGTAACTATGACGTAGCCCGCCCGGTTGGCCATGCGGTCTAACGCACGTCTTTCCGGGCGGGAAGGAGCGCCTGGTCCCCGGCACGAATCCGCCGGCGGATTTGTGTCGAGGTCCGGTGAGCCAGCTTGTGGATGGATTTTAGGCGGTTTTCCATCTGCCTCGGTGAATGCGGGCTGGTTCACCTCACGTACACTACGTCGGCGATTGCTGCGCAAACAAGTTATCCACGTACGCGTACACCACCATTGCTCTACCACGCAAACATAGGGGTTACACTCGTCTGGTGTGAGACGTTCCCTGGGGGGTCCAACGGGGGCCGAACCGCACCACAGCCCTGGGTTCAGTGTGGGGCGGCGGAGGGGTGAAGTGCACTGCGGTAGTCGTCGTGGGTTTGTGGACCACTGCGGCTGCGGCGAGGACGGAGCCTCTACGTCGTTTCTAGGTCCCCGGTTAACATACAATACAATACAGCTATGACGTAAAAAAATTACAGTATGTGTGAAACCCTGAAGCTTGTAACAAAGAATCTGGAGATCGTAATGTTATCAGGTTAAATAAATAAATAGTAACTGGTATCGAGGGAAGGATCGTTTTATGTGCACTTCACTATCGTTGTAAGGTATCGATGTACTCGTAGATATACAGGGTGTTTCAAAAATGACCGGTATATTTGAAACGGCAATAAAAACTAAACGAGCAGCGATAGAAATACACCGTTTGCTGCAATAGGCTTGGGACAACAGTACATTTTCAGTCGGACAAACTTTCGAAATTACAGTAGTTACAATTTTCAACAACAGATGGCGCTGCGGTCTGGGAAACTCTATAGTACGATATTTTCCACATATCCACCATGCGTAGCAATAATATGGCGTAGTCTCTGAATGAAATTACCCGAAACCTTTAACAACGTGTCTGGCGGAATGGCTTCACATGCAGATGAGATGTACTGCTTCAGCTGTTCAATTGTTTCTGGATTCTGGCGGTACACCTGGTCTTTCAAGTGTCCCCACAGAAAGAAGTCACAGGGGTTCACGTCTGGCGAATAGGGAGGCCAATCCACGCCGCCTCCTGTATGTTTCGGATAGCCCAAAGCAATCACACGATCATCGAAATATTCATTCAGGAAATTAAAGACGTCGGCCGTGCGATGTGGCCGGGCACCATCTTGCGACGTGTGAACGCATACATTGCGTCCCATAGACACCACTTAGAACATACGTTGTCAAGTGGATGCGACGCAGCTCCGTACTGTGTTCCGGGACGATTTTTTGTTTTTACACCGTCCATTTGTAGACTCATTTTTATAGGACATTTTTTCCTCCAATGTCAGTCAGTAATCCGACCTGGAGTGTGTCAGTTTTATTTATGTTCACCCTGTAGAGGTGATTGTATTGGTAATGACAGTTGTTGGTGGTTGATCGTGTAGAGGTTGGGACAGCTGTAGTTTATCTTCGTTCATCTGTTGTGGATCGTGGGACAACGGCTGGCATGAACTTCTTGATGCAATAATTTACCAACAGCCGTATGTATTGTACAAGTTTATTTTATTTTATGAACTTCTATGTGCTACCAGTTTCGGCATTACATTGATGCCATCTTCAGGCCCCACTCGTCATAGTCGTAAAATCGTTATACACCGAAGGAGCCGTATAACTGGAACCGTGAATCAAATCGTGCTGCAACAGCTCTCATGGATCCAGTTATATGGCTTCTTCCGTGATAGCAATTTTACGACTATGACGAGTGGGGCCTGAAGATGGCATCTATGTAATGCCGAAACTGGTAGCACATAGAGGTTCATAAAATAAAATAAATTTCAATACATACGGCTGTTGGTACATTATTGTATCAAGAATCTGTACTTTGGTATGACTCTGTTCTATACCTTAAATTGATGGCATTAACAGTGAGTACCTTTTTTTCTAATTTTACTGGAACAAATGCACAGGGAGTCAGGTGCGTGAGGAACTGGATATCCAGCTAGCGTTTAGATTATTATGGGTATGAGAAGGTGGGGTCGCAGAGGGACGGAAGAGGGTACCAGGTAGGGTAGGGTAGGGGTGGTGTTGGGGATGGTTGGAGGGTAGGAGTGGGGGCAGATCATTCGGCAGGCAGCGGTCAGTGAGGCCTGGGCGAGGTCACGGGGTCACGGCGCGCGGGTCGATGCGCCGGGCGGAACAAACAGGTCGGCGCAGCCACAGGCGTAAGCAGACCCTGTGTGCGGCAAAACACGGCTGCTGCTAATCACAGGGGCAGGCGCCGCCGCGTCCCGTTACTACAGCCAGCCACTGTGTGTAGGAGGCCGGGGGGGGGGGGGAGGAGGTCCGAGATTTCGTTGTGCGTTGCAACATGTCTGTTTACGTCGTGGTGCATGTAGTCATTTGACAGGTGGCTACGGCATTCAATAAGTTTTTTTTTCTCGGACAATTTCAGTTGAAATAAATGTGGAATTTGTTGTGAGCGTCATGGAATATTCCCGCTTCAGCCCTTATACTTTCATGAAGTTCCGACAAGTGGCGGCGCTAGACGTACCCTGTTACGGAGGTGCGTTCCAGTCAGAGAACTGTCATTGTGTTTCTTTTGGCGGAAAAGCAGACCATCGGAGATCTTCATAGGCTGTTCCGGAATGTGTACAGACACATGGAAGTGAACAAAAGCACTGTAAGTCGCTGGGTGAGACCCGCCATCACCACAAGGGCGTGCAGACCTGTGCCACACCCTGCGAGCCGGCTGGCCGCACACAGCTGTGACTCCTGCAGCTTTGGAACGTGCGGACACTCTCATTCGAGGTGATCGACGGGTCACCTCGCCGCTCAACCGGACGTCTCTTTTGGTAACGCTGACACACACGTCCACCAGTTGGGGTGCTCAAAGATGTGTGCCCGCTGGCTTTCTCACCGCCTTGTAAAAGATCATAAAGAGCATTGAAGGACCATCTGTGCGAAAATTTCTCGAGCGTTACGAGTCTGATCGCGGCAATGTTTTGTCGAACTTCGTCACAGACGATGAAATATGAGTTCATCACTTCTAATCGGGAACTAAACGCTAATCCATCAACTGGCCCCAATCCCCCTCCCTCCCGGAGAAAATATTTAAAGCCGCACCCTCGGCCGGTCTTTTGGGACTCTAAAGGCGTTATTCTATTTGATGCCCTGCCTCATTTATTTATTTATTTATTTATTTATTTGGTCATCAGTCTACTTACTGGTTTGATGCGGCCCGCCACGAATTCCTTTCCTGTGCTAACCTCTTCGTGTCAGAGTAGCACTTGCAACCTACGTCCTCAATTATTTGCTTGACGTATTCCAATCTCTGTCTTCCTCTACAGTTTTTGGCCTCTACAGTTCCCTCTAGTGCCATGGAAGTCATTCCTTCATGTCTTAGCAGATGTCCTATCATCCTGTCCCTTCTCCTTATCAGTGTTTTCCACATGTTCCTTTCCTCTCCGATTCTGCGTAGAACCTCCTCATTCCTTACCTTATCAGTCCACCTAATTTTCAACATTCGTCTGTAGCACCACATCTCAAATGCTTCGATTCTCTTTTGTTCCGGTTTTCCCACAGTCCATGTTTCACTACCATACAATGCTGTACTCCAGACGTACATCCTCAGAAATTTCTTCCTCAAATTAAGGCCGGTATTTGATATTAGTAGACTTCTCTTGGCCAGAAATGCCTTTTTTGCCATAGCGAGTTTGCTTTTGATGTCCTTCTTGGTCCGTCCTTCATTGGTTATTTTACTGCCTAGGTAGCAGAATTCCTTAACTTCATTGACTTCGTGACCATCAATCCTGATGTTAAGTTTCTCGCTGTTCTCATTTCTACTACTTCTCATTACCTTCGTCTTTCTCCGATTTACTCTCGAACCATACTGTGTACTCATTAGACTGTTCATTCCGTTCAGCAGATCATTTAATTCTTCTTCACTTTCACTCAGGACAGCAATGTCATCAGCGAATCGTATCATTGATATCCTTTCACCTTGTATTTTAATTCATTGCGCAACGATTACGTTTATTGTGCTACCCTCAGGAAATTAAAGCAATGACTTCACCATGTTCGTCGTCGAAAAAAATGCGTCCGCAACTCGTGGTCTAGTCCCTAGCGTTGCTACCTTTGGATCGCGAGATCCCGTGTTCGATTGCCGGCCGGGGACTGGGTGTTTGTGATCATCATCATCATCATCATTCGAGACAGTGGCTAGATTGGTCTGTTTAAAATTGGCCTGTGATAAAAATTGGAACTTCTTATGGGCGCAGATGACCGAACAGTTGAGCACCTCACAAACCACACATCATCGTGGAAAAATGCAGACGAATTTCTCCTTCTGCATCAAAGTACAAGAACCCGAAATGAACTGAAAAAACTTGATTGGGCTGTTTCTCCTCATCCACCCTACAGCAGCGCAGATCGCACATCTTGCAACTTCCATCTGTTTGGCCGAATGAACAATGCGCTCCCCAGCTGTACACCTTGTCTTTAATATAGCTCTACAAAATGGAGTCGCATTTGTTCAGATCTGGAGAATATGGCGGTCAATCGAGGCCCATTCCAGTGGCCTATAGGTACCTCAGACCCAGAATGCGGTCGCCAAAGTGCTCCTCCAGGACATCAAACACTCTCTTGCTTTGATGAAATGTCTTGCACGAACCACATCTGGTCGAAGTCAGTAAACAGTTTTTGATGTTGCTGAGCAACAGGCGTAGAATAATTTTTAAATGAACACACCGCGATTTGACTGCACTTGTTTATTTAATTACGTCCTAGGTTTCGGCCTTTTCTGCCAGTACATGGATGATCTGGAGGTTACTGATGCGGCACTTGACGTCGACAAGTACTCTGATACCACGTGCGCATACAAGCCATCCCGTTAAGGCGGCGTAACCCTGTCTCATTGAATGGAGATTATATTAGCCAAAAGAGTAGGTACTTGAATCCTGGATAAAACGAAACTGTTTTGACAAAGATGTGTTGCAATAGACTGAATGCTCCTCGCAGTATTGCTTGTAACGTAACTGTGTGCAGTTTTTTTACACCTGAAACAGAATATTCGTACACTATGTGATAAGAAGTGTACGGACACCTGGCTAAAAACGACTTACAAGTTCGTGGCGCCATAGTTCGTGCATTATGAACAGGTGCTCGAACGTGTTGAAAGATGCAGTCGCCATCCCCGAATTGCTCTTCAGCAGTGGGAAGCAAGAAGGTGTTTAAAACAGCGCTGTAGGCCCGTGCTGTGATAGTGCCACGCAAAATCATAACACCGCCACCTCCGAATTTTACTGTTGGCACTACACACGCTGGCAGACGACATCCACCGGTCATTCGCCATACCCACACCCTGCCATCTCTAGTATGAAAAAAAAATTATTAGGTTAAATATATTTAAATTCTTTCAATTTAAATCCGTGTTTCATACTAGAATGTCGTGTTCCCAGTTTGGCACAGCTTTGGCACAGGTGACACGAAAGCGGTCGAAGACGTCCGTCTTCTGGTCGGCTCCTGATCGTTGTCAGAAGGAGGCTAGTTTTTTTATTACGCAAAGACTTCCATTATTTGGAAAAGAACAACCCGGATTTCTTTACGTAATCAGTATGAATTTTACAATTACCTAAGGGACCTCTAACAATGAACAGTAAAAAAAATTGCATTTGCAAAAGAAATCATTAATAAGTGGAGCAGCTATGAGTTGTGTAGAAGACAAGGGCCGGCGGTCTGTACACGACCAGGATGCCGCAGTATTCTCTGCTGTAGTAAAGGCTGTTTGACATTTATAAAAATAATATGGCATGGAGGTTAAAAAAGTATAAAGGAAAAGAACAGAATAAGAAATCTGGTAAACACTAATATATATTCAAACAATTCTCACTAGCAAATTAGGGCTTATTTATAAACAATATAACTTACATAAGTACTTTTCTAACTGTATGGTGCAATCAGATTTCAGCCCGCCCTGTGCTGTCTCCTTGGTTTACGTTTTTGTCACAAATTACACTCATTACTTTTCTCCTTCGTTAAAGACAATTCTTGCACTGTTCAACACCTTCATAACAATAACTTGCCGATTTACAGTTTCGAACATAAATTACTTGAATTTCGTTAGTTAATAAAGTTGTCTGCACGCTGGCAAGACCGCTCACTTTTATAGCTTAAAGTAGACCTTCTTTTACGTTTTCACATCACAAGCAGAAGTACAATAAAATCTGAAGACTCTACAAAAGTTTTTTTACTGTCATGTTTTATTTAGATCGAAGCGGAACGACAGTTCAGCTTCTGTTAAAATGTTTCTTTGACTGCACAATCGATGTATTAGCGTCCGTGCTAGATGCGCATCTTTACAGTTACGTAAATTATATAAAACAAATGTCTTTCAAAGAATAGGTCTCATCTCATAAGTTGATCATTTAATATACAGATAGGTGAATGCCTTTCCAAGGGTACTCACTGCTTTCATACGGCGGAAATCCCAATAATATTACACATCGTATCGCCACATTCTGTTGTACCGTGATTCGTCACTCCACACAACGTTTTTCGACTGTTCAATCGTCCAATGTTTACGCTCTTTACACCAAGCGAGGCATCGTTTGGCATTTATCGGCGACGCGTGGCTTATGAGCAGCTGCTCGACCATGAAATCAAAGTTTTCTCGCCTCCCATCTAACTGTCATAGCACTTGCAGTGGATCCTGATGCAGTCTGGAATTCCTGTGTGATGTTCTGGATAGATGTCTGTCTATCACACATTACGATCCTCTTCAACTGTCGGCGGTCTCTGTCAGTCAACAGACGAGATCGGCCTGTCCGCTTCTGTGCTGTACGTGTCCCTTCACGTCTCCACTTCACTATCACATCGGAAACAGTTGACATAGGGATTTTTAGGAGTGTGGAAATTTCGCGTGCAGATGTTTGACGCAAGTGACACCCAATCACGTAACCACGTTCGAAGTCCGTAAGTTCCTTCTGCTCTCTTGCAATGTCTAATGACTACTGAGTTCGCTGATATGGAGTACCTGGCATTAGGTGGCAGCACAGTGCACCTAATATGGAAAACGTATGTTTTTGTGGGTGTCCGGGTAGTTTTGATCACGTTGTGTAGTGGTGAGTTTACACGGGACGAATTTGTGGCCGCAGAAGTGGTGTGTAACAATTGTGCCTTTAATAAAAAGCAACGTTGGGGCGATAGCGGGAAATGCACACTACCTCAAGTGTCTGGAGAACTGTTACTGGACGTTGACGTGAGGTGTGTCGACCCCTGACCTTACGGCGCCTTGAAGACTGCAGGCAAAGTATCTGAAAGTCTGCGCAGCAGTGGCAGCACATTCTTCCTAAGCAACGGATTAAAAAATAGTAATGATGGACCCTGGGATCTGGAACGAGGTGGACGTTCTCATCACAAAAGCGTTTCACCGCGTTCATGTCGAGCGGACAGGCCAATACGCTTCATTAATATCCTTCTCCACAAGGCATTGCGTCATAGATGCCGCTTTATGACGGAATTCGTCATGGCGATACAGTCAGTCATCGTTTCCGAAATGTTTCTCTGCTCTGCGCTGTACATAACGCCTCAAAACGTGCTCTTGTGCTTCCGCATGTAGCGTTTTCTTAACCACAGTAGGCAGACTATAACATAGGCATGAAAAACACTCCATACCGTAACATTAGCTCATTCGTACTTCGCTCTTGCCACTAAATGGCAGGTGGAGTTCTCGAGGCATTCGCTAACTCGAGGTCCTTACATCCGCTCCAAATCACACTTTCTGGTCACCTGCTGTCCAGTGGAGTCCCTCTTTACACCACCTCAAGCATCGTGCAGCGTTGACTACAGAAAATGGTGACTCCACCATTGCCCTAACTACACACAATCACTGTCCTAGTTGGACTGCTGGTAACACTTTGGAGATCACAAGCGAGTCCTTCCACCGATTTCATGCAATTATTTACAATCTCCTGTGAGGGCAAGAGATTTTCCAGAGATTTGCATGAGGTTTTCAACGTGGCCCTCAATTCCATTCCAAAAGAATTGAAGACGCACTCATGCAAATAAACAAAACAAAACTTGCCCGTAATAAATCTGTTGTGGACTGGCAAGACAGCCAATCCACTAGGAGGAAGCTGAAAGGCACGCGTTTATCTCACGCAGGCTGGCGTGACGTCTGGAACAGGTCAGGGAAATGAGACTAGCAAAAATAGTACGTAGCTGCTGGAATACTTAACTTTAATCCATAATTGGTCAACATCGCTCTTGACGGTACATGTTTTACAGCATCAGTAATAACTGCTAATGGCGCCTTGCTAGGTCGTAGCAAATGACATAGCTGAAGGCTATGCTAACTATCGTCTCGGCAAATGAGAGCGTAATTTGTCAGTGAAACATCACTAGCAAAGTCGGCTGTACAACTGGGGCGAGTGCTAGGAAGTGTCTCTAGACCTGCCGTGTGGCGGCACTCGGTCTGCAATCACTGATAGTGGCGACACACGGGTCCGACGTATACTAACGGACCGCGGCCGATTTAAAGGCTACCACCTAGCAAGTGTGGTGTCTGGCGGTGACACCACAAAATCTTCTTACACAATGATTAAAACTTACTCTCTATAATCCATAATACAGGACAAGTAACACGTGTGTTCCCCTTGGAGCCACAATTTCTGGCATCCGCTTCTAAACTGTACCTTACGTTTTCCGTTAGTGCTTACTCCGATGAGTTCTTCTAATATTATATCCATTTCTTCAATATCATTGTATGGTTTGATTATCCACCGTAATAAAAGCACCCCCAATCCTAGTTTCAAAGTCTGTGTGAAGGACATTTGAACATTGACTGTTGGTTGAAACGTCATCACCCTGGCAGTTTGTATGTGACAGACTAGGAAAATTTGCACATTAGGTTAATACTTCCGAAAAAAGCTGAAACGCTGAACTGTCTTTTGTTTTACTCAAATCTAGAATATCACTTTGTAGCTGCAGGTGAAAAACATTAAATTTAATAAACAAATCTGTTGAATACGCAATCTCTAGTTTCCATTTCATTAAATTTCTTTTAAAGCTAAATGTTTGGCATCCAGAAGCTGTGAGACAGTGTCAAGAAATATCTCGTCACACACACACACAGCTTTTGTCTTCGTTGTTAAGGATTAATCGAGCAAAGTTCGCCGGCCGCGGTGGTCTAGTGGTTCTAGGCGCGCAGTCCGGAACCGCGGGACTGCTACGGTCGCAGGTTCGAATCCTGCCTCGGGCATGGATGTGTGTGATGTCCTTAGGTTAGTTAGGTTTAAGTAGTTCTAAGTTCTAGGGGACTGATGACCACAGAAGTTCAGTCCCATAGTGCTCAGAGCCATTTTTGAGCAAGTTCTTGTGATTCCTTTTGCACAACTGTGCGAATAACCTATAAATAAGTGCCATGCTTAAATTTTGTCTACTGCGTTAGTGAAAAAGTGAAGAGATTGATGCAACCCACCACTTAGATTTTTAGTTATTAATGTTGTCGGTGGATGATGCAGTGCGTCCCAGACACTACGTGTACTTTATATTTTAAGTGGATTACAAATCTATGATAGCGTTCAGACATGGCATGTGCTTCCTCTCCTGCTGCTGCTGATATTGTATCTGATAACGGGATCGCTTTTCACCCTAATAATGTTACGAAACCTTCCATACTGATTCCGCGAAGGGCAGTTCTTCATGGATTTCTTACTCCATAGCAAAACAAACATCTACCAATACTAAATACAAGACGTCCAGCTGCATGGAGGAATGGGTCGTTCGGAGATAATTACACAAGAACGTTTCAGTACCATAACTCATTTCACCAATACGTTATTGATTAAATGAGTTCTTTTGAGTATATCATACGCAGGTTTCCTTAGAACAGTTTTCAAAACCTCTCCTGTGGCTGGCAAAATTCACTCTTCTCCGATAGTACACGGTTTTCGAGATTTTTCTCAAATTACATTACTGGCTATTAAAATTACTACACCACGAAGAACACGTGCTACAGACGCGAAATTTAACCGACAGGAAGAAGATGCTGTGATATGCAAATGATCAGCTTTTCAGAGCTTTCACACGAGGTTGGCGCCGGTGGAGACACCTACAGCGTGCTGACATGAGAAAAGTTTTCAACCGATTTCTCATACACGAACAGCAGTTGACCGGCATTGCCTGGTGAAACTTTGTTGTGATGCCTCTTGTAAGAGGGAGAAATGCGTACTAACACGTTTCCGACTTTGATGAAGGTCGGATTGTAGCCTATCGCGGTTGCGGTTTATCGTATCGCGACATTGCTGCTCACGCTGGTCGAGATCCAATGACTGTTAGCAGAATATGGAATCGGTGGGTTCAGGAGGGTAATACGGAACGCCGTGCTGGATCCCAACGGCCTCGTATCAGTAGCAGTCGAGATGACAGGTATCTTATCCGCATGGCTGTAACGGATCGTGCAGCCACGTCTCGATCCCTGAGTCAACAGATGGGGACGTTTGCAAGACAAAAACCATCTGCATGAACAGTTCGACGAATTTCGCAGCAGCATGGTCTATCAGCTCGGAGACCATGGCTGCCGTTACCCTTGACGCTGCATCACAGACAGATCGCCTGCCATGATGTACTCAACGACGAACTTGGGTGTAAGAACGGCAAAACGTCATTTTTTCGGATGAATCCTGTTTCTGTTTACAGCATCATGATGGCCCCATCCGTGTTTGGCGACATCGCGGTAAACGGACATTGGACGCGTGTATTCGTCATCGCCATACTGGCGTATCACCCGGAGTGATGGAATGGGGTGCAATTGGTTACACATCTCGGTCATCTCTTGTTCTCATTGACGGCACTTTGAACAGTGAACGTTTCATTTCAGATATGTTACCACCCGTGGCACAACTTGACTAGAAGAAGGGATCGGTTGGTAGGACATATTCTGAGGCATCAAGGGATCACCAATTTAGTTTTGGAGGGCAGCGTGGAGGGTAAAAATCGTAGAGGGAGACGAAGAGATGAATACACTAAGCAGATTCAGAAGGATGTAGGTACTGGGAGATCAAGAAGCTTGCACGGGATAGAGTAGCATGGAGAGCTGCATCAAACCAGTCTCAGGACTGAAGACCACAACAACAACAACCACCTGTGGCTCTACACGTCAATCGATCCCCGCGAAACCCTACATTTTAGCAGGATAATGCACGACCGCATATTGCAGGTCCTGTACGGGCCTTTCTGGATACAGAAAATGTTCGACTGCTGCACTGGGCAGCACATTCTCCAGATCTCTCACCAGTTGAAAACGTCTGGTCAATGGTGGCCGAGCAACTGGCTCGTCACAATACGCCAGTCACTACTCTTGATGAACTGTGGTATCGTGTTGAAGCTGCATGGGCAGCTGTACCTGTACATGCCATCGAAGCTCTGTTTGGCTCAATGCCCAGGCGTATCAAGGCCGTTATTACGGCCAGAGGTGGTTGTTTTGGGTACTGATTTCTCAGGATGTATGCACGCAAATTGCGTAAAAATGTAAACCCATGTCGGTTCTAGTATAATATATTTGTCCAATGAATACGTTTATCATCTGTATTTCTTGTTGGTGTAGCAGTTTTAATGGCCAGTAGTGTAGTCAGATACTGTAAGATGCCCGCCAACATTATCATCTTTCTGTGACGTGTAGGTGAACATTCTGGGTGATCAAAAAGTCAATATAAATTTGAAAACTGAATAAATCACGGAATAATGTAGATAGAGAGGTACAAATTGACACACATGCTTGGAATGACGTGGGGTTTTGTTAGAATCAAAAGAATACAAAAGTTCAAAAACTGTGCGACTTCATCTGATCAGAATAGCAATAATTAGCATAACAAAATAAGACAAATCAAAGATGACGTTCTTTACAGGAAATGCTCAATATGTCCCCCATCATTCCTCAACAATAGCTGTAGTCGAGGAATAACGTTGTGAACAGCACTGTAAAGCATGTCCGGAGTTATGGTGAGGCATTGGCGTCGGATGTTGTCTTTCAGCATCCCTAGAGATGTCGGTCGATCACGATACACTTGTGACTTCAGGTAACCTCGGAGCCTATAATCATACGGACTGAGGTATGGGGACCTGGGAGGCCAAGCATGACGAAAGTGGGGCTGAGCACACGATCATCACCAAACGACGCGCGCAAGAGAATTGTCACGCTTCTAGCAATATGGGCTGGAGCGCCATCCTGCATAAACATCGTACGTTCCAGCAGGTGTTTATCAGCCAGGCTGGGGATGATGCGATTCTCTAACACATCGGCGTACCTCCCACCCGTCACGGTAGCAGTTACAAAACCAGAATCACGCATTTTCTCGAAGAAAAAAGGGCCAATAACGGTAGTGCAGTGGAGTTTCCACGACAGTTCTAGGGTTTTCGGTAGCCCAAATTCTGCAGTAGTGTGCGTTGACAGACCCTCGGAGCGTGAAATGAGCTTCGTCGGTCCTCGTTACTCAACCAATCGTCATCTTCCGCCATCTTTTGAAACGCGCACACCGCAAATCGCCGGGTAACAGTTCATGATCCCGATGGATTTTGTACGGATAGCATCGGAGGATACGTCTAAGTGCCAACCAAACGGTAGTGTATGGAATGCCGGTACGACGTGCGACTGCACGAGCGCTGACTTCCCCGTGCATAGATGAACCCGCTACAGTCTGCATTTCTTCCTGAATTGTCTCAGCAGCATTACGCCTTGTGCTCGGTTGGCCACTACTGTGTCTTTCGTCTAAACAACCCGTGGCTTCGAACTTCGAAATCATTCTCGCCACAGCTGCATTTGTCAACGAACCTTTACCCGTTCGAATCCCCTTCCTATGGCGATAGGATCGTAACGCTGAACTAGCACATTCCCCATTCTGATAATACAGCTTCACTAAAAGCTGGCGCATCTGATTCTCTCTCTAATAACAGCTCCTTTCATACACGATTGTCATGCGCAGTCACTGACGTTTTGCTGTCCAGCGCCAATTGTCGGACTTTAATGAACTTTCTTTTTTTTTGTTCTAATAAATCCCCATGTCATTCCAAACATGTGTGTCAATTTTTACCTCTCTATCTACATTATTCCGCGGTTTATTAAGTTTTCAAATTTATACTGACATTTTGATCACCCGGAATAGTGAACGTTTTTTCTAAGCATTTGAAAGTATTTAAAATCTTTTTCTCTTTTATTAGGCTTACACTTGCTGAGATCATCCTCCAGCTTGGATGGTTTCATAGTGTCATTGCTTGACACATTGTTACATAAAACCCACGTAGGCCACCATTTGTCCGGTGATGAAGGAATGAAACCAAACCTCAAATAATCAGTACTGTACTGCCGATGTTTCTTTTTATATTCGTCCATGTTAAGTGTCAGTTACCTGTGCACGAAAGTCAAGTTATTTATGTTAATATGATAAGACTTAGCAACGAAAATCGATCGTGTCAACCTCAAGTCACGGTCACCGCGTCTCTACACAATCGGAGTTACTACAAAAAGCAACTTAAATAAAAAATTAATTACTTGTTTTTTTTTTGCATACTCTAACAAAATGTTAGTCTGTTCACAGAGAGATGAACGGGGGCTCCTTAGTTCTGGATCGGCCTAAGTCAGTCGATTTCGGCCTGTTCACTTTCTGTGTCCGGCCACTGCCATTGTCAGATGTAGCTATTGTGAAGCGGCTGTTGTGCCGTGGCGTGTTGCATGTCAAATCACTACCTCTCTTGCGGAGTGATGATGCGGGTCCTGGTACGTCATAGGCAGAAACAGGTATTTTTACTACTCCTCCCACAAGGACAAGAGGCAGTACTTCACAGAGTGAAACTAGAAAATTAATTAAAATGCCACAGAATGTTTGAGCAGAAGAGCAAAAATATACAGTTACTGCCGGCCGCGGTGGCCGAGCGGTTCTAGGCGCTTCAGTCCGGAACCGCGCTGGTGCTACGGTCGCAGGTTCGAATCCTGCCTCGGGCATGGATGTGTGTGATGTCCTTAGGTTAGTTAGGTTTAAGTAGTTCTAAGTTCTAGGGGACTGATGACCTGAGATGTTAAGTCCCATAGTACTCAGAGCCATTTTTTATACAGTTACTCCACGTCCTTCTTAGTCGATGAGACGAACAGTGGTATAAAAAAACAAGCAAGTGAGAGGAAATAGGAATTTTGGTTGTGACCTGCCTAAATTGGATAAATTCTCGTGGGTCCTCATTACATCTAAGGCACTCCCAATTATGTTTCTTCGCCGACATGGGCCCCTTGCAGGTTGGAGGTCTATGTTCCAGCTCCATGAAGAAAGATGACTTCATATGTCTACTATAGAGTATCGCTTGTATCTAAAATGACCGCTAAAACGGGGAGACACCATTCTTTCTTCTGTTTATATCTTTTCCTTATTAATTACATAATAATATTTTTTCAAGGTAATAATAAAAATTTTGTGACAGCCCTAGTAATTTGTATATTTTCCCCTTGTTTTGGTTTATAGATACACCGCAAAGTACCCGTAAGTACATCGTGGGCGAAATGAAACTGACGTGGAAAATGCTTCTTGCACCTTAAGGTAGGCAAGCCAACATACATCATCTGCCGCTGCCATGTAAGTAGGGTTGCCTGCCGTACGGTGCAAGAAGCATTTTCCGCGCCACTTTCATTTTGCTCCCCATTTATTTTCGATATAATATGTCCGTGTCATGCCAGAACCGCATGTAGTTCACCGTTGTTATAATAAGAAGTACGCTTATGTGGTGGCCAAGCTGTTCAGCCACCAGAACGTAAATAGCTGGACGCCACGTCCGAAGCGTGGCGGCTGCTACACTCCGGCAGGCATTGTGTCCTCCCCTTGGCTGCATTCTCCCCCCACACTCCACCCCTTCCCTCTCTGTCGCTGTCCCACAAAACTTATCTACCCATACCCGCCCCCTCCCCTCCACCCAGCGTCTGTCCCTAGCCACCGTCAGGATTCACAAGAGAAGGCGAGGTCTGGGTGCCACCCTACCCCCCACCCCATACCGCTCCCTCATTAAGCCGCCCCCCTACACCGCCAGCTCCACCGCCACCACCATTGTCCCTGGAGCGTCAGATATTACGCCTTGTCCCTCTCCTCTGCCAGAGCTCTGGACTGCGGCACTCGAACAGGAGTGATTCTCCAGAGAGACATAGAGCACCACGCTAGTATACGTTCCGATCGGCTTCATCTTAACTGTTCTTTTGAAATAGACATATTTGGGAAAATTATTCTACATCTACATCTACATCCATACTCCGCAAGCCACCTGACGGTGTGTGGCGGAGGGTACCTTCAGTACCTCTATCGGTTCTCCCTTCTATTCCAGTCTCGTATTGTTCGTGGAAAGAAGGATTGTCGGTATGCCTCTGTGTGGGCTCTAATCTCTCTGATTTTATCCTCATGGTCTCTTCGCGAGATATACGTGGGAGGGAGCAATATACTGCTTGACTCTTCGGCGAAGGTATGTTCTCGAAACTTTGACAAAAGCCCGTACCGAGCTACTGAGCGTCTCTCCTGCAGAGTCTTCCACTGGAGTTTATCTATCATCTCCGTAACGCTTTCGCGATTACTAAATGATCCTGTAACGAAGCGCGCTGCTCTCCGTTGGATCTTCTCTATGTCTTGTATCAACCCTATCTGGTACGGATCCCACACTGCTGAGCAGTATTCAAGCAGTGGGCGAACAAGCGTACTGTAACCTACTTCCTTTGTTTTCGGATTGCATTTCCTTAGGATTCTTCCAATGAATCTCAGTCTGGCATCTGCTTTACCGACAATCAACATTATATGATCATTCCATTTTAAATCACTCCTAATGCGTACTCCCAGATAATTTATGGTATTAACTGCTTCCAGTTCCTGACCTGCTATTTTGTAGCTAAATGATAAAGGATCTATCTTTCTGTGTATTCGCAGCACATTACACTTGTCTACATTGAGATTCAGTTGCCATTCCCTGCACCATGCGTCAATTCGCTGCAGATCCTCCTGCATTTCAGTACAATTTTCCATTGTTACAACCTCTCGATACACCACAGCATCATCTGCAAAAAGCCTCAGTGAACTTCCGATGTCATCCACCAGGTCATTTATGTATATTGTGAATAGCAACGGTCCTATGACACTCCCCTGCGGCACACCTGAAATTACTCTTACTTCGGAAGACTTCTCTCCATTGAGAATAACATGCTGCGTCCTGTTATCTAGGAACTCCTCAATCCAATCACACAATTGGTCTGATAGTCCATATGCTCTTACTTTGTTCAATAAACGACTGTGGGGAACTGTATCGAACGCCTTGCGGAAGTCAAGAAACACGGCATCTACCTGGGAACCCGTGTCTATGGCCCTCTGAGTCTCGTGGACGAATAGCGCGAGCTGGGTATCACATGACCGTCTTTTTCGAAACCCATGCTGATTCCTACAGAGTAGATTTCTAGTCTCCAGAAAAGTCATTATACTCGAACACAATACGTGTTCCAAAATTCTACAATTCTGGGCAATTCATGTTGATCATTTCTTTCAAATGTCCAAATGTGTGTGAAATCTTATGGGACTTACGTGCTACGGTCATCAGTCCCTAAGCTTACACACTACTTAACATAAATTATCATAAGGACAAACACACACACCCATGCCGGAAGGAGGACTCGAACCTCCGACGGCAGGGACCGCGCAATCCGTGACATGGCGCCTCAAACCACGCGGTCACACCGTGAGGCGTTTAAAGCAATTCCACGAGCTAAAATGCGGTAATGCACAGACACTTGTTAGTCACTGAGTTACCACTTGTTAAAATGCTCACTACCAGTTAAAACGCTCCGTTTCATATACAAGGGCTGTCCAGAAAGTAAGTTACGATCGGTCGCGAAATGTAAACGACTATGAAAATCCGATAAAGCTTTGCAAAGATGTGTTGGGCAGTGTCTGTAGTATGACTCTAGGTAGAATTATGTCGCTCTTTTCATTCCTGAGCTCTTAGTGAGCGCGTAAAGATGTTATAGAAACTAGTGTCTCCCGTCAAGTACGAGGGCCTGGTGAGAACTTTCCCCTGAAGCTATGCAACCAGAATTACATAACTGTCGTACGGTTTCTTCTCCAAGACAATTCTCAGCCTCATTCTGCAGGGGCAATGAAGATGTTCCTGCATCGTTTCAATTGGAAATGTTTGGTTACCCACAATACAGCCCGCAATTGTTTCCCACTTAGTTTCATCTCTGCTCAAACGAACCGCTGGCTATGAAGACAACATTTTGGCACAGACAACGAGCTGTAGGCCAGCGTATAAAAGTGGCGGAAAGCACTGGCGACTGCCTTCTATGATGAGGGTATTGGAAAGTTGGTACAACGCTACGACGAATGTCTGAGTCAGATCGGCGACTACGTAGAGAAGTAGCTGAAAGGTGTAGCTAACCGTTACAAATGAAACATTTCTGATTTTCACTGTGATTTTCATTTCACGATCAATCGTAACTTACTTTCTGGACAGCCCTCGTATTTCAGCTAGGCGAGCAAAAGCTACATTTGTTCGGTTTGAGGAAACCGGACGAAGAACATGTTTGGCTGCTTGAATTTGCTGGTCCGGCGACCTGAATGGCTAACTTCAACGCTGAATAACTCGTAAACAGCGCAACGTATCTAATTATTTCTCAGCACAGCCTACCGAGTGCCGTCCTTAAAAGTTCTTCAGACTGTTTCTGAACACCCAGAACAAATTCCTTGAATATGCAGATATTCCTTCTGGGCAACTTATGTGTGCGGACGCACGTGTTCGCTCTAACACCAATCCGTCCATCCACCCACCCATATCCACGTGAGCGTACACACACACACACACACACACACACACACACACACACACACACACACACACACACACACACACACATGAGAGGGAGGGAAAAGAGAGAGACCTTTTTGGGAATCGCCGGCAGTGGTGGCGGAGCCATTCTAAGCGCTTTAGTCTGGAACCACGCGACTGCTGCGGTCGCAGGTCAGAATCCTGCCCTCGGGGATGGATGTGTGTGATGTCCTTAGCTTAGTTAGGTTTAAGTAGTTCTAAGTCTAGGGGACTGATGACCTCAGATGTTAAGTCCCATATGCTTAGAGTCGTTTGAACTTTTTATTTATTTTTGGGGTGGGGGTGGGGGGGGGGGAGAGACAAGCGAATGGAGAAATGAAGAAAACAAGCACAAAGTAGAATTATCAGACTTTAGGGAAGGAGTATTACACCACCTGAGATAGTTAGCACGCGATAGATGCGGTCTTATGTCTACACAACTCTGTATATGTACACCTTATTGGCAGGTATGTAAGTGATGGGTTTGCCACCAGAGTGCATTCTTCATTTTAGAGTTGTTAGCAGACCTGGCAGGGCATGTAAGCGGCATCAGATATTGAGCGATCACTGTGAGAGACACGTAGACGCAGCGTACACGTGTGAGCGAGTGGTATCAGCAGCTGACAGAGTTTGAAAGGAACCTCATTGTGGGTCTCCACTTGGCCGGCTGGTTCAGTCGTGCACCATCGAGATTTTAGTGGTCTTAAGACGTGGCAATGGTCCAGTGTTGAATTGCATGGGAAAGTGAGCCCATTTATAGACGTCGTCAAGTTTCTGGTTAAGCACGTCTGAACAACATATTCTGCATCACCTACATCATAATATAATCAGGGCAAAAGGCTGGCATTCTGTGACACCAAGAAGTGCAGCAACATTTGATCGTGCATTGTCTTGCTGAAAAATACCGTTTGGGTTGCTGTGCAGAAACGGCTTGCCTACATGTCGCAGGATCTCATTCACGTAACCTTACTGGTCACAGTGCCCTGGACACGCACGAACTGTGATTTTTGGTTGTACCCGTAGCGCTCTACACCCTATGTAACGCTCCTGCAGGGAACCCAAAGACAAGATTAGACTTATTACGGCGAGCACAAACACCTTTATACAGTATTCATTACCCCGCTCCATATCCAAACCGTAATACGTGGCACATTGGAAAGTACCCTCTAACGTGTGGTGTACGGTGGTCCACCATTGTGCATGCACAGTGTGCTGTGCTGGCCCCAGCTTATGCATTGGTTTAAACCTTGACTGTAATGCCATGGTTCTTCCTCTTTCTACGTGTTGCAGTAGTGGCCTGTATCGATATTCGCACCTTGTACTATCTTTGGTCTGGTGCTGATAGTTTGCGGCTAGCTGCTCTGTGGCAGCCAGTCAGTCGATTGGTGTGGATCAGGCAGGAAATCTCCACACGGTGCAGTGGGCCGGGCCCGCTGGCGGTATCTACTCAGTGTCGGGGTGTGTGGGAGCTGTTCCGATTGCTACAAGTTTCGTGGCTCACCGACCCAAGACATCATACTGGTATTGTGATAACAAAAGAGCCCAACGTTGTAGTCTCTGAGCTGTCCGCTGAGGAACTGGTTTAGACGGATGAAACAGTGACGTCAGAGGCTTGTGATCTGTTACTAAATAGAATGGTCTACCACAGAGGTAGTGATGGAATTTTGTGACACCGAACACAATAGCCAACGCTTCCTTGTCCAATTGGCTATAATTACACTGAGCTTTGTTTAGCAATTTAGATGCGAACGCAATAGGACGTTCGGTGTTACCGACTCGGTGAGACAACACCGCACCGAGGCCGAAAGAAGAGGCATCACAAGCTAACACTAGAGGCTTGTTTGGGTCGTAATGGACCAGACAACGATCATTCAATAAAGCCTCTTTAAGCTGCTGAAAGGCTGATTGGCAATCAGCTGACCACACAAACGGAACATTCTTACGGCGGAGACGATGCAACGGGGCAGCAATCTGTGATGCATTAGGTATAAACCTAATATAATATGCAATTTGCCAAGAACTGCTTGCAATTCATGCAGATTGCGAGGGGCGGGCAAATCACGAATAGCTGCTAAATGTGACTGGGAGGGATGAATGCCTTGAGCATTAATAACATGTCCCAGATACTCCATCTCCGTAAGGAAAAATGAACATTCATCGATGTTGCAACGTAGGCCTGCCTGAGACAACACCGTAAACAAACACTCCAAATTACGGAAATGTTCAGCAGGCATCCGACCGGACACAACAATATCGTCTAAATAGTTGCAACACGATGGCACATTAGCCAGAAGTTGTGTCAAAAAACGCTGAAAAACAGCCGGAGCTGACGCACAACCAAAAGGCAAACGCAGAAAACGGAACAACCCCAACGACGTGTTTATGACAAAATACTGTTGTGATTGCTCGTCGAGGGGCAATTGCAAATATGCTTCACGGAGATCAATTTTGGAAAAGAAACGAGCTTCCCCTAACTTATCCAGCAGCTCGTCCGGACTAGGCAAAGGAAAAGAATCAATGACAGTCTGAGGATTAACTGTCGACTTAAAATCAGCACACAAACGTAACTTGCCAGACGGTTTCTTTATAATAACTAAGGGAGAAGCCCACTGGCTCGCTGAAACGGGTTGAATAACACCGTTGTTTTGCCAACGACGAAGTTCATCTTCTACAGGTGCCCGGAGGGCGTGAGGCACTGGACGAGCACGAAAAAATCGAGGCTGAGCATTATCTTTTAACGTAATATGAGCGGCAAAGTTCGCAGCACAACCTAGTTCGTCTTTAAATATATCACTGTATTGTTTACACAAATCGGTTATGCTGTCTTGAGGAATAACAACAGAATTAATTTGCAACACATTGTCTTGGATAGACAGGCCAAACAAGTCAAAACAGTCTAATCCGAAAATGTTTACACTGTCTGTAGCGCGGAGCACTGTGAATGAAACTGTTTTTGTATTGCCACGGAATGCGGCTGGCACGCTACATACACCTAACACAGGAATTTGTTCTCCACTATAAGTAGCCAAAGAATGTTTTGCCGCTGAAAGTTTAGGGCGGCCGATAGCCGCATACGTAGCACTATTTATTAGAGTCACAGACGCACCAGTGTCTAATTGAAAATTGAAGGTCTTATCCTGGATGCGTAGCTTCACAAATAGTTTATTACACTGTCTCTGGATCGGTGCAAACAAGCTCAATGGGGGACAGATCCGGAGATCTTGCTGGCCAGGGTAGTTGACTTACACCTTCTAGAGCACGTTGGGTGGCACGGGATACATGCGGACGTGCATTGTCCTGTTGGAACAGCAAGTTCCCTTGCCGGTCTAGGAATGGTAGAACGATGGGTTCGATGACGGTTTGGATGTACCGTGCACTATTCAGTGTCCCCTCGACGATCACCAGTGGTGTACGGCCAGTGTAGGAGATCGCTCTTCACACCATGATGCCGGGTGTTGGCCCTGTGTGCCTCGGTCGTATGCAGTCCTGATTGTGGCGCTCACCTGCACAGCGCCAAACACGCATACGACCATCATTGGCACCAAGGCAGAAGCGACTCTCATCGCTGAAGACGACACGTCTCCATTCGTCCCTCCATTCACGCCTGTCGCGACACCACTGGAGGCGGGCTGCACGATGTTGGGGCGTGAGCGGAAGACGGCCTAACGGTGTGCGGGACCGTAGCCCAGCTTCATGGAGACGGTTGCGAATGGTCCTCGCCGATACCCCAGGAGCAACAGTGTCCCTAATTTGCTGGGAAGTGGCGGTGCGGTCCCCTACGGCATTGCGTAGGATCCTACGGTCTTGGCGTGCATCCGTGCGTCGCTGCGGTCCGGTCCCAGGTCGACGGGCACGTGCACCTTCCGCCGACCACTGGCGACAACATCGATGTACTGTGGAGACCTCACGCCCCACGTGTTGAGCAATTCGGCGGTACGTCCACCCGGCCTCCCGCATGCCCACTATACGCCCTCGCTCAAAGTCCGTCAACTGCACATACGGTTCACGTCCACGCTGTCGCGGCATGCTACCAGTGTTAAAGACTGCGATGGAGCTCCGTATGCCACGGCAAACTGGCTGACACTGACGGCGGCGGTGCACAAATGCTGCGCAGCTAGCGCCATTCGACGGCCAACACCGCGGTTCCTGGTGTGTCCGCTGTGCCGTGCGTGTGATCATTGCTTGTACAGCCCTCTCGCAATGTCCGGAGCAAGTATGGTGGGCCTGACACACCGGTGTCAATGTGTTCTTTTTTCCATTTCCAGGAGTGTACATTGAGCAAATATTCCCTCCATCCGCCCAAGTCGTCAACAGGATTCACCAGCAGTTTTCCTGACCTGTCCAAAATACGCATCATTTCCTTCTTACCTCCCTTTCGAAGACTGCTAATTACACTCCAGAATGGTTTTCCAGCAGCTTGACCCAAAGTCTCCAACCTGTCTCCAAAGTCTTCCCAAGATTTCTTCTTGGTTGCTGCAATTATCTGTTTGGCTTTGTTTCTTCCTTCAACATAACTTTCTCTGTCTACCTGAGTTCTAGTATGTAGCCATTTTTGATACGCCCTCTTTTTCCTTTTACAGGCTCTTTGACTGTGTGATACCACCAAGCTGTTTGCTTCATCCTACCTTTACACACTACTGTTCCAAGACATTCTTTAGCCACTTTTAGTACAGTATCCCTGTACCTTGTCCATTCCTTTTCCAATGACTGTAATTAACTACATTCAACTAACTGGTCCCTTTCTGAGATCACTGTTATGTACTTGTGCCTGATTTCCTTATCCTGAAGTTTATCCACTCTTATCCTCCTACATATGGACCTGACCTCCTGCACTTTCGGCCTCACAATCCCAATTTCACTGCAGATTAAATAGTGATCAGTGTCATCAAAGAATCCCCTGAATACACGTGTGTCCCTCACAGCCTTCCTGAATTCCTGATCTGTTATTATATAGTCAATGACAGATCTGGTTCCCCTGCCTTCCCAAGTATACTGGTGAATGTTCTTATGTTTAAAAAAGGTGTTTGTGATTACTAAGGCCATACTGGCACAGAAATCCAAGAGTTGTTTCCTGTTCCTGTTGGCCTCCATATCCTCTCCAAATTTACCCATAACCTTTTCATACCCTTCTGTTCTATTTCCAATCCTGGCATTAAAATCACCCAAGAGCAGAACACTGTCCTTGTCCTTTACTCTAACAACTACATCACTGAGTGCTTCATAAAAACTATCCATCTTATCTTCATCTGTCCCTTCACAATGCGAATATAGTGACACAATCCTAATATACTTGCTGGACACTGTCAAATCTATCCACATCAGTCGTTCGTTTACATACCTTATTGAAACTACGCTGGGTTCCATTTCTTTCCTGATGTAAAGCCCTACACCCCATTGTGCAATTCCTGCTTTGACTCCTGACAGGTAGACCTTGTATTCTCCCACTTCCTCTTCTTTCTCACCCCTTACCCGAATGTCACTAACAGCTAAAACGTCCAACCCCATCTTACTTGCAGCCTCTGCCAACTCTACCTTCTTTCCAGAGTAGCCCCCATTAATATTAATAGCTCACCATCTCGTTACCATTCGTTTTCCGAGTCGTATCTTAGGAGTCCCTGGTTTGTCAATTAGAGGTGGGACTCAGTCGCCTCCAAATGTCCGAGGCATTTTGCTCTGATTGTTGCCGGCATCATATTTAAAGTACCAGGGAAGCAGGTTGCTAGCCTTACATGCCCCGGGTCCCATTGAGTTTTACCCCTAACGGTTGAGGGACTAACCGGTGGATTTGGAAGTCTTTGCCGTCTGAGCACAAAGGTGACCGCGACTCAGAATATGTCCGAGATGCTCAGCCTTATTCCGAGGTAACTGGTTTCCTGACTGTCAGGACCACTTACTTGGCCACTCATACGTTGCCCGTGGTTCATGAACTAGGACATGACAACAGGAACCCACACCATGAACCACTGTATCATACGTTTTTAGTCACAGAATTATGACTGAAATGTATCATACGTTTTTAGTCATAATTCTGTGACCATGTTATAGACCATTCTTTGATTTAAATTCTGAGGAAGACACTCGTAGCAGTGTTGAAACCTGGTTAATTCGTTAAAAATAGTTACCGAGGGCTGTTTTCTTTCTGTTTTGGGCTTCAGCCTCATTAAAAAAATTATTTAACGATAAAACCTTGAACTTTCTGACTTTTGAAAATTGATTGTAGTTGTGTCATAAATCATGGGCCTTCAGCCGTCTTAAAAATTAAAGAGTTTGTGCCTTTAAGCCATAAGATTGTGTGATATTTTCATCAAGCTCAGAAATTTGCGCTGTAATGTTTGGGCAACTATGTAAAGTTATACGTGTTCGAGTGTAACTGACAGCCGCTCATTTTTGGCCCCTTTCCACAATTCCAACAACCAGGCGTTTCACACAGGGTGCCCAAAATACACGGTACGACAAAAAGAAAACGACATGAAATGAAGAAAATATCCGAATGAGACGGAAATTGGTAGATGTGATATTCATGCACAGACAAACAAATGATTACAATAACAGAAAAATGGATATTCCAGAGAAAGAGCTTCACAAATTCAGCAAGTCAATAACAACGTTGGTTCACCACTGGCCCTTTTGCAAGCAATTATTCGGCATGGAATTGATTGATAGAATTGCTGAATGTCCTCTTGAGGGAAATCGTGTTATTCTGTCCAATTGGCGCGATAGATCGTCAAAATCCCGAGATGTTGGAGGGTCCTGCCCACAATTCTCCGAATGATGTTCTCAATTGGGGTTGGATTCGTCTACCTTGCTGGGAAAGGTAGGGTTTGGCGAGCTCGAGGACAAGCAGTAGAAACTCTCGCCGTGAGCGGGCGGGTATCATCCTGCTGAAATGTATGCCCAGGATTGACATGAAGGCAACGAATCGGAACGTAGAACGTCGTCGATGTACCGCTGTCCTGTAACGGCGCCACTCATAACAGCCGAAGGGTTATTGCTGCGAGAGGAGTCGCCAGCCCAGACCATCACTCCAGGTTGTCCAGCTGTATGGCGAGCGACCGTCATGTTGGTATTCCACCGCTTTCCAAGGCACCTCCAGACACGTCTTCTCGGGTCATCGGGCCTCAGCTGAAGACAACTCTAATCCAGTCAATGAGATTTGCGGCGAAATATGCGCGACGCCCTTGTGCGCGAAGGTTGGTTGGTTGGTTTGGGGAAGGAGACCAGACAGCGTGGTCATCAGTCTCATCGGATTAGGGAAGGATTGGGAAGGAAGTCGGCCGTGCCCTTTCAGAGGAACCATACCGGAATTTGCCTGCAGTGATTTAGGGAAATCACGGAAAACCTAAATCAGGATGGCCGGACGCGGGATTGAACCGTCGTCCTCCCGAATGCGAGTCCAGTGTCTAACCACTGCGCCACCCCGCTCGGTCCTGTGCGCGAAGGGCTTGTTGGTCTATAGAGGTCAAAGGTAGTAGGTGCAAAGGACGAGACGACTTCAGTACCTTCTCTGTGAGCCGTTTTTATAATGGTGCTTGTGGTCACTGAAGCACAACGATCGATGATAATGGTGAAACCGTTGCTCTGAGTGGCTCTCTATATCTTGGTCCTCTTGTCCCATCGCCTCTCCATCCTTTTCCACCATGAATAAAATGTTCTCGGGTTTCCAACCGCGTCAGTTGCTGAAAACTACACGAGCTTTCGGCCAAGCACTCCTTGCCCATTTTCAAGTGTTACGGCTGCCATAGGGGCGTTGAGGCGCCCTTATATACGCTAGCTGCCGGCTGTGACTTGACAATGGCCGCTTAATATAGGCCAGTCTTGTGCTCCTGATTTTATACAAATGAGGTATCTTCGGTGTGCGCCGATGAAAGAGCTTAGTTTTTGGCGCTGATGGATAACCGTTCGCTAGACGAAAAGATTCGTGTCTGAAGACAGGTTGTACACTTCACGTAAATATACCCGACAGGTAATAGATGTAATCTGATGAGACCCGTACCATTGACATCGATTTCCAGTAGGATTTTGGAAGATTTTCTGTGTTCCATCATTATGAAATACCTCGAAGAAAACGATGTATTCACACATAACAAGCAAGGATTCAGAAAATATCGCTCTTGTGCACTAGTATTGGCTTTATATTCATACGATGTAATAGGTACTATAGGGAGGGATCCAAGATTGATTTAAGCTTACCACACCGTTTTCCTTACACACGACTTGTAATCAGTTTGCGTGGCAATGAAGTGTCTTCCCAGCCAGAAAAGTCACAGCACGTGTTTATCGACGAAAGTCATCTAGCGAAACGAAAGTGACATGCGGCGTTCCCCAAGGAAGCGTTACACGGCCTCTGCAGTTCCTAAACAGTATAAATCAATTAAGAGAAATCTAAACAGCTTCTTAGACTGTTTGCAGATAATAGTTCCATTTACTGTCTAGTAAAGTCATCGGAAGACCAAACCAATTGCAAAACTGACTTAGATACGATATTCGTATAGTGCGAAAAGTGGCGATCGATTCTAAAAGGTAAAATGTGTTAGCTTCTCCACATGAGTTAAATTTCGGTTAAACGATAAGTAATACAAATTTAAAATTGTGGTTTAAAGTAAGTAACAACTGAAACTTAAACCATGACATAGAAATCGTTGCGGCTACGGCGAGCCAAGAGGCTGCGCTTTATTCGCAGAAAGCTTACAACGTGTAAAAAAATCTATTGAAGAGACTTATCTGTCCTCTGCTAGAGTACTGCTGCGCGAAGTGTGGTGCTTAACAGGTAGAATTCACGGAGGACATCTCGAAAGTTAAAAAGAACTGCGATTCGTTTTGTTTTTTGTTCTATAGAGATCTTTCCAAAAAAAATGTTTTCACGAACTTCCACCTCTGAATGCAAAATATTTTCTGATTCCCCCTGCACAGGGAGAAATGGCCCTTGCAAAAAAAAGAAAAAAAGCGGGAGAGAGAGAGAGAGAGAGAGAGAGAGAGAGAGAGAGAGGGAGAGGGAGGGAGAGAGAGAGTAGGGGGGGGTGGAGAAATTAGGGCTCCCTGTTTCCCTTTTTTCCACGTGCTGTTAGAGAGTGGAACGGTTGAAAAACGGTGTGCAAGCGATTCTACGAACCCTCTACCAAACAAGTAAACTTGTTGATTACAGTGTCGTCATGTAGGTGTCGTGCGTGTTTGCAACAGAGTTGAACTGTTGCCTGGACCTACCTATAAGAACCTGTCATTATAGCAGCAGTAACCGATCTAACAGAGTTACGCCAGACACTTGCTGTGTTACATAGGCGTTGCCGACCGCAGCGTCTTATTCTGCAGGTTTACATGTCTCTGTATTTGAATACGCATGCCTGTACCAGTTTCTTTGACGTTTCAGTGTATCTCATCTTGAGGCTGAAGCTCACTCTTGTGTCCATGTTTGCTCACAGTTAAATTTGTTTTTGGATAGATTACGTCTTGCACGACCACAATTTTTTCTTCTTTTCTACCCAGAGATGTTTCGCTGATGTTACAACACAATCGTTTTTTTTTTTAATTTGCTTTCTATTAAATAACAGGAAGAATTGCATTTATTATTCTCTGTTTTTCCATCAGTTTACTGTCAACTCCAGAGAGTGGACGAGTTACGTTACTCCGGTAGCACGAGCACAGGAGAGTCAAAGTCAGTTATGTGTAACGTTTTTAATAGCGTCTTGTTTGCGTGTATGGTACACTTGGTGATCAAGTCTTAAAGAAAGGAAGTTGGTTACTGAATATGGGAAGCTATGAAACACGTACCGCAGTTTAAACCTTTGTAATAAAAATGTTATGAAAAGGCAATCATATTGTTTATAGTTGTTCTGGTAGTTAACCAACATTTGGTTCATAAGTTTACTCACATATGTAGCATGTTATGCAAATACTATTGCAGGTTTATCATAGCTTTGTGTATGTTTTGTGATTAATTGAGATGATTCCGTTGCCCTCATTGTTTTTGCATATTACGAACATACGCTGATTCCTGGAGCAAGACTACAAGGAGATATGTGTTTTATTTCGTTCCATTTCTTGAAACCTTCAGTGTCTTCCCTGTAGTCTTTTTAAAGTTCCCTTCCTTCTTCATCCGTCTCACGCGAATGCATGACAGTGTTTTTTTTTTCTTATTTATTTTAACGTCCAGTAGAGATCAGAGAAGTTTTTTTTGACCTAAAGTTGCAGTACCAACCAAAATGTATGTCTGTTCTCCTAATTTCGGTACTAAAAATGCTTGGTAGAGGTAACATGTAGCGAAGCATGAACTTTGGAAGTGATGGCCAGGGATCATGTGCGAATCAGCTATAGCACTCTGTAAATACGAGTATAACACTAAAATTATGCCATTTCTCTTCGAATATGAGCCGCAAATCGCACTAAAATTAAACCTTTTATCTTCGATAATTTTTTCTTAATGTGGGGCGACAGTCATAATATATTTCTTTAAGATCAGTACCGCCATTAGACTGTTTTTTATTTGCAGTGTTACATTTACACGATCATGATTTCGGCTTTAAAGTGCCATTATCAAGTGTTTTAATGTTACACAGTGCCTAAGATGGTGTCTTTTAAATACGACAGTATGCCATCCTAGGCACTGTGTAACATTAAAACTCTTGATAATGGCACTTTAAAGCCGAAATCATGATCGTGTAAATGTAACACTGCAAATAAGAAACAGTCTAATGGCGGCACTGACTTTAAAGACACGTTTATCCTCAGATGCGTGCTGGTATGCAAATAAAATGGACGGAAACGCATTTTGTAGCGCTCTCTCTGCGAGAACTAGAAACCAATCAGCGTCGCTACGATCAATTCAGAGAAGAGACAATCGCTGTTCGTTTTCGACCGCGCATGCTGTGATGTGACGTGATTACTGCTGGAACTAACAAGGGCACTCTCCATCGCATCCCGTCAGATTTAGTGGTAAAGTGGCCCAGCGGAGAGCCGGTCAAAAATTGGACACAGATCAGGGGTGAAAACAGGGAGAATCTTTACTGAACTGTGAATAAAGAAGCAAAACTAGAAACAGTGAACCGTCAAGTCTGGATATGTGCCTTTCCGTAATAAAATAAATAATACATTCCTGGAAATTGAAATAAGAACACCGTGAATTCATTGTCCCAGGAAGGGGAAACTTTATTGACACATTCCTGGGGTCAGATACATCACATGATCACACTGACAGAACCACAGGCACATAGACACAGGCAACAGAGCATGCACAATGTCGGCACTAGTACAGTGTATATCCACCTTTCGCAGCAATGCAGGCTGCTATTCTCCCATGGAGACGATCGTAGAGATGCTGGATGTAGTCCTGTGGAACGGCTTGCCATGCCATTTCCACCTGGCGCCTCAGTTGGACCAGCGTTCGTGCTGGACGTGCAGACCGCGTGAGACGACGCTTCATCCAGTCCCAAACATGCTCAATGGGGGACAGATCCGGAGATCTTGCTGGCCAGGGTAGTTGACTTACACCTTCTAGAGCACGTTGGGTGGCACGGGATACATGCGGACGTGCATTGTCCTGTTGGAACAGCAAGTTCCCTTGCCGGTCTAGGAATGGTAGAACGATGGGTTCGATGACGGTTTGGATATACCGTGCACTATTCAGTGTCCCCTCGACGATCACCAGTGGTGTACGGCCAGTGTAGGAGATCGCTCCCCACACCATGATGCCGGGTGTTGGCCCTGTGTGCCTCGGTCGTATGCAGTCCTGATTGTGGCGCTCACCTGCACGGCGCCAAACACGCATACGACCATCATTGGCACCAAGGCAGAAGCGACTCTCATCGCTGAAGACGACACGTCTCCAACCGTCCCTCCATTCACGCCACGATGTTGGGGCGTGAGCGGAAGACGGCCTAACGGTGTGCGGGACCGTAACCCAGCTTCATGGAGACGGTTGCGAATGGTCCTCGCTGATACCCCAGGAGCAACAGTGTCCCTAATTTGCTGGGAAGTGGCGGTGCGGTCCCCTACGGCACTGCGTAGGATCCTACGGTCCTGGCGTGCATCCGTGCGTCGCTGCGGTCCGGTCCCAGGTCGACGGGCACGTGCACCTTCCGCCGACCACTGGCGACAACATCGATGTACTGTGGAGACCTCACGCCCCACGTGTTGAGCAATTCGGCGGTACGTCCACCCGGCCTCCCGCATGCCCACTATACGCCCTCGCTCAAAGTCCGTCAACTGCACATACGGTTCACGTCCACGCTGTCGCGGCATGCTACCAGTGTTAAAGACTGCGATGGAGCTCCGTATGCCACGGCAAACTGGCTGACACTGACGGCGGCGGTGCACAAATGCTGCGCAGCTAGCGGCATTCGACGGCCAACACCGCGGTTCCTGGTGTGTCCGCTGTGCCGTGCGTGTGATCATTGCTTGTACAGCCTTCTCGCAGTGTCCGGAGCAAGTATGGTGGGTCTGACACACCGGTGTCAATGTGTTCTTTTTTCCATTTCCAGGAGTGTATTAGAACCTATGTACCATTTAAATCCACTCCTTTCAAATATAAAAACAAAGTCCTAATGTACTACAGCCGTTGTGGCATCATCAAATGTTAGCTATGGCTGCGGTATATTAGGACTTTGTTTTTATAAAACATCTGATGATTGGTCATTATAGACCGAAACCGTTAATCCGTCAACAAAATGTTTGTGACCATAGACGTAAATACACGGGTCACTGTTTTATTCACGACAGTGTCGCAGCTTGTTTCTGTTTCCTTTTCATTTATTAACGATCACTTTTACGGCATAAATTTTCATTCTGTGAACCTTTGGTTTGACCCTTCCACGTGCGCTGAATGCTAGTCTTACGCAAAGGCAGCAGGGTATGAGATGCACCCTGTTTATGACGATAAATTGTTGGTACGGTTCTCTCAATGCGGCCCCACTCTAAAATGTACTGTATGTGGTGAAAGAAGAAGGGCTCCGATTGACAGTTGAAGTCAAATGCTTTATTTGGATTGACATTGCGGTAAAATGCCCCCCCCCCCCCCCCAGACATTGATTAAGGAAATAGCATTCGTTAGCGTCACGTGTTACGTTTCATCGAAATATGCGTGCATATCAGTATAGAGACTCACAAGAAAGCCACTATTTGAAAGTAGCCAGTGGCCACTGGAAGACAGCCCCACAGGTTACCCGTATTCATCGACAAAGATACATCTGACCGTGTACGTATAATCCTCCGACACGAATAGTAGCTTGAATAACGCTGTAAATGTGACATTTGGAATTGTTGATGTTTTTCAGCTCTTCCTGTGTGAAGAGATGAATTTATGTAGACGACGTAAGAATGAAATTCACCAAACAGCCGTGCAATTGAGGCGCTATTTTATTTTAATTTCGCTACCAGTTTCCGCAGTTCATATGCCATCTTGAGGTGTCTGCGTAATAAAAAGAGTATACATGTAGTGTATAACAAGGCGTACCGCAGCAAGCTTCACAGAAGAGACGGGTAATAATAAAAGCACTTAAAACTACAAAATGAAAGTAGCAGCGTTAAGAGAAAACCATGTGTACATACAGCACAACAGAAAAAAAAGTGTACAAACTTGTTAGTCTTGAAACTATTTTAACATCGCGGGTTTATAAGACAACATGCCAAATATTAGAAAAACCAGAAATAGACAATTTACAAAATGGTTCACATGGCTCTGAGCACTATGGGACTTAACATCTGAGGTCATCAGTCCCCAAGAACTTAGAACTACTCAAACCTAACCAACCTAACGACATCAAACACATCCATGCCCGAGGCAGGATTCGAACCTGCGACCGTAGCGGTCGTACGGTTCCAGACCGAAGCGCCTAGAACCGCTCGGCCGCAAAGGCCGGCGACAATTTACAATCAGAGGCATGAACGAACAAAGCTTGTCTATCCTTTTAAACACAAAAAAACCTACATAATTCTTACAAACGTCTTTTCCTGCTCTTTCTAATGTTTGGCATGTTTTCTTGTAAATTGCCGGCATCTGTGGCCGAGCGGTTCTAGGCGCTTTAGTCCGGAACCGCGCTGCTGCTACGGTCGCAGGTTCGAATGCTGCCTCGGGCATGACTCCGTGTGATGTCCTTAGGTTAGTTAGGTTTAAGTAGTCCTAAGTCTAGGGGACTGATGACCTCAGATGTTAAGTCCCATAGTGCTTAGAGTCATTTGCACAATTTTTTTTCATCAGTGGCGTTAAAATAGTTTCAAGACTAGCAAGTATGTACGCGTATTTTATTCTGTTGTGCTGTATGCACACTGGGGTTCGTCTTAATGCTGCTACTTTTATTTTGTAGTTTTACGTGCTTTTATTACTACCCGTGTCTTTCTGTAACGCGTACTGTAGTACACCTTGACATTCATGTATACAATTTTTTTCCGTTGCAACGAGCAAACGAGCAGCCCATAGTGGCTCGCTTCCACTCTTTCCTTTTTTTATTTATTTTGTGACTAAAGCCCTTCTGGCCTGTTAATTATTCTACATGTGACATGTAAGTACTGCCTTGTCTTTTATTCTTAGTCAGTACTTACATTTTTTACGTAAATAATATCTTTCTCTATAAATTTGTAGCTATGTTATAGGCCATTTTAATTGATTAATTCTGATGAAGTCACTCTTAGAAGTGTTGAAACCTGGTCAATGAGACTTAAATATTTGTGACCGAGGGCTCAAAAAAATGTTCTAATATGTGTGAAATCTAATGGAACTTAACTGCTATGGTCATCAGTCCCTAAGCTTACACACTACTTAACCTAAATTATCCTTAGCACAAACAGACACACCCATGCCCCAGGGAGGATTCGAACCTCCGCCGGTATCAGCCGCACAGTCCATGACTGCAGCGCCCTAGACCGCTCGGCTCATTTGTTTCAATTCTACTTGATGTACACTATTTACATTCTGCAAGGACCTGAAGATTGCATAATGAATTGCCGAAAGAGGTAGCGAAAATAAAATAAAATACCGTCTCAATTGCACGGCTGTTTGGTGAATTTCATTGTTATCTGACTAGCCGCTGTCCTACGTCCACAGCGGGTCAGTGGAGAAATGGCTAGACGAGGCTGCAGAGCAGAGACCAGAACCCTCCGTTTGCTGTTATTGTTTCTCTTCGCCTTGGCCTGCCGGCGCCGCGGTGGCCGCGTATCGATGGCCCGGTGGCCGCGCGTCTGCTCCGGCTGACCCGCCCCGCTGTAAGGTCAGAGGGCACGCCCCCGCCGGTCGCCATGGCAACGGCCCAGGCCAGCCGCCGAGGCCGCAGCTGTAGCTAGCTGAAGCCGAGGCGTGTCTCCTAGGAACACACTCACACCTGCACCAGCCCATCTCTACACTGTGCACTGTAGTTAACTACCGGCTACTTTTGACTTACTATGTTCTCTCACCGTGGCTTCCGGAGAACAAACGTCAGTACGGTACGTGGTTCTACACGTGTTCGACAAAAACATAGAAAAACCACGAGAGGTTCATGCTTATCAGTGCAGGCGCGAGCCAAGCTTGAAGATTTTTTTTTGCCATTAACGGCACCTGGACAATGTCCTCAATACGTTGCAAGTGTCACTCGTTGCCAGAATAGCTTTCTGTATAGTTATGAGCGCATTATGCCAGATTGGGAAAATTGATGGTTCTCGTATGTTCTGTGGTTCCGTAACGAAGGTACCCAAAATGTTTCGTGTTTCAAGAGGTACCGTGTCGAAGGTAACCATTTCCAGTCGATGATGGGTTCAGTTGGACCCAGTCAAATGGTTCAAATGGCTCTGAGCACTATGCGACTTAACTTCTGAGGTCATCAGTCGCCTAGAACTTAGAACTAATTAAACTTAACTAACCTAAGGACATCACACACATCCATGCCCGAGGCAGGATTCGAACCTGCGACCGTAGAGGTCGCTCGGCTCCAGACTGTAGCGCCTAGAACCGCACGGCCATTCCGGCCGGCCGGACCCAGTCTGTTGCACGTAAACACACATACTGGAGTCACCACCAACTTGTAAAGTGCCTTGTTGACAAATTGGGTCCATGGTTTTGTGGGCTCTTCGCCACACTTGAACCCAACCATTGAACGTATACTGAGAAGGGCAGGACGAATGGTCAGAGTTTCTTTAGTCCGTGGGCTGTGTCACAGTGATACTGAAGGCTCTGAATTGGCAGAGTCTTGAGGATACACCTAAACTAATCCAAAAAAGTATCTTAACAAAGTTTCAAGAACCGCCTATAAATGCTCCCTCTAGGGATATAATACGTGTCAATTTTAATTTTAGTGACGAACAGCCTCAGTTGCAATTAGAGTTGATGATTCGACGGGTTATGTGCCTGCTCCATGATGGTGCTCCAGCCCACTTCGCCGTTAAAGTGTGCACGCATCTCAGTCGTGTCTTCCCTGGTAGATGGCTCGGACAAGGGTGTCCAGTTGCATGGCCTGCTCATTCACCGGATCTCAACCCGTGCGATTTCTGGTTATGGGGCCATCGGAAAAGTATCCTATATGCAGAGCCCATTCCAGATGTGGAGACACTAAAGTAGCGTATTAATGCTGTCTTTGACACAGTTCTGATGCAGCCCGGCTGATGTGAACGTGTGAGACAAAACATGCTAGGCGCGTGCATGCATGCGTTGAGGGGAATGGAAACCATTTTCAACACGCACCGAAGCTGTAGCCGCATGGTACAGCGCGTATTAGACTGCAGTCTCTATAACAATGTATAATTCAATAAATGGCCTCTAGCATGAAAACCATGCATTTCCGGACATAGGTTTATTACACCTGTTTTGTTCCGTAGACCCTCATCGATCAATCTCTAGAGTTTGCACACGGTGGAAAAAAATCACCCTGTATGTTCCGTTATTCTCACTTTCTCTTCAGTCTACTTTAAGTTTTTTTTTTTCATTTTGCGTCTCACGTTGTTGCGGTAAATGAGCTGCACTGGAATTACCTTGACAGACACATAGCTGACTATTCTCACGCTGGATTGATCGCAACCTGTTGTCAGGTGCAGCAGGCTGAACGTGTCCCGTGAAGCTTGCCAGGTTAATGAAAAGCCGAGTCGGCCTGCATTATTTAGCCACTGTGCCTCAGTGCACATGCACTCTTGTGTCTGTGTTGCGGTAGCTTGAGATACTGTAATGGTTGCGGTTGAGAGAGCGCAGGCAGGCTGGTAGCAGAATTTTTACACCTCTGCCTGTCCTTAATTTGAGCTTGCCCAATGTACAGATCCAATAACATGATATATATAAACCCTCATTTTCACAGGACGGTATCGCGCTTTATTCCTCGCAGTAGGTTTTAGTAGAAAACCTCTCCAATATTGTGATTCTTCAGTTTCTCTCGGCGTATTTCTTGCTCGAATACTCCACGGGTGCACTGCCGGTCGACAGTGTCCAAAGGGCACAGTATTTCGGCGACCAGACATGTCGCCATCGTCAGGTGCACTGACGAACTCAGCTCCCGAGGGTGGGCAGCCGTCGTTAATCAGACAGTGCACACCATCGAAGATCGTTGCCGACAACATCATAGAAACACTCGACTTGGGTACCCGAACAAGTCGGCGGTCCCAGAGCACTGATTCCCCGAAAATCACGAAATGGACTAGCAACATACCAGGGTTTTGGCACAGACATCTAAATACTGGGACGGCGTCGTTAGAGAGGCTATCGAATTTTGTACCAGGGACGGACTCATCAACCGAGATTGCGGCTACAGCCTCAGCAGGGCATGGGAACCAGCACTGAGCCTACATCTACATCTACATCTACATCCATACTCCGCAAGCCACCTGACGGTGTGTGGCGGAGGGTATCTTGAGTACTTCTATCGGTTCTCCCTTCTATTCCAGTCTCGTATTGTTCGTGGAAAGAAGGATTGTCGGTATGCCTCTGTGTGGGCTCTAATCTCTCTGATTTTATCCTCATGGTCTCTTCGCGAGATATACGTAGGAGGGAGCAATATACTGCTTGACTCTTCGGTGAAGGTATGTTCTCGAAAATTGACAAAAGCCCGTACCGAGCTACTGAGCGTCTCTCCTGCAGAGTCTTCCACTGGAGTTTATCTATCAACTCCGTAACGCTTTCGCGATTACTAAATGATCCTGTAACGAAGCGCGCTGCTCTCCGTTGGATCTTCTCTATGTCTTGTATCAACCCTATCTGGTACGGATCCCACACTGCTGAGCAGTATTCAAGCAGTGGGCGAACAAGCGTACTGTAACCTACTTCCTTTGTTTTCGGATTGCATTTCCTTAGGATTCTTCCAATGAATCTCAGTCTGGGATCTGCTTTACCGACGCTCAACATTATATGATCATTCCATTTTAAATCACTCCTAATGCGTACTCCCAGATAATTTATGGTATTAACTGCTTCCAGTTGCTGACCTGCTATTTTGTAGCTAAATGATAAAGGATCTATCTTTCTATGTATTCGCAGCACATTACACTTGTCTACATTGAGATTCAATTGCCATTCCCTGCACCATGCGTCAATTCGTTGCAGATCCTCCTGCATTTCAGTACAATTTTCCATTGTTACAACCTCTCGATACACCACAGCATCATCTGCAAAAAGCCTCAGTGAACTTCCGATGTCATCCACAAGGTCATTTATGTATACTGTGAATAGCAACAGTCCTATGACACTCCCCTGCGGCACACCTGAAATCACTCTTACTTCGGAGGACTTCTCTCCATTGAGAATGACATGCTGCGTCCTGTTATCTAGGAACTCCTAGTTAAAAAGACGCTCAGCAAAGGAAACGAACGGGCGACTAGGGCGACTAGGGCGGAAGAGGCAATTTCACCTACGCCACCACAGACGCCGACGCCAGCGTCTCACCGAGCGCTGATGCGCGGGCGCGGACCGCAGACAGAACGCCTCTAGAGGGGAGCGGATTTAAGCAGGAGCTCAGTTCGTCAGCGCACCTGACGATGGCCACATGCCCGATCGCCGAAATATTTTGCTCGTTGGACACTATGGACCATCAGTACACCCGTGGACTGTTCGACATGTGCTATACTGTTTGCAAAAGATAAATGTCCTTCGCCTGTCTGACTGTCCTCAACGGTATGTGAAGTAAACCGGTCAAGTACCTTTCGATATTTTTTGTAACATCGGTAAGCGCCTTAATACGAGTGTATACTACAACACTAGTATAGTTTTACGTGATGGTAATTTCTAAACGTTATATATGAAACAAAACATGCTTATCGTAATTAATAAAAATTGATGTATAGTACTTAGCTGCATGAGAAAGCCTGATGGTCATGATCTTCCCAGGTTAAAAAAACGGTAAAAATAAATAAATTACTCCGTGCCAGTTCAAAGAATATCAGCTCTAGATTTGCCGGGATGGGAACAGAATCGGCCGTGGACGTTTCGGAGGCAGACATAAGGACTGTGTATATGCTTCCGTACGAATCCTGATTTCTCTCATATTGCCCACGCGGTCCTTCATGTTTATTTGCTGCAGGAGCGGTCTGCAGTTTGCTGAAATGGTTGTCGGCACATGGCACGTGCCTTTATCACCTGTGTGCATGATGTTGAGATACTTCAGTGGGCAGCAAGATCCGCAGATCTGTCTACGGCAGAACGTGTCGGTCCTAGCATCCCTTACATCAAAGAGTAGACGCAACAGTCCTTTGCCAGTTTGCCCCCGTAGATCGGCCTTAATACACCTTTGCCAACAGAATCAGGGCATGTGGCCGAGTCAGAAAAGATAAGACGTCATCCTGATAAGTGACCACATACTCCCAACCTCTTCATAAACTTCACTCACTTTTGTGATCACTGTAATAAAATCACTTATCCTCTGAATCTGCGAAGATTTATTTTGTTTCCTCCTCCCCTTCTGGATGGTTCACTTTTTTTGTCAGACAGTGTAGAATGCAGGAAAGTTCCTAATTTAACATAGGGCAATATGTTAACAGGCCGAACTACACATTTATAGTGAAAAGGTATCGCAAAAAATTGTATTATTCCAGAGATATTCTCTGTGGATAAATCAACAGTTATAGGAAGTTTATCTCCTGTATAAATGAAAAGTTCGAAACGTAAAATACATAGACCTCTACAGACTGATGAACCAGAAACATTATGACCAACTCCTTAAGCGCTTGAAGAATGAAATTTTCACTGGAGTGTACGCTTGTATGTAACTTCCTGGTAGATTAAAAGTGTGTGCCGGACCGAGACTCGAACTCGGGACCTTTGCCTTTCGCAGACAAGTGCTCTACCGAAGCTATCCAAGCACGACTCACGACCCGTCCACACTTCTTTAATTCCGCCAGTACCTCGCCTCCTACCTTCCGAACTTCACAGAAGCTCTCCTGCGAACGTCGCAGAGCACTTGCTCGCGAAAGGCAAAGGTCCCGAGTTCGAGTCTCGGTCCGGCTAATCTGCTAAGAAGCTTCAGAACAGCGCATATTCCGCTGCAGAGTGAAAATTTCATTCTGGAAACATCCCCCAGGCTGTGGCTAAGCCATGTCCCATGCTTAAGAGCTTCTCTTTCCGTCTTTGTAACGAAATAAGTAACCGATTTTGCGTAACAGGGTCTGACCGTTTGTTGGTAGGTTTGTGTAGGTATGTAGCATTACAAGCGTACGCACAGATCATGTAATTTACGTAAATAACGGGCCGTTCATTTGCGTACGCGGCGATGGTGCCCGATAGCGATCCGGAGGGTTCAAATGGTTCAAATGGCTCTGAGCACTATGGGACTCAACATCTTAGGTCATAAGTCCCTAGAACTTAGAACTACTTAAACCTAACTAACCTAAGGACATCAGACACACCCATGCCCGAGGCAGGATTCGAATCTGCGACCGTAGCAGTCCCGCGGTTCCGGACTGCAGCGCCAGAACCGCTAGACCACCGCGGCCGGCTACCCGGAAGGGTTTCATAGGGTTTACATCTGGCGAATTTGGTCGCTAAGACATCACCGCGCGTTCGCGATAATGCTCCTCAAACCTCTGCAGCAGGGTTGTGGCTCCGAGACATGGGCAGTTATACTGCTGAAATATGTCGCCATTGGGTACGACAGTCCGCCGCTCGTGGTCTCGCGGTAGCGTTCTCGCTTCCCGAGCACGGGGTCCCGGGTTCGATTCCCGGCGGGGTCAGGGATTTTCACCTGCCTCGAGATGACTGGGTGTTTGTGTTGTCCTCATCATTTCATCATCATCCAGGAAAGTGGCGAAATTGGACTGAGCAAAGATTGGGTACTTGTACGGGCGCTGATAACCACGCAGTTGAGCGCCCCACAAACCAAACATCATCATCATCATTGGGTACGACATCAAACATAAAGGGATGCAGGTGGTCCGTAGCTATCGGTGGGTCTTCGAGCACTGCGACAGGTCTCACGCAAACGTAGGAGAATGTCTCCCACGGCGTAACACTGCTCCCACGAGCCTGTGTCCGTAGCCCGCTGCACGTTTCGAGCCGCCGATCATGTCGGTGACTACCATCGACCTAGTGTAGCATAATGTGATTCACCAGAAGAGCCGAGGAGTTTCCATTGATGGACGGTCGCAGCCCGATGGCCCCGTACCCGCTGCAATCATAACTGCAGCATTTTAGGACGTAGGCGTCGTCTGCTGCGTAGCTCCATGTTCAACGATGAACGGTGTGCACCAAAACACTTGTGCGTGCGCCAGCGTCGTGCTCTTCCGGCGCGTGGCGGTAGTTTCACTGTACTCCTACCTGTTTCCGTATATTCTCACGACACTAACATGTGACCATTGAACTGTTGTTGTTGCTGTTGTTGTGGTCTTCAGTCCTGAGACTAGTTTGATGCAGCTCTCCATGCTACTCTATTCTGTGCAAGCTTCTTCATCTCCTAGTAGCTACTGCAGCCTATATCCTTCTGAATCTGCTTAGTGTATTCACCTTTTGGTCTCCCTCTACGCTGCCCTCCAGTACTAAATTGGTGATCCCTCGATGTCCCAGAACATGTCCTACCAACCGATCCCTTCTTCTAGTCAAGTTGTGCCACAAACTTCTCTTCTCCACAATCCTATTCAACACCTCCTCATTAGTTATGTGATCTACACATCTAATCTTCAGTATTCTTCTGTAGCACCGCATTCTTCTTGTCTAAACTATTTATCGTCCACATTTCACTTCCACACATGGCTACACTCCATACAAATACTTTCAGAAACGACTTCCTGACATTTAAATCTATACTCGATGTTAACAAATTTCTCTTCTTCAGAAACGCTTTCCTTGCCATTGCCATTCTACATTTTATATCCTCTCTACTTCGACCATCATCAGTTATTTTGCTCCCCAAATAGCAAAACTCCTTTGCTACTTTAAGTGTCTCATTTCTTAATCTAATTCCCTCAGTATCACATGACTTAATTCGACTACATTCCATTATCCTCCTTTTGCTTTTGTTGATGTTCCTCTTATACCCTCCTTTCAAGACACTGACCATTCCGTTCAAATGCTCTTCCAAGTCCTTTGCTGTCTCTGACAGAATTACAATGTCATCGGCTAACCTCAAAGTTTTTATTTCTTCTCCACGGATTTTAATACCTACTCCTAACTTTTCTTTCTTTTCTTTTACTACTTGCTCAATATACAGATTGAATAACATCGGGGAGAGGCTACAACCCTGTCTCACTCCCTTCCCAACCACTGCTTCCCTTTCATGTCCCTCTACTCTTATAACTGCCATCTGGTTTCTGTACAAATTGCAAATAGCCTTTAGCTCCCTGTATGTTACCCCTGCCACCTTCAGAATTTGAAAGAGAGTACTGCAAAAGCTTTCTCTAAGTCTACAAATGCTATAAACGTAGGTTTGCCTTTCCTTAATCTTTCTTCTAAGATAAGTCGTAGCTTTTCGATATTCTCGTTCACAGGCTTTACGTAATAATAATCTGCCCTTTGTCAGAGTCGCTTCTAAGGGATTTCCACACTTTCAGCCCATATTCTCGGTAGAACATTCTTCCGCCCGTGTCTGCTCAGCTTACCTACTTTTGTTATGGCGTTACGTACCCGCGAAGCCACCACGCGGCATCCAGCGACGTGGTGGGCGGTGGTCATATGATTTTGGCTTATCAGTGTAATGTTACGAAAGAGCATGTGACATGAGTATCAGTGTGCTAATTATAGACATTTCAACTGCTTATAGATACCTGAGTATGGCCTGTTGGTTGAGCAAAGCTTGCAGTTTTAATACAGTTACTTACAGTCAACGTACAAGTTCGTAATAATTTAAATTTGCCAAATTATTAAAACTACGAACTTATAAAACGGTATAAACACCAGGAAAGAGTAGTAGTTGTTGTGGTGGTCTTCAGTCCTGAGACTGGTTTGATACAGCTCTCCATGCTACTCTATCCTGTGCAAGCTTCTTCATCTCCCAATACCTACTGCAACCTACATCCTTCTGAATCTGTTTAGTGCATTCATGTCTTGGTCCCCGTCTACGATTTCTACCCTCCATGCTGCCCTCCAACGCTAAATTTGTGATCCCTTGATGCCTCAGAACATGTCCTACCAACCTGTCCCTTCTTCCTGTCAAGTTGTGCCACAAACTCCTCCCCAATTCTATTCAATACCTCCTCATTAGTTATGTGATCTACCCATCTAATCTCCAGCATTCTTCTGTAGCACCACATTTCGAAAGGGCCTACCACATTTCTTAAGCTTCTAAGGAAAGAGAGTCACAATGAAAGTAATAAAAGGCATTAGAGTGGCTTTGCAAGCTGTGTGAACATAAACCCTAGCATGCCATGTGATACCTTTCTTATTTCGTGTTTGCTAATAACACAGAGTTTTCATTTTTAACAATGTCACCTGCTGTAAAAATACGCAAACATCTGTCTGACCTGTTACCCAGGCCCGAAAGCTTTTGCGCGGGCAATACTTCGCGACCCACCCTTCGCTGTGTGTGTGTGTGTGTGTGTGTGTGTGTGTGTGTGTGTGTGTGTGTGTGTGTGTGTGTGTTTGTGCTGCAGATAAACGCCGCTGGAAATTACTGTTTGTCGCAAATAACATCCCAGTGTCCTGTGGAACTGGCTGCGCAAGCAGATACGTGGCAACCAACACTCGTGGAACATGTTTTGTTTGCGGATCGGGTTCCGTCAATACCGAGCTCATTAGTGCCCGACATCGGGAAAACAGTGGAGGGCTGGCTACTGCTGGGACGCGTTCCGCCCGTGGGAGAACCAGCTGGCGTCACACGAGACTTAGAGAATGGGAGCAAGCTTTTATTATTATTATTATTATTAATATTTCATCGAACTCGTTCTCCATTTCACTTCCAGTCATCGTTCTTCGGGCTCTGGTTTGGTGTTATCCTACAAAGTGTCGTAATCTGGAGAAGGAGATTAGTTTTTAACGTCCCGTCAGCAACGAGGTCATTAGAGACGGAGCGCAAGCTCGGGTGAGGGAAGGATATCGGCCGTGCGCTTTCAAAGGAACCATCCCGGCATTTGCCTGAAGCGATTTAGGGAAATCACGGAAAACCTAAATCAGGATGGCCGGAGACGGGATTGAACCGTCGTTCTCCCGAATACGAGTCCAGTGTCTAACCACTGCACCACCTCGCTCGATGCCGTAATCTGGGCGAGGTGTCACAGTGACAAGAATCTGAGTTTATGGTATTTTCAAATTACCACCCAATCACCAGATTTAAAGTTGCCATAATTGCACTAAATCACCTAAGGCGAATACAGTGATTGTTCCTTTGAAAAGGAATTATTCTGCAGCGCACCACATTTCAAAGTGTTTACTGTATACGGCGCATATTTCTCACTTCTGTACAAGGTTACTCTACAGACTACTTAAAACTTAAATACTCCAAGTTAAAATAATTCTCTTTCTTCAGAAACACTTCTGTTGTTTCTGCCAGTCTGCATGTTACTTCCCCTTTAATTTGTCTTTATTCAGGTAGTTTACTGTCCAAATAGATACTCAACTAGTGCTTTGAATGTCTCATTTCCCAATCGAGTCAAATGTCACTTTTAATGTCTCATTTTCCAATCGAGATTCCAGAACCGAGTCAAACGCAGAAAGAATTTGATAGCATGAACCCAGCTATCGCTACAACTTTCCACCCCACCTGATCCGTATGCGTGAAATGACTCAGTTACCTAGCGTTTCACGAAGCAATTGTATCATCTCCTGAGAGAGCCTGGTCCGCATCTGCTGTAACTGGTCCTTTAAAATGGTTCAAATGGTTCTGAGCACTATGGGACTTGACATCTATGGTCATCAGTCCCCTAGAACTTAGAACTACTTAAACCTAACTAACCTAAGGACATCACACAACACCCAGCCATCACGAGGCAGAGAAAATCCCTGACCCCGCCGGGAATCGAACCCGGGAACCCGGGCGTGGGAAGCGAGAATGCTACCGCACGACCACGAGATGCGGGCATAACTGGTCCTTTATGTCACGGAAACTGGTACTAGGCCAGATTTGACATCTGAGATGTTCTCACATAGGTTCTATTGGGGACAGATCTAGGGACCTTGTTGGACATGAGAGTAGCTCAACATCACAGAGTTCATGGGCACACGTCTCATGTATGGTTGGGCATTGTGCTGTTGCAAAATGTCACCAAGACACTATCACAAAAAAGGCCACAACATTTTCATGATGTACCGTTCTACAGCTGAGATCCATCAGGCATGACCCATACTCATACCTGATACACGCCATGATACCACAAGTAACAGTCTGCCTCTCAAAGGCACGGGAAGAATGGGATCTCTCATCAGGCCGGCCGGAGTGCCCGTGGAGTTCTAGGCGCTACAGTCTGGAATCGCGCGACTGCTACAGTCGCAGTTTCGAATCCTCCCTCTGGAATCGATGTGTGCGATGTCCTTAGGTTAGTTAGGTTTAAGTAGTTCTAAGTTCTAGGGGACTTATGACCTCAGAAGTTAAGTCCCATACTGTTCAGAGCCATTTTTTTTCACTCATCTTGTCGCCACACTCTGATATGATCCTCTGGGGTAGTGCAGAACTGCGATTTATCATTGAACGCAACGTGATGCCATGTGTCAGCAGTCCATTACCTCCCAGTCACGACGACACTCAAAACGCACCCATTTGTTTTTTGGTGCTAACGGAAGAGTAGGTAAGGGGCGGTAATGTCCTGGACCGGCTGTTGCTAGTCTGTGACCAGTGGTGCGGGATGACAAAGAATGTAGGAAGCCCGTCATTGGACTTTTCCTAGATGGTGTGGAGGGGCTAAGCTGTGCCTGGTGCACAGTATGGACATTTGTCGTGCTCCACTGGAACTGTCGTAGCGGCCCCTTATCAGTTAGAGGGCCCGCACAACAGACAAGCAAGATGAGCTGCCAACATTCCTTAAACAGCTCAGATCAAAACGTCGCTAGTGCATGTAAACATCAACAGACTTTCCGTATAAACACGGCACTACTTGGTGAAAAGCCATGCGACAGAGATCCACCAAGAGGAACTAATGTGACTACGTGTAGCACTACGCTGAATCGGCGTTATACGCACGGCAGCATAATCAGATTGGCAGTGTGTACCTACAGCTAGGACAGCTCCGGCCGATACCTACACTGGCTCTAGCCTAGTAGACACTCACTGTAGGTTTCCGTAGAAAGTCGTATCTTCATAATTGTGTAGAGTAGTATTTGGTTATTATTTTCCTTTCATTGTCTTGTACTCTTAGCTGGTTTTTGCCACCACAAGAATTGTTGTGCTTCTGTTGTTCTTGCCTTTGGAAATTAGTGCACGTCAAGAGGGCGTTTTAGTGATAATAAAGTGTGTTCAAGCTTGATTTTTAGTGCTTTCCTGCCGACCGCAGGACCCTACAAGGAACGTCGACAACGAGTATACTTCCCTCTCTGGTTCCCATGCGGTCCAAATTTGGGCCACTGTTGCATCTTAATGCTTTGGACATTGCACAGTTCGACCAGTCAGACAAGTGGAGACCCAAAATGACGCCCCTATGAAACTGTGACAAGTGCTGATAAAGCCATCTCCTAAGGGTGCGTGGCACCTCCGTGTCCTTTACAGTGATCACTTAACATTTGATGCTGCCCAACTCTAATCACATAAACAAGCACCGACTGTGTGTAGCTGTACAAGTTACATTGACGTCCGATCATGTCGTCTGGATGCTTCACCTTTTCTGTAAAGCAGTGTAATTCGACTACATTACATTTGTAAGTAGGCTTTTTATGTTTTCTTTATGTTTCACATTACCCAAGTTTTCCTTTGTTGATCTTCTGCTCTCTTTTAAAGACACTAACCATATAGCTCAGCTGATCTTCGAAATCGTTTTCCATTTCTGGTGGAATTACAATATCATCGAAAACCAATAAGTCATTTTTTATTTTCCTTGAACTTAAGTTATTATCCTTCAAAATACCTCCGTTCTTTCTACTACTACTTGCTTATCACGCACATTTAATAACGTCAGGGATAGGCTTCAACCAATTGTCACTCATTTTTCAACTACTGCCTGCCATTCATGCAGGTCCTTCATTTCTTACTTGTGGCAGTTTAGTATATGTACAGCTTATAAACACTCTTATGCCCATTGTATTTTACGCTTGTTTCGTACAGAATGCCAAAGAGTGTACGTTGGTAAACTGCTTTAAATGGGCAATCAAATTTTTATCAAATGCTTGAAATGAATCATTCCTCTAGTGACCAATGGTAAATTGTTGCTAGGAGGGGAGAATCGTGGAGATATCCCATGAGCTTCACAAGTCTATACACCGCTGATAAACGCAAGTGATCATTTGTCTCGATATCTGCAAACTCGCCGTTATTGCGATGACTGAAGAGAGCAACTCTTGTTACAGTATTCTCAATATTTTCTGTGTACATTGATGTAAATTTACGTAGCCTCCTCTTGCTATTCAATATATTTATCCAAAGCCGTAAATAATACGCACACTATTTCGTCTTTCAGCAATAATTTAAAATAATTTAATTTCTGCCCTCTTCTGTCTTGCCGGAATCAGTTTCCTGCCTTCGCAACCAGTGCACCTTAGTTCAGACTTCGTAAGAGAATTCCATCTGTGTGAGGTATCGTGGTGACACTTTCTTATGCCAGCATTACTGTCCCTTTGAAATCGTCGTGTGCAGTCATAATCTCTACGCAGATTGCTTCCGCCATCAGACGACATCACGCAGCCTGCACGGCTGCAGAGATCGATGGGTTGCATACTCTACAGGCGCTATAAGCCCGACACAAGCCCGGGAACTCCGTAGCACTGCTGTGACAGCCGAAATTCTCTCTGCCGTTCATTTTCTTCACAGTTGAGTTACTCCCTAGAGGGAAAAAGATTGCATCTACATTACTACAGACTTCTCTCTACGTTCACTGGGTGTACATTCAGATTTCTTCCTCTGTCGTTGAAGAGGGCAGTTGCTCATTTTTTTGAAAGAATCGAAATTCTACGTAGAAAGGGCGATTAAAAATTTTTTATATAAAAGTGTAAGTACTGACTAACAATACAAGACAGAGACAGTACTTACATGTCACGTATAAAATAAATAATAGGCCACAAGTTCTTTAGTCACAATTTTTTTTAAAAATGCATGAAGGTGAGCCACTATGGGCTGCTCATATCTTGTAAAGCCACAGGTGGCAACGGATTGAGGCGCCCACGTTAACAAGTTCGGGCAGGTACACATGACACCAAAAGTACCATCTGGTAGTCGTAAATATAACTAGGCTATTTAACATTTAAAATATATACAGCTAAATGTTAAAATGAACAGTATTTAGCATTTGAACTGACAGGCAAAGCGCCCCCGTAGTTGAGTGGTCAGTGCGTGTGGCTGCCATGCGGAGGACCCGGATTCGATTCACGGTACTGTCAGGGATATTTCCTTGGTGGCACCACAGGGAGTGTACTCAGCCAATTGAGTAGCCACTTGACCGAGAAGTAGTGGCTACAGGTCACGAAAACTGAGTACTACTTGGAGGACGTTGCGCCGACCCTACGCGTTTCCATACCACAGTCAGTTACTCCCTCGGCAGAGAATGAGACGGCGGTCTGCCGGTCCCGATTAGCACAGCAGAGTGAAACCACGGAGATTTTCCTACTGAGCATGTGCACACTGGCTAAACAGCAACATTCGGCAAGAGAAGCTCGGAAATGACTGAATCAGAATCCCGCGCAAACCCGTTGCGTGCTTTCAAATAAAATGAAACTGTGTGGTGGCCCTCAACTATGCACCCACAGACTCAGAGCTGAAATATTAAAAGTTTTGGCTGGTTTCAAATTGGTTCAAATGGCTCTGAGCACTATGGGACTCAACATCTTAGGTCGTAAGTCCCCTAGAACTGAGAACTACTTAAACCTAACTAACCTAAGGACATCACACACACCCATGCCCGAGGCAGGATTCGAACGTGCGACCGTAGCAGTCCCGCGGTTCCGGACTGCAGCGCCAGAACCGCTAGACCAAAGCGGCCGGCAAGGGGCTGGTTTCGTTGTCCTGGGGCTGGGGTACGTAGTTGCTGCGTTACAAGCCAAATACTGCTGAGTCTACAGTACAAAACATGAATATACACATGAATCGAATGGTCAAAGGTTCCTATCACTCGGCAATTGCGAATGTAACGTAGAATTTATAAATGAAAGATTGCAATTAAGTAAAATCTTCAGGTACTATCTTAACGACTTTAAATGAGGAGTACGATAGTAGAAGTACTTTTGAGAATGCGGTATATTTCTGCAAAACACATATTGGTGTCGATGGTCCAGCAATTAAATAAAATAGAAGGTGAATAACAGGGAAACAATAGAGTACTGCTTCACGTAATTAGTTATTAACAACAACATAGCTAGCGATATATTCACTTCCACATACGTACTATGTCTTCACTGCAGACGCCAAGCAAATCTCACAATTACACAAGTCGGCACTACGAAATGTTTCTCTCTCTCGTGATCACGCGCAAACTGCTCCACACTCTCTGCCGCGACCGTAGGTCCCCGTCGGGTCTCCGCGTCCATCACTCACTCCCGTGTCCTCTCCCATACTGTCCCTCGTGCCAAACTCTTACTTCGGTAGTCGCCTCTCTTAGTAACGAGCGCTGTGATTGGCGATACTGCTCCCGTCATGTCTCGAAGTGAACGTACACTCACAAACATTTTGAAACACAATCGATAAACTGGATTTACATTTAAATAACTTGAAATTAAATAAATATTCCTACGGCTGGACCATAAACACGCTCTAACACACATTATTAAACACATAAACAAATTAAATAAACATATATCAAAAGAATAGCAAACAAAAGTAGGCCAGTAGCGTAACGTCTCTGTGCTTTCTAAAACACAGTAAATAATTGACCAATTTCTTCATGAATAGCCTATATAGGATATAAACAAAAAATATATTTATAAGCATGCTGCTACAGTTTTCTCGTGTAACTGTGGAGTATTTACGGCCTGACATCATCCATACTAATCGGCTACTATGATGTCCAATAACTCATGTACTATTCAAGTTACATGCCTGCAATTTATTCCAATTTAGTTTTTCACTAATAGCTTTCTAAAGACACGTTGATCGACGCAATCGGATGATTCGTTTCGATTTTGGAAACTCGTTGCTGGGTGTTACTTGTATAATTTACAGTCAGATACAAAACTTTAAATTAATAAAGATATTGAAAATCTGATAACATTATCAGAATCTTCGTATAAATAATGGTAATGTTCATTTTTCTTTTTGAGGTATCATGATTCATCTGGCTACTACACTACTGGCCATTAAAATTGTTACACCACGAAGATGACTTGCTACAAATGCGAAATTTAACCGACAGGAAGAAGATGCTGTGATATACAAATGGTTAGCTTTTCAGAGCATTCACACAAGGTTGGTGCCGGTGGCGGCACCTACAAAGTGCTGACATGAGGAAAGTTTCCAACCGATTTCTCATACACAAACAGCAGTTGACCGGCGTTGTCTGGTGAAACGTTGTTGTGATGCCTCGTGTAAGGAGGAGCAATGCGTACCATCACGTTTCCGACTTTGATAAAGGTCGGATTGTAGCCTATCGCGATTGCGGTTTATCGTATCGCGACATTGCTGCTCGCGTTCGTCGAGATCCTATGACTGTTAGCAGAATATGGAATCGGTGGGTTCAGGAGGGTAATACGGAACGCCGTGCTGGACCCCAACGGCCTCGTATCACTAGCAGTCTAGATGACAGGCATCTTATCCGCATGGCTGTAACGGATCGTGCAGCCACGTCTCGATCCCTGAGTCAACAGGTGGGGACGTTTGCAAGAAAACAACCATCTGCACGAACAGTTCGACGACGTTTGCAGCAGCATGGACTATCAGCTCGGTTACCCTTGACAAGAGCGCCTGCGATAGTGTACTCAACGACGAACCTGGGTGCACGAATGGCAAAATGTCATTTTTTCCGATGAATGCAGGTTCTGTTTACAGCATCATCATGGTCGAATCCGTGTTTGGAGACATCGCGGTGAACGCACATTGGAAGCGTGTATTCGTCATCGCCACACTGACCTATCACCCGGCGTGATGGTATGGGGTGCCTTTGGTTACACGTCTCGGTCACCTCTTGCTCGCACTGACTGCACTTTGAACAGTGGACGCTACATTTCAGATGTGTTATCACCGGTGTCTCTACCCTTCATTCGATCCCTGCGAAACCCTATATTTCAGCAGGATAATGCACGACCGTATGTTGCAGGTCCTGTACGGGCCTTTCTGGATTCAGGGAATGTTCGACTGCTGCCCTGGCCAGCACGTTCTCCAGATCTCTCACCAACTGAAAAGTCTGGTAAATGGTGGCCGAGCAAATGGCTCGTCACAATACGCCAGTCACTACTCTTGATGAAGTGTGGTATCGTGTTGAAGCTGCGTGGGCAGCTGTACCTGTACACGCCATCCAAGCTCTGTTTGACTCAATGCCCAGGCGTATCAAGGCCGTTATTACGGCCAGAGGTGGTTGTGCTGGGTACTGATTTCTCAGGATCTATGCACTCAAACTGCGTGAAAATGTAATCACATGTCAGTTCTAGTATAATATATTTGTCCAGTGAATACCCCTTCATCATCTGCATTTCTTCTTGGTGTAGCCATTTTAATGGCCAGTACCGTATTAATGTCTATGAAAACTGTGAAATGTCTGCCACGATGGTTTCACAAAGTCCGCCATCTTCGGCACTCTCGGCATACTAGTCTCTTTCGTGGACACGGCGTTACCAAGGAATTCCTGGCCACGTGCTCGGCCTGAACCATGAACTGGGGCTACCCCTCCTGTCCGGCTAACGTTCGACTCCATGTGTTTGCTGCCGGGCCCCGACTTGCCGAGCAGCCCGTGCGGCCACGCCAAGTCCAGGGCGACACAACTCGCCAGTTACCCCATACCATGGAGACTGCTATTTCTTCTAGGCTTTCCGTGTTTGAAAAATAACTTGACTGATCACTAAGGACCGCTAAACCATAGGGTACAAAATTTACCTATACATTCACGAGTGCTACTGGCCGACTCTCGAAGTTCGCAAGTTCTAGCAGGGTCTACGAAAACAATTTCATAGTTTAGCCTTTTCAGCGAACCAACCTCAAGAACAGAAATCCAGCACTTCCATTGGGTGTTTCCAGTCTTTAGCAACAAGGAACTGCTCCTTGCCACTTTTACGAAAGTTCATAAGCTGCAAGTGCTGGAAAATATTTGCTATCAAAGGAAAACTACTAGCCATCTAGCCACCATGCTAAGGATTACAGAAAGACTGGCCCACTACTTCCAGACTGCACGAAATCCTCTTCCAGCAACAAGTAGTGTAAACTGGCCCTGGTGTCAATACCTAAAGAGGGGAGTCGACGAATACAACCAGGAATGGTATATTACAACAACATCTGTCTTTCTTTACCATACACTTCTTAGTCTTTATGTTTTCAAATATATTTCCCTTGTATGCTACTACTTTTAACAAATCCATTTTCTTTTCATCGTCGGCCTTCTGTGGAAGGCGGGACGCAGCTGGTTTGCTGGTCAGTTCTTTTTTATCCAGTCATTCGCTGAGTTTCCTCATCCTTTCCTGTATCCAGACGATATTGTTCGTTGTAGTTTGCTTTTCCTGAATCCCCTAGTGTTTGTCATCCTTCAGTAGAAACACCTCTGCATTCCAGATTTTTTCTGATTGATTTCAACGTCGTCCGTCTCATTTCTTATTTACTCAATCCATTTTTGGTCGCTTTTGGTTTTGCCATGTAACTGAAGATTTTATTAGCCAGTCTGCACTCACTCATTCTGAACACGTGCTCATAGAACTTTAGGCTTCTCTTGCTTACAATGTCTTTCATCTTCGCCAAATGTTTGTACATAGTTTTTCCTCTCCTTTCTCCTCCTCCTCTTTTTTGTACTTCAAGGCTTTTCCAAAGAAATTTTCCTTTCTTCATGTCTACTTATTCAACTTCTCCTTCTCGGCTGGGTACCTCAGTCGGTAAAAATGGGACCTTCATAGAATCTCTTTGTTGTCCGTCTGTCTCCCTGTCACTCGCACTGTTAAGACCTCTTTCTCGCAGGAACGGCTAGAGAAGTTGAAATTTATGTCAAGTATAACATCTACAGTTTCTTGGCGGTGCGAAAAATTTAAGCTTTTAAGTCTGTGCAATCATGTCATGTACGTCACATACTTCTGATGCACGCAAACTCTTCGTCGAAACCTATTGATGAACTGTTTATGTACATATCGGGCTTGCTGGGCTAACGGTAAACTCTTGCACGGATACCGAGAGGTAGCGGTATCGAATCTCGGTCGCGCCACGGATTTTACAGACTTTGGTTGCTGCAGAATTTTTGAGCATATTCTAAATTGGAAAAAAATAAATAATGAACACTCTGTAATCTATGTACTGACTCATTCGAAGACCAAATACACTACGTTATCAAAAGTATCCGCACACCTGGCTGAAAATTACTAAGAAGTTCGTGGCGCCCTCCATCGGTAATGCTGGAATTCAGTATAATGTTGGCCCACCCTTAGCCTTGATGACAGCTTCGATTCTCGCAGGCATACGTTCAGTTAGGTTCTGCAAGATTTCTTGGGAAATGGCAGCCCATTCTTCACGGAGTGCTGCACTGAGGAGAGGTACCGATGTCGGTCGGTGAGGCCTGGCACGAAGTCGGCGTTCCAAAACATCTCAAAGGTGTCTTATAGGATTCAGGTCAGGACTCTGTGCAGACCAGTCCATTACAGGGATGTTATTGTCGTGTAACCACTCCGCCACAGGATGTGCATTATGAACAGGTGCTCGATAGTGTCAAAAGATGCAATCGCCATCCCCGAATTTCTCTTCAACAGTGGAAAGCGATAAGGTGGTTAGAACATCAATTTAGGCCTGTGCTGTGACAGTGCCACGCAAAACAACAAGGGGTGCAAGCGCCCTCCATGGAAAACACGACCACACCATAACCACTACCGCCTCCGAATTTTACTGTTGGCACTACACACGCTGGAAGACGTTCACAGGGCATTCGCCATACTCACACCCTGCCAGCGGATTGCCACACTGTGTACCTTGATTCGTCACTCCAAACAACGGTTTTCCACTGTGCACTCGGCTAATATTTACGCTCCTTACATCAAGGGAAGCGTCGTTTGGCACTTACCTGCATGTTGTGTGGCTTATGAGCAGCCGCTCGACCATGAAATCCAAGTTTTCTCACCTCCCGTCTGATTGTCATAGTACTAACAGTGGATGCCGCTGCAGTTTGGAATTCCTGTGCGATGGTCTGGATAGATGTCTGCCTATTACGCGTTACGACGCTCTTCAACTGTCGGGGATCTCTGTCAGTCAACAGACGAAATCGGCCTGGACGCTTTTGTGCTGCACGTGTCCCTTCACGTTCATACTTCACTATCACATCGGAAACAGTGGACCTAGGGATGTTCAGGAGCTCGGAAAGCTGGCGTATAGACGTACGACACAAGCGACACCCAATCACCTGACCACGTTGGAAGTCCCTCAGTTCCGTGGAGCGCCCCATTCTGCTCTCTCACGATCTCTAAGGTCTACTGAGGTCGCTGATATGGAGTACCTGGCAGTAGGTGGCAGCACAATGCACCTAATATGAAAGTCGTATGTTTTTGTGGGTGTCGGCCACTTTTGATCTCATATTGTACCTTCGGCTCTCGTGATCACAGAGGACCTCAAAGATAAACAGAGGTGTTGGAATGCTAGAAAATTTGCATCGAAATGCTGAAAGACCTACAAAGCATCGGCGCTTGGAGCAGGGACTGACAGCTGACTCTCAGCTTAAACAAATGCAACGTCTTGCGAAAGAATGTACGGAAATTTACGTTATTGTGTAATTACAATGTCACCAAGCAATCAGTGCAGTTATGCGATTAGACGTCGGGCAGTGCGTATAAGGATGGATATACAACCGAATGACCAGATAACATTCACTGTAGAAAAGGCAGGCTCCAGAGTGAGATGCTGTGAAAGAATCCTCTACCCACGTAGGAGGTCGGCTGAAATTTCAGTTTCATTCAGAAATAAATTTCCTTGAGAAACAAAAAGAAATAAAATTTAGTCTGCAATTAAGCACGGATTTAGAATGCAACGCTTTGCGTAACTCAAATTTGCCCTTTTCTCGGACGGTATCCTCCAAACTGTAATGGCGAAAAAGGCATATCCCGTATTCTTAGATTTTCAGGAAGCATTTGACACATTGCCACACTGCAGACCTTTGCCGAAGGTCTCGAGATACGGAATGGGTTAAGAGATACGTTAGTGGCTGAGAGGTCTTTTAAATAACAGGACCGAACGCGTTGTCCACGACAGCAAGAGTAGCGTGTCGTGAGAAGTGTCCCAAGTAAGCGTGATAGAACCGTTCTTGTTTTCCATATACGTGAGCTAGTTTAGCGCCCGCTACTTCGGCCACGTACACTGTACGGCCTACAGAGATTTTGTTTGTTACTTTTACTTAATTGAATTTTTATGTTGTTCACGAATTGCAACATCTTTTAACCGTTTCATGGTAAGTAATGCCATATAAGCACGGTCGTTTCAGAACGTACTTCTGACTAAAAAGCGATTCTGGTAGCTGGAGTCCAAAGATTTTATGGAAATTTTCATACATTTACCTTTAAAAATTTTTAATTTAACGAATGACTTTCTTAAAAACTTTCATCCCCTATTGCAATCCCTTAGGGGTTGAACTTCCAGAAACACTCAAACACGTATTTTTTTTTTTTTTTAATTTCTAACCGAGCAGTTATCTACCAGTTGTCATTGATGTAGCCTTAAAAACTGTTTTGTAGTTGTTTGTTCCATCAAGTTTCGGGTGTGCAGCCGCAATAAATCTCCTTCTTCTTCTAATATTTCGGCTGTATAGCGTTCAGCCATCTTCAGAGTGAGCCGCACGACTGCCGCTCCAGTGCTGGCTTCGTCCCTTTATACTGTTGTACCGCGCGACTGCGCATGCGGCCACAGATGCAAATGTGCCAGGGGCGTTGGTCGGCGGCAGAGACGTGCATAATGCGCGAGCCGTATCTATGACTCCGCAGTTGATCTGTGTTGGCATATCGATGTATCGTTGTGAGCTGCACTGTGACGACGTCTTTGCGAGTTTTTTACAGCAAGTGCCGGATTCCATGACTTATCAAGATTGAAACCACTATCTCTATTAATTAAATTCGTCGTCAAGCGAATTTCAATTGCCTCCCTCACTGTCAAGTCCCAAAAGGATGATGTAGTTACCAAAATTTCGACGTTATCATACAACATACTGTGACCATTATCAATACAGTGCTCTGCCACTGCCGACTTGTAGTTTGTAGCCGGCCGGAGTGGCCGAGCGGTTAAAGGCGCTACAGTCTGGAACCGCACGACAGCTACGGTCGCAGGTTCGAATCCTGCCTCGGGCATGGATGTGTGTGATGTCCTTAGGTTAGTTAGGATTAAGTACTTCTAAGTTCTAGGGGACTTATGACCACAGCAGTTGAGTCCCATAGTGCTCAGAGCCATTTGAACCATTTTGTTAGTTTGTAAAAGTTGTGTGTACCTCCGGTGTTCTTGGACAGTACGAGTTGTTTGTCCGATGTAAGAAAGGCCACATTCACATGGAATTTTGTAAACTCCAGATTTTCGGAGCAGCAAATCATCTTTGACGGAGCCCACGAGTACAGCTGTCTTGGGTGGAGGACGAAAAATCACTTTTACTTTGTGTCTGCCGAGAATGCGTCCTATTTTTGATGAGAGGCTACCCACATATGGCAGAAAGGCCATCGATTTAAAGGTTTCTTCATCTTCTTCTGCTTTCTCTGTGGCCTCTTTCGGTTTCATTTTCAGTGCCCTCTGTATTTGTTGTGGAGAGTACCCATTGTCTTGAAACTCTCTTTGTAAGTGGGAACGTTCATCTTGCAGACTGCTTTCGTCAGAAATAATAGGCGCTCTCTGAGTCAAAGGTCGGAGAACACTCATTGTCTGGGCAGGATGGTGGCAGCTATTTGCACGTAAATACAGATCGGCGTGCGTCGGCTTCCTATACACTTCATGTCCCAAAGTGCCATCCTCTCTGTGCCGAACCAAAACATCCAAGAATGGAAGGCATCCCTCCTTTTCAATTTCCATTGTGAACTTTATTTGATCGTGGAGGGAGTTCAGATACCTTAAGAAGTCTTGCAAGTTGTCTTCACTACAAGGGTGTCATCAACATACCTCCAGAATACCGTGGGTTTCAAGCCAGCAGATTCAAGCGCCTTCTCCTCGAAGTCCTCCATAAATAAATTGGCCACCAGAGGGGATAAGGGACTACCCATGGCGACTCCGTCCGTCTGTTCAAAAAATTCGTTGTTAAATAAGAAATATGTGGAGGTCAGAACATGTTTAAATAAAGCTGAAATCTCTTTATCATGTGCGCAGCTCGTGGTCGTGCGGTAGCGTTGTCGCTTCCCGCGCCCGGGTTCCCGGGTTCAATTCCCGGCGGGGTCACGGATTTTCTCTGCCTCGTGATGTCTGGGTGTTGTGTGATGTCCTTAGGTTAGTTAGGTTTAAGTAGTTCTAAGTTCTAGGGGACTGATGACCACAGATGTTAAGTCCCATAGTGCTCAGAGCCATTTGAACCATTTTCTCATTATCAAAACTTCTTTCAATAAGTTTAGAGATTCTGGAAGGGGAACCTTTGTAAATAAAGCCACCACATCAAAACTAACTAATATATCAGACGGTTTCATTTTCAATTATTTCAGTTTATTAATGAATTCAGCCGAGTTTGTTATGTGGTGAGTACATTTTCCCACAAGAGGCTTCAACAATGATGCCAGATGTTTGGCAACGTCATAGGTCGGATAGCCTATGTTACTCACTATGGGGCGTAGAGGAACATCTTCCTTGTGGACCTTTGGTAGTCCATAAAGTCTAGGAGGCACCGGACCACTTGGTTTCAATCTCCGAACATCTTCTGGTGGAAAGGGAGAATCATTCAGATGCGAAACATTTTTCTCCGCCACTCGATTAGTGGGATTCCTGCTGATTTTCCGGTACATGTTATCACTCAATAAATTGTACATCTTATCATGGTATTCGTCCCGAGACAATAAAACAGTAGCATTACCTTTATCTGCTGGGAGTACCACCGTCTGAGTATTCAGGCGAAGCTTGCGTAGAGCAGCCCTCTCTGCCACAGATATATTGCTCCTTTGTGGGCGAGCCTTCATAATTGCACGGCATGTTTCACGTCTTATTTCCTCTGCTGAATCAGAAGGAAGTGGTCGAACAGCTTCTTAAATGGCGCTGATAAACGAAGGCAATGGCAGAACCCGTGGCGTGGGTGAAAAATTCAGTCCCTTACTCAAAACAATCATCGTAGCATCGTCCAAATCTCTACTTGTCATATTAATAACAGGGCGTCGAATAACAGTTTCTCGCTGCGATGTCAGTCGACTAAATTTTGCAGTCTGTCGGGATGTGGCCACCTCACAAATCCAGTCTGATTTGGCCCAAGTTGTACCATCAGTCCAATTCCAAGAATCATAGGGTATCTCCACAGACATCTTCAGGTGCAGGCGATGAAGTTCTTCAGAAACCAGGTCTAATTTTCGGCGAGTAAAGTGGATCCTCTCCTTAACAATAGCAGAGCCAGCTTTTCATAAAATCTTATTCATAGACGTCGTTTTTATAAAATGTACTAATCTGGCAAAGTTCCGAATTATGCCCTGGTCACGGCACCTTAGTAAAAAACTTAAAGAGCTCAGTAATCTCGCTCTCAAGTGTCGAAGCTTATCCAATCGTCGAACACATAAAACCATCTCCTCCCCGCAGAGGTACTTGATGTGAATCTTCAGGTTTTGGCGGCGCAAAGACTGTTCCATTAAGTTTCGGGTGTGCAGCCGCAAGAAATCTCCTTCTTCTTCTAATATTTCGGCTGTATAACGTTCAGCCATCTTCAGAGTGAGCCGCACGACTGCCGCTCCAGTGCTCGCTTCGTCCGTTTATACTGTTGTACCGCGCGACTGCGCATGCGGCCACAGATGCAAATGCGCCAGAGACGTTGGTAGTTTTTGTAGTTCTTTTCTAATTATTTATTTAAAAAAAAACTTTCACACACTTTTTCACTCTCATAGTGCTAAATTTCCAAAAATTCTGAAACACGTTTTTCTTTATTTCTGACCGAGAAACCGAATACCAATTTTCGTAGGTCTAAATTGCTTTAATAGCCTTAATAACAACATTAAAAAACACCGTCATCCCACCTTTCACCACTTCAGGGCTGTAATTTCGAAAAATCCATTCTTAAACGACGCCTGCAATACAACATCCACACCTTCTCTAGATTTCAAGTTTCTATCCTAACCGGTTTTGGCTGGTAGATGATGACGTCACTCACTCACTCACTCACTCGCTCGCTCAGGACATTGCCTTTTATGTGCAGAGAACAAAATGATGTGACTCCGAAAGAATATCTTACAGCTACTGTGATGAATGGCAGCTGGTTCTAAGTGTAGAAAAATGTAAATTAATGCGAATGAGCAGGAAAAACAAAACCCATATTTTTTTTTTTTTTTTTGTAGGGAGCACGTTGAGCTCATGTGGGAGCGATCTAGGTGCCTGTAAAACAATAAACTGGTAGCCAAGATCGCAGGAATTTTTTTTATTCCATGATTACCGGTGTCGGCGAAACTAAAGCCGCCATCATCCTATCTTAGGACGCATACAGGTTACAGCATCAAGGTAAACAATGGTGATATTAATAATTGCCTATAATACGCAGGCCCTACAAAGTTGTATGTAGCACATAGGGGTCCAAGAGAGTGACATTATAAATGTTGTCTCCATCACATACAAGCGCAAGCTAGGTATTGTATGCGAGGGAGACACTTACCATTTATAATGTCATCTCTCTTTGACCCCTATGTGCTACTTACGACAATTTTGTAAGGCCTGCGTGTTATAGGCAGTTATTAATATCACTATTGTTTGCCTTGATGCTGTAACCTGTATGCGCCCTAAGATCCGATGATGGCGGCTTTAGTTTCGCCGAATCCGGTAATCATGGAATAGAAAGAATTCCGGCGATCTTGGCTACCAGTTTACTGTTTTGCCATAATGTTCTGACACAGCAGTAGTAGCATCCTGCTTGACACAGTCACCTCGTTAAAATATCTGGGTGTAACGTTGCAAAGCGTTATGAAGTGTGAGGACCACATGAAAATTGTGGTAGGGAAGGTGAGTAGTCGAGTTCCGGGTACTGGGAGAATTTTGGGTATCTGTGAACGAGAGAACACATGGGACGCTAGTGCGACCTATTCTTCAGTACTGCCCGAGTGTTTGCGATCCGCACCAGGCCGGATTAAAGGGAGTGATCGATGTAGTTCAGACACATCCTGCTATATTTGTTACAGATAGGTTTGAACAAAACGCCGCTATTACGGAAATACTCCGCGAGCCCCAGTGCGAGTTCTGGAGGGAAGGTGATGTTCTTTTCGCGAAATTGTGAGAAAAGAGAAGCGTCCCGAGTTCGAGTCTCGGTCGGGCACACAGTTTTAATCTGCCAGGAAGTTTCATATCAGCGCACACTCCGCTGCAGAGTGAAAATCTCATTCTGGAAACATCCCCCAGGCTGTGGCTAAGCCATGTCTCCGCAATATCCTTTCTTTCAGGAGTGCTAGTTCTGCAAGGTTCGCAGGAGAGCTTCTGTAAAGTTGGGAAGGTAGGAGACGAGGTACTGGCAGAAGTAAAACTGTGAGTACCGGGCGTAAGTCGTGCTTCGGTAGCTCAGTTGGTAGAGCACTTGCCCGCGAAAGGCAAAAGTCCCGAGTTCGAGTCTCGGTCGGGCACACAGTTTTAATCTGCCAGGAAGTTTCATATCAGCGCACACTCCGCTGCAGAGTGAAAATCTCATTCTGGAAGAGAAGCGTAATTTACGGTTATCTGCAGAGCGACCGTACTAGCAACAAGGTACCGTGAAACAAGGTAGGAGGAATCACGGTTCTCACGGAACCATATGCACTCAAGTATCTTCCGATCTCCTAGAGGAACGGGAAAGGGAAAGCCTAGCAGTGGTACAAGCCGAATGGTGGCTTGTGGAGAATGTATCGGATGTGGATGAAAGCACTCCGTCTTCAGGCCACGACTGACCTACCGGGACCATCCGACCGCCGTGTCATCCTCCGAGGAGGATGCGGATAGGAGGGGCGTGGGGTCAGCACACAGCCTCCCGGTCGTTATGATGGTATTCTTGACCGAAGCCGCTACTATTCGGTCGAGTAGCTCCTGAAATGGCATCACGAGGCTGAGTGCACCCCGAAAAATGGCAACAGCGCATGGCGGCCCGGATGGTCACCCTTCCAAGTGCCGACCACGCCCGACAGCGCTTAACTTAGGGAATCTCACGGGAACCGGTGTATCCACTGCGGCAAGGCCGTTGCCCAGATGTGGTTGTAGCTATACTATATTTAGTAAGTAGTCGGCCAGTTGTAATATTTTAAATAGAGTATCGGTTACAGCACGTCTTTCACAAAACGCACATAGGGAACAGAGCAGATGCTTAACCTGAGCTCCGTGCGTCTCGAAACATTTAGCGAGCCGCTGGGTGATCATCTAGCTAGTTCTTCGCAACATAGCTACATCCTCAGTTACAAGAGAGCACGAAAGTTCAGTACATGTCCTCCACATTCACAGCTGGAGTAGGGTAAACGTAGCAGACCTTGTTAATTACCTGTGAAGTGAGTAAAGAGTGTGCTGCCGCGCTGCTTGCTCAATATACAGATTGAATAACATCGGGGAGAGGCTACAACCCCGTCTCACTCCCTTCCCAACCACTGCTTCCCCATTCATGACCCCCGACTCTTATAACTGCCATCTGGTTTCGGTACATATTGTAAATAGCCTTTCGATCCCTGTACTTTATCCCTGCCACCTTCAGAATTTGAAAGAGAGTATTCCAGTCAACATTGTCAAAACCTTTCTCTAAGTCTACAAATGCTAGAAACGTAGATTTGCCTTTCCTTAATCTATTTTCTAAGGTAAGTCGTAGGGTCAGTATTGCCTCATGTGTTCCAACATTTCTACGGTATCCAAACTGATCTTCCCCGAGGTCGGCTTCTACCAGTTATTGCATACGTCTGTATAGAATTCGCGTTAGTATTTTGCAGCCGTGACTTATTAAACTGATAGTTCGGTAATTTTCACATCTGTCAACGCCATTAACGGTTAACTGCAGGAAAAAGCAAGGAGTATTTTTTCGGCTCGGAACCCTTGTAAAAGCGAAATTTAACTGTCCCATGGCGGCCACTCAGTGAAGACTAACATTTTAAATTCTAACGACAAAAGGTAGGTGGTTGTTTTGAAAGTTTCGCGTTAAAGATCTTGACCAAAAACTGAATACTGCCATCATCAGTATTAGAATGATCTACGCTGAAGCGTGTGACCTTGTTCATTTTGTTTAGCTTCGCTAAATCTCCTTTGAGATGTTTTGTAGCAATTCTGTACGCTCACAAGGATTACCCGTAACCTAGAAGATGGTGGTCAGGTAGGAGTGCATTCTGTAAAGTACGCACTGACTCATTCCGCGACAAAGTACGTTTGGTTTAAGTAGTCTCCTGGAACCTGAGAAATAAATGTATAAAATGAAATGTGAACAAGAGTGTGAACTCTGTAGCTTATATAGTTATCACGCTCGCTAGTCTCCTCCAAAGATGAAAGTGTCCTAACCTTGTAACGTCTGTGGAGTCTCAGCATTGTAAAAATATGTGCTTTTGCCCCGTTGAATTCGCTACTTAAAGGCAAGAGTTTGCGAAATCCAATTATGTGCAGCAAATGTTCGTGAAGTGTAACCGCTACTTCCCCCTCGCAATCCGCCGCACTTGTTGCAAGGGCCGAAAATCTACTTGGCAGAGACCCGGCACAGGTTTGTAGGCTCGCCCGCGGCCCAGCGGCGCCGTATGGGCTGCCTACCCCTCAGGCGCAAGAAGTGGACGTGGCCAACGACCCGCGCACACGCAGTAGCAGCGCATGCTCCCGTGGCCTGCCACAATTGATACCGCGCCCTCCCTCCCTCTCTCTCTCCGCGCCATGGCGAACAATGCGCAGCGGTTCACACGCGTGCCGAGAATTACACGCCGAAACAAAAGCTCCAGTTTACCTTTTAGAGTCCTTCCACTACGCTCTTCACTTTCGCATAAACAGCTCCATTTCTTAATATTTCACGTTAATGATGCAAATTTTCCGTCTCCCACTTTAACAAAGAGCTAATTCACAAAGGTACATGTTATTTCCACTTCTGATTTTACAGTAAACGTATAGATAAACAAAGTATCGTCAGCTCATGTGGTTTATTTTATTGTTCTGTAAATATAGTCTGCTCTTTAACTATACTGACTAGAATCTGATGCCTTAGGGTGTGTGTTCCGTCTAACTAATCCTTCTTTTGGCCAAGTGGTGTCATAAATTTCCATTTTTGTTAGTTCTCTGATACAACCATTTAAATGTCAGCATTCATCTGTAGCACAACAATCGAAATCCTTTGTTATCTTCTTGACTACCAAAATTCCCCCACCCCTAGATTCTTTAAAGAATGGAAGTCCCATGTATAAAACTACCTCACATTTCTGACTGCTTTACAAATTAGTCAATGCGTTAAATATTTAACGTTAGGTACATAAAACATTCATGGCTGAAGATGTAAAACCAAAATTGTTAGTTTTATTACTTTCGAATTATGAAACAGTAGACCAACGTAAAAGTTAAAACCAAAAAATGGACAGCGAATAGAGTTATTACTAGGGAAATAATAAATTAAAATGTCATACTTTGTGCTGACGATTTGCCGCATGAATGATGAACATTGAATAAGCGATAAGTTCTTTCATTTTTCTTAGTGGAGATATTATCGACAAAAAATTAGATATGTTTAAAATTATGTTTGAATTTAGTTGGAAATCAGTAAATGCACTCGTTATCAAACACTGGACGAGTTCAGTCCGGGTAATTTGAGCTCTGTTTTAAGAAAAGCTAGTTACTGACGTATCTAAATGATTATGACATCATACATCCTGAACCATATGTTATACTGTGACATAATTTTGTGGGTATGTTGAGTGCTATATGTGAATATTGTCTAAAAACATATTGCGAACAAAGCTGGTAGTAAGGAGTAAGAAATTAAAACGTGTTGCTTGATGGTTAGGTTTTACTACATAAACAGCGAAAATGTACTAAGTGATTAACTTTTTAACTTTCATTATTTGGTTGTCTGTGAGAAAAAGATTTAAAGAATGCATCAAGTTTGATGGAAGTTGTTGAGTCATCTCATACTCAAATACTGGATAAACTGATTCTTGGAAATTTTGCGCGAGAACAGTTACGCGGCATGAAGACGTGTACAGTGTTCCTAACTGTAATATTTGACTTACTGTGCCAGACCTTTTATATGATAATACAGCTCCTGAGTAGTTTATGGTATCATTTTAAATTTTCAAATTCGGTCAATTACAGAAAACTGAATGTCAAATTTTTGTTCCCCAGTAAACTGTTAGAAAGCCTGCTTGAAAGTCGGGCTGGGCGACCGTTTTAGTAGTTTAGTAATCTATTCATCTATTTATCAATCACATTACAATTTCGTATAAGACTACACCTAACCAAATTTCCACTTTTGTTGATGATCACCTCAGAAGCTATTTTCATGACGGTATACATTCCTCTCAACTTCAGTTCAAATCTCGGATCTGTAGGAAAACAGACTAGTTGTCTATGGTGGTAACATCGTCCTGAGTAGTCCTCGTGTGGAGATTCAAAAGTAGAGTATTTACCTCCATAATTTTATACCCAAGAGAACGGCATAAGATACTAAAGTTTCATGTTCTTTGGAAAAATTTGACGCCTGTAGTTTAGAGTTGCTTTCGGCCGTTCGCAGAATCAACATAGCAAGGCAGTTTTGTCCTCTGAGGTGATCATCAACAAAAGTGAAAATTTGGTTAGGTGTAGTCTTATACGAAATTGTAATGTGATTGAAAAATAGATCTTATAGATTACTAAACTACTAAAACGGTCGCCCAGCCCCACTTTCAAGTAGGCTTTCTAACAGTTTACTGGGGAACAAAAATTTGACATTCAGTAACCTCAACTTAGTCAGCTCTGTCCACAGACACACTTCTGCTGTAGTTACATCTCGAGTACGGCTATCTGTCTTGCTGAGGCATGCAGATAACCCGACCTAGGCAAGGTACACGGTCCATGGCGCGAGTTTAAACTTATTGTGAAAAAAAAGTATCTGGTCTCAGTGGCCACATTTATTTTAACCGTTTCATGAATATGTTACAATTCGGAAATCTGGAACTCATTTCGCAGCTGATTTGAACTGCTGCATTTCCTGGCACCACTACCAAGTAGGCATGAAGCTAGATGCCGGATCACTTCAGTGACGAACTGCTGGGATCGCTACAGATCGACTGAAAGGATTGATGGAAGAAAGTGTTCCCGTCCACTTTGCTATGGACTGGTGTGATTCCACTGTCTCTTGCATTTTCCAATTCATCATGTGATGGAGACACATTTTTCCGTATGTCATCATCTCATCATATGGTTTTGCATTTTTTTTATCCTCTTTACTTCGCACTGACCAACCAGGATTACGTAAGTACTACTGATAATCTTGCTTAACTGCACACATTATTTTTCTAATAGTCTGTCCATCAAGTACTTCTGCTCTCCCCGGCTTATAGTTCATCGTTAGACATCCACAACCATTAAAGCATTCTGGTCGTACCACTTTGGTATAGTGTTTTAGTTTTGTTTTTGGAGATATACATTTCTTGTTGTAAATATTCCTTGTCAAAGCGTATGCCCTTTCCAGTTTCTTGCAAACTTCTTGACACTGCGAGCACGCGATTTCTGAAAATGGGCTACTGGCGTGCTTACACAGCGGAATATACGGTATGACTTCCACATCTCGTTCTAGTCAAGTGCGCATAGAGTTCCTTTTCAGTGCGTTCTAGTCACTTCTTTCAAACTCCACATTTGAACTTTGATGCTGGTATGGCAACACAGCATTTTCTTTCGGGAATTGTTGCTCCGTTAGTACTGCCGGTGCTAAGGGCACATGTAGCCGAAAATTTTCTATTGGAAAATTGTGGTGTACGATCCTAAAATGTTTATGGCATCAATCAATTAATGTTTAAAATCTTATTATTTTCAGTTACAATCAGAATTTTTTTTTTTTTTTTTTTTTGCTAACACGCAGTCTCACAAATCAAGACTTAAGAACCAGCGGAAAAATACTCTCGTCGAAGCAGAGAATAAACGAATACACTGGTCATCCAGGACATTCTGAGTACCTATCTGATAGCCGGTATGTCCACCTTTGGCACGGATAAAAGCGGCGACGCATCATGGCATGGAAGCAGTGAGGCCTTCGCAGGTCGCTGGAGGAAGTTGGCACCACATCTGCACACACAAGTCCCATAGCTTCAGTGAATTCCTGGGAGGGAGATGAGCTCAACACCACTTTCAGGGACACCCCAGGAGTATTGGATCAGGTCCACATCTGACCAGCACATGAACTGGATCTATCTTCCTCAAACCACTCCGTCAGCTTTCCTGGCCGCGTTACATGTCGCATTATCTTGTTGAAGAATGCTGCTGCCGTCGGCAAACTTGATAGTCATGAAGGCGTGTACGTCGTCTGCCACCAGTGTACGATACTCCTATGAATTCGTGACCTCCCATAGGCTCGGTAAAGAAGGTATCGAGATTCATACCTGAGTTCTAGTATGTAGCCATTTTTGATACGCCTTCTTTTTCCTTTTACAGTCTGCCTTGACTGTGTCATTCCACCAAGCTGTTTGCTTCATCCTACCTTTACACACTACTGTTCCAAGACATTCTTTAGCCACTTCTAGTACTGTTCCCTATACCTTGTCCGTTCCTTTTCCAATGACTGTAATTGACTAGATTCAACTAACTGGTACCTTTCTGAGAACTCTGTTCTGTACCTGTGCCTGATTTCCTTATTTTGAAGTTTCTCCACTCTTATCCTCCGAAATATGGAACTGACCACCTGCACTTTCGGCCTCACAATACCAATTTCACTGCAGATTAAATAGTGATCAGTGTCATCAAAGAATGCTGCTGCCATCGACAAACTTGATAGTCATGAAGGCGCGTACGTCGTCTGCCACCAGTGTACGATACTCCTATGAATTCGTGACCTCCCATAGGCACTGTAAAGACGGTATCGAGATTCATCAGACCATGCAACTCACCGCCACTGCACTAATGTCCATTGTCGATGGTCACGTACACATTTCACTAGTAGTGTTAACATTTACACGGTCATGCGTCGTCAGCTGCGGAGGCCCGTCGGTAGAAATGTTCGGAACACTGTGTGTTCAGATACAGTTGAACTCTGCCCTGCATTGAAGTCTGGTGCTAGTTCCGCCACAGTACGCCACCTTTCCCGCTTTACCAGTCTGCCCAGCCTGCGACGTCTGACATCGGCAAAGAGGGGTGGCCGCCGAACCCCACGACGTCTGGATGCGGTTTCACCTCGCTTTCGCCACATCTTGGAGACACCATAGGAGTCCTCGCACCGCCCGACAAGTAGTGTAGTTCCCGAAATGCTGGCGCCGAGCCACCGGGCCATCACAATCTGCCCTCGGTCAAAGTGAGGTAGATCGCGAGTCTTCCCCATTATACAAACGGGCAACACGCTCACTGACACTACACTACTGGCCATTAAAAATGCTACACCAAGAAAAAATGTAGATGACCAACGGGTATTCACTGGACAAATATATTATACTAGAAGTGACACGTCATTACATTTTCACGCAATTTGGGTGCATAGATCCGGAGAAATCAGTACCCAGAACAACCACCTCTGCCTGTAAAAAAGGCCTTGATACGCCTGTGCATTAAGGCAAACAGAGATAGGATGGCGTGTATAGGTACAGCTGCCCATGCAGCTTCAACACGATACCACAGTTCATTGAGAGTAGTGACTGGCGTATTGTGACGAGCCAGTTGCTCGGTCACCATTGACCATAGGATTTCAATTGGTGAAAGACCTGGAGAATCTGCTGGCCAGGGCAGCAGTGGAATATTTTCTGTATCCAGAAAGGACCGTACAGGACCTTCAACATGCGGTTGTGCATTGTCCTGCTGAAATGTAGGGTTTCGCAGGGATCGAATGAAGGGTAGAGCCACGGGTCTTAACACGTCTGAAATGTAACGTCCACTGTTCAAAGTGCCGTCAGTGCGAACAAGAGGTGACCGAGACGTGTAACCAATGGCACCCCATACCACCACGCCGCGTGATACGTCAGTATGGCGATGACGAATACACGCTACCAACGTGCGTTCACCGCGATGTCGCTAAAAACGGATGCCACTATCATGATGCTGCAAACAGAACCTGGATTCAGCCGAAAAAGTGACGTTTTGACATTCGTGCACCCAGGTTCGTCGTTGAGTACACCATCGCAGGTGCTCCTGTCTTTGATGCAACGTCAAGGGTAACCGCAGCCATGGTCTCCGAGCTGATAGTCCATGCTGCTGCAAACGTCGTCGAACTGTTCGTGCAGATGGTTGTTGTCTTGCAAACTTCCCCATCTGTTGACTCAGGGATCGAGACGTGGTTGCACGATCCGCTACAGCCGTGCGGATAAGATGCCTGTCATCTCGAATGCTAGTGATACGAGGCCGTCGGGATCCTGCACGGCGTTCCGTATTACCCTCCTGAACCCACCGATTCCATTTTCTGCTAACAGACATTGCATCGCGATCAACGCGAGCAGCAGTGTGGCGATACGATAAACCGCATTCGCGATAGGCTACAATCCGACCTTTATCAAAGTCGGAAACGTGATGGTGGAAACGTGATGGTACGCACTTCTCCTCCTTACACGAGGCATCACAACAACGTTTCACCACACAAAGCCGGTCAACTGCTGTTTGTGTATGAGAAATCGGTTGGAAACTTTCCTCATGTCAGCACATTGTAGGTGTCGCCACCGTCGCCAACCTTGTGTGAATGCTCAGAATAGCTAATCATTTGCATATCACAGCATCTTCTTCCTGTCGGTTAAATTTTACGTTTGTAGCATGTCATCTTCATGGTGTAGCAAACTTAATGGCCAGTAGTGTACATGTACCGTGCGTGTGGCTGACTAGCAGTTATTATTGCACAGGTGACGCTGCTATAGCCTAGACGGGCTTACGTCGGCAGAAGGTCGGTGGACATAATGTTCTTACTGATCAGTGTATGTTCCTGTTCACAAGCCTTAGACAGAAAAGTGGGAAACAATCTGTCTCAATCCTCATTGCACTGTTTCAACAAAAATTTTGTAATGCCGACATATTCGCGCACTTTTAATACAGAAGTTTATAAACCTTCTTGCCGAGTCTCTCTTTGTAGTTATGCCTTCACAATAAGCCTGTCGCGCTCACTATCGCTGTCTACAGGGTTATTACAAATGATTGAAGCGATTTCACAGCTCTACAATAACTTTATTATTTGAGATATTTTCACAATGCTTTGCACACACATACAAAAACTCAGAAAGATTTTTTAGATATTCACAAATGTTCGATATGTGCCCCTTTAGTGATTCGGCAGACATCAAGCCGATAATCAAGTTCCTCCCACACTCGGCGCAGCATGTCCTCATCAATGAGTTCGAAAGCATTGTTGATGCGAGCTCGCAGTTCTGGCACGTTTCTTGGTAGAGGAGGTTTAAACACTGAATCTTTCACATCACTATGCGTGAAACTTGCCCACACGCGTTCAACTATTTCTTCGCTCACTACAGGCCGACCCGTTGATTTCCCCTTGCAGAGGCATCCAGAAGCTTTAAACTGCGCATACCATCGCCGAATGGAGTTAGCAGTTGGTGGATCTTTGTTGAACTTCGTCCTGAAGTGTCGTTGCACTGTTATGACTGACTGATGTGAGTGCATTTCAAGCACGACATACGCTTTCTCGGCTCCTGTCGCCATTTTGTCTCACTGCGCTCTCGAGCGCTCTGGCGACAGAAACCTGAAGTGCGGCTTCAGCCGAACAAAACTTTATGAGTTTTTCTACGTATTTGTAGTGTGTCGTGACCATATATCAATGAATGGAGCTACAGTGAATTTATGACATCGCTTCAATCATTTGTAATAGCCCTGTACATATGTCTCTCTCCCACAGCCTGCTTTTTTCTCCCATTTAATCACAGTATATCGCACTGCCACTATCTCCTCTCTCGCTTACACTGTCTCCTTTCGCTTTTATTTCTCTCTGACACTATCTCCACTATAAATTGGCACCTCAATAATTCTTCAATCGTTCTCGTATAGCCATGTGTTTAAAATTTCGGTTCAAAATGCGCCTTCATCTACACCTACATGTTAGCTTTCGCCAGTCTTGGAAGGTCCAGACGCTTCCCTCCCCCCGCCCCCCTCGCCCCACACATCCACACATCCCAAGGCCTACGGCCTACGTATATTCTCCGCACATCACCATTTTTCATTTTCACCGTCTCGTTTCTATTTGTTCCCCGCTGCTTCCATCTCCATCTCTCTCTCTTTCTCTTTCACTGTCACTTCCTCTCTACCACCCTCACATTCTCCTCTGTCTTGCTTTTCCACTGCCACTGTCTCCTTCCTTTCCTACCGCCACTGTCTCTCTACTGCTCTTGTTCAGCACAAAAAACCGTGAGTATGTTCTCATGACACATTTTTGGTTAGAAAGGCGGAATGAGGACTGAGATAGCTACTTTCCCATTTTTCTGTCAGGCCTTTTAAAGATGAAAGTATTCACCTGTTTTGTATTCTGACAAGAAAATTTTACCCCTGGTTCCCTACTTTTCCATGTTACAGCAAGGAGTGCAGCTTATACAAAACCAATTCTATAGATCAGAAAAATTTTAATAGTTTATTTGTATACTTCAATCATCATCATCATCATCATCATCATTTAAGACTGATTATGCCTTTCAACGTTCGGTCTGGAGCATAGTCCCCCTTATAAAATTCCTCCATGATCCCCTATACAGTGCTAACATTGGTGCCTCTTCCGATGTTAAACTTATTACTTCAAAATCTTTCTTAACCGAGTCCAGGTACCTTCTCCTCGGTCTGCCCCGACTCCTCCTACCCTCTACTGCTGAACCCATGAGTCTCTTGGGTAACCTTGCTTCTCCCATGCGTGTTAACAAGACCCAACCATCTAAGCCTGTTCGCCCTGACTGCTACATCTATAGAGTTCATTCCCAGTTTTTCTTTGATTTCCTCATTGTGGGCATCCTCCTGCCATTGTTCCCATCTACTAGTACCTGCAGTCATCCTAGCTACTTTCATATCCGTAACCTCAACTTTATTGATAAGGTAACCTAAATCCACCCTGCTTTCGGTCCCATACAACAAAGTTGGTCGAAAGATTGAACGGTGCACAGATAACTTAGTCTTCGTACTGACTTCCTTCTTACTGGAGAGAGTAGATCGTAGCTGAGCGCTCACTGCATTAGCTTTGCTACATCTCGCTTCCAGTTCTTTCACTATGTTGCCATCCTGTGAGAATATGCATTCTAAGTTCTTGAAACCGTCCACCTGTTCTGACTTCGTTCCTCCTATTTGGCACTGAATCCATTTATAACTCTTTCCCACTGACATTACTTTCGTTTTGGAGATGCTAATCTTCATACCATAGTCCTTACATTTCTGATCTAGCTCTGAAATATTACTTTGCAAACTTTCAATCGAATCTGCCATCACAACTAAGTCATCCGCATATGCGAGACTGCTTATTTTGTGTTCATGTATCTTAATCTCATCCAGCCAGTCTATTGTTTTCAACATATAATCCATAAATAATATGAACAACAGTGGAGACAGGTTGCAGCCTTGTATTACCCCTGAAACTACTCTGAACCATGAACTCAATTTACCGTCAACTCTAACTGCTGCCTGACTATCTATGTAAAGACCTTTAATTGCTGGCAAAAGTTTGCCTCCTATTCCATAATCTCGTAGAACAGACAATAACTTCCTCCTAGGAACCCGGTCATTCTCTTTTCTAGATCTATAAAGCATAGATACAATTCCCTGTTCCACTCATAACACTTCTCCATTATTTGCCGTAAGCTGACAACCTCTAAGAGGCCTAAATCCACACTGATTTTCATCCAATTTGTCCTCAACTAATACTCGCATTTTCCTTTCAACAATACCTGAGAAGATTTTACCCACAACGCTGATTAAAGAGATACCTCTGTAGTTGTTACAATATTTTCTGTTTCCATGTTTAATGATTGGTGTGATTACTGCTTTCGTCCAGTCTGATGGAACCTGTCCAGACTCCCACGCCATTTCAATTATCCTGTGCAACCATTTGTGATATGACATTCCACTGTATTTGATGAGTTCCGACTTAATTTCATCCACCCCAACCGCTTTATTGCACTGCAATCTATTGATCAATTTCTACACTTCCTGAAATATGATCCTATTTACATCATCATTCGTATCCCATTTTACATCGAAATCTGTAACATCACTGATCGTATTTTCACCTACATTGAGCAACTTTTCAAAATATTCCCTCTATCCGCCCAAGGCGTCAACAGGATTCACCAGCAGTTTTCCTGACCTGTCCAAAATACTTGTCATTTCCTCCTTACCTCCCTTTCGAAGACTGCTAATTACACTCCAGAATGGTTTTCCAGCAGCTTAACCCAAAGTCTCCAACCTGTTTCGAAAGTCTTCCCAAGACTTCTTCTTGGATGCTGCAATTATCTGTTTGGCTTTGTTTCTTTCTTCAACATAACTTTCTCTGTCTACCTGAGTTTTATTATGTAGCCATTTTTGATACACCTTCTTTTTCCTTTTACAGGCTGCCTTGACTGTGTCATTCCACCAAGCTGTTTGCTTCATCCTACCTTTACACACTACTGTTCCAAGACATTCTTTAGCCACTTCTAGTACAGTATCCCTATACCTTGTCCATTCCTTTTCCAATGACTGTAATTGACTACATTCAACTAACTGGTACCTTTCTGAGATTACTGTTATGTACTTGTGCCTGATTTTCTTATCTTGAAGTTTCTCCACTCTTATCCTCCTAAATATGGAACTGACCACCTGCTCTTTCGGCCTCACAATACCAATTTCACTGCAGATTAAATAGTGATCAGTGTCATCAAAGAATCCCCTGAATACACGCGAGTCCCTCAAAGCCTTCCTGAATTCCTGATCTGTTATTATATAGTCAATGACAGATCTGGTTCCCCTGCCTTCCCAAGTATACTGGTGAATGTTCTTATGTTTAAAAAAGGTGTTTGTGATTACTAAGCCCATGCTGGCACAGAAATCCAAGAGTTGTTTCCCATTCCTGTTGGCCTCCATATCCTCTCCAAATTTACCCATAACCTTTTCATACCTTTCTGTTTGATTTCCAATCCTGGCTAAAATCACCCATGAGCAGAACACTTTCCTTGTCCTTTACTCTAACAACTACATCACTGAGTGCTTCATAAAAACTATCCATCTTATCTTGATCTTTCCCTTCAGAATGCGAATATACTGACACAATCCTAATTTTCTTGCTAGACACTGTCAAATCTATCCACATCAGTCGTTCGTTTACATACCTTATTGCGACTACGCTGGGTTCCAATTCCTACACCCCATTGTGCTATTCCTGCTTTGACTCCTGACAGGTAGACCTTGTATTCTTCCACTTCCTCTTCTTTCTCACCCCTTACCCGAATGTCACTAACAGCTAAAACGTCCAGCCCCATCTTACTTTCAGCCTCTGCCAACTCTACTTTCTTCCCAGAGTAGCCGCCATTGATATTAATAGCTCCCCATCTCGTTACCATTCGTTTGCCGAGTCGTATCTTAGGAGTCCCTGGTTTGTCAGTTAGAGAGAAAGAAAACTGGCGTTCTACGGATCGGAGCGTGGAATGTCAGATCCCTTAATCGGGCAGGTAGGTTAGAAAATTTAAAAAGGGAAATGGATAGGTTAGTGGGAATTAGTGAAGTTCGGTGGCAGGAGGAACAAGACTTCTGGTCAGGTGACTACAGGGTTATAAACACAAAGTCAAATAGGGGTAATGCAGGAGTAGGTTTAATAATGAATAGGAAAATAGGAATGCGGGTAAGCTACTACAAACAGCATAGTGAACGCATTATTGTGGCCAAGATAGATACGAAGCCCACACCTACTACAGTAGTACAAGTTTATATGCCAACTAGCTCTGCAGATGACGAGGAAATTGAAGAAATGTATGATGAGATAAAAGAAATTATTCAGATACTGAAGGGAGACGAAAATTTAATAGTGATGGGTAACTGGAATTCGATTGTAGGAAAAGGGAGAGAAGGAAACATAGTAGGTGAATATGGATTGGGGCTAAGAAATGAAAGAGGAAGCCGCCTGGTAGAATTTTGCACAGAGCACAACTTAATTATAGCTAACACTTGATTTAAGAATCATGATAGAAGGTTGTATACATGGAAGAACCCTGGAGATACTAAAAGATATCAGATAGATTATATAATGGTAAGACAGAGATTTAGGAACCAGGTTTTAAATTGTAACACATTTCCAGGGGCAGATGTGGACTCTGACCACAATCTATTGGTTATGACCTGTAGATTAAAACTGAAGAAACTGCAAAAAGGTGGGAATTTATGGAGATGGGACCTGGATAAACTGAAAGAACCAGAGGTTGTACAGAGTTTCAGGGAGAGCATAAGAAAACAATTGACAGGAACAGGGGAAAGAAATACAGTAGAAGAAGAATGGGTAGCTTTGAGGGATGAAGTAGTGAAGGCAGCAGAGGATCAAGTAGGTAAAAAGACGAGGGCTAGTAGAAATCCTTGGGTAACAGAAAAAATATTGAATTTAATTGATGAAAGGAGAAAATATAAAAATGCAGTAAATGAAGCAGGTGGAAAGGAATACAAACGTCTCACAAATGAGAGCGACAGGAAGTGCAAAATGGCAAGGCAGCGATGGCTGGAGGACAAATGTAAGGATGTAGAAGCATATATCACTAGGGGGTAAGATAGATACTGCCTACAGGAAAATTAAAGAGACATTTGGAGAAAAGAGAATCACTTGTATCAATATGAAGAGCTCAGATGGAAACCCAGTACTAAGCAAAGAAGGGAAAGTAGAAAGGTGGAAGGACCATATAGAGGGTCTATACAAGGTCGATGTACTTGAGGGAAATATAATGGAAATGGAGGAGGACGGAGATCAAGATGAAATGGCAGATGTATTATACAGCGCGAAGAATTTAACAGAGCACTGAAAAACCAAAGTCGGAACGAGGCCCCAGGAGTAAACAACATTCCATTACAACTACTCATACCCTTGGAAGAGCCAGTCCTGACAAAACTCTACCGTCTGTTGAAGAAGATGTGTGAGAGAGGTGAAATACCCTCAGACTTCAAGAATAATATAATAACTTCAATCCCAAACAAATCAGACGTTGCCCCGCGGAGTAGCCGCGCGGTCAGGAATACAAAAGGAATACAAACGTCTCAAAAATGAGATCGACAGGAAGTGCAAAATGGCTAAGCAGGCATGGCTAGAGGACAAATGTAAGGATGTAGAGGCTTATCTCACTAGGATGAGATAGATACGGCCTACAGGAAAATTAAAGAGACCTTTGGAGATAAGAGAACCACTTGTATGAACATCAAGAAGTCAGATGGAAACCCAGTTCTAAGTAAGGAAGGGAAAGCAGAGAGGTGGAAGGAGTATATAGAGGGTCTATACAAGGGTGATGTACTTGAGGACAATATTATGGAAATGGAAGAGGATGTAGATGAAGATGAAATGGGAGATACGATACTGCGTGAAGAGTTTGACGGAGCACTGAAAGACCTGAGTCGAAACAAGGCCCCCAGAGTAGAGAACATTCCATTGGAACTACTGATGGCCTTGGGAGAGCCAGTCCTGACAAAACTCTACCATCTGGTGAGCAAGATGTATGAAACAGGCGAAATACCCTCAGACTTCAAGAAGAATATAATAATTCCAATCCCAAAGAAAGCAGGTGTTGACAGATGTGAAAATTACCGAACAATTAGTTTAATAAGCCACAGCTGCAAAATACTAACACGAATTATTTACAGACGAATGGAAAAACTTGTAGAAGCTGACCTCGGGGATGATTAGTTTGGATTCCGTAGAAATACTGGAACACGTGAGGCAATACTGACCTTACGACTTATCTTAGAAGAAAGATTAAGGAAAGGCAAACCTACATTTCTAGCATTTGTAGACATAGAGAAAGCTTTTGACAATGTTGACTGGAATACTCTCTTTCAAATTCTAAAGATGGCAGGGGTAAAATACAGGGAGCGAAAGGCTATTTACAATTTGTACAGAAAACAGATGGCAGTTATAAGAGTCGAGGGGCATGAAAGGGAAGCAGTGGTTGGGAAGGGCGTGAGACAGGGTTGTAGCCTATCCTTGATGTTATTCAATCTGTATATCGAGCAAGCAGTAAAGGAAACAAAAGAAAAATTCGGAGTAGGTATTAAAATCCATGGAGAAGAAATAAATGAGGTTCGCCGATGACGTTGTAATTCTATCAGAGACAGCAAAGTACTTGGAAGAGCAGTTGAACGTAATGGATGGTGTCTTGAAGGGAGGATATAAGATGAACATCAACAAAAGCAAAACGAGGATAATGGAAAGTAGTCGAATTAAGTCGGGTGATGTTGAGGGTATTAGATTAGGACATGAGACACTTAAAGTAGTAAAGGAGTTTTGCTATTTGGGGAGCAAAATAACTGATGATGGTCGAAGTAGAGAGGATATCAAATGTAGACTGGCAATGGCAAGGAAAGCGTTTCTGAAGAAGAGAAATTTGTTAACATCGAGTATAGATTTAAGTGTCAGGAAGTCATTTCTGAAAGTATTTGTATGGAGTGTAGCCATGTATGGAAGTGAAACATGGACGGTAAATAGTTTGGACAAGAAGAGAATAGAAGCTTTCGAAATGTGGTGCTACAGAAGAATGCTAAAGATTAGATGGGTAGACCACATAACTAATGAGGAAGTATTGAATAGGATTGGGGAGAAGAGAAGTTTATGGCACAGTTTGACCAGAAGAAGGGATCGGTTGGTAGGACATGTTCTGAGGCATCAAGGAATCACCAATTTAGTATTGGAGGGGAGCGTGGAGGGTAAAAATCGTAGGGGGAGACCAAGAGATGAATACACTAAGCAGATTCAGAAGGATGTGGGTTGCAGTAGGTACTGGGAGATGATGAAGCTTGCACAGGATAGAATAGCATGGAGAGCTGCATCAAACCAGTCTCAGGACTGAAGACCACAACAACAACAACAACAACAACAAGCGTTGAAATGTCTACGTTTTATCCAGAATTGACACGACAAGAAGTCCGAGTATACTTTACACATGTAACACATTTACCCCTATTTCAGACAGTGCTCTTTGAGTTTTATTGATCCTGCTCTGTAGACGATGAAAAGTGCTTCTACAGTGAACACTCCTTGACTTACATCAACTCTCTTAAACACTTACAAGGCGACCCTCCGAAGTGTAAGTCACGGATTTTGATGCGCTTCAAATATGTTCCAGAGGCACTTGCCCTGAGTACCTGACCATCCGGTTTTTTAGCGACGGGCCTTGGCTTTTCAGAAAATCGAGTTTGAAGTTCATTGCACGCTTTGTATATTCGTAACATCAGAGATATTTCGAGTAGGTCAGTGTAGCGCAGCGGTAAAGGTTCATGGCTACCGCGGTGGAGGTACCGTGTTCGAATCCTGCTCGTGTACTTCTTTTATTCAAAATTGACAGAATTTTTCAATTTTATTTCAAAGAATATCAACAAACGGCGTAAGGTTTGCGAAATTATAAAGTTGTATACAATTATTAATTTTTCAAATATTCATTCCGTTTGTGGTTCGCAGTTGGAGTTCCAGATGTTCGTACAACGGTGGCTTGTTGTATTACCTGAAATCGATCTCCGCCCATTATAGCACCCTCTCCCGTGTATACCTTAGCCGTAACGTGAACCCCAGCTCCTAGGCCAATGAGGATGCGAGTTGCATTCCTTTACTTCCGCATCTAACTACAGCATCAGTTGATCGCAAAGGGTCTCTAGTGCCGTGTGTTAGAAAAAATCTCTTGAAATGGAAGAACCAAGTATTTCTGCAGTAGTGCAGCCAGAAGAAGGTCCATAAGTAGAAGAATTGAACGAAGAATCAAAAGGCGAAATCACAAATGCCATTAAACACGCCGAAAATCTACTCAGCGATTTGAATCTCGTAACGGATACACCACCTAGCGTGATATCTGCCTATTCCGTTGCAATTGGCTATGAGATATGTATCGCAATACAGGATCTCTTGGCCGAAAGACAGATCATTATTGATGATGAATTGGTAGATTTCAACGAAGAAGATGAATTGGGAGAAAATGATGCGAATCAGAAACCGAATGGATATTTGAAAAAAATTAGTAACTGAATACATCTTTATAAGTTAGCACAACCTACACTGTTTGTTGACATTCTTTTAAAATAAAATGGAAAAATTCGGTCGATTCTGAAAAAAAAGAAATACGCTAGCAGGATTCAAACCCGGTACCCTCAACGTGGTAGCCATGAACCTTTACCGCTGCGCTACGCTGACCTACTCGAAATATCTCTGATGTTACGGATATACAAAGCGTGCAATGAACTTCAAAATCGATTTTTTCAAAAACCAACTCCCGTCGCTAAAAGTCGGATAGCGAGATACTCAGCGTAAGTGCCTCTGCAACATATTTGAAGAGCATCACAATCCGTGATTTACACTATGGAGGGTCCCCTTGTTAAATTGTTCCTTTATTTTCCTCGCTGAAATACAGGATGTCGCTGGAAGCGAGCTAATGAGAAAAAATCATTGAAAGCAAAAACGTCCGCTAACCATAAGGTCTAAAATGCATACCTTAAGAGGTAGGAGAACTTTTCCATCTTCGATACTGTGAAACAAAACTCGTTGTGGCCGTGCGGTTCTAGGCGCTTCAGTCTGGAACCGCGTGACCGCTACGGTCGCAGGTTCGAACCCTGCCTCGGGCATGGGTGTGTGTGATGTCCTTAGGTTAGTTACGTTTAAGTAGTTCTAAGTTCTAGGAGACTGATGACCACAGATGTTAAGTTCCATAGTGCTCTCAGCCATTTGAACCATTTTTTTAAACAAATCTCTTATACTGCAAAAAAAAAAAGAAAAAAGTAAGTATAATAAAGGTGTTGTCCAGAATGCATACCAAAGGAACTATGAACACTTGTTCAGCAAAATTGTGTCTCACTTTAGCGAAGATGAACAACTGTTCATAGCTCTTATGCTCTGGGCTTTAGAACCGATGTTGATATTTTTCCTTGTTTTAGTTCATACTGACACCTCTCAAAATACAGAAAGCAAACTGCTTGCAGTAGAAGAGAGCCATTTCGCACTATCGAAGATGAAGAATTGCTCACAGTTCTCAAGGTATTGATTTTAGAGCCCATGTTTACCAGGAGTTTTTTCTTCGAATGATTGTTCATGTCGTATGACTTAATATTCACCATTCCTCCTGGGAGACCTCGTATAAAAATGCTCATAGACATGTATTTCTCATGCATTGTGTTCACTGTTCCTTTCTAAGACTCCTCCCGGACTGTCGCCGCATAGGAAAACGAAACAGTTTGCGAGGAATGTTTACAAACATCACAATCTGATATGCGCACTGCAGAAGTAAGAAAACTCACAATCAAGATTGCAGATGAAACAGACTAGATGGGCCTTCAGTACTGTAAGTGCACGGGCTTCCTGCTGAGTCGGCACACACTTAGCGGTCCCTCCACCGCTGGCGCTGCTGTCTTTCCGTGAAGATATTTTTATGGCTCCCCTGGCGACACGACAAGCGGCCAAAACGCGAGGAAGCCGCATGCCTGGAAGGCGAGGCGTTCCAGCTGGACACAGGGCTGGCATGCGACTGCCCGGCTTCTCCAGCAATCTCCAACCCTTCTCTCCCCCCCCCCCCCCCCCCCCCAGGCCACGCTCCCGCCGACAAAACCTCCCTGCCTCCACCACGCCCCTGCTGTGGCCTTTCACCACATTCCGCTTGCATTCCTGAGGAACACAAGAGAACGCTTCCTCAACTACAGCAGTCTCTACCAAAACAAGGTCTCTCTCTCTCTCTCTCTCTCTCTCTCTCTCTCTCTCTCTCTGACACACACACACACACACACACACACACACACACTGCTAAGGTATATCTCTGCGTAGCTCTGAGGTGGCCACAGGTGATCAAAGAGCGACCGAGGATTACAGACACCTCTCTGACGGTGACGTCATACACGCGGATTCCATCGTACCCGCAAGCGTCCTCCCCCTCCCATCCTTCAGTCTTTAAACAGTGGAACTCCGTCGTATGAAATTCCTCAACACGTCTGATTACTTCGCAAATGAGTTAATACGTTAAAAATATGACGTTAAGTACCTAAACCTTTTCCGTTGAAGACACAAACCAGAATTACGTTTATTTCAAGTCGCTAAATGCTCCTATTATCGAACACTGGATAAGTATAGTGCCGGATATCAGTCCTCTGTTTTAAGAAAATCTAGTTTTTCAAGCATCTCAGTATTCTTCCCGAGCAATGTGTCGTACCACGTTGTAAGTTGGCAGGTACATTCGGTGATATATTTGGATAGTGTGTAAAAACGTGTTGGGAATAGTGTTGCTTTAAAGGAAGAAGCAAATTAACAAGACATGCCTGATGGTGAAGAGCGCAAACGTAATAAGTAATAAACATTGTTGCTATTACCAATTTTTTTTATGGAGGGGGGGGGGGGAAGGGAGGGGAGCCTTGGGATTGGTTCAAATGGCTCTGAGCACTATGGGAGTTAACATCTGAGGTCATCAGTCCCCTAGAAGTTAGAACTACTTAAACCTTGCTAACCTAAGGACATCAAACACATCCATGCCCGAGGCAGGATTCTAACCTGCGACTGTAGCAGTCGCGCGGTTCCAGACTGTAGCGGCTAGAACTGCTCGGCCACTCCAGCCGGCAATTTTCCAAGAGGTTTGTATACAAATACAAATGTAAACGTTCGTTTGCGCAAAGTCGCGTATCACCGAAAGCTCTTGGCTGATTGCTTTGAAACTTTGACACTATGTTGCGTTCTAACACCGTCGTGTTTTTAAGTACCTATTTCTTATATTTATACACATCAAATTTTTTGTAACAATGTTTTCGTATTATTAAATTTATAAAAAAATTTATTACGTATATTACGAAAAGGTACACGAAAACACTCATTTCTACTATTGCAACGTTCCATCAAAATTCGAAAGCGTTCGGTCAAAAACTTTTGGAGTTTTGCGATTGGGAACATTTACGATTTTTATATAAGTACAAATGCAGCTGTCCGTTTCTTCCAAATTTCATATCGCCGGAAGTTCTTAAAGGATTGCTTTGAAATTTTAATACAACATTGTATTCGTACACTCACATTTTTTACCTACTGAAACGCCATCTAGTTACACATAGTAGGCCTATATAGGTAAAAAATAGGGAAAATGTTATAAAAATTTAAATGCTGTTTTTTTCAAAATTGTTAACTTCCGAAAGTTCCTGACACATTGCTTTGATATTTTCATAGAATGTTGAATTCTAAGAAGAGGCCATTTCTAGATACCTAATTCCTTAATATGTGTACATTTTTAATATATAGCATAAAGTGTTGCCAATGGCCTTGCTGCAGTGGTAACACTGGTTCTCGTCAGATCACCGAAGCGCTGTCGGGCTGGGCTAGCACTTGGATGGGTGACCATTGGGTCTGCCGACCTCTGTCGCCAAGCGGGGTGCACTCTGCCCTTGTGAGGCAAACTGAGGAGCTACTTGATTGAGAAGTAGTGGCTCCGGTCTCGTAAACTGACATACGGTCGGGAGAGCAGCGTATTGACCACATGCCCCTCCATAACCGCATCTAGTATAATGTGTTCTGTTTTGTATAAAGGGAAAAAATATTTGCATAAATTCTCAAAATGAACCTTTCCAATGTACTTCAGACCTTTACACGTTCCTGTGATAAATGTTTAGCAAACAGGTAAGTTGTATTTATGAGGTATTGGTTTATAATGAGAGTAGTAGTACAGAAATTGAATTTGCAATAACATTAAAGAACAGTCAAGGTCAGAGTGAGAGTGAGTGTGAGAGAGAGAGAGAGAGAGAGAGAGAGAGAGAGAGAGAGAGGGGGGGGGGGGAGGAACTGGCCAGAGGGGTGGGAGAAAATGGTGGGAGGGTGACGTCGGAGATGATACACAAAGTGGGCGGAGGAGGTTTTGAACAGAGAGAAGAGGAAGGAGGAGGAGATGGAGAAAGGAACGGGAAGACGGAGAGATGGGCAGAGACGGGAGAGGAGGTGATGAGGATCTATATCCAATTCCCATACATATCAGAAACGTGTGCTTCCTCTTTTTCTTCTTTCCCATTTAACGATGGCTGAACCACAGCAGAGCGTGGCTGGATACGGCTAGCTATTCAGAAACCTTTGTTGAAAGTCACTAACTCTCATTCTGAAATCCTTGATGAACACAGTCTGGTTAATCTGCGCTCCGTGCGTTACACTGTCTGAAAATACACTGTCCAGTTACATTCGTGTGACCGCCTGTCAAAAGCCTGTATAACCAACTTTGTTAGACGGGAGCGCTGCAACGCGTCTGGGAAAAGAGTCAGTCAGGTTCTGTAACGTACTAAGTGAAACGTGTGCCGCATTTTGTTGAAATCGATCCAGTGGTTTCCGATCAGATGTAGACTGTTCATAAAGGGGACTGCCGTAACATAACAAATCTTTTGGCCACTACACAAAGTTGCTGAAAATTATCCATTCTTTTCCGTGTCTCTTACAAAATAAATTCAGCTTCACTAACATATACTCAAAGTCACAACCTCCTCCTACTCAGTGTGTCAAAATATGTTTTTTGGGAGATGGCTGTCATCAATTAATCCTGCAAAGCAAGATGTGAAAATACTACTCGTTATAATTTTGATACTTGTTCTGGAAAAGCCTCTTGAAGTAACAGATAACCCAGTTTGTAACACCTCCGATTTAATTTTGACCCGACCTGATCTGATCTGATCGGATAGCAGCCCAATAATTATTAATTAATGTGACCGTGTACCTAATGGGGCTGGCAGTCGGAATTGACCGCTACGGAGTTGTTACTTTCCATTTTGTCCTTCTCAAATGCTGTAATAATGAAATGTCTGGTAACAAGATGAACACCAACACAGTTTCACTAATCAAGAACCTATATTCGTCTCAAAAAACACAAAAAGAAGGAGACAGCCACTGCCTTCGTCATACACATCTAATCCGTTATTCATTAACGTCACACGCTAATCCAATCACTGCAATCCAACACTGCAATCTAAAATGATGCCGGCGCGGTAGACGCGAAACCAAAATATCGGCACTAAAAATATCACTGATCACTTTGTAATTATACTACTTCACTTTTCCGGTATTATTCTAGCACAAAGGGGTTAAACCGCGGCGATGGCCACTCCCTTTGTCGGTAAAGCCTTGCATTACAGCAAACTGGCCTCCACACAGCTCGGCCCGCAACATGGGACTCTCTCAACTCACACTCGCTCTCGCAACACGACACAATCGATTGTTTGCCCTATCGACCTGTGCCGAGTGCAAACTTATAGTAACGGCCTACGGACTCCTTACAAGTTGTAGCACGAGGTGAAAATACCTCGATTCTGATTTTACATCAGTACGACGTTTTAATGGTAGTTCCTTAAAATATCGATAAGGGTACATCGACAACTCTCGTAATACTACGCCTAGACAAAATCCAGTTTCAGTTTCAGAATCTTCTGAGCAAACGGAGTCGTTTGAGACTCATCACAATATGACTGCGTTTGATTTTATTTTGGTATATCGCTAGCGATATTGGTTTTTTTGTTTTGTGTTAGTCCTTACAAACCTCTTCAACGCTGTTTAATCAGTATAGTATAAGCACAGTTTGCATGTGGACAGAAACGGTACATTCTGACGGACTCCCAACATCCTTTGGATGCTCTAAACTACCTGTACACAATGAGGTGACAAAAGTCATCAGATAACTCCTGATGTCGTGTCGAACTTCCTTACCGAGCGAGGTGGCGCTGTGGTTAGACACTGGACTCGCATTCCGGAGGACGACGGTTCAATCCCGCGTCCGGCCATCCTGAATTAGGTTTTCCGTGATTTCCCTAAATCACTCCAGGCAAATGCCGGGATGGTTCCTCTGAAAGGGCACGGCCGACTTCCTTCCCCATCCTTCCCTAATCCGATGAGACCGATGACCATGCTGTCTAGTCTCCTTCCCCAAACAACCAACCAACCATCGAACTTCCTTTTGCCCGGCGCAGTCCAGCAACTCGACGAGCCATCAACTCAAGAAGTCGTTGGAAGGCCCCTGTAAAAATATTGAGCCCTGCCGCCTCTATAGCCGTCCATAATTGAGACAGTGTTTCCGGTACAGAATTTTTTGGATGAACTGGCACCTCAATTATGTCCCATAAATGTTCGATGGGATTCATGGCGGGTGATGCGGACGGTTCAAATGGCTCTGAGAACTATGGGACTTAACTTCTAAGGTCATCAGTCCCCTAGAACTTAGAACTACTTAAACCTAACTAACCTAAGGATATCACACACATCCATGCCCGAGGCAGGATTCGAACCTGCGACCGTAGCGGTCACGCGGTTTCAGACTGTAGCGCCTTTAACCGCTTGGCCACACCGGGCGGCTGATGCGGATGACCAGATTATTTGCTAGAACTGTCCAGAATGATCTTCAAACCAGTCGTGAGCAATTGTGGCCCGGAAACGTGGCGGATTGTCATTCATCGGTCGTTCTCCATGACTTCCAGGGACGTGGGTGTGGCGGGGGAGGGGGGGGGGGGGGGGGGGAAGGGACAGTGCTGCACATTCGAACCAACTGAAATCGGTCTTACCTGACCAGATCCCGGTTTTCCAGTCGTCTAGGGTCCAAACGATATGCTCATGGGCCCAGGAGAGGCGCTGTATGCGATGTCGTGCTGTTAGCAAAGGTACTCTGCTGCCATAGCCTCATAGCCCATAACGCCAAATTTCGCAGCACAGTCCTAAAGGATACGTTCATCGTACGTTCCACATAGATTCATACCGTTGTTTCACGCAATGTTGCTTGTCTGTCAGCACTGACATCTCTACGAAAACGCCACTGCTTTCGGTCGTAAAGTGAAGGAGGACGGTCACTGCGTTGTCCTGAAATTTGGACTTAACGGCACACTCTTGGCACTACGGATCACGGAATACTGAATTACCTAACGATTTACGAAACTGAATGTCCCTAACGTATAGCTGCAACTTACACTGTGACACAAGTCTGTTAACTCCCGTAGTGCGTCCATAATAATCATGTTGGAAGCTTTTCCACATGAATCACCTGAATGCAAATGGCAGATCAGCCAATGCACTACCATTTTATACCTTGTGTACTCGATGCTACCGCCATCTGTATACGTGTATCGGGTGATCAAAATGTCAGTATAAATTTGAAAACTTATTAATGTAGATAGAGAGGTAAAAATTGACACACATGCTTGGAATGACATGGGGGTTTATTAGAACAAAAAAAAAAAAAAAACAAAGTTCACAAATTGTGCGACAGATGGCGCTGGACAGCAAAACGTCAGTGACTGCGCACGACACTAGTGTATAAAAGGAGCTGTAATGAGAGAGAATCAGATGCGCCAGCAGTCGCAGTATGTTGACGTGACCTGAAAAGGCGCTTTTTGTGAAGCTGTATTATCAGAATGGGGAATGTGCTAGTTCGCCATAGAAAGGGGATTCGAATGGGTAAAGGTCCGTTGACAAATGCAGCTGTGGCGAGAATGATTTCGAAGTTCGAAGCCACAGGTTGTTTAGACGATAGACCCCGTAGTGGCCGACCGAGCACAAGGCGTAATGCTGCTGAGACAGTTCAGCAAGAAATGGATACTATAACGGGTTCGCCTATGCATGGGGAAGTCAGCGCTCGTGCAGTCGCACGTCGCACTGGCATTCCATACACTGCACTGAGGCGTACCCTCCGATGCTATCCGTACAAAATCCATCGGCATCATGAACTGTTACCTGGCGTTTTAGTGAAGCGGAGGGCATTTGCGGTGTGGGAGTTTCAAAAGATGGCGGAAGATGACGATTGGTTGAGTAACGTGATCGACCGACATCTCTAGAAAGACAACATCCGACGCCAATGCCTCACCATAACTCCGGACATGCTTTACAGTGCTGTTCACAACATTGTTCCTCGACTACAGCTATTGTTGAGAAATGATGGTGGACATATTGAGCATTTCCTGTAAAGAACATCATCTTTGCTTTGTCTTACTTTGTCATGCTAATTATTGCTATTCTGATCAGATGAAGCGCCATCTGTCGGACATTTTTTGAAATTTTGTATTTTTTTGATTCTAATAAAACCCCATATTCTTCCAAGCATGTGTGTCAATTTGTACCTCTCTATCTACATTATTCCGTGATTTATTCAGTTTTCAAATTTATACTGACTTTTTGACCACCCAGTATATTAATTGTATATCGTCATCCCATTACGTTTGCCACCTCAGTGTAACTACCCACCAACATAACAGAAATTTACTAGATATTGATTTATAAGACACGTCGCAGTTCTGAAGTACGTGTTGTACGACGCAGTGGGTATGATAGAATAAGTCACTAGAATGATACAAGTGAGCTCAGACCGTTGTTCTGGTCAGACCGTTATCACGCTATCGGTAGTTACAAGTGTGTGTATGTTCTCTAGTAGCCACTGCTCTGCTTTAGCCCAGCATCATGTTGGCAACACTGATGCAGTGATAGGGTTTAGTGCGTGTACCTTAGTTTTGTTGTTGGTTCTTTACTTTTTTATTTTCGAAGTTAACTAACACTATGCAAAATTCTTGTTTGTCATTAATACTACGTCGGAGGAAGATGCCATACTTTTTGCCTCTGCATGAAATTTGACAGGAATTTTGAGATTTTAAAAACTAAAATACTCACATATGTTTCGCACGGTATCTTCCAAATGAAAACCGATGCATCTTATAAAATTATAAACTTTCATGTCCTGTGGTAATTTTTTTTTAGAAGTTGGACTATTAGACATCTTACCTAGAAGATCGGGGTAAGATGGCAAAATGAAATTGATGACACCACCAATTTTATTATATATTTTGCCGTCGAGTAATAAAAATTAAATTTGCATTGCAATTACCGAACGTTCTACGGTGGACATTTATTGCTTTACAGCACAGTCTTAACACATACTTGCACATCATTGCATGTCTGATGAAGGCACTTCTGACAGCGAATGCAGTGAATCCAGTTCACTTAAGGTCCTTTATTTCCTTAGCATTTTCTTCCACATAAAACACGGTCATTATCTTCAGCAGTCGATTTTACTTTTCTCACTCCCTTGATAGATGCAGTACTTTTCTTGATGTCAGTCATTTTTGTTACTGTCTTCCAAACTTTGCCGTACTTCTTGGTGTGTCAACACCAATTCAGTTTCCACCTCCCCCTCCACGTCCCCCTTCACCTCCCCCTCCTTCCCCTCCCCCATCCCTTCCCCCTCCCCTTCCCCCTCCCATTCCACCTCCCCTTCCCCCTACACTCCCCTCCCCCTCCCACTCCCCTCCCCCTCCCCCTCCACTTCTCCCCTTTCTCTCTTGTGTTTCTGAAAGTAGTATCGGTGCAATCGTTTCAAACAAGGTTCAGTTCCCTGTTTTAGCTGAAAGACTTTCGTTAGATGAAATTTCTGTGTTTACAGATTCATTAGGAGTGTTGGGTTCTTAGATGCCAGTTGCCAGTTTCCACTAGGACGCTTGTGCGCAATCTACAAAAAAAGGTAATACGGGTGTCCATCTCACTCCAAAGAAAATACGGCGTCTTTTCCTGCCGTCAGGGTAGGGAGCAACTTGATATACCGTGTGTATTGCAGTATGGCAGCAAACGAGAAGTAACTGGACGTATACATACTTCAAGAAGCAGAGTACAAGATCAACACTAGGTTGGAATTGGAAAAAATGTGTAGATTTTACCGTTTTTAAATACACTGAGTTGAAAGAAGTCATAGGGTAGCGATATGAACATGTAGAGATGGCAGTAGTATCGCGTAGACAACGTATAAAAGAGGAAATCGTTAAGGAATTCAGTATTTCTAGATTCACAATGTCAACAGTGTGCCGAGATTGCCACATTTCATGTATCACCTCTCACTGTGGACAACACTGTGGCCGATGGCCTTCACTCAACGACCGAGAGCAGCGGCGTCTGCGTACAGTTGTCAGTGATAACAGACAAGCAACATAATGTGAAATAACGCTAGTTAGCAACGTGAGACGTACGACCAACGTATCCGTTAGGACAATACAGCGAAAATTAGCGTCAATGTGCTATGGCAGTAGAAGAGCGAGCGAGTGCCTTTGCTAAGTGCACGACATCGCCTGCAGCACCTCTCCTGCGCTCTTGACCATATCTGTTGGACTCTAGAAGACTGGGAAACAGTGATCTGGTCAGATGAATCCAGATTCCAGCTGTTAAGGGGGTAGGACGTCAAACGGGCTGTCTTTGAGCGGGAGACACACCACAGGACATTTTAATTTCCGCTGTCTATACTTTTACGAATAAATTCATAAAACTGTGTCAGCGTGACCAGGAAGGATACAGAATTCACAATCATAGGCAGTGGAACATCAAAACCATAACAAAATAAATGTTTTTACGTGTGAAAGTTCATCATTTTTTCACTTCTATTGGCTGCGTTTGTTGCTATAGGTACACGTTTCTTCGTAAGTACGAGAGATTCAAATGGTTCTGAGCACTATGCGACTTAACTTCTGAGGTCATCAGTCACCTAGAACTTAGAACTAATTAAACCTAACTAACCTAAGGACGTCACATCCATCCACGCCCGAGGCAGGATTCGAACCTGCGACCGTAGTGGTCACGCGGTTCCAGACTGAAGCGTCTAGAACCGCACGGCCACACCGGCCGGCTGAGAGAGATTCTTCGATGAATTTTGCACAGCATACAAACCATACTTAAAGGTGTATGAAACTCTAGAAATTATTTAATTTACGAAAAAATGAATGTGGTGTTACATTATAAACTTCATGTTTAGAAAGAAGTCAAATTTTATAGTTAATTATCTCAATTTTTAACACAGTTTTTAATAGATTTGGAAAATTCTAGAGTTTCGTACACCTGTATGTATGGTTTGTATGCTGTGCGAAATTCATCGAAGAATCTCCCTTACTTATGAAGAAACGTGTACCTATAGCAACAAATGCAGCCAACGGTAATTGAAAAAAAGGTGAAATAAAAATGTCAAAGAAATAAATTATTTTCTTATATCTTTGAACGTCGACCACTATAAGTGTAAATCCTGAATCCTTTCTGGTCATTCTGACAAAGTATTATGACTTTCTTTTTAAAAGTATAGACAGTGGAAATATAAATGCCCTGTGGTGTCTCTCCTGCTCCAAGTCGTCCCGTTTGACGCCCTACCCCCCTTAAGAGCTAATGGTATGGTTAGAGTGTGGCACAGACCCCGCCAAGTCATGGACCCAAGTTGTCGACAAGCCACTGCCCAAACTGATGGTATGGGCTGTGTCTACGTGGAATGGACTGGACTGGCTCCTCTGGATATTCCGGTACTTGCAGCTATTCATTGACATCGTGTTACCAAATAACGATGAAACTGTATGGTTGACAATGCACCATGTTACTGACCCACTATTGTTCGCAATTGGTTTCGAGAACATTCTGATAATTCGAGGGAGTGATTCGGTGACCCAGATCGCTCGACAGGAACGCCTTCGAATATTTATGGGACTTGATCGAGGAGTCAGTTTGAGCACAAAATCCTGCACCGGCAACACTTTTGCAATAAAAAATGTAAATGTCGTGTGACTAGGGCCTCCCGTCGGGTAGACCGTTCGCCGGGTGCAAGTCTTTCGATTTGACGCCATTTCAGCTACTTGCGCGTCAATGGGGATGAAATGATAATGATTAGGACAACACAGCACCCAGTCCCTGAGCGGAGAAAAGCTCCGATCCAGCCAGGAATCGAACCCGGGCCCTTAGGATTGACATTCTATCGCGCTGTCCGCTCAGCTACCGACGGCGGACACTTTTGCAATTATGGGTGGCTATAGAGGCAGCATGGTTCAATGTTTCTACAGGAGACTTCCTGCGACTCGTTGAGGTCATGCCAAGTGGAGTTGCTGTACAACACTGGGGAAAAGGAGGTCCTAGACGACACGTATGCCATGACTTTTGTCACCTTACAAGGGAACCTCCCATCGCACCCCCCTCAGATTTTAAGTTGGCACAGTGGATAGGCCTTGAAAAACAGAACACAGATCAATCGAGGAAACAGGAAGAAGTTGTGTGGAACTATGAAAAAAGTAAGCAAAATATACAAACTGAGTAGTCCATGCGCAAGATAAGCAACTTCATGGACAGCGTAGGCTCAGGAGCGCCGTGGTCCCGTCGTTGCGTGAGCAGCTGCGGAACGAGAGGTCCTAGGTTCAAGTCTTCCCTCGAATGAAAAATTTACTTCTTTTTTTCGCAGAGTTATGATCCGTCCGTTCGTTCATTGACGTCTCTGTTCACTGTAATAAGTTTAGTGTCTCTGTTTTGCGACCGCACCGCAAAACCGCGCGATTAGTAGACGAAAGGACGTGCCTCTCCAATGGGAACCGAAAACATTTGATAGCAAGGTCATAAGTCAACCGATTCCTCCACAGGAAAACACGTCTGATATATTCTATACGACACTGGTGACGGCATGTGCGTCACATAAGTGTCTGAAAATAAAAAATTAAAATTTTCACTCGAGGGAAGATTTGAACCAAGGGCCTTTCCATCTGCAGCTGCTCACGCTAACCATTTTTTTTTTTTTACAGAACAGTACATTTTTATTGTATTTTACTAAAACATACATTTCAAGTATTCAACAGTACAATTAATGATTAAACCATTTGCAACATTTAAAAAAGAACCAGTTTTAAACTATTTATATGCTAAATATGTCTAATACAGTAATAATGGTAAAACAAACTTTAAAAGTGGGTTACAGTATAAACTTTGCTCAAGATAACTGAGATTATTCTAAGGTGCGAACTACTGTCACCCAACCAGTCGGTTTGTCTACAAAGTTGAATTCACTGTTTAATTTGTAAACTGTCCATTGAATAAAAAATAATAGCATATTTAATACCAGTTTTCTTGACTATGAACCAGTTTAAATACAATCCAATTAAACACATACAATAACACACAAAAAAAAAGGTTCCGGAAGCAAGGTTAAAGTAAATAATAATAAGGAACCAAGTGACTTTTATTTTTCTTCTGTTCGTTCTCGATCAAGGTGTTGTAGTGGTTTCACATATTTAACCAACACCCATTCTTTCAAAAATGATCTTCAGCATGTTGCCATAGTGCTTCTTGTGGTTGCGATACATGCTGATTTTTGCATATTCACACTTCATGTAAACACGGAATTCTATCTCGTTGTCCGACCCAAGTGTGTGGATGACATAACTAACATATTTTCCCAGTAACCAGCTAATGGCGTTGGTTTTTAATTTCGGAAAGTATGTCATGTCCGGCCTCAGGAGGAGCGACGGCGTTATATATTGCATAGAGGATCTGGTGAGAAAGGCGATTTGTTGCCTGATCCAATTCCAGTTATGCACATTGCCACCACAGGTGAATCTGTGGCTGCGTGTATCCACCAGATTGCATTTTCCACAAAGGTGTGTCTGGTTTAAACCGATCCCATATAGTCTCTCGTTGGTGCTGATGACATTATTAACCGTTTTGTACCATGCCGAAATAGCGTCTGTAGATAGCCCGGCATAGTTGATGTTCCGCCATACAGCTTTCCAGTCACAATTTGGGAAATTCGTTTCAATTTTGTTTCTACCCTCATTTAACTTCCTTTCAAGTATGATGTCGCGCGCTGTGATACGTGTGTTGCTTCTGATTTCGTCACTAAGATAACTTGCTTCGAGGAAAAAGTTCCTCACATACTGCAGACGGGCATTAATCCTTCGCACATCAATCAGTGCTTGCAGGCTATGGGGTGTCACAGCCTCAAAGAGCTTTGCGGTTATACATTGTGGAAGTTCTCTGAGTATATGGAAAGTCCGTTTGAGGAACAGAGCAGACGCTTTATTGCGAATATCCACCAAACCGAGGCCGCCGTTTCTGACATCCAGTATAACCGTAGTCGCACCAACCCTGAATATGTCTACTCGCCATAAATAATTGGTAACAGTGGACATGATCCCTTTCGCTACTAGTTTAGGGATTGGAAATACCTGCGCAGTGAAATACGCTTTAGACAAAACGCAGGAGTTGATGAATCTGACTTTTTGCACCAGGTCCATAGTTCGATGGATGTTCTCCATTACAGCACCATGGACTTTCCTCCTAGTTTCCGTCCAGTTAAAAGCAGCCATCCGCATCGGACATGCCATTAAGGTGATTCCCAAAGTTTTATGTTTGTTGTCTTGTTTTGCCCATGCCAGTCGAAGGTGATCTAGGCCCCGTAGATTCAATATTTGACTTTTGTTTTCATTTGCTGTCGCTCCCGACGCTAGACAATATCTTTGGACTTCTCTTTCCAGGCTAACTGTCTCCTCCTTATTCCTTATTACAACGCCCACGTCATCAGCATAAGCTCGTATGACAGTTTTCTCACCACTCAATGTTATGCCTGTTAATCTTGCGTGGACAGTGCGGAGGAAGGGCTCTAAAGATACTGAAAATAAAAACATTGATAAGGGACTGCCCTGTGGAACCCCTCGCCTTATCTGTATGGGTTTAGATGTTTGGCCATTGATTGCTATTTTCGCATTTACACCTGTTGCAATATTCCTTAGCATGTTCACAATCTGGGGGTGGAAAGCCATTCTTGACAGCGTCGCAAAGAGGTATCTATGACTAACGCGGTCAAAAGCTTTGTTGAAATCTATAAAGATTAAAGCACATTTTATACTTGTCACTGAGGTAATTGCAATGACGTCTCTGTATGCAGATAGACTTTAGAATATCGTTCTGGTCGGAGAGCAAGATTGGTGATGACTCAATATTTTGTTGGAAAAGGCAGAGAGTCTTTTGTTGATAATACGCGAAATTATTTTGTAATCAGAATTTAGTAGCGAAAGAGGCCAAAAATTGTTTAAGTTGGTTTTGCCTTTACTCTTAGGAATCAGTACTATTTTACTTTCCTTAAACTCTGCAGGGACCGGTTTTCCGTTCAGGACCTCATTTGCCATGGAAGTGATCTTGTCCCCAATTATAGACCAGTAGCGGGCATAAAACTCCACAGGGAGGCCATCAAGTCCCGGAGATTTGTTGAGAGGTGAGTTACGCACTGCCTCATGCACTTCATCTTTAGTAATAGGTGACAGGATGTCAGCGTTGTCTGTTCCCGACAATTGTGGACCTAAAATAGTGAGAAAGTCCTCGAGAGCTGCATCTTCCACTGTGGTAGGGGCATATAAGGTTTCATAGTACCTGTGGACTTCGTCCAGTATTTGTTTCTGGCATGTGAGCCTCGTACCAGTATGCGTCTGGACTTCATCAATTAAAGTTTGACGTCTGTTTTTAGCATGCCGCACCAAGTGATACAGAGAAGCTGTTTCATCTGCTACGACTGATGTGGCTTTCGATTTAATTTTGAGTCCCTCCATCTGTTGCCGTTTAATGCTTAATAACTTGGCTTTTATTTTTTTTATATCATTTAGACGAATTACGTCATCATGGGCCTGTTGATATAAGTCTCTTAAAACTTTATAATAAAACTCCATTGTATTCCTCAACTCCCTGTGCCTCGCTGCACTATACTGCATGACAACTTTCCGCAGCCTTGGTTTAGCCCTCCTTGTCCACCAGTCAATGACTGTTGGGTGCTTGTCTACTGTGCGGAGGCACATAGTCCACGCAAACCTTATTTCCTGTTCCAGTTCTTCGTCAGTTAAAACAGAGGTATTTAAGTTCCATTGGCCTCTGAATCGACGGGTTGGCTGTACACTTAGATTAAAGCCAGTTAAAAGTGTACTGTGATCGCTAAAATACACTGGAATAGTCTCAACGTTTAATAAATAATTTTGCAAATTTGGTGACACGTAAATTCTATCTAGTCTGCTGCGGGAGTGGCTGGTTATATACGTGAACCCGACTGACGTCGGGTGCTGAAGTTCCCACACATCCTTAAGGTGTAGATCACTTACTAACTTTTTTAACTGTGGCGAGTAGTTGAAGTTGGGTTGTTGATCTTTCTGGTTTAAAACACAGTTAAAATCTCCACCTAGTATAAGAGAACACGGATTTTTCCTCAACAAATAAATCAGTTCATCTTGAAAAAATTTCGCACGATCCAATTTGTGGGAAGTTCCTGATGGGGCGTAAAGGTTAATCACTGTCACATCGAAAATTTTTATGCCTATGGCTCTTCCTGATTCTAGTCGTTCGATTTCAGTCACCGGAATGCCTTCCCTTATAAGAATGGCTGTACCGATATTGGCTTCCGTAGAAACATTAACAATTTCAAAAAAGCCTGGGATCCGAAATTCCGTTATCGCAACTTCTTGTACCAACGCGATATCTGTTCCGGACTGGTACAAGAATTCTTTTAGTGCTGCCAATTTCAAGGGTGACTGTATTTTATTAATGTTAATAGTAGTAATGCTATAAGCTTGCAGCACAGACATACCGGAAGAAGCTATTTGGGATGAGGTTCGGTATGATTATAGCAGCAAACGTGCTTCCCTACAAGGCACGATCTTTACAAGCTGTGTGCCCATTACATGTACTAACTGCCTAGAAAATTTGCACTGCTTTTAAACAAATAGCTTGAGAAGAAAAGTATCCTGAAATCCTGACAATGCATTGCTATAAGTCACTGTGGCCATTCTCTTTCTCCTCGTCAGTGTTGGCCCTGATGACTTCATATTTAATATTCTTTTTCTTGATGTCTTTCTTCTCTGGTGTGACTTTCGCTTTATGACGCGTGACAGCAAGACCCGGTGTCTGTCGCAGCCGCCGGCGGTGGCTGAATGGGGCAACGGCCGTGGCTTGCGAGTCGTCAATGTTTGGTTCCGGCGTGGTGTCTGTTGTGTTGTTTTGCTGGCGAGGCGGTGATGCTTGTGTATTTCCTCCTTCGGCGCGGCGTTGCGCTTCGGAGTCAGCAGGATCTTTACCTGGTACTTCCTCGTACGGTTCGCACTGTATGGGTTGTGCACTTGATGCGGTTATTTCAGCCGTGACCTCAGGCTCAGGGTCACATTTCCGTGAAAAATCACTACCCGCTGCGTCACTATCTGTTCGTGGCGGTGTAAGTCCTTGTGCGGAAGTGTGAGCCACATCGACCTTCATTCCATCTCCTTTTTCCACTTCCAACAGATCTTCAGGACTGGGCTTCGGCCTCCTGACAACGGGTGTTTCACAGGAAGAGTCCTCATCAACATTTCTTTCAGTGTTCTCTAGAGGACGCTTTTTTGTGGGAATCTCGCTGTCACGGGACGGAATTTCAGCAGTTAATGCAGGTTTTAAAGACGGAAAGTCATTAACATTAAGTGCAACATTTTCAGAGGTAGTAACAGGATCCACGACCGCCGCCGGCTCTGTTGTATTACTGGCTGGCAACAAATCGTTGAGTGTCAATTTCCGGCGTTGCGTAAGGTTATTTGTTAGCACAAATACACGGCGAGGGCAGTCCTGACGGAGGTGGCCAGACTCGTTACATACATGACATGTAGGGGTTTGCCCTGAGTACATAACATTCGCCTTGTGCCCGTCAACAAAGATGTGGGAGGGAATGTTTGCTTTCACTTCCATCTCCACGGAGCGAATGCCGTTAAAGCACTGCAGCTTGAAATGCGAAGCCCACCTTTCGTTGACTATTTGCCTGACAACCCCATACTTTGAAAGGACATCTTTAATTTTCGAATTGTCTACTTCTATGGGAATATTCAAAACCCTAACATTCCTAATTACAGACTCGGAATTCCGGAGTTTGACAGTACTTTTAGAACCATCACGGTGTATAAATTCCGGTGTTTTTTCTCACGGAGTTTGCCATGGTGTTCTGCAGCGAAGAAATCTCGGACAACGCCGAAATCCCAACGGCACTTCGTAGAAAGACGACACGAAAGAAGACCAAATGCTCAATTGATAACGCTTAATTCACGTGCAAAACGTCAATAAACGAGCACAAAACACGAAAACACTGGCGTAAACACTGAACGTTCACGGAGCAAACTTGAGGAGCGTGCGACCGCTGCGGCAGCTAATGCCAGACTGCCATGGGACCACGGCGCTCCTGAACTGATGTTGTCCTTGATGTTGCTTATCTTGTACATGGACTACTCAGTTTGTATATTTTGCTTATTTTTTTCATAGTTCCACACAACTTCTTCCTGTTTTCTCGATTGATCTGTGTTCAGTTTTTCAAGGCCTATCCACTGTGCCAACTTATAACTAAATCTGAGGGGGGTGCGATGGGGAGGTTCCCTTGTTAGTATAAACCTGCGATTATTTTGCAGAGTACTTTTTTGTACTTCCCACAATTTTTGGGCACCAAAGACTAAAAATACAACACTGCACCTCATGGTCATCAGTCTTCTGTCTCGTCTGATGCGGCTCCTGCGACAACCTCTTCATTTCAGAATAGTACGTGACACTCAATGTGCTCAGTTATTTGCTGGATGTATTCCAATCTCTGTCTCGCTATTCCGTGATGTCGTAACACATGTCCTATCATGCTGTCACATCTTCTTTCGAGTGTTCTACATACGTTCGTCTCCTTGACAGTTTTGCGGACACCCTTTTCACTCCTGGTCCGGGTATAGCTTGTCCTTATATTACATTTTCGGGCCCTAATCAAACTTCCCACTTACCTCGTGTCTTCACAACGTTATTGCACAACAACAAAAAATGGTTCAAATGGCTCTGAGCACTATGGGACTCAACTGCTGAGGTCATCAGTCCCCTAGAACTCAGAACGACTTAAACCTAACTAACCTAAGGACATCACACACATCCATGCCCGATGCAGGATTCGAACCTGCGACCGCAGCGGTCGCGGGGTTCCAGACTGTAGCGCCTAGAACCGCTCGGCCATTCTGGCCGGCTGTTGCACAACAACAAACAGCAAGCGGCTAAAGTAGATTTCTATTTGTAAATAAAATTTCCAACTGTTGCAGACCACATTTGGTAATGAGTAACGATAAACAGTGGGTTGGCGCTGCAGTCATGGACTGTGCGGCTGGTCCCGGCGGAGGTTCGAATCCTCCCTCGGGCATGGGTGTGTGTGTTTGTCCTTAGGATAATTTAGGTTAAGTAGTGTGTAAGCTTAGGGACTGATGACCTTAGCAGTTAAGTCCCATAAGATTTCACACACAAACAGTGGGTTGGGAAGAGTAACTATTCCTATGAAAATGATATTCCAAGACAACGATTTAACAAAGTGAACAATGATTTAAAGAGGGTACAATGTTAACAGAGAATTTCTATAAAAAATCAAACAGTTTAATCAGTTAATTTCTTAATGATTGACTCAGGGATATGGGGTGGTCATCCTCTCACCTCTGAGCAAATGAATGAAGTTAGCTAGCTGAGAATAGTCATTGTAGAAAACTAGCTGCGCAGTGTTGAAGTCTTACCTCAGGCTTCTTATCTTAAAAACTACAACGTCATTAAAAACTTGTATTCTCTTCGTTTCCAAATATATACGTCCTATTCATCCTTTTGGTCCTTCACATTCTTTTTTTCTTCATCTAGGAGATACAGTCAGAAATCAACACAGCACTACTGAATACGTCTACCACCTTCCACACTTGAACTAAGAATGCGTCAGACTGGGCAGAGGCAAAGACTGTACCAAGACAAGATCAACGATTGTTCAACAGTAACGTAACTTGCTCTCTCTCTCTCTCTCTCTCTCTCTCTCTCTCTCTCTCTCTCTCTCTCTCTCTCTCTGACGTGCACATCGCTAACACACAAAAATCAAAATGACATAACCACCTTACACATGAAGTCGATGAATCATTACCATACAATGCTGTGTTACAAACACAGGCTCTCCGACAATTCTTCCTCAAATTAAGGCCGATGTTTGATACCTGAAAGAGTTCTCTTGGCGAGGAATGCCCTCTATGCCTTTGCTAGTCTCCTTTCTATTTCCTCTTTGCTTCATCCAACATCTGCGATTTTACTACCTAAGTTTCAGTATCCCGTTACTTCGTGATCCACATTTCGATGTCACTTTTCTTGCTATTCTTATCTCTGCATCTCCTCATTACTTTTGTCTTTCTTTCGTTCACTCTCGATCCGTAGTTTGTACTCGTTACACTGTTCATTGCATTCATCAGACTCTACAGTTCTTCCCCACTTTTACTGAGGATAGCAATGTAACAAGTGACTTTATCATGTATTTTCTTTCAGCCTTGTTTTTAATACCACTTCCAACTCTTTCCTTTGCTTCCGCCATTTATGTTTTGATACACAAGTTTAAAAGTAAACAACGTACCCGTTTTACACTCTCTATAATTGGGAGACTTCATTCTTAGTTTGTTATTTTTTCCTTTTTGTTTCTTGTGCGTATTGTATGTTACACGTGTTTCCATCTTCTTCTTCTTCTTCTCTTTATTCTTCTTCTTCTTCTTCTTCCGTCATGCATTAGGCTTTCCCTCAGCGTGTTGCAGCTTCACCTGATCCTTCCATCGTTTTGCAGTTACAAGTGTTTCCATGTAGCTTAAATCTTCAAACACATTTCAACACTTTATACCGTCGACCTCCTTTTCTAGTTCGACAAATCCTACGAAGATGTCTTCAATTTCTTAAGTCATGCTTCCATTGCCAAGCACAACGTAAGAAGTGCCTCTCTCGTGCCTTTACGTTTCAAAAGCCAACCTGACCAGCAGGTACTCAAGCTTCTCATCCATTCTCGCGTACACTATTCTTGTATACGAAGACATGTGAAAGCCAATTCATGATTTTCGTGTGTGGCATCCTGAAAACTATTACAGGCAGTAGTGAAGAGCTTGCAGCATTGTTTGAGTGCCGAAGAGCTATTATATGAGTGCCAGACTAACACTTGCTAGACCAAATACGATCATATGGGGTAAGAAAATACGTTTCTGAGTGGATATTGTTCTATGGTTTCCCTTCATGAATTCACCAATGGAAGTCAGGCCATCATCGTAATGGTCAACAATCAATCATTACTGAACAAGGACTAATTTTCTACGTAGTTGCAAATTTCGGCGCCTTCGACAGAAAGATAATATTGGCTACATTAATTTTTAATTAATTGAGGAATGTTGCACCGTGTTGTGTTTCTTGCATTCTCAAACAGTATCATGTAACTCCATATTCAGTCAAAACCAACGTGGTAGTGACGTGACACAGGTGAAATCAAAACTCAGTCGGCATGTGAAACAACCTCATTATGTATCCACAACTGACTTCTGTTATTAAACAAATGTCAACACGGGAGATTTGTATGCGTGAGGAAAAACTTTGATGAAGACACATCAAGTCCAGCATTACCTCCGTTTGTCGTTCTCAATATCAGCAAATGACCTGCCTTCCGATAAACAACGAGCTCTATGTTATGAAGACATGAATATCGCAATCAGTCGTAATGAAGGTACAGAAGCAAAGTATGTTAAAATAAAACTTTCTGGCAGATTAAAACTGTGCTGGACCGAGACTCGAACTCGTGACCTTTCCCTTTCGCGGTCAAGTGCTCTACCATCCTTTTTTTCCGTACTTGATCGTTGTGTTTGGTCGTGGCGGACGTCACATGACATCTGTTAAAGTTCGTTTGTTGATCCTTCCACTCAGTTTTTTTATTACAGAGGCCAACAAGCTCTCTGACCGAACACGCTGAGCTACCGTGCCGGCAGCATCTCAGCTACGCAAGCACGACTCACGACCTGTCCTCACAGCTTCAATTCCGCCAGTACCTCGTCTCCTACTTTCCAAACTTCACAGAAGCTCTCCTGCGAACTTTGCAGAACTAGCACTCCTGGAAGAAAGGATATTGCGGAGACATGGCTTAGCCACAGCCTGGGGGATGTTTCTAGAGTGAAATTTTCACTCTGCAGCGGAGTGTGCGCTGATTTAGAAACTTTCTGGCAGATTGAAACTGTGGGCTTGCCCGCGAAAGGCAAAGGTCCCGAGTTCGAGTCTCGGTCCGGCACACAATTTTAATCTGCCAGAAAGTTTTATATCAGCGCACACCCCGCTGCAGAATGAAAATCTCATTATGTTAAAATAGTTGTTAATGCTTTTTCTGTAAGTGGATGCTACTTTGCTAAGAAAACAATAATTCATATTAAACAACACTACGTTATCAATAGAATAATCACTGTCCTAATAGTTGAAAAGTAAGGCAGAAACTTCGGCGATTTTGAATGTGTTAGACGTACGCTCACGAGACGAGAAATAGCACGCACTCCTATACCCGTACAGGTAGCACCAAAAGCGTTACAGATGTTGTGCTTTGAAGTATCGTCTCAGTTGTGCAACTGGTTTCGTGATTTCCTATCAGAGAAATCGCAGTTCACAGTAATAGACGGAGAGTCAACGAGACCGAACGAGGTGGCGCAGTGGTTAGCACACTGGACTCGCATATTTATTTTTCGGTGATTTCCGTAAATCGCTTCAGGCAAATGCCGGGATGGTTCCTTTGAAAGGGCATGCCGACATCCTTCCACATTATTCCCTAATCCAGTGGGACCGATGACCACGCTGTTCGATCTCTTCAATCAAATTAACCAACCAAACAATCAGAGTAATCGAGAAAAACAGAAGTTCTACCTGGCGTTCTCCAGTGAAATGTTATGGGCGCTTCGCTAGTCCTGATCTTCATAAATGATTTCGAAGAGAATCTGGCCAGCCCTTTGCGATCGTTTTCATATGATGCTGTCATTTACCGTTTAGTAAAACCATCAGAAGATCAAAACCAATTGTAAAATGATTTGTACAAAATATCTATATGCATGTAGGTGGAAATCGACCTAAACAATGAAAATTGTGGAACAACTCACACGGATATTAAAAGAAATCCGTTAAATCTCGATTACGCTACAAATCACAGCAATTTAAAGGCTGTCAGTTGAACCAAATAACATAGGGATTACAATTACAAAAAGAAAAAAAGATTGTAACTATCACATAACTCATGTTTGGGTGGAAGGCCAACTGAAGGCTCCCAAAACCCTTAGAAGATGCAACAGGTCTACGAAAGGGATTGCATACACTACACCAAACCTGTTCGTTCTGTGCTACAGTATTTCTCTGCTGTATGAAATCTTTACCATACAGGAATGATGGACGGCATCGAAAAACGTCATTGAACGGCAGCTCGTTTTGTTATCACGAAACGGAGGACTGTGTCATGGATATGGTAAGTGACATGCGGGCAGCAGTAACCAAAACAAAGGCGTTCTTCTTCCGGCGAGACCTTTTCACGAAATTTCTATCAGCAACTACCACTTCTGATTGCGAAAAAAATTTTTTTACGCCTATTTACATAGGCAGAACTGATCATCTCAGTAAAATAAGAGAAATCAGTGTTTCACGGAAACATTAAGCGTTCTTTTTTCCTGCGCGCTGTTTGAGAAGAGAACGGCATGGAAGTGGTTCGATGAACCTCCTACCAGGCAGGGTAGTCGCATACATGTAGATGATCAGTACAAGGTCTTGCTAATTGGCACCCTTGATATTAAATACATACTTTCAAATGACGAATCTTCAAGAAATACGAATTTTCTGAAATGAAATTTTAAATAATATGCCTAATTTTTATGTCTGAGAGCTACTTTTTGATACATGTCTGTACCTTTATGGTATATATACGGGTTTAATGGAGAGAAATATATTAGGATATGGTAGATAACGCCGTTTGAATTTTGGAATTAAGTCCCTTTAGACCAAGAACCGTATGATTTGTTTGTATACTGCCATTTAAACCGTTGTTCAGGTAGCGCAAAAAAGGAAAAAAATAGGAAATATCAGATTCAAGGTACGTTACTGCGTATTTGACCTCTAGATGTCACAAAAGCAGTCACGTTATTATAAAACGAGATGGAATGCATTGTGTTCTCGGTAACAGCTGAATGGGTCGGCACGAGAACTTTGTCAGTTCCAACGTGGACTAGTCAGCGGATGGCCCTAAGGGCCGACAAGTGCAAGAATTATCGCGCAACCTGCTTAAGAGTTCAAGTTCCAAAACAAGAATAATATACAGAGAACAGGAAAAGAAAAATGCGGAAGCGTCAGATGACCATCAGTTTAGCTTTGTGATAGGTAAAGTCATCAGAGATGCAGTCCTGTCGTTGAGGTTGATAACGGAAGCAAGATCGAAGTAATAACAATACACGTTCACGCTATTTTCCACCTGTATAAAGCGTTAGGCTCGTGGCATAGAAGTAGTTAACAACAGAATAACAGCCGCCATATTCTCTCTGAAAGCAGATACATTCTGTAAAGTTTATGACGAATGTGGCAACCCTCTAGTTGTTCTTCGTGCTGCTGCTAGTGGCCACATACAGCTTTTGTAACAACGTAGCTAAGACTTTACGATCTTGAGAGTATTTTGTGACTTATCCCCTATTTGTGTATGTTTTTATCAATGAGTACTGAGTTTTGAATACAAGTCATTCTTCTTGAAACACTCTGTATTTCTGTAGCCAGTTACATTTATTACAGATTACCTTCTGCAGTATGATGTTGTTGTGGACTTCTATATAAAGACTGGTTTGGCGTTGCTCTCCACGCTATTATGTCTTGTGCCAGCAGCTTCATCTCCGAATAACTACTGCAACCTAAATCCTTTCGTGCGGTAGCGTTCTCGCTTCCCACGCCCGGGTTCCCGGGTTCGATTCCCGGCGGGGTCAGGGATTTTCTCTGCTCCGTGATGACTGGGTGTTGTGTGATGTCCTTAGGTTAGTTAGGTTTAAGTAGTTCTAAGTTCTAGGGGACTGATGACCATAGATGTTAAGTCCCATAGTGCTCAGAGCCATTTGAACCATTTTGAACCTAAATCCTTTTGAACACGCTTACAGTATTCATTTCTTGGTCCCTCTCTACAATTTTTGTCCCTCCACACATCTCCCTCGACTGCCAAATTAACGACTCCTACATCCCTCCCAACGTATGTTATCAATTGATAGGACTGTGACATAAAGTCTATCTTCCTCAGTTCGTTTCAGTAGTACCTCTCCTTTAGTTATTCAATCTACCAATGTAATTTTCAGCGTTCATCTGTAGCAGCATGTTTCAAAAGCCTCTACTATCTTCTTGTCTGAACTGTTTATCATCCGTGTTTCACTACTTTAGAATTCTATGTAGTAGACAACTATCTTCAAAAACTAATTCCGAACTGTAAATTTTAAATTCGGTGACAACAGATTTCTCTTTGTCAGAATTGCTTTCCTTGGTAATAACAGTCTGTATTTTAAATCCTATCTACCCCGGCTATCATCAGTTATTTTGTTGGATAAATAGCAAAACTCATGTACTACTTTCAGGGACTCATTTTCTTACCTAGTTCTTTCAGAACTGCCCAACTTAATTCGACTACCTTACGTTACCCTTGTTGTGTTTTTGTTAATGCTCAACTTATAACCTCTCTTGAAGTCACAATACACTCCGTTAAAATGCTGTTGCAAGTCCTTAGCTGTCTCTGACAGAGTTAAAAAAGCGACAGAAAGCCTGGAAGTTTGTTTTAAGAAAATCAGCTTCCAGCCAGGTGGTTGCGTCAGTACACCGCAACCTTTCGTGGAATGCCACACTCATTATCTTTTGTTGAACTATAAAAAGTTAACTGAGTGGGTGCTGAATTAGTACGCTTGAAACTGAAAGTAGATAGCCCTACATACATACTCCGCAAGCCACCGTATGGTGTACGGCGGAGAATACCTTGTACCACCAGTAGTTATTTACTTTCCTGTTCCAAAACGACTATTTGCCCACTTACAAGCCGCAATCTCTTTAGTCTTCTCTTCGTGGTCCTTACGCGAAATATAGAAAGGAGGCAGTAAAATCGTTCTGCAGTCAACTCTAAATGCCGGTTCTCTGAATTTTGTTAATAGTGTTTCGCGAAAAGAAAGTCTTCCCTCCAGTGGTTCCCGTTTGAGATGGTGAAGCATCTTCTTAACACCTGCATGCTGATCGAACCTACCGGTAACAAATATAGCACTAAACCTCCGAATTTCTTCGATGTCTCCCTTTAATTCGTCCTCGTGGGGATGCCGCACTCTCGAACAGTACTCAAGAATGGGTCGCATTAGTGCCCTATACGCGGTCGCGGTCCCCTTATAGGTAAACAACACTTTGCTAAAATTCTCCGAATAATCTGCCTTCTCTACTACAGTTCTTACATGCTCAGTTCACTTCATACTGCTTTGCAAAATTACGCCTAGCTATTCAAATCGACGTGACTGCGTCACAGAACACACTGCTAGTAGTGTATTTGAACATTATCTAATTCATTTTCCTACTCAGCTGCATACCTTATCTTTTTCTTCATTAAAATATAGGTGATATTCATTACAACAACTAAAAATTTTTGTGTAAGTCGTCTTGAATCCTCATACAGTCACTCAACTTCGACACCTTCCTGTACACGGAAGTATTATAAGCAAACGGCCCCAGAGTTCTGTCACCCTGCCCCTGAGACTGCGAATTTTCTTTTATCTCGCCTGTCGTTGCAAATATTCGTTCTTTCAATGGTGTTTTCAACTTTGGAAACGAAAAAAAGTCCACAGGGGCCAGGTACAGAGAATAATGACGATGGGACAGCACAGTGATTTCGTTTTTTTCTGCAGTAGTCACGCATCAACAAGAATAATGCGCGAGTGCGTTATCGTGATCCGAGAGCCATGAATTGCGTCGCCACATTTCAGGCCCTTTCCTGCTCACATTTTCTCGCAGGCGTCGCGAACACGTCCCGATAGTGACACCGATTAACAGTTTGTCCCTGTTGCACTAATTGCTCATGAACTAATCCCTCAGAGCCAAAGAAAACTATCAGCACGGTTTTGACATTTGGCCTGACGAGATTTTTTGGTCCTCGAGAACCTTTACCGACCCATTCGTCTCAACATCATAACCGCGGACCCACGTTTCACGACCAGCTGTGGAACATCTCGTTCTCATTTACGCGATCGAAAACTCATCACAGATCGCGAGGCGAAGGTCTTTCTGGTCTTCACTCAGCAGCCGTGGGAGGAACGTGACGGCAACACGGTGCATTGCAAGATGCTGTGTCAGGACTTCATGACATTATCGAGCTGAAATGTTACATTCTTCTGCTACGTCTCGGATAGTCAATCTGCGATTGGTAAGCACAATTTTGCTGACATCCCTGACATGAGCAGTGTCGGTAGATGTAGAAGGGCGTCCTGAACGAGGGTCATCTTTAACTTCTATCGGGCGATTTTTAAACCCCGTGAACCATTCGTAACAACGAGTTCGTCGTATGCGCTCATCACCGTAGCCTTCCTACATCATTTCATCGTTTTGGTGTATCTCTGTAAAGATTTTCTTCAATTTCACGAAGAATTTCATGCAGATGCGTTGCTCCTCTAATTCTGCCACATCTGAATTCGCAAACAGTGCGACATAACGTTCTATTCAATGCAGCACTGAAGTGCAACTAAAGGACATGCAACAATGAAACTTCGGGCAGTTATACATTAGATAAAGGCCTGAGCAGGGATACCAACCGCATTTCGCTCCAAAACACACCATTGGCGCGAAATTTCGAATGTTCCGTAATTTTAATTTTTTGAGCATACCTCCAGATATATAACGGGAATTTCCGACCACGCTATATATATATATATATATATATATATATATATATATATATATATATATATATATATATATATATGGGTTCCTATTTAAAAAAACGCAGTTGATATCCGTTTGACTTACGGCAGCGCCATCTAGCGGGCCAACCCTAGCGCCATCTGGTTTCCCCTTCAAGTTAGACGAGTTTCGTTCTTTGAAGTTTTTTCATTTGACGCTTATTTCGTGAGACATTTGGCCCAGTGACGATCAATGGACCACCCTGTATATATACAGGGTGGTCGGATATTCCCGTTACAGTCTTCCAGGACTTATAGAGGGGAGTGAGTACAGCGTATTTTGAATAGGAATCCATGTCCGGAAATGTTATCCATCAAGACTGCAGAGCGTCAAAGTTATAGGCGCTGGCGTCCATAAATGTACGTATAGACGGAGTGATTTCGTGATGATGTTACATACTTTCTAGGATGATGATGAACGATAAATGGGCCGGCCGCGGTGGCCGTGCGGTTCTAGACGCTTCAGTCCGGAACCGCGAGACTGCTACGGTCTCAGGTTCGAATCCTGCCTCGGGCATGGGTGTGTGTGATGTCCTTAGGTTAGTTAGGTTTAAGTAGTTCTAAGTTCTAGGGGACTGATGACCTATGATGTTAAGACCCATAGTGCTCAGAGCCATTTGAACCATTTTTTTGAACGATAAATGTGTTAATTTGAAGTAAGATCCCTGTACCGGAAACGGACGAGTCGAAAATTACATAAACCGTTCTGAGACCTCTCACACTTGAATGCAAGTACCGGTTCTTGTGTTACGAAGAGTGTAGAGTTGGTAACTTTCGGTGGTGGTAGTGTGGACAAAAACGAGAAAAGATGTCCAATAAAGCTATGACCACTCGTCCATCCTCGCTAATGTGAAATACATCTCCTCTACCGAGCAATTGTTCATAGCTGTTAAGGTACGCACTTTAGAGCCCAACCTTATGGGACATTTTTTCTCGTTTTTGTCCACACTACCACCATTGAAAGTTACCAACCCTACACTCTTCGTAACACAAGAACCGGTACATGCATTCAACTGTGAGAGGTATCAGAACTGTCTTCGCTTATAACTTTCGAGTCATACCTTACTTAAACTTAACTAACCTAAATACATCACACACATCCATACCCGAGGCAGGATTCGAACCTGTGACCGTAGCAGCAGCGCGGTTCCGCACTGAAGTGCCTACAACCGCTCGGCCACAACGGCCGACCCCTCGCGCCTATAACTTTGACGCTCTTTAGTCTCGTTGGATGACGTTTCCGGACACGGGTTGTTATTCAAAATACGATGTACTCACTCCCTCTACAAGTCCTAGAAGTCTGTAACGGGAATTTCCGACCACCATATAAGAGACAGAGAGATTGAGAGAGAGAGAGAGAGAGAGAGAGAGAGAGAGCGGCAGGGGGGGGTAGGAGGGTAGGGGGGGTAGGGAGAGAGGGGAGAGAGAGAGAGAGAGAGAGAGAGAGAGAGAGAGAGAGAGAGAGAGAGAGAGAGAGAGGAGGGGGGGAGGCAGGCGACCTGTCACACCCATTAGGGCTATCCTTGTCTCTGACGAACACTCGTCTTCGAATACAACCTACTGAGCTGTACTGGTTTATTTAAGAAGTCTTAGAGCCCCTGACATATATGGGAACCTAATCCGTGGGCTAGGACCTTGTTAATAGTCTGCAATGGAGCACCGTTCCGAACGCTTTGCAGAAATGTAGGAATATGGAATCTACCTGTAGCCCTTGGCCTACAGTTCAAAGAGCAAGCTGTGTACCGCACGAACGATGTGTTTATGTCTCGCGGAAAATTGTTGTATCCGAATTGAGAATATGTGTCGCCAAGGTGTTAAATTTCTGTATAGTTTTGACTGAAAAATTTGTAAGACCACCCCGTGTGTTGCACAAGTCAAGGTAAGTGGGTGAAGGAGGGTAGTTTGTACAAGTATTAACGTTTCGGCTGCAGGTAACTGCTTGCTGGAGTCGTTTACCCGACCCACGCGGCGGGCGCGTGCGCCCATCTCCGACACGTAGCCACGTGCCGCCTGCATTACGCCCCCGCGCTGGCGGCTCAGACTGCGTCCATGACCCGCCGTGACCCAGGCGTGCAGCACGAGCTGGGCCCTCGGCCGCCATCTCTGCGCCGCATCATCTCAGACCTGAACCTCAAACTGAACCTGCTACCAGACACACGCTTCTAGCAGTATCGCTGGAGCCGTACCGATGTTCGACTAAACTTTATTTCACTTCCTTGCTATATTACAATATCCGTTAGATGAGTATGTGCCAAGCAAGATCGTAAGAGATGGAGAAGATCCACCGTGGTACAACAACCGAGTTAGAAAACTGCTACGGAAGCAAAAGGAACTTCACAGTAAACATAAACATAGCCAAAGATTTGCAGACAAATATAAATTACACGAAGAGAAATGTAGTGGTAGAAGGGCTATGCGAGAGGCGTTCAATGAATTCCAAAGTAAAGTTACATGTACTGACTTCGCAGACAATCCGAAGAAATTTTGGTCTTATGTCAAAGCGGTAGGTGGTTCAAAACAAAATGTCCAGACACTCTGTGACCAAAATGGAATTGAAACAGAGGATGACATACTAAAGGCCGAAATCATAAATGTCTTTTTTCAAAGCTGTTTCACAGAAGAAGACTACAGACTCTAGATTGTCGCACAGATGACAAAATGGTAGATATAGAAATAGATGACAGAAGGATAGAAAAAAAATCGCTCAAAAGAGGAAAGGCCGCTGGACCTGATGGGATACCAGTTCGATTTTACACAGAGTACGCGAAGGAACTTGCCCCCCTTCTATCAGCGATGTACCGTATGTCTCTAGAATAGCGTAGCGTCCCAAAAGATTGGAAAAGGGCACAGGCCATCCCCGTTTTCAATAAGGGACGTCCAACAGATGTGCAGAACTATAGAACTATATCTCTAACGTCGATCAGCTGTAGAATTTTGGAACACGTATTATGTTCGAGTATAATGACTTTTCTGGAGACTAGAAATCTACTCTGTAGGAATCAGCATAGGTTTCGAAAAAGACGATCGTGTGAAACCCAGCTCGCGCTATTCGTCCACGAGACTCAGACGGCCATAGACACGGTTCCGAGGTAGATGGCGTGTTTCTTGACTTCCGCAAGGCGTTTGTTACAGTTCCCCACAGTCGTTTAATGAACAAAGTAAGAGCATATGGACTATCAGACCAATTGTGTCATTGGATTGAAGAGTTCCTAGATAACAGAACGCAGCATGTCATTCTCAGCGGAGAGAAGTCTACCGATGTAAGAGTGGTTTCAGGTGTGTCGCAGTGGAGTTTCGTAGGACCGTTGCTATTCACAATATACATAAATGACCTTGTGGATGACATTGGAAGTTCACTGAGGCTTTTTGCGGATGATGCTGTGGTATATCGAGAGGTTGTAACAATGGAAAATTGTACTGAAATGCAGGAGGATCTGCAACGAATTGACGCATGATTCAGGAAATGGCAATTGAATCTCAATGTAGACAAGTGTAATGTGCTGCGAATACATGGAAAGAAAGATTCTTTATCATTTAGCTAAAATATAGCAGGTCAGCAACTGGAAGCAGTTAATTCCACAAATTAACTGGGAGTGGGCAATAGGACTGATTTAAAATGGAATGACCATATAAAATTAATCGTCGGTAAATCAGATGCCAGACTGAGATTCATTGGAAGAGTTCTAAGGAAATACAGTCCAAAAACAAAGGAAGTAGGTCACAGTACACTTGTTCACCCGCTGCTTGAATACTGCTCACCGGTGTGGAATCCGTACCAGATAGGTTTGTCCCAACGGAGAGCAGCGAGTTTCGTTACAGGATGATTTAGTAATTGCGAAATCGTTACGGAGGTGATAGATAAATTACAGTGGAAGACTCTGCAAGAGAGACGCTCAGTAGCTCCGTACGGGCTTTTGTTGAAGTTCCGAGAACATACCTTCTCTGAGGAGTCAAACAGTATATTGCTCCCTACTATGTATAGCTCGCGAAAAGACCATGAGGATAAAATCAGAGGGATTAGAGCGCACACAGAGGCGTACCGACAATCTTTCTGTCCACGAACAATACGAGACTGGAATAGAAGGGAAAACGGTCAGGTGGCTTGCGGAGTATGGATGTAGATGTAGATGTTTTCCCGCTGCTTAAATGTATAGGCTGATACAAGAAGCAAGAACAGATTTCAGTTCTTTATTACAGACAAACTAGGGAATGAAGAAACACATTGCGCACGTCACTGGATAGAGGAAGGTTCAAAGATTTGTGCTCACACAGAAAATATGCCATACACTCAACACGAGTACCATGCATTGCTCGAGAAACATCGAAATGGTAATCCATTTCACTCCGCACATGGATAAACGCTTCCCTGTTTATTGAATTGACGGCTTCGACAATTCGATTTCTCAACTCTTGAAGAGCAACCGTCGTAGGTGGGAAAAAGTCTGTACTTTATGTACCTTCACAGAAGAAATTGGCAAGGTGTGAGGTCTGGTGACCAGGGATACCAAAAGCAACGAACAATATCTTGCTGTCCACCTCTTCCAGTCCAACTTAGTGGGATGGTGTGGTTAAGAGGACACTGTTCGTCCTATGCCGCCAATGTTAAATCATCGAATTTTGTGACCCATGATCTTGGAAACGTTTTAAGACACCAACTTACAATTTCCATAATTATTGAGTGCACCTTTCTTGGTACACTGAACTAGAATTATTACTAAAATCGTATTGTGGAGCATGTTATCTTTTTGTTTTTCAAACACTCAATTTTTTGACAGAATTTTGTAAATAAATCAACATAAAAAGAAAACAACTCACAATATTTTAATTATTCTACTTCCATATGTGTTGAATCTCGCACATCGCATGCTGTGAAAATTTCGTGTCTCCTCCAACAGTACTTTTTTAGAAATCGAGTCATCTACTGCAAAAAATGTAGTCCAGAGATACTGAGGTTTAAAACTGTTTTTATTACAAATCCTTATAGAGACCTATATTTGTGCGCCTTTTATGCACTAGACTTGCCCTGGCCCACAGTCTGTGTCTTCTTCAGTGTCACAACAGCCCAGTGTTTGCCTCCTCCTTTTCTTTCTCGCTTCTTTTGTCATTTGCTGAGCAGCTAACTCTGCTTCACATACACGAAGCTCATCCAGCTTTTCCAGAACCTTAATTCATTCATAGTTTCAATCATTAAAAGCAATTACAGCATCAGACATTTCGAACTTTAAAGTCACAAGGCCAACAAATAAATTTTAGGCACACAGCACCACACAACATTACTGAAGGGCTCATTCACATTCTGAGTCTTCCCATAGAAACAATTCTTTAGTAGCTCAGGATTTGCCAAATCTTTGTAAATAGTTTTCATGGCCTCCATTAGTACCAAAGGAAGAGAATGCTTACGTGTAAATTCATGCAGGGTACCAGAAAATTCAGCTTGCCTATATTTACTCCAAATGTTCGGTGGAAGTGGACACAAAGCATGAGATGGCTTTTCATCGGTTGACATTCGCTGAAAGAAATGTCTCCACACAGCTCTTTTTATCTTTTCTAAATTTTCACAGTTACTTTTAGGCGTAGTCATTTTATTTACGTATAAAAAGCAATAGAAGTTAGCTTACTACAAAAATAGCCGATGATCACACTAATTTGAACGAAAACTAGTATCAGAAACAAAGAACTGATTTGTTTATTCGTAATGCCAACTTCTGAGACGTAGCAGTTGGCACAAAACAAAGCAATTCACAGCCTTCTAGACTGTTTAGTTCCCAAGATACGACTGCTCAACTGTGGCAGCATGTGCGTAGCCGTGAAATTATTTGAAGGTTTCACAATTGTCTGATTTTAATTTACTATAGACCAAACTGTTCAGGAAAGTCCAAAGCACATTATGGAGTAGAAAACAGAAAATGTCAAATTTCAACGAATTTCACGTACAATGTCCCATTAAGATAACGCCGGTCCTCAAAGTGAAACAGAGGCGGGTCGCCGTCATGCATTAAAACTGAAATCACTGGAAGCTTCTTGAAGTTGATGAAGCAACCAGCTTTGCACCATGTCCAGGTATGATATTCCTGTCACTGTTTCCTCTGCAAAAAGCAAAAACAAAAAAAAAAGGCCGACAAAAATTGTGAACAGAAACGGCACAAAACACATCCACTTTCGGTGAGTCTCTCTCATTTTCGACGACAATGCTAGGATTTGTGACCCCCAAATGATTATAGAACGGCGCTTTACTTTACCCGATAGATCAAATGTGGATTCGTCAGAAAGAGGAGTCGCTCGGAAAAAGTGTCCGCTGCCATATCGTGGAGAATGGAAATGAAAAGTACGTACCCTCTGTTGTGGTTGCCGACGCGAAAAGCTTCAGTATCTGCAACCTGTAAGGCTTCAAACGCAGTCGTCACTTTGGAACACGCCACAGTGTACTCAGGAAGTTGAAGTTCGTGATCTGGTCGTCTTGTGGACTTGGGAGGGTTCCGTGTGAACGCACTTCAGATACGCTCGACATTTTCATCACACGTGCATGGCCGACCAGCACTCTTCCCTTTGGATCTGCAACCAGCTTTATGCCAGTCACAAATCTACTTGTGCAGAGGCGGCTTCTTGCTGAATCGACGGCGGAATGCACATTTCACTTGAGCAGTGGATTGACTTTGCACAAATTCCTACAAGCAGAATGATTTCTCTTGTGGTCGTGTACTAGCCATGTGGCTACAACAAACAGCAACGGAGCTGTGTCGTAACTTTGGACCTTCCTCTATCCAGTGACATGCTCAATGTGTGTCATCTTTTATAGTCAGTCTTCCTTTTCGAATCACCCGGTACTTGATTCACAGCTATAGTCCCGAAAACCAGTGATATTTGTTGATATCGAATACTTCTATCTCAATTCCGATACGTATTTACTCCATACTTTTCATTTGTAAATGAAAATCACAATATTTAGTACATTGTACAGGATCCATTTAATTTTCTTAACCAGTTTTCGGCAGACAGGGTGACTATCAGACTTTAACCGTAAGGCTGTCCAAACGATACTTGTCCAAGACCAAACTCCAGATTTCCTTATTCGGCTCAGAGCCATCACATCCTGAAAAAATCTCCTGTTCTTCCATTTGCTATATTAAGCTATTCATTCATATCGAACTGCATCGAAAATTTTAAAGAAAAATAAGGAAGTACAGGAACACACCAGTCAGCCTCTACCCCATTAGCCTTTATTATTCTTGTAAATCTAGATTTCGGCTGTAAATAGCCATCTTCAATGCTAAAATAGAAAGAAAAATTACATAATCAAAATTAATTTACTTTACATACAACAATTAGTAAATATCATGTTATCCAATAACACCACTCCACTCTGGTGCACATTCGTTATGTCCGAAAGAACAGATACCACCGTAGTATATGTATGGAATCAAAGTTGGTTACAGAAAAATAGCTAGGTCCATTGTAAGATCAGAACCATTTTTCACTTACAGTGTTATGCATTGAATTACTAACATGGATCTTGAGCAGTAGGTTGCTACAGATATCCCGATGCATTGAAGATCTGCTGATATAGCAGCTACTCCAATTTAGTTTGCGTTTACTGGATAGACTTATAGGAAATTCCTTGTCGTTTTACAACAGGCAGCGTACTGAAACTTTTTGCAGCAGAAAGAGGTTCAAATGGTTCAAATGGCTCTGAGCGCTATGGGACTTAACATCTATGGTCATCAGTCCCCTAGAACTTAGAACTACTTAAACTTAACTAACCTAAGGACATCACACAACACCCAGTCATCACGAGGCAGAGAAAATCCCTGACCCCGCCGGGAAACGAACCCGGGAACCCGTTTGTGGCAGAAAGAGGAACTGAATACTACAGCCGGACCGATTTGTATTAGTAGCAGCAAATACTGAACAAGGAATGTAGCATCATGTGAGTATGAGAAAGTTAACGTTCTTGAAGGAACATCTGCATTGTATTCAGTTACAATGACTATAAATTGTTCACTTCATCTTTAAAATTAGTCTATTTTAAGGCCTCAAATAATATAAAAATTTACTATAGAACCACGTAAAGTTCTTCCTGCTGCATCTTCCAGGAGTTTAAATGCAGTACAATTTTGAGCCTCCGTCGAATTTCTTCTATAAATCTCCACGTAACAACGAAACGTGATTTTGGCAGTAAAAAGATTATCACGGGTCAACAGGACACATACAGATCATGCAGATTATCTAACCTGGTGCACACGAAGTAGTGAAAAACAATTGACGTTCAGTCACGTAGTAATTACAAGTACGTAGTAATCACAATCACAAACGAGCCTAAATACGAAAAATAGCGTGCATTGAGAATGTTGCCTAAGAACGACGTCATCGTTCGACATCACGCACTACGTGCACAAGCTTCCTGTTGTTAGGAGGTGCTGACACTGCTCGATATGGTATCGAATGCTGCTCGAACAGCAGTGACATTTGACTCAAGCGGCGAGCCTTTAAGCGATCGCGAGAAACTAAAAAACTGCCATAAGAACATCGTACACAGGGGTTGGATGAGAACGTGGAAACGCAGCGAGAAATGCTTGCTTGCTAGCCGAGCCAGGAGGTTGCACTGTCGTATTCGACGACGAACGGCAACAGCGAAGTGTCCTCAACACGTTGCATGTGTTAGTCATAGTCAAAACAGTATTCTGTGTTAAGTGAATTCGAACGTCGGCAAATTGTTGGTGGACGTGCGGTGGGTTCTTCGGTAACTAAGGTGTCTGGTCTTTCAAGAAGCACTATATAGAATATTTCTACCGTATGCAGGCAAAGCGTAGAAACGTCATCCCACACGTCGCAACGGGAGGGCAAGTGTGTGTTGAATGCTTGTGACTGATGGTCACTCAATGGCACTGTGAAGAAAACTGGAGAAAACAGCGTCCGTCCCGTCCGCCTGCGACATCGGCATCCCGCATGACGGAACTGCTATGCGGGATGCCGTCGTCACAGCGAGTGACAGCAAAGCAGATTGAAGTCTTTCTCGGCGTATTCCACTGATGAATTCTTCTCGGGTTCAGAAGATGATGGATACGAAAGTCATTGACACGTTTGCGACAAGACGACGCCACCACTCGGCTGATAACCCGAGAACAATTCATCAGCAAAGCAGGTGTTTACAGACGCCGCTGCCGGAGACGAAAACACAGCCTCGCGTCCCAGCCAACGGCCGCAAGGGCCCGCTAACCGAGCTCCGCGGATCGACAGCAGCGCCACAGCACGCGATCAACAAGATGACTATTTTCCTGCACCACTCACGTAATCTGAACTGGTCCGAGAAGATCCGTCTGCTAACCGGCCTTATAAACCGGCAAACCGCCAGCCAGTTGTAGTTCGACACGCCTCCCGAACTTGAAGGGATCTGCCATCCCAGCCGCATAATAGACACGCTTCGTCTGCTGGTAGCCCCGGGTCGTCAGGAGTCGTAGCTTCGGACTGTGACTCGAAAGCGTAACGGTGGTCTGGCCTCCCTGGACAGCTTTGTGTTAATTCCGTGCCAACCACTCCCCAGTAGTATTTTCCTGGTCTTTTCTTTGGTGGATTTTCTCGAGCTTGTGAGGATACATTTTATTTTGTTATTCTTCTGTTATAAAATCCGAAGTGCTTGATTTATATTTTGTTTCGACTACTTTGTCGACTATTATTTGAAATAAAGACAGAATGAGGAATATCGTTCACGGTTTGTCTGACCGTCACACTCGCGAACCCTATCAGCCGCAAAGCTATTCGAAGGGAGCCACATAAAAGGTGACCTGTAGGGCCAGATGGAATTCCAAAACCACTCATCGGTGTTTGCATACCTGTTAGCAGAAAACGTGCTGCCGAGGCTATAAAACCTGGACAACGACGCAATGGATGTAAATCATTTGGTTTGAAACGTCCCCTTAGAACAATTATACATGACTGTGCTTAAGCTGACACACAATATTTTTAGCGCAACGTAATCTGACTTTCAATAAACCCTACAAAAGAATGGCCCTGACTAGCATTAACCTATACCTTTCACAAATCACTTACCTCACAAAAATCTTCGTTACTCGAACTACTGCAATACAGCGAGCGCCACTACTGCCAGCTAAATAAAAGATTCAAACTACTGAAGACACTAACTACTGATAGGCATAGTTAGCAAATGAAAGATTTTGATAGAGAACAAACAATGTATTTACCGTAATAGTCATAACTGACATACAGTCTTACAAATTTCAAAACTCCGCCATCTCTCTCCCCACATCCACCACTGCTGGCGGCTCACATCCAACTGCGCAACGCTACCCGCTGTTCACATCCAGCTGCCCAACACTACAATGGCAGAGGGACAACAATGCAAACTAGCCACAGACTGCACACAGCACAGCCAGTGATTTTCATACAGAGCGCTACGTGGCGTTACCAATAAGAAAACCTAAACAGCCTACTTACAGGTTGAATGTATCTTGTTTGCCAACGTAAGGATTTGCGTGGCCATATAGTGGTATTCCATCAGCTCCAGAGCTGCTCCACAGGGTCTCATTACTGCAACGTATTATAAACTGAAGAGCCAAGGAAACTGGTACACCTGCCTAATATCGTGTAGGACCCCGGCGAGCACGCGACCGTGCCGCTACACGACGTAGCGTGGGCTCGACTAATGTCAGAACTAGTGCTGGAGGAAACTGACACCATGAATCCTGCTGGGCTGTCCATAAATCTGTCTGACTATCTAACATTCTGCGTGGTGTCTGTTTGTTCTAAGTCGTGTCTCCCTACCACTTTCGCGCAAAGACGCCCTGAGCGTGTTTTTTAGAGAATTGACTAGTTTGAACCTGGGACCTGTTGCTGGTAAGGAGACGCCAGATCACACAAGACAGGTATAGCTCAGAAGAGTTCAGTGAGACTAGCGATGATATAACCAAATACTTAATGATTTCAGCGTCAGCTCCACTGCACTCCCTGTAAAAGAATCTTAATACTAACTAAATTTAGAGGAAGGGGTTCAAGGCTTTCCTATTTTTTGTTAGCTGGTAAAATAACGTCGAAAAAGCAGTTAAGTTTACCACTGGAAATTTCATTCTACTCACAAAACATTGTTTATAAATTGCACTGTTGATAAAAGGAAATGTTTTAATACAGGATGATAAAAACCAACTGCGTTCAACAAAAATGTGAACGAATATTCCCTGAGTGGGTTTCCAAGTTCTACAATGGATCGAAGGATGACGTATGCCATATCACATCTATAATCTAGGTTTAAATTAAGTTTCACACAAGAGAAAAACTATCAAAATGGTCTACAGTGACCCTCAATTATCTTTAATTACTTATCTGACTTGTCGTAAATTACAGTGGCTGATGTGACTTCTCAATAATTATATAACAGAAAAATCATCACGTTTCAGATTTCAATTTACGTAGCAAATGCGAATACCATGAGCTTTGATTGACGATCGACACTAGTATTACGCAAAAAAGGGGGTGTAACAGATGAGACTTCTGCAGTTCTGAGTGAAGCTTTATGCGCTGTTATGTGGCATCGCGTGCGTTCATTACCTTGTCGTTGGTTAGGCAGTGTCAGAGGACGGCGGGTAGCGCAGCTCCATACAGCTCGCCGTCTCGGAAGCAATTCTCTCCTAACTTCTCCTTACTACAATTTACCGAAATTGGTTTAAAAAAAGCTATCTGGCTGTGTTTTCAACTGACCAATCAGGGTCTCAATGTTAACCTTAAGCTCCGCCTACAAAAATTCTGTCTATCCAATGAGAAACGTTATACTTTTCGCGGTGGGGCAATGTTTTTAACGTTTGCAACGTAACAGAGACGCGAAAAAGTCTCACGCTAAGACTTGCAGCTGGTGTGGCCCTTCTAGTGTCATCGTAAGATCTATACTGTTCTTCTGGAGGGCTCTTTCTTTTAACATTGGCGGGGGGGAGGTGGTCCTGGCGGTTGCTTTTCGTGGTGGGGCATTGTTTTTAACGTTTGCAACGCAACAGAGACGCGAAAAAGTCTCATGCTAAAACTTGCAGCTGGTGTGGCCCTTTTAGTGTTATCGTAAGATCTATACTGTTCTTCTGGAGGGCTCTTTCTTTTAACATTGGCTGGGGGGAGGTGGTCCTGGCGGTTGCTTTTCGTGGTGAGGCAATGTTTTTAACGTTTGCAACGCAACAGAGACGCGAAAAAGTCTCATGCTAAAACTTGCAGCTGGTGTGGCCCTTTTGGTGTTATCGTAAGATCTATACTGTTCTTCTGGAGGGCTCTATCTTTTAACATGGGGTGGGGGGTGGTCCTGGCGGTTGGCTGGAAACGTGGGTGTCCGTCCTTTATCGTAGGGCCTTCTAGCTTAACAGGGTTCTGCTCTCGGCTTCTGTTCTCGTTTCTCCCCTCGGAACTGTGACTGTCTCACGATGGGAAGGTATGAAACGCATTTAGGCATTCTTGTGTTAGTCTGTGGTATTCCATTTGCTCATTCGTTACTCGTATTAATTTGGGTAATTTAATGTCACGATTTATTCGGAGCTTTGTGACATACTGCTTGATTTGCTCATGTCAGGGTTTTCATGGAAGGTGTTGGATTTGCCTGACACCTTACAAGTACCACGGGGTGGAGAGCTCTTCTGAGCAGCACGTTGCAAGGCATCGCAGATACGCTCAGTAATGTTCACGTCGAGGGAGTTAGGTGGCCAGAGGAAGTGTGTTCCTGGAACCGCTCTGTAGCAATTCTGACGTGTGGGGTGTCGTATTGTACTGCTGGAATTGTCCAAGACCGTCGGGATGCACAGTGGACACGAATGGGTGCAGGTGATCAGATAGGATGCTACATACGGCTCACCTGTCAGAGTCGTATCGAGACGTATCAGGGGTGCCATATCATTCCAAATGCACACGCCCCACACCATTACAAAGCCTTCACCAGCTTGAACAGTCACCTGCTGACATGCAGCGTCCATGGGTTCATGTAGCTGTCTCCATACCTGTACCTGTCCATCCACGCGACACAATTTGAAACGAGATTCGTCCGACCAGGCAACAGGTTACCAGTCATCGACAGTCCTATGTCGGTATTGACGGGCTCCGTCGAGGTGTAAAGGTTTGTGTCATGCACTCATCAAGGGTACACTAGTGGGCCTTCGGCTCCGAAAGCCCATATCGATGATGTTTCGTTGAATGGTTCGCACGCTGACACTTGTTGATAGCCCAGCACTGAAATCTGCAGCAGTTTGCGGAAGGGTTGCACTGCTGCGACGTTGGAAGACACTCTTCAGTCGACGTTGGTCACGTTCTTACAGGATCCTTTTCCGGCCGCTGCGACGTCGAAGATTTGATGTTTTACCGGATTCCTGATATTCACTGAACTGTCGTGAAATGGTCGTGCGGGAAAATCCCCACTTCATCACTACCTCGTAGATACTGTGTCCTGTCGCCCGTGCGCCGATTATAACAGCGGGTTTAAACTTACTTGATAACCTGCCATTGTAGCAGCAGTCATCGATCTAACATTTATGCCAGACACTTGTTGTTTTATATAGGCATTTTCGACCGCAGTGCCATATTCTGCCTGTTTAGATACCTCCGTATTTGAATACCCATGCTTTAGTGTATGACCACCTTAACTGACGAGGACCGTCCAAGGGTACAGTCTGTGATTTCGTCAGTCATACGACCACATCGCAGTCTGAGAGATCGATCCGCCGGATGTGATTCTCTCCATAAACAGAAGAACGGCTGCGTTAGCGAAAGAGTACACAGCCAGTCGCAGTACTTCTGCTTGCCGCGAGGCGCCGCTAGGCCACTTCACGTGCAGCAGGAGAGCAGTGCAGTTGTGGCAGTCTACAGTTCGTAGCCGTGGTCAGTGGTCAGCCAGCGCCGATGTTAGTCATCGCCTGCGGCTCAGTCACTGCTGCCATCAAGTCTTTGTAGCCCAGTGCCAAGTTAGTCTTCAAATACACCGGATTCGACATTCCAGATTACGAGAGATTAATTCGCCACTGTAAGATTTCTGACATGTAAATTATGTCAATTTACAGACGCTTAGTCTAGTCGCGTCTTCTATAATTGGCAGTCAACCGATCATGGGCTACAGCAAAGTTAAGTAATAAATACTTTCATATTTTGTACTACTGCTAGTTAATTGTGTTTTCTTGTTGTAGCTACAGAGCTGTCTTGGCATAGTAGAACCCCCGTTTCCACCTCCTTGGCTACCTCATATTTGCCACCTCACGTTGATGGACTCGATTACGGTGGAAGGTCGAGAGCCATCACAGTGTTTGTTCCCCAGTGGCGATGCTGTTTTCCTAGACGACGGGGTCTGTGTTCACACAGCTTGCAAAATCTGGACCATTTTCTGTGAACACGAGAATGAATCGAACCACCTCCCCTGGTTCAAATGGCTCTGAGCACTATGGGACTTAACATCTATGGTCATCAGTCCCCTAGAACTTAGAACTACTTAAACCTAACTAACCTAAGGACATCACACACATCCATGCCCGAGGCAGGATTCGAACCTGCGACTGTAGCAGTCGCGCGGCTCCGGAATGAGCGCCTAGAACCGCTAGACCACAGCGGCCGGCCCTCCCCTGGTCATCGCAGTCTTACTGAGACTATGTTGTCTGCTTCGGAGACAAGGATGTCTGAACGCTGCCCACTTCCGTCAGTGTTTGCGTCTATTTTGTAGGAAGAATAACATAGCATTCCCTGTATTTGTCCATTTCAAGATGACTGAAAGCTGCTTTAAATGCCAACGATGTTTGTACAGCGTATTAGCCGCGGTGCCAACGGCCTTGCCGCAGTGGTGACACCGGTTCCCGTCAGATCACCGAAGTTAAGCGCTGTCGGGATGGGCTAGCACTTGGATGGGTGACCATCCGGACTCCCGAGCACTGGCAAGCGTGGTGCACTCAGTCCTTGTGAGGCAAACTGAGGAGCTACTTGATTGAGAAGTAGCGGCTCCGGTCTGGGAAACTGACATACGGCCGGGAGAGCGGTGTGCTGACCACATGCCCCTCCATATCGGCATCCAGTGACGCCTGTGTTCTGAGGATGACACGGCGACCGGTCGGTACCTTTGAGCCTTCATGGCCTGTTTGGGAGGAGAGGATTAGCCTCGGTAATGTGGTGTGGTTTTGTTTTTCCATATTTCCCGCTACCCCCTCTAAGTTTCGGTAGGCCAGAAATTTCATAGAAACGTTGTACTTCACCTCTTTGATCACCTGAATGGTTCGGAAAAACAGGTATAAGCAACTATTGGGGGGATTCTGAGGTTCATCGTTAATTTTGTTCCTTTCTTCCAATATCTACATCTACATCTACATCTACACCCATACTCCGCAAGCCACCTGACGGTATGTGGCGGAGGGTACCTTCAGTACCTCTATCGGTTCTCCCTTCTATTCCAGTCTCGTATTGTTCGTGGAAAGAAGGGTTGTCGGTATGCCTCTGTGTGGGCTCTAATCTCTCTGATTTTATCCTCATGGTCTCTTCGCGAGATATACGTAGGAGGGAGCAATATACTGCTGGACTCTTCGGTGAAGGTATGTTCTCGAAACTTTGACAAAAGCCCGTACCGAGCTACTGAGCGTCTCTCCTGCAGAGTCTTCCACTGGAGTTTATCTATCATCTCCGTAATGCTTTCGCGATTACTAAATGATCCTGTAACGAAGCGCGCTGCTCTCCGTTGGATCTTCTCTATGTCTTGTATCAACCCTATCTGATACGGATCCCACACTGCTGAGCAGTATTCAAGCAGTGGGCGAACAAGCGTACTGTAACCTACTTCCTTTGTTTTCGGATTGCATTTCCTTAGGATTCTTCCAATGAATCTCAGTCTGGCATCTGCTTTACCGACAATCAACATTATATGATCATTCCATTTTAAATCACTCCTAATGCGTACTCCCATATAATTTATGGTATTAACTGCTTCCAGTTGCTGACCTGCTATTTTGTAGCTAAATGATAAAGGATCTATCTTTCTGTGTATTCGCAGCACATTACACTTGTCTACATTGAGATTCAGTTGCCATTCCCTGCACCATGCGTCAATTCGCTGCAGATCCTCCTGCATTTCAGTACAATTTTCCATTGTTACAACCTCTCGATACACCACAGCATCATCTGTAAAAAGCCTCAGTGAACTTCCGATGTCATCCACCAGGTCATTTATGTATATCGTGAATAGCAACGGTCCTATGACACTCCCCTGCGGCACACCTGAAATTACTCTTACTTCGGAAGACCTCTCCATTGAGAATAACATGCTGCGTCCTGTTATCTAGGAACTCCTCAATACAATCACACAATTGGTCTGATAGTCCATATGCTCTTACTTTGTTCATTAAACGACTGTGGGCAACTGTATCGAACGCCTTGCGGAAGTCAAGAAACACGGCATCTACCTGTGAACCGGTGTCTATGGCCCTCTGAGTCTCGTGGACGAATAGCGCGAGCTGGGTTTCACATGACCGTCTTTTTCGAAACCCATGCTGATTCCTACAGAGTAGATTTCTAGTCTCCAGAAAAGTCATTATACTCGAACACAATACGTGTTCCAAAATTCTACAACTGATCGACGTTAGAGATATAGGTCTATAGTTCTGCACATCTGTTCGACGTCCCTTCTTGAAAACGGGGATGACCTGTGCCCTTTTCCAATCCTTTGGAACGCTACGCTCTTCTAGAGACCTACGGTACACCGCTGCAAGAAGGGGGGCAAGTTCCTTCGCGTACTCTGTGTAAAATTGAACTGGTATCCCATCAGGTCCAGAGACCTTTCCTCTTTTGAGCGATTTTAATTGTTTCTCTATCCCTCTGTCGTCTATTTCGATATCTACCATAGGCTTAAAAAATTCCACATGGGTATGCAGTCGTAGGTTCAACATTTCAGATTCCAGAAGAATGGTGAACTACGTTGTGTCCAGTCACATTAATCTGACTAATTGTCAAAAACCAGAATAATCAACTTTTTTCTGGGCTGACCGCTGCGAGAGGTGCAGTGCGAGAGTAAACGTGGTTCAGGAAGGTACCGACACAGTTGTGGGGTCATGCCAGCTGCGCCGGTTTCTCGGTTCAGGTCGAATGGTGCAGACAGCCCGGTAGAAGCGGTCGCGCAGATTCCCGATTGGATTTACATTCGTTGAGTTTTTCGAACGAAGCCCGTACATTGCGAGTTGTTTGGCACGTTGCATTGTCCTGCTGGTAGATAGCATCGTCCCAACGAAAAATGAACATCGTGTAGGAGTGGACATGTTATCCAAGAACAGATGCACACTTGTGTTGATTAACTGCGCCTTCCGGAATGACGTGATCTCCCTGGGAATATCACGAAAACATTCCCCAGGACGAGAATTCTTCCGGGTTGTATGGCCGTGGTCCATGGAACTTTTCTATCCTTGACGTTTCGTCCAAAGCTACGTTGGACGTCTTCGGAGGTTCTCCTTGTTCTGCTGAGCCTTGCCGACTGACGAGTCAGACGTCGAAGAACGGCCTAGATACCGTGGAAAGTGGGCGTGGTAAAGTGGGCGGGGTCTGGATTTCACGTGATAGCAGAGATAAACCTTGTCAAGGATAAAAAATAACTATCGATCATAGTAAAACTGTAAAAAAGTAATGGATCAAATCGGCAAGATTTTAAGAAAACATAGCGTTCGACCGATTTTCAGAACAAATAAGAAAATAGGCCAAGCACTTCGTTCCGTTAAGGACAGACATCGTCTCTGTCTGCAAGTGGTGTATACAAGATTCCGTATACATGTGGTAGGGTCTACATAGGAACTACAAAGAGAAGTGTGAATATGCGGTTGAAGGAACATAAAAGTCTTTGCCGACTAAGGAAAATAGATAAGTCAGCCGTGGCGGACATGCTCTTTGGTCGGGTGATCACGTAGCGAAATTTTCGGAAACTGAAGTTTTATGTACTATGACGAACTACTATCAACGGCTATATAGAGAAGCCATCGAAATACACTCCTGGAAATTGAAATAAGAACACCGTGAATTCATTGTCCCAGGAAGGGGAAACTTTATTGACACATTCCTGGGGTCAGATACATCACATGATCACACTGACAGAACCACAGGCACATAGACACAGGCAACAGAGCATGCACAATGTCGGCACTAGTACAGTGTATATCCACCTTTCGCAGCAATGCAGGCTGCTATTCTCCCATGGAGACGATCGTAGAGATGCTGGATGTAGTCCTGTGGAACGGCTTGCCATGCCATTTCCACCTGGCGCCTCAGTTGGACCAGCGTTCGTGCTGGACGTGCAGACCGCGTGAGACGACGCTTCATCCAGTCCCAAACATGCTCAATGGGGGATAGATCCGGTGATCTTGCTGGCCAGGGTAGTTGACTTACACCTTCTAGAGCACGTTGGGTGGCACGGGATACATGCGGACGTGCATTGTCCTGTTGGAACAGCAAGTTCCCTTGCCGGTCTAGGAATGGTAGAACGATGGGTTCGATGACGGTTTGGATGTACCGTGCACTATTCAGTGTCCTCTCGACGATCACCAGTGGTGTACGGCCAGTGTAGGAGATCGCTCCCCACAGCATGATGCCGGATGTTGGCCCTGTGTGCCTCGGTCGTATGCAGTCCTGATTGAAGCGCTCACCTGCACGGCGCCATACACGCATACGACCATCATTGGCACCAAGGCAGAAGCGACTCTCATCGCTGAAGACGACACGTCTCCATTCGTCCCTCCATTCACGCTTGTCGCGACACCACTGGAGGCGGGCTGCACGATGTTGGGGCGTGAGCGGAAGACGGCCTAACGGTGTGCGGGACCGTAGCCCAGCTTCATGCAGACGGTTGCGAATGGTCCTCGCCGATACCCCAGGAGCAACAGTGTCCCTAATTTGCTGGGAAGTGGCGGTGCGGTCCCCTACGGCACTGCGTAGGATCCTACGGTCTTGGCGTGCATCCGTGCGTCGCTGCGGTCCGGTCCCAGGTCGACGGGCACGTGCACCTTCCGCCGACCACTGGCGACAACATCGATCTACTGTGGAGACCTCACGCCCCACGTGTTGAGCAATTCGGCGGTACGTCCACCCGGCCTCCCGCATGCCCACTATACGCCCTCGCTCAAAGTCCGTCAACTGCACATACGGTTCACGTCCACGCTGTCGCGGCATGCTACCAGTGTTAAAGACTGCGATGGAGCTCCGTATGCCACGGCAAACTGGCTGACACTGACGGCGGCGGTGCACAAATGCTGCGCAGCTAGCGCCATTCGACGGCCAACACCGCAGTTCCTGGTGTGTCCGCTGTGCCGTGCGTGTGATCATTGCTTGTACAGCCCTCTCGCAGTGTCCGGAGCAAGTATGGTGGGTCTGACACACCGGTGTCAATGTGTTCTTTTTTCCATTTCCAGGAGTGTATATAAACATGGGGATAATTTTAACAGAAAAGAAGAAGCTATGGAACTCAGCGATATATGGACAGTGGCGCTACAGAATTGGTGAGAAGTTTTTATCTTTGACGTACTATGATCGATAGTTATACTTGACAAGGTTTATCTCTGCTATCATGTGAAATCCAGACCACGGCAAACAACCCGGAAGAGTTCTCGGCAGTTGAAACATCCGGTCGTGAAAGCCTTCATTGTATGATTCCCCGGGTCATACCGCTCTAAGGCCTCGACCATTGTGACGATTGTTGAAGGACGTTCCCATCACGTCGCACGCACCACCGGCCGTCTTTCTGATGAAGCATAAAACGTGACTGAGATGAAAATGCCACTCAGTGGACGTCCAGTTGTGGTGACTGAGTGAAAATTCTACCATTTGTCGCAGATGGAGAGCAGTCAGCAGTGCTGCGTGAACTGGACGCTGCTGCAGAGGCCCATACACATGAATCTTCGCTAAGCGGCGTGGCATTTTGGTGCAGCTGGGCGGTCGGTTATTTAACATCTGCACGTCTATTCACGTTGCTACACCCCTGTCATATGTGATGCGTGATACACTACACTAAGTATCCTCGGTGCCGGTTTTGGAAAGCATCATTTCGCCATACTTTAAACACGACTGCTCGCTAACAGTTCACAATCTTAGCTGTTTCGGAAATGCTTCCATCCTTGGCCCGACTGCCAATGATCATGCTATTTTAGACGTCAGATAAATAGGTCCGTTTCCTCATTACGACCACTGCACCGTTTTCCGCATCCCCTCCTACTGCTAGTGCTGCAACCTATTGCTGCAACCTACCATCCATGAGCGGTTACTGCAGGCTTACGTCGATCATAGGCGGTGGTTACGTTACTCTGACTGTCCCGTGTGCTTTGAAAATTTATAAACATTGCTATCGACTGCTATAGTAAAGGAAATTTACTTATCCTCAAGATGCATTTCGCGATTGCCCTACTGACTTCACGTGACACCAGTACTCCTCAGGGATTGTCGATTAGACTGTTTGGCAAAATTTTACTTCCTTCCTCTATAACAAACAGACCGGAAACTTTTCGACTCTGTAATTGCAGAACAGGGAATCAGTGATCATAAGGCCGTTGCAGCATCCCTGAATATGGAAGTTAATAGGAATATAAAAAAGGGAGGAAGGTTTATCTGTTTAGCAAGAGTAATAGAAGGCAGATTTCAGACTACCTAACAGATCGAAACGAAAATTTCTGTTCCGACACTGACAATGTTCATTGTTTATGGAAAAAGTTCAAGGCAATCGTAAAATGCGTTTTAGACAGGTACGTGCCGAGTAAAACTGTGAGGGACGGGAAAAACCCACTGTGGTTCAACAACAAAGTTAGGAAACTCCTGCGAAAGCAAAGAGCTTCACTCCAAGTGTAAACGCAGCCAAAACCTCTCACATAAACAGAAGCTAAACGATGTCAAAGTTTGCGTAAGGAGGGCTATGCGTGAAGCGTTCAGTGAATTCGAAAGTAAAATTCTATGTACCGACTTGACAGAAAATCCTAGGAAGTTCTGGTCTTACGTTAAATCAATAAGTGGCTCGAAACAGCATGTCCAGACACTCCGGAATGATGATGGCATTGAAACAGAGGATGACACGCGTAGAGCTGAAATACTAAACACCTTTCTCCAAAGCTGTTTCATAGAGGAAGACCGCACTGCAGTTCCTTCTCTAAATCCTCGCACAAACGAAAAAATGGCTGACATCGAAATAAGTGTCCAAGGAATAGAAAAGCAACTGGAGTCACTCAACAGAGGAAAGTCCACTGGACCTGACGGGATACCAATTCGATTCTACACAGAGTACGCGAAAGAATTTGCCCCCCTTCTAACAGCCGTGTACCGCAAGTCTCTAGAGGAACGGGAGGTTCCAAATGATTAGAAAAGAGCACAGGTAGTCCCAGTCTTCAAGGAGGGTCGTCGAGCAGATGCGCAAAACTATAGACCTATATCTCAGACGTCGATCTTTTGTAGAATTTTAGACCACGATTTTTGCTCGCGTATCATGTCGTTTTTGGAAACCCAGAATCTGCTCTGTAGAAATCAACATGGATTCCGGAAACAACGATCATGTGAGACCCAACTCGCTTTATTTGTTCGTGAGACCCAGAAAATATTAGATATAGGCTCCCAGGAAGGTGCTATTTTCCTTGACTTCCGGAAGGCGTTCGATACAGTTCCGCACTGTCGCCTGATAAAAGTAAGAGCCTACGGAATTATCAGACCAGCTGTATGGCTGGATTGAAGAGATTTTAGCAAACAGAACACAGCATGTTGTCCTCAGTGGCGAGACGTCTACAGACGTTAAAGTAACCTCTGGCGTGCCACAGGGGAGTGTTATGGGACCATTGCTTTTCACAATATATATAAATGACCTAGTGGATAGTGTCGGAAGTTCCATGCGGCTTTTCGCGGATGATGCTGCAATATACAGAGAAGTTGCAGCATTAGAAAATTGCAGCGAAATGCAGGAAGATCTGCAGCGGATAGGCACTTGGTGCAGGGAGTGGCAACTGACCCTTAGCATAGACAAATGTAATGTACTGCGAATACATAGAAAGAAGGATCCTTTATTGTATGATTATATGATAGCGGAACAAACACTGGTAGCAGTTACTTCTGTAAAATATCTGGGAGTATGCGTGCGGAACGATTTGAAGTGGAATGATCATATAAAATTAATTATTGGTAAGGCGGGTACCAGGCTGAGATTCATTGAGAGAGTCCTTAGAAAATGTAGTCCATCAACAAAGGAGGTGGCTTACAAAACACTCGTTTGACCTATACTTGAGTATAGCTCATCAGTGTGGGATCCGTACCAGATCGGGTTGACGGAGGAGATAGAGAAGATCCAAAGAAGAGCTGCGCTTTTAGTCACAGGGTTATTTGGTAAGCGTGATAGCGTTACGGAGATGTTTAGCAAACTCAAGTGACAGACTCTACAAGAGAGGCGCTCTGCATCGCGGTGTAGCTTGCTCGCCAGGTTTCGAGAGAGTGCGTTTCTGGATGAGGTATCGAATATATTGCTTCCCCCTACTTATACCTCCCGAGTAGATCACGACTGTAAAGTCAGAGAGATTCGAGCGCGCACGGAGGCTTTCAGACAGTCGTTCTTACCGCGAAGCATACGCGACTGGAACAGAAAAGGGAGGTAATGACAGTGGCACGTAAAGTGCCCTCCGCCACACACCGGTGGGTGGCTTGCGGAGTATAAGTGTAGATGTAGATGTAGACTCAGTTTTTGTCGGTCACTGTATTTCTACGACATCAATTGGCTGCAACGAAACGTGAGGCAAAGATGCGTTCCTGCGTGCCGTTAGTGAGAAAAGCCTCGCCCTTACTCCGGTGATAGCGGTCGTTGGGCCTATGGCCCTCTGGGTCGCCACATTGTGAGCGTTGTCCCCCCATCGGGTCTTCGATGCGATTATCGGGGATCTCCCTCCCCCCCTCCCACTCCCCTATTGGTGTTTACGTTACACAGGCCAAACAAGCAGATAATGGTGGCGCACAGCACGCTGTTCGCATCCAAACCGGACGACGAAAACTGCTTATCTGAGCGGGCACGGGAGCTGTTTAGTGGCGCGGCGCTAGTTGAGTGTTCTGTGGGGCATGCAGCAGCCGGAAGCCGGCAATTATGAAGGAAAAATGACACTCCTCAGCGCTCTTCATCGTCTTCTACTATTCCTCCTTCTTCGTATTGTCTTTAAGACATCCAAGAACGACGTCCCAATTTCCGCTATTAACCCGCGGCCGTATAATTTAGACGACTGGAGACGATACTTCATGAAACGGACCAGACTGCGTACCGAGACAGTCGCAGTACAAGCAAAAATGCGGATATCTGTTACGTAGCTACATAATTGCTTGCTGCACGGGATACTGATCTTGTAGACGCCAACACTAATTTAATTCTACACTACGCTACGTGAAACACCCCTTCGACTCCAACCACGACCATGCCCCCTTTTCACAAAACATATCTATGCGACGCCTAGAAAAGATAAAAGTCCAAAGATTGCATGAAACACAAGGTACGAAATGATGTGGGAGTTCACAGAGTGTAACGTCATAAACAGACACACACACACATACACACACACACACACACACACACACACACACAGAGAGAGAGAGAGAGAGAGAGAGAGAGAGAGAGAGAAAGCGAGAGGGATACGTCCTTTGTCATTTCCAACATGTCTCTTTTTACACAAAATATTGCAAAACATGTTTATAATACCAGGAATCAAATACATGGTACTCATATATTCAGTAACTTACCAGGTCTTGTAAAGCCGCGAGGGACTAGCCGAGCGGTCTGAGGCGCTGCAGTCATAGACTTTGCGGCTGGTCCCGGCGGAGGTTCGAGTCCTCCCTCGGGCATGGGTGTGTGTGTTTGTCCTTAGGATGATTTAGGTTAAGTAGTGTGTAACCTTAGGGACTGATGACCTTAGCAGTTAAGTCCCATAGATTTCACACACATTGGAACATTTTATTGGTGTTGTAAATGATAAAGATCGGTTTCAGAGTGAATTAAAGAACTTCTTGTTGGCCAACTCCTTGTACTCCATCGATAAATATCTTCACACGGATTATAGCTCATAACTCTGTTTGCATAAGAATTGTACAATATCTATGTGTCTGAGTAAAAATAAAAAAATAAAAAAAATACTTTGACTCTTCCTACATCCCCGAGACTTCTCTGCAAGTGATCCATGGAAAACAATAAATGTAATGTAGAGAGAGAGAGATAGAGAGAGAGAGAGAGAGAGAGAGAGAGAGAGAATCACTGAAATGATACAGGATTTGGGATGGACATCATTAACGGAAAGGCGTGTTTCTTTGTAGTGGAGTATTCTCACAAATTCCAGTCAACAACCCTCTCCTCCGAATGCGAAAATATTGTGTTGACGCCGACCTACATAGCGAGAAACGATCACCATGATAAAATAAGGGAAATCAGAGCTCTTACTTAAAGATATAGGTGTTCGTTCTTTCCGCGCGCTATACGAGATTGGAATAACAGAGAATTGTGAAGGTGGTCCGATAAACCCTCTGCCAGGCACAGAAATGTGACTGTAGAGTAACCACATATTTCAAACTATCCTTCATAACATAAACGATAGTTTAACAGAAATTATAAACTCCGTGGCGTCTTCAGGTGCGACTTCTTCAGAAGCAATGCAATAACACTAGGCCTAAACGTAGACATCATGAACAAAAGATGAGATTCTAATCGGAGACACTTCTCAAAAACAGTGTTAGTCATGGCGTAGTGATTTCGAAAGCATTATGGTATTAAGGAGTGGCGCCACGTTACACTCTGCGAATTACCGAGGCGTTTCGCTTTGTACTTTGTGTTTCATGCAAACTTTGCACATCTTCGGGGCTTCTTTTTAGGCGTCGGATCGATATGTTTTGTGAAATCGGCCCAAAATTGCGACTGATGGAGTCCGGCAGTTGGACACTGCTTAACATTACCTCTGCTATTTTTACTCGGTAATCATCATACGTTTCCTTTCTCTGACCGTATGTAAGTATTGAAATATCCATATCGGACACATATAAAAAAGACTTCGGTGCGTCTTTCGTTCCCAAGAGTGTGACTCATGATGATGACGCATGATCCGCACTTGTTTCCACGAGTCGGACTCGCCTTAATACGGCAAGGTTAATCCTTTGTTATTCTTTCTTTTCTTCCAGCGTCTGTTTTCGTTTCAGGATATTTCTGTTTGCTGTCTTGGAACGGCTTTCTGCCTGTGTTCTTTTCGCTCCTGTCTATAAGCTTTTTCCTTGAAAAGTCTCTCCTTTCCGATACTTTTTCTCTTATTCTTTTCCAAGTCTTTCCTGACCTCTTGAATCTATACTGTTGTCAGTCTCTTTCCCTTAAGGTAGTTGAAGATCTGGTTGGTGAGTACCGTCATTGATTCTATAATTCTGTCCAAAAATTAGTATTTTCTTCTTTCTTGCTCTTTCAGATACGGTTTCTCTGTTTTGATATACTTCGTTACTTCCTGATTTCCCAAATGTTGCATTTTTCTGAAGATCTAATTTTTCTGTCTAATTCTTCTTCTTATTTATGAAGCGTACACTGTAATACTAGACATTCCTGCAAATGCCTGGCAATTTTTTTAACTCCTTTGTTCTTTCTCCCCACCATGAGTGTAGCAAATTTGGAGTATGTTCAGAAGAGGTAGAGAGAAACCGTCCCTGTGCCTGAAACATTATTTACTTTAGAAGGTCGAAGTATCTCGCCCATAAATTTGAGTTTGGAGACTGTGTCAAATTATATTTGTTTTGTTTCTTACAAGACTTTCCTCGATCCTTCTGCTGTTTTTTGATACTTGCGTATGCCATCGCAGACCACTCTCTCTCTCTCTCTCTCTCTGTCTCTCTCTCTCTCTCCCTCCTTTCCCACCCAATTATTTATAATAGCAGCATCGGAAAACCAGATTATGAATTGCTTTGTTTATGATTTCTTAATCTTTTCTGCGCTTTTCTCGGGTTTGCAGCCGGATCTTCAAGTCAATTTGAAAACTGTTTCGAGCTCCCATCTGTCCGTCATCTTCAGGTGAGAAACTGCCTTGCTCTCATCAGACTTATACAACGACCAACCGTGCAGTATGAAGCATTCAAGACCCATTTTTATTAAAGATACGGGTCAGGAATATCTCATACTTTTGTCCGAGTATGGAGTTAAGATCCGTCATCAGCTTCGTGATTAAATTCTGTATTTGGGTCGAGATGGGGTAATAAGGTATTAAAATGTGAACTGGTGATCCAGTATCATTCGACGCGGGTAGGTGTTGCGGAGATTTCTGCTGATGCTTCATCCATTAGATGAAACCACTCGACAGTCAACGTAACGGATTTTCTGAAATGTGTTAAGGATACCGGCTGCCGTAATTCTCAAGATAAAATGACGTTGTGAATTGTTGTGGAGTATGATCGTGATTTGCAGGCCGGTGTGACCAAGCGGTTGTAGGCGCTTCAGTCTGGAACCGCGGGACCGCTACGCTCGCAGGTTCGAATCCTGCCACGGCCATAGGGGTGTCTGATGTCCTCAGTTTAGTTAGGTTTAAGTAGTTCTAAATTCTAGGCGACTGATGACCTCAGATGTTGTCCCATAGTGCTCAGAGCAATTTGAACCATTTTTTGATAGTGATTTGCTGGCGGAATTGTTACTGTATTTACTATGATAACGCGAACGGCCGGATAGGAATTACTCGCCTGTATCAGCCGTTCAACTCAGAACAGCATTTGCAGCACAGATGTCCATCTACGTTGATACTACGCAAGCCACCGAACGGTGCGTGGAGACCGGTACCCTGTACCACTACTAGCCATTCCATTTCCTGCTGCACTCGCAAATACAGCGGTGGTAAAACGACTATCTACATGCCTCTGTATGAGCCACAATTTGTCTTATTTTCGCAGTCTTTATGGGCAGTGTATGTTGACGGCAGTAGAATCGTTGTGCAGTCAGCTTCAAATGCCCGCTCTCTAAATTTTCTCAATAGTGTACCTCGAAAAGAGGAGTCTCTCCAGGGATTCCTATTTGTGTTCCCGAAACATCCCTGAAACAGGCGTTGTCAGAATCTACCGGTAACAAATCTAGCCACTATCCTACATCTACATCTACATCCATACTCCGCAAGTCACCTGACGGTGTGTGGCGGAGGGTACCTTGAGTATCTCTATCGGTTCTCCCTTCTATTCCAGTCTCGTATTGTTCGTGGAAAGAAGGGTTGTCGGTATGCCTCTGTGTGGGTTCTAATCTCTCTGATTTTATCCTCATGGTCTCTTCGCGAGATATACGTAGGAGGGAGCAATATACTGCTTGACTCTTCGGTGAAGCTATGTTCTCGAAACTTTGACAAAAGCCCGTACCGAGCTACTGAGCGTCTCTCCTGCAGAGTATTCCACTGGAGTTTATCTATCATCTCCGTAACGCTTTCGCGATTACTAAATGATCCTGTAACGAAGCGCGCTGCTCTCCGTTGGATCTTCTCTATATCTTCTATCAACCCTACCTGGTACGGATCCCACACTGCTGAGCAGTATTCAAGCAGTGAGGGAACAAGCGTACTGTAACCTACTTCCTTTGTTTTCGGATTGCATTTCCTTAGGATTCTTCCAATGAATCTCAGTCTGGCATCTGCTTTACCGACGATCAACATTATATGATCATTCCATTTTAAATCACTCCTAATGCGTACTCCCAGATAATTTATGGTATTAACTGCTTCCAGTTTCTGACCTGCTATTTTGTAGCTAAATTATAAAGGATCTTTCTTTCTATGTATTCGCAGCACATTACACTTGTCTACATTGAGATTCAATTGCCATTCCCTGCACCATGCGTCAATTCGCTGCAGATCCTCCTGCATTTCAGTACAATTTTCCATTGTTACAACCTCTCGATACACCACAGCATCATCTGCAAAAAGCCTCAGTGAACTTCCGATGTCATCCACCAGGTCATTTATGTATATTGTGAATAGCAACGGTCCTATGACACTCCCCTGCGGCACACCTGAAATCACTCTTACTTCGGAGGATTCTCTCCATTGAGAATGACAGATTGCGTCCTGTTATCTAGGAACTCCTCAATCCAATCACACAATTGGTCTGATAGTCCATATGCTCTTACTTTGTTCATTAAACGACTGTGGGGAACTGTATCGAACGCCTTGCGGAAGTCAAGAAACACGGCATCTACCTGTGAACCCGTGTCTATGGCCCTCTGAGTCTCGTGGACGAATAGCGCGAGCTGGGTTTTACATGACGGCCTTTTGGAAACCCATGCTGATTTCTACAGAGTAGATTTCTAGTCTCCAGAAAAGCCATTATACTCGAACACAATACGTGTTCCAAAATTCTACAACTGATCGACGTTAGAGATATAGGTCTATAGTTCTGCACATCTGTTCGACGTCCCTTCTTGAAAACGGGGATGACCTGTGCCCTTTTCCAATCCTTTGGAACGCTACGCTCTTCTAGAGACCTACGGTACACCGCTGCAAGAAGGGGGGCAAGTTCCTCCTCTGAATTACTTCGAAGTATCCCTTCAATCCGACCGCGTACGGGGACCAACGCTCGAGCAGTACTCAATAATAGGTCGCACCTGCGTTCTATATGCGGTCTCCTTTACAAGTGTACCACACTTTCCTAAAATTCTCCCAATAAACCGAAGTCTGCACTCATTAGACTACTCACTCTATTCAGAAGATTTCGTTGCCAAAGTAACGAGTAAGGACCACGCGTTGTTAGTACAACGCAGCTGTGCAGAAAACAGTTTCCCGAAATTGACAACTGAAGAATGTTCAATACGTAACGGTGTATAGGTACAAGCAGATGTCGATGAAAATGGAAGGACAAGGGAGACGTCGTCATGGTGAGCACAGTCTACATTTACATCTACATGGTTACTCTGCAGTTCACACTTAAGTGCCTGGCAGAGGGTTCATCGAACCATTTTCAAACTACTTTTCTACAATTCCATTCTCGAATGGCGCGTGGGAAAAAGGAACACCTAAATCTTTCCGTTCGAGCTCAGATTTCTCTTATTTTATTTTGATGATCATTTCTCCCTCCATAGGTGGGTGCCAACAAAATATTTTCGCATTCGGAAGAGAAATTTCGTGATTGAAATTTCGTAAACAGATTTCACCGCAAAGAATGTTTCAGCGACTGACACCCCAACTCGCGTATCATACCAGTGACACTCTCACACCTATTGCGCGATAACACGAAACGGGCTGCCCTTGTTTGCACTTTTTCGTTGTCCTCCGTCAATCCTACCTGGTGAGGATCCCACACCGCGCAGCAGTATGCCAGCAGAGGACGGACAAGTGTAATGTAGGGTGTCTCTTTAGTGGGTTTGTTTCATCTTCTAAGTGTTCTGCCAACAAACGTAGTCTTTGTTTCGCCTTCTCCAAAGTATTGTCTATGTGGTCTTTCCAATTTAAGTTGCTCGTAATTGCAATTCGTAGGTATTTAGTCGAATTGACAGCCCTTAGCTTTGCGCGATTTATCGTATACCCAAAATTTATCGGATTTCTTTTAGTACCCATGTGGATGACCTCGCACTTTCCTTCGTTTAGTGTCAATTGCCACTTTTCGCACCATACAGAAATGCTCTCTAGATCATTTTGTAATTGTAATTGATACGGGTCTGTAATTCAATGGGTTACTCCTATTTCCTTTCTTGAATATTGGTGTGACCTGTGCTACTTTCCAGTCTTTAGCAACAGACCTTTCGTCAAGTGAACATGACGATACGTTTCAAGAAGCATATTCAATTAATGCCATCGTGTAAAAACTGTGCTTGTGATTGATTACAACAAGAATATGCGTCATGTGTATAGGACTTACTCCGAGGCAGCCTCAGCCTGAAAGTATACTATCAGAAGATTTTCGCAACTTCGTTCGACGTTGTGTGCTTCTATTCATACGTTCTGTACAAAAAGCGCGGACGCGAAATACAGCATATTAAAAATAAGCGCCGGCCGCTGTGACCGAGCTGGTCTAGGCGCTTCAGTCTGGAACCGCGCGACCGCTACGCTCGCAGGTTCGAATCCTGCCTCGGCCATGGATGTGTGTGGTGTCCTTAGGTAAGTTAGGTTTAAGTAGTTTTAAGTTCTAGGGTGACATTAAGAACACCTTTCAAAGATTACGTAATCTGTCATGTACATTATATATTAAAATTGTTTTTTATGATTTCTTTTCTAGACTCTGTAATCATTCTAAATTTTTCTGTAAAATTTAAAGCAAAATTATAAGTCTTAGTAGCGAATGTGTGTTTTCACAACAAATGTCATATTCCTAGACGTTTCTTTGAAAAGAATGTTGTGAATAAAAGTCAACGACAGTTAACGAAATTCGCATTCTTAAGAATGGTTTTGCGGTTACCATCAGGCAGCGCTTCACTCGGTGTACACATTACAGAAATGGCGTTGATATTGCCAAGATTCTGAACTCTACTTCTTCATCAGTAGTTATTTAAAACGTATGTTTTATTTTTTTTGCGGTGGGCGTGAAGTACCGCCCCCGCCCCCTCGGTAGTGTACGCTATGGAAAATGCGTTGGTAATGCTATGGTTAATGATTACTTGTCTGTAACCTCTCCACAACAAGGATCAAAAATTTGACGTCCATCTGGAACACCAACACGACTAGTCTGGCAGGAACAGCATTTTCCCGAAATTTTTCCAATCACGATGAGGAAACGACCATAATAGAAAATCACCCGTACGTCAGAGAATGTTCCTGCGCTCAGCCCTTGTGAGGTAAAGTGAGGAGCTACTTGATTGAGAAGTAGCGGCTCCGGTCTTGGAAACTGAGATACTGCCGGGAGAGCAGCTGACCACATGCCGCTCCATATCCGCATCCAGTGTCACCTATGGTCTGAGAGTGACACGGCGGCCCGTCGGTACCGTTGGGCCTTCATGACCTGTTCGGGAGGAGTTTAGTCTTTGCTTCTCTGGTGGGACCGGCAACTCTGCGCTAATGCCGCTGCTGCCGGTCGTTAAGCGAAGACCGTCGGCCACTGCGTTGCTCGGGATGAGAAGTACACTACTGGCCATTAGAATTGCTACAACACGAAGATGAAGTGCTACAGACGCGAAATTTAACCGACAGGAATAAGATGCAGTGATATGCTAATGATTAGCTTTTCAGAGCCTTCAAAGAAGGTTGGCGCCGGTGGCGACACCTACAACGTGCTGACATGAGGAAAGTTTCCATCCGGTTTCTGATGCACATACAGCAGTTGACCGGCGTTGCCTCGTCAAACGTTGTTGTGATTCCTCGTGTAAGGAGGCGAAATGGGTACCGTCACGTTTCCGACGTTGATAAAGGCCGGATTGTAGCCTATCGCGATTGCGGATTATCGTATCGCGACATTGCTGCTCGTGTTGGTCGAGATCGAATGACTGTTAGCAGAATATGGAATCGGTGTGGTTCCGGAGGGTAATACGGAACGCCGTGCTGGATCCCAACGGCCTCGTATCACTAGCAGTCGAGATGACAGGCATCTTATCCGCATGGCTGTTACGGATCGTGCAGCCACGTCTCGATCCCTGTGTCAACAGATGGGGACGTTTACAAGACAACAACCATCTGCACGAACAGTTCGACGACGTTTGCAGCAGCATGGACTATCAGCTCGGAGACCGTGGCTGCGGTTACCCTTGACGCTGCATCACAGACAGGAGCGCCGGCGATGGTGTACTCAACGACGAACCTGGTTGCACAAATGGCAAAACGTCATCTTTCGGATGAATCCAGGCTCTGTTTACAGCATCATGATGGTCGCATCCATGTCTGGCGAAATCGTGATGAACGTACATTGGAAGCGTGTATTCGCCATCGCCATACTGGCGTATCACCCGGCGTGATGGTATGGGGTGCCATTGGTTACACGTTTCGGTCACCTTTTGTTCGCAATTACGGCAGTTTGAACAGTGGACGTTACATTTCAGATGTGTTGCGACCCGTGGCTCTACCCTTCATTCGATCCCTGCGAAACCCTACATTTCAGCAAGATAATGCACGACCGCATGTTGCAGGTCCTGTACGGGCCTTTCTAGATACAGAAAACCCTCGACTGCTGCCCTGGCCAGCACATTCTCCACATCTCTCACCAATTGAAAACATCTGGTCAATGGTGGCCGGGCAACTGGCTCGTCACAACTCGCCAGTCACTACTCTTGATGAACTGTGGTATCGTGTTGAAGCTGCATGGACAGCTATACCTGTACAAGCCATCCAAGCACTGTTTGACTCAATGCCCAGGCGTATAAAGGCCGTTATTACGGCCAGAAGTTCTGGGTACTGATTTCTCAGGATCTATGCACCCAAATTGCGTGAAAATGTAATCACATGTCACTTCTAGTATAATATACACTCCTGGAAATTGAAATAAGAACACCGTGAATTCATTGTCCCAGGAAGGGGAAACTTTATTGACACATTCCTGCGGTCAGATACATCACATGATCACATTGACAGAACCACAGGCACATAGACACAGGCAACAGAGCATGCACAATGTCGGCACTAGTACAGTGTATATCCACCTTTCGCAGCAATGCAGGCTGCTATTCTCCCATGGACACGATCGTAGAGATGCTGGATGTAGTCCTGTGGAACGGCTTGCCATGCCATTTCCACCTGGCGCCTCAGTGGGACCAGCGTTCGTGCTGGACGTGCAGACCGCGTGAGACGACGCTTCATCCAGTCCCAAACATGCTCAATGGGGGACAGATCCGGAGATCTTGCTGGCCAGGGTAGTTGACTTACACCTTCTAGAGCACGTTGGGTGGCACGGGATACATGCGGACGTGCATTGTCCTGTTGGAACAGCACGTTCCCTTGCCGGTCTAGGAATGGTAGAACGATGGGTTCGATGACGGTTTGGATGTACCGTGCACTATTCAGTGTCCCCTCGACGATCACCAGTGGTGTACGGCCAGTGTAGGAGATCGCTCCCCACACCGTGATGCCGGGTGTTGGCCCTGTGTGCCTCGGTCGTATGCAGTCCTGATTGTGGCGCTCACCTGCACGGCGCCAAACACGCATACGACCATCATTGTCACCAAGGCAGAAGCGACTCTCATCGCTGAAGACGACACGTCTCCATTCGTCCCTCCATTCACGCCTGTCGCGACACCACTGGAGGCGGGCTGCACGATGATGGGGCGTGAGTGGAAGACGGCCTAACGGTGTGCGGGACCGTAGCCCAGCTTCATGGAGACGGTTGCGAATGTTCCTCGCCGATACCCCAGGAGCAACAGTGTCCCTAATTTGCTGGGAAGTGGCGGTGCGGTCCCCTACGGCACTGCGTAGGATCCTACGGTCTTGGCGCGCATCCGTGCGTCGCTGCGGTCCGGTCCCAGGTCGACGGGCACGTGCACCTTCCGCCGACCACTGGCGACAACATCGATGTACTGTGGAGACCTCACGCCCCACGTGTTGAGCAATTCGGCGGTACGTCCACCCGGCCTCCCGCATGCCCACTATACGCCCTCGCTCAAAGTCCGTCAACTGCGCATACGGTTCACGTCCACGCTGTCGCGGCATGCTACCAGTGTTAAAGACTGCGATGGAGCTCCGTATGCCACGGCAAACTGGCTGACACTGACGGCGGCGGTGCACAAATGCTGCGCAGCTAGCGCCATTCGACGGTCAACACCGCGGTTCCTGATGTGTGCGCTGTGCCGTGCGTGTGATCATTGCTTGTACAGCCCTCTCGCAGTGTCCGGAGCAAGTATGGTGGGTCTGACACACCGGTGTCAATGTGTTCTTTTTTCCATCTCCAGGAGTGTATTTGTCCAATGAATACCCCTTTATCATCTGCATTTCTTCTTGGTGTAGCTATTTTAATGGTCAGTAGTGTAATTCCTCAGATCTGGTATTCGTGGCTCTCTCTTGACATTGTCGATGTCAGAAAAATGATTCCGTAACGATTTCCAAAATGAAATATCCCATGTATCGAGCTCTACCATTCTGCGTTCGTACAAATGACATAGCCACCAATACACTGCACTTTTATACCTCACGTGCGCGGTACTAGTGGCGTATGTATATGAGCATTTCGCTATGTCATAATTTTTATAACCTCAGTGTATAGACGAGAAGTTTTGGAGTAAGAGATTTTATCGGTGTGCAGATTGCGAAGTTTCTCTCTTGGCAGCACCATGTTACAAAACATTTCACACAGAACGACCACACTGGATTCACATTCAGGAGAACTACGGTTCAAACACGTATACGGCCATTCTCATTTAGGTTTCCCGTGATTTCCCTTAATCGTTTCAGACAAATTTCGGGATGGTTGCCTTGAAAGGGCACTTCCTTCCCTAATCCGATGGGGGCGGTGACGTAATTGTTTGCTTCCCCCCCCCCCCCAAATCAACCAGCCAATCAATAAGAGAAAGTATTATTAGTACATTCTGTTCGACGTATTATTAGTACGTTGTGTTCGATGTTGTGTTGTCCCATAAACTAAAATCAACAAATAAATGTTCCAGTGAGTGAACAAGGAACGTGGCACGACTACTGGCGTGGAATTATCCACTGAGGCATAGAGCTGCGCGTCGGAAATATCCAGTTAAATGTTTAACTGTCCAGTGTCCACCACAGGTGCCAATTCTACTTTTCATTTACCAAAAAGCTTAATGCTAAATGGATATAACGGCTGCTGGCAAATGCTTGACTGCAGGTTGAGAACGTTAGTCGTTCAGTTCGGCGTGAGACAATTTTGATACTCAAGGGAGCAGTTAGAGAGTAGTTCAGCGTGTGTTTGGCAGACACGTAATGTTCCTGCGACGGAATAATGGAGCGTATCATTCAAAATTGATCACTAGAGCGCTAATTACTTTCTGATGACTGTAGATGGCGTGTTGGGGAACAAGTAACCGGGGCTTACAAGACAGCTTACATAGCAATATAGCAGTGTTTGGGTCGAGACCCGTTTGCGATACGAAAGTATATTCTTACGTGCAGAACAATAATGATTGTTAACTGTGCATTCAACAGTGAAAAATAAAACCCAGTCTATAAGTTTGGTTCTGGGTTAGCAGAAAACACACACACACACACACACACACACACAATATAATGAGATACGACAGTATTTGGCGGTATGGAGTGCAACTAAATTAATGTTGTCACCCAGTAACGATTCACTGCAAACAACGTGTTCCGAAAATAGGCGCCGGCCGGAGTGGCTGAGCGGTTAAAGGCGCTACAGTCTGGAACCGCACGACCGCTACGGTCGCAGGTTCGAATCCTGCCTCGGGCATGGATATGTGTGATGTCCTTAGGTTAGTTAGGTTTAAGTAGTTCTAAGTTCTAGGGGACTTATGACCACAGCAGTTGAGTCCCATAGTGCTCAGAGCCATTTGAACCATTTGAACCGAAAATAGGCCACTCACGAAATATTCCTGAAAAGCTTTTGCAAGTTCGCCAATACAGTTCTCACTAATCTCATATCTACTGACATTGGTTGGTACTAAGCAAAACACGTGATTTTGAGTGATTTGAGACAGTGAATTAGTAAACAATAAATTTTATAAAAATCGCTATAAAACTTGCCTATTGCTGTACTATTGTCACCTATGACAGTGAAAGGTGTTATTGCACTGTTCATTCCTTACAGAAAAATGAGAAATTTCTGTTTTTACTATTTGGAGTAGCAATACGTAATTACGAACGAGAGCGATCTATCGAAAAGTCACTGTTAACTTATCAAAGATGTCTGCAGTTTCCAAACATCCTAACTAACGATCTCTATATATCTAGATCACACGATGAAAAACTTTTTCTGTGTACAAACGTTAATGTTTTCTACCAGCTGCTGATAGTGCAAAAAAATTGTGCTGTGAGATCAGTCTGTCTGACAGCGTCAGCCGAAACTAGTAATCAATAAAAGTAATAAACTATGATCTTGATCAGCGAAGACTTACACATATTATAGTGCTTCGTTTGTAACGGTATGACCTGGTACCAAGTATCGGTATTTCTGACGAAGAAATCAGAAGCGCCGATTTCGAGGTGTAGTACGAAAGAACTTTATTTTTTACCAGTACAAATGTTTTCACACGATTCAGATGAGTACAAAATAACGTTTTCAGAGGTCTAATATTCAAAAATAAATCCACGGAAACCACAGTACCGGAACCTGTTTTCTTACAAATCAAGCACAATATATACGCTGAAGAGCCAAAGAAACTGGTACACCTGCCTAATATCGCGTATGGCTCTCACGAGCGCGCATAAGTGCCGCAACACGACGTGGCGTGGACTCGAGTAATGTATCGGGCAGTGCTGGAGGGAACTGACACCATAAATCTCGCGGCTGTCCATAAATCGTAGCAGTACGAGGGGGTGGAGAACTCTCCTGAAGAGCACGTTGCAAGGGATCCCAGATATGCTCAGTAATGTTTATGTCTGGGGAGTTTGGTGGCCAGAGGAAATTTTTAAACTCAGAAGAGTGTTAAACTTCCTGGCAGATTAAAAGTGTGTGTCGCACCGAAACTCGGGACCTTTGCCTTTAGCGGGCAAGTGCTCTCATTCAGAAGAGTGTTCCTGGAGCCACTCTGTAGCATTTCTGGTCATTTGGGATGTCGAATTGTCCTACTGGAATTGCCCAAGTAAGTCGGAATGCACAATGGACGTGAATGGATGCACGCGATCAGACAAGATGCTTAGGTACGTGTCACCTGTCAGAGTCGTATCTAGACGTATCATGGGTCCCATATCACTCCAACTGCACTCACTATACACTTCGAACTCAAAGTTACACAGCCACATAATACCACAACTTCATTAAAAGACAAAGATGTTAAAGCTTAATAGCTGGCCGGAGTGGCCGAGCGGTTCTAGGCGCTACAGTGTGGAACCGCGCGACCGCTACGGTCGCAGGTGCGAATCCTGCCTCGGGAATGGATGTGTGTGATGTCCTTAGGTTCTAGGGGATTGATGACCTCAGCAGTAAAGTCCCATAGTGCTCAGAGCCATTTGAGCCATTTAAAGCTTAATAAAACTGAACTGCCCACATATAGGTCAACAGTGAAACATGTTTATAGTAAAAATGCAAAGTCGGCCAACCAAGGTCGCAAAACTGGCACACAGGAAAAATAACGAGTCGCACATTCATTAAAGATACACAAATAAGAATGTCTAGTAATAACTCAAAGATTAAAATAACTTACAGAAACGCTAATATTAACAAAGTGGCCTCACTTAACTAACGGACATAATGACTCGGAATGATTCCCAAATTGCACTTAACTTTAGAGAACAGCGTTAAGGCCCACAGCAGTGTTTGGAAGCAATAAGGCTACGGCCGGCAGGCAATACGAGCGTTCACTCCCCACGGCTTGTGCACAGCCTCACTAGCAGGCGGTATGTATTTATATACTGTCCGACAGGCCTCACAATGAGTGGTTCCGACAAGAGTCCATAACTGCACCGACGCCAGGAAACGAGCAGACTTAACAAATGGCTTGCAGCACAAATAGATTGCAATGACAACAAGGTCACATCACAGCCACACTGGAATATATAATAAGCATGCCCCGAAATTCTTATGGAGCAATACTCTAACATTACCCGTCTCCCAGTAAATTAGCAGGAAACTTAGAAATCACTTCCAGTTGCCTTAAGGGGAGCCGGAGGTGTCTATGCTGCCCATGTTAAAATCACTAAGTTTGAGGAACATTTATGAATAAACTACCAAATAGAAAAATTTGAATTTTTTTTTACGTATAGAGTGGTTTAGTATTGCAGTTATGACAGAGGGATTTTGGAGTATCTTTTCTAGTTTCCTTCCAATTATTTTTTTATTAATGAACCAAATTTTTTTTACAAATAATTGCTTTATAATTAAACTGAAATGAAACTACTGAACATATTGCCAAATGGCTGTGTTACAATGTAAGTTTGACCACTAGGAGTGCTGTATAAAAATTTCACCTCTCTAGCTTGAGTGGATTTTCAGAAAATGTTCCTTATATTCGAAAAATTCTAATTTACGGGAAAGGGCTATCAAAGTTTCTCAATACATTCCTGCACTATAGGACGGATTATCAGAGTCTTCTTCTTCATCCTCCAAAAGCTTCCTCTTCTGTCTTCTTTTCTGGCCTGTTGTTCCATCATACTTCATATGCCTTTCTCTTCTTTCTGCTCCTCTTATCCTTTCTCTGTCAATATTTCTTAGTGCTCGTACAGTGTTCACCCCAGCTGTAAATCCTAATGCCTTCAGAACTTCACACTTCACACTGTTCCCTTGGTTGTAGGTTGCTATTGCATCATAAATGCCAAAGTGCAGTGTTTTTATGCTTACAAACACCCTTTTAGGAATCACTTTCCAAATCAAATTGTTTACGCTCTCATTAGGATTCTGCGTCTTTCCGTGTAGACATTTGTGTAACAATTCTGGCTGTGCTAAGTCATGAAAAATATCATCACTGTCACTAACATATTCACGAAATCTGTCACTTCCACCAGTCCGCTTCTCGCTAGAAGATGTCACAGGGCTATGGCCGGCCATGTGTTGCTTCGCAGAAGAACGAACTGTTTCAGTAATTGTAGTATTAGTGTTAATTTTCTTTTACCTACGTTGTTCCTCTTCTTATATACACGGTTACTAAAACGTGGCACCGTAACCAGAACAACGCTTTACACAAGAAGTATAATACTACCAACAACAGGCGCAACACTGAACTAATTCGAAACGGTAAACAGCAAAGAGACGATGTTCCGCGCTCTTAGCGCTTCATTTGTCACAGGTAACAATGTAGCCAACCCTTGCACACTCGCTGTATGCGTAACATAAGGCGCTGTATGCGTAACAGGCCGAGAAAATCCCAAGCAATTCGCCAGGAAGTCACGAGAGGGTGTTAGATGCATTCAGCTCCCGCCCATTTCCTCTGCAGACGTGGGGGAAAATGGTAATAACTCCACTTCCAGGGCGAGCAGAACAATAATTCAAAGTTTACATTAAAGAGGAACGTTCCAATTAATTTTCGGTAGCAAAAAAAAAATCGTAATTTTTTGGATTTGACCACCTCCGGCTCCCCTTAAGGCACTTTCAACATTAAGTAAACATACCAAATCCTGCCGTGACAAGTGATTAAACTCTACTGCTGCCAGGCGTGAACACAACAGCAACCAGTCCCCAAGCGATCAACATGTCCTGAAACAAGTTAAAATTTGCGTGAAAACAACTTCAAACACACACTCCACAGATGATGAGAAACGAAATGAGGAACATTTCCTGTGGAACCAAGATCAGAACCATCTCCGGCAGCTACCCATATCACAACAAGTTTCAACAATCTTCTTAGTTAAACACAGAATAAAAGTCATACGTAACTTGGATCTTGCAAATTACGAGCGGGGAAGCTGTTCAGCGTGAGACAACGAACCCACCGCAATTTTTAACGTGAAAACGCCCAATGATCGGCACCATCGTACCTCCGGCGCGACAAAAGACAAGGGCGGCGAGCACGGCGATAGCAGGACAGCCGAATATCTATATCAGCGATGCAAGTAGAGCACCCTAGGGTCAGCCGCCAAGGCCCAAATGTAACTATGTTATTATGCAGTATCTTTCAGGTACTTCAAAACAAAGACATCGTAAAATGAAATAAACTCTAAGATAAAAAAAATATAGAACACGCACAAAGCAGAAATAACCGGAATGCGGCAGAAATCAGTAGATGTGACGGACATGTACAGACAAATGATTACAATTTCAGAAAAATTGGGACATTTAATCAAGATAAGTAAGTCAGTAACGTGTTCGTCCAATTATGACCCTTATGCAAGCAGTGATTCGACTTGGCACTGATTGATACTGTTATTGGGGGACCTTGTGTCAAAGTCTGTTCAGTTAGTGCACTAGATCGTCAAAATCCGGACCTCGTTGGAGGACCCTGACCATAATACTCCAAGCGTTCTCAGTTGGGGTGAGGTATGGTGGCATTGTTCGCCAAGTTGCAAGCGCAAAGAAACTCTCTTCGTGTGTCGAATGGATTTTTTTTCGAGCCATCAGTCTTCTGGCTGGTTTGATGCCGCCACGAGTTCCTCTTCTGTGACAGCCTCTTCACCTCAAGTAGCACCGGCAATTGCAAACTACGCATACATTTATTTGTTGGATGTATTCCAATCTCTCTCTCTCCCAGTGCAGTTTTCGCCCTCTACAGCTTCCTCTAGTACCACGGAAATTATTCCTTGGTGTCTTAACACATATCCTATCATCCTTCCCCTCCTTCCTGTCAGTCTCTTCCACATATTCCTTTCCTTTCCTCGCCGATTCCGCGGAGAACCTCCTCGTTCCTTACCTTATCAGTCCACCTAATTTTCATCATTCTTCTGTAACACCGCATCTCAAATACTTCGATTCTCTTCAGTTCCGGTTTTCCCACAGTCCATGTTCCACTATGATACAGTGCTGTGCTCCAAACGTACATTCTCAGAAACTTTGTCCTTAGATTAATGCCTACGTTTGATACTAGTAGACTTCTCTTGGTCAGGGGTGCCATTTTTGTCAATGCTAGTCTATCTCATTACTTATTCGTTCTTCGATTTACTCTCATTCCATATTCTGTGCTCATTAGACCGTTCACTTCATTCAGCATCACTCAGGATAGCATTGTCATCAGCGAATCGTATCATTGATATCTTTTCACCTTGAATTTTAATTCCACTCCTGAACCTTTCTTTTATTTCCATTATTGCTTCTTCATTGTACACAGTAGGGTCAGAAGACTACATCCCTGTCTTACAGCCTTTTTAATCCGAGCACTTCGTTCTCGGTCGTCCCCTTGGCTCTTGTACATATTGTACATTACCCTTCTCTCCCTATAGCTTACCCCAATTTTTTCAGACTTTCGAACATCTTGCAGCATTTTACATTGTAGAACGCTTTTCCTAGGTCGAAAAATCATATCTTAATTTTTTTTAAATTCTTGCTTCTATTATCAATTGCAACGTCACAATTGCCTCTACAGTGCCTTTGTCTTTCCTAAAGCCAAATTCATCGTCATGTAACACATCTTCAATTTTCTTTTCTGTTCTTCTATATCTTATTCTTGTCGGCACTTTGGATGCATGATCTGTTAAGCTGACTGTGCGATAACTGTCGCACTTGTCAGCCCATACAGTCTTGGAATTTTCTGGATAATATTTTTGCCCTTTGGCAGTACGCTCTGGAAGATGGCAGAGCGGTATTACATTGTCAAAATGGCGTCTACATACGACTGACGTTACAAGCAGGGTGCTGTCATTGAATTCTTGTGTGTAGAAAAAGAAACCGTGGTGAACGTCAATAATCGTTTGTGTGCAGTGTATGGCGATTCTGCGGTTGCTAAGAGTAAAGTTGGACAATGGGTAAAGAAAGTTACAGCGTCACGAAATGCAGAAACAAGCTCCACGATCAGCCACGCTCTGGACGTCCTGTCACAGCCACTGCTCCAGACATGCTGAATCGTGCGGATGCTATTATTCGTAGTGACGGGCGCATCACAATTCGACAATCGAATCTACAGTTTCCAGAATGAGATTTTCACTCTGCAGCGGACTGTGCTCTGATACGAAACTTCCTGACAGATTAAAACTGTGTGCTGGACCGAGACGAACTCGGAATCTTTGCCTTTCGCCGGCAAGTGCTCTACCAACTGAGCTACCCAAGCACGACTCACGATCCGTCCTCACAGCTTCAATTCTGCCAGTACCTTGTCTCCTACCTTCCAAACTTCACAGGTGCTCTTCTGCGAAACTGCACTCCTGGAAGAAAGGTTCGCAGGAGAGCTTCTGTGAAGTCTGGAAGGTAGGAGACGAGGTACTGGCAGAATTGAATCTGTGAGGACGGGTCGTGAGTCGTGCTTGAGTAGCTGAGTTGGTAGAGCACTTGGCCGCGAAAGGCAAAGGTCCCGAGTTCGAGTCTCGGTCCGGCACACAGTTTTAATCTCAGGAAGTTTCGAATCTACAGTTGTCGGTCGTCATTGGAAGTGCATCTGCAATGATCAAGACTCTCGGATATTCAAAGAGGTGCTCACGTTGGGTTCCACGAATGCTCACAGCGGACCACAAGATTCAAAGAGAGACCATTTCATCTGTATTGTTGAAGCGTTTTGAGACCGACGGAGAGGCCTTTCTGTCACGGATCGTTACGGGGCACGAAAGTTGGGTGCACCACTTTGCGCCGGGAACAAAAAGGCAGCCCACGGATTGCCATCATCCTCATTCAGCGCAAAAGAAGAAATTCAAGACAATTCCCTCTGCCGGAAAAGTCGTGCTGACAATCTTCTGGCATTCTAATGGCTTCATTCTCGTGGATGAGATGCCAAGAGGGTCAAACCATCAGTTCAGAGGCAAACGTGAAGATTGAGCAAACTCAAGAACCCACATGTTCAATCAGACAAGAATTCAGCGGAAATCTTCCTCCGACACGATAATGCACGCACACACACAAGTCTGAGAACCCGGGAACACGTCGTCAAATTATGTTGGATATGATTGCCTCCGCTACCCTACAGTCCATACCTGTTACCATAGGACTTCCATCTCTTCGGGCCGCTTAAAGATTCTCTATGGGGAACACACTTTGAAGATGACGAGAGTGTCAGTCATGCAGTGAAAACATGGCTACGCCTACAGGACAAGAGCTTTTACCAGCAGGGAATACATGCTCTTACACAACTTTGGCGTACGATCATAGAACGTGATAGAGACTATGTAGAAAAACAGGACATGGACAAGATATGTTGATGTAGGTATATTGTCACCAAATTCTGACTTTTAGCAACAAATATTTTCTGAGAAAAAAATGTGAGGCATTACTTATTGCACGGTCCTCGTAATTTTGTGACTTTGCGTCCAAAACATTACAGTAAATCTGTTATAAACCTGATAAAGTTTTTCCCTTCAACAGAAGTGAACGTTGTTATACTAATGAACATGACTGTTCCTTTTGGTTTACGAAGCTAATTTGGAAAAGTAGATCACAAGGTGTAGATGGATATTACGTAGACCTTCCACACTTGCATTTGAGTTCTGGAATGTATTGACAGGAAACTGTTTGACACTATGCATGCTTTTCAAAAGCGTGCAACTTCGAGCAATAAGTGTATTTCTCAGCTGAAAAGGGCCTTTGACTACCACGCCGAGGACATTCCATCTCTCCTTCTCCAGTGGGTGACGAAGCAATTTGTGTGTCTGTCCTTTGTCGCTCCGGAGAAGACTAAAAGAAGTTATTAAGGGAGGACCTTAATTGGCACGTTAATTAGTGCCAATATACGCCACTGCGCTTCAAGGAGCACCGTTTCTTTCGCTCGGGCTACTTCTTGCATTTTAGGGTATTGTCATGGATTAAAAATCGCTCCGAAAAGGAGTAAGCAACCAATTTGCTCGTACGTTACGAAAACTTACGAGATGAATTTTGTCCACATACATCATTTTTCTAGGCTTCGCTGGCTATAAAATTTAGTTCACGTCTTCACAATTTTTGCGGCTGCTGTGTGTCGTCCACTTGAGAAGAGTGAGGATTTCGTTATGTACCTTCTGGAACAAGAACATAATATCGAAACACTGAGGGAGTACAAAAGCAGCTATATACTGGAAATAACATATCAGAAGAAAGTAAAAGGTTACATATCGCGAATGCGGTAAATTTTATTGCCAGTGGAAACATCCACAGAAGCCTATGCTTACAAACATTTCTAAGCTTTCTTTAGATATTTGCTAAGAACAGTTTCAGTTTAAACTCTACATTTGTTCACAAATACACTGGCGGAAAAAAAAATCGCTGCACCAAGAAAAAGTTGTGCAACATAAACGAAAGTTGGTCGGCGTGTGTCTACATCTGAAAGACGACATCCAATCAGATTTCGTGCCAGTCGTATACCGAGTGCTACTGAGGTTGCAGACCAGGTTTACTTTAAATGCTCGGCGTAATGGTGTGAAAGTTAGTGATTTGACCTTGTGACGCCCGTGGACAGAGGATGACACGGCGGCCCGTCGGTACTGTTGGGCCTTCCTAGGCCTGTTCGGATGGAGTTTAGTTCTTCATTTCGCCTATTGCATCCATAATGCGAGCAAGTAATGCCTCACGTGTACTGACTATGCCTTTGCCGGCCGCGGTGGTCTAGCGGTTCTGACGCTGCAGTCCGGAATCGCGGGACTGCTACGGTCGCAGATTCGAATCCTGCCTCGGGCATGGGTGTGTGTGATGTCCTTAGGTTAGTTAGGTTTAAGTAGTTCTAAGTTCTAGGGGCTTATGACCTAAGATGTTGAGTCCCATAGTGCTCAGAGCCATTTTGACTATGCCTTTCATCCATCATCATACAGAAAAATCCATTGGTGTTAAAACTGGCGATCTGCGTGGCCAAAGACGTGTAGCAACACGACCAATCCATTTCTCGGGAAAATTTTCATTTAAATGAGTAGTAATGGCATTGGTGAAATGTGGAGGCGCGCCGTCATGTTGAAAATACATTTGCAATCTTGTAGCAAGTGGAACACCTTCGAGCAAGCGGGGCATTTTTTCTTGAAGGAATTGTAAGTACGTCTCGCCAGTTAGACGTCCTTGGAAAATGAGTGGTCCAATAAAGTGTGTTTTCATTATACCACACCACACATTAATGCTAAATCGCTGCTGCAAATTGCGTGCCGGCAGTAGTGGTCGAGCGGTTCTCGGCGTTACAGCCTGGAACCACGCGACCGCTACGGTCGCAGGTTCGAATCCTGCCTCGGACATGGATGTGTGTGATGTTCTTAGGTTATTTAGGTGTAAGTAGTTCTAAGTTCTAGGGGACTGATGACATCAGAAGTTAAGTCCCATAGCGCTCAGAGCCTTTTTTTTTTTTTTTTTTTTTTTTTTTTTCAGATTGCGTTCCACTATTGCATGCGGGTTTGCTTGAGACCATATGTGCTCTTTATGTAAATTGTTTATACGATCTCGAGTAAACAGTAAATAAAATGTATTTGAGTGACTCCCGATTAGTGTTTAGCCAGTTGCACAACTCCAAGCGAAGGGCAGGATCTGCCGGATGTAAATGATGCGCTTTTTGCTTATGGTAAGGATACAGGTTATTGTACTTCAGTGTGCGCCATACCTTAGATTGAGAAATGCCTAATCGTTGAGAGATACGTCTTGTACTGGTAGCCGGCCTACGTTGAACAGCACCCATAATAACATTATCATCTTCTTCACCTATCGAGCGCTCGTACTGATTATGAACGGTAGGTAGAGAACCAGTCTCCTGTAACATTCAAAATACTCCACTAATGGTTGGTGCATTCGGAATCCTCCGAATTGGATAACGTACGGGATATTCGTTAACTGCATCCGTAGCATTACCATCACATTTGCCATAAATAAACATCATATCGGTGTATTCCTCTGTTGTAAATTTGAAAGGGACCACTATTTCATAAATAATCTACAAACTACAACAGTTACTATATGGTTTCACATAAATACGACGCGAGTTTTTTAAGTAAGCACCGTTTTGAAATTAAAAAAAGTAGTGCTAAGATATATCAATAATTTTATTTTTACACGAAAGCCTGTACCTTAATCTACGCACTGACGCCATTACAGTCTGATTCTTCCTTGTCTACGTTGTGTGCTGAGTGTTTAAGATGCCTCCGATAATCGAGTCCCTCCGACTGTGAAGTACGGGCTGTTATAAGATTTCTTAGTCCTAAAGGCCTAAAAGCGATCGATATTCATCGTGAGATCTGTGCAGTTTACGGAGAAAACATTATGAGTGGGTGAGAGCATTTAAAGATGGCCCCACATATGTGTATGGTGAAGAACGGAGTGGGCGTCCTTCGGTCGTTAGTGAAAGTTTGGTGCAGGAAGTCGATAATAATGCAGAAAACAGATGCTATACGATTTCCTCGTTGCGGGATTACTTTCCTAATATTTCTCGTTGTGTTTTGTATGGCGTTGTGACCGAGCACTTGAATTACCGAAAATTGTGCGCACGTTGGGTACCGAAAATGTTGACGGATGTGCACAAAACCAAACGTTTAGACAGTGCATTGACTTTTCTTGAGCGGTACCACGACGACGGTGATGATTTATTAAGCCAAACTGTTACGGGCGATGAAACATGGGTGGCCTACGTCACACCAGAATCAAAGCAACAGTCCATGGAAGTTGAGCAAGGGGCATCGTTTTGCTGCAATACAATGCCTGTCGGCATGTGGCGAGTTAGACGAAAGACGTCGCCACAACTTTTCGGTGGGAAACTCAAGATCATCCTCCGTACAGCCCCGACCTTGCTCCCAGTGACTACCATCTGTTCCTGCACTTGAAGAAACACCTGGGCAGTCAGCGTCTGCGAGGCGATGACGAAGTCAAAACAGTGGTGATGCAGTGGTCAACAAGTCAGGCGGCAGACTTCTATGAGGAGGCACCGAGCGAGGTGGCGCAGTGGTTAGCACACTGGACTCGCATTCGGGAGGACGACGGTTCAATCCCGTCTCCGGCCATCCTGATTTAGGTTTTCCGTGATTTCCCTAAATCGCTTCAGGCAAATCCCGGGATGGTTCCTTTGAAAGGGTACGGCCGATTTCCTTCCCCATCCTTCCCTCCCCTGAGCTTGCGCTCCCTCTCTAATGACCTCGTTGTCGACGGGACGTTAAACACTAATATCCTCCTCCTCTATGAGGAGGGTATTCAAAAACTGATACAACGTTATGATAAGTGCCTCAATATTGACGGAAAAGATGTGGAAAAGTAGATTAAGGTACTGGCTTTAATGTAAAAATAAAATTATTGAGATATCTTAGCACGTGTTTCTTTAATTTCAAAACGGCACTTACTTAAAAAACACGCCTCGTACACTGTTGTTATTATGTTCTTTCAATGAACAATACAGAAAAATAACTTGTCTCAAGGATAGGAAACGACTGAAACAACTCACTAAAAGTTGCCAACAATGACATAAATGTTTCTGTATTCTTAATGGAAAGTAAACAGATTTACTTGTATAATAAACTTTGCTTCTCTGGATGTTCTGGAGAAGTACTGCAGATACGCGTCTGGGATATGTTATATTAGATTCACCAAACAACAAAATAAATGCCGGCCGCTGTGCCCGAGCGGTTCTAGGCGCTTCAGTCCGGAACCGCGCTGCTGCTACGGTCGCAGGTTCGAATCCTGCCTCGAGCATGGATGTGTGTGATGTCCATAGGTTAGTAAGGTTTAAGTAGTTCTAGATTCTAGGGGACTGATGACCTCAGATGTCAAGTCCCATAGTGCTCAGAGCCTTTTCAACCATTTTTGAACAAAACAAATGGAAATCGTGCTTCACGATAACCTTGCACAATTTTGCCATGGCTTTATATTAGCGAAGTTGCTACATTTCAGGCAAAATTTTTTACTAGCCGTAACTCCGTAACTAAACATTTGCGGACCTATGTTTATGTGAACTTTTTTCTTAAGTTCTACTTGTAGAATAACACATTAAAATGTTTGCATACCTTTGTGAATCTCCCTGTATTTATCCAGCGTCCATTACAGCGCTGTTCAATATTTTGAATTTCGTAAAATGGGCACATACCTGTTGCGTGACTGCATGTCAGTCTTGAATCATCATAGTGAACGAAATAATAATAATATAATAATAATAATAACGAGCGTATAGCATTGGTGGCCGGGAGACCCCTCGCGGGGTGGTTCGGCCGCCGCTCCACAAGTTCTTAAACGCCACTACGGTGACTTGCGAGTGAATGAGGATGAAATGATTATGAAAGACGCACAACACCCATTCATCTCGAGGCAGTGCCCGGGAAGCGAGAACGCTACCGCAAGACCACGAGCCGCGGACGTAAACGAGATGATCGTGCGGCATCGATGGCCGGGACGCACCATCTGGGGAAGTTCGCCCGTAGAGTTGCAAGTCTTATATCAGGTGACGCCACAGTGGCCGACTTGCGAGTCAGTGATGACGAGATTACGATGAGGGCAACACAACATCCAGTACGCAAGCGGAGAAAATCTCCCATCCGGCCCGGTACTGCACCCGGGCCCGCTGCGTGGTAGGCAAACGCGTTACCGCTTTGCTAAAGGCGTCGGCACACGGACCGTGCATCCGAACGTTGAGTGTTGAGCGTGCCGAGTTTCTAGCGTCACGGTGTGGAATAGCACGTTCGGGAGTCATTCCGAACGTGCAGAGGAATATCTGACATGTCAGATATTCTGAGCGTGCGTCAGAGCGTTGACCAATGAGATGGCACAACGCCACCTACGTCACATGCACGCCATCTCCCTTCAGTACAGTGTTGTGAGGCGCCATATTGGCATTCATTTCAAGCCTATACGTATGTATACGTTTCTAAGCACCAGAAAATTGAGAATCACTGGAAAACCTGTTGTTAACTGTGTGGTTCTTTCCAATAAAATAATGAGAAACATCATATTCGTGGCAAAATAATTATTGTGACTTGCATATTATGAGAGTACGCTATTTGAAGCAGCGACACATTGAAGATCCAACCAAAACACATTGTTCTTGGTTCAATTTCTTATAATTAAATTTCAGTTAGTAACATATCTACGATTAAGGGTTTCAGCAAGTTGTAACATGCTGTGATTTAACAGCAGTGTGTTGTTCCCTGGCATGGTAACTCAGCGTGTTCGGTCAGAGGGTTAGATGCCCTCTGTAATAAATAAACTGAGTTAATGGATCAACTAAGAACTGAAACGCGTGTCTTGCGACGTCCGCCCCGAGCAGATACAAAGAACGAAAACGAACAAAATGAGAGTAAAAAAAAAAAAACGCCTGTTCGGTCAGAGGGCTACGTGCTCTCTGTAATAAAAAAAAGTCAAGTAAACAACGATCAACTTGAACGGATATCTTGTGACGTCTGCTCAGACCAAACACAACGAACTGTATCGAACAAAATAAAAAAGAAACGCGTAATGAGTAGCGTCACAAATCCCTATCGTGTTGCTAGTTAGAGCGGTGGTTCACGTCTCGACACTTCTGAATTTTTCTTAATATTCGCGTTTTTATTAGTTTAATGTAAGTATTACTATAATATTTGATGTTATGTAAATATAAGTTCACCCTTTTTAGAGGGGTGGCTTTGTTCGATTGGCTTAATCTACAGGACACCTTGCGTTACTTGCATAAAGATACACTACTGACCATTAAAATTGCTACACCAAGAAGAAATGCAGATGATAAACGGGTATTAATTGGACAAATATATTTTACTAGAACTGACATGTGATTACATTTTCACGCAATTTGGGTGCATAGATACTGAGAAATTAGTGCCCAGAACAACCACCTCTGACCGTAATAACGGCCTTGATACTCCTGGGCATTGAATCAAACAGAGCTTGGATGGCGTGTATAGGCACATCTGCCCATGCAGCTTCAACACGATACCACAGTTCATCAACAGTAGTGACTGGCGTATTGTGACGAGCCAGTTGCTCGGCCACCATTGACCAGATGTTTTCAAGTGGTGAGAGATGTGTAGAATGTGCTGGCCAGGGCAGCAGTCGAACGTTTTCTGTATCCAGAAAGGCCCGTACAGAACCTGCAACATGCGGTCGTGCATTATCTTGCTGAAATGTAGGGTTTCGCAGGGATCGAATGAAGGGTAGAGCCACGGGTCGCAACACATCTGAAATGTAACGTCCACTGTTCAAAGTGCCGTCAGGCGAACAAAAGGTGACCGAGACGAGTAACCAATGGCACCCCATACCATCAAGCTGGGTGATACGCCAGTATGGCGACGACGAATACACGCTTCCAATGTGCCTTCACCGCGAAGTCGCCGAACACGGGTGCGACCATCATGGTGCTGTAAACAGAATCTGGATTCATCCGAAAAAATGACGTTTTACCACCCAGGTTCGTCGTCGATTACACCATCGCAGTCGCTCCTGTCTGTGATGCAGCGTCAAGGGTAACCGCTGCCATGGTCTCCGAGCTGATAGTCCATCCTGCTGCAAACGTCGTCGAACTGTCCGTGCAGATGGTTGTTGTCTTGCAAACGTCCCCATCTGTTGACTCAGGGATCAAGACGTGGTTGCACGATCCGTTAGACTGTTAGAGCCATGCGAATAAGACGCGTGGCATCTCGACTGCTAGTGATACGAGGCCTTTGCGATCCAGCACGGCGTTCCGTATTACCCTCGTGAACCCACCGATTCCATATTCTGCTTACAGTTATTGGATCTCGACCAACTCTAGAGCAATATCGCGATACGATAAACCGCAATCGCGATAGGCTACAATCCGACCTTTATCATAGTCGGAAACGTGATGGTACCCATTTCTCCTCCTTAGACAGGGCATCACAACAACGTTTGACCAGGCAACGCCGGTCAACTGCTGTTTGTGTATGAGAAATCGGTTGGAAACTTTCCTCTGTCAGCACGTTGTAGGTGTCGCCACCGGCGCCAACCTTGTGTGAATGCTCTGAAAAGCTAATCATTTGCATATCACAGCATCGTCCGTAGCTCGTGGTCGTGCGGTAGCGTTCTCGCTTCCCACGCCCTGGTTCCTGGGTTCGATTTCCGGCGGGGCCAGGGATTTTCTCTGCCTCGTGAAGACTGGGTGTTGTGTGCTGTCCTTAGGTTAGTTAGGTTTAAGTAGTTCTAAGTTCTAGGGGACTGATGACCATAGCTGTTAAGTCCCATAGTGCTCAGAACCAACCATCACAGCATCTTCTTCCTGTAGGTTAAATTTCGCGTCTGTAGCATTCATCACCGTGGTGTAGCAATTTTAATGGCTAGTAGTGTATTTTGCTCCTTTTTCTTTTACGCCTCGTAATTGACATGTTGCAAAGATTCTGCTACTGGGTAGGAACAGTGATCAAGTAAGGCTGACCTTGGGGTTTTACTAAAATGATGAATTAATGTTTATCTGATGCGGAGAAGTATTCCAAATTTGTGGCGCACTGTTTGTAATGGAACTTTTATAAGCCTGTGTCCTTACTGATTGGACATGGTACTTTCCTTTTCATGGACGATGGGGAAAATGTGCTTTTTAATAGAGCTAACGTGTGAATTTTTCGCACGCCCGTTTAGTAAACAGTGTGATTTACGCGACTAGAAACATCCCGCAACTGCCGTTGGAGTGCGCTGTGATCGCTTGTACCACAATGGGGCCCACGTACCGTATGCACAGGTCGCATCATTCCTGAGCGTTCGTCAGCACGTTGAACTTGGCACGCTCAACGTTGACGTTCCACAGCAGGGTCCGTGTGCCGACGGCTTAAGCAGGCCATAGTAAAGTAGCTACGACACCTGCTGCAGCCCCCTGTTCCATTGCGGTCCGGGAGTGCAGGAGTTTAAACTAACCAACTTTCGAATGTGGTTCGCGTCACAGTCTCCTCGCGCGGCCCGCAGTACTTTTTTTCATTTTACAGCGACACCGCGTCACAGACGTGCCATTCTTCTCTGTCAGCGCCAGGCAACATCGATACTCCCGGTACTGGGAGCCACTGATTAATCGCACGTTCCAATTTAGACTGCGGCTGTCTGCAGACGGAGAATTCACGCTTCGCTCGCGCGGACACAAAGCCCCGTACACAATGCGAGTCACCGTTTAATTTGTAGCTTTGTCCTTCGGGACGCGAGGACTAAAAAAAGAAGCGTGTGCCGGCGCCCGTGGAAACCTGCTGCAGGTGTGTGCGTGTGTGTGTCTTACTTCAGCGCAGTGTGATTCGTTGATTGAAAGTGAAAGTGAAGCCGACTTACGCGTCTCCCCAAACACACAAGCACATAGAGAGACATGGTCGTAATTCAGCTGGATTTTAACACTCACACAGAAAGGAGAATTGCACGCCGTACCACAAATAAAAAAAAACTGCAATTCATTTCAAGTTTTACTAATCGCGAAAATTGGTGAGAGTTGCGTTCGTGGCCCTGTTCTTTTCCGCCCCTTCCCTTACAGTTTTCAGAGCTGTGCAATACGACGTGTGTGTGAGAACAGTAATGACTGAATTTTTTTTATTTAACCAAGTTTTTATTTATTTTTTATACTGCCCCTTTCAAAGCAACTCCCTTTGTCAGCTATACGCCGACGGAGTCAATGTTCCCAGTCTTAGTAGCGTTAGTGAAAGGCTTCATATGGTAGCACATTTGCCGCTTTTGAATGTTCTCCGGAGTCCCAAAATGACGTCCTTTTAACTCGTGTTTCAATATCGGGAAAAGAAAAAAGTCGCAAGGACCCAGATCAGGTGAACAGGGGGGCCGTGGAACAACAGGAATGCTTTCTGAGGTCAAAAAATCCGTGACGGAAGCGCCCGTGTGAGGTGGGGTGTTCGCTTGTTGAAGCATCCACTTGTCTGCAATGTTCGGTCTCACTCGATTCACCCTTTTCCTGAGCCTTTCAAGGACATATTTGCAAAACACTTAGTTGAAAATTTATCCTGAAGGAACAAATTCCTTACGCAGGGCATCCCTACTGTCAAACAAGCAAATCAGCATTGTTTTGATCTTTGATTTGCTCTTTACAGCTTCCTTAGGTTGAGGAAATGTCCTCACTTCGCCTCTTTGTCTCGTACTCAAAAATCCAGGATTCATCACCTGTGATCACGTGACTGAACCACTCGTGGTCATGGGCAGTCCTCTCATGAAGATCATGTTTTTGGAACCATTTTGACACAAACCTTTGGCATGTGCAGAACTTCAGTCAAAAAGTGCAGCGATTCGGGAGGACGACTGTTCAAAACCCGCGTCCACTCATCCTGATTTAGATTTTCCATCATCTCTGTCGCCTGGCTACCAAGAGCTGTTGCAGGACGATTGATTCACGGTTATATGGCTCATTGCGTGTATAGCGATTTTACGATTATGACGAGTGGAGCCTGAAGATGGCATCAATGTAATGCCGAAACTGGTAGCACATAGAAGTTCATAAAATGAAATAAATTTCTACAATACATACGGCTGCTGGTAAATTATTGCATCAAGAAGTTACCCTATGGTGGTGAGATGTGGTCAACTAGAACCTTGATGTGGAGTACGCCTCACCTCACATTCTCATTCAGTCCAACACCAGGCCACTGTTTCATCTGCATGTCGCAACAACAACCATACCATAGTTCATAGAAGGGTGGGTGATCTAGACATGAGGTACAGAGGCTTCATAATATTCTGGAAGACGGATGGCGACGTGTAAGCAGCCATAAAAAAGTTCCCAATCTGAACCTGTTAAAAATGTCTGTAAGATGTTAATACCATAGTTAATAGGGTGTGGTGTGGTCTAATCCGTGGGGATACGGAGTGATTATAATGCTTTGGAAGATGAACAGTGACTTGTAAGTACCTATAAAAAAGTTCCCATTACGATCCTGTTAAAAGTGTACATATGCCGATTTTTAAATCATTTTCATGATCTCCCAGAGATCCCCTACGCATGGTCGCCCTTGGCATGCCCACAAATCTGGACATTGCACGACTCGACGAGCTGTCCAAATCAAGACACACAGTGAGGCCCCTTCCAAAATCTGTTTAGCACTGACGACGCTGTCTCACACGAGTACGTGAATTTCCGTGTTCTTGACAGCAAACACTCTACATCTGAAGCTGTTCACGACCCTTATATGCCCCAGCTATTCTGCTGATAACACTGGTACACTGTTGTGGCCGTTCTACCTGTTACACGGAATTGGCAACTCAAGTCATTTTCATAGTCACCGATGGCGCGAACGAGTGCGTGCACGAGCGACCTCATTAGACGTTAGACTTCGTGAGAGAGCAGAATGGCGCGCTCTGCGGAACCCACGGACTTCGGTCAGGTGATTGGGTGTCACTTGTGTTATACGTCTGTACTTGTGATTTCCACTCTCCTAAACATGCTTAGGTCCACTGTTTCCGATGTGATAAAGAAGTGGATACGTGAAGGGACACGTACAGCACAAAAGTGTACGGGCCGGCCTTGTCTGTTGACTCACAGAGACATCCGACAGTTGAAGAGGATGGTAATGTGTAATGGGCAGACATCTATCGAGACCATGACACAGGAATTCCTAGCTTCATCATGATCGACGGCAAGTACTATGACAGTTAGGCGGGAGGTGAGAAAACTAGGATTTCATGGTCGACCGGCTGCTCGTGAGCCACACACATCACGGCGGTAAATACCAAACGACTCCTCTCTTCGTGTAAGGAGCGTAAACATTGCATGATTGAACAGTGGAAAAACGTTGTGTGGAGTGACGATCACGGTACAGAATGTGGCGATCCGATGACAGGGTGTGGGTATGGCGAATGGCCGGTGAACGTCATCTGCCAGCTTGTGTAGTGCCAACAGTAAACATCGGAGGCGGTGATGTTATGATGTGGTCGAGTTTTTCAAGGAAGGGGCTTGCAGCACTTGTTATTTGCGTGGCACTATCACAGCACGGGCCTACATTGATGTTTTAAGCACCTTATTGCTTCCCACTGTTGAAGAGCAATTCGGGGATGGCGATTTCATCTTTCAAAACGATCGAGCAACTGTTCGTAATGCACGGCCTGTGGTGAGGTGGTTACACGACAGTAACATCGCTGTAATGGACTGGCCTCCACAGAGTCCCGATCTGAATCCTACAGGACACCTTTGGGATCTGCCGACTTCGTGACAGGCCTCACCGACCCACATCGGTACCTCTCCTCAGAGGAGCACTCTGTGATGAATGGGCTGGCATTCCCTAAGAAACCTTCCAGCACCTGATTGAACGTATGCCTGCGCTAGTGGAAGCTGTCATCAAGGCTAAGGGTGGGGCAACACCATACTGAATTCCAGCATTATCATGGCGCCACGAACTTGTAATTCATTTTCAACCAGGTGTCCAGATACTTTTGATCACATAGTGTATCGAATGTTATTTATAATTCGTCTTGATTGCAATAAATGTTTATTCACATGACCGCTTTCGGTTCCTCTAGAAGCATCTTCAGATCTGCAATTTCGGTTACAGGAGTAACTCGTCCATGCACAGCAACCTTCACACCCGTTCATATCTTCTGGGTGCTTCACTATTTTCTGGCAGTACGTATGTTTTTCATTATGTTTCATTTCACTTGGGTGACTTGCATGTCCCTAACCAACCTCAGTTATCCATCTGGGGTAACGGCAACTACAGTCGAAAGCATAATCCGAAACACTTGTTGTTTCTGGAGTATGTCTACGTTAACCCTCAGCGTCCTACGTCATTTTTTTGTTACCCTCTGTCACAGGTGTGGTCTGACCGGCCGCTCTATTTCATTAGTGATAAAAACTGCATTTGCAATTTCGGTGAAATAGTCCAGTTTTTTATGTAAAAGGTTACATTAACACCACATAAAAATATATTTAAATAAATATTTAAGTTTACTTTTACGAAATGTAGCATTTAAACATAACACTGCACAAAATGAATATAATATTACATGATAAAGTTACTGCTGTAAAAATTCAAATACCCTGCACTCTAAATTTTACTTTCTGCTATGTTTTATTGTTTACGGCTTATGCAATAATGAAAACATAAAAACATTGTCGTAGGACATTGAAATACTAAAGTTATACTAGGACTTCCACGTTTTTAGTTACCTTCGCAGAGGTTTTCTTTGTATACACTGGAAATTTTTTTAGAGAAGTCTTGCAACACTGAGAAATATAAATAGTCTTATGCTTCTATTTTGGGTCACAGGTGGAGCATGTTTTGCTTTTTTCCAATCGTTCTGCAAGGACTTCTGCTCTTCGGTCTGTTATTCCAAAAACACGGAGAAGGTTACTCGAAGTTCACAGGATAAGTGATACTTATTGACGGTCCTTTTATGTGTGGTGTCACCGCCAGACACCACACTTGCTAGGTGGTAGCCTTTAAATCGGCCGCGGTCTGTTAGTATACGTCGGACCCGCGTTTCGCCACTATCAGTGATTGCAGACCGAGCGCCGCCATATGGCAGGTCTAGTCTAGAGACTCCCTAGCACTCGCCCCAGTTGTACTGCCGACTTTGCTAGCAATGGTTCACTGTCTACATACGCTCTCATTTGCCGAGACGACAGTTTAGCATAGCCTTCAGCTCCGTCATTTGCTACGACCTAGCATATTCAGTTACTATGTCTTCTGAACAGATAATATTGTGACTCATGTACCGTCAAGAGCGCCGTTCATCATTAATGGATTAAAGTTAAGTATCAAAGTAATTACGTCCGCCTTCTGAATTCTAATTCCTTGTCATGTTCCAGACCTCACGTCAGTATAGTCCTTCCCTCCTCACGCCAGCCTGCGTGAGCTAAAACGCGTGCATTTGGGCCTCTACTAGTAACACGGTGTTGGCGGTTCTGTCAACACATCATCACCAACGAAGCTGCAACCTTCTACAGAAAATTAAAGCGGCTCACCTAAGTAGTATCTTCGTAGGAATTGTAAAGGAGGAAGGCATTCATCTCATTTATGTCCAACATGCACAAATATAATGCTACTGGACATCGTTTGAAGAGGCTCTGACGACCAGCGAAATTTGTTTCGACCAAATACATTTCTGACAGAATCTTTAGCTAAAGATTCAGTCCCTACACTTCTGTCTTCAGCGCTTTCACCTCTTGTTTCATTCAGGGACCTCGCAGGTGGAAAACAAATTCGTCTTCATTTCCTTTCTGTTTCTGTTCTGAATTATGTTAGCTTTGAAATCCGTTGTTACTATCTGACCCAGTATCGCTTCCTAGACGTTCCTCAAACTATTTTTAAAGAGTATCCTAAAGTAACGGTCTGTAATAAAAACAGTAGACGAAGATCTGCGTGCTGAATTCATAACGGAAAGTCCCAACTGTGGCCTGAGAGAACGCTAGCACAAAAGCAGCAGTGATAATACACTCCTGGAAATGGAAAAAAGAACACATTGACACCGGTGTGTCAGACCCACCATACTTGCTCCGGACACTGCGAGAGGGCTGTACAAGCAATGATCACACGCACGGCACAGCGGACACACCAGGAACCGCGGTGTTGGCCTTCGAATGGCGCTAGCTGCGCAGCATTTGCGCACCGCCGCCGTCAGTGTCAGCCAGTTTGCCGTGGCATACGGAGCTCCATCGCAGTCTTTAACACTGGTAGCATGCCGCGACAGCGTGGACGTGAACCGTATGTGCAGTTGACGGACTTTGAGCGAGGGCGTATAGTGGACATGCGGGAGGCCGGGTGGACGTATCGCCGAATTGCTCAACACGTGGGGCGTGAGGTCTCCACAGTACATCGATGTTGTCGCCAGTGGTCGGCGGCAGGTGCACGTGTCCGTCGACCTGGGACCGGACCGCAGTGACGCACGGATGCACGCCAAGACCGTAGGATCCTACGCAGTGCCGTAGGGGACCGCACCGCCACTTCCCAGCAAATTAGGGACACTGTTGCTCCTGGGGTATCGGCGAGGACCATTCGCAACCGTCTCCATGAAGCTGGGCTACGGTCTCGCACACCGTTAGGCCGTCTTCCGCTCACGCCCCAACATCGTGCAGCCCGCCTCCAGTGGTGTCGCGACAGGCGTGAATGGAGGGACGAATGGAGACGTGTCGTCTTCAGCGATGAGAGTCGCTTCTGCCTTGGTGCCAATGATGGTCGTATGCGTGTTTGGCGCCGTGCAGGTGAGCGCCACAATCAGGACTGCATACGACCGAGGCACACAGGGCCAACACCCGGCATCTCGGTGTGGGGAGCGATCTCCTACACTGGCCGTACACCACTGGTGATCGTCGAGGGGACACTGAATAGTGCACGGTACATCCAAACCGTCATCGAACCCATCGTTCTACCATTCCTAGACCGGCAAGGGAACTTGCTGTTCCAACAGGACAATGCACGTCCGCATGTATCCCGTGCCACCCAACGTGCTCTAGAAGGTGTAAGTCAACTACCCTGGCCAGCAAGATCTCCGGATCTGTCCCCCATTGAGCATGTTTGGGACTGGATGAAGCGTCGTCTCACGCGGTCTGCACGTCCAGCACGAACGCTGGTCCAACTGAGGCGCCAGGTGGAAATGGCATGGCAAGCCGTTCCACAGGACTACATCCAGCATCTCTACGATCGTCTCCATGGGAGAATAGCAGCCTGCATTGCTGCGAAAGGTGGATATACACTGTACTAGTGCCGACATTGTGCATGCTCTGTTGCCTGTGTCTATGTGCCTGTGGTTCTGTCAGTATGATCATGTGATGTATCTGACCCCAGGAATGTGTCAATAAAGTTTCCCCTTCCTGGGACAATGAATTCACGGTGTTCTTATTTCAATTTCCAGGAGTGTATAATAAGTCTGCAGCCTTTCGTGGCCGTTGCACTGAAGTAAAAATCTTCTGGGTTATCAGGCCGCATCAGGTTTCTTCTAAAATGTTCGATGTTTCGACCCCTCTGCTGGGATCTTCCTCAGGATCTTTTGGTGCAGTGTTCTAGCAGTAGTGGACACCAGAAGATCCTCAGGAAAATCCCAGCAGAGGGGTCGAAACGTCGAATATTTTAGAAGAAACATGACGCTACTGCTAGAACACTGCAGTGTTCTAGCAGTGGTGGACACCAAAACATCCTGAGGAAGATCGCAGCAGAGGGGTCGAAACGTCGAACATTTTACAGGAAGCATGACGCGGCCTAATAACCCAGAAGATTTTAACTTCAATAATATAATACGCCAACGTCACATTCAAGATCGGGAGAGAATAACCGGAGAACGCTGTAAACTCGTGCCCCACCGCTACGTGTTAGCAACACGGTAACATTAATACTAGCCGTCTGTGAGACCTGGGGCGTTAACGCGTAAAGGCACACTGAAAAATTCGTCGTCAGACTGGTATTTGATCCCGTGAGCGTTACGTTTCGAGGCACACGCTTTACTGCTAGACAACCAGGAACCGACATGACGATGATGATGATGATATGAGGAGAAGATGATTGTCCCTGCACTACAAAGCCGCCAGACGTGGTGCTGTGGCAGTAGAGCCGTTGCGCAGTGACGTCAGACGTCATATATATATCGCAGTAGGCGAGTCCACAGTGACACGCACACGCGTGCTGCCACTGGGCCTCACGCACGTGCGTCTATAAATAGCTGGCGAGGCGGTGCGTGAGTGCGCGCGGCGGGGCACGAGTTGCGTGCTGGCGGAGGAGGTCAGTAAACGCGTGCGAGACGCAGCAGCTGCGGACTGCCAACTCTCCGGCTGACGGCGGGGCCGTAGCGCGCGGGGGCGGCCGCCCCACCGTGGATCGCGTTGCCTTGAATGGCGAGGTAGTCCTGCTCTTGCTCGAGTCAGAAGTGAAGGTTGAAAAAGCCACCCCATCCCTAATTTTTAAGGTATCGTTGATTATTCCTCTGCTGTAATCAGAAATAATTAGAAAATCGGGAACCGCACATATGGAGCCAGTTCTGGAGGGCGAAGTTGCTCCCAAGGTACATGCTCCCATAACTAAAGTTCTGACCGTGTGCCTACGACGCATGCCTTATCTCTCCATAAAATTATAAAGACTGTAGTAACCAGTCCCGGAAACGTAATTTATTTATCTAGCTCCAAATCGATTTCGACTGATACCAGTCATCGCCGGTGCATTTTTCTAATCATCATAATAGAAATCTGCCAAGGACAGTACTTCTACTTACGGCATGTAGCCATTAGAAAAATACGCCGATGATGACTCATATCAGTCGAAATCGATTTGCAGCTAGATAAATAAATTTCGTTTCCGCGATTGGTTGCTACATTCTGTATAATTTTATACTCCACGATCGCTCCACAGAAAGGGAACCTTATCGAGCCCAACATTCATAAATTATCTCTTCATATTACTTCCCCCCACATACTTCTCGCGTATTCACCACGAGGAGAATATTCGAGGAGCCAATACAGAGGCTTGTTGTTGTTGTTGTTGTTGTTGTTGTTGTGGTCTTCAGTCCTGAGACTGGTTTGCTGCAGCTCTCCATGCTACTCTATCCTGTGCAAGCTTCTTCATCTCTCAGTAACTACTGCAACCTACATCCTTCTGAGTCTGCTTAGTGTATTCATCTCTTGGTCTCCCTCTACAATTTTTACCCTCCATGCTCCCCTCCAATACTAAATTGGTGATCCCTTGGTGCCTCAGAACATGTCCTACCAACCGACCCCTTCTTCTAGTCAAGTTGTGCCACAAACTCCTCTCCTCGCCAATTCTATTAAATAACTCCTCATTAGATACGTGATCTGCCCATTTAATCTTCAGCATTCTTCTGTAGCATCACATTTCGAAGGCTTCTATTCTCTTCTCCTCTAAACTATTTATCGTCCATGTTTCACTTCCATAGCTACACTCCATACAAATACTTTCAGAAACGACTTCCTGACACACCAATACTCGATGTTAACAAATTTCTCTACTTCAAAAACGCTTTACTTGCCATTGCCAGTCTACATTTTGTATCCTCTCTACATCAACTTTCATCAGTTATTTTGCTCCCCAAATAGCAAAACTCCTTTACTACTTTATATGTCTCATTTCCTAATCGAATACCCTCAACATCACCCGACTTAATTCGACTACATTCCATTATCATCGTTTTGCTTTTGTTGATGTTCATCTTATACCCTCCTTTCAAGACACTGTCCTTTCCGTTCAGCTGCTCTTCCAAGTCCCTTGCTGTCTCTGACAGAATTAAAATGTCATCGGCGAACCTCAAAGTTTTCATTTCTTCTCCATGGATTTTAATACCTACTCCTAACTTTTCTTTTGTTTCATTTACTGCTTGCTCAATATACAGATTGAATAACATCGGGGATAGGCTACAACCCTGTCTCACTCCCTTCCCAACCACTGCTTCCCTTTCATACCCCTCGACTCTTATAACTGCCATCTGCTTTCTGTACTAATTGCAAATAGCCTTTCGCTCCCTGTATTTTACTCCTGCCACCTTCAGAATTCGAAAGAGAGTATTCCAATCAACATTGTCAAAAGCTTTCTCTAACTCTACAAATGCTACAAACGTAGGTTTGCCTTTCCTTAATCTTTCTTCTAAGATAAGTCGTAGGGTCAGTATTGCCTCACGTGTTCCAAAATTTCTACGGAATCCAAACTGATCTTCCCCGAGGTCGGCTTCTACCAGTTTTTCCATTCGTCTGTAAAGAATTCGCAGCCGTGACTTATTAAACTTTTAGGCTTACCGACAATCATTCTTCCCACTCACTACTTCGCGAATTAAGCAGGATTAGAGGGATTAGATAGTGGTACCGAAAGTACCCTCCGCCACACACCATTATGTGGCTTTCGGAGTATGGTGTGGTTGTAGATGAAAGTGTAATGCCAGTCTGAAGACGACAGCACTATTCTGTCGAAACTAGTAACTGGAATAAAGGCCTTCAATTCAAGTGGTCTTGGTTAGCACAAAAAATTTGTATAAATAGTGATTGCCCCAACAACATGTGTAAGTTGTATGCTCCATAATTAATTTCCTTCCAAAATTTTGTAACGGTAATGCTGAAGTTGTAATATGTGAAGGTTCCTGTATCACATCAATTTTTTTTCCCCCTTTAATGAGTTTCGATTCCCCTCGAAGGGGCGGGCTGGCAGCAGCTTAGTACGCCGCTCTTCAGCCGACAGAATTTGTTTTAAATAATGAAGAAAATAAATAATAAAAGCGGGCGATAAAATCGGTGACTTAAATGGTAAAATGGCGGAAAATTGTGGAACTTATAACATAAAACAAAAGGTTGGTGAAGCTAATAAAATACACAGGAAGCAGACAGGTAAAATAATAGACTGACAATTAAAAAACATGGCGACAGTCTGGTTTCTGTTCTCAAGAGATATATAAATCACATCCAGCGACAGCATGATTTCTGTTCGCAACACTTTGGACAAGACGCACAACACTGAACACTCACTTAGATCACTGCACTTAAAGGTTGGCACAAATATGACAGACCATCTGAGGGCAGATGAGGGGAACCTGGACAGATGGTGAGAGAGAAAAGGGGGAAGGAGAGGAAAAACGAAGTGGGGGGAGGGAGGGAAGGAGCCGACGGAGGACAATGACTTTAAAGAGGGGGGGGGGGGGGCTGGGCAGGCGTGAGAGGGATTGGGGAAAGGGAGAGCAGGGAGACAGAGAGAGGGTGGTGAAAAAACAGGATGGAAGGGGGGGGGAAGAGGGAGCCTGTGGAAAGGACAAAGCAGGGGAGGTGAGAATTAGAGTTGATAGGAGGGATAAATGGAGGGAGAGAGGGTATCATCCAGGAGGGGGAATTGACGGAGGCCACCTTGGGAAAGGAAATGAAAAATGTAGAGGTGGAGGGTAGGGGGGACACAGCAGTGAGGGTGGGACAGACGGTAGGGGTTGGAGAGGAGAGGAGCAACCAGTGGATGAGTTGGATCAAGGCAGCAGGAGGTGTAGGAATCAGGTCGTAGAGATCTGCGTGGGGGTAGGGAAGGTGTATACAGAAGGTGAGGCGGATTGCATGGCGCTTGAGGATATGGAGGGACTTGGGAGGGGGGGGCGGATATCCAGGTGGGACTGGTATAACAGAAGATGGGACAGATTTAGGATTTGTAGGTGTGGAGAATGGTAGAGGCGTTCAACCCCCCATGTCCGGCCAGAGAGTTGTTTTGATGAGTCGGAGGCAGTTGTGGGCTTTGGATTGGATAGAGTGGAGATGAGGGATCCAGGTGAGGTGACAGTCAGTGGTGAGGCCAAGGTAGGTGAGGGTGAGGGAGAGGCGGATAGGACGGGCACAGATGGTAAGGGAGAAATCAAGGAGCCAGAAGGAGCGAGTGGTACGACCTACGATGATTGCCTGGGTCTTGGAAGGATTGATTTTCAGGAGCCACTGGTTACATGATGCAGCAAGAAGGTCAAGGTGATTCTGTAGAATACGGTGGGACATTTGGAGGGCAGGGGAGAGGGCAAGGAATGCAGTGTCTTCGGCATACTGCAGGAGGTGTACTGGAAGTGGGGGGGGCGGGGATTGGGGCATATCTGCCGTGTACAGGAGGTAGAGGAAGGGGAGAGCCCTGGGACACACCTGCAGAGGAGGAGAAGGGGCGGCGAGAGAGGGAGGAGGCAATCAGACGGACTGCCACACCATTAATTCATTCCACTTTAAATTCAAGTATCACATCCGTACTTATTCTGAGCACACTAACACTTCTGTTACATTTATTCATTTAATTCGAGCTTGTAATAGTTTACCCATCCCGATTCTTAATTTCACTGAGGTGAAAAAATTCATGAGATAGCGATACACAGATACACAGGTGGCGGAAGTAATGCATACACAATGTACAGAGCACTAACAGAGCTTTCATTTGTACTCGAGTGATTCACGCGAAGAAGTTTCCAGTGTAATTATGGCCGTACGACTGGAATTCACAGACTTTGAACTTGAAATGGTGGTGGGCGCCGGACACAAAGAACTTTCCACTTCGGAAATCGTGTCGGAATCAGATATTCCGAGATCCGCCGTGTCAATAGCGTGCCGAGAATACCACTCTTCGCGCATTACCTATCAGCTTCGACAGCGCTATGGCCGACGGCCTTCGCATAACGACCGACAGCGTCGTCGTCTGCTTAGAGCTGTTAGTGCTGACAGACAAGCAATACTGAATGAAATAACAGCAAAAATCAGTGCGGTACGTACGACGAACGCATCCGTTAGGTCAGTGTGGCGTTAATGGACTCTGACAGCAGACGACCGCCTTTGCTAGCAGCGCGATATCGTCTGCAGTACTTTCTCTGGACTTGTGACGTGCGGGTTGGATCCTAGACGAGTGGTGAGTCCAGATTCCAGTTGGTAAGAACTGACGGTGGGTCTCCAATGTTCCGCAGACTCCATGAAGCCATGGACCCAAGTTGTCGCCGGCTGGTGTGACCGAGCGGTTCTAGGCGCTTCAGTCTGGAACCGCGCTGCTGCTACGGTCGCAGGTTCGAATCCTGCCCCGGGCATGGATGTGTATGATGTGCTTAGGTTAGTTATGTTTAAGTAGTTCTAAGTTATAGGGTACTGATGACCTCAGATGTTAAGTCCCATAGAGCTTAGAGTCATTTGAACCATTTTTGAACCGAAGTTGTCAACAAAGTACTGTGCATGATTGTGGTGGCTGCATAATCGTGTGAGCTGTGTTTACATGCAATGGACTGGGTCCTCTGGTCTAAACGGAAGCGAACATTGTCTAGAAATGTTATGTTTGGATACTTAGAGACCTTCTGCAGCCATTCATGGTCTTCACGTACCCAAACACGTCATCGGACAACAATTGTGTGTCATTGGTTTGAACAACACCGTCAACAAGGTCGAAGGAATCATTTCGCCATGCGTGTAGTCCGACATTAATCCCATCGAACTTTTATGGGATGTAATCTTAAGTTCAGTTGGCGCACACGATCCTGCACAGACGACACTCTTGCAGTTATGGACGGCTGTAGAATCAACATGGTTCAGTATTTCTGCAGGCGACATCCAGTGACTTGTCGAGTCCGTTCGCCATCGAGTTGCTGCACTACTCCGGTCAAAAGGCGGTCCGGCATGATAAGTGGGGATATCTAACGACTTTTGTCACATCATTGTACGTTACAACTCCCCCTACCCGAATTAATACTGTGTAATGTCGTGTGACTACGGCCTCCCGTCGTGTATACCGTTCGCAGGGTGCAAGTCTTTCGATTTGACGCCACTTCGGCGACTTGCGCGTCGATGGGGATGAAATGACGATGATTAGGACAACACCCAGTCCCTGGGCGGAGAAAATCTCCGACCCAGCCGCGAATCGGACCCCTGCCCTTAGGATTGACATTCTGTCGCGGTGACCACTCAGCTACCGGGGGCGGACAATACTGCGCTTAAAAACGTTTTAACCACGATGACTTACCTCAGACCCTTATGCGTCCTTCCCGCTAGATGGCTCTGCCGTGACTTCCTACAGTCTTTCTGAAAAATATTTCACTTTTATGCGCGATCGCAGGAGAGCAAGGAACCCTGTAACTACCCTGTAGGTACGCTCCAGCTCAACTAACTCACTCCTTCGCTCCAAAAGATCTCCAGGCACCAACTTGCCCCTTTTACAACTGTGAAGAATCCCAGACAGCGAAGCGGCTGCGCTGTAGCGAAGAAAAGTAAAGATGTCGGCACACGGACCGTTCTTTCGAACGTCAAGGTTGAGCGTGTCGAGTTCAACATGCTGCTGAAAGCTCACACACGACGCGACATCATATCCGCTTCTGCTCAGGACTATGCTTCACTATCTGTAGTGACTCATTGAGCGGTTTGCACGAAATCGGCCAATGCTTCCCCCGCCACCCGTTGGTCGTCGCTATCCTGGACTCCCTTTGTCTCCCTGCTCAACGTGGATGCTCGGTTTTCATTTGGACCCCAGGCCATGTTGGCGTTCCTGGCAATGAACTTGCCGATCGACTGGATAAATTAACTACTACCAGGCCATCTCTTGCTATTGGCATTCCGGAAATAGACCTTCGCTCGACATTGCGTCGTCAGGTTTCGGGCATTTGGGATGCAGACTGGCACACTCTTTATTCGCCGAACAGGCTCAGGGTGATTAAGGGTTCTAGAACTGCGTGGCGGTCTTCCTTCCGGGCCTTTCGTAAGGCCTCTGTCCTCGTATGCCGGCTACGCATCGGCCATACTTTTTTGACTCACGGTTATCTCCGTCCTGAGCACACCCCTCTCTGTTACTTAAAATCCGTCTTGATTGCATTTTTTTTTTTTTTTTATTATTCATATGACCGGTTTCGGTTCAATCAGAACCATCTTCAGATCTGATATTTCAGTTACAGGAGTAACACATGCTACGTCACATGTGACGTAGCATGTGAAAGTTGCTGGATTTGGACGGGTTACTCCTGTAACTGAAATATCAGATCTGAAGATGGTTCTGAATGAACCGAAACCGGTCACATGAATAATAAAAAAAAATTTGCAATCAAGATGGATTTTAAGTAACATTATAAAATCACTGATTGCTGTTATCCCAAAAGACATTATGTCTGTTTTTGCAAAAACCCCTCTCTGTCTTTGTGGATCGATGTTGACCGTGGCTCACGTCTTACTGGACTACCACAACTTAGCCATCCTGCGACGAACTTTTAGCCTTCCAGACCCGCTACCCCTGGTGTTGGCTGACAATGCCTCAGCGGTGGATCTCGTTTTACGTTTTATTCTTGATGGTGGTTTTTATCGTTTTATTTAAGGAAGGGACCTTCCACCTTATAGGTGAGTGGAGAGGCTGGGGGCACTCTTGCTCCCCACTTCGCCCCGACTGGATTGGCTTGAACTGGGCTTGGTGGTTCACCCCGGCCCTCTGCCTTCCCACTCCTTTCCTTATGCGGTCTGTTATGTCTTGAGTGTCTCTCTTGTCTCTTGTGCTTCTTCCTTCACCTCTTCTTCCATCACCTTTTCTTCCGCACTTTTCCTTCCATCCCTGTCAATAGTTCATCATTTTATGGACATTGTAGTTTCCTCTCCTAATGCGGGATTTTATCGGTTTTACCTAATCCAAGATCGGACGGACAGATGACCGCGTAGTTTGGTCCCATCTCCACCCAGCCAACCAACGAAGCGACTTGCGCGTGCTGTCCGTGTGCCTTAATTTGGTGTACGTGATCTAAGCGCTCTCTGGTAGCAGTTGCCGGCTGTAACTGGCCCTCAAATCATACTGTTTATCAAATGGATGGGGGTAGTGTTCCTACATTAGCTCTATTAACACGCACATTTCGTCCCTTGCCTATATGCCATCACGTTATTCTGTCTATAGTGTACACTAATGTGACCAACCGAGCGAGGTGGCGCAGTGGTTAGACACTGGACTCGCATTCGGGAGGACGACGGTTCAATCCCGCGTCCGGCCATCCTGATTTAGGTTTTCCGTGATTTCCCTAAATCACTCCAGGCAAATGCCGGGATGGTTGCTCTGAAAGGGCACGGCCGACTTCCTCCCCATCCTTCCCTAATCCGATGAGACCGATGACCACACTGACTGGTCCCCTTCCCCAAACGAACCAACCAACTAAAGTGACCAACTCATAGGATACCCCATAACATCGTGACGGACCGCCTTTTCTCCGGCGTAGTGCAGTAACTCGACGTGGAATGGAATCAACAAGTCTTTGAAAGCCCCCTGTAGAAATATGGAGCCATGTTGCCCTATAGGCGGGCATAGTTGCCAGAGTATCGGCGGTGCAGGATTTTGCGCACGGAGTGACCCCTCTATTATGTCCCATATTATGTCCCCAAATCTGGCGATATGGATGGCGAAATCAGTCGCCCGAATCGTCCACCTTGTTCTCCAAATCAGTCGCGAAGCAGTGTAGCCTGGTGACATAAAACGCAGGTATCCTAAAAATTGCATCGTCGTTTGCGAACGTGAAGTCCATGAATGGCTACAAATAGTCTCCAAGTAGCCAAAAATAGCCATTCTTAGTCAACGATTCGCTTAGCTGGACCGGAGGATCCAACCTCTTAGTCAGGTTTGGTTGGAATTTGTGGAAATCTGTAATTCTGAGGTTCACCGTGTAACTATTGTATTCGTTTCGTTGAGTATAAAGGCCTTGTATTTTTAATTTCCTTGCGTGTATCTACTGTAATGTGTACGTTATTTCAACGGAACAATACAGGCCGTATGCTTACGTAAACGCTATATGATGAAAGGAGTGTCCACACCCATCTGAAATTGTATTTCTGTATTGAAGTTACCTTTCACTAAAAATAATTTTAAAAAACCCAAAACTCACTAACGAAACTCTGTATCATGCAATACAATGAAGAGCGCTACAATCTGTGACGTCACAGTACGTACCTCGCAATTCAAACACACAAAACTTACGGAGTCATAACCCTGCTTGAAATTACAAACTGGACTTTGAAAGAATAAATGCCGTAAATGCTTCTGTGGAATGCCCTGTGAATTCAAGTACCCAAACGGAACAATTAAAATTTCGAACATTGAATGACACACAGGCGAACGTGGAATACAGCGCTACAAGAGTATTAATATCTGACAAAAGAGATCAGACCCGAACTTAACTTTAACTCAACTGATGCTGATGATAATTTTCGATCCAGTACTTGGCTCGTAAAAAACCTTACTGTGTCCTAACAGTGATGTTAAACTGGCCCTAATGACACTTTCGTGACTTACGTTGTGGCAACGGAAACTCGTCACTGCTTGAAAATGGCGAAACAGATAATGTAGCACAGCAGTAAACTAGCGAAAGACGATCTTGCCCAAGTACAATGCAGGGAGAAGCAACTATACTAAGCATATCATACTTAAACGGACTCGATTACAGAATATAACTTTAATACGGCGACTGTGAAAGAAACTGTACCTACACAATGGTATAGAAGAGAGCAACATTTAAAAAACTGTTTTATTAAACTGACACTTAACGATCACAACTGTCTTTATAAAATTAACTTCTTACAAAAATATAGTTCTGCCATGAAACTGCCGGCAGGTGTGGCCGAGCGGTTCTAGGCGCTTCAAACTGGAACCGCGCGACCGCTACGGTCACAGGTTCGAATCCTGCCTCGGGCATGGATGTGTGTGATGTCCTTAGGTTAGTTAAGTTTAAGTCGTTCTAAGTTCTAGGGGACTGATGACCTCAGATGTTAAGTCCTATAGTGCTCAGAGCCATTTGCCATGTAACTCATTAATGGAATGGTAGACGAGTGCTCAATATAAGGCTGACTCCAAACCATGGGAGCAGATAATGCTGTTTTAATCTCGTTTCGCCCTAAAGCTGTTCTTTAGACGAGAGAATCATTCATTTATAATGGTGAGTTTTGGGGGAGGGGGTTATTACTATTTAACTAAAAGGACCCAGTCCGGCGTTCTGCAGACTTGAAAGTGACGTTGCGTACCAAGGAAGCATTATAAGACCTTGAAAGACGGCGCAACTGATGGTTTCTTCGACTTTCACATTATCGATATATAGTGTACTTTGATTAAAGATTATCCGATAGCAATTGCCAATACACGAAGTACTTGTGAGCGTTTTATTTCTTTAGAATTACATTTGGTTGGGCTGGCAATTTCACAGACAGGTATTCAAAGCGGGCCGAAGGACACAACTAACTTAACACGGGTTGTAGAAGGTGACGCTGATGGCAGACAGGACAGCGTTCTCCACAGGCTGTTGTGTATACTGGACAGGATGAAGGGATGTCCGTCACTGGTCAACACAATGCGGTCAGAAAGTAACATCGTGGCCAACAGGAATCATGGAATCCTACATGAAATGACTGCTGCTCTCACGTTCCTAAATCGTTTTTCTGTGGTTAGGGCGTTGTGAAGTACAGTAAAGGTGCTGGAAGTTGTGCTACAATGAGCCTGGGATGGAGAATGTAGAGAAGACGGAGACAGCCCCTTGATAGGCGAGCAACATACCAGTGGACAATATGCAGGCAGGTACTTACAGCTCTATGTCCTCGGGAGAACATGACAGGCGAAGATTCCATAAGCCTGAGATTGCAACTTTCTCGCCCCAAAAATACCTGTAGCTGCTCAAATCCCGCCCTCCCTCCCTCGCCCCTTGCCCTCTCTCTCTCTCTCTCTCTCTCTCTATACAGCGTGTTACAAAAAGGTACGGCCAAACATTCAGGAAACATTCCTCACACACAAATAAATAAAATATGTATTGTGGACATGTGTCCGGAAACGCTTACTTTCCATGTTAGAGCTCATTTTAGTTTCGTCAGTATGTACTGTACTTCCTCGATTCTACATCTACATCTACATTTATACTCCGCAAGCCACCCAACGGTGTGTGGCGGAGGGCACTTTACGTGCCACTGTCATTACCTCCCTTTCCTGTTCCAGTCGCGTATGGTTCGCGGGAAGAACGACAGTCTGAAAACCTCTGTGCGCGCTCTAATCTCTCTAATTTTACATTCGTGATCTCCTCGGGAGGTATAAGTAGGGGGAAGCAATATATTCGATACCTCTTCCAGAAACGCACCCTCTCGAAACCTGGCGAGCAAGCTACACCGCGATGCAGAGCGCCTCTCTTGCAGAGTCTGCCACTTGAGTTTGTTAAACATCTCCGTAACGCTATCACGGTTACCAAATAACCCTGTGACGAAACGCGCCGCTCTTCTTTGGATCTTCTCTATCTCCTCCGTCAACCCGATCTGGTGCGGATCCCACACTGATGAGCAATACTCAAGTATAGGTCGAACGAGTGTTTTGTAAGCCACCTCCTTCGTTGATGGACTACATTTTCTAAGGACTCTCCCAATGAATCTCAACCTGGTACCCGCCTTACCAACAATTAATTTTATATGATCATTCCACTTCAAATCGTTCCGCACGCATACTCCCAGATATTTTACAGAAGTAACTGCTACCAGTGTTTGTTCCGCTATCATATAATCATACAATAAAGGATCCTTCTTTCTATGTATTCTCAATACATTACATTTGTCTATGTTAAGGGTCAGTTGCCACTCCCTGCACCAAGTGCCTATCCGGTGCAGATCTTCCTGCATTTCGCTACAATTTTCTAATGCTGCAACTTCTCTGTACACTACAGCATCATCCGCGAAAAGCCGCATGGAACTTCCGACACTATCTACTAGGTCATTTATATATATTGTGAAAAGCAATGGTCCCATAACACTCCCCTGTGGCACGCCAGAGGTTACTTTAACGTCTGTAGACGTCTCTCCGTTGATAACAACATGCTGTGTTCTGTTTGCTAAAAACTCTTCAATCCAGCCACACAGCTGGTCTGATATTCCGTAGGCTCTTACTTTGTTTATCAGGTGACAGTGCGGAACTGTATCGATTCACCGCCAGTTGGCCCAATTTAACGAAGGTAATGTTCACTTCGGTGCTTGTGTTGACATGCGACTCATTGCTCAGTACGTAGCATCAACAGGTTAATGTTCATCACGAACGTGGTCTTGCAGTCAGTGCAATGTTTACAAATGCGGAGATGGCAGATGCCCATTTGATGTATGGATTAGCACAGGGCAATAGCCGTGGCGCGGTACGTTTGTATCGAGACAGATTTCCAGAACGAAGGTGTCCCGATAGGAAGATGTACGAAGCAATTGATCGGCGTCTAAGGGAGTACGGAACATTCTAGCCTACCACTCGCGACTGGGGAAGACCTAGAACGACGAGGACAGCTGCAATGGACGAGGCAATTCTTCGTGCAGTTGACGATAACCCTAATGTCAGCGTCAGAGAAGTTGCTGGAGTACAAGGTAACGTTGACCACGTCACTGTATGGAGAGGGCTACGGGAGAACCAGTTGTTTCTGTACAGTGTACAGCGTGTGCAGGCAATATCAGCAGCTGATTGGCCTCCACGGGTACACTTCTGCAAATGGTTCTCCGACAATGTGTCAATCCTCATTTCAGTGCAAATGTTCTCTTTACGGATGAGGCTTCATTCCGACGTGATCAAATTGTAAATTTTCGCAATCAACATGTGTGGGCTGACGAGAATCCGCACGCAATTGTGCAATCGCGTCATCGACACAGATTTTCTGTGAACGTTTGGTCAGGCATCGTTGGTGATGTCTCGATTGGGCCCCATGTTCTTCCACCTACGCTCAATGGAGCACGTTATCATGATTTCATACGGGATACTCTACCTGTGCTGCTAGAACATGTGCCTTTACAAGTACGACACAACATGTGGTTCATGCACGATGGAGCTCCTGCACATTTCAGTCGAAGTGTTCGTACGCTTCTCAACGACAGATACGGTGACCGATGGATTGGTAGAGGCGGACCAATTCCGTGGCCTCCACGCTCTCCTGACCTCATCCCTCTTGTCTTTAATTTATGTGGGCATTTGAAAGCTCTTGTCTACGCAAACCCGGTAGCAATTGTAGAGACTCTTCGTGCTCGTATTGTGGACGGCTATGTACAATACGCCATTCTCCAGGGCTGCATCAGCGCATCAGGGATTCCATGCGACGGAGGGTGAATGCATGTATCCTCGCTAACGGAGGACATTTTGAACATTTCCTGTAACAAAATGTTTGAAGTCACGCTGGTACGTTCTGTTGCTGTGTGTTTCCATTCCATGATTAATTTGATTTGAAGAGAAGTAATAAAATGAGCTCTAACATGGAAAGTAAGCGTTTCCGGACACATGTCCACAATACATATTTTCTTTATTTGTGTGTGAGGAATGTTTCCTGAAAGTTTGGCCGTACCTTCATGGGGCGGTCCGCTGAACTCACGGACTTCGAACGTGGTCAGGTGATTTGAGGTCACTTTTGTCATACGTCTGTACGCAGATTTCCACACTGTTTCCAATGTAATCGTAAAGTCGAAATGTGAATGGACACGTGCAGCACAAAGGCGTACAGGCCGACCTCCTCTGTTAACTGACAGGGACAGCCGACAGTTGAAGAGGATCGTAATGTGTAATAGGCAGACACAAATCCCGATCATCACACACGAATTCCAGATTGCATCAGGATCCACTGCAAGTACTATGACAGTTAGGCGGGAGGTGAGGAAACTTGGATTTCATAGTCGACCGGCTGCTCATAAGCCACACATCACGCAGGTAAGTACCAAACATTACCTTGCTAAGTGTACGGAGCATAACCATTGGACGACTCAACAGTGGAAAAAAACGTTATGTGGAGTGACGAATCACTATATACGATGTGGCGATCCGATGGCAGGTTGGGGTTATGGCGAAAGCCCAGTGAGGGTCATCTGCCAGCTTGTGTAGTAGCTACAGTAAAATTCGGAAGCGGTGGTGTTATTGTGTAGTCGTGGTTTTCATGGAGGGGGCTTGCACTCTTGTTGTTTTGCGTGGCACTATCACTGCACGGGTTTGCATTGTTGTTTTAAGCGTCTTCTTACTTCCCACCTTTGAAGAGTAAATCGGGAATGACGACTGCACCTTTCAACACAATCGAGCACTTGTTCATAATGCACGGCGTGTTGCGGAGTGGTTACACCACAGTAGCACACAAGGGGATGAGGGAGGGATGGAGGCAGAGAGGGAATGTTTGGCGACATTTTCTTCTGAAATGAAGGATGCGACCTGTTGTGTATGCCACAATGCTCTTCGTGGCATCCTATCTCCAAGCGTTCCTTTTTGCGGCGACGTAACCGAGGACTTCTGCAATACCGTTTTACAACTTAAATTTCATGCAAAATAATTACTGTTTATTAATAAAATGAAACGACGAAGCCCATTTACTGGGACTTAGTTAAATGAAAAAGAAGAAGAATAAGAAATTTAAAAGAAAATGCTCCAAACTTTCCAAATAGGGACATGAAATAATAGAAAAAGAACAGAGATACGTTGCAATTAATCATGGTTATGTAGTAAAGTGATGTTAACGTGTTTAATGTGTGTGTCTTATAGTAAATTGCTGTTTTTATGGTTCTGTACCTAATGAGTCGAAACGGAACTCTTGAGGTTGTTGTTGTTGTGGTCGTGGTGGTCTTCAGTACAGAGACTGGTTTGATGCAGCTCTCCATGCTACTCTATCCTGTACACGCTTCTTCATCTCCCAGAACCTACTGCAACCTACATCCTTCCGAATGTGTTTAGCGTGTTCATCTCTTGGTCTCCCTCTACGATTTTTACCCTCCACGCTGTCCTCAAATACTAAATTGGTGATCCCTCGATGTCTCAGAACACGTCCTACCAACCGATACCTTCTTCTAGTCAAGTTGTGCCACAAATTTCTCTTCTCCCTAATTCTATTCAATACCTCCTCACCGGTTATGTGATCTACCCATCTAATCTTCAGCATTCTTCTGTAGCATCACATTTCGAAAGCTTCTGTTCTCTTCTTGTCCAAACTATTTATCGTCCATCTTTCACTACACTCTATACAAATAATTTCAGAAACGACTTCCTGACACTTAAATCTGTACTCGGTGTTAACAAATTTCTCTTCTTCAGAAATGCTTTCCTTGCCATTGCCAGTATACATTTTATACCCTCTCTACTTCAACCATCATCAGTTATTTTGCTCCCCAAATAGCGAAACTCATTTACTACTATACTCTTACGGGATCACTTTGCTATGTATTTGCCTGTCTATCCTTCTGTTAACATCTCTTTTTCTGAGGAACGGATAGGATGAAGTTGAATTTTATGTCGCATGCTATGGTCTACGATCCCTTATCGGTGTACAAAATTGAATCTTCTGAGTCAGTATAATCAAGATGCGACCCTTATGTCACATATTTTGACATTCGAAAACTCACTCATTAAAACCGATAAGGTACTTCCCGTTGACCTATAATCATGAATTTTGGCGGGAAGCAGGGTTCCACAGCACAGAAAAAAGAAAAAAGTCCTAAACTTCAGAATCTGTCATTAAATAACACGAAAAAAATATTTTAGTCACTTGTTATGAGCCTGTCTGTCCGTCTGATAAGACCACTCTGTCAGGAGGGAGTAAATGCATCAAGTAGAAATTTGTCACACATACTGAGGTCTATGGTCCTTTGATCGTGTAAAAATGTGAAACTTCTACGTCAATTCAATCGATTATCATTCTCGTGCAACACAGCTAGCTCTTTATTCCCATGAAGCAATGAGTGCTGTCGACAAGTGATCTCATATCGATTCCATATTCCTAGCTTTCCAGAAGGCTTTTCATACCGTTCCTCACAAGCGACTATTAATCAAATTAAATTCATATGGAGTATCGTCTCAGTTGTGTGACTGGATTCGTGCTCAAAGAGGTCACAGTTCGTAGTGATAGACGGTAAATCATGCCGGCCAGTGTGGCCGTGCGGTTCTAAGCGCTTCAGTTTGGAACCGCGTGACCGCTACGGTCGCAGGTTGGAATCCTGCCTCGGGCAGGGGACTGATGACCACAGCAGTTGAGTCCGATAGTGCTCAGAGCCATTTGAACCATTTGAACGGTAAATCATTGAGTAGAACAGAAGTGATATCTGGCGTTCCGCAAGGTAGTGTCATAGGCCCTCTGCTGTTCCTGATTATATGAATGATGTAGTTGATAATCTGAGCAGCCCCCTGAGATTGTTTGCAGATGACGCTGTAATTTACCGTCTAGTAAAATCACCAGACGATCTGTTCCAATTACAAAATGATCTAGACAAAATTTCTGTATGGTCCGTAAAGTGGCAATTGGCACTAAACAAAGAAAAGTGCAAGGTCATCCACATGGGTACTAAAAAAAATCCGATAAATTTTGGGTATACCATAAATTGCACAAATCTAAGGGCAGTCAGTTCGATTAAATACCTAGGAATTACAATTACGAGCAACTTAAATTGGAAAGACCACACAGATAATATTGTGGGGAAGGTGAAACAAAGACTGCGTTTTGTTGGCAGAACACTTAGAAGCTGCGACAAATTCACTAAAGAGACAGCCTACATTACACTTGTCCGTTCTCTGCCGGAATATTGCTCCGTGGTATGGGATCCTTACCAGGTAGGATTGACGGTGGAAATCGAAAAAGTGCAAAGGAGGGCAGTTCGTTTCGTATTACCGCGCAATAGGGGTGAGAGTGTCACTGATATGATACGCAAGTTGGGGTGGCAGTCACTGAAACAAAAACGATTTTCTTTGGGGTGTGATCTATTTACGAAATTTCAGTCACGAGCTTTCTCTTCCGAATGCGAAAATATTTTGTTGACACCCACCTACGCAGGGAGAAATGATCATGATAATGAAATAAGAGAAATCAGAGCTCGAACGGAAAAATTTAGGTGTTCCTTTTTCCCACGGGCAGTTCCAGAGGGGAATGGTAGAGAAGTAGTATGAAAATGGTTCTGTGTACCCTCTGTCAGGCACTTAAGTGTTAATTGGAGAGTAAACATGCAGATGTACATGTAGAACTTTACGGCCACGTATGTCACGTATTTCGATACTCGGAAACACACTGATCAAAACATATGGGGTACTTCCCCATTGGCGTAGATCCGTGAAATTTGGCGAGAAACATGGTTCACGGTACAAGCAAAGGAAAAACAATTGCTACTTTGTAATTATAGCACACGAAAAGCAAAATTCTTTTGTAGTCTCTTATCCGATGTTAGACTTGAAATTGAAAGATTCTGGAAAGTATTGCAACCCCAAGGACCAATATCTTGTCAGCACAGTGTCGATAACACGCGAGAATCGTGGAGACCTTAGATTCCTGGAATGGGTGAACTGTCTACATACATAATTAAGTCCATGCGGAACCCTCAGAAAGCGTGTCCTATTTCCGCCTGACCCTTTTTTTTCCATTACGACGCGGACCATACTCAGAAAACACCTATGTCAACTGAATGTGGCCACAGAGACCTAGGCAGTTGTATTTATATCAAAATAGTTACTGTGTAGTGTAAAAATGCAACGATGGAGCTCTTCTAGCTGGTCTAAGTGATACGAAGAAAAGGAGAATAAGAGCTTCACAGTAAAGACACCCAGCTTTTAAGAAGAGATGAACATGAGGTGAAGTAAAAGAGAGGGGTCAGAAATTCGAGGGATTTAATAATAGTTATGTATTAAAAGGCATTTTGCTCTGATTGTTGCCAGCATCATATTTAAAGTACCAGGGAAGCCGGTTGCTAGCCTTACTTGCCCCGAGTCCCATTGGGTTTTACCCCTAACGGCTGAGGGACTAACCGGTGGATTTGGTAGTCTTAGCCGTATGAGCACAAAGGTGACCACGACTCAGAATATGTCTGAGATGCCCAGCCTTATTCCAAAGTAACTGGTATCCCGACTGTCGGGACCACTTACTTGGCCACTCATACGTTGCCCGTGGTTCATGAACTAGGACATGACTACAGGAACCCACACCATGATGATTGCAGGTACTAGTAGATGGGAACAATGGCAGGAGGGTGTCCACAATGAGGAAATCAAAGAAAAACTGGGAATGAACTCTATAGATGTAGCAGTCAGGGCGAACAGGCTTAGATGGTGGGGTCATGTTACACGCATGGGAGAAGCAAGGTTACCCAAGAGACTCATGGATTCAGCAGTAGAGGGTAGGAGGAGTCGGGGCAGACCGAGGAGAAGGTACCTGGATTCGATTAAGAATGATTTTGAAGTAATAGGCTTAACATCAGAAGAGGCACCAATGTTAGCACTGAATAGGGGATCATGGAGGAACTGTATAAGGGGGGCTATGCTCCAGACTGAAAGCTGAAAGGCATAATCAGTTTTAAATGATGATGATGATGATGATGATATGTATTAAAATCATGTCTCTAATGTCTGTGTGTCATAACAAACTGCTGTTTTAAAATTTAGTTTCTACTTCTGCCTGCACTCTGCAGGAACACAAAAGAAAGCTTTCGGTGTTGTCGGGTTTTCGAGATGGCACATGAGCGGTAATATTTTTCGCAGCGCTGGACGTGTTTATCTGGAGGGACGCCGGCGCCGGCTTTCTATTCCGAGAGCTGCTCAGCTGCTACACCTTCGCCCGTGAGGTGACGGCGAACTGTAAGCAGAGGCAGGTGGCTGGCGCAAGCCTGGAGTCTTCCTCTATATTTGCTCCCGTGTTACGCAAAATGCACGCAGCCCAGCATCCGGCCACCCTCCTCGTTCGCACGCGAGTCGGCTGCTCCCGGCGACAAAGCCCACAGGACGCCCTGAATAATGTGGCATCGGTCCTGGCACGGTCGCCAACGAAGTCGCGACGTTCATTACTGCTGCTGCTAAGGAGCAGCAATGCCTCAGCCACTTTGAGCCATCTCTCAGAATTGTGGACCACTACAGGGTGAACAACCTAAATATTGCGGAAACGGAAAGTGCCACTGATGTGCAGTTTTCACAGAATGGATTCGTAATAAGGGGCTCCTATTGTTATGCAAATAATAAATTGTGACAGTACTTACAAGGGAACCTCCCCATCGCATCCCCCTCAGATTTAGTTATAAGTTGGCACAGTGGATAGGCCTTGAAAAACTGAACACAGATCAATCGAGAAAACAGGAAGAAGTTGTGTGGAACAATGAAAAAAATAAGCAAAATATACTAAATGAGTAGTCCATGCGCAAGATAGGCAACATCAAGGTTAGTGTGAGTTCAGGAGCACCATGGTCCCGTGGTTAGCGTGAGCAGCTGCGAAACTAGAGGTCCTTGGTTCAAGTCATCCCTCCAGTGAAAAGTTTAATTTTTTTATTTTCAGGCAATTATTTTGCATAGCTGCTGCACAGGTACACAGAGCAGTATTGCTTACGTGATCGTGTGTCAATTATCAAAGTTCAGGCACTCACACATAATCAACTGCACTCTCCAAAATTCCAGGACAAGTTCAGATTTGCTTGGACATATGCAGGATTTGACGGTCTACACACGGAAAAATTTGAAAACATTAAAAACATATGTTTTGACAGAGCACAGGGAAAACTATGCGACTGTGAAACTGTTGCATTCATTTGTTGCAGTTTATGTGACAAACTCTTTTGATTTCATCACTTTTTTGGGAGTGATTATCACATCCACAAGAAAACCTAAATCGGGCAAGGCAGAAGAATCCTTTTACCGATTCGCCAAGTGTACAAGTTAGGTGGGTCGACAACATATTCCCGTCATGTGACGCACATGCCGTCACCAGTGTCGTATAGATTATATCAGACGTGTTTTCCTGTGGAAAAATGAGTTGACCTATGACCTTGCGATCAAATGTTTTCGGTTACCATTGGAAAGGCACGTCCTTTCGTCTACTAATCGCACGGTTTTGCGGTGCGGTCGCAAAACACAGACACTAAACTTATTATAGTGAACAGGGACGTCAATGAACGAACGGACAGATCATAACTTTGCGAAAATAAAGAAAATTACACTCGAGGGAAGACTTGAACCAAGGACCTCTCGTTCTGCAGCTGCTCACACTAACCACAGGACCACGGCACTCCTGAGCCCACACTGTCATTGATGTGGCCTATCTTGCGCATGGACTACTCAGTTTGTATATTTTGCTTATTTTTTTCATAGTTCCACACAACTTCTTCATGTTTTCTCGATTGATCTGTGCTCAGTTTTCCAAGGCCTATCCACTGTGCCAACTTATAACTAAATCTCAGAGGGGGTGCGATGGGGAGGTTCCCTTGTTAAAAAGTGTTTTTTTTTTGTGTAAACAGACACTTTTTATAGAATAATGAGTATTGTCAGTTTGTATTCCGTAGAAATTTGGAAATTTTACTGCCACCAACTAACATTTCGCGGAAAGACCACGAAGATAAGATAAGAGAGATTAGGGCTCGTACAGAGGCATGAAGGCAGTCATTTTTCCCTCGTTCTGTTTGGGAGAGAAAAGATGCTAGTTGTGGTATGAGGTACCCTCCGCCACGTACCGTATGGTGGATTGCGCAGTATGTATGTAGATGTAGATGTAGGAAGAGTGGACGTGGGTTTTGAACAGCCGTCCTCCCGAATCGCTGTACTCTTTGACTGAAGTTCTGCACATGCGAAAGGTTGATGTCAATATGTTTCCAAAAACCTTACAACAGAAGAACGTGAGGTAAAGAAACGTGTGCGTTGATCTTCTTGAGAGGACTGCCTATGACCACGAGTGGTTCAGTCACGTGATCACAGATGATGAATCCTGGATTTTTGAGTACGATCTCTTGAGACAAAGAAGCGAAGGTAGGACTGGCACACAGAGACATTTCCTCGGCCGAAGGAAGTTCTAAAGAGCAAATCAAAGATCAAAACAATGCTGATTTGCTTGTTTGACAGTAGGAATATCGTGTGTTAGGAATTTGTTCCTTCAGGACATTTCATTAGAACTACTGACAGCCTTGGGAGAGCCATGGCTAACAAAATTCTACCACCTATTGAGCAAGATGTATGAGACAGGCGAAATACCCTCAGACTTCAAGTAGAATACAATAATTCCAATCCCAAAGAAAGCTGATGTTAACAGGTGTGAAAGTTACCAAACTGTCAGTTTAATAAGCCACAGCTGCAAAATACTAACACGGATTCTTTAAAGTCGAATGGAAAAGCTGGTAGAAGCCGACCTCGGGGAAACTCAGTTTGGATTCCGTAGAAATGTTGAAACACGTGAGGCTGTACTGACCCTACGACTTATCTTAGAAAATAGATTAAGGAAAGGCAAACCTACGTATCTAGCATTTGTAGACTTAGAGACAGCTTTTGACAATACTGACTGGAATATTCTCTTTCAAATTCTGAAGGTGACAGGGGTAAAATACAGGGACCGAAAAGCTATTTACAATTTGTACAGAAACCAGATGGCAATTATAAGAGTCGAGGGACATGAAAGGGAAGCAGTGGTTGGGAAGGGAGCTAGACAGGGTTGTAGCCTCTCTTCGATGTTATTCAATCTGTATATTGAGCAAGCAGTAAAGGAAAGAAAAGAAAAATTCGGAGTAGGTATTAAAATCCATGGAGAAGAAATAAAAACTTTAAGGTTTGCCGATGACATTGTAATTCTGTCAGAGACAGCGATGGACTTGGAAGAGCGGTTGAATGGAATGGACAGTGTCTTGAAAGGAGGATATAAGATGAACATCAACAAAAGCAAAACGAAGATAATGTAATGTAGTCGAATTAAGTCGGGTGACGGTGCGGGAATTAGATTAGGAAATGAGACGCTTAAAGTAGTAAATGCCTTTTGCCATTTGGGGAGCAAAATAACATGATGGTCGAAGTCGAGAGTATGCAAAGTGTAGACTGGCAATGGCAAGGAAAGCGTTTCTGAAGAAGAGAAATTTGTTAACATCGAGTATAGATTTAAGTGTCAGGAAGTCGTTTCTGAAAGTATTTGTATGGAAGTGAATTGTGGACGATAAATGGTTTAGAGAAGAAGACAATAAAAGCTTTCGAAATGTGGTGCTGTAGAAGAATGCTGAAGATTATATGGGTAGATCACATAACTAATGAGTAGGTATTGAATAGAACTGGGGAGAAGAGAAATTTGTGGCACTACTTGACTAGAAGAAGAGATAGGTTGGTAGGGCATGTTCTGAGGCATCAAGGGATCACCAATTTAGCATTGGAGGGCGGCGTGGAGGGTAAAAATCGTAGAGGGAGACCAAGAGATGAGTACACAGATTCAGAAGGATGTAGGTTTGAGTAGGTACTGGGAGACGAAGCAGCTTGCACAGGATAGAGTAGCATGGAGAGCTGCATCAAACCAGTCTCTGAACTGAAGACCAGAGCAACAACAATTTGACATTAACAAACTAAAAATATAGTAAAGTTGAATGTTATTGGTCTTTGTACAGGATTGTAGTGTGAGTCATTTACGACATATGATACACTCCTGGAAATGGAAAAAAGAACACATTGGCACCGGTGTGTCAGACCCACCATACTTGCTCCGGACACTGCGAGAGGGCTGTACAAGCAATGATCACACGCACGGCACAGCGGACACACCAGGAACCGCGGTGTTGGCCGTCGAATGGCGCTAGCTGCGCAGCATTTGTGCACCGCCGCCGTCAGTGTCACCCAGTTTGCCGTGGCATACGGAGCTCCATCGCAGTCTTTAACACTGGTAGCATGCCGCGACAGCGTGGACGTGAACCGTATGTGCAATTGACGGACTTTGAGCGAGGGCGTATAGTGGGCATGCGGGAGGCCGGGTGGACGTACCGCCGAATTGCTCAACACGTGGGGCGTGAGGTCTCCACAGTACATCGATGTTGTCGCCAGTGGTCGGCGGAAGGTGCACGTGCCCGTCGACCTAGGACCAGACCGCAGCGACGCACGGATGCACGCCAAGACCGTAGGATCCTACGCAGTGCCGTAGGGAACCGCACCGCCACTTCCCAGCAAATTAGGGACACTGTTGCTCCTGGGGTATCGGCGAGGACCATTCGCAACCGTCTCCATGACGCTGGGCTACGGTCCCGCACACCGTTAGGCCGTCTTCCGCTCACGCCCCAACATCGTGCAGCCCGCCTCCAGTGGTGTCGCGACAGGCGTGAATGGAGGGACGAATGGAGACGTGTCGTCTTCAGCGATGAGAGTCGCTTCTGCCTTGGTGCCAATGATGGTCGTATGCGTGTTTGGCGCCGTGCAGGTGAGCGCCACAATCAGGACTGCATACGACCGAGGCACACAGGGCCAACACCCGGCATCATGGTGTGGGGAGCGATCTCCTACACTGTGCCGTACACCACTGGTGATCGTCGAGGGGACACTGAATAGTGCACGGTACATCCAAACCGTCATCAAACCCATCGTTCTACCATTCGTAGACCGGCAAGGGAACTTGCTGTTCCAACAGGACAATGCACGTCCGCATGTATCCCGTGACACCCAACGTGCTCTAGAAGGTGTAAGTCAACTACCCTGGCCAGCAAGATCTCCGGATCTGTCCACCATTGAGCATGTTTGGGACTGGATGAAGCGTCGTCTCACGCGGTCTGCACGTCCAGCACGAACGCTGGTCCAACTGAGGCGCCAGGTGGAACTGGCATGGCAAGCCGTTCCACAGGACTACATCCAGCATCTCTACGATCGTCTCCATGGGAGAATAGCAGCCTGCATTGCTGCGAAAGGTGGATATACACTGTACTAGTGCCGACATTGTGCATGCTCTGTTGCCTGTGTCTATGTGCCTGTGGTTCTGTCAGTGTGATCATGTGATGTATCTGACCCCAGGAATGTGTCAATAAAGTTTCCCCTTCCTGGGACAATGAATTCACGGTGTTCTTATTTCAATTTCCAGGAGTGTAAATTTCGGGCAAGAACACTACGCGACACAACCGCAGACATCAGTTTGTGGGACGTACGACGAACGTATCCGTTAGCACGGTACAGCGGATTTGGCGTTAATGGGCCATGGCTGCAGACCACCGACTCGAGCGCCTTTGCTAACGAAATCGTTTGCAGCGCATCTCCTGGGCTCGTGACCAATTCAGCTGGACGGTTTATAGAGGCAGCATGGTTCAGTATTTCTGCAGTGGACTTCCAACAACTTGTTCAGTCTATGCCACGCCGAGTTGCTGCACTACACGGAGCTAAAACAGGACAGACACCATGTTAGGCAGTATCAAATTAGTTTCGTACCCTCAGTGTATTGAGGAAGATGCTCAGGTACCGTTCGTGTTCAGATACAACAGAGAATATATGAAGACAGTAACTGTTCTCGAAAGAACAGATACTGTTGATGACCGTGCAGCTTTTCCCTGGAATAAATGATGACTAACTGAAACCCTCAGCTACCGACAGGTGTTGTTGATATACCTCGATGTGGACAGCTGAAAATGTGTGCCCCGACCGGGACTCGAACCCGAGATCTCCTACTTCATGGCAGACGCTCTATCCATCTGAGCCACCGAGGGCATAGATGAATAGCGCGACTGTAGGGACTTATCCCTTGCACGCTTCCCACATCGAGGTATACCAACAACACCTGTCGGCAGCTGAGGGTTTCAGTTAGTTATCATTTACTCCGGGGAAAAGCTGCGCGGTCATCAACAGTATGTGTTCTTTCGAGAACACATACTGAGATAGTTAAAGGCTACCCAGCCATTGACCTTCGTCTGTGCGAATGCGCACAGGTTGCCCAAACTCGTTCGGGAATCGCCAAAGCGTGCGCGAGTAATGAGTGGATGGGCAAATGTCTATAAGGTACATTACATATGTAGAATTGTGGACAGTTGGGAATGTGGGTCTCACGGGAGGCGTGCAAGGGATAAGTCCCTGCAGTTGCACTATTCATCTGTGTCCTCGGTGTCTCAGATGGATTGCAGGAGCGCCTTGGTCCCGTGGTTAGCGTGAGCAGCTGCGGAACGAGAGGTCCTTGGTTCAAGTCTTCCCTCGAGTGAAATCTTTAATTTTCGCCGGCACGGTAGCTCAGCGTGTTCGGTCAAAGGGTTAGCTGCCCTCTGTAATAAAAAAAAACTGAGTAAACGGATCAATAACGAACTTCGGCGGGCGTCTGGGGACGTCCGCCACGAACAATTGCAACGAAAAATATCGAACAAAATGAGATTAAAAAAAAAAAAAGATGGATAGAGCGTCTGCCATGTAAGCAGGAGATCCCGGGTTCGAGTCCCGGTCGGGGCACACATTTTCAGCTGTCCACATCGAGGAATATCAACAACACCTGTCGGCACCTGAGGGTTTCAGTTACTTATCATGTACAACATAGAAATCACCATGTGCATTTACGTTCAGGCATGCATTTCTCGCAGAGTACATTATGTGGATGAAGTCACCGCGGGCAGCATCAAACCAGTCACTAAAATGATAATCCCGAGAAAAAAGTCCATGTGTCACGCTGTATGAAAATATAACGAAATAATGTAACCTCGAAGAAGTGTGTATTTTCTCCGCGCACGCGAGCGCGCGCATGTATGTGTGTGTGTGTGTGTGTATGTGTGTGTGTGTGTGTGTGTGTGTGTGTGTGTGTGTACGTGAGTGCGCAATAGCCCTTTGTCTGTTCCACTCAGTTATGTAGGTCGTCAAAGACGCCTTGCATTTGATTATTCAACATGACGAACTATCTTCCCCAGACAGCCGAGTTAGCGAAGGTTTGCTTTGGTTTATAGTCGTCTATCTTCTCATGTTTGACAGTGGTTTCTGCGCTCACACTGGAGGGCATTCACTCGTTCAGGTAATTTATTCTGGAACTGTTGCGTTAGTTGCTGAGAACGTGCTAAAACTGCGGCAGTTTGGAATATCGGCCAGCCTCGTTAACGCTCAATTTATTACGTGCTTGCATCAAGACACCAGTGACGAATGGACTAGTTCCTCGAAGACTGACAATGCAGTTCTTCTGAGGCGAAACTAATTCTTTGTGTACCCACACCAGCAGCTTGACTTTTTCCTTCTGACTCTCTTCCTCCCTGCCGTGTTGTCAGAAATTAGTGCGCTACGCGTCAGAGATATGAAGCAGGAGCAAACGGCATTGATAATGAATGAAAAGTTGCAGGGGTACAGGTAACGGCAACTGCGAATCTCCTGCTCACTTTATGGCTAAGTTTTCAGGGAAGAGAAACTGTGTTATACGAGCACGAGTACGAAATCGTTTTATTTCCATGTTACAGCTAATTTTCTTCTTCTCTTCATAATCCCAGTAGCTTACCGCTCGCTGCTCCGTTCGTGTAAACTGTATGATTGGCGCAGATCACAAATTTCAACTCCGTCTAAATTTCTCACGCAAATGAAGACCGTAGGAGAATGGTCTTTTCCGGATTTATTTCCGACTAAGGAGCAATTGTGGTAGCTGGAGTCCAAGGTTTTTATTAATCATGCCTTTTTCGTTTTTGTGGTGATACTTCAATAGAAAGTTTCATCCCCAAACACAAATTTCTTTATATCTAACCAAGATGTTAATTACCAGTTTTCATGGGTGATCTTTTAAAAATTTTCAATGCAATGAAATATTTTCTTACAAGGGAGCCTCCCCGTCGCACCCCCCTCAGATTTAGTTATAAGTTGGCACAGTGGATAGGCCTTGGAAAACTGAACACAGATCAATCGAGCAAACAGGAAGAAGTTGTGTGAAACTATGGAAAAAATAAGAAAATATACAAACTGAGTAGTCTATTCGCAAGATAGGCAACATCACGGATAGTGTGAGCTCAGGAGCGCCGTGGTCCCGTGGTTAGTGTGAGCAGTTGCAGAACGAGAGGTCCTTGGTTCAAGTCTTCGCTCGAGTGTAAAGTTTATTTTCTTTATTTTCGCAAAGTTATGATTTGTCCGTTCGTTCACTGACGTCCCTGTTCACTATAATAAGTTTAGTGTCTGTGTTTTGCGACCGCAACGCAAAACCGTGCGATTAGTAAAGGACGTGCCTCTCCAATGGTAACCGAAAACATTTGATCGCAAGGTCTTAGGTCAATCGATTCCTCCACAGGAAAACACGTCTGATATATTCTATACGACACTGGTGACGGCATGTACGTCACATGACGGAAATATGTTGTCGACCCACCTAACTTGTACACTTGGCGAATGGGTAAAAAGATTCTTCTGCCTTGCCCGATTTAGGTTTTCTTGTGGATGTGATAATCACTCCAAAAAAAGTGATGAAAACATAAGAGTTTGTCACATAAACTGCAACAAATGAGTGCAACAATTTCACAGGCGCACAGTTTTCCCTGTGCTCTGTCAAAACATATGTTTTTAAAGTTTTCAAATTTTTCCGTGCGTAGACCGTCAAATCCTGCATATGTTCAAGCAAATCTGAACATGTCCTGGAATTCTGGAGAGCGAAGTTGATTATATAAAAAATTAAACTTTCACTCGAGGGAAGACTTGAACCAAGGAGCTCTCGTTCCGCAGATGCTCACGCTGACCACGGGACCACGAGACCACGGCGCTCTTGAGCTCACGCTATCGTTGATGTTGCCTATCTTGGCCATGGACTACTCAGTTTGTATATTTTGCTTATTTTTTCATAGTTCCACACAACTTGTTCCTGTTTTCTCGATTGATCTGTACTCAGTTTTTCAAGGCCTATCCACTGTGCCAACTTACAACTAAATCTGAGGGGGGTGCGATGGGGAGGTTCCCTTGTTAATAACTTTTACACCCAATTTCCCCACCTTACTTGGACTTATACACTTCGTCCAACGCTGTTCTAATTTGTTGATCCCTTCCGAATAATAGGAAAGGTCCAAGTCTGCAAAATAGCTATTAGTTGCTGCAATCACCTCCTCGTTTGAATAAAAACTTTGTCCCGCCAGCCATTTCTACAAAATGGGGAACAAATAGTAGTCTGAGGGAACCAAGTCTGGAGAATAGTGTGTGTGTGGGGGGGGGGAGAGGAGGGGGATGTGAAACCAGTTGGAATCCTATTTCCATTAATTTTGCGACCACAACTGCTGAGGTGTGTGCTGGTGCATTGTCGTGATGGAAAAGGACTTTTTTGCGGTGCAATCGCCGGCGTTTTTCTTGCAGCTCGGTTTTCAAACGGTCCAATAACGATGCATTCAATTGTACTGTGTGTTAACCGGGGACCTAGAAAAGACGGAGAGGCTCCGTCCCCGCCGCAACCGCAGTGGTCCACAACCCCCCAATGAATAACGCAGTCCACTTCACCGCTACGCCACCCCACACCGAACCCAGGGTTATTGTGCGGTTCGGCCCCCGGTGGGCCCCCCCTGGTAACGTCTCACACCAGACGAGTGTAACCCCTATGTTTGCGTGGTAGAGTAATGGTGGTGTACGCGTACGCGGAGAAATTGTTTGCGCAGCAATCGCCTACATAGTGCAACTGAGGCGGAATAAGGGGAACCAGCCCCCATTCGCCGAGGCAGATGGAAAACCGCCTAAAAGCCATCCACAGACTGGCCGGTTCACCGGACCTCGACACAAATCCGCCGGGCGGATTCGTGCCGGGGACCAGGCGCTCCTTCCCGCCCGGTAAGCCGTGCGTTAGACCGCACTGCCAACCGGGAGGGCAACGATGAATAATATGCACCTGTAATAGTTCTACCCTTTTCCCAGTCGCCGTGTCTCCTAGTTCCGAACGGACACGGAATTGAGTCGGTTTGAAGCTGCAGTCAGCTTCGGACAGCCAAGACTCGCCCGACCGTTGACGAGACTCAAAACTTGAGTGGGCACGACCTGGGTCGGTCGTTCTGTCGGTCGTCTCGTCGGAAGTCGTGTATTTGGTCGCCCACCGCTCATGGGAACCCCTTGTGTGTGTGTGTGTGTGTGTGTGTGTGTGTGACTTGTCATTTCTCCTTGTTGCTCCACGGTGATTGGTTTTAGGATTGTAGGCGTTTTTGAGGCAAATGTTTACGTGGAACTGTATGTAGCTTCTGTGATTTGAACTGAGCCGTTATGAATGCTGTCTGCGTACTGGAGAAGGCAGGTGGTCGGTTGGGTCAGAGCAGCGGGTGTGTGTTTCCTCGCCGTGTTGATGTTTTCCGGCATGGCGTGTATGGTTCAAATGCCTCTGAGCACTATGGGACTTAACATCTGAGGTCATCAGTCCCCTGGACTTAGAACTACTTAAACCTAACTAGCCTAAGGACATCACACACATCCATGCCCGAGGCAGGATTCGAACCTGCGACCGTAGCGGTCGCGCGGTTCCAGACTGTAACACCTAGAACTGCTCGGTCACATCGGCCGGCCACGGGGTGTAGTTCGACAGACTTTGGTTCAAATGGCTCTGAGCACTATGAGACTCAACATCTGAGGTCATCAGTCCCCTAGAACGTAGAACTACTTAAACCTAACTAGCCTAAGGACATCACACACATCCATTCCCGAGGCAGGATTCAAACCTGCGACCGTAGAAGCCGCGCAGTTCCAGACTGTAGTGCCTAGAACCGCTCGGCCACAACGGCCGGTGACAGCCTTTTGTGTTTGTTAATTAATTAATATTTATGAGTGGTTATTGTGCCTTGACTGTGTTTAAATGCCAATTGTCAAGACGTAGTGCTGGCTCGATCTTCGTCCTCGCTGATATTTTCTGTTGTGCCGTTGGTAGAGTGGAAGGGAATTGATTAGGTTGTTGGTTGGTTCTTCAGCCGTCCCTAGGTCGCGGTGCCACACGATTATTTAGTGTTACGCGTGGCTGCCTGTCTCATCTAAACTGTTGTTAGAGTTTCCTCCACAGGCCAACCCTTGGACCACTTCTGAGCACCACTGTTTGTTGTTGTTATTGTCATTTTATAGCCGGCCGGTGTGGCCGTGCGGTTCTAGGCGCTTCAGTCTGGATCCGTGTGACCGCTACGGTCGCAGGTTCGATTCCTGCCTCGGGCATGGATGTCTGTGATGTCCTTAGGTTAGTTAGGTCTAAGTGGTTCTAAGTTCTAGGGGACTGATGACCTCAGATGTTAAGTCCCATAGTGCTCAGAGCCATTTGAACCATTTTTTTGTCATTTTATTTGGTCGCAGGTACTGTGCCAGGCCTTCAGCAGTGTATTAATATTGTCTGTTTTACGTTTAGTATATGGCCTTCAGCCGAACTTCATAACAACTTTAATATTAGGCCTTCAGCCGCTGTTTCATTTAAAATTCTTGTGGCTCTGCTTTTGGGCCTTCAGCCGCGTTTGTTTCAGAATCTGTGGCTTTAATACGACAATCCTTGTCTGTAAGGTTTCTCTTTAATTATTTTGAATTCTTGAAACGGCCATCAGCCGTGTTCTGTAAATGTTTATCTTAAGGTTGTCTTTAATTCTTACTGGACTCGTATTCGGGAGGACCACGGTTCAATCCCGCCTCCGGCCATCATGATTTAGGTTTTCCGTGATTTCCCTAAATCGCTCCAGGCAAATACCGGGATGGTTCCTTTCAAAGGGACGGCCGATCTCCTTCCCCGTCCTTCCTTAATCCGATGAGACCGATGACCTAGCTGTCTGGTCTCCTCCCCGATACACCCCAACTTTAATTATTCTTGAGTAACTGCTTGGTCCTTCAGCCGACAGGTTTTGTTAAGATGCTTTTCTGTTGTACTGTGCAAAGGCTTATCTTTGAAGTCTCTCTTTTATTATGTAGAGATTTTTTTTTTTAATTGGACTATCAGCCGAAAAATTAAGTTGAATTTTCCTTAATATGGCCTGTAACCGGAATTTGTAAAATGCTTGGCTTTTAAGGAATTTTCTTAGCTGATCTGAAATATTACTTCGGACTTTAGCCGAGAAGATATCGTAATTTTGCTTAAGTAAGGCCTTCAGCCGTTACTCCAAATCCTGGTGTTTTAAAAGCAATCATTTAAACTTATTCTGGAGAAGGTACTTGGGCCCTCGGCCGTGAATTGATGTTTGCAGTTTTAAAGAGAAAACCCTGCATTGATTTGAGGAATAAAGTCGTGTGTGTGCTTGTATAACTAACAGTAATTGACCTTGGCCCCTTTCCACAGCCTGATCCACTCTGTCCTGCGAAATCACGTTTCTACTAATACGTATCTTTCTTCGCAAACACAGCAGTCAAAAGCGTAAATGCAGCGCTAGGATCTCCAGTTTGCTACAACTGAGCCGCTCGTTAGATTTCTTCAGAACCGACTCTCCGTTCTAATGAGTACAGTGTGGCCGGTATTTCACAGACATGACGAGCAGCAGTATCGTATGCGTCTAGGGATCGTAAGCTGCCGCGGCCATAGGCAAGTAACACAGGATGTCGCGTCACGCTAGCGCTCACGCAGCACCCAGAACGGCATACAAATTGGAAGGGGCCCCTGTCTAGACCTCGGTAGCACCGCGCGCATAATGTCAGACGCGCGGGCGCTGTTAATTGCTCGTCAACAGCCCGCTGTGATCTATCGCCCACCAGGTCCGGAGCTGCGCCCGATCTCGTTTGGGTACTTGTCGGCAGCCATACTGATGAACGTTCCGCTGTTGCACCGCTGAGTGCGCTACTACCAGCTTTTCCATTTTTGTGTAAATTTTTCGCTCCTATATTTTGCAAGCATGGCCTATTACACTGACAAAAATGGTTCAAATGGCTCTGAGCACTATTCGACTTAACTTCTGAGATCATCAGTCGCCTACAACTTAGAACTACTCGTACTTTAACCTAACTAAGGACATCACACACATCCATGCCCGAGGCAGGATTCGAACCAGCGAAAGTCGAAGATTAACAACATTCATTTGTATCGTCAGCGACGTGAGAGGTGAGAACATCAGCTAACTGTCAGTGTAATAGCCGGCCGGAGTGGCCGCGCGGTTCTAGGCGCTACATTCTGGATCTGAGCGACCGCTACGGCCGCAGGTTCGAATCCTGCCTCGGGCATGGATGTGTGTGATCGCCTTACGTTAGTTAGGTTTAAGTAGTTCTAAGTTCTAGGCGACTGATGACCTCAGAAGTTAAGTCCCATAGTGCTCAGAGCCATTTGAACCATTTTTGTCAGTGTAATAGGTCATGCTTGCAAAATATAGCAGCGAAAAATTTACAGAAAAATGGAAAAGCTGGTAGAAGTGCATATGGGGTAGATCAATTTGCGTTCCGTAGAAATGTAAGAACACATGATTCAGTACTAAGCCGAAGCCTTATCGAATACGATAGGACACACAGAGGCAAACCTACATTTATAGCTATTGGACAAATGGTTCAGATGGCTCTGAGCACTATGGGGCTTAACATCTGAGGTCATCAGTCGCTTAGAACTTAGAACTAGTTAAAGCTAACAAACATAAGAACATCACACGCCGTAGCGGTCGCCAACCGGCCAGCTATTGGACAATTAGATGAAACCGTAGACAGTGATGACCGGAATACGGTCATTGAAATTCTGAAGGTAGCAGGGATTAAGTAAAGGGAACGAAATATTACATACAGCTCGTACAGGAATAGGACTGAAATTAAAGAATTTCAAAGAATGTAAAAGGAAGTAGTAATGGAGAAGGCAAGATGGTAGCTTATTTCACATGTTATTCAATCTGTTCCCTGACCAAGGATGGTAGCTTATTTCACATGTTATTCAATCGGTTCCCTGACCAGGACGTAGAGAAAACCAAACAAAATTTGTAGAAGGAATTAAAGTTAATGGAGAAGAATTAGAAACTTTGAGGCATGTCAATAACATTTTAAATCTCTGAGACATAGAAAAGGGTTTAGAGGAATGCTTGAACGAGGTTAGGTTAGGTTAGTGTTGTTTAACGTCCCGTCGACAAAAAAATGGTTCAAATGGCTCCGAGCACTATGGGACTTAACATCTGTGGTCATCAGTCCCCTAGAACTCAGAACTACTTAAACCTAACTAACCTAAGGACAGCACACAACACCCAGCCATCACGAGGCAGAGAAAATCCCTGACCCCGCCGGGAATCGAACCCGGGAACCCGGGCGTGGGAAGCGAGAACGCTACCGCACGACCACGAGATGTCCCGTCGACAACGAGGTCATTAGAGACGGAGCACAAGCTAGGGATAGGGAAGGATGGGGAAGGAAATCGGCCGTGCCCTTTCAAAGGAACCATCCCGGCATTTGCCTGAAACGATTTAGGGAAATCACGGAAAACCTATATCAGGATGGCTGGAGACGGGATTGAACCGTCGTCCTCCCAAATGCGCTTGAACGAAATGAGTCGTTTGTTGAAAAGAGTTTTATAAGATGAACGTCAACAAACGTAAATCAAGGGTCAAATTAAATCAGATGGTTGATAGGAGATAGGGAAATAAGGCACTAAAAGGAGCAGGGAAAACCTGACGGTAGCTGAAGTAGAGAGGATATAAAGTGCAGACTAGCAATAACAACAAAAGCGTTACCGAGAAAGATCTGCAGCAGCACGACTACTCTCCAGTTCAGACTTAAGCGCCTACCAGATCGTTTATCGAACTACTTTCGTACCATTTCTCTAGCGTTGCTCTCCCAAACAGCACTCGGGGAAACACAACATTTGAATCTTTCCGTGCGCTCTCTGACTTCATTCATTTTATTCTCCCTAAAACAAGGTGCGTGTGAATAAAATAGATGCGCTTTTTTGGGAGAAAGTTGGAGATTGAAATTTCGTTAAAAGATGTCGCCGCAACGGACAGAACGTTCGTATTAATGATTGGCGTCCCAACTTGCGTATCATATCCATGACACTTCTCCCCTGTGTGTGTCCTTCTTTGAACTTTTTGGGTGTCGTCCATCGGCCCTGTCTGAAGCGGATCCTACACCGCACAGCAGTAACACAGAAGAGGACGGACAAGCGTAGTGTAGGCAATCTCTTTAGTAGACCTTTGTATTTCCTAAGTGTTCTGCCAATAAATCGCAGTCTCTGGTTTGCTTTCTCCACAATCCATCTGATCGTGCCAGTATAAGTTATTCGTAATTATAATTCCTAAGTACTTAGTTCAATGTAAAGCCTTTAGATTTGAGCGCTTTATCGTGTAATCGAAATTAACTGGATTCCTTTTGGTACTCATGTGGTGATCTCACACTTTTCATTTATGGTCAGCTGCCGCTTTTCGCACCACATAGACATTTCGTCGCGATCCTTTTTGCAAATAGCTCTGATATTCTGATGACTTTGCAGAACGGTAGCCGGCCGTTGTGGTTGAAAATGGTTCAAATGGCTCTGAGCACTATGGGACTTAACATCTGTGGTCATCAGTCCCCTAGAACTTAGAACTACTTAAACCTAACTAACCTAAGGACATCACACACATCCATGCCCGAGGCAGGATTCAAACCTGCGACCGTAGCAGTCGCGCGGTTCCGGACTGAGCGCCTTAACCGCGAGACCACCGTGGCCGGCTACCGCCCTCTGTGACCGAGCGGTTCTAGGCGCTTCAGTCTGGAACCGCGCGACCGCTACGGTTTGCAGTCTTACAAAGAAATAGCTGCCGCAATCAGCTGCATTCGAATTTGCTGCACTTTGGATGACGTTAAGCTTACGTGGAAAAAGAAAAGATGTGGAAGGAGATGTGAAAAGCCAAGCGTGTTCAAAACATACATACGTAAAATAAATGTGTCTACAATGAAATGAATACTCCTAGCTGCATACTGGCGTTGATATTAGCCAACGGGGACAGTTGAAAATGTGTGCCCCGCCCGGGACTCGAACCCGGGATCTCCTGCTTACGCAGGCAGCCACTCTATGCATCTTTTTTTCCTTTTTTTTGGTTTTTGTTGAATTTCATTTTGTTCGCTTTTGTTCGTTGCATCTGTTCGCGGCGGACGTCGTTAAGACATCCGTTTTGAGCTCGTTGTTGATCGATTAACTCAGTTTTTTTGCAAAAACAGACATAATGTCTTATGGGATAACAGCAATCAGTGATTTTATAATGTTACTTAAAATCCGTCTTGATTGCAAATTTTTTATTCATATGACCGGTTTCGGTTCATTCAGAACCATCTTCAGATCTGATATTTCAGTTACAGGAGTAACCCGTCCAAATCCAGCAACTTTCACATGCTACGTCACATGTGACGTAGCATGTCACATGTGACTTAGCATGTGAAAGATGCTGGATTTGGATGGGTTACTCCTGTATCTGAAATATCAGATCTGAAGATGGTTCTGAATGAACCGAAACCGGTCATATGAATAAAAAATTTGCAATCAAGACGGATTTTAAGTAACATTATAACTCAGTTTTTTTTTTTTTTTTTTTTTTTTTTTTTTTTTTTTTTTTTTTTTTTTTTTTTTTTTTTTGTTACAGAGGGCAGCTAACCCTCTGACCGAACACGCCGAGCTACCGTGCCGGCACCCATCTAAGCCACCGAGGACACACAGGATAGTGCGACTGCAGGGACTTATCTCTGGCACGCCTCCCGTGAGACCCACATTCCCAACTTATTGTCCCGCACTATATTCAAACTGCCCCTGCCTATTATACTCCTAACTCGCGGCTTGTTGCCGATTCCCGTAATAGTTCGGCAACTGTTTATGCATCCGCACAGCAGAAGATGGTTAAATGGCCGGTGAGCCTTTATATATATAATGCGTGTTTCTTTGTACTTCAAATAACCTAACATAATGAATTTCTCGTTGGGTTGTTTATAATTTATGCACACGTTTCTGGAATAGTACGCAAAATAGTACATGGTGGGAGAGATCCGAGTGCTAAATTGAAAGCTGGAAGAGCTTTTGCCTGTTGGTAAAAATCTTAAATTAGTCATGAGACCTTTAGCAGTAACAGAATTCATGATTTAAAGATTGAAGCACTACGACAGTTAAGTATTTTTCTATGATTTGCACATGCCTTTCAGAAAATTTATTCTCATAATCAAATGGTTCAAATGGCTCTGAGCACTATGGGACTTAACATCTGAGGTCATCAGTCCCCTGGAACTTAGAACTACTTAAACCTAACTAACCTTAAGGACATCACACACATCCATGCCCGAGGCAGGATTCGAACCTGCGACCGTAGCGGTCGCGCGGTTCCAGACTGAAGCGCCTGGAACCGCTCGGCCACCCCGGCCGGCTCTCGTATAATTTTCGTTATTGTTTGTGTCCTCGTACTGTAGATCACGAAGCAGATTCTGGTCAACACTTCCAGTTTACCCACTTGCTATCCACGTTTTCACCCACAGTCGTTTCTATTTCTGTCTTTTCCAGCAATGCCTTCGCCACCAATAAATTTTTAGCTGTCTGGCATCCGTTCCTGAACAACTATGACGAAAAATTTTATAATCTTGTAATATCGCCAGTGTAGTAGTAGTTTGGTCAAAGAACATTCACAAAATCTTTTACAAAGCACGCGGTTGTTTCGGCCGGCTGTTAATACTACATTGCTGACGTCACAGAGACGTGCGCTTAGGCCTGTACTTAGAGTAGGCCATGCAGTGAAACCGACTGACGTCACATAGTGCAAGCGCCACGTTGATACTTAGTAGTTTCAGAATGACACTGACCGATGACGAAATTTGTATTGCCGTCTGTTCTACTACAGAGCACGACGGTGATGGTGAAGTGCAGTTTGAGGGAGAGACAAAGATGCCTTATGCTGAGGCAGCGGCGAGGTTCTAAAATATACTGACTTACCTGGAACACAGGTAGGAAACAGCTACACTTGAACTGATCTTACTGACGTGTCTATTTCACCGTACAGATCTCAAACGCCACCAAATTTTGTATATTGTAGGTTAAACTGCAGTGCATACTGGAGTTTTTGTGTTATTGTGATATTGATGGGTTATCCGTATTTTCAATAATAAGACTTACGTCCAGTCCTACCTAGTCAGTTCTTTGTTGTGGGGTGGCAACTGACCAATCCCCTGCGCCTGTGCAAAAGCGTAGGAGGGCTCACATACGGCCGCTGCCCCCCTTCCCCCCCCCCCCCCCTTCCCAAGGCTCTTTTTGGGCAGAGCAAAGATCCAGAAACTTCTAGAAAGTGCTGTGCGGGATTCTATAGGGCCAATCAAAGGACCTTTTTTAAAAACTGTGGGAAGGCTGGCTCCTGGAGTAGAGACTTGCTCTCGTCAGGCACGCATAAAGCAAGCCAACGAACTTTTCCCCGGCTCCCAGAGAAAAAGATAGAAAGCACAGCTACCTCTAACTTGAATCTTTGCTATCAGGTTCTGATCTCATATAGCTAACTACACTGGGACTTGATATGTGGAAAGTACTGTGGTTGCTGATTCCCGTAACATAATATAAATAAAATAAAATGTCCAGTGGAAAATGCTACCGCAAATATTGGCACTTGACAGATAAAAGTTCACCTGACAGAAATACTGAATAGCAGAAAAAACAGACACACACACACACACACACACACACACACACACACACGCACACACAGGAAAAAATAAAATCATGTAAGAGGGTGCGAAAATAAGTGACCCTTTCAGTCTACGTTACAAGACCATCTTTACTCGAAATGTAAATTACAATGCAAAAAAATTTACATTTTGGCTAATGACGTGCTTTTAACGTAGGTAATGATCTGAAGCCAAAAGAAATTCGTTGTAAGGCATCACTGTAAAATGTGAAAACAACTAAGACAGAAAAATAAAGAAACACTAACAATAATAGCGAGCGAGGTGTCGCAGTGGTTAGCACGCTGGACTTGCACTCGGAGTGACAGCGGTTCAAACCCGCGTCCGGATATCCATAGGTTTGCCGTGATTTCTCTAAATCGCTCCAGGCGAATGCCGAGATGGTTCCTTTCCAAGGGCACCGCTGATTTCCTTCTCCGTCCTTGACACAGTCCGAGTGTGATCCGTGTCTAATGACCTAGATGTCGACGGGACGTTACATCCAGTCTTCCTTCCTTCCCTTAAAGAGGAAAACAGCATCGTTTCTAACTTACAGGCTCAGCTGTTCACGTTTACGATTACTCTGAGCTTATGCTGAACAGGATATGTTTCCTGTTGTTTTGTTGTGGGGAAAGTTTCCTGGGGTTAAGGGTTCCATTCATGGAGGTAAGAATAAGGGGAGATGGCGCTACGTATCCCAGCCGTACTACGTTTTGAAGCCATGGGGGCGTGGCTCGCTGCCATGACACTCTGACCAAAACATTGCCAGTGTGCTATAGCGCTGCGTGTATTACGGTCGCTAATTGCACCATATACGCATGTAACGTCATCAGATTGATTGTTTCAAAGTTTTTGTTTAAAATAAAATCTCGTAAAGGCGAAATTCCGCGTTTCTTCTGATTAAAAATAGTTTTTAATGTAATATTACGAATAGCTAGCCTTCAATGTAAACGATACAATTTTGTTAATTCAGTAATAAACGTGTATCACAAACTATATAATAGAAACTGAAAACTAAGTTAGCTATACCCTCCCGCCAAAGCCCCATAAACACATCTTGTTTGTAATACGTACTGGGACATTTCAGTTACGTTACACTACTGGGAAACACTGTTCATTGCCACCAATATTTACTGAAATACGGTACATAGAATGGCAAATCTACACAGTGTCCTGTTTAGGCCTATACTTTACGCCAGTTAATGTAGTGTTAGCTTTTAATTTGGTACATGATGAAGACAAAGTGAGTTACTCAACACTTCGATTATCGACGATACGTACGTATTATACTGAAACGTGAACTTGAAAACTAAGAATTTAATTCTTTGAATTAACATACCTTTTGCAATTTTTTTGGGTGTGTAGGGAAAACTGATGGTAGACCTTTTTCTCGGAGCCTTACTGTTGAAAGGGAAGTTCGGTCTATGTCCTCTTCTCGGAAATGCTGAGAACATATATTGCTCCATTTAGACGCACGCCAATTCATCCTCCTCACGGCATTCTCCCACAGAGCTTTCCGACTTTCATTTTTGGGAAATCTAAAATAATACAGGAGAAAAACACGCTATAGTACAAGTACCGATGTAGCACACGTTCATTCACAATGAAGTTGTAAAATCACACTTAACGAGACAACTCACACATGAAATGTTATTCCCTTCGATTTCGCATCACAATCAGAACGATTCGTACATCCGGAAACCTCACAAGTCACCATAATAGCGCAGAATCCTTCCAAAAGCTATCGACAAGCCTATGCACACAAGCTTTCAGCAGCAATGTTTTGGCCGCTGCTGTCGCGTTGTCGTCCTGGAGAGGGGTCGCTCAGTGTACTATTGGCTGGCGTCGTCTCACAGCCCTCTCTGCTCTAACGTTCCCAACTGGCGCGCCGGTACTTGACTCCGGATCCCTCGAAGGTCTGATGGGCCACAAAATGGGAACTACAGTGAAAATCAAAACTGTTGTACTAGCAACACATAGCTACACCTCTTAGCTACTGTACCACACAGTCTCTATGCTCCAACTTAGGTATTTGTCGCAGCGTGGCACCAGCTTTACAATACGCTCGCCAATTCCCTGTGCCCGACTACAGCTCGTTTTCTGGTGCGTCAAATAAAGTTAGAAATCAAAATGATCTTCAGATGTGTAAATTGTATGTCACAGTCGAAAGTTACAAATGTCAACTTGATCGGTGCAAAATTTTGGGCAAAATCGGCGTTTATACAAAAAACTGAAGGCGCTAAACATTAGACTCAGAAAGATGAAAACTCGTATGTAGCCCCACTTTGGTATAAAAGCATCAACATGACTCTGTTAAGCTATCTCTAATAATTTAAAAGTTACTTACTAAAAACTAAATTTGAAATGAGAACGCCCTTTTCGTAATAGATTAAGTATCATTTGTATTTATGAAATGATGTTACAGAATATGATTACGTTCATTAAATAATACAGCTGTACAAGTTTAGTGTTAATAACAATCAATACAAGGACTCTTAAAGAGGTAGTTCAGAGTTCATGTTCTACTGTCGGTACTGGTTAAAAATTTTAGCTGGCGATGTTTAAATGCAGTCGAGCTGGAACTTTTTCATTAACTAAAGCCAATTTATTTTATTTAAAAATTATGAAGATCGTAATTTGTTACTCAACAAGGATAAATGTTAATACGTGTCCGAGATAGTGACCATACAGACGGTGCTACTTGTGCCTAGGATGGCTGACAGCAGACGTTCCGTCCGGCGGTCCACTACGCCCATATACACTGAAGAGCCAAAGAAACTGCTATACCTACTTCATATCGTGTAGGGCTCCACCAACGAGCACTCACAAGCGCCGCAGTACGACGTGGCATGGACTCGACTAATGACTGAAGTAGTGCTGGAAGGAATTGACAACACGAGTCCTGCGGGGCTTGTAACAACACCAACGCTATACTATTGTACATATAACAATTTTTTCTTCTGATTTTCGATAAATCGATGTTCTGATTTCATTTCTTTTTCTTTTCTTGCCATTGGGTTAAAGAAACTGTAAACAATTTTAGATGTGAATATTAATGTTTATGTCAAATTTCAAGCAATATTATAACAAAATTGAAATGTAAGAAACGTTGAAACTATTGTAAGATGTTAAAGTTGTAATTGTGCGCCTGGTCCATACGCAGGCAATTTATTAGGATATGTGGAATGCAAAACCTTTGGTGAATACCCTGTCTGTTGGGGAGCGGTAAAAGGTGGATGGCAGGCGAGCGCGGGAAAATGCACACGCGCGCGGCATGGCATAACGGGCTCAGCAGCAGTAGTAGTCGGAGTTGAGCATCGGTCCGAGAAACACGTCTTGGATCGAGGAGGCTCTCCTGGAAAAAGTGGTTTCGTTGAGCCTCGGATGTGTCGTTTCCGACGCCTATACAGCATGGCAAAATTTCATAGGCACTAAATGGAAAATTATTGCGACGCTGTGAAGAAGTAAAGTGCCGATACTTGAAGAGCCATTGCTGTGATCGTATGTGTGCTCGGTGCCTCGCCATCTCGCCGCCTACCAACCACTGCTTCATCGATACGAACAGGTTGAAACTTTTAGTACTGTATTCGTGTGGACCAGTGTTACTTTTTTCCATACTGGGCAATAATAACTTAAATTTTACCAGAATTATCCTATCATTTAATTATCCTTACAACTAACCTAGACAGGGTCATTTCCACATGTTGTGCAATCCGAGTGTCCCGAAATGAAGATTTAAAGTTTATGTTAATAATAATTATCACCAGACCTATCTACACTCCTGGAAATGGAAAAAAGAACACATTGACACCGGTGTGTCAGACCCACCATACTTGCTCCGGACACTGCGAGAGGGCTGTACAAGCAATGATCACACGCACGGCACAGCGGACACACCAGGAACCGCGGTGTTGGCCGTCGAATGGCGCTAGCTGCTCAGCATTTGTGCACTGCCGCCGTCAGTGTCAGCCAGTTTGCCGTGGCATACGGAGCTCCATCGCAGTCTTTACCACTGGTAGCATGCCGCGACAGCGTGGACGTGAACCGTATGTGCAGTTGACGGACTTTGAGCGAGGGCGTATAGTGGGCATGCGGGAGGCCGGGTGGACGTACCGCCGAATTGCTCAACACGTGGGGCGTGAGGTCTCCACAGTACATCGATGTTGTCGCCAGTGGTCAGCGGAAGGTGCACGTGCCCGTCGACCTGGGACCGGACCGCAGCGACGCACGGATGCACGCCAAGACCGTAGGATCCTACGCAGTGCCGTAGGGGACCGCACCGCCACTTCCCAGCAAATTAGGGACACAGTTGCTCCTGGGGTATCGGCGAGGACCATTCGCAACCGTCTCCATGAAGCTGGGCTACGGTCCCGCACACCGTTAGGCCGTCTTCCGCTCACGCCCCAACATCGTGCAGCCCGCCTCCAGTGGTGTCGCGACAGGCATGAATGGAGGGACGAATGGAGACATGTCGTCTTCAGCGATGAGAGTCGCTTCTGCCTTGGTGCCAATGATGGTCGTATGCGTGTTTGGCGCCGTGCAGGTGAGCGCCACAATCAGGACTGCATACGACCGAGGCACACAGGGCCAACACCCGGCATCATGGTGTGGGGAGCGATCTCCTACAGTGGCCGTACACGACTGGTGATCGTCGAGGGGACACTGAATAGTGCACGGTACATCCAAACCGTCATCGAACCCATCGTTCTACCATTCCTAGACCGGCAAGGGAACTTGCTGTTCCAACAGGACAATGCACGTCCGCATGTATCCCGTGCCACCCAACGTGCTCTAGAAGGTGTAAGTCAACTACCCTGGTCAGCAAGATCTCCGGATCTGTCCCCCATTGAGCATGTTTGGGACTGGATGAAGCGTCGTCTCACGCGGTCTGCACGTCCAGCACGAACGCTGGTCCAACTGAGGCACCAGGTGGAAATGGCATGGCAAGCCGTTCCACAGGACTACATCCAGCATCTCTACGATCGTCTCCATGGGAGAATAGCAGCCTGCATTGCTGCGAAAGGTGGATATAGACTGTACTAGTGCCGACATTGTGCATGCTCTGTTGCCTGTGTCTATGTGCCTGTGGTTCTGTCAGTGTGATCATGTGATGTATCTGACCCCAGGAATGTGTCAATAAAGTTTCCCCTTCCTGGGACAATGAATTCACGGTGTTCTTATTTCAATTTCCAGGAGTGTAGATTAAGTGTCATTTGTATTTATGAAATGAAGTTCTAATTACAGAATATGATTACGTTCATTAAATAATACAGCTGTACAAGTTAGTGTTAATAACAATCAATACAAGGACTCTTAAAGAGGTAGTTCAGAGTTCATGTTCTACTGTTGGTTTTGGTTAAAAATTTTAGCTGGCGATGTTTAAATGCAGTCGAGCTGGAACTTTTTCAGTAACTAAAGCCAATTTATTTTATTTCAAAATTATGAAGATCGTAATTTGTTACTCAGCACGGATAAATATTAATATGTGTCCGAGATAGTGACCATACAGACGGTGCTACTTGTGCTTAGGATGGCTGACAGCAGACGTTCCGTTCGGCGGTCCGCTACGCCCATATACACTGAAGAGCCAAAGAAACTGCTATACCTACTTCATACCGTGTAGGGCTCCACCAACGAGCACTCACAAGCGCCGCAATACAACGTTGCATGGACTCGACTAATGACTGAAGTAGTGCTGGAAGGAATTGACAACACGAGTCCTGCAGGGCTGACCATCAAAAATCTGTAAGAGTACGAGGGGGTCGAGATCTCTTCTGAACAGCACGTTGCAAGGCATCCCAGATATGCTCAGTAATGTTCATGTCTGGGGAGTTTGCTGGCCAGCGGATGTTTAAAGTCCTAAGTGTTTCTGGAGCCACTGTGTACCAATTCTGGAACTGCAGGTGTCGCAGTGTCCTGCTCTGAAATTGCCCAAGTTCTCCGGAATGCACAATGGAGATGAATAGTGATCAGACAGGATGCTTACGTATGTGTCACCTGTCACAGTCGTATCGAGACGTATCAGGGCTCCCATAACACACACGACCTACACCATTAGACAGCCTCCAACTGCTCGAAAAGTCTGCTGCTGACATGCATGGTTCATGGATTCATGACGTTGGCTCTGAACACGTACACGTCCATCCACTCGATACGATTTGAGGCGAGACTCGTCCGACCAGGCAACATGTTTCCAGCCATCAACAGTCCAATGTCGGTGTTGATGGGCTCACGACAGGTGTAAAGGCTTTGCGTCGTGCAGTCCTCAAGGATACACCAGTGGGCCTTCGGCTCGGAAAGCCCATATCGATAATGTTTCGTTGAATGTTTCGTACGCTGACACTTGTTGATAGCTCCGCATTGAAGTCTGCAACAATTTTGCGGTAGGGTTGCATCTCTGTCACGTTGAACGATTCTCTTCTGTCGTCGTTGGTCCCGTTACTGTAGGATCCTTTCCCAACCGCAGCGATGTGGGACATTTGATGTTTTACCTGATTCCTGATCTTCACTTTATACCCGTGAAATGGTCGTACAGGAAAATACCCACTTCACCGCTACCTCGGAGATGCTGTGTCCCATCGCTCATGCACCAACTACAACATCAAACTCCCTTACATCTTGATAAACTGCCATTGTGGCAGCCGTAACCCATCTAACAACTGCGCCAGACTCTTATTTTCTTATATAGGCCCGTGTCTCATCAAAGCTGATAACAGTCTTGTACACTGGCATTCTCGAACGTCGATACACTCTTCTCCTCCTGTACGGCATGGCTGTGTGCTGCGTGCGGCTGCCTCGAGTCGACTGAGCATGCTGCTGCCTCTACACAGCGAGCGCCAGCGCGCCTTATCAGTGTTGCGCAACTTCCGCCTGTTTGATTTTCCAGCAACACGGGCCTAGTAATACTAGGGCCCGTGTCGCGCGGCTGCCTCGCTCAGCGGCTAAGTCCCACTCAAGGTCATGCGCCCAGCGCTGCACACTAAATACACACAGCCACTCTGGGTCTCGCTCAGTATTATATTAGTATTGTATTCTATGATTTAATACTTACTACTACACATTGATCTTGCCAAAAGCCGAGAAGCGATTCTTCTTGGTGTTTTAACTCTCTGGGGCACTCTGGGATGCTCTCTGGGGCACTCTGGGATGCTCTCTCTGTCAGTGTCACAATAAGTCAGTCTTATATAATCATCTTTTATTTATTTGTTTATAATTTCGAATTTAGTCTTTATTTCATTGTTCAATTTTGGCTGTGTGTATTTAGTGTACACTGCTGGGCAGCTCTGGGCGCATGACCTTGAGTGGGACTTAGCTGCTGAGCGAGGCAGCCGCGCGACACGGGCCCTAGTATTACTAGGTCCGTGTTGCTGGAAAATCAAACAGGCGGAAGTTGCGCAACACTGATAAGGCGCGCTGGCGCTCGCTGTGTAGAGGCAGCAGCATGCTCAGTCGACTCGAGGCAGCCGCACGCAGCACACAGCCATGCCGTACAGGAGGAGAAGAGTGTATCGACGTTCGAGAATGCCAGTGTACAAGACTGTTATCAGCTTTGATGAGACACCAAACCCAGTGTCTCAACAGGAGATACTGAGTGGGCCAATTACATTTGTTGGTTGTAAGGTTCTTTAAAGTTTTAGAACCACCTCCTCAAGCTCCCCGAGTTCGAGTCTCGGTCCGGCACACAGTTTCACCGCAGCACCATATACTACCTGTTTGCGTATCTCTCTATTTGAATACACATGCCTGTACCAGCATCTTTGGCGCTTCAGTGTATAAATAAAGTAAAAACGACACTTCTTGCCGAACTATCAATCTTTCTGCTGCAGCCGAATGCCGTCATAATCTCTGCTCCGTATGACGTCAGAGCTAGGCACCTACCAAACGCAATTTCGGTAAAATTAGTACGTGAACTCACGACGACTGTACACCGTCCTGACTGTCCGCCGCTCGTGGTCTCGCGGTAGCGTTCTCGCTTCCCGAGCACGGGTTCCCGGGTTCGATTCCCGGCGGGGTCAGGGATTTTCACCTGCCTCGAGATGACTGGGTGTTTGTGTTGTCCTCATCATTTCATCATCATCCAGGAAAGTGGCGAAAATGGACTGAGCAAAGGTTGAGAAATTGTACGGGCGCTGATAACCACGCAGTTGAGCGCCCCACAAACCAAACATCATCATCACACCGTCCTGAGTTGCTTAGATTTCACGGAAGTAGCTGTTCTTGTGCCGCCTCGTGGCAAGTGGTGAGATTATGTTCCACTTTTGTGGTCAGCAATTAACTTTGCTAATTAGAAGTCAGGGCGAGTGACCATTTTACTTGGCACTTACTGTAGTTGTTGCCTCTGACCTGCTAATAGCTCTGTTTGTGATAGGAATATTATTATTGAAACTTCCTTGCAGATTAAAACTGTGTGCCAGACCGAGACTCAAAGTCGGGACCTTCGCCTTTCGCGGGCAAGTGCTCTACGCTCTGAGCTACGCAAGCACGACTCACGCCCCGTCCTCGCAGCTTTACTTCTGCCAGTACCTCGTCTTCTACCTTACAAACTTTACAGAAGCTCTCCTGCGAACCTTGCAGAAATAGCACTCCTGAAAGAGAGATAGCTCAGATGGTAGAGCACTTGCCCGCGAAAGGCAAAGCTCCCGAGTTCGAGTCTCGGTCCGGCACACAGTTTTAATCTGCCAGGAAGTTTCGTATCAGCGCACACTCAGCTGCAGAGTGAAAATCTCATTCTGGAAACGTTATCATTATCAGAAATATTTTTGTTTGTACTTGTGAAACGGTGTGAAATTTTACTGAAAATATAAATAGGTTAGAATTCAAAGCTTTTGTTTGTAGTCATAGTTCCTATTCCCACCGAGTAAACAGCAAGTAGGCACATATTCTTTCAGTGAGCACAAGAATAATGTGGACTTGCAGACTGTAAATTACAGTCAGTATGATCTCCATCGCTTTCTGGCTGACCGCAAAATAGTTCTCAGACGCCTGTAAACGTCGAAATAGAACTCGTATAGATTCCACCCATTCCCAATAACAGGCATACTCGAGACAAAGCGCAACACAACCCCACAAAGCTTCATCGAATTTTCACTATGGTTATAGCTCCGCGGCCGACCGTGCACTGAAGAAATAAATGCCCTACTTCGAATTCTCTAGTCTTCAACGTAAGACGATGCCTCAGCCAAAGCCTTCTGTTGGCCACGGCTTTCGGGCAGATGAGATAAATGGGGAGAGACGGCGCTAAGTGCTTTTAGAAAGTTTGAGTTGCAGCGCGGAGGCGTGGATAACGCCCGGCTTAGAACTCGCTTCCGCACAGGATCCTGCGGGACGTCCTAACGACAAAACGATGGCGGCGGGGGTGTGGCGTGGGCGCTACCGAGCGGCAACTTTGAAGACAGCTGACAACTTCGCGACGGCCACCGGGTCTGGAGAAGACGTCGCACGTCCGCCCCCCCCCCCCCCCCCCCGGAAAACTTCTCCGGCACACAGATGAAGCAGAAGGGGTCTGCTCAGAATGTAATGACGCTTCCGACAGTGGGGTTTGTCTCTCAGGCCTTTCGGATTAATCTACCTGTTCACCTGCATCTATTATGTACGCGCGATCCTTGACGTAGCCCCACAAAAACAAGTCTAGGGGCGTGACATCGGGAGAACGCGACGGTCTTGGGATTGGATCATCATGACCCACCCACCTCTCAGGGAACGTGCCATTGAGAACATCCCGCAAGTCCAGACTCCAGTGTGGGAGTGGCAGGTTCATGCTGGACGATGATGGACGACTGCAACTCTTCAGTCTGTGGTCGCAGAAACTGTTAGAGCATGTCCTGGTAATTTCTCTGCGAAGAAGCGCAGGCCTAATCACGCTACTGTCCGTTTGGCCATACCAAACATTAAGCTTCGGACTAGTACGGATATGTTCACGGGTGGTTTTAAACCACAAACAGTAATTTTTTAGCTGTTAACCTGTCCTGAAACGTGAAAAGTTGCTTCAGCTGAACAGAGGTTCTTTCTCAGAAGGTCATTGTTAGTTTCTATTGAGACATGGGACACTAAAATGCATACTTCAGAGAACTATTGTTTCGCTGCAATATGTGGACCATTTGCACTTTGTAACCAAAAGACATAGCCGTTCATGTAACACCGTAGGGAAATGTTTCCAGAATGAGATTTTCACTCTGCAGCGGAGTGTACGATGATATGAAACTTCCGGCAGATTAAAACTGTGTGCCGGACCGAGACTCGAACTCGGGACCTTTGCCTTTCGCGGACAAGTGCATTACTATCTTTCATTTTTTTTAATCTCATTTTGTTCGTTTTTGTTCGTTGTATCTACTCGGGGCGGGCGTCGAAAGACAGCCGTTTCAGTTCGTCGTTGTTGATCCATGAACCCAGATTTTTTTTCTTTTTTTTTCTGTTAGAGGGAGGACAGCTAACCCTCTGACCGAACACGCTGAGTTACCGTGCCGGCTTTTTGTTCGTTTTCGTTCGTTGAATCTACTCGGGGCGGGCGTCGAAAGACAGCCGTTTCAATTCATCGTTGATCCATTAACTCAGTTTTTTTTTTGTTACAGAGGGCAGCTAGCCCTCTGACCGAGCACGCTGAGTTACCGTGCCGGCGCCATCTGAGCTACGCTAGCACGACTCACGCCCCGTCCTCACAGCCTTACCTGTAAGGTTCGCAGGAGAGCTTCTGTAAAGTTTGGAAGGTAGGAGACGAGGTACTGGCAGAAGTAAGGCTGTGAGAACGGGGCGTGAGTCGTGCTTGGGCAGCTCAGATGGTAGAGCTCTTGCCCGCGAAAGGCAAAGGTCCCGAGTTCGAGTCTCGGTCCGGCACACAGTTTCAATCTGCCAGGAAGTTTCACCGTACGAAAGGTTGACCTTGCTTCCAGCCACTCGCATGGTACGTGGCGAATTGACATCTTGCGGCTGCGTTGGACTGCGTCTTGTACTCCGTCAACATTTTCTTCAGACACAACGTGAGGACCACGTGGAGGGAGGTCTCTGACACCGCCTGTCTCTTTAAAGTTTTAGAACCACCTCGTCAAACTCGTTCCTGCCCGCCGTGCCCTCAGGTCCTGGTGTCGTTGTCACACGTTTGGATTCTGCAGACCACTTGACACAATGCGCATTCTCTTGGTCTGTCACGATTTTGACGCACTTCAAGGAAGGCAAATATGGAACAATGGTCAAAGGAAAAAAACTACGAGAGATGATAAACGTTTTACAACAATGAGCGATAGTCTATCTCAAATAGTGTCCGAGTTGCGATTTTTTAATATCAAAGCAGAACTCTATGGACACCCTGAATGTCGTGTTTGAATTACTAGCATTTGCTGTGTGGGAACCGGCCGCGGTGGCTGAGCGGTTCTAGGCGCTTCAGCCCGGAACCATTCGGCTGCTACGGTCGCAGGTTCGAATCCTGCCTCGAGCATAGATGCACGTGATGTCCTTAGGTTAGTATGGTTTAAGCAGTTCTACGTTTAAGGGTCTCATGACCACAGCTGTTAAGTCCCATAGTGCTCAGAGCCCTTTGAACCATTTTTGCTGTTTGAGAGAAGCTTTTTTTCCACTAGAACGTCGTATAGTTTGAGCATACGAAGGGGGAGATGCCTAAATTGTACCTCTTTCGGAGATACCATTTACATTAAGGTGGCGAACGTCAAGGGATGGCAATATGCACGGATACAGATAACAGTAGTATCCCATACACAAGGTACAAATGAAGAGTCCATTTGCGGAGTGTCGTTTGTACTGAGGTTATACGCCTGAAAATGTCTCCGGAGTGATTGTGGCAGCACGAAGGGAATTAACAGACTTTGAAAGCAAAATAGTAGTTAAGAGCTAGACGCATGGGATATTTCATTTCGGGAATCATTAGGGAAGTCAGTATTCCGACATGACAGTGTCAAAAGTGTGTCGGAAATCTCACATTTCAGGCATTACCTCTCAGCATTGGCAACGCAGTGGCCAACGGTGCCGGCCGGTGTGACTGAATGGTTCTAGGCGCTTCAGTCTGGAACCGCGCTACCGCTACGGTCGCAGGTTCGAATACTGCCTCGGGCATGGATGTGTGTTGATGTCCTTAGGTTAGTTAGGTTTAAGTAGTTCTAAGTTCTAGGGGACTGCTGACCTCAGAAGCTACGACCCATAGTGTTCAGAGCCATTTGAACCATTTTTGGCCAACGGCATTCACTTAACGACCGAAGCACCAACAACTGCGTTGAGTTGTCAGTGCTAACACACATGCAATGCTGCGTGAAACATCCGCAGAAATCAATGTGGGACGTATGAAGAACGTATTCTTTGGGACAGTGCAGTGAAATCTGGCGGCAGTGGGCTATGGCAGTTGACGACCGATACGATTGCCTGTGCTAACAGTGCCAAATCGCCTGCAGCGCCTCTGCTGATCGTATCCACTGGACCTAAGGCTACTGGAAAACCGTAGCCTTATCAGATGAGCCTCAATTTCAGTTGGTAAGGGCTAATGGAGTGGTTCGAGTGTAGCGCAGACCCCACGAAGCCATGACCAGTCAAGAAGACACTGTGCAGGCTGGTGGTCGCTCTGTAATGGAATGGAGGGAGCCCTCTGATCCAACTCAGCCGACCATTGACTGTACTGTTCTGCTACTTTGGGAACACTTACAGCCATTCACGGACTTCATGTTCTTAGACGAGATGGAATTTTTGTGGATGACAATGTGCTCTGTCACCGGGCAACGACTATGCGCGGACTGGCTTGGAGAACATTCTGGACAGTTTGAGCGAGCGATATGGCCACCCAGATCATCTGACATGAATCCTGTCGATCATTTATGAAGCGTAGTCGAGAGGTCAGTTCGTTCAATCAGTTCGTGCAACTCTTTCCCAATTACGGACGGCTGTTGGGGCGGCAGGTCTCATTCTTCCTGAAGGGAACTTGCAACGACTTGTGGATTCCATGCCGCGTCGACCTGCTGTACTATGCCGGTCATAAGGAGATCCGACACGATATTAGGAAGGTGTCCCATGCTTATTGTCACCTCAGTGTTTTATGATGTAAACAGTAAGTTACAAAATTATTTACACAATGCATGGCAGGATGTTGTTGTTGGCACGTGATTTACGGAATAGAAGTTCAGAGAAAAATAACGAAATGGGAGATAAGATACTGCGCGAAGAGTTTGACAGAGCACTGAAAGACCTGAGTCGAAACAAGGCCCCGGGAGTAGACAACATTCCATTTGAACTACTGATGGCCTCGGGAGAGCCAGTCATAACAAAACTCCACCATCTGGTGAGCACGATGTATGAGACAGGCGAAATACCCTCAGACTTCAAGAAGAATATAATAATTCCAATCCCAAAGATAGCAGGTGTTGACAGATGTGAAAATTACCGAACTATCAGTTTAATAAGTCACAGCTGCAAAATACTAACGCGAATTCTTTACAGACGAATGGAAAAACTGGTAGAAGCCGACCTCGGGGAAGATCAGTTTGGATTCCGTAGAAATGTTGGAACACGTGAGGCAATACTGACCTTACGACTTATCTTAGAAGAAAGATTAAGAAAAGGCAAACCTACGTTTCTAGCATTTGTAGACTTAGAGAAAGCTTTTGACAATGTTAACTGGAATACTCTCTTTCAAATTCTGAAGGTGGCAGGGGTAAAATACAGGGAGCGAAAGGCTATTTACAGTTTGTACAGAAACCAGATGACAGTTATAAGAGTCGAGGGGCATGAAAGGGAAGCAGTGGTTGGGAAAGGAGTAAGACAGGGTTATAGCCTCTCCCCGATGTTATTCAATCTGTATATTGAGCAAGCAGTAAAGGAAACAAAAGAAAAATTCGGAGTAGGTATTAAAATTCATGGAGAAGAAGTAAAAACTTTGAGGTTCGCCGATGACATTGTAATTCTGTCAGAGACAGCAAAGGACTTGGAAGAGCAGTTGAACGGAATGGACAGTGTCTTGAAAGGAGGATATAAGATGAACATCAACAAAAGTAAAACGAGGATAATGGAATGTAGTCAAATTAAGTCGGGTGATACTGAGGGAATTAGATTAGGAAATGAGAAACTTAAAGTAGTAAAGGAGTTTTGCTATTTAGGGAGTAAAATAACCGATGATGGTCGAAGTAGAGAGGATATAAAATGTAGACTGGCAATGGCAAGGAAAGCGTTTGTCAACAAGAGGAATTTGTTAACATCGAGTATATATTTAAGTGTCAGGAAGTCGTTTCTGAAAGTATTTGTATGGAGTGTAGCCATGTATGGAAGTGAAACATGGACAATAACTTGTTTGGACAAGAAGAGAATAGAAGCTTTCGAAATGTGGTGCTACAGAAGAATTCTGAAGATAAGGTGGGTAGATCACGTAACTAATGAGGAGGTATTGAATAGGATTGGGGAGAAGAGAAGTTTGTGGCACAACTTGACTAGAAGAAGGGATCGGTTGGTAGGACATGTTTTGAGGCATCAAGGGATCACAAATTTAGCATTGGAGGGCAGTGTGGACGGTAAAAATCGTAGAGGGAGACCAAGAGATGAATACACTAAGCAGATTCAGAAGGATGTAGGTTGCAGTAGATACTGGGAGATGAAGAAGCTTGCACGGGATAGAGTAGCAGGGAGAGCTGCATCAAACCAGTCTCAGGACTGAAGACCACAACAACAACACCTAATTTATTAAACATTTGCAAGTGATAAAAATTAGAAATCTGTTTCACTAATGTGTTCCAAAGGGTGCATTAACAGTACCTCGTTTATAGAATATATCCTTGGGCTTAAAGATATGAACTAGACTAACTTTAAGTAAGTGTTCCATATTTTAGTTCTTGCATCATCTGTAGGCATTGCAATATAACTTTACCACCGCTTTCTCCGCTGCTGAACACTTTGAATAAATCTACATTTTGCATTTTATGCATCTGATCTTTACTTCCCCTTGCACAACTCGTAACACCATTTCTCAGTTTTAAGAATGGTTTTTTTAGCATGCTCTGGTCTTCAGCCCACAGGGTCCTTGGCTAGGTTTTGAACTTTTGCTTGGAGCTTTCAGCATTTCCGTCTCATTCCTCGGTATTTCGTGGATGGACACCTTCAGCCCACAGTTTGTTCGTTGTGGCTTCTGCTGCACTGAAATTACAGCGAAGTTTTTCTTATGTGCGACATGCTTAAACTGGACATCATCTCCTGACACGTAAGAATATGCTCTTCCAAATAGTTTTGGAGTTCGTTGGAAAACGCTTCATTGCCACCAAACATTTCTATACCCCCATGAACCGTGAATTTACTTTCAATTTTTTTTCTTAAAGAATTTACTTTATTTACTAGCGATTCATCAGGAACTTTAACACATTTCATCACAGTAGGTGAGCGTGGAGGTAGATGCCAGGAAGTAACTGATGGAAAATGAAATTACTTTTAACAAATGTGAATTTTATTCCTAAAAGCTTTTTCAAAAACAGATTTAAAATTATAAGCAGAAAAGCACCCTCAAAATATCAAGTTACAATTTTATGTAGAGGCAGAAGGAATAATATTAACTGTAGGAGCCTTCGGGCCGAGAAGCTTGCCTGCTCCCTTTCAACACGGCCGTAGTCATGACCGCTCACAACCACCTCTGAAAGAGTACACTGCTGCAAATCTGCAACACACAGCTTACTTTGAACTAAAAAATGTTTAACAACTCACAAAAATGCACCCCGTAAGAGGGATGGAAATGGTACAACACTCAAATTATTTGCCACCGAAAGTGCAATTTTTTAAGGACTCTTACGGTGGAAGGGTGGCAACCTTATAACCTAAAATGGCTATTTAAATAAAACCCATAAAATTCAGACTTGCATATAATGTACAACATGCTCTACATTACACAATACACCACCTCGCAAGATAATAGGCAAGATAAAAACATATTTCAAGAATTCGGCCTTTAAGCAATAAACTCGTTAACACCGAATCCAGATTGCTCTAAACTTCCCCAATTCCACAAGGGAAAAACGGACCACCCAATTCACAAACAACCACCTTCCCGTGGGTGGGCAAACGGAGATGAATGGTAGCACGACCCCAAAACAAAGCCGCTGGTGACCTCACCAAGAAAACAAGTGGAATTTAACAAGTAAATGAAACAACGTATCTCCAATCACTTAACTTGTAATAAACTGCGATTTCTGGCGAAGACCTGGCGCAGCACCCCCAACTCTCTCCCGAACCGTCCGCTGCCAGCCGCTTCAACGGCCTCAGGAAGGCGCGCCGATCTCCCGTCTCACGGCGCCGCAGCTCGCCCCGGCCAGCCCGATGTCGTGGTTCCGCTCCTGTTGCTCTCTTGTGAACTGCGAAGCCACTACCCCTTTCTATACGGCGCTGCCCACTGGACTCACGTGGGGACCCCTCACATGCGCCAACGCTCAAGGCGGACAAGTCATCTCGTGTCTCAGTGCGCGACCGACCAATCGACCGATCCAACCGCCAATGACCGTTGCCCCAGCAACTCGAGCAGACTGGCGGCCTAACGCGCAGACTCAGGTGCAGGAACTCAGCCCCGACCGGGCGACCACTAGCTGAGTTCTGTTACTGGCAGAGTAGTAAGACTCTCATTTTCTGGCTCTAAAGTTTGATCCAAACGACAGACATCACTCCGACGACAGACAGACACTAACTGCCACACAAATGCAAACGAGAGACAGTCCAGCAACTGGAGACGCGAAACTGACCTAGCCTAACTCCGACTGACCAACCGACCAGACTCGCCCCGAATGACAGACTGACCCCCTGCCGAGCTCGTAGCACCCCTTAAATGCCCGTGAACAGGCAACCTTTCCCATTTCCCACCAGACGGAGACACCAGAGCTGCGATTGCCACAGCGGCGCCACCGCCAGAAATGGAGGGCGACTGCTTCACTACGCGCTGCGGCGCGCTCTTCAAAACAGCAAATTTTACCACGGCTCATCCCATCTCCATTTTTTTTCAACATGAATTTTAATTGTTACCTTTTCCACATTGTATATTCATGCACATTCATTTAATCAATATTCCCATTTAGATACACTGTTACAGCTAAATGCAGTCCCGTTTCGCTCCACTGTCTTTAACGTCTATCTCTTGCTGTGCTGTAAAAGAAAATAATTAATTAATAACTTAGGGTAAAGGCCGCATTTAAAATTATCATTTGTGAGCGTTATGTTGGACTAGTAATATTAGACGCATAAACTCAGCAGTATGTTACAGGAAACATATCCTAAATATTTGAAAACTGAGGTATTCATCCACTGTGAATTTACCTAGTAACATATAATTAAATCTTTATCAACAGTAATGACAGAAGCTGAAGAAGTGAATTAAAATTTGTGCCAACGCCGGGACTTGAACCCGGGTCTCATTGCTTACTAGGTAGGTGGGCTAACCATTACATTACCGCAGCAGTATAGCTAATGCACCTGCACAGACTATCGTAGTCCAATTCCCTTCCCCCCCCCCCCCCCCAACAAATAAGCTAAAGACTTTAAGTATGTGTTAGGGAGGGCACCGGAATTGGGTTGTCCTTACAGCTGTTTTAGCTACACTGCTGTGATGGTGTATTGCACAATAATCAAGGACACCCAGATTCAAGTCCCAGCCGTGGCATAAATTTTAATTCGTTTCTTCAGCTTCCATCATTACCTAATAACAGCAATTCTCTTCACCACCTACAGAAGAAGTTAAACCGAAATTATAACGCTGTTTTCAGTCGACCAGCCCCTTGACACATAGGTCTCATTGATGAAATCGTGGCTCCACGAAGCACGTAGTTCACATTGTCGTCAGTAATCGTCGAACAATAGAAAAGGTATGAGTTTTATAGTAGTGGTACAAACTGGCAGCTGGTACAGTATAAGCAACTCTCCCTTACATTTTTCTTTGTGCCTCAAAAGACACCTGTGACGTAATACATTTTATAGTTTGTTTGCATTGTTTGAAGGTAACATGTGTGCAGTCATGGTACACGCATCAAACCCTGTGCAGTATCACAGCATGCTACTTGGTAAACCAAAACACATTCCATCTCCATTTTATCAATTACTCTGGGACCCTGTTTTAACACTGTTTGCTTTATAATTTCTTTCCACTTTCGGTGGCTCTGAATAGGCACACCCAGCTGTAACTGTTACCAGCGATTTAATAGACTACCAGTGGATCTGTTGAACTTCTCATGGTCGGGGTTCACAGTCACGTAGAAGTTTTTAATGGACATCTGCACCATTGACTCTAAATATTATTTATTTCACAATTGCACTGTCGACCTTTGGGCTACAGTATGGCAGCTTTGTACTTGATAAAGAGGGAAAATCAAGTGCACTCCCATACATTTTTGTAAATTAATTTTATACTCTAAATTTCAATTTATCCTGTAACTACGTCTTGTCTTATCTAATCCGTTTTAGCAGTACGTCATATGATTGCGTAATTACTTTTTACACTTTTATCGAAAGCATTTTAAGCATTTTGGAATTTATTATAATATATATTTATTCTTCATATTAGGATTTGGTAATGGTCCCAGAATTGTATTTCCGACGTGGCATGTTCTAGTGTGTGTTCCAAAATTATCTGACTGTGCTGTTAGCTGTATCAATGGCATGCATTTTCCTCCTTTGTTTATTTTGTCAGTTGAATTGTATACAGAAAAAAGTAATGTAGGATTACTGTTCCCTTGTTCTGTATGAGTTCCCAAGGCTGTGTGAGACCTTAGTACAGATAGCCTAACATATGTATTTTTATGCCACTGTGTTACATATAAATTTACCTATTCTGTACCCTTGCGTCCTATGACTATATCATCACATAGAAAGTTGTATGTTGTCAACAGATGTATGAAGGTGTAATGACATGAATCTTTCAGCTGTTACCGCTGGAATGTTCTCTCTCTCATTAGTGCACAGGCAGTCCTGACTGATGAATGTATTTTCGCACCAACTGCCTTAATTCACGTATAAACAAAATGCAAGGCCATTGATCTGTAACGATTAACGAGAATGACGTTAATATTGATAGCACTTCACGTAAATTACGCCATCTCATAACGTACAGAACTTCGCACTCGTCCTATATTACTGTATGTCTACAGTGAAAAGGACTATTTTTGATGATGACATGTACAAGCGATCAAGGACTTTAAAGTCTAAGATATGTTCGAGCAAAATGTAAATGATGTATTATTTTCACCGTTTTTGCGATATACTACTGTCTACGCGACATGTCTGTGTAGTTCTGTGTATGGAAGAACACTCTTTGCTTAGAGCGCGCACAGAGCCTTTCAGACAGTCGTTCTTCCCGCGAACCAAACGCGACTGGAACAGGAAAGGGAGGTAATGAAAGTGGCACGTAAAGTGCCCTCCGCCACACACCGTTGGGTGGCTTGCGGAGTATAAATGTAGATGAATGTAGATGTAGATTTCTATGTTCTTTTAGTGTTGGCAGTATCACTTGAAAATGGCCCACAGACAGTCATTGTGATTCTACGGCGAATAGGATTTCCTTAAAAAAAGTGAGAAAAGCAGTGGATCTCTTCACATATTTATTCGCATCTTACTCCACCAGTAACAACACCCCCACCTGCACCCTCCCGGATTCTTTAAGGAATCCCCCTCTCCCAATCATATCCCTGGAACTACATGTCGTCCAGTGATATAATTTTGGAGGTAGATTGAGTACTACATGTGAATATCGCATGCAAAATATGGTTAGAATGTATTTGGTAATAAATAAATAATAAATTAGGACCGCATTATTGATGATGAAGTTTTACTCGTGTGGCCAGCGAACATGTACTAAGAAATTTTTTTTCCCAGTCCTTATTTTGTGTGGGGTTTCAGCGAGAAAAAGGATCTGAAAGGTTTGTAACTGTGTGTGAAGTTTGTTGGAAGGCGCTAAGTGTTCTTAGCCTCAAATACTGGACGTTTATTTTCTGGGTAATCTGCACGCCATGAGACACACTACCTTAAAATATACACACAGTTTGTAACTTGAATACTTCACTCACTGTGTCAGACGCCGGCCGCTGTGGCAGAGCGGTTCTAGGCACTTCAGTCCGGAACCGCGCTGCTGCTACGGTCGCAGATTCGAATCCTGCCTCGGGCATGGATGTGTGTGATGTCCTTAGGTTAGTTAGATTTAAGTAGTTCTAAGTCTAGGGGACTGATGACCTCAGATGTTACGTCCCATAGTGCTAAGAGTCATTTGAACCCGAACTGCGTCCAAACCTTTACCATACGATTAAAGCCCTTAGTGAAAGGATTTTAAATTTTTAAATTCGTTCAGTAACTACACGAAAATAACGGTCTGGCCAGGCATTCCATGGACAATTCTATCTATGGCCGGATGACATCCTTAAGTGAGTGATATGTAGTAATACAAATCTACCTCGTAAATCAGTCTGCCTATTTCTGAGAACCGCATCAGCTTTCACATACAGACAGAAAAACTCAGTGGCGGACATTAATTTCAGAAATTGAAAATCAGATTCTTGTTGGTACTGGAGGCCGTCCTGTGTGTGGTGTGCGTGCTGTAAGACCTTCGGTACACACACCATCAGATTATTTGACCTGTCGCTCTAACGAAGTAGGCGAGTGTCAGCAATATGTCTCGTGGTCTTATCGTGGCGTGTTTATCTTCTGCTGTTAGGACAGACGATAGAAATGCCACTAGCACTCTTAAAGTATCAGATTGATGGTGACCAGCTTTAAACAGAACTTGATTAATTTTCGCACACATTTACTAAAATAATAAATAACATAGACATTACATAACTTGATTCTGGATGCTGTTTGCAATTGACAATCTGAAGTTCCTTTGGTCTTGGTACGTTAATCTTATTCTCACATATCTCTGATACTTGACAAAGTGTCTATTCATTTCTCTTCATGGCTATGTACAGGAATTTGGTAATCTTATTAGGCGCAGACTGAAACTTGACTATAGACTGGTACAGGCTAATGTAGACAAATACAGACTAATGCAGACTGACTAATCGGAGGTCTGTACACTCGTTATAATACCTCGCACGTTCAGGTATCACTGTGCGAGTGTGATCCGCGAGGAGAAAAGGTTCCACGTTATCAGCAATCTCATTGCTGCGTTACATATTAATACGCGGATCGGCGGAAGCAGAATTTGGTCCGTCTCTAAGACAGCGCCATCTCATAGTGCGGAGATGGACGAGCGCTGCGCCTGCGCTGTTGTGCTTGGCAGGGTGCGCTCTAGTGGAAAAGTTGTGTATGCGCTGACTATGCGGAACTATGTACACAACACTGTGTATTGTACTTAGGCATCCAGTGTCGATATACTTACGTAGAGTCTTTGTCTGTATCTTTGGCATAGGCCGAAAGAGTTGGTTAGACTTCATTCTGCACTCGTGCTCATAAATTAAGGATAACTGCAGAATGTGGTGCCACACAACGTGGCACTACACAAAACTGGCGCTAATAGCATAGCCACATAGTGAACACACACGACACAGATTTGGAAGTCCACAGTATTGGTGATAAGTTGAGAAAACCGTCCCGAAACACATGTGATACAAAACGCCACTGTTTCCTGCACATGTACCCCGACATCAGTACGGGATATGATCACCATGCACACGTTCACAGGCTGCACAATGGGTTGGCATACTCTGGATCAGGTGGTCGAGCAGCTGCTGGGGTATAGCCTCCCATTCTTGTAACTGTGCCTGTTGCAGCTCCTGAAGTATCATTCGGGTTTGAAGACGTGCAGCGATACGTCGACCAAGAGCATCCCAGACGTGCTCGACAGGGCTTAGGTCTAGAGAAAAGGCAGGCCACTCCATTCGCCTCTCCGGTCTCCAGGCGAATAAACCATATCTGTTGTCTGTAGACTGTGTTTCTGGAGACAACTGTTCAAGTGGCTGCGGTCAGGTCCCGAGGAAGGCTAACTGCAGTACTCCGTGAACGTCTGCGGGCACTGATGGTGAGATATCGTTCTTCTTGTGGTGTTGTACACCATAGACGTCCCGTACTGTAGCTCCTGGACATGTTTTCTTTCTGAAGGAATCTTTATCATAATCTTGATATCACACTTTGTGGCACACTGAGGGTCTGTGCTACGACCTGACCAATCTCCAGTCGCTCTAGTATTCTGCCCCACAGAACGTCATCAATATGTGGGCTTTGAGCCATTTTCAACACGCAGTCACCATCAGCACGTCTGAAAACGTCTGCACACTTACTCGCTGCACCGTTCTCTAAGATGCACCAACGCACCTCTACATATGTGGACTGCTGCCAGCGCCACCATGCGACAATTGCAGGTCAGATGCACCACATGGTCATACCCCAAGGTGATTTTAACCCACAAACCGCCCACCATAGTGTTGTTTTATCATGTATCAGCATTATCCTTAATTTATGAGGATGAGTGTGCTTATGGACGTACCGAATGTACAATCCGAGGTTCATACATGGTAGGATGTGTATATTCAGTGAACGGAAATTAAGTTCAATGCTAAGCTGTAGTCCGTGGTCCTTCTGTGCGTATTCGATTCAGATCTCTCCAATGTTGATGTGTGAGTAGATTAAAAAGTAATGTTCTGGGACACTAGGACAATTTTACAAAAAATATAAAAATCTCTTCTGACTGCGTCACTCACGATTTTCTTATTTTTCACAAAATTGTCTTAATCTCCCAGAACATACATTTTAATCTACTGTCCCTTTGACCTACAAATAATATAATAAAATAATATTATAATAGCTATAAGAAAAATCATTTACTTTACATACATTCCCCATAGGTGAATGTAATATAATTAAATGTATTAGGGAATTAAGTATTGTTTTTTAAAAATTATATTAAAGAATAATCATATAAAATTATTAACTTTCTGCTTTAGCAGCCATAAGATTAATATGAGCTGTTGTTTGTAAATGTTTTTTGAATGAAGATTTATTTACAGTTCTACCACATTCACAAGTAACTTTAATTTTCTTAAATTCTTTACATACATAACAATGTCCACCTGTTCGATATTTATTTTTATGAAATTCTTCAATACTTTTTTTAATAACACATTCACTATACTATCTTAGTTGTGGCTTGGCACAGCCTAAAGACTGCTTTAACTGTCGCTTAGTGTTGCCCGTTTAAATAAAATAAAATTAATGAGAAAAATAATTTTACATTATGAACATAAGTAAATTAATTTAAAAATTATTTAACAAAGGTAAATTATATTAAAATTTAAAGTTTTCATGTTTTCTATCTTTTTTAAAATGTTTCAGAAATTTATATAAATATGAAGTTCACACTTTTGTAAATTTTTCAAGTTTTCCATTCATTTATATAGAAGCAAATGTTAATAATTAAAAATTTTCAGTAAGTATTCTATATTGTGTATCATATGTAAGATTCTTTTCACCATACATAATTACATAAGCAAGTGTATCATTTGGAATTTTATCATTGAAAGTTGCACAAAGTTTCATAGTTGTTTTCTCTGTAGTTATAACATTCTTTCTGCATGTCATAATAATTACATAAATAGGATAATTATTTACAAAACTAAATGGATTATTATAAATACCTGATTACAGTAAAGCAATTCTTTTAAAATCTAGAAATGCATCATATGCTTTTAGAAAATTATTTGGCAGATTAATATTCCACATTTCTTGAGGAAAAACTTCATTTCCACCATTTTTAAGTATATATTCTGTAGTTCAACAAGATCAAATAAAGACAAATCAACTAACTGATTATTTATACAGTATGTCTGAAATACAACAAAAACAAAATATGGCATATCAAATTCTGTAGAGTTATAGTAATTTGTAATATCTAGTTCAAAATTATTTTTACCAGATAATCCAACAACTTCTTCTGATTGACATTCATAAAAAGAAAAAGTAATTTTAGGAATTTTAAGAATATTTTCGTGTTGTTCAAGTTCGTAATTTGGTTCATATTTAACAATAGGTACACGAATTTCCATAGATTCTATAATAATTTACACTCTTTAGGAAGTGAATCTTTTATTTCAATTCCAGCATCATTTTTATGAGGTCAATGTAGAATTACATCACCAGAAGATGAACTACATGTAAAAATTATACTTCCCACATAATTTCTTTATAATCTTTAAAAAATCCTCCAAGTAATGATAATGGATAAATAACCTCATTTCTTTTGCTATTTATTTTTCCTGTATTAATTATATGTCCTTCTAAACTTATTTTGTCAGTAACAATTGATGTTAGAAGAAGTAAAACACATGAAGAAATAAAAGGATGCTCAATTGTAGATAAAATATTATTTTCTTTCTTTATCGTTATAAAATCTAATAGTTTTGCTACATAATTATCAATTAATTTTTTATTTGATTTTCCATCTTAAGTTTGATAATCTGTTCCATCACTTCCAATAATACTAAAATTCATATACAATTGTGCATGATTTGGATGAAGCCAACCATCACCAATATTTATTTCAATTTCTGTAGCTTGGTAAGGAACATTTATTTTTAATTTTCTCATTCTCAGGGAATGAACAGAATTGATAATTTTCAATTGTATTCATGACACAGTCAAAGATTGCTTTAGCTATAGCTGATTTATTATGGAAATTTTTTTAAGATATTTCTAAAACAACTGTTACAGTATCACCATTCAAGTCAATTAAATTATAATTTTCATCAGTTATAGTAACTTCTAAATCTTGAATTGTATCAAAAATAGGAACATTTACAGGATATTTTGGTTCAGAAATTATTGGTCCACCAATATGTTTAAATGAGGCACTAATATTAGTTTCTTTACGAAAATGATCATTATGTTTTACATACATTCCATCAGCAAGATTAAAATTTACATTTATTAATTCAAAAGGAATTATTTTAGGCACATCTTTAGCTACAGCTTTTTATTAGGTAAAACAACTTAATTACTAAAACCAAATAAACTTCCAATACTATCTTCTATATCGATATACAATTTTACATCACTTTCAATAGTTACTCCATTTAACATTTCATCTGCTTTAAAGTGTATATTGGGTTTTTTATGATAAATAATTTTTTAAATTTTTAAAACTTTATCAAACTAAAGGAATTTCAATTGTTTCACCATCACAATAAAGTTTATTATTTCTCGATGTAATATTTGGTGTTAAAAAGTTGAATAAAAACCAACTAGTGTAATATTAGTACAACTATCACGAATTGGACAGTTAATCTTTTTCTAAGTATTGAAGATTTATCGCTAAGTTGAAAAAGGCTACTCATTTATTACTAAAAAAACTATTACTAAATGTATAAAACGGATTGGGAACCTAAAGTAAGAATACCACAGAAGAATTCAAAAAACAAACATGGTAATCTTTTACCAAATTCTATAAGATGTGCAATAATTGGACCAAGTGGTTGTGGAAAAACAACATTAATGATTGATAATTATATTTTAGCTCCAGATTGGTTAAATTGGAATAAAATTATACATTTATATATTTATTCAAAAGGATTAGATCAATCAAAATATCAAGAATTTATAAAACGATGTAAAAATATTGAAGGTAAAATTAATAAAAATAATTTTAGTTTTATTGAAAGTAATGATGAAAATATTCCATTAGATGAATGCAAAAATAATTCAGTTTGGGGTATCCGATGATTTCATTTTAGAAAATCAGATATAGTCAGAGAATGTTTTACTAGAGGCAGACACAAAGTTATAGATTGTTTTTTTAGTTCAAACTTATTCAAAAATACCAAAACAGTTAGTTAGAGATATTTTAAATGTTTTAAAAATGTTAAGACAGGTTGATACAAATTTAAGTCATATTTACCATGACTTTGTTGGTGGATATTTAAAGTGTGATAGTTTTAAAGAAATGTGTAGTAAAAGTTACAATGACGAATCTGGATTTTTCACAATGGACATGACTAGAAAACCATATGAAGGTTAGTTTAAAAATATAATACAATGTTTCTTAACAACATAAACATTAAATAAAAACATAAACATAAATGTTAAACATAAATTTTAAACATAAACATCAACATAATTGTTTAACATACATGTTAAACATAAATGTTAAACATAATTAAATTTTTCTCTTCCTTAATAAATATTTTAAAAGTACGATTGTAAAGTTGTTAAACAAACTAAACAAAATAGAACGAAATCTGAAGAATTAAAAGAATAATTTAAGCTTTGGAAAAAGCAACAAAGAACAGAATATGAAAAATATAAAAAGGAAGATCAACCTGTTATCGATGCTATTGAAAAAGTAAAACAAGATATTGAGGGTTTAGGTGATAATGTTTTAAAAGCAATTGAAGAAAACAGAGAAGTTGAAAAACAAATGATTCCATATCGTCATCATATAGAAGATTTTGGAGATTTATCACCAATTAAACCATTAAAAGGTTCGTCTAATGATATTTGTGGAAAATATGATTATACATTAAGTGAATCAGGAAATTAAAGGAGTATTTAATAAATACCAGGAAGAAAATGAAAATAAAAAGATAAATTAAAGTAAAAAGATAATGAAACTAAAAAGAATGTTACTTTATATTAATCATAGTGAAGATAAAGTATTTGGTATAAAACCAGTTGGTGTGTTTAAATATGCTGGTAAATTACCTGTTGAATTTAATGGTGATAAACTAAAAATTGGTGATAAAACATATAAAGGTACAGATGGATTAATGAAACTTTTAACTGAAAAACAAATTACTACAGAAGATTTAAATAAAAAGTCTGATGCCGTAGATTTATCAAATTATACAGATATATTATTTCATTCAGGAGCATTATATTCTGATAATAATCCAAATAAAATAAGATCAAGTAGAAAAAAGAAATATAATTACTTAATAAAAGAAATTGTTGTTTATTTTCCAAATTTAATATGTTCAGAACTAAGTTCTCCTGAAAAAATGGATGAAGGTTTAGTTAAAAAAATACACAGATAAATCAATTGAATATGTTCCGATGAATTATGTTAGACAATTAATTGATAGATTAGAAGTTATTCATGGTGAAGAACTTGCTGGAAATAAGATTTATCTATATGAAAATGTTAGCATTGCACTAATGTTAACAAATAAACTTAGTGATTTTATAATTGAAAATCCAAAAGGAATTCCATATTTAATTATATTTATGAATAATCTTCCATACACATTGTGGAAAAGTGATAAATATGAGAAAGGTTTGAAATGCATCTTCCAGGTTATAATTATTGTGGTCCAGGAACGAAATTAGAAGAATGATTAGCTATAGGTGATAAAGGAATAAATCTATTAGATGAAGCTTGTAAAAAACATGATATTCCTTATAGAGATAATTAAGATTAAGACAAAAAATATAAAGCTGATAAAGAACTTCAATTAGCTGCGAAAGAAAGAATGTATGCAGATGAAGCTTCATTTAGTCAAAACGTTACAGAAACAGCAGTTAGAGGAATAATGTATGGAAAACGAAAATTAGGTATGGGAATTAATGTTGCTGAAAATGGTTGGGGATTATAAATTGAAAAATCTTTATTAAATTTTTAACTATATAAATGAATAACTTTACAATTGATTATATTTTTCTACCTAGTGTCAACACGAAAACAAACTCAATTAAATTAAAGTTAAATAATGAAGAATTAAATACAATTGGACCATTTTAAACAGATGTTCAAAAAAGAAAGAAAGAAAAGATAGTTGGTGGAAATTTACTTATTACATTACGTATTCCTGTAGTTAAAAAAATTATTGAATAATTAACATAAAAGAAAGATGGTAAAGGACTAACACAACATGAAGGCAGATTTTTACCATTATTATTAGCTGCATTAATTAGCAACAATTGGTTATTTAGCTGGTAGATCTGAAGCAATTGTAAATGCAGTTATAAACAAGAAGAAAGCTGATAAAGAATTAGAAGAACCAAAAAGACATAATTGAGAAATGGAAAAGAAAACTGGTAATGGAATAAAGAAAACAAAAAGAAATTCGAAAAAGTAATTGATAAATATCGTAGTGCATTAAGTAATTTTGATATAGAAGAACTTACTAAACAATTAAAAATTGATGAATAAGTAAATATGCCATTAAATATTGAATGTGGAATAGTAAATTTAGATACATCTGATAATTTTGCTACACACTGGATTTGTTATTATGAAAATAAAAGTAAAAAAGTTATTTTGATTCATTGGATGGTATTATACCAAAACAAATAGTTAATTATTTAGGAAAAAATGAATTATATTACAATTCAGATAGAATTTTTATGTAATAATATGTGGTCATTTGTGTTTATTCATTTTAAAATTACTTTGTGAAAATTATGATTTTGATTATATTTTAGATTTAATAAATGGACATTTTTGGAAATAAGATGTATCTAATTAAAGAAAATGAACAAATAGTTAAGACATCTACACTAAATTTAGAAAATATTGAAAATAGTATTAAACAACTGCAATCATCATATACGTAAGAAAGCACTTCACTTAAGTTTCAGATACCTAGTTTCAGGTACTTTTTATGTTTCTAATTTTTTAACTTTTCGACTTCTGGCTACTTTTTCCAAAACTAATAATTTTTTTCCTCTATAAATGGAATTCGAAATTACAATGTGCACTACAAACAGAAAGAAATATTCTCTAACAGAAATTTTGGGAAATAAAGTAAAACCACCTAATGAAAGATTTGGCTTATGGTTACATACAGGATATTTAAATAATAATATTCTTGTTACGAATATTGTAGATATAGTATACACAAATGAAGAACAAAAATTAGAAGAATTTAAATCAATTACAGAACCATTTTGCGATAGTCTAATGGTAATGAAAATAACAGATTTCGCAGATTGCGAAGGAGAAATGAAAAATTGAAAATATTTTGTAAAAAAGGAAGCTTGTGGAAGTTTTAATAGTTTTTTAGATCTAGATTTTCAGCATTTAATTTAACAAATTAAAGCAAAAATTCCATGTTTATTAGATTCCAATACACAATAATTAAAGGTACTAAACAAATTATTAACAAAGATAAAAAAATTATTGACAAAAGGTATAAAAATCCCATTGTTATTTCTTACAAAGTAGAATTAGCAGATGTTAAACTCGATACACTTTTAAGAGAATTACCAGAAATTTTAGAAGAACTTAATAAGGAATACTATTATTTATTGGATTTAGATGCAACACAGGAATTTGCAGGAATGTTTAATAAAGAAGAAATGTGTAAATATTTAACAAATAATTTTAAATTCAGAATACAAGGACAATATAAAGATAATTGTAATGTAATGGTTAACAACAATAATTCTGTTGGAAATGACAGTTTAACACAGATTAATTCTAATTCTAGAGTTAAAATCTACAATAAATTTATTTGCCAATTAACAAGTCCTTGAGTAAATAAAAAACTAGGAAACCACATAGTAGATTTTTTAAATTGTCTAGATAAAAGATTAAAAGACACATTTGCATCCAGTTTAGCTGAAGAAAATGGAATTACATGATTGTTTATTACCAAGATACAAGAGAAAAATTAAATAGTTTGTTAGGCATAGAACACCAAATAGAATGTTTAGAATTAGTTTTACTTAAAAATGGTAGTGTAAAAATTACAGGCTACAACAAACAAAAAGATGCTTTTGTAGAATTAACAGTTTTAAATAAGAGAAGTAGATACAAATGCATAAACAAGATTCTTAAATCAATTAATAAATGTTATTTGGAAGAAGAAAATAGCTATAAATATTATAAAGACGATTTTTCATATGAAGAAGTTGTAAAAGAACACAGTGGTGGACGAAAATCTTGGTAATGCATTTTACTGTTAAAAAATAGAGCTATAATTTTAGCATTTTTGTCTTCTTCCATTTACTACTATAGATCTTTATAAGTTCTAAATAAATTTATTTATATTAAATGGATAAATTTATTATTACTAAAGATGTTGCACCTTGGGATTTAGGATATAATGTTTACCATATTTACTGTGCAGAAGATGGGAATTTAAAATGACCTTGTAATATTTTTAAAAATTATTACATCCGCAAATACATACCAAGCTTAGTTGGACTTAATTACGAATATCCATCTTTAATGTTAGACTTTTTTAAACAGAATAATATAGTTATTCCAGATAAATTCGAAGCATCTAAAATAGATACATACAAATGTATAGCAAATTAAGTGTCAGTCATTCACCAATGATTTATAATATGTACATAAAAATTAGACCAAGAACACTAATCTTTCCTTATGTTTATTTGGTGTTGTTTTAACTTTATCTAGTTTAACTTTAATCTCATAATTTAGATCAATTTTCATATCTTCCATTTCTTTCTCTAACCAATAATTAGAACAATAATAATCTTGTATATTTTCGAATTTAAGAATATTTCTTTCTTTTCCAAGATAAGTCTTTACAGACGTATTGGAAACAATTAAATCCAAACCATCTTGTAAATTTTGTAATCTTTTGCTGTGATAAAATTTTATATTTCCAACTACGAGGTGCATTCAAGTTCTAAGGCCTCCGATTATTTTTCTAATTAACTACTCACCTGAAATCGATGAAACTGGCGTTACTTCTCGACGTAATCGCCCTGCAGACATACACATTTTTCACAACGCTGACGCCATGATTCCATGGCACCAGCGAAGGCTTATTTAGGAGTCTGTTTTGACCACTGGAAAATCGCTGAGGCAATAGCAGCACGGCTGGTGAATGTGCGGCCACGGAGAGTGTCTTTCATTGTTGGAAAAAGCCAAAAGTCACTAGGAGCCAGGTCAGGTGAGTAGCGAGCATGAGGAATCACTTCAAAGGTGTTATCACGAAGAAACTGTTGCGTAACGTTATCTCGATGTGTGGGTGCGTTGTCTTGGTGAAACAGCAGACGTGCAGCCCTTCCCGGACGTTTTTGTAGCAGTGCAGGAAGGAATTTGTTTTTCAGATCATTTTCGTAGGATGCACCTGTTACTGTAGTGCCCTTTGGAACGCGATGGGTAAGGATTACGCCCTCGCTGTCCCAGAACATGAACACCATCATTTTTTCAGCACTGGCGGATACCTGAAACTTTTTTGGTGGCAGTGAATCTGTGTGCTTCCATTGAGCTGACTGGCGCTTTGTTTCTGGATTGAAAAATGTCATCCACGTCTCATCCATTGTCACAACCGACGAAAAGAAAGTCCCATTCATGCTGTCGTTGCACGTCAACATTGCTTGGCAACATGCCACAAGGGCAGCCATGTGGTCGGCCGTCAGCATTCCTGGACCCACCTGGATGACACTTTTCGCATTTTCAGGTCGTCATGCAGGATTGTGTGCACAGAACCCACAGAAATGCCAACTCTGGAGGGGATCTGTTCAACAGTCATTCGGCGATCCCCCAAAACAATTCTCTCTACTTTCTCGATCATGTCGTCAGACCAGCTTGTGCGAGCCCGAGGTTGTTTCGGTTTGTTGTCACACGATGTTCTGCCTTCATTAAACTGTTGCACCCACGAACGCACTTTCGACACATCTGTAACTCCATCACCACAAGTCTCCTTCAACTGTCGATGAATTTCAATTGGTTTCACACCACCCAAATTCAGAAAACGAATGACTGCACGCTGTTCAAGTAAGGAAAACGTCGCCATTTTACGTATTTAAAACAGTTCTCATTCTCGCCACTGGCGGTAAAATATCACCTGCCGTACGGTGCTGCCATCTCTGGGTCGTATTGACAATGAACGCGGCCTCATTATAAAACAATGCGCATATTTCTATCTCTTTCCAGTCCAGAGAAAAAAAAACGGAGGACTTAGAACTTGAATGCACCTCGTATATCACCCTTTTTATATTTTCTATTGTAGCTTGATCTTCTTCTTTTAATGTTTTTAGGTAAAGTATTTTAGGGAAAGAGTTTCCATTAAATGTAGTAATGCCATCTGTTTTTATTTCCATAAATGGTTCTTCTTTAGAACAATAAAAAAATATCTCATTCTGTTCTAAAACTGCTATATGGAATACAAATAGATCCTTAATTTTTAAGTATATTTTTATATTTCTTGATTTACTTTCATTAAAACCTTTAACAATATATACAGATTTTTTACCATTTTGTTCACCCAATATGCCAACATATGTAAACTTGTTTCTATCGTATACCACAAAAGCATGAATATTAAAAACTCCGCTTGTAAAGAAATCTATCCATTTTTGTTTAAATTTATTTTTTAGTTCTTCTGTTTCTTTTATTTTTTGTTATTTTTCCAAAGTATTTTTGTATTCTTCCTTTGAAGATTTTATCTAAATATTCTAGTTTTTGTTCTCGCATACTTAAATTTTCTAATTCCTGTTCTCATTTCTTAGTAGATGGTAAATATTCTGTATTACTTGGTTCGAATTCTTTAATGGAATATGGAAGCAGTTTATTAGTTGAATTTATTCTTTTTCTATATACAAACGGAATAATATTGTTTGTGTTTATTAATCCCAATTCTTTGATATTTTTTTCTTTGGGTATTATAGAAAACAAAGTATTGGATTTCGAAAAATATGTTTCTCCAGATTTTATAAAGCATGTTTGTTTTATAGAAATTACATTTTCTGTTTCTTCGAAAATTTCTATACAGTTAATACGCAACAAGTTAAAACTAAATGCAGACAAAACAAATTTAACAAATTTTTCTCTTTCTTCTTTATTCCTGTTTCAATTTTTATTTTTATTCCTGTTAATTTGTTTGTATTTTTGCTACCCCAATATACATATTGTAAAAGAACATTAAAAATAATACAACAACTATTTTGTAACGAATTGGTTAATTTTTGCCACATTTTAGCTAGGGGAACAGAATAAAATGGGGCTTTTTCGAAACATTTGCTGTTATTACTTATTAGTTGTAAACAATCTGTTAATGGATGAAATTCTTGTTCTTTTTGAAAATCTGGATTAATGTAATTATAAACTGTTGCTTATAATCTTGTAATTCCATTTTCTTTAGCTAAACTGGATGCAAATGTTTCTTTTAATTTTTTGTCTGGACAATTTAAAAAAATCTACTATGTGGTTTCCTAGTTTTTCATTTACTCCAGGACTTGTAAATTAGAAAATAAATTTATTGTAGATTTTAACTCTAGAATTAGAATTAATCGATGTTAAACAGTCATTTTCAACATAATTATTGTTGTTAACTATTACATTACAATTTTCTTTACATTGTCCTTGTATTCTAAAATTAAAATTATTTGTTAAATATTTACACATTTCTTCTTTTTTAAAAATTTCTGCAAAATCCTGTGTTACATCTAAATCCAATAAATAATAGTGTTCTTTATTAAGTTCTTCTAAAATTTCTGGTAATTCTCTTAAAAGTGTATCGAGTTTAACATCTGCTATTTCTACTTTCTAAGGAATAACAACAGGATTTTTATACCTTTGTTCAATAATTTTTATATCTTTGTTACTAATGTGTTTAGTAGCTTTAATTATATGTGTATTGGAATCTAATAAATATGGAATTTTTGCTTTAACTCCATGTATTGCTAAATTAATTGCAAAAAATCTAGATCTTAAACGTCCACAAGGTTCCTTTTTTACAAGAAATTCTCAATTTTTCATTTCTCCTTTGCAATCTATATAATCTGTTATTTTAATTCCCATTAGACTATCGCAAAATGGTTCTGTAATTGGTTTAAATTCTTCTAATTTTTGTTCTTCATTTCTGTATATTACATCTCCAATATTCATACCTAGATGATTATTATTTAAATTTTCTGTAAGTAACCATAAGCCAAACTTTTGCTAGTTGATTTTACTTCATTTCCTAAAAGTGCTTTAAAGAATATTTATTTTTGTTTGTAGCATACATTGTAAATTCGGCTTCCATTTACAGAGGAAAAACTTTATTAGTTTTGCAAAAAGTGGCTAGAAGAGGAAAAGGTTAAAAAAATAGAAAAATAAATAGTAGCTTAAACTACGTATCTGAAAGTAAAGTGAAGTGCTTTTCTTATGTATATGTGTGACGCAGTCATGAGAGATTTTTTAATTTTTTATAAAATTGCCTCTAGTGTCGCAGAACATACATTTTTAATCTAATAGTGTGACCTTTATGTGACCAAACGGATTACGGATTTAAATAGTAGTAAGTTTCTAAGTTTCTAAGATTATTTTAGATTTGTTGTACAAGTCATTTTTAACACGAAGAAAACCAAAAAAGCTAAAAATATATGTGAGCTGATTCTGCAGGTCCCTCAAAACCTGGTTCATTGGAATAGGAATAATTATATTCTTCTTGAATTCTAATTATATTTTCTCTGCCTGATATATGTTGCATACGACATGGAAGTGTATTGTGAAGAGGAATTGTTATATTTTTCTTGAATTCTAAGGGTATTTCCTCTGCCTAATGTATCTTGCATACAACATGGAATTGTTTTGTCAGGACTGGCTTTCACAAGACTATCGCTTTAACAATTAACTCCGTCCGAACATGCCTTGGAAAGCCCAATGGTACCGACCGGCTGCCACGTCATCCTCAGCCCACAGGTGTCACTGGATGCGGATATGGAGGCCGTGTCAGTTTATGAGACTGGAGCCGCTAATTCTCAATCAAGTAGCTCTTCAGTTTGCCTCAGAAGTGCTGAGTGCATCCCCCTTGTCAATAGCGCTCGGCAGACTGATGGCCACCTGTCCAAGTACTAGGCCAGCCTGTCAGCACTTAACTTCGGTTATCTGACGGGAACCGGTATTACCACTAAGGCAAGGACGATGACTCGCTTTGATAATAGCAATGAAAAATGGTTTTCCTTAACAATTTTTTCTAAGGATCCAGGCTTCCAACTATGCACCCGCCAACTCAGAGTTGCAACATTAAGTGTTGTGGCTGGTTTCGATGTCTAGGGGCTGGGTATGTACATGCCAAATACTGCTGAGACTACGGTATACGATAAGAATACACACATGAATCGAATGGTCGGAAATTTCTATCACTCGGCAAATGCGAATTGTGAATGTAACACATACATTTACAAATGAAAGATTGCAATTAAATAAAATCTGCATGTACTATCTTAACGACTTTAAATGATGAGTACGATAGTAGAAGTACTTTTGAGGATGTGGTATATTTCTCCAAAACACTTGGAGGTGTCGATGATTCAGCAATTAAATAAAATATAAGTTGAATAACAGGGAAAGACTAGATTCCAACAGTACGTAATTAGTTATGAACAACAACACAGCTCGCTAGATATTCACTTCTAAACGCACACTACGGCTTCCCTGTAGAAGCCACGGAAATCTCACAAGTGCACATGTCGGCACTCCGAAGTATTTCTATCTGCTGCGACCGCGACCTCTCCTCTCTCGTACTGTTCTCCCACTTCCATCCAGTCTCCCCATTCACGAGTGCTGTGATTGGCTAGAGCGCTCCCGCCCTCTATTCAAGGCAATGCACGCTCACAATAATAATGAAACACATACGAAATACTGTATTTACATTTAAGTAACTTCAAATTAGATACGTATTCCTATGGCTGGACTATAAACACGCTCTAACACACATTATTAGATGCATAAACAAATTAAATATATATCAAAGGAATAGAGAAAAAGGTAGGCCAATAACCTAATGTCTATGTGTTTTCTAAAGCACAGTAAATATTTAACCAATTTCTTCATGAATAGTATATATCGCATATAAACAATGACATAGATGAATAAAAATATTTGTAAGCCTGCTGCTTCCGTTTTCTCGTGTAACTGTGGAGTACTTATGGCCTGACGCGATCGGTAGTAATCGGCTACTTTGACCTCCAATAACTCATGTACTATTCAAGTTAGATGCCTGTGCTTCATACCAATTTAGGTTTACACTAATAGCTTTCTAAAGACATGGCGATCGACGAAGTCGGATGAAGCGCTTATATTTTGGAAATTCGGTGCTGGGCGTTGCTTGTATAATTTACCTTCAGATACTGAACTTTAAACTAATAAAGTTATTGGAAATCTAATCCATCAGAATCGTCGGGCAAATAATAGTAATGTACATGTTTCTTTTTGAGGTATCCTGATTAATCTGGCTACTCTTAATTTCTATACGAGCTGTGAAATGTCTGCTATTAACGTTTCGCGAAGTCCGCCATCTTTGGCACTCCCAGCGTGTCTCCTTCATCTACACAGAGCGTCACTATGAAATTCCCAGCCACGCTGCTAGACCGGCCGTTGTGCGGCACCACGCGGTTGCTAAGCTACCTTGCAGCACCACGTGGTCGCTGCCGGGCCTCTGCTTTAACGAGCGTCCTGTGCGCCGTCAACTCTGAACTTAGCAAGATGGAACGTGTGTGGGACCACCTCGGATTCAACATCTTCTCTGGGCCAGTGACCAGGACGTCACATGCTTTCTGACGACATGATTTTTCAGTACGTTTCCTTCTGCCATTTTCATTGCTTCACTTTTTTCTCAGGCAGTGGAAATGAAGTGAATTCATTTATCGCCATGAGCCGAACGGACAATACTCCACTACAGTACACATACAACCTAAATAAATAATAAATTACCTATATCACGTTAAAGACGGAAATACTACTCAATTTTTCTTTGCCAACACGTAAAGTAAAAACAGCTGCAATATCTAAATATACAAAAATGTAAATTTTCTTTTGCACTACATCGTTAATCTCCAAAAGATTTTAACCGACTGCAAACACAATGTTGCAAACTAATACAAAACTGTTTTTAGGTACCTGTTCTTCAATATATATTACTTTTTGAAATTTTAACAACGTCTCCCTACCATTAAATTCACAAAAAATTATTTACAACATATACGAAAAATACATCTATAAAAAAATTCCCACGCAACGTTGTGTTAAAATTTCAAAGCATTCAGTCAAAAACTTTCGGAGATCTGCGATTGGGAACATTTACAGTTTCTACACAAGTACAAAAGTAGATAGTCGTTTCGTCAGAAACGCGTATCTCCGAAAGTTTGTTACCAATTGCTTTGAAATTTTCACTAAACATTGCATTCTAAAAAACACTTGCTTTTAGAGTGAAATTTTCGCTCTGTAGTGCAGTGTCCCCTGTTTTGAAACTTCCTGGGAGATTAAAACTGTGGACTGAACCGAGACTCGAACTCGGGACTTTTGCCTTTCGCGGGAAAGTGCTCTACCAACTGAGCTACACAAGCATGACTCACGACCCTTCCTTACAATTGTGCTTCCGCCAGTACCTCGTCTCCTACTTTCCAAACTTCACAGAAGCTGTCCTGCGAAACTTGCAGGACTTGCACTACTTGACAAAAAGATATTACGGAGTCGTGGGTCGTACTTGGGTAGCTCAGCTGGTAGAGCACTTCCCCGCGAAAGGCAAGGGTCACGAGTTCGAGTACCGGTCCGGCACACAGTTTTAATCTGCCAGGAAGCTTCACACTTGTTTTTGGCTCAAATGGTTCTGAGCACTATGGGATTTAACTTCTGAGGGCATCAGTCCCCTAGAACTTACGTAGCGCCTAGAACCGCTCGGCTGCACTTGTTTTCAATTACCTACTAGAACGCCATCTGATATATATGTGATAAAAGGGGAAACGTTATAAAAATGTAAATGTTGGCTTGTTCACAATGGTTCATCTCCAAAAGTTCATGACCGATCACTTTGAAATTTTGATGTGATGGTGAATTCTAATAAGGGCGTGCTTTTAGATACTTAATTCCCTAAACATTTATTTTTTAATATATATAATATATAAATATGTGATATGTAAAGTGAAAACATTGTTACCACAAATCTCAAAATGTATCTTTCCCAGTTATTTCAAATTTTTAAACATTACTGTAATGAATGTTTAGACACATATAGACTACTTAACATTCTGTATATAAATATATAAAATATACAGTAATGAGATGTTAGAAAACAGAAAACTTACATTTAGGACTTACTGATCTGTGACAAGAACATTAATGCACAGTCTGATTTTGCAATAACAGCAAAAAGTGCCGAGGGTCAGACAGAGGGGATGAGGAGACAGAGGTGAGGGAGAAAATGGACATAGAAATGGGGAGGAGAGAGACAGAGAGAGAGGGCAGGAGGATATGGTGAGAGAGAGGGGGAGGAAAAGATGGGCAGATACAGTGGGGAGACGTTACAGACTGGGAGTGGGGGGGGTGGGAGGTAGGAGGAGGAGTAGGAGGAGGAGGAGGAGGACACAGAAAGGGGGTGATGTACTGTGAGAGGCAGAAAGAGGAGTGGGAGAGAAAGAGATGGGGGAGGGGATGATGGACAGATAGAAGTGGCAGGAGAAGATCGTAGAAAGGGGGAAGAGAAGATGGTCAGAGAGAGAGAGAGAGGGGGAGGAAGCGATGCTGTGGGAGAGGGGGCAGGGGGAGAGAGGTGACAGTAGAAGAAGGGAAGAGAGAATGGATTGGATAATGAACAGAGAGATAGTGGCAAGAGGTGATGGACTGAGAGAAGAGGCAGGAGCAGAGGGGGGAGAGAGAGAGAGAGAGGTGTTGTAGAAAATGAACAGAGAGAGGGGGCAGGAGGAGAGGCAGATAGAGGGGGTGGACAAGACGAGCACACACACACACACACACACACACACACACACACACAGACAGAGAGAGAGAGAGAGAGAGAGCAGGTGTTGGAGGAGGCGAACAGAGAGGGAGGAGACAATTGAGAGAGAGAGACGGGGGAGGAGATAGACAGAGGAAGGAGATAGTTAAAGAAAGTGGGCAGAGGAGATGGACAGAGAGAGACATAGGAGATTAGGATGTTTATCCAATCCCCATACATCTTACAAACGTGTGCCTCCTCTCTTCTTTCTTTTCTGTTTAAGCAGACTGATACAGCAAAGCGTGGCCGGGTACATCTAGTTCGAAAAATTACTGCCTTGCGAACTCTCTTCCCGTGCGCGATTGCTGAGTGCAGAGTGAAATACGGCGGCCTTGGAAGATCGCACTAGACGCGTTAGCTACTGTGAGAGCAGATGTCTCTCACTCCCCCTCCCTCCTTCGCCGCAGAAAAGTTTATTAATAGCCTGCCTGCATTTGCGACACGGTACACGCTCGCCTGGGAGCCATCCAGCCACGCTATGTCCACAGTTGCTGGAGAAAATATCGCGCATGCCAAACCCAAGTCGCATCTCTCAGCCTGAAAGCCGTGGATGAAGGCAGTTAGATACAAGGGGACTTCCAAAAGTAACTTTCGCATTACTGTGGCAGGCCAAGTGACTTTTATTGAATGCTGCACAATACTTGAAAGTGACACAGGTACAGGACGTACTGACAGACATTCACCAAGTGTGTGATCTCAACCTTTCCTAGCGAATAAACTGTTTTGTTGCTCTGTGGCAGTGGTTTCCAACCTTGGAGTGTTGGAGTGTTTAGAGACAACCCGCGCTAGCATCCCCCTAACCTCAACTAGCCTCAACGTTAGCGTCTAATTAAACACAATAATGAATAAGATTTTTCTGTGCATACTTTTATTTTAAAAATGAGTACGGCTCGTCCTGGCGGAGGTTCGAGTCCTCCCTCGGGCATGGGTGTGTGTGTTTGTCCGTAGGATAATTTAGTTTAAGTAGAGTGTAAGCGTAGGGACTGATGACCTTAGCAGTTAAGTCCCATAAGATTGTCAAAAAAAAAGATAAAGGAGTTATTGTTTTTGTAGCTCTTTTATTGAACTACGAACTAGTGGATGAATTACACTGCTTACTTTTCACAACCGCTTTTATTGAACGGTAGTTCATGACAAGCGCCGCTTAAAGCCCCTTCTCACAAAAGAAAGCTCACTATCCCCTTCGACGGCGGACACTCTGTGAAACGTGCATTTATTTTGGACACTCTATACATTGTAATTCTTACGTAACTGTAGGTATGCATAGCTCACACAGAGCAAAAACGTACAGTTGGGTAACCTTCGACTGTTGCTGCAACATCTGTGTTCCTGCACTGCCTTGGCCTGACAGCCGTAGCGAAGTTACGGGCATTCTAAGTTGAGCAGTGTTGAGTAGCAGACGTATTTTAAAGAATACTCGGGAAATTTTCGTTATAAGTGTGATATGAGAGTTTTGGAATTGGTGTATTTTTGATGCAGTGCTGGAGAGAGAAGCTAAAGAGATTATTTGTGAGTTTTTCTGGAATGTTGAGAGATTGAGTTAAGCACGCAAGTACGTTGCGTTGTTTTGTGTTATTGAGGCTGTAGTAACAAATCTCTAGTAGTGGGATTGTTATTTGTACTGCTGTAACAGGAGGATGAGATTTCCCCTGCTGAAAGTTATTTCTTGAAGTCACGTTGTAACCACCGCATGACACAGTACTCGTTAAAGCCTGTGCTATGGTAAGTGAGCGGGGTTCACCTTATGAGAAAGGATTTTCGTATAGATATCGACCGCGTGTACCTGTATGGTGGCAAATCAGACTTATACCCACTCTGTAATAACAATGATCCGTCGAGCAAGTTCGAAATGCAATTACACGTCAGGATGGACCAAAAACAAAACTGAAGATGCTATCAATTTGATGATAATACGGTCGCCAGCCTAATTAGGCATTAACTGAGTTTCTTCCCTGTACAAGTTGGTATATATTCATGCAAAGGAACACGTAGTAACACTGCATAATACAGTAGAATTTTAGAACCAGAAAATCTATTGATCTGATAGTTTCACGTTCTGTACTGATATGTAAATACCATGAATACATAACACTACACTATAATGTATACTACAAAACTTTATACTGTCTATTAATCTGATTAAAATCGGGCATAGGTTACCCTAGAAATATAACTTTCGTGCCACACACAAAATGTCAATTTTGATAAAGATAAAACACTGATAAATTTTGACTTTTATATTGACTTTAACTTTTGCTGGTCAAACCAATTTAGAACACTTCAGAATTCAAATGAATAAAAAAGGGGGGGGGGGTCCTGAAACTGTTATGATCACTGTATTAAAAATAATTGATTACTGAAATTATTATGCGTTCAACATTTCCAGTATATGAGTTACTACTCTTTTTATCTTATTTACTGCTCATTTAAATACCTTTATATCTGTCTCGAAATAATTAACTTCATTACTATATCAATATTAAAGTTATCTTTCAACTTCGTTAGACCTTCGTTATTCATTTACTGGTTCATTAACAAAACACTTCTTTAAACACCATTCTAACATAGCTAGGACTGCAAATAATTGTTATTAACACAAAATTTAATTTTTCATTTCGGGACACTCGGATTGCACAATATTTGGAAAGGACCCTGTCTAGGTTAGTTGTGAGGATAATTAAATGATGGGAAAGTTCTGGTAAAATTTTGGTTATTATTGCACAGTTCACTCCCTGATCCATACGAATACAGTACAAAAAGTTTCAACCTGCTTGTATCGATGCGGCGGTTGGCGGGCGGCGAGGTGGAGAGGCACAGAGCACGCATACAACCACAGCTATGGCTCTTGATGTATGGGCACTTTAATTCTTCTTAGCGTCGCAATACTTTTCCATTTAGTGCCTATGGAATTTTGCCATGCTGTGTGGGATTTGGAACGGCATACCCGAAGCTCAGTGAAACTACGTCTTCCAGGAGAGCCTTCTCGCTCCAGAAGGTGTTGCTCAAACCAGTGCCAGACTCCAACTACTACTGAGCCCGTTGTGCCGTGCAGTGCGCGCGTACATTTTCCCGCGCTCGCCTGCCATCCACCTTTTACCGCTCCCTGACAGGCCGGGTATTCACCCCAGGTTTTGCATTCTACATATCCTAACACATTGCCTACGTATGGACCAGACGCACAATTACAATTTTAAACATCTTACTACAGTCTCAACATTTGTTACATTTCTATTCTATCACAATATTACTTGACATTTTACATAAACATTAATATTTGCATTGAAACTTGTTTACAGTTTTCTTAACATAATGACATGAAACAAAAAGGAATGAAATCCGAACATCAATTACACAAGTTTATCGAAAAATCAGAAGGAAAACAAATTACTTATATGTACAATATTACAGCGTCGTTGTTGTTACAACGTTATTTAAAAACTATTGCGAGCATACAGCTGTTTTATAAAGCATTACTTCTGAATAAGGGTTTCATTTGAATTTTATCCGAAGACATTTATTACCAGTTAAAACTCCCACCCTTTATTCACTTTATCAAGCACGTATGCATATTACACTTTCGTTGTACGGAATTTGCTGGTGTATGCTGTGCGCTACTTTCGAAGATTCTGTAAAAATGATTGTCAAGGCACGAGGTAAGAAAAAATCCAGTTTAGTGCCAGGAATTTCATTGTAAGTTCACCTGTGCATTTATTTCAGAAGTCACGTTGCATTCAGGGTAGCATTGCATTTTTATACAAACCGTTTCAGTTTGTAGACAGTGTTCAGAAGATCATATTAAGTCTTTGTATAATTCAGTACAGTCAGAGGTTTGCACATTATTAGTTTAAGTTGGAGTTTAAGTATTAATTAGTTTGTTTGGTAATCATTTTTGAGAGAAGTAGGCAAGCAGATAAGTCACATCTTGCCACAAAATATTATTCCTCTGCAGTAGTTGAAGCAAACCCGGATTCTCATTTAAGAGCAACCAAATTAAAATATGTTCACTGTAGTTGTTATGAATAGAGCGACATTATTTAAAGTACTTCTAATATAAACTTAAAACTAAGGTTTCGATCGTCTACAACAGCATTCCTCAGAGCAAGACTGCTGCGCTCTGAGGAAGGTTGTTGTGATATGGTCGAAACGTTAGTTTTGAGGTTAAATTAAAATGTTTTATACAACGGCGCATTACAACATCAAGAAGGATTTTAATGACCATAACACCGGCTGTTGAAGTCTATATAGTTACTATAGTCACCGTTTGTAAATCAGTTCATTGCTGGACAGACGGAAACGGTAAGAATTCAGGCTTCCAATGTTTCTACCCTCTGTGAATAATAAAAATTAATTAATAATAACAATAATAATAATAATACTGTGTGGATCCTACAGCAAAAGTAGCCATTACATAACTGCTGTTTTGTTGTGTTGTCAACAGTTCGTTTAAATTTTGCAAAGTGAATGAGGAAGTAGTCTGGTACGTTTTGGGAACTACCTGTAACACACAGAAGTCATTTTCATGCGATATTTCAGCATGTGTCATACACACATGGTAAAAAGTATGTAGTATGTTTGTAGTGATTATTTATTTCTAGTTTCTGCAACCAGGCACTTTTTTATTTTATGTTTAATGTAATGTAATATAACGCATTTCGAACATGTTCTGTTCATTAAACATAAAATAAAAAAGTGATTGGTAGCAGAAACTAGAAATAAATCATTATCCCACACAGTCACGGTTCACAAACATAGCCAATATGGCCGAAAATAATTATGTTTATAGTGGGTGGACTGTCTCTGGAAAATGATGTTCGTACATTCCTTTCACCATCTGTAACCTCTACCATAATGTGTCATACCTTAATGTTAGTATTTGAATAAATGTGGCATTGTTGGTTAGTTATGAGTATTAAAGTGTTATGAGACAGTGATAATAGTAACGATATTTTAAATAGTGTCCCGACGGAAACAGAAACGGACACCTTTGTTTTACCACTCACATAATTTCACCTGACACGACATTTCGCCTTTGTAGCTTGTCGATATTTTCAGGTGATACCTCTAGAATGATCGTCTTCGGTACATAGCCCCTTGCCTTACACTGTTATCACACCCTCCCCCTTCCTCCCCCCCCCCCCACCTGTCCCTCTTCTCCCCTTCCCCGTTGTACGCCACATCCATAGCTAACGAGGGGATGTTTAGTGAAGACGCTATTCCTCCATGTATCACCTGAAAGTGGCGGCAAGTTAAACTGCCGAAATACGGTATTAAGTAAACGAAAAGGAAGGAAGGTCACAATAAGGGGACAAAAGTCATGGAATACCCCTTGATACCATGTCCGGCCTTCTTTTCCCCGGCGTGATGCAGCAGCTCGACGTGACATGGACTCACCAGGTGGTTGGAAGTCCGCTTCAGGAATACTGAACCATGCTGCCTCTACAGCCGTCCATAATTGCAAAAGTGTTGCAGGTCCACGATGCTCAGCATGAACTGGCCTCTAGATTGTGTCGCAAAAATGCTCCATAGTTTTCATGTCGGGTGACCTGGGTGGCCAAATCATTCGTTCGATTTGTCGTGAATGTTCACTTCGATAAGCTATCTGACTGCGTATTTGAATGTACACTACGGGAACAAATGAACCTGTAACAATGAATACCTAAGCTATCTGCGTTTTTGAACAAGAATTTACAAGTGATACACAATCTGACTTGTGCAACGGAATTTACTGGGTTATAGCACATTACATGTTGTGGTGTGCCAATGTTTCTGTTTTCGCCCTAAATTTTGCACTCACCTCTTTAGATGACCGACTTTTTCCAAGTGGTTTACAGCAACTCGCAGCAGCAGTAGCGACAAAAGCTTATTGTTACTAAGAATGAATTTAATAAAAAGGAGTTTTCTTGGGTCCTGTAAACTACTTTTACTTGTGAGAAGGGATTTCATAAATTAAGCCTATTGAAAACTTCAGAATGATCATGATCAATAATAGACAATGACAGTAACATAGGCATAATAATGGCTGAGTGCCAGATTAACAAATTATTTCAATTTAAAAGTTACATATTGTTGTTGTTATGGTCTTCAGTCCTGAGACTGGTTTGATGCAGCTCTCCATGCTACTCTATCCTGCGCAAGCTTCTTCATCTCCCAGTACCTACTGCAACCTACATCCTTCTGAATCTGCTTAGTGTATTCATCTCTTGGTCTCCCCCTATGATTTTTACCCTCCACGCTGCCCTCCAATACTAAATTGGTGATCCCTTGATGCCTCAGAACATCTCCTACCAACCGATCCCTTCTTCTGGTCAAGTTGTGCCACAAACTTCTCTTCTCCCCAATCCTATTCAATACTTCCTCATTAGTTATGTGATCTACCCATCTAATCTTCAGCATTCTTCTGTAGCACAACATTTCAAAAGCTTCTATTCTCTTCTTGTCCAAACTATTTACCGTCCATGTTTCACTTCCATACATGGCTACACTCCATACAAAAACTTTCAGAAATGACTTCCTGACACTTAAATCTATACTCGATGTTAACAAATTTCTCTTCTTCCAAAACGCTTTCCTTGCCATTGCCAGTCTACATTTTATATCCTCTCTACTTCGACCATCATCAGTTATTTTGCTCCCCAAATAGCAAAACTCCTTTACTACTTTAAGTGTCTCATTTCCTAATCTAATACCCTCAACATCACCCGACTTAATTCGGCTACATTCCATTATCCTGGTTTTGCTTTTGTTGATGTTCATCTTATATCCTCCCTTCAAGACACCATCCATTCCGTTCAACTGCTCTTCCAAGTCCTTTGCTGTCTCTGACAGAATTACAATGTCATCGGCGAACCTCAACGTTTTTATTTCTTCTCCATGGATTTTAATACCTACTCCGAATTTTTCTTTTGTTTCCTTTACTGCTTGCTCAATATACAGATTGAATAACATCGGGGAGAGGCTAGAACCCTGTCTTACTCCCTTCTTAACCACTGCTTCCCTTTCGTGTCCCTCGACTCTTATAACTGCCATCTGGTTTCTGTACAAATTGTAAATAGCCTTTCGCTCCCTGTATTTTACCCCTGCCACCTTTAGAATTTGAAAGAGAGTATTCCAGTCAACATTGTCAAAAGCTTTCTCTAAGTCTACAAATGCTAGAAATGTAGGTTTGCCTTTCCTTAATCTTTCTTCTAAGATAAGTCGTAAGGTCAGTATTGCCTCACGTGTTCCAGTATTTCTACGGAATCCAAACTGATCTTCCCCGAGGTCGGCTTCTACCAGTTTTTCCATTCGTCTGTAAAGAATTCGTGTTAGTATATTGCAGCTGTGGCTTATTAAACTGATTGTTCGGTAATTTTCACATCTGTCAACACCTGCTTTCTTTGGGATTGGAATTATTATATTCTTCTTGAAGTCTGAAGGTATTTCGCCTGTTTCATACATCTTGCTCACCAGATGGTAGAGCTCTGTCAGAACTAGCTCTCCCAAAGTCGTCAGTAGTTCCAATGGAATGTTGTCTACTCCGGGGGCCTTGTTTCGACTCAGGTCTTTCAGTGCTCTGTCAAACTCTTCACGCAGTATCGTATCACCCATTTCATCTTCATCTACATCCTCTTCCATTTCCATAATATTGTCCTCAAGTTCATCGCCCTTGTATAGACCCTCTATATACTCCTTCCACGTTTCTGCTTTCCCTTCTTTGCTTAGAACTGGGTTTCCATCTGAGCTCTTGATGTTCATACAAGTGGTTCTCTTATCTCCAAAGGGCTCTTTAATTTTCCTGTAGGCAGTATCTATCTTACCCCTAGTGAGATAAGCCTCTACATCCTTACATTTGTCCTCTAGCCATCCCTGCTTAGCCATTTTGCACTTCCTGTCGATCTCATTTTTGAGACGTTTGTATTCCTTTTTGCCTGCTTCACTTACTGCATTTTTATATTTTCTCCTTTCATCAATTAAATTCAATATTTCTTCTGTTACCCAAGGATTTCTACTAGCCGTCGTCTTTTTACCTACTTGATGCTCTGCTGCCTTCACTACTTCATCCCTCAAAGCTACCCATTCTTCTTCTACTGTATTTCTTTCCCCCATTCCTGTCAATTGTTCCCTTATGCTCTCCCTGAAACTCTGTACAACCTCTGGTTCTTTCAGTTTATCCAGGTCCCATCTCCTTAAATTCCCACCTTTTTGCAGTTTCTTCAGTTTTAATCTACAGGTCATAACCAATAGATTGTGGTCAGAGTCCACATCTGCCCCTGGAAATGTCTTACAATTTAAAACCTGGTTCCTAGATCTCTGTCTTACCTTTTAGTATCTCCAGGGTTCTTCCATGTATACAACCTTCTATCATGATTCTTAAACCAAGTGTTAGCTATGATTAAGTTGTGCTCTGTGCAAAATTCTACCAGGCGGCTCCCTCTTTCATTTCCTAGCCCCAATCCATATTCACCTACTACGTTTCCTTCTCTCCCTTTTCCTACACTCGAATTCCAGTCACCCATGACTATTAAATTTTCGTCTCCCTTCACTATCTGAATAATTTCTTTTATTTCATCATACATTTCTTCAATTTCTTCGTCATCTGCAGAGATAGTTGGCATATAAACTTGTACTACTGTAGTAGGTGTGGGCTTCGTATCTATCTTGGCCACAATAATGCGTTCACTATGCTGTTTGTAGTAGCTTACCCGCACTCCTATTTTCCTATTCATTATTAAACCTACTCCTGCATTACCCCTATTTGACTTTGTGTTTATAGCCCTGTAGTCACCTGACCAAAAGTCTTGTTCCTCCTGCCACCGAACTTCACTATTTCCCACTATATGTAACTTTAACCTATCCATTTCCCTTTTTAAATTTTCTAACCTACCTGCCCGATTAAGGGATCTAACATTCCACGCTCCGATCCGTAGAACGCCAGTTTTCTTTCTCCTGATAACGACATCCTCTTGAGTAGTCTCCGCCCGGAGATCCGAATGGGGGACTATTTTACCTCCGGAATATTTTACCCAAGAGGACGCCATCATCATTTAACCATACAGTAAAGCTGCATGCCCTCGGGAAAAATTACGGCCGTAGTTTCCCCTTGCTTTCAGCCGTTCGCAGTACCAGCACAGCAAGGCCGTTTTGGTTATTGTTACAAGGCCAGATCAGTCAATCATCCAGACTGTTGCCCTTGCAACTACTGAAAAGGCTGCTGCCCCTCTTCAGGAACCACACGTTTGTCTGGCCTCTCAACAGATACCCCTCCGTTGTGGTTGTACCTACGGTACGGCTATCTGTATCGCTGAGGCACGCAAGCCTCCCCACCAACGGCAAGGTGCATGGTTCATGGGGGGTGAAAAAAAAAGTTACATAGCATTTAATAAAAACAGCATTTATTGATTACTTAGATGTGGGGAATAAATATTATTATTTGGAGGATGAAGAGGCTTGTTTCACTGACGAGCAAAACATGGGCTTATTGCAAACTCGGACTGACAATCACGAGCCATCTTCAAGCGTAGTTAAGCCATTTAAATCTCTCCTGGCCATATAAGTGAAATCAGTCCTTTAGTGTGCTAAGATCTGCCATCACCGACGTGAGGGCAGTGTGACACGCCTTCTGTCTGCGCGCTCTCGACCGACACTGCCACGCCCACTCTCCCAGACGTACCTCGCCTCACAACAATGCTTGGAATCGCGCTCCCATGTTTCCCTCTCAGATTGTTTCTATAAATGTCTCAGTGCTCACAGAAAGCAAAGAACAGCGTTAAGTCGGATACATTGTTTTCAGTGTAATGGAGATTCTGACACACTCCTTATACAGTGTATATAAGGAATCCTACATTGTTGCTACATAAAAATTCGCGTTTGAATTACTGTACGTGTATCTTCGTACTGTCATATTTGCCTGTCAGCATTTTTACACGTCGGGAGCAATAAATATCTATGAAATATAACCATATGTAGAGAATGATGACGTAATATTTCAAACCTGATAGTCAAGCGGTAAAGAGTGTGCCTCGAACAGACATGTGGCGGTTTCGAATCCAGACCGGGCCACGGAAATTTTCAGTATGCATTTAGTCTAGTCTTAACCTCTCAATGATGTGAGGTGTCGGCAGAAGTAATACGTGGTTCGGATTCCTCGTTAAACTGTAGGTCCTCCCACCCTGGTTGGATAAACATGGTATGGTAGGGTCAGGGAAGTCGCCGAATTGGCGTCCAATAGAAAGACGTGCACCACGGCGATGAACCACACGCAGTCATTATTATCATATTACTTAACATAAAATCAGAAAGAGACAGAATGGCTGTTCAGAGTTACCTCAGGGAGGCGAAACTTCAGTACTGCTGACAGTCAGTGAGAGGTACGAAGAGTTTACTTTTGATGTGACTATCGCCAGTACTGGAATTTCGCTTCGTCTGATAGGTACTGTCCTGCCATTCTATCTCTTCATAGTCCTTTGGCTTCCGCTACTGAAATTTTCTTTTAATGTAGTTGGTTAAATGGCACGATTATTACATTGTGTTTTAGGTATCGTAAGTTGATTTTTCTCGCATTGCTTAGTTGATAATAACACGATGTAAGCGAACTACTTTCTGGCGTGATTTGCGTATTTTTAAACGTTCCTAAATTTCTAAATTTTTTAACTACTTGTTTTACTTTAAGATCCCAATAACTCTTATGAGTGTGTGGGTTTTCTTTGCTCAAGTTGCGCAATGGATTGTTTCAACAAGTACCCTTTGGCTCCTGCAAGAAACAATTTCCACTCACACTGCTACAGAAGTCAGACAGACGCTCCTAATGTACCAACAAGAACGGCTTGAAAAAACATTCAGCAACAAATATATTCTGGAGTCGTGTGCTGTAAGGAAAAGACACAAAAATAGTCTATGTTCTTACGTAACTAGTGGAATACTTGGGTACTGGAGTATTGTAAGAAAAACATTAAACAAACGAAAAATTGCAAAAAAAATTCTGAGAATTGAAGTGAAACTTTTTCTTATAAATTAATAAATATCCGAGTTCTTTTTGGAACAGTAGATTTCCTCTTATGGATGGGAATGCTATTAGTTTACAAAGTATGGAAAGGTTCTTTTCTCCCTTTTCTTTAAGAATGTTATTTACTCAGCAGAATCGCTGAGAGCCACACCTACATAACTTGAATAACTTTTCTAGGTACAGTCAAGGCTGTCACGTGAGAAATGTAATGGAATGTACTGTTATAGAGGGAAGATGGGGTTCGCATACGCTGTAGCGCACAATACCGTGAGCTGCGACGACTGCTGCCTGCGTCGCTCGCTGCTGACAAATAACACAACTATCTCTTTCTATCTGGATTGACCTTCGTCAATCAAACTCTCCCTATGCCTTGATGAAGTCAAGGACTCCTATCCACCCCTAGTCTAACTATTGGCGTGGTACACCGGTCAGATGACCAGTCCACAGCGATGCCACTCAATATTCGCTTGCAGGCGTTTAACTAGTACTCTGTTCCTGTTCACACCGCACAATAAGTGTGGTGACCAACACGGTGAACACCGCGTAACCGCGAGCGACTCAATATAGTGTATCACTCCGATTCACTAACGACAGAGGTTCTCTCCCAGTTAAGTACTGAGGAGAGACTTAGTTCCTCGTTCTTTGCGTACATGTACGAGCGCACTCGCTCTCGTTACGTGTTCCCGCTCCAAGAGCGACAACAGAATGGCCCCTTTTTCTGGAAAAATTGCAAGGGTATATCATTCGTTGTCTTCCCTCACTCCTCTGGCTCTTTGCACCAGAAATATTCCGCCAATCAGCGTTGCTCTTTTAAACGTGAGAACGACGTTTCGTTTAAGTCGACCAATGCGGAAATATGTAGCATCTCCGTTAGTCGTATACTGTCCTCCTGTGAGAACTCCATAACTAGGCAGTCGGTCCGTAAATAAATGAGTCTTCAGGGCGCTCCCACTCAATGTAGCGGAATTTGCTTTTAAGTCGAACACGGGGGTCGTTACCCCTTCGATCTGGCAAAAGCTGTCCTCTCTCTGGGCAGTCGCACCAGCTGAAGGAGGTGTGTTGAGTCACCCCTCTGCAGGGACGGGCCTCCCAGTGGTCTTGTTGCCTCTTTAGAACGAAAATCCCTGTGGCCGTCATGTTGTGTACACCAGTCTCGACTTTTTGAACCTCGGTGCGCACTTGCGATTTACTTATTAGATTTGCATATCGCTTACATGAATTCGTACAAAATTGACTCTACCCGAGGGCCGCGGTGGCCGTGCAGTTCTAGGCGCTGCAGTCCGGAACCGCGGGACTGCTACGGTCGCAGGTTCGAATCCTGCCTCGGGCATGGATGTGTGTGATGTACTTAGGTTAGTTAGGTTTAAGTAGTTCTAAGTTCTAGGGGACTGATGACCTAAGATGTTACGTCCCATAGTGTTCAGAGACATTTGAACCATTTGACTCTACCTTATCGAGTTCGGATTCGAATGAAGCGTCTTGATGTGCAGAATACGATTGTGAGGACGGAATATGTAAGAAATGAAGATCAGGAGACCACACCACCTTACACTCTCGTAATTCTTCTTAGCACCAGATACCTTGATAAAGCCTAAGAGGCCAAATCAGTTACAAAGTTTTTGTTTCAAAATAAATGAACAGCCTACGCAGGACTCTGACATCTCTTAGGAATTTCATACTGAATGTTCTCATGCAGTACCTACATTTGTCACACACTTTATTAAGTAGACCTGTTTCAGATGCATATTCTTTAAGACCACCACTGTACAAATATGATGATTTTACTATTTCTTGTTGCATCTTCTCATATATATGTATCGTCATGTGAACGATGTCAACGGCTGCTGAAGCTAATTTTGTTTTTCTTGTGTTTCTGTTTCAGGTGAGTCTTTCATTCCGTGCGGCTGGTTAACTGTAAGTCTATGCATGTTGTTACCTTATTTTTTCTCCGGGAGTCGTATCCAAAGCATATCCACCAACAGGCCTCTGAGGATATGTGGAATCATTAACGTAACAACGACTCTTAAGGCGGGCTTACAGCTGTACCTCTTTCTCAGATTGTGTGCATGCTCAATGCCATTGACACCGAAATTCATTGCCTTCGTCTGCGCACTTCTCTGGCTAAACGAAGCGTGCGTACGCCAGCTATTCTACAGCATTTGTCAAACGAGATTATGGATACTACTCGATGAATACTTTTCATTCGTTACTTATCGTTTTGTATATCAGCTTCGAGATGAATGTCTACGTTTTCTTTAATGTGTATATATTTATTGCTACATTTGGGGATTACGTACGTCACCACATGAAATTCGAATAGTTTCCAATAAAAAATATGGGTCTTCATGAGTTTGCGTTTGGTGCATGTTACGATTTATATTGCTTGCTGTACATCAAATTTAGCAAAGGTATTGAATTTTTCTTTAGAGTTGACGAAAGTCCGTCTCAAATTACAAGAAATGGTATCTTATGTATCACACATGCAACGATATGGCTATCGCGAATTATTCATAACACCCATCGTATTTCATAAATGGTTCGAAACATAGAAATGAGATTTTAGTGAATGGTAGCACCCAAAGAGAAGAGTACTTTGGAGTGTCGTTAATAATCGAAACATTCGTGTATATTGCATCAGAGGTAACTACAGATTATTTACAGTGATACTTTTTTCATTCACTTCGAATAGCTAAACCGTTTTATGTAAAATTCATCAAATATACTGTAATTGAGACATATGTAATATTTATTTCCATAAAAAATGCGTATCTTCTTATTTATAATTATATATCACAAGCATAATTTCAGTTTTATTCACAAATAACAATTCTCAATTATCGACATTAAATAAAATATTTTTAGCGAAGATTGTTTGAAGCCGAGCGGTTCTAGGCGCTACAGTCTGGAACCGCACCACCGTTACGGTCGCAGGTTCGAATCCTGCCTCGGGCATGGATGTGTGTGATGTCCTTAGGTTAGTTAGGTTAAAGTAGTTCTAAGTTCTAGGGGACTGATGACCTTAGATGTTAAGTCCCATAGTGCTCAGAGCCATTTGAACCATTTGATTGTTTGAATTTATTAAGCACTGACGATTAAGAAGTTGTGTTTGCAATGAAGTTTGGAATTTTGCATGCAATGTGTACTTTAAAACCGAAAGACATGAATTTTTGTAGAAGTAACTATTATACATGTGTTAATTAACATATACTTGATGAATTTTGTATTTAAATGAGTTAAGAGTTCGATTTGAATGAAAATAATAATTTAAAAATCATAAGAAGATTGGAACCAGTCATACATTGGTTACCTGTCTCGAACGCTACTGAGTGCGTCAAACTTGTTATCATACAAATCATCTTCGTTGTTTGCATGTTATAGCTGTTTATTGGGAACTACAGACATTTCTGAAGGTGGCAGGGATAAAATTCAGGGAGCGAAAGGTTATTTACAATTTGTACAGAAACCAGATAGTAGTTACAAGATTCGAGAGGCATGGAAGCGAAGCAGTGGTTGGGAAGGGAGTGAGACAGGGTTGTAGCCTATCCCCGATGTTATTCAAACTGTATATTGAGCAAGCAGTTAAGGAAACAAAAGAAAAATTCGGAGTAGGAATTAAAATCCATGGAAAACAAATAAAAACTTTGAGGCTCACCGAGAACATTATAATTCTGTCAGAGACAGCAAAGGACCTGGAAGAGCAGCTGAACGGAATGGACAGTGCATTGAAAGGAGGATATAATATGAACATCAACAAAAGCAAAACGAGGATAATGGAATGTAGACGAATTAAATCAGGTGATGCTGCGGGAATTAGATTAGGAAATGAGACACTTAAAGTAGTGAAGGAGTTTCGCTATTTGGGGAGCACAATAACTGATGCTGGTCGAAGTAGAGAGGATATAAAATGTAGACTGGCAATGGAAAGGAAAGCGTTTCTGAAGAAGAGAAATTTGTTAACACCGAGTATAGATTTAAGTGTCAGGAAGTCATTTCTGAAAGTATTTGTATGGAGTGTAGTCATGTATGGAAGTGAAACGTGGACGATAAGTAGTTCGGACAAGAAGAGAGTAGAAGCTTTCGAAATGTGGTGCTAAAGAAGAATGCTGAAAATTAGATAGATAGATCACATAACTAATGAGGAAGTGTTGAATAGAATTGGAGAGAAAAGGAATTTGTGGCAGAGTTTGACTAGAAGAAGGGATCGGTTGGCAGGGCATATTCTGAAGCATCAAGAGATCACCAATTTAGTATTGGAGGGCAGCGTGGAGGGTCAAAATCGTAGAGGGACACCAAGAGATGAATACATTAAAGAGATTCAGATGGATGGGCGTTGTAGTAGGTACTGGGAGATGAAGAAGCTTGCACAGGATAGAGTAGCATGGAGAGCGGCATCAAACCAGTCTCAGGACTGAAGACCACAACAACTACAACACAGACAGTCACTGCTCTTAATTTTGTCTTTATAATCGGCAGAACTGACGAACCACAAACAAGGAAAGGAACAGTAGTCCTCCACAAATTCTGTTTGTGTCTCGTAGCTGAATCAGGCATGGTGCTATCGCAGACACTCTTGCGCCTGTGCACGTTGGCCCGTGTGTACGCGTAAGAGGCATGCGTCACGTTCCACTGTTGCATGCGCTCCGTCGCCTCTTTGTGCAATGGCCGCGCACGAAAGTCGCACAGGTGTAAAACACACCTTAACGCGAGCTTCCATTCCCATGTCGTATTCCACTGCTCCTGTCTACTCCCATGCAGTGTAGTGGGAAACGCAAGGCTAGTTTCGCTTTTACTAATGAATACTGGGCAGTATTTGGCCGCTAGTGACTCACACATTCCTGCAAATCTCATCGGCTCTGTCGTTCTCAAGCAGACTTAAGACAAACGGACACATAAATAAATATTAATCAAATGCACTACTGGCCATTAAATTGCTACACCACGAAGATGACGTGCTACACACGCGAAATTTAACCGACAGGTAGAAGATGCTGTGATATGCAAATGATTAGATTTTCAGAGCATTCACACAAGGCTGGCGCCGGTGGCGACACCTACAACGTGCTCACATGAGGAAAGTTTCCGACCGATTTCTCATACACAAACAGCAGATGACCGGCGCTGCCTGGTGAAACGTTGATGTAATGCCTCTTGTAAGAGTGAGAAATGCGTACTAACACGTTTCCGACTTTGATAAAGGTCGGATTGTAGCCTATCGCGGTTGCGGTTTATCGTAACGCGACATTGCTGCTCGCGTTGGTCGAGATCCAATGACTGTTAGTAGAATATGGAATTGGTGGGTTCAGGAGGGTAATACGGAACGCTGTGCTGGATCCCAACGGCCTCGTATCACTTAGCAGTCGAGATGACAGGCATCTTATCCGCATGGCTGTACCGGGTCGTGCAGCCACATCTCGATCCCTGAGTCAACAGATGGGGACGTTTGCAAGACAATAACCATCTGCACGAACAGTTCGTCAACGTTTGCAGCAGTATGGACTATCAGCTCGGAGACCATGGTTGCGGTTACCCTTGACGCTGCATCACAGACAGGAGCTCCTGCGATGGCGTACTCAACGACGAACCTGGGTGCACGAATGGCAAAAAGTCATTTTTTCGGATGAATCCAGGTTCTGTTTACAGCATCATCATGGTCGCATCCGTGTTTCCTGACATCGCGGTGAACGCACGTTGAAAGCGTGTATTCGTCATCGCCATACTGGCGTATCACCTGGCGTGATGATATGGGGTGCCACTGATTACACGTCTCGGTCACCTCTTGTTCCCATAGACGGCGCTTTGAACAGTGGACGTTACGTATCAGATGTGTTACGACCCGTGGCTCTACCCTTCATTCGATCTCTGCGAGGATAATGCACGACCGCATGTTGCAGGTCCTGTACGGGCCTTTCTGGATACAGAAAATGTTCGACTGCTGCCCTGGCCAGCACATTCTCCAGATCTCTCACCAATTGAAAACGTCTGGTCAGTGATGGCCGAGCAACTGGCTCGTCACAATACGCCAGTCACTACTCTTGATGAACTGTGGTATCGTGTTGAAGCTGCATGGGCAGCTGTACCTGTACACGCCGTCCAAGTTCTGTTCGACTCAATGCCCAGAGATATCAAGGCCGTTATTACGGCCAAAGGTGGGTGTTCTGGGTACTGATTTCTCAGTGTCTATGCACCTAAGTTGCGTGAAAATGTAATCACATGTTAGATCTAGTATAATATATTTGCCCAATGAATACCCGTTTATCATCTGCATTTCTTCTTGGTGTAGCAATATTAATGGCCAGTAGTGTAAAATGCTAAACCATCGCATACTTTCGTAACAAATTTCTTACTTTAAAAAAATTGCATTGTGGTTCACTTTGACCGTGAAACCAATTTATTCATAAAAGCCACTACTGCAGTTTCTGCATTGTCGCAATTTTCAAATCGAGCACTTCGAAAATTGTGGCTGAGTACATGTCACAACTTTCAACACATTTCTCTCACGTATGTATGTCATCATCATGTCAGATTTTTTGTTAATTCTATCGAGTACCTCACTCAATAACTGCGACTAGGCCAAAACTGTAATCGCGAATTCAGTAAATAAAAGATTTTCGCAGTCAGTCACGAAAATGGTCGATAAAACACCGCCTTCGACACCATCCAATGGCTTAGGCCAATGACGTCATAATAAGCCCCAAAAATGTAACATAATATGTTTTCAAAATGGCGACCAATGAAATTGCCCTTTGTCAAAAAATGTTCAAATGTGTGTGAAATCTTATGGGGCTTAACTGCTAAGGTCATCAGTCTCTAAGCTTACACACTACTTAACCTAAATTATCCTAAGGACAAACACACACACACACACACCCATGCCCGAGGAAGGACTCGAACCTCCGCCGGGACCAGCCGCACAGTCCATGACTACAGCGCCCAAGACCGCTCAGCTAATCCCGCGCGGCCCCGTTGTCATGGCGCCGAAAGTATAAACATGAAATTCAGTATTGTAAAAATTTCTAATAATAAATACTGACACTATCGGTAGAACCGCGGTAAATTGGGGACTTTTGGTGGGGACAGATTGAAGTAATAGCCGCAAGATCACGCTTAGAGTATAATAAACTAAATACATTACCGAGAGTAACACGATACAGTGTCAAAGGCGTAAACAATACAAAATGGTGGCGAACCATCTTTTAACAGGTACTTCTCCTGTATAGCTCAGCTTAAGACTCTTATATCAATAGTAAAAAAAAAGGCCAAACACAAATGGCTCTAAAGAAAACCAAAAGGCAATACTAAAAAAAAAAATCAAGAGAAGTAAAGAAAGCATGTTTGGCTGGAATTTTTTATTCGAAAGGAAAAAGGTGGCCGTTATGGCCGAGCGGATCTAGGCGCTTCAGTCTGGAACCGCGCGACCGTTACGGTCGCAGGTTCGAATCCTGCCTCGGGCGTGGATGTGTGTGATGTCCTCAGGTTAGTTAGGTTTAATTAGTTCTAAGTTCTAGGGGACTGATGACCTCAGCAGTTAAGTCCCATAGTGCTCAGGGCCATTTGAACCATTTGAAAGGAAAAAAAGTAAATAATTGCCGCGCGGAGTGGCCAGCGGTTTGAGGCGCCATGTCACGGATTGCGTGGTCCCTCCCGCCGGAGGTTGGAGTCCTCCCTCGGGTATGGGTGTGTGTGTTGTTCTACGCATAAGTTAGTTTAAGTAATGTATAAGTCTAGGGACCGATAACCTCAGCAGTTTAGTTCCTTAGGAATTCACACACATTTGAACATTTGATAAATAATTCCAAGTTCATGGAAATTGCAAGTCATTGTTTTCGCTCGTTACTATGAGAGTCAAAAGTAATTCATGTATGACTGGTGAATGACGTAGCCGCCACAACAGTACTACGTCACGGTTCAAAGCCGACGGGCAATATTGACTGCTCAAGTTGACCCATTTTTTTTTCCTTTGAAACAATTAAGTCCCGGTGGACTACAGCCAGAAAAACCTAAATCTCTTAATAGAATCTCAACATACAGAGAATAGGAAGCCACGCCGGATGCGGCATTCAAGGACGCTTCACAGTGTGCGAGACGTACGGGACCAAAGCTTACCGCTAGCGGAAAAGACGTGCAGAGTTGCATCGCTGGCGGAGTGCAAGGGAACTCCAAGCTGCAGGATGCTCGATGTACGGCCCATTCGTTTTCCAAGTTCCGTGTTTTCCGAAGTATTACAGGCGGAAATATGACTGATGAATAGAATCGCAAAGTCGCTGAGTTTGTGCCGTGACAAAACGGGCGACAAAGCAAGAAAATAGTCTTTGTGTTTTTGCAGTATGTGAGATGTTTATCTGTTAAAACGGTCAATTGCGCAATCAGAAGGAATTATGGAGAAGAACAGCCGTGTAAAGGAAAGACAGCATTTTGCGCCGATATCGACAGTTTAGGGACAGTGGTTGTCTCTATAAACAGAAAATTACCGATCGACAAAATGCCACTGTGGAGAGGGTATGGGGGAAATTTCGCACGCAGTCCGAAAGGCGAAAGGCATGAACTTGGAATACCTCAGCAAACGGCGTAGAAGATCCTGCGACGGCAGTTACATTTTCATCCACCATGGTACACAAAACCCGTCAGAACACTGCTGCAGAAGCAACGAAAAAAGCATGCCAAATTCAGAAGAACGCAAAATCCCCAAGACTGGCTAAGTTTCACGGAAGCTCGAAATTTAGTGCGGACGTCAATGCGAGAGGCTTTTAATAGTTCCCACAATGACATACTGCCTCAAAAAATGGTAGAAAACCTAAGGAGATTCTGGTCGTATATAATGTACACCAGTGACAAAAAAACAGTCAACTCGCGATAGCGATGGAAATGTTACCGATGATGGTGCTGCTAAAGCGGCGTTACTAAATACAGTTTTCCGGAATTCGTTCACGAAAGAAGACGAAGTAAATATTCCAGAATTCGAAACCAGAACAGCTGTTAGCATGAGTGACATAAAAGTAGATATCTCAGGTGCTGCGAAACAACTCAAATCACTTAAGAAAGGCAAGTTCAGAAGTTCAAATGTGTGTGAAATTTTATGGGACTTAACTGCTACGGTCATCAGTCCTTCAGCTTTCACACTACTTAACCTAAATTATCCTAAGGACAAACACACACACCCATGCCCGAGGGAGGACTCGAACCTCCGCCGGGACCAGCCGCACAGTCCGTGACTGCAGCGCCTTGGACCCCTCGGCTAATCCCGCGCGGCGAAAGGCAAGTCTTCCGGTCCAGATGGTAGAGCAGTCAGGTTCCTCTCAGAGTATGCAGACACAATAGCGCCTTTATTAGCAATCATATACAACCGGTCACTTGACGAAAGGTCTGTTCCTAAAGACTGAAAAGTACCACAGGTCACACCACTATTCAAGAAAGGAAATAGGAGTAACCCATTGAATTACAGATCCATATCACTGACCTCAATTTGCAGTAGGATTTTGGAACATATGCTGTACTCGGACATTATGAATCACCTTGAAGAAAATGACTTATTGACACATAACCAACACGGGTTCAGAAAATACAGTTCTTGTGCAACACAGCTAGCTCTTTATTCCAGTGAAGTAATGAGTGCTGTCGACAAAGGATATCAAATCCATTCCATATTACTAGATTTCCGGAAGGCTTTTGATACCGTTCCTCACAATCGACTATTAATCAAATTGCGTGCATATGGAGTATCGTCTCAGTTGTGTGACTGGATTCGTGATTACCTCTCAGAGAGATCGTAGTGATAGACGGTAAATCATCGAGTAGAACAGAAGTGATATCTGGCGTTCCGCAAGGTAGTGTCATAGGCCCTCGGCTGTTCGTGATTTACATAAATGGTCTAGGTGATAATCTGAGCAGCCCCCTTAGATTGTTTGTAGATGACGCTGTAATTTACTGTCTAGTAAAATCATCAGACGATCAATTTCAATTACAAAATGATCCAGAGAGAATTTCTGTATGGTGCGAAAAGTGCAATTGGCACTAAACAAAGAAAGTGCGAGGTCATCCACATGGGTACTAAAAGAAATCCGATAAATTTTGGGTATACGATAAATCGCACGAGAAACATTAACCTTTGGCGAATTTCTTTCACGTGCCACAATTTCGTGAGGATTTTCAGTGTATCGTACTCCCATATTGTGGCGATTAGCATCCGCAGATAAACGGGAGGCTGCTTCGTTGCCTGGAGGCGAAATGTTCATCATCAAGTGCTTCCTACATTGTGCTGAAGAACTGAAGGCGCCGGCCGTAATCTACCGCTTTAAACCGGTGCACCAGCTGCAGACAGCACGGTTCTACATCTACACCTACATGGTAACTTTGCAATTAACATTTAAGTGCCTGGCAGAGGGTTCATCGAACCATTTTCATACTACTTCTATGCCATTCCACTGTCGAATGGCGTGTGGGAAAAAGAAACACCTAAATCGTTCCGTTCAAGCTCTGATTTCTCTTATTTTATTATGATGAACATTTCTCCCTACGTAGGTGGATGTCAACAAAATATTATCGCATTGGGAAGAGAAAGTTGGAGATTTAAACTTCGTAAATAGATCTCCCCGCAAAGAAAACCGCCTTTGTTTCAGTGACTGCCACCCCAACTCGCGTATCGTATCAGTGACTCTCTCACCCCTATTGCGCGATAACACGAAACGGGCTGCCCTCCTTTGCACTTTTTCGATGTCCTCCGTCAATCCTACCTGGTAAGGACTCCACACCGCGCAGCCATATTCCAGCAGAGGACGGACAAGTGTAATGTAGGCTGTTTCTTTAGTGGGTTTGTCGCATCTTCTAAGTGTTCTGCCAACAAACTGCAGTCTTTGTTTCGCCTTCCCCACTATATTAACTGTGGTCTTTCCAATTTAAGTTGCTCATAATTGTAATTCCTAGGTATTTAGTCGAACTGACAGCCCTTAGATTTGTGCGACTTATCGTACAACCAAAATTCATCGCCGGTTGGAGTGGCCGAGCGGTTAAAGGCGCTACAGTCTGGAACCGCACGACCGGTACGGTCGCAGGTTCGAATCCTGCCTCGGGCATGGATGTGTGTGATGTCCTTAGGTTACTTAGGTTTAAGCAGTTGTAAGTTCTAGGGGACTTATGACCACAGCTGTTGAGTCCCATAGTGCTCAGAGCTATTTGAACCATTTTGAACCAAAATTCATCGGATTTCTTTAAGTACCCATGTGGATGACCTCGCACTTTCTTTGTTTAGTGCCAATTGCACTTTTCGCACCATACAGAAATTCTCTCTGGATCATTTTGTAATTGAAATTGATCGTCTGATGATTTTACTAGACAGTAAATTACAGCGTCATCTGCAAACAATCTAAGAGGGCTGCTCAGATTATCACCTAGATCATTTCAGGAACAGCCGAGGACCTATGACACTACCTTGCGGAACGCCAGATATCACTTCTGTTCTACTCCGTCATTTACCGTCTATCACTACGAACTGTGACCTCTCTGAGAGGAAATCACGAATCCAGTCACACAACTTAGACGATACTCAATATGCACACAATTTGATTAATAGTCGCTTGTGAGGAACGGTATCAAAAGCCTTCTGGAAATATAGGAATATGGAATTGATCTGAGATCCCTTGTCGACAGCACTGATTACTTCGTGGGAATAAAGAGCTAGCTGTGTTGCACAAGAGCGATATTTTCTGAATCCGTGTTGGTTATGCATCAATAAGTCATTTTCTTCATGGTGATTCATAATGTTCGAGTACAGTATATGCTCCAAAATCCTACTGAAAATTGCGGTCAGTGACATGGGTCTGTAATTCAATGGGTTACTGCTATTTCCTTTCTTGAATAGTGGTGTGACCTGTGGTACTTTTCAGTCTTTAGGAACAGACCTTTCGTCAAGTGAGTAGTTGTATATGATTGTTAAGAAAGGCGCTATTGTGTCTGCATACTCTGAGAGGAACCCCGTTTGGGGCTACATTAATGACCTTCTTTATGCACCCCTACTAGCTCAGAGAACGAATCAACGCTACTATTATGTCCATACACAGGATGTTGCTACGTGAGGTATGGAACGAACTTCACCACCGCTCGAACGTGTGTCTTATGACCAGAGGCACACCCATAGCACATTTTCAGTTTCTAGTTCTACCCACTCACCAGGCGTATTTGTGCCTGTAATACTTTGGAAAATATGGAGCTTTGAATACGAATGAATAATATGTAGTAGCCTTGTGCATTATGGTGCCTGAGCGCTTTCAGCCAGTCTAGTAGGAGAGTTGAGAGTGAGACAGAGAGCATAAAATGGTAGTGGCTTACCGTTTCCCGTATTTACCTGGCAACCAAGGGAAACCTCCCAAAATCATTCATCGGAACGAGGTGCGTCCAAAAAGTAAGTGTCACCATTTTGTAGGCACTAGTAAGATCGTGGCACAAAAATGGTACGCCTTCCTCACGCGATGTTACCGCTTGTGTCGTGAATCGCGTGCTAAGACGTGCTTTCCGTTCGTAGTCGTTGCTAATTTTTTCATCACCAAGGAAAATTTTCACGTACACAAACAGGCGGTAGTCGCTAGGGGGCGTGTTCGTGGCTATACGGTGGGTGGTCAAACTGACTGCAAGGAATGTCGTCTAAAACCGCCGTTGCACTGAAACGAACACAGTGGAACGTGCAACACCGAACGAGAATTATCTCTAGACGCACACGAACAAACGGCATACAGTCACACGTTCGGTAGGCAATCGCTTGTGTTCGCTGGTGTTTCGTTGGTTGTGCGTCTTGTCAAAAATGTTCAAATGTGTGTGAAATGTTATGGGTCTTAACTGCTAAGGTCATCAGTCCCTAAGCTTACACACTACTTAACCTAAATTATCCTAAGAACAAACACACACACCCATGCCCGAGGTAGGACTCGAACCTCCGCCGAGACCTGCCGCGCTGTCCACGACTGCAGCGCCGCAGACCGCTCGGCTAAACCCGCGCGGCGTGCGACTTTTACCGGAACATCAAAGGAGGGTCACGTCCTGTCCGCTTCATCGCTGGCAGTAGATACAACTTTTGTGAGCTGTCTTACACACTTTCGTCGTTGACACGAACCGCGTGAGCAATGGAGTGCTCCGAAGAGAAAGTGTGTGACAGCCACCAGTTGCGGAAAGTAGTACTCAACAGCTCTGCCCTAGGTTTCAACCCATATCAATGGGTCACCATGATTATTGAGGGCCATACACGCCACATCTAATGTGTGTATTATTTTATGTATGACAAAGCCAGAGATTTTTTTATTATTGTCAATTTTAATTATGACTAAACCTGTTGGCGGCACATCATGGAATAGGAATTCTGAAGAACGCCCTTTTATATGGGTTACAACCTAGGTCAAGAGCTATTGACTACTTCCTTCCACAACTGGTGGTTGTTCCTATTACACACGCACACACACACAAACACACACACACACACACACACACACACATACACACACACACACACATTATATATAAGGTGATTATTTATTTATAATTTCTGCTACAAGTCACTTTTTTATTTTATGTTTAATCTAATATAATAAAATGCGTTTCGAACATGTTCTGTTCATCTTCAGGCGTTTATACATAGATTCATACAGAGAAATGTTACTTAAAAAGAAACAGTCTTAAACTAGATTAATGTAGAACTCTTTGTCCATTGTTTGTTACTGTAGCGGCTGGTGTGGCATTTGGCCACGCAAGCAGAAGTCACATGGATGAAGATCAGTGGTCTGGAAGGTCACACATCTTGAAACTGTCTAGAGATGACGTGATCCTTTCTGAAGATTTCTCGAAGCAAATCTTTCATCGGGGAAACGAAGTGTAGTATCGCCTCATCTTTCATGAAAACAGTGGAGTTGACTGATATATAAAAAAAAAATTATAAAATTGAATATGAATAAGAATAGGAATATGATTGTGTTGTTAAATGTTCTGTGCTTATTAGTATTCTTTTAGGCATCGGACTTGATTACATTTTTGTTGAAGCTGCAGGCGGTGGACGACTCCGATACACTGGCACTTATCGTAATCACGAAAATCCTCTTCCTGTAATTTTCCTCTTCACTTCAATAAATAAAATGCGTGATACGGATCATCAACATTACATTATTCGCTCACACATATAATACATCGAGATCGCAATACTTCATGTCTAAAATCGCACATCCTCATCGCCCTTCTACACACGAGAGAGTTTGACTGTGTCTGTCCAAAACCAAGTGCGTACTTTAAATCATCTCTAATTCTGCCATCATCGGTTATTTTGCTTTCCACATAGCACGACTCAGCACCTGATTTTCGTCAAAAGATAGTTTCAAACATTCCACCTCCGCTTTTGAAGTATTCGCTTCATTACATCTCGCACGACTGGGCAATATCGGCCTCTTAGGCCATTTTCAAGCGCAGTCTACTAAGAAATAGAACAAAGATACAGAAACTACACCCTTGGAAATTGAAATAAGAACACCGTGAATTCATTGTCCCAGGAAGGGGAAACTTTATTGACACATTCCTGGGGTCAGATACATCACATGATCACACTGACAGAACCACAGGCACATAGACACAGGCAACAGAGCATGCACAATGTCGGCAGTAGTACAGTGTATACCACCTTTCGCAGCAATGCAGGCTGCTATTCTCCCATGGAGACGATCGTAGAGATGCTGCATGTAGTCCTGTGGAACGGCTTGCCATGCCATTTCCACCTGGCGCCTCAGCTGGACCAGCGTTCGTGCTGGACGTGCAGACCGCGTGAGACGACGCTTCATCCAGTCCCAAACATGCTCAATGGGGGACAGATCCGGAGATCTTGCTGGCCAGGGTAGTTGACTTACACCTTCTAGAGCACGTTGGGTGGCACGGGATACATGCGGACGTGCATTGTCCTGTTGGAACAGCAAGTTCCCTTGCCGGTCTAGGAATGGTAGAACGATGGGTTCGATGACGGTTTGGATGTACCGTGCACTATTCAGTGTCCCCTCGACGATCACCAGTGGTGTACGGCCAGTGTAGGAGATCGCTCCCCACACCATGATGCCGGGTGTTGGCCCTGTGTGCCTCGGTCGTATGCAGTCCCGATTGTGGCGCTCACCTGCACGGCGCCAAACACGCATACGGCCATCATTGGCACCAAGGCAGAAGCGACTCTCATCGCTGAAGACGACACGTCTCCATTCGTCCCTCCATTCACGCCTGTCGCGACACCACTGGAGGCGGGCTGCACGATGTTGGGGCGTGAGCGGAAGACGGCCTAACGGTGTGCGGGACCGTAGCCCAGCTTCATGCAGACGGTTGCGAATGGTCCTCGCCGATACCCCAGGAGCAACAGTGTCCCTAATTTGCTGGGAAGTGGCGGTGCGGTCCCCTACGGCACTGCGTAGGATCCTACGGTCTTGGCGTGCATCCGTGCGTCGCTGCGGTCCGGTCCCAGGTCGACGGACACGTGCACCTTCCGCCGACCACTGGCGACAACATCGATGTACTGTGGAGACCTCACGCCCCACGTGTTGAGCAATTCGGCGGTACGTCCACCCGGCCTCCCGCATGCCCACTATACGCCCTCGCTCAAAGTCCGTCAACTGCACATACGGTTCACGTCCACGCTGTCGCGGCATGCTACCAGTGTTAAAGACTGCGATGGAGCTCCGTATGCCACGGCAAACTGGCTGACACTGACGGCGGCGGTGCACAAATGCTGCGCAGCTAGCGCCATTCGACGGCCAACACCACGGTTCCTGGTGTGTCCGCTGTGCCGTGCGTGTGATCATTGCTTGTACAGCCCTCTCGCATTGTCCGGAGCAAGTATGGTGGGTCTGACACACTGGTGTCAATGTGTTCTTTTTTCCATTTCCAGGAGTGTATATGTTGGGCTAACTGCCAAACAAAACACTTTTTACAACGTACAACCTAAAATTATAGTTACACTATTGAGACAACACATTAGACCACTGTCCACCTCGTCGTTGGATGCCACCTGATAGTATTAAAAGGCACGTGACGTGGTAACAAAAGTATATAACTGTAGCAGACACGGACGGGGGATCACCATAGCGAAGGTATGGGATGCTAATGAGGAAATCCATTGAGATAAGCGTAATTGACAAAAGGTATATTATTATTACGCAAAGCCTATACACGAGTATCTCGAAAACCGTGAAGCTGGTCCAGTGTTGACGTGCTACTGGTTTCGAGGATTTGCGGAAAGAGATAAAAGTACAATGAGACTACCATTAGACGCTAAATTATTGGACTTCCACGACTATTCACATAACGTGGAGTTCTGAGGCTTGTTGCCCTGTAAAGTCTGTGGTATCTCTGCCGAAAGAGCGCAGTGCTGGTGCACGCACGTTACGGAGCAAACCGTTCATCGTACATTGCAGAACATGGAGCTCCGTAGCAGACCACCCCTACGTGTTCACATGTGGACACAACGACACAGTCAATAACGATTGCCGTGGGCAGAGGACCATCGGGATTCGAACGTCGATCAATGGAAACTTGTCGGCTCTGCGAGTGAGTCACGTTCTTGGTACAATAGGTTGACAGTCGTCTCCACAAACGCCGTCCTGAGGCTGGAAACGTGCAGCGTGGCACGGACGCAGGAATGTGGGAGCAATGTTATGGCATGGAAGACTTGCTTGGGAGCTATGGTAGTAGTCGAAGACACGCTTACAGTTACGAACCACCTGCATCCTTTTATGCCTGATGTCTCGGGGAGATGGTGATGTCATCTTTTAGCAGTATAATCATCCGTGTATCAGAGTCATAACCGTATTAAAGTGGTTTGAGAAACATTATAGTGAACTCACGTTGATGTCTCGGCCACCAAATTCGCCTAATGTAAATCCTACCTAACCCATCTGGATCGCTATGGGGCGCCATCCCCGCGAAAGCAAATCAGCGGCCTATTATTTTCGCGAATTACATGACCTGTCCGTAGACATCTAATGCCACATACCTCCAGAAACATACCAAACAACTGTCGGATCCATGACACGCAGAATAAGTGATGTATTTAGTTCCAAAGAAGGACAGACAGGCTATTAAGCAGGTGGGCATAATATTTGGGCTAATCAGCGTGCAGGTGTCAACATGTTGTAAAATCATCCGATTACAAAACGGCGGACAGAGCTGAACCTAGAAAGAGCGCACAAAGTGCAGGTGGAAAAACCAAACCAGAATGGTTACTAAGTACAGCAATAGTCCTCTTCATAATTCCACGCTATACATAACCATATGTGCTCGCTTTCGCTATTGAGCACCAACTGTCATCTCTGTCCACACAGAAAACAGTTACAACGTATTAGAGCAATCCGAATCAGTGAGTCCACAGATCGACTAATATGTCAGAGGCGTAAGGTATTGTATGCTGTTACAAGTTCAGAATGAACAGTGTGCCAATGAATGAAATGCGTTTGCAGAAAGTGGTGAATTCCAGGACAAGGAGGTATTTATTTTGTTTTTGACGTAAAATAATTACAGTTATAACTTTACCAGACGGTGCATCGTTAGGAACATAAACCAGCGACTACCGCAATAGCATATAAAGGTGATACAGTGGCCCCTATCTCTGTCATGTTATGCAACCCGCAGTGTTATCTCTGGCCTCCATAAACCACGCGTAAGACTTTCTTTCACCTTGACTCACTAAGCGCAAACTATTAGTCCCACAGAAAAATAATGTGCTGGACTTTTTCGTAGCAAATTTAATTCAGTTAAATTCTGTAGCGTGATACCTTTTCGTTAGAACCGTAGTTATTCAAGAAAAAGGTGCAAAAGTGACCTTCGGACACACCCCCACTCCCACACTCAGTCCCCACCGGTCAGGATTTGTAGTATGTTGTTCGTGACACTCCCTCCTACCACTGCACAAAATTTTCCGACTAGACACACTATTACAGACATTCGATCTGTTTTGGTCTAGGCTGATTGGACTATTACCCCATCAGGATAGTCGGCTATTTAATTAATATTATAATTTAATCGTCCCCGCAATGGTAACAAACGACAATTCAGTCCAAACTTAACCCATACAAGCACAGCACGCAAAAAGCGTAACGAATACGCCAATGTAATTGTTTACCCTATGCTGACAAAAGCCACTCAGTTGGTATGTAAAATTTACACAGACGTTAGTTTTCCCCTTTTTAAGTGCTCAAATATGCCGATGGCGTAATGAGGACAATCAGTGAAAACCAGGAAGGGTCGAACGTGGGGGAACAATTTGTGTTGTCGCAAATATTTGTAGAGTGGTGGGAGTAATATACTATGAAAGTGTAATGTGTTCATGCGAGAACATCATAGATCTAAAACTATATAACGTGAAAAGAGCTACTACCAGTTACAAAATGGCAAATGGTGCATCAAGTAGCCGGCCGCTGTGGCCGAGCGGTTCTAGGTGCTTCAGTCCGGAACCGTGCTGCTCCTACGGTCGCAGGTTCGAATACTGCCTCGGGCATGGATGTATGTGATGTCCTTAGGTTACTTAGGTTTAAGTAGTTCTGATGACCTCAGATGTTAAGTCCCATAGTGCTTCGAGCCATTTGAACCATTTTTGCATAAGGCAAATAGTATATAGCAGTCTGATATATAAGGTTGTCAATATTTTTTTAAAAAGTAAACGGAAGTAGTTTGCTACAGCAGATATAAGCGGATTGCTTTTAGTGCCTCGAAATGGTTCAAATGGCTCTGAGCACTATGGGACTTAACGTCTGAGGTCATCAGTCCCCTAGACTTAGAGCTACTCAAACCTAACTAACCTAAGGACATCACATACATCCATGCCCGAGGCAGGATTCGAACATTCGACCGTAGCAGCAGTGCGGTTCCACACTGAAACGCCTAGAACCGCTCGGCCAACCGGCCTTCTTTTAGCGTCTCATTTCCTAATGTAATTACTGCAGTACCGCCTAACTGAATTCTACTACATTCCATTATCCTTGTTCTGTTTGTTCATTATATAACAGCTTTGCAAGATACGGTCCATTCCGTTCGATTGTTCTTCCTAGTTTTTTGCCTACAGTGTCACTAAAAAAAACTTCAGTTTCTATGTCTTCTTCCCTGAACTTTAATTCTGTTTCCAAGTTCCTCTTCCGTTTCCTTTATGCTAGCTCTATATACAGATTGAGCAACGTGGGGATCGGCAGCAACCCTGCCTCACTTTTCTTCTGCTAGCTTCCTTTCAAGTACTTAGACTACCATAATAACTACACTCTGCTCCTATATAATCCTAGCCTCCCCGTGTTTTGTTTGTGTTAACTCTGAAATTTCAAGACGTGTATTCCGATCAAAATTGTCAAAAGTTTTCTTTGTATCTATAAGTGCTATAAACTTAGTTTTTTTGTTGCATTAGCCTTTTACTGGAAACGACACGGCCATTATAACTGCTCATTAGTGTTAGAGAAGATAGCCAAATTACATATCGATTTTCTTCGAATAATTCCGATGTAACCACGAAAATATTAGCTATCAATAGAAAAGAAACACCAGTTATTCCGTATAACCGAGAATGCAGCAGTTTTTTTTTCCTTTAGTGTTTCCGATTTCTGGTTTATCATGCTAAATTTAGGCCACATAAGCACTAATTATATTAACCACTTTAATGATAGTTTATTCTTTGAAACTGTATACATATTATGCATTTTCGATTCGATTGTCTTTTGTTAATGTGTACCTTCACTCGTTGTACATTCATTTTTGAGTAAATGATTGATCTCAGTGTTATTGAGCTCAAGTCCTGAAACAGTTCAACAAATCCCACATCTATAATTACGTTCCACAAACCTAGTGGAAAAGCTCTGTGTGTTTGTCCCACGTAAAAGCACCTGCGTTTAAAAAATTTAATTCTGTAATCTCTCTCTCTCTCTCTCTACACACACACACACACACACACACACACACACACATATATATATATATATATATATATATATATATATATATATATATAAGGTTAGTAATCGTAGTATAGTTGGTAGTAAGTAAATGACACAAAAAATACGAGTAACTTCACAGACAATGAAATTGCAGTGATGAAAGAGGCCTTCTTTCGAAAAAACAAAATGATCACACACACACACACACACACACACACACACACACATATATATATATATATATATATATATATATATATATATATATATTTTCGAAAGAAGGCCTCTTTCATCACTGCAATTTCATTGTCTGTGAAGTTACTCGTATTTTTTGTGTCATTTACTTACTACCAACTATACTACGATTACTAACCTCTGAGTTCGTCAACAATTTCATTTTATTTCATAGAAAGATTTAATCTTATGTTTCCCATGGAATGAGAGAATGCATTCTTGTGGCTATAGGTGTAGCTCGAGTTGCTGATAGGTTTACAATATGAGGCCAACATAAAGTACCCTCACTACTGTTATAAATTCAAAAACCAAATGTTCCGCTGTTTCCTCTGGTTCCGCGCTAAGTTTCAAATATGGGAACATATTGATGAGTTGTTGTAGCATACAACCAATTTAGGCACTGAAAAACTCCAGAGTGTTGACTACTTAATGTTTGTAGTAGACGCTGTTATAAGTTGCATAACTAAATTGAAGCAAAAAACTTTCTGTGTAGGTTGAAGAAATATCAAATAGGGTACTGCCGATGTAGATAGCCCTAACAAGATCATCTGGCTGCGAAACTTTATCTCATCTTGAAATGTGAAATATTTAAGGGAGGAAAAATAAATTTTGAATATGAACAATGTTTTTAAATTTAACTAGACTTTTTTAATGTAAAGTTACTTTTTACGTAATCAGATGTTTCTGCTATTTATACACAATAGAATAACTACCTCAAAATAAATAAATTTTGCTCAGGCAAGAAAATGTTCCTCTATAGTATGAGTGCTGGCATCATCAAAGGCATTTACCATATAAAACGATCTCATTGTGGAGTAGATGTATTCATAACGAAACAACTTTCTCTGTTCGTTTCTGTCACTAAGAAATTACTCCTGTTTGAAATAATTTTGTTTCAGACGTAGGATCTGTTCATAATGCTGCTATTAAATCAGTGTTGTTGTTATAAAAGGAATTTTTTGTACACAAACATGGTCATTCTGTTTAAGGACATAATGATATTGCTTTCACTTGCTTTAAATGCAGTTGCACTACGTTTTTATTCTCTTTTGTACTGTCATTCCTGTTTCACATAAGGGACAAAATTGTTCATCATTATTATTGACAACTTTATTAATTTTTTTTCTTCTCCTATAACTACTAAATGGGTTGTATCGAATTTTATATTTTTGTTAATGTTTTTCAACATTTACTGCAAAAGGCTAGTGCCACAGTGACCTTCAGTCCTTTGCTTACCATATCAATATAAGCTACATTAATTGAAGTATCCGACTGGTTACCCTTTTGAGAAGTTTGAATTTACTCTGAGCTCTCTCACTTTTCTCGCTGATGTGTTGCTGCTGATTTCTTATTTATTTATCAAGTTTATTTGTGTGCACACATCGTCTCTAACATGGTACATGCAACCTTAAATCAGCTTACAAAAATACCGCATTTCAGTGGGATTATCTGTTTCGCTAATGAAATATCCGATGCATGCTCTGTTCTGTTTTATGTATAAACTTTTGTGGATTTCACATTTACCACATAACGGCCCAGAAATGTTTCACCATGCTTTGGAGTATGATGTTATATTTTATCCCAACCTAAATGTATGAAGGATCCAGTGCGGATTTAACACATTGCTTTCTTGTACAACACGCATTATACCAATATATTCATTTTTATTTGTATGCGTTGTAGTATCCAACCCAGTATCATACTTCAGCTTTATACAGTGACCCCACAAATTTTGCCAATCGAACTATTTTGTATGTCTGGTTTCTGATTTCATACTTCGACTTTATAGACATGTTACGAAAGCTGGCTTCTAAATATAGTGCTTTACATATGTATGTTAATTTAGTTTCCCACCACCTCAAAGGGTGGGTGGGTGAGTCGATTGAGTGCTTGTATCTTTTTAAAGCCTACATTTTTTAAATTATTTCTCTTTGTTTTTTAAGTACCGTACAATTTAGAAAAAATAACTTATTTGGTGTCGATAATAGCGGCCCTCCGTTATCTAATTAAGCGGCGATTCTTTTTTTATTATGGACACAGTAGTAGGTCTAGTTACATTAAAAGGTAGTTGTAATTTAGAGAGTAAACACTGTTCCCACGACACTGACAAAAATATTGAAAAATATTTTTAAAAAATGTAAAATTGTTCATGAAGGAAACATACAGCAGAAAAATAAAAATATATGTTCATACATTAAAATACACTTTCAAATATAAGATGAATATTATTATTAATTAATATTAATTTTAAAATAAGGTAGCTGAAACTAGATTGCAAAAGAAAAAGTTATAACTAGGAAAGTAACAATAAACATGATATATACTGAATGTGAAGCTAAATACTAGTTGAGGCTCAGGACAACTGGGCTATCTAAATAATAATGATATAGAGAAGTAAAAGATACAAGTACCGGTAGTTTTAGCCATTAACACCTGCGGATCTGACAGTCCACGTGTCTGACAGTTAATTTTTTTTAAATTTAATTTGTGGATTATTTCGCTGTCGCTGTAGCAGCTGTGATTCATTCTCCAGAAAAATTAGCTCATATGTATTCTATGATGTAGTCTATAGCCCAGATGTATTCTCTAAATTAATGTTTGTCAGTTTTAGACAGAATTTATTCATTTTACCTATACTGCCATTTTTCCCTTTCGTATTCGAGATGTAACACAATTTTCTGTGATTGAACGTAACGATCTGTATTTCAAAAGACCGTCGTTGCGGCAGCGCCGCTGCACGGCGCTTGCATGCAAATATCCACGAGGTTCCGTGTATCGCCGACAGATGGCATGCAGAGCCGTCGCTAGCAACAGCGCTGACCGTTGGAAATGCGAGGCTTTCGTTCGCAGTGCAACGTTCACCACATCCTTTGCAGACGTGTCACATTTGACTGAACTTCCTTTCTTTACCTCGGTAGGCCACGGGAATCATTCTAATACTGCTACTAGGCTTTTACTTTACATTTTAACCCTACTCTTTTTGTTCTTGCTGGAAACGACACGGCCATGTAATCGAGGCTTTTGGAGTTATTTGAAGCATTAACTCGTGTCTATAGTGTTATATAAATCGTCGATGTTGTACAGCTATCGGCCACTAAGTGGTTTTAGGTTAACATATTCAAAAAGTACCGTTACCGGTCTCGAACTTGATGGCTTTCATGCTTCAGTCAAAAGAAATAACACACTGGTTTACTGGCGCGCTTCCCTTGGATTAATAGTTAACAATTACTATCACGTAACACAAACGGCTGCGTTACTGTAACGTTACGGGAAACTCACACCTCATCCTTTTGGGATGCAGTAGTCAAAGGATATGCGGAAAAACAGTTCATCTACACTACACCTACATCGATACTTCGGAAATCACACGTAAGTACCTGGCAGAGGGTTCATCGACCCACCTTCTCAGCAATTCTCTATCTTGAAAAGAGCGTGGGAAAAACGAACAAACATCTTTCCGTGCGAGCCGTGTTTTCCATTATTTTATTATGTTGATCGTTTCTCCTTGCGTAGGTCGGCGTCAACAGAATATTGTTGCATTCAGAGGAGAAAGTTGGCGATCCAAATTGCATGAGAAGATTCCGCCGCAACGAAAATCGCTGTTGTTTTAATGATCTCCACCCCAAGTTCTGTATCATGTCAGTGACTGTCTCCCCAATTTCGCGATAGTACAAAACGTGGTCCGCTTCTTTGAACTTCCTCGATATACTCCGTTAACCCCATCTGGTAAAGGTCCCAGACCGCGCAGTTGTATTCCAAAAGAGGACGGATAACGTAGTGTAGGCAGTCTCTTTAGCAGATCTGTCACATTTTCTGAACACTCTGCCAATAAAACACATTCTTTGGTTTGCCTTCCCCACAACGTTTTCTACGTGTTCTTTCGGATTTTCGTAATTGGAATTCCTAGGTATCTACTTCAATTTACGGCCTATAGATTTGACCAATTTATCGTGTAACCGAAGTTCAACGTATTTCTTTTAGAAGACGGCTGTTCAGATTGTCTCCTAAATCATTTATATAAATAAATAACAGCAGAGGGCCTATAAGAGAATCTTGGGGAACGCCAGAAATCACTACTGCCTTACTCGACGTCTTTTCGTCAGTTACTACAAACTGTGACCTCTCTGACAGGAAACAGCCGGCCGTTGTGGCCGAGCGGTTCTAGGCGCTTCACTCTGGAACCGCGTGACGCTACGGTCGCAGGTTCGAATCCTGCCTCGGGCATGGATGTGTGTGATGTCCTTAGATTAGTTAAGTTTGAGTAGTTCTAAGTTCTAGGGGACTGTTGACCAAGTCCCATAGTGCTCAGAGCCGTTTGAACCATTAGCATACTGTGTAACGATCCTGGGTGCATTACAGCAAAATTATAAGACATTGTCAGACCAGAAAGTATAGAGCCACATATAAATATACAAAAAATGGTTTAAAATAAAACACATTAAGGAGTTTTCCTTGAACTAAGCTATCTCCAAAAACGTTAAAGCAAAGGCGATTTTAGCTCAAAGGCAGAAACATGAAAAGAAAAATAACATAGAAACTAAATATGCTGCCAAAGCATGGAATGTGGTCTGGAAAAACATCAGTAGTGATTTTCTTTCCTCTGACATGAGAACAACGTGAAACAAGGTAGTCAACAACATTTTCTCCAAAATCGTTTATACAGATAAGGAACAGCAAAGGGCCTATGAGACTACCTTGGGGAACGCCAGAAATCACTTCTGTTTTACTCGATGATTTTCCGTCAGCTACTACGAACTGTGACCTCTCTGACAGGAAACCACGAATCCAGTCGCATAACTAAGACGATATTCCATAAGCACGCAATTTCACTACAAGTCGCTTGTTTGGTACAGTATCAAAAGCCTTCTGGAAATCTAGAGTTAGTTGTATTTCACAAAAACGATGATTTCTAAATCCGTGTTGAATGTGTGTCAATAGATCGTTCTCTTCGAGGTAATTCATAATGTTCGAATGCAACATATGCTCCAAAATCCTGCTGCATCTCGACGTTAACGATACGGGTCTGTAATTTAGTGGGTTACTCCTAATAGCTGTCTTGAATATTGGCATATAACCTCTCAGCGGAGCCGAGGATTTCGAGCTCGACAATTCATAGAAACCGCTCTTCACGTCTGCAGTCTCAGAGGAATATTAGTATTGTAGATAATTCGCTACCCAGCATTCCATCACACGCCATCCTTCCTAACAATCAACCAAATAATTTGCAAGCACTGTGCAATAGTGACTTGGAGCTTGCTATGTTTTATTCCTAGACGCACAAGTTTTACTTATGACTGGCTCCGTTGTACAGACCGTCTGCATCTGACACGAATGTGCATTTTGCTCCAAAGTACATCATTGTGTCAAGTGGCTTTAATTGGGGCACCTACGACGGTGAGTCAAATGAAACCTTAATTTTTTTTTAAATATTGTTTATTGTGCAGAAGTGGTTCAAAGCTGAATCACTTTTCAACATAGTCTCCCCCACGCCCAATGGAAGTCCTCCAGCGCTTACAAAGTGCATAAATTCCTTTAGAAAAAATTCTTTTGGTAGTCCGTGTAACCACTTATGCTCTGTGTGGCATACCTCTTCATCAGAACGGAACTTCTGTCTTCCCGTTGCGTCTTTCAGTGATCCAAACATATGGAAATCACTAGGGGCAAGGTCTGGTGAGTATGGTGGATGAGGAAGGCACTCAAAACGCAGGTCTGTGATTGTTGCAACTGTTGTACGGGCAGTGTGGGGCCTTGCATTGTCATGTGGCAAAAGGACACCTGCTGACAGCAATCGACGTCGCTTTGATTTGATTGCAGGCGGCAGATGATTTTTTAGGAGATCTGTGTATGATAAACTGGTGGCAGTGGTCCCTCTAGGCACGTAATGCTCCAAAAAGACGCCTTTTTGTCCCAAAAGAGAGAATAACCTTCCCTGCTGATGGTTCTAAAAAATGGTTCAAATGGCTCTGAGCACTATGGGACTTAACTTCTGAGGTCATTAGTCCCCTTGAACTTAGAACTACTTAAACCTAACTAACCTAAGGACATCACACACATCCATGCCCGGGGCAGGATTCGAACCTGCGACCGTAGCGGTCGTGCGGTTCCAGACTGTAGCACCTAGAACCGCTCGGCCACGCAGATGGTTCTGTTCGAAACTTCTTTGGTTTTGGTGATGAGGAATGGCGGTTTCTCTTCACTGTGGTTTCAACTGCGGCAATGTTCTGTGGAGTCACAACTCGTTGTGCCTGACCTGACTGAAGTCACACCAATTGCGAACCTCCTACTCCATTCCTAGACTTGCTGATGTGACAAACAGGCATCACCATACTGAACATTCATTCGTCGATGAATTTCAATAGGTTTCACACTTTCACTACGTAAAAACCGAATAATTGAACGCAGTTCTTCCCTGATGCAAGTCGCAAGTGGGGTGGCCATGTTTATACTGATACTGCGACGTTGTGTGTGCATCTGCACTATGCTGCCACCTACAGGCCATTCTGCACGCTGTTTGTAGCACGCTTACCAACTTACAAGATAACGGCGCGAAATTTCGATTTGTTATTACAAATTTAAGGTTTTTTATTGACTCACCCTCGTACTAGCCTTGAAGATGACTGTACGAACCGAAATATCGGAATATAAAATATTGCTATCTCGGGTGCACGCCCGAATAATGATGAAATAGACTTTATTGCCCCCTCATGTGGACAAGCTCGGAGGTTCTATAGCGAATATACGGAAATAAAGAAACGGTAGATAGTTGGGGAATGTACGAGGGATGTTAAGAGACAATATATCAGGGTACGCCATACCCTACAAGCAGATTTACTGACTGTAAAGCCCTGTACAGACGAGGACACATCTTGCGCCACTAATGGTGCATTCCGATAGCACAACTTCCTGTTCCAAGAGCTGGAATGCCATTTGGTAGTTGCGTTTGTACACACAATTACTGCAGACGGCACAACATTATTTTAGAAAATGGCTGATGACTAACTGAGAGTGAAAGCTGCTGCTTTTGCTGTTATTAACGCAGTAATATCTCGGCTACATCGACGAAGAAATTTACGTTGGCATAATATAAGAAGGTGAAGTAGACCTTGGATTTTAAGAAGTGACGACGAAGTTCGGGAATTGCACTGTCTATTACACGAGGAACTGAGGTTGAGGACAGGAAATCATACAAAAATTTTCTGTGAGACGGAATTCTTGACATAGCTTCGTTTAGTAGGTCCAAGAATAACGAAGCAAAACACACCTATGCGAGAATGTATGCTTCAAAAATGTGAATAGATACCTTTATATAAGCCCAGTATTACTAAGCTTCTGTACATACAGTGCATACTTGTAAGATGTAACTAATGCCATAATTTTTTTAGGTTAGTTTCAACACTGAGGTTTCTAGCTACTGGAGAATGCTACAGAAGCGTAATGTTCCCCTGTAGAATACCTGTAAGCACGATATCCTCGATTATTCCTGAAACTTGTGACGTAATTTACCAGGGCTTGAAGGTTTCATACGTGAAGGTATGTTGATTTTTTTTTCAAATTTCATGAGAAGATGAACAACATAAGTTAATGTAGCAACACATTTAAATAAGCTGGAAAGTATAACAGCAACTATTTTTGTTCAGATGTGTCTTCTCAGCAAGAAACGTATTTCGGGGTGGGTGTATATTCCGTCTGCCACAACTTTTTGATGCAGTTTTATTTGTCACGTTTTTAATTAGTTGGCAGACCCCCAGCATTTCCTTTATTCTGCTAAATTCACTAGAAATAGCAACAAATGCTTTAAAGTATCATTGTTAACAATCTCGAAAAACTATTTGGGGAAGAATGTATCTCTGATCCAACTTTCAGCTACTCCGTGTCGAGGCATTATCACCTATTTTTATAGTTTGCCAATTACATTCAAAATGTAGCTCCACATTGCAAAAGTTTATGTTAAGAATTGAACACAATTTATAGGTCAAACCCGTTTTTCCCCTAACTAAGGAATTTTCAGACAAAATCTGTGCACTTCATAATTCATCGTTTTCAGTTGTTGGGAGAAAATGGATCTGATACATAGTCATTCCTGACTTTTAATATCATACGTATTTTTCAGTTCATGTGTACGATAGCCACACTGACGTATTCACATCACATTTTCTGTCTCTCAGAGGTCATCAACATAAAGTGATTGGAAATATATCTCAAAAGAGTTCCAAGACATGTGGAACTTTCCAAATTGTCTTGGTGCTTTAGATGGGAAGCATATGGAATTTCGACCACTGAGATGTATGGGACCAAAATACCACAATTACAAAGGAGGTAAAAGGATTGTATTACGTGCACTTGTTGATCCACAGTATATTAACGTTTGTGAATGTAGGTTGCAATGGGAGGATTAGTGATGGAGGATTGGTCCCGAACAGTCCACTGTGTAAATTTCTTGTTCGTCCTGAAAATTTAACTAACATTCCTACATCAGAGATGTTATCAAGAATTGCAGTGCGGTTTATAATTGCAGCTAATGAAGCTTTTCCCTTATCAGAGCATATAATGAAGCCATACACGGGAAATCTCACACAGTAACAGAAAATATTTATGTATCGTTAGAGCAGGCAAGAAGGACCGAAAATGCTTTTGGAATAACGAGCAATAGGTTCACAATTATCCGAAAGAAAATGGATCTGCCTGTTGAAACCGCAGAGAAAATCATACAGTCTACTTGTGCGCTACATATTTTTTTACTAGGCACATGTGGGGAGAGAGATGTTAGGCAACTGTAAAAGAAAGTGGACACAAGACACTGTGTTATCATTCCAAGAGAATGGGAGCAAAATCTGAGGGGCATAGGAAGATTAGGTCAACAGAAGTCAGTAATGGTATGCAGGAGAGTGTATGATACTCATACAATATTAGCAATAAATTTGGTAATTTGAATTTACTATAATTACAATCCACATTCAAGATAAATCACTGCATTCAACTTGTATTTTATAGATATTAAGCAACTAAATTTTAATGAAAATAAACAGTCTTGTTACTCAAAATAAACAAACAAACAATGTTGTTACTCATTACTGTTCAGGTCTTCCCCTTTTACAGTTTAAAGTACGTTAAATATCTCTCTCTTAGCTTCTATCACCATAGCTTTAGAATTATTTACTGCAGAGAAGCAGTTATCAATGAGCCACATACTTCAACATCAGTCAGATTTTTGGTTCATTTACGCTGGTCAGTATATTGCAGCTGTTTTCACACTAGCGGTTTCTTCTTCATTGTAAGCACTCCCCATTTTGTCACCTTGATCATAACTTTTCCAGGTGGGCTGCTGTATGATGATGACGCTCTTTGAAATGTCTGGACATCTGGTGCAATCCTCACTGACATAAATGGGAGACTCTGGGAGCTCACTGGAAAGGGAGTCATATTGAAAAATAATGATAATTGTACACAACGAGCAGCGTGTGCTTGATACTTTTTGTGATTGAATAGTTATGGCCAATACGAGACACTGTGCAAGATCATGGGTCACGAACTCCCCTTCACAAAGTATTTAATGTTTAGGTACAAGGGAAAAAAATAAGGACACTTGTGGGATTTGAAATCACAGCCCTCGAATTGCAAGCTAAACGCATCAGACAACTTATTGATCCCATTTCATTCGATATTGGTCGTTGTATTTATTCGGGATGGACGTCTAATGACGCTTGTTGAAGTCCGTCGTTGACCCATGATCACAGCAATTTCGATACAGAAGGCAGCTAACCCTCTGGCCAAACACACTGAGCTACTATGCCGGCATACAACTGAGCTATACATTCACAAGTATAACGTATCTTGTGAAGTTGCAAAGACAGACCAGTTATCAGCTTGTTTTTTTTTCACTTCCTGTACAAACCTACAGAGCAAACTGAAGGGTAAAAAATTAATTACTGTGACGTTACTGTTTTTAGTGTAGTCCACGCTTTCTTATGCGAATTCTGCGCTGCAAGTTTCTTTCCTTACCTGAACGTGGTCTCGCAAGAACTTAAGTTTCTCAAAATACCTCACCGTGGGTTTCATACACATCAGCAGATCCCATATCACTCGTTCTCGAAGCTGTTATTTTATTAAGTTCTGATACAAACGTCGAGCGAAAGATTTTCATCTCCGCTGTAATTTCAACATGAGACGAACACCTGACTTCCTTCAATAAATCAACTATTTTGCCGAGTGAGTATTTCCTGGAGTGTTTGATTTTTTGTTAACGCGCTTGTCTACCATGCAGCTGCCCCGAGTTCGATTCCCGGCCGGTTTGCAGATTTTCTCCGCTCGTGGACTGGGTGTTGTGTTGTCCTCATCATCATATCATCCTCATCACCGCCATGCAAGTCTCCCATTGTGGCGTCGACTCAAATAACACTTGCACTCGGCGGCCGAACTTGCCCGGATGGAGTCTCCCGGCCAACAATGGCACAAGTTCATTTAATTATTTTTTTATTGTGTCATAAAGACAAGTTTCGTGTCTACATGTCTCACCGAGAATTTCTATAGCTTCCTTATACCACTCCATTATTACACAGTGCACTGCCGATAGAACAAACAGACATACATATCAAATACCTTTAAGGAACCATTTGCACTCGGGCACAGACAATATTTAATTTAGTTAACTTAGATTATATGTATCGATTTTTTAAGACAAGAGAATGCAAAATAAAGCAATTAACACCGCTCTCTTGTCACAGCCAGTAGGCATCAACACTCTTATGTCATTCGCTGTCCTAGAAGGACGTAATATTTTGTGTGGCTCCACAGTTAGCCATTTCATACTTATTTGCAGAAAAGAGGCGCAGAATCAATAAGTCGCTCTCATTTGTGAATTATCTGCAATCATTTACCTATAATTTTACGTAAGTGTCATTCATATCGTAATGTATATGTTAAAATGAATATATGTTTTATTTACTCGTATGCTTTTCTCTGTTTTAGTAATTTTAGTCACTCCATTTTCATGATTGAAGCTCAGGTCAGATATTAGACTGTCTACAGAAAATATATAATGAGCCCTGGCTACGTTCCGTACATCTTCGGACGTGCGAAGTTCGATAAATTCACGGCGTAAATTTTAATCTCTCAATTACTTACTCAACCGAACAAACAAGTATTATTATTATTATTACAAATTATTACTATTATTATTATTACTACTATTACTATTATTATTTTAATAATTTTTTTTATTTGCTAAATACCCCACAAATATAAAAGCGGAAACTTACGCAAGAGACAGCGCACAACGGTGACATCTAGCGGTTCGAAATTTTAACCAAAATTTTATCGCCTGCTAGCACGTAATACACGCAAGAAGTGAAGTATGAGATGGCTTTGATTTGGCTCTCATACGTAAATTAATGGGCACAAGAAGGAATTTTATGAATCATTGGTTGGGAATCTTGGCATAAAGGAAATATATTTGCTGTAGAATAAACAATTTTATTCGCCAGATAACTGAATGTGAAACTATATCACTACTTACAATTGTTGCCCCCCTTACCTCTCACTAACCATCCTGTATCAGTCTTCTGGTAAGAAGAAACTTCAGAGTAAACCTTTCATTTAATTTTGACCACAAGGACATCAGAGCAATGATATTATCAGTCCAATCTTGAATCCTCTTGGGATTTTTTTCCATTCTTAAGAACAAATAGGTTCTTTAAATTTTCCTGAAATTCTAACAGTTTCTGCAACTGTTTAGAATCACTGCAAAGTGGTTTGCTATCTTTTGAAGAATTGAAAATGTCAAATAGGTTATCACACATTTCAGTGAAATCAGCTGTAACAGCGGCTGACAGTGGCTAAGAACCAAATGTCTCACGCACCTGAATACCACAAGCAACAGAGTGGCTTAGGATTCTCGCTGATGAACACACCCTCATTGATGAGAATGCAATCAGTGAGGTGCATAATGTTGTGAGACTGGGGACAAGTGTAGGTACAACTGCTCTTATAAAATTCTTCAGCGTGAGTCCAGCTACACGCTTTTCTTTTCAACTGAAAATCATATTTTTTAAGATTATTCCTCAGTGACTTGAGTAGGTGAGGAGCATCAGAGAAAAAATACCTTTTCTCCGTTCACTTCATTATATGGATTTTCTGCGTTAATCCCTAAGAGTTTTCTAATTTTTACATTATTTGTATACTGACCACAAACTGCAGTCTTAGGTATTACACCACTGTCCTGAATTTGAACCAAATTGTTAATCAATATATTTTTTATTATGTCCCCTGACATGACTTCTCGGGACAAATAATAACCTGTTACTTGCTTAAAATTTAAGTTCACACCTTTGACTAACACCATGGCCTAGTTACATAACTGGCGCTCAGTTAACGTTGCATCACTACAAATTTCTGCACCACTGTCCTCAAAACCTTCGAATAAGTCATTCTGTGCACTGTAGGTCAACAGTGACGTAAGTGACATTTCATCAAATACTAAAGACGCAAAATTTTCCTCTGGTTTCATTTTTTCAGCTTTTAGTTGTAACAAATAAAACACTAAGCTATTAATACCTGGATTAACCTCTGAATTTCGCAACCAGCTCGTCAGTGTTTTTGGCATAGAAAAACAAAAATATTTCTGTAAAAACTTGTGCGATGAAGAGCCAAAGCAAAGCTCCTGTCTTGTTCTGTATACCTTCTTCCCTTAGGTTTCCTGTTTTTCATAATTTCGTGTAGGTTGATAAACTTGACTGTCACATCACGAGAAACATTACTTTTAGCAGTGCTGCACTTCATTACTTCACGTTTTAAAATATAAAACTCTGATCTCAGATCACGAATCACTCCGTTCTGTCTCAATACTCTTTTCTGTAACGTTCTACATTTTAAAATTAATGGGAAGCATTTTTCACACTTTAATTCCACTTTGGAGATGACACTATCATCCACTTCAACCTGAAAGTCGGCGAGTGATTCTTGTTGTTCCACTTCGTCTTCTCGCTTTCTCTTTTTTGGACTGAGTCTGAAATTGCTTTCCTTTCTATCGGGCAAAACTAAAGGAACAGAACAAGGCCAAATACGGAAACTAGAAGAAAAAATGTTATATCTAACAGCAGCAATCTAGCAATCCAGAAAATCATTGGACAGGCGTTAAATATAGCCATTTTATTGCTTTACAAACAATTCTTACCCTTGGTTAGTAAATTCTTGTCTCTGAAGTCCTTCCCTACAAAATGATCAGAGCATACTGCTTGACTCTTGTTAGATCTATAGGAAGTCTTTCAATCACTTTTTTGCCGTAATTATTGCAACCATATATGGTATAAATAACACCCCTACCAGCCACTTTCAGCTCGTGAACAAATAGAAACTCTCTTTCAAATAAGCTCTCTTACGTTTGTTTACATACGTCGGTCTGTTAGTATTAATTACCAGCCATCACGGTAATCCCTGTCACAATCTCGGCCAGTACCCGTTACTATCTTTATAGGCTATTTGGACGTATGCACTCAAATGGAAGCCGTATGGTACGTTCGGTCACATGTCATTTACTAGCAATGCAGTGGCACGCCACCAGATGGCACGCAAGGTAACTGTTGAAACGAATCAATTTACCCACTACGCCTGTCAAACCGCAAGAAATGTCTGCATCTCTACAGGGGTTTATAGCACCAAATACTAAGACCCTTTCACAGTCGTAGCAATGTAGTGATGCGGGCGGGGAAAATGCTCGGTGGGCAGGGCATTTATAAGTGGGCATTTGCCCGAGAATTTTCCCAAAGCAGTTTTAAACGCAGAAAAGCTGGGCATTTATTAAAAAAAGTACTTTTTAAAGTTTTTACTGCTAGAATGTGTTATTTGCCATTTAAATTAAGAGATGAGAGAATACTCCAGGTATTACAAGTTAATAAATGTTTACATTTAGACATTCGAATGTCATCCATTGCCTTTATTGATAAGAACGAAAGGAAAGAAGAGAGAAACACGATTTTCTTTTACTAGAATTGCAACTTGTACCAACCAAGGGCGCGATTTACTGTCATTTATAGTGTACTTTTTCTTTTACCAGTTCCACTCTCTCTCTCTCCCTCCCACGCGCGCGCGCGCACACACACACACACACACACACACACACACACACACACACACACACACACGCTGCATTGAGAAGCTGCGTAGTGATACGCTGATAAAAAAAATACCATTGTCCTTAGCTAGTCGCTTTGTAATGTAACACACTTTATAGACCACATCAAATCTCAGAATACTGAAGAACGATTGCTGGTAACAAAATTATTACTGAATGTATGAAACAGCTGGCGTTGATAATAAATGTATTCTCAAACATTTTCAGTGAAAGAAACAAACAAAAATGTTTTATTGTCAGATCTGATGACATTTGAGACAGAGTATAGCTTCCTGTTCTGCTCTTTTCTTCATCTGTTTTCGTATGACTGCACTGATGTTAAGATAAAATAACACTAACATAAGAAAAGATTCAATAACAAAGAATCGATGCCGAAGATGCAGGAATCGTTCGATTCCTATACTAGCCGATTCCTAAGGAATCGGCGATTCGTAGACTCGAGGAATCGGTTTCGGCATTTCACTCATTCCTAATAAAAATCATTATGGGTAAATTTCTTTTACTCTAATATTTTTACAGTTGTATAGTATAAGTAAAAATACTACCTACACATTACCTACTTAGTCAGACTATACTTTTTCAAGAATTAGTTTTAGACTTCTCCAATACAAAATATGACTTTAGAATTTTTTTATAAGTGCTGCTTATCAATTAATCTTTAAAATGCGTACATGCCCGGGCATTTATGAATTTTGGACATTTTCCCAGGCATTTATCCTGGGTATTTGCCCCTACTAATAAGTGCCCAGGAATTTTACATCAGTAATTCCATGCAAAAGAACTATTTTTTTATTTTACTGTATTTTTAGCCTATCTATTTAATCGACAGCATTATAATTTAATGTATCGCATATACATTTAATCTGTTACGTTAATGAAGGATTTTCGACACATATAATTATTTCTTAATTACATTAATTACATATTATTGCTACAAATACAACAAACATACAAATTTCCTTATTCTTGTGCTGAGGACGTCAGAAACTGACAATTAGTTTTTACTAGGATTCACCATTGGAATGAAAAAACTAACTTGGCAACGGACGAACATGTACACAAATAACCAATTATTAAATAAATGCATGCGGTTTCTTCTTCTGGGAACAGATGATTGTGTGCACGTGTGGAGTTAATCAACCATTACGACTGCTGCGACTAGCTGTGAGTAGATGTATAAACAACATAGACTTTAGAAATGAATATCCATCTCTTGAAAGCATCTTGCGATGTGGGCATAAATTTTTGGTTGTTGGGCGAGGTTCACCACACTTGTTGGTGAGGGAGTTCTCAGTTTGATGTTTGCCTTATAAAGTTTGGCCTGCTGGCCGGAATATCAGAGTAACCACAGGAGTGTAAGTATTTAGTTATGCCCGTCCTCTACATCTATATGGACACTCTGCAAATCACATTTAAGTGCCTGGCAGAGGGTTCATCGAATCACCTTCACAATTCTCTGTTATTCCAATCTCGTCTAGTGCGTGGAAAGAACGAAGACCTATATCTTTCCGTGTGAGCTCTGATTCCCCTTATTTTATCAAAAAAAATTCAAATGTGTGTGAAATCTTATGGGACATAACTGATAAGGTCATCAGTCCCTAAGCTTACACACTACTTAACCTAAATTATCATAAGGACAAACTCACACACCCATGCCCGAGGGAGGACTCGAACCTCCGCCGGGACCAGCCGCACAGTCCATGACTGCAGCGCCTTATTTTATCGCGATGATCGTTCCTCCCTATGTAGGTAGGTGTCAACAAAATATTTTCGCATTTGGAGGAGAAAGTTAGTGTTTGAAATTTGGTGAGAAGATTCCGTCGCAACGAAAAACGCCTTTATTTTAACGATTTCCAGCCCAAATCCTGTATCGTTTGTGTGACACTCTCTCCCATATTTCGCGATAATAGAAAACGTGCTGCAATTCTTTGATCTTTTTCGATGTACTCCGTCAGTCCTATCTGGTAAGGATGTCACACCGCGCAGCAGTATTCTAAAAGAGGACGGACAAGCGTAGTGTAGGCAGTCTCCTTAGTAGGTCTGTTACATTTTCTAAGTGTCCTGTAAATAAAACGCAGTCTTTGGTTAGCCTTCCCCACAACATTTTCTATGTGTTCCTTCCAAGTTAAGTTGTTCGTAGTTGTAATAACTAGGTATTTAGTTGAATTTACGGCTTTTAGATTAGAATGATTTATCGCGTAACGGAAGTTTAACGAGTTTCTTTTAGCACTCCTGTGGATGACCTCACACTTTTGGTTATTTAGGGTCAACTGCCACTTTTCGCACCATTCAGATATTTTTTCTAAATCGTTTTGCAGTTTGTTTTTATCTTCTGATGACTTTATTAGTCGATAAACGGCAGCGTCATCTGCAAACAACCAAAGGCGGCTGCTCTGATTGTCTCCCAAATCGTTTATAAAGATAAGGAACAGCAAAGGGCCCATGACATTACCTTGGGGAACGCCAGAAATCACTTCTGTTGATAACTTTCCGTCAGTTACTACGACAGGAAATCACGAATCTAGTCAGATAACTGGGGCGATATTCCGTAAGAATGCAATTTCAATGCGAGCCGCTTGCGTGGTACAGTGTCAAAAGCATTCCGGAAATCCAGAAATACGGAATCTCAATGTCGATCGTCACAGTACGGAGAACTTAAATCTTTAATGCTGTATAGATATGCAAGATAACACCAGTGTTCATGTCGGATTCTTATTTTTGATGCTGTACGTCGTTCTAATTTTGAATACCTCGTTCTTTTCGGAACACATTTATGAGTATTTGTAGAGGAGAAAGTGTAAAAAGGGCACAGAGGTAAAAATGGGTACAGCCCCCGCCCCGAAAACGGGCGTGGGAGGTACTGCAAACTGGTGGGCAGCACTATAAACGGTACCACTTGTTGAGAGAAGTTACCAGTGAGCACCTGGAAGATTTCTTTCATACGGAATTGATGCAGCGTCGATTACTGTGCGAATTGGTGTTTATTCTAAACTGTACCCCTTTGAAAGTTACGTGAAAACTTTTCATTACGTGCCGTTATGGTTAATTTACAGTAGTTTCACAGTGATATCGGGAAAGCAGGATCCTAAGTTACTTTTAGAAACATTCATTCAGCCATCCACGTCTTTAGTTGACGTGTGATGTGGGCTATCTCGCTTAAAGGAGTCTGGCATAAACATGCGCCCCCGTTTAAACAACCCAACATTCCCTAGTTGATTGATTTGTGGGAGGGGACCAAACAGTGAGGTCATCGATCCCTTCGTATTATGGAAGGATGGGGAAGGAAATCGGCCGTGCCCTTTCAAAGGAAGCAGCCCGGCATTTGCCTGAAGTGATTTAGGGAAATCACGGAAAACCTAAAGTGGGATGGCCGGATGCGGGTTTGAACCGTCGTCCTCCCGAAGACGAGTCGAGTGTGTTAACCACTGCGCCCCCTCGCTCGGTATTCGTTGGGAATTTCAAATGCAGTTTCTTCGACGACACGTCCCGATGGGCCGCAAAACCGTTAGAAGGACGGATTGATCTTAACACAAATGCTGTCAAGAAGAGGACATCGAAGTTTTCCTTGGCTGGAGGCAGTCTAGTGGGTGGGTTACGAAGACCAGAGGCCTCCAGAAAAAGAAAACTCCACCCACGAAACGATTCTTCACCAGATTTCTATGATACTGATGTGGATACCAGTGACAGGGATACAACAGACTTGACCAAAGCAAGCTGCACCTTTTGGTTCAAATGGCTCTGAGCACTATGGGACTTAACATCGGAGGTCATCAGTCCCCTAGACTTAGAACTACTTAAACCTAACTAACCTAAGGACATCACACACATCCATGCCCGAGACAGGGTTCGAACCTGCGACCATAGCAGTTGCGCAGTTCCAGACTGAAGCGCCTAGAACCGCTAGGCCACACCTTCAGGCCAACCTGACTCCAGCCACGCTCATCAGCATTTCTAGTCTTGCGCAGTAAAGTTAAATAAAGCAGGCCTCATTACTCTCACAACAAGGCTGTCATGCAGGGCAGCTCACATGTTGAGCCCAGAAAATTGCTCATTGCCACTGACATGTGCCCTGCAAAGTGGGTTGATTTGGCAGGCCAATACTGTTCCCACAAAACATTCCTGTTGTGCAAGGAAGCCTGTATGACAGGGGCTGGCAAATTCGTTTTTGCTTATATCTCTACTGCTGTTGTTATGAACCTCACACAGCTGATACTTATGAGGCCACCTGTTTCTATGCCAAATTTGATACAAAGTGATCCAGGTGTTTAGGAGGAGATCCCAAACGCACATACACACTGCTTTATGTACATATAACGGCTTTTAAAAAGTTTCTTAACAGTTTTGTGTAGTCATAGAATGAAGGCTTCCACGGCAGGTGTTGTCATCACTTAACAATTCCAGGCTGAGATGCCGTGGTCCATACGTAATACTCTCTCCACCCCTTCCAGCTGCCTGATGCACCACCCCATTTTCTATTTCCTCTGCCTCCTCGCTCTGTCCATTCCCTCCTCTGTCCATCTCAACCTGATATACTGGATAAGATATGGATGTCAACATTGCAGCAACAGCGTGACAATCGATTAATTTTAAATGAGAAAGTTGGCAATATCAGACATCATAGCACAGCTGAAGTCACGTGATCCACAGCGGCGCCCTCTGCATGGCTTATATATACGGCTCTCCCTCGTGCTCTCGATGCAGTTCGCCGATTGTCCACGGAGGATGTCTTCCGCAGTCGAAGGCGAAATGTCAGGGGATAGTCTTATGTATGAACCGTGGCATCTCAGCCCAGAAGTGTTAAGTGATGAGATCTGTGTAGGGTTCATATTTGTACCCAGTCTTTTAGCGCTATTTTAAAATCTTCTCATGAATATTCATTTCCAAATAGAAATAAATGATATTAATCATTGTGTTGACTACTATCATTTAGTGAACTTGATGTAGTTATTAGTGAAGATAAAAAATCTACAATTTTCCCAAAAGAAAGTCAGAAATGAAAGGGCATGCCATACTTACATCTTTTCCTGTAAAGTTCTGTCTCTCCGTTATCTGAGAGGTTTTCCAGATCGGTATCAATCATCAAATGTCGCTTCAGCTACTGTGGTTACGAAGTTTTCAAGTGGTAGACACACAAAGAAAGGTACTCCTGCCGTGATGCTGCTCTTTAGTAAATGATCAACAATTTTCTTGTCTCCGACTCTGGAATGACCTTTGACCCAGAGAAGTTGCACTCTTTTGTATTGTTTAATACAGCGATAGATACGTTCCTGCACATCGAAGAAGTTATTGTTTAGAAGATCCTGGTTTGACGTTCTAGTTTTTCGCGGACGCTCTGCGAATCTGTTATCAACCATAGGTGGCAGTATCACTCCGAAATTCTGTTACTTCAAAGTGCATTACGCCATAGTAAAGAAATTTCACATTAAGATCGTCCACACCTAAATTTCAAACGTTGTATTTCGAAGAACGGTGACTGTTACTTGAAATTATAATTTCATTCCATAACCCTCCCTGATCATGAACAACAAATACTACCGAGTTACCTCGGGGGACCCATTTGTCAGAATTACACTGGAGAGGGCAGGGAGAAGGGAACGCAGTATGCTAATAGCAGAACGGTCAGAGAGCAAATCAAGTCCGCCTACAACTTTCTACAGACACTATTTCTTCGCGTAATCTCTAGAGAGCAACTAAATCATCGCTGTCAGCGAGCAGGGAGAGAAGCTTGGCCCAATTATTGCAGATGTAAAGAACGACTCCAACGTCGACAGGGGGAATAATGTTCGCAAGAGCGTAAATATGCGAGACAGCGAAATGAAAATGGATCAGAAGCAGGAAGAGTTTCAGAAAATCTATTACACGAAACGCTACATCCATAATTCGAGATTCGCACCAGGATTCACATCCATCAGGCGAGCTAGGCATTTCCGACACAGCGCAAGATAAACGACGCAGGACATAAGAAAAACTAAATCTCCTTCATTGGATTTGTCGACTTACGAAGCCGAAAAAGAGAGTCAATATGTATGAATACTGAACATTTTGTATTTCAGAACTTTCTGCTCGTGTAACGTGTGCGTTAGGCGTCGTGTTCAATTACTGAGCAATACTGACTGTTGGTTATAACTTTCTTATGGGTTATTTTACTCATCAGATCTGGCAATTTGTCACAGCAGAAGTCCTGGAACAGCAACTGTAGGTTTTTGCTATAAAGTAAGAACAATATTTAATCAAGTATAGTGTTTCATCTAAATATTTATTACCGTTTCAAAGTAAATAAAAGCATCTTGACTAATCTAAAATAAGTTGTAACATACTTACAATAATGAAATAAATCAAGGTCAACAAGCTACATGCTTTCTGTCCAAATACATTCAAAGTACTAACTCCTATTGCCAACATGGCTGTAACTATTTACACTTCCTTAACAGTCCCGAACAATCCTCGGCATTTTTTTTTAAAATGGTTATTTAATTAATTAACAATGAAAATTGAGATAAAAAGATTGAAAATACATATCCGATTGTACATTTACTCCAGAACAGCTAGTACACTATGTAACGTCCCCTTAGAACAATTTATACACGACTGTGCTTAAACTGACACACAATAATTTTTAGCGCAACGCAATCTGACTTTCAAAAATCCCTACAAAAGAATGGCCCTGACTAACATTAAACTATACCTTTCACAAATAACTTACCTCACAAAAATCTTCATTACTCGAACTACTGCAATACAGCGAGCGCCACTATTGCCAGCTAAATAAAAGATTCAAGCTACGGAAGGCACTAACTACTGATAGGGATAGTTAGCAAATGAAAGATATTAATAGAGAACAAACAATATATTTACCTTAATAGTCATAATATATATAGCAGTTCATGACAAATTACAAAACTCCGCCATCTCTCTCCCCACATCCACCACTGCTGGCGGCTCACCTCCAACTGCGCAACGCTACGCGCTGTTCACATCCAGCTGCCGCTGCCCAACACTACAATGGCAGACAACAATGCAAACTAGCCACAGACTGCACACAGCACAGCTAGTGATTTTCATATAGAGTGCTACGTAACGTTGCCAATAAGAAAACATAAACAGCCTACTTACATAAAGGAGGAGGAGGAGGAGATTAGTGTTTAACGTCCCGTCGACAACGAGGTCATTAGAGACGGAGCGCAAGCTCGGGTGAGGGATGGATGGGGAAGGAAATCGGCCGTGCCCTTTCAAAGGAACCATCCCGGCATTTGCCTGAAGCGATTTAGGGAAATCACGGAAAACCTAAATCAGGATGGCCGGAGACGGGGTTGAACCGTCGTCCTCCCGAATGCGAGTCCAGTGTGCTAACCACTGCGCCACCTCGCTCGGTACTTACATAAAGAAAACATAAACAGCCTACTTACAACTATGATATTAGTACATGTCTGTTATTTTATTCGAGAGTAAAATCTCGAATAAGGAATTACAATAATACATATACATTTTTTTATTAATTACTAGAGATTCCCTTCATGGAAAAGGTTCCCTTCATTTACAGAGCTTCTACACATTAGTGTAATTAAGATTCCATAATTATTTTCTTCGTAACTTTTTCACAAGTATATATTTCCATAAACCTCTATGTCAGAAATTACTGTTTATGGTTAAAATTTACGTGTTTAAATAGGTTTGAATTAGACTTTTACGTTTCATGGTTGTCCCGATGTTCCGCATGTGAAGGGTCGTGAAAAAAAAATGTTAAACTTGATGAAGTCGAAATAATTAAAATGAATCTAATTACCTGCCAAAAGAAACGAATTGTGTGCTGAGTGGAAACTATATAACTCCAACTCAGTACCGAAGTACATTATGAAAGTTGTGCGATACGAAGTGCAACGTTCGACTGCCTCTGTGACGAGGGCATTGGGAAGTTGGTACAACGCTACGACGAATATCAAAGTCGCAGCATTGACTATGTAGAGAAGTAGATGGAGGGTGTAGATAACTGTTGCAAATAAAACATATTTGGATTTACCATGGTTTCCATTTCGCTACCGATAGGATGTTACTATCCCAATAACTCTCGTATTTGACCACGGACGTCACCTATGCAGTGCCCTCAATGCGCTGCAAGTGTCAAACGTGGTCAGATCTGTGTTCTGTGCAGTTGCGAGCGATGTCGGAGCCAAGTGAATTCGAACGTGGGCGAATTGTTGGTGCTCGTGTGGTGCGTGCTTCTGCAACCAAATGCGCCGAATTGTTCGGTGTGTCAGGAGGCACCGTGTCGTTGCTAAACGACAATAAGGACGAAAGTGTGTACTGATTAATCGTGACAGTCATTGAAGGGGACCGTGACGAAAAATTCGACGACGACCGCTCCAAAGCTACTACAATGTCAGTGTCGCACTCACGAAAGCTGACAAAAGCAAAATAACGCGTAGGCAGCTCCATATATAGAAAATTGCAGCGAGAGCTGGAATTCCAAAATCAGTCTCATATAAATATGTGGATAACCATCCTACATCTACATCTACGTGATTACTCTGCTATTAACAATAAAGTGCCTGGCAGATGGTTCAATCAACCACCTTCATGCTGTGTCTCTACCGTTCCACTCTCGAACGGCACGCGGGAGAAACGAGCACTTAAATTTTTCCGTGCAAGCCCTGATTTCTCTTATTTTATCGTGATGATCATTCCTCCCTATGTAGGTGGGTGCCAACAGAATATTTTCGCAATCGGAAGAGAAAACTGTAGATTGAAATTTCATGAGAAGATCCCGTCGCAACGAAAAAGGCCATTGTTGTAATGATTGCCACTCCAATTCAGGTATCATGTCTGTGACACTATCTCCTCTGTTTCGCGATAATACAAAACGAGCTGCCCTTCTTTGTACTTTTTCCACGTCATCCGTCAGTCCCAGCTGATGCGGATCCCACACTGCACAGCAGTACTCCATAATAGGGCGGACAAGCGTAATGTAAGCAGTCTCTTTGGTAGACCTGTTGCACCTTCTAAGTGTTCTGCCAATGAAACGCATTCTTGATTTGCTCTACCCACAATACTATCTATGTGATTGTTCCAATTTAGGTTATTTTGTAATTGTAATCCCTAAGTATTTAGTTGAATTTACAGCCCTCAGATTTGTGTCACTTATCGCGAAATGGAAATTTAACTGATTTCGTTTAGTAGTCAAGTGAATAACTTCGCACTTTTCATTATTCAGGGTCAATTGCCACTTTTCGCACCATACAGATATCTTATCTAAATCATTTTGCAAGTCGTTTTGATCATCTGATGACTTTACAGGACGGCAAATGACAGCATCATCAGCAAACAATCTAAGACGGCTGCCTTAGATTGTCTCCTACGTCGTTAATATACATCAGGAAAAATAGAGAGCCTATAACACTTCCTTGGGGAACGCCGGATATTACTTCCGTTTTACTCGATGACTTTCCGTCTATTACTACGAACTGTGACCTATCTGACAGGAAATCACGAATCACTCGCACAACTGAGGCGATACTCCATAGGCACGCAGTTTGGTTAGAAGACGCTTGTGAGAAACGGTGTCGAAAGCCTTCTGGAAATCTAAAAATATGGAATCAATTTGACATCCCCTGTCGATAGCACTTATTACTTCATGAGTATAAAGAGCTAGTTCTGTTTCACAATAACGATATATTCTGAATCCGTGCTGACTATATGTCAATAAATCGTTTTCTTCGAGGTACTTCATAATGTTCGAATACAGTATATGTTCTAAAACCCTACTGCAAATCTACGTTAGTGATATAGGCCTGTAGATCAGCGGATTACTCCTACTTCCCTTTTTGGGTATTGGTGTGACTTGAGAAATTTTCCAGTCTTTAGGTACGTATCTTTCTGTGAGCGAGTGGTTGTATATAATTGCTAAATATGGAGCTATTTTATCAGCTTACTCTGAGAGGAACCTGACTGGTGTACAATCAGGACCGGAGGCCTTGCCTTTATAAAGTGATTTAAGCTGCTTTGTTACACCGAGGATATCTACGTCTATGTTTCTCATCTTGGCAGTTGTTCTTGATTGGAATTGAGGAGTAAATGGGTCAAGAGCCATCTTCAGGTACATAAAACTGTTAGTACGTGACTCCACGTATGCCAGCCTGGTACTACTTGATCCTGTGTTTGCCAGCCCGGTGACTGGTATACACGGCAGTATTAAGCGGGGATGTAATGTATTTTGGTCCAAAAATTCGATTTTTCAAAAATATTATTTTTTTTATCTACACAGTTTAATGTTGTGTGTGTGAATTTTATCGTGATAACAGCTTTAGAAATGCCTTCAAATTGTTAAACTGCTTAACTCTACTCTGGTGGCCACTCCCACCTTTTCCGACGTTTGGGAAACTGCTTGCTTCTCCGGAATTTTTGTCAGTGTGAAGGCTATTTTATTCCGATATCTTTGTCTGACATCTGTATCTGTGGCTGACATCTATATCTTTGCCAGAAAGCTTTCTTGCATGTGTTTTATCTACGTTTTGACAATACCAACACATGTTAGTAGATGGAAGGTTGAATTTGCAAACCATTACATTGCAGTCAAGATTTATGCATAATTGTTGGTGGAAAAACTGTGTTTAGGAAACGGAGGTTAAATGGAAATTGGTTTACCAAGAAAAAAGAGTAAGCAGCTCGAAATGAAGAACATAAGCTCTCAACTTCAGCATCGAAACTTGGGAGAGGAGAATTGTAGAGGTGCGAGAATGATGTTGATATGGATTCCACTGGATTCAGACTTATTGATTTAGAGCTTCTCTACCAGGCTATAAAATTCTGATGTTCATGTGTTAGCTGAAAAAATACGGAATGCATGACTTTTGTAGAAGAAAGGAGAGTCAGAATACCTTGTCATTTTAAATGAATTTGTTATTCGTGTGACTATGAATTTTCATTTTACTCCTCCAAAAAAGTGGCACTGGTACCTATGAAAGCAATTTTAGGTTAGTATATGCTCTGATATGCAGGGAAGAAGATAATTAATTGGGTGGTTTTCTGAAAATGCCTCTACCTTGTGCAAGGTCTGAAAAAAATAAATAAAGAATTGTCTGATGCTGTATGCGGTAATTCCAAAGTTTCTATGAAGAAAGCAGTGGATGAATCGAAGGAAATAAACCAAAAAGAAATAGATCATGGGGTAAAGATTCATGACATTGAATCGCCTACAAATGTTACTGACCTGTGTGTGTCTGTAGGTGGGACCTGCATGAAAAGAAGTTTCACACATCTGTATGGAGTTGCATCTGTTACTGGTATTGACTCAGGTAGTGTTTTAGATGTAGAAACTGCGTCTAAATACTGCCACCAGTGTGCAACAAGGAAAATGTCCAACAATGAAGACAGTGAGAAACTGTAGCAAGAAAAATATGCAGTATCACGCTCTAAAGATTGTAGTGGCTCAAATTGGAGCATGGAGGCTTCTGCAGTTGTGAGGATGTTCTCCAATTCTGAGGACCAGTATAGTGTTCGACGTACTTAATACTTCGGTGATGAGGACTTCTCTTCGATCAAAGCTCAAAATCCGTACAATACAACAACAGAAATGTCGGAATGTGTTGGCCACATCCGAAAGAGGCTTGGTGGTAGGCTTCGTCGTTTGCTGAAAGAGGTGAGAGGTGAAGTATTTCAGGATGGAAAACCACTAGGAGCAAAAGGCAGGCTTACTCTGAAAGAAATAGAATCTCTTCAGTTATTTAATGGGAGAGGTATCAGGAAAAACACACATAATTTAGAGGAAATAAGGCGTGCTGTGTGGGCAGCTTTTTTTTTCCACAAATTATCAACTGACCAAACACCGATGAACAATCTGTAACCGAAAGACGATTGGTGTAAATTTGAGAACATAAATGCGACCTATTAACATGAATACTCATTACCAGAACCTATTATGAATGCTATTAAGCCCACATTCAGTTTTCTTGCAAACCCTGATTTACTGAGGAAGTGTCTTCAAGGATAATAATAGGCTCAGTAATTTAATATGGATTAGATGCTCGAAAGGGATATTCTGTGGACTTGAAGTACTCAAAATAGTTGTTTGTGATGCAGTTTTATGTTACAATAACGGAAATAATGGGAGAACAGAAGTGCTGATGAGACCTGGTATGGATCCTGATGTGTTTGCAAGAAAAGTATTTTACACCATCGACAACAGCAGGGTGAAGAAAGCTAACAGATCAGTGTCTTACCTGCCAATACAAGCCAGGCAGATTCGAAAAGGAGAGAAGAGAAACCTGGAGGATGAGGAGTATCAGTAGGGAGGATTTTAAAACTGAAGTAAGCTTATTACATGTAGAAGTATGAGAAGAAAATCTTTCAACCTCATTTCTTTGTTTTACATTTTTGACATTATTAGAAGCCTTTTCTCAAAAAGTATATGCCCTAACGCTATGAAATTTTCAGGAACTGTTCGCAACGTGTTGCTCTCTCCCTGGGACTAGTAAATACGAGATCCTGCAATTACATTCTGATTTTTAGATTATAGTATCGAGAAAAAAGGTTAATTTTGGATGTGCAAAATTAAAAACTCTGTTAATGATCCTGCTTGTACCATGCTGTAGTTCCGTGGTCTTATAACCGTCTCAGGACACTACAATAAAATTTTCAGATTAATTGCTTGATTAGAAAATGAGTTATGGCTTTTTGCAAGAAAGACAACAGAAAAATTAAAGAGTCAATTTTTGGCAAAATATTAATCATGTACATTTTATTAGATTTTTCCGTTAAAACACAGCTCTTTCGCTTTACACATGCAAAACTTTACATTTATATATTGATAAATGTGTCTCGAATGATTTTTTATATAAATGTTTACATTTTCCTTTACATCCCCCCTTTAAGGTTTTATTTATCTGAAGGTGGCTCTTCAGTGAGCTGAAACTATTTATCAAATAAAGGACTTTTAGCGATGTTGACCTCGGATATTTGCGAACGGCTTTGCCACTGTGGTAATATCGATCCTCTGTCAGATGAGTTAAGCGCTGTCGGGCCGGGCCAGAACTTGGATGGGCTCCAGACCAAGAGTGTAGAGTGCTGTTCGCAAGCACTCTGCCCTTTTGAGGCCAATTGAGGAGCTACTTGAGAACTAGCGGCCCCGGTCACGAAAACTGATAACGGCCGGGAGAGCTGTGTGTCGACCACCTCCTTTGACGAGTAAGGGCTGAAGATGACACGGCGGTCGGTCGATACCTGTGGGCCTGTTCGGACGGTATATACCAGGTGATCAAAAAGTGAGTATAAATTTGAAAACTGAATAAATCACGGAATAATGTAGATAGAGAGGTACAAATTGACACACATGCTTGAAATCACATGGGGTTTTATTACAACCAAAAAAATACAAAAGTTCAAAAAATGTCCGACAGATGGCGCTTCATCTGATCAGAATAGCAATAATTAGCATAACAAAGAAAGACAAAACAAAGATGATGTTCTTTGCAGGAAATGCTCAATATGTCCACCATCATTCCTGAACAATAGCTGTAGTCGAGGAATAATGTTGTGAACAGCATTGTAAAGCGTGTCCGGAGATATAGTGAGGCATTGGCTTCGGATGTTGTCTTTCAGCATCCCTAGAGATGTCGGTCGATCACGATACACTTGCGACTTCAGGTAACCCCGAAGCCAATAATCGCACGGACTGAGGTCTGGGGACCTGGGAGGCCAAGCATGACGAAAGTGGCGGCTGAGCACACGATCATCACCAAACGATGCGCACAAGAGATCTTTCACGCGTCTGTCGGGCATTTTGAGAACTTTGTATTTTTTTGTTTGGTTCTAATAAAACCCCATGTCATTCCAAGCATGTGTGTCAATTTTTACCTCTCTATCTACATTATTCCGTGATTTATTCAGTTTTCAAATTTATACTGACTTTTTGATCACCCAGTACATACGGAGTGCTCAAAAAGTCTCTCCGTAGTGCCGTATGATTGCTAGCCGCGCTTGCCGTATGATTGTTCGCCTGCCTGGGTTACTTCCCTTCAAGTGCACTCTCCCAAAATTCCACTGTTTCGTTTATATCATCCCAAAATTCCACTGTTTCGTTTATGTCAGCCAGCGTCAGTAGTATCGTTGGTGTGTGTCGTCACGTGTTGACGTGAACGCTTAAGTTTAGTTCCTTTGTTCGTTTGTTTCGTTTTTGTCACTGTCAAAATGCTAACCATTGAAGAACGTGTGTTTTTAGTCGAACAAGTGTACCAGACTGGCGGTAAATACACAGTTTCAGTTCGTCAAACATTTAATTCCATTTTCCCGGGCACAACACTCCCACAACTTGATACTGTGCGAGATGTTATTAACGAATTTCGAAGTACGGGTTCAGTGACAGATGCACCGAGAAGTGGTCATCCTAGCGTTTTGTCTGAGGAAAAACTACTCGATATTTCCCATAAAATGTCCATGAGTCCGAACAAGTCAGTAAGAAAATTCGCCCAGGAAATCGATGTTAGCGTCGGAACAGCCCACACAGCTGTAAGGAAAAAATTAAAACTTTTCCCATACAAAGTGACAGTCGTGCAAGAACTGAAAAATACTGATCATGGCAAGAGACTGCATTATTGTCAATGGTTCAAAAATTCCGTTCACCAAAATGGAAGGGATATTCTTAATGAAACGTTTTTCACTGATGAGTCGTGATTTCATTTATCCGGGTACATGAACTGGCAAAATGCTCGTATGTGGAGTACTGCAAATCCATTGCATATTCATGAGGAACCAATACATTCTGTGAAAACAGGAGTTTGGATTGCAATTACTAGACTTCGGATTGTGGGTCCCATATTTTTCAACGAAACAATAAACGCACAATGATACTGCAGTGATATTCTGTACCCATTCATGGAATAACTTGTGTTAATTGAAATACTGAACGGTTATCTTCAACAAGATGGCGCAACGGCGCATACAGCTCACATTTCAATGTCACTGCCTGCTGATGTTTTTGGTGATCGCATAATTTCACAGGGACTTTGGCCTCCACGATCGCCTGACCTACCACCACCTGACTTTTTCTTCTGGGGTGCAGCGAAAGCAACTGTCTATAAAAACCGTTCAAAATCCATCGATGAATCGTATCGAAAACTGCAATATCCACTTTCACTGCTTCTGTATCAGAAGAAATGTTGCAGCCTGTGTTTGGAAACATGGTCAGACAAATTGAATTGTGTATTCTACAACAGATAGAAATGAAATGAATATTCAATAAATTAAGAACTTGTATTTCACTGAGTTTCATTTCGGTATATTGACTGCGGCACACTGCATGCGCCGCACTGCGGAGAGACTTTTTGAACACCCCATATATATATATATATATATATATATATATATATATATATATTTATATTTATATATATATATATATATATAATGAGTCGTTGCAACGTGTAGCTGGTATGAGCCAAAACAAATACTGCTCATTGTCAACGGAGGGCGTCGGTTTGCTTCTCATTACAAGCAGACTTTTACGTGCTCATTCAATAGAGCGCTCCCAAACTGATCTAGTACAACATTCGTTCTATCGATGTGTACTAAGAGGGGCAGTAAGACAGGAAGAATAACGAATACTCCAGCAGCGACCGAGCAGCGGTGGTGCGTGGCGGTAACAGTCATTACGGTCCTGGGCGGTGCCGTCGGTGTTGCAGTACTGGTTATTCTTCCTATGTTTCCGTCCCTCTTTAATACACATCGATAGAACGAATGTCGCAGTAGATCACTTTTGGAGTGCTGTACCGAATGGGAACGTAAAATTCCGCTCTATTTTTGTTTGTAACAGGAACGAAACCGACAGATTCCGTTGATATTGGCCGTCACATGAAAGATGTGACGAGCAGTTATTTTTTGGGCTGAGTTCATTACACGTCGCAAAAACTAAAGTGAAAATATGTACCGAAACGCCAGAGATAATAGGACTAACGCCTCTTTGGAGGAACAGAATAGTCTAACATAAGAGTCGCGACCACAGACCATAATATATAATGTAGACCGCGTATGTCCCTATCTCTGCCGTGTTAAGGCTTGAAACCAACATCTAAGTCACGTGACTCAGGACAGACAGACGAGTTGTCATTAACGCGCTGTGTGAAGTGGAGCTGACAAAGTTTCTCTCATTTGTAGCTGAAAACAAGCATTGATTTTGACAATTCAACGAACTGCAGTAGTACTGTTACGCATGGAGTAGTGCAATGACCCCAGTTTCTCGAAAATTTCTGATAATAAAGCACTGATTATCGTTTTTACATGTGGTCGAGTTGAAACGTATTGACAGTTCTTTTTCGAATGTCGTATTAGTTTGCTAACGATTTCATAAGAGTACATATGAAATGCTTCAGTAAGCTTTTGTAAGAAAGGAAATTCGTTTATGTGCAAAACAAGCTCGTATGTTTCACAAGCTGCGACATGGTCGCGATAAACAGTGACCCACATATGTAAAAAGTTTCCTTTAATTTACATCTATGGTCACAATCTTTTTGTTAACAGATTAGCGGTTTCGGCCTTTAATGGCCATCATCAGATCTGCAGCAAAGTCTCTGTATTGTTCTTAGACTGTATACAGTTTGCGAGTTTAATTACGTTTTCCCTTTTTTGCTGCATATCTGATGATGGTCATTAAAAACCGAAACCGGTAATCTGTTAACAAAACGTTTGTGACCATAAACGTAAATTAAAGGAAAGCTCGTATGTTTTCTGACTTTTGCGTAATCCAGTAGAGGTACCGAAACGGTATCAAGATCGGAAGCCTAATATATTACAAAACGTTGTTTGTACTGGTGTAGTGAGGTAGATATTAACAATATGTCGTCTCCAAAGCTTAGTCATTCACCACGTTCGAAATAACTCTGCAAGTAGTTTCATGTAATTCAGTTACACCACAGATTATGTCTCTTTACCTAATCTGGAGGTTACAAAACAAGACTAATCTGAGGATATGTGAAGGTTATTGCTCGTGTATGTAGTAAAAAGCATAACATTCGACATGTAACATAAATGTCAAATTATGCACTACAAATGCGTAATGACAAGCTCGGTTTCGTGGCCCGAGTCATGTTACTTAGATGCTGGTTTCAGTAAAATGACGCCATGCGCAGTCTATGTTATATGTGGTCTGTGGTCGCGACACTTCGTCCCGTTTTTGTTACGCACAGCGACAGCAGCGCCCCAAGCGGCCAGCGTCTGCGTACTCAGACCTCTATTTGTTTCTCCCAAACACCCGCCACACACATCACCGCCCACGCCTCTTCGCAGCGCCGGGTCAGGGTTCTTCACTAATTACGAGGCAGAACGCAGTGCAATTTGAAATCAACTAACGTCAGCTCATTAATTAATGACGTGCGGAGAGCGGGAATGGTTGTCCTTAAATCTGCCGGTCCCGGAGTTTAGTGCCCGCGGCCGACTATAAATACGGGCCCCTGTCACGGGAGTGCGGCGAAATAAATTCCTCGGCCAGAGGTGGAGGTGGAGGTGGGGGGTCGTGTGAAGCCTTCAGACGGGATTTATGGTGCTCCACCACCTCGCTTTCCACCTGTTGGCAGTGGCAGTGGCAGCGGCCGCTCTTTCCGTACGCCCGGCTCTCACTCATATAGATAAATCGCGAGTCTCTCTCTCTCTCTGTCTCTCTCTCTCTTTCCTCTCCCTCCCTTTTTCACTCGCTCACCATTTTTTTCCGTTCTTGCAGCCTCTGTTCCATTTCCTGGTCGTTACTGTAACATATGGTACTCAAGGTCGCCAGAAATATGGAGACAGCGAAATAACCCGTCTGCCGTTTAGTTTTACGGAGAACTGCAAAAGAGACATACCACAGCGGTGTGTGTGAGCACACATTGCTGGTACGTGCGGTTTTGTTTTATGCACTGACTAGGTGTATACGGCCACGCTTTGCTGTGGCTCAGTCTGTTTAAATGGAAAAGAAAGAAAAGAGATAACTCACGTGTCTACGACGTATGGGAACTAGATATACGTCCACCGAGCGAGGTGGCATAGTGGTTAGCACGCTGGACTCGCATTCGGGAGGACGACGGTTCAGTCCCGCGTCCGACCATCCTGATTTAGGTTTTCCGAGATTTCCCCTAAATCGCTCCAGGCAAATGCCGGGATGATTCCTTTGAAAAGACACGGGCGACTTCCTTCCCCGTCCTTCCCTAATCCGATGAGATCGATGACCTCGCACTTTGGTCTCTTCCCCAAAACAACCCAACTCTAGATATAAGTCCTAATCTGCTTCTCTTCTCTGTCAGTCGATCTCTCCCTCCATCTTTCTTTGCTCATCTCCTCGACCCTCCCCTCTCGTCCATCTTCCCCTCTCTCCCTCTCCCTCTCCCTCTTCTCCCTCTCAATCCTCTCTCTCTCTCTCTCTCTCTCTCTCTCTCTCTCTCTCTCTCTCTCCTCTCTCTCTCCCTCTCCCTCCCCCCTTCCCCCGCCATCTCTCTCTCTCTCTGTCTGTCTCTCTCTCTCTCTCTCTCTCTCTCTCTCTCTCTCTCTCTCACTCTCCTTTTTCTCCTTACCCCACTCTGTCCCCTCTGTCCATCTCCACTTTTCCTCTTTCTATGTTCATTTCCTCCAACCCTTCTGCCCATCTCCTCTTCCCCCTCTCACTCACCTTGAATCTTGTTTATTGTTATTGTAGTAGCAATGGTAGTAGTAATAGTAGTATTATTTCTAATCACAAACCGATAGGCCGCAAATACAACTTTTCTGTTTGCTAACAGCAGTTTACTATTGTATATATGTTAAAGAGTAAACAATAAATATGTGTCTAAACGTCGCTTACAGTTCAGCATAAAAATTTGAAATAGATCAGTACAGTACATTTTGATTTTTTGTTAATATCGTTTTCAATGAGACGCTTAAAGCAGTAAAAGAGTTTTGGTATTTGCGGAGAAAAATAACTGATGATGGTTGAAGTAGAGGGGATATAAAATGTAGACTGGCAATGCCAAGGAAAGCGTTTCTGAACAAAAGGAATTTGTTAACATCGAGTACAGATTTAAGTATCAGGAAGTCGTTTCTGAAAATATTTGTATGGATTGTAGCCATGTATGGAAGTGAAACATGGACGATAAATAGTTTGGTCAAGAAGAGAATAGAAGCTTTCGAAATGTAGTGCTACAGAAGAATGCTGAAGATTAGATGGATAGATCACGTAACTAATGAGGAGGATTGGGGAGAAGAGAAATTTGTGGCACAACTTGTCTAGAAGAAGGGATCGATTGGTAGGACATGTTCTGAGGCATCAAGGGATCACCAATTTAGTATTGGAGGGCAGCGTGGAGGGTAAACATCGTAGAGGGAGACCAAGAGATGAATACACTAAGCAGATTCAGAAGGATGTAGGCTGCAGTAGGTACTGGGAGATGAAGAAGCTTGCACAGGATAGAGTAAAATGGACAGCTGCATCAAACCAGTCTCTGGACTGAAGACCACAACAACAACATATATATATATAGTGACGATTATTGAACTAAATGAAAAGAAACGTAAATTAGTTACAAACTACAACGTGCACACACTTTATTCAACATGGAAATGCCACTACAGGTATTCGGATTTACGTTATTACATATTCGATATGCCTGCCACCATTGGCTATAGTGTGACACAGACGAATAGCGAAATTGTGCATGACCCGCTGAAGCGTCGGAACATCGCAGCTGTCGATGACCTCCCGAGTGGCTGTTTTAACCTCAGCAGTGATTCTGGGGTTGTTTCAGTAACCTTCACATCTTCTCTTTAATACAGACTCACAAAAGGAGTCGCATGTGTTCAAATCCGGAGAATATGTTGGCCAATCGAGTCCCATGACAGTGGCCGCTGGGTATCCCAAAACCAAAAAGTGTTCCCCAAAGTGCTCCTTCAGGACATGAAGCACGCTCCTGGGATAGAGTTCCGTCTTGCATGAACCACATCTTGTCGAAATCGGGGTAACTTTCGATAACGCGGATGAAATCATCTTCCAAAACCTATACGTACAGTTCAGTGGTCACCGTGCCATCAAGGAATATCGCATCGATTCCGTGACTGACAGTCACCCGGTGACGGTGAAGAGACTTCTCGATAGCGAACTGCCGATTCTCAGTCCCCCAAATGCACCACTTTTGCTTGTTGACGAACCCGTCCAAATGAAAGTGGGCTTCGTCGCCAAACCAAACCATAGTAATTCCCATCATTCCCCACCCCAACGGCGCAGTTTGAACGCCCTAACGCAAACCGTTCAAAGGTTATGACGGTTTTATTTCATATAGTTCAATAATTGTCACTCTGTATTTAAAAACCGATCGCTGTGGCCGAGCGGTTCTAGACGCTTCAGTCCGGAACCGCGCTGCTGCTACGGTCGCAGGTTCGAATCCTGCCTCGGGCATGGATGTGTGTGATGTCCTTAGGTTAGCTAGGTTTAAGTAGTTCTAAGTCTAGGGGACTGGTGATCTCAGATGTTAAGTCCCATAGCGCTTAGAGCCATTTGAACCAATCTAAAAGCAATCGGTCAAGAACTTTCGTAGATATACGGTTTTGAACAAACGAACATTCAACTTTTTGTAACGTTTCCCCTTTTATTACATATATATTACGTAAATATCAGACGGAGTTCTAATAGTTATACAAAGTACGTGAGTATTCTAACGCATTATTGTGCCAAAATTTCAAAGCACTCCGTGAAGACCTTTCGGAAATTTCATTCTCAAGAAAGAGTCAAACATGAATGTTTGTACTTCTACGTATGTAGAAACTGTATGTGTTTCTAATCACAAATCTCCGGAAGTTTTCGACCAAATGGTTTGCAAATTCCTCATAACGTTTCACTTGAATACGTGTGTGTTTTCATGTACATGTTTTTAATATATGAATATATATAGTTGTTCAATATGTATTGTATATAGTCATATATTAAAGAATCAGGTACCTAAAACACGCTCGTCTTAGAATTCAACGTTGTGGCAAAATTTCAAGTTAATAGGACAAGAGCTTTCGGAGATAAACGGTTTTGAATAAACGAACAGTTACGCTTTCATTTATATAGATGAGCCAGCATTATGACCATCTGCTTAATACAGGGTGTTAAGAAATTAGCAGTGCATTTGCATCACACATCGTTATTCACTGATGATGTTAAAAACTTTCATGGATCATGGAGAAGGGTAAATGTAAAGTTAAAAGCTTCTGGATTGTTAGACCGCGTCATATTTCCTTCTAAAATAATCGATGTTTCGATTCCTCTGCTGGGGTCTTCTTCAGGATGTTTCGGTGCCCACTATTGTTACAACACAGCCAGAGACCAGGTTCGCTTCCCGTTCTAAAGGGAAGTTTTCCCGCGTTTGTGTTGGAGAAGTGGGAGTATTGGTTGAAATTCTTGTGACTACCTTTAGTGGGCCATCATCATAGGCTGATATTCCCGCACTGGTGCAGAATAAGGGGCGTTATTGCCTAACTATTGTGGTTATTTTTTGTAGCCCATGGGTCCGAGAAGCTGTAGAAATTCCCAAGAACGTATATAATTGCAATAAAGAGGATGGCTATAGGCTTCCGGCATCGTGGCTCCCCGCTATCAAGCAAGTGAAAAGGTGGCCGCGGTGTGCGAGCAATACAAACAACGCGCTGCAAGTCACCTCGGCGGACAATAATGTTATTGGTAAACGTTCCCACTCTCGTGCTCTATTAGCTTCGCATCTAGCCAACGAGGACAGCCAACCAATAGCAGTAGGAAGAATTTCAACCAATAGCTCTTCTCCTGCGTAAGTGTTGAATAGTGCCATTTTATGCAATGACGATGGGCCACCAATAGTATCCACAATAGTTTAGCTAATAACACCCCTTCTTCTGCATCAGCGCGGTAATAGCCTATGACGATGGCCCACTAATGGTAGCCACAGGAATTTTAACCAACATTCCCACTTCTCCAGCAAAAACGCGGAAAACCCCCTTTATAAGAGAACAGCGACACTGGTCTCAGTGTTCTAGCAGTAGTGGACTCCGAAACATCCCGAAGAAGATCCCAGCAGAGGGGTCGAAACGTCGATTATTTTGCAAGGAAATATGACGCGGCCTAACACCCCAGAAGTTTTTAACGTGAGTGACAACGGTCACGAAAGCCTGCAGATTTACATACGGGTAAATGTGTCAATTTCAGGTCACGGACCCTGACCTGGAAACTACCGAGACGAAAGCTACAAGCGAAAGTCATTCTGACACCTTCGGCAGTGGAAAACACTTACCAGTGCTATTGTTACCACGACTGTAGTGTAGACAACTTCAGAGATGGTTCTATGGTCAAATTAAAAAAAAGAGTAGTCTGGTAAACGTGTGCTCTAAAATACTTAACTTAAGTGGTTTGACCACATCTTCGATATTGTGAAACAAATCTATTCGACTGCAACCTGTTTGCTTTCCATATTTTGGGAGGAGTTAGTATGGTCCAAAACAAGAAAAAATTATCTAGTAAATATGGGCTTTACAATGCATACGTTAAGAGTTATGAGCACTTGTTCAGTAGAGGAAATGTGTTTCAAAGTACCAGACATGAGCAAGTGTCAATAGCTCTTAAGGTATATATTTTAGAGCTCCTTTTGTTCTTGTTTTGGTTGATAGCAATACCTCTGAAAGCTAGTTACAATATTAGCAACAACAGTACCCACTACACATGTTCCACTGTCGAGGGTATCACAACGATTTTCGCATAACATTCTTTGGCTTTGTCGTTTCCGGACTAGGGTCACTCACTACATTTGCCCATCTCCATCATCCCTGGAAGTTTTTAACATCATGAGTGAATCACAATGTGTGATGTAAATGCACTACAAATTTCTTAACACCCTGTTCGTGACATTAGCACTTGATATTTCTCTATGTCGGAAGTGACGTCCACGGATGGCTATTCAAGTCTGAACCCGCTTACGTTTGTTGAAAAACACTCTCTGGAGGTCGAATTGTTAGATTCTTTCCACGTACGCTGTTATTTCAGCTTTTAAGTCACGAGGTGCGCATGGGCGGTTTCGATACACTACAGATTTAGCTGCTCTCCAAAGGAAAAAAGTCTATTGATGGAAAGTCCAGTGAACGAGAAGGCCTTAATTTCTTTGAGATGACACGTTCCGAAAACAGATTTCTATCAGGAGATGCGAAGCGTTGTTAGATGTATACACAGTAGCGCCATCTTGTTCAAACCATGAGTAAGTGGTTACGTCTTCCTTCAGCTGGTCAATGAAATCGTGGATCACCAAACAATAACGTTCACCGTTTATGGTTTCTTCAAAAAATAAAGGCCCAATAATGCGCCGTTACGAGTTTGCTACCCACACACCAATTTTATGAGCGTCCAAAGGCGTTTAAAACACACCACGAGGATTGTTTGCTGTCCATAGTCGTGCGTTAAAACGACCAGGGAATTGGAAGCAGGCCTCCTCTGTACAGAAAGTGACATCAATGGTGAAACTATAAAAATAAACCATTTGCAATAATGGATTCACTTTTCATGAACCGCAGCTTTCAGTTCTTGCACTTCTGTAACTTTATAAGAAAACGATTTCAATTTTTTCCCAACCGCCTTATGTGGAGGAGTGATTTTTCCAGGCACTGCTGCATAGTCAGACATACCCAACAGCTTTTGTTCGTTTAGTTTAGATGGTCTTCCAGTTCGTACTACATCTAACACTGAACCTATCTCCGAAATTTCTCAGTACGTCGACGAACCAGATTACGATGATGCATAGCAGTTTCCACGAATTTTTCAGCTAATGCCTCCTGAAGCAACGAGAATTTTGTCTAAATCATCTTGCATCTTCGTAAAGTCACTCAACTTCGATACTTTACTGTATACCTCAGTATCACCAGCAAACAATCGCAGATTGCTGTCCACCCTGTCTGCCAAACCTTTTATGTATATAGAGGAAATGCAACAAGTCTAGTTCCATTTGGCAGTACAGTGACAGCAAGTACTGAACAGCGTCGGGGATCTAAGTTCCAAACAAGAAGCGCCATGGTAGACCATGTTAGAGGAAGCAAAATTCTGTGAGTGACTGTTCGTAGTTGCTGCAATGTGCTATCAGATGAGGCTGCTACTCAAACAGCTTGGTGTAGTTTCTGGTGGTCGCTCAGCTTTGGAATTGCTCGCAGTGGCTCAGCAGACTGAAAAGGCAGAGCAGACGAGCACCATCCTATATACATGCCTTTTGGAGTGGTATCACCTCGATGCTTCGATAGCACATGATGCATGGAGGCGAAGTAGTCCTTCCGATTGTGAAATTGTTGCTTAGGTAGCATGTGCCTCTGGTCTCGACTCTGGCACCTCCCATGGGAAAGCTAGAGCCGCCTGTTTCTGTGGAGCTGGCTGAAGTTCCGCACGAAAAGAGACTGGTGTGTTTTGGAAATAATCCTGCTTGTTAAGGTTGATACGCCGTGGCTGCTGTGTTATCGTCACCTGGATCTGCCAAGGGAGTGTTTTCTGTGAAGCAGGAGCACAGGCAACTTGCAGACCATGCCTGTGCTGCGGGTAGCCGCGGTCGCAGGGGAAGGACTGGGCTACGTAGGGGAGTGTCCCCTGTGAAGCAGTAGCACAGGCAACTTGCAGACCATGCCTGTGATGCGGATAGCGGTGATCGCAGGCGAAGGACAGGGCCACATCAGACTGTGCTGCTGGACAATTGTCGTTGAAAGCTGACTTAATTCTCTGCAGTGCACTGCACAGCCAATGCTGGATTGATAACCCACATTCTCGTTGATAGGACTGTCTGCCACATGTACTGTATATGCATGGCCTCTCTAAAAATACAATTTTAGAATGGTGATGCTAAGGATGCTACTTGTCATAGGACACGTGATGCCTCGATTTCAGGCAGTGCTCCTCTGCCGCTTCTTTGTCAGGTTGGCACAGGAGTGTACGTCTATGGTGTGCAGCACAAAGTTCTTGCACGATGCGACATGTCTATGAATGTAAGATTTCCCAAACTAGTATCCAATCTTATGTACGCCACGTTTTCTATGCCCAAAATCGCCTTACACAGAGTACAATACATTGCTTAATTTGGCTGTTCACGAGAATGGTACTGAATGATGTCTCTCTTGAGGATGCTTTCTTTTGTTGAAGAAATGGCGCCCGGAAACGGTAAGAAGGTTATTTCATCTTTATTTAAGGGAGAGATGCCAAAATTGTGCACTTGTCAGATTTTATTTCTTATAGCCCACAGAGTGAGTTAGAATATTAGATATGTATTAACAGGGACAGTTAAACAAGAAGAATAGCCCTGACCCACGCTGACTTCTACTGCCATGTAGCAGTGCTTCTCAGTCGCTCCTGGAGTACTGGTTATTCATCGTATTTTACTGTATTCATGAGTCAATCTACAATGGATGGATGCCTGGCTCACAGTGTATACAGAGCACCCCCATTCAGTGAGTTCCGTCGCCACTATCGAACCATCACCTTGTGGCAAAAAGATATTTGGTGGTAAAGACTCTTGTCCATAGATCTCGAACACCTTCTGACAAGAAGAACTTCGCTGAAGAATTACAACGCCTACGAATAGTGTTTTGAAAGGATGGGTACTCAGATTATCAAACTGAACGGGCGATGCAGTCAGTATCAATAACGTCTGAGGAAGGGATTGAGAATAAAACTGATGAAGAGAAGGCAAAATTGACTTGTCTACGTTATACTGTCCGAATATCAGGTAGACTCCTACGGAAACGTGGAATCCAGTCGATCTGTCTCCCATCAACTAAGATAAAAAGTTGTCTTTCTAATATTGAAGGCGGTCGAAGTTTCCAAAAGTTGGATTTGTATTGTATTCCATGCTAATGTGACATGTGCTAACCTACGTTGTGCAGAAATGCAGGGAATATAAGCGACACACCCTACTAAAACAACGCAACATATTGCAAAACGATTTAGGAAAGGTACCCGTATGGTGCGAAATTTGGCAATTGACCATAAATATTAAAAAGCCTGAGGTTATCCACATGATCAATTCATTAAACCTCGGTTAAACCACAAATCAGCTGTAAATTAAACTAAATACCTAGGAATTGCAGTTACCAACAACTTAAATTTCTAAGAACGCGTAGAAAATGTTGGGGGCAGGCCAACCCAAGACTGCGTTTTATTGGATGGACGCTTAGGAAATATAACAGACCTATTAAGGAGGCTGCCTACACTACACTTGTCCGTCCTATTTTAGAATCGTGCTGCGCGGTGTGGGATCCTTACCAGATACGACTGACGGAGATCATCGAGAAATATCAAACAAGGGCAGCACGTTTTGTTCTATTGTGAATTAGGAGAGAGAGTATGACTCAACAAGATGCAGTATTTAGGGTGACATCATTAAAACAAAGGCGTTTTTCGTTGCGACAGAGTCTACTTTGAAAAGCAAAAGAGCGTCAAAGGATGAAGGTGGTGGTTCGCAACCTGGACGTAACAGTCCCCTGAGGGGTAAAAATATATGTTTTGAGGAGTAAAAACCAAACGACTACATTCACTTTCAGTCACGAAACTAAATTATTTTCAGAATATCATTACTACTACCACAATTTTGTCACATTCTAATACCGATTATATCAGTTTTCAGTAATTACAGTTTCTCAATTAGTATCATTAATGCTGTGGAGGTAGCATGTTCCTCACATAGTCTACCCACTACACACACACTGTGATTTGTCCGGTACATCGCTGACGAAATGTGAGAAACACACTTTAAAAAATTGTAAGTAGGCAGTTTAGGTTTTTATGTTGGTAACGCCACGTAGCGCTCTGTATGAAAATCGCTGACTGCGCTGTGTGCAGTCTGTGGCTGGTTGGAGTCATTGTTGGAGTATTCGGTATTGTAGTGTCGGGCAGTTGGATGTGAAAGCGCGTAGCGTTGGGCAGTTGGAGGTGAGCCGCTAGCAGTGGTGGATGTGGAGAGAGAGAGAGAGATGCCAGAGTTTTGAGGGGTTACTATAAGCGGACGATCTGGACGTATGTCCTCCAGAAAAAGGAAATTTGTACAGATGGTTGTCATGAATTGATAGATATGTATGATGACTTTTGAACATTTTGAGATAACATTGTTTGTTCTCTATCAAAATCTACTATGCCTATCAGTAGTTAGTGCCTTCAGTAGTTAGAATCTTTTATTAGCTGGCAGTATTGGCGCTCGCTGTATTGCAGTAGTTCGAGTAACGAAGATTTTTGTGAGGTAAGGGATTCATGAAAGGTATAGGTTATTGCTAGTCAGGGCCATTCTTTTGTAGGGACTGTTGAAAGTCAGATTGTGTTGCGCAAAAAATATTATGTGTCAGTTTAGTGATGATCAGTATAAGTAAAGAGAAAACTGTTTGAGTACGTTGAGGTTTGCTCAGCTATTTGAAAATCATATAACATGGAAGTTTACCAGCACAGTCATTGATAATTTTTCAAGGGGACGTTTCAAAATGCTAAATATATCAAGAAAATGCCTTCTATAAGTTGTAGATAGTGCCTGCAGTAGTCCAAAAATTGCTTCATTACTCGCTTCGAGACAGATAAATGAATTAATTGATAGTACGACACACCAAAGGCCTTCTATACTACTGTACACATCTTATGATTATTATTATTAGAGTGGTTAGATACAAAGCAATAATAACAAGAAGTCGGTCAGTTTCTGACAGTTCAGAAGTAAGGAGTGCAGCAATGAATTACGAACAGTAAGCACAGTGCACACATCTGAACTATGTTGATTTTAAATGCGACTGTAGTGTGCAGGTCAAGCACGTGGCGCAGTGGAGAGGAGTAATGCAGGGGAAGCATTGTCTATCCCCACTAAGGATAGTTAGCATTCTTTTCTGAGAAAGAGGTAGCACATCCGATGCACCACCAATTTTTCTTTCATGCATTCACACACACACACACACACACACACACACACACATACACACACACACACACACACACACACACACACACACACCGAGCGAGGTGGCGCAGTGGTTAGCACACTGCACTCGCATTCGGGAGGACGACGGATCAAATCCACGTCCGGCCATCCTGATTTGTGTTTTCCGTAAATCTCTTCAGGGAAATACCGAGATGGTTCCTTTGAAATTCCATGATCGACTTCCTCCCCCATCGTTCCCTAACCCAATGGCCTCGCTGTTTTGTCCCCGCCACTAAATCAACAAAACCAACAAACAAACAAACACACACACACACACACACACACACATACACATTATCATATCTTTCATCATTTAAAAATTAGAAGTGTTCCAAGAAAAGTCTTTGATTCTAAAGTTTAGTTAGGCGCTGAAGTTGATGATAATGTGTGGGGGGGGGGGGCGGGGGGGGGTCGGGGTGAGGCAACAGATGGTAGAGAGGGGGAAGTACCAGCACTTTAATGGTTTAACAAAGGTTGGGAACCATTGAGCCGTACGTAATCCCTCAGCCGCATATAGTGGCGTGAGACCAAGTTGATGGGCTCATTTGGGGGAGGGGACGAAACAGCGAGGTCATTGGTCCCAGCCGGCCTCTGGTGGCCGAGTGGTTCTAGGCGCTTCAGTCTGATACCACGCGACCGCTACGGTCGCAGGTTCGAATCCTGCCTCGGGCATGGATGTGTGTGATGCCCGAGGCAGGATTCGAAACTGCGACCGTAGTGGTCGCGCGGTTCCAGACTGTAGCGCCTAGAACCACTCGGCCACCTCGGCCGACTCGAAAAATTGTCCATAAATTGAAAGCAACAGCTCGGCGAAACACCCAGAAGGGCAGCATCAATCTGTGAAAATCTTGTTGCAAACATGTTGGAGACTGGGTAAGGCCGGAGCCACACGAGCGGATTGTTTCCGCAACGGTCGACGGCCTGCGGCTAGACGCAGAGTCCTGTACCCATGCGGCTAGCTGCGGAATGTTCGTGCGGAGAGCCAAATATCTAGTCATCTATTTTGTCTCGAAAAAAATTGTTTCATGTAAACGAAGGAAAGCTGCATCCGTCCATGTAGTTAGTTTCTCATTACAACTTATACTTTTCGTGTAAAAAATTAAAAACCACTGTTTTGGAATTCGTCTGTGTTCTGCGCTACGCAGTCTCTCTCATTCGATTGTGAGGAAACTATTCGACGAAAAATATTTATTTTTACGCGTGTTATAGCCTGATATCACAGCTTGATAACGAACTGGTTTTCTTTTCGCTGCTGCCCATGGTTATCGTGATACATCACAATTAAGTAAAATACAGCGCGTATTTTGAAAAGTTTGCAGTAAAAAACGTCGTCGCTGGCTACTTTGCGTTTGGTGCATTTGAGGTCGTATAATGCTGCGTACGAATTGTAGCTAAGATATCGAAATTGTTTTTAACATTGGAAGGAGAGCCATATCTCTTTCCAGTCTCGAGTAATCGAGTGATATATATTGGCGCTTGGCCGCAGCTGCCTACGGCGCACCACGCACGAAGGTTATTCTCGCTCACAATGCAGAGTTGTGCTGCGTTTATTTTCCGCATGTCGTCTATGATTTGCTTTATGTGTCATTTTTTCTTGTCTACACTGTTTCATTCACGAAACATTAAATAACTATTATCAACACAATTTTTAAGAAAGTAAGTAAAGTCGACCTGGTAACTGTTTACCTTGCGATTAAATGACAATAGAGACGAGAAAAAAATACACTTTTCATTCTAGTAGAGCGCGAAATGTTCTTAGAATGAAGATAGTTCGCGTCGTAGCCGCGAGGAGGCCAAGCAAATAGACTGATTTGTTCTCTCCTTCTTTTTTTTGTTTAATCTGGTAGTCGCGATGGATGCTCGACACTGCGCAGTAGGGTTAAAAATACTGAAAAAGAGAAAAATACACCGAAAGTACTGGGTGCATCCAGTGGTGAGTAGTCGGTTGTTGCAAGGAGCGTTTCACGTTATATTTAACGATCTACGAGAGGATGAAATGAAATTTTGTAACTATTTCCGAATGTCTTTCTCAAGCTTCGATGAATTACATCACACGCTTAGAAACGCTTTACAGAAGCAAGACACGAACATGAGACTCGCTATACCTTCAATGGAAATGCTTGCTATAACTTTAATGTAAGTGAATTCTAATGTGTAAGTATCCTGTCTCAGCCAAAAATTATCTCAGCTAAAATTAAAGAAACCCAGTAATGTCTATCACTAGTTTTAACAACACTTTCACACTTTCATTTCAATTTAAAAAAAAAAGATAATTATTAGGTCAATAAACGAACAAGTTTAATTCTGTTTTCTTTATTAATGAAATGTTAGACGTAAATCTGTCTTTTGAGGATAAGAAACATCGATTAACTTTAAATGAAGGTGACAAGAACCCCAGCTGGTCAGCGTACACGTATTTTAATATTCTTACTGCTTCTGAACCAGATTTCTTCACTTTCCTTACATATTTCCGATAATAGTCCCTAATGTTACGCCACTTTTGTTGTGCCTTCTGGCCTACAAAGGAGAAAAAAAGGAAACTGAAATTTAACGTAACTTTAAAATCTTTAACATCATTAAATAATGACTAAATATTGAACGTAATTTTTATACATTTATATCTTTGGTTTTAGGTATTTGGCTACTGGTTGTCACTTAGTTGATCTGCACTATACATACAGAATAGGCAAGTCAACAACCAGTGACATAGTGAGGAAAATGTGCTGTGCGATTTGGGGCTGCCTGTGTGACAAGTGTCTGCCTCGGCCGACAGAGGAGGAGTGGAAGAATATTCCCAATGGATTCCAAATCCATTATTCTAAAAGTGGACGAAAAACTTACCAACGGATTTTTTCTCTGTGCTTGAATGATCTGCGAAATCATAGAATAATGCACAGCAGATTTCATGCCATGCTGCATCCTTCTTATGTCTGTCTTTGTATTCCTCGGTCCTTACATCCCAAATACAAGGCATTTTTTCCATTTCCATTATCAGAATCTCCATATCTATTTTCTCAATGTCTAGTGGGCACATCGTGGGAGTCACTTTGTAGTCACACGGAACGGAGCACGCAACTGCCTGCTGCAAATGGCCACTCTACTCCGCTCTCAGCACTGACTGCTGTCAGCTGGCCCTTCTCCGCACACCTGTCGCACCGCCCGTGTGAAATGCCCAATTGATTCTCATGGCCCATAGCGCTGCGGTGTGCCGCAGCGGGTTTTCCGCCTCGCTATGGGCGATGCGGCTGGCAAGCGGCAAAATTCCGCAGCCGCAGACGTTCCGCGCCGTGTGGACTGCTGCATCTGCCCCATGCGCCATAGCGGTGCAGTCATTTACGGCGCGTCTGACGTTCCGCAGCTATTCCGCTCGTGTGGCCCCGGCCTAAAGGCCTGGCCAGACAGAATGCGGCCTGGCCGTCCGGCCTGTGGCCTTGAGCCGCAGCCGGCAGGCCGCACTGTTGTATCGCTCGTTACTGTATGGCGGCGGTCACACAGAGTGCGGCTCTGACGCACCGGCAGCCGGCCTGCCGCACCGGCCGCCGCCGGGTTGTCACAGATTACAGATTCGCCGCAAGCCGGAGCGGCTGCTTGCTTCTGTTGGCGCATTCAACTGCTCTGCTGTCACACTAGAAGCAGCGGCGTGAGGCGGTTCTTGTCTTGCAGCTCGTAGTGAATGCATCGTGGACACAGAAAGACTTTTATAGAGGAGGTGAGAGAATACAACTTGTATGATACACGCGATCCTGATTTGGAGGTAGAATACTTTTGCTTTCGATATACTCATGATAGAAAGCTTAATTCTCAGAAAAAGTGTTGTCACTGTGACGTCCATAACTTCCAATATGAACTACTGTAAACACCGTAGTATGGATCAACTATCGCCAGGAGAACTAGCTAAAAGAACTGTTTGTAACAGAACAACTGCGATCCACTATGCTTCGGGCATTTTAACCTGATAGGCCTTCCGTCTATGCTTCCAAGGCAGTCCGGAAATCCCCAAAGTTCTAGAAATCCTCCTTCAGATTTCTTCCACATCTCTGTTGTAGGAGTATGTAAATACTTGGGCTGTAGAACAGTCCATATTGCCTGGCACACTTATATCTGAGACTGTTGAACGTCCTAACCGAAAAGAGAAAGCTATGGTCTGGTGACTGTCGCCTGTAGTCAAGTATCTGGAAAAGATTAAAATCTGTTATGCCGATAGAACGAATGGATAAGTTAACGACCAAAGATATGTTTGTTTAAATTCAATGACAATGGCATGAATACAATGAAACAAAACAATCTATTAAGTAGAAAGTTCTCTCTAGCGGGACATACGGAACTAGATGTTACTATCGTTTGCTGTATTCGTAAACACTGCAAATAAATTTATCACTCCACTCGTAACTACGTTGTGGGATCGCACTTTCTTCCGCCGAACCTTTCATATGATACAGCAAAACTGAAATGGAATAATTTATGTGACTTCTGTTTGAAGCACAGAGAGGCCACAAACGGTAAAACTTACCTCAAACAAATGGTTAGCCTGTGCCTCGTGTCAATTGGCTTTCTTCAGTTCGTTGTGCACTTCTCGGTGCTACCTTTTTATCAGGCGATGCATTTCCTCGAAACATTCTCGTGACATACGAAAATATTTGAAGAACGTATCTTCGTCAGACTCTTAGATCAATATACAGACGATGGTATTCTCCTAAGCTTTCTCTCTTGCTATTAATGTCGTGCACCCAACATCTCCTCTTCTTAGTGCCATTTCGTATCGCTAGTGCGAGCTACTCATTTCCACAATTAAAAAAAAAAAAAAAAAAACTCGCACAAAGATAACGCGTCCCGTGTGAGGATTCCAAATCGTCTAACGCCAAGACAATCGCGCTACGCATGCAAGCTTAATAATGGGGTTCGGCCCTTTACACAGTGTAACAGCTGACGCATCTAGAGTCGCTGCGGCCGGCCGTTGCCTGTGTGGCGTCCCTGGCCGCTGACGGATCCGGCCCACCGCTCCGCCGTCCGTCGCAGCGGCAGGCCGGATTCTGTCTGGCCAGGCCTTAAGTGAGCGCGAGCTGCGACGCGCTGTTGCTAGGATACGGGAGGGTTGACGTACACGGCACGAAGCCGTCCGGCCGGCATATCAGAGTGGGCGGCAGTCGCTGTGGAGCGTCACCCGCGCGATGTCTGGCAGCCGACGCGGGCGCGCGCGTCCGCTGCCGTGTCCTGCAGCACGAGGCCCTCAATAATGCAGCCCCCACTCTCGCTGACGGACGGACTACAGGGCCGCTATGAAAGTATCATGGCGGCCAGCCTCCGACCCTGCCCAGCTAGCGTCAGCATCAGCCCCAGCCCTGTCACCCGCTGCAGCAACCCACCCTCCCAGCTGCACAATTCAGCGGCGCACGTCGGCGCTTCAAGTTTTCATCGGCCGGGACCCTCGTCGAGGCTACGGGCGCGCCTCGCCTAGATCCACTCAAGAGGACCGCAGTACTGCTCAGAGAAGGCGAGCCACGCCATAATCACTACCCCAGGCTACTTATTTGTTTTCCACGTTCTTCTAACTCTGAAACTATCATTGAGACGTATGTGTTCCACAGAGAACCAGTTTTATGTTACACTACTGGCCAGTAAAATTGCTACACCAAGAAGAAATGCAGATGATAAACTGGTATTCATTGGACAAATATATTATACTAGATCTGACATCTGATTACATTTTCACGCAATTTGGGTGCATAGATCCTGAGAAATCAGTACCCAGAACAACCACCTCTGGCCGTCATAACGGCCTTGATACGCCTGGGCATTGAGTCAAACAGAGCTTGGATGGCGTGTACAGGTACAGCTGCCCATACAGCTTCAACAAAATACCACAGTTCATCAAGAGTAGTGACGGGCGTATTGTGACGAGCCAGTTGCTCGGCCACCATTGACCAGACGTTTTCAGTTGGTGAGAGATCTGGAGAATGTGCTGGTCAGGGCAGCAGTCGAACATCTTCTGTATCCAGAAAGGCTCGTACAGGACCTGCAACATGCGGTCGTGCATTATCCTCCTGAAATGTATGGTTTCGCAGGGATCGAATGAAGGGTAGAGCCACTGCTCGTTGCACATCTGAAATGTAACGTCCACTGTTCAAAGCGTCGTCAATGGGAACAAGACGCGACCGAGTCGTGTAACCAATGGCAGACCATACCATCAAGCTCGGTGATACGCCAGTATGGCGATGACGAGTTCACGCTTCCAATGTGCGTTCACCGCGATGCGACCATCGTGATGCTGTAAACAGAACCTGGATTCATCCGAAAAAATGACGTTTTGCCATTCGTGCACCCAGGTTCGTCGTCGAGTACACCATCGCAGGCACTCCTGTCTATGATGCAGCGTCAAGGGTAACCGCAGCCATGGTCTCCGAGCACATAGTCCATGCTGCTGGAAACGTCGTCGAACTGTTAGTGCAGATGGTCTTGCAAACGTCCCCATCTGTTGACTCAGGGATCGAGACGTGGCTGCACGATCCGTTACAGCCATGCGGATAAGATGCCTGTCATCTCGACTGCTAGTGATACGAGGCCATTGGGATGCAGCACGGCGTTCCGTATTACCCTCCTGAACTGACGGATCCCATATTCTGCTAACAGTCATTGGATCTCGATCGACGCGAGCAGCAATGTCGCGATACGTTAAACCGCAATCGCGATAGGCTACAATCCGACCTTTATCAACGTCGGAAACGTGATTGTACGCATTTCTCCTCCTTACACGAGGCATCAGAACAACGTTTCACCAGGCAACGTCGGTCAAGTGGTGTTTGTGTATGAGAAATCGGTTGGAAACTTTCCTCATGTCAGCACGTTGTAGGTGTCGCCACCGGTGCCATCCTTGTGTGCATGCTATGAAAAGCTAATCATTTGAATATCACAGCATCTTCTTCCTGTCGGTCAAATGTCACGTGTGTAGCACGTCATCTACCTTGTGTTGCAATTTTAATGGCCAGTAGTATATTTATCTACACCTCTACATCTACATGGCTACTCTGCAAAATCACAGTTAAGTGTCTGGTAGACGGTCCATCAGACCACAATCAGAAAAATTCTCTTTTATTCCACTCTCGAACAGCGTTTCGAAAAAACGAACTCTTTCGGTGCGAGCTCTTATTTTATTATGACTATCGTTTCTTCCTACGTACGTGGGCATCAACGAAATATTTTCACTTTCAGAGGAGAAAGCTGATTGAAATTTCGTGAGAAGATCCCCTCCCACAGCGAAAAACGCCTTTGTTTTAATGATGTCCACCCCAAATCCTGTATCATATCTGTTGCTCTCTCTCCCCTATTTCTTGATAGTATAAAATGAGCTGCTCTTCGTTGAACTTCCTCGACGTACTCCGTTAATGCTATCTTGTAAGGATCCCAGACTGCGCATCAGTATTCTAAATGAGGACAGACAGGTGTAGTTAAATACGAAATAACACATAGAAAATATTGTGGGGAAAGCGAACCAGAGACTGCCTCTTATTGGCGAAACACTTGGAAGATGCAACAAATAACTGTAGAGGCTTATTTAGTAGATCTGTAGCATCTTCAAAGTGATTTACGAAAGTCTCTGATTCGCCTTACTCATAATATTTTCTGCGTGTTATTTCCGATTTAAATTCGTTTTAATTGTAATTTACACCTATTTCGTTGAATTTACGGCCTCTAGATTTAATTAATTTATCCTGAATCCGAAATTTAACGCGTTTCTTTTAGCACTCTTTTGGATGACCTCACACTTTTCAATAATTTGGGTCAACTGCCAATTTTCACACCATACAGATATCTTCTCCAAATGAATTTCCTAATTACTTTAGTAGACAATAAACGGCAGAATCACCTGCAAACAATCTAAGACGGCTGCTCAGATTGTCTTGTAAATCGTTTATATAGATAAGGAAGAGCAGCGAGCCTATAACACTACTTTGGGGAGAGCGAGAAATCATTTCCGTTTCACTCGATGACTTTCCGACAACTACTACGAACTCTGACTCCTCGGACACGAAATCACAAATCCATTCACCAAAGGGAGACGATATTCCATAAGTAAAAGCCGCTTGAGAGGTACGGTCTCAAAAGCCTTTTAGAAATTTGGAAATACGGAATCAGTTTGAATTCCCTTGCCAAACACTCAATATATCGTTATACTGAAGACTTAATTGTGTTTCACAAGAACGATGTTTTCTAAATCCGTCTTGACTGTGCGTCAATAGACCGTTCCCTTCGAGGTAATTCATAATGTTCGAGCGCAATATATGTTCAAAATCTTGCTGCATATCGAGTTAATGATATTGGCCTTTAATTTAGTGTCTTACTCCTAGTGCCTTTCTTGAATATTGCTGTGACCTATGCAGCTTCCCAGTCTTTGAGTACGAATCTTTCGTCGAGTGAGCTGATGTATATGATTGTTAAATATGGAGCTATAGCATGAGCATATTCTTGGTATACAATTGGGACAAGGTGGCTTGATTTTATTAAGTGATTTAAGTTGCTTCAGTACTCCGAGGGTATCTACTTCTAAGTGACTAAGGTTGGCAGCTGTTCTTGATTCAAGTTCTAGAATGTTTATTTTGTCTTCTTTGGTGGAGAAATTTCGGAATGCACTAAACACAGCCTTCCGAAATTTCTTCACCAAAGTAGATGAAGTAACAATCTAGAATTCGAATCAAGAACAGCTGCCAACCTTAGTCACTTAGAAGTAGATACTCTCGGAGTAGTGAAGCAACTTAAATCACTTAATAAAAGCAAGCCATTGCTAAAGTCCGCTTCAGCAGCACTGTTATCAATATTATTTCCGTTGATAACACGCAGGAAAGGCGTGCCGCTAGCATACTTTACATACGACCAAAACCTCTCTGACTTTTCTGCCAGATTTTGAGACAGAGTTTCGTTATGGAAGCTATTATAAGCATTTCGCTATGTATCAGAGTCTCCCTTGTAAATGAAAGATTGTCAAGGGTTTGTAGAGTTATAATTACAGACTGAAGCGCATTGTTAACAATCTGGTGGCTACACATCTCGCCATATGGAAATGCCATTGTTTGCTTTCCTTATCCCACTTGCAAAGGAAATTAACTCATTAGAAAGAAAGACGCCATTGTCAAAAGAAATAGTGCTGCTGAACATCCAAGTGTTCTGTACAAATGTGTGGTTATATTCCAGTTGTTTCAAAGAAAATGCCTTTTTTGTATGCTGCACATCGAAATTTTTATTTGTGCACCCAGACGCGTTTCGCCTTTTTTTACAAGGCATCTTACACGATTTGTACATTTTTACACGTAGGTTATGGTTTCACATCTAGGCTACAGACTTAAAAATAGTTCCTAAACGTTTTTTATGAAATGGAAAGATACTTACAGGTAACTTCTAATTCATTGCAACTAAGTAAACTGCTTTTTCTCATCTCGCAACCAGGTCGACATCTTAGTTTACTTTCAGTTCAAAGTTTACGTAACAGCTCACTGTAACTGCCATCTTTTTACTACAGAATTTCATTTGTTTTTCTAAGTGTTACCAACATTCCCAACAAAACGCCAATGTTCGCAGTGGTGCTCAAAGGGATCACCCAGACCAAAAAAAGCTCGCATGTCGAAGTCAAAAGTGAAATGCCTGCTTGTGCGGTTCTCCGATTCCAAGGGAATTGTTCATAAAGAATGGGTGCTTCCTGGACAAACAGTTAAACAATATTACTAAAAATAAATTTTAGAAAGACTTTGTAAAAGAGTTCTTCGTGTCCGTGCCAACATTGCTGATAATTGGATTCTGCATCACGATAATGCGCCATCCCATACTGCTCTGTCAGTACAGCAAATTTTAACCTCAAAACAAATTTCAGTACTACCAGAGCCACCTTATTCACTATGTATCGCTCAGTGCGACTTTTTTCTATTTCCAACAGTCAAAACGGCGGTCAAGACACAAGATGTCCAAAAAGCTGTGACGAGGGTCTCGGAGGATATTACAGAAGATGAGTTCCAGAAATTTTACCATCAATGGCAGAAGCGCTGGAAAAAGAAGGGAACTACTTTGAAGGATACAACACTATACTTGACTAAGACGGCAAGCACCACTTTTTTTCACATCAGTCTCATTACTTTATTGTCGCACCTCGTACGTATAGAACAAGGCCGGTCCTATCACACTTTCCTGTGCCACACCTGTCGATACCTTTGTCATCGATAAAATCTCGCCGTCCAGGAAAAAGTATTGGGATCCATACCGAGGTGACAAAAGTCGCGGGATACCTCTTAATATCATGTAGGACTTCTTTGTACCTCTATGAATTCACCTACTATATTTTTCCCAAACTCCCGTTTGTTTTCAGTTACCTGCGTAACTATAAATGTTGCATCTGCAGTTGATTTTCTAGGTCGCCACCATTGCTGTACTTCTGTTAACTGTGTTTCTATCTTGTTCCTATTCTGCAAAATCATTTTTTCTTAAATCTTCATATACTGGCACAGTAATGCTATTCCTCTGTAGTTGCCAAAGAGTACCTTGCTACCTTTCTTTTAAAAAATTACAATTAGTTGTAGAATTTTTGAACACATATTATGTACGATTATAATGACTTTTCTGGAGACTAGAAATCTACTCTGTAGGTATCAGCATCGGTTTCGAAAAAGGCTGTCGTGTGAAACCCAGCTCGCGCTATTCGTTCACGGGACTCAGAGGGCCATAGACACGGGTTCCCAGGTAGATGCCGTGTTTCTTCACTTCCGAAGGGCGTTTGATACAGCTCCCCACAGTCGCTTAAAGAACAAAGTCAGAGCATATGGATTATTAGACCAATTGTGTGATTGTATTGAAGAGTTCCTAGATAACAGGACGCAGCATGTCATTCTAAATGGAGAGAACTCTTCCGAAGTAGGAGTGGTTTCAGGTGTGCCGCAGGGGACTGTCGTAGGACCGTTGCTATTCACAATACAGGGTGTTACAAAAAGGTACGGCCAAACTTTCAGGAAACATTCCTCACACACAAAGAAAGAAAATATGTTATGTGGACATGTGTCCGGAAACGCTTACTTTTACTTCTCTTCAAATCACATTAATCATGGAATGGAAACACACAGCAACAGAACGTACCAGCATGACTTCAAACACTTTGTTACAGGAAATGTTCAAAATGTCCTCCGTTAGCGAGGATACGTGTATCTACCCTCCGTCGCATGGAATCCTTGATGCGCTGATGCAGCCCTGGAGAATGGCGTATTGTATCACAGACGTCCACAATACGAACACGAAGAGTCTCTACATTTGGTACCGGGGTTGCGTAGACAAGAGCTTTCAAATGCCCCCAGAAATGAAAGTCAAGAGGGTTGAGGTCAGGAGAGCGTGGAGGCCACGGAATCGGTCCGCCTCTACTAATCCATCGGTCACCGAATCTGTTGTTGAGAAGCGTACGAACACTTCGACTGAAATGTGCAGGAGCTCCATCGTGCACGGACCACATGTTGTGTCGTACTTGTAAAGGCACATGTTCTAGCAGGACAGGTAGAGTATCCCGTATGAAATCGTGATAACGTGCTCCATTGAGCGTAGGTGGAAGAACATTGGGCCCAATCATCACCAACAATGCCTGCCCAAACGTTCGTAGAAAATCTGTCGCATGTCAACACAAGCACCGAAGTCAACATTACCTTCCTTCAATTGGGCTAACTGGCGGTGAATCGAGGAAGTACAGTACATACTGACGAAACTAAAATGAGTTCTAACATGGAAATTAAGCGTTTCCAGACACATGTCCACATAACATCTTTTCTTTATTTGTGTGTGAGGAATGTTTCCTGAAAGTTTGGCCGTACCTTTCTGTAACACCCCGTATATACAGGGTGAAAAGTATTTAAACCGACAAACTCTGGGAGGTTGTAGGGGACATCAAAACAAATATTTTTCCCTAATGTCATTTTTTCCTATGAGAATTATTTAAACATGTGGAGGCTCTTCAGTTGTTAGAGGCCATATTACGATCTTCAGTTGTTAGAGGGCGTGTTACGCTCTTCAGTGGTGGGCTACTGCTGTCCACCAGTGTAGTAGTGCATTGTCTCTGTTTACTAATGGAGCGATACACCTCGAGTGAGTACACTGGTATGGTTGGTGCGTACTACGTAGCGCACCACAACGGACGACCTGCACAGCGGGTTTATCAACAATATCCTAATCGCCGTATCCCGCATCATACGAACTTTGCTGCTGTGTACCAACGTCTGCGTGAGACCGGGTCATTTAGCAGATTACCTGGACAGGGATGCCGTCGCACGGTAAGAACGCTGCAATTTGAGGAAGCCGTCTTGCAGCATGTGGAGCGGGGTCCTTCAACCAGTACTTTTGGAATTGCACGTAACATGGAGACTAATCAGACGAATGTAAGAGTAGTTTTTACGTCCATTTCACTTACAGCGTGTCCACAACCTGGAACCCGTTGATTATCCACCCAGAGCACAGTTTTCGCAATGGTACCTGGAACAGTGTGAAATGCATCCCACATTTCCATCCTCTGTGTTGTTTACCGATGAAGCAATGTTTGGGCGTGATGGAGTCTTCAACATGCACAATTCGCATGTTTGGAGTGAGCATAACCCACATGCCACAGTTACTAGCGCTCATCAAGTGCGGTTCTTCGTTAATGTGTGGTTCGGTGTTGTTGCGGAGTGTTTAATTGGGCCGTATCTGCTACCTAGGCCATTAAATGGCAGGCACTATTACAATTTTCTCGCCAGAGCGTTGTCAAAATTGGTGGAAGACGTCCCGCTCCCTACAAGGCAACGCATGTGGTTCCAACATGACGGGGCGCCGGCACAATTCAGTCGTCGTTTGCGTCGATTCCTGGAAGGACGGTTCCCAGAAACGTGGATTGGCAGAGGTGGTCCTGTACCATGGCCTGCTCGATCCTAAGAGATGTCCACTTTGGACTTTTTTTGTGTGGGGAGAGATTCTCGACCTTGTTTACGCAACTCGTGTTGCATCAGAAGAGGATCTGGTTGCCCGGATAGTAGCAGCAGCAGGAACAATTCAGGATACTCCTGGGGTTTTAGCCCGTGCCAGACAGAACATGATCCGACGGTGTAACCTTTGTTCACGTGTAAATGGAGGAATCTTTGGAAATCTACTGTAATTGAAGTTGGTTTGTGTTAATGTGTTGTCCCTTGGTCATAAAAAAATGGAAAAGTGTTTGTTGGTTTAATTAATGAGCCGCCAGAGAAATCTCCCTCTACCGGTTTAAATACTCCTCATAGGAAAAAGTGACATGAGGGAAAAATATTTGTTTTGATGTCCCCTACAACCTCCCAGAGTTTGTCGGTTTAAATACTTTTCACCCTGTATAAATGACGTTATGGAGAATATCGGAAGTTCAGTGAGGCTTTTTGCGGATGATACTGTAGTATATCGAGAGATTGTAACAATGGAAAATTGTACTGAAATGCAGGAGCATCTGCAACGAATTGACGCGTGGTGCAGGGAATGGCAATTGAATCTCAATGTAGACAAGTGTATTGTGCTGCGAATACATAGAAAGAAAGATCCTTTAGCATTTAGCTACAATATAGCATGTCAGCAACTGGAAGCAGTTAACTCCATAAAATATCTGGTGTAGGCATCAGGAGTGATTTAAAATGGAATGACCATATAAAATTAAGCGTCGGTAAAGCGGATGCCGGACTGAATGCATTGGAAGAATCCTAAGAAAATGCAGTCCGAAAGCGAAGGTAATAGGTTACAGTACACTTGTTCGCCCACTGATTGAATACTGCTCACCGGTGTGGGATCCAGATAGGGTTGATAGAAGAGATAGAGAAGGTGCAACGGAGAGCAGCGCGCTTCGTTACAGGATCATTTAGTAATCGCGAAATCGTTACGGAGATGATAGATAAACTCCAGTGGAAGACTCCGCAGGAGAGACCGTCAGTAGCTCGGTACGGGCTTTTGTTGAAGTTTCGAGAACAAACCTTCACGGAGGAGTCAAGCAGTATATTGCTACCTCCTACGTATATCTCGCTAAGGGACCACGAGGATAAAATCAGAGAGATCAGAGCCCAAACATAGACATTCCGACAACCTTTCTTTCCACGAACAATATGAGACTGGAATAGAAGGGAGAACCGATAGAGGTACTCAAGGCACCCTACGTCACACACCGTCAGGTAGCTTGCGGAGTATGGATGTAGATGTAGAAGCCGGTAGTGATACGGTAATAAAGGACCAACATACAGCTGAAGCGATTATTAATACCAAAGATTTCTAAATGGCGTCTGTAACAGAGGTTCCGAGCACAGAGCTCTCAGTGCGTTCTTTTTGCGGAAAGCCAGAGCATCGCATGATGTCTATGACGCCTGGCAGTGAACAGAAGCTCAGAGAATCGATGGGCGAGACGTCTGTCATCATCACAAGAAAGTCGTTCAGACCTGTCCGGTGTGCCGCGCGCCGGCCGGTCGCGCACAGCTGAGACTGCCTCAGTGTTGGAACGTGCGGACACTCTTATTAGTGATAGAGTAACGGCGACGACCGTCTGGGGCGCCGAAGAGATAATTATTTTTGATGTCGTGGCGCAACGATCAACTCTGAAGTCAACTGCTCTACCCTCACTAAACTGAAGAAACGACTTCAGCGTGTTCGTCGCCGCAAAAGTGAAAACGAACTTCTCCTTCTCGAAGACAACGCAAGACCTCGCAGAAGTCTGCACACCCGAGAGCAGCTCACAGAGCTTCATTGGACTGTTCTGTCTCATCCGTTCCGCAGCTCGGGTCTCGCACCTTCTGACTTCCAGATATTTGCCCAACGAAGGACCACACCTCAGGAACCAGTACATGGATGGTAGGGAAGTTGCTGATGCATTAAGACGTTGGCTCCGAACAGTAGAGTGCTACCATGCGGTTATACGAGGTGCATTCAAGTTCTAAGGCCTCCGATTTTTTTTCTCCGGACTGGAAAGAGATAGAAACATGCGCATTGTTTTAAAATGAGGCCGCGTTCATTGTCAATACGTCCCAGAGATGGCAGCACCGTATGTCAGATGGAATTTTACCGCCAGCGGCGAGAATGAGAACTGTTTTAAATACTTAAAATGGCGACGTTTTCCTTACTTGAACAGCGTGCAATCATTCGTTTTCTGAATTTGCGTGGTGTGAAACCAATTGAAATTCATCTACAGTTGAGGGAGACATGTGCTGATGGAGTTATGGATGTGTCGAAAGTGCGTTCGTGGGTGCGACAGTTTAATGAAGACAATGAATTTCTATGTAGACAAAAAAACCGAAACAACCTCGGGCTCGCACAGGCCGGTCGATCGAGAAAGTGGAGAGAATTGTTTTGGGGGATCGCCGAATGACTGTTGAACAGATCGCCTCCAGAGTTGGCATTTCTGTGGGTTCTGTGCACACAATCCTGCATGACGACCTGAAAATGCGAAAAGTGTCATCCAGGTGGGTGCCACGAATGCTGACGGACGACCACATGGCTGCCCGTGTGGCATGTTGCCAAGCAATGTTGACGTGCAACGACAGCACGAATGGGACTTTCTTTTCGTCGGTTGTGACAATGGATGAGACGTAGATGCCATTTTTCAATCCAGAAACAAAGCGCCAGTCAGCTCAATGGAAGCACACAGATTCACCGCCACCAAAAAAAATTCGGGTAACCGCCAGTGCTGAAAAAATGATGGTGTCCATGTTCTGGGACAGCGAGGGCGTAATCCTTACCCATTGCGTTCCAAAGGGCACTACGGTAACAGGTGCATCCTACGAAAATGTTTTGAAGAACAAATTCCTTCCTGTACTGCAACAAAAACGTCCGGGAAGGGCTGCGCGTGTGCTGTTTCACCAAGACAACGCACTCGCACATCCAGCTAACGTTACGCAACAGTTTCTCCGTGATAACAACTTTGAAGTGATTCCTCATGCTCCCAACTCACCTGACCTGGCTCCTAGTGACTTTTGGCTTTTTCCAACAATGAAAGACACTCTCCGTGGCCGCACATTCACCAGCCGTGCTGCTATTGCCTCAGCGATTTTCCAGTGGTCAAAACAAGACTCCTAAAGAAGCCTTCGCCGCTGCCATGGAATCATGGCGTCAGCGTTGTGAAAAATGTGTACGTCTGCAGGGCGATTACGTCGAGAAGTAACGCCAGTTTCATCGATTTCGGGTCCGAAGTAGAAAAAAAATCGGAGGCCTTAGAACTTGAATGCACCTCGTATTGGACCTCCAGTAAGGTGGCCTACAGCCACGGTATTGAAAGCAGAATATCTTGAAAAAGAAGGTTTTGTAGGCAAGTTAGTGGGGAATAATACGGAATATTGGATTCTTGAATAAAACCAACCTGTTTTCAGAATGTGTGTTTCATTACTTACTGAACGGCCCTCCTAATCGTCGCACAAAGATGAAAGTAGTATTGCTAGAAATGGTTTTTAACCGGCTTCTGACACTGCATATCGATTTTGCGCTGAGACTTACTATCTGTGGAATATTTTAACGTGAGATAGACTTTTGACTGTCTCTGACAAAAGGGCATCATGGTTGCCCGCTTTCACACTTACATTTCACAAAGCTAACTTATTAACCACGAACAAGAGACTCCCTGTGACTTATGAAATTTTCCCGGCGTATTTCGTCTTCTAATAATTTCCGGGTATGCAGCCGGATCCCGTCGACATTCTGCCCCATTCTGGGCCGAAATATCGTGGCGGAATGTCGACGGGATCCGGCTGCATACCCGGAAATTATTAGAAGAAGAGACTCCCTTTTCATATTATCTTATTACAAATATAATTTTGTTCGTTTTAAAGTAATTATTAACTCATTGATTTGTAATGATCGAGTCCACTGTGGTAGTGGATTATCTCTGCCCGTCATACAAAGCGACTTTTATATGTGAATGTACTTTCCCAAACGACAAACATATTTGTCATTGTCACCTTGAATTGCAATTTACGTATTGCTACTAGTTTCTAACGTCCTTAACGTAATTGGAAATGTCTGTCGAGTTAAAGTCACAGGTTTGTATGGCCCTACTGTCAGTCGCTGATCTCTGCCCGTCGTACAAACTGGGACAAACATTCCGAATGGCAAATTTTTGGACACATTGAAATGTATACACAACGATGTATAACAAATTCCTGATGCTTATTTCGTGTCATCGGTTCATTTTTGATGATGTTTTCTCTTCAATCCCGTAACTACTCTTACCGCAATGACTACACTTATTCCGAATACTGTCATTATTTAAAACCGTAAAAGTGCCAGAGTGTTGCACGGGTTCCCTTGTGATTAGCAATAATTAAACAAGGGGCGTCTGTGGGTACAGTGCGTTGTGCTTTGGTTGTTGCGTGCTGCCATGCTGGGCGTACGTATGTATTCCTTATAAGCGAGAGCCACACACATTTTCTTATTTATACGTTGCGTGCATGATTGATTCTCTATGTGCTATTGTACCTGTTCCAACGTGTGCGTGACTGGCTTTGCTTGTCCCATTTTACCGAAGATTATCTTGTTGTTTTGCCCTGTGAGAGTGATTTATTTTGTATGTCATATTGTACACGAAAATGTATTGAGGAATTTCCGTAGGCAGCCCTGTAGATGACTCCAGTGACTAGCTGATAATGCGAGTGGTCATCGATTCATATTTAGTTGACTGACAACGTAAATTACCTTAATTAAGTAAGAGAGCCTTTTCCTAGTTTCAAATGGTTCAAATGGCTCTGAGCACTATGGGACTAAACATCAGTCCCTTAGAACTTAGAACTGCTTAAACCTAACTAACCTAAGGACATCACACACATCCATGCCCCAGGCAGCATTCGAACCTGCAACCGTAGCGGTCGCGTGGTTCCAGACTGAGGCGCCTAGAGCCGCTCGGCCACATCGAGTGGCTTTTTCCTAGTTTATTGACGTGCAGTTAACTGCAGAAACTAATTTTACTGTCCATGTTCTACCTGTGGCCAGGCGCCAAATGTTGCAGCCTATTGCTGTTACTGGTTCCTTTCTGACCGCTGGGACGATGTCATTTGAATTTAGGTTAGTTAGGTTTAAGTAGTTCTAAGTTATAGTGGACTGATGACCTCAGATGTTAAGTCCCATAGTGCTCAGAGCCATTTGAATTTTCTGCGAAGGCTGGATGATGTCATTCTTCATTGTCTCTACCTCGTCGCGAATTATTCGACGTTCTGTTGCTGACACACGGTATGCTCTCTGGCTTATTGGTTGATGGTCTCCATCGCTAGTCTGGTGCTTCACTGTCGATTTATCTAATTTGCTCTTCAGATATGGATTGAAGCATTGAGAGAACTCTTGAAGAATGGCGAGTAGCTTCTTCTGTTGCTCCTAACTGAGTTCATTGTGTTAAATATAATTCATGTTGTTATCCTGTCGTTGAGTCCTGACGTGAAGGTTGTATCGGGTTGTAAGATAAGTTCCACTTGTCAGCATTTCCCTATCCTCAAGAAGAATATTTTACGTTTAATAAATTCCTTGTAAAATTTAGCCCACTTCTGCACGACCACAGTTCAAACCGTACTTCATGTAAACCCTACGCCACACAGTATATGATAATGGCAAAAGAACGGATCCGCAAAATTATAGGTTAATATCTTTAACGACGGTTTACAGCAGAAACCTTGAGCACATTCTGCGTTCGAATTCAATAAATTTTCTTGATGAAGAAAAGCTTATATCCTCATATAAACAGGGGTTTTAGAAAACGTCGTTCGTGCGAACACAGCTGGTTCTATTCTCGCACAAAGTCCTGCAAACCTAAGATGAAGGGCAACAAGCAAATTTCCCATTCCTCGATTTCCAAAAAGCGTTTAACACAGTGCGACACTACGGGCTGTTAACGAGGGTACGAGCATACGGAACAGGCACTCAGATAAGTCAATGGATCGAACACTTTGTAAGTACGAGGGTCAGTCCAAAAGAAATGCACAGTATTTTTTTTAAAATCCATCTTTTATTCTACATGTTTGAAAGTTTTACAGTGTGTAGATACATCCATTAGGAACAATATTTTCATTTCTCCACATAATTTCCATCCCTCTCAACTGCCTTACGCCATCTTGGAACCAGCCCCTGTATGCCTGCACGGCAAAATTCTAGACCAACCTGTTGGAGCCACTGTTTGGCAGCGTGCACAAGGGAGTCATCATCTTCAAACCTTGTTCCACGAAGAGAAGCTTTCAGTTTGCCAAAGAGATGATAGCCATATGCAGTCAGGTCAGGACTGTAAGGCGGGTGTTTCAGTGTTGTCCATCCGAGTTTTGCGATCGCTTCCATGGTTTTTTGACTGACATGTGGCCGTGCATTGTCGTGCAACAGCAAAACATCCTGCTTTTGCCGATGTGGTCGAACACGACTCAGTCCAGCTTGAAGTTTTTTAAGTGTCGTCACATATGCATCAGAATTTATGGTGGTTCCACTTGGCATGATGTCCACAAGCAAGAGTCCTTCAGAATCGAAAAGCACTGAAGCCATAACTCTTCCAGCAGAAGGTGTGATTTTGAATTTTTTTTTATGTATTTGTATGATGCCACTCCATTGATTGCCTCTTCGTCTCTGGTGAAAAATGATGGACCCATGTTTCATCACCTGTCACAATTCTTCCAAGAAATTCATCTCCACCATTCTCGTACTGTTCCAAAAGTTCGCTGCATACCGTTTTCCTTGTTTCTTTTTGAGCCACTGTCAACTTCCTGGGAACCCACCTGGCACAAACCTTTTTTAACGCCAACGCTTTCAGTATTCTGCAAACACATCCTTCCCTTATCCCAACGTAGCGTGACAATTCGTTCACTGTGATGCGTCTGTCAGCAGTCACCAGTTCGCTAACTCTCTGCACATTGTCTGGAGTGTGTGCAGTACGAGGCCTGCAGCTGCGAGGACAATCCTCAATATAGCCGTGCCCGCTCTCATCACGTAACCTGCTTGCCCACCGACTAACTGTACTGCGATCGACAGCAGAATCTCCATACACCTTTGTCAACCTCTTGTGGATGTTTCCCATTGTCTCGTTTTAACAGCACATGAATTCTATGACAGCACGTTGCTTCTGACGAACGTCAAGTGTAGCAGCCATCTTGAAGAGATGCTGCGACGGCGCCACTCACGGGAACAGGTTGAACTAAGTTTGAAAAGAAGGGGGAAGGATTTATCTACACACTGTAAAACTTTCACACATGCCGAATGAAAACTGTATTTTTACAAAAATAGTGTGCATTTCTTTTGGAGTGACCCTCGTACAATGAGGCGACTAAAGGCATGGGATAACCATATGCACACATACAGATGGCACACGTACAGCGCCACCACTTGCCGGAACCTCATGAAACTATAGGAGCTGAAGCGGGAATATTCTACAATATCCCAGATTAAATAACTCATTTCTTCAACCGAAATTCGCAGAAGGAAAAAGGGTTAGTGAACACCTCTCGTATGTGTCGGTCGAAAGGTGTGTTGAGATACGATATACCGGTACAAGATCAAATACACCTCGTAACGCCTCTACAGCTGCGCCTGCATTCCGAGAACAAGTAGCGGACTGCAACGTTTTGGGTCACCCCGCAACGTTGGTGGGGACGAGCAGCTGACGAAATAGGATGCTAGCGTCCCATGTTGCCGTTAACATCACGACACAAACGGCTGTTCCGAATTGTGCCGTGAAGCACATTGTATTCAGCGCTGAATCGCGGTTCTGCATTACCACAGCCGACGAGAAATCCCATTCTTCCAATAATTGACAGAGTGGTCTTACTAGTGGCGTCACGGTGTGGGAAGCCGTCGGGCATGACTGAGGGAGCTCTGACGGCACAATAGATGTTACGGACATCCTGGCTCCTCACGCGTTACCTTTCAAGCGATAGTGTAATTGTACCACTTTTTAACAGGACAGTGATCGTCCGCAGAGGGAAGATGCGTATGACCTATCTGCGTGAAGGTTAGTTACTCCGATGGCCAGCAAGATTGATGGATCTCTCCCAGACAGAAAGAGTGTATGAGCAGCTCGGACTTCACGTCCTTTCCAGTGTCAGCCTCCATTCTATCAAGGCCCAGTTATAACAGCTGTGATACACCTCGCCTCAGGAGGGGATCTATGACGCCATTCCCAGTAGAATCAGGAGGAGTGCTGTATCATAGTGATAAATGGGCTCATACTGCTATGTGAGCCGTGCCGACTCGGATCGATCATTCGATCGCGATGTAGACGTGTCAGTGGGAGACTGAACGGTTCATGGTGACAGAGAGCAACCTGCTGTCTATCAAATCGACCACATAGGCATGGTGGACTTCATGTCAGCCTCACTGCTGGTAACAGGTTGTCCTTAGCAGGCTCCACATCAGACATAGCCCTTTAACAGATGGTTTCCTCCTCACCAACTTTGTAAGGCTATTGGCGTGCCACTTTCAGTTCAGCATATTTTGGCAACGTGTGTCTTATATACTGATATCGGGCAACCATATGGAGATCTGCCCACCATCCTCGTCGATACCTCTTCCAGTATTGAAAGAGTGGAGGCAATTTGTTAACTGTCAGACCTCATCCCTAAACTGGTGAGCAATGGAGGCAGATTTTAAAGCATTATAAACTGCTCCGCATGTGGGGACAGCCTTCGTCCCCACGTATGAGCTGATGACGATGATGTTGAGTGCGCCTCACCTAAAATCATCACCACCACCATCGATCGCAATAGCCGAGCGAAATATTTGACGGTTCGCCACAAGAGGCAATTTGTCCAGCATATGGCTAGGGAATTGGAGACTGTCAGCGAAGGCCAAAAAGGATACCTCGGGACGCAAGGGCTGTGTACCTCCGTTCGGCCCTGACATGTGAAACGCTGCCTCGTCTGTTGGAGTCCTGATCTGCACGCGGATGGTGTTTTGGCCATGTTTTGTCGTAAGCACAGCATGCAACACTAGGCAGCACCACAGGCGTGGATAAGTCGACTACCCACTCCAGAGACAGCGTCTAGCCCTGCAATTGCCGCACCATAAGTCATAGCGATGGTACCGCCAAAGAAGTGATACGCGCCGGTGCCACAGCACAGCGGGCAGTTCCAAGTCAAAAAAATGGTACAAATGGCTCTGAGCACTATGAGACAACATCTGAGGTCATCAGTCACCTAGAACTTAGAACTACTTAAACCTAACTAACCCAAGGACATCACACGTACCCATACCCGAGGCAGGATTCGAACCCCCGACCGTAGTACCAGCGTGGTTCCAGACTGAAGCACCTAGAACCACTCGGCCACAGCGACCGCCAGTTCCAAGTCAGCTCGACTACCGATGGTGATGATTGTTTTGTGGGGCACACAGCTGCACGGTCATCAGCGCCCATGAGAAGTCCCAATTTTTTACACAGTCCAATTTTTAACACAGTCCAATCTAGCTACTATTACGAAATTTGATGATGATGATAGGACGAGGACCGCACCCAGTCCCCGAACAGAGAAAATCCCCAACCCGGCTGGGAATCGAACCCAGGACCCCGTGATCCAGAGGCAACATCGCTAGCCACTAGAGCACGAGCTGCGGACTCGACTACCGCGGAGACAGCCTTCTACTTGTGTACTTCGCGCTGCATCGTCTGCTTCTAGCAAGTCCACATCAGCCCGTCCTCAGAGAACTCCCTAGTGGGACAAGAACTGTTTCTGGGATAGTAGCTGAATTTCAGGATCTGCTGCCTGAGCCGATTTGTACAAAACTGTGTAGTCGTCGCTACGGTCGCAGGTTCGAATCCTGCCTCGGGCATGGATGTGTGTGATGTCCTTAGGTTAGTTATGTTTAAGTAGATCTAAGTCTAGGGGACTGATGACCTAAGTTGTTAAGTCCCATAGTGCTTAGAGCCATGTGAATCATTTGAGTAGTCATCAATTAATGTGTGTGTTCTTCTCACTAATCGTTATCAGTGCTCTCCACGTTCTCTTAGTGTTACTCTCAGCGCACTATAACCAGTTGAGGGTGGCTATGAATAAAATCTTCTGCGGTGGAATCAAAAGGGCCGTACAACAGACCAATTGTGGAGCAGTGGTACATTCTGGAAATTTGCCCGAGCAGAAGTTGTGGAGACCCCAAATGCCCGTTCAGTATTGATTCACCAAATATTTTGTTGAGTTTGTAACTGCCTAAACTGTGTGCTTGCCGTGTTAACTCCTTGGTATTGTGAGCAGTTTCCCCTCAACGCTGTTGCTGTATTTCTTATCAGTTACTGTTCATTCCCAAAGAAGTGAAGCTCTATTTCAGTGGTAAAACTTATTTTAAAAAGATCTGTACCTTTCATTGCAATTATTATGAGCAACTATTTGTAAAACAATGATTGAAATTTTGTCTTGTCTGCTATTTGGAAACAGTGAAGTCTATTTTAGTAATATTTTTCTTTTTCACTGCAATTATTCCGGGCTAGTATTTGTAAAACATTTTTGCTCATTGAAAGAAAGTCTGGTGTACTAGTAAAAATGGCGAAACTTCCTGACACAATAAAACTGTGTACCGGACCGAGACTCGAACTCGGGACGTTTGCCTTTCGCGGGCAAGTACGCTACCAACTGAGCTACCCAAGCACGACTCACGACCTTCCAGACTTCACAGAAGCCCTTCTGCGGACCTTGCAGAACTAGCACACCTGGAATAAGGGATATTGCGGGGACATGGCTTAGCCACAGCCTCTCAGATTTTCCCTCTGCAGAGGAGTGTGCGCTAATATGAAGCTTCCTGGCAGATTAAAACTACACTCCTGGAAATGGAAAAAAGTACACATTGACACCGGTGTGTCAGACCCACCATACTTGCTCCGGACACTGCGAGAGGGCTGTACAAGCAATGATCACACGCACGGCACAGCGGACACACCAGGAACCGCGGTGTTGGCCGTCGAATGGCGCTAGCTGCGCAGCATTTGTGCACCGCCGCCGTCAGTGTCAGCCAGTTTGCCGTGGCATACGGAGCTCCATCGCAGTCTTGCCCGTCGACCTGGGACCGGACCGCAGCGACGCACGGATGCACGCCAAGACCGTAGGATCCTACGCAGTGCCGTAGGGGACCGCACCGCCACTTCCCAGCAAATTAGGGACACTGTTGCTCCTGGGGTATCGGCGAGGACCATTCGCAACCGTCTCCATGAAGCTGGGCTACGGTCCCGCACACCGTTAGGCCGTCTTCCGCTCACGCCCCAACATCGTGCAGCCCGCCTCCAGTGGTGTCGCGAAAGGCGTGAATGGAGGGACGAATGGAGACGTGTCGTCTTCAGCGATGAGAGTCGCTTCTGCCTTGGTGCCAATGATGGTCGTATGCGTGTTTGGCGCCATGCAGGTGAGCGCCACAATCAGGACTGCATACGACCGAGGCACACATGGCCAACACCCGGTGATCGTCGAGGGGACACTGAATAGTGCACGGTACATCCAAACCGTCATCGAACCCATCGTTCTACCATTCCTAGACCGGCAAGGGAACTTGCTGTTCCAACAGGACAATGCACGTCCGCATGTATCCCGTGCCACCCAACGTGCTCTAGAAGGTGTAAGTCAACTACCCTGGCCAGCAAGATCTCCGGATCTGTCCCCCATTGAGCATGTTTGGGACTGGATGAAGCGTCGTCTCACGCGGTCTGCACGTCCAGCACGAACGCTGGTCCAACTGAGGCGCCAGGTGGAAATGGCATGGCAAGCCGTTCCACAGGACTACATCCAGCATCTCTACGATCGTCTCCATGGGAGAATTGCAGCCTGCATTGCTGCGAAAGGTGGATATACACTGTACTAGTGCCGACATTGTGCATGCTCTGTTGCCTGTGTCTATGTGACTGTGGTTCTGTCAGTGTGATCATGTGATGTATCTGACCCCAGGAATGTGTCAATAAAGTTTCCCCTTCCAGGGACAATGAATTCACGGTGTTCTTATTTCAATTTCCAGGAGTGTATGTGCCATATTGAGACTCGAACTAGGGACCTTTGCCTTCGCGGGTAAGTGCTCTACCAACTAAGCTACTCACGACTCCGCAATATCCTTTCTTCGAGAAGTACTAGTTCTGCAACGTTCACAGAAGAGCTGCTGCGAAGTTTGGAATGTAGGAGACGAGGTACTGGCAGAATTGAGGCTGTGATGACGGATCGTGAGTCGTACTTGGGTAGCTCATGGGGTAGAGCACTTGCCCGCAAAAGGCAAAGGTCCCGAGTTCGGGTATCGGTCCGGCACACAGTTTTAATCTGCCGGGAAGTTTGATATCAGCGCACACTCCGCTGCAGAGTGAAAATGTCATTCTAAAAATAGCGAAGTATATTTCAATAAGTGATATTCTCTTTAGTGTAGTTATTACAGGCAATCATTTGAAGTAATAATTTATGGGTATTGAGGATTCGTCCACCGCCCACTACTGTAATTCTGGTGTTACCCAGTCGTTAAGAATTGTGGGACAAGAACTGTTTACTGTCCAGTCTTCTGGGATAATAGTTGAATTTCATGATCTGCTACCTGAGCCGGTTTGTACAAAACTGAGTATTCATCAGTCGTTAAGAATTGTATAGCTCATTGTCACCTTACGCTGCGTGTTCTTTGAGCAAGCACTATGGGTCTTAACATCTGAGGTCATCAGTCCCCTAGAACTTAGAACTACTTAAACCTAACTAACCTAAGGACATCACACACATCCATACCCGAGGCAGGATCCGAGCCTGCGACGGTAGCAGCAGCGCGGTTCCGGACTGAAGCGCCTAGAACCGCTCGACCACAGCGGCCGGCGCTTTATGTCCTGATAGAGTCCTTAGCGCCATATATACTCATTGAGCAGATGTCTTTATTAATTTATCTTGGGGTTGCAAGTTGTTAAGTACTATAAAGTGACCCTTCTTTGTTGTAAAAGAATTCACTGTTATTAGTTTTTGGTGTGTTGTAGTTGACCTTGTATGGGGCTTGCCTATGTACCAGTACGACTATGGGTGGCGATTTTGCACATGCCCTCCCCGTCGCTTAGATTATCACTGCTTGTAGCAGGGTTTGAATTGTATTCAAGTAACTTAGCTTCATTCTAAAATTACTCAGCAACCGGCTTAACACATTAGCTGTGTATTTACTACGAGTGTATCGTGAATTTCAATAGCAAATTTTGTATGCAATGTCAGTTCAAGAAATTATGAAGTTACAAAAAAAGTAATTTTCTATCATTGGTAATGTTTTATAAGTAAAAGACAGATATTGTCCAGTATAAATAGATTTTTGAAACCCTGTGACTGTGAATTTAATGGTTTTGTTTATAAATAACTTCTCTGCTGCCAGTTTTATTCATATTTTATATGACGCGTTTCGGCAAATGATTCCCATTTTCAAGCGCTCATTTTCACGCAATGTTTTCGATATTTGTAGCTATTTATGTAAGTTACTCTCGAAGTACACTGTGCACTGAAAATTGTGTGTGTTGTGTAACATGTGCGAGACTTTGGTGTTTAACATGTGTGTGACTTTCCACAAATTGACCATAAGAACACTGCAAGTAAAAGTTTTTCCAAATTATGCCACTAATTATACGCAAAAATCAATGACTGACAAAAATTACGCATGTAAAGTCAACGAAACAAAGTAGAACCTCAGAAGTCGAAAATATTACGTATAATGCCATAGCAGGAAAGGCAAAACACACTTGAAAATGGGAATCATTCCCCGAAACGAGTCGTGTAAAATACGAATAAAAGAAAAAAATGACTGGCAACAGAAAAGCTATTTGTAAATAAACTGAAAGGCAGTTTTTGGTAATTTGAGAATTTTTTCTTGTTAAGAGCTATGTAATTTTTCTAAAAACGGGGTAGGAGGAGGGCAGAGCAAAAGAATTTGCAGTAATATTCTACTCAATAAAATATCACTGGTGTTCTCCACTGCGGCTGCTGTATTTCCCGGCCTAGTCCTACCACTCAACACCGTATCAGGCTGGTTATAGCGTGTGCTACACAACTGCATCATGTTCTTCGTAAATCTGAGTCTATTTTGTAATCACTAAAATAATCCTCTCATTGACTCACAACGCGTGTAGTTTCGTTGAGTTTCCTCTTTATCTTCTGCGGGCTAAGCTTCATTTGTCCGGCAATGTAGTTCCAGTTATTTGTCTGGAGAGTGGTGCAGAGCGAGCTTTGTTTACGCTGGTGCCGTCCGAACTGTCGTCTGCACAGTTCGCCGAAGAGGAAACCTGCCGGCGGTATCGGGTATCGAACCCCGATACGCCACCGCAGCTCGCTGGCCTCCCTGTGGCACCAACGCGTGTGTTTGCTGTGTTGATCACGGGGTGTGTTGCGGAACTGAGGTGTCCCACAGCCGTCATAATCCTAACTGTACTTGCGTCAGTGTGTGTGGTCGTAAATGTCACTCGACGCTAACTAGGAAGTTGGCAACTACAGCTGTCCCGCTACGTTGCAGAATTTTGTGTCCTGCGGGACCTGTTTTACAGTGAAACTTGAATCACTTCGGTCAGATGGATAATTCGTAGAGGAAATTTCCTGTTCCTTCTAGTTCGTTACCCGATATTTCTTTGTTTCCCCATTCTTCTCTTTGACTGTAAAATGAATCACATCTATCATGTAGGCATAGCTTCATAGCTTCGTTCTGATGTACAGTGTTGTCGTCTGTAGCTTTGGCGACAGGTTACCCTGTTACGAATCGGTATATGGTTCAAATGGCTCTGAGCACTATGGGACTTAACATCTCAGGTCATCAGTCCCCTAGAACTTAGAACTACTTAAACCTAACTAGCCTAAGGACATTACACACATCCATGCCAGAGGCCGGATTAGAACCTGCGAACGTAGCGGTCGCGCAGTTCCAGACTGAAGCGCCTAGAACCGCCCGGCCAGCAGCGGCCGGCGAATCGGTATAAGTCGCAATGCTTTGCTCAATAGTCATTTGTTTTTGGTTGCAGCCGACATTACCTAGCTGAAAACACTGTGTATGTTATAACAAATGTTGCTTTGTAACATAAGCTTGACGAAAAATATTTTATTACCAGACCAGTATTGTGGCATAGGAGCATAGTCAGTGGAATCTGATACAGAAGGTAAGCAAACAATTGTGTACAGTATATTGTAAAAAGCAGAGGTGGGACACATGATGGATCCTACCGTGAACACACAGACATGGGGTACTGTGTTTTTAAGGTACACATCGATTTTTACATCATAAAGATTTTATAATTGACACGCACATCATTTGACAAGAGCGTGCACAATAGGAGTAAACAAGCTTACGTTTTAACAGTTATGTATACATTATTATGTTGCAGGTACTGATATGTAAACATTTATTAGGCACCATTGATGACGGGCTTCGTGCCTGAATACCGGTCTGGCAATTAAATATTTTAATGCACCTGGTGGCCTACAGAAAGATATCTCCCATAAAACTGTTACTGGCTGCGGAGCACCAAGGCTACAGAATGTTCCCAGCATTGTGTCTGTCTGCTATGTTACTGCTTCCTTTCCTCGTGATCTTGTCGTGGAACCATGCAGTACAGGTTAAGGTATCTGCACTATGGGGAGAGGGCGGATAGGTGCGGAACTGTTGCCATGCCAACTCCCCCACCCCACCTCACCCCCCGAGGCTCATCACCCTGTGGCAGTCTGTGTGAGAGCTGGGCTTGCATCCTCTGTTCCTTGCAACCCTCCCTGGCAATCGAACAACTGTAGTTCCTTATTTTCTGGCCTAGTCCTACTACTCAACACCGTCTGATTAGAGGGGTACTAGACCACTAAATTTTAAATAAGTTAGTCACCCACAGCTGGTCACTATCGTTGTGCATTTTATTTATTTATTTATAGTAGAAACAGATAAAATGAAATATAAGTAACATATTCAGGCGACAATTCGTAAGTTTAAGTAAAGAAAATCAACAATGTAACACTGGAATTTGCTTAATTTTTCAGCTCTTCCAGGAGCTCCTCGACAGAACAGGAGGAGTGAGCAATGAGGAAACTCTTCAGTTTAGACTTAAATGTGTTTGAGCTACTGCTAAGATTTTTGAGTTCTTGTGGTAGCTTATTGAAAATGGATGCAGCAGAATACTGCACTCCTTTCTGAACAAGAGTCAAGGAAGTGCATTCCACATGCAGATTTGATTTCTGACTAGTATTAACTGAGTGAAAGCTGCTAACTCTTGGGAATAGGCTAATATTGCTTACAACAAACGACATTAAAGAAAATATATACTGTGAGGGCAATGTCAGAATTCCCAGACTATTGAATAGGGGTCGACAAGAGGTTCTCGAACTTACACCACACATAGCTCGAACAGCCCGTTTTTGAGCCAAAAATACCCTTTTTGAATCAGAAGAATTGCCCCAAAAAATAATACCATACGACATAAGCGTATGAAAATATGCGAAGTAGACTACTTTTCGTGTTGAACTGTCACTTATTTCAGATACTGTTCTAATGGTAAATAAAGGAGCATTTAGTTTCTGAACAAGATCCTGAACATGGGCTTTCCACAACAGCTTACTATATATCCGAACGCCTAGGAACTTAAACTGATCCGTCTCGCTTATAATATGCCCATTCTGTTTGATCAAAATATCGGTTCTTGTTGAATTGTGAATTAGAAACTGTAAAAACTGAGTCTTACTGTGATTTAGCACCAAATTATTTTCCACAAACCACGAACTTATTTCACGAACTACATTATTTGATACTGTTTCAATATTACACACAAGATCCTTCACTACCAAGCTGGTGTCATCAGCAAACAGAAATATTTTTGGATCACCTGTAATACTAGAAGGCATATCATTTATCTAAATAAGAAACAGCAGCGGCCACAGCACCGACCCTTGGGGAACGCTCCACTTAACAGTGCCCCATTGAGACTGAACATCACTACCACTCTCAATATTGCGGAGAATTACCTTCTGCTTTCTGTTCTTAAAGTAGGAGGCGAACCAATTGGAAGCTACTCCCCTTACTCCATAATGGTCCAACTTCTGCAGTAATATTTTGTGGTCAACACAGTCAAAAGCCTTCGTTAAATCAAAGAAAACACCTAGCGTTCGCAACCTTTTATTTAATCTGTCCAAAACCTCACAGAGAAAAGAGAATATAGCATTTTCAGTTGTCAAACCATTTCTAAAACCAAACTGTACATTTGACAGCAAATTATGTGAATTTAAATGCTCCAGTAACCTTGTATATACAGCCCTCTAGATAACTTTAGCAAACACCGATGGCATAGAAATACGTCTATAATTGTCAACATTATCCCTGTCTCCCTTTTTATACAGTGGCTTCACTACCGAGTACTTTAATCGGTCAGGAAACCGACCACTCCTAAAGGAAAAGTTACAGATATGGCTAAGTACTGGGTTAACATTCATAGAACAATACTTCACTATTCTGCTAAATACCCCGTCATATCCATTACAGTTCTTGGTCTTTAGTGATTTAATTATTAACTCAATCTCCCTCTTGTCAGTATCATGGAGGAGCATTTTAGGTAACAGTCTCAGAACACTTTTTTCTACGAGCGCCATATGATTCCCTGTTGGGACTAGGTTTCTATTTAGTTCACCTGCTATGTTCAGAAAGTGATTATTAAATACTGTACATACACTCCTGGAAATGGAAAAAAGAACACATTGACACCGGTATGTCAGACCCACCATACTTGCTCCGGACACTGCGAGGGGGCTGTACAAGCAATGATCACACGCACGGCACTGCGGACACACCAGGAACCGCGGTGTTGGCCGTCGAATGGCGCTAGCTGCGCAGCATTTGTGCACCGCCGCCGTCAGTGTCAGCCAGTTTGCCGTGGCATACGGAGCTCCATCGCAGTCTTTAACACTGGTAGCATGCCGCGACAGCGTGGACGTGAACCGTATGTGCAGTGGTCGGCGGAAGGTGCACGTGCCCGTCTTCCTGGGACCGGACCGCAGCGACGCACGGATGCACGCCAAGACCGTAGGATCCTACGCAGTGCCGTAGGGGACCGCACCGCCACTTCCCAGCAAATTAGGGACACTGTTGCTCCTGGGGTATCGGCGAGGACCATTCGCAACCGTCTCCATGAAGCTGGGCTACGGTCCCGCACACCGTTAGGCCGTCTTCCGCTCACGCCCCAACATCGTGCAGCCCGCCTCCAGTGGTGTCGCGACAGGCGTGAATGGAGGGACGAATGGAGATGTGTCGTCTTCAGCGATGAGAGTCGCTTCTGCCTTGGTGCCAATGATGGTCGTATGCGTGTTTGGCGCCGTGCAGGTGAGCGCCACAATCAGGACTGCATACGACCGAGGCACACAGGGCCAACACCCGGCATCATGGTGTGGGGAGCGATCTCCTACACTGGCCGTACACCACTGGTGATCATCGAGGGGATACTGAATAGTGCACGGTACATCCAAACCGTCGTCGAACCCATCGTTCTACCATTCCTAGACCGGCAAGGGAACTTGCTGGTCCAACAGGACAATGCACGTCCACATGTATCCCGTGCCACCCAACGTGCTCTAGAAGGTGTATGTCAACTACCCTGGCCAGCAAGATCTCCGGATCTGTCCCCCATTGAGCATGTTTGGGACTGGATGAAGCGTCGTCTCACGCGGTCTGCACGTCCAGCACGAACGCTGGTCCAACTGAGGCGCCAGGTGGAAATGGCATGGCAAGCCGTTCCACAGGACTACATCCAGCATCTCTACGATCGTCTCCATGGGAGAATAGCAGCCTGCATTGCTGCGAAAGGTGGATGTACACTGTACTAGTGCCGACATTGTGCATGCTCTGTTGCCTGTGTCTATGTGCCTGTGGTTCTGTCAGTGTGATCATGTGATGTATCTGACCCCAGGAATGTGTCAATAAAGTTTCCCCTTCCTGGGACAATGAATTCACGGTGTTCTTATTTCAATTTCCAGGAGTGTATATGCGACTTATCAGTAACACGGACATTCCCACTACGCACTGATTCTATATCCTCGACCTGTCGCTGCAGACCAGCCACTTCCTTTACGACTGACCACATGGTTTTAATTTTATCCTGAGACTTAGCTATTCTATCTGCATACCACATACTTTTTGCCTTCCTAATAACTTTTTTAAGCACTTTACAATACTGTTTGTAATGGGCTGCTGCATTTAGATTTTGACTATTCCTAACCTTTTGATATAATTGCCACTTTGTTCTACAGGATACTTTTATGCCTCTAGTGAGCCACCCAGGCTGCCAGTTTGTGTTAGTACCCTGTTTTGAACGTTCTAACGGAAAGCAGCTTTCAAAGAGCACGAGAAAAGTCTTGAGGAAAGCATTAGATTTATCGTCTACTGTATCAGCACTATAAACATCTTGCCACTCTAGTTCCTTGATAAGGTTTACAAAGGTCTCTACAGCAACTGGATCAGCTTTCCTAAAAAGTTGATAACTATATTTAACATGTGTTGCAGCACAAAAATCTTATAGGGTTAAAATTTGTGCATCATGATCTGAAAGGCCATTCACCTTTTTGCTAACAGAATGCCCTTCTGGTAATGAGGAATGAACAAAAATGTTGTCTATAGTTGTTCTACTGTTCCCTTGCACTCTCGTTGGAAAGAATACGGTTTGCATAAGACTATATGAATTAAGGAGGTCTACCAGCATCCTTTTCCTTCCACAATCACTTATACAATTAATGTTGAAGTCACCACATATAACTCACATTTTGTATTTCCTATAAAGTGAACCAAGAACCTTCTCTAGCTTTAGCAAAAATGTTGTGAAATCGGAGTCTGGGGATCTGTAAATAACAACAGTTAGAAGTTTAGCTCCACTAAATTTAACCACACCTGCTCAACATTCAAACACCTTTTCAGTGCAGTATTTTGAAACATCAATTGACTCAAATGGGATACCGTTTTTCACATACATGGCTACTCCCCCACACCGCAAAGAGCTCCAAGAAAAGCTGCCAGCCAACCTGTATCCTGGTAAAGGAAGTCTCTGAATTATCTCCTTATTTAAGAAGTGTTCAGATATACCAATAATTTCAGAGTCAACATCTATAAGCAGTTCACTAACTTTATCTCTAATACCTTGTATATTTTGATGAAATATACTAATTCTCTCATTAATCAGATACCTAAGCTTTGTCGAAAGTGGTTTCTTGGTTATAGAGACTTCCCTTAAGCAGGAATACCTGTCAGCTGACTTCAATCTAAAAAAGGTACAGCTCCAACACCAAGTACTACAGGAATTTTCCCATGAATGATCCCACCACCCCCACCTATGCTGTCACCTATAAGCTTTGCCAACCTCCCCTTTCCACACCAGTTGAGGTGCAGGCCGTGTCTAGTGAAACCCGTCCTGCTGATAGACTCCACCGACACCACTGAAATGTGACCCATGCTTTCTGTCATCAGCGCACCCCCAAGTCTCATGTTATTACGCTTGACGGCTGTATTAAGATGAGGCCGATCGTGACGCTGAAACAGTTCCACGAAATGCACATTCGTGTTGCCAGTCTGAGTGGCTATCTTTTCCAGGTTACCATCCCTATCAATACTATTACCAGCCCCATCCACAATCACTACCCGATCCTCTTTAGTAAAATCCCTACATAACCCCCCTATGTTAACAGTCACCTGAGCCAATCCTGCATTAGGCTTCACAATGCTGGTGACCTGGTACTCACTCCCCAGCACTTCCTGCAACTGCTGGCCTACACCTCTGCCATGAGAACTACCTATCAGCAGAACCTTCTTCTTTCTCTTAGACTTTGCAACTGTCCTAGCCACCGTAACTGCTGAGGTCTGCCGCATACTTCCTACATCTACAGCTACTAGAGATTCCTCTCCACTAGACTCTGACAGTTGGTCATATCTATTGCAAACTCCAATAGTAAAACTATCTGAAAATCTCCTTCTCCTAGCAGATCTCTTGCCAACAGCCAGCTCCCATTCCCCAAGCCCCTTCTCCCTCCTCATCCTATCTAGCTCCTCCTGTGCGTTCTTCAACTGCACCGTAAGGGCACAGATCTTACGCTCCTGCTCCTCTATCAACTTACTCTTGCTACATAACCTGCAGTTCCAGGAGAGGATCTCACCAGAATGCCCACTGGCTTCCCCACTGCATTCCCCCCAGTGAAAATACTTCGAACAAGTCTCATACCGCAATCCACTACTCACGAACCTACGGCAAAGCCCACACTTCTCACTCATGGTAAAATTTTACAGTTATTGAAACAAGAAAACTACTTTATCTAAGTTCCGCTACTACAATAAGGAGATGTTGAAAAACTGACTATAATCACAAACTTGCGCTACAAGGGAATTAACTACTATTATTGACAGTATTAATCAACAACAAATGAGAATATAACAAAAGACTAACACAGAAATAAAATCAAACGTCTAATGACACAGTAACGAAACTGAAAGCAGTTTCCAGAAATTTCTTCTGAAATTATTTCACCAGAAAACACCAAGAACACCGGTTGAAGACTACTAAAGTTCCTAAATAAACCACAATAAACTACTATACACAAACAATTAATTAGTACTTAGCTTTCGATGCGCCGCTACAACTGTAACTGGTCAGCGCGGAATGTAAACACAGGTAAGAGGTTATGTTGCTCGATACGAAACACTCACAAATATCAGGTCACAACACAAGAAAGGCTTTGAATGTTACCTAATATAAGCCTGCAGCATGGGTTAGAGTGCCCCCCCCCCCCCATGAAAAATGAGTTTCCGTAGGGCAATAAAACTTGTTGGAAATATTTTATGGACATGCGGAAGAGAAATGAAGAAAAAACCATTGAAAGCAACACGTTTTAAGACACAAAGGAATTCGTACGAGTGTGAATTGATTGAAATCAATGGGGAAAGTTGAAAATTTATGTGAGACCGGCATTCGAACTGGGGTCTCCTGCTTGCAAGCCATATACTGTGACCACTTTTTTTTTACTCCGCAAAAACAGTAGCAAAAATTGCTAGCTTACAATGAAATGACATAAATAAGGTGACAGGTAATTTCAGTCATAAATTACAGCATTCATAGAATGAGGAATGATATTCAGTCTTTTAGCAGCAGCACACATTTAGCATCTTCACTGTCACCTTCAACTGGTGGCAGCTGAGCATGCACATTTTCTTCTTCTGTAGCCTGAGGTTCCTCATCATCATTTCCCAAACCCAAATTAATCATTCAGTAAATCCTTGATGTGTGTTCCTTCCAGGGTAAATCACGTGGGCAGAAGAGAAGTCCCGAACAGCGACATCGCAAAGTCCTCCACTGCCTTGTTATTTTTGTCAGTTGCAGCCTTCTAAACGCATCCGTAGGGAGTTCAAGATCTTCCTTTATAACAGACACCAGATGTTTGCCGTCATATTCTTGTATCTGCTGAACCACTGATTTATTTTCCATGTGTGACGTGCAGGTGAGGTTAGCGTCTCGAACGAGACACAACCCATCCCCTCTCCACGAGGAATTCAAGTGCTCCTAATCTATACCCATTCTGTTGAAGACAATTCGGAGCATGTTATCATATTTCTTATTGTGATTCTGATACTTAAGTGCTTCCTCGAATTCATTTTCCATATATATCTTGTATTTTATATGTTCACCACTCCCAATATTGTTAAAAATGTAACTTGCATATTTGCCCATTAACCAAATCACTGAGGGTAGTAACTTTCTTCTGGTATGAAGAAAATGTTAGTCGGTACATTGTTTGCTGAAGTTCTTGTTATATGAGCAATTTTCTCCCTGGTTCATCTCCAGTTGATAATCCGATCTCCACATTTGCACCGATGAGGCACACTATCAGCGAGGTTACATTTACTGCAGAGGTTAGTGTCACTTGAACCTATGGCAAAGAGACGCTCATTAGTACTGATGATGTTATTGAACTGCCTTGTATCACGTTGTTCTCACGTCAGAGGAAAGAACATCACTATTGATGTTATTCCAGACCACATTCCATGCTATTCGAGCATATTTAGCTTCTATGTTATTTTTCCTTTCATCTTTCCGCCTTTCAGCTAAAATCGCCTTTGTCCAACTTTTTCGGAGTTAAAAAGCTTTTTGCTGAGATATCTTAGTTCAAAGTAAAACTCCCTAATGTGTTTTAGTTTAAAACTTATTTTTTGTATATTTATCTGCGGTTTGGTCTGACAATGTCGTATAATTTTGCTGTAATGCACCCAGGATCGTTACACATTATGCTCCATGTTCGTTTGGCATACAGTGCCATCACTTTACTCTTGATGTCGTTTAGTCCCATTCCTCCATTGCTTGGATCCAACACTGCTGTCTTCACCGCCACTCGAAACAATTCCCCTTTCCATGAAATGGTAAATTGGACATGATCGCCTTCGCCATTGATGATGGGATGGGCAGAATCTGTGCTATGTAGTAAGCCTTGGACAAAATATACGTGTTGTAAACAGTAAAGTCCGGCCGCATGTAGCATTTTCTTAAGCGAAACAAGGGAGCCACAAACAACTGGAAACTCCAGTATTCAGGATGGCGAAGTACATTTTCTTTGGAAAGGGTAAGTTCCTTTTCGGACACCTCGGCTTCACCGTTTCACTTTTTAGGGTGGACAGTACCTCTCCTGCTTACCTGCATCAGAGTGCTGGACGTAACTCTGTCTCAGTGTGTGCACGATCCCCCTCACAGGGTTTGGATCCCACTGTAGGAGGCACTGTGCGATCATCAATATCAATGCTGTCGCCGCAGGTGAAGCGTCGGGGGCTGGGCTCCTCTCGGAGCGAGTTGCAGAGCATACACTATGCAGGGATGAGGGTGGCGTGGGATTGGCAGACACTGAGCTACCTGCCAGTTGCGTTTCGCTCCCATCCATCCCCTATTCTGACGCGCCATTCCCTCTGTCCCCCCGCTCCACCCCACCCCCCCACCCACCCACCTTTGTCAAGCAGAGAGGAAGAAGAAAGAGAATCTTTCAGCACCTGCGCCTGAGGGTACTCACCTGACTGTAAATCTAAGCCTACATTTTCACGGTGCTAGTCACCGGTTCGCTCTTGCTGTTTACAAAGGTACACGATACACTTATTTAATTCGCCTCACGATCCAGTAAAATTTTTCGTAGAATATTATTTTGTTTTACAATGCAGACATTATTAATGAAAGAGTTACATACGTACCAATATAAAATGAGTGTAAGAAAAAGTTATTTTAATTCAAATTATATAATTTGAAAATTATCGTACATACACTCTAAAAAAAAAAAAAAAAAAAAAAAAAAAAAAAAAAAAAAAAAAAAACGGGCATCACGAAGGAATTATCGGACAGCGACGGGATAGCTACACGACTGTCGCTCGCCATACGTTCCGACAGCCAGGATACTGTCTGCAAAATTTATTGTGAGTAGTGTTAGTAGCACAGAAGTAATAAATTTAAACCTCATACATGTTGCGCGCGGTTTTCACGCATCTCATTGTTTACGACGACATATCTCCTGATATTTGATAGGTAAATGGTTCTTACATCCACAGAGATTGTTGCCTGACAATAATTGATACGTGTACTAAGTTTTGTTGAAATCCGTTTTTGTAATACGTGTGGATTCTGCTATACTTTCAGACAGGCTTCAAAAAAATGTTGCCACTTGTAGGTGGTAGCCAACAAACCAGTCTTAAGCATCTCCTCTGTAAGAGAACAACACTGCTCTAAAATTGTCGAAAAAATTCGTATCAGACATTGGTCAAATAAAAAGAGGGGGAAAAATCAAGCAGCTGAGAGTGATGGTTCTAGAAGATGTATTAGGAAAGTCTGTTATTCGGGAAAGCATTAACAAAGTGGAAAGAGTATATGATATGAAGAAGAATATCCACGGCAGACCGTGCTACTTCAGGAAACTTAAAGTAAAGCGATACAGTACAGTAGTGAAACCAAGGTTCCTATACACGATGAATATCTAATATTGAATTACAACTTGAATAAACTAGAAACATCATACGGAAGAATTATAAAAGAAGTAGTGGATCTAATACACACATAGACTTCTGGAGATTAAAAATTATCCGAATGTAAAAAAGTAGAACAATAAATTAGGGATCACTGATATTCTTCGGACGTTTATAGAAAATTCATGGCAACAGATTAATCAAAGAGCCCTTCAAATACCTTTGGTAAAATAACTCCATTACTAGCTCATTTCTAGAGATCAAGGTTCAGAGTGGAAGGACGCTGTGGTTAGAAAGAATTTCTTCAGACTGGCCAAATTTTTTCCCCGAGGTCATTACTGCTGACGAGCCATGATACTGCGGATGCTCCGGCTAGGAATGAAGCTTCGGTCGGAAAACAGCGTGTCATGTTTAATGGGGAAGGAACGGATACTGATGACGAAGAACGATTAGGCTGTTGTACAGTTGTGACTGGCAGACTCAATTCAAGGACTGATGAGAAAATTCAACTACTAATTGATGGAACTTCTGCATTTCAGAAATTTCAGGATCACATATTTATCAAATTGCCAGTCGTGATTGTGTTTTATAGAAATGTGTGTCGTAGGTGGGTTCCTCGACTTTTGAAAGATAAACACAAAAAACAACGAATATGAGCTGCACTGACTTCTCTCGCACGCTACAACAATAATGCCACGTTTTACTAGTGGCCAACTGGCTTTCGCATAAAAGTCCAAAAACAAAGCGCCAATCAATGAAACGGCGTCATTTACAATTCACAAGCAACTACACAGAAAACAGAAAGAAAATAATTCTAAGTGTTAAAAAGGTTATGGCAATAGTGTTTTGAGATCTGAAGGAAGTCCTACTCCTGGACTTTATGCCTAGACCCTTCACCCACCACTCCGAGCCGTTCAAAACAAGTGGCGTTATGCTTCTTCATGGTTACGCTCACCCATATTCTGCTGCGTTGACGGATTTACTCTTCCAGCAGGCACTGTTTGAACATCTGCCTTTTATTCCATACACGGTGGCGAGTGATAACCACCCTTTCGTGAAATTGAAGGACGTACTGGGCGGAAAGCGCTATGGACATGTCAAGCAACTTGCGAGAGGATGTAAGTGATACGTTCAGTAACTTGCATCTCATACGCAGAGGGCATAGGAAAGCTTGTGGAGCACTTTCTTAACGGCGTCAACGTATAAAAATAGATTTTTATAACAATTCAGTACAACATTACAGTCGTTCCTCGCACAACAACACAAGACCAAAGTCCACAGTTTCCTCCAATCCTACGCCTGCATATTGCTCTTCGACATAGCCCTTCTGAGTACGACTTCCCATGTTGTTTTCGGGCATCTTCTTTGACTTCTGTTATTAGGAATCCATTCCATCATCTTCTCAGGCCGTTTCTCCTCACTAGAGTTGTAAGACTACCTTGGTCTACTGTACTCTAAGTGTAGAGAACGGTGTCTTTTCTAATAGCTTTGGTCAGTTAAGGTTGTACCTGCATTACCAGTACGTTAGGTGTGTTGCATACTTATCGGGCGTTACCGGATAATCTCTTTCTTCACATATGCAATCACTGTCTTAATAGATTTCCTAAAAACTGGAAACAGTGAACCATCTAGGAAGGGGCTGGTAACATACACAAAATTTTTTAAATTCTACATAGCTATCCTTCTCTCTGCTACTTACGAATAAACGGTATTTATAGCAAAAATGAAATGGTAAAAGTTTGGTTAAGAATTTATTCCGAAATTGTTCAAAAAATGGTTCTAATTGCTCTGAGCAGTATGGGACTTAACATCTATGGTCATCACTCCCATAGAACTTAGAACTACTTAAACCCAACTAACCTAAGGACATCACACAACACCCAGCCATCATGAGGCAGAGAAAATCCCTGACCCCGCCGGGAATCGAACCCGAGAACCCAGGCGCGGGAAGTGAGAACGCTACCGCACGACCACGAGCTGCGGACCCGAAATTGTTGATTTGTAACTTGAGACAGAGGTATGTTGTAGTAAAAATAAAGAAAACAAGAAAGATTTATCATTTAGCGCTAGTTACCTTAATAAAACATGTCTTGGTCACAGACAAATTTATTTCTCGTGACACGTTTCCATACATCATTTCCAGAAAACTGTGGCAGTAACTGTGTTGTCTAGACAGTAGGTGAACACTCCATACCCAGTTGTCTTCACGATACAATTCCATTTGTGGCTGGTTTTGGCTAACATGATGTCTGTCAGCATACATTTAACTATTTGTGTCTCTTTGCTTACAGCGTCTTAATACGGTTATGGTGCCTGTTGTCCATAAAAAAGGTTTGCTTTTATTCGAGTCATAGCCCCTTTGTACATACAATCGGTTAATATTTATTCCTTTTTATTAAATAATTGCAATCTGCAATTTGGTATCCCTAGAATGTTGGCCTTCAGTATGTATTATGGTATTTCGTTAGACTACTTTGACATCGTGCTTACAGCATATTTGCGGTGTCTGTATGTCATAATAGGCTTTAGTCATGTACATAATGATACAAAAATATTGGTGAAACATTGAAAAAAAATGCGATTCTATTTCACAAACTGTAAACTTCTATGTCGTTGATTACACATTACGGTGTCTGTATGCCATAATAAGTTTTTATTCATCACACATGATTCGCTATTTGTAAAAATTGATGTAATATCATGAAGGATTTTTACGATTATATTCTACAAACTGTAAATCCTATTATGTCAATACGTCATGTTTCCAGTCTCTGATATCAAAGCAGTCTGGCGCCCGCTTGGGTTTATGACGTTCACGATGTTGCTGCGAAGGACAGTTTGGCATGTGAGATCTCATGGTGAACAGTTTTTGAAATTGGAGTTACTGTGTAGGTCTCGGATGGGATTCTGTATTTTACTTGAACTGCTTGCTAGTTTGAGCATTTTTGACCATTTTGTAAGTATTTACTTTTCAGCGCAAGTTTCATTCTTGCTGCTACTTTATTTTCCTTTGTCATTTGTCCTAGGATATATGGAATATCAGATCCCTTAATTGGGCAGGTAGGTTAGAAAATTTAAAAAGGGAAATGGTTAGGTTAAAGTTAGATACAGTGGGAATTAGTGAAGTTCGGTGGCAGGTGGAACAAGACTTCTAGTCAGGTGAATACAGGGTTACAAATACAAAATCAAATGTGGGTAATGCAGGAGTAGGTTTAATAATGAATAGCAAAATTGGAGTGCTGGTAAGCTACTACGAACAGCATAGTGAAAGCATTATTATGGCAACGATACACCTGAAGCAAACGCCTACCACAGCAGCAGAAGTTTATATGCCAACTAGCTCCAAAGATGACGAAGAGTGTGATGAAATGTACGATGAGATAAATTATTCAGATAGTGAAGGGAGACGAAAATTTAATAGTCATAGGTGGCTGGAATTCGATAGTAGGTAAAGGAAGAGAAGGAAACATATTAGGTGAATATGGAATGGGGGTAAGGAATGAAAAAGGAAGCCGCCTGGTAGAATTTTACACAGAGCATAACTTAATCACAGCTAACACTTGGTTCAAGAATCATGACAGAAGGTTGTATACATGGAAGAAGCCTGGATATACTGGAAGGTGTCAGATAGATTATATAATGGTAAGACAGAGATTTAGGAACCAGGTTTTAAATTGTAAGACATTTCCAGGGGCAGAAGTGGACTCTGACCACAATCTATTGGTTATGAACTGTAGATTAAAACTGAAGAAACTGCAAAAAGGTGGGAATTTAAGGAGATGGGACCTGGGTAAACTGACAGAACCAGAAGTTTTAGAGAGCTTTAGGGTGAGCATTACGGAACCATTGGCAAGAATGGGGGAAAGGAATACAATAGAAGAAGAATGGGTCGCTTTGGGAGATGAAATAGTGAAGGTAGCAGAGGAGCAAATAGGTAAAAAGACGAGGGCTAATAGAAGTCCTTGGGTAACAGAAGAGATATTGAAATTAATTGATGAAAGGCTGTAGGTTGCAGTAGGTACTGAGAAATGAAGAAGCTTGCACAGGATAGAGTAGCATGGAGAGCTGCATCAAACCAGTCTCTGGACTGAAGACCACAACAACAACAACAACAACAACCTATCCTAGGATGTCCTATTTACGACTTTTGCATTGTCTCTTATTGTCACAATTTTCCGAAGATGATGTACCGAAACGTGTCACAATAAATAAGTTTGTTCGCTACCAAAACATCTACAAGAATATATTACTTGCCAAGTCTGAATTATAATGTGTGGTGTCACCGCCAGACACCACACTTGCTAGGTGGTAGCTTAAATCGGCCGCGGTCCATTAGTACATGTCGGACCCGCGTGTCGCCACTGTCAGTACTTGCAGACCTAGCGCCACCACATGGCAGGTCTAGAGAGGCGGACTAGCACTCGCCCCAGTTGTACGGACGACATTGCTAGCGACTAGACGTACGAAGCCTTCCTCTCATTTGCCTAGAGACAGTTAGAATAGCCTTCAGCTAAGTCCATAGCTACGACCTAGCAAGGCGCAGTTAACCATATCTGGAGAGTGTGTTACTTGTATTCACCATAAACGATGTATACCAAAAAGGATGGATTAAAGTTAAGTATTCCCAAAGCAACGTACTTTTCTTATTAGCATTCATTGAGCATCCTGTTTCAGACTTCACGATATTCTGGGTGAGCTTATAGCGTGCCTATTCGGCCCTTCTAAATAACACTGTGTCGGCACTTCTGTCGACACATAACATAATGTCCCTTAGACATGGATGAATTCGTCAGTGAAATGGATAAAAAGATTTTTCCGATTATTTGAAAAATGAATGTCTGGAGAAAAATGTTTTTGAGTTATAGAATGAACCTCGTCTATTTTCAGGCTTAGCTGAAACACGACACGAAAGCAGAGGCAGACACTGGAGGATGAATGTCAGGAAGTAGCTGTGACCTCTTTTTATTGGGACCATCGGGCAGTGTCCCGAAACGGAGTGATGTTGCGAAACGGACAGGAAGCTTGGAAGAGGAAGGACGCAGAGGGAATTAGGGCGGTCCTCTGACAGCCTGCAGCCTGCAGCCTCCCCTGTTCCGAGCAGAGACCAGCCAGAGAGCTGAGCTTCTCTAGTCGGAGTACTCTCTGGCCGCAGTGGCCAGAATTAGTTTACGACTGGCGAGCGGCAGTTGCGTCAAAGGCGGGCGGTCTGCACGCGCGGCGGGTCTGGAGGACCACGCCAAGAGGCTGTCTCTGCTCTGGCAGAGGGCAGACAGGTTCCACTCTGCCCGCGGGCGGTTCCACACCAAAAATATGCCTAATCAAAAACAACTAAAGCCGTCTGTATTCCCAATTTTATTTTATTTTCGCCTCCAGTTTCGGCGTTACACCACACCATCTTCAGGCCTACCCTGTAGGAATCAACATGGATTCCGGAAACAGCGATCGTGTGAGACCCAACTCGCTTTATTTGTTCATGAGACTCAGAAAATATTAGATACAGTCTCCCAGCGCTATTTTCCTTGACTTCCGGAAGGCGTTCGATACAGTTCGGCACTGTCGCCTGATAAAAGTGAGACCCTACGGAATATCAGACCAGCTGTGTGGCTGGATTGAAGAGCTTTTAGCAAACAGAACACAGCATGTTGTTCTCAATGGAGAGTCGTCTACAGACGTTAAAGTAACATCTGGCGTGTCTCAGGGGAGTGTTGTGGGACCATTGCTTTTCACAGTATATATAAAGGGCCTAGTAGATGGTGTCGGAAGTTCCATGCGGCTTTTCGCGGATGATGCTGTAGTATACAGAGAAGTTGCAGCATTAGAAAATTGTAGCGAAATGCAGGAGCCAGCCGTTGTAGCCGAGCGGTTCTAGGCACTTCAGTCTGGAACCGCGCGACCCCTACGGTCGCAGGTTCGAATCCTGCCTCGGGCATGGACGTGTGTGGTGTCCTTAGTTAGGTTTAAGTAGTTCTTTCTAGGGGACTGATGACCTCAGATGTTAAGTCCCATAGTGCTCAGAGCCATTTGAACCATTTTTTGAAATGCAGGAAGATCTGCAGCGGATAGGCACTTGGTGCAGGGAGTGGCAACTGACCCTTAACATAGACAAATGTAACGTATTGCGAATACATAGAAACAAGGATCCTTTATTGTGTGATTATATGATAGCGGAACAAACACTGGTAGCAGTTACTTCTGTAAAATATCTGGGAGTATGCGTGCGGAACGATTTGAAGTGGAATGACCATATAAAATTAATTGTTGGTAAGGCGGGTACCGGGTTGAGATTCATTGGGAGAGTCCTTAGAAAATGTAGTCCATCAACAAAGGAGGTGGCTTACAAAACACTCGTTCGACCTATACTTGAGTATTGCTCATTAGTGTGGAATCCGTATCAGATCGGGTTGACAGATGAGATAAAGAAGATCCAAAGAAGAGCGGCGTGTTTCGTCACAGGGTTATTTGGTAACCGTGATAGCGTTACGGAGATGTTCAGCAAACTCAAGTGGCAGACTCTGCAAGAGAGCCGCTCTGCATCGCGGTGTAGCTTGCTGTCCAGGTTTCGAGAGGGTGCGTTTCTGGATGAGGTATCGAATATATTGATTCCCCCTACTTATACCTCCCGAGGAGGTTAGGCTTTTCGGCAGCCGTTCTTCCCGCGACCCATACGCGGCTGGAACTTTAACTAACAGTGGCACGTAAAGTGCCCTCCGCCACACACCGTTCGGTGGCTTGCGGAGTATAAATGTAGATGTAGATGTAGATGCAGACGGACGAGCAGGAACAATCCTACCTCTCGCACAATCAAAATAGAGCCCATCGTACGGTCACTGGTATCCGAAGACTTCTTCACGCCGTTCCTTCGATCATCACTTGAAGCCTGTTAGAGTAGCGCCGAAACTCTTAACAAAATTAAAATAAAACTGGAAATGTAGATGGCTGAAGGTGTTTTGGATTTGACGTTTTATACTGAACAGCCAAAGTCCAGCACACCATTCTGTATAAAGAAAGTGGTTCAAATGACTCTGAGCACTATGGGTCTTAACATATGAGATCATCAGTCCCCTAGAACTAACACTACTGGCCATTAAAATTGCTATACCAAGAAGAAATGCAGATGATAAACGGGTATTCATTGGACAAATATATTATACTAGAACTGACATGTGATTACAATTTCACGTAATTTGGGTGCATAGATCCTGAGAAATCAGTACCCAGAACAACCACCTCTGGCCGAAATAACGGCCTTGATACGCCTGGGCATTGAGTCAAACAGAGCTTGGATGGCATGTAAAGGTACAGCTGCCTATGCAGCTTCAACACGATACCACAGTTCATCAAGAGTAGTGACTGGCGTATTGTGACGAGCCAGTTGCTCGGGCGCCATTGACCAGACGTTTGCAATTGGTGAGAGATCTGGAGAATGTGCTGGCCAGGGCAGCAGTCGAACATCTTCTGTATCCAGAAAGGCTCGTACAGGACCTGCAACATGCGGTCATGCATTATCCTCCTGAAATGTAGGGTTTCGCTGGGATCGAATGAAGGGTAGAGCCACGGATCGTAATACATCTGAAACGTAACGTCCACTGTTCAGAGTACCGTTAATGCCCATACCATCACGCCGGGTGATACGCCAGTATGGCGATGATGAATTCACGCTTCCAATGTTCGTTGACCACAAAGTCGTCAAACACGGATGCGACTATCATGATGCTGTAAACCGAACCTGGATTCGTCCGGAAAAATGACGTTTTGCCATTCGTGCACCCAGGTTCGTCGTTGAGTACATTATCGCAGGCGCTCCTGTCTGTGATGCAGCGTCAAGGGTAACCGCAGCCATGGTCTTCGAGCTGATAGTCCAAGCTGTTGCAAACGCCGTCGAACTGCTCGTGCAGATGGTTGTTGTCTTGCAAACGTCCCCATCTGTTGACTCAGGGATCGAGACGTGACTGCACGATCCGTTACAGCCAAACGGATAAGATGCTTTTCATCTCGACTGCTAGTGATACGAGGCCGTTGGGATCCAGCACGGCGTTCCGTATTACCCTCCTGAACCCACCGATTTCATATTCTGCTAACAGTCATTGGATCTCGACAAACGCGAGCAGGAGTGTCGCGATACGATAAACCGCAATCGCGATAGGCTACAATCCGACCTTTATCAAAGTCGGAAACATGATGTTACGCATTTCTCCTCCTTACACGAGGCATCACAACATCGTTTGTTGTTGACGCGGGTCAACTGCTGTTTATGTATGAGAAATCGGTTGGAAACTTTCCTCATGTCAGCACGTTGTAGGTGTCGCCACGGCGCCAAGCTTGTGTGAAATCTCTGAAAAGCTAATCATTTGCATATCAGAGCATCTTCTTCCTATCGGTTAAATTTCTTGTCTGTAGCACGTTATCTGCGTGGTGTAGCAATTTTAATGGCCAGTAGTGTAGAACTACTTAAACCTGATTAACCTAAGGACATCACACACATCCATGCCCGAGGCAGGATTCGAACCTGCGACCGTATCGGTCGCGCGGTTCCAGACTGAAGCGCCTAGAACCGCTCGGCCACACAGGCCGGCTGTACTCTTACGGATTTATGGACAGCTCTACAATACTCATGGTGTCAACTCCCTCCAGCACTACTCTAGTCATTAATCGAGACCATGACACGTCGTGTTGTGGCACTTCTGCGTGCTCGTGGGGGCCTTCACTGTACTAGGTAGGTGATGATGATGATGAGCGTTTGGCGTCATTGGCCGGGAGGCCCCTCGCGGGGCAGGTCCGGCCGCCTTGGCGCAGGTCTTATTACATTCGGCGCCACATTGGGCGACCTGCACGCCGGATGGGGATGAAATGATGATGAACACAACACAACACCCAGTCCCTGAGCGGAGAAAATCTCCGACCCAGCCGGGAATCGAACCCGGGCCCGGAGGACGGCAATCCGTCACGCTGACCACTCAGCTACTGGGGCGGACACTAGGTAGGTGTACTAGTTTCTTTGGCTCTTCAGTGTATAACATACACTGTTGTCGCTAATGAATATGACGTACGTCAGTCGTCAGAACAAGTGCATTTACGATTCCCTTCCTTGTGTTACCACAGACGAGATACAACTGTTTACAGTAGGACATGCATATTACGTTGTCAAAGCAAAACACAGTATTTCGACAAACATCCATCAAACTTCGATCTTTAAGTGGTGATGTCATCCCAGTACACAGGTAGCAGGTAGATCGAGAGTTTGCAACATTTGCTGTGAAGCTGCACTGTCCAGTCCCATTCATGTGGCCACCCGTCAAAAGCCTGAATAACCACCTGCAACACAAGACTTGCAGGGAGACACTCAGCGATGTTCTGGAAGGTCCTGATGGGGATGTGGAGCCACGCCGAGTGCAGAGCTGTGACCAGTGGTAAATTTCTCGGCTGAGGATCCATGGCATGAACAGTCCCATAGAACCGGTTCAAAAATGGTTCAAATGGCTCTGAGCACTATGGGACTCAACTGCTGTGGTCATAAGTCCCCTAGAACTTAGAACTACTTAAACCTAACTAACCTAAGGACATCACACACATCCATGCCCGAGGCAGGATTCGAACCTGCTACCATAACGGTCGTGCGGTTCCAGACTGTAGCGCCTTTAACCGCTCGGCCACTCTGGCCGGCATAGAACTGGTGCCACAGAGTTTGGATTGGGATTAAATCCAGGGAGTTTCGTAGCCAAGGGAGTATCGTGATTTCGTCTTGGTGCTCTTCGAACCACACACATACACTGCGAATTGTGCGACATGTTGCATTATCCTGCTGGTAAATATCGTGGTGCCGAGGAGAAACAAATTATATGTAGAGTTGGGCATGGTCACCAAGGATAGAAACATACATGTGTTGAGCCATAGTGCCTTACAGAACGATGACATCATCCAGGAAGTGGCAGGAAAACACTCCCCAGACCACAATGCTCCCTGAGAGTTGCAGGATGTTTGCTTTCAGACATCAAGGGTCATCTGTTCAGTCGAGCAACAAAGCGTGAGTAATTTGAAAAGGCTACGTGTCACCACTCAGCTCACGTTCAGTTTCGGTGATGGCATGTAAATTTCAGCCTCCGTCACCGATGAACAGTAGTCGGCATGGGCGAATGATATAGGTGCCTGCTGCAGAGTTCCATAAACTGCAGTGTGCGCTGAACGGTTGTGTAGAAAATACTGCTGGTAGCCCCTCAGTTGATCTGCGCCGTCATTTCCTCAACAGTTGTACGTCTATACGCCAGTACACATATCCGCAAATTGTCATTCATCTCTGTCGTCTATGGCTCCTGCCGTTCCACATTTGCCTAGGCGCCGATTTTGGATAGCACCATTTTGCCACGCATGGCAATGCAACACTCGGTTTCAGCTTTATAAAAGCAACTGTACTATCTTCTGCGTCCCTCCTCCACTGCTACTGCTGTCACCTGCCCTTTGTGAGTGGTTACTCCACTTGGACGTCGATCATACACTATGTGATTAAAAGTATCCGGACACATGGATGAAAATGACTTTCAAGTCATCGGTAATGCTGGAATTCAATATGGTGTTGGCCCACCCTTAGCCTTGATGACAGCCTCCACTCTCGCAGGCATACGTTCAGTCAGTTGCTGGAAGGCTTTTTGGGGAATGCCAGCCCAGTCTTCATGGAGTGCTGCACTGAGGAGAAGAAACGATGTCGGTCAGTGAGGCCTGACACGAATTCGACGTTCCAAAACATCTCAAAGGTGTTCTGTAGGATTCATGTCAGGACTCTGTGCAGGCCAGTCCATTACACGGATGTTACTGTCGTGTAACCACTCCGCCACAAGCCGAGCGCCATGAACAGGTGCTCGATCGTGCTGAAAGATGCAATCGACATCCCCGAATTGTTCTTTGACAGTGGGAAGCAAGAAGGTCCTTCAAACATCAGTGTACGCCTGTGCTGTGATAGTGCCACGCAAAAGAACAAGGGGTGCAAGACCCCTCGATGAAACACGACCACACTATAACACCACCACGTCAGAATTTTACTGTTGGCAATACACACGCTGGAAGATAACGTTCACCAGCCATTCGCCATAACCACACCCTGCTATCGGATCGCCACATTGTGTACCGTGATTCGTCACTCCACACAGCGGTTTTCCACTGTTCAGTCGTGCAATGCTTATGCTCTCTACACCAAGCGAGGCGTCGTTTGGCATTTACCGACAAGATGTGGTAGCTTATGAGCAGCCGCTCGACCATGAAATCCAAGGTTTCTCACCTCCATCTAACTATCATATCACTTGCAGTGGATCCTGATGCAGTTTGGGATTCCTGTGTGATGGTCTGGATAGATGTCTGCCTATTACACATTACGACTCTCTTCAACTGTCGGCGGTCGGCCTGTGCGATTTTGTGCTGTACGTGTCACTTCACGTTTCTGCTTCACTATATCGAAAAAAGTGGACCTGGGAATGTGGAAATGTCGCTTACAGACGTATTACACAAGTGACACCCAATCACCTGACCGCGTTCGAAGTCCGTGAGTTCCGCGGAGCGCCCCATTCTGCTCTCCCACGATGTCTAATGACTACTGATGTTGCTGATATGGAGTACCTGGCAGCAGGTGGCAGCACAATGCAACTAATATGAAAAAGTATGTTTTTCGGGGTGTCCGGATACTTTCGATCACATAGTGTACGTGGTGGTTACATTAATGCGACTGTATCTACTAATGAACTGCCCAAGACATAAGTTCTCTGAAATAATTTCGCAAGTTTTCTTGGATACCTTCTGTTCTGTATTCTGCAAATGGCATCAGACAAAATAAAAAACACAATTTGAGCAGCTAGAAACGTGCTTCTACGAGTCACACATATGGTTACCAGTCATCGTTATATTCACAAACGTTAGTCCTGGCACACTATTAATATGGTGAACGTTACTGAAAATATTTGACAATTACTCTTCCCAAGCTCAAATATGCTCTGCACTGGTTGTAGAGCTATAAATTTGGATGTGCAACAAAATCTATTTAACCTTACCGTTCGCTCCTTCACTAACAACTGTACTATCAAACAGCAACCACTTATCCGGGCCTATGAGGCGTGAAATGATTCGGCTCCTTCTCGCTATTCAAAAACTGATACAAGAATGACGTCTTGACTATGTGGTGAGACGTCAGTGTTAACCGGATCACTACTATTATTATAAACAAAATCTGAATCATACTTTAGTTATACTTGATACACTAAAATACGAAATTTGGCGTGTTGGCCCAAGGATGATCAAATGATTCAAATGGCTCTGAGCACTATGGGACTTACTTCTGAGGTCATCAATCCGCTAGAACTTAGAACCACTTAAACCTAACTAACCTAAGGACATCACACACATCCATGCCCGAGGCAGGATTCGAACCTGCGACCGTAGCAGTCGCGCGGTTCCAAATCGTAGCGCCTAGAACCGCTCTGCCACCCCGTCCGCCCAAGGATGTTCCCTCGATGTCTTATTGTAGCAGCCAATCAGATCCCAAGGCTATTACGTTGGCGCAGTTTCTTCCAGTACATGTTCTTGGTAGTTGAAGTGCAGTAACTCGTGAGGTCCAGTGAGTATGGCAGTGGAGTTTGGTAGAAATACAGAACTGATCTAGACTACAAAAAAAAATCAGTTCCAGTTTCTGCCACCGGGTAGAAATGTGGAGCTGTACATCATTTCGTCGACATCTCCAGGGCTCATATTGAACAAATTCTCACTTGTACAATCTTTTCTGTACACGTCCTGTTCCTTATCCATTACATATGGCAGCATTTCTAAACGTCTTTCTTGCATCCACTATGCCAGATTTGCACCTGGTGGCCAAAATTGGAACTAATTGTTTTTCCTGGCCTAAGTCGGCTCCGCATTAACGCCTTAGAATATCTACCAAGTTTCGGTGCCATACGATAATTACAGCCCACACAGGACCTGTGAGAGTAGCTGCAGTTTAATTATGACCAAACGGTACTTGGAGTAACATCTGTTGCTCGTACCTCATTCTGCTTTATGGTCGCCATGCATCGGCTATTGGATCTTCATTTAACTAAGCTGTGAAACTTGGGAATGAAGCTTATGGCTCCCAAGAACTGAAATGTTACAAAATTGGTAAACTAGAACTAAGGTAGGCATGTCATATGAATATGTTGCAATTTTCATATACGTGACACCTTTTGTAACTATCTTTGCATTAATTTACGTTCGCGACGTTGTATTTCCGTTTCGTGGCCTTAATTCATGCGCTTTTTATAAAGCTAGAAAATGGCTTGAAAAGCGGAAACCACTTGTTGAGCAAAGAGGTAATCTAAATGAGTATTACGAAATAGACTCGCATTCTGCGACTACGCATTGACGTCAGCTGCTTTTACACTATCTTACAATTCATCGTTATTCTTCACGAATATTAACATTATATGAGTGGTGCATAGAATTCCGCATTGGCTTAAGAAACTAATTTCTGCTGTAGTACGGACTACAGAGAATATGTAAACTGCTTGCGATTAACTGGAGTAGATTAACTAAGACACTTATGCACGTGTGGTGTATTGCGCGTTTTTTAAACTTCGCTGAAGAAAACAAGAGGCTCAGTTTCTTCGAATGTATGAGGGCACTTTTTCTTTTTAAAAAAGGGATAATCACATTTTACTAGAAATAGTCTTATTGTTTCTCAAAAAATATCCTCCTACAATTTGTACGCACTGTAGCCACCTATGTCGGCTTCGCATTGGTAGTGCTCACTATCTATAGCCGGAATATTTTTATCTGGTGAAGCGATAGTAAACTGTATATACGAACGTTCGTCGTGAAGCAGTGTCCTAGTAACTGAAAGTCGTATCAAAATCCGTACAGTAGTTCCTGAGATTAGCCTCAACATACTAACAGGAAAACATAGCGGGCGACATTGTTTTATATTGTGTACAGATATATGTCTATCAAATAATTCAGGAAACCAGTACACCGAAAAATCAGCCGAAATAGCAAATTTGATTTTTTTTATTTACTATTCTGGCCGGGACCATTCTGTATGTGCTTTAACTGTTAACTTGCACTTCCTCAAATGTATATATTTCTCGCATGCTTTTTGTATTTTTGGAAATACTACTTTGACTTTCTGGCATGATGATTTGAAAATGGGTCCCTGATTGAAACTAGCCATCGAGTAAATGAAAAACAGTGAAATTTGGGATTTGGCTGGTTTTTCGTGGTACTGATTATGAGACGTTGATGACCCGCAATTATCCCAGCATGTTTAAAGTTCGTAATTCAGCAAACGTTTATTCCCCTCCTGTTGTTGCTATCTGAAGAAATCATTTTTATAAGGATCCAGCGGATACTAGAGACGATAACTGCTGACCGCATATTTTTCGTTTGGCATAAGGGAATAAAAAAAAGTCGTTAGACGATAAATCGTATAAATATGGGCAATGACACATTAACTGGCTGGTTCAAATGTCTATGAGCACTATATCGGACTTAACATCTGAGGTCATCAGACCCCTAGAACTTAGAACTACTTAAACCTAACTAACCTAAGGACATCACGCACATCCATGCCCGAGGCAGGATTCCAACCTGTGACCGTAGCTGCAGCGCGGTTCCGGACTGAAGCGCCTAGAACCGCTCGGCCACTCCGGCCGGCTGACACATTAACTGTTTAATGTGATATGTGCCAAGTGGCATGGTCATAGTAAAGAAGGGTGCGACGTTATTGGTTGTTCTCACTGAGTTCATCAATGAGGTGTAGTATTAAAAAATAGTACGTACCACTCAGCATTAATTGTTCTAAAATTTATGTCCAGTGAACTACAGTCCTTTCAAGTTCTACCACCACAAAAGGTAGGAGTTGTAAAAAGACATGCAGAAAAGTAGAGATTTCCAACTGTGCTTTCATAGGTGCTCTATTGTTGTTAAGGTGGTGGTTGTTAGGCCTTGTACTTTACCGGTACTCCGACGATAAATCCCCAGCGGCGCTGAACCGCTAGCAGTACAGTTGCTCCCACCCTTGTAAGCTTCCCCAATTTATTAGCCGAGCATGTATCGCTAATTACCGCACCGTCAAACACGTCGCACGTTTCCAAGTTACACACAAGTGGTGTGCTTCTTCGTGCCCGAAGCGATGTTGCGGAAAGTACACGAAGCAGAACTTGGGGTAGTATCTGGCTCTCTCTCTCTCACACACACACACACACACACACACACACACACACACACACACCTTGTCACTACACGCACCCATACAGTACACTGTTCAAGAGTTTGCGCTACATTAACACTGTGCAGTACATTGTTCCGCGATAATCATTGTAACATTAAGCGAAGAACTCGATCTAAGTTTCGAGCAGCAGCTCGTCTGGATGATGGCATATCCGGTCAAAACCGTAGGAATCGTGTGGAAAAAACTGCCCTCATAGAAGCCCTCAATGTACTCTTTCCACTTATCCACTCTTTCCTCCGTATTTAACAGTGGAATTTCCATTCCAGTCTTAATCTTACCACCTTTGCTTTTAATTTCATCGAAGGCCATCCTATATGCTGTCACTCCTTCTGACAACCATTTCTTTTTCTGTTTCTTCACATTTTTCATGCAGCCATTTTTATCTTAGCTTTCCTGCACTTCCTCAGCGACTTGTATTTTAGTATTCCTGAATTTCTTTGAAAAGTTTGTACTTCGTTTTTTCATCGATCGCCGGCCGGTGTGACCGAGTGGTTCTAGGCGTTTCAGTCTGGAACCGCGCGACCGCTACGGTCCCTGATTCGAATCCTGCCTCGGGAATGGATGTGTGTGATGTCCTTAGGTTAGTTAGGTTTAAGTAGTTCTAAGTTCTAGTGCACTGATGACCTCAGATGTTGAGTCCCATAGTGCTCAGAGCCATTTGAACCATTTTCATCGATCATCTGAAGTATTTCTCCTGTTACCCACAGGCTCATTACTAAACTGTGATCTGAGTCTATATCTGCTCCTAGGTACGCCTTACAATCCACTATCTGATTTCGGAATCTATGTCTGACCGTGACGTAATGTAACTGAAATCTATCCGTATCTCGCGATCTTTACCAAGGATACTTCCCCCTCTTGTGACTCTTGAACGGAGTATTCGCTATTACTAACTGAAATTTATTGCGTAACTGAGTTAGTCTTTCTGCTCTCTCATTCCCAATACCGAGCCCATATTCTCCTGTAACCATTTTCTTCTACTCCTTCCCCTACAACAGCATTCCAATCCCCCATGACTATTACAATTTTATCTTCCTTTACGTACTGAATTACCTGTTCAATATGCTCATACTTTTTACCTGTCTCTTCTTCTTCTGCTTGTGACGTCGGCATGTATATCTGTACTATCGTTGTCTATGCTGGTTTGCTGTCGATTCTCAGGACAACACCCTATCACTGAACTGTTCGCAGTAACACACTCTCTGCTCTAACTTCCTGTTCATAACGAATCCTACTCCCGTTATATCATTTTCTGCTGCAGTTGATATTGCCCTATACTCATTTGACAAGAAATCCGTGCCTTCATTTCATTTCAGTTCGCTAACCTCTACTACATCTAAATTGAGCCTTTGCATTTACCTTCGTAGATTTCCTAGCTTCGCAACCACGTTCAAACTTCTGACATTCCAAACCCCGACTCGTAGAACGTTATCCTTTACTTGGTTATTCAGTCTTTTTCTTATGGTCACCTCCGCTCCCCTCCAGAAAATCAGCAATATTTAGCCAATGGAGAGATGATCATGACACTTCTCAATTATAGGCCACATGTCCTGTGGATACACGTTACGTGTCTTTAACGTATTGGTCTCCATTCCCTTCTGGGTCTTCATGCCGTTTATCATTCCTGATTGTTCCGCCTTTACGGGGGGACGAGAGAATGCCCTGAACCTCAGCCCGCTCCTCCTCCTTATTCTGACAAGGCCGTTGGCAGAGTGAGGGTGACCTTATGCCGGAAGTCTTCGGCCGCCAATGCTGATGATTTTTATTCAAAGCCTAGGCGGTGGTGGGGTTTGAACCCGGGACCGGGGACGTTTTGATTCCTAATAAAAGGCGCTGCCCCTAGACCACGGCTACACCTTTTCCCTCCATGCGGCACACATCTTCCGCACTCTGTCTCTTTAAACAACAAACACATCGGCTCCTTTACTTACGGAAGCATCCAACAGACGAAAACAGAAAATTACCCACGTTCGAATTCACTGTGTTCCAACATAATACACTCGCAACTACACAGAACTCTGTTCTGACAGAGACTGACACTTGCAAAGTACTGAGACTTTGCACAGGTGCCAATATAACACCACAACTTGCAGGCCTGGCTAGCGTCTGTATTTATGTTCAAGCCTGTATTTCACGCGTTGTTTTCCTGCTTCTGTCAAACCTCTGTACCTCCTAGCATGTAATATGACTAATTCTTCGTTCGTTTTGGAAAGTTTATTTTGTGTAGACTTGTCTGTTGTGAATGCTATTTTAATTCTTTGTCCTTATAAAATGTGGTTGATTTTACAGACGACGTTGTGTATATGTTACTGTGTACAATCAAACTTGAGTTCTAAATTCAACTAACGAAGTCTTTATAAGCTCTGAGATGGTCTCCTGTATTGGGAGACATGTCTCTGACCACGGCCTAACGCTCATACAACTAAAAGCACCACAGAAAATAAATGATGGCTGCCTAAAAAGAATACAGGAATTTGCGAGGGTTAAGTTAATTTATACATTTGGTTCAAATGGCTCTGAGCGCTATTCGACTTAACATCTGAGGTTCAAATGGCTCTGAGCACTATGGGACTTAACATCTGAGGTCACCAGTCCCCGAGACTTAGAACTACTTAAACCTAACCAACCTAAGGACATCACAAACATCCATGCCCGAGGTAGGATTCGAACCCGCGACCGTAGCAGTCGTGCGGTTCCGGACTGAAGCGCCTAGAACGGCTTGCCCACCACGGCCGGCAATTTATACATTTACTTCGTTGCTGGTCTTCTACTCCGAGAAGCCCCCGACTCATTGATAATTCTTCCGTCTGCAGAAGAGCACAGCTTGTACAAAGGACGTTCAAAAAGATTTGCACAGTCATTTCTAATTTTTATTATTATTTGCAGGAGGAGATTGAAATTTATTGTGAAAATACTTGGAACAATTTAGCTATAAGTTGTTATATAAACGTATTTTCTTTTATTGACGGGTGAACCGTAATGGACCGTGAAGTAGATGTCAGGTTGTGACAACGGTCGGTGATGGAGTTCCGCTTCAAGACCGGTGATGACACTGCCACATCGATTCACAGGAAGTTGCTTCCTGTTTATGGGAAGGATACAGTGGATCGCAGCAGCCTCCAGCGGTGGTTGCAGAGGTTTAAAGAAAGTGATTTCTCTCTACTGGACAATCCACGATGCGGTAGACCATCGACGGCAGTGAGCGATGTGAATAAGGAGACCATTGATCAATCATCCAAAATGACAGATGTGTGACGACACGACAGCTTGCTGAAATGAGTCGTTTGTCATTGGGTAATGTGGTATCACTGGTACAACCACCAGGCTACAGAAAAATCTGTGCACGTTTGGTACCTAGATTATTGACAAAAGAAATGAAAACGATGAGGAAGAAACTGTGCGAGAGTCTCGTGAAGACCTTTACTGCTGTGGCCGAGCGGTTTTAGGCTCTTCAGTCCGGAACCGCGTGGCTGCTACGGTCGCAGGTTCGAATCCTGCCTCGGGCATGGATGTGTGTGATGTCCTTAGGTTAGTTAGGTTTAAGTAGTTCTAAGTCTAGGGGACTGGTGACCTCAGATGTTAAGTCCCATAGTGCTCAGAGCCGTTTGACAGTTTGTACACCTTTACTGAAGAGTGTAAACAGTGTTTTGACGGCGTCATTACCCTGGATGAAACATGATTGTTTTTGTCTGTACCTGAGAGCAAAACCCAATGCATGGAGTGGCGTCACCCGGTTTCCTCTCGGAAGAAGAAACCAAGACCTTCACGAACAGCAGGCCGAAAGTGATGGCTTCCGTCTTCTGGGTTCAGTGTCGTGTCATTTTCATTGACGTTTGGGTACCTGACTCCACAATTAACAGGGGCTGTTTGTGTTTGTCACTGGACAAGCTGCGACGTGCCACCAAGACCCACAGACCAGAGCTTCAGGGTCACCTCATCAGACTACACCATCACAATGCCAAACCACATACAGCCCTTAATACGCAGGAGAAAATCAGGAAAATGGGTTGGAAAATTGTTCCTCATCCTCCCTAGAGTCCGGACTTGGTTCCGTCTGATTTTTACCTGCGCGGTAAAACATTTGATAGTGAGAAAGACCTTATTCCCTTTTTTCAAGCGATGGTGTAAAAGTCAATCCCCACAATTTTACCAAAGTGCATTTACATCATGGAAAGAGCGTTGGGCCAGATGCTTTACATCTGATGGAGGCTACATTAACTAGGCTCAATGTATAGCTAAATGTTCGAAGTATGTTCAGGAAAAATTTAATTCTCCTTCTGCAAAGAGGAAAAAAAGTAGGGAAGACTGCGAAAAACTTTTTGAACACCCTTTGTTCCAAAGCCAAGGCTCATCAACTCTCATTTATAAGAAGGCTTTTACTGTGCCTTTAATTACAAGATGTGATCAGATACGCGTTTCGCCTTATTTAGGCATCTTCAGGTTATCTTTTCTAGATGGACGCGAGAGGCACCAGCATCTGCATAACTTGTTCCCGTTCACAGGAGCGAGTAATAGAGTAAGATGGGGGATCAAGTAGTACTCAGGTAGTTATGCAGATCTTGGTGCCTCTCGCGTCCATCTAGAAAAGATAACCTGAAGATGCCTAAATGAGGCGAAACGCGTCGTTGAAAAATAAAAAACTAAAATTGCAATCAAGACTGTTTTTAACCAATACATACATTGTTGGTGTAATCTTTTGGTCATTGGAATACCGTGACCCTGCGGTTCGTGCAGGTTTTTCCCGCCTCGAATTACTTTGCTCATCATAACGCCAAGTAAGGCTTTCACGATCTTGGAACGCCACGGAGCCTGTGTGGAATACTTACGAAATAAGACTTGCTCCTTAATAAATCATCTTACGTAATGATTAAACTTTTATGTTGTGGACGATTTTTGTCGATAAACAAAAGAACAGACTTCATCGTCGTCATGTGCTTTAGGCCTTTGTCCCACTTCAACGCGGGGCCATTTGTGTTACTGTGGTGCCGGCCGGCGTGGTCGAGCGGTTCTAGGCGCTACAGTCTGGAACCGCGTGACCGATACGGTCACCGGTTCGAATCCTGCCCCTGGCATTGATGTGTGTGCTGTCCTTAGGTTAGTTAGGTTTAAGTAGTTCTAAGTTCTAGGGGAATGATGACAGATGTTAAATCCCATAGTGCTCAGAGCCATTTGAACCATTTGATTTGTTATTGTGGATGTGGCAATTTTAGTGTCAGAGGGTGGCCGGATGCCCTTGCTGTCGCCACAGCGTACGCCTCGGGACGGAATCTGTGGACCCCAGCTGTCTGCGTCTAGTATAAGCCATGAAATAGTGCGAACGTTTTGCAAATGTCTCCTAGGCATGTAACTAAGGCGTGACGTGGAGAGCTGCTCGGAATTCACCTAGGGGGATGCGGAAAACCGCCTAAAAACTACATCCAGGCCGCCCAGCACACCAGCCATAGTCGTGAGTCCGCCGGGCGGATTCGATCCGGGACCGGCGCGCCTACCCGAGTCCAGGAAGCAGCGCTTTCGCGCCTTCGACTATTCTGGCGGGTAAACAGCAGAACAGAACCACTGGTAATAAAGCTTGTTCATTTACAATGACGAGCCAAAACAACATGACGATCAGCTTACATCTTTCGAACGAAATACATTGATTCACCGTATCACTAATCCGAGAGTTTCTAGGACGTAATACCGAGCGAGGTGGCGCAGTGGTTAGCACACTGGACTCGCATTCGGGAGGACGACGGTTCAATCCCGTCTCCAGCCATCCAGATTTAGGTTTTCCGTGATTTCCCTAAATCGTTTCAGGCAAATGCTGGGATGGTTCCATTGAAAGGGCACGGCCGATTTCCTTCCCCATCCTTCCCTAACCCGAGCTTGCGCTCCGTCTCAAATGACCTCGTTGTCGACGGGACGTTAAACACTAACCACCACCCACCACCACCTCTAGGACGTATGTGGCGTCAGACGTCAAAGCACACATCATCTAATTCACGTAAATAGCGGGCTGGTGGTTTTTGTACACGGTGATGGCACTTGATAGCGACCCAGATGGGTTCCATAGTATTCACTTCAGGCGAATTTGGTCGTCGAGACATTAACGTCAGTTCACTATTGCGCTGCTCAAACCACTGTTGGACGATTGTGAGACACTGACAGTCGTGCTGCTGAAAGATGACATCGCTGTCGGGGAAGACATCGAGCATGAAGAGATGCAAATGGTTCGCAGCCGTCAGGGTGTGCTCGATTACTACCACAGGTCCCGCGCAAGCGCAGAGGAATGTCTCCCGTAGCATAATATTGCTTGCACCAGCCTGCTTCCGAAGCGCGCTGCACGTTCGAACCGCTGTTCACCTCAACGAAGGCGTTTGTGGAGACGACCAGCGACCTAGTGCAGCGAAAATGTAGATCACCCGAAAAGCCGACACTTTTCCGGCCGGCCGAAGTGGCCGTGCGGTTAAAGGCGCTGCAGTCTGGAACCGCAAGACCGCTACGGTCGCAGGTTCGAATCCTGCCTCGGGCATGGATGTTTGTGATGTCCTTAGGTTAGTTACGTTTAACTACACTCCTGGAAATTGAAATAAGAACACCGTGAATTCATTGTCCCAGGAAGGGGAAACTTTATTGACACATTCATGGGGTCAGATACATCACATGATCACACTGACAGAACCACAGGCACATAGACACAGGCAACAGAGCATGCACAATGTCGGCACTAGTACAGTGTATATCCACCTTTCGCAGCAATGCAGGCTGCTATTCTCCCATGGAGACGATCGTAGAGATGCTGGATGTAGTCCTGTGGAACGGCTTGCCATGCCATTTCCACCTGGCGCCTCAGTTGGACCAGCGTTCGTGCTGGACGTGCAGACCGCGTGAGACGACGCTTCATCCAGTCCCAAACATGCTCAATGGGGGACAGATCCGGAGATCTTGCTGGCCAGGGTAGTTGACTTACACCTTCTAGAGCACGTTGGGTGGCACGGGATACATGCGGACGTGCATTGTCCTGTTGGAACAGCAAGTTCCCTTGCCGGTCTAGGAATGGTAGAACGATGGGTTCGATGACGGTTTGGATGTACCGTGCACTATTCAGTGTCCCCTCGACGATCACCAGTGGTGTACGGCCAGTGTAGGAGATCGCTCCCCACACCATGATGTCGGGTGTTGGCCCTGTGTGCCTCGGTCGTATGCAGTCCTGATTGTGGCGCTCACCTGCACGGTGCCAAACACGCATACGACCATCATTGGCACCAAGGCAGAAGCGACTCTCATCGCTGAAGACGACACGTCTCCATTCGTCCCTCCATTCACGCCTGTCGAGACACCACTGGAGGCGGGCTGCACGATGTTGGGGCGTGAGCGGAAGACGGCCTAACGGTGTGCGGGACCGTAGCCCAGCTTCATGGAGACGGTTGCGAATGGTCCTCGCCGATACCCCAGGAGCAACAGTGTCCCTAATTTGCTGGGAAGTGGCGGTGCGGTCCCCTACGGCACTGCGTAGGATCCTACGGTCTTGGCGTGCATCCGTGCGTCGCTGCGGTCCGGTCCCAGGTCGACGGGCACGTGCACCTTCCGCCGACCACTGGCGACAACATCGATGTACTGTGGAGACCTCACGCCCCACGTGTTGAGCAATTCGGCGGTACGTCCACCCGGCCTCCCGCATGCCCACTATACGCCCTCGCTCAAAGTCCGTCAACTGCACATACGGTTCACGTCCACGCTGTCGCGGCATGCTACCAGTGTTAAAGACTGCGATGGAGCTCCGTATGCCACGACAAACTGGCTGACACTGACGGCGGCGGTGCACAAATGCTGCGCAGCTAGCGCCATTCGACGGCCAACACCGCGGTTCCTGGTGTGTCCGCTGTGCCGTGCGTGTGATCATTGCTTGTACAGCCCTCTCGCAGTGTCCGGAGCAAGTATGGTGGGTCTGACACACCGGTGTCAATGTGTTCTTTTTTCCATTTCCAGGAGTGTAGTTCTAAGTTCTAGGGAACTAATGACCTCAGCAGTTGAGTCCCATAGTGCTCAGAGCCATTTGAACCATTTTTGACACTTTTCCAGTGATCGACGGTTGAATCCCGAAGGTTCGGTACCCACTGCAATCTTAACTGACGATGTCGTTTGGTCGACAAGTGAACAGGTAGGGGTTGTCTGCTGCGGCGCTGCATTTGCGACAGCGTAAGATGAACGGTGTGCCACCAAACATTGGTGTGTGCTCCCGCGCTGTGCTCTTCCGCCAGAGACGCCACAAATCACCATAAATCCTACTTTACAGAGCAGGCAAGCCTCCGAACCCCACGTTCTGTGAAGAATCATGAACGTCCAACCATTTAGCGTCCAGTGTTGGTTTCACTGTTCATCTACCTCTTTCAGTAGATGTTGACAGCAGTAGGTGAACGTTCGATCAGGTTCGGCGTTTTCGAGATGTCCACAGGCTCCGCGTAATAATAATCTGCCTCTTGTGAAAATCGTTTATTTCAATGGATTTCCCCATCAGCAGTCCATATATTCGCTAGGGTGATCACCAGTCAGTGTCTGCTCGGCTGCCTTTGTTAACGCGTCACGCGAGCGCAATGCAGCCAGGCGACATATAACGTTGCGGTGGGAAGTGGTCATACTGTTTTGGCTTATCTGTGTGTATTCAAAATTAGTACAAGATTTCACCTCCAATCAACGAAGCTATTTATTTCAAGGAACTTTGGTTTCAAAATATGTGGAAAACCTCGTTCCCGTACAAAGTGGTGTATCCACGGGGCACCGAGGTTGCACGCGATACAGCGGAGTTAGCATGGTTGCCTAAACACCGGGCGTATGCAGCAGACGGATCCATTCTTGTAGTCTACAGGGCTATTACAAATGATTGAAGCGATTTCATAAATTCACTGTAGCTCCATTCATTGACATATGGCCACGACACACTACAGATACGTAGAAAAACTCATAAAGTTTTGTTCGGCTGAAGTCGCATTTCAGGTTTCTGCCGTCAGAGCGCTCGAGAGCGCAGTGAGACAAAATGGCGACAGGAGCCGATGAAGCGTATGTCGTGCTTGAAATGCACTCACATCAGTCAGTCATAAAAGTGCAACGACACTTCAGGACAAAGTTCAACAAAGATCCACCAACTGCTAACTCCATTCGGCGATGGTATGCGCAGTTTAAAGCTTCTGGATGCCTCTGTAAGGGAAAATCAACGGGTCGGCCTGCAGTGAGCGAAGAAACGGTTGCACGCGTGCGGGCAAGTTTCACGCGTAGCCCGCGGAAGTCGACGAATAAAGCAAGCAGGGAGCTAAACGTACCACAGCCGACGGTTTGGAAAATCTTACGGAAAAGGCTAAAGCAGAAGCCTTACCGTTTACAATTGCTGCAAGCCCTGACACCCGATGACAAAGTCAAACGCTTTGAATTTTCGGCGCGGTTGCAACAGCTCATGGAAGAGGATGCGTTCAGTGCGAAACTTGTTTTCAGTGATGAAGCAACATTTTTTCTTAATGGTGAAGTGAACAGACACAATGTGCGAATCTGTGCGGTAGAGAATCCTCACGCATTCGTGCAGTAAATTCGCAATTCACCAAAAGTTAACGTGTTTTGTGCAATCTCACGGTTTAAAGTTTACGGCCCCTTTTTCTTCTGCGAAAAAAACGTTACAGGACACGTGTATCTGGACATGCTGGAAAATTGGCTCATGCTACAACTGGAGACCGACAGCGCCGACTTCATCTTTCAACGAGTTGGTGCTCCACCGCACTTCCATCATGATGTTCGGCATTTCTTAAACAGGAGTTTGGAAAACCGATGGATCGGTCGTGGTGGAGATCATGATCAGCAATTCATCTCATGGCGTCCACGCTCTCACGACTTAAACCCCATGCGATTTCTTTCTGTGGGGTTATGTGAAAGATTCAGTGCTTAAACCTCCTCTACCAAGAAATGTGCCAGAACTGCGAGCTCGCATCAACGATGCTGTCGAACTCATTGATGGGGACATGCTGCGCCGAGTGTGGGAGGAACTTGATTATCGGCTTGATGTCTGCCGAATCACTAAAGGGGCACATATCGAACATTTGTGAATGCCTAAAAAAACTTTTTGAGTTTTTGTATGTGTGTGCAAAGCATTGTGAAAATATCTCAAATAATAAAGTTATTGTAGAGCTGTGAAGTCGCTTCAATCATTTGTAATAACCCTGTATTTCTCTGTATCATGTTTTATTGCGTGCTCAGCACAGCATGTTGTCAAGGAAAGCAGTCTCGGATCTGAAAGCAGAATTTCGTCTGCGAGGCTAGACACTGACCATTTAGCAGCCAGAGATTCCCTCGGTGGAGGGCAAAAGTTTTTGCTCGCTGAGATAGGCGGGATTAATTTAGCCCTACCAAGTGCGTAGCTCTTTACCTCGCCACAGCAAAGAGGTGCATCCAGCCCGCCGCCGCTGGAGGGGGCGCCGACTGCTGACGTCACCGCCCCGCGACGCCCTCCCCTCCCGTCCCACCCCCTCCACTTCCCCACCTCTCCTGGCGTCGGCGTCGGCGTGCTCGCACCTTCCGCCCCCCCCCCCCCAATACCTCCCACACTGTGGCGTCGCCCAGACGCGCGCCGCTTCCGCCTCAGTCAAACACGACGCTTCGCGGACATCGTGCGCGCACGGCGTCGGAAATCCTCTCTCTCTCCTGACGATTCCGCGCTCGAGCTGTACCGAAACGTTGTCGGCGCATTCCGCGCGTTGAATTCACTCGCGTCTTTCGTACCACTCCCGCGTACGAGTGCGTCCTCTTGTTCTCGCGTCCGGTCGGTGAAAACGCGACCCGAAATGACAGCATCGCGCATCGTCAAATAGCGACTTCTCGCGGCAACGCAACAGTTACGAAACGCCCTTTACACTTCCAGATCCGCTAATGTGCAATTGTTACAGCATAAATATATACTGCTGTCCACAGAAGCAAGAAGATCAGTTTAAACGGTACGATTAATCTGAAAATATATCACACCGTAACTACGAAGCCTTCAAAAGGAACCGTGTGAAATTGTCTTCGTCAATACGGTACTGTCAGTATTTATAGAAAAAAATGAATAAAATGAAGAAACGAATCAACAACACAGGTGACAGAGCAATACTATAATACTACTGGGAGGAATTGGTATAAGAAGTTTCCGCGGCTTTCATTACTTGTCAAGGAAAGCATTTCATATTTTAACAGATACTAGAAGCACTTGTGAAGGTACTGCACGAGAAATCTTCTAAGCACTAAGTACACGACTCTGTGTCACATTAAATTAACGGTATGAACTACGCAGAAACACAGCACTGATGAAGTATTCGGCAACCAAGACGTGATTTCAGGTACAGTGGAACAACGTGAGACCGAAAAATTTTTTTCAATCTTACTTTTTTGTTTCCTCGTTATAAACTTAGAATCAAATCCCAACTTAACACTAAAATTCGAAGCTAGATTAAATTAATTCTGCCATGTTCTACGTCACGATGTGAGAAGAAATGAGAGTTAGAAATTTCACTATCAATTACCAAAAGATATTGTATTACACTGTAATGTCGATGCAAATATGGTATTTAAAAACTGCAGTACTGCGAAATAAGGATCTTTTGTAATACACGTGTGGTGTGGAAAATAAGCTTCTGGCAATCAGCAACAAATTACTCTTCTTTTTTATTTTATCCATTAAAAATTGTTGGTGAAAGCTTGCGGCTATAAAAATGGTTTTGTTTACTGTAAACGTTTTGTTTGCTGTAAAATAACATTTGCTGCTGCCACTTACGATTATCCTTTATTATCTACACGAAGCTATTTGAGAAATAATTTCCATAATTTCCATCATCAAGTTCCTATTGTAGTGTATTTGTCATTTTTAGGCGTGATGTTTGCAAAGTGCGAGTAAATACATTACAGTTTTTTGTTGTGCCCTTATGCAGAAACTCATACACATTGTGCATTTTCGATAAATAGCAAATCAAGCGTAGTGTAAGATAAATTCGTTAATACAATTTCATGGACATTAATAAATGCCTCCTGGCTAATTAATTGTTACTAAAAGTTGAAAATACACACCACATGCAACTGAGAATTTGTAAGAGGTCCTGTCCTATATGTCTAAAATATCACGAGAGACACGTAGAACTGATTTGTCGGTTAAGTACTTGAGATTTCGAGTCTATATTATACTCTACTGAAAGGGGAATATATCGGAACTGCTGAAGCGTCTAAAAAAAATCTTTATTTGCAATCCGGATGTCGTGAGATGCACGTATTATAAAAGTAGAAAGAGCTTGCATACTTCCCTTACAGGATGATTTTTTTGGAATATCTCGTACAAGTTAAAATTTTGCGAGTCCAAAAACGTGTATTATGAATTACTTGTGGTATGAACTCAATAACGTGTTGTAGAAGCCTGTTCAGGGAACTGGGAATACGAAGTACTGCTTTCCAGTGCAATTATCCCTTAATGAAATTTATTATGGAATCGTTTTTCAAACCGACAGCTCAGTTCATGGAATCAGTACTAGAGATAAGAGTAAACATCACAAAGATCTGAAGTCAGTTTAGTCTATAAAGGAGTCCATTGTCCAAGAATACATACTTCCAATCATTTGCCACTAGGCATAAAGAGTTCAGCTGCTAATAAAGTTCAGTTTAAGACTTTAAAGGGTCCTGTTCTATTGACGAATTTATTAGAACTGACCGGTATGTACTTTATTAACGACACCAGGTAACTAGAATGTTAGTTAAAATTGACATCTGCGTATCTCTGGTCCAGCTAAGTGATAAATGTAAATAAGTGTTTTAAAATGATTTTCTCTTGATCAAGCGTTATAACAAAGCATAAGAATCATCGTATGCACTTCAGTGTTAATGTAGATTTACATGTTTCGTAATTAGTCTTTTATCACACCTAAAAAGAAAACTTGTTTAATATATTTCAACTTACTCGACATGCATGAGGAGGGACAATAACATATATCTTTATTTTTTCTTGTAAGTATCCTTTACGTATTATTTTAGGACATGTTCTACATCGTTGAGGAACTTCTGTCTCTAGATTTACGGAACAAAAAGTACATCTAATATGGTACCGAAAGTCCACAATTTACGTTACAAACAGAAACTTACAATAACAGTTACAGCGACTGTTGGTTTCTTTGTGTTTCTGCATGAGAGGGTAACAAAAAATCCTAAAGGCACCGGAATAAAATCGGCAGCTCAAACACCGCAAACATCACACCAAAGGTGCCATAAGACACGGAAAAAAAGCGATTGATAATGGGATTTCCCAAAAATTTCCGGGCAGGAAATAAAGGAAAACCAGGTGAACGGCAGCAGTAAATGTTATTTTATTAACAAACAGAACCGAATCTGTTTTCGTTACAGACTGGCTGGCAGCATGCTGGTTACGATTCTGTCTCATCTGCAGTCTTCTTCGCCTTTTTTTCTGCCCTCTTCTTCACATCTGTTAGGAGTTTTTCAGCGGACATCTTTCACAATTTGTGATTTGTGTGTTTCGGTTTCGTCGACTTTTCTTGTTCTTTTGTCTACTCGCATACCATTCTATTATTGCTTCAAATAAATGATCAAAAATCTGAAATGATTTCTTAAAAATATAGTTCTGAAAAGTTCTATTGGAAATGAAACCAGTTTCACCGTAAATGGTTAAGGATCTCAGGGCGTCAGGCGTGGCAAAAGATAAACAAAAAATTATTTCGAGGAAAATTTGATAAATTTTAATTCTGTCCGTCGCAGCTGCATGAGTTGCAAAAGGCATGAATGGCTTTGTACAAAAAAGTCAGACTGTGTTTCTCACAGTCTTCATTGTACAAAGCTATTCATGCCTTCTGGCACAATGTTGTGTTACTAGTTACTGTTAATTACAAAGCTTGTGATTTGAGAATGGGCTAGTAAGTCCAAAACCGGTAAGCACTGCAGCAGCAAATTGTATATTCATGCACCTGAGAGGTACGAAACAAAGTTTATCAAATTTACCTCGATACGGCACAGCTGCAGACCTACCATCCCGAAGCAGCATGCTTCGACTCGATAAAAATCATTTTGTCCAGGGGAGGGGGGAGGGGAGCTCTGAATGTCTCTTGAAGAGATCTGAATACTGTTTTCATACAAGTTTATTGGAATGTAACAGGTAATGACAGATTCACGAAAATCTTTTTTTGTTATTGTTGTACTCGACACTTTTGATAAGACATTTGTATGTATAGCACCAGAAAGGTGGGATACTCTAATGTTCAAAATGGTATACAGGGTGAACGAGAATACGCGCACACGGACGCCACAACTCGACTCGTTCCAGACTAATAGCAATAGAAGGCAGCAAAACAATTTCGTCCCCCTGCACATTTTCAGTATGAAATCGACATCAGTCACTCATTTTGCCAACATTATAATTATATAATACTGTTGAACTGTGATGCACAGTTAGTGTATTGGGTACAGTTTGACGGTAGAATATTCGAGTTGGAAAGTTAGATTCCGAGAATAGGTTTTGATTTATAGATTTTCTAATTTTTTATTTGCCCAATGATGCTTTAGAATTTACTGTTTCCTAACGATACATATCCTAAACTACAGTTATTTTAACGTTGAACAGTTATTTGTCAGACATGTCAGAACTACTCATGAAGAGTAATAATCAGTTAAAATTAGTTACCTGTGGTAGATCAGAACCAGCTAGAAATTAATGTGGAGAGTTAAATATACCTACTGCAGTCATTAAGAACAATCAGTCAGTCGACTGAAAACTGAAAGTTATAATTAACAGTTGAATGATGGTGTTAATGAAAATAGTGACACAGTTTAGTGATTATCTGCGAACGCTCGCAATGCCATATTGACAGGGAGGAGGGGGGAGGGGATTTTTTTTTTTTTGCCCTTTTAATCAATTCTTCTACCAGACTGCATATATGAAATATGGCGTTTCAGTCTTCGATCGCTATTCTTTATTTTCAATTACCGGTTTCGGGCTAGCTGCCCATCTTCAGATCATATGTTGTAGTTACAGAGTAGCTTGTCCGTACAGAACACACGGTTCACTGTACGGTTCTGTACGGACAAGTTACTCTGTAACTACAACATATGATCTGAAGATGGGCAGCTAGCCCGAAACCGGTAATTGAAAATAAAGAATAGGGTTCGAAGACTGAAACGCCATATTTTATTTAATGAACGATCGCGGAATTCCCATTGAGACAATCATGTCTAGTTTTGATAGACTGCATATATGTTTTCAATTTTTCATGTAAGCTGAACTCAAAGATTTCAGTAGTTGATCTCACATTCCCAGCGAATGTCGTAGTCAATATTTCCAGGTTCAGAGCCTTATTTACACATCAGTATCTCTTTAAAAGTATGTTGAGAGTAATAATCATCAGAAATGAGCGTAACTGCATTTTTAAAATTTTTTGGTAGTCATGAAGTCAGTAGTGTATTTTACTAAAAATGTGTTGATATTACTAAGAGTGTGCGAAAAGATACTTCAAAAGATTCTGAAGTCTACTTACACATCAAAACCTCTTTTGAAAGTGTGTTGTCAGTACCATTCAAAAACAGCCAACGATTTTTTTTTTTTAAGAAAAGGTGAACTCCCTCCCTCCCTTGGTAATGCGCGTCATGGACAATGCCTTGGTATTGTTAGAGTTAAGAGGATTGCTAGCGCTGTTAATACGTAACGTCGTAAAAAGTGTAATGATCATGAAACTGGTAAGTATGATAGCTGGTACTAAGCGACTGAACTAATGGCTGGAAGGAATAGTGGAAGCTGGGACGGAATTTGGTTTGTGAAGCAGCGCGGAACGACATACTTAGACGACGTAGTTAAAGGGAAACTACCTAGAAGAAAGAAGCAGGGATAGAGCAGGAAAGATAAGGGCGGAGTGGGCATTCTTTTCCTTTGGGGGAAGCGTCATAAATGGAGAAAAGCGAAGCACTGCTGAGAATGGGCTGGGGTTCATGGAGCGGTGTGAGAAGGCAACAGAAAAATATTTTAATGCAAAATACGTCTCTAAAAGTGGAATAACAAAAAACAAGGATGATACTCTCAGTTTCTGTCTCAGTATTTAATAATTGCGCGCGTTTTTTTGTGAGACCTGCCTCAGTTAGCAATTACCATATCATACAGCCCAGAAAATTAAAAAAAAATAATCTAGATCTAGAGCCAAACTACTGAATTCGAGTATTCTAATGGAAAAGTCTACCCACTGCTTCAACTGCACAATGGTTTATGAGGATATGTAGTACATATGGTTGCTGCGTTGGCAAACTGTCTTTCTTCAACGTCCAATTTCTTTAGAAAAAACGTACAGCAAGTTATTCTGTCACATACGTTTTTGTACAGTTGCTATGCAAGAAAAAGTATTGAGGCGTTCAACTGAGTAAATTTTTGTTCACCCTGTATACCCCATGTCCATTACTGTAAAACGTTTTACATATCTAGTTACTGAGGAATCTGTTCGAAGTTGGGAGTATGGAGTGATACATTACAGCTGGGTTTTAAGCAACCCACGGCACCTTCAAAAAGCGTGTGCCAGATTTTCTCATTCTCCGCCCGCTACGCGCAAACCATTAATACTAAAGAAAAAAGGACAGGATCTTGCTGTAGGAAAACTAATACAGATAAATTTTGTAGTACGTGCGTTTTCGCTAGAGACCATAGTTTTGTAATTACTCAAGAAAAACGTACAAAAGTGATCTTCAAAAAAATGGTTCAAATGGCTCTGAGCACTATGGGACTTAACTTCTGAGGGCATGAGTCCCCTAGAACTTAGAACTACTTAAACCTAACTAACATAAGGACATCACACACATCCATGCCCGAGAAAGTGATCTTCAAATGCCCTTTTCCAGACGAACTCGGAAACCGTGACCTCCAACGAAAACGTATTCCAGCATAAAATTTAACTACGTTAAATTCCCTACAAAAGGGTCTCATTCAGTTTTTTCTGTAGGACTAACATTTCGTACACAGCAATCGAGAAAATATGAAAATCTTGCATGTGGTATTTGAAGGCGTTACGGGTTGCGTAAAACCACAGCTGAGTCATCTTATATACTTGTGTTCAACAATGCACTAGGGTTGAATGGAATAGGAAGTATTCTTCAGCGTAGTTTACTGTGAATGACGAATGGAACCAGGTTCAGCGCAGAAGGTTGACCATATCGGCACATGAGATGTGACGAAACGCAAGAAATTTTTTTTCATCTGGCGCATATCTATTGATACTCAACACATGAGTGCCTGTTTCAGAAATCCACTGTGACCACATACCATGCGGATTCCATTTGGTTCTCTTGTCAGATGTGCATTTTTTCCACTGTTATTTTATAATTATATCTGACAATTTTTTCAATAATCTAGCTTCACAGACGAAATGTAGTAGTGCATTTTGCAAATCTTTTCTACAACTTGCATGTTTTGCATACGATGCCACATTCACTATCGATATTTCAGATTTATTTCTTGTCGTATTTTATATCTTTTACATAGATATGGTTCTCCATTGGACGGCTTATCCAGACTGTCTTCATTCCATACCACAAGTGTACACGATAATTTTGTCTCTCCGGTACATCAGGAACTTAATGCGTTATAAGTCTCTCCTTAGGAGGAGCGTTCAGTAAGTAATGCAACGCTTTTTTCTCTGACAGCAGGTTGGTTTTATTCAGGATCCCAATAAATTATATTATTCCGTACTCTTTTGACTACAAAACCTTGTTTTTCAACATAATCTCCGTTCAATATGACGGCCTTACGCCACCTTATTCGCAGGGCCCGTATACCCGCATGGTACCGTTCTATGGTCGACGTCCGAGCCAGCATCCTGCGGCCTCAGCCACTGCCCCATCATTCACGTACTGCTTCCCGAGGAGTGCATTCTTCATTGGCCCAGACAGACAGGTGCGAGGTCCGGGGTGTTGTGTGGATGACGAAAAACATTCCAGTTAAGTTCAAAATGGTTCAAATGGCTCTGAGCACTATGGGACTCAACATCTGAGGTCATCAGTCCCTATACTTAGAACTACTTAAACCTAACTAACCTAAGAACATGACACACATCCGTGCCCGAGGCAGGAATCGAACCTGCGAACGTAGCATGCGCGCGGTCCCGGACTGAAGCGCCTAGAACCGCTCGGCCACATCGGCCGGCTGTCCAATTAGGTTTTTTGATCTCTTCTCGGGCGCGGAGACTTTTGTGAGACGTTAAGTTATCGAGGAGAAGAAGTAGTTCGTTTTCATCTCCGTGAGGGTCAAAACGCTCAAGTGGTTTCTTCAATTTTCTGATGGAAATACACATCACGGTCGATTGTTGCACAATGAGAGACTGAATAACCCCTTCAAGAGTCCCAAAGACCTTCGGTACAACATCACCGGCTGAGGTTGCGGCCCGCCAGAGTGGCCGTGCGGTTCTAGGCGCTACAGTCTGGAGCCGAGCGACCGCTACGGTCGCGGGTTCGAATTCTGCCTCGGGCACGGATGGCTGTGGTGTCCTTAGGTTAGTAGGTTTCATTAGTTCTAAGTTCTAGGCGACTGATGGCCTCAGAAGTTAAGTCGCATAGTGCTCAGAGCCATTTTCGAGGTTGCGGCTTTGAGGTAGTGTGGTGTCACTCCACGGATTGTCATTTTGTTCCCAGTTCGAAGTGATGAACCAATGTTTCATCGCCTGTGACAGTTTTCAACAAAAAATTGTGACGATCAATCTTGTAACTCTCAAGGAATTCGTCACAGATGGTCCTTCGTTGCTCTTTTTGATCTTCTGTTAGTCGGTGAGGAATCAGACGGGCACACAGCTTTGACTGTCCCAACTGGTGGACGAGAGTCTCAGCACTACCAACAAAGGTGTCCAGTTGTGTAATGAGGTGTTTCATTGTGATCCGTCGATCGCTTCGAATGAGAGTGTCCGCACGTTCCAACACTGCAGGAGTCACAATTGCGTGCGGCCGGCCGGCATGCGGAAGATCGGGCAGGATTGCATAACATTGTTGCGATACTGACACGTGCCTCTACCGACGACTCACCGTGCTTTTGTTCACTGTCAGGTCTTCGAAGATCTTCTGCAAACGCCTATGAATATCTGCAATACTCCTGCTTTCCGCCAAACGAAACTCAATAAAAGCTCACTTCTTAGAAGGCACCTACGTTTCAGACACCATTTTGAAGGCTTCGTAAAGCACGAACACCCATCATAACTTTATGAAATTATAGCTGCTGAACTGAGAACATTCCACGAAGTACAACAACAAATTCCGCATTTTTCCAGCCGAAATTAGCCGCGGAAGAAGAGTTTGCATTGTTTACTGAACGTTCGTCGTATAAACGGCACATTTTTCACCTCCATAAAATGAATTGTAATTCCAAGAATTTTTCCTCGAACCACATTGGTGAGGAAGAAGCAATCTTCGCTTAACATTCGGTTTCCCTGATGCTTTGATCACTATATGGAGCAAATACTATTTCGCTACAGTAAATAACCATGTGTAGTTGGCAACGAACTATAGTGCCCTTAAATTGCTTGATACTTTATTTTCTCCACTTTTGATTACTTTGTACATGTGCTATTGCCAACTCAAACTTCGCACTCCGCGCGGGATTAGCCGAGCGGTCTCGTGCGCTGCAGTCATGGACTGTGCGGCTGGTCCCGGCGGAGGTTCGAGTCCTCCCTCGAGCATGGGTGTGTGTGTGTTTGTCCTTAGGATAATTTAGGGTAAGTAGTGTGTAAGCTTAGGGACTGATGACCTTAGCAGTTAAGTCCCATAAGATTTGACACACATTTGAACATTTTCTTTCAAGCTTCGCACACACAGCATCAATATCTACGACAAGACGGCTTGTCTGTCGTAGCATTGATAAACTGTGAGCACAAATCTCTCTCGTACATCGGTCTATCTGTTGGTGACAACCGTATGAAAACCGCTGCAGTAGTTCCTGAGGCAGACAGAAGAACGCAACGAGTGACTTTAATATTCATAATATGTATAGGTAGATAGCTAAAGGTCAGACAAATGAGAGAGACGCGGATGGAAAATGTGAGTATACTGTTTATAATTTCGAAAGTAATCGCGATAGCTGCTAATACCTTTATTCCACTGTGAAACAAGACGGTGAACGCCTTCATGAAAAAATGTTTGTGGTTGCCAACGGAACCAACGTTGAACTGAGGCGTGCACGTTTCGGGGCGGGTATTGGAGAGCACGATTCTGCCCCGCACGATATGTTTTAATCGCAGCGGTACGCGAACAGCTTACAAACTTAGCCGTTTCGGAAATGGTTCCACCTTTGACTAGAAAGCCAAAGATATGCCCTTTCGCGCGTCAGACAAATCGTCCAGTTTCTGCATTACAACAACGTCTGTACTGTTTTCCGCGTATCCCCCCCCCCCCCCCGGTCACTCTTTATGTACCCTCCACTGCTAGTGTTGCCAGCTACCGTCTGTGCGTCTGTGAACGGTAATTGCACGTTGACGTCAAACAAAGGCCGGAGTGACCGTGCGGTTCTAGGCGCTACAGTCTGGAGCCGAGCGACCGCTACGGTCGCAGGTTCGAATCCTGCCTCGGGCATGGATGTGTGTGATGTCTGTAGGTTAGTTAGGTTTAATTAGTTCTAAGTTATAGGAGACTGATGACCTCTGATGTTAAGTCGTATAGTGCTCAGAGGCGGAGGGTCAATGTGGAGGCTGGCCGTGTGGCATCGCCCGCTCTGCCTGTGAGTGGACATGTGACTGCTCCTTCAGCAAGGTCCGAGCAGGCACACGGGGGGAGGGGTTTATTAGTTATTGGGAGCTCCAACGTTAGGCGGGTGATGGAGCCCCTTAGGGAAATAGCGGGAAGGTCGGGGAAGAAGGCCAGTGTTCACTCTGTCTGCTTGCCGGGGGGTCTCATCCGAGATGTGGAGGAGGCCCTACCGGCGGCGATAGAGAGCACTGGGTGCACCCGACTGCAAATTGTTGCTCATGTCGGCACCAATGACTCATGCCGTCTGGGTTCAGAGGTCATCCTCAGTTCGTACGGGCGGTTGGCGGAATTGGTGAAGGCGGAAAGCCTCGCTCGCGGGGTGGAATCAGAGCTAACTATTTGTAGTATCGTTCCCAGAACCGATCGCGGTCCTCTGGTTTGGAGCCGAGCGGAAGGCTTAAACCAGAGGCTCAGACGATTCTGCGGAGATCTGGGGTGCAAATTTCTCGACCTCCGCTATCGGGTGGAGAAATGTAGGGTCCCCCTGAATAGGTCAGGCGTGCACTACACGCCGGAAGCGGCTACAAGGGTAGCGGAGTACGTGTGGAGTGCACATGGGGTTTTTTTAGGTTAGAGAAACCCCTCCTTAGGCCCGACAAGACGCCTCCTGAGACGAGGCAAGGTAGGAGTAGGCAAAATGCAACAGGGAATAACAATATTAATGTGCTAATAGTAAATTGCAGGAGCGTCTATAGAAAGGTCCCAGAACTGCTCTCATTAATAAACGATCACAACGCCCATATAGTACTAGGGACAGAAAGTTGGCTGAAACCAGACGTAAACAGTAATGAAATCCTAAACTCAGATTGGAATGTATACCGCAGAGACAGGCTGAACAGTGAACGAGGAGGCGTGTTTATAGCGATAAGAAGTGCAATAGTATCGAAGGAAATTGACGGAGATCCGAAATGTGAAATGATTTGGGTGAAGGTCGCGGTTAAAGCAGGCTCAGACATGGTAATTGGATGTCTCTATAGGCCCCCTGGCTCAGCAGCTGTTGTGGCTGAGCACCTGAAGGATAATTTGGAAAATATTTCGAGTAGATTTCCCCACCATGTTATAGTTCTGGGTGGAGATTTTAATTTGTCGGATATAGACTGGGAGACACAAACGTTCATAACGGGTGGCAGGGACAAAGAATCCAGTGAAATTTTTTTAAGTGCCTTATCTGAAAACTACCTTGAGCAGTTAAACAGAGAACCGACTCGTGGCGATAACGTATTAGACCTTCTGGTGACAAACAGACCCGAACTATTTGAAAAAGTTAACGCAGAACAGGGAATCAGCGATCATAAAGCGGTTACGGCATCGATGATTTCAGCCGTAAATAGGAATATTAAAAAGGGTAGGAAGATTTTTCTGTTCAGAAAAAGTGACAAAAAGCAGATTTCAGAGTACCTGTTGGCTCAACACAAAAGTTTTGTCTCAAGTACAGATAGTGTTGAGGATCAGTGGACAAAGTTCAAAACCGTCGTACATTATGCGTTAGATGAGTATGTGCCAAGCAAGATCGTAAGAGATGGAAAAGAGCCACCGTGGTACAACAACCGAGTTAGAAAACTGCTGCGGAAGCAAAGGGAACTTCACAGCAAACATAAACATAGCCAAAGCCTTGCAGACAAACAAAAATTACGCGAAGCGAAATGTAGTGTCAGGAGGGCAATGCGAGAGGCGTTCAATGAATTCGAAAGTAAAGTTCTATGTACTGACTTGGCAGAAAATCCTAAGAAATTTTGGTCTTATGTCAAAGCGGTAGGTGGAGCAACACAAAATGTCCAGACACTCTGTGACCAAAATGGTACTGAAACAGAGGATGACAGACTAAAGGCCGAAATACTAAATGTCTTTTTCCAAAGTTGTTTCACAGAGGAAGATTGCACTGTAGTTCCTTCTCTAGATTGTCGCACAAATGACAAAATGGTAGATATCGAAATAGACGACAGAGGGATAGAGAAACAATTAAAATCGCTCAAAAGAGGAAAGGCCTCTGGACCTGATGGGATACCAGTTCAATTTTACACAGAGTACGCGAAGGAACTTGCCCCCCTTCTTGCAGCGGTGTACCGTAGGTCTCTAGAAGAGCGTAGCGTTCCAAAAGATTGGAAAAGGGCACAGGTCATCCCCGTTTTAAAGAAGGGACGTCGAACAGATGTGCAGAACTATAGACCTATATCTCTAACGTCGATCAGTTGTAGAATTTTGGAACACGTATTGTGTTCGAGTATAATGACTTTTCTGGAGACGAGAAATCTAATCTGTAGGAATCAGCATGGGTTTAGAAAAAGACGATCATGTGAAACCCAGCTCGCGCTATTCGTCCACGAGACTCAGAGGGCCATAGACACGGGTTCACAGGTAGATGCCGTGTTTCTTGACTTCCGCAAGGCGTTCGATACAGTTCCCCACAGTCGTTTAATAAACAAAGTAAGAGCATATGGACTATGAGACCAATTGTGTGATTGGATTGAAGAGTTCCTAGATAACAGGACGCAGCATGTCATTCTCAATGGAGAGAAGTCTTCCGAAGTAAGAGTGATTTCAGGTGTGCCGCAGGGGAGAGTCATAGGACCGTTGCTATTCACAATATACATAAATGACCTGGTGGATGAAATCGGAAGTTCACTGAGGCTCTTTGCAGATTATGCTGTGGTGTATCGAGAGGTTGTAACAATGGAAAATTGTACTGAAATGCAGGAGGATCTGCAGCGAATTGACGCATGGTGCAGGGAATGGCAACTGAATCTCAATGTAGACAAGTGTAATGTGCTGCGAATACACAGAAAGATAGATCCTTTATCATTTAGCTACAAAATAGCAGGTCAGCAACTGGAAGCAGTTAATACCATAAATTATCTGGGAGTACGCATTAGGAGTGATTTAAAATGGAATGATCATATAATGTTGATTGTCGGTAAAGCAGATGCCAGACTGAGATTCATTGGAAGAATCCTAAGGAAATGCAATCCGAAAACAAAGGAAGTAGGTTACAGTACGCTTGTTCGCCCACTGCTTGAATACTGCTCAGCAGTGTGGGATCCGTACCAGATAGGGTTGATACAAGACATAGAGAAGATCCAACGGAGAGCAGCGCGCTTCGTTACAGGATCATTTAGTAATCGCGAAAGCGTTACGGAAATGATAGATAAACTCCAGTGGAAGACTCTGTAGGAGAGACGCTCAGTAGCTCGGTACGGGCTTTTGTCAAAGTTTCGAGAACATACCTTCACCGAAGAGTCAAGCAGTATATTGCTCCCTCCTACGTATATCTCGCGAAGAGACCATGAGGATAAAATCAGAGAGACTAGAGCCCACACAGACGCATACCGACAATCCTTCTTTCCACGAACAATACGAGACTGGAATAGAAGGGAGAACCGATAGAGGTACTGAAGGTACCCTCCGCCACACACATAATTAAGTTCACAGTGTGTGTAATACGTACAGAGCACACTGCAGGTGCACACCATAGCAACACATCATGTTAACATGCAACAAATACAATTCTTTTAGATTATTGAGGAAAAGGCCAGTAATTTGTTCTGAAGTGTCTGTTGGGAACTGTATCCTGGTTGTTCGATTACTTCCAAAAGGTTATTAGTATTTCTTCCAGTAGCATTTGCGGTTGAAGCGTGGAGAAACTGACTGCTTAAGTGTGTCCACGCACTCTGCAATCAGCCAAATGGTGACTTCAGCTGGAGCGATGCGTGAGCGGCTGTACTATTTTCTTTACAATTCTTAGTCTTTCGAAGGCCAGTCGGTGACTATCTTCTGACGTCTGCCGGTTCAGGCTTTTAGCGTTCCCGTAACAATCAAACCTGAATTTCTTCCGTTTAGTACTCCTTGCTATGGATCCCACACTTATGGTCAGAATTTTAGGATGGGTCGCTCCAGAGTTTTGCAAACAATCCCACTTGTAGACTGCCGTTTCACCGCAGCCTAGCTGTCGTTTACTAACCATGGTTGTGGAACTAGTGAGTTCCTAAATGATTCCTACAGTGATCCTACAAAATTCGCTTATTTATATTACGTCGGATTATATACATCCAAGTACCTAGTGTTTGCAAGTCGTGATTGTACCATATTGAATGATACGTATGACTGCTAGTCGAAAAGCCGTAATTTGTTGACTTCATTCAGTGTTGTGTCATACGTCAAACAACTAGACCCAATTTTAGAGCCGGCCGTGTTGGCCGAGCGGTTCTAGGCGCTACAGTCTGGAACCGCGTGACCGCTACGGTCGCAAGTTCGAATCCTGCTTTGGGCATGGATGTGTGTGCTCTCCTTAGGTTAGTTAGCTTTAAGTAGTTCTAAGTTCTAGGGGAGTGATGACCTCAGAAGTTAAGTCCCTTAGCGCTCAGAGCCATTTTTGAAGTAATTTTGGATGCGATTTCATATATAACAACCGACACTGGAAGTTTAAGACCTATTACTTGGATAGTAGTTTGCACGCGTTTACAGAGGTTAAAATTAAACGTGGAATAGAAACCGCTGTAATGGTAGAGATACACTAGGAGGCGATGATCGAGTAAACGGCGTTAATACGAGCAGCGCACGCGTTTCTTTTCAGAGAAGTAAGTCGTTTGTATTTTAAATGTGTGTATCAACGATATCGAGCAGTCTAAACATTCATTCATTCTTCCTATAGTGCTAAGCGGCAATGGACGCAAAGGATAAGGAGATGTGTACAACCGACGTACGTTTTGGCTCACGCACGCAATGTATTTTCAGTTAGAGCACATGATATTCATTCGCCTCCCCCTTCTCTTTCTCTCTCTCTCTCTCTCGCACGCACGCACACACACACACACACACACACACACACACACACAGAGTAGTCGCTACGCTACCGCGAGAAGTTGGGACCACCGTTAATGAACAGACATCGCGCTCCAATGGCGCAAAAACAGAATTCTGCCTGAGCGTACCCACGAACCACCTGGGAACATACTCCACCACCCACGCACGGACACAAAGTGCATTCGGCCTCAGACTCCACTTGAAAATACGCAGCGGCTCTCTCTGGACATGGATGGATCCGGGAAGTTCACAGAAACAGCCAAAAGCTCGCTGAAAATGTTTTCGTTACTTTTTGTTACCAGAGGATCGTACGAACGTTCTCTCACCGATTTCATTCATATTGACAGGATGAGTAGGGTACAGCTGAGACGTCAAAATAAGCAATCAGGGAGATGCAGCTCTCAACCATTTTCGAGAAAATCGAGTTTAAAAATATTTCCCGTATTCATATATTTTTGTATGATCGCTGGAAGTCAAGAAGTTCGCAGCCGAACGTGTTAAGCGGTTAGTTTCAGCAGCACGAAGTCCTTTCATCGAATATTCCTCCCTGCGCTTTTCCCCCACGTAATTGTTATGACTGTGCAGACTGTCATTACTGAATGATTATTTTCTTATTTTTGTAATCTTTATCCTGAAGAAAAACGGAGAAAAAATTTGCGTAAGGAGATTGGAAATTGTAACAGGATGCACAAGATCTTTCAGTCAAATCGATATAGGCACTTTCTTTAAATTATTTTATGTACAAATGTGACAAGTATAATATGCAACTGCACTGTACGAAGCAGGATGATACTGACCGTAGAAGCATTGGAAACAATAGTTTATAATTTTAATTAATAGTGTGTTTATACTGGCTGCTGGTGAGGAGGAAAGTTAGTTATTATTATTTTATTCATGATCCCATTCATAAGCAGCCATATCACAGTCATCACAGTCGCTCAAGAAAGTTGTAATTAAGCTTTACTTCTTTAATCAGAATCGGACGATGACTCTCCTTGCCCGCAGTCTCGATGATTCGAAGCGATCTGCAGTCCTGTGTAAATAAAATGTCTTGGTTTTCTTGCGTTGCGTAGTCAGTCGGGAAACCTCAGGTCAAGCGGAAAGTTTGCTTTGATAGAGTTTAATTATCCGATGAAATAATGGAGCTCTTGGATCTAATAATTGCAGGTTCGTTTCCAATTCATCGGAAGTTCCCTTCTGATTACCAATGAAACGACACATCCGTGCAAATTTCCAATTAGAGAATACATATATAATAAAATTCCTTACTCACCTTTAATGTAAATGCTCAGCATATATTTTCTTGATTAGCATACAATATGCTAAGGTAGGAGACGAGATACTGGCAGAAGTGAAGCTGTGAGTACCGGGCGTGAGTCGTGCTTCGGTAGCTCAAATGGTAGAGCACTTGCCCGCGAAAGGCAAAGATCCCGAGTTCGAGTCTCGGTCGGGCACACAGTTTTAATCTGCCAGGAAGTTTCATATCAGCGCACACTCCGCTGCAGAGTGAAAATCTCATTCTGGAAACATCCTCCAGGCTGTGGCTAAGCCATGTCTCCGCAATATCCCATCTTTCAGGAGTGCTAGTTCTGCAAGTTTCGCAGGAGAGCTTCTGTAAAGTTTGGAAGGTAGGAGACGAGATACTGGCAGAAGTAAAGCTGTGAGTATCGGGCGTGAGTCGTGCTTCGGTAGCTCAGATGGTAGAGCACTTGCCCGCATAAGGCAAAGGTCCCGAGTTCGAGTCTCGGTCGGGCACACAGTTTTAATCTGCCAGGAAGTTTCAGCATACAATATATTTCCAATCTCTTTCTTCCAGTAATCTCGATAGCAAAATTACAATTGTTCAATGCGGCTATTCGGCACGGAGAAGATCTTAGAAGTCCTCCCAACACACACCAGAGAGAATATTACAAAGAGTAATTATGCGCTCATGAAATAGTAATAGTATTGTACTACTTTGCGCTTCGATTCTGCGAATATATAGATGGTCAAGCAGGAAATGTAATTCACTCATAGAATTGTGCAGGGATAATTAGTAGAATATAAAGAGATATTACAAGTTATTGCGGTACAGAGCACTCGTAATGAACGCCGAATATTTTCGTGCGCGTGGTGTTTTCAGTGTGTACTGTGCAAAGCGAACTAGATTCTTAAGCGGCTCTCGTTCATCCTAATTTTTCGAGGTACCACGCATATCTATTACTAGAATTATGTGGAAATGAAATTAAAAAAAAAGAAAATAGTACAGGAAGCGAGACTCAATCTGCAGACCTGACGCTTATGAAACCAAACTGCTTCTCGCTTGGCTGTGGAATCCTTCGTCACTGGCAGTGATAAGAGATATTTAAGCATGCGTAAAATGTTCGAACTTGATTTTCTCGAAAATGATTGAGAGTCGAGTCTTGCTATTGACATGTGTTGAACTCCTAGTCGAGCCCTTCGCAGCCTGTCAATATCAATCAAATTGGTGAGGGGCAGTTCGTACTGTCTCCTCGTTAGTCTTTTATAGCAAGTGAGCCACACGACATGCTACCAAGAATAGCATAATAGGTTGCTGGCGGACGTATGACAGCAACATTACTTTGTACTGTTCGTTCATTGAATGTAATCAACAAAAATTTCATCTATAAGTAAATACACGATTACCGAGGGTTGTCCACTTACCTCCATTATTATACTGCGAAAATGTTCAGCCAGGCCCACTCGCAGATTTGGCGTCTAAAGGTTTTCTGGGCATATACGAAAGAATACCCAAAAAAATTCAATCTGTATATTGAGCAAGCAATAAAGGAAACAAAAGAAAAATTCGGAGTAGGTATTAAAATCCATGGAAAAGAAATAAAAACGTTGAGGTTCGCCGATGACGTTGTAATTCTGTCAGAGACAGCAAAGGACTTGGAAGAGCATTTGAACGGAATGGACAGTGTCTTGAAAGGAGGATATAAGATGAACATCAACAAAAGCAAAACGAGGATAATGGAATGTAGTCGAATTAAGTCGGGTGATGCTGAGGGAATTAGATTAGGAAATGAGACACTTCAAGTAGTAAAGGAGTTTTGCTATTTGGGGAGCAAAATAACTGATGATGGTCGAAGTAGAGAGGATATAAAATGTAGACTGGTAATGGCAAGGAAAGCGTTTCTGAAGAAGAGAAATTTGTTAACATCGAGTATAGATTTAAGTGTCAGGAAGTCGTTTCTGAAAGTATTTGTATGGAGTGTAGCCATGTATGCAAGTGAAACATGGACGATAAATAGTTTGGACAAGAAGAGAATAGAAGCTTTCGAAATGTGGTGCTACAGAAGAATGCTGAAGATTAGATGGGTAGATCACATAACTAATGAGGAAGTATTGAATAGGATTGGGGAGAAGAGAAGTTTGTGGCACAACTTGACCAGAAGAAGGGATCGGTTGGTAGGACATGTTCTGAGGCATCAAGGGATCACCAGTTTAGTATTGGAGGGCAGCATGGAGGGTAAAAATCATAGAGGGAGACCAAGAGATGAATACATCAAGCAGATTCAGAAGGATGTAGGTTACAGTAAGTACTGGGACATGAAGAAGCTTGCACAGGATAGAGTAGCATGGAGAGCTGCGTCAAACCAGTCTCAGGACTGAAGACAACAACAACAAAAAAATAATAATAAATAAATACATCAAATTGTTCAGTGCTACCTGCGTTGTCGACGTGACTTGCCCTGTAAGTCTGCGGTAATTGCTTTGGCTAGTGCTGTTTTGTTCTTCTTTCGTTTCTTATGGTGGAAAGTTTAAGTGAACAACGTGCAGCAGTGAATTTTTGTTTTTTACTCGATAAAAATGCTGCTGAAACTGTTTTAATATTGAAAACGGCTTACCAAGATGTCGCTATGGGAAAAAGTCAAGTTTACCAGTGGTTTTCTCTATTTAAAAAAAAAAGCGACATGTCGACAAATCTCGTTCTGGATATGCATCAACTGCCCGAATCGCCGAAAATATTGAAAAACTTCTAGAGCTTGAGCTCACAGACCGTCAACAGACAATTGATCAACTGTCAGGGATTAGTGGGTTATCTTGGACGTCGGTGCAGCGAATTTTAACGGAATTTGCTGCCAAGTTCATTCCTGGAGTTCTGACTGATAATCCAAAGGAACGTCGGGTTGAAACATATCGTGCTTTGAAGGAACAGCTTCAAACTGATCCAGATTTTCTGTCTGAGGTCATTAGTGGTGATGGGACATGGTGCTATGATTACGACCCAGAAGCAAAACCAACAGGTAAGCCAGTGGAAGACGTCATCGTCATCCTGTCCAAAAAATGTCGTCAAATAGTATCAAATTGCTGATTTGCGTTGTCAGAGTTTGTCCCCCTACGTCAGACAGTTCTTCCACCACGACAACGCACCTGCACAAATAGCCATCTCTGTTAGACATTTTTCGGCTAAAAGTGCCACAATTCCGCTGCCCCACACCCCATTTCTCCCCTGACGTGGCTCCGTGCGACATTTTTTTTTATTTCCACGTATAAAAAGGGACATGTAAGGACACCGATTTGACAACACTGAAGAAGTCAAGGAAAAAAAAAACGAGGGGGTAGCTGTCAGCCATTTCTAAAGATGACTACAAACAATGTTTTAAATAGTGGAATCACACTGTATTAGTTGTAATGGAGAGTATTCTGAAAAGGATAAGGTTGTATTGGCGAACAATGTGAATAAAATGGTTCAAATGGCTCTGAGCACTATAGGACTCAACTGCTGTGGTCACCAGTCCCCTAGAACTTAGAACTACTTAAACCTAACTAACCTAAGGACATCACATACACCCATGCCCGAGGCAGGATTCGAACCTGCGACCGCAGCAGCAGCGCGGCTCCGGACTGGAGCGCCTAGAACCGCACGGCCACCGCGGCCGGTCCAATGTGAATATATCTTTCAAAACATAATTCCGGTTTTTATTTGGCTACCCTATCGAGTAGATTATGGATATATATACGCTACAATCTACACATTAAGAGGTATCATCTTCCTTTAAAGGTTTAACACAGCAAGCCAATTATTACGGGTAGTATCTATGTAAATGTCTCGAGGTAGCGAAACTCGTATCGCGCAAGTTACTCAGATTATATTCGTCGAGTATTTGAGAATGAGAGTGAAATCTGATAAGGTTCACACATAATGTTAAACCTTTCTGAAAGTTTTTTCTCGCTGACACGCCACACAAAAAAAAAATGGGAGGAAACAAGTTTATCGCGTAATACTTTTTCACTGTTATTCAACAGAGCTTCAGCATCTTGTATGACGTTTCAGTTTATTACATTTTTTACTACTCAGTGTAATCGCATCAGCTTTGTAGACAGTATTCATACATAGCACTGCATGTGCTTACAAAATTATACCATCGTAAGACGTATATTTTATAAGGTGTTACATCATAAACACTGAGGCGCGTGAAAAATTTGCTTTTTTTTTTTTGTAAGAGGTTTTTGTGTGTGTGTGTGTGTGTGTGTGTGTGTGTGTGTGTGTGTGTGTGTGTGAGAGAGAGAGAGAGAGAGAGAGAGAGAGACAGAGAGAGAGAGAGAGAGAGAGAGGGGGGGGGGGGCATCTTGCACAAGACAGGAAAAAGAATCAAATCTGTCTTTCGTGTAAAAATAAACACAGCTATTTGACATTAAAAAATGATAATACAGTAGTGCAGTATCAGTTTTTCTGATACAAAGACATTGGTGAGCAAATCATTATCATTAGCTGGTTCACTGCGTGTTCAGTCCGCAGTATTGCGTATAGCCTTCATCACCCATGCTATATTTTATCGATTCGTTTTCTTCGTGGCATTCGGACATGGTTAAGGACTGGCTAATAGAGATGACACACTTCATATGAAACCAGACCGTGTTACCTAAAACGAAAACATGTCTCATTTTCTCTACGAATATTGAAGAATATTAATTTTAAGTGAAAAGAGGTTGATGTCGAAGGTGAACAGTTCATATTATTTACTGCTTTAATGGAATTCAAAAGCAACACACTGCCGAATAGTGGTGAGAAGTGTGTCATTGCTGTACACCTTTCCAGATTTAACTATCATAGTATAAAGAGTTCATGGGGGCTGTGGTGTCACCGCCAGACACCACACTTGCTAGGTGGTAGCTTTAAATCGGCCGCGGTCCATTAGTACATGTCGGACCCGCGTGTCGCCACTGTCAGTAATTGCAGACCGAGCGCCACCACACGGCTGGTCTTGAGAGACGTACTAGCACTCGCCCAGTTGTACGACGACTTTGCTAGCGACTACACTGACGAAGCCTTTCTCTCATTTGCCGAGAGACAGTTAGAATAGCCTTCAGCTAAGTCCATGGCTACGACCTAGCAAGGCGCCATTAACCATTTCTGGAGAGAGTCTCACTTGTATTATCAAGAGCGATGTACCACAAGGATGAATTAAAGTTAAGTATTAAAGAAGCTACGTACTTTTCTTTATAGCATTCATAACGTATCCTGTTTCAGACCTCACGCAAGCCGGCGTGAGTTAACGCGTGCATTTCGGCTACTTCAGAGTGGCGTGGCTGTCTTGCAACGCCACAACAGGGGCCTTAATAATTGTTGAGATAATATCAATAATTATTCACATAGTAACATAACCTGCCGACGGATGCTTCTGTCTGCGTATGAAGACATTGATTTTACCACTATTTTCATGTGTAATTACTCGCACTTTTTGCGAACCAACTGATTAATTAGTAATGCTCCTCAATTTGTTTTACGGTTCCGTACTTCAAAACCTAAACGGTCCATCCCGTTCACCTAGAATAAAGAAATTTGGCACATAGCAAAGTTTCACTGTACAAGCAGGAGCAAAAAAATTTGATAACTGTTAATGTTTAATTATTTCACACGGAAAAAAATGTGTTTTTATCATTTGTTATCGGGCAGTGTGTCTGTCTGTTGAGTAGACTTATCTAGTTGAAATTCATATTACAAGCAAAGGTCTGCGTCCGTTGGCGATGTAATAACTTTACGCTTGTAAGTCAATATAGTCAAAAGATACGGTACGGCCATTCAATTCATATATTTTACACTCCCAAAGTCACTCATTAAAACCTATAGGTTACCTCCAGTTGACATATAATCGTGATATACGGTAAGGTTTAGCTGTAAATAAGTCCGAAAATTGTTAATTTGTAATTACATCATATGAAAAAATAGATTTTTATCATTTGTTATGCAACTGTGTGTCTGATTTTTAAGAAGTCCTTTTATCAGGAACAGATACACTTATCTGGTGAGAGATTTAAGCCTGTAAGTAAATAAATCAAAAGGTACGTCAATTTAATTCACATATTTTACACTCGTAAAGTCCATCAAAACCTATAGGGTACCCGCCGTCGACCTAGAATCATGATGTATGACAAGAAACAAGTTTTCACAGTACAAGCGGAAAAAAATTTGGAAACTTCTAGTTTGTAATTATGTCACGCACAGAAACGTTTGGATTTTTGTTATCCGGCTGTCTGTCTGTCCTGTTAAGACGCCTTTTTCTTAGGAATGAACAGTCGTATAACGTTGCGTGTTTCGATATCGGTTCAAATGTTAAATGTGTGTGAATTCCTAAGGCGCCAAACGGCTGAGGTCACTCCGCGTGGCCCGATACCGGTAACAAGGAAACATCGTAGGGACTATCGATTCTCTGGATCGATGAACTGTCTGTATGCATTATCAGCGCCTGTGGTCAAAATTCGACCAATGATATCATCTTGGAACTCTTTCATTTGGTCCGTGTTTACATAGAAAAACAATAATATTAGAAAATTGAGTCCGCCTTGATGCAAAACACCTTGTTATTCATTCATTTCTTTATCCTCCCAAACTAGTTTCAGCGACAAATATCATCATCATCAGTGGGGTTTTTTAATCTCATTTATTGTATGTTACAGTCTTTTAGGTAATTGTTGTCGCGGTCTGCGACAGATTTTCTGTGCGCTTTTTGTTCCTGTTGCCTTTTGTTTTCCTTATCGAACATCATGTCATGTTCGTTGGATGGTAAGTGGTTGCTTTTATACACAGAAAAACAAAACTTTCACACTCTGTTTCTGATGCAGAACGTTACGCCAATGGCGTATCAGAAACAGTGTGTGCAAGTTTTGTTTTTCTGTGTATAAAAGCAGCCACTTACCATCCAACGAACATGACATGATGTTCGCTAAGGAATAAAAAAAAAACTAAAAAAAGAAAGGCAACAGAAACAAAAAGTGCACAGAAAATATGTCGCAGACAGCGTCAATAATTGCTTAAAACGCTGTAACATACAATAACTAAGATTAAAAACCCCACTGATGATGTTGATATTTATTACCGAAACTAGTTTGGGAGAGTAAAGAAATGAAACGAATAACAAGGTGTTTTGCAACAAGGCGGACTCAATTTTCTGATATTAAAATTCGACCAATTGAGTCAGTGGATCTGATCTGTGATAAAAAATTCAATCTACCTTAAAATGGTACACTTCACGTAAAACCATGAAGTTTTTGGCACAGAAGCAATCCATAAGAAATGCTCCATTGTAGGTACGAGTGTTCTTGAAATAATTCTTTGATCTCTGTTTAATTGTTTGATCATTTGAAGTGAGTCCTTGATGCAGTGGATTGAAAAATAAATTTTGTCTTAACGACGGAAAATTAACTTACAACACAATGTGAACGCTGTTGTATCGCGTGCCGTAAAGCGACCTCGGATGCGAAATAGTTTGCGTTACAATACTCATCAAACCGCAGTTACAACTCTCAGAATTATATGGAATTACTTTCAGTATAATTTTAATGTATCTTTCAAAACAACAATAGGATTTTCATTATGAAAGTCCACATTATTCCTGTTACTTTGTCCACGCAAAAATTGCGTGTCTCTGGCTCTTAGGCCTTCAGTCAGACCCGTTAGCGTTCTTCTTCGTGGCGCAGCCTAAAACGAATATAGTGTATGTATAAGAAAAGTCGTAGCTATCCAGAATGAAGCAACTGAAAATTAGGAACGCTTCAGATTTTGTGGTAATGGCGACAAAGGAACGCAAAGTTACTTATGTTACCTCTTAGATGAAATAAGGGAAAAAACGACGTTAATAAACAATTTTTGTTGCCCCCGACGACTTCGTAACTAAATTTCGTTTTCCACTGCTAACGACGTCAGCTAAGTAGAAGACGTGGCATTGTAGCTGCTCGTTATGCGTGCTTTACTGCAAATCTGAAACATTAAAACATGAACGTCCCTAGAATGCGATTCCACGAAACGTTGTTACTTCGGTGTATCATTCCTAAAGTAATAGCTGATCGGTTCGGAGTGAAGAAGTTTGGCAGCACTTCAGTTGTCGATGTTCAACGTATTGGAAACATCTATTTCTCTTTACCACTTTTAACGGCTACGTACGCGCATAATTTTGTTTTTGTGTACATCTGTGGCGTAGTGACATCCTGATTACATAAGTTTCATGGGGCGCCTCGTACAGTTAATATTAAAAATGGGTTCTTCAATTTCCTTGTTCGCAGTGTCCTGACTGACTGACTGACTGGCTGACTAAGTGACTAATCATTGCTCACTACAAACCGCTAAGGCTAGAAACTTCAAATTTGGAGAAGGCGTGAATCTTGTACTGTAGACGTCGTTTAAGAAGAGATTTTTTAGAAATTTCAGTCTTAAATAGGGGGTGAAGAATTTTTTTTGAAAATGTCGCTATTAAGGCAATTTTGAAGCTATACCTACGAAAATTAGTATTTGGTTTCCTGGTCAGAAGTAAAGAAATGTGTGTTTCAGTATTTTTGGAAATTTAATAGTATAGGGGTGAAATAGTAGACGAAAACTTTTTTTGAAAATATGTCATTACTAAATAAATAGCGTAGTGTTATTAAACTACATCTATGAACATTGGTACTTGAAGTTTAGTTTACAAATAAGAAGCTACGTGTTTCTGTTTTTGCAATTAGAGCCCCTTAGGCAGAGAAATAGGGCCAGACTGATTCACACATTCATCATCGGCCAGCCCAAAACGCTAAGGACAAGAAGTTTGGAGAGGGTGTGGATCTTACACTTCAGACATCGTTTAGGAATGGGTTGTCCGAAATTCCAATGCCAAGGAGGGCAAATAGGGGATGAAAGGCTTTCTCTAAATATGTCGCCATTAAGGGAATTTTGATGCTAGAACTACGAAAACAGGTGTCTGATTTCTCAGATAGAAAATAAGAAATAAGTGTTTCAGCGTTTTTGGAGATTCAACCACTAAGAAAGTAAAACCGTGAGTAAAGTTCTTTTTTTCAAAATAAATAATCAGTAAAGAACTACTAAAGGATTTTTAAGGCTACATCTGTGACAATTTGTATTTGACTTCTCGGTTAGAAATAAAAAAGAAAAAGTGTTTCATTGTTTACAGTAAATCAACCGCAATGGGCGACGAAAATTGTTAAGGCTACATATTTCGTTGCATAAAAAATTTTAAAGCTAAATTTATTAAAACTGGTATTTAGCTTCTCGGTCAGATATAAGGAAATATTTGCTAGGGGATGAAAGTTGCTGTGGAAATATCTCCACAAGAACGCAAAAGGCTTGATTAACAAAACCTTTGGACTTCACCTACCAGAATCGCTTTTTGGACACAAATGTATTCGGAAAAGATCATCCCTATATAGATTTAATAGCGTGAGAAGCTGAGACGATGTTGCAATTTGCGAGCAGCATAAAATTTCGATGAAATACAAACAAGAAAATTATCTGTAGGCCATACAGTCTACCCGAGCGAAGCAGCGGGCGCTAAACTAGAATTACGATAGTTAAGTTTGCGTGGAACCCTTGGTCCGCGAGTCTTACTCGCACTTAGGCGGAATTTTTGCCTCACGGAAAGCTTACAAACTCATATTTTATCAACATTTGCAAATTGTTATGAAGTCGACCGTCACATCCCTGCTATACTAGGTCACTGGTCGTCTTCACAAACGCCTTCATCGAGCTGAACGGTGGCTCTATTTTGTTATGTTATTGTTGTCTGTGTGGCCACATTGTTCGAAACTGATTTATGGTTCCTAAGGCTATTTTCGTTCTGTCGTTGCAGCTACAAGAAATAGCGTGGTTTTTTTCACCAGAGACGTTTCGCTTTATTGTTTTAAAGCATCATTAGTGGTCTGTAATTAAATACATTTACAATTGGATTTGTTTTTGAGATCGAGGAGACAAATCAAGCAGAAATCACCGTAAGTAAAAAGTAACATATTGTTAACGAACTGTTTTTCGATCTTCAAAACAAATTAAATTGTAAATATAATTACAGACCACTGATGATGCTTTATCTCAATAAAGCGAAACGCATCTGGTGAAAAAAGAAAAACGCTGTTTTTTGCAGTTGCGTCAACAGAATGGCATCGAGACTAGAGGCACTTAAGCATACTTGAGCGACACAGCAAGACAAAGCCTCCTCCGAGAAAGGCGCCCTCAATTTCGAATGTTTCAGAGAACCAGCGATGAGTGTCATGGATTCGACAAGTTCTTAGTTGGTTTTATGAGGTAGGATGCGGCACCCGATGTCGGAGCGCAGGTCACGCATTTGCCGTAAGTTACGGGTCGGTAGATTACAGGCGCGGAGTTGGTAATGTCTTCCTCATGGTTCAGACCGGGTGCATTTGGTGGCCAAGAGACGGACGTGAGTTCACCGTCTCACGCTTCTCAGATGATTGTATAACTATTCTGGCCTTGTGGCAAGATGGGTTATCCTGCTGGAAGGTGCCGTTACTATCGGTGAAGACATGGAGTGTATGGTAATGGGTGCAATGTGCAATAACGTTCACGTACTCAGAGCCTTAGATTACTGCAAGTCCCATGATAGCGGAACAAGCACTGGTAGCAGTTACTTCTGTAAAATATCTGGGAGTATGCGTACGGAACGATCTGAAGTGGAGTGATCAAATAAAATTGAGACTCATTCGGAGAGTCCTTAGAAAACGTAGTCCATCAACAAAGGAGGTGGCTTACAAAACACTCGTTCCGCCTATACTTGAGTATTGCTCATCAGTGTGGGATCCGTACCAGATCGGGTTGACGGAGGAGATCGAGAAGATCCAAAGGAGAGCGGCGCGTTTCGTCACAGGGTTATTTGGTAACCGTGATAGCGTTACGGAGATGTTTAGCAAACTCGAGTGGCAGACTCTGCAAAAGAGGCGCTCTTCATCGCGGAGTAGCTTGCTGTCCAGGTTTCGAGAGGGTGCGTTTCTGGATGTATCGAATATATTGATTCCCCCTACTTATACCTCCCGAGGAGGTCACGAATGTAAAATTAGAGAGATTCCAGCGCCCACGGAGGCTTTTCGGCAGCCGTTCTTCCCGCGACCCATGCGCGACTGGAACAGGAAAGGGAGGTAATAACAGTGGCACGTAAAGTGCCCTCCGCCACACACCGTTCGGTGTCTTGCGGAGTATAAATGTAGATGTAGATGTAGATGTAGACGGACGAGCAGGAACAATCCTACCTCTTGCACAATCAAAATAGAACCCATCGTACGGTCACTGGTATCCGAAGACTTCTTCACACAGTTCCTTCGATCATCACGTGAAGCCTGTTAGAGTAGCGCCGAAGGTCTTAGCAAAATCAAAATAAAACTGGAAATGTCGATGGCTGAAGGTGTTTTGGATTTGATGTTTTATACTGAACAGCCAAAGTCCAGCACGTCTTGCCCTCCTGCCTACCTACACAGCCCCACGTGACTCTCGCTCACCGCCGATCCCGACACACCTCCCCAGCAGAGCGCACGCGCTGCCGTTAAATCCGCGCCGCCAAATATGAGCAAAAGACAAATAAGCATCGAAGGCGACTCAAACATCAAAATGACGATCGATGGAAACTGGCGCCAGAAAACGCACCAGCTCAGAAGGCATCCAGCATGAAGGGATGCAGGTGGTTCGCAGCTGCCAGTATGTCTTCGATTACTAACACAGGTCCCATGCAAGAGCAGCAGAATGTCTCCCAAATCATCATAATACTGCTCCCACCTGCTTTCGTCCGTAACGCCTGCACGTTCTGAGCCACCGTTCAGCTCGATGAAGACGACCAGTGACCTAGTATAGCAGAAATGTGACGGCCGACTTCCAATGGTCCCGAGCCTACTGCGACTGTAACTGATGACGTCGCTGGGTCAGCATGTGACCAAGCAGGGGTGCTCTGCTTCGGAGCTCCATGTTCGACATTTTACGATGAACGGTGCGCTCCGAAACACTTGTGCTTGCACCAGCATTGTGCTCTTTGGGCAGAGATGTCACAGATCACCATCTATCCCGCTTTACCGAGCAGACAACCCTCCGAACCCCACGTTCTGTGAAGAGTCGTGGATGTCCAACCATTTAGCGCCTAGTGGTAATTTGACTGTCCTCCTACCTCTTTCCGTAGATGCTCACGTCAGTAGCACGTGAAGATTCGACCAAATTCACCGTTTACCAGATCCTCGTTGACAGGCTCTGCGTAATAATAATATGGCCTCTCTCAAAGTCACTTATCTCGATGGATTTCCCGATTTCCAGCCCGTATCCTCGGTAGGGTGATCCCTTGTCCGTCTCTGCTCTGTTTACTCACTGAGACCGTAATGCCACCAGGCGACAACCAACGTCGCTGTTTGGCTTATTAGTGTATTCATCGTTAGCACTCGAGGCACTGGGACAGTGCACAGATACATACTTCGCTACCAGTTAAAGGACGAAAGGACGAAACAGGTGGCTCATGTGAAATTGGAAAGTTCAGTGGTGGGATGACTGGAGACGTTTACATTTTAAGTAGGTTTCTCATTGGAGCGTGCGCCCACGTCTGTTCGTCACTATAAGAGCACACGAAACGTTCGGGCGGTCCACGCCGTGTCCGGGAGATTTGGAGGGATTTGTGGCTGGATTTCCTCGTTGGCCCCCACTCAGAGAACGACGCGCCACGTTGCCCCGAGCTGAGTTATTTCGGTGAGCGCTGTCGCGGCGATGTCACACCGACCGAGTCCATAGCTCATCGCTCCCATCGCCCACGCACAGACGCACAGACACACACACACACACACACACACACACACACACACACAACTGCAGCATTCCCACCAGCAAAGGGATCTTCTGGAGTGGCGTTGATCCAGTTCTTTTCATACCTACAGTGTTAGAAGGTCTCTACGTGACCATTAATTCCTTAACTGGGAAAAAAAGTCCCCATTGAAGATACCGCAGTTTACTACGAAACATTTCCATTGTGTCACAGCAGTCTTAGACAGCTGAGTGCTTACCATTCTTAAGGCGACAGCGGTTTTTGAATGCATGAAAAATACTGACTATCGTAAGTAAAATAAAAAAGTAAAGTAAAGTAAAATAAATAAGTAAAATAAAAGTAAAGTAAAATAAAAAGTAAGATAAGTAAGTAATATAAAAGTAAGTAAAATAAAAAATAAGTAACATAAAGTAAATAAGTAAAATAGAGTAAATAAGTAAAACAAGTAAAATAAAAGTAAAATAAGTAAAATAAAGTAAGTGCCATGTAAACTTTATACATTCTGACAACAACATATAAATGTGTCAGCGTGTATAAAGTTGACATGGATTAAAGCCAAAACATCTGCATTTGATGATGGCCTAAGGCCGAAATTAGAATAGCAGAAATAAAAAGTTTAACAGTCAATGGTGCCAACATGTCGTCTTTCAAATAAAGTTCTGATATTTGTTGCGTAACACATGGCACTCACCCTGAATACATACAAAATTGAAATTTTCAGTTTACGGGAACGTTGGAAGTGTTTTTTGTAGTCTGGAAGCAATAAATGTTTGAAATTGTTCCTTCTTTTTAAATACCCTTTTATACAATGTTCTGCGTCCTTGCAAGCCACATTACACTTCCACTTACCATGCTCCTACTACCACAATGACGTCTAACCGAAGGTTCAGAATATCCGCAATTGTCGTCATCGAGGAGTCAAGTTATTTTTATAAGGTCTTTGCTCAGAAGAGACAATAGGTCGCATGGGGTACGAAATGCTCCTACAGCAGAATAGAACATCCCTCAGACATCAGCGTGGAACTGACGACATTCGTCTGTACTGCACTGATATGCAGAATCACCCTGAAAACAAACGACCTAGGGGGGAAAATTGATGATCTCTGACGAAGTCAGTTATTCATCCATCAGGAGAGGTCAACCAACTCAACATATTGTAATGCAACTGTCGAATATATCCGGGCTTCCAAGAAAGGTAGTGTATTCTTTACCGTGTCCAGCGTGACAGCAGACTGGGCCATAATATTACGATTTCTTAATAGCTTGTTTGTCCGTCTTTGGAACGAAATACGTACATCACTGATTCTGCCTGTGATGGATCCGACAGTTTGTTGGTAGGTCCGTGTAGGTGTATGGCATTAGATATGTACACGCAGGACATGTAATATGCGTAAATAACAGGGCGCTGATTGGAGTAAGCGTTGGTGGCGTCCAATATGGGTTTCATAGCATTTAAATCAGACATCAACGTGAATTCACTGTAATGTGTCTCATACCACTGTAGTACGGTTGCTCGCTCCGAGGACCCGGACAATAATACTGCAGAATGATGACGTCGCCGTCAGGGAAGACATCAAGCATGAATGGGTGCAGGTGGTTCGCAGCTGTCGGCATGTCTTCTGCACTACTGGCCATTAAAATTGCTACACCACGAAGATGACGTGCTACAGACGCGAAATTTAACCGAGAGGGAGAAGATGCTGTGATATGAAAATCATTAGCTTTTCAGAGCTTTCACACAAGATTAGCGCCGGTGGTGACACCTACAACATGTTGACATGAGGAAAGTTTCCAATCGATTTCTCATACACAAACAACAGTTGACCGGCGTTGCCTGGTGAAACGTTGTTGCGATGCCTCGTGTAAGGAGGAGAAATGCGTTCCATCACGTTTCCCACTTTGATAAAGGTCGGATTGCAGCCTATCGCGATTGCGGTTTATCGTATCGCGACATTGCTGCTCGCGTTGGTCGAGATCCAATGACTGTTAGCAGAATATGGAAACGGTGGGTTCAGCAGGGTAATACGGAACGCCGTGCTGGATCCCAACGGCCTCGTATCACTAGCAGTCGAGATGATAGGCATCTTATGCGCATGGCTGTAACGGATCGTGCAGCACGTCTCGATCCCTGAGTCAACAGATGGGGACGTTTGCAAGACAACGACCATCTGCACAAACAGTTGGACGACGTTTGCAGCAGCATGGACTATCAGCTCGGAGACCGTGGAAACGGTTACCCATGACCCTGCATCATAGACAGGAGCGCCTGCGATCGTGTACTCAAAGACGAACCTGGGTGCACGAATGGCAAAACGTCATTTTTTCGTATGAATCCAGGTTCTGTTTACAGCATCATGATGGTCGCATCCGTGTTTGGCGACATCGCGGTGAACGCTCATTGGAAGCGTGTATTCGTCATCGCCATACTGGCGTATCACTCTGCGTATGGGGTGCCACTGGTTACTCGTCTCGGTCACATCTTGTTCGCATTGACGGCACTTTCAACAGTGGACGTTACGTTTCAGAAGTGTTACGACCCGTGGCTCTACCCTTCATTCGATCCCTGCGAAACCCTACATTTCAGCAGGATAATGCACGACCACATGTTGCAGGTCCTGTACGGGCCTTTCTGGATACAGAAAATGTTCGACTGCTGCCCTGGCCAGCACATTCTCCAGATCTCTCACCAACTGAAAACGTCTGCTCAATGGTGGCCGAGCAACTGCCTCGTCACAATACGCCAGTCACTACTCTTGATGAACTGTGGTATCGTGTTGAAGCTGCATGGGCAGCTGTGCCTGTACACGCCATTCAAGCTCTGTTAATGCCCAGGCGTACCAAGGCCGTTATTACGGCCAGAGGTGGTTGTTCTAAGTACTGATTTCTCAGGATCTATGCACCCAAATTGCGTGAAAATGTAATCAGATGTCAGTTCTAGTATAATATATTTGTCCAATGAATACCCGTTTATCATCTGCATTTCTTCTTGGTGTAGCAATTTAAATGGCCTGTAGTGTAATTCCTCAGTAGTGGGCTGCGGGGTATTTTGCCGAGAAATGTTGTTTACATTATCAGTCAATAGGGGCGTCTCCGAACACATCTCTGGCCTGGAATCTCAATCGAGTGGAGTAGAATTGTCGTCAGTGATGATTCCCGTTTCGAAATGAGTGGGGATGACCAGGGAAGATGTGTCTGGAGACGCCCTGCACCATGCAGGTACTAAGATCCAGGAGTGATGGTGTGGGGTACCATTTCTTTTCAGACTTCCATCTCTTCGCAAAACTGAAAATTTTTCTTGGTGGACGAAGATTCACTTCAAACGAAGAATTGATAGCCTTAGTTGATAACTATCTTGCAGGGCTGGAGGAAACTCATTTTCGAGATGGGATCGAGGCACTGGAACATCGTTGGACCAAGTGCATTAATCTACAAAGAAGCTACATTGAAAAATAAAAATAGTTTCAGTGATGTGAGTACTTTTTTCCTATTCCGTCCTGAGAACTTTTCAAACCACCCTCGTAGCATCATCGTCATTATCATCGAAATATCGTGCAGGCGTATTCTCTGTTGGACTACGGCTTCGTCAGTAGACTCTGGGGTTGCAAATAACGCGTGGGAGGTACGATGTTATTCGACGGGCCCTGCACAGCGATATCAGTCCGTGGAGCGGGCCACGCGATCTCCAAACAATAGCGACGAATCGCATTACCAGCAGGGCTCGCACACCGTGAAATGTACTCCAGTGCGCCAACGATACCGGTTAATTAACAATCAATACCGCACGGCGAGTGCGCTGAAGCGGTGTCCCACCTGATATCCTCGCTAGTTACAAACACCGAAAACTGTCGGCAAAACACAACGAGCGTCGGCGCAGCTCGTTATGGAAACTACTGACTCGATTCACGCGATTTTATCCGTGATTGGTTGGGACCGTGTATCAGGAATGCAACTTGCTTTACGTACTGTATGACAAAGCCTATAGCTACCGGATTTGGGTGAATAAACATCCGAAACTGATAACGAGAAAAGTAGTTGGAAGTTGGAAAAAGTGGTTGCTGTATGAAAATACAGTACTGTCCAATAAATTGCTACACCACGAAGATGACGTGCCACAGACGCGAAACAGTGGTTAGCACACTGGACTCGCATTCGGGAGGACGACGGTTCAATCCCGCCTCCAGCCATCCTGATTTAGGTTTTCCGTGATTTCCCTAAATCGTTTCGGGCAAATGCCGGGATGGTTCCTTGGAAAGGACACGGCCGATTTACTTCCCCATCCTTCCCTAACCCGAGCTTGTGCTCCGTCTCTAATGACGTCGTTGTCGACGGGACGTTAAAAAACACACTAACCTAACAGACGCGAAATTTCAACGACAGGAAGAAGATGCTGTGATATGCAAATGATTTGCCTTCCAGAGCCTTCACACAAGGTGAATAATGGGGTCTGGCAACAATTCATTGCTTTGTTCGTGTAATTTTGCCAAGGCGACGGTACATGTGTGCGGACACGCATCGTCTTTCACTGTAAAAATACAGCAACCAGCCACTTTTTAATGCGTTTTATTTATGCCAATATGCATTTCGGGTTTGCACCCATCTTCAGCTGGCAAATTACATGGATCTTCAGTTACTACAGTAGTACAATCTCGACAGCAGTTTGGATGCTGCAGCAGGCCTGTGCAAAAGCAACGATTCCAATCATTTGCTTCAATTTCGCGAGTTTAAAGTTACGCACTATCAGTTGTTCATTTTACTTACATTGTCCTCTCCTTGTTTTTTCTTTGCTTTTCTTCTTTCTTGCAACAACACAAACACTTTTTATCACATATTTTACACAGGCGCACTGCGTTATCCGCCATGTTGTCGACTGACAGTTTTTGTTTACATACAAATGGTTTATCTATGGACAGAGTTATATTTTTTTTCCAAAGTTTTGAGGTTATAAGATAAGCTACTGTTTTCTAAACATTGACGTGGGTGACAGACGTATTCTAAGCACAATGTATACAATTTCTTTCTTTTTTTTTTGTAGTATTGAAGATAATGAAGTAACATAACACATTTATACAACGCAGTAATTCATACATTTACAATATAACAAAGATAGAATTAAGATTTTTATGTTTTATACTATTACATGCATTTGTTAGGTTTATATTAGATTATGTTATTACTTGATTGTGCTTAGTGAGTGGTTTGATAAGTACAGTGTGGAAGTTTTTCAGAAATATTCGGTTTGGTAGCTCTATTTGGTCGTTAAGTATGTCAGAAGGGGATGCATGTTTATGTGAATAAATTTCGATTTCTTCTAGGAGGTTCATTCTTTTTCCTTTGTTGGCTAGGTGGAGAACTTGTAGGTTACGGGATATGTCTGTTACTTGATGTTCTTCTTCTGCTACATGTTGGGCGAATGTGGATTTATTTAAGTTTTTTAAACGAAGAGCATCCATGTGTTCTCGAAACCGTATGCTGAAGTTTCTCCTTGTTTGGCCTATGTATGTTTTTGGACAAGAGTTGCAGTTAAGTTTGTATATTCCTGATTGATTGTACGGTTTGGTATTATTTTTAATGTTATGGATGGAAGATGACTTTCTTCCTTGCTAAGCCTGGCCTTTGTTCGCGTATCTTTTATTGCAATTTGTCCAGGAGGTTAGCATAGTACTCTCCAGTAATTGTTTGCCCAGCGAGGAGATAATCTATAAACAAAATCCCCTTCGCATCCCAGAACACTAATGCCATGACCTTTCCAGCCGAAGGAAATGCGTTTGCTTTCTTTGGTGGCATGTTTCCAGTGCTTTGACTGTTGTTCTGTCTCAGGGGTATAGCAGTGCACCCACGTTTCATTTGTGCTCACAAACCGGCTCAAAAAAGTGCCCGTTTCTCCTAAAACGAGCCATACATTGTTCCGACATATCCATTCTCATTTCTTATTCTTCAGTTATAATATGATATACGTTTTCAGGTTACATCTGGCAAGCGCGAGCAATTTCACGCACTTCCAATCGGCGATCCTTCGTGACTATTTTGTGCACTTTTGCAATGATTTCTGGAGTAGCGAATCATCTTGGCCAACCACTACGCGGATCATCATCTAAGCCCTTCTGACCACATTTAAATTTATTTGTCCACTTGGCCACAGCTGCATATGAATGAGCAGAGTCCCCCAGTGTATTCTGGAAATCGGCATGAATATCGTTTGCTTTCATACCTTGCTTTACGAAGTACTTAATCATTGCTCGAATCTCGATTTTTTTCCATCTTGGCAAATCACCACGAGGGAACACAGAGCCATGTCACCGCCACAGCTCTCTTCCATGAGCACTGACGTGGCACGTGTTTACAGGTAACAGTCCAATAAATATCTCGTTGCGCCAGGGCTGACCTCTCGTGTTGATTCCGAGAGCTTCTCAAACCACCCTCGTATTTGGTTCGTGGGACACTGAACTGTGCGGTTACCAGCCCCCGTACAAATTCCCAATCTCGTGTCCAAACTCGCCACTTTTCCGAATGATTAAATGATGGTGACAACACAAACTCCCTGCTCTATGCACTGTCGTCATAACCTTACAAAACCGTAAGCACATCTCCCTTCCATTGGGCGCTTTACAATACACCGAGAAAATTCAAAGAAGAGCAGGACGTTTTGAATTATCGATAAATAGGAGAGAGAGTGTCACTGACGTGATACAGGATTTGGGTGGACATCACTAAAACAAAGGCATTACTCATTGCGACGGGATTTTCTCACGAAATTTCAATCATCAACTTTCTCCTCTGAATGTGAAACTATTTTGTTGACGCCGACATACATAGATAGAAACGATCATAATAAAATAAGGGAAATCAGAGCTCCCACGGAAAGATATAGGTATTAATTTTTCCGCATGCTATTTGAGAGTGGAATAATAGAAAATTAGCCCGCATCTCGTGGTCGTGCGGTAGCGTTCTCGCTTCCCACGCCCGGGTTCCCGGGTTCGATTCCTGGCGGGGTCAGGGATTTTCTCTGCCTCGTGATGGCTGGGTGTTGTGTGCTGTCCTTAGGTTAGTTAGGTTTAGGTAGTTCTAAGTTCTAGGGGACTTATGACCACAGCAGTTGAGTCCCATAGTGCTCAGAGCTATTTGAACCATTTTGAATAGAGAATTATTGCGAAGATGGTTCGATGAACTCTCCGCCAGGCGGTTACATGTAATTTGCCTAGTATCTGCAGGGTGTTTCAAAAATGACCGGTATATTTGAAACGGCAATAAAAACTAAACGAGCAGCGATAGAAATACACCGTTTGTTGCAATATGCTTGGGACAACAGTACATTTTCAGGCAGACAAACTTTCGAAATTACAGTAGTTACAATTTTCAACAACAGATGGCGCTGCGGTCTGGGAAACTCTATAATACGATATTTTCCACATATCCACCATGCGTAGCAATAATATGGCGTAGTCTCTGAATGAAATTCCCCGAAACCTTTGACAACGTGTCTGGCGGAATGGCTTCACATGCAGATGAGATGTACTGCTTCAGCTGTTCAATTGTTTCTGGATTCTGGCGGTACACCTGGTCTTTCAAGTGTCCCCACAGAAAGAAGTCACAGGGGTTCATGTCTGGCGAATAGGGAGGCCAATCCACGCCGCCTCCTGTATGTTTCGGATAGCCCAAAGCAATCACACGATCATCGAAATATTCATTCAGGAAATTAAAGACGTCGGCCGTGCGATGTGGCCGGGCACCATCTTGCATAAACCACGAGGTGTTCGCAGTGTCGTCTAAGGCAGTTTGTACCGCCACAAATTCACGAAGAATGTCCAGATAGCGTGATGCAGTAATCGTTTCGGATCTGAAAAATGGGCCAATGATTCCTTCGGAAGAAATGGCGGCCCAGACCAGTGCTTTTTGAGGATGCACGGACGATGGGACTGCAACATGGGGCTTTTCGGTTCCCCATATGCGCCAGTTCTGTTTATTGACGAAGCCGTCCAGGTAAAAATAAGCTTCGTCAGTAAACCAAATGCTGCCCACATGCATATCACCGTCATCAATCCTGTGCACTATATCGTTAGCGAATGTCTCTCGTGCAGCAATGGTAGCGGCCCTGAGGGGTTGCCGCGTTTGAATTTTGTATGGATAGAGGTGTAAACTCTGGCGCATGAGACGATACGTGGACGTGGGCGTCATTTGGACCGCTGCTGCAACACGGCGAACGGAAATCCGAGGCCGCTGTTGGATCGCCTGCTGCACTAGCTGCGCGTTGCCCTCTGTGGTTGCCGTACGCGGTCGCCCTACCTTTCCAGCACGTTCATCCGTCACGTTCCCAGTCCGTTGAAATTTTTCAAACAGATCCTTTATTGTATCGCTTTTCGGTCCTTTGGTTACATTAAACCTCCGTTGAAAACTTCGTCTTGTTGCAACAACACTGTGTTCTAGGCGGTGGAATTCCAACACCAGAAAAATCCTCTGTTCTAAGGAATAAACCATGTTGTCTACAGCACACTTGCACGTTGTGAACAGCACACGCTTACAGTAGAAAGACGACGTACAGAATGGCGCACCCACAGACTGCGTTGTCTTCTATATCTTTCACATCACTTGCAGCGCCATCTGTTGTTGAAAATTGTAAGTACTATAATTTCGAAAGTTTGTCCGCCTGAAAATGTACTGTTGTCCCAAGCATATTGCAACAAACGGTGTATTTCTATCGCTGCTCGTTTAGTTTTTATTGCCGTTTCAAATATACCGGTCATTTATGAAACACCCTGTATGTAGATGTAGAGAGAGAAGAAAATTCGGATGCATTGTATTTATAGCACGATCAGCCGATTTTTAAGGTTCCCTTTTCTGTTAGAAAAAAAAAATTGCTCTCCCGTTAGCTAGGTTTGGAACTTCTGGAGGCTCATCTTGAGAAGGTGGGTATTTTCGGGCACGTCACATTCTATACTAGACGCAGTTAATAGCTAGGATATTACTGTAATGATGTTGATTCTGCCGTTTAGTACACTTAAATAAATCAAATTCGGTATTATTTTGTTGCTTATGCGTAGTGCAATTTCTGATCATGGAAGTACAGCACTTTAAAGGAATCCATTATGACCAGCGTGGAGAAAACAGCACACAGTTGTGATTGGTTTAACAGCTGCTGTACAAGCCTGGGACGTAACTGACAAGTGTTGCACGTTACTGGATATAATGCTTCGCATCATGTCGATCACACAGCGTGGGTATAAGTGCCTGACCAAAAAAGTGAGCCCAAAAGATAAGGAGAAAACGAAATGAAACCTCACAGGCGGGGAAAGTATGTGATCCAGAATGAGATTTTCACTCTGCAGCGGAAATTTCCTGGCAGATTAAAACTGTGTGCCCGACCGAGACTCGAACTCGGTCGGGCACACAGTTTTAATCTGCCAGGAAGTTTAAAAGTATGTGATCTTACTTCGGTGATTACAAAAACCGTACAAATTTACAAAGAACTTGGTAGTACCTGCCAATTTAAGAGGAGAATACGGCAAGTGCCATAACTCGATTTCCTAGTACCTTCGTTCAGTGGAAGATGAGTCAAAATAAGCGAACACGTGTCTCAGGTTATCCGTAGGTACTCAAGGTTTCTGAAAAAACGACGTTCAAAGTTTTCGAGGTACTTTACAGGCATTTTATGTGCTTTTTACGGCGCAATATACTCAGAAGAAATGGTGGCACAGTGGTTAGCGTCACAGCTTTGTAATTTTGGATCCCGTGTTCGAAACCCGATTATTCTCTTTACTTATTTTATTTTTATTGTTTGTCGTGAATTTTCCGGGTATGTAGAAGGCTACTAGACGAATATTTCTTATCAAATTAGGAGATACACGTGCGTTTCATACATTTATTAGATAATATATGAGTGTATGGTATCCAACGGCCTTGCCGCAGTGGTAATACCGGCTCCCGTCAGATCACCGAATTTAAGCGCTGTCGGGCTGGGCTAGCACTTGGTAGGGTCACCGTCCAGGTCTACCGATGCGGTTGGCAATTGGGGTACACTCAGCCCTTGTGAGGCCAACTGAGGAGCTACTTGACTGATAAATAAAGGCGCCGGTCACGAAAACTGACAATGGCCGGGAGAGCCGCTGAGGATGACATGGCGGCCGGTCGGTACCGTTGCGTCTTCAAGGCCTGTTCGGACGATTGTTTTTTTGAAGTGTATGGTATATTGACTGGTTACACTCTTCTTAGATTCTCACATTCTGATATTTCATTCTCATATCAGTTTCAATATTAATTCTTGTATTGTAATCATACGTTTAATCTCTGGGAATATTTGGTCCATTTGCTTGGGTGACACGAATCGTGCAGACATTCGAAACACATGTACTCAGAATTCCACGAGTACCGTGCGAAGACAGGGTTGACATTTCTTCGTATGAATCTTAGTAAGGAATGAAATGTGCATTGGAAATAATTTTGCGGCAAACCATGCACGCGTAACGGATCAACTTTTCTTAAAACTAGTGCTTGCAGATGATTATGAATCAAGATACACGTCAGGAATTTCACTGAAAACAATGTAATACAATTTCCTCATTGACAAACCATACACTCCTTAAACTCCTCGAGCATTTAATATAACATTTAATATACACACATATAACCACAGGCTCCCTTTACCACTACCATATATCCTCCCAGCCCCCCCCCCCCCCCCCGATTGCAATCAAGTCCCCCATAAGACAATTTCACTAATTTACACACACACACACACACACACACACACACACACACACACACACACACACACACAGACAGACAGACGAGCGCGTGCAGGCACACGCACACAGAAAAAAGTAGTTTCACAGGTTAGAAACAATCATACATAATGTGAACGAAAACAAACGAACAGACAAACAATGTTACTGTGTAGAGTGAGAAACACACACAACTTCATTTCAATTTACAAAAGTGACTTGTTAATGAATTACCAACTAAAATTAAAGTATTATTCAATTCTTCCGACAAAAAGATGAAATTCACAACAGAATATGAGGACAACAAAAGCATAAATTCCCTGGCTCTTAAAATCACCAACCAGCAACAAAAACATAATTTCAGCACACTCAGAATACACACATACATAGACATAACACTGGCCAACTCATTGTGTCATCCCACCATACAAAAACATTCTGTGTTTAGCTCCATTGCAAGCAGTATACACTCTCTTGATTTAGAAGAACATATCTTCAGAAATGACCTAGAAACAATAAAAAGCATTACCATAGACAATGGCTATAACACCAAAACAATTGACAATTTATACAGACAAATACACCAAATACCAAAAACAAGACAGCGAAGTGTCATGCTGTGGAAGAAGAGAAAATATTTGCCAGTTTCCCATACCTGGGCCCCATATCACAAGAAATCACTAACCTTTTCTAAAAAAACATCTGTAGTAGTTACATTTTCTACTAATAATAAGTTAGCAAGGTGGTTCTCTATCACATAAAATCAAATACATAAAAATTCAACAACAGTGAAGTGCACAAAGTATCATGCACCAGTTGTCTTACATACTGTGTAGGGATAATAGGGAGAAACCCATTTTCAAGAACACATGAATGCTTTCAGGGTCAACCACTTCGAAAAATCAGTAATTGCACAACATTTGGTGGAAACGAAACACATCAACAAGAGCCTAGAAAACAATTTAATAGTATTGAATAGTGAGGCCTAATGGTAAGACCCTAAATCTGTTAGAACAACTGCAGAGGTACCTCCTTAAAATCTAAAACCCATAATCTATGTTTAATGAACAAACAGATTTCGCAAGACACAGTTATTTAACTAATTTTTAAGAATTTTCTAAAGTTATTCGCAGCATATTTCTATTGTTTAATAATTAGACCTCTGGCACTGCGAATAAATTCATCTTTGATGACACCATGTACAACGACATCTGCGAAGTCTTTACAAAAATGTGTATGTAAATGTGCCTCTTGAGTTAAGTAATATGCATGAAAAGGGTGGAGAAACGAATGTATGATGATATTAAAAGGTTAAAAACGCTTTTACTCGATTATGTGGTAGGTTTACACTGTTCATTTTTCCGCTGTTTCGCATATAGTTTCCGCATTTGAATTAAGAAATTCATATCCTAACATCAAACCTTTTCATTGCAGGACTACGAATTTCACCAATCAAAAGCAAAAATAAAGTGTGTGTTAAGACATGTTGCACCTAATGATATACCCACAGGACACTAAATGCATCGTGTATTTAATAAAACACGAAATTTCTGACGGAAGGCCTTTTTTAATTTGTACTTCCAGAGATACTATAAAGCTTTAGACTTTGGCTATTTATTTTATTTATTTATTTAAATGTCAAGTTCCGTAGGACCAAATTGAGGAACAAATCTCCAAGGTCATGGAACGTGTCAGTACATGAAGTTAGAACATAAAAAGTAATAACAGATAAAAATAAATGTTCATGAACCTGAAAGAAAATCAGTCCATAAGTTTAAGCAAACGCTATCAGCAATACAATGAGAATCATCTTAATTTTTCAAGGAACTCCTCGACAGAATAGAAGGAGTGACCCATGAGGAACTCTTCAGTTTCGATTTGAAAGCGCGTGGATTACTGCTAAGATTTTTGAATTCGAGTGGCAGCTTATTGAAAATGGATGCAGCAGTATACTGCACACCTTTTTGCACAAGAGTTAAGGAAGTCCGATCCAAATGGAGGTTTCATTTCTGCCGAGTATTAACCGAGTGAAAGCTGCTTATTCTTGGCAATAAACTAATATTGGTAACAAGAAACGACAATAAGGGATATACATATTGAGAGGCCAATGTCAGAATACCCAGACTCGTGAACAGAGGTCGACAAGATTTTCGTGAACTCACACCACTTATTGCCCGAACCGCCCGTTTCTGCGCCAAAAATATCCTTCTAGAATGGAAAGAGTTACCCTAAAACATAATACCATACGACATAAGTGAATGAAAATAAGCAAAGTAGACTAATTTACGTGTCGAAATATCACTCAATTTCGATACCGTTCGAATAGTGAAAATGGCAGTATTAAGTCTTTGAACAAGATCCTGAACGTGGGCTTTCCACGACAGCTTACGATCTGAACACCTAGGAATTTGAACTGTTCAGTTTTACTAATCATATGCCCGTTCTGTGAGATTAAAACGTCAGGTTTTGTTGAATTGTGTGTTAGGAACTGTAAAAGCTGAGTCTTACTGTGATTTAACGTTAATTTTCTACAAGCCATGAACTGAGGTCATGTATTGCTCTACTTGAAACCGAGTCAATGTTGCACACAACATCCTTTACTACCAAGCTAGTATCATCAGCAAACAGAAATATTTTAGAGTTAGCCATATTACTAGAGGACATATCATTTATATAACTAAGGAACAGGAGCGGCCCCAACACTGATCCCTGGGGCACCCCCCCCCCCCACCCCCCATTTGACCTTAGCCCACTCAGGTCCCACATCACAGCCGTTATCAACATTGTGAATAATGACCTTTTGCTGCCTGTTGCTAAAGTAAGAGGTGAACCAATTGTGAGCTACTCCCCTTATTCCGTAATGGTCCAACTTCTGGAGCAATATTGTGTGATCAATACAGTCAAATGCCTTTGTTAAATCAAAAAATACGCCAAGCGTTCGAAACTTTTTGTTTAGCCCATCCAGTACCTCACAGAGAAAAGAGAATATAGCATTTTCAGTTGTCAGACGACTTCTAACGCCGAACTGTACATTTGATAGCAAATCGTGTGATATAAAATGATCAATTAACCTTACATACACAGCCTTTTCGATAACTTTTGCAAACACTGATGGCATACAAATAGGTCTAAAATTATCTACATTATCCCTTTCTCCCTTTTTATAAAGCGGCTTTACTACTGCGTACATGAATCGGTCAGGAAACTGACCATTCCTAAAGGAAAAATTACAAATATGGCTAATTACAGGGCTAACATGTGCAGCACAGTACTTTAATATTCTACTAGACACTCCATCATAACCATGAGAGTCCTTAGTCTTCAGTGATTTGATTATTGTCTCTATCTCTCTCTTGTCTGTATCACAGAGGAGTATTTCAGACGTCAATCTCGGAAAGGCATTTGCAAAGAAATTTACATGATTTCCTGTAGATACTAAATTTTTATTTAATTCACCAGCAATGCTCAGAAAATGGTTGTTAAATACTGTACATATATCTGATTTATCAGTAATAGAAATATTATTACTGCAAACTGACTTTATATCGCCAACCTTGTGCTGCTGACCAGATACTTCCTTCACAACTGACCATATGGTTTTAATTTTATCCTGTGAATTAGTTATTCTATTTGCATACCACATACTTTTTGCCTTGCTGATAACATTTTTAAGCACCTTACAATACTGTTTGTAATGGGCTACTGTAACGTGATTGTGACTACTTCTAACATTTGGATATAATTCCCGATTTGTTATACATGATATCCTTATGCCACTAGTCAGCCCAACCGGGCTATCCATTACTGCTAGTACCCCGTTTAGAATGTTCTAATGGAAAGCAACTCTCAAAGAGTATGAGAAATGTGTTATGGAAAGCATTGTATTTATCATCTATATTATCGGCACTATAAACGTCTTGCCACTCTTGTTCCTTGACAAGTTTGAAAAACTCTCTGTTGCTGTTGGATTAACTTTCCTACGCAGTTTGTAATTAAATAAGATATTGGTTAGAGTACAAAAACCTTTTAGTGTTAAAATTTGGGCATCATGGTCTGAAAGGCCATTCACCCTTTTACTAACAGAATGCCCATCTAGTAATGAAGAATGAATAAAAATATTGTCTATGACTGTGCTACTGTTCCCCTGCACCCTAGTTGGAAAAAACACAGTTTGCATCAGATCATATGAATTTAGGAGATCTACCAACATACTTTTTCTTGCACAATCATGTACAAAATTAATATTGAAGTCACCACATAGAACTACTTTCTGGTACTTCCTACAAAGTGAATCAAGAACCCTCTCTAGCTTACGCAAAAATGCTGTGAAGTCGGAGTTAGGGGATCTATAAACAGCAGCAATTAGTAGTTTAGTTTCACTAAATTCAACTAATGCTGCACAACTTTCAAATATCTGTTCAGTGCAGTGTCGTGATACGTCAATGGTCTCAAATGAAATACTGTTTTTTACGTACAGAGCCACTCCCCCACCCCGCAAGGAACTCCTTGAGAAACAGCCAGCTAATCTGTAGCCTGGTAAAGGAAGCCTCTGAATTATCAAATTATTTAAGTGGTGCTCAGATATACCAATAATTTCAGAGTTAGCATCTATTAGCAGTTCACTAACTTTATCTCTAATACCTTTTATATTTTGATTAAATATGCTAATTCCTTCTCTACTTGGAAACATTACATCCTCTGGAGGTGATCCCTTAGATAGAGGCACTTCCTGTAAGCAGGTATACCTATCAGCTGACTTCAGTCTTAAAAAGGTGCAGCTCTGACACCAACTGCTATAGGAACTTTTCCATGAGTGATACCACTACCACCACCACCACGACCCACTACACTGTCACCTGTAAGCTTAGCCAGCCTCCCCTTCCCATACGTATGCATTTGTGTGATGTATATTACAGGAACATAGTTCTAATATACAAAAGGAACGGGCTAATTTTCATATTTTGCAATCTAAGAGATAATATGCAATCAAAATAGATTCTTTACTGCAAGTTAATCATTCAACAACTACTTTTTCAATTTAGGTGAGTATATTCACGCATTTGTAATTCTTACAAAAAGTTCATCTGGTACGCATTTTGACCATATCCTAAATTTCTATGTTAAGCAACGATATACATTTTTGAACATATTTTGGCATTAAACTGCTGAAAATTACGACAATGAATACAATAGTATAGCTTATGTTCCTCCTAATATTTGTCAGAGTATCGTGTAAAATTATGAAGTAAATCGGTGAAGCACTTTTAGAAATTTTTGGTAACAACGTTGTCCTCACATAGTACTATAGATATAGTCCGCTACCGGTAGCTGAATGGTCAGCGTGACGGATTGTCAATCCTCTGGGCCCGGGTTCGATTCCCGGCTGGGTCGGGGAATTTTCTCCGCCCAGGGACTGGGTGTTGTGCTGTCTTCATCATCATTCTATTATCCTCATCGACTGCAGGTCGCCGAAGTGGCATCACATTGAAAGACCGGCACCCGGCGAACGGTCTGCCCGAAGGGGTCCCCAGCCATAGGATTAAATGAATAACTATAGATATACATTACATGTGTACTATATTTCGTTAGATTACTCGAGAGAACCAGCTCTTTAACATTACATGCAAATTCGAGTGTGTCGTGTGACAGTCACATCGATCCTCCTGCTAGTGAAGCGCCGTGAAATAGTTTTTACACAAAACAATTTGATCCGTAGTACATAAGATCTTTGCTCTGGTTTCCTAATTTCTCGTAGCGCGTACTGCGCACTTCCTTCCTGTTTCATCTTCAGGTAATAGAGGGTCCTCAACATTTACCAAATATTTGTAAGCAGCAGTTGGACGTTCACCACCTCTCTTTCGTTTAACAACCGTGTGTCTCTTTTTCAGTGCAATCATTTTATCTGCTCTGCAAATGGAAAAAGCAAATCAATTAACGGCAGTTTTTTATGGCGAGAAATCTAGCGAGCAGAGGGTTACCGTATTTTACGGACTCTAAGACGCTACAGACAATAAGAAGCACCCTAATTTTTAAGGTATTTTTAAATAACATTTTTACCATTTTTATTATTTGGTTGCAAAGCCAGACTAAAAAAGTTCCTAGTTTATAAAACCGAGCTGACCTTTAAAACGCTTGAAAACGGTCATCTGAACTTTCTTCTTCTTTTTTTTCTTTTTCTTCTTCCTCTTCCTCTTCGTTGTCATTATTGTCCTCTTTATGTATAAGATGGTCTCCACTACCATCGAGAACATCACTTTAACAAAAACGTCTTCTCTCATTGTAGACCACGACTGTTTTACTCACTGATACACTTGTCTGGTTGTAGGTCGTTTTAAAGCTCCGTTCGGCGTGAACTAATGCTGGGTTTCATCCATCATCCATGTGTTCCATTCCTCACTCATACCCACTTTTAATGGTTTATTTATCGAGACATCAAGAGGTTGCAATTGCCAAGTAAGTCCTCCCGGAATAATAGCAAGCTTCGTATATCCCCGTCTAAGTTTCCATTCCACAGAATTTCTCAAGTTACTACTAAACCGATCCAGCACAACAAGAGAACTCTTCTTCAGTAAAACACCTTTCCTTCTCTAGCACACTCTGTTCATCCATAATTTCATACCAGCCTTGTCCACCTTATTCTTTTCATGTGCGTTAACACCACTAGTCGGCGGTATTTCACAAGGTTTCGGCACTGTTTGGCCCTTGAAAATGATCATTGGATTATGGTTAGTACTGTCTGAACTACACGAAAGGACAACAGTATAGTACATTTCTTTCCTGTCCACTTGGTTTTATAGCTACGGTTGTAGCGCCTTTAATGGCAACAGTTCTGTTACCTGTAACATCAAACGTCAGAAGAGTTTCGTCTATATTCGCCATTTGGTTTAGTTCCACTCTGGTTTTCTTTCGATGTTGATTAATACAGCGATGGAAGGATAACATTTTGTCTTCATACTCTTGTGGCATTCTGTGAGATATTTTGGTTTTGGTTCGCATGCTAAGTCCATGACTCTTCATAAACCTGCGCCAGCAACCAACTACACCCTTAAAGTCTGTTAAGTTCCACTCTAGCGCTAGCTCACGAAAGCGTATTTGAATCATTTTTGTATTAATTCCAGTACAATTTTGACAGTGTCCTTGAGTCTATTTCGACATGTCATCTTCTAGGTTCGGCCATTTTCCACTCATTCCACTATTTGGACATTTAGGTACCTCATGTTTTTCAGTTCTTCTTTACTAGCCCACCAATCACGAATGTTTTTTTCCGTTGGTGGAGGTCCGAAATGCCGCTCAGCTGCTGTTTTCAATGTTATCCTCCATATGCTGTTACTTTCAATTTAAAGCCCGCATCATATGAGTACCTTTTATTTTTTTCCATTACGAAACTAGCTACTAACAAAAATATTGTACTGTTACCGATAACGCAAATCACTGTCAGTTCAAGTTCACTGGCAGCGTAAACTGCAGTGACGCATCAGAGGCCCGACAGTGTTCTGGGTTTGTGACGGTTGGGCGGGAGGCTGACAGTGTTAGCAAGCTCGTGAATCCTCGCAACACACGGTCGTCGCATGCGTGCACTCTTGCTGCCAGATGAATCCAGTGTTGCCAGACAGAGGTAATAGTTTTCCCGTGGCTGGACAGTTTTAAGACTGGCGAGTATTTTAAATCGAAAACTGAAGATTTTTATATTACTTTCGTGAATAAGACACACCCGAATTTCGGAGGCAATTTTTCAAGAAAAAAGTGCATCTTATAGTCCGCAAAATGTAATGATACTTGAAGACAGGACAGATTACAGATGTAGTCTGTAACAATAACAATTCTGCAATCCATTACAAGGCTTACCTCTACCAGTGTGATACATAAACACACGAGAATTCATTGGGAGAGTCCTTAGAAAATGTAGTCCATCAACAAAGGAGGTGGCTTACAAAACACTCGTTCGACCTATACTTGAGTATTGCTCATCAGTGTGGGATCCGTACCAGATCGGGTTGACGGAGGAGATAGAGAAGATCCAAAGAAGAGCGGCGCGTTTCGTCACAGGGTTATTTGGTAACCGTGATAGCGTTACGGAGATGTTTAACAAACGCAAGTGGCAGACTCTGCAAGAGAGGCGCTTTGCATCGCGGTGTAGCTTGCTCGGCAGGTTTCGAGAGGGTGCGTTTCCGGATGAGGTATCGAATATATTGCTTCCCCCTACTTATACCTCCCGAGGAGATCACGAATGTAAAATTAGAGAGATTAGAGCGCGCACAGAGGATTTCAGACAGTCGTTCTTCCCGCGAACCATACGCGACTGGAACAGGAAAGGGAGATAATGACAGTGGCACGTAAAGTGCCCTCTGCCACACACCGTTGGGTGGCTTGCGGAGTATAAATGTAGATGTAGATGTAGAGAAATAACATTCCCATAGGTTCTCTGAAAACCCATTGAGGGTCACATATGTCCGAGTGTACAGCAACTACGAACACTATGAAATCAGATTATCACTTGTGAAGAAACTAAACGTCGGTAAGGAATATGTAGAATAACTTTCATTATGTTCGTCTGTGATGACAAAATTGTTGGGCTCTTGGACTATCGATTTCGGTCAGCAGTAAATCCCCATGTCAGCGCTGTAGGAACACATATACAACTAATCGACTTGTGCACATCTTAACGCCACAATGGAAAGTATAACTGGCATACAAGCACCTTAAATATGACGAGGCTTACCTGTTTTTAACACATGTCATAATACACACATCAAAAAAAGTTTTGCATCACCCCAGTTCCTAGAACTCCTGAAGGTAGACTTGACTGTGGATATTGAATCACAGACACTGTCTCTTTGACTGTTCGGAGATGCCACAAAACCCGCAGAAGGTGTAAACAACCGTGCATGAGAAGCGCCTGTTAGACGGAGGGGGTCCGACAGCCGATCAGTTCCAGTCATTCCACAAGGAAGGAGGTACACGGCTCGTTCTGCCATGCCTAGACGGTCAATACTGCAGTTCGATCGCGTCCGCATTGTTACTTGGTGCCAGGAAGGGCTCTCAACAAGGGAAATGTCCAGGCGACTCGGTGTGAACCAAAGCGATGTTGTTCGTACTTGGAGAAGATACAGAAAGACAGGAACTGTCGATGACATGCCTCGCTCAGGCCGTCCATGGGCTACTACTGCAGTGGATGAAAGTTATCTACGGATTATAGCTCGCTGACAGCAACGCCACCATGTTGAGTGAGGCTTTCCGTGCAGCCACAGGACGTCGTGTTACGACTCAAACTGGGCGCAAGAGGCTGCACGATGTGCACCTTCACTCCCGACTTCCATGGCGAGGTCCATCTTTGCAACCAGACACGGCGCAGCGCGGTACAGATGGGCCCAGCAGCATGCCGAATGGACTGCACAGGATTGGCGTCACGTTCTCTTCACTGATGAGTGTCGCATATGCCTTCAACCGAACAATCCTCGGAGACGTGTTTGGAGGCAACCCGGTCAGGCTGAACGCCTTAGACACACTGTCCACCGAGTGCAGCAAGGTGCAGGTTCCCTGCTGTGTTGGTGTGGAATAATGTGAGGCCAATTTACGCCGCTGCTCGTCATTGAAGGCGCCGTAACGGCTGTACGATACGTCCAATGCCATCCTCCAATGCGTAGTGCAACCATATCGGCAGCATACTGACGAGGCATTCGTCTTTACAGACAACAATTCGCGCCCCTATCGCGCACACTTGCGAATGATTTCCTCCAGGATAATGACATCGCTCGACTAGAGTAGCCAGCATGTTCTCCAGACATGAACCCTCTCGAACATCCCTGGCATAGATTGAAAAGGGCTGTTTACGGACGAAGTGATCCACCAAGCACTCTGAGGCGAGTAGGACGATCTGGACCAACGGTGCCTTGATGAACTTGTGGATAGTACGCAACGACGAATACAGGCAGGCATCAATGCAAGATGACGTGCTACTGAGTATTGGAGATACCGGTGTGTACAGAAATCTGGACCACCACCTCTGAAGGTCTCGCTATATGGTGGTACACAATGCAATGTGTGGTTTTCATGATCTTTAAAAAGGGCGAAAATGATGTTTATGTTGACCTCTATTCCAATTTTCTGTACAGATCCGAAACTCTCGAACTGAGGTGATGCAAAACCTCTTTTGATGTGTGTATAATGGAGCCATAATGGCATCCTCAACAAATAAACACAAAATCACCAGAGCATCGCCGCATTTATTTAAAATATGTTGTACACTAGACCACAGAGGCGGCGTGGTCATCTTGTGAAGGGCGCTGTTGGTCATGAGAAAATGCACTACAGTAGCCGCAAAATGTTTGTGTGGCAAGCTCGTTAGATGTCGCTACTGTAGGCTTACACGTATTCGTCAATTGTATAACTGTACGATGTGCAATAAAAGGGAGTATTCAATAGGTAAAATCTATAGTGAGCTTACCAGGAGTGTAAGTGATTACGGTAATAAAGTGCAATAAATAAAAAACACGACTTAAGTTTGATTGTTAGAAAAGAAATAGTTAAGTGACAACAATTCTAATACGGTCTTGTAGTGAATTTTTGATAGAAATATAACAACAGACCTAAGAACAAGCTTACAGAGTTGACCGAATAATATAAAATGATAAAATAAACATTATTGTAACGACTTGTGCACCTGGTAAGCCCACTACAGACATTATCATTTTAATTCTTCCTTTTATTCCATATCGTACAGTTATATAACTGACGAATCTGTTCAGGCTTGCAGTAGCGACATCTAACGAGCTTACGATAAACCATTTGGCGGCGACTGTTGTGCATTTCGTCATGAAGAGTGACGCTCTTAAGAAGAGGATGCCCCCGACACTGTGTTCCAGTATATACCATATTTAAAATCACTGCGACGATGCTAAGCAGATTTTGTGTTTATCTTTTGATGATGACACTATGGCTCCTTCACATTAGGATATGTTTTGAAAACAGATATGCATCGTTATACTTAAAGCGCATGTTTTCCACATGTGTGTCAGTAATACTTTTCATTAGGACCTGTTTCATTGTTTTAAGAAGAGGCAAATGCAGTAGCTGTATTTGTGTTTTTCCCGTGTTTGGTGCAGATCTGAAGATTGTCGATGCTGTTCAAACCCGGTAGTCTGAGAATCTAACTGTTTTGTGATCACAGACGGAAATAAAGAAATTCATTCTGCACTTTCGGTATCTTGCAGAGAACACATAGTGTGTTGTGGGGCGATCACTCTGTTGTAGAAATAATTCAAAAGCTAAGATCGCTTAAATACTGTTTACTGGATAACCGTTGGAGAGCAGTTGTTTTTTATTTTTGTGACAATGATTTTATATCAGCTGGTCTTTCTCATGTGTCGTTATATCCAAATGGTTTATAAATGTCAAGCTACATGCAGATCCGATGACGGCACCTTTAGTGTGTAGAAACCGGTTAACCAGTAAACAGTATTTAAGCGATCTTGGCTTTCGAATTATTTCTACTTTCCGGAACACTGTTCTATAACCCTCAAATCGCAGGTTGAGTGAAAAATATGCACGATTTGACTGTGATTTTGTAACATTACGAGTCAAGATAGCTGTAATGGAAATTGAATAGCGTAAAGTTATCATTAGAAACGAACGCCGCGCGATTTAATTGAATAGCGTAAAGTTATCATTAAAAACGCACGCCGCGCGATTTGTGACGATTTGGTTGGTCATAATAGTAGTAACATTCTTTTGTATACAATTAAAATATAGCGGCGATACCTGTTTAGCGTTATTGGAAACAATATGTAGTAAATTAGTGAGTAAGGTAGCCGATCCTATAAGAAGAGGTGAAATTTGGCATATTAAGGTGTTTTGCTTTATGTCGACTAAGCCGATTATACGGCGTCTTTTTTTTCGTTTACTCTTAGAAAAAAACAAACAAGTAACGAAGTGCTAATTGTGCGTTGTGAAAAATATAGGGGCGAATTTTAAATAGCTACAGTGTATAATCAGACTAACAAATGGACATTCAGTTACGCGAAATAGCGGACAGCGAAGTGTGGTCATTAAATTGAGTACACCTACAGGGCGGTCAATTCCGGGATAAGTCTATTCGCATGTCACGAGGGACGCGGTATTGAGACCGGTATTTTTTATTATTATATCACGGAGAGCGGGCTTCAATTTATAAAAAGGAGAAAAGCTGTATCATTATCATTGACTGTTGGTGTTAAGCAACCAAAACTGTTCATCAAAGGGTTTCGGTGAATAAGTGGTGAATGCGAAATGAAACTGTGAACGAAGTTATGTTAAATAAAGCAGAAGAGACAAGACAGTTTGGTCGTATCTGTTATTATTCCATCAACCGTAACATTTCTTCTCGTTGTACGAAGCCTTTATAGACGATCGTTATGACAATTTGCTTTGAAGGGATCTCGTAATGAGTTAAGTTTTGGGGACCTGGTCAACAGGGGATAGTTCGTAGATCTTAACTACTGCAGCTATTCTGGAATCAGGTGCTACCGTGACCGTTGTGTGTTGTCAATGGCTTAAGGTCATCATATCTCATGCTCTAAGATCGACGCGCCTTTCCTCTTGGTATAACGGTGTCTCACGGTAACAACGACAACGCCGACGGCGAAGGAACATACGGTAGAATTTTCTTAGCTGCCGTTAAGCCAGTATGACGGGGTTAATGAGGAAACGTCACTAGCTGCGAGTCCGCCCCCGGTAGCTGAGTGGTGCCGGCACGGTAGCTCAGCGTGTTCGGTCAGATGGTTAGCAGCCCTCTGTAACAAAAAAAAAAAAAAAAAAAAAAAAAAACTGAGTTAATCGATCAACAACGAATTTAAACGGATGTCTTACGACGCCCGCCCCGAACACATGGAACGAACGAAAGTGAACAAAATGAGATAAAAAAAGTGGTCAGCGCGACAGAATGTCAATCCAAAGGGCCCGGGTTCGATTCCCGGCTGTGTCGGAGATTTTCTCCGCTCAGGGACTGCGTGTTGTGTTGTCCTAATCATCATCATTTCATCCCCATCGACGCGCAAGTCGACGAAGTGACGTCAAATCGAAAGACTTGCACCGGGCGAGCGGTCTGCCCGACGGGAGGCCCTCGCCACAGGCCATTAGTATTACACTAGCTGCGAACATTGTTTCGCGGTATGTTAGAACAGTCTGCTAGACTCATTACTACTCATAATATAAAGTGTGAACCGAATTTCTGAGGTTGTTCAAGGAGATTTTCTGAACATTTCCGTATGAAGGGCCATGGCTCAACACCTCATTACAGAGTAATAATATACAGTGTGAACTTTATGACCGCCTGCATAATAGCGGGTATGTCCTCCTTTAGCGTAGTGGCATGGAAGCAATGAGGCTTTGGTGGGTCGCTCGAGGGAGGTGGCACAACATCTGCATACACACACAGGTCACGTAAAGTCCGGGGAAGGGACGATGAGCTCTGACGCCACGTTCAGTCACATCCCAGACGTGTTCTATCTGGTTCAGATCTGCCAAGTTGGGGCCAGCGCACCGACTGGAACACTCCATCACACTCCTGTCCTTGTGACATGGCGCACTGTCTTGTTGAAAAACACCACCACCGTCGGGAAACATGATAGTCACGAAGGGGAGTACGCGGTCTGCAACCAGTGTACGATACTCGCTGGCCGTCACGGTGCCTTGCACGAGCTCCACTGGACCCACAGATGCCCACGTGAGTGTTCCCCGGAGCATAATGGAGCCGCCGCCAGCTGGTCTCCGTCCCGCAGTAGAGGCGTTAGGGAGCTGTTACGCTGCGGGACGACGGATTCGCGCCCTCCCATCGACGTGATGAGAATGGTGAGGGGATTCATCAGACCACGCAACGCTCTGACCGTGCGCCGACGTCGAGTGCCGATGGTGACGCACCCATTTCACACGTAGCTGCCGATGTCGCGTTGTTAACACGGGCACACGCACGGGCCGTCGGCTGCGGAGGCCCATCGTTTGTGTTGTGGACTGACAAGACAGCCAGTCCACAGTGACGGGTAACCGAAAGGCACGCGTTTACACACGCCGGCTGGCGTTATGTCTGAAACAGGATACGTAATGAATGCTATAAAGAAAAGTACGTAGCTGCTGGAATACTTAACTTTAATCCACCATTTGTATACAGCATTCTTGATGATACAAGTGACGCTCTCTCTAGAAATGGTTAATGGCGCCTTGCTAGGTCGCAGCCATGGACTTAGCTGAAGGCTATTCTAACTACACTCCTGGAAATTGAAATAAGAACACCGTGAATTCATTGTCCCAGGAAGGGGAAATTTTATTGACACATTCCTGGGGTCAGATACATCACATGATCACACTGACAGAACCACAGGCACATAGACACAGGCAACAGAGCATGCACAATGTCGGCACTAGTACAGTGTATATCCACCTTTCGCAGCAATGCAGGCTGCTATTCTCCCATGGAGACGATCGTAGAGATGCTGGATGTAGTCCTGTGGAACGGCTTGCCATGCCATTTCCACCTGGCGCCTCAGTTGGACCAGCGTTCGTGCTGGACGTGCAGACCGCGTGAGACGACGCTTCATCCAGTCCCAAACATGCTCAATGGGGGACAGATCCGGAGATCTCGCTGGCCAGGGTAGTTGACTTACACCTTCTAGAGCACGTTGGGTGGCACGGGATACATGCGGACGTGCATTGTCCTGTTGGAACAGCAAGTTCCCTTGCCGGTCTAGGAATGGTAGAACGATGGGTTCGATGACGATTTGGATGTACCGTGCACTATCCAGTGTCCCCTCGGCGATCACCAGTGGTGTACGCCCAGTGTAGGAGATCGCTCCCCACACCATGATGCCGGGTGTTGGCCCTGTGTGCCTCGGTCGTATGCAGTCCTGATTGTGGCGCTCACCTGCACGGCGCCAAACACGCATACGACCATCATTGGCACCAAGGCAGAAGCGACTCTCATCGCTGAAGACGACACGTCTCCATTCGTCCCTCCATTCACGCCTGTCGCGACACCGCTGGAGGCGGGCTGCACGATGTTGGGCCGTGAGCGGAAGACGGCCTAACGGTGTGCGGGACCGTAGCCCAGCTTCATGGAGACGGTTGCGAATGGTCCTCGCCGATATCCCAGGAGCAACAGTGTCCCTAATTTGCTGGGAAGTGGCGGTGCGGTCCCCTACGGCACTGCGTAGGATCCTACGGTCTTGGCGTGCATCCGTGCGTCGCTGCGGTCCGGTCCCAGGTCGACGGGCACGTGCACCTTCCGCCGACCACTGGCGACAACATCGATGTACTGTGGAGACCTCACGCCCCACGTGTTGAGCAATTCGGCGGTACGTCCACCCGGCCTCCCGCATGCCCACTATACGCCCTCGCTCAAAGTCCGTCAACTGCACATACGGTTCACGTCCACGCTGTCGCGGCATGCTACCAGTGTTAAAGACTGCGATGGAGCTCCATATGCCACGGCAAACTGGCTGACACTGACGGCGGCGGTGCACAAATGCTGCGCAGCTAGCGCCATTCGACGGCCAACACCGCGGTTCCTGGTGTGTCCGCTGTGCCGTGCGTGTGATCATTGCTTGTACAGCCCTCTCGCAGTGTCCGGAGCAAGTATGGTGGATCTGACACACCGGTGTCAATGTGTTCTTTTTTCCATTTCCAGGAGTGTATTTCTCGGCAAATGAGAGAAAGGCTTCGTCAGTGTAGTCGCTAGCAAAGTCGTCCGTACAACTGGGGCGAGTGCTAGTCAGTCTCTCTAGACCTGCCGTGTGGTGGCGCTCGGTCTGTAATTACTGACAGTGGCGACACGCGGGTCCGACATGTACTAATGGACCGCGGCCGATTTAAAGCTACCACCTAGCAAGTGTGGTGTCTGGCGGTGACCCCACAGTTTTCAGTTTCCGTTCACACACACTAGCACTCTGCCCAGTATTAAAGCCTGATATTAATTCTGCCACAGTTCACCACCTGTCCTGTTACGTCTACCCAGCCTACGACGTCAGACGTATGTAATAGGGGGTGGCTTCCTGCGACGTAACGCGCTCTTTCGCACATCGTCGGCGGTTCTGCAACATAAATTGTGCACTTACCTCGATCCTGCTGCAGATCTGCACATCTAACTCCTCACTGCAGCTACTTAAGAAATCTCAGAAAAGCAGTGTTGAAGAAACTGAGACTTCATAACTACATGTCGGAGGCCGCTATAAGTACAAAAAGCTGAAAATAGTCTTGTGAACTCTAAAGAATAAATCGGAAATGGGTTGCTGTTCAAATTTCTAAGTTCAAAGGTTCTTTTAAACTTGCATCAGGTTTTTTTTATTGCTATTAAGCAAGATCATCAGCCCACATGTGATCAAATCATTAAAGTTCCTGTTCACAGTCCTCGTCACACTCAAACAGCCAGAACTTTTCCTATCCAATTCCGCAATCATTAACGAGAGTCACACAGTCAGTAAACTGCTATTTAATTTTGCACTCGACATTCAATGGCTTTTGCCCCCCCCCCCCCTTAAATACTCAGTAAAAAAAAAATTACTTAGTACCTCCACGCTTTTAGTTCAAAGTTTACACACGCGATTTTCTCCAGAACAAAACATCTCTCGACTCTTAAAATTGCACAAATAGTTAATGGTAAACACCAGTTACCTTTATCACTGCACCGAAACGCGGAAGTCACAATATCACTTCATTTTACACATAATGCGTTCGGACACTTTCAGCATGACCGGCTCCTTCGAAAGCTAGTCCACCACTTCCTTCTTCTCTCTGCCTCTACAAGCAGCTCTATCTCACGCGTTACGTGGCAAACCGTCTCACTTCTTATTGGCTGTACAGAATTACGGCCAATCAGAACTGACTTTCAGGGCGCGGCTCGCGCCAAAATCTAGCAAGAACCAACCACTGCTCTCAGCTCATTGACGTCATTAAAATAAGCAACTCAAAACTCTCTTGTTAAACAAATAAAATGAAATAAGCTTTAAGCTGTACTTTACGTCTGGAATTTAACTGTATAGTCTCAGACGTTCTGGCTGTCTGTTACGTATTCAAATACGCTTGGACATCCGTCATCCACTAGTAGGGGAACCACTGGTGGAATCGTTCCCACGATACAAAGCTGGACCACTTGCAAGTTCCTATAGAGAATTACAAACTGAAAATTTAATATTGGCGAATGTCCCACATACACTCACACAAGTACTATCACACTCACGCTAACACAAAACATAAATATCTCTTGAAATTCTTGTAGTTATCACTACAGCAAAATTACGAAAGGTAATCGCGATGAGATTGACATGTGTAATCACACCTCCATACTTATCAAGAGGATGGCAGCAGACCGTATTATTCGTTTCGGACCATCGCGATTACGGGCAGCATGGGGTTCACGCCTGAGCCTCAGGACGTGCGCTAGCAGCGCATGTCGGGTGTTTCAAGCGTCAACTTCGCGTCTCAGTATCTCGGAATGTAATGGCAATATTGCGATGCAATCAACTCCATTGTGTATGTGCTTTGTCATGCTATGGATTGCTGAAGAAAAAATATAGGAGGTCCATTTAAAAAACATAAGTTTGTGTTAAAAAACACATATGCTTTCGTTTTAGAATGTTTCCAAATATGTACGTTTATTGGCCCCAGCCCTACATTGATACCGGTGAAAGTCGTTTTCCAATAGCTGTTATTGTTCCAGAGATATTTTGGGTAGACAAGATAGCTGGGACACCATATATACAGGGCTATTACAAATGATTGAAGCGATTTCATAAATTCACTGCAGCTCCATTCATTGACATATGGTCACGACACACTACAGATACGTAGAAAAACTCATAAAGTTTTGTTCGGCTGAAGCCGCACTTCAGGCTTCTGCCGCCAGAGCGCTCGAGAGCGCAGTGAGACAAAATGGCGACAGGAGCCGAGAAAGCGTATGTCGTGTTTGAAATGCACTCACATCAGTCAGTCATAACAGTGCAACGACACTTCAGGACGAAATTCAACAAAGATCCACCAACTGCTAACTCCATTCGGCTATGGTATGCGCAGTTTAAAGCTTCTGGATGCCTCTGTAAGGGGAAATCAACGGCTCGGCCTGCAGTGAGCGATAAACGCTTGAACGCGTGCGGGCAAGTTTCACGCGTAGCCCGCGGAAGTCGGCGAATAAAGCAAGCAGGGAGCTAAACGTACCACAGCTGACGGTTTGGAAAATCTTACGGGAAAGGCTAAAGCAGAAGCCTTACCGTTTACAAATGCTACAAGCCCTGACACCCGATGACAAAGTCAAACGCTTTGAATTTTCGGCGCGGTTGCAACAGTTCATGGAAGAGGATGCGTTCAGTGCGAAACTTGTTTTCAGTGATGAAGCAACATTTTTTCTTAATGGTGAAGTGAACAGACACAATGTGCGAATCTGGGCGGTAGAGAATCCTCACGCATTCGTGCAGCGAATTCGCAATTCACCAAAAGTTAACGTGTTTTGTGCACTCTCACGGTTTAAAGTTTACGGCCCCTTTTTCTTCTGCGAAAAAAACGTTACAGGACACGTGTATCTGGACATGCTGGAAAACTGGCTCATGCCACAACTGGAGACCGACAGCGCTGACTTCATCTTTCAACAGGATGGTGCTCCACCGCACTTCCATCATGATGTTCGGCATTTCTTAAACAGGAGATTGGAAAAACGATGGATCGGTCGTGGTGGAGATCATGATTAGCAATTCATGTCATGGCCTCAACGCTCTCCCGACTTAACCCCATGCGATTTCTTTCTGTGAGGTTATGTGAAAGATTCAGTGTTTAAACCTCCTCTACCAAGAAACGTGCCAGAACTGCGAGCTCGCATCAACGATGCTTTCGAACTCATTGATGGGGACATGCTGCGCCGAGTGTGGGAGGAACTTGATTATCGGCTTGATGTCTGCCGAATCACTAAAGGGGCACATATGGAACATTTGTGAATGCCTAAAAACACTTTTTGAGTTTTTGTATGTGTGTGCAAAGCATTGTGAAAATATCTCAAATAATAAAGTTATTGTAGAGCTGTGAAATCGCTTCAATCATTTGTTGATTTAGTTTTTTAAGTGTCGGATGATTACGTTTTTTACTGACCTTTATTTTTTTTGTAACTTCCAAATTATGACAGTTATTGACTTTAGATTTTGACAGATTGTTCCTTTACACAACAGAAGGTTATACACCTAATATGAAGTTCCTCAGGGTCTTTCTAGATCAGTTATTAATTTTTATAGTTCCAGAGAATGTAACTACACTGTAAGCGCCTCTCCACTACTTTCACACGCTGCAGTCACGCCATATGGTCATGACGAACGTCTGCAGGACACAGCTCGCCCGTTGCAGATCGTATAAGATTCTGACTGCTTACACTGGAGCCCACATATATCCATACAAGGAAGCTTTAAGAGGCGAATCGGCGATCGCGGCCTAGCTGCGACTCCTACGACATCTGGACGTGGCTTCAGCTTGGTTTCATCATGCGTTACAGACACTCACCACAGCACTTCTCGAACATCAGGCAAGACGCGTACTTTCTGAAATGCTCGTGCCAGGCCTCCGCGTCGTCACAACCTGCTCTCGGTCAAACTCAGACAGATCGCGCGCCTTGCCCATCCTACACACTGGCAGCACGCTCACTGATTATACTCTTTCCGTGCGTGTCTGACCAGCAGTTACTCCTCTCCAGGTGACGTTGCTGTCATGTGGATGGGTTTATATCGGTAGTAGGTCGGTGGTGACAATATTCTGACTGTCCATTGTAATTGTCCGGGCTGTTATGCCGTGGTCGGTTGATGAATTCTGTGGCGATTCCCAACGTTTCGTCTCCGACTGCGGGAGACATCTTCAAGGGGGTCCGTAGCTCGATGGAAGGTCCAACACACACACTGGCTCAGTGTGTGTGTGTTGGACCTTCCATCGAGCTACGGACCCCCTTGAAGATGTCTCCAGCAGTCGGAGACGAAACGTTGGGAATCGCCACAGAATTCATCAACCGACCACGGCATAACAGCCCGGACAATTATAATGGACATGATATTTCCGGCCGTGAAAGTCTACATTTTAGTAATATTCTGACTGATCGGTATAATTAGGATTTATTCAGTTACCTACCCAAATTATCTTTGTTTTTAATGTAAATACGTGCATAAGTAGTTAACTATGGCCAAGCAACAACAGAAAATCTGAGAGTTCGGCAAAAATTACGATTTCAGTTAAAACTTGAGTTCCGAACCGTACTCGGAAGCGAGCGGTTGCACACAAAGTAGAAGACATTTAAAGCCGGTAGCGACTGGAATTGTGGAGGTCCATTTCGAGATTGTTCCACTACGGAAAGTGTTAGCGCAGCCCGGCCGGTGCTTCGTCGCTCGCCCGCGCTATTATTTTAAATTCATGGCCTGGTTTATCTCGTGGCGCGCGGGTCGCTGAATATTACATCCCCGCCGGGATTCCTGTAGCTTCCAATTCCCGCGTGCCAGTTCCCGTGGGTCGTAACAGAATATTGCGCGCATACCGGGTCAATTACATATCTGAATTTAAAAAAAGGCCAAATATAGATAAAATAGCTGACGATTGGCCGTGTATCAGGAACAGAACCTCACGGTAAGACATTTGCGTCCAATTCTCTTCGAAAGCACGACTAACAACAAGAGATTCCGACACGAGCATCAGGAATTTCCATTCACTTTGCCAATATCTCTGTGTGTCACCACCTTAATACATATTTTCGCTTGCTTGCAAATTTTCAGGAAACGTTTGTTCAAATCCTGCGGTCTGCCGGCCGTACTGGCCGAGCGGTTCTAGGCGCTATAGTCTGGAACCGCGCGACCGCTAAGGTCGCAGGTTCGAATCCTGCCTCGAGTATGTGTGAGTGTGATGTCCTTAGGTTAGTTAGGTTTAAGTAGTTCTAAGTTCTAGGGGACTGATGACCTCAGTAGTTAACTCCCATAGTGGCTGGCTCTGAGCACTATGGGACTTAACTGCTACGGTCATCAGTCCCCTAGAACTTAGAACTACTTAAACCTAACTAACCTAAGGACAGCACACAACACCCAGCCATCATGAGGCAGAGAAAATCCCTGACCCCGCCGGGAATCGAACCCGGGAACCCGGGCGTGGGAAGCGAGAACGCTACCGCACGACCACGAGATGCGGGCAGTCCCATAGTGCTCAGAGCCATTTGAGCCATTTGAAAATCCTGCGGTCTACGTAACGTTTATTGACGAATGTAAATAAGCATTTCGACAAATGCATGTACACAGTCTGACGTAAAAAGTCGAGCACCGAGAAAATATTTTCGGATATCAATGTGACTCTGTACACTTACAGAATATCGGCGGGCGCGAAAATATACATCTACATCTACATCGATACTCTGCAAATCACATTTAAGTACCTGGCAGAGGGTTCATCGAACCACCTTCACAATTCTCTATTATTCCAACCTCGCATAGCGCGCGGAATGAATGAACTCCTGTATATTTCCGTATGAGCTCTGATTTCCCTTATTTTATCTTGCTGATCGTTCCTCCCTTGTCCGTAGCTCGTGGTCGTGCGGTACCGTTCTCGCTTCCCACGCCCGGGTTCCCGGGTTCGATTCCCGGCAGGGTCAGGGATTTTCTCTGCCTCGTGATGACTGGGTGTTGTGTGATGTCCTTAGGTTAGTTAGGTTTAAGTAGTTCTAAGTTCTAGGGGACTGATGACCATAGATGTTAAGTCCCATAGTGCTCAGAGCCATTTGAACCATTTTTGTTCCTCCCTATGTATGTCGGTGTCAACAAAATATTTTCGCATTCGAAGGAGAAAGTCGGTGATTCTAATTTCGTGAGAAGATTCCGTCGCAGCGAAAAACGCCTTTCAAGTAATGATGTCCAGCCCAAATCCTGTATCGTTTCTGTGACACTCTCTCCCATATTTCGCGATAATACAAAACATGCTGCCTTTGAACTTTTTCGATGTACTCCGTCAGTCCTACCTGGTAAGGATCCCACACCGCGCGGCAGTATTCTAAAAGAGGACGGATAAGGGTAGTGTGGGCAGTCTCCTTAGTAGGTCTGTTACATTTACTAAGTGTTCTGACAATGAAACGCAGTCTTAGGTTAGCCTTCCCCACAACATTTTCTATGTGTTCGTTCCCATTTAAGTTGTTCGTTATTGTAATACCTAGGTACTTAGTTGAATTTTCGGCTTTTAGATTAGACTGATTTATCCTGTAACCGGAATTTAACGAGTTACTTTTAGAACTTTGGGATGAGCTCACATGACTAAGAGTTGCAATTTTCGATGATGTTAGTCACCAGAGTGTGTTAGTGATGTGTCATTCCCAGGCGTGGTCCGGTATAAAAGGGAATGAACAGTGTCCAGTGCTGAGTGACCACTGTGAAAGTTACGGAGACGTACCATACTCGTTGGCTGGTTGATTCGGGGGAGGGCAACAAACAGCGAGGTCATTGGTCCCATCGGATCAGGAAAGGATGTAGAATGGAATCGGCTGTGCCCTTCCAAAGAAACCATCCCGGCATTTGCGTGAAGCGATTTAGGGAAATCACGGAAAACCTAAATTAGAATGGCCGGACGCGGGTTTGAACCGTCGTCTTCCCGCATGAAAGGGCCCTCGTGGTGTATGTGCATTTGATCAGCTGATCCAGTTGTGAGAGGTCCAGATGTGTAGGCATTCGGACGTGGCAGTGACACTGCACTGGATTGCATGGGTACATGACGTCATCTGACATGATCACACAACACACGCTTTCGTCCGCGTTGTGACTTAGCAGGTGATGTTTTCTCGGTTTCCCTGAACGTGTTATACAGGCTGAAGAAAAATTGGCGCACTCGGACTTCACTGCGCGATTCCTCACATACTAGCAACACAAAAGGGTCTGTCGCAAAATTTCATCCTGCGCATACTTCCAGCAGTAAACGGGCGTCAGAGATTGGCAATGTGGCAACACAGTAATCACATGTACGGTAACTACCTCAGCCAACGTGTAGTTCAAAAATGGCTCTGAGCACTATGGGACTTAACTTCTGAGGTCATCAGTCCCCTAGAACTTAGAACTACTTAAACCTAACTAACCTAGCGACATCACACACATCCATACCCGAGGCATGATTCGAACCTGCGACCGTAGCGGTCGCTCGGCTCCAGACTGTAGCGCCTAGAACCGCTCGGCCACCAAAGCCGGCGTAAGAGTGGTGCCGTGCAGTTGGTGCCGTGGATGCCGTATTGGGTTAGCATGCAGATTCGATTCTGGATCGAGACGAATTGCTTTTTATTTGCTACATGTAGTCTGCGTGGCACGGTATCTGGCGTGTTACTATACATACAGCGATTACAATGTATCCTCTGCTAAACATTTACACTTACATACTACGAACACAGAAATGGAAGTACACTCGTTTTCATTGGTCATTTTTTATGTAAGCATTCTGCGCATCGTGCCCGCGATTTGTTTCGCGCCAAAGCATCCACTAGATTCCAAATTTGTTTTCTGTGTACCCTCCCCCATTGGTCCCATCGATTACTACTGGCTGTTATTCTTGCCACGTTCAGGTGCACTACATTTCGTTAGGAGTGTATGTCGGATGCATTTGGCATAAGTAAATATGTTTATTACCATATTATTCGGGATAATAAAACTCTCAAATAAATCACATATGCCTCTACCCAGAATCGAACCAAGGACCTCTTGCATGCTAACCCTAAACGCTATCCGCTGCACGACCAGCACAGCATTAGTTCTGTGTGCTGACCGAGGTAGTTACCATACACACGATAACAGTGTTGCCACATTTCCAATCTTTAACGTTCACTTACTGCCCGAAATATGCGCAGAACGAAATTTCGTGAGACACATTTTTGTATTGCCAGTATATGAAGAATCGCGCAGCGGAGCTCGAGTGCGCGAATTTTTCTTAACCCTGCATATCTTCGATACGGTGCCTCTTGAAACATCAGAAGCACACATTATGCGACCACCAACATTTTGGCCACGTTCGAATCCGCTTAGGTCCTACATAATGCACCCATAATTATACAGACCACTGCTCTGAACCCGAGTGACAATGCAACGTGCTGAGGACATTGCACAAGTGCCGTTCGTTGTCAAATACGACAGCGCTACCTGCAGGCTTGGCCATCACCTTGATTTACAATCTAGCATGCAGATCTCTATATTTTCGTCTAACCGCTGTATGATGTTTTTGCTACTGCCCAGGAATTGCGAAAATGGTTTCCTTGGAGTTCACAAGCAACATAATATTTCCAGTTTGTACTTTTGTCTTTCATCCCTCCCCCTCCATCCCCCTCCCCCGACCATCACCCCTCCCTCACCCATCCCTCACCCTCCCTCACCCCTTCCTCACACCTCCCCCCTCCCTCACACCTCCCTCACCCTCCCTCCCCTCCCCCCATCCTTCGCTTTCAGAGAATGGAGCTTACTTCATCTAACAGTACACATAGTAAGGAAGCTATGAAAGGTGTCTCAGAATACACTGGCTGACAAGGATAGCGAAACACCCAGAAGATGTGATCTGATGTCAATGTAACTTTGTACATGTACGCACCATCGACTGGTATGTAAACAATCAGAACTCCAGTTTTCTGTGACAGGTAGACGTTTGTTTGCAAGACCTCGTAGGGTATGTAAGGGAAGTGATAGCGTCCGATGTTGAGTGATCGCTGTGAAGAACACACAGATACCGCGTACTTGTGTGAGACAGCGGTATCAGCACCTTACAGCGTTTCTAACGGGTCTCATTGCAGGTCTCCATTTGGCCGGCTGATCGAATCGTGCAGTATCCAGGTGTGGCGGGCTTCTAATACACTCCTGGAAATTGAAATAAGAACACCGTGAATTCATTGTCCCAGGAAGGGGAAACTTTATTGACACATTCCTGGGGTCAGATACATCACATGATCACACTGACAGAACCACAGGCACATAGACACAGGCAACAGAGCATGCACAATGTCGGCACTAGTACAGTGTATATCCACCTTTCGCAGCAATGCAGGCTGCTATTCTCCCATGGAGACGATCGTAGAGATGCTGGATGTAGTCCAGTGGAACGGCTTGCCATGCCATTTCCACCTGGCGCCTCAGTTGGACCAGCGTTCGTGCTGGACGTGCAGACCGCGTGAGACGACGCTTCATCCAGTCCCAAACATGCTCAATGGGGGACAGATCCGGAGATCTTGCTGGCCAGGGTAGTTGACTTACACCTTCTAGAGCACGTTGGGTGGCACGGGATACATGCGGACGTGCATTGTCCTGTTGGAACAGCAAGTTCCCTTGCCGGTCTAGGAATGGTAGAACGATGGGTTCGATGACGGTTTGGATGTACCGTGCACTAATCAGTGTCCCCTCGACGATCACCAGTGGTGTACGGCCAGTGTAGGAGTGTACGGCCAGTGTAGGAGATCGCTCCCCACACCATGATGCCGGGTGTTGGCCCTGTGTGCCTCGGTCGTATGCAGTCCTGATTGTGGCGCTCACCTGCACGGCGCCAAACACGCATACGACCATCATTGGCACCAAGGCAGAAGCGACTCACATCGCTGAAGACACGTCTCCATTCGTCCCTCCATTCACGCCTGTCGCGACACCACTGGAGGCGGGCTGCACGATGTTGGGGCGTGAGCGGAAGACGGCCTAACGGTGTGCGGGACCGTAGCCCAGCTTCATGGAGACGGTTGCGAATGGTCCTCGCCGATACCCCAGGAGCAACAGTGTCCCTAATTTGCTGGGAAGTGGCGGTGCGGTCCCCTACGGCACTGCGTAGGATCCTACGGTCTTGGCGTGCATCCGTGCGTCGCTGCGGTCCGGTCCCAGGTCGACGGGCACGTGCACCTTCCGCCGACCACTGGCGACAACATCTATGTACTGTGGAGACCTCACGCCCCACGTGTTGAGCAATTCGGCGGTACGTCCACCCGGCCTCCCGCATGCCCACTATACGCCCTCGCTCAAAGTCCGTCAACTGCACATACGGTTCACGTCCACGCTGTCGTGGCATGCTACCAGTGTTAAAGACTGCGATGGAGCTCCGTATGCCACGGCAAACTGGCTGACACTGACGGCGGCGGTGCACAAATGCTGCGCAGCTAGCGCCATTCGACGGCCAACACCGCGGTTCCTGGTGTGTCCGCTGTGTCGTGCGTGTGATCATTGCTTGTACAGCCCTCTCGCAGTGTCCGGAGCAAGTATGGTGGGTCTGACACACCGGTGTCAATGTGTTCTTTTTTCCATTTCCAGGAGTGTATGATAGTGTCCCCATGTCGGACCAATGAGTGCGTGAGCCCACCTGCAAAAGTGAAAAATTTTTAATGGCGGCTATTCTGACACCCAAACCGCCATATGTCAGTCAGTCAGATCGGTACCAAAAGTTGTATATCGATACAGTATCGACCAAAACACCGATACAGTTCGTACTATGCGCTGTAGTCCAGCATAACGTGCGTAAACGCTAAGTGGTAGGTAATATCTGACATTTGAAGCACAGGAAAGACATAACTGACAGCGTCTGTCGTCTAGAAATCTCGTGAGGAAGTCGTTAGAGCGTCAGTTCCTCATACCAAATGTCCCAAGTTCGAGCCCTGTTCGTGTTAGTTTTTATGTTGTAGTGCGTTACGTGGCACAACATATTCCTGACATGTAACAGGATTATTCGGAGTTTACGTCTATTGGTAGTCCGCTTCCGGTTCGTTTATCTGGAATAGCAAACCTATAGAGTACTACTTGACCACGATATTATTGCGCTTGGCCTCACGTGGCCGTTCAAGGAACGATGTTGCAGTAAACAAGTAGTGGTGACGCATCGCACTGTGCATGATACCAGGACACTTGTTCATATACTGTCAAGCGTTACAGCCTGACCGCTTAAAATGTCACGATGAAATCTCACAATAAGCCGTCCGATGCGCCCTCGCTATCAGGTGCAATAATATTGTGGTCAAGTAATGTATTTATGGTTTGACGGAATAAACACAAACAATCTGAGCAGAAGAATCAAGAAAAATAGCATCACACGTGCCAGAGTATAATAATAATAATGATTTACTGCTACAGGGAAGCACTACATGGAAGCACCGCCGTACATAAGATGTGCATGTTGTGGCTAGAGTCTCGTATTTGTGCACATTCACGAACAAGTGGGTGCGAAACAGCTGTGGAGTCTGTATGCTACTGCTAGCGCTGAAGCTGATAGTGCTGTTTGGACATATGAATCCGTGGAATTGGATGCATGCGGGAGGACGACGCTTCAGAACCGTGTCCGGCCATCCTGATTTAGGTTTTCCGCGGTTTCCATAAATCCCTTCACGCAAATGCCGGGATCCTTGCTTTGGAAGGGCACGGCCGACTTCGTTCCCTGTCCTTCCCTAATTCGATGGGACCGAGGACCTCGCTGTTTGGTCCCCTCCCCCAAAATGAACCAACCAACCAGATGTGGTTGGTGTACGAAAGTAATCTGCTCCACACACAACCACTGTCGTGAAACATCTGTTCCTGAATGAAGGACACCGTGCGTGTTTGGTGATGTTCGTATTGATTCGTGAAAGCCACGTACTTATGATTTTGTTTGTTATTAGCATCATTATTTTAATGATGTATATGTGCAGCCCGAAGGCATCTGGAACCATATACAGGGTGAGTCATTAACTATTCACACCTAGAATAACTCCGAAGATAGGTTTGTGGGACAAATGTTGCATGGGACAAAGGGGGCTACAATATGACGTTGGTTTTCTATTGCTATGTGGGATCGCGTCAGAGGTTTGAAGGTCAACTTTGTTTTTTTTTTAAATGGAATGCTATACTTTGGGACTTATTATCCGATAGCGGCTATCGAGACGAATCCAATGACGTGTAACAGTAAGGTCTTTGAAAGTCAACGAAGGTCAAAAAGGTGGCATGAACATCCATTTACAGAAGGTGTTCGAAGTGATGACCATTGGTATCAATGCGGTGCTGTAATCTTATCACGTATTGAGTGATGTTCCTTATGACTTCGGCACTTATCGAAGCACATGCTCTGCCCTGACACTTCCCTCTCGTATATCGTGCAAATACTAAATATTCGCCGAATACGGCGTATCCATCCAACGTGCCATTGACCTCTAAACACCATTCTACGGTTTCCCAATACAGCACTCATAGGAACGGTAACACTAGTATCGTGAAATCAAGCTAACGCGAATCATGTATTTCTTCGAAGAACAAGTCGATATCCTTCCCATTTACGGAGAGTGCCAACGAAATTAAGTTAGAGCTAGAGACTTACGCGGTGAAAAATATATCCTCAACGTACTCATCCTACATGTCGTACATTTAAACATGTATATGATAAATTGAGAGCAACTGGATCTTTAGCGCATCAGAAACATATCCGGCAAAGGAAAGTTATCAAAGAGGAAATGGAAATTGGTACTCTTGCCACTGTGTTTCGAGATCTTTGTGTTAGTTCGGGTCAAATCTCAATGTAATCTGACGTCAGCCAGAGTAATGTTGTTCGTCTTCTGCTTCGTCATAAATATCGACCTTACCATATCAGTCTCCACCAATAATTAACTGGAACGGATTGGATGCGTCGCATTGAATTCTGCCGATCGGATCACTTCAAATTCAGAAGGATGACTCATTTATTAATTTGTTGTTATTTACTGACGACGCTACATTCACGAACGGTGGAAACGTTAACTTGCATAACATGCATTATTGGGCAATTGAAAATCCACGTTGACTGTGGCAAGTTGCAGACCAAAAATCGTGGTCAGTGAATGTGTGGTGTGGGATTCTCTAGGAAGGGAATTATAGGCCCCTATTTCATCGAAGGAAATCTTAATTCAAATGGTTCAAATGGCTCTGAGCACTATGGGACTTAACATCTGTGGTCATCAGTCCCCTAAAACTTAGAACTAATTAAACCTAACTAACCTAAGGACATCACACACATCCATGCCCGAGGCAGGATTCGAACCTGCGACCGTAGCAGTCGCGCGACTCCGAACTGAGCGCCTAGAACCGCGAGACCACCGCGGCCGGCGGAAATCTTAATGGTAGGAAGTACACGACATACCTGCAAGAAACATTAGGTCTGTTATTGGAAGAAATTCCTTTAGGAACAAGGATCAGAATATGGTATCAACACGATGGGTGTCCGGCAGAGGGACAATTCCCAAATCGTAGGATTGGACGCGGAGGAGATGTGTCGTGGCCGGCTCGTCCGCCAGACTTGATGCCTCCGTTTTTTTTTTTGGCGGAAATTCGTAAAAGATATCGTTTATAAAGACGATCCTACTACACCTGAAGATATGCGAGAGAGAATTGTCAGGGCATGTTCTTCGATAAGTGCCGATGTGATAAGGGATACCACTAAATCCCTGATAATAAGATTGCAGCACTGCATTGATACAAATGGTCATTGTGGTGTCACCGCCAGACACCACACTTGCTAGGTGGTAGCTTTAAATCGGCCGCGGTCCATTAGTACATGTCGGACCCGCGTGTCGCCACTGTCAGTAATCGCAGACCGAGCGCCACCACACGGCAGGTCTAGAGAGGCGGACTACCACTCGCCCCAGTTGTGCGACGACTTTGCTAGCGACTACACTGACGAAGCCTTTCTCTCATTTGCCGAGAGACAGTTAGAATAGCCTTCAGCTAAGTCCACGGCTACGACCTAGCAAGGCGCCATTAACCATATCTGGAGAGAGTCTCACTTGTATCGTCAATAGCGATGTACCACAAGGATGAATTAAAGTTAAGTAAACAGACGATACGTACTTTTCTTTAGTGTATTCATGACGTTTCCTGTTCCAGAATTCACGCCAGTCGGCTTGTGTGTACGCGTGCCTTTCGGTTACCCGTCACTGTGGACTGGCTGTCTTGTCAGTCCACTACAGTCATCACTTCGAACACCTTCTGTAAATGAACGTTCATGCCACCTTTGTGACCTTCGTTGACCTTCAAAGACCTTACCGTTACACATCATTGCATTCGCCTCGATAGCCGCTATCAGAAAATAAGTACCAAACTACAGCATCCCATTAAAAAAAATTTAAAAGAAAGGTTGACCTCCATATGTCAGAAGCCACCCCTCCTAGCAACAAAAAACGAATGTCATACTATGGCCCCCGTTGTCCCATGTAACGTTTGTCCCACAACCTTCTCAGCTCCTCTCATATTTTCGGAGTTATTCTAGGTGGCAATAGTTAGCGACTCACCCTGTATAACTTAATTTAATTAAAGCCCCTATGCCTGTGTTCCAGGCAGGATCCCCCGTTTTGTTCGACGCAGAAGTGCTATTCCAATATTGTTACAGAGCCTCTGCAATGCTATTTGATTTCGGGGGGGGGGGGGGGGGGGGATACCAAGTGGGCTGATATGTGAATGGGAATTTGGATTGAGTAGAGAGGGATGCTCGAACAGTCCGTGCAGCTGTGCAAAGCCATTGTGTTGGTGAAGTGGTCAGCGCACCTCCCTAGTAAGCAGCAGACACGGGTTCTAAACCCGGCCTTGGTACTAATCTTCATTCGTCACTATAGTCTACGTATATAGATCACTGATATTTGATAGTGTCTTTGGAACCACGTACAGTTTCGTTTTATTACTATTCTTATTATTATTATTATCATTACTATTAATATTTGGCGTCTGTGATGTAATTGTTTCTTTGCTCTTGTGTTCCGATTGCTAATGTTTGTTCTGTGGGACTACAGATGTACTCTGTAGGTTTTCTACTATCAAATAAACGAAGCCCAAGCGAACTGACAGTAGAGCATTGCTGTAATCTCCGAACAGTCCTTTTACATTTCAGGAACATGTTTTGCCACATGACAGTTTCACACGTACTACATTACAAAAACTGTCATTACCAGGATTCGAACCTGAGAGCCTTGGTACGACAATCTAACGCTCTACCGACTTCCCCACGGGAGATCTACGCTGTTACGCTTTTTTCATGTTCCTTAGGTCAGGTGGTAGTTATTTCTTGCCATTTACGCACGCTCTTCTGGACCACGGCGTATAACACAAACTACGTTGCAGTTTTGGTTGATATACAACGTTCGGTACCGATCTATCTCACGTCTGGGGGGGGGGGGGGGGAGGGTCAGGCGTGTGAGACAACAAAAAGATTTTCACAGAAAAAACTCTTTTCTTTACATCTTTTTCTTTCTTTTTCTTTTTCCTGCGGAAACAACACTCCGCTCCCGGGTTCACGTGAAGTGCATTCGAGCAGGCTCCGCCCCTCACTCCACTTCAGAGCAAGTCCCGGAACTCATTAAACTTTCAGTCTTCTTCTGCAATCGGTCGTAGCTGTGGCATGCTCGGCTGCCTACCTCGCCCTCAGGTTCTCTAATTTTTAATTTATCACTAACCCACCACCCCCTTCCCTCCCCCCTCCCTTCCCCCCCCCCCCCCCCCACTCTCTACCCTCTACGATTCATTAAAGAATCGAAGCACTAAAGAAAAGCTAAGTTTTCAAGCACCTTAGTATTTACAAAGTCTTACCTCCTGAACTGCGTATCATGTAATGAAATAATTCTGCACGAACATTCAGTGGTATACGTGCAAAAACTGTGCAAACTGTGTTGCGAATAGCGTCAGTAAGAAATGGAAACGTATTGGCCAATAGAGAAGTTTAATTGCATGTTGTTATTGTTATGGTGATCTTCAGTCCGAAGATTGTTTCGATGCAGCTCTTCATGCTACTGTATCCTGTGCAAGCCTGTTCATCTGCGAATAACTGCTGCAACCTACATCCTTCTCAGTCTGCTTACTCTATTCATCCATTACTTTACACCCCCACACAAATACACACACACTTTCCTCCAGTACTAAACTGGTGATCCCATGATGTCTCAATCGATACCTTCATTTAATCAAGTTGTGCCACAAATGTTCTGTCTCCCCTATTCTGATCAATGCCTCCTCATTAGTTAGGCGATCTACGTATGTAATATCCAGCATTTTTCTGTAGCACCACATGTCAAACGTTGCTATTCTCATATTATTTAAACTGTTTATCGCTCATGTTTCCCTTCCATACACGGCTACACTCCGTACAAATACCCTCAGAAACATCTTCCTAACACTTAAGTCTAAATTCGATATCAATAAATTTCTCTTCTTGAGAAATCTTTGTCTTGCCATTCGCAGTCTACATTTTGTATCCTCTCTACTTCATGCGTCGTCAGTTATTTTGCTACCCAAATAGCAAAACTGATCTAATTCCCTCAGGATCACCTGATTTAATTCAGTTGCATTCCATTACCGTGGTTTTGCTTTTGTTGACGGTCATCTTGTATCCTCCTCTCAAGACACTGCCGATTCCGTTCAGCTACTCCTCCAGGTCCTTTGCTGTCTACGACAGAATTACAGTGTCATCAGCATATCTCTTTGATTTCTACTCCCGGTTTATCTTTGGTCTCCTTTGCTGCTTCAGAGGCGGGCTGCTAGATTTCTCACAGGCGGTCTCTGACAACACTTGGGTGTAAAGGAGATGCTTCGGGAACTGATATAGCAATCCCAGGAGGGCAGAAGAAGTTCTTTTCGAGGAACAATGCTGGCAACATTTAGAAAACCGGTATTTGAAACTGACCGCAGAACGATTCTACTGCCGCCAACGGAAATTTCGGGTAAGGACCAAATAGATAAGATACGAGCAATTAGGGCTCATGGGGAGGCTGAGACAGAGTCCTTTTTCCCTCGCTCTATTTGCGAATGGAAGAGGAAACGAAATGACTGGTTGTGGTGCAGGGTACCCTCCGCCACGCACCGTACTGGCGCTCCTAGGTAAGCTCTGGCGGAATTCTATTTTTGCACCACTGGAGCGCGATATGTGTTCATTAACTTTGGTCCTAACTTCTGGCGGCAGCTTAGCGTCTGTGTGTGTGTATGTGTGCGTGTGTGTGTGTGTGTGTGTGTGTGTGAGAGAGAGAGAGAGAGAGAGAGAGAGAGAGAGAAAGAGAGGAAGTGAGGGGCGAATGGATGTTATCTGTATCAACGGGAAAAACACTGCATGCGTGAGCTGAACGTATGTCAGTGTATATATCTCCTAATACTTTGTATGCATTGCTACTTAGAACACAGGAATAATGAACTAATGTTGATACGACTGCTACAAACACTTCGTTCTCACCATTAAAATGCAGACGACTTAACTTCTCTGAAAATAAACGTGTGTGCTGTTCTTATTAACACCATTCCTTTGACTATCGTCTGCTACTATTCTACGATTACCGCGTTTGTACTTTCTGTTTTATTTTAACTATTGAAACGAACGTAAACCATTATTCAAGCAATAGGTTTTTAACTGTTTAATATATGACGCAGTGACGAAAGAAGTCGATAAATTCCCCTCCCCCCCCCCCCCTTCCAACAGCAGACACATGTTAAATTTGTTGTGACCAGGCGGTACCTGTGGTCTTATTGCGTGGCTCGAGTTCTTTACTTTCGTTGTTGGCAACAAATAAAATCATCCGCTACCTACTGGCCGTGTCATGTATTACAGTGAAAGGTGACCCCTCAGAAGGAAGTGAGAACCGATGGCCCAGTGTTTTCCAGTGAGGCACACAGATGGTTTTTGTCATTTGTGGACGTCGTATATTCAACCAAGCATGTGCAGTGCGACGTCTTAATGCAAATGTGAATTGAAAGGGCTGTCTGTTTGATCCGAAAAGGATGGACTTTCGGTCGTGTTGCCTGCAGGTGGCAATGCCTCTCCATGTGTCATCGGTGCGTTGTGGCCACACTGCACGGAGACTGGTGAGTACACAAGGCGAGCTGGACAAGGTCGCCGACTCATTAAGGCCCCACGTGAAGACCGGCCGCCAATGCGCATGCCTTTCCGTGCCAATTTCTGCTCTAAAGCCGACGCCGTGAACCAGCAGTCTCCAGCAGCGGACACCCACCGGAAGATGGCTGGACAATTGCCAGCCGCAATATTGTGGCAACAAGTCAACACGATCCGACTGCAATCCGGACCTCATAGAATCTCTTTCTCTCTCTGCAGCGAAACGCTTAGCAGAGCTCAGCTGTGGTGCGTTTCCAATGTCAACGCCGGTGAGGACAGTTTGGGGTGGCAGAGCGCTCTGGACGCAGCTGTCGCTGCTGCTACGGTTGGCTGTCGGGGCGGGTATCCGGTAGATACGGGCCGAGGTGGGGCGCGCCTGTGCGCCTGCCGGCAACGAGCATTGATCGCAGACCCGCAGTGCCGGCCGCCGGCTTAAAGCGGATGCCCGCCACGGACGCGTGCCCCGTCCGCCCCTGTCCCTGGCTTTGTGCCCCCCCCCCCCCCTGTCTGCCAGCCCCCTCCGCACTCTACTTGTTGAACATGCCGCCCCGTCCGCTAACGCGGCAGGGAGCGAAGTCTCCATTACGACCTGGCACCGGACCAGCTAACTGAGCAACAGGCCGACCGCACGCCAAGTGGAGGGCATCCAGGGCTGTGCTAACACCTCACCGGAGTTCATGCCTCCCCTCTTCCCTCCTTCCCTCCCTCCCCCCCCCCCTCTCTCTCTCTCTCCCCCTCCCTCCCCCCCACTCTCTCTCTCTCACATCACAGACACACACACACACACGCACGCACACGCACACACACGCACACACCACGAGCGTAATATACTCTTCAAACAACACCTGAAGTGTAAATGATGCTATGACCTACTTGACCTCTCAGGCAAAAACACTGACTACGATGACGACAACGATTAATGACCACGTGGTCGTGGTTGTTGTTGTTGTGGTCTTCAGTCCAGAGACTGGTTTGATGCAGCTTTCCAGGCTACTCTATCCTGTGCAAGCTTCTTCATCTCCCAGTAACTACTGCAACCTACATCCTTCTGAATCTGTTTAGTCTATTCATCTCTTGGCCTCCCTCTACGATTTTTACCCTCCACGCTGCCCTCCAATACTACACTGGTGATCCCTTGATGCCTCAGAACATGTCCTACCAACCCATCCCTTCCTCTAGTCAAGTTGTGCCACAAACTCCTCTTCTCCCCAATTCTATTCAATACTTCCTCATTAGTTATGTGATCTACCCATCTAATCTTCAGCATTCTTCTGCAGCACCACATTTCGAAAGCTTCTATTCTCTTTTTGTCTAAACTATTTACTGTCCATGTTTCACTCCCATACATGGCTACACTCCATACAAATACTTTCAGAAAACACTCCCGGACACTTAAATCTATACTCGATGTTAATAAATTTCTCTTCTTCAGAAACGTTTTCCGTGCCACTGCCAGTCTACATTTTATATCCTCACTACATCGACCACCATCAGTTGCATTGCTCCCCAATCAGTGAAACTCCTTTACTACTTTGTCTCATTTCCTAACCTAATTCCCTCAGCATCACCCGATTTAATTTCACTACATTCCATTATCCTCGTTTTGCTTTTGTTGATGTTCATCTTATATCCTTCTTACAAGACACTGTCAATTCCGTTCAACTGCTCTTCCAGGTCCTTTGCTGTCTCTGACAGAATTACAGTGACATCGGCGAAACTCAAGGTTCTAATTTCTGCTCCATGCATTTCAATTCCTACTCCAAATTTTTCTTTTGTTTCCTTTACTGCTTGCTCAATATACAGATTGAATAACATCGGGGATAAGCTACAACCCTGTCTCACTCCCTTCCCAACCACTGCTTCCCTTTCGCCCCCTCGACTCTTATAACGGCCATCTGGTTTCTGTACAAATTGTAAATAGCGTTTTGCTCCCTGTATTTTACCCCTGCCACCTTTAGAATTTGAAAGAGAGTATTCCATTCAACATTGTCAAAAGCTTTCGCTAAGTCTACAAATGCTAGAAACGTAGGTTTGCCTCTCAATCTATTTTCTAAGATAAGTGGTAGGGTCAGTACTGCCTCACGTGTTCCAACATTTCTTCGGAATCCAAACTGATCTTCCCCGAGGTCGGCATCTACCAGTTTTTCTATTCGTCTCTAAAGAATTCGTTTTAGTATTTTGCAGCCGTGGCTTATTAAACTGATAGTTCGGTAATTTTTCTCATCTGTCAACACCTGCTTTCTTTGGGATTGGAATTATTATATTATATTATATGGAATTATTATATGGTCGTGGTAGTGATACTGAATACCATAACATACGAACCCACCAAATATAGCCGGCCTCGGTGGCCGTGCGGTTCTTGCGCTGTAGTCTGGAACCGCGGGACTGCTACGGTCGCAGGTTCGAATCCTGCCTCGGGCATGGGTGTGTGTGATGTCCTTAGGTTAGTTAGGTTTAAGTAGTTCTAAGTTCTAGGGGACTTATGGCCTAAGATGTTGAGTCCCATAGTGCTCAGAGCCATTTTGAACCACCAAATATAAACACAAAACAAAATATGTTTTTTTTTAAGAGAAAGAAGGATATAAAAATTTGCTTGACGTCATCCTACCCCCCCCCTCCAATTTCTTCCAAACTAACCACGCAACTATAGACCAGATGTGACTGACAAGGAGTGGCCACGGCGCTGGGATCACGTATTTTTCACTGAAGCGCCAAATAAACTCTTATAGACATCCGTATCCAAGTACAGGCATATGTAAACAGGTATACTACGGTGCTGCAGTCAGCAACCCCTGTATAAGGCGACAAGTGTCTGGTGCAGTTGTTAGATCGGTTACTGCTGCTACAATGGGAGGTTTAATAACGTAGGCCCACGACTGACAGGCCATCGCATCTCTGAGGTAGGGGTGAGGCGGGGATTTTCCGGTACGACCTTTTCATGAGTGTACCGTGCATATCATAAATCCGGTAAAACATCAAATCTCCGATAACGCTACAGCCGGGAAAAGATCCTGCAAGAAGTGCAGCCCTTCCGCAAATTGCTGCAGATCTCAATGCTGGGCCGTCGACAAGTGTCAGTGCGCGAACCATTCAAAGAACCATCATCGATATGGGTTTTCGAAGCCGAAGGTCCACTCGCGTGCCCTTGATGACTGCACAACACACAGCTTTACGCCTCGCCTGGGCCCAGCAACGCTGAAATTGGACTGTTGATGACTGGAAACACGTTTCCCGGTCGGACGAGTCTCGTTCCAGATTGTATCGAGCGGATGGACGTCTACGGGTATGGAGACAACCTCGTGAACGCATGGTCCCTGCATGTCGAGGTGCAAAGTAGTTCCGGGTACTTTACCAGATTGCATGTACAGGGTTATTACAAATGATTGAAGCGATTTCACAGCTCTACAATAACTTTATTATTTTAGGTATTTTCACAATGCTTTGCACACACATACAAAAACCCAAAAAGTTTTTTTAGGCATTCACAAATGTTCGATATGTGCCCCTTTAGTGATTCGGCACACATCAAGCCGATAATCAAGTTCCTCCCACAATCGGCGCAGCATGTCCCCATCAATGAGTTCAAAAGCATCGTTGATGCGAGCTCGCAGTTCTGGCACGTTTCTTGGTAGAGGAGGTTTAAACACTGGATCTTTCACACAATCCCGCAGAAAGAAATCGCATGGGGTTAAGTCGGGAGAGCGTGGAGGCCATGACATGAATTGCTGATCATGATCTCCACCACGACCGATCCATCGGTTTTCCACTCTCCTGTTTAAGAAATGCCGAACTTCATGATGGAAGTGCGGAGGAGCACCATCCTGTTGAAAGATGAAGTCGGCGCTGTCGGTCTCCAGTTGTGGCAGGAGGCAATTTTCCAGCATGTCCAGATACACGTGTCCTGTAACGTTTTTTTCGCAGAAGAAAAAGGGGCCGTAAACTTTAAACCGTGAGATTGCACAAAACACGTAAACTTTTGGTGAATTGCGAATTTGCTGCACGAATGCGTGAGGATTCTCTACCGCCCAGATTCGCACATTGTGTCTGTTCACTTCACCATTAAGAAAAAATGTTGCTTCATCACTGAAAACAAGTTTCGCACTGAACGCATCCTCTTCCACGAGCTGTTGCAACCGCGCCGAAAGTTCAAAGCGTTTGACTTTGTCATCGGGTGTCAGGGCTTGTAGCAATTGTAAACGGTAAGGCTTCTGCTTTAGCCTTTTCCGTAAGATTTTCCAAACCGTCGGCTGTGGTACGTTTAGCTCCCTGCTTGCTTTATTCGTCGAGTTCCACGGGCTACGCGTGAAACTTGCCCGCACGCGTTCAACCGTTTCTTCGCTCACTGCAGGCCGACCCGTTGATTTCCCCTTACAGAGGCATCCAGAAGCTTTAAACTGCGCATACCATCGCCGAATGGAGTTAGCAGTTGGTAGATCTTTGCTGAACTTCGTCCTGAAGTGTCGTTGCACTGTTATGACTGACTGATGTGAGTGCATTTCAAGCACGACATACGCTTTCTCGGCTCCCGTCGCCATTTTGTCTCACTGCGCTCTCGAGCGCTCTGGCGGCAGAAACCTGAAGTGCGGCTTCAGCCGAACAAAACTTTATGAATTTTTCTACGTATCTGTAGTGTGTCGTGACCATATGTCAATGAATGGAGCTACAGTGAATTTATGAAATCGCTTCAATCATTTATAATAGCCCTGTATAGGGTGTTTCGCAAATCATGACACGCAAACATTATCAGGAAAACTCTATGTCTTTCTTCTTTTACTCGTAGATAATTATTTGTTCTAATTAATTAAATTTTAATTAAAATAAGAACAAATCAAATAATATGAAATTCAATAAAACTTCATCCAAATACACAATTATTTTCTTAATTATATTACCTCTAAAATGCCGTATAAGAATATGACAAGTGATGAAGGCAATATAAGTTGTCAAAACGTCACCTCATACACGTTCGCTTCACGAATTTCGAACGCTAACCACTTCACCACCATGAACTGTAACCCACGGCATCTGCATACAGGTACACCAGTTACATATTAGATGCGTAAAGCTTCTCTTGCTATTTTATCGGAATTGTCAGTGTAGTGCACCATCCTACTTGAACACTGTGTTGTTTTGATGACCTGCTGAATGGCTACAAAGTTAGAAGAAAGTCTGTGATCCCAACGTCGTGGCCCCCTCTCGTTAGAGTCAAAGAGATGGTATTAACTGCAGTCGAAGAGTCATACCAACAAAATTAATAAGAGCCTGAACTGATGCCCCGTGTTATTCAAAACTTGTAAGCACACCGTTGCAGACGCAACGAAGGAAGCATTCCAGATTTAAGAAGCATTCGAAATTCGAAGACTGGTGATGTTTTGCAGAAGTTTGAAATCTAGCACGGACTTGAATGCGAGATGCTTTCAATAGTTTCCACAACGAAAGTCTGTCTCGAAATGTTGCAGAAAATTCAAAGAGACTCTGGACGTATCTAAATTACACGAACGGCGAGATGCAGTCCGTACCTTCACTGCGCGATAGCAATGTCAGTACCTCTACAGCTTACGCAGTTTTCCGTGATTCCTACACCAAAGAAAACGAAGCTAATATTCCAAAATTCGAATCAAGGACAGTTGCCAACGTGAGCAGATTATACATTCATACCCCTTAGAGTAAGGAAGCAACTTAAATCACTTAACAAAGGCACGTCTTCTGGTCTTGTACAACAATTACGAGGCTGAGTCAAATGAAAATCTTAAACATTTTTTTAAATATTATTTATTGTGCAGAAGTGGTACAAAGCTGTATCACTTTTCAATATAATCTCCCCCACACTCAATGCAAGTCCTCCAGCTCTTACAAAGTGCATAAGATCGTTTAGAAAAAAATTCGTTTGATAGTCCGCGCAACCACTCATGCACCGCGTGGCGTACCTCTTCATCAGAACGGATCTTCTTTCCTCCCATTGCGTCTTTGAGTGGTCCAAACATATGGAAATCACTTGGGGCAAGGTCTGGTGAGTATGGTGGACGAGGAAGACACTCAAAATGCAGGTCTGCGGTTGTTGCAACTGTTGTACGGGCGGTGTGGGGCCTTGCATTGTCGTGTTGCAGAAGCACACCTGCAGACAGCAATCCACGTTGCTTTGATTTGACTGCTGGCCACAGATGATTTTTTAGGAGATCTGTATATGACGCACTGGTGACAGTGGTCCCTATGGGCATGTAATGCTCCAAAACGACGCCGTTTTGGTCCCAAAAGAGAGTCAGCATAATCTTCCCAGCTGACGGTTCTGTACGAAACTTCTTTGGTTTTGGTGATGAGGAATGGCGCCATTCTTTTCTGGCTCTCTTCAATTTCGGTTGGTGGAGGTGAACCCAGGTATCGTCCCCACTAACGATTCTTGCAAGGAAGCCATCAGCTTCTCGTTCAAAGCCCCGAAGAAGTTCTTCACAAGCATCAACACTTCGTTGTCTCACTTCAGGAGCCAGCTGCTGTGGCACCCGTCCTGTAGAAATTTTGTGAAACTGGAGCACATCATACACAGTGCGGTGTGCTGACCCATGACTAATCTGTTAACATGCTGCAATGTTATTCAGTGTCACTCGGCGGTTTTCCTTCACGACGGCTTCGACTGCTGCCATGTTCTGTGCGGTCACAACTCGTTGTGTCTGACATGGACGAGGAGCATTAACGGCTTGCTCTTACCATGTGTGCTAGGTGCTACTACCCAACCTAAAAACATGTGACTTCTAGTAGCTATAATTATTCGTCTGCAGATGACGTAAATAGTGATGTAATGTTGTTCTGCACACCAATAGCGACATCTGCACTTACATGCGTTACACCGTGTAGTTTACTTTATACCACACAGCTGACGTGCGTATTGCAAAACACATATTGATGAGGTGTTCAATAAAAATTATATCGGTGAGCAAGACTAGTGTATTTCTATTTTTGTTTTAGGGGTCGTCGTTGAGTTTTCATGAAGAAAAAGGAAGCTTATTTCTGATCTGGAATACAAATGGGCTCCCACAACTTGATTTGTGATGGCGGCCTTAAAAGACGTTAACCTCGGTGTAAGAACAAAGTACGAGGAAAAGGTACTAGGAAAGAAACAACGTCGTAGCTAGCTGGAAATCGTAGCCGGACAGAGAATGCTTCCTGGAGCTTTATTTCCAGGTGTCGGCCGGCAGTTAACAAGTGATTTCTCTCCCACGCTTCTTATTCGCTACCGAGCACGGTAGCAAAGTGGGCACTTTCTCAGAGCAGAGCACGTTCCACAGGAATGAACAACCTCTGGTGAAGCGTCGATCCCATTTATAGACAAACAGAAAGCATTGATTAGCCTCAGAAAATGCATAAAATACGCATACATGCGTGTCTGCATACTACACATTTAAAGCAAAACGGAAAGCTAGTTGCTGAGATTGAATTTTTTGATTTGTGTTTGAATACAAAATTCTTAGGTAACTTAACTTCATGCACTGATAATTGTATCAAATATTTCAGAAACTGGTTAATAAATGATGCTCTGTAACACTGCTTTCATTTTAAATATTAAAACTCAGATTAGTTAATAAAATAGCAACATACACTCAAACGTTCTCTACATCTTCTCTCTCTGAAGTCGCGTTTCCGAGTGAAATTACTGGGATGAATATTAATTGTGTGATGGCGGCCTTATTACATAAATGGGCAGACAAGATAAAACTGATAATAAATATTGTACGTGTGGAAGTTCCTTATATACTACAGCTGTTGGGAGGATACAGACACTACGGCTTGAAAGGCGAGATTTACAGACACCGACAGCTCGCGGAAGGGATGAATGGCCAAACTACCTGCCACAACAAGTGTACACAAATCTCCCGCATAACCTGCTGTCCGAATATCTCCGTCTCCGCGTTTTTCCGTCATTCGCTGATACAACTGACAGTTATTGCCGAAACCAGACCTCGAACTCGGTTCTGCGAGCTGCCGCATTAGAATCATTACCCTTTCCAAACGTCAGCGGCTATCGCATCGCGCTGTCCAAGATGTCACATCACATCAGTCACCTCAACCTCTCCGCACGCTCGCCAGCCACGAGTGCCTCACTAACACCCCCCCCCTCCCACTCCCCCCCAGCCTCCCCCCCCCCCCACTGCGCGTCTATTTTCGGCCGAACGGCGCGGGAAATACCGCCAGTAGTTCCCAGACAACTCTTGGAATGACGTCACTTCCTGTACCATTCTGTCCGCACTACTCGCCTTCCATGTGACTGGAAATCGAATACCCTTCAGCCATAGTTAACTGTAATGCAAAAATTATCTTCAACAAGGATATAGACTAATAATAAACACATAAAACGATCACTCCGTCACCAAATCACAGCGCCAGATTCATGTTTAACGGCATTCAAGAACAGGAAAGAATTGGTTGGTTATTTTATATATTTATTAACCCAGTTTAAAAGCTTTACATGCTGTAATAATCCACTCAGCCCTTCTGATGGGATACATATGTCCCACTAAAGTAACATGCAGTTTTTAGCGATGGACACCCATATCTCATATCTGTATAATGCTAGCATGTACCGAGATGCTTTCATAACTTGAAGAAAAATACTACGGTCCGTGGGATGGATATAGAAGGCTGTGAGTGATCGAATGGAGCGACGTGTGCTAATGTGTGTCACAGTGCGTTTGTTTCACGAACATCAGATCAATTCGACATCTGCTCCATTCCAGGAATGTCTGAAATAACTAATTATGTTATATTGTACATCACAGACATTGTTCTGAAACGTTACTACACAACTCAGCAGTTATGCTGGTTTATATATAGTTTGTAAGTAGTGGATCGTATATGCGCCTGAAGACTAAACAGAATGTATAAAACTTTGATGTGCGATATGTCAAAGCCATCTTCAAATGTGTCGTTGAAATTTTGTGGGCGATGTTTCATGTTTTTCATTGTCAGGAAAATAAATGTGTTTTCGTACTGATTTGTTATCCTTTTTTCCCATAATTACCATCCCGATAAAAGCATTATAAAATTAAATATTTAACTCTGAAAATCCTAGGTTCACATGAAAACTTGAGTCTAGTTAGGTGCACGTGACACGTGTGTCCTACTTCAACGATTTTGAAAATCGGTCAGCTTGAAATTTTTTGGTTGTGAAAGTATATTGTTAATGACAAAGGAAGGCAGGTTTTGACGTTTTATTTTTCTGATGTATGCTAAGTAAATAAAAACCGAGAAGTGATTAAGGCGTATAGTCTTAAATTAAAGGTTTAACAGTCAGGTATTAAAGTCAGAAACTGTATACGTTTCGAGGCAGCCTAACCCACAACGCGCAAATTAGCCAGTCTATATTTATCAAGTGTTTCTAGAATTAGAGCCCTTAGGGACTTCAACAAACTTTACACACAATTTCAAACTTTTCCTAAACTTTTTCTCGTTGACATCACAGACAAAAAGATGAAACGAAAGAAGTTCGGCGCTTAAATTTTTGCAAGAAGATGAAATGAAAAAGTTCGTTTCTTATATTTTCAAAGTTCACGCAAAAACCATCAGCACGTACATGACGTTATAATTAATTACTACTATACTACTAACTCTATACGCACTACATTTTGCACAGAGTATCCACCTGTATCACTGAACGTACACAAGATTCAGGAGATACGTCAAAAACTAGCAGTTTCGTACACATTCCAAAAAAGGCAGGTGTTCACAGTAGTGAATATTACCGGACTACCAGCCTGTAAAGTCATAGTTATAAAATTTTAACAGGAATTATTCAGAGAAAACTACAAAAAATTGTGCAGAAACTGACATTATAGAAGATCAGTTTGAGTTCTGGAGCAATACTGACCCTACGACTTACTCTACGATACAAAGTTTATAGCATTTGTAGATTTAGAGAAAGCATTTGACAATGGTGACTGGACTGAACCTCGAAATTCTGGAGGTAGCAAGGATGAAATTTGGGAGCGAAGGGTTATGTAGCTGTTATGAGACTTGAAGGGCATAAAAGTGAAGCGGTAAGAGAGGCTAATGTTATTGAATCCGTACACTGTGCAAGCTGTGAGAGAAAGCAAGAAGAAATATCGATAAGGAATTAAGATTCAGAGAGAAGAGGGCTTGCCCATGACATCGTAATTCTGTCAAGGTCGGTAAAAGACTTGGAACAGAAGTTCATTGAAATGAATAATACCGTAAAAAGAGGTTACAGGAGGTAAAATAAGGGTAATGGAATGTAGCCGAAATAAATGAGGAAAGGAGACACTGAAAGTAGTAGATGAATTTTGCTATTTGGGGATATTTCATGTTGATTTCTTTGACCTTTTCCATCATTTCATCCGTTGATGTGCTGGGGCGTGCATGGCTTTCGACACCTTCAACATCATCAAGACCGTCTGTTATATCGCTCGTATAGCTCGGTTTTACTCTTAGCTGGTACACCAAAAACAAAATTTAATATTTCTCAAACTTTGCTACACATTATTATCTTCTTATAGCAAAATCTAACACCTGTTCTCTCGTCTGTCTTTCAACGAAATAAATTTTCGCCCGAACTACCAAATCAGATTTAACATTTTTGACAGCTGACAACAGACTAAATATGCAATATGGCTAACATTGCATATATAATTTTCAGTTATGTTGTCTAGTAGCAAAACGGAAGAACTTCGCGAAAGTCACTAATACAGGACAGGCGCAAAGTAAGACCGGCATCGAAAAAAAATGTAATGTGCCTTGAGATAGGCAACCCAACTTACATCATCCACAAGAGGGGCAGATGATGTAAGTTGGGTTGCCTGTCTCAAGGTGCATGAAATTGTTTTCGCTCCCAGTTTCGCTTTGCCGCTCCCCTGTACAAAACGCTGCATTATAAAATTTCTGTTGCTTTCTCAACACACCTCGTGTATCTCTGGTAGTGAATTCTCGGAAAAAAAATAGACACAGTGTAACGTATTTCGAGAGATACTGACAATTCACAAAGCCTGAGGGGGGAGAGAAGAATGTGAACGTGGGATGGAGTCATAGAAAGGAAAGGAAGTGAATGAATGTTGCCATTTAACATCCCGTCGCAGTCCACGTCACTAGAGTGGGGTGTGGGATTGATTCGGATGCTCCAAGTAACCCACCGCCTCACACCGCACTGTACCTTGCGGACTGGAACAGTAGACGTTTCTACTTTTCCGAAGATCTCCTCTTGCTGTTTCATTTCTTTTGTTCGGAACTGTATCAGGCAGCAAGGGATACAGGAATGCTACCTGTTAATCGATACGTCACTGCCAGCCATACCGGATATGCATTTCCCTCTATGTGGTAACACCTGCCTCCAGCGACTCTTCTCCAAAAAATTAAAGCACCAAGCTCGCTACCCATTAAAATTCATACTGCGGTCGTATGAGTTCCTTAATAAACATGTAAATTGCCGTATGAATAATCATAACAAAATTTGCAAAACTGGGTTGCCGCACAGCGCACGATAGCTGAGAGAAGTGGCAAACTGACCAGCAGAACTTCCACTGGTGTGTTCGTATAAACATTCCGAGTGAATCTAGTTAGCTTCTTTCCGAATTTCGTAATTCATACCTATTCCTCTCAAATCAAATATACAATAGAGCGACCACCGTAGCAAATACCGTGCGGTGCGATTTCTGTGCTATGAATTTTCTCGCCACTTCTTCTGATCTAGTCAGATTACCTTTTTAAGATCAAAAAGTTTTCTTAAGTACTTACGAAGGTTCTTGGTACCGTTTGGCAAGAATAAGGATGAAAGATCATGAACAAAGTGATCGAAATAGAAAGGGTACAAGATGTGGATGTGATCTTTCGCCCATACTGTTCACTACGCATCGAAGAAACAATGTAAGAGAGATTCAGAAGTGGGATTTAATTTGAGGGTGAAGAGACGTGAAAGATAAAATTCGATGATGACATTGATATCCTATGTGAAAGTGAGGAGGTACTACAGAACCTGTTGAACGAAATGAACAGGCTAATGAGTACAGGATATAAATGTAGAGTGCCAAAAGAGAAGCAGAAGTGAGATAAGCTATACGCTTAGTATGAAAACTGGGGACCACAAAGTGATGAAATTCTGCCTTGGAAAGAAACAGCGCAAGGAAGAAGACAGGACATATAAAGCACAAGCAAAGACGACATTCCTGGCCTTCTGCTAGAATCAAACATCGACCTTAGTTTGAAGAAGAAATTTCTGAGAATGTACATTTGGAACTCAACTTTGTATGGTTGTGAATCGGGGAGTGTGGGAAGATTGGAGCAGAACAGAATCGAGCTGTTTGAGAAGTGGTGGTACAAAAGAATGTTGAGAATTAGATGGACTGATAGGGAATGAGGAGGTTCTCAGCAGAATCGGCGCAGAACGCAACATCAGGAAAACACTGACAAGAGGAAGGGACGGGACGACTGGACATGTGTTAAGCCATCAGGGAGTAAAATCTGTGGGCGGAGGAAGAGATAGAAGTACATCCAGCAAATAACTGAGGACGTAGGTTGCAAGTGCTACTCTGAGATGAAGAGATCGGCACAGGAGAGGAATTCATGGTGGGCCCCATCAAACCAATCAGAAGATGGATGAGTGGACTTGGGAAGCCTTAAAAAGGTTCAGATGTCCATGGTGGATTTATTACTGAAATCAGATCCAGTGATTAGTCCACGTTTGTAGTCACTGGGGTCTCCTGTGCGAACCATTGTGCCAATACGGTTTTCTACCGAGAGCACAATGCTTCACCCTTCCTTCTATAACCCCCCGGGGGGGGGGGGGGGGGTTCAGGAGTTTTCGGGCTCATCAAAGAACGTAGTCGTTATTTGAGATCAGAAGTGAAATTCAGTACCAGAAAACCTGAGTAAGGGAAAATATGACGATTTTGTTATGATGTCTACATTAACCGCCATACAGGTTGCGGCGCTTAAATCCGGACAAATGAAACGTTTTTAAAGCAAATTTATTGAAACGAAGTACAAGTCAAAACGAAAATCCTTTTACGTATTAAGTTGTGGTAACTTTCAAGAGTACCATTACTCAGTGTAAGCCCCCTCACCTGCAGAGACCACCTCCTATCTTGTCCTGAAGCGATAACACGCAGCCGGCCGTTGTGGCTGAGTGGTTCCAGGCATTTCAGTCTGGAACCGCGCAGGTTCGAATCCTACCTCGGTCATGGATGTGTGTGGTGTCCTTAGTTAGGTTTAAGTAGTTCTAAGTTCTAGGGGACTGATAGCCACAGATGTTAAGTCCCATAGTGCTCAGAGCCATTTGAACCATTTGATAGCATGCACTCTTTGAAACTGCGCTGTCCATATTCGCGAATGTTGCTTCGATAGCGGTGCGTAGAGGTGCGACATAAGGGTGCCTCTTTTTCTTGGTAACTCTTTCGTTTGCCTCCAAACACAGTAGTCGAGGGAGTTCAAACCTGGGCTATTCGGGGGCCAGAACTGCTTTGACCTGAATATATCAACGCTATCCGGGAGCCCGTTTTGCACTAAACGGCGGGTATGAGGTCCTCCTCTGCCATCCGACGTATTTTTCTCTCGCTGACATTCAATACTGACGCCAGTTTCCTCAGTGATTGCCCCAGGCCCTCCGAAATCAGGCCTGAGCCATTTCCGTAACTGTGCAGGTCGTGACACGCCTCTCCCCAAATGAGGCTTCCTCGCAGGGTTAGCGCGACCTTCCCCAGAGTTCTCCAAAGCATTGTACTTGGCCACAATACCGTAAACAGTTGATCTCAGGAACCGGAGTGCGAGTGCCAAGTGCGAATACTTCCGATAATCGCAGCTCTTCGGTTGTACTCCGCACTTTTCCATAAAATCTCGGCAATTTTTTCTGACCGTTTACTATGTGCCTATGGCTTTCAAGAACGCCAGTTGCGACCTCCGTCGGAATTACGATATGGTGGACAATTCAAAGTGAAGTTTAACCGGATTCGAGCGCCGCACCGTGTACTCTGCAAGCCACCTTTCGGTTGTGTAATGGAGGAGTACTTGATAAACATGGGAAAATGTTCCTGGCTGCATTACGGGGTCTCACCACTCGCCATATGACGGTATGCTGTTGAACATGATCGTTTCGGTAGTCTAGGTGTTATGGTATGGGAAAGTGCAATGTTGCATGAGCGTACTGACCTCCAAATCTACGAGGGCTATTCAGAAAGTGAGGAACGATCATTCGCGGAATGGAAACCGCTATGAAAATCCGACGAGGCTTTTCACAGACGTTTTGGGCAGTGTCTCTAGTATGCTCCTCGATCGCATCAAGACGCTCTTTCCAGTTGTGAGCGCACTGTGAGCGAGTAAAGCTGCCTACAAGAAAGATGACTCCCGCCAAGTAGGAGTGCCCGCTGAGAGGCTTCGCCTTAATGAATGCAGCCCACTTAACATAACTGCCACGCACTTATTCATGGCAATTCTCAGCCGCACTCTGCAGGGGCAGTGAAGACGCTACTGCAGCCTTTTCGATGGGAAGTGCTCGATCACCCACAACACAGCCCTAATTGGCTCGTCTACATCTACATCTACATATATACTCCGCTAGCCACCAAGTGGTGTGTGGCGGAGAGCACAATTCGCGCCAAAGTCATATTCCCCCCCCCCCCTCCCCTCTGTTCCACTCGCGGATCGCTCGAGGGAAAAACGACTGTCTGAACGCCTCAGTATGAGCTCTAATTTCCCTTATCAATGAATGGTGATCATTGCGCGATTTGAAAGTTGGTACTAATAATATATGCTCTACATCCTCGGTGAAAATCGGATTTCGGTAGTGAACAGTCCCTTCTGCTTAACGCGCCGTCTATCTGCAAGTGTGTCCCACTACAAAGTTTCTATGAGATTTGTAAAGCTCTCGCGATTGCTAAATGTACCAGTCACGAATCTTGCCGCTCTTCTTTGGACCTTCTCAATTTCTTGAATCAGACCCAACTGGTAAGTGTCTCATACAGACGAACAATCCTGCAACACTGGACGAACTAACGTATTGTAAGCTATTTCCTTTGTTGAAGGACTGCATCGCTTCAGGATTCTACCAATAAACCGCAATCTAGATTTCGCCTTACCCGTTACTTGTGTAATCTGATCATTCCATTTGAGAACTTTTCGAATAGTCACAGCCAGATACTTGACGTATGTTACCGCTTTCAAAGACTGGGCATTTTTTTGTACTCGTGCTTTAATGGGGATTTTTGCCTTGTTATACGCAGTAGGTTACACTTACTAATACTGAGAGATAATTGCAAGAGATAACGCATTTATTTTCTGCAAATCCTCATTGATTTGTTCACAACTTTCGTGTGATACTACTATCCTGTACACTACAGCATCATCGGCAAGCAGTCAAAGGCCGCTGTCAATACCATCAACCAGATCGTTTGTGTAAATCGTAAAAAGCAGAGGACCTATTACGCTACCCTGGGGCACACCTGAAGTTACGCTTTTTTCTGTTGGTCACCCCGTTCAGAACGACATACTGCTCCCTGTCTGTTGGAAAACTTTCTATCCAACTGCATATATCATCGGATAGACCGTAAGCGTGCACTTTTTGAAGCAAGCGACAGTGCGGAACTGCGTCGAACGCCTTTTGAAAGTCGAGAAATATGGCATCAACCTGGGAGCCGGTATCTAGAGCCTGCTGTATATCATGCACAAAGAGGGCCAGCTGTGTCTCGGATGACCGCTGTTTCCTAAAACCGTGCTGGTTTCTGCAGATGAGCTTCTAAGGGTCTAGAAAGGTCATTATGTCTGAACACAAAATATGTTCCATGATTCTACAACAAATCGATGTCAATGAAATTGGCCAGTGAATTATGTGTATCCGATTTCTACCATTTTTATAGATTGCTATGACCTCGTCCTGAGTATCATCTCTGTTCCAATGAAACTCTGGATACGAAGACAAAACTTGGGCGCAGGCTATGTGTTATAGGCCAATGTAGAGAATTATCAGAGAGCACAGGTGGCTGCCTTCTATGAGGATGGTGTCTGAAATTTGGTACAACGCTCCGACAGATGTCTATGTCGGAGCAGCCACTATGTACAGAAGTACCTGCAAGGTATAGCTAAACGTGGTTTCCATTTTGGGACCAATCGTTCCATACTTTCCAAACAACCCTAGTATGAACATATTACACTCACCAGTCAATGTTATTCTGAAACTGCACTTCATAGTGCAGGGTTCATTCGGGCCTGACTTCCTTTTTATGGTTGAAAGTGCGAGACCACATCTAACGGCGCAGGTGGCGGAGTTCAAAATGGTTCAGATGGCCCTGAGCACAATGGGACTTAACATCTTAGGTCATAAGTCCCCTAGAACTCAGAACTACTTAAATCTAAGTAACCTAAGGACATCATAGAGATTCATACCCGAGGCAAGATTCCAACCTGCCACTGTAGCAGTCATGCAGTTCAGAACTGAAGCGCCTAGAACCGCTCGTCCACCGCGGCCAGCTGGTGCAGGATTCATTGGAACGAAATGATAGTCGGCGAATGGACTGGCCTGCCCATTCTCCCTACTTAAATACCATCAAGCACATTGGGGATGCGTTTGGGAGACGTACTGCAGCCGCCACCATGCACCATCGATCATCTAGCATTTGTCAACCGCGCTGAATGGAACGCCCTAGCAAAAGAACTCATCACTAACCATGTAACCAGCATGGGAACACGCACTGCCGTCTGTGGTGATCACACACCCTATTAAGAGCCATGTCTCGCCATTTGTAATGTCTAGGAGACAACCATGTTATTGTCTATGATTAAAAGGGTTATTTCTGTTCGTCTTACTGCATATTTCTTTCAGTTACCTTCTGCACTACCGTCCGGGTCTGCCGAGTGCCGTTAACAAGCTGGGTGCACGCAGCCCCTGTGAGGGCAGTTGAGGAGCTACTTAAGTGAGAAGTAGAGGCACCGGTCGTGAAAATCGACAACGGCATCTAGAGCTGTGTGCTGACCACATGCATCTCCATATCCACATCTGGTGACACCTGAGGGCTAAGGATGGCGCCCCGGCTGGTCGTCTCCTAGGCCTGTTCAGAGGTGTTTTTGTTTCTTATGTTCTGTTCTACACTGTGGGCAACGGCCTTGCTGCAGTGGATACACCGGTTCCGCTCAGATCACCGAAGCGCTGTCGGGCGAGGCCGGCACTTGGATGGATGACCATGTGGGCCGCCATGTGCTGTTGCCATTTTTCGGGTTGCACTCAGCCTCCTGATGTAAATTGAGGAGCTACTCGACCGAATAGTAGCGGCTCCAGTCAAAGAAAACAATCATAACGACCAGGATAGCAGTGTGCCCCTCCTATCCGCATCCTCAGTTGAGGATGACATGGCGGTCGGATGGTCCCGATGGGCCATTTGTGCCCTGAAGACGGAGTGCTTCTATACTGTGGCAGTTCTTTCTTTGTGTGGTCCAAGTTTCATCGAGCTATGGTACTTGGCAGTTAGACATCATGCGAAAGTTTGTTTAGTCTCTAAAATTTTGCTTATTAGTGTTGTTGGCACCATGTTGTCTGGCCTCCGTCACTTAATGTCAGACGTGCATAGAGTAATCATGATAGGCATCCAGTCGTGTTGCATCAGGACACGTAGAACATTAGACACGGCTAGAAGTGTATACGAAATACGCTCTGTGAACCGATACAACGCCACACGCCGCGGTGATACTTTGGTCAGAGTTGCCATGCACGTCACCGCTTGCATTCGAATCTCATTCTCCCTCACGGCCAAAACGATGTGTCCTCTCTTTGTCTCACAGCTGTTTCCTACCGTTTTTACCAATTAGAACTCCCTAGTGGCTGGACGAATTTTTCATTCAGCTTTTGTTTGCTTGTTTCATAAATACATCATCCCATGGAGGACGTGTAATTATCACAGAAAATCCGGCATTGTGCATCTGCCTCGTATATCGTTTGAGTTGGTTGTTCTATATGCAGAAATATTAATTGGCTTGCTGCCTCTCTGTCGTTTGTGACATTGCCCCAGACCTTTATTCTGCAACAATTTCTGCCTGAAGTACTTGCTGTAGGTTTCGTTGTCCGATGTTGCCATCGTTAAAGAGACTGGAAGATCTTTCATGTCAGTTATTACTATTTTTCTGGAGACAGTGAGAGGAAGTTGCAGTTAGAGCAGCAGCTCCGATAGCCACTATCAGTACTGTTACACATTTCATGTTACTGCCTCTTTGACGCGATTTTGTTGAGAGCCACGTACCTGCCTGTCATTTAATACTCACCTCTTGAGTCGCAGAGTCGGTGGTGAACCACCTTTAAATAGCCCGATGTTATCTGCAAAGCGAAGCAAACAACGTCGCCCTTGTTGGTCGACATACGATTCCACGTCCAGACTGAAGACAGAAGTTTTTCTAGAAAAACCAGATCGGTTGAATTTGAAAACACATGTATGGAAACGAGGAGCTGGCAACACTGTTACATCGCGCAGTGCATCGGAATGTACAGAGCAACCAACCCGCACAAGCATACCATTCGTCGTGGTTCACTGAATAGACTGCTGGGAAATGATACTCACATGCACCAACGAACTATGGTTGGAATCACATGACAGTGGGATCCATTAAACTGCACAAATCTGTCAACTAACCATGCAGTACACAACCATAACTTGTCACGTTTCATGTAGGGCCGCTTCCCTATGGAGTACACAAACGACGAGTACGTCGATATGCTTTCAGCACTTGGGTGCGTCCCACAACAGATGGAAAAACTTTTTTGTTGAAAATACCTTATTCTCATGTTTCTTAGGGTGGGAAATCTAAATATGCTACTTTAAAAACTGTATCACGCACCATTTCTTCACATTTTACAATTACATTTACTTAATTAACAATTTTTTAAGGAATCTAACAGCTTTTATATAGTCAAAATAAATTAAAAATGAGGAGTAATGAATTTAGTTGACGTTGGTAGCACTGCTAAAAAACATTTGCTGGTAAAAAAGGTCGATTCTATTTTTGTTTTAACCGATGGTGTTTTTTGTTTACTGCCAACCTACCATCACTTTCCCGTTTCCTGTACATGTGTTTAGTAAAATGTATAATCGTGGCTGTAAAAATTCTGCTGACAGTTTTTGTTATATTTGTGGTCAATTTGTGATTAAAAAATACCATAGACATATTGCAGACTTTGTGAAAAAGGTTTATCTATCACAATTTGTATCTAAACTTGGTGCTCAAAATAAATCTTGGGCGACGCATAAGGTGTGTTATGTGTGTCTGAGAAAATGGTCCAAAAAGGAGAAAATACCTTTAGATTTGCTGTTCTAATGATATGGAAAGAGCCAGGAAATCATTCCGATGATTGCTGCTTTTGCAGTGTTGATATTACTGGTCATAATTCGAAAAACTAGAAGCTACCCTAACCTTCCGTCCGCCATCCGACCACTAGGAATTGCCGATTCCTGAACCACCAGGTGATTTAAATTCTATTCCAACAGAAGTATTTTCTGACGTACAATGTGATTTAGATGAACCACATGATGATGAATTCCAATGTAATACAGAAAGTCTAGAGCCCAAATTGTTTACTCGGGCCGAACTTAACGATTTGGTTAGGAATCTGGGCTTAACGAAAGAAGCTCAATTTCTATATTAAAAGAAAAGAACTTATTGACAGTAAGAGAGAGCAGCAATTTTCCAAGTTTTTTGAACAAGAATGACTGCTCATACAATCACAGTCTGATGAATGAGTTTAGTATTGAATACAAAAAGGAAGACTGGAAGCTGTTTATTGATTCATGCAAAACTAGTTTAAAGGCTGTTTTATTGCACAATGGTAACATATATGCATCTATACCTGCTACATGTTCTGCACATATGAGAGAAAGCTATTAAAACCTAGAAATAATGCTAAACAAAATCTGTTCAGCTCACGGTTGGATGATATGTGGCGATCTAAAAGTAACATGCATGCTCCTTGGTCAGCAAGGTGACTTTACCAAATATCCATGTTTCTTGTGTGAACGGGACAGTAGGGCTAGGGATCAACATTGGTGCAGAATGAACTGGACTGCGAGTAAGTCTTTAAAACCTGGTGAGAAGAACATTCTACGCAAAAAAGTTGTAGATCCAGAAAACGTACTCTTACCACCTCTACATATAAAGTTAGGCCTAATGAAACAGGTTGTAAAGGCTTTGTCGAAAGATGCACGGTGTTTAAAATATCTTTGCCAAACGTTTCCACACCTTTCCGAAGCTAAACTAAGAGAAAGCGTATTTGTCGAACCTGACATTAGAAAGTTGATGTTTGATGTTAATTTCGAATCCACAATGACTTTAAATGAGAAAGAAGCATGGGTATAATTCAAGTAAGTCGTTACAAAGTTCTTAGGACATGAGAAAGACCGATAATAAGTTTCTATTACAGCTAGACAGTTTAAAATTTTAGGATGTTTAATGAGTCTGAAAGTTCACTTTTTGAACAGCCAGCTTGATTACTACCTGGACAATATGGGAGATACTAGTGAGGAGTAACGAGAGCGTTTTCACCAGGACATTAAAGTGATGGAAAAACGCTGCCAAGGCTGCTGAAGACCAACATGATAGGGGACTACTGTTGGTCACTTCACCGAGAAGTTCAGCAAGAGACTCATCGTAGAAAAATCTACACAAGAAGCTTCAAAGAAAAAAGGGAAAGAAAATACAAACCAATTCCAGCTGACACGTGAAACCTCTATTAACACATAACATTGTTTTAACTACCTTACTGTAAATACAAACCATGCTTATGTTGTAACAAAGCGCTTCATTAATTTCCCCATTCACGTATAGCATAGGACGTTTATACTATACAGGGTGGTCCATTGACAGTGATCGGGCCAAATATCTCACGAAATAAGCATCAAACAAAAAAACTACAAGGACGAAACTTGTCTAGCTTGAAGTGGGGAACCAGATGGCGCTATGGTTGGCCCACTAGATGGCGCTTCCATAGGTCAAACGGATATCAACTGCGTTTTTTTTAAAGACGAACCCCCATTTTTATTACATTTTCGTGTAGTACGTAAAGAAATATGAATGTTTTAGTTGGACCACTTTTTTCGCTTTGTGATAAATGCCGCTGCGATAGTCACAAACGTATGAGTACGTGGTATCACGTAACATTCTGCCAGTGCGAACGGTATTTGCTTCGTGATACATTACCCGTGTTAAAATGGACTGTATACCAATTGCGGGAAAGGTCGATATCGTGTTGATGTATGGCTATTGTGATCAAAATGCCCAATGGGCGTGTGCTATGTATACTGCTCCGTATCCTGGACGACATCATCCAAGTGTCCGGACCGTTCGCCGGATAGTTACGTTATTTAAGGAAACAGGAAGTGTTCAGCCACATGTGAAACGTCAACCAGCACCTGCAACAAATTATGATGCCCAAGTAGGTGTTTTAGCTGATGTCGTAGCTAATCCCGACATCAGTAACAGACAAATTGCGCGATAATCGGGAATCTCAAAAACGTCGATGTTGAGAATGCTACATCAACATCGATTGCACCCGTACCATATTTCTATGCACCAGGAATTGCATGACGACGTCACTGAACGTCGTGTAAAGTTCTGCCACTGGGCACAAGAGAAATTACAGGACGATGACAGATTTTTTGCACACGTTCTATTTAGCGACGAAGCGTCATTCACCAACAGCGGTAACGTAAACCGGCATAATATGTACTATTGGGTAACGGAAAATCCACGATGTCTGCGGCAAGTGGAACATCAGCGACCTGGCACGTTAATGTATGGTGCGGCATTATGGGAGGATTTGTAATTGGCCCCCATTTTATCGATGGCAATCTAAATGGTGCAATGTATGTTGATTTTCTACGTAATGTTCTACCGATGTTACTAAAACATGTTTCACTGCATGACAGAATGACGATGTACTTCCAACATGATGGATGTCCGGCACATAGCTCGCATGCGGTTGAAGCGGTATTGAATATCATATTTCATGACAGGTGGACTGGTCATCGAAGCACCTTACCATAGCGCGCACGTTCACCGGATCTGACATCCCCGGATTTCCTTATGTGGGGAAAGTTAAAGGATATTTGCTTCGTGATCCACCGACAACGCCTGACAACATGCGTCAGCGCATTGTCAATGCATGTGCGAACACTACGGAAGGCGAACTACTCGCTGTTGAGAGGAATGTCGTTACACGTATTGCCAAATGCATTGAGGTTGACGGACATCATTTTGAGCATTTATTGCATTAATATTGTATTCTCAGGTAATCACGCTGTAACAGCATGCGTTCTCAGAAATGATAAGTTGACTAAGGTACATGTATCACATTAAAACAAACGACATAAAATGTTCAAACGTACCTACTTTCTGTATTTTAATTTAAAAAAACCTACCTGTTACCAACTATTCGTCTAAAATTGTGAGCCATATGTTTGTGACTATTACAGTGCCATCTACCACAAAGTGGTCCAACTAAAACATTCATATTTCTTTACGTACTACACGAATATGTAATAAAGAATGGGAGTTCCTAGTTTAAAAAACGCAGTTGATATCCGTTTGAGCTATGGCAGCGCCATCTAGCGGGTCAACCATAGCGCCATCTGTTTTCCCCCTTCAAGCTACACGAGTTTCGTTCTTTGTAGTTTTTCCGTTTGACGCTTATTTCGTGAGATATTTGGTTCGTTCACGATGAGTGGACCACCCTGTATAATAAAAAGAATATTGCTCGACAACTATGGGTGATACAAAAAAACTAAAGCTAGATTTGGATTCAGCTCATAAAAATCTACAAAGATCAGCTATCAAAGAAAAATCAGTTTTTCAAAAAAAAGATTTCGTTGGCCTCTGTAAGCAAGCTGCTACTGCTGCTCGTGCGTGTATTGCATAGAGTCCTCGAAGGCGCCGTCCCTGTAAGAATGTTTTTCGTCACCTGGAGCAATGCCTTCGGGAAAACGGTAATCTCCGTCCACAAGTAACGGACAGAGGTCGTCCAAGGACTGGAAGTATTCTACTCGATTCTTGAAACCGTTCACCAGTCACCTCGGCGAAGCACTCATCATATTGCAAGGCAGTTCCATGTACACATGATATTGCAAGGCGGTTACAGATATCTCAAAGACTGGTTCTTGATGTGTTGCACAATGAAGATGTTTTCTTTTCTTTGGGGTACACAAAAGACTGTCCCATCTAAGGCAGTTACTCTCCAAGAGCTGAGAAATAGGACTGTTGAAGCTGGGACCTGTTGATTCGTACGTGGAATGAAATGGACTACCATTTCGATGTTTCTCGAGCAACGTATGGTGTTCATATTGAATGTATGGTATAGTGTGTATGCCAACACAAGACTTCGAACCTTCCTCTGTCCAGTGACATGCGCAATGCGTTTCTTTCTTTCTTTCTTTCTTTCTTTCTGTCTTCCTTGCCCGTAATGAACAAATGAAATCTGTTCTTTCTTTTCGAACACACTTTACTATACAGCACTTAAGTGTGTAGAACTTGAGTTATTTGCAAATTCTGTGCAAAACGCAACGTCAACTGTCGCAATAACGAAAACTGTAAAAAGTGACAGAAGCTGCTTATGGCTGTCTATGGTGCACATTCCTCCGCGTGACTCTAAAATCAGACAGTGAAGTGAAGTACTGACCAAAAAACATAGTGTGTTGGTGGGTGCGCTTTCCTCTAACGCCCTTCCCCCTTCTTTTCCAATCTCTCTTCTCCTCTAGTTTTTACCCTCTGCATTTCCCTCTAGAGCCATGTAAGTTATCCCTGATGTCTTAATACTGTAGATGTCCTTTCGTCCTGTCCCCTCTTCTTGTCAATGTTTTCCGTGTACTCGTTACCTCTCCGATTCCGCATAGAGCCTCTTAATTCCTCATCACTCCACCTAATTTTCAACATCCCCCTGTAGCACCACATCTCAAAAGTTTCGATTGTCTTCTGTTCTGTTTTACCCACTGTCCATGTTTCACTAACATACAATGCTGTGTTCCAAAGGTACATTCTCAGAAATGTCTTCCTCAAGTTAAGACCTGTGTCTCATACTCGCAGACTTCTCTTGGCCAGGAATGCCATTTTCACCAGTACTAGTGTGTTCTGTATGTCATTGGTTATTTTGCTGCCTAGGAAGCAGAATTCCCTGTCTACTTCATGAGCCACAATTTTAATGTTAAGTTTCTCGCTGTTCTATTTTTGCTATTTCTCTTTACTTTGGTCTTCATTCAATTCATCCACCTGTATTCTGTTGTTAGTCCGCAGCTCGCGGTCTCGCGGTAGCGTTCTCGCTTCCAGAGCACAGGGTCCTGGGTTCGATTCCCGGTGGGGTCAGGGATTTTGACCTGCCTGGAGATGACTGGGTGGTGTTGTGTCGTCTTCATTTTCATCATTCATCCCCATTACGGTCGGAGGAAGGCAATGGAAAACCACGCCCACTAGGACCGTGCCTAGTACGGCACTGCGGGTCTCCCGCATCATTCCCCCACACTCTGTGTGGGACTTCATTATCATCATTCTGTTCTCATTAGCTCGTTCTTTATGTTCAACACACCCTGCAATTTTCTTCACTTTGACTGAGGGTAGCAGTGTCATCAGTGACTCTTATCACTAATATCTTTTCATCGTGAATTTTAATCCCATTCTTGATCCTCCCTCTGATTTCCTTCATTACTTCTCTGATGCAAGAGTATATCCCTGCCTTATACCATTTTTAATCCAAGCCCTTCGTTCTTTGTCTTCCGCCCTCATTGTCCCCACTTGGTTGTTGTAAATATTTTATATTGTCCAGCTTTCCCTATAACTTACCCCCTTTTTGTTTCGAAGACTTTGCATATTTTGCGCTTTTTACAGATCGACAAATCCTATTAAACTGTCTTGATTTTTCTTCACTCTACTTCAGTTACCAACCACAATATCAGAACTGCCTCTGTGGTACCTTTACCTTCCCTAAAGCCAAACTGATCGTCATCTAACTGATTCTCAGTTTTCGTTTCCATCCATCTGTATATTATTCTTGTCAGCAAATTGGGTGCATGAGCTGTTAAGCACTTGTCCACTCTTGCTATCTTCGCAGAGCAATTTTCCCGACAGTCTGGTGGTTTAGCGCCAGCCTCATACATTCTACGTACCAACGTGAATAGTATGTTGTATGTTAACAGGGAACCTAGAAACGACGGAGAAGCTCCATCCCCACTGCAGCCGCAGTGGTCCACAACCCCACGACGACTACCTCAGTCCACTTCACCCCTCCACTGCTCCACACCGAACCCATGGTTATTGTGCAGTTTGGCCCCCAGTGGACCCCCCTCTCCTCCCCCCCCCCCCCATCCCAGGGAACGTCTCGCACCAGACGAGTGTAACCCCTATGTTAGTGTGGTAGAGTAATGGTGGTGTACACGTACATGGAGAACTTGTTTGCACAGCAATCACCAGCATAGTATAGCTGGAGTGGAATAAGGGGAACCAGCCAGCATTCGCCGAGGCAGATCTAAAACCGCCTAAAAACCATCCACAGGCTGGCTGGCTCACCAGACCTCGACACAAGTCCGCCGGGAGGATTCGTGCCGGGGACCAGGCGGTCCTTCCCGCTCCGAAAAGCAGTGCATCAGACCACTCGGCTAACTTGGTGGTCAACATGAATAGTACTTGTGTTGCCACTTCCCACAGTGATTTAAGAAATTACGATGGAACGTTATCTATCCCTCTCGCCTTATTTAATCTTAAGTCTTCCAAAGCTGGATTAAATTCTGATTCGAATACTCTCCTCTATTAAAAATCAAGTTTATATTCCCCCTAGGTATCAGGCTGGCAACCTGCAACATGTTTTCCACCGTTTTAGCCGTTTGATAATATGCGAGACGGCTTTGGTGGTTTTTTTTTCCGGTGCGTTTGGTGGGGGAAGGTGTCGTGAATAATGGGGCGGTGTGTCCGCTTGCTGCGTCGGCGGATAGCGAGTCAACAGTGCAGCGAGCTGCGGAAGGCCGGGATTGTGCTACGTAGCGACCAGGTACGACTCTTAACAAAGGGCTGGCTTGTGCGGACAATGGGCTGTGCGGACAAAGAAAGCCCCGGCCGCCGTCCGCCTCAAGGCTAGACCACGTCGAGAGCGCGGGCGCAGCTCGCATTCGCGGATTACGGCCGTTATTGCGCGAGAGCCGAGCTGCAAGGGCGCGCCCTGCAAGGGCCTGCCCTTCTGCTACTGTATACTGCAGAGCTCGTATAGCGTCCTGCGCCCAACAGCACACAGGGAATACGTGAAGCAGCACATCGAAGGCACTGGGGGGGGGGGGGGGGAATGGGGTCATAGTGATCAACACCTGCTCCCTCCAAAACACATTTCAGTCGAAACGAATATATTGGTTTCCAATATGAAAAGGTTTTTCACAGACTAATAGTCAGAAAATACACTACTTGCCATTCAAATTTCTACACCAAGAAGAAATGCATATGATAAACGGGTATTCATTGGACAGATATATTATACTAGAAGTGACATGTGACTACATTTTCACGCTATTTCGGTGCATAGATCCTGAGCAATCAGAACCCAGAACAACCACCTCTGTCCGTAATAACGGACTTGATACCCCTGGGCAGTGAGTCAAACAGAGCTTGGATGGCGTGTACAGGTACAGCTGCCCATGCAGCTTCAACATGATACCACAGTGCATCATGAGTAGTGATTGGCGTATTGCGACGAGCCAGTTGCTCGGCCACCATTGACCAGACGATTTCAATTGGTGAGAGATCTGGAGAATGCGCTGGCCAGGGCAGCAGTCGATCATTTTCTGTATCCAGAAAGGCCCGTACAGTATCTGCTACATGCGGTCGTGCATTATCCTGCTGAAATGTAGGGTTTGGCAGCGATCGAATGAAGGGTAGATCAACGGTTCGTAACACATCTTAAATGTAACGTCCACTGTTCAAAGTGCCGTCAATGCGAACAACAGGTGACCGAGACGTGTAACCAGTGGCACCCCATACAATCACACCGGGTGATACGCCAGTATGGCGATGACGAATACACGCTTCCAATGTGCGTTCGCCGCGATGTCGACAAACACGGATGCGACCATCATGATGCTGTAAACAGGACGTGGATTCATCCGAGAAAATGACGTTTTGACATTCGTGCACCCACGTTCGTTGTTGAGTACACCATCGAAGGCGCTCCTCTCTGTGATGCAGCGTCAAGGGTAACCACATCCATGGTCTCCGAGCTGATAGTCCATGCTGCTGCTAACATCGTCGAACTGTTCGTGCAGATGGTTGTTGTCTTGCAAACGTCCCCATCTGTTGACTCAGGGTTCGACACGTGGCTGCACGATCCGTCACAGCCATACAGATAAGATGCCTGTCATCTCGGCTGCTAGTGATACGAGGCCGTTGGGATCCAAGCTGGCGTTCCGTATTACCCTCCTGAACCCACCGATTCCATTTTCTGCTAACAGTCATTGAATCACGACCAACGGGAGGAGCGATGTCGCGATACGATAAACCGCAATCGCAATAGGCTACAATCCGACCTTTATCCAAGTCGGAAACGTGATGGTACGCATTTCTGCTCCTTACACGAGGCATCACAACATCGTTCCACCAGGCAACACCTGTCAATTGCTTTTTGTGTACGAGAAATCGGTTGGAAACTTTTCTCATGTCAGCACGTTGTAGGTGTTGCCACTGGCGCCAACCTTGTGTGAATGCTCTGAAGAGCTAATGATTTGCATATCACAGCATCTTCTTCCTATCGGTTAAATTTCACGTCTGTAGCACGTCATCATCGTGGTGTAGCAATTTTAATGGCCAGTAGTGTATGTCGATTTATTCAAGACTACATACTACGGTAGTGTTCTCGCTTCCCACGCACGGGGTCCCGGGTTTGATTCCCAGCGGGTTCAGGGATTTTCTCTGCCTCGAGATGACTGGGTCTTGTTGTGTCATCTTCATCATCATCAATCATCCCCAATACGGTTGGAGGAAGGCAATCGCCCCCTATGCTCCTCGGAATATGGGGCCTCAACATCATCATCACACATATATAAAACAATGGGTCTATGCATGTCAAGGATCTCCTCCTAAACCACTGGATCGACTTCGGGCAAATTTGGCACACAAACAACATACTCTTTAAGTATCAGCACTGTGGGAGTTACACCCTACCAACTCCAATATCAGCAGAGGTATGGACGAAAATGGGTGTTTTCAACCCCTAGAGTATAGGCTGCCTTACATGAAAGGGTTGTTGTGTGAGAAAAGTGAAGGTCTGCCTTATGGACCTGCTTCGTAGGGCATCCTACACATCAGGGGCATAAACAGTTTCCCAACTGCTGATGTGTAGGCTACCCTGCAGATGGATAGGAAGAGGGGGCAGGAGGAACTCGATAGGGAGTGATGGGAAGGAGAAGATGCAGAAGGTGCAGGAGGACACTGACAGAGAGAGGACAAGAGGATATGTACAGAGGTAGTCATAAGAAAGTTTGCCTGAAGAGATGAGGCAGAGCTGATGAGAAAAGAGGAGGAGATGGAGAGGTAGAGAGAGTGGGAAGGAGAAGATGGATAGAGGTTTGCTGTTAACTTTTCTCTTTGAAATAATCGGTCACTTTGCTCATATAAAATACCTGTCTCCTTGAGGAATGTCCTGTTACATTCAGTTCTCCTTGGGTCTTGTTAAAACTTTTTTCTTCATCATCATCATAGACTTGTCTCATGTGGCACACCACAAATTCCTCTCTTGTGCCAACCTTTTCGTCTCCGAGTAGCACTTGCGCCCTATGTCTTCAATTACTTATTGGATGTGCTCCAATCTCGGCCTTCCCCCTACAAGTTTTACCCTCTACAGCTTCTTCTAGTACCATGGAAACTATGTCTTAATACGCTATAATGTGTATCGATGTGTATAAACTTACAAAGCCCAATTAAAACAATTCATCACAATCGTGTGCTTTGTTGTTACCCCCCCTCTCTCTGACCTTGAACGACGATTATTGTTATTGCAAACTAATCCGTGATTGGAAACTGAAGTAGCTTAAAATGGATGGATAAAAGAGTTGAGATCATTGTCATACATGGTATGAGAGAGACCTCACCATTTGCATGGCGACGACTTTGAACGTCGTGTACAGTTCTGCCAATTGGTACAAGAGAAATTACGGGGGATGACAGATTTTTTGCACGCGTTCTATTTAGAGACGAAGCGTCATTCACCAACAGCGGTAACGTAAACCGGCATAATATGCACTATTGGGCAACGGGAAATCCACGATGACTGCGACAAGTGGAACATCAGCGACATTGGCAGGTTAATGTATGGTGCGGCATTATGGGAGGAAGGATAATTGGCCCTCATTTTATCGATGGCAGTCTAAGTGGTGCAATTTATGCTGACTTTTTTCTGTAATGTTCTACCGATGTTGCTACAAGGTGTTTCACTGCATGACAGAATGGCGATGTACTTCCAACATGATGGATGTCCGGCACATAGCTCGTGTACGTTGAAGCGGTATTGAATAGCATATTTCATGACAAGAGGATTGGTCGTCGAAGCACCATACCAAGGCCCGCACGTTCACCGAATCTGACGTCCCCAGATTTCTTTCTGTGGGGGAAATTGAAGGATATTTGCCATCGTGATCCACCGACAACGCCTGACAACATGCGTCAGCGCATTGTCAATGCATGTGCGAAAATTACGGAGGGCGAACTACTCGCTGTTGATAGGAATGTCGTTACACGTATTGCCAGATACATTGAGGTTGACGGACATCATTTTGAGAATTTATTGCATTAATGTTGTATTTAGAGGTAATCACGCTGTAACAGCATGCGTTCTCAGAAATAATAAGTTCACAAAGGTACATGTATCACATTGGAACAACCGAAATAAAATGTTGAAACGTACCTACGTTCTGTATTTTAATTTAAAAAAACCTACCTGTTACCAACTGCCGGCCGTAGTGGTCGAGCGGTTCTAGGCGCCACAGTCTGGAACCGCGCGGCCGCTACGGTCGCAGGTGCGAATCCTGCCTCGGGCATGGATTTGTGTGATGTCCTTAGGTGAGTTAGGTTTAAGTAGTTCTAAGTTTTAGGGGAGTGATGCCTCAGAACTTGCGTCCCATAGTGCTCAGAGCCATTTGAACCATTTTTTGTTACCAACAGTTCATCTAAAATTGTGAGCTATACGTTTGTGACTATTACAGCGCCATCTATCACAAAGCTTGGTATTTTCTCATAGCGGCCATCGAGACGAACCCAATGATGTGTAACAGTAAGGTCTTTGAAGGTCAACGATAGTCACAAAGGTGACATGAAAGTCGATTTACAGAAGTTGTTCGAAGTCATGACCATTGTTATCAATGCAGTGCTGCAATTTTCTTGTCATGGATTGATTGGTATTCCTTTTCACATCGGCACTTGTCGAAGCACGTGCTCTGACAATTCCCTCTCGCATATCTTCAGCTGTAGTTGGAACGTTTTGGTACTTTCAACATTGCAGCCCTGTCAGCAATCGTGATGATCTAATATATAAGAAACTATCAGCCTCGATTGCGGTAATGAAACCAACCTTTGCCTAGGTTCCAGCCCAAGTAATTTAGCCTTCTTCAGAAGATAAACCTGATTCTATAATATGTATACGAGGGCATGCTCTAGACATAAAACTAAATCAGTCTGAATAGGCGTAGTCCCATTTTAAAAATGCGGTACATAGGTACTAAGTCACCACCAAGACTTAACTGAAGCTCCGGCGAGTTCCTCGTCTCCATGGACACTGTGCGGTGGGCCTCGGGAGCTCACGTGACCTCGTTAGTAACTTTCCTTTGCCGGGTATGTTTCCGATGCGTTAAAGGTCCTGTTGTTCTAAATTTATCATACACATATTTAAGTGTACGACGTGCATGGTGAGTACGTTGAGGATATATTTCAGCGTATAAGTCTCTAGCTCTCACTGAATTTCGTTGGCATTCTCCGTAAATGAAAAGCATACCGAGTTGTTCTTCGAAGGAACACATCGTTCACATTCGCTTGATTCGACGATATTAGTCTTACCGTTCCTATTAGTGTTGTATTGCGAAACGGGCGAATGGTGTTTACATGTCAATGGCACTTTAGTTGGATACGCCGTAGTCGGCGAATATTTGCTATTTGCACGATATACGAGAGAGAATTGTCAGAACATGTGCTTCCATACGTGCCGATGTGATACAGAATACCACTCAATCCTTGATAAGAAGATTGCAGCACTGCACTGATACCAGTGGTCATCACTTCGAAAACCTTCTGTAAATGGACGTTCGTGCCACCTTTTTGACCTTCGTTGACCTTCAAAGACCTTACTGTTACACATCATTGAATTCGTCTCGATGGCCGCTAGCAGAAAATAAGTACCAAACTATAGCATCCCATTTGAGAAAAACAAAATTAACCATCATATCTTTGACGCGACCCCACCTAGCAACAAAAAACCAGCGTCATATTATGGCCCTCGTTGTCCTATGCAACATTTGTCCCACAAACTTTTCAGCTACTATCATACTTTGTGAGTTATTCTAGGTGGCAATTGTTAGTGGCTCACGCTGTATATCATATGGCTGAAGAGCGTACAAGTTCAAATGGTTCAAATGGCTCTGAGCACTATGGGACTCAACATCTTAGGTCATAAGTCCCCTAGAACTTAGAACTACTTAAACCTAACTAACCTAAGGACATCACACACACCCATGCCCGAGGCAGGATTCGAACCTGCGATCGTAGCAGTCCCGCGGTTCCGGACTGCAGCGCCAGAACCGCTAGACCACCGCGGCCGGCAGCGTGCAAGTTATTGCTAAAAAAATGTTCTGGGGGGGGGGGGGGACGAAAATCTAGTGTTGGATTTGTTCCTGTGGGGGAAGCCTAGCCAACTTTTTAATTTCTGTGTTGGAGTGGATAGATATCTTCCCCATGGGAACTATTTTTCTCCAAAAATCTCCGCTCTGTTTCATTATGTTGACGGACATAATAAACACAAATTTACGTGCTTCTAGAAAGTGGGACGCATCCTCAGTAGGAAGTATCCAAGAGCGGGTGCGTATCTATAACAGGGTGGGGATATATGTATCCTAAACTTTGTGTTGTACTGCACGACGTGACGAAAGTTCAAATGGTTCAAATGGCTCTGAGCACTATGCAACTTGATTTCTGAGGTCAACAGTCGCCTAGAACTTAGAACTAATTAAGCCTAACTAACCTAAGGACATCACACACATCCATGCCCAAGGCAGGATTCGAACCTGCGACCGTAGCGGTCGCTCGGCTCCAGACTGTAGCGCCTAGAACCGCACGGCCACTCCGGCCGGCCGTGACGAAAGTGATGTAGGGTGGTGTGATTGCGTGGTCACGTTATACCACGTGACAGTATGTATAATTCTGCTTTACTTGACAAGCTGCATAATATGTAACGAATTGGGAATACATATACATAAAAATTCTTAATTCTATTATTACATGATTGCAGAACAATCATTGGAAGCACTTACTTTGATAAAATATCTAGGAGTATTTGTGCGGACGCATTTAAAGTACAACGACCCCATGAAATTAATCATGGATAAGGCAGATAGCAGCCTGAGAGTCATTGGAAGAATCGTGAGGAAATGTACGCCATCAACAAAGGAAGTTGCTCATCAGTACGAGATCTGTACCAGACAGGACTGGCCAAGGAAACAGAGAACATAAGATACAAAGAAGAGAAGCACGTTTCGTTACAGGTTCATTTAGCAACCGCGATAGCATCACAGAAACGCTCACCCGACTTCAGTGGCAGACACTGCAAGAGAGGCTCTCTGCATCACAGTCCGGTCTATTTTTAAAGTTCCCACAAGAGTCAACCAGCATGTTGTTTCATCCTACGAGTATCTCGTTAAGAGACATGAAGATAAAGCTAAGCAGATTCGATCCCACCATTTAAGTCATTCTTCTTGCGAACGATACGCGACTGACACAGGGAGAAGGGAAAGTGACCTTCTACACTAAGTACCCTCCGCCACACACCCTAATGTCCCTTGCCGAGTGCAGATGTAAATGTAGATGCAGATGACGCTAGAACTGGGGTTTGTGTGAAGCGCGCTGTTTCCGTGTTTCTCGGCAGACACCCCACACCACAACCTCTGCTGTAGTGCCATGATGTGGCCAAATGACAAAAACCTGTGATAAATCTTTGTCCGTCTTCCGCTTGAATTCCCCTTATAAACAAAATTTGCGACTAGAATCACAGCCACGATTCACCACTTTTTTCCGTGAGAAAGGTTACGTCTGGAACAGGTAGACAGCGATAGATGAAGCAGGAATGGTAACGAAAAAGCGACCGTGTGGCAGGCGGCCACAGACCGCTCCATTATGTGCGGTCAGGGGCTGGCGACCGCAGTTCGCTCAATGAAACTAATCAGCGGGATTGCATGCTGTGTGCTCGCTAGGGCGTGGCGTTCAGCGTTTACGGCAGTAAGTAATTTTCTCACCTTTTTAAAAGTATTGTCCCCCACGTGCTGGAGAAGTATGCGTCTAACAAAAATATAGATGTGGGAAAGGATCCACCTTGGTACAACGAACATATTTGGAAGTTGCTGAGAAAGCAGAGAATTTTGCACAGTCGTTTTAAACTTAGTCGCCGCGCGGGATTAGCCGAGGGGTCTCAGGCGCTGCAGTCACGGACTGTGCGGCTGGTCCCGGCGGAGGTTCGAGTCCTCCCTCGGGAATGGGTGTGTGTGTTTGTCCTTAGGATAATTTAGGTTACGTAGTGTGTAAGCTTAGAGACTGATGACCTTTGCAGTTAAGTCCAATAAGATTTCACACACATTTTTTGAAAAACTTAAGTCACTGCCCCGCTGACAACAGAAATTATGTGAAATGAAAGCAGCTGTCGAAAGGTCAATGAGAGACCTTTTAACGAATTTCAAAACAATATCTGCAGATTCTAAAAATAACCCCAAAAAATTTTGGTCGTACATAAAATCTATGAACGCTACCAATAATTCAGTACCTTCTCTTTTGAGAGTACGGGTAATGTAACATTGATGATAAACAGAGGGCCGAAATTCTAAACTTAACTTGCAGAAACTCGTTTACGGTAGAGGACTGCAGCACCATTCCCCCTTTCATTTATCGAACAAACGCAGTGATGACTGACATAGTGTTTAGTGTATCTGGGATTGTAAAACAGTTAAGATCCTTAGACGCCAGAAAGACACCTGGCCCAGATGGTATCCCCGTAAGATTATATGTTGACTATGCTACAAATATAGCACCATTCTTATCCATCATCTATCGGAAATCATTGGAACAGCGGAAAGTTCCACGGGACTGGAAGAAGGCATAGGTCATAGCAATCTATAAAAAGGGTAGAAAATCGGATGCACATAATTACCAGCCAATTTTACTGACATCTATTTGTTGTAGAATCATGCAACATATTTTGTGTTCAGAAATAATGACCTTTCTAGACTCTCAGAAGCCGGTCGCGGTGTTCTAGCGGTTCTGGCGCTGCAGTCCGGAACCGCGGGACTGCTACGGTCGCAGGTTCGAATCCTGCCTCGGGCATGGGTGTGTGTGATGTCCTTAGGTTAGTTAGGTTTCAGTAGTTCTAAGTTCTAGGGGACTTATGACCTAAGATGTTGAGTCCCATAGTGCTCAGAGCCATTTGAACCATTTGACTCTCAGAAGCTCGTCTGCAAAAACCAGCACGGTTTTAGGAAACAGCGGTCATTCGAGACACATCTCGCCCCCTTTGTGCATGATATACAGCAGGCTCTAGATACCGGCTCCCAGGTTGATGCCATATTTCTATACTTTCGAAAGGCTTCGACTCAGTTCCGCACTGTCGTTTGCTCCAAAAACTGTGCGCTTACTGTCTATCCGATGTCATAAGAGGGTTGGATAGAAAGTTTTCTAACAGACAGGAAACAGTATGTCGTCCTGAATGGGGTGACTTCAACAGAAACAAGAGTAACTTCAGGTGTGTCCCAGGGGAGCGTAATAGTTTCTCTGCTTTTTACGATTTACATAAACGGTCTGGTTGATGGTATTGACAGCGGCCTTTGACTGTTTGCCGATGATGCTGTAGTCTACACGAAAGTAGTATCACACGAAAGTTGTGAACAAATCAATGATGATTGCAGAAAATAAATGTGTGGTGTAATGACTGGCAGTTATCTCTCAATATTAGTAAGTGTAACCTACTGTGTATAACAAGGCGAAAATCCCGATTAATGTACGAGTACAAAGTAAATGCCCAGTCTTTGGAAGCGGTAACATCCGTCGAGTACCTGGGTCTGACTATTCGAAATGCTCTCAAGTGGAATGATCAGATTACATAAGTAACGGGCAAGGTGAACTCTAGATTGTGGTTTATTGGTAGAATCCTGAAAGCACGCAGTCCTTCAACAAAAGCAATAGCTTACAATGCGTTAGTTCCTCCAGTCTTAGAGTCTCGTTCGTCTATATAGGACGCATACCAGTTGGGTCTGATTCAAGAGATTGGGAAGGTCCAAAGAAGAACGGCAAGATTCGTGACTGGTACATTGAGCCATCGCGAGAGCGTTACAAATCTAATAGAAAGTTTGAAGTGGGACACACTTGCAGATAGACAACCCGCTAAACACGAGGGGCTACTCACAAAATTCCGAAATCTGATCTTCTCCGAGGATGTAGAACATGTATCATTAACAGCAACTTTCAAATCGCGCAATGATAACCATTCAAAGATAAGGGAAATTAGAGCTCGTACTGAGGCGTTCAGGCAGTCATTTTTCCTTCACGCGATCCGCGTGTGGAAGAGAGAGAGAGAGAGAGAGAGAGAGAGAGAGAGAGAGAGAGAGAGAGAGTGTGGAGAGAGTGAGAGAGTGGGAGGGAGGGAGGGGAGAATGACATTGGCACTAATTGTGCCCTCCGCCACACACCGCTTGGAGGCTAGCAGAGTATATATGTAGATGTAGAAATGTGCGTGGTTACGTTTCGCTATGTTAGACCTTGTCCACCGTGCACGCTAAGTAGTATTTGCAGAACTGTTCATGAAATACACTGAGGCGACAAAAGTCAGGCGTTACCCCATAATATCGTGTAGTGCAGCATCTCGACATGTGGCATGAACTCAAAAAGTCATTGGAAATCCCCTGCAGAAATACTGGACCATGCTGCCTCTATAGCCGTCCACAAATGAGGAAGTGTTGCCCATGCAGGCTTTTGTGCACGGACTGACCTTCTGTATATGTCCCATAAATGTTCGATGGGGCGATCTGTGTGCCCAGATCAATCCCTCTAATTGTCCAGAATGTTCTTCAATCGCGAAAAATTGCGGCTGGTGACATGGAGTATTGTTGTTGGGGAACGTGAAGTCCATTAATGACTGCAGATGGTCTCCAAGTGGCCGAACATAACCATTTCCAATCAATGATAGGTTCAATTGGATCAGAGGACCGAGTCCGTTCCATCTAAGCAAGGTCCACACCAATGTGGAGCTCCCGCCAGCTTGCACAGTATCTCGGGTCCATGGCTTCCTATGGTCTGCACCACACTTTGACGTATCGAAATCGGAACTCATCTGACCAGACCACGGATTTCCATTGACCTAGGGTCCAACCGTTACGGTCACGAGTCCAGGACAAGCGCTGCAGGCGATGTCGTGCAGCTGGCAAACGCACTCGCATCGGTCGTCTGCTGCCACAGCCCATTAACGCACAAATTTCGCTGCACTGTTGAAACGTCCCCTTAGAACAATTATACATGACTGTGCTTAAACTGACACACAATATTTTTTAGCGCAACGCAATCTGACTTTCAGAAATCCCTACAAAGGAATGGCCCTGACTAACATTAACCTGTACCTTTCACAAATCACTTACCTCACAAAAATCTTCGTTACTGGAACTACTGCAATACAGCGAGCGCCACTACTGCCAGCTAAATAAAAGATTCAAACTACTGAAGGCACTAACTACTGATAGGGATAGTTAGCAAATGAAAGATTTTAATAGAGAACAAACAATGTATTTACCTTAATAATCATAATATATATAGAAGTTCATGCCATCCAGTATTACAAATTTCAAATCTCCGCCATCTCTCTCCCCACATTCACCACTGCTGGCGGCTCACCTCCAACTGCGCAACGCTACGCGCTGTTCACATCCAGCTGCCGCTGCCCAACACTACAATGGCAGACAACAATGCAAACTAGCCACAGACTGCACACAGCACAGCCAGTGATTTTCATACAGAGCGCTACGTAACGTTGCCAATAAGAAAACATAAACAGCCTACTTACACTGTGCTATCGGGTACGTTCGTCATACGTCCCACATTGATTTCTGCGGTTACTTCACGCACTGTTGCTTCTGTGTTTGAACTGACAACTCTGCACAAACGCCGGTACTCTCAGTATTTATGTGACGGCCGTCAGCCACCGTATTGCCCGTTGTGAGAAGTAATGCCTGAAATTTGGCATTCTCGGCTCACACTGTGGATCTCAGAATATTGAATTCCCTAAAGATTCACGAAATGGAATGTTCCATGCGTCCAGCTTTAACTACCATTCCATGTTCAAAATCTGTCAATTTTCGTCGTGCCGCCATAGCTATTTTACTGTAACAGTGAGCATGCACATCTATGTTTGATGTTTCATTCAAATATTTAACGAAAAATAAGTTAAAGAATACACTCATGATTAACCGTAGCTATCACAAATATTACAACTAGCTAGCAATCGCACGACGCAGGGAACTATTCTTTCTTGTAAGAAGTAAACAGTTTTGGTTCAGCCTTGCCAATATATGTGTGTACGTAGTATATCATTCACACGCAAGTCTCCGAAGTGGAGTGAACTAAAAAGACTTGCAATACGGCAGCCGAACCCCGAAAGTGGAAATCCCGGCCAATAAATGCCATAGGATCATTTCATTTTCATTCCGAGCACTTAAAAGTGTACTCAGTGTCTCTGAAACACTATGTGCTGCACGACGGACATTACGTTCTGCTGTGGCACTTCATTTGCACCGCAATGATACACGATTACTCTTGTAATCCACAGTTAAGTAAAATTAAAACAGTGCAACCCTCGGTCGCGAAAATGAAAGACTTCATTCTTGTGACAGAGGGCTGCACTGTTTTAATTTTACTTTGTAACGGTCGCTGAAAACGCTGCCATGTTTAAAGGTTTAAGAACCACAGTTAAGTATTTTGTAAAGGGTTCACAGGATCGCTTACATTTCTCCACCGTTCCACTCATGTATGAACTTCGAGAAAAAATCCTTAATGTACGATTTCTAATTTGTCTTATATTATTACAGTTGTAATATCATCCTTTGGACGGAGATCATCATCATAAACTAAAGGCTATGCCTTGCCGATTTAGCCACGTCCCTCTCTCCATTGTCATCCTGTTCAACTCTTCATACGATTTTATCCCCATATCTTCTTTGATCTTATTAAAATACGTTGCTCTTGGCCTGCCTGGTTTTTTCGCTAAAACTTATCCTTCAAATACATTTTTAGGAACTGGTTGTATCTCATTATGTGCCGTATCATTTTTGATTTTCTCCTTCCTATATAATTTAGGAGCGTTCTGTTCTCATTCACTTGTGTTACGACCTGTTCATTACTTTTTCTATCTACGCAGATTGTTTTTGTCATTCTTCTCCATATCCACATTTCCATTGCTTCCAGTCTCTCTTTCTCTGCCTTTCACAGAGTCCACGCTTCACGTCAGTATGTTAAGACACTCCAGACAAAAGTTTTGGCAAACTTTTTCCTGCTTTCTAGGCTTATATGATTGTCAGTTAGTAAACCCCTTTTATTTTGGAAAGCTTGCTTTGCCAAGGCTATTCTTGTCTTTATATCTGCGATACATTTATTGTCGTCAGTGATTGTGCTCCCCAAACAGCATAAGTTCTCAAACTGCTCTAGAACATCATCTTCTAGTTTAATATTGACTTTACCATTTTCTTTAGTCTTCCCTACAACCATAGTTTTTGATTTCTTCTTATTTATTTTTAGATTAAATTCTCTTAGGATTTTGGCAAATTTTAGCAGCGGCGGTGGCAAGAAAAATAGTTCTTATTCGGAGGAAAAAAGATGGTGGTTGAAATGTGGAAGTAACGCGTCGCAGTGAAAAAGTGTTTGTTTTAATTGTTTTAATATTGTGTCATCAACTCGTACCCCTGCCCCCTCCCCCCCCCCCCCCCAACAACCTCAAGGAAAGGAAGAAAAACTTCCGTGACACTCTTTCCCCTAATTCGCTATACCACATAGTCATTTGCTTTCTTTCAGCTTTTCCCATGTCCTCCGTGAATCCCGTCAGGTAATGATGTCACAATGCTCACAGACATTAAAGGAGAAGTCGAGGTAGTAATGGCAGTCTCCGTAGTAGACTTCTTGGGTCTTCTAAGAGCTGTCACAACAACCCAACATTTGAAACTTCCTGGCAGATTAAAACTGTGTGCCCGACCGAGACTCGAACTCGGGACCTTTGCCTTTCGCGGGCAAGTGCTCTACCAACTGAGCTACCGAAGCACGACTCACGTCCGGTACTCACAGTTTCATATCAGCGCACACTCCGCTGCAGAGTGAAAATCTCATTCTGGAAACATCCCCCAGGCTGTGGCTAAGCCATGTCTCCGTAATATCCTTTCTTTCAGGAGTGCTAGTTCTGCAAGTTTCGCAGGAGAGCTTCTGTAAAGTTTGGAAGGTAGGAGACGAGGTACTGGCAGAAGTAAAGCTGTGAGTACCGGACGTGAGTCGTGCTTCGGTAGCTCAGTTGGTAGAGCACTTGCCCGCGAAAGGCAAAGGTCCCGAGTTCGAGTCTCGGTCGGGCACACAGTTTTAATCTGCCAGGAAGTTTCATATCAGCGCACACTCCGCTGCAGAGTGAAAATCTCATTCTGGAACCCAACATTTGTTTCACCTTCACCACAGCATGCGAAGTTTCCCCGTTACCTTGTTCATATTTGTAATGAGATATTAGCAGTAAGAGACAGCGAGAGGGAGACGTGACAGTGAGGGGAGAGTATAGAACTACGGCAGAACGAAGGGGACTGTGGCCGTCGCACAGGAGACACTGATAGAGGCGCAAAGAGATAATGGCAATGAGTTGGGCTGAATGCGTCAGGCTCGTTTAAATAAACAGGAGCTCCCATAGGAGCTTTTTATCGCTGGTCTACAAATACCTGCGTCTGTATCATACTCCCAGTTTTGCAGTGAGGAATAAAAATAATCGTAACACTGCAACCGTCTACTCCGTTAGAAACTATGGACCGCGCCTTCAGTCAAGCCACAGAATTCAAAAAGAAAAGAGCCAAAGTTGTGGTGTCACCGCCAGACACCACACTTGCTAGGTGGTAGCCTTGAAAGCGGCCGCAGTCCGTTAGTATACGTCGGACCCGCGTGTCGCCACTGTCAGTGATTGCAGACCGAGCGCCGCCACACGGCAGGTCCAGAGACACTTCCTTAGCACTCGCCCCAGTTGTACAGCCGACTTTGCTAGCGATGGTCCACTGACAAATTACGCTCTCATTTGCCGAGACGATAGTTAGCATAGCCTTCAGCAACGTCATTTGCTACGACCTAGCAAGGCGCCATTACCAGTCGCTATTGATGCTGTAAAACATGTACCGTCAAGAGCGATGTTCACCAATTATGGATTAAAGTTAAGTATTCCAGCAGCTACGTACGTTCTTTGCTACTATAAATTCCTTGTCCTGTTCCAGACCTCACGCCAGCCTGCGTGAGCTTAAACGCGTACCTTTCGGCTTCCTCATAGTGGGTTGGCTGTCTTGCCAATCCACAACAAAAGTGACAGAGGTGCTTCTGCTAGTACGCCGTAAACAGCCTGGCAGTTAGGTACGACCGCTGGGGTCAGCACGTTAACGACTCGCTGGCAGCGGTGTGTGCCCATTCCAGCGCTCCGTCCCACCACGTCATCCCTGCCCACACACGGCGACGTTAAACTTGTCCCGCGGCTCGTCAGACAACGCCCACAGCCACGCCCTCTAGTTAAGCCCCTGCGACGCTAATAACGGCTCGACAATTTCCGATTGACGTCCTCCACCGCTCTGAAACTGGTTCCCGGAGAAAATAAATTTGTCCGCTCCTGTGTGAGGCGCTCATTAAGGTAACAGCAACGTACACACTGAAATATTTGTAGACTCATCCTTTCACCAGTTTGGACTTCCATGTGATGAAAAAAAAAAAAACTGGATAAGTTGCGAGCAGCACTCGCTCTCTGAGGGTTCCGTAGAAGCTAAATCCACACTCATGCTCATTAATTACGGATAATTGCAGAATGTGGTGCCACACAACCTGGCACTACACAAAACTGGCGCTAATAGCATAGGAACATAGGGAACACACGCGACACAGATCTGTAAGTCCACGGTATTGGTGATAAGTTGAGGAAACCGTCCCGAAACACGTGTGCTACAAAACGCCACTGTTTCCTGCGCATGTACCCCGACATCAGTATGGGATATGATCACCATGCACACGTGCACAGGCCGCACAACGGGTTGGCATACTCTGGATTAGGTTCAAATGGCTCTGAGCGCTATGGGACTCAACTGCTGTGGTCATCAGTCCCCTAGAACTTAGAACTAATTAAACTTAACTAACCTAAGGACATCACACACATCCATGCCCGAGGCAGGATTCGAACCTGCGACCGTAGCAGCAGCGCGGCTCCGGACTGGAGCGCCTAGAACCGCACGACCACCGCGGTCGGCTCTGGATTTGGTGGTAGAGCAGCTGTTGCGGTATAGCCACCCATTCTTGCCTGTCGGAGCTCCTGAAGCGTCCTACGCGTTTGAAGACGTGCAGCGATGCGTCGACCGAGAGCATCCCAGACGTGCTCGATGAGGTTTAGGTCTGGAGAACATGCAGGCCATTCCATTCACCTGGTATCTTCTGTTTCAAGGTACTCCTCCACGATGACAGCTAGGTGGGGCCGTGCGTTATCATCCTTCCGGACGAAGGTGGGACCGACTGCACCTCTGAAAAGGCGGACGTACTGTGCAAAATGACGTCCCGATACATCTGACCTGTTACAGTTCGTCCGTCAAAGACATGCGGGGGTGTACGTGCACCAATCATAATCCCACCCCACACCATCAAACCACGACCTCGATACAGGTCCCTTTCAAGGACATTAAGGGATTGGTATCTGGTTCTTGGTTCACGCCAGATGAAAACCCAGCAAGAATCACTGTTCAGACTACGGTCCAATGGCAATGTACTGTGTTTTTGACACCAGGCTTTACGGGCTCTCCTGTGACCAGGGGTCAGTGGAATGGACCTAGCAGGTTTCCGGGCGGATAAATCGTGTCTGTTCAGTCGTCTGTAGACTGTGTGTCTGGAGACAGTTGTTCCAGTGGCTGCGGTAAGGTCCCGAGCGAGGCCACCTGCAGTACTCCGTAGCCGTCTGCGGCCACTGATGGTGAGGTATCGGTCTTCTTCTGGTGTTGTACGCTGCGGACGTCCCGTACTGTAGCGCCTGGACACGTTTCCTGTCTGCTGGAATCGTTGCCATAATCTTGAGATCACACTTTGTGGCACACGGAGGGCCCGTGCTACGACCTGCTGTGTTTGACCAGCCCCCAGTCGCTCTAGTATTCAATATGTGTTATTTGAGGCATTTTCAACACACAGTCACCCTTAGCACGTCTGAAAACGTCTGCACACCTTCTCGCTGCACCGTACTCTGACATGCACCAACACACCTCTGCGTATGTGGACTGCTGCCAGCGCCACCGTGCGACGACCGCAGGTCAGATGCACCGCATGGTCGTACCCCGAGGTGTTTTAAACCCGCAAACCGCCCACCAGAGCGTTGTTTCACCATGTATCAGCGTTATCCTTAATTTATGAGCACGAGTGTATAATACTATATAGAAACAAGTTGTAGTTTGATGTTGTTGTTAGACGTCGCAAATAGTTTTTAACGGATTTCTTCAAATTTTTACGCGATACCTTAATGAACGTGGGACGGGTATAGGCTGAACATTTTTAATAATAAACCGCAAAGCTTTTCAGTAAAAAATCTCGCAATATTCTTGAGCGAATTACTTCAAATTTTTACACGATTAGTAAACATTGGGACCAATATACGTTAGTCTTTTGAAATATATGCAGTAGGCTATACAAATGTATACTACTATTACATAAAGACAGAGCCGACGTCGAAAGTTGTTACTAAAAGTCTCAAAAAGTTCTTTATAAATGTACTTCAAAGTTTGCACAGTACTCTAATAAACGTTCAGCATCCAGTGACGCCTATTGGCTGAGGATGACACTATCTACGGTATTAATAAGGTGCTCAGGAAAGTCTTTCATTTCCACTATTTTCAGCAAGTGGGGTCATTTTACCTTATCGAAGGTTCTCTCGCAATCAGTATATGCTAGATGAGTTCCTAAGCCAAATTCCTGACGTTCCCGGCAGAAATAGCCAACAATGCTGAAGCATGGAAAATAAGCGATTAAACGTGTCGTCAGTTTGGGAGTAGAGAGCGTGCAAAATTCCAGCAACAACAACTCTAACCCAGCTGTGCATCGAATCGAACCGAGATTGTGTGGCAGAGACTGGTAACTCAGTCCATGCGGTTAAACCGAAAATAAATAATTTAATAATGATAGTGGCTGGCGAGTGGGAGAGTGTTAGCGCCTCGGCAGTCCCTGATAAGATATTTTCAATGAGTGAGATGTATGGAGAACGTGCTCACCATGGCAAGAGTCGAACACTCTCTGTAAAGGTAACAACAGTATGGGCAACATGTGGTCTTCCTTTATCTTGTTGAAAGATAACCTCAGACAGACCTCGAATACATCTACATCTACATCTACATTTATACTCCGCAAGCCACCCAACGGTGTGTGGCGGAGGGCACTTTACGTGCCACTGTCATTATCTCCCTTTCCTGTTCCAGTCGCGTATGGTTCGCGGGAAGAACGACTGTCTGAAAGCCTCTGTGCGCGCTCTAATCTCTCTAATTTTACATTCGTGATCTCCTCGGGAGGTATAAGTAGGGGGAAGCAATATATTCGTTACCTCATCCAGAAACGCACCCTCTCGAAACCTGGCGAGCAAGCTACACCGCGATGCAGAGCGCCTCTCTTGCAGAGTCTGCCACTTGAGTTTGTTAAACATCTCCGTAACGCTATCACGGTTACCAAATAACCCTGTGACGAAACGCGCCGCTCTTCTTTGGATCTTCTCTATCTCCTCCGTCAACCCGATCTGGTACGGATCCCACACTGATGAGCAATACTCAAGTATAGGTCGAACGAGTGTTTTGTAAGCCACCTCCTTTGTTGATGGACTACATTTTCTAAGGACTCTCCCAATGAATCTCAACCTGGTACCCGCCTTACCAACAATTAATTTTATATGATCATTCCACTTCAAATCGTTCCGCACGCATACTCCCAGATATTTTACAGAAGTAACTGCTACCAGTGTTTGTTCCGCTATCATATAATCATACAATAAAGGATCCTTCTTTCTATGTATTCGCAATACATTACATTTGTCTATGTTAAGGGTCAGTTGCCACTCCCTGCACCAAGTGCCTATCCGCTGCAGATCTTCCTGCATTTCGCTACAATTTTCTAATGCTGCAACTTCTCTGTATACTACAGCATCATCCGCGAAAAGCCGCATGGAACTTCCGACACTATCTACTAGGTCATTTATATATATTGTGAAAAGCAATGGTCCCATAACACTCCCCTATGGCACGCCAGAGGTTACTTTAACGTCTGTAGATGTCTCTCCATTGAGAACAACATGCTGTGTTCTGTTTGCTAAAAACTCTTCAATCCAGCCACACAGCTGGTCTGATATTCCGTAGGCTCTTACTTTGTTTATCAGACGACAGTGCGGAACTGTATCGAACGCCTTCCGGAAGTCAAGGAAAATGGCATCTACGTGGGAGCCTGTATCTAATATTTTCTGGGTTTCATGAACAAATAATGCGAGTTGGGTTTCACACGATCGCTGTTTCCGGAATCCATGTTGATTCCTACATAGTAGATTCTGAGTTTCCAAAAACGACATGATACTCGAGCAAAAGACATGTTCTAAAATTCTACAACAGATCGACGTCAGAGAGATAGGTCTATAGTTTTGCGCATCTGCTCGACGACCCTTCTTGAAGACTGGGACTACCTGTGCTCTTTTCCAATCATTTGGAACCTTCTGTTCCTCTAGAGACTTGCGGTACACGGCTGTTAGAAGGGGGGCAAGTTCTTTCGCGTACTCTGTGTAGAATCGAATTGGTACCGAGGGACAGGTACCGAGCGTAATGCGTCAGAAACGTAACGGCGTGCCTGCGTGTGCGCTCTTTCGAAACTGTAGTAAAACGTAATTTTACTTTCATTGTGTGGAGCAGTCTTACTACTTTTTGAGCTTTTATCAAGCCCAGTATTTCTCTTTGACTGCGCGAAAGAAGAATAGGTGGCACAAAAGAGGTAGTCCTATTGCACTGGGGAATGGCGATGTGAATGGAATAACAAGATTTCCGATCTGAGGAAACAACATAACAGTTGCGTTAAAAACCAATTGCTCTGTGCAGCAATGGTGCAGTGGTGTAATTGCGAGTATTCATGCCTGGGCAAGGAGACTTGGGTTACAGTGTTGACAGTGGCACAGATTTCAATTCATTTCTTCAGCTTCCGCCACTACCATAGATAAAGATGAGACGCAAATGTGTCACGGGAAATTTAATTGTAAGATATTTTTACAGGCCAATATTTCGATGTTTCTTCCCTCGAAATATGGATACTTTTGTCTATATATCAAGGGCCAGTAATGATATCTTTTTAAAATATCGGTATATCGGATTGCTGATATTTTTCAAAATATCAACAGTCCTTATGCAGATGCACATGTAGATGTTGATATGGATGTATCCAACAGCACCCCATCCCATCGCTTCAGGTGCTGTGTCCACATGACGATGAAGCATCACGATGTCCGTTCTCCTCTGAGCCTCCATACTCGGTTACATCCATCGTAATTCTGCACAGAGAACCAGGGCTCGACGGAGTTGACTCTGTGCTACTCCTGTGTCCGCTCTTCTCGCTGGACGCACCATTGTTGGCACACCTGTATCTCCTGTCGCGGCAATGATATCCGCAATAGTGGTCACAATACAAGCAGTCGGCAGTCGGGAGTGCTTCGTGCGACGTCCCAATATCAGTGTCGACACTTGTCACGCTGCTAACAAGGTTATTTCTTGACCCAAGGGACTGTAAGTGACTTGCGTGTACGATCCCGTGGAACACAGTGAGTAACTCCTCTCGGGCGCTAGGCGCGTAGGTCCGTTGACATCCTGCATAGCGTTGAGTGCAGCTCCCTGAAGCCACTGACACAATATTCACCACAGCCGACACATTCGTTCTGAAAGAATCAGCAACTGTACTGATACTTAAAACAATTCCAATTTATTCTTCTGTCTCGGTTGCACATTTTTAAGTACGTGGACATGCCTCGATATCTTTTCATCAACTTCAGATTCAAAACAAAGTAAAACTCAATTCATACCTTTCAAATGGCTCTGAGCGCTATGGGACTTAACATCTGAGGTAATCAGTGCCCCAGAACTTAGAACTACTTAAACCTAAGGACATTACATACATCCATGCCCGAGGCAGGAATCGAACCTGCAACTGTAGCGGTGGCGCGGTTCCAGACTGAAGCGCCCAGAACCGCTCGGCCACACCGACCGGTCAATTCATAAAGTCTAATATTTTAAAATAGGCACAAAACAATTGCATATAAATACAGAATTTACCTGAGTCGTTGCATTAGCAACCTGTTTAGTGTATGTCAGAACATATCAGAGCACTGTGTTTCGCAACTGCGACCAGTGTTTTGAATTAGTATATGGTGGAGGTAGGGGAAAGGGATGGCGGAAGGGGAAAGAGGGGACGAAGGATAGAATGGAGTGAGGGTGATTAGCAGAAGGGAAAGGTATCAGTGAGTGCGAGTGGTAGTCACGTCACGAGTATAATAAGGGGGACAGAGAGCGGAGAAAGAAGGCAGGGACGAGATCGGAGAGGGGGCTGGAAAGGATGTTTTGGTTTAACAGGACAGGGTCTTATACTACACTTGCAAAAACCCAGTTATGTAAAAAAATTCGTTAATATATGAAAACTGTAGACCAAGGGATGTGTAGACCTGTAAAAGGGGCATTAATAGTAAATTAGAAAAGTCAAAATAAAGTAACTGAACCTGAATTGGTGCCTTAAAATATGAAAAGTGTGAAACATTGCATATTCACTAGACAGTCGTAGGATCCCGACCAATGCATGCAGCAGTATCATGGACAGTGTAAGTGAGTTGCCTTTACTTGTGTGTGTGTGTGTGTGTGTTATCGTAAATACAAACCTGGGAATGTGAAATCACAAACTAAATGTGCCACAGAGCTCAAAGCCAAATCGCTTACATGAAACTGAAAAGAATCCTGTGTGTGTGTGTGTGTGTGTATGTGTGTGTGTGTGTGTGTGTGTGTACCGTCCTTATTCATAAGCAAATAAATAAGCAAACCAATAATTACAAGCTCAGTAGACTTGGTCAGCGTGAACCCTTTGAAAACAACGTAAATATATATATACACTCCTGAAATTGAAATAAGAACACCGTGAATTCATTGTCCCAGGAAGGGGAAACTTTATTGACACATTCCTGGGGTCAGATACATCACATGATCACACTGACAGAACCACAGGCACATAGACACAGGCAACAGAGCATGCACAATGTCGGCACTAGTACAGTGTATATCCACCTTTCGCAGCAATGCAGGCTGCTATTCTGCTATTCTCCCATGGAGACGATCGTAGAGATGCTGGATGTAGTCCTGTGGAACGGCTTGCCATGCCATTTCAACCTGGCGCCTCAGTTGGACCAGCGTTCGTGCTGGACGTGCAGACCGCGTGAGACGACGCTTCATCCAGTCCCAAACATGCTCAATGGGGGACAGATCCGGAGATCTTGCTGGCCAGGGTAGTTGACTTACACCTTCTAGAGCACGTTGGGTGGCAGGGGATACATGCGGACGTGCATTGTCCTGTTGGAACAGCAAGTTCCCTTGCCGGTCTAGGAATGGTAGAACGATGGGTTCGATGACGGTTTGGATGTACCGTGCACTATTCAGTGTCCCCTCGACGATCACCAGTGGTGTACGGCCAGTGTAGGAGATCGCTCCCCACACCATGATGCCGGGTGTTGGCCCTGTGTGCCTCGGTCGTATGCAGTCCTGATTGTGGCGCTCACCTGCACGGCGCCAAACACTCATACGACCATCATTGGCACCAAGGCAGAAGCGACTCTCATCGCTGAAGACGACACGTCTCCATTCGTCCCTCCATTCACGCCTGTCGCGACACCACTGGAGGCGGGCTGCACTATGTTGGGGCGTGAGCGGAAGACGGCCTAACGGTGTGCGGGACCGTAGCCCAGCTTCATGGAGACGGTTGCGAATGGTCCTCGCCGATACCCCAGGAGCAACAGTGTCCCTGATTTGCTGGGAAGTGGCGGTGCGGTCCCCTACGGCACTGCGAAGGATCCTACGGTCTTGGCGTGCATCCGTGCGTCGCTGCGGTCCGGTCCCAGGTCGACGGGCACGTGCACCTTCCGTCGGCCACTGGCGACAACATCGATGTACTGTGGAGACCTCACGCCCCACGTGTTGAGCAATTCGGCGGTACGTCCACCCGGCTTCCCGCATGTCCACTATACGCCCTCGCTCAAAGTCCGTCAACTGCACATACGGTTCACGTCCACGCTGTCGCGGCATGCTACCAGTGTTAAAGACTGCGATGGAGCTCCGTATGCCACGGCAAACTGGCTGACACTGACGGCGGCGGTGCACAAATGCTGCGCAGCTAGCGCCATTCGACGGCCAACACCGCGGTTCCTGGTGTGTCCGCTGTGCCGTGCGTGTGATCATTGCTTGTACAGCCCTCTCGCAGTGTCCGGAGCAAGTATGGTGGGTCTGACACACCGGTGTCAATGTGTTCTTTTTTCCATTTCCAGGAGTGTATAAAAAAAGCAACCAAACTGTAATGTTGACAAGTATAAGAATTCAGCCGGATACACACGAAACTTTCTGCTCTGATATATGGCTGTGGTAAAATAAAGAAACTGACAGAACCTGCACTGTGCAAAGGAAACGAAACAATCACGTCTTATGAATCTCATCTGCAAAATGAAGTACTGCCAGAAACAGCAACACAGCAAGATTCCGCAACAGCTAAAAAAAATGCTGCTAAAAACTAGCTACAGTTGATCCAGGGAAATGGAGATCATAATCTTCACAGAAAAAATCAATGAAACACATGACTCAATCTTTATGTTCTGAAATTTCAGATAGGAAGGAAGTTATCAAAGAATACAGCTTGAGACTGTAATACGAAAATTTATTTAATCCAATAACTTTCATGGTACAGTGAATTAACTCGATCAATAGAATATTTATCAAAAACTTAACTGCGACGAAGGTGAAGCGGATCGACAATACAAGTCTACAAAAGTAAAAATAAACTTTTTACCGCATCAAATAATACCTTGTTCTTCATTTCATAAGCATTTTGTATGTCCGTATGCTATCCAACCGTCGTTCTGAGCTATTATTCCTGCTCACAATAAATCTGCGACTCAAATAGTTCCAAAATTGCGTCCATGCAGTACACTGGACACCCAACGAAAACCGGCCTGCTGTATATCGGAGCCATTCACGACTGACTGTCGAAGATTCTACGAATCCACAGCGCTGCCATTGCAGACACAGATACTGTTGCCTAACAACTATTTGTCTGTCCACAATTCTTCAAATATACACTACTGGCCATTAAAATTGCTACACCACGAAGATGACGTGCTACAGACGCGAAATTTAACCGACAGGAGGAAGATGCTGTGATATGCTTTTAAGAGCATTCACACAACGTTGGCGCCGGTGGCGACACCTACAACGTGCTGACATGAGGAAAGTTTTCAACCGATTTCTCATACACAAACAGCAGTTGACCGGCGTTGCCTGGTGAAATGATGTTGTCATGCCTCGCGTAAGGAGGAGAAATGCGTACCATCACGTTCCCGACTTGGATAAAGGTCGGATTGTAGCCTATAGCGATTGCGGTTTATCGTATTGCGTCATTGCTGCTCGCGTTGGTCGAGATCCAATGACTTAGCAGAATATGGAATCGGTGGGCTCAGGAGGGTAATATGGAACGCCGTGCTGGATCCCAACGACCTCGTATCACTAGCAGTCGAGATGACAGGCATCTTATCCGCACGGCTGTAACGGTTCGTACAGCCACGCCTCGATGCCTAACAGATGGGGACGATTGCAAGACAACAACCTGCTGAACGAACAGTTCGACGACGTTTGCAGCAGCATGGACTATCAGCTCGGAAACCATGGCTGCGGATACCCTTGACGCTGCATCACAGACAGGAGCGCCTGCGATGGTATACTCGACGACGAACCTAGGTGCACGAATGGCAAAACATCATTTCTTCGGATGAATCCAGGTTCTGTTTACAGCATCATGATAGTCGCATCCGTGTTTGGCAACATCGCGGTGAACGCGTATTGGAAGCGTGTATTCGTCATCGCCATACTGGCGTATCCCCGGGTGTGATGGTATGGGGTGCCCTTGGTTACACGTCTCGGTCACCTCTTGTTCGCATTGACGGCACTTTGAACAGCAGACGTTACATTTCAGATGTTTTACGACCCTTGGCTCTACCCTTCAATCGATCCCTGCGAAACCCTACAATTCGGAAGGATAATGCACGACCGCATGTTGCAGGTCCTGTACGCGCCTTTCTGGATACAGAAAATGTTCGACTGCTGCCCTGGCCAGCACATTCTCCAGATCTCTCACCAATTGAGACATCTGGTCAATGGTGGCCGAGCAACTGGCTCGTCACAATACGCCAGTCACTATTCTTGATGAACTGTAGTATCGTGTTGAAGCTGCATGGGCAGCTGTACCTGTACACGCCATCCAAGCTCTGTGTGACTCAATGCCCAGGCATATCAAGGCCGTTATTACGGCCAGAGGTGGTTGTTCAGGGTACTGATTTCTCAGGATCTATTCACCCAAACTGCGTGAAAATGTAATCACATATCAGAGCTAGTATAATATATTTGTCCAAAGAATACCCGTTTATCAACTACATTTCTTTTTGGTGTAGCAATTTTAATGGCCAGTAGTGTATAATTTTCGTTTATAAATATTAACAAGTCCAATATCATTAACAGCAATTTATGCCACTGCAGACACTGTCATACTCTTGCTCTTGTACAATGAGATATCTTTTTGGTACGTCACCCGACTCCCTTTTGATTCGAAAACTAGGAGTTGAATCCAAGATGGCGTCTTCTTAAACATCCGACATGTTGTGCAACATAACCTCACTTCCCCCTCTTCCATCTGACATTACTTCAAATTTCTGTTTGTCCAATAACTTTTCCTTAAAAAAAAAGCAAGTGTAGTTCTTCACCTATGGACCGTACAGTATTTGCAGACAAGCCGTAGTGTTTCGAATCAAGGCGTCCGGCCCGAATACCATCGCCGGCGATATTCACGTTAAAACGGGCGGTACGCAAGTCGGCTATTGCAAACGCTGACGAGCGATGTCTGCAGTTTATACGACTTCGATCGCGATTCCGACGGCAGAATAGCCTTCTGTTTTCAAAGGCAATAGGGGAAGCAGGGGAAGGAAAAGAAAGGGAATAAATTTTATTTGTTGGTCTGCACTTTTAACGCAGGACGCTGCCGGCGTTTCAATCCGTGCCGCCCGGCGCCTGTTACGCCTATATTCCCCTTTCCCATGGCTGCTGACGGAATTGGAAAAAAGAGCGCGAGAGGAAGAGAGACAAAGAGAGAGAGAGAAAGAGAGAGAGAGAGAGAAAGAGAGAAAGAGAGAGAGAAAGGGTGGGGGTGGACTTCTTTCCGATCGCAGCGGTGCGGTGCATAACGTCAAAGTCCGTTCCGGCTGCCTCCAACGCCGCCATTGACGTGCTGTGCTTCGGCCTGAATTGCCTTCATTTCCCCACCGACTGACGTCACAACCTTCAGGAGAGCTACGCAGAATCCGCCCACACCGCTGGGAAGGCGCCGGAAATAAAAATAATAATAAAAGCAGTGGCGCCAACTGTAGGGGGAGGAAAGGAATCCCAGGGCGCTGTTTATCGATACCGCCCCTCCACCATCGAGATGGCGTTTCGGCCGCTGACGGCGACGACGTCGTCAGGCTGATTACAACTGCTCGTCTCCTTCCCCGCCACAACAGCAGCCGTCTGCTCGTAGTGCTTTGTCTCGGACGTAAGCCGCGCCCGCTTTTATTAAAGAAATAACTTTCGTCTCTCCACTTTGTAACTTGCTCTGAAAGCACGTCCTGGTTGATTAAACTCTCCCATCACTCACTTGTGTCAGGAGTTGGTCGTCGTTCCTTTTTATCGGACACCAGGGAGAATACAGAAGAACGCGTTCACTGGAACTTCTTTATTTTGTTCTTTTTGGCTGAATTACTTTCAGGAATATAGTGGTGCTCATATTTCAGATGAAGTGATGCACAACAAAAAAGAGAGGGAGCGTTTTGTGCCTGTCGGCAGTGCGGGTAGGGCATACTGGTGGCTTCAACTGGATAAATATCATTTCGTTATTTATTAATATACTTTTCATTGTAAGAGCACTATAACCATAGCTGATCATTATACAATTTAATCTCATGATATACTTCCGTACATTTGACAACAAGGAAACAGTTCTTTTATCTTGCACTTGGTAGTACAGTTGCTGCAATCTACCACGTGTATCATAAAAAATAACACTCAGCCATAGATAAAAAGTGTTGAAGTATGACACTGGAATTTGGTTACAATAATTACACGTGTGTTGTTTGAAACTGAAAACAATATTTTATTCAAAGTAATTTCTATTACTGTTTATACATTTATGATAATTAATTGAAACCCTCAGCTGCTGACAGGTGTTGTTGATATATCTCAGCTGTCCCCATCGAGGTATATCAACACCTGCCGGCAGCTTAGGGTTTAAATTAATTATCATTTATACTAGAGAAGCTGCACGGTCATCAATGGTATCTGTTCTTTTGAGAACAGTTACTATCTTCATATATATATATATAGTTAAAGGTTATCCTTCGTCTGTGCGAATGCTCAAAGGTTGCCCGAACTGTTACGGGAATCGTCACCTTAGTGGGCGCGAGTAATGAGTGGATGGGCAAAGTATCTATTAGGAACATTACATATGTAGATTGTGGACAGTTGGGAAAGTGGGTATCACGGGAAGCGTGCAAGGGATAAGTCCCTGCAGTCGCGCTATTCATCTGTGTCCTCGGTGGCTCGGATGGATAGAGCGTCTGCCATGTAAGCAGGAGATCCTGGGTTCGAGTCTCGGTCGGGGCACACATTTTCAGCTGTCCCCATCGATGTATATCAACAACACCTGTCGGCAGCTGAGGGTTTCGATTAATTATAATTTATTCTAGAGTTGCTGCACGGTCATCAATGGTATCTGTACTTTCGATACTATCTTCATTTGTATATTTATTAAAAATAGTCTCCATTGCTATTTATACATTCTCCCACGTCTCCGGCAGACTATGAATGCCAAGCAAAAGAAACAGCTCTTCTTTCGAAGGGAACCAGTGAGCCAGCTATTTTCGTACATTCTCTTACGAACTGAAGCGATGTTCAGCGAGAGCGTGTCCCAGTGTCCCAGTGATGCAAATAGATGATAATTGGACGGAGTCAAGTCTGGAGAGTAAGCCGTATACCCTAGTATTTCCAAATTGAACCCCCCGATCGTTTACTTTGTGTTGCTTTAAATCGATCATTTGGTGTTGCTAGCGATTAGTGTTAACGGCGTCAAAAAAATGGCACTGAGCACTATGGGACTTAACATCTGTGGTCATCAGTCCCCTAGAACTTAGAACTACTTAAACCTAACTAACCTAAGGACATCACACAACACCCAGCCATCACGAGGCAGAGAAAATCCCTGACCCCGCCGGGAATCGAACCCAGGAGTGGGAAGCGAGATCGCTACCGCACGACCACAAGCTGCGGGTTAACGGCGTCACCAGGTTTTAGCATCTCGTAGTAGATGACACCATTCTGATCCCACCAAACACACAGCATTGTCTTCTTTCCAAGGCGATTTGGTCTTGCAGTGGATGTCGATACTTTGCCTGGATTGACTCATGATTTACGGTGCTTAAGATTCTCAAAATATATCCATTTTTCATCATCTGTCACTATTCGACGGAGAAACGACTTTATGTTGTATTCAGTCCATTTTCCCACTTTCTGCACCTTTCCCCATTGCTTACAACCGAAGAGAAGTTGCATTCTGCATCTGTTCCGCGAGTTCCTGCAATTCGTTGTCTTCGAACTTTTTCGGCGGTTTTCCGCGGCCGTCGTTTCTCACATCAAAATCACCACTTTCACTCGGAACACTGTGTTTTCCCAAGAGCACGTTTGCCGGAAGCTTCGACAAGTATTCGATGCGATTCTGCAGGAGTTTTCTTCAAATCATGACAGAAAACCAGTGCTGTCCGCAAATCGTAGTTCGTAGGCACAAAACTCGACATGTTTATCGGTATGAAACAGATACCGATGTATGGAACTCGGGTTACTTTGACATCCTTCGTCAGCCGTTACAGGAAGCGGATAGCGCCGAGGACGCGGTCTCATGGGCTCTACACTGACGGTTACCATCGTCTATAGAGAAATTCTGGTTTCATAGTTCTACACCTGGTAGAGAGTGTAAAGTGTATAAGTAAGGAAATTTTTGTGTGTGGTACTATAATATACGAGGAGTCTTTTTTTAAGTAAGTACCGTTTTGAAATTAAAATAAGACGTGCTAAGATATCTCAATAATTTTATTTTTACATGAAAGCCTGTACCTTAATCTACTTTTCTACATAATTTCGGTCAATATTGAGGCACTTGTCATAATGTTGTACCAGTTTTTGAATCCTCATAGATGCCTGCCGCCTGACTTGTTAACCAATGCACCACCACTGTTTTGACTTCGTCATCGGCTTGAAGCCAAATTGTTACGGGCGATGAAACATGGGTGGTCAACGTCACACCAGAATCAAAGCAACAGTCCATGGAATGGCGGCATTCAGATTCACCCACAAAAGTGAAGTTTAAGCAAACAATTTCTGCGCGGAAAATCATGTGCACAGTTTTTTGGGACAGAAAAGAAGTATTGCTTGTGGAATTTCTGCCTCGTAATGAGACAATCGGCGCAGCAGCTTACTGTAAGACATTGCACAATCTGCGCCGTTCAATTCAGAACAAAAGACGTGGCAAGTTGAGCAAGGGCATCGTTTTGCTGCAAGACAATGCCCGTCCGCGTGTGGCAAATCAGACCAAAGATCTCATCACATCTTTTCGATGGGAAACTCTAGATCATCCTCCGTACAGCCCCGATATTGCGCCCAGTGACTACCATCTGTTCCTGCAGTTGAAGAAACACCTGGGCGGTCAGCGTCTTCAAGACGATGACGAAGTCAAAACAGTGGTGATGCAGTGGTTAACGAGTCAGGCGACAGACTTCTGTGAGGAGGGTATCCAAAAACTGGTACAACGTAATGACAAGTGCCTCAATATTGACGGAAACTATGTAGAAAAGTAGATTAAGGTACAGGCTTTCATGTAAAAATAAAATTATTGAGATATCTTAGCACGTCTTTTTTTAAATTTTCAAAACGGTACTTACTTAAAAAAAAACCACACCTCGTACAAATATTAGTATGTTGGTTGCTTTCTCTGCACTGAACAGTCGTCCCAGAAACACGTCACAAACTTTATGACAGGATGTTTTCTGCACGGTTGTTCTGCACCACTAAGTGAACTACTACTGTCAGTGTAGAGTATGATACGTCCCCTTTGAACAATTATACAAGACTGTGCTTAAACTGACACACAGAATTTTTAGCGCAACGCAATCTGACTTTCAAAAATCCCTACAAAATAATGGCCCTGACTAACATTAACCTATACCTTTCACAAATCACTTACAAAAATCTTCGTTACTCGAACACTACTTCTTCAAGACTCCATGGAAATCCACTACTTCCGTGTGCATTCTCTTTTACTGCTCAGACTTTGAGAAAGGAAACGGCAGTTTTACTGTGATGAATGATCAGGACTGTCTTTATGGACTGTGAGAAAATTTTAGCTTTTGACCAACATTGTATTAATAAGTGTGTGCATTTGATATCTTTCTTACTGTAATTATGAAAAAATTTTTCAAATCTGTATTGGCCAGTGCCCAAAACAATTTGTAAAATTTTTTTGTGGGGAGCATGGGGGCTATGTAAGTAGGCTGTTTATGTTTTCTTATTGGCAACGTTACGTAGCGCTCTGTATGAAAATCACTGGCTGTGCTGTGTGCAGTCTGTGGCTAGTTTGCATTGTTGTCTGCCATTGTAGTGTTGGGCAGCTGGATGTGAACAGCGCGTAGCGTTGCGCAGTTGGAGGTGAGCCGCCAGCAGTGGTGGATGTGAGGAGAGAGATGGAGTTTTGAAATTTGTAATACTGGACATCATGAACTGCTACATACATTATGACTTTTGAGCACTATTGAGGTAAATACATTGTTTGTTCTGTATTAAAATCTTTCATTTGCTAACTGTGCCTATCAGTAGTTAGTGCCTTCCGTAGTTTGAATCTTTTATTTAGCTGGCAGTAGTGGCGCTCGCTGTATTGCAGTAGTTCGAATAACGAAGATTTTTGTGAGGTAAGTAATTTGTGAAAGGTATAGGTCAATGTTAGTCAGGGCCATTATTTTGTAGGGATTTTTGAAAGATTGCGTTGCGCTAAAAATTCTGTGTGTCAGTTTAAGCACAGTCTTGTATAATTGTTCAAAGGGGACGTTTGAAGTACCTATTTTGCATCCACGTGTCGACACTTCAACACCTGACCAGAGGAAAACAGGCTTAGACTTGCTCTCGCCACATGTAATTGGAGGTATTAACCAACCTAAACACATACGACTTGTAACGGCTATAATTATCACTCTGAAAATGAAGTAAATACTGGTGTAATGTTGTCCAATGCAGTGTGTTAAGTCACCAATAAAAATTTCTGCACTTACACCGCTAACAGCCTATATACCAGGTGTAGAGCTCTGAAATCGGAATCTGCCTTTAGATGGTGCTAGCCGCCAGTGTAGGGTCCGTGAGACCGCGTGTGCAGCGCCATCTGCTTCCTGTAACGGCTGGCGACGAATGTCAACACACAGTAACACCAGTTCCATACATCGGTATCTATTTCAAACACGTAAACATATCGAGTTTTGTGCCTATGAACTGCGATTTGCGGACAGCACTGGTTTTCTGTTATCATTTGAAGAAAACTGCTGCAGAATCGCATCGAATGCTTGTCGAAGCTACAGCAAATATGATCTTGGGAAAGCACAATGTTCCGAGGGTTGAAAAAAATAAAAAGTGCTGATTTTGACGTGAGAAACGACGAGCGCGGGGAACCACCAAAAAAAGTTCGAAGACAGTTGCAGGCTTGAAACCTCCCCTTAGAAAATTAATGAATTACTGTGCTGATAAACCTCTTACGTTATTTGATTTTCAAACAGCTGAGCAGAACTCAACGTACTAAGACATTTCGCTCTTTACTTATTCTGATCAACACTAAACTGACACACAATAGTTTTAGCGGAACGCAATCTGACTTTCAATAATCCATACAAAAGAATGGCCCTGACTAACAATAACCTATACCTTTCATGAATCACTTACCTCTCAAAAATCTTCGTTACTCGAACTACTGCAATACAGCGAATGCCACTACAGCCAGCTAAATAAAAGATTCTAACTACTGAAGGCACTAACTACTGATAGGCATAGTTAGCAAATGAAAGATTTTGATAGAGAACAAACAATGTATTTACCTTAATAATATTCAAAAGTCGTAATATATATATATATATATATATATATATATATATATATATATATATATCAGTCAATGATATCCAGTATTATAAATTTACTCTTTCTGATGGATACACGTCTAGATCGGCCGCTCTCAAAATTCTGCCATCTCTCTCCCCACATCCACCACTGCTGGCGGCTCACCTCCAAGTGCGCAACGCTACGTGCCGTTCACATCCAACTGCGCAACACTACAATAGCGAATATTCCAACAATGCAAACCAGCCACAGACTGCACACAGCACAGCCAGTGATTTTCGTACAGAGCGCTAAGTGACATTACCGACATAAAAACCTAAACAGCCTTATTGGATGAAGTTCAACAGGAACTCGCGGAACAGTTGAATGTGGCTGAAAGTTATGGGAAAGGTGCAGAAAATGCGAAAATCGGTTCCGCATGAAGTGAATGAAAGACAGCAAGCAAATCGAAAGACCACTTGTGAAATTCTGCTCGCCAGATACAAAAGAAAGTCGTTTCTCCGTCGAATAGCGACAGGTGATGAAAAATGGATATATTTTGAGAAACCTAAGCGTCGTAGATCATGGTTGAATCGAGGCAAGAGCAGATCGCTTTGGAAAGAAGACAATGCTCTGTGTTTGGTGGAATCAGAAGGGTGTCATCTATTATGAGCTGCTAAAACCTGGCGAAACCGTTAACACTGATCGCTACCAACAGCAAATGATCAATTTAAATCGAGTATAACGTGAAAAACGACCGGAATATGGAAAAAGGAAACACAAAGTCATATTGCTTCATGATAGCGCCTCATCACACACAACAAAACGGGTCAGTGAATCAATCGTAGCGTTCAGTTGGGAAATACTAGGGTATGCAGTTTATTGGCTCCGTCCAATTATCATCTATTTGCATAACTGCGACACGCTCTCTTTGCACAAGGCTTCAGTTCGTATGAAAATGTACGACAATGGCTGGCTGACTTGTTCGCTTCAAAAGAAGAACTGTTTCTTGGTGGGGCATTCATAGCCCACCAGAGAGGTGGGAGAAATTTACAAATAGCAGTGGAGATTATTTTGAATAATATATTGTTGATCAGTTTCAAAATACAGGCATGTAATTATTGCAGCCAGATTTCGGCTTCATAATTCTACACCTGGTATAGTATAAGGCACGACTGTTCACCGAAAGTGTTAAAAAACTGGATGCTAATGACCAATTTCAAAACAAAGAATATTACGACAAAAATTTAAAGTGACGGCAGTAACAGCTACTTCGCAACCAGTGCTACTTTCTCCTTAAGAATTGCCAAGGATTTTCACAAGTAGTTCGCAAATCATTAAAAATAAATCTTCGACACAAAACTCTCTAAAAATGTACAAGACAAATGTAGATCATTTAGTTTGGCAGACGCTGGACTACTGACATAAACTTGCCGCCACTGATGCTCTAAACTCACAGAATTAAGTGGTGGCATCATTAGATCAGTATCTTTCGCATGTGTTGAACCAGTTACGAACGCATTAAACATTTAAATGCAACCAAACGATGACAAACTTCATAAAATAACTTCTCAGTAAAATATCATTAAATCACTTGAAAGACACAGTGGTACTAGCATAAGTAAAGAAAAGACAAGCCAAACATAACACTAATTTTAATACGGACGTCGAAAGAAATAGACTCTCGCCACTCAAACAAGCAGCTCACTTCTATACTAGAGTCCAACACATTAACATACACAGGTTAACGAGGACACAAGCTCACACTAGGAGGCAACATTAACTCAACCCAACGAGTGACACAAACATGACGTAAGAGACACAATTGAAAGCACAACGCCGTGATTGATCAGAACGATACCACGAAACAATGTCTGCCCAGCGAAATCACCCAAACACTGATCCAGAATATGTCCCCCAAGCGACGTCCGACAAACACTGGGGTACTGAACCTTACTTACCCCTCACACTGATGCACCCTCCCAAAGCAGTAAAGGGGAAAACACACTAAACAGCCTCTGCCAGAACAGAATCCACGCTGAAGTACTGCGAGCAGTTGACGACTTCAACTTCGGCAATCATTCACAAGACGGCTACTTATCCTCTTGCGAGCAAGGCTGAGAATCTCTCTAACATAATTCTGTCACTTCCGGATCCATCCTTATGGTAAAGTGACATGCATTGCACGTTTAATGCCAGTACAAATTTGAACCAAGGACGAGTCAGTGCATTAGCAGTGGAGTAAAGAAACAACCTCATCTACAACTGCATCTGCTACGGCGTCTATGCAAACCATTGTGAAGTGCATGGCAGAGGGGACCTTTTAGTGGAACTGTGATCTACATGAAGCCTACGAAACATCCTGGAAACTTCAGTTCCATTGCTGTCGAGAGATTTCTGGTAGTATGTATCCACAGCGCCATCTTCTACCTGGACTATGTCTTCCGACCACTATTGCTTTTAGTTTTTGCTCTAAGCAAGACAAAATGCACTGACATAAACAGACGCCGCTTGAAGGCCTCAGAGAACTGATTATTAATCACTGACTCGCATGTTCTGCTGGTGGTTCCTCATTATCTTATGGATATAAAGCTCTATAGCTCTCAATAAAAAAGGGTTCAAGAGTGGTATTAAAATTCAGGGTGGGAGAATATCAATGATGAGATTCGCTGATAACGTTGCTGTCTTCAGTGAAAGTGGAGAAGAGTTACAGGACCTGCTGACTGGGATGAACAGTCTAATGAACACAGAATATGGATTGAGAGTAACTCGAAGAAAGACGAAAGTAATGAGAAGTAGCAGAAATGAGAACATCGAGGAACTTACAATCATGATTAGTGATACGAAGTAGATGAACATGGAATTCTGCTACCTAGATAACAAAATAACGTGTGGTGGACGTTTGCCAGGTAGGACATAAAAAGCAGACTATCACTGGAAAAATAGCATTCTTGGCCAAGGGACGTCTACTAGTATCAAACGTAGGCCTCAACTTGAGGAACAAATTTCTGAGAGCGTAAGTTTGGAACACAGTATTGTATGATAGTGGAACATGAACTGTGGCAAAAGGGGAACAGACGAGAATCGAAGCACCTGAGATCTGGTGCTGCAGAAGAATGTTGAAAATTAGGTGGACTAGTAAGAGAATGAGTGAGGAAGTTCTCCACAGAATCGGCGAGAGAAGGAATATGTGGAAAACGCTGACAAGGAGAAGCGACAAGATTATAGAGTATCTGTTAAGACATCAGGGAGTAACTTCCACGGCACTAGAGCGAGCTGTAGAGGCTAAAAGCTGTATAGGTAGACAGATATTGGAATACATCTAGCAAATAATTGTTGAGAACGTAGGTTGCAACTGCTACTCTGGGATGAAAACATCGGCACTGGATAGGAATTCGTGGCGGGCCTTATCAAAATAGTCAGAAGACTGTTGACTCTACCAAAGATAAATAATAGCTGTACAAAAACTGGACGTTGAGTATGAACCACAGTCCGTTCAACGTTCGTGGTTCGAAATTTGCTGAAGCGAGCGCTGAGCCAGTGGAAAGCAATTAATTGTCGACTTCCTGGCACGTCTGTCAGCAAACACGAAAATTCATTTCCCGTTATTTATTTATTTACACCTGTTAATAACAAAGAACCGGGTATAAAGCAAAAATTGGCCATAAATGAATAACTGCAGCAATTAGCAAAAATGATAGCAGGGGGCTTAAAAGCGATTGTCATTCAATGTACGTCTGTCACGTTTTAATTTCAATTTATTTTGTTACTTTTTATTATAACTACAATTATTATTAACATTATTATTATCCACATTTCGACCCTAGTGGAGCACGCAACGCACATCAAGGATCATTTTCAGACCTTTGTCTTAGCCCTTCTTTTTGCCCATATTGTTTTCATTCCGTCAGAATGGCCGTTTTTCCATTTGTCAGACTAACTTGTTCCAGTCTTGCTGGGTTTTTCTATCAGGCCGACTGTCCAAATGTGCATTACATCAAGGTGTGTTATTTCAGTTCCCTCCAGGTCTTTAGTCACTGCACCCGCCCATTTTTTGTTCAAGTATTACTTCTCCGACTGTCGTAGAATTCCACAACCAGTCTAGTTAGTCTGGTTGGTTTCATCCTTCTAATAACCCCATCAAATTTCGGCGTGAATATTTTTTTTCTGAATAAATGATTGTTAAAGGACGTCTTGTAAACACCATGGGCTGCGTTTAAAACAACTAATAGCCAAACCGGTATTCGGGTGCAGAACCCATTGTCAGTGGCATGTACACTGTCCAGTCACGTTTATCATCTGTAAAAAGGGAAATGTACCTTGTATCTGTATGTTCTGTGTAAGAAAGTGCTACATGATAACAGGCGTAATAATAACAAAGCAATAAAATTATATCTTTCAATGGAAATTCTATTTCATGAATGAAACACACCACGAAATTAAATAATTTTGGAAGAAGGTTTCATCAAACCCCAATAAAAAATATTATGATCCGAAACAGTATAATACTCAAAACTACGGAGCAATAAGGAGATAACACTCAATGAACCATCTTTGTTGAATTCAGAAAGCATTCCGCAACTCCTGCTGGAAAATGGAAAATGGGTCTGGAAGGAGAGTTAGAATCAGACAAGAACCAACAATATGCTCTGTGATGAGCAGTATTGTGATTTCTACAAAAAAAAATCATTCTTGTTCTTGTACGAATTCCCCATTAAGAGAGGTCAGGATATTTTCTTCGTTCCACACGACTTCACTAAGATTACCAGGACACAGTTTGTTCCTCCGCAGATATAAGCCTTGCAACCAACAGCATTTAGGATCTTCACTTGCTGACATTTGATCGTTTAATCTCCAGAGAAGGCTTAAGAACAAGTTCTGATACACTGAAGGCAGAATTTGTTTACAATCTTGTTGAAACATAGTAAATAGTTGTTACAGCTGTACTTTCTTCTTCTTTCTTCGCTCTACAGCTCATGATGAGCCTTGGCCTCTTCCACAATGTCCTTCCATCTCTCTCGGTCCTTTGCCCATACTCTCCAGTGTCTATAGCCAATCTTTCTAAGATCTTCGATTACTCCATCTCCTCATCTGGCTCTTGATCGACCACGTCCTCTCTGCCCTCCTGGCATTCTTTGTAATATTCTTTTTGGTAGTTCTGCATCATTCATGCGAGCCACATGTCCCGCCCACCTCAGTCTGAATGATTTCACTATCCTTCTGATGGGTTGGTCTTTGTATATGATGCTTTGCAGCACGGGCCGCTACTACACGCGCAGGAAGAGAGCCACTGAAGTTCTGGAAAGGTACCAACAGGGATGTAGGGCCATGCCGAATCCAGTCAGTGGCTAGCTGGTTAGGTTTCTCGGTTGAGGATCCATGCTGTGAACACGCCGCTGGAGGGGTCTCACTGATTCTCGATTTAGTTCAAATCTGAGGACTTTGCTGGCCGCAGGATGAAGGTATACTCATCCTGGTACTTCTCTAACCACTCACGCAAGAGTACACTGCGAGCTGTGTGACACGTCGCATTGTCCTGCTGGTAGTTGCCATCGTACCGAGGAAAAACAAACTGTATATTGGGGTGGACGTTATCCCCAAGGCCAGATACATACTTGTGTTGATCCACTGTGACTTGCAGAATAACGTGGTTACCTAGGGGATGCGACGAAAACATTGCCCAGATCACAACACTGGCTCTTCCAGCTTGGACCCTTTACACGACTGTTGCAGGGTGCTCCCTTTCAGGCGTTTCACGCAGTACATGCCAACGTCCGTGTGTCTGATGGAGCATAAAACGTGATTCATCTGAAAAGGCCACCTTTCACCTCTCAGTGGACCTCCAGTTGCCCTACTGGCGTACAAATTCAAGCCACCGTTGCCAATGAACGGCAGTCGCCATTGGTGCACGAACAAGCCGCCTGCTGTGGAGTTTGATACACAGAAGCGTTCGCTGAACGGTGGTTGAGGAGACGCTGCTGGCAGCCCCTTGGCTCAACTGAGATATCAGTTGTCAACAGCTACACGTCTGTTCGCCAGTACACATCTCCGCAGCATATATATCAATGTGTCTGGCCCGTGGTGCACCACAGTTGGCGCCAATTTTGGATTGCGCCATTTTGCCATGCAAACTATACCTTAACCACTGCGGAACACAAACATTTTACAGCCTTAGCCATTTTGGAAAAGCTTCCACAATCAGTCCAAAACCCAAAGATCATGTTCTTTCGGACGTCAGAAAAACCGTAATACGACACCGAGTGCACTTTATTCCTCGACACGCTATATGCACTACTGACCATTAAAATTGCTACACCAAGAAGAAATGCAAATGATCAACAGGTATTCATTGTCAAATATATTATACTAGAACTGACATGTGATTACATTTTCACGCAATTTGGGTGCATAGATCCTGAGAAATCAGTACCTAGAACCACCCCTGGCTGTAATAACGGCCTTGATACGCCTGGGCATTGAGTCAAACAGAACTTGGATGGCCTATACAGGTACAGCAACCCATGCAGCTTCAACACGATACCACAGCTCATCAAGAGTAGTGACTGGCGTATTCTGACGAGCCAGTTGCTCGGCCACCATTGACCACACGTTTTCAATAGGTGAGAAATCTGGAGAATGTGCTGGCCAGGGCAGCAGTCGAACATTTTCTGTATCCAGAAAGGCCCGTACAGGACCTGCAACATGTGGTCGTGCATTATCCTGCTGAAATGTAGGGTTTCGCAGGGATCGAATGAAGGGTAGAGCCACGTGTCCTAACACATATGAAATGTAACGTCCACTGTTCAAAGTGCCGTCAATCTGAACAAGAGGTGACCGAGACGTGTAACCAATGGCACCCCATACCATCACGCCGGGTGATACGCCAGTATTGCGATGACGAATACACGCTCCCATTGTGCGTTCACCGCGATGTCGCCAAACACGGACGCGACCATCATGAAGCTGTAAACAGAACCAGGATTCATCCGAAGAAATGGTGTTTTGCCATTCGTGCACCCATATTCGTCGTTGAGTACACCATCGCAGGCGCTCCTGTCTATGATGCAGCGTCAAGGGTAACCGCAGCCATGGTCTCCGAGCTAATAGTCCATGCTGCTGCAAACGTCGTCGAACTGTTCGTGCAAATGGTTGTTGTCTTGCAAACGTCCCCATCTGTTGACTCAGGGATCGAGACGTGGCTGCACGATCCGTTACAGCCATGCGGATAAGATGCCTGTCATCTCGACTGCTAGTGATACGAGGCCGTTGGGACCCAGCACGGCGTTCCGTATTACCCTCCTGAACCCACCGATTCCATATTCTGCTAACAGTCATTGGATCTTGACGAACGTGTGCAGCAATGTCGCGATACGATAAACCGCAATCGTGATAGGCTATAATCCGACCTTTATTAAAGTCGGAAACGTGATGGTACGCATTTCTCCTCCTTACACGAGGCATCACGACAACGTTTCGCCAGGCAACGCCGGTCAACTGCTGTTTGTGTATGAGAAATCGGTTGGAAACTTTCCTCCTGTCAGCACGTTTTAGGTGTCGCCACCGGCGCCAATCTTGTGTGAATGCTCCGAAAAGCTAATCATTTGCATATCACAGCATCTACTTACTGTCGGTTAAATTTCGCGTCTGTAGCACGTCATCTTCGTGTTGTAGCAATTTTAATGGCCAGTAGTGTATATCCTCCACTGCTAGTGCTGCCACCAGTGAGTGTTTATTGTATGTTGACGTCGAGCATGGGCGGTGTTCACATTAACACAACTGGACCGTGTATTATGTATCTCTATTACAATGACGTGTGTGTAAATTTCTTTGTGAGGTTCAAATCGGTGATCATCTCATAGTATACAGCTTATGGTGCATGTTACTGCTATTAAGTTTTAGACGATGACATTTCTTGGTGTCACTGGACACAGCTCTCGTATAGTGTAAAATGGAACATCACAAAGAATTTATAATCTATGTGCATTTCACTGATAGGCCTATACAGATACATAGTATATGCCACTGCCTGTGTGGTCTACACCCTAGTACCGATCTGGCTATTAAACGTTTTAAATGCAGCTCATGATGTTTACAAGACATCCTTTAACAAACATTCTCAAGTTGCGGACCACCAAGCGTTCAAGATCGTTAGTTCTTATACTTTATGTTCCTTCTTCAGTGAAATTTGGATCTCAAATTTTTCTTATTACATTTAGTTCTCAGGTCTTTTGTTTCCTCAGTGTCTCTCTTTCTATTTAAAATGAGTGCTAACCCTAGAAAGACAGCTTGGCTTTATGCGTGTGTCGTACTGCTTCAGTTTGTCCACTTTCAGAAGCATTTTTTGCCACAGTATGAAAAATGTTTACATTTTGTATCAACGAATTTTTTACCCACTTTTTTCCAAGCCAGTCTCCTCAAAAAGATTCGCCTTAATATCTTAACGGGGACACTCCGTCTACTGTTGTTGTTGTTGTGGTCTTCAGTCCTGAGACTGGTTTGATGCAGCTCTCCATGCTACTCTATCCTGTGCAAGCTTCTTCATCTCCTAGTACCTACTGCAACCTACATCCTTCTGACTCTGCTTGGTGTATTCTTGTCCTGGCCTCCCTCTACGATTTTTACCCTCCACGCTGCCATCCAATACTAAATTGGTGATCCCTTGATGCCTCAGAACATGTCCTACCACCCGATCCCTTCTTCTTGTCAAGTTGTGCCACATACTCCTCTTCTCCCCAATTCTATCCAATACCTCCTCATTAGTTATGTGATCTACCCATCTAATCTTCAGCATTCTTCTGTAGCACCACATTTCGAAAGCTTCTATTCTCTTCTTGTCTAAACTATTTATCGTCCACGTTTCACTTCCATACATGGCTACACTCCATACAAATACTTTCAGAAACGACTTCCTGACATATAAATGTATACTCGATGTTAACAAATTTCTCTTCTTCAGAAACGCTTTCCTTGCCATTGCCAGTCTACATTTTATATCCTCTCTACTTCGACCATCATCAGTTATTTTGCTCCCCAAATAGCAAAACTCCTTTACTACTTTAAGTGTCTCATCTCCTAATCTATTCCCTCAGTATCACCTGACTTAATTCGACTACATTTCATTATCCTCGTTTTGCCTTTGTTGATGTTCATCTTATATCCTCCTTTCAAGACACTGTCTATTCCGTTCAACTGCTCTTCCAAGTCCTTTGCTGTCTCTGACAGATTTACAATGTCACGGCGAACCTCAAAGTTTTTATTTCTTCTCCATGAATTTTAACACCTACTCCGAACTTTTGTTTCCTTTATTGCTTGCTCAATATACAGATTCAATAACATCGGGGATAAGCGACAACCCTGTCTCACTCCCTTCCCAACCACTGCTTCCCTTTCATACCCCTCGACTATTACAACTGCCATCTGCTTTCTGTACAAATTGTAAATGGCCTTTCGCTCCCTGTATTTTACCCCTGCCACCTTCAGAATTTGAATGAGAGTATTCCAGTCAACATCGTCAAAAGCTTTCTCTAAGTCTACAAATGCTAGAAACGTAGGTTTGCCTTTCCTTAATCTTTCTTCTAAGATAAGTCGTAGGGTCTGTATTGCCTCACGTGTTCCAACATTTCTGCGGAATCCAAACTGATCTTCCCCGAGGTCGGCTTCAGTGCTCTGTCAAACTCTTCACGCAGTATCATATCTCCCATTTCATCTTCATCTACATCCTCTTCCATTTCCATAATATTGTCCTCAAGTACATCGACCTTGTATAGACCCTCTATATACTCCTTCCACCTTTCTGCTTTCCCTTCTTTGCTTAGAACTGGGTTTCCATCTGAGCTCTTGATATTCATACAAGTGGTTCTCTTTTCTCCAAAGGTCTCTTTAATTTTCCTGTAGGCAGTATCTATTTTACCCCTAGTGAGATAAGCCTCTACATCCTTACATTTGTCCTCTAGCCATCCCTGCTTAGCCATTTTGCACTTCCTGTCGATCTCGTTTTTGAGACGTTTGTATTCCTTTTCGCCTGCTACTCCCTCTACTGTATAGTACTTAAATTTTAGAGTTTTGGGGCGAATGTTGTTAGTGACTTTTTTGTTTTTGTTTTCTGAAGTGATATTCGTAGAATTACTGTTTTCGCTGTTTCTTTAAGAATTTCTGTTTGTTTTTGTGCTATTTGGATCTTCTGACGTAGAATCGCCATGTCGTCTGCGAAACCTAACCATTCTGCACTAGTATTGGTTGTTCCTAATTTGGTTGGTTCGTCAACTTAAGCTCTGATTTAACTTTTCGCCACTGGTGGATTTCGTTTTCTCGGACACAGCTGAAATGCAATGGAGAGAACCCACCACCTTGTCTCACTCCTGTTTAATTTAGAAATGTTCCGAAATTTCTCTCCTGAATTTTATCTTACACATTGCCGCATTTAGTGTTTCACTAATATTTACAGTTGTTATGATGCCCGGACCTCGAACCTGGGAAAGAGACTTACGCTCCACTGAGCCATAAGCGTTTTGAAAATCTGCCTAAATTAGTATTTTCAAGCCGTATCTTACATGTGACCGAACATCCTTAAAAAAATTAACATTGTAATGTGCAAAATACACGACCTTTACTTAGAAATACTAATTAAGAGCCGACCGGAGTGGCCGAGCGGTTCTAGGCGCTACAGTCTGGAACCGCGCGACCGCTACGTTCGCAGGTTTGAATCCTGCCTCGGGCATGGGTGTGTGTGATGTCCTTAGGCTAGTTAGATTTAAATAGTTCTCAGTCTAGGGGACTGATGACCTCAGCAGTTAGGTCCCATAGTGCTCAGAGCTATCTCTGAAATAATTAAGTATGTCTAAGATAAAGGGGCCACCGTTAGTGATACGCACATTCAGTCATCGGAAAACAAAATTATATTTACAATCAGAAGATACAGGCTTTTCTCCGAAAGATTAATCCAATTTTACAAAACTATATCTTCTTAACGTCTTCAGGTCACGTGTTATAGGTGACATCCCATTCGCGGAAATTATTTATTGTCCCGCTGTTAGCCATTATCAGCGCTATAGCATTCTCAAGGCATCTACGAGTACGTAGATACTGCGCAAGCCACAGTACGCTGCGTGGCGGATGATACCCTGTACCACTACTAGTTCCACTAGTAAATAAAGCGAGGATAAAACGTCAGTCCATATGCGTCCGTATGAACCCTAATTTTTCGAATCTTACATTCGTCATCGTTAAACGCAATGTATGTCTGTGGCAGTAGAATCGTTTGGCAGTCAGCTTCAAATGCCTAAATTTTCTCCATAGCTCTTCTCGAAAAGAAAGTCGCCGGCCTCCAGGTATTGCCATTAGGCTTCCCCAAGCATCTCCGTATCACTTAGATGTTGTTCGAACCAACCGGTAACAAATTTACCTGCCCGCCTCTAAATTGCTTCCTTGCACTCCTTCAATCCGACCTGATACAGATCCCAGACAATTAAGCAGTACTCACGAATAAGTCGCAGTAGCGTCCTATATGCAGTCTCCTGTACAGGTGATCCCTCTTACCTAAAACTGCGGCCGGCCGTTGTGGCAGAGCGGTTCTAGGCGCGTCAGTCTGGAACCGCGCGACCGCTACGGTCGCAGGTTCCATTCGTGTCTCGGGCATGGATGTGTGTGATGTCCTTAGGTTTAAGTAGTTCTGAGTTCTAGGGGACTGATGACCTCAGATGTTAAGTCCCATGGTGCTCAGAGCCATTTAAACCTAAAATTGCCTCATTAAAACAAAGTCCACTATTCGCCTTCCCTACCACCGTTCTCACATGTTCATTCCATTTTATATCGCTTTACAACGTTACGCCCAGATCCTTAGACGGCTTGACTATGACAGGCAGGACACTAGTAACACTGTAACCAAACATTACAGGTTTTATCTTCTTACTCATCCGCATTAACTTATACACACATCAGAAAACGTTCTGCATCACCCCGCTTCCCAGAACTTCTGAAGACAGACGTTGAGTGTGGATATCGTATCAGAAACACAGTCCCTTTGACTGTTCAGAGATGTCACTAAACCCGCTCAAAGCCGTAACAAACCATGCATGACCAGCACCTGTTAGACAGAGGGGTCCGGTAGCCGATCAGTTCCAGTCACTCCACTAGGAAGGAGGTACACGGCTGGTGTTGTCTGTAGTTCAACCATGCGTAGACGGTCAATACCGCGGTTCAATCGCGTCCGTATTGTTACTTTGTGCAGGGAAGGGCTCTCAACAAGGGACGTATCCGGGCGTCTCGGAGTGAACCAAAGCGCTGTTGTTCGGACGTGGAGGAGATACAGAGAGACAGGAACTGTCGATGACATGCTTCGCTAAGGTCGCCCAAGGGCTACTACTGCAGTGGATGACCGCTACCTGCGGATTATGGTTCGGAGGAACCCTGACGGCAACGCCATTATGTTGAATAATGCTTTCCGTGCAGCCACAGGACGTCGTGTTACGACTCAAACTGTGTGCCATAGGCTGCATGATGCGCAACTTCACTCCCGACGTGCATGGCGAGGTCCATCTCTGCAACAACGACACCATGCAGCGCCGTACAGATGAGCCCAACAACATGCCGAATGGACCGGTCAGGAGTGGCCTGACGTTCTCTTCACTGATGAGTGTAGCATATGCCTTCAACCAGATAATCGTCAGAGACTTCTTTGGAGGCAACCCGGTGAGGCTGAACGCCTTAGACACACTGTCCAGTGTGTGCAGCAAGGTGGAGGATCCCTGCTGTTTTCGGGTGTCATTATGTGGGGCCGACGTACGCCGCTGGTGGTCATGGAAGGCGCCGTAACGGCTGGGCGATACGTGAATGCCATCTTCCGACCGATAGTGTAACCACATCGGCAGCATATTGGCGAGGCATTCGGCTTCATGGACGACAATTCGCGCCCCCATCGTGCACATTTTGTGAATGACTTCCTTCAAGATAACGACGTCGCTCAACTAGAGTGGCCAGCATGTTCTCCAGATATGAGCCCTATCGAACATGCCTGGGATAGATTAAAAAGGGCTATTTATGGACGACGTGACCCACCAACTACTCTGAGCGGTCTAGGCCGAATCGCCGTTGAGGAGTGGGACAATCTGGACCAACGGGGACTTGATGAACTTGTGGATAGTTGCCACGACGAATACAGGCATGCTACGGGGTATTATAGGTACCAGTGTGTACAGAAATCAGGACCACCACCTCTGAAGGTCTCACTGTATGGTGGTAGAACATGCAATGCGTGGTTTCATGAGCAATAAAATGGGCGGAAAGAATGTTTACGTTGATCTCTTTTCCAATTTTCTGTACAGGGAACTCTCGGAACCGAGGTGATGTAAAACTGTGTTTATTTTTCAACTGTCCGCCCTGTCTGACAAGTCATTTCGGTGTACAGAGAACAAAAGCGGTCCTATCACACTTCCCTGGGCCACTCCTGACGATATCCTTGTCTCCGATATACTCTCGCCGTCGGGGGCAACAGCCTGGGTTCCACAACTTAAGAGCTCATCGAGCCACTCACACATGTGTGAATGTATTCCATATGTTCGTACCTTCGTTTATAGCCTGCAATAGAAATCTGTTTCAAGTGCTCTCCGGAAAGTCAGAAATATAGAAGATACGTGTTGACCTTCATCCGTAGTTTTCAGTATATCATGTGAGAAAATGGGTAGCTGAGTTTCGCTCTAGCGATGCTTTCTAAAACCATGCTGGTTCGTGGACCTAAGCTACTCAGTCTCAAGAAAGTTTCTTATATCCGAACGGAGAGTATGTTCAAAGATTCTGCAGCAAATCGATGTTAGGGATACTGGTCTGTAATTTTGTGGGTCCATTTTTTATGCCCTTCTTATATACCGCAGTCGCCTGTGCTTTTTTTCCAGTCGCTTGGGATTCTGTGCTGGGCGAGAGATTCACGATAAATGCGACTCATTATACATAAGAATAACGTACCAAGCATCTGATATAGCAGCAGTGGCGTTTGTTACAGATGTAAAAAGATGTTAACAGTAAATGTATAATGACTATATAACGAAATACTAATGTAGTTGTATGGCATAAATTATCTGATTGCTTTAAAGTGATATTTTCAAAATACACTGCACGGTAACGACTGCCCGCGCCCGGGTTCCCGGGTTCGATTCCCGGCGGGGTCAGGGATTTTCTCTGCCTCGTGATGGCTGGGTGTTGTGTGATGTCCTTAGGTTAGTTAGGTTTAAGTAGTTCTAAGTTCTAGGGGACTGATGACCACAGATGTTAAGTCCCATAGTGCTCAGAGCCATTTGAACCATTTTTGATAACGACTGTCTTGGATTTCGAATCTGTGTGAAAAATTAGATATTTCAGTATTCTGCCGTCTAAACTTTCTAAATTTTGTTTCCTTTACCCATGTAAGCGAAGTGTGTCTCATGTCATGACCACGTCTACACGGAGGACATTTTGTGCATCTCACGCAGTGATACAAGTTGTGACATGCTTCACTTCTTTTTCTCATTCACGTGAAAGATAAATTACAGTGTCGTTCATATTTCTAAGATATTGTGCGAGAGCAGAACCCATGTTTCACATTTATTTTCGCGTATTCTCATTTGGACTGTTTCTCATAATTTAGCGAACGTATTTCGACGTGTACTGCGTTCATTTAGCACATTAGGATAGATGCGAATACGACACAGGATTTCGTCGGGCAAAAATAACTGCTAACGCCTTTCTCTCGGTACATTTCAGATTTGCCGCAGCTCCCTTATCGCAAGAGTTACTCCTGTATCTACTTCGACGACCCAGAAACATTTTTATCGAAGTTTTTAGCTCTTTTAACGATCTGATTCGAGTACGCCAGCTACAACGTCACGTGAACATTAAAACGGGGCTCTTAAATAATTTATGAGTGGATTTAGCTCGCTGTAGTGCAACAGGGACGATGTTTTTCAGAAGTTATAGTCCATAATAACTCAGAGTACCTATCTCTCTCGCTCTATCTCTCTCTCTCTCTCTCTCTCTCTCTCTCTCTCCTCTCCCCTCACGGACAGCACATCTATATTACGAGGGCAGCCAAATTAAAACTGTACACGTCCCGGTTCCATTCAAAAGTAATCACCACACGCGGTACAACATTTATCCCGATGGGTAGACGCAGCGATCAATTCCTGTTTCGTAGAACGCGGTCAGTCGCTGAATTCTGTTGTTGCACCGAGTCATCCTGCTGCACGATGACGCACTGCCAACCGAAGGCTACGCTTCGGCGGTTTTGATTGGGCAACGTTTCAAAAGCCCAGATCTTTCACCACATGTTTTTCGCGTCATTGGCGATTTCAACACAGATATCCGTGGACGTCGGTTTCAGTCGGACGAAGAAGTGCAAGAGTGGATGCGGTTGTGGAACAGTCCGCTGCTGACTGTGTTCTATGAAACAGAAACTGATTGTCTCGTTTCCCAGCGGGATAAACGTCTTAATGCATGTGGTGATTGCTTTTGAATGGAACAGTTCCATGGCCCAGTCTTGGCGGGTGTTTGGTTTCCATTTGACTGCCCCTGGAAAATACGGCAAAGCGCATGGCAGAGGGTCATTTCTTTTGTACAGCATTAGGGTTTCTACTCGTTTCTTTAGCGTTAGGAACGATTCCTTAAGCGCTTCTGTATGCTCTCTAATTAGTCTGCGGGATCGATATTTAGCGGCTGAAATAGATTCCTGTATTCCTCAGTTAACACTGGTAATTTAGCTTCCAGCAACAGTTGACGTACCGCGCGAGGTGGCGCATTGGTTTGCACACTGGACTCAAATTCGAGAGGACCACGATTCAAACCCACGTCTGGCCATCCTGATTTAGGTTTTCCGTGATTTCCCTATATCGCTTCAGGCGAATGCCAGGATGATGCCTTTGAAAGGTTACGGCCGACTTTCTTTCCTATCCTTCCCTTATCCGATGGGACCGATGACCCCGCTGATTGGTCCCCTTAATCAGTTCAACCACCCAATCAACCAATAGTTGACGTCTGTTAGTGCTTCGGAGGACTTTTCAATGGATCAGACGAACAGGTGGCCATTAGTGCTGACCTTATTTCTATGTTTCTGTTACCACCAGTTACTCCTATCTGATATGGCTTCCAACACACTTGATCAGTACCTGGGCTACAGATCGCACAAGGGTTTTGTCAGCGGTGTCCTTTGTAGAGTGACTACATTTTCGCACTTTCTAAACATGGAACCAAAGTCTGCCACCTTACATTGTTTCTGCTACCACCAGTTACTCCTATCTGATATGGCTTCCGACACACTTGATCAGTACCTGGGCTACAGATCGCACAAGGGTTTTGTCAGCGGTGTACTTTGTAGAGTGACTACATTTTCGAACTTTCTTAACATTGAACCAAAGTCCGCCACCTTACATTTAGTTTACACTGTACGAGTGGCGTCCAATAAGTAACACAACATTTCTATGACACTCTCTGCCCTGTTCCACGATAATACAAAACGTGTCGGTGTAGTCCGTCAGTCTTATCTGGTAGGGATATTCTAAAAGAGAACACACAAGCGTAGTTTAGGCAGTCTCCATGTACGTATACATGGATACTCTGCAAATCACATTAAAGTGCCTGGCAGAGGGTTCATCGACCACCTTCACAATTCTCTACTATTCCAATCTCGTATAGCGCGCGGGAAGAATGAACACCTATCTCTTTCCGTACGAGCTCTGATTTCCCTTATTTTATCGTGGTGAGCGTTGCGCCCTATGTAGGTCGGCGTCAACAAAATATTTTCGCATTCTGAGGAGATTGTTGGTGATTGGAATTTCGTGAGAAGATTCCGTCGCAACGAAAAGCGCATTCTTTTTAATGATTTCCAGCCCAAATCCTGTATCATTTCTGTGACACTCTCTCCCATATTTCCCGATAATACAAAACATGCTGTCTTTCTCTGAACTTTTTCGATGTACTCCGTCAGTCCTATCTGGTAAGGGCCCCCACACCGCGCAGCAGTATTCTAAAAGAGGACGGACAAGCATAGTGTAGGCAGTCTCCTTAGTAGGTCTGTTACATTTTCTAAGTGTCCTGCCAATAAAACGCAGCCTTCGCTTACTCTTCCCCACAACATTTTCTATGTGTTCCTTCCAATTTAAGCTGTTCGTTATTGTAATACTTAGGTATTTAGTTGAGTTTGCGGCTTTTAGATTAGATTGATTTATCGTGTAACCGAAGTTTAACGAGTTCCTTCTATCACTCATGTGGATGGCCTCACACTTTTGGTTATTTAGGGTCAACTGCCACTTTTCGCACCATTCAGATATCGTTTTTCAGTTTGTTTTGATCTTCAGATGCCTTTATTAGTCGTTAAACGACTGCGTCATCTGCAAACAACCGACTCAAGTATGCCATTTTGTTCTCGACTATTCTGGTTAGAAAACCCTATTTTTCAGCGTTAACATCGTTCAGTGTGAAGGTTACGCCGCCATTCTGGGAGGGCATGTACGTCCACATAGTGCCACTCTGCTGGTGCAAGTCGGAGTGAACGTTTTGCTGCATCAACTAGCTCCCCATGGTCCACGTACTGCTTCCTGCGAATTACATCCTCCATTGGGCCAAACGATGAAAGGCGGAAGCAGCGACATCCGGGCTGTACAGTGGATGAGGAAGGCAGCCAGATGAAGTTCTGTGAGCTCCTCTCGGTTGCGCAGACTTGTATGAGGCCTTACATTCTTATGGAGTAGGAGAAGAAGTTCGCTTGTATTATTTTGGTGATGAATAAGCTGAAGTCGTTTCTTCAGCTTCCTGAAAGTAGCACAATACGCTCCAGAGTTGATCGTTTCACCATTAGGAAGGACATCAAACAGAATAACCCCTTCAAAGTCCCAGAAGATCCTCGCCATAACTTTATCGGCTGAGTGTGAAGATCTGAACTACTTCTTCAGAGAAGAACCGTGGCGCCATTATATGCATTGCCGTTTTGTTTCCGGTTCGAAGTGATGAACCCATATTTCACTGCCTGTTACGATTTTCGACTATAAATCTCCACGATCTGCCTCGTAAGGCACAACCAGTTCCGCACAGATGGTCCTTCGTTGTTCTTTATTGACTTCCGCTAGGCACCGAGGAACCCAGTGGGCCAACACCTTTGACTACACCAGCTGGTGGTCGAGCGTGTCAGCACTACCAATAGAGACGTTCGGCTGAGCAGCGAGGCGTCTGACTGCGATCCGTCCATCACCGCGAATGAGAGTGTCCGCACGTTCCAGCATTGCAGGAGTCACAGCTGTGTGCGGCCGGCCAACACGTGGGAGGTAGGGCAGGTCTGCGCGGCCTTGTTGTTGTGATGGTGACAGTAGGATCGGGCAACATTTCACCGTGCTTTCGTTCACCGCCAGCTCCTCGTAGACATTCTGCAAGCGCCTGTGAATATGCGCGATGTCCTGACCAAAAGAAATACAGTGACAGCTCTCTGCTTGAACTGCACCTCCGTCAGACACGCCATTTTGAGGATTGGGTTGGGTTGCTTGGGGATGGAGACCAAACAGCGAGGTCATCGGTCTCATCGGATTAGGGAAGGACGGGGAAGGAAGTCGACCGTGCCCTTCCAGAGGAACTATCCCGGCATTTGCCTGGAGCGAGTTAGGGAAATCACGGAAAACCTAAACCAGGATGGCCGGACGTGGGATTGAACCGTCGTCCTCCCGAATGCGAGTCCAGTGCGCTAACCACTGCGCCACCTTCCTCGGTACCCCATTTTGAAACCGACTTACAGCGCCGCCACCGATCGGAACTGCGTAAAACTGTAGGAATATTCCACGATGCTATACAAGAGATTCTGCATTTTTTTCAATCGAAACTAGCCAAGTAAAAAAAATGTTGTATTACTTAGTGAACGACACTCGTAGTTTACCATTTCTTTATTGCTTTTCTAAATTAAACAAGCACTCTATAATTAGTCATCACAGACTTAATAATTATCCAAATAATAATAATGGGTGAAAGCGATAAGTATTTACAATGTACCACAGAAGTGTAGATGCGGTCGAGATGAAAAAAATTGATATAAGGCTCTTACGGTGTATCAAGCCGGCAGGAAGTCTCAAATTAGCCTACAAAAACCAACTAAGCCACAGCAAATGCGCCATTAGCTTAGTTGGTCTTCAACGTTTGAAGTTCATGTCCCTTTTTCACTAAAATCGTCCATCAGTATTAAAAATCTCTGGTTCTTGCATTTGCGAAATGTAAAATCGACACTTATGTCCACCTTGCCTCCAAATTTTGTGAATTTTAGCAGCATTTACGATGAAGTTAAATTTTTTTGTTGTTCTGGGCCCCCTATTACGAAACTGTTATACTTGAAAGGGTTAAGTTTCGATCGAATTGGAAATGCTACTAGTTTCTGAATAGCGTTTACAAAAGTCTTTTGTCTTTCACTACCCTTAGGGAAAACTATAAATTCACAATATTAAAAAAAATCAAATTTTGGGGTGGCGTTGTAAAGGCCTGAGACGATATTTTTGAAATTTTGCATTACGCGCATGCATTGCAGCGTAAGTGACTTACGAAGGCCAGTTTGAGGTTGTTTCCTGCCTTGATAGACCACAAGGGTCTTGTATTAAATTGTTCGACTTATCCTACAATACGGTGAAACATTTACACTTACACCACTGTATTCCGTCAGAAAATGCTGCTGACTAAGAATGACGATACTGACTTGTACACTGTTTTTATGTGCTCTGCCCGTGAATAACCCAATTAATCACGCGCAGTTACCTTATCAGTCGATGGAAAACTTCCAAACTCATGTTCTGTCAACACATCGAAATTCTACATACCCTACTGGACATTAAAATTGCTACACCAAGAAGAAATGCAGATGATAAACGGGTATTCATTGGACAAATATATAACACTAGAACTGACATGTGATTACATATTCACGCAATTTGGGTGCATAGATCCTGAGAAATCAGTACCCAGAACAATCACCTCTCGGCCTAATAACGGCCTTGATACGTCTGAGCATCGAGTCAAACAGAGCTTGGATGGCGTGTACAGGAGTGCCTATGCAGCTTCAACACGATACCACAGTTCATCAAGAGTAGTGACTGGCGTATTCTGACGACCCAATGCTCGGCCACCATTGACCAGATGTCTCAATTGGTGACAGATCTGGAGAATGTGCTGCTCAGGGCAGTAGTTGAACATTTTCTGTATCCAGAAACGCCCGTACAGGACCTGCAACAAGCGGTCGTGCATTATCCTGCTGAAATGTAGGGTTTCGCAGGGATCGAATGAAGGGTAGAGCCACGGGTCGTAACACATCTGAAATGTAACGTCCACTGTTCAGAGTGCCGTCAATGCGAACAAGAGGTAACCGAGACGTGTAAGGCACCCTATACTATCACGCCGGTTGATACGCCAGTATGGCGATGACGAATACACGCTTCCAATGTGCGTTCACCGCGATGTTGCCAAACACGAATGCGACCATCACAAAGCTGTAAACAGAACCAGGATTCATCCGAAAAAATGACGTTTAGCCATTCGTGCACCCAGATTGGTCGTTGAGTACACCATCGCAGGCGCTCCTGTCTGTGATGCAGCGTCAAGGGTAACCGCAGCCATGGTCTCCGAGCTGATAGTCCATGCTGCTGCAAACGTCGTCGAACTGTTCGTGCAGATGGTTGTTGTCTTGCAAACGTCCCCATTTGTTGACTCAGGCATCGAGACGAGGCTGCACGATCCGTTACATCCATGCGGATAAGATGCCTGACATCTCGACTGCTAGTGATGCGAGGCCGTTGGGATCCAGCACGGCGTTCCGTATTACCCTCCTGAACTCAACGATTCCATATTCTGCTAACAGTCATTGGATCTCAGCCCACGCGAGCAGCAATGTAGCAATAGGATAAAGCGCAATCGCGATAGGCTACAATCCGACCTTCATGAAAGTCGGAAACGTGATGGTATGCATTTATCCTCCTTACACGAGGCATCACGACAACATTTCACCAGGCAACACCGGTCAACTGCTGTTTGTGTATGAGAAATCGGTTGGAAACTTTCCTCATTTCAGCACGTTGTAGGCGTCGCCACAGGCGCCAACCTTGTGTGAATGCTCTGAAAAGCTAATCATTTGCATATCACAGCATCTTCTTCCTGTCGGTTAAATTTCGCGTCTGTAGCACGTCATCTTCGTGGTGTAGCAGTTTTAATGACCAGTGGTGTATATTTGTGGTGCGATTACACAGCATACAACCCCGTTCAAGTTCAGAGCTGAACAGTGAGTCACACCTGAAATAAAAAGCACATGAGCGGAAGCGCTTGGGCATTGCTGGACGAAGTAGCACGACAGCGCCTCCTGCCCGAAAAGGCACGCTCAGCTCTGAATGTTACAGAGAACCGGTGATGCTAAATGAGTACTAGTGGCTGCGTCATACCATCATCGATAGTAGCACATAGTACGAGGGGCTTTCAATAAATAATGCAACACATTTCTTTTCTCGGCCAGTTTCGGTTGAAAGAAATGCGGAATTTGCTGTGGGATATCGTGGAATATTCACACCTCAGCCTCTATAGTTTCATGAAGTTCCGACTGGTGGCGGCACTGTACGTATCCTTCAAAATGGCATCTCTTGACTGAGGCGCGTACCAAGCAGTGTGTTGTCATTTATAGGTGCTTGTAGAATGTCTGCGGGGAGGGAGGGAGGGAGAGGGAGAGAGAGAGAGAGAGAGAGAGAGAGATATGGCAGTAAACAAAAGCACGCCGAGTCGTTGGGCGAGGTGTCGGTTATCATGGCAAAGGTCGCGCAGAGCTGTTCGATGTCCCACGTGCTGGCTGGTAGCACACAGCTGTGATTCCTGCAGTGTTGGAACGTGCGGACACCCTCATTCGCGGTGACTGAAGGGTCAGAATCTGACACCTCGCTGCACAATTGGACGGCGCTGTTTGTAGCGCTGACACCAGATGGAATACTCAAAGGTGTGTGTCGGGTAGGTTCCTCGGCACCTGTCACGAGATCATAAAGAGTAACGAAGGACCATCTGTGTGGAATAGCTTGTGCGTTACGAGGCTGTTCATTGCAATTTTTTGCCGAACATCGCCACATGTGATGAAACATGGGCTCATCACTTAGAACCCGAAACAAAGCGTCAATCTGTAGCGTGGCACCACACCACTGCCCTCAGAAGAATAAGTTGAGGCAGTAAAGTCACTGTGATGGCTTTCTGGGTCTCTGAAGTAGCTATTCTGCTTCATGTCTCTCCTCATGGTGCAATGATCAGCGCTCAGCAGTTTTAGGTGAAAGTGAAGAAATGACTTCAGCATGTTCGTCGCCACAAAAATGCAAATTAATTTGTCTTCTCCTTCTTGACGACAACGCAAGGCCTCGCACAACTCTTCGTTCCCGAGAGGGCATCACAAGACTATTGGACTGAACTCCCTCGCGCTGCAGTCCGGAACCGCGGGACTGCTACGGTCGCAGGTTCGAATCCTGCCTCGGGCATGGGTGTGTGTGGCGTCCTTAGGTTAGTTAGGTTTAAGTAGTTCTAAGTTCTAGGGGACTTATGATCTAAGCTGTTGAGTCCCATAGTGCTCAGAGCCATTTGAACCATTTGAACTCCCTCATTCACAGTACATCACGGTCTCGCGCCTTCAGTGTTCCATGTGTTTGACCCAGAGCAAGATGTGTCCGCAGAAGTAGTGTGTGGGTGATGCGGATGTTACTGATGCGCCGGCCGAGGTGGCCGAGCGGTTTTAGGCACCACAGTCTGGAACCGCGGGACTGCTACGGTCGCAGCTTGGAATCTTGCCTCGGGCATGGGTGTGTGTGACGTCCTTAGGTTAGTTAGGTTTAAGTAGTTCTAAGTTCTAGGGGACTTATGACCTAAGCTGTTGAGTCCCATAGTGCTCAGAGCCATTTGAACCATTTGAACTCCCTCATTCACAGTACAGCACGGTCCACGGTCTCGCGCCTTCAGAGTTCCATGTGTTTGACCCAGAGCAAGATGTGTCCGCAGAAGTAGTGTGTGGGTGATGCGGATGTTACTGATGCGCCGGCCGAGGTGGCCGAGCGGTTCTAGGCACCACAGTCTGGAACCGCGAGGCCGCTACGGTCGCAGCTTGGAATCTTGCCTCGGGCATGGATGTGTGTGACGTCCTTAGGTTACTTAGGTTTAAGTAGTTCTAAGTTCTAGGGGACTGATGATCTCAGAAATTAAGTCCACAGTGCTCAGAGCCATTTGAACCATTTGTTGCTGATGCAGCAAGACATTGGCTCTGACACCGAGATTATGTTGAAAAGTAGAGTTTTGGAAACAAAAGAGTGAGGAATAATACGATGTACTGGACTCCTGAATAAAAGGAACCTCCTTTCAAAAAAAAAAGTGCTGCATTTCTTACTGAACTGAGTCCAATATTGACCAGTTGAATATTTCCTGCAAATCTATGAACTTAGAGACGCAGTAAACTCCAAAGAATACTATGATGCGCATTCGGAAGGACGACGGTTCAATCCCTTGTCCAGCCATCCTAATTTAGGTTTTCCATGATTTCACTAAATCGCTTCAGGTAGATGCCGGGATGGTACCTTTGAAAGGGCACGGGCGACTTCCTTCCTGATGCTTCCCTAAACCCAATGACACCGATGACCTCGCTGTTTGGTCTCTTCCCCAAACAACCCAACCTCCAATACTATCAGTCTTAAGTGTCTGCCTGTTTTTAATTGCAATTAACGGGCTCGCTGCGGCAGTGGGAAATTCTGTCTCCGCTTCGTTGTATGCTGACGTCTTCTGCCTCTACTATAGCTCCATTGGCATTGCCGCTGCTGAGCGTCAGCTGCAGGGCGCTACCCGCAAGGCGCAGTCTTGGGCTGTAGCGCATGGCTTCCAGTTTTCGGCTGCCAACACCTGCGTTATGCATTTCTGCCGGCGCCGCACTGTTCACCCGGAGCCGCAGCTTTATCCTGACGGCGAACTTCTTGCTGTGGTGCAGACACGTAAGTTTTTGGGTGTGGTTTTTGATGCCCAGTTGCCTTGGCTGCCTCATATTCGGCAGCTTAAACAGCAGGTCAGCAACTGGAAGCAGTTAATACCATAAATTATCTGGGAGTACGCATTAGGAGTGATTTAAAATGGAGTGATCATATAATGTTGATCGTCGGTAAAGCAGATGCCAGACTGAGATTCATTGGAAGAATCCTAAGGAAATGCAATCCAAAAACAAAGGAAGTAGGTTCCAGTACGCTTGTTCGCCCACTGCTTGAATACTGCTCAGCAGTGTGGGATCCGTACCAGACAGGGTTGATAGAAGAGATAGAGAAGATCCAACGGAGAGCATCGCGCTTCGATACAGGATCATTTAGTAATCGCGAAAGGGTTACGGAGATGATAGATAAACTCCAGTGGAAGACTCTGCAGGAGAGACGCTCAGTAGCTCAGTACGGGCTTTTGTTGAAGTTTCGAGAACATACCTTCACCGAAGAGTCAAGCAGTATATTGCTCCCTCCTACGTATATCTCGCGAAGAGACCATGAGGATAACATCAGAGAGAGTAGAGCCCACACAGAGGCATACATACAATCCTTCTTTCCACGAACAATACGAGACTGGAATAGAAGGGAGAACCGATAGAGGTAATCAAGGTACCCTCCGCCACACACCGTCAGGTGGCTTGCGGAGTGTGGATGTAGATGCAGATATCAAGGAGACGACGACTGTGTGGCGGTCATCCATGCGGGTCTCTCGCAAGGAGTCTGTTGTCCTCTGCCGGCTGCGCATTGGGCACACTCGGCTGATGCACAGCCACTTATTGCGCCGTGAGGACCCACCTCTATGTCGCTGCGGATCCGTTTTGTCTGTGGTCCACATTTTGTTGGAGTGTCGGCTATCAGCTGTGCTCAGGCAGACGTCTGCGCTGCCTGATACGCTCCCTGCCTTTTTAACAGATGAGTCTGCGATGGCGGACTTAGTTTTGCGTTTTATTCAGGCAGGGAGCTTTTATCACATGATCTGTTCGTCTACATTTTGTGTCGAGTCTGGCCTTTGGCCTACGGTTTTAGTCTCGATGTTTAATCTGTTCTCGGTGGTTGGCTTTTCCTTTTTTGTCTCTATGGTCGGCCAACCACTGTCACACTCTGTGTGATTTTAATTCGTTTTGTCTGTTCTTTGTCTGAGTCTTTCTCGTCCTGTGTCATCTGTTGTCTCCATTATCCGTTTTTTTTTTACTCTGTGTGGGTGTTTTTAAGTCTTGGATCAAGGGACCGATGACCGTAGCAGTCTGGTCCCTTTAAACCCACAAACCAACCAACCAACCCCATACTATGATGACACCAGGATATGAAACGGTGTTAGATGAGGGGGTAGGATAATTGGGTTGGTACACTTTATTTGTGGATGTGTGTATTCTGGACTGGTAGAATACGCTCGTCTCCCAGTGAGACGTGTGTTGGGCCCGTAGCCAGTGCCAGACGGAGATTTTATTGGCCGTTTGGCAGAGCCCGGTCGGCGCGCTGGCCAGCTGGAAGCGTCGGGAGCGGAGGTCCGCCTTTGAGTCGCCTTCTGAGCCCCCGTCTGTGCCCCCCCCCCCCCCCCCCCCCCCCAGCGGCCGCCATGCCCCGCAGAGGCTCACGGACTGGCACGGGTGCGGGCCGCCGTGTTTACCTCGGGTCCTCCGAACGCTGTTTATTGTGCTTTGTCTGTGCGCCGCGCCGCACCCGCTGTTGGAGACGAACAGTGGCGCTCCTGAGAGGCAAAGTGCCGTCCGCCAGGAGAGTGTCTTCGCTCCGGCAGCTACAAAGGGTCCGAAGCCTGGCTGGGCCCCGGCACCGTCCATTACAACTCTTGTGTCCCACCTCAATGTGAAACAGCTTTGATATACGGCACTTTTCTTGTAGACCACTATAGCCTGCTCAGGGCCAACAGAGACACACAGGCCTGATGTCACACTAGTCGGCTGTCCGCCACACTTGGATGACACACAGTTGTTGTTGTTGTGGTCTTCAGTCCTGAGACAGGTTTGATGCAGCTCTCCATGCTACTCTATCCTGTGCAAGCTTCTTCATCTCCCAGTAACTACTGCAACCTACATCCTTCAGAATCTGCTTAGTGTATTCATCTGTTGGTCTCCCTCTACGATTTTTACCCTCCACGCTGCCCTCCAATGCTAAATTTGTGATCCCTCGATGTCTCAAAACATGTCCTACCAACCGATCCCTTCTTCTAGTCAAGTTGTGGCACAAACTTCTCTTCTCCCCAATCCTATTCAATACCTCCTCATTAGTTACGTGATCTACCCACCTTATCTTCAGCATTCTTCTGTAGCACCACATTTCGAAAGCTTCTATTCTCTTCTTGTCCATACTAGTTATCGTCCATGTTTCACTTCCATGCATGGCTACACTCCATACAAATACTTTCAGACACGACTTCCTGACACTTAAATCTATACTCGATGTTAACAAATTTCTCTTCTTCACAAACGATTTCCTTGCCATTGCCAGTCTACATTTTATATCCTCTCTACTTCGACCATCATCAGTTATTTTACTCCCTAAATAGCAAAACTCCTTCACTACAGTATGTGATCAAAAGTATCCGGACACCTGGCTGAAAATGACTTACAAGTTCTGCTACAGACGCACGTTCGAATCCTGCCTCGGGCATGGATGTGTGTGATGTCCTTAGGTTAGTTAGATTTACGTAGTGCTAAATTCTAGGGGACTGATGACCACAGATGTTAAGTCCCATAGTGCTCAGAGCCATTTGAACCATTTGACTTACAAGTTCTTGGCGCCCTCCATCGGTAATGGTGGAATTCAATATGGTGTTGGCCCACCCTTAGCGCTGGCCGGGGTGGCCGAGCGGTCGTAGGCGCTACAGTCTGGAATCCCGTGACCGCTACGGTCGCAGGTTCGAATCCGGCCTCAGGCATGGATGTCTGTGATGTGCTTAGGTTAGTTAGGTTTAAGTAGTTCGAAGTTCTAGGGGACTAATGACTTCAGAAGTTAGGTCCCATAGTGCTCAGAGCCATTTTGAACCACCCTTAGCATTGATGACAGCTTACTCTCTCGCAGGCATACGTTGAACCAGGTGCTGGAAGGTTTCTTGGGGACTGGCAGCCCATTCGTCACGGAGTGCTGCTGTGAGGAGAGGTATCGATGTCGGTCGGTGAGGCCTGGCACGGCGTTCCAAAACATCACAAAGGTGTTCTATAGGATTCAGGTCCAGACTTTGTGCAGGCGAGTCCATTACAGGGATGTTATTGTCGCGTAACCACTCCGCCACAGGAGGTGCATTATGAACAAGTTCAAAAGGACAAACACACACACACATGCCCGAGGGAGGACTCGAACCTCCGAGCGGCACAGTCCATGACTGCAGCGCCTTAGACCACTCGGCTATATGAACAAGTGCTCGACCGTGTCGAAAGATGCAATCGCCATCCGAATTGCTTTTCGACAATAGGAATTTTACTGTTGCCACTACACATGCTAGCAGATGACGTTCACCAGGCACTCGCCATACCCACACTCTGCCATCGGATCGCCACATTGTGTACCGTGATCCGTCACTCCACACAACGTCTTCCCACTGTTCAATCGTCTAATGTTTACGCTCCTTACACCACGCGAGGCGTCGTTTGGCATTTACCGGCGTGTTGTGTGGCTTATGAGCAGCCGCTCGACCATAAAATCCAAGTTTTCTCACCTCCCGCCTAACTGTCATAGTACCTACAGTGGATCCTGACGCAGTTCGGAATTCCTGTTTGAAAGTCTGGACAGATGTCTGCCTATTACACATTACGACCAACTGTCGGCGGTCCCTGTCAGTCAACAGACGAGGTCGGCCTTTACGCTTTTCTGCTCTACATGTCCCTTCACGTTTGCGCTTCACTATCACATCAGGAACAGTGGACCTAGGGATGTTTAGGAGTGTGGAAATCTCGCGTACGGACGTATGACACAAGTGGCACGCAATCAGATGACCTCGTTAGAAGTCTGTGAGTTCCGCGGAGCGCCCCATTCTGCTCTCTCACGATGTCTAATGACTACTGACGTCGCTGATATGGAGTACGTGGCAGTAGGTGTCAGAACAGTGCACCTAATGTGAAAACCGTATGTTTTTGTGGGTGTCAAAAATGTTCAAATGTGTGTGAAATCTTATGGGACTTAACTGCTAAGGTCATCAGTCCCCAAGCTTACACACAACTTAACCTAAATTATCCTAAGCACAAATACACATACCCATGCCCGAGGGAGGACTCGAACCCCCACCGGTACCAGCCGCACAGTCAATGACTGCAGCGCCCTAGACCGCTCGGCTAATCCCGCGCTGCTTGTGGGTGTCCGGATACTTCTGATCACATAGTGTAGCTGGATATCCTTCGCCAAACTGTGTTTCAGATTATTAAAGGATGCCACACATTCCTTCGTCCAAATGAAGGTAATGTTGTTTTTCAGCAAATGGTTCAAATAGTGACTGTTAAATGTCCGCTCATCTACAAACTGTTGCAAGTACTTTGCTGTCTGTGACAGAATTATAATGTCATCGGCAAATCTGAATATTTCTTGTTTCTCCTCTCTAAACTTGAATTCCTACTCCAATTTTTTTTTTGCGTTCTTTATGCTTGCTCAGCATAAACATCGGGGATAGGATACAACCGTGTTTCACTCCCTTTCAACTGCTGCTTAACTTTCGTGCCCTTCGACTTTTATAACTGCCATCTGGCTGCCGTACAAATTGTAAATAGCCTCTCGTGTTCCTACATTTCTCTGGAATCCAATCTGGTCTTCCCCGAGATCGGCTTCAACTTTTCCTTTCTTGTGTAAGGAATTCGTGTTATTTTATTGCAATCGTGAATTATTAAACTGATAGTTGGAATTTTTACAGCTGTCAACACCTGCGTTCTTTGGAACTGGTAATATTATACTCGTCTCGAAGTTTGAGGGTATTTCGCCCGTCTCATGCAACTTGCTTACCAGATGGAAGAGTTTTGTCATGGCTGGCTCTCCTAATACTATCAGTAGTTCTAACGAAATGTTGGCAACTCCAAATCTAAAGGCTCTAAATTCAACTAAATACTTACGGACTAAAATCACGAATAACTTCAACTGGAACTATATTTTCGGTAGAGCAAATCAAAGACTGCGATTCGTTGGCAGAACACTTAGAAGGTGCAACAGGTCTACTAAAGAGACTGCTTACACCACGCTTGTCCGTCCTATTCTGGAGTACTGCTGTGCGTTGTGGGATCCGCATCAGGTAGGACTGAGGGATGACATGAAAAAGTTCACAGAAGGTCAGCTCGTTCTGTACTATCTTGAAATAGGGGGGAGAGCGCTATAGGTATGGTACGTGAACTGGGGCGGCAATCATTAAAACAAAGGCGTTTTTCGTTGTGGCAGGATCTGTCCCTGTAGTTCGAATCACCAACTTTCTCCTCAGAGTGTGAAAATAAAAATGGCTCTAAGCACTATGGGACTTAACATCTGAGGTCATCAGTCCTCTAGACTTAGAACAATCTAAATCTAAGTAACCTAAGGACATCACACACACACATTCCCGAGGCAGGATGTGAACCTGCGAGCGTAGCAGCAGCGCAGTTGTGGACCGAAGCGCCTAGAACCGCTCGGCCACAGAGTGTGAAAATATTTTGTTGACGCCCACCTACGTAGGGAGGGATGATCATCTCAATAAAATACGAGAAATCAGAGCTTGCTCGGAAAGGTTTCGCGCTGTTTTATAGTGGAATGGTAGAGAAATTGCTTGAATGTTGTTTAAATGAACCCTCTGCCACGCACTTAATTGTGAATTGCACAGTAATCTTGTAGATGTAGATGTGGACGCTAGATGCCGGGCGGTTCAGGAACTTGTAAGCTCCCGACATGGCTTCTAAATATTTCTTGTATTTCATCAAGAAGTATGAGAGTATGACGTCGTATTCGGAGTTTTATGTCCTTGCAGATGTGCTGAGAAAGTAAAGTTAAAGGGGATACAAAAATTCAAATACTTGAATGGCTAGAGTTTTACATTACACGCTGACAATATATGTGATCGGTTATGTAAAATAAGACATAACAGCAGCCAACAGACAAGTAGACATAAGAAAAACTGGCCATCATGCTGACGTAATTCATGCTATGCTCAGTACTTTATTTCTCATACAATATTCTGTCCAATTATTGTTTATTTTTCGTTCATGATAATCGATGTTTTTGCAAAGTCTGCAACTGTCACTCATTATTTTAATCATAAGTTATTCTTCATTTCTCAGAATATTTATTAATGAGTAATTACTACTATTAACAGTAGGCAGAAACAGAGAACTAACTATTTGTGACTGAATATGTGTAGTTATAGAACATGTTAAAACATTCAATATTGTCTGCTATTTCCCTGTGTGAAGAAAATTAACACAGTTCTGATGCATTATTTAAAAAAGTGTACTCTGGCTTTAGTGGACGAAATATAGGTCACTGCCTTAAAAAAAGAACAATGGTCTCTTCTGAGAGCTGTAACTGACTATAGCACTGGAGCCATATGACCCTTCATCTGTATCTTGAGATGTTACTATTTCAAGGTGGGTAACGTTGCGATCTCTATTTAGATTCATTAGTAATCAGAAGCTTAAAGCCTCTTCTGGCCGAACATATCTTACATAGCTCTTAGACCAAGTAAGAAGCCGGCCGGCTTGGCCGAGCGGTTAAAGGCGCTACAGTCTGGAACCGCACGACCGCTACGGTCGCAGGTTCGAATCCTGCCTCGGGCATGGATGTGTGTGATGTCCTTAGGTTAGTTAGGTTTAAGTAGTTCTAAGTTCTAGGGGACTTCTGACCACAGCTGTTGAGTCCCATAGTGCTCAGAGCCATTTGAACCATTTTTTTGAACCAAGTAAGATCTGCCTTCTTCACAGCGATCGCACCTAACCACACTTCTGTATATCCGACGATTAGTAAAATTATTATTTAGACAGGTTCACTCAGCTCTAGCGGTCCAACTGTGGGCATTGAAGAGTATAAATGCGTCAGAAACACGAGGGTGAGTCAAATGAAAACCTTAAATTTGTAATAACAAATCGAAATTTCGCACCGTTATCCTGTAAGTTGGTACGCGTGCTTCAAACAGCGTGCAGAATGACCTGTAGGTGGCAGCATAGTGCAGATGCACACATACCGTCGCAGTATTAGTATAAAGAAGGCCGCCCCACTTGCGAAATGCACCAGGGAAGAACAGCGTTCTGTTATTCGGGTTTTGCGTAGTGAAGGTGTGAAACCTATGGAAATTTCATCGACGAATGAAGGTTCAGTGCGGTGATGCATGTTTGTCACAACAGCAAGTCTACGAATGGCGTAGGAAGTTCGCAAATTGTGTGTCTTCAGTGAAAGATGCTCCTCGTCCAGGTCAGGCACAACGAGTTGTGACTCCACAGAACATTGCAGCAGTTGAAGCCACAGTGAAGGAAAACTGCCGAGTGACACTGAATGACATTGTAGCATGTTTACATATTAGTCATGGGTCAGCACACCACATTGTGCATGATGTGCTCCAGTTTCAGAAAGTGTCTGCAAGATGGGTGTCACGGCAGCTGACTTCTCAAATGAGAGAACGCCGTGTTGATGCTTGTGAAGAACTTCATCGGCGCTTTGAACGAGAAGGTGATGGCTTGCTTGCAAGAATCGTTACTGGGGACGAAACTTGGGTTCACTTCCACCAACCGGAAACGAAGAGAGCGAGCAAGGAAAGGCGCCATTCCTCTTCCCTAAAACCAAAGAAGTTTCGAACAGAACCATCATTTGATTCACCCTCGTATTATCTTTTGGCGTAATTACGTGCTTTGAAACCAAAGATCTTCTTCTATTCGTTTATCCGATACTATACGAACCAACGATGACTGTTAACACCAAGATCCGTAACCACAATTATCTCTGGTAAGTATTAAAATTCTCAAATGCAAGAAATTATTAATTATGTAATTCGTGTTGAGTTTAGATGCATCTTCAATAGCGAAACTGATTAGGTTTCATTGATAAACAATATCAGATCACTATGGTTTGAAAATCATTCCTAGATTCACAGTTTATGTCACATATATCGCTTCTCGAAACTTCGATTAAGTCAGAGATTAATCATCTCTTGCTTTTAGCGTCGTAAGGTACATACATTTTCACTGAATTAGAATCACCGTTCTTCCTGATCTTCACAGGCATCACAATATAAATAAACTGGAGACATCAGTTTCCTAAATAATTACTTATTTAACACTTTTCTTTTTGGAAGACGCAAAACGTTTCATTTCCTAACACCATACACAGATGACTGCTACGTAAGTATTTCAGTGTACATCTGTTATCATGCATGGCTCTTTCTGAACAGCTAACGGCGAACTCCGACATGGAACTGAGATTACAAAATTACATTTTCGTTTATAAAACATAATTTCATTGTTAAAAACATATCATTCCCGCGCACGGCCATCCTCTCTCTGTCGTCTGTGTCCGGTGACTTCAACATTCCGGCCAAGGTGGAAGATTCATTCCTCTACCGCTTATCTGCTGTGCCGCTCATGAAACATAAGAAACAACAAACACACACATTTGTAGGTTTCAAAACAGAAATTAACGTAATTTATACAAACATTTTCTGTGTTATGCTATACTTAACACAAGTTCAGACAGACACTTGCAATATTCTGTTGCTGCGATAATTTATACTGTGAAAAGCCCTGCATCATCATAATCTGCATATCTATATTCCACAAGTATACTTGAAAAAAGAGACAGCATTGGTCGTATATTTTTTACTATCGCAAAATCGATTTTCTGTCACTGAGTGACCATCTTCAGTGCTATATTGTATAACTTAAATTAGGATGCACTGTTGTCACTAAGCTTACGACAATCACATAGTCTATGTGATTGCCGTAAGCTTAGTGACAACAGTGCATCCTAATTTAAGTTATACAATATAGCACTGAAGATGGTCACTCAGTGACAGAAAATCGATTTTGCGATAGTAAAAAATATACGACCAGTGCTGTCTCTTTTTTCAAGTATACCTGTTATATGGTCGTAGTGCACAAGACAACATGGAGTCGCCAATCAATATATTCCACAAGTCACCTGATGGTGTGTGGCGGAGGGTAATAATTTGTGTGCTACTTTCACTTACCCCCTTTACTTTTCTTGTCGTGGATAGATCGCAGGAAGAACTACGTTGGTCTCCATGTGACCTTACAATTCTATTTTTTTATCTCCGTCATCTTTTTGCGACATATGCGTAGGAGCAAGTAAGAAATTCGTTGACTTTTCTGCGAACGTACGCTCCCGGAACTTCAACAGTAAATGATACATTGATGCAAAACGCCTCTCTTGCAGAGTCTGCCACTGGACTTAGCTGCGCTCTTAGTAAATGAATCCGTAAGAAAACGTGCTGCTCTTCTTTGGACCTCCTTTATTTCTTATATCATTGCTCTCTGGTATGGATCTCAGACAGGCGAGCAATATTCAAATATTCGTCGAATGAGAGTTTTGAGAATTGACTTAAGAAGCCATGGCAGTGAAGAGAGAGAGAGAGAGAGAGAGAGAGAGAGAGAGTGCGTGTGTGTGTGTGTGTGTGTGTGTGTGTGTGTGTCAGTTGATAATATGAAATCATTTTCGAACTTCTTGTGTACTATTGCGCCAGAATGAAGGGCGTTCAGTGACATGAGTCGTTCGAAGGTTTGACTAACAATTAAGGAAAATGAATACATCGAATGTAGAGCTTACTATACATGGAAACTAGTGCCATTGCTATGTGATATTTGCGCTACACTTCACGAGGCATATAGAATATTCCGAGCTTTACGATTGCTCTCCATTCAAACGGCCTCAACTGCAGCACGATCTCTTTCAGTGTGTTTTTTTCCGGCATAATACCTGATAATGGTGAAAAGCGGAACTGTACGACTTTTTCACGGTCTATGTCACTTTGACTTGCAGTGAATCGTTGATAATATTTCCATTCTGAGGCAGGTCATTTTTTTCTCGTTACTCTTTTGTCTCATTTTTATCGTGCTACCCCACGTCCCTGTCATTTCACACGAGAATGCGTAACACACGCTGTCACTCTGCGAAGTGACTAATGAAAGTTACTAAAACACCAAAAATTACTTTTATAATTCTGTTTCAGATCCTCATTTCAACGGTTTCTATATGTTTTTTTTTTCACTTATTTTTAATATAATCGAGCAAAGCGTTGCCTTACATGCTTTGAAAGATCGAAAGTCGCAGGGCATAACACAGTATTTGCACTTTCAAAACGTTGTACGTCATCAGCAACATTCGAGATCGTTCTCAAGCATCACATTTCGATACCAGAACATTGCCCAATATTGAAGCTATGTTCAGAACATTTCTGAACACGATGAAATAATTTTTATATATTGTTCACTGAAGAGAAGGTAAACATCCTCAGTAGTGAAGTGCTGTAGGAGTGAAAGTTACAGATGTGACTTCGCCAACTTCTCACTCCCGTAACTTCCTCAACTTCCCTAAGCACAATGGGACATTTTGGGCTACACACACACACACACACACACACAGTTTTAGTCTACGATAATTTTGACGTTACACGGCCATTGCTTGGCAACTGCTTTAGATTTTCGTTGCCACGGGCGATGACTGATCCGACGAAGGTATCTTTATTTTGTTTCTAAACACGTTTCTTATATTGTGGCAACGGATAAAGCTCTCACAAAACAACAGGACGCCCGTCAGTCATGCGTATTTTTCTACTATCTCACAAAATTTTAACTGATTCGCACAGGTTTGAAACCTAAAAGCAGCGCGCGTGAAAGAATTCAGAGAAGTTGTATTTTTTACACGTAAAATCCGGATGAAGCCGAAAGCGAGTTTCCAGTTTTATTGGGAAAATGCGTTTTTTATTCATTTGGTCCACTTTAAACCGTTTCCGAGCATTCACTTCACGTAAGAACAAATTTCATGTGATATATGTAGCTCCATTTTAAACCAGCGTACCTCGACAACGGATAAACACTATTGGACAAAAAAGTATCTTCGTGCAAAACCTGAACCGATTTGTATAAGTAAAGAAGTGGCGCGCTTCAGAAACCGCCCTGAAAAATGAGTTTTTAGTACGTAAAATCCAAACGAAGCAAGAGTTTTTCACACCGTTGACACTTACCGTAAATCATGGATCGATACACTTCTGGACCAAATTTAAACCATCAGTCTCGCTCCAGACCGGACTAACGTGTAAGGTAACTGTTTTGCACGTAAAATGCGAACGGTGCACATACAAGCGGTACCATTAGGTGAGCATCAATTTCAGCCCAATTAACAAGTTTCGCGAGCGGAACTAATCGATTCGCACAATTAGCCTGGGTGCCAACTCCGGTTCGTCCTTCAAACCGTGTTTAATAAGCTGTAACATATCTACAATAAGACAGGTGTTCGAATGGCCGCTAGTCCGGGCTACACCAAAAACTTTTTATCTCATGTTCCTAGTTGAGATAGGAACATAGAACCAATCCATACCCGGCTCCCCCCCCCCCCCCCCCCTCCCTCAAACACGAGAGCGGCCTTTTCAGACATATTTATTTCAGGGAGCGCTTACGCACTGTAACAAAGCGGACCCGTTTCGGTTCGTCTTCTTCTTTATTTGTCCTCTGAATTGGAAAAAAATGTGAAATGAATCATCTCATTTGAGTAGCATCTAAGTTATTGAAAGTATATTCTCATAAACTACATTTGGTGTTTTGCTTTTTGCATGAACGAATACGTTTTGCGAACAAGCAACGTGTATACAAGCATTCTCGATGGTTAACGAAGATTTTCGATTGTTTTCAAAGATTCGTCATTGCTCTAGAATACAATTTGCTAACGAAACATTTTCTCTGCCCGACGACTGGGTATTTGTGTTGTCATCGTCATTTCATCATCATCATCATTCGTGAGAGTGGTTAGATTGGGATGTTAAAAAAATTGGACTGTGTGAAACTTCAGACTTTGTACGGAAGCTGACGACCGCGCAGTTGAGCGCCCCACAAACCAAACATCGTCATCTAACGGAACATATCGCATTGATCCCTACCTCGGCAAAATCGTCTTGGCAAGTGTGTTGTGCAACGTAGTAGACATGTCGCAGCAGTGTAACCGCCTTTACATACAAACTGCATTAACAGACAAAAGTTGTGTAAGTGGATAATTGTAACAACAAGAAACTATGGTGTTTAGCAAACAAATCAGCGAATATATTGTGCGTGTTGGTGCCGTGTCTGGGTTTTTTATTTCTGATACCAGGGGTGGAACTAACATTTAAATCAACTGAAACAATGATGCACCAACCCGAAAGCGGAAACTTGCCAACAAAATTCCTAAAACCACTTAAATTGCCTATATGCCCACACAAAGAAAGGCTTCTAAACAACGTTATACAAGTGCATACATCAAGCAGAAGATCAAAAGGCAAGTCGGCACTCAAATCACGATTTCCATTCATTTCAACTATCTACTTTTCAGCTTTAAAAAGTTAACGAATAGTTTGATTTACGTGTTTCGGAGGCCATTGAATGTAATCCTTTTGCCCATATATTTGAAGCATTGTGTGTTTCCGCATCTGTCGTTTATATCGGTGACTTTGTCCTTCGTTTTTTTGCAATGTGTACTTTGCAATTCAGTTTTTCCCGTTATGTCTTTTACTCCGTTGATTTGTTCTGCTGCTGTTTCAGAGTCTTTTACTGTTGTGCGTCTAACATCATAATAAATATTATGCGAAGAGCCCATTTAAGACTTCGCAAAGTATGTAGAAAACTAGGCTGGTTTTCCCATGTGTCCATATTTATTCTATTCCTTATGAAGTAATTTCGTATTCTCGTTTCATACCAAGCTGCTTTGGTTTTTCATCCTGGTCGAAATTTCCCTGTTCTTGATATCTCCTTGTGCCATCTCTGCCAAATTTAGATCACTTTTTATTTCTCCAATCGACGTCATTGCATGTCTTTTTGCTTTACACCTGGTTTCATAAAATCGCACGATTTGTCTTGTAACTCCGCCATGTTTTTCTTGATGTAGCTATAAAATTGTAATATTCATTTCTAATGATACAACTAGACGCGCATTTGTATGTATTGTTTGTTTACTCGATCGCTCCTTAACTAGAAGTGAACTCCAAAACATTCTTGTCCGGTGGTTTTTCTTAAATATGTCTTTGAATTTTTTGTGTGTTCTCGAAATCTGCTCCTGACGCAAAGAGACATTTGCTCTAATGATGGAATTCCACTGTTTAAGTTCAATGTGTTTGGCGATGCGCTTCTAGTTGCAGATAATTTGGGTGAGTCAGTAGGCTATTTCTGTACTTTTTTATTTACAAATAACTTGATTAGCTTTATCTCATTTCCATTTCCTTGAATTATTTCATCAAAGTACTTTGCTAGTGATTTTTAATAGTATTCCCTTTCGGTGCTACTAGAACACGTGATGTACGGCAACGACCATTTTAGATTTTCTTTTAGGCTTTGCTTGTGACCATATTACTTTTATTCTCTCGGAATTGGCGCTTTTCTTATATTCATACCACCTGGTTCCGGTTGTCATGCGTTTTTGTTCGTGGCTAACTGTGGAGTTATATAGTTTTCTCTAGAAGTTTGTACGTCATACTTCGGTATCACTGCTTCCCTCCTCTCCCCCCCCCCTCCCTTCTTTTATTGCTCCAAACATTTTATTGTTTCAATTTCAGACTTACTACGAATTTTACAGAATTCCACCATTTGTTTAGTTAACTTGCTTGGTTCTTTTAATATTCCCTATGGTTTTAGCTGTGTTTCTCACATACGAATAAATGTTGGTATCATCGTTAATTGTTTCTTGTCCTGTTGTTGAAATAGCGCGATTCGAATATTGGCGATATGTCAAGAACATCGTCTAATCACAACTAAACAAAGCAACTTTTTCTTATCATACGCTTTTCACATTCATTATTTGCAAGACATCTTCACTCGCCTGGAATTTATATATTTTTGTTTATGTACTACTTCCTTTTAGATTTTGAACATCGTAGATTGAGCTTATTAACAGCACTTGCACTTTTTGCTTATGTATCATGTAGTGGTAATAAAAATTTCTACTTAAATATTTCGTAGATGCTGGCCTAGATCGGATATTCATGTTGGTTTACAATAATTCTTCTTCTTCTTCCTGTCATAACAAAATTTCGTTTTCGTGGCAATAGGATATGAACAATCATTTACTTCAAGTTATGTTTGGAATGGCGTTGCCGATTGTCGAATGTTATAAATGTTATTGCCGTATGTTGGATATGCGTTTGTGGTCTCTCTCTGTCTCTTTCTCTCTCTCTCTCTCTCTCTCTCTCTCTCTTTCTCTCTCTCTCCGTGAGTGTGTGTGTGTATGTGTTTTAACATGGCTGTACGTATTGTTTAAACATAGTTATATTTACGGCAGAACTTTTTTTTACTTTTTCTTTTATTTTATTAAGTTTAGCAGAGAGTTTGTGTTGATGTCTGTCTGGTAATTTATCATATATTTTGCCTCTGTTATGGCTTTCTGCATCTGATACTGGTCTTGCATAGGAATAAAGCATTGTTGTGGTTGCTTGTCCTAATTATTTTCAAATCTGGATCTAAGCTTGCATAATCACCTAACCATACTGTAAGACACACAGGGATAACAAAGACACATTCAACAGTTGGTAATAACAGCCAACAGTTGGCAACTGCATCCAGAACATATCTTCAAGTAAACAAATGTTCATTTTCTAGTGTTGTGGAAACGAAATTTCGTATGGCAGAAAGCAGAAGAAGAATAGAAAAGAATGTAGACCAGCATCTACGAAATGTGTAAGCAGAAATTTATACTATCACTACATCGCAGAAAACAGCCTCAATACACGGTGTGCAAAATGTAAAGCGAAATAGTTTAATCACAAATATGCATAGTTTTCAGGCGACTGAAAACTGCTTGCATATAATAAATACGAAGCGCAAATGGCACGAAGAAACTGTTTTATTCAGTTGCGATTAAACGGTTATGAAATAAGAATTATCAACATAAAATTGTGGCATATTGGCAACCTACAGACCGCAATAGTTCACCTGTGCTTTCCTTTCCCCTTTCGTCTGGGCCTTAACTTCAGCGCAATATTTCCACATTCGTTTCCTATGCTGTTTCTTATTCGTATCATTCCACGTTTTGCCAGTTCTTACTTTTTTTAGTTTTCTTTGGAAACAAAGGTAGTCTTGGAGTTTCATCTTGATTTGAATGCCATTCTGAATATGCTTCTGTGTTCTCCTCATTATTTGTACGACTTTTTCTATCTTGATTAACAATGGCACCTTCGTTTTCTCGTTGAGAAATTAGTGGGAATTCCGGTTGCTCAACCTTGTAGGACTCTCAAGAACCGCGTGGCCACAGAAAACCGTATTCCTTATAATAATTGCACCCGTGACATTTCCTATATGTGTGTAGAGTTCGTAGCTGCGTCGTTATCATTATTCCGTTTCACCCTCTCATCCAGCACTTCAAGGACCACATATGTATTTCAGTTCTCCATACTCTCTTTTGTTTTCTCTTGGTTCACATGCAGTACTCCTTCTTCACTGTGTAGCTTTTTCCTCTCTTTCAATCATTCTTTGAAGAAGTACAATTACACAACTCTTCAGATATATTCATTGGTATATTTGGATACTGACTGCAGAATGTATTGCGAATAGATATACTATTAAATAACCAATAAAGTAAAAAGTCACGGATGGTGCAGAAGCCGTACTGCATGAACAGTGGGTATGTAGTAGCTGACAATATTTGGATTTTTTTTAGGGCGATGTAACTGAGAAAAAGTTTCATTGAGGTGTAAAGTTTGTTGAAAGTCGCTAAATGCTCTCATTGTGAAATACTGGGTGAATAGAGTCCTGCTAAATTGCGCTCTATGAATTACGCTGCCTCAAGACAAATATAGTTTACTTACTGTGTTAGGCCTTTAAAATCAGGTTCTACCTCTTAATGGCTAAATTACGACAGTATTTTAAATTTGGTGAATAATTATATGAAATATAGGAAATAAAATTTTTGATGCTCCTGGATGTCTTTACATACGCAATAAGCAACTGTGGATTGGTGTTTTAGCCGTTTTTCGTCGTAATTTTATTTCGTCCTTTTGAATCCAACTCGTAGTTCCCTTCTTTTTTCCAGATATATTTGAGAATCTTCTAAAAAAACAAGAGATCACATAAAGTAGTCTTAGTCTACATCTATCACAAATTATGTGGTATCTCATTTGTTCAGAAAGCTCTCTCGTTGACGTGTCACACACAATTATTTGCACAGGTGTCCACTGCGCCTAGCCGTTATGTAATACATCATGCCGTGGTGTATTACTGGTAGCATAAGTGGTAGGGCCAAGCGTGAGCACAGGTGGTACACAGCACTGGATGGGAGAATCTAGCGTGAGCCACCTGTGGTACAAGAGGGCGTGAACGTGTGTGACGCCTTTTCATGTACTCAACGCTATCAGGAATCGAACCTGCGGTCTCCTGAACTGCATGCGTCGGTTGACAGGGCTGCCTGCGGTATAGATGTACAGCCGCTTCCAATTCTGGAGGCTCCGAAACGAAACTGGAGCGGCCTGTCCCCTCTCGGGTGGTTCCAAGTTCACGGAGGTTCGGCTCGGCTCGAGTCGAAGCGGGTAAAAAAAGCCGCGGGAAGCGGGACGGAAATAGAGTGGGGCCAGCTAGCGACGCGTAAGTCGGGCAGCGCGCCGCGCCTCCTAGCAGCAGCGTGTAAACGCGGGCCGCCGTCCCACGGCGAGGTGCGGGCGGGATTCCTGTAACATGCCACAACACGAGCGGCCAATTCTTATCTCTGGACGGGCTCGTTACTGCACAGATGGAACACTCGCATAAATGCACTAGGTGCGTTCAGAAAATAACGGAGGTTTTTGGTTTATTGGAAATAATTTTATGATATAACAACATTCCATTAGCACAACTGATAGCCCTGGGAGAGCCAGCCCTGACAAAACTCTACCATCTGGTGAGAAAGTTGTATGAGAAAGGAGAAATACCCTCATACTTCAAGAAGAATATAATAATTCCAGTCTCTAAGAAAGCAGGTGTTGACAGAAGTGAAAATTACCGAACTATCAGTTTAATAAGCCACGGCTGCAAAATACTAACGCGAATACTTTACAGACGAATGGAAAAACTGGTAGAAGCCGACCTCTGGGAAGTTCAGTTTGGATTCCGTAGAAATACTGGAACACGTGAGGCAATACTGACCTTACGACTTATCTTAGAAGAAAGATTAAGGAAAGGCAAACCTATTTTTCTAGCATATGTAGACTTAGAGAAAGCTTTTGACAATGTTGACTGGAATACACTCTTTCAAACTCTGAAGGTGGCAGGGGTAAAATACAGGAAGCGAAAAGCTATTTACAATTTGTACAGAAACCAGATGGCAGTTATAAGAGTCGAGGGGCACGAAAGGGAAGCAGTGGTTGGGAAGGGAGTGAGACAGGGTTGTAGCCTATCATCGATGTTATTCAATCTGTATACTGAGCAAGCAGTAAAGGAAACTGTTGTGGATTGGCAAGAGATCCAATCCACTATGAGAGGAAGCCGAAAGGCACGCGTTTTAGCTCACGCAGGCTGGCCTGAGGTCTGGAACAAGTCAAGGAAATGACACTAGCAAACAACGTACGTAGCTGTTGGAATACTTAACTTTAATTCATAATTGGTGAACATCGCTCTTGTAGCGCTCTAGTAACTGGTAATGGCGCCTTGCTAGGTCGTAGCAAATGACGTAGCTGAAGGCTATGCTAACTATCGTCTCGGCAAATGAGAGCGTAATTTGTCAGTGAATTATGGATAGCAAAGTCGGCTGTACAACTGGGGCGAGTGCTAGGTAGTCTCTCTAGACCTGCCGTGTGGCGGCGCTCGGTCTGCAATCACTGATAGTGGCGACACGCGGGTCCGACGTATACTAACGGACCGCGGCCGATTTAAAGGCTACCACCTAGCAAGTGTGGTGTCTGGCGGTGACACCACAGAAACAAAAGAAAAATTCGGAGTAGGAATTAAAATCCATGGAGAAGAAATAAAAACTCTGAAGTTCGCCGATGACATTGTAATTCTGTCAGAGACAGCAGAGGACTTGAAAGAGCAGTTGAACGGAATGGACAATGTCTTGAAAGGAGGATATAACATGAACATCAACAAAAACAGAACGAGGATAATGCATTGTAGTCGAATTAAATCGGGTGATGCTGCGGGAATTAGATTAGGAATGAGATGCTTAAAGTACTAAAGGAGTTTTGCTATTTGGGGAGCAAAATAACTGATGATGGTTGAAGTAGAGGGGATATAAAATGTAGACTGGCAATGGCAAGGAAAGCGTTTCTGAAGAAGAGAAATTTGTTAACATCGAGCATAGATTTAAGTGTCAGAAAGCCGTTCTGAAAGTATTTGTATGGAGTGTAGCCATGTGTGGAAGCGAAACATGGACGATAAATAGTTTAGATAATAAGAGAATAGAAGCTTTTGAAATGTGGTGCTACAGAAGAATGCTGAAGATTAGATCTGATGTACTCGGACGTATTTTTGTGCGAACCGTGCAATTTCGGCTTAGTTAATGTGAAAAATCAATATATACTGAAATGTGAGAAAATATATTTACGTAAAAAAAACAAATGCTGCAACAACAATCTTCAGATTTATTTAGTTCAGAGGAACCGTGAGGACATGATGTGACAGACCTCTAGAGAAGAAGAACTGGAGCCAACTCAACATGACGAGCTGAGTAAAGTAGACAGTTTATTGTAATCTTCGCTCCTCTGAAATCTTCATAAAAGATTTTGCTTACTAATTACTTGGACTGGGCATTGTTTAATGTGGACAATAGATGGAAGTAGGAGGGAGCGTGGAGGCGCCGCATTACCTGCTCCTTTGGATATGCATGCATGACAGGAGGAACATTTCTTCGTTATTCTTGAGAACACAGGCACTACATATAATGTTGGTCTTCAGTCCAGAGTCTGGTTTGATGCAGCTCTCCATGCTACTCCATCCCGTGCAAGTTTCTTCATCTCCCAGTACCTATTGCAACCTACACCCTTCTGAATCTGATTAGTGTATTCATATCTCGGTCTCCCTCTACGATTTTTACCCTCCACGCTGCCCTCCAATACTAAATTGGTGATCCCTTGATGCCTCATAATATGCCCTACCAACGGGTAGGGCATATCCCTTCTTCTAGTCAAGTTGAGCCACAAATTTCTCTTCTCTTCAGTTCTATTCAATACCTACTAACTAGTTATGTGATCTACCCATCTAATCTTCAGCATTCTTCTGTAGCACCACATTTCGAAAGCTTCTATTCTCTTCTTGTCCACACTATTTATCGTCCCTGTTTCACTTCCATACCCGATTTAATTCGACTACATTCCATTATCCTCGTTTTGATTTTGGTGATGTTCATCTTATATCCTCCTTTCAAGCCACTGTCCATTCCGTTCAGCTGGTCTCTGACAGAATTACAATGTCATCGGCGAACTTCAAAGTTCCCCATGGATTTGCTTGCTCAATATAAAGTTTTAATAACAACGGAGATAGGCTACAATCCTGTCTCACTCCCTTCCCAACCACTGCTTCCCTTTCATACCCCTCGACTCTTATAACTGCCATCTGGTTTCTGTACAAATTGTAAATAGCGTTTTGCTCCCTGTATTTTACCCCTGCCACCTTTAGAATTTGAAAGAGAGTATTCCATTCAACATTGTCAAAAGCTTTCTCTAAGTCTACAAATGCTAGAAACGTAGGTTTGCCTTTCCTTAATCTATTTTCTAAGATAAGTCGTGGGGTCAGTATTGCCTCACGTGTTCCAACATTTCTACGGAATCCAAATTGATCTTCCCCGATGTCGATTTCTACCAGTTTTTCCATTTGTCTGTAAAGAATTCGTGTTAGTATTTTGCAGCCGTGGCTTATTAAACTGATAGTTAGGTAATTTTCACATCTGTCATTTAACCATACAGTAAAGCTGCATGCCCTCGTGAAAAATTACGGCTGCAGTTCCCCCTTGCTTTCAGCCATTTGCAGTACCAGCACAGCAAGGCCGTTTCGATTAGTGTTATAAGGCCAGATCAAAGATAACCAGTGCCAATCTGGTTCTGGCGATTAAGCTATCTAAGAAGTAAACGAGGGCTGGTAGGTAACCATAGCAATGACGATAGAAATAAAATCTAGGCTCATCTTTACAAAGAGACGACACACAATTACGAATTACATGTAAGAACATCGTGGAGAACTGGACAAAGATACATTTATGCGGCGTATATAGAGAAGAAACTCAAAGCATGAAATGTGTGTCCTAAGGTAACATCGTGAGTGACATAAAAGAAATACTCGTTTGACAGTAATCAAAACAAAAGACACATTTCCAGCCATTTACTGGCGCGGTACAAAATAAACATAAAGCCTATATAGATCACAAATAAACTAAAATATAAGTTGTGCAAGAATAAGGTAAAATGTTTCATGAGGATGTCCAAATGTAGTCGTATTACAATAGTCGAACATGTAACAAATGACATACAACGGAATCATATAGATAAACCTAGATAAGTGGCAACAACTTGAAATAAAGTAGAAGGTGATATTGCGAGTAAAAAGACCTTTTAAAATTTTTTTGAAATCGTTATAACAGTGGATCGTAATAACAGTCCACCTTTCACAACTTCTATTTTATTCGTGTTCTGTATCGAGTTTATGTTGATAAAAAACTTGCGATGCTGCTCGTGGTTCAGCTGTAAGCGATATTCATCTGGTAGAGTCCGAGCAACGGCCGCAGCGTATGTGGCGATCAGAATCTACCTGCGTAGATTGTATCCCGCGAAACGCCACACACAGCGCTTATCGTCGTATGTGGAACACCCTGTATTGTTGCAGACGTTGTATTAACACTAAAAATCCCACAGAATAGCCCTCTGTTCTCAAATCGATTAACTGCAAATCTTGCTGTTACGTCTGCTCTATTCTTTGATCTACACCCCCGTTCTACCGTCTGTTTGAATCACAGCAGTGTTCACACCGATCACAAATTTTCCCAATGCTGACTTGCTGCCGCACTGGCTCGCGTTAAATTATCCCTTTCTTTCGCTCACAGAATCCAATCTGCCAGTGCGGCGGAATGATATATTCAATTGCAGCAGGATGCTACTGCAACCTGTTTCGAATTATTTCAGAATAAAAACAGTCTTGGTTGCGAAGTTCAATCTCAATCACGCGTTCCAGCCTGTAGGGCCGTGATCGCATTTATATACACTGAAGTGCCGAAGAAACTGGTGTAGGCATGCGTGTTCAAATACAGAGATATGAAAACAGGCAGAATACGGCGCTGCGATCAGCAACGCCTATATAAAACAACACGTGTCTGGCGCAGTTGTTAGATCGGTTACTGCTGCTACAATGGCAGGTTATCAAGATTTAAGTGAGTTGGAACGTGATGTTACAGGACACAGCATCTCCGAGGCAGCGATGAGCGACCATTTCACGAGTGTACCTTGAATGTCGGGAATCCGGTAAAACATCAAGTCTCCGACATCGCTGCGGCCGAAAAAAATCCTGCAAGGACGGGACCAACAACGACTGAAGAGAATCGTTCAACGTGACAGTTCAATCCTTCCGCAGATTGCTGCAGATTTCTGTGCTAGCCCATCAACAAGCGTGTGAACCATTCAACGAAACATCGCCGATGTGGGCTTTCGGAGCCCAAAGACCACTCTTGTACCCTTGATGATGACTGCATGACACAAAGCCTTAGGCTTCGCCAGGGCCCGTCAACGCCGACATTGGACTGTTGATGACTGGAAACATGTTGCCTGGTCGGCCGAATCTCGTTTCAAACCGTATCGAGCAGATGGACGTGTACGGGTATGGAGACAACCTCATGAATCCATGGATCGTGCATGTCAGCAGCGGACTGTTCAAGCTGGTTGAGGCTCTGTAATTGTGTGGGGCGTGTGCCGTTGGAATGATGTGGGACCCCTGATACGTCTAGATACGGCTCTCACTGGTGACACGTACGTAAGCATCCTGTCTGATCTCCTGCATCAGTTCATGTCCACTGTGCATTCCGACGGACGGGCAATTCCAGCAGGACAATGCGACAGTCCACACGTCCAGAATTGCTACAGAGTGGTTCCAGGAATACTCTTCTGAGTTTAAACACTTAAGCTAGCCACCAGTCTCCCCAGATGTGAACAGTATTGAGCATATCTGGGATGCGTTGCAGTAAGGTGCTGTTCAGAAGAGACCTCTAAACCGTCGTACTCTTACGGATCTATGGACATCCCTGCAGGATTGATGGTGACAATTCCCTCCAGCAGTACTTCAGACATTAGTCGAGTCCCTGTCACGTCGGGTTGCACCACTTCTGCGTGCGCGCGGGTGCCCTACACGATATTAAGCAGGTGTACCAGTTTCTTTGGCTCTTCAATGGATAAAAGGCAATGTCCTGAATAAATAGCTGACTTGTCATGAGAAGGCGAAATAGGAGATGAAAGGTGTTTAAAAATAGTCGCAATTAAGGGAGTTTTGTAGCTAGGCCTATGAAAATTGACATTTGGTTTTTCGCTGAGAAACAAAGATATAATTTTTTTACATTTTTGTAAATTTAACCCTATGGGGATGACATAGTACTGAATGATTCTTTTGAAAATATACCATTATTAAAGAATTACTAAAGTATATTTAAAGCTACATCCATGAACATTGGTGTTTGACTTCGCTTTCACAAATAAAAAAATGCGTGTTTCCTTGTTTTTGGAACTTGACCACCTACGGGAACGCAATAAGGGATGAGATTTTTTTATGAAAATATTTTATTATGAAAGCATTTTAAAGCTAAAGATACGAAAATTGACATTGGATTCTCACCTAGAAATAAAAAATATACGGGTTACGGCCAAATTGGCGATGAAACGTTTTGCGAAAGCATTTTAAAATTAAATCTTTGAAAACTGATATTTCGATTCTCAGTCAGAGATGAGGAACTGTGTGTGTCACTGTTTTTGGAAATTTAATCGGTAAGGGAGCGAAACAGGATCAGACTGGTTCACTGACTCTTTGTCACCCAGCCCAAACCGTTGAGGATAGAAACTTGAAGTTTCGAGAGGGTGCGGATGGATTAAGAAGGGATTGTCCGTAATTCCACTCGTAAGGGGGTGAAATAGGGGATGGAAGGCTTTTTACAGGTATGTTACTATTAACGGAATTTTGAAGGTAGAACTGTGAAAACTGGTAAGTGGTTTCTCAGTCACAAAATAAAAAATTAAGGGTTTCGGCATTTTTGGAAATTCAACTACTAAGAGCGTAAAATAACGAGTGAATGCTTTTTGAAAATAATTACTCAAGAACTACTTAAGGGATTTTTTAGGCTACATCTACGACAATTGATATTTGACTTCTGGGTTGTAAAAAAAAGTGTTTCTGGAAATTCAACCCCTAAGAGAATGTAATACGAGATGAAAAATTTTAAGAAAATATTTCGTTACGTTAAACAAATTTTAAAGCTAGATTTACGAAAATTTTTGTTTCACTTCTCGGTTAGATATATAGAAGAACGTAAAATGCGTGATTAACAAAACTTTGGACTCCAGCTACCAGAATCGCTTTTTGGTCAGAAGTAAATTTGGATAAGGCCATGCCTGTAGGTCCTAATTAGCGTGAAAAGCTTAGAAGGTGTTGCAGTTTGCGAACATTATAAAAATTCGATTAAATAAAAGCAAAAAAATCTCTGCACGCCATACGGTCTGCGTGAGCGAAGCAGCGAGCGCTAAGGTAATTGTCTGCAAAAACAAGAAACCAATCAACGAGAAACAAATGGAGCGACGGACATGGTCCTATCTTGTACGGTTACGCAGATAAAGTGACCTAAAAGTAACAGAAGCTTACGTAAAAGTAGGTGGATATTTAACCCATCCGTCATTAAGCTATGTGAAATGAAAAATGAACGGAAAAGTAATTGGATATGTAATCCATCCATCATAAAAACGTAAAATGGATCTAGTACTTTCTTTCTTTCTTTTTTTTAAGTAGGTCCACTTTGCCAGTGTGGACGGCCTGGACAAGTCGCAGCATCCACCGAGTAAACACACACACACACACACACACACAGTGACTGAGTGCCCCAGTTTCCAAACCACATGCTGCAGCTAGGTGCACACACTCTGGTTAAAACTGGCTCTAGGAAAAAAAAACTGTTGACGGCAGGGAAAGGAGCAGCAGGCAGATGGTGAGGTTTGCCGGTTCGTCAACTGCCTTCTCGTGCCATTCGTTGATGTAAAGCCACCGTCTGGAGCGCGTATTCACGGCTGTGCTATCTGCACGCTAATTGCTCATTAGCAAACCTTACCCTGTCTGCAGCACACTCTATTGACAGGCAAACGAGTGTGTACGCAGCAGCCGTCTCTCCTATATTACATCGCTTGACGAAAAACGTGAAGCACCCGGATGGCATGGCCGGATGTCAATCTAACTTCGCCCAAGTACACACCAGTCACGAGTCCGAAATGATTAGAGTTCCAATTCTCTTTGACAGGTAGAACGGCCACCGGTGTGCGTTACTGTTCTTTGTAACTATTGATGTTACTGGGACTAGTAGGGCATACCAGTTGTGTTTTCTAACAGTCATCAGGCGCTTTTTCTCTCTGTTAAAGCAGCTATTTGAAATTTAATTTTTCCTTTCTGTAGCTGGGATCAGAACAAACAAATACTGCTCATCACGTCTTTCGTATAATGCGCAGTGTCGATGGAAGGAGTTGGTTTTGTTCCAGATTTTTACTTGTCCTTTCGACAGAGCTGTCTAAAATTAGTCTACTTCGACATTTCTTTTATGGATATGTATCTACAGAGACAGTAAAACTCGACGAATAACGAGTACTCAAGCTGCGACATCACCGCCCTGGCCCACACTGATTGCTACCGCCATGCAGCAGCGCTGCTCAGTCGCTACTTGGGTACTGATTACTCTTGGTGTTATGCTGTTCCTGTTAATACATACGGACAAAGGAATTATCGCACTACATCTACATGGATACTCTACATCTACATGGTTACTCTGCAAATCACATTTAAGTGCCTGCCTGAAGGTTCATCGAACCACCTTCACAATTCTCTATTATTCCAATATCGTACGACACCCGGAAAGAATGGTCGCCTGTATCTTTCCGTACGAGCTCTGATTTCCCTTACTTTATCTTGGTGATCGTTCCTCCCTATGTACGTCGGAGTCAACAAAATATTTTCACATTCGGAGGAGAAAGTTGGGGATTGGAATTTCGTGAGAAGATTCCGTCGCAACGAAAAATGCCTGTCTTTTAATGACGTCCAGTCCAAATCCTGTATCATTTCCGTAACACTCTCCCCCATATTTCGCGATAATACAAAAAGTGCTGCCTTTCGTTGAACTTTTTCGTCAGTCCTATCTGGTAAGGATGCGACACCGCGCAGCAGTAGTCTAAAAGAGGACGGACAAGCGTAGTGTAGGCCGTCTCCTTAGTAGGTCTGTTACGTTTTCTAAGTGTCCTGCCAAGAAAACGCAGTCTTTGGTTAGCCTTCCCCGCAACGTTTTCTGTGTGTTCCTCCCAATTTAAGTTGTTCGTTACTGTAATACCTAGGAATTTAGTTGAATTTCCGGCTTCTAGATTAGACTGAGTTATCGTGTAACCGAAGTTTAACGAGTTCCTTTTAGCACTCATGTGGATGACCTCACACTTTTCGTTATTGAGAGTCAACTGCCTCTTTTCGCACCATTGAGATATCTTTTCTAAATCGTTCTACAGTTTGTTTTGGTCTTCTGATGACTTTATTAGTCGATAAACGACAGCGTCATCTGCAAACAACCGAAGACGGCTGCTGAGATTGTCTCCAAAATCGTTTATATAGATAAGGAACAGCAAAGGGCCTATAACACTACCTTGCGGAACGCCAGAAATCACTTCTGTTTTATTCGATGACTTTCCGTCAGTTACTACGAACTGTGATCTCTCTGACAGAAAATCACAAATCCAGTCACATAAGTGAGACGATATTCCATAAGCACTCAATTTCACTACGAGCCGCTTGTTTGGTGCAGTGTCAAAAGCCTTCCGGAAATCCAGAAATACGGAATCGATCTGAAGTCCCTTGTCAATAGCACTCAACACTTCATGTGAATAAAGAGGTAGCTATGTTTTCTAAACCCGTGTTGACTGTGTGTCAATAGACCGTTTTCTTCGAGGTAATTCATAATGTTCGAACACAATATACAGGGTGATTCAAAAAGAATACCACAACTTTAAAAATGTGTATTTAATGAAACAAACATAATATAACCTTCTGTTATACATCATTACAAAGAGTATTTAAAAAGGTTTTTTTTCACACAAAAACAAGTTCAGAGATGTTCAATATGGCCCCCTCCAGACACTCGAGCAATATCAACCCGATACTCCAACTCGTTCCACACTCTCTGTAGCATATCAGGTGTAACAGTTTGGATAGCTGCTGTTATTTCTCGTTTCAAATCATCAATGGTGGCTGGGAGAGGTGGCCGAAACACCATATTCTTAACATACCCCCATAAGAAAAAATCGCAGGGGGTAAGATCAGGGCTTCTTGGAGGCCAGTGATGAAGTGCTCTGTCACGGGCTGCCTGGCGGCCGATCCATCGCCTCGGGTAGTTGACGTTCAGGTAGTTACGGACAGATAAGTGCCAATGTGGTGGCGCTCCATCCTGCTGAAATATGAATTGTTATGCTTCTTGTTCGAGCTGAGGGAACAGCCAATTCTCTAACATCTCCAGATACACACAAAAAGCTTTCTGTTGAACGGTCGCCATCTTAGCATCAACTGACGCTGACACCTAGTCAACAGCGCCTCAAGCGAACAAATGTACAACTAAATGAAACTTTATAGCTCCCTTAATTCGCCGACAGATAGTGCTTAACTCTGCCTTTAGTCGTTGCAGAGTTTTAAATTCCTAAAGTTGTGGTATTCTTTTTGAATCACCCTGTATATTCTAAAATCCTGCTGCATTTCGACGTTTACGATATGGGCGTGTAATTAAGTGGATTACTCCTACTACCTTTCTTGAATATTGGTGTGACCTGTGCAACTTTCCGGTCTTTGGGTATTAATTTTTCGTTGAGCGAACGGTTGTATATGATTGTTAAGTATGGAGCGAATGCATCAGCATGCTCCGAAAGGTACCTTATTAGTATTGAGTCTGGATCAGAAGATTTGCTTTTATTAAGTGATCTGAGACCTCTCTATATCAAATGTGAACGTAAAATTCCACTTTAAGAATCATTTTGTTTGTAACAGGAAACAAACGGATGATTTCCGTCGATAATGGGCATCACGTGAAAGACACGATGAGTAGTATTTGTTTGGGCCGACGCCAGCTACATGTTCACTGCATTTCCTCCACCTCTGATGCATGCTTCACTTTTTTGTCAGACTACATGGTTTAGGAACTGGGGTAGAACTTCCTCCAGTTAGTAGGCGGCTCCCTCGTTATTCAGGGCAGGCTGCCCTGGTTCGTGGTCGAACAGCAGACCCCAACCGCATTCCGGGATGACATTCTGGGTGTCACGGGCTCATGGATAGGCTGTGATACTGAGACAACAATCATTCACTACGTGAATGGCTGAGCACTTAAGTATAAACTCCAGACTATGTTCGCATAGAGCCCTTTGGCACATACTCTGAATACCTCCACAACGGCCAGTGAGGAATAGCTGCCGTCCTTCTCCTAGCATACTGCAGTATTGGCTATCGCTATACTGTGTATGTTGCGCTGTGCCAGTCAGCCGGGTTTTGCTTTGCAGTGCATAACACTCTCACCTGCCTGCGGATGACTCCATTGCAGCTCACTTCCACTGTGGCGTATTTTTTGACGGTAGATACGCAGCAGCATATAATACTACATGTACACTCCTGGAAATGGAAAAAAGAACACATTGACACCGGTGTGTCAGACCCACCATACTTGCTCCGGACACTGCGAGAGGGCTGTACAAGCAATGATCACACGCACGGCACAGCGGACACACCGGGAACCGCGGTGTTGGCCGTCGAATGGCGCTAGCTGCGCAGCATTTGTGCACCGCCGCCGTCAGTGTCGGCCAGATTTCCGTGGCATACGGAGCTCCATCGCAGTCTTTAACACTGTTAGCATGCCGCGACAGCGTGGACGTGAACCGTATGTGCAGCTGACGAACTTTGAGCGAGGGCGTATAGTGGGCATGCGGCAGGCCGGGTGGACGTACCGCCGCATTGCTCAACACGTGGGGCGTGAGGTCTCCACAGTACATCGATGTCGCCAGTGGTCGGCGGAAGGTGCACGTGCCTGTCGACCTGGGACCGGACCGCAGCGACGCACCGATGCACGCCAAGACCGCAGGATCCTACGCAGTGCCGTAGGGGACCGCACCGCCACTTCCCAGCAAATTAGGGACACTGTTGCTCCTGGGGTATCGGCGAGGACCATTCGCAACCGTCTCCATGAAGCTGGGCTACGGTCCCGCACACCGTTAGGCCGTCTTCCGCTCACGCCCCAACATCGTGCAGGCCGCCTCCAGTGGTGTCGCGACAGGCGTGAAAGGAGGGACGAATGGAGACGTGTCGTCTTCAGCGATGAGAGTCGCTTCTGCCTTGGTGCCAATGATGGTCGTATGCGTGTTTGGCGCCGTGCAGGTGAGCGCCACAATCAGGACTGCATACGACCGAGGCACACAGGGCCAACACCCGGCATCACGTTGTGGGGAGCGATCTCCTACACTGGCCGTACACCACTGGTGATCGTCGAGGGGACACTGAATAGTGCACGGTACATCCAAACCGTCATCGAACCCATCGTTCTACCATTCCTAGACCGGCAAGGGAACTTGCTGTTCCAACAGGACAATGCACGTCCGCATGTATCCCGCGCCAACCAACGTGCTCTAGAAGGTGTAAGTCAACTACCCTGGCCAGCAAGATCTCCGGATCTGTCCCCCATTGAGCATGTTTGGGACTGGATGAAGCGTCGTCTCACGCCATGTCTGCACGTCCAGCACGAACGCTGGTCCAACTGAGGCGCCAGGTGGAAATGGCATGGCAAGCCGTTCCACAGGACTACATCCAGCATCTCTACGATCGTCTCCATGGGAGAATAGCAGCCTGCATTGCTGCGAAAGGTGGATATACACTGTACTAGTGCCGACATTGTGCATGCTCTGTTGCCTGTGTCTATGTGCCTGTGGTTCTGTCAGTGTGATCATGTGATGTATCTGACCCCAGGAATATGTCAATAAAGTTTCCCCTTCCTGGGACAATGAATTCACGGTGTTCTTATTTCAATTTCCAGGAGTGTAGTTAGTGAGAAATGACGTGATGAACACTGAGCTCCGAAAAAAAAAAAATCTATCCTGTGTACCGAAATTCGATTCTTCAAAGAATCGCAGGAGTCATGGATACTGGTCATTAGTGATCAAATTCGTATATGGAACATGTAATGAGCAACAAAAATCAGATATGCATTACTTCATATAATTATTGATCGAAATTAAAAATTCAAAATCCTGTCAGAAACTACTAATTAAGAGGCATAATCTTACTGCTATGGTTTAAAAGAGTAAATCAAGTATATATTTTGATGCAGCACGTTTTACCAGCCCCCCATAAAATGATGGCAGGGAAAAAGTTTATCGCTTACTACGTTTTCGCTGGACAACGAGTAAAACTTCAGAATCATACACAACGTTCTAATTTATAACTTCCTTATTACTAACTCTATTCACAACACATTTTGCACCTATAAAGGGTGGGACAAATAAAAGTGGCCCACAGAGAAACACAGCAGAAGAAAGGAAATACAGTACTAACCTGACTATAGCAGATGTGTAAAGGGACCGCCATTCTTTTCTGGACTCTTTTGGGTCCTGTGAAGGCGGATCGAAGTTAGACTGCTGGAATTGCCGCAGTCTTATCCGAAATTTACTGCTGCCGTTCTTGAAGACAATGAGGGTTGTTCAGATACACGTTAAACTTGAATGCTCCCCACACAAAGTAATCGCCCACTGACTGACCAGGCGACCCAGGTGGGCAGCTAGGGTGCGACCAGACTCACCTCTGCAAACAACTCTGTCAGTCCGGAAGATTGTGTAAATGTGCTTCAGTCTTCGGCTGGTTGTATGGGCAGTTGCTCCAGGCATCATATTGAGAGGAGCTATCAGATATGACTTCAGCTCACAGTTAGTAGAGATTGACTGAACTGTGATAGCACACTCGTTTGAAATGGGCATAATGCGACTTCATGAGTCATCTCTCAGGAGACAGTATTGTGGTGTATTTTTTAACAGGACAATGCCCGATCCGCACATGGATGTATATCTATGAACTATTTGCGTGATGTTGAGGTCCTCTTATGGCCAGCAAGACCCCTGGATCCATCCCTGACGGAGCATGATTTAGATCAGTTTAGACATCAACTTCGTCATCATTCCTGTATCCAGAATATCAAGTACCATTACAATGCTTATGGGGCAGGATACCTCAGGAGAATATACAACGCCTTTTGAGACCCTTTCTAAGTAAATTAGATCATGAATGCAGGCCAGAGAGATTGCAGCGTCTTGCTGATAAATGAAGTAAATTTGACTCATTCAGTTAATCACTGAAATAACATCACATATCCTCTCAACTCGTGAAATTTCTATTCGTTTCCTCCTCCTTGTCTGACAGTGCATCTTTGTACTCCACTACTGCAATGTCCTCTGGTAGCGGTAGTGTTATCCATTTGTGTCTTAACGCTTCATTTTATTTCGATTTCAGATGATGTGTACTGGATCTCATCATACTTTTGACTACACATGGTATTCTCTATTTTCGCTAACCTCTCAACCGCGTCATTCCAATAAGGATGACTATTTATCCTATCAGTAAAACGGAACAAAAATATTCTTTTGGGTCGTTGGAGGATGTATTTCTAAATCAGTAAATTTTGCCCATGTTTTAGTTCCTCTGCGACGAATTTTTATAGAAACGGAGCTGACGAATACCTATTTGGAAGTGTAAGTATTAACATGTTTAAATACAGAAAAAGGCTTCTTGCTGCATCAATTAACAGTGTGACAGTGACATTTCAGAAGACATTTCTTTCGTTAGATATTCTCGCTTGATCTTTTACAACGCGCGGGATTAGCCGAGCGGTCTCAGGCGCTGCAGTCATCGACTGTGAGGCTGGTCCCGGCGGAGATTCGAGTCCTCCCTCGGGCATGGGTGTGTGTGTGTTTGTCTTTAGGATAATTTAGGATAAGTAGTGTGTAAGCTTAGGGACTGATGACCTTAGCAGTTAAGTCCAGTAAGATTTCACACACACACATTTTTGATCTTTTACGTAGAACATGTTTGCTCATTTTGACAACTGACCTTTCATGAGAGTGAATTTTTCACTTCTATTCATTAATTACTTATTCCACACTATTCATGTTTGAATGGCCAATTACACAGAAGGTGTTCATCGTAGATATGTACTTAGTAGGCATAATAAGTATCTTATTAATAGCCCTGAAACTCTGCATGTAGCGAAATTGCGCTCACAATCTCTCGTAATACATCATTTAGTCAAGTCCGTGCTTGTAAAGACCGACATCGCTCACAGTTACAATCAGAGGAAGAGAAAATGCCCTTAACGGCTGCTGTAGGTCTCCAACTTCAACATCGCACACTTCCAATTTGCTAGGTACTAATCGTGATCTTCTTGTACTGTCTTCTGTCCATGTATAACCTGTCGTCAGTTGTCATTCCTCTGGCAGAGAGGTCTTCCTTGATCATTCCAAACCCACAATTTCTGTCTTCCTGTTGGATTTTCTCCTATCATTTTCTTTTCCATGTTTACTCGGGCTTTTCTTGTAGTCGATAATGAGATTAACTGTGCGTGTGTAGTTGTCAAAGTGATCATTGTTTGTTGAGACATGACAGATAATAACCGAAAAAAACACTTCCAATATATTATACAACAGACTGAATCAAAGTTGTGGATGTGTAATTTGTTAATATACTTCTAAACCACCACAAGTTGCGTGTTACATAATGCATTTGGGTATTCTCGCTCGTCCGACGAGAGCATCCTAAGACTTCGACGTTAAAATCTCAGCTCTAGAAAAATAAGGCTGCGACTAATGGGAATCCAGTCGCACGAACTCGTCTTGGCCACTATTATTTGCTACACCCTATACTAATGAATTTACCTGCAAAATTGTATCATTCACTCACAATTCAGGAAATATGACGTCATAAACATTTAAAAACCTAAAGAAGCAAATTCTCTTAAAACGGACCGCAAATTACTGAGAACATGAAATATTTAACACTCAAATTCATTTGTTAAGTAATTAGCTGTCTGAAGCTGTTTTATGCATTGGAATTGCACTCTTTAAAGTATTGGTGTAAGGGTAACTGCTTGACTCCTAAATCGTTTATACGGCTCAAGAAGAGGACAGGGCCTGCAGCGCATCCTTGTAGAACCCAAAATGTAACTTCGCTTTCACTGTATGCTTATTGTCATTTACTACGGACCTATCTTACAGGAAATAGACAAATCTCTCGCAAGTTAAGACAATACTCCAGAGGGATAATGCGTGACGCATCACTGTTGGGCCGGCCGGTGTGGCCGTGCGGTTCTAAGCGCGTCAGTTTGGAACCGCGTGACCGCTACGGTCGCAGGTTCGAATCCTGCCTCGGGCATGGATGTGTGTGATGTCCTTAGGTTAGTTAGGTTTAAGTAGTTCTAAGTTCTAGGGGACTGATGACCTCAGTAGTTAAGTCCCATAGTGCTCAGAGCCATTTGAACCATTTTAGCCATCACTGTTGCACGCGGCGAGTATCCAAACAGTGAAACGTCCCCTTTGAACATTTATACAAGACTGTGCTTAAACTGACACACAATATTTTTTAGCGCAACGCAATCTGACTATCGTAAATCCCTACAAAAGAATGGCCCTGACTAACATTAAACTATACCTTTCACAAATCACTTACCTCACAAAAATCTTCATTACTCGAACTACTGCAATACAGCGAGCGCCACTACTGCCAGCTAAATAAAAGATTCAAACTACTGAAGGCACTAACTACTGATAGGCATAGTTAGCAAATGAAAGATTTTAATAGAGAACAAACAATGTATTTACCTTAATAATCATAATATATATAGCAGTTCATGCCGTCCAGTATTACAAATTTCAAAACTCCGCCATCTCTCTCCCCACATCCACCACTGCTGGCGGCTCACCTCCAACTGAGCAACGCTACGCGCTGTTAACATCCAGCTGCCCAACACTACAATGGCAGACAACAATGCAAACTAGCCACAGACTGCACACAGCACAGCCAGTGATTTTCATACAGAGCGCTACGTAACGTTGGCCTACTTACAACAGGACCACAGGACCACCTGGAGTTCTGAGAACGTGGCAGCTCTTCGCCACACTCTGAGCCACTAAAGGGCGGCCTCAGGGAAGTGCTCGAGTGCCCGGGGCCCACCGTCAACCCCGGGATGAGATCAAGAAGCTTTCAGCAGGCGGACGGGCTCAGCATGAAAAGTGGCGACCGATCGATTGTGCAAATGTCGGCCGCGTTAATGGCGGCGCGCGGACCTGTTTGCCCAGGGACATGGCGCTAATGGCCGGGGATCATTCTCCGGCTGGCACAGTGCGCTGTTTGTCCCAGTTCCGCAGTCGAGAGAGCTAGAGCCAACAACAGTGTGGGAATGCTACACTTTCCTCGTTTCTACTGCGCAAAACCATTCTAGTGTTCGTTACAGCACAGATGAGGCAGACAGAGAGGTCCAGAGAAATGTAGACACTCTCTGACGGGCAGTATTCTACATCTACATCCATTCTCCGCAAGCCACCTGACGGTGTGTTGCGGAGGGTGCCTCGAGTACCTCTATCGGTTCTCCCTTCTATTCCAGTCTCCTATTGTTCGTGGAGAGAAAGATTGTAGGTATGCCTCTGTGTGCGCTCTATTCTCTCTGATTTTATCCTCATGGTCTCTTCGCGAAATATACGTAGGAGAGAGCAATATACATACAACTTGACTCCTCGGTGAAGATATGTTCTCGAAACTTCAACCAAAGCCCGTACCGAGCTACTGAGCGTCTCTCTTGCACAGTCTTCTACTGGAGTTTATCTATCATCTCCGTATTGCTTTCGCGATTACTAAATGATCCTGTAACGAAGCGCGCCGGTCTCCGTTGGATCTTCTCTATCTCTTCTATCAACCCTATCTGGTACGGATCCCACACTGCTGAGAAGTATTCAAGCAGTGGACGAACAAGTGTACTGTAACCTACTTCCTTTGTTTTCGGACTGCATTTTGCTTAGGGTTCTTCTCATGACTCTCAGTCTGCCATCTGCTTTACCGACGATTAATTTTATATGGTCATTTAAATCACACCTAATGCCTACTCCCAGATAATTTATGGAATTAACTTCTTCCAGTTGCTGACCTGCTATATTGTAGCTAAATGATAAAGGATCTTTCTTTCTATATATTCGCAGCACATTACAGTTGTCTACATTGAGATTCAATTGCCATTCCCTACACCATGCGTCCATTCGTTGCTGATCCTCCTGCATTTCAGTACAATTTTCCATTGTTACAATCTCTCGATATACTACAGCATCATCCGCAAAAAGCCTCAGTGAACTTCCGATGTTATTCAGAAGGTCATTTATATATATTGTGAATATTAACTGGCCTACGGCACTCCCCTGCAGCACACCTGAAATCTCTCTTACTTCGGAAGACTTCTCTCCATTGAGAATGACATGCTGCGTTCTGTTATCTAGGAACTCTTCAATCCAATCACACAATTGGTCTTATAGTCCATATGCTCTTACTTTTTTAATCAAACGATTGTGGCGAACTGTATCAAACGCATTGCGGAAGTCAAGAAACACGGCATCTACCTGGGAACCCGTGTCTATGGCCCTCTGAGTATCGTGGACGAACAACGCGAACTGGGTTTCACACGATTGTCTTTTTTGAAACCCATGCCCACAGAGTAGATTTCTAGTCTCCAGAAAAATCATTATACTCGTACATTAAACGTGTTCCAAAATTCTACAACTGATCGACGTTAGATATATAGGTCTATAGTTCTGCACATCTGTTCGACGTCCCTTCTTGAAAACGGGGATGACCTGTGCCCTTTTCCAATCTTTTGGAACGCTGCGCTCTTCTAGAGACCTACGGTACACCGCTGTAAGAAGTGGGGCAAGTTCGTTCGTGTACTCTGTGTAAAATCGAACTGGTTTCCCATCAGGTCCAGCGGCCTTTCCTCTTTTAAGCGATTTTGTTTTTCTATCCCTCTGTCGATATCTACCATTTCGTCATCTCTGCGACAATCTAGAGAAGGAACTACAGTGCAGTCTTCCTCTGTGAAACAGCTTTGGAAAAAGGCATTTAGTATTTCGACCTTTAGTTTGTCATCCTCTGTTTCAGTACCGTTTTGGACACAGAGTGCCTGGTCATTTTGTTTTGATCCACCTACCGCTTTGACATCAAACTTTCTTAGGATTTTCCGCCAAGTATTAATACCCAGTATTAATGGAACAAAATGACATACTCTTACATTCCTAGCACGACGGGATGGTTAGCTCGTTCAGCACAGTATTAATACCCAGTATTAATGGAACAAAATGACATACTCTTACATTCCTAGCACGACGGGATGGTTAGCTCGTTCAGCATAACTGGATTCTGCTGATAAACATTTCGCTAGGTTCCCCGTAGGTAGGAGTCAAGAGGTGTGAGATGTGGAGACCGTGGTGGGTGCTCAACAGCTCCTCTTCGACCTGTCCATCCTCCAGGTAGATTTTGATCCAAGTAATTTCTGACATCTCTGTGGTAGTGAGGCAGAGCCCCATCTTGCTGTAGGTAAAATCTTTCAATTCCAGACACCTCTCCGATGGCACGTAAAAATTGATGTTTGCAGCGTATGAAGGTATACCTCACCAGTTACGGTACTTCAAAGAAGAACGGGCCAATAAAACAACGCAATGACAGACCACATCACACATTAACATCCGGTAGACTGACATGTTTGTCCACTTGAACGTGAGGATTTCCACGAGCCGTAGTTGTGGTGGTGTACAGTACTATTCAGCCTGAATTGCGCACGCATTCAAATCACTCGCTGTACTCCATCCTTTTTCGATCAGGGTCGTCCTCGTCTGTGGCGTGCAGCGACCTTGGAATGTACACATTCCATTCCGCAGCCTTCAGAATTCGTCACACGCTTCATCAGCTTACCCCGCTTTCAGGTGCACTGTGCTTCGCAGATTTTTGAGGTGACTTAGTAAAATGTTGCAACATAGCAGCGCTGGATGTTGGACTTGTTGATGTTTTTGGTCGGCAAGAGCTTTCCTTATGCACACCCTGAACAGTACCGTCGGCACCTCTCACCTATAATTCTCAGCAGTGTAATTGTAACCCTTGTACCTTTCCCTTTGAAAGATAAGGTATAAATTGATAACATTCCCAGGAGGATCTGCAACGAATTGACGCATGGTGCAGGGAATGGCAATTGAATCTCAATGCAGACAAGTGTATTGTGCTGCGAATACATACAAAGAAAGATCCTTTAGCATTTAGCTACAATATAGCAGGTCAGCAACTGGAAGCAGTTAATTCCATAAATTATCTGGGAGTAGGCATTAGGAGTGATTTAAAATGGAATGACCATAGAAAATTAATCGTCGGTAAAGCAGATGCCAGACTGAGATTGATTAGAAGAATCCTAAGGAAATGCAGTCCGAAAACAAAGAAAGTGGGATACAGTACTTTTTCGTCCACTGCTTGAATACGGGTCACCGGTGTGGGATCCGTACCAGATAGGGTTGATAGAAGAGATAGAGAAGATCCAACGGAGAGCAGCGCGCTTCGTTACAGGATCATTTAGTAATCGCGAAAGCGTTACGGAAATGGTAGATAAACTCCAGTGGAAGACTTTGCAGGAGAGACGCTCAGTAGCTCGGTACGGGCTTTTGTCGAAGTTTCGAGAACAAACCTTCACGGAGGAGTCAAGCAGTATATTGCTACCTCCTACGTATATCTCGCGAAGAGACCACGAGGATAAAATCAGAGAGATTTGGGCCCACACAGAGGCATACCGACAATCTTTTTTTCCACGAACAATACGAGACTTGAATAGAAGAGAGAACGGATAGAGGTACTCAAATTACGTGCCGCCACACACCGTCAGGTGGCGTGCGGAGTATGGATGTAGATGTAGATGTAGAATTATTGGTCAGTGGAGTATGGCTGACGCCCAAAGTCATGTTCCTGTAATTCTTTTGAGTAGCGTATACAAACTAAGTCACCTAAGACTTCCACCACAAATATTGCAAATTTGGAAAGTACCACTGACGTGCGGTTTTCACGGAATGGACTGGTAGTCGGCGGCTCGTACTCTTAACCAATCAACAGACTATATTAATACTTCGAAAGTGTATTTTTTGTGCAAACATACACTTTTTTAAATGGAACGATGCCTACTGACATTAACAGACTAAAAGTAAGGTAAATCAAATTGTCACTGTTGTTTGTTGCAGGATTCTAGGGCAAGTCGTTCATGAGATATTGTATTTTGAACAGTTTCTACATCCACACTTGTACAATACCTGTGTTAGCACGCACTAAAGGACAACAGAAGCGCTTCCACTATTTATGTGGCTTACGACCAGTTGCTGCAAGGAACAACATACTACATAAGCTCAGTGGTACCACCTGGGGATCCTTTGCTGACTATCTACGTTTAACTGGCATCAGCCTTGTGTACTCTGCTGCCGAGTACTGAGCACCTGTCTGCTTGGAAAGTGTACATGTGAAGAAGGTAGACACAAAACTTAACGACACAATGCGCTGCATTACTGGTTCCATCAAATCAACCCCATGCCACTGGTTACCTGTACTGAGTCACATCCCTCCACCTCACTTAAGGAGGTTCAGAATGGTTCAAATGGCTCTGAGTACTATGGGACTTAACATCTGAGGTCAGCAGTCCTCTAGAACTTAGAACTACTTAAACCTAACTAACCTAAGGACGTCACACACATCCATGCCCGAGGCAGGATTCGAACCTGCGACCGTAGCGGTCGCGCGGTTCCAGACTGTAGCGCCTAGAACCGCTCGGCCACTCCGGCCGACGCACTTATGGCGGAAACAATCTCTACTGAGAGAGGCAAAGAAAATCTCTGAATCACCCTCTCTACCACTGCACCAGGAATTGTGTCATCAGCCACAGCAACGGTTGCGATCAAGAAGACCAATAAGTGTTGCTGCAGGACAACTCATCGCGGATGGTTTTGAACTAAATGAAACCTGTAAGCATGAATGGTCAACAAAAACACTGGGAACAAGAGGCCAAAAGATTTTGATCTACCGAGGAAACTTTGGTGCCGCCTAGGAGGTTAAGGACTGGAGACGGTTGTTGTAGCTACTTCAGGTACAAATGGGGCTGGATCAGTTCACCAACGTGTGAATGTAATCAAGAAGAGCAAACAAATGAACATTTAGTCCAACGCTGTTCATACCCTGGAATTCCTAACGACTTGTTCACTCTCACACCCAGCTTAATTAACTGGTTGAAAAACGCGGACTTCAAGGTTTAATCTTGTCTAATATTATATGTATATTGTATAAAATCATTTGCCTTATATCAACTGTATATTGTATAAAATCACCATACGATTAAATAAATAAATAAAAGATCAGTAACGAGACAACCGCCCATCAAAGGTTGCGTTTAAAATGGCCACAGGCAGCAGCAATACTCGCTTCTGGTGTGCTATCCAATGACTGCTGTACACATGCTTGCATTTCAGCGGAGATGTCCGAGCAGGCTGCAGTAATACGTCATTGCATATCATTGGGTGTAGTTGGTATGTCCTTGTAGACAGAATCTTTAATCTTTCCACACAGAAAGAAGTGTGCAGGTGTCAGAGCCGGGGGACAGGCCTGCCAAGGCCCAGGCCCCTGCGTCCAATCCAATGATTTCGCAATAATTCTTTCAGGTGTGCTGAAGTACTTCGTGCACTTTGGGCTGGATAGCCATTTGTTGGTACCTTAGGTTCCTCCTAGTCAGCTCTTGATGGACAGAGATATAGTTAGGGAACCTCGGTCGATGTAGAATGCATAGGACACTTGCCTCACTCATGCCACTTCCTCGTGCGATTGCACAGAACTAACGTGCAGATTAATTGAAACAGCAGCAAGAACATCGATTTTCCCCCTCTTTTGTCGTCACTTGTCTCTTTCTGTTGCCGGCCGCGGTGGTCTAGCGGTTCTAGGCGCTCAGTCCGGGGCCGCGCGACTGCTACGGTCGCAGGTTCGAATCCTGCCTCGGGCATGGATGTGTGTGATGTCCTTAGGTTAGTTAGGTTTAAGTAGTTCTAAGTTCTAGCGGACTGATGACCATAGACGTTAAGTCCCATAGTGCTCAGAGCCATTTGAACCATTTTTTTTCTCTTTCTGTTACGGTGTGTAGGTGTCACACTCCCAGTTTCACACAACTGGTTGAGGAGGTTAATAAACAACTGCCGAGGTGATTGACCTCTATTGCGATATCTTTCTGCTCACCCCGTACGAGAACGAATTGCTTTCTTCTTACACTTTCCATACATCATGAGTATGTCGGCTTTTTGTGCTTTGGTAAATCACATTGTCCACTCACTAACTACTCCTTGGACTGCCATACGTTAACTGAACAACAAGTCCCAATGCACGTAAGGAACACACAAACAACCTGTAAACAAACATAACAACACGTGTAGCAACTACGCAGTTTGAATAGTACAAACAAGTGTCGACGTGGAATCTTTTCAAAATTCGATATCTCGTAAAGGACTCGCACTAGAATTCTGTAATAAATACCAGTGACATTCTGATTTACCCTACTTTAAGTCTGTTAACGTCCACAGGCGTTGTTCCTTTTAAAAAGTGTATATTTGCATAAAAATACGCTTTCTAAAAATTATTACAATCTCTTGATTGGCTAACAATACGACACCCTGATAAGCAATCCATTGTGTGAAAAACACACATCAATATCACTCTGCATTTCAGCAATATTTGCGGTGATTCACCCTGTATATAAACTAGTTTTATATGAAGCACTCATTGCGCGAGTGATACTCGCTCTTTGTAAGCTTTATTTTACGAGGGTGAGTCAAGTGAAAACGTTAAATATTTTTGTAAATATTATTTATTGAGCAGAAGTGGTACAAAGCTGTATCACTTTTCAACATAATCTCCCCCACGCTCAATGCAAGTCCTTCAGCGCTTACAAAGTGCACAAATTCCTTCAGAAAAAAATTCTTTTGGTAGTCCGCGCATCCACTCATGCACCGCGTGGCGTACCTCTTTATCACAACGGAACTTCTTTCCTCCCATTGCGTCTCTGAGTGGTCCAAACATATGAAAATCACTTGGGGCAATGTGTGGTGAGTATGGTGGATGAGGAAACACTCAAAATGCTGGTCTGTGATTGTTGCAACTGTTGTACGGGCAGTGTGGGGCCTTGCATTGTCATGTGGCAAAAGGACACCTGCTGACAGCAATCTACGTCGCTTTGATTTGATTGCGGGCCGAAGATGATTTTTTAGGAGATCTGTGTATGATGCGCTGGTACTGGTGACAGTGGTCCCTCTAGGCATGTAATGCTCCAAAATGGCGTATTTTTCGTCCCTGCTGATGGTTCTGTTCGAAACCTCTTTGGTTTTGGTGATGAAGAATGGCGGCAGTCCTTGCTCACGCTCTTCGTTTCCAGTTGGTGGAAGTGAACCCAGGTTTCGTCCCCAGTAACGATCCTTGCAAGGAAGCCATGACCTTCTCGTTCAAAGCGCCGAAGAAGTTCTTCACGAGCATCAACACGTCGTTCTCGCATTTCCGGAGTCAGCTGCCGCGGCACCCATCTTGCAGACACTTTGTGAAACTGGAGCACATCATGCACAATGTGGTGTGCTGACCCATGACTAATCGGTTTTCCTTCACTAAGGCTTCAACTGCTGCAATGTTCTGTGGAGTCACAACTCGTGCCTGACCTGGACGAGGAGCACCGTCCACTGAAGTCACACCATTTGCGAACTTCCTACTCCATTCGTAGACTTGCTGCTGTGACAAACGTGCATCACCGTACTGAACCTTCATTCGTCGATGAATTTCAATAGGCTTCTCACCTTCACTACGCAAAAACGGAATAACGCAACACTGTTCTTCAAAAATGGTTCAAATGGCTCTGAGCACTATGAGACTTAGCAGCTATAGTCATCAGTCCCCTAGCACTTAGAACTACTTAAACCTAACTAAACTAAGGACATCACACAACACCCAGTCATCACGACACTGGTGCAAGTCGCAAGTGGGGCGGCCATATTTACACTGATACTGCGACGGTACGTGTGCATCTGCACTATGCTGCCACCGACATGCCATTCTGCACGCTGTTTGTAGCACGGTTACCAACTTACAGGATAACGGCGCAAAATTTCTATTTGTTATTACAAATTTAAGATTTTGATGTGACTCACCCTCGTACATCAGCGAACATAAATGTTAGAAAAGTATTAAATGTGCTGCAGAATGCGTATGTTGTATAAAATGTCTGGCTACTGCAATAGCATCATGCATACATGCGTGATTCTTCCTACGCCCCTCTGCACGTAGTGCGTGTCTTGCGGCCTCTTGCGTCGCAGCAGCTGGGGGAGGGGCACACACTTGTGCGCACATTAGGGTGTGGCACACACTTGAGACCAGCTGACGCTATTCTGTGCACAAATATTATATAATTAGCGCTCCAAATTAAAGGGAGTTCTTTCAGTCGTCTGAATTCAAAATCTTGATGCGACCAAATTTTGTAACAGTACACGCTTACAAATTACATATTTCGGCCGAAATTTTGTACAGCTATCATAATTAGTGGAGCAGATAAAGCAGTAAGTGTTTTGATTTCATGAATCCCAATTACACTGACGGATTTGTCTTTTTAATTTAATAGGTTGCTATTCCCACTAAAAATTGCTTTGTAGAATTACCATAAATGAGGCCCAAGTTACCCAAGTTGCCGATGCGTATTTACAAAAACCGTGTTTATCTTAAGGACAGCTCTATCTGGCTTGCTCATCTGTACACTACCCACAAATCCTTTACGTCGTTGGAAAAGAAAGCAAGACAGAATCGTTGTTTACAGAACTGTATTGACTAAATACCTTGTAGTAAATAACTCCTAAAAATGAATTTCTTTCTAGCTTTTAATATTGGTTTGTGCAAGATTCAACATATAGTAAAATAACAGAATCACGTTCATTATGTGCCTATATACGGCACTACATGCGTGCATAAAGTAACGTGGTACAGTTTCGGACTAATGCTGTTGTAACTGGAAACATATTGCGGAAAGAAATAATTTAAGTAATTGCACTTGTTCTTTGACGTTTAATAAACATGCAACACTAGTATTACACCATTACAAGTGTTAGTTTAAACACGAGAATATATTACCTAACTGAGAGAAATTGTTCGCAAATGAGCCACACCAGGTACAATTGGATCACTTCTTGGTACAATTCTTATCATTGACATCGTTCATATAAAAAGCACTTTTCCCTTAGGCATCATGCAAACTTCGTGGTACCAAACAGTCACCCTTTACCAAATATTCCGCACTATAATCGTTCAAGAAACAGAATCGACAATTACTCTCGTTGTTTGCTGGCGATCTGCAGCTTTAAATACCTCTTTCATCATTTACCATAGTCCTATATTTCTGTTTATTCTTCTTATTGTATTTGTCTACTTCCTTCCTTCGGTGCCGGCCGTGGTGGCCGAGCGGTTCTAGGTGCTTCAGTCTGGAACCGCACGACCGATACGGTCGCAGGTTCGAATCCTGCCTCGGGCAAGTATGTGTGCGATGTTCTTAGGTTAGTTAGGTTTAAGTGGCTTTACATTCAAGAGTTATAGTGGACTGATGACCTCAGATGTTATGTACCATAGGCACTTCAGTCTGGAAGCGCGCGACCGATACGGTCGCAGGTTCGAATCCTGCCTCGGGCAAGGATGTGTGTGATTTCCTTAGGTTATTTAGGTTCAAGTGGTTTTAAGTTCTAGAGTTCTAGGTGACTGATGACCTCAGACGTTATGTCGCATAGAGTTCAGAGCCATTTGAACCATTGTTTTCTTTCGGTCCTGTTGATAAATATTTCTCTTGCTGCAGAGGTTTTCCAGGATTTCATCTGAAATTAGTAGAACTGATGTCTACGTTTTCCTTTCCCTAGATGGTACCTTTATCTCTGGAGTTGACAAAATGTCCTTCACATTACTAGATGCGGGTGTTATGCATTTGTCGCGCTTTTCAGTCACCTGTATGTGCTCTTCGCCCAGGATTCTGGTAGCAGTCTGTTTGATGGGGGTGAAGGAACAGGAGGCTCGAATAATGTCGAAGGTGCAGATTTCTCCTTAGGCACACCCAACAGATGGAGTTTTGCTCCAGATATCACAGAAAATACTATAGAATCTTTGTTTGTAATGCTTTCATTGGGGTTAAGATGAATTCACTCAGTTGCGTTTCTGTGATATTGAGACTTCAGTGACTTCGAGAAAGTTCTGTCTAATGGCTGCAGTAGATGTGTTCTGTGTGGAGGCAATTCCAAAAGTTCTACCGTATTTTCCCGACAGTACGCTGCAGCATCCAAGACGGTATTGCTGCCGTGGTTATTAATAACAAGAACTGTAATACTAACTGCTGTTCTGTGCTTCTTGAAGTGTCGAAGCCAGATCATGAACAGTTCTTCGTTAACGCACTCCTCTTCAGTCATCTCCATAATGGAACCAGGAGGTAAGCCGTCTTTACATTCATGTCGGTTCCTCACTCCTTTGAAAATTACCATTAGTGATAATCACGTACGAGATGCATTCGTACATGCAGCAACAGGCACATTTTGCCCTCTTTCCGTGTTTGTTAGTGAAACAACTTCCCGCTTACATTAATGACTATTTTCGGATGCCTGTCGTTAAGAGGAAAGCCGGACCCACCCATATTATAAATACACTCTGGTTTATCAAATAATCCATATTCCTTTAAGATTTCTTCCAAATTCTAGATATATTTCGCAGGCTACGGTTAGCGTGTGTGTTAATAAATGCTCTAACATCTATAGATTTTCGCATTTGCACCCATATCACCGCTGGAATGAGTTCCCATTCGTTTCTGTTGCAGTTACAGACCTTCCTTACCGCCTTACGAGACACCAGGTGTCACTGAATCTCGAGATGGCCAGCGGTCAAGTTTTTTGGCTTGTCAGTGTAGATTTCGTCAAGTAGTAGAACATTAGTTAATGGCGTTATTTGTGTACTTTGCCATACATTTTGTTATTACATGCACGGGTTGGGCAAGCTAATGAAGTTAAATAAAGTTAAATACTACGTGTTCCAGGCTGTTTTCCTCGTTATGAACTTCCAACATCATGGAATAATGACAGGTCAGCAACTTCACCTACTCAGTATAACGGAAGACTAGCCAAAGTTGCAAACTTTTTTTCTTTTACCTGATGACTAATTTCAGGCTGCGACGCCTTTCCAAATCATCCAGATAGCCAAAATGGTATTTGCAAAAATACAAAACCATGTCAAAAATATATAAGTATTACGATGTGAAAATGAGCAGTTACAGTGCATACAACGAAGCCTCGTTTCGTTAAAGATCTCTAGAGACCACATTGTAATATCCATTCTTAAACATTTAAACAGTTGTAATATATCGTTGATTTTTTATCCCCAGCTGTATATATTTTTTAATTTCGTAATACATGTGCAGCAGGGCCTGCAAAGTAAACGGTATATTACAGTTGTCTGAAATATCAAAACACCTGCTGTTCTCTTGTGACGAATGAGTTGGCTATAGCTTTAATCATCTGTCATTCCATTCTTTCACTCCAGTATTCCTTCATGGTTCCTTTTTCCTGTCTTCAGACCGCTTTGTGCCAGTTTTCTGTACCCCCTTGCCTCGGAATACGCCCATTTCTGAACCTTTATCCCTAATATCTCTCTTCCCATCGCTTTGTCTTACGTTATTCAAAATGGTTCAAATGGCTCTGAGCACTATGGGACTTAACATCTATGGTCATCAGTCCCCTAGAACTTAGAACTACTGAAACCTAACGAACCTAAGGACAGCACACAACACCCAGCCATCACGAGGCAGAGAAAATCCCTGACCCCGCCGGGAATCGAACCCGGGAACCCGGGCGTGGGAAGCGAGAACGCTACCGCACGACCACGAGATGCGGGCTTACGTTATTCCTTTCCAAATCTTTCCTAATCTTTTGAAACCAGGAGTTTGTTAATTTGTTTTCGCTGAGATATTTGGAGATCTGCTTGGTGAATCGATTGTCATCTATCGTGTAAATATGCCGAAAAATTAGTAATCTTTCCTTCTTTATTTTTCTAAAATGTTTTGTATGTTCTGAGAAATTTGATCGCTAGTTCTTAATTTCACAAGCGCTGCATTTTTCTGCAACTGTAATATTTTATATATAATCTATGTTTCTAATTTTTGTGATTTATCGAGTTTATAATTTAATACTAGACATCTGCTAGCAAACGGGCATTCTAGTTTCACTATGCTGTAGTGCATTATTCTAAGCGTTTTAGAAAAGAACTTTTTGTTATACATGTTCGTAGTAATACCACACGCTTTTTCCATCTCGTGTAGCCTTTCCTCTAAAGCAGATTTTTGAAACCCGTTCCCTGAATATTCACCTCCGATATGTTTGAAATCTTTCACCTTTTCTGGTTGCCCAGTATCTGATTTGAAACATTTTCATGCACTTTTTACACCTCTCATAAATTTTGTTTCCTCTGCCGAGATTTTTGAAGCAGTCGTGTTTCTGGGAAATCGAGTTATGGTGCTTGTGTTCTCGTCATGGGTAGTATGAACTACTGGTCGTTTTCTTAAAAAATTTATTAAAAGCCTTTCCTTTGGCCAGAACAGAATTGCGTTTAGAAGAGATTTTTACATACTAACTGTATGAAACACTGATGTAAGAGAGATCTCCTGTTTAGTTTAGTTTTCCTTTCATTTTCCGTGGATCATATTCACGATACCTCGCCATGATCCACAATGTGTAAGTTGCTTTCCAAATAAATGCTGTCCATTTTCAGAACTGTATTTTTTTGCTTTACTCTAAGAAAAGTTGATAAATGTAAGTAAACCACGTACATAGTTTTGTCTAGTCAGGCATTCATCTGTGTAGTAGGAGGAGCTGTGAAGCCAGAAATATATCCTTATCTGCCACCCACGACCTTTAATTCGCAAGGGAGGTGGTAAAATACTGCTACTGCTGCATAATTAGTTTCTCTCTGTGCAAGAGTAAAGTTAAGTTGTCGACATTAGAGGATATCTTTGGCCCTAGTGTTATTATTTTACTTATTGCTTTAGAATAAACCCTCATTCTTCATAAAAAAAACTTCCTCAAAGCGTAAATGTATTCTGAAGCTGGTGTCAGCAAATTTTTTTTAACATTTGCCTACGCGAAGATAGGATCTGAGACATTACGTATTATCCTTTCAGTACGTTTCTGTGAGATGAATACACTGTGTCTGTACATGAAATTGCCCGAGAAAATTGTTCTATATGACAGCAAAGAATAGAACTATGCAAAGTAATCCGATATACTGATGCTTTAATGGCACAAATTAGCGTTATATGTAGAGAAGATGTTGCTTGAGAAAATCTGTAATATGTAGTTTCCAGTTGAAGTTCTGATCGGTATTCATGGGCGGTAATTTTGAACAGTCAGTTTCACTTGTTCGCTGCTTCCGTAGTGTGAGGTTATTGGTGATGTGTCTTGCCTTGTATACAACTCGAATACCTCTGTTTTTCTTTAAGTGACAGACCGTTTACTAAGGACTGAGGAATAATACTGCTTAATATTTCATTTATAGTTTCTTGTATTTGTGCTGATCTTTTGCGAATGATTATCAGCAAAGAAAGCAATCTGTGCTTTATCAGAGTGAGGTGGAAGGCTATATTTTCTAGAGCAGGAGTGGACTTAGAATTGAACCCTGTGGAACACAAATAGTATTTTGTCCTCATTGAGAAGGAAATTCATTTTCAGAACTGCAAGAGCTGTCTAAAACGACCATTTTCTTCCGTTAAGTTAAGTTTGAGCTGTACCTCTTACATTTTATACACAAAAAAGGAAAGGAGAGAACACACTTTATTGTCTATAATACAGCATACAGTCACTTTTGATCTTGATTTTACAATTGCCATTGCCGACTTTGGCACATATATACAGGTGCTCATCAGCATTTAATTTCTTCTTCTTCCTGGTAGACAAAACAAACGGCATACTTGGAACAAGAGTACCATAAGGCTGTTTAGCCAACAGTCCTGTAGTCTCAGCAATACTCCAAGTCTTCGATGCCAAAATATTAGCATCTGGGAAAGCTTCAAATGGTTCAAATGGCTCTGAGCACTACGGGACTTAACTTCTGAGGTCATCAGTCCCCTAGACCTTAGAACTACTTAAATCTAACTAACCTAAGGAAATCACACACATACATGCCCGTGGCAGGATTCGAACCTGCGACCGTAGCGATCGCGTGGTTCCAGACTGTAGCGCCTAGAACCGCTCGGCCACCCCGGCCGGCTCTGTAAAAGCTTCAAGGCCACCATAATCTGCGTGGCTCCCCATACAACAGCCATGTCGAACCACCAAACACAGCCTGTACATCACATGTAAAGTTCAGGTGCAAACCACGTAAGACATTTCGTCCTCCAATCAATTGCTGTTTATTAAATTGTCCAGCCAAGTCAATATCAATCGCCTTCAAACTGCGATACACAGGTACTCTGCGCCGCCAGCGACGACAGTAACCACGTCGCACAGGCATTACTGTGGCACGTTAACACAAGCTTCCCGAAAAGAATATGTAACGCATATCACACTCGTGAGCATTCTTCTTGAGGAGAAACCTGCATCTTTTTCCGTCACAGGGGGCTCCACATTGTACTTAGGACGTGGGTAAACCGATATTAGCAGCAAAGACGCGGCGTCTGTGTGAGACCGTAGGTCGAGGGCAGTTAACGTGTGCTTACTTGTTCTTCAGAGGTAGCGAAACTGTTTCAGTCACCTGCATATGCCTCAAGTTTCGCAGTTGTGTTTTGTCTTCTATTTCTAGGGATTTCTAGATCTAGGACGGCAGTGCTGCTATGTGGACAAACGTCACTCGGTCGGCGAGGTCACGTGAGGGTTGTGGGTTGGTGAGGGGGCGAGGGGAAGTGATGCCCCCTCTCTCTGTCACACCTCGTGTTGGTAGCGGTCTTTCTTGTTCCAGTGGCGGAAAATCCGCGCAGAGTGAGTCGCCAAGACGACCAAGGCGGAGGAGCGCGACCTATTCTTGGCAGTCGCAAGGTAGAGGGGGGGGGGCGAGGCACAGAGTATCTTTCTACTGGAGAATGGAAGGAAGCGACAGAGAGAGAGAGAGAGAGAGAGAAGAGAGACAGAGAGAGAGAGAGAGGGAAGGAAAATAGGCCGAGGAGGGGAGGGAGATGTGGGCAGCCTGGGTCCCGAGGCTCCGACGCTGAATGACTGCGACGCTGGAGGGAAGAGGCAGGGGGGCTTTGTCCAGCTCCAGCAAGGGGGTGAGCCTTCCTTGAGTGGCTGGTCGCGCTAGAGAGAGGGTGGGGTAGAAGCGAGACGTAACGAGGCGACCACGGTGGGACGAGTCGATACCGCAGCAGGCGGCTACGATTCTGTGGCTGCGACATGGGTCACCAGGGGGCTTGTGACTGCATTAGCGAATACGAGAAGCACCCCAGAAAGAAGAGGTCTCCTGTATTAGTACAGGAGACGGTGAGCGTTTTCTGGAATCCTGTCAGGCCGCAAGAAATATAAGGCCACAGCTTGGTGGTTGTATTGTCACCAGTTGTCAGCCAATTTGATTTTTTTCTTTTAAGGACAAAGCGAGAGTTCTAGAAAGGAGAGGTTGCCAGTGGTGTCATCAATACTGTGATGTAGGTTAAGATCCCAGGTACGTCACACTGTAGCCATTCACCCAGGTGGGTCCTTATTTGCAAGTAATTGCCGAAAAAAAGATCGGAATTTTGCGTACCGGACGAGATTCGAACCCACGAACTCCTGAATATGAGGCATTATACCATGCAACCAGACTATACAGTCGCTGTTGAGTATCACACAAAATTCTGAATTTTTTTTCGTCAATTACTCGGAAACGAGGTCCCACCAGGGTGAAAGGTTGCAGTGTGACATACCTGGGATCTTAACCTACATCACCGTCTAAACTAGACAGTTTCAAAAACTTGACCGCACCCCCGAGGACCTCTCTTTCTGAGGGACAGAATTTCAAGAGTAAAATTTATACGTGAGAACCTTTCAAAATGAATGCAGGTGTCCTGCAAGGCGACGGTTTGTCTCCACTCCTTTTCAGAAAATTGCAAGCATTTGGAATCAAAAAGTGAAATAAATCGGGACATCAGCATTCTTTCTAGGAAGGAAGAACAAAGCTGTTGCAATAAATTGCGAGTGGTCGACCGCAACCTTGATGTCACGCATACTTCCCCTCACGTTCCCATGCAGTCCAGCATCGGGCCACTCTCATACCCGATGCTTCACAAACCTGGATATTGCTCGATTCGACCAGCCGGCCAAATGGAGACTCGAAACGAGGCCACTTCCAAAGTCTCTCAGGTGCTGATAACGCTATCTCACACGAGTACACGGCACCTTCGTGTCCTTCAGAGTGACCAATATCTGAACCTTTTCTCGTCGCTTGTATACCCTACCCGACACTGTAAACGTGACCAACATTAAAGCACCTGCCTCTGTGTTCTTGTACCGACATTACACTGGCAACCGACCTTGTTTTCTGAGTTCTTCGCTTCTTTGTCGGGCAGTGTAGTACTCTCCTAATATCTCTCATATGTTAGTCATACAAATAATGATAGTTCAGAAATTGGCTGAGTACTCTGTTTACAGCAAGCGTTTAAGGGACCTGTGTTGTGAAAAGTGGAACTTTCATGTACAAATTTTGGATCTACGTATCTTCGCGATTTTTGAAGACGCGTAACACCACAAGAAGTGGAATCGCTTTCTTTACCCTTAGACAGTCATTCAAGTTCAAAAACGTTTGTCTATAATGGATTTTCAGAATTCGGTCTTGTTAGTGACTCAGTCAACGATAAATTTCTTGATGATATCGTTAGACATATTCAAGACTGCGCTATATTCGATTTTTGACGAATATTTAGCCTTGTAAATCGTCTGTTACCGACTAATTCCTCATAATTTGACGAAAGCTCAAAAACAGGCTCTTATCAGTTGTATGCAAATACTTAAAAACTTCCGCTGAAGAAATGCAAAACCAGCGTACAGCATCATAAAAGAAGACGAAACTAGGAAATATACGCTAGACCCGAAAACCGAGAAGCAGTCATCCTTTTTGGCTGTTTTAAGCTGAAACCAAAAAGTAAAGTGATTCGCTCACGAAGCACTTCCAAGATAAAGATCGCTTGCTTCTTTGCTTATGCTTGCACATGTAATTACCTTACTTTAGGGTAGCGATTCCCAATCATTTCCCTGACAGAGCACTTTGAGAATCCTGCTACTTTGTTGGAACACGTTGTTTATTTTGAAGTTCAACAAAATGTTAAGAAATTATGAAAACTACTATTATTCAGTGATTACTTCAATTTCAAATCATAATAATTTTTATAAAATAATTAATATCTTCAAAGCGTTGAAACAAACGACATTTATTAATATACTTATATGGATATGGTGTCTGTTCCTTTGACACCGGTGTGTCAGACCCACCATACTTGCTCCGGACACTGCGAGAGGGCTGTACAAGCAATGATCACACGCACGGCACAGCGGACACACCAGGAACCGCGGTGTTGGCCGTCGAATGGCGCTAGCTGCGCAGCATTTGTGCACCGCCGCCGTCAGTGTCAGCCAGTTTGCCGTGGCATACGGAGCTCCATCGCAGTCTTTAACACTGGTAGCATGCCGCGACAGCGTGGACGTGAACCGTATGTGCAGTTGACGGACTTTGAGCGAGGGCGTATAGTGGGCATGCGGGAGGCCGGGTGGACGTACCGACGAATTGCTCAACACGTGGGGCGTGAGGTCTCCACAGTACATCGATGTTGTCACCAGTGGTCGGCGGAAGGTGCACGTGCCCGTCGACCTGGGACCGGACCGCAGCGACGCACGGATGCACGCCAAGACCGTAGGATCCTACGCAGTGCCGTAGGGGACCGCACCGCCACTTCCCAGCAAATTAGGGACACTGTTGCTCTCGGGGTATCGGCGAGGACCATTCGCAACCGTCTCCATGAAGCTGGGCTACGGTCCCGCACACCGTTAGGCCGTCTTCCGCTCACGCCCCAACATCGTGCAGCCCGCCTCCAGTGGTGTCGCGACAGGCGTGAATGGAGGGACGAATGGAGACGTGTCGTCTTCAGCGATGAGAGTCGCTTCTGCCTTGGTGCCAATGATGGTCGTATGCGTGTTTGGCGACGTGCAGGTGAGCGCCACAATCAGGACTGCATACGACCGAGGCACACAGGGCCAACACCCGGCATCATGGTGTGGGGAGCGATCTCCTACACTGGCCGTACACCACTGGTGATCGTCGAGGGGACACTGAATAGTGCACGGTACATCCAAACCGTCATCGAACCCATCGTTCTACCATTCCTAGACCGGCAAGGGAACTTGCTGTTCCAACAGGACAATGCACGTCCGCATGTATCCCGTGCCACCCAACGTGCTCTAGAAGGTGTAAGTCAACTACCCTGGCCAGCAAGATCTCCGGATCTGTCCCCCATTGAGCATGTTTGGGACTGGATGAAGCGTCGTCTCACGCGGTCTGCACGTCCAGCACGAACGCTGGTCCAACTGAGGCGCCAAGTGGAAATGGCATGGCAAGCCGTTCCACAGGACTACATCCAGCATCTCTACGATCGTCTCCATGGGAGAATAGCAGCCTTCATTGCTGCGAAAAGTGGATATGCACTGTAGTAGTGCCGACATTGTGCATGCTCTGTTGCCTGTGACTATGTGCCTGTGGTTCTGTCAGTGTGATCATGTGATGTATCTGACCCCAGGAATGTGTCAATAAAGTTTCCCCTTCCTGGAACAATGAATTCACGGTGTTCTTATTTCAATTTCCAGGAGTGTAGTTCTGGCAATACCAGCCATGACCTCCTCCTTCTGTACAGATGCACACATATTCCTCGAACTCTTACGGGATTTTGTAAAAATGCCTTCCACGAGTAATGAGTGTGTTGGGGTGGGACACTATGAATGTAGTGTGTGGACAAACAAGGTGAGAATGTGGGTCTCACGGGGACTGTGCAAGGGATAAATCCCTGCAGTTGCACTATCCTCTGTGCCCTCAGCGGCTCAGATGGATAGAGCGCTTGCCATGTAAGTAGGAGATCCCGGGTTCGAGTCTCGGTCGCGACACACATTTTCACCTGTCCCCGTTGATATATATATCAACGCCCGTCAGCAGCTGAAGGTATTAATATAATTCTAATTTCATGTTATTAATAGTTATTCGCGAAGCACTTACTCATCTACCGCAGAACGTTAGTATTCCGTAGAACACAGTATGGGTCGCCCTGCTTTAGAGTATTCGAAAAATGATAGCACTGAACGGTGCTCAACAGTTGGACTGCTGCAGGTCATCCATAAAATCACCAAAACAACCGAAAACATCGCAATATTCTTCTGCACGAATGTGGCAACTGTGAAAACAGAACGGCAAACAACGGATTATTTGACGGAGATAAAACACTGAATTAATGTGTTACTGCACGTGTTCTCGTGATGAATCACATAACAACTCCTCTTTGTTCCCTTATGTTAAACAAAAAACAGAAAAACGGGTGGGCAGAGATTTTAATCACCTCAGGAAGCTGCTGAATCATTGCGACAATAATGTTGTTGAGGCACTAACGCCAGACTGGAAAAACTGTTTGCTGATTTGTTCCGGTAACTTGCAAAAGCGTACGACTCTTAAAGACAGTTATTTTTAGAGATAATAACACAATTTGTAGCAATGAATTTTTCTTCATTGTTTTTGTGAAAACTAGAGTTTCGATCATTCTGGGCTCCGTAGCTGACTGATACTAAGATTAATGATTAATAAAGACCAGCACAGCTGTATTGATATTTATTGCGCCACGACCGGTTTTAGTTCATTAGAAGATTATCAGGCTGCCGAGTAGTTCCAATATCGCGATTTACCAGGGGTCTTAAATCAAAATAACTCGGCCGCCTCGGCAGGTGTGGCCGACAGGTTCTAGGCGCTTCAGTCTGGAACCGCGCGACCGCTACGGTCGCAGGTTCGGATTCTGCCTCGGGCATGGATATGTGTGGTGTCCTTAGGTTAGTTAGGTTTAAGCAGTTCTAAGTCTAGGGGACTGATGACCGCAGATGTTAAGTCCCATGGTGGTCAGAGCCATTTGAACCATTTTTTGAACTCGGCTGACTGATAATGTCCTAACGAACTAAACTGATGCTGGCGTGTTAAATGTGTATCATTACAGCTTTGGTGGTTCTCATTAATAGTTAATTTACAATTTTCTATTGGAGCCATCTCAACGCTGTAGTTAACATGACCAAAGAAGGTTTCAGAGCAGAGTTAGCCGTAATAAAATTTATTGGTATACTCTGTCCTGATTTACCATGTCTTCCTGAAACGACAAAAATTGAAAATTCTCCCTCTGTTGCTGCCAGCAAATGACGTACAATCCCACAGCTAACGTAAGAGTGCAGAGTCTTGCGACGGTAACACTTAATAAAAAGTTGTCGGTTTTCCAACGCGTCAAGTAATTAAAATTGCACGAGTTTCCAGCTAAGTACTCCTTGGTCGTTCTCAATTGGTATGACAGCCACTGGCCTGCTGGTACGCCCCTTATACAGAGTGTCCCAGCTATCTTGTCCACCCAAAATATCTCTGAAACAATAACAGCTATTGGAAAACCACTTTCACCGGTGTCAATGTAGGGCTGGGGCCCATGAATGTACATATTTGGAAACATTCTAAAACGAAAACATATGTGTTTTTTAACACAAACTTATGTTTTTTTTAAATGGACCTCCTTTATTTTTTTCTTCGGCAATCCATAGCATGACAAAGCACATACACAATGGCGTTGATTGCATCGCAATATTCCCATTACATCCCGAGATATTGAGACGCGAAGTTGACGCTTGAAACACGTGACACGCACTTCTAGCGCACGTCCTGAGGCTCAGACGTGAAACCCATGCTGCCCGTAATCGCGATGTGATTGACATATGTAATCACACCTCCATACTTATCAAGAGGTCCGAAACAACGGTAAAACCTTTAGTCCACTTGCTCGTTTCACTAAAACCATCAACATGAATTTTACTATTACGAGTGAATGATTAACTGTCACTATCGCTAGATGTAGAGTAAAGTAAAGTTTTAACGTTGAACGGCATTACCTTTTTAGTAACGGATTAATGATAAGCGAAGTTAACTTTGTGACTAACGTTGCGGTACACAGATATGTTACAGAACCGCATCACTCCTAGCATATGGGATAAATACCTGCTGGAATGTACGACGTTAATGCAGGATGGCAGCAGACCGTATTATTCGTTTCGGACCTCTTGATAAGTATGGAAGTGTGATTACACATGTCAATCACATCGCGATTACGGGCAGCATGGGTTTCACGCCTGAGCCTCAGGACGTGCGCTAGAAGTGCGTGTCACGTGTTTCAAGCGTCAACTTCGCGTCTCAATATCTCGGGATGTAATGGGAATATTGCGATGCAATCAACGCCATTGTGTATGTGCTTTGTCATGCTATGGATTGCTGAAGAAAAAATATAGGAGGTCCATTTAAAAAAAAACATACGTTTGTGTTAAAAAACACATATGCTCTCGTTTTAGAATGTTTCCAAATATGTACATTCATGGGCCTCAGCCCTACATTGATACCGGTGAAAGTGGTTTTCCAATAGCTGTTATTGTTCCAGTGATATTTTGGGTGGACAAGATAGCTGGGACACCCTGTATACACTGGCTGCCAGCTGTGACGTCACTGGTGCCTCCAGGATGTAGTATCAGAGTCCTTTCTAAGCGAAATGGTCGAGCTATTTACGTACACTCTGACGTCTTCTTACTTTCTGTACAACAGCCAGTATTACGGTCAGCCGAACGGCGCTGCAAAGGGTAGCCCGCTACCACCAGACGTCGCAAATCGCTTCACGGAGTACTTTGAGGATACTGCCTTAGACACAGCCCCATTAAAGCCTACTTGTTTATTTCGGTACGTTCAGACACGTTCGTCATTTGTCCCCACGGACTTGAGAAATTTGACGAGTTCTTAGAATACCTCAACTGCATTAAAAGTAATATCTAGTTCATTTCAATGCATGGTGTCCGTTCCTTCGAAAGAACAGACATCACGCAGATCCCGCAGCTGTGAAACACTAGTATACTGTATAAATTGTACGGGGATCACTGGCTGTCAGATGCAGTGCGACATTAAGCTGCAGCAGCGGCGATGGACGGAAATGTGTACCGGTCCGTGAGTCGAACCCGGAATTCGAAAGTAAAGTTCTGTGTACCGACTTGACAGAAAATCCTAGGAAGTTCTGGTCTTACGTTAAATCAGTAAGTGGATCGAACCAGCATATCCAGACACTCCGGGATGATGAAGGCATTGAAACAGAGGATGACACACGTAAAGCTGAAATACTAAACACCTTTTTCCAAAGCTGTTTCACAGAGAAAGACCGCACTGCAGTTCCTTCTCTAAATCATCGCACAAACGAAAAAATGGCTGACATCAAAATAAGTGTCCAAGGAATAGAAAAGCAACTGGAATCACTCAACACAGGAAAGTCCACTGGACCTGACGGGATACCAATTCGATTCTACACAGAGTACGCGAAAGAACTTGCCCCCCTTCTAACAGCCGTGTACCGCAAGTCTGTAGAGGAACGGAAGGTTCCAAATGATTGGAAAAGAGCACAGGTAGCCCCAGTCTTCAAGAAGGGTCGTCGAGCAGATGCGCAAAACTATAGACCTATATCTCTGACGTCGATCTGTTGTAGAATTTTAGAACATGTTTTTTGCTCGAGTATCAAGCCGTTTTTGCAAACCCAGAATCTGCTATGTAGGAATCAACATGGATTCCGGAAACAGCGATCGTGTGAGACCCAACTCGCTTTATTTGTTCATGAGACCCAGAAAATATTAGATACAGGCTCCCAGGTAGATGCTATTTTCCTTGACTTCCGGAAGGCGTTCGATACAGTTCCGCACTGTCGCCTGATAAACAAAGTAAGAGCCTACGGAATATCAGACCAGCTGTGTGGCTGGATTGAAGAGTTTTTAGCAAACAGAACACAGCATGTTGTTATCAATGGAGAGACGTCTACAGACGTTAAAGTAACCTCTGGTGTGCCACAGGGGAGTGTTATGGGACCATTGCTTTTCACAATATATATAAATGACCTAGTAGATAGTGTCGGAAGTTCCATGCGGCTTTTCGCGGATGATGCTGTAGTATACAGAGAAGTTGCAGCATTAGAAAATTGTAGCGAAATGCAGGAAGATCTGCAGCGGATAGGCACTTGGTGCAGGGAGTGGCAACTGACACTTAACATAGACAAACGTAATGTATTGCGAATACATAGAAAGAAAGATCCTTTATTGTATGATTATATGATAGCAGAACAAACACTGGTAGCAGTTACTTCTGTAAAATATCTGGGAGTATGCGTGCGGAACGACTTGAAGTGGAATGATCATATAAAATTAATTGTTGGTAAGGCGGGTACCAGGTTGGGATTCATTGGGAGAGTCCTTAGAAAATGTAGTCCATCAACAAAGGAGGTGGCTTACAAAACACTCGTTCGACCTATACTTGAGTATTGCTCATCAGTGTGGGATCCGTACCAGATCGGGTTGACGGAGGAGATAGAGAAGATCCAAAGAAGAGCGGCGCGTTTCGTCACAGGGTTATTTGGTAACCGTGATAGCGTTACGGAGATGTTTAACAAACTCAAGTGGCAGACTCTGCAAGAGAGGCGTTCTGCATCGCGGTGTAGCTTGCTCGCCAGGTTTCGAGAGGGTGCGTTTCTGGATGAGGTGTCAAATATATTGCTTCCCCCTACTTATACCTCCCGAGGAGATCACGAATGTAAAATTAGAGAGATTAGAGCGCGCACGGAGGCTTTCAGACAGTCGTTCTTCCCACGAACCATACGCGACTGGAACAGGAAAGGGAAGTAATGACAGTGGCACGTAAAGTGCCCTCCGCCACACACCGTTGGGTGGCTTGCGGAGTATAAATGTAGATGTAGATGTAGATGTAGATCTCCTGCTTACGAGGCAGATGCGATAAGCACTGCGCCATCCGGGACGACCCACACCCCACCAAGTGGGGCAAGATGAGCCGCCTGCTGAAACTACACAAGGTCAAATCGATCTTCAGGCCTCCGCCGGAAGTCCGTCAGTTACTGAGACCAGTCAAAGAGGCAGCGGGTCTCAGAACACCTGCGGTCTACAAGATACCTCGCGAGTGTGGGCCGTCGTCGGACAAACAGTACGCACTGTGAAACAAAGCAGGAAGGAGCACGGGAGGTTTTATCGCCCACGCTATCCGGAGAAATCTGCCTGAGCTGATCACGCTTTAGAAAACGGCCAGCGGATAAAATTTAACGACACACCTGACGCGGCTCGCACAGCGACTTCTGAGAGTGTATTAATAAAGAGCCCATTGCAGGGATGCAGGCGTCGGGCGGTTGAAGCGGGCGTATCGAATGCCGAGTCAGTGTACAGTGCCACAGGCGGCAGTGACGTCACAGCCGGCAGCTAGTGTATACAAGGAGCGTGCCAGGAGCCACACCACTTGATAATGGCAGAGGAGTACTTGGCCGAAAGCTCGTGCAAATTTAATTAATTGCTGCGGTTGGAAACCTAAGAACTTTATTTTCAATCCCATACCTAGCACAAGTGGCACACAGCTGTAGAAACAATCCGGCAATTGTAGAATTTCTTATTACATCCTCCAAATCCAATGTATTTTCAATACTACAGAAAAGCCAACAGTGAGGTATATGAAATTACTGAGCGTGATAAATTTTATATTGGTCAATCAGGCAGAGACATTGCAACCAGCTCGCCCAAACATGAAAGCAGCCGTGGGTAACGGAATCATCACACCGCATTTTCTTAGATAGGGTTACAGCTACTTGTCACTCAGCAAACAGAGGTCAAAAACTCAGCTTGTTGGAAGCCGTGGTAATCAACAAACTTATGCCACACGTTTTTTGACTGCCAACAGCTGTGAAGTAACGTATAGAATGCATATTTGAACCATCAGCTGTCTTTGCTTTAAACCCAAATTCTACCGATTTCGGTCTTGGACTGTCTTCATGGATGAAGATACTCCAAGACCGAAACCATTAGAACTTGGGTTTAAAATAAAAACAGCTAGCCGGCCGGAGTGGCCGTGCGGTTCTAGGCGCTACAGTCTGGAGCCGAGCGACCGCTACGGTCGCAGGTTAGAATCGTGCCTCGGGCATGGATGTGTGTGATGTCCTTAGGTTTAATTAGTTCTAAGTTCTAGGCGACTGATGGCCTCAGAAGTTAAGTCGCATAGTGCTCAGAGCCATTTTTTAAAAAAACAGCTGATGGTTCAAATATGGATTTTATACATATGCCACACAGTTCCAATATGACATTTAATGACCAAACATAGTTCAGTACTTCACCTTCTCTAAACTTCGGTAGGTATTCACAGTTTTCCAGTGCTTCCCACACTGTCTGTTCCAGTACATTCCTCTTTTCTTTTGTTTATTTTCTAGAGTTTGTGTGTGTGTGTGTTTCATACATTCTGTTGTAACAGTTGTCAGTTCTGTCTTTCACTTTATACCATCACACATACGTAATTCCACCTCAAGATATTCTTCTTCATTCTTGTCGCACACCAATTTCAAGTTAGTTGACATTGTCAACCAGGATATACCCGCTCTGTATTTATATTTATGTTAGGGACTGAAGAACCATGAAGTCAACGTCACGAATGAAACCTTCTTTTCTTCACTTTATTACTAATTTCGGCTAACAGTAAAGCCATCTTCAGATGTAAAACAGTTAAAACTAAAACTAAACTCCTCCCTAACGGGCCATGAAGCCTCAACGATACTGACCGACCGCCGTGTCATCCTCAGATCATAGGCGTCACTGGACGCGGATATGGAGAGGCATGTGGTCAGCACACCGTTCTCCCGGCGGCATGTCAGTTTCCGAAACCGCTACTTCTCAAGCAAGTAGCTCCTCAGTTTGCCTCACAAGGGCTGAGTGCACCCCGCTTGCCAACAGCGCTAGGCAGACCGGATGGTCAACCATCCAAGTGCTAGCCCAGCCCGACAGCGCTTAATTTCGGTGATCTGACGGGAACTGGTGTTACACTGCGGCAAGGCCGTTGGCGGTGTAAAGCTGTTAGCAACGTATAACAGCCTACAGAACTGCACATAAAATTGTAGTAGGGTTCACTAGTATATACACGAATTAATTACAGAATACGTACCATAAAACACTCTTGATTAGCACTGATACCACTATAGTTTCGTCCATCATTACAAATCTTCTTAAAACGACGACATCCATACCTGACATACACTCCTGGAAATGGAAAAAAGAACACATTGACACCGGTGTGTCAGACCCACCATACTTGCTCCGGACACTGCGAGAGGGCTGTACAAGCAATGATCACACGCACGGCACAGCGGACACACCAGGAACCGCGGTGTTGGCCGTCGAATGGCGCTAGCTGCACAGCATTTGTGCACCGCCGCCGTCAGTGTCAGCCAGTTTGCCGTGGCATACGGAGCTCCATCGCAGTCTTTAACACTGGTAGCATGCCGCGACAGCGTGGACGTGAACCGTATGTGCAGTTGACGGACTTTGAGCGAGGGCGTATAGTGGGCATGCGGGAGGCCGGGTGGACGTACCGCCGAATTGCTCAACACGTGGGGCGTGAGGTCTCCACAGTACATCGATGTTGTCGCCAGTGGTCGGCGGAAGGTGCACGTGCCCGTCGACCTGGGACCGGACCGCAGCGACGCACGGATGCACGCCAAGACCGTAGGACCCTACGCAGTGCCATAGGGCACCTCACCGCCACTTCCCAGCAAAGTAGGGACACTGTTGCTCCTAGGGTATCGGCGAGGACCATTCGCAACCGTCTCCATGAAGCTGGGCTACGGTCCCGCACATCGTTAGGCCGTCTTCCGCTCACGCCCCAACATCGTGCAGCCCGCCTCCAGTGGTGTCGCGACAGGCGTGAATGGAGGGACGAATGGAGACGTGTCGTGTTCAGCGATGAGAGTCGCTTCTGCCTTGGTGCCAATGATGGTCGTATGCGTGTTTGGCGCCGTGCAGGTGAGCGCCACAATCAGGACTGCATACGACCGAGGCACACAGGGCCAACACCCGGCATTATGGTGTGGGGAGCGATCTCCTACACTGGCCGTACACCACTGGTGATCGTCGAGGGGACACTTAATAGTGCACGGTACATCCAAACCGTCATCGAACCCATCGTTCTACCATTCCTAGACCGGCAAGGGAACTTGCTGTTCCAACAGGACAATGCACGTCCGCATGTATCCCGTGCCACCCAACGTGCTCTAGAAGGTGTAATGCAACTACCCTGGCCAGCAAGATCTCCGGATCTGTCCCCCATTGAGCATGTTTGGGACTGGATGAAGCGTCGTCTCACGCGGTCTGCACGTCCAGCACGAACGCTGGTCCAACTGAGGCGCCAGGTGGAAATGGCATGGCAAGCCGTTCCACAGGACTACATCCAGCATCTCTACGATCGTCTCCATGGGAGAATAGCAGCCTGCATTGCTGCGAAAGGTGGATATACACTGTACTAGTGCCGACATTGTGCATGCTCTGTTGCCTGTGTCTATGTGCCTGTGGTTCTGCCAGTGCGATCATGTGATGTATCTGACCCCAGAAATGTGTCAATAAAGTTTCCCCTTCCTGGGACAATGAATTCACGGTGTTCTTATTTCAATTTCCAGGAGTATAGTTACAAATAGTTTTTTGTTCGTTCGTGGCCAGTGTACTTGAGCGACTGTCATAAATTTGAAAAGTTAATATAGAGAAGAGGCAATGAAAATAAAAGAGAAATATTGGCATAAGGGACGATTCACTAAAATGAATACATGTAAGAGGTATCGTCTTACCACCGCGTTGTGCCGTTACACCTTAGTAACTGACACAGTCAGTATTTACATCACCTCGCAACACAAATCATCATATTATATTTTGCTGTAGCATGGTACATGTGAACAGTATGGTAGCTGATGCCCAATATAAGGTTCAAGAAACGCAACATTCGCCATACACGTAGTATACACACGTCTTGCCGGTACTGTGGCGAAATGGGAACTGGTGACCACTAGGTTCGAGATGCTGCTTGAGGCTAAGACAGCTACGTGACGTTAACAACTGGCTGGCTATATAATTTACGTAAAATCTACGTGATCTAATAACATTTTGTAGTGCAAGATGTAAATGAATTTAATATTAAATAACTGACATCAGTACAACGCGTCTTACAGTTAAACCAACAGGACTTTAACGATAGTACGGGATTCTGCTAGTGTTATACAAACCAAGCGGTGTAGTTTTATGTAATACTTTATCGTATAGCTATTTTACAATGAACTAAAGGTCTTAGGCACTGTCTCAAAATATTTTTAATTTTATTACGTGTCTGCACAACGAACGAAACTATAAGTAACAACGCCAACCCGCAACACTAATGTTCATAATTGAGGTAGAACGCATTACAGTCAATTTAGCCGTCACGGCGACGGTAATAGATATTAACAACAATCTATACAGTTATTAAACTCAAAAGGATTAAAATCCATGACAATACACATGATGAAAGAACGGAAGTTTTTAACATTGAAATGTATCAGTGCAATAAAGCATTACCTAAAATTATTTCGCTTGGTTTAAACAATGAAGTGCCAAAGAAACTGGCATAGGCATGCGTATTCAAATACAGAGAAATGTAAACATGCAGAAAACCGTGTTGCGGTCGGCAACGCCTATATAAGACAACAAGTGTCTGGCGCAGTTTTAGATCGGTCACTGCCGCCCACAATGTCGGTTATCAAGATTTAAGTGAGTTTGAACGTGGTGTTATAGTCGGCACACGAGCGATAGGATACAGCATCTCCGAGGTAGCGATGCAGTGGGGATTTTCTCGTACGACTATTTCACTTGTGTACCGGATCAGAAATCCGGTAAAACATCAAGTCTCCGACATCTGTGAGGCCGGAAAAATGTCCTGCAAGAGGGGGACCAACGACAACTGAAGAGAATCGTTCAACGTGACAGAAGTGCAATCCTTCAGCAAATTGCTGCCTGTGCCGTCAACAAGTGTCATCAGCGTGCGAACCATTCAACGAAACATCACCGGTATGAGCTTCCGGAGCCGAAGGCCCACTCGTGTATCCTTGATGACTGCACGACACAAAGCTTTACTCCTCGCCTGGCCACGTCAACACGGACTTTGGTCTTTTCATGACTGGAAACATGTTGCGTGGTCGGACGAGTCTCGTTTCAAATTGTATCGAACGGATGGAGAAACACAGATGAACCTGTGGGCCCTGCATGTTAGCAAAGGACTGTTCAAGCTGGTGGAGGCTCTGTAATGGTGTGGGGCGTTTGCGTTTGGAGTGCTATGGGACGCTTGTTACGTCTACATGCGACTCTGACAGGTGACACGTAAGTAAGCATCCTGTCTGATCACCTGCATCCATTCACGTCCATTGTGCATTCCGAGGTACTTCTGCCATTCCAGCAGGACAATGCGACACCTCACACGTCCAGTATTGCTACAGAGTGGCTCTAGGAACACTTCCGCCGGCCACCAAACCCCCCTAGACATGAACGTTAGTGAGCATATCTGGGATACATTGCAACGTTCTGCTCAGAAGAGATCTCCACCCTCTCGTACTCTTACGGATCTATGGACAGCCCTGCGGGATTCATGTTGTCAGTGCCCTCCAGCACTACTTGAGACGTTAGTCGAGTCCATGCCACGTGTGTTGCAGCAGTTCTGCTTGCTAGCGGGGGACCGACATGATGTTAGGCAGGTGTACTAGTTTCTTTGGCTCTTCAGTGTGTAACATCAGCAGATTCGAATCATTAGTTATTAAAGTGTCGTTTGTTTAACTGTAAGATGCACTATATTGATGTCAGCTATTTAATTTTAAATACACTCCTGGAAATGGAAAAAAGAACACATTGACACCCGTGTGTCAGACCCACCATACTTGCTCCGGACACTGCGAGAGGGCTGTACAAGCAATGATCACACGCACGGCACAGCGGACACACCAGGAACCGCGGTGTTGGCCGTCGAATGGCGCTAGCTGCGCAGCATTTGTGCACCGCCGCCGTCAGTGTCAGCCAGTTTGCCGTGGCATACGGAGCTCCATCGCAGTCTTTAACACTGGTAGCATGCCGCGATAGCGTGGACGTGAACCGTATGTGCAGTTGACGGACTTTGAGCGAGGGCGTATAGTGGGCATGCGGGAGGCCGGGTGGACGTACCGCCGAATTGCTCAACACGTGGGGCGTGAGGTCTCCACAGTACATCGATGTTGTCGCCAGTGGTCGGCGGAAGGTGCACGTGCCCGTCGACCTGGGACCGGACCGCAGCGACGCACGGATGCACGCCAAGACCGTAGGATCCTAGGCAGTGCCGTAGGGGACCGCACCGCCACTTCCCAGCAAATTAGGGACACTGTTGCTCCTGGGGTATCGGCGAGGACCATTCGCAACCGTCTCCATGAAGCTGGGCTACGGTCCCGCACACCGTTAGGCCGTCTTCCGCTCACGCCCCAACATCGTGCAGCCCGCCTCCAGTGGTGTCGCAACAGGCGTGAATGGAGGGACGAATGGAGACGTGTCGTCTTCAGCGATGAGAGTCGCTTCTGCCTTGGTGCCAATGATGGTCGTATGCGTGTTTGGCGCCGTGCAGGTGAGCGCCACAATCAGGACTGCATACGACCGAGGCACACAGGGCCAACACCCGGCATCATGGTGTGGGGAGCGATCTCCTACACTGGCCGTACACCACTGGTGATCGTCGAGGGGACACTGAATATTGCACGGTACATCCAAACCGTCATCGAACCCATCGTTCTACCATTCCTAGACCGGCAAGGGAACTTGCTGTTCCAACAGGACAATGCACGTCCGCATGTATCGCGTGCCACCCAACGTGCTCTAGAAGGTGTAAGTCAACTACCCTGGCCAGCAAGATCTCCGGATCTGTCCCCCATTGAGCATGTTTGGGACTGGATGAAGCGTCGTCTCACGCGGTCTGCACGTCCAGCACGAACGCTGGTCCAACTGAGGCGCCAGGTGGAAATGGCATGGCAAGCCGTTCCACAGGACTACATCCAGCATCTCTACGATCGTCTCCATGGGAGAATAGCAGCCTGCATTGCTGCGAAAGGTGGATATACACTGTACTAGTGCCGACATTGTGCATGCTCTGTTGCCTGTGTCTATGTGCCTGTGGTTCTGTCAGTGTGATCATGTGATGTATCTGACCCCAGGAATGTGTCAATAAAGTTTCCCCTTCCTGGGACAATGAATTCACGGTGTTCTTATTTCAATTTGCAGGAGTGTACATTTATGCCTTATTTCTTAGAATGTTATTAGAACATACGAGTCGTAATGATGTCGACTATTTAACTTTAAATACATTTTCGTCCTGTTCCGTACAATGTTAGACAAGTAAACTTTGTGTAAATTACACGCCCTGCAGCTGCTAACGCCAAGAGGTGTTCGCATCAAGCAATGTGTCAAAATCTAGCGTCGCGACAATAATGGCCACACATTTGCACATAACGTGCATGGCGAGTGTTGCGTTTCTTGAACTTTGTAATAGACATCAAATGCCATACTGTTCACATGTACCGTATTGCAGCAGCATATATACAACGACCTGTGTTAGGAGATGATGAAATTACTGATTGTGTCAATTACTAAATTTTAACCGCACAACGATTTCACATTTAGTAATTTTAATGGATAGTTCCTTATGCAAAGATTGTTATTATATTTTCTCTTTCTTATCCCTATATTAATGTATGTTTTCAGTTTTCTGACCAACGTTCAGTTACACTGTGCACGAACGACGAAAACCTGTTTTTAACTATGTCATGTTTGGATGTTATCATTTTAAGGAATCTTATAGTCGTATTTATCCTTGAGACATTTAAATCTCTTCTTTATCTACGATAATGATCGAAACAGAAGAAATGAATTAAAAGTTGTGCTGCGGCCCGAACTCGAACCCGGGTGTTCTTGCGTGCTAGACAGAAATGCTAACCATTACATCACCGCAGCACTACAGTTAAAATTGCTGCACGAACTACCCAAGTTGAGTACCCTCCCCAACACAAACTTCATACAGGGTGTTTCAAAAATGACCGGTTTATTTGAAACGGCAATAAAAACTAAACGAGCAGCGATAGAAATACACCGTTTGTTGCAATATGCTTGGGACAACAGTACACTTTCCGGCAGGCAAACTTTCGAAATTACAGTAGTTACAATTTTCAACAACAGATGGCGCTGCGGTCTGGGAAACTCTATAGTACGATATTTTCCACATATCCACCATGCGTAGCAATAATATGGCGTAGTCTCTGAATGAAATTACCCGAAACCTTTGACAACGTGTCTGGCGGAATGGCTTCACATGCAGATGAGATGTACTGCTTCAGCTGTTCAATTGTTTCTGGATTCTGGCGGTACACCTGGTCTTTCAAGTGTCCCCACAGAAAGAAGTCACAGGGGTTCATGTCTGGCGAATAGGGAGGCCAATCCACGCCGCCTCCTGTATGTTTCGGATAGCCCAAAGCAATCACACGATCATCGAAATATTCAGTCAGGAAATTAAAGACGTCGGCCGTGCGATGTGGCCGGGCACCATCTTGCATAAACCACGAGGTGTTCGCAGTGTCGTCTAAGGCAGTTTGTACCGCCACAAATTCACGAAGAATGTCCAGATAGTGTGATGCAGTAATCGTTTCGGATCTGAAAAATGGGCCAATGATTCCTTTGGAAGAAATGGCGGCCCAGACCAGTACTTTTTGAGGATGCAGGGACGATGGGACTGCAACATGAGGCTTTTCGGTTCCCCATATGCGCCAGTTCTGTTTATTGACGAAGCCGTCCAGGTAAAAATAAGCTTCGTCAGTAAACCAAATGCTACCCACATGCATATCGCCGTAATCAATCCTGTGCACTATATCGTTAGCGAATGTCTCTCGTGCAGCAATGGTAGCGGCGCTGAGGGGTTGCCGCGTTTGAATTTTGTATGGATAGAGGTGTAAACTCTGGCGCATGAGACGATACGTGGACGTTGGCGTCATTTGGACCGCAGCTGCAACACGGCGAAGGGAAACCCGAGGCCGCTGTTGGATCACATGCTGCACTAGCTGCGCGTTACCCTCTGTGGTTGCCGTACGCGGTCGCCCTGTCTGTCCAGCACGTTCATCCGTCACGTTCCCAGTCCGTTGAAATTTTTCAAACAGATACTTTATTGTATCGCTTTTCGGTTCTTTGGTTACATTAAACCTCCGTTGAAAACTTCGTCTTGTTGCAACAACACTGTGTTCTAGGCGGTGGAATTCCAACACCAGAAAAATCCTCTGTTCTAAGGAATAAACCATGTTGTCCACAGCACACTTGCACGCTGTGAACAGCACACGCTTACAGCAGAAAGACGACGTACAGAATGGCGCACCCACAGACTGCGTTGTCTTCTATATCTTTCACATCACTTGCAGCGCCATCTGTTGTTGAAAACTGTAACTACTGTAATTTCGAAAATTTGTCCGCCTGAAAATGTACTGTTGTCCCAAGCATATTGCAACAAACGGTGTATTTCTATCGCTGCTCGTTTAGTTTTTATTTCCGTTTCAAATATACCGGTCATTTTTGAAACACCCTGTATCTTCAATTTATTTTCCCTTACATTGTCACTACTGCCAGGGCTCTCCCAGCGTTCGACGTAGTGGGAAAGTCTTGTACCATAGGTGATCTTATACGTCATATAATTATATTTATCCATGAGAAAATAAGAAGTGAATAGAAGTTTGTGTTGGGGAGGGCATCCAACTTGGCTACTTCGTGCAGCAATGTTGACCATAGAGCTGTGGTGGTGTAATGGGTAGCATTTCGGCCTAGCAAGCAACACGACCCGGGTTTCAGTGCTGCCTGCAGCACACATTTTAATTCATTTCTTTTGCTTCGGTCATTATCGTACATTTTAAGGAAGACCTTTAATCATGTGTGAAGCCAACACTAATCAAGAATGTTTTATGATATGTATTGTGTAACTAATTCGTGTATCTACTCTTGAAACCTGCCACAAAATTATTTTGTTGGTAACATGAGAAAAAAACTGTTTTATATCTTAGATCTGACGATGACTCGATTATTAACCGAAACGAGTAATCCATCCAAATAAAAACTATTCCATGTGTGATCTTGAGTTCATGGGCTTTAAATCCCAAACATAAATAAAAGATAATTTCATTTTATTGGGATCGTTGACTGCATTTACACTGCTGCATAGGCACTGCTTTTCCTGTTTTAGTGTTAATATTTGTTCCCTATATATTTATTTACTGTTTAACCTTTTTAATTGCATTACCTCTGTACTGTCAAATGTGACATCTTTGACGACGATTATCAGTTAAAATCTGATGCTGGTCTTCTAGGACGAAAACCGGCTAACAAAATAAATAGTGTAGAACACACACAATATTGTGCTATTCGTTTCTATCTGAAGTTACTGTTCTGAAAATTTCTTAGCTATATGCATGTAAGTACAGCAAAATGATTTCCAGGTGGCTCATCGACTCTCAGCAATCGAACAGAGTTTTAACGCCACGTCCTTGAACTCTCCTCTTCATTGTGTATTCCCAGGTTCTTATATCCTTTGACGTTCCTGACGGCATCCAAAAGATGCAGAATGCGTAGGACTTCTCTGCTATTGTGGAATATTCTGCCATTTCTACTGTTAGTTGAGCATTGTACTATTCATTCCACGAGTGTTTTCCTGAAAAGCTATTATAGGATCATGATGCCTGATTCTTATATACTACAGTTCCAAATGAATACCAGTCTATAGATTGGGGTAAAGGACGTTTCTTCAGAATTCTTCTTTTCCAACTAAAATCTTTCTTTATTTTTCCATATTCGCCATCATCCAAGTTTGTAATTTGCGGAACACCAAAGTTCTTTTGTGAACATTTTCATTTCCCGCTGCTGTCTTCACAAATGATGCCACGGAAGTGGAAAGAACAGATTTAGGTGAAAACGCAGGAAAATGTGGTTCTCATCTGATTTTCTTCCCTTGCGTAAAAAGAGACAACTTGTTAATGCAAAATTTTCTCTCCATTATAGATGAACGTACCACGTGCCATTGGGGGAAAATTTTTTTACCAGCGCTTGACCAGAAAGCAGGAAACTTTGAAGAAGTGAGCTTAAGTTGCGTCATCTCGAAATAAAACATGCAGAACACTTGTTTGTAGGGAAAAAACTGCTGTGCGTCTCTGTGAAACGTGATTCAAATTGACGATTCTGCAGGAACAGCATCTCAGCGTTTCACCAAAACGATATAAAAGTTACAGTGGTGTATAAACTTTGTTCTTAACTGTTCAGTGATGTCTTTTGGCTTCTAGCTTTTATGATTATCGAACCGTGGACGCTACACTGCAGATGGGTGACAGGTGTATCGTTGATTGAAAAGCGAGTGCAATAGATGTTCAAGTTTGCTCGTTCCGCCACTACTGAAACGAACATATAATATTGGAGAGATTGAGCTGGAAGTGCCTGGATAACGTATATTTAAATCTGTTGGAGGAACTGGGGTAAGCTATTCTTGTGCATCGGCTGGAACAGGAAAGAATCCAGATGCGATTACACCAGAAACCGATGTGCTCCCATTTCATTCTACATGTGTAATAATAGACAATTTGTGTGAGTCATAGCCATGAATTTATAGGCTGAAATGTTCGAAAAAGAATTTCATTCATACGGAGCACACATCAAGGTCAGCTGAAAAGTACTATGATGAGGCTACTATAGTGCCAGGAGGAATGTGTAAACTTCTGTCATTCATTTTCATAGCCCCATCAGAGAGAGAATAGGTTGTGGAATGCTGTTAAAAAGCTGAGTGGGTGACGTGTATTGTCACGATGCTATTTGTGTGAAGTTAGGAGCTCTTTGGACGTTGGCAACATTTACTGGTGATCAACGAGAAGAAGGATTTATGGCTAGAGTTAAGTAAATAAATCGCCTACCAGACGAAATCAGGTCGTACACTAAGGAGATAGATGGGTCGTTACAGTGGAGAATAAAATACAGTACTATCGATCTTGGCTGAAACTGAAAACAAGTAGAGATTTCGCTATAGTGAAACAGATACGTCGCCGTCTCATTCTGTATGTGTAACACTTGTCAATCTATGTGGCTCAGATCATGAGGTTGTCGTATGAAAGTTTTAAAACAAAATTTCATTCATTTGGGCCATACATCAAGACGAGTTGAAAACGGCTGCGTTGGCAGTATTATAGTGATAGTGGGGATTGCAACAGTTATTTCATTGTTTATTGTGATAGCTTCATGTTGGAATGACATCAGTTCCATGATATTTTTGTTAAACAGATGAGTGGATAAAAGCTTTAGCACCGAGGTTATCTGTTTGCAGTTCTGAGCATCCTGTTTAATAACACTCAGTGGAGGTGAAAGAGAAGAAGGTTGTGCTGAGTGAAATATACTCCAAAGTCGAAGGAGATGAATCGTTCTGGTGCAGAGTAGTTGCAGGACATTGAAGTTTAGTGCTCCAATTTTACCACTGTGACAATGTTCACAAACGTGCACGCCCAAGAAGTGGAGGACGAGGAGGAACAGCACAGAAGAAAGGAGCAACAGCCGTCTCCATCCAGACAGAGACGCGGCAGCTCCAAGAGCCCCTCCTCCAGGAGTCCTTCGGGACACGACAGGTGCCGGGAGCAGAACTGCGAAGAATGCCACTCCTGCTGCCCCGAGGGCGACCAGTGCTGCTGCAGGAACCCGGAAGAGCCCGGGAACTCCAAGGAGAAGGGAAGGTCTTCGGGGTCCAGGCGGGGTTCTCTGCCACACAAAAGGAAGAGCGTCAGGAGGGGCAGCGAGTCCCTGAAGCTCCCCGACGGAGCTGCGATCGAGCGGAGGTTGGCGAGGACGCCCAGTCCGAGAGCGGTCGGCGGTGCCGGGCTCGAGGACGAGTTCGGAGCAGTGTCCAGCCGGCGTCGCAGCAGCTCCCTCAAGATCGAGACCGAAGGCAAGTTGAGCGTGGCTCCCGCAGGGTCGGGTAACCGCAGGCGGAGCAGTTCGCTCAAGAGCGACGGGGAGGCGAGGCGCGGCGGCGAGGAAGAGCCCGCCCGCAGGGACCGCAGGAAGTCGTCGCTGTACGGCGGCTACCTCAGCCCCAACGACGCCCTCTCCTTCAGCGACGGAGTGGACGAGGCTGGCCGGCGCAGCCGGAGGAACTCCTCGCGCAAGAGCAGCGACAGCTCCTCGTTCCGCACAGACGCCGACGGACACCTGCTGTGCCCCGAGCAGAGCCCCAGCCCGCAGCACTGCGGAAGCGCGGACGCCGCCTTCGACACCTCGAGGAGGGACTCCCGCAGGAGCGTCAGGTCCTTCAACGAAGACGTCGGGGAGGTCCGTAGGAAGAACTCGAGGCGGTCCGACGAGGGTCGCGGGCTGTCCCGCACGCCGAGCCCGCGCCACGGGTCCGGGAAGCGCTCCGGGAGCCCGCGGTCGGCCGTCGCGGCGGGGCTGGACCCTCTCGCCTCCCGCGTCTGCTTCTACGTCGACGACTGCGTCATCGACGACGCGCCCCCGGAGGCGCTGCCGCAGCCCCGGCCGGCAGGGGCTCGCCACGGCCGGCGCGCGACCTCCATGAGGGACCCCGGCGGGGCCCGGCGCTACGCCACCAAGCTGAGCAGGCACGCCAGCGACGTGACGCCGGCGCAGCGAAACCGCGCGGGCAGCGTGAGGCGGACCCAGCGCGGCAGCCTCGTGCTGCCTGGGGCGGGGCCCGGGGGCGGCGTCGGCGTCGGCGTCAGGACGCCCCCGGAGGAGCTGCCGCCCAAGGAGCGGCGCCGGCGCACCATCGTCATGATCGTGGGCGCCACCTTCATGTTCCTGCTCGCCTGCAGCGTGCTCGTCGTCGTCGTCACACTGACGCACCACTCCTTCCGCCACCCGCCCGTCGACGACGCAGGTCTGTCTGGCGCACTGTGCAGCAGCTAAGCTAAGCCGCTCGTCCATTAGCCACCACTCACATTGAAAGTTTCCTCTACTAATTCTTTTCGATTGGTTTTGACCTCGTACCAAATGGTTCAAATGGCTCTGAGCACTATGGGACGTAACATATGTGGTCATCAGTCCCCTAGAACTAAAAACTACTTAAACCTAACTAACCTAAGGACATCACACACATCCATGCCCGAGGCAGGATTCTAACCCGCGACCGTAGCAGTCCCGCGGTTTCACACTGAAGTGCTCACAACCGCAAGGCCTCACCGGCTGGCCTAACCTCGTACCGGTATGGTTGGTTGTAGCTTTGCTGTTGTTTAGCTTTGGGTGACTTTGTGCCTTTCCAACTGCTAGAGAAATCAAATAGAATTCCCTGCAAGAAAAAACATGAATTTGGTCCTGTTTTTCAATTTACAATCTTCCTAAAAATGTGGAAACTGATTAAATACTGAACTTTAAGATTAATTTATCTAATTAAACAAATCGGTCCCTGTCCATTAGTGCTCTAACTAATCTACATCTACATCGATACTCTGCAAATCACTTTTAAGTGCCTGGCACAGGGTTCATTGAACCACCTTCACAATTCTCTATTGTTCCAATGTCGTAAAGCTTCTGGAAAAAAAACGAGCACCTGTATCTTTCCGTAAGAGCTCTGATTTTCCTTGTTTTACGCTTAAATGTTCAAATGTGTGTGAAATGTTACGGGACTTAACTGCTAAGGTCATCAGTCCCTAAGCTTACACACTACTTAACCTAAATTATCCGAAGCACAAACACACACACCCATGCCAGAGTGAGGACTCGTACCTCCGCCGGGACCAGCCGCACAGTCCATGACTGCAGCGCCGTAGTCCGCTCGGCTAATCCCGTGCGGCCCCTTATTTTATCATGGTGATTCTTTCTCCCTCTCTACGTCGGTGTCAACAAAATATTTTCGCATTCGGAGGTGAAAGTTTGTGATTGGAATTTCGTGAGAAGATTCCGTCGCAACGAAACACGCCTTTGTCTTAATGAAGTCCATCCCAAATCCTGCATCATTTCTGTGACACTCTGTCCAATATTTCGCGCTAATACAAAAAATGCTGCCTTTCTTTGAACTTTTTCGATGTACTGCGTCACCGCTCAGCAGTATTCTAAAAGAGGACGGACAAGCGTAGTGTAGGCAGTCTCCTCAGTAGAACCGTTACATTTTCTAAGTGTCCTGCCAGTAAAACGCAATCTTTGGTTAGCCTTCCCCACAACATTTTCTATGTGTTCGTTCCAGTTGAAGGAATTCGTAATTACAATTTGTAGTTATTAGTTGAATTTACGCCTATAGATTTGACTGTTCTGTCGTGTAACCGAAGTATAACGGATTCCTTTTAGCACTCATGTGGATGACCTCACACTTTTCGTTATTTAGGGTCAATGGCCAGTTTTCGCACCTTACAGACAGTCTTTGTAAATCGTTTTGCAATTTGTTTTGATCTTCTGATGACTTTCTTAGGCGTTAAACGCCAGCGTCATCTGCAAACAACCTAATAGAGCTGCTCAGATTGTCTCCCATATCGCTAGATAGATAAGGAACAGGAGGGGGCCTATAACACTACCTTGACGAACGTCAGAAATCACTTCTGTTTTACTCAATGACTTTCCATCAGTTACTACGAACTGTCACCTCTGTGACTGGAAATCACGAATCCAGTCCCATAACTGAAACGATATTCCACAAGTACGCAATTTAACTACAAGCCGCTTGTATAGTACAGTGTCAAAAGCCTTCCGGAAATCCAGAAATACGGAATCAATCTGAAATTCCTTGTTAATAGCATTCAACACTTAAGGCGAGTAAAGAGCTTGTTCTGTTTCACAAGAACAATGTTTTCTAAATCCATGTTGACTGTGTGTCAGTAGACCGTTTTCTTCGAGGTAATTCATAATGTTCGAACACAGTATATCTTCCAAAATCCTGCTACATATCAACATTAATGATATGGACCTGTAATTCAGTGGATTACTCCTACTACCTTTCTTGAATATTCGTGTGAACTGTGTACGTTTGCAGTCTTTGGGTACGGATCTTTCGTCGATATAATAATGCTGTTCATGAAATTTCCGTAGCAAACTGATTCTGAAATGAATATATCTGAGCTCATAATGTAATGTTTGGGAAAACTGTGTAACAGGAAGTGAAATTAGGTGGGAGTTAAAACGGTTGCTGAAGTCGAGTTTCCGGGTAGTGTAGCATTTTCAGAGCCGTTAAATGTGAATGAGGAGAGGTCGGTATGTGACGAGATGGTGAATGATTCACGTGGTGGGTTGCGGAAAATGAAGAATGTGTCAGATACAAGGAATTGGAGGGAGTGGCAAAACTTTGGTGGGGCGGACGTAGATGCAGTATTGGAATAGGAGAGGACAGATCGGGTCTGTTGTGGTAGTAACAGAACAAATTCCACTCTGATTACACAACACTCTCTGTGCCCCAGCTGCAACTTTCTAACTACAGTTGTTGAGAACTTAGCACCGCTCCAGTCAACAAGTAAAACTATTTTATACCCTTCACTGAGTGAGACACGCTTTAAATAAAACTGACTTGGATTGAGGATGTGGACAGTGGTCGTAGGTGAAATATTATTTTAACGACCTGTTTTTAATCCTTTATTTGGCAAATGGTGAAAATAAAAACAAAAAACATTCAGTGCTTATTTTTATTTATTATGCTTAAAGAAATACAATTCAGTCAGTTTTAGAAATTTTTGACAAAAATTATGAAAATAATGAAATGTTGCTTACAAGCAACATTGCCAGAAGTAATCACATTTATCCATATTATAGAAAAAAAGTGTTTGCCAATAACCTCAAGCAAAAGGTTTCCTGTACGTGAATAATTTAATTTATAAACAAATTTATGCCTTCCTGCTGTGTAATAGAACTGTTTTATTTTACCTTCTAGTTCTTCTTGCAATGGAATGTTTGGAAACAGTTCCTCTTTGGAACGAAGCACAATACTAGATTGCATTTTGAACACATGACTGTAGAATATCCAGATGGACAATAACGACAACGACTTTTGGGACCGTATACAGGCCAATGCTCCATATTATCAAATCAGACATCTTGTGTGACATTCGGAGCTGTTGGCTTCCTCCTCTTCTTTTGTGGTGGTGTTATATCTATTGAGGGCCTTCCTACTTTCCTTTTCCCTGAAAACATCAAACCATTGGCAATATCTGCCCTGAATGATTTTAATGAGGTCTTCTTGTCCAGAGATTCTCTTCGAAATACCCGCGAGGCATTTACAACACTCAGATCTAGCAATAAATCCAAACAATCTCATGTACCAACGCCTAGTTTTCATTGGTACTCTGTAGAGCTCTATCAGCATACCAGCAAGATCAACTCCTCCCATATGCTTGTTGTACTGACGTACAGTACTGGGGCAGGACACATCAAGTCTTCTTTTTTCGTTGCTGTCCCATCGTTTTACTGTTGAGAGTGGTTGGACACCACAAAATGAGCTTCCAAGTGTCACGATTTTATTGTCTGCCCACCTTACTAAAATTAATTCCATAAAATATTCTGGTATCCATAGCTATAAAAGCTCCTGAAAATAAAAATGTCTACTCTGTCACGCCGTAAGCATATATAATATACTAATGGCACATGTCCCAACTATGGGCAATGTTGCTCACAGGCATCATAGAAGTTTTATACTATTTACGTAATTCAAAACAGTATTAGATTGAAATATTTCTGCTGTAAACGCACCTCTGGGTATTTCTTGAAGAAAATATGCTAAGATTACTGCCAGTTTATTGAAATCCACTCTTTCAGAACCAAAATAAGACACCCCTGTTGCTCACACGAGGAGATCTCTATAACACCACTACATAAAATGCCATCTCGTGTGAAAACCTTGAACTATTACAACAACTGGCATTAGCAGTGTGTAAAGGAACGCTGCCTGGAGGCGACAATGCCAGCAAAAGGCACTAGGAAGTGTTTGTTGTCCCATAAGGCCAACGTAAATTTGATGTTGCTTGAGAGCAACACTGCCAAATAAAGGGTTAAATTACCTGATATATTATTACCTGTACGAAACTCACGTTAAAAAGACTCATTAACATTGACAAAGGGCAATATTGGTACCAAATTCTTACTGTCACAAATTTTAGACAAATCATTACTAAACATAAAAAATACCTTACAGTACTCTGTCTTTAATGAAAATCTAAACGTCCCTGGTATGGGTGTCTCATTCAACAATGATTCTAGCTACTCCGACTGCAGTGCCTATAAATAAAAATATTACCTTCATTCCTCTTCATATTATTTTCATTCTAAATCACCAATCAAATCCTACCCCTCTGTTTCACAATATCCAAACACAAACCATTTTACTTAAACATGGCTGCACGTAACTTTACATCTTCACTGCCATGAGTCTGTCTCGCTACTACTCAAACGATGGAACTCCTGCGCTCCTCGCTGCCAAGCAGGGATGACAAAACAAAACACATCTTCCTGCGACGCAGCTACTCTGACCAAAGACTGCGCGCGAATAATAAGAGATTCAAAATTGTCGCTTAGCGTGTGAGACATCCGAAGTACGTACAGATTCCAGAAATGCGAATAAGAAATTCCCAATAGATCTGTTTCAGTAGTATTAACGATTATCAACGTCTCCCATCAATCCATATTTTACAAATTCCACTCCAGTAAACAAACACCACACATTTCATAACCTTTGACATTAGTATTTTGCTCAATAAACACTTCCACAACGAATTCAGCTTCTACGCACTTTAAACTTCCACGGACCCTTACTTCATAAGTGAAACGAACACAAAAAAGAGGACAGGGCGGCGCAGATAAAAGGCAGCCCATTTAAGTATAAAGGAAATGCAGCGAAATTACAGAAACGAAAATCGAAATAGACTTAACATTTATTTACAATGAAAAATACAGTGATAAACACAGTTATAGAAGATCCCTGCAACATCGATACATAGCGATGCACATCTAAGCATATTCAGACAGACCTGGCGTGAAGTTCGGATATCGATGGCGGCATCTTCAAGGAGGGTACCGTCTTTCAGTTCCTGTATAGTCCGTAGATATGTTTCATACACCTTGCTCTTCAAATGTCCCCCACATGAAAAAAAAACTATGTTGTTAGATCCGGCGAACGTGGTGGCCACAGATGTTTGCTGACAGTTCGTTCCTCAATGAAGACACCATGTACTCGTTACAGGGATACTTAGAAGTATGGTATGTTTCTCCATTCTGGTAGAAGAAGGAGTACTGTCTTTCATATTCCAGTGAATTGAGCACAGAATGTATCAAACTTTCCACATGTATGTTGAGAGTAGTGTCAAAAAATATCGATCCAATGATTGGCGTTCCTTTTACATTACACCAAACGCCAATTTTTTTGTTATGGAGTCGTTGCTGACACACAATGTTATGGTTCTCCGTTGCCCATTACCACTTGTACTGTGGCCGCCCCGATAGCTGAATGGTCAGCTTGACCGAGTGCTGGCGTAAGGTGCCCCAGTTCGATTCCTTCCTGGGTCGGGAATTTTCTCCGCTCAGGCCACAGACTGGGTGTTGTGTTGTCTTCATCATCATTTCAACCCCATCCGGCGCGCAGGTCGCCCAATGTGACGTCGAATGTAATAAGACCTGCTCCAAGACGGCCGGACCTGCCCCCGTAAGAAAAAGAGAGAGAGAGAGAGAGAGAGAGAGAGAGAGAGAGAGAGAGAGACAGAGAGAGAGAGAGAGAGAGAGAGAGAGTAGTTAAATAATTAATAGCCATTGTCATTTCCATTTTTTTTACCTCGTGTACTGTGATTTCACGTGCCTGGAAAGATGAAATCATGTTTCACCACTCATGATGTAATGGAAAAGGTCTAACAAAACCATCGTTGATTCAGAAACAACGTTTATACGTTTCTGACTGTCATCCTCTCGTAATTTCTGCATAACTGTCGCACGATATGGCTCCGAATTAAGTCTTTTCAATATCCTCTTGGAAATCCTCCTACTCACATGGGCACATTGTGCGAATTCATGTGTAGACGTCTTTGGGCCCTGAATAATTCTTCGGTGAATGTTAGCAATAATTTCTGATGTACGAACTCAAGGAATTCTTTGTCTTTTTACGTTTTCCACAGATCTTTACTTTTTATACAGGCTCTGTATTTCTCTCTTTGCCGGTAGTCCTCTGTCTGGAAATGACCCCGAAAATGTCGCGAGTTTCCTTAATAGAACTCGTTTTCACATATACTTTCAGAGTTTCAATCCTTTCTTCTATCGAGAAATTCATTTTGCAGACCGGAAAGGAAACCTCTAGCTTCATTGATGAAATAAACTGAAATGCTGACAGAAGAATGATGACAGTCTACTATTGCAGAAAACTTTGCATTGTTGTTGCTGTTTATTTCAGAAGTCAAAATATTGCATTCGCATCGAAAAGGGAGGTGGGATAGTTTGAATAGCGCCACCCTGTATTTACCAGGATCGATTTTGACGCTCACTTTGATAAAGAGATTATTGCTGCCGTTGTGTTTTGTTAGAAAAACGTGGCGCTACTGACAGTAGGTTTGATGAAAACTGCCTGACCTCTAATTCCCAGTTAACAGGTACGTTTAGTCATACTTGCTAATCTACCGGTGTCTCGACCTTGGCCAGCTTCAGACCCATCTCGTCTAGCAGGGGTTTCTGATCGTTAAATAAAATAGTTGTATGGGGCAATAGGGAATTTCAACAGGCTAGAAGCCCGGAAGATCTAATAAAACTTGCACGTATTGTTTAAAAAAAGGAAAAGCTAGGTAGCTTGTTACAAGGTAATTACGGCTTTAACCTTACACAGCTGATTAATCTAGACCAAATGTTCAAACGTATGTGAATTCCTAAGTTACCAAACTGCTGAGGTCATCGGTCCCTGGACTTACACACCACTTGAACTAACTTATGCTATGAACAACACACACACACACACGTACGGAAAGATACAGGTGTTCATTCTTTCCGCGCGCTACAGGAGATTGGAATAATAGAGAATTGTGAAGGTGGTTCGATGAACTCTCTGCCAGGCACTTAACTGTCATTTGCAAAGTATCCATGGAGATGAACTTCGGTTTGGCAGTACATGGGTTGCCCTCTCAAGGCCTGTTAGTGAACCATTTTCAACCACTGGTTGCCATGGTAAAGATGTGGCAGCAGGCTTCTTTCCACTGAAGTTGTTGTAAAGTCGATAGGCGAACTAGTGGTTGCCATGGTGAGGACAGACGCCAGTGCAAAGATGTGGCTGCAGGCTTCTTTCTAACGAAATTGTTGCGAAAGTGGAATGACGAAGCTCATTTCTTCTACGTATTTAAATATTTTTAACGCTTCTTAATTGACAATAGCTGTTTAATAAGCTATGTTTAGTGTGTATTTATTTTTAATTCTTGGCAATGTTCTTTTAACAAAGAAATTTTAAATTGTCATTCGACTTATATCTCATTGGTTAGTAATGACATCATGCCGTCAGAAGTGGGCGTAGCCTCCATTATACATAGTGAGACGTGCACTGGTTTCTCCAGTAGTGATTCTTCAACAGAAAGAGGTTCCTACTCAATAGTAATTCATCGTTTTATAGCTTTATAACTTTATGTAATTTTTTAATGTATGTAGCCCTCTAATTAAAGTTTTATATACAACTTGTAGGTCTGAAGATGATCACAGTAGTAGTCGAAACCGGTCATCGTGATAAATAAATCGTGATCAAGACTGTTTTTAATAGTAAATATTTGTATGCATTAGACTGTGATCATAATACTGCCAAGGAGGAAAATGTAATTCTTTTCTCTGTACCTGTATCGGTATTTAGTTGTACAGTGTGTCGCAGGAGGAATGGTCGAAGTTCTGTGATATGACAGGAATGATCGTTTAAAGCCAAATATTCAACATCAATATATGACCTATTGCGAATGGTTCAGAAACAGAACACATTTAACGTATGTTCCATAATGAAATTTTCACTCTGCAGCGGAATGTCGGGTGATATGAAACTTCCTGAGATATTAAAACTGTGTGGCGTATGGAGGTTCGAAATGAGGAACTTTTCCTTTTAACAGATAAGTGCTGGCTACACAAGGACGACGCACGACCCTTCCTTACAGCTTTACTTCCGCCAGTACCTCGTCTCCGACGTTCCAGACCTCACAGAAGTTCTCCTGCGGTCTAGTGCCGAGAGTGCTGCCCCTCGATCACTGGGTCCAGGGTTCGATTCCCGACCAGTTCGGGGATTTTCTCTGCCCAGGGACAGTGTTTGTGTTGTCCTCAACATTTCATCATCATCATCATCATAATTCGTGACAGTGGCTAGATTGGATTGGGTAAAAAAATTGGACTGTGTAAAAATTTGGACTTTGTACGGGCGCTGATGACCGTGCAGTTAATCGCTCCTCAAAGGAAACATCACCATCCTGCGAAACTTGCCCGCGAAAGGCATAGGTCCTGAGTTCGAGTCTCGGTCCGGCACACAGTTTTAATCTGCCAGAAAATTTCGTATCAGCGCTCACTCAGGTGCAGAGTGAAAATTTCATTCAGGAAACATCCCCTAGGCTGTGGCTAACAATATCCTTTCTTCCAGAAGTGATAGTTCTGCAAATTACGCAGGAGAAATTCTGTGAAGTTTGAAAGGTAGCAGACAAGGCACTATTGTATATTGGTACTCTATTTTCTGTATTATTCAATAAATCGTCATGTTTAGACATGTATGCATGTACAACAGTTAGCAAACATTTCAAAATGCGTTGTACAAAGTATCAATTGAAAAATAAACTGAAAACTCTGTTAAATGATCAGGAATTAGATGCGCGGGAAAGCACAAAAGGTATCCTTAGACAACAGCAGGAGCACTACCAGCGCAGAAATCTGTAATCATACACCATAGCTGCATATTCTTCGTTGGTGCAAATTTGTGGCATTTTAGCCAGCACGTGTACGAAGATATTTAACCGTTTCTCTCTCATATCCTCTCAGTACCTCATATTACTTCTCACACAACACACCATGGACAGCTGCGCGCTCGAAGAGCTAGTTTAATGGCCGAAGGACATCCTGAGCAAAAAGGTTGAAAGCAAAGAGTTATTTTGGCCTAGAATAAAACGTCGAAAACGTGGAGTCGGAGTGACATACACGTGCGCGCCACTAGCCCAAAACCAAAAGTACATTCAGTGACTGAGCTATATATTCTGAAGTCATTAAAGTCATGGGAAGCATCCTGACGTCGTGCTGGACCTCCTTTTTCCCTGCAGAGTGTAGCAACTCGATGTGACATGAGACTTCAAAAATAAATGCTTCTGAGCACCATGGGGCCTAACATCTGAGGTCATCAGCCCGAACTAACCTAAGGACATCAGACACAACCATGCCCGAGGCAAGATTCGAACCTGTGACCGTAGCAGTCCGGACTGAAGCGCCTAGAACCGCTGGGCCACCGCGGACGGCTGACATGAGAGTCCCCTGCCGAAATACTGAGCCATGCTGCGTCTATAGCCGGCCGTAATTTCAAAGGTCTCGGCGGTGGAGGATCTTGTTCCCCAACCTCCTCGCATTGTCCACAAAGGTCTTCAAACCAGTTGTGAAGATTTGGACCCTGGTGACATAGCGCATCGTTGTTTGGGAACATGAAGTCCATCAATGGCTCCAATTGGTCTGAAAGAAGCCCAGCAAAACCATTTCCAGTCAATGATCGGTTCTGTTGAACCAGAGGACCCAATCCATTCCACGTAAACACTGCCCACAGTATTATTGAGCCATCACTAGCTTGCACAGTGCCTTGTTGACCACCTGGAAATGTGATTTCACTAAATCACTCCAGGCAAATGCCGGGATGGTTCCTCTGAAAGGGCACGGCCGACTTCCTTCCCCATCCTTCCCTAATCCGATGAGACCGATGACCACGCTGTCTGGTCTCCTTCCCCAAACAACCAACCAACCAACCACCTGGAACCATGGCTTCGTGGGGTCTGTGCCACACTCGAACACTACAATCAGCCGATAGCAAGTGAGATCGGGTTTCATCTGACTAGGCCACGATTTTCTAGTCGTCTAGGTTCCCGCCGATGTGGTCACGAGCTCAGGAGACGCGTGGCAGGCGATGTCATGCTGTTATACATTCGTCGTACGTCCCACATTGATTTGTGTGGTTATTCCACGCAGTTCAGATTGTCTGGTAGCACTGACAGCTCTACACAAACGCCTCTGCTCTCGGTCGTTACGTGAAGGCCGTCGGCCACTGCGTTGTCCGTGGTGAGAGATAATGCCTGAAATTTCATGGTTTCGGCACACTCTTGACACCGCGGATGATGATATATTGAATTCCCATAACGATTTCCGAAATTGAATGTCCCATGTGTCTAGCTCCAACTACCATTCGGCGTTCAAAGTCTACTAATTCTTGTCATGCGGCCATAGTCACGTCGGACACCTTTTCACATGGATCACCTGAGCACAAATGACAGCTTCGTCAGTGCATTAACCTACACTCATGCTCATAAATTAAGGATAATTGCAGAATGTGGTGCCACACAACCTGGCACTACACAAAACTGGCGCTAATAGCATAGGCACATAGGGAACACACACGACACAGATCTGTAAGTCCACGGTATTTGTGGTACGTTGAGAAAACCGTCCTGAAACACATGTGCTACAAGACGCTACTGTTTCCTGCACATGTAACCCGACATCAGTATGGGATATGATCGCCATGCACACGTACACTTAGGTTTTACATTCTTATGTAGCATTTTCCTTCTTTTCCTGCTTTCTTTGAGTGTGCGCTTTAGTTTTCTTAGGTCTGTCTACATTCGTTCCTTTTAATGTGTGTCAGGGCGCTGATGACCTCGATGTTGGGCGCCCATAAGCCCCAACACACCACCACCACACGTACACAGGCAGCACAACGGGTTGGTTTACTGTGGATCAAGTGGTCGGGCAGCTGCTGGGGTATAGCATCCCATTCTTGCACCTGTATCTGCCGGAGCTCCTGAAGTGTCGTAGGGGTTTGAAGACGTGCACCGATACGTCGACCGAGAGCTTCCCAGACGTGCTCGCTGGGGTTCAGATCTGGAGAACAGGCAGGCCACTCCATTCGCCTGATATCTTCTGTTTCAAGATACTCCTCCACGATGGCAGCTCGGTGGGGCCGTGCGTTATCATCCATCAGGAGGAAAGTGGGACCCACTGCACCCCTGAAAAGGTGGACATACTGGTGCGAAATGACGTGCCGATACACCTGATCTGTTACAGTTCGTCTGTCAAAGGCATGCGGGGGTGTATGTGCACCAATCATAATCCCATCCCACACCATCAAACCACGACCTCCATACAGATCCCTTTCAAGGACATTAAGGGGTTGGTATTGGTACCTGGTTCATGCCAATGAAGACCTGGCAAGAGTCACTGTTCAGACCATACCTGGACTCGCCCATGAACATAACCTGGGACCACTGTTACAATTACCATATACTGTTCTTGACACCAGGCTTTACGGGCTCTCCTGTGATCAGGGGTCAGCGGAATGCATCTTGCAGGTCTCCGGGCGAATAAACCGTAAAGGCTACCTGCAGTACTCCGTGGCTGTCTTCAAAAATGGTTCAAATGGCTCTGAGTACTATGCGACTTAACTTCTGAGGTCATCAGTCACCTAGAACTTAGAACTAATGAAACCTAACTAACCTACGGACATCACACACATCCATGCCCGAGGCAGGATTCGAACCTGCGACTGTAGCGATCGCTCGGTTCCAGATTGAAGCGCCTAGAACCGCACGGCCATTCCTGCCGGCCCGTGGCTGTCTGCGGGCACTGAGGGTGAGATATCGGTCTTCTCGTGGTGTTGTACACTGTGGACGTCCCGTACAGTAGCGCCTGGACACGTTTCCTGTCTGCTGGAATCGTTGCCATAATCTCGAGATCACACTTTGTGGCACACTGAGAGCCCGTGATATGACCTGCTGTGTTTGACCAGCCTCCAGCCGCCCTAGTATTCTACCCCTCATAACGTCATCAATATGTGTTCTTTGAGCCATTTTCAACACACAGTCACCATTAGCACGTCTGAAAACGCCCGCACACTTACTCGCTGCACCGTACTCTGACATGCACCAACACACCTCTGTGTATGTGTACTGCTGCCAGCGCCACCGTGCGACTACCGCAGGTCAAATGCACCGCTTGGTCATATCCCGAGGTGATTTAAACCCACAAACCACCCACCAGAGCGTTGTTTAACCACTTCTCAGCATTATCCTTAATTTATGAGCATGAGTGTGTATTTATTTATTTACTGCCGGATTCGTATAGAGACATACCCACCAACAGAGGGATCTAAATTACTGAAGAGAAAGTATTTAAGTATACTGCCTATTGGCTTCCGTCTCGGGTTCTTCGGCCGACGTTCATCTAATGATTTTTCTGACGTTTCGCCAGCACGAGTGGCTGGCATTGTCAAAGCTTCACCCTCCATTGCCGGTGGTGAACTGGAGGCGAGCTCGCGGCCGCAGACTATATGTACCTGGCGCGCCAACGTCCGAGGGCTTCTCCACGGTCATTTCCGGTGCGGTTCTCCTCTTGCTACCTGCGACGGTCGTTCGCTGCAGTACGGGAAGCCAGGATCCGTTTACCTTAAGGCTTTCCTCCTTCTTGTTGAAACTGTTCGCGTGTTTTTGGATTTCTACAGCTTCTCTGAACAAGCGCGTGTGATAGTGCTTCTCTACAGCCAGAACTTCCGTGTCGGCGAATTTTATTGCGTGGTCGGTCTCATTCAGTGCGTGCTCTGCCACGGCCGATTTCTCCACCTGCCCCAACCTGCAATGTCGCTTATGCTCTTTGATCCTGGTGTTAATGGATCGTCCAGTCATTCCGACATAAACTTTTCCGCATGTGCAAGGTATACGGTATATTCCCGACATTGCAAGTGGGTCTCTTTTCTCCTTCGCCGATCTAAGACACTCTTTGATCTTCCTTGTCGGTTTGAAAATCGTCTTTACGCCGTGTTTGCGCAATATACGGCCGATTCTGTCCGTCACTCTGGGAATGTATGGCAGATAGGCCGTACCCGACATTTCTTTTTCTGGTTCCTTACTTCGCCGAGTGTTTGGCTCTGTTACACTTCTAATGTAATTTGTGGAGTACCCATTGCTCCTCAGAACAGTTTCCAGGTGTTGCATTTCTCGTTTGAGGTGTTGAGGCTCACATATACGTCCTGCTCTCTTTACGAGTGTACTAATCATGCCTCTTTTCTGGCTCGGGTGGTGGTTTGACAGTTTGTGCAGGTATCGGTCCGTGTGTGTCGGTTTTCGATACACGCTGTGTCCCAGGTTTTCGCCGTCCCTTGTGACCAGCACATCTAGAAATGGCAGTTTCTTGTCCTTTTCTACTTCCATGGTAAATGTTATGTTGGCATGGAGGCTGTTCAAGTGTCTCAGGAATTCACCGAGCTGTGGCAGAGCACGCACTGAATGAGACCGACCACGCAATAAAATTCGCCGACACGGAAGTTCTGGCTGTAGAGAAGCACTATCACACGCGCTTGTTCAGAGAAGCTGTAGAAATCCAAAAACACGCGAACAGTTTCAACAAGAAGGAGGAAAGCCTTAAGGTAAACGGATCCTGGCTTCCCGTACTGCAGCGAACGACCGTCGCAGGTAGCAAGAGGAGAACCGCACCGGAAATGACCGTGGAGAAGCCCTCGGACGTTGGCGCGCCAGGTACATATAGTCTGCGGCCGCGAGCTCGCCTCCAGTTCACCACCGGCAATGGAGGGTGAAGCTTTGACAATGCCAGCCACTCGTGCTGGCGAAACGTCAGAAAAATCATTAGATGAACGTCGGCCGAAGAACCCGAGACGGAAGCCAATAGGCAGTTTGTCAACAAGTGGCCACGAAAGCCTCAACAATTTTGTATTTAAGTATATTTCATGATACATTTATCTCTAGTGAATGGTCTTTTGCGATAACTTTAATGTAGTTTAACTTGCCTAATATGATGGTTTCTTTGCACGTGTGAAAAGCGTTTGTCAATAAGTCATACAACTACTTAATTACATCAGAGTTTTACTCAGCTTCTTGAGTTTGGATATTATGTACTTGTCAGTGACGATGTGCTTAGTATAAAATGATGTTGATTGAAATGCTTTTTTCCGTAGATTGTATAATTTCGTTTTTAAATTGTATTATCTGTTATGGATGGAAACACACACAACACAAGTGTATTATTCTACAGTACTTATTACTTATGTCACAAACAGATTTTAAACTAGTGCATCAACAGATATGAAAATTGTGTAAGTAGGCTGTTTAGGTTTTTATGTTGGTAACTCCACGTAGCGCTCTATATGGAAATCACTAACTGTGCTGTGTGAAGTCTGTGGCTGGTTTGCATTGTTGGAATATTCGCTATTGTAGTGTTGGGCAGCTGGATGTGAACGGCACGTAGCGTTGCGCACTTGGAGGAGAGCCGCCAGCAGTGGTGGATGTGGGGAGAGAGATGGCAGAGTTTTGAGAGCGGACGATCTGGACGTGTTTCCATCAGAAAGAGTAGATTTGTAATATTGGATATCATTAACTGATATATATACGATGACTTTTGAACACTATTAAGGTTTGTTCTCTATCAAAATCTTTCATTTGCTAACTATACCTATCAGTAGTTAGTGCCTTCAGTAGTTAGAATCTTTTTTTTAGCTGGCAGTATTGGCGCTCGCTGTATTGCAGTAGTTCGAGTGACGAAGATTTTTGGTGAGGTAAGTGATTCATGAAAGGTATAGGTTATTGTTAGTCAGGGCCATTCTTTTGTAGGGATTGATTGCGTTGCGCTAAAAATATTGTGTGGCAGTTTAGTGTTGATCAGAATAAGTGAAGAGAGAAATGTCTGAGTACGTTCAGTTCTGCTCAGCTGTTTGAAAATCAAATAACGTAAGAGGTTTATCAGCACATTCATTAATTTTTCTAAGGGGACGTTTCAATTGTCAATGTTAGATTTATGAATCCAATAAACGGGACTATTTCGGTGTAAATGCATTGAAAGATTATTTAACTAAGAAAAAATATGACACATTAACTAATGCATCATATAAAAATTACAACAGCACTCCATAGAAGAAAATAAATTAAACAATAAATTTTTGTGACATGTTCCAGAGGTAAGGCTGATCAAAATACTCTTGTCTTTAATAGGTACTAAACTACAAGTTATACTAGTGAGATTAAGTCAGTAATTGAAGCAACTGTAAGTATACAAAGAACATTTTTTTAACACAACGAGAGAAACCATAGTAACTGAAACAAAGGAAAATGAGGCATGCTAGTAAGAGAGGTAGTTAACAACATGGCCTGGATGGGGTTATGGGGAGTATTTGCAGTTAGAAGTGAAGAGTAAGTGAATTGTGTGTGCTCATTCAGTACTCAGCTTTGGCCGATGAAAATATGTTTTTTAATTTCCGTTATTTCAACATCGTTCATCCTCTGTCCCTTATGGATCTGACGTAGTACTTCATGTTTCAGCTTGTAACTATGGCCCTCTTTAAGCAGATGGTCTACAAAAGTAAAACGTCGTTTCCTAAGTTTCCAACTTCCGTGGTGTTCCTTCAAGCGGGTGCATATTGCCCTGCCGGACTGACATACACAGAATTTATTGTGTTTGCCATTGGGCAAAAAGTGCCGAACTCTGATGTGCACATAAAATGACATATTTACGTTCCTGGATTTAAGACAACTTAAAGTGGAATAAAATATAATCAGACAAATAGCTTCAAACAATGGCTACCCTGCTGCCTTGGTGTTCTGTCTTCTTTACGCTGTTCTCGCCCCATCATCTCAAGAACACAGTAAATGGTACACAATGCCATATTTAGGAAAAGTTTCTTTGAATGTATTGAGAAATCTGACAGCGATATGTAATTTATGGTGTCAAAGGAGAAGAAATTAAAGAAATCCACGATGTCTGCGGAAGAGCTCTCAAGTTGCTGACGTGAGTAATCTTCGGTGTGCTGTTTGACTGTAGTCTCTATAGCGCATATCATACCTCATTAATAGTATTTTTTAATAATACTTTTAGACTTTGTGATTTTCAGTTCATATGGGCTATTTGCACCGTATATATCTTATTTTCCTGTCTAATTAGTACTTTTTTCCTATTTTATCTGATTTATTACGACTCGTGTGTGATCCATTGTTGCGATGTATTTTTACTTTGAGATGTGTTATTGTCTTCGCCATGTCGAACCAAATATATATATATATATATATATATATATATATATATATATATATATATATATATATATATATATATATATGGCGGTCCATAGATCGTGACCGGGCCCAATATCTCCCAAAACAAAATAAGCGTGAAATGAAAAAACTACAAAGAACGAAACTTGTCTAGTTTGAAGGAGGGAACCAGGTGGCGCTATGGCTGGCCCGCTAGATGGAGCTGCCATAGGTCAAACGGATATCAACTGGTTTTTTAAAAAAATACGAACCCCTATTTTTATTACATATTCGTGTAGTACGTAAAGAAATATGAATGTTTTAGTTGGACCACTTTTTTCGCTTTGTAATAGATGGCGCTGTAATAGTCACAAACATATGGCTCACTGTTTTAGACGAACAGTTAGTAACAGGTAGGTTTTTTTAAAATTAAAATACAGAACGTAGGTACGTCTGAACATTTTATTTCGGTTGTTCCAATGTGATACATGTACCTTTGTGAACTTATCATTTCCGAGAACGCATGCTGTTACAGCGTGATTACTTGTAAATACCACATTAATGCAATAAATGCTCAAAATGGTGTCCGTCAACCTCAATGCATTTAACAATACGTGTAACGACATTCCTCTCAACAGCGAGTAGTTCGCTTTCCGTAATGTTCGCACATGCATTGACAATGCGCTGACGCATGTTGTCAGGCGTTGTCGGTGGATCACGATAGCAAATATCCTTCAACGTTCCCCACAGAAATAAATACTGGGAACGTCAGATCCGATGAACGTGCGGGTCATGGTATGGTGCTTCGACGACCAATCCACCTGTCATGAAATATGCTATTCAGTACCGCTTCAAACGCACGCGACCTATGTGCCGGACATTCATCATGTTGGAAGTACATCGCCATTCTGTCATGCAGTGAAACATCTTGTAGATCATTACATAGGAAATCAGCATACATTGCAACTTTTAGATTGCCATCGATAAAATGGGGGCCAATTATCCTTCCTCCAATAGTGCCGCACCACACATTAACCCGCCAAGGTCGCTGATGTTCCACTTGCCGCAGCCATCGTGGATTTTCCGTTGCCCAATAGTGCATATTATGCCGGTTTACGTTACCGCTGTTGGTGAATGACGCTTCGTCGCTAAATAGAACGCTTTCAAAAAATCTGTTATCATCCCGTAAGTTCTCTTGTGCCCATTGGCAGAACTGTACACGACGTTCAAAGTCGTCACCATGCATTTCCTGGTGTATAGAAATATGGTACGGGTGCAATCGATGTTGATGTAGCATTCTCAACGCCGACCTTTTTGAGATTCCCGATTCTCGCGCAGTTTGTCTGCTACTGACGTGCGGATTAGCCGCGACAGCAGCTAAGACACCTGCTTGGACATCATCATTTGTTGCAGATCGTGGTTGACGTTTCACATGTGGCTGAAAACTTCCTGTTTCTTTAAATAATAAATAAATGATGTCGTCCATGATACCTAGCAGCATACATAGCACACGCCCGTAGGGCATTTTGATCACAATAGCCATACATCAACACGATGTCGACCTTTTCCGCAATTGGTAAATGGTCCATTTTAACACGGGTAATGTATCACGAAGCAAATACCGTCCGCACTGGCGGAATGTTACGTGATACCACGTTCTTATACGTTTGTGACTATTACCGCGCCATCTATCACAAAGTGAAAAAAGTAGTCCAACTAAAACATTCATATTTCTTTACGTACTACACGAATAGGTAATAAAAATGGGGGTTCCTATTTTTTTAAAAGCTGTTGATATCCGTTTGACCTATGGCAGCGCGATCTATCGGGCTAACGATAGCGCCATCTGGTTTCCCCCTTCAAGCTAGACGAGTTTCGTTCTTTGTAGTATTTTCATTTGATGCTTATTTCGTGAGTTATTTGGCCCAGTCATTGTCAATGGACCCTGTCAATGACCTCCTCGATATGGTCACTACATATTTAACTTATTGTAACATAAATTGGACTGTGGACCACTACTTTATGAGCAGTGCCGAATTGAAGCCAATGGAACAGCATGTAGTTGTAATATAAAAGTTTTTAAATCTTACGCTCATTTTTTTCTTGTCATTTAGGACTATAATTTGCTTTAGGCGTTATGCTTTTGTGGAAGTTTGGAGCTGTGGGAGTTTGTCAAGGAAAAATACGAATTTGCTTTCAAATATATCACATGAAATGGTCAGTGCTTGGAAACTGTATGTCCCAGTGAGTCAAAAGTGAAACCACTTTTTTTAAAACATCTGATTGCTTGCCTTTTGCCAATTTCATCTTATATTCGTTGCTTACTATAATAATGAAGAATAATTTTGTGTAAAATTCTATTTTTATATTGCAAAGTGAAACCACTGCCTTAAAACAAGTGGTTTTTTACTTTTTGCCAATTTCTGTGTGTAATGGAGGTGAGTTATGTGAAAAATTTTAAAATTTTTTGTTTTTCACAATGCTGAATTCAGAGAGTTAAAAGCATTTAAAAAGGAATGTAAGGAGAAAATTTTATGTACGGAATGTTCTGCGTGAATTAGTTTCAATGTTCGTGACAGTGCCTAAACAAGACATTAGTACTCATTTTAATGTAATTAACATTCTGTGCGTTTAGGATTCGTAATACAATTTAAGTTTTAAACAACTTTTTCACTTATAAGCTATGTCTCACCGTTTGAAAGTAAAACTTAATACAACTTTGTTGTCACGCCTTGTACTATTACGTGATAAGCTAGCTTCATTGTTTGCGAGCAGCTCGTCGTTTTAGTTCAGTCATTGAAGCAAGTCAGAGCGGTGTTTTAGATTGCGCAGGGAAGAATCTGTTGTAGGGCCTAGGTAAACTTTGTGACAAAGAATCATGACACAGTGATCATTTGTATATTTTTTGATATAACCCACGACTTTTGATTGTTGCTGAGGAAGTTATTTGGAATATCACGGATAATTACTGTTTACTTTCAGTTAATACTCGTTTGAAAATTGTTGAATTCTGTATAGAGTAATTGAATTAATGAAATTTACAGTCAATTTTTGTATTAAAATGTGTTACAGTCGTGGCACTTCTAGACAACGGCATACAACTAACGATTACACATAGCCACCAACGAGCATATTGTTTCACCACGTAGACAGTCACTCAAATAAGAAAACTGATAATACGAATGTTCACCCTAGTCTCCGGGTTGAAGTGTTTTCACTTACATACTTGTTCAGCCTTTTCGGTCATATATGTCTTCGATTGCCAAGTCTTTCTAGAGACGATTGAAGTATCGCATTTAAATGAGAGGCAAACAAAAGTATATCTCTGAAAACGAAGTACTTTAAAAAGTGAATTTATTTACTGAAATTCGAATTTTTCTTGATTCTGCCACCAACTATCGAGTTTTGGTTGGTTTTAAAAGTTTAATAACTAATTCTACAATGTAAATTTATTTTTAAATAAGTGAATGATTACTTCTTCACTGCAATTTGTACCCATCACTGAGAATTATTTTTCGGTAAATGCTGCGTTGTTGTTGAAAGAGAACATATTGTAAACAATTTTTTAATTCTTCGATGACTAAATCTCTTGGTTTTTCGGCATATATTGCCCCTTGTCGGAAGTATTTTTCCGCAAAAAATTTCTATTATAACTCGTTAATTAACTTTGAATGGTTAACCGGTCCCATTGTTCACTTAGACTAGTGTGGGGAGGTCGCTTAAAAACAACAGTCTGACTGTCTGGCAGAATCGGCAGAGAGACTTGCAGACTTTTTTTTCACTTCAAAAGAAACACTGAATGATTTAATCATCGTGCAGTACTACAACGGGCTGTACCGACTTCTCCCATTTGGTTGCTCCCACAGACAGGTTTCACTCGAAAGATTTGATCGAATAATAGTCCACGCCATACGTAAAACTACAGTCGACTGAATCAATTGTTTTCGATCGATTTTTCCTAGTGACTGGTTTCACTCAAAAGAATGAATGATTCATTCATCGATACATAATAAAACAACGTAATGCGCTATGTTGCAACAACCGAGTAAATACATTACATTCATGTGGTTTGTTTCTATAACTAGCCGCGGAGATTAGTTTCATTCGGTTGTTTCATTCGACGGAGAAAACCGACTGAGTGAGAAAACTACCGATGGACTAGTCGGTTGGTAAAGCAATTCGGTTGTCCCACCACTACAACCTTTCTTAATTGTTACTCATCAGTATGAGGTACGCATCAGTTCAAAAAGACGGATGTCGCACGTGTAACGCACACGAGCATTCATTACAAGTTCTAACAGTGTAGAGTTCTGGCTCCTTGTGCCGTCTTGGATTGAATGTGCTGCCACTGTATTGTTTCCTCATTTGGCTTCAACAGAAATGCATGTAGCCCGTGGCATACCAAACAGATAAGATAACACTTCATCCTAAAAAGGTGTGCAGACGAATTGAGAGAGCGAGTATCAAGTAACGTCAGTGAGATCACAAAATTTTCTGTTCTTCGGCCCCTTTGTCGGTTCAGTTTTTCATTGCGATGGGCTCTGCAACAGCAAAATAAAAGAACTCCTGTAAAACTGCCATATACTGCTCTTGAATTATTTGCAACAGCCCCGCTTCCTGTATTGATCCTCAACTCGCATACATCACTTTCGTGGCGGCCCTCTGCAGGCCGGCAGAGAAGCAGGTTATATAAATACCTCTTCCTCTTGGAGAACCGAGACATTTCGCTGGCCTAAATTGAACGTAAATGTGACCTCAGTTCGTAGTCAGATGTTGATATCATTACAGTCTGAGCTTTACTTTCTCAATTTTTACAACAGCTCTGAATGTTTCAGGGACACTTTGAAACACATGGCGTTTAAAAAGTAGTGTCCCATATTGCCCCACATTATGAAACCTAGGAGTAAAAGCTATCCAAGGTCTGTTCAAAAAATTTTGCACCACTGATGTATGGGAGGGAAATGCGGTTGACATCCCTGCACAAGCCTGTGTCTAATGTGTAACTGTCGGAAGTTTCGCTGTCGTAGGTCTGTTACTGTTCTGTGCTGTAATGAGTAGACCGTTGTGTCGCACAATTTGGGAATTTCGAGATGGCAGAGCTGGAGGAGCAACGCATCTTCATTACAGAGACACACCAAATGATGCAGTAAGCCTCTGGCGACAAGTGCTTAAGCCGTACTTGATGTTACGAATGGTTTACACGGTTTAAAAATGGCCGGATACAGCTTAAAGGCGGTCCTCGTTCAGGACGGCCTTCGACGTCTTCCAGCGACGCTCGTGGCAGGAACGTCAATGAAATTGTGCTTGTCAATTGAAGAATGACTGTCCGAGATAATGTAACATTTCAGTTGGATCTTGTCATGAAATCCCGACAGAGCATCTTGGATTACATTGTGTTGCCGCCAAGTTCGACCCACGGCTCATGAGTCTAGATCATAAAGACTTTCTTCTCCCTATGTGTGAAGAGCCTTTGGAACTCGCAAATGAAAATGAGATGCTCCTTAACATCTACATCTACATCCATACTCCGCAAGCCACCTGACGGTGTGTGGCGGAGGGTATCTTGAGTACCTCTATCGGTTCTCCCTTCTATTCCAGTCTCGTATTGTTCGTGGAAAGAAGGATTGTCGGTATGCCTCTGTGTGGGCTCTAATCTCTCTGATTTTATCCTCATGGTCTCTTCGCGAGATATACGTAGGAGGGGGCAGTATACTGCTTGACTCTTCGGTGAAGGTATGTTCTCGAAACTTTGACAAAAGCCCGTACCGAGCTACTGAGCGTCTCTCCTGCAGAGTCTTCCACTGGAGTTTATCTATCATCTCCGTAACGCTTTCGCGATTACTGAATGATCCTGTAACGAAGCGCGCTGCTCTCCGTTGGATCTTCTCTATATCTTCTATCAACCCTATCTGGTACGGATCCCACAGTGCTGAGCAGTATTCAAGCAGTGGGCGAACAAGCGTACTGTAACCTACTTCCTTTGTTTTCGGATTGCATTTCCTTAGGATTCTTCTAATGAATCTCAGTCTGGCATCTGCTTTACCGACGCTCAACATTATATGATCATTCCATTATAAATCACTCCTAATGCGTACTCCCAGATAATTTATGGTATTAAGTGCTTCCAGCTGCTGACCTGCTATTTTGTAGCTAAATGATAAAGGATCTATCTTTCTGTGTATTTGCAGCACATTACACTTGTCTACATTGAGATTCAATTGCCATTCCCTGCACCATGCGTCAATTCGTTGCAAATCCTCCTGCATTTCAGTACAATTTTCCATTGTTACAACCTCTCGATACATCACAGCATCATCTGCAAGAAGCCTCAGTGAACTTCCGATGTCATCCACCAGGTCATTTATGTATATTGTGAATAGCAACGGTCCTATGACACTCCCCTGCGGCACACCTGAAATCACTCTTACTTCGGAGGACTTCTCTCCATTGAGAATGACATGCTGCGTCCTGTTATCTAGGAACTCCTCAATCCAATCACACAATTGGTCTGATAGTCCATATGCTCTTACTTTGTTCATTAAACGACTGTGGGGAACTGTATCGAACGCCTTGCGGAAGTCAAGAAACACGGCATCTACCTGTGAACCCGTGTCTATGGCCCTCTGAGTCTCGTGGACGAATAGCGCGAGCTGGGTTTCACATGACCGTCTTAAGTGATGAGGTGGGGGGCTACGGTTATGATGTCGACACCATGGATAAATATTCACAGCGGGTAGGAAAAGGTTGTCAAAGGCTAAAAAAACTCGTCAGGTCTGGTCAAATGTCACAGACTTTGGATATAAGGGATTATTTCATCACGGATTTGTGTGACAGGGACAAACTGTTAATCGATGATGCTATCGGAACGTGCTGCGAAGCCTAAGAGAAAATGTGAGAATAAAACGGACTCGAATATGCCGAGACGATTTGTGGCACATGCCTCACGATAATGCACCCACACATTCATCATTGTTGGTACGTGACTATTGCACAAAAAACGAAATCACTTTGCTGCCTCATCCTCTGTATTCTCCAGACCTGACCCCTGGGGACTTCTTTTTATTTACAAAGTTGAAAATCCCGTTGAAATACTTGCAAAGATAACCGACATAAAAGGAACTTCGCAGACGCCGCTTCGCACGATCCAGCGAGAAGCGTACCGAGACTGTTTTTGGAAGTGTAAAAGGGGTTGGGAGCGGTGTATCAACTGCAGAGGAGAGCATTCCGTAGGAGACCAAGCACAATAAGTGAGAAGGTAAGAGTAGAAAAATTTTGTGGGTGAAGTCCCGGAATTTTTTAACAGACTTCGTATACATATGTCAGGGAACCAATACCTGTCGAGATATTAGCCAATCTCTCCTCTGATTAATATCTGTCTTTGACGTAGAAGTGTGTGCTATAGGCAGTGCTGAATGTGGTTACCACCCATTCTGACAAAGCCTTCCGGTTTTCTTCGTAGTGAATCATACACTATTTCTATTATACCTGGCTCCATTCTGACTGGGTCATATGCATTAGTTGCTCCCTCCTGTAGCATCTGCACATTGTCGATTGGTTGGGCATACAACAATGCCTTTCAGTGTCCCCATAGCCAGAAATCCTACGGATTCACTTGTGGTGAACGGGTAAGGCCATGCTACCAGACCCCTTCGATCAGTCTATCGCCCATGAAACGTTGTAGTCATGCACTTTCACACAATCTCTAGAAAATGGGATGGTGCCCCTTCGTGAGTAATATACAGTTGCCTTCTTTTTGCAAGGAAAACGTTCTCCAATTTGATGGTAAATTAATCGTTCACAAATAGATAATACATAGCAATTGTTAATTTATTTGGTAAAGCGTATGGCTTTTGACTCTAGTGTAGTCTAGTAGCCTGATTTCTGCCTATACGTTGATACTGAAGCGGTCCTGATGTAGTAGTAGTAATAGTTTTGTTCATCCATATATCTCTTTTTACAAGGATGTAGGACTTGTCAAAGTATTTACAAATTTAGATCAATTTAAAATAAGCTAATTCATATAAACATATATTTACAGGCTTCTAGTTAGAGACAATCATTAGATTTACTCCTGGTATACAATACTTCTTTTTACAAATAACTTATTAAATAATGTAATACCACATTGTTCACTCATATCTTACTATTAGTCACTGCACACACTATACACACATTGTTTCATATCACTTCACTCACGTCACTCACTAGACACACACACACACACACACACACACACACACACACACACACACACACTGGTGATATGTGGGCCATTTTCTGTACAGCAACTTTCCATCTGTTATCCTGAAAAACTGAGTCAGCATCCCTCCATAATGAGTGAGATATTGAGCTCAGAAAGAGGAAGAGGTGTTGGTATTCTGTTATGCATAGCTTGGGGGTAAGTATTTCTAGAAAGGAAAAAAAGAAGGAAAAAACATAAAGTGAAGGTGTTATGTAGAATGTTGAATATTTTATAATCATTATTGTTATTATTTATTTGTATAACATATTTTATCAAACAACTACTCTGTTTTAGCTAAGTAATCCTTCAATGTATAAAATGTATTGCATAGCAGGTACTTTTTAGCTACCTTTCTAAATAAGTGTGTTTTGGCAATTTCTTTAATCTCTTTTGATAATTTATTGTACAGTTTTATTCCTTAGTAGAAAATGCTGTTTTGAGTTTTATGTTTATTTTCTCTTGGTAAATGTAAGTTGAGTCTACCTCTTGTTGCAAGGTCGTGGACAGAGCTGTTTGTACAGTAATTACCAATGTTATTTTTGATGTGTACAACTGACTGCTAAATGTATTCACACGGAGCAGTTAAAATCCACAGTATTCTGAACAGATCTTTGCAATGAGCTCGACTAGTATTTTTGGTTATTATTCTTATGGTTCTTTTCTGAAGTTTGAAAGCTATGTTCATAATTTGTGCATTTGTTCCCCAGAAAAGAATTCCATAGCTAATAATTGAATGTACATATGAATAATATGTAACCAAAAAGACAGTGCATGTTACACACTGATGATAGGATTCTAAGGGCATAACATGCCGATGACATTCTGTTTGCAAGTACCTTTGTGTGTTCACACCTCTTCAACTGAGAATCAATATTCATTCCTAGAAATTTTTCATTTGTTACACAGTCTATAGATGCATGACGTCCATAATTATTCGAGGATTTGCACCTGCTCATACGTGTGTATTGTGATAACTTACTACGATGGTATCTCTACAGAATCCTACATCATCTGTAAATACAACACGTTTTTCGTCAGAAGTAAAAGAGGTATTGGTTTCCGGACAAGTAATTGTAGGGTCTATTCTTGTAGTTTTGCCTAATGCTATGTCGTGCAGGAATATATGATACTTTCATAAACACCCTACATGTCTGGTAAATTCGGCAAGCTCATTGCTGTCTTCTGCACGATTGTTTTTCAGGTCATCAGTCTCCTGACTGATGCGGCACGCCACGAAATTCTCTTCTGTGACAACCTCTTCATCTCAGAGTAGCACTTATTTGCTGGATGTATTCCAGTCTCTGTCTTCCCCTACAGTTTTTACCCTCTACACCCTGTCTCTAGTACCATGGAAGTTATTCTGTGATGTCTTAACAGGTGTCCTATCATCCCGTCCCTTCACCCTTTCAGTGTTTTCCATACTTTCTTTTCCTCTCCGATTCTGCGGAGAACCTCCTTACTCCTTACCTTATCAGCCCACTTCATTTGCAACATTCTTCTGTAGCACCACATCGCAAAGCTTCGATTTCCTTCTGTACCGGTTTTTCCACAGTCCACACTCACTATCATACCATGCCGTGCTTCAAACGTACATTCTCAGAAATTTCGTCCTCAGATTACCGCCTATGTTTGATATGAGTTGACTTGTCTCGGCCAAGGTTGCTCTTTCTGCCAACGCTAGTCTCTTTTTGATGCCTCCTTGCCCCGTCAGTTATGGGTTGTTTTGCTGCCTGTGTAGCAGAGTTTCTTAACTTCACCTATTTCGTGATAATTCTGATTTTAAGTTTCTCGCTGGTCTCTTTTCTGCTACTTGTCACTACTTTCGCTTTTCTTTGTTTTACGCATAATCCACAACGATAATAGTGTGCATGAACGTTTCTCCTGAGCGCCTGCCATTATATCGCCAGTCTTGTACACTGTACACACCAACGTAAATACTTGTTTTGCTACCATTTCCCCAAAAAATTTTAGAAATTACGATAAAGAGTTATCTATCCGTTCTTCCTTATTTCAACCTAAGTCTTCCGGAGCAGTTTTAAATTGTGATTCTAATACTGGATCCCCTATCTTTTCTATATCGATTTTTGTTTCTTGTTCTGTCTCATCATCCACCTAATAGAGGACTCCACTGTACCCTTTCCACCCATCCGCACCTTCCTCTGCGTTTAACAGTGTAATTCGCATTGTACTCTTAATGTTATCACCCTCGGTTTTCATTTCACCAAAAGTTACTTTGACTTTTCTTCATACCGTTTCAGTTCTTGCGAAAATAATTTCTTTTCGATTTATTTGCATTATTCATGCAGCCATTGCGTTTCCCTGTACTTTTTATTTATTTCGTTTGTAAGTGACTTCTATTTCCGTATTCCTAAATATCCGATGAACTGTTTCTCTGTTAGCCATGGTTTCTCTGAAGATACCTTCCTAATACATATGTTTTGCTTTCCAACTTCTGCGATTGCGCTTTTTAGAGTTGTCTATTCCTCTTCAACTAAACTGCCTACTGAGCTATTCATTATTGCACTATGTGTACATAGACGCAAAAAATTCAAGCGTATCTCTTCATTTCTTAGCACTTGCGTATCCGACATCTTCGCACATGGATTCTTCCTGACTACTCTCTTAAAATTCAGCATACTCTTCATCATAATTATATTGTGATCTGAGTCTATATCTGCTGCTGGAAATCCCTCGCAATCCGATTTCGAAATCTCTGCCTGACTATGATGTATTCTAACTCAAATCATTCCGAATCTCCTGGCCTTTTTCATCACCTCCTCTTGCGATTCTTCGACGGATGATGCCTTTCGCGGATGATGCTGTAGTATACAGAGAAGTTGCAGCATTAGAAAAATGCATCGAAATGCAGGGAGATCTGAAGCGGATAGGCACTTGGTGCAGGGAGTGGCAACTGACCCTTAACATAGACAAATGCAATGTATTGTGAATACATAGAAAGAAGTATCCTTTATTGTATGATTATATGATAGCGGAACATACACTGGTAGCAGTTACTTCTGTAAAATATCTGGGAGTATGCGTACGGAACCATTTGAAGTGGAATAGTCATATAAAATTCATTGTTGGTAAGGTGGGTGCCAGGTTGAGATTCATTGGGAGAGTCCTTAGAAAATGTAGTCCATCAACAAAGGAGGTGGCTTACAAAACACTCGTTCGACCTATACTTGAGTATTGCTCATCAGTGTGGGATCCGTACCAGATCGGGTTGACGGAGGAGTTGGGAATATCCAAAGAAGAGCGACGCGTTTTGTCGCAGGGTTATTTGGTAAGCGTGATAGCGTTATGGAGATGTTTAGCAAACTCAGGTGGCAGACTCTGCAAGAGAGGCGCTCTGCATCGCGGTGTAGGTTGCTGTCCAGGTATCGAGAGGGTGCGTTTCTGGATGAGGTATCGAATATATTGCTTCCCCCTACTTATACCTAACGAGGAGATCACGAGCGTAAAATTAGCGAGATGCGAGCGCGCACGGAGGCTTTCCGGCAGTCGTTCCTCCCGCGAACCTTACGCGACTGGAACAGGAAAGGGAGGTAATGACAGTGGCACGTAAAGTGTCCTCCGCCACACACCGTTGGGTGGTTTGCGGAGTATAAATGTAGATGTATATATAGTACTAATAGTCGAAATTTATTGCATAGCTCATTTAGTCTTCTCTCATGCCTGCTACCAAGTTTATATTCTGTGATAACCCTTTCTTCTAATTCCTCTCTAGCAACTGCATTCGAACCCACCCGTGACTATGCGATTATCATCTTCCTTTACTTACTGAATTACCGACTGAATATCCTCTTACACTACCTCTTCATACTCTTTCTGCGACGTCATCGTATATACCTGAATTATTGTACTTTTCTGTTCTGTCGTGTATTCCGTGGATTGTAGCTCCTCAGGTTTCCCTGTTTGAAGATTATTGGTTTGTAGGAACTAAGTTAATTAATTAAAAGCAACACTGCCTTTCAGTGGTTATCAGTATTAATTATCCCCTCGAGAAACTAGCTACGACCACGATGTTAGGTATGTTCTTGCACCTTCTCTACATATTTACCCATCAGTGCGACGCATTTTTCCGAACGAAGGTCGACCTGGCAGAGACCGTGATAGTAAGCCTACATTTTGGCTGTTCAAAAAAGGTTCCACCTCCGAAATCACGTCGTACTTTTTTGTAGGAATACCTGCATGCAGTGGTTTCTTCAGCCGCAGAAGGACGAGGGAGTTACTGAGTGACAAGCAAAGATAACACGAGGGACAGAAGAATGGAAAACAAAATTGAGGATGTAGTAGATGAGGATGTGGTTGACTTTAGGAAAAGTAAAGGCCTCAGACGGGAAGTTCTGACGTTGCAGTTGATAATCGAAGCAATACTGAACAAAAATCAAGAATGTTTTAGAATGTGTCGACCAGGAAGAAAACATTCGTCAATATAAAATGGTGCATGACATTCGAAATTATGATAAAATTGGGGGGGCCAGCTATAAAGAAAGACGGTTAATATACAATATGTACAAGAACCAAGAGGAAACCTGTAAGACTAGGAGTGCTCAGAATAAAAAGTGTGTAAGGTGGGGATGTAGTCTTTCGCCTTACTGTACAGTCTGTACATTGAAGAAGCAATGACAGAAATAAAATAAAATTTGAAGAGTAGGCTTAAACTTTGAGGTGAAGGTATATCAATGTTAAGACTCGCTGGTGACATTTCTATCTTCAGTGAACGTGAAGATAAATTTTAGGACCTGATCAATGCAATGAATAGTCTAATGAGTACAGAATATGGACTGAGAGTAAATCGAAAAAACAAGAAAGTAATGAGAATAGCGAGAAACTTGACATAATAACTGGTGATCACGAAGTAGATGAAGTTAAGGAATTCTGCCACCTGGGCAGCAGACCAGCACTGGCATAAAGGGTATTCCTGGCCAAGAGAAGTCTACTGGTGTCAAACATAATTTGGCAACTCAATTGCATCATCAGCCCCAGGAGTGGATAGCATAAGTTTGGTCGCTTACCTTAAAAGTACGTATAATATTTGTCTGGGTGTATGGGCTAATCAAATGAAAACGAGATATATTGGAAAACAGTAAACTGTTTATTATTTCAAATGGTATTCCCATACCTGTTAATACGAGGGCTATTCAGAAAGTAAGAAACAACTGGTCGCGAAATGGGAACCATAGCGAAAATCTGATGAAGCATTTCGTAGATGTGTTGGACAATGTCTCTAGTATTCCCATGGATAGCGTCACGCCGCTCTTTTAATTTCACAGCGCACAGTGAGCTAGGAAATAGTGTTTCCCGCCAAGGATGAGTGCCCGCTGGGAGATTTCGCCTGATTTCCTGCAACCCCACATAATGTAACTGTTACGCACTTCCTTCTTTATGACAGTTCTCGGCCGCACACTGCAGGGGCAATGAAGATGCTTCTGCAGCGTTCCCAGTTTAATGTGTTTGATCATCCACCCCACAGCCCGGACTTGGGCCGCTGTATTTTTCGTCTATGCTTACATGAACTGCTGGCTATGAACGTGAAATTTTGGTCCAGATAACCAGCTACGGTCCAGCGTAAAAAAACTATTGGAAAGCACAGCAGGTCACCTTCCATAGCGTGGGTATTTGGAAGACAGATGTCTAAGTCCGAGCGGCAACTATGTAGGGAAGTAGCCCTTTTATTTAACAGTTTTGATTTTCACTGTGGTTTCCATTTCACGACCGATTGTTTCTTACTTTCCATGTAGTCCTAACAGTGACAGAAGTCGGTCTATGCCTCCATGAAAAAATATTTCTGGTTGCCTAAAGAACCATGATTGTACCCAGGAGTGCACCTCTTCGTCCAAACCAAATCGACTTCGACGTCTTCCTGAATGGCTTCAAAAATATGGAAATCGCATAGAGAGATGTCAGGATTATGAGGAGGATGTGTTAGGGATTCCCAGCGATACTTGTGCAGCATACGCGAAACAACGTTAGCAACGTGTGGGCCCGCAAGAAAATGGTTCAAATGGCTCTGAGCACTAAGGGACTTGCATCTGAGGTCATCAGTCCCCTAGAACTTAGATCTACTTAAACCTAACTAACCTAAGGACGTCACACACATCCATGCCCGAGGCAGGATTCGAACCTGCGACCGTAGCAGCAGCGTGGTTCCAGACTGAAACGCCTAGAACCGCTCGGCCACATCGGCAGGCGGCGCGCAAGACGTTTCGAGTACGCTGCAAAAGTTTCGGTGGAAGGCCCTAAAACTTGCTTCATACAGGCCCGATCCCACTCCACGCGATTTACATATTTTTGAAGCCCTTCAGGAAGACGTTCGTGGCCGTGGCCATGGCACGGTTCCGCAGGCAACGGGAAACATTTTTCCATTACGGCAGAAATTGTCTTGCATCCCAGGGGCATAAATGTATAACGGGTATGGCGATTACTTTTCAAATAATAAACAGTTTACTTACTTTTCTCCGCCTCCCTCATTTTCATTTTAGTGTCCCTTATAGGATCAGACTACACGGAAGATCTCTCTGCTCTGAAAGTGATTTACGTTTCGTCATATTCCTTTTTCCTCTCTTCTTTGTCTTTTCTTCTTTTGTGTGCGACCTCTTGTTTTCGTAATCCCCTCATTTTTTATTCCACTTTACTTTTAGTGCACCTTCTCTGCTCGACATACGCAAACGCGCGCGCGCGCACCAACCCACCCACCCACTACCACACACACACACACACACACACACACTCAGAGAGAGAGAGAGAGAGAGAGAGAGAGAATGGGGGGGAGGTAATGCACAAAGAGCAACAGACATTTCTAATTAGAGCGCCACAGTAATCTCATCTGCTTCACCTGGAATTATAATGCTACTCTCTGCAAGTTCACTTCGTGATGGGTACTACACAGAGCCTTGTTGAGCCAGAAGTACTATCATATTCCTCAAACCCACGGAATCACCACTGAGAATACGTAAGAGAGAAATGCAACGGAAATTAGCAACAATATGTGTATGCTTGCCGTAACATCAAACCAATTCACCACAGCAATGAAAGGACATGTATTTGGTTCATCGACGTGCTAACGACATCGCGTTTGCAGTTGGTAGTATACGTTGTGTCTATGGTGCCCGTAGACTGAAAGAGCTGGACAACTGACAGGGAACAACTACACTCCTGGAAATTGAAATAAGAACACCGTGAATTCATTGTCCCAGGAAGGGGAAACTTTATTGACACATTCCTGGGGTCAGATACATCACATGATCACACTGACAGAACCACAGGCAACAGAGCATGCACAATGTCGGCACTAGTACAGTGTATATCCACCTTTCGCAGCAATGCAGGCTGCTATTCTCCCATGGAGACGATCGTAGAGATGCTGGATGTAGTCCTGTGGAACGGCTTGCCATGCCATTTCCACCTGGTGCCTCAGTTGGACCAGCGTTCGTGCTGGACGTGCAGACCGCGTGAGACGACGCTTCATCCAGTCCCAAACATGCTCAATAGGGGACAGATCCGGAGATCTTGCTGGCCAGGGTAGTTGACTTACACCTTCTAGAGCACGTTGGGTGGCACGGGATACATGCGGACGTGCATTGTCCTGTTGGAACAGCAAGTTCCCTTGCCGGTCTAGGAATGGTAGAACGATGGGTTCGATGACGGTTTGGATGTACCGTGCACTATTCAGTGTCCCCTCGACGATCACCAGTGGTGTACGGCCAGTGTAGGAGATCGCTCCCCACACCATGATGCCGGGTGTTGGCCCTGTGTGCCTCGGTCGTATGCAGTCCTGATTGTGGCGCTCACCTGCACGGCGCCAAACACGCATACGACCATCATTGGCACCAAGGCAGAAGCGACTCTCATCGCTGAAGACTACACGTCTCCATTCGTCCCTCCATTCACGCCTGTCGCGACACCACTGGAGGCGGGCTGCACGATGTTGGGGCGTGAGCGGAAGACGGCCTAACGGTGTGCGGGACCGTAGCCCAGCTTCATGGAGACGGTTGCGAATGGTCCTCGCCGATACCCCAGGAGCAACAGTGTCCCTAATTTGCTGGGAAGTGGCGGTGCGGTCCCCTACGGCACTGCGTAGGATCCTACGGTCTTGGCGTGCATCCGTGCGTCGCTGCGGTCCGGTCCCAGGTCGACGGGCACGTGCACCTTCCGCCGACCACTGGCGACAACATCGATGTACTGTGGAGACCTCACGCCCCACGTGTTGAGCAATTCGGCGGTACGTCCACCCGGCCTCCCGCATGCCCACTATACGCCCTCGCTCAAAGTCCGTCAACTGCACATACGGTTCACGTCCACGCTGTCGCGGCATGCTACCAGTGTTAAAGACTGCGATGGAGCTCCGTATGCCACGGCAAACTGGCTGACACTGACGGCGGCGGTGCACAAATGCTGCGCAGCTAGCGCCATTCGACGGCCAACACCGCGGTTCCTGGTGTGTCCGCTGTGCCGTGCGTGTGATCATTGCTTGTACAGCCCTCTCGCAGTGTCCGGAGCAAGTATGGTGGGTCTGACACACCGATGTCAATGTGTTCTTTTTTCCATTTCCAGGAGTGTACTTGTCGTAGTAACTCACCAGTTACCGCACCCCAGATTCTTCCATTCGAACTGCCATGTACAAAACTGATTACTATACGAATGAAGTAAAATGTCAGAGGCACAGGGTACTTTTTCGACTCTATATTTCGCGAAAATCGGGTCCTATTTCTGTAATGCACTTTTGTATGTTTTTTATAGTGTTGTAGTTCAACACAGTTTCTAAACAGTTTACAAGTATTTTGAATAATTTGAGACCTATTGATGTTCGTTACAACAATAATTAAAAATTGATTGTCTCAAATGCTGCTTAAAATTCAGGTACCAGTTAATCCAATAATGCACATATGGAGGAAACCAAATTTTTACCACATATGTATGTCAAGTTGATTGAGATACTATACTTTTTTTAAATCACCTCCTTAAGCATATCAACCATATTAAAATTAATGTATCTTATATTTTAATTTTTACAAAACTTTTCCCATTTAATAATATTATTTCTCTATAAGATAGTTGACACTAAATAATGACATGTGTGAATTCATCCACATGAGTGCCGAAAGGAATCTGCTAAATTTCGGTTACACGATAAATCGCACAAATCCAAGGGCTGTAAATTCAACTAAATTCTTAGGAATTGCAATTACTAATAGCTTAAACTGGGACGACCGTATAAATAATGGTGTGGTTATAGCAAACGAAAGATTTAAATTTACTGGCATAAAATTGAAAAATGGAACAGGTTTACTAAAGAGACTCCTACACTACGCTTGCTCGCCCTTTTCTGTAGTACTGTTGTACTGTGTGGGATCCACATCAGATAGGATCGATGGAGGACACTGCAAAAGTTCAAAGAAGGGCAGTTCGTTCTGTACTATAGCGAAATAGGTGATAGCGCCACGGATATGATGGGAGAATTGGGGTGGAAATCATTAAAACAAAGGCTTTTTCGGCTGCGGCAGAATCGTCTCATGCAATTTCAGTCACCAACTTTCTCCTCAGCGTATGAAAATATTTTGTTGGTGCCCACCAACATATGGAGGAATGATAACGTAACAAAATAAAAAAAATCAGAGCTCGCTCACAAAGATTGAAGTGTTCGTTTTTCCCGCGCTGTTCGGAAGGGAAAGGACAGAGAAACAGCTTGAAGTTGGGTCGATGAATCCTCTGCCAGATATTTAATTGCGAATTGCAGAACAATCATATAGATACAGATGTAGAACCTGCAATAAAGTTTAGATTTGCTAGATAGGTATGGGCAATCGAATGTTACATAAAAAATTAGTGCAAAGCTTTATAAACTTGAGAAAATATGTGTACTAAGATTCTGAAAAGTGGTAAATTGAGAATTAAGTTGTGAGTCATATTACAATCTGCCTCAGAACGCCATCGAAGCTTAAACTTCATCCTGCTGCACTTCCTCGTCCTCGAGCTTCTTCTTGGCATTCCTTTTAGTTCGTATTGATTCATCGGTGATTGTATATTAACTATATTTCTGTTGGCATACTTCAGTAAAAATAACTATTCAATTATATTAGCTGTTTAAGGTTATTAGGAGATAAATGGATTTTATACAGATGAATATGTAATTGCTTGAAATATATCTATCTAGCAATAGAATTCTACATTTAATCCACGTTTACGGGAAAAATTCTGGGGGTATTGTGATATAATTTCATCGTCAGTTATTAATCATCGAAACTGCTTCTTTGATAATGCAAATGGCGGATTGTAAACTATGTGATGGTATAGATTGCCTGAAAGTAACTGAACAGCCATCTAGTATAAATGGTTTAGGAACCATTACAGGAAGCATGAACGTGAACACCAACATGTGAATCACATTTTCTCATTAATATGGACACCTTTTTTTTGTGAACTAGTTGCCCCTTAATTTTCTTCTATCGAATTTCTTTATGTATGGCCTTGTTTATGTTTATTGCACACTGTTGTTGTTGTTGTGGTCTTCAGTCCTGAGATTGGTTTGATGCAGCTCTCCATGCTATTGCACACTTGTGAACATTTAAAATAAAGAAATAACTGTACCACTTAGGCAATAAAGTTTCACTATGACGCAAACAAAATACTTCAACAAAGCGGAAATAAACGATAGCGAATATGATCATTTAGAGATTCTGAAAACCAACAGTACAGGCATTACCAACGTATACAACATATCCCAAACAGAATCCCCGGAAGCAAAAATATTCCATTTGTTTTGCGAAACAGTAGTGGTTTTCTATCATTTAAATAATGGGTGGGTGGCAGCTTACACGATCGTGTCTGTAAAAGTTAGCGTACAGCAGTCAATTCTTTCATTCTAAAACAATCAAAGCACATACCAGTTGAATCAGGAAAGACTACAAAATTTAATAAAGTAATAAAAAAGTTTTCAAAAGTACCCTGCGTGTATATTTAACGTTAAGCACGTAAAACATTTACAGTTGAAGACGCAAAACTGTGATTGTGTTTCCATAAGATAATACCTCTTAGTGCGTAGACTATGACAGAATATTAAATTTTTAAATTTGGTCAATAATTACATCGACTATGCTGAAAATCAAATTTTTGTGTTGCCTGGAAGTCGTTGCATAGGCATTCAGCTTCTTGGACCAGGTGACCGGATGATGACCGATTAAAAATATAGCTATTACGTAGGTCAGCTAAAAAGTTTTCAAAAATGGTCGCCAGATGCTACGTCATTACTCCTCTCTTAAAATCTCTTGTTTGTTGTGTTAAAGCAATGGCAGCTCACAGATTAGCAGAGTAGTTGGTTCACGATGAGTGGCCAAAGAAACAGTGTTGTGAAAAAAAAATGGAAATTTCACATGAAAGTTTTAGTGGCATTACTTTTTTACGACCTTTTGTATAGGCGAAACTTAACAACTGTCCTCGAATCGCTTCGCACAACTTTCGACAGTCGATCATCTTCAGAGGGCATTCATCGTAAATGATTGGCAGAATTAAACAGTGGACACGTCTGAATTGGCGAAGAATTTCATGGAGATCGACCATAATTGCAGATGTTCCGAGAAAACATGGCTGCCCACGATCTGATTGAAGATGAATGACATGTGACTTAGTGTGTCATTGAGGTACTCTTAGACGTATCGAAGGCTGCATGAACGTTTAACTGCGGAAAAAGGTCTCTTCCAGATACATTTCCGATATTGTGACCGCAGCTCAAAATAGACCAGGCTCTTGTTAGTTGATGCGAAGAAATGCTCAAGAAATTCGACCGAGGAAATGCAAAATCCATTTACAGCACTGAAACGCGAGACGAAACTTGGGTGTAGTAGCAAAATTCGAAAATTCAGCAGCAATCAGCTCTCGGGATGTTCCAAGGCTAACCGAAACCAACAAAAGCGGATCTTTCGCCAAGCATTTCCAAGGAAATAGTCGCTTACTTATTTTGGTCACACTTTACATGTCGCAACCACTGACTTACACGATCGAAGAATGCTGCGTGCTTTACAACATTTTTATCTTGAAAAAGTTATCGTCCAAATCAGGAAAAGCAACTGTAAAATCCGATCATCATGACAATGCCAGCTGTCAAACAGTTTATTAATGGCTGGTTCCCCGTATTCGCCTGATGTTTAGTGTAAAGGCTTTCTTCCCCAACAAAAATTGCGTGAATAGCGATATTCATCACCTCAACACCATGCAAAATAGTATAGTTTTTAAACTCTATGTTTTAAAAAACAAACAACTTGTACAAAAAAGTGTTTCCCTTAATAAAGCAGCCGTATCACATATAATTCCATTTGTCTCGCACGTTCTGTCAGGATAATGGTTCCTTAAGTACTTACGTGTAAACTCAATGCAGTGTTAGTTTTGTTAATAAAAACCACCTGTTCGTGCTGTATTGTATTTTATTTCTCCGAGACGCGTTTCGCTTTTTTCACTGTACGGCATGGTCAATGGGACCTACATTTATACAATTTTGTTTTTATATGTGTTATTTGTAGATTATAAAACAGTTCACCTCTGGTTTTTTTATGTAAATAAGTGATTACTTCCAGTTCCTCGCGTTTTTGGTTGGCATCTGCGTCTCTTCTCAACTGGTCACCTGCTGGAGAGCGCACTACAACGTAATTTACGGAGCATAAGCATGCATTTATGTTGTGAACTTTTATCTTCCCTCTTTTCATATTGTTTGCCTTTATTGTTGTGATGCACTACTAGTCTTCTGCCACTAATTATAGATATTTGATCGAAAACTGTGACTTCAAGACGTAACTAATGTGAGTTCACTGTGAGTCTCATCCTATTTGGTTTTTTTTACGTAGGCTACATGTTGCCAACCTAATGAAGTCAAGAACGTCTATTCATTTGTGTTATGTTTGTTTGTGTTATGTGTGTGTGTGTGTGTGTGTGAGAGAGAGAGAGAGAGAGAGAGAGAGAGAGTATATTAATATCTTTATTATTATTATTTGATGGGGGTGTTGTTAGTTATTCAGTGCGAGTTGTAGAATGTTGAATTCAATTTAATAGCTGTCAGAGAATGACTGAAAGATGTGGTGTCCAGTTAATTTGAGTTTTGCAGAGGGATTCATGGACAAGTCAGTGGAAAGGCGTTGGGTGTATTATTATTATATTATTATGATAGTAGTCCTCTGTTGTAGCGTTACTCCATTTTTTTTCTATTAGTATGAACAACGAGTTGTTTGGCATGCGTGATTGATCATTCAACAGAGTTTTTTTCTGCTTTGGTTCAAGCCAAAACTCAAATCAGTAGAACACCAAAACTCTGACAGGTATTACATTCATATTGGACATTCTACAACTCACACTGAATAACTACCAACACCCCCACCAAATAATAATTATAATAATAATAGAAATCGATGTATATACTTCCTCTCTCTCTCTCTCTCTCTCTCTCTCTCTCTCTTTCTTTCTCACGTACATGCACACATGTAAAGATAAAGGTAACAGAAATGAATAGATGTTATTTTCAGAGTATATTTCGTTATGTTGGCAACATGTACGTAAACAAACCAATGAGGATGAGACACACATTGAATTCACGGTAGTTGCGGCTTGGAATCACAGTTTTTGATCAAATATCTATAATTACATACAGGAGACTGATAGTGCATCATTAAAGGACAAACAAGATGGAAGATGGGAAGAAAAAAGTTCGAAGCATATAACGTTGCTTATGTTTAGTAAATAGAGATGTAGTGTGACCTAAGGTATATGACCAGTTGAGAGGAAACACAGACGCCAACCAAAAACGTGAAGAACTGTAAGTAATCACTTATTTAAATGGAAAACGAGAGGTGAAATGTTTCATAATCTACAAATAACACATATCAAAACCAAACTGTAACATTCTAGATCCTACTGATGATGTCTTGAAGAGAAAAATACAGTTCTGCAATAAAGGCCGTTTTTTTCTGTGCTTGCCACGCAAACAAACTCGTTAAATGTAATATAAACGTTACTACAAGCGCTGAGCGAGGTGAGGCTTTTGTTAAGGTCTGTGACCGATGTCTGGGACGCAGGGAGCTAGGAGAATGTACGGATAACTGCGCGGTCGATGTAACTCCCCACCCTGTACTGCTGAGCTGATGTTGCGACACTAAAGACCTTGCTGTCGACGGGACGTTACGGTCTGTTCTTACTTCTAGACCTACTTTTCCACTGCCTATTTATTTCAGTTCGTAGGCGTCTGTGAACATTGGTTTTCATCGTGGAAATGAATAATGTTTGTACACATACGCCAGATGCTTTGCAACTGTTCACAACAGCATTTACTGTTTGACTTTTGCAATGCGATTATATATTATGAATCTTCGTCATTCATCCTGCAATACTTATGTTATTATGAAAATTTATCTTCACCACGGTCACTGTTCTCCTCCTCATCCCGACACTTTCCGTCGCCAGTTTCCCCCTCTGTCTCTATAATGCAACCCCAATCTTTAACAGAACCAAAACTAATCTAATTTATTTTTATTTTTTGTTACAGGTGAGTGTCATTCATTCTGTGGCGCTGCACTATCGTAAGTCTTCCATCTATTCAATTAATTGCTTTACTTTATAACCATTTTATTGTTTACGGAGTAGAAAATGTTTGCAACAGCAGGTATCTTCTTCGATTTCGAAAATCGTTCGACTTTGTGGATTACACAATACTTTGAATTAAGTTGGATCGCTACGTAATTACGAGAGAAGCTGGCGGATGGATGAGGCAGTGTCAGCAAGTTCAGTCTGTTCAGATTCGAATCTAGCTAGGTTCTTATAAATTAGGCTTTACCACAAGATTCCATTTTGGTCCACTGCTTTTTCTGCAGGTATATCAATGATCTGACTAAAAATTTAAACTATTTTCTATTAGCAGTAGATACAAGTCTCATTCTCAAAGCCTTGAACAGTAATGAAAAAAATTATCAAATATGGTAGCATAGCAGAGAATATCAAGTGTTGGCTTACGGCCAACACATTTTCGCTTATCTGTAACATCCAATCATTCACCTATCGTGTTCTTAAACCCTATAACGAAGGACAGCATGTATGGATATGGAAGGACACGGCAGACGCACTGGTACAACAAAAGTATAGTACTGCTAATCTATCCACACTGATTACGGTGAAAATTACTTCTAGGTTTCTTGATATATTTACATTATAAGAGCCAGCTGATTTGAAGAAAAGAAGAGCTACTTTTCCTTCCCTTACAATAGTCAGCTGCTATTGTTACCTCACATTTCGAAGAAAGCATTTATGTAATGTTTACACAGACCACTATCAGTTGTCTACATACTTTAAAAGTCAAAAACACCTTAGTACAAACATTACAGCTACGCGGAATCTATATCTATGTGTCTGATGAACTGTAGAAGCAGAGGCTAGCGTGGTGTTATTTTAGTTCGTTTTTTAATATCTGTGAACAAAAAATTCCCTGTATGATGTCTGCCTAAAACCTGTTACAATCTTCCACATCATAATATGAAATTCCAATCTGAACCCTAAATAGGGAAACATAGTAGGCATGGAAATTATTTTACTGACTATCTCGTTTGCAGGTCATCCAAGTGAAATAGATTTCAGAGCGTAGGCCAAGGTGGATAAAACAGAACGCATAGTTTCTGAAATAGAGTTCCAAAGAACGACACAGTTTGCTCCAGCACAGTACATACCTTTCCTAACGAAATTCGTCATAAATAATCCTTCACAATTTGAGAGGCATTGTGGTATTCATACCTGCAACACTGCAGCAAAAAATAACCTTTATTACCTCTCATTAAAGCTCTCAGCAGCTCAGAAGGGGTTCAATACGCAGCAACAAAGATTTTTGATTTGCTCGGTGCCATAAAATGTCTGACAGGTAGCGAAGCAAGTTTTAAATCCAACACGAAACCATTTCCCCTGCACAGATCCTTTTAATCTGTAACTGAATTTCTGGTTAAAAATTCGTAGTCTGTAGAAAATGAAAGAAAAGCTGGTTTCTGAGTATAGTGGCTTTAGCAGGATTAAAAAATAATGCCTTCATTAATGTTAACACGAATAATTTGCCATGTATACTTATAAATAGCTTCGTTCCACATCACTTTCATGAAAGAATCGTTCAAATGATCTATATAATAGAATTTGACATAAAATGACAATACGGACAGTGATCGTGACCTACATAATTTTTATTTAATTGTCTTGATAGATACTTTTTTCGAACAGAACTATCAATTTCGGCTGTGCGATAGCTACCTTCAACATGTCCCACTCTGCTCCACTGCAACGAGTCATAACCACGTAAAAAGTTGTGACTTAAGTCATTTTTACAATGTTGTGACTTGTGCCGGTGCAGCACCATGGGAGATTCTGAAGATCGCTAATGCACAGCCGGAACGTCACGATCCCAACCCCATATTAAACACCGACGACCTCTGAAACATCATTAACTGAAAGGTTCTGGTTACATATATATAATCAGCTCAACTTGACCTTATGGTGCAGTTCAGTAGATATTACTGTCAGTTACTAACAACTGCAGTAAGTTTTCTGTGACTACTAAACTGTTAAACAACCGCATATGCAGTATTTTATACAGACGCGGAGTGACACTGTTGGTGCATTTGGCTCTAGCAATAACTTATTGCTGACAGTTATTTATAACCGTTATAAATAACCGTTAGCGAAAAATAATGACGAGAACTGATACGAGAAACTGAACCCCCTATTACAATGCACATCTAGCCGATATTATACTGTGCACCTAGAAAATTACAGCCCCTGTTTAACGATGTACGTAAAAGGTCTACGCCTATGCAGCAGCGTCCCAGGCGTATATGTATGTAAATGCAGACTGGTTCAAGTCTGCCCGAAGATCCGCAGGAATTTCGGAACTTCGTTAGAATAGACGTGGCTTATTTCAACTAGCTGCTGTCGATGATACGGAAGGAATTTGCTCAACACAGTGATGTAGCGGGCAGTTTCAGCTACTCGGAGGTACGAATTAACCCATTTGTTTATTAATATTGTGATCGGACTCTCTCACCAACTTTTGCCAGTTTCTCCTTCCTGGTGCAATCAAATCAAATGTCACCTTTCGACAGTTATGACGCTACGTACAGATGTCAAGTTATATGCATGTTTACTCAGAAATAAACGGTTGCCGACGTACATTATTGTGATACAGTGGGACATGATGACCGTAGAGACACCGTCCCTCATTAAACGGCAGACTAAGACGCTTAATGCTTGCTTCGTCGTCTCCATTTCAAGAACACGAAGAAATAAGAACAAAGAATTCTTTTAGCAAACAGCGTATATAAAAGACAGTTTGTTGGCTAAAAAATATTGCTTTTGTTTCGTTACTACACTTACGAAAATTTAATCATTGCATGTGCAAATGCTCCGATATGAAACCTGAAGTTAGCTGCTCTCCAGATGTCAACAGTTGGTGTAATTTATAAACGATAATAAACAAAAAGCATACTCGAAGTACCCCCTCCTGCTCGTGCGTGAGTTATCTCCGTCTACTGTACAAGCGCGGCTAATCTATGATCTATGATCTACACTGAAACGACAAAGAAACTGGTATAGTAATGAGTATTCAAATACAGATATATGAAAACAGGCAGAATACGGCGCTGCCATCGGCAACGCTTGTGCAACACAGCAAGTGTCTGGTGCAATTGTTAGATCGGTTACTGCTGCTACAATCGCAGGTTATCAAGATTTAAGTGAATTTGAACGTGGTGTTATAGTCTGTCAAGAAGCAACGGGACACAGCGTTTCTGAGATAGCGATGGAGTGGGAATTTTCCCGAACGACCATTTCACGAGTGTACCGTGAATATCAGGAATCGGATAAAACAGCAAATCTCCGACAGCGCTGCAACGGAAAAAGATCCTGCAAGAACTGGTCCAACGACGACTGAAGAGAATTGTTCAGCGTGACAGAAGTGCAACCCTTCCACAAATTTATGCAGATTTCAATGCTGCGCCACCAACAAGTGTCAACGTGCGAACTATTCAACGAAACATAATCGATATGAGCTTTCGGAGCCGAAGGCCCACTCGTGTACCCTTGATAACTGCACGACACAAAGCTTTACATCTGACCTGGGCCCGTCAGCACCTACATTGGACTACTGATGGCTGAAAACATGTTGCCTGGTGAGACGAATCTCGTTTCAAATTGTATCCAGCATATGGACGTGTACGGGTGTGGAGACAGCCTCCAAAGCTGGTGGAAGCTCTGTAATGCTGTGGGGCGTGTGCAGTTGGAGTGATATTGAATCCCTGTTACGTCTAGATACGGCACTGCCTGATGACACGTACGCAAGCATCCCGTCTCATGACGAGCACCCAACCATGTTCATTGTGCATTCCGACGGACTTAGGCAATTCCAGCAGGACAATGCGACACCCCACACGTCCGGGATTGCAATAGTGTGGCTCCAGGAGTACTGCTCTGAGTTTAAACACTTCACTGGCCACCAGATTCCCCGGACTTGAACATTATGGAGCATCCCTGGGATGTCTTGCAACGTCCTGTTCAGAAGAGATCTCATCCCCTCATCCTCTTAGGATTTATGGACAGCCGGCCGCTGGTGGCCGAGCGGTTCTGGCTCTACAGTCTGGAACCGCGCGACCGCTACGGTCGCAGGTTCGAATCCTGCCTCGGGCATGGATGTGTGTGTTGTCCTTAGGTTAGTTAGGTTTAAGTAGTTCTAAGTTCTAGGGGACTTATGACCTCAGCAGTTGAGTCCCATAGTGCTCAGAGCCATTTGAACCATTTTGAACCATAGTGCTCAGAGCCATTTGAACCATCTGGGGACTCACTGTCCCCTGTGTAGGTTGCAGTTACCAATGCAACACAAACGGATGTGTTTGTATCAATGCCGTGTCCGTGAAGAATGGGTGCTCCAGCACTACTTTAGACATTAGTCGAGTCCACACCACGTCTGTTTGCTCCATTTCTGCGTCCTCGCGGAGGCCCTACACGATATTAGGCAGTGTACCAGTTTCTTTGACTCTTCAGTGTAATTCTCTTAGTTATGCCATTTCTGCAGCCAGTGATAGACACGTACCGTTCCTGGCGGATCGCCGTCTAATACTCTAACGCCCATGAGTGGTTTTCTTTAAAATTTGGACCTCCACTGCCCCCTTGGTGACATGTGAAATGTGGTGGGACGCACTGACGCCCTCCTCCTCGGTCAACTTTACCCCGTAGTGGGATAAAATGCGTAAAAATAATTTTTTCATTTGTTTCAAACATTGATTACAACACTTTAAATAATGTTTTTATTTGTTTTATACACTGATTACAATACTTTAATAAAACCGTGTTCTGTTTAGAAAGTGTATTAAACAGTGTTTTTAACAGGTGATTTTTAAAAAGGGAGATGATCGTGTGGCATTGATGGCCGGGACGCTGCTGTCGGGGTTCGGCTACCGGGTGCAAAGCTTACTTCAGATGACGTCACAATGGTCGATCTGCTTGTCGATGATGATGAGGACTGGTGATTAAAAATACGTTATTTTAAACATGCCAACTATAAGCAGTATTTAGATGAACAGACAGACAGAGACGGAGGCACGAAAAGCTTCGACGAAAATACACACATCAACAGCAGTTTTGCATCACCCCCTGATCCCAGAACTCCTGAAGGTAGGCGTTGACTGGAGATATTGTCCCTTTGACTGTTCAGAGATGTCACTAAACACGCCCAAAGATGTAAACAAACATGCATGAGCAGCTGATCAGTTCCTGTTATTCCACCAGGAAGGAGGTACACGGCTGGTGTTGTTACTTTGTGCCAGGAAGGGATCTCAACAAGGGAAGTGTCCAGGCGTCTCGCTGTGAACCAAAGCGATGTTGTTCGGACATGGAGGAGAAAAGTGGATGACCGCTACCTGTCAATTATCGCTCGGAAGGACCCTGACAGCAACGCCACCATGTTGAATAATGCTTTTCGTGCAGCCACAGGACGTGGTGTTACGACTCAAACTGTGCGCAATAGGCTGCATGATGCGCATCTACACTCCCGACGTCCATGGCGAGGTCCATCTTCGCAACCACGACACCATGCAGCGCGGTAGAGATGGGCCACAACATGCCGAATGGACCGCTCAGGATTGGCATCACGTTCTCTTCACCGATGAGTGTCGCATATGCCTTCAACCAGACAGTTGCCGGAGACGTGTTCGGAGGCAAGCCGGTCAGGCTGAACGCCTTAGACACACTGTCCAGCGAGTGCAGCATGGTGGAGGTTCCCTGCTGTTTTGGGGTGGCATTATGTGGGGCAGACGTACGCCGCTGGTGGTCATGGAAGGCGTCGTAACGGCTGTACGATATGTGAATGCCATCCTCCGACCTATAGTGCAACCATATCGGCAGCATATTGGTGAGGCATTCGTCTTCATCGACGACAATTCGCGCTCCCATCATGCACATCTTGTGAATGACTTCCTTCAGGATAACGATATCGCTCGACTAGTGTGGCCAGCACGTTCTCCCCTATCGAACATGCCGTGTATAGATTGAAAATGTCTATTTCTGGACGACGTGACCCACCAACCCCTCTGAGGGATCTATGCCGAATCGCCGTGGGGAGTGGGACAATTTGGACCATTGCCCTGAAGAACTTGTGAGTAGCATACCATTATGAATACAGCCATACATGCAACAGGCCGTGCTACTGTGTATTAGAGGTACCAGTGTGTACAGCAATCTGGACCATCACCTCTGAAGGTCTCTCTGTATGGTGGTACAACATGCAATATGTGGATTTCATGCGCAATGAAAAGGGCGGAAATGATGTTTATGTTGATCTCTATTCCAATTTTCTGTACAGGTTCCGGAACTCTCGGAAACGATGTGATGCAAACTCTTCTTGATGTGTGTATTATTCCCCGTTTAGACAGTTCCCTAAAAAGCTGACCTTTTGTTAGTGTACTATATACTTTAAATGTCACTTAAAATGTACATATTTTGCAGATGAAAGACGACATTATTTGCACCTTACTTTCAATCGTATGATTACACAGTTTTTCAGTCCCTTGATTTGTACCATGACTAAGAGAATTCTCCTGAGTGAACTTCAGCTTAGCATCTTTGGACAAACCATTAACTTCCTGCTCGCACGTGTGTTTCGACTTGTCCGAACGCCACTGAATATAGCCATTGTAAAAGTTTTGATACAAATTCATGATGAACACTTTATGATCGGCCTTATGTGAGTTGCAGAATATTAAGAGTGACTCACTGACTGATTGCCCGCCGGAGTGGCCGTGCGGTTCTAGGCACTACAGTCTGGAGCCGAGCGACCGTTACGGACGCAGGTTCGAATCCTGCCTCGGGCATGGATGTGTTTGATGTCCTTAGGTTAGTTAGGTTTAATTAGTTCTAAGTTCTAGGCGACTGATGACCTCAGAAGTTAAGTCGCATAGTGCTGAGAGCCATTTGAACCACTTTTTCACTGACTGATTAGCAGTACCGGTGCAGCGGAGAATTCGAGAATGAACGCTACCACTCGACCGGCACTTGTTTCAAATCGGAAACCGAGGCATGCACACGTGTAAAGCATTGAGTTCAGTTCGGCGAGACCATAAAGACTGTGGGCACTTTAATGTTGTCTGTGCTAGGGATTACTTCTATAAAACAAAATGTTGACCCTTATAATAATTTATAGACTCTGAATGAATAAGTTCACGTGAGGCTTTCGGCGCCTCCCCCCCCCCCCCCTCCTTAAATGAGATTTTTTCAGACCGTACTCCCCACCCTCCATTTTGAGCTCATGTAATTAATTGACGTCGCCTTAGCAGATTAGCCCACTCCTACAGTCAGCAGCTGGCCTCTGGTGGGGGATTCCCCCGTGATGGACGCCGGTACTTCCCCGCCGTCTGCGACCGACTGGCAGACGGACAGCTTCCCGTTGCCGCAATCTGGACTGGCTCCGTCGTCGCGTACGGCACATCCTGTCCGCGGAGCGAGCTCACAACACGCCAACTCACGACTATCCATCTCTCGTCTGTCCATCATACGTTGCAAATAGCTCTTATGGCGGACCCGACGAGGCACCGTAAACCCGTGCCGACATCACTCGTTTCGACGTTACACTACGTCATCTTCAGGCCAAAATTGTTTGGCCTGAAAATGACGTAGTGTAACGTCGAAACAGGTTGCCGAGAAATAAAACTATATAACGGCGATTGGTATTGTTTTTATTGAATTACGACATATTTGCCATACCCCTGTAAACATCACTGGTAGCTTTGTAGTGCCGTAGAGGATGCTACAACCTGATCCTCCAGAGGTGACATTACTTTGTCAGTAAACTGGTATGCGCCAGGCGGTTTCATGGGATAGGTTCAATTGAGATGGGTAGATCTGAAGACATCACGTAATTTCAAAAAAAAAAAAAAAAAAAAAAATGTGGGAGCTACCTGTGACCACATCGTGAATGAGGATCTCAAGTTTGCTGGTTGGGTCAACGTGGTTTGCACTACGTGTCTACACGGAAGGGTGCGCTACTCGACAGTGACCGGCGACGAGTGTCACGCTTTATTAACGACAGTCGGTTTCGAAACTAGCAGAAATTTCAGCTGCCAGTTAGTGCAGGTCTATCCCAAGCAGTATTGCCACGTCCGAAAACACAAAACCCAGACTAGGCCTTACATTTAAATGGACAATACGAGGGTCATTTGAAATGTCTGTGCAAAAACAAAAACTACTTACGTATTTGGAGTAAACCTTTTTAATTTTTCGACATAGTATCCTTTTAGACTTATACACTTCGTCCACCGCTGTTCTCATTTGTTGATCCCTTCCGAATAATAGGAATTGTCGAAGTCTGCAAAATAGCTATTAGCTACTGCAATCACCTCCTCGTTTGAATAAAATCTTTGTCCCGCCAGCCATTTCTTGAAATCGGGGAACAAATACTAGTCCGAGGGAACCAAAAAAATGGTTCAAATGGCTCTGAGCACTATGGGACTCAACATCTTAGGTCATAAGTCCCCTAGAACTTAGAACTACTTAAACCTAACTAACCTAAGGACATCACACACACCCATGCCCGAGGCAGGATTCGAACCTGCGACCGTAGCAGTCCCGCGGTTCCGGACTGCAGCGCCAGAACCGCTAGACCACCGCGGCCGGCGAGGGAACCAAGTCTGGAGAATAGGGGGGATGTGAAACGAGTTGGAATCCTATTTCCATTAATTTTGCGACCACAACTGTCCAACGGTCCAGTTGCCGGCGTTTTTCTTGCAGCTCGGTTTTCAAACGGTCCAATAACGATGAATAATATACACTTCTAATACTTTTACCCTTTTCCAGATAGTCGATGAGGATTATCCCTTGCGAATCCCATAAGACAGTCGCCGTAACCTTTCCGGCCGAAAGACTGGTTTTCGTCTTTTTTGGTGCAGATTCTCCCTTGGTAACCCATGCTTTAGATTGTTGTTTGGTCTCAGGAGTATAGTGATGTATCCATGTTTCATCCACAGTGACGAAACGACGCTTTAAGTCCTGCGGATTCTTCCTGAACAGCGGCAAACCATCCTTGCAACACTTCGCAGGATTCCGTTTTGGGTCAAGCGTGAGCAACCGCGGAACCCATCTTGCGGATAGCTTTCTCATGTCCAATTTTTATGCAAAATATTATGTACCCGTTCATTCAAGATACCCACAGCACTAGCAATCTCACGTACCTTAACTCTTGTGTCATCCATCACCATATCGTGGATTTTATCAATGATTTCTGGAGTCGTAACGTCCCCAGGGCGTCCAGAACGATCAGCATCACTTTGAAACCACTTATAAACTGTTCTAATCGAAGGTTCAGAGTCACCGCAATGTTTATGAAGTTTCTCTTTAGTATCCTGAGGTGTTTTGCCTTTCATAAAGTAATATTTAATCACCACACGAAATTCTTTTTCGTCCATTTTTTGACAATCACTCGACTTCCTTGATTCACACGAATGCCAAACACAAAGAAATAGACCAATAGGGCTGAAACTTGGTGTGCTTTCTTTCCACAGATGCTATTAATAAACACGACCTCGATACGCGCACTCGGACTTTGCACGGACTTTTCAAACGCCCCTCGTACCCAAGGCTCAAGCGCCCCAGAAATTCGCAGCAATATGTGGCAGAAGAAGCCGTGTATGTTTGCCATAATTTTACGCCAGCAAATGTTTTGCAGCAGAGCGACCAGCGTCTTCTACACTCATTACACCTCCTTTTTAAATCATTTTAACTATATAATAGCTGTTAAATTCTTTAAAAATCGCTTAATTTAATAAATGTAACGGAAAATGTGAAGGAATGGTGAATGATACAGTTTTTTAGGTATCATATTTGGATTTCACACCCTAAAAAGCGTAAGAATAAGGTATTTTCAGCAAAAAAGTTTTTCCATCGTTGGCCTGTGTTATCTGTTGACGTGTTAGAAGAAGAAATGGATGTCGATTTGGCTTCTGTGTAGACAGCTGCCGTTGTGCCACTAGCGCCGTTCTTCGCTCTTATCGATTCGGAGTCTGAAGTGCTGCCAGATAAAACGCTGTTGCACCACAAGCACCAGCCGATAACTGAAGCTTCTTCCGCCAATTTTGATCGATCGCATTACTTATCACATTAATCGCATTGATTAACGCTTGTAACCCGTGAGGTCCAAAACAATAATGTAATGAACTGTTTTCGGTTAGCAATCTTGCACACTGACGTATGCACTCCTGGTTTGACGCAAATATCCCGAACGGCAAAGGTTGGAAGTAGTTATCTTCATCTTTTTTTTTTTTCTTTCTTATCATCAGACTTACGAATCATTTGACTTTCTATGATGTGCCGACCTCTCCATCCCAAAGTAGCACTTTCACCTCACGCCCTCAATTACTTATTGGATATATTGTAGTCTCTCTCTCCCCCGAGAGTTTTTGCCCTATCGGCTTCCTCTAGTACCAAGCATTTTGAGAGGGGACTGTTTTATTTGCCATGACGGTAATCAGAAAGCTCTGGCCATAAATGCGGACGAAGTTGTGAATTCGATAAATGTACTCAATCTTTGTAATATTATATTCTTTGGTCAGAGAGGTTCCTTTTTTCTTAAAGAGAATAGCAGTAGTGTGTTATGTTTGAGAGTTTGGTTATGTACTTGGTTTGAAAAGGATGAAAGTTTTCCTATAGTGGAGGCAGCATTATTTAAAAAGGATTTTGTGCTACTATGTTTTGAGGCAAGAAAAAGAGACTATCAATAAAACAATGTCAAAAAGGCAATTTTTAAGGTAATTCAGTTTTTTATATTTCTGTAGCTATATAGCTTCTTATTGTTAGAACATTTCATATGACTGAAGTTTGCAGAAGAATTTTTTTATAATACAACGTATGGTTTTGTTTCATAGTCGAAACGTCAACGAAAATAATTGTAAAGAGGAAAGTTATTATGAAATAATTTGCTGACTTGTGTAGGGGTATGAACTTCATGGGAAATGTGTATTGTCATGATTTAATGAAGCATTTTATACTTGGAGTCTTTTTTCTCATTTTATCAGTCGTTAAGTTTAGTTCCTCTTTTCTCATTCTTTAGTCTCTTGACTGTCTTTGTATATGCGCATTGGACAACGCGAGTTGTGTTGATACTGTCTTCCATTGCACATCGCAATGGCGGTAAATGAAATTTGATTTTTGACGGTCTCATCATTATTTTAATAGTAACAGGTTGCAGAACAGACGAACATCCCTTCGCACAGAGAGGCCAATGAGTTTAGTTACCATCGAGGTTCATGTCCGTTGTAAGGCACAGTGATTGTCAGTGTGTGTGAAAATAATATTGTATAAGCTCAGATGCTTAATATCAGTAGAAGATTTCAGTAAAATGTTATGATTTACAGGCATCTTGATCAGAAAGTCAGAAACCTTAATTTTTATTTTCATTTGCTCTGTGATTATAACAGCAGCTTTGGCACGTTGATTCTTTACAAGACCTAGATAAAGATAGCAATATTAAGGCCAATGTTTTAATCGGATCATTTTGTTTTGCAGTCAGATGCTACACGTTAATTTCACTGAAAACTGATAGCGTTCTCGCAGACGAATCGTGTGATGTACCGACTAATTTGGATTCCGCATCGTTTACCGCGAGCTCCACATATTTTCCGTTCTTATTAAGATGATTTCATAGTTCTGTTGCCCTGCACCTGGATTTATGTGTCAAAATAAGTTTTATACTTTTAGACGCATTTCTCGGATACTAAAGAGTCTCTTGCACATACGAGTTTAACTTATCATACATTACTTTCCGAGTAGTGATGGGCAAACTGAAACAGATAACTGTTAATTAAACAGTAAAATGTAATGATTCGAAATGCTGTTACAAAGCAATGAAACAGTTCGTGTTTTGTAATCGTATACGCCTACATATTATATCATCTTTCGAAATGCTGTTACGAAGCAATGAAACAGTTTGTGTTTTGTAATCGTATACGCCTACACATTACATCATCTTGAGTGTCTACTGTATAAATATTGTCATAAAAACACGAATAAGGTTTCAGAGAGCCAGTCATATCGCAGTAAGGATGAAACTTTCACTTACGCGTCTTAGTAGTTTCGTATTTCCTTTAGCAAATGCGCTGCTTTCGTGTCATGTGAGTTTCATGATTTCCATTTGGCTAAGGACAGACTTTGTATGTTTGACACAACAGATTTTGTCGAACTCGTTTCCCTGTATTCTAGTGCCTAATTTTGATAGGTCTTGAGAGTGTGTGTGTTCTTGAAAAGGTGTATCATGAGATATAATTTATTGAAACAGCATTCTGAGAAGCTAGGCACTGAATTAACATGTGCCACTCACACTTTTCTTACAGTTAAAGTTTCCATTCTTTGTCACACAGAGCAGCATGCAAAGTGACTGATGCACACAGATGAAAAAATTACCATAACAGACTGGAGCGTATAGCACAATGGTCAAGTATGGCAGTTTTTCATCAGACATTCACAAATTAGATAGATACAGCTCATAATATGTGCACTTGATGGAACTGGAAAACGTGTTAAAACATTTCTAGGTAACTGAAATGCAGAGATCGGTATGATGAAGTATAAAATCCAGACTAAAATTTAAAACAATTCATACAGTGCCTTTGTGATACCGATATCATGGCAGATCTGGCTCTACGCCACTTACAATTCTTGCTAAAGAAATTTGTTTGATGTACAGGTATACGTAGTTCCCTTAAGTACTCACAAGCAGATATATTATCATTCTATTATAAACATCCCCAGGAAATCAGAGATGAAGTCAAGTTGCTGTTGAAATGCAATTTTTACCACAGTATCTGAACGCCAAAAACAAAGTATCAGAGTACCTTTGCTGATTTGTCTGAGAATTATTTATGATATGCAAGTATAAGATGGCTTTAGTGTAATAACCAAACATAGTGAATTTACAAAAATAAGCACACACAAACATATACATACATAAATCAGATAATTATACTCAAACTCATAAATAAATGACATACTCAAAGAAATTAAACTCAGTGAATGGTGAGCAAAACTGTAAGTGTCTTCTGTGTGCAACAAATATGAGAAAAATGTTCTTATAAGGTAGCTACATGTAAGATTTAGTGGACTAAACAAATTACAGTCAAATACAAATTCAGTGCACGTTGCCCAGAAAAGAAAAAAAAATCAATTGAAATTTTACTGTTTCATTTCTGAGTAGGTCTGTTGTACTTATTCTAAGTTATAGTTTAGAAATATCACTTCTTATGTTTTTTCGCTTGAAAGACTGGATCGTCTGTCTGTTATTGTTTGCCCCTGCTTTGAAAATATGCGCTGACATAGAACAGAGGTGCCCATAATGCAAAGACGCCATTTCATTATTTCAAACAGCGTAGGAAACAGCACATGATTTTCTTTCCACCACAGCAAAGGATCTTGTGATCTGTGTATCAGTGGCATCTTTGTATATTAATCAAGCTCGACTTTACTTGCAGCACATGGATTGTATACACTTTGGATCAAGCCTCCTACAGCTTGGTCAAAATCTTGCCAAATGTTGCCACTGCCAGAGCTGAATGTGCTCAGCGCAACTGGTTTGGCTGCTAGTGGATTATCTGTAGAACACCGAACTGATTTCTGTCGTGTTGCACAGCGCTTGTTAATTATGGCATCTTTTGTTTCTTTTAATCAATGGCGAGTTTTTGGAAAGCCACTCTCCCTGAAGCGAGGATCCAATAATGTTACCTCACAAGCAATTCCTTTATCCGCAAACTTTTGAACGAGGCGCGTACAGTTTCCATCCTCAAGTTTAAAATTACAGTAGTAATGGCTTCATTGCTGTAATCTGTTTCAGTCTCAGACAATGACTTTGCAATCCTTTACTTTATAAGACAACTTTTGACAGGATTACATTTCTTTCGCTGCTACTATACAGTACTGTTGTGACTTGCTCAAAAGGAGATAGTATTTCACAAGATTTTTCAATAACTGACCAGTCCTCATTGGACAATTTTGTTCGTGAATCCACACTAAGGATGGCGAGGGTGCTTTGCAAAGGCTCTTTGATGTTCAAACGCCTGTCAGACATTTCAAACGTGGAATTCCATCTTGTAGGACAATCTTGTTTCGATGTTATAATAGGGGAGCCCTTTTGCTTCTGAATATTGTGTAATTTGTCAAGTGCTTGGGGACTGCTTCTGAAAAATTTCACTTTTGCCCTTGTGTCTGTAATTGGTTCATGGCTTGCTTGCACAACTAAATTCAGTTTATGTGCAAAACAAGGTACATGCTACCATTTGCACATCGTCACTGCCTTCACTAAATTAGGAGCATTATCTGTAATGTAAGCTACAATTTTATTGGTAATACCCCAAGCTGAAGTCACATTTTGTAATTCACTGGAAACGTTTTCAGTTGTATGCTTGTCGTGGAATTTAAAACTAGATAACAGCTATGACTACAGACTCCAGTTTTCATCAATGAAGTGAGCAGTCAGTGCAATATAATTCTCATTTTTCACAGATGTCCATCCATCAGTCGTAATGCAGATAAAGGATGCAGCTTCCACTGCAGACCTTACTTACACTAGTGCGTTGCCAAACACTTAAGAGTGTAAACTGTTGGAAAGTGTTTTTCTACTGGGAGGTACATAGTTTTCATTTAATAAATAAGTCATTTTTCAGAACTCTACAGTCTCAACTGCATTAAATGGAAGATATTCTTTAACAACAAATCTTAAAACCTGTTCGTCTATTTTGGCTCTTTTGGATAAAAGGTACTGGTCTTGATGTAAATCCAGTAATCTTTGCTTGTCTGCCACACCTACCCAGCACTGAACCGGTGGAAATGCTGAGCATTTCTTGCACAAATTGTTCATCTTAACGCACAGGCATAGAAATGGCAGATTCCTGAACAGTTGCTGTGGAAGCTGAATTTTCTCAGGATTGATCTTCATAAAATAATCCTATACCGGGCTCCGTAAAGCCATAGCTGAAGACAGAAGAACTAACACGAACGGAACTGGAGGCGGGAGAAACTGCAGAAGCAAGGGATACGCTACTGGGATTATCACATTCCTTTAGTATGGATAATATACCCGTCCAGCTAATATCAATGCACCCAAAAGGAATCTTTGTGGAGAATAGCCACATTGACTATAGACTCACAAATAACGCCACAAATTAGAATAAATAACAAAATATAAGAGAAAAAATTTTGTCCCGCAAGGTGTTCCGAACCGTTATTATAAACTACCATGCTTCCCAGCCCTTCCCGTTCACCATTACACCTTCAATAATCCGTCAATCAGATTGCTTGCAATTATACATACATCCAATTCTTGTATATGTCTAAAAACTGCCACTCTACGCCTTTTTTGTTCAAAATGTCGTAGGTTTACTTGCGTTTTTTAATATGATTACTGTACATGGGCAGTGAAGCGTATGTTATAAGAGATGTGTAATTTCACTGAATGTTTTTCACACTTTTATTGTTTTGAATGCGAGAAGTGTGCGTTATTTTATTGTTTGTTAGTGTTTATAAAGCAGATATTACTCCATTTCGGAATACGGCAGTCAATCAGAAACGAAGCTTTATTTTCGGAAATTTTAGGCTTCATGCTGTTGTGTGTCAAAGATTTCGACACTCTTGAAACTGTTTTATGAAGTGGTATGTTAAATGTGTTTCAGTATCTGTGCCGTGCCCGAATCTCGTCCGAGACATAGCGGAATGAAACACAGTTTCAATAAAACTAGTCCGTTCCAAGCACAAGTGGACTGAAACAGTGTTATTTTGAAACAACGATACTGTTTCTGCGTCTGGTTCGAGATCGAATATGGTCCTGTTATCCGATACAGAGCGGAATGAAACACCTTTGTTTCGAAACAGTGGAACATAGTCGTTTCGAAACAATGAAACAGTTCCACGTATCGATACAATGTATCGACGCATAGAAACAGTGGCCAAGTCTATTTCCGAGTTTATTCTCTGTTGTCTCAACATATGACCTACCATCTTCATCCTTCCTCTAGTCAATGTTCTCCACACGTTTCCCTCCTCGACTATTATCCGAAATACTTCATTACTTTGTAATTTTTCCTCCTATCTATGTAATTATGTAGTTCTCAATTCGTTCGAGCAATCAATCATTCATAATAGGAAACACAATCATAACTAAGTCACTCAAAAATTCAGAAATTTTACTTGTTAGAATGAAATCAGGCGATGATTCTTCTTCTCTGCAGGCTCGTGCTTTGCGGCAGTTTGCTAATCTGTACAAATAAAATGCCTCGTAATTTTGGGAGCGGTGTATAATCAGTTGGGAAACCTCAGATCACGCGGATATTTAGCTTTGATGAAGTTTAACCTTCCGAAGAAGTAATGGAGCTCTTGGATTATTAAATGCAGTTTCGTATCCAGTCTTTCAGAAGTTCCCTTCTGATTAACAACTACGCACTATATCGATGAATATCATCAATTCTCCAATGTCAAAAATACATCTTTTGTATGAAGGAGCAATATATATTTCCCTTTTAACTGTACAATTTCGTATCAGTTATCTTTTGTCATAAATCTCAATATTCAGTTTACAATTCTTCAAACAATGCTCAGGCTAATCGGCACGAAGATAATCTCGGAAGCGTTGTTTTTTTTTTTTTAAACAATCACCAGAGAGAGTACTACAAAGAATAATCATGCGCTCATGGCATAACTATTGTATGAAACTACTTTGCGCATGGATTCTGTGAGTATGAAGATAGAAAATTAGTAAACGTCATTCAAGGGTAGAATTGTGTCAGAATAATTCATCGAATATAATGAGATATTACAACTTGTCTTATCAATCCACTTAATTTTCAACGACCTTCTGCAGTACCACGTGTGAAACATTTGGATCCTCTTCTACCGCGATTTCCCCACAGTCCATGATTCAATACTGTGATCCAAACGCACATTGCCAGAAATGTCTTCCTCAGCCGGCCGTTGTAGCCGAGCGGTTCTAGGCGCTTCAGTCTGGAGCCGCGCGACCGCTACTGTCGCAGCTTCGAATCCTGCCTCGGGCATGGATGTGTGTGATGTCCTTAGGTTAGTTAGGTTTAAGTAGTTCTAAGTTCTAGGGGACTGATGACCTCAGATGTTAAGTCCCATAGTGCTCAGAGCCATTTTTGAAACGTGCTCGGGTTGTGAATTTGCGTGTTGTTTTCAGAACATGCGGTTATTATGGACATACTAGGCAGTGAAGGAGAAGCAGAAATATTAGACTGATCAGAAATATTAGACTGATCGTGAAGCTCCCTACCTGTAATATTTAAGCGAAGAGAGATAACCATTGTGTTGACTGAATCAGAAACTAGATGACTTGTTTTCCAGACGCTATATGTAACTGGACTAGCAAATCCGCTTCAGATCTTAACATATAAACACGACAGCAGAAAACGGTTTCCCAAATTCGGTTTTCGTCTTTCTGAAGATGTATCGCCCATAAACGCAGTGATTATGTGCTAAATCCATTTTAAGCAGACGGTACGTTTGTCGATCGATGATGTAAGAGAATAATTTTACTTGTATCAGTGCGTGTTTTGCTTATCTCTACGAGTACCGCCTATGGTGTCCTTGGCAAGCACGGGTGGTACTCGTACTGCCCTAGGGTGGGCGCTTCCGGGGGGTGGTGGGGGTTGTTCCAGGTGAGCGCCCGCAGGCGCGGGTGCATTGTCAGGGCGTTGGCACTAGAGTTGTGGTGATTCGTGAATGAGTCGTTCATTTGAACGACTCTACATAAAGAATCGTAAGAATCGAATCGTGATACGGACAAATCGTCGTTCAAAAGAATCGTAAGAACGATTGCGTCTTTCCGAGACGTGACGATTCCAAGTTCCAACGATACATCGATTCTTACAAGGGAACCTCCCCATCGCACCCCCCTCAGATTTAGTTATAAGTTAGCACAGTGGATAGGCCTTGAAAAACTGAACACAGATCAATCGACAAAACAGGAAGAAGTTGTGTGGAACTATGAAAAAAATAAGCAAAATATACAAACTGAGTAGTCCATGCGCAACATAGGCAACATCAAGGATAGTACAAGCTCAGGAGCGCCGTGGTCACTTGGTTAGCGTGAGCAGCTGAAGTACGAGAGGTCCTTGGTTCAAATCTTCCTCCGAGTGAAAATTTTAATTATTTATTTTCAGACAATTATTATCTGTCCGTCCGTCAGTCCGATGCGAGGTAACTGCGCCGTAGTATCGGGCAAGGAAGAAGAATCTTTTTACCCATTCGCCGAGTGTACAAGTTAGGTGGGTCGACAACATATTCCTGCCATGTGACGCATATGCCGTCACCAGTGTCGTATAGAATATATCAGGCGTGTTTACCTGTGGAGGAATCGGTTGACCTATGACCTTGCGATCAAATGTTTTCGGTTCCCATTGGAGAGGCACGTCCTTTCGTCTTCTAATCGCACGGTTTTGCGGTGCGGTCGCAAAACGCAGACGCTAAACTTATTACAGTAAACAGAGACGTCAATGAACAAACAGACAGATCATAAATTAAAGAAAAAAAGTAAACTTCTCACTCGAGGGAAGACTTGAACCAAGAACCTCTCGTTCCGTAGCTGCTCACGCTAACCACGGGACCACGGCGCCCCTGCGCTCACACTGTCCTTGATGTTCCCTATGTTGCGCATGGACTACTCAGTTTGTATATTTTGCTCTTTTCATAGTTCCACACAACTTCTTCCTGTTTTCTCGATTGATCTGTGTTCAGTTTTTCAAGACCTATCCACTGTGCCAACTTATAAGTAAATCTGAGGGGGCCGATGGGGAGATTCCCTTGTTAGTAAGCTATGCTTCGAAGGCAACTTCCGAATCATGCCGTGTCGTGCTGAATGATTACGACCGCCAAGTGCAGGATGCGTGTGAACCAACGAAGCTCGAAACGAACAAACGAAGTTCGTGGGCCGTAATATTAGGCTACCTGTGACAACCAAGCTGACACTTGGCGGTGGCTGACGGGAACGAGCGAAAAGGCATTTCCCATTTACTGTCGCTACCATCAGCCACCGCGCCGACATCAGCTTACTTTGCACGTGTAATACACGAACTAGTGATGGCAGAAACGATATACAGCGAGTACACAGCTCCCAATACACACGATTAAAATCAAGAAATCCAAGTATGATGAATAAATACGTACCTCTTATTTGTTGCAGATGCAATGCAAAACACACACACCTTTTTACACACGAGCAATAGCACTTGGATTATGTATTACATTTCGCGTATCTCGAATACGGCCCCAACGATTTGGATGAAAATTTGTATTTAGACTGTTTTTTGCTTTTTGAGTTCACCTACATAGTTCCATTCTTTCGTAAAAAGTCAATTCTACAATATATGTATATATACTACATAGTTCCATTCGTCTGTAGTTAGATACGTTCAAGCCACACAACCAAACTGGCATATCACGTAATTTTGCACCACCTCTCACACAAATCGACTCCTCTTTCCTGACATACTGAAATAAAACAATAGATGCAATCAAATCAAATGTGACCTTTCATCAATTAAGGCATTACACGTATAAATCGGGAATTACACTTGTAAAGTCATATGCATGTTTACTTATAAATAAACTATTTCTGGCATATCTTATCATGATACAGTTCGATTCTAACCCCATTGACAATTTCAGACATGTCCTGCCATCTGTGAGTAAGATGTATAACTTTTTGCATTCCGTAAGAATCGTGCCATCGCAGGCTAGGATGAATCGTGAGCGAATCGTAGGAATCGATTCGCAATGCGAGATTGAATCGTAGGAATCGAATCGAGTAAAAGAATCGTGTTGCCCAACTCTAGTTAGCACACTGGGGGCCGGTCAGCCGTGGGGGATCCTGCGTAGCGTTTCAGACACGCGCGCGCGGGCCAAGTTGCTGCGCGGTCATCTGATACCTCGAATGAGCGTGAATGGCTAACGTTAACGGAAAGAAATAGGCTCCACGACAGATGACATGTTATTGGTTTACAGTGAACATATATAGCGAGGTGGAACGTTTCGCCTGCGCGAGCGAAATGTTTATTCATTGACTTAGCGTTACTCTATGGCGAGCGAAGAACAGTAAGAAAATTGGAATGTGAAGGAATTTGTTACATAAGGACGTGTAGGAGGTGTGTGCAATGAAACAGTCATTATTAGCCGCCGTATTGTATAATTTGTGTTTTTTGAGATTCACAAGCGATATGTAACGTTAATGTGCAGTTTAGTAACGGCCGTAATACAGTCTGTTGCTTTTTGAAGTTAACTGCGCGTATTCAATTTTGAGCAAAGCATTCTCTCATGAACTATTATGTACTACAAGCTTGTACAGGACTTAGAACATTTGGTGGTCGATGTTTCTACATCTACATCTATATTTATACTCCGCAAGCCACCCAACGGTGTGTGGTGGAGGGCACTTTACGTGCCACTGTCATTACCTCCCTTTCCTGTTCCAGTCGCGTACGACTGCCGGAAAGCCTCCATGCGCGCTCGAATCTCTCTAATTTTACATTCGTGATCTCCTCGGGAGGTATAAGTAGGGGGAAGCAATATATTCGATACCTCATCCAGAAAGGCACCCTCTCGAAACCTGGACAGCAACCTACACCGCGATGCAGAGCGCCTCTCTTGCAGAGTCTGCCACCTGAGTTTACTAAACATCTCCGTAACGCTATCACGCTTATCAAATAATCCTGCGACGAAACGCGCCGCTCTTCTTTGGATCTTCTCTATCTCCTCCGTCAACCCGACCTGGAACGGATCCCACACAATACTCAAGTATAGCTCGAACGAGTGTTTTGTAAGCCACCTCCTTTGTCGATGGACTACATTTTCTAAGGACTCTCCCCATGAATCTCAACCTGGTAACCGCCTTACCATCAATTAATTTTATATGATCATTCCACTTCAAATCGTTCCGTACGCATACTCCCAGATATTTTACAGAAGTAACTGTTACCAGCGTTTGTTCCGCTATCATATTATCACACAATAAAGGATCCTTCGTTCTATGTATTCGCAATGCATTATATTTGTCTATGTTAGGGGTCAGTCGCCACTCCCTGCACCAAGTGCCTATCCGCTGCAGATCTTTCTACATTTCGCTACAATTTTCTAATGCTGCAACTTCTCTGTATACTATAGCATCATCCGCGAAAAGCCGCATGGAACTTCCGACACTATCTACTGGGTCATTTATATATACCGTGAAAATCAATGGTCCAATAACACTCCCATGTGGCACGCCAGAGGTTACTTTAACGTCTGTAGACGTCTCTCCATTGCTGTAGAACCTGCTTCAGTAACACGGTCAAAAGCACAGAGACAGTTTTCTCAGCTTAAAGGGACTCATTTCAACTCGAATGACCAATAGTGAATGGCAGTGTTCCAGTTCGAGAATAACCTATAGTTCTCTTTCTCTTACATTTCAAACCTTTTACAAGCTACCGTCGGAATCGTCAGCTGCTTCTCCACCACGACAGTGAGTTGTCTGCGTGTACGAAACTCCGTACGTTGTGGGGGTCGTCGACGTTGTAAGTATTATTGTACTTCGCAGACATACAAACAGACACAACACACTCTGGTTCAATAACATCCAGTTTAATATTACCAGATGAAAAACATTAATTTCTTCTTTTGAGTAGTAATGGGTAGCCTATAGTAGCTGCGCTTACTCGCGAGTGAGCTAAGGAGACATCCATTAATTAAGTGAGCTGAAAGTGTCTGGCAAGATCTCACCAAATCTCTTTTTTTAGGGGGGGGGGGGCGTTGCGGGGGCGCAATAAGAATCTCACGTTAAATTAATAAAACCGAGAAACCGCAGGGACGAATTCCTGACTGGAAATGAAGGAAAAAGGTCCGATGAATATGTGTCCTCAAATGCTTCGTTGCTATGGTAGATGGCACTGGCGTATGAAAGTTCATCTTACGACGTGCCGTCTGTTCCTTGTACGTTGCATGGTCTTATTCTGACATTTCCCAGAAATCACTTCTTTCACTTGATGGGTGCGGTAGCCGTTATTCCTGAATACGTTGCGTAGGTTGCTCATAAAATTTGGCGATACCTCTGTCGTGGCTGGCACTAACGGCTTCTGGGACAGTTTAATAAAGGAAGCTATTGAAATGAAAATTACCACAAACACCCTGAATAGAGACGGTGGCTTACAGCTCAGCGCTGCGTGGGATCCAGCGATCGCGCGGTTGAAGAGGGTACATCGAACTCCGACTCAAAACACGCCCATATATGGCAATGTCACGGTCACCAGTGACGTCACAGCCAGCAGCTAGCTTATGTAAGGCCGCAGCAACAGCCCACTGCCAGTCATACCACTTGACAATGGCCAAGGAGTGCTTGGCCGAAACCTCGTGTAGTTGTAATCAACTGACGCGGTTGGAAACCGAGAACATTTTATTCAATGTTACCGCCGCGAGACTCTTCATTCACACATCCGATCGCTCGTTCCAATACCGAGTAGTCTGTAGCGTACCTATGTTTGGTTTTTGTTGTGCAGCTGCTTGTGAGCAAATATACACGTTGGACGGCATAATGTGGCCAGAAAATCTCCTACCACATTAATTTCCAACAATAACAATTTGTTAGTGTCAGTATGGCACTGATCAAGACAAATCGATGTTATTATGTATTTATCTTTGAACTTTATGTACAATGTGCTTCAACAACGAAATCGTTAAAAGAGTGTGTTAGCCACACCTATCTAGAGAAATGACGTGTAACATACTATAAATGAGAGCATAATTATTAATTATACATAATGTGGCAGTGTTTATTGGGGCGTTCCATATTATGAGACTCCATGAGTTGATGGCTATGCGACCAGCTGGAGGTCCCAGAGTTCCTGTCGTGCAGCAACAAAATCCTTGTAGACCTCTGGGCTGGAGTACTGCTGGAACTTGTCCTCGTACCAGCCGCTGGCCCTTCTCGCGTTAAATTGGGCACTCTGGACCTGCGGGATCAGTTGCTGGAAAAACAACAGGGTTGTTAATAGGATACCAATCTAGTCCGTATATGTTCTCTAATATATATATATATATATATATATATATATATATATATATATATATATATATATATATATATATATATATATATAGTGAACGATATAGTGCCGACCGCTGTGGCCAAGCTGTTCTATGCGCTTCAGTCCGGAACCGTGCTCCGTCGCAGGTTCGAATCCTGCCTCGGTCATGGATGTGTGCGATGTCCTTAGGTTAGTTATGTTTAAGTAGTTCTAAGCCGAGGGGACTGATGACCTCTGTGGTGTCACCGCCAGACACCACACTTGCTAGGTGGTAGCCTTTAAATCGGCCGCGGTCCGTTAGTATACGACGGACCCGCGTGTCGCCACTGTCAGTGATTGCAGACCGAGCGCCGCCACACGGCAGGTCTAGTGAGACTTCCGAGCACTCGCCCCAGTTGTACAGCCGACTTTGCTAGCGAAGCTACACTGACAAATACGCTCTCATTTGCCTAAACGATAGTTAGCATAGCCTTCAGCTACGTCATTTGCTACGACCTAGCAAGGCGCCATTACCAGTGTATATTGAGATTGCACTTATGTATCATCAAGAGCGATGTACAACAATTATGGATTAAAGTTAAGTATTCCAGAAGCTATGTACTATTTTTGGCTACTCTAATTCCTTGTCATTTTCCAGACCTCACGCCAGCCTGCGTGAGCTTTAACGCGTGCATTTCGCCCTCCTCTAGCAACACGGTGTTGGCTCTTCTGCCTACACATCAACCTCAACGCCCCATACTGCTTAGAGCCATTTGAACCATTTGATATGAAGGTTGCGTTGTGCAGCTGATGACTAACTTTATATATAGTTAGTCCTCAGCTGCACTTTCCTGGTTTCGACGTTTTAAACTCTCATCTTCAGAAGCGAAGTAGGCTCCAAATCTTTGGTAAGTCAGTGTCAAAGTAAGAGTCGAATGTCTGTGTCCCACAAAGGATTGGCAAAAAAGTAGATATATAAAGCAAGTATGCTAAAACCGTATAAAGATTGATCAGAAGTAGTGAAACATGTTTGTTAAAACAAATGAAAAACATGGTTTATCTTAAGATCCACAACATACCTTTGCTGTAGAATCAATAAAACGATGTGAAATGGCTAAAAATATGTTTTGTGTGTGGTGACTGGCAAACAATTAACTGTAATATCTCACGTTTTACATAGTTACGTTCCGCGAAATCCAAACAATATACTGATGTCATAAAGAGTACTAAACACACCTATTTTACACGGTGGGAGCGCTAGTGTACATGTATTGCTCCTACTGCGAGAGGAGCATCAGTGTACAGTGTAAATATCTCTGTGCCACAGATTGCGATTTATATTAAGATACGGAAACTACAACCAGCAGCTACAATATCTGGTTCCGGAGATGATGAACATGTTTTCTGTTTTAAGAGTGTGTAATATCTTACCACTAACATACGTTAAGAGGTAGAATGTAAAATATTTCCAAAATGACTGTCTGACCTCATTCTTTCCCATTAATCAGATACTCATAATTCCCAGATAGTTTTCGCTGTTGCATCGCTCCACTGTATTTTAACAACAGATTTTACAGAACGACTAAAGACTTAGTCTCAAATTTTTTTGTGTATCTCTGTGCAAGTGTGAAGGCATGTGAGTGGTAATTTTACAGTGTGTATTAGTTTTACATTTCACATTTTGGCTATTGAAATGCAATTTTAAACATTTTAGTAATTCCTCTAAAATTTCTTTGGTAAGAGCTCTTATGACCTCACTGTTGACCGGCCTTGTACATAAAACTAACCAGTCATCCCAAACAATATTTTTGTTTATTCGCAATTGGTAGATACTCAGGATACATCAGTGCCGAGGGCCAACCAAACTAATCCGTGCAAGTTGGCCATTGCTTGCTGTAATTGGACATGTGTTTATAGTGAATGATATGTGCTGGATTTTGTGCGCTACCCACCGCTTCGCGCGTCTTCTTCATTATGCCCGCCAGTTGGCTGTTGGCGGCTGAGAGGCCGGTGTCCATCAAGTTGTTGACACAGGAACGCAGCTCCGAGAGTCCATTGCCGACCACCTCAGGCAGCTTGACGTATGGGTCCTCTCGGCTCCATTCGGAATACTCCACTCGACGCAGATTCCGACTGACCTGCGGTCATTGGGTATTATTGGCCTAGAATATATTTTACGCGCATTGCTATTTCGTGACTCATCAAAATACACTCCTGGAAATTGAAATAAGAACACCGTGAATGCATTGTCCCAGGTAGGGGAAACTTTATTGACACATTCCTGGGGTCAGATACATCACATGATCTCACTGACAGAACCACAGGCACATAGACACAGGCAACAGAGCATGCACAATGTCGGCACTAGTACAGTGTATATCCACCTTTCGCAGCAATGCAGGCTGCTATTCTCCCATGGAGACGATCGTAGAGATGCTGGATATAGTCCTGTGGAACGGCTTGCCGTGCCATTTCCACCTGGCGCCTCAGTTGGACCAGCGTTCGTGCTGGACGTGCAGACCGCGTGAGACGACGCTTCATCCAGTCCCAAACATGCTCAATGGGGGACAGATCCGGAGATCTTGCTGGCCAGGGTAGTTGACTTACACCTTCTAGAGCACGTTGGGTGGCACGGGATACATGCGGACGTGCATTGTCCTGTTGGAACAGCAAGTTCCCTTGCCGGTCTAGGAATGGTAGAACGATGGGTTCGATGACGGTTTGGATGTACCGTGCACTATTCAGTGTCCCCTCGACGATCACCAGTGGTGTACGGCCAGTGTAGGAGATCGCTCCCCACACCATGATGCCGGGTGTTGGCCCTGTGTGCCTCGGTCGTATGCAGTCCTGATTGTGGCGCTCACCTTCACGGCGCCAAACACGCATACGACCATCATTGGCACCAAGGCAGAAGCGACTCTCATCGCTGAACACGACACGTCTCCATTCGTCCCTCCATTCACGCCTGTCGCGACACCACTGGAGGCGGGCTGCACGATGTTGGGGCGTGAGCGGAAGACGGCCTAACGGTGTGCGGGACCGTAGCCCAGCTTCATGGAGACGGTTGCGAATGGTCCTCGCCGATACCCCAGGAGCAACAGTGTCCCTAATTTGCTGGGAAGTGGCGGTGCGGTCCCCTACGGCACTGCGTAGGATCCTACGGTCTTGGCGTGCACCCGTGCGTCGCTGCGGTCCGGTCCCAGGTCGACGGGCACGTGCACCTTCCGCCGACCACTGGCGACAACATCGATGTACTGTGGAGACCTCACGCCCCACGTGTTGAGCAATTCGGCGGTACGTCCACCCGGCCGCCCGCATGCCCACTATACGCCCTCGCTCGAAGTCCGTCAACTGCACATACGGTTCACGTCCACGCTGTCGCGGCATGCTACCAGTGTTAAAGACTGCGATGGAGCTCCGTATGCCACGGCAAACTGGCTGACACTGACGGCGGCGGTGCACAAATGCTGCGCAGCTAGCGCCATTCGACGGCCAACACCGCGGTTCCTGGTGTGTCCGCTGTGCCGTGCGTGTGATCATTGCTTGTACAGCCCTCTCGCAGTGTCCGGAGCAAGTACGGTGGGTCTGACACACCGGTGTCAATGTGTTCTTTTTTCCATTTCCAGGAGTGTATAACTGAGGTCACAAACCTTCGCTTGCTTTGCCTATTGAAGCCATTTTGCTATTCACTGGCAAGGGCCCTAATCAGCTGATGTATCCATTGTTTTGTTCATAACTTCAAAAATACAATTCAATATGGCAAGTCTGCTTGAAATGCCTACATTAGTTAAACAACATTCTGTTACTTGTTTTTTACTTGCTGAAGGAGAGCAGCCAGTGAATATATACTGTAAAATGTATAAAGTTTATGGTGAAGGTTCTATGAATGATGCAAAATTTTACAAGTGGCTAGAGCAGTTCAGAAATGGTCGCGATTCAGTGACTGACGACCACCGTTCTAGCTGACCAGTTGCAGTTTCAACTCCCTCACTTGAAAGTCGAATTGAAGAGATTCTACGTGCCGACCGCCGTGTGACTGTGGAACTGATAGCTGATAAAGTTGAAGTTAGTACTGGTGCAGTTCATACTATTATCTATAACAGGCTGAAATATCGCATAGCACGTGCAAGACGGGTCCCAAGGGAGTTGACGCGGCTACACAATGAAACAAGGTTGAGAGTGTGCACAGAGCTAAAGGAACATTATGAAAGCGAATGTGATCACTTCATCAACAAAATTTTAACTTGGGATGAAACTTGGATTCACTATTATGAGCCAGAATCAAAAAGACAAGCCGTGGAATGGAAGCACACCAACTCACCCGTCACGAAAAATTTCAAAACCCAAGCATCAGCAGGAAAAGCTATGTTGACGATGTTTTTGGATGCTGAACGTTCAGTTTTTTTGTGATTATCTCGAAGAGCAGCATACAATGAACAGCAAGTACTTCTCGGATTTGCCTTTAAACAAGGTGAAGGCAGGCATGACACAGAGAAGTGGGTCTCAGAGGAGAGCAGTGATTCTCCAGCAAGACAATGCGCTTCGTCATATTGCTCAATTAACTCGTGAAACCATCGCAAAAGGATATAGCACCTGGTGATTTCCATTCGTTTGGTGCACTGAAGGAAGCATTACGTGAGAAGAGGTTCCAGCACGAGCACGTGAAAAAGTTTGTGGGAAATTGGTTTCAACATCAAGATAAAGGGCTCTTTGCAGCCGGAATGGGAAAGCTCGTGGCCCATTGGAACAAGTGCATAATGTTAAAGGGGATTATGTTGAAAAGTAGAAAAAGTACTGTATTCTAAAAATAAACGCTATTATCTCCAGACTAATTTGCCTCTTTAATTGTCCGCAGCTCGTGGTCGTGCGGTAGCGTTCTCGCTTCCCACGCCCGGGTTCCCGGGTTCGATTCCGGCGGGGTCAGGGATTTTCTCTGCCTCGTGATGACTGGGTGTTGTGTGATGTCCTTAGGTTAGTTAGGTTCAAGTAGTTCTAAGTTCTAGGGGACTGATGACCATAGATGTTAAGTCCCATAGTGCTCAGAGCCATTTGAGCCTCTTTAATTATTGCATGACCCTCGTACATTTCACAAACCGCAGTGTACTAGGTAAAAGCAAGTATACGCGAAGTTCACTCTATAAAATTTTGTGCGCCGTTCTACTTCATTCGATGCAGCGAAGTAACTGTGATAAACATCGAAAATAATTTCAGTTCTACATCGAGCAAACCTATCGGGTTGTAAGATGTGCAAAAACTAAATTTTTTCAGCGTATACTACTAGTTTCAAGATCGGATGATCAGAATTTCGAACCGGATGGAAAGCCATCTCTCACCGCAAGTAGCAACATTTGACAGCATAATACCCATGACAAAGAGGCGGTGAGCACGGATCGCAAAGATCACGTTTGTAGCGGCGAAAGGACACACTTAGGATGACTCACCACATTCTGGACTATGCTCCTGCCTAGCTGTGCACTTTTTGAACTAGTCTGTTATTAAAAGAAATGGACTGATTGCTCCTCCATTGCCCACGTCACCACCACCATCAACGATCATAAACCGCGTTCTACCTATGCCAAATGTGACAGAATAGATGTGATACGTAGCATCGCTGTCTTGCGAAACAACCAGTGATTATTGTCAACCTTCTCAAAATCCATCACTAATGGGTGCGTGATCACGATGAAGCTCAGCAAACGAATTATAAGCAGTCAATTTCGAGGAGCACTGATGACCTAAGGTAGAATGAAGGAATTCGAGGCATGGTGAAAAAAATCATCTACGATAATTTTCACCTAATCTTCCATTTTCTGACGTTAAACGCTCACAGTATTCTAACTACTCATAGTTACTGGAATGCCATTATTTCAATAATAGAAACGTGTCACATCAATAGCGCCAGACATTACTCATTTGTGCACCGAAAATTTGAGAAACTTCTTTTGTTACTGATGGTGTGGCACTGATCAAGGCAGAAGAAAGTTATTATTTTTTTCGAAATGTGTGTAAAATTTGTTTTAACGAAAGCATTAAACGAGGGTGTTCCTACTAGTCGTACTGACTTAAACAAATAATTTTTTTAAGTATTGTAAATATAGCCATGAGTTTATTTCAGAGAGGTATTTAGACAGACAGGTCATAGGGAAGGTGACAGTAAAAACATTATGTGGCATACTTCATAATAATGGTGTATTTATTCAGATTTTACACGTAATGAGACTCCATTGATGGTTAGGCGACCAGTTGGAAGACCAAAAGTTCCTGTCGTGCAGCCACGAAGTCTTGGTTGACCTCTGGGCTGGAGTACTGCTGGAACTTGTCCTCGTACCAGCCACTGGCCCTTCTCGCATTGAACTGGGCACTCTGCACGTATGGGATGAGTTGCTGCAAAAACAACACGATTGTTGGTCGGGTGCTAGTCTTGTATCTCTCTCTCTCTCTCTCTCTCCCTCTCTCTCTCTCTCTCTCTCTCTCTCTCTCTCTCTCTCTCTGTCTCTCTCTCTCTCTCTCTCTCTCTCTCTCTCACACACACACACACACACACACACACACACACACACACACACACACACACGCACGCACACTTGTCTCTCTCTCTCTCTCTCTCTCTCTCTCTGTCACACACACACACACACACAATATTCATACTACCAGGTGGGAAGGTGTACAGCATTGTCTAGTATACATACCTATATAACCACAATATCCTTACTAACAGGTGGGGTGGTATGTAACAATGTCCAGAAATCGCTACTAGCCAAAACTGTTACGCTTTTAGCAGTTCAGGACTTGCTGTAATAGGCTTTGTGTTTACTGTGAATCATAAGTGTCGGAATTTCTGCGCTACCCACCTCTTCGCGCGTCTTCTTCATTATGCCCGCCAATTAGCTGATGGCGGCTGAGAGGCCGGTGTCCATCAAGTTGTTGACCCAGGAACGCAGCTCCGAGAGTCCATTGCCGACCACCTCTGAAACCTACAGTCATTGGGTATCATCACAAATGTATCCTACAATGTATTATTGATATATATTTATTGATGTTAACTGTCCCATCAAAATTTCATACCGACCATACCAACCAATTTGCTCTGATAACGCTAGGCAGTAGCAGACTAAAGTGTAGTGTAGTGCAATTTTTTGCAATCTTTTAATTTTGACGATGTTTACATTATTGCAGTGTCTGTGTTGTTCTGATTACGATGCAACTTCCTTTGTACATGCATGCATGTCCAAGGGAACAGACACTGCAGTGACAAGAGCTGTTACGAAACACATAAGTGAATCCACAGTTGCGAATATGGACTACCATCACCTGTAGAATGGAAAGACGCAATGAAAATTTGTGCCGCACTCGAACGCTGATTTCCAGATTATCGCGAGGGGTCGCCTTACCATTTGGCTATCCGTGCACGACCTTACCATCGTTTCATTTACTCAACCCTCAAGGTTGAGGATAAGTAAACATCAGCAAAAACGAGTATAAAATATACATATATTTTTAAATTACAAGTTTTAATTTATTGATGGTGTTGACACAATTAGAATCTATTTCCTTTCAAGAAGCACTTGGTGATGGATGGTCAGATGAAAATGATGATGATCATGATGATAGCAATAGTGTGATCCCCACTAAAACACCTGACATGAGACAGGACAGGTCAAATTTGGATGACGTAAATTGAGTGGTTATGTTGTAGTCTTAAATTATGAGGGATGTATGAAGAAGATTGTTTTGCATGTAAAGATGATATTAGGTTGTAGAGTAGGTGACGTTGAATGTACAGTTTGAGTATCAATGGCTGGCTGTACTTCTGAAAACAATAGGATGGAAAATGAAGAGGGTTCGTGATAGTGGGTAAAAATCAGGTAGACTGCGTTGGACACGGCCACTGTAAGTGGCTTCCAAAGTATGTGGCCGAGATCTACCCCAGTGAGAGGTAGCTGTGAAACTGCAGCTGCCTACCCAGCATTAAATGAGTTTCCTGATAAAGGGCTACTTGTAGGAGACTATAATTTATACGTGTTCTTAACCATTTTACTGCTTACCTGTGGGGTAGCTCTGCTGGTGGCTGAAGCTCCATTCTTTACAAGGGCGACCATCCGACGGTAGAGGGCGCCCAGGTACGGCAGTGCCGAGTCGTACGAAGTGGGTACCAGCTGCTCAGGGTGCAGTGCGAGGTACTCAAAGTGCTTGAAGTAGTTGCTCTCCTGCTGGTACAGCTGCCTGAGCGTCCTGGCGGCCATCATGTCCACGGTCATGCCCATGTCGGCGAGGTAGGCCTGCAAGGCGCTCTGCACCTGCTGTTTGACGGCGGTGGCGTTGCTGATGTAGAAGTAGACGCTGTGCTTTGGAAGGGGCAGGGGGGCCGTCGCGTTGGCGAACGCCTGGGGCAGGACATCCACGGCGGCTGCCGCGCTGGAGCCAGGAAACAAATTCAGGGTGGCATGTCCAGTCTCTTCTGATATCTATGAGTGTGATTCTGTATCCAAGGCCTCTCACTTACAGTAGATATACAGTTAAATAGATCAAGATTTTGGCTATGTGTTGTTCTGAGACGTTTTCCTCCCATGAGTGATAAATGTTTGTCTTCCCAGAGTACGTCCAAGTTGATAATTCCGTTTAAATCTACGATAGGTCTTTCTTTCTCTGGCCATGTGAGTTGGGCGGGCTGTTATAACTCCCTTCATTCCAGCCATTATCCCAGTAGGCAGAGATTGGATCTGATGGGGTTACAGTTTTGGGAGGGGTTTCAATAAAGAATTCTTGGAACCCTCAACCGGAAATGAGTTTTCGGGATTCCAAAGTACTGTCTGTATCGCACTGCTATTTATAGCTGTGTTCGTCTATCCCCACGTGCTACGCCCTTTGAAGGTGTACTGATATTCGGATCCCAAACTCTCCCTGTGTGAAGCGCACATTGTCTCCGGGTTTTTCCAGCTGTAGTGTGTGATAATCTTGAAGACGTTAGTAAATTTTCTTTCTCAGGCACAAACGCCCCTCCCCCCCTTAAATTGACACTTTCGCCCACTCTTTATTCTGATAGACACCTTAAGTACACTGTGCCAGATACTTGCCGTGGCACAGTACTGGTTTCGTCGCATTTCATTCGAAGCATTGCTCAGACTCAGCTGATTTGCTTGGCGTTTTCATTCTGGTATGTCTTTGATGATGTTTCTTGGATATCACTTCCACTGAACAGTCTGCCCTCACGTAAGACATGCCACATCCACACTGCCTGGAACACAATCGTCAACTGATATATGGCAGAGAGTAGTGAATAAAAGATGTTGCCCTGAACTGATAATGCGCGTTCAGCAGAGGCATGATGTTGTAATATGAAGTGTTAGTGTGCTACGTCAGACTCGCCCTGGAAGACGGCCAAGAAGGCGGCAGCAGCGATGAGAGCTCGGACGGCCATTGTGTCTGCAGGATTGACGAGTGTGAAGATGCTCTCCTGGACGTGTCTACATGTACCGTACCCTAGGCTGGAACGTGCGTCATCACTTATCGATAGCGTTGTGGTAATCACGAGATGTCAGGTCTGTTCTCACAGATTATGTGAAGATTACAAAATCGCACTCGAAACGTAGTCTGCTATGAGATATATTTTTTTATCACTTCGCAGATGTTTACCTGAGATGAAAATCAGGCATTATATATGGTAATCTGTGAATGAACATCACGTGCGTGATAATTTTTATAGATTACTATTTTGAGAAATAATCAGCTGCAATCTTCAACGATTGACGGGCCGGCCACACTTCAGACATGAAACCCAGATCAAGAGGGTTTCTTTGTAGGCTTTAACGTATTGATTGACGTAATTTAGCATTTTCTAATATATAGTTCTGTCCGAAAACAAGTGGCACCTCGGAATTTTACTTTGTGACGCGAACCCTATTTTCAGCTCGATATCATAAATATTTCCGACTATCATCCACTCCAAAAGTTCGAGGTTTTGATGTTATCTTAATAATCTGTTTATTGACGTGCACTCATCCGTCATTTAGGGGGAAATCAACACTGTGCGTGGGAAAACAAGAAGCAGACAACGAATTATTTTTCAACAGATACCAAAGTCATTGACGTAGCTTCCGACTGACGAAATTACCAGTTGACGCAAATATCGAAAGACTGATTCTACTTAAATATAAAAACGGGAAAGCTGAATTCATTGATCCCTAAAGTACACCATTTCTTCTAAAATTATTAGCTTGTTGCCGAAAATGTGACTTTCTGAAGCAAATTTGTCAAACATATTCCTGTGCGTTCTCCTTACCATAGTTCATGGCTGGTGTATTCCAAGCAAACCCTGTGAGACCACTCATGTTCCAAATTTATGTGAAAAAGAACCGCTACTACTCCGAATGAGATTTTTACTCCGGAGCGGAGCGTGCACTGATAAGAAACTTCCTGGCAGATTAAAAATCCGCCCCATGACCCCTCTTGAAGCTCATCGTTGACCCCTTTACTCAGTTTTTTTACAAGGACAGCAGACCCTCTGACAGAGCACACTGAGGTACCGCGCCGTCATTCTACACTTCACAGTAGCTCGTGTGCGAAGCATGCAGAACGAGCACTCCTGGAAGGAAGGAGATTGCGGAGACATGGCTTAGCCACAGCCTGGGGAATGTTTCCGGAATGAGATTTTCACTCTGCAGAGGAACGTGTGCTAACATGGAACTTCGAGTCTCGGCCCGGCACGCTGTTTTAATCTGCCAGGAAGTTTCCCACGACGCTGTTTTCACGCTGCGGTAGTGTTTGTGTTGTAATGAAAATTCTTCACAGATCTGAAACGTTCCGTGCAAAGGCTGGAACCTACACCCTCGCTGGAAGGAGAATTGAGAATTACGTGCTACATCTACATCAAGATGTACGTCTCCTCTCCACCAGCCACTTTATGGCACGTGGCGGATTGTATTTGTGTACCACTGCCGTTTCCCCATTTCCTCTTCCACTCGCAAATGGGGCCCAGGAAGGATTAATGGTAAATAAAAAAAAAAGAAAACGAACCACCACAACTGTATCAAGAAAGAAAATTATTTCAAAGGTCTAGTTTCGGCACAACACTTATGCCACCTTCAGGTCGGCTATGAACGAAAACAGCTCCATTATTTCTTGGCCCACGTATCGTAGGACCCTAATAATACTGCACTCTTGCTCATAAATTAAGGATAATGCTGACACGGTGGCGCTGGCAGCAGTCCACATACACAGAGGTGTGTTGGCGCATGTCACAGTACGGTGCTGCGAGTAAGTGTGTAGACGTTTCCAGACGTGTTAATGGTGACAGTGTGTTGAAAATGGGTAGAATACTAGGGCGATTGGAGGCTGGTCTAACACAGCAGGTCGTAGATCGGGCCCTCCGCGTGCCACAAAGTGTGATCTCAAGATTGTGGCAACGATTCCAGCAGACAGGAAACGTGTCTAGACGCTACAGTACGGGACGTTCACAGTGTACAACAGCACAAGAAGACCGATATCTCACCATCAGTGCCCGCAGACGGCCACGGAGTACTGTAGGTAGCCTTGCTCGGGACCTTACCGCAGCCACTGGAACTGTTGTCTCCAGACACACAGTTTACAGACGACTGAATAGACATGGGTTATTCGCCCGGAAACTTGCAAGGTGTGTTCCACTGACCCCTGGCCACAGGAGAGCGCGTATAGCGTGGTGTCAGGAATACAGTACATGGTCATTGGCACGGTGGTCCTAGGACCCAGATACCAACCCCTTAATGTCCTTGAAAGGGACCTGTATGGAGGTCGTGGTTTGATGGTGTGGGGTGGGATTATGATTGGTGCACGTACACCCCTGCATGTCTTTGACAGAGGAACTGTAACAGGTCAGGTGTATCTGGACGTCATTTTGCACCAGTATGTCCGCCTCTTCAGGATTGCAGTGGGTCCTAACTTCATCCTCATGGACGATAACGCACGGCCCCACTGATATGCCTCGTGGAGGAGTACCTTGAAACAGAAGATAGGCGAATGGAGTGGCCTCCAGACCTAAACCCCATCGCGCACGTCTGGGATGCTCTCGGTCGACGTATCGCTGCACGTCTTTAAACCGCTACGACACTTCAGGAGCTCCGACACGCTCTGGTGCAGGAATGGGAGTCTGTACCCCAGCAGCAGCGCGACCACCTGATGCAGACTATGCGAACCCGTTGTTCGGCCTGTGTACGTTTGCATGATTATCATATCCCATATCAATGTTAAGGCACATGCGCAGGAAACAGTGGCGTTTTGTAGCTCTGGTGTTTCGGGACGGTTTTCTCAACTTCTCACCAATAACGTGGACTTACAGATCTGTGCCTATGCTATTAGCGCCAGTTTGTGTGGCACCACATTCTGCAACTATCCTTAATTTATGAGCACGAGTGTAGTTTTCGTCGACTGCATACAACGTGTTGTCATGTGGTAGATCATTTTCTTCATTTGTATCATCAGCCACCGTCCTAAGTCCGCGAGATCGGCGAATTCCCAGGAGGATTGACGGTACATCTCCGCTTAAGCTAGAATATCTGTTATTTTCCCGCCGGTGTCTTTTCAAGATACATACATATCTATCAGACACATTGGTCGAGTGTTCTAGGAAGCTACGCTGTAGGCACTGAAGCGGTAAAGCACGGCGTGAGGCAGAACGGGTCTCCCACTGGCGCTGATGCCTGACCACCTCCGTGACGATTTCGCGCCTGATAAACGGACCTGTGACGAAATACGCTGCTTTTTCTTTGGATCTTACCTAATTCCTCTGTCAGTCCTGTCTACTTCGGATCGCAGACTGACGAGCAAGGCTCTTGTATCGATTCGAACAACGGTTTTGTAAGCTACCTCTTTTATGAGCGGACTACGCCTCCTGTGGATTGTTACAGTGATTCTCTGTCCGGCATCTACCTTACCTGCCAATACTTTTGTGTGGCCGTTGCGCTTTAAATCGCTCGATACGCGTACTTGCAGGTACTTATTTTATTGCTGTGACCGCTTCCAGTCCTCCCTCGGGCATGGGTGTGTGTGTTTGTCCTTAGGATAATTTAGGTTAAGTAGTGTGTAAGCTTAGGGACTGATGACCTTAGCAGTGAAGTCCCATAAGATTTCACACACATTTTGAACCGCTTCCAGTTGTAACGTTCATTTAATTAAATTTTTTTATTAAAATACTGTAGTGTAACCTACTTTAAAGAACTTATTGAATGGATGGGTAACTGTGGAATGGAGACAAAACTGGAGTTATCGGCCGGCCACTGCGGCCGAGCGGTCCTAGGCGCTTCAGTCCGGAACCGCTCTGCTGCTGCGATCGGATATTCGAATCCTGCCTCGGGCATTGATTGTGTGATGTCCTTAGGTTAGCAGGGCGGTGTGGCCGAGCAGTCCTAAGCGCTTTAGTCCGGAACCGCGCCGCTGCTGCGGTCGCAGGTTCGAATCCTGCCTCAGGCATGGATGCGAGTGATGTCCTTAGGTTAGTTAGGTTTAAGTAGTTCTAAGTCTAGGGGACTGGTGACCTCAGATGTTAAGTCCCATAGTGCTTAGAGCCATTAGAACTATTTTTGGAGTTATCGTGTAGCGTGTTATAGCTGCGAGTGGTGTGCTTACTCTGTATTATCATTACCAAACCTTATACGAACTGATTGGGCAATGCAACTCCCAATACCAATAAAGAAATGCAGTCACTGCCAAATGCATTCAGCCCCTTAGGCGCTGAATTGTCTGGCTCTGTTCAAAACTGATAACTTTGGTCCCTGTGTTTACAGAAAACAAATTAAATTGTCTTACCTCTAAAGCAGCAACGGTGGAACGCGATGTATTCTGGTCTCTCATAAAAAAAAAAACATATAAATATGCTAGCTACAGGCTCAGCGGTGTGCAGTGCTGGCCGTAATACGCTGAAACGCACATAAAATTCTTTTGGCTGATAAATGAAGACATTCAAGTAAAATCCAACGTCTTTCAGAAACATACGACCTGGAGATGTGGGCGGTACTGAGTGTGGTGAATTACTTACACTGATATTTTATTGAAACTGGCTTTTCAAAACATCCGACAATTGACATTACAGTACTGAGAAGAATTGCATCCTTTTTTTTACTAACTGTGTAACAAACAGTGAGACTTCTACGGCACGTATTATCAAAACTCACTATAAAAGCATAAATATAAATCATCAAATTACATATACCAGTGTTAACAAATAAACATTACAAAAGGGAGATATCTAACGAGCCTTTACATCAAATCAGATTACGTACATTCTGGGGTTACGTAACAATTATAAATTATCACACAACTCATCTGTACTAACGCGCGGGAAAAAATAAAGTCATAATTATTTAACATCTTTACCTTGTTTGCCTGAACACTTCTGTTTCCATGTTCTCGTAATTCCTACATTAATGTAACACTTGGTGCCTTCGCAGAGCTCGCCACGAAAATTGCCTACTCAATCCTCTTTCGCTGACAGGCAGCTACCTACAACTGTGCGCCAAGCGCTCTCTTCAACACTACAATCTCAGACCAGAAACAGTACCTCTGGTAATGGCAACTGGAATCACTCAACAGAGGAAAGTCCGCTGGACCTGACGGGATACCAATTCGATTCTACACAGAGTACGCGAAAGAACTTGCCCCCCTTCTAACAGCCGTGTACCGCAAGTCTCTAGAGGAACGGAAGGTTCCAAATGATTGGAAAAGAGCACAGGTAGTCCCAGTCTTCAAGAAGGGTCGTCGAGCAGATGCGCAAAACTATAGACCTATATCTCTGACGTCGATCTGTTGTAGAATTTTAGAACATGTTTTTTTCTCGAGTATCATGTCGTTTTTGAAAAGCCAGAATCTACTATGTAGGAATCAACATGGATTCCGGAAACAGCGATCGTGTGAGACCCAACTCGCTTTATTTGTTCATGAGACCCAGAAAATATTAGATACAGGCTCCCAGGTACATGCTATTTTTCTTGACTTCCGGAAGGCGTGCGATACAGTTCCGCACTGTCGCCTGATAAACAAAGTAAGAGCCTACGGAATATCAGACCAGCTGTGTGGCTGGATTGAAGAGTTTTTAGCCAACAGAACACAGCAACACAGCATGTTGTTATCAATGGAGAGACGTCTACAGACGTTAAAGTAACCTCTGGCGTGCCACAGGGGAGTGTTATGGGACCATTGCTTTTCACAATATATATAAATGACCTAGTAGATAGTGTCGGAAGTTCCATGCGGCTTTTCGCGGATGATGCTGTAGTATACAGAGAAGCTGCAGCATTAGAAAATTGTAGCGAAATGCAGGAAGATCTGCAGCGGATAGGCACTTGGTGCAGGAAGTGGCAACTGACCCTTAACATAGACAAATGTAATGTATTGCGAATACATAGAAAGAAGGATCCTTTATTGTATGATTATATGATAGCGGAACAAACACTGGTAGCAGTTACTTCTGTAAAATATCTGGGAATATGCGTGCGGAACGATTTGAAGTGGAATGATCATATAAAATTAATTGTTGGTAAGGCGGGTACCAGGTTGAGATTCATTGGGAGAGTCCTTAGAAAATGTAGTCCATCAACAAAGGAGGTGGTTTACAAAACACTCGTTCGACCTATACTTGAGTATTGCCCATCAGTGTGGGATCCGTACCAGATCGGGTTGACGGAGGAGATAGAGAAGATCCAAAGAAGAGCGGCGCGTTTCGTCACAGGGTTATTTGGTAACCGTGATAGCGTTACGGAGATGTTTAACAAACTCAAGTGGCAGACCCTGCAAGAGAGGCGTTCTGCATCGCGGTGTAGCTTGCTCGCCAGGTTTCGAGAGGGTGCGTTTCTGGATGAGGTATCGAATATATTGCTTCCCCCTACTTATACCTCCCGATGAGATCACGAATGTAAAATTAGAGAGATTAGAGCGCGCACGGAGGCTTTCAGACAGTCGTCTTCCCGCGAACCATACGCGACTGGAACAGGAAAGGGAGATAATGACAGTGGCACGTAAAGTGCCCTCCGCCACACACGGTTGGGTGGCTTGTAGATGTAGATGTAGATGCGGTTGTGCACAGTCAGCGATCCGCATTATAGAGTCCATCACAGACATACCAAGATTATAACATAACAGTTTCGTTTTAGTCTATATTAATATGCCGTTGTAATAGGGGTTGACATCAACTTGCCAGTTATAGATTGGGAGTGTTATGCCATCAAAACTGGTGCCGGAGACAGGGATTCCTGTGGCATGTCCTAGATGTCTTGTCCGAAAATTACCTGGAGCAGATAGTTAGAGAACTAAATCGTGAGCGTAACGTCTTAGACCCTCTGACAACAAACAGACCTCGACTTACCGAATCAGTTAACGGAGAGGAAGGCATCAGTGATCATAAGGCTGTGACAGCATCTATGACGACGGAGCCTACAAGGAATGTTAAGAAACGTAGGAAGATATATTTGCGCAGCAAGGATGACAGGATACAAATTTCAGAATATCTCAGCAGTCAGCATCAATTATTCGGTGATGGGGACCAAGGTGTGGACAACAAATGGAAAAAAATTCAAATGTATCGTTTAATATGCACTAGACAACTATGTTCCGAGTAAGGTTTTAAGGGATGGAAAAGATCCACCATGGTTTAAAAACCGTGTCAGAAAAGCGCTACGTAAACAAAGAGCACTTCATCTCAGATTCAAGACAAGTAAAAACCTAAAACGCTGAGCGAAGCGAAAATGAGCGTAAGGAGAGAAATGAGAGAAGCGTTCAATTATTTTTAAAGTAAGAGATTTTAGTCGTATGTAAAATAAGTTCAAATGGTTCAAATGGCTCTAAGCACTATGGACTTAACATCTGAGGTCATCAGTCCCCTAGACTTGGAACTACTTAAACCTAACTAACCTAAGGACATCACACACATCCATGCCCGAGGCAGGATTCGAACCTGCGACCATAGCAGCAGCGCGGTTCCGGACTGAAGCACCTAGAACCGCTCGGTCACAGCGGCCGGCTGTAAAATCAGTAAGTGGGTCAAAATCATCTATTCCTTCTCTCAGCGACCACACCGGCACCGTAACGAAAGACAACAGTGAGAAGGCCGAAATACTGAATTCGGTCTTCCGAAGTTGTTTCACCGCGAAAGATCGTAGCACGTACCTCCTTTGAATCGTCGTGCGAACATTGAAATGACAGATATTGAGATAATCGGCGCGGAATTGAAAAGCAGCTACAATCGCTTAGTAGTGGAAAAAGAGTCAGGACCAGATGAGATACGTTTAAGATTCTATAAAATCATGCGAAAGAACTTGCTCCTCTTCTAGCAATAATTTATCGTAGATCGCTTGAGCAACGAAAGGTACCTAATGGATGGAAAAAAGCGCAGGTCATTCCCGGTTTCCAGAAAGGCCGTAAGACAGATCGACACAATTATAGACATATATCTTTGACGTCAATCTGTTGTAGAATTATGGAACATGTTTTATGTTCAAGAATTGTAAAATAAACGTCTCCTTTATAAAAATCAACATGGATTCCGCATAGACCCTGCGAAGCTCAGCTCGATCTTTTCCTCCATGAGATCCACAGCGCAGTGGAGAAAGGCGCTCAGGTTGATGCCGTGTTCCTTGATTTCAGTAAAGCATTTGACACCGTCCCACACTGCCATTTGATGAAAACAATACGAGCTTACGGAATATCGGAGCAGACTTGCAGTTGGGTTCAAGACTTTCTTGCAGATGCAACTCAATACGTCGCTTTTAACGGAACTAAATCGACAGAATAAAGATAATGTCCGGAGTACCTCAGGGAAGTGTGATGGGACAGTTGTTGTATAGAATATATATAAATGATCTAGCAGAAAGCGTCGGATGCTCTTTAAGGCTATTCGCAGATGATGCAGTTGTCTATACCAAAGTAGCAACACGAGAAGATGGCAATAATTTGCAGAACGACCTGCAGAGAATTGATGAATGGCTCTGGCAGTTGATCCTGAACATAAGTAACATAGGAAAAGAAATCCACTACAGTACAGCTACACTATTGATGACAAACAGCTGGAGACAGCGTCTGCTGTAACATATCTAGGCGTAAGTATCCAGAGCGACCGTAAGTGGAACGACCACATAAAACAAATAGCGAGAAAAGCAGATGCCAGACTCAGATTCACATGAAGAATCTTAAGGAAATGTAACTCATCCATGAAAGAAATGGCTTATAAGGCTCTTGGTCGCCCGATTCTTCAATATAGTTCATCTCTCTGGGATCACTGTCAAGTAGGACTAACAGAGGAGGTAGAGAAGATCCAACGAAGAGGGGCGCATTTCGTCGCAGGATCGTTTAGCTGGCGAGAGAGCGTTACGGAGATGCTAAACAAACTCCACTGGCAGACGTTACAAGAGAGGCGTTGTACATCACAGAGAGATTTACTATCAAAATTTCGCGACAGCACTTTTCAGGAGGAGTCGGACAACATATTGCTACCACCCCCCCCCCCCTCCCTCCGCCGGCCGGAGTGGCCGAGCAGTTATAGGCGCTACAGTCTGGTTCGAATCCTGCTTCGGCATGGATGTGTGTGATGTCCTTAGGTTAGTTAGGTTTAAGTAGTTCTAAGTTCTAGGGGACTGATGACCTGAGAAGTTAAGTCCCATAGTGCTCAGAGCCATTTGAGCCCCCTCCACCCCCCCCCCCCACCCCCCCGATACATCTCGCATATTGACCACTAGGAGAAAATTCGAGAAATTAGAGCCAATATAGAGGCTTACCGACAATCATTCTTCCCACGCACTATTCGCGAGTGGAACAGGGTTGGAGGGATCCGATAGTGGTACCGAAAGTACCCTCCGCCACACAACACTACATGGCTTGTGGAGTATGGCGTAGACGTAGAATATTATTATCATATTCGGGTGCCACATACAAGTGTGCCCCACCAGCCTCCTTTCACAGTGAACGTTGTTTAAAGAGTAATCGGCCATTAACTGCCAACACCGACACCGAAGCTCTATCCTCTATTGGTCTTCAGGCATTTTGCTACGAGGGCAGTTCAATAAGTAATGCAACATATTTTTTTTTCTCGGCCAATTTTGGTTGAAAAAACCGGAAATTTCTTGTGGAATATTTTCAAACATTCCCGCTTCGTCTCGTATAGTTTCATTGACTTACGACAGGTGGCAGCGCTGTACGGAGCTGTTAAAATGGCGTCTGTAACGGATGTGCGTTGCAAACAACGGGCAGTGATCGAGTTTCTTTTGGCGGAAAACCAGGGCATCTCAGATATTCATAGGCGCTTGCAGAATGTCTACGGTGATCTGGCAGTGGACAAAAGCACGGTGAGTCGTTGGGCAAAGCGTGTGTCATCATCGCCGCAAGGTCAAGCAAGACTGTCTGATCTCCCGCGTGCGGGCCGGCCGTGCACAGCTGTGACTCCTGCAATGGCGGAGCGTGCGAACACACTCGTTCGAGATGATCGACGGATCACCATCATACAACTCAGTGCTCAACTTGACATCTCTGTTGGTAGTGCTGTCACAATTGTTCACCAGTTGGGATATTCAAAGGTTTGTTCCCGCTGGGTCCCTCGTTGTCTAAACGAACACCATAAAGAGCAAAGGAGAACCATCTGTGCGGAATTGCTTGCTCGTCATGTGGCTGAGGGTGACAATTTCTTGTCAAAGATTGTTACAGGCGATGAAACATGGGTTCATCACTTCGAATCTGAAACAAAACGGCAATCGATGGAGTGGCGCCACACCCACTCCCCTACCAAGAAAAAGTTTAAAGCCATACCCTCAGCCGGTAAAGTCACGGTTACAGTCTTCTGGGACGCTGAAGGGGTTTTTCTGTTCGATGTCCTTCCCCATGGTCAAACGATCAACTCTGAAGTGTATTGTGCTAATCTTCAGAAATTGAAGAAACGACTTGAGCGTGTTCGTAGGCACAAAAATCTGAACGAACTTCTCCTTCTTCATGACAACGCAAGACCTCACACAAGTCTTCGCACCCGAGAGGAGCTCACAAAACTTCAGTGGACTGTTCTTCCTCATGCACCCTACAGCCCCGATCTCGCACCGTCGGATTTCCATATGTTTGGCCCAATGAAGGAGCAATCCGTGGGAGGCACTACGCGGATGATGAAGAAGTTATTGATGCAGTACGACGTTGGCTCCGACATCGACCAGTGGAATGGTACCGTGCAGGCATACAGGCCCTCATTTCAAGGTGGCGTAAGGCCGTAGCATTGAATGGAGATTACGTTGAAAAATAGTGTTGTGTAGCTAAAAGATTGGGGAATAACCTGGTGTATTTCAATGCTGAATAAAACAACCCCTGTTTCAGAAAAAAAATGTGTTGCATTATTTATTGAACTGCCCTCGTACAATTCTCTTGCGTTGCTACTTTTCTGTAAATAACAACATTACTGCCCTTCAGCCTCGTGGAGATGCTGACGTCGTCTGCTAAGTCATGTAGGTACATATTGTGAACGATTTACCGTGTTAATAAAGAAACATCAACCCTTAAAAATGGCATTGTCATGAAAATTAATAACGTATTTCCTACAAAGGGGATATCGTTCAATTTAGATAAAATACAATACCGGATACTCAGTAAAGGGCAAAGCATGTCGACACCATTAGGAACACAAGAAGACAAATCATTAAATAAAAGAGAGCGTTCTTAAGTCTTGGGTGTTTACACAGTTGAGAAACTGAACTAGAAGCCACTTCTAACAGATCCTCATAGACGCCAAAGTTTGCATTACGGGTAAAAATCAGATTTTTTGAAATTCAGATATCAAAAATTCTGATTACTTTTCTCATTTTCATTCACGAATGTCTTACGAGAAATGGCAACATGATAAAATTTATCACTTCAAGATGGAGCTTCACTATTAATGGAGCAACAAATTCATTACTATGTTAATTGTTTTGGCAGCCATAACAAAGAGAGGTCAGATTCCTTTTTCCTCTTAACTTCCTGCTGCTATGGCTGCTCCTCACATCCTTGAGGAAAATGTATGTAGCATTATTGGTGTGATGCGTCGCGCCACAATTTGCTCTCCTGTGCCAGGCTCTTCAACTCAGAGTATTATTTGCTGGTTGTATTCCAATCTCCGTCTTACTCTACAATTTTTATCCTCCGCACCTCCGTCTAGTTCCACGGAAGTTATTCCCTGATGTCTTAACACATGTCCTATCATCCTACCCGTTCATTTTGTACGTGTTTTCCATATATTTCTTTTTTCGCAGATTGTGCTGAGAAGCTCTTCATTCCTTATCTTTTCGTTCTATAGCACTCAATACAGGGTGACAATTACTGAACTGTATGAAAAAAACGTAAATTTGTTACGAACTGCGGCGTGCACACACCTTGTTCAACATGTAAACGTCACAACAGGTATTCGGATTTAGATCATTACATGTTCGATATGCCTGCCCTCATTGACGATGATGTGGCGCAGACGAATGGCGAAATTGTACATGAGCCGCTCAAATGTCGGAACATCGGTGATATCGATGACTTTCTGAATGGTTGTTTTCAGCTCAGAAATGGTTTCGGGGTTATTGCTGTACACCTTGTCAAATATAACCCCCAAATATGAGTCCCATATATTTAGGTCCATAGAATATGGTGGCCAATCGAGGCTGATGCCAGTGGATCTGGGTACACCAAAGCCAGATTGCTCCTCTAGGACATCACTCTCCTGCTTCGAGGGGGTCGGCCTCCATCTTGCATGAAACACATCTCGTCGAAATACAGGTAACTTCGGATAATGTAGATGAAACCATTTTCCAAAACCTTGACGTACCATCAAGGAATATCGCACCGATTATTCCGTTACTGGACACTGAACACAACACAGTGCCCCGGTTGAGGCTGAAGAGACTTATCTATCGCGAAATGCCAATTCTCAGTCCCGAAAACGCGCCAATTTTGCTTCTTGACGAACCTGTGCATACGAAAGTGGCCGCAATAACAAGGTGAGTGCGCGTACGCATACTAATTCCGATCATGCCCCGCGGCAAACCGTGCGGTTTGAACTTGATAACGCAAACCGCTGAGAAGTTAATTGTCTCTCTGTATACACAACTCTCTCCATCGACTGCTAATTGTATGGAAACCGACAGACTTCTCAGACGATTTATGCCTTTCACGATTCTGATTTCTCCATTTCTGAGGCCGCTTAAGAAGAATGAGCTGAGGATACACTGAAGCACCGTTAGGATCAACGAAGGAGAAATTACTGAGAGGGAACAGAAAGAATCCGCCGAGGTCTGTATAAGAAAGTTATCGAGTCCGTATTTCGGCCACTTAGGAAAATGAGAAACCACCTCGATAGCGTGAAAGATGACCTCGGCCTTCGTTCACCTGGGCTCCATAACATTCAGTGCTTCTGTGAAAAATTTAACGTACGACAAACGCAGAGCTGTGTGCCCCTGCGTTACACTGAACATACACACAACATAAGACTGGGGCAGGGGAATAGAATTGAGTGGCCGAGCACAACGTAACGGAAGATCAGAAGTTCGACGTGGAGAAGACGCCGGTCGTCTGCTCAGCTGCAGGCAACTCAGATACGAGTGTCGACAAATCTTATGAGTCGAGATAAGAGTTTTGCCCAGAGCGCGGGTTGGTAGCCACCCTTTGACGAAGTAAGATGGAAGAGGCAGCTGACCGCATCGCCTATGGAAGCGATGGAGAGCGGAAACCTGTTACCAGCTATGTAACCTATCAGTTGGACTGCTGCTGAAATGGAGAATATTTTAAATGCCCGCCACTGATATCCATACTGCCTGACTAAGAAAAGAAAGCAGCCAAACGAGGAGGGGGCGATGGAGGGGGTAGGAGGAGGAAGAAACGAAATGAAACTTCACGGATAGAAAGGCTATGTTGTGTTATTCCATTGATTACAATATCCAGTCACATTTACAGACAACTTGGCCGTATGAGCCCCCCTCTCAGTTTGAGGCTGCGTCCAAAAAAAAAGTTGGAATGTGTGTGAAATCTTATGGGACTTAACTGCTAAGGTTATCAGTCCCTAAGCTTACACACTACTTATCCTAAATTATCCTAAGGACAAACACACACACACCCATGCCCGAGGGAGGACTCGAACCTCCACCGGGACTAGCCGCACAGTCCATGATTGCAGCGCCCTAAACCGCTCGGTTAATCCCGCGCGGCAGGCTGCGTCCCCTTTGGCTTTGATCCAGGCCCTGTTTCGGTTGCTAAGGATCTCGTAAAGCCGTCCTGTAGCGAGCTAGCCCCCAACTGATGTAAGTGGTCCATAGCATTCTGGATACTGACACTGGGTTTGAGTTGGTGTCCGAACCCCATACATGCCCCACCAGGGACTTATCTGGAGATCTTCTTAGGCACAGCAAACCTCATCATCACGGAGGTAGAAAACAGAGACACGTGCCTTATGTGGCCGAGCATCGTCGTCTTGAAAAATGGTACCATGAAACCGTCGCATCAGAGGTGGCACTTGAGGACGTGGATGCTGTCAGAGTCCCGTCAGTCACTACCAGCCGTGACCTAGATTAATATCCGATATTGCCCCACACCATGACGTCAGGAGCAAACTAATACTGTTGTGACTCTAGTGAACAATGGACGAATGTGTCCTTCCCACGTCGCCACCAAACAGGCAGATGATGGTCATCTAGGGTAGTGCATAAGCACTGTTCGTTGCTCAGGACAATGCCACACCTTTCATTAGCACCCATTCTTCACGGACACGGCATTGATACAAACACATCCGTTTGTGTTGCATTGGTAACTGCAACCTACACAGGGGACAGTGAGTCCCCAGATGGTTCTAATGGCTCTGAGCACTATGATTCAAAATGGTTCAAACGGCTCTGAGCACTATGGGACTTAACTTCTGAGTTCATCAGTCCCCTAGAACTTAGAACTACATAAACCTAACTAACCTAAGGACATCACACACATCCATGCAGGATTCGAACCTGCGACCGTAGCGGTCGCGCGGTTCCACCCTATAGCGCATATAACCGCTCGGCCAACCCGGCCAGCTAAGTCCCTAGACTGGCTTCTGCTAATCCCTGACAAATGGCACAGGATGACACAGAAAGTTTCAGGCAGAGCATTACGTGATCTCAGATGACAGACGTAGCTGTGAAGAGTTACAATGTGCTTAGTGAACGGTACAGGGTTTCTCCCTTGTGATGTTCAGACATGGACCACTCGAACCATGACCACAATAGTGTCTGCCCTCGTGATTCCATGCCGTCAAGCATCTGGCCCCTGTCTCGTTTGAATGTCTCACTATGAGACCGCTTTCGAACCCCATCAGTTTCTGATAACGCTGTCTCACGACACTACCTGCCATGTCCATGTTCTTCACAGTGATCAGTCAATATATGACGCTGTTCATGCCCCACATACACCCTTAGAGGCCTGGTAACTACACTAAAAGCGAATATCGCTAATGCAGTTGCTGGCCGTTTTTCCTAAACTATGTGATCAAAAGTATCCGGACACTCCCAAAAACAAACGTTTTTCATATTAGCTGCATTTTTCTGTCACATGCTGCCAGGTATTCCATATCAGCGAGGCCTGGTAACTACACTAAAAGCGAATATCGCTAATGCAGTTGCTGGCCGTTTTTCCTAAACTATGTGATCAAAAGTATTCGGACACTCCCAAAAACAAACGTTTTTCATATTAGCTGCATTTTTCTGCCACATTCTGCCAGGTATTCCATATCAGTGACCTCAGTAGTCGTTGGATATGTCAGAATGGGACGCTCCGCGGAACTCACGGACTTCGAACGTGGTCAGGTGATTGGGTGTCACTTGTGTCGTACATCTGTACGCGAGATTTCCACACTCCTACACATCCCTACGTCCACTGTTTCCGATGTGATAGTGATGTGGAAACGTGAAGGGACACGTACAGCACAAAAGCGTACAGGCCGACCTCGTCTATTGAGTGACAGAGACCGCCGAAGGTTGAAGAGGGTGGTAATGTTTAATAGGCAGACATCTATCCAGTCCATCACACATGAATTCCAAACTGCATCAGGATCCATTGCACGTACGATGAAAGTTAGGCGAGAGATGAGAAAACTTGGGTTTCATGTTCGAGTGGCTGCTCATAAGCCACACATCAGGCCGGTAAATGCCAAACAATGCGTCGCTTGGTGTAAGGAGCGTAAACATTGCACGATTGAACAGTGGAAAAACGTTGTGTGGAGTGACTAATCACGGTACACAATGTGGCGATCCGATGGCCGGGTGTGGTACGGTGAATGGCCGGTGAACGTCATCTGCCAGCGTGTGTAGTGCCAACAGCAAAATTCGGAGGCGGTGGTGTTATAGTGTGGTCATGTTTCATGGAGGGGTCTTGCACTCCTTGTTGTTTTGCGTGGCACTATGACAGCACATGCCTACATTCATGTTTTAAGCACCTTCTTGAAGAACAATTCGAGGATGGTGATTGCACCTTTCAGCACGATCGAGCACCTGCTCATAACGCTCGGCCTGTGGCGGAGTGCTTACTCGACAACTGGCCTGCACAAAGTCCTGGACTGAATCCTATAGAACATCCAGAATGAGATTTTCACTCTGCAGCGGAGTGTGCGCTGATATGAAACTTCCTGGCAGATTAAAACTGTGTGCCCGACCGAGACTCGAACTCGGGACCTTTGCCTTTCGCGGGCAAGTGCTCTACCAACTGAGCTACCGAAGCACGACTCACGCCCGGTCCTCACAGCCTTACTTCTGCCAGTACCTCGTCCCCTACCTTCCAAACTTTACAGAAGCTCTCCTGCGAACCTTGCAGAACTAGCACTCCTGAAAGGAAGGATACTGCGGAGACATGGCTTAGCCACAGCCTGGGGGACGTTTCCAGAATGAGATTTTCACTCTGCAGCGGAGTGTGCGCTGATATGAAACTTCCCGGCAGATTAAAACTGTGTGCCCGACCGAGACTCGAACTCGGGACCTTTGCCTTTCGCGGGCAAGTGCTCTACCAACTGAGCTACCGAAGCACGACTCACGCCCGGTCCTCACAGCCTTACTTCTGCCAGTACCTCGTCTCCTACCTTCCAAACTTTACAGAAGCTCTTCTGCGAACCTTGCAGAACTGGCACTCCTGAAAGGAAGGATACTGCGGAGACATGGCTTAGCCACAGCCTGGGGGACGTTTCCAGAATGAGATTTTCACTCTGCAGCGGAGTGTGCGCTGATATGAAACTTCCTGGCAGATTAAAACTGTGTGCCAAACCGAGACTCGAACTCGGGACCTTTGCCTTTCGCAGGAAAGTGCTCTACCATGTGTGCTACCGAAGCACTTCATATCAGCGCACAGTCCGCTGCAGAGTGAAAATCTCATTCTGGAAACATCCCTCAGGCTGTGGCTAAGCCATGTCTCCGCAATATCCTTTCTTTCAGGAGTGCTAGTTCTGCAAAGTTCGCAGGAGAGTTTCTGTAAATTTTGGAAGGTAGGAGACGAGGTAAAGCTGTGAGTACCGGGCGTGAGTCGTGCTTCGGTAGCTCAGATGGTAGAGCACTTGCCCGCGAAAGGCAAAGGACCCGAGTTCGAGTCTAGGTCGGGCACACAGTTTTAATCTGCCAGGAAGTTTCATATCAGCGCACACTCCGCTGCAGAGTGAAAATCTCATTCTAGAAACATCCCTCAGGCTGTGGCTAAGCCATGTCTCCGCAATATCCTTTCTTTCAGGAGTGCTAGTTCTGCAAAGTTCGCAGGAGAGTTTCTGTAAATTTTGGAAGGTAGGAGACGAGATAAAGCTGTGAGTACCGGGCGTGAGTCGTGCTTCGGTAGCTCAGATGGTAGAGCACTTGCCCGCGAAAGGCAAAGGTCCCGAGTTCGAGTCTCGGTCGGGCACACAGTTTTAATCTGCCAGGAAGTTTCATATCAGCGCACACTCCGCTGCAGAGTGAAAATCTCATTCTGGAAACATCCCTCAGGCTGTGGCTAAGCCATGTCTCCGCAATATCCTTTCTTTCAGGAGTACTAGTTCTGCAAAGTTCGCAGGAGAGCTTCTGTAAAGTTTGGAAGGTAGGAGACGAGGTAAAGCTGTGAGTACCGGGCGTGAGTCGTGCTTCGGTAGCTCAGATGGTAGAGCACTTGCCCGCGAAAGGCAAAGGTCCCGAGTTCGAGTCTCGGTCGGGCACACAGTTTTAATCTGCCAGGAAGTTTCATATCAGCGCACACTCCGCTGCAGAGTGAAAATCTCATTCTGGAAACATCCCTCAGGCTGTGGCTAAGCCATGTCTCCGCAATATCCTTTCTTTCAGGAGTGCTAGTTCTGCAAAGTTCGCAGGAGAGTTTCTGTAAATTTTGGAAGGTAGGAGACGAGGTAAAGCTGTGAGTACCGGGCGTGAGTCGTGCTTCGGTAGCTCAGATGGTAGAGCACTTGCCCGCGAAAGGCAAAGGTCCCGAGTTCGAGTCTCGGTCGGGCACACAGTTTTAATCTGCCAGGAAGTTTCATATCAGCGCACACTCCGCTGCAGAGTGAAAATCTCATTCTGGAAACATCCCTCAGGCTGTGGCTAAGCCATGTCTCCGCAATATCCTTTCTTTCAGGAGTGCTAGTTCTGCAAAGTTCGCAGGAGAGTTTCTGTAAAGTTTGGAAGGTAGGAGACGAGGTAAAGCTGTGAGTACCGGGCGTGAGTCGTGCTTCGGTAGCTCAGATGGTAGAGCACTTGCCCGCGAAAGGCAAAGGTCCCGAGTTCGAGTCTCGGTCGGGCACACAGTTTTAATCTGCCAGGAAGTTTCATATCAGCGCACACTCCGCTGCAGAGTGAAAATCTCATTCTGGAAACATCCCCCAGGCTGTGGCTAAGCCATGTCTCCGCTATATCCTATCTTTCAGGAGTGCTAGTTCTGCAAGGTTCGCAGGAGAGCTTCTGTAAAGTTTGGAAGGTAGGAGACGAGGTACTGGCAGAAGTAAGGCTGTGAGGACCGGGCGTGAGTCGTGCTTCGGTAGCTCAGTTGGTAGAGCACTTGCCCGCGAAAGGCAAAGGTCCCGAGTTCGAGTCTCGGTCGGGCACACAGTTTTAATCTGCCAGGAAGTTTCCTATAGAACATGTTTGGGATGTTTTGCAACGCCGACTTCATGCCATGCCTCACCGACCGACATCGATACCTCTCCTCAGTGCAGCACTCCGTCAAGAATTGGCTGGCATTCCCCTAGAAATCTTCCAGTACCTGATTGGACGTATGGCGTTAAGAGTGGAAACTGTCATCAAGGCTCTGGGGCAACCCCATATTGAATTCCAGCATTACCGATGTAGGGGGCGACGAACTTCTAAGTCATTTTCAGCCAGATGTCCAGGTACTTTTGCTCACATAGTGTACCTGTCACAGAGAATCACAAGTCCGTTCATTTACATGGTTACTGATGTTGTAGGGATGACTGTTACCGCTCAATTAACCGGTTTTCGATTATATGGTTTTTTTTGCTGACACCAGTGTAACCAGAGTCTTAAAACCACACATAATAATCATTTTCTGAAATTATTCGAATTACTTTATTATATTATTTCGTATAATAAACATAGATGTCGAACAAATTTTGAAAAATTTTGATATCTTCAGTTTCAAGAAACACAGAACCAAAGTACTGAATTAAATAGGCAATTATAAGAAAACATCGTCCGTCCACCGTTCGCGGCTTTTGTCGAAGAGTGGCAAGTCGTTGAACATTGCAAAAAAAAAAAAAATCAACAGAGTTCTCCTACTGATCCCAATTTTTCTAAATTTCAGTACCACCACTAAGCACGTCACCTGTTCCCGTCCACTGACGTGAATCAACCGTAAACACCGCGACCCACAATTGTTCGCTAGTTCTCGCTATTCCTTGAAGACTTCGACTCGCGCCGTTGTTAGCAACAAAAATAACAAATATCAAAATCTACAACAACAGTTACTGAACTTCGACAGTTTAACGTACACAACGGCATCATCAGAAGACAACCGCAGACTATTGCCTACCCTGTCCGGCAAATCATTTATATACGTAGAGAACAACAGCGGTCTTATCACACTTCCCTGCGCTACTCCTAATGATATCCTGGTCTTTGATGAACACTCGCCATCGAGGACAACGTACTGGGTTCTGTTAGTTAAGAAGTTTTCGAGCCGCTCACATATCTGTGATCTTATTCCATAAGAGCGTACCTTTGTTAACACCCTGCAATCGGGCACCATGTTAAATTCTGCTTAGAAATGTGGAATCTGCCTGTTGCCCTTCAGTCGTTGTTCTCAGTATATTATGTGACAAAAGAGCAAGCTGAGTTTCGCACAAACGATGCTTTCTAAAACCATGTTGATTCATGCACATAATCTTTTAAGTCTAAGGAAATTTTGTTATATTCGAACTGAAAATACGAGGGGCGTTTGAAAAGTCCGTGCAAAAATAAAAACTACTTACATGTTTGGGGTAAAACATTGTAATTTTTTTGACGATGTCTCCTTTTAGTCTTGTACACTTCGTCCAACGCTATCCTAATTTGTTGATCCCTTCGGAGTAATAGGGATTGTCCAAGTCTGCGAAATAGCTATTAGTTGCTGCAATCACCTCCTCGTGTGAATAAAATCTTTGTCCTGCCAGCCATTTCTTCAAATTGGGGAACAAATAGTACTCCGAGGGAGCCAAGTCTGGAGAATAGGGAGGATGTGAAACGATTTGGAATCCTATTTACATTAATTTTGCGACCACAACTGCTGAGGTGTGTGCTGGTGCATTGTCGTGATGGAAAAGGACTTTTTTGCGGTCCAATCGCCGACATTTTTGTTGCTGCTCGGTTTAAAAACGGTCCAGTGATGATGAATAATATGCACTTGTAGTAGTTTTACCCTTTTCCAGATATTCGATGAGCACTATCCCTTGCGAATCCCAAAAGACAGTCCCCATAAACATTCCGGTCGAAGGAATGGTCTTCGCCATATTTGGTGCAGATTCTCCCTTGGTAACCCATTGTTTAATTTTGTTGTTTGGTCTCAGGAGTATAGTAATGTATATATGTTTCATCCACAGTGACGAAACGACGCTTAAAGTCCTGCGGATTGTTCCTGAACAGCGGCAAACCATCCTTGCAACACTTCACAGGAATCCGTTTTTGGTCAAGCGTGAGCAATCGCGGAACCCATTTTGCGAGTAGCTTTCTCATGTCCAATTGTTTATGCAAAATATTATGTACCCATTCGTTCGAGATACACGCAGCACTAGTAATCTCACGCACCTTAACTCTTGTGTCATCCATCACCGTATCATGGATTTTATCAATGATTTCTGGAGTCGTAACATCCATGGGCCTCCCCCCATGAACATGGACCTTGCCGCTGCTGGGGACGCTTGCGTGCCTCAGCGATACAGATGGCCGTACCGTAGGTGCAACCACAACGGAAGGGTATCTGTTGAGTGGCCAGACAAACGTGTGGTTTCTGAAGAGGGGCAGCAGCCTTTTCAGTTGTTGCAGGGGCAACAGTCTGGATGATTGACTGATCTGGCCTTGTAACAATAACCAAAACGGCCTTGCTGTGCTGGTACTACGAACGGCTGAAAGCAAGGGGAAACTACAGCCGTAATTTTTCCCGAGGGCATGCAGCTTTACTGTATGGTTAAATGATGATGGCGTCCTCTTGGGTAAAATATTCCGGAGATGAAATAGTCCCCCATTCGGATCTCCGGGCGGGGACTACTCAGGAGGACGTTGTTATCAGGAGAAAGAAAACTGGCGTTCTACGGATCGGAGCGTGGAATGTCAGATCCCTTAATCGGGCAGGTAGGTTAGAAAATTTAAAAAGGGAAATGGATAGGTTAAAGTTAGATATAGTGAGAATTAGTGAAGTTCGGTGGCAGGAGGAACAAGACCTTTGGTCAGGTGAATACAGGGTTATAAATACAAAATCAAATAGGGGTAATGCAGGATTAGGTTTAATAATGAATAAAAAATAGGAGTGCGGGTAAGCTACTACAAACAGCATAGTGAACACATTATTGTGGCCAAGATAGACACGAAGCCCACGCCTACTACAGTAGTACAAGTTTATATGCCAACTAGCTCTGCAGATGATGAAAAATTGATGAAATGTATGATAAGATAAAAGAAATTATTCAGATAGTAAAGGGAAACGAAAATTTAATAGTCATGGGTGACTGGAATTCGAGTATAGGAAAAGGGAGAGAAGGAAACATAGTAGGTGAATATAGATTGGGGGTAAGAAATGAAAGAGGAAGCCGTCTCTTAGAATTTTGCACAGAGCATAACTTAATCATAGCTAACACTTGGTTCCAGAACCATGAAAGAAGGTTGTATACATGGAAGAATCCCGGAGATACTAAAAGGTATCAGATAGATTATATAATGGTAAGACAGAGATTTAGGAACCAGGTTTTAAATTCTAAGACATTTCCAGGGGCAGATGTGGATTCTGACCACAATCTATTGGTATGAACTGCAGATTAAAATTGAAGAAACTGCAAAAAGGTGGGAATTTAAGGAGATGCGACCTGGATAAACTGACTAAACCAGAGGTTGTACAGAGTCTCAGTGAGAGCATAAGGGAACAATTGACAGGAATGGGGGAAAGAAATACAGTAGAAGAAGAATGGGTAGCTCTGAAGGATGAAGTAGTGAAGGCAGCAGAAGATCAAGTAGGTAAAAAGACAAGGGCTAGTAGAAATCCTTGGGTAACAGAAGAAATATTGAATTTAATTGATGAAAGGAGAAAATATAAAAATGCAGTAATTGAAGCAGGCAAAGAGGAATACAAACGTCTCAAAAATGATATCGATAGGAAGTGCAAAATGGCTAAGCGGGGATGGCTAGAGGACAAATGTAAGGATGTAGAGGCTTATCTCACTAGGGGTAAGATAGATACTGCCTACAGGAAAATTAAAGAGACCTTTGGAGATAAGAGAACCACTTGTATGAACATCAAGAGCTCAGATGGAAACCCAGTTCTAAGCAAAGAAGGGAAAGCAGTAAGGTGAAGTATATAGAGGGTCTACACAAGGGCGATGTACTTGAGGACAATATTATGGAAATGGAAGAGGATGAAGATGAAATGGAAGATACGATACTGCGTGAAGAGTTTGACAGAGCACTGAAAGACCTGAGCTGAAACATATCCTCGGGAGTAGACAACATTCCATTAGAACTACTGACGGCCTTGGGAGAGCCAGTCCTGACAAAACTCTACCATCTGATGAGCCAGATGTATGAGACAGGCGAAGTACCCTCAGACTTCAAGAATAATTTAATAATTCCAATGCCAAAGAAAGCAGGTGTTGACAGATGTGAAAATTACCGAACTATCAGTTTAATAAGTCACAGCTGCAAAATACTAACGCGAATTCTTTACAGACGAATGGAAAAACTGGTAGAAGCCGAGCTCGGGGAAGATCAGTTTGGATTCCGTAGAAATATTGGAACACGTGAGGCAATACTGACCCTACGACTTATCTTAGAAGAAAGATTAAGGAAAGGCAAACCTATGTTTCTAGCATTTGTAGACTTAGAGAAAGCTTTTGACAATGTTGACTGGAAAACAATTTGTACCGAAACCAGATGGCAGTTATAAGAGTCGAGGGGCATGAAAGGGAAGCAGTGGTTGGGAAGGGAGTGAGACAGGGTTGTAGCCTCTCCCCAATGTTATTCAATCTGTATATTGAGCAAGCAGTAAAGGAAACAAAAGAAAAATTCAGAGTAGGTATTAAAATCCATGGAGAAAAAATAAAAACTTTGAGGTTCGCTGATTACATTGTAATTCTGTCAGAGACATCAAAGGACTTGGAAGAGCAGTTGAATGGAATGGACAGTGTCTTGAAAAGAGGATATAAGATGAACATCAACAAAAGCAAAACGAGGATAATGAAATGTAGCCGAATTTAAGTCGGGTGATGCTGAGGGAATTAGATTAGGAAATGAGACGCTTAAAGTAGTAAAGGAGTTTTGCTATTTGGGGAGCAAAATAACTGATGATGGTCGAAGTAGAGAAGATATAAAATGTAGACTGGCAATCGCAAGGAAAGCGTTTCCGAAGAAGGGAAATTTGTTAACATCGAGTATAGATTTAAGTGTCAGGAAGTCGTTTCTGAAAGTATTTGTGTGGAGTGTAGCCATGTATGGAAGTGAAACATGGACGATAAATAGTTTGGACAGGAAGAGAATAGAAGCTTTCGAAATGTGGTGCTACAGAAGAATGCTGAAGATTAGATGGGTAGATCACATAACTAATGAAGAGGTATTGAATAGAATTGGGGAGAAGAGGAGTTTGTGACACAACTTGACGAAAGAAGGCACCAGTTGGTAGGACATGTTCTAAGGCATCAAGGGATCACAAATTTAGCATTGGAGGGCAGCGTGTAGGGTAAAAATCGTAGAGGGAGACCAAAAGATGAATACACTTAGCAGATTCAGAAGGATGTGGGTTGCAGTAAGTACTGGGAGATGAAGAAACTTGCACAGGATGGGGTAGCATGGAGAGCTGCATCAAACCAGTCTCAGGACTGAAGACCACAACAACTACAACAACAACAACCTCCACGGGGCGTCCATAACGTTCAGCATCCCTTTGAAACCACTTTGGAACTGTTCTAATCGAATGTGCAGAGTCACCATAATGTTTATCAAGTTTCTCTTTCGTCTGCTGAGGTGTTTTGCGTTTCATAAAGTAATGTTTAATCACCACACGAAATTATTTCTCGTCCATTTTTCGACAATCACTCGATTTCTTTGATTTACACGAATGCCAAACACATAGACCAATATGGCTGAAACTTGGTGTGCGTTCTTTCCAAAGATGCTACTAACTGAACATGACACCGATACGCGCCAGTGGTGCCATCTCTCGGACTTTGCACGGACTTTTCAAACGCGCCTCGTATGTTCAAGGATTCCGCAACAAATAACGTTAGGGATATTGACCTTTAATTTTGCGGATTCGTTATTTACCTTTCTTATATAGCCGCTTCATGTGGGCTTTTTTCCAGTCTCATTCACTTTTGCGCTGGGTGAGAGTTTCACGGTAATGCGAGGTAGGTGTGGATCCAGTGTCTCTTTGTAACATCGAACTATGATTCCATCTGGACCCGGTAATTTATTTGCTTTCAAAAGTTACAGTCGTTTCTCTACGCCAGATATGCTTATTACTTTGTCGTCCATACGGGAGCATGTCCGATGATCAAATGACTGTATGTTTGTACGATTCTACTGGGTAAACGATTTCTTGAACGTGAAATTTAAAACTTCAGCTGTCGTTTTGCTCTCTTCAACTGCCACAACAGACTGGTCAACAAGGGACTGAATGGAAGCCTTGGATATGCTTAGCGATTTTACATACAACCAGAATTTTCTAGGGGTCTCTGCCCCATCTTATGCTGAAGTGTGAAGGTGGAAGTTGTATACTTGACGCACAGATCTCTACTAAACTTCTGTTGTCGTTATTTATACATTCCCTTTTGAATCGAGAGTGCAACAGCCTCTACTTCCTCAGAATGTTCAATGTTTCGTTATTGGAGAATAATGGGTCTTTTCCATCCCTTATCCACTTAGTAGGCACATAACGTACCAGACCACGATTTACAATCTGCATAAACTTTGCCATAATTCCTCTACATCAGTCTTACCGGAACTAAGTGATGCTGATTCACTGTCTAAGTGAGATGTTGATAACTGTTTATCTGCTCTATGTAGTAGAAACACTCTCCTAGCTTTCTTGACTGATTTACTACCTTTCATAGTCGTAGTTCCTATAATGCCATTGTCGAGATGGTCTGGCCTATTTGTTGTTACGATGACTCACTACATTCTGGACCTGGCTCCTGCCTAGCTGTTAACTTTTTGAACTCATCTATTACTGAAGACAGAAATGACATTTTTGTCACCATCGTCCACGTCACCATTAGTATCAGTGACCAGGATCCGTGTTCTACTTATGCCGACTATGACAGAAAAGATGTGATACTTACCGTCGCTGTCTTGTAGAACAACCAGTGATTATTTTGAACCTTCACAGAATCCGTCAGTAATGGCTGTGTGACCACGACGAAATTCTGCAAACGAATTGTAAGCAGCTAATTTCGAGGAGCACTGATAACCTAAAGTTGAATGAGGGAATTCAAGGCATGGTAAAAAAAAATTCATCTATGATAATTTTCATCTAATCTTTCATTTTCTGACAATACTATTAACTTAAATGCTCACCGTATACAAAATGCTCACAGTTTCTAAAATGCCATTTCTTCAACAATAAAAAATATCGAAATTTACTTAATAAGATGACATTGTTTATTGAGGTTTTACACTTTATGAGATTCCATGAGTTGGTGGTTAAGCGACCAGCTGGAGGTCCCACAGTTCCTGCCGAGCAGCCACAAAGTCCTGGTAGACCTCTGGGCTGGAGTACTGCTGGAAATTATGCTCGTACCAGCTGCTGGCCCTTCTCGCATTGAACTGGGCACTCTCAACGTATGGGATGAGTTGCTGGAAAAACGATGCTGTTGTTACTAGAGTGCTGTCTAGTCCATATATGTTCTCTCTCTCTCTCTCTCTCTCTCTCTCTCTCTCTCTCTCTCTCTCTCTCTCTCCGCCCCTCTCTCCTGGATATAAATGTATATAACCACACTAGTCTTACTACCAGGTGGGGACAAGTGGACCTGCGTCAACTATATATATAATCGTTATGCTTTCAGTACTTCCTATAACAGGCTTTAGGTTCACTGTGAAGGATACATGGTGAACTGATGCACTACCCACCTCTTCGCGTGTCTTTTTCATTATGGCCGCCACTTGGCTGTTGGTGGCTGGCAGGCCAGTAACCAGCAAGTTGTCAACCCAGGAACGCAGCTCAGAAAGGCCACTGCCAACCACCTCAGGCAGCTTGACATAGGAGTCCTCTGGGCTCCATTCGGAATACTCCACTTGATGCAGGTTCCGAGAGACCTACAGTCATTAGGTATAATCATTAATGTGGCCTAGAATATATTTACATGTATTGATTTCTAGTGTCTCGTGAAAATATTACATAGGCTTTCCCACACAGTTTGCATTGATAATGCTAGACATTAGCTGAATAAACTGTAATGTTGTGGAATCTTTTGCAAATTTTTAATTTTTACTATCATTTCATTCACTTAACCCTCAAGCCCGAGGATAAGTGGACATCAGCAACAAGGATATTAAAAAAGCGTTACGTTTGTAATTACAAGTTTTAATTTACTGAAACTGTTGATAATTTTGGAATATGTTTCCTTTAAAAAGCACTTGTTCATAGAATTGCAGATGAAGATGATGATGATCGTGATGATAGCACTAGTAATGATCCTCACTCCATTAAAACACCATACTTGAGAAAAGACAGGATAAATTTGAAAAACGTAAGATGAGTGGTTATGTGGTACTCTTAAGGTATGGGACTGTTAGGCAGCAGATTGGTTTGCATGTAAAGATGATACTCGATGGTGGAGCTGGTGACAGTGAATATACAATATGAGGATGAACACCTGGCTGTACTTCCGAAAAGAATACGGTGGAAAATGAAGAGGAGTCTTGATAGTGGGTAAAAATCAGGTAGATTTGGTTAGATATGGCCTCTGTGAGTACCTTCCAAAGTATGTGTCGATGATCTACCCCAGTGAGAGGTAGATGTGAACTCCAGCTGCCTACCCAACATTAAATGAGTTTCCTGATAAAGGGCTACTTGTAGGAGACTATAATTTATGTGTTCTTAACCATTTTACTGCTTACCTGTGGGGTAGCTCTGCTGGTGGCTGAAGCTCCATCCTTTACAAGGGAGACCATCCGACGGTAGAGGGCGCCCAGGTACGGCAGTGCCGAGTCGTACGAAGTGGGTACCAGCTGCTCAGGGTGCAGTGCGAGGTACTCAAAGTGCTTGAAGTAGTTGCTCTCCTGCTGGTACAGCTGCCTGAGCGTCCTGGCGGCCATCATGTCCACGGTCATGCCCATGTCGGCGAGGTAGGCCTGCAAGGCGCTCTGCACCTGCTGTTTGACGGCGGTGGCGTTGCTGATGTGGAAGTACACGCTGTGCTTTGGAAGGGGCCGGGGGGCCGTTGCATTGAGGAACGCCTGAGGCAGGATATCTACGGCGGCTGCGGCGCTAGAGCCTGGGAAAAGATACAGAGTGGCATGTCCGGTCTCTTCTGATATCTGCGAGAGTGATTCTTCGTGCCAGTTAAATGGAGCAAGATTATGGGTACATATTGATCTTTCAGTGTTTACCTTCTGTGGCTGACACACTGTTGTCTTTCCAGAGTACATCCCAGTTATTGATTCTATTTAAACGTACTATAACCTGATGACCGAACCATCGTCGTTCTCAAATACTGTGAGATCAGCTGTGGCGTGTACACCAACCAAACATTTTCTTAAAATTCTTTTATGTCTTCATTTCTCTGTCCAAGAGATTTGAGCACGTTTTTTTAAACTTTTTTCTTTCCAACCAATATTCCATTAGATTGAGCTTGAGGCAGACAGGGTTCAATAATTGTAATACTTGCAAACGGGTTCCATACAAAATTCTGGAAGTTCTCAGTTATGACTAAGGGATAGGAACTGTGAAGTACTGTGTCACACCACTATTTATATCCGAGTTCGACTCCCGTCGCTCACTACACCTATTTGTGCCATTTTGCTTCTTGTATTCCACACTGTGATTCCCTAAAATCTTCTCTCAGGCTTTTCTGGCTGGTGCATAAGATAGCCACAGACTCCTTAATAAGTTTTCTCACCCACAAGCCCCACCTAAATTGAAACATCTGCCCCCGTTTATTAGGTTCCTACATCTTTATTTTGATAGACCCCTTAACTAAGATGTGTCAAAAACTTCGCGTTTCGGTCACAGTATTGGTCTCCTCCCAATACATTCGAGGCAGTGCTCGGCGATAGCTGGTCTGCTTGGTGCTTTCATTCAGTCTGTGATGATGGTTCTTACATATCACATCCAGATCACAGTTGCCCCTACCTAAGACATGCGACATTCACACTGGCTGGAATATAATCGTCAACTGATATACGATACAGTGTAGTGAATAACTGGATGTTCCCCTAAACTGATAATGAGTGTTCAGCACAGACATTATGTTACAATAGTAATTGTTAGTGTGCTATGACGGACTCACCCTGGAAGACGGCCAAGAAGGCGGTAGCAGCGATGAGAGTTCGGATGGCCATTGTGTCTGCAGGGTTGAGGAGTGTGAAGATGCTCTCCTGGACGTGTCTATATATACCGTAACACAGGCTGGAACGTGCGTCATCGCATATCGATAGCGTTGTTGTAATCACGAGAAGTCAGATCTGCTCCTGCAGATTTAAGTGGGGATTACAAAATCGCACTCGAAACGTAATCTGCAATGAGATTTGTTTTTTCAATTCTTCTTGGCTGTTTACCTGAGATCAAAATTAGGCAACAGCTGTAGGTAATCCCTGAACTACCATCACATGCGTGATATTTTTTTTAGATTACCATTCTGCGAAATAATTAACTGCAATCTCCAAAAACTGACGATTGACGTAATTTAGCACTACCTGATAACAAGAGGTTATTCTGAACCTTACTGCGTGACGCGATCTCACTCTTTAGGTGTAAAACGAGGCCATTAAATACGAAAAGTTTTCTCGTATCTGTATGTAGATATTGTCGAGCATCGTCCACTCACAAGTTCAAAGTTTTGATGACATCTTAATAATCTCTTGTCACATACGCAGATCCTACATTTACGTGGAAATTAACGCTGTTTGTGAAAACCAATATGGACATGACAATATATATCTTATAACAGATACCAAAGTCATTGATGAAACTTCCAACTGACAGAATTACCATTGGACCCAGATATGAAAAGATGGAGAAATTAAAGTCCTTGATCACTGAAGTACACCGATTCTTCTAAAACAAATAGTTTCATCCAGAAAATCTGACTGGCTCAAGAAAAGATATCAAGCAAATTCCAGTACGTTCTCCTTACCATAGCTCATGCAAGATGAAGTTCAAGCGACCCCTACGAGACCACTTATCTTCAAAATTTATATAAAAGAGAACCACTTTTATGCTGAAACTTTCACCCTACAGTGGGGTTTTTGCTCCAATGAAAATTCTTGACGGATTTTAAACCTTCTGATCCAAGAATGGAACCTTGACCCATGCTGGAAGGAGGGTTTACAACTTCATCTAAGTCTGTACACTACCAGCCACCTTGTGGAACATGGTGGGGTTTATTTTGTGTACTACTGCCATTACTCCATTTCATTTTCCAGTCAAGAATGGGGCGCGGGAAGGACTGATGGTAAATAAAAAAGAAAGAACCACCACAGCCTTATGATCAAAGAAATATATTACAAGCTCCTAGTTTACGAGCAGTACTTATGCCATCTTGAGGTCCATCATGGACCAGAAGATTATATTCATTCCTTGACCAATGTATCGTAGAACATATATAGTTCTAGTTCTCATCGTTGTATACATCAGGAGTGTATGCTCTTCAACGTGGTGTCATGAGGTAGGTTTTTTTCGTTATTTGTATCATCAGTCGCCTTCCCGATACGGAAGAACGAAGAACTTCCACTAGGATTGATGGTACGTCTCCGTCTGTGTTCGAATATCTGTTATTTTACCGCCGTCGTCTTTTCAAGTTTTTGCCCTCTACAGCTCCCTCTAGTTCCGTGGAAGTTTTTCTCTATTAACACGTGTCCTATCATCCTGTCCCTTCTTCTTGTCCGTGTTTTCCACATGATCCTTTCTTTGTAGATAATGCGTACAATCTCTTCATTCCTTAACTTATCGTTTTGTGGCACTACATATCAAACTCCTCTATTCCCTTGTTTTCCGGTTTTCCCAGAATTCTACAGTCACTTCCATAGAGTGCTGCACTCGAAACTTACCTTATTCCCGCAGTTAAGACCTGTATTTGATACAATCCGACTTCATCTGACCAGGAATTCCCTCTTTGCGTGTGACAGTACGCACTCTGTATTCTCTTACTTCTCCCAGTCATTGAGTATTTTGCTTATAAGATAGTAGAAACACTTCGTTCAGTAAGTGGTACCCTGTTTCGCTGTTACTCATCTTTCATATTCTGTGCACGTTTTCAGACTGCTGTGACAGACATGCGATCCTATCCAAAATATTGTATACTCTCTCCCCTGTACAAATCCTAGAAGTTTGTAACGGGAATCTCCAAACCCGCTGTATAATAAACACAACTCTGAATGATCTCAAACAGCTGTTAACTGTACGGAAATCGACAGCCTTCTCAGACGATTTATGTACTTCATGATTCTAGTTTCTCCATTTCTGCGGCCTTTTAAGGATGAGCTGAGGAGACGCAGAGGCAACATCATGATCAAAGAAGGAGAAAATACTGAAAGGGAACAGAAGATTTGCTTTTTTGCCATACGTTCCACAATAACTGGCCTAGCACCGTCTATGAGAGTTATTGGGCCCATCTCTCTACCACATGTAAAAAAAGGGGCTCTCTTTCTACCGGAAAAGAAGACCTCGGACTTCGTGCACCTGGGGCCTATCACATACTTTCTGAATAATGAAATCGGATAAAAATAACTCTGTGTCTCCGTAACTCACACCGGATATACATGCTCTGTAAGACCGATGCAGAAAAATAAATGTACATCTACATCTACCTCTATACTCCGCAAGCCACCTGACGGTGTGTGGCGGAGGGTACTTGAGTACCTCTATCGGTTCTCCCTTATCTTCCAGTCTCGTATTGTTTGTGGAAATAAAGATTGTCAGTATGACTCTGTGTGGACTCTGATCTCTCTGATTTTATCCTCATGGTCTCTTCGCGAGATATACGTAGGAGGGAGAAATATATTGCTTAATTCCTCGGTGAAGGTATGTTCTCGAAACTTCAACAAAAGCCCGTACCGAGCTACTGAGCGTCTCTCTTGCAGAGTCTTCCACTGGAGTTTATCTATCATCTCCTAACGCTTTCGCGATTAATAAATCATCCTGTAACGAAGCGCGCTGCTCTTCATTGGATCTTCTCTCTCTCTTCCATCAACCCTATCTGGTACGGATCCCACACCAGTGATCAGGGGGCGAACAAGTGTACTGTAACCTACTTCCTTTGTTTTCGGACTGCGTTTCCTTAGGATTCTTCCAATGAATCTCTGCCTGGCATCTGCTTTAGCGATACTTAATTTTATATGGTCATTCCATTTTAGATCACTCCTAATGCTTACTCCCAGATAATTTATGGAATTAACTGCTTCCAGTTGCTGACCTGCTATATTGTAGCTAAATGTTAATGGATCTTTCTTTCTATGTATTCGCAGCGCATTACACTTGTCTAAATTAAGATTAAATTGCCATTCCCTGCACCATGCGTCAATCCGTTGCAGATCCTCCTGCATTTCAGTACAATTTTCCATTGTTACAACTTCTCGATATACTACAGCATCATCCGCAAAAAGCCTCAGTGAACTTCCGATGTTATCCACAAGGTCATTTATGTATATTGTGAATAGCAACGGTCCTATGACACTCCCCTGCGGCACACCTGAAATCACTCTTACTTCGGAAGACTTCTTTCCATTGAGAATGACATGCTGCGTTCTGTTATCTAGGAACTCTTCAATCTAATCACACAATTGGTCTGATAGTCCATATGCTCTTACTTTGTTCATTAAACGACTGTGGGGAACTGTATCATTTCTAGTCTTCAGAAAAATCATTATACTCGAACATAATACGTGTTCCAAAATTCTACATCTGATCGACGTTACATATATAGGTCTACAGTTCTGCACATCTGTTCGAAGTCCCTTCTAGAAAGCGAGGATGACCTGTGCCCTTTTCCAATCTTTTGGAACGCTACGCTCTTCTAGACACCAACGGTACACCGCCGCAAGAACGGAGGCAAGTTCCTTCGCGTACTCTGTGTAAACTGCGTATGCAGTGGCCAAGCAGTGCTTAATGGAAAAGGAGAAGTTCATCATCCAAAAGACGTCGGTCACCTGCGCAGCTGGAGGAGATCGGGGCAGGAGGTGCAACAAATGTTATCAGTCGAGGCTTTGCCCTCAGCGAAGATCTGAAAACAGCATGTGACAAAATAAGAAGCAGCAACGGCGTTGCCTGAGGCAGTGGTGGATATCAGAGTTATCAGTTACGTAAATAATCAGCGGAGCAGCAGCTCCGTCCTGTCACCCAACTCCAATATCTTCACCACCTAACCAAAATGTTAAATAGACACAGCGGGCGAAGAAACGAAATGAAGCTTCACGTAGTGGAGGGCAGGGGGGTGGGGGGGGGGTAATATTTGTTATACTGCAGTGGTAACAATTTGAAGCCAAATTAATAAAGACCTTGGCAGTGTGAGGCCACTTATCAATATAGGTTACTTCCCCTTTGGGCTGGATTCATTCACAGATTCAGATCGGAAGGGTGTTATAAACCCATTGTACGAGGGTGAGTCAAATGAAAACCTTAAATTTGTAATAACAAATCGAAATTTCGCGCCATTATCGTGAAAGTTGTTAAGCGTGCTACAAACAGCGTGCAGAATGGCCTGTAGGTGGCAGCATAGTGCAGATGCACACATACCGTCGCAGTATCAGTATAAAGATGGCCGCCCCACTTGCGACTTGCAACAGGGAAGAACTGCGTTCTGTTATTCGGTTTTTGCGTAGTGAAGGCGTGAAACGTATTGAAATTCATCGACGAATGAAGGTTCAGCACGATGATGCATATTTGTGACAGCAGCAAGTCTACGAACGGAGTAGGAAGTTCGCAAATTGTGTGACTTTATTGGAAGATGCTCCTCGTCCAGGTCAGGCATAACGAGTTGTGACTCCACAGAACATTGCAGCAGTTGAAGCCATAGTGAAGGAAAACCACCGAGTGACACTGAAAGACACTGCACCATGTTTACAGATTAGTCATGGGTCAGCGTACCACATTGTGCATGATGTGCTCCAGTTTCACGAAGTGTCTGCAAGATGGGTACCACGGCAGCTGACTCCTGAAATGAGAGAACGACGTGTTGATGCTTGTGAAGAACTTCTTCGGCTCTTTAAACGAGAAGGTGATGGCTTCCTTGCAATAATCGTTATGAGGATGAAATCTGGGTTTACTTCCACCAACCGGAAACGAAAACAGCGAGCAAGGAATGGCGCCATTCCTCATCACCAAAACCAAAGGTTTCGAACAGAACCGTCAGCTGGGAAGCTTATGCAGACTCGCTTTTGGGACGAAAAAGGCGTCATTGTAGAGCCTTACATGCCTACAGGGACCACTGTCACCAGTGCATCATACACAGATCTCCTAAGAAATCATCTGCGGCCTGCAGCCAAATCAAAGCGACGTAGATTGCTGTCAGCAGGCGTCCTTTTGCAACATGAGAACGCAAGGGTCCACACTGCCCATACAACAGTTGCAACAATCACAGACCTGCATTTTGAGTGTCATCCTCATCCACCATACCGAGCGAGGTGGCGCAGTGGTTAGCACACTGGACTCGCATTCGGGAGGACGACGGTTCAATCCCGTCTCCGGCCATCCTGATTTAGGTTTTCCGTGATTTCCCTAAATCGCTTCAGGCAAATGCCGGGATGGTTCCTTTGAAAGGGCACGGCCGATTTCCTTCCCCATCCTTCCCTCACACGAGCTTGCGCTCCGTCTCTAATGACCTCGTTGTCGATGGGACGTTAAACACTAATCTCCTCCTCCTCCCCATCCACCATACTCACCAGATCTTGCCTGAAGTGATTTCCATAAGTTTGGACAACTCAAAGACGCAATGGGAGGAAAGATGTTCCGTTCTGATGAAGAGGTACGCCACGTGGTGCATGAGTGGTTGCGCGGACTACCAAAAGAATTTTTTTCCAAAGGAATTTATGCACCTTGTAAGAGCTGGAGGACTTGCATGGAGCGTGGGAGAGATTATGTTGAAAAGTGATACAGCTTTGTTCCACTTCTGCACAATAAATAATATAGAAAAAAATATTTAAGGTTTTCATTTGACTCAACTCGTGTATCCTCCCCTATAGCAAGCTATCCCCCAACTGTGGTAGGTGGTCCTCAATATTCTGGATGCTGACACTGGGGTAGAGCTGGCGTCCGATTCCCAGTCTTGCTGGCTCACAAGGAGTGCCTAAGGATCACAGAGGCAGAAAACAGAGACAGGTGCCAGTGTGGCCGAGCATTGCCCTGCTGAAAAATGGCACCACCATGCTGTCGCATGAGTCGTACCACATGAGGATGCCGGATGCCTCCAGGGTTCCCTCTCACTACCAGCTGTGACCTGAAACGATACCCGATGGCGCGCCACACCATTGCGTCAGGAGCAAACTAATGCTGCTGTGGTTCTCTTAAGCAATGGACGAATGCAACCTCTTCCCAAGTCGCCGCCACATCCAGTGATGACATAAATCCAGAGTAGTGCATAACCACAAGTCATCCTCAACACACTGTGATACCTTACGTTAGTCCCTAATTCCTCCCAGTCACGACACCGTTCCAAATGCAGCCGTTCGTGTTGCGGTGTCAACATCATCCTACACATGGGATGCTAAGTCCCTAGTCCAGCTGCTGTTAGTCGCTGACCAACGGCGCGGTATGACTCAGAACGTTGCAGGGAGAGCATTAAATGATATCAGATGGCAGCTGTGAAGGGTTACAATGTGCATGGTGCACAGTATGGTGATTGTCCCATGCGTTAGTCAGGCATGGTCCATTGCAACCACGACGACGAGAGTGTCTGCCTTCAAGTTCCCACATCTGAATGCCCCACGGATATGGATAATGTACCATTAGGCAAGCCAGCCAAATGGATACTCACAATGAGGACACTTCCAAACTCCGCCAGTTGCTGATATCTGCATTTACATATATACTCCGCTAGCTACCAAGCGGTGTGTGGCGGAGGGCACAATTCGCACCAAAGTCATATCTCCCCTCCCCCCCCCTCCCCTGTTCCACTTGCGGATCGCGCGAGGGAAGAACGACTGTCTGAACGCCTTCAATTTCCCTTATCTTTGAATGGTGATCACTGCGCGATTTGAAAGTTTTTGTTAATATTATATGCTCTACATTCTCGGTGAAGATCGAATTTCGGAATTTAGTGAGCAGCCCCTTCTGTTTAGCGCGCCGCCTATCTGCAAGTGTGTCCCACTTCAAACTTTCTATGAGATTTGTAACGCTCTCTCGATGACTAAATGTACCAGTCACGAATCTTGCCGCTCTTCTTTGGACCTTCTCAATCTCTTGAATCAGACCCAACTGGTAAGGGTCCCATACGGACGAACAATACTCCAAGACTGGACGAACTAATGTATTGTAAGCTATTTCCTTTGTCGAAGGACTGCATCGCTTCAGGATTCTACCAATAAACCGCAATCAATTGTTCGCCTTACCCGTTACTTACGTAATCTGATCATTCCATTTGAGATCATTTCGAATTGTCACACCCAGATACTTGACGGACGTTACTGCTTCCAAAGACTGGGCATTTATTTAGTACCCGTACATTAATGGGGATTTTCGCCTTGTTATACGCAGTAGGTTACACTTTCTAATATTGAGAGATAACTGCGAGTCATTACACCACGCATTTATTTTCTGCAAATCCTTATGGATTTGTTCACAATTGTCGTGTGATTCTACTTTCCTGTACACTACAGCATCATCGGCAAACAGTCAAAGGCCACTGTCAATACCATCAACCAGATCGTTTATGTAAATCGTAAAAAGCAGAGGACCTATTACGCTGAGCAGGAGCACACCTGAAGTTACGCTTGTTTCTGTTGAAGTCACCCCGTTCAGAACGACATACTGCTTCTTGTCTGTTAGAAAACTTTCTATCGAACCGCATATGTCATCGGATAGACCGTAAGCGCGCACTTCTTGTAGCAATCGACAGTGCGGAACTGAGTCGAACGCCTTTCGAAAGTCGAGAAATATGGCATCAACCTGGGAGCCGGTATCTAGAGCCCGTCGTATATCATGCACAAAGAGGGCCAGCTGTGTCTCGCATGACTGCTGTTTCCTAAAACCGTGCCGGTTTCTGCAGATGAGCTTCTCAGAGTCTAGAAAGGTCATTATGTCTGAACACAGAATATGATCCATGATTCTACAACAAATCGATATCAGTGAAATTGGCCGACTGCAGTGCAAGGCCGTGTTCTTCACAGTGATCAGTCAACATCTGACGCGACCTGTGCGCCACAGCAGGCCTCGTAACTGTGCTGAAGGCGAATATCTCCAATGCCGCTTCTGGCAATTCTCCCTGATCTATACGTTTACACGACTGCTGGTGTTGAAGGGATGATGGTTAGCCGGCCGAAGTGGCCGCGCGGTTCTGGCGCTGCAGTCTGGAACCGCGAGACCGCTACGGTCGCAGGTTCGAATCCTGCCTCGGGCATGGATGTGTGTGATGTCCTTAGGTTAGTTAGGTTTAACTAGTTCTAAGTTCTAGGGGACTAATGACCTCAGCAGTTGAGTCCCATAGTGCTCAGAGCCATTTGAACCATTTGATGATGGTTATCTCTGAAACAACTGATTTTCAGCAATATCGTTCTCTCTTTCAACGCCAGCTTAACCTGAGTCTTAAAACCTCTCAAAATAACCGGTTTCTGAAGTAAACGATGTCCTTTATTCCTAGTATTTCCCATAATAACGTACAAATCGAACAAGTACTAAAAAATGTTGATCCCTTCGCTTTCAAGATACAAAGAATCAAAATGTTAAATTAAATAAGGAAATAAAAGGAAACATAGCCCATCCACTATTTGCAGCTTTTCTCGAAAAGCGGTAAGTCGTGAACACTGCAAAAAAAGAGAAAAAACTCAGTATTTTCCTATTAATTTCAATTTTTTGAAACTCTCATGTTGTAGTCGAAAATCATACAGCAATTCGGGCCGTACTAACATTCAGCGCTAAAGAGTGAGAACTGAGGATATGAGAACTGTATTTTCCGTGTCAGTATGTCCGTTTTTAAGGGCTACTAGTAGATGAAGGCATAGCATGTATACACAGGTAACAGACCAGGTACTGCATATTTTTATTTTAAACTATGAGTGAACTGTTGAGTCTTAAATTTTCTCCTTATACGAGGCTCGTCCAAAAGCAAATTCCGTTTCTATTTCTGACCGTGGCAGCGCTACGATCGCATTTCCGAGCATGCGCGGCAGTTACTCTGACTCAAGGAGAAGATATGTACGTCATTTTCAGATCGCTGCTGCCGACATGGTGCTTTGTAGTGCTTCTTTATAATGTAAGCCGTAATCGAAAATGCCGCCACGTCTGAAATCAGATGTGTGAGTCATTTTCTAAATTCAGATACAGTTAAACCAAAGGAAATTCATCGGCAGATCTGCGAGGTTTACGGATAAAATGCTATGAGTGATTCAATGGTTAGACTGTTCATTGAAGGACATGATGAAGTGCACGATGGAGAACAAAGTGGGCGCCCGTCTGTGGTTACTGATGAACTGGTTCACACAGTTGAAGAGAAGGTTAAGCACAACCGTAAGTTTACACTTGGTGCCCTTGCTATGGAAGTTCCGCAAATCTCACGATCACGAGTTCATGAAATTATTACTGAAAAACTGAAATTTCGAAAACTTTGCACACGTTGGGATTCCAACAATTGTTACTGAACAACACAAAAAACAACGGATAGGTAGTGCGCTTCAGGTGGGGGCGCGCTACAATGAAGAAGGCGATAGTAGTTTTCTTTCTGGTATAGTCATGGAGGATGAAACTTGGGTATCGTACGACACCCTTGAAAATAAAAGGTAGTCAATGGAATGGAGACACACTTCAATCCCAACGAAGGTTAAGCCTAAGCAAATCTTGACACATCGAAAAGTCATGTGCACCGTTTTTTGGGACAGAAAAGGCATTTTGCTGATTGATTTCTTACCACGAGGCCAAACAATCAATGCACATTGTTACTGTGAGACCGTTAAGAAATTGCGCCGCGCAATACAGAACAAGCGCCGAGGATTACTGTCAAAAGGTGTTGTTTTTTTCCACGATAATGCCAGACCTCACACAGCGAATGTGACCAAACAACTCTTACAGGAATTTCACTGGGTCGCATTTGATCGTCCTCCGTACAGACCGACCTCGCTCCTAGCTCTGTATGAGAGTGTTGTCGAGTCTGTATTTCGGCCACCAACGAAAATAAGTAACTTTGTGGATAGAGTGAAAGATGGCCTTAGCTTTCGTACACCTGGAGACTACCGCAATCTGTGCGTCTGTGGAAACTCTAACGTAGGAGAAACGCTGCGCTGCGTCCACCTAAGTTGCATTGAACGCATACGCAACGTAGGAGTGGGACAGGGAGCTCAATATGCAATGGCAGAGCGTAACGTAACGGAAAATCACATATTCAACATCGAAAAGACTTTGGGGTTTTGCTCAACTGGAGTCAATGGAGATACAAGTGTCGACAAATCTTACCAAATCGAGATAAGGGTTTTGCCCAGAACGCGGCTTGGCCACCAGTCTTTGACGCAGTTAGACGGAAGAGGCAGCAGACTGAATCGAGTGAGGCAGCGGTGAACAGCAGCTACATAAGCTATCACTTGGACTGCTGCTGAACTGGAAAGTAATTTAAACGCCCACCTCTGATATCCATACTCCCTCACAAAAAAGTGAAGCACCTATATGGGAGGAAGAAACGAAATGAAACAACACGGATTGATGATTGGGGGAGGGGGCAGAGTATGCTATGCTATTCAAGTCACTACCATATCCAGAGAAATTTACAAACAACTTGGTATGAGCCTGATCATCAGGATGACGTTGGATCTTCTCTGGCGTCGATTCATGCACCAGTTCGGTAGCCATCTACTCTCCAACTGTTGCAAGTGGTCCTCGATATCTTGGATCCTGACACTGGGATGGTTTCCAAGTTCCAGACATGCTCTATGAGGCACATATCTGAGGGTCTTGCTGACCCAGAAGGAGTACCACAGCATCACGCAGGCAGAAAAAAGACACAGGGGCCATGTCCAGATGCGCATTGTCCTACTGAAAAATGGCACTACAATACTGTCGCATGAGAGATAACATGAGGACACGTAATGCCATGAGAGTTCCCTCAATCATTACCAGCTGTGACATGAATTAATACCCGATGGCGTTCCACACCATGGCGTCAGGAGCAAACTAAGTCTGCAGCGACTCTCTTAACCAATCGACGAATGCGACCTTTCCCTATGTCCCCGCTATACGCATAGACGTTCGTCACCGAGGGAGTCCATGTCTGTTATTTACAGCTCAACACAGTGCAGCTATTTTCATCATCATTCTTATCGCACACGGCACCATACCAAACGCAACCGTTTGTCTTCTGATGTTAAGTGCATCCTACACATGGATCGCTGTGCGACATGACACAGAATGTTCCAGGGAGAGCATTACTTGATATCAGATGGCAGGCACCGCTATGAAGGCTTATGATGTGCTTGGTGCATGACACGGGGTTTCTCCCAAGTGATGGTCAGACGTGGACCACTGTAACTATGACCACAAGAGCATCTGGCAATATAATTCCATGCAGTCAAGCATCGGGCCACTGTCATATTTGAATGCCCCACACATCTCGATATCGTACGATCAGACGAGCCAGCCAAAGTGACACTCACAGTGAGGTCTCCTTCAGGCTCTTCTCAGGCACTGATGACGCTGTCTCCAAAGACTAAATGTCATTTCTGTGTTCTTCGCAGTGAGCAGTCAATATGTATCGCTGTTCACGCCCTTTATACGTCCTACCAGGCCAGGTAACTGCAGTAAGAGCGAATATCACTACCGCAGCTGCTGGCCATTCTCCCCACCTGCCAAGTCTATTCACTTTCATGACCACTAATGTTGTAGGGATGACGGTTAAAGCTGAAACAACTGGTTTTCCGATATATAGTTTTTTTTTAACGCCAGTTTAACCTGAGTCTTAAAACCGCTCGGAATAACGAATTTCTGAAATAACCGATTTCGGTTTTTTTATTCCTATAATTTCCCGTAACGTTGAACTCGAACAGACTAAAAAATAGAATCAAAATATTTAATTAAATGGGTAAATACAGTGAAAGAGAATATAGTCTCATCCACCATTTTCAGCTTTCCTCGAAATCGATAAGTAGTGCAACACCGCAAAACATAAAATCAATAGTATTCTCCCATTTATAAACGCTGCTCAGAAATCATGTTGTAATCGAGGATCATAACACAATCGGGCAGTACGAATAGCCAGCGCTGAAGGGTGGAGAACTGGGGATTTAAGAACTTTATTTTCGTGTTAATATGTCTGTTTCCAAGGGCTGCTAGCAGATGAAGGCATACTATGTATACACAGGCAACAGATCCGGTACCGCTTATTTTTATTGTAAACTGCGAATGAATAGTTAAGTTTTATCCTTATATACTGTCGCAAGTCGAGCATGGCATTTCGTTGATAGCACACTCCGTAAATACTTTAACACTAGGAATGGTGCCACGCTCTGATACGACTGATGTCCGACAAAAGAAACAAGCAATATACAGCAGATGGGGCAAGTCTCGCTCACTTGATGCACACGCTTACTATCTAATAGACTACACCACATGGTAATTGGTACGTTACTGTTTCAACAATGCTGTACCAGTTGTAACTCCACGTATTTGTTCCTCTTTTCCGTCGGTATTGTTATTAAAATACCACTGATGTCTTACCCCACACTACCTAATAACGTGACATTTCAAAGCAATGGAAGTTTTACAAACAAAAATTACTCGTTCTGTAAAAGAGATTTGTTTAAAAACTGAAATCTTTAGTCCTGCTGATGTGGCTAGTTGTTTTCGGGTTTTCACTCGGTTATTAGTAAAAAAATAAAGAAATCTGCTATAGCCAAAACCAAATATATGCCAAAAAATACCAGTTATTCAGAAATAAAATAGAAGTATCGGTTTTAACTGGCCAGTTGTTCCCAGTCCTATGATGATGTCTGTATGTACGACATTACATGACATCCAGTTACGTCTTGTAGGTGTTTACTTCTCCTGTGAAGCACTTTAATTAATCGTTTTTGCTTTTCTTTGCGGCAGTTGAAGAAGAAAGACACGACACTTTCTGTTGTTTTCCTGATATCGTAAAATACTTAGAGCTTTGAAATTGTTGCACAGCGTTGAGCATTAATTTGTCTCAACTCACTAATGAGGTGGTCGTGGCTTGTAATGTAAGTAATCGGTTCACTGCATTTCATAAATACTTCACTATCGTTCGTTTTGCCGGACGTTATGGGCGAGCGGTTCTAGACGCTTTAGCCCGGAACCGCGCTGCTGCTACGGTCGCAGGTTCGAATTCTGCCTCGGGCATGGGTGTGTGTGACGTCCTTAGATTAGTTAGATTTAAGTATTTCTAAGTCTACGGGACTGATAACCTCAGATGTTAAGTCCCATAGTGCTCAGAGCCATTTGAACCATTTTTTCTCGTTCGTTTTGATTAGTCTTGACAGACTCAAACACTTGATTCCTGCCAAGTTGTCGTCTCTTACGAAGATCTAAAAAGTTCACCTCGTTCTACAATGTGATAGACAAATTCTGTCTTACCTCAGCTGAATTTTTTGCACATATCCTCTGGTCAACATACGCGGTCGTGTATTTATCTTCGGCAAAGTTTTGCAGAATTCAATGAGAGCAGAACTTTTTCACGGCTAAACACTCTAAATGCCGCAGTCTTCAGCACGCCTAAAGATGAATCTACCTCAGGGCAAGTCACGTGCTGCTCCTCACGTTGTACTACGTGGTCGTGGTACCGATTCGTCGGCCAGCAGTTGTATCGATATGGAGAGAAAGTGAAAGACACAGGTGGGCTTCATACGACAGCTGCATCTGGCTCCGCCTGAATGGTCAATACTATATCTGCGGCCACGTTAAGTGGGCTCGTCCAGTGATACGAATCAGACCGTAAACATCCCGGCCCGCAATTGTTTGCCAGTTGTCGCTATTCTCTGTAGCATCCGATACACGCCATTCATATCAAAGTGCCCACCAGTACAACTGTAGCACAACAATAGCCCCAGCTATTGCTCCTTTGACCACCTGGAACCCTTTCACAGCTGTCGGCGTGTGTACATGTCCAGCTCTACCACTCCCCAGGTGCTGGGGAGGTGTATACGTGAGCAGCTTGGGTTTTCTCACAATGCTATTGATGTCTGTATGCTTCCTGAGCTCCGACCACTCAGTGCTGCAGACAAGTTACTTCCATACCAATAAAAAAGATTATACTATTCGTTACACAACATATGCTCCTATTTGCGTTCCATCAGTTGCAAGAATCTGGCTCTAATATCATGAACCGTTTATGAAAGATGCCCATTGTTATGACCACATAATTCCTGACGCACAGAGGTGGAAATGGGTGCATTAAGTTTGGCTGTCCACCAGATAGAAAAACCATTAACCCGAGAACGACATAAGATATTGTCATGCTCTCAATTTTGAATAAAATTTCGATATCTTACCTAACAGTGTCATTCAGTAATTAGAGAGACAAATTGGTGCGAGGAAAATTGTTAGTAGGGCAAGTTTGGAACCTCTATGGCTTTAAGTTGGCATCACTGGGACGAGCCCTGATCAGCTGATGTATCAACATTGTTTTGTTAATAGCTTCAAAAATACGTTTCAATATGGCGACTCTGCTGAAACGTCCAAATTAGTTGAACAACTTTCTGTTCTTCGTTTTTTTTACTTGCGGAAGGCGAGAAGCCAGTGAATATATACTGTAGAATGTGTAAAGTCTATGGTGAATGTTGTATGAATGATGGAAAATTTTACAAGTGGCTAGAGCAGTTAATAAATGGTCGCGACTCAGTGACTGCCCAACATTGTTGTATCTTACCAGTTCAACTCCCTCACTTGAAAGTCGAATTGATGTGATTTTTCGTGCTGACCGCCGTATGATTGTGAAAATGATAGTTCATAAGGTTCAAGTTAGTACTGCTACACTTCATAACATTATCTGTAACAGGCTGAAGTACCGCAAAACACGTGCTAGATGGGTCCAAAAGGAGTTGACGCGGTTACACAAGGAAAAAAGGTTTGGAGTGTGCACAGAGTTAAAGGAACGTTATGAAAGAGAAGATGAGCACTTCCTCAACAAAATTTTGGCTTGGGGTGAAACGTTGGTTCACTGTTATGTGCCATACTGAAAAATACAAACAATTCAATGGAAGCACACCAACTCACCCGTCAAGAAAAAGTTCAAAACCCAAGAATCAGCAGGAAAAGCCATGTTCACGATGTTTTGGGAAGCTGAAGGTCCACTTTTTTGAAATTATCTGGAAGAGCAGCAGACAATGAACAGCCAGTACATCTCGAATTTGCCTTTCAAAAAGGTGAAGTCAGCCGTGAGAGAGAGACGTCGTCGGTCTCAGATGAGAGTAGTGATTCTCCAGCAAGACAACGCGCATCGTCAAATTGCTCAACTAATTCCTGAAATGGCCTGGGAAGTACTGCCTCATCTCCATTACAGTCATGATTTAGCACCTGGTGATTTCCATTCGTTTGGTGCACTGAAGGAAGCATTACGTGGGGACACGTTCCAGGACGAGGACGTGAAAAAGTTTGTGGGAAATTGGTTCAAACATCAAGATAAAGAGCTCTTTGCAGCCTGAATAAAAAAAGCTTGTCGCCCGTTGGAACAAGTGCCTAAATGTTCAAGGGGATAATGTTGAAAAGTAGGAAAAGCATTGTATTGTAAAAATAAACGCTTTTTTCTTCGGACTAATCTGTCTCTTTATTTATTGAATGACTAGCACATTTCACACACCGCAATGTACTAGCTAAAATCAAATGTACGTAAAGTACACGAAATGCATTTTTATCTCTGAATACTCTAAAATTTTGTGCACTGTTTTACTTCATTCGATGCAACGAAGTAACTGTGCTAAATATCGAAAATAATTTCAGTTCTTCGTCGAGCAAAGCTATCAGGTTGTAAGTTGTGCAAAAACTATTTTTTTTCAGCGTATACTAGTTTCAAAATGGGATGAACCGAATTTCGTACCGGCTGGAAAGCCATCTCTCAGCGCAAGTATCAGCATTTGACAGCAATATACCGATGACGAGACGCGGAAAGCACGTATCGCAAAGATCACGTTTGGAGTGGATGACTTACCACATTCTGGACTTCGTGCCTGCTCAGATGTGCACTTTTTGAACTCGTCTTTTATTGACGACAGAAATGGACTGGTTGTTCCTCCATTGTGCACGTCACCACCAGCATCATTGATCATAAACCACGCTCTACCTATGGCAGCTATGACATGCTTGTCGGCATACGTTGCCCCCCTGGTCACGTGTTCTCGGGACGTCGTGTGTTTGTCCGTATAGCGCCCTGTATATTTAGAATGTCACTACACCCCCAGTACAGACAGATTCTTTTCGTACGTGTCGCGGATTGTTTATATATGTTGCGCAGACATTTTAACAGTATCCATTTGCTACCGGGAATAAACCAGCTACGTAACTTTTTAGGGCAAGTGATATTACATTCTGCTTCTTTGAGATAGGTGTCACAGTTCAGATGCACTCGATTTGTGGTTGTTTTCGGTATGATACGGCACTTTATAATATTACAGAGCCTGACGAACATTTTTGCATTGATAGTCTTGCAAAACGACTTGACAGTACGCTGGTGCTTTTGCAAGTGTCCGAAAAACACCAAATTTGCCTCACATTAGCGATTATATCCCTGCTAATTCGTCCTTTTTTTCTGCTATTTCTGCGTATTTATTTTCTCGTTTTTGCGACCTAAAGCACAATTTTTCTTACTGGTGGCACTTTGAAGTATTTATTTAACGCATTTTACGTACTTTCTCCCAGTTTATTATGTAAATAATAGACTGAGTAATCTATATACAGAATCGACAAGTCACTGATAAATGCATGGCGGATAGTATTTACTGAAACAACTAACCATTCCCTTTCCTGTTCCACTAGCAAACTTAAGAGAGGAAGCGATTGTTTGTAAGTTTTTGTACGGGCCGTAATATCTGTTATAGTCATAAAATCGTAGAAAAATAGGTCTACGGAATCAAGCCGTAATTATAATGCGTCTCGAAATTTTTAAACATATACAGTGTCTCTTACTAATATGATAACAATAATTAGAGCTACATGGTATGTACCCATGAAAAGTTACTATCTCTCCTTTCAGATATTTTTCTTCGCATCCGCAGCAACAACAGTAATTGACCATCGCTATTACACTATCAACAAACGGTGAAACATAACAAAAACTCTTGATATTATAAACTTCAAACGCTGCAGAAAGTACACGCACAGCGAAAAGTCCCGAAAACACGTGACAATCCTGGTTTAATGTTGACAACATGCGCAGAACGCAATGCTCACTCCAGAGATATTTACTCTACAGGACCAACCAGCGATTATTATCAACCTCCACAAAATGGGTGCGTGAGGTCGACGAAATTCTGCAAACGAATTGTAAGCAGTCAATTTCGAGGAGCGCTGATGAGCTAAAGTTGAATGAAGGAATTCGAGACAAGATGAAAAAAATCATCTGCAATATTTTTTACGTTACCTTCCATTTTCTCACAATACTATTACGTTAAACGCTTACCATAACCAAACTACTAACAGCCTCTGAAACACTATTATTTCAACAATAACAAACATCGAAATTTATAACAATATAAACGTGTCACATCAATGCTCGTTTGTGCACCCATAATTTGGAACGTATAATAGTCTCATGGTTGGGCACCTGCTTGTGAGCTGATGGTCAGCATAAAACGAGCCCACAAAATTTCTCGCCTCATTGATTTTCAACTGAAACGTTTTTCGTTAGTGATGATACGCCACTGAATACGGCAGAAGAAAGTTTCCGATTTTTTTAAATGTGTGTAAAATGGGTTTTAACAATGAAAGCGTTAAATGACTGTGTTATTCTATTTACACCTACTTAGACCAATCTTTTTTTACCTACTGTAAATGTGACTATGAATTTATTTCAAAGAGGTGTTTCGACATGCCGGCCCCTGTTGTCGAGCGGTTCTAGGCGCTTAAGTCCGCAACCGCGCTGCTGCTACGGTCGCAGGTTCGAATCCTGCCTGGGGCATGGGTGTGTGTGATGTGCTTAGGTTAGTTAGGTTTAAGTAGTTCTAAGTCTAGGAGACTGATGACCTCAGATTTTAAGTCCCATAATGCTCAGAACCATTTGAACTATTTTTCCCAGTTCGTTCTGATGAGTCTTGGAACACCCAAACACTTGCTTCCTGCCTAGTTGTCGACTCTTACGAATATCCAAAAAGTTCATCTCATTCTATAATGTGATAGACAAATTCTGTATTACCTCAGCTGAATATTTTGCACATTTCCTCTGCTCAACATACGTGGTCGTGTATTTATCTTCGGCAAAATTTTGCAGAATTCAATGAAAGCAGAACTTTTTAACGACTAAACGTTCACTCTAAATGCCGCAGTCTTCAGCACGCCTAAAGATGAATCTACCCCACGGCAAGTCACGTGCTCGTTCTCACGTTTTAATACGTGATCGCGATGCCGCTTCGTCGACCAGCCGTTGTATCGATATGGAGAGAAAGTGAAAGACACACATGGGCTGCATACGACAGCCGAATCTGGCTCCCCCCGAGTGGTCAATACAGTAACTGCCACCACGTCAGGTGGGCTCGTCCACTGATACGAATCAGACCGTAAACATCCCGGCCCGCAATTGTTTTCCAGTTGTCGCTGTTCTCTGTAGCATCCGATACACGCCATTCATATCAAAGTGCACACCAGTACAAATGTAGCACCGCAATAGCCCCAGCTATTGCTCCTTTGACCACCTTCAACCATTTCACAGCTGTCGGCGTGTGTACATGTCCAGCTCTACCACTCCCCAGGTGCTGGGGAGGTGTATACGCGAGCCGCTTGGGTTTTCTCACAATGCCATTGATGTCTGTATGGTTCCTGAGCTCCGACCACTCAGTGCTGCAGACAAGTTACTTCCAGACCTCACGGAATAAAAAAGATTATACTATTCGTTACACAACATATGCTCCTATTTGCGTTCCATCAGTTGCAAGAATCTGGCTCTAAAATCATGAACCGTTTATGAAAGATGCCCATTGTTATGACCACATAATTCCTGACGCACAGAGGGGGAAATGGGTGCATTAAGTTTGGCTGTCCACCAGATAGAAAAACCAATAAACCGAGAACGACATGAGATATCGTCATGCTCTCAATGTTGAATGAAATTTCGATATCTTACCTAGGAGGGTCATTCAGTAATTAGAGAGACAAATTGGTGTGAGGGAAACTGTTAGTAGGGCAAGTTTGGTACCTCTTTAGCTTTAAGTTGGCATCACTGGGACGAGCCCTGATCAGCTGAGTATCAACATTTTTTTTGTTTATAACTCCAAAAATACGTTTAAATATGGCGACTCTGCTTGAAAAGTTCACAGTAGTTGAACAACATTCTGTTATTTGTTTTGTACTTTCTGAAAGCGAGCAGCCAGTGAATATATACTGTAGAATGTGTAATGTTAATGGTGAAGGTTGTATGAATCGTGCAAATTCTTACAAGTGGATAGAGCATTTCAAAGTTGGTAGCGACTAATTGATTGACGAACACCGTTCTAGCTGACCAGTTGCAATTTCAAGTCCTTCATTTGATAGTCGAATTGATGACATTTTACGTGCCGACCGAAGTGTGACCGTGGAAATGATAGTTGATAAGGTTCAAGCTAGTACTGGTGCACTTCATAACAGTGTCTGTAACATTCTGAAGTACAGCAAAGCACACGCAAGATGGGTCCCAAAGGAGTTGACGCGGCTACACAAGGAAACAAGGTTGAGAGCGTGCACAGAGGTAAAGGAACATTATGAAAGCTAGGGTGAGCACTTCATCAACAAAATTTTAACTTGGGATCAAATTTTGGTTCGCCGGCCGCAGTGGCCGAGCGGTTCTATGCGCTACAGTCTGGAACCGCGCGACCGCTACGGTCGCAGGTTCGAATCCTACCTCGGGCATGAGTGTGTGTGGTGTCTTTAGGTTAGTTAGGTGTAAGTAGTTCTACGTTCCATAGTGCTCAGAGCCATTTTTCAAACTTGGGTTCACTATTATGACCCGGAATCAAAAAGACAAGCCGTGGAGTGGAACCACACCAACTCACACGTCACGAAAAAAATCAGCAGGAAAAGCCATGTTGACGGTCTTTTTGAATGCTGAACGTCCAGTTTTTTTGTGATTATCTCGAAGAGCAACGTACAGTGAACAGCCGATACTACTCGTATTTACTTTTAAATAATTTGAAGCCAGCCGTGAGAGAGAGACGACGTGGGTCTCAGAGGAGAGAGGTGATTCTCAAACAAGACAACGCTCTTCGACATATTGCTCAAGTAACTCGTGAAACCATCGCAAAATGGGATGGGAGGTACTGCCTCCTCCCCCTTACAGTCATGATTTAGCACCTGGTGATTTCCATTCGTTTGGTGCACTGAAGGAAGCATTGCATGTTGAGAGGTTCCAGGACGAGGACGTGTAAAAGTTTGTGCGAAATTGGTTCAAACATCAAGATAAAGAACTCTTTGCAGCCGGAATAAAGAAAAGCTTGTGGCCCGTTGGAACAAGTGCCTAAATGTTCAAGGGGATAATGTTGAAAAGTAGGAAAAGCGTTGTATTGTAAAAATAAACGCTTTTTTCTTAAGACTAATTTGTCTCTTTATTTATTGAATGACTCTAGTACATTTCATATACCGCAATGTACTAGCTAAAATCAAATATACGAAAGTTCACGAAATGCGTTTTTATCTGTGAATACTCTTTAAAATTTTGTTCACCGTTTTACTTCATTCGATGCATTGAAGTAACCGTGATAAACAACGAAAATAATTTCAGTCCTTATCGAGCAAAGCTATCTGGTTCTAAGATGTGCAAAAATCAAATTTTTTCAGCGTATACTAGTTTCAAGATCGGATGATCAGAATTTCGAAACGGCTGGAAAGCCATCTCTCAGCGCAAGTATCAGCATTTGACAGCATTATACCCATGACAAAGACGCGGACAGCACGGATCGCAAAGGTCACGTTTGGAGTGGATGACTCACCACATTCTGAACTTTGCTCCTGCCTAGCTGTTCACTTTTTGAACCCGCCTGTTATTGAAGACAGAAATGGACTGATTGCTCCTCCATTGTCCACATCACCACTACCATCAGCGATCATAAACCGCGTTCTACATATGGCGACTGTGACAGAACAGATGTGATACGTAGCGCCGCTGCCTTGCGGAACAACCAGTGATTATTATCAATCTTCTCAAAATCCATCACCAATGGGAGTGTGATCACGATGAAGTTTTCAAACGAATTGTAAGCAGTCAATCTCTAAAGTTGAATGAAGGAATTCGAGGCATCGAAAAAAAAAATCATCTATGATAATTTTCACCTGATCTTCCATTTCCTCACAATACTCTTACGTTAAAAGCTCACCGTATTCAAACCACTCATAGTTACTGGAATGCCAATATTTCAACAACATAAAAGTGTCACACCAACAGCGCCAGATATTGCTCACTTGTGCTTCAAAAATTTGAGAACCGATTATAGTTGCATTGTTGTGCAGCTGCTTGAGAGGTCATATACATGATGGTCAGGCTAAAATTATCCCAGCGCATTTATCACCTCATTGATTTTCAACAGAAACTTATTTTGTTAGTGATGGTATGGCACTGATCAAGACAAGGAATTTTTTTTCTGAAATGTGTGTAAAATTTGTGTTAACGAAAGCATTAACGAGTGTGTTCCTTCTAGTCGTACTTACTTAGACAAATAATTTTTTTTGTGTTGCAAATATAGCCATGAGTTTATTTCGGAGAAGTATTTAGACAGACAGGTCATAGGGAATGTGACAGTAAAAACATTATGTGACATACTTCATAAGAATGCTGTATTTATTCATATTTTACACATAATGAGACTCCATTGATGGTTAGGCGACCAGTTGGAGGTCCCAAAGTTCCTGTCGTGCAGCCACGAAGTCTTGGTAGACCTCTGGACTGGAGTACTGCTGGAACTTGTCCTCGTACCAGCCACTGGCCCTTCTCGCATTGAACTGGGCACTCTGCACGTATGGGATGAGTTGCTGCAAAATCAACACCGTTGTTGGTAGGGTGCTAGTCTTGTCTCTCTCTCTCTCTCTCTCTCTCTCTCTCTCTTTCTCTGACACACACACACACACGTAATATTCATACTACCAAATGGGAAAGTGTGTGCACCATCGTCCAGTATACGTTCATATATAACTACAATATCCTTACCAACAGGTGGGGTGGTGTGTACCAATGTCCAGAAATCGTTACTAGACAAAGCAGTGACGCTTTTAGCAGTTTCAGGACTTGCTGTAATAGGTTTTGTGTTTACTGTGAATCACAAGTGCTTGAATTTGTGCGCTACCCACCTCTTCGCGCGTCTTCTTCATTATGCCCGCCAATTGGCTGTTGGCGGCTGAGAGGCCGGTGTCCATCAAGTTGTTGACCCAGGAACGCAGCTCCGAGAGTCCCTTGCCGACCACCTCAGGCAGCTTGACATAGGAGTCCTCTGGGCTCCATTCGGAATACTCCACTTGACGCAGATTCCGTGAAACCTACAATCATTGGGTATCATCACAAATTAGCCTACAAGTATTATTGATATATATTTATTGACGTTAAGTGTCTCATGAAAATATTATACAGACTTTCCCCACCAATTTGCACTGATAAGGTAGGCAGTAGCAGACTAAATTGTAGTGTTGTGCAATCTTTAGCAAACTTTTAATTTTTACGATGTTTACATTATTGCAGTGTCTGCGTTGTTCTGATTACGATGTAATTTCCTTTGGACACGCATGCATGTCCAAAGGACAGACATTGCAGTGACAACAGCTGTTACAAAATACGTCAATGAGTTCACAGTTGCGAATATGGAAAACCATCACCTGTAGAATTGAATGACGCAATGAAATTTTGTGCCGCACCGGGACTCGAACGCGGATTTCCAGATTGTCGCGAGTGGTCGCCATACCATTTAGCTAACCGTGCACGACCTTACCATCGTTTCATTTACTCAACCCTCAAGGTTGAGGATAAGTAGACATCAGCAAAAACGAGTATAAAATATACATAAATTTATAAAATACAAGTTTCAATTTATTGATGGTGTTGAAAATATTAGAATCTGTTCCTTTCAAGAAGCACTTGGTGATGGATGTGCAGATGAAGGTGATGATCATGATGATAGCAGTAGTGTGATCTGCACTAAAACACCTGACCTGAGAAAGGACAGGAGAAATTTGGAGGACGTAAGTTGAGTGGTTATATTCTAGTCTTAAATTATGGGGGAGTAATGCAGAAGATTGTTTTGCATGTAAAGATGATACTAGGTGGTAGAGTAGGTGACACTGATTATAGAGTTTGAGGATGAATGCCTGGCTGTACTTCCGAAAACAATAGGTAAACAGTGGGTAAAAGTCGGGTCGACAGCGTTGGACATGGCCACTGTGAGTGGCTTCCAAACTATATGGCCAAGATCTACCCCAGTGGGAGGTAGCTGTGAAACTCCAGCTGCCTATCCAATATTGAATGTGTTTCCTGATAAAGGGCTACTTGTAGGAGACTATAATTTATACATGTTGTTAACCATTTTACTGCTTACCTGTGGGGTAGCTCTGCTGGTGGCTGAAGCTCCATCCTTTACAAGGGCGACCATCCGACGGTAGAGGGCGCCCAGGTACGGCAGTGCCGAGTCGTACGAAGTGGGTACCAGCTGCTCAGGGTGCAGTGCGAGGTACTCAAAGTGCTTGAAGTAGTTGCTCTCCTGCTGGTACAGCTGCCTGAGCGTCCTGGCGGCCATCATGTCCACGGTCATGCCCATGTCGGCGAGGTAGGCCTGCAAGGCGCTCTGCACCTGCTGTTTGACGGCGGTGGCGTTGCTGATGTAGAAGTACACGCTGTGCTTTGGAAGGGGCAGGGGGGCCGTCGCGTTGGCGAACGCCTGGGGCAGGACATCCACGGCGGCTGCCGCGCTGGAGCCTGGAAACAAATTCAGGGCGGCATGTCCAGTCTCTTCGGATATCTATGAGAGTGATTCTGTATCCAAGGCCTCTCACTTACAGTAGATACACAGTTAAATAGATCAAGATTTTGGCTATATGTTGCTCTGACAAGGTTCCCTAATATGGCTGATAAATGGTTGTCTTCCCAAAGTACGTCCAAGTTGATAATTCCGTTTAAATCTACGATACGTCTTTCTTTCTCTGGCCATGAGAGTTGGCCGTGCTGTTATAACTCCCTTCATTCCAGCCATTATCCCAGTAGGCAGATATTGGATCTGATGGGGCTACAGTTTTGGGTGGGGTTTCCGTAAAGAATTCTTGGAACCCTCAACCGGAAATGTCTTTGAGGGTACTGTCTGTATCGCACTGCCATTTATAGCTGACTTCGACTATCCCCACCGGCAACGCCCTTTGAAGCTGTTTTGCTATTCGTATCCCAAACTCTCCCTCTGTGAAAGGCACATTGTTTCAGGGTTTTCCAGCTGAGGTGGATGAGATAATCTTGAAGACGTTAATAAATTTTGTTCCTCGAGCGCAAGCCCTCCCCCCCCCCCCCCCCTCAAACTCAAACTTTTGCCCCCTCTTTATTAGGTTTTGCTACATCTTTATTCTGATAGGCCCCTTAATGACACTGTGCCAGATACTTGACGTGGCACAGTACTGGTTTCGTCGCATTTCATTCGAAGCACTGCTCAGACTCAGCTGATTTGCTTGGGGTTTTCATTCTGGTGTGTCTTTGATGATGTTTCCTCTATATCACTGCCACTGAACAGTCTACCCTCACGTAAGACATGCCACATCCACACTGCCTGAAACACAATCGTCAACTGATATACGACAGAGAACAGTGAATAAAGAGATGTTCCCTTGAACTTATAATGCGCGTTCAGCAGTGGCATGATGTTGTAATATGAAGTGTTAGTGTGCTATGTCAGACTCACCCTGGAAGACGGCCAAGAAGGCGGCAGCAGCGATGAGAGCTCGGACGGCCATTGTGTCTGCGGGGTTGACGAGTGTGAAGATGCTCTCCTGGACGTGTCTATATGTACCGTACCGCAGGCTGGAACGTGCGTCATCACTTGTCGATAGTGTTGTAATCACGAGATATCTCAGCTGCTCTCACAGATTAATGGGTGGATTAGAAATGTAATCTGCAATGAGATGCGGTTCTTTTTAACACTAGACTTTAGGTTAACCCTGAATGAACATCACGTGCATGATAATTTTTTAGCGTACCATTTTGAGAAATTATCAGCTGCAATCTTCTGCGACTGCTGAGCAGGCCAATCTTCAGACAAGAAACGGAGACCTGGTGTTTTTTCACTTGTTCAACGTGTTGATTGACCTTATTAAAAAAATAAACTCTCAGAAGGAAGTATTTTGTAGGAGACCAAAATTTAAAAAAAGCTAGTAATCGATTGCTATCGCGTTTTCCTCAATAATGTTTTTTATTTTGCTTCAATAAAACACTTCGTTTTTTCTATGTCGTCCTGATAAAGTTTGATGCAGCCTAACAACATGAAATATTTTTCGTAAAATACAGTTCTGGGAGACATGATATTTTTGTTAGAAAATTTGCGTACCAGCAAACTATGAGCAAGACTCATGAGGTTTCAATTTTCTTTCAATTTTTTACTCATCCGTCATCTAAATGCAGCGTGTCCATCTCAGAGAATCATTTGCAGCCTACATCTTCAATTATTTCCTGTATGTATTCCAGTCTCTATCTTCCCTACAGTTTCTATCCTCTATGGCTTCCTCTAGTGCCCTGGAAATTATTCCGCTATTTCTTGACACGTGTTCCATCATCTTCTGTTTCTGTTTGTCGTTGTTCTCCATATGTTCCAACTTTCTGCGGAGAACCTCTTCATTAGTAATTTTCAACATTTTTATACAGTAACAGAATCTCAAAAGTGTCGATTCTCTTCCTTCACGATTTTCCCACAGTTTTAAGTGTTACCAAGAAAAACTAAAGTAGGCCTAGGTAATTTTTTACTTTGTCGGAGACACATATCAGCTGTTCTGGTAGACATTAATATCCCCATGCCGCAGTAACATAGCCCACAGTTAGAGGAGCCTAAGCGAAATGCCTTATGCGTCTACAAGTGTAGATGGCCTGTACCACATTGCTTTAGTCCCTGTAGAGGCGCATATACTATATACACTCACGTTCAGAAAAAACGGAAGACCTCGAAACACTAGAGGTAGAACGTAGACATACAAAATTGAAACATACGGAGCAGTTCATGGGCGCAGAGTCCAAAATAAAAATGTTCAGACACGTGGACACGCACAGAAATGACAGATGGCACACGCGAACGTTGGAGCACAAACGTGTAACACGGAACACGAACACGACGACACACACAAACACTAGGCGATGATCTCTGGCGCGGAAGTTCACTATACGTGTGCGAGGACATGTACATTAATATATTCTGCAGAAGCGATTAGCATTTGAACCATGTCGATCCCTAGGCTCAAGATCAACATCGATATCGCGGCGCACCACCAGCTGCGGCTTTCGTTGTCGCTGTAAACCGAAGATAATGGATCAGTGTGGATTGAGCATTCGTGCAGGGTTCCTCGCAGACGTATGCACGAACCGTACCGTCGAATCAGTGAGTTTGGAAAAGGGAGCATTATTGGCATGAAAGACTGTAATGTATCCATCCGGGAAATTGCTACTCGTGAGGGGGACGAAGTGTTTCGGCAGTGCAACAGCTATGTGCAGAATTGTTCACGGAAGGTCGCAGAACACGTCAAGATGGGTCTGGTCACACCACCCAGACGACCCCCCGAGAAGATGGACATCTCATGCGAATGGCACTGCAGGACAGATCTGCGTCCTCCTCGGCTCTGGCGCAACAGTGGAACACTGTGAGACTTCGTACACTGTCGGGGGCGACAGTTCATCGCCTTTTATTACTGTATTGGTTACGTGCTCGTCCACTTCTCCAGCTATGTTTGACAAATGTGCAGAAACGTGCTAGACGGCAGTGGTGTGTGGGACGACGTCACTGGTGACAGGAATGGCATAAGATAGTGTTTTCGGACGAATCCAGGTTCTGTCTGTTCAAAATGATTGTAGACTCTTGGTTTGCTGCAGACAAAGAGAGCGGCATCACAGGGACTGTATTCATACAAGACGTACAGTGCCAATTCAAGGCCTTTTGGTGCAGGGTGCTATTGGGTGCAACCACAGATCACTGTGGGTGCGCGCCATTTGCCATTAGGTGCAGTTTTTCAGCAAGACAATGCACGACCACATGTTGCTGCAAGAATACGTGCCTTCTTGTTGTCACAGGATGTCAGCCGTTTACCCTGACCCGCCAGATCACCAGAATCGTCACCATTCTAAAATGTGTGAGATATGGTGAAACGACAGGTGCAGTGCTGAAGACCCAATGTAAACCACCACAGATGAACTTTGGAACCAGGTGAATGCAGCATGGGTGGCTACACCACAGGACGCCATTCGCGCCTTATTCGCGTCGATGGCATCACGCCCTGGCCGATGGCGGACCCTGTGCCTACTAGGCAACGACCCCTCATGTTGAACCGAGATGACTGAAATGATAATCATGTTTGCAGAGCATATTGCTGCAAATGCCCTGTGAATATGAATGTCCTATCTGTAGTCGTTGAAGGTGTTCTGCTTTTTTCTGAACATGAATGTACTAAATACTATATACTAAATACTTTTGGCCGGCCGTAATGGCCGAGCGGTTCTAGGCGCTTCAGTCTGGAAGCGCGCGACCGCTACGGTCGCCGGTTCGAATCCTGCCTCGGGCATGGATGTGTGTGATGTCTTTAGGTTAGTTAGGCTTAAGTAGTTCTAAGTTCTAGGGGACTGATGACCTCAGATTTTAAGTCCCATAGTTTTCAGAGCCATTTGAACTAAATGTTTTTAATCGGATGCTATAGTCTGGTACTTATTTTCTGAAAGCGGCTATAGAGACGAATCAAATAATATGTAACGGTAAGGCCTTTGAACGTCAACGAAGGTCACAAAGGTGGCATGAACGTCCATCTACAGAAGGTGTTCGAAGTGATGACCATTGGCTTCCGGTAAAACTTTTGCATAGTATTCGAAACGACATCGGCAACACGTGCTCGGACATTTTCCTGCAAAACAGTGATGCCAGCCGTCAACATTCCCGGACGTTTGGACTGTTGTTGTTGATGTTGTTGTTGTTGTTGTTGTGTTTGGACTGTTGTTGTTGATATTGTTGTTGTTGTTGTCAGTCCTGAGACTGGTTTGATGCTGCTCTCCATTCCACTCTATCCTGTGCAAGCTTCTTCGTCTCCCAGTACCTACCGCAACCTACATCCTTCTGAATCTGCTTAGTGTATTCATCTCTTGGTCTCCCCCTACGATTTTTACTCTCCACGCTGCCCTCCAATACTAAATTGATAATCCCTTGATGTCTCAGAACATGTCCTACCAACTGACCCCTTCTCCTAGTCAAGTTGTGCCACAAACTCCTCTTCTCCCCAATTCTATTCAATACGTCATTAGTTATGTGATCTACCCATCTAATCTTCAGCATTCTTCTGTAGCACCACATTTTGAAAGCTTTTATTCTCTTCTTGTACAAACTATTTATAGTCCATGTTGCACTACCATACATGGCCACACTCCATACAAATACTCTGAGAAAAGACTTCCTGACACTTAACTCTATACTCGATGTTAACAAATTTCTCACCGGCCGTGGTGGCCGAGCGGTTCTAGACGCCACAATCTGGAACCGCGCGACCGCTACGGTCGCAGGTTCGAATTCTGCTTCGGGCATGGATGTGTGTGATGTCCTTAGGTTAGTTAGGTTTAAGTAGTTCAAATGGCTCTGAGCACTATGGGACTCAACAGCTTTAGGTCATAAGTCCCCTAGAACTTAGAACTACTTAAACCTAACTAACCTAAGGACATCACACACACCCATGCCCGAGGCAGGATTCGAACCTGCGACCGTAGCAGTCCCGCGGTTCCGGACTGCAGCGCCAGAACCGCTAGACCACCGCGGCCGGCTGTTTAAGTAGTTCTAAGTTCTAGGGGACTGATGACCTCAGATGTTAAGTTCCATAGTGCTCAGAGCCATTTGAACAAATTTCTCTTTGTCAGAAACGCTTTCCTTTCCATTTCCAGTCTACATTTTATATCCTCTCTACTTCGACCATCATCAGTTATTTTGCTCCCCAAGTAGCAAAACTCCTTTACTCCTTTCAGTGTCTCATTTCCTAATCTAATTCCCTCAGCATCAACCGACTACATTCCATTATCCTCGTTTAAAGCTGCATGTCCTTGGGAAAAATTATGGCTGTAGTTTCCCCTTGCTTTCACAGTACCAGCACGGCAAGGCCGTTTTGGTTAGTGTTACAAGGCCAGATCAGCGTTTGGACTACGCTGCAGAAATTCCGCTGGGAAGAGCGCTTACAGATCCTGCATACGGTCGCAATCTCCCACGTGCGGCGTCCATATTTTTAGAGCCGAAAGACATTCGTTGCCGTCGATTTGTTTCGGACGAAGAGGCGCACGCTTGAGTACAATAATGGTTCTGTAGGCACCGCAAACATTTTTCCATGAAGGCACATACCGTCTTGTCGCATACTTGGATAAACGTGATAACAATTATGGTGATTACTTTTGAAATAATAATTGTTTCCTTACTTTTCCCCAACTGTCTCGCTTTCGTTTCAATGTACCTTAATGTGTTTCTCCTTTTTCTCATCTCCTGCAGAATTCTTTCCTTCGGACGGCTGTTTTCTACTAAAATGCTAAATTACGCCAGTCAATAAGTTTCACATCGGCAAACAAAACTAAAACTTACAGATTTAATCTTGGTGTCTTGTCTGGAAAGGGGCATTTGCGTCAGTCAAGGAGGCTTGCTTGCAGTTGATTACCTCTCAGATTATAAATCTATAAAGAAACAAGAAGCGTCAGGGATTACATATAAATATCGCCTGACTTTTATCTCGGGTAAACGGCCCCGAAGCGTTAAAAATACAGCTGGATACAGATTACGTTTCGAGTGCGACTTTGTAATCTCCACATTAATCCGAGGAAGATGATAAGGTAGCTTTCAGATACCACAATAGGGACGACAAGAGTTGACTACGCACTTTCCAGGCCGCTGTAAGCTATGTACAGTGTTTTCGAGCGTGAACGGCCAGTAACAAAGATATAACAAAAGTCACCATCATAATATTAATATGTGAACATGAAAATTGTAGTACAGATTTTGTATATTAATCGTACAAAGTGGCCAATGATCCTTATGTGATTCGAAAGGTACTTTTCCATAGATGTGCGCTAAGAAAAAATAATCTGTGTATTTAGCCGTTAAGAGTCGTAAAAGGAGATAGAAGCTTTCACATTCGTAACACTAATGTTTCATTCTCTGTCACGCATTAAAATCTCCAATGCCTGAACATCGAAAATTGTAGAGCTGCCAACCTCTGCATAGCGCACAGATCAAGTGCTACAGTAGAAATGACACATGAAAGTGACAACATTTCGTGAGATCGTATTTTAGGGGCTTTCGTGTTTACACGGTTCATTTGCAGTACAATAGGCATATCTAGCACGTACAATGAGACAACTGCTAAGTCGACGATGTTGTCAGCAGTGAAAAATCAACATATCGTAGTAACGAAGTATGTAAATAACGTTGTATATTGACGTCGTTATTTCGCTTACTTCTGCGTAAGAGTAATTACGTGATCGTTTGCTGCCATTATCAAAAACTTTGAAGTACGTTCCTAATTTGTAATTTCTTCATTTTGAAAATGTAAGACTTCCTACTTCCATTAGTATGCGGAAACCATATTTGTTCAAATGTGTGTGAAATCTTATGGGACTTAACTACTAAGGTCATCAGTCCCTAAACTTACACTGCTTATCCTAAATTATCCTAGGGACAAACACACACACCCATGCCCGAGGGAGGACTCGAACCTCCGCCGGGACCAGCCGCACAGTCCATGACTGCAGCGCCTGAGACCGCTCGCCTAATCCCGCGCGGCGGCAAGCATATTTGTTTTAGGGTATGCCTGGAAGGAGAATGCTAACGGGTCAGAGTGAAAGAAGCAGAGCTAGGCAGTCAGAGTTTTTGCGTCGAGAAAGTAATAGCAATGTGGACATTCATAATGCAATATGGCAAATCAAACTTACATAACGGGTAAGGAACATCGTAGATGTGCACAAAAGGAAACAATCATGTGTATCCATAACCATAGGTAAATGAGCACTTATCGAGTTTAGGGGGACACCCATGAAATCTTTGATTTTTTACCGATTATCGTCAATTTGACTATGCAGATCACGAATGTGTCATATTTTTCATCAGTTTTGAAGCAGTAAAATAACATATTGTCATTTAATCAAAATCTAACCATACAACCACAAAACAATTTCATTGAAACAATAAAACAACATATTCTCATGTAATCGAAATATAACAATGTGTAAAGATCATTCAAGTTAAATTGCAACAAGCTAAATCGCAGCATTCGGATAAACGCGCCTGATGTGATCAATCAAATTGTGAAATGGGTTTGATCCAAAGCCTTGCCACCATAGAAACTCGGCCAAATAGTTGGACAGCGTATTGCGATGAGTGCCAAACATGTGCTTGTTTTTGTGTTTTGCTTTCTACCATACGCTTTCAACATGACTAGTAGTTGCGTGGGTAACTGGATCAACGAAATGCAAGGAATGATTAACAGTCAAAGGCTGATAACCTAGATTTAGGACTGTGTTATATGCTCCCTACAAATCAGGAACAATAGTGGTCCCAGGCCGCACATATTGTTGTACAATCGACAGCAAAGTCGCAGCATCTCTTCGAACTACAGGAACGAGGAAGCTTTCTCTGGTCTTAGTGTCGTATCCGCCGAATACCCACTGTTCCTTAACCTTGTGGCCTCGATTGTATTTTCGACGGATTAAACAGCTTTCGTCGATCTCAACTGTACGCCCCTGACCGCCTAAAACAATCGGCTCTTGCACGAAATACTCGTGGAAAATGTCTCTACAGAGCTGTTTCCAATCCACAGCCGTATTAGCCGAGATTTGCAGTTGACACATCAAAATTTCCTGTTTATCGAGTTCGAAGCTCCAGAAGCAAGCCATTTTGGTAATGCATTCGATAGATGACTGACTACCCGTAAAAAAAGAATCTTTGCGAATTGAGATCTTCTTCCTGCAAATGCGTCTCACAGAGCAGCGCCATATACGACCGTCGGCAGATTGCTTGCGATCTAAGAACATTTTATTCGCACCACCAAGGCATTGTCCATCTTCACAGAAACCGTGACCGAAAGCCCATTCAATAGCTGAATCACTATCGCAGCAAACGTCGAACAAATTTACCATACGAAATTCGGTCAAATCAGGAGAAATTTTAGTCATTACGAGTTAGTAGAACAAACGCACAGAACAAACACCGAACTAACACTTAACTACACTGTTATTTGACTTTAGTGTAAACTGAATGAGGCGATTTTATCCGAGTGCTTTGATGTGCTACGATTTGGCTTGAATGATGTTTGCAAATAACATACTCGTGGTCCGGTCAAAAAATTAGAAAAAAAATTTCATAAAAAAATTTTTTCTCTCGATATATTAAAAAGTTTATACCGGGGATGAAGATAAATTACATCTACGAGATCAACATAGTCTAATTGATCGAAAAGTGAGAATAAATATTTTCGAAAATTTTGTCCCCCTAAAATCGATAAAGCTCCGGTAAATGGAAGCACACACATGTGAAAACTTTTCCTTTGTCTCTGACACTGCTACCAACTCCCATGACCGAAGCTGCTATGTCGTTGATGTTGTCAACAGTGGAAAACGAAACGTAGTAACGAAGCCGTCGGGGAAGAAAAACGTTGCTTATTAGCTTCGTTTTTTCACTTCTTTAGTCAAATAGAAAATGGAACTAGCTCTGTGTTCGTTTTCCGCCGTAACCACAAAATTTAGTGTGATGGTAATTTTTATTGATTTAGTTCTAAAAATGCTGTCAAAGTGAAATATTTCATCTTATACTGCTTATACTGTAAGCGTCGTTTAAGAAGGAATATTTCTAAATTCCACCTCTAAGTGGGAGAAACAGGAAATTAAAGGATTTATGAAACATAAGACGTACGAAAATTTGTATCTGGTTTCTAGGTCAGAAATAAAGAAATATGTGTTCCTGTATTATTGCAAATATGACCTCTGTGGGATGAATTTATGATTGAACGTTTTAAGTTAAATAATTATGGAAGAACTATTAAAGTATTTTAAGGCTACATCTACAAAAATTGGTATTTGACTTCAAGGTTACAAATAAGAAAATACATGTTTCAGGGTTTTTGGAAATTCAACCCCTAAGGGGATGAAACAGAGGATGAAATGTTTCATGGGATATTTAATTATGAAAGCATTTTTAAAGCTAAATATATGAAAAGCTGAATTTGGCATCTCGGTGGAAGTAAAAAAAATACATGTCTCACTGTCTTTGATACATTCAACCCGTAAGGGGGTGTAATATAGGGTGAAATGTTTTATGAAAGTAATTCACTCTGGAAGAATTTTTAAAGCCAAATCTATGAAAATGTGTTATGAAAAAATACGTGTTTCACTGTTTTTAGGACTACAACCTCCAAGGACGTCACTTATTCACTGACTCATCGCCGCCCAGCCCAACCTGCTAAGTATACGAACTTTAAATTTGATGAAGGTGTAGATCTTATACTATAAGCACCATTTAAGAATAGATTATTCGAGATTACACTCCTAAGGGGATGAAAATGGGTTGAAAGGGTTTTTGAAAATATGTCCCTATTAAGCCAATTTTGAAGCTAGAACTACGAAACTACGAAAATTGGCATTTGGTTTCTCAGACAGAAATAAAACAAAACAGGTTTTTAGCATTTTCGGAAATTCGTCCATTAGGGGGATAAAATAATTACTGAAAGTGTTTTGGAAAATAAATCATTATTAAAGAACTATAAAGCATTTTTAAAGCTGTACTATGAAAATTGGTATTTGACTTCTCGGTTAGATGTAAAAAAAAAGTGTTTCGTTGTTTTTGAAAATTTTACTCACTAATAGAGTGAAATAGGGAATGAAAAGTTTTATGAAATATTTCACTTTGACAGCATTTTTACAACTAAATCAATAAAATTTAAGTTTGACTCCTCGGTTCTAAGTAGAAGAATACGTGTTTCATTGTTTTTGAAAATTCAACCCCTAAAGGGTGTGAGATGTTTCTGAAAATGTTTCGTTATGAAAGCATTATTAAATATATCTGACAATTCGTATTTGGCTCCTCTGTACTTCAGACTCGCAGGCCCTTGATGAAATCAAAATTATGGGCACCATTTTGTTTTTTTTTTTACTGAAAATCTAAAATAAAGCTCTTAGTGTGATCACTCGTAATTCCGAAACAGATCCTTCGAATGTATTTTCATTGCCTCAAAAAAAATTCCAAATGTACAATTTTTTGCTCATTTGAATGAGAACCTGTATGTAACGCCGGAATATAGTCACGAGATTTTTTTTCGGAGACGATGTACGTTCGCGAGAACAATTTCGTTCTGCTCGTGTCGATGGACATTCCACAGATATTACTGTGTGTGTGCTACTCAGTTGTGCCATTTGAGTGTAGATCTTTGCATAGTTTTCCTTTCACTATGTCAACAGTGCTCGGCTCAGTTGCTAACTGGCCAGTGAGTGGTTCTGAAGCTGTCTGATGTGCGGTGCGTTCGGTCTGCTATGACAACAACAGATTGGCGTGGTGCAATGGCAGAAGCAGACACTGAGGGAGCTAGCTGTTGGGACGCCAGCGAACAATTTATGCCAAGTAAGACGAAGAGGACTGTTCTGAAATTATGAGCCGTTACAAAAGTATTTATCATTAGTAAATCTTTTAGTTGAGACTGACGATCAACCTACAGTAACTGACAGTTTTGCCTAGAGAGTGATACAGGAACTCCACCTCCCCCCCCCCCAAAAAGAAATTTTGGTTGTGATGACAGGCCGATGGGTAGTGTAGCCCGAGATCTAAGTTAGGTTGGAAGGGGTTAATTCGATTGAGAGTTGTTTATGCCAACGATTATGAATGCCGAGTAAACGTTGTGCGAGCAGATTACCCTGTATTGTTTCCGTCCGCGTCATATTTAACACACTTTCTCTAGCTGTGTACAAAAATCGCACAACAGCCACGAAAACTATGTTTCTGATGGGGGGAGGGGAGAGTCCACTATGTAACTCACACTACAATTTTTAATAACCACCGAAACTAGCCGAAATAGAAGCGTAATTTTAACTACACTTCCGTTTGTGGGAAAATAGTGATTCTCCTCTTTCGGCAGCAACTATAATATGTACAAAGGAATGGCCCTGATTAACATTAACCTGTACCTTTCACAAATCACTTACCTCACAAAAATCTTCGTTACTCGAACTACTGCAATGCAGCGAGCGCCACTACTGCCAGCTAAATAAAAGATTCAAACTACAGAAGGCACTAACTACTGATAGGGATAGTTAGCAAATGAAAGATATTAATAGAGAACAAACAATGTATTTACCTTAATAGTCATAATATATATAGCGGTTCATAATATCCAGTATAACAAATTTCAAAACTCCACCATCTCTCTCCTCACATCCACCACTGCTGGCGGCTCACCTCCAACTGCGCAACACTACGCGCTGTTCACATTCAGCTGCCGCTGCCCAACACTATAATGGCAGACAACAATGCAAACTAGCCACAGACTGCACACAGCACAGCCAGTGATTTTCATATAGAGCGCTACGTAACGTTGCCAATAAGAAAACATAAAGCAGCCTACTTACATAAAGCAAACATAAACAGCCTACTTACATAGCCCCCATGCTCCCCACAAAAAATTTTACAAATTGTTTTGGCCAGTGGCCAATAATGATTTGATAAAATTTTTCATAATTACACTACCAAAGATATCCAATGCACACACTTATTGATACAATGTTGGTCAAAAGCTAAAATTTTCTCACAGTCCATAAAGACAGTCCTGATCATTCATCACAGTAAAACTGCCGTTTCTTTTCTCAAAGTCTGAGCAGTAAAAGACAATGCACACGGAAGTAGTGGATTTCCATGCAGTCTTGAAGTAGTAGTGTTTTCCTTCCAACTGAAAGACAGTACTGACTCTTGACATGCTGACAGATAATGGGCCACAACAGAGCAAACCCGCAGCAGAGTCATTCGACGTTTTGAAGAAGATTGTTAGGTAGGTCGTCACAGAGCAGACCCACTGTAGTCCTGGTAGAGATTACGGTATTGGTGGGACACCAGAGGTGCAGACCCACTGCAGTCCTTGTCGAAATTGTGGACAGGCCCACTGTAGTCCTGGTAGAGGTGACGGTATAACGGACCACCAGAGGTGCAGACCCACTGCAGTCCTCGTAGAAAGTGTGGACAGGCCCACTGGAGTCCTGGTAGAGATGGCCAGCAGCCATCTGTTGTGACTGTGCAGGTGCACAATCACCATCGAAAAGTCTTGCAGACATTATAGCAAGTCCATAATCACCACTTGTGCACTCACAAAGGTTTTTGGAATTGTCCTTAGAACCAGCAATGCTGTTATCCAGTCCCTTGCTGAATTAGTAACACACGTGCAAACACTAACAGTCCCAACTTCTCACATATTGTCCGTATACTACGACCAACAGAAATGTGTGCAGTGAAATGAATGCTTACAAGTTACTTAATTTGATGAACTGGTGTCAATTACCATTTTATAACATGAGAATACAATTACAAAGGTACAAAATACATCATTAAAGAACATAACAATACAGATAACATTTGTAGAAATATGGGCTTTACAAAAGAATAGAAATAAACATATACATCAGTGTTACAGGAATTATGACATAAGTACATACATAAAAGATCAGAATAATTATTGAAACATCAACTTCACACATGAACATTAAAACAAAACAGAATAAATAATGTCTAAGCATCTTTACAAAGAAAATAACATATTATTAATGCCAATTATATTTGAGGATAACAGTATTCCTCATCATAGTGAATGTAGCTTAGTATTAGAAGAAGAAAAAATTCTATGAAACTACACAGAGACAGGAAGAAAACAACTACACGAGGATACACAAACACATAAGATTCCAGGTTCATATCCTGGCAGGGTCGCCATATGAAACGTCCCCTTAGAACATTTATACAAGACTGTGCTTAAACTGACACACAATATTTTTAGCGCTACGCAATCTGACTTTCAGAAATCCATTCAAAGGAATGGCCCTGATTAACATTAACCTGTACCTTTCACAAATCACTTACCTCACAAAAATCTTCGTTACTCGAACTACTGCAATGCAGCGAGCGCCACTACTGCCAGCTAAATAAAAGATTCAAACTACAGAAGGCACTAACTACTGATAGGGATAGTTAGCAAATGAAAGATATTAATAGAGAACAAACAATGTAATAGTCATAATATATATAGCAGTTCATAATATCCAGTATAACAAATTTCAAAACTCCGCCATCTCTCTCCCCACATCCACCACTGCTGGCGGCTCACCTCCAACTGCGCAACGCTACGCGCTGTTCACATCCAGCTGCCGCTGCCCAACACTACAATGGCAGACAACAATGCAAACTAGCCACAGACTGCACACAGCACAGCCAGTGATTTTCATATAGAGCGCTACGTAACGTTGCCAATAAGAAAACATAAAGCAGCCTACTTACATAAAGCAAACATAAACAGCCTACTTACAGACTTATTAGTGTTTTTTTTTAACTCGGAATCATGATCTCAATAGACGCAGAGCTATTTTTTACCTTACTTGATTCGTGGTCTATAGTAAACAATGCAATGTATTGGTAAATTCTTTGCAGTGTGACGTGTGTTACATAGACGGCGTCAGCAGTTTTCGTAAGGCTAAGTTTGTATATATTCGGTGACTGTTCTTTTGGGCACGTACTGTATAATTAAGGCGAGGAGGATAATGCTCAAGGAGCACTACGTTAGGAGTCTGTGGGGAAATTGAGTAGTTGGATCAGACGAACGGCATGCTCGGGCAGTTCGGGTAATTGGCTTGACAACTGTGTAATTCGGCCACAGTGATCATTGCATCTGCCTAGTAACCAGAAGACTCAGGTTCCAATCCTGGTCTGGCACAAATTTTCCACAGTGCCTATCGACTTAAATCAGTGCCCATTGTCAGCTAATGTCATCAATTGTTTCGTTCTTAAACTGTATTTTGTTCACGGTACGTCGTGTAGCTCTTTCATGGATAACAGCTTTGGAAAGCGTACAGGCTATACAGGTTATATTGATATTCTTCACCATGCTCGTCGTTAGTCGAAGACAACTGTCCCGATTTTTAAACACAGTTGTAGTGTGTATTAAGCCTACATACGTCTTTATGTCCAGTGTTTCTTTACCCAGAACTTCTTCGTAGGTAATTACCCTATAGTGGTGAGTATTTATAGACTGCAGGCTTGGATGAAATATGAAACCCATATCCGAAGTTTTTGTTGATGCTGCAGATACTGCTTTATCCTTACTAGGGGCACAAACTCTTCATCTAATACTGAAGGACACAATTTGTCTCGAGATTTAGCAATTTTTCGTAATATAGGCCTAACTTCGATATATTTTTCTCTAATTATTGATTGGATTTAATCTTAAAACACACTAACTCTTCCACCAATTATTCGATTTGTGGTTTCATCCCTTTCGTAGCCTAGAGTTCCTAAACGGTCGATAATATTAATAATTTCCTTTCTCACTTTTATTTTGTGTAGACTCTCCGGTTCATGATTTTTGCTAACCTGTTTCACGTTCTCTTTTTTATTATTTTTATTTTTCTGGTTTTGTGACTGGTAGCCAAATTTTCTTTGAATTCGGTTTTTAATTCTGAAATAGTAACAGTTAAAGGTCAAGTGAAGATTGCGATTTATTTGGGGAGAGTGATTGGGAGATTTTTCATATTAGACGTACACAGGTCATGGAGATCCTTATCTATATAAAATTACTTCGAGTGCGATGTAGCCCATTCTCTTGTGATGACCTCGGCTGTATCGTAGCGCATTGTCTCGGTTAGGTTGGAGATTTTGGTTGAGAGTTGCCGAAGTTAACGAAAGTGATTACGAAATAAAGACTGTACTAACAGAACGATCTGTAGCGCAGTCCAAAACGGTCTTTCGGTCCTTTTAAAATCTCTTTTAATTAAAAACAACTACAGCTGCAAGATACAATCACTAAAACTGTGTTACGTAATAGAGAAATCCCAGACTATTGTGGTGTATGTTGTGTACGTTCACGATTGTTTTTGTTAGTGAATATATATTCTTTACTCATTTGCTGGATTTCAGTTTTCCGCGTTTTGCGGCGAAAAACCTTTTCCTGTGAAGGGCCCATTAGCTTGCCCGTTATATTCGTGACTATCTCGACGGTCAGTAATTTTATGTTATAATCATAGTGTGTAGGCTTTCACGGCCGGCGTCTTCAGTAATTAAAACTTCCGGGCTAAGAGGCCGTGGTCCAATAATAGAAATACTTCTCCCTGACGTTTCGTTGCCAGCTGCGGGCAACATCATCTGAGGTGAGTCTACGACTTTTATTATTTATTATATTTATAAAGTCGTAGACTCACCTCAGATGATGTTGCCCGCAGCTGGCAACGAAACGTCAGGGAGAAGTATTTCTATTATTGGATCATGGCCTCTTAGCTCGGAAGTTTTAATTACTGAATTTTATGTTAGTCTGTCCACCGGCGTCATTGTTAACATCGAATATAGATTTAAGTATTAGCAAGGCTAATATGAAGGTAATGCAAGAGTAGGTCTAATGATGAATAAAAAAACAGGAATGCGGGTAAACTACTACAAACAGCATAGTGAACGCATTATTATGGCCAAGATAGACAGGAAGCCCACGCCTACCGCAGTAGTACAAGTACTCCGCGGATGACGAAGAGATTGATGAAATGTGTGATGAGATAAAAGAAATTATTCAGATAGTGAAGGGAGACGAAAATTTAATAGCCATGGGTGACTGGAATTCGATGAAGAAAAGGAAACGTAGTAGGGTGAATCTGAAAGAGGAAGCCGCCTGCTAGATTTTTGCCCAAAACATAACTTAATCATAGCTAACACTTGGTAAGACACAGATTTAGAAACCAGGTTTTAAATTGTGAGACATTTCCAGGGGCAGATGTGGACTCTGACCACAATCTATTGGTATGAACTGCAGATTAAAACTGAAGAAAGTGGAAAAATGTGGGAATTTAAGGAGATGGGACCTGGATGAACTGACAGAATCAGCTATCGTAGAATGTTTCAGGGAGAGCATTACGGAACGATTGACAGGAATGGGGGAAAATCATACAACAGAAGAAGAATGGGTAGCTTTAAGGCATGAAATAGTGAGTGCAGCAGAGGATCAAGTATGTCAAAAGACGAAGGCTAGTATAAATCCTTGGGTAACAGAAGATATATTGAATTTAATTGATGAAAGGAGAAAATACAAAAATGCAGAAATGAAGCAGGCAAAAAGATATACAAACGTCTCAAAAATGAGATCGACAGGAAGTGCAAAATGGCTAAGCGGTGATGGCTAGAGGACAAATGTAAGGATGTAGAGGCTTATCTCACTAGGGGTAAGATAGATACTGCCTACAGGAAAATTAAAGAGACCTTTGAAGAAAAGAGAACCACTTTTATGCATATCAAAAGCTCAGATGGAAACCCTGTTATAAGCAAAGAAGGGAAAGCAGAAAGGTGGAAGGAATATATAGAGGATCTATGCAAGGGCAATATACTTGAGGACAATATAACGGAAATGGAAGAGGATGTAGATGAAGATGAAATGGGAGATGATATACTGCGTGAAGAGTTTGACAGAGCACTGAAAGACCTGCTTCGAAACAAGGCCCCGGGAGTAGACAGCATTCCATTATAACTACTGACGGCCTTGGGAGAGTCAGCCCTGACAAAATTCTACCATCTGGTGAGTAAGATGTATGAGACAGGCGAAATACCGTCAGACTTCAAGAAGATTATAATAATTACAATCTCAAAGAACGTAGGTGTTGACAGATGTGATAATTACCGAACTATCAGTTTAATAAGCCACGGCAGGAAAATACTGACACGAATTCTTTACAGACGAATGGAAAAACTGGTCGAAGCCGACCTCGGGGAAGACCAGTTTGGATTCCGTAGAAATATTGGAACACGTGAGGCAATATTAACCCTACGAATTATCTTAGAAGATAGATCAAGGAAGTTCAAACCGAGGTTTCTAGCATTTGTAGACTTTGAGAAAGCTTTTGACAATGTTGACTGGAATACTCTTTCAAATTCTGAAGGTGGCAGGGGTAAAATACAGGGAGCGAAGAGCTATTTATTATTTGTACAGAAACCAGATGTCAGTTACAAGAGTTGAGGGACATGAAAGGAAGCATTGGTTGGGAAGGGAGTGAGACAGATTTGTAGTCAATCCCCGATGTTATTCAATCTGTTTATTGAGCAAGCAGTAAAGGAAACAAAAGAAGAATTCGGAGTAGGAATTAAAATCCATGGAGAAGAAATAAAAACGTTGAGGTTCGCCGATGACATTATAATTCAGTCAGAGACAGGGAAGCACTTGGAAGAGCAGTTGAACGGAATGGACAGTGTCTTGAAAGGAGGATATAAGATGAACATCAGCAAAAGCAAAACGAGGATAATGGAATGTAGTCGAATTAAGTCGGGTGATGCTGAGGGTATTAGATTAGGAAATGAGACACTTAAAGTAGTAAAGGAGTTTTGCTATTTGGGGAGCGAAATAACTGATGATGGTCGAAGTAGAGGATATAAAATGTAGACTGGCAATGGCAAGGAATGCGTTTCTGAAGAAGGGAAATTTGTTAACATCGAGTATAGATTTAAGCGTCAGGAAGTCGTTTCTGAAAGTATTTGTATGGAGTGTAGCCATGTATGGAAGTGAAATATGAACGATAAATAGTTTGGACAAGAAGAGAATAGAAGCTTTCGAAATGTGGTGCTACAGAAGAATGCTGAAGATTAGGTGGGTAGATCACATAATTAATGAGGAGGTTTTGAATAGAATTGGGAAGAAGAGGAGTTTGTGGCACAACTTGACTAGAAGAAGGGATCGGTTGGTAGGGCATATTCTGAGGGATCAAGGGATCACCAATTTAGTATTGGAGGGCATTGTGAAGGGTAAAAATCGTAGAGGGAGACCAAGAGATGAATACACTAAACAGATTCAGAAGGATGTAGGTTGCAGTGGGTACTGGGAGATGAAGCTTCCACAGGATAGAGTAGCATGGAGAGCTGCATCAAACCCGTCTATGGACTGAAGAAGAAGACGACGACGAGGACGACGGCAACAACAACAACAACAATATGAAGGTATTTGTCTGATATGTAACCTTCAATAGAAGTGGGACAGACAAGAGGGTTAGATTAGATTAAATGTACTTTCCATTACAATTGATCCATAATGAGGAGATACTCAGTGGGAAACTAATATGCTAATTTATTCCACAGATCACAAGTGTAGTTATCATGGTCGTGGAATGTTGAATGAAATTTTAGACATACTTTTGATTGTACTCGCATTATTTGACCCCCCCCCCCTCTCTCTCTCTCTCTCTCTCTCTCTCTCTCTCTCTCTCTCTCTCTCTCTCTCCATCGCGCGCGCGCGGTAGTTCTACTAAGAAATTCAGTTCATTAGTGGAGTCGGAGGAGATGGTTAGTAATAAATCCTATAGGCTCCTCTTAAACTGAAATTTATCAGTAGTAAAACATTTTATGGCTAATGGCAAGTTATTGAGAATGCGTTTTCCTGAATGATGGAGGCTTTCTTGCACCAAAGCAATTAACTTCCAAAATTTTATGAAGATTATTCATGTTTCTAGTAATGACTTCATGAAATGAGCTGTTGATTTGAAAATATTCATTTGTTTTTAAAGACAAATCTCACGGCAATAAGGTGTATTCTATCGGCACCATGTTAAATTGACCTGTTTCCATGTCCCTTATCTGAAGATGTGTTATACTAACGGTAGAACACGAAACATTTTTTACATGAATTTCCACTATTTTCTAACAATCTGAAATTTTTCATGAATAATATATTAACAGTGTAATTTTGGAAAAGTTAAAGAAGACTCGTTTGGCGGGCAAATTTCAAAAATAAAAAGACGACAGGGTTTTTTATAATGAAGTAGGAAGCATTAAAAAATATTACTTCATGCATGTCGAGTAAGACAACTGACCATTTGAATTACATGGTTCTGGGATAAATGGTTTTAGAGGAAAGGTACATTAAGTTACAAAAGTTACGGAAAATTGAATATGAAGTTGTATTGCACTTAACGGTGTATATGCAGTCATTTAAGTTCATAGTTTCTTTCACTGCATCTGTCATACATTTGATTAAAAGTACAAAAGTGTTAAATAAGAGAGTTACCAATTTTTATATGAACACATTATGATGTATTAATCACAAAAATACACGAACATTGCCGTAAAATAAAAGAACAGTATTTTTTTTCACTCAAAAATAGAAATGTATGTCATTTGGCCCATTCTGCCCCGTGCACGCGGCAGAATGAGGTGGTAAGTACAAGTGATTACAAAAACGTATAAAATTATCGGAAATGCAGAAAATATTGGCTTGCTCGGTATTTATTTAGTTTAAAGTGCATATTAATGTTAAACCACAGTTTTCATGTATTGTATCCTTTTATTAAGGCTTTTTACAAAATTCACACACGAGGAAAGACTCATCACCTTTGCTATCTGTTCCCGCACAAGAATCGTAGAACAAGCGACCCAACCTTCAACTGATTTTGAGTAAAACTCACCACAATATAAATATGCACAGTCAGAACTTTCCTCGTAATCACTCTCGTTAGTATTGTATTCTCCCTCCTTTTTTCCATTTATCTTCAGGCCCTTTCCTTCTTTTTTGAATTCTTAATTTTATTCTCTTTTAAATAGTTTATTCTTTGCTCTATCTTCTTTGGCAAAGTTATTTTCTATTTTCCCTTAATAATGGCTTCTAACTCTTTTTTTTGTACGGCGAATCAGTTAAAACAAGTCTTCCCCTCTTCCGTTTCGCTCTTTTCTTGATTTCGTTAACTTTTGGCAAGGGCATCAGAATTTCTAGTGAAATATGAAATGAGGAGGTTGTGTTGTCAGTTGTCATCCAAGAGCACCCAAGATTAGAACAATTAGCCCCAATAACTTTGTCATTCTTAGGCGGCAATCCATTGTTACAATTCGCTGAAACCTCGCCCGCTTGATTATCCAGCCCGTTGGCGTCGTCTTTTTTAGCTGGTGTGCTAGGCAATTCCAGTTGTTCAGATATAATAACCTCTTTATCTGACGGCCTATTTTGTCCGATGTCAGTTGTGTCTGCCGGGAGGAAGTCTGCATCGGTGAATATGGATGGGTCCAGTAACTTCGAAACCTTTAATAGCGGTTTTCATTGTTGCACTTCAGACGAATGCTGAACCAAAAAGCGTTGAAATTTGAAAGATAGTTGCGACTTTCCCCGCGTGGCTTCGTAGCCATTTTCGAAGCTCATCACTATAATGAAGACTTAAAGGCTTCATAAAACATACAACAAGCGGCTGATGTGAGGGCAATGTGGTGGGAAACATAGCAACGAAACGCCACTCTCCCTCGCGTATTCTATAACGTCAATGTTCATGGTATGTTCTGAGTGGCCATCTAATATAAGGAGAACTGGGAAGTCCTTTTATGCCGTAGAAAATTCCACAAATTTTCGAAACCATACAAAGAATGACTCTGTGGCCATCCATGCGGTGGTGTGGACCTCAGCGCAACCTCCCGCTGCCAGCCCTAACTCGAATTCTTTCTGCTTCTTCTTTCGTGGAAAAATAAGCGTAGGAGGCATGTAAGCTCCGCTTGCTGACGTACTAATGAGGCAGGTTGCAGTTTCGCCCCTTTCTGCAGATGTTAACGAACCTACTTGATGTTTCCTCTTGCAAGCTGTGATCTTCGATTGGTTTTTACGATTAACCGAAACGCCTGTTTCATCACAATTAGATATTTGAGAAGTCATTAGTTTGTATTTATCAGTTACATTCGTTAGCAACGAAAAAAACCTATCGACAGCTATTTTACTAAAACCCATGACTCTTACACCAGATGTTGCTCCGGGTTTCCGAACAAACCCGCATTTGCTTCATCATTGTTTCATGATGTAATAAGCATTTCGATTTGTTTTGCTCGAGATTTTCGAAAATGTACCTGGGAAACGTGCAAAAATTGAAAGTCAAAACTGTGCACCTGCCGAAATACGAGTGCGTATACTCATTTGAAACAATTTTCCTAAACCTCTTCTGATACGCTAGAAGTTACCGCACAGTTAACAGCAATTGTAGTTGACCGCTTGCCTGTATCGTACAAAGTACAGCCAGTAAAATATTTTTGTAGTGAGGACACAGCATCCGGTAAATGTATGTACATACAGCTAGGAGTTATCATAGTGGTGGTTTGGCAGTATTCGCACTGACCACGATTTGCCTTATTTGGTTTGGTGCTATTACGTTTCTCGTTTAGTGTGAGGATTTAGCGGTTATTTCAGCTGGCGTAGACGTTCAGAAGTGAAGCAGCAAATCCCGGCAGAGCGAGTCGTCGCCAGCTCCGCTAGAGCCCTCTGGAAGCGAAGCCCTGCGCTATGGACTACTGACTGTGAGGGACTAGTAGCGACACCTGGCAGCGAGTGTGATGAATAGGAAAAGAGTATTGCTAAAAGTTTTACCTACGCTATTTAGCATCTAGAATGGAGATATGGCACGGAATTTAATAGCAAAAGAAAACAGCCATAGTAGCAGTCTCTCTCTTGCAATCAACGTCAATGATACAATAGTACAACAATAATAGACCAACTGAATCTGTTGAGGTAGTAACATAATTTCTTTTCTAACCTGCAAGATACTTTCATATAAAGCTCAGCCTGAGAGGTTGTCATCTAACTACCAACAGCAATATTATATGAAACATGTAGACCTGTCAGTAAAATCGTCAAGAAATACGTTTTTTAAATGTTAAATGTTATCTGTTTTATTTAGCATTCAGCTCACATAAAACCAGGAAAATTATCATCTTTCATACAAAGAAAGAGTTTATCTCATTAGTGACCTGTATCATATCATCTCATTTTGACACTTTAATAATTTGAAAAAAAAGGCATGTGTTCGTTTTGAAAATACAATTAGTGACAATATACATTTATAAAAGGGATTGAGTGTGAACTGTTACGAAACGATTTTTGATACAGACCATCACATTGACGATGAACCACAGAAATTGCATCCGGTTTCAACACAAAATTCGCAATGCCGATTTACACTCCTGGAAATTGAAATAAGAACACCGTGAATTCATTGTCCCAGGAAGGGGAAACTTTATTGACACATTCCTGGGGTCAGATACATCACATGATCACACTGACAGAACCACAGGCACATAGACACAGGCAACAGAGCATGCACAATGTCGGCACTAGTACAGTGTATATCCACCTTTAGCAGCAATGCAGGCTGCTATTCTCCCATGGAGACGATCGTAGAGATGCTGGATGTAGTCCTGCGGAACGGCTTGCCATGCCATTTCCACCTGGCGCCTCAGTTGGACCAGCGTTCGTGCTGGACGTGCAGACCGCGTGAGAGGACGCTTCATCCAGTCCCAAACATGCTCAATGGGGGACAGATCCAGGGTAGTTGACTTACACCTTCTAGAGCACGTTGGGTGGCACGGGATACATGCGGACGTGCATTGTCCTGTTGGAACAGCAAGTTCCCTTGCCGGTCTAGGAATGGTAGAACGATGGGTTCGATGACGGTTTGGATGTACCGTGCACTATTCAGTGTCCCCTCGACGATCACCAGTGGTGTACGGCCAGTGTAGGAGATCGCTCCCCACACCATGATGCCGGGTGTTGGCCCTGTGTGCCTCGGTCGTATGCAGTCCTGATTGTGGCGCTCACCTGCACGGCGCCAAACACGCATACGACCATCATTGGCACCAAGGCAGAAGCGACTCTCATCGCTGAAGACGACACGTCTCCATTCGTCCCTCCATTCACGCCTGTCGAGACACCACTGGAGGCGGGCTGCACGATGTTGGGGCGTGAGCGGAAGACGGCCTAACGGTGTGCGGGACCGTAGCCCAGCTTCATGGAGACGGTTGCGAATGGTCCTCGCCGATACCCCAGGAGCAACAGTGTCCCTAATTTGCTGGGAAGTGGCGGTGCGGTCCCCTACGGCACTACGTAGGATCCTACGGACTTGGCGTGCATCCGTGCGTCGCTGCGGTCCGGTCCCAGGTCGACGGGCACGTGCACCTTCCGCCGACCACTGGCGACAACATCGATGTACTGTGGAGACCTCACGCCCCACGTGTTGAGCAATTCGGCGGTACGTCCACCCGGCCTCCCGCATGCCCACTATACGCCCTCGCTCAAAGTCCGTCAACTGCACATACGGTTCACGTCCACGCTGTCGCGGCATGCTACCAGTGTTATTGACTGCGATGGAGCTCCGTATGCCATGGCAAACTGGCTGACACTGACGGCGGCGGTGCACAAATGCTGTGCAGCTAGCGCCATTCGACGGCCAACACCGCTGTTCCTGGTGTGTCCGCTATGCCGTGCGTGTGATCATTGCTTGCACAGCCCTCTCGCAGTGTCCGGAGCAAGTATGGTGGGTCTGACACACCGGTGTCAATGTGTTCTTTTTTCCATTTCCAGGAGTGTATAATCAATCAGGATACTAAAAAGAACGCAGACTGAGACACCTGAAAATATTTTTTTCTTTCACTGTTCACTTGTGTGATGGTATTGATATAATATTTTGCATTTCTTTTGACATTGAAATAATTTATCCTGTTTCAGCACCGGGTATGTGCTAAGTAAACATGTAATATATGTATCAGTATTACAGCCAAACTTATTTTTCTAATTACTGATTGTTATCTACAAGAAAATGGAAGCTCTTTTGGTATTTATCTTAGCAGCATTTAGCACAAAAACGAAAATAAAACGTATTAATTTTATTTGGTAAGGATTTTATTTCATTGTTGTAATCCTACAAATGTTCATGATACAACGCAGTTTCTTATGACAGTGAGATATATTATGTAGCAAGTATCTCGCAAATATATGTAGATGTCGTCTGGTGAAGAAAGTGTGCGTATTAAAATTTAAAATGTTTGCAACAGCATGATCAGGTTAGTTTGTAGTTTGGGAGTGAGCTCCACGTGTTCGGAAGTCTGAAAATTCCAGCGCCAGCCGTGGATAGAGCCCCGGCCCGGCTGGGGAGAATAGCCCCAGCCGAGGCGCTGGAGCGTTCCAGACCCCCTTACCACTAGACCACCGAGGACCCCGGCCGTTTCCTGCTCTGAACTCGATCTGGTAGTCGTGTCACAGTACAGCACTTCCTGCTCGCTATCCCCCCTTACCCAGCTGAAGTTTTATTGCGTGGCTGTAGTTACTTTATAGTTATCAAAGACATTTGAAATCAGCCTTTGCTACTGTATGCAGTCGACACTTGTTAATCGTTTGTGTCAACCTGTTCCCAAATGCCTCGAGATAACCGAAGAAATTTCTTCACTAATCGAGGCGACTGTCATAGCAGAAACGACGCGTAGACATTCTATAATTAGAAGTCAACGCCTAGCTTACACCGGATAATTCTATTTGTTTCATCAGTTGTTCAGGTAATTATACCGTCATTGAGCACCTTGTGACAGGCATCTGTTTTTAACAATGCACGAAATACCACAGCATATTAATCAGTTGCAAATAAATTTCTGTGTGTGCAGTTCAGGTCTGCGCCGTAGATTTTTCGTGAAAACGTCGGGATAAAATCGTAACATGTGTTTCATATTAATATGTAATTTAGTTATCAATATCTTTATTACAGTGGTCACACGGTTACTCACCATTTTGGACTTTCTGTGGCCGGTGTACGATATAGCCTTTGAGTACGTTATCGCGTTGCGCCGTTTTTTCCTTTTTTCCCGACTCTGCGGGAGCTGTCGCATTCGCTCAGCTCTGCACTTTTTAGGCTTCTGGGAGGGCTTTTCCCGCGATTTCTGTTCAATGGCTCCGAGCACTATTGGACTTAACATCTGAGGTCATCAGTCCCCTAGATCTTAGAAATACTTAAACCTAACTAACCTAAGGACATCACACACTTCCATGCCCGAGGCGGGATTCGAACCTCTGACCGTAGTGGTCGCACGGTTCCGGATTGAAGCGCCTACAACCGCTCGACCACAACGGCCGGCGCGTTTTCTGTAATTTAGAGCATATTTGCAAATCCTATGAGACGAACTCTTCCTTTGTGTAATAGGTTTAAACTCAGTATAGATTTTCGTTTATATTCCGGCGAATATTTTTATTTTCTATGACTCCCAGCGCCGCTCCATAAGCTGTTCATCGCAATGACACCCAAATCAGTATCCTAGCTTACAGCTACACCAGTTTATAACTTTACACAAAGCTGATTTGTAACAATGACGCGCATAAGCCTACACTGGTACGATGACAACACAGGCAATAAGCGACAACCACGTACAGACGGCGTGGACTTAAGCTTTGTTTGCGCACTGTCGGTCTCGTAGTATTAGTGATTCAAATCTGACGGCACACAAGAAACTTCGACCAAGGAGAAAGTAGACGTTTTCACGTCAGAATAACTTCCAGGAAGTTTTCGACTTTCGTAAAACAGAAACGAGTTTCGACGCTGTGGAGTGTAACGAGAAGTAGCAGGTAACGAATTGTTTCGGGATTCCACCATCCATGCTGCAAACTATCATCAAGCGGAAAGATAATGTTGCTGATAAGCATCAAAAGGCGGGAGCAAGCAGACCGGGCGAGTCCCCGCCTCTTTCTGAAAGCTTATGGAATTGGCTTACTCAATGCAGGGTACAAAAGGTATTTGTCGGAGGTTATAGCTTAACGGAACGCTAAGTCATTAACGGTTAGTCTGGGAACCGAAGTCTCAGATACAAATAAGGAGTGACACGCCAACTCCAGAGACATAAGGTCGTTTATAAGAAAGTTTGTTCACTAAATGCATCCATTCGTGACAGTTTTTTCAGCATTGAAAAATGAATGAAACTGAATTTATGTATTTTCGAACATTTGTTTGTGCCTTCCGTTTCAAATACTAAAAACCGAGTGAGGTGGCGCAGTGGTTAACACACTGGACTCGCATTCGGGAGAACGACGGTTCAATCCCGTCTCCAGCTATCCTGATTTAGGTTTTCCGTGACTTCGCTAAATCTTTTCAGGCAAATGCCGAGATGGTTCCTTTGAAAGGGCACGGCCGATTTCCTTCCCAATCCTTCCCTAACCCGAGCTTGCGCTCCGTCTCTAATGACCTCGTTGTCGACGGGACGTTAAACACTAACCACCACCACCACCATCAAATACTAAAGCAAATACCATGCAAGAAAACTGGAAATACATTAGTAAAAAAAAAAAATCAAAATTTTATTTCGATTTTTCCTGATTTCGTCTAGAATAAAGTCGAGTTAAATAGAACTATTAATTATTAGAACTTTTTCTTAGATCCTTTGAACTTGGAATTGTGCAGACTCGATTGTAACGGTCCCTTGAGCATCGAATTTTCTAGAGTCTGCAGTAATGTCTAAAAAGTAAAAATAAGTCTTCTCGTGCTATTATCCACGTTGCAGTGGATGCTGATTTGGTTGTCCTTTTTAGTATATCAGTATGATTATAGAGTCCTAATCAACGTACGCAACGCTATTACGGTATAAACGTACGTTTATTTTTACCAAAGTTGCGTAAGAATGCACTCTGCCATGCATCCCCACTCCCAAAATCCGCCATCAGGCAAAAGAAAGTGAATACTCTTTCCTTTGTTTTCCACCCTTCATCGATGACAAGTGATAATGACGTGGCAGCAGAGACCTGTTTAGCTTGAGTGAGTGCTTAAACGAAAGGCATGGATGAATAAAAATACAAAACAGATATATACGTAACGTCACGTAACCATGAAGAAAACCAGACTTGGTTTATTTTACCATATCAGTACTCATATCGTTTAATTCTTTTAAAACACCGTAAACGGAATTTACAATTTTGGTCGTTTTGTACATCTAGGAACGTTCTTTAGAATAGATAAGTTTCTGATATTTACTTACAGCATTCTTGTGTCTTTTCCCCTTGCATTTGGAATTGTCTTCTCTGGCTGCAGATTTTTGAGCAGCACTGATGTCATTAGCCTAAATTTATGTTGGTCTGCGGCGCTGAGGTTGATCCCTCACCTGGCGGAGATGGATTTTTAGGTTAGAGGGTCTCAGGAAACCATGGAAATGGCGTCCGTCTGAAAGGGGGCAGGTAACACACATTAAGGTGGTTGTAGAAACGATTGTTGTTGTTGTTGTGGTCTTCAGTCCTGAGACTGGTTTGATGCAGCTCTCCATGTTACTCTATCCTGTGCAAGCTTCTTCACCTCCCAGTACCTACTGCATCCTACATCCTTCTGAATCTGCTTAGTGTATTCATCTCTTGGTCTCCCCCTACGATTTTTACCCTCCACGCTACCCTCTAATACTAAATTGGTGATCCCTTGATGCCTCAGAACATGTCCTACCAACCGATCCCTTCTTCTGGTCAAGTTGTGCCACAAACTTCTCTTCTCCCCAATCCTATTCAATACTTCCTCATTAGTTACGTGATCTACCCATCTAATCTTCAGCATTCTTCTGTAGCACCACATTTCGAAAGCTTCTATTCTCTTCTTGTCCAAACTATTTATCGTCCATGTTTCGCTTCCATACATGGCTACACTCCATACAAATACTTTCAGAAATGACTTCCTGACACTTAAATCTATACTCGATGTTAACAAATTTCTCTTTTTCAGAAACGCTTTCCTTGCCATTGCCAGTCTACATTTTATATCCTCTCTACTTCGACCATCATCAGTTATTGTGCTCCCCAAATAGCAAAACTCCTTTACTACTTTAAGTGTCTCATTTCCTAATCTAATACCCTCAGCATCACCCGACTTAATTCGACTACATTCCATTATCCTCGTTTTGCTTTTGTTGATGTTAATCTTATATCCTCCTTTCAAGACACTGTCCATTCCGTTCAACTGCTCTTCCAAGTCCTTTGCTGTCTCTGACAGAATTACAATGTCATCGGCGAACCTCAAAGATTTTATTTCTTCTCCATGGATTTTAATACCTACTCCGAATTTTTCTTTTGTTTCCTTTACTGCTTGCTCAATATACAGATTGAATAACATCGGGGAGAGGCTACAACCCTGTCTTACTCCCTTCCCAACCACTGCTTCCCTTTCATGTCCCTCGACTCTTATAACTGCCATCTGGTTTCTGTACAAATTGTAAATAACCTTCCGCTCCCTGTGTTTTACCCCTGCCACCAGTCAACATTGTCAAAAGCTTTCTCTAAGTCTACAAATGCTAGAAACGTAGGTTTGCCTTTCCTTAATCTTTCTTCTAAGATAAGTCGTAAGGTCAGTATTGCCTCACGTGTTCCAGTATTTCTACGGAATCCAAACTGATCTTCCCCGAGGTCGGCTTCTACTAGTTTTTCCATTCGTCTGTAAAGAATTCGTGTTAGTATTTTGCAGCTGTGACTTATTAAACTGATTGTTCGGTAATTTTCACATCTGTCAACACCTGCTTTCTTTGGAACTGGAATTATTATATTCTTCTTGAAGTCTGAGGGTATTTCGCCTGTTTCATACATCTTGCTCACCAGATGGTAGAGTTTTGTCAGGACTGGCTCTCCCAGGGCCGTCAGTAGTTCCAATGGAATGTTGTCTACTCCAGGGGCCTTGTTTCGACTCAGGTCTTTCAGTGCTCTGTCAAACTCTTCACGCAGTATCGTATCTCCCATTTCATCTTCATCTACATCCTCTTCCATTTCCATAATATTGTCCTCAAGTACATCGCCCTTGTATAGACCCTCTATATACTCCTTCCACCTTTCTGCCTTCCCTTCTTTGCTTAGAACTGGGTTTCCATCTGAGCTCTTGATGTTCATACAAGTGGTTCTCTTATCTCCAAAGGTCTCTTTAATTTTCCTGTAGGCAGTATCTATCTTACCCCTATTGAGATAAGCCTCTACACCCTTGCATTTGTCCTCTAGCCATCCCTGCTTAGCCATTTTGCACTTCCTGTCGATCTTCCTGTAGAAACGATAGGTGTTGTAAATTATCGTAGCTGAGTTGGGAAAGAACCAGAGCTCCAGGCCCTAATAGAAAGCACTGAAGCTCAAACAGTTATAGGTACGGAAAGCTGGCTAAAGCCGGAAATAAGTTAAGACGAAATTTTTTCAAACGACCTAACTACGTTCAGAAGGGATAGATTAAATATAGTTGGTGCTGGAGTATTTATTGCTGTCAGAAGCAGTTTACCTTGTAGTGAAACGGAAGTAGATAGTTCCTGCGAAATAGTATGGTTAGAGGCTATACTTGTCAATTGGACTAAACTATTAATTGGATCGTTTTACAACTCCCGACTGAGAGGATATAGTTGCTCAACAGTTCAAAGAAAACGTGAGTCTTATTTCATATAAGTACTCTACTCACACAATTATAGTCGGTGGTGATTTCAATCTACCCTCGATATGCTGGAAAATTTATACGTTTAAAGCCTGCGGCAGGCATAAAACGTCATCCGAAATTGTACTGAATGCTTTCTCAAAAAATTATTTTGAACAATTAGTTCGTGAGCCCACTCGAAGCATAAATGGTTGCGAAAGCGTACTTGACCTCTTAGCAACAAATATTCCTGGATGAATAGGTAATATCATGACGACTACAGGGATTAGCGACCACAAGGCAGTTGCTGCTAGACTGAATACTGTAACACCTACAACCATCAAAAAGAAACTCAAAGTACATTTATTTTAAAAAAGCTGATAATGCTCTTAACGCTTTTTGAAGAGACAGTCTCCACTCCTTCCGATCTGATCATGTAAGCGTAGAAAAGATGTGGAATGATTTCAAAGAGATAGTATCGATTGCAATTGAGAGAGATATATACACCACATAAATTAATAAGTGGTGGTACTGATCCCCCATGGTACACAAAACGGGTCAAATCTCTGTTGCAGAAGCAATGAAAAAGCATGCCAAATCGGAAAGGATCCAAAATCCCAAAGACTGGTGAAGTTTTGCAGAAGTTCTAAATACAGCGCCTACTTCAGTGCGAGATGTTCTTAATAATTTCCGCAACAAAACTCTGTTTCGAAATCTACCCAAAGAGATTCTGGTCATACATAAAGTACAACAGTGTCAAGACGCAATCAGTACCTTCACTGCGCGAAAATAACGGTGAAGTCACTGATGACAGTGCCACTAAATTAGAGTTATTAAACATGGTTTTCCGAAACTCCTTCAGCAAAGAATACGAAGTAAGTATTCCCGAAGTCCAGTCAACAGAAAGTGCAAAGCTGAGAAGCATAGAAGTAAATATCCTCGGTGTAGCAAAGCAGCTTAAATCACTTAATAAAGGCAAGGCCTACGGTCCAGATTGTATACCAGTCACGTTCCTCTGAGTGTGCTGATACAATAGCTCCATATTTGGCAATTATATACAATCGCTCACGGAAAGATCCGTACCTAAAGACTGGAAAATTGCTCAAGTCACACCAATACCCAAAAAGGTAACTAGGACTAATCCGCTGAATTACAGGCCCATATCAGTACGGTCGATTTGCAGTAGGGTTTTGAAACATATACTGTATTAGAACATTATGAATTACCTCGAAGAAAACGATGTATTGGCACACAGTCAGCACGGATTGCGAAAACATTGTTCTTGCGAAACACTTTGCATACTCAGAAGGTAATATCCACAGGGGATGTCAAATTGATTCTTTATTTTTAGATTTCCAGAAGGGTTTCAACAGCGTTCCTCACAAGCGTCTTGTAACCAAACTGCATGCCCATGGAATATCGCCTCAGTTGTGCGACAGGATTTATGATTTCCTGTCAGAAAGGTCACAGTTCGTACTAATAGACGGAAAGACATCGAGTAAAAGAGAAGCAATATCCAGCGTTCCCCAAGGAAGCGTTATAGGCCCTCTATTGTTCCTGATCTATATTAACTAGATAATCTGAGTAGCCGTCTTAGATTGTTTGCAGATGATGCTGTCATTTACCGTCTAGTAAAGTCATCAGATGATCAAAACGATTTGCAAAATGATTTAGATAAGATATCTGTATGGTGTGAAAAGTGGCAATTGTCCCTTAATAAAGAAAAGTGTGAAGTTATTCACATGAGTACTAAAAGAAATCCGCCAAATTTCTATTACAGCGTTTGTCACACAAATCTTAAGGCTGTAAATTCAACTAAATACTTAGAGATTACAATTACAGATAACCTAAATAGGAACGATCACATAGATTGTGTTCTGGTAGAGGAAACCAAAGACTGCGATTCAACACTTAGAAGATGGAACAGATCTACTAGAGAGACTGCTTACACAATACTTGTCCGCCCTATTCTGGAGCATTGATGTGCGTTGTGGGATCCGTATCATATGGGACTGGCGGCTCGCTTTGTATTATCGCGAAAGAGAGGCTAGAGTACCACAGACATGATACGTGAATTGGAGTGGCAATCGTTAGAACAAAGTCGTTTTTCGTTGCGACGGGACCTGCTCATGAAATTTCTCTCACCAGCTTTATCCTCCGATTGCGAAACCATTCTGCTGGCATCGACGTACATAGGGAGAAATGATCATCACGTTAAAATAAATCAGGGCTCGTACAGAAAAATGTAAGTGCTCGTTTTTCGCGCGCGCCATTCGAGATTGAAACGGTAGGGAGACAGCTCGAAGGTAGTTCATTGAACCCTTTGCCAGGCACTTTATTGTGAATAGCGGAGTAATCACGTGGATGTAGATGTTGTGTGCGTGTACGAATCTAAACTGATATATGACAGTTACTTTTGAACTGTATGCTGATTCTCTCAGTGCGTGTAACATAGTCAATTGAAAGTGTATCTTTGTGATAAACATTAGTTGCACGGGTGACAATCAGTATTTATATTAATAGTAAAAAGTTATTGATTTGTGGAAGTATACAATGAAGACGGAAGTTGCCAGGTGGATATAAATTGTACGACACAACAGAAGTAAGAAAAGGAATTCCTTTTCCGACAGAGACTGCAATACAATTGCCACTCATTGCTACACATTAAAGTTACTTCCTCTATCTTCTTGTCGCAGAGACAGTGTCTGTCATCACACTACGGAGAAAAAGATGTAGCTTTTCTGCGCCCCCTTCTGCAGAAGAGCCTTGAAAGTGTCGAAAGCTAGTTTACAGGAATAAAAACAATTCGAAATACGCTATCGGCAAACAATCGCAACAACAGAAAATAATGAACATAGTGTGATGAGATTTTGAGAATACGTTGCTCTGTGGCATATATGTAAGTGATGAACATTGCAAGATCACAGGTTAATGTAAGCGCGGGATAAGCCATCGCAAATGCGAAATGCTGTGAAACCGCCAGAATGTTGAATGCAAGCATGCAAACGTGATTGCGTTGTTAGTGAGTTACCGGATGTCAGCTTGTGTTATTTGCTGCAGTTGGTTGGTCAATACAGCGACTGTTAAAGCTGGAGTTGTCGTCCTATGACGTCCCATATGGGCTCGGTTGGAGAAAGATCTGGTGATCGAGCAGGCCAGTGCAATATGTCGACACACTGTAGAATGTATTGGTTTACAGCACCAGTCTGTGGGCGAGCGTTATCTTGTTGGAAAACACCCTCTGGAACGCTGAATGGCAGCACAACAGGTCAAATCACCAGATCGACATACAAATTTGGGGCACGTGGGATAACTAAGCAAGTACTTAAATCGCACTCCAGTCAGTAACTCACGGTGTAAGTCCAGTGTATCTAGCACATAGACTGGACGGTTGGTTGCAGGCACTCAAGTGGCCTACTCCTAACCGACACATGCTCATCTATGGCACCGGGACAGAACCACATTTCATCAGAAAATAAAACAACAGACCTCCACCCTGCCCTCAAGCGAGCTCTCATTTGACATCACTGCAGCCGGCCGCTGTAGTCGAGCGGTTCTAGGCGCTTCAGTTGGGAACCACGCGCTTGCTACGTTCCCAGGTTCGAATCCTGCCTCGGGCATGGATGTGTGTGATGTTCTTAGGTTAATTAGGGTTAAATAGTTTTAAGTCTAGGGGACTGATGACCCATAGTGCTTACAAGGAAACCTCCCCATAGCACCCCCCTCAGATTTAGTTATAAGTTGTCACAGTGGATAGGCCTTGAAAAACTGAACACAGATCAATCAAGAAAACAGGAAGAAGTTGTGTGGAACTAGGAAAAAAATAAGCAAAATATACAAACTGAATAGTCTATGTGTAAGATGGGCAACACAAGGATAGTGTGCGATGAGGAGCGCCGTGGTCCCGTGGTTAGCATAAGGAGCTGTGGAACGAGAGTCTTTGGTTCAAGTCTTCCCTCGAGTGAAAAGTTTAATTTCTTTATTTTCGCAGTTATGATGTGTCCGTTCGTTCATTGACGTCTCTGTTCACTGTAATAAGTTTAGTGTCCGTGTTTTGCGACCGCACCGCAAAACCGTGCTATTAGTAGACGAAAGGACGTGCCTCTCCAATGGAAACCGAAAACATTTGATCGCAAGGTCATAGGTCAACCGATTCCTCCACAGGAAAACACGTCTGATATTATTGTATACGACACTGGTGACGGCATGTGCGTCACATGACAGGAATATGTTGTCGACCCACCTGACTTGTACACTTGGCGAATGGCTAAAAAGATTCTTCTACCTTGCCCGATTTACGTTTTCTTGTGGATGTGATAATCACTCCCAAAAAGTGATGAAAACATGAGTTTGTCACATAAACTGCAACAAATGAATGCAACAGTTTCACAGTCGCACAGTTTTCCCTGTGTTCTGTCAAAAAATATGTTTTTAACTTTTTCAAATTTTTCCATGTGTAGACCGTCAAATCCTGCATATGTCCTGGAATTTTGGAGAGCGAAGTTGATTGTGTATGAGTGCCTGAACTTTGATAATTGTCTGAAAATAAAAAATTAAAATTTTCTATTGAGGGAAGACTTGAACCAAGGACCAATCGTTCCACAGCTGCTCACATTAACCACAGGGCCACGGCGCTACCAGGCTGACACTCTCCTTAATGTTGCCTATCTTCAGCATGGACTACTCAGTTTGTATATTTTGCTTATTTTTTTCATAGTTCCACACAACTTCTTCCTGTTTTCTCGATTGATCTGTGTTCAGTTTTTCAAGACCTATCCACTGTGCCAACTTATAACTAAATCTGAGGGGGGTGCGATGGGGAGGTTCCCTTGTTAGAGTCATTTAAACCATTTTGACATTATTGAAGTCGCAAGGGTCAGTGGAAGGCACGCTACAGGTTGTCTGGCTCGGGTCATACCTTGAAGTAATCCATTGTTAACAGTTAGTTGTGTCACTGTTGTACAAACTGCTGCAGTGTGATGTGACAGAGCCTTACAGTGAACACGATAGTCTTCCCTTTCAGTAGTGCCACGTGACTTTTTAGAGCCCGGTCTTCTTGCAACCGTACATTCTTCTGAACAACGCTGCCAGCAATCATTTACAGTGACGACATTCCTGCCAGGTCTTTCTGCAGTATCGCAGAAGGAACATCCGGCTTCTCGTAGCCCTATTAGAAGACCTCGTTCAAACTCAGGCGTTGTTGATGACCTTGTTGTCGCTTTAAGGCATTCTTGACTAACATCAGATCACCACGCCCACCTCCAAAGGTGGTAACGCTCGCAACCTTTACAGCGTGTATTTAAGGCAAACCTGATATTTATTCTCATAGCGTCGCTTCTAGCGCCACTCTTATTCGGCTGGCACGAAATCTGAACAGACGTGATCTTTCAGATGTAGAAACGCGGCTCCCGTCTTTAACCAAAGTAGTCCTGAATTATTTGTTTTTCAAAATTGATTTACATCTTATCTACATTCATTCACAAGGTTGTAAGGAAGAAAGTAAAAACAATGTTGAGTATTTATTTTTATTTGATATTTCCAAAAATGGGCGTCCTTCCTGAAGGACGTCAGGACAATAAGGAAACATGTTTTTAAAGTATATGACATTGCACAATTAACTTGTTTTGATTTTTATACTTTCAAATAAACATAAATAAGTTTGAATTATGGGCTAAAATAGCTAACAAATACAAAAAACAAAGAAAATAACCTATACACATATTTTATGCACTAGTATGATAAGACAAAAAGCAACAAACATGAAGCGGTTCGTCACATTTTATGCACATAGTAGTATTTCTTTTGTGGCAACTTCGGCATTTCATTCAGATGCTTCTTCTTTTTTATTAACTCGTCCGTTGGTAACTCAGCAACATAATGTTCTCATCCATCAAATCTAGAATCTAGTTTTGCCCTCTTACTAGAACGTCCTCTGCTGGTAGTGACCCTTGTGTTACTTTCAACAATTGCAGTGACAATTCGACGACGAAATGTCAGATGATTTATGGGTTCTTCGTTGTGCTTGTAAAGATGCCAGGCATTTTGCTCCGCAGTGTCTATAAAATGTGCAATGATCGGGAAATACCACTTTTCCCTCTTATAGAGCATTTTTATAGGGATGCATTTTGGTCAGCTCGATCTAGGCCTCCCATATGAGTATTGTAGGAGTTTAATAAGTTAGGCTGAGGCACGCTAATCCTTTTCTTTTGTTCCCTGGAAAATCTTGCTACAGAGCGTAGTGGTTGCACTCTGTCAAAGTTGGTGGCTACAGTAACAACATTGTTGTCATTCCGATGTACAATGGAAATCCCGGATGCTGAGTCAGAACAAACTTCATATGACCCTCTATTTTCTTTTATCATTTTATCTACTGATAATAGATTACAATTCTTAACTCTGTTTCCTCTTATTGCCCCTGTTGCTCCCACGCCCCTCTCTTTTGGGTCCTGTAGTAGTTCAACGCTGGTAAAGAGGTTATCAAAGTATATTCGATATGGAACACGTGGAAGTAACTGGTCAACATAAGTCATTAACACACCGTACCCCATACCTTTCGTTTCATAATCCTTACTATACGTGCCAGCTCCATGGTAGGGTTCGAGCCAAATAATATATCCACCACTTGTGCCTCCACACCAAAATTTGAATCCGCATCGGATTGGTTTACCTTTTATGAATTGTTTGCACCTGTGACTTCCGAAGTATTAGACCATCGATTCATCGACAGAATGATGCCGTCCGTGAGGCGGAAATTGTTTGAATCTATCATTCAGCATACACAGTAATGGGCGGATTTTCCTAAAACTGTCTGATTTATCTAAATTGTCATTGTTGCATACATGCAAATTGGAAAAGATAAAGTCAAATCGATCTCTGGACATGGCATTTGTTAAGAGGTCATTGTGACTTTATCTGGTTGCTAGTACATCTTTCTGCATGACAGAAATATTGCAATAATCACCAACGTCTCATCTTCTGAACAATCACATAGTCTATTTCTCTTGGCTGCGTACCGATTTGTGTAAATGACCATCATTTGAAGCACTCGTTATTAAAAAACTGTTGGAAACATTCAAGTGGTGTTCGCCCTTTCTTCGTTGCAACTGTGGACATTAGAGGCCATACAGGTGTTGGATTAACTATTTCACCACTTTTCCAGTTATATTTCTTGAGGTTTAGAACTTTATTCTTCGATAGCCTTGTTAGTTTGTTTGGGGTTGTTGTTGTTATTGTTGCTGTTTTTGTATTGCTGGAGGGTCCTGGTACAACATCAGAGGTAAAGGATTGTTTCCTTGTTGCATTCACAGCATTGCCATTGGTAGAAATGGCCAAATCACAAAGTGCAGTAATATTGAGCTGAATTGCTGGTAATTTATCTACACTTGGATTTTCTTCAGCACCCGAATTTTCATCTCTTACTTCATCAGTAATGTTACACTAACACCAGTATTAGATATTTCCTCATCTTTTGATTCTAACAGTCTACATCGTTTTCTGTGAATACAAACTGACAACATATTACCCTGACGTCCTTCTGTAAGGACAGTTGAAAACATTATTGAATTACAGCTGACGAAAACTTTCAATCCTAATGTGAACCCATAAATAATATAGGTTAATTCTTTAAGATATTATATGACAAGTTTCAGAATTATTGACACAATATGAAAGAAAACATAAATACCCATTGATGACAAGGTCAGTCAGTTGTTCCGTGGATAAATCGGCCCTATTTTCAAGACACAGTTTCTCACTCACTATGAACGACAGCGTCAAACTGACTGTCGCAGCGCGCAACTGACTCTGCCTACTTCATATAACAAGGCGTCACAGTCCATTGCAACAATGCGTTATTTGCAAAAATACATAATTTCAACAGTGAGTGACGTCGTCCTTCCAGAAGGACGTCAGGGTTATCTGGGTTAATTTATGTCGCCTAATTCCATCCTGGTGTCGCCACATGTTTTCTGTCAGTGTATGACTGGTTGCAGTCTTTCGTATTAAATTCAGCACAAAGAGCTCTAGGACATCATGATGGTTAATCTTAATCGGTTGAGATACAGTTTGAACGTCTGCTGTAGCGATCTGTTGCGGCAGAGGAGTAGAATGACGAGCTGTCACCAGGGAATGGGTTTGATCATTGGAGGGGGAAGCAGCTTGTGGTGGGGGCGGGGGTTAGTGGTGGCTCCCGCCGAGATTAACTTGGTCCTGGCTGTAAGCGACGCAGAGCTCAGCATTTAAGTGTGTTTCCACCTCCGGGAATATTATTCGATATCCACGAGGTGTAACCATTTAACGTCACTGAATCATCAGTCAGTACAGTTGCCAAGTAATGTTGTTATTTAATAAATTGCCCCAGCAAAAGTTTAACGCGTACTGTACAAATGGTTCAAATGGCTCTGAGCACTATGGGACTTAACTGCTGAGGTCATTAGTCCCCTAGAACTTAGAACTAGTTAAACCTAACTAACCTAAGAACATCACAAACATCCATGCCCGAGGCAGGATTCGAACCTGCGACCGTAGCGGTCTTGCGGTTCCAGACTGCAGCGCCTTTAACCGCACGGCCACTTCGGCCGGCCGTACTGTACATCAAAGGAGTAAACTTAGGTAGTAGAGTGACAGCAACTGACACATCGATGTCATATGGATATTAAGACCATCTGATATAATATGAGGATGGTACCCACTACGAAATATTATAATAAACACTTCTTTCGAACGCAGCCTTTGTTCAAAAGGCTCTGAGCACCATGGGACTTAACATCTGTGGTCATCAGTCCCCTAGAACTTAGATCTACTTAAACCTAACTAACCTAAGGACAGCACACAACACCCAGCCATCACGAGGCAGAGAAAATCCCTGACCCCGCCGGGAATCGATCCCGGGAACCCGGTCGTGGGAAGCGAGCAGCCTTTGTCTCACAGTACAATATGTAATGACCTTATATGACACCCATGACACAGGCGGCCTATTTGACTTTAATGCTGCAAGACTAGCACAGTAAAAAAACGCTGCGCATCGAGGAAAGCTAATTTTTCACGCATCTAAATATTTACGACACCGTAGTCCAGGAACTGTATGTTGCGCAATGGTATAATTTCACAGGTACATTGTAGTATATGTGGACACTGGCTGCAACATGTGTTCCGAATACATTAGTAGTAAGCAAGTAATAAATTAAAATGACATGCCTGATGCTGACGGTTTACTACACGAACAGCAAAAATGTAGTATGCAGTAATTTTTTTTCATTATTTTGAGAGGGTTGTCTGCGATAAAAAGTTTCTCAAAGCTTCTAAATTATGTGAGAAGTCGCTAAGTGCTGTAATTCTGAAATTCTTGACGAATACTAGGTCTGTTCAAAAAAATTCCGGAACGTTCCTAATTTCGCGCCAATGGCGTGTTGGAGCGAAATGCGGTTGGCATCCCTGCACAAGCCTGTGCTTAATGTATAAATGTCGGAAATTTAATTGTTGTATGTCTTTTAGTTATTGTTCACTTCTGTATTGTGTAGACTGTTGTATCTCGCAGTTTGCGAATTTCGAGATGGCAGAATTAGAAGAGAAAGTCGTCTGCGTTAAATCTTGAGTGAAACTCAAGAACACCTTTGCGGACACACACCAAACGATGCAGGAAGCATACAAGCATACGGTGATGAACGCTGAAGCCGTACTTGATGTTACGAATGGTTCAAGCGGTTTGAAAATGGCCGGACGGAATGACCGTCATACAGGGTGCTCTTCGACGTCTACCGACGGTTCTCGTGTCAGGAACGTCAGCGAAATTGTGCGTGGCAATCGGAGACTGACTGTCCGAGACATTGCAGAAGAATGTAACATTTGAGTTGGATCATGTCATCAAGTCCTTACACAGCATCTTGAAGTGCATCGTGTTGCCGTCCAAGTTTGTGCCACGGCTCATGAACCCCAGAAAGTCCTTTGCTTCTCAATCTGTGAAGAGCTTTTGGATAGCACAGATGAGGAAGAGATGTTCCTTGAGAGAATCATAACTGGTGATGGAATGTGGGTCTACACTTACGATGTTGAGACCAAGGTTCGATCTTCGCAATGGATCGGGAAAGGTTCTCCAAGACCAAAGAAAAAGGTCATCAGGTTAGGTCAAATATCGAAATCACAGATAGTTTTCTGTGACTTTGAAGGATTGTCCATCGTGACTCCGTGTCACATGGGCAACTGTTAATCGGTGGTAATATCGGAACGTACTGCAACTCCTGCGAGAAAATGTGAGACGGAAACGGTCTGAAATGTTGCGAGACAATTCGTGGCCCTTGCATCACGATAGCACATGCATCCATTTTGGTGCGAGTCTATTGGACAAAAAACTATATAACTGTGCTGTCTCATTGTCCGAATTGACCAGACCTGGCTTCTGCGGACTCCTTTTAATTTCCAGAGTTGAAAACTCCGTTGAAAGGACAAAGACTTGAAACGACAGACGAGATAAAAGAGAATACGTAGACGGCGCTTCTCGCGATCCAGCAAGACTGCTTCTGGAAGTCGAAACGGCGTTTGGAGTGGTGTATCAGTTCTGGAGGAGAGTATGGCGACGGAGAGCGTGCAAGATAGGTGAAAGGTAAGAGCAGAAAATTTTTGAGGACCAGGTTCTGGAATTTTTTGCACACCTCTTACAATCTGGATTAATTTACTCGCAGTGAGTTATGCTGCCTTAGTTTCTAACTTCTAATATTTGTCTTTGAGTTAAATCTAAAGCGTAAGATTATATCCGTAAAGAACTATAATATGACAGGTTTGTAACTTATGTTCTTATGCTGAAAATCAATTTCTTGTTTCCCTGGGAGTCGTTATATGGGTATACTACAACTAAAATGGGGTCAACGTTTTAGACCTTTAATAGTATGCGAAGGTCGTTCTATGATTACTGCAACAAATTGATGTAGAAATGAAACAGTTTGTAGGAGGAGTTTTGTACTATTATGACTTTAGGTTGGTATCCCTGGGATGAGCTGAGAGCAGCTGACAGATAAAAATTGTTTTAACCTCAGTGTTGTATTTAACAATGGCGTGTCCGCTTGTAGTATCCGCATTAGCCGAAGTGCGACCTGTTCATGGGTTCTGCTTAAGTGTTTGGGACCGCCACCAGATAGGATTACAGGAAGACATGGAAGCAATTCAGGGGCGGGCTGCTAGATTGGCTATCGGTAGCGATCGATATGCAAGTATTATGGAGATGGATTCGTAGCTGTCTACAGACCGATTCTACTGCCGGCGACGTATATTTCGCGTAAGGACCAGAAAGATAAGGTAAGAGAAATTGGGATTCGTACGAACCTGGCTACTTTTCCCTCGCTGTATTGGCGAGTGGAACAGGAAAGGAAGTGACTAGTAGTGGTACAAAATACCCTCCACCATGCATCACACCGTCGTATGTATGCAGGTGTAAAAAGTGGCTCAAACAACAAGATAAATCCTCTGTGTCAGGTATTAAAAAAAAATAGTTCATCGTTGCTGCAAATGTATTAATATGGGGCAGGATTATGTTGAGAAGTAGTAAAAGTGTCGTTTTATAAAAACACAGTTTTTTTCCTACATCGGCTTGTCTCTTTAATTACTGAATGTCCCTGTTGGAAATCCCACACTTCCAGATGGACCTGCAGGAAGTGTATAGTGTGTGGCCCAGAGAGAGTTCGACCGCCGTGGCTCGGCTGACTCCGTTTGTTTTCCCTGGACCGAGCTGCACCTGGCGGGAACACCCAGAATCAACACACACACACACCGACACCGCGCAGGTCTGCGTGCCACGCACCCACCACACGCACTGCGCACTGCGTCGCTTTCCTCGTCGCTCCAGACGCGGGTCCTGTATTCGGTCCTGGTGGGGGTCACACTTGGCTCTCGTAATTTACATCTAGACTAGAGTCCTGCATGACCGAGTAAGCGAGCACAAAATACGAGATGGGGCGAGCACACCCTAACTGGATAGGCTGCCCGCACTAGTTCTGGTGACCGAGCATAGAAGCCGTGACCGAATACGTAGCACGCAACTTCAAACACATTACACGTGTCATTATCCGTGTGAGACTGCAGCCAGTACGGGCTTCTCATTTGTGGTCTCTCTCTCTCTCTCTCTCCCTCTCTCTCTCTCTCTCTCTCTCTCTGCAATCATGCAGTGCGAGGAAACCAGTGCAGTAAGACGTAAGATTGAAATCAATGTTTACACGTTGAAGAGACGGGAAAGTCTACAAAGCCAAGTACGGAGCATATTTTTGGTGGTTGTAGACGAAAACTATGCGTCTACTGGGTACGTATCGTGCATAAACTGCTCCACATTATTGTGTTTCCAATCGCGAACCACTCTTTTAAAGAAACAGAGTTGCAAGAAACCTCACAAAGATACAGCTCCTTCAGGAATACCGGCAGTAATAAAAAATAGTATTACAGCAAAGTGTGTTGCAATGTGTGCTAAAGATATGAGACCTTTTAATGCTGTTTGCGGTGAAGGTTTGAGAGAACTAGGCCAAGAATTAATACATCTAGGTGCGCATTATGGAAAAGTTAACGTGGCAGATGTCATGCCACATCCCTCTACTATAAGTAGACATGTCAAAGAACAAGCTGATGCGATACGAAACAGTATAATGCCTTCTGTTATTGCGGAAGTTATTAATAAAACATGTGCTGCGACAGTTGATACGTGGACTGATTCGCATAATGAGGTGCACTATTTGACGCTTACATTTCATTACATTAACACAGATTGGTCTCTTGTGATCAATGTTTTATTTACAACAAAATTCCCGGACGTTAGGAAGACGGGAGTAAATATTATAAAAGAAAGTGCTCTATGAATTTAGCTGTGTAACGTACCCGCTCTTGGAAACGTTACTTTTGTATTAAAAGAGAGAGAGAGAGAGAGAGAGAGGCGTTGGATTTGTACAGTACAGAGCAGCGAGCCGGGGCTAGGCGAGGTGAGACGTCAGCGGTGACCGGTCATGCTCGGTTATCCGCGTGTCCGGAATCCGGACATCAGACATGGCGCGAGTACGTGACCGAGCCGAGTCGTATGGGACCGGACACGAGCTGCTCGGTCCCCCCGTCAACAGGCGAGCCGTGACCGGTCAAACATGGAGCGTTGCAGCACTCTAATCTAGACCTACATGATTACTCTGCAATTCACACTTAAGTGCTTGGCAGAGGGTTACTCGAACCACAATCATACTATCTCTCTACCATTCCACTCCCGAACAGCGCGCTGGAGAAACGATCACCTAAACCTTTCTGTTCGAGCTCTGATTTCTCTTATTTTATTTTGATGATCATTCCTACCTATGTAGGTTGAGCTCAACAAAATATTTTCGCATTCGGAAGAGAAAGTTGGTAGCTGAAATTTCGTAAATAGATCTCGCCGCGACGAAAAACGTCATTAAAGCAAAGACTTCCATCCCAACTCGCGTATCATATCTGCCACACTCTCTCCCCTATTACGTGATAATACAAAACGAGCTGCCCTTTTTTGCACCCGTTCGATGTTCTCCGTCAATCCCACCTGGTAACGATCCCACACCGCGCAGGAATATTCTAACAGAGGACGAACGAGTGTAGTGTAAGCTGTCTCTTTAGTGGACTTGTTGCATCTCCTAAGTGTCCTGCCAATCAAACGCAACCTTTGGCTCGCCTTCCCCACAATATTATCCCTGTGGTCTTTCCAACTGAAGTTGTTCGTAATTTTAACACCCAGGTACTTAGTTCAATTGACAGCCTTGAAAATTGTACTATTTGTCGAGTAATCGAATTCCAACGGATTTCTTTTGGAACTCATGTGGATCACCTCACACTTTTCGTTATTTAGCGTCAACTGCCACCTGCAACACCATACAGCAATCTTTTGTAAATCGCTTTGCAACTGATACTGGTCTTCGGATGACCTTACTAGGCGGTAAATTACAGCATCATCTCCGAACAACCTAAGAGAACTGCTCAGATTGTCACCCAGGTCATTTATATAGATCAGGAACAGCAGAGGTCCCAGGACGCTTCCCTGGGGAAGTTTTACTCGGTGATTTGCCGTCTATTACTACGAACTGCGACCTTCCTGACAGGAAATCACGAATCCAGTCGCGCAACTGAGACGATACCCCATAGGCCCGCAGCTTGATTAGAAGTCGCTTGTGAGGAACGGTGTCAAAAGCTTTCCGGAAATTTAGAAATACCGAATCAACTTGAGATCCCCTGTCGATAACGGCCATTACTTCGTGCGAATAAAGAACTAGCTGCGTTGCACAAGAACGATGTTTTCTGAAACCATGCTGATTTCGCATCAATAGATCGTTCCCTTCGAGGTGATTCATAATGTTTGAAAACAGTATATGCTCCAGAACACTACTGCAAACCGACGTCAGTGATATAGGTCTGTAGTTCGATGGATTACTCCTGCTACCCTTCTTAAACACTGGTGCGACCTGCGCAATTTTCCAATCTGTAGGTACAGATCTATCGGTGAGCGAGTGGTTGTATATGATTGCTAAGTAGGGAGCTATTTTATCAGCGTAATCTGAAAGGAACCTAAACGGATACAATCTGGACCTGAAGACTTGCCCGTATCAAGCGATTTGAGTTGCTTCGCAACCACTAAAGTATCTACTTCTAAGAAACAGCTGTTCGTGTTTCAAATTCTGGAATATTCCATTAGTCTTCCCTGGTGAAGGAATTTCGGTAAATTGCGTTCAATAACTCCGCTTTAGCGGCACAGTCGTCGGTAACAGTACCATCGGCACTGCGCAGCGAAGGTAGTGACTGCGTCTTGCCGCTTGTGTACTTTACATACGACCAGAATTTCTTCGGATTTTCTACAAAATTTCGAGACAATGTTTCATTGTGGAACCTATTAAAGGCATCTCGCATTGAAGTCCGTGCCAAATTTCGCGCGTCTGTAAATTTTAGCCAATCTTCGGGATTTCGCGTTCTTCTGAACTTCGCATGCTTTTTCCGTTGCCTCTGCAACAGCGTTCGGACCTATTTTGTGTACCATGGGGGATCAGTTCCATCTCTTACCAATTTATGAGGTATGAATCCCTCAATTGCTGTTGCTACTATATCTTTGAATTTGAGCCACATCTCATCTACATTTGCATAGTCAGTTCGGAAGGAATGGAGATTGTCTCTTAGGAAGGCTTCTAGAGTCACTTTATCCGCTTTTTTAAATAAAATTATTTTGCATTTGTTTCTGGTGGATTTGGAAGAAACGGTATTGAGCATAGCTACAACGACCTTGTGATGACTAATCCCTGTATCAGTCATGATGCTTTCTATTAGCTCTGGATTGTTTGTGGCTAAGAGGTCAAGTATGTTTTCGCAACCATTTACAATTCGCGTGTGTTCGTGGACTAACTGCTCGAAATAATTTTCGGAGAAAGCATTTAGGACAATCTCGGAAGACGTTTTCTGCCTACCACCGGTTTTGAACAAGTATTTTTGCCAACATATCGAGGGAAGTTTGAAGTCCCCACCAACTATAACCGTGTGAGTGGGGTATTTATTTGTTACGAGACTCAAATTTTCTCTAAACTGTTCAGCAACTATATCATCGGAGTCTGGGGGTCAGTAGAAGGAGCCAATTATTAACTTAGTTCGGCTGTTAAGTATAACCTCTACCCATACCAATTCGCATGGAGTATCTACTTCGACTTCACTACAAGATAAACCACTACTGACAGACACAAACACTCCACCACCAATTCTGCCTAATCTATCTTTCCTGAACACCGTCTGAGACTTCGTAAAAATTTCTGCAGAACTTATTCAGGCTTTAGCTAGCTTTCTGTACCTATAACGATTTCAGCTTCTGTGCTTTCTATTAGCACTTGAAGCTCAGGGACTTTCCCAGCACAACTATAACAATTTACAACTACAATTCCGACTGTTCCTTGATCCAAGCACGTCCTGTATTTGCCATGCACCCTGTGAGATTGCAGCCCACCCCGTACTTTCCCGAGGCCTTCTAACCTAAAAAACCGCCCAGTCCACGCCACACAGCCTCCGCTACCCGTGTAGCCGCCAGCTGAGTGTAGTGAACTCCTGATCTATTCAGCGGAACCCGAAACCCCAACACCATATGGCGCAAGTCAAGGAATCTGCAACCAACACGGTCGCAAAACCGTCTGAGCCTCTGATTCAGACACTCCACCCGACTCTGCACCAAAGGTCCGCAGTCGCTTCTGTCAACGATGCTGCAGATGGTGAGCTCTGCCTTCATCTCGTAAGCAAGACCGGCAGCTTTCACCAAATCAGATTTCCTCAGATCCAAAGCGACACACGTCATTAGTGCCGACATGTGCCACCACCTGCAGCTGGCTGCACCCTGTGAACTTCATGGCATCCGGAAAGACCCTTTCCACATCAGGAATGACTCCACCCAGAACGCACACGGAGTGCACACTGGATTTCTTCCCCTCCTTAGCCGCCATAACCCTATGGGGCCCCATTACACACCTAACATTGGAGCTCCCAACTACCAATAAGCCCACCCTCTGCGATTGCCCGGACCTTGAAGGCTGAGAATCATCCTCTGAAACAGGGCAGGCAGTTGCATCTGGCTCATCCAGAGACAGTACCTGAAACCTGTTTGTCAGATGCACCGGGGAGGCTTTCTGATCAGCCTCTGGGGACGTCTTTCGCTTCCTGTCACGTCTTGGAACGACCTCCCAATCAACCACAGGCGAGGGCTCAGCCCCACTACAGGCAGCAACCGGGGCAACCACAGTGGCAGACCAATCTGGGGACAGACGGGACGAGGTTGACATCCCTGGGACATTCAAGTCCGGCTCCCCACAGTGGTGCCCATTGGCAACAGCCTCAAGCTGTGTGACCGAAGTCAGCACCGCCTGCAGCTGTGAGCGAAGGGATGCCAACTCAGCCCTCATCTGAACACAGCAATCACAGTCCCTGTCCATTCTAATCGATGTTGAACAGCTGGTACTGAAACACGAGTCCGTGCCTAGATAACGCAAGGGAAACACGCAAAGAATGTACGAACTAACCTGTACAAATGCCTAACGACTGCGCTACAGTCTGCTTGAATTTACGATTACAGTAACTAAAACGCGAAATTAGACCTCCTATACGAAACTCACACGCAATTTAAGTGAAAATCTACGAAGTAAACACAGAAAAGAAGCTATATACGTATCTTTCTGCATTGTCGATGTGCACCAACTGGGAGCTTAGGCCACAAATCTCGAAATATACGTGCGAGCATAAGGTCTTTCCCTGCTTACAAAAATTTACATCCAAACAACTTCTCTGAAAATAGACACTCGCTTAATTTTGGAAAAGGAAACTACATTCAATCCACCACAACAGCTAGCCATGCAAATAATTGATGCAGTATATGAAAGCGAGTCAGTAAACAGGGTAGAATGCTCCAAATTTTTGGAGGTATACATTGACGAAAACTTGAAGTGGAAAGACCACATTATTGAGATTGCCAAACAATTAAGTTCAGCTTGTTTGTTGGAAACAAAGTAACGAACCTCCTGACATACATTCTAAGACAAAAGAACGATGCACCAGGAAGGAATTATCCGAATGGGACGTAAATTGGTTTATGTCATGTACGTGTGCAGACAAAACAAATGATTACAGTTTCAGAAAAATTGGATGATCTATTCCAGAAAAAGAGCTTAACAAATTGAGGAAGTCAGTAGCGTGATTGTCCGTATCTGGCGATGATACATGCAGTTATTCCACTTGACATTCCTTGACAGAGTTGTTGGATATCCTCTTGAGCGACATCGTGCCAAATTTTGACCAATTGGCGCGTCAGGTCATCAAAATCCCGAGATTGTTGGAGCGCCCTGCCCATAATGCTAGGACGGTTCTCTTTTTGGCAGATATCCACCGACCTTGGTGGTCAAGGCAGTTGGGTAAACACGGAGACAAGCTGTGGAAACGTGTGCCTTGTGCGGGAGGGCATTATCTTGCTGAAATGGAAGCCCAGGATGGCTTCCCATGTAGGCAACTTAAACATTATAGAATTTCTGATCCATGGCCACGTGATCTATCTGGAACTCTCCTGGCTTGACTTTAGGGCATTTCCATGTCATTAACTTATGTGGTCTTCTCTTAAACCTTGTTGTCTTCAAAACCAATCCATTTGTAGTACAAAATTCAATTGACCGTTCCTCATTCTTGTTTGTAAGTTTATGCGCTGGCCATCGTCCCACCACACTTCGAAATTCCTTCTCTTGTCCTGTCTTCGCATTACACTCTCCAGGCAGAATTTTAATGTTAGTATCCGATATGGTCCTTACTAGTTGATCAAGTTCATCCCAAAAGTTTTTCGTTCCATCCTTGTCAGTTCTATTTTTAACATTAAATGGAGCACGAATATTTATCGGTGTGTATCTTTTATTTTCCACCTTAATTATTAACAATGTCACTCTTGAGGAATCGCATGAAAAATTCTCAGTGGAATCCAATTTTTTATTGTGTACCAAGAAACCCACACCGAATTGGGGACATTTTCTATTACCCTGTCTCCTAGTGGTCCCTTATAAAGTCGTCCGCCGCTCGTGGTCTCGCGGGAGCGTTCTCGCTTCCCGAGCACGGGGTCCCGGGTTCGATTCCCGGCGGGGTCAGGGATTTTCACCTGCCTCGAGATGACTGGGTGTTTGTGTTGTCCTCATCATTTCATCATCATCCAGGAAAGTGGCGAATTGGACTGAGCAAAGGTTGGGAAATTGTACGGGCGCTGATAACCACGCAGTTGAGCGCCCCACAAACCAAACATCATCATCATCATCCCTTATAAAGTCGATATCCTCCTGATTCGATCGGGCCGTGGTCAATATGTGTAATTCTTGAAGGACTGTGATAACTATGTTCTGTTGATCTAAGACATGTGTTAAATGTTTCAGTTTACCAACTTACGGAATATGTTGCATGTTTGTTTATTCAGTGCATCACTAGGCTCTCCGACTCGTCTTTCCCCTCAATGTGACACGCCACCGCATCTGAATGATGTGGATAATCTCGTCGTGACTGTCCAAACCGATGGATTCTTTCAATAGAATACTCCTCATATTTGTACGATTGTCTGATTAATGATTACGTGTCTGACCAAGGTCAGGGTTTACAATTACAGATGTTATCTGGAAAGGTGATGGGTGAATTATGGATGGTAAAAAATGAGATTGATGGGATGTGTGTTTGGTCCACGAGAGCTACACTCCTGGAAATTGAAATAAGAACACCGTGAATTCATTGTCCCAGGAAGGGGAAACTTTATTGACACATTCCTGGGGTCAGATACATCACATGATCACACTGACAGAACCACAGGCACATAGACACAGGCAACAGAGCATGCACAATGTCGGCACTAGTACATTGTATATCCACCTTTCGCAGCAATGCAGGCTGCTATTCTCCCATGGAGACGATCGTAGAGATGCTGGATGTAGTCCTGTGGAACGGCTTGCCATGCCATTTCCACCTGGCGCCTCAGTTGGACCAGCGTTCGTGCTGGATGTGCAGACCGCGTGAGACGACGCTTCATCCAGTCCCAAACATGCTCAATGGGGGACAGATCCGGAGATCTTGCTGGCCAGGGTAGTTGACTTACACCTTCTAGAGCACGTTGGGTGGCACGGAATACATGCGGACGTGCATTGTCCTGTTGGAACAGCAAGTTCCCTTGCCGGTCTAGGAATGGTAGAACGATGGGTTCGGTGACGGTTTGGATGTACCGTGCACTATTCAGTGTCCCCTCGACGATCACCAGTGGTGTACGGCCAGTGTAGGAGATCGCTCCTCACACCATGATGCCGGGTGTTGGCCCTGTGTGCCTCGGTCGTATGCAGTCCTGATTGTGGCGCTCACCTGCACGGCGCCAAACACGCATACGACCATCATTGGCACCAAGGCAGAAGCGACTCTCATCGCTGAAGACGACACGTCTCCATTCGTCCCTCCATTCACGCCTGTCGCGACACCACTGGAGGCTGGCTGCACGATGTTGGGGCGTGAGCGGAAGACGGCCTAACGGTGTGCGGGACCGTAGCCCAGCTTCATGGAGACGGTTGCGAATGGTCCTCGCCGATACCCCAGGAGCAACAGTGTCCCTAATTTGCTGGGAAGTGGCGGTGCGGTCCCCTACGGCACTGCGTAGGATCCTACGGTCTTGGCGTGCATCCGTGCGTCGCTGCGGTCCGGTCCCAGGTCGACGGGCACGTGCACCTTCCGCCGACCACTGGCGACAACATCGATGTACTGTGGAGACCTCACGCCCCACGTGTTGAGCAATTCGGCGGTACGTCCACCCCGCCTCCCGCATGCCCACTATACGCCCTCGCTCAAAGTCCGTCAACTGCACATACGGTTCACGTCCACGCTGTCGCGGCATGCTACCAGTGTTAAAGACTGCGATGGAGCTCCGTATGCCACGGCAAACTGGCTGACACTGACGGCGGCGGTGCACAAATGCGGCGCAGCTTGTGCCATTCGGCGTCCAACACCGCGGTTCCTGGTGTGTCCGCTGTGCCGTGCGTGTGATCATAGCTTGTACAGCCCTCTCGCAGTGTCCGGAGCAAGTATGGTGGGTCTGACACACCGGTGTCAATGTGTTCTTTTTTCCATTTCCAGGAGTGTATTTTAGTTCTCTCAAATCGTGCATTCCGCTTACTTAAAGGAATAACGCATCCACAAAGCCGGATTTTTCCTGTGTGATGCAAGGGAGGTAGAGACCACTTGTGGAAATATTGTGGAAACGTGTATACACTTCTGGCCGGGAAGTGTGTAGCTGTAAACATTTCCGGCCCTAGTATACCACTACTTACCTTTTTGTTCTTTTTAATAAATCATAAAAGCTACACATGTAGAATTCACTTTGTGGTACTCAGTTACGTAGTGTCAAGAAATTGTAAAGCACAGATAAGTTTGTAAGATGTTACTTGAGTATCTTCATAAAAACTAAAGGCTACTGTTCTCCTTCTGACACGAGAGAATTTGTGTCACTTGCTTCTTTGTCTTTTCCTTAGTTAGTAATATATTGTCCGTCATGTAAAAGCATTTTTTTAAATATTTGTTTGATTGTGTAGAGATGGTTTGTTTTGTAGACAAGTTAGAAGCGCACGTTTTATACATCCTCGACTAATCAAAAATGTAAGTTACTATTTCACAGGAGGCCGATTTCAACAGGACTGCAATCGCCATTGTCTGGTCACGGAACGGTTTCAGCTTCAAGTCGGCTCTTCCGTTGAACAGTTTGGAAGCAAAGAAATAACCTATCTCTGTAGAGATGAAGTCCAAAAATTTAATTTTCTTTCTTTTCTTATACTTTCGCGAAATTGTATCGAAATTCCGCGGTCAAAAATTCAATGAACAAGTCATCAACATCGCCTTGGACAGAGCATCTAGCGATGGGAGATAAGGAACAAAGTTGTTTAAGATCCCCATAAAGCTTGCTTTTTCTTTTATCAGCAACTACGCAGACTATGACAATCAGTCCCATCGCTGATGGAATGTTTCTGCATGATGCGGTAAAATGTGTATGCGAGACTCTTGACTTACTCGTATGTTTAAACGCTGCATAACTGGCGGATTTTTCATCTGAAGTAATTTACGCTAACTTGAAGACACATTTGACTACACTGTTTCAAGACGCTTTATCGCAAGTTGGGGAAAAAAACGCTGTGTGTTCCGCATCTTTGTCAAAGAACAGCCATACTCGCTACCTACGCAGCTCCTCTGTTTTCGCAGTGAGCAGCGAGCTACTGTTTACCCCCTTCTCCCACTGCCCGCGGAGGCAGCAAACGGAGTTACTGCCGGCTTAAAAGCGTATAATCGAGCCCGATTGGACGCTAATTCGAGCTTTTAGGGCGCATTTTGCCGGATTAACCGAGTTACTTGCCGAGGGATAATGGGATTATGCGACAGGTAGTCCAGGCTAACGTTACGAAACACAGAACACAACCGCCAGAGAGTACAGGGTTCTCCGTGTAATTAGGCAAACTTTAATTAAATCTCTGTATCATTGTACATCGACTTACTTCCTACGCAAGCCACCATACAGTGCATACCGGACGGAACGTTTACCACTACTTGTCATTCCCAGCGACTGGAATATTTTTGCCAAGTTCGGTGATATTTTTTGCCAGATCTGCCGATATATTTGCAACTTCATTAATACTTTTCCAAATCCGTTACAATTTATTTGCCGAAGTACATGTATTTTTTTTTATAATTCGGCGCCGTCCTTGTGTAATGCAGAGTAATTTATTTTTTTAAATATTTGGAGTTACATTTTTTTCAAATCAGTTGTCATGTTTTCCAAATTCGGTGTCGCATTTTGCGAAATTTTATTGCATTTTTTTGCCACAATTGGTGCTACTTTTTAGCCAAATTCAGTGTTATTTTATGCCAAATACATGTTATATTTTTGACACACTGATACTTTTCTTGGGATTCGGTGGATTTTTGTCAAGTCTGATATTTTCAAAGTTCCTTCTTATTTCTGGTATTTTACGCTTGAGATGACACGACAGTTGAAGATTACACACGGACCTTAGGCATGGAGACATTAGAAGTCAAAATGCAGTTTTAACAGTCAATAACAATAAGTTACAAATATTAGTTATGTCATCCTCAGATTTATGACCTTTTTACATGACAAAATTACAAATATGGCAGTGTCTCGTAAAAATTGGCGATTTCACGTTATTTCGCTAAAAGCTGCAAATTTCGCATTATCGTCCTCGCTAAAATTCCCCGTCCCTACTTACTCCCTTTCCTGTTCCTTTCGCAAATACAACGGCCTTTGTGTGTCCGTACGGCAGTCAGTTTCTCTCGGCTGCGCGATGATTACGCGAAATATATGTTGGCGGTAGAATCTTTCAGCAGTCAGCTACAAATGGCGGTTCTCTAAATTTTCCTGATTTCAAGAAGCAATCTCCCGTTTTGATTGAACCTATGGCTAACGAATCTAGCAGCACGCCTCCGATGTCTTCCTATAATGCGACCTGGTAGGGCTTCCAAACACTCGAGCAATTCTTTCCTAGAATTCTCTCAATTCACCTTTCCTACTACCCTGGCATGTTCGTTACATTCTACATTCGTTTGCAACGTTACGCCCAGATATTTAATCGCCGTAACACTGCAAGCACCACACGACCAGTACAGTATTCGAATAATACGGGGTTGTTTTTCCTACAATAACTTGCGTTTAGAACTAATTACAGTTCATAATACAAAACAGAAATCGTTATGTATTCTCCTACAGTCACTAAACTTCCTCCTACGCAAACAGCAAACAGTCAGAGATTGCTTCTCACCCTATTCGTCAGATCATGTGTTTCAGATCTTTTCCATTCTCCTTATATTACTCTCGTCAACAAGTCGGCTACTTGCGCACCACACTAGGGGGCGTTCGATAAGTAATGCCACACCTTTTTTTTTTTTTTTTTTTTTTTTTTGTCGGCCAGCTTTGGACGAAAAAATGCGGAGTCCGTTGTTGGACATCTTGGAATACAGGGCTATTACAAATGATTGAAGCGATTTCATAAATTCACTGTAGCTCCATTCATTGACATATGGTCACGACACACTACAGATACGTAGAAAAACTCATAAAGTTTTGTTCGGCTGAAGCCGCACTTCAGGTTTCTGCCGCCAGAGCGCTCGAGAGCGCAGTGAGACAAAATGGCGACAGGAGCCGAGAAAGCATATGTCGTGCTTGAAATGGACTCACATTAGTCAGTCATAACAGTGCAACGACACTTCAGGACGAAGTTCAACAAAGATCCACCAACTACTAACTCCATTCGGCGATGGTATGCGCAGTTTAAAGCTTCTGGATGCCTCTGTAAGGGGAAATCAACGGGTCGGCCTGCAGTGAGCGAGGAAACGGTTGAACGCGTGCGGGCAAGTTTCACGCGTGTATCTGGACATGCTGGAAAATTGGCTCATGCCACAACTGGAGACTGACAGCGCCGACTTCATCTTTCAACAGGATGGTGCTCCACCGCACTTCCATCATGACGTTCGGCATTTCTTAAACAGGAGATTGGAAAACCGATGGATCGGTCGTGGTGGAGATCATGATCAACAATTCATGTCATGGCCTCCACGCTCTCCCGACTTAACCCCATGCGATTTCTTTCTGTGGGGTTATGTGAAAGATTCAGTGTTTAAACCTCCTCTACCAAGAAACGTGCCAGAACTGCGAGCTCGCATCAGCGATGCTTTCGATCTCATTGATGGGGACATGCTGCGCCGAGTGTGGGAGGAACTTGATTATCGGCTTGATGTCTGCCGAGTCACTAAAGGGGCACATATCGAACATTTGTGAATGCCTAAAAAAACTTTTTGAGTTTTTGTATGTGTGTGCAAAGCATTGTGAAAATATCTCAAATAATAAAGTTATTGTAGAGCTGTGAAATCGCTTCAATCATTTGTAATAACCCTGTATTCGTACTTCGGCCCGTATAGTTTCATGAAGTACCGAAAGGTGGCGTCGCTATAAACAACCATCACAGTGGTGTCTGTAACAGAGGTGCGTTCAAACAAGATAGCTGGCACTGTGTTTCTTTGGGCGGAAAAACAGAGCATCGCATATATTTGTAGGCGCTTGTAAAATGTCGACGGAGAAGTGGCAGTGAACAGAGGCTCAGTGGGACGTTCTGCGTGGCGTCTGTCACTATCGCAACGAGATGGCGCAAACCTGCCCGACCTCCCGCTTACCAGCCGGCCGCATACAACTGCGGCGCTGGAACGTGCGGACACACTCACTGCAGGTGACCGACAGATCACAGACAGACACCTCGATGCCTTCTTTGAAGAGAAAAACCCAGATGGCCTGTTATGTGTGCGCGCTATAGAGACCTCCATGTAGAGCAGGTGAGTCCTGCATCGGAAGAGAGAAACTGTGTGGAAACCACAGTTCTCATGTAAGATGGGCCAACACCAGATGTCGTTCTCCCAGTGAAAGTTCTGCTTAATGCAACCTTCCACGGACGTGTTATCTCCAGAAGGAGATAACACGTCTGCAAGATCACCTCATCTGAATCTGTGACTTTCGGCTATGGAGATGTCTAAAGGATGAGTTTTCCAAGGAAATATTCGATCTCTACCTGATATGAAGCCTAGTATACAGAAAAACATTGCTCAGATTCCACGGGATCTGCTGCGAGCAACTGTTGATCACGTCGTTCCACGTATGCAGCATCTCGCCGACGTCTTCGTTGCTCGTACCGAACAATTCGTGTAAGCGGCGGATAATAATAATAAAAACATTATGCTTTCCTCGTTTGTTCGCCCCTCTCTGTCGTTTGACGTTATCTGTCTACATGCCGTTCCAAATTCATTAAATGTGAAAACACTGCTATATGTCTTTCTTGCGTGCACAGCGCGTGATTTGCACCTGGTGGTCAAAATTGGAACTAATTATTTTTCTATCATTAATCGGTTTAGCATTAGAATATCTACGAATTTAAGTGCTATACGATAATCACAGCCCGCATTGGACCTCTGCGAACAGCGTTTCTTTAATTTAACCACAAAAAATATCCAATTCAGAGAGTGCTGTCACTGTAGTGCCGACATGACGTGTAATAGGACGTTGTAACAGCTGCTGTCACTGTTGACACATCATCTTTGCTCAATAACGTGCCTGACGTTCCGTCTCTAAACATTCGCTTTTCCACTTGAAACACCATCAATTAACGAGATTGACTCTGCTCTTTTTTATGGTCAAATCAGTGCCAATGCCAACAAATTTCGTCATCTACAGTATTGGGCGTAATAATATTTTCACAACTAACTTTGTTTTTAGTGCACGGCGGCGATGTTGAATTTTAATCTGCTTCATCAAGTTTACGTACCTTAAATCCATACTCTTCTGTGTGTTATACGCTGTTACATCGTCAAAGAGCTTCTTCAAAACAAAGATTTTTTACGTTTTTATTTGACATTTGAATGGAGAATCAAACAATCAAACACACACACACAGACACACACACACACACACACACACACACACACACACACACACACACACACACACACACACACACAGGCCGTGAACTGGGATGAATAGAAACGATATTTCCAAAAAAAAGTTCTATGCTATCTTATCGAAAGGCATATGTGAATATTATTCAAAGATTTATTTGTCTATATTGGTCGTGAACCAATGGAGGGAAATTATGTATTTGAGAGTTGGCGACACTGTGAGTTTGTTCACTCTATGACAAACATCGGATGTGCTTACTACAAACATTATTTGTAGTACCACTTTAATTGTGTTGTTTTCATTTAAGTACATGGTAAGCGAATTTGCACGCCATTTCGTGAACCAAAAGTTCAGTTTCAAAATATTTTTTCAGGTGGTCTTCAATCCGACTCGTCTGATGCAGCTCTCCGTGCTAACGTATCCAGTGCAAGCCTCCGCATACCCGAATAACTCTCACCCTTCTCAATCTCCGTCTACGATTTGGATCCCCAACACTTCTCACCAGTACTTAATTGGTGATCCTTTCTTCTAGTCAGGCTGTGCCACAACTTTATTTTCCACACAGTACCTCCTCATTAGTTACGTGACCTAAAAATCTAATCTTCAGTACTCTTCTGTAGCACCACGTTTCAAAAGCTTCTATTCTCTTCTTGTCTACTGTTCATCGTACGTGTCTCACATCCATATATGGCAATACTCCATACAAATACTTTCAGAAAAGGCTTACTGACACTTAAATCTACACTCGATGTTAACAAATTTCTCTTCTTCAGAAACGCTTTCCTTGCCATTTTATATCCTCTCTACTTCAAACATCGTCACTTACTTTGCTGCCCAAATAGCAAAACTCCTCTATTACTGTGTCTCATTTCCAAATCTAATTCTCTCAGCAGCACTTGATTCAAGTCGACTACATTCCATTACCCTCGTTTAGCTTTTGTTGATGTTCGTCTTATAGCCTCCTTTCAAGACACTGTCCGTTCCGTTAATCTGCTCTTCGAAGTACTTTGCTGTGTCTGACAGAATTAGTGTCATTAGAAATCATGGAAGAGTTTCTTTGGATTCCTCAGTATCCAGATTGAATAACATTGGGGTCAGACTACACACCTCAATCACTGGTTCCCTTTAGGGCCTTCGACTCTTACAGCTGCCGACTGGTTTCTGTACTATTTGTTAATAGCCTTTCGCTCCCTGCGTTTTACCCCTGCCGCCATCAGAATTTATGAAAGAGAGTTCCAGTCTCTCCATATGGACAAAATATTTTCGAATTAGGAACAGAAAATTGTCTTTGGAATTTTGTGAAAAGGTCTCACCACAAAGAAAAACCGGCCTTGTTTTAATGGTTGCCACACCATAGCACGTATCATATCAGTGACACACTCTTTTTTCAGGATAATACAAACCGAAATGCCCTTCTCTCAATATCCTTCGCAAACCCTATGTGGTACCATAACGATTCCATACCGCCTAGCAATACTACAGTTGTTCGGTAAGTCTGGTGAATTTCTATGAAGGAATGCAACATTATCGTTGCACTTTCATCGTTGGTAAGCTTGATTACTCCAAGGATCATATAAACGCTTTCAACATTGTTTATTGCACAGTTCATCGTCGACAGCCGTCTCAAATAGTCAGTGTGTCGACTGCGATTGAAAATGGAGAACACCGAGTTTCGTACTGTTGTTAAACATTTTCATTTGAAGGATTGAAGTGCTGCACAGATCAAAACATAATTGGATGTAATTCACACCGATTCTGCACTGTCTGCGAATATCATGCACTTCTGTATTAATGAACCCATTTCCAAAACCTGTGGTGTGGTAATGCAAGACGTCGAATAAAAATTCGTTTGACTAATATCCTGCACGGAGAATTGGCTATGAAAAATCAATGTGACAGATGGATGTGGCGATTGCTCACAGTCGACCAAAAGCGTATCCGGCACAATATTTCAGCACAATGACTGGTTGTTTAATCGCAGTCCGCAACATTTTTGTCATCGACTTGTCACTGTCGATGAAACCTGGATCCATTATTACACATCAAAGTCCAAACAACAAGTGAAACCACAGCGTACTACATATTATTAACCAGTTATCCTGCCCACCTCCCAATTCCTTAAAGAACTGAACTCACACATATAAAACAGGTTCAGACGTCTGATTACTTTACAAATGAGTTTATGTGTCGTATATTTGCCTTTAGGCAATGGACAAACGCTAGTGAAATTGGGATTACTAAGTAATGGGATACAAGCAGTCCCGCTTTGACCAATGACCTCAGAAGTTACCACAGATGATATAATGAACAGATTTAACAGCAAAGACCAATGTTGAGAAACAAAGGAGTGCGGGATGGAGAAAACATATCACGTACATCCATATTTCGAAGATAATCTTAAGTATATTGCTTCTTTGAATCCTAGTTTCCTATTCTTCACCGACCCATATAGGTCGACTGAAGTGGGGGCTACAAAGTTTTCGAATGTCGGCCTTTCCGCCTTCGCTAGTATTAGTATGGGCTAAAAAATATCGTAATAATACTATTGCTAGTGAAGGCGGAAAAAAGCAACTACAGTAAAATTTGCATTGCGTAATACAGAACTGCTTCTAGTCTTCCATGTTCACAGGAATAGATAAATCCATACCTACAAACGAATATCAAAAAGTAAAAGCTCTCCAGAGTGAAAAAAAAAAATTCTTCCAAAAATGTCAAACTCCCTAAGAATTAGAGTAGCTACCGAATGAATAGGAACGAACAAATGATTTTCATTAATACAAACGACAAAAATCATACACAATGTCTAGCTCTGTCTTTTAAAAACCTTTTATTTATTCCAGTTTACAATGATGACGCCTCACCACAGAAGATAAACGATTATTATCATGGGCTAGAAAATAAAGACATTAATACTTGCAAGTAAACTATGAAGTCACTGATTAAAGCCGACGGGCTATATCGGGTACACCGGAGAAGGCGAAAACTATTTTGTTGCGTGGGAAGGTGATGACAACTGTCCTTTTGGGACTCGCAAGGAATGATCCTCATAGATTACCTGGAAAAGGGGAAAGGTACGCTATTATGCTTCATTGTTGATCGTTTGAAACTTTCGTTGGCTGAAAAAAGACCAGGGCCGACACACAAAAAAGTGCTCTTTACCAGGATAATGCATCATACTACACATCAGCGATAACAGTGAGAGAGGCGCATGAATTGATTCCTTATCAACCGCTTCCACCAGATTTAGCCTCAAGTGACTTTCTCCTGTTCCCCAACTTGAAATTTTGTGTTTCTGGAAAGAAATTCTCATCAAATGAGGATGTGATGGTTGCAGTCAGAACCTATTTTTCCGATGGCATGAAAGAGCTGGAGGACCGCTGAATGAAGTGTATATACCTCAAAAGAGACATCGTTGAGAAGTTAGGTGAGCTCTTTGTTTCGTCTATTTTTTTTTCTTGGTTTGTTACCAGAATTATCAAACCACCCTCGCACACTCTAAAAAGGACAGACAAGCGTAGTACAGGCAGTCTCTTTAGGCTTACCTAGAACGTTGAGCCAGTTGGTAGAGGAAACGAAGTGAACCAGAGGAGAGGGTGCTAGAGTTGGAGGAGAAGTTAAGGCGCTGATGATTGTAAGTCCGCCCGCGCGTTCTCCCCTCCGCGCACCGTGCTTGTAGGCGGTTTCTGGAAACACGTCAAGCGAGCGGTCCAGGCACAAAGATTCGGAGGGCGGTAATATTTACGGAAAAATTAAAACCGGCTGCCGTAATATTTACAAGAGTCGGCACGCCGCTGTGTGAGAGGCAGGGACCTCAGTAAACATTCGGTCCGCCTGCAAACAGAGAAATCTATTTGAGAGCTGTTTGTTAATAACAGAGAAAGCAGAGACTCTTATTTAAGCTCGGGGGTTAGCGGCACAAGCTAGTCTGTGTAACCGTCACGGCACGCGAGAAAATTTCGCTACAGCCATTTGGCCGTACGCCCTTCCTTTGTGCTCTAGGCTATGAAGTCCTAGGGCACAGGTTTTCGGCGCAGTCGTGTAATACTCTTCCGAATTTCGCCCTCATTCCTCTCTTTCACTGAGTGATGATATGCTTAAAACTTATGAAATGTATTTCCAGTGAAGAAAATGAAGTCTATGCCACACATGGACTTACAAGGGGAGGGGTCTGCCGTGTGGGTCGCCATTTTTGCTCAAGTTTTGAAGGACGTTGTTCTGTATTGAAAAACAGAGAAACATGTGTTTCGTCTTTTTTGCTAGACGCTCCCAAGTTTTTGAAAAAATCTAGGTCATAGTTAACGACGGAAAAAGCGCGCACCCACGATTGCGTAAGCTGGCCGCGGTTGGCAGGTCAAGAAGGTCAAGCGAACACAAATATAAACACACACTGTTGCCTCCTTGAGCCCCCGGTTCTAGATGTACTCTTTGGAATTAAAAACAACAGATCATTTTGAATACATATCGATTTATTTATGAAAGTACAAAGTACAGTCACCAACAAATTTTACATATTCACATACTCCTTTACCCTTAACCCAAATGAAAACAGACTCATTTACAGATATCTTTCTCTTACTACGAGTATACAAAGACACTGCCGATGGAGACATATATGCAGATTTACCAAAATCTTTATTTGCAAGTTCGACCAAATGGCACGTACGATAGGCAATAATGTCTCTATCAACAAAACTTTCAAGTCCACCAACACTAGGTACACCTGTACCTCCACGTACAACAGCTACAGTAAGCCAACCGTTACCATGTGAAAATGTGTAATTAAGGTCAATACTAAAATTAAGTCTACAGCCACAGAAAACACACGGTCCATCGACAAGTGCAGTAGCGGCAACACTCTTGACTGGTATACGATTCTTCTTGTCCCCAGCTGTTGTGGCGAACTCGATGTTCTCAATGGTTTTGTAGACTGTCTGTCTGGTACGGCGACGAACTCTTCTATAAGGCATCGTAATTTCCACGCTATATATATATAGAAAGACCGACTAAAAACAATCATTCTTTATTATTATGATATGGGGTCCAAAGTTAATAATGTCGGAGTTATTAGCATTATTGTGTTGTAGATATCTAGCAGAGCGAAATCATCGGTCGAGACATTAAACTACCAGACCGCTGGACCATGTTCGGTTCTTGGTCGTGCGCTTTTTTCGTACGATATTTTTTCGGTGAATCTGGTAATATTCTCATAATTGGGAATACTTTTATTTCCTCAAGTAAAACATCGGCAGGTGTAATTAATAATCGAGCGTATATAATGGGACAGCTGATTTATCGGGTGATCAAAAAGTCAGTATAAATTTGAAAACTGAATAAATCACGGAATAATGTAGATAGAGAGGTACAAATTGACACAAATGCTTGGAATGACATGCGGTATTATTAGAACCAATAAAATACTAAATTTCAAAAAATGTGCGACAGATGGCGCTTCATCTGATCAGAATAGCAATAATTAGCATGACAAAGTAAGACAAAGCAAAGATGATGTTATTTACAGGAAATGCCCAATAAGTTCACCATCATTCCTGAACAATAGCTGTAGTCGAGGAATAATGTTGTGAACAGCACTGTAAAGCATGTCCAGAGTTACGGTGAGGCATTGGCGTCGGATGTTGTCTTTCAGCATCCCTAGAGATGTCGGTCGATCACGGTACACTTGCGACTTCAGGTAACCCCAAAGCCAATAATAGCACGGACTGAGGTCTGGGGACCTGAGAGGCCAAGTATGACGAAAGTGGTGGTTCAGCACAAGACCATCACCAAACGACGCGCGCAAGAGATCTTTCACGCGTCTTTCGGACATTTTGTGAACTTTGTTTTTCTTTTTGGTTCTAATAAAACCCCATGTCATTCCAAGCATGTGTGTCACTTTTTACCTCTCTATCTACATTATTCCGTGGTTTTCAAATTTATACTGACTTTTTGATCACCCATTACTTCGGGATACATGACGCGCTAAGAGACGATAATGCTCAACCGACATGCATCTTGAAGTTGACACCACCGGAATGTGCCTTTCTTTGTCAACCGTGTGACAGCTACGTTTTCGGACAAGTAAAGAATTTAGGCGCACGACTTGAAAATCTTGCGACATCACAGCAGTGCAGAGAATTATAGGATAGGACGTATGCTATCAAAATTCATGCCTCCGTCCATAACTAGTTGTCCTCGCCTATCTTTATAGATATGTTTATATACGCTTTGCACGCATCTAAATCGATATCTGACACACCTCTGTTTAGCAAGGTGACTCAAATAAGTACTCCACGAACAGTGTACCGGAAAATATGTCAATGTGGCGAGATCCTGTGCGTGTTTTGCGCATGGTGCCATAAGTAAGTATGTTTTGCCTGTCCTTATGCTAAGTTTCATCTCATTCATTGCAAAAAGGCCCTCGAATAGATGATCAGCTACGATTAACAATAATATTCTTTAGATTTATTTTTATAGTATGTATCACAATGAAAATAGCTGTTAGTACATTATATATACTTATTTAATAATTTATCACATCTCCCGATGTTTTACTTCCATAAGGGGAAGGAGAAGTATTCCAGTTATCAGATTATTATCAGATACAGCTAAAAAAAGGCATCGAATGAAAAAAGCTACAGCCAAGAATCGAACACCGTCCAGCAATCTAATACCAAATCGCCGAACGTCCTTACAGAAAGTTGATCAAAACAGGCGACCCACTTATCGGCCTCTCCCCTTGCTGGTTACCGTTACCGAATAATTACAGATAAAAATTGTTTTCCAAACTGTTCGTAGTTAGTTGTGGATACTTTTGACAGTCATTCACTCATGTCCTAAAATTCCTATTATTTTTCGTTGTCGAATTTACATTGCACTCTTGGACACTACTTGAATTACTAGGAGCAAAAAGCGAGCTATTAATTCTTAGCTGGCTTCCATTATCCAGGGATAACCCGGTCAAGGACGCTACTATAAACAGACCTGTCGTGTTTACGTAACAGCCGTTACTGGAATTACCCTCGCATCGATCTGCTGTTGTGGCTCTCGAATGGGAAAAAATCCGAACGCGGCAAGGCCACTCAGTCCAAGGAAAGCCGTAAATTGTGTTGACAGCTAGCGTCCCGAAATATTTTTTATTATATTGATTAATATTAATTAGATTACTATTTTGACAGATTAATGTGTTGAATTTAGAATTCATTTATGTAGATTTTTTCTTTAGTCGTTATGTAGCGCGTATGCTCCATACAAGGCTTTATTACTTTCCATCTCAGGAAATCAAACTCGCTTTGCCTTATTGTAGCATACATTTTACAACGTGTGCTAATCGGTGCTTCCCTTGTTCCGGTATCCTTATGATCCCAGTAGGTGGTAACATTATCTTAAAGAAAGCTGTTTATCGCAGTGTCAGCGTTCCTCCGAGAAATGCAGGAATTTATTGTTTGTTTCTAGTAACTGTGAACTAGAACGTGTTTACAACAAGTTGCAATATGCTGATAGAACCTATACTTTCGAATAAGTGATCGTTTATTTCCTCGCAAGGAATCAGCGATGTATTTTTATCGATGTAGCGCTCCAACAACGAGCTGTACTTCGACATACCAGAGGCATTGTTTGCACAATTTTTGGGTGTTTCTAAATATGTGCAGTCCTCAGAAACATAAATAGCATTCACTTTGAACGTGTTCTAAAATTTCGGAAAATCTAACCAGTTTTATAAATCCTATTTCGTCTTAAAAAAAGGCATATAAACTTTCATTCATAAAATTTAAGACGTGGGCCAAGGAGTATGATGAGAATTCGGCAGTGGATACCATAGAGGTGTATCGATGGGCGTGATTAAGGATAAATATAGCGATTTACAGAATCCATGCGCTCGGTGTAGTTCCTTAAGATAAGAGGTGTAAGAAAGTGGGAAAAGTATATAAGAGGCAATAAGTATAATGAGTAGATTTACATACCTGTGACACATTGCTGATTACATGCGATGTCCCAAGCGAAAAAATTGCGTCTGTTAGATGGGTATGCAAGAGTTTTGAGGAGTCAAACTGGACCATAATTACTACCTGGAAATTCATACTTTCTACTTTTATTACAGTTCAGAACATTAGAGTCTGTATATTGAGCAATCTGTAACGGAAACCAAGGAGAATGAGGATCAGAAATCGGGGAGAAAACTTGAAGGTCTGATGTTGAGGTTACAATTCTGGCAGGCGGCAAAGGACTGGGAACAGCAGCTGAAAATCAAAAAAAAGTAAAAGGAGGTCTATGGACGACGATAGTTTCCATTGGAGAAACCCTGCCGTAATGGCGTCAAAGGCGCATTGGCGGTATGTACACTCACATCACTGTACGTGAAATAACCATACGTCATTTCCCAAGTTGTTAGTTCCCTGACAAAAATTCGTGTTGCACTACACATTCTTATTTTTTACTCCATGCCGAGGATCTTCAGAACTCCAAGATTGATTGGTCTGTGAATTCATATACCAGAAACACGCAGGCATGCTTCACCTACCTAATAGCCGGTATGTCCACCTTTGGCACGGATAAAGGCGGCGACGCATTGTGTGCTGGAAGCAGTGAGGCCTTCGCAGGTCGCTGGATGGAGCTGGCACCACACCTGACGCCCAAGTCACCAAATTCCAGGGAAGGACGCGATGAGCTCTGACGCCACGTTCAACCACATGTCAGATGTTTCCGATTGGGTTCAGATCTGGTTGGGGGTCAACACATCAAATGGAACTCGACACTGTTTTCCTCGAACTACTCCGCCATATTTCTGGCCTGTGACGTGGAGTGTTATCTTGTTGAAAAATGCCACTGCTGTTGGGAATCATGACCGTCACGAAGGGGTGTACGATGCTTCTTGGCCGTCATGGTGCCCTGCACGAGCTCTACTGGATCCGTGGACGCCCACGTGAATGTTCCCCAGAGCATAATGGAGCTTGTCTTCGTACCACAGTATGGGTGTCAAAGAGCTGTCCCCCTGGATGAGGAAGGATTCGTGCACTTCCATTGGCACGAAGAAAACGCTATCGGGACTAATCAGACCGTGCAACGCTATGCCAATGCGTCCAGTGCCGATGGTCACGTGGGCATTTCAGTCGTAGTTGCCTATGTCATGGTGTTAACACTGGCAAATGCACGGGTCGTGGGCTGCGGAGGCCCATAGTTCGGTGTACTCTTTGTTCAGACGCACTTGTACCCTGACCAACATCAAAGTTTTAAAATGTTCCTTTTCAGAGGAAAATCCAGGAGAATTGCTCCAGCTTAATCCTCGTACCACTGAAAAGATGGATGAAGTAGTTATTAGCGCCTGCGGTGTTGAGAAACAGCTGAAATCGTTAAAATTGAACAAAGCTGCATGGCCCGATGGAATGACTGTCAGATTCTATACTGAATGTACAGTGGTGTTAGAAGAAGGAGGTAACTGCAATCTATCGTAGATCCCTCGAACCGTGCCCCGTTCTTGGAAAAAGGCACAGGTCACACCCCTCTACGACAAGGGTAGTAGAAGTGATCCACAATGACGAATCTAGTCACATGACACGATACTCCATAAGCGCGCAATCTCACTGCAAGCCGCTTGTGAGGTACGGCGTCAAAAGCCTTCTGGAAACCTAGACATACGGAATTAGTTAAAAGTCCCTTGCAGTAGTGCTCAGCACTTGTTGAACAGCAAGTTGTGTTCCACTGTGTGCCAATAGACCGTTTTCTTGGAAAAACAAAATACGTTCCAAAATCGTGCTGCATCTCAGTGCAAATCAGCATGGATTTCGAAAACATCGATCATGTGAAATCCAACTGCTCACATGACATACAGAAAGCTTTGGATCGATGCAATCAGGTAGATGCAGCATTTCTTGATTTCCGAAAAGCATTTGACTCAGCACCACACCTAAACTTACTGTCAAAAGTTTGATCATATTTAGGGGGTGGGGGGATTGAGTGAAATTTGTGACTGGGCTTAGGATTTTTTGGTAGTGAGGACAGCATGTTATCTTGGATGTCATAGTCAGTCGTTGAAGTAAGTTAGGGTGTGTCCTAGGGAAATGTGTTGGGACCCTTACTGTTCATTTTGTATGTTAATGACGTTGCTGACAATATCAATAGTAAAACCAGGCTTTTTGCACAAGATGCAGTTATCTATAATGAAGTACTATCTGAGAGCAGGTGCATAAATATTCAGTCAGATGTTGAAAAGATTTCAAAGTGGTGCAAAGATTGTCAACTTGCTTTAAAGCTTCAGAAATCAAAGCTGCGCTCTCCACAAAACGAAAAAAGCGTAGTAACCTGTGACTATAACAACAGTGAGACACTGATGGAATCTGCCAATTCATACAAGTGCCTGGGTGTAACACTTTGGGGCGATATGAAATGGAACGATCACAGAGACCCAGTCGTGGGCAGGGCAGGTATCCTACTGCGGAAGTGCAGTCTGTCTACAAAGGAGGTTGCTTATAAATTGGTACTACGACCTATTCTAGAATATTGCTTAAGTGTGTGGGACCTGTAACAGATGATACTGAACATACACAGAGAAGGACAGCACGAATGGTCACAGGTTTCTTCGATTCGTGTGACAGCGTCATAGAGGTGTTGAAGAAATTGAACTGGCTGACTCTTCCAGGTAGGCATAAACTTGAAAGTTATCTGAATGAATAAAAAATATAGCAACTGACGTACTGTTTCTGATTGTAAGCTCTGAGCTGTAATAATAAATCAACTGTCGCAATGAGGAGGCAAAGCTGCATTGTAATAATAATTAATTGTCCTAATGAAAAGGGAGTCTTTCATATTGTAAACGTTAGTAATCTGACTGCAATAATTTTGAACAGTATAAACTGTCTGAATAACTTTGACATGAAACCTAGAGTAATTGGGTTTGCAAAATGAATCACGAAAACTGTCTCTGAATAACATAAGTTGGCCCTGATTGAATAAATAAAAAAACCATAATTTTTCTCCTTACCTCTATTCTGCGCAAATCTGGGTAACGTATTGCAGTACTGCTCTGTCTTGCGCGCCACTGTGCTAAAACTGCAGATTACTGTTCCCACACAGATACACTCGAAAGGTACAATGAGTTCTCCGTTAACTGAAGATGGAACTGTTTATCGAATATACCTGGTTGTATGATCCATTAAAAAGAATTGTAAGACAAAGATTGGTAAGAAAATGCAATTGCGCATAAATGACCACACTCAAATTTTTTTTGTATCCTGTGAAACAGTGTTAAGGACATATTTTTGATTTAATGAACTTCTTAACATACAAACAATATTCCTTCCTATCTCGCAAATCTTGCAACTTTCAGTACAATAACTAACTTTGTTCGATGACGAAATTATAGTAAAAGAAAAAGTAACATCATTATTATCTCTACCTTGGACATACCATTACACTTGCTGCTTCACGTGTTGATTGAACAAATTGAAACATATTGTTGCCATTGCTTCCTCTTTGTAACACAACAATGTCTGCATCCTTACTCAAACACTGCTTGACTGTGACTGCCTGACTACCAGAGCTTAACGCTGTCTGCTCCACTGCGCCCTCCCGCAGCTCAGACTTCTGCGATGCAGATACCAAAATTATACATGACACCTATCAAACTCTCCCGAGAAATCTTACTTACAGAGTTTCAGAACTTGCTTTAAGTGCTGACTCCAGGAATATATTACTACCGCCCATGTGCCCCTCCCACAGAGATGGTGAAGACAGTACCTAAGGCACACACAGAGGCATTTAAACAGTCACTGTACAACTGCTCCTTCCGCAGATAGAGTGGGAAATATCCCTAAACTAGTACAATGGGACGTATCCTCTGCCATACACCTCAGGGTGTTTGCTGAGTATAGATGTACTTGTGCTCGTACCTTCGTCATTACAACATGTGCTGGTTCGCATACCATGTTCGATAATTGTATCCGTCTTGAAATGTAAAAATAAAAATTTTATCAGATGTAAAAGTGTTTTATTTTCGATGTTCCACCCGCAAAGGCAGCAGGTAGTGTCTTTTGAGGCGGCCTAATAGCACTTTTGCCTTGTAAAAATATGCTCTCTAGCAGTGTTTGCTTACGTCCACCACATACAGCGTACTGATGCTATTTACTTGTGCTCCTGTGTTGCAGTTCGCAAAGAGAACGAGGAGTACTTGAGCGCCATAGGCAGGGACGACTCAGGGATGTCCAGTGCGGGCCAAAACGCCACGTCTGCCCCCCCGCCGTTGCTGTTGGACAACCCGTGAGGTGAGTCACAGCAGTTGATACCGACATCTTTATTTATTCGTTCTCCATTTACAAAGGCATTCATCACACACTTTATTAACTAAAATATTCTCTGAAATCTATACTGAGATACAATATTCTTTATATATAATACTGTACAAAATCACAAATATTCTTGAGACAGGGGAGTCTATGTATGTCCTTCGTGAGACCATCGCAGCCATACCTTTCACACAAAACTCACACTCAGGACTGTCGCACAGGCCCAATTTGTTTTTCAGTTGCTTATACCTTGCCAACACACGTCGTGACACGGTCAAAGTTCGCCACAATTTCCTCAGGAGGTTGACTTCATCGATTTTTTTTTTAGTCCTCTACCAAGTATTTGTTCGTATGTCCACTTACAGTCCATAGTTCATAGAGTCGAAGCATTGCAGTTCTTCGTCGATCTTCCAAAGGTGACGAAGTTTGTTTGTGGATGCTAAGGTCGGTGTATAAGGAGTTGTGGGTTGTCTAGGATTTTCTGTAAAATCTTGTGGCTGACTGTGATCACCTAATTTCATGGGTTCTATGTTTCTAGAACGGGGAGCCAGGCCAGATGGGGTGGTCCTGACCGTTCCAGAGTCTATCGTGCATTTGCACTTTTATGTGTGTACATCTCGACCACATTTGCGAACATTGAAACAAGATTGCCTTAAGAACTCAGGTCAAGGAAATTGGATCAGTGGTTCCACTGACTGCTTGTGTTTAGTCTGAGTTCATCATAACCTTCTACAAGAGCGTCCTCTCGTCTATGGCTGAAACACAAGCTTTCTTCTTCTTCTTTTTTTGATCGGATTTTGAAATGTTGTTTCTCTCTTCTTTGTGACATTAGTCTCTTCCCTTTGTTCCACTCAATCATCCCCTCTCTCATGTCCCTGTTCTTTACTCCTCTTCCTATGTCCACTCTGTTTTATTGCTCTCACTCCCTTCTGTTTTTCCTCTTTCACTTATCAACGTTCTTCTCTCCTACCTCCAGTAACCTTTCTCTACAACGACCTCGTTTGTGCCAAACTCAGACGAGTCATGGGCCTCCACATAAATTTATCCAAGAGGGAGTAAAATTCCAAATTGACAATTTTGATAAGGCTAGTTCTTTTGAGTTTGCAAATGCGTCGTGCCCTCGTGCCCCCAAACACAAATTTTGACAGCAAAAATACAAAACTAGTTGTATCTTCCACAATTCATAATTATTCACTTAAAGGTATTAAGGTCGATCACTTTGATACCTAAAAGATATGGATAGTTCAATAACATATACAGTTCTTTGACACATGAATATGAAAACTTCCTTTCATGTTCAGCAGTCTGAAATAGTATCATCTTGACTTTATACACAGAGTACGCAAAAAGCTATAATTTTTTTTTACACTTGCTTAATGTTAGGCTAATTCAAAATAAAAATCTCAAATACAAAAATTCAGAACGACATAAAAAGTCCTGTTGGTTAGTGGTTAGTAACGAACAAAAAAAAAATGCTATTTTTAACTTCCACGAAGAGGATAAACAGAGAATAAATTAAAAAAAAAACACTTATTCAACCTTGATGACTTCTATGACAATTTGCTCGCTTACGAAACTTCACCTCTGACAACTTCAATGAATTTATTGCATTACTTCTATTTTTAATGTAGGATGACGTAACTACAGTTGAATAAAACATAGATTTCAAAATATGTTATTCGGGTTGGTTGGAAATTGGACTCCAGGGGCATCATTCAATGTGAGAAATCTCTCAAAACCTCCATGAAGTTGGCTGAAGGAACCGACTATTACTGAAACCAAAGCAGCCCTCGTCCCATTATGGTGCAGTCACACCAACTGGGTGGTAGAACTCGCAGCTCTGTATTGCGTCCGATAAAGTTTGAAAAGATTCCAAACCCTGGAGAGGACGTCTTTTCGATTTCACAATTTTCCCTCTCTCTTCTGCAGCAGAAAACGATATTGCCTCTTTTCAAATGTCTATCTGGCCCCTAAGATTAAGCATAAATGTACACACCTGCAATATAGCAAGGGTGTGTTCCGCCAAGAGCACAGTAGTAGGTCCGCTATGTGAAGATGAATGTATATCCAGCAAGCCATCATGGGTCTTCTTCGTTCACAGAAAAGCGGTAAGATACTATAGTGATTTCGTTGTGCAGAAAAAAATGGTCAAATGGCTCATAGCACTATGGGACTCGAGCTCAGATGTTATTAGTCCCCTAAACTTAGAACTACTTAAACGTAACTAACCTACGGACATCACACACATCCATGACCGAGGCAGGATTCAAACCTGCTATCGTAGCAGCCACGTGGTTCCGGACTGAAGCGCCTAGAACCTCTCGGCCACCGCGGCTGGCTCGTTGCGCAGCAGGGGGAGAAGGCATCCTTACGAGGATCTGGGTTTGGCAACAGGCACTTACACTGCTGCCATGATCATGTCGTCCTGGGAACTGGTCCTGGAATCACGGCGACAGTTAATCAGCAGTTCGCTAAGAGCTGTATCAGGAAGTGACAGGCAAGGATTGAGGACATGTTTCACTTAAGAACAGCGCTGAAATCGCCACTGTTAGGATGTAGACGGAGAACTCTGCATAACTTGTAAAATACCACCTTCCGCATAACCATTTCAAATTTTGGGAAACTCATTCACTAGTAGCTAATACAATGCCAGACACACACACACACACACACACACACACACACACACACACACACACACACGAAACCCTATGGATTGAGAGGATATGTGGTTTTATTCCTGTGGTGGCAATATAGAGTCAAATTTATAAATAATTTGGCATTATGAGCTATCTTATCAGTATGCCTTCCTCTGTCCTCGATGCACGATCTGATTCCACTAGAAAAGGTGTCACCATCGTGTTTTATCATCCCCCGAAGCAAGCTGGGTAACAATTGTTGTAGTTGGTACTCGATATTCTGTGTACTGGCACCGGGACGGTCTTCACGTCCGACTCACCAGGTGATCATTCAAAAAGATCTGTCACCTCTGCTGTGGTTAGTATTTTTATTAACCATTTGTAACTTTCAGAGAAGCGTCATGAATGGCGAATTTCGAGTAAACCCTACACATTTCTCATTTTGCCAAGTTAAAATTCTGTTCTTTTGCCAAAACGCAGCTCAGTTTGCACAGTCTCACCTCACTAAATGTAGAGGCAGTTGCAACAGGATTTGCAAACAGTTAAGTTTATTAAGTGAGGATCTGAGGAAAATATGGTCAGTAGCCTAGGGGTAGCGTCTTTGATTCATAATCAAAACGTCTTCGGTCCCGGGTTCCATCCCCGCCAATGCCTAAATTTTGATAAATAATCAGCATTGGCTCCCGAAGACTTCCGGCATAAGCAGTCAGCCTCATTCTGCCAACGGCCTTGTCAAAGAGGGCGAGGAGCGGATAGAGGTTCAGACCTCTTGTCCTAGGGGTGGCAAATTGCCCCTAAAGGTGGAAGAATCAGCAATGATCAACGACATGAGGATGCAGAAGGCAATGGAAACTACTGCATTAAAGACACGTAACGTGTATCCACAGGACATGTGGCCTGTAATTGAAGAAGTGTCATGATGATATCTCCTTTGGCAAAAGATTCCGGAATAGTCCCCCATTTGGATCTCCGGGAGGGGACTGCCTAGGGGGAGGTTACCATGAGAAAAAGATTGAATAATCTACGAAAGGATAACGTTCTACGAGTCGGGGCGTGGAATGTCAGAAGCTTGAACGTGGTAGGGAAACTAGAAAATCTGAAAATGGAAATGCAAAGGCTCAATCTAGATATAGTAGGGGTCAGTGAAGTGAAGTGGAAGGAAGACAAGGATTTCTGGTCAGATGAGTATCGGGTAACATCAACAGCAGCAGCAGAAAATGGTATAACAGGTGTAGGATTCGTTATGAATAGGAAGGTAGGGCAGAGGGTGTGTTACTGTGAACAGTTCAGTGACCGGGTTGTTCTAATCAGAATCGACAGCAGACCAACACCGACAACGATAGTTGAGGTATACATGCCGACGTCGCAAGCTGAAGATGAACAGATAGAGAAAGTGTATGAGGATATTGAAAGGGTAATGCAGTATGTAAAGGGGGACGAAAATCTAATAGTCATGGGCGACTGGAATGCAGTTGTAGGGGAAGGAGTAGAAGAAAAGGTTACAGGAGAATATGGGCTTGGGACAAGGAATGAAAGAGGAGAAAGACTAATTGAGTTCTGTAACAAGTTTCAGCTAGTAATAGCGAATACCCTGTTCAAGAATCACAAGAGGAGGAGGTATACTTGGAAAAGGCCGGGAGATACGGGAAGATTTCAATTAGATTACATCATGGTCAGACAGAGATTCCGAAATCAGATACTGGATTGTAAGGCGTACCCAGGAGCAGATATAGACTCAGACCACAATATAGTAGTGATGAAGAGTTGACTGAAGTTAAAGACATTAGTCAGGAAGAATCAATACGCAAAGAAGTGGAATACGGAAGTACTAAGGAATGACGAGATACGTTTGAAGTTCTCTAACGCTATAGATGCTGCAATAAGGAATAGCGCAGTAGGCAGTACAGTTGAAGAGGAATGGACATCTCTAAAAAGGGCCATCACAGAAGTTGGGAAGGAAAACATAGGTACGAAGAAGGTAGCTGCGAAGAAACCATGGGTAACAGAAGAAATACTTCAGTTGATTGATGAAAGGAGGAAGTACAAACATGTTCCGGGAAAATCAGGAATACAGAAATACAAGTCGCTGAGGAATGGAATAAATAGGAAGTGCAGGGAAGCTAAGACAAATTGGCTGCAGGAAAAATGTGAATACATCGAAAAAGATATGATTGTCGGAAGGACAGACTCAGCATACAGGAAAGTCAAAACAACCTTTGGTGACATTAAAAGCAACGGTGGTAACATTAAGAGTGCAACGAGAATTCCACTGTTAAATGCAGAGGAGAGAGCAGATAGGTGGAAAGAATACATTGAAAGCCTCTATGAGGGTGAAGATTTGTCTGATGTGATAGAAGAAGAAACAGGAGTCGATTTAGAAGAGATAGGGGATACAGTATTAGAATCGGAATTTAAAAGAGCTTTGGAGGACTTAGGGGTCATATAAGGCAGAAGGGATAGATAACATTCCATCAGAATTTCTAAAATCATTGGGGGAAGTGGCAACAAAACGACTATTCACGTTGGTGTGTAGAATATATGAGTCTGGCGATATACCATCTGACTTTCGGCAAAGCATCATCCACACAATTCCGAAGCGGCAAAAGCTGACAAGTGCGAGAATTATCGCACAATCAGCTTAACAGCTCATGCATCGAAGCTGCTTCCAAGAATAATATGCAGAAGAATGGAAAAGAAAATTGAGAATGCGCTAGGTGACGATCAGTTTGGCTTTAGGAAAAGTAAAGGGACGAGAGAGGCAATTCTGACGTTACGGCTAATAATGGAAGCAAGGCTAAAGAAAAATCAAGACACTTTTATAGGATTTGTCGACCTGGAAAAAGTGTTCGACAATATAAAATGGTGCAAGCAAGGGGTAAGCTATAGGGAGAGACGGGTCATATACAATATGTACAACAATCAAGAGGGAATAATAAGAGTGGACGATCAAGAACGAAGTGCTCGTATTAAGAAGGGTGTAAGACAAGGCTGTAGCCTTTCGCCCCTACTCTTCAATCTGTACATCGAGGAAGCAATGATGGAAATAAAAGAAAGGTTCAGGAGTGGAATTAAAATACAAGGTGAAAGGATATCAATGATACGATTCGACGATGACATTGCTATCCTGAGTGAAAGTGAAGAAGAATTAAATGATCTGCTGAAACGAATGAACAGTCTAATGAGTACACAGTATGGTTTGAGAGTAAATCGGAGAAAGGCGAAGGTAATGAGAAGTAGTAGAAATGAGAACAGCGAGAAACTTAACATCAGGATTGATGGTCACGAAGTCAATGAAGTTAAGGAATTGGAATACGTCAAGCGAATAATTGAGGCCGTAGGTTGCAAGTGATACTCTGAGATGAAGAGGTTAGCACAGGAAAGGAATTTGTGGCGGGTCGCATCAAACCAGTCAGTAGACTGATGACAAAAAAAAAGCCTATGAAAAAGCACATCCACGGTACAAATGGCTTCACTTACGTTGTTCCAAAATCCATAGCATTTTTCCTTTCACCAGTTATCGATACACCCTTAAAAACTACGTTCTTTCATCGAAAAAGTCTGTAGTCAGTTGGATAACATAGTAGGTAATGAAGTTTTGCATAACAACCATACAGTAAAATACTTTCCCCATTACATGCTATCATTTGCCGATATCTCAAAAATATATGATAAATGTTGTGTATATCTCACTGCGGCCGCCTCGCGCGACATCGAGACCTCCAACCAAGTATAAAGAAAAATTCAATATGTCAGCCAAATTTCATAAACAGTAACATATTGTGTAATATCCACCAGACGCAAAATCATACCGACCCCAATTTTTCACTGCATAATTTTTAGTTATAGAGTGTGATCTTCTTTTCTATGTGCTGAGCGATTATCCTTACGGTGAGTTTCTGACTACTCTCACAGTATTTGCTCAAGTTATCTGTTGCATGGGTGATCACCGCGGTCTCATTTCATCGATGTGGTGTCTGTGACGCGTGAATGGCTGGCCACACGAATGGACTTCCGTGACGGCCCAAAACTGCAGGCCATTTCTGTGGGTATCTCTAATGGATCGGGCTTGCCAATGCAAAACCCATAGTTTCCCACTAATGTGCGGGCTCTGTCCTCAGACATGATCTGTGCGTGTGGCGTATTACCATGGACCGAGGACTGTGGTGCACCTCCTCGGCCACATGCGATGTATTTCTGGAATCGTGACTGTCTCACCGCAAGTGCATTGCACAGTGCGGCGTTTGATACAAATTTTATTTATTCTAGTATATTTTGGCAATTCGAAAGTACACTACTGGCCATTAAAACTGCTAAACCAAGAAAAAATGCAGATGATACACGGGTATTCATTGAACTGTATATTATACTAGAACTGACATGTGATTACACTTTCACGCAATTTGGGTGCATAGATCCTGAGAAATCAGAACCCAGAAAAACCACCTCTGGCCGTAATAACGGCCTTGATACGCCTGGGCATTGGGTCAAACAGAGCTTGAATGGCGTGTACAGGTACAGCTGCCCCTGCAGCTTCAACACGATACCACAGATTCATCAAAAGTAGTGACTGGCGTACTGTGTCGAGCCAGTTGCTCGGCCACCATTGACCACAGGTTTTCAGTTGGTGAGAGATCTGGAGAAAGTGCTGGCCAGGGCAGCAGTCGAACATTTTCTGTATCCAGAATGGCCCGTACAGGACCTGCAACATGCGGTCGTGCATTATCCTGCTGAAATGTAGGGTAGAGCCACGGGTCGTAACACAACTGAAATGTAACGTCCACTTTTCAAAGTGCCGTCAATGCGAACAAGAGGTGACCGAGACGCGTAACCAATGGCACCCCATACCATCACGCCGGGTGATATGCCAGTATGGCGATGACGAATACACGCTTCCAATGTGCGTTCACCGCGATGTCTCCAAACACGGATGCGACCATCATGCTGTAAACAGAACCTGGATTCATCCGAAAAAAAATGACGTTTTGCCATTCGTGCACCCAGGTTGGTCGTTGAGTACACCATCGCAGGCGCTACTGCCTGTGGTGCAGCGTCAAGGGTAACCGCAGCCATGGTCTCCGAGACGATAGTCCATGCTGCTGCAAACGTCGTCGAACTGTTCGTCCTGATGGTTGTTGTCTTGCAAACGTCCCCATCTGTTGACTCAGCAATCGAGACGTGACTGCACGATCCGTTACAGCCATGCGGATTATATGCCTGTTATCTTGACTGCTAGTGATACGAGGCCGTTGGAATCCAGCACGGCGTTCCGTATTACCCTCCTGAACCCACCGATTCCATATTCTCCTAACAGTCATTGGATCTCGACCAACGCGAGCAGCAATGTCGCGATACGATAAACCGCAATCGCGATAGGCTACAATCCGACCTTTGCCAAAGTCTGAAACATGATGGTACGCATTTCTCCTCCTTACAAGAGGCATCACAACAACGTTTTACCACTCAATGTCGATCAAATGCTGTTTGTGAATGAGATATCGGTTGGAAACTTCCCTGATGTCAGCACGTCGTAGGTGTCGCCACCGGCGCCAGCCTTCTGTGAATGAATGCTCTGAAAAGCTAATCATTTGCATATCAAAGCATCTTCTTCCTGTCGGTTAAATTTCGCGTCTGTAGCACGCCATCTTCGTGGTGTAACAATTTTAATGGCGAGTAGTGTAGTTTATATATTTGAAAGTATGGACGATAAGAAAACAAAATTGTGGCAATCGCTGGCAGTTTGTACACTTTGAAGTCATGTATTTCTCGAAAGAAAAAAAAATCTCACAATTCCTGTAGATAATAGGTATAACGCAGTGGGTAATAACCGACAATTACGAACATAGTAGAAGCAACATTTTATTTGCAGTCACCTACAGTGTTGGTTGACACACCTCTTCCCCACATTTCTTTCAAGAGGCCAACTTTTTTCTGAGGTTATTTTAAATACCTTCACTATTTTCAGGAATGTGTCTCGCAACTCCAAGAAAATGCATGTTTTTGTCACCAAATGGGTTTCGCTTTATGAAAATAAAATCAGTGATCTTAATGAAACACATCTACCATTGGGTTTCCTTTCTCCTTCTAAAAGCAGTTCATTACACAACATTTTGATGTTAGTACATAAGATTTTTGTACACACGTTCAGAAATACAGAAGTCATTACTTTTTTTTTTTACAACTTAGGTCTGCACTTAGACTTGATACCTCAAAATTTGTCAGGGAAAAATGCTAAAACTTATCTGGAAAAAAGGGAATTTCAACTTGGGGGAAAGTTGTAGCAACCCTGTAATAGGTTTCAATTTTCAGTCTCATTGCAGCATTGTTATTAAGATAAGGTATAAGAATTTAATGGGTTTGAATCATTGCATGTCAGTCATCCATGAACTGCCAAATCTTACACGTCATTAAGACACATTTTCGAAAGGAAAAAAGGTACATTCCATAACATAAAAGAAAACGAAAAAATGGACTCGCTCTGTGAGGATGTTATACAAACTTAATTATGTATGTAGACAGTTCATACGTTCCGGGAATAGAGAATGTCGACTATTTTCACCTGTTATCGACATTGATCCTGGCAAGATACCGATCCCAGGGATTAAAAGATTTTCGAGAATGTTTTCATTTTAATAGTATAAATGTGACAAAGTCATGCAGGAAGCAGGCGACCAGTATTATTATTTTTATTTTAATAATGAACAGCCTCAGTTGCACCGCTTACCTAGACTTTACGCAGGTTTCAGACGGGATAACCCAACCTTCTTCAGAATAACAGTGTCTACTGTTTGTCCATAGTGGAGTTCCAGTACAGCACTCGTGGCTGCCGCATCGCTGTCGCGAAGTGGGGCCGAGGCAGTGCCAGATAAGTTTTACAGTCTGACGATAATTTATGAATTTGTAGTTTTAACTTGACGATGTCCACTATGGACAAACAGTAGATAATGTTATTCTGAAGAAGGTTGGGTTATCCCGACTGAAACATAGGTAAATTCTAGATAAACGGTGCAACTGAGGCCGTTCATTATTAAAACTGATATTTATACAGTTGCTAACAGGGCCACGAAATGTTGAAGGTATTTAAGTATTATTTATTATTAGAGTAATTAGTAGTTCTGCGTTGAGGTTGACTGCGTCTATTCTGCGAATTTTTGCTTTACATGCAACTTTGAACCACATATGCACATGCAGTAATCGCATCTGGATATCTGATGACGGCTAAATTCCGAAACGCAATACAGCCATTCTTTGCACGATATTTGACGTTTAGTATTGCGGCCCATTCAACATGAACGCAGAACTACTGATTATTGTAATTTCAAGTTCGATGTTGGATAACAATTTCCGTGTGATATAATTACAAATTATCAGTTTTCGGACTTTTCCTTTACGTGTACTATAAAACCTTGCTTCTTGCCAATTTTCATTAGTGTAGGTCAACAGAAAGTGCCCTCTAGGTCTGTATATTTTACACCGTGAAGGGAACACAACCTCAGTATGTGAAAAAAATTTCAACTTGATACATCTCCCCGTTCCTGAAGCAAATGATCTGCAACAGACAGACGAAAAACAAGGGTTCCCTTTTTTCCGATTGAGGAACGGAATCGAAGAAAGAGAAAGTAGTATTAGTTTGAGAGCATATGGTAGCTTCAGTTATAAAAGCTTAAGTGGTATATTTAGACAAAAACATGGCACACTACACTTGAAATACAAAAAAGGAAGGCACCGAGATTCGAACTCGCGACTTCTACTATTCCTGCACGCTCATTATCGCTAGACTACTAAGCCCGACATTTGCTTTTTTATGCTTATGGGGGGTGGGGGGGGTGAAGGAGGGTTATTTTAATTGGTGTTGCTAATTACAGGGCAGTAAAACGCCCAACTCGCATCAGAAACTCAGTATATTGCTTTATTTGTATCACATATTCGAGCACAATTTCCATCTGTACTTGTGTAAACTTTTAACGCGCTAATCGCCATAGCTACGCTTACGTCTTTGGTGACGAGATATTTTTTTGTACGCCTACTGTCAAACTCTGTTTTACCTTTTGCGTCGGTAATCACGTGCTGATTATCCAAGTAGCAGCCGACAGTTAATAAATGTTTTACTTTTTATCATCGGACCTTGTATGCACGCATGCGACTGTGTACAGTTCACAGAGATTATTAGCATTAACTTCCAAGCCATCCACAAGGAATCAAGAGTGGCATTAGAGCCGCCCTGAAGTCTAGGCTGGTCTTCACGGTGGCACGAAATCTTGGTGCAAGCAGAAATTTTATAATTCTGAACTCAGGCGTAACGAGGTATCTCAGACTGAATGACCGCCCCCATCTCGTGGTCGTGCGGTAGCGTTCTCGCTTCCCACGCCCGGGTTCCCGGGTTCGATTCCCGGCGGGGCCAGGGATTTTCTCTGCCTCGTGATGGCTGGGTGTTGTGTGCTGTCCTTAGGTTAGTTAGGTTTAATTAGTTCTAAGTTCTAGGGGACTGATGACCATAGATGTTAAGTCCCATAGTGCTCAGAGCCATTTGAACTGAATGACCTCCCCCCTGCTAAGCAGCACGGATTCCGAAAACATCGATTACGTGCAACCCGACTAGAACGACAGTCTGAAAGCCACGGATCAAGGCAGACGGGGGAAAACGGTGTTTACTGATTTCCGAAACGCATTTCACTCACTAGCACAACTGTGCTTATTAAGTGAATTGGGTTTTGCATGATCTGTATTCTCGAAATACATGCTGGCTGGCGTTGAGGTCATTCTGTTCAAGACACCTCATTATGTTCGACATCAGAATATGTTCTAAGGTACTACAACAAATCGATAGCGAAAAATAAAACTGCACATAAACAAGCGAAAAAATGCCGTACCGTTTTACCGTGATGCCAAAGAGTCGCAGTTGTAGCAGCTGAAATCATACAAATACATTGTTGCAACAGTTAGTAGGTATAAGAAATGTCACGACCACAATAGGCTGAGTTGTAGGTAAAGTAGAAAAACAGTGCAGCTGATGATCGCCGTGAATTTCCGCCAGCAAGTGGGCAACCCCCTTGTAACTCAGGGCAGGCTGCCGTTTCTCAGCCAACCCCTTACTGCATTCCACGATTACGCCCATGGCGAAGGCTGTGATACTGAGACGAGAAGAATTTAGTGCACGAAGGCTGAGGGCTTACACATCCACACTATGTTCGTTTAGGACTTAAGCTCACGTACTCTAAACACTTCCATAGTGGCAAATGATGAAAGGTTTTTGTTCCAGTAGTGTGCTGCAGCGTTGGCTCTTGCTAGACCATGCCCAGTTGGATCTGCTTCGCAATGCCAATTGACTGTGTTTTGCTTTGCAATGCATAACACACTCATCCAATCGCAGCTGCAACTTTTATTTATCATCATACCCATGAACCATGAACTACGGACCTTGCCGTCTGTCGGGAGGCTTGCATGCGTCAACGATACAGATAGCCGTACCGTAGGTGCAACCACAATGTAGGGGTATCTGTTGAGAGGCCAGACAAACGTGTGGTTCCTGAAGAGGGGCAACAGCCTTTTCAGTCGTTGCAGGGGCCTTATAACACTAACCAAAACGGCCTTGTTGTGCTGGTACTGCGAACGGCTGAAAGCAAGGGGAAACTACGGCCGTAATTTTTACCGAGGGCGTGCAGCATTACTGTATGGTTAAATGATGATGGCGTCCTCTTGGGTAAAATAGTCCCCCATCCGATCTCCGAGCGGGGACTACTCAGGAGGACGTCGTTATCAGGCGAAAGAAAACTGACGTTCTACGGATCGGAGCGAGGAATGTCAGATCCCTTAATCGGGCAGGTAGGTTAGAAAATTAAAAAAGGGAAATGGATAGGTTAAAGTTAGATATAGTGGGAATTAGCGAAGTTCGGTGGCAGGAGGAACACGTCTTTTGGTCAGGCGAATATAGGGTTATAAATACAAAATCAAATAGGGGTAATGCAGGATTAGGTTTAATAATGAATAAAAAAAATAGGAGTGCGGGTAAGCTACTACAAACAGCATAGTGAATGCATTATTGTAGCCAAGATAGACACGAAGCCCACGCCTACCACAGTAGTACAAGTCTATATGCCAACTAGCTCTGCAGATGACGAAGAAATTGAAGAAATGTATGATGAAATAAAAGAAATTATTCATATAGTGAAGGGAGACGAAAATTTAATAGTCATGGGTGACTGGAATTCTGTAATAGGAAAAGGGAGAGAAGGAAACGTAGTAGGTGAATATGGATTGGGGGGAAGAAATGAAAGAGGAAGCCGTCTGGTAGAATTTTGTGCAGAGCATAACTTAATCATAGCTAACACTTGGTTCAAGAATCATAAAAGAAGGTTGTGTACATGGAGATACTGACAGGTTTCAGATAGATTATATAATGATAAGACAGAGATTTAGGAACAAGGTTTTAAATTGTACATTTCCAGGGGCAGATGTGGACTCTGACCACAATCTATTGGTTATGAACTGTAGATTAAAACTGAAGAAACTTCAAAAAGGTGGGAATTCAAGGGGATGGGATCTGGATAAACTGAAAGAACCAGAGGTTGTACAGAGTTTCAGGGAGAGCATAAGGGAACAATTGACAGGAATGGGGGAAAGTAATACTGTAGCAGAAGAATGGGTAGCTTTGAGGAATGAAATAGTGAAGGCAGCAGAGGATAAAGTAGGTAAAAAGATGAGGCCTGCTAGAAATCCTTGGGTAACAGAAGAAATATTGAACCTAATTGATGAAAAGAGAAAATATAAAAATACAGTAAATGAAGCAGGCACAAAGGAATACAAATGTCTCAAAAATGAGATCGACAGGAAGTGCAAAATGACTAAGCAGGGGTGGCTAGAGGACAAATGTAAGGATGTAGAGGCTTGTCTCACCAGGGGTAAGATAGATACTGCCTACAGGAAAATTAAAGAAATGGTTTAACAACTGAAAATTCTATATTCTCTTTTCTCTGTGAGGTTTTGGACGGATTAAATAAAAGGTTGCGAACGCTAGGTGTTTTCTTTGATTTAACGAAGGCTTTTGACTGTGTTGACCACAAAATATTACTGCAGAAGTTGGACCATTATGGAGTAAGGGGAGTAGCTTCCAATTGGTTCGCCTCCTACTTTAAGAACAGAAAGCAGAAGGTAATTCTCCGTAATATTGAGAGTGGTAGTGATGTTCAGCCCCATTGGGGCACTGTTACGTGGGGCGTTCCCCATGGGTCGGTGCTGGGGCCACTGCTGTTTCTTATTTATATAATTGATATGCCTTCTAGTATTACAGATGATTCAAAAATATTTCTGTTTGCTAATGACACCAGCTTGGTAGTGATGGATCTTGTGTGTAATATTGAAACAGTATCAAATAATGTAGTTCATGAAATAAGTTCGTGGCTTGTGGAAAATAATTTTATGCTAAATCACAGTAAGACTCAGTTTTTACAGTTTCTAACTCACAATTCAACAAGTACCGATATTTTGATCAGACAGAATGGGCATACTGTAAGCGAGACGGAACAGTTCAAGTTCGTAAGCGCTCGGATAGATAGTAAGCTGTTGTGGAAAGGCCATGTCCAGGATCTTGTTTAGAAACTAAATGCTGCTTTATTTACCATTAGAACAGTTTCTGAAATAAGTGACACTTCAACACGAAAAGTAGTCTACTTCGCCTATTTTCATACGCTTATGTCGTATGGTATTATTTTTTGGGGTAATTCTTCTGATTCGAAAAGGGTATTTTTGGCTCAAAAATGGGCTGTTCGAGCTATATGTGGTGTAAGTTCGAGAACCTCTTGTCGACCCCTATTCAATAGTCTGGGAATTCTGACATTTCCCTCACAGTATATATTTTCTTTAATTTCGTTTGTTGTTAGCAATATTAGCCTATTCCCAAGAGTTAGCAGCTTTCACTCAGTTAATACTAGGCAGAAATCAAATCTGTATGTGGAATGCACTTTCTTGACTCTTGTGCAGAAAGGAGTGCAGCATTCTGCTGCATCCATTTTCAATAAGCTACCAGAAGAACTCAAAAATCTTAGCAGTAGCCCAAAATCTTTTAAGTCTGAACTGAAGAGTTCCCTCGTGGCTCACGCCTTCTATTCTGTCGAGGAACTCCTGGAAGAGCTAAAAAATTAAGCACAATCCAGTGTTACAGTGTTGATTTTCTTTATTTAAACTTACGACTTGTCGCCTGAATATGTTTTTTTATATTTCATTTTATCTGTTTCTGCTATCGTGTTATAATTTCATGTATTGACTCGTTCCATGACCATGGACACTTCTCCTTAATTCGGACCCACGGAACAATACATAAATAAAAGAGAACCACTTTTATGAATATCAAGAGCTCAGATGGAAACCCAGTTCTAAGCGAAGAAGGGAAAGCTGGAAGGTGGAGGGAGTATATAGAGGGTCTATACAAGGGCGATGTACTTGAGGACAATATTGTGGAAATGGAAGAGGATGTAGATGAAGATGAAATGGGAGATATGATACTGCGTGAAGAGTTTGACAGAGCAGTGAAAGACCTGAGTCGAAACAAGGCCCCCAAAGTAGACAAAATTCCATTACAACTACTGACAGCCTTGGGAGAGCCAGTCCTGACAAATCTCTACTATCTGGTGAGCAAGATATATGAGACAGGCGAAGTACCCTCAGACTTCAAGAAGAATATAATAATTCCAATCCCAAAGAAAGCAGGTGTTGACAGATGTGAAAATTACCGAACTATCAGTTTAATAAGTCACGGCTGCAAAATACTAACCCGAATTCTCTACAGACGAATGGAAAAACTAGTAGAAGCCGACCTCGGGGAAGATCAGTTTGGATTCCGTAGAAATATTGGAACACGTGAGGCAATACTGACCCTACGACTTATATTAGAATAAAGATTAAGGAAAGGCAAACCTACGTTTCTAGCATTTGTAGACTTAGAGAAAGCTTTTGACAGTGTTGACTGGAATACTGTCTTTCAAATTCTGAAGGTGGCAGGGGTAAAATACAGGGAGCGAAAGGCTATTTACAATTTGTACAGAAACCCGATGGCAGTTGTAAGAGTCGAGGGGTATGAAAGGGAAGCAGTGGTTGGGAAGGGAGTGAGACAGGGTTGTAGCCTATCCCCGATGTTATTCAATCTGTATATTTAGCAAGTAGTAAAGGAAACAAAAAAAAAGTTCGGAGTAGGTATTAAAATCCATGGAGAAGAAATAAGAACTTTGAGGTTCGACAATGACATTGTAATTCTGTCAGAGACAGCAAAGGTCATGGAAGAGCAGTTGAACGGAATGGATAGTGTCTCGAAAGGAGGATAAGAGATGAACATCAACAAAAGAAAAACGAGGATAATGGAATGTAGTCGAATTAAGTCGGGTGATGCTGAGGGAATTAGATTATTAAATGAGACAGTTAAAGTAGTAAAGGAGTTTTGCTACGAGGGCTATCCCCAAAGTTCATTAGGTTTTGGAATTAAAAAATAATAAAGTATTGGAAATTTTTTTTATTATATAGAGATGAAAGCCACACTTAAATATTACTTTTCTACATAGTTGCCATTTAAATTAAGGCACTTACCGTAGCGATGGAGGAGCTTGGAAATTCCTTCGTCGTAAAATTCGGCCGCCTGCGCCTTCAACCACGTGGTTACCTCTTCTTGAAGCTGTGCGTCATCTTCAAAACGCTGCATAGCCAACCACTTCTTCATTGCTGGGAATAAGTGAAGCCGCTCGGTGCCAGGTCGGGACTGTACGGCGGATGAGGAAACAACTCCCATATAAAAGATTCGAGAACTTCACGAGTGGCATTTGCCATGTGGTCCCGGGCGTTGTTGTGAATCAGCAAGATCTTTGAGCCCAACTTTCCCATGCACTTGTTTTGTATTGCTCTTCTGAGGTTGTGCAGAGTTTGGCAATACCTTTGAGAGTTTATTGTAGTGCCTCTTTCCAGGAAATCCAAAAATATCACATCCCAAAAGAGATAATCACGTGGTTGAAGGCGCAGGCGGCCGAATTTTACGACGAATGAATTTCCAAGCTCGTCCATCGCTACGATAAGTGCCTTAATTTAAATGGCAACTTTGTAGAAAAGTAGTATTTAAGTGTGGCTTCCATCTGTATATAATAAAAAAAATTTCCAATACTTTATTTATTTTTAATTCCAAAACGTAATGTACTTTGAGGATAGCCCTCGTATTTGGGGAGCAAAATAACTGATTATGTTCGAAGTAAAGAGGATATAAAATGTAGACTGGCAATGGCAAGGAAAGAATTTCCGAAGAAGAGAAATTTGTTAACAGAGAGTATAGATTTAAGTGTCAGGAAGTTGTTTCTGAAAGTATTTGTACGGAGTGTAGCCTTGTATGGAAGTGAAACAAGGACGATACATAGTTTGGACAAGAAGAGAATAGAAGCTTTTGAAATGTGGTGCTACAGAAGAATGCTGAAGATTAGATGGGTAGATCACATAACTAATGAGGAGGTATTGAATAGGATTGGGATGAAGAGAAATTTGTGGCACAACTTGTCTAGAAGAAGGGATCGGTTGGTAGGACATGTTATGAGGTATCAAGGGATCATCAATGTAGTATTGGAGGGCAGCATGGATGGTAAAAATCGTAGAGGGAGACCAAGAGATGAATACACTAAGCAGATTCAGAAGGATGTAGATTGCGGTAGTTACTGGGAGATGAAGAAGCTTGCACAGGATAGAGTAGCATGGAGAGCTGCATCAAACCAGTCTCCAGACTGAAGACCTCAACAACATCCCAATGATCACATTTCTGCTGTATTCATATGCATCTATCTTATGTTTAATACAATATACAACAAATAACTGTTTTTATAACACAAGAAATTATGTGCTGGACAGACCTATTCCTTATGTTGTGGTTTCATTTGTCACATCATATATTTTTGTACAGTTGAGCAGAGCTATTCACTTATACTGTAGTGACATTTGTTAAGCATGTGGTTATTGAACTTCTTATGTGCTTGCCAGACATATTCATTGATGAAATTTCATTTGTCACATGAAATTAAATCCTTGTTTTCTTCTTGCCATCAACAAGCAAGTCTCCAAAGCAGCATAAAATGAAAAGAATTGCAGTAGGCAACTGATCAAGCCCAGATGGGGTCTGCCAGTCATTAATGCCATATGATCATTTCATTGAATCTCTTCCTGCATGTCTTACAATGGTGTGCACCGTACATTAATGTGTGTGAACAGTGTATTTTCAGAAGAAATGAATGTAGCAAACTAAATAAATCATAATTACATTATTACTCTGCAGTGAGCCACAGGAGACCAAGGGATCATTGTACCAAAATACTCATAAAACATCCTTGAACCACCACCTGAATTGTGTCAGTGGAGTTCATTTCACCCTCTATGTAGGAGAAAATGAAAAACCTCCATTAACAATCTCAGAGGAGCCTCATATCTGATAGTACGCTGATAAGATATCATTCCAGTTGCTACTTTGGACTTCTGATCACTGGATGTTTCTGAGCAAAGGTCATAATGTTCAGACTTTGGTGACCAATCTGGACAAAAGCTTTTAAATTTTGAAAAAATATCCTTGTTTGTTTATAGCCCATCACATTTAGCATACTTGGCTATTGCTCCCTCTTTGGTACGTTTCCCTTTCTACTGCTCCAGGTGTAATGAAGTGATCATATGGACATTGATACCTAGGAGTCACTTGCTGGGTAAGTTGCAGGTCTTTTCTGTTGACCCCATGGTGGGTTACTTTCATGCTGGCGATGATGAATCAATGATAAGGACAACATATCACCCACTCCCTGAGCAGAGAGAATGTCTGACATGGCTGGGAAATGAACCCAGGCTCGACTGCATGGCAGTCAGATGTGCTGACCACTCAGTGAAGTGGGTCGATAGATGCTACTCGAGGTTATTTGCCTCCCCTCCCCACATATCTTATAATGTGCCTTTTACATGCTCTTTCGTCAATCCTCAAATGTGATTATTCTCTCCCAACTAATATGCCAATACCGGCAGACAACAATGCCTGTTACCTCAACGCTAACCCATATTTAACCTGTTCTACATGCCTGTCCAGTTCTCAGCAACACATTCTTTGGACAAAATGTGACCTATCTTCATACACATGTTACGTGATGGTATATGTAAGAGAATAATGTGTCTATTGCGTCTTGTACAAGGTGTATCTGGAAAGTTTGGTGAATGGTCTCAGAAAATGAAGGGAACATAAGTTACAAAGTAATCACCATTAGCTACAACACACTTCTGACATTTGTTGTAAAGCTATTGGAAACTGTCTGCAAACAATTCTTGTGGAGTCACTGAACACACAGTTGTTATGTATTGTTGGAATACTGCACTATTATAGATGAGAGGCGGAGCCACCAGTACAATCCACAGATCAAGCAACAGTGTTCATCATCTTCCCTGCCTCCCAAAACAAGTTTGATAAGAAAACTCTGAGATTAGGACATATAAATCACAATTTTTGATGGAAAGGGCTTGATCCATGATGAATTTCTACCTGTGGGATGTTGGGAAGACAATGAACACCACCATATCACTTACTGCTGCATGCTCTCTGGATAGTACTGACAACATCAGTTATCGTCTCCGGCAATGATGCAGACATCCAGCATTGTGTGCCCATGGTGCTTTAAGTGATTCCACAAGAAGTGTTGGCTGACCATTTCCTCCAGCTTGACAACTGAAGTCAGAAGTCTGTTGTAGGTAATGGTGATTATTCTGAAGGCCGGTAAAAGCATTTTGTTTATAACTCTTGTTTCTTTCCGAGACAATTCACCAAATGTTCAGATGCATTTTGTACACTCAAAACATAAAAAAGGCACTGCAAAGGAGGCTCCAGCCCATAATGCTCCAAACATTCACAGTTGGAGAGAAATTCGGTGACCTTGCTGGCCAAGGTAGAGTTTGGAAAGCATGAAAGAAGCACTAGAAATTCTCACCATGCACAGGCAGGCATTATATTGCTGAAATGTAAGCCAAGTTTGGTGGCGCAGTTCCTTTTTACCAGCACCTACCTGTCAACTGGTTGCAGCAGCTCGCCGGCAGGAAATCCGAGCTGAGACCTAATGTACTGCTACTCGCACTAGGCTGCACACAATTTAACTATTTTAAGAATCAGCAAAAGATCTTAATTTTGAATGAAATGTGGAAATACTGGAAAACTTTAGTAAATTCTGAACATTGATAATGTAGACGTTCACTGCCAAGCCCGTGCTAATGTTAACATTGTCATGCACAGATACTTTCATTTACATTAGCAAGTAACATATTTCCTGAAATCTGAAGAGCTACTAAGCACGGATTGTTCTTAATAGTATGGCAAGCATTTCCATTTAAGATTATCAGTGTGCGATGCACTCACGATTTTAGTCACCAATCTGCCACGTGGAATTACTGTGTTTTCTCATACACAAAGTTACTTAGAAAACTGAACTTTCTACAAAACACACCAGAATATATATGCCTACACTTTTGAAATGTGTAGCACAACTAAAACTGTCAAATTATAACTTCCTTTGCAGCTCATACTACATGTGACCATACCATTGAAAGGCAGGGCTCTGAATCCTTACACTGCTGTAAGCATTCTATATATCCAAGAGAAAAGATACATGAAGAATACTATGGTACTTTCTGATTGGTCAGTTTTCTTTAAGGCTACTAGAAAAACATTATTCCCCCACGTTAGTCTGCACTTTTCATCACTAACAAATAACACACTTTCAAACTGTACTTTCCCAAAATAAATATGAAACATTCAGATACTTTGTTAATAATGTAAAGTATAAACTATTTTCATTTGCACTCGAATTGGCTTTCCTTTCACCATAAACTTACTTAATGTATTATGATACTAAACTCTCCACTGTACAGTGTACATCAGTAGAACAATGATCTACATATTTACTATAGACCTCATTCACATTGCTATAAGCTTATACAAAACTGTACCAACATAAACAAACAAAAGAGCCATCAAGAAATAAACAGAATAATTCCCTAAAACATTCTCTTGACCTGTTATTGAAAGTCTGTGTACTACTGGACTCTGGTGGATGAAAATTAGAACTACGTACTCGACTGAACTGTTTGTCACCGTCTGTCACTGTACAGTTGTGAGTCACTCTCCCGATACACCGGGGAATATAAGGTCCCACTCCTCACAAGGATGGCTTGCTATGAAAGGCAACATAATGGTACTTAGAACATTGTTGTATGCTGTAAGAAAGCCACAGATGAAAACCAAAAAGAGGTCCTTCTACAAAATACAAATGGAATCCCAGTCAATCACTCCTGGTTATCAGGCAATAGTCAGATTGGTATCATGTCTTTGCTGGCCATTGGTCTCAGTTCAATCCACTCCCGTCATTGAAATTTCAGTCCAAAGAAGTTCCTGGAGATGACCCGATAATCAAGTGCAATCGTCTGCGGTGCCATTAGTTTTGTAGCAAGATCCCTTCAGTTTTCATCCACAGTGCTATGTCAACAATGTGCTACACCCCGTTTTATTGCCCTTCATTGCAGACGACATTGAGTTAACATTTCAGTCAGATATGCCTACCTGCATATGAGAAGAGCTTCTACTGCTTGTCTTCATGCTTTCCGAGACATGCCATGCCCAATTGAGAATGTAGTGCTACGGGCAGGGCCCTCCAAACACATTGGGATTTCAATGCTCCAGTCCACAATTTAGACAGAATGTGGCATGATATCCCCCTGGAGCACATCCAACAACTGTATCAAACTGAATTACTGCTTGCATATGGGCTACAGGGTGTCAATGCATTAATGACTCCCTCAGTTTGTGATGCTCTTCCTGTTGAATAACTCATGCAAGTGTTCTGAAATTGTTATCATTTGTTTCTCTGCACATGAACATCACATCTACTCGTTTCAACCCTTTGGATAATTCCTGTGTGCTGCAACTTTCTTCTTTCCTTAGAGTGTACTTAAAAAATTGTGTAGCAGCCTTATAAGTTCACCATCTTAAAAGAGCACACAGGCCCCTTTGAAATGCTTTAGATGGGGTGGAACTGATACCTGCCAGTTATCTGAGCCTTCACTGCTGACATAACCCACATCATTGAAGAGGTGTGTATGTGCCAGTCGATTATAAGGAATCAGTGTAGTACAATGGATTGAAGACACCGATTAGAGCTATTGTCTTTGGATGTGCCAACGAATTAAGTTGCCCAATTTGTTGGTGCATCAGTGAAGACTATCCAGCTTGTCTACAAGGAATGTTGTACCACATAATAATAAAAGTGGCCACATTAAGATCTTAACTCGTAGTTAGTCATAGAGATGAACGTTATAAGTTTCCATTGACAGTCAGTCTCAAACACAACAGGGATCACTGCAGACCCATGTCTACTAGTTTTCAGCCAAATACTGTGATGGCAAGTTGCATGCAGTGGGTCCCTTGCAGAAGACTACTGAGGCATAAAAATGTACATGTTGTCAGTGGAGCAAATACCACATAAACTGGACAGTAGGTGACTTGAGATGTGTGGTGGTTTTGCCTCTTTCTGAGAACATATCAAGGGCTCTGACAGCACAATAAGGTTTTTAACCTGTAATGGGCAGAGGATATACAGAGTGTCTCAAAAGTTACAGCATCCAAACTAATTAGACCTAAGGTATTCACACCATGTTTGGCTTATGTGGCATAGTGTCTCAAAGATTTTATGCAGGTTAATCAATTTCAACATTGTGCCCACCACCACTGGTACACACATTTCCAGTCTGTTATCAGGATCTATCCACATTCAGCACATTATGTCTGCATCACCTGTGGCAAGGGCAGAAATGATTTTGTTCATTAAATTTTTGATGTGGTTGACAGCTGCTTGGTAGACTCTGTCCTTGGTATATGCTGATAGAAACAAGCCCATCTTTCTAATGCCTGGTGGCCTAGAACACCAGGGAATAGGACCACCCCTGCCAATTCAGCATACCTCGTAACACCTGGTCCGCAACAGTTTGAGCCCAATGTGGCAGTGCACCATATTACTGGAAAAAGACTGTTTCTGAGGAGTCAGCCAGTCATAGTAACAGCCTGAGCATATCAAAGTAACGGTTTTTTTTTTTTTGAGGAAAAAATGGTCCCAGAATACCATCAACCGCCCAACAACACAACACATTCACTATCATGTACCTCTTCCATCACAGTATGTGGAGTGGTAATATATCATTATCTTCTCACAGGATATGTATATACTGTGAATTGCCAACAAAACTGGCACAATCATGCATATTCAAATACAGGGATATGTAAACATACCGAATATGGCACTGCAGTCGGCAATGCCTATATAAGACAACAAGTGTCTGGCACAGATGTTAGATTGGTTAGTGCTGCTACAATGGCATCTTATCAATATTTACGTGAATTTGAATGTGGTGTTATAGTGGGCGTACGAGCAATGGGACAAAGCATCTCCAAGGTAACAATGAAGTGGTTATTTTCCCGTATGAGCATACAGTGAATATCAGGAATCTGGTAAAACATCAGATCTCCGACATTGTTGCAGCCAAAAAAAGATCCTGCAAAAACAGGATCAACAACTGAAGAGAATCGTTCAAAGTGACAGAAGTGCAACCCTTCTGCAAATCTTTAAATGTTGGGCCATCAACAAGTGTCAGAGTGTGAACCATCATCGATATGAACTTTTGTAGCTGAAGGTCCACTTGTGTACCCTTGATGACTGCAGTACACAAAGCTTAATGATTCACCTGGGGCCATCAACACCGATATTGGACTGTTGATGACTGGAAACACATTGCCTGGACGAGTCTCATTTCAAACTGTGTCGCGCAGATGGACATGTACAGGCATGGAGACATCCTCTTGAATCCATGGACACTGCATGTCAGTAGGGGACAGTTGAAGCTGGTGGAGGCTCTGTAATGGCGTAAGAGGCGTGCAGTTGGAGTGATATGGCTAGGTATGACCCTGAAAGGTGACACATACATAAGCATCCTGTCCATTGGAGATTCCAATGGACTTGGGCAATTCCAGCAGGACAAAGATACACTTGGCATTTCCAGAATTGCTACAAAGTGGCTCCTGGAACACTCTTCTAAATTTAAACACTTCCACTGGCCACCAAACTCCCCAGATTTGAACATTGAGCATATATGGGATGATTTGCAATGTGCTGCTCAGAAAAGATCCTCACATAGCCCTGCATCCAGCATTCACAGTGTCAATTCCTTCCATCACTACTTCAGACAATAGTCAAGCCCATGAGACACAATCGATTACTAAGCCAGTATCCAGCATGCACTGTACAACTGATGCGTGTTATGAATATCTTACATACTTTGCTCAGAGACAATTTTATTGTGTTTGTTTGCATGGGTAAAAACTTTAATCAAAACTGAACATGAATGCCCAAAAATAGAGTGAAGTTCCAATATTTGCAGCTCTTGATATGTACATGAACTTTACTTTTAAAAACATGAGTAGAAGGCTTAGATATATCATGCAAGATTTATTTTCTGGTAGATTTTTTATCATGATATCAATGTAGGTAAGATGTAAAGAGAGATAGAGAGGGGGCAGGTTTTTTTTTTTTTTAATAGTAAGCCTTCATAACTGTGAAGGCAAGATTTGTCATTGAGTAGGTAGACTGGTGCCGTATCTGTGTTGAAAGATATTTCAGTTCCTTCAGGAAAGTCAAATTTCTTGCCAGGTTCTTTTCTATACTGTTTGCCACAATTCTTGCCAAGTAACTCATTCTGCGAAGTTGGATTTGTTCTGTATGTTAATACAGAGTGCATCCCTGTGCTTCTACTAGTCTGTTAATTTCAGAAGTTTGGACGTATCTGACTTTTCATATTCTTGCTTAGTGCTTTCAGTATTGTGGATGATATTATTCTGTATTTTGTTGCTTGTGAAGAAGCTTATTTTTATGTCATACAACTTGAAGAGGTTGGCAATTTGGTATGAAATCTTCCTTAAGAATGGTGAGCTTATTACAAAGATGGTCTTCCTGTTTGTGGGTGGTTGTCCAGAAATTGGTTGGTTTAATTTATGTATTACAGCAGGGTTGTATTCATTACTGATTTTACAATTTTTGTTTCTTTATATCTTTTACTTGTATCCATTGGGTTTTTACACATGTGATTAAACATTCTTCTCAAGAACACTTTTTTATATTGATCTGGATAGCAAGAAGAGTTATGGATGTTAACACTGGTAATTGTTGGCTTCCTGGAAATTTCAGCATTTTTATATAAAGTTTTGTTAATGTCATCAGGTGTTTCATTTCTACAGTGAAGTGCATTGAATTTTTGGTGTCATTTATTAATTTCTTCAGCTAGATTTTCTATTTCCTTTGGTTGTTCTGTTGAAAAGAATGAAATGAGAGTGTTGCAATTTTCTGTATTTACACTGAATAAACAGTCATAAACATCCACAGTGAATAAACTTAATCTAGGTCCCTACAGCTGTTGTGCTATAATCTAGTGTAAATTCCTGCAGATAAGAAAGGGATTTTGAACTTGTGTTCATATAGTTTCCATAAGCTGCACTCATATGCAGTACTTGTAGAAATGCTTCTGGTTGTTATTCATTACAGTGGTTCTACCTGACAGCAGTTTCTAGTGACTTATTAATGCATTATTGTCCCAATAGTAATTTTTGCCATACTTTGTGTGTTTCAGGACCTGCACAACCTGCCAAGCAGAACACTGCCGCCTCCCGACAGTTCTCTCAAAACCCGGTGATGTAAGCACGGGGATTAGAATGCTTTTGAGTCTCGCAGCCAGACCACTAACAAGGTTTTGCCTCCTGCTGAACACCAAACACACAGACAGTCTGGTTTTCTTTTTGTGAAAGTGAAAATTGAACCATTGTGGGTGCTACGATTGTCAGTTTCTATTAACATGACACAGACAGAGTGGCAGGTATTATAAAAAAAGAAAAGGAAAAGAGCTCCCATATCTTGGCTAACTGTTGTTTACTTCTTTGATTTGTTAAGCAATGCACTAATCACAGCAGAATGCCAAAGTTATAAATTGTACGAGGTGAAGTGAGATATTACACTTGAAATCATTACAGCCCACTATAAAGTAGTGATTGCTTCTCCCAAGTGATCAAAATGCAGTCCATAAAGAAACCTTCATTATTCCAATAGGCAGTGGGTCATTGATGTTTAGTATGCTTGAGAGCTGTTCTTTGTTCACACAGTTAGTGATCAACACAGTGTTGCTCATGAAAAATGACATCTTAGGCGTGTATTGACCTAACGAAAACTCCTAGTTAGAGAGCAAAATATGTCTTTAAAGATAATTAATTCCAAATGCAGTCATTTGAACTTTTTACTCACAGAGGCAAGAATTCCTCTAAAGTTTGAGATGGATGTAGACACTCCTGTTAATTTTGTAATCAATGACAACTGGCTTTGGCCAAACTTATTACTACTCACTACCTGTTACATGTTCTGATAATGAATTTACACATTTGTCTATCTGGCATGGCAGTTCACAATATTTTTCCCTTTCTTCTGTGGTGGTGGTGGTGGGGGGGGGGGGAGGGGGGGGCTTGTTCTTTCGTGCCCCTAGTCAAGAAGACCAACTGTCATGGTCTTAAATAGTCCTTGATTGGCATACGTAATCCTTACTTTGTGCTATCAGTGTCACTAGATCTTTCAAAGGAACATAAACAGTTCACTTCATTTTTCTGCCTCTTCTCAGCCTTGAGAACCCAGTTCCATGCACCACTAAGATTATATAGCCACTGGCCTGATTGAAGTGATTCTCACACATTCTAATTTCTTGTGCTTCTTTCGCAACAGAAACCCAGCATGTAGAAGTACAGGGGTCAAGATTTTAATTTCTTAAATTTTGTTCTACCTTTGATGTTCCACACAGCAGTCGAAAAAGGTTTGGCTGGATTGACCAGTGTAGTAACATGGTGTACTACACATCACAGAGACCCTGAGGCAACCTGTCCATAATATTTTGTTTATCATTTTGGGCCCTAGGACAATGCCTATTTTGCTATTTGGAGAACCATGCAGAGGAAGGAGCACCATACGTAGTTTATCCCGATTGTTCAGTATCATTTCTCGATGTACCAGCTTTATATCACTTGTTTTGGAATCCAAGTGGTTCTCATCACAAACAATTGCAGCTCTTTCTATCATTGTATTTAAAACACCTACCTTCTGAACTGGATGGTCCGAAACCCTGCACCCTGAGACAAACACGAGAGTGTGGTGGCTTGTGGTACACACCTTGGCCCATCTGATTTTCATTTTACCAAAACATCTAAGATTGGCAACCTTCCTTCTCTCACAGTTGACATGAAGTTGATCATGGCAAATGTTGAAACCTTGAGGCTTTGCTCAAATCTGAAGATATTGTCATGAGAAACTTTGTTCTCACTCAAAAGATTTCTTCACATCACACTATTTAAAAATATTGTTCAGCATATAAAAAGGAAACTTTGTTGCCATTGTGAAGGAACTATCCTGACACTAGTTCCAGGCTACCTGATGTGTGTCACACAAAAAGAAGTAACTATTAAAGTGTAGCGTACATACTCACCATGTGTCATAACATGAGAGAGAGCAAATTATAATATATATTTCCATAAACCTTCAAGATATTTTCATTCTGTAACAATATGTTGTCTTCTCAAGTAGAAATATTTAATTTCCAGCTAAACACATATTGCTTACATGCCTGTAACAATATTCATACTAAAAAGACTTTAATCTAATTTCTTCCGCACATGTAAAGCCACTGGCTCAATGCTGCAGTGATTATAATTTATATGGCTCAGTAAAGCAGTTGCTGGTTAGTTCCCCATCTAAAAATTATTTACTTCACACAACCTCCCAAATGTGCACACAGTATTCAAAGTTGAAATACATACTGAATTGCATGTTATTTATGTTCACTACCTGGCCTGTCTTTTATGTGAACTGTACATCAAAATAGAAACATTATACATTGGGCCTGCCATAACCTTGTAACACACATTTCTCCAGCCTCCCCCCCTCCCCCCCGAACATGTTGTGCCTCTTTAATTTCACCTCTTATGGAAAATTGCTCCCTGACTTGTGTTTCCCCTTTGAAAACAACCAGTGGACAGTGTAAATACATAAGGCAGCTGGTAGGAGCCACACTTTCCCATGTAATAAATGAGTGTAAGAAACTTGGCTTCTTGTTAGATACATTCTTCTGAAGCAGAAATGAGGTATTGGTTCTTGCTAACTTGTCACTACTCAAACAACATTTTCTTATAGTTGCTTTGGATAACAGCTCACATTTTTATAAGTTGTAATCTTACTTTCTTTCATAAATGTGTATTGAGGATTCCTGGTGTGACTGGGTGAAATAAAATAAAAGTCTCATTTCATTTACTTTTAGTTTTTTCTTTGCTTTCTACTAAACAACATGTTCTAAAAAACTTGTCTATTAAGCACTGCTTCATAAAATTCAGTCAGACATATGCTTCCAACATAAAGGAACTTGCAGACCACACAGAGGATCTGACAATTTAGTTTCATTTTGGAGTAGAACAACTGGTGTTGGCAGTAAAAATTTTTATAATTTTGATGTGGAGCAACCTTACTTACCTTCTATTGTTGTGACAGAAATACTAATAAAGAGTTAACATCTGTTATACTGTACTTGGTCCAAGCAAGTTTATTTCTACAGTGTCTGCTAGGATGCCATTGTTTATCAATGAACAATATAAACCACATAAAAGTAAATGAGAACAACAGGGTTTAGGAGCATACTTGGCACAACCATTGTAGTGGAAGTGCTTCTGCTGTGATTAACATTGTGTGAATGTTTCTAACTGGATGATAATAAGACCATGATCAGTACTGGAACTTGCAAGATATTGGTAATTACTTGTACTTGGCGGTCGTTCCCTGAAAGTACCTTATCTTGCTCCTGCCCTTCTGCAATAATATAAAAACGAAATAGAGTGTCTTCCAGTGTAGAGCCTCTTGTAGAATGTTAACATTTTAAGGTAGTTCCTAGAACATGTTTCAGTATTCAGGTTGCAAAAGAAATTTTAGGAGCATCTGTCAATATTTTCAATTGTATGACTGTGTCGAAATGTACGTACGTGTCATTCAACAGTATTGAGTTTGTAAATATTTCAAGAGAGATGCTCTTTTCAATTTATTAAATGCCACGTCAGTAAAGTGGCAATCTATGGGATCAAATTGAGGCAAATGCTCTGAATACTTAAACGTTACTTCCAATTGGTCAGAGAAATGCCGTTCTGCATGGTACAGTTTTAATGTTGAAACTGATAAGGCCTACAGATGCACTATTGGTTATTTATACTAAACACAAGCCTTAGAACAAAATAAATAGCACTGAATGTAAACAAAATTTGAAAGAGGTTTTGTTTTAATGGCTAAGTGCTGGCACAGAATACATTGACTTGTTTACTAACAGAGTTTGTAACCTTCGAGTTTTGTATTGTCATCACAGATGATAAGAGCTAATAAAGTTATTGCCAATAACAATGAACATGAAGGAGTTAAAAGTCTGTCTTGTATCAATTGGCCAAAATTGAAAACTATAATTGGTTAATGTGAGAACAAGGGGACATAATTTGCTGTATCCACTGTGACAACATAATCTGGATCTTAGTGAAACAAACTCAAATGTATACAAATAATATTTAGTTATATTTATTAGCTATTCTAGTTCCCCTCAACAATGTAAAATTGCCTTTGGCTATGAGTTTTAGCATTATTGCAGCAAGAGAGAATGAATGTAAGGTATTTCAGTGTGTACAAATATGTTGATGAATTTTCATTTTCAACAAGCAGGACTTTCTGGTTGTAGTGTTGCTTGCTGTAGGCATACAATTTTAAATGTATTGGACCTAATTATTGTTTCTATTGTAAACATGACTAGTGTTAGTGTTCATATAAAAACAGTAGCACATATTATGTAGCTCTACTTGCTGAAGAATTACTCAGGTCAGAATATTACAACCTATTTGTAGCCCACCTTATTGGTGAAATTACTGTAGATGTGATGTTTCATTTAAGTTGTCATTTGGAACAGAAGCGCACAATAAAGTTTTTTGAGACCAGCAGAACTGCTTTTCACCCATGTATGTATGTAGGTAGGTAGTTCTAACAATTTTTCGTCCAGTGAGTCTTCCACCTAGCCTATGGTTTCAACACTATGTAGCAGTGACAGACTGCAGGTAGATAATAGACGACCGCCAAGTGACCATCAGAATACATCGATGTTTCTTAACCTATCTGTTTCTGTAAGTTGATCATAAAATTAACCTTTAAGTAATATTACGCATGTTGAGTAATAAAAATAATCAAGTATATAGCTGCACATTAAATAGTGTTCCATGGAACTGAAGTGCCAAATAATTAAAGAAGTAAAACAAAGACCACTGAATAAGACAGGACACAATGTTTCTTGTAACAGGTGTAGTGCATTGTTACTAAAGACATTTTCAGAGAAAATATATATAATGTATGGTCACAAATTATAATGCAGTGTTTGTTAATGTTGTAACGTGCCTACGAAACATTTATGGTTGAAATTTACTGTTTTTTTCTGTAAAAGATAGATGAATTAAAAAAAATGCTAATGTTCTTCTTAATTTTGTGGGTTCCTTTGTTCCCATTACCTATAAGAGAAATATTAACAGTGAGGCTGTTTTGTTTTTCTGTACAGCATGGAGTAATTACTTTGTAGCTTACCCCAGAAGTCTCATCACTAAATAATATCAGTTACATGAATATTATAATTGCACGGTTAAAAATGCTGTACTGCATGAAAGACATGGTAATTCTACAGAGTTGCAGTTCTACTACCTTTGAGCTGTGTACATTTTTAAGTTACAGGCGAGTATCGGCTTTATACTGTAAATGTCTTGGTAAGCTTTCCAGTGGAACAACCAGAAATCTGTGTGCAAATTAACACCATGTAAGCAGTGTAGGTAATGGTGACAGCTCTTTTCATATACAGGGTGTATTAAAAACAAAACAAAAAAACTACATACACACAATGTTTGAGTGTTTGGGAGAGAAAAATAATGTTTTTTATGTGATTTCCTCTAAATTTCTTTTTTATAGTGGGAGACGATGTTGGTGTATGAAGCACTGCAGAAGAACCTGTTACCAGTTCAGTTGAATGCACAGTCATTATTCACACTTGGTTGTTTTGAGCAAGCATATTCCAGTTGTGCCATAATGTAGACAGTCGATACTTTCAGAAATGCCCATGTACCAATAGTCACACCATCTCTTGAGCATTACTAACATCAAAACTTTAACAGATCGATATCAGGAACATGGTGCACACCAGTCACATGCAATGAAGTGTATCTCTATCTCCTCTGACCCCACAAATTCTTAGTAAATGTAGTTTTTTTTACGCAATGTATACAATTTTTTTAGGAGCAGCTTCATTTCTAATGAACCAGCTTTAAGCCCAAGCAGGCCTGAGAGTAACAACCTCAGGATAAAAGCAAGTAGCTGTACAGGACAGAAGAGTTGGAGCTTGACTAAGGTAAGTCAGAAAGTACCTTTGTCCTTGAATCACATTACCTGTCATGACTAGAGAGAGATAAACAAACCAAAGATAGTTCAACTGTTAAATAACCCCCCTTGCTACCCACACAAACTGTTTAAACATAGTTTCCATCATAAGCAAAAATTTACATTAAAAGGTGATGGGCACTTCCATTGAAGTTCAAAGTATGAGGTGCATCCTGAAAGTAAGTACCAAATTATTCTACTGCCACTGCAGCACTTGTGTTGTAGGTTTACACATTTCTCTGGTTCGTTATCTTTCCACACTTGACACTGGAGCTAAATTTTGTTGTATTTCTATTTGTTAGTGATCATTCAAAATGTTTAAGACAACCTCTGAGCACAGTGACTGTCAAGTGCACTCTGTTATGTTGTGTTTCAACACACAGAACATTAAGCCAGCTGAAATTCATCAACTTGTAGATACTTAAGGTGAGAAAGTGCATGAGACTGTTTGCTCAACTTTCATGGTGAACCATGTATTGGGCAGCCTTCTGTTGTCACTGAGGGTATGGGTGAGAAAATGAATTAGAAAATTCATGAAAACAGATGGTTCACAATAAGAATGTATTTCAGAAACTGTTTTGCATGACGCAGTCATAAATTGCTTAAATTTTTGTGAATTGTGTTCCAAAAATGCCTACAAAATTATGTACCTTGGCAGGGTTTTGACATTTCAGCAATGAATACAGTGATGAGGAAGATCGTGACTGGTGATGAAACTTGGGTTTTCCATGACACTCCAAAATAAAAACAACACTCTATGGAGTGAAGGAACTCACAATCCGACAATACTCCTCCTCCCCCCGCCCCCCCCCAAACCCCCCAAAAAAAAGAGAAAGGAAAAAAAAATCAGAATGAAGTTGTCAGTGCAAAAAATCAGGAGAAATGGATTCTACGACCAACAAGGCATTCTGCTTGTTGAATTCCTTCTCAGAGGTGAAACCATGAAAGCGGTATAATACTGTAAAACACCGAGGGAACTCCATCACACTATTCAAAACAAAAGATGCGAAATTCTCATTTGGTGGCACTGAAAACCTTACTAAACAGTTCACTTGGGAACAGTTCGACCACCTGATCTCACATCTTCTGACTACCACTTTTACTTCATCATCAAGAAGGATGAAGGTACTTCAACACCAATGATGATGTAAGAAAGTGTGATCAGTATTGGACGTCTTCACTGGTGGTATCTTTCTATGAAGAGGGCATAGAAAAGGTGGCCTACTGCTATGACAAATGTCTTAACAATGGTGGCTGTTATGTAGGAAAAGAGTATTTCTTCAAAAAAACAAATTTTGGTCTGAAGAAATGTTTTCATTAGTCCTTTTCCCCACAATGGTACTTTCTTTTCTGGCATGCCTTGTATATTTTAATGTCTTTTGGCTTACCAATGTGGGTATAAAAGTTGACAGAGAACATCCCACATCCTCTTCTTTACTGCAGTCACATAATGGGGATACACAAAGCCAATATGAATCACCTGTTTTCTATCAGCAGCCATGTTTGACCATGAGTTGTGTTAAGAATGTTGTTGAATCATCTGGATCATACACAGGGTTATTCAGCTGCCCCTACCATAAAGTTTTATGGAAGCTGCAACATCTTCAAGAGCCACACCCATGATTTTAATCTTCTCTCCTCCCTACATGCACACTGTTAGTCCTACAAAAACAATGAACAGGACCTTTTTGTATGAAAATTAACTACATTAAATTTTGTACTGGAATAAGTTTTTGTTGGTAACCACAGTTATTGTGTTATTCAAGAAAAATGCATTTGGGCCTCTAGCAAAAATGTAGCCCCCCCCCCCCCCACACCAAAAAAATGGCTTCATTAAATTTCCCACAAAAAAGTTCCTGTTCATTTTATGATGAATCTACATTGGAGATTTAGTAATGCAAAACATTTCGATCTGAGAATACTTTACGTGATAGAACGGCATTGACCTTGCATGTCATTAGGGTAAAGTTAATTTGCCGCCATTAACATAATATTTATCCGCCATTAACGTAAAATTGATTTTTCAGCACACTGTAATAAAAGACTCACTTCAGATGAATGGACAATCAAAGAGAACTCAAACAGTTATTTTAATAGTATTTGTAGCTCCAATGCAGCATTTACCGTGGACAGTCCCTGAGCCTAGACTGTCAGTTTTTTGTAGGGTGTACTACTTTAAAAAAGCACTCCGTCTTCAGGCCACACGTGGCCAATCAGGACAATTCGACCGCCATGTCATCCTCAGCTGAGGGTGAGGAGGAGCTGGCTCTCCCACTCGTTGTGATAGTTTTCTTTGACCAGAGCCGCTACTGTTCGGTCGAGTAGTTCCTCAATTGGCATCACAAGGCTGAGTGCACCCCGAAAAATGGCAACAGCGCATGGCAGCCCAGATGGCCACCCATCCAAGTGCCGGCCACGCCGACAGTGCTAAACTTAAGTTATCTGACTGGAACCGGTGTATCCACTGCGGCAAGGCCGTTGCCCCTACTACTTTTACATGATATTTTTGATCGTAGATTAGCTCCAATGGCTCGAAAGAATGGTCGTTTACCATGTTATGCACATTTATATTTTCACTACAACGACACAGCTGGTCCAATTTCGACTACAGGTGATGGTAGCCATAATGACGGTGCCAAGCGTCAATTGTACATTAGTTGCACTCAAGTGTGTAGGCATCACAGCATTCATGACATTTAAATTTGTACTTCTTTGCTACTATATTCGCAATAAATTTCGCAGACAGTATCTGCATATGACGCTGAATGTACCTACAAAACTATATCATTGTACGACACATGTTCCAGGAGATACGTCATAAAAACTCAGGAATAGGTCAGACGCTGCATAGTACGGACGTGGACGCACGGCTGTAAATAAATGTCTGGGCAACGCCAAGTTTTTCCGCTAGTCATCTATACAGATAAAAAATCACCAATATTGTCCACCAGCGTATTTTTTAAAAACCTTTATTTTGTCATCCATTTTTTCCTGTAAAAATCCTAAATACCGTGCACCAATGTGTTTTTAAAAATCGTCTCTTATTGTCATCTCTTTTTATATATTTATGTATGTATTTATGATTGAATTTGTGTAACCTGTGGCTGCAAGTCCCCTCCCTTTATGGGGGAATCGAAATAATGAACAACGGAAAAAAAGTGTGGGTCAATTTCTTCCTCATTTTTCGGAACTTCTGATAATAGTAAATGGTTGGCTTTTTGAGGGCGTGGTAGGTAGATACAAGAGATTAGTGTAGCGTTAGAATTTGGGTCAGATACAGCGCCAGGAGGTTCTGTTTCTATCTGCCTAGCTTCAGAGTACTTCACCATCTGCTAAGTGATGCGTTTCAATGTAAATGGTTTGTTCTGTGCTAGGTCTACTCTTTACTGCACAATGCTGTTCCTTCGATGCTATTAAAACCAGGATGTTAACAAAATATATGCTCAGTGGCAGACGGGAGTCCGCAGAAGTATTTCCAGAGGAGGGGTAGGGGGAGGCGCGTCGAGGTTGGAGTGCATGATTCTGAAACTGGCACTTTGTGTACAAATCAGCTGGTCAGTTACGAGGTGCATCAAGCTACAAGACCCTAACTCTATAAGCGCTACAACTGGTCAAAGCTAAGGTTTAGCAGTATTGTGAAGAATTCTTATCAGGAAGAGTATGAGTATACTGTGACGAATAAAAACTCTTCACTCCAAATTCCAGGGAGGGTTGGGGGCGATGGATGAAAGTGCCCCTTTGCCTCTCCTCCCCTCCCCACCTCCTGCCCTCCCCCTCCCCCACCCCCTACTGGACCCTGTGGCTGGCCCGTTCATTTTGAGAACCTTAGAGCTGCAGTAACCGTTCTGAGAAACTGTTCTAGATGTCCTTGCGCGTCGCTCTTACAACTCCAAACACCAGTGGGAATGGCGGTTATCGCTGAAACAACTGGTTTTCGGCTCTTATCAGTTTCTTCAGCTTCACTTTAACCTAATTGTTAAAGCCTGTCACAAAACCAATTCTTGTAAAAACCTATTTTCAGTCTTTAATTTACATTATTTCCTTTAAGTAAACGTAGAAAACGAACAAAGATTAAAAAATTTTGACTTTCTCAGTTTCTTCATTAATGGAATCAAAACGTTAAATTAAATACTTTATGGACATGGTGTCTGTTCTTTCGAACATGTCCGAAAGAACAGACACCATTGATGGCCTGCAGCCGTCTAGAACGAAATTAGAATTATATTAACACCGTCAGCTGCTCACGGGCGTCGATATATATCAACGAGGACATGTGAAAATGTGTGCCCCGTCGGGGACTCGAAACTGGAATCTCCTGCTTACATGGCAGACGCTCTGTCCATATGAACCACCGAGGGCACAGACGATAGTGTGACTGCAGGGACTATCTGGCTCACGCCTCCCGCGAGAATGACATTCTCCCCTTGTATGTCCAAACACTACATTCGTAGTGTCCCACCCCAACACACTAATTACTTGTGGAAGACATTCTTACCAAGTACCGTAAGAGTTCGGGGAATATGTGTGCATCTGCACAGAAGAAGAAGGTCATGACCGGTATTGCCAGAACTATATACTTATATGGATCGGTGTCTGTTCTTTCCGACATGTCTTCCACGAGTAATGAGTATGTTGGAGTGGGACACTACGAATGTAGTGTGTGGACATACAAGGTGAGAATGTGAGTCTCGCGGGAGGCGTGCGCGAGATGGTCCCTGCAGACGAAGTATCCGCTGTGTCCTCGGTGGCTCAGATGGATAGAGCGTCTGTCATTTTAGCAGGAGATCCCGGGTTCGAGTCCCGGTTGGAGCACACATTTTCACCTGTACACGTTGATATTTATCAACATTCGTGAGCAACTGGCGGTATTAATATAATTCTAATTTCTTTAAATTAAATAGTCAAATAAAACTTTGTCCGCTGTTCGCTGCTTCTCTCGAAATATGGCGAGTGCTTCTATACTACAGAAAACTACCAGTATTCTCCTATTGATTTTAGTTTTTAGTAGGTCTGCTCAAAAATTATATTGTAATCGGTTATCACAGCACTATGTGGGCATTACCCGTAGTCCAGCGATAAACGGTGAAAGCTGCGGCTGGAGGACTCTCTTTTTCGTTTTAATTTCTCTGTTTTCAAGGGCTACAAGCAGATAACGGCATACTACGTAGACACAGGCAGCAGATCAGGCACTTTCTATTTTTATCCCGAACTATGAATGATTTGTTAAATTTTAACTTTTTTCCTTGTATGATGTCGCAAGTCGACCAAATCGACCATTGTGCTTCACTCATACCGCATATCGTAAAATACACCCAGACTTCCAGATGGTGCCATTCTGTATTACAATTGACGTTCGACAACAGTGAGAAACTGTGTCAAGTCTCGCGCACTGCTTGTATAACAGGCACAATATTGTCTCAGCAATGCTGGACCAATCCATTTGTTGCTCGTTTCTGTCAGCAGTGTTATTAAAGTGGCATAGATCACTTTTCCCATTTTTCTGTAATAACGCAGTATTTCAAAGCTATGGAAATCTTAGGAATAAAAATTACTCGTTTTAAAAAAAAAGGTTTATTTGAAAACTAAAAATTTTACGACTGCTGTGGCTAATTGATATATCTGTTTTTTACGTGGTTATCAGGAAAAAATAAAAAGATACTTGTTATAACCGAGAGCAAACAGATACCGAAAGACACCGGTTATTCAGAACTAAAATACCGATATCGTTTTAACTGATCGGTTTTTCTATCTCTAAACTGCAGTGTCGCCATAGAAATGCGTGTCGTTACATCATTGTCGATAGCAACTTCGAGACATGTGAGTGTTTATGCGCAATATCTGCAAATGGAAACACGAAGAGGTAATAAGCACCTGAGCGATAGAATTTATTTCACGGTCAGAAAAGTCGAGTGACAGACAATACTTAATCACTCTAATAGAAATTATATGGAAATCTGTGTAAAGGAAAATTTCCAGTACTTTCGTGAATTCCAAAACTGAAGCAAATTCCGGGACATCAAGGTAACATAGTCTTATACGGATAGTATTCCACGACTAACGTAATTGACCCACATATTGTACTAGTATACGGATAATATTACACAACTAACGTAATTCACCTGAAACTAGGTACCAAGATGTAGTCGTAAACGGTTAGTATTACACGACTTACGTAATTCAGCTGAAGTTAATTACAAGCATGTTACTGCAGTATTCACTACTGTACATTTCCCCTTTCACCTGAAATTATTTACAAACATGCAGTCGTAAGTAGATGTGTTCACGACTAACGTAATTCACCTCAAATAATTTACAAACATGTTACTATAACATTCGCTACTACTCATTACGCTAATTCACCTTCAGCCACTAAGTGCAAGCGCAGATCACAGTTATGATACGTGCACCATCCAAAAATTTATCAAGGTAGTAACTCAACACAAATTACAAACGTCATTGTGTGCAAAATAAATAGCATACCTCATCAGAAGAACATGACGGGTTTGAATCATTCCCACCGCAAACGATTAAAAATTCAGGCTCGCACACAAGACCACTTGAAAACTAACCAGAAACTCAGCTTAGTTGTAGCTTCGGTGGCTATCGCCTTTTCTACATTTTCCCCCTAAACTAGATAATTATGAAACGTAAGCAACTACTCTAAAATATCTGCGGCAACGGCCTTGCCGCGGTGGTTACACCGGTTCCCGTGAGATCACCTAAGTTAAGCGGGCGTGGTCGGCACTTGGAAGGGTGACCATCCAGGTCGCCATGCGCTGTTGTCAGTTTTCGGGGTGCTCTCAGCCTCGTGATGCCAATTGAGGAGCTACTCGACAGAATAGTAGCGGCTTCGGTCAAAAATACCATCATTACGACCGGGAGAGCAGTGTGCTGACCCCACGCCCCTCCTGTTCGCATCCTCCACGGATGATGACACGGCGGTCGGATAGTCCCGTCCCAGTAGGCCACTCGTGGCCTGAAGACGGAGTGCTTACAAAGCAACTACTCTCTAGTGCATGGCCATACTACTGAGACCTTGATGATTGGTATCAACAGCAGTTGGCAGTACACAAGGTTGGCTTACGCCTACTGGCGAATTTTGTGATCTGTCGTAAGCCTGCGTAAACACGTAGGGCCTTCCGTCTTAAGTGCAAGGATATCCATTTTGTTTTCTGCCGCGCGACTTAAGTGGAATATTTCGTTATTTCTGAAATTTTATAGAAATATATATCGTTGTATGTCCTCTCCATCGGTACTGAATTTACTGTAAAATTATTTGCTCACTTTTCGAAACTTCCGTTCATGGTAAATCGATACTATTTGAAGCCGTGGTAGACACGAGTCTAGTGTGCTTCACCTTCAGCACCTTCTGCTTCAGTCTCGGTTCCTATGTCGCTGATTTCACAACGAACAGTTCGTTGTCTACTGAGTATACTGTCTATTGCACGACACTATCCCTCCCACGCTGCTAAATTTAGGTCGTCGGCAAAATATGAGTGCAGTGGCACAACGGCGTCCGCTGAAATTTCCCCAGGAGGTGGTGGGGGCATTGGTAGGGGTGGGGGTGTGTGTGGAGGTCTATTACTATGAAATTCACCCAGTCCAGACCGCCAAGGAAAAGAAACCTTGAGATTTGGAAAGGGTGTTGATCTTATACAGCTTATACTGCATATTTCGAAATTCCATCTCTAAGGGGGAGAAACAGGAAATGAAAGGATTTGTGAAACATGTAGCTATTAAGGTAATTTTGAAGCTAGACATACGAAAATTTGTATCTGGTTTCTAGGTCAGAGATAAAGAAATATGTGTTCCAGTATTATTGGAAATTTAACCTCTATGAGGTGAAATAGTGGGTGAACGTTTTATTTTGAGATCAATAAATATGGAAGAACTATGAAAGTATTTTTAAGGCTACACCTACGAAAACTGGTATTTGACTTCAAGGTTACTAATAAGAATATACGTGTTTCATTGTTTTTGGAAGTTCAACCCTTAAGGGGATGAAATAGAGTGAGCTGGTGCGTTTCTGGCGCCAGTTTCCATCGATCGTCATTTTGATCTTCGAGTCGCGGTGCAAAGGACACTGACACCTAACCGACTGTAGTAGTTCTCTGCGCGGCCCCACACCGCGCTTACACTGGACACAGTTACCAACAAATCGCCTGACATAGCGATATAGGTTGGGCCAAAACATGTGTTCCCGAACTCGGTTCAAGGTCTTGTGGAATCCCAAATGACCCCCGACCGCCGAATCATGAGTACCATGTTAACTCGTTCCTGTGGAATACAGACCTTCACTTCACCACGGTTGTCTCCCCCTTTACACAAGAGGCCCCGACAAAGGTAATAGCCAGTAACGACATCGCCATCCGCCAACTGCTGCCGAATCGGTCCCCACCTAGGATCCTCAGCCTGTTTGCTAGCTAAGTCGCAGAAGAAACCGGGTGTCTCGGAGAGAAGGAAATTCACCCCAAGATCCGGCTCCACGTGGCCCTTGCCTTCCCCAGACTCTGCCGCGAACATACGGCTGAGAGCGTCGGCCACTGATATGTCGAACCCGGAGATAAATCTTCTCATCTTAACTTCGGCATGATTTTTAGCGAACTTATTAATCAAAGTTTAAGGGCTGTCACTGGCCCAGTAACTCACGGAGGCTCATTTGTTCAGTTCAGTTGTATTGCTCACCTGTTCTCCAGATAAGGTTGTGTAGTTTATGTCTCAGAATATTGTCTGCCGTTGATGTGTGTTGTGTTAGAGATAACTGGCAGCGGTCAACGCTAGCATGCTAGGAGCAGAGCACCACGGGGGCAGAGAGATATTTAAGGCCATGTCCTCTCCTTTACATCTCGGGTTGTGTTGTCACTTTTGCGTGATTCCATCTTTCCGGTGGAGGATTATAGCATCCGAAATTCAGTTGCATTCCAAAGTTGAGTATATTTCTATGTCATTCCCTGCCTCGTGGATCTCTCGTATTGATTTGAATCTTTGGTCCGCTCGCGTCTATCGCTAATTCACACGAAATATTGAAGCAACCTCATTTTAGGGGTATTGTCATATGGTCATGTTCTAGTTGTAATCATTCTAATAATATTGTTGATTAATCAACTGAGTAAGCAAATTTGAAGATCGGTTTGGTCAAAATTAAAGCACCTCCTTAATTGTTTTAGTCATTTGTATATAGTTTTGTTTAGGAAAGTTGGCTAGCCAGACGTTAAAAAATCTGTGTTCTTAGGCTTAGTCTGTTTCTCGGCTGATTGGAAGTAATGAGAGTTCTGCTGCGAATTCTATGGGCATTTGCACTATTTAAGTAAAGCTTTACCTAAGTATATTTACCCAGTCATATTCAAATTTCAAGTTTTACGGGTCTTGTTCCGCTTAAAGAAATTTATTTATTATTTGTCCAACTGATCTGGCCTTGTAAGGTAGTCTCCTGTATTATTGTGATTGTGATTTTATAATGCTTTTGATTGTAATAAAATGTGTGACAATTACAACGGATTACTATTGTGATTTTGGTGTGTCACTACCATAACCCATTTCATAGAGGATGAAATGTTTCATGTAGTAATCAATTATGAAAGCATTTTTAAAGCTAAATATATGAAACCTGAATTTGGCTTTTCGGTTGAAGTAAAAAAAATACATGTCTCACTGTTTTTGATACATTCAACCAGTAAGGGGGTGGAATATAGGATGAAAAGTTTTATGAAAGTAGTTCAGTGTGAAAGAATTTTTAAAGCTAAATCTTTGAAAATTGTGTTATTGAAAAATACGTGTTTCACTGTTTTTGGAACTACAACCCCCAAGGAGGTGCAATGGGGGCACACGTATTCACTGACTCATCGCCTTGCAGCCCAACCTGCAATGTATACGAACTTGAAATTTGATGAAGGTGTAAATCTTACGCTGTAAGCATCATTTAAGAATAGATTGTTCGAGAGTGCTCAGAGCCATTTGAACCAACACCTGTCGGCAGCCGAGGGTTTCAATTAACTATCATTTATTCTAGAGAAGCTGCACGGTCGTCAGTGGCGCCTGTTCTTTCGAGAACAGTTACTATCTTCATATATATAGTTAAAGGCTACCCAGCCACTGACCGTCTGTGCGAATGGGCACAGGTTGCCCGAACTCATACGGGAATCGCCACCTCAGTGTGCGCTAGAAATGAGTGGATGGGCAAATACCTATTAGGTACATTACGTATGTAGATTGTGGACAGTTGGAAATGTGGGTCTCACGGGAAGCGCGCAAGGGATAAGTCCCTGCAGTCGTGCTATTCATTTGTGTCCTCGGTGGCTTAGATGGATAGAGCGTCTGCCGTGTGAGCAGGAGATCCCGGGTTCGAGTCCCGGTCGGGGCACACATTTTCAGCTGTCCCCATCCAGGTATATCAACAACACCTGTCGGCAGCTGAGAGTTTCAATTAATTACCAATTGTGAAGGTGATTCGATGAACCCTTTGCCAGGCACTTAAATGTGATTTCCAGGGTATACATATCGATGTAGATGAAAACTCGTCCCGTGGCGCACGTGCACAAAATAATTCATACTGCAGAATGCATGCAAACATACTCGCCGAAAATACTGACGAATGACGAGTGCAGGCTGCCGAGTGCTGCATATCCAGATTATTAGACAGATCGGCTTTTCCTGCCAAGAAGAACAGGGAATTGCTATCTAGGAACAATTCGAGCTAGAAGAAGGGTTGGTAAGTACTCCCTGAATTGCAGACTAAACGTAAATAACGAAAATACATTTTAGGTGAAAAAATTGGTCAAAACATAACCCTTGGTCCTCCATATTGGATTAGCCGTTTTGAATATTGAAAATCTAACTTCAGATTCGTGTTGATCGACGTTCAGAATACACTCCTGGAAATTGAAATAATCACACCGTGAATTCATTGTCCCAGGAAGGGGAAACTTTATTGACACATTCCTGGGGTCAGATACATCACATGATCACACTGACAGAACCACAGGCACATAGACACAGGCAACAGAGCATGCAAAATGTCGGCACTAGTACAGTGTATATCCACCTTTCGCAGCAATGCAGGCTGCTATTCTCCCATGGAGACGATCGTAGAGATGCTGGATGTAGTCCTGTGGAACGGCTTGCCATGCCATTTCCACCTGGCGCCTCAGTTGGACCAGCGTTCGTGCTGGACGTGCAGACCGCGTGAGACGACGCTTCATCCAGTCCCAAACATGCTCAATGGGGGACAGATCCGGAGATCTTGCTGGCCAGGGTAGTTGACTTACACCTTCTAGAGCACGTTGGGTGGCACGGGATACATGCGGACGTGCATTGTCCTGTTGGAACAGCAAGTTGCCTTGCCGGTGTAGGAATGGTAGAACGATGGGTTCGATGACGGTTTGGATGTACCGTGCACTATTCAGTGTCCCCTCGACGATCACCAGTGGTGTACGGCCAGTGTAGGAGATCGCTCCCCACACCATGATGCCGGGTGTTGGCCCTGTGTGCCTCGGTCGTATGCAGTCCTGATTGTGGCGCTCACCTGCACGGCGCCAAACACGCATACGACCATCATTGGCACCAAGGCAGAAGCGACTCTCATCGCTGAAGACGACACGTCTCCATTCGTCCCTCCATTCACGCCTGTCGCGACACCACTGGAGGCGGGCTGCACGATGTTGGGGCGTGAGCGGAAGACGGCCTAACGGTGTGCGGGACCGTAGCCCAGCTTCATGGAGACGGTTGCGAATGGTCCTCGCCGATACCCCAGGAGCAACAGTGTCCCTAATTTGCTGGGAAGTGGCGGTGCGGTCCCCTACGGCACTGCGTAGGATCCTACGGTCTTGGCGTGCATCCGTGCGTCGCTGCGGTCCTGTCCCAGGTCGACGGGCACGTGCACCTTCCGCCGACCACTGGCGACAACATCGATGTACTGTGGAGACCTCACGCCCCACGTGTTGAGCAATTCGGCGGTACGTCCACCCGGCCTCCCGCATGCCCACTATACGCCCTCGCTCAAAGTCCGTCAACTGCACATACGGTTCACGTCCAAGCTGTCGCGGCATGCTACCAGTGTTAAAGACTGCGATGGAGTTCCGTATGCCACGGCAAACTGGCTGACACTGACGGCGGCGGTGCACAAATGCTGCGCAGCTAGCGCCATTCGACGGCCAACACCACGGTTCCTGGTGTGTCCGTTGTGCCGTGCGTGTGATCATTGCTTGTACAGCCCTCTCGCAGTCTCCGGAGCAAGTATGGTGGGTCTGACACACCGGTGTCAATGTGTTCTTTTTTCCATTTCCAGGAGTGTATATATGTAACACTTAGTTGATGCAAATTGAAGTAATAATACAACTAAAAGTTTTCCCTAAACCTTAAACTTTTTTTTTTCGAGAAACGATTTTCTCTGAACGGCATGCAGCATAAACTAAAAATGGTTCAATCGCTTAACTTCTACATATCACCCCGAAAAGTACACACTTTTCTTAGGAGCTTATACCTATAATATATCACATTTGTTAATATTAACCAATTTTTGTTAAGGCATAAGGAGTGAAACAAACCCCCAAAGTTCGAATTAGGACCGTATCGTTAAATTTAAGGTTGTTTCATTGTGGTTAGTTATGAGCTCCCATAAATTTTATGTAATATCGACTGATGTTACCCATTTTTAATTTCAGAGAAGTATGAGATCCCATTAATTTAATGTGGTATCAACTGATGTTATCCATTTTAGATTTCAGGTAACATCTGAGAGGCCACACTGCACGCAGTCTGCGTACTACAGACTTGTAGGGCCTTGATCAAATCATGATTACCGCACCATTTTTTTTTACTGAAACTCTAAAATAAATCTCATAGTATGATCACTCGTAATTCCCAAACATATCCTTCGAATGTATTTTCATTGCCTCAAAAAAATTTCCAAATGTACCATTTTTTGCTCATTTGAATGAGAGCCTGGCCGTAACGACGGAATATAGTCACGAGATTTTTTTTTCGGAGACGATGTACGTTCGCGAGAAGAATTTCGTTCTGCGGGTGTCGATGTACATTCGACAGATATTACTGTGTGTGTGCTACTCAGTCGTGCCATTTGAGTGTACATCTTTGCATAGTTTTCCTTTTACGATGTAAATAGTGCCCAGTTCAGTTGCTAACTGACCAGTGAGTGGTTCTGAAGATGTGGGTTGTGCGGTGCGTTGGGTCTGCTATGACAACAACAGACTGGCGTGGTGCGATGGCAGAAGCACACACTAAGGGAGCTAGCTGTTGGGACGCCAGCGAACGATTTATGCCAAGTAAGACGAAGAGGACTATTCTAAAATTATGAGCCGTCTCAAAAGTGTTTATCATTAGTAAATCTTGTAGTTGAGACTGACAATCAATCTATAATAACTGACAGTTTTGCCTAGAGAGAGATACAGGAAATCCGCCCCCCCCCCCTTCCTCAATGAATTTTGATTGTGATGACAGGCCGATGGGTAGTGTAGCACGAGATCTAAGTTAGGTTGGAAGGAGGTAATTTGATTGAGAGTTGTTTATGCCAACGATTATGAATGCCGAGTAAACGTTGTGCTTGCAGATTGCCCTGTAGCGTAGCCTAGTGTTTCCGTCCGCGCCATGTTTAAAACACTTTCTCTAGCTGTGTACAAAAGTTGCACAACAGCCACGAAAACTACGTGTCTGCTGGGGGGGGGGGGGGGGAGGGGAGAGTCTACTATGTAACTTTCATTACAAATTTTAGTAACCGCCGAAACTAGGCGAAATAGAAGCGTAATTTTTACTAATTTCCGTTTGTGGGAAAATAGTGGTTCTCCTCTTTCGGCAGCAACTGTAATATCTAGGCGACTTATTAATTTTTTTTGTAACTCGGAATCATGATCTCAATAGACGCAAAGCTTTTTCTTACGTTACTTGATTCGTGGTCTATAGTAAACAATGCAACGTATTGGTCAATTCTTTGAAGTGTGACGTGTGTCTGCAATGTTCGTAAGGCCAAGTTTGTATATATTCGGTGTCTGTTCTTTTGGGCATATACTGTATAATTAAGGCGAGGAGGATAATATACAAGGAGCACGACATTAGCAGTCTGTGGAGAAATTGAGAATTTGGATCTGACGAACGGCATGCTCGGGCAGTTCGTGCAATTAGGTTGCCCACTGCGTAATTGGGACACAGTGATCATTGCATCTGCCTAGTAACCGGGAGACTCGGGTTCTAATCCTGGTGTGGCACAAATTTTCAACGGTGCCCATTGACTAAAGTCAGTGCCCATTGTCAGCTAATGTCATTGTTTCAGTCTTAAATCGTTTTTGGTTCACGAAACGTCGTTTAGCTCTTTCATGGATAACAACTTTGGAAAGCGTACAGGCTGTGCAGGTTATATTGATAATTGCTCGTCGTTAGTCCAAGGCAACTATAGCGATTTTTAAACACAGTTGTAGTGCGTATTAAGCCTACATACGTATTTGGGTCCTGTTTTTCTTTACCAAGAACTTCTTCGTAGGTAATTTCCCTATAGTGATTTTTTGTTTATTTATAGACTGCAGACTTGGATGAAATACTAAACACATATCCGAAGTTTCTGTTGATGCTGCAGATACTGTTTTACCTGTACTAGGTGCTCAAACTCATTTAATACTGAAGGACACAATTTGTCTCCACATTTAGCAATTTTTCATAATGTAGCTTCGATATATTTTTCTGTAATTCTTGTTTATATTTATTCTTAAAACACACTAACCCTTCCACCAATTATTCGATATGTGGTTTCATCCCTTTCGTAGCCTAGAGTTCGTAAACGGTCGATAATAATAATAATTTCCTTTCTCACTTTTAATTTCTGTTGAATCTCCAGTTTATGGTTTTTGCTAACCTGTTTCACGTTCTCAATTTTATTATTTTTATTTTTCTAGTTTTGTGAGTGGTAGCCAAATTTTCTTTGAATTCGGTTTTTAATTCTGAAATAGTAACAGTTAAAGGTCAAGTGAAGATGGCGATCTATTTGAGGAGAGTGGTTGGGATATTTTTCATATTAGAAGTACACAGGTCATGGAGATCCTTATCTATATAAAATTACTTCGAGTGCGATGTAGCCCATTCTCTTGTCATGATCTCGGCTGTATCGTAGCGCAGTGTCTCGGTTAGGTTGGAGATTTTGGTGGAGAGTTGCCGAAGTCAACGAAAGTGATTACGAAGTAAAGACTGTGCTAACAGAACGATCTGTAGCGTATTCCAAAACGTTCTTCGGGTCCTTTTAAAATCTCTTTTAATTGAAAAAATTTAAAGCTGCAAGATACAAACACACAAACTATTACGTAATACAGAAATCCGAGACTACTGTGGTGTACGTTGTGTACGTGTACTAATTTATTGTCAGTGAATATATATTTTTTACTCATTTGCCGGATTTCAGTTTTCCGCGTTTTGCGGCGAAAAACCTTTTCCTGTGAAGGGCCCATTAGCTTGTCGGTTATATTCGTGACTGTCTCGACGGTCAGTAATTTTATGTTAGTCTGTCCACCGGCGTCATTGTTAACATCTAATATAGTTTTAAGTATTAGGAAGGCTAATATTAAGGTAATTCACGAGTAGGTCTAATGATGAATAAAAAAATAGGAATGCCGGTAAGCTACTACAAACAGCATAATGAACGCATTATTGTGGCCAAGAAATGCACGAAGCCCACTCCTACCATAGTAGTACAAGTTTATATGCCAATTAGCTCCGCAGATGACGAAGATATTGATGAAATGTGTGATGAGATAAAAGAAATTATTCAGATAGTGAAGGGAGACAATTTAATAGTCATAGGTGACTGGAATTCGATAATAGGAAAAGGAGGAGAAGGAAATGTAGTAGCTGAATATGGAATGGGGTTAAGAAATGAAAGAGGAAGCCGCCTGGTAGAATTTTGTACAGAGCATAACTTCATCAAAGCTAACACTTGGTTCAAGAGTCATGAAAGAAGGTTGTATACGTGGAAGAGACCTGGAGGTACTGAAATATTTCAGATAGATTATATAATGGTAGGACAGACATTTAGGAACCAGGTTTTAAATTTTAAGACATTTCCAATGGCAGATATGGACTCTGACCACAATCTATTGGTTATGAACTGTAGATAAAAACTGAAGAAATGCAAAACGGTGGGAATTTAAGGAGATGGGACATGGATAAACTGACAGAACTAGAGGTTTTAGAGTGTTTCAGGGAGAGCATTAGGAAACGATTGACAGGAATGGGGGAAAGAAATACAGTAGTATACGGATGGGTAGCTTTGAAGCACGAAATAGTGAAGGCAGCAGAGGATCAAGTAGATAAGAAGACGTGGGCTAGTAGAAATCCTTGGGTAACAGAAGATATATTGAATGTAATTGATGGAAGGAGAAAATATAAAAATGCATTAAATGAAGCAGGCAAAAAGAAATACAAACGTCTTAAAAATGAGATCAACAGGAAGCGCAAAATGGCTAAGCAGGGAGGGCTAGAGGACAAATGTAAGGATGTAGAGGCGCATATCACTAGGGGTAAGATAGATACTGCCTAAAGGAAAATTAAAGAGACCTTTGGAGAAAAGAGAACCACTTGTATGCATGTCAAGAGCTCAGATGGAAAGCCAGTTCTAAGCAAAGAGGGGAAAGCAGAAAGGTGGAAGGAGTATATGGAGGGTCTATACAAGGGCGATGTACTTGAGGACAATATTATGGAAATGGAAGAGGATGTAGATGAAGATGAAATGGGAGATATGATACTGCGTGAAGAGTTTGACAGAGCAGTGAAAGACCTGAGTCGAAACAAGGCCCCCGGAGTAGACAAAATTCCATTAGAACTACTGACAGCCTTGGGAGATCCAGTCCTGACAAAACTGTACCATCTGGTGACCAAGATGTACGAGACAGGCAAAATACCGTCAGACTTCAAGAAGAATTTAATAATTCCAATCTCAAAGAAAGCAGGTGTTGACAGATGTGAAAATTACCAGTTTAATAAGCCACGGCTGCAAAATACTAACACGAATTCTGTACAAACGAATGGAAAGACTGGTAGAAGCCAACCTCGGGGAAGACCAACTTGTATTCCATAGAAATACTGGAACGCGTGAGGCATTGCTGACCCTACGGCTTATGTTAGAAGATAGATTAAGGAAGTTCAAACCCACGTTTCGAGCATTTGTAGACTTAGAGAAAGATTTTGACAATGTTGACTGGAATACTCTTTCAAATCCTGAAGGTGGCAGGGGTAAAATACAGGGAGCGAAAGGCTATTTACAATTTGTACAGAAACCAGATGGCAGTTACAAGAGTCGAGGGGCATGAAAGGGAAGGTGCGGTTGGGAAGGGAGTGAGACAGGGTTGTAGTCTGTCCTTGAAGGTATTCAGTCTCTTTTTGAGCAAGCAGTAAAGGAAAGAAATGAAAAATTCGGAGTAGGAATTAAAATCAATGGGGAAGATATTAAAACCTCGAGGTTCGGCGATGACGTAATTCTGTCACAGACAGCAAAGGACTTGGAAGAGCAGTTGAACGGAATGGACAGTGTCTTGAAAGTGGGGTATAAGATGAACATCAACAAAAGCAAAACTAAAGGAATGTAGTCGAATTAAGTCGGGTGATGCTGAGGGAATTAGATTAGGAAATGAGACACTTAAAGTAGTAAAGGAGTTATGCTATTTGGGGAGCAAAATAACTGATGACGGTCGAAGTAGGGAGGATATAAAATGTAGACTGGCAATGGCAAGGAAAGTGTTTCTTAAGAAGAAAAATTTGTCAACATCGAGTATAGCTTTAGGTATCAGGAAGTCTTTTCTCAGAGTATTTGTGTGGAGTGTAGCCATGTATGGACGTGAATCATGGACGATAAACAGTTTGGACAAGAAGAGAATAGAAGCTTTAGAAATGTGGTGCTAGAGAAGAATGCTGAAGATTGGATGGGTAGATCACATAACTAATGAGGAGGTGTTGAATAGAATTGGGGAGAAGAGAAATTTTTGGCACAACTCTACTACAAGAATCGATCAGTTGGTAGGACACGTTCTGAGGCATCAAGGGATCACCAATGTAGTATTGGAGGGCAACGTGGAGGGTAAAAATCGAAGATGGAGACCAAGAGATTCAGAAGGATGTACGTTGCATTGGGTATTGGGAGATAAAGCTTGCACATTATTTAGTAGCATGGAGAGCTGCATCAAACCAGTCTCTGGACTGAAGACCACAACAACAACAATATGAAGGTATTTGTCTGATGTGTAACTTTCAACAGAAGTGGGACTGAGAAGAGGGTTAGATTGGATTATATGTACTTTCCGTTACAATTGATCCATAATGAGGAGATACTCAATGGGAAACTAATATGCTAATTTACCTTCCACAGTTTGCAAGTGGACTGATCATGAACGTGGAATGTAAATTTAGACACACTTTTGATTGTACTCGCATTATTTGATCCCACACCCCTCTATCTCTCTCACTCACACTCAATCGCGCGCGCGCTAGTTCTACTAAAAAATTCAGTTCACTAATGGTGTCGGAGGAGATGGTTAGCACTAAATCCTTTAGGCTCCTCTTAAACTGTAATTTGTCAGTAGTAAAGCTTTTTAAGGCTGCTGGCAAGTTATTGAAAAATTCGTTTTCCTGAATGATGGACACTTTCGTGCACCAAAGTAATTAACTTCCTAATTTTTGTGGAGATTATTCACGTTTCTAGTAATGACTTCATGAAATGAACTGTTGATTTGAAAATATTCATTTGTTCTTAAAGACAGATTTCACGGGGAGAACGTATCTTCTATCTCCACCATGTTATATTGATCTATTTCCATGTCCCTTATCTCAAGCTGTGTTATATTAACGGTAAAACGCAAAACATTTCTTACATGCATCTCCTCTATTTTACAACAAGCTGACTATTTTTCTGGAATAATATATTAATAGTGTAATTTTGGAAAAATTTAGAAAGACACGTTTTGAGGCCAAATTTCAGAAATAAAAAGACCACAGTGTTCTTTATAATACAGCTAGGAAGCATTAAAAAATATTACTTCATGCCCTCGAGTAAGACAACTGATTGTTAGAATTCCATGGTTCTGGGATAAATGGTTTGAGAGGAAAGGTACATTTAGTTAGAAAAGTTACGGAAAATTTAAAGTTGTATTGCACTTAACAACGTACATGCACTCATTTAAATTCATAGTTTCTTTCACTGCATGTTCATAGATGTCTCTGCCGTGCACTGTAAAGTTTTTTTTTTTTAATTTTTTAGATGGCTCGTAAAGCTTTTCGTTCCTTTCCAATAGTACATATGCCGTACAAAAACATAACATTTGTTTAATGATATTTACTATTTTATTTCTTGCAAGTCTTCTAGAACTTCTCTCGAAAACTTTGTGGGTAGATCTTGGCATTTGTTTTGTTCAGAAACGAAAAACACCCATGATACGTTATTACTGTAGCAAACAACTGACTACGAGACAAGAAAAAATGTATTCAATAGGTGAAAGCTCAAAGCAACGGGAAAAGATGTCCCTAGGCTTATCATCTCAAAGAAGAGCTGTCACAGAGAAACAAGTGGGAATGTCTTGCATAGCAAGCTGCCATTTAAACCGACATTTAAGACCTTCAAATAAGGATTTGGACTAAAATGCTTTTATATTCGCACTAAGTGTAAATCAAACTGGTACAATCACCAATAGAAAAAATCTTATTTTCATTCTGCTCTTCGGAATAAATATATTGCGAATCAGTAGTTAAATGCCTGGTTCCCCAAACAGGAGACGACTAGAAACTTTCGAAATGTGGTGGTGTAGAAGAATGCTAAAAAAGTTTATATCGAATAGCTGATGGGGAGATACGAAAACAGATTAGGGAGCAGAGAAATTAATGGCACAACTTGACAGAAAGTAGCGATCGTGGGCAAAGGGCGTATTTCGATTCCACCCGTCCGCTTTGACCCATGACGGTCATTAGTTAGCGTTTCGAAGGATACCAGTGGCCTTATTAAATGTTAACTGTGATTGCCTTCGTTTCTAGAGCAATTTATAATGATCGTTAACTATGATTTTTTTCGTAATATATCGTGATGAACGATGGGAGGAACCCGAGAGCACAGCTTAAATTGTCGTTAAAGAAACGAGTAGCAATTGTATTTTTATCTTTCTTATCCGACATGTTGGGGAACCCAGGGTAGAATTGGGTACAAAGTTGAAAACTTTGATTAAATGTAAAAAAATTGATAAATAAGAGTGTTACCACTTTCTATATGAACACCTTATGATATATTAATCACAAAAATACAAGAACATTGCTATAAAATAAAACAACAATATTTTTCACTCAAAAATAGAAATGTATGTCATTTGCCCCATTCTGCCCCGTGCACGCGGCAGAATGGGGTGGTAAGTACAAGTGATTACAAAAACGTATAAAATTATCGGAAATGCAGAAAATATTGGCTTTCTCGGTATTTATTTAGTTTAATGTGAATATTAATGTCAAACTACAGTTTTCATGTATTGTATCCTTTTCTTAAGGCTTTTTACAAAATTCACACACGAGGAGACACTCATAATCTTAGCTATCTATTCCTGCACAAGAATCGTGTGTCCATTTTTTGCACGTGGAACAAGCGACCAAAGCTTCAACTGATTTTGGATAAAACCCACCACAATATAAACATTCACAGTCAGAACTTTCCTCATAATCACTCTTGTTAGTATTGTATTCTCTCTCCTTTTTTCCATTTATCTTCAGGCCCTTTCTTTCTTTTTTGAATTCTTAATTATATTCTCTTTCGGAAATAGTTTTTTCTTTGCTCTTTCTTCTTTAGCAGAGTTATTTTTCTATTTTTCCTAATAACGGCTTTTAACTCTTTTTTTGTACGGCGAATCAGTTAAAACAACGGTCTTCCCCATCTTCAGTTTCGCTCTTTTCTTGCTTTCGTTAACTTTTCGCAAGGGCATCAGAATTTCAGGTGAAATATGAAATGAGGAGGTCGTGTTGTCAGTTGTCATCCAAGAGCACCCAAGATTAGAACAATAGCCCCAATAACTTTGTCATTCTTAGGCGGCAGTTCATTGTTACAATTCGCTGAAACCTCGCCCGCTTGATTATCGAGCCCGTTGGCGTCGTCTTTTTAGCTGGTGTGCTAGGTGGAGGCAATTACAATTGTTCAGATATAATAACCTCTTTATCTGACGGCCTATCACGTCCGATGTCAGTTGTGTCTGCCGGGAGGAAATCTGCATCGGTGAATATGGATGGGTCCGTGGGCCATATTCTAGTAGCTTCGAAACCTTTAATAGCGGTTTTCATAGTTGCACTTTAGACGAAAGCTGAAGCAAAAAGCGTTGAAATTTGAAAGATAGTTACGAATTTCCCTGCGTGGCTTCGTAGCCATTTTCGAAGCTGATCACTATAACGAAGGCTTAAAGGCTTCATAAAACAAACATCAAGCGGCTGAAGTCTGTTAAAGCAATGTGGTGGTAAAGCTAGCAACGAAACGCCACTCTCCCTCGCCTAGTCCATAACGTCAGTGTTCGTGGTATATACTGAGTGGCCATCTAAGGAGAACTGGGAAGTGCTTTGATGCCTTAGAAAATTCTACAAATTTTCGAAACCATACAAAGAACGACTCTGTGGCCATCCATGCGGTGCTGTGGACCTCAGCGCAACCTCCTGCTGCCAGTCCTAACTCGAATTCTTTCTGCTTCTTCTTTCGTGGAAAAATAAGCGTAGGAGGCATGTAAGCTCCGCTTGCTGACGTACTAATGAGGCAGGTTGCAGTTTCGCCCCTTTCTGCAGATGTTAACGAACCTACTTGACATTTCCTCCTGCAAGCTGTGATCTTCGATTGTTTTTTACGATTAACCGAAACGCCTGTTTCATCACAGTTAGATTTTTGAGAAGTCATTAGTTTGTGTTTGTCAGTTACATTTGTTAGCAACGAAAAAAACCTATCGATAGCTACCTTATTAAAACCCATGACTCTTGCACCAGATGTTGCTTCGGGTTTGCGAACAAACCCGCATTTGCTTCTTCATTGTTTCATGATGTAATAAACATTTCGTCTTGTATTGCTCGAAATTTTCGAAAAAGTATCTGGGAAACGTGCAAAATTTGAAATGCAAAACTGTGCACCTGCCGAAATACGAGTGCGTATACTCATTTCAAACAATTTTCCTAAACCGCTTCTGATACGCTAGAGGTTACCGCACAGTTAACAGCAATTGTAGTTGACCGTTTGCCTGTATCGTATAAAGTACGGCCAGTAAAATATTTTTGTAGGGAGGACACATCATCTCATCTTGAATGGAGGTTCATCTGTACGTGTAAAAGTAGCCACGTGTGCCACAGGGAAGTGTGTTGGGAGCCTTACCTTTCATGTTGTATATTAACATTACAGATAATATAAGTACGCTTACATATTTCGAATATGGTGCAGATATCGATATTGAGGTAAAAAAGTTCGTGGGAAGCGATATGCACATACAGGGGATAGGAAAAATAATGTGAACACCTATACTTACATCTACATGGATACTCTGCAAATCACATTTAAGTGCCTGGCAGATGGTTATTGAAACCACCTTCACAAGTCTCTATTATTTCAATCTCGTATAGCACCCGGAAAGAATGCTCACCTGTATCTTTCCGTACGAGCTCTGATTTCCCTTATTTTATCGTGGTGATCGTTCCTCCCCACGTAGGTCGGTGTCAACAAAATATTTTCGCATTCGGAGGAAAAAGTTGGTGATTGGAATTTCGTGAGAAGATTACGTCGCAACGTAAAACGCTTTTCTTTTAATGATGTCCAGCCCAAATCCTGTATCATTTCTGTGACACTCTCTCCCATATTTCGCGATAATAGGAAACGTGGTGCCTTTCTTTGAACTTTTTCGATCTAATGCGTTACTCCTATCTTGTAAGGGTCCCACATCTCCCAGCGGTATTCTAAAAGAGGACGGACAAGCGTAGTATAGACAGTCTCCTTTGTAGGTCTGTTATGTTTTCTAAGTGTCCTGCCAATAAAACGCAGTCTTTGGTTAGCCTTCCCCACAAAATTTTCTGTGTGTTCCTTCCAATTAAGTTGTTAGTTATTGTAATACCTAGTTATTTAGTTGAATTTACTGCAACTTCTCTGATAGTGATTCGTCTATTCTGCTTCATCAGGGATCTTGCGGGGTCAGTAACGACCCGATTTGCGGATATTGAGGTCGTACCTTAACTGGCTTCTGTCTTCATTGATTAGCGGCTACCTTTGAAATGGTTGTACCACTCCTTTAGCCGTGTAGTACCCATTACTTCGTCTACAAACACACGATGGTTTCAACTTGAGAATCGCCAAGCTTGAAGCCTAATGTGATGCAACGACGTCATTTTGCTCACATTAATCCAACGTGTACCACTTACAAGTGTTCCGAAGTAGTGGAGAAAATCAGGTATGCGTGCTATGTTTGCCTGAAAACATGAGCGCACGCACGCCCTTATAGCATTGTCGATTTCAACAATTAAAAAAGGTCGGATATTTTTTGAACAGCACTCGTATATAGGCCGTCGCTGGTGATGTCGAAAGAGCAAGATACCCCTAGCTACGCCAGTTGTATAGGTAGTTCTCAATGGAGCGGTCTATTGTCCGACGAATCTCCATAACAGCTCCGAACGGAATACCCCAAAGTTCGTCCTTCACGTTAGGAATCAAGCTGACCTCACGAGGGCACAAGTCCAGGGAGTGTGGTGAGTGGTGCAGCGCTTCCCATCCACATATACCGACCAAATCAGTCACGACTTGAACCAAGCGTGCCCGAGCACTGTCCTGCAAAATGAAGGGCGCGTCCTGCAGAAAGTGACGCCGCTTCTTTCTCTCAGTTGTTTTTCTTCTTTGTAACACAGTCTGTTTCGTTTTCGAGACTAAACCGCTTAACAGATATTGATCAAATTTGGCATGGAGATAGTTTGAACCCTAAGAAAGAACATAGCCCGCTGGAGAAAGCAAGAAATGTTTTTTTTACATCAGTGAACGTAAACTACATTAAAACTTACTTATTTTGGTGTATAACTTACGAATTCTATAATGTATAAGTACTTCAGTAGTCGCCGCGCGGGATAGTCTCCCAAACGAAATTACTCCCACGTCCGAGGTCTTTCAATATCACTTCTCCCATTCCGCTTGTAGTTCTGAATCTTTTGGGGAAGTCTGGGACTTAGCATTCTTACCAGTCTTCACGATATTTTTGAATTTTTTAGTTTCTGTTGAAAATACTTAATTTTTCTCATTTTTGTCTAGTATCTTCATTTCTAATCATTTCTTGTTCTGCAGCCCATCGAATTTCTAAGGAACCTCGTCTCTGCTGTGTGTGTGTTTTTTTTTGTTTTAACCATGTTTTCGCTTTCATAGCATAACACAGGAACCGCGACCACTTTATAGAATATCGGGACAACCTCTTTTTGTACTTTATTACCCAATGTTCCGATAATGGTGCCACAGACAGCTTAGAATTTGTGTAATTTATTTTCAGTATGAGTAAAAATCTGATTTTACAGCGTACCCTAAATGAAGGATTAAGAAACCTGTTCTAAAGCAGGATTATCCAAAACTAGTTCTAATCTGACTGAATATTTTCCTCGAAGTGCACTTATTTTCGTTTTATTACTAGAAATTTTAAAGTTACATTTGTTGCATATTTCGTTCAGGTGGTATACAGATCTTTGGAGGTCATTTCATTCACTTGAATCATGTCATCTACAAACAGAAGCACAATCAGGTATTTCTCATTCGTTATCCCAATTCCTTTTGTCTTCTCGTAGTTCATGCTATCATTTATGAAGAATGAAGTCAATGTAAATACTAAAAATGCTGTCATAATTTACTCATTTAAATGTATACCGAGCGAGCTGGCGCAGTGGTTAGTACACTGGATGATGATGATGATGATGATGATGATGATGATGATTGGTTTGTGGGGCGCTCAACTGCACGGTCATCAGCGCCTGTACAAAGCCCCAACCTTTACACAGTCCAGTTTTGCCACCTTCACGAATGATGATGAAATGATAAGGACAACACAGACACCTAGTTCCCGGGCGGAGAACGCAAACCAGCCGTGAATCAAACCCGGTATCCCATGATCCAGAGCAGCAACGCTAGCTTCTAGACGACGAGCTGTCAACTAGCACACTAGACTCGCATTCAGGAGGACGACGGTTTAAATCCGCGTCCGGCCATCCTGATATATGTTTTCCGTAATTTTTCTAAATCGCTCCAAGCAAATGCTGGAATGGTACCTTTGAAAGGGCACGGCGGACTACTTTTACCCTTCCTTGACGCAGTGCCAGCTCCTGCTCCGTCTCTAATGACCTCGACATCGGTGGCGCATTAAATACAATCCTCCATCCGTCCTTCATTTAAAGGCATAGGTTTAACGCAATAAGTCGGGCGTTAAAATTTAAAAACTGCCTACTCGTCTAAGGCAGCATAATTTCATGGCGCGCAAATTATCGAGACTATACTGACCGAGCATTTGTGAAAGTTTTGAAACTTTGCGAAACTTTTTTTCCCTCTGCCATCTCTGACAGAATGATGAAAGGAAAAAAGACTTTTATCACTTCTACATGTTCGCTCTTCATGCAGTAAGGTGTCAGCATCAGGCTTGATGTTTCACTTTATTATTTCTTTACTACTCACTCTATTCGCAACACATTTGTCAGACAGTATCCACATACATCGCCGAATGTACCTGAAAATTATAGCATTGTACAACACCTAGTTCAGTACATAAACATTGAGATGTTATCGAAAAACTAGCTTCTCTTAAAACAGAGCGTCTTCAACTGCAAAGGGCTATGCTTCTTCAGGTCAAGTATTTAACACGTTAACTGATACGGAATGTAAACGAACTTCTGAAAGTGGTTTACATATGGGACTTCCAGTCTTCAGATAGCAATTTGGAGGGGAGAAGGGGGTGGTGGCTACGCGGTCTATTTGGAACTTCAGTCTTTCCGCAAATGATGCAGTTGTCTGCAATGAAGTACTGCCTGAAAGAAGCCACGCCCTCATAAGATTTCAGTGTAATGCAAAGCATGACAACTCGGTTCAAATGTTCCCGAAATGTAAAATTGTTCGTTAACGAGTATAGCGTCAGCGAGTCAAATTCGCAATCGCTCAACCCACACGAATACCTGGGTGTAAAAATTTCCGGAGATTTGAAATGGAACCGTCACATAGTCGGAGTCTTAGGGAAAGACGGTGGCAGGCTGCTATTTATTGGTAGAATTCTAGGAAAATACAATCAGTGTACAAAAGAAATTGCTTAGAAATCACTCTGCGACCCATCCCCCAATATTGCTCGAGATTCTTGGATCCTAATCAGGGGATACTGAATGTATACAGAGAAGGGCAGTACGAATGGACACAGGTTTTTCTTGACCCGTTGAAGAGTGTCACAGAGTTTCTGATCAAATTGAACTGGCAGGCACTTGGAAATTGACGTAAAATATCCCGAGAAAGTCTACTTACGTCAGTTTCCAAGCGGCTGCCAGTTCAATTTGATCAGAAACTCTGTAACACTCTCCAACGGTTCAAAAAAACCTGTGACTATTCGTACTGCCCTTCTCTGTATACATTCAGTATCCTCTGATTAGGATCCAAGAATCTCGAGCAATATTGGGGGATGGGTCGCACGAGTGATTTCTAAGCAATTTCTTTTGTTCGCTGATTGTATTTTCCTAGAATTGTACCAATAAATTGCGGCCTGCCACCGTCTTCCCCTAAGACTGCGATTATGTGACGGTTCCATTTCAAATCTCCAGAAATTTCCGTAGGAATCCTTAACTGTTGAATATAGGCGAATGGTAGTCAATAGAGGGAATGACTGCGAATGCACGTTCGATTTGCGATGCAAACTAAGCCTAATAATATTCCCGGTGCGAGATGTAGTTGGCAGCTCTGTAAATGCTGACCGGTGAGTCGCTTAAAGCCCAGGCAAAGTTAATCTCGGAGGGACACATCACGCTCTCAACCGATTAAGCATATCCCCTAAGGGTGTTCTAGAGCCTGTGACTAGTGCATTGAATATAAATACGGAAAACTGCAACAACTCACATTTTGAAGTATTTTTAATTCCATTAACTAGTTTTGTAACCTTTTAAGACTCATTTTCAAATGTGGCACACAGAATTTCCGTCTTTATTTCGGTAGAGTGATGCCGGGTACTGGCTCTCTGACAGGGAGACAGAGAACTCTTTAATGTATCGCCATGAGCGACTGTTACATGGCGACATGTGTCGAAAAACCAATTCTTCCACTTACCGTGGCAATGTGGGCGGTATTGCAGTTAATATCCACCTGGCTACTGCCATTTTAATTGTGTATTGGCCACAGATAAATCGCCTTTCAAATTAAATATAAATACGAAATTTCTCGATCACCATAAGGTTTACTACTGATGTACATTACAAAGATGTTCAATTAAATGAATAGCATACTTTGCTCAGAAACAGTCTTTTGATTTTTGTGCATATAACACGAGGGCGTGCTGAGAAGTAGTGACTCCAAATGTTTTATTTGAAAACTCTTAAGCTTTCGAGTTAAAAAACGTTAGTAACATTCTACATTTTTATTCCACATATCTGTAGTCCTCTGCTGCTAGAGAGCTCCGATTTGTACCGTGTAACATAGCGGTGTGTGATGTAACTGTTGCGGTGCGTGAGAAACAGCTCAGAAAACTGAAAGCACGAACTGGAAGAGTTGGTCCGCACGTGGAACACCCTCCTCTTCAGCATTACAACGCCGAACTACAGCCGAGCGCTGCGACGTCTGCAGCACTCCGATGCCGTTCGTTCACTGCCGTCGATTCACCTCCACACAGCCCCGACTTGGTCCCATCCGATTTTCATCTGTCTCCAAAACTTGAGGAACACATTCCAGGACTTTTATAGTTCGAAGCCGTGCAAGCAGAGGTGAGGTTGAGGCTCTGTTAGCATAGTCAAATATATTACTGTGACGGTATCGACAAAATCAACATTTTGAAAATGAGACTACGTAATCCGATGACTACAGCTTCAGTGCGCTGCAGCTGGAATTTGTTAACTCAAGTAAATACTTGAGTGCATAAATTTGTAGTGGTATGAAATGGAACGATCACATAAGCACAGTTGTAGGTAAAGCGCGTGCGGTTCATTGGTACAATACTGCGGAATTGTAATCAGTACCAGATAGGACGAACAGGGCATATTGAACTTAAACAGTAAAGGGCAGTAAAGAATGCTCACAGGTTTGTTTGACACATAGAATGTCACGAAGGTGTTCAGAGAACTGAACTAACAGACAGTTGATGATAGACACACACCATCCCGTGGAAGAGCAAAGTATCGCGAGGAGACCAACTTAGAAAGTTTCTAGAACCGACGTTACATGATGAATGTAGGAATGTACTGAAACCGCCTACGTATCGTAACTGTAGGAAGCGTGGAGACCAGATTAGACTAAGCACAGCACGCACAGAGGCTTTTAAGCGTCACATTTCGCACGCTCCATACACCAGTGGAGTGGGAATAAGTCCTGATAACTGGTATAATGGCAAGTTACATCTGCCATGCAATTCACGGTCGTTTGTAGAGTACAAATTATAAGCTGCCTATTTTTTGTTTAAATTTGGATTACAAGAAAATGGGCGTCTTGCAAAATGTCCTAAATAAGTCTCCTCTTGTTCACCACCACCACCACCACCACCACCACCACCACCACCAGTTTTCTGCCCTAGGGCAGGTCTTCACATGTAGCTCTCGACGCAGTCCCATCATTTGATACCCTCTTGTTTTCTCACAACTATTTTCTGTCCTTACACTGTCAACCACTTGGTATGTTCTGCGTTTTCTTCTTCTTCCATTCACTATTCCCTCCATACCATCCATCAATAAACAATCTCTTCTCATTCAGTGTCCATGCCAATTGTGTTTCCTCATCCTGCTACCTTTAAAATTTCTCTCTGTTCTCCCACTCAACACCACCTAATTTCTCACTGTGCCTGCCTATTTTATCCCCTATCAACGCACCCACAATAAAGCCTCCTGTTATGAAACGTCTTGTTGGCAATTGTTATACGTGTTTTCACCTCCTTATTACTTCCAATGTCGTCCATAATAGCGCGTCGCAGTTATCTAAAAACACTAAATTGTTCTGTATCTTCCTGCCTAACATTATAGTTGTTCTTACTTTTCTTGCACTTACCACCGGACACTTTGCCTTTTTCTTATTATTTCTCATTCCAATTTACTCACGTCTCTTGTTTAATTTTTTTAACATTTCAGTCATACTTTTCTCGCTCTCTGCCAATAACACCATATTCTCCTAACAACAACCAGCTCCCCTCTATTTCGTTTCAAACGTTTTTGAATGACCTGCTACAAATATATTTACACGCTAAGGAAAATGAACGTATCCCGGAGGAATTACCCCAGTGCGATGGAAATACACTCCTGGAAATTGAAATAAGAACACCGTGAATTCATTGTCCCAGGAAGGGGAAACATTATTGACACATTCCTGGGGTCAGATACATCACATGATCACACTGACAGAACCACAGGCACATAGACACAGGCAACAGAGCATGCACAATGTCGGCACTAGTACAGTGTATATCCACCTTTCGTAGCAATGCAGGCTGCTATTCTCCCATGGAGACGATCGTAGAGATGCTGGATGTAGTCCTGTGGAACGGCTTGCCATGCCATTTCCACCTGGCGCCTCAGTTGGACCAGCGTTCGTGCTGGACATGCAGACCGCGTGAGACGACGCTTCATCCAGTCCCAAACATGACCAATGGAGGACAGATCCGGAGATCTTGCTGGCCAGGGTAGTTGACTTACACCTTCTAGAGCACGTTGGGTGGCACGGGATACATGCGGACATGCATTGTCCTGTTGGAACAGCAAGTTCCCTTGCCGGTCTAGGAATGGTAGAACGATGGGTTCGATGACGGTTTGGATGTACCGTGCACTATTCAGTGTCCCCTCGACGATCACCAGTGGTGTACGGCCAGTGTAGGAGATCGCTCCCCACACCATGATGCCGGGTGTTGGCCCTGTGTGCCTCGGTCGTATGCAGTCCTGATTGTGGCGCTCACCTGCACGGCGCCAAACACGCATACGACCATCATTGGCACCAAGGCAGAAGCGACTCTCATCGCTGAAGACGACACGTCTCCATTCGTCCCTCCATTCACGCCTGTCGCGACACCACTGGAGGCGGGCTGCACGATGTTGGGGCGTGAGCGGAAGACGGCCTAACGGTGTGCGGGACCGTAGCCCAGCTTCATGGAGACGGTTGCGAGTGGTCCTCGCCGATACCCCAGGAGCAACAGTGTCCCTAATTTGCTGGGAAGTGGCGGTGCGGTCCCCTACGGCACTGCGTAGGATCCTACGGTCTTGCCGTGCATCCGTGCGTCGCTGCGGTCCGGTCCCAGGTCGACGGGCACGTGCACCTTCCGCCGACCACTGGCGACAACATCGATGTACTGTGGAGACCTCACGCCCCACGTGTTGAGCAATTCGGCGGTACGTCCACCCGGCCTCCCGCATGCCCACTATACGCCCTCGCTCAAAGTCCGTCAACTGCACATACGGTTCACGTCCACGCTGTCGCGGCATGCTACCAGTTTAAAGACTGCGATGGAGCTCCGTATGCCACGGCAAACTGGCTGACACTGACGGCGGCGGTGCACAAATGCTGCGCAGCTAGCGCCATTCGACGGCCAACACCGCGGTTCCTGGTGTGTCCGCTGTGCCGTGCGTGTGATCATTGCTTGTACAGCCCTCTCGCAGTGTCCGGAGCAAGTATGGTGGGTCTGACACACCGGTGTCAATGTGTTCTTTTTTCCATTTCCAGGAGTGTAGATACATTTGATGTACCTGTAGGGGCAAATGAATGATTACAGTTCCAGAAAAAACTGGATGATTAATTCAAGAGAAAGAGCTTCACAAATTGATTTGTCGATAACGTGTTGGTCCACCTCTGGCCTTTGCGCGGGCATCATCAAAATTGCGACCTGCTTTAAAGAGCCCGCACATTGTGCTCCAAACGTTCAAAATTTGTGAGAGATGTGGCAATCTTGCTGAGCAATGTATTGCCTGGCATGTACAAAGACAAACACGTAGATACTATTTCCGTGTGTGGTGCGTAAATTGTCGGCAGGCACCTCACTCAGTGTCCCGCGCAGAGTTCAAGCCGCCATAGAGACAAAGGGTGGACACACTGCATATTGAAGTGCACTAATAGGTGCCTGTACACTTACTGATAGGATAGTCTATTTCGAGATGTTAGCAGAGGCCAGAAGTTGGAGCATTTGGCTTTCCGCTTAAAGCTTACGTGGGACGAGTCGTCGTATCTCTAGAAAGAGACACCTCTGGCAACACTAGTTGAAAGTGGCCTTCAAACTAACCATGCTGCGCTCTCTACCTCCGGTTATTCTCGTGGCCGTCAGAGCTGCCGCAGCCAAGACGACCCTGGGTAAACGCTGCGGACGTCTGCAGTGGGGCCCACGACCTGTCACGAATTATGGAATGTATTCGCAGATACCAATCGTAATACGACAACGGCTATACAATTTACTGGAAACGTGTGCTACAACTATTTCAAACATGTTGGTAACGCTGTCACTTTGACAAGTAATTTGTTACACTGAAGAGCCAAAGAAATACCATGTAGGGCCCCCGCGAGCACGCAGAAGTGCCTCAACACGCCGTGGCATGGAATCGACTAATGGCTGAAGTCGCGCAGGAGGGAACTGACATCATGAATCCTGCAGAGCTGCCCATAAATCCGTAAGAGTACGAGGGAACAGAGATCTCTGATCATCGCGTTGCAAGGCATCCCAGATATGCTCGATAAAGCTATACAATTTACTGGAAACGTACAGGATGTTTGGGGAGTTTGGTGGCCAGCGGAAGTGTTTAACCTCGGAAGAGTGTTCCTGCAGCCACTCTGTAGCAATTGTGGTTGTCTGGGGTATCGCATTGTCCTGCTGGAATTACCCACATCCGTCGGAATGCACAATGGACATGAGTGGATGCAGGTGATCAGACTCGATGCTTACGCCCGTGTCACCAGTCAGAGTTGTATCAAGACGTATCAAGGTCCCACATCACTCCAAATGCACACGCCATACAACGTCACAGAGCCTCCACCAGCTTCAACAGTCCCCAGCTGACATGCGGGGTCCATGGAGTCATGATGTTGTCTTCATACCCGTAAACGTCCATACTCACATTTTAAAGTGAGACTCGTCCAACCACGCAATTTGTTTCAAATCATCAACAGTCCAATATTCATACCGATAGGCCCAAATGAGGCGTAAAGCTTCGTGCTGTGCTGTCAGCAAGGGTACATGAGTGGGCCTTCGGCTCTGAAAGCCCATATAGATGATGATTCGTTGAATGGTTCGCATGCTGACAGTTGTTGATTGTCAAGCATTGAGATTTCCTGTAATTTGCGGAAGGGTTGCACTTTCGCCACGCTGAACGATTCTCTTCAGTTCCCATTCTTGCAGGATCTTTTTCCGGCTGCAGCGATGTCGGAGATTTGTTGCTTTACTGGATTGCTGATATTCGCGGAGCCCTCGTGAAATGGTCGTACAGGAAAATCCCCACTTCATCGCTACCTCTGGGATCCTGTGTCCCATCGCTCTTGCGCCGAGTATAATACTACGTTCAAAATCTAACAACCGCGGCAGACACATGTCTTACACAGGCGTTGCTGGCGGCAGCACCATATTTTGCCTGTTTACATACCTCTGTTTTTCAATACGCATTATTATACTAGTTTATTTGGCATTTCAGTGTAGATGTGACCCAGTCCATCTATTGGTCTGCAGTTTCAGTCGTTAATAACCAAAGAAACAAAAAAAATTGGTCTTCAGAGACACTGTTTATACAGGAGGGCGTTTCCCAGTTCGAAATTAGAATGGTATTAATACCTTCAGCTGACGACGGGCGTTGATATATATCAACGGAGACAGGTGAAAATGTGTGTCCCGACCGGAACTCGAACCAGGGATCTCCTGCTTACATGGCAGACGCTCTAGCCATCTGAGCCACCGAGGGCACAGAGGATAGTGCGACTGCAGGGACTATCTCGCGCACGACTCCCGCGAGACCCACATTCTCACCTTTTATATCCACACACTACATTCGTAGTGTCCTTTCGGACATGTCCGAAAGAACAGACACCATATCCATATAAATATATTTTCCAATTCGCGTGCGCTGCGTCTCCACGGGGCACCACAGTCGCACCTGCTGACGGTGAAGGCACCCTTTCTCGAAGACGTTTCGCAATGGTAACGAAAAGCGTGTGGGAAGGATTCAGACGTTGTGGACAACGATCTTCATAAAGGCGACCAGCAGCTCTTCCAGCACTGTGAGCTTGGCCACACACAATACTCGTGTCGGTGTATTCGGCAAAAGTGTACTCAGCAATGCTGCTCTATCAGTCACAGACACAAGAACGAGACTCGAACCAGTTCAGAGAGGTAGGACAGCCGTCAAATGACATCATACGATCCGACGTAAGTAACCCCCCTCCAGTGATGATTACCCTGTTGCATACCACAATAGCGAAGATATATTTATACCCCTGTAGCAGGGATATACGTTTCCATACATGGGTTCCAGTTCAAAATATCGTCACTCAGTTCCCTAGAAGTTTTTAACGGGAATTTTGGAACATCCTGTATCTCTCCAGTAACTATACAGCTGTTTCCAGAATTAGTTCACTCTGCAGAGGAGTGTGTGCCGATATGAACCTGACAGATTAAAACTGTGTGCCGGACCGAGACTCGAACTCGGGACCTTTGCGTTTCATGGGCAAGTGCTCTACCATCTGAGCTACCCAAACACGACTCACGCCCCGTCCACACAGCTTTACTTCTGCAGTATCTCGTCTCCTACCTACAGCTGTTGTACCACATTCGAAATATACGGATGTATTTCAGGATTTCGACGTTATGCAACTTCGCAGAAACATGGCTGAATTTTCCTGTATATTGTTATCATCAAAGCCAAGCACCGTTTCTGTCTCCATATCAAAAAGTATTAGGTACTATTTTCATCATTTCAAGCACTATTAAAGTTGCTAGGTGTAGGAAAAAATACTAATATCATACTGAAAATATCGGTGAGAAGCGATAGAATTCCTATAAATAACTTGAAGAAAATCATTTTGGGTACTAGGCCATGTCATTATAAAACAGTGAAACAACTAAAATAACGACATTTTGACCACCGTTTGAATGATCCTCTTCAGAGCGAAAAAATGCCACGAAATTTCAAATCAGCAGCAGCAAAATGAAAGTTCGATTTGGAAACAACTTCTATTTCTTATTTCTTATCTTCGATTAATTTCCCGAATTTCTCGTTCGTTTCGTATGTTGCTTTCTTCATACAAGGTGTTTCACATTTCTAGAGCTTGTAATTTTACATAGTAACTCATGCCTGCAAACGTCATCTAACGAGGCTACGGAGCAACAAAATACAGGCGCCAGCTCCGGCAAATGTATGTAAGTAGAGTGTGACGCCGTGATCATGTATCAATTTGAGGTAAGGGCCCCAGTTCCGGAAACAAATGAGTCGAAACTTACAAGGGAAAATCGTTATCATACCTCTGATGGTGGAATACAACTACTAGTACTGTTGTTGCTATCTTTCAAAGGTGGTAGTATGCGCCTTCATTGTGCCCAACATAGTTCACAATAGTGAGAATTACAACGTAATATTTTCGTGCTTTTACACACACACACACACACACACACACACACACACACACACACACACACACACACACACACACAGCTTAAATCTGGATAAAATCATGTTCAATTTTTTCCACAAGTTTTAAGCATTGTGGAATAAACTTCAACAAAAAAGACTCTGCACATTTACTACAAAACATAAAAGAATTATTTACCAGACTCTTGTGCTTCAAATGATCATTCCTGATAGATCATTGACAATTGACCATTCCTCCTGGGACATCGTATGTATGATAGCTAAACAGTAGAAATTCCAGTTTGTAATAAGAACTATACAACAGATAGGATAGATTGCTACTCAACGTAAAGATGATCCATTGAGTTGCAGACAGGCACAACATAAAGACCAATGAAGAGACTGTTACACATGCAGCTGTCGGAGAAAGCCTTTTCATCAAAGAAAATGCACACATTCACACAAGCAAGCACACTTCATGCACACTCAGTCGCCACCATCATTAGCTCGAACAGAACACACGTTTATTGGTTCTGTGAGAATTTGGCATGTAGAATACAAAACATGAGAATCTTGAATAATTGTTGAGCAGTTAGTATATGCCTGCACTGTAAATAATTAATGAGGTAACATGGAACATGAAAAAAAGCTGACAACTTGTTAATAGTGTATTGCACAGTATGGGAGCCTAAGTGCACTCAGTAGCTCCATAATACACACGCATCTTCATGTACATAAAATACATACAACCCAAAACAGATGAAAACATTAAGTACCATGAAAATTATTCAAAAAAGAAAGATTTATGTGTTGGCTATCAGCATGCATTGTCGTGAAGTCAAATACAAGGATATGTGCCTAGTAACACTGTTAATTAGTACCCATAGCTATGAGTATGTAATGCACAAACCATTTGCATTAAGGCTCACAGCTGTTTGAATAATAATGCATATACTGCTTACTGAAGCAGAATTTATTGCAATACTTGTTAGCTTATTGTTTGTTCAAACATGTGTACAAGATGCAGTCACACTGTGTACTAATAAACTGGAGATGTGATGCTATAGAATGGCACTGTGGTTCTAGGGTTGGTCAACACTGAAGAGATTTTTCTGATGTAACTTGGAAAGAAAACTTGAAAGCGTAATTTAGACACTCTCATTTAAGGCAATCTGCATATCCACATTGCTCATTTGCACCTTCACTATTTAATGAGTTGCCACTCCCATGTACAATAAAACCTTACCTGTTTCAAGCAGCCATTATTAATTTTATATCATGGCAGTGCAATGATGATTTTAGTGCCACATCAGATCAATAATTGCACATGACTGTTGAATGAGCATTGAATGTTGTACATCTGCACATGACACATTCAGTTAACAGATCATAATTGTTGGGGTAGGGTTAACAACCAGTGGTTTCATATTAACAACACTTACACCCAAAATAAGTTCAGAACACAATGTTGACTGTAACACAGTACAGAAACACATTTAAAGATAACGAATTGTACATTCTAATGATCAGCAGTTATCTGTATTTCCTATTCAGCCATGATTGTGACACAACTTTTTATATTAAAGGAAAAACCCTGCTGAAGTTTCAATGTAGATACTATGTTGGCTAAATATTTTCCTTAGATGCACTTAAACAAATGCTCCATACACCATTAGTCAAATATTACTGCAATTTCAGAGCAGTGACTGTCTGATTCTAGCCAAGTTCCCTGCTCACATTTCTTTTCTTCAAATGTGTGTTCTGAATAGAAAAGTGTTCGACTAACCTAGTCTTCACTTGCCCCCTTCCAACCCAATCCAGCTCTTGTGGAAGCCTTCAAAAATATATATAAAGTTTTACAATGTTGTTTTCCATTGCCTTTCTTCACGCACTGCTAACACATACTCGTACATGCAAGAAAATAAGAAGAAAAATACACTGAACATTTAAACAACAAAAATGTTTAAAGAACAGCAGTGCGATTTTTACCACAGAATTAAAACTTACTTGCACAGTCAGTGTATTTCATGTTAAGATTTAATGATTGTGCTATGTACAATAGTTAAAGAAAAGTTTTTATTTACTTAACAAAAAGTGTTACTGTACTCGAAATATGAGGGGCATTCAATAAGTAATGCAACAAAATTTTTCCTGCAAGCAAGTTTTTTATTTAAGATGCCAATGGTCATATTATTTCCCATCCTCTTGGTTGTAAAAACATGTTTCTCTGTAAAACCATGTTTCTCAAAATAATCTCTGTGCAATGCGATGGGCTTATGCCAGTTTACTGGGAGCGCCTGTATGCCTGTGTGTACCACTCTGCTGGTTGACATCAGATTGAATATCCTGCTGCACCAATAACTTCACCATCTTCCACATACTTCCTGTGGAGTGCAAGCCGCATTGAGCCAAATAGATGGAAGTCAGAATGTGTGAGATTGTCAGTAGCCTGTATAAGGAACAATAATCCAATGCAGTTTTGTTAACAGCTCCTCTTGGATATAGGCTTGTTTTGAGGTCTTGGATTGTCATGGAGAAGGAGAATTTTGTTTGCATTTTTGTGGTGACGAACACGCTGAAGTCGTTTCTCCAATTTCCTGAGTGTAGCGCAATAAATGTCAGAGTTAATTATTGCACAGCAACGGAGGACATGAAACAGAATAATCCCTTCAGAATCCCAGAAGATTGTCGCCGTGACTTTGATGGCAGGGTGTGCGGCTTTGATCTTTTTCCTCAGAGAAGAGGTGGCGTGGGACCACTCTATGGATTGCCGTTTTGTTTCCGGTTTAGAGTGACGAACCCATGTTTCATCGCCTGTGATGTTTGACAAAAAATTGTCACAATTAGCCTCGTAACACGCAAGCAGTTCTCCACAGATGGTCCTTCCTTGCTAATTATGGTCTTCTGTTAGGTGGTGTGGAATCCAGTAGGCACACAACTTTCAGTAACCCATCTAGTGGATGACTGTGACATCACTATCAACAGATGTCCAGTTGAGCAGTGAAGTGTTTTGATTGTGAACAGTTACCCACCTCGACTGAGAGTGCAAGTTCCAAGATTGTATGAGTCCTCGCTGTGTGCAGTTGCTGGCACGTGAGAGATTAGATAGGTTTGCGTAACCTTGTTGCGATGGTGACAAATGCCTGCCCAATGACTCACCATGCTTTTGTTCACTGCCAGGTCTCTGTAGACATCCAGCCGAAAGTAACGCAGTGACAGCTCCCTACTCGGAATACTACTCTGTTAGACACCATTTTGAAGAAGACACACAGTGCTGCCACCTATCAAACTTGATGAGCTATGGTGGCAGAAGTGGCAATATTCCACACTTTCCCACAATCTCGTCCAAAATTTGTGGAGAAAGAAATGTTTGTTGCATTACATATTGAATTCCCCTCATTTATGGCATTGAATGCTGTGTGGTGCATCGTAAATGAAACAAAAATGCCAACTAATTGTTTCGTTAAGGAATAAACTTTCGAGGTTATCCATAATCAATTATCTCAGTTCCTTGTTAAAAAATTAGAATGTATAAAAATGGCACCAGTAAGACAGCTTTACCGAACAAATTGGTTTGCTTGTGGGGAAAAAGCAAAAATAGTTGACATAACACAAGATGATACAGAATGTGGTCAGATACATTGATGCACTTCAATAAATGGATTAATTTGGGAAACATTCACAAGAAATACTTAAATAGAGGCTCAGTATTAGGTCAAATTGACCTAAAAATAAAATAAAATTGTGAGCAGTAGATATTGGGAAGTGTTTTGGAAGAGAGTTTAAGCTTTTAGAGCAGAAAGATAACATGACACTGTTCTTTCTATAGCTTTTACTCATCAGGTACCTTCTTGCAGTTTCTCATTAGTGTGCGTGTGCGCGCGTGCGTTGGGGGGGGGGGGGGAGGTGTTGATAGAAACATTGAACAAAAACTTGTCAATATCCAAGTTCCATCATTTTAAATAAACTTGTTGAGCTTTCAACAGTTTTCTGCCATCATATTCAGCAGTAAAATTACTTACTTGGGACTGGCACACTATTCTGCTTATATAGGGAGATCAGCAGAATCTAGAAAATTCCAGAGTGGGGGGCAAGATGACACTTTGTTTATAGATGGGTAACAGGAGGGTATGACTGACACTTACAGGAAGGCAGAACTGGCAATTTCAAATGTGGTGTTGGTGTCCCTCAGCATGTGACACCATTTAGTTCTGCAACACTCTGCTGTGGTAGGTTTCAGACCATGCTGGCTTGCCCGTGTAAGAATCAGAACACAGAACCAACCGTGACACTCATTTTATCCCTGAAGACAAGTGGTAGAGACACTATTAAAAGCTTGAGAGTTTTATCTCAAATGACATACTCGTGTTCAGAGAAGACTTTTTTTATGAATGTAGGAAGCCACCCTGTAAATGCTTGATACGGTAACTAGTAGGTAACAACATATCCAGTTTAATGTAATGTATGTAATAGGCAAAAGGGATCTGATAGTGTGACCTGAAGCCTTGTTAAGTAATCTCTGAAGTCTGGTAACTTGAAAATATACAGGAGATGATCTGGAATGGTTTTCAGTGGTATGGTAATATGAAGGGCTCATCAGTTTGTCAGAAGGAACTGGTATGTCAGAACCACAAGAAAGGTTGTTTAAAGAACACAAACATTATCTTTAGAGTATCACTGAGTGTAGCTAATGGATCAGACAGTAGTAAAATTCAGAGCAGAAATGTATAATGTTGTTTACTTGTTGCTACCTATTTTCAGTGGGAGAGACTAAAGCATTGCAAGGTGTACGATGTCTGCTCTCTTCTTCAAAATTTAGACTTTGTATGACCCAAGATAAACCAAGAAAGGTGACAAAAAGTGCCCCTACGTGTTCCTATCGGTTCACATCAGGCAAATTTGGTGCCGAGACATGAATGTAAATTCACTATTGTGCTCATAAAACGAATGTAGCACTGTTCTAGTCTTGTGACACCGTCAGATATCCTGCTAGATGAGGCCACGAAGTGCAAAGACGTGCTGGAGGTGCACATTAATGTTCTCAGCTGTCAGGGTGCCTTTCATTACTACCACAGTTGCCCTGGAAGTCCATGTGAATGTCCCCACTGAATGGTGTGCTCCGAAACACTTAAGCTTGCACCAGTCTTCTACTGTCACCAGTTCTGCCACAGATTGCACCTACCCTGATTTACATATTGGGTAAGCCTCTGACCTACACATTCTGTGATGCAGCAGGGACATCCAACACCATGTTGTCTAATTTTTGTTGCACTGTCCGTCAACCGCTTTCCATAAATGCTCACACAACACTACCACCTTCACCATTTCAGAGGTGCTCAGAGACGCTGGACCCTAATAATCTGCCCTTTCACAAAATTGCTTAGGTCAATGTATTTTGTCATTTGCAGCCTGTATTGTTGCTAGTTGTAGATCGACAATGGTAGTTATGGAAGAGGGTCCTATACTCAGCGTGCAGTGCTTGCAAAAGAGCAAAGAGAGTGCAGAGATTTTCTTCAAAATAGAAGCTTCAGAATAGAAGCTTCAAATTTGAAGATGTCTTTACAATGGGATGTTAAGGACTGGTCATCTTAAATTTTTGGCAGACTTGTAAGATTTGAAGGTCAGTGCCAGGACAGGAGTTTCGTAAAGCAATAAGATATATAAAAAAATTTAAATGTCTTATTAAAATTAGATGATTTCTGGGCACTAACAAGTATAAAGCAAGTATAATTTAGCAACAAAATGATTGAAAGATTGGTTCAGATCTCGGCAACCTGTTTTTTAAATATCATATTTATTGAAAAAAGGAAATGGAAATTAACAAATATTGAATCATACGAGGTGTAAAACTTTGCTTCTGCCTTTTTTCGAGTCGTGTTCACCATTTTCAACGAAAGTTTCATCACACGTTAAAATCTCGATCTGAAAAGGTTGACCTTCACATTAATAGCACTCTTTGTTTCCTTCTGTTGTGTGAATTCTTTCGGGACCCACGTTGGACTTGTTTTGCTGTACTTGAGCATGTCACTGACAACGTTACGAACTGTGCCACTACCTATTGCAGTTATTTTGCTATTCAGTTCTACTGCAACACGTCGGCCATCAGGAGTAATGTCGTCAGAGCCGGCTTTAACCGAAGGAGGAGACACTTCAGTTGGCCGGCCACGGCGTTTTTCATTCGTCACTCAAGTTCGATTGTTTTTCAACTGTCCTACGTATTTATCGAAAATTTCCGTCGTTCGCACAGCTTCGCCCATACTGAAAAATCGTTAGAGAAAATATTTCAGGCGTTTTCCACCTTCTGAAAGGGAAAACGCATCGCTGAACGTTGCTCAATTAATGTGGAAACTTCAACCGGACACGTCATTGTTAACTGCAACATTAAGGTTATAAATATAACCGTTATTTTTTTGACAGCCGCTCTCAGCTCATCTCAGTCATGCCAACCTAAAGTCATGAAACTACAAAAATTTTTCCTACAAACTATTCGACTTCATCAATTTGCCTTTGCAGGGGAAAGTAAGGAAGGAGTATGCACTTAGTATTTTATCGGTCATTTCTAGTTGATGAGAAAGTTAAAATAGACAAATGGCAAACCATTGCTCATTTATTTGAGAACAACATTTATCAGATACAGCTGAGTAACTTTTAACCCAAACCTTAAATGTCATTATATATATGACACTGTTCGTTCGTACTCGTAGCCGCATCGTCTTGTAAGAGTACGCACTAACACCAATAACAAGAAAATGCACCATGACCTTCATAAACTGTGCATTCTTCATGCCACTGTTGGGAGCAATTATCACAGTTAATACAGTCTTCCGTGACAGACTCCTTCTGGTCTTCATCACACGTTGTTGTTGTTGTTGTTGTTGTTGTTGTGGTCTTCAGTCCTGAGACTGGTTTGATGCAGCTCTCCATGCTAATCTATTGTGTACTAGCTCCTTTCTCTCCCAGTACCTACTACAACCTACATCCTTCTGAATCTGCTTAGTGCATTCATCTCTTGGTCTCCCTCTACGATTTTTACCCTCCACGCTGCCCTCCAATGCTAAATTTGTGATCCCTTGATGCCTCAGGACATGTCCTACCAATCGATCCCTTCTTCTTGTCAAGTTGTGCCACAAATTCCTCTTCTCCCCAATCCTATTCAATACCTCCTCATTAGTTACATGATCTACCCATCTAATCTTCAACAATCTTCTGTAGCACCACATTTTGAAAGCTTCTATTCTCTTCTTGTCCAAACTATTTATTGCCCATGTTTCACTTCCATACATGGCTACATTCCATACAAATACTTTCAGAAATGACTTCCTGACACTTAAATCTATACTCGATGTTAAGAAATTTCTCTTCTTCAGAAACGCTTTCCTTGCCATTGCCAGTCTACATTTTATATCCTCTCTGCTTCGTCCATCATCAGTTATTCTGCTCCCCAAATAGTGTCTCATTTTCTAATCTAATTCCCTCAGCATCACCCGACTTAATTCCACTACTTTCCATTATCCTCGTTTTGCTTTTGTTGATGTTCATCTTATATCCTCCTTTCAAGACACTGTCCATTCCAGTCAACTGCTCTTCCAAGTCCTTTTCTGTCTCTGACAGAATTACAATGTCATCGGCGAACCTCAAAGTTTTTATTTCTTGTCCATGGATTTTAATACCTACTCCGAATTTTTCTTTTGTTTCCTTTAATGCTTGCTCAATATACAGATTGAATAACATCGGGGCGAGGCTACAACCCTGTCTCACTCCCTTCCCAACCGCTGCTTCCCTTTCATGTCCTATAACTACCATCTGGTTTCTGTACAAATTGTAAATAGCCTTTCGCTCCCTGTATTTTACTCCTGTCACCTTTAGAATTTGAAAGAGAGTGTTCCAGTCAACATTGTCAAAAGCTTTCTCTAAGTCTACAAATGAATGAAACGTAGGTTTGCCTTTCCTTAATATTTCTTCTAAGATAAGTCGTAAGGTCAGTATTGCCTCACGTGTTCCAATATTTCTACGGAATCCAAACTGATCTTCCCCGAGGTCGGCTTCTACTAGCTTTTCCATTCGTCTTTAAGGAATTCGCGTTAGTATTTTGCAGCAGTGACTTATTAAACTGATAGTTCGATAATTTTCACATCTGTCAACACCTGCTTTCTTTGGGATTAGAATTTATTATATTCTTCTTGAAGTCTGACGATATTTTGCCTGTCTCGTACATCTTGCTCACCAGATGGTAGAGTTTTGTCAGGACTGGCTCTCCCAAGGCTGTCAGTAGTTCTAATGGAATGTTGTCTACTCCGAGGGCCTTGTTTCGACTCAGGTCACTGCTCTGTCAAACTTTTCACGCAGTATCATATCTCCCATTTCATCTTCATTTACATCCTCTCCCATTTCCATAATATTGTCCTCAAGTACATCGCCCTTGTATAGACGCTCTATATACTCCTTCCACCTTTCTGCTTTCCCTTCTTTGGTTAGAACTGGTTTTCCATCTGAGCTCTTGATGTTCATACAAGTGGTTCTCTTTTCTCCAAAGGTCTCTTTAATTTTCCTGTAGACAGTATCTATCTTATCCATGGTGATATTGAAACGTCCCCTTAGAACAATTTTACACGACTGTGCTTATTCTGACACACAATATTATTTAGCGCAACGCAATCTGACTATCAAAGATCCCTGCAAAAGAATGGCCCTGACTAACATTAACCTATACCTTTCACAAATCACTTACCTCACAAAAATCTCCGTTACTCGAATTACTGCAATACGGCGAGCGCCACTACTGCCAGCTAAATAAAAGATTCAAACTACTGAAGGCACTAACTACTGATAGGGATAGTTAGCAAATGAAAGATTTTAATAGAGAACAAACACTGTATTTACCTTAATATCATCAAAAGTCATAATTGATGTAATTTCAAAACTCCGCCATCTCTCTCCTCACATCCACCACTGCTGGCGGCTCACCTCTAACTGCGCAACGCTACGCGCTGTTCACATCCAGCTGCCGCTGCCCAACACTACAATGGCAGACAACAATGCAAACTAGCCACAGGCTGCACACAGCACAGCCAGTGATTTTCATACAGAGCGCTACGTAACGTTGCCAATAAGAAAACATGAACAGCCTACTTACATAAAGAAAACATAAACAGCCTACTTACAATATGCGCCTCTACATCCTTACATTTGTCTTCTAGCCATTTTGCACTTCCTGTCGATCTCATTTTTGAGACGTTTGTATTCCTGTTTGCCTGCTTCATTTACTGCATTTTTATATTTTCTCATTTCATCAATTAAGTTACATATTTCTTCTGTTACCCAAGGATTTCTAGCAGCCCTTGTCTTTTTACCTACTTGATCCTGTGCTGCCTTTACTACTTCATCCCTCAAAGCTACCCATTCTTCTTCTACTGTATTTCTTTCCCCCATTCCTGTCAATTGTTCCCTTATGCTCTCCTTGAAGCTCCGTACAACCTCTGGTTCTTTCAGTTTATCCAGGTACCATCTCCGTAAATTCCCAACTTTTTGCAGTTTCTTCAGTTTTAATCTACAGTTCATAACCAATTGATTGTGGTCAGAGTCCACATCTGCTCCTGGAAATATCTTACAATTTAAAACCTGGTTCCTAAATCTCTGTCCTACCATTATATAATCTGATACCTTTTAGTATCTCCAGGTTTCTTCCATGTATACAACCTTCTTTCGTGACTCTTGAACCAAGTGTTAGCTATGATTAAGTTGTGGTCTGTGCAAAATTCTACCAAACGGCTTCCTCTTTCGTTTCTTCCCCCCAATCCATATTCACCTATTACGTTTCCTTCTCTCCCTTTTCCTACTACTGAATTCCAGTCACCCATAACTAATAAATTTTCGTCTCCCTTCACTATCTGAATAATTTCTTTTATTTCAACATACATTTCTTCAATTTCTTCGTCATCTGCAGAGCTAGTTGGCATATGAACTTGTATTACTGTGGTAGGCGTGGGCTTCGTGTCTATCTTGGCCACAATAATGCGTTCGCTATGCTGTTTGTAGTAGCTTACCCGCACTCCTATTGTTTTATTCATTATTAAACCTACTCCTGCATTACCCCTATATGATTTTGTATTTATAACCCTATATTCGCCTGACCAAAAGTCTTGTTCCTCCTGCCACCGAATAATTCCCACTATATCTAACTTTAACCTATCCATTTCCCTTTTTAAGTTTTCTAACCTATCTGCCCGATTAAGCGATCTGACATTCCACGCTCTGATCCGTAGAACGCCAGTTTTCTTTCTCCTGATAACGACGTCCTCTTGAGTAGTCCCCCCCCCCCCCCCCCCCGGAGATCCGAATGGACTATTTTACCTCCGGAATATTTTACCCAAGAGGACGCCATCATCATTTAATCATACAGTAAAGCTGCATGCCCTCGGGAAAAATTACGGCCGTAGTCTCCCCTTGCTTTCAACCGTTCGCAGTACCAGCACAGCAAGGCCGTTTCGGTTATTGTTACAAGGCCAGATCAGTGAATCATCCAGACTGTTGCCCCTGCAACTACTGAAAATGCTGCTGCCCCTCTTCAGGAACCACACGTTTGTTTGGCCTCTAAACAGATACCCCTCCGTTGTGGCTGCACCCTACGGTACGTCTATCTGTACACTGAGGCATGCAAGCCTCCCCACCAACGGCAAGGTCCATGGTTCATGAGGGGTGCCCGAACATTGTCCTGCAAAATGATGGGCGCGTTCTGCAGAAAGTGACGCCGCTTCTTTCTCTCAGTTGTTTTTTTTTTCTTTGTAACACATTCTGTTTCGTTTTAGAGGCTAAACCGCTTAACAGATGTTGTTCAAATTTGGCATGGAGACAGTTTGAACTCTGAGAAAGAACATAGCGCACTTTAGAAAGCAGAAACAGTTTTTTTACATCAGTGAACGTAAACTACATTAAAATTTACTTATTTTGGTGTATAACTTAAGAATTGTATAATGTATAAGTACTTCAATAGTCGCCGCGGGGGATAGTCTCTCAAACGAAATTGCTCCCACGTCCAAGGCCTTTCAATATCACGTCTCCCATTCTGCTTGTAGTTCAGAATATTTTGGGGAAGTCTGGGACTTAGCATTCTCACCAGTCTTCACGATATTTTTGAATTTTTTATTTTCTGTTGAAAATACTTAATTTTTCTCTAGTATCTTCATTCCTAATCATTTCTTGTTCTGCAGCCCTTCGAATTTCTTAGGAACCTCATCACTGCCGTCTGAATTTTTTTTGTTTTAACCATGTTTTCGCTTTCATAGCATAACACAGGAACCGCGACCACTTTTTTTAGAATTTAGGGACAATCCCTTTTTGTACTTTATTGCCCAATGTTCGGATAATGGTGCCACAGACAGCTTAGAAATTGTGTAATTTATTTTCAGTATGAGTAAAAATCTGATCTTACAGCGTACCCTAAATGAAGGTTTAAGAGACCTGTTCTAAAGCAGGATTATACAAAATAGTTTTAAACTGACTGAATATTTTCCTCGAAGTGCACTTATTTTCGTTTTATTACTAGAAATTTTAAAGTTACATTCGTTGCATATTTCGTTCAGGTGGTATACAGATCTTTGTAGGTCATTTCATTCACTTGAATCATGTCATCTACAAACAGAAGCACAATCAGGTATTTCTCATTCGTTATCCCAATTCCTTCGTCTGCTCGTAGTTCATGCTTTCATTTGTGAAGAATGAAGTCAATGTAAATACTAAAAATGCTGACATAATTTACTCATTTAAATGTATACCGAGCGAGCTGGCGCAGTGGTTAGTACACTGGATGATGATGATGATTGGTGTGTTGGGCGCTCAACTGCGCGGTTATCAGCGCCTGTTCAAAACCCTAATCTTTATACAGTCCAATCTCGCCACCTTCACGAATGATGACGAAATGATAAGGACAACACACACACCTAGTCCCCGGGCGGAGAAAGTCCTCAACCCTGCCGGGAATCGAACCCGGAATCCCACGATCCAGAGAAGAAACTCCCATTGGGGAGGACGACGGTTTAAATCTGCGTCCGGCCATCCTGATATATGTTTTCCGTAATTTTCCTAAATCACTCCAAGTAAATGCCGGGATGGTTCCTTTGAAAGGGCACGGCTGACTTCCTCTACCCTTCCTTGACGCAGTGCCAGCTCCTGTTCCTTCTCTAATGACCTCGACATCGATGGCCCATTAGATACAATCCTTCTTCGGTCCTTCATTTAAAGGAATAGGTTTAACGCAATAAGTCGGGCGTTGAAAGTTAGAAACTGCGTACTTGTCTAAGGCAGCATAGGTTCATGGCGCGAAAATTATACAGATTATATTCACCGTGCATTTGTGACTTCCAACAAACTTCACACATAATTTCGAAACTTTCCGAAACTTTTTTTCCGCTGACATCCCTGACAGAATGATGAAAGGAAAAATACTCTTATCGCTCCTACATTTTAGCTGTTCATGCAGTAAGGCGTCAGCATCAGGCATGAATTTATAATTTATTATTTCTTTACTACTCACTCCATCCGCAACACATTTGTCAGACAGTATCCACACTTATCGCTGAATGTACCTGAAAATTATAGCATTGCACAACAACTATTTCATTACATAAACATTCAGATGTTTTCGGAAAACTAGCTTCTCTTAAAACAGAGCGTCTTCAACTGCAAAGGACTATGCTTCTTCAGGTCAAGTATTTAACACGTTAACTGATACGGAATGTAAACGAACTTCTGAAAGTGGTTTACATATGGGACTTCCAGTCTTCAGATAGCAATTTGGAGGGGAGAAGGGGGTGGTGGTTACGCGGTCTATTTGGTTACGCGGTATATTTGAAACTTCACACTTTCTGCAAATTATGCAGTTGTCTGTAATGAAGTACTGTCTGAAAGAAGCCACGCTCTGATAAGATTTCAGTGTAGTGCAAAGACTGGCAACTTGGTTTAAATGTTCCCGAAATGTAAAATTGTTCGGTTCACAAAAAGAAATAACCTTATCCTACTACTATAATATCAGCGAGTCAAATTCGCAATCGCTCAACCCACATGAACACCTGGGTGTAAAAATTACTGCAGATTTGAAATGGAACCGTCACATAGTCGCAGTCTTAGGGAAAGACGGTGGCAGACTGCCATTCGTTGGTAGAATTCTAGGAAAATACAATCTGTGTACAAAAGAAATTGCTTAGAAATCACTCGTGCGACCCATCCCCCAATATTGCTCGATATTCTTGGATAATAATCAGATACGACTGCCAGGCGATACTGAATGTACACAGAGAAGGGCAGCACGAATGGTCACAGGTTTATTTGACCCGTTGGAGAGTGTCACAGAGTTTCTGATGAAATTGAACTGGCAGGCGCTTGGGAACAAACGTATAATATCCAGAGAAAGTCTACTTGGAATATTTCCGGAGGAATCCTTAAATGTAGAATATAGGCGAATGGTAGTCATTAGAGGGAATGACTGCGAATGCACGTTCGATCCGCGTTCGCTTCCCTTAGCTGCGGTTCAAACTGAGCCTAATAATATACCCAGTGTGAGATGTAGTTGGCAGCTCTGTAAATGCTGACCGGTGAGTAGCTTAAAGCCCAGGCAAAGTTAATCTCGGAGGGACACATCACGCTCTCAACAATTCAAATTGTATCACAACCGATTAAGCATATCTACTGAGGATGATCTAGAGCCTGTGACTAGTGTATTGAATATAAATACGGAAAACTGCAACAACTCACTCTTCGAAATATTTTTAATTCCATTAACTAGTTTTGTAGCCTTTAAAGACTCATCTTCAAATATGGCACACAGAAATTGCGTCTTTATTTCGTTAGAGTGATGCCGGGTACTGCCTCTCTGACATGGAGACAGAGAACTCATTAATGTAACCACATGAGCGACTGTTACATGGCGACATGTGTTGGAAAACAAATTCTTCCACTTACCGTGGCAATGTGGGCGGTCTTGCAGTTAATATACACCTGGCTACTGTCATTTTAATTGTTTATTGGCCACAGATTAATCGTTTTTCAATGTAAATATAAATACGAAATTTCACCATCACCATAAGGTTTACTACTGATGTACGTTATAAAGATGTTCAATCAAAAGGATAGCATACTTTGCTCGGAAACAGTTTCTTAGTTTTGTGCATATAATACGAGGGCGCGCTGAGAAGTAATTACTTGAAATGTTTTTTTTTATTTTTTAACTCTTGAGCTTTCCGGTTAAACAATGTCAGTAACATTCTACATCTTTATTCTACATATCTGCAGCCCTCTGCTGCTAGAGGGATCCGATTTGTACCGTGTAACATAGCGGTGTGTGATGTAACTGTGTCAGTGCATGAGAAACAGCTCAGAAAACTGAAAGCACGAACTGGAAGAGTTGGTCCGCACGTGGAACGCCCTCCTCTTCAGCATTACAACGCCGAACTACAGCCGAGCGCTGCGACGTCTGCAGCACTCCGATGCCGTTCGTTCACTGCCGTCGATTCACCTCCACACAGCCCCGACTTGGTCCCATCCGATTTTCATCTGCTTACCGAAGCCGTGCAAGCAGATGTGAGGTTGAGGCTCTGTTAGCACAGTCAAATATTCTACTGTGACGGTATCAACAAAATCAACATTTCACAAAATGAGACTACGTAGTCTGATGACTACAGCTTCATTGCGCTGCAATTTGTTAACTCGTGTAAATACTTGAGTGTATAAATTTGTAGGGGTATGAAATGGAACGATCACATAAGCACATTTGTAGGTAAAGCGCGTGCGGTTCATTGGTACAATACTGGGGAATTGTAATCAGTACCAGATAGGACGAACAGGGCATATTGAACTTAAACAGTAAAGGGCAGTAAAGAATGCTCACAGGTTTGTTTGACACATAGAATGTCACGAAGGTGTTCAGAGAACGGAACTAACGGACAGTTGATGATAGACACACACCATCCCGTGGAAGAGCAAAGTATCGCGAGGAGACCAACTTAGAAAGTTTCTAGAACCAACGTTACATGATGAATGTAGGAATGTACTGAAACCGCCTACGTATCGTAACTGTAGGAAGCGTGGAGACCAGATTAGACTAAGCACAGCACGCACAGAGGCTTTTAAGCGTCACATTTCGCACGCTCCATACACCAGTGGAGTGGGAATAAGTCCTGATAACTGGTATAATGGCAAGTTCCATCTGCCATGCACTTCACGGTCGTTTGTAGAGTACAAATTATAAGCTGCCTATTTTTTGTTTAAATTTGGATTACAAGAAAATGGGCGTCTTTGAAAATGTCCTAAATAAGTCTCCTCTTCTTCACCACCACCCCCACCACCACCACCACCACCACCACCATTATCATAATGAGTGTTGTGCCCTAGGACAGGTCTTCACATGTGCCTGTACATGCCGTCCCATCATTTGTTTCCCTCTTGTTTTCTCACAACTATTTTCTGTACTTACGCAGTCCACCACCTAGTATGTTCTGCGTCTTCTTCTTCTTTTTCTTCTTCTTCCATTCACTATTCCCTCCATACCATCCATCAATAAACAATCTCTTCTCATTCAGTGTCAATGCCAATTGTGTTTCCTCATCCTGCTACCTTTAAAATTTCTCTCTGTTCTCCCACTCAACACCACCTAATTTCTCACTGTGCCTGCCTATTTTATCCCCAATCAACGCACCCACATGAAAGCCTCCTGTTATGAAATGTCTCGTTGGTAATTGCTATACGTGTTTTCACCTCCTTATTACTTCCAATGTCGTCCATAATAGCGCGTCGTAGTTATCTAATTGGTTCAAATGGCTCTGAGCACTGTGGGACGTAACATCTGTGGTCATCAGCCCCTAGAACCTAGAACTACCTAAACCTAACTAAACTAAGGACATCACACACATCCATGCCCGAGGCAGGATTCGAACCTGCGACCGTAGCGGTCACGCAGTTCCAGCCTGAAGCGCCTAGAACTGCATGGCCACTCCGGCCGGCAGTTATCTAAAAAGACTAAATTGTTCTCTATCTTCCTGCCTAACATTATAGTTGTTCTTACTTTTCTTGCACTTACCACCGGACACTTTGCCTTTTTCTTATTATTTCTCATTCCAATTTACTCATGTCTCTTGTTTAATTCTTTTAACATTTCAGTCATACTTCTTTCGCCCTCTGCCAATAACACCACATGATCCGCGAGACTAATTCATTCTGTTCTCCTAACAACAACCCGGTCCCCTCTATTTCGTTTCAAACGTTTTTGAATGACCTGCTCCAAATATATTTACACACTAAGGAAAATAAACGTATCCCGCAGGAATTACCCCAGTGCGATGGATTCCGATACACGTGATGTACGTGTAGGAGCAAATGAATGATTACAGTTGCAGAAAAACTGGATGATTAATTCAAGAGAAAGAGCTTCACCAGTTGATAAGTCGATAACGTGTTGGTCCACCTCTGGCCTTTACGCGGGCAGTTTTTCGGTTTCACATTGACTGAAAAAGTTAGTGGATGACCTCCTGACGGATATCGTACCAAATGCAGTTCAGTTAGTTCGTTACATCTTCAAAATCGCGACCTGGTTTAAAGAACCTGCCCATTGTGCTCCAAACGTTCAAAATTGGTGAGAGACATGGCAATCTTGCTGAGCACTGTATTGTCTGGCATGTTCAAAAACAAAGACGTAGATACTATCTCCGTGTGTGGTGCGTAAATTGTCGGCAGGCACCTCACTTAGTGTCCCGAGCAGAGTTCAAGCCGCCATAGAGACAAAGGGTGGACACACTGCATATTAATGTCCACTAATAGGTGTCTGTACACTTACTGATAGGATAGTGTATTTCGAAATGTTAGCAGAGGCCAGAAGTTGGAGCATTTGGCTTTCCGCTTAAAGCTTACGTGCGGCGAGTCGTCGTATCTCTAGAAAGACACACCTCTGGCAACACTAGTTGAAAGTGGCCTTCAAACTAGCCGTGCTGCGCTCTCTACCTCCGGTTATTCTCGTGGCCGTCAGAGCTGCCGTAGCCAAGACGACCCTGGGTAAACGCTGCGGACGTCTGCAGTCGCGCCTCACGATCTGTCACGAATTATGGAATGTATTCGCAGATACCAATTGTCATACGACAACGGCTGTACAATTTACTGCAAACGTACAGGATGTTCCGAAATTCCCGTCACTAACCGCTAGAACTTGTAGAGGGGACTGAGTACATAATACTCGTATTTTAAATTGTAACCCGTCTCCGGAGACGTACCGTACACTAGAACCATTTGAAAACATGTTGGTAACGCTGTCACTTTCACAAGTAATTTGTTACACTGAAGAGCCATAGAAATATCGTTTATGGCCACCACGAGCACGCAGAAGTGCATCAACACGCCGTGGCATGGACTCTACTAATGGCTGAAGTGGCGCAGGAGCGAACTGACATCATGAATCCTGCAGAGCTGCCCATAAATCCGTAAGAGTACGAGGGAGTAGAGATCTCCTCTGATCCACTCGTTGTAAGGCATCCCAGATATTCTCGATAATGCTATACAATTTATTGGAAACGTACAGGATGTTTGGGGAGTTTGATGGCCAGCGGAAGTGCTTAACCTCGGAAGAGTGTTCCTGCAGCCACTCTGTAGTGATTGTGGTTGTCTGGGGTGTCGCATTGTCCTGCGGGAATTACCCACATCCGTCGGAATGCACAATGGACATGAGTGGATGCAGGTGATCAGACTGCATGCTTACGCCCGTGTCACCAGTCAGAGTTGTATCTAGACGTATCAGGGGTCCCACATCACTCCAAATGCACACGCCATACAACGTCACAGAGCCTCCACCAGCTTCAACAGTCCCCAGCTGACGTGCGGGGTCCATGGAGTCATGATGTTGTCTTTATACCCGTTCACGTCCATACTCTATATACATTTTGAAGTGAGACTCGTCCAACCAGGCAATATGTTTCCAGTCATCAACAGTCCAATGTTCGTACCGATGGGCCCAAATGAGGCGTAAAGCATTTTACAGCTCATGTGTACTGGACATTGTTTTCTTCTTTCGGTCCATATTACCACCTCTGAAAGTTTCCTGCCCTACATCTTAGCTACTTCTTTCGGTCCATACTACCACCTCGGAAAGTTTCCTGCCCTACATCTTAGCTACTTCTTACGGTCCATACTACCACCTCTGAAAGTTTCCTGCCCTACATCTTAGCTACAACACTACCGGTACATACTGTCAGATGTAACAGGAATGTCTTCTAATTTTCCGTTATAGGGACATAATCTCAAATTGGTAATATCTTCATTGGATCTCCGTGTATACACACATTTTACAGACTCCAGCGCCTGTAACAAATACGAGGGCTATCCACAAAGTACATTACGTTTTGGAATTAAAAATAAATAAAATATTTGAAGTTTTTTTATTATATACAGATGAAAGCCATACTTAAATACTACTTTTCTACATAGTTGCCATTTAAATTAAGGCACTTACCGTAGCGATGGACGAGCTTGGAAATTCCTTCGTCGTAAAATTCGGCCGCCTGCGCCTTCAACCACGTGGTTACCTCCTTTGGGACAGAAAAGGTGTGATTGTTGTGGATTTCCTGGAAAGAGGCACTACAATAAACTCTCAAAGGTATTGCCAAACTCTGCACTACCTCAGAAGAGCAATACAAAACAAGCGCAGGGGAAAGTTGGGCTCAAATATCTTGCTGATTCACAACGCCCGGGCCCACACCGCAAATGCCACTCGTGAAGTTCTCGAATCTTTTAAGTGGGAGTTGTTTCCTCATCCGCCGTACAGTCCCGACCTGGCACCGAGCGACTTCCACTTACTCCCAGCAATGAAAAAGTGGTTGGCTATGCAGCGTTTTGATGACGACGCACAGCTTCAAGAAGAGGTAACCACGTGGTTGAAGGCGCAGGAGGCCGAATTTTACGACGAAGGAATTTCCAAGCTCGTCCATCGCTACGATAAGTGCCTTAATTTAAATGGCAACTATGTAGAAACGTAGTATCTAAGTATGGCTTTCATCTGTATATCATACAAAAAATTTCCAATACTTAATTTATTTTTAATTTCAATACGTAGTCTACTTTGTGGATAGCCCTCGTATACTCTGTTTCCAGACATCGAGTCCTATGTAAAACTTCATCACCTAGGTGCCCTCTACAGACTCGATACGTGTGCAGCATGACGTGTGAATCATTTTGTATGCAGAGTGAATAACATGGGAGAATTGCCTAGAACCCCCCCCCCCCCCCCACACACACACACTTTCTCTCTCTCTCTCTCTCTCTCTCTCTCTCACACACACACACTTCTCAACTATCAACTACCAGCTTGCTTTTAAGTCTTACACCTGCTGTCTGATTTCTGGAAGAGCTCTAGATAACATGCCGCTCACTGCATTTTATCCCTAGTTGCATATTAAATTCAGACTATATTCTGGTCAAAACTGTTAAAAGTTATTTTCTACGTCTAAAGATGTTATAAATATGAGTAGAATTTCTTCAAACGATCTCTAACGGCTAGCGTATTCTCTCGAAATTGATTTTCCTCTAGCTCGTCTTCTCTAATGTGTTCCATTGCTCTGTAAATATTTTGGATCAGTATTTTCAGCCAGGACGTATGAAAGTGATGGTTCGCTAGTATTATCACTTATCACTATTTGCCTTATTTGGTATTGGTGTTATTTTTTTCGTTTAGTATGAAGATTTAGCAGTCACGTCATCTAGCATAGATGTTGAGGAGTGAACCAGCAAACGCCGACAGAGTGAGTCCTCGCCGGTGCTGATAGAGCCCTCTGGTAGCGAAGCCCTGCACCATAGACAACTGAGTGTATGAGGGACTAGTAGTGACACCTAGCAGCAAAGTAATGAACCGCAAAATGGCCGCGAAAATTGAGTGACTTAAATGTCTAGTTGCTGTTTATTTCTTCCTTCTGTTCTCGTAACATATAATGCAAACTACATCTCCAGCGACATTAATGTACACAGCATGTTACATTCATCATTCCCTCTTTTGGTAATACTAAATTACAAACTTTTGTCTACACTTTTAAGCATTAAAAATGGATATGTGGCTCGGAATTTAATAGCAAAAGAAACAGCCATACTAACAGACAGTCTCTCTCTCTCTCTCTCTCTCTCTCTCTCTCTCTCTCTCTCTCTCTCTCTCTCTCATTACCAAAGATACGAAATTTAGGTTTAATTTCCTCTGCGCAATGAGGTGTCGGGGCTACTGTTACATTAAATGGTACCAAAATAATCGCACGGTATTGTGGGTTAAAGAATTTTGAACAGCAAGGGGAACTGTAAGTTAGTTTCTTGCAATGCAACGTTAGTGATATAATAGTACAGCAATAATAGACGGTTGTCATCCCTTTTTCTTATTTTACAATTTCACTCATCACTGATGGCAAACGCCTTACAGAGAACGTAACATTCTGCATCTGCGGCTACGGCCTTTACAATCTCTTTCATTCAACTAGACTTAACCTGTAGAGGTAGTAATTAATTTCTTTTCTGATCCACAAGATACTTTTACGAAAAGTAGAGGCAGAGAGGTTGTCATATAAATATTAATCGAAATATTACATGAAATATATGGACGTGTTAGTAAAATCGCCAAGAAATTCCTCTTATTAATGTTAAGCGTTATCTGTTTGATTCAGCATTCACCTCTAATAAAACCACGAGAAATATCGTTTTTCATACAAAAAAAAAGAGTTTATCTCATTAGTGACCTGTGTCATATCAAACATCTCATTTTGGCACTAGAATAATTTGAGAAAAGAAGAAGACCTGGGTTCGTTTTTGAAAATTCGTTTAGTGAAAACAAAGCGTTTTTAAAAGGTATTGTCAACTGTTACGAAACAATTTCTTATACAGAATTTATTTATCACATAGTCAATCATGATACTAAAAAGGACACATTGTTGGCTTGTGTGTTGCTATTAATATAAAATTTTGCATTTTCTTATGACTTCGAAATAATTACTGCTGTTTCAGCACTGATAATGTGTGAAATAAAGTATGTAATATATGAATCAGTGTGATAAACTTCTTTTTTCGAATATTAACTATTAACTACAAGAAAATGGCAGATGTTTGGGTATTTACCTCAGCAGTATTCAGTACACGAAGGAAAACAAACTCTTTTATTTATTTTTTTTGTAAGGTTTTTATTTCATAGTTGTAATCCTACAAATATTAATGATACCATGCAGTTTCGTTTGATACTGAGATATAATAAGTACCTTAAAATATATGTAGATGAAGTCTGGTGAAGAAAGTGTGTGAATTAAAATGTTTGCAGCAGCATAATCAGGTTTAGTTTGTAGTGTGGGAGTGAGCACGTGGGATCCGAAGCACGGACCCCACGGGGGTACCCGGCATGCGCCACATGCCAGGGCAGAGGTGGAGGCTAGTGTTCTGAAAATTCCAGCGCCGGCCGGGGATAGAACCCCGGCCCTGCTGGGGCGAATAGCCCCAGCCGAGGACGTTGGAACGTTCCAGACCCCTTACCACTAGACCACCGAGGACCCCGACTGTTTCCTTCTCTGGAGTCCAGCTAGTGGTCGTAGAGCACTTCCTGCTGTCCTCCGTGTTTACACCGAGGCAACAGTGGCATGGTATAACAGGAAGTGTTTACCTGCGTCCGCTGGCTGTCCACTTAGCGTACGACTTATTTACCTAGCTGATGTTCGAGTCGCTATAATGTCCTTAGTTGCATTACAATTATTTCCGGGGACCGAAAATAGGCGTATGCAGTTACACGCAGTCGAATCTCATTATTTGAACCTCTGTAATTCGGTCGTGTTGTCAAGAACCTTGTAAGAACTTCTATTTATCGAAGAAACCGCATGTGTTCGGTACATTCCATAAACGGAAGCGACTGTCGTAACAGACAGCCCCGTAAACATTTTATAACGAAGTGTCAGCCGGTACGATATACTCGATATCTGGAATTGATTTATCGGTTATTAAGATAATCGTTTCACCGCCATATACTTCGAAACATTCCCGTTTTTTCTCAATAAAGCATAAGCACAGTACATAAATCCGTCGCGAAAATGACATCGAAGAAGTACAAGTGTTCGAGTACCACAGAAAAGAAGTGGGTCCTTGAAGGTGTGGAACGGAGAGCAGAACAAAAATAAGATGTAACGTTTCGGGATTCCCTCATACTCGCTGTAGACACTCCAGAAGCAGGAAGATCAGTTTGATGACGTGTCATGAGGAGCGAGGAATAAATTCACTCTCAAATAACTACTGTACGAGATGCCTCGCCGCCTCTTGAAGGGTGTCATGGGATTTTGCTGCCGTGGACTTGGCGACCCGTGAGTCAACGCGGTGTTTCTGAACACATACATTTTAGCTGCGGGTCCTCCGACCTTCGAAGGAAGCCGCGACAATGGGGAGGCTCTGCTTGTCGTTTTGTAATAAGAACGCCCCTCCACATTTTATCTAGGCTTAAGACTGTCTATAGTGCATAGCCGTGTTTTAAAAAATATTATTTTTTTTACCTTTTCCATTCTACAACATTACTTCCTGTCTTATTTTACGAACTTTTCGTAGGAATGTCGTAAGATTTAAACGTCTTAAATCCACCGAGTCATTATGTGTTCTAAAAATATCTTTTAACTCTTTTTCAACACGTGTATCTTTTACCTCTTTCACTGAAGAGGCTGACCAATGGATTTTTTTTTAATTTCAGGTATTGATTTTATTGCATTCTCCTTCAGCGTGTTGATCAGAATTTGTAGGTTCAGATACCTTGGCTATGCCAAACTTCGACAGCATTCATGGTCCTGTGCATCGAATTGATGGTGGTAGATAGCTGACCGAAATCACTTGGAAATATACATATTCTCTGAACGCAGATAACTTTGATACAGTTGTTTTAGGTATCGAGGTATTACCTAACGCAACTGAAGCCAAGTTAAGAGTGAATTTATTTCGAAATAATTTCGGTCGACTGTCTGTCTTCACCAATTCCACATTTCAGATGGTGTACTAGGATTTTCCATCTACTGATTGACTATATAGTCTACGAATTCATGATCTTTTCGCCACTGGGCATTTGATACGCTGTTACCATCCATGCATCATCAAGGCAGTCCGGTGAAAGATGTGCTTTACAGAATACATGTGGCAAGACAATCGAACTACTTCCTCATCCCTGTATTTCTCCACTAATCCCAGTTCTTGTATGTCTTCCAGAGGCATTGCTTGAAATGAAAATTACAACTGGAAATAGATGGCTCGCAGAACACTGTTTCCATAGCTTAATTTGCAGCCATTTCGAAGTCTAGCACTGCAGTTTTAAATGACAACCCAGTTATGACATTTCTCGGTTCAGAAAAAAATATTTCACAATTATTTTGACTTTCCTCTGGTAAAAAAGCTAGTCTTCCGTGCTTCAGATATCAACATGCAATGGTGTACAGTTGCTGCAGTTTTTTGTAACAACTCTGAAATATCCCTCATAAGAAGAGATTTATTTTCACACATTTCGTAACTGATCACCTGGATTGATTTGTCGGGAACAGATTTATTATCAATTTTCAAAAAAACTTGAGTCACTTTCAAAATCTCTTCGCGCAGCTGAATGCCTGAACTAGTGCCACGCTTATGGGACATCCCAGTAGCTTCCCTTACACAGTGTAGTCTTTCTCATAATTCGGCATATTTGCGATGTAATCTAAACCTTTATCTCGCAAATCTTGAAATTTCTCTTTAAACCTTCGGAGAACAGGTACTGTCTCCTCTCCGCAGACTCTTTTCCAGCAGTTATGCATTCGTTTCTCAATCTCCACATCTGTTTCGTCAGGTTGGGCTAGGAACTTACTGTTCAGCCGTGATTCTACCATTTACAATTTTTAAACCGCCGCTGCTCCTATTTCGTTCGGAGCTAATGCACAGGCAATTCGTATACATTTTCGGTGCTCCTGGTACCGATTACCATCCTTTCCCCTTTCAGTTTCCTTTCCTTTCCTTTTCTAACTACACGGTCCAGTCACATTAACGTGATCACCGCCTGTGTCCGACGTTAATGTGCATTAACCACTCACAGACAGCAGGTGGCAGCACTAGCATTGTAGGATATGCGTAACGCGGAAACTCAACGATTTATGTGACATCCAAAAGGACGTGATCATTGCCTTTCGGGCCACGGGTGGATGCATTTTCGAAACGGCAAAGTTCGTAAAATGTTGGCTCGTTGCCATATTTAAAGCATTCCGCGCATGGCGCTGTCCAGAACCGACGCTGTGGCCGTTGTGGTGCCCCACGGGCCACAGACGACAGGAGTTAAAGAAGGCCGCAGGTGAATAACGTGCAACTGTTGAGCAACTGACCACGCACGTGAACCGAGGGGCTACCGACAGTGTCTCCTCAAAGACCACTCAGCGAAAAATGCTGTGTATGGGTCACCACAGCAGACGCCTCGTCCATACACCTATGCTGACTGGTGTTCATCGGCGACGAAGGCTGGAATTTCCACGCCAGTTCTGCGACTGGGCGTCCACTGCACGGTGACAAGCGGGCTTTTCAAGTGACAGTTAGACGTTGGCGTGTAGGGCGTGATTCACCTGAAAGTGAACACCCTGCAGCAGTCGACGGCAGGGTTAAGACAGGAGGAAGGATCGTTATGGTCTCAGAAACGTTATCGTGACACTCCCGACGTGATCTCGTCGTTCTGGAAGGCACAGTGGATGAGCAGAAATATCTGTCGGAACCGTTGCCACACCTACATCGAGTTTGTTTTCCCTCGGAATCTACCAGCAGAACAACTGAATGTGTGACACAGCTTGCAGTGTACGTGCGTGGTGTGAAAAGCACCTGGATGAGTTTGCTGTACTCCACCGACCACCAGGCTTAACGGAATCGAGAATATGTGGGACCACCTGGCTCAGGCTGTTCGTGTCCTGGGTCCTCAACCGACAAACGTAGCGCAGTTGACTGAGGGACCGGCGTCGGCATGGCTCAGTACCTCACTGCCTCCTGCACGTTTCTCAGTTGTCCGCGCTTCGCGTTAATTGTATCCTCCTACAGTGACTCAATGACGACACACTCCCGTACACGACAGCATCATCAACAGCCGCAGATTGCTGTTCACTCTGCCTGTCACATCATTTATGTCTATACAGAATGACAGCTGTCTGTTACACTCCTGACGATACCCTTGTCTCTGATCAACGCTCGCCATCGAGAACGTACTGGTATCTGTTGTAGTCTTTGAGCCACTCACTTATCTGGGAACCTACTCCGTATGCTCATATGAGGCCCTTCGTTAACAGTGTGCAGTGGAACACCGTGTCAAAGGCTTTTCTCAAATCTAGGAGAGTGCAATCTGCCTGGCACCCTTCATCCGTGGTTCGCAGTATATAATGTGCGAAAAGGGCAAGCTGGGTTTCACACCAGCTTTCTAAAACCATGCTGATTTATGGACATAAGCTTTTCGGTATCTAGGAAATTTATTATAATGAGATTCAGAATACGTTCTAGAATTCTGCAGAAAATCGATGTCAATTATGACACTGGTGTGTAATTATGCACATCCTTTCTTTTCCTCTTCTAGTACACGAGTGTCACCTGCGATTTTTTAACTGCCTTAAGTAGGACCCGTTACAGGTGTAATATTCAGAAGGCTAATATATATTGATCTCGTTATATACAGGTGCCACTTGCTCTTTTCCCAGTCGTTTGCGAAATACTGCTGGGCAAGAGATAGGCGATAAATGCGAATGAAGTAAATAAAACGGAAATTGTTTTAACCTCCTCGCTGTCGCTGAATCCTTTCAACGCGATGCGTCCTTGAGGGGTTCAGACAGGTAGCAATAAATGCTCTACAAATGAGGTTGACTTTTGAAGTTTTTCTTATGAGTTAATTACACTGCAGACAGCTTCCATTCTGCATAATATCAGCAATATGAAAATGAAAATTCACGGAAGTCAAATCTGGACTGTATGGACGATGACGTAGAGTTTCCCAACCCATTATGGTTTCTTTTTTCTTCCAGTGGTTTCTTGGATCAGCTGCGCTGTGTGTGGGCGAGCATTGGTGTGTAATAATATCACGTCTTTTCTTTGACATTGGCGACCCTTTCCTCTCATCACTGGCTTTACTTTGCTCATCAGTATGTGTGAGTGGTCAGCGCTGCATCCTGTACGCTGATCTTCCAAATAATCACCAAAATACGACAACTGTGGCATCCAAATGATGGTCATTATCACTTTCCTCGCTGATGCTCGAGTTTAGAATTTCTTTCAGACAGGTGAGCTGGTGTGCTTCCATTTCACGCTTTGTCTTTTCGAGTCGTGTTCACCATTTTCAACGAAAGTTTCATCACACGTTAAAATCTCGGTCTGAAAAGGTTCACCTTCACATTAATAGCACTCTTTGTTGCCTTCTGTTGTTGTGTGAATTCTTTCGGGACCCACGTTGGACTTGTTTTGCTGTACTTGAGCATGTCACTGACAACGTTACGAACTGTGCCACTACCTATTGCAGCTATTTTGCTATTCAGTACTACTGCAACACGTCGGCCATCAGGAGTAATGTCGTCAGGGCCGGCTTTAACCGAAGGAGGAGACACTTCAATTGATCGGCCACGGGGTTTTTCATTCGTCACTCAAGTTCGATTGTTTTTCAACTGTCCTACGTATTTATCGAAAATTTCCGTCGTTCGCACAGCTTCGACCATACTGAAAAATCGTTAGGGAAAATATTTTGGCCGTTTTCCACCTTCTGGAAAGGAAAACGCATCGCTGAACGTTGCTCAATTAATGTGGAAACTTTAACCGGACACGTCATTGTCATTTGCAACATTAAGGTTATAAATAAAACAGTTTTTTGTTTGTCAGCCGCTCTCAGCTCATCTCAGTCATGCCAACCTAAAGTCATGAAACTACAAAAATTCTTCCTACAAACTATTCGACTTCATCAATTTGCCTTTGCAGGGGAAAGTAAGGAAGGAGTATGCACTTAGTGTTTTATCGGTCATTTCTAGTTGATGAGAAAGTTAAAATAAACAAATGGCAAACCATTGCTCATTTATTTGAGAACCACATTTATCAGATACAGCTGAGTAACTTTTAACCCAAACCTTAAATGTCATTATATATATGACACTGCTCGTTCGTACTCGTAGCCGCATCGTCTTGTAAGAGTACGCACTAACACCAATAACAAGAAAATGCACCATGATCTTCATAAACTGTGCCACTGTTGGGAGCAGTTATCACACTTAATACAGTCTTCCGTGACATACTCCTTTTAGTCTTCATCACACCTTGGGCATGAAGTTGGAATAATAGAAAATTGTGAAGGTGATTCGATAAACCCTATGCCAGATACTTAGATGTGATTTGCAGAATATCCATGTGGGTGTAGATCCCTCCTTGGATTGTGCCCTGGTTGTTGCTGAAGATGATGGCGCAGTTTAATCCAGATTAGCCGTAGAGATTCTACGTTGTTCGTTACTGATATTTTGTCCCTTCTTGGTTTAGTTTGTTTTTCTAACAATGCATTTTTGTACGTAGACTCAAACAGAATTTCGGATGTTTTTGCAGCTTGCTTTAGATGTTCGCAATCCTAAAATTGTGCACTTCATAAAACGAAAGAACATAGTATCCTACGACTACAACATCAATAACTCTCATTTTCGATCGGTCAACTTACACAAATACCTCGGTTTAACACATTGTAAAGATAAAAAATGGAAGCAGGACTGGATAAAACTCAAGACGAGTTCATAGGATTTGTAGACCTGGAAAAGCGTTCGACAATGTAAAATGGTGCAAGATCGAAGACGAGTAATATATTCCTACAAGACCCAAGAGGAAATAAGAGTGGAAGACCAAGAACTAAGTGCACGGATTAAAAATGGAGTAAGACTTTGTTATATTCATTAACCTATACTGTTCAATGTGTGCTTCAAAGAAGCAATGAAGAAAATAAGAGAGAGGTTCAAGATTCAGACTGAAATACGGGGTAAAAGGATATCAGTGACAAGGTTTGCTGATAATATTATCGTCCTCAGTGAAAGTGAATTACTACAGGATCTGATGAATGAAATATACGATATAATGAGTGTAGAATTTGGGGTGAGAGTAAATCAAAGACACAAGTGATGAGATGAAGCATAAACGGGAGCAGCGAGTATCTTAACATTGGTGATAACGAATTATGAAATGGAACCATCACATTGCCTCAGTCAAAGGTAAAGATGGTGGCTGATTGTTCTAGGCGCGCAGTCCGGAACCGCGCGACTGCTACGGTCGCAGGTTCGAATCCTGCCTCGGGCATGGATGTGTGTGATGTCCTTAGGTTAGTTAGGTTTAAGTAGTTCTAAGTTCTAGGGGACTGATGTCCACAGCTGTTAAGTCCCATAGTGCTCAGAGCCATTTGAACCATTTTTGGTGGCGGACTGTAATTCATTGTTAGAATTAAAGGGAAATATAATCAGTGCACAAAGATTATATTTTTCGAACTATTGGTGTGACCCATACTCTAATATTGCTCCAGTGTGTGGGACCTGTACCATATACGACTAGCAAGGGATGTTGAACTGTTCATAAGAAAGTCAGCACGAATGGTTACAGGTTTGTTTGGCCCACAGGAGAATGTAACAGAGATGCTGAAGAAATTGACGGGTGCCTGAAGATACACGTAAGCTATCCCGAGAAAGCCTACTTGCAAAATTTCTGGAACATACCCTAAATTTTGAATATCCGAGATGTGTTCAAAAAAATTTCGGAACATTCGTAATTTCGCCCCAATGGCGTGTTAGGGCGAAATGCAGTTGACATCCCTGCACACGCGTGTGCCTAATGTGTAACTGCGGAAAGTTTCATTGTTGTATGTCTGCTAGCTTATTGTTCAGTGCTGTATTGAGTAGAACGTTGTGTCGCACAGTTGGCGAACTTCGAGAGGGGATAGTTAGAGGAGCAATGCGCCTGAAATAAATTTTGCGTGAAACTCAAGAAATCCGCCGCTCGGGGTAGCCGCGCAGTCTGAGGGGCCTTGCCACGGTTCGTGCGGCTGCCCCCCGCCCGAGGCTAGAGTCCTCCCTCGGGCATGGGTGTGTGTAAGTGGTGCAAGCCTAGGGACTGATGATGACCTCAGCAGTTTGGCTCCATAGGAACTTAAAAGCTAAACCAAGATCACTTTTACAGAGACACACCAAATGATGCAGGAAGCCTATGGTGATGAGTGCTTAAGCCGTACTCGGTGCTACGGATGGTTCACAGGGTTTAAAAAAGGGCGGACGGAAGTTAAAGACGACCCTCGTTCAGGACGTCCTTCGACTTCTGCCAACAACGCTTGTGTCAGGAACGTCAATGAAACTGTGCGTGCTGAACTAAGACTGACTGTCCGAGAGATTGCAGAAGAATGTAACTTTGCAGTTGGATCGTGAAATCCTAATACAGCCTCTTGGAATGTATCGTGTTGCCGCCAAGTTCGTGCCACGGCTCATGAGTCAAGAGCAGAAAGACCTCCGCCTCGCAATCTGAGAAGAGCTCTAGGATCACCAAAATGAGAACGAGATGCTCCTTAAGAAAATTACAACTGGTGATGAGACGTGGGTCTGCAGTTATGACGTTGAGAACAAGGTTCAGTCTTCACAATGGGTAGGGAAATGTTCTCAATGATCAAAAAATAAAAAGCTTGTCAGGCCAACTTGGCCCTTGCAAACTTTTTTTTATTTCCAAAGTTGAAAACCAAGTTGAGAGGACGAAGATTTGTAACGATAGACGCGCGGTCCAGCGAAAGGCGAACCAAGTCTGCTCCCGGAAGTGGAAACTGTGTTGAGAGCGGTGTTTCAGTCGTGGGGCAGATCATATACAAATAAGTGAAGGTAAGCTTAGAAAAGTTCATGAATTTTTTGAACAGACCTCGTAGACGAAAGGTAGTGAATACTGGCAAGCGGTCTGCAAATGTTCGTACGGTTGCGTTCGCTTTCATTCGCTGCTGTGGAAACTGGACTTAATAATAATATTCCCGTTGTGAGATGTAATTGACAACTCTGTAAACGCTGAGCTGTGCGCCGCTTACAGCCCAGGCAAAATTATTCTCGGAGGGACACATCATTATCTCCTTCGTGCCTGAAGTTGCTTCGGCCAAACTCCAACTCAATTGCCAGGCCGATAGTTCGTTATCCTACTCCTCTGCAAGTAACACTTCGTCTGAAACCATATGTACGGTAATGTAGGTTAAGACACTGCAGCCACTCATAATGGTGGGTCCACGTTTGCGAGTAACTGACGAGAAAATAAATTCTGAATTTTGTGTGACACTCGGTAGCATTAAGAAAGCTGAGTGACATTAGTTGGTTGTGAGGTGTAATGTAAAGGATAATAGCTTCACATGTTGTGTTCGGATACCAAGATTTAAAAGCCTGAAGTCTTCTATTGCAGAAGTAAGGAGCGCAACAATCAAGTGATTTATGAACAGTTTGCTCGGTTGATTTTAATTGAGGTTGCAATGTGCAGGTCAAGCAAGTGCCGTACTGTAGAGAGGTCGAGCAAGAGGAGCGTTTTGTAACATGTGTTTATCCTTATTTTGGATAGTTTGCTTTCTTATCTGAGAAGTAGTTGTGGGTAGCACTTGAAATGCATCACGACTAACTAAATACCCTCCACCTCTCATGATTTTAAAAATAAAAGTGTTCCCAGAAAAGTTGTTCACTCTACAGTTTATTTATGTGCCAAAGTTAGTGATAATGTGGGGGAGGGGGAGGGAAGGCCACAGACGGCAGGGAGGGGGGGGGGGGTAGGGCAGGGGCTACTGGCAAATGTCTGATTGCACTCAGGAGCAATGGTCTGAGAAAGGCTGGGAACCACTGTTCAAGTGCCTGTGAATGTGTACTGAACATAAATGTGGAAAACTGCAACAATTCGCTTTTTGCATTTTTTTAATTCGAGTTAACTAGTTTTGGAGTCGTTTCAGGATCATCTTCAAATATGGCACACCGAATTCTCGTCTTTATTCCTTTAGAGTGAATCTGGGTACTGGCTCTCTGACAAGAAGACAGAGAACTCTTTATCTATCGCCATGAGTGGCAGTTACACGGCGACATGTATCGGGAAACAAAACCTCCTACTTACAGTGGCAGCGTGGGCGGTATTGCAGTTAATATCCATCTGGCAACTTGCGTTTTAGTTGTCTGTTGGCCACTGGTCAATCTCTTTTCATTTTAAATATAAATACGAATTGTCACTATACATCACCAGCATAACGTTTACTACAGATGTACATTACAAAGATCTTCACTTAAAAATACAGCATACTTTCCTCGGAAACAATTTCTTTGATTTTTGTGCGTATAACTCGACGGCGTGCTGAGAAGATAATGACTCGGTCTGTTTTATTTGATAAAGTCAGTAAAATTCTACATCTTTACTATGGATATCTGCTGCCCTCTGCTGCTAGAGGGCTCCGATTTTGGGTAACATAGCGGTGTGTGACGTGACTATGCTGGTGGGTGAGAAAGAGCTCACAAAACTAAAAGCACGAATTCGAGGACTTTGCCCGCACATGGAGAACACTCTCCTTAAGCACGATAGTGCCAAACTACACACGAGCGCTGCGGCGTCTGCAGCAATCCGACGTCCTTGGTTCACTGCCGTCGATCATCCTACACACAGTCTCGATTTTCGTCTTTGTGCAAAACTAAGAAAAACTTCGAGCACTACAATTGTTTCAAGAGGTGCAAGCAGAGGTAAGGTTGTGGCTCTGTTAACATAGTCAATATACTGTGACGGTATGAAGAAGATAGTATCTAGATGGGGAAATTGTGCTGGTTCCCAGGGTGAGTGAGTTGAGAAATAAATTTATAGACGTGAAGAATACAGATGTAGAATGTTAATGAAGTTTGTTTTATTTAAAAAGCGTTGCGAGTTTTCACATAAAACATCCGTCGACATTACTTTCCAGTACGTCCTCGTACAATGGATGTCTTAGAAAATACGTACATTGATCAAAATAAATGTTGACATGAATGCTGTTAACAGCACTAGGTTCAAAAAATTTTAACTGTATGGCAATTGCAGATTAATTTTATTTGCAGCTAGCGCGATTATACGAGTGGAGGAGTATTAGATTTAATGGTGAGCATTTATGTAATTTTTAAGCATTGCCTGTATTGTCATTCTTCCTCTCTAAGTGCCTCGTCCTCCAATAACACTGCCGATCGGTAGCATGATCTCTTGTCCGTCCATGGTTTTTCAGAACATTGATTCAGTGCTGAACCCAAACTGCTGGTTTGAGTTATTTAGCGAGGATAATCCTGTGCGTCGTGGACCACGTATGCCATTAATCTTTCAAAAAAAAAAAAATGTTCAAATTGCTCTGAGCACTATGGGACTTAACATCTGAGGTCATCAGTTCCATAAAACTTAGAACTACTTAAACCTAACTAACCTAAGGACATCACACACACCCATGCCGAGGCAGGATTCAAACCTGTGACCGTAGCGGTCGCGTAGTTCCAGACTGAAGCGCATAGAACCACTCGTCCACACGGGCCGGCCATTAATGTTTTCTTGAATTATTAATTTCAACAGGTTTTATTTATTGTTGCGGAATTGCGCTACCAAAACAATCGAGTTTTGCTCTCTGAATGCTGTTGAGAATTTCAGCGTCTTCTTACCGCCATGTTTTTTACTATATCTGTCGATGGTATCCTTAATATTTTTCGATACGATCGCATTTCAAATGCCTAATACAGTCCATGACTCAGCTCCGTAGAGTAGGACACCGAACGTGTAACATCGAAGTAGTCGAGTGCGAATCCTAATGACTGGTCTGTAGGATCTCAGCAGTCGCCGCGGACTAAATGACTTGGTGCATTGGCTACAAGTTTCCTAGTAATTCTGGAGATTTTCCTTTGGACTAAGTACGAGGTCGTTCCTCGTTGCTTAGATCGTGCAGGTTTCTGTCCGTTTGTGTTACTATGGCTACACTACTAAATGTGTGTCCACCACCATATCAGTAGATATAACGAAACGGCGGCCCTCTTTCGTTATGTCTTACAAGAAGATTTCTCCAGCGGTAGAATCGACTTTTTGAAACCATGTATACGGTTATGTAAGTTAAGCACCCAAGTATCACACACTGCAGCCATTCATCCTAGTGAGTCGACGTTTGCGAGGAACTGACGAGAAAAGAAATTCGAAATTTTGTGTGAGACTCGATAGCATGAAGAAAGCCGAATGACATAAGTTGGTTGTGAGGGTAATGGAAAGGATACTAGCTTCACATGCATGAGGTTGTGAGTTCGAATCTCACCAGAGAAAGAAATCTGTTTTAGATGTTTATCGAAGTGACATTGATAATCATTTTCATTCAGTTGATGTAAATATATTTTTTTTATTTTTCCTCCTCGGTCACGTGACTCAATAGTGATATGAACCTCTTAATTTGGTCTAATTTTTCTTCTTATCATCCCTTCTCCACTGGAAATATTTGTTGATGAACTTTTAATTATCTTCATGTATCAATTCCGATTTAATTTCTCCTATTTTTGTGACCCTTTATTTTCGTCTACGTTATTGTGTTCTTTGTATCGACTTCTCACTTTGCTTGAATTTTATTTTACTTATAAAACCTTCTCTCATTTAAATCTTCATCTACACTATTATTTCCATACTGCACAAGGAATTTAGGTTATGTTTTACATATTTGTATGTCGATTACCATGCAAGAAAAGGCACGTCTTGTAATGAAAAATACATTTTTCACACTAACGCACAGTCAATATAAATTGATTATTTCGTCTTTTGTTTTTTAATTAATATACCGGAGTTTTGAAATAATTGAATAGTCAGACAGACAGGTATAATAAAATACACATTCACAAAAATTCCGATTGGAAGAAGAATGATACAAAGAAAAATTGAACAAATGGAAAAGTTCATACGGTGCTTAAAACGATGTGACAAAGGAATAGAACGAAAGAAATTTCATTTAAACCAATAAATTGAGTAAAAATAGGCATCGAAGTCATTTCGATAAAGATTTAACAATAAAAGAAATTATTGCACCTGACCAGGCATGGTTAAGCTTCTATCCTAACCATTATGACACGTAACCAGACTATGGAATACGACTTCCTTAACGCTATGTAGCATCAAGCAAATTTCCGAAATCTTTTGCGTCAGTTACTTGCAAACGGAGGCCCACCTGGATGCAGGGTCTGATACGGGGAATCTTGTGTTACACTACCGCTTATTTGGTTTCAAAAAGTCGATCCCACCGCTGAAGAGCTCTCTTTGTTAGTTTTAAGAATAACAAACGGCACTTCTTGAAAGGACAGTAATGTCGCAGTCCAATAGAAACAACTAGCGGTGGCCCGTGCAAACTTGAAAAACGAGTCTAGCAAAGGCAAAGAAAAGTTAACTGTAGCAAGTAACTTGGCAACGCTACACACACGTTTAGACAACTGAACAACAACGACATAATAATAATAATAAGTTCACAGGAGAGCTTCTGTAAAGTTTCGAAGGTAGGTGACGAGGTACTGGCAAAGCTGTGAGGACGGGGCGTGGGTCGTGCTTGGGTAGCTCAGATGGTAGGTCCCGAGTTCGAGTCTCGGTCCGGCACCTAGTTTTAATCTGCCAGGAAGTTTCAATAATAATAATAATAGGTCCAGTCATATTAATGTGACCAACTCCTGTTTCGTGTAAATACTCATAGACGCCAGGTGATAGCATTAGTAGGTGATAGCATTAGAAGGTGATAGCATTAGTAGGGGGTGAATGGGAGGGGGGGGAGGTGCGAGGCTGGAAACAGTGAAGTCGTTGTCATAAAGCCTAAAAGGGCCGATTTATGTGCCGTCCAACAGGGCATAATCGTTGGCTTTCTTCCCATGGGTAGAAGCATTTCCGAAACGGCAGAATCTGTAATCTTTTCAAATGCCACTGTATGTAAAGTAAACCGTGCGTGGCAAAATCTCGGTGTTCAAGTCCGGCTCCGAGGCAAGTGTGTTGGACTACGGGCAGTAGGGGACACAGGTGAGCGATAGCTGCAGATATGTGTGCTGGCGAATAGATGTGCAACTTTTGTGCAGCTGACTGCCCAGGCGAACCAAGGGCTGTCACCAATGATTCCTCAACAACGTATGGGCTTCCGCAGTAGGCACCTGGTTCCTGCACCCATGCTGACTGCTCTTCATTGGCGTTGAAAGCTTGCATTTGCACGCCGGTACCACAACTTAAAGTCCACTGAGTGCTACAGGTGGCCTCTCCATATTAATCACATTTTATGCTCCATCGGACAGATTTCCATTGGCGTGTAACGTCTGAAAGCAAACGCCCTGCAACCCTGAGGGAGCGTTATGGTGTGAGCAATGTTTTCGCGGCACTCCCTGGGCGATCTCGTTATTCTGAAAGGCACAATGGATCAACCCTAGAACGTACCTATCCTTGGAGACCATATCCACCCTTAGATGCACGTGTAACATAGCTCGCAGTGTATGTACGTGGTTCTGAAAGCTCTAGGATGAATGATACAAGACTACTGACAAATTTTTATGAGTAAATTTAAACGGGTATGGTAATATACATGGGGTGGATGAAAAGTACTGGCAGTTCGGTTATAATTCGTGCGAGACTTCATTGACTAAAATTCACTTTATTACATTTCCGTCTCGCGTCTCGATCACTTTCCACACCCACATGAAAGATGTCATACACTGTCAGTGCATCCATCTGTGATGATGTCTCGCTAGGACCGCCATAGGCTGTCTTATCATTTGCTGTAACGCGTGCCACGAAATACTTCGTTCATTTGGGCGATCAGGTCATATTTGGGGGGACTCTACAGGATGAATACGGTGATGTTGCAGTATGTCCCGCTGCCACATACGCGGAGCTCCTACACAGGGCTCGTCGTTTAGCGTCGTGCATTGTTGTGAAAGTTGGTGGAATGCAGCGCCGGAAGGAAAGATTGTTGCGCGCTCCGACCACGTGCCATTTCATTCTTGACCCGAGCACGTTTTTCGTGTTCCCCAAACATACTATTAAGGCACTTGAGCTAGCCTCTCCAACTTTGAGACAGTACACACCGCAACTGACTCAAACACGACCTATGCCGCTGACTTTACTACTTCAGCCCACCATCTACTAGCAACAGAAAGCGTGCGTACCAAATGACTCACATCCTTCATGTTACGGCATTGTGCTACTACATTTTATCCATCAGATCCAAAGACGCATGTGTGAGTACTTGTTATCTCCCATCTTGGTAGTGGCCTAATTATTGGGAGGTTTTGAACTGCGTTATCTATACCGGGTGTATCAAAAACAATCATCCGATCTGGGCCGTCTGTATTTCTGAAACTAAGAAACATATACCATGAATTTTGTTTTTTGATGAACGGAAACTGAAATAGTTTTTTTTCATCCTTTTCATTGGTGTTCAATATGCATCCTTGAGATGCACGGAATGTGTCAATGCGGTGTTCAAATTGTAACAACACTGCAGGAAACATGTCTTGAGTTACAGTTTCCACAGGTGCTGTTATGCAATGTCTCAGTTCATTTATTGATGTTGGTAACGTAGGTACATAAAGAGTCTGTTACAAAACCACACATATATAATCACATATAGTCGGGTACGGTGACCTTGGAGTCCAGTAATCTAAGGCTGAGTCATTTAGTCCAGTGTGACCGATCCATCGTTCAGTAATCGTTTGATTTAAAAATTCCCGCGCTTCCAGATGCCACTGTCGCGGTGCCCCATTCCCATTGGTAAATGAAGTCGTTCGAATCAAACTGTGGGAAAAGAAAGTTTTCAAGCATATCGAGATATATTCTTCCTATAACAGTGTTTCCGGCAAAGAAAAATGATTCTTACACCTGTTCCCGTTAAACTGCAAAAAACACATTAAATTTAGGAGGGTCTATTTTATGTTGTACAGCTTCATGCGGTTGTCGCGTACCTCATATTGTCACATTATGACAGTTCACCTTTCCGTATAAATGGAATGTGGCCTCGCCACTAAACACTAACTGTGGGAGAAAACAGCCATCCTCCACCTTGCCGAGAGTGAAATTACGGAACTTCACACGATGTTATCACCTTCATGAAGAGCTCGCAGTAGCTGAATTTAATATTATTTGATGCATAAACGTCGACGCAGAGACGCCAGACGGACATCGGGGACGTGCTGAGCTGTAGAGCTGCACGGCGAACGGATATCTGCGGACCCCTCGTGAAACTGTGGCGGATGCGTTCGACGTCTGTGTCAGGCACTCCGGGACGGCCCGGCGATTCGCCTTTCCGCAAACATTCTGTTTCTCTTAATCGTTGATGCCATCGTCTAATGCTCTGTGCTGTAGGAGGATCCGCACCGTACCTTGTACCAAAGTCACGCCGAACACTTAGTACTGCGCAAAATGCAGAACACAAAACTCTTTCTGACGTCGCGACACCAGTTTTACTAGGACTGAAATGGCCGGGCAGTTCAGCTGCCAAGCGGTAACCATGTAAAGCCCGAGGGTTTGCTCTTTCCAGCAGTACACTATTCACGCACATATATCGAATAACGTAATAGTTACTTTTTTTAAAAAATCGGTTGATTCTTTCTGATACACCCTGTATATTTACACTCTAAACCGTACCACCAAGAAATTACCCCAGTGTGAAGGAAATCGGTAGATGTGATGTACGTGTAGAGGCAAACAAATGATAACAATTGCAGGAAAATTGGGCGATTCATTCAGGAGAAAGTCATAACGCGTTGGTCCACCTCTGGCCCTTAAGCAAGCAGCTATTCGGCTTGATCTCGATTGATAAAGTTGGTGGATGTCCTCCTGACGGATGTCGTACCATATTCAGTTCAATTGATTCTTTACGTCGTCAAAATCCCGACGTGGTTGGAAGGGGCTGCCCATATTGCTCCAAAATTGGGGAGAGAGGCGGCGATCTTGCTCGCCAGTGTATTGTCTGGTACGTACACACAGATGAAACTCTCACCATGTGTGGTGCGTAAAATATCGTCGACACTGAAAGCGTTCCCAGCAGAGTTTAGCCCCTCGTAAAGACAAAAGGTGGGCATACCGCATATTGAAGTCCACTACTAGGTGTCTGGATACTTTTGATCGGACAGTATATTTCAGAATGTTAGCAGTGGCCAGAAGTTGGGATATTTGGCTTTCCGCTTAAGGCTGGTGCGGGGCGGGTCAAGATACCTCTGAAAGTAGACATCTGGCAGCATTAGAGGAAATTGTCCATCAAAGTAGCTGTGTTGCGCTCTCTACCTACAGTTGTTCTCGTGGACGTCAGAGCCGCCGTAGCCAAGACGCCCCCTGGGTTTTATACTGCGGACACCGTAGTCGCGCCTGATGAGCTCTCAGAAATTATGAAATGCATTCGCAGATTTCAATTATGGTGGGACAAAAACTGTACAATATACCGTAAACATGCAGGATGTTCCGAAATTCCCGTTAGAGACTTGTAGTGTAGAGGGCGACTGAGTACGTAATTCTCGTATTCTGAATTGGAACCCGTCTGCGGTAACGCACCGTTTCCTCGCTACACCCATTTGAAAACATGTTGCTAACGCGACCACTTGTACAAGTAAGTTATTAGGTGTGACCGAGTACATCAATAGTTCCACAATTCCACTCATTAAAAGGAAACTTAATAAGTTTTCAGAAACACTGTTCTTTACAATACGGCCTTCTCCAACTCGGATGCGCTGCGGCTGCGTCTCTTTGAAGCATTACAGTCACCCCTGCTGACGGTGAACGCTCCATTTTCTCAAAGACGTTGCGCAGTTGTGGCGAAAAGCGTATGCCATGAAGTCGGACGCTGCGGAGAACGAGCTTGATAAAGGCGACGAGCTTCCCATACAGAAGGATCATGTCGGTGTATTCGGCAAAAGTGCACTCCGCAATGTTGCTCTAATACTGACAGACACATGAGTGACGCACGAGCCCTGTCAGAGTGGTGGGACAGACGGTAAATGACACCCGACGTAAGCACCTCCCCCCAACCCCTGCACCACCCACAATGGCTACCCTGTTGCATACCCACCTAGCAAGCATGTATTCAAACGGCTGTAGCACGGAAAGTATACGTTTCCGTACGTGGGTTCCAATTTAAAATATTGTCGCTTAGTTCCCTCTAAAACTGCTAGAATTTAGGAAAGTTCTGTATCTGTCCAGTAAACTGTACAGCTGGTATCGTACCACACTCGAAATATCCACCTATGTTTCAGGATTTCGGTGTTATGGCTCTTTGCAGAAACATTACTGAGTTTTCCTGTATATTGTTATCATAAAAGCCAAGTACCGTTTCTGTCTCCATACCATAAAGCATAAGTACCATTTATATCATTTCAAGCACTATTTCAGTTGCTAGGTTTTAGGAAAAAATATTTGTATCATTCTCAAAATATCGGAGAGAAGCGATATAGTTCCTACAAAGAACTTGAAGAAAATCATTTTGGGTACTAGGCCATGTCGTTATAAAACACCGAAAAACGAAAATACCGACATTTCGACCATCTTGTCAGCGATCCTCTTCATGGCGAATAAATGCCAGGAAATTTCAAATCAGTGCACACTCCACTGCAACGTGAGAGTCCAATTAGGGATCAACTTTTATTTCTTCTTCTTCACCTTTGATTAATTTCCCGAATTCCTCGTCCTTTTTATATGTTGCTGTCTTTATACAAGGTGTTTCACAATTCATGTTACACATTTCTAGAGCTTGCAGTTTTACTTGGAAACTGATGCCTGAAACGTCACCCAAGGACGCCGTGGAGCATCAAAGGTACAGGCGCTACCTCCGGTAAATGTATGTATATACAGGATGATCCGTGGTTGTGTTACAAACTTTCTAGGATTATGTAAACAGACAAATGTATCGATTTGAGGTAAGGGCCCCTGTACCAGTAACAAACGTGTCGAAAGTTGTAAGTGAAAATCGTTATCCTACCTCTGACAGTGGAGTACAAGTACTGGTACTGTTGTTGCTAGGATTGTAGGGTAGGCAACTTTCAGAGACGGCAGTATAGACCAAAACAAGAAAAAATGTGCAGTAAACATGGACTCTAAACTGCATGCTTCTGGAGCTATAAGCACTTGTTCAATAGTGGAGATGGGTTTCACGCTATCGAAGATGAACAAGTGCTCATGGTTCATGATGTATGCATTTTAGAGCCTATGTGTACTGCACATTGTTTTCATCTTTCGTTCCATACCACCGCCTCTGAAAGTTTCCTGTCCTACATCTTATCCACAACGATAACGGTACATACTGTCAGAGATAACAGAAAGGTTTTCTGTTATAGTTTTCTGGTACAAGGACATAATCTCAAATTTATACCTTTATCCATCTGCATCATCTTAGAAAGTTTGTAACATCTTAGTGGGATCCCTCTATTTTTGTAGGCGCCGGTGCCTATAACTTGTAGCGTCGCTAGATGACGTTTTCAAAAGTAGATTCCTATGTAAAACTTGATCAGTTAAGTCCCCTGTACAGCCCCGATTAGTGTGGAGCGTGGCTTGTGAAACACCCTGTATATAGAATGAATAACATCAGGGAATGGACTAGAACGCTGTCTCACTCACTTCTCACGTATTTTCTTTCTTTTATGTCCTTCAACTCGTACAGCTGCTGTCTCATTTCTGGTGGAGTTCTAAGTAATGTTTCGCTCGCTGTATTTTTTTCCTGGTAGCATCTTAAATTCAAACTGAATATTCTTGTCAACATTGTCAAAAGATTTTTCTGTATATAAAGATGTTATAAATATGGGTTCGCCGGCCGAAGTGGCCGTGCGGTTAAAGGCGCTGCAGTCTGGAACCGCAAGACCGCTACGGTCGCAGGTTCGAATCCTGCCTCAGGCATGGATGTTTGTGATGTCCTTAGGTTAGTTAGGTTTAACTAGTTCTAAGTTCTAGGGGACTAATGACCTCAGCAGTTGAGTCCCATAGTGCTCAGAGCCATTTGAGCCAATATGGGTTCTGTTCCCTCCAAATTGATTTTCCTCTAGATCAGCTTCTGTAAGGTGCTCCATTCCTCTGTAAATAGTTTGTATCAGTATTTTCAGCTAGGAGTTATCATAGTGGTGGTTTGGCAGTATTCGCACTGACCACGATTTGCCTTATTTGGTTTTGGTGCTATTACGTCTCTCGTTTAGTGTGAGGATTTAGCGGTTATTTCAGCTGGCGTAGACCTTCAGGAGTGAAGCAGCAAATCCCGGCAGAGTGAGTCGCCGCGAGTTCCGGTACAGCCCTCTGGTAGCGAAGCCCTGCGCTATAGACGACTGACTGTGTGAGGGACTAGCGACACCTAGCAGCGATGTGATGAATAGGAAAATAGTATTGCTAAAAGTTTTATCCACGCCTTCTAGCATTTGGAATGGAGATATGGCACGGAATTTATTAGCAAAAGAAAACAGCCATAGTAGCAGTCTCTCTCTTGCAATTCAACGTCAATGATACAATAGTACGACAATAATAGACCAACTGAATCTGTAGAGGTAGTAATATGATTTCTTTTCTGACCTGCAAGAAACTTTCATATAAAGCTGAGCCTGAGTGGTTGTCATGTAACTACCACCAGAAATATTATATGAAACATGTAGACCTGTCAGTAAAGTCGTCCAGAAATTCGTTTTTTAAATGTTAAATGTCATCGGTTTATTTTAGCATTCAGCTCACATAAAACCAGGAGAATTATCCTCTTTCATGCAAAGAAAGAGTTTATCTCATTAGTGACCTGTGTCCTATCATAATCTCACTTTGACGCTTGAATAATTTGAAGAAAAAAAGTCGGTGTTTGTTTTGAAAATACAATTAGTGACAATATACATTTATATAAGGCATTGAGTGTGAACTGCTACGAAACGATTTCTGTTACAGAATTTATTTATTATCATATAATCAATCAGGATACTAAAAAGAAAAGGCAGAGTGAGACACCTGAATTTTTTTTTTTCCGCTGTTCGATTGTGCGATGGTCTTGATATAATGTTTTGCATTTCTTTTGACATAGAAATAATTGATCCTGTTTTAGCACTGAGAATGTGCTAAGTAAATATGTTATAAATGTATCAGTATTGAAGTCAAACTTATTTTTCTAATTACTGATTGTTAACTACAAGAAAAACAGAAGCTGTTTTGGTATTTATCTTAGCAGCATTTAGCACAAAAACGAAAATAAAACGTATTAGTTTTTTTAGTAAGGATTTTATTTCATTGTTGTAATCCTACAAATGTTTATGATACTATGCAGTTTCTTTTGACAGTGAGATATATTATGTAGAATGTACCCTGAAAATATATGTAGATCTGGTCTGGTGAAGAAAGTGTGCGTATTAAAATTTAAAATAAGTGTTTGCAGCAGCATAATCAGGTTTAGTTTGTAGTGTGGGAGTGAGCTCCACGTGGGATCCGAAGCACGGACCCCACGGGGGTGCCCGGCATGCGCCACATGCCAGGGCAGAGGTGGAGGCTAGTGTTCGATAGTCTGAAAATTCCAGCGCCGGCCGGGGATAGAACCCCGGCCCGGCTGGGGCGAATAGCCCCAGCCGAGGCGCTGGAACGTTCCAGACCCCTTACCACTAGACCACCGGGGACCCCGGCCGTTTCCTGCTCCGAACTCGATCTGGTAGTCGTGTCGCAGTACAGCACTGCCTGTTGTCGGCTGTGTTTACATCGGACGCTGAGTGGCGGACTCTGGCCGGCGACATTTGAACGCCGTGAGGGGGGAAGTGTTTACCTCCGATTGCTAGCTGTCCCGTTTTATTGCGTGGCTGTAGTTGCTTTACAGTTATCAGACATTTGAAATCAGCCTTTGCGACTGTATGCAGTCGACACTTGTTAATCGTTTGTTTAACCTGTTCCCAAATGCCTCGAGAAAACCGAAGAAACTTCGTCACTAATCGAGGCGACTGTCATAGCAGAACGACCCGCAGACATTCTATAATTAGAAGTCAACGCCTAGCTTACACCGGATAATTCTATTCGTTTCATCAGTTGTTCAGGTAATTATACCGTCATTGAGCACCTTGTGACAGGCATCTGTTTTTAACAATGCACGAAATACCACAGCATATTAATCAGTTGCAAATAAATGCCTGTGTGTGCAGTTCAGGTCTGCGCCGTAGATTTTTTGTGAAAACGTTGGGATAAAATCGTAACATGTGTTTCATATTAATATGTAATTTAATTATCAATATCTTTAATACAGTGGTCACACGGTTACTCACAATTTTGGACCTTCAGTGGCCGGTGTACGATATAGCCTTTGACTACGTTATCGCGTCGCGCCGTTTCCTCCTTTTTTTCCGACTCTGCGGGAGCTGTCGCATTCGCTCAGCGCTGCACTTTTTAGGCTTCTGGGAGGGCTTTTCTCGCGTTTTCTGTAATTTAGAGCATATTTACAAGTCCCGTGAGACGAACTCCTCCTTTGTGTCATAGGTTTAAACTCAATATAGATTTTCGCTTATATTCCGGCGAATATTTTTATTTTCTATTCCGGCGCTCCTGAAGCTGTTCATCGCAATGACACCCAAATCAGTATCCTAGATTACAGCTATACCAGTTCATAACTTTACACAAAAATGATTTGTAACAAGTGGTTAGCACACTGGACTCGCATTCGGGAGGACGACGGTTCAATCCCGTCTCCAGCCATCCTGATTTAGGTTTTCCGTGATTTCCCTAAATCGTTTCAGGCAAATGCCGGGATGGTTCCTTTGAAAGGGCACGGCCGATTTCCTTCCCCATCCTTCCCTAACCCGAGCTTGCGCTCCGTCTCTAATGACCTCGTTGTCGACGGGACGTTAAAAAAAAAAAAGATTTGTAACAATGACGCGCATATGCCTACACTGGTAGGATGACAACACAGGCAATAAGCGACAACCACGTACAGACGGCGTGGACTTAACCTTTGTTTGCGCACTGTCGGTCTCGTAGTTATTAGTGATTCAAATCTGACGCCACTTTGTCACACAAGAAACTTCGACCAAGAAGAAAGTAGACGTTTTCACGTTAGAATAACTTCCGGGAAGTTTTCTACTTTCGTAAAACAGAAACGAGTTTCCACGCTGTGGAATGCAACGAGAAGTAGCAGGTAACGAATTGTTTCGGGATTCCACCATCCATGCTGCAAACGATCATCGAGCGGAAAGATAATGTTGCTGATAAGTATCAAAAGGCGGGAGCAAGCAGACCGGGCGAGGCGAGTCCCCGCCTCTTGCTGAAAGCTTATGGAATTGCCTTACTCAATACAGGGTACAAAGGGTATTTGTCGGAGGTTATAGCTTAACGGAACGCTAAATCATTAACGGTTAGTCTGGGAACCGAAGTCTCAGATACAAATAAGGAGTGACACGCTAACTCCAAAGACATAAGGTAGTTTATAAGAAATTTAGTTCACAAAATGCATCCATTCGTAACAGTTTGTTCAGCATTGAAAAATGAATGAAGGTGAATTTATGTATTTCCGAACATTTGTGTGTGCCTTCCGTTTCAAATACAAAAGCAAATAACATGTAAGAAAACTGGTAATGCAATAGTAAAACAAAATCAAAATTTTATTTCGATTTTTGCTGATTTCATCTAGAATAAAGTCGAGTTAAATAGAATTAATTATTCGAACTTTTTCTTAGATCCTTTGAACTTCGAATTGTGCAAACTCGATTGTAACGGTCTCCTGACCTTCGAATTTTCTAGAGTCTGCAGTAATGTCTAAAAAGTAGAAACAAATCTTCTCGTGCTACTATCCACGTTGCAGTGGATGCTGATTTGGTTGTCCTTTTTAGTATATCAGTATGATTATAGAGTCCTAATCAACGTAAGCAACGCTGTTACGGTATAAACGTACGTTTATTTTTACGAAAGTTGCGTTAGAATGCGCTTCTGTCATGCATCCCCACTCCCTAAATCCGCCATCAGGCAAAAGAAAGTGAATACTCTTTCCTTAGTTTTTCACCCTTCATCGATGACAAGTGATGATGACTTGGCAGCAGAGACCTGTATAGCTTTAGTGAGTGCTCTCTGGCCGGCCTCCAACAACTGAATGCGATGTTCATTTTCATTATCTAGTAACTCGTATGTTTGAGCGATGATGTTTCGAATTCTGTCGGCAAACTGCTCGACAGATTCGTCTCGTCGCATTCGGAAACTGTGAAGCTGCTCTCTGTAAAATCTTATCGCGTTTTTACGTTTAAATCTCTGAACAACAACCGTTCTAAACTCATTGTAATCTTCTGTTTTCTCGCAAGTACACTCCGCGCTAAATAAATCTTGTGCTGCTCCTCGAATTCTTAATTTGACAACCACTAGCTTATCGGAATCTGACCACGATCCTAACAGGGCGGCACCTTCAAGTTTACGAAGAAATACCTTCACATCATTTTCGGGTTCCCCACTAAACACTGGTACTAACGGCAATAATGAAAAATTATTTACTTTAGTTGTACCTGTACTGCACGAACTATCATTTGACAAGTCTTTCGCAATGTTACACTCGCTTCTTTCTGCTTTTAACTGCCGAATCTCTTCTTGCAGTTCATTAATAACAGGTTGTAGATCGGCAACGTTACTGTGACTGGATTGCGACATTTCGTGTAATTTAACGCCAGTGAGTCAATCAAATGTAAAATAAAAATCCGTCACTGCCTTTGGTATTCTAGCCAAACTGGAATAGAGCAACCTGAATTCCAGCGTTGGGTGTCCCCGCGTAGTCGGAAAATGTTCGTGCTGCTGCTCTAAGTTCACGTTGTGCTGCACCTCTTCAGGACTGTGGATTTTTCCATAATTATCCCACTTCTGACTCCACTTCTATAAGGGTGTTGTTGCCCCGGATAATAATTAGACGAAATATTTGTAAGCTGTGGGTCCTCGAGGTACGGCAAAGACGTGAACACGAGAAGTAAGTTTAAACAAAGGCTGATAATAAAACACGCTCGCTACGCGCACCCATTATCACTGTGTCTGACATCCTAATTATGGTCGTATCGAAAGGCTCCACTGTGAGCTAATGAAAGAGACACATTCGCGCCCGAGCTGGCGCTAGTTAGTTCGGCGCGCTGCGGCCAGAGGCTGACTTCCTGCGTCGCACTGCAGCTGGACACACGTGTACTGACCGAGCAAACTGTCAGCTGGCGAGCGCGTGTTAAGTACCGCACAGCAGCGTGCAACCCGTACACACTTACAATGTCGTGTTTGCAAAGATGGGCGTCGGGAGTGAAGTGGCGCATCGTGCAGCCTATTGCGCACAATTTGAGTCGTAACACGACGTCCTGAGGCTGCACGAAAAGCATTATTGAACACGGTGGCGTTGCTGTCAGAGTATTGACCGTCTAGGCACGGTTGAACTACAGACAACTCTAGCCGTGTACCTCCTTCCTGGTGGAATGACTGGAACTGATCGGCTGTCGGACCCCATCCTTCTACTAGACGCTGCTCATGCGTGGCTGTTTACATCTTTGGGCGGGTTTAGTGACATCTCTGAACAATCAGAGAGACTGTGTCTCTGATACAATATCCGCAGTCAACGTCTATCTTCAGGAGTTCTGGTACATGAGGTGATGCAAAACTTTTTTTGATGTGTGTATGAACTTTAGCAGGAACGCGACCTACGGCGCCCCAAATCGTCACTGAACCCCTCCATGTTTCACTCTTTGGATGTAAAGTAGGCCGGAGGTTGGGAACAGTGTAAACGAGATTCATTCGACCCGAGGACTTTTTCCCCGTTACTTCATAGTTCAGCTTTTATGACCTATGTGCCTAGCCGGTCAGAGTGTCCCATCGGTTCTAGGCGCTACAGTCTGGAACCGCGCGACCGCTATGGTCGCAGGTTCGAATCCTGCCTCGGGCATGGATGTGTGTGATGTCCTTAGGTTAGTTAGCTTCTGAGGTCATCAGTCCCCTAGAACGTAAACCTAAGTCCCATAGCGCTCAGAGCCATTTGAAACTATGTGCCACGATTTCCTTTTGCGCTTCATGGGTAAGTGGTTTTGGAATTCCATCCCGCCCTGTTATTCATTGTTTCTGGACCGCCCTTCGTGTTGTTTTGATGCTGATGGTGTTCGCAAGTGCGACATTCAGTTCTGCAGTGGCTTTCGTGGCTATAGTCCTCTTATTTATCGTCATTATGCGAGATGCTTACAATAGTTCCCATAATGAAACTTCGTCTCGAAACCTCTCAGAAAAGCCAAAGAGATTCTCCTCGTATGTAAAGTATGCTAGCTGTAAGACAGAATCAGTGCCTTCTCTGCGCACTATCAATGGAAATACAATCGATGACAGTGCTGTTAAAGTAGGGTTACTAAACACATCCTTCCCAAATTCGTTCACCAAAGAAGACGAAGTAAATACTCCAGTATTCGAATCGAGAACAGCTGCCTATGTAAGTAACTTAACATCAGATATCCTCGGTTTAGCGAAGCAAATTGTGTTCCACTCACGTTCCTTTCAGAGTATGCTAATATAATAGTTCCATACTTACCAATCACATACAACCACTCTCTCGATGTAATGTCTGTACTCAAAGACTGGAAAGTTGCACAGGTCAGATCAATACTAAAGAAAGGCAGTAGGAGTAGTGCACTAAATTACAGGTCCTTGTATTAACGTCGATATGCAGCAGCATTTTCGAATGTGTATTGTGTTCGAACAACATGAATTACCTCCCAGAAAAGGGTCGATTGGCACATTGTCAACACGGATTTAGACATTTTTCTTATGAAACACAACCAGCTCTTCAACCACACCAAGTGCTGAGCACTATTGTAAAGGATTTCAAACTGATTCCGTAGTTCTAGATTTCCAAGTAGGCTTTTGACGCCGTACGTCACAAGCGGCTTGTAGTGAAATTGCGTGTTTATGGAATATCGTTTGTTATGCAACTGGATTCGCGATCTACTGTCAGAGACGTCACAGCTCATAGTAACTGACGGAAAATCATCGATCAAACAGAAGTGATTTCTGGCATTCCCCAAGGTAAGTGTTATGGGCCCCCGGCTGTACCTTTTCCACATAAACGATTTAGGAGACAATCTGAGCAGCCGTCTTAGCTTGTTTGCACTCATGCTGTCGTTTATTACCTAGCAAAATCTTCAGAAAAACAAAAAAATTGGAGAACGATATAGAAAAATTATCTATGTGGTGCGAAAATTGGCAAATAATGAAAATTGCGAGGTCATGCACATGAGTGCTAAAAGGAATCCGTTAAACTTCGGTTATGCGATAAATCAATCAAATCTAAAGGCCTAAAATTCAACAAAATACCTAGGAAACACAATTTCGAACCAATTAAATTGGAAAGAACACACAGAAAATGTTGTGGGGAAGGCAAACCAAAGACTGCGTTTTATTGGCACAAAACTTAGAAGATGCAACAGGTGTAGTAGAGAGACTGCCTACAGTATGCTTGTCCGCCCTCTTTTGGAATACTGCTGCGCGGTTTGGAATCCTTACCGGACAGGATTAATGGAGTACGGGACTTAGGGCGGACGTCATTACAATAATGGCGTTCCTGGTTGCGGCGGGATGTTCTCACGAAATTTCATTCACCAACTTTCTTCTCCGAATGCGAAAATATTTTGTTGACGCCGACCTACGCAGGGAGAAACGATCAACATAATAGAATGAGGGAAATCAGAGCTCGCACGGACAGATACGGGTGTTCGTTCCTTCCGCGCGCTGTTTAGGACTGGAATTATAGACAATTATTGCGAAGGTAATTCGATGAACCCTCTGCCAGGCATTTCCGCTGGCATGGTTACAAAAGCACGCACCAACAGTTTGCCATCGTTCGAATTCAGTCAGCTACGTCATAATGCACTGTTGTGACCACGGCTAACACTTGCAACGAATTAGGGACATCGACCACGTACGGCACCTGTGCAAATACAACAGCGCAATCGGCATGCTTGGCTGGCATCCTTATTTATGTCCAAGCATGTATTTCTCATTGTCATATATAATTATAAACGAAAAAATAATTAACAATATTAGGTTCGCAGACGGCGCTTGTCGCCGCAAATGATCTACCTCCGCATCAACACATAATAGAAAATTCGTGGGGGTGATTTTGTTCCGTCATTGGAACTACATAAATGCGTGATTTTTTTCACCCGACGCGTTTCGCTTTATTGAGGTAAAGCATCAACAATGGTGGTGATTTTCGCTTACATCGGAAAATGCCGTATACTAGCACATCGTCCTTATTCTAAGTTAGATACTGATAATTTTGGTCTAATATTTAGTTGTTCTGCACCACTATGCATTTCTTATGTTTTCACAACAAACTTTTATGCATACCATTGTATTCTGTTTGTTTCTGTACTTCACAGTACAAAAACAAACAGAATACAGTGGGTGGTGTGCATAAAAATGTGTTGTGAAAACATAAAAAAATTCGTAGTGCTGCACAACAACTAAATATTAGACCAAAACTATCACTTTCTAACGCAGAAAAACGACAATTTGCTAGCAGATGGCATTTCGCGATGTAAGCGAGAAATCAAACGAAAATCATCAACAGTGATGAAGCTTTACCTCAATAAAGCGAAACGCGTCTGAAAGAAAATCACACATTTCTGTAGTTGCAACGACAGATGAAAAATATCCTCAAGAATTGTAAAGCAACTACGGACACTATGGCTATACAAATGAAGTACGTAATAGACAATGTCCACTGCAGGGACCAGTTTGACCTGTTTAACAACACTTTCAAGTTGTACCCTACGGACTATAAGACACACCTTAATATTTAAGCAATTTTAAGAAAAGAACATTTTTACAATTTTTATTATTAGATTGCAAATCTTGACAAAAAAAAAGGTTTGGTTTATGAAACTGAACTGACCTTTAAAATCACTGAAAATAGTCATCTGAACTTACTTCTTCATCGTCGTCGTTGTCGTCCTGACCATATATGAAATCGGTTTCAACTGCCATCGAGAGCATAACTTACGCCGCACTTCTAAAAGATTTAACAGTGATGCCTCCTGTCACTCTAGACCACGACTGTTTTATGCACCGACACACTTTATTTAATGTAGGCCGTTTTAAAGCTACCTTCGGCCTGAATTCATGTTAGGTTTCATCCATCATCCATCTCTCCTACCCTCTTTCAATGGTATAGTTATCGCGACATCAAGAGATAGCAATTGTGAAGTAAGTCCTCCCGCAATAACAGCAAACACTGTGTTTCTCTGTCTCAAAGTTTTTCAAATGACTGCTAAAGTGATCTAGCACAAGAAGACCACTCTTCTCTCACACACTCAGTCAGTCCACAATTTCATACCAGCCTCGTCCATCCAACCATTGTCATGTACGTGAACAGCATCAACACCTGGCAGTATTTCAGAAAGTTTTGGCATTGTTTTGGGCTCGAAAGTGGTCATTGGATTAAGTTTAGTACCGCATGGACAGCAGTGTAGTTCATTTTTTTCATGTCCACTTGTTTTAATACCTTTCATGGCAAAATTTCTGTTACTCGACACATCTAATGTCACAGGAGTTTTGTCTAATGTTGCCAGGTTTCCCGCGGCATCGAATATGTGGCCATTTTTAAGACTGGTGGGAATTTTAAATCAAACACTGGACATTTTTATATTCATTTCGAGTATAAGACGCACCTGAATTTTGGAGGCAGTTTTTCGAATAAAAATATGCGTCTTATAGTCCGTAAAATACGGTAGTCCTCTCTCAGAGAAGAATACAGGTGATCTCGTCAACAAATGTAAATTAGTTGTTCGGTGTTTCCTCCTAGAAGAATTTGGGCACTATGATGTATGAGCAATGTGCCTGTAAGAAAGGGATCAGATCTAGAATAAAGCAAGATAGATTGTTCGTTAGTATGAAAAAACTATTCGTAAGGTCGGATCTTGGTTAACAACTGAGAATGAAAACGATTCGCTGCCACGTGTTCTCCACATCTCTCTATGGATGCGAAACTTGGACCCTTGGCCAATGTCTAGAGAAAAAATTTAACGCTTTTGAAATGTATCTGTATCACTGCCCCTTACCTTGGCTGTTGAAAACCTGAGTCGAAGCAGAACCTATACTTTCGAATAAGTGATCGTTTATTTCCTCGCAAGGAATCAGCGATGTATTTTTATCGATGTAGCGCTCCAACAACGGGCTGTACTTCGACATTCCAGAGGCATTGTTTGCACAATTTTTGGATCTTCGTAATATGTACAGTACTGAGAAACAAAAACAGCATCCACTTTGAACGTGTTCAAAAATTTTGGAAAATCAAACCAGTTATATAAATCTTATTTCGTCTTAAAACAAGGCATATAAACTTTCATTCATAAAATTTAAGACGAGAGCCGAGGAGTATGATGAGAATTCGGCAGTGGATAGCATAGAGGTGTATCCATGGGCGTGATTAAGGATAAATATAGCGATTTACAGAATCCACGCACTCGGTGTAGTTCCTTAAGATAAGAGGTGTAAGAAAGTGGGAAAAGGATATAAGAGGCAATAAGTATAATGAGACGAAACAAGGTAGATTTACATACCCGTGACACATTGCTGATTACATGCGATGTCCCAAGCGAAAAAATTACGTCTGTTAGATGGATAGGTATGCAAGAGTTTTGAGGAGTCAAACTGGACCATAATTACGACCTGGATATTCATACTTTTTACTTTTCTTACAGTTCAGAACATTAGAGTCTGTATATTGAGCAATCTGTAACGGAAACAAAGGAGAATGAGGATCAGAAATCGGGGAGAAAACTTGAAGGTCTGATGTTGAGGTTACAATTCTGGCAGGCGGCAAAGGACTGGGAACAGCAGCTGAAAATCAAAAAAAGTAAAAGGAGGTCTATGGACGACGATAGTTTCCATTGGAGAAACCCTGCCGTAATGGCGTCAAAGGCGCATTGGCGGTATGTACACTCACATCACTGTACGTGAAATAACCATACGTCATTTCCCAAGTTGTTAGTTCCCTGACAAAAATTCGTGTTGCACTACACATTCTTATTTTTTACTCCATGCCGAGGATCTTCAGAACTCCAAGATTGATTGGTCTGTGAATTCATATACCAGAAACACGCAGGCATGCTTCACCTACCTAATAGCCGGTATGTCCACCTTTGGCACGGATAAAGGCGGCGACGCATCGTGTGCTGGAAGCAGTGAGGCCTTCGCAGGTCGCTGCAGGGAGCTGGCACCACACCTGACGCCCAAGTCACCAAATTCCAGGGAAGGGCGCGATGAGCTCTGACGCCACGTTCAACCACATGTCAGATGTTTTCGATTGGGTTAAGATCTGGTTGGGGTTCAACACATCAAATGGAACTCGACACTGTTTTCCTCGAACTACTCCGCCATATTTCTGGCCTGTGACGTGGAGTGTTATCTTGTTGAAAAATGCCACTGCTGTTGGGAATCATGACCGTCACGAAGGGGTGTACGATGCTTCTTGGCCGTCATGGTGCCCTGCACGAGCTCTACTGGATCCGTGGACGCCCACGTGAATGTTCCCCAGAGCATAATGGAGCTTGTCTTCGTACCACAGTATGGGTGTCAAAGAGCTGTCCCCCTGGATGAGGAAGGATTCGTGCACTTTCATTGGCACGAAGAAAACGCTATCGGGACTAATCAGACCGTGCAACGCTATGCCAATGCGTCCAGTGCCGATGGTCACGTGGGCATTTCAGTCGTAGTTGCCTATGTCACGGTGTTAACACTGGCAAATGCACGGGTCGTCAGCTGCGGAGGCCCATAGTTCGGTGTACTCTTTGTTCAGACGCACTTTTACCCTGACCAACATCAAAGTTTTAAAATTTTCCTTTTCAGAGAAAAATCCAGGAGAATTGCTCCAGCTTAATCCTCGTACCACTGAAAAGATGGATGAAGTAGTTATTAGCGCCTACGGTGTTGAGAAACAGCTGAAATCGTTAAAATTGAACAAAGCTGCATGGCCCGATGGAATGACTGTCAGATTCTATACTGAATGTACAGTGGTGTTAGAGGAAGGAGGTAACTGCAATCTATCGTAGATCCCTCGAACAAAAAACCGTGCCCCGTTCTTGGAAAAAGGCACAGGTCACACCCCTCTACGAGAAGGGTAGTAGGAGTGATCCACAGTGACGAATCTAGTCACATGACTGACACGATATTCCATAAGCGCGCAATCTCACTGCAAGCCGCTTGTGAGGTACGGCGTCAAAAGCCTTCTGGAAACCTAGACATACGGAATTAGTTAAAAGTCCCTTGCAGTAGTGCTCAGCACTTGTGGTTGAACAGCTAGTTGTGTTCCACCGTGTGCCAATAGACCGTTTTCTTGGAAAAACAAAACACGTTCCAAAATCGTGATGCATCTCAGTGCGAACCAGCATGGATTTCGAAAACATCGATCATGTGAAATCCAACTGCTCACATGACATACAGAAAGCTTTGGATCGATGCAATCAGGTAGATGCAGCATTTCTTGATTTCCGAAAAGCATTTGACTCAGCACCACACCTAAACTTATTGTCAAAAGTTTGATCATATTTAGGAGGTGGGGGGATCGAGTGAAATTTGTGACTGGGCTTAGGATTTTTGGTAGTGAGGACAGCATGTTATCTTGGATGTCATAGTCAGTCGTTGAAGTAAGTTAGGGTGTGTCCTAGGGAAATGTGTTGGGACCCTTGCTGTTCATTTTGTATGTTAATGACGTTGCAGACAATATCAATAGTAAAATCAGGCTTTTTGCACAAGATGCAGTTATCTATAATGAAGTAGTATCTGAGAGCAGGTGCATAAATATTCAGTCAGATGTTGAAAAGATTTCAAAGTGTTGCAAAGATTGTCAACTTGCTTTAAAGCTTCAGAAATCAAAGCTGCGCTCTCCACAAAACGAAAAAAGCGTAGTAACCTGTGACTATAACAACAGTGAGACACTGATGGAATCTGCCAATTCATACAAATGCCTGGGTGTAACACTTTGGGGCGATATGAAATGGAACGATCACAGAGACCCAGTCGTGGGCAGGGCGGGGAAGTGCAGTCTGTCTACAAAGGAGGTTGCTTATAAATTAGTACTACGACCTATTCTAGAATATTGCTTAAGTGTGTGGGACCTGTAACAGATGATACTGAACATACACAGAGAAGGACAGCACGAATGGTCACAGGTTTCTTCGATTCGTGGGAAAGCGTCATAGAGGTGTTGAAGAAATTGAACTGGCTGACTCTTCCAGGTAGGCATAAACTTGAAAGTTATCTGAATGAATAAAAATATAGCAACTGACGTTCTTTTTCTGATTGTAAGCTCTGAGCTGTAATAATAAATCAACTGTCGCAATGAGAAGGCAAAGCTGCATTGTAATAATAATTAATTGTCCTAATGAAAAGGGAGTCTTTCATATTGTAAACGTTAGTAATCTGACTGCAAGAATTTTAAACAGTATAAACTGTCTGAATAACTTTGACATGAAACCTAGAGTAATTGGGTTTGCAAAATGAATCACGAAAACTGTCTCTGAATAACATAAGTTGGCCCTGATTGAATAAATAAAAAAACCATAATTTTTCTCCTTACCTCTATTCTGCGCAAATCTGGATAACGTATTGCAATACTGCTCTGTCTTGCGCGCCACTGTGCTAAAGCTGCAGATTATTGTACCCACACAGAGACACTCGAAAGGTACAATGAGTTCTCCGTTAACTGAAGATGGAACTGTTTATCGAATATACCAGGTTGTATGATCCATTAAAAAGAATTGTAAGACAAAGATTGGTAAGAAAATGAAATATGCGCATAAATGACCACACTCAAATTTTTTTTGTATCCTGTGAAACAGTGCTAAGGACATATTTTTGATTTAATGAACATCTTAACATACAAACAATATTCCTTCCTATCTCGCAAATCTTGCAACTTTCAGTACAATAACTAACTTTGTTCGATGAGGCAATTATAGTAAAAGAAAAAGTAACATCATTATTATCTCTACCTTGGACATACATTACACTTGCTGCTTCACGTGTTGATTGAACAAATTGAAACATATTGTTGCCATTGCTTCCTCTTTGTAACACAACAATGTCTGCATCCTTACTCAAACACTGCTGAACTGTGACTGCCTGTCTCTACCAGAGCTTAACGCTGTCTGCTACACTGCGCCCTCCCCCAGCTCAGACTTCTGCGATACAGATACCAAAATTATACGTGACACCTATCAAACTATCCCGACAAATCCTATTTACAGAGTTTCAAGAACTGGCTTAAAGTGATGACTCCAGGAATATATTACGACCGCCTGCGTGCCCCTCCCACAGAGATGGTGAAGACAAGATTAGAGTACCTAAAGCACGCACAGATGCATTTAAACAGTCACTATGCAAGTGCTTCTTCCGCAGATAGAGTCGGAAATATCCCTAATAACTAGTACGGTGGGACGTATCCTCTGCCATGCATCTCAGGGTGTTTGCTGCGTATAGATGTACTTGTGCTCTCGTACCTTCGTCATTACAACATGTGCTAGTTCGCATACCATGTTCGATAATTGTATCCGTCTTGAAATGTAAAAATAAAAATTTTATCAAATGTAAAAGTGTTTCATTTTTGATGTTCCACCCGCAAAGGCAGCAGGTAGTGTCTTTTGAGGCGGCCTAATAGCACTTTTGCCTTGTAAAAATATGCTCTCTAGCAGTGTTTGCTTACGTCCACTACATACAGCGTACTGATGCTATTTACTTGTGCTCCTGTGTTGCAGTTCGCAAAGAGAACGAGGAGTACTTGAGCGCCATAGGCAGGGACGACTCAGGGATGTCCAGTGCGGGCCAAAACGCCACGTCTGGCCCCCCGCCGTTGCTGTTGGACAACCCGTGAGGTGAGTCACAGCAGTTGATACCGACATCTTTATTTATTCGTTCTCCATTTACAAAGGCATTCATCACACACTTTATTAACTAAAATATTCTGTGAAATCTATACTGAGATACAATATTCTTTATATATAATACTGTACAAAATCACAAATATTCTTGAGACAGGGGAGTCTATGTATGTCCTTCGTGAGACCATCGCAGCCATACCTTTCACACAAAACTCACACTCAGGACTGTCGCACAGGCCCAATTTGTTTCTCAGTTGCTGATACCTTGCCAACACGCGTCGTGACACGGTCAAAGTTCGCCACAATTTCCTCAGGAGGTCGACTTCATCGATTTTTTTTTTTTTAGTCCTCTACCAAGTATTTGTTCGTATGTCCACTTACAGTCCATAGTTCATAGAGTCGAAGCATTGCAGTTCTTCGTCGATCTTCCAAAGGTGACGAAGTTTGTTTGTGGATGCTAGGTCGGTGTATAAGGAGTTGTGGGTTGTCTAGGATTTTCTGTAAAATCTTGTTGCTGACTGTGATCACCTAATTTCATGTGTTCTATGTTTCTAGAACGGGGAGCCAGGCCAGATGGGGTGGTCCTGACCGTTACAGAGTCTATCGTACATTTGCACTTTTATGTGTGTACATCTCGACCACATTTGCGAACATTGAAACAAGATTGCCTTAAGAACTCAGGTCAAGGAAATTGGATCAGTGGTTCCACTGACTGCTTGTGTTTAGTCTGAGTTCATCATAACCTTCTACAAGAGCGTCCTCTCGTCTATGGCTGAAACACAAGCTTTCTTCTTCTTCTTCTTCTTCTTCTTCTTTTTTGATCGGATTTTGAAATGTTGTTTCTCTCTTTTTTGTGACATTAGTCTCTTCCCTTTGTTCCACTCAATCATCCCCTCTCTCATGTCCCTGTTCTTTACTCCTCTTCCTATGTCCACTCTGTTTTATTGCTCTCACTCCCTTCTGTTTTTCCTCTTTCACTTATCAACGTTCTTCTCTCCTACCTCCAGTAACCTTTCTCTACAACTACCTCGTTTGTGCCAAACTCAGACGAGTCATGGGCCTCCACATAAATTTATCCAAGAGGGAGTAAAATTCCAAATTGACAATTTTGATAAGGCTAGTTCTTTTGAGTTTGCAAATGCGTCGTGCCCCCAAACACAAATTTTGACAGCAAAAATACAAAACTAGTTGTATCTTCCACAATTCATAATTATTCACTTAAAGGTACTAAGGTCGATCACTTTGATACCTAAAAGATATGGATACTTCAATAACATATACAGTTCTTTGACACATGAATATGAAAACTTCCTTTCATGTTCAGCAGTCTGAAATAGTATCATCTTGACTTTATACACAGAGTACGCAAAAAGCTATAATTTTTTTTTTTACACTTGCTTAATGTTAGGCTAATTCAAAATAAAAATCTCAAATACAAAAATTCAGAACGACAAAAAAAGTCCTGTTGGTTAGTGGTTAGTAACGAACAAAAAAAATGCTATTTTTAACTTCCACGAAGAGGATAAACAGAGAATAAATTTAAAAAAAAAAAACACTTATTCAGCCTTGATGACTTCTATGACAATTTGCTCGCTTACTAAACTTCACCTCTGACAACTTCAATGAATGTATTGCATTACTTCTATTTTTAATGTAGGATGACGTAACTACAGTTGAATAAAACATGGATTTCAAAATATGTTATTCGGGTTGGTTGGAAATTGGACTCCAGGGGCATCATTCAATGTGAGAAATCTCTCAAAACCTCCATCAAGTTGGCTGATGGAACCGACTATTACTGAAACCATAGCAGCCCTCGTCCCATTATGGTGCAGTCACACCAACTGGGTGGTAGAACTCGCAGCTCTGTATTGCGTCTGATAAAGTTTGAAAAGATTCCAAACCCTGGAGAGGACGTCTTTCCGATTTCACAATTTTCCCTCTCTCTTCTGCAGCAGAAAACGATATTGCCTCTTTTCAAATGTCTATCTGGCCCCTAAGATTAAGCATAAATGTACACACCTGCAATATAGCAAGGGTGTGTTCCGCCAAGAGCACAGTAGTAGGTCCGCTATGTGAAGATGAATGTATATCCAGCAAGCCATCATGGGTCTTCTTCGTTCACAGAAAAGCGGTAAGATACTATAGTGATTTCGTTGTGCAGAAAAAAATGGTCAAATGGCTCATAGCACTATGGGACTTGAGCTCAGATGTTATTAATCCAATAAACTTAGAACTACTTAAACGTAACTAACCTACGGACATCACAAACATCCATGACCGAGGCAGGATTCAAACCTGCTATCGTAGCAGCCACGTGGTTCCGGACTGAAGCGCCTAGAACCTCTCGGCCACCGCGGCTGGCTCGTTGCGCAGCAGGGGGAGAAGGCATCCTTACGAGGATCTGGGTTTGGCAACAGGCACTTACACTGCTGCCATGATCATGTAGTCCTGGGAACTGGTCCTGGAATCACGGCGACAGTTAATCAGCAGTTCGCTAAGAGCTGTATCAGGAAGTGACAGGCAAGGATTGAGGACATGTTTCACTTAAGAACAGCGCTGAAATCGCCACTGTTAGGATGTAGACGAAGAACTCTGCATAACTTGTAAAATACCACCTCCCGCATAACCATTTCAAATTTTGGGAAACTCATTCACTAGTAGCTAATACAATGCCAGACACACACACACACACACACACACACACACACACACACACACACACACACACACACGAAACCCTATGGATTGAGAGGATATGTGGTTTTATTTCTGTGGTGGCAATATAGAGTCAAATTTATAAAGAATTTGGCATTATGAGCTATCTTATCAGTATGCCTTCCTCTGTCCTCGATGCACGATCTGATTCCACTAGAAAAGGTGTCACCATCGTGTTTTATCATCCCCCGAGGCAAGCTGGGTAACAATTGTTGTAGTTGGTACTCGATATTCTGTGTACTGGCACCGGGACGGTCTTGACGTCCGACTCACCAGGTGATCATTCAAAAAGATCTGTCACCTCTGCTGTGGTTAGTATTTTTATTAACCATTTGTAACTTTCAGAGAAGCGTCATGAATGGCGAATTTCGAGTAAACCCTACACATTTCTCATTTTGCCAAGTTAAAATTCTGTTCTTTTGCCAAAACGCAGCTCAGTTTGCACACTCTCACCTCACTAAATGTAGAGGCAGTTGCGATAGGATTCTCAAACAGTTAAGTTTATTAAGTGAGGAACTGAGGAAAATATGGTCAGTAGCCTAGGGGTAGCGTCTTTGATTCATAATCAAAACGTCTTCGGTCCCGGGTTCGATCCCCGCCAATGCCTAAATTTTGATAAATAATCAGCATTGGCTCCCGAAGACTTCAGGCATAAGAAGTCAGCCTCATTCTGCCAACGGCCTTGTCAAAGAGGGCGGAGGAGCGGATAGAGGTTCAGACCTCTTGTCCTAGGGGTGGGAAATTGCCCCTAAAGGTGGAAGAATCAGCAATGATCAACGACATGAGGATGCAGAAGGCAATGGAAACTACTGCATTAAAGACACGTAACGTGTATCCACAGGACATGTGGCCTGTAATTGAAGAAGTGTCATGATGATATCTCCTTTGGCAAAAGATTCCGGAATAGTCCCCCATTCGGATCTCCGGGAGGGGACTGCCTAGGGGGAGGTTACCATGAGAAAAAGATTGAATAATCTACGAAAGGATAACGTTCTACGAGTCGGGGCGTGGAATGTCAGAAGCTTGAACGTGGTAGGGAAAGTAGAAAATCTGAAAAGGAAATGCAAAGGCTCAATCTAGATATAGTAGGGGTCAGTGAAGTGAAGTGGAAGGAAGACAAGGATTTCTGGTCAAATGAGTATCGGGTAATATCAACAGCAGCAGAAAATGGTATAACAGGTGTAGGATTCGTTATGAATAGGAAGGTAGGGCAGAGGGTGTGTTACTGTGAACAGTTCAGTGACCGGGTTGTTCTAATCAGAATCGACAGCAGACCAACACCGACAACGATAGTTCAGGCATACATGCCGACGTCGCAAGCTGAAGATGAACAGATCGAGAAAGTGTATGAGGATATTGAAAGGGTAATGCAGTATGTAAAGAGGGACGAAAATCTAATAGTTATGGGCGACTGGAATGCAGTTGTAGGGGAAGGAGTAGAAGAAAAGGTTACAGGAGAATATGGGCTTGGGACAAGGAATGAAAGAGGAGAAAGACTAATTGAGTTCTGTAACAAGTTTCAGCTAGTAATAGCGAATACCCTGTTCAAGAATCACAAGAGGAGGAGGTATACTTGGAAAAGGCCGGGAGATACGGGAAGATTTCAATTAGATTACATCATGGTCAGACAGAGATTCCGAAATCAGATACTGGATTGTAAGGCGTACCCAGGAGCAGATATAGACTCAGACCACAATATAGTAGTGATGAAGAGTTGGCTGAAATTAAAGGCATTAGTCAGGAAGAATAAATACGCAAAGAAGTGGAATACGAAAGTACTAAGGAATGACGAGATACGTTTGAAGTTCTCTAACGCTATAGCTGCTGCAATAAGGAATAGCGCAGTAGGCAGTACAGTTGAAGAGGAATGGACATCTCTAAAAAGGGCCATCACAGAAGTTGGGAAGGAAAACATAGGTACGAAGAAGGTAGCTGCGAAGAAACCATGGGTAACAGAAGAAATACTTCAGTTGATTGATGAAAGGAGGAAGTACAAACATGTTCCGGGAAAATCAGGAATACAGAAATACAAGTCACTGAGGAATGGAATAAATAGGAAGTGCTGGGAAGCTAAGACTAAATGGCTGCAGGAAAAATGTGAATACATCGAAAAAGATATGATTGTCGGAAGGACAGACTCAGCATACAGGAAAGTCAAAACAACCTTTGGTGACATTAAAAGCAACGGTGGTAACATTAAGAGTGCAACGGGAATTCCACTGTTAAATGCAGAGGAGAGAGCAGATAGGTGGAAAGAATACATTGAAAGCCTCTATGAGGGTAAAGATTTGTCTGATGTGATAGAAGAAGAAACAGGAGTCGATTTAGAAGAGATAGAGAATCCAGTATTAGAATCGGAATTTAAAAGAGCTTTGGAGGACTTACGGTCAAATAAGGCAGAAGGGATAGATAACATTCCATCAGAATTTCTAAAATCATTGGGGGAAGTGGCAACAAAACGACTATTCACGTTGGTGTGTAGAATATATGAGTCTGGCGACATACCAACCGACTTTCGGAAAAGCATCATCCACACAACTCCGAAGACGGTAAGAGCTGACAAGTTCGAGAATTCTCGCACAATCAGCTTAACAGCTCATGCATCGAAGCTGCTCACAAGAATAATATACAGAAGAATGGAAAAGAAAATTGAGAATGCGCTAGGTGATGATCAGTTTGGCTTTAGGAAAAGTAAAGGGACGAGAGAGGCAATTCTGACGTTACGGCTAATAATGGAAGCAAGGCTAAAGAAAAATCAAGACACTTTCATAGGATTTGTCGACCTGGAAAAAGCGTTCGACAATATAAAATGGTGCAAGCAAGGGGTAAGCTATAGGGAGAGACGGGTCATATACAATATGTACAACAATCAAGAGGGAATAATAAGAGTGGACGATCAAGAACGAAGTGCTCGTATTAAGAAGGGTGTAAGACAAGGCTGTAGCCTTTCGCCCCTACTCTTCAATCTGTACATCGAGGAAGCAATGATGGAAATAAAAGAAAGGTTTAGGAGTGGAATTAAAATACAAGGTGAAAGGATATCAATGATACGATTCGACGATGACATTGCTATCCTGAGTGAAAGTGAAGAAGAATTAAATGATCTGCTGAAACGAATGAACAGTCTAATGAGTACACAGTATGGTTTGAGAGTAAATCGGAGAAAGGCGAAGGTAATGAGAAGTAGTAGAAATGAGAACAGCGAGAAACTTAACATCAGGATTGATGGTCACGAAGTCAATGAAGTTAAGGAATTGGAATACGTCAAGCGAATAATTGAGGACGTAGGTTGCAAGTGCTACTCTGAGATGAAGAGGTTAGCACAGGAAAGGAATTTGTGGCGGGCCGCATCAAACCAGTCAGTAGACTGATGACCAAAAAAAAAAAAACCTATGAAAAAGCACATCCACGGTACAAATGGCTTCACTTACGTTGTTCCAAAATCCATAGCATTTTTCCTTTCACCAGTTATCGATACACCCTTAAAAACTACGTTCTTTCATAGAAAAAGTCTGTAGTCGGTTGGATAACATAGTAGGTAATGAAGTTTTGCATAACAACCACACGGTAAAATATTTTCCCCATTACATGCTATCATTTGCCGATATCTCAAAAATATATGATAAATGTTGTGTATCTCTCACTGCGGCCGCCTCGCGTGAGATCGCAAATGCGCGCGATCGTCAGATCAGTTTTCTCGAGACCTCCAACCAAGTATAAAGAAAAATTCAATATGTCAGCCAAATTTCATAAACGGTAACATATTGTGTAATATCCACCAGACGCAAAATCATACCGACCCCAATTTTTCACTGCATAATTTTTAGTTATAGAGTGTGATCTTCTTTTCTATGTGCTGAGCGATTATCCTTACGGTGAGTTTCTGACTACTCTCAGAGTATTTGCTCAAGTTATCTGTTGCATGGGTGATCACCGCGGTCTCATTTCATCGACGTGGTGTCTGTGACACGTGAATGGCTGGCCACACGAATGGACTTCCGTGACGGCCCAAAACTGCAGGCCATTTCTGTGGGTATCTCTAACGGATCGGGCTTGCCAATGCAAAACCCATAGTTTCCCACTAATGTGCGGGCTCTGTCCTCAGACATGATCTGTGCGTGTGGCGTATTACCATGGACCGAGGACTGTGGTGCACCTCCTCGGCCACAGGCGATGTATTTCTGGAATCGTGACTGTCTCACCGCAAGTGCATTGCACAGTGCGGCGTTTGATACAAATTTTATTTATTCTAGTATATTTTGGCACTTCGAAAGTACACTACTGGCCATTAAAACTGCTAAACCAAGAAGAAATGCAGATGATACACGGGTATTCATTGAACTGTATATTATACTAGAACTGACATGTGATTACACTTTCACGCAATTTGGGTGCATAGATCCTGAGAAATCAGTACCCAGAACAACCACTTCTGGCCATAAGAACGGCCTTGATACGCCTGGGCATTGAGTCAAACAGAGCTTGGATGGCGTGTACAGGTACAACTGCCCATGTAGCTTCAACACGATACCACAGTTCATCAAGACTAGTCACTGGCGTATTGTGACGAGCCAGTTGCTCGGCCACCATTGACCACAGGTTTTCAGTTGGTGAGAGATCTGGAGAAAGTGCTGGCCAGGGCAGCAGTCGAACATTTTCTGTATCCAGAATGGCCGTACAGGACCTGCAACATGCGGTCGTGCATTATCCTGCTGAAATGTAGGGTAGAGCCACGGGTCGTAACACAATTGAAATGTAACGTCCACTTTTCAAAGTGCCGTCAATGCGAACAAGAGGTGACCGAGACGTGTAACCAATGGCACCCCATACCATCACGCCGGGTGATATGCCAGTATGGCGATGACGAATACACGCTTCCAATGTGCGTTCACCGCGATGTCTCCAAACACGGATGCGACCATCATGCTGTAAACAGAACCTGGATTCATCCGAAAAAAAATGACGTTTTGCCATTCGTGCACCCAGGTTGGTCGTTGAGTACACCATCGCAGGCGCTACTGCCTGTGGTGCAGCGTCAAGGGTAACCGCAGCCATGGTCTCCGAGCCGATAGTCCATGCTGCTGCAAACGTCGTCGAACTGTTCGTCCTGATGGTTGTTGTCTTGCAAACGTCCCCATCTGTTGACTCAGCAATCGAGACGTGACTGCACGATCCGTTACAGCCATGCGGATTATATGCCTGTCATCTTGACTGCTAGTGATACGAGGCCGTTGGAATCCAGCACGGCGTTCCGTATTACCCTCCTGAACCCACCGATTCCATATTCTCCTAACAGTCATTGGATCTCGACCAACGCGAGCAGCAATGTCGCTATACGATAAACCGCAATCGCGATAGGCTACAATCCGACCTTTGCCAAAGTCTGAAACATGATGGTACGCATTTATCCTCCTTACAAGAGGCATCACAACAACGTTTTACCACTCAATGTCGATCAAATGCTGTTTGTGAATGAGATATCGGTTGGAAACTTCCCTGATGTCAGCACGTCGTAGGTGTCGCCACCGGCACCAGCCTTCTGTGAATGAATGCTCTGAAAAGCTAATCATTTGCATATCAAAGCATCTTCTTCCTGTCGGTTAAATTTCGCGTCTGTAGCACGCCATCTTCGTCGTGTAACAATTTTAATGGCGAGTAGTGTAGTTTATATATTTGAAAGTATGGACGATAAGGAAACAAAATTGTGGCAATCGCTGGCAGTTTGTACACTTTGAAGTCATGTATTTCTCGAAAGAAAAAAAAATCTCACAATTCCTGTAGATAATAGGCATAACGCAGTGGGTAATAACCGACAATTACGAACATAGTAGAAGCAACATTTTATTTGCAGTCACCTACAGTGTTGGTTGACACACCTCTTCCCCACCTTCTACATTTCTTTCAAGAGGCCAACTTTTTTCTGAGGTTATTTTAAATACCTTCACTATTTTCAGGAATGTGTCACGCAACTCCAAGAAAATGCATGTTTTTGTCACCAAATGGGTTTCGCTTTATGAAAATAAAATCAGTGATCTTAATGAAACATATCTACCATTGGGCATCCTTTCACCATCTACAAGCAGTTCATTACACAACATTTTGATGTTAGTACTTAAGATTTTTGATCACACGTTTAGAAATACAGAAGTCATTACATTTTTTTTTTGTTTAGGTCTGCACTTAGTTTTGATACCTCAAAATTTGTCAGGGAAAAATGCTAAAACTTATCTGGAAAAAAGGGAATTTCAACTTGGTGGCAACCCTGTAATAGGTTTCAATTTTCAGTCTCATTGCAGCATTGTTATTTAAGATAAGGTACAAGAATTTAATGGGTTTGAATCATTGCATGTCAGTCATCCATGAACTGCCAAATCTTACACGTCATTAAGACACATTTTCGAAAGGAAAAAAGGTACATTCCATAACATAAAAGAAAACGAAAAAATGGACTCGCTCTGTGAGGATGTTATACAAACTTAATTATGTATGTAGACAGTTCATACGTTCCGGGAATAGAGAATCTCGACTATTTTCACCTGTTATCGACATTGATCCTGGCAAGATACCGATCCCAGGGATTAAAAGATTTTCGAGAATGTTTTCATTTTAATAGTATAAATGTGACAAAGTCATGCAGGAAGCAGGCGACCAGTATTATTATTTTTATTTTAATAATGAACAGCCTCAGTTGCACCGCTTACCTAGACTTTACGCAGGTTTCAGACGGGATAACCCAACCTTCTTCAGAATAACAGTGTCTACTGTTCGTCCATAGTGGAGTTCCAGTACAGCACTCGTGGCTGCCGCATCGCTGTCGCGAAGTGGGGCCGAGGCAGTGCCAGATAAGTTTTACAATCTGACGATAATTTATGAATTTGTAGTTTTAACTTGACGATGTCCACTATGGACAAACAGTAGATAATGTTATTCTGAAGAAGGTTGGGTTATCCCGACTGAAACGTAGGTAAATTCTAGATAAACGGTGCAACTGAGGCCGTTCATTATTAAAACTGATATTTATACAGTTGCTAACAGGGCCGCGAAATGTTGAAGGTATTTAAGTATTATTTATTATTAGAGTAATTAGTAGTTCTGCATTGAGGTTGACTGCGTCTATTCTGCGAATTTTTGCTTTACATGCAACTTTGAACCACATATGCACATGCAGTAATCGCATCTGGATATCTGATGACGGCTAAATTCCGAAACGCAATACAGCCATTCTTTGCACGATATTTGACGTTTAGTATTGCGGCCCATTCAACATGAACGCAGAACTACTGATTATTGTAATTTCAAGTTCGATGTTGGATAACAATTTCCGTGTGATATAATTACAAATTATCAGTTTTCGGACTTTTCCTTTACATGTACTATAAAACCTTGCTTCTTGCCAATTTTCATTAGTGTAGGTCAACAGAAAGTGCCCTCTAGGTCTGTATATTTTACACCGTGAAGAGAACACAACCTCAGTATGTGAAAAAAATTTCAACTTGATACATCTCCCCGTTGCTGAAGCAAAGGATCTGCAACAGACAGACGAAAAACAAGGGTTCCCTTTTTTCCCATTGAGGAACGGAATCGAAGAAAGAGAAAGTATTATTAGTTTGAGAGCATATGGTAGCTTCCGTTATAAAAGCTTAAGTGGTATATTTAGACAAAAACATGGCACACTACACTTAAAATACAAAAAAGAAAGGCACCGAGATTCGAACTCGCGACTTCTACTATTCCTGCACGCTCATTATCGCTAGACTACTAAGCCCGACATTTGCTTTTTTATGCTTATGGGGGGTGGGGGGGGGGAAAGAGGGAGGAGGATTTATTTTAATTGGTGTTGCTAATTACAGGGCAGTAAAACGCCCAACTCGCATCAGAAACTCAGTATATTGCTTTATTTGTATCACATATTCGAGCACAATTTCCATCTGTACTTGTGTAAACTTTTAACGCGCTAATCGTCATAGCTACGCTTACGTCTTTGGTCACGAGATATTTTTTTGTACGCCTACTGTCAAACTCTGTGTTACCTTTTGCGTCGGTAATCACATGCTGATTATCAAAGTAGCAGCCGACAGTTAATAAATGTTTTACTTTTTATCAGTGCGCCTTGTATTCACACATACGACTGTGTACAGTTCTCAGAGATTATAGCATTAACTTCCAAGCCATCCACAAGGAATCAAGAGTGGCATTAGAGCCGCCCTGAAGTCTAGGCTGATCTTCACGGTGGCACGAAATCTTGGTGCAAGCAGAAAATTTATAATTCTGAACTCAGGCGTAACGAGGTATCTCAGACTGAATGACCTCCCCCCTGCTAAGCAGCACGGATTCCGAAAACATCGATTACGTGCAACCCGACTCGAACGACAGTCTGAAAGCCACGGATCAAGGCAGACAGGGGAAAACGGTGTTTACTGATTTCCGAAACGCATTTCACTCACTAGCACAACTGTGCTTATTAAGTGAATTGGGTTTTGCATGATCTGTATTCTCGAAATACATGCCGGCTGGCGTTGAGGTCATTCTGTTCAAGACACCTCGTTATGTTCGACATCAGAATATGTTCTAAGGTACTACAACAAATCGATAGCGAAAAATAAAACTGCACATAAACAAGCGAAAAAATGCCGTACCGTTTTACCGTGATGCCAAAGAGTCGCAGTTGTAGCAGCTGAAATCATACAAATACATTGTTGCAACAGTTAGTAGGTATAAGAAATGTCACGACCACAATAGGCTGAGTTGTAGGTAAAGCAGAAAAACAGTGCAGCTGATGATCGCCGTGAATTTCCGCCAGCAAGTGGGCAACCCCCTTGTAACTCAGGGCAGGCTGCCGTTTCTTGTGGTCGAACAGCCAACCCCTTACTGCATTCCACGATTACGCCCATGGCGAAGGCTGTACTGAGACGAGAAGAATTTAGTGCACGAAGGCTGAGGGCTTACACATCCACACTATGTTCGTTTAGGACTTAAGCTCACGTACTCTAAACACTTCCATAGTGGCAAATGATGAAAGGTTTTTGTTCCAGTAGTGTGCTGCAGCGTTGGCTCTTGCTAGACCATGCCCAGTTGGATCTGCTTCGCAATGCCAATTGACTGTGTTTTGCTTTGCAATGCATAACACACTCATCCAATCGCAGCTGCAACTTTTATTTATCATCATACCCATGAACCATGAACTACGGACCTTGCCGTCGGTCGGGAGGCTTGCATGCGTCAACGATACAGATAGCCGTACCGTAGGTGCAACCACAATGTAGGGGTATCTGTTGAGAGGCCAGACAAACGTGTGGTTCCTGAAGAGGGGCAACAGCCTTTTCAGTCGTTGCAGGGGCCTTATAACACTAACCAAAACGGCCTTGTTGTGCTGGTACTGCGAGCGGCTGAAAGCAAGGGGAAACTACGGCCGTAATTTTTACCGAGGGCATGCAGCTTTACTGTATGGTTAAATGATGATGGCGTCCTCTTGGGTAAAATAGTCCCCCATCCGATCTCCGAGCGGGGACTACTCAGGAGGACGTCGTTATCAGGCGAAAGAAAACTGACGTTCTACGGATCGGAGCGAGGAATGTCAGATCCCTTAATCGGGCAGGTAGGTTAGAAAATTAAAAAAGGGAAATGGATAGGTTAAAGTTAGATATAGTGGGAATTAGCGAAGTTCGGTGACAGGAGGAACAAGTCTTTTGGTCAGGCGAATATAGGGTTATAAATACAAAATCAAATAGGGGTAATGCAGGATTAGGTTTAATAATGAATAAAAAAAATAGGAGTGCGGGTAAGCTACTACAAACAGCATAGTGAATGCATTATTGTAGCCAAGATAGACACGAAGCCCACGCCTACCAGAGTAGTAAAAGTCTATATGCCAACTAGCTCTGCAGATGACGAAGAAATTGAAGAAATGTATGATGAAATAAAAGAAATTATTCAGATAGTGAAGGGAGACGAAAATTTAATAGTCATGGGTGACTGGAATTCTGTAGTAGGAAAAGGGAGAGAAGGAAACGTAGTAGGTGAATATGGATTGGGGGGAAGAAATGAAAGAGGAAGCCGTCTGGTAGAATTTTGTGCAGAGCATAACTTAATCATAGCTAACACTTGGTTCAAGAATCATAAAAGAAGGTTGTATACATGGAGATACTGACAGGTTTCAGATAGATTATATAATGATAAGACAGAGATTTAGGAACCAGGTTTTAAATTGTAAGACATTTCCTGGGGCAGATGTGGACTCTGACCACAATCTATTGGCTATGAACTGTAGATTAAAACTGAAGAAACTTCAAAAAGGTGGGAATTCAAGGGGATGGGATCTGGATAAACTGAAAGAACCAGAGGTTGTACAGAGTTTCAGGGAGAGCATAAGGGAACAATTGACAGGAATGGGGGAAAGTAATACTGTAGCAGAAGAATGGGTAGCTTTGAGGAATGAAATAGTGAAGGCAGCAGAGGATAAAGTAGGTAAAAAGATGAGGCCTGCTAGAAATCCTTGGGTAACAGAAGAAATATTGAACCTAATTGATGAAAAGAGAAAATATAAAAATACAGTAAATGAAGCAGGCACAAAGGAATACAAATGTCTCAAAAATGAGATCGACAGGAAGTGCAAAATGACTAAGCAGGGGTGGCTAGAGGACAAATGTAAGGATGTAGAGGCTTGTCTCACCAGGGGTAAGATAGATACTGCCTACAGGAAAATTAAAGAAATGGTTTAACAACTGAAAATGCTATATTCTCTTTTCTCTGTGAGGTTTTGGACGGATTAAATAAAAGGTTGCGTACGCTAGGTGTTTTCTTTGATTTAACGAAGGCTTTTGATTGTGTTGACAACAAAATATTACTGCAGAAGTTGGACCATTATGGAGTAAGGGGAGTAGCTTCCAATTGGTTCGCCTCCTACTTTAAGAACAGAAAGCAGAAGGTAATTCTCCGTAATATTGAGAGTGGTAGTGATGTTCAGCCCCATTGGGGCACTGTTACGTGGGGCGTTCCCCATGGGTCGGTGCTGGGGCCACTGCTGTTTCTTATTTATATAATTGATATGCCTTCTAGTATTACAGATGATTCAAAAATATTTCTGTTTGCTAATGACACCAGCTTGGTAGTGATGGATCTTGTGTGTAATATTGAAACAGTATCAAATAATGTAGTTCATGAAATAAGTTCGTGGCTTGTGGAAAATAATTTTATGCTAAATCACAGTAAGACTCAGTTTTTACAGTTTCTAACTCACAATTCAACAAGTACCGATATTTTGATCAGACAGAATGGGCATACTGTAAGCGAGACGGAACAGTTCAAGTTCGTAAGCGCTCGGATAGATAGTAAGCTGTTGTGGAAAGGCCATGTCCAGGATCTTGTTCAGAAACTAAATGCTGCTTTATTTACCATTAGAACAGTATCTGAAATAAGTGACACTTCAACACGAAAAGTAGACTACTTCGCCTATTTTCATACGCTTATGTCGTATGGTATTATTTTTTGGGGTAATTCTTCTGATTCGAAAAGGGTATTTTTGGCTCAAAAATGGGCTGTTCGAGCTATATGTGGTGTAAGTTCGAGAACCTCTTGTCGACCCCTATTCAATAGTCTGGGAATTCTGACATTTCCCTCACAGTATATATTTTCTTTAATTTCGTTTGTTGTTAGCAATATTAGCCTATTCCCAAGAGTTAGCAGCTTTCACTCAGTTAATACTAGGCAGAAATCAAATCTGCATGTGGAATGCACTTTCTTGACTCTTGTGCAGAAAGGAGTGCAGCATTCTGCTGCATCCATTTTCAATAAGTTACCAGAAGAACTCAAAAATCCTAGCAGTAGCCCAAAATCTTTTAAGTCTGAACTGAAGAGTTCCCTCATGGCTCACTCCTTCTATTCTGTCGAGGAACTCCTGGAAGAGCTAAAAAATTAAGCAAAATCCAGTGTTACAGTGTTGATTTTCTTTATTTAAACTTACGACTTGTCGCCTGAATATGTTTTTTTATGTTTCATTTTATCTGTTTCTGCTATCGTGTTATAATTTCATGTATTGACTCGTTCCATGACCATGGACACTTCTCCTTAATTCGGACCCACGGAACAATACATAAATAAAAGAGAACCACTTTTATGAATATCAAGAGCTCAGATGGAAACCCAGTTCTAAGCGAAGAAGGGAAAGCTGGAAGGTGGAGGGAGTATATAGAGGGTCTATACAAGGGCGATGTACTTGAGGACAATATTGTGGAAATGGAAGAGGATGTAGATGAAGATGAAATGGGAGATATGATACTGCGTGAAGAGTTTGACAGAGCAGTGAAAGACCTGAGTCGAAACAAGGCCCCCAAAGTAGACAAAATTCCATTAGAACTACTGACAGCCTTGGGAGAGCCAGTCCTGACAAATCTCTACCATCTGGTGAGCAAGATATATGAGACAGGCGAAGTACCCTCAGACTTCAAGAAGAATATAATAATTCCAATCCCAAAGAAAGCAGGTGTTGACAGATGTGCAAATTACCGAACTATCAGTTTAATAAGTCACGGCTGCAAAATACTAACCCGAATTCTTTACAGACGAATGGAAAAACTAGTAGAAGCCGACCTCGGGGAAGATCAGTTTGGATTCCGTAGAAATATTGGAACACGTGAGGCAATACTGACCCTACGACTTATATTAGAATAAAGATTAAGGAAAGGCAAACCTACGTTTCTAGCATTTGTAGACTTAGAGAAAGCTCTTGACAGTGTTGACTGGAATACTATCTTTCAAATTCTGAAGGTGGCAGGGGTAAAATACAGGGAGCGAAAGGCTATTTACAATTTGTACAGAAACCCGATGGCAGTTGTAAGAGTCGAGGGGTATGAAAGGGAAGCAGTGGTTGGGAAGGGAGTGAGACAGGGTTGTAGCCTATCCCCGATGTTATTCAATCTGTATATTTAGCAAGTAGTAAAGGAAACAAAAAAAAAGTTCGGAGTAGGTATTAAAATCCATGGAGAAGAAATAAGAACTTTGAGGTTCGACAATGACATTGTAATTCTGTCAGAGACAGCAAAGGTCATGGAAGAGCAGTTGAACGGAATGGATAGTGTCTCGAAAGGAGGATAAGAGATGAACATCAACAAAAGAAAAACGAGGATAATGGAATGTAGTCGAATTAAGTCGGGTGATGCTGAGGGAATTAGATTATTAAATGAGACAGTTAAAGTAGTAAAGGAGTTTTGCTACGAGGGCTATCCCCAAAGTTCATTAGGTTTTGGAATTAAAAAATAATAAAGTATTGGAAATTTTTTTTATTATATAGAGATGAAAGCCACACTTAAATATTACTTTTCTACATAGTTGCCATTTAAATTAAGGCACTTACCGTAGCGATGGAGGAGCTTGGAAATTCCTTCGTCGTAAAATTCGGCCGCCTGCGCCTTCAACCACGTGGTTACCTCTTCTTGAAGCTGTGCGTCGTCATCAAAACGCTGCATAGCCAACCACTTCTTCATTGCTGGGAATAAGTGAAGCCGCTCGGTGCCAGGTCGGGACTGTACGGCGGATGAGGAAACAACTCCCACATAAAAGATTCGAGAACTTCACGAGTGGCATTTGCCATGTGGTCCCGGGCGTTGTTGTGAATCAGCAAGATCTTTGAGCCCAACTTTCCCATGCACTTGTTTTGTATTGCTCTTCTGAGGTTGTGCAGAGTTTGGCAATACCTTTGAGAGTTTATTGTAGTGCCTCTTTCCAGGAAATCCAAAAATATCACATCCCAAAAGAGATAACCACGTGGTTGAAGGCGCAGACGGCCGAATTTTATGACGAATGAATTTCCAAGCTCGTCCATCGCTACGATAAGTGCCTTAATTTAAATGGCAACTTTGTAGAAAAGTAGTATTTAAGTGTGGCTTCCATCTGTATATAATAAAAAAAAATTCCAATACTTTATTTATTTTTAATTCCAAAACGTAATGTACTTTGAGGATAGCCCTCGTAATTGGGGAGCAAAATAACTGATTATGTTCGAAGTAAAGAGGATATAAAATGTAGACTGGCAATGGCAAGGAAAGAATTTCCGAAGAAGAGAAATTTGTTAACAGAGAGTATAGATTTAAGTGTCAGGAAGTTGTTTCTGAAAGTATTTGTACGGAGTGTAGCCTTGTATGGAAGTGAAACATGGACGATACATAGTTTGGACAAGAAGAGAATAGAAGCTTTTGAAATGTGGTGCTACAGAAGAATGCTGAAGATTAGATGGGTAGATCACATAACTAATGAGGAGGTATTGAATAGGATTGGGATGAAGAGAAATTTGTGGCACAACTTGTCTAGAAGAAGGGACCGGTTGATAGGACATGTTATGAGGTATCAAGGGATCATCAATGTAGTATTGGAGGGCAGCATGGATGGTAAAATCGTAGAGGGAGACCAAGAGATGAATACACTAAGCAGATTCAGAAGGATGTAGATTGCGGTAGTTACTGGGAGATGAAGAAGCTTGCACAGGATAGAGTAGCATGGAGAGCTGCATCAAACCAGTCTCCAGACTGAAGACCACAACAACATCCCAATGATCACATTTGTGCTGTATTCATATGCATCTATCTTATGTTTAATACAATATACAACAAATAACTGTTTTTATAACACAAGAAATTATGTGCTGGACAGACCTATTCCTTATGTTGTGGTTTCATTTGTCACATCATATATTTTTGTACAGTTGAGCAGAGCTATTCACTTATACTGTAGTGACATTTGTTAAGCATGTGGTTATTGAACTTCTTATGTGCTTGCCAGACATATTCATTGATGAAATTTCATTTGTCACATGAAATTAAATCCTTGTTTTGTTCTTGCCATCAACAAGCAAGTCTCCAAAGCAGCATAAAATGAAAAGAATTGCAGTAGGCAACTGATCAAGCCCAGATGGGGTCTGCCAGTCATTAATGCCATATGATCATTTCATTGAATCTCTTCCTGCATGTCTTACAATGGTGTGCACCGCACATTAATGTGTGTGAACAGTGTATTTTCAGAAGAAATGAATGTAGCAAACTAAATAAATCATAATTACATTATTACTCCGCAGTGAGCCACAGGAGACCAAGGGATCATTGTACCAAAATACTCATAAAACATCCTTGAACCACCACCTGAATTGTGTCAGTGGAGTTCATTTCACCCTCTATGTAGGAGAAAATGAAAAACCTCCATTAACAATCTCAGAGGAGCCTCATATCTGATAGTACGCTGATAAGATATCATTCCAGTTGCTACTTTGGACTTCTGATCACTGTATGTTTCTGAGCAAAGGTCATAATCAGACTTTGGTGACCAATCTGGACAAAAGCTTTTAAATTTTGAAAAAATATCCTTGTTTGTTTATAGCCCATCACATTTAGCATACTTGGCTATTGCTCCCTCTTTGGTACGTTTCCCTTTCTACTGCTCCAGGTGTAATGAAGTGATCATATGGACATTGATACCTAGGAGTCACTTGCTGGGTAAGTTGCAGGTCTTTTCTGTTGACCCCATGGTGGGTTACTTTCATGCTGGCGATGATGAATCAATGATAAGGACAACATATCACCCACTCCCTGAGCAGAGAGAATGTCTGACATGGCTGGGAAATGAACCCAGGCTCGACTGCATGGCAGTCAGATGTGCTGACCACTCAGTGAAGTGGGTCGATAGATGCTACTCGAGGTTATTTGCCTCCCCTCCTCACATATCTTATAATGTGCCTGTTACATGCTCTTTCGTCAATCCTCCGCAAATGGGATTATTCTCTCCCAACTAATATGCTAATACCGGCAGACCACAATGCCTGTTACCTCAACGCTAACCCATATTTAACCTGTTCTACATGCCTGTCCAGTTCTCAGCAACACATTCTTTGGACAAAATGTGACCTATCTTCATACACATGTTACATGATGGTATATGTAAGAGAATAATGTGTCTATTGCGTCTTGTACAAGGTGTATCTGGAAAGTTTGGTGAACGGTCACAGAAAATGAAGGGAACATAAGTTACAAAGTAATCACCATTAGCTACAAAACACTTCTGACATTTGTTGTAAAGCTATTGGAAACTGTCTGCAAACAATTCTTGTGGAGTCACTGAACACACATTTGTTATGTATTGTTGGAATACTGCACTATTATAGATGAGAGGCGGAGCCACCAGTACAATCCACAGATCAAGCAACAGTGTTCATCATCTTCCCTGCCTCCCAAAACAAGTTTGATAAGAAAACTCTGAGATTAGGACATATCAATCACAATTTTTGATGGAAAGGGCTTGATCCATGATGAATTTCTACCTGTGGGATGTTGGGAAGACAATGAACACCACCATGTCACTTACTGCTGCATGCTCTCTGGATAGTACTGACAACATCAGTTATCGTCTCCGGCAATGATGCAGACATCCAGCATTGTGTGCCCATGGTGCTTTAAGTGATTCCACAAGAAGTGTTGGCTGACCATTTCCTCCAGCTTGACAACTGAAGTCAGAAGTCTGTTGTAGGTAATGGTGATTATTCTGAAGGCCGGTAAAAGCATTTTGTTTATAACTCTTGTTTCTTTCCGAGACAATTCACCAAATATTCAGATGCATTTTGTACACTCTAAAACATAAAAAAGGCACTGCAAAGGAGGCTCCAGCCCATAATGCTCCAAACATTCACAGTTGGAGAGAAATTCGGTGACCTTGCTGGCCAAGGTAGAGTTTGGAAAGCATGAAAGAAGCACTAGAAATTCTCACCATGCACAGGCAGGCATTATATTGCTGAAATGTAAGCCAAGTTTGGTGGCGCAGTTCCTTTTTACCAGCACCTACCTGTCAACTGGTTGCAGCAGCTCGCCGGCAGGAAATCCGAGCTGAGACCTGATGTACTGCTACTCGCACTAGGCTGCACACAATTTAACTATTTTAAGAATCAGCAAAAGATCTTAATTTTGAATGAAATGTGGAAATACTGGAAAACTTTAGTAAATTCTGAACATTGATAATGTAGACGTTCACTGCCAAGCCCGTGCTAATGTTAACATTGTCATGCACAGATACTTTCATTTACGTTAGCAAGTAACATACACTCCTGGAAATTGAAATAAGAACACCGTGAATTCATTGTCCCAGGAAGGGGAAACTTTATTGACACATTCCTGGGGTCAGATACATCACATGATCACACTGACAGAACCACAGGCACATAGACACAGGCAACAGATAATGCACAATGTCGGCACTAGTACAGTGTATATCCACCTTTCGCAGCAATGCAGGCTGCTATTCTCCCATGGAGACGATCGTAGAGATGCTGGATGTAGTCCTGTGGAACGGCTTGCCATGCCATTTCCACCTGGCGCCTCAGTTGGACCAGCGTTCGTGCTGGACGTGCAGACCGCGTGAGACGACGCTTCATCTAGTCCCAAACATGCTCAATGGGGGACAGACCCAGAGATCTTGCTGGCCAGGGTAGTTGACTTACACCTTCTAGAGCACGTTGGGTGGCACGGGATACATGCGGACGTGCATTGTCCTGTTGGAACAGCAAGTTCCCTTGCCGGTCTAGGAATGGTAGAACGATGGGTTCGATGACGGTTTGGATGTACCGTGCACTATTCAGTGTCCCCTCGACGATCACCAGTGGTGTACGGCCAGTGTAGGAGATCGCTCCCCACACCATGATGCCGGGTGTTGGCCCTGTGTGCCTCGGTCGTATGCAGTCCTGATTGTGGCGCTCACCTGCACGGCGCCAAACACGCATACGACCATCATTGGCACCAAGGCAGAAGCGACTCTCATCGCTGAAGACGACACGTCTTCATTCGTCCCTCCATTCACGCCTGTCGCGACACCACTGGAGGCGGGCTGCACGATGTTGGGGCGTGAGCGGAAGACGGCCTAACGGTGTGCGGGACCGTAGCCCAGCTTCATGGAGACGGTTGCGAATGCTCCTCGCCGATACCCCAGGAGCAACAGTGTCCCTAATTTGCTGGGAAGTGGCGGTGCGGTCCCCTACGGCACTGGGTAGGATCCTACGGTCTTGCCGTGCATCCGTGCGTCGCTGCGGTCCGGTCCCAGGTCGACGGGCACGTGCACCTTCCGCCGATCACTGGCGACAACATCGATGTACTGTGGAGACCTCACGCCCCACGTGTTGAGCAATTCGGCGGTACGTCCACCCGGCCTCCCGCATGCCCACTATACGCCCTCGCTCAAAGTCCGTCAACTGCACATACGGTTCACGTCCACGCTGTCGCGGCATGCTACCAGTGTTAAAGACTGCGATGGAGCTCCGTATGCCACGGCAAACTGGCTGACACTGACGGCGGCGGTGCACAAATGCTGCGCAGCTAGCGCCATTCGACGGCCAACACCGCGGTTCCTGGTGTGTCCGCTGTGCCGTGCGTGTGATCATTGCTTGTACAGCCCTCTCGCAGTGTCCGGAGCAAGTATGGTGGGTCTGACACACCGGTGTCAATGTGTTCTTTTTTCCATTTCCAGGAGTGTATTTCCTGAAATCTGAAGAGCTACTAAGCACGGATTGTTCTTAATAGTATGGCAAGCATTTCCATTTAAGTTTATCAGTGTGCGATGCACTCACGATTTTAGTCACCAATCTGCCACGTGGAATTACTGTGTTTTCTCATACACAAAGTTACTTAGAAAACTGAACTTTCTACAAAACACACCAGAATATATATGCCTACACTTTTGAAATGTGTAGCACAACTAAAACTGTCAAATTATAACTTCCTTTGCAGCTCATACTACATGTGACCATACCATTGAAAGGCAGGGCTCTGAATCCTTACACTGCTGTAAGCATTCTATATATCCAAGAGAAAAGATACATGAAGCATACTATGGTACTTTCTGAATGGTCAGTTTTCTTTAAGGCTACTAGAAAAACATTATTCCCCCACGTTAGTCTGCACTTTTCATGACTAACAAATAACACACTTTCAAACTGTACTTTCCCAAAATAAATATGAAACATTCAGATACTTTGTTAATAATGTAAAGTATAAACTATTTTCATTTGCACTCGAATTGGCTTTCCTTTCACCATAAACTTACTTAATGTATTATGATACTAAACTCTCCACTGTACAGTGTACATCAGTAGAACAATGATCTACATATTTACTATAGACCTCATTCACATTGCTATAAGCTTATACAAAACTGTACCAACATAGACAAACAAAAGAGCCATCAAGAAATAAACAGAATAATTCCCTAAAACATTCTCTTGACCTGTTATTGAAAGTCTGTGTACTACTGGACTCTGGTGGATGAAAATTAGAACTACGTACTCGACTGAACTGTTTGTCACTGTCTGTCACTGTACAGTTGTGAGTCACTCTCCCGATACACCGGGGAATATAAGGTCCCACTCCTCACAAGGATGGCTTGCTATGAAAGGCAACATAATGGTACTTAGAACATTGTTGTATGCTGTAAGAAAGCCACAGATGAAAACCAAAAAGAGGTCCTTCTACAAAATACAAATGGAATCCCAGTCAATCACTCCTGGTTATCAGGCAATAGCCAGATTGGTATCATGTCTTTGCTGGCCATTGGTCTCAGTTCAATCCACTCCCGTCATTGAAATTTCAGTCCAAAGAAGTTCCTGGAGATGACCCGATAATCAAGTGCAATCGTCTGCGGTGCCATTAGTTTTGTAGCAAGATCCCTTCAGTTTTCATCCACAGTGCTATGTCAACAATGTGCTACACCCCGTTTTATTGCCCTTCATTGCAGACGACATTGAGTTAACATTTCAGTCAGATATGCCTACCTGCATATGAGAAGAGCTTCTACTGCTTGTCTTTATGCTTTCCGAGACCTGCCATGCCCAATTGAGAATGTAGTGCTACGGGCAGGGCCCTCCAAACATATTGGGATTTCAATGCTCCAGTCCACAATTTAGACAGAATTTGGCATGATATCCCCCTGGAGCACATCCAACAACTGTATCAAACTGAATTACTGCTTGCATATGGGCTACAGGGTGTCAATGCATTAATGACTCCCTCAGTTTGTGATGCTCTTCCTGTTGAATAACTCATCCAAGTGTTCTGAAATTGTAATCATTTGTTTCTCTGCACATGAACAGCACATCTACTCATTTCAACCCTTTGGATAATTCCTGTGTGATGCAACTTTCTTCTTTCCTTAGAGTGTACTTAAAAAATTGTGTAAACAGCCTTATAAGTTCACCATCTTAAAAGAGCACATGGCCCCTTTGAAATGCTGTAGATGGGGTGGAACTGATACCTGCCAGTTATCTGAGCCTTCACTGCTGACATATGCCACATCATTGAAGAGGTGTGTATGTGCCAGTCGATTATAAGGAATCAGTGTAGTACAATGGATTGAAACCACAGATTAGAGCTGTTGTCTTTGGATGTGCCAATGAATTAAGTTGCCCAATTTGTTGGTGTGTCAGTGAAGACTATCCAGCTTGTCTACAAGGAATGTTGTGCCATAATAATAAAAGTGGCCACATTAAGATCCTAACTTGTAGTTAGTCATAGAGATGAACGTCTTAAGTTTCCATTGACAGTCAGTCTCAAACACAACAGGGATCCCTGCAGACCCATATCTACTAGTTTTCAGCCAAATACTGTGATGGCAAGTTGCATGCAATGGGTCCCTTGCAGAAGACTACTGAGGCATAAAAATGTACATGTTGTCAGTGGAGCAAATACCACATAAACTGGACAGTAGGTGACTTGAGATGTGTGGTGGTTTTGCCTCTTTCTGAGAACATATCAAGGGCTCTGACAGCACAATAAGGTTTTTAACCTGCGATGGGCAGAGGATATACAGAGTGTCTCAAAAGTTACAGCATCCAAACTAATTAGACCTAAGGTATTCACACCATGTTTGGCTTATGTGGCATAGTGTCTCAAAGATTTTATGCAGGTTAATCAATTTCAACATTGTGCCCACCACCACTGGTGCACACATTTCCAGTCTGTTATCAGGATCTATCCACATTCAGCACATTATGTCTGCATCACCTGTGGCAAGGGCAGAAATGATTTTGTTCATTAAATTTTTGATGTGGTTGACAGCTGCTTGGTAGACTCTGTCCTTGGTATATGCTGATAGAAACAAGCCCATCTTTCTAATGCCTGGTGGCCTAGAAAACCAGGAAATAGGACCACCCCTGCCAATTCAGCATACCTCGTAACACCTGGTCCGCAACAGTTTGAGCCCAATGTGGCAGTGCACCATGTTACTGGAAAAAGACTGTGTCTGAGGAGTCAGCCAGTCATAGTAACAGCCTGAGCATATCAAAGTAACGGTTTTTTTTTTGAGGAAAAAATTGTCCCAGAATACCATCAACCGCCCAACAACACAACACATTCACTATCATGTACCTCCTCCATCACAGTATGTGGAGTGGTAATTATCATTATCTTCTCACAAGATATGTATATACTGTGAATTGCCAACAAAACTGGCACAATCATGCATATTCAAATACAGGGATATGTAAACATACCGAATATGACACTGCAGTCGGCAATGCCTATATAAGACAACAAGTGTCTGGCACAGATGTTAGATTGGTTAGTGCTGCTACAATGGCATCTTATCAAGATTTACGTGAATTTGAATGTGGTGTTATAGTGGGCGTACGAGCAATGGGACAAAGCATATCCAAGGTAACAATGAAGTGGTTATTTTCCCGTATGAGCATACAGTGTATATCAGGAATCTGGTAAAACATCAGATCTCCGACATTGTTGCAGCCGAAAAAAGATCCTGCAAAAACAGGATCAACAACAGAAGAGAATCGTTCAAAGTGACAGAAGTGCAACCCTTCTGCAAATCTTTAAATGTTGGGCCATCAACAAGTGTCAGAGTGTGAACCATCATCGATATGAACTTTTGTAGCTGAAGGTCCACTTGTGTACCCTTGATGACTGCAGGACACAAAGCTTAATGATTCACCTGGGGCCATCAACACCGATATTGGACTGTTGATGACTGGAAACACATTGCCTGGACGAGTCTCATTTCAAACTGTGTCGCGCAGATGGACATGTACAGGCATGGAGACATCCTCTTGAATCCATGGACACTGCATGTCAGTAGCGGACAGTTGAAGCTGGTGGAGGCTCTGTAATGGCGTAAGAGGCGTGCAGTTGGAGTGATATGGCTAGGTATGACCCTGAAAGGTGACACATACATAAGCATCCTGTCCATTGGAGATTCCGATGGACTTGGGCAATTCCAGCAGGACAAAGATACACTTGGCATTTCCAGAATTGCTACAAAGTGGCTCCTGGAACACTCTTCTAAATTTAAACACTTCCACTGGCCACCAAACTCCCCAGATTTGAACATTGAGCATATCTGGGATGATTTGCAATGTGCTGCTCAGAAAAGATCCTCACATAGCCCTGCATCCAGCATTCACAGTGTCAATTCCTTCCATCACTACTTCAGACAATAGTCAAGCCCATGAGACACAATCGATTACTAAGCCAGTATCCAGCATGCACTGTACAACTGATGCGTGTTATGAATATCTTACATACTTTGCTCAGAGACAATTTTATTGTGTTTGTTTGCATATAATAAAAGTAATGTGTGGGTAAAAACTTTAATCAAAACTGAACATGAATGCCCAAAAATAGAGTGAAGTTCCAATATTTGCAGCTCTTGATATGTACATGAACTTTACTTTTAAAAACATGAGTAGAAGGCTTAGATATATCATGCAAGATTTATTTTCTGGTAGATTTTTTATCATGATATCAATGTAGGTAAGATGTAAAGAGAGATAGAGAGGGGGCAGGGTTTTTTTTTTTTTTTTTTTTTTTAAATAGTAAGCCTTCATAACTGTGAAGGCAAGATTTGTCATTGAGTAGGTAGACTGGTGCCGTATCTGTGTTGAAAGATATTTCAGTTCCTTCAGGAAAGTCAAATTTCTTGCCAGGTTCTTTTCTATACTGTTTGCCACAATTCTTGCCAAGTAACTCATTCTGCGAAGTTGGATTTGTTCTGTATGTTAATACAGAGTGCATCCCTGTGCTTCTACTAGTCTGTTAATTTCAGAAGTTTGGACGTATCTGACTTTTCATATTCTTGCTTAGTGCTTTCAGTATTGTGGATGATATTATTCTGTATTTTGTTGCTCGTGAAGAAGCTTATTTTTATGTCATACAACTTGAAGAGGTTGGCAATTTGGTATGAAATCTTCCTTAAGAATGGTCAGCTTATTACAAAGATGGTCTTCCTGTTTGTGGGTGGTTGTCCAGAAATTGGTTGGTTTAATTTATGTATTACAGCAGGGTTGTATTCATTACTGATTTTACAATTTTTGTTTCTTTATATATTTTACTTGTATCCATTGGGTTTTTAAGCATGTGATTAAACATTCTTCTGAAGAACACTTTTTTATATTGATCTGGATAGCAAGAAGAGTTATGGATGTTAACACTGGTAATTGTTGGCTTCCTGGAAATTTCAGCATTTTTATATAAAGTTTTGTTAATGTCATCAGGTGTTTCATTTCTACAGTGAAGTGCATTGAATTTTTTGTGTCATTTATTAATTTCTTCAGCTAGATTTTCTATTTCCTTTGGTTGTTCTGTTGAAAAGAATGAAATGAGAGTGTTGCAATTTTCTGTATTTACACTGAATAAACAGTCGTAAACATCCACAGTGAATAAACTTAATCTAGGTCCCTACAGCTGTTGTGCTATAATCTAGTGTAAATTCCTGCAGATAAGAAAGGGATTTTGAACTTGTGTTCATATAGTTTCCATAAGCTGCACTCATATGCAGTACTTGTAGAAATGCTTCTGGTTGTTATTCATTACAGTGGTTCTACCTGACAGCAGTTTCTAGTGACTTATTAATGCATTATTGTCGTAATAGTAACTTTTGCCATACTTTGTGTGTTTCAGGACCTGCACAACCTGCCAAGCAGAACACTGCCGCCTCCCGACAGTTCTCTCAAAACCCGGTGATGTAAGCACGGGGATTAGAATGCTTTTGAGTCTCGCAGCCAGACCACTAACAAGGTTTTGCCTCCTGCTGAACACCAAACACACAGACAGTCTGGTTTTCTTTTTGTGAAAGTGAAAATTGAACCATTGCGGGTGCTACGATTGTCAGTTTCTATTAACATGACACAGACAGAGTGGCAGGTATTATAAAAAAAGAAAAGGAAAAGAGCTCCCATATCTTGGCTAACTGTTGTTTACTTCTTTGATTTGTTAAGCAATGCACTAATCACAGCAGAATGCCAAAGTTATAAATTGTACGAGGTGAAGTGAGATATTACATTTGAAATCATTACAGCCCACTATAAAGTAGTGATTGCTTCTCCCAAGTGATCAAAATGCGGTCCATAAAGAAACCTTCATTATTCCAGTAGGCAGTGGGTCATTGATGTTTAGTATGCTTGAGAGCTGTTCTTTGTTCACACAGTTAGTGATCAACACAGTGTTGCTCATGAAAAATGACATCTTAGGCGTGTATTGACCTAACGAAAACTCCTAGTTAGAGAGCAAAATATGTCTTTAAAGATAATTAATTCCAAATGCAGTCATTTGAACTTTTTACTCACTGAGGCAAGAATTCCTCTAAAGTTTGAGATGGATGTAGACACTCCTGTTAATTTTGTAATCAATGACAACTGGCTTTGGCCAAACTTATTACTACTCACTACCTGTTACGTGTTCTGATAATGAATTTACACATTTGTCTATCTGGCATGGCAGTTCACAATATTTTTCCCTTTCTTCTGTGGTGGTGGTGGGGGGGGGGGGAGGGGGGGTTGTTCTTTCGTGCCCCTAGTCAAGAAGACCAACTGTCATGGTCTTAAATAGTCCTTGATTGGCATACGTAATCCTTACTTTGTGCTATCAATGTCACTAGATCTTTCAAAGGAACATAAACAGTTCACTTCATTTTTCTGCCTCTTCTCAGCCTTGAGAACCCAGTTCCATGCACCACTAAGATTATATAGCCACTGGCCTGATTGAAGTGATTCTCACACATTCTAATTTCTCGTGCTTCTTTCGCAACAGAAACCCAGCATGTAGAAGTACAGGGGCCAAGATTTTAATTTCTTAAATTTTGTTCTACCTTTGATGTTCCACACAGCAGTCGAAAAAGGTTTGGCTGGATTCACCAGTGTAGTAACATGGTGTACTACACATCACAGAGACCCTGAGGCAACCTGTCCATAATATTTTGTTTATCATTTTGGGCCCTAGGACAATGCCTATTTTGCTATTTGGAGAACCATGCAGAGGAAGGAGCACCATACGTAGTTTATCCCGATTGTTCAGTATCATTTCTCGATGTCCCAGCTTTATATCATTTGTTTTGGAATCCAAGTGGTTCTCATCACAAACAATTGCAGCTCTTTCTATCATTGTATTTAAAACACCTACCTTCTGAACTGGATGGTCCGAAACCCTGCACCCTGAGACAAACACGAGAGTGTGGTGGCTTGTGGTACACACCTTGGCCCATCTGATTTTCATTTTACCAAAACATCTAAGATTGGCAACCTTCCTTCTCTCACAGTTGACATGAAGTTGATCATGGCAAATGTTGAAACCTTGAGGCTTTGCTCAAATCTGAAGATATTGTCATGAGAAACTTTGTTCTCACTCAAAAGATTTCTTCACATCACACTATTTAAAAATATTGTTCAGCATATAAAAAGGAAACTTTGTTGCCATTGTGAAGGAACTATCCTGACACTAGTTCCAGGCTACCTGATGTGTGTCACACAAAAAGAAGTAACTATTAAAGTGTAGCGTACATACTCACCATGTGTCATAACATGAGAGAGAGCAAATTATAATATATATTTCCATAAACCTTCAAGATATTTTCATTCTGTAACAATATGTTGTCTTCTCAAGTAGAAATATTTAATTACCAGCTAAACACATATTGCTTACATGCCTGTAACAATATTCATACTAAAAGAACTTTAATCTAATTTCTTCCGCACATGTAAAGCCACTGGCTCAATGCTGCAGTGATTATAATTTATATGGCTCAGTAAAGCAGTTGCTGGTTAGTTCCCCATCTAAAAATTATTTAGTTCACACAACCTCCCAAATGTGCACACAGTATTCAAAGTTGAAATACATACTGAATTGCATGTTATTTATGTTCACTACCTGGCCTGTCTTTTATGTGAACTGTACATCAAAATAGAAACATTATACATTGGGCCTGCCATAACCTTGTAACACACATTTCTCCAGCCTCCCCCCGCTCCCCCCCCCCCCCCACGAACATTTTGTGCCTCTTTAATTTCACCTCTTATGGAAAATTGCTCCCTGACTTGTGTTTCCCCTTTGAAAACAACCAGTGGACAGTGCAAATACATAAGGCAGCTGGTAGGAGCCACACTTTCCCATGTAATAAATGAGTGTAAGAAACTTGGCTTCTTGTTAGATACATTCTTCTGAAGCAGAAATGAGGTATTGGTTCTTGCTAACTTGTCACTACTCAAACAACATTTTCTTATAGTTGCTTTGGATAACAGCTCACATTTTTATAAGTTGTAATCTTACTTTCTTTCATAAATGTGTATTGAGGATTCCTGGTGTGACTGGGTGAAATAAAATAAAAGTCTCATTTCATTTACTTTCAGTTTTTTCTTTGCTTTCTACTAAACAACATGTTCTAAAAAACTTGTCTATTAAGCACTGCTTCATAAAATTCAGTCAGACATATGCTTCCAACATAAAGGAACTTGCAGACCATACAGAAGATCTGACAATTTAGTTTCTTTTGGAGTAGAACAACTGGTGTTGACAGTAAAAATTTTTATAATTTTGATGTGGAGCAACCTAACTTACCTTCTATTGTTGTGACAGAAATACTAATAAAGAGTTAACATCTGTTATACTGTACTTGGTCCAAGCAAGTTTATTTCTACAGTGTCTGCTAGGATGCCATTGTTTATCAATGAACAATATAAACCACATAAAAGTAAATGAGAACAACAGGGTTTAGGAGCATACTTGGCACAACCATTGTAGTGGAAGTGCTTCTGCTGTGATTAACATTGTGTGAATGTTTCTAACTGGATGATAATAAGACCATGGTCAGTACTGGAACCTGCAAGATATTGGTAATTACTTGTACTTGGCGGTCGTTCCCTGAAAGTACCTTATCTTGCTCCTGCCCTTCTGCAATAATATAAAAACGAAATAGAGTGTCTTCCAGTGTAGAGCCTCTTGTAGAATGTTAACATTTTAAGGTAGTTCCTAGAACATGTTTCAGTATTCAGGTTGCAAAAGAAATTTTAGGAGCATCTGTCAATATTTTCAATTGTATAACTGTGTCGAAATGTACGTACGTGTCATTCAACAGTATTGAGTTTGTAAATATTTCAAGAGAGATGCTCTTTTCAATTTATTAAATGCCACGTCAGTAAAGTGGCAATCTATGGGATCAAATTGAGGCAAATGCTCTGAATACTTAAACGTTACTTCCAATTGGTCAGAGAAATGCCGTTCTGCATGGTACAGTTTTAATGTTGAAACTGATAAGGCCTACAGATGCACTATTGGTTATTTATACTAAACACAAGCCTTAGAACAAAATGAATAGCACTGAATGTAAACAAAATTTGAAAGAGGTTTTGTTTTAATGGCTAAGTGCTGGCACAGAATACATTGACTTGTTTACTAACAGAGTTTGTAACCTTCGAGTTTTGTATTGTCATCACAGATGATAAGAGCTAATAAAGTTATTGCCAATAACAATGAACATGAAGGAGTTAAAAGTCTGTCTTGTATCAATTGGCCAAAATTGAAAACTATAATTGGTTAATGTGAGAACAAGGGGACATAAGTTGCTGTATCCACTGTGACAACATAATCTGGATCTTAGTGAAACAAACTCAAATGAATACAGATAATATTTAGTTATATTTATTAGCTGTTCTAGTTCCCCTCAACAATGTAAAATTGCCTTTGGCTATGAGTTTTAGCATTATTGCAGCAAGAGAGAATGAATGTAAGGTATTTCAGTGTGTACAAATATGTTGATGAATTTTCATTTTCAACAAGCAGGACTTTCTGGTTGTAGTGTTGCTTGCTGTAGGCATACAATTTTAAATGTATTGGACCTAATTATTGTTTCTATTGTAAACATGACTAGTGTTAGTGTTCATATAAAAACAGTAGCACATATTATGTAGCTCTACTTGCTGAAGAGTTACTCAGGTCAGAATATTACAACCTATTTGTAGCCCACCTTATTGGTGAAATTACTGTAGATGTGAAGTTTCATTTAAGTTGTCATTTGGAACAGAAGCGCACAATAAAGTTTTTTGAGACCAGCAGAACTGCTTTTCACCCATGTATGTATGTAGGTAGGTAGTTCTAACAATTTTTCGTCCAGTGAGTCTTCCACCTAGCCTATGGTTTCAACACTATGTAGCAGTGACAGACTGCAGGTAGATAATAGACGACCGCCAAGTGACCATCGGAATACATCGATGTTTCTTAACCTATCTGTTTCTGTAAGTTGATCATAAAATTAACCTTTAAGTAATATTACGCATGTTGAGTAATAAAAATTTTTATTTATTTATTTCGAGTCAAAAACATTACAACAATATTTACAATATATACAATATAACAAATCAGGTCAAATCATAAAAGAACAAACTAAACGGTATTAGCCCAAAATTGTGCAACGGCAGCAGCATTGTCTGAAACATCAACAAGCTCTTGTGTGGAACATGATACAGGACATCTAGGACAGTTAATTAAATGTTTGGTTGTCTGTTCTTCTCCGCAGTCACACAAGGTGGAAGATTCCTTCATGAAGCCCCATTTAAACAGATTGTCCTTAGTTCGTCCGACGCCACTCCTGAGCCGATTTAGAGACTTCCACACTGTCCAGACTTGATTTCCACCAGGAGGAAGGGTCTCAGAAGGAGTCATCCAATCATTACTGTCAGATTTTGCTGTCCACTGAGATAGTCTGGCTGCTCCAGTCCGACCGGTGAGGGGTGTAGTAGTTCTCATGAAGCTCCTCCTAGATTTGAGTCTACTAATTGGTGGCTGGTATCCATGTAGCAGGTGATCGGTGTTATGATCTGCTTTATGTCTCTCAAGTTTGGCTGCGACTTCACGCCTTATGTCTGGAGGAGCAATACCTGCTAGTTTATGGAGTTTATCAATAGGTGTAGCTTTGAGGCATCCCGTTACTGTCCTGCAGGTTTCGTTCAGGGCCACATCAACCTGCTTTGCATGAGATGACTTGTACCATACAGGACATGCGTATTCAGCTGCGGAATAGCACAAGGCCAAGGCTGATGTTCTTAGTAGTTTGGGATCTGCACCCCAAACGCTGCCAGTGAGCTTCCGCAGGATGTTGTTACGAGCAGCAACTTTCTGCTTAGTGTTAGTGCAGTGTTTTCTGTAGGTCAACGTTCGATCTAAGGTGACACCCAGATATTTGGGGTAGAAACAATGTTCAAGCTCTTGATCTTCCCAAACCACTGTAAGTTTTCTATAGGCCTCTCGATTGCGTAGGTGGAAAGCACAAACTTGAGTTTTAGCAGGGTTCGGTCTTAAGTTATTGACTCTGTAGTACTCAGATAGGTCCTTGAGAGCAACAGTAAGCTGGTTTTCTACTGTGTCAAAATCTCTGGCTTGTGTGACTAAGGCAAGATCATCTGCATAGATGAAACTCTTTGTAAGAGAAGGTTGAGGCTGGTCATTTGTAAATATGTTGAACAATATGGGGGAAAGGACACTACCCTGAGGCAAGCCATTCCTTTGACTTCTCCATCTACTCTTTCTTCCTTGGAACTCCACATAGAATCGCCGGTTTTCCAAAAGTGTCTGCACAGTTCTGGTGAAATTAATGTCTCTAGTGATGTAGTAGACTTTGTGCAATAATTGTCGATGTTGAATGGTGTCATATGCTGCTGTGAGATCCACGAAGACAGCCCCGGAAATGTATCCTTTTTCATATCCCTCTTCAATATGTTCAGTCAGATTAAGGACTTGTGCTGTACAATTCTTTCCAGGTCGGAAACCTGCTTGTTGAGGTATGAGTTGTTTTTCAACAATGGGAGTGAGTCTATTTAGCAACATTCTTTCATAGATTTTATACAAATGGCAAAGGAGCGAAATCGGTCGGTAGTTCTTGGGATCAGCTGCACCCTTTCCAGGTTTTAGTAAGGGAATAACTTTAGTTTTCCTCCAGATGGCAGGGATCTGTTTCCGCTTCAGACAACCATTATAGAATTGCAGAAGCCATCTTTCCGTGATGGGACCAAAATGTTTAATTTGCTCAATCATTAGGTCGTCTAGACCAGGCGCTTTACCATTTTTGCATTTCTGAATTGCGGTTCTGAGTTCTTGTAAGATGAAGTCATTTGATAGATGGTTGTTTTCACGTTCAGGTTCTCTTTTGAGTTTTGTTCTATCTTTAGAACAATTGACCCTTCCATTCTGAACTAGATGATGAGCAATTTGATCTGGTGCAATGTTTGCATGGCCATGATTGTGGACAGGGTCGTTGTTCAGGCGTCGCAGCAACTGCCAGGCTTTCTGACTGCTTTTAGACATATCAAGGTTCTCGAGTAACTCTATCCATCGTTCTTTTTTGGATTTGGCTAAGGCTGAGGATAAATTTTGGCCAGCAGTTAAGGTTTCAATGCTGTAAGGATTATCATTGAAAAGTTGGATATAGTTATGTAGATGCTTCACGGATTCTTCTGTCAAGCCAGGTATGTAGTTAACTCGACAGCCTCTGGGAGTTGAGAGTCTTGAGCATCTTTTCACGGCTTCTACAAACTCATCATAGTTGGAAACTGAGGGTTCTATGCGTGAAACTTCTGAGTCAAGGAGGTCAGCAAACTTCTGCCAGTCTGCTTTCTTGAAATTGTATCGCCTTCGGAATGATGTGATTCTAGGAGTAATGGCTGCAAACACTTGGCAGCCTATGGGGCGGTGTTGAGTATTTGGTATCGGATTTAGAACAGTTTTTCTGCATTGGTGAGCTATGTTCTCGCTAACAAAAATTAAGTCGGGGTTATACCCACGTTTCCAACGCCCACTGTTAAAAGATGGTGGGAGTTTATTATCATGGACAAGATTAAGATGGTTGGTATCAGCCCAAGTCAAAACTGCTTCACCATTACTGTCGTCCTCAACATAACCCCAAACACTGCTATGACTATTGAAATCTCCAACAATAAAGTGGGCTTGTTGATTGGTGTAGTTGTCTGTAGGTGAAAATTGGAAATCTGCTCCTGGGGGTTTGTAAATTGACGACACAATACAACCATTCAGTTCTACAGACAGTATTTCAATATTGTTGAATTCTGTAAGTGAGGTAGAGAGAACAGCTATATCGTTCCTCACAAAGATAGCACTGCCATATTGTCTATGGGGTCGCTCAACTGCCAGTTTCATCCCAAGGATTTTTGGTCTTCTCATGGTGTCATCTCGATGGGTTTCTTGTATACATAAAATATCACACCTAGGTTCCTTGGCAATATGTTGCAGGAGTTCTTCTTTGGCAACAGACAATCCTTCTATGTTGATTGATACGATCACAAGGTGAGGTCTTGATAAAGACCTTTGGTTTCCATTCATAGTGAAACCTATAATGCAATGCTTTTGGAATGCTGACGTTCAGTTCAGTACTGGAGAATCTAGTCCAGTACCTATGCAGGGGCACCACGTGCAGGAGTCAGCTTCACCCCCAGTAATAAAAATAATCAAGTATATAGCTGCACATTAAATAGTGTTCCATGGAACTGAAGTGCCAAATAATTAAAGAAGTAAAACAAAGACCACTGAATAAGACAGGACACAATGTTTCTTGTAACAGGTGTAGTGCATTGTTACTAAAGACATTTTCAGAGAAAATATATATAATGTATGGTCACAAATTATAATGCAGTGTTTGTTAATGTTGTAACGTGCCTACGAAACATTTATGGTTGAAATTTACTGTTTTTTTCTGTAAAAGATAGATGAATTAAAAAAAATGCTAATGTTCTTCTTAATTTTGTGGGTTCCTTTGTTCCCATTACCTATAAGAGAAATATTAACAGTGAGGCTGTTTTGTTTTTCTGTACAGCATGGAGTAATTACTTTGTAGCTTACCCCAGAAGTCTCATCACTAAATAATATCAGTTACATGAATATTATAATTGCACGGTTAAAAATGCTGTACTGCATGAAAGACATGGTAATTCTACAGAGTTGCAGTTCTACTACCTTTGAGCTGTGTACATTTTTAAGTTACAGGCGAGTATCGGCTTTATACTGTAAATGTCTTGGTAAGCTTTCCAGTGGAACAACCAGAAATCTGTGTGCAAATTAACACCATGTAAGCAGTGTAGTAATGGTGACAGCTCTTTTCATATACAGGGTGTATTAAAACAAAACAAAAAAACTACATACACACAATGTTTGAGTGTTTGGGAGAGAAAAATAATGTTTTTTATGTGATTTCCTCTAAATTTCTTTTTTATAGTGGGAGACGATGTTGGTGTATGAAGCACTGCAGAAGAACTTGTTACCAGTTCAGTTGAATGCACAGTCATTATTCACACTTGGTTGTTTTGAGCAAGCATATTCCAGTTGTGCCATAATGTAGACAGGCGATACTTTCAGAAATGCACATGTACTAATAGTCACACCATCTCTTGAGCATTACTAACATCAAAACTTTAACGGATCAATATCAGGAACATGGTGCACACCAGTCACATGTAATGAAGTGTATCTCTATCTCCTCTGACCCCACAAATTCTTAGTAAATGTAGTTTTTTTTACGCAATGTATACAATTTTTTTAGGAGCAGCTTCATTTCTAATGAACCAGCTTTAAGCCCAAGCAGGCCTGGGAGTAACAACCTCAGGATAAAAGCAAGTAGCTGTACAGGACAGAAGAGTTGGAGCTTGACTAAGGTAAGTCAGAAAGTACCTTTGTCCTTGAATCACATTACCTGTCATGACTAGAGAGAGATAAACAAACCAAAGATAGTTCAACTGTTAAATAACCCCCCTTGCTACCTACACAAACTGTTTAAACATAGTTTCCATCATAAGCAAAAATTTACATTAAAAGGTGATGGGCACTTCCATTGAAGTTCAAAGTATGAGGTGCATCCTGAAAGTAAGTACCAAATTATTCTACTGCCACTGCAGCACTTGTGTTGTAGGTTTACACATTTCTCTGGTTCGTTATCTTTCCACAGTTGACACTGGAGCTAAATTTTGTTGTATTTCTATTTGTTAGTGATCATTCAAAATGTTTAAGACAACCTCTGAGCACAGTGACTGTGAAGTGCACTCTGTTATGTTGTGTTTCAACACACAGAACATTAAGCCAGCTGAAATTCATCAACTTGTAGATACTTAAGGTGAGAAAGTGCATGAGACTGTTTGCTCAACTTTCATGGTGAACCATGTATTGGGCAGCCTTCTGTTGTCACTGAGGGTATGGGTGAGAAAATGAATTAGAAAATTCATGAAAACAGATGGTTCACAATAAGAATGTATTTCAGAAACTGTTTTGCATGACTCAGTCATAAATTGCTTAAATTTTTGTGAATTGTGTTCCAAAAATGCCTACAAAATTATGTACCTTGGCAGGGTTTTGACATTTCAGCACTGAATACAGTGATGAGGAAGATCGTGACTGGTGATGAAACTTGGGTTTTCCATGACACTCCAAAATAAAAACAACACTCTATGGAGTGAAGGAACTCACAATCCGACAATACTCCTCCTCCCCCCCCCCCCCCCCCAAGCCCAAAAAAAAAAGAAAAAGGAAAAAAAAATCAGAATGAAGTTGTCAGTGCAAAAAATCAGGAGAAATGGATTCTACGACCAACAAGGCATTCTGCTTGTTGAATTCCTTCTCAGAGGTGAAACCATGAAAGCGGTATAATACTGTAAAACACCGAGGGAACTCCATCACACTATTCAAAACAAGAGATGCGAAATTCTCATTTGGTGGCACTGAAAACCTTACTAAACAGTTCACTTGGGAACAGTTCGACCACCTGATCTCACATCTTCTGACTACCACTTTTACTTCATCATCAAGAAGGATGAAGGTGCTTCAACACCAATGATGATGTAAGAAAGTGTGATCAGTATTGGACGTCTTCACTGGTGGTATCTTTCTATGAAGAGGGCATAGAAAAGGTGGCTTACTGCTATGACAAATGTCTTAACAATGGTGGCTGTTATGTAGGAAAAGAGTATTTCTTAAAAAAAAACAAATTTTGGTCTGAAGAAATGTTTTCATTAGTCCTTTTCCCCACAATGGTACTTTCTTTTCTGGCATGCCTTGTATATTTTAATGTCTTTTGGCTTACCAATGTGGGTATAAAAGTTGACAGAGAACATCCCAAATCCTCTTCTTTACTGCAGTCACATAATGGGGATACACAAAGCCAATATGAATCATCTGTTTTCTATCAGCAGCCATGTTTGACCATGAGTTGTGTTAAGAATGTTGTTGAACCTTCTGGATCATACACAGGGTTATTCAGCTGCCCCTACCATAAAGTTTTATGGAAGCTACAACATCTTCAAGAACCACACCCATGATTTTAATCTTCTCTCCTCCCTACATGCACACTGTTAGTCCTACAAAAACAATGAACAGGACCTTTTTGTATGAAAATTAACTACATTAAATTTTGTACTGGAATAAGTTTTTGTTGGTGATCACAGTTATTGTGTTATTCAAGAAAAATGCATTTGGGCCTCTAGCAAAAATGTACGCCCCCCCCCCCCCAAATGGCTTCATTAAATTTCCCACAAAAAAGTTCCTGTTCATTTTATGATGAATCTACATTAGAGATTTAGTAATGCAAAACATTTCGATCTGAGAATACTTTACTTGATAGAACAGCATTGACCTTGCATGTAATTAGGGTAAAGTTAATTTGCCGCCATTAACATAATATTTATCCGCCATTAACGTAAAATTGATTTTTCAGCACACTGTAATAAAAGACTCACTTCAGATGAATGGACAATCAAAGAGAACTCAAACAGTTATTTTAATAGCATTTGTAGCTCCAATGCAGCATTTACCATGGACAGTCCCTGAGCCTAGACTGTCAGTTTTTTGTAGGGTGTACTACTTTTAAAAACCACTCCGTCTTCAGGCCACAAGTGGCCAATCAGGACAATTCAACCGCCATGTCATCCTCAGCTGAGGGTGAGGAGGAGCTGGCTCTCCCACTCGTTGTGATAGTTTTCTTTGACCAGAGCCGCTACTGTTCGGTCGAGTAGTTCCTCAATTGGCATCACAAGGCTGAGTGCACCCCGAAAACTGGCAACAGCGCATGGCAGCCCAGATGGCCACCCATCCAAGTGCCGGCCACGCTGACAGTGCTAAACTTAAGTTATCTGACTGGAACCGGTGTATCCACTGCGGCAAGGCCGTTGCCCCTACTACTTTTACATGATATTTTTGATCGTAGATTAGCTCCAATGGCTCGAAAGAATGGTCGTTTACCATGTTATGCACATTTATATTTTCACTACAACGACACAGCTGGTCCAATTTCGACTACAGGTGATGGTAGCCATAATGACGGTGCCAAGCGTCAATTGTACATTAGTTGCACCCAAGTGTGTAGGCATCACAGCATTCATGATATTTAAATTTGTTACTTCTTTGCTACTATATTCGCAATAAATTCCGCAGACAGTATCTGCATATGACGCTGAATGTACCTACAAAACTATATCATTGTACGACACATGTTCCAGGAGATACGTCATAAAAACTCAGGAATAGGTCAGACGCTGCATAGTATGGACGTGGACGCACGGCTGTAAATAAATACCTGGGCAACGCCAAGTTTTTCCACTAGTCATCTATACAGATAAAATATCACCAATATTGTCCACCAGCGTATTTTTTAAAAAGCTTTATTTTGTCATCCATTTTTTCCTGTAAAAATCGTAAATACCGTGCACCAATGTGTTTTTAAAAATCGTCTCTTATTGTCATCTCTTTTCATGTATTTATGTATGTATTTATGATTGAATTTGTGTAACCTGTGGCTGCAAGTCCCCTTCCTTTATGGGGGAATCGAAATAATGAACAGCGGAAAAAAAGTGTGGGTCAATTTCTTCCTCATTTTTCGGAACTTCTGATAATAGTAAATGGTTGGCTTTTTGAGGGCGTGGTAGGTAGATACAAGAGATTAGTGTAGCGTTAGAATTTGGGTCAGATACAGTGCCAGGAGGTTCTGTTTCTTTCTGCCTAGCTTCAGAGTACTTCACCATCTACTAACAAGGGAACATCCCCATCGCAACCCACTCAGATTTAGTTATAAATTGGCACAGTGGATAGGCCTTGAAAAACTGAACGCAGATCGATCGAGAAAACAGGAAGAAGTTGTGTGGAACTATGAAAAAATAAGCAAAATATACAAACTGGGTCGTCCATGCGTAAGATAAGCAATATTAAGGGCAATGTAAACTGAGGAGCTCTGTTGTCCCGTGGTTAGTGTGAACAGCTGTGGAACGAGAGGTCCTTGGTTCAAATTTTCCCTCGACCGAAAATTTTAACTTTTTATTTTCAGTTTATGTGAAAAACTCTTATGTTTTCATCACTTTTTTTTGGAGTGATTATTACATCCACAAGAAAATCTAAATCGGGCAAGGTAGAAGAAACTTTTCACCCATTCGCCAAGTGTACTAGTTAGGTGGGTCGACAACATATTCCTGTCATGTGACGCACATGCTGTTACCAGTGTCGTATACAAAATATCAGACGTGTTTTCCTGTGGAGGAATCGGTTGACCTATGACCTTGCGATCAAATGTTTTCGGTTCCCATTGGAGAGGCACGTCCTTTCGTCAACTAATCACACTGTTTTGCGGTGCGGTCGCAAAACAGACACTAAACTTATTACAGTGAACAGAGACGTCAATGAACGAACGGACAGATCATAACTTTGCGAAAATAAAGAAAGCAAAATTTTCAGTAGAGGGCAGAATCGAACCAAGGACCTCACATTCCGCAGCTGTTCACGCTAACCACGGGACCACGGCGCTCCACGCCTCACTTTCCCCTTAATATTGCCGATCTTACGCATGGACGACCCAGTTTGTATATTTTGCTTATTTTTTCATAGTTCCACAAAACTTCTTCCTGTTTTCTCGATTGATCTGTGTTCAGTTTTTCAAGGCCTATCCATTGTGCCAACTTATAACTAAATCTGAGGGGGGTGCGATGGGGATGTTCCCTTGTAAGTGATGCGTTTCAATGTAAATGGTTTGTTCTGTGCTAGGTCTACTCTTTACTGCACAATGCTGTTCCTTCGATGCTATTAAAACCAGGATGTTAACAAAATATATGCTCAGTGGCAGACGGGAGTCTGCAGAAGTATTTCCAGAGGAGGGGTGGGGGGAGGCGCGTCGAGGTTGGAGTGCATGATTCTGAAACTGGCACTTTGTGTACAAATCAGCTGGTCAGTTACGAGGTGCATTAAGCTACAAGACCCTAACTCTATAAGCGCTACAACTGGTCAAAGCTAAGGTTTAGCAGTATTGTGAAGAATTCTTATCTGGAAGAGTATGAGTATACTGTGACGAATAGAAACTCTTCACTCCAAATTCCAGGGAGGGTTGGGGGCGATGGATGAAAGTGCCACTTTGCCTCTCCTCCCCTCCCCACCTTCTGCCCTCCCCCTCCCCCACCCCCTACTGGATCCTGTGGCTGGGCCGTTCATTTTGAGAACCTTAGAGCTGCAGTAACCGTTCTGAGAAACTGTTCTAGATGTCCTTGCGCGTCGCTCTTACAACTCCAAACACCAGTGGGAATGGCGGTTATCGCTGAAACAACTGGTTTTCGGCTCTTATCAGTTTCTCCAGCTTCACTTTAACCTAATTGTTAAAGCCTGTCACAAAACCAATTCTTGTAAAAACCTGTTTTCAGTCTTTAATTTACATTATTTCCCCTAATAAACGTAGAAAACGAACAAAGATTAAAAAATTTAGACTTTCTCAGTTTCTTCATTAATGGAATCAAAACGTTAAATTAAATACTTTATGGACATGGTGTCTGTTCTTTCGGACATGTCCGAAAGAACAGACACCATTGATGGCCTGCAGCCGTCTAGAACGAAATTAGAATTATATTAATACCGTCAGCAATTCACGGGCATCGATATATATCAACGAGGACATGTGAAAATGTGTGCCCCGTCGGGGACTCGAAACCGGAATCTCCTGCTTACATGGCAGACGCTCTGTCCATATGAACCACCGAGGGCACAGACGATAGTGTGACTGCAGGGACTATCTGGCTCACGCCTCCCGCGAGAATGACATTCTCACCTTGTATGTCCAAACACTACATTCGTAGTGTCCCACCCCAACACACTCATTACTTGTGGAAGACATTCTTACCAAGTACCGTAAGAGTTCGGGGAATATGTGTGCATCTGCACAGAAGAAGAAGGTCATGACCGGTATTGCCAGAACTATATACTTATATGGATCGGTGTCTGTTCTTTCCGACATGTCTTCCACGAGTAATGAGTATGTTGGAGTGGGACACTACGAATGTAGTGTGTGGGCATACAAGGTGAGAATGTGAGTCTCGCGGGAGGCGTGCGGGAGAAGGTCCCTGCAGACGAAGTATCCGCTGTGTCCTCGGTGGCTCAGATGGATAGAGCGTCTGTCATTTTAGCAGGAGATCGCGGGTTCGAGTCCCGGTTGGAGCACACATTTTCACCTGTCCACGTTGATATTTATCAACGTTCGTGAGCAACTGGCGGTATTAACATAATTCTAATTTCTTTAAATTAAATAGTCAAATAAAACTTTGTCCGCTGTTCGCTGCTTCTCTCGAAATATGGCGAGTGCTTCTATACTACAGAAAACTACCAGTATTCTCCTATTGATTTTAGTTTTTAGTAGGTCTGCTCAAAAATTATATTGTAATCGGTTATCACAGCACTATGTGGGCATTACGCGTAGTCCAGCGATAAACGGTGACAACTGCGGCTGGAGAACTCTCTTTTTCGTTTTAATTTCTCTGTTTTCAAGGGCTACAAGCAGATAACGGCGTACTACGTAGACACAGGCAGCAGATCAGGCACTTTCTATTTTTATCCCGAACTATGAATGATTTGTTAAATTTTAACTTTTTTCCTTGTATGATGTCGCAAGTCGACCAAATCGAACATTGTGCTTCACTCATACCGCATATCGTAAAATACACCCAGACTTCCAGATGGTGCCATTCTGTATTACAATTGACGTTCGACAACAGTGAGAAACTGTGTCAAGTCTCGCGCACTGCTTGTATAACAGGCACAATATTGTCTCAGCAATGCTGGACCAATCCATTTGTTGCTCGTTTCTGTCAGCAGTGTTATTAAAGTGGCATAGATCACTTTTCCCATTTTTCTGTAATAACGCAGTATTTCAAAGCTATGGAAATCTTAGGAATAAAAATTACTCGTTTTTTTAAAAAAAAGGTTTATTTGAAAACTAAAAATTTTACGACTGCTGTGGCTAATTGATATATCTGTTTTTTACGTGGTTATCAGGAAAAAATAAAAAGATACTTGTTATAACCGAGAGCAAACAGATACCGAAAGACAGAACTAAAATACCGATATCGTTTTAACTGATCGGTTTTTCTATCTCTAAACTGCAGTGTCGCCATAGAAATGTGTGTCGTTACATCATTGTCGATAGCAATTTCGAGACATGTGAGTGTTTATGCGCAATATCTGCAAATGGAAACACGAAGAGGTAATAAGCACCTGAGCGATAGAATTTATTTCACGGTCAGAAAATTCGAGTGACAGACAATACTTAATCACTCTAATAGAAATTATATGGAAATCTGTGTAAAGGAAAATTTCCAGTACTTTCGTGGATTCCAAAACTGAAGCAAATTCCTGGACATCAAGGTAACATAGTCTTATACGGATAGTATTCCACGACTAACGTAATTGACCCACATACTGTACTAGTATACGGATAATATTACACAACTAACGTAATTCACCTGAAACTAGGTACCAAGATGTAGTCGTAAACGGTTAGTATTACACGACTTACGTAATTCAGCTGAAGTTAATTACAAGCATGTTACTGCAGTATTCACTACTGTACATTTCCCCATTCACCTGAAATTATTTACAAACATGCAGTCGTAAGTAGATGTGTTCACGACTAACGTAATTCACCTCAAATAATTTACAAACATGTTACTATAACATTCGCTACTACTCATTACGCTAATTCACCTTCAGCCACTATGTGCAAGCGCAGATCACAGTTATGATACGTGCACCATCCAAAAATTTATCAAGGTAGTAACTCAACACAACTACAAACGTCATTGTGTGCAAAATAAATAGCATACCTCATCAGAAGAACATGACGGGTTTGAATCATTCCTACCGCAAAGGATTAAAAATTCAGGCTCGCACACAAGACCACTTGATAACTAACCAGAAACTCAGTTTAGTTGTAGCTTCGGTGGCTATCGCCTTTTTTACATTTTCCCCCTAAACTAGATAATTATGAAACGTAAGCAACTACTCTAAAATATCTGCGGCAACGGCCTTGCCGCGGTGGTTACACCGGTTCCCGTGAGATCACCTAAGTTAAGCGGGCGTGGTCGGCACTTGGAAGGGTGACCATCCAGGTCGCCATGCGCTGTTGTCATTTTTCGGGGTGCTCTCAGCCTCGTGATGCCAATTGAGGAGCTACTCGACAGAATAGTAGCGGCTTCGGTCAAAAATACCATCATTACGACCGGGAGAGCAGTGTGCTGACCCCACGCCCCTCCTGTTCGCATCCTCCACGGATGATGACACGGCGGTCGGATAGTCCCGTCCCAGTAGGCCACTCGTGGCCTGAAGACGGAGTGCTTACAAAGCAACTACTCTCTAGTGCATGGCCATACTACTGAGACCTTGATGATTGGTATCAACAGCAGTTGGCAGTACACAAGGTTGGCTTACGCCTACTGGCGAATTTTGCGATCTGTCGTAAGCCTGCGTAAACACGTAGGGCCTTCCGTCTTAAGTGCAAGGATATCCATTTTGTTTTCTGCCGCGCGACTTAAGTGGAATATTTCGTTATTTCTGAAATTTTATAGAAATATTTTTCGTTGTATGTCCTCTCCATCGGTACTGAATTTACTGTAAAATTATTTGCTCACTTTTCGAAACTTCCGTTCATGGTAAATCGATACTATTTGAAGCCGTGGTAGACACGAGTCTAGTGTGCTTCACCTTCAGCACCTTCTGCTTCAGTCTCGGTTCCTATGTCGCTGATTTCACAACGAACAGTTCGTTGTCTACAGAGTATACTGTCTATTGCACGACACTATCCCTCCCACGCTGCTAAATTTAGGTCGTCGGCAAAATATGAGTACAGTGGAACAACGGCGTCCGCTGAAATTTCCCCAGGAGGTGGTGGGGGCACTGGTAGGGGTGGGGGTGTGTGTGGAGGCCTATTACTTGTGATATTATTGGATTTCAGACATTTTGCATATGAGAAAAGGACAGCCACCAAGCTGTAGTTTGCAGTGATACTAAGCATGACAACACGAGAGTAAAAAAAAAAACGAAATCTGTTTATAACGTTCGCCTATACCAAGACGCGCGGCCAGCGTTTAAAAGGTACTTTTAAACACTATGACTCGCTGGGCGCAGATATTTAAAATCATTGCCGCAGCGCTTGATAGCAAGAAGCTGCGAAACAGAAGAAAGAACAATTTATCATTTGTTAGGAAAATTCTAGAGTCTTTATAGTTAGTTGTACTTCTGGTCGCCGATATGTTAACATGTACTTCATTACCTTTGATGTTTGGTTGCCGACTTGTTAAGACGTGTTGTGTAGCACCGCTACAAGTTTAGTGTGAAAAACCACGTTATCATCAAGAAAGAAAACGCTTTTGTAAACGTAATGACGATAAAAATACTTACGCGCACGCCAGGACATTTAATTTTTACAAAATATCACACATACAAAAGCAGCGATTGTTGGACTGCTCCATGTATGAGAAAAACATAAAAATGTAAGTTTTGTATTCATTGTAAATTTGGTAATGTTTATAGTTTAACGCCTTTGTTCTTTAACAATATATTGATGCTTCACTGTGCAGAAAATCTATGCTTATTCTTTTCTTTAAATTAACCACAAATAATGTTTATGTTTAAATGAACTTTGTTACAGGTTCGCTCTTTATCGCGGTGTCTCGATTGTATTTGGGAGACCATTAACGTGTTCAATTTCCGATCTGACAACTTTTTTTTTACAAAATTTCACTGTTTTGCATTCATTTCCATTTTTTTATTATTCAAATAGGTCCCTTAGGTAATTTTATTGAAGAGTCTGATTGCGTGAAAACAATCCGGGTTAAGATGTCATTTGAGAAACTATTTTCACGCAATCAATCCGTACGTCTCCTAAACACAATCGAGAACCGACGCATCATCGATCATTCATTAATTTTTCTCTTTTTCCAAGTCGTACCAAGAAACGGCCAAGGAGAACTGCCGTGAGTACGCAATCTAGTGTTAAAAGGTTGCATTCTTTATCTTGTCGGCAAACATTGCCATGAATTATCAACATCAATGTTATATTTGGTTAAATATGAAAAGCAAAAAAAACCTTTTAACGCTAGATACTATGGAATTCACCCAGCCCGGACCGCCAAGCAAAAGAAACCTTGAGATTTGGAAAGGGTGTCGATATTATACTGCTTATACTGCATATTTCGAAATTCCACCTCTAAGGGGGAGGAACAGGAAATGAAAGGATTTATGAAACATGTAGCTATTAAGGTAATTTTGAAGCTAGACATACGAAAATATGTATCTTGTTTCTAGGTCAGAAATAAAGAAATATGTGTTCCAGTATTACTGGAAATTTAACCTCTATTAGGTTGCTTAGTGGGTGAACGTTTTATTTTGAGATAAATAATTATGGAAGAACTATGAAAGTATTTTTAAGGCTACATCTACGAAAATTGGTATTTGATTTCAAGGTTACCAATAACAAAATACGTGTTTTAGTGTTTTTTTGAAATTCGGGCCCTAAGGGGATGAAACAGAGTGAGCTGGTGCCAGTTTCCATCGATCGTCATTTCGATCTTTGAGTCGCGGTCCAGAGGACACTGCTCCCTAACCGACTGTAGTAGTTCTCTGCGCAGCTCCAAATCGGGCTTACCGCGCTTGCACTGGACACAGTTACCAACAAATCGCCTGACATCGCGATATAGGTTGGGCCAAAACATGTGTTCCCGAACTCGGTTCTAGATCTCGTAGAACCCCAAATGACCCCCGATCGCCGAGTCATGAGTACCATGCTAACTCGTTCCTGTGGAATACAGACCTTCACTTCACCACGGTTGCCTCCCCCTTTACACAAGAGGCTCCCACGAAGCCAATAGCCAGTAACGACGTCGCCATCCGCCAACTGCTGCCGAATCGGTCCCGACCTAGGGTCCTCAGCCTGTTTGTCAGTTAAGTCGCAGAAGAAACCGGGTGTCTCGGAGAGAAGGAAATTCACCCCATGATCCGGCTCCACGTGGCCCTTGCCTTCCCCAGACTCTCACGCGAACATACGGCTAAGAGCGTCGGCCAATTCGTTGTCACTGCCCCTGATATGCCGAACCCGTAGATAAATCTTCTCATCTTAACTTTATGGCATGATTTTTAGCGAACTTATTAATTAAAGTTTAAGGGCTGGCACTGGCCAAGTAACTCACGGAGGCTCATTTGTTTCAGTTCAGTTGTATTGCTCATCTGTTCTCCAGATAAGGTTGTGTAGTTTATGTCTCAGAATATTGTCTGCCGTTGATGTGTGTTGTGTTAGAAATAACTGGCAGCGGTCGACGCGAGCAAACTGGGAGCAGAGCACCACGGGGGCAGAGAGAGATTTAAGGCCATGTCCTCTCCGTTACATCTCGGGTTATGTTGTCACTTTTGTGTGATTCCATCTTTCCGGTGGACAACTATAGCATCCGAAGTTCAATTGCATTGCCAAGTTGAGGTCCCTGTCTCGTGGATCTCTCGTATTGATTTGAATCCTTGGTCTGCACGTGTCTATCTCCAATTCACACGAAATATTGAAGCAACCTCATTTTAGGGGTATTGTCATATGGTCATGTTCTAGTTGTAATCATTCTAAGAATATTGTTGATTAATCAACTGAGTAAGCAAATTTGAAGATCGGTTTGGTCAAAATTAAAGCACCTCCTTAATTGTTTTAGTCATTTGTATATAGTTTTGTTTAGGAAAGTTGGCTAGCCAAACGTTAAAAAATCTGTGTTCTTAGGCTTAGTCTGTTTCTCAGCTGATTGGAAGTAATTAGAGTTCTGCTGCGAATTCTATGGGCATTTGCACTATTTAAGTAAAGCTTTACCTAAGGATATTTACCTAGTCATATTCAAATTTCAAGTTTTACGGGTCTTGTTCCACATAAAGAAATTTATTTATTATTTGTCCAACTGATCTGGCCTTGTAAGGTAGTCTCCTGTATTATTGTGACTGTGATTTTATAATGCTTTTGATTGTAATAAAATATGTGGCAATTACAACGGATTACTATTGTGATTTTGGTGTGTCACTACCATAACCCATTTCATAGAGGATGAAATGTTTCATGAAATATTTAATTATGAAAGCATTTTTAAAGCTAAATATATCAAAACCTGAATTTGGCTTTTCGGTTGAAGTAAAAAAAATACATGTCTCACTGTTTTTGATACATTCAACCAGTAAGGGGGTGGAATATAGGATGAAAAGTTTTATGAAAGTAGTTGAGTGTAAAAGAATTTTTAAAGCTAAATCTATGAAAATTATGTTATTGAAAAATACGTGTTTCACTGTTTTTGGAACTACAATCCCCAAGGAGGTGCAATGGGGGCACACGTATTCACTGACTCATCGCCTTGCAGCCCAACCTGCAAAGTATACGAACTTGAAATTTGATGAAGGTGTAAATCTTACGCTGTAAGCATCATTTAAGAATAGATTGTTCGAAATTCCACTCCTAAAGGGGGTGAAATACGGGTTGAAAGGGTTTTTGAAAATATGTCCCTATTGAAGCTAGAACTACAAAACTACGAAAATTGGCATTTGGTTTCTCAGTCAGAAACAAAAAAAAAAACAGGTTTTAGCATTTTCCGAAATTCTTCCATTAGGGGGATAAAATAATTAGTGAAGGTTTTTTTTGAAAATAAATCATTATTAAAGAACTACTAAAGCATTTTTAAAGCTGCATCTATGAAAATTAGTATTTGACTTCTCGGCTGGATGTAAAAAAAGTGTTTCGTTGCTTTTGGAAATTTAACTCACTAATAGAGTGAAATAGGGGATGAAAAGTTTTATGAAATATTTCACTATTAAAGCATTTTTAGAACTAAATCGATGAAGATTTCAATTTGGCTCCTCGGTTCTAAATAGAAGAATACATGTTTAATTGTTTTTGAAAATCCAACCCCTAAAGGGTGTGATATGTTTCTGAAAATGTTTTATTATGAAAGCATTACTAAATATATCCGGGAATTCGTATTTGGCTCCTCTGTTAGAATTTTTAAAAAATACGTGTTTCAGTGGTTTTGGAACTTCGATCCTAAGGGGATGAAAAATTTCAATGACATATTTATTGCGTTATATTAAAATATTTTAAATCTGCATCTATGAAAACCGGTATTTCACTTCTCAATTAGATATAAAGAAATATGTGTTAGGAAATGAAAGATTCTACGGAGATATCACCACAAGAATACAAATTGCTTGGTTAACAAAAACCTTGGACTCCAGTTATCGGCATTGCTTTTTGGTCATAAGTACATTCAGTAAAAGACCATGCTTCAAAGGCGTTAATTAGCGTCGAAAGTGTTGCAGTTCATAAAAGACCTAAAAAACGATTAAAGAAAAAAATTTTTTGCAGACCATACGGTCTACGCAAGTAAAGAAGCGGATGATAAGCTAGCTCTTTATGCAAATGAGTTGGTCAGTTTAAGTTCCGAGACATGTCATGCAGCAGGGACGAAATCCAGTTCCTACGACTGGCTAAAGGAAAAGTTGTGCAGAATCACGGGAAATCATTTCTACAAGTGGCTGAGAATCTCGTAATGAATAAAAATTCTGTACTGAAGATTCCAAGGTGGGAGACGCAAGATTCCTCCCCCCCCCCCCCCCCCGTCCCCCACCCCTCCACCCATTGCTATCCTCCTTTTCCTATAGCAAAAAAACTAGAGAAATTTCCGCTGTGAAACTATTTGCAAACAAGAGAACGGCCCTTGAAATTTAACGCTTCAAAGTTTTAAGCCTTGCTCATTGCGGATATTGATTAGAAACTGTTAACCCACATGTGAAACCTGGGTACATAATCCCTGCGACATTTGATCAACGGTGTTCCTTAAGGCCAGGTTCTCATTCAAAACGTTCGAAAATTCAATTTCTTCGTTGTTGCATTTTTTAAAGGTGCACTTGTCTAGACTCTTGGAAAGGAAAGGTTTTTTGTAATCCGTGCTTTAAAAAAGTTTCTACAGCCCACTGTTTGAAGCAGTGTCACGGTTGTTATGATCCGCGCGGTGTAGCCGTGCTGCCTCAAACGCCTTGCATCGGTTCGCGCGGCTCCCCCCGTCGCTACGATTGGCTACGAGGTTCGAGTCCTCCCTCGGGTGTGTGTGTGTGCGTGTGTGTGTGTGTGTGAGTGTGTGTGTGTGTGTGTGTGTGTGTGTGTTGTCCTTAGTATAAGTTACTGTAAGTAGTGTGTAAGCATAGGGACTGATGACCTCAGCAGTTTGGTTGGTTCCATAGGAGCTTCCCGTAGACAGACGGTTGCCATGGGACACACTTGAATCGGAAACGCTCTGCTCAGGTACGCTTGTCCGTCCGCTTTTAGAATACTGCTGCGCGGTGTTGGATCCTTACCAGATAGGATTGTCGGAGTACATCGATAAAGTTCAAAGAAGGGCGAAATATGGGAGAGTGTCACTGAAATGATACAGGATTTGGGCTGGACATCATTACAACAAAGGCGATTTTCGTTGCGACGAAATTACAATCACCAACTTTCTCCTCCGAATGCGAAAATATTTTGTTGACACCGACCTACATTGGGAGAAACGATCACCTCGATAAAATAAGGGAAATCAGAGCTTGTACGGAAAGATGTAGGTGTTCGTTCTTTCCGCTCGCTATACGAGATTGGAATAATAGAGAATTGTGAAGGTATATGAAGATAGTAACCGTTCTCGAAAGAACAGATACCATTGATGATGACTGCTGTGTGGTTCTAGGCGCTACAGTCTGGAACCGAGCGACCGCTACGGTTGCAGGTTCGAATCCTGACTCGGGCATGGATGTGTGTGATGTCCTTAGGTTAGTTAGGTTTAATTAGTTCTAACTTCTAGGCGACTGATGACCTCAGAAGTTAAGTCGCATAGTGCTCAGAGCCATTTGAACCAACACCTGTCGGCAGCCGAGGGTTTCAATTAACTATCATTTATTCTAGAGAAGCTGCACGGTCATCAGTGGCGCCTGTTCTTTCTAGAACAGTTACTATCTTCATATATATAGTTAAAGGCTACCCAGCCACTGACCGTCTGTGCGAATGGGCACAGGCTGCCCGAACTCTTACGGGAATCGCCACCTCAGTGTGCGCTAGAAATGAGTGGATGGGCAAATACCTATTAGATACATTACGTATGTAGATTGTGGACAGCTGGAAATGTGGTGCTCACGGGAAGCGTACAAGGGATAAGTCCCTGCAGTCGCGCTATTCATTTGTGTCCTCCATGGCTTAGACGGATAGAGCGTCTGCCGTGTGAGCAGGAGATCCCGGGTTCGAGTCCCGGTCGGGGCACACATTTTCAGCTGTCCCCATCGAGGTATATCAACAACACCTGTCGGCAGCTGAGGGTTTCAATTAATTACCAATTGTGAAGGTGATTCGATGAACCCTTTGCCAGGCACTTAAATGTGATTTCCAGGGTATACATATCGATGTAGATGAAAACTCGTCCCGTGGCGCACGTGCACAAAATGATTCATACTGCAGAATGCATGCAAACATACTCGCCGAAAATACTGACGAATGACGAGTGCAGGCTGCCTAGTGCTGCATATCCAGATTATTAGACAGATCGGCTTTTCCTGCCAAGAAGAACAGGGGATTGCTATCTAGGAACAATTCGAGCTAGAAGAAGGGTTGGTAAGTACTCCCTGAATTGCAGACTAAACGTAAATAACGAAAATACATTTTTGGTGAAAAAATTGGTCAAAACTTAATCCTTGGTCCTCCATATTGGATTAGCCGTTTTTAATATTGAAAATCTAACTTCAGATTCGTGTTGAGCGACATTCAAAATATATATGTAACACTTAGTTCATGCAAATTGAAGTAATAATACAACTAAAAGTTTTCCCTAAACCTTCAACTTTTTTTTTCGAGAAACGATTTTCTCTGAACGGCATGCAGCATAAACTAAAAATGGTTCAACCGCTTAACTTCTACCTATCACCCCGAAAAGTAAACACTTTTCTTAGGAGCTTATACCTATAATATATCACATTTGTTAATATTAACCAATTTTTGTTAAGGCATAAGGAGTGAAACAAACCTCCAAAGTTCGAATTAGCGCCATATCGTTAAATTTAAGGTTGTTTCATTGTGGTTAGTTATGAGCTCCCATAAATTTTATGTAATATCGACTGATGTTACCCATTTTTAATTTCAGAGAAGTATGAGCTCCCATTAATTTAATGTGGTTTCAACTGATGTTATCCATTTTTGATTTCAGGTAACATCTGAGAGGCCACACTGCACGCAGTCTGCGTACTTGAGACTCGCAGGCCCTTGATCAAATCATAATTACTGGCGCCATTTTGTTTTTGTTTTTGTTTTTTACTGAAAATCTAAAATAAATCTCATAGTATGATCACTCGTAATTCCCAAACATATCCTTCGAATGTATTTTCATTGCCTCAAAAAAATTTCCAAATGTACCATTTTTTGCTCATTTGAATGAGAGCCTGGCCGTAAGGCCGGAATATAGTCACGAGAGTTTTTTTCAGAGACGATGTACGTTCGCGAGAAGAATTTCGTTCTGCGCGTGTCGATGTACATTCCACAGATATTACTGTGTGTGTGCTACTCAGTCGTGCTATTTGAGTGTATATCTTTGCATAGTTTTCCTTTTACGATGTAAACAGTGCCCAGTTCAGTTGCTAACTGACCAGTGAGTGGTTCCGAAGACGTCGGATGTGCGGTGCGTTCGGTCTGCTAGGACAACAACAGACTGGCGTGGTGCGATGGCAGAAGCACACACTAAGGGAGCTAGCTGTTGGGACGCCAGCGAACAATTTATGCCAAGTAAGACGAAGAGGACTATTCTAAAATTATGAGCCGTCTCAAAAGTGTTTATCATTAGTAAATCTTGTAGTTGAGACTGACAATCAATCTATAATAACTGACAGTTTTGCCTAGAGAGAGATACAGGAAATCCGCCCCCCCCCCCTTCCTCAATGAATTTTGATTGTGATGACAGGCCGATGGGTAGTGTAGCACGAGATCTAAGTTAGGTTGGAAGGAGGTAATTTGATTGAGAGTTGTTTATGCCAACGATTATGAATGCCGAGTAAACGTTGTGCTTGCAGATTGCCCTGTAGCGTAGCCTAGTGTTTCCGTCCGCGCCATGTTTAAAACACTTTCTCTAGCTGTGTACAAAAGTTGCACAACAGCCACGAAAACTACGTGTCTGCTGGGGGGGGGGGGGAGGGGAGAGTCTACTATGTAACTTTCATTACAAATTTTAGTAACCGCCGAAACTAGGCGAAATAGAAGCGTAATTTTTACTAATTTCCGTTTGTGGGAAAATAGTGGTTCTCCTCTTTCGGCAGCAACTGTAATATGTAGGCGACTTATTAATTTTTTTTGTAACTCGGAATCATGATCTCAATAGACGCAAAGCTTTTTCTTACGTTACTTGATTCGTGGTCTATAGTAAACAATGCAACGTATTGGTCAATTCTTTGAAGTGTGACGTGTGTCTGCAATGTTCGTAAGGCCAAGTTTGTATATATTCGGTGTCTGTTCTTTTGGGCATATACTGTATAATTAAGGCGAGGAGGATAATATACAAGGAGCACGACATTAGCAGTCTGTGGAGAAATTGAGAATTTGGATCTGACGAACGGCATGCTCGGGCAGTTCGTGCAATTAGGTTGCCCACTGCGTAATTGGGACACAGTGATCATTGCATCTGCCTAGTAACCGGGAGACTCGGGTTCTAATCCTGGTGTGGCACAAATTTTCAACGGTGCCCATTGACTAAAGTCAGTGCCCATTGTCAGCTAATGTCATTGTTTCAGTCTTAAATCGTTTTTGGTTCACGAAACGTCGTTTAGCTCTTTCATGGATAACAACTTTGGAAAGCGTACAGGCTGTGCAGGTTATATTGATAATTGCTCGTCGTTAGTCCAAGGCAACTATAGCGATTTTTAAACACAGTTGTAGTGCGTATTAAGCCTACATACGTATTTGGGTCCTGTTTTTCTTTACCAAGAACTTCTTCGTAGGTAATTTCCCTATAGTGATTTTTTGTTTATTTATAGACTGCAGACTTGGATGAAATACTAAACACATATCCGAAGTTTCTGTTGATGCTGCAGATACTGTTTTACCTGTACTAGGTGCTCAAACTCATTTAATACTGAAGGACACAATTTGTCTCCACATTTAGCAATTTTTCATAATGTAGCTTCGATATATTTTTCTGTAATTCTTGTTTATATTTATTCTTAAAACACACTAACCCTTCCACCAATTATTCGATATGTGGTTTCATCCCTTTCGTAGCCTAGAGTTCGTAAACGGTCGATAATAATAATAATTTCCTTTCTCACTTTTAATTTCTGTTGAATCTCCAGTTTATGGTTTTTGCTAACCTGTTTCACGTTCTCAATTTTATTATTTTTATTTTTCTAGTTTTGTGAGTGGTAGCCAAATTTTCTTTGAATTCGGTTTTTAATTCTGAAATAGTAACAGTTAAAGGTCAAGTGAAGATGGCGATCTATTTGAGGAGAGTGGTTGGGAGATTTTTCATATTAGAAGTACACAGGTCATGGAGATCCTTATCTATATAAAATTACTTCGAGTGCGATGTAGCCCATTCTCTTGTCATGATCTCGGCTGTATCGTAGCGCAGTGTCTCGGTTAGGTTGGAGATTTTGGTGGAGAGTTGCCGAAGTCAACCAAAGTGATTACGAAGTAAAGACTGTGTAGGCGACTAGCCTACAACAAATAATTGCATAGCCGTCCGGTATAATGAGTTAACGGAGTACAATTTATTCGTGAAAAACTCACACTGAGAAGAAAACTAAAAACAACAGAGAAGTAACAAAAACTAGGAGATTCTATAGTCTTACGGCAAAGATAAAAAAACAACACATGACTAAAAAAAACTCTCGCGCACTTTTGATCTCACTTTGCACTAGACATGAAAAATATCACTGCCACACAGCCCCCCCCTTAAAGTGCGGAGCCCCAGGGATATCTTGATACTTGAATTTTATTCGACGTCCAGCTCTGGTGTGCGTCGGATGTCTCGGGGGTGGTGACGTTGTTGTTTGTGGTGGTGATTCACCTGTCTCAGACGATGTACTGAGCGGTGTTTGGGTATGCTCTGCGTCCATCAGGTGTTGATGCACAGGCGTGGTGTCAGAGGTCGGAGAGGGTAAAACCCATGCTGGCTTGACACGTTCAATCGATACCTTTGTCGGAACACCATTGTACATTATGTCCACGGTATGCTTATTTCTACTCAGCACCTGAAATGGGCCCGTATATGGTGGTTGTAAAGGCGATTTGACTGAGTCTGTTCGCAACATTACGTGAGAGCAATTGTACAAGTCTTTGTGTACAAACACGTTACGGTTACCATGGCGAGAAGGTGGCGGGCAACGTATATTTGTGCAGTGACGTTTTAGCTGCTGCACCCAGTGTGTGAGGCTCTCTGATCCAGGTAGTAAGGTTGGTACTAAATAATCTGCAGGAATCCGTAGCGGCTCGCCGTAAACCATCTCGGCAACTGATGCACCAATATCGGGTTTGTGAGCTGTCCGCAGGCCTAACAACACTAATGGTAATGCTTCCGTCCATCTCTCTTGATGACACATCAATGCTGCTTTGAGTGTTCTGTGCCATCGTTCGACCATACCATTACTGGCAGGGTGATAGGCAGTCGTGTGGTGGCGTTGGAAACCGCACATTTTGGATAGCTCGAGGAACAACGTAGATTCGAACTGACGTCCTTGGTCAGTTGTGACGTGAAGGGGGCATCCAAAACGGGCAACCCACGTACACAGAAACGTCTTAGCAGTAGTTTCGGCTGAAATATCGACTATTGGAGTTGCTTCTGCCCATCTTGTGCACCTATCTATGGCCGTAAACAAATATCTGTAACCCTCTGACTGTGGGAGAGGTCCAACCAGGTCTACGTGAATGTGTGCGAATCTAGCAGAGGTACCTTTAAAATCTCCAATATCAGCACGCACATGTCGTCCTACTTTACTCTGTTGACAAGGAATGCAGGAACGTACCCAAAGGCGCGCGTCTCTTTTCATAGAAGGCCACACATAGCGGTCTGTCAGCAGCTTTATTGTAGCGTTGGCTCCTGGGTGCGATAGTGTGTGGACACTGTTGAATGCCGTCTTGCGCAATATTTCTGAAATGAATGGTCTTGGTCTGCCCTGAGAAAAGTCGCACCACAGCTTCCGCTTGGAGTTAGGCACCAGAATTTGCTCGAACTTCAGACCTGTAGACGGGTCGTTTAACAGCTGTCGTAGCTCTGCATCCTTGGTCTGTTCCACTGCAAGTTTATCATAGTCTATAATTTCTGAAATCCCGCAAATACGTGAAAAATAGTCAGCCACTAAATTTTCTGCGCCTCTTAAATGGCGTATATCTGTCGTGAACTGACTTATAAACTCAATATAACGGAACTGTCTTGGTGAGCATTTATCACTGGTGTTTTTAAAAGCCGATGTTATGGGTTTGTGGTCTGTAAACACAGTCACCGGTCTAGCCTCTATTTGTGGGCGGAAGTATCGAATTGCTTCGTAGATCGCGAACAATTCTCTGTCATACGCGCTCCACTTCTGTTGTGCAGTCTGTAACTTTTTAGAGAAAAACCGTAGTGGTTGCCATTGCCGTTCTACCCGCTGGTGCAGCGCCGCCCCTATTGCTGACTGGCTCGCGTCTACAACAATAGCTAATTGTGCGTAGTGAACTGGGTGAGCGAGCAACACTGCTTTGCTGAGGCTTGCTTGAAGATCATTAAATGCTTTGTCCATTTCTTGTGTCCACTTAACTATTCGTCGACCTTTGGCGTCGTGTCCCTTGAGTGCATCAGTGAGTGGTGCTTGCACCGCAGCCGTTGCTGGTAGGTGACGTCTATAAAAATTTATTAATCCCATGTATCGTCGTAGCTCTTGGTAGGTTGTCGGTTTCGGAAGGGCCTGTATCGCCGCGATCTTCTCTGGCAGAGGCAATATACCTTCTGATGACACAGTATGGCCGAGGAAAGTGACTTGGTTCTTATGCATGACGCATTTATTTTCATTTAAAACGACTCCGTAGTGAGATAGACGCTTGCGAAGTTGACACAGATGCTGTTCATGTGTTTGACTATCCGGAGAGAAAACCAAAATGTCATCAAGATAAGCAAAGCAAAATGTTAATCCCTTTATCACCTCGTCGATAAATCGCTGCCAAGTCTGTGCTGCGTTCTTAAGGCCAAAAGGCATAAATAAAAACTCGAATAATCCAAATGGTGTAATCACTGCTGTCTTCTGAACATCTCTTGGAGCCACTGGTATCTGGTTGTATGCTTTCTTGCAATCGTGGTGACGTTGTTGTTTGTGGTGGTGATTCACCTGTCTCAGACGATGTACTGAGCGGTGTTTGGGTATGCTCTGCGTCCATCAGGTGTTGATGCACAGGCGTGGTGTCAGAGGTCGGAGAGGGTAAAACCCATGCTGGCTTGACACGTTCAATCGATACCTTTGTCGGAACACCATTGTACATTATGTCCACGGTATGCTTATTTCTACTCAGCACCTGAAATGGGCCCGTATATGGTGGTTGTAAAGGCGATTTGACTGAGTCTGTTCGCAACATTACGTGAGAGCAATTGTACAAGTCTTTGTGTACAAACACGTTACGGTTACCATGGCGAGAAGGTGGCGGGCAACGTATATTTGTGCAGTGACGTTTTAGCTGCTGCACCCAGTGTGTGAGGCTCTCTGACTCCAGATCAGAAGGTTGCGTGTTAAAATCACGTCGGGGTCACCAATTATGTAGGCGACTAGCCTACAACAAATAATTGCATAGCCGTCCGGTATAATGAGTTAACGGAGTACAATTTATTCGTGAAAAACTCACACTGAGAAGAAAACTAAAAACAACAGAGAAGTAACAAAAACTAGGAGATTCTATAGTCTTACGGCAAAGATAAAAAAACAACACATGACTAAAAAAAACTCTCGCGCACTTTTGATCTCACTTTGCACTAGACATGAAAAATATCACTGCCACAACTGTGCTAACAGAACGATCTGTAGCGTATTCCAAAACGTTCTTCGGGTCCTTTTAAAACCTCTTTTAATTGAAAAAATTTAAAGCTGCAAGATACAAACACAAAAACTATTACGTAATACAGAAATCCGAGACTACTGTGGTGTACGTTGTGTACGTGTACTAATTTATTGTCAGTGAATATATATTTTTTACTCATTTGCCGGATTTCAGTTTTCCGCGTTTTGCGGCGAAAAACCTTTTCCTGTGAAGGGCCCATTAGCTTGTCGGTTATATTCGTGACTGTCTCGACGGTCAGTAATTTTTAGTTAGTCTGTCCACCGGCGTCATTGTTAACATCTAATATAGTTTTAAGTATTAGGAAGGCTAATATTAAGGTAATTCACGAGTAGGTCTAATGATGAATAAAAAAATAGGAATGCCGGTAAGCTACTACAAACAGCATAGTGAACGCATTATTGTGGCCAAGAAATGCACGAAGCCCACTCCTACCATAGTAGTACAAGTTTATATGCCAATTAGCTCCGCAGATGACGAAGATATTGATGAAATGTGTGATGAGATAAAAGAAATTATTCAGATAGTGAAGGGAGACAATTTAATAGTCATAGGTGACTGGAATTCGATAATAGGAAAAGGAAGAGAAGGAAATGTAGTAGCTGAATATGGAATGGGGTTAAGAAATGAAAGAGGAAGCCGCCTGGTAGAATTTTGTACAGAGCATAACTTCATCAAAGCTAACACTTGGTTCAAGAGTCATGAAAGAAGGTTGTATACGTGGAAGAGACCTGGAGGTACTGAAATATTTCAGATAGATTATATAATGGTAGGACAGACATTTAGGAACCAGGTTTTAAATTGTAAGACATTTCCAATGGCAGATATGGACTCTGACCACAATCTATTGGTTATGAACTGTAGATAAAAACTGAAGAAATGCAAAACGGTGGGAATTTAAGGAGATGGGACATGGATAAACTGACAGAACTAGAGGTTTTAGAGTGTTTCAGGGAGAGCATTAGGAAACGATTGACAGGAATGGGGGAAAGAAATACAGTAGTATACGGATGGGTAGCTTTGAAGCACGAAATAGTGAAGGCAGCAGAGGATCAAGTAGATAAGAAGACGTGGGCTAGTAGAAATCCTTGGGTAACAGAAGATATATTGAATTTAATTGATGAAAGGAGAAAATATAAAAATGCATTAAATGAAGCAGGCAAAAAGAAATACAAACGTCTCAAAAATGAGATCAACAGGAAGTGCAAAATGGCTAAGCAGGGAGGGCTAGAGGACAAATGTAAGGATGTAGAGGCGCATATCACTAGGGGTAAGATAGATACTGCCTAAAGGAAAATTAAAGAGACCTTTGGAGAAAAGAGAACCACTTGTATGCATGTCAAGAGCTCAGATGGAAAGCCAGTTCTAAGCAAAGAGGGGAAAGCAGAAAGGTGGAAGGAGTATATGGAGGGTCTATACAAGGGCGATGTACTTGAGGACAATATTATGGAAATGGAAGAGGATGTAGATGAAGATGAAATGGGAGATATGATACTGCGTGAAGAGTTTGACAGAGCAGTGAAAGACCTGAGTCGAAACAAGGCCCCCGGAGTAGACAAAATTCCATTAGAACTACTGACAGCCTTGGGAGATCCAGTCCTGACAAAACTCTACCATCTGGTGACCAAGATGTACGAGACAGGCAAAATACCGTCAGACTTCAAGAAGAATTTAATAATTCCAATCTCAAAGAAAGCAGGTGTTGACAGATGTGAAAATTACCAGTTTAATAAGCCACGGCTGCAAAATACTAACACGAATTCTGTACAAACGAATGGAAAGACTGGTAGAAGCCAACCTCGGGGAAGACCAACTTGTATTCCACAGAAATACTGGAACGCGTGAGGCATTGCTGACCCTACGGCTTATGTTAGAAGATAGATTAAGGAAGTTCAAACCCACGTTTCGAGCATTTGTAGACTTAGAGAAAGATTTTGACAATGTTGACTGGAATACTCTTTCAAATCCTGAAGGTGGCAGGGGTAAAATACAGGGAGCGAAAGGCTATTTACAATTTGTACAGAAACCAGATGGCAGTTACAAGAGTCGAGGGGCATGAAAGGGAAGGTGCGGTTGGGAAGGGAGTGAGACAGGGTTGTAGTCTGTCCTTGAAGGTATTCAATCTCTTTTTGAGCAAGCAGTAAAGGAAAGAAATGAAAAATTCGGAGTAGGAATTAAAATCAATGGGGAAGATATTAAAACCTCGAGGTTCGGCGATGACGTAATTCTGTCACAGACAGCAAAGGACTTGGAAGAGCAGTTGAACGGAATGGACAGTGTCTTGAAAGTGGGGTATAAGATGAACATCAACAAAAGCAAAACTAAAGGAATGTAGTCGAATTAAGTCGGGTGATGCTGAGGGAATTAGATTAGGAAATGAGACACTTAAAGTAGTAAAGGAGTTATGCTATTTGGGGAGCAAAATAACTGATGACGGTCGAAGTAGGGAGGATATAAAATGTAGACTGGCAATGGCAAGGAAAGTGTTTCTTAAGAAGAAAAATTTGTCAACATCGAGTATAGCTTTAGGTATCAGGAAGTCTTTTCTCAGAGTATTTGTGTGGAGTGTAGCCATGTATGGACGTGAATCATGGACGATAAACAGTTTGGACAAGAAGAGAATAGAAGCTTTAGAAATGTGGTGCTAGAGAAGAATGCTGAAGATTGGAATGGTAGATCACATAACTAATGAGGAGGTGTTGAATAGAATTGGGGAGAAGAGAAATTTGTGGCACAACTCTACTACAAGAATCGATCAGTTGGTAGGACACGTTCTGAGGCATCAAGGGATCACCAAAGTAGTTTTGGAGGGCAACGTGGAGGGTAAAAATCGAAGATGGAGACCAAGAGATTCAGAAGGATGTACGTTGCATTGGGTATTGGGAGATAAAGCTTGCACATTATTTAGTAGCATGGAGAGCTGCATCAAACCAGTCTCTGGACTGAAGACCACAACAACAACAATATGAAGGTATTTGTCTGATGTGTAACTTTCAACAGAAGTGGGACTGAGAAGAGGGTTAGATTGGATTATATGTACTTTCCGTTACAATTGATCCATAATGAGGAGATACTCAATGGGAAACTAATATGCTAATTTACCTTCCACAGTTTGCAAGTGGACTGATCATGAACGTGGAATGTAAATTTAGACACACTTTTGATTGTACTCGCATTATTTGATCCCACACCCCTCTATCTCTCTCACTCACACTCAATCGCGCGCGCGCTAGTTCTACTAAAAAATTCAGTTCACTAATGGTGTCGGAGGAGATGGTTAGCACTAAATCCTTTAGGCTCCTCTTAAACTGAAATTTGTCAGTAGTAAAGCTTTTTAAGGCTGCTGGCAAGTTATTGAAAAATTCGTTTTCCTGAATGATGGACACTTTCGTGCACCAAAGTAATTAACTTCCTAATTTTTGTGGAGATTATTCACGTTTCTAGTAATGACTTCATGAAATGAACTGTTGATTTGAAAATATTCATTTGTTCTTAAAGACAGATTTAACGGGGAGAACGTATCTTCTATCTCCACCATGTTATATTGATCTATTTCCATGTCCCTTATCTCAAGCTGTGTTATATTAACGGTAAAACGCAAAACATTTCTTACATGCATCTCCTCTATTTTACAACAAGCTGACTATTTTTCTGGAATAATATATTAATAGTGTAATTTTGGAAAAATTTAGAAAGACACGTTTTGAGGCCAAATTTCAGAAATAAAAAGACCACAGTGTTCTTTATAATACAGCTAGGAAGCATTAAAAAATATTACTTCATGCCCTCGAGTAAGACAACTGATTGTTAGAATTCCATGGTTCTGGGATAAATGGTTTGAGAGGAAAGGTACATTTAGTTAGAAAAGTTACGGAAAATTTAAAGTTGTATTGCACTTAACAACGTACATGCACTCATTTAAATTCATAGTTTCTTTCACTGCATGTTCATAGATGTCTCTGCCGTGCACTGTAAAGTTTTTTTTTTTTAATTTTTTAGATGGCTCGTAAAGCTTTTCGTTCCTTTCCAATAGTACATATGCCGTACAAAAACATAACATTTGTTTAATGATATTTACTATTTTATTTCTTGCAAGTCTTCTAGAACTTCTCTCGAAAACTTTGTGGGTAGATCTTGGCATTTGTTTTGTTCAGAAACGAAAAACACCCATGATACGTTATTACTGTAGCAAACAACTGACTACGAGACAAGAAAAAATGTATTCAATAGGTGAAAGCTCAAAGCAACGGGAAAAGATGTCCCTAGGCTTATCATCTCAAAGAAGAGCTGTCACAGAGAAACAAGTGGGAATGTCTTGCATAGCAAGCTGCCATTTAAACCGACATTTAAGACCTTCAAATAAGGATTTGGACTAAAATGCTTTTATATTCGCACTAAGTGTAAATCAAACTGGTACAATCACCAATAGAAAAAATCTTATTTTCATTCTGCTCTTCGGAATAAATATATTGCGAATCAGTAGTTAAATGCCTGGTTCCCCAAACAGGAGACGACTAGAAACTTTCGAAATGTGGTGGTGTAGAAGAATGCTAAAAAAGTTTATATCGAATAGCTGATGGGGAGATACGAAAACAGATTAGGGAGCAGAGAAATTAATGGCACAACTTGACAGAAAGTAGCGATCGTGGGCAAAGGGCGTATTTCGATTCCACCCGTCCGCTTTGACCCATGACGGTCATTAGTTAGCGTTTCGAAGGATACCAGTGGCCTTATTAAATGTTAACTGTGATTGCCTTCGTTTCTAGAGCAATTTATAATGATCGTTAACTATGATTTTTTTCGTAATATATCGTGATGAACGATGGGAGGAACCCGAGAGCACAGCTTAAATTGTCGTTAAAGAAACGAGTAGCAATTGTATTTTTATCTTTCTTATCCGACACGTTGGGGAACCCAGGGTAGAATTGGGTACAAAGTTGAAAACTTTGATTAAATGTAAAAAAATTGATAAATAAGAGTGTTACCACTTTTTATATGAACACCTTATGATATATTAATCACAAAAATACAAGAACATTGCTATAAAATAAAACAACAATATTTTTCACTCAAAAATAGAAATGTATGTCATTTGCCCCATTCTGCCCCGTGCACGCGGCAGAATGGGGTGGTAAGTACAAGTGATTACAAAAACGTATAAAATTATCGGAAATGCAGAAAATATTGGCTTTCTCGGTATTTATTTAGTTTAATGTGAATATTAATGTCAAACTACAGTTTTCATGTATTGTATCCTTTTCTTAAGGCTTTTTACAAAATTCACACACGAGGAGACACTCATAATCTTAGCTATCTATTCCTGCACAAGAATCGTGTGTCCATTTTTCGCATGTGGAACAAACGACCCAACCTTCAACTGATTTTGAATATAAACCACCACAATATAAACATTCACAGTCATAACTTTCCTCATAATCACTCTCGTTAGTATTGTATTCTCTCTCCCTTTTCCATTTACTTTCAGGCACTTTCTTTCTTTTCTGAATTCTTAATTTTATTCTCTTTCGGAAATAGTTTTTTCTTTGCTCTTTCTTCTTTAGCAAAGTTCTTTTTCTATTTTTCCTAATAACGGCTTTTAACTCTTTTTTTGTACGGCGAATCAGTTAAAACAACGGTCTTCCCCGGCTTCAGTTTCGCTCTTTTCTTGCTTTCGTTAACTTTTCGCAAGGGCATCAGAATTTCAGGTGAAACATGAAATGAGGAGGTCGTGTTGTCAGTTGTCATCCAAGAGCACCCAAGATTAGAACAATTAGCTCCAATAACTTTGTCATTCTTAGGCTGCAGTTCATTGTTACAATTCGCTGAAAACTCGCCCGCTTGATTATCCAGCCCGTTGGCGTCGTCTTTTTTAGCTGGTGTGCTAGGCAAATCCAATTGTTCAGATATAATAACCTCTTTATCTGACGGCCTATCACGCCCGATGTCAGTTGTGTCTGCCGGGAGGAAATCTGCATCGGTGAATATGGATGGGTCTGTGGGCCATATTCCTGTAGCTTCGAAACCTTTAATACCGGTTTTCATTGTTGCACTTTAGACGAATGCTGAACCAAAAAGCGTTGACATTTCAAAGATAGTTACGACTTTCCCTGTGTGGCTTCGTAGCCATTTTCGAAGCTCATCACTATAATGAAGACATAAAGGCTTCATAAAACAAACATCAAGCGGCTGAAGTCTGTTAGAGCAATGTGGTGGTAAAGATAGCAACGAAACGCCACTCTCCCTCACGTAGTTCATAACGTCGGTGTTCGTGGTATGTACTGAGTGGCCATCTAAGGAGAACTGGGAAATGCTTTGATGCCTTAGAAAATTCCACAAATTTTCGAAACCATGCAAAGAACGACTCTGTGGCCATCCATGCGGTGCTGCGGACCTCAGCGCAACCTCCTGCTGCCAGTCCTAACTCAAATTCTTTCTGCTTCTTCTTTCGTGGAAAAATAAGCGTAGGAGGCATGTAAGCTCCGCTTGCTGACGTACTAATGAGGCAGGTTGCAGTTTCGCCCCTTTCTGCAGATGTTAACGAACCTACTGGACATTTCCTCTTGCAAGCTGTGATCTTCGATTGGTTTTTACGATTAACCGAAACGCCTGTTTCATCACAGTTAGATATTTGAGAAGTTTGTCAGTTACATTTGTTAGCAACGAAAAAAACCTATCGACAGCTACCTTATTAAAACCCATGACTCTTGCACCAGATGTTGCTTCGGGTTTGCGAACAAACCCGCATTTGCTTCTTCATTGTTTCATGATGTAATAAACATTTCGTCTTGTTTTGCTCGAAATTTTCGAAAAAGTATCTGGGAAACGTGCAAAAATTGAAATTCAAAACTGTGCACCTGCCGAAATACGAGTGCGTATACTCATTTGAAACAATTTTCCTAAACCGCTTCTGATACGCTAGAGGTTACCGCACAGTTAACAGCAATTGTAGTTGACCGTTTGCCTGTATCGTATAAAGTACGGCCAGTAAAATATTTTTGTAGGGAGGACACATCATCTCATCTTGAATGGAGGTTCATCTGTACGTGTAAAAGTAGCCACATGTGCCACAGGGAAGAGTGTTGGGAGCCTTACCTTTCATGTTGTATATAAACATTACAGATAATATAAGTAAGCTTACATATTTCGAATATGGTGCAGATATCGATATTGAGGTAAAAAAGTTCGTGGGAAGCGATATGCACATACAGGGGATAGGAAAAATAATGTGAACACCTATACTTACATCTACATGGATACTCTGCAAATCACATTTAAGTGCCTGGCAGATGGTTATTGAAACCACCTTCACAAGTCTCTATTATTTCAATCTCGTATAGCACCCGGAAAGAATGCTCACCTGTATCTTTCCGTACGAGCTCTGATTTCCCTTATTTTATCGTGGTGATCGTTCCTCCCCACGTAGGTCGGTGTCAACAAAATATTTTCGCATTCGGAGGAAAAAGTTGGTGATTGGAATTTCGTGAGAAGATTCCGTCGCAATGAAAAACGCTTTTCTTTTAATGATGTCCAGCCTAAATCCTGTATCATTTCTGTGACACTCTCTCCCATATTTCGCGATAATAGGAAACGTGGTGCCTTTCTTTGAACTTTTTCGATCTACTGCGTTAGTCCTATCTTTTAAGGGTCCCACATCTCCCAGCGGTATTCTAAAAGAGGACGGACAAGCGTAGTATAGACAGTCTCCTTTGTAGGTCTGTTATGTTTTCTAAGTGTCCTGCCAATAAAACGCAGTCTTTGGTTAGCCTTCCCCACAAAATTTTCTGTGTGTTCCTTCCAATTAAGTTGTTAGTTATTGTAATACCTAGTTATTTAGTTGAATTTACTGCAACTTCTCTGATAGTGATTCGTCTATTCTGCTTCATCAGGGATCTTGCGGGGTCAGTAACGACCCGATTTGCGGATATTGAGGTCGTACCTTAACTGGCTTCTGTCTTCATTGATTAGCGGCTACCTTTGAAATGGTTGTACCACTCCTTTAGCCGTGTAGTACCCATTACTTCGTCTACAAACACACGATGGTTTCAACTTGAGAATCGCCAAGCTTGAAGCCTAATGTGATGCAACGACGTCATTTTGCTCACATTACTAAATCCAACGTGTACCACTTACAAGTGTTCCGAAGTAGTGGAGAAAATCAGGTATGCGTGCTATGTTTGCCTGAAAACATGAGCGCACGCACGCCCTTATAGCATTGTCGATTTCAACAATTAAAAAAGGTCGGATATTTTTTGAACAGCACTCGTATATAGGCCGTCGCTGGTGATGTCGAAAGAGCAAGATACCCCTAGCTACGCCAGTTGTATAGGTAGTTCTCAATGGAGCGGTCTATTGTCCGACGAATCTCCATAACAGCTCCGAACGGAATACCCCAAAGTTCGTCCTTCACGTTAGGAATCAAGCTGACCTCACGAGGGCACAAGTCCGGGGAGTGTGGTGAGTGGTGCAGCGCTTCCCATCCACATATACCGACCAAATCAGTCACGACTTGAACCAAGCGTGCCCGAGCACTGTCCTGCAAAATGAAGGGCGCGTCCTGCAGAAAGTGACGCCGCTTCTTTCTCTCAGTTGTTTTTCTTCTTTGTAACACAGTCTGTTTCGTTTTCGAGACTAAACCGCTTAACAGATATTGATCAAATTTGGCATGGAGATAGTTTGAACCCTAAGAAAGAACATAGCCCGCTGGAGAAAGCAAGAAATGTTTTTTTTACATCAGTGAACGTAAACTACATTAAAACTTACTTATTTTGGTGTATAACTTACGAATTCTATAATGTATAAGTACTTCAGTAGTCGCCGCGCGGGATAGTCTCCCAAACGAAATTACTCCCACGTCCGAGGTCTTTCAATATCACTTCTCCCATTCCGCTTGTAGTTCTGAATCTTTTGGGGAAGTCTGGGACTTAGCATTCTTACCAGTCTTCACGATATTTTTGAATTTTTTAGTTTCTGTTGAAAATACTTAATTTTTCTCATTTTTGTCTAGTATCTTCATTCCTAATCATTTCTTGTTCTGCAGCCCATCGAATTTCTAAGGAACCTCGTCTCTGCTGTGTGGTTTTTTTTTTGTTATAACCATGTTTTCGCTTTCATAGCATAACACAGGAACATTCTTACCAGTCTTCACGGTATTTTTGAATTTTTTAGTTTCTGTTGAAAATACTTAATTTTTCCCATTTTTCTCTAGTATCTTCATTCCTAATCATTTCTTGTTCTGCAGCCCATCGAATTTCTAAGGAACCTCGTCTCTGCTGTGTGTGTTTTTTTTGTTTTAACCATGTTTTCGCTTTCATAGCATAACACAGGAACCGCGACCACTTTATAGAATATCGGGACAACCTCTTTTTGTACTTTATTACCCAATGTTCCGATAATGGTGCCACAGACAGCTTAGAATTTGTGTAATTTATTTTCAGTATGAGTAAAAATCTGATTTTACAGCGTACCCTAAATGAAGGATTAAGAAACCTGTTCTAAAGCAGGATTATCCAAAACTAGTTCTAATCTGACTGAATATTTTCCTCGAAGTGCACTTATTTTCGTTTTATTACTAGAAATTTTAAAGTTACATTTGTTGCATATTTCGTTCAGGTGGTATACAGATCTTTGGAGGTCATTTCATTCACTTGAATCATGTCATCTACAAACAGAAGCACAATCAGGTATTTCTCATTCGTTATCCCAATTCCTTTTGTCTTCTCGTAGTTCATGCTTTCATTTATGAAGAATGAAGTCAATGTAAATACTAAAAATGCTGTCATAATTTACTCATTTAAATGTATACCGAGCGAGCTGGCGCAGTGGTTAGTACACTGGATGATGATGATGATGATGATGATGATGATGATGATGATTGGTTTGTGGGGCGCTCAACTGCACGGTCATCAGCGCCTGTACAAAGCCCCAACCTTTACACAGTCCAGTTTTGCCACCTTCACGAATGATGATGAAATGATAAGGACAACACAGACACCTAGTTCCCGGGCGGAGAACGCAAACCAGCCGTGAATCAAACCCGGTATCCCATGATCCAGAGCAGCAACGCTAGCTTCTAGACGACGAGCTGTCAACTAGCACACTAGACTCGCATTCAGGAGGACGACGGTTTAAATCCGCGTCCGGCCATCCTGATATATGTTTTCCGTAATTTTTCTAAATCGCTCCAAGCAAATGCTGGAATGGTACCTTTGAAAGGGCACGGCGGACTACTTTTACCCTTCCTTGACGCAGTGCCAGCTCCTGCTCCGTCTCTAATGACCTCGACATCGGTGGCGCATTAAATACAATCCTCCATCCGTCCTTCATTTAAAGGCATAGGTTTAACGCAATAAGTCGGGCGTTAAAATTTAAAAACTGCCTACTCGTCTAAGGCAGCATAATTTCATGGCGCGCAAATTATCGAGACTATACTGACCAAGCATTTGTGAATGGCAGCACCTGGCGACTTACAACAAAATTCCCACTTAGTTTTGAAACTTTGCGAAACTTTTTTTCCCTCTGCCATCCCTGACAGAATGATGAAAGGAAAAAAGACTTTTATCACTTCTACATGTTCGCTCTTCTTGCAGTAAGGTGTCAGCATCAGGCTTGATGTTTCACTTTATTATTTCTTTACTTCTCACGCTATTCGCAACACATTCGTCAGACAGTATCCACATACATCGCCGAATGTACCTGAAAATTATAGCATTGTACAACACCTAGTTCAGTACATAAACATTGAGATGTTATCGAAAAACTAGCTTCTCTTAAAACAGAGCGTCTTCAACTGCAAAGGGCTATGCTTCTTCAGGTCAAGTATTTAACACGTTAACTGATACGGAATGTAAACGAACTTCTGAAAGTGGTTTACATATGGGACTTCCAGTCTTCAGATAGCAATTTGGAGGGGAGAAGGGGGTGGTGGCTACGCGGTCTATTTGGAACTTCAGTCTTTCCGCAAATGATGCAGTTGTCTGCAATGAAGTACTGCCTGAAAGAAGCCACGCCCTCATAAGATTTCAGTGTAATGCAAAGCATGACAACTCGGTTCAAATGTTCCCGAAATGTAAAATTGTTCGTTAACGAGTATAGCGTCAGCGAGTCAAATTCGCAATCGCTCAACCCACACGAATACCTGGGTGTAAAAATTTCCGGAGATTTGAAATGGAACCGTCACATAGTCGCAGTCTTAGGGAAAGACGGTGGCAGGCTGCTATTTATTGGTAGAATTCTAGGAAAATACAATCAGTGTACAAAAGAAATTGCTTAGAAATCACTCGTGCGACCCATCCCCCAATATTGCTCGAGATTCTTGGATCCTAATCAGGGGATACTGAATGTATACAGAGAAGGGCAGTACGAATGGACACAGGTTTTTCTTGACCCGTTGAAGAGTGTCACAGAGTTTCTGATCAAATTGAACTGGCAAGCACTTGGAAATTGACGTAAAATATCCCGAGAAAGTCTACTTACGTCAGTTTCCAAGCGGCTGCCAGTTCAATTTGATCAGAAACTCTGTAACACTCTCCAACGGTTCAAAAAAACCTGTGACCATTCGTACTGCCCTTCTCTGTATACATTCAGTATCCTCTGATTAGGATCCAAGAATCTCGAGCAATATTGGGGGATGGGTCGCACGAGTGATTTCTAAGCAATTTCTTTTGTTCACTGATTGTATTTTCCTAGAATTGTACCAATAAATTGCGGCCTGCCACCGTCTTCCCCTAAGACTGCGATTATGTGACGGTTCCATTTCAAATCTCCAGAAATTTCCGTAGGAATCCTTAACTGTTGAATATAGGCGAATGGTAGTCAATAGAGGGAATGACTGCGAATGCACGTTCGATTTGCGATGCAAACTAAGCCTAATAATATTCCCGGTGTGAGATGTAGTTGGCAGCTCTGTAAATGCTGACCGGTGAGTCGCTTAAAGCCCAGGCAAAGTTAATCTCGGAGGGACACATCACGCTCTCAACCGATTAAGCATATCCCCTAAGGGTGTTCTAGAGCCTGTGACTAGTGCATTGAATATAAATACGGAAAACTGCAACAACTCACATTTTGAAGTATTTTTAATTCCATTAACTAGTTTTGTAACCTTTTAAGACTCATTTTCAAATGTGGCACACAGAATTTCCGTCTTTATTTCGGTAGAGTGATGCCGGGTACTGGCTCTCTGACAGGGAGACAGAGAACTCTTTAATGTATCGCCATGAGCGACTGTTACATGGCGACATGTGTCGAAAAACCAATTCTTCCACTTACCGTGGCAATGTGGGCGGTATTGCAGTTAATATCCACCTGGCTACTGCCATTTTAATTGTGTATTGGCCACAGATAAATCGCCTTTCAAATTAAATATAAATACGAAATTTCTCGATCACCATAAGGTTTACTACTGATGTACATTACAAAGATGTTCAATTAAATGAATAGCATACTTTGCTCAGAAACAGTCTTTTGATTTTTGTGCATATAACACGAGGGCGTGCTGAGAAGTAGTGACTCCAAATGTTTTATTTGAAAACTCTTAAGCTTTCGAGTTAAAAAACGTTAGTAACATTCTACATTTTTATTCCACATATCTGTAGTCCTCTGCTGCTAGAGAGCTCCGATTTGTACCGTGTAACATAGCGGTGTGTGATGTAACTGTTGCGGTGCGTGAGAAACAGCTCAGGAAACTGAAAGCACGAACTGGAAGAGTTGGTCCGCACGTGGAACACCCTCCTCTTTAGCATTACAACGCCGAACTACAGCCGAGCGCTGCGACGTCTGCAGCACTCCGATGCCGTTCGTTCACTGCCGTCGATTCACCTCCACACAGCCCCGACTTGGTCCCATCCGATTTTCATCTGTCTCCAAAACTTGAGGAACACATTCCAGGACTTTTATAGTTCGAAGCCGTGCAAGCAGAGGTGAGGTTGAGGCTCTGTTAGCATAGTCAAATATATTACTGTGACGGTATCGACAAAATCAACATTTTGAAAATGAGACTACGTAATCCGATGACTACAGCTTCAGTGCGCTGCAGCTGGAATTTGTTAACTCAAGTAAATACTTGAGTGCATAAATTTGTAGTGGTATGAAATGGAACGATCACATAAGCACAGTTGTAGGTAAAGCGCGTGCGGTTCATTGGTACAATACTGCGGAATTGCAATCAGTACCAGATAGGACGAACAGGGGATATTGAACTTATACAGTGAAGGACAGTAAAGAATGCTCACAGGTTTGTTTGACCCATAGGGGAATGTCAGGAAGGTGTTCAAACAACTGAACTAACGGACAGCTGATGATAGACACGGAATATACCGTGGAAGAGCAAAATATCGCGAGGAGACCTACTTAGAAAACTTCTAGAACCGACGTTACATGATGAATGTAGGAGTATACTGAAACCGCCTACGTATCGTAACTGTAGGAAGCATGAAGACCAGATTAGACTAAGCACAGCACGCACAAATCTTTTAAGCAGTCACATTTCGCACGCTCCATACACCAGTGGAGTGGGAATAAGTTCTAATAACTGGTATAATGGCAAGTTACATCTGCCATGCAATTCACGGTCGTTTGTAGAGTACAAATTATAAGCTGCCTATTTTTTGTTTAAATTTGGATTACAAGAAAATGGGCGTCTTGCAAAATGTCCTAAATAAGTCTCCTCTTGTTCACCACCACCACCACCACCACCACCACCACCACCACCACCACCAGTTTTCTGCCCTAGGGCAGGTCTTCACATGTAGCTCTCGACGCAGTCCCATCATTTGATACCCTCTTGTTTTCTCACAACTATTTTCTGTCCTTACACTGTCAACCACTTGGTATGTTCTGCGTTTTCTTCTTCTTCCATTCACTATTCCCTCCATACCATCCATCAATAAACAATCTCTTCTCATTCAGTGTCCATGCCAGTTGTGTTTCCTCATCCTGCTACCTTTAAAATTTCTCTCTGTTCTCCCACTCAACACCACCTAATTTCTCACTGTGCCTGCCTATTTTATCCCCTATCAACGCACCCACAATAAAGCCTCCTGTTATGAAACGTCTTGTTGGCAATTGTTATACGTGTTTTCACCTCCTTATTACTTCCAATGTCGTCCATAATACCGCGTCGCAGTTATCTAAAAACACTAAATTGTTCTGTATCTTCCTGCCTAACATTATAGTTGTTCTTACTTTTCTTGCACTTACCACCGGACACTTTGCCTTTTTCTTATTATTTCTCATTCCAATTTACTCACGTCTCTTGTTTAATTTTTTTAACATTTCAGTCATACTTTTCTCGCTCTCTGCCAATAACACCATATTCTCCTAACAACAACCAGCTCCCCTCTATTTCGTTTCAAACGTTTTTGAATGACCTGCTACAAATATATTTACACGCTAAGGAAAATGAACGTATCCCGGAGGAATTACCCCAGTGCGATGGAAATACACTCCTGGAAATTGAAATAAGAACACCGTGAATTCATTGTCCCAGGAAGGGGAAACTTTATTGACACATTCCTGGGGTCAGATACATCACATGATCACACTGACAGAAACACAGGCACATAGACACAGGCAACAGAGCATGCACAATGCCGGCACTAGTACAGTGTATATCCACCTTTCGTAGCAATGCAGGCTGCGATTCTCCCATGGAGACGATCGTAGAGATGCTGGATGTAGTCCTGTGGAACGGCTTGCCATGCCATTTCCACCTGGCGCCTCAGTTGGACCAGCGTTCGTGCTGGACATGCAGACCGCGTGAGACGACGCTTCATCCAGTCCCAAACATGCACAATGGGGGACAGATCCGGAGATCTTGCTGGCCAGGGTAGTTGACTTACACCTTCTAGAGCACGTTGGGTGGCACGGGATACATGCGGACGTGCATTGTCCTGTTGGAACAGCAAGTTCCCTTGCCGGTCTAGGAATGGTAGAACCATGGGTTCGATGACGGTTTGGATGTACCGTGCACTATTCAGTGTCCCCTCGACGATCACCAGTGGTGTACGGCCAGTGTAGGAGATCGCTCCCCACACGATGATGCCGGGTGTTGGCCCTGTGTGCCTCGGTCGTATGCAGTCCTGATTGTGGCGCTCACCTGCACGGCGCCAAACACGCATACGACCATCATCGGCACCAAGGCAGAAGCGACTCTCATCGCTGAAGACGACACGTCTCCATTCGTCCCTCCATTCACGCCTGTCGCGACACCACTGGAGGCGGGCTGCACGATGTTGGGGCGTGAGCGGAAGACGGCCTAACGGTGTGCGGGACCGTAGCCCAGCTTCATGGAGACGGTTGCGAGTGGTCCTCGCCGATACCCCAGGAGCAACAGTGTCCCTAATTTGCTGGGAAGTGGCGGTGCGGTCCCCTACGGCACTGCGTAGGATCCTACGGTCTTGCCGTGCATCCGTGCGTCGCTGCGGTCCGGTCCCAGGTCGACGGGCACGTGCACCTTCCGCCGACCACTGGCGACAACATCGATGTACTGTGGAGACCTCACGCCCCACGTGTTGAGCAATTCGGCGGTACGTCCACCCGGCCTTCCGCATGCCCACTATACGCCCTCGCTCAAAGTCCGTCAACTGCACATACGGTTCACGTCCACGCTGTCGCGGCATGCTACCAGTTTAAAGACTGCGATGGAGCTCCGTATGCCACGGCAAACTGGCTGACACTGACGGCGGCGGTGCACAAATGCTGCGCAGCTAGCGCCATTCGACGGCCAACACCGCGGTTCCTGGTGTGTCCGCTGTGCCGTGCGTGTGATCATTGCTTGTACAGCCCTCTCGCAGTGTCCGGAGCAAGTATGGTGGGTCTGACACACCGGTGTCAATGTGTTCTTTTTTCCATTTCCAGGAGTGTAGATACATTTGATGTACCTGTAGGGGCAAATGAATGATTACAGTTCCAGAAAAAACTGGATGATTAATTCAAGAGAAAGAGCTTCACAAATTGATTTGTCGATAACGTGTTGGTCCACCTCTGGCCTTTACGCGGGCATCATCAAAATTGCGACCTGCTTTAAAGAGCCCGCACATTGTGCTCCAAACGTTCAAAATTTGTGAGAGATGTGGCAATCTTGCTGAGCAATGTATTGCCTGGCATGTACAAAGACAAACACGTAGATACTATTTCCGTGTGTGGTGCGTAAATTGTCGGCAGGCACCTCACTCAGTGTCCCGCGCAGAGTTCAAGCCGCCATAGAGACAAAGGGTGGACACACTGCATATTGAAGTGCACTAATAGGTGCCTGTACACTTACTGATAGGATAGTCTATTTCGAGATGTTAGCAGAGGCCAGAAGTTGGAGCATTTGGCTTTCCGCTTAAAGCTTACGTGGGACGAGTCGTCGTATCTCTAGAAAGAGACACCTCTGGCAACACTAGTTGAAAGTGGCCTTCAAACTAACCATGCTGCGCTCTCTACCTCCGGTTATTCTCGTGGCCGTCAGAGCTGCCGCAGCCAAGACGACCCTGGGTAAACGCTGCGGACGTCTGCAGTGGGGCCCACGACCTGTCACGAATTATGGAATGTATTCGCAGATACCAATCGTAATACGACAACGGCTATACAATTTACTGGAAACGTGTGCTACAACTATTTCAAACATGTTGGTAACGCTGTCACTTTGACAAGTAATTTGTTACACTGAAGAGCCAAAGAAATACCATGTAGGGCCCCCGCGAGCACGCAGAAGTGCCTCAACACGCCGTGGCATGGAATCGACTAATGGCTGAAGTCGCGCAGGAGGGAACTGACATCATGAATCCTGCAGAGCTACCCATAAATCCGTAAGAGTACGAGGGAACAGAGATCTCTGATCATCGCGTTGCAAGGCATCCCAGATATGCTCGATAAAGCTATACAATTTACTGGAAACGTACAGGATGTTTGGGGAGTTTGGTGGCCAGCGGAAGTGTTTAACCTCGGAAGAGTGTTCCTGCAGCCACTCTGTAGCAATTGTGGTTGTCTGGGGTATCGCATTGTCTTGCTGGAATTACCCACATCCGTCGGAATGCACAATGGACATGAGTGGATGCAGGTGATCAGACTCGATGCTTACGCCCGTGTCACCAGTCAGAGTTGTATCAAGACGTATCAGGGTCCCACATCACTCCAAATGCACACGCCATACAACGTCACAGAGCCTCCACCAGCTTCAACAGTCCCCAGCTGACATGCGGGGTCCATGGAGTCATGATGTTGTCTTCATACCCGTAAACGTCCATACTCACATTTTAAAGTGAGACTCGTCCAACCACGCAATTTGTTTCAAATCATCAACAGTCCAATATTCATACCGATGGGCCCAAATGAGGCGTAAAGCTTCGTGCTGTGCTGTCAGCAAGGGTACATGAGTGGGCCTTCGGCTCTGAAAGCCCATATAGATGATGATTCGTTGAATGGTTCGCATGCTGACAGTTGTTGATTGTCAAGCATTGAGATTTCCTGTAATTTGCGGAAGGGTTGCACTTTCGCCACGCTGAACGATTCTCTTCAGTTCCCATTCTTGCAGGATCTTTTTCCGGCTGCAGCGATGTCGGAGATTTGTTGCTTTACTGGATTGCTGATATTCGCGGAGCCCTCGTGAAATGGTCGTACAGGAAAATCCCCACTTCATCGCTACCTCTGGGATCCTGTGTCCCATCGCTCTTGCGCCGAGTATAATACTACGTTCAAAATCTAACAACCGCGGCAGACACATGTCTTACACAGGCGTTGCTGGCGGCAGCACCATATTTTGCCTGTTTACATACCTCTGTTTTTCAATACGCATTATTATACTAGTTTATTTGGCATTTCAGTGTAGATGTGACCCAGTCCATCTATTGGTCTGCAGTTTCAGTCGTTAATAACCAAAGAAACAAAAAAATTTGGTCTTCAGAGACACTGTTTATACAGGAGGGCGTTTCCCAGTTCGAAATTAGAATGGTATTAATACCTTCAGCTGACGACGGGCGTTGATATATATCAACGGAGACAGGTGAAAATGTGTGTCCCGACCGGAACTCGAACCAGGGATCTCCTGCTTACATGGCAGACGCTCTAGCCATCTGAGCCACCGAGGGCACAGAGGATAGTGCGACTGCAGGGACTATCTCGCGCACGACTCCCGCGAGACCCACATTCTCACCTTTTATATCCACACACTACATTCGTAGTGTCCTTTCGGACATGTCCGAAAGAACAGACACCATATCCATATAAATATATTTTCCAATTCGCGTGCGCTGCGTCTCCACGGGGCACCACAGTCGCACCTGCTGACGGTGAAGGCACCCTTTCTCGAAGACGTTTCGCAATGGTAACGAAAAGCGTGTGGGAAGGATTCAGACGTTGTGGACAACGATCTTCATAAAGGCGACCAGCAGCTCTTCCAGCACTGTGAGCTTGGCCACACACAATACTCGTGTCGGTGTATTCGGCAAAAGTGTACTCAGCAATGCTGCTCTATCAGTCACAGACACAAGAACGAGACTCGAACCAGTTCAGAGAGGTAGGACAGCCGTCAAATGACATCATACGATCCGACGTAAGTAACCCCCCTCCAGTGATGATTACCCTGTTGCATACAACAATAGCGAAGATATATTTATACCCCTGTAGCAGGGATATACGTTTCCATACATGGGTTCCAGTTCAAAATATCGTCACTCAGTTCCCTAGAAGTTTTTAACGGGAATTTTGGAACATCCTGTATCTCTCCAGTAACTATACAGCTGTTTCCAGAATTAGTTCACTCTGCAGAGGAGTGTGTGCCGATATGAACCTGACAGATTAAAACTGTGTGCCGGACCGAGACTCGAACTCGGGACCTTTGCGTTTCATGGGCAAGTGCTCTACCATCTGAGCTACCCAAACACGACTCACGCCCCGTCCACACAGCTTTACTTCTGCAGTATCTCGTCTCCTACCTACAGCTGTTGTACCACATTCGAAATATACGGATGTATTTCAGGATTTCGACGTTATGCAACTTCGCAGAAACATGGCTGAATTTTCCTGTATATTGTTATCATCAAAGCCAAGCACCGTTTCTGTCTCCATATCAAAAAGTATTAGGTACTATTTTCATCATTTCAAGCACTATTAAAGTTGCTAGGTGTAGGAAAAAATTCTAATATCATACTGAAAATATCGGTGAGAAGCGATAGAATTCCTATAAATAACTTGAAGAAAATCATTTTGGGTACTAGGCCATGTCATTATAAAACAGTGAAACAACTAAAATAACGACATTTTGACCACCGTTTGAATGATCCTCTTCAGAGCGAATAAATGCCACGAAATTTCAAATCAGCAGCAGCAAAATGAAAGTTCGATTTGGAAACAACTTCTATTTCTTATTTCTTATCTTCGATTAATTTCCCGAATTTCTCGTTCGTTTCGTATGTTGCTTTCTTCATACAAGGTGTTTCACATTTCTAGAGCTTGTAATTTTACATAGTAACTCATGCCTGCAAACGTCATCTAACGAGGCTACGGAGCAACAAAATACAGGCGCCAGCTCCGGCAAATGTATGTAAGTAGAGTGTGACGCCGTGATCATGTATCAATTTGAGGTAAGGGCCCCAGTTCCGGAAACAAATGAGTCGAAACTTACAAGGGAAAATCGTTATCATACCTCTGATGGTGGAATACAACTACTAGTACTGTTGTTGCTAACTTTCAAAGGTGGTAGTATGCGCCTTCATTGTGCCCAACATAGTTCACAATAGTGAGAATTACAACGTAATATTTTCGTGCTTTTACACACACACACACACACAGCTTAAATCTGGATAAAATCATGTTCAATTTTTTCCACAAGTTTTAAGCATTGTGGAATAAACTTCAACAAAAAAGACTCTGCACATTTACTACAAAACATAAAATAATTATTTACCAGACTCTTGTGCTTCAAATGATCATTCCTGATAGATCATTGACAATTGACCATTCCTCCTGGGACATCGTATATATGATAGCTAAACAGTAGAAATTCCAGTTTGTAATAAGAACTATACAACAGATAGGATAGATTGCTACTCAACGTAAAGATGATCCATTGAGTTGCAGACAGGCACAACATAAAGACCAATGAAGAGACTGTTACACATGCAGCTGTCGGAGAAAGCCTTTTCATCAAAGAAAATGCACACATTCACACAAGCAAGCACACTTCATGCACACTCAGTCGCCACCATCATTAGCTCGAACAGAACACACGTTTATTGGTTCTGTGAGAATTTGGCATGTAGAATACAAAACATGAGAATCTTGAATAATTGTTGAGCAGTTAGTATATGCCTGCACTGTAAATAATTAATGAGGTAACATGGAACATGAAAAAAAGCTGACAACTTGTTAATAGTGTATTGCACAGTATGGGAGCCTAAGTGCACTCAGTAGCTCCATAATACACACGCATCTTCATGTACATAAAATACATACAACCCAAAACAGATGAAAACATTAAGTACCATGGAAATTATTCAAAAAAGAAAGATTTATGTGTTGGCTATCAGCATGCATTGTCGTGAAGTCAAATACAAGGATATGTGCCTAGTAACACTGTTAATTAGTACCCATAGCTATGAGTATGTAATGCACAAACCATTTGCATTAAGGCTCACAGCTGTTTGAATAATAATGCATATACTGCTTACTGAAGCAGAATTTATTGCAATACTTGTTAGCTTATTGTTTGTTCAAACATGTGTACAAGATGCAGTCACACTGTGTACTAATAAACTGGAGATGTGATGCTATAGAATGGCACTGTGGTTCTAGGGTTGGTCAACACTGAAGAGATTTTTCTAATGTAACTTGGAAAGAAAACTTGAAAGCGTAATTTAGACACTCTCATTTAAGGCAATCTGCATATCCACATTGCTCATTTGCACCTTCACTATTTAATGAGTTGCCACTCCCATGTACAATAAAACCTTACCTGTTTCAAGCAGCCATTATTAATTTTATATCATGGCAGTGCAATGATGATTTTAGTGCCACATCAGATCAATAATTGCACATGACTGTTGAATGAGCATTGAATGTTGTACATCTGCACATGACACATTCAGTTAACAGATCATAATTGTTGGGGTAGGGTTAACAACCAGTGGTTTCATATTAACAACACTTACACCCAAAATAAGTTCAGAACACAATGTTGACTGTAACACAGTACAGAAACACATTTAAAGATAACGAATTGTACATTCTAATGATCAGCAGTTATCTGTATTTCCTATTCAGCCATGATTGTGACACAACTTTTTATATTAAAGGAAAAACCCTGCTGAAGTTTCAATGTAGATACTATGTTGGCTAAATATTTTCCTTAGATGCACTTAAACAAATGCTCCATACACCATTAGTCAAATATTACTGCAATTTCAGAGCAGTGACTGTCTGATTCTAGCCAAGTTCCCTGCTCACATTTCTTTTCTTCAAATGTGTGTTCTGAATAGAAAAGTGTTCGACTAACCTAGTCTTCACTTGCCCCCTTCCAACCCAATCCAGCTCTTGTGGAAGCCTTCAAAAATATATATAAAGTTTTACAATGTTGTTTTCCATTGCCTTTCTTCACGCACTGCTAACACATACTCGTACATGCAAGAAAATAAGAAGAAAAATACACTGAACATTTAAACAACAAAAATGTTTAAAGAACAGCAGTGCGATTTTTACCACAGAATTAAAACTTACTTGCACAGTCAGTGTATTTCATGTTAAGATTTAATGATTGTGCTATGTACAATAGTTAAAGAAAAGTTTTTATTTACTTAACAAAAAGTGTTACTGTACTCGAAATATGAGGGGCATTCAATAAGTAATGCAACAAAATTTTTCCTGCAAGCAAGTTTTTTATTTAAGATGCCAATGGTCATATTATTTCCCATCCTCTTGGTTGTAAAAACATGTTTCTCTGTAAAACCATGTTTCTCAAAATAATCTCTGTGCAATGCGATGGGCTTATGCCAGTTTACTGGGAGCGCCTGTATGCCTGTGTGTACCACTCTGCTGGTTGACATCAGATTGAATATCCTGCTGCACCAATAACTTCACCATCTTCCACATACTTCCTGTGGAGTGCAAGCCGCATTGAGCCAAATAGATGGAAGTCAGAATGTGTGAGATTGTCAGTAGCCTGTATAAGGAACAATAATCCAATGCAGTTTTGTTAACAGCTCCTCTTGGATATAGGCTTGTTTTGAGGTCTTGGATTGTCATGGAGAAGGAGAATTTTGTTTGCATTTTTGTGGTGACGAACACGCTGAAGTCGTTTCTCCAATTTCCTGAGTGTAGCGCAATAAATGTCAGAGTTAATTATTGCACAGCAACGGAGGACATGAAACAGAATAATCCCTTCAGAATCCCAGAAGATTGTCGCCGTGACTTTGATGGCAGGGTGTGCGGCTTTGATCTTTTTCCTCAGAGAAGAGGTGGCGTGGGACCACTCTATGGATTGCCGTTTTGTTTCCGGTTTAGAGTGACGAACCCATGTTTCATCGCCTGTGATGTTTGACAAAAAATTGTCACAATTAGCCTCGTAACACGCAAGCAGTTCTCCACAGATGGTCCTTCCTTGCTAATTATGGTCTTCTGTTAGGTGGTGTGGAATCCAGTAGGCACACAACTTTCAGTAACCCATCTAGTGGATGACTGTGACATCACTATCAACAGATGTCCAGTTGAGCAGTGAAGTGTTTTGATTGTGAACAGTTACCCACCTCGACTGAGAGTGCAAGTTCCAAGATTGTATGAGTCCTCGCTGTGTGCAGTTGCTGGCACGTGAGAGATTAGATAGGTTTGCGTAACCTTGTTGCGATGGTGACAAATGCCTGCCCAATGACTCACCATGCTTTTGTTCACTGCCAGGTCTCTGTAGACATCCAGCCGAAAGTAACGCAGTGACAGCTCCCTACTCGGAATACTACTCTGTTAGACACCATTTTGAAGACGACACACAGTGCTGCCACCTATCAAACTTGATGAGCTATGGTGGCAGAAGTGGCAATATTCCACACTTTCCCACAATCTCGTCCAAAATTTGTGGAGAAAGAAATGTTTGTTGCATTACATATTGAATTCCCCTCATTTATGGCATTGAATGCTGTGTGGTGCATCGTAAATGAAACAAAAATGCCAATTAATTGTTTCGTTAAGGAATAAACTTTCGAGGTTATCCATACTCAATTATCTCAGTTCCTTGTTAAAAAATTAGAATGTATAAAAATGGCACCAGTAAGACAGCTTTACCGAACAAATTGGTTTGCTTGTGGGGAAAAAGCAAAAATAGTTGACATAACACAAGATGATACAGAATGTGGTCAGATACATTGATGCACTTCAATAAATGGATTAATTTGGGAAACATTCACAAGAAATACTTAAATAGAGGCTCAGTATTAGGTCAAATTGACCTAAAAATAAAATAAAATTGTGAGCAGTAGATATTGGGAAGTGTTTTGGAAGAGAGTTTAAGCTTTTAGAGCAGAAAGATAACATGACACTGTTCTTTCTATAGCTTTTACTCATCAGGTACCTTCTTGCAGTTTCTCATTAGTGTGCGTGTGCGCGCGTGCGTTGGGGGGGGGGGGGGGGAGGTGTTGATAGAAAAATTGAACAAAAACTTGTCAATATCCAAGTTCCATCATTTTAAATAAAATTGTTGAGCTTTCAACAGTTTTCTGCCATCATATTCAGCAGTAAAATTACTTACTTGGGACTGGCACACTATTCTGCTTATATAGGGAGATCAGCAGAATCTAGAAAATTCCAGAGTGGGGGGCAAGATGACACTTTGTTTATAGATGGGTAACAGGAGGGTATGACTGACACTTACAGGAAGGCAGAACTGGCAATTTCAAATGTGGTGTTGGTGTCCCTCAGCATGTGACACCATTTAGTTCTGCAACACTCTGCTGTGGTAGGTTTCAGACCATGCTGGCTTGCCCGTGTAAGAATCAGAACACAGAACCAACCGTGACACTCATTTTATCCCTGAAGACAAGTGGTAGAGACACTATTAAAAGCTTGAGAGTTTTATCTCAAATGACATACTCGTGTTCAGAGAAGACTTTTTTTATGAATGTAGGAAGCCACCCTGTAAATGCTTGATACGGTAACTAGTAGGTAACAACATATCCAGTTTAATGTAATGTATGTAATAGGCAAAAGGGATCTGATAGTGTGACCTGAAGCCTTGTTAAGTAATCGCTGAAGTCTGGTAACTTGAAAATATACAGGAGATGATCTGGAATGGTTTTCAGTGGTATGGTAATATGAAGGGCTCATCAGTTTGTCAGAAGGAACTGGTATGTCAGAACCACAAGAAAGGTTGTTTAAAGAACACAAACATTTTCTTTAGAGTATCACTGAGTGTAGCTAATGGATCAGACAGTAGTAAAATTCAGAGCAGAAATGTATAATGTTGTTTACTTGTTGCTACCTATTTTCAGTGGGAGATACTAAAGCATTGCAAGGTGTACGATGTCTGCTCTCTTCTTCAAAATTTAGACTTTGTATGACCCAAGATAAACCAAGAAAGGTGACAAAAAGTGCCCCTACGTGTTCCTATCGGTTCACATCAGGCAAATTTGGTGCCGAGACATGAATGTAAATTCACTATTGTGCTCATAAAACGAATGTAGCACTGTTCTAGTCTTGTGACACCGTCAGATATCCTGCTAGATGAGGCCACGAAGTGCAAAGACGTGCTGGAGGTGCACATTAATGTTCTCAGCTGTCAGGGTGCCTTTCATTACTACCACAGTTGCCCTGGAAGTCCATGTGAATGTCCCCACTGAATGGTGTGCTCCGAAACACTTAAGCTTGCACCAGTCTTCTACTGTCACCAGTTCTGCCACAGATTGCACCTACCCTGATTTACATATTGGGTAAGCCTCTGACCTACACATTCTGTGATGCAGCAGGGACATCCAACACCATGTTGTCTAATTTTTGTTGCACTGTCCGTCAACCGCTTTCCATAAATGCTCACACAACACTACCACCTTCACCATTTCAGAGGTGCTCAGAGACGCTGGACCCTAATAATCTGCCCTTTCACAAAATTGCTTAGGTCAATGTATTTTGTCATTTGCAGCCTGTATTGTTGCTAGTTGTAGATCGACAATGGTAGTTATGGAAGAGGGTCCTATACTCAGCGTGCAGTGCTTGCAAAAGAGCAAAGAGAGTGCAGAGATTTTCTTCAAAATAGAAGCTTCAGAATAGAAGCTTCAAATTTGAAGATGTCTTTACAATGGGATGTTAAGGACTGGTCATCTTAAATTTTTGGCAGACTTGTAAGATTTGAAGGTCAGTGCCGGGACAGGAGTTTCGTAAAGCAATAAGATATATAAAAAAATTTAAATGTCTTATTAAAATTAGATGATTTCTGGGCACTAACAAGTATAAAGCAAGTATAATTTAGCAACAAAATGATTGAAAGATTGGTTCAGATCTCGGCATCCTGTTTTTTAAATATCATATTTATTGAAAAAAGGAAATGGAAATTAACAAATATTGAATCATACGAGGTGTAAAACTTTGCTTCTGCCTTTTTTCGAGTCGTGTTCACCATTTTCAACGAAAGTTTCATCACACGTTAAAATCTCGATCTGAAAAGGTTGACCTTCACATTAATAGCACTCTTTGTTTCCTTCTGTTGTTGTGTGAATTCTTTCGGGACCCACGTTGGACTTGTTTTGCTGTACTTGAGCATGTCACTGACAACGTTACGAACTGTGCCACTACCTATTGCAGTTATTTTGCTATTCAGTTCTACTGCAACACGTCGGCCATCAGGAGTAATGTCGTCAGAGCCGGCTTTAACCGAAGGAGGAGACACTTCAGTTGGCCGGCCACGGCGTTTTTCATTCGTCACTCAAGTTCGATTGTTTTTCAACTGTCCTACGTATTTATCGAAAATTTCCGTCGTTCGCACAGCTTCGCCCATACTGAAAAATCGTTAGAGAAAATATTTCAGGCGTTTTCCACCTTCTGAAAGGGAAAACGCATCGCTGAACGTTGCTCAATTAATGTGGAAACTTCAACCGGACACGTCATTGTTAACTGCAACATTAAGGTTATAAATATAACCGTTATTTTTTTGACAGCCGCTCTCAGCTCATCTCAGTCATGCCAACCTAAAGTCATGAAACTACAAAAATTCTTCCTACAAACTATTCGACTTCATCAATTTGCCTTTGCAGGGGAAAGTAAGGAAGGAGTATGCACTTAGTATTTTATCGGTCATTTCTAGTTGATGAGAAAGTTAAAATAGACAAATGGCAAACCATTGCTCATTTATTTGAGAACAACATTTATCAGATACAGCTGAGTAACTTTTAACCCAAACCTTAAATGTCATTATATATATGACACTGTTCGTTCGTACTCGTAGCCGCATCGTCTTGTAAGAGTACGCACTAACACCAATAACAAGAAAATGCACCATGACCTTCATAAACTGTGCATTCTTCATGCCACTGTTGGGAGCAATTATCACAGTTAATACAGTCTTCCGTGACAGACTCCTTCTGGTCTTCATCACACGTTGTTGTTGTTGTTGTGGTCTTCAGTCCTGAGACTGGTTTGATGCAGCTCTCCATGCTAATCTATTGTGTACTAGCTCCTTTCTCTCCCAGTACCTACTACAACCTACATCCTTCTGAATCTGCTTAGTGCATTCATCTCTTGGTCTCCCTCTACGATTTTTACCCTCCACGCTGCCCTCCAATGCTAAATTTGTGATCCCTTGATGCCTCAGGACATGTCCTACCAATCGATCCCTTCTTCTTGTCAAGTTGTGCCACAAATTCCTCTTCTCCCCAATCCTATTCAATACCTCCTCATTAGTTACATGATCTACCCATCTAATCTTCAACAATCTTCTGTAGCACCACATTTTGAAAGCCTCTATTCTCTTCTTGTCCAAACTATTTATTGCCCATGTTTCACTTCCATACATGGCTACATTCCATACAAATACTTTCAGAAACGACTTCCTGACACTTAAATCTATACTCGATGTTAAGAAATTTCTCTTCTTCAGAAACGCTTTCCTTGCCATTGCCAGTCTACATTTTATATCCTCTCTGCTTCGTCCATCATCAGTTATTCTGCTCCCCAAATAGTGTCTCATTTTCTAATCTAATTCCCTCAGCATCACCCGACTTAATTCCACTACTTTCCATTATCCTCGTTTTGCTTTTGTTGATGTTCATCTTATATCCTCCTTTCAAGACACTGTCCATTCCAGTCAACTGCTCTTCCAAGTTCTTTTCTGTCTCTGACAGAATTACAATGTCATCGGCGAACCTCAAAGTTTTTATTTCTTGTCCATGGATTTTAATACCTACTCCGAATTTTTCTTTTGTTTCCTTTAATGCTTGCTCAATATACAGATTGAATAACATCGGGGCGAGGCTACAACCCTGTCTCACTCCCTTCCCAACCGCTGCTTCCCTTTCATGTCCTATAACTACCATCTGGTTTCTGTACAAATTGTAAATAGCCTTTCGCTCCCTGTATTTTACTCCTGCCACCTTTAGAATTTGAAAGAGAGTGTTCCAGTCAACATTGTCAAAAGCTTTCTCTAAGTCTACAAATGAATGAAACGTAGGTTTGCCTTTCCTTAATATTTCTTCTAAGATAAGTCGTAAGGTCAGTATTGCCTCACGTGTTCCAATATTTCTACGGAATCCAAACTGATCTTCCCCGAGGTCGGCTTCTACTAGCTTTTCCATTCGTCTTTAAGGAATTCGCGTTAGTATTTTGCAGCAGTGACTTATTAAACTGATAGTTCGATAATTTTCACATCTGTCAACACCTGCTTTCTTTGGGATTAGAATTTATTATATTCTTCTTGAAGTCTGACGATATTTTGCCTGTCTCGTACATCTTGCTCACCAGATGGTAGAGTTTTGTCAGGACTGGCTCTCCCAAGGCTGTCAGTAGTTCTAATGGAATGTTGTCTACTCCGAGGGCCTTGTTTCGACTCAGGTCACTGCTCTGTCAAACTTTTCACGCAGTATCATATCTCCAATTTCATCTTCATTTACATCCTCTCCCATTTCCATAATATTGTCCTCAAGTACATCGCCCTTGTATAGACGCTCTATATACTCCTTCCACCTTCCTGCTTTCCCTTCTTTGCTTAGAACTGGTTTTCCATCTGAGCTCTTGATGTTCATACAAGTGGTTCTCTTTTCTCCAAAGGTCTCTTTAATTTTCCTGTAGACAGTATCTATCTTATCCATGGTGATATTGAAACGTCCCCTTAGAACAATTTTACACGACTGTGCTTATTCTGACACACAATATTATTTAGCGCAACGCAATCTGACTATCAAAGATCCCTGCAAAAGAATGGCCCTGACTAACATTAACCTATACCTTTCACAAATCACTTACCTCACAAAAATCTCCGTTACTCGAATTACTGCAATACGGCGAGCGCCACTACTGCCAGCTAAATAAAAGATTCAAACTACTGAAGGCACTAACTACTGATAGGGATAGTTAGCAAATGAAAGATTTTAATAGAGAACAAACACTGTATTTACCTTAATATCATCAAAAGTCATAATTGATGTAATTTCAAAACTCCGCCATCTCTCTCCTCACATCCACCACTGCTGGCGGCTCACCTCTAACTGCGCAACGCTACGCGCTGTTCACATCCAGCTGCCGCTGCCCAACACTACAATGGCAGACAACAATGCAAACTAGCCACAGGCTGCACACAGCACAGCCAGTGATTTTCATACAGAGCGCTACGTAACGTTGCCAATAAGAAAACATAAACAGCCTACTTACATAAAGAAAACATAAACAGCCTACTTACAATATGCGCCTCTACATCCTTACGTTTGTCTTCTAGCCATTTTGCACTTCCTGTCGATCTCATTTTTGAGACGTTTGTATTCCTGTTTGCCTGCTTCATTTACTGCATTTTTATATTTTCTCATTTCATCAATTAAGTTACATATTTCTTCTGTTACCCAAGGATTTCTAGCAGCCCTTGTCTTTTTACCTACTTGATCCTGTGCTGCCTTTACTACTTCATCCCTCAAAGCTACCCATTCTTCTTCTACTGTATTTCTTTCCCCCATTCCTGTCAATTGTTCCCTTATGCTCTCCTTGAAGCTCCGTACAACCTCTGGTTCTTTCAGTTTATCCAGGTACCATCTCCGTAAATTCCCAACTTTTTGCAGTTTCTTCAGTTTTAATCTACAGTTCATAACCAATTGATTGTGGTCAGAGTCCACATCTGCTCCTGGAAATATCTTACAATTTAAAACCTGGTTCCTAAATCTCTGTCCTACCATTATATAATCTGATACCTTTTAGTATCTCCAGGTTTCTTCCATGTATACAACCTTCTTTCGTGACTCTTGAACCAAGTGTTAGCTATGATTAAGTTGTGGTCTGTGCAAAATTCTACCAAACGGCTTCCTCTTTCGTTTCTTCCCCCAATCCATATTCACCTATTACGTTTCCTTCTCTCCCTTTTCCTACTACTGAATTCCAGTCACCCATAACTATTAAATTTTCGTCTCCCTTCACTATCTGAATAATTTCTTTTATTTCAACATACATTTCTTCAATTTCTTCGTCATCTGCAGAGCTAGTTGGCATATGAACTTGTATTACTGTGGTAGGCGTGGGCTTCGTGTCTATCTTGGCCACAATAATGCGTTCGCTATGCTGTTTGTAGTAGCTTACCCGCACTCCTATTGTTTTATTCATTATTAAACCTACTCCTGCATTACCCCTATTTGATTTTGTATTTATAACCCTATATTCGCCTGACCAAAAGTCTTGTTCCTCCTGCCACCGAATAATTCCCACTATATCTAACTTTAACCTATCCATTTCCCTTTTTAAGTTTTCTAACCTATCTGCCCGATTAAGCGATCTGACATTCCACGCTCTGATCCGTAGAACGCCAGTTTTCTTTCTCCTGATAACGACGTCCTCTTGAGTAGTACCCCCCCCCCCCCCCCCCGGAGATCCGAATGGACTATTTTACCTCCGGAATATTTTACCCAAGAGGACGCCATCATCATTTAATCATACAGTAAAGCTGCATGCCCTCGGGAAAAATTACGGCCGTAGTCTCCCCTTGCTTTCAACCGTTCGCAGTACCAGCACAGCAAGGCCGTTTCGGTTATTGTTACAAGGCCAGATCAGTGAATCATCCAGACTGTTGCCCCTGCAACTACTGAAAAGGCTGCTGCCCCTCTTCAGGACCCACACGTTTGTTTGGCCTCTAAACAGATACCCCTCCGTTGTGGCTGCACCCTACGGTACGTCTATCTGTACACTGAGGCATGCAAGCCTCCCCACCAACGGCAAGGTCCATGGTTCATGAGGGGTGCCCGAACATTGTCCTGCAAAATGATGGGCGCGTTCTGCAGAAAGTGACGCCGCTTCTTTCTCTCAGTTGTTTTTTTTTTTCTTTGTAACACATTCTGTTTCGTTTTAGAGGCTAAACCGCTTAACAGATGTTGTTCAAATTTGGCATGGAGACAGTTTGAACTCTGAGAAAGAACATAGCGCACTTTAGAAAGCAGAAACAGTTTTTTTACATCAGTGAACGTAAACTACATTAAAATATACTTATTTTGGTGTATAACTTAAGAATTGTATAATGTATAAGTACTTCAATAGTCGCCGCGGGGGATAGTCTCTCAAACGAAATTGCTCCCACGTCCAAGGCCTTTCAATATCACGTCTCCCATTCTGCTTGTAGTTCAGAATATTTTGGGGAAGTCTGGGACTTAGCATTCTCACCAGTCTTCACGATATTTTTGAATTTTTTAGTTTCTGTTGAAAATACTTAATTTTTCTCTAGTATCTTCATTCCTAATCATTTCTTGTTCTGCAGCCCTTCGAATTTCTTAGGAACCTCATCACTGCCGTCTGAATTTTTTTTGTTTTAACCATGTTTTCGCTTTCATAGCATAACACAGGAACCGCGACCACTTTTTTTAGAATTTAGGGACAATCCCTTTTTGTACTTTATTGCCCAATGTTCGGATAATGGTGCCACAGACAGCTTAGAAATTGTGTAATTTATTTTCAGTATGAGTAAAAATCTGATCTTACAGCGTACCCTAAATGAAGGTTTAAGAAACCTGTTCTAAAGCAGGATTATCAAAAACTAGTTTTAAACTGACTGAATATTTTCCTCGAAGTGCACTTATTTTCGTTTTATTACTAGAAATTTTAAAGTTACATTCGTTGCATATTTCGTTCAGGTGGTATACAGATCTTTGGAGGTCATTTCATTCACTTGAATCATGTCATCTACAAACAGAAGCACAATCAGGTATTTCTCATTCGTTATCCCAATTCCTTCGTCTGCTCGTAGTTCATGCTTTCATTTATGAAGAATGAAGTCAATGTAAATACTAAAAATGCTGACATAATTTACTCATTTAAATGTATACCGAGCGAGCTGGCGCAGTGGTTAGTACACTGGATGATGATGATGATTGGTGTGTTGGGCGCTCAACTGCGCGGTTATCAGCGCCTGTTCAAAACCAAAATCTTTATACAGTCCAATCTCGCCACCTTCACGAATGATGACGAAATGATAAGGACAACACACACACCTAGTCCCCGGGCGGAGAAAGTCCTCAACCCTGCCGGGAATCGAACCCGGAATCCCACGATCCAGAGAAGAAACTCCCATTGGGGAGGACGACGGTTTAAATCTGCGTCCGGCCATCCTGATATATGTTTTCCGTAATTTTCCTAAATCACTCCAAGTAAATGCCGGGATGGTTCCTTTGAAAGGGCACGGCTGACTTCCTCTACCCTTCCTTGACGCAGTGCCAGCTCCTGTTCCTTCTCTAATGACCTCGACATCGATGGCCCATTAGATACAATCCTTCTTCGGTCCTTCATTTAAAGGAATAGGTTTAACGCAATAAGTCGGGCGTTGAAAGTTAGAAACTGCGTACTTGTCTAAGGCAGCATAGGTTCATGGCGCGAAAATTATACAGATTATATTCACCGTGCATTTGTGACTTCCAACAAACTTCACACATAATTTCGAAACTTTCCGAAACTTTTTTTCCGCTGACATCCCTGACAGAATGATGAAAGGAAAAATACTCTTATCGCTCCTACATTTTAGCTGTTCATGCAGTAAGGCGTCAGCATCAGGCATGAATTTATAATTTATTATTTCTTTACTACTCACTCCATCCGCAACACATTTTTCAGACAGTATCCACACTTATCGCTGAATGTACCTGAAAATTATAGCATTGCACAACAACTAATTCATTACATAAACATTCAGATGTTTTCGGAAAACTAGCTTCTCTTAAAACAGAGCGTCTTCAACTGCAAAGGACTATGCTTCTTCAGGTCAAGTATTTAACACGTTAACTGATACGGAATGTAAACGAACTTCTGAAAGTGGTTTACATATGGGACTTCCAGTCTTCAGATAGCAATTTGGAGGGGAGAAGGGGGTGGTGGTTACGCGGTCTATTTGGTTACGCGGTCTATTTGAAACTTCACACTTTCTGCAAATTATGCAGTTGTCTGTAATGAAGTACTGTCTGAAAGAAGCCACGCTCTGATAAGATTTCAGTGTAGTGCAAAGACTGGCAACTTGGTTTAAATGTTCCCGAAATGTAAAATTGTTCGGTTCACAAAAAGAAATAACCTTATCCTACTACTATAATATCAGCGAGTCAAATTCGCAATCGCTCAACCCACATGAACACCTGGGTGTAAAAATTACTGCAGATTTGAAATGGAACCGTCACATAGTCGCAGTCTTAGGGAAAGACGGTGGCAGACTGCCATTCGTTGGTAGAATTCTAGGAAAATACAATCTGTGTACAAAAGAAATTGCTTAGAAATCACTCGTGCGACCCATCCCCCAATATTGCTCGATATTCTTGGATAATAATCAGATACGACTGCCAGGCGATACTGAATGTATACAGAGAAGGGCAGCACGAATGGTCACAGGTTTATTTGACCCGTTGGAGAGTGTCACAGAGTTTCTGATGAAATTGAACTGGCAGGCGCTTGGGAACAAACGTATAATATCCAGAGAAAGTCTACTTGGAATATTTCCGGAGGAATCCTTAAATGTTGAATATAGGCGAATGGTAGTCATTAGAGGGAATGACTGCGAATGCACGTTCGATCCGCGTTCGCTTCCCTTAGCTGCGGTTCAAACTGAGCCTAATAATATACCCAGTGTGAGATGTAGTTGGCAGCTCTGTAAATGCTGACCGGTGAGTAGCTTAAAGCCCAGGCAAAATTAGTCTCGGAGGGACACATCACGCTCTCAACAATTCAAATTGTATCACAACCGATTAAGCATATCTACTGAGGATGATCTAGAGCCTGTGACTAGTGTATTGAATATAAATACGGAAAACTGCAACAACTCACTCTTCGAAATATTTTTAATTCCATTAACTAGTTTTGTAGCCTTTACAGACTCATCTTCAAATATGGCACACAGAAATTGCGTCTTTATTTCGTTAGAGTGATGCCGGGTACTGGCTCTCTGACATGGAGACAGAGAACTCATTAATGTAACCACATGAGCGACTGTTACATGGCGACATGTGTCGGAAAACAAATTCTTCCACTTACAGTGGCAATGTGGGCGGTCTTGCAGTTAATATACACCTGGCTACTGTCATTTTAATTGTTTATTGGCCACAGATTAATCGTTTTTCAATGTAAATATAAATACGAAGTTTCACGATCACCATATGGTTTACTACTGATGTACATTACAAAGATGTTCAATTAAAAGAATAGCATACTTTGCTCGGAAACAGTCTTTTGATTTTTGTGCATATAACACGAGGGCGTGCTGAGAAGTAATGACTCCAAATGTTTTATTTGAAAACTCTAAGCTTTCCAGTTAAAAAACGTTAGTAACATTCTACATCTTTATTCCACATATCTGCAGTCCTCAGCTGCTAGAGGGCTCCGATTTGTACCGTGTAACATAGCGGTGTGTGATGTAACTGTGTCGGTGCTTGAGAAACAGCTCAGAAAACTGAAAGCACGAACTGGAAGAGTTGGTCCGCACGTGGAACGCCCTCCTCTTCAGCATTACAACGCCGAACTACAGCCGAGCGCTGCGACGTCTGCAGCACTCCGATGCCGTTCGTTCACTGCCGTCGATTGACCTCCACACAGCCCCGACTTGGTCCCATCCGATTTTCATCTGCTTACCGAAGCCGTGCAAGCAGATGTGAGGTTGAGGCTCTGTTAGCACAGTCAAATATTCTACTGTGACGGTATCAACATTTCACAAAATGAGACTACGTAGTCTGATGACTACAGCTTCATTGCGCTGCAATTTGTTAACTCATGTAAATACTTGAGTGTATAAATTTGTAGGGGTATGAAATGGAACGATCACATAAGCACATTTGTAGGGAAAGCGCGTGCGGTTCATTGGTACAATACTGGGGAATTGCAATCAGTACCAGATAGGACGATCAGGGCATATTGAACTTAAACAGAAAAGGGCAGTAAAGAATGCTCACAGGTTTGTTTGACACATAGAATGTCACGAAGGTGTTCAGAGAACTGAACTAACGGACAGTTGATGATAGACACACACCATCCCGTGGAAGAGCAAAGTATCGCGAGGAGACCAACCTAGAAAGTTTCTAGAACCGACGTTACATGATGAATGTAGGAATGTACTGAAACCGCCTACGTATCGTAACTGTAGGAAGCGTGGAGACCAGATTAGACTAAGCACAGCACGCACAGAGACTTTTAAGCAGTCACATTTCGCACGCTCCACACACCAGTGGAGTGGGAATAAGTCCTGATAACTGGTATAATGGCAAGTTCCATCTGCCATGCACTTCACGGTCGTTTGTAGAGTACAGATTATAAGCTGCCTATTTTTTGTTTAAATTTGGATTACAAGAAAATGGGCGTCTTGCAAAATGTCCTACATAAGTCTCCTCTTCTTCACCACCACCACCACCACCACCACCACCACCACCACCACCACCACCATCATCATGAGTTTTCTGCCCTAGGGCAGGTCTTCACATGTAGCTCTCCACGCAGTCCCATCATTTGATACCCTCTTGTTTTCTCACAACTATTACACTGTCCACCACCTGGTATGATCTGCGTCGTCATCTTCTTCTTCCTCTTCCATTCACTATTTCCTCCATACCATCAATAAACAATCTCTTCTCATTCAGTGTCCATGCCAATCGTGTTTCCTCATCCTGCTACCTTTAAAATTTCTCTCTGTTCTCCCACTCAACACCACCTAATTTCTCACTGTGCCTGCCTATTTTATCCCCAATCAACGCACCCACATGAAAGCCTCCTGTTATGAAATGTCTCGTTGGTAATTGCTATACGTGTTTTCACCTCCTTATTACTTCCAATGTCGTCCATAATAGCGCGTCGCACTTATCTAATTGGTTCAAATGGCTCTGAGCACTGTGGGACGTAACATCTGTGGTCATCAGCCCCTAGAACCTAGAACTACCTAAACCTAACTAAACTAAGGACATCACACACATCCATGCCCGAGGCAGGATTCGAACCTGCGACCGTAGCGGTCACGCAGTTCCAGACTGAAGCGCCTAGAACTGCATGGCCACTAAGGCCGGCAGTTACCTAAAAACACTAAATTGTTCTCTATCTTCCTGCCTAACATTATAGTTGTTCTTACTTTTCTTGCACTTACCACCGGACACTTTGCCTTTTTCTTATTGTTTCTCATTCCAATTTACTCATGTCTCTTGTTTAATTCTTTTAACATTTCAGTCATACTTCTTTCGCCCTCTGCCAATAACACCACATGATCCGCGAGACTAATTCATTCTGTTCTCCTAACAACAACCCGGTCCCCTCTATTTCGTTTCAAACGTTTTTGAATGACCTGCTCCAAATATATTTACACACTAAGGAAAATAAACGTATCCCGCAGGAATTACCCCAGTGCGATGGATTCCGATACACGTGATGTACGTGTAGGAGCAAATGAATGATTACAGTTGCAGAAAAACTGGATGATTACTTCAAGAGAAAGAGCTTCACCAGTTGATAAGTCGATAACGTGTTGGTCCATCTGGCCTTTACGCGGGCAGTTATTCGGTTTCACATTGACTGAAAAAGTTAGTGGATGACCTCCTGACTGATATCGTACCAAATGCAGATCAGTTGGTTCGTTACATCTTCAAAATCGCGACCTGGTTTAAAGAACCTGCCCATTGTGCTCCAAACGTTCAATGTTGGTGAGAGACATGGCAATCTTGCTGAGCACTGTATTGTCTGGCATGTTCAAAAACAAAGACGTAGATACTATCTCCGTGTGTGGTGCGTAAATTGTCGGCAGGCACCTCACTTAGTGTCCCGAGCAGAGTTCAAGCCGCCATAGAGACAAAGGGTGGACACACTGCATATTAATGTCCACTAATAGGTGTCTGTACACTTACTGATAGGATAGTGTATTTCGAAATGTTAGCAGAGGCCAGAAGTTGGAGCATTTGGCTTTCCGCTTAAAGCTTACGTGCGGCGAGTCGTCGTATCTCTAGAAAGAGACACCTCTGGCAACACTAGTTGAAAGTGGCCTTCAAACTAGCCGTGCTGCGCTCTCTACCTCCGGTTATTCTCGTGGCCGTCAGAGCTGCCGTAGCCAAGACGACCCTGGGTAAACGCTGCGGACGTCTGCAGTCGCGCCTCACGATCTGTCACGAATTATGGAATGTATTCGCAGATACCAATTGTCATACGACAACGGCTGTACAATTTACTGCAAACGTACAGGATGTTCCGAAATTCCCGTCACTAACCGCTAGAACTTGTAGAGGGGACTGAGTACATAATACTCGTATTTTAAATTGTAACCCGTCTCCGGAGACGTACCGTACACTAGAACCATTTTAAAACATGTTGGTAACGGTGTCACTTTGACAAGTAATTTGTTACACTGAAGAGCCATAGAAATATCGTTTATGGCCACCACGAGCACGCAGAAGTGCATCAACACGCCGTGGCATGGACTCTACTAATGGCTGAAGTCGCGCAGGAGGAAACTGACATCATGAATCCTGCAGAGCTGCCCATAAATCCGTAAGAGTACGAGGGAGTAGAGATCTCCTCTGATCCACTCGTTGTAAGGCATCCCAGATATTCTCGATAATGCTATACAATTTATTGGAATCGTACAGGATGTTTGGGGAGTTTGGTGGCCAGCGGAAGTGTTTAACCTCGGAAGAGTGTTCCTGCAGCCACTCTGTAGCAATTGTGGTTGTCTGGGGTGTCGCATTGTCCTGCTGGAATTACCCACATCCGTCGGAATTCACAATGGACATGAGTGGATGCAGGTGATCAGACAGGATGCTTACGCCCGTGTCACCAGTCAGAGTTGTATCTAGACGTATCAGGGGTCCCACATCACTCCAAATGCACACGCCATACAACGTCACAGAGCCTCCACCAGCTTCAACAGTCCCCAGCTGACGTGCGGGGTCCATGGAGTCATGATGTTGTCTTCATACCCGTACATGTCCATACTCTATATACATTTTGAAGTGAGACTCGTCCAACCAGGCAATATGTTTCCAGTCATCAACAGTCCAATGTTCGTACCGATGGGCCCAAATGAGGCGTAAAGCATTTTACAGCTCATGTGTACTGGACATTGTTTTCTTCTTTCGGTCCATACTACCACCTCGGAAAGTTTCCTGCCCTACATCTTAGCTACTTCTTTCGGTCCATACTACCACCTCTGAAAGTTTCCTGCCCTACATCTTAGCTACAACACTACCGGTACATACTGTCAGATGTAACAGGAATGTCTTCTCTTCTAATTTTCCGTTATAGGGACATAACCTCAAATTGGTAATATCTTCATTGGATCTCCGTGTATACACACATTTTACAGACTCCAGCGCCTGTAACAAATACGAGGGCTATCCACAAAGTACATTACGTTTTGGAATTAAAAATAAATAAAATATTGAAAGTTTTTTTATTATATGCAGATGAAAGCCATACTTAAATACTACTTTTCTACATAGTTGCCATTTAAATTAAGGCACTTATCGTAGCGATGGACGAGCTTGGAAATTCCTTCGTCGTAAAATTCGGCCGCCTGCGCCTTCAACCACGGGGTTACCTCCTTTGGGACAGAAAAGGTGTGATTGTTGTGGATTTCCTGGAAAGAGGCACTACAATAAACTCTCAAAGGTATTGCCAAACTCTGCACTACCTCAGAAGAGCAATACAAAACAAGCGCAGGGGAAAGTTGGGCTCAAATATCTTGCAGATACACGACAACGCCCGGGCCCACACCGCAAATGCCACTCGTGAAGTTCTCGAATCATTTAAGTGGGAGTTGTTTCCTCATCCGCCGTACAGTCCCGACCTGGCACCGAGCGACTTCCACTTACTCCCAGCAATGAAAAAGTGGTTGGCTATGCAGCGTTTTGATGACGACGCACAGCTTCAAGAAGAGGTAACCACGTGGTTGAAGGCGCAGGCGGCCGAATTTTACGACGAAGGAATTTCCAAGCTCGTCCATCGCTACGATAAGTGCCTTAATTTAAATGGCAACTATGTAGAAACGTAGTATTAAAGTATGGCTTTCATCTGTATATCATACAAAAAATTTCCAATACTTAATTTATTTTTAATTTCAATACGTAGTGTACTTTGTGGATAGCCCTCGTATACTCTGTTTCCAGACATCGAGTCCTATGTAAAACTTCATCACCTAGGTCCCCTCTACAGACTCGATACGTGTGCAGCATGACGTGTGAATCATTTTGTATGCAGAGTGAATAACATGGGAGAATTGCCTAGAACCACCCCCCCACACACACTTTCTCTCTCTCTCTCTCTCTCTCTCTCTCTCTCTCTCTCTCTCTCTCTCACTCACTCACTCTCTCTCACTCACTTCTCAACTATCAACTACCAGCTTGCTTTTAAGTCTTACACCTGCTGTCTGATTATTTTCCTCTAGCTCGTCTTCTCTAATGTGTTCCATTGCTCTGTAAATATTTTGGATCAGTATTTTCAGCCAGGACGTATGAAAGTGATGGTTCGCTAGTATTCTCACTTATCACTATTTGCCTTATTTGGTATTGGTGTTATTTTTTTCGTTTAGTATGAAGATTTAGCAGTCACGTCAGTTAGCATAGATGTTGAGGAGTGAAGCAGCGAACGCCGACAGTGAGTTCTCGCCGGTGTTGATAGAGCCTTCTGGTAGCGAAGCCCTGCACTATAGACAACTGAGGGACTAGTAGCGACACCTAGCAGCGACGTGATAACTGACTGTGTGAGGGAGTATTAGCGACACCTAGCAGCGAAGTGATAACTGAGTTTGTGAGGGACTAGTAGCGACGCCTAGCAGCGAACTGATAACTGAGTGTGTGAGGGACTAGTAGTAACACCTAGCAGTGAGGTGATGAACCGCAAAATGGCCGCGAAAATTGAGTGACTTAAATGTCTAGTTGCTGTTTATTTCTTCCTTCTGTTCTCGTAACATATAATGCAAACTACATCTCCAGCGACATTAATGTACACAGCATGTTACATTCATCATTCCCTCTTTGTAACTTAGTATTACTAAAAGTTTTGTCTACACTTTTAAGCATTAAAAATGGATATGTGGCTCGGAATTTAATAGCAAAAGAAACAGCCATACTAACAGACAGTCTCTCTCTCTCTCCCCCCCCCCCTCTCTCTCTCTCTCTCTCTCATTACCAAAAATACGAAATTTAGGTTCAATTTCCTCTGCGCAATGAGGTGTCGGGGCTACTGTTACATTAAATGGTACCAAAATAATCGCACGGTATTGTGGGTTAAAGAATTTTGAACAGCAAGGGGAACTGTAAGTAAGTTTCTTGCAATGCAACGTTAGTGATATAATAGTACAGCAATAATAGACGGTTGTCATCCCTTTTTCTTATTTTACAATTTCACTCATCACTGATGGCAAACGCCTTGCAGAGAAGGTAACATTCTGCATCTGCGGCTACGGCCTTTACCATCTCTTTCATTCAACTAGACTTAACCTGTAGAGGTAGTAATTAATTTCTTTTCCGATCCACAAGATACTTTTACAAAAAGTAGAGGCAGAGAGGTTGTCATATAACTAATAATCGAAATATTATATGAAATATATGGACGTGTTAGTAAAATCGCCAAGAAATTCCTCTTATTAATGTTAAGTGTTATCTGTTTGATTCAGCATTCAGCTCACATAAAACCACGAGAAATATCGTTTTTCATACAAAAAAAAAGAGTTTAGCTCATTAGTGACCTGTGTCATATCAAACATCCCATTTTGACACTAGAATAATTTGAGAAAAAAAGAAGACCTGGGTTCGTTTTTGAAAATTAATTTAGTGAAAACAATGTATTTTTGAAAGGTATTGTCAACTGTTACGAAACAATTTCTTATACAGAATTTATTTATCACATAGTCAATCATGATACTAAAAAGGACACATTGTTGGCTTGTGTGTTGCTATTGATATAATATTTTGCATTTTCTTGTGACTTTGAAATAATTACTGCTGTTTCAGCACTGATAATGTGTGAAATAAAGTATGTAATATATGAATCAGTATGATAAACTTTTTTTTTTTTGAATATTGACTGTTAACTGCAAGAAAATGGCAGATGTTTGGGTATTTACCTCCGCAGTATTCAGTACACGAAGGAAAACAAAATCTTTTATTTATTTTTTTTGTAAGGTTTTTATTTCATAGTTGTAATCCTACAAATATTAATGATACCATGCAGTTTCGTTTGATACTGAGATATAATAAGTACCTTAAAATATATGTAGATGAAGTCTGGTGAAGAAAGTGTGTGAATTAAAATGTTTGCAGCAGCATAATCAGGTTTAGTTTGTAGTGAGGGAGTGAGCACGTGGGATCCGAAGCACGGACCCCACGGGGGTACCCGGCATGCGCCACATGCCAGGGCAGAGGTGGAGGCTAGTGTTCGGAAATCTGAAAATTCCAGCGCCGGCCGGGGATAGAACCCCGGCCCGGCTGGGGCGAATAGCCCCAGCCGAGGCGCTAGAACGTTCCAGTCCCCTTACCACTAGACCACCGAGGACCCCGACTGTTTCCTGCTCTGGAGTCCAGCTAGTGGTCGTAGAGCACGTCCTGCTGTCCTCCGTGTTTACACCGAGGCAGCAGTAGCATGGTATAACAGGAAGTGTTTACCTGCGTCCGCTGGATGTCCACTTAGCGTACGACTTATTTACCTAGCTGAAGTTCGAGTCGCTATAATGTCCTTAGTTGCATTATAATTAAACTTCCTGGCAGATTAAAACTGTGTGCCCGACCGAGACTCGAACTCGGGACCTTTGCCTTTCGCGTGCAAGTGCTCTATCATATCAGCGCACACTCCGCTGCAGAGTGAAAATCTCATTCTGGAAACATCCTCCAGGCTGCGGCTAAGCCATGTCTCCGCTATATCCTTTCTTTCAGGAGTGCTAGTTCTGCAAGGTTCGCAGAAGAGCTTCTGTAAAGTTTGGAAGGTAGGAGACGAGATACTGGCAGAAGTGAAGCTGTGAGACCGGGCGTGAGTCGTGCTTCGGTAGCTCAGTTGGTAGAGCACTTGCCCGCGAAAGGCAAAGGTCCCGAGTTCGAGTCTCGGTCGGGCACACAGTTTTAATCTGCCAGGAAGTTTCTTATCAGCGCACACTCCGCTGCAGAGTGAAAATCTCATTCTGCATTATAATTATTTGCGGGGACCGAAAATAGGCCTATGCAGTTACACGCAGTCGAGTCTCATTATTTGAACCTCTGTAATTCGGTCGTGTTGTCAAGAACCTTGTAAGAACTTCTATTTATCGAAGAAACCGCATGTGTTCGGTACATTCCATAAACGGAAGCGACTGTCGTAACAGACAGCCCCGTAAACATTTTGTAACGAAGTGTCAGCCGGTACGTAATACTTGATATCTGGAATTGTTTTATCGGTTATTAAGATAATCGTTTCACCGCTATACACTTCGAAAAATTCCCGTTTTTTCTCAATAAAGCATAAGCACAGTACATAAATCCGTCGCGAAAATGACATCGAAGAAGTACAAGTGTTCGAGTACCAGAGAAAAGAAGTGGGTCCTTGAAGGTGTGGAACGGAGAGCAGAACAAAAATAAGATGTAACGTTTCGGGATTCCCTCATACTCGCAGTAGACAATCCAGAAGCAGGAAGATCAGTTTGATGACGTTTCATGAGGAGCGAGGAATATATTCACTCTCAAATAACTACTGTACGAGATGCCTCGCCGCCTCTTGAAGGGTGTCATGGGATTCTGCGGCTGTGTGACTTGGCGACCCGTGAGTCAACGCGTTGTTTCTGACCACATACATTTTAGCTGCGGGTTCTCCGACCTGCAAAGGAAGCCGCGACCATGGGGAGGCTCTGCCTGTGGTTTTTGTAATAAGAACGCCCCTTCACATTTTATCTAGGCTGAAGACTGTCTATAGTGCATAGCCGTGTTTTAAAAAATATTATTTTTTTTACCTTTTCCATTCTACAACATTACTTCCTGTCTTATTTTACGAACTTTTCGTAGGAATGTCGTAAATTTTAAACGTCTTAAATCCACCGAGTCATTATGTGTTCTAAAAATATCTTTTAACTCTTTTTCAACACATACGTATCTTTTACCTCTTTCAATGAAGAGGCTGACCAATGGATCTTTTTTTTTTTTAGTTTCAGGTATTGATTTTATTGCATTCTCCTTCAGCGTATTGATCAGAATTTGTAGGTTCAGATACCTTGGCTATGCCAAACTTGGACAGCATTCATGGTCCTGTGCATCGAATTGATGACGGTAGATAGCTGACCGAAATCACTTGGAAATAAATTCTCTGAACGCAGATAACTTTGATACAGTTGTTTTAGGTATCGAGGTATTACCTAACGCAACTGAAGCCAAGTTAAGAGTGAATTTATTTCGAAATAATTTCGGTCGACTGTCTGTCTTCACCAATTCCACATTTCAGATGGTGTACTAGGATTTTCCATCTATTGACTGACTATATAGTCTACGAATTCATGATATTTTCGCCACTGGGCATTTGCTACGTTGTTACCATCCATGCATCATCAAGGCAGTCCGGTGAAAGATGTGCTTTACAGCATACATGCGGCAAGACAATCGAACTACTTCCTCATCCCTGTATTTCTCCACTAATCCCAGTTCTTGTATGTCTTCCAGAGGCATTGCTTGAAATGAAAATTACAACTGGAAATAGATGGCTCGCAGAACACTGTTTCCATAGCTTAATTTGCAGCCATTTCGAAGTCTAGCACTGCAGTTTTAAATGACAACCCAGTTATGACATTTCTCGGTTCAGAAAAAAATATTTCACAATTATTTTGACTTTCCTCTGGTAAAAAAGCTAGTCTTCCGTGCTTCAGATATCAACATGCAATGGTGTACAGTTGCTGCAGTTTTTTGTAACAACTCTGAAATATCCCTCATAAGAAGAGATTTATTTTCACACATTTCGTAACTGATCACCTGGATTGATTTGTCGGGAACAGATTTATTATCAATTTTCAAAAAAACTTGAGTCACTTTCAAAATCTCTTCGCGCAGCTGAATGCCTGAACTAGTGCCACGCTTATGGGACATCCCAGTAGCTTCCCTTACACAGTGTAGTCTTTCTCATAATTCGGCATATTTGCGATGTAATCTAAACCTTTATCTCGCAAATCTTGAAATTTCTCTTTAAACCTTCGGAGAACAGGTACTGTCTCCTCTCCGCAGACTCTTTTCCAGCAGTTATGCATTCGTTTCTCAATCTCCACATCTGTTTCGTCAGGTTGGGCTAGGAACTTACTGTTCAGCCGTGATTCTACCATTTACAATTTTTAAACCGCCGCTGCTCCTATTTCGTTCGGAGCTAATGCACAGGCAATTCGTATACATTTTCGGTGCTCCTGGTACCGATTACCATCCTTTCCCCTTTCAGTTTCCTTTCCTTTCCTTTTCTAACTACACGGTCCAGTCACATTAACGTGATCACCGCCTGTGTCCGACGTTAATGTGCATTAACCACTCACAGACAGCAGGTGGCAGCACTAGCATTGTAGGATATGCGTAACGCGGAAACTCAACGATTTATGTGACATCCAAAAGGACGTGATCATTGCCTTTCGGGCCACGGGTGGATGCATTTTCGAAACGGCAAAGTTCGTAAAATGTTGGCTCGTTGCCATATTTAAAGCATTCCGCGCATGGCGCTGTCCAGAACCGACGCTGTGGCCGTTGTGGTGCCCCACGGGCCACAGACGACAGGAGTTAAAGAAGGCCGCAGGTGAATAACGTGCAACTGTTGAGCAACTGACCACGCACGTGAACCGAGGGGCTACCGACAGTGTCTCCTCAAAGACCACTCAGCGAAAAATGCTGTGTATGGGTCACCACAGCAGACGCCTCGTCCATACACCTACGCTGACTGGTGTTCATCGGCGACGAAGGCTGGAATTTCCACGCCAGTTCTGCGACTGGGCGTCCACTGCACGGTGACAAGCGGGCTTTTCAAGTGACAGTTAGACGTTGGCGTGTAGGGCGTGATTCACCTGAAAGTGAACACCCTGCAGCAGTCGACGGCAGGGTTAAGACAGGAGGAAGGATCGTTATGGTCTCAGAAACGTTATCGTGACACTCCCGACGTGATCTCGTCGTTCTGGAAGGCACAGTGGATGAGCAGAAATATCTGTCGGAACCGTTGCCACACCTACATCGAGTTTGTTTTCCCTCGGAATCTACCAGCAGAACAACTGAATGTGTGACACAGCTTGCAGTGTACGTGCGTGGTGTGAAAAGCACCTGGATGAGTTTGCTGTACTCCACCGACCACCAGGCTTAACGGAATCGAGAATATGTGGGACCACCTGGCTCAGGCTGTTCGTGTCCTGGGTCCTCAACCGACAAACGTAGCGCAGCTGACTGAGGGACCGGCGTCGGCATGGCTCAGTACCTCACTGCCTCCTGCACGTTTCTCAGTTGTCCGCGCTTCGCGTTAATTGTATCCTCCTACAGTGACTCAATGACGACACTCTCCCGTACACGACAGCATCATCAACAGCCGCAGATTGCTGTTCACTCTGCCTGTCACATCATTTATGTCTATACAGAATGACAGCTGTCTGTTACACTCCTGACGATACCCTTGTCTCTGATCAACGCTCGCCATCGAGAACGTACTGGTATCTGTTGTAGTCTTTGAGCCACTCACATATCTGGGAAACTACTCCGTATGCTCATACGAGGCCCTTCGTTAACAGTGTGCAGTGGAACACCGTGTCAAAGGCTTTTCTCAAATCTAGGAGAGTGCAATCTGCCTGGCACCCTTCATCCGTGGTTCGCAGTATATAATGTGCGAAAAGGGCAAGCTGGGTTTCACACCAGCTTTCTAAAACCGTGCTGATTTATGGACATAAGCTTTTCGGTATCTAGGAAATTTATTATAATGAGATTCAGAATACGTTCTAGAATTCTGCAGAAAATCGATGTCAAGGACACTGGTGTGTAATTATGCACATCCTTTCTTTTCCTCTTCTAGTACACGAGTGTCACCTGCGATTTTTTAACTGCCTTAAGTAGGACCCGTTACAGGTGTAATATTCAGAAGGCTAATATATATTGATCTCGTTATATACAGGTGCCACTTGCTCTTTTCCCAGTCGTTTGCGAAATACTGCTGGGCAAGAGATAGGCGATAAATGCGAATGAAGTAAATAAAACGGAAATTGTTTTAACCTCCTCGCTGTCGCTGAATCCTTTCAACGCGATGCGTCCTTGAGGGGTTCAGACAGGTAGCAATAAATGCTCTACAAATGAGGTTGACTTTTGAAGTTTTTCTTATGAGTTAATTACACTGCAGACAGCTTCCATTCTGCATAATATCAGCAATATGAAAATGAAAATTCACGGAAGTCAAATCTGGACTGTAGGGACGATGACGTAGAGTTTCCCAACCCATTATGGTTTCTTTTTTCTTCCAGTGGTTTCTTGGATCAGCTGCGCTGTATGTGGGCGAGCATTGGTGTGTAATAATATCACGTCTTTTCTTTGACATTGGCGACCCTTCCCTCTCATCGCTGGCTTTACTTTGCTCGTCAGTATGTGTGAGTGGTCAGCGCTGCATCCTGTACGCTGATCTTCCAAATAATCACCAAAATACAACTTTGGCATCCAAATGATGGTCATTATCACTTTCCTCGCTGATGCTCGAGTTTAGAATTTCTTTCGGACAGGTGAGCTGGTGTGCTTCCATTTCACGCTTTGTCTTTTCGAGTCGGGTTCACCATTTTGAACGAAAGTTTCATCACACGTTAAAATCTCGTTCAGAAAAGGTTCACCTTCACATTCATAGCACTCTTTGTTTTCTTGTGTTGTTGTGTGAATTCTTGCGGGACCCACGTTGGACTTGTTTCGCTGTACTTGAGCATGTCACTGACAACGTTACGAACTGTGCCACTACCTATTGCAGCTATTTTGCTATTCAGTTCTACTGCAACACGTCGGGCATCAGGAGTAATGTCGTCAGGGCCGGCTTTAACCGAAGGAGGAGACACTTCAATTGGCCGGCCACGGCGTTTTTCATTCGTCACTCAAGTTCGATTGTTTTTCAACTGTCCTACGTATTTATCGAAAATTTCCGTCGTTCGCACATCTTCGACCATACTGAAAAATCGTTAGGGAAAATATTTTGGCCGTTTTCCACCTTCTGGAAAGGAAAACGCATCGCTGAACGTTGCTCAATTAATGTGGAAACTTTAACCGGACACATCATTGTCATTTGCAACATTAAGGTTATAAATAAAACAGTTTTTTGTTTGTCAGCCGCTCTCAGCTCATCTCAGTCATGCCAACCTAAAGTCATGAAACTACAAAAATTCTTCCTACAAACTATTCGACTTCATCAATTTGCCTTTGCAGGGGAAAGTAAGGAAGGAGTATGCACTTAGTATTTTATCGGTCATTTCTAGTTGATGAGAAAGTTAAAATAGACAAATGGCAAACCATTGCTCATTTATTTGAGAACAACATTTATCAGATACAGCTGAGTAACTTTTAACCCAAACCTTAAATGTCATTATATATATGACACTGTTCGTTCGTACTCGTAGCCGCATCGTCTTGTAAGAGTACGCACTAACACCAATAACAAGAAAATGCACCATGACCTTCATAAACTGTGCATTCTTCATGCCACTGTTGGGAGCAATTATCACAGTTAATACAGTCTTCCGTGACAGACTCCTTCTGGTCTTCATCACACGTTGTTGTTGTTGTTGTTGTTGTTGTTGTGGTCTTCAGTCCTGAGACTGGTTTGATGCAGCTCTCCATGCTAATCTATTGTGTACTAGCTCCTTTCTCTCCCAGTACCTACTACAACCTACATCCTTCTGAATCTGCTTAGTGCATTCATCTCTTGGTCTCCCTCTACGATTTATACCCTCCACGCTGCCCTCCAATGCTAAATTTGTGATCCCTTGATGCCTCAGGACATGTCCTACCAATCGATCCCTTCTTCTTGTCAAGTTGTGCCACAAATTCCTCTTCTTCCCAATCCTATTCAATACCTCCTCATTAGTTACATGATCTACCCATCTAATCTTCAACAATCTTCTGTAGCACCACATTTTGAAAGCTTCTATTCTCTTCTTGTCCAAACTATTTAGTGCCCATGTTTCACTTCCATACATGGCTACATTCCATACAAATACTTTCAGAAACGACTTCCTGACATTTAAATTTTTACTCGATGTTAAGAAATTTCTCTTCTTCAGAAACGCTTTCCTTGCCATTGCCAGTCTACATCTTATATTCTCTCTGCTTCGTCCATCATCAGTTATTCTGCTCCCCAAATAGTGTCTCATTTTCTAATCTAATTCCCTCAGCATCATCCGACTTAATTCCACTACTTTCCATTATCCTTGTTTTGCTTTTGTTGATGTTCATCTTATATTCTCCTTTCAAGACACTGTCCGTTCCAGTCAACTGCTCTTCCAAGTCCTTTTCTGTCTCTGACAGAATTACAATGTCATCGGCGAACCTCAAAGTTTTTATTTCTTGTCCATGGATTTTAATACCTACTCCGAATTTTTCTTTTGTTTCCTTTACTGCTTGCTCAATATACAGATTGAATAACATCGGGGAGAGGCTACAACCCTGTCTCACTCCCTTCCCAACCACTGCTTCCCTTTCATGTCCTATAACTGCCATCTGGTTTCTGTACAAATTGTAAATAGCCTTTCTCTCCCTGTATTTTACTCCTGCCACCTTTAGAATTTGAAAGAGAGTGTTCCAGTCAACATTGTCAAAAGCTTTCTCTAAGTCTACAAATGAATGAAACGTAGGTTTGCCTTTCCTTAATATTTCTTCTAAGATAAGTCGTAAGGTCAGTATTGCCTCACGTGTTCCAATATTTCTACGGAATCCAAACTGATCTTCCCCGAGGTCGGCTTTTACTAGCTTTTCCATTCGCCTTTAAGGAATTCGCGTTAGTATTTTGCAGCAGTGACTTATTAAACTGATAGTTCGATAATTTTCACATCTGTCAACACCTGCTTTCTTTGGGATTAGAATTTATTATATTCTTCTTGAAGTCTGTCGATATTTTGCCTGTCTCGTACATCTTGCTCACCAGATGGTAGAGTTTTGTCAGGACTGGCTCTCCCAAGGCTGTCAGTAGTTCTAATGGAATGTTGTCTACTCCGAGGGCCTTGTTTCGACTCAGGTCACTGCTCTGTCAAACTTTTCACGCAGTATCATATCTCCCATTTCATCTTCATCTGCATCCTCTCCCATTTCTATAATATTGTCCTCAAGTACATCGCCCTTGTATAGACGCTCTATATACTCCTTCCACCTTTCTGCTTTCCCTTCTTTGCTTAGAACTGGTTTTCCATCTGAGTTCTTGATGTTCATACAAGTGGTTCTCTTTTCTCCAAAGGTCTCTTTAATTTTCCTGTAGACAGTATCTATCTTACCCATGGTGATATTGAAACGTCCCCTTAGAACAATTTTACACGACTGTGCTTATTCTGACACACAATATTATTTAGCGCAACGCAATCTATCAAAGATCCCTGCAAAAGAATGGCCCTGACTAACCTTAACCTATACCTTTCACAAATCACTTACCTCACAAAAATCTCCGTTACTCGAACTACTGCAATACGGCGAGCGCCACTACTGCCAGCTAAATAAAAGATTCAAACTACTGAAGGCACTAACTACTGATAGGGATAGTTAGCAAATGAAAGATTTTAATAGAGAACAAACACTGTATTTACCTTAATATCATCAAAAGTCATAATTGATGTAATTTCAAAACTCCGCCATCTCTCTCCTCACATCCACCACTGCTGGCGGCTCACCTCTAACTGCGCAACGCTACGCGCTGTTCACATCCAGCTGCCGCTGCCCAACACTACAATGGCAGACAACAATGCAAACTAGCCACAGGCTGCACACAGCACAGCCAGTGATTTTCATACAGAGCGCTACGTAACGTTGCCAATAAGAAAACATAAACAGCCTACTTACATAAAGAAAACATAAACAGCCTACTTACAATATGCGCCTCTACATCCTTACATTTGTCTTCTAGCCATTTTGCACTTCCTGTCGATCTCATTTTTGAGACCTTTGTATTCCTGTTTGCCTGCTTCATTTACTGCATTTTTATATTTTCTCATTTCATCAATTAAGTTAGATATTTCTTCTGTTACCCAAGGATTTCTAGCAGCCCTTGTCTTTTTACCTACTTGATCCTGTGCTGCCTTTACTACTTCATCCCTCAAAGCTACCCATTCTTCTTCTACTGTATTTCTTTCCCCCATTCCTGTCAATTGTTCCCTTATGCTCTCCTTGAAGCTCCATACAACCTCTGGTTCTTTCAGTTTATCCAGGTACCATCCCCGTAAATTCCCAACTTTTTGCAGTTTCTTCAGTTTTAATCTACAGTTCATAACCAATTGATTGTGGTCAGAGTCCACATCTGCTCCTGGAAATGTCTTACAATTTAAAACCTGGTTCCTATATCTCTGTCCTACCATTATATAATCTGATACCTTTTAGTATCTCCAGGTTTCTTCCATGTATACAACCTCCTTTCGTGACTCTTGAACCAAGTGTTAGCTATGATTAAGTTGTGCTCTGTGCAAAATTCTACCAAACGGCTTCCTCTTTCGTTTCTTCCCCCCAATCCATATTCACATATTACGTTTCCTTCTCTCCCTTTTCCTACTACTGAATTCCAGTCACCCATGACTATTAAATTTTCGTCTCCCTTCACTATCTGAATAATTTCTTTTATTTCAACATACATTTCTTCAATTTTTCGTCATCTGCAGAGCTAGTTGGCATATGAACTTGTTTTACTGTGGTAGGCGTGGGCTTCGTGTCTATCTTGGCCACAATAATGCGTTCGCTATGCTGTTTGTAGTAGCTTACCCGCACTCCTATTGTTTTATTCATTATTAAACCTACTCCTGCATTATCCCTATTTGATTTAGTATTTATAACCCTATATTCGCCTGACCAAAAGTCTTGTTCCTCCTGCCACCGAATAATTCCCACTATATCTAACTTTAACCTATCCATTTCCCTTTTTAAGTTTTCTAACCTATCTGCCCGATTAAGCGATCTGACATTCCACGCTCTGATCCGTAGAACGCCAGTTTTCTTTCTCCTGATAACGACGTCCTCTTGAGTAGCCCCCCCCCCCCCCCGGAGATCCGAATGGGGGACTATTTTACCTCCGGAATCATACAGTAAAGCTGCATGCCCTCGGGAAAAATTACGGCCGTAGTTTCCCCTTGCTTTCAACCGTTCGCAGTACCAGCACAGCAAGGCCGTTTCGGTTATTGTTACAAGGCCAGATCAGTGAATCATCCAGACTGTTGCCCCTGCTACTACTGAAAAGGCTGCTGCCCCTCTTCAGGAACCACACGTTTGTTTGGCCTCTCAACAGATACCCCTCCGTTGTGGCTGCACCTACGGTACGTCTATCTGTACACTGAGGCACGCAAGCCTCCACACCAACGGCAAGGTCCATGGTTCATGGGGGGTGCCCGAACATTGTCCTGCAAAATGATGGGCGCGATCTGCAGAAAGTGACGCCGCTTCTTTCTCTCAGTTGTTTTTTTTTTTTTTTCTTTGTAACACAGTCTGTTTCGTTTTAGAGACTAAACCGCTTAACAGATGTTGTTCAAATTTGGCATGGAGACAGTTTGAACCCTGAGAAAGAACATAGCGCACTTTAGAAAGCAGAAACAGTTTTTTTTTTTACATCAGTGAACGTAAACTACATTAAAATTTACTTATTTTGGTGTATAATTTAAGAATTGTATAATGTATAAGTACTTCAGTAGTCGCCGCGGGGGATAGTCTCTCAAACGAAATTGCTCCCACGTCCAAGGCCTTTCAATATCACGTCTCCCATTCTGCTTATAGTTCAGAATATTTTGGGGAAGTCTGGGACTTAGCATTCTCACCAGTCTTCACGATATTTTTGAATTTTTTAGTTTCTGTTGAAAATACTTAATTTTTCTCTAGTATCTTCATTCCTAATCATTTCTTGTTCTGCAGCCCTTCGAATTTCTTAGGAACCTCATCACTGCCGTCTGAATTTTTTTTGTTTTAACCATGTTTTCGCTTTCATAGCATAACACAGGAACCGCGACCACTTTTTTTAGAATTTAGGGACAATCCCTTTTTGTACTTTATTGCCCAATGTTCGGATAATGGTGCCACAGACAGCTTAGAAATTGTGTATTTTATTTTCAGTATGAGTAAAAATCTGATCTTACAGCGTACCCTAAATGAAGGTTTAAGAGACCTGTTCTAAAGCAGGATTATACAAAACTAGTTTTAAACTGACTGAATATTTTCCTCGAAGTGCACTTATTTTCGTTTTATTACTAGAAATTTTAAAGTTACATTCGTTGCATATTTCGTTCAGGTGGTATACAGATCTTTGTAGGTCATTTCATTCACTTGAATCATGTCATCTACAAACAGAAGCACAATCAGGTATTTCTCTTTCGTTATCCCAATTCCTTCGTCTGCTCGTAGTTCATGCTTTCATTTATGAAGAATGAAGTCAATGTAAATAATAAAAATGCTGACATAATTTACTCATTTAAATGTATACCGAGCGAGCTGGCGCAGTGGTTAGTACACTGGATGATGATGATGATTGGTGTGTTGAACAGGCGCGGTTATCAGCGCCTGTTCAAAACCCTAATCTTTATACAGTCCAATCTCGCCACCTTCACGTATGATGACGAAATGATAAGGACAACACACACACCTAGTCCCCGGGCGGAGAAAGTCCTCAACCCTGCCGGGAATCGAACCCGGAATCCCATGATCCAGAGAAGAAACTCCCATTGGGGAGGACGACGGTTTAAATCTGCGTCCGGCCATCCTGATAAATGTTTTCCGTAATTTTCCTAAATCACTCCAAGTAGATGCCGGGATGGTTCCTTTGAAAGGGCACAGCTGACTTCCTCTACCCTTCCTTGACGCAGTGCCAGCTCCTGTTCCGTCTCTAATGACCTCGACATCGATGGCCCATTAGATACAATCCTCCTTCGGTCTTTCATTTAAAGGCATAGGTTTAACGCAATAAGTCGGGCGTTGAAAGTTAGAAACTGCGTACTTATCTAAGGCAGCATAGGTTCATGGCGCGAAAATTATACAGATTATATTCACCGTGCATTTGTGACTTCCAACAAACTTCACACATAATTTCGAAACTTTCCGAAACTTTTTTTCCGCTGACATCCCTGACAGAATGATGAAAGGAAAAATACTCATATCGCTCCTACATTTTAGCTGTTCATGCAGTAAGGCGTCAGCATCAGGCATGAATTTATAATTTATTATTTCTTTACTACTCACTCCATCCGCAACACATTTGTCAGACAGTATCCACACTTATCGCTGAATGTACCTGAAAATTATAGCATTGCACAACAACTATTTCATTACATAAACATTCAGATGTTTTCGGAAAACTAGCTTCTCTTAAAACAGAGCGTCTTCAACTGCAAAGGACTATGCTTCTTCAGGTCAAGTATTTAACACGTTAACTGATACGGAATGTAAACGAACTTCTGAAAGTGGTTTACATATGGGACTTCCAGTCTTCAGATAGCAATTTGGAGGGGAGAAGGGGGTGGTGGTTACGCGGTCTATTTGGTTACGCGGTATATTTGAAACTTCACACTTTCTGCAAATTATGCAGTTGTCTGTAATGAAGTACTGTCTGAAAGAAGCCACGCTCTGATAAGATTTCAGTGTAGTGCAAAGACTGGCAACTTGGTTTAAATGTTCCCGAAATGTAAAATTGTTCGGTTCACAAAAAGAAATAACCTTATCCTACTACTATAATATCAGCGAGTCAAATTCGCAATCGCTCAACCCACATGAACACCTGGGTGTAAAAATTACTGCAGATTTGAAATGGAACCGTCACATAGTCGCAGTCTTAGGGAAAGACGGTGGCAGACTGCCATTCGTTGGTAGAATTCTAGGAAAATACAATCTGTGTACAAAAGAAATTGCTTAGAAATCACTCGTGCGACCCATCCCCCAATATTGCTCGATATTCTTGGATAATAATCAGATACGACTGCCAGGCGATACTGAATGTACACAGAGAAGGGCAGCACGAATGGTCACAGGTTTATTTGACCCGTTGGAGAGTGTCACAGAGTTTCTGATGAAATTGAACTGGCAGGCGCTTGGGAACAAACGTATAATATCCAGAGAAAGTCTACTTGGAATATTTCCGGAGGAATCCTTAAATGTAGAATATAGGCGAATGGTAGTCATTAGAGGGAATGACTGCGAATGCACGTTCGATCCGCGTTCGCTTCCCTTAGCTGCGGTTCAAACTGAGCCTAATAATATACCCAGTGTGAGATGTAGTTGGCAGCTCTGTAAATGCTGACCGGTGAGTAGCTTAAAGCCCAGGCAAAGTTAATCTCGGAGGGACACATCACGCTCTCAACAATTCAAATTGTATCACAACCGATTAAGCATATCTACTGAGGATGATCTAGAGCCTGTGACTAGTGTATTGAATATAAATACGGAAAACTGCAACAACTCACTCTTCGAAATATTTTTAATTCCATTAACTAGTTTTGTAGCCTTTAAAGACTCATCTTCAAATATGGCACACAGAAATTGCGTCTTTATTTCGTTAGAGTGATGCCGGGTACTGCCTCTCTGACATGGAGACAGAGAACTCATTAATGTAACCACATGAGCGACTGTTACATGGCGACATGTGTTGGAAAACAAATTCTTCCACTTACCGTGGCAATGTGGGCGGTCTTGCAGTTAATATACACCTGGCTACTGTCATTTTAATTGTTTATTGGCCACAGATTAATCGTTTTTCAATGTAAATATAAATACGAAATTTCACCATCACCATAAGGTTTACTACTGATGTACGTTATAAAGATGTTCAATCAAAAGGATAGCATACTTTGCTCGGAAACAGTTTCTTAGTTTTGTGCATATAATACGAGGGCGCGCTGAGAAGTAATTACTTGAAATGTTTTTTTTTATTTTTTAACTCTTGAGCTTTCCGGTTAAACAATGTCAGTAACATTCTACATCTTTATTCTACATATCTGCAGCCCTCTGCTGCTAGAGGGATCCGATTTGTACCGTGTAACATAGCGGTGTGTGATGTAACTGTGTCAGTGCATGAGAAACAGCTCAGAAAACTGAAAGCACGAACTGGAAGAGTTGGTCCGCACGTGGAACGCCCTCCTCTTCAGCATTACAACGCCGAACTACAGCCGAGCGCTGCGACGTCTGCAGCACTCCGATGCCGTTCGTTCACTGCCGTCGATTCACCTCCACACAGCCCCGACTTGGTCCCATCCGATTTTCATCTGCTTACCGAAGCCGTGCAAGCAGATGTGAGGTTGAGGCTCTGTTAGCACAGTCAAATATTCTACTGTGACGGTATCAACAAAATCAACATTTCACAAAATGAGACTACGTAGTCTGATGACTACAGCTTCATTGCGCTGCAATTTGTTAACTCGTGTAAATACTTGAGTGTATAAATTTGTAGGGGTATGAAATGGAACGATCACATAAGCACATTTGTAGGTAAAGCGCGTGCGGTTCATTGGTACAATACTGGGGAATTGTAATCAGTACCAGATAGGACGAACAGGGCATATTGAACTTAAACAGTAAAGGGCAGTAAAGAATGCTCACAGGTTTGTTTGACACATAGAATGTCACGAAGGTGTTCAGAGAACGGAACTAACGGACAGTTGATGATAGACACACACCATCCCGTGGAAGAGCAAAGTATCGCGAGGAGACCAACTTAGAAAGTTTCTAGAACCAACGTTACATGATGAATGTAGGAATGTACTGAAACCGCCTACGTATCGTAACTGTAGGAAGCGTGGAGACCAGATTAGACTAAGCACAGCACGCACAGAGGCTTTTAAGCGTCACATTTCGCACGCTCCATACACCAGTGGAGTGGGAATAAGTCCTGATAACTGGTATAATGGCAAGTTCCATCTGCCATGCACTTCACGGTCGTTTGTAGAGTACAGATTATAAGCTGCCTATTTTTTGTTTAAATTTGGATTACAAGAAAATGGGCGTCTTGCAAAATGTCCTACATAAGTCTCCTCTTCTTCACCACCACCACCACCACCACCACCACCACCACCACCACCACCAACACCACCACCACCACCACCACCACCATGAGTTTTCTGCCCTAGGGCAGGTCTTCACATGTAGCTCTCCACGCAGTCCCATCATTTGATACCCTCTTGTTTTCTCACAACTATTTTCTGTACTTACGCAGTCCACCACCTAGTATGTTCTGCGTCTTCTTCTTTTTCTTCTTTTTCCATTCACTATTTCCTCCATACCATCAATAAACAATCTCTTCTCATTCAGTGTCAATGCCAATTGTGTTTCCTCATCCTGCTACCTTTAAAATTTCTCTCTGTTCTCCCACTCAACACCACCTAATTTCTCACTGTGCCTGCCTATCTTATCCCCAATCAACTCACCCACATGAAAGCCTCCTGTTATGAAATGTCTCGTTGGTAATTGTTATACGTGTTTTCACCTCCTTATTACTTCCAATGTCGTCCATAATAGCGCGTCGCACTTATCTAATTGGTTCAAATGGCTCTGAGCACTGTGGGACTTAACATCTGTGGTCATCAGCCCCTAGAACCTAGAACTACCTAAACCTAACTAAACTAAGGACATCACACACATCCATGCCCGAGGCAGGATTCGAACCTGCGACCGTAGCGGTCACGCAGTTCCAGCCTGAAGCGCCTAGAACTGCATGGCCACTCCGGCCGGCAGTTATCTAAAAAGACTAAATTGTTCTCTATCTTCCTGCCTAACATTATAGTTGTTCTTACTTTTCTTGCACTTACCACCGGACACTTTGCCTTTTTCTTATTATTTCTCATTCCAATTTACTCATGTCTCTTGTTTAATTCTTTTAACATTTCAGTCATACTTCTTTCGCCCTCTGCCAATAACACCACATGATCCGCGAGACTAATTCATTCTGTTCTCCTAACAACAACCCGGTCCCCTCTATTTCGTTTCAAACGTTTTTGAATGACCTGCTCCAAATATATTTACACACTAAGGAAAATAAACGTATCCCGCAGGAATTACCCCAGTGCGATGGATTCCGATACACGTGATGTACGTGTAGGAGCAAATGAATGATTACAGTTGCAGAAAAACTGGATGATTACTTCAAGAGAAAGAGCTTCACCAGTTGATAAGTCGATAACGTGTTGGTCCATCTGGCCTTTACGCGGGCAGTTATTCGGTTTCACATTGACTGAAAAAGTTAGTGGATGACCTCCTGACTGATATCGTACCAAATGCAGATCAGTTAGTTCGTTACATCTTCAAAATCGCGACCTGGTTTAAAGAACCTGCCCATTGTGCTCCAAACGTTCAATGTTGGTGAGAGACATGGCAATCTTGCTGAGCACTGTATTGTCTGGCATGTTCAAAAACAAAGACGTAGATACTATCTCCGTGTGTGGTGCGTAAATTGTCGGCAGGCACCTCACTTAGTGTCCCGAGCAGAGTTCAAGCCGCCATAGAGACAAAGGGTGGACACACTGCATATTAATGTCCACTAATAGGTGTCTGTACACTTACTGATAGGATAGTGTATTTCGAAATGTTAGCAGAGGCCAGAAGTTGGAGCATTTGGCTTTCCGCTTAAAGCTTACGTGCGGCGAGTCGTCGTATCTCTAGAAAGAGACACCTCTGGCAACACTAGTTGAAAGTGGCCTTCAAACTAGCCGTGCTGCGCTCTCTACCTCCGGTTATTCTCGTGGCCGTCAGAGCTGCCGTAGCCAAGACGACCCTGGGTAAACGCTGCGGACGTCTGCAGTCGCGCCTCACGATCTGTCACGAATTATGGAATGTATTCGCAGATACCAATTGTCATACGACAACGGCTGTACAATTTACTGCAAACGTACAGGATGTTCCGAAATTCCCGTCACTAACCGCTAGAACTTGTAGAGGGGACTGAGTACATAATACTCGTATTTTAAATTGTAACCCGTCTCCGGAGACGTACCGTACACTAGAACCATTTGAAAACATGTTGGTAACGCTGTCACTTTCACAAGTAATTTGTTACACTGAAGATCCATAGAAATATCGTTTATGGCCACCACGAGCACGCAGAAGTGCATCAACACGCCGTGGCATGGACTCTACTAATGGCTGAAGTGGCGCAGGAGGGAACTGACATCATGAATCCTGCAGAGCTGCCCATAAATCCGTAAGAGTACGAGGGAGTAGAGATCTCCTCTGATCCACTCGTTGTAAGGCATCCCAGATATTCTCGATAATGCTATACAATTTATTGGAAACGTACAGGATGTTTGGGGAGTTTGGTGGCCAGCGGAAGTGTTTAACCTCGGAAGAGTGTTCCTGCAGCCACTCTGTAGCAGTTGTGGTTGTCTGGGGTGTCGCCTTGTCCTGCTGGAATTACCCACATCCGTCGGAATGCACAATGGATATGAGTGGATGCAGGTGATCAGACAGGATGCTTACGCCCGTGTCACCAGTCAGAGTTGTATCTAGACGTATCAGGGGTCCCACATCACTCCAAATGCACACGCCATACAACGTCACAGAGCCTCCACCAGCTTCAACAGTCCCCAGCTGACGTGCGGGGTCCATGGAGTCATGATGTTGTCTTCATACCCGTACATGTCCATACTCTATATACATTTTGAAGTGAGACTCGTCCAACCAGGCAATATGTTTCCAGTCATCAACAGTCCAATGTTCGTACCGATGGGCCCAAATTAGGCGTAAAGCATTTTACAGCTCATGTGTACTGGACATTGTTTTCTTCTTTCGGTCCATACTACCACCTCTGAAAGTTTCCTGCCCTACATCTTAGCTACTTCTTTCGGTCCATACTACCACCTCGGAAAGTTTCCTGCCCTACATCTTAGCTACTTCTTTCGGTCCATACTACCACCTCTGAAAGTTTCCTGCCCTACATCTTAGCTACAACACTACCGGTACATACTGTCAGATGTAACAGGAATGTCTTCTTTTCTAATTTTCCGTTATAGGGACATAACCTCAAATTGGTAATATCTTCATTGGATCTCCGTGTATACACACATTTTACAGACTCCAGCGCCTGTAACAAATACGAGGGCTATCCACAAAGTACATTACGTTTTGGAATTAAAAATAAATAAAATATTGAAAGTTTTTTTTATTATATACAGATGAAAGCCATACTTAAATACTACTTTTCTACATAGTTGCCATTTAAATTAAGGCACTTATCGTAGCGATGGACGAGCTTGGAAATTCCTTCGTCGTAAAATTCGGCCGCCTGCGCCTTCAACCACGGGGTTACCTCCTTTGGGACAGAAAAGGTGTGATTGTTGTGGATTTCCTGGAAAGAGGCACTACAATAAACTCTCAAAGGTATTGCCAAACTCTGCACTACCTCAGAAGAGCAATACAAAACAAGCGCAGGGGAAAGTTGGGCTCAAATATCTTGCTGATTCACGACAACGCCCGGGCCCACACCGCAAATGCCACTCGTGAAGTTCTCGAATCTTTTAAGTGGGAGTTGTTTCCTCATCCGCCGTACAGTCCCGACCTGGCACCGAGCGACTTCCACTTACTCCTAGCAATGAAAAAGTGGTTGGCTATGCAGCGTTTTGATGACGACGCACAGCTTCAAGAAGAGGTAACCACGTGGTTGAAGGCGCAGGCGGCCGAATTTTACGACGAAGGAATTTCCAAGCTCGTCCATCGCTACGATAAGTGCCTTAATTTAAATGGCAACTATGTAGAAACGTAGTATTAAAGTATGGATTTCATCTGTATATCATACAAAAAATTTCCAATACTTAATTTATTTTTAATTTCAATACGTAGTGTACTTTGTGGATAGCCCTCGTATACTCTGTTTCCAGACATCGAGTCCTATGTAAAACTTCATCACCTAGGTCCCCTCTACAGACTCGATACGTGTGCAGCATGACGTGTGAATCATTTTGTATGCAGAGTGAATAACATGGGAGAATTGCCTAGAACCCCCCCCCCCCCCCGCCCCACATACACACTTTCTCTCACTCTCTCTCTCTCTCTCTCTCTCTCTCTCTCTCTCTCTCTCTCACTCACTTCTCAACTATCAACTACCAGCTTGCTTTTAAGTCTTACACCTGCTGTCTGATTATTTTCCTCTAGCTCGTCTTCTCTAATGTGTTCCATTGCTCTGTAAATATTTTGGATCAGTATTTTCAGCCAGGACGTATGAAAGTGATGGTTCGCTAGTATTCTCACTTATCACTATTTGCCTTATTTGGTATTGGTGTTATTTTTTTCGTTTAGTATGAAGATTTAGCAGTCACGTCAGCTAGCATAGATGTTGAGGAGTGAAGCAGCGAACGCCGACACAGTGAGTCCTCGCCGGTGTTGATAGGGCCTTCTGGTAGCGAAGCCCTGCACTATAGACAACTGAGGGACTAGTAGCGACACCTAGCAGCGACGTGATAACTGACTGTGTGAGGGAGTATTAGCGACACCTAGCAGCGAAGTGATAACTGAGTTTGTGAGGGACTAGTAGCGACGCCTAGCAGCGAAGTGATAACTGAGTGTGTGAGGGACTAGTAGTGACACCTAGCAGCGAACTGATAACTGAGTGTGTGAGGGACTAGTAGCGACGCCTAGCAGCGAAGTGATAACTGAGTTTGTGAGGGACTAGTAATGACAGCTAGCAGCGAAGTGATAACTGTGTGTGTGAGGGACTAGTAGTGACACCTAGCAGCGAAGTGATGAACCGCAAAATGGCCGCGAAAATTGAGTGACTTAAATCTCTAGTTGCTGTTTATTTCTTCCTTCTGTTCTCGTAACATATAATGCAAACTACATCTCCAGCGACATTAATGTACACAGCATGTTACATTCATCATTCCCTCTTTGTAATTTAGTATTACTAAAAGTTTTGTCTACACTTTTAAGCATTAAAAATGGATATGTGGCTCGGAATTTAATAGCAAAAGAAACAGCCATACTAACAGACAGTCTCTCTCTCTCTCTCTCTCTCTCTCTCTCTCTCTCTCTCTCATTACCAAAAATACGAAATTTAGGTTCAATTTCCTCTGCGCAATGAGGTGTCGGGGCTACTGTTACATTAAATGGTACCAAAATAATCGCACGGTATTATGGGTTAAAGAATTTTGAACAGCAAGGGGAACTGTAAGTTTCATTGCAATGCAACGTTAGTGATATAATAGTACAGCAATAATAGACGGTTGTCATCCCTTTTTCTTATTTTACAATTTCACTCATCACTGATGGCAAACGCCTTGCAGAGAAGGTAACATTCTGCATCTGCGGCTACGGCCTTTACCATCTCTTTCATTCAACTAGACTTAACCTGTAGAGGTAGTAATTAATTTCTTTTCTGATCCACAAGATACTTTTACAAAAAGTAGAGGCAGAGAGGTTGTCATATAACTATTAATCGAAATATTATATGAAATATATGGACGTGTTAGTAAAATCGCCAAGAAATTCCTCTTATTAATGTTAAGTGTTATCTGTTTGATTCAGCATTCACCTCTAATAAAACCACGAGAAATATCGTTTTTCATACAAAAGAAAGAGTTTATCTCATTAGTGACCTGTGTCATATCAAACATCTCATTTTGATGCTAGAATAATTTGAGAAGAAAAGAAGGCCTGTGTTCGTTTTTGAAAATGCAATTAGTGAAAACAATGTATTTTTGAAAGGTATTGTCAACTGTTACGAAACAATTTCTTATACAGAATTTATTTATCGCATAGTCAATCATGATACTAAAAAGAAAACATTGTTGGCTTGTGATTTGCTATTGATATAATATTTTGCATTTTCTTATGACTTTGAAATACTTACTGCTTTTTCAGCACTGAGAATGTGTGAAATACAGTATGTAATATATGAATCAGTGTGATAAACTTCTTTTTTCGAATATTGACTGTTAACTACAAGAAAATGGCAGATGTTTGGGTATTTACCTCAGCAGTATTCAGTACACGAAGGAAAACAAAATCTTTTATTTTTTTTTGTAAGGTTTTTATTTCATAGTTGTAATCCTACAAATATTAATGATACCATGCAGTTTCGTTTGATACTGAGATATAATAAGTACCTTAAAATATATGTAGATGAAGTCTGGTGAAGAAAGTGTGTGAATTAAAATGTTTGCAGCAGCATAATCAGGTTTAGTTTGTAGTGTGGGAGTGAGCACGTGGGATCCAAAGCACGGACCCCACGGGGGTACCCGGCATGCGCCACATGCCAGGGCAGAGGTGGAGGCTAGTGTTCGGAAATCTGAAAATTCCAGCGCCGGCCGGGGATAGAACCCCGGCCCGGCTGGGGCGAATAGCCACAGCCGAGGCGCTGGAACGTTCCAGACCCCTTACCACTAGACCACCGAGGACCCCGACTGTTTCCTGCTCTGGAGTCCACCTATTGGTCATAGAGCACTTCCTGCTTTCCTCCGTGTTTACACCGAGGCAGCAGTAGCATGGTATAACAGGAAGGGTTTACCTGCGTCCGCTGGATGTCCACTTAGCGTACGACTTATTTACCTAGCTGATGTTCGAGTCGCTATAATGTCCTTAGTTGCATTATAATTAAACTTCCTGGCAGATTAAAACTGTGTGCCCGACCGAGACTCGAACTCGGGACCTTTGCCTTTCGCGGGCAAGTGCTCTATCATATCAGCGCACACTCCGCTGCAGAGTGAAAATCTCATTCTGGAAACATCCCCCAGGCTGTGGCTAAGCCATGTCTCCGCTATATCCTTTCTTTCAGGAGTGCTAGTTCTGCAAGGTTCGCAGAAGAGCTTCTGTAAAGTTTGGAAGGTAGGAGACGAGATACTGGCAGAAGTGAACCTGTGAGACCGGGCGTGAGTCGTGCTTCGGTAGCTCAGTTGGTAGAGCACTTGCCCGCGAAAGGCAAAGGTCCCGAGTTCGAGTCTCGGTCGGGCATACAGTTTTAATCTGCCAGGAAGTTTCATATCAGCGCACATTCCGCTGCAGAGTGAAAATCTCATTCTGCATTATAATTATTTGCGGGGACCGAAAATAGGCCTATGCAGTTACACGCAGTCGAGTCTCATTATTTGAACCTCTGTAATTCGGTCGTGTTGTCAAGAACCTTGTAAGAACTTCTATTTATCGAAGAAACCGCATGTGTTCGGTACATTCCATAAACGGAAGCGACTGTCGTAACAGACAGCCCCGTAAGCATTTTGTAACGAAGTGTCAGCCGGTACGTAATACTTGATATCTGGAATTGTTTTATCGGTTATTAAGATAATCGTTTCACCGCTATACACTTCGAAAAATTCCCGTTTTTTCTCAATAAAGCATAAGCACAGTACATAAATCCGTCGCGAAAATGACATCGAAGAAGTACAAGTCTTCGAGTACCAGAGAAAAGAAGTGGGTCCTTGAAGGTGTGGAACGGAGAGCAGAACAAAAATAAGATGTAACGTTTCGGGATTCCCTCATACTCGCAGTAGACAATCCAGAAGCAGGAAGATCAGTTTGATGACGTTTCATGAGGAGCGAGGAATATATTCACTCTCAAATAACTACTGTACGAGATGCCTCGCCGCCTCTTGAAGGGTGTCATGGGATTCTGCGGCCGTGTGACTTGGCGACCCGTGAGTCAACGCGTTGTTTCTGACCACATACATTTTAGCTGCGGGTTCTCCGACCTGCAAAGGAAGCCGCGACAGTGGGAAGGCTCTGCCTGTGGTTTTTGTAATAAGAACGCCCCTCCACATTTTATCTAGGCTGAAGACTGTCTATAGTGCATAGCCGTGTTTTAAAAAATATTATTTTTTTTTACCTTTTCCATTCTACAACATTACTTCCTGTCTTATTTTACGAACTTTTCGTAGGAATGTCGTAAATTTTAAACGTCTTAAATCCACCAAGTCATTATGTATTCTTAAAATATCTTTTAACTCTTTTTCAACACATGTGTATCTTTTACCTCTTTCACTGAAGAGGCTGACCAATGGATTTTTTTTTAATTTCAGGTATTGATTTTATTGCATTCTCCTTCAGCGTATTGATCAGAATTTGTAGGTTCAGATACCTTGGCTATGCCAAACTTCGACAGCATTCATGGTCCTGTGCATCGAATTGATGACGGTAGATAGCTGACCGAAATCACTTGGAAATAAATTCTCTGAACGCAGATAACTTTGATACTGTTGTGTTAGGTATCGAGGTATTACCTAACGCAACTGAAGCCAAGTTAAGAGTGAATTTATTTCGAAATAATTTCGGTCGACTGTCTGTTTTCACCAATTCCACATTTCAGATGGTGTACTAGGATTTTTCATCTATTGACTGACTATATAGTCTACGAATTCATGATATTTTCGCCACTGGGCATTTGCTACGTTGTTACCATCCATGCATCATCAAGGCAGTCCGGTGAAAGATGGGCTTTACAGCATACATGCGGCAAGACAATCGAACTACTTCCTCATCCCTGTATTTCTCCACTAATCCCAGTTCTTGTATGTCTTCCAGAGGCATTGCTTGAAATGAAAATTACAACTGGAAATAGATGTCTCGGAGAACACTGTTTCCATAGCTTAATTTGCAGCCATTTCGAAGTCTAGCACTGCAGTTTTAAATGAAAACCCAGTTATGACATTTCTCGGTTCAGAAAAAAATATTTCACAATTATTTTGACTTTCCTCTGGTAAAAAGCTAGTCTTCCGTGCTTCCGATATCAACATGCAATAGTGTACAGTTGCTGCAGTTTTTTATAACAACTCTGAAATATCCCTCATAAGAAGAGATTTATTTTCACACATTTTCTCCCCTTCTTCGTAACTGATAACCTGGATTGATTTGTCGGGAACAGATTTATTATCTATTTTGAAAAAAACTTCAGTCACCTTCAAAATCTCTTCGCGCAGCTGAATCCCTGAACTAGTGCCATGGTTATGGGAGATCCCAGTAGCTTCCGTTACACAGTGCAGTCTTTCTCATAATTCGTCATACTTGCGACGTAATCTAAACCTTTATCTCGCAAATCGTGAAATTGCTCTTTAAACCTTCGGAAAACAGGCACTGTCTCCTCTCCGCAGACTCTTTTCCAGCAGTATGCATTCGTTTCTCAATCTCCACATCTGTTTCGTCAGGTTGGGCGAGAAACTTACTGTTCAGCAGTGATTCTACCATTTACAATTTCTAAACTGCCGCTGCTCCTATTTCGTTCGGAGTTCATGCACAGGCAATTCGTGTACTTACCACATTTTCGGTGCTCCTGGTACCTATTAGCACCCTTTCCCCTTTCTGTTTCCTTTTCCTTTCCTTTTTCCAACTACACGGACCAGTGACATTATCATCATCACTGCCTGTGTCCGACGTCAATGTGCAATAACCACTCACAGACAGCAGGTGGCAGCACTAGCATTGTAGGATATGCGTAACGCGGAAACTCAACGATTTATGTGAAATCCAAAAGGACGTGATAATTGCCTTTCGGGCCACGGGTGGATGCATTTTCGAAACGGCGAAGTTCGTAAAATGTTGGCTCGTTGCCATATTTAAAGCATTCCGCGCAAGGCACTGTCGAGAACCGACGCTGTGGCCGTTGTGGTGCCCCACGGGCCACAGACGACAGGAGTTAAAGAAGGTCGCATGTGAATAACGTGCAACTGATGAGCAACTGACCACGCACGTGAACCAAGGGGCTACCGACAGTGTCTCCTCAAAGACCACTCAGCGAAAAATGCTGTGTATGGGTCACCACAGCAGACGCCTCGTCCATACACCTATGCTGACTGGTGCTCATCGGCGACGAAGGCTGGAATTTCCACGCCAGTTCTGCGACTGGGCGTCCACTGCACGGTGACAAGCGGGCTTTTCAAGTGACAGACGTTGGCGTGTAGGGCGTGATTCACCTGAAAGTGAACACCCTGCAGCAGTCGACGGCAGGGTTAAGACAGGAGGAAGGATCGTTATGGTCTCAGAAACGTTATCGTGACACTCCCGACGTGATCTCGTCGTTCTGGAAGGCACAGTGGATGAGCAGAAATATCTGTCGGAACCGTTGCCACACCTACATCGAGTTTGTTTTCCCTCGGAATCTACCAGCAGAACAACTGAATGTGTGACACGGCTTGCAGTGTACGTGCGTGGTGTGAAAAGCACCTGGATGAGTTTGCTGTACTCCACCGACCACCAGGCTTAACGGAATCGAGAATATGTGGGACCACCTGGCTCAGGCTGTTCGTGTCCTGGGTCTTCAACCGACAAACGTAGCGCAGCTGACTGAGGGACCGGCGTCGGCATGGCTCAGTACCTCACTGCCTCCTGCACGTTTCTCAGTTGTCCGCGCTTCGCGTTAATTGTATCCTCCTACAGTGACTCAATGACGACACTCTCCCGTACACGACAGCATCATCAACAGCCGCAGATTGCTGTTCGCTCTGCCTGTCACATCATTTATGTCTATACAGAATGACAGCTGTCTGTTACACTCCTGACGATACCCTTGTCTCTGATCAACGCTCGCCATCGAGAACGTACTGGTATCTGTTGTAGTCTTTGAGCCACTCACATATCTGGGAAACTACTCCGTATGCTCATACGAGGCCCTTCGTTAACAGTGTGCAGTGGAACACCGTGTCAAAGGCTTTTCTCAAATCTAGGAGGGTGCAATCTGCCTGGCACCCTTCATCCGTGGTTCGCAGTATATAATGTGCGAAAAGGGCAAGCTGGGTTTCACACCAGCTTTCTAAAACCATGCTGATTTATGGACATAAGCTTTTCGGTATCTAGGAAATTTATTATAATGAGATTCAGAATACGTTCTAGAATTCTGCAGAAAATCGATGTCAATTATGACACTGGTGTGTAATTATGCACATCCTTTCTTTTCCTCTTCTAGTACACGAGTGTCACCTGCGATTTTTTAACTGCCTTAAGTAGGACCCGTTACAGGTGTAATATTCAGAAGGCTAATATATATTGATCTCGTTATATACAGGTGCCACTTGCTCTTTTCCCAGTCGTTTGCGAAATACTGCTGGGCAAGAGATAGGCGATAAATGCGAATGAAGTAAATAAAACGGAAATTGTTTTAACCTCCTCGCTGTCGCTGAATCCTTTCAACGCGATGCGTCCTTGAGGGGTTCAGACAGGTAGCAATAAATGCTCTACAAATGAGGTTGACTTTTGAAGTTTTTCTTATGAGTTAATTACACTGCAGACAGCTTCCATTCTGCATAATATCAGCAATATGAAAATGAAAATTCACGGAAGTCAAATCTGGACTGTAGGGACGATGACGTAGAGTTTCCCAACCCATTATGGTTTCTTTTTTCTTCCAGTGGTTTCTTGGATCAGCTGCGCTGTGTGTGGGCGAGCATTGGTGTGTAATAATATCACGTCTTTTCTTTGACATTGGCGACCCTTCCCTCTCATCGCTGGCTTTACTTTGCTCGTCAGTATGTGTGAGTGGTCAGCGCTGCATCCTGTACGCTGATCTTCCAAATAATCACCAAAATACAACTTTGGCATCCAAATGATGGTCATTATCACTTTCCTCGCTGATGCTCGAGTTTAGAATTTCTTTCGGACAGGTGAGCTGGTGTGCTTCCATTTCACGTTTTGTCTTTTCGAGTCGGGTTCACCATTTTGAACGAAAGTTTCATCACACGTTAAAATCTCGTTCAGAAAAGGTTCACCTTCACATTCATAGCACTCTTTGTTTTCTTGTGTTGTTGTGTGAATTCTTGCGGGACCCACGTTGGACTTGTTTCGCTGTACTTGAGCATGTCACTGACAACGTTACGAACTGTGCCACTACCTATTGCAGCTATTTTGCTATTCAGTTCTACTGCAACACGTCGGGCATCAGGAGTAATGTCGTCAGGGCCGGCTTTAACCGAAGGAGGAGACACTTCAATTGGCCGGCCACGGCGTTTTTCATTCGTCACTCAAGTTCGATTGTTTTTCAACTGTCCTACGTATTTATCGAAAATTTCCGTCGTTCGCACAGCTTCGACCATACTGAAAAATCGTTAGGGAAAATATTTTGGCCGTTTTCCACCTTCTGGATAGGAAAACGCATCGCTGAACGTTGCTCAATTAATGTGGAAACTTTAACCGGACACGTCATTGTCACTTGCAACATTAAGGTTATAAATAAAACAGTTTTTTGTTTGTGAGCCGCTCTCAGCTCATCTCAGTCATGCCAACCTAAAGTCATGAAACTACAAAAATTCTTCCTACAAACTATTCGACTTCATCAATTTGCCTTTGCAGGGGAAAGTAAGGAAGGAGTATGCACTTAGTATTTTATCGGTCATTTCTAGTTGATGAGAAAGTTAAAATAGACAAATGGCAAACCATTGCTCATTTATTTGAGAACAACATTTATCAGATACAGCTGAGTAACTTTTAACCCAAACCTTAAATGTCATTATATATATGACACTGTTCGTTCGTACTCGTAGCCGCATCGTCTTGTAAGAGTACGCACTAACACCAATAACAAGAAAATGCACCATGATCTTCATAAACTGTGCCATTGTTGGGAGCAGTTGTCACACTTAATACAGTCTTCCGTGACATACTCCTTTCAGTCTTCATCACACCTTGGGCATGAAGTTGGAATAATAGAAAATTGTGAAGGTGATTCGATAAACCCTATGCCAGACACTTAGATGTGATTTGCAGAATATCCATGTGGGTGTAGATCCCTCCTTGGATTGTGCCCTGGTTGTTGCTGAAGATGATGGCGCAGTTTAATCCAGATTAGCCGCAGAGATTCTACGTTGTTCGTTACTGATATTTTGTCCCTTCTTGGTTTAGTTTGTTTTTCTAACAATGCATTTTTGTACGTAGACTCAAACAGAATTTCGGATGTTTTTGCAGCTTGCTTTAGATGTTCGCAATCCTAAAATTGTGCACTTCACAAAACGAAAGAACATAGTATCCTACGACTACAACATCAATAACTCTCATTTTCGATCGGTCAACTTACACAAATACCTCGCTTTAACACATTGTAAAGATACAAAATGGAAGCAGGACTGGATAAAACTCAAGACGCGTTCATAGGATTTGTAGACCTGGAAAAGCGTTCGACAATGTAAAATGGTGCAAGATCGAAGACGGGTAATATATTCGTACAAGACCCAAGAGGAAATAAGAGTGGAAGACCAAGAACGAAGTGCACGGATTAAAAAGGGAGTAAGACATTGTTATATTCATTAACCTATACTGTTCAATGTGTGCTTCAAAGAAGCAATGAAGAAAATAAGAGAGAGGTTCAAGATTCAGACTGAAATACGGGGTGAAAGGATATCAGTGACAAGGTTTGCTGATAATATTATCGTCCTCAGTGAAAGTGAATTACTACAGGATCTGATGAATGAAATATACGATATAATGAGTGTAGAATTTGCGGTGAGAGTAAATCAAAGACAAAAGTGATGAGATGAAGCATAAACGGGAGCAGCGAGTATCTTAACATTGGTGATAACGAATTATGAAATGGAACCATCACATTGCCTCAGTCAAAGGTAAAGATGGTGGCTGATTGTTCTAGGCGCGCAGTCCGGAACCGCGCGACTGCTACGGTCGCAGGTTCGAATCCTGCCTCGGGCATGGATGTGTGTGATGTCCTTAGGTTAGTTAGGTTTAAGTAGTTCTAAGTTCTAGGGGACTGATGTCCACAGCTGTTAAGTCCCATAGTGCTCAGAGCCATTTGAACCATTTTTGGTGGCGGACTGTAATTCATTGTTAGAATTAAAGGGAAATATAATCAGTGCACAAATATTATATTTTTCGAACTATTGGTGTGACCCATACTCTAATATTGCTCCAGTGTGTGGGACCTGTCCCATATACGACTAGCAAGGGATGATGAACTGTTCATAAGAAAGTCAGCACGAATGGTTACAGGTTTGTTTGGCCCACAGGAGAATGTAACAGAGATGCTGAAGAAATTGACGGGTGCCTGAAGATACACGTAAGCTATCCCGAGAAAGCCTACTTGCAAAATTTCTGGAACATACCCTAAATTTTGAATATCCGAGATGTGTTTAAAAAAATTTCGGAACATTCGTAATTTCGCCCCAATGGCGTGTTAGGGCGAAATGCAGTTGACATCCCTGCACACGCGTGTGCCTAATGTGTAACTGCGGAAAGTTTCATTGTTGTATGTCTGCTAGCTTATTGTTCAGTGCTGTATTGAGTAGAACGTAGTGTCGCACAGTTGGCGAACTTCGAGAGGGGATAGTTAGAGGAGCAATGCGCCTGAAATAAATTTTGCGTGAAACTCAAGAAATCCGCCGCTCGGGGTAGCCGCGCAGTCTGAGGGGCCTTGCCACGGTTCGTGCGGCTGCCCCCCGCCCGAGGCTAGAGTCCTCCCTCGGGCATGGGTGTGTGTAAGTGGTGCAAGCCTAGGGACTGATGATGACCTCAGCAGTTTGGCTCCATAGGAACTTAAAAGCTAAACCAATATCACTTTTACAGAGACACACCAAATGATGCAAGTTGCTCATTTATGGCATGCGCATTGGTCGGCACTTCCCCGTAATAAATTGCGGGAAGTGAAAGCCCTTCCTTGCGCTTGGACCTCTTCCTCCCGAACGCGTCGTCGGGAGGAGGTAATTTTAGCTAGACTCCGGATAGGGCACTGTCGTTTTAGCCATCGACATCTTTTAAGCGGCGATCCTCCCCCACTCTGTCCCCACTGCTCTCAGCTGTGGACGGTAAGACACCTTTTAATTGAATGCCCCTATTTTAATCCGTTACGCTCCCGTCTACAGCTATCGCCTGATTTATCGTCGATTTTAGCAGATGACACGCGCTCAGCCGACCGCGTTCTCCAGTTTATTAGTGACAGTGAAATGACGTCAGTCATTTGAAGCTTTTTTTTGGGGACAACCACCCCCTTTCTGTAGCAGATTTTTAAGCATTCTTCTACTTTTAGTTTCTTCGATTTTCTGACTTTGTTCCCATTGCTGCTGGTTTTCAATTTCGGTTTTTTACTGTCTTAAGTCACGGGCTGGGCGCTAATGACCATAGAAGTTTTGCGCCCTAAAACCACAAACCAAAAAAAAAAAAAAACACCAAATGATGCAGGAAGCCTATGGTGATGAGTGCTTAAGCCGTACTCGGTGCTACGGATGGTTCACAGGGTTTAAAAAAGGGCGGACGAAAGTTAAAGACGACCCTCGTTCAGGACGTCCTTCGACTTCTGCCAACAACGCTTGTGTCAGGAACGTCAATGAAACTGTGCGTGCTGAACTAAGACTGACTGTCCGAGAGATTGCAGAAGAATGTAACATTGCAGTTGGATCGTGAAATCCTAATACAGCCTCTTGGAATGTATCGTGTTGCCGCCAAGTTCGTGCCACGGCTCATGAGTCAAGAGCAGAATGACCTCCGCCTCGCAATCTGAGAAGAGCTCTAGGATCACCAAAATGAGAACGAGATGCTCCTTAAGAAAATTACAACTGGTGATGAGACGTGGGTCTGCAGTTATGACGTTGAGAACAAGGTTCAGTCTTCACATTGGGTAGGGAAATGTTCTCAATGATCAAAAAATAAAAAGCTTGTCAGGTCAGCTTGGCCCTTGCAGACTTTTTTTATTTCCAAAGTTGAAAACCAAGTTGAGAGGACGAAGATTTGTAACGATAGACGCGCGGTCCAGCGAAAGGCGAACCAAGTCTGCTCCCGGAAGTGGAAACTGTGTTGGGAGCGGTGTTTCAGTCGTGTGGCAGATCATATACAAATAAGTGAAGGTAAGCTTAGAAAAGTTCATGAATTTTTTGAACAGACCTCGTAGACGAAAGGTAGTGAATACTGGCAAGCGGTCTGCAAATGTTCGTACGGTTGCGTTCGCTTTCATTCGCTGCTGTGGAAACTGGGCTTAATAATAATATTCCCGTTGTGAGATGTAATTGGCAACTCTGTAAACGCTGAGCTGTGCGCCGCTTACAGCCCAGGCAAAATTATTCTCGGAGGGACACATCATTATCTCCTTCGTGCCTGAAGTTGCTTCGGCCAAACTCCAACTCAATTGCCAGGCCGATAGTTCGTTATCCTACTCCTCTGCAAGTAACACTTCGTCTGAAACCATATGTACGGTAATGTAGGTTAAGATACTGCAGCCACTCATAATGGTGGGTCCACGTTTGCGAGTAACTGACGAGAAAATAAATTCTGAATTTTGTGTGACACTCGGTAGCATTAAGAAAGCTGAGTGACATTAGTTGGTTGTGAGGTGTAATGTAAAGGATAATAGCTTCACATGTTGTGTTCGGATACCAAGATTTAAAAGCCTGAAGTCTTCTATTGCAGAAGTAAGGAGCGCAACAATCAAGTGATTTATGAACAGTAAGTTCACACATTTTTGCTCGGTTGATTTTAAATGAGGTTGCAATGTGCAGGTCAAGCAAGTGCCGTACTGTAGAGAGGTCGAGCAAGAGGAGCGTTTTGTAACATGTGTTTATCCTTATTTTGGATTGTTTGCTTTCTTATCTGAGAAGTAGTTGTGGGTAGCACTTGAAATGCATCACGACTAACTAAATACCCTCCACCTCTCATGATTTTAAAAATAAAAGTGTTCCCAGAAAAGTTGTTCACTCTACAGTTTATTTATGTGCCAAAGTTAGTGATAATGTGGGGGAGGGGGAGGGAAGGCCACAGACGGCAGGGAGGGGGGGGGGGGGTAGGGCAGGGGCTACTGGCAAATGTCTGATTGCACTCAGGAGCAATGGTCTAAGAAAGGCTGGGAACCACTGTTCAAGTGCCTGTGAATGTGTACTGAACATAAATGTGGAAAACTGCAACAATTCGCTTTTTGCATTTTTTAAATTCGAGTTAACTAGTTTTGGAGTCGTTTCAGGATCATCTTCAAATATGGCACACCGAATTCTCGTCTTTATTCCTTTAGAGTGAATCTGGGTACTGGCTCTCTGACAAGAAGACAGAGGACTCTTTATCTATCGCCATGAGTGGCAGTTACACGGCGACATGTATCGGGAAACAAAACCTCCAACTTACAGTGGCAGCGTGGGCGGTATTGCAGTTAATATCCATCTGGCAACTTGCGTTTTAGTTGTCTGTTGGCCACTGGTCAATCTCTTTTCATTTTAAATATAAATACGAATTGTCACTATACATCACCAGCATAACGTTTACTACAGATGTACATTACAAAGATCTTCACTTAAAAATACAGCATACTTTCCTCGGAAACAATTTCTTTGATTTTTGTGCGTATAACTCGACGGCGTGCTGAGAAGATAATGACTCGGTCTGTTTTATTTGATAAAGTCAGTAAAATTCTACATCTTTACTATGGATATCTGCTGCCCCCTGCTGCTAGAGGGCTCCGATTTTGCGTAACATAGCGGTGTGTGACGTGACTATGCTGGTGGGTGAGAAAGAGCTCACAAAACTAAAAGCACGAATTCGAGGACTTTGCCCGCACATGGAGAACACTCTCCTTACGCACGATAGTGCCAAACTACACACGAGCGCTGCAGCGTCTGCAGCAATCCGACGTCCTTGGTTCACTGCCGTCGATCATCCTACACACAGTCTCGATTTTCGTCTTTGTGCAAAACTAAGAAAAACTTCGAGCACTACAATTGTTTCAAGCGGTGCAAGCAGAGGTAAGGTTGTGGCTCTGTTAACATAGTCAATATACTGTGACGGTATGAAGAAGATAGTATCTAGATGGGGAAATTGTGCTGGTTCCCAGGGTGAGTGAGTTGAGAAATAAATTTATAGACGTGAAGAATACAGATGTAGAATGTTAATGAAGTTTGTTCTATTTAAAAAGCGTTGCGAGTTTTCACATAAAAGATCCGTCGACATTACTTTCCAGTACGTCCTCGTACAATGGATGTCTGAGAAAATACGTACATTGATCAAAATAAATGTTGACATGAATGCTGTTAACAGCACTAGGTTCAAAAAATTTTAACTGTATGGCAATTGCAGATTAATTTTATTTGCAGCTAGCGCGATTATACGAGTGGAGTAGTATTAGATTTAATGGTGAGCATTTATGTAATTTTTAAGCATTGCCTGTATTGTCATTCTTCCTCTCTAAGTGCCTCGTCCTCCAATAACACTGCCGATCGGTAGCATGATCTCTTGTCCGTCCATGGTTTTTCAGAACATTGATTCAGTGCTGAACCCAAACTGCTGGTTTGAGTTATTTAGCGAGGATAATCGTGTGCGTCGTGGATCACGTATGCCATTAATCTTTCAAAAAAAAAAAAAAAAATGGTTCAAATGGCTCTGAGCACTATGGGACTTAACATCTGAGGTCATCATTTCCATAAAACTTAGAACTACTTAAACCTAACTAACCTAAGGACATCACACACACCCATGCCGAGGCAGGATTCAAACCTGTGACCGTAGCGGTCGCGTAGTTCCAGACTGAAGCGCATAGAACCGCTCGTCCACACGGGCCGGCCATTAATGTTTCCTTGAATTATTAATTTCAACAGGTTTTATTTATTGTTGCGGAATTGCGCTACTGAATGCTGTTGAGAATTTCTGCGTCTTCTTACCGCCATATATGTTACTATATCTGTCGATGGTATCCTTAATATTTTTCGATACGATCGCATTTCAAATGCCTAATACAGTCCATGACTCAGCTCCGTAGAGTAGGACACCGAACGTGTAACATCGAAGTAGTCGAGTGCGAATCCTAATGACTGGTCTGTAGGTTCTCAGCAGTCGCCGCGGACTAAATGACTTGGTGCATTGGCTACAAGTTTCCTAGTAATTCTGGAGATTTTCCTTTGGACTAAGTACGAGGTCGTTCCTCGTTGCTTAGATCGTGCAGGTTTCTGTCCGTTTGTGTTACTATGGCTACACTACTAAATGTGTGTCCACCACCATATCAGTAGATATAACGAAACGGCGGCCCTCTTTCGTTATGTCTTACAAGGAGATTTCTCCAGCGGTAGAATCGACTTTTTGAAACCATGTATACGGTTATGTAAGTTAAGCACCCAAGTATCACACACTGCAGCCATTCATCCTGGTGAGTCGACGTTTGCGAGGAACTGACGAGAAAAGAAATTCGAAATTTTGTGTGAGACTCGATAGCATGAAGAAAGCCGAATGACATAAGTTGGTTGTGAGGGTAATGGAAAGGATACTAGCTTCACATGCATGAGGTTGTGGGTTCGAATCTCACCAGAGAAAGAAATCTGTTTTAGATGTTTATCGAAGTGACATTGATAATCATTTTCATTCAGTTGATGTAAATATATTTTTTTTTATTTTTCCTCCTCGGTCACGTGACTCAATAGTGATATGAACCTCTTCATTTGGTCTAATTTTTCTTCTTATCATCCCTTCTCCACTGGAAATATTTGTTGATGAACTTTTAATTATCTTCATGTATCAATTCCGATTTAATTTCTCCTATTTTTGTGACCCTTTATTTTCGTCTACGTTATTGTGTTCTTTGTATCGACTTCTCACTTTGCTTGAATTTTATTTTACTTATAAAACCTTCTCTCATTTAAATCTTCATCTACACTATTATTTCCATACTGCACAAGGAATTTAGGTTATGTTTTACATATTTGTATGTCGATTACCATGCAAGAAAAGGCACGTCTTGTAATGAAAAATACATTTTTCACACTAATGCACAGTCAATATAAATAGATTATTTCGTCTTTTGTTTTTTAATTAATATACCGGAGTTTTGAAATAATTGAATAGTCAAACAGACAGGTATAATAAAATACACATTCACAAAAATTCCGATTGGAAGAAGAATGATACAAAGAAAAATTGAACAAATGGAAAAGTTCATACGGTGCTTAAAACGATGTGACAAAGGAATAGAACGAAAGAAATTTCATTTAAACCAATAAATTGAGTAAAAATAGGCATCGAAGTCATTTCGATAAAGATTTAACAATAAAAGAAATTATTGCACCTGACCAGGCATGGTTAAGCTTCTATCCTAACCATTATGACACGTAACCAGACTATGGAATACGACTTCCTTAACGCTATGTAGCATCACGCAAATTTCCGAAATCTTTTGCGTCAGTTACTTGCAAACGGAGGCCCACCTGGATGCAGGGTCTGATACGGGGAATCTTGTGTTACACTACCGCTTATTTGGTTTCAAAAAGTCGATCCCACCGCTGAAGAGCTCTCTTTGTTAGTTTTAAGAATAACAAACGGGACTTCTTGAAAGAACAGTAATGTCGCAGTCCAATAGAAACAACTAGCGGTGGCCCGTGCAAACTTGAAAAACGAGTCTAGCAAAGGCAAAGAAAAGTTAACTGTAGCAAGTAACTTGGCAACGCTACACACACGTTTAGACAACTGAACAACAACGACATAATAATAATAATAAGTTCACAGGAGAGCTTCTGTAAAGTTTCGAAGGTAGGTGACGAGGTACTGGCAAAGCTGTGAGGACGGGGCGTGGGTCGTGCTTGGGTAGCTCAGATGGTAGGTCCCGAGTTCGAGTCTCGGTCCGGCACCTAGTTTTAATCTGCCAGGAAGTTTCAATAATAATAATAATACGTCCAGTCATATTAATGTGACCAACTCCTGTTTCGTGTAAATACTCATAGACGCCAGGTGATAGCATTAGTATCTGATAGCATTAGTAGGTGATAGCATTAGAAGGTGATAGCATTAGTAGGGGGTGCGAGGTGCGAGGCTGGAAACAGTGAAGTCGTTGTCATAAAGCCTAAAAGGGCCGATTTATGTGCCGTCCAACAGGGCATAATCGTTGGCTTTCTTCCCAAGGGTAGAAGCATTTCCGAAACGGCAGAATCTGTAATCTTTTCAAATGCCACTGTATGTAAAGTAAACCGTGCGTGGCAAAATCTCGGTGTTCAAGTCCGGCTCCGAGGCAAGTGTGTTGGACTACGGGCAGTAGGGGACACAGGTGAGCGATAGCTGCAGATATGTGTGCTGGCGAATAGATGTGCAACTTTTGTACAGCTGACTGCCCAGACGAACCAAGGGCTGTCACCAATGATTCCTCAACAACGTATGGGCTTCCGCAGTAGGCACCTCGTTCCTGCACCCATGCTGACTGCTCTTCATTGGCGTTGAAAGCTTGCATTTGCACGCCGGTACCACAACTGAAAGTCCACTGAGTGCTACAGGTGGCCTCTCCATATTAATCACATTTTATGCTCCATCGGACAGATTTCCATTGGCGTGTAACGTCTGAAAGCAAACGCCCTGCAACCCTGAGGGAGCGTTATGGTGTGGGCAATGTTTTCGCGGCACTCCCTGGGCGATCTCGTTATTCTGAAAGGCACAATGGATCAACCCTAGAACGTACCTATCCTTGGAGACCATATCCACCCTTAGATGCACGTGTAACATAGCTCGCAGTGTATGTACGTGGTTCTGAAAGCTCTAGGATGAATGATACAAGACTACTGACAAATTTTTATGAGTAAATTTAAACGGGTATGGTAATATACATGGGGTGAATGAAAAGTACTGGCAGTTCGGTTATAATTCGTGCGAGACTTCATTGACTAAAATTCACTTTATTACATTTCCGTCTCGCGTCTCGATCACTTTCCACACCCACATGAAAGATGTCATACACTGTCAGTGCATCCATCTGTGATGATGTCTCGCTAGGACCGCCATAGGCTGTCTTATCATTTGCTGTAACGCGTGCCACGAAATACTTCGTTCATTTGGGCGATCAGGTCATATTTGGGGGGACTCTACAGGATGAATACGGTGATGTTGCAGTATGTCCCGCTGCCACATACGCGGAGCTCCTACACAGGGCTCGTCGTTTAGCGTCGTGCATTGTTGTGAAAGTTGGTGGAATGCAGCGCCGGAAGGAAAGATTGTTGCGCGCTCCGACCACGTGCCATTTCATTCTTGACCCGAGCACGTTTTTCGTGTTCCCCAAACATACTATTAAGGCACTTGAGCTAGCCTCTCCAACTTTGAGACAGTACACACCGCAACTGACTCAAACACGACCTATGCCGCTGACTTTACTACTTCAGCCCACCATCTACTAGCAACAGAAAGCGTGCGTACCAAATGACTCACATCCTTCATGTTACGGCATTGTGCTACTACTTTTTATCCAACACATGGAAAGACGCATGCGTGAGTACTTGTTATCTCCCATCTTGGTAGTGGCCTAATTATTGGGAGGTTTTGAAGTGCGTTATCTGTACCGGGTGTATCAAAAACAATCATCCGATCTGGGCCGTCTGTATTTCTGAAACTAAGAAACATATACATTGAATTTTGTTTTTAAATGAATTGAAACTGAAAAAGTTTTTTTCCATCGGTGTTCAATATGCATCCTTGAGATGCACAGAATGTGTCAATGCGGTGTTCAAATTGTAACTACACTGCAGCAAACATGTCTTGAGTTACAGTTTCCACAGGTGCTGTTATGCAATGTCCCAGTTCATTTATTGCTGTTGGTAACGTAGGTACATAAAGAGTCTGTTACAAAACCATACATATATAATCGCATATAGTCGGGTACGGTGACCTTGGAGTCCAGTAATCTAAGGCTGAGTCATTTAGTCCAGTGTGACCGATCCATCGTTCAGTAATCGTTTGATTTAGAAATTCCCGCGCTTCCAGATGCCACTGTCGCGGTGCCACATCCCATTGGTAAATGAAGTCGTTCGAATCAAACTGTGGGAAAAGAAAGTTTTCAAGCATATCGGGATATATGCTTCCTATAGCAGTGTTTCCGGCAAAGAATAATGAATCATACACCTTTTCCCGTTAAACTGCACAAAACACATTAAATTTAGGAGAATCTATTTTATGTTGTACAATTTCATGTGGTTGTGCCGTACCTCATATTGTCACATTATGACAGTTCACCTTTCCGTATAAATGGAATGTGGCCTCGCCACTAAACACTGACTGTGGGAGAAAACAGCCATCCTCCACCTTGCCGAGAGTGAAATTATGGAACTTCACACGATGTTATCACCCTCACGAAGAGCTCGCAGCAGCTGAATTTAATATTATTTTATGGTTAAACATCGACGCACAGACGCCAGACGGACATCGGGGGCGTGCTGAGCTGTCGAGCTGCACGGCGAACGGATTTCTGCGGACCCCTCGTGAAACTGTGGCGGATGCGTTCGACGCCTGTGTCAGGCACTCGGGGACGGCCCGGCGATTCGCCTTCCCGCAAACATTCTGTTTCTTTTAATCGTTGATGCCATCGTCTAATGCTCTGTGCTGTAGGAGGATTCGCACCGTACCTTGTACGAAAGTCACGCCGAACACTTGTTACTGCCCACACTGCGCAAAATGCAGAACACAAAACGCTCTCTGTCGTCACGACAGCAGTTTTACTAGGACTGAAATGGGCGGACAGTGATGCTGCCAAGCGGTGACCATGTAAAGCCCGAGGGTTTGCTCTTTCCAGCAGTACGCTATTCACGCACATATGTCGACTAACATAATAGTAACTTTTTTTTTTAATCGGTTGGTTCTTTTTGATACACCCCGTATATTTACACTCTAAACCGTACCACCAAGAAATTACCCCAGTATGAAGGAAATCGGTAGATGTGATGTACGTGTAGAGGCAAACAAATGATAACAATTGCAGGAAAATTGGGTGATTCATTCAGGAGAAAGTCATAACGCGTTGGTCCACCTCTGGCCCTTAAGCAACCAGCTATTCGGCTTGATCTTGATTGATAAAGTTGGTGGATGTCCTCCCGACGGATGTCGTACCATATTCAGTTCAGTTGATTCGTTACATCGTCAAAATCCCGACCTGGTTGCAAGATGCTGCCCATATTTCTCCAAAATTGGGGAGAGAGGCGGCGATCTTGCTCGCCAGTGTATTGTCTGGTACGTACACACAGATGAAACTCTCACCATGTGTGGTGCGTAAAATATCGTCGACACTGAAAGCGTTCCCAGCAGGGTTTAACCACTCGTAAAGACAAAAGTGGGCATACCGCATATTCAAGTCCACTACTAGGTGTCTGGATACTTTTGATCGGATAGTGTATTTCAGAATGTTAGCAGTGGCCAGAAGTTGGGATATTTGGCTTACCGCTTAAGGCTGGTGCGGGGCGCGTCAAGATACCTCTAAAAATAGACACATCGCAGCATTAGAGAAAAATGTCCAGCAAAGTAGCTGTGTTGCGCTCTCTACCTACAGTTGTTCTCGTGGGCGTCAGAACCGCCGTAGCCAAGACGCCCCCTGGGTTTTATACTGCGGACACCGTAGTCGCGCCTGATGAGCTCTCAGAAATTAGAAATGTATTCGCAAATTTCAATTATGGTGGGACAACAACTGTACAATATACCGTAAACATGCAGGATGTTCCGAAATCCCCGTTACAGACTTTTAGTGTAGAGGGGGACTGAGTACATAATAATCCTATTCTGAATTGGAACCCATCTCCTGTAGCGAACCGTTTCCTCGCCACAGCCATTTGAAAACATGTTGGCAGCGCGACCACTTGTACAAGTAAGTTGTTAGGTGTGACCCAGTACATCAATAGTTCCACAATTCCACTCATTAAAAGGAAACTTAATAAGTTTTCAGAAACACTGTTCTTTAGAATACGGCCTTTTCCAAATCGGGTGCGCTGCGTGTCTTTGAAGCACTACAGTCACCCCTGCTGACGGTGAACGCACCATTTTCTCAAAGTCGTTGCGCAGTTGTGGAGAAAAGCGTATGCCATGAAGTCGGACGCTGCGGAGAACGAGCTTCGCCATACAGAAGGATCATGTCGGTGTATTCGGCAGACGTGCACTCCGCAATGTTGCTCTAATACTGACAGACACGTGAGTGACGCACGAGCCATGTCAGAGTGGTGGGACAGACGGTAAATGACATCCGACGTAAGCACCTCCCCCCAACCCCTGCACCACCCACAATGGCTACCCTGTTGCATACCCACCTAGCAAGCATGTATTCAAACGGCTGTAGCACGGAAAGTATACGTTTCCGTACGTGGGTTCCAATTTAAAATATTGTCGCTTAGTTCCCTCTAAAACTGCTAGAATTTAGGAAAGTTCTGTATCTGTCCAGTAAACTGTACAGCTGGTATCGTACCACACTCGAAATATCCACATATGTTTCAGGATTTCGGTGTTATGGCTCTTTGCAGAAACATTACTGAGTTTTCCTGTATATTGTTATCATAAAAGCCAAGTACCGTTTCTGTCTCCATACCATAAAGCATAAGTACCATTTATATCATTTCAAGCACTATTTCAGTTGCTAAGTTTTAGGAAAAAATATTTGTATCATTCTCAAAATATCGGAGAGAAGCGATATAGTTCCTACAAAGAACTTGAAGAAAATCATTTTGGGTACTAGGCCATGTCGTTATAAAACACCGAAAAACGAAAATACCGACATTTCGACCATCTTGTCAGCGATCCTCTTCAGGGCGAATAAATGCCAGGAAATTTCAAATCAGTGCACACTCCACTGCAAAGTGAGAGTCCAATTAGGGATCAACTTTTATTTCTTCTTCTTCACCTTTGATTAATTTCCCGAATTCCTCGTCCTTTTTATATGTTGCTGTCTTTATACAAGGTGTTTCACAATTCATGTTACACATTTCTAGAGCTTGCAGTTTTACTTGGAAACTGATGCCTGAAACGTCACCCAAGGACGCCGTGGAGCATCAAAGGTACAGGCGCTACCTCCGGTAAATGTATGTATATACAGGATGATCCGTGATTGTGTTACAAACTTTCTAGGATTATGTAAACAGACAAATGTATCGATTTGAGGTAAGGGCCCCTGTACCAGTAACAAACGTGTCGAAAGTTGTAAGTGAAAATCGTTATCCTACCTCTGACAGTGGAGTACAAGTACTGGTACTGTTGTTGCTAGGACTGTAGGGTAGGCAACTTTCAGAGACGGCAGTATAGACCAAAACAAGAAAAAATGTGCAGTAAACATGGACTCTAAACTGCATGCTTCTGGAGCTATAAGCACTTGTTCAATAGTGGAGATGGGTTTCACGCTATCGAAGATGAACAAGTGCTCATGGTTCATGATGTATGCATTTTAGAGCCTATGTGTACTGCACATTGTTTTCTTCTTTCGTTCCATACCACCGCCTCTGAAAGTTTCCTGTGCTACATCTTATCCACAACGATACCGGTACATACTGTCAGAGATAACAGAAAGGTTTTCTGTTATAGTTTTCCGGTACAAGGACATAATCTCAAATTTATACCTTTATCCATCTGCATCATCTTAGAAAGTTTGTAACATCTTCGTGGGATCCCTCTATTTTTGTAGGCGCCGGTGCCTATAACTTGTAGCGTCGCTACATGACGTTTTCAAAAGTAGATTCCTATGTAAAACTTGATCAGTTAAGTCCCCTGTACAGCCCCGATTAGTGTGGAGCGTGACTTGTGAAACACCCTGTATATAGAATGAATAACATCAGGGAATGGACTAGAACGCTGTCTCACTCACTTCTCACGTATTTTTTCCTTTCTTTTATGTCCTTCAACTCGTACAGCTGCTGTCTCATTTCTGGTGGAGTTCTAAGTAATGTTTCGCTCGCTGTATTTTTTTCCTGGTAGCATCTTAAATTCAAACTGAATATTCTTGTCAACATTGTCAAAAGATTTTTCTGTATATAAAGATGTTATAAATATGGGTTCGCCGGCCGAAGTGGCCGTGCGGTTAAAGGCTCTGCAGTCTGGAACCGCAAGACCGCTACGGTCGCAGGTTCGAATCCTGCCTCGGGCATGGCTGTTTGTGATGTCCTTAGGTTAGTTAGGTTTAACTAGTTCTAAGTTCTAGGGGACTAATGACCTCAGCAGTTGAGTCCCATAGTGCTCAGAGCCATTTGAGCCAATATGGGTTCTGTTCCCTCCAAATTGATTTTCCTCTAGATCAGCTTCTGTAAGGTGCTCCATTCCTCTGTAAATAGTTTGTATCAGTATTTTCAGCTAGGAGTTATCATAGTGGTGGTTTGGCAGTATTCGCACTGACCACGATTTGCCTTATTTGGTTTTGGTGCTATTACGTCTCTCGTTTAGTGTGAGGATTTAGCGGTTATTTCAGCTGGCGTAGACCTTCAGGAGTGAAGCAGCAAATCCCGGCAGAGTGAGTCGCCGCGAGTTCCGGTACAGCCCTCTGGTAGCGAAGCCCTGCGCTATAGACGACTGACTGTGTGAGGGACTAGTAGCGACACCTAGCAGCGATGTGATGAATAGGAAAATAGTATTGCTAAAAGTTTTATCCACGCCTTCTAGCATTTGGAATGGAGATATGGCACGGAATTTATTAGCAAAAGAAAACAGCCATAGTAGCAGTCTCTCTCTTGCAATTCAACGTCAATGATACAATAGTACGACAATAATAGACCAACTGAATCTGTAGAGGTAGTAATATAATTTCTTTTCTGACCTGCAAGAAACTTTCATATAAAGCTGAGCCTGAGTGGTTGTCATGTAACTACCACCAGAAATATTATATGAAACATGTAGACCTGTCAGTAAAGTCGTCCAGAAATTCGTTTTTTAAATGTCATCGGTTTATTTTAGCATTCAGCTCACATAAAACCAGGAGAATTATCCTCTTTCATGCAAAGAAAGAGTTTATCTCATTAGTGACCTGTGTCCTATCATAATCTCACTTTGACACTTGAATAATTTGAAGAAAAAAAGTCTGTGTTTGTTTTGAAAATACAATTAGTGACAATATACATTTATATAAGGCATTGAGTGTGAACTGCTACGAAACGATTTCTGTTACAGAATTTATTTATTATCATATAATCAATCAGGATACTAAAAAGAAAAGGCAGAGTGAGACACCTGAATTTTTTTTTTCCGCTGTTCGATTGTGCGATGGTCTTGATATAATGTTTTGCATTTCTTTTGACATAGAAATAATTGATCCTGTTTTAGCACTGAGAATGTGCTAAGTAAATATGTTATAAATGTATCAGTATTGAAGTCAAACTTATTTTTCTAATTACTGATTGTTAACTACAAGAAAAACAGAAGCTGTTTTGGTATTTATCTTAGCAGCATTTAGCACAAAAACGAAAATAAAACGTATTAGTTTTTTTAGTAAGGATTTTATTTCATTGTTGTAATCCTACAAATGTTTATGATACTATGCAGTTTCTTTTGACAGTGAGATATATTATGTAGAATGTACCCTGAAAATATATGTAGATCTGGTCTGGTGAAGAAAGTGTGCGTATTAAAATTTAAAATAAGTGTTTGCAGCAGCATAATCAGGTTTAGTTTGTAGTGTGGGAGTGAGCTCCACGTGGGATCCGAAGCACGGACCCCACGGGGGTGCCCGGCATGCGCCACATGCCAGGGCAGAGGTGGAGGCTAGTGTTCGATAGTCTGAAAATTCCAGCGCCGGCCGGGGATAGAACCCCGGCCCGGCTGGGGCGAATAGCCCCAGCCGAGGCGCTGGAACGTTCCAGACCCCTTACCACTAGACCACCGGGGACCCCGGCCGTTTCTTGCTCTGAACTCGATCTGGTAGTCGTGTCGCAGTACAGCACTGCCTGTTGTCGGCTGTGTTTACATCGGACGCTGAGTGGCGGACTCTGGCCGGCGACATTTGAACGCCGTGAGGGGGGAAGTGTTTACCTCCGATTGCTAGCTGTCCCGTTTTATTGCGTGGCTGTAGTTGCTTTACAGTTATCAGACATTTGAAATCAGCCTTTGCGAATGTATGCAGTCGACACTTGTTAATCGTTTGTTTCAACCTGTTCCCAAATGCCTCGAGAAAACCGAAGAAACTTCTTCACTAATCGAGGCGACTGTCATAGCAGAACGATCCGCAGACATTCTATAATTACAAGTCAACGCCTAGCTTACACCGGATAATTCTATTTGTTTCATCAGTTGTTCAGGTAATTATACCGTCATTGAGCACCTTGTGACAGGCATCTGTTTTTAACAATGCACGAAATACCACAGCATATTAATCAGTTGCAAATAAATGCCTGTGTGTGCAGTTCAGGTCTGCGCCGTAGATTTTTTGTGAAAACGTTGGGATAAAATCGTAAGATGTGTTTCATATTAATATGTAATTTAATTATCAATATCTTTAATACAGTGGTCACACGGTTACTCACAATTTTGGACCTTCAGTGGCCGGTGTACGATATAGCCTTTGACTACGTTATCGCGTCGCGCCGTTTCCTCCTTTTTTTTCCGACTCTGCGGGAGCTGTCGCATTCGCTCAGCGTTGCACTTTTTAGGCTTCTGGGAGGGCTTTTCTCGCGTTTTCTGTAATTTAGAGCATATTTACAAGTCCCGTGAGACGAACTCCTCCTTTGTGTCATAGGTTTAAACTCAATATAGATTTTCGCTTATATTCCGGCGAATATTTTTATTTTCTATTCCGGCGCTCCCGAAGCTGTTCATCGCAATGACACCCAAATCAGTATCCTAGATTACAGCTACACCAGTTCATAACTTTACACAAAGATGATTTGTAAAAATGACGCGCATATGCCTACACTGGTAGGATGACAACACAGGCAATAAGCGACAACCACGTACAGACGGCGTGGACTTAACCTTTGTTTGCGCACTGTCGGTCTCGTAGTTATTAGTGATTCAAATCTGACGCCACTTTGTCACACAAGAAACTTCGACCAAGAAGAAAGTAGACGTTTTCACGTTAGAATAACTTCCGGGAAGTTTTCTACTTTCGTAAAACAGAAACGAGTTTCCACGCTGTGGAATGCAACGAGAAGTAGCAGGTAACGAATTGTTTCGGGATTCCACCATCCATGCTGCAAACGATCATCGAGCGGAAAGATAATGTTGCTGATAAGTATCAAAAGGCGGGAGCAAGCAGACCGGGCGAGGCGAGTCCCCGCCTCTTGCTGAAAGCTTATGGAATTGCCTTACTCAATACAGGGTACAAAGGGTATTTGTCGGAGGTTATAGCTTAACGGAACGCTAAATCATTAACGGTTAGTCTGGGAACCGAAGTCTCAGATACAAATAAGGAGTGACACGCTAACTCCAAAGACATAAGGTAGTTTATAAGAAATTTAGTTCACAAAATGCATCCATTCGTAACAGTTTGTTCAGCATTGAAAAATGAATGAAGGTGAATTTATGTATTTCCGAACATTTGTGTGTGCCTTCCGTTTCAAATACAAAAGCAAATAACATGTAAGAAAACTGCTAATGCAATAGTAAAACAAAATCAAAATTTTATTTCGATTTTTGCTGATTTCATCTAGAATAAAGTCGAGTTAAATAGAATTAATTATTCGAACTTTTTCTTAGATCCTTTGAACTTCGAATTGTGCAAACTCGATTGTAACGGTCCCCTGACCTTCGAATTTTCTAGAGTCTGCAGTAATGTCTAAAAAGTAGAAACAAATCTTCTCGTGCTACTATCCACGTTGCAGTGGATGCTGATTTGGTTGTCCTTTTTAGTATATCAGTATGATTATAGAGTCCTAATCAACGTAAGCAACGCTGTTACGGTATAAACGTACGTTTATTTTTACGAAAGTTGCGTTAGAATGCGCTTCTGTCATGCATCCCCACTCCCTAAATCCGCCATCAGGCAAAAGAAAGTGAATACTCTTTCCTTTGTTTTTCACCCTTCATCGATGACAAGTGATGATGACTTGGCAGCAGAGACCTGTATAGCTTTAGTGAGTGCTCTCTGGCCGGCCTCCAACAACTGAATGCGATGTTCATTTTCATTATCTAGTAACTCGTATGTTTGAGCGATGATGTTTCGAATTCTGTCGGCAAACTGCTCGACAGATTCGTCTCGTCGCATTCGGAAACTGTGAAGCTGCTCTCTGTAAAATCTTATCGCGTTTTTACGTTTAAATCTCTGAACAACAACCGTTCTAAACTCATTGTAATCTTCTGTTTTCTCGCAAGTACACTCCGCGCTAAATAAATCTTGTGCTGCTCCTCGAATTCTTAATTTGACAACCACTAGCTTATCGGAATCTGACCACGATCCGAACAGGGCGGCACCTTCAAGTTTACGAAGAAATACCTTCACATCATTTTCGGGTTCCCCACTAAACACTGGTACTAACGGCAATAATGAAAAATTCTTTACTGTAGTTGTACCTGTACTGCACGAACTATCATTTGACAAGTCTTTCGCAATGTTACACTCGCTTCTTTCTGCTTTTAACTGCCGAATCTCTTCTTGCAGTTCATTAATAACAGGTTGTAGATCGACAACGTTACTCTGACTGGATTGCGACATTTCGTGTAATTTAACGCCAGTGAGTCAATCAAATGTAAAATAAAAATCCGTCACTGCCTTTGGTATTCTAGCCAAACTGGAATAGAGCAACCTGAATTCCAGCGTTGGGTGTCCCCGCGTAGTCGGAAAATGTTCGTGCTGCTGCTCTAAGTTCACGTTGTGCTGCACCTCTTCAGGACTGTGGATTTTTCCATAATTATCCCACTTCTGACTCCACTTCTATAAGGGTGTTGTTGCCCCGGATAATAATTAGACGAAATATTTGTAAGCTGTGGGTCCTCGAGGTACGGCAAAGACATGAACACGAGAAGTAAGTTTAAACAAAGGCTGATAATAAAACACGCTCGCTACGCGCACCCATTATCACTGTGTCTGACATCCTAATTATGGTCGTATCGAAAGGCTCCACTGTGAGCTAATGAAAGAGACACATTCGCGCCCGAGCTGGCGCTAGTTAGTTCGGCGCGCTGCGGCCAGAGGCTGACTTCCTGCGTCGCACTGCAGCTGGACACACGTGTACTGACCGAGCAAACTGTCAGCTGGCGAGCGCGTGTTAAGTACCGCACAGCAGCGTGCAACCCGTACACACTTACAATGTCGTGTTTGCAAAGATGGGCGTCGGGAGTGAAGTGGCGCATCGTGCAGCCTATTGCGCACAATTTGAGTCGTAACACGACGTCCTGAGGCTGCACGAAAAGCATTATTGAACACGGTGGCGTTGCTGTCAGAGTATTGACCGTCTAGGCACGGTTGAACTACAGACAACTCTAGCCGTGTACCTCCTTCCTGGTGGAATGACTGGAACTGATCGGCTGTCGGACCCCATCCTTCTACTAGACGCTGCTCATGCGTGGCTGTTTACATCTTTGGGCGGGTTTAGTGACATCTCTGAACAATCAGAGAGACTGTGTCTCTGATACAATATCCGCAGTCAACGTCTATCTTCAGGAGTTCTGGTACATGAGGTGATGCAAAACTTTTTTTGATGTGTGTATGAACTTTAGCAGGAACGCGACCTACGGCGCCCCAAATCGTCACTGAACCCCTCCATGTTTCACTCTTTGGATGTAAAGTAGGCCGGAGGTTGGGAACAGTGTAAACGAGATTCATTCGACCCGAGGACTTTTTCCCCGTTACTTCATAGTTCAGCTTTTATGACCTATGTGCCTAGCCGGTCAGAGTGTCCCATCGGTTCTAGGCGCTACAGTCTGGAACCGCGCGACCGCTATGGTCGCAGGTTCGAATCCTGCCTCGGGCATGGATGTGTGTGATGTCCTTAGGTTAGTTAGCTTCTGAGGTCATCAGTCCCCTAGAACGTAAACCTAAGTCCCATAGCGCTCAGAGCCATTTGAAACTATGTGCCACGATTTCCTTTTGCGCTTCATGGGTAAGTGGTTTTGGAATTCCATCCCGCCCTGTTATTCATTGTTTCTGGACCGCCCTTCGTGTTGTTTTGATGCTGATGGTGTTCGCAAGTGCGACATTCAGTTCTGCAGTGGCTTTCGTGGCTATAGTCCTCTTATTTATCGTCATTATGCGAGATGCTTACAATAGTTCCCATAATGAAACTTCGTCTCGAAACCTCTCAGAAAAGCCAAAGAGATTCTCCTCGTATGTAAAGTATGCTAGCTGTAAGACAGAATCAGTGCCTTCTCTGCGCACTATCAATGGAAATACAATCGATGACAGTGCTGTTAAAGTAGGGTTACTAAACACATCCTTCCCAAATTCGTTCACCAAAGAAGACGAAGTAAATACTCCAGTATTCGAATCGAGAACAGCTGCCTATGTAAGTAACTTAACATCAGATATCCTCGGTTTAGCGAAGCAAATTGTGTTCCACTCACGTTCCTTTCAGAGTATGCTAATATAATAGTTCCATACTTACCAATCACATACAACCACTCTCTCGATGTAATGTCTGTACTCAAAGACTGGAAAGTTGCACAGGTCAGATCAATACTAAAGAAAGGCAGTAGGAGTAGTGCACTAAATTACAGGTCCTTGTATTAACGTCGATATGCAGCAGCATTTTCGAATGTGTATTGTGTTCGAACAACATGAATTACCTCCCAGAAAAGGGTCGATTGGCACATTGTCAACACGGATTTAGACATTTTTCTTATGAAACACAACCAGCTCTTCAACCACACCAAGTGCTGAGCACTATTGTAAAGGATTTCAAACTGATTCCGTAGTTCTAGATTTCCAAGTAGGCTTTTGACGCCGTACGTCACAAGCGGCTTGTAGTGAAATTGCGTGTTTATGGAATATCGTTTGTTATGCAACTGGATTCGCGATCTACTGTCAGAGACGTCACAGCTCATAGTAACTGACGGAAAATCATCGATCAAACAGAAGTGATTTCTGGCGTTCCCCAAGGTAAGTGTTATGGACCCCCGGCTGTACCTTTTCCACATAAACGATTTAGGAGACAATCTGAGCAGCCGTCTTAGCTTGTTTGCACTCATGCTGTCGTTTATTACCTAGCAAAATCTCCAGAAAAACAAAAAAATTGGAGAACGATATAGAAAAATTATCTATGTGGTGCGAAAATTGGCAAATAATGAAAATTGCGAGGTCATGCACGTGAGTGCTAAAAGGAATCCGTTAAACTTCGGTTATGCGATAAATCAATCAAATCTAAAGGCCTAAAATTCAACAAAATACCTAGGAAACACAATTTCGAACCAATTAAATTGGAAAGAACACATAGAAAATGTTGTGGGGAAGGCAAACCAAAGACTGCGTTTTATTGGCACAAAACTTAGAAGATGCAACAGGTGTAGTAGAGAGACTGCCTACAGTATGCTTGTCCGCCCTCTTTTGGAATACTGCTGCGCGGTTTGGAATCCTTACCGGACAGGATTAATGGAGTACGGGACTTAGGGCGGACGTCATTACAATAATGGCGTTCCTGGTTGCGGCGGGATGTTCTCACGAAATTTCATTCACCAACTTTCTTCTCCGAATGCGAAAATATTTTGTTGACGCCGACCTACGCAGGGAGAAACGATCAACATAATAGAATGAGGGAAATCAGAGCTCGCACGGACAGATACGGGTGTTCGTTCCTTCCGCGCGCTGTTTAGGACTGGAATTATAGACAATTATTGCGAAGGTAATTCGATGAACCCTCTGCCAGGCATTTCCGCTGGCATGGTTACAAAAGCACGCACCAACAGTTTGCCATCGTTCGAATTCAGTCAGCTACGTCATAATGCACTGTTGTGACCACGGCTAACACTTGCAACGAATTAGGGACATCGACCACGTACGGCACCTGTGCAAATACAACAGCGCAATCGGCATGCTTGGCTGGCATCCTTATTTATGTCCAAGCATGTATTTCTCATTGTCATATATAATTATAAACGAAAAAATAATTAACAATATTAGGTTCGCAGACGGCGCTTGTCGCCGCAAATGATCTACCTCCGCATCAACACATAATAGAAAATTCGTGGGGGTGATTTTGTTCCGTCATTGGAACTACATAAATGCGTGATTTTTTTCACCCGACGCGTTTCGCTTTATTGAGGTAAAGCATCAACAATGGTGGTGATTTTCGCTTACATCGGAAAATGCCGTATACTAGCACATCGTCCTTATTCTAAGTTAGATACTGATAATTTTGGTCTAATATTTAGTTGTTCTGCACCACTATGCATTTCTTATGTTTTCACAACAAACTTTTATGCATACCATTGTATTCTGTTTGTTTCTGTACTTCACAGTACAAAAACAAACAGAATACAGTGGGTGGTGTGCATAAAAATGTGTTGTGAAAACATAAAAAAATTCGTAGTGCTGCACAACAACTAAATATTAGACCAAAACTATCACTTTCTAACGCAGAAAAACGACAATTTGCTAGCAGATGGCATTTCGCGATGTAAGCGAGAAATCAAACGAAAATCATCAACAGTGATGAAGCTTTACCTCAATAAAGCGAAACGCGTCTGAAAGAAAATCACACATTTCTGTAGTTGCAACGACAGATGAAAAATATCCTCAAGAATTGTAAAGCAACTACGGACACTATGGCTATACAAATGAAGTACGTAATAGACAATGTCCACTGCAGGGACCAGTTTGACCTGTTTAACAAGTTGTACCCTACGGACTATAAGACACACCTTAATATTTAAGCAATTTTAAGAAAAGAACATTTTTACAATTTTTATTATTAGATTGCAAATCTGGACAAAAAAAGGTTTGGTTTATGAAACCGAACTGACCTTTAAAATCCCTGAAAATAGTCATCTGAACTTACTTCTTCATCGTCATCGTTGTCGTCCTGACCATATATGAAATCGTTTTCAACTGCCATCGAGAGCATAACTTACGCCGCACTTCTAAAAGATTTAACAGTGATGCCTCCTGTCACTCTAGACCACGACTGTTTTATGCACCGACACACTTTATTTAATGTAGGCCGTTTTAAAGCTACCTTCGGCCTGAATTCATGTTAGGTTTCATCCATCATCCATTTGTCTCATCCTTCTCTCCTACCCTCTTTCAATGGTATAGTTATCGCGACATCAAGAGATAGCAATTGTGAAGTAAGTCCTCCCGCAATAACAGCAAACACTGTGTTTCTCTGTCTCAAAGTTTTTCAAATGACTGCTAAAGTGATCTAGCACAAGAAGACCACTCTTCTCTCACACACTCAGTCAGTCCACAATTTCATACCAGCCTCGTCCATCCAACCATTGTCATGTACGTGAACAGCATCAACACCTGGCAGTATTTCAGAAAGTTTTGGCATTGTTTTGGGCTCGAAAGTGGTCATTGGATTAAGTTTAGTACCGCATGGACAGCAGTGTAGTTCATTTTTTTCATGTCCACTTGTTTTAATACCTTTCATGGCAAAATTTCTGTTACTCGACACATCTAATGTCACAGGAGTTTTGTCTAATGTTGCCAGGTTTCCCGCGGCATCGAATATGTGGCCATTTTTAAGACTAGTGGGAATTTTAAATCAAACACTGGACATTTTTATATTCATTTCGAGTATAAGACGCACCTGAATTTTGGAGGCAGTTTTTCGAATAAAAATATGCGTCTTATAGTCCGTAAAATACGGTAGTCCTCTCTCAGAGAAGAATACAGGTGATCTCGTCAACAAATGTAAATTAGTTGTTCGGTGTTTCCTCCTAGAAGAATTTGGGCACTATGATGTATGAGCAATGTGCCTGTAAGAAAGGGATCAGATCTAGAATAAAGCAAGATAGATTGTTCGTTAGTATGAAAAAACTATTCGTAAGGTCGGATCTTGGTTAACAACTGAGAATGAAAACAATTCGCTGCCACGTGTTCTCCACATCTCTCTATGGATGCGAAACTTGGACCCTTGGCCAATGTCTAGAGAAAAAATTTAACGCTTTTGAAATGTATCTGTATCACTGCCCCTTACCTTGGCTGTTGAAAACCTGAGTCGAAGCAGAACCTATACTTTCGAATAAGTGATCGTTTATTTCCTCGCAAGGAATCAGCGATGTATTTTTATCGATGTAGCGCTCCAACAACGGGCTGTACTTCGACATTCCAGAGGCATTGTTTGCACAATTTTTGGATCTTCGTAATATGTACAGTACTGAGAAACAAAAACAGCATCCACTTTGAACGTGTTCAAAAATTTTGGAAAATCAAACCAGTTATATAAATCTTATTTCGTCTTAAAACAAGGCATATAAACTTTCATTCATAAAATTTAAGACGAGAGCCGAGGAGTATGATGAGAATTCGGCAGTGGATAGCATAGAGGTGTATCCATGGGCGTGATTAAGGATAAATATAGCGATTTACAGAATCCACGCACTCGGTGTAGTTCCTTAAGATAAGAGGTGTAAGAAAGTGGGAAAAGGATATAAGAGGCAATAAGTATAATGAAACGAAACAAGGTAGATTTACATACCCGTGACACATTGCTGATTACATGCGATGTCCCAAGCGAAAAAATTACGTCTGTTAGATGGATAGGTATGCAAGAGTTTTGAGGAGTCAAACTGGACCATAATTACTACCTGGATATTCATACTTTTTACTTTTCTTACAGTTCAGAACATTAGAGTCTGTATATTGAGCAATCTGTAACGGAAACAAAGGAGAATGAGGATCAGAAATCGGGGAGAAAACTTGAAGGTCTGATGTTGAGGTTACAATTCTGGCAGGCGGCAAAGGACTGGGAACAGCAGCTGAAAATCAAAAAAAGTAAAAGGAGGTCTATGGACGACGATAGTTTCCATTGGAGAAACCCTGCCGTAATGGCGTCAAAGGCGCATTGGCGGTATGTACACTCACATCACTGTACGTGAAATAACCATACGTCATTTCCCAAGGTGTTAGTTCCCTGACAAAAATTCGTGTTGCACTACACATTCTTATTTTTTACTCCATGCCGAGGATCTTCAGAACTCCAAGATTGATTGGTCTGTGAATTCATATACCAGAAACACGCAGGCATGCTTCACCTACCTAATAGCCGGTATGTGCACCTTTGGCACGGATAAAGGCGGCGACGCATCGTGTGCTGGAAGCAGTGAGGCCTTCGCAGGTCGCTGGAGGGAGCTGGCACCACACCTGACGCCCAAGTCACCAAATTCCAGGGAAGGACGCGATGAGCTCTGACGCCACGTTCAACCACATGTCAGATGTTTTCCATTGGGTTCAGATCTGGTTGGGTGTCAACACATCAAATGGAACTCGACACTGTTTTCCTCGAACTACTCCGCCATATTTCTGGCCTGTGACGTGGAGTGTTATCTTGTTGAAAAATGCCACTGCTGTTGGGAATCATGACCGTCACGAAGGGGTGTACGATGCTTCTTGGCCGTCATGGTGCCCTGCACGAGCTCTACTGGATCCGTGGATGACCACGTGAATGTTCCCCAGAGCATAATGGAGCTTGTCTTCGTACCACAGTATGGGTGTCAAAGAGCTGTCCCCCTGGATGAGGAAGGATTCGTGCACTTCCATGGGCACGAAGAAAACGCTGTCGGGACTAATCAGACCGTGCAACGCTATGCCAATGCGTCCAGTGCCGATGGTCACGTGGGCATTTCAGTCGTAGTTGCCTATGTCATGGCGTTAACACTGGCAAATGCACGGGTCGTCGGCTGCGGAGGCCCATAGTTCGGTGTACTCTTTGTACCACATGTCACATGTTTTCGATTGGGTTCAGATCTGGTGGGGGGTCAACACATCAAATGGAACTCGACACTGTTTTCCTCGAATTACTCCGCCATATTTCTGGCCTGTGCCGTGGAGTGTTATCTTGTTGAAAAATGCCACTGCTGTTGGGGATCATGACCGTCACGAAGGGGTGTACGATGCTTCTTGGCCGTCATGGTGCCCTGCACGAGATCTACTGGATCCGTGGATGACCACGTGAATGTTCCCCAGAGCATAATGGAGCTTGTCTTCGTACCACAGTATGGGTGTCAAAGAGCTGTCCCCCTGGATGAGATAGGATTCGTGCACTTCCATTGGCACGAAGAAAACGCTATCGGGACTAATCAGACCGTGCAACGCTATGCCAATGCGTCCAGTGCCGATGGTCACGTGGGCAATTCAGTCGTAGTTGCCTATGTCATGGTGTTAACACTGGCAAATGCACGGGTCGTCGGCTGCGGAGGCCCATAGTTCGGTGTACTCTTTGTTCAGACGCACTTGTACCCTGACCAACATCAAAGTTTTAAAATGTTCCTTTTCAGAGGAAAATCCAGGAGAATTGCTCCAGCTTAATCCTCGTACCACTGAAAAGATGGATGAAGTAGTTATTAGCGCCTGCGGTGTTGAGAAACAGCTGAAATCGTTAAAATTGAACAAAGCTGCATGGTCCGATGGAATGAGTGTCAGATTATATACTGAATGTACAGTGGTGTTAGAAGAAGGAGGTAACTGAAATCTATCGTAGATCCCTCGAACAAAAAACCACGCCCCGTTCTTGGAAAAAGGCACAGGTCACACCCCTCTACGAGAAGGATAGTAGAACTGATCCACAATGACGAATCTAGTCACATGACTGAGACGATATTCCATAAGCGCGCAATCTCACTGCAAGCCGCTTGTGAGGTACAGCGTCAAAAGCCTTCTGGAAACCTAGACATACGGAATTAGACAAAAGTCCCTTGCAGCAGTGCTCAGCACTTGTTGTGGTTGAACAGCTAGTTGTGTTTCACCGTGTTGACTGTGCCAATAGACCGTTTTCTTGGAAAAACAAAGTACGTTCCAAAATCGTGATGCATCTCAGTGCAAACCAGCATGGATTTCGAAAACATCGATCATGTGAAATCCAACTGCTCACATGACATACAGAAAGCTTTGGATCGATGCAATCAGGTAGATGCAGCATTTCTTGTTTTCCGAAAAGCATTTGACTCAGCACCACACCTAAACTTATTGTCAAAAGTTTGATCATATTTAGGGGGTGGAGGGGATCGAGTGAAATTTGTGACTTGGCTTAGGATTTTTTGGTAGTGAGGACAGCATGTTATCTTGGATGTCATAGTCAGTCGTTGAAGTAAGTTAGGGTGTGTCCTAGGGAAATGTGTTGGGACCCTTGCTGTTCATTTTGTATGTTAATGACGTTGCAGACAATATCAATAGTAAAATCAGGCTTTTTGCACAAGATGCAGTTATCTATAATGAAGTAGTATCTGAGAGCAGGTGCATAAATATTCAGTCAGATGTTGAAAAGATTTCAAAGTGGTGCAAAGATTGTCAACTTGCTTTAAAGCTTCAGAAATCAAAGCTGCGCTCTCCACAAAACGAAAAAAGCGTAGTAACCTGTGACTATAACAACAGTGAGACACTGATGGAATCTGCCAATTCATACAAATGCCTGGGTGTAACACTTTGGGGCGATATGAAATGGAACGATCACAGAGACCCAGTCGTGGGCAGGGCAGGTATCCTACTGCGGAAGTGCAGTCTGTCTACAAAGGAGGTTGCTTATAAATTAGTACTACGACCTATTCTAGAATATTGCTTAAGTGTGTGGGACCTGTAACAGATGATACTGAACATACACAGAGAAGGACAGCACGAATGGTCACAGGTTTCTTCGATTCGTGGGAAAGCGTCATAGAGGTGTTGAAGAAATTGAACTGGCTGACTCTTCCAGGTAGGCATAAACTTGAGAGTTATCTGAATGAATAAAAATATAGCAACTGACGTACTGTTTCTGATTGTAAGCTCTGAGCTGTAATAATAAATCAACTGTCGCAATGAGAAGGCAAAGCTGCATTGTAATAATAATAATTAATTGTCCTAATGAAAAGGGAGTCTTTCATATTGTAAACGTTAGTAATCTGACTGCAAGAATTTTGAACAGTATAAACTGTCTGAATAACTTTGACATGAAACCTAGAGTAATTGGGTTTGCAAAATGAATCACGAAAACTGTCTCTGAATAACATAAGTTGGCCCTGTTTGAATAAATAAAAAAAACCATAATTTTTCTCCTTACCTCTATTCTGCGCAAATCTGGATAACGTATTGCAATACTGCTCTGTCTTGCGCGCCACTGTGCTAAAGCTGCAGATTACTGTACCCACACAGAGACACTCGAAAGGTACAATGAGTTCTCCGTTAACTGAAGATGGAACTGTTTATCGAATATACCAGGTTGTATGATCCATTAAAAAGAACTGTAAGACAAAGATTGGTAAGAAAATGAAATATGCGCATAAATGACCACACTCAAATTTTTTTTGTATCCTGTGAAACAGTGCTAAGGACATATTTTTGATTTAATGAACTTCTTAACATACGAACAATATTCCTTCCTATCTCGCAAATCTTGCAACTTTCAGTACAATAACTAACTTTGTTCGATGACGCAATTATAGTAAAAGAAAAAGTGACAACATTATTATCTCTACCTTGGACATACCATTACACTTGCTGCTTCACGTGTTGATTGAACAAATTGAAACATATTATTGCCATTGCTTCCTCTTTGTAACACAACAATGTCTGCATCCTTACTCAAACACTGCTGAACTGTGACTGCCTGTCTCTACCAGAGCTTAACGCTGTCTGCTACACTGCGCCCTCCCGCAGCTCAGACTTCTGCGATGCAGATACCAAAATTATACGTGACACCTATCAAACTATCCCGAGAAATCCTATTTACAGAGTTTCAAGAACTGGCTTCAAGTGATGACTCCAGGAATATATCACGACCGCCTGCGTGCCCCTCCCACAGAGATGGTGAAGACAAGATTAGAGTACCTAAAGCACGCACAGATGCATTTAAACAGTCACTATGCAAGTGCTCCTTCCGCAGATAGAGTGGGAAATATCCCTAATAACTAGTACGGTGGGACGTATCCTCTGCCATGCACCTCAGGATGTTTGCTGAGTATAGATGTACTTGTGCTCGTACCTTCGTTATTACAACCATGTTCGATAATTGTATCCGTCTTGAAATGTAAAAATATAAATTTTATCAAATGTAAAAGTGTTTCATTTTCGATGTTCCACCCGCAAAGGCAGGGGGTAGTGTCTTTTGAGGCGGCCTAATAGCACTTTTGCCTTGTAAAAATATGCTCTCTAGCAGTGTTTGCTTACGTCCACCACATACAGCGTACTGATGCTATTTACTTGTGCTCCTGTGTTGCAGTTCGCAAAGAGAACGAGGAGTACTTGAGCGCCATAGGCAGGGACGACTCAGGGATGTCCAGTGCGGGCCAAAACGCCACGTCTGGCCCCCCGCCGTTGCTGTTGGACAACCCGTGAGGTGAGTCACAGCAGTTGATACCGACATCTTTATTTATTCGTTCTCCATTTACAAAGGCATTCATCACACACTTTATTAACTAAAATATTCTGTGAAATCTGTACTGAGATACAATATTCTTTATATATAATACTGTACAAAATCACAAATATTCTTGAGACAGGGGAGTCTATGTATGTCCTTCGTGAGACCATCGCAGCCATACCTTTCACACAAAACTCACACTCAGGACTGTCGCACAGGCCCAATTTGTTTTTCAGTTGCTTATACCTTGCCAACACACGCCGTGACACGGTCAAAGGTCGCCACAATTTCCTCAGGAGGTTGACTTCATCGATATTTTTTTTTTTAGTCCTCTACCAAGTATTTGTTCGTATGTCCACTTACAGTCCATAGTTCATAGAGTCGAAGCATTGCAGTTCTTCGTCGATCTTCCGAAGGTGACAAAGTTTGTTTGTGGATGCTAGGTCGGTGTATAAGGAGTTGTGGGTTGTCTAGGATTTTCTGTAAAATCTTGTGGCTGACTGTGATCACCTAATTTCATGGGTTCTATGTTTCTAGAACGGGGAGCCAGGCCAGATGGGGTGGTCCTGACCGTTCCAGAGTCTATCGTACATTTGCACTTTTATGTGTGTACATCTCGACCACATTTGCGAACATTGAAACAAGATTGCCTTAAGAACTCAGGTCAAGGAAATTGGATCAGTGGTTCCACTGACTGCTTGTGTTTAGTCTGAGTTCATCATAACCTTCTACAAGAGCGTCCTCTCGTCTATGACTGAAACACAAGCTTTCTTCTTCTTCTTCTTCTTCTTTTGATCGGATTTTGAAATGTTGTTTCTCTCTTCTTTGTGACAGTAGTCTCTTCCCTTTGTTCCACTCAATCATCCCCTCTCTCATGTTCCTGTTCTTTACTCCTCTTCCTATGTCCACTCTGTTTTATTGCTCTCACTCCCTTCTGTTTTTCCTCTTTCACTTATCAACGTTCTTCTCTCCTACCTCCAGTAACATTTCTCTACAACTACCTCGTTTGTGCCAAACTCAGACGAGTCATGGGCCTCCACATAAATTTATCCAAGAGGGAGTAAAATTCCAAATTGACAATTTTGATAAGGCTAGTTCTTTTGAGTTTGCAAATGCATCGTGCCCTCGTGCCCCCAAACACAAATTTTGACAGCAAAAATACAAAACTAGTTGTATCTTCCACAATTCATAATTATTCACTTAAAGGTACTAAGGTCGATCACTTTGATACCTAAAAGATATGGATAGTTCAATAACATATACAGTTCTTTGACACATGAATATGAAAACTTCCTTTCATGTTCAGCAGTCTGAAATAGTATCATCTTGACTTTATACACAGAGTACGCAAAAAGCTATAAATTTTTTTTTACACTTGCTTAATTTTAGGCTAATTCAAAATAAAAATCTCAAATACAAAAATTCAGAACGACAAAAACAGTCCTGTTGGTTAGTGGTTAGTAACGAACAAAAAAAATGCTATTTTTAACTTCCACGAAGAGGGTAAACAGAAAATAAATTTAAAAAAAACACTTATTCAACCTTGATGACTTCTATGACAATTTGCTCGCTTACGAAACTTCACCTCTGACAACTTCAATGAATTTATTGCATTACTTCTATTTTTAATGTAGGATGACGTAACTACAGTTGAATAAAACATAGATTTCAAGATATGTTATTCGGGTTGGTTGGAAATTGGACTCCAGGGGCATCATTCAATGTGAGAAATCTCTCAAAACCTCCATCAAGTTGGCTGATGGAACCGACTATTACTGAAACCAAAGCAGCCCTCGTCCCATTATGGTGCAGTCACACCAACTGGGTGGTAGAACTCGCAGCTCTGTATTGCGTCCGATAAAGTTTGAAAAGATTCCAAACCCTGGAGAGGACGTCTTTTAGATTTCACAATTTTCCCTCTCTCTTCTGCAGCAGAAAACGATATTGCCTCTTTTCAAATGTCTATCTGGCCCCTAAGATTAAGCATAAATGTACACACCTGCAATATAGCAAGGGTGTGTTCCGCCAAGAGCACAGTAGTAGGTCCGCTAAGTGAAGATGAATGTATATCCAGCAAGCCATCATGGGCCTTCTTCGTTCACAGAAAAGCGGTAAGATACTATAGTGATTTCGTTGTGCAGAAAAAAATGGTCAAATGGCTCATAGCACTATGGGACTTGAGCTCAGATGTTATTAGTCCCCTAAACTTAGAACTACTTAAACGTAACTAACCTACGGACATCACACACATCCATGACCGAGGCAGGATTCAAACCTGCTATCGTAGCAGCCACGTGGTTCCGGACTGAAGCGCCTAGAACCTCTCGGCCACCGCGGCTGGCTCGTTGCGCAGCAGGGGGAGAAGGCATCCTTACGAGGATCTGGGTTTGGCAACAGGCACTTACACTGCTGCCATGATCATGTCGTCCTGGGAACTGGTCCTGGAATCACGGCGACAGTTAATCAGCAGTTCGCTAAGAGCTGTATCAGGAAGTTACAGGCAAGGATTGAGGACATGTTTCACTTAAGAACAGCGCTGAAATCGCCACTGTTAGGATGTAGACGAAGAACTCTGCATAACTTGTAAAATACCACCTTCCGCATAACCATTTCAAATTTTGGGAAACTCATTCACTAGTAGCTAATACAATGCCAGACACACACACACACACACACACACACACACACACACACAAACCCTATGGATTGAGAGGATATGTGGTTTTATTTCTGTGGTGGCAATATAGAGTCAAATTTATAAAGAATTTGGCATTATGAGCTATCTTATCAGTATGCCTTCCTCTGTCCTCGATGCACGATCTGATTCCACTAGAAAAGGTGTCACCATCGTGTTTTATCATCCCCCGAGGCAAGCTGGGTAACAATTGTTGTAGTTGGTACTCGATATTCTGTGTACTGGCATCGGGACGGTCTTGGCGTCCGACTCACCAGGTGATTATTCAAAAAGATCTGTCACCTCTGCTGTGGTTAGTATTTTTATTAACCATTTGTAACTTTCAGAGAAACGTCATGAATGGCGAATTTCGAGTAAACCCTACACATTTCTCATTTTGCCAAGTTAAAATTCTGTTCTTTTGCCAAAACGCAGCTCAGTTTGCACAGTCTCACCTCACTAAATGTAGAGGCAGTTGCGACAGGATTCTCAAACAGTTAAGTTTATTAAGTGAGGACCTGAGGAAAATATGGTCAGTAGCCTAGGGGTAGCGTCTTTGATTCATAATCAAAACGTCTTCGGTCCCGGGTTCGATCCCCGCCAATGCCTAAATTTTGATAAATAATCAGCATTGGCTCCCGAAGACTTCCGGCATAAGAAGTCAGCCTCATTCTGCCAACGGCCTTGTCAAAGAGGGCGAGGAGCGGATAGAGATTCAGACCTCTTGTCCTAGGGGTGGGAAATTGCCCCTAAAGGTGGAAGAATCAGCAATGATCAACGACATGAGGATGCAGAAGGCAATGGAAACTACTGCATTAAAGACACGTAACGTGTATCCACAGGACATGTGGCCTGTAATTGAAGAAGTGTCATGATGATATCTCCTTTGGCAAAAGATTCCGGAATAGTCCCCCATTCGGATCTCCGGGAGGGGACTGCCTAGGGGGAGGTTACCATGAGAAAAAGATTGAATAATCTACGAAAGGATAACGTTCTACGAGTCGGGGCGTGGAATGTCAGAAGCTTGAACGTGGTAGGGAAACTAGAAAATCTGAAAAGGGAAATGCAAAGGCTCAATCTAGATATAGTAGGGGTCAGTGAAGTGAAGTGGAAGGAAGACAAGGATTTCTGGTCAGATGAGTATCGGGTAACATCAACAGCAGCAGAAAATGGTATAACAGGTGTAGGATTCGTTATGAATAGGAAGGTAGGGCAGAGGGTGTGTTACTGTGAACAGTTCAGTGACCGGGTTGTTCTAATCAGAATCGACAGCAGACCAACACCGACAACGATAGTTCAGGTATACATGCCGACGTCGCAAGCTGAAGATGAACAGATAGAGAAAGTGTATGAGGATATTGAAAGGGTAATGCAGTATGTAAAGGGGGACGAAAATCTAATAGTCATGGGCGACTGGAATGCAGTTGTAGGGGAAGGAGTAGAAGAAAAGGTTACAGGAGAATATGGGCTTGGGACAAGGAATGAAAGAGGAGAAAGACTAATTGAGTTCTGTAACAAGTTTCAGCTAGTAATAGCGAATACCCTGTTCAAGAATCACAAGAGGAGGAGGTATACTTGGAAAAGGCCGGGAGATACGGGAAGATTTAAATTAGATTACATCATGGTCAGACAGAGATTCCGAAATCAGATACTGGATTGTAAGGCGTACCCAGGAGCAGATATAGACTCAGACCACAATATAGTAGTGATGAAGAGTTGACTGAAGTTAAAGACATTAGTCAGGAAGAATGAATACGCAAAGAAGTGGAATACGGAAGTACTAAGGAATGACGAGATACGTTTGAAGTTCTCTAACGCTATAGATGCTGCAATAAGGAATAGTGCAGTAGGCAGTACAGTTGAAGAGGAATGGACATCTCTAAAAAGGGCCATCACAGAAGTTGGGAAGGAAAACATAGGTACGAAGAAGGTAGCTGCGAAGAAACCATGGGTAACAGAAGAAATACTTCAGTTGATTGATGAAAGGAGGAAGTACAAACATGTTCCGGGAAAATCAGGAATACAGAAATACAAGTCGCTGAGGAATGGAATAAATAGGAAGTGCAGGGAAGCTAAGACGAAATGGCTGCAGGAAAAATGTGAAGACATCGAAAAAGATATGATTGTCGGAAGGACAGACTCAGCCATACAGGAAAGTCAAAACAACCTTTGGTGACATTAAAAGCAACGGTGGTAACATTAAGAGTGCAACGAGAATTCCACTGTTAAATGCAGAGGAGAGAGCAGATAGGTGGAAAGAATACATTGAAAGCCTCTATGAGGGTGAAGATTTGTCTGATGTGATAGAAGAAGAAACAGGAGTCGAGTTAGAAGAGATAGGGGATACAGTATTAGAATCGGAATTTAAAAGAGCTTTGGAGGACTTAGGGGTCATATAAGGCAGAAGGGATAGATAACATTCCATCAGAATTTCTAAAATCATTGGGGGAAGTGGCAACAAAACGACTATTCACGTTGGTGTGTAGAATATGAGTCTGGCGATATACCATCTGACTTTCGGCAAAGCATCATCCACACAATTCCGAAGGCGGCAAAAGCTGACAAGTGCGAGAATTATCGCACAATCAGCTTAACAGCTCATGCATCGAAGCTGCTTACAAGAATAATATGCAGAAGAATGGAAAAGAAAATTGAGAATGCGCTAGGTGACGATCAGTTTGGCTTTAGGAAAAGTAAAGGGACGAGAGAGGCAATTCTGACGTTACGGCTAATAATGGAAGCAAGGCTAAAGAAAAATCAAGACACTTTCATAGGATTTGTCGACCTGGAAAAAGCGTTCGACAATATAAAATGGTGCAAGCAAGGGGTAAGCTATAGGTAGAGACGGGTCATATACAATATGTACAACAATCAAGAGGGAATAATAAGAGTGGACGATCAAGAACGAAGTGCTCGTATTAAGAAGGGTGTAAGACAAGGCTGTAGCCTTTCGCCCCTACTCTTCAATCTGTACATCGAGGAAGCAATGATGGAAATAAAAGAAAGGTTCAGGAGCGGAATTAAAATACAAAGTGAAAGGAGATCAATGATACGATTCGACGATGACATTGCTATCCTGAGTGAAAGTGAAGAAGAATTAAATGATCTGCTGAAATGAATGAACAGTCTAATGAGTGCACAGTATGGTTTGAGAGTAAATCGGAGAAAGGCGAAGGTAATGAGAAGTAGTAGAAATGAGAACAGCGAGAAACTTAACATCAGGATTGATGGTCACGAAGTCAATGAAGTTAAGGAATTGGAATACGTCAAGCGAATAATTGAGGCCGTAGGTTGCAAGTGATACTCTGAGATGAAGAGGTTAGCACAGGAAAGGAATTTGTGGCGGGCCGCATCAAACCAGTCAGTAGACTGATGACAAAAAAAGGCCTATGAAAAAGCACATCCACGGTACAAATGGCTTCACTTACGTTGTTCCAAAATCCATAGCATTTTTCCTTTCACCAGTTATCGATACACCCTTAAAAACTACGTTCTTTCATCGAAAAAGTCTGTAGTCAGTTGGATAACATAGTAGGTAATGAAGTTTTGCATAACAACCATACAGTAAAATACTTTCCCCATTACATGCTATCATTTGCCGATATCTCAAAAATATATGATAAATGTTGTGTATATCTCACTGCGGCCGCCTCGCGCGACATCGAGACCTCCAACCAAGTATAAAGAAAAATTCAATATGTCAGCCAAATTTCATAAACAGTAACATATTGTGTAATATCCACCAGACGCAAAATCATACCGACCCCAATTTTTCACTGCATAATTTTTAGTTATAGCGTGTGATCTTCTTTTCTATGTGCTGAGCGATTATCCTTACGGTGAGTTTCTGACTACTCTCAGAGTATTTGCTCAAGTTATCTGTTGCATGGGTGATCACCGCGGTCTCATTTCATCGACGTGGTGTCTGTGACGCGTGAATGGCTGCCCACACGAATGGACTTCCGTGACGGCCCAAAACTGCAGGCCATTTCTGTGGGTATCTCTAACGGATCGGGCTTGCCAATGCAAAACCCATAGTTTCCCACTAATGTGCGGGCTCTGTCCTCAGACATGATCTGTGCGTGTGGCGTATTACCATGGACCGAGGACTGTGGTGCACCTCCTCGGCCACAGGCGATGTATTTCTGGAATCGTGACTGTCTCACCGCAAGTGCATTGCACAGTGCGGCGTTTGATACAAATTTTATTTATTCTAGTATATTTTGGCACTTCGAAAGTACACTACTGGCCATTAAAACTGCTAAACCAAGAAGAAATGCAGATGATACACGGGTATTCATTGAACTGTATATTATACTAGAACTGACATGTGATTACACTTTCACGCAATTTGGGTGCATAGATCCTGAGTAATCTGAACCCAGAAAAACCACCTCTGGCCGTAATAACGGCCTTGATACGTCTGGGCATTGAGTCAAACAGAGCTTGAATGGCGTGTACAGGTACAGCTGCCCCTGCAGCTTCAACACGATACCACAGATTCATCAAAAGTAGTGACTGGCGTACTGTGTCGAGCCATTTGCTCGGCCACCATTGACCACAGGTTTTCAGTTGGTGAGAGATCTGGAGAAAGTGCTGGCCAGGGCAGCAGTCGAACATTTTCTGTATCCAGAATGGCCCGTACAGGACCTGAAACATGCGGTCGTGCATTATCCTGCTGAAATGTAGGGTAGAGCCACGGGTCGTAACACAACTGAAATGTAACGTCCTCTTTTCAAAGTGCCGTCAATGCGAACAAGAGGTGACCGAGACGCGTAACCAATGGCACCCCATACCATCACGCCGGGTGATATGCCAGTATGGCGATGACGAATACACGCTTCCAATGTGCGTTCACCGCGATGTCGCCAAACACGGATGCAACCATCATGCTGTAAACAGAACCTGGATTCATCTGAAAAAAATGACGTTTTGCCATTCGTGCACCCAGGTTGGTCGTTGAGTACGCCATCGCAGGCGCTACTGCCTGTGGTGCAGCGTCAAGGGTAACCGCAGCCATGGTCTCCGAGCCGATAGTCCATGCTGCTGCAAACGCCGTCGAACTGTTCGTCCTGATGGTTGTTGTCTTGCAAACGTCCCCATCTGTTGACTCAGCAATCGAGACGTGACTGCACGATCCGTTACAGGATTATATGCCTGTCATCTTGACTGCTAGTGATACGAGGCCGTTGGAATCCAGCACGGCGTTCCGTATTACCCTCCTGAACCCACCGATTCCATATTCTCCTAACAGTCATTGGATCTCGACCAACGCGAGCAGCAGTGTCGCGATACGATAAACCGCAATCGCGATAGGCTACAATCCGACCTTTGCCAAAGTCTGAAACATGATGGTACGCATTTCTCCTCCTTACAAGAGGCGTCACAACAACGTTTTACCACTCAATGTCGATCAAATGCTGTTTGTGTATGAGATATCGGTTGGAAACTTCCCTCATGTCAGCACGTCGTAGGTGTCGCCACCGGCGCCAGCCTTCTGTGAATGAATGCTCTGAAAAGCTAATCATTTGCATATCAAAGCATCTTCTTCCTGTCGGTTAAATTTCGCGTCTGTAGCACGCCATCTTCGTGGTGTAACAATTTTAATGGCGAGTAGTGTAGTTTATATATTTGAAAGTATGGACGATAAGAAAACAAAATTGTGGTAATTGCTGGCAGTTTGTACACTTTGAAGTCATGTATTTCTCGAAAGAAAAAAAAATCTCACAATTCCTGTAGATAATAGGCATAACGCAGTGGGTAATAACCGACAATTACGAACATAGTAGAAGCAACATTTTATTTGCAGTCACCTACAGTGTTGGTTGACACACCTCTTCCCCACCTTGTACATTTCTTTCAAGAGGCCAACTTTTTTCTGAGGTTATTTTAAATACCTTCACTATTTTCAGGAATGTGTCTCGCAACTCCAAGAAAATGCATATTTTTGTCACCAAATGGGTTTCGCTTTACGAAAATAAAATCAGTGATCTTAATGAAACACATCTACCATTGGGTTTCCTTTCTCCTTCTAAAAGCAGTTCATTACACAACATTTTGATGTTAGTACATAAGATTTTTGTACACACGTTCAGAAATACAGAAGTCATTACTTTTTTTTTTTACAACTTAGGTCTGCACTTAGACTTGATACCTCAAAATTTGTCAGGGAAAAATGCTAAAACTTATGTGGAAAAAAGGGAATTTCAACTTGGGGGAAAGTTGTGGCAACCCTGTAATAGGTTTCAATTTTCAGTCTCATTGCAGCATTGTTATTAAGATAAGGTATAAGAATTTAATGGGTTTGAATCATTGCATGTCAGTCATCCATGAACTGCCAAATCTTACACGTCAGCAAGACACATTTTTGAAAGGAAAAAGGTACATTCCATAACATAAAAGAAAACGAAAAAATGGACTCGCTCTGTGAGGATGTTATACAAACTTAATTATGTATGTAGACAGTTCATACGTTCCGGGAATAGAGAATCTCGATTATTTTTACATGTTATCGACATTGGTCCTGGCAAGATACCGATCCCAGGGATTAAGAGATTTTCGAGAATGTTTTCATTTTAATAGTATAAATGTGGCAAAGTCATGCAGGAAGCAGGCGACCAGTATGATTATTTTTATTTTAATAATGAACAGCCTCAGTTGCACCGCTTACCTAGACTTTACCCAGGTTTCAGTCGGCATAACCCAACCTTCTTCAGAATAACAGTGTCTACTGTTTGTCCATAGTGGAGTTCCAGTACAGCACTCGTGGCTGCCGCATCGCGTGGGGCCGAGGCAGTGCCAGGTAAGTTTTACAGTCTGACGATAATTTATGAATTTGTAGTTTTAACTTGACGATGTCCACTATGGACAAACAGTAGATAATGTGATTCTGAAGAAGGTTGGGTTATCCCGACTGAAACATAGGTAAATTCTAGATAAACGGTGCAACTGAGGCCGTTCATTATTAAAACTGATATTTATACAGTTGCTGACAGGGCCGCGAAATGTTGAAGGTATTTAAGTATTATTTATTATTAGAGTAATTAGTAGTTCTGCATTGATGTTGACTGCGTCTATTCTGCGAATTTTTGCTTTACATGCAACTTTGAATCACATATGCACATGCAGTAATCGCATCTGGATATCTGATGACGGTTAAATTCCGAAACGCAATACAGCCATTCTTTGCACGATATTTGACGTTTAGTATTGCGGCCCATTCAACATGAACGCAGAACTACTGATTATTGTAATTTCAAGTTCGATGTTGGATAACAATTACCGTGTGATATAATTACAAATTATCAGTTTTCGGACTTTTCCTTTACGTGTACTATAAAACCATGCTTCTTGCCAATTTTAATTAGTGTAGGTCAACAGAAAGTGCCCTCTAGGTCTGTATATTTTACACCGTGAAGGGAACACAACCTCAGTATGTGAAAAAAATTTCAACTTGATACATCTCCCCGTTCCTGAAGCAAAGGATCTGCAACAGACAGACGAAAAACAAGAGTTCCCTTTTTTTCCGATTGAGGAACGGAATCGAAGAAAGAGAAAGTATTATTAGTTTGAGAGCATATGGTAGCTTCAGTTATAAAAGCTTAAGTGGTATATTTAGACAAAAACATGGCACACTACACTTAAAATACAAAAAAGAAAGGCACCGAGATTCGAACTCGCGACTTCTACTATTCCTGCACGCTCATTATCGCTAGACTACTAAGCCCGACATTTGCTTTTTTATGCTTATGGGGGGTGGGGGGGGGGGGAAGGAGGGAGGAGGATTTATTTTAATTGGTGTTGCTAATTACAGGGCAGTAAAACGCCAACTCGCATCAGAAACTCAGTATATTGCTTTATTTGTATCACATATTCGAGCACAATTTCCATCTGTACTTGTGTAAACTTTTAACGCGCTAATCACCATAGCTACGCTTACGTCTTTGGTCACGAGATATTTTTTTGTACGCCTACTGTCAAACTCTGTTTTACCTTTTGCGTCGGTAATCACATGCTGATTATCCAAGTAGCAGCCGACAGTTAATAAATGTTCTACTTTTTATCAGTGCGCCTTGTATTCACACAGACGACTGTGTACAGTTCTCAGAGATTATAGCATTAACTTCCAAGCCATCCACAAGGAATCAAGAGTGGCATTAGAGCCGCTCTGAAGTCTAGGCTGGTCTTCACGGTGGACGAAATCTTCGTGCAAGCAGAAAATTTATAATTCTGAACTCAGGCGTAACGAGGTATCTCAGACTGAATGACCTCCCCCCTGCTAAGCAGCACGGATTCCGGAAACATCGATTACGTGCAACCCGACTAGAACGACAGTCTGAAAGCCACGGATCAAGGCAGACGGGGGAAAACGGTGTTTACTGATTTCCGAAACGCATTTCACTCACTAGCACAACTGTGCTTATTAAGTGAATTGGGTTTTGCATGATCTGTATTCTCGAAATACATGCCGGCTGGCGTTGAGGTCATTCTGTTCAAGCCACCTCATTATGTTTGACATCAGAATATGTTCTAAGGTACTACAACAAATCGATAGCGAAAAATAAAGCTGCACATAAACAAGCGAAAAAATGCCGTACCGTTTTACCGTGATGCCAAAGAGTCGCAGTTGTAGCAGCTGAAATCATACAAATACATTGTTGCAACACTTAGTAGGTATAAGAAATGTCACGAACACAATAGGCTGAGTTGTAGGTAAAGCAGCAAAACAGTGCAGCTGATGATCGCCGTGAATTTCCGCCAGCAAGTGGGCAACCCCCTTGTAACTCAGGGCAGGCTGCCGTTTCTTGTGGTCGAACAGCCAACCCCTTACTGCATTCCACGATTACGCCCATGGCGAAGGCTGTGATACTGAGACGAGAAGAATTTAGTGCACGAAGGCTGAGGGCTTACACATACACACTATGTTCGTTTAGGACTTAAGCTCACGTGCTCTAAACACTTCCATAGTGGCAAATGAAGAAAGGTTTTTGTTACAGTTGTAAGCTGCAGCGTTGGCTCTTGCTATACCATGCCCAGTTGCATCTGCTTCGCAATGCCAGTTGATTGTGTTTTGCTTTGCAATGCATAACACACTCATCCAATCGCAGCTGCAACTTTTATTTATCATCATACCCATGAACCATGAACCACGGACCTTGCCGTTGGTCGGGAGGCTTGCATGCGTCAGCGATACAGATAGCCGTACCGTAGGTGCAACCACAATGTAGGGGTATCTGTTGAGAGGCCAGACAAACGTGTGGTTCCTGAAGAGGGGCAACAGCCTTTTCAGTCGTTGCAGGGGCCTTATAACACTAACCAAAACGGCCTTGCTGTGCTGGTACTGCGAACGGCTAAAAGCAAGGGGAAACTACGGCCGTAATTTTTACCGAGGGCATGCAGCTTTACTGTATGGTTAAATGATGATGGCGTCCTCTTGGGTAAAATATTCCGGAGGTAAAATAGTCCCCCATTCGGATCTCCGGGCGGGGACTACTCAAGAGGACGTCGTTATCAGGAGAAAGAAAACTGGCGTTCTACGGATCGGAGCGAGGAATGTCAGATCCCTTAATCGGGCAGGTAGGTTAGAAAATTAAAAAAGGGAAATGGATAGGTTAAAGTTAGATATAGTGGGAATTAGCGAAGTTCGGTGGCAGGAGGAACAAGACTTTTGGTCAGGCGAATATAGGGTTATAAATACAAAATCAAATAGGGGTAATGCTGGATTAGGTTTAATAATGAATAAAAAAATAGGAGTGCGGGTAAGCTACTACAAACAGCATAGTGAATGCATTATTGTAGCCAAGATAGACACGAAGCCCACGCCTACCACAGTAGTAAAAGTCTATATGCCAACTAGCTCTGCAGATGACGAAGAAATTGAAGAAATGTATGATGAAATAAAAGAAATTATTCATATAGTGAAGGGAGACGAAAATTTAATAGTCATGGGTGACTGGAATTCTGTAGTAGGAAAAGGGAGAAAAGGAAACGTAGTAGGTGAATATGGATTGGGGGGAAGAAATGAAAGAGGAAGCCGTCTGGTAGAATTTTGTGCAGAGCATAACTTAATCATAGCTAACACTTGGTTCAAGAATCATAAAAGAAGGTTGTATACATGGAGATACTGACAGGTTTCAGATAGATTATATAATGATAAGACAGAGATTTAGGAACAAGGTTTTAAATTGTACGACATTTCCAGGGGCAGATGTGGACTCTGACCACAATCTATTGGTTATGAACTGTAGATTAAAACTGAAGAAACTTCAAAAAGTTGGGAATTCAAGGGGATGGGATCTGGATAAACTGAAAGAACCAGAGGTTGTACAGAGTTTCAGGGAGAGCATAAGGGAACAATTGACAGGAATGGGGGAAAGTAATACAGTAGCAGAAGAATAGGTAGCTTTGAGGAATGAAATAGTGAAGGCAGCAGAGGATAAAGTAGGTAAAAAGATGAGGCCTGCTAGAAATCCTTGGGCAACAGAAGAAATATTGAACCTAATTGATGAAAAGAGAAAATATAAAAATACAGTAAATGAAGCAGGCACAAAGGTATACAAATGTCTCAAAAATGAGATCGACAGGAAGTGCAAAATGACTAAGCAGGGGTGGCTAGAGGACAAATGTAAGGATGTAGAGGCTTGTCTCACCAGGGGTAAGATAGATACTGCCTACAGGAAAATTAAAGAAATGGTTTAACAACTGAAAATGCTATATTCTCTTTTCTCTGTGAGGTTTTGGACGGATTAAATAAAAGGTTGCGTACGCTAGGTGTTTTCTTTGATTTAACGAAGGCTTTTGATTGTGTTGACAACAAAATATTACTGCAGAAGTTGGACCATTATGGAGTAAGGGGAGTAGCTTCCAATTGGTTCGCCTCCTACTTTAAGAACAGAAAGCAGAAGGTAATTCTCCGTAATATTGAGAGTGGTAGTGATGTTCAGCCCCATTGGGGCACTGTTACGTGGGGCGTTCCCCATGGGTCGGTGCTGGGGCCACTGCTGTTTCTTATTTATATAATTGATATGCCTTCTAGTATTACAGATGATTCAAAAATATTTCTGTTTGCTAATGACACCAGCTTGGTAGTGATGGATCTTGTGTGTAATATTGAAACAGAATCAAATAATGTAGTTCATGAAATAAGTTCGTGGCTTGTGGAAAATAATTTTATGCTAAATCACAGTAAGACTCAGTTTTTACAGTTTCTAACTCACAATTCAACACGTACCGATATTTTGATCAGACAGAATGGGCATACTGTAAGCAAGACGGAACAGTTCAAGTTCGTAAGCGTTCGGATAGATAGTAAGCTGCTGTGGAAAGGCCATGTCCAGGATCTTGTTCAGAAACTAAATGCTGCTTTATTTACCATTAGAACAGTATCTGAAATAAGTGACACTTCAACACGAAAAGTAGTCTACTTCGCCTATTTTCATACGCTTATGTCGTATGGTATTATCTTTTTGGGTAATTCTTCTGATTCGAAAAGGGTATTTTTGGCTGAAAAACGGGCTGTTCGAGCTATATGTGGTGTAAGTTCGAGAACCTCTTGTTGACCCCTATTCAATAGTCTGGGAATTCTGACATTTCCCTCACAGTATATATTTTCTTTAATGTCGTTTGTTGTTAGCAATATTAGCCTATTCCCAAGAGTTAGCAGCTTTCACTCTGTTAATACTAGGCAGAAATCAAATCTGCATGTGGAATGCACTTTCTTGACTCTTGTGCAGAAAGGAGTGCAGCATTCTGCTGCATCCATTTTCAATAAGCTACCAGAAGAACTCAAAAATCTTAGCAGTAGCCCAAAATCTTTTAAGTCTGAACTGAAGAGTTCCCTCATGGCTCACTCCTTCTATTCTGTCGAGGAACTCCTGGAAGAGCTAAAAAATTAAGCAAAATCCAGTGTTACAGTGTTGATTTTCTTTATTTAAACTTACGACTTGTCGCCTGAATATGTTTTTTTATATTTCATTTTATCTGTTTCTGCTATCGTGTTATAATTTCATGTATTGACTCGTTCCATGACCATGGACACTTCTCCTTAATTTGGTCCCACGGAACAATACATAAATAAAAGAGAACCACTTTTATGAGTATCAAGAGCTCAGATGGAAAACCAGTTCTAAGCAAAGAAGGGAAAGCTGGAAGGTGGAGGGAGTATATAGAGGGTCTATACAAGGGCGATGTGCTTGAGGACAATATTGTGGAAATGGAAGAGGATGTAGATGAAGATGAAATGGGAGATATGATACTGCGTGAAGAGTTTGACAGAGCAGTGAAAGACCTGAGTCGAAACAAGGCCCCCAAAGTAGACAAAATTCCATTAGAACTACTGACAGCCTTGGGAGAGCCAGTCCTGACAAATCTCTACCATCTGGTGAGCAAGATATATGAGACAGGCGAAGTACCCTCAGACTTCAAGAAGAATATAATAATTCCAATCCCAAAGAAAGCAGGTGTTGACAGATGTGAAAATTACCGAACTATCAGTTTAATAAGTCACGGCTGCAAAATACTAACGCGAATTCTTTACAGCCTAATGGAAAAACTAGTAGAAGCCGACCTAGGGGAAGATCAATTTGGATTCCGTAGAAATATTGGAACACGTGAGGCAATACTGACCCTACGACTTATATTAGAATAAAGATTAAGGAAAGGCAAACCTACGTTTCTAGCATTTGTAGACTTAGAGAAAGCTTTTGACAGTGTTGACTGGAATACTCTCTTTCAAATTCTGAAGGTGGCAGGGGTAAAATACAGGGAGCGAAAGGCTATTTACAATTTGTACAGAAACCCGATGGCAGTTGTAAGAGTCGAGGGGTATGAAAGGGAAGCAGTGGTTGGGAAGGGAGTGAGACAGGGTTGTAGCCTATTCCCGATGTTATTCAATCTGTATATTTATCAAGCAGTAAAGGTAACAAAAGAAAAGTTCGGAGGAGGTATTAAAATCCATGGAGAAGAAATAAGTACTTTGAGGTTCGCCAGTGACATTGTAATTCTGTCAGAGACAGCAAAGGTCCTGGAAGAGCAGTTGAACGGAATGGATAGTGTCTCGAAAGGAGGATAAGAGATGAACATCAACAAAAGCAAAACGAGGATAATGGAATGTAGTCGAATTAAGTCGGGTGATGCTGAGGGAATTAGATTATTAAATGAGACAGTTAAAGTAGTAAAGGAGTTTTGCTACGCGGGCTATCCCCAAAGTTCATTAGGTTTTGGAATTAAAAAATAATAAAGTATTGGAAATTTTTTTATTATATAGAGATGAGAGCCACACTTAAATATTACTTTTCTACATAGTTGCCATTTAAATTAAGGCACTTACCGTAGCGATGGACGAGCTTGGAAATTCCTTCGTCGTAAAATTCGGCCGCCTGCGCCTTCAACCACGTGGTTACCTCTTCTTGAAGCTGTGCATCGTCATCAAAACGCTGCATAGCCAACCACTTCTTCATTGCTGGGAATAAGTGAAGCCGCTCGGTGCCACGTCGGGACTGTACGGCGGATGAGGAAACAACTCCCACTTAAAAGATTCGAGAACTTCACGAGTGGCATTTGCCATGTGGTCCCGGGCGTTGTCGTGAATCAGCAAGATCTTTGAGCCCAACTTTCCCATGCACTTGTTTTGTATTGCTCTTCTGAGGTTGTGCAGAGTTTGGCAATACCTTTGAGAGTTTATTGTAGTGCCTCTTTCTAGGAAATCCAAAAAAAATCACATCTTTTCTGTCCCAAAAGAGATAACCACGTGGTTGAAGGCGCAGGCGGCCGAATTTTACGACGAATGAATTTCCAAGCTCGTCCATCGCTACGATAAGTGCCTTAATTTAAATGGCAACTTTGTAGAAAAGTAGTATTTAAGTGTGGCTTCCATCTGTATATAATTAAAAAAAATTCCAATACTTTATTTATTTTTAATTCCAAAACGTAATGTACTTTGTGGATAGCCCTCGTATTTGGGGAGCAAAATAACTGATTATGTTCGAAGTAAAGAGGATATAAAATGTAGACTGGCAATGGCAAGGAAAGAATTTCTGAAGAAGAGAAATTTGTTAACATAGAGTATAGATTTAAGTGTCAGGAAGTCGTTTCTGAAAGTATTTGTACGGAGTGTAGCCTTGTATGGAAGTGAAACATGGACGATACATAGTTTGGACAAGAAGAGAATAGAAGCTTTTGAAATGTGGTGCTACAGAAGAATGCTGAAGATTAGATGGGTAGATCACATAACTAATGAGGAGGTATTGAATAGGATTGGGATGAAGAGAAATTTGTGGCACAACTTGTCTAGAAGAAGGGATCGGTTGGTAGGACATGTTATGAGGTATCAAGGGATCATCAATGTAGTATTGGAGGGCAGCATGGATGGTAAAAATCGTAGAGGGAGACCAAGAGATGAATACACTAAGCAGATTCAGAAGGATGTAGATTGCGGTAGTTACTGGGAGATGAAGAAGCTTGCACAGGATAGAGTAGCATGAAGAGCTGCATCAAACCAGTCTCCAGACTGAAGACCACAACAACATCCCAATGATCACATTTGTGCTGTATTCATATGAATCTATCTTATGTTTAATACAATATACAATAAATAACTGTTTTTATAACACAAGAAATTATGTGCTGGACAGACCTATTCCTTATGTTGAGGTTTCATTTGTCACATCATATATTTTTGTACAGTTGAGCAGAGCTATTCACTTATACTGTAGTGACATTTGTTAAGCATGTGGTTATTGAACTTCTTATGTGCTTGCCAGACATATTCATTGATGAAATTTCATTTGTCACATGAAATTAAATCCTTGTTTTGTTCTTGCCATCAACAAGCAAGTCTCCAAAGCAGCATAAAATGAAAAGAATTGCCGTAGGCAACTGATCAAGCCCAGATGGGGTCTGCCAGTCATTAATGCCATATGATCATTTCATTGAATCTCTTCCTGCATGTCTTACAATGGTGTGCACCGCACATTAACGTGTGTGAACAGTGTATTTTCAGAAGAAATGAATGTAGCAAACTAAATAAATCATAATTACATTATTACTCCGCAGTGAGCCACAGGAGACCAAGGGATCATTGTACCAAAATACTCATAAAACATCCTTGAACCACCACCTGAATTGTGTCAGTGGAGTTCATTTCACCCTCTATGTAGAAGAAAATGAAAAACCTCCATTAACAATCTCAGAGGAGCCTCATATCTGTTAGTACGCTGATAAGATATCATTCCAGTTGCTACTTTGGACTTCTGATCACTGTATGTTTCTGAGCAAAGGTCATAATGTTCAGACTTTGGTGACCAATCTGGACAAAAGCTTTTAAATTTTGAAAAAATATCCTTGTTTGTTTATAGCCCATCACATTTAGCATACTTGGCTATTGCTCCCTCTTTGGTACTTTTCCCTTTCTACTGCTCCAGGTGTAATGAAGTGATCATATGGACATTGATACCTAGGAGTCACTTGCTGGGTAAGTTGCAGGTCTTTTCTGTTGACCCCATGGTGGGTTACTTTCATGCTGGCGATGATGAATCAATGATAAGGACAACATATCACCCACTCCCTGAGCAGAGAGAATGTCTGACATGGCTGGGAAATGAACCCAGGCTCGACTGCATGGCAGTCAGATGTGCTGACCACTCAGTGAAGTGGGTCGATAGATGCTACTCGAGGTTATTTGCCTCCCCTCCTCACATATCTTATAATGTGCCTTTTACATGCTCTTTCGTCAATCCTCCTCAAATGGGATTATTCTCTCCCAACTAATATGCCAATACCGGCAGACAACAATGCCTGTTACCTCAATGCTAACCCATATTTAACCTGTTCTACATGCCTGTCCAGTTCTCAGCAACACATTCTTTGGACAAAATGTGACCTATCTTCATACACATGTTACGTGATGGTATATGTAAGAGAATAATGTGTCTATTGCGTCTTGTACAAGGTGTATCTGTTAAGTTTGGTGAATGGTCTCAGAAAATGAAGGGAACATAAGTTACAAAGTAATCACCATTAGCTACAAAACACTTCTGACATTTGTTGTAAAGCTATTGGAAACTGTCTGCAAACAATTCTTGTGGAGTCACTGAACACACAGTTGTTATGTATTGTTGGAATACTGCACTATTATAGATGAGAGGCGGAGCCACCAGTACAATCCACAGATCAAGCAACAGTGTTCATCATCTTCCCTGCCTCCCAAAACAAGTTTGATAAGAAAACTCTGAGGTTAGGACATATCAATCACAATTTTTGATGGAAAGGGCTTGATCCATGATGAATTTCTACCTGTGGGATGTTGGGAAGACAATGAACACCATATCACTTACTGCTGCATGCTCTCTGGATAGTACTGACAACATCAGTTATCGTCTCCGGCAATGATGCAGACATCCAGCATTGTGTGCCCATGGTGCTTTAAGTGATTCCACAAGAAGTGTTGGCTGACCATTTCCTACAGCTTGACAACTGAAGTCAGACATCTGTTGTAGGTAATGGTGATTACTCTGAAGGCCGGTAAAAGCATTTTGTTTATAACTCTTGTTTCTTACCGAGACAATTCACCAAATGTTCAGATGCATTTTGTACACTCTAAGACATAAGAAAGGCTCTACAAAGGAATTTTCTGAATGGGATGGAAACCAGTAGGAGTGATGTACAAGTACCAACAATCAAATCATTACGTTCTCAGAAAAACTGGATTATTTATTCCACAGAAAGAGTTTCACAAATTGAGCAAGTCAATAACACATTGATCCACCTCCAGCTTTTATGCAAGCAATTATTCAGCTTGGTATTGATTGACAGAGTTCTCCTGAGGGATATTGTGGCAAATTCTGTCCAGTTGGTGTAGTATATTGTGAAAATCCCAAGCTAGTTGGAGGCTCCAGCCCATAATGCTCCAAACATTCTCAGTTGGAGAGAAATTCGGTGACCTTGCTGGCCAAGGTAGAGTTTGGAAAGCATGAAAGAAGCACTAGAAATTCTCACTATGCACAGGCAGGCATTATATTGCTGAAATGTAAGCCAAGTTTGGTGGTGCAGTTCCTTTTTACCAGCACCTACCTGTCAACTGGTTGCAGCAGTTCGCCGGCAGGAAATCCGAGCTGAGACCTAATGTACTGCTACTCGCACTAGGCTGCACACAATTTAACTATTTTAAGAATCAGCAAAAGATCTTAATTTTGAATGAAATGTGGAAATACTGGAAAACTTTAGTAAATTCTGAGCATTGATAATGTAGATGTTCACTGCCAAGCCCGTGCTAATGTTAACATTGTCATGCACAGATCCTTTCATTTACGTTAGCAAGTAACATATTTCCTGAAATCTGAAGAGCTACTAAGCATGGATTGTTCTTAATAGTATGGCAAGCATTTCCATTTAAGATTATCAGTGTGCGATGCACTCACGATTTTAGTCACCAATCTGCCACGTGGAATTACTGTGTTTTCTCATACACAGAGTTACTTAGAAAACTGAACTTTCTACAAAACACACCAGAATATATATGCCTACACTTCTGAAATGTGTAGCACAACTAAAACTGCCAAATTATAACTTCCTTTGCAGCTCATACTACATGTGACCATACCATTGAAAGGCAGGGCTCTGAATCCTTACACTGCTGTTAGCATTCTATATATCCAAGAGAAAAGATACATGAAGAATACTATGGTACTTTCTGATTGGTCAGTTTTCTTTAAGGCTACTATAAAAACATTATTCCCCCACGTTAGTCTGCACTTTTCATGACTAACAAATAACACACTTTCAAACTGTACTTTCCCAAAATAAATATGAAACATTCAGATACTTTGTTAATAATGTAAAGTATAAACTATTTTCATTTGCACTCGAATTGGCTTTCCTTTCACCAGAAACTTACTTAACGTATTATGATACTAAACTCCCCACTGTACAGTGTACATCAGTAGAACAATGATCTACATATTTACTACAGACCTCATTCACATTGCTATAAGCTTATACAAAACTGTACCAACATAAACAAACAAAAGAGCCATCAAGAAATAAACAGAATAATTCCCTAAAACATTCTCTTGACCTGTTTCTTCAAAGTCTGTGTACTACTGGACTCTGGTGGATGAAAATTAGAACTACGTACTTGACTGAACTGTTTGACACCATCTGTCACTGTACAGGTGTGAGTCACTCTCCCGATACACCGGGGCAATATAAGGTGCCACTCCTCACAAGGATGGCTTGCTATGAAAGGCAACATAATGGTACTTAGAACACTGTTGTATGCTGTAAGAAAGCCACAGATGAAAACCAAAAAGAGGTCCTTCTACAAAATACAAATGGAATCCCAGTCAATCACTCCTGGTTATCAGGCAATAGTCAGATTGGTATCATGTCTTTGCTGGCCATTGGTTTCAGTTCAGTCCACTCCCGTCATTGAAATTTCAGTCCAAAGAAGTTCCTGGAGATGACCCGATAATCAAGTGCAATCGTCTGCGGTGCCATTAGTTTTGTAGCAAGGTCCCTTCAGTTTTCATCCACAGTGCTATGTCAACAATGTGCTACACCCCGTTTTATTGCCCTTCATTGCAGACGACATTGAGTTAACATTTCAGTCAGATATGCCTACCTGCATATGAGAAGAGCTTCTACTGCTTGTCTTTATGCTTTCCGAGACCTGCCATGCCCAATTGAGAATGTAGTGCTACGGGCAGGGCCCTCCAAACATATTGGGATTTCAATGCTCCAGTCCACAATTTAGACAGAATTTGGCATGATATCCCCCTGGAGCACATCCAACGACTGTATCAAACTGAATTACTGCTTGCATATGGGCTACAGGGTGTCAATGCATTAATGACTCCCTCAGTTTGTGATGCTCTTCCTGTTGAATAACTCATCCAAGTGTTCTGAAATTGTAATCATTTGTTTCTCTGCACATGAACAGCACATCTACTCATTTCAACCCTTTGGATAATTCCTGTGTGATGCAACTTTCTTCTTTCCTTAGAGTGTACTTAAAAAATTGTGTAAACAGCCTTATAAGTTCACCATCTTAAAAGAGCACACAGGCCCCTTTGAAATGCTGTAGATGGGGTGGAACTGATACCTGCCAGTTATCTGAGCCTTCACTGCTGACATATGCCACATCATTGAAGAGGTGTGTATGTGCCAGTCGATTATAAGGAATCAGTGTAGTACAATGGATTGAAACCACAGATTAGAGCTGTTGTCTTTGGATGTGCCAATGAATTAAGTTGCCCAATTTGTTGGTGTGTCAGTGAAGACTATCCAGCTTGTCTACAAGGAATGTTGTGCCATAATAATAAAAGTGGCCACATTAAGATCCTAACTTGTAATTAGTCATAGAGATGAATGTCTTAAGTTTCCATTGACAGTCAGTCTCAAACACAACAGGGATCACTGCAGACCCATGTCTACTAGTTTTCAGCCAAATACTGTGATAGCAAGTTGCATGCAATGGGTCCCTTGCAGAAGACTACTGAGGCATAAAAATGTACATGTTGTCAGTGGAGCAAATACCACATAAACTGGACAGTAGGTGTGGTGGTTTTGCCTCTTTCTGAGAACATATCAAGGGCTCTGACAGCACAATAAGGTTTTTAACCTGCAATGGGCAGAGGATATACAGTGTCTCAAAAGTTACAGCATCCAAACTAATTAGACCTAAGGTATTCACACCATGTTTGGCTTATGTGGTGTAGTGTCTCAAAGATTTTATGCAGGTTAATCAATTTCAACATTGTGCCCACCACCACTGGTGCACACATTTCCAGTCTGTTATCAGGATCTATCCACATTCAGCACATTATGTCTGCATCACCTGTGGAAAGGGCAGAAATGATTTTGTTCATTAAATTTTTGATGTGGTTGACAGCTGCTTGGTAGACTCTGTCCTTGGTATATGCTGATAGAAACAAGCCCATCTTTCTAATGCCTGGTGGCCTAGAACACCAGGGAATAGGACCACCCCTGCCAATTCAGCATACCTTGTAACACGTGGTCCACAACAGTTTGAGCCCAATGTGGCAGTGCACCATATTACTGGAAAAAGACTGTGTATGAGGAGTCAGCCAGTCATAGTAACAGCCTGAGCATATCAAAGTAACGGTTTTTTTTTTTTTGAGGAAAAAATGGTCCCAGAATACCATCAACCGCCCAACAACACAACACATTCACTATCATGTACCTCTTCCATCACAGTATGTGGAGTGGTAATATATCATTATCTTCTCACAGGATATGTATATACTGTGAATTGCCAACAAAACTGGCACAATCATGCATATTCAAATACAGGGATATGTAAACATACCGAATATGGCACTGCAGTCGGCAATGCCTATATAAGACAACAAGTGTCTGGCACAGATGTTAGATTGGTTAGTGCTGCTACAATGGCATCTTATCAATATTTACGTGAATTTGAATGTGGTGTTATAGTGGGTGTACGAGCAATGGGACAAAGCATCTCCAAGGTAACAATGAATGGTTATTTTCCCGTATGAGCATACAGTGAATATCAGGAATCTGGTAAAACATCAGATCTCCGACATTGTTGCAGCCTAAAAAAGATCCTGCAAAAACAGGATCAACAACTGAAGAGAATCGTTCAAAGTGACAGAAGTGCAACCCTTCTGCAAATCTTTAAATGTTGGGCCATCAACAAGTGTCAGAGTGTGAACCATCATCGATATGAACTTTTGTAGCTGAAGGTCCACTTGTGTACCCTTGATGACTGCAGGACACAAAGCTTAATGATTCACCTGGGGCCATCAACACCAATATTGGACTGTTGATGACTGGAAACACATTGCCTGGACGAGTCTCATTTCAAACTGTGTCGCGCAGATGGACATGTACAGGCATGGAGACATCCTCTTGAATCCATGGACACTGCATGTCAGTAGGGGACAGTTGAAGCTGGTGGAGGCTCTGTAATGGCGTAAGAGGCATGCAGTTGGAGTGATATGGCTAGGTATGACCCTGAAAGGTGACACATACATAAGCATCCTGTCCATTGGAGATTCCGATGGACTTGGGCAATTCCAGCAGGATAATGATACACTTGGCATTTCCAGAATTGCTACAAAGTGGCTCCTGCAACACTCTTCTAAATTTAAACACTTCCACTGACCACCAAACTCCCCAGATTTGAACATTGAGCATATCTGGGATGATTTGCAATGTGCTGCTCAGAAAAGATCCTCACATAGCCCTGCATCCAGCATTCACAGTGTCAATTACTTCCATCACTACTTCAGACAATAGTCAAGCCCATGAGACACAATCAATTACTAAGCCAGTATCCAGCATGCACTGTACAACTGATGCGTGTTATGAATATCTTACATACTTTGCTCAGAGACAATTTTATTGTGTTTGTTTGCATATAATAAAAGTAATGTGTGGGTAAAAACTTTAATCAAAACTAAACACGAATGCCCAAAAATAGAGTGAAGTTCCAATATTTGCAGCTCTTGATATGTACATGAACTTTACTTTTAAAAACATGAGTAGAAGGCTTAGATATATCATGCAAGATTTATTTTCTGGTAGATTTTTTATCATGATATCAATGTAGGTAAGATGTAAAGAGAGATAGAGAGGGGGCAGGTTTTTTTTTTTTTTAATAGTAAGCCTTCATAACTGTGAAGGCAAGATTTGTCATTGAGTAGGTAGACTGGTGCCGTATCTGTGTTGAAAGATATTTCAGTTCCTTCAGGAAAGTCAAATTTCTTGCCAGGTTCTTTTCTATACTGTTTGCCACAATTCTTGCCAAGTAACTCATTCTGCGAAGTTGGATTTGTTCTGTATGTTAATACAGAGTGCATCCCTGTGCTTCTACTAGTCTGTTAATTTCAGAAGTTTGGACGTATCTGACTTTTCATATTCTTGCTTAGTGCTTTCAGTATTGTGGATGATATTATTCTGTATTTTGTTGCTCGTGAAGAAGCTTATTTTTATGTCATACAACTTGAAGAGGTTGGCAATTTGGTATGAAATCTTCCTTAAGGATGGTCAGCTTATTACAAAGATGGTCTTCCTGTTTGTGGGTGGTTGTCCAGAAATTGGTTGGTTTAATTTATGTATTACAGCAGGGTTGTATTCATTACTGATTTTACAATTTTTGTTTCTTTATATCTTTTACTTGTATCCATTGGGTTTTTAAGCATGTGATTAAACATTCTTCTGAAGAACACTTTTTTATATTGATCTGGATAGCAAGAAGAGTTATGGATGTTAACACTGGTAATTGTTGGCTTCCTGGAAATTTCAGCATTTTTATATAAAGTTTTGTTAATGTGATCAGATGTTTCATTTCTACAGTGAAGTGCATTGAATTTTGTGGTGTCATTTATTAATTTCTTCAGCTAGATTTTCTATTTCCTTTGGTTGTTCTGTTGAAAAGAATGAAATGAGAGTGTTGCAATTTTCTGTATTTACACTGAATAAACAGTCGTAAACATCCACAGTGAATAAACTTAATCTAAGTCCCTACAGCTGTTGTGCTATAATCTAGTGTAAATTCCTGCAGATAAGAAAGGGATTTTGAACTTGTGTTCATATAGTTTCCATAAGCTGCACTCATATGCAGCACTTGTAGAAATGCTTCTGGTTGTTATTCATTACAGTGGTTCTACCTGACAGCAGTTTCTAGTGACTTATTAATGCATTATTGTCCCAATAGTAATTTTTGCCATACTTTGTGTGTTTCAGGACCTGCACAACCTGCCAAGCAGAACACTGCCGCCTCCCGACAGTTCTCTCAAAACCCGGTGATGTAAGCACGGGGATTAGAATGCTTTTGAGTCTCGCAGCCAGACCACTAACAAGGTTTTGCCTCCTGCTGAACACCAAACACACAGACAGTCTGGTTTTCTTTTTGTGAAAGTGAAAATTGAACCATTGCGGGTGCTACGATTGTCAGTTTCTATTAACATGACACAGACAGAGTGGCAGGTATTATAAAAAAAGAAAAGGAAAAGAGGTCCCATATCTTGGCTAACTGTTGTTTACTTCTTTGATTTGTTAAGCAATGCACTAATCACAGCAGAATGCCAAAGTTATAAATTGTACGAGGTGAAGTGAGATATTACACTTGAAATCATTACAGCCCACTATAAAGTAGTGATTGCTTCTCCCAAGTGATCAAAATGCGGTCCATAAAGAAACCTTCATTATTCCAGTAGGCAGTGGGTCATTGATGTTTAGTATGCTTGAGAGCTGTTCTTTGTTCACACAGTTAGTGATCAACACAGTGTTGCTCATGAAAAATGACATCTTAGGCGTGTATTGACCTAACGAAAACTCCTAGTTAGAGAGCAAAATATGTCTTTAAAGATAATTAATTCCAAATGCAGTCATTTGAACTTTTTACTCACTGAGGCAAGAATTCCTCTAAAGTTTGAGATGGATGTAGACACTCCTGTTAATTTTGTAATCAATGACAACTGGCTTTGGCCAAACTTATTACTACTCACTACCTGTTACGTGTTCTGATAATGAATTTACACATTTGTCTATCTGGCATGGCAGTTCACAATATTTTTCCCTTTCTTCTGTGGTGGTGGTGGTGGTGGTGGGGGAGGGGGGGGGGTTTGTTCTTTCGTGCCCCTAGTCAAGAAGTCCAACTGTCATGGTCTTAAATAGTCCTTGATTGGCATACGTAATCCTTACTTTGTGCTATCAGTGTCACTAGATCTTTCAAAGGAACATAAACAGTTCACTTCATTTTTCTGCCTCTTCTCAGCCTTGAGAACCCAGTTCCATGCACCACTAAGATTATATAGCCACTGGCCTGATTGAAGTGATTCTCACACATTCTAATTTCTCGTGCTTCTTTCGCAACAGAAACCCAGCATGTAGAAGTACAGGGGTCAAGATTTTAATTTCTTAAATTTTGTTCTACCTTTGGTGTTCCACATAGCAGTCGAAAAAGGTTTGGCTGGATTCACCAGTGTAGTAACATGGTGTACTACACATCACAGAGACCCTGAGGCAACCTGTCCATAATATTTTGTTTATCATTTTGGGCCCTAGGACAATGCCTATTTTGCTATTTGGAGAACCATGCAGAGGAAGGAGCACCATACGTAGTTTATCCCGATTGTTCAGTATCATTTCTCGATGTCCCAGCTTTATATAACTTGTTTTGGAATCCAAGTGGTTCTCATCACAAACAATTGCAGCTCTTTCTATCATTGTATTTAAAACACCTACCTTCTGAACTGGATGGTCCGAAACCCTGTACCCTGAGACAAACACGAGAGTGTGGTGGCTTGTGGTACACACCTTGGCCCATCTGATTTTCATTTTACCAAAACATCTAAGATTGGCAACCTTCCTTCTCTCACAGTTGACATGAAGTTGATCATGGCAAATGTTGAAACCTTGAGGCTTTGCTCAAATCTGAAGATATTGTCATGAGAAACTTTGTTCTCACTCAAAAGATTTCTTCACATCACACTATTTAAAAATATTGTTCAGCATATAAAAAGGAAACTTTGTTGCCATTGTGAAGGAACTATCCTGACACTAGTTCCAGGCTACCTGATGTGTGTCACACAAAAAGAAGTAACTATTAAAGTGTAGCGTACATACTCACCATGTGTCATAACATGAGAGAGAGCAAATTATAATATATATTTCCATAAACCTTCAAGATACTTTCATTCTGTAACAATATGTTGTCTTCTCAAGTAGAAATATTTAATTTCCAGCTAAACACATATTGCTTACATGCCTGTAACAATATTCATACTAAAAAAACTTTAATCTAATTTCTTCCGCACATGTAAAGCCACTGGCTCAATGCTGCAGTGATTATAATTTATATGGCTCAGTAAAGCAGTTGCTGGTTAGTTCCCCATCTAAAAATTATTTAGTTCACACAACCTCCCAAATGTGCACACAGTATTCAAAGTTGAAATACATACTGAATTGCATGTTATTTATGTTCACTACCTGGCCTGTCTCTTATGTGAACTGTACATCAAAATAGAAACATTATACATTGGGCCTGCCATAGCCTTGTAACACACATTTCTCCAGCCTCCCCCCCCCCCCCCCGAACATGTTGTGCCTCTTTAATTTCACCTCTTATGAAAAATTGCTCCCTGACTTGTGTTTCCCCTTTGAAAACAACCAGTGGACAGTGCAAATACATAAGGCAGCTGGTAGGAGCCACACTTTCCCATGTAATAAATGAGTGTAAGAAGCTTGGCTTCTTGTTAGATACATTCTTCTGAAGCAGAAATGAGGTATTGGTTCTTGCTAACTTGTCACTCCTCAAACAACATTTTCTTATAGTTGCTTTGGATAACAGCTCACATTTTTATAAGTTGTAATCTTACTTTCTTTCATAAATGTGTATTGAGGATTCCTGGTGTGACTGGGTGAAATAAAATAAAAGTCTCATTTCATTTACTTTTAGTTTTTTCTTTGCTTTCTACTAAACAACATGTTCTAAAAAACTTGTCTATTAAGCACTGCTTCATAAAATTCAGTCAGACATATGCTTCCAACATAAAGGAACTTGCAGACCACACAGAAGATCTGACAATTTAGTTTCATTTTGGAGTAGAACAACTGGTGTTGGCAGTAAAAATTTTTATAATTTTGATGTGGAGCAACCTTACTTACCTTCTATTGTTGTGACAGAAATACTAATAAAGAGTTAACATCTGTTATACTGTACTTGGTCCAAGCAAGTTTATTTCTACAGTGTCTGCTAGGATGCCATTGTTTATCAATGAACAATATAAACCACATAAAAGTAAATGAGAACAACAGGGTTTAGGAGCATACTTGGCACAACCATTGTAGTGGAAGTGCTTCTGCTGTGATTAACATTGTGTGAATGTTTCTAACTGGATGATAATAAGACCATGGTCAGTACTGGAACCTGCAAGATATTGGTAATTACTTGTACTTGGCGGTCGTTCCCTGAAAGTACCTTATCTTGCTCCTGCCCTTCTGCAATAATATAAAAACGAAATAGAGTGTCTTCCAGTGTAGAGCCTCTTGTAGAATGTTAACATTTTAAGGTAGTTCCTAGAACATGTTTCAGTATTCAGGTTGCAAAAGAAATTTTAGGAGCATCTGTCAATATTTTCAATTGTATAACTGTGTCGAAATGTACGTACGTGTCATTCAACAGTATTGAGTTTGTAAATATTTCAAGAGAGATGCTCTTTTCAATTTATTAAATGCCACGTCAGTAAAGTGGCAATCTATGGGATCAAATTGAGGCAAATGCTCTGAATACTTAAACGTTACTTCCAATTGGTCAGAGAAATGCCGTTCTGCATGGTACAGTTTTAATGTTGAAACTGATAAGGCCTACAGATGCACTATTGGTTATTTATACTAAACACAAGCCTTAGAACAAAATGAATAGCACTGAATGTAAACAAAATTTGAAAGAGGTTTTGTTTTAATGGCTAAGTGCTGGCACAGAATACATTGACTTGTTTACTAACAGAGTTTGTAACCTTAAAGTTTTGTATTGTCATCACAGATGATAAGAGCTAATAAAGTTATTGCCAATAACAATGAACATGAAGGAGTTAAAAGTCTGTCTTGTATCAATTGGCCAAAATTGAAAACTATAATTGGTTAATGTGAGAACAAGGGGACATAAGTTGCTGTATCCACTGTGACAACATAATCTGGATCTTAGTGAAACAAACTCAAATGAATACAGATAATATTTAGTTATATTTATTAGCTATTCTAGTTCCCCTCAACAATGTAAAATTGCCTTTGGCTATGAGTTTTAGCATTATTGCAGCAAGAGAGAATGAATGTAAGGTATTTCAGTGTGTACAAATATGTTAATGAATTTTCATTTTCAACAAGCAGGACTTTCTGGTTGTAGTGTTGCTTGCTGTAGGCATACAATTTTAAATGTATTGGACCTAATTATTGTTTCTATTGTAAACATGACTAGTGTTAGTGTTCATATAAAAACAGTAGCACATATTATGTAGCTCTACTTGCTGAAGAGTTACTCAGGTCAGAATATTACAACCTATTTGTAGCCTACCTTATTGGTGAAATTACTGTAGATGTGAAGTTTCATTTAAGTTGTCATTTGGAACAGAAGCGCACAATAAAGTTTTTTGAGACCAGCAGAACTGCTTTTCACCCATGTATGTATGTAGGTAGGTAGTTCTAACAATTTTTCGTCCAGTGAGTCTTCCACCTAGCCTATGGTTTCAACACTATGTAGCAGTGACAGACTGCAGGTAGATAATAGACGACCGCCAAGTGACCATCGGAATACATCGATGTTTCTTAACCTATCTGTTTCTGTAAGTTGATCATAAAATTAACCTTTAAGTAATATTACGCATGTTGAGTAATAAAAATAATCAAGTATATAGCTGCACATTAAATAGTGTTCCATGGAACTGAAGTGCCAAATAATTAAAGAAGTAAAACAAAGACCACTGAATAAGACAGGACACAATGTTTCTTGTAACAGGTGTAGTGCATTGTTACTAAAGACATTTTCAGAGAAAATATATATAATGTATGGTCACAAATTATAATGCAGTGTTTGTTAATGTTGTAACGTGCCTACGAAACATTTATGGTTGAAATTTACTGTTTTTTTCTGTAAAAGATAGATGAATTAAAAAAAATGCTAATGTTCTTCTTAATTTTGTGGGTTCCTTTGTTCCCATTACCTATAAGAGAAATATTAACAGTGAGGCTGTTTTGTTTTTCTGTACAGCATGGAGTAATTACTTTGTAGCTTACCCCAGAAGTCTCATCACTAAATAATATCAGTTACATGAATATTATAATTGCATGGTTAGAAATGCTGTACTGCATGAAAGACATGGTAATTCTACAGAGTTGCAGTTCTACTACCTTTGAGCTGTGTACATTTTTAAGTTACAGGCGAGTATTGGATTTATACTGTAAATGTCTTGGTAAGCTTTCCAGTGGAACAACCAGAAATCTGTGTGCAAATTAACACCATGTAAGCAGTGTAGGTAATGGTGACAGCTCTTTTCATATACAGGGTGTATTAAAACAAAACAAAAAAAAACTACATACACACAATGTTTGAGTGTTTGGGAGAGAAAAATAATGTTTTTATGTGATTTCCTCTAAATTTCTTTTTTATAATGGGAGACGATGTTGGTGTATGAAGCACTGCAGAAGAACCTGTTACCAGTTCAGTTGAATGCACAGTCATTATTCACACTTGGTTGTTTTGAGCAAGCATATTCCAGTTGTGCCATAATGTAGACAGGCGATACTTTCAGAAATGCCCATGTACCAATAGTCACACCATCTCTTGAGCATTACTAACATCAAAACTTTAACGGATCGATATCAGGAACATGGTGCACACCAGTGACATGTAATGAAGTGTATCTCTATCTCCTCTGACCCCACAAATTCTTTGTAAATGTAGTTTTTTTTACGCAAGGTATACAATTTTTTTAGGAGCAGCTTCATTTCTAATGAACCAGCTTTAAGCCCAAGCAGGCCTGAGAGTAACAACCTCAGGATAAAAGCAAGTAGCTGTACAGGACAGAAGAGTTGGAGCTTGACTAAGGTAAGTCAGAAAGTACCTTTGTCCTTAAATCACATTACCTGTCATGACTAGAGAGAGATAAACAAACCAAAGATAGTTCAACTGTTAAATAACCCCCCTTGCTACCCACACAAACTGTTTAAACATAGTTTCCATCATAAGCAAAAATTTACATTAAAAGGTGATGGACATTTCCATTGAAGTTCAAAGTATGAGGTGCATCCTGAAAGTAAGTACCAAATTATTATACTGCCACTGCAGCACTTGTGTTGTAGGTTTACACATTTCTCTGGTTCGTTATCTTTCCACAGTTGACACTGGAGCTAAATTTTGTTGTGTTTCTATTTGTTAGTGATCATTCAAAATGTTTAAGACAACCTCTGAGCACAGTGACTGTGAAGTGCACTCTGTTATGTTGTGTTTCAACACACAGAACATTAAGCCAGCTGAAATTCATCAACTTGTAGATACTTAAGGTGAGAAAGTGCATGAGACGGTTTGCTCAACTTTCATGGTGAACCATGTATTGGGCAGCCTTCTGTTGTCACTGAGGGTATGGGTGAGAAAATGAATTAGAAAATTCATGAAAACAGATGGTTCACAATAAGAATGTATTTCAGAAACTGTTTTGCATGACTCAGTCATAAATTGCTTAAATTTTTGTGAATTGTGTTCCAAAAATGCCTACAAAATTATGTACCTTGGCAGGGTTTTGACATTTCAGCACTGAATACAGTGATGAGGAAGATCGTGACTGGTGATGAAACTTGGGTTTTCCATGACACTCCAAAATAAAAACAACACTCTATGGAGTGAAGGAACTCACAATCCGACAATACTCCTCCCCCCCCCCAAGCCCCCCCCAAAAAAAAAGAAAAAGAAAAAGAAAAAAATCAGAATGAAGTTGTCAGTGCAAAAAGTCAGGTGAAACGGATTCTACGACCAACAAGGCATTCTGCTTGTTGAATTCCTTCTCAGTGGTGAAACCATGAAAGCGGTATAATACTGTAAAACACCGAGGGACCTCCATCACACTATTCAAAACAAAAGATGTGAAATTCTCATTTGGTGGCACTGAAAACCTTACTAAACAGTTCACTTGGGAACAGTTCGACCACCTGATCTCACATCTTCTGACTACCACTTTTACTTCAACATCAAGAAGGATGAAGGTGCTTCAACACCAATGATGTAAGAAAGTGTGATCAGTATTGGACGTCTTCACTGGTGGTATCTTTCTATGAAGAGGGCATAGAAAAGGTGGCTTACTGCTATGACAAATGTCTTAACAATGGTGGCTGTTATGTAGGAAAAGAGTATTTCTTCAAAAAAACAAATTTTGGTCTGAAGAAATGTTTTCATTAGTCCTTTTCCCCACAATGGTACTTTCTTTTCTGGCATGCCTTGTATATTTTAATGTCTTTTGGCTTACCAATGTGGGTATAAAAGTTGACAGAGAACATCCCACATCCTCTTCTTTACTGCAGTCACATAATGGGGATACACAAAGCCAATATGAATCACCTGTTTTCTATCAGCAGCCATGTTTGACCATGAGTTGTGTTAAGAAAGTTGTTGAATCTTCTGGATCATACACAGGGTTATTCAGCTGCCCCTACCATAAAGTTTTATGGAAGCTGCAACATCTTCAAGAACCACACCCATGATTTTAATCTTCTCTCCTCCCTACATGCACACTGTTAGTCCTACAAAAACAATGAACAGGACCTTTTTGTATGAATATTAACTACATTAAATTTTGTACTGGAATAAGTTTTTGTTGGTAACCACAGTTATTGTGTTATTCAAGAACAATGCATTTGGGCCTCTAGCAAAAATGTACGCCCCCCCCCCCCCGCCCCCCAAAAAATGGCTTCATTAAAGTTCCCACAAAAAAGTTCCTGTTCATTTTATGATGAATCCACATTGGAGATTTAGTAATGCAAAACATTTCGATCTGAGAATACTTTACCCTAATGACATGCAAGGTCAATGCCGTTCTATCACGTAAAGTTAATTTGCCGCCATTAACATAATATTTATCCGCCATTAACGTAAAATTGATTTTTCAGCACACTGTAATAAAAGACTCACTTCAGATGAATGGACAATCAAAGAGAACTCAAACAGTTATTTTAATAGTATTTGTAGCTCCAATGCAGCATTTACCATGGACAGTCCCTGAGCCTAGACTGTCAGTTTTTTGTAGGGTGTACTACTTTTAAAAACCACTCCGTCTTCAGGCCACAAGTGGCCAATCAGGACAATTCGACCGCCATGTCATCCTCAGCTGAGGGTGAGGAGGAGCTGGCTGTCCCACTCGTTGTGATAGTTTTCTTTGACCAGAGCCGCTACTGTTCAGTCGAGTAGTTCCTCAATTGGCATCACAAGGCTGAGTGCACCCCGAAAAATGGCAACAGCGCATGGCAGCCCAGATGGCCACCCATCCAAGTGCCGGCCACGCCGACAGTGCTAAACTTAAGTTATCTGACTGGAACCGGTGTATCCACTGCGGCAAGGCCGTTGCCCCTACTACTTTTACATGATATTTTTGATCGTAGATTAGCTCCAATGGCTCGAAAGAATGGTCGTTTACCATGTTATGCACATTTATATTTTCACTACAACGACACAGCTGGTCCAATTTCGACTACAGGTGATGGTAGCCATAATGACGGTGCCAAGCGTCAATTGTACATTAGTTGCACTCAAGTGTGTAGGCATCACAGCATTCATGACATTTAAATTTGTACTTCTTTGCTACTATATTCGCAATAAATTTCGCAGACAGTATCTGCATATGACGCTGAATGAATCTACAAAACTATGTCATTGTACGACACATGTTCCAGGAGATACGTCATAAAAACTCAGGAATAGGTCAGACGCTGCATAGTACGGACGTGGACGCACGGCTGTAAATAAATGCCTGGGCAACGCCAAGTTTTTCCGCTAGTCATCTATACAGATAAAAAATCACCAATGTTGTCCACCAGCGTATTTTTTAAAAACCTTTATTTTGTCATCCATTTTTTCCTGTAAAAATCGTAAATACCGTGCACCAATGTGTTTTTAAAAATCGTCTCTTATTGTCATCTCTTTTTATATATTTATGTATGTATTTATGATTGAATTTGTGTAACCTGTGGCTGCAAGTCCCCTCCCTTTATGGGGGAATCGAAATAATGAACAACGGAAAAAAATTGTGGGTCAATTTCTTCCTCATTTTTCGGAACTTCTGATAATAGTAAATGGTTGGCTTTTTGAGGGCGTGGTAGGTAGATACAAGAGATTAGTGTAGCGTTAGAATTTGGGTCAGATACAGTGCCAGGAGGTTCTGTTTCTATCTGCCTAGCTTCAGAGTACTTCACCATCTGCTAAGTGATGCGTTTCAATGTAAATGGTTTGTTCTGTGCTAGGTCTACTCTTTACTGCACAATGCTGTTCCTTCGATGCTATTAAAACCAGGATGTTAACAAAATATATGCTCAGTGGCAGACGGGAGTCTGCAGAAGTATTTCCAGAGGAGGGGTGGTGGGAGGCGCGTCGAGGTTGGAGTGCATGATTCTGAAACTGGCACTTTGTGTACAAATCAGCTGGTCAGTTACGAGGTGCATCAAGCTACAAGACCCTAACTCTATAAGCGCTACAACTGGTCAAAGCTAAGGTTTATCAGTATTGTGAAGAATTCTTATCAGGAAGAGTATGAGTATACTGTGACGAATAAAAACTCTTCACTCCAAATTCCAGGGAGGGTTGGGGGCGATGGATGAAAGTGCCCCTTTGCCTCTCCTCCCCTCCCCACCTCCTGCCCTCCCCCTCCCCCACCCCCTACTGGACCCTGTGGCTGGCCCGTTCATTTTGAGAACCTTAGAGCTGCAGTAACCGTTCTGAGAAACTGTTCTAGATGTCCTTGCGCGTCGCTCTTACAACTCCAAACACCAGTGGGAATGGCGGTTAGCGCTGAAACAACTGGTTTTCGGCTCTTATCAGTTTCTCCAGCTTCACTTTAACCTAATTGTTAAAGCCTGTCACAAAACCAATTCTTGTAAAAACCTATTTTCAGTCTTTAATTTACATTATTTCCCCTAATAAACGTAGATTAAAAAATTTTGACTTTCTCAGTTTCTTCATTAATGGAATCAAAACGTGAAATTAAATACTTTATGGACATGGTGTCTGCTCTTTCGGACATGTCCGAAAGAACAGACACCATTGATGGCCTGCAGCCGTCTAGAACGAAATTAGAATTATATTAATACCGTCAGCTGCTCACGGGCGTCGATATATATCAACGAGGACATGTGAAAATGTGTGCCCCGTCGGGGACTCGAAACCGGAATCTCCTGCTTACATGGCAGACGCTCTGTCCATATGAACCACCGAGGGCACAGACGATAGTGTGACTGCAGGGACTATCTGGCTCACGCCTCCCGCGAGAATGACATTCTCACCTTGTATGTCCAAACACTACATTCGTAGTGTCCCACCCCAACACACTCATTACTTGTGGAAGACATTCTTACCAAGTACCGTAAGAGTTCGGGGAATATGTGTGCATCTGCACAGAAGAAGAAGGTCATGACCGGTATTGCCAGAACTATATACTTATATGGATCGGTGTCTGTTCTTTCCGACATGTCTTCCACGAGTAATGAGTATGTTGGAGTGGGACACTACGAATGTAGTGTGTGGACATACAAGGTGAGAATGTGAGTCTCGCGGGAGGCGTGCGCGAGATAGTCCCTGCAGACGAAGTATCCGCTGTGTCCTCGGTGGCTCAGATGGATAGAGCGTCTGTCATTTTAGCAGGAGATCTCGGGTTCGAGTCCCGGTTGGAGCACACATTTTCACCTGTCCACATTGATATTTATCAACGTTCGTGAGCAACTGGCGGTATTAATATAATTCTAATTTCTTTAAATTAAATAGTCAAATAAAACTTTGTCCGCTGTTCGCTGCTTCTCTCGAAATATGGCGAGTGCTTCTATACTACAGAAAACTACCAGTATTCTCCTATTGATTTTAGTTTTTAGTAGGTCTGCTCAAAAATTATATTGTAATCGGTTGTCACAGCACTATGTGGGCATTACGCATAGTCCAGCGATAAACGGTGAAAACTGCGGCTGGAAAACTCTCTTTTTCGTTTTAATTTCTCTGTTTTCAAGGGCTACAAGCAGATAACGGCATACTACGTAGACACAGGCAGCAGATCAGGCACTTTCTATTTTTATCCCGAACTATGAATGATTTGTTAAATTTTAACTTTTTTCCTTGTATGATGTCGCAAGTCGACCAAATCGACCATTGTGCTTCACTCATACCGCATATCGTAAAATACACCCAGACTTCCAGATGGTGCCATTCTGTATTACAATTGACGTTCGACAACAGTGAGAAACTGTGTCAAGTCTCGCGCACTGCTTGTATAACAGGCACAATATTGTCTCAGCAATGCTGGACCAATCCATTTGTTGCTCGTTTCTGTCAGCAGTGTTATTAAAGTGGCATAGATCACTTTTCCCATTTTTCTGTAATAACGCATTATTTCAAAGCTATGCAAATCTTAGGAATAAAAATTACTCGTTTTTTAAAAAAAAGGTTTATTTGAAAACTAAAAATTTTACGACTGCTGTGGCTAATTGATATATCTGTTTTTTACGTGGTTATCAGGAAAAAATAAAAAGATACTTGTTATAACCGAGAGCAAACAGATACCGAAAGACACCGGTTATTCAGAACTAAAATACCGATATCGTTTTAACTGATCGGTTTTTCTATCTCTAAACTGCAGTGTCGCCATAGAAATGTGTGTCGTTACATCATTGTCCATAGCAACTTCGAGACACGTGAGTGTTTATGCGCAATATCTGCAAATGGAAACACGAAGAGGTAATAAGCACCTGAGCGATAGAATTTATTTCACGGTCAGAAAAGTCGAGTGACAGACAATACTTAATCATTCTAATAGAAATTATATGGAAATCTGTGTAAAGGAAAATTTCCAGTACTTTCGTGAATTCCAAAACTGAAGCAAATTCCGGGACATCAAGGTAACATAGTCTTATACGGATAGTATTCCACGACTAACGTAATTGACCCACATACTGTACTAGTATACGGATAATATTACACAACTAACGTAATTCACCTGAAACTAGGTACCAAGATGTAGTCGTAAACGGTTAGTATTACACGACTTACGTAATTCAGCTGAAGTTAATTACAAGCATGTTACTGCAGTATTCACTACTGTGCATTTCCCCATTCACCTGAAATTATTTACAAACATGCAGTCGTAAGTAGATGTGTTCACGACTAACGTAATTCACCTCAAATAATTTACAAACATGTTACTGTAACATTCGCTACTACTCATTACGCTAATTCACCTTCAGCCACTAAGTGCAAGCGCAGATCACAGTTATGATACGTGCACCATCCAAAAATTTATCAAGGTAGTAACTCAACACAACTACAAACGTCATTGTGTGCAAAATAAATAGCATACCTCATCAGAAGAACATGACGGGTTTGAATCATTCCCACCGCAAAGGATTAAAAATTCAGGCTCGCACACAAGACCACTTGATAACTAACCAGAAACTCAGTTTAGTTGTAGCTTCGGTGGCTATCGCCTTTTTTACATTTTCCCCCTAAACTAGATAATTATGAAACGTAAGCAACTACTCTAAAATATCTGCGGCAACGGCCTTGCCTCGGTGGTTACACCGGTTCCCGTGAGATCACCTAAGTTAAGCGAGCGTGGTCGGCACTTGGAAGGGCGACCATCCAGGTCGCCATGCGCTGTTGTCATTTTTCGGGGTGCTCTCAGCCTCGTGATGCCAATTGAGGAGCTACTCGACAGAATAGTAGCGGCTTCGGTCAAAAATACCATCATTACGACCGGGAGAGCAGTGTGCTAACCCCACGCCCCTCCTGTTCGCATCCTCCACGGATGATGACACGGCGGTCGGATAGTCCCGTCCCAGTAGGCCACTCGTGGCCTGAAGACGGAGTGCTTAAAAAGCAACTACTCTCTAGTGCATAGCCATACTACTGAGACCTTGATGATTGGTTTCAACAGCAGTTGGCAGTACACAAGGTTGGCTTACGCCTACTGGCGAATTTTGCGATCTGTCGTAAGCCTGCGTAAACACGTAGGGCCTTCCGTCTTAAGTGCAAGGATATCCATTTTGTTTCCTGCCGCGCGACTTAAGTGGAATATTTAGTTATTTCTGAAATTTTATAGAAATATTTTTCGTTGTATGTCCTCTCCATCGGTACTGAATTTACTGTAAAATTATTTGCTCACTTTTCGAAACTTCCGTTCATGGTAAATCGATACTATTTGAAGCCGTGGTAGACACGAGTCTAGTGTGCTTCACCTTCAGCACCTTCTGCTTCAGTCTCGGTTCCTATGTCGCTGATTTCACAACGAACAGTTCGTTGTCTACTGAGTATACTGTCTATTGCACGACACTATCCCTCCCACGCTGCTAAATTTAGGTCGTCGGCAAAATATGAGTACAGTGGAACAACGGCGTCCGCTGAAATTTCCCCAGGAGGTGGTGGGGGCACTGGTAGGGGTGGGGGTGTGTGTGGAGGCCTATTACTATGGAATTCACCCAGTCCAGACCGCCAAGCAAAAGAAACCTTGAGATTTGGAAAGGGTGTCGATATTATACTGCTTATACTGCATATTTCGAAATTCCACCTCTAAGGGGGAGGAACAGGAAATGAAAGGATTTATGAAACATGTAGCTATTAAGGTAATTTTGAAGCTAGACATACGAAAATATGTATCTTGTTTCTAGGTCAGAAATAAAGAAATATGTGTTCCAGTATTACTGGAAATTTAACCTCTATTAGGTTGCTTAGTGGGTGAACGTTTTATTTTGAGATAAATAATTATGGAAGCACTATGAAAGTATTTTTAAGGCTACATCTACGAAAATTGGTATTTGATTTCAAGGTTACCAATAACAAAATACGTGTTTTAGTGTTTTTTTGAAATTCGGGCCCTAAGGGGATGAAACAGAGTGAGCTGGTGCCAGTTTCCATCGATCGTCATTTCGATCTTTGAGTCGCGGTCCAGAGGACACTGCTCCCTAACCGACTGTAGTAGTTCTCTGCGCAGCTCCAAATCGGGCTTACCGCGCTTGCACTGGACACAGTTACCAACAAATCGCCTGACATCGCGATATAGGTTGGGCCAAAACATGTGTTCCCGAACTCGGTTCTAGATCTCGTAGAACCCCAAATGACCCCCGATCGCCGAGTCATGAGTACCATGCTAACTCGTTCCTGTGGAATACAGACCTTCACTTCACCACGGTTGCCTCCCCCTTTACACAAGAGGCTCCCACGAAGCCAATAGCCAGTAACGACGTCGCCATCCGCCAACTGCTGCCGAATCGGTCCCGACCTAGGGTCCTCAGCCTGTTTGTCAGTTAAGTCGCAGAAGAAACCGGGTGTCTCGGAGAGAAGGAAATTCACCCCATGATCCGGCTCCACGTGGCCCTTGCCTTCCCCAGACTCTCACGCGAACATACGGCTAAGAGCGTCGGCCAATTCGTTGTCACTGCCCCTGATATGCCGAACCCGTAGATAAATCTTCTCATCTTAACTTTATGGCATGATTTTTAGCGAACAACTTATTAATTAAAGTTTAAGGGCTGGCACTGGCCAAGTAACTCACGGAGGCTCATTTGTTTCAGTTCAGTTGTATTGCTCATCTGTTCTCCAGATAAGGTTGTGTAGTTTATGTCTCAGAATATTGTCTGCCGTTGATGTGTGTTGTGTTAGAGATAACTGGCAGCGGTCGACGCGAGCAAACTGGGAGCAGAGCACCACGGGGGCAGAGAGAGATTTAAGGCCATGTCCTCTCCTTTACATCTCGGGTTATGTTGTCACTTTTGTGTGATTCCATCTTTCCGGTGGACAACTATAGCATCCGAAGTTCAATTGCATTGCCAAGTTGAGGTCCCTGTCTCGTGGATCTCTCGTATTGATTTGAATCCTTGGTCTGCACGTGTCTATCTCCAATTCACACGAAATATTGAAGCAACCTCATTTTAGGGGTATTGTCATATGGTCATGTTCTAGTTGTAATCATTCTAAGAATATTGTTGATTAATCAACTGAGTAAGCAAATTTGAAGATCGGTTTGGTCAAAATTAAAGCACCTCCTTAATTGTTTTAGTCATTTGTATATAGTTTTGTTTAGGAAAGTTGGCTAGCCAAACGTTAAAAAATCTGTGTTCTTAGGCTTAGTCTGTTTCTCAGCTGATTGGAAGTAATTAGAGTTCTGCTGCGAATTCTATGGGCATTTGCACTATTTAAGTAAAGCTTTACCTAAGGATATTTACCTAGTCATATTCAAATTTCAAGTTTTACGGGTCTTGTTCCACTTAAAGAAATTTATTTATTATTTGTCCAACTGATCTGGCCTTGTAAGGTAGTCTCCTGTATTATTGTGACTGTGATTTTATAATGCTTTTGATTGTAATAAAATATGTGGCAATTACAACGGATTACTATTGTGATTTTGGTGTGTCACTACCATAACCCATTTCATAGAGGATGAAATGTTTCATGAAATATTTAATTATGAAAGCATTTTTAAAGCTAAATATATCAAAACCTGAATTTGGCTTTTCGGTTGAAGTAAAAAAAATACATGTCTCACTGTTTTTGATACATTCAACCAGTAAGGGGGTGGAATATAGGATGAAAAGTTTTATGAAAGTAGTTGAGTGTAAAAGAATTTTTAAAGCTAAATCTATGAAAATTATGTTATTGAAAAATACGTGTTTCACTGTTTTTGGAACTACAACCCCCAAGGAGGTGCAATGGGGGCACACGTATTCACTGACTCATCGCCTTGCAGCCCAACCTGCAAAGTATACGAACTTGAAATTTGATGAAGGTGTAAATCTTACGCTGTAAGCATCATTTAAGAATAGATTGTTCGAAATTCCACTCCTAAAGGGGGTGAAATACGGGTTGAAAGGGTTTTTGAAAATATGTCCCTATTGAAGCTAGAACTACAAAACTACGAAAATTGGCATTTGGTTTCTCAGTCAGAAACAAAAAAAAAACAGGTTTTTAGCATTTTCCGAAATTCTTCCATTAGGGGGATAAAATAATTAGTGAAGGTTTTTTTTGAAAATAAATCATTATTAAAGAACTACTAAAGCATTTTTAAAGCTGCATCTATGAAAATTAGTATTTGACTTCTCGGCTGGATGTAAAAAAAGTGTTTCGTTGCTTTTGGAAATTTAACTCACTAATAGAGTGAAATAGGGGATGAAAAGTTTTATGAAATATTTCACTATTAAAGCATTTTTAGAACTAAATCGATGAAGATTTCAATTTGGCTCCTCGGTTCTAAATAGAAGAATACATGTTTAATTGTTTTTGAAAATCCAACCCCTAAAGGGTGTGATATGTTTCTGAAAATGTTTTATTATGAAAGCATTACTAAATATATCCGGGAATTCGTATTTGGCTCCTCTGTTAGAATTTTTAAAAAATACGTGTTTCAGTGGTTTTGGAACTTCGATCCTAAGGGGATGAAAAATTTCAATGACATATTTATTGCGTTATATTAAAATATTTTAAATCTGCATCTATGAAAACCGGTATTTCACTTCTCAATTAGATATAAAGAAATATGTGTTAGGAAATGAAAGATTCTACGGAGATATCACCACAAGAATACAAATTGCTTGGTTAACAAAAACCTTGGACTCCAGTTATCGGCATTGCTTTTTGGTCATAAGTACATTCAGTAAAAGACCATGCTTCAAAGGCGTTAATTAGCGTCGAAAGTGTTGCAGTTCATAAAAGACCTAAAAAACGATTAAAGAAAAAAATTTTTTGCAGACCATACGGTCTACGCAAGTAAAGAAGCGGATGATAAGCTAGCTCTTTATGCAAATGAGTTGGTCAGTTTAAGTTCCGAGACATGTCATGCAGCAGGGACGAAATCCAGTTCCTACGACTGGCTAAAGGAAAAGTTGTGCAGAATCACGGGAAATCATTTCTACAAGTGGCTGAGAATCTCGTAATGAAAAAATTCTGTACTGAAGATTCCAAGGTGGGAGACGCAAGATTCCTCCCCCCCCCCCCGTCCCCCACCCCTCCACCCATTGCTATCCTCCTTTTCCTATAGCAAAAAAACTAGAGAAATTTCCGCTGTGAAACTATTTGCAAACAAGAGAACGGCCCTTGAAATTTAACGCTTCAAAGTTTTAAGCCTTGCTCATTGCGGATATTGATTAGAAACTGTTAACCCACATGTGAAACCTGGGTACATAATCCCTGCGACATTTGATCAACGGTGTTTCTTAAGGCCAGGTTCTCATTCAAAACGTTCGAAAATTCAATTTCTTCGTAGTTGCATTTTTTAAAGGTGCACTTGTCTAGACTCTTGGAACGGAAAGGTTTTTTGTAATCCGTGCTTTAAAAAAGTTTCTACAGCCCACTGTTTGAAGCAGTGTCACGGTTGTTATGATCCGCGCGGTGTAGCCGTGCTGCCTCAAACGCCTTGCATCGGTTCGCGCGGCTCCCCCCGTCGCTACGATTGGCTACGAGGTTCGAGTCCTCCCTCGGATGTGTGTGTGTGCGTGTGTGTGTGTGAGTGTGTGTGTTTGTGTGTGTGTGTGTGTGTGTGTGTGTGTGTTGTCCTTAGTATAAGTTACTGTAAGCAGTGTGTAAGCATAGGGACTGATGACCTCAGCAGTTTGGTTCCATAGGAGCTTCCCGTAGACAGACGGTTGCCATGGGACACACTTGAATCGGAAACGCTCTGCTCAGGTACGCTTGTCCGTCCGCTTTTAGAATACTGCTGCGCGGTGTTGGATCCTTACCAGATAGGATTGTCGGAGTACATCGATAAAGTTCAAAGAAGGGCGAAATATGGGAGAGTGTCACTGAAATGATACAGGATTTGGGCTGGACATCATTACAACAAAGGCGATTTTCGTTGCGACGAAATTACAATCACCAACTTTCTCCTCCGAATGCGAAAATATTTTGTTGACACCGACCTACATTGGGAGAAACGATCACCTCGATAAAATAAGGGAAATCAGAGCTTGTACGGAAAGATGTAGGTGTTCGTTCTTTCCGCTCGCTATACGAGATTGGAATAATAGAGAATTGTGAAGGTATATGAAGATAGTAACCGTTCTCGAAAGAACAGATACCATTGATGATGACTGCTGTGTGGTTCTAGGCGCTACAGTCTGGAACCGAGCGACCGCTACGGTTGCAGGTTCGAATCCTGACTCGGGCATGGATGTGTGTGATGTCCTTAGGTTAGTTAGGTTTAATTAGTTCTAACTTCTAGGCGACTGATGACCTCAGAAGTTAAGTCGCATAGTGCTCAGAGCCATTTGAACCAACACCTGTCGGCAGCCGAGGGTTTCAATTAACTATCATTTATTCTAGAGAAGCTGCACGGTCGTCAGTGGCGCCTGTTCTTTCTAGAACAGTTACTATCTTCATATATATAGTTAAAGGCTACCCAGCCACTGACCGTCTGTGCGAATGGGCACAGGCTGCCCGAACTCTTACGGGAATCGCCACCTCAGTGTGCGCTAGAAATGAGTGGATGGGCAAATACCTATTAGATACATTACGTATGTAGATTGTGGACAGCTGGAAATGTGGTGCTCACGGGAAGCGTACAAGGGATAAGTCCCTGCAGTCGCGCTATTCATTTGTGTCCTCCATGGCTTAGACGGATAGAGCGTCTGCCGTGTGAGCAGGAGATCCCGGGTTCGAGTCCCGGTCGGGGCACACATTTTCAGCTGTCCCCATCGAGGTATATCAACAACACCTGTCGGCAGCTGAGGGTTTCAATTAATTACCAATTGTGAAGGTGATTCGATGAACCCTTTGCCAGGCACTTAAATGTGATTTCCAGGGTATACATATAGATGTAGATGAAAACTCGTCCCGTGGCGCACGTGCACAAAATGATTCATACTGCAGAATGCATGCAAACATACTCGCCGAAAATACTGACGAATGACGAGTGCAGGCTGCCTAGTGCTGCATATCCAGATTATTAGACAGATCGGCTTTTCCTGCCAAGAAGAATAGGGGATTGCTATCTAGGAACAATTCGAGCTAGAAGAAGGGTTGGTAAGTACTCCCTGAATTGCAGACTAAACGTAAATAACGAAAATACATTTTTGGTGAAAAAATTGGTCAAAACTTAATCCTTGGTCCTCCATATTGGATTAGCCGTTTTTAATATTGAAAATCTAACTTCAGATTCGTGTTGAGCGACATTCAAAATATATATGTAACACTTAGTTCATGCAAATTGAAGTAATAATACAACTAAAAGTTTTCCCTAAACCTTCAACTTTTTTTTTCGAGAAACGATTTTCTCTGAACGGCATGCAGCATAAACTAAAAATGGTTCAACCGCTTAACTTCTACCTATCACCCCGAAAAGTAAACACTTTTCTTAGGAGCTTATACCTATAATATATCACATTTGTTAATATTAACCAATTTTTGTTAAGGCATAAGGAGTGAAACAAACCTCCAAAGTTCGAATTAGCGCCATATCGTTAAATTTAAGGTTGTTTCATTGTGGTTAGTTATGAGCTCCCATAAATTTTATGTAATATCGACTGATGTTACCCATTTTTAATTTCAGAGAAGTATGAGCTCCCATTAATTTAATGTGGTTTCAACTGATGTTATCCATTTTTGATTTCAGGTAACATCTGAGAGGCCACACTGCACGCAGTCTGCGTACTTGAGACTCGCAGGCCCTTGATCAAATCATAATTACTGGCGCCATTTTGTTTTTGTTTTTGTTTTTTACTGAAAATCTAAAATAAATCTCATAGTATGATCACTCGTAATTCCCAAACATATCCTTCGAATGTATTTTCATTGCCTCAAAAAAATTTCCAAATGTACCATTTTTTGCTCATTTGAATGAGAGCCTGGCCGTAAGGCCGGAATATAGTCACGAGAGTTTTTTTCAGAGACGATGTACGTTCGCGAGAAGAATTTCGTTCTGCGCGTGTCGATGTACATTCCACAGATATTACTGTGTGTGTGCTACTCAGTCGTGCTATTTGAGTGTATATCTTTGCATAGTTTTCCTTTTACGATGTAAACAGTGCGCAGTTCAGTTGCTAACTGACCAGTGAGTGGTTCCGAAGACGTCGGATGTGCGGTGCGTTCGGTCTGCTAGGACAACAACAGACTGGCGTGGTGCGATGGCAGAAGCACACACTAAGGGAGCTAGCTGTTGGGACGCCAGCGAACGATTTATGCCAAGTAAGACGAAGAGGACTATTCTAAAATTATGAGCCGTCTCAAAAGTGTTTATCATTAGTAAATCTTGTAGTTGAGACTGACAATCAATCTATAATAACTGACAGTTTTGCCTAGAGAGAGATACAGGAAATCCGCCCCCCCCCCTTCCTCAATGAATTTTGATTGTGATGACAGGCCGATGGGTAGTGTAGCACGAGATCTAAGTTAGGTTGGAAGGAGGTAATTTGATTGAGAGTTGTTTATGCCAACGATTATGAATGCCGAGTAAACGTTGTGCTTGCAGATTGCCCTGTAGCGTAGCCTAGTGTTTCCGTCCGCGCCATGTTTAAAACACTTTCTCTAGCTGTGTACAAAAGTTGCACAACAGCCACGAAAACTACGTGTCTGCTGGGGGGGGGGGGAGGGGAGAGTCTACTATGTAACTTTCATTACAAATTTTAGTAACCGCCGAAACTAGGCGAAATAGAAGCGTAATTTTTACTAATTTCCGTTTGTGGGAAAATAGTGGTTCTCCTCTTTCGGCAGCAACTGTAATATGTAGGCGACTTATTAATTTTTTTTGTAACTCGGAATCATGATCTCAATAGACGCAAAGCTTTTTCTTACGTTACTTGATTCGTGGTCTATAGTAAACAATGCAACGTATTGGTCAATTCTTTGAAGTGTGACGTGTGTCTGCAATGTTCGTAAGGCCAAGTTTGTATATATTCGGTGTCTGTTCTTTTGGGCATATACTGTATAATTAAGGCGAGGAGGATAATATACAAGGAGCACGACATTAGCAGTCTGTGGAGAAATTGAGAATTTGGATCTGACGAACGGCATGCTCGGGCAGTTCGTGCAATTAGGTTGCCCACTGCGTAATTGGGACACAGTGATCATTGCATCTGCCTAGTAACCGGGAGACTCGGGTTCTAATCCTGGTGTGGCACAAATTTTCAACGGTGCCCATTGACTAAAGTCAGTGCCCATTGTCAGCTAATGTCATTGTTTCAGTCTTAAATCGTTTTTGGTTCACGAAACGTCGTTTAGCTCTTTCATGGATAACAACTTTGGAAAGCGTACAGGCTGTGCAGGTTATATTGATAATTGCTCGTCGTTAGTCCAAGGCAACTATAGCGATTTTTAAACACAGTTGTAGTGCGTATTAAGCCTACATACGTATTTGGGTCCTGTTTTTCTTTACCAAGAACTTCTTCGTAGGTAATTTCCCTATAGTGATTTTTTGTTTATTTATAGACTGCAGACTTGGATGAAATACTAAACACATATCCGAAGTTTCTGTTGATGCTGCAGATACTGTTTTACCTGTACTAGGTGCTCAAACTCATTTAATACTGAAGGACACAATTTGTCTCCACATTTAGCAATTTTTCATAATGTAGCTTCGATATATTTTTCTGTAATTCTTGTTTATATTTATTCTTAAAACACACTAACCCTTCCACCAATTATTCGATATGTGGTTTCATCCCTTTCGTAGCCTAGAGTTCGTAAACGGTCGATAATAATAATAATTTCCTTTCTCACTTTTAATTTCTGTTGAATCTCCAGTTTATGGTTTTTGCTAACCTGTTTCACGTTCTCAATTTTATTATTTTTATTTTTCTAGTTTTGTGAGTGGTAGCCAAATTTTCTTTGAATTCGGTTTTTAATTCTGAAATAGTAACAGTTAAAGGTCAAGTGAAGATGGCGATCTATTTGAGGAGAGTGGTTGGGAGATTTTTCATATTAGAAGTACACAGGTCATGGAGATCCTTATCTATATAAAATTACTTCGAGTGCGATGTAGCCCATTCTCTTGTCATGATCTCGGCTGTATCGTAGCGCAGTGTCTCGGTTAGGTTGGAGATTTTGGTGGAGAGTTGCCGAAGTCAACGAAAGTGATTACGAAGTAAAGACTGTGCTAACAGAACGATCTGTAGCGTATTCCAAAACGTTCTTCGGGTCCTTTTAAAATCTCTTTTAATTGAAAAAATTTAAAGCTGCAAGATACAAACACAAAAACTATTACGTAATACAGAAATCCGAGACTACTGTGGTGTACGTTGTGTACGTGTACTAATTTATTGTCAGTGAATATATATTTTTACTCATTTGCCGGATTTCAGTTTTCCGCGTTTTGCGGCGAAAAACCTTTTCCTGTGAAGGGCCCATTAGCTTGTCGGTTATATTCATGACTGTCTCGACGGTCAGTAATTTTATGTTAGTCTGTCCACCGGCGTCATTGTTAACATCTAATATAGTTTTAAGTATTAGGAAGGCTAATATTAAGGTAATTCACGAGTAGGTCTAATGATGAATAAAAAAATAGGAATGCCGGTAAGCTACTACAAACAGCATAGTGAACGCATTATTGTGGCCAAGAAATGCACGAAGCCCACTCCTACCATAGTAGTACAAGTTTATATGCCAATTAGCTCCGCAGATGACGAAGATATTGATGAAATGTGTGATGAGATAAAAGAAATTATTCAGATAGTGAAGGGAGACAATTTAATAGTCATAGGTGACTGGAATTCGATAATAGGAAAAGGAAGAGAAGGAAATGTAGTAGCTGAATATGGAATGGGGTTAAGAAATGAAAGAGGAAGCCGCCTGGTAGAATTTTGTACAGAGCATAACTTCATCAAAGCTAACACTTGGTTCAAGAGTCATGAAAGAAGGTTGTATACGTGGAAGAGACCTGGAGGTACTGAAATATTTCAGATAGATTATATAATGGTAGGACAGACATTTAGGAACCAGGTTTTAAATTGTAAGACATTTCCAATGGCAGATATGGACTCTGACCACAATCTATTGGTTATGAACTGTAGATAAAAACTGAAGAAATGCAAAACGGTGGGAATTTAAGGAGATGGGACATGGATAAACTGACAGAACTAGAGGTTTTAGAGTGTTTCAGGGAGAGCATTAGGAAACGATTGACAGGAATGGGGGAAAGAAATACAGTAGTATACGGATGGGTAGCTTTGAAGCACGAAATAGTGAAGGCAGCAGAGGATCAAGTAGATAAGAAGACGTGGGCTAGTAGAAATCCTTGGGTAACAGAAGATATATTGAATTTAATTGATGAAAGGAGAAAATATAAAAATGCATTAAATGAAGCAGGCAAAAAGAAATACAAACGTCTCAAAAATGAGATCAACAGGAAGTGCAAAATGGCTAAGCAGGGAGGGCTAGAGGACAAATGTAAGGATGTAGAGGCGCATATCACTAGGGGTAAGATAGATACTGCCTAAAGGAAAATTAAAGAGACCTTTGGAGAAAAGAGAACCACTTGTATGCATGTCAAGAGCTCAGATGGAAAGCCAGTTCTAAGCAAAGAGGGGAAAGCAGAAAGGTGGAAGGAGTATATGGAGGGTCTATACAAGGGCGATGTACTTGAGGACAATATTATGGAAATGGAAGAGGATGTAGATGAAGATGAAATGGGAGATATGATACTGCGTGAAGAGTTTGACAGAGCAGTGAAAGACCTGAGTCGAAACAAGGCCCCCGGAGTAGACAAAATTCCATTAGAACTACTGACAGCCTTGGGAGATCCAGTCCTGACAAAACTCTACCATCTGGTGACCAAGATGTACGAGACAGGCAAAATACCGTCAGACTTCAAGAAGAATTTAATAATTCCAATCTCAAAGAAAGCAGGTGTTGACAGATGTGAAAATTACCAGTTTAATAAGCCACGGCTGCAAAATACTAACACGAATTCTGTACAAACGAATGGAAAGACTGGTAGAAGCCAACCTCGGGGAAGACCAACTTGTATTCCATAGAAATACTGGAACGCGTGAGGCATTGCTGACCCTACGGCTTATGTTAGAAGATAGATTAAGGAAGTTCAAACCCACGTTTCGAGCATTTGTAGACTTAGAGAAAGATTTTGACAATGTTGACTGGAATACTCTTTCAAATCCTGAAGGTGGCAGGGGTAAAATACAGGGAGCGAAAGGCTATTTACAATTTGTACAGAAACCAGATGGCAGTTACAAGAGTCGAGGGGCATGAAAGGGAAGGTGCGGTTGGGAAGGGAGTGAGACAGGGTTGTAGTCTGTCCTTGAAGGTATTCAATCTCTTTTTGAGCAAGCAGTAAAGGAAAGAAATGAAAAATTCGGAGTAGGAATTAAAATCAATGGGGAAGATATTAAAACCTCGAGGTTCGGCGATGACGTAATTCTGTCACAGACAGCAAAGGACTTGGAAGAGCAGTTGAACGGAATGGACAGTGTCTTGAAAGTGGGGTATAAGATGAACATCAACAAAAGCAAAACTAAAGGAATGTAGTCGAATTAAGTCGGGTGATGCTGAGGGAATTAGATTAGGAAATGAGACACTTAAAGTAGTAAAGGAGTTATGCTATTTGGGGAGCAAAATAACTGATGACGGTCGAAGTAGGGAGGATATAAAATGTAGACTGGCAATGGCAAGGAAAGTGTTTCTTAAGAAGAAAAATTTGTCAACATCGAGTATAGCTTTAGGTATCAGGAAGTCTTTTCTCAGAGTATTTGTGTGGAGTGTAGCCATGTATGGACGTGAATCATGGACGATAAACAGTTTGGACAAGAAGAGAATAGAAGCTTTAGAAATGTGGTGCTAGAGAAGAATGCTGAAGATTGGATGGGTAGATCACATAACTAATGAGGAGGTGTTGAATAGAATTGGGGAGAAGAGAAATTTGTGGCACAACTCTACTACAAGAATCGATCAGTTGGTAGGACACGTTCTGAGGCATCAAGGGATCACCAATGTAGTATTGGAGGGCAACGTGGAGGGTAAAAATCGAAGATGGAGACCAAGAGATTCAGAAGGATGTACGTTGCATTGGGTATTGGGAGATAAAGCTTGCACATTATTTAGTAGCATGGAGAGCTGCATCAAACCAGTCTCTGGACTGAAGACCACAACAACAACAATATGAAGGTATTTGTCTGATGTGTAACTTTCAACAGAAGTGGGACTGAGAAGAGGGTTAGATTGGATTATATGTACTTTCCGTTACAATTGATCCATAATGAGGAGATACTCAATGGGAAACTAATATGCTAATTTACCTTCCACAGTTTGCAAGTGGACTGATCATGAACGTGGAATGTAAATTTAGACACACTTTTGATTGTACTCGCATTATTTGATCCCACACCCCTCTATCTCTCTCACTCACACTCAATCGCGCGCGCGCTAGTTCTACTAAAAAATTCAGTTCACTAATGGTGTCGGAGGAGATGGTTAGCACTAAATCCTTTAGGCTCCTCTTAAACTGAAATTTGTCAGTAGTAAAGCTTTTTAAGGCTGCTGGCAAGTTATTGAAAAATTCGTTTTCCTGAATGATGGACACTTTCGTGCACCAAAGTAATTAACTTCCTAATTTTTGTGGAGATTATTCACGTTTCTAGTAATGACTTCATGAAATGAACTGTTGATTTGAAAATATTCATTTGTTCTTAAAGACAGATTTCACGGGGAGAACGTATCTTCTATCTCCACCATGTTATATTGATCTATTTCCATGTCCCTTATCTCAAGCTGTGTTATATTAACGGTAAAACGCAAAACATTTCTTACATGCATCTCCTCTATTTTACAACAAGCTGACTATTTTTCTGGAATAATATATTAATAGTGTAATTTTGGAAAAATTTAGAAAGACACGTTTTGAGGCCAAATTTCAGAAATAAAAAGACCACAGTGTTCTTTATAATACAGCTAGGAAGCATTAAAAAATATTACTTCATGCCCTCGAGTAAGACAACTGATTGTTAGAATTCCATGGTTCTGGGATAAATGGTTTGAGAGGAAAGGTACATTTAGTTAGAAAAGTTACGGAAAATTTAAAGTTGTATTGCACTTAACAACGTACATGCACTCATTTAAATTCATAGTTTCTTTCACTGCATGTTCATAGATGTCTCTGCCGTGCACTGTAAAGTTTTTTTTTTTAATTTTTTAGATGGCTCGTAAAGCTTTTCGTTCCTTTCCAATAGTACATATGCCGTACAAAAACATAACATTTGTTTAATGATATTTACTATTTTATTTCTTGCAAGTCTTCTAGAACTTCTCTCGAAAACTTTGTGGGTAGATCTTGGCATTTGTTTTGTTCAGAAACGAAAAACACCCATGATACGTTATTACTGTAGCAAACAACTGACTACGAGACAAGAAAAAATGTATTCAATAGGTGAAAGCTCAAAGCAACGGGAAAAGATGTCCCTAGGCTTATCATCTCAAAGAAGAGCTGTTACAGAGAAACAAGTGGGAATGTCTTGCATAGCAAGCTGCCATTTAAACCGACATTTAAGACCTTCAAATAAGGATTTGGACTAAAATGCTTTTATATTCGCACTAAGTGTAAATCAAACTGGTACAATCACCAATAGAAAAAATCTTATTTTCATTCTGCTCTTCGGAATAAATATATTGCGAATCAGTAGTTAAATGCCTGGTTCCCCAAACAGGAGACGACTAGAAACTTTCGAAATGTGGTGGTGTAGAAGAATGCTAAAAAAGTTTATATCGAATAGCTGATGGGGAGATACGAAAACAGATTAGGGAGCAGAGAAATTAATGGCACAACTTGACAGAAAGTAGCGATCGTGGGCAAAGGGCGTATTTCGATTCCACCCGTCCGCTTTGACCCATGACGGTCATTAGTTAGCGTTTCGAAGGATACCAGTGGCCTTATTAAATGTTAACTGTGATTGCCTTCGTTTCTAGAGCAATTTATAATGATCGTTAACTATGATTTTTTTCGTAATATATCGTGATGAACGATGGGAGGAACCCGAGAGCACAGCTTAAATTGTCGTTAAAGAAACGAGTAGCAATTGTATTTTTATCTTTCTTATCCGACACGTTGGGGAACCCAGGGTAGAATTGGGTACAAAGTTGAAAACTTTGATTAAATGTAAAAAAATTGATAAATAAGAGTGTTACCACTTTTTATATGAACACCTTATGATATATTAATCACAAAAATACAAGAACATTGCTATAAAATAAAACAACAATATTTTTCACTCAAAAATAGAAATGTATGTCATTTGCCCCATTCTGCCCCGTGCACGCGGCAGAATGGGGTGGTAAGTACAAGTGATTACAAAAACGTATAAAATTATCGGAAATGCAGAAAATATTGGCTTTCTCGGTATTTATTTAGTTTAATGTGAATATTAATGTCAAACTACAGTTTTCATGTATTGTATCCCTTTCTTAAGGCTTTTTACAAAATTCACACACGAGGAGACACTCATAATCTTAGCTATCTATTCCTGCACAAGAATCGTGTGTCCATTTTTCGCATGTGGAACAAACGACCCAACCTTCAACTGATTTTGAATATAAACCACCACAATATAAACATTCACAGTCATAACTTTCCTCATAATCACTCTCGTTAGTATTGTGTTCTCTCTCCCTTTTCCATTTACTTTCAGGCACTTTCTTTCTTTTCTGAATTCTTAATTTTATTCTCTTTCGGAAATAGTTTTTTCTTTGCTCTTTCTTCTTTAGCAAAGTTCTTTTTCTATTTTTCCTAATAACGGCTTTTAACTCTTTTTTTGTACGGCGAATCAGTTAAAACAACGGTCTTCCCCGGCTTCAGTTTCGCTCTTTTCTTGCTTTCGTTAACTTTTCGCAAGGGCATCAGAATTTCAGGTGAAATATGAAATGAGGAGGTCGTGTTGTCAGTTGTCATCCAAGAGCACCCAAGATTAGAACAATTAGCTCCAATAACTTTGTCATTCTTAGGCTGCAGTTCATTGTTACAATTCGCTGAAAACTCGCCCGCTTGATTATCCAGCCCGTTGGCGTCGTCTTTTTTAGCTGGTGTGCTAGGCAAATCCAATAGTTCAGATATAATAACCTCTTTATCTGACGGCCTATCACGCCCGATGTCAGTTGTGTCTGCCGGGAGGAAATCTGCATCGGTGAATATGGATGGGTCTGTGGGCCATATTCCTGTAGCTTCGAAACCTTTAATACCGGTTTTCATTGTTGCACTTTAGACGAATGCTGAACCAAAAAGCGTTGACATTTGAAAGATAGTTACGACTTTCCCTGTGTGGCTTCGTAGCCATTTTCGAAGCTCATCACTATAATGAAGACATAAAGGCTTCATAAAACAAACATCAAGCGGCTGAAGTCTGTTAGAGCAATGTGGTGGTAAAGATAGCAACGAAACGCCACTCTCCCTCACGTAGTTCATAACGTCGGTGTTCGTGGTATGTACTGAGTGGCCATCTAAGGAGAACTGGGAAGTGCTTTGATGCCTTAGAAAATTCCACAAATTTTCGAAACCATGCAAAGAACGACTCTGTGGCCATCCATGCGGTGCTGCGGACCTCAGCGCAACCTCCTGCTGCCAGTCCTAACTCAAATTCTTTCTGCTTCTTCTTTCGTGGAAAAATAAGCGTAGGAGGCATGTAAGCTCCGCTTGCTGACGTACTAATGAGGCAGGTTGCAGTTTCGCCCCTTTCTGCAGATGTTAACGAACCTACTGGACATTTCCTCTTGCAAGCTGTGATCTTCGATTGGTTTTTACGATTAACCGAAACGCCTGTTTCATCACAGTTAGATATTTGAGAAGTTTGTCAGTTACATTTGTTAGCAACGAAAAAAACCTATCGACAGCTACCTTATTAAAACCCATGACTCTTGCACCAGATGTTGCTTCGGGTTTGCGAACAAACCCGCATTTGCTTCTTCATTGTTTCATTATGTAATAAACATTTCGTCTTGTTTTGCTCGAAATTTTCGAAAAAGTATCTGAGAAACGTGCAAAAATTGAAATTCAAAACTGTGCACCTGCCGAAATACGAGTGCGTATACTCATTTGAAACAATTTTCCTAAACCGCTTCTGATACGCTAGAGGTTACCGCACATTTAACAGCAATTGTAGTTGACCGTTTGCCTGTATCGTATAAAGTACGGCCAGTAAAATATTTTTGTAGGGAGGACACATCATCTCATCTTGAATGGAGGTTCATCTGTACGTGTAAAAGTAGCCACATGTGCCACAGGGAAGAGTGTTGGGAGCCTTACCTTTCATGTTGTATATAAACATTACAGATAATATAAGTAAGCTTACATATTTCGAATATGGTGCAGATATCGATATTGAGGTAAAAAAGTTCGTGGGAAGCGATATGCACATACAGGGGATAGGAAAAATAATGTGAACACCTATACTTACATCTACATGGATACTCTGCAAATCACATTTAAGTGCCTGGCAGATGGTTATTGAAACCACCTTCACAAGTCTCTATTATTTCAATCTCGTATAGCACCCGGAAAGAATGCTCACCTGTATCTTTCCGTACGAGCTCTGATTTCCCTTATTTTATCGTGGTGATCGTTCCTCCCCACGTAGGTCGGTGTCAACAAAATATTTTCGCATTCGGAGGAAAAAGTTGGTGATTGGAATTTCGTGAGAAGATTCCGTCGCAATGAAAAACGCTTTTCTTTTAATGATTTCCAGCCTAAATCCTGTATCATTTCTGTGACACTCTCTCCCATATTTCGCGATAATAGGAAACGTGGTGCCTTTCTTTGAACTTTTTCGATCTACTGCGTTAGTCCTATCTTTTAAGGGTCCCACATCTCCCAGCGGTATTCTAAAAGAGGACGGACAAGCGTAGTATAGACAGTCTCCTTTGTAGGTCTGTTATGTTTTCTAAGTGTCCTGCCAATAAAACGCAGTCTTTGGTTAGCCTTCCCCACAAAATTTTCTATGTGTTCCTTCCAATTAAGTTGTTAGTTATTGTAATACCTAGTTATTTAATTGAATTTACTGCAACTTCTCTGATAGTGATTCGTCTATTCTGCTTCATCAGGGATCTTGCGGGGTCAGTAACGACCCGATTTGCGGATATTGAGGTCGTACCTTAACTGGCTTCTGTCTTCATTGATTAGCGGCTACCTTTGAAATGGTTGTACCACTCCTTTAGCCGTGTAGTACCCATTACTTCGTCTACAAACACACGATGGTTTCAACTTGAGAATCGCCAAGCTTGAAGCCTAATGTGATGCAACGACGTCATTTTGCTCACATTAATCCAACGTGTACCACTTACAAGTGTTCCGAAGTAGTGGAGAAAATCAGGTATGCGTGCTATGTTTGCCTGAAAACATGAGCGCACGCACGCCCTTATAGCATTGTCGATTTCAACAATTAAAAAAGGTCGGATATTTTTTGAACAGCACTCGTATATAGGCCGTCGCTGGTGATGTCGAAAGAGCAAGATACCCCTAGCTACGCCAGTTGTATAGGTAGTTCTCAATGGAGCGGTCTATTGTCCGACGAATCTCCACAACAGCTCCGAACGGAATACCCCAAAGTTCGTCCTTCACGTTAGGAATCAAGCTGACCTCACGAGGGCACAAGTCCGGGGAGTGTGGTGAGTGGTGCAGCGCTTCCCATCCACATATACCGACCAAATCAGTCACGACTTGAACCAAGCGTGCCCGAGCACTGTCCTGCAAAATGAAGGGCGCGTCCTGCAGAAAGTGACGCCGCTTCTTTCTCTCAGTTGTTTTTCTTCTTTGTAACACAGTCTGTTTCGTTTTCGAGACTAAACCGCTTAACAGATATTGATCAAATTTGGCATGGAGATAGTTTGAACCCTAAGAAAGAACATAGCCCGCTGGAGAAAGCAAGAAATGTTTTTTTTTACATCAGTGAACGTAAACTGCATTAAAACTTACTTATTTTGGTGTATAACTTACGAATTCTATAATGTATAAGTACTTCAGTAGTCGCCGCGCGGGATAGTCTCCCAAACGAAATTACTCCCACGTCCGAGGTCTTTCAATATCACTTCTCCCATTCCGCTTGTAGTTCTGAATCTTTTGGGGAAGTCTGGGACTTAGCATTCTTACCAGTCTTCACGATATTTTTGAATTTTTTATTTTCTGTTGAAAATACTTAATTTTTCTCATTTTTGTCTAGTATCTTCATTCCTAATCATTTCTTGTTCTGCAGCCCATCGAATTTCTAAGGAACCTCGTCTCTGCTGTGTGTGTTTTTTTTTGTTTTAACCATGTTTTCGCTTTCATAGCATAACACAGGAACCGCGACCACTTTATAGAATATCGGGACAACCTCTTTTTGTACTTTATTATCCAATGTTCCGATAATGGTGCCACAGACAGCTTAGAATTTGTGTAATTTATTTTCAGTATGAGTAAAAATCTGATTTTACAGCGTACCCTAAATGAAGGATTAAGAAACCTGTTCTAAAGCAGGATTATCCAAAACTAGTTTTAATCTGACTGAATATTTTCCTCGAAGTGCACTTATTTTCGTTTTATTACTAGAAATTTTAAAGTTACATTTGTTGCATATTTCGTTCAGGTGGTATACAGATCTTTGGAGGTCATTTCATTCACTTGAATCATGTCATCTACAAACAGAAGCACAATCAGGTATTTCTCATTCGTTATCCCAATTCCTTTTGTCTTCTCGTAGTTCATGCTTTCATTTATGAAGAATGAAGTCAATGTAAATACTAAAAATGCTGTCATAATTTACTCATTTAAATGTATACCGAGCGAGCTGGCGCAGTGGTTAGTACACTGGATGATGATGATGATGATGATTGGTTTGTGTGGCGCTCAACTGCACGGTCATCAGCGCCTGTACAAAGCCCCAACCTTTACACAGTCCAGTTTTGCCACCTTCACGAATGATGATGAAATGATAAGGACAACACAGACACCTAGTTCCCGGGCGGAGAACGCAAACCAGCCGTGAATCAAACCCGGTATCCCATGATCCAGAGCAGCAACGCTAGCTTCTAGACGACGAGCTGTCAACTAGCACACTAGACTCGCATTCAGGAGGACGACGGTTTAAATCCGCGTCCGGCCATCCTGATATATGTTTTCCGTAATTTTTCTAAATCGCTCCAAGCAAATGCTGGAATGGTACCTTTGAAAGGGCACGGCGGACTACTTTTACCCTTCCTTGACGCAGTGCCAGCTCCTGCTCCGTCTCTAATGACCTCGACATCGGTGGCGCATTAAATACAATCCTCCATCCGTCCTTCATTTAAAGGCATAGGTTTAACGCAATAAGTCGGGCGTTAAAATTTAAAAACTGCCTACTCGTCTAAGGCAGCATAATTTCATGGCGCGCAAATTATCGAGACTATACTGACCGAGCATTTGTGAAAGTTTTGAAACTTTGCGAAACTTTTTTTCCCTCTGCCATCCCTGACAGAATGATGAAAGGAAAAAAGACTTTTATCACTTCTACATGTTCGCTCTTCATGCAGTAAGGTGTCAGCATCAGGCTTGATGTTTCACTTTATTATTTCTTTACTACTCACTCTATTCGCAACACATTTGTCAGACAGTATCCACATACATCGCCGAATGTACCTGAAAATTATAGCATTGTACAACACCTAGTTCAGTACATAAACATTGAGATGTTATCGAAAAACTAGCTTCTCTTAAAACAGAGCGTCTTCAACTGCAAAGGGCTATGCTTCTTCAGGTCAAGTATTTAACACGTTAACTGATACGGAATGTAAACGAACTTCTGAAAGTGGTTTACATATGGGACTTCCAGTCTTCAGATAGCAATTTGGAGGGGAGAAGGGGGTGGTGGCTACGCGGTCTATTTGGAACTTCAGTCTTTCCGCAAATGATGCAGTTGTCTGCAATGAAGTACTGCCTGAAAGAAGCCACGCCCTCATAAGATTTCAGTGTAATGCAAAGCATGACAACTCGGTTCAAATGTTCCCGAAATGTAAAATTGTTCGTTAACGAGTATAGCGTCAGCGAGTCAAATTCGCAATCGCTCAACCCACACGAATACCTGGGTGTAAAAATTTCCGGAGATTTGAAATGGAACCGTCACATAGTCGCAGTCTTAGGGAAAGACGGTGGCAGGCTGCTATTTATTGGTAGAATTCTAGGAAAATACAATCAGTGTACAAAAGAAATTGCTTAGAAATCACTCGTGCGACCCATCCCCCAATATTGCTCGAGATTCTTGGATCCTAATCAGGGGATACTGAATGTATACAGAGAAGGGCAGTACGAATGGACACAGGTTTTTCTTGACCCGTTGAAGAGTGTCACAGAGTTTCTGATCAAATTGAACTGGCAGGCACTTGGAAATTGACGTAAAATATCCCGAGAAAGTCTACTTACGTCAGTTTCCAAGCGGCTGCCAGTTCAATTTGATCAGAAACTCTGTAACACTCTCCAACGGTTCCAAAAAACCTGTGACCATTCGTACTGCCCTTCTCTGTATACATTCAGTATCCTCTGATTAGGATCCAAGAATCTCGAGCAATATTGGGGGATGGGTCGCACGAGTGATTTCTAAGCAATTTCTTTTGTTCACTGATTGTATTTTCCTAGAATTGTACCAATAAATTGCGGCCTGCCACCGTCTTCCCCTAAGACTGCGATTATGTGACGGTTCCATTTCAAATCTCCAGAAATTTCCGTAGGAATCCTTAACTGTTGAATATAGGCGAATGGTAGTCAATAGAGGGAATGACTGCGAATGCACGTTCGATTTGCGATGCAAACTAAGCCTAATAATATTCCCGGTGTGAGATGTAGTTGGCAGCTCTGTAAATGCTGACCGGTGAGTCGCTTAAAGCCCAGGCAAAGTTAATCTCGGAGGGACACATCACGCTCTCAACCGATTAAGCATATCCCCTAAGGGTGGTCTAGAGCCTGTGACTAGTGCATTGAATATAAATACGGAAAACTGCAACAACTCACATTTTGAAGTATTTTTAATTCCATTAACTAGTTTTGTAACCTTTTAAGACTCATTTTCAAATGTGGCACACAGAATTTCCGTCTTTATTTCGGTAGAGTGATGCCGGGTACTGGCTCTCTGACAGGGAGACAGAGAACTCTTTAATGTATCGCCATGAGCGACTGTTACATGGCGACATGTGTCGAAAAACCAATTCTTCCACTTACCGTGGCAATGTGGGCGGTATTGCAGTTAATATCCACCTGGCTACTGCCATTTTAATTGTGTATTGGCCACAGATAAATCGCCTTTCAAATTAAATATAAATACGAAATTTCTCGATCACCATAAGGTTTACTACTGATGTACATTACAAAGATGTTCAATTAAATGAATAGCATACTTTGCTCAGAAACAGTCTTTTGATTTTTGTGCATATAACACGAGGGCGTGCTGAGAAGTAGTGACTCCAAATGTTTTATTTGAAAACTCTTAAGCTTTCGAGTTAAAAAACGTTAGTAACATTCTACATTTTTATTCCACATATCTGTAGTCCTCTGCTGCTAGAGAGCTCCGATTTGTACCGTGTAACATAGCGGTGTGTGATGTAACTGTTGCGGTGCGTGAGAAACAGCTCAGGAAACTGAAAGCACGAACTGGAAGAGTTGGTCCGCACGTGGAACGCCCTCCTCTTCAGCATTACAACGCCGAACTACAGCCGAGCGCTGCGACGTCTGCAGCACTCCGATGCCGTTCGTTCACTGCCGTCGATTGACCTCCACACAGCCCCGACTTGGTCCCATCCGATTTTCATCTGTCTCCAAAACTTGAGGAACACATTCCAGGACTTTTATAGTTCGAAGCCGTGCAAGCAGAGGTGAGGTTGAGGCTCTGTTAGCATAGTCAAATATATTACTGTGACGGTATCGACAAAATCAACATTTTGGAAAATGAGACTACGTAATCCGATGACTACAGCTTCAGTGCGCTGCAGCTGGAATTTGTTAACTCAAGTAAATACTTGAGTGCATAAATTTGTAGTGGTATGAAATGGAACGATCACATAAGCACAGTTGTAGGTAAAGCGCGTGCGGTTCATTGGTACAATACTGCGGAATTGCAATCAGTACCAGACAGGACGAACAGGGGATATTGAACTTATACAGTGAAGGGCAGTAAATAATGCTCACAGGTTTGTTTGACCCATAGGGGAATGTCAGGAAGGTGTTCAAACAACTGAACTAACGGACAGCTGATGATAGACACGGAATATACCGTGGAAGAGCAAAATATCGCGAGGAGACCTACTTAGAAAACTTCTAGAACCGACGTTACATGATGAATGTAGGAGTATACTGAAACCGCCTACGTATCGTAACTGTAGGAAGCATGAAGACCAGATTAGACTAAGCACAGCACGCACAAATCTTCTAAGCAGTCACATTTCGCACGCTCCATACACCAGTGGAGTGGGAATAAGTTCTAATAACTGGTATAATGGCAAGTTACATCTGCCATGCAATTCACGGTCGTTTGTAGAGTACAAATTATAAGCTGCCTATTTTTTGTTTAAATTTGGATTACAAGAAAATGGGCGTCTTGCAAAATGTCCTAAATAAGTCTCCTCTTGTTCACCACCACCACCACCACCACCACCACCACCACCACCACAACGAGTTTTCTGCCCTAGGGCAGGTCTTCACATGTAGCTCTCGACGCAGTCCCATCATTTGATACCCTCTTGTTTTCTCACAACTATTTTCTGTCCTTACACTGTCAACCACTTCGTATGTTCTGCGTTTTCTTCTTCTTCCATTCACTATTCCCTCCATACCATTCATCAATAAACAATCTCTTCTCATTCAGTGTCCATGCCAATTGTGTTTCCTCATCCTGCTACCTTTAAAATTTCTCTCTGTTCTCCCACTCAACACCACCTAATTTCTCACTGTGTCTGCCTATTTTATCCCCTATCAACGCACCCACAATAAAGCCTCTTGTTATGAAACGTCTCGTTGGCAATTATACGTGATTTCACCTCCTTATTACTTCCAATGTCGTCCATAATAGCGCGTCGCAGTTATCTAAAAACACTAAATTGTTCTGTATCTTCCTGCCTAACATTATAGTTGTTCTTACTTTTCTTGCACTTACCACCGGACATTTTGCCTTTTTCTTATTATTTCTCATTCCAATTTACTCACGTCTCTTGTTTAATTCTTTTAACATTTCAGTCATACTTCTTTCGCCCTCTGCCAATAACACCACATGATCCGCGAGACTAATTCATTCTGTTCTCCTAACAAAAACCAGCTCCCCTCTATTTCGTTTCAAACGTTTTTGAATGACCTGTTACAAATATATTTACACACTAAAAAAAATAAACGTATCCCGGAGGAATTACCACAGTGCGATGGAAATAGATACATGTGATTTACCTGTACGGGCAAATGAATGATTACAATTGCAGAAAAACTGGATGATTAAATCAAGAGAAAGAGCTTCACAAATTGATAAGTCGATAACGTGTTGGTCCACCTCTGGCCTTTACGCGGGCAGTTATTCGGCTTGACATTGATTGATAAAGTTAGTGGATGACCTCCTGACGGATATCGTACCAAATTCAGATCAGTTGGTTCGTTACATCATCAAAATCGCTACCTGCTTTAAAGAACCCGCACATTGTGCTCCAAACGTTCAAAATTGGTGAGAGACATGGCAATCTTGCTGAGCAATGTATTGTCTGGCATGTTCAGAAACAAACACGTTGATACTATCTCCGTGTGTGGTGCGTAAATTGTCGGCAGGCACCTCACTCAGTGTCCCGCGCAGAGTTCAAGCCGCCATAGAGACAAAGGGTGGACACACTGCATATTGATGTGCACTAATAGGTGCCTGTACACTTACTGATAGGATAGTGTATTTCGAAATGTTAGCAGAGGCCAGAAGTTGGAGCATCTGGCTTTTCGCTTAAAGCTTACGTGGGGCGAGTCGTAGTATCTCTAGAAAGAGACACCTCTGGCAACACTAGTTGAAAGTGGCCTTCAAACTAGCCGTGCTGCGCTCTCTACCTCCGGTTATTCTCGTGGCCGTCAGAGCTGCCGTAGTCAAGACGACCCTGGGTAAACGCTGCGTACGTCTGCAGTGGGGCCCACGATCTGTCACGAATTATGGAATGTATTCGCAGATACCAATTGTAATACGACAACGGCTATACAATTTACTGGAAACGTATGCTACAACTATTTCAAACATGTAGGTAACGCTGTCACTTTGACAAGTGATTTGTTACACTGAAGAGCCAAGGAAATACCGTGTAGGGCGCCCGCGAGCACGCAGAAGTGCCTCAACACGCCGTGGCATGGACTCTACTAATGGCTGAAGTGGCGCAGGAGGGAACTGACATCATGAATCCTGCAGAGCTGCCCATAAATCCGTAAGAGTACGAGGGAGCAGAGATCTCTGATCATCACGTTGCAAGGCATCCCAGATATGCTCGATAAAGCTATACAATTTACTGGAAACGTACAGGATTTTTGGGGAGTTTGGTGGCCAGCGGAAGTGTTTAACCTCGGAAGAGTGTTCCTGCAGCCACTCTGTAGCAATTGTGGTTGTCTGGGGTGTCGCATTGTCCTGCTGGAATTTCCCACATCCGTCGGAATGCACAATGGACATGAGTGGATGCAGGTGATCAGACAGGATGCTTACACACGTGTCACCAGTCAGAGTTGTATCTAGACGTATCAGGGGACCCACATCACTCCAAATGCACACGCCATACAACGTCACAGAGCCTCCACCAGCTTCAACAGTCCCCAGCTGACATGCAGGGTCCATGGAGTCATGATGTTGTCTTCATACCCGTAAACGTCCATACTCACATTTTGAAGTGAGACTCGTCCAACCACGCAAATTGTTTCAAATCATCAACAGTCCAATATTCGTACCGATGGGCCCAAATGAGGCGTAAAGCTTCGTGCTGTGCTGTCAGCAAGGGTACATGAGTGGGCCTTCGGCTCTGAAAGCCCATATAGATGATGATTCGTTGAATGGTTCGCATGCTGACACTTGTTGATTGTCAAGCATTGAGATTTTCTGTAAATTGCGATGGGGTTGCACTTTCGCCACGCTGAACGATTCTCTTCAGTTCCCATTCTTGCAGGATCTTTTTCCGGCCGCAGCGATGTCGGAGATTTGTTGTTTTATTGGATTGCTGATATTCGCGGAGCCCTCGTGAAATGGTCGTACAGGAAAATCCCCACTTCATCGCTACCTCTGGGATCCTGTGTCCCATCGCTCTTGCGCCGAGTATAATACTACGTTCAAAATCTAACAACCGCGGCAGACACATGTCTTACACAGTCGTTGCTGGCGGCAGCACCATATTTTGCCTGTTTACATACCTCTGTGTTTCAATACGCATTATTATACTAGTTTATTTGGCATTTCAGTGTAGATGTGACCCCGTACATCTATTTTTCTGCAGTTTCAGTCGTTAATAACCAAACAACAAAAACAAATCGATCTTCAGAGACACTGTTTACACAGGAGGGCCTTTTCCAGTTCGAAATTAGAATGGTATTAATACCTTCAGCTGACGACGGGCGTTGAGATATATCAACGAAGACAGGTGAAAATGTCTGCCCCGACCAGAACTCGAACCAGGGATCTCCTGCTTACATGGCAGACGCTCTATCCATCTGAGCCACCGAGGGCACAGAGGATAGTGAGACTACAGGAACTATCTCGCGCACGCCTCCTGCGAGACACACATTCTCACCTTGTATGTCCACACACTACATTCGTAGTGTCCTTTCGGACATTTCCGAAGGAACAGACACCATATATATTTTCCAATTCGCGTGCGCTGCGTCTCCACGGGGCACCACAGTCGCACCTGCTGACGGTGAAGGCACCCTTTCTCGAAGACTTGCGCAATGGTAACGAAATGCGTGTGGGAAGGAGTCAGACGTTGTGGACAACGATCTTGATAAAGGCGACCAGCAGCTCTTCCAGCACTGTGAGCTTGGCCACACACAATACTCGTGTCGGTGTATTCGGCAAAAGTGTACTCAGCAATGTTGCTCTATCAGTCACAGACACAAGAACGAGACTCGAACCAGTTCAGAGAGGTAGGACAGCCGTCAAATGACATCATATGATACGACGTAAGTAACCCCCCTCCAGTGATGATTACCCTGTTGCATACCACAATAGCGAAGATATATTTATACGGCTGTAGCAGGGATATACGTTTCCATACATGGGTTCCAATTCAAAATATTGTCACTCATTTCCCTATAAGTTTTTAACGGGAATTTTGGAACATCCTGTATCTCTCCAGTAACTATACAGCTGTTTCCAGAATTAGTTCACTCTGCAGCTGAGTGTGCGCTGATATGAAACTTCTTGGCAGATTAAAACTGTGTGCGCGACCGAGACTCGAACTCGGGACCTTTGCCTTTCGGGGGCGAGTGCTCTACCATCTGAGGTACCTAAGAACGACTCACGACTCGTCCGCACAGCTTTACTTCTGCCAGTACCTCGTCTCCTACCTACAGCTGTTGTACCGCATTCGAAATATACGGATGTGTTTCAGGATTTCGGCGTTATGCAACTTCGCAGAAACATGGCTGAATTTTCCTGTATATTGTTATCATTAAAACGAAGCACCGTTTCTGTCTTCATATCAAAAAGTATTAGGTACTATTTTCAACATTTCAAGCACTATTAACGTTGTTAGGTGTAGGTAAAAATACTAGTATCATGCTGAAAATATCGGAGAGAAGCGATAGAATTCCTACAAACATCTACATCTACATGATTACTCTGCAATTCACATTTAAGCGCTTGGCAGAGGGTTCATCGAACCACAATCATACTATCTCTCTACCATGCCACTCCCGAACAGCGCGCGGGAAAAAAGAACACCTAAACCTTCCTGTTCGAGCTCTGATTTCTCTATTTTATTTTGATGATCATTCCTACCTATGTAGGTTGGGCTCAGCAAAATATTTTCGCATTCGGAAGAGAAAGTTGGTGACTGAAATTTCGTAAATAGATCTCGCCGCGACGAAAAACGTCTTTGCTTTAATGACTTCCATATCTGCCACACTCTCTCCCCTATTACGTGATAATACAAAACGAGCTGCCCTTTTTTGCACCCTTTCGATGTTCTCCGTCAATCCCACCTGGTAACGATCTCACACCGCGCAGGAATATTGGTGCGACATGCGCAATTTTCCAATCTGTAGGTACAGATCTATCGGTGAGTGAGCGGCTGTATATGATTGCTAAGTAGGGAGCTATTGTATCAGCGTAATCTGAAAGGAACCTAATCGGTATACAATCTGGACCTGCCCGTATCAAGCGATTCGAGTTGCTTCGCAACCCCTAAGGTATCTACTTCTAAGAGACTCATACTGGCAGCTGTTCGTGTTTCAAATTCTGGAATATTCCATTCGCCTTCCCTGGTGAAGGAATTTCGAAAAACTGCGTTCAATAACTCCACTTTAGCGGCACAGTCGTCTGTAACACTACCATCGGCACTGCGCAGCGAAGGTATTGACTGCGTCTTGCCGCTTGTGTGCTTTACAAACGACCAGAGTTTCTTCGGATTTTCTACCAAATTTCGAGACAATGTTTCGTTGTGGAACCCATTAAAGGCATCTCGCATTGAAGTCCGTGCAAAATTTCGCGCGTCTGTAAATTTTAGCCAATCTTCTGGATTTCGCGTTCTTCTGAACTTCGCATGCTTTTTCCGTTGCCTCTGCAACTGCGTTCGGACATGTTTTGTGTACCATGGGGGATCAGTTCCATCTCTTACCGATTTATGAGGTACGAATCTCACAATTGCTGTTACTACTATATCTTTGAATTTCAGCCACATCTCGTCTACATTTGCATAGTCAGTTCGGAAGGAATGGAGATTGTCTCTTAGGAAGGCTTCTAGTGACACTTTATCCGCTTTTTTAAATAAAATTATTTTGCGTTTGTTTCTGGCGGATTTGGAGGAAACGGTATTGAGCCTAGCTACAACGACCTTGTGGTCACTAATCCCTGTAACAGTCATGATGCTCTCTATTAGCTCTGGATTGTTTGTAGTTAAGAGGTAAAGTGTGTTTTCGAAACCATTTACAATTCGCGTGGGTTCGTGGACTAACTGCTCGAAATAATTTTCGGAGAAAGCATTTAGGACAATCTCGGAAGATGTTTTCTGCCTACCACCGGTTTTGAACAAGTATTTTTGCCAACATATCGAGGGATGGTTAAGTCCCCACTAACTATAACCGTATGAGTGGGGTATTTATTTGTTACGAGACTCAAATTTTCTCTGAACTGTTCAGAAACTATATCATCGGAGTCTGAGGGTCGGTAGAAGGAGCCAATTTTTAACTTAGTTCGGCTGTTAAGTATAACCTCCACCCATACCAATTCGCATGGAGTATCTACTTCGACTTCACTACAAGATAAAACCACTACTGACAGACACAAACACTCCATCACCAATTCTGCCTAATCTGCCTTTCCTGAACAGCGTCTGAGAATTCGTAAAAATTTCTGCAGAACTTATTTCAGGCTTTAGCCAGCTTTCTGTACCTATAACGATTTCAGCTTCTGTGCTTTCTATTATCGCTTGAAGAAAATCATTTTGGGTACTAGGCAATGTCATTATAAAACAGTGAAACAACTAAAATAACGACATTTCGACCATCGTTTGAACGATCCTCTTCAGAGCGAATATATGCCACGAAATTTCAAATCAGCAGCAGCAAAATGAAAGTTCAATTTGGAAACAATTTCTATTTCTTCTTTCTTATCTTCGATTAATTTCCCGAATTTCTCGTCCGTTTCGTATGTTGCTTTCTTTATACATTTCTAGAGCTTGCAATTTTACATAGTAACTCATGCCTGCCAACGTCATCTAACGAGGCTAAGGAGCATCAAAATACAGGCGCCAGCTCCGGCAAATGTATGTAAGTAGAGTGTGATGCCGTGATCTTGTATTAATTTGAGGTAAGGGCCCCGGTACCGGAAACGAATGAGTCGAAAGTTAAAAGGGAAAATCGTTATCATACCTCTGACAGTAGAATAGAAGTACTGATACTGTTGTTGCTAACTTTCAAAGGTGGTAGTATGGATCAAAGTAAGAAAAAATGTCCGGTAAACTTGGGCTACAAAATGCATACCTGAGGAGCTGTGAGCACTTGTTCAGTAGTGGAGATATGTTTTATGCTAGCGAAGATGAACAAGTCCTCACAGCTCTTAAGGTATGCATTTTACAGCCCATGTGTACTGGACATTGTTTTCTTCTTTCGGTCCATACTACAACCTCTGAAAGTTTCCTGCCCTACATCTTAGCTACAACACTACCGGTACATGTCGTCACACGTAACAGGAATGTCTTCTCTTCTAATTTTCCGTTATAGGGACATAACCTCAAATTGATACATTTGTCCATCTCCACCATCATAGAAAATTGCTAACATCTTCATTGGATCTCCCTGTATACACATACACTCCTGGAAATGGAAAAAAGAACACATTGACACCGGTGTGTCAGACCCACCATACTTGCTCCGGACACTGCGAGAGGGCTGTACGAGCAATGATCACACGCACGGCACAGCGGACACACCAGGAACCGCGGTGTTGGCCGTCGAATGGCGCTAGCTGCGCAGCATTTGTGCACCGCCGCCGTCAGTGTCAGCCAGTTTGCCGTGGCATACGGAGCTCCATCGCAGTCTTCAACACTGGTAGCATGCCGAGACAGCGTGGACGTGAACCGTATGTGCAGTTGACGGACTTTGAGCGAGGGCGTATAGTGGGCATGCGGGAGGCCGGGTGGACGTACCGCCGAATTGCTCAACACGTGGGGCGTGAGGTCTCCACAGTACATCGATGTTGTCGCCAGTGGTCGGCGGAAGGTGCACGTGCCCGTCGACCTGGGACCGGACCGCAGCGACGCACGGATGCACGCCAAGACCGTAGGATCCTACGCAGTGCCGTAGGGGACCGCACCGCCACTTCCCAGCAAATTAGGGACACTGTTGCTCCTGGGGTATCGGCGAGGACCATTCGCAACCGTCTCCATGAAGCTGGGCTACGGTCCCGCACACCGTTAGGCCGTCTTCCGCTCACGCCCCAACATCGTGCAGCCCGCCTCCAGTGGTGTCGCGACAGGCGTGAATGGAGGGACGAATGGAGACGTGTCGTCTTCAGCGATGAGAGTCGCTTCTGCCTTGGTGCCAAAAATGGTCGTATGCGTGTTTGGCGCCGTGCAGGTGAGCGCCACAATCAGGACTGCATACGACCGAGGCACACAGGGCCAACACCCGGCATCATGGTGTGGGGAGCGATCTCCTACACAGGCCGTACACCACTGGTGATCGTCGAGGGGACACTGAATAGTGCACGGTACATCCAAACCGTCATCGAACCCATCGTTCTACCATTCCTAGACCGGCAAGGGAACTTGCTGTTCCAACAGGACAATGCACGTCCGCATGTATCCCGTGCCACCCAACGTGCTCTAGAAGGTGTAAGTCAACTACCCTGGCCAGCAAGATCTCCGGATCTGTCCCCCATTGAGCATGTTTGGGACTGGATGAAGCGTCGTCTCACGCGGTCTGCGCGTCCAGCACGAACGCTGGTCCAACTGAGGCGCCAGGTGCAAAACGGCATGGCAAGCGGTTCCACAGGACTACATCCAGCATCTCTACGAGCGTCTCCATGGGAGAATAGCAGCCTGCACTGCTGCGAAAGGTGGATATACACTGTACTAGTGCCGACATTGTGCATGCTCTGTTGCCTGTGTCTATGTGCCTGTGGTTCTGTCAGTGTGATCATGTGATGTATCTGACCCCAGGAATGTGTCAATATAGTTTCCCCTTCCTGGGACAATGAATTCACGGTGTTCTTATTTCAATTTCCAGGAGTGTATTTTACAGACTCCAGCGCCTATAACTTTGATACTCTGTAGCGTCGATGGATGACGTTTCCAGACATCGATTCCTATGAAAAACTTCATCAGCTAGGTCCCCTTTACAGACACGATAAGTGTGTAGCATGATGTGTGAAACATTCTGTATGCAAAGTGAATAACATGGAAGAAGGGGCTAGAACACTTTCTCTCTCTCTCTCTCTCTCTCTCTCTCTCTCTCTCTCTTCTCAACTGTCAACTACCAGCTTCCTTTTATATCTTACAACTGCTGTCTGATTTCTGGCAGAACTCTAGTAACATGCCGCTCACTGTATTTTATCCCCGGCTGCATCTTAAATTCAAACTGTATATTCTGGTCAAAACTGTCAAAAGTTATTTTCTATATCTATCTATATTATAAATATAGGTTGAATTTCTTCAACTGATCTCTAGTGGCTAATGTGTTCTCTCAAAATGGATTTTCCTCTAGCTCGTCTTCTCTAGTGTATTCCATCCCTCTGTAGATATTTTGGATCAGTATTTTCAGCCAGGACGTATGAAAGTGATGGTTCGGTAGTATTCGCACTTATTACCATTTGCCTTATTTGGTATTGGTGTTATTTTTTTCGTTTAGTATGAAGATTTAGCAGTCACGTCAGCTAGCATAGATGTTGAGGAGTGAAGCAGCAAACGCCGACGGAGTTAGTCCTCACCGGTGCTGATAGAGCCCTCTGGTAGCGAAGCCCTGCACTACAGACAACTGAGTGTATGAGGGACTAGTAGTGACACCTAGCAGCGAAGTGATAACTGAGTGTGTGAGGGACTAGTAGCGACACCTAGCAGCAAAATGATGAACCGCAAAATGGCCGCGAAAATTGAGTGACTTAAATGTCTAGTTGCTGTTTATTTCTTCCTTTACACTATTATTACAAAACAGACTATGGCATCACTGCTCGGTTTGTATGTTACCGTATTTTTGTGTATTTCACACGTTACAAAATAATTCTGTTCTCGTAACATATAATGCAATCTACATCTCCAGCGACATTAATGTACGCAGCATGTTACATTCATCATTCCCTCTTTGTAATTTAGTATTACTAAAAGTTTTGTCCACACTTTTAAGCATTAAAAATGGATATGTGGCTCGGAATTTAATAGCAAAAGAAACAGCCATACTAGCAGACAGTGTATCTCTCTCTCATTACCAAAAATACGAAATTTAGGTTCAATTTCCTCTGCGCAATGAGGTGTCGGGGCTACTATTACATTAAATGGTACTAAAATAATCGCACGGTATTGTGGGTTAAAGAATTTTGAACAGCAAGGGGAACTGTAAGTAAGTTTCTTGCAATGCAACGTTAGACGTTGGTCATCCCTTTTTCTAATTTTACAGTTTCGCTCATTACTGATGGCAAAGGCCTTGCAGAGAAAGTAACATTCTTCATCTTCGGCTACGGCCTTTACAATCTCTTTCATTCAACTAGACTTAACCTGTAGAGGTAGTAATTAATTTTTTTTCTGATCCACAAGATACTTTTTGCAAAAGTAGAGGCAGAGAGGTTGTCATATAACTATTAATCGAAATATTATATGAAATATATGATTGTGTTAGTAAAATCGCCAAGAAATTCCTCTTATTAATGTTAAGTGTTATCTGTTCGATTCAGTATTCACCTCTAATAAAACCACGAGAAATATCGTTTTGCATACAAAAGAAAAGAGTTTATCTCAATGGTGAACTGTGTCGTATCAAACATCTCATTTTGATGCTAGAATAATCTGAGAAAAAAAGGCCTGTGTTCGTTTTTGAAAATGCAATTAGTGAAAACAATGTATTTTTAAAAGATAGTGTCAACTGTTACGAAACAATTTCTTATACAGAATTTATTTATCACATAGTCAATCATGATACTAAAAAGAACACATTGTTGGCTTGTGTGTTGCTATTGATATAATATTTTGCGTTTTCTTATGACTTTGAAATAATTACTGCTGTTTCAGCACTGATAATGTGTGAAATACAGAATGTAATATGTGAATCAGTATGATAAACTTTTTTTTAGAATATTGACTGTTAACTACAAGAAAATGGCAAATGTTTGGGTATTTACCTCAGCAGTATTCAGTACACGAAGGAAAACAAAATCTTTTATTTATTTTTTTTGTAAGGTTTTTATTTCATAGTTGCAATCCTACAAATATTAATGATACCATGCAGTTTCGTTTGATACTGAGATATAATAAGTACCTTAAAAAATTTCACTGTTAATTATTGGACAAATACTCCTATTAATTCTAAAATCAGCAGTAGCAATAATTCAAGCTTATGTTTTCTCAATTCTAAGAACTTTATATTCTAGAGAAGTATACTAAACCTATGTTAACAAGTCACTCAAATCACCCATTCCACTTAGTAGATTATAGACCTTGACCATTAACAGGAGCAATTGGAGCAATAGTTCTAGTTTCAGGATTAGCAAAATGATTCCACCTATTTAATATTAACTTATTTATATTCGGATTCGGAATTACCCTATTAACCATAATTCAATGATGACGAGATGTAGTACGAGAAGGGACATACCAAGGGCTACATACGGGATTTGTATCAATTGGATTACGATGAGGAATAATTTTATTTATTGCATCAGAAGTACTATACGATGTGACAAAGGAATAGAACAAAAGAAATTTCATTTAAACCAATAAACTGAGTAAAAATAGGCATCGAACTCATTTCGATAAAGATTTAACAATAAAAGAAATTATTGCACCTGACCAGGCATGGTTAAGCTTCTATCCTAACCATTATGACACGTAACCAGACTATGGAATAAGACTTCCTTAACGCTATGTAGCATCACGCAAAATTCCGAAATCTTTTCCGTCAGTTACTTGCAAACAGAGGCCCACCTGGATGCAGGGTCTGATAAGGGGAATCTTGAGATACACTACCACTTATTCGGTTTCAAAAAGTCGATCCCACCGCTGGGGACCTCTCCTTGTTAGTTTTACGAGTAACAAACGGCACATTATGAAAGAACAGTAATGTCGCAGTCCAATAGCGCCAACTAGCGGTGGCCCGTGCAAACTTGAAAGACGACTCTAGCAACGCAAAGAAAATTTTACTGTAGCAAGTAACCTGGCAACGCTACACACAAGTTTAGACAACTGAACAACAACGAAATAATAATAATAATAATAATAGGTTCGCAGGAGAGCTCCTGTAAAGTTTGGAAGGTAGGAGACGAGGTACTGGCAAAGCTGTGAGGACAGGGCGTGAGTCGTGCTTGGGTTGCTCAGATGGTAGGTCCCGAGTTCGAGTCTCGGTCCGGCACCCAGTTCTAATCTGCCAGGAAGTTTCAATAACAATAATAATAATAGGTCCAGTCACATTAATGTGACCAACTCCTATTTTTGAGGTCAACGTGTAATAACTCATAGACGCCAGGTGGTAGCATTAGTAGGTGATGAATGGGGGGGAGGTGAGAGGCTGGAAACAGTGGATTCGTTATCATAATGCGTAAATGGTGCGATTTATGTGACGTCCAACAGGGCATAAACGTTGGTTTTCTTCCCAAAGGTGGAAGCATTTCCACAACGGCAAAATCTGTAATCTTTCACATGCCACTGTATGTAAAGTAAACCGTGCGTGGCAAAATCTCGGTATTCTAATCCGGCTCCGAGGCAAGTGTGTTGGACTACGGGCAGTAGGGGACACAGGTGAGCGATAGCTGCAGATATGTGTGCTGGCGAATAGATGTGCAACTTTTGTGCAGCTGACTGCCCAGGCGAACCAAGGGCTGTCACCAATGATTCCTCAACAACGTATGGGCTTCCGCAGTAGGCACCTCGTTCCTGCACCCATGCTGACTGCTCTTCATTGGCGTTGAAAGCTTGCATTTGCACGCCGGTACCACAACTGAAAGTCCACTGAGTGCTACAGGTGGCCTCTCCATATTAATCACATTTTATGCTCCATCGGACAGATTTCCATTGGCGTGTAACGTCTGAAAGCAAACGCCCTGCAACCCTGAGGGAGCGTTATGGTGTGGGCAATGTTTTCGCGGCACTCCCTGGGCGATCTCGTTATTCTGAAAGGCACAATGGATCAACCCTAGAACGTACCTATCCTTGGAGACCATATCCACCCTTAGATGCACGTGTAACATAGCTCGCAGTGTATGTACGTGGTTCTGAAAGCTCTAGGATGACTGCCCTGACCGCCATATTTCCCGCCTTTAAACCCAATCCTCATATCATTGAGAGCTGAAGGCTGGATTAAACGCAGACTGAAAAATTTATTGGTTCAACTGGGATTCGATCCCGCGATTCTCGATTTGCAGCCACGCACTGTGCCGGTAGACAACCAGCTCCAAAAGTTACGATATGGTAATCGAACTGTATTGGCGGAGTACCTCGTCGTATTTTACGTCAAGTAAATGTGCTGTGGTGCAAGCCAAAGTAAATTCATGCTAAGGGCATCAATTTCTAATCCAGAAAATGTGCAGCCAGGGCAGTACTGTAAGTGGAAATCGGACATTAATGCTCTAAGTAAAAATCAAACTCTTCCATCTTTCGTAAGTTATACATCTAGAAAACAAACTAAAATTGTGAAAACATTTCATACAAGACTACTGACAAATTTTTATGACTAAAAATAAACGGGTTCGGTATTATACATGGGGTGGATGAAAAGAAGTGGCAGTTCGGTTGTAATTCATGCCAAACTTCATTGAGTAAAATTCACTTTATTACATTTCCGTCTCGCGTCTCGATCACTTTCCACACCCACATGAAAGATGTCATACACTGTCAGTGCATCCATCTGTGATGATGTCTCGCTAGGACCGCCATATGGTGTCTTATCATTTGCCGTAGCGCGTGCCACGAAATACTTCGTTCATTTGGGCGATCAGGTCATAATTGGGGGGACTCTACCGGATGAATACAGTGGATGTTCCAGTATGTTCCGCTGCCACATACGCAGAGCTCCTGCATAGGGCTCGTCGTTTGGCGTGGTGCATTGTCGTGAAAGTTGGTGGAATGCAGCGCCGGAAGGAAAGATTGTTGCGCGCTCGGACCACGTGCCCTTTCAGTCTTGACCCAAGCACAGTTTTCGTGTTTCCCAAACATACTATTAAGGCACTTGAGCTAGCCTCTCCAACTTTGAGATAGTACACACCGCAACTGACTCAAACACGAGCTATGCCGCTGACTTTACTACTTCAGCCCACCATCTATTAGCAACAGAAAGCGTGCGTACCAAATGACTCACATCCTTCATGTTACGGCATTGTGCTACTACTTTTTATCCATCACATGCAAAGATGCATGTGTGAGTACTTGTTATCTCCCATCTTGGTAGTGGCCTAATTATTGGGAGGTTTTGAAGTGTGTTATCTATACCAGGTGTATCAAAAACAATCATCCGATCTGGGCCGTCTATATTTCTGGAACTAAGAAACATATACAATGAATTTAGTTTTTTGAAGAACGGAAACTGAAAAAGATTTTCATTCTTTTCATTGGGGCTCAATATGCATCCTTGAGATGCACAGAATGTGTCAATGCGGTGTTCAAATTGTACCAACACTGCAGCAAGCATGTCTTGAGTTTCCACAGGTGCTGTTAAGCGATGTCTCAGTTCATTTATTGCTGTTGGTATCGTAGGTACATAAAGAGTCTGTTACAAAATCATACATATATAATCACATATAATCGGGTACGGTGACCTTGGAGGCCAGTAATCTACGGCTGAGTCATTTAGTCCAGTGTGACCAATCCATCGTTCAGTAATCGTTTGATTTAGAAATTCCCGCACTTCCAGATGCCACTGTCGCGGTGCCCCATCCCATTGGTAAATGAAGTCGTTGGAATCAAACTGTGGGAAAAGAAAGTTTTCAAGCATATCGAGATATATGCCTTTTCCCGTTAAACTGCACAAAACAAATTAAATTTAGGAGAATCTATTTTATGTTGTACAATTTCATGTGGTTGTGCCGTACCTCATATTGTCACATTATGACAGTTCACCTTTCCGTATAAATGGAATGTGGCCTCGCCACTAAACACTAACTGTAGGAGAAAACATATGAAACGTCCCCTTAGAACATTTATATAGGACTGTGCTTAAACTGCCACACAGTATTTTTAGCGCAACGCAATCTGACTATCAAAGATCCTTGCAAAAGAATGGCCCTGAGTAACATTAAACTATACCTTTCAGAAATCACTTACCTCACAAAAATGTTCATTACTCGAACTACTGCAATACAGCGAGCGCCACTACTGCCAGCTAAATAAAAGATTCAAACTACGGAAGGCACTAACTACTGATAGGGATAGTTAGCAAATGAAAGATATTAATAGAGAACAAACAATGTATTTACCTTAATAGTCATAATATATACAGCAGTTCATGACAAATTACAAAACTCCGCCATCCACCACTGCTGGCGGCTCACCTCCAACTGCGCAACGCTACGCGCTGTTCACATCCAGCTGCCGCTGCCAAACACTACAATGGCAGACAACAATGCAAACTAGCCACAGACTGCACACAGCACAGCCAGTGATTTTCATATAGAGCGCTACGTAACTTTGCCAATAAGAAAACATAAACAGCCTACTTACATAGCCCCCATGCTCCCCACAAAAATTTTTACAAATTGTTTTGGGCAGTGGCCAATACAGATTTGAAAATTTTTTTTCATAATTACAGTAAGAAAGATATAAAATGCACACACTTATTATTACAATATTGGTCAAAAGCTAAAATTTTCTCACAGTCCATAAAGACAGTCCCGATCATTCATCACAGTAAAACTGCCGTTTCTTTTCTCAAAGTCTGAGCAGTAAAAGACAATGCACACGGAAGTAGTGGATTTCCATGCAGTCTTGAAGAAGTAATGTTGTCCTTCCAACGGAAAGACAGTGCTGACTCTTGACATGCTGACAGGTAATGGGCCACAACAGAGCAAACCCACAGCAGAGTCAGTCGACGTTTTCAAGAATATTGGTAGGTAGGTCATCACAGAGCAGACCCACTATCGATTTATTTCGAGTTGTCGATTTATTTCGAGATGTTGATTTATTTCGAGATGTCGATTAATTTCGGGATGTCGATATATTTCGGGATGTCGATATATTTCGGGATGTCGATATATTTCGGATGTCGATATATTTCGGTATGTCGATATATTTCGGGATGTAGATATATTTCGAGATGTCGATTTATTTCGAATTGTCAATTTATTTCGAGATATCGATTTGTTTCGAGGTATTGTCGGAAACGATGCTGCTCCTTACAGATGACTGCACCCTGCAAGCTTGATAGCCAGAGGCAAAGCCACCACATCTCGGATGAGGCTCCCTGGCAGACATACCGAGTGCATATTGGCTATATTTCTGGCTCTGAACAATATTTCCCTACGGATCTCCCTAATGTGTCCAACACTAGTGGTCCCAATAACTAGTAAACCCCTCCCCCCATGTTCTCGCTCAGATGCCGTCGGAGGAGTGACTCACAGACGAATGGGAGAGGCCTGACAGCCAGCCTCCACACTGATGGTCCACATGCCTAACTAAGCAGTGTAGTTAGTCGTTCATGAGAAATGACGACTGTGCTACACATTGCCTGAATTTACACATCTTTCAACAGAACTTTGCCCACTTTGTCATAGCTCGATGTGAGGAATATCTTGGTCAAAATTTTGTTTTTGCTTTCCATAACAGTATGCTATTAATCACTTGACTTAAACCATATGCTAGTGCATTTGTGTGTCATCCTGATCCCAGGTTCTCACCATATATTTCATTCCCTTGAGAATCAGTTAGCAAATATGGCCAGCTGTCTGCCATCCTGAATGGACTCTTCCAAACTGTGACCAACAACCACCTACACTGACTCATGTGATGGAAGGGGGCATTTACACAACAATTTAAAATATTTCACTTTGCAAGCTTAAATTTCAATTGAAACAGGAACTTTCTGTGGCCATAAAATGATGTAGCCCTAAGTATGAGGCTATAATAGTTCGAAGCCGTGAAGCAGAGGTGAGGATGAGGCTCTGTTAGCATAGTCAAATATATTACTGTGACGGTATCGACAAAATCAACATTTTGCAAAATGAGAGTACGTAGTCCGATGACTACAGCTTCAGTGCGCTGCAGCTGGAATTTGTTAACTCAAGTAAATACTTGAGTGCATAAATTTGTAGTGGTATGAAATGGAACGATCAGATAAGCACATTTGTAGGTAAAGCACGTGCGGTTCATTGGTACAATACTGGGGAATTGCAATGAGTACCAGATAGGACGAACAGGGGTTATTGAACTTATACAGAGAAGGGCAGTAAAGAATGCTCACAGGTTTGTTTGGCCCATAGGAGAATGTCACGAAGGCGTTCAGAGACCTGAACTAACGGACAGTTGATGATAGACACAGACTATCCCGTGGAAGAGCAAAATATCGCGAGGAGACCTACTTAGAAAATTTCTAGAACCGACGTTACACGATGAATGTAGGAGTATACTGAAACCGCCTACGTATCGTAACTGTAGGAAGCGTGAAGACCAGATTAATCACATTTCGCACGCTCCATGCGTGTCAGTGGAGTGGGAATAAGTCCTGATAACTGGTATAATGGCAAGCTCCATCTGCCATGCTCTTCACGGTCGTTTGTAGAGTACAGATTATAAGCTGCCTATTTTTTTTTGTTTAAATTTGGATTACAAGAAAAAGGGCGTATTGCAAAATGTCTTAAATGAGTCTCCTTTTCGTCGTCGTCGTCGTCGTCATCGTCGCCACCACTACCACCACCACCACCACCACCACCACCACCACCACCATCACCACCACCATCATCATAATGAGTGTTCTGCCCTAGGGCAGGTCTTCACATGTACCTCTCCATGTAGTCCCATAATTTGTTACCCTCTTGTTTTCTCACAACTATTACACTGTCCACCACCTAGTATGTTCTGCGTGTTCTTCTTCTTTTTCTTCTTTTTCCATTCACTATTTCCTCCATACCATCAATAAACAATCTCTTCTCATTCAGTGTCCATGCCAATCGTGTTTCCTCATCCTGCTACCTTTAAAATTTCTCTCTGTTCTCCCACTCAACACCACCTTATTTCTCACTGTGCCTGCCTATTTTATCCCCTATCAACGCTTTCACATAAAAGCCTCCTGTTATGAAACGTCTCGTTGGCAATTGTTATACGTGTTTTCACCTCCTTATTACTTCCAATGTCGTCCATAATAGCGCGTCGCAGTTATCTAAAAACATTAAATTACTCTGTATCTTCCTGCCTAACATTATAGTTGTTCTTACATATCTTGCACTTACCACCGGACATTTTGCCTTTCTCTTATTGAAGTGTTTCTATAGGAAGCCGAAATGCACGCGTTTAATTACACGCTGACTGGCGTGAGGTCTGGAACAGTAAAGTAGTTGAGTCTAGTAAGAAAAGAACGTAGTTGATATAATAGTTAACTTTAATCCACAATTGTTGTACATCGATCTTGGCGGTACATGTTATAATCTCAACATCAAATGAGATGGCGCCTTGCTAGGTCGTAGCAAATGAAGTAGCTGAAGGCTATGCTAACTATCGTCTCGGCAAACGAGAGCGCAGTTGTCAGTGATCCACCTCTAGCTAAGTCGGTTGTACAACTGGGCGAGTGCTAGTACGTCTCTCTAGACCTGCCGTGTGGCGGCGCTCGGTCTGCAATTACTGACAGTGGCGACACACGGGTCCGACGTATACTACCGGACCGCAGCCGATTTAAAGGCTACCACCTAGCAAGTGTGGTGTCTGGCGGTGACACCACACTTATTATTTCTCATTCCAATTTACTCACGTCCCTTGTTTAATTCTTTTAACATTTCAGTCATACTTTTCTCGCTCTCTGCCAATAACACCATATGATCCACGAGTCTAATACATTCTGTTCTCCTAACAACAACCAGCTCCCTTCTATTTCGTTTCAAACGTTTTTGAATGACCTGCTACAAATATATTTACACACTAAGGAAAATAAACGTATCCCGGAGGAATTACCCCAGTGCGATGGAAATAGATACATGTGATGTACCTGTAGGGGCAAATGAATGATTACAGTTGCAGAAAAACTGGATGATTAATTCAAGAGAAAGAGCTTCACAAATTGATAAGTCGATAACGTGTTGGTCCACCTCTGGCCTTTACGCGGGCAGTTATTCGGCTTGACATTGATTGATAAAGTTAGTGGATGACCTCCTGACGGATATCGTACCAAATTCAGATCAGTTGGTTCGTTACATCATCAAAATCGCTACCTGCTTTAAAGAACCCGCACATTGTGCTCCAAACGTTCAAAATTTGTGAGAGATATGGCAATCTTGCTGAGCAATGTATTGCCTGGCATGTACAAAGACAAACACGTAGATACTACTTCCGTGTGTGGTGCGTAAATTGTCGGCAGGCACCTCACTCAGTGTCCCGCGCAGAGTTCAAGCCGCCATAGAGACAAAGGGTGGACACACTGCATATTGATGTGCACTAATAGGTGCCTGTACACTTACTGATAGGATAGTGTATTTCGAAATGTTAGCAGAGGCCAGAAGTTGGAGCATTTGGCTTTCCGCTTAAAGCTTACGTGGGGCTAGTCGTAGTATCTCTAGAAAGAGACACCTCTGGCAACACTAGTTGAAAGTGGCCTTCAAACTAGCCGTGCTGCGCTCTCTACCTCCGGTTATTCTCGTGGCCGTCAGAGCTGCCGTAGTCAAGACGACCCTGGGTAAACGCTGCAGACGTCTGCAGTGGGGCCCACGATCTGTCACGAATTATGGAATGTATTCGCAGATACCGATTGTAATACGACAACGACTATACAGTTTACTGGAAACGTGTGCTACAACTATTTCAAACATGTTGGTAACGCTGTCACTTTGACAAGTAATTTGTTACACTGAAGAGCCAAGGAAATACCGTGTAGGGCGCCCGCGAGCACGCAGAAGTGCCTCAACACGCCGTGGCATGGACTCTACTAATGGCTGAAGTCGCGCAGGAGGGAACTGACATCATGAATCCTGCAGAGCTGCCCATAAATCCGTAAGAGTACGAGGGAGCAGAGATCTCTGATCATCACGTTGCAAGGCATCCCAGATATGCTCGATAATGCTATACAATTTACTGGAAACGTACAGGATTTTTGGGGAGTTTGGTGGCCAGCGGAAGTGTTTAACCTCGGAAGAGTGTTCCTGCAGCCACTCTGTAGCAATTGTGGTTGTCTGGGGTGTCGCATTGTCCTGCTGGAATTACCCACATCCGTCGGAATGCACAATGGACATGAGTGGATGCAGGTGATCAGACAGGATGCTTACACACGTGTCACCAGTCAGAGTTGTATCTAGACGTATCAGGGGACCCACATCACTCCAAATGCACACGCCATACAACGTCACAGAGCCTCCACCAGCTTCAACAGTCCCCAGCTGACATGCAGGGTCCATGGAGTCATGATGTTGTCTTCATACCCGTACACGTCCATACTCTATATACATTTTGAAGTGAGACTCGTCCAACCAGGCAATATGTTTCCAGTCATCAACAGTCCAATGTTCGTACCGATGGGTCCACATGAGGCTTAAAGCTTCGTGCTGTGCTGTCAGCAAGGGTACATGAGTGGGCCTCCGCCTCTGAAAGCCCATATAGATGATGATTCGTTGAATGGTTCGCATGCTGACACTTGTTGATTGTCAAGCATTGAGATTTTCTGTAATTTGCGGAAGGGTTGCACTTTCGCCATGCTGAACGATTCTCTTAAGTTCCCATTCTTGCAGGATCTTTTTCCGGCCGCAGCGATGTCGGAGATTTGTTGTTTTATTGGATTGCTGATATTCGCGGAGCCCTCGTGAAATGGTCGTACAGGAAAATCCCCACTTCATCGCTACCTCTGGGATCCTGTGTCCCATCGCTCTTGCGCCGAGTATAATACTACGTTCAAAATCTAACAACCGCGGCAGACACATGTCTTACACAGTCGTTGCTGGCGGCAGCACCATATTTTGCCTGTTTACATACCTCTGTGTTTCAATACGCATTATTATACTAGTTTATTTGGCATTTCAGTGTAGATGTGACCCAGTACATCTATTGTTCTGCAGTTTCAGTCGTTAATAACCAAAAAACAAAAAAAATCGGTCTTCAGAGACACTGTTTATACAGGAGGGATTTTTCCAGTTCGAAATTAGAATGGTATTAATACCTTCAGCTGACGACGGGCGTTGAGATATATCAACGAAGACAGGTGAAAATGTCTGCCCCGACGGGGACTCGAACCCGGGATCTGCTTTCATGGCAGACGCTCTATCCATCTGAGCCACCGAGGGCACAGAGGATAGTGAGACTACAGGAACTATCTCGCGCACGCCTCCTGCGAGACACACATTCTCACCTTGTATGTCCACACACTACATTCGCAGTGTCCTTTCGGACATTTCCGAAGGAACAGACACCATATATATTTTCCAATTCGCGTGCGCTGCGTCTCCACGGGGCACCACAGTCGCACCTGCTGGCGGTGAAGGCACCCTTTCTCGAAGACGTTGCGCAATGGTAACGAAAAGCATGTGGGAAGGAGTCAGACGTTGTGGACAACGATCTTGATAAAGGCGACCAGCAGCTCTTCCAGCACTGTGAGCTTGGCCACACACAATACTCGTGTCGGTGTATTCGGCAAAAGTGTACTCAGCAATGTTGCTCTATCAGTCACAGACACAAGAACGAGACTCGAACCAGTTCAGAGAGGTAGGACAGCCGTCAAATGACATCATACGATACCACGTAAGTAACCCCCCTCCAGTGATGATTACCCTGTTGCATACCACAAAAGAGAAGATATATTTATACCCCTGTAGCAGGGATATACGTTTCCATATATGGGTTCCAATTCAAAATATCGTCACTCAATTCCCTATAAGTTTTTAACGGGAATTTTGGAACATCCTGTATCTCTCCAGTAACTATACAGCTGTTTCCAGAATTAGTTCACTCTGCAGCTGAGTGTGCGCTGATATGAAACTTCTTGGCAGATTAAAACTGTGTGCGCGACCGAGACTCGAACTCGGGACCTTTGCCTTTCGGGGGCGAGTGCTCTACCATCTGAGGTACCTAAGAACGACTCACGACTCGTCCGCACAGCTTTACTTCTGCCAGTACCTCGTCTCCTACCTACAGCTGTTGTACCGCATTCGAAATATACGGATGTGTTTCAGGATTTCGGCGTTATGCAACTTCGCAGAAACATGACTGAATTTTCCTGTATATTGTTATCATTAAAACGAAGCACCGTTTCTATCTTCACATCAAAAAGTATTAGGTACTATTTTCAACATTTCAAGCACTATTAACGTTGTTAGGTGTAGGAAAAAATACTAGTATCATGCTGAAAATATCGGAGAGAAGCGATAGAATTCCTACAAACATCTACATCTACATGATTACTCTGCAATTCACATTTAAGCGCTTGGCAGAGGGTTCATCGAACCACAATCATACTATCTCTCTACCATGCCACTCCCGAACAGCGCGCGGGAAAAACGTACACCTAAACCTTCCTGTTCGAGCTCTGATTTCTCTTATTTTATTTTGATGATCATTCCTACCTAAGTAGGTTGGGCTCAGCAAAATATTTTCGCATTCGGAAGAGAAAGTTGGTGACTGAAATTTCGTAAATAGATCTCACCGCGAAACGACTTTGCTTTAATGACTTTATAACACCCCTAACTGCTATACCATCACCTCGAAACTGGAGGCAATTTGCAAAACAATTATTTTGTTAGAGTAATAATGGTATAAAGCAACAGATCAGTGTTACCCTCTGAGAGGAATTTTGTTATGTTGACCGTGTTGTACCTAACGGAGGTGGCTTATCGGAAGTGAAAGTCAGAATTACGTAAATATTTGAACAGTAACAAACAAAATTTTGCCTAGCTATACTGTTTATAGAATAAGGAAAACTGTCGCCAGCCTAATTAGGCAAGAGAAAGATTAACGTTCTCGTTTAAGAAAGTAGGTATAAGTAACTATAACGGATCAACACAACCTATACTTTCTCACACGCGAGTGCAGTGAACTCTGACACATACATATGTTTACGATAAGATTGAAACTAACAGTTAGAGCAGCAGAAACTATTTGCAAAATTATAAGAGACACCGAAACACACTATTACTTTCAGGCTTTAAAGAAATTATGGTTTTTATAATTAGTGGTTTTCCCGTTACTTGTTACCTAGCATTAACATAATAGACAGACTGTGTATCTTGTTATACTATTAATATGCACTTCCAATATACAAGAGAGACAAACACTTAGCAATTATGAACATATAATTTTCTACTATTGCAGTTTCCCACTTTTACTACAGCGAAACACAATGTTGACAAAATTGCAAGAAACTGACTCACCTTTTAGAATTTACTGCAGACAGCAATGTGATCATTTACTTTATAAGCCTCAGTTTTAAGAACATTTAATTTTGAAGTTGGCAACAGCACTTTAATAAGCGGTTTTACTAGGAAAATAATTTTCAGCAATCAACATTAACTTTAACTCACTGTCTTGCCAAATTAACTTTAACTTCCTTTTTACTATATTCATGAGGCATTAACTAGCAAAATACTGGGCTTTAATGTTCTTTCAGTAGGGACACTCGGTGATCACTTTAGTTCAAATGGAGAGGAACCTGAGAGGTGTTATGATAAGGAAAAAATCAAGGTAGGTACATAAACTCAGATATAAATTACCTTATATTTGAGCACACTAACACTTCCATTAAGCTGATCCTTCACTGTACATCATTGTAGTATTCCGATGCAATGATTGCGCAATGTGGTGGCAACTGCATGTTGTTAGGTGGAATTGCAGGTAGAATTGCTGGACTCTGTCATTTCTTGGTGGCGATGATTGATACCAATCCCAGAATATTTCCAGCTATTTATCCATTCTTCCGAGGCATTTGAAAGCGGCAGGAAAAGCCACTCTCGGAACCAGCATAATATGCATCTTTTACATGGCAGTGCACCGACTCCTAGCTCGTCCCCGACTCGTAGCTTGTCCCCGACTGACTATCAGTTCCACCTTTTCTACACAGGCCAACCACAAGTTGCGCGCGCTACACAGTTCCGTTCCCGAGGGGAACCACTACACCTTTTACATACAAACTAACTAAGAACCCTAAGTGAGGATCAGCAGTTTACATAACAGCAACCAAATACATTAATTAAAACAGAACATTTTCACATATTGACATTTCTACCAAAAATTATTCACACAAAATTACAATCATATAGAGTAAGTTTTGTTCCCTCCAAAAGGGACAAAGCATTTAAACGGCAGGTATACTACATTGCATAGAATCAGACCATGACTCAAAGTTTTTACAAAGAAAGGAGTATACAATTTTTTGTTGTCGATTCAAACAAACACATTTACAGAAGCTCAATGATATAATATTAAATAAAACAAAAGCAAAATAAATCAGTACAGCGTTAGAGCTATGGTGTTACAACTTCCATCCCCACTCGCGTATCATATCTGCCACACTCTCTCCCCTATGACGTGATAATACAAAACGAGCTGCCCTTTTTTGCACCCTTTCCATGTCCTCCGTCAATCCCACCTGGTAAGGATCCTACACCGCGCAGCAATATTCTAACAGAGGATGAACGAGTGTGTTGTAAGCTGTCTCTTTAGTGGACTTGTTGCCTCTTCGAAGTGTCCTGCCAATGAAACGCAACCTTTGGCTCGCTTTCCCCACAATATTATCTATGAGGTCTTTCCAGCTGAAGTTATTAGTAATTTTAACACCCAGGTACTTAGTTGAACTGACAGCCTCGAGAATTGTAGTATTTATCGAGTAATCGAATTCTAACAGATTTCTTTTGGAACTCATGTGGATCACCTCACACTTTTCGTTATTTAGCGTCAACTGCCACCTGGCGCACCATACAGTAATCTTTTCTAAATCGTTTTGCAACTGATACTGGTCTTCGGATGACCATACTAGACGGTAAATTACAGCATCATCTGCGAACAACCTAAGAGAACTGCTCAGATTGTCACCCAGGTCATTTATATAGATCAGGAACACCAGAGGTCCCAGGACGCTTCCCTGGGGAACACCTGATATCACTTCAGTTTTACTCGATGATTTGCCGTCTATTACTACGAACTGCGACCTTCCTGACGGGAAATCACGAATCCAGTCGCACAACTTTGACGATACCCCATAGGCCCGCAGCTTGATTAGAAGTCACTTGTGAGGAACGGTGTCAAAAACTTTCCGGAAATCTAGAAATACGGAATCAACTTAAGATCCCTTGTCGATAGCGAATAAAGAGCTAGCGGCGTTGCACAAGAACGATGTTTTCTGAAACCATGCTGATTACGTATCAATAGATCGTTCCCTTCGAGGTGATTCATAATGTTTGAATACAGTATATGCTCCAAACCCTACTGCAAACCGACTTCAATGATATAGGTCTGTAGTTCGATGGATTACTCCTACTACCCTTCTTAAACACTGGTGCGACCTGCGCAATTTTCCAATCTGTAGGTACAGATCTATCGGTCAGTGAGCGGCAGTATATGATTGCTAAGTAGGGAGCTATTGTATCAGCGTAATCTGAAAGGAACCTAATCGGTATACAATCTGGACCTGCCCGTATCAAGCGATTCAAGTTGCTTCGCAACCTCTAAGGTATCTACTTCTAAGAAACTCATACTAGCAGCTGTTCATGTTTCAAATTCTGGAATATTCCATTCGCCTTCCCTGGTGAAGGAATTTCGGAAAACTGCGTTCAATAACTCCACTTTAGCGGCACAGTCGTCTGTAACACTACCATCGGCACTGCGCAGCGAAGGTATTGACTGCGTCTTGCCGCTTGTGTGCTTTACAAACGACCAGAGTTTCTTCGGATTTTCTACCAAATTTCGAGACAATGTTTCGTTGTGGAACCCATTAAAGGCATCTCGCATTGAAGTCCGTGCAAAATTTCGCGCGTCTGTAAATTTTAGCCAATCTTCTGGATTTCGCGTTCTTCTGAACTTCGCATGCTTTTTCCGTTGCCTCTGCAACAGCGTTCGGACATGTTTTGTGTACCATGGGGGATCAGTTCCATCTCTTACCAATTTATGAGGTATGAATCTCACAATTGCTGTTGCTACTACACTCCTGGAAATTGAAATAAGAACACCGTGAATTCATTGTCCCAGGAAGGGGAAACTTTATTGACACATTCCTGGGGTCAGATACATCACATGATCACACTGACAGAACCACAGGCACATAGACACAGGCAACAGAGCATGCACAATGTCGGCACTAGTACAGTGTATATCCACCTTTCGCAGCAATGCAGGCTGCTATTCTCCCATGGAGACGATCGTAGAGATGCTGGATGTAGTCCTGTGGAACGGCTTGCCATGCCATTTCCACCTGGCGCCTCAGTTGGACCAGCGTTCGTGCTGGACGTGCAGACCGCGTGAGACGACGCTTCATCCAGTCCCAAACATGCTCAATGGGGGACACATCCGGAGATCTTGCTGGCTAGGGTAGTTGACTTACACCTTCTAGAGCACGTTGGGTGGCACGGGATACATGCGGACGTGCATTGTCCTGTTGGAACAGCAAGTTCCCTTGCCGGTCTAGGAATGGTAGAACGATGGGTTCGATGACGGTTTGGATGTACCGTGCACTATTCAGTGTCCCCTCGACGATCACCAGTGGTGTACGGCCAGTGAAGGAGATCGCTCCCCACACCATGATGCCGGGTGTTGGCCCTGTGTGCCTCGGTCGTATGCAGTCCTGATTGTGGCGCTCACCTGCACGGCGCCAAACACGCATACGACCATCATTGGCACCAAGGCAGAAGCGACTCTCATCGCTGAAGACGACACGTCTCCATTCGTCCCTCCGTTCACGCCTGTCGCGACACCACTGGAGGCGGGCTGCACGATGTTGGGGCGTGAGCGGAAGACGGCCTAACGGTGTGCGGGACCGTAGCCCAGCTTCATGGAGACGGTTGCGAATGGTCCTCGCCGATACCCCAGGAGCAACAGTGTCCCTAATTTGCTGGGAAGTGGCGGTGCGGTCCCCTACGGCTCTGCGTAGGATCCTACGGTCTTGGCGCGCATCCGTGCGTCGCTGCGGTCCGGTCCCAGGTCGACGGGCACGTGCACCTTCCGCCGACCACTGGCGACAACATCGATGTACTGTGGAGACCTCACGCCCCACGTGTTGAGAAATTCGGCGGTAAGTCCACCCGGCCTCCCGCATGCCCACTATACGCCCTCGCTCAAAGTCCGTCAACTGCACATACGGTTCACGTCCACGCTGTCGCGGCATGCTACCAGTGTTAAAGACTGCGATGGAGCTCCGTATGCCACGGCAAACTGGCTGACACTGACGGCGGCGGTGCACAAATGCTGCGCAGCTAGCGCCATTCGACGGCCAACACCGCGGTTCCTGGTGTGTCCGCTGTGCCGTGCGTGTGATCATTGCTTGTACAGCCCTCTCGCAGTGTCCGGAGCAAGTATGGTGGGTCTGACACACCGGTGTCAATGTGTTCTTTTTTCCATTTCCAGGAGTGTATATCTTTGAATTTCAGCCACATCTCGTCTACATTTGCATAGTCAGTTCGGAAGGAATGGAGATTGTCTCTTAGGAAGGCTTCTAGTGACACTTTATCCGCTTTTTTAAATAAAATTATTTTGCGTTTGTTTCTGGCGGATTTGGAAGAAACGGTATTGAGCCTAGCTACAACGTCCTTGTGGTCACTAATCCCTGTATCAGTGATGATTCTATTAGCTCTGGATTGTTTGTAGTTAAGAGGTAAAGTGTGTTTTCGAAACCATTTACAATTCGCGTGGGTTCGTGGACTAACTGCTCGAAATAATTTTCGGAGAAAGCATTTAGGACAATCTCGGAAGATGTTTTCTGCCTACCACCGGTTTTGAACAAGTATTTTCGCCAACATATCGAGGGATGGTTGAAGTCCCCACCAACTATAACCGTATGAGTGGGGTATTTATTTGTTACGAGACTCAAATTTTCTCTGAACTGTTCAGAAACTATATCATCGGAGTCTGGGGGTCGGTAGAAGGAGCCAATTTTTAACTTAGTTCGGCTGTTAAGTATAACCTCCACCCATACCAATTCGCATGGAGTATCTACTTCGACTTCACTACAAGATAAACCACTACTGACAGACACAAACACTCCATCACCAATTCTGCCTAATCTGCCTTTCCTGAACAGCGTCTGAGAATTCGTAAAAATTTCTGCAGAACTTATTTCAGGCTTTAGCCAGCTTTCTGTACCTATAACGATTTCAGCTTCTGTGCTTTCTATTATCGCTTGAAGAAAATCATTTTGGGTACTAGGCAATGTCATTATAAAACAGTGAAACAACTAAAATAACGACATTTCGACCATCGTTTGAACGATCCTCTTCAGAGCGAATAAATGCCACGAAATTTCAAATCAGCAGCAGCAAAACGAAAGTTCGATTTGGAAACAATTTCTATTTCTTCTTTCTTATCTTCGATTAATTTCCCGAATTTCTCGTTCGTTTCGTATGTTGCTTTCTTCATACAAGGTGTTTCACATTTCTAGAGCTTGCAATTTTATCTAGTAACTCATGCCTGCCAACGTCTTCTAACGGGGCTAAGGAGCATCAAAATACAGGCGCCAGCTCCGGCTAATGTATGTAAGTAGAGTGTGATGCCGTGATCTTGTATTAATTTGAGGTAAGGGCCCCGGTACCGGAAACGAATGAGTCGAAAGTTAAAAGGGAAAATCGTTATCATACCTCTGACAGTAGAATAGAAGTACTGATACTGTTGTTGCTAACTTTCAAAGGTGGTAGTATGGGTCAAAGTAAGAAAAAATGTCCGGTAAACATGAGCTACAAAATGCATACCTGACGAGCTATGAGCACTTGTTCAATAGTGCAGATATATTTTAAGCTAGCGAAGATGAACAAGTCCTCACAGCTCTTAAGGTATGCATTTTACAGCACATGTGTACTGGACATTGTTTTCTTCTTTCGGTCCATACTACCACCTCTGAAAGTTTCCTGCCCTACATCTGGATGACGTTTCCAGACATCGATTCCTATGTAGAACTTCATCAGCTAGGTTCCCTCTACAGACTCGATAGTGTGTAGCACGAAGTATTCAAAGTGAATAACATGGGAGAATTGGCTAGAGCCCCCCCCCCCCCCCGCTCTCTCGCTCTCTCTCTCTCTCTCTCTCTCTCTCTCTCTCTCTCTCTCTCTCTCTCTCACTCTTTTTCTCTTTTTCTCTCTCTCTCTCTCTCTTTTTCTCTCTCTCTCTCTCTTTTTCTCTCTCTCTCTCTCTTTTTCTCTCTCTCTCTCCCTGTCCCTCCCCCCCCCCCCACACACACACACTCTTCTCAACTATCAGCTTTCCTTTATGTCTTTTAAGTCTTACAACTGCTGTCTGATTTCTGGCAGAACTCTAGGTAACATGCCGCTCACTGTATTTTATCCCTGGCTGCATCTTAAATTCAAACTGTATATTCTGGTCAAAACTGTCAAAAGTTATTTTCTACATCTATTGATGTTATAAATATAGGCTGAATTTCTACCACCGATCTCTAGCGGCTAGTGTGTTCTCTCAAAATCGATTTTCCTCTAGCTCGTCTTCTCTAATGTGTTCCATTCCTCTGTAGATATTTTGGATCAGTATTTGCAGTCAGGACGTATGAAAGTGATGGTTCGGTAGTATTCGCACTTATTACCATTTGCCTTATTTGGTATTGGTGTTATTTTTTTCGTTTAGTATGAAGATTTAGCAGTCACGTCAGCTAGCATAGATGTTGAGGAGTGAAGCAGCAAACGCCGACAGAGTTAGTCCTCACCGGTGCTGATAGAGCCCTCTGGTAGCGAAGCCCTGCACTACAGACAACTGAGTGTATGAGGAACTAGTAGTGACACCTAGCAGCGAAGTGATAACTGAATGTGTGAAGGACTAGTAGCGACACCTAGCAGCAAAATGATGAACCGCAAAATGGCCGCGAAAATTGAGTGACTTAAATGTCTAGTTGCTGTTTATTTCTTCCTTTACACTATTATTACAAAACAGACTATGGCATCACTGCTCGGTTTGTCTGTTACCGTATTTTTGTGTATTTCACACGTTACAATATAATTCTGTTCTCGTAACATATAATGCAACCTACATCTCCAGCGACATTAATCTACGCAGCATGATACATTCATCATTCCCTTTTTGTAATTTAGTATTATTAAAAGTTTTGTCCACACTTTTAAGCATTAAAAATGGATATGCGGCTCGGAATTTAATATCAAAAGAAACAGCCATACTAGCAGACAGTCTCTCTCTCTCTCTCTCTCTCTCTCTCTCTCTCTCTCTCTCTCTCTCTCTCTCATTACCAAATATACGACATTAGGTTCAATTTCCTCTGCGCAATGAGGTGTCGGGGCTACTGTTACATTAAATGGCACTAAAATAATCGCACGGTATTGTGGGTTAAGGAATTTTGAATAGCAAGGGGAACTGTAAGTAAGTTTCTTGCAATGCAACGTTAGTGATATAATAGTACAGCAATAATAGACGATTGTCATCCCTTTTTCTTATTTTACAGTTTCGCCCATTACTGATGGCAAAGTCCTTGCAGAGAACGTAACATTCTGCATCTTCGGCTACGGCCTTTACAATCTCTTTCATTCAACTAGACTTAACCTGTAGAGGTAGTAATTAATTTTTTTTTCTGATCCACATGATACTTTTTGCAAAAGTAGAGGCAGAGAGGTTGTCATATAACTATTAATCGAAATATTATATGAAATATAAGATCGTGTTAGTAAAATCGCCAAGAAATTCCTCTTATTAATGTTAAGTGTTATCTGTTCGATTCAACATTCACCTCTAATAAAACCACGAGAAATATCGTTTTTCATACAAAAGAAAAGAGTTTATCTCATTAGTGACCTGTGTCATATCAAACATCTCATTTTGATGCTAGAATAATTAGAGAAGAAAAGAAGACCTGGGTTCGTTTTTGAAAATTCATTTAGTGAAAACAATGTATTTTTAAAAGGTATTGTCAACTGTTACGAAACAATTTCTTATACAGAATTTATTTATCGCATAGTCAATCATGATACTAAAAAGGACACATTGTTGGCTTGTGTGTTGCTATTGATATAATATTTTGCATTTTCTTGTGACTTTGAAATAATTACTGCTGTTTCAGCACTGATAATGTGTGAAATAAAGTATGTAATATATGAATCAGTATGATAAACTGTTTTTTTGAATATTGACTGTTAACTGCAAGAAAATGGCAGATGTTTGGGTATTTACCTCAGCAGTATTCAGTACACGAAGGAAAACAAAATCTTTTATTTATTTTTTTTGTAAGATTTTTATTTCATAGTAGTAATCCTACAAATATTAATGATACCATGCAGTTTCGTTTGATACTGAGATATAATAAGTACCTTAAAATATATGTAGATGAAGTCTGGTGAAGAAAGTGTGTGAATTAAAATGTTTGCAGCAGCATAATCAGGTTTAGTTTGTAGTGTGGGAGTGAGCTCCACGTGGGATCGGAAGCACGGACCCCACGGGGGTACCCGGCATGCGCCACATGCCAGGGCAGAGGTGGAGGCTAGTGTTCGGAAATCTGAAAATTCCAGCGCCGGCCGGGGATAGAACCCCGGCCCGGCTGGGGCGAATAGCCCCAGCCGTGGCGCTGAAACGTTCCAGACCCCTTACCACTAGACCACCGAGGACCCCGACTGTTTCCTGCTCTGGAGTCCAGCTATTGGTTGTAGAGCACTTCCTGCTGTCCTCCGTGTTTACACCGAGGCAACAGTGGCATGGTATAACAGGAAGTGTTTACCTGCGTCCGCTGGATGTCCACTTAGTGTACGACTTATTTACCCGGCTGATGTTCGTGTCGCTATAATGTCCTTAGTTGCGTTACAATTATTTGCAGGGACCATGAATCTGCCTATGCTAGGCGGGTTTAGTTTGTAGTGTGGGAGTGAGCTCCACGTGGGATCCGAAGCTCTGTGATTCGATCGTGTTGTCAAGACCCATGTAAGAACTTCTATTTATCGAAGAAACCTCATGTGTTCGGTACATTCCATAAACGGAAGCGACTGTCATAACAGACAACCCTGTAAACATTTTGTAACGAAGTGTCAGGCGGTACGTAATATTCGATATCTGGAATTGTTTTATCGGTTATTAAGATAATTGTTTCACCCCTATACACTTCGAAAAATTCCCGTGTTTTCTCAATAAAGCATTAGCATACTACATAAATCCGTCGCGAAAATGACATCGAAGAAGTACAAGTGTTCGAGTGCCACAGAAAAGAAGTGGGTCCTTGAAGGTGTGAAACGGATAGCACAACAAAAATAAGATGTAACGTTTCGGGATTCCCTCATAGTCGCTGTAGAGACACTGCAGAAGCAGGAAGATCAGGTTGATGACGTCTCATGAGGAGCGAGGAATAAATTCACTCTCAAATAACAACTGTACGAGATGCCTCGCCGCCTCTTGAAGGATGTCATGGGCTTCTGCGGCCGTGGACTTGGCGACCCGTGAGTCACTGCGGTGTTTCTGACCACACACATTTTAGCTGCGGGTTCTCCGACCTTCATAGGAAGCCGCGACAGTGGGAAGGCTCTGCCTGTCGTTTTGTAATAAGAACGCCCCTCCACATTTTATCTAGGCTTAAGACTGTTTATGCACATAGAGCATAGCCGTGTTTTAAAAAGTATTTTTTTTTTTACCTTTTACATTCTGCAACACTACTTCCTGTCTTATTTTACGAACTTTTCGTAGGAATGTCGCAAATTTTAAACGTCTTAAATCCACCAAGTCATTATGTATTCTTAAAATATCTTTTAACTCTTTTTCAACACATGTGTATCTTTTACCTCTTTCACTGAAGAGGCTGACCAATGGATTTTTTTTTTTTTTTAATTTCAGGTATTGATTTTATTGCATTCTCCTTCAGCGTATTGATCAGAATTTGTAGGTTCAGATACCTTTGCTATGCCAAACTTCGACTGCATTCATGGTCCTGTGCATCGAATTGATGACGGTAGATAGCTGACCGAAATCACTTGGAAATAAATTCTCTGAACGCAGATAACTTTGATACAGTTGTGTTAGGTATCGAGGTATTACCTAACGCAACTGAAGCCAAGTTAAGAGTGAATTTATTTCGAAATAATTTCGGTCGACTCTCTGTCTTCACCAATTCCACATTTCAGATGGGGTACTGTGATTTTCCATCTACTGATTGACTATATAGTCTACGAATTCATGACCTTTTCGCCACTGGGCATTTGATACGCTGTTACCATCCATGCATCATCCAGGCAGTCCGGTGGAGGATGTGCTCTACAGCATACATGCGGCAAGACAATCGAACTACTTCCTCATCCTTGTATTTCTCCACTAATCCCAGTTCCTGTAAGTCTTCCAGAGGCATTGCTTGAACTGAAAATTACAACTGGAAATAGATGTCTCGGAAAACACTGTTTCCATAGCTTAATTTGCAGCCATTTGGAAGCGTAGCAATGCAGTTTTAAATGACAACCCAGTTATGACATTTCTCGATCCAGAAAAAAAATATTTCACAATTATTTCGACTTTCCTCTGGTAAAACAGCTATACTTCCGTGCTTCCGATATCAATATGCAATGGTGTACAGTTGCTTCAGTTGTTTAGAACAACTCTGAAATGTCCCTCCATAAGAAGAGATTTATTTTCATACATTTTCTCCCCTTCTTCGTAACTGATCACCAGGATTCATTAATTGACGGGAACAGATTTATTATCTGATTCTTGAGTTTCTCCCGGCGTATTTGATAATCAAAATATCCACGGGTGTGCTGCCGGTCTATAGTGTCCAACGGGCACAATATTTCGGCGATCATACATGTCGCCATCATCAGGTGAACTGACGGACTGAGCTCCTGTGAAGGTGCCGGCACGGTGATCCGTACGCTATGGCTGCTCGGAGGAAACTGGGTTCGGTCGCGGCGGCGGCTCGTGCACTGGTGGGGAGCGCCAAAGATGATCTCGGTTTGAGGAAGGCCGGCGTGTACCAGATTCCGTGTCAATGTGACAAGTCGTATATTGGTCAGACGATGCGTACCGTCGAGGATCGATGCCGTGAACACCAGAGGCACACTCGACTGATGTATCCTAGCAAGTCGGCGGTCGCTGAACATTGTTTGTCGGAAAATCACGCCATGGAGTATGACCGCACGAGGATTCTGGGACAGCGTTGTTAGAGAGGCCATCGAAATTCGCACCAATGACGACCTCATAAACCGTGACTGTGGCTATAACCTTAGCAAGGCTTGGGAACCAGCGATCGGGTTAATCAAGAGTAAATCGAGCAAACGTATAGTTGTGACGACCACGGCGGACAGAGCCATCACAACGACGTCATCTCAGACGCCGTCGCAATCTGTTCCACCGCGCGACCGTGGCGGAGGGAGCGCGCCGCCGGCGGAGGGTACTTAAATCGGCCGCCGCCGCGACCGAACCCAGTTCCCTCCGAGCAGCCATGGCGTACGGATCTCCGTGCCGGCACGTTCACAGGAGCTCAGTACGTCAGTTCACCTGATGATGGCGACATGTATGATCGCCGAAATATTGTGCCCGTTGGACACTATAGACCGGCAGCACACCCGTGGATATTTTAATTAGATTTATTATCAATTTTCAAAAAAACTTGGGTCACTTTCAAAATCTCTTCGCGCAGCTGAATCCCTGAACTAGTGCCACGCTTATGGGACATCCCAGTAGCTTCCCTTACACAGTGCAGTCTTTCTCATAATTCGGCATATTTGCGACGTAATCTAAACCTTTATCTCGCAAATCTTGAAATTGCTCTTTAAACCTTCGGAAAACAGGTACTGTCTCCTCTCCGTAGACTCTTTTCCAGCAGTTATGCATTCGTTTCTCAATCTCCACATCTGTTTCGTCAGGTTGGGCGAGAAACTTACTGTTCAGCAGTGATTCTACCATTTACAATTTCTAAACTGCCGCTGCTCCTATTTCGTTCGGACTTCATGCACAGGTTGTTCGTGTACTTACCACATTTTCGGTGCTCCTGGCACCTATTAGCACCCTTTCCCCTTTCTGTTTCCTTTTCCTTTCCTTTTTCCAACTACACGGACCAGTGACATTATCATCATCTCTGCCTGTGTCCGACGTCAATGTGCAATAACCACTCACAGACAGCAGGTGGCAGCACTAGCATTGTAGGATATGCGTAACGCGGAAACTCAACGATTTATGTGACATCCAAAAGGACGTGATCATTGCCTTTCGGGCCACGGGTGGATGCATTTTCGAAACGGCGAAGTTCGTAAAATGTTGGCTCGTTGCCATATTTAAAGCATTCCGCGCAAGGCACTGTCGAGAACCGACGCTGTGGCCGTTGTGGTGCCCCACGGGCCACAGACGACAGGAGTTAAAGAAGGTCGCAGGTGAATAACGTGCAACTGATGAGCAACTGACCACGCACGTGAACCGAGGGGCTACCGACAGTGTCTCCTCAAAGACCACTCAGCGAAAAATGCTGTGTATGGGTCACCACAGCAGACGCCTCGTCCATACACCTACGCTGACTGGTGTTCATCGGCGACGAAGGCTGGAATTTCCACGCCAGTTCTGCGACTGGGCGTCCACTGCACGGTGACAAGCGGGCTTTTCAAGTGACACACGTTGGCGTGTAGGGCGTGATTCACCTGAAAGTGAACACCCTGCAGCAGTCGACGGCAGGGTTAAGACAGGAGGAAGGATCGTTATGGTCTCAGAAACGTTATCGTGACACTCCCGACGTGATCTCGTCGTTCTGGAAGGCACAGTGGATGAGCAGAAATATCTGTCGGAACCGTTGCCACACCTACATCGAGTTTGTTTTCCCTCGGAATCTACCAGCAGAACAACTGAATGTGTGACACAGCTTGCAGTGTACGTGCGTGGTGCGAAAAGCACCAGGATGAGTTTGCTGTACTCCACCGACCACCAGGCTTAACGGAATCGAGAATATGTGGGACCACCTGGCTCAGGCTGTTCGTGTCCTGGGTCCTCAACCGACAAACGTAGCGCAGTTGACTGAGGGACCGGCGTCGGCATGGCTCAGTACCTCACTGCCTCCTGCACGTTTCTCAGTTGTCCGCGCTTCGCGTTAATTGTATCCTCCTACAGTGACTCAATGACGACACTCTCCCGTACACGACAGCATCATCAACAGCCGCAGATTGCTGTTCACTCTGCCTGTCACATCATTTATGTCTATACAGAATGACAGCTGTCTGTTACACTCCTGACGATACCCTTGTCTCTGATCAACGCTCGCCATCGAGAACGTACTGGTATCTGTTGTAGTCTTTGAGCCACTCACATATCTGGGAAACTACTCCGTATGCTCATACGAGGCCCTTCGTTAACAGTGTGCAGTGGAACACCGTGTCAAAGGCTTTTCTCAAATCTAGGAGGGTGCAATCTGCCTGGCACCCTTCATCCGTGGTTCGCAGTATATAATGTGCGAAAAGGGCAAGCTGGGTTTCACACCAGCTTTCTAAAACCGTGCTGATTTATGGACATAAGCTTTTCGGTATCTAGGAAATTTATTATAATGAGATTCAGAATACGTTCTAGAATTCTGCAGAAAATCGATGTCCAGGACACTGGTGTGTAATTATGCACATCCTTTCTTTTCCTCTTCTAGTACACGAGCGTCACCTGCGATTTTTTAACTGCCTTAAGTAGGACCCGTTACAAGTGTAATATTCAGAAGGCTAATATATATTGATCTCGTTATATACAGGTGCCACTTGCTCTTTTCCCAGTCGTTTGCGAAATACTGCTGGGCAAGAGATAGGCGATAAATGCGAATGAAGTAAATAAAACCGAAATTGTTTTAACCTCCTCGCTGTCGCTGAATCCTTTCAACGCGATGCGTCCTTGAGGGGTTCAGACAGGTAGCAATAAATGCTCTACAAATGAGGTTGACTTTGGAAGTTTTTCTTATGAGTTAATTACACTGCAGACAGCTTCCATTCTGCATAATATCAGCAATATGAAAATGAAAATTCACGGAAGTCAAATCTGGACTGTAGGGACGATGAAGTAGCGTCTCCCAATCCATTATGGTTTCGTTTTCCTTCCAGTGGTTTCTTGGATCAGCTGCGCTGTGTGTGGGCGAGCATTCTTGTGCAATAATATCACGTCTTTTCTTTGACATTGGCGACCCTTTCCTCTCATCACTGGCTGTACTTTGCTCATCAGTATGTGTGAGTGGTCAGCGCTGCATCCTGTACGCTGATCTTCCAAATAATCACCAAAATACGACAACTGTGGCATCCAAATGATGGTCATTATCACTTTCCTCGCTGATGCTCGAGTTTAGAATTTCTTTCGGACAGGTGAGCTGGTGTGCTTCCATTTCACGCTTTGTCTTTTCGAGTCGTGTTCGCCATTTTCAACGAAAGTTTCATCACACGTTAAAATCTCGGTCAGAAAAGGTTGACCTTCACATTAATAGCACTCTTTGTTTCCTTCTGTTGTTGTGTGAATTCTTTCGGGACCCACGTTGGACTTGTTTTGCTGTACTTGAGCATGTCACAGACAACGTTACGAACTGTGCCACTACCTATTGCAGCTATTTTGCTATTCAGTTCTACTGCATCACGTCGGCCATCAGGAGTAATGTCGTCAGGGCCGGCTTTAACCGAAGGAGGAGACACTTCAATTGACCGGCCACTGGGTTTTTCATTCGTCACTCAAGTTCGATTGTTTTTCAACTGTCCTACGTATTTATCGAAAATTTCCGTCGGTCGCACAGCTTCGACCATACTGAAAAATCGTTAGGGAAAATATTTTGGCCGTTTTCCACCTTCTGGAAAGGAAAACGCATCGCTGAACGTTGCTCAATTAATGTGGAAACTTTAACCGCACATGTCATTGTCACTTGCAACATTAAGGTTATAAATAAAACAGTTTTTTGTTTGTCAGCCGCTCTCAGCTCATCTCAGTCATGCCAACCTAAAGTCATGAAACTACAAAAATTCTCCTACAAACTATTCGACTTCATCAATTTGCCTTTGCAGGGGAAAGTAAGGAAGGAGTATGCACTTAGTATTTTATCGGTCATTTCTAGTTGATGAGAAAGTTAAAATAAACAAATGGCAAACCATTGCTCATTTATTTGAGAACAACATTTATCAGATACAGCTGAGTAACTTTTAACCCAAACCTTAAATGTCATTATATATATGACACTGCTCGTTCGTACTCGTAGCCGCATCGTCTTGTAAGAGTACGCACTAACACCAATAACAAGAAAATGCACCATGATCTTCATAAACTGTGCCACTGTTGGGAGCAGTTATCACACTTAATACAGTCTTCCGTGACATACTCCTTTTAGTCTTCATCACACCTTGGGCATGAAGTTGGAATAATAGAAAATTGTGAAGGTGATTCGATAAACCCTATGCCAGACACTTAGATGTGATTTGCATAATATCCATGTGGGTGTAGATCCCTCCTTGGATTGTGCCCTGGTTGTTGCTGAAGATGATGGCGCAGTTTAATCCAGATTAGCCGTAGAGATTCTACGTTGTTCGTTACTGATATTTTGTCCCTTGTTGGTTTAGTTTGTTTTTCTAACAATGCATTTTTGTACGTAGACTCAAACAGAATTTTGGATGTTTTTGCAGCTTGCTTTAGATGTTCGCAAACCTAAAATTGTGCACTTCACAAAACGAAAGAACATAGTATCCTACGACTACAACATCAATAACTCTCATTTTCGATCGGTCAACTTACACAAATACCTCGGTTTAACACATTGTAAAGATACAAAATGGAAGCAGGACTGGATAAAACTCAAGACGCGTTCATAGGATTTGTAGACCTGGAAAAGCGTTCGACAATGTAAAATGGTGCAAGATCGAAGACGGGTTATATATTCGTACAAGACCCAAGAGGAAATAAGAGTGGAAGACCAAGAACGAAGTGCACGGATTAAAAAGGGAGTAAGACTTTGTTATATTCATTAACCTATACTGTTCAATGTGTGCTTCAAAGAAGCAATCAAGAAAATAAGAGAGAGGTTCAAGATTCAGACTGAAATACGGGGTGAAAGGATATCAGTGACAAGGTTTGCTGATAATATTATCGTCCTCAGTGAAAGTGAATTACTACAGGATCTGATGAATGAAATATACGATATAATGAGTGTAGAATTTGGGGTGAGAGTATATCAAAGACAAAAGTGATGAGATGAAGCATAAACGGGAGCAGCGAGTATCTTAACATTGGTGATAACGAATTATGAAATGGAACCATCACATTGCCTCAGTCAAAGGTAAAGATGGTGGCTGATTGTTCTAGGCGCGCAGTCCGGAACCGCGCGACTGCTACGGTTGCAGGTTTGAATCCTGCCTCGGGCATGGATGTGTGTGATGTCCTTAGGTTAGTTAGGTTTAAGTAGTTCTAAGTTCTAGGGGACTGATGTCCACAGCTGCTAAGTCCCATAGTGCTCAGAGCCATTTGAACCATTTTTGGTGGCGGACTGTAATTCATTGTTAGAATTAAAGGGAAATATAATCAGTGCACAAATATTATATTTTTCGAACTATTGGTGTGACCCATACTCTAATATTGCTCCAGTGTGTGGGACCTGTCCCATATACGACTAGCAAGGGATGATGAACTGTTCATAAGAAAGTCAGCACGAATGGTTACAGGTTTGTTTGGCCCACAGGAGAATGTAACAGAGATGCTGAAGAAATTGACGGGTGCCTGAAGATACACGTAAGCTATCCCGAGAAAGCCTACTTGCAAAATGTCTGGAACATACCCTAAATTTTGAATATCCGAGATGTGTTCAAAAAAATTTCGGAACATTCGTAATTTCGCCCCAATGGCGTGTTAGGGCGAAATGCAGTTGACATCCCTGCACACGCGTGTGCCTAATGTGTAACTACGGAAAGTTTCATTGTTGTATGCCTGTTAGCTTATTGTTCAGTGCTGTATTGAGTAGAACGTTGTGTCGCACAGTTGGCGAACTTCGAGAGGGGATAGTTAGAGGAGCAATGCGCCTGAAATAAATTTTGCGTGAAACTCAAGAAATCCGCCGCTCGGGGTAGCCACGCAGTCTGAGGGGCCTTGCCACGGTTCGTGCGGCTGCCCCCCGCCCGAGGCTAGAGTCCTCCCTCGGGCATGGGTGTGTGTAAGTGGTGCAAGCCTAGGGACTGATGATGACCTCAGCAGTTTGGCTCCATAGGAACTTAAAAGCTAAACCAAGATCACTTTTACAGAGACACACCAAATGATGCAGGAAGCCTATGGTGATGAGTGCTTAAGCCGTACTCGGTGCTACGGATGGTTCACAGGGTTTAAAAAAGGGCGGACGGAAGTTAAAGACGACCCTCGTTCAGGACGTCCTTCGACTTCTGCCAACAACGCTTGTGTCAGGAACGTCAATGAAACTGTGCGTGCTGAACTAAGACTGACTGTCCGAGAGATTGCAGAAGAATGTAACATTGCAGTTGGATCGTGAAATCCTAATACAGCATCTTGGAATGTATCGTGTTGCCGCCAAGTTCGTGCCACGGCTCATGAGTCAAGAGCAGAAAGACCTCCGCCTCGCAATCTGAGAAGAGCTCTAGGATCACCAAAATGAGAACGAGATGCTCCTTAAGAAAATTACAACTGGTGATGAGACGTGGGTCTGCAGTTATGACGTTGAGAACAAGGTTCAGTCTTCACAATGGGTAGGGAAATGTTCTCAATGATCAAAAAATAAAAAGCTTGTCAGGTCAGCTTGGCCCTTGCAGACTTTTTTTATTTCCAAAGTTGAAAACCAAGTTGAGAGGACGAAGATTTGTAACGATAGACGCGCGGTCCAGCGAAAGGCGAACCAAGTCTGCTCCCGGAAGTGGAAACTGTGTTGGGAGCGGTGATTCAGTCGTGGGGCAGATCATATACAAATAAGTGAAGGTAAGCTTACAAAAGTTCATGAATTTTTTGAACAGACCTCGTAGACGAAAGGTAGTGAATACTGGCAAGCGGTCTGCAAATGTTCGTACGGTTGCGTTCGCTTTCATTCGCTGCTGTGGAAACTGGGCTTAATAATAATATTCCCGTTGTGAGATGTAATTGGCAACTCTGTAAACGCTGAGCTGTGCGCCGCTTACAGCCCAGGCAAAATTATTCTCGGAGGGACACATCATTATCTCCTTCGTGCCTGAAGTTGCTTCGGCCAAACTCCAACTCAATTGCCAGGCCGATAGTTCGTTATCCTACTCCTCTGCAAGTAACACTTCGTCTGAAACCATATGTACGGTAATGTAGGTTAAGACACTGCAGCCACTCATAATGGTGGGTCCACGTTTGCGAGTAACTGACGAGAAAATAAATTCTGAATTTTGTGTGACACTCGGTAGCATTAAGAAAGCTGAGTGACATTAGTTGGTTGTGAGGTGTAATGTAAAGGATAATAGCTTCACATGTTGTGTTCGGATACCAAGATTTAAAAGCCTGAAGTCTTCTATTGCAGAAGTAAGGAGCGCAACAATCAAGTGATTTATGAACAGTAAGTTCACACATTTTTGCTCGGTTGATTTTAAATGAGGTTGCAATGTGCAGGTCAAGCAAGTGCCGTACTGTGGAGAGGTCGAGCAAGAGGAGCGTTTTGTAACATGTGTTTATCCTTATTTTGGATAGTTTGCTTTCTTATCTGAGAAGTAGTTGTGGGTAGCACTTGAAATGCATCACGACTAACTAAATACCCTCCATCTCTCATGATTTTAAAAATAAAAGTGTTCCCAGAAAAGTTGTTCACTCTACAGTTTATTTATGTGCCAAAGTTAGTGATAATGTGGGGGAGGGGGAGGGAAGGCCACAGACGGCAGGGAGGGGGGGGGGGGGTAGGGCAGGGGCTACTGGCAAATGTCTGATTGCACTCAGGAGCAATGGTCTAAGAAAGGCTGGGAACCACTGTTCAAGTGCCTGTGAATGTGTACTGAACCCAAATGTGGAAAACTGCAACAATTCGCTTTTTGCATTTTTTTAATTCGAGTTAACTAGTTTTGGAGTCGTTTCAGGATCATCTTCAAATATGGCACACCGAATTCTCGTCTTTATTCCTTTAGAGTGAATCTGGGTACTGGCTCTCTGACAAGAAGACAGAGAACTCTTTATCTATCGCCATGAGTGGCAGTTACACGGCGACATGTATCGGGAAACAAAATCTCCTACTTACAGTGGCAGCGTGGGCGGTATTGCAGTTAATATCCATCTGGCAACTTGCGTTTTAGTTGTCTGTTGGCCACTGGTCAATCTCTTTTCATTTTAAATATAAATACGAATTGTCACTATACATCACCAGCATAACGTTTACTACAGATGTACATTACAAAGATCTTCACTTAAAAATACAGCATACTTTCCTCGGAAACAATTTCTTTGATTTTTGTGCGTATAACTCGACGGCGTGCTGAGAAGATAATGACTCGGTCTGTTTTATTTGATAAAGTCAGTAAAATTCTACATCTTTACTATGGATATCTGCTGCCCTCTGCTGCTAGAGGGCTCCGATTTTGGGTAACATAGCGGTGTGTGACGTGACTATGCTGGTGGGTGAGAAAGAGCTCACAAAACTAAAAGCACGAATTCGAGGACTTTTCCCGCACATGGAGAACACTCTCCTTAAGCACGATAGTGCCAAACTACACACGAGCGCTGCGGCGTCTGCAGCAATCCGACGTCCTTGGTTCACTGCCGTCGATCATCCTACACACAGTCTCGATTTTCGTCTTTGTGCAAAACTAAGAAAAACTTCGAGCACTACAATTGTTTCAAGAGGTGCAAGCAGAGGTAAGGTTGTGGCTCTGTTAACATAGTCAATATACTGTGACGGTATGAAGAAGATAGTATCTAGATGGGGAAATTGTGCTGGTTCCCAGGGTGAGTGAGTTGAGAAATAAATTTATAGACGTGAAGAATACAGATGTAAAATGTTAATGAAGTTTGTTTTATTTAAAAAGCGTTGCGAGTTTTCACATAAAACATCCGTCGACATTACTTTCCAGTACGTCCTCGTACAATGGATGTCTTAGAAAATACGTACATTGATCAAAATAAATGTTGACATGAATGTTGTTAACAGCACTAGGTTCAAAAAATTTTAACTGTATGGCAATTGCAGATTAATTTTATTTGCAGCTAGCGCGATTATACGAGTGGAGGAGTATTAGATTTAATGGTGAGCATTTATGTAATTTTTAAGCATTGCCTGTATTGTCATTCTTCCTCTCTAAGTGCCTCGTCCTCCAATAACACTGCCGATCGGTAGCATGATCTCTTGTCCGTCCATGGTTTTTCAGAACATTGATTCAGTGCTGAACCCAAACTGCTGGTTTGAGTTATTTAGCGAGGATAATCCTGTGCGTCGTGGACCACGTATGCCATTAATCTTTCAAAAAAAAAAAAAAATTGTTCAAATGGCTCTGAGCACTATGGGACTTAACATCTGAGGTCATCAGTTCCATAAAACTTAGAACTACTTAAACCTAACTAACCTAAGGACATCACACACACCCATGCCGAGGCAGGATTCAAACCTGTGACCGTAGCGGTCGCGTAGTTCCAGACTGAAGCGCATAGAACCACTCGTCCACACGGGCCGGCCATTAATGTTTCCTTGAATTATTAATTTCAACAGGTTTTATTTATTGTTGCGGAATTGCGCTACCAAAACAATCGAGTTTTGCTCTCTGAATGCTGTTGAGAACTTCAGCGTCTTCTTACCGCCATGTTTTTTACTATATCTGTCGATGGTATCCTTAATATTTTTCGATACGATCGCATTTCAAATGCCTAATACAGTCCATGACTCAGCTCCGTAGAGTAGGACACCGAACGTGTAACATCGAAGTAGTCGAGTGCGAATCCTAATGACTGGTCTGTAGGATCTCAGCAGTCGCCGCGGACTAAATGACTTGGTGCATTGGCTACAAGTTTCCTAGTAATTCTGGAGATTTTCCTTTGGACTAAGTACGAGGTCGTTCCTCGTTGCTTAGATCGTGCAGGTTTCTGTCCGTTTGTGTTACTATGGCTACACTACTAAATGTGTGTCCACCACCATATCAGTAGATATAACGAAACGGCGGCCCTCTTTCGTTATGTCTTACAAGAAGATTTCTCCAGCGGTAGAATCGACTTTTTGAAACCATGTATACGGTTATGTAAGCACCCAAGTATCACACACTGCAGCCATTCATCCTAGTGAGTCGACGTTTGCGAGGAACTGACGAGAAAAGAAATTCGAAATTTTGTGTGAGACTCGATAGCATGAAGAAAGCCGAATGACATAAGTTGGTTGTGAGGGTAATGGAAAGGATACTAGCTTCACATGCATGAGGTTGTGAGTTCGAATCTCACCAGAGAAAGAAATCTGTTTTAGATGTTTATCGAAGTGACATTGATAATCATTTTCATTCAGTTGATGTAAATATATTTTTTTTATTTTTCCTCCTCGGTCACGTGACTCAATAGTGATATGAACCTCTTAATTTGGTCTAATTTTTCTTCTTATCATCCCTTCTCCACTGGAAATATTTGTTGATGAACTTTTAATTATCTTCATGTATCAATTCCGATTTAATTTCTCCTATTTTTGTGACCCTTTATTTTCGTCTACGTTATTGTGTTCTTTGTATCGACTTCTCACTTTGCTTGAATTTTATTTTACTTATAAAACCTTCTCTCATTTAAATCTTCATCTACACTATTATTTCCATACTGCACAAGGAATTTAGGTTATGTTTTACATATTTGTATGTCGATTACCATGCAAGAAAAGGCACGTCTTGTAATGAAAAATACATTTTTCACACTAACGCACAGTCAATATAAATTGATTATTTCGTCTTTTGTTTTTTAATTAATATACCGGAGTTTTGAAATAATTGAATAGTCAGACAGACAGGTATAATAAAATACACATTCACAAAAATTCCGATTGGAAGAAGAATGATACAAAGAAAAATTGAACAAATGGAAAAGTTCATACGGTGCTTAAAACGATGTGACAAAGGAATAGAACGAAAGAAATTTCATTTAAACCAATAAATTGAGTAAAAATAGGCATCGAAGTCATTTCGATAAAGATTTAACAATAAAAGAAATTATTGCACCTGACCAGGCATGGTTAAGCTTCTATCCTAACCATTATGACACGTAACCAGACTATGGAATACGACTTCCTTAACGCTATGTAGCATCACGCAAATTTCCGAAATCTTTTGCGTCAGTTACTTGCAAACGGAGGCCCACCTGGATGCAGGGTCTGATACGGGGAATCTTGTGTTACACTACCGCTTATTTGGTTTCAAAAAGTCGATCCCACCGCTGAAGAGCTCTCTTTGTTAGTTTTAAGAATAACAAACGGCACTTCTTGAAAGAACAGTAATGTCGCAGTCCAATAGAAACAACTAGCGGTGGCCCGTGCAAACTTGAAAAACGAGTCTAGCAAAGGCAAAGAAAAGTTAACTGTAGCAAGTAACTTGGCAACGCTACACACACGTTTAGACAACTGAACAACAACGACATAATAATAATAATAATAAGTTCACAGGAGAGCTTCTGTAAAGTTTCGAAGGTAGGTGACGAGGTACTGGCAAAGCTGTGAGGACGGGGCGTGGGTCGTGCTTGGGTAGCTCAGATGGTAGGTCCCGAGTTCGAGTCTCGGTCCGGCACCTAGTTTTAATCTGCCAGGAAGTTTCAATAATAATAATAATAGGTCCAGTCATATTAATGTGACCAACTCCTGTTTCGTGTAAATACTCATAGACGCCAGGTGATAGCATTAGTATCTGATAGCATTAGTAGGTGATAGCATTAGAAGGTGATAGCATTAGTAGGGGGTGAATGAGAGGGGGGGGGAGGTGCGAGGCTGGAAACAGTGAAGTCGTTGTCATAAAGCCTAAAAGGGCCGATTTATGTGCCGTCCAACAGGGCATAATCGTTGGCTTTCTTCCCATGGGTAGAAGCATTTCCGAAACGGCAGAATCTGTAATCTTTTCAAATGCCACTGTATGTAAAGTAAACCGCGCGTGGCAAAATCTCGGTATTCAAGTCCGGCTCCGAGGCAAGTGTGTTGGACTACGGGCAGTAGGCGACACAGGTGAGCGATAGCTGCAGATATGTGTGCTGGCGAATAGACGTGCAACTTTTGTGCAGCTGACTGCCCAGGCGAACCAAGGGCTGTCACCAATGATTCCTGAACAACGTATGGGCTTCCGCAGTAGGCACCTGGTCCCTGCACCCATGCTGACTGCTCTTCATTGGCGTTGAAAGCTTGCATTTGCACGCCGGTACCACAACTGAAAGTCCACTGAGTGCTACAGGTGGCCTCTCCATATTAATCACATTTTATGCTCCATCGGACAGGTTTCCATTGGCGTGTAACGTCTGAAAGCAAACGCCCTGCAACCCTGAGGGAGCGTTATGGTGTGGGCAATGTTTTCGCGGCACTCCCTGGGCGATCTCGTTATTCTGAAAGGCACAATGGATCAACCCTAGAACGTACCTATCCTTGGAGACCAATCCACCCTTAGATGCACGTGTAACATAGCTCGCAGTGTATGTACGTGGTTCTGAAAGCTCTAGGATGAATGATACAAGACTACTGACAAATTTCTATGAGTAAAATTAAACGGGTATGGTAATATACATGGGGTGGATGAAAAGTACTGGCAGTTCGGTTATAATTCGTCCGAGACTTCATTGACTAAAATTCACTTTATTACATTTCCGTCTCGCGTCTCGATCACTTTCCACACCCACATGAAAGATGTCATACACTGTCAGTGCATCCATCTGTGATGATGTCTCGCTAGGACCGCCATAGGCTGTCTTATCATTTGCTGTAACGCGTGCCACGAAATACTTCGTTCATTTGGGCGATCAGGTCATATTTGGGGGGACTCTACAGGATGAATACGGTGATGTTGCAGTATGTCCCGCTGCCACATACGCGGAGCTCCTACACAGGGCTCGTCGTTTAGCGTCGTGCATTGTTGTGAAAGTTGGTGGAATGCAGCGCCGGAAGGAAAGATTGTTGCGCGCTCCGACCACGTGCCATTTCATTCTTGACCCGAGCACGTTTTTCGTGTTTCCCAAACATACTATTAAGGCACTTGAGCTAGCCTCTCCAACTTTGAGATAGTACACACCGCAAGTGACTCAGACACGACCTATGCCGCTGACTTTACTACTTCAGCCCACCATCTATCAGCAACAGAAAGCGTGCGTACGAAATGACTCACATCCTTCATGTTACGGCATTGTGTTGCTACTTTTTATCCAACACATGGAAAGACGCATGCGTGAGTACTTGTTATCTCCCATCTTGGTAGTGGCCTAATTATTGGGAGGTTTTGAAGTGCGTTATCTGTACCGGGTGTATCAAAAACAATCATCCGATCTGGGCCGTCTGTATTTCTGAAACTAAGAAACATATACATTGAATTTTGTTTTTAAATGAATTGAAACTGAAAAAGTTTTTTTTTCCATCGGTGTTCAATATGCATCCTTGAGATGCACAGAATGTGTCAATGCGGTGTTCAAATTGTAACTACACTGCAGCAAACATGTCTTGAGTTACAGTTTCCACAGGTGCTGTTATGCAATGTCCCAGTTCATTTATTGCTGTTGGTAACGTAGGTACATAAAGAGTCTGTTACAAAACCATACATATATAATCGCATATAGTCGGGTACGGTGACCTTGGAGTCCAGTAATCTAAGGCTGAGTCATTTAGTCCAGTGTGACCGATCCATCGTTCAGTAATCGTTTGATTTAGAAATTCCCGCGCTTCCAGATGCCACTGTCGCGGTGCCACATCCCATTGGTAAATGAAGTCGTTCGAATCAAACTGTGGGAAAAGAAAGTTTTCAAGCATATCGGGATATATGCTTCCTATAGCAGTGTTTCCGGCAAAGAATAATGAATCATACACCTTTTCCCGTTAAACTGCACAAAACACATTAAATTTAGGAGAATCTATTTTATGTTGTACAATTTCATGTGGTTGTGCCGTACCTCATATTGTCACATTATGACAGTTCACCTTTCCGTATAAATGGAATGTGGCCTCGCCACTAAACACTGACTGTGGGAGAAAACAGCCATCCTCCACCTTGCCGAGAGTGAAATTATGGAACTTCACACGATGTTATCAACCTCACGAAGAGCTCGCAGCAGCTGAATTTAATATTATTTGATGGTTAAACGTCGACGCAGAGACGCCAGACGGACATCGGGGGCGTGCTGAGCTGTCGAGCTGCACGGCGAACGGATTTCTGCGGACCCCTCGTGAAACTGTGGCGGATGCGTTCGACGCCTGTGTCAGGCACTCGGGGACGGCCCGGCGATTCGCCTTCCCGCAAACATTCTGTTTCTTTTAATCGTTGATGCCATCGTCTAATGCTCTGTGCTGTAGGAGGATTCGCACCGTACCTTGTACGAAAGTCACGCCGAACACTTGTTACTGCCCACACTGCGCAAAATGCAGAACACAAAACGCTCTCTGTCGTCACGACAGCAGTTTTACTAGGACTGAAATGGGCGGACAGTGATGCTGCCAAGCGGTGACCATGTAAAGCCCGAGGGTTTGCTCTTTCCAGCAGTACGCTATTCACGCACATATGTCGACTAACATAATAGTAACTTTTTTTTTTAATCGGTTGGTTCTTTTTGATACACCCCGTATATTTACACTCTAAACCGTACCACCAAGAAATTACCCCAGTATGAAGGAAATCGGTAGATGTGATGTACGTGTAGAGGCAAACAAATGATAACAATTGCAGGAAAATTGGGTGATTCATTCAGGAGAAAGTCATAACGCGTTGGTCCACCTCTGGCCCTTAAGCAACCAGCTATTCGGCTTGATCTTGATTGATAAAGTTGGTGGATGTCCTCCCGACGGATGTCGTACCATATTCAGTTCAGTTGATTCGTTACATCGTCAAAATCCCGACCTGGTTGCAAGATGCTGCCCATATTTCTCCAAAATTGGGGAGAGAGGCGGCGATCTTGCTCGACAGTGTATTGTCTGGTACGTACACACAGATGAAACTCTCACCATGTGTGGTGCGTAAAATATCGTCGACACTGAAAGCGTTCCCAGCAGGGTTTAACCCCTCGTAAAGACAAAAGTGGGCATACCGCATATTCAAGTCCACTACTAGGTGTCTGGATACTTTTGATCGGATAGTGTATTTCAGAATGTTAGCAGTGGCCAGAAGTTGGGATATTTGGCTTACCGCTTAAGGCTGGTGCGGGGCGCGTCAAGATACCTCTAAAAATAGACACATCGCAGCATTAGAGAAAAATGTCCAGCAAAGTAGCTGTGTTGCGCTCTCTACCTACAGTTGTTCTCGTGGGCGTCAGAACCGCCGTAGCCAAGACGCCCCCTGGGTTTTATACTGCGGACACCGTAGTCGCGCCTGATGAGCTCTCAGAAATTATGAAATGTATTCGCAAATTTCAATTATGGTGGGACAACAACTGTACAATATACCGTAAACATGCAGGATGTTCCGAAATCCCCGTTACAGACTTTTAGTGTAGAGGGGGACTGAGTACATAATAATCCTATTCTGAATTGGAACCCATCTCCTGTAGCGAACCGTTTCCTCGCCACAGCCATTTGAAAACATGTTGGCAGCGCGACCACTTGTACAAGTAAGTTGTTAGGTGTGACCCAGTACATCAATAGTTCCACAATTCCACTCATTAAAAGGAAACTTAATAAGTTTTCAGAAACACTGTTCTTTAGAATACGGCCTTTTCCAAATCGGGTGCGCTGCGTCTCTTTGAAGCACTACAGTCACCCCTGCTGACGGTGAACGCACCATTTTCTCAAAGTCGTTGCGCAGTTGTGGAGAAAAGCGTATGCCATGAAGTCGGACGCTGCGGAGAACGAGCTTCGCCATACAGAAGGATCATGTCGGTGTATTCGGCAGACGTGCACTCCGCAATGTTGCTCTAATACTGACAGACACGTGAGTGACGCACGAGCCATGTCAGAGTGGTGGGACAGACGGTAAATGACATCCGACGTAAGCACCTCCCCCCAACCCCTGCACCACCCACAATGGCTACCCTGTTGCATACCCACCTAGCAAGCATGTATTCAAACGGCTGTAGCACGGAAAGTATACGTTTCCGTACGTGGGTTCCAATTTAAAATATTGTCGCTTAGTTCCCTCTAAAACTGCTAGAATTTAGGAAAGTTCTGTATCTGTCCAGTAAACTGTACAGCTGGTATCGTACCACACTCGAAATATCCACATATGTTTCAGGATTTCGGTGTTATGGCTCTTTGCAGAAACATTACTGAGTTTTCCTGTATATTGTTATCATAAAAGCCAAGTACCGTTTCTGTCTCCATACCATAAAGCATAAGTACCATTTATATCATTTCAAGCACTATTTCAGTTGCTAAGTTTTAGGAAAAAATATTTGTATCATTCTCAAAATATCGGAGAGAAGCGATATAGTTCCTACAAAGAACTTGAAGAAAATCATTTTGGGTACTAGGCCATGTCGTTATAAAACACCGAAAAACGAAAATACCGACATTTCGACCATCTTGTCAGCGATCCTCTTCAGGGCGAATAAATGCCAGGAAATTTCAAATCAGTGCACACTCCACTGCAAAGTGAGAGTCCAATTAGGGATCAACTTTTATTTCTTCTTCTTCACCTTTGATTAATTTCCCGAATTCCTCGTCCTTTTTATATGTTGCTGTCTTTATACAAGGTGTTTCACAATTCATGTTACACATTTCTAGAGCTTGCAGTTTTACTTGGAAACTGATGCCTGAAACGTCACCCAAGGACGCCGTGGAGCATCAAAGGTACAGGCGCTACCTCCGGTAAATGTATGTATATACAGGATGATCCGTGATTGTGTTACAAACTTTCTAGGATTATGTAAACAGACAAATGTATCGATTTGAGGTAAGGGCCCCTGTACCAGTAACAAACGTGTCGAAAGTTGTAAGTGAAAATCGTTATCCTACCTCTGACAGTGGAGTACAAGTACTGGTACTGTTGTTGCTAGGACTGTAGGGTAGGCAACTTTCAGAGACGGCAGTATAGACCAAAACAAGAAAAAATGTGCAGTAAACATGGACTCTAAACTGCATGCTTCTGGAGCTATAAGCACTTGTTCAATAGTGGAGATGGGTTTCACGCTATCGAAGATGAACAAGTGCTCATGGTTCATGATGTATGCATTTTAGAGCCTATGTGTACTGCACATTGTTTTCTTCTTTCGTTCCATACCACCGCCTCTGAAAGTTTCCTGTCCTACATCTTATCCACAACGATACCGGTACATACTGTCAGAGATAACAGAAAGGTTTTCTGTTATAGTTTTCCGGTACAAGGACATAATCTCAAATTTATACCTTTATCCATCTGCATCATCTTAGAAAGTTTGTAACATCTTCGTGGGATCCCTCTATTTTTGTAGGCGCCGGTGCCTATAACTTGTAGCGTCGCTACATGACGTTTTCAAAAGTAGATTCCTATGTAAAACTTGATCAGTTAAGTCCCCTGTACAGCCCCGATTAGTGTGGAGCGTGACTTGTGAAACACCCTGTATATAGAATGAATAACATCAGGGAATGGACTAGAACGCTGTCTCACTCACTTCTCACGTATTTCCTTTCTTTTATGTCCTTCAACTCGTACAGCTGCTGTCTCATTTCTGGTGGAGTTCTAAGTAATGTTTCGCTCGCTGTATTTTTTTCCTGGTAGCATCTTAAATTCAAACTGAATATTCTTGTCAACATTGTCAAAAGATTTTTCTGTATATAAAGATGTTATAAATATGGGTTCGCCGGCCGAAGTGGCCGTGCGGTTAAAGGCGCTGCAGTCTGGAACCGCAAGACCGCTACGGTCGCAGGTTCGAATCCTGCCTCGGGCATGGCTGTTTGTGATGTCCTTAGGTTAGTTAGGTTTAACTAGTTCTAAGTTCTAGGGGACTAATGACCTCAGCAGTTGAGTCCCATAGTGCTCAGAGCCATTTGAGCCAATATGGGTTCTGTTCCCTCCAAATTGATTTTCCTCTAGATCAGCTTCTGTAAGGTGCTCCATTCCTCTGTAAATAGTTTGTATCAGTATTTTCAGCTAGGAGTTATCATAGTGGTGGTTTGGCAGTATTCGCGCTGACCACGATTTGCCTTATTTGGTTTTGGTGCTATTACGTCTCTCGTTTAGTGTGAGGATTTAGCGGTTATTTCAGCTGGCGTAGACCTTCAGGAGTGAAGCAGCAAATCCCGGCAGAGTGAGTCGCCGCGAGTTCCGGTACAGCCCTCTGGTAGCGAAGCCCTGCGCTATAGACGACTGACTGTGTGAGGGACTAGTAGCGACACCTAGCAGCGATGTGATGAATAGGAAAATAGTATTGCTAAAAGTTTTATCCACGCCTTCTAGCATTTGGAATGGAGATATGGCACGGAATTTATTAGCAAAAGAAAACAGCCATAGTAGCAGTCTCTCTCTTGCAATTCAACGTCAATGATACAATAGTACGACAATAATAGACCAACTGAATCTGTAGAGGTAGTAATATAATTTCTTTTCTGACCTGCAAGAAACTTTCATATAAAGCTGAGCCTGAGTGGTTGTCATGTAACTACCACCAGAAATATTATATGAAACATGTAGACCTGTCAGTAAAGTCGTCCAGAAATTCGTTTTTTAAATGTTAAATGTCATCGGTTTATTTTAGCATTCAGCTCACATAAAACCAGGAGAATTATCCTCTTTCATGCAAAGAAAGAGTTTATCTCATTAGTGACCTGTGTCCTATCATAATCTCACTTTGACACTTGAATAATTTGAAGAAAAAAAGTCTGTGTTTGTTTTGAAAATACAATTAGTGACAATATACATTTATATAAGGCACTGAGTGTGAACTGCTTCGAAACGATTTCTGTTACAGAATTTATTTATTATCATATAATCAATCAGGATACTAAAAAGAAAAGGCAGAGTGAGACACCTGAATTTTTTTTTCCGCTGTTCGATTGTGCGATGGTCTTGATATAATGTTTTGCATTTCTTTTGACATAGAAATAATTGATCCTGTTTTAGCACTGAGAATGTGCTAAGTAAATATGTTATAAATGTATCAGTATTGAAGTCAAACTTATTTTTCTAATTACTGATTGTTAACTACAAGAAAAACAGAAGCTGTTTTGGTATTTATCTTAGCAGCATTTAGCACAAAAACGAAAATAAAACGTATTAGTTTTTTTAGTAAGGATTTTATTTCATTGTTGTAATCCTACAAATGTTTATGATACTATGCAGTTTCTTTTGACAGTGAGATATATTATGTAGAATGTACCCTGAAAATATATGTAGATCTGGTCTGGTGAAGAAAGTGTGCGTATTAAAATTTAAAATAAGTGTTTGCAGCAGCATAATCAGGTTTAGTTTGTAGTGTGGGAGTGAGCTCCACGTGGGATCCGAAGCACGGACCCCACGGGGGTGCCCGGCATGCGCCACATGCCAGGGCAGAGGTGGAGGCTAGTGTTCGATAGTCTGAAAATTCCAGCGCCGGCCGGGGATAGAACCCCGGCCCGGCTGGGGCGAATAGCCCCAGCCGAGGCGCTGGAACGTTCCAGACCCCTTACCACTAGACCACCGGGGACCCCGGCCGTTTCTTGCTCTGAACTCGATCTGGTAGTCGTGTCACAGTACAGCACTGCCTGTTGTCGGCTGTGTTTACATCGGACGCTGAGTGGCGGACTCTGGCCGGCGACATTTGAACGCCGTGAGGGGGGAAGTGTTTACCTCCGATTGCTAGCTGTCCCGTTTTATTGCGTGGCTGTAGTTGCTTTACAGTTATCAGACATTTGAAATCAGCCTTTGCGAATGTATGCAGTCGACACTTGTTAATCGTTTGTTTCAACCTGTTCCCAAATGCCTCGAGAAAACCGAAGAAACTTCTTCACTAATCGAGGCGACTGTCATAGCAGAACGATCCGCAGACATTCTATAATTACAAGTCAACGCCTAGCTTACACCGGATAATTCTATTTGTTTCATCAGTTGTTCAGGTAATTATACCGTCATTGAGCACCTTGTGACAGGCATCTGTTTTTAACAATGCACGAAATACCACAGCATATTAATCAGTTGCAAATAAATGCCTGTGTGTGCAGTTCAGGTCTGCGCCGTAGATTTTTTGTGAAAACGTTGGGATAAAATCGTAAGATGTGTTTCATATTAATATGTAATTTAATTATCAATATCTTTAATACAGTGGTCACACGGTTACTCACAATTTTGGACCTTCAGTGGCCGGTGTACGATATAGCCTTTGACTACGTTATCGCGTCGCGCCGTTTCCTCCTTTTTTTTCCGACTCTGCGGGAGCTGTCGCATTCGCTCAGCGTTGCACTTTTTAGGCTTCTGGGAGGGCTTTTCTCGCGTTTTCTGTAATTTAGAGCATATTTACAAGTCCCATGAGACGAACTCCTCCTTTGTGTCATAGGTTTAAACTCAATATAGATTTTCGCTTATATTCCGGCGAATATTTTTATTTTCTATTCCGGCGCTCCCGAAGCTGTTCATCGCAATGACACCCAAATCAGTATCCTAGATTACAGCTACACCAGTTCATAACTTTACACAAAGATGATTTGTAAAAATGACGCGCATATGCCTACACTGGTAGGATGACAACACAGGCAATAAGCGACAACCACGTACAGACGGCGTGGACTTAACCTTTGTTTGCGCACTGTCGGTCTCGTAGTTATTAGTGATTCAAATCTGACGCCACTTTGTCACACAAGAAACTTCGAGCAAGAAGAAAGTAGACGTTTTCACGTTAGAATAACTTCCGGGAAGTTTTCTACTTTCGTAAAACAGAAACGAGTTTCCACGCTGTGGAATGCAACGAGAAGTAGCAGGTAACGAATTGTTTCGGGATTCCACCATCCATGCTGCAAACGATCATCGAGCGGAAAGATAATGTTGCTGATAAGTATCAAAAGGCGGGAGCAAGCAGACCGGGCGAGGCGAGTCCCCGCCTCTTGCTGAAAGCTTATGGAATTGCCTTACTCAATACAGGGTACAAAGGGTATTTGTCGGAGGTTATAGCTTAACGGAACGCTAAATCATTAACGGTTAGTCTGGGAACCGAAGTCTCAGATACAAATAAGGAGTGACACGCTAACTCCAAAGACATAAGGTAGTTTATAAGAAATTTAGTTCACAAAATGCATCCATTCGTAACAGTTTGTTCAGCATTGAAAAATGAATGAAGGTGAATTTATGTATTTCCGAACATTTGTGTGTGCCTTCCGTTTCAAATACAAAAGCAAATAACATGTAAGAAAACTGCTAATGCAATAGTAAAACAAAATCAAAATTTTATTTCGATTTTTGCTGATTTCATCTAGAATAAAGTCGAGTTAAATAGAATTAATTATTCGAACTTTTTCTTAGATCCTTTGAACTTCGAATTGTGCAAACTCGATTGTAACGGTCCCCTGACCTTCGAATTTTCTAGAGTCTGCAGTAATGTCTAAAAAGTAGAAACAAATCTTCTCGTGCTACTATCCACGTTGCAGTGGATGCTGATTTGGTTGTCCTTTTTAGTATATCAGTATGATTATAGAGTCCTAATCAACGTAAGCAACGCTGTTACGGTATAAACGTACGTTTATTTTTACGAAAGTTGCGTTAGAATGCGCTTCTGTCATGCATCCCCACTCCCTAAATCCGCCATCAGGCAAAAGAAAGTGAATACTCTTTCCTTTGTTTTTCACCCTTCATCGATGACAAGTGATGATGACTTGGCAGCAGAGACCTGTATAGCTTTAGTGAGTGCTCTCTGGCCGGCCTCCAACAACTGAATGCGATGTTCATTTTCATTATCTAGTAACTCGTATGTTTGAGCGATGATGTTTCGAATTCTGTCGGCAAACTGCTCGACAGATTCGTCTCGTCGCATTCGGAAACTGTGAAGCTGCTCTCTGTAAAATCTTATCGCGTTTTTACGTTTAAATCTCTGAACAACAACCGTTCTAAACTCATTGTAATCTTCTGTTTTCTCGCAAGTACACTCCGCGCTAAATAAATCTTGTGCTGCTCCTCGAATTCTTAATTTGACAACCACTAGCTTATCGGAATCTGACCACGATCCTAACAGGGCGGCACCTTCAAGTTTACGAAGAAATACCTTCACATCATTTTCGGGTTCCCCACTAAACACTGGTACTAACGGCAATAATGAAAAATTCTTTACTGTAGTTGTACCTGTACTGCACGAACTATCATTTGACAAGTCTTTCGCAATGTTACACTCGCTTCTTTCTGCTTTTAACTGCCGAATCTCTTCTTGCAGTTCATTAATAACAGGTTGTAGATCGACAACGTTACTCTGACTGGATTGCGACATTTCGTGTAATTTAACGCCAGTGAGTCAATCAAATGTAAAATAAAAATCCGTCACTGCCTTTGGTATTCTAGCCAAACTGGAATAGAGCAACCTGAATTCCAGCGTTGGGTGTCCCCGCGTAGTCGGAAAATGTTCGTGCTGCTGCTCTAAGTTCACGTTGTGCTGCACCTCTTCAGGACTGTGGATTTTTCCATAATTATCCCACTTCTGACTCCACTTCTATAAGGGTGTTGTTGCCCCGGATAATAATTAGACGAAATATTTGTAAGCTGTGGGTCCTCGAGGTACGGCAAAGACATGAACACGAGAAGTAAGTTTAAACAAAGGCTGATAATAAAACACGCTCGCTACGCGCACCCATTATCACTGTGTCTGACATCCTAATTATGGTCGTATCGAAAGGCTCCACTGTGAGCTAATGAAAGAGACACATTCGCGCCCGAGCTGGCGCTAGTTAGTTCGGCGCGCTGCGGCCAGAGGCTGACTTCCTGCGTCGCACTGCAGCTGGACACACGTGTACTGACCGAGCAAACTGTCAGCTGGCGAGCGCGTGTTAAGTACCGCACAGCAGCGTGCAACCCGTACACACTTACAATGTCGTGTTTGCAAAGATGGGCGTCGGGAGTGAAGTGGCGCATCGTGCAGCCTATTGCGCACAATTTGAGTCGTAACACGACGTCCTGAGGCTGCACGAAAAGCATTATTGAACACGGTGGCGTTGCTGTCAGAGTATTGACCGTCTAGGCACGGTTGAACTACAGACAACTCTACCCGTGTACCTCCTTCCTGGTGGAATGACTGGAACTGATCGGCTGTCGGACCCCATCCTTCTACTAGACGCTGCTCATGCGTGGCTGTTTACATCTTTGGGCGGGTTTAGTGACATCTCTGAACAATCAGAGAGACTGTGTCTCTGATACAATATCCGCAGTCAACGTCTATCTTCAGGAGTTCTGGTACATGAGGTGATGCAAAACTTTTTTTGATGTGTGTATGAACTTTAGCAGGAACGCGACCTACGGCGCCCCAAATCGTCACTGAACCCCTCCATGTTTCACTCTTTGGATGTAAAGTAGGCCGGAGGTTGGGAACAGTGTAAACGAGATTCATTCGACCCGAGGACTTTTTCCCCGTTACTTCATAGTTCAGCTTTTATGACCTATGTGCCTAGCCGGTCAGAGTGTCCCATCGGTTCTAGGCGCTACAGTCTGGAACCGCGCGACCGCTATGGTCGCAGATTCGAATCCTGCCTCGGGCATGGATGTGTGTGATGTCCTTAGGTTAGTTAGCTTCTGAGGTCATCAGTCCCCTAGAACGTAAACCTAAGTCCCATAGCGCTCAGAGCCATTTGAAACTATGTGCCACGATTTCCTTTTGCGCTTCATGGGTAAGTGGTTTTGGAATTCCATCCCGCCCTGTTATTCATTGTTTCTGGACCGCCCTTCGTGTTGTTTTGATGCTGATGGTGTTCGCAAGTGCGACATTCAGTTCTACAGTGGCTTTCGTGGCTATAGTCCTCTTATTTATCGTCATTATGCGAGATGCTTACAATAGTTCCCATAATGAAACTTCGTCTCGAAACCTCTCAGAAAAGCCAAAGAGATTCTCCTCGTATGTAAAGTATGCTAGCTGTAAGACAGAATCAGTGCCTTCTCTGCGCACTATCAATGGAAATACAATCGATGACAGTGCTGTTAAAGTAGGGTTACTAAACACATCCTTCCCAAATTCGTTCACCAAAGAAGACGAAGTAAATACTCCAGTATTCGAATCGAGAACAGCTGCCTATGTAAGTAACTTAACATCAGATATCCTCGGTTTAGCGAAGCAAATTGTGTTCCACTCACGTTCCTTTCAGAGTATGCTAATATAATAGTTCCATACTTACCAATCACATACAACCACTCTCTCGATGTAATGTCTGTACTCAAAGACTGGAAAGTTGCACAGGTCAGATCAATACTAAAGAAAGGCAGTAGGAGTAGTGCACTAAATTACAGGTCCTTGTATTAACGTCGATATGCAGCAGCATTTTCGAATGTGTATTGTGTTCGAACAACATGAATTACCTCCCAGAAAAGGGTCGATTGGCACATTGTCAACACGGATTTAGACATTTTTCTTATGAAACACAACCAGCTCTTCAACCACACCAAGTGCTGAGCACTATTGTAAAGGATTTCAAACTGATTCCGTAGTTCTAGATTTCCAAGTAGGCTTTTGACGCCGTACGTCACAAGCGGCTTGTAGTGAAATTGCGTGTTTATGGAATATCGTTTGTTATGCAACTGGATTCGCGATCTACTGTCAGAGACGTCACAGCTCATAGTAACTGACGGAAAATCATCGATCAAACAGAAGTGATTTCTGGCGTTCCCCAAGGTAAGTGTTATGGGCCCCCGGCTGTACCTTTTCCACATAAACGATTTAGGAGACAATCTGAGCAGCCGTCTTAGCTTGTTTGCACTCATGCTGTCGTTTATTACCTAGCAAAATCTTCAGAAAAACAAAAAAATTGGAGAACGATATAGAAAAATTATCTATGTGGTGCGAAAATTGGCAAATAATGAAAATTGCGAGGTCATGCACATGAGTGCTAAAAGGAATCCGTTAAACTTCGGTTATGCGATAAATCAATCAAATCTAAAGGCCTAAAATTCAACAAAATACCTAGGAAACACAATTTCGAACCAATTAAATTGGAAAGAACACATAGAAAATGTTGTGGGGAAGGCAAACCAAAGACTGCGTTTTATTGGCACAAAACTTAGAAGATGCAACAGGTGTAGTAGAGAGACTGCCTACAGTATGCTTGTCCGCCCTCTTTTGGAATACTGCTGCGCGGTTTGGAATCCTTACCGGACAGGATTAATGGAGTACGGGACTTAGGGCGGACGTCATTACAATAATGGCGTTCCTGGTTGCGGCGGGATGTTCTCACGAAATTTCATTCACCAACTTTCTTCTCCGAATGCGAAAATATTTTGTTGACGCCGACCTACGCAGGGAGAAACGATCAACATAATAGAATGAGGGAAATCAGAGCTCGCACGGACAGATACGGGTGTTCGTTCCTTCCGCGCGCTGTTTAGGACTGGAATTATAGACAATTATTGCGAAGGTAATTCGATGAACCCTCTGCCAGGCATTTCCGCTGGCATGGTTACAAAAGCACGCACCAACAGTTTGCCATCGTTCGAATTCAGTCAGCTACGTCATAATGCACTGTTGTGACCACGGCTAACACTTGCAACGAATTGGGGACATCGACCACGTACGGCACCTGTGCAAATACAACAGCGCAATCGGCATGCTTGGCTGGCATCCTTATTTATGTCCAAGCATGTATTTCTCATTGTCATATATAATTATAAACGAAAAAATAATTAACAATATTAGGTTCGCAGACGGCGCTTGTCGCCGCAAATGATCTACCTCCGCATCAACACATAATAGAAAATTCGTGGGGGTGATTTTGTTCCGTCATTGGAACTACATAAATGCGTGATTTTTTTCACCCGACGCGTTTCGCTTTATTGAGGTAAAGCATCAACAATGGTGGTGATTTTCGCTTACATCGGAAAATGCCGTATACTAGCACATCGTCCTTATTCTAAGTTAGATACTGATAATTTTGGTCTAATATTTAGTTGTTCTGCACCACTATGCATTTCTTATGTTTTCACAACAAACTTTTATGCATACCATTGTATTCTGTTTGTTTCTGTACTTCACAGTACAAAAACAAACAGAATACAGTGGGTGGTGTGCATAAAAATGTGTTGTGAAAACATAAAAAAATTCGTAGTGCTGCACAACAACTAAATATTAGACCAAAACTATCACTTTCTAACGCAGAAAAACGACAATTTGCTAGCAGATGGCATTTCGCGATGTAAGCGAGAAATCAAACGAAAATCATCAACAGTGATGAAGCTTTACCTCAATAAAGCGAAACGCGTCTGAAAGAAAATCACACATTTCTGTAGTTGCAACGACAGATGAAAAATATCCTCAAGAATTGTAAAGCAACTACGGACACTATGGCTATACAAATGAAGTACGTAATAGACAATGTCCACTGCAGGGACCAGTTTGACCTGTTTAACAACACTTTCAAGTTGTACCCTACGGACTATAAGACACACCTTAATATTTAAGCAATTTTAAGAAAAGAACATTTTTACAATTTTTATTATTAGATTGCAAATCTGGACAAAAAAAGGTTTGGTTTATGAAACCGAACTGACCTTTAAAATCCCTGAAAATAGTCATCTGAACTTACTTCTTCATCGTCATCGTTGTCGTCCTGACCATATATGAAATCGTTTTCAACTGCCATCGAGAGCATAACTTACGCCGCACTTCTAAAAGATTTAACAGTGATGCCTCCTGTCACTCTAGACCACGACTGTTTTATGCACCGACACACTTTATTTAATGTAGGCCGTTTTAAAGCTACCTTCGGCCTGAATTCATGTTAAGTTTCATCCATCATCCATTTGTCTCATCCTTCTCTCCTACCCTCTTTCAATGGTATAGTTATCGCGACATCAAGAGATAGCAATTGTGAAGTAAGTCCTCCCGCAATAACAGCAAACACTGTGTTTCTCTGTCTCAAAGTTTTTCAAATGACTGCTAAAGTGATCTAGCACAAGAAGACCACTCTTCTCTCACACACTCAGTCAGTCCACAATTTCATACCAGCCTCGTCCATCCAACCATTGTCATGTACGTGAACAGCATCAACACCTGGCAGTATTTCAGAAAGTTTTGGCATTGTTTTGGGCTCGAAAGTGGTCATTGGATTAAGTTTAGTACCGCATGGACAGCAGTGTAGTTCATTTTTTTCATGTCCACTTGTTTTAATACCTTTCATGGCAAAATTTCTGTTACTCGACACATCTAATGTCACAGGAGTTTTGTCTAATGTTGCCAGGTTTCCCGCGGCATCGAATATGTGGCCATTTTTAAGACTAGTGGGAATTTTAAATCAAACACTGGACATTTTTATATTCATTTCGAGTATAAGACGCACCTGAATTTTGGAGGCAGTTTTTCGAATAAAAATATGCGTCTTATAGTCCGTAAAATACGGTAGTCCTCTCTCAGAGAAGAATACAGGTGATCTCGTCAACAAATGTAAATTAGTTGTTCGGTGTTTCCTCCTAGAAGAATTTGGGCACTATGATGTATGAGCAATGTGCCTGTAAGAAAGGGATCAGATCTAGAATAAAGCAAGATAGATTGTTCGTTAGTATGAAAAAACTATTCGTAAGGTCGGATCTTGGTTAACAACTGAGAATGAAAACGATTCGCTGCCACGTGTTCTCCACATCTCTCTATGGATGCGAAACTTGGACCCTTGGCCAATGTCTAGAGAAAAAATTTAACGCTTTTGAAATGTATCTGTATCACTGCCCCTTACCTTGGCTGTTGAAAACCTGAGTCGAAGCAGAACCTATACTTTCGAATAAGTGATCGTTTATTTCCTCGCAAGGAATCAGCGATGTATTTTTATCGATGTAGCGCTCCAACAACGGGCTGTACTTCGACATTCCAGAGGCATTGTTTGCACAATTTTTGGATCTTCGTAATATGTACAGTACTGAGAAACAAAAACAGCATCCACTTTGAACGTGTTCAAAAATTTTGGAAAATCAAACCAGTTATATAAATCTTATTTCGTCTTAAAACAAGGCATATAAACTTTCATTCATAAAATTTAAGACGAGAGCCGAGGAGTATGATGAGAATTCGGCAGTGGATAGCATAGAGGTGTATCCATGGGCGTGATTAAGGATAAATATAGCGATTTACAGAATCCACGCACTCGGTGTAGTTCCTTAAGATAAGAGGTGTAAGAAAGTGGGAAAAGGATATAAGAGGCAATAAGTATAATGAGACGAAACAAGGTAGATTTACATACCCGTGACACATTGCTGATTACATGCGATGTCCCAAGCGAAAAAATTACGTCTGTTAGATGGATAGGTATGCAAGAGTTTTGAGGAGTCAAACTGGACCATAATTACTACCTGGATATTCATACTTTTTACTTTTCTTACAGTTCAGAACATTAGAGTCTGTATATTGAGCAATCTGTAACGGAAACAAAGGAGAATGAGGATCAGAAATCGGGGAGAAAACTTGAAGGTCTGATGTTGAGGTTACAATTCTGGCAGGCGGCAAAGGACTGGGAACAGCAGCTGAAAATCAAAAAAAGTAAAAGGAGGTCTATGGACGACGATAGTTTCCATTGGAGAAACCCTGCCGTAATGGCGTCAAAGGCGCATTGGCGGTATGTACACTCACATCACTGTACGTGAAATAACCATACGTCATTTCCCAAGTTGTTAGTTCCCTGACAAAAATTCGTGTTGCACTACACATTCTTATTTTTTACTCCATGCCGAGGATCTTCAGAACTCCAAGATTGATTGGTCTGTGAATTCATATACCAGAAACACGCAGGCATGCTTCACCTACCTAATAGCCGGTATGTGCACCTTTGGCACGGATAAAGGCGGCGACGCATCGTGTGCTGGAAGCAGTGAGGCCTTCGCAGGTCGCTGGAGGGAGCTGGCACCACACCTGACGCCCAAGTCACCAAATTCCAGGGAAGGACGCGATGAGCTCTGACGCCACGTTCAACCACATGTCAGATGTTTTCCATTGGGTTCAGATCTGGTTGGGTGTCAACACATCAAATGGAACTCGACACTGTTTTCCTCGAACTACTCCGCCATATTTCTGGCCTGTGACGTGGAGTGTTATCTTGTTGAAAAATGCCACTGCTGTTGGGAATCATGACCGTCACGAAGGGGTGTACGATGCTTCTTGGCCGTCATGGTGCCCTGCACGAGCTCTACTGGATCCGTGGATGCCCACGTGAATGTTCCCCAGAGCATAATGGAGCTTGTCTTCGTACAACAGTATGGGTGTCAAAGAGCTGTCCCCCTGGATGAGGAAGGATTCGTGCACTTCCATGGGCACGAAGAAAACGCTGTCGGGACTAATCAGACCGTGCAACGCTATGCCAATGCGTCCAGTGCCGATGGTCACGTGGGCATTTCAGTCGTAGTTGCCTATGTCATGGCGTTAACACTGGCAAATGCACGGGTCGTCGGCTGCGGAGGCCCATAGTTCGGTGTACTCTTTGTACCACATGTCACATGTTTTCGATTGGGTTCAGATCTGGTGGGGGGTCAACACATCAAATGGAACTCGACACTGTTTTCCTCGAATTACTCCGCCATATTTCTGGCCTGTGCCGTGGAGTGTTATCTTGTTGAAAAATGCCACTGCTGTTGGGGATCATGACCGTCACGAAGGGGTGTACGATGCTTCTTGGCCGTCATGGTGCCCTGCACGAGATCTACTGGATCCGTGGATGACCACGTGAATGTTCCCCAGAGCATAATGGAGCTTGTCTTCGTACCACAGTATGGGTGTCAAAGAGATGTCCCCCTGGATGAGGAAGGATTCGTGCACTTCCATTGGCACGAAGGAAACGCTATCGGGACTAATCAGACCGTGCAACGCTATGCCAATGCGTCCAGTGCCGATGGTCACGTGGGCAATTCAGTCGTAGTTGCCTATGTCATGGTGTTAACACTGGCAAATGCACGGGTCGTCGGCTGCGGAGGCCCATAGTTCGGTGTACTCTTTGTTCAGACGCACTTGTACCCTGACCAACATCAAAGTTTTAAAATGTTCCTTTTCAGAGGAAAATCCAGGAGAATTGCTCCAGCTTAATCCTCGTACCACTGAAAAGATGGATGAAGTAGTTATTAGCGCCTGCGGTGTTGAGAAACAGCTGAAGACGTTAAAATTGAACAAAACTGCATGGTCCGATGGAATGAGTGTCAGATTATATACTGAATGTACAGTGGTGTTAGAAGAAGGAGGTAACTGAAATCTATCGTAGATCCCTCGAACAAAAAACCACGCCCCGTTCTTGGAAAAAGGCACAGGTCACACCCCTCTACGAGAAGGATAGTAGAACTGATCCACAATGACGAATCTAGTCACATGACTGAGACGATATTCCATAAGCGCGCAATCTCACTGCAAGCCGCTTGTGAGGTACAGCGTCAAAAGCCTTCTGGAAACCTAGACATACGGAATTAGACAAAAGTCCCTTGCAGCAGTGCTCAGCACTTGTTGTGGTTGAACAGCTAGTTGTGTTTCACCGTGTTGACTGTGCCAATAGACCGTTTTCTTGGAAAAACAAAGTACGTTCCAAAATCGTGATGCATCTCAGTGCAAACCAGCATGGATTTCGAAAACATCGATCATGTGAAATCCAACTGCTCACATGACATACAGAAAGCTTTGGATCGATGCAATCAGGTAGATGCAGCATTTCTTGTTTTCCGAAAAGCATTTGACTCAGCACCACACCTAAACTTATTGTCAAAAGTTTGATCATATTTAGGGGGTGGGGGGATCGAGTGAAATTTGTGACTTGGCTTAGGATTTTTTGGTAGTGAGGACAGCATGTTATCTTGGATGTCATAGTCAGTCGTTGAAGTAAGTTAGGGTGTGTCCTAGGGAAATGTGTTGGGACCCTTGCTGTTCATTTTGTATGTTAATGACGTTGCAGACAATATCAATAGTAAAATCAGGCTTTTTGCACAAGATGCAGTTATCTATAATGAAGTAGTATCTGAGAGCAGGTGCATAAATATTCAGTCAGATGTTGAAAAGATTTCAAAGTGGTGCAAAGATTGTCAACTTGCTTTAAAGCTTCAGAAATCAAAGCTGCGCTCTCCACAAAACGAAAAAAGCGTAGTAACCTGTGACTATAACAACAGTGAGACACTGATGGAATCTGCCAATTCATACAAATGCCTGGGTGTAACACTTTGGGGCGATATGAAATTGAACGATCACAGAGACCCAGTCGTGGGCAGGGCAGGTATCCTACTGCGGAAGTGCAGTCTGTCTACAAAGGAGGTTGCTTATAAATTAGTACTACGACCTATTCTAGAATATTGCTTAAGTGTGTGGGACCTGTAACAGATGATACTGAACATACACAGAGAAGGACAGCACGAATGGTCACAGGTTTCTTCGATTCGTGGGAAAGCGTCATAGAGGTGTTGAAGAAATTGAACTGGCTGACTCTTCCAGGTAGGCATAAACTTGAAAGTTATCTGAATGAATAAAAATATAGCAACTGACGTTCTTTTTCTGATTGTAAGCTCTGAGCTGTAATAATAAATCAACTGTCGCAATGAGAAGGCAAAGCTGCATTGTAATAATAATTAATTGTCCTAATGAAAAAGGAGTCTTTCATATTGTAAACGTTAGTAATCTGACTGCAAGAATTTTAAACAGTATAAACTGTCTGAATAACTTTGACATGAAACCTAGAGTAATTGGGTTTGCAAAATGAATCACGAAAACTGTCTCTGAATAACATAAGTTGGCCCTGATTGAATAAATAAAAAAACCATAATTTTTCTCCTTACCTCTATTCTGCGCAAATCTGGATAACATATTGCAATACTGCTCTGTCTTGCGCGCCACTGTGCTAAAGCTGCAGATTACTGTTCCCACACAGAGACACTCGAAAGGTACAATGAGTTCTCCGTTAACTGAAGATGGAACTGTTTATCGAATATACCTGGTTGTATGATCCATTAAAAAGAATTGTAAGACAAAGATTGGTAAGAAAATGAAATATGCGCATAAATGACCACACTCAATTTTTTTTTTGTATCCTGTGAAACAGTGCTAAGGACATATTTTTGATTTAATGAACTTCTTAACATACAAACAATATTCCTTCCTATCTCGCAAATCTTGCAACTTTCAGTACAATAACTAACTTTGTTCGATGACGCAATTATAGTAAAAGAAAAAGTAACATCATTATTATCTCTACCTTGGACATACCATTACACTTGCTGCTTCACGTGTTGATTGAACAAATTGAAACATATTGTTGCCATTGCTTCCTCTTTGTAACACAACAATGTCTGCATCCTTAGTCAAACACTGCTTGACTGTGACTGCCTGACTCTACCAGAGCTTAACGCTGTCTGCTCCACTGCGCCCCCCGCAGCTCAGACTTCTGCGATACAGATACCAAAATTATACGTGACACCTATCAAACTATCCCGAGAAATCTTACTTACAGAGTTTTAAGAACTTGCTTTAAGTGCTGACTCCAGGAATATATTACTACCGCCCATGTTCCCCTCCCACAGAGATGGTGAAGACAGTACCTAAGGCACACACAGAGGCATTTAAACAGTCACTGTACAACTGCTCCTTCCGCAGAGAGAGTGGGAAATATCCCTAATAACTAGTACAATGGGTGTATCCTCTGCCATTCATCTCAGGGTGTTTGCTGAGTATAGATGTACTTGTGCTCGTACCTTCGTCATTACAACATGTGCTAGTTCGCATACCATGTTCGATAATTGTATCCGTCTTGAAATGTAAAAATAAAAATTTTATCAAATGTAAAAGTGTTTCATTTTCGATGTTCCACCCGCAAAGGCAGCAAGTAGTGTCTTTTGAGGCGGCCTAATAGCACTTTTGCCTTGTAAAAATATGCTCTCTAGCAGTGTTTGCTTACGTCCACTGCATACAGCGTACTGATGCTATTTACTTGTGCTCCTGTGTTGCAGTTCGCAAAGAGAACGAGGAGTACTTGAGCGCCATAGGCAGGGACGACTCAGGGATGTCCAGTGCGGGCCAAAACGCCACGTCTGGCCCCCCGCCGTTGCTGTTGGACAACCCGTGAGGTGAGTCACAGCAGTTGATACCGACATCTTTATTTATTCGTTCTCCATTTACAAAGGCATTCATCACACACTTTATTAACTAAAATATTCTGTGAAATCTATACTGAAATACAATATTCTTTATATATAATACTGTACAAAATCACAAATATTCTTGAGACAGGGGAGTCTATGTATGTCCTTCGTGAGACCATCGCAGCCATACCTTTCACACAAAACTCACACTCAGGACTGTCGCACAGGCCCAATTTGTTTTTCAGTTGCTTATACCTTGCCAACACACGTCGTGACACGGTCAAAGTTCGCCACAATTTCCTCAGGAGGTTGACTTCATCGATTTTTTTTTTTTAGTCCTCTACCAAGTATTTGTTCGTATGTCCACTTACAGTCCATAGTTCATAGAGTCGAAGCATTGCAGTTCTTCGTCGATCTTCCAAAGGTGACGAAGTTTGTTTGTGGATGCTAGGTCGGTGTATAAGGAGTTGTGGGTTGTCTAGGATTTTCTGTAAAATCTTGTGGCTGACTGTGATCACCTAATTTCATGGGTTCTATGTTTCTAGAACGGGGAGCCAGGCCAGATGGGGTGATCCTGACCGTTCCAGAGTCTATCGTACATTTGCACTTTTATGTGTGTACATCTCGACCACATTTGCGAACATTGAAACAAGATTGCCTTAAGAACTCAGGTCAAGGAAATTGGATCAGTGGTTCCACTGACTGCTTGTGTTTAGTCTGAGTTCATCATAACCTTCTACAAGAGCGTCCTCTCGTCTATGGCTGAAACACAAGCTTTCTTCTTCTTCTTCTTCTTCTTTTTTTTTGATCGGATTTTGAAATGTTGTTTCTCTCTTCTTTGTGACATTAGTCTCTTCCCTTTGTTCCACTCAATCATCCCCTCTCTCATGTCCCTGTTCTTTACTCCTCTTCCTATGTCCACTCTGTTTTATTGCTCTCACTCCCTTCTGTTTTTCCTCTTTCACTTATCAACGTTCTTCTCTCCTACCTCCAGTAACCTTTCTCTACAACTACCTCGTTTGTGCCAAACTCAGACGAGTCATGGGCCTCCACATAAATTTATCCAAGAGGGAGTAAAATTCCAAATTGACAATTTTGATAAGGCTAGTTCTTTTGAGTTTGCAAATGCGTCGTGCCCTCGTGCTCCCAAACACAAATTTTGACAGCAAAAATACAAAACTAGTTGTATCTTCCACAATTCATAATTATTCACTTAAAGGTACTAAGGTCGATCACTTTGATGCCTAAAAGATATGGATAGTTCAATAACATATACAGTTTTTTGACACATGAATATGAAAACTTCCTTTCATGTTCAGAACTCTGAAATAGTATCATCTTCACTTTATACACAGAGTACGCAAAAAGCTATAATTTTTTTTTACACTTGCTTAATGTTAGGCTAATTCAAAATAAAAATCTCAAATACAAAAATTCAGAACGACAAAAAAAGTCCTGTTGGTTAGTGGTTAGTAACGAACAAAAAAAAATGCTATTTTTAACTTCCACGAAGAGGATAAACAGAGAATAAATTTAAAAAAAAAAACACTTATTCAACCTTGATGACTTCTATGACAATTTGCTCGCTTACGAAACTTCACCTCTGACCACTTCAATGAATTTATTGCATTACTTCTATTTTTGATGTAGGATGACGTAACTACAGTTGAATAAAACATAGATTTCAAAATATGTTATTCGGGTTGGTTGGAAATTGGACTCCAGGGGCATCATTCAATGTGAGAAATCTCTCAAAACCTCCATCAAGTTGGCTGATGGAACCGACTATTACTGAAACCAAAGCAGCCCTCGTCCCATTATGGTGCAGTCACACCAACTGGGTGGTAGAACTCGCAGCTCTGTATTGCGTCCGAGCAAGTTTGAAAAGATTCCAAACCCTGGAGAGGACGTCTTTTCGATTTCACAATTTTCCCTCTCTCTTCTGCAGCAGAAAACGATATTGCCTCTTTTCAAATGTCTATCTGGCCCCTAAGATTAAGCATAAATGTACACACCTGCAATATAGCAAGGGTGTGTTCCGCCAAGAGCACAGTAGTAGGTCCGCTATGTGAAGATGAATGTATATCCAGCAAGCCATCATGGGTCTTTTTCGTTTACAGAAAAGCGGTAAGATACTATAGTGATTTCGTTGTGCAGAAAAAAATGGTCAAATGGCTCATAGCACTATGGGACTTGAGCTCAGATGTTATTAGTCCCCTAAACTTAGATCTACTTAAACGTAACTAACCTACGGACATCACACACATCCATGACCGAGGCAGGATTTAAACCTGCTATCGTAGCAGCCACGTGGTTCCGGACTGAAGCGCCTAGAACCTGTCGGCCACCGCGGCTGGCTCGTTGCGCAGCAGGGGGAGAAGGCATCCTTACGAGGATGCCTTTGGGTTTGGCAACAGGCACTTACACTGCTGCCATGATCATGTCGTCCTGGGAACTGGTCCTGGAATCACGGCGACAGTTAATCAGCAGTTCGCTAAGAGCTGTATCAGGAAGTGACAGGCAAGGATTGAGGATATGTTTCACTTAAGAACAGCGCTGAATTCGCCACTGTTAGGATGTAGACGAAGAACTCTGCATAACTTGTAAAATACCACCTTCCGCATAACCATTTCAAATTTTGGGAAACTCATTCACTAGTAGCCAATACAATGCCAGACACACACACACACACACACACACACACACACACACACACACACACTCACGAAACCCTATGGATTGAGAGGATATGTGGTTTTATTTCTGTGGTGGCAATGTAGATTCAAATTTATAAAGAATTTGGCATTATGAGCTATCTTATCAGTATGCCTTCCTCTGTCCTCGATGCACGATCTGATTCCACTAGAAAAGGTGTCACCATCGTGTTTTATCATCCCCCGAGGGATCCCAGGGATTAAAAGATTTTCGAGAATATTTTCATTTTAATAGTATAAATGTGACAAAGTCATGCAGGAAGCAGGCGACCAGTATTATTATTTTTATTTTAATAATGAACAGCCTCAGTTGCACCGCTTACCTAGACTTTACCCAGGTTTCAGACGGGATAACCCAACCTTCTGCAGAATAACAGTGTCTATTGTTTGTCCATAGTGGAGCTCCAGTACAGCACTCGTGGCTGCCGCATCGCGTGGGGCCGAGGCAGTGCCAGGTACCGTAAGTTTTACAGTCTGACGATAATTTATGAATTTGTAGTTTTAACTTGACGATGTCCACTATGGACAAACAGTAGATACTGTTATTCTGAAGAAGGTTGGGTTATCCCGACTGAAACATAGGTAAATTCTAGATAAACGGTGCAACTGAGGCCGTTCATTGTTAAAACTGATATTTATACAGTTGCTGACAGGGCCGCGAAATGTTGAAGGTATTTAAGTATTATTTATTATTAGAGTAATTAGTAGTTCTGCATTGAGGTGGACTGCGTCTATTCTGCGAATTTTTGCTTTACATGCAACTTTGAACCACATATGCACATGCAGTAATCGCAATACAGCCATTCTTTGCACGATATTTGACGTTTAGTATTGCGGCCCATTCAACATGAACGCAGAACTACTGATTATTGTAATTTCAAGTTCGATGTTGGATAACAATTTCCGTGTGATATAATTACAAATTATCAGTTTTCGGACTTTTCCTTTACGTGTACTATAAAACCTTGCTTCTTGCCAATTTTCATTAGTGTAGGTCAACAGAAAGTGCCCTCTAGGTCTGTATATTTTACACCGTGAAGGGAACACAACCTCAGTATGTGAAAAAAATTTCAACTTGATACATCTCCCCGTTCCTGAAGCAAAGGATCTGCAACATACAGACGAAAAACAAGGGTTCCCTTTTTTCCGATTGAGGAACGGAATAAAAAAAAGAGAAAGTATTATTAGTCTGAGAGCATATGCTAGCTCCAGTTATAAAAGCTTAAGTGGTATATTTAGACAAAAACATGGCACACTACACTTAAAATACAAAAAAGAAAGGCACCGAGATTCGAACTCGCGACTTCTACTATTCCTGCACGCTCATTATCGCTAGACTACTAAGCCCGACATTTGCTTTTTTATGCTTATGGGGGGTGGGGGGGGGGGGGAAGGAGGGAGGAGGATTTATTTTAATTGGTGTTGCTAATTACAGGGCAGTAAAACGCCCAACTCGCATCAGAAACTCAGTATATTGCTTTATTTGTATCACATATTCGAGCACAATTTCCATCTGTACTTGTGTAAACTTTTAACGCGCTAATCGCCATAGCTACGCTTACGTCTTTGGTCACGAGATATTTTTTTGTACGCCTACTGTCAAACTCTGTTTTACCTTTTGCGTCGGTAATCACATGCTGATTATCCAAGTAGCAGCCGACAGTTGATAAATGTTCTACTTTTTATCAGTGCGCCTTGTATTCACACAGACGACTGTGTACAGTTCTCAGAGATTATAGCATTAACTTCCAAGCCATCCACAAGGAATCAAGAGTGGCATTAGAGCCGCCCTGAAGTCTAGGCTGGTCTTCACGGTGGCACGAAATCTTGGTGCAAGCAGAAAATTTATAATTCTGAACTCAGGCGTAACGAGGTATCTCAGACTGAATGACCTCCCCCCTGCTAAGCAGCACGGATTCCGGAAACATCGATTACGTGCAACCCGACTCGAACGACAGTCTGAAAGCCACGGATCAAGGCAGACAGGGGAAAACGGTGTTTACTGATTTCCGAAACGCATTTCACTCACTAGCACAACTGTGCTTATTAAGTGAATTGGGTTTTGCATGATCTGTATTCTCGAAATACATGCTGGCTGGCGTTGAGGTCATTCTGTTCAAGACACCTCATTATGTTCGACATCAGAATATGTTCTAAGGTACTACAACAAATCGATAGCGAAAAATAAAACTGCACATAAACAAGCGAAAAAATGCCGTACGGTTTTACCGTGATGCCAAAGAGTCGCAGTTGTAACAGCTGAAATCATACAAATACATTGTTGCAACACTTAGTAGGTATAAGAAATGTCACGACCACAATAGGCTGAGTTGTAGGTAAAGCAGCAAAACAGTGCAGCTGATGATCGCCGTGAATTTCCGCCAGCAAGTGGGCAACCCCCTTGTAACTCAGGGCAGGCTGCCGTTTCTTGTGGTCGAACAGCCAACCCCTTACTGCATTCCACGATTACGCCCATGGCGAAGGCTGTGATACTGAGACGAGAAGAATTTAGTGCACGAAGGCTGAGGGCTTACACATCCACACTATGTCCGTTTAGGACTTAAGCTCACGTACTCTAAACACTTCCATAGTGGCAAATGATGAAAGGTTTTTGTTCCAGTTGTGTGCTGCAGCGTTGGCTCTTGCTATACCATGCCCAGTTGCATCTGCTTCGCAATGCCAGTTGACTGTGTTTTGCTTTGCAATGCATAACACACTCATCCAATCGCAGCTGCAACTTTTATTTATCATCATACCCATGAACCATGAACCACGGACCTTGCCGTTGGTCGGGAGGCTTGCATGCGTCAGCGATACAGATAGCCGTACCGTAGGTGCAACCACAATGTAGGGGTATCTGTTGAGAGGCCAGACAAACGTGTGGTTCCTGAAGAGGGGCAACAGCCTTTTCAGTCGTTGCAGGGGCCTTATAACACTAACCAAAACGGCCTTGCTGTGCTGGTACTGCGAACGGCTGAAAGCAAGGGGAAACTACGGCCGTAATTTTTACCGAGGGCATGCAGCTTTACTGTATGGTTAAATGATGATGGCGTCCTCTTGGGTAAAATAGTCCCCCATCCGATCTCCGAGCGGGGACTACTCAGGAGGACGTCGTTATCAGGAGAAAGAAAACTGACGTTCTACGGATCGGAGCGAGGAATGTCAGATCCCTTAATCGGGCACGTAGGTTAGAAAATTAAAAAAGGGAAATGGATAGGTTAAAGTTAGATATAGTGGGAATTAGCGAAGTTCGGTGGCAGGAGGAACAAGACTTTTGGTCAGGCGAATATAGGGTTATAAATACAAAATCAAATAGGGGTAATGCTGGATTAGGTTTAATAATGAATAAAAAAATAGGAGTGCGGTTAAGCTACTGCGAACAGCATAGTGAATGCATTATTGTAGCCAAGATAGACACGAAGCCCACGCCTACCACAGTAGTAAAAGTCTATATGCCAAGTAGCTCTGCAGATGACGAGGAAATTGAAGAAATGCATGATGAAATACAAGAAATTATTCATATAGTGAAGGGAGACGAAAATTTAATAGTCATGGGTGACTGGAATGCTGTAGTAGGAAAAGGGAGAGAAGGAAACGTAGTAGGTGAATATGGATTGGGGGGAAGAAATGAAAGAGGAAGCCGTCTGGTAGAATTTTGTGCAGAGCATAACTTAATCATAGCTAACACTTGGTTCAAGAATCATAAAAGAAGGTTGTATACATGGAGATACTGACAGGTTTCAGATAGATTATATAATGATAAGACAGAGATTTAGGAACAAGGTTTTAAATTGTACATTTCCAGGGGCAGATGTGGACTCTGACCACAATCTATTGGTTATGAACTGTAGATTAAAACTGAAGAAACTTTAAAAAGGTGGGAATTCAAGGGGATGGGATCTGGATAAACTGAAAGAACCAGAGGTTGTACAGAGTTTCAGGGAGAGCATAAGGGAACAATTGACAGGAATGGGGGAAAGTAATACAGTAGCAGAAGAATGGGTAGCTTTGAGGAATGAAATAGTGAAGGCAGCAGAGGATAAAGTAGGTAAAAAGATGAGGCCTGCTAGAAATCCTTGGGTAACAGAAGAAATATTGAACCTAATTGATGAAAAGAGAAAATATAAAAATACAGTAAATGAAGCAGGCACAAAGGTATACAAATGTCTCAAAAATGAGATCGACAGGAAGTGCAAAATGACTAAGCAGGGGTGGCTAGAGGACAAATGTAAGGATGTAGAGGCTTGTCTCACCAGGGGTAAGATAGATACTGCCTACAGGAAAATTAAAGAAATGGTTTAACAACTGAAAATGCTATATTCTCTTTTCTCTGTGAGGTTTTGGACGGATTAAATAAAAGGTTGCGAACGCTAGGTGTTTTCTTTGATTTAACGAAGGCTTTTGACTGTGTTGACCACAAAATATTACTGCAGAAGTTGGACCATTATGGAGTAAGGGGAGTAGCTTCCAATTGGTTCGCCTCCTACTTTAAGAACAGAAAGCAGAAGGTAATTCTCCGCAATATTGAGAGTGGTAGTGATGTTCAGCCCCATTGGGGCACTGTTACGTGGGGCGTTCCCCATGGGTCGGTGCTGGGGCCACTGCTGTTTCTTATTTATATAAATGATATGCCTTCTAGTATTACAGATGATTCAAAAATATTTCTGTTTGCTAATGACACCAGCTTGGTAGTGATGGATCTTGTGTGTAATATTGAAACAGAATCAAATAATGTAGTTCATGAAATAAGTTCGTGGCTTGTGGAAAATAATTTTATGCTAAATCACAGTAAGACTCAGTTTTTACAGTTTCTAACTCACAATTCAACACGTACCGATATTTTGATCAGACAGAATGGGCATACTGTAAGCGAGACGGAACAGTTCAAGTTCATAAGCGTTCGGATAGATAGTAAGTTGCTGTGGAAAGGCCATGTCCAGGATCTTGTTCAGAAACTAAATGCTGCTTTATTTACCATTAGAACAGTATCTGAAATAAGTGACACTTCAACACGAAAAGTAGTCTACTTCGCCTATTTTCATACGCTTATGTCGTATGGTATTATCTTTTTGGGTAATTCTTCTGATTCGAAAAGGGTATTTTTGGCTCAAAAACGGGCTGTTCGAGCTATATGTGGTGTAAGTTCGAGAACCTCTTGTTGACCCCTATCCAATAGTCTGGGAATTCTGACATTTCCCTCACAGTATATATTTTCTTTAATGTCGTTTGTTGTTAGCAATATTAGCCTATTCCCAAGAGTTAGCAGCTTTCACTCAGTTAATACTAGGCAGAAATCAAATCTGCATGTGGAATGCACTTTCTTGACTCTTGTGCAGAAAGGAGTGCAGCATTCTGCTGCATCCATTTTCAATAAGCTACCAGAAGAACTCAAAAATCTTAGCAGTAGCCCAAAATCTTTTAAGTCTGAACTGAAGAGTTCCCTCATGGCTCACTCCTTCTATTCTGTCGAGGAACTCCTGGAAGAGCTAAAAAATTAAGCAAAATCCAGTGTTACAGTGTTGATTTTCTTTATTTAAACTTACGACTTGTCGCCTGAATATGTTTTTTTTATATTTCATTTTATCTGTTTCTGCTATCGTGTTATAATTTCATGTATTGACTCGTTCCATGACCATGGACACTTCTCCTTAATTTGGTCCCACGGAACAATACATAAATAAAAGAGAACCACTTTTATGAGTATCAAGAGCTCAGATGGAAACCCAGTTCTAAGCAAAGAAGGGAAAGCTGGAAGGTGGAGGGAGTATATAGAGGGTCTATACAAGGGCGATGTACTTGAGGACAATATTGTGGAAATGGAAGAGGATGTAGATGAAGATGAAATGGGAGATATGATACTGCGTGAAGAGTTTGACAGAGCAGTGAAAGACCTGAGTCGAAACAAGGCCCCCAAAGTAGACAAAATTCCATTAGAACTACTGACAGCCTTGGGAGAGCCAGTCCTGACAAATCTCTACCATCTGGTGAGCAAGATATATGAGACAGGCGAAGTACCCTCAGACTTCAAGAAGAATATAATAATTCCAATTCCAAAGAAAGCAGGTGTTGACAGATGTGAAAATTACCGAACTATCAGTTTAATAAGTCACGGCTGCAAAATACTAACGCGAATTCTTTACAGACGAATCGAAAAACTAGTAGAAGCCGACCTAGGGGAAGATCAGTTTGGATTCCGTAGAAATATTGGAACACGTGAGGCAATACGGACCCTACGACTTATCTTAGAAGAAAGATTAAGGAAAGGCAAACGTACGTTTCTAGCATTTGTAGACTTAGAGAAAGCTTTTGACAGTGTTGACTGGAATACTGTCTTTCAAATTCTGAAGGTGGCAGGGTTAAAATACAGGGAGCGAAAGGCTATTTACAATTTGTACAGAAACCCGATGGCAGTTGTAAGAGTCGAGGGGTATGAAAGGGAAGCAGTGATTGGGAAGGGAGTGAGACAGGGTTGTTGCCTATCCCCGATGTTATTCAATCTGTATATTTAGCAAGCAGTAAAGAAAACAAAAGAAAAGTTCGGAGTAGGTATTAAAATCCATGGAGAAGAAATAAGAACTTTGAGGATCGCCAATGACATTGTAATTCTGTCAGAAACAGCAAAGGTCCTGGAAGAGCAGTTGAACGGAATGGATAGTGTCTCGAAAGGAGGATAAGAGATGAACATCAACAAAAGCAAAACGAGGATAATGGAATGTAGTCGAATTAAGTCGGTTGATGCTGAGGGAATTAGATTATTAAATGAGACAGTTAAAGTAGTAAAGGAGTTTTGCTACGAGGGCTATCCCCAAAGTTCATTAGGTTTTGGAATTAAAAAATAATAAAGTATTGGAAATTTTTTTATTATATAGAGATGAAAGCCACACTTAAATATTACTTTTCTACATAGTTGCCATTTAAATTAAGGCACTTACCGTAGCGATGGACGAGCTTGGAAATTCCTTCGTCGTAAAATTCGGCCGCCTGCGCCTTCAACCACGTGGTTACCTCTTCTTGAAGCTGTGCATCGTCATCAAAACGCTGCATAGCCAACCACTTCTTCATTGCTGGGAATAAGTGAAGCCGCTCGGTGCCACGTCGGGACTGTACGGCGGATGAGGAAACAACTCCCACTTAAAAGATTCGAGAACTTCACGAGTGGCATTTGCCATGTGGTCCCGGGCGTTGTCGTGAATCAGCAAGATCTTTGAGCCCAACTTTCCCATGCACTTGTTTTGTATTGCTCTTCTGAGGTTGTGCAGAGTTTGGCAATACCTTTGAGAGTTTATTGTAGTGCCTCTTTCTAGGAAATCCAAAAAAATCACATCTTTTCTGTCCCAAAAGAGATAACCACGTGGTTGAAGGCGCAGGCGGCCGAATTTTACGACGAATGAATTTCGAAGCTCGTCCATCGCTACGATAAGTGCCTTAATTTAAATGGCAACTTTGTAGAAAAGTAGTATTTAAGTGTGGCTTCCATCTGTATATAACTAAAAAAAATTTCCAATACTTTATTTATTTTTAATTCCAAAACGTAATGTACTTTGTGGATAGCCCTCGTATTTGGGGAGCAAAATAACTGATTATGTTCGAAGTAAAGAGGATATAAAATGTAGACTGGCAATGGCAAGGAAAGAATTTCTGAAGAAGAGAAATTTGTTAACATAGAGTATAGATTTAAGTGTCAGGAAGTCGTTTCTGAAAGTATTTGTACGGAGTGTAGCCTTGCATGGAAGTGAAACATGGACGATACATAGTTCGGACAAGAAGAGAATAAAAGCTTTTGAAATGTGGTGCTACAGAAGAATGCTGAAGATTAGATGGGTAGATCACATAACTAATGAGGAGGTATTGAATAGGATTGGGATGAAGAGAAATTTGTGGCACAACTTGTCTAGAAGAAGGGATTGGTTGGTAGGACATGTTATGAGGTATCAAGGGATCATCAATGTAGTATTGGAGGGCAGCATGGATGGTAAAAATCGTAGAGGGAGACCAAGAGATGAATACACTAAGCAGATTCAGAAGGATGTAGATTGCGGTAGTTACTGGGAGATGAAGAAGCTTGCACAGGATAGAGTAGCATGGAGAGCTGCATCAAACCAGTCTCCAGACTGAAGACCACAACAACATCCCAATGATCACATTTGTGCTGTATTCATATGAATCTATCTTATGTTTAATACAATATACAACAAATAACTGTTTTTATAACACAAGAAATTATGTGCTGGACAGACCTATTCCTTATGTTGTGGTTTCATTTGTCACATCATATATTTTTGTACAGCTGAGCAGAGCTATTCACTTATACTGTAGTGACATTTGTTAAGCATGTGGTTATTGAACTTCTTATGTGCTTGCCAGACATATTCATTGATGAAATTTCATTTGTCACATGAAATTAAATCCTTGTTTTGTTCTTGCCATCAACAAGCAAGTCTCCAAAGCAGCATAAAATGAAAAGAATTGCAGTAGGCAACTGATCAAGCCCAGATGGGGTCTGCCAGTCATTAATGCCATATGATCATTTCATTGAATCTCTTCCTGTATGTCTTACAATGGTGTGCACCGCACATTAACGTGTGTGAACAGTGTATTTTCAGAAGAAATGAATGTAGCAAACTAAATAAATCATAATTACATTATTACTCTGCAGTGAGCCACAGGAGACCAAGGGATCATTGTACCAAAATACTCATAAAACATCCTTGAACCACCACCTCAATTGCGTCAGTGGAGTTCATTTCACCCTCTATGTAGGAGAAAATGAAAAACCTCCATTAACAATCTCAGAGGAGCCTCATATCTGATAGTACACTGATAAGATATCATTCCAGTTGCTACTTTGGACTTCTGATCACTGTATGTTTCTGAGCAAAGGTCATAATGTTCAATCTGGACAAAAGCTTTTAAATTTTGAAAAAATATCCTTGTTTGTTTATAGCCCATCACATTTAGCATACTTGGCTATTGCTCCCTCTTTGGTACGTTTCCCTTTCTACTGCTCCAGGTGTAATGAAGTGATCATATGGACATTGATACCTAGGAGTCACTTGCTGGGTAAGTTGCAGGTCTTTCCTGTTGACCCCATGGTGGGTTACTTTCATGCTGGCGATGATGAATCAATGATAAGGACAACATATCACCCACTCCCTGAGCAGAGAGAGTGTCTGACATGGCTGGGAAATGAACCCAGGCTCGACTGCATGGCAGTCAGATGTGCTGACCACTCAGTGAAGTGGGTCGATAGATGCTACTCGAGGTTATTTGCCTCCTCTCCTCACATATCTTATAATGTGCCTTTTGCATGCTCTTTCGTCAATCCTCCTCAAATGGGATTATTCTCTCCCAACTAATATGCCAATACCGGCAGACAACAATGCCTGTTACCTCAATGCTAACCCATATTTAACCTGTTCTACATGCCTGTCCAGTTCTCAGCAACACACTCTTTGGACAAAATGTGACCTATCTTCATACACATGTTACGTGATGGTATATGTAAGAGAATAATGTGTCTATTGCGTCTTGTACAAGGTTTATCTGGAAAGTTTGGTGAATGGTCTCAGAAAATGTAGGGAACAAAAGTTACAAAGTAATCACCATTAGCTACAAAACACTTCTGACATTTGTTGTAAAGCTATTGGAAACTGTCTGCAAACAATTCCTGTGGAGTCACTGAACACACAGTTGTTATGTATTGTTGGAATACTGCACCATTATAGATGAGAGGTGGAGCCACCAGTACAATCCACAGATCAAACAACAGTGTTCATCATCTTCCCTGCCTCCCAAAAGAAGTTTGATAAGAAAACTCTGAGATTAGGACATATCAATCACAATTTTTGATGGAAAGGGCTTGATGCATGATGAATTTCTACCTGTGGGATGTTGGGAAGACAATGAACACCATATCACTTACTGCTGCATGCTCTCTGGATGGTACTGACAACATCTCCGGCAATGATGCAGACATCCAGCATTGTGTGCCCATGGTGCTTTAAGTGATTCCATAAGAAGTGTTGGCTGACCATTTCCTACAGCTTGACAACTGAAGTCAGACGTCTGTTGTAGGTAATGGTGATTACTCTGAAGGCCGGTAAAAGCATTTTGTTTATAACTCTTGTTTCTTACCGAGACAATTCACCAAATGTTCAGATGCATTTTGTACACTCTAAGACATAAGAAAGGCTCTACAAAGGAATTTTCTGAATGGGATGGAAACCAGTAGGAGTGATGTACAAGTACCAACAATCAAATCATTACGTTCTCAGAAAAGCTGGATTATTTATTCCACAGAAAGAGTTTCCAAATTGAGCAAGTCAATAACACATTGATCCACCTCCAGCTTTTATGCAAGCAATTATTCAGCTTGGTATTGATTGACAGAGTTCTCCTGAGGGATATTGTGGCAAATTCTGTCCAGTTGGTGTAGTATATTGTGAAAATCCCAAGCTAGTTGGAGGCTCCAGCCCATAATGCTCCAAGCATTCTCAGTTGGAGAGAAATTCGGTGACCTTGCTGGCCAAGGTAGAGTTTGGAAAGCATGAAAGAAGCACTAGAAATTCTCACCATGCACAGGCAGGCATTATATTGCTGAAATGTAAGCCAAGTCTGGTGGCGCAGTTCCTTTTTACCAGCACCTAACTGTCAACTGGTTGCAGCAGTTCGCCGGCAGGAAATCCGAGCTGAGACCTAACGGACTGCTACTCGCACTAGGCTGCACACAATTTAACTATTTTAAGAATCAGCAAAAGATCTTAATTTTGAATGAAATGTGGAAATAGTGGAAAACTTTAGTAAATTCTGAACATTGATAATGTAAACGTTCACTGCCAAGCCCGTGCTAATGTTAACATTGTCATGCACAAATCCTTTCATTTACGTTAGCAAGTAACATATTTCCTGAAATCTGAAGAGCTACTAAGCATGGATTGTTTTTAATAGTATGGCAAGCATTTCCATTTAAGATTATCAGTGTGCGCTGCACTCATGATTTTAGTCACCAATCTGCCACGTGGAATTACTGTGTTTTCTCATACACAAAGTTACTTAGAAAACTGAACTTTCTACAAAACACACCAGAATATATATGCCTACACTTTTGAAATGTGTAGCACAACTAAAACTGCCAAATTATAACTTCCTTTGCAGCTCATACTACATGTGACCATACCATTGAAAGGCAGGGCTCTGAATCCTTACACTGCTGTATGCATTCTATATATCCAAGAGAAAAGATACATGAAGAATACTATGGTACTTTCTGATTGGTCAGTTTTCTTTAAGGCTACTAGAAAAACATTATTCCCCCACGTTAGTCTGCACTTTTCATGACTAACAAATAACACACTTTCAAACTGTACTTTCCCAAAATAAATATGAAACATTCAGATACTTTCTTAATAATGTAAAGTATAAACTATTTTCATTTGCACTCGAATTGGCTTTCCTTTCACCATAAACTTACTTAACGTATTATGATACTAAACTCCCCACTGTACAGTGTACATCAGTAGAACAATGATCTACATATTTACTATAGACCTCATTCACATTGCTATAAGCTTATACAAAACTGTACCAACATAAACAAACAAAAGAGCCATCAAGAAATAAACAGAATAATTCCCTAAAACATTCTCTTGACCTGTTTCTTGAAAGTCAGTGTACTACTGGACTCTGGTGGATGAAAATTAGAACTACGTACTCGACTGAACTGTTTGACACCGTCTGTCACTGTACAGGTGTGAGTCACTCTCCCGATACACCGGGCCAGTATAAGGTGCCACTCCTCACAAGGATGGCTTGCTATGAAAGGCAACATAATGGTACTTAGAACATTGTTGTATGCTGTAAGAAAGCCACAGAAGAAAACCAAAAAGAGGTCCTTCTACAAAATACAAATGGAATCCCAGTCAGTCACTCCTGGTTATCAGGCAATAGTCAGATTGGTATCATGTCTTTGCTGGCCATTGGTCTCAGTTCAATCCACTCCCGTCACTGAAATTTCAGTCCAAAGAAGTTCCTGGAGATGACCCGATAATCAAGTGCAATCGTCTGCGGTGCCATTAGTTTTGTAGCAAGATCCCTTCAGTTTTCATCCACAGTGCTATGTCAACAATGTGCTACACCCCGTTTTATTGCCCTTCATTGCAGACGACATTGAGTTAACATTTCAGTCAGATATGCCTACCTGCATATGAGAAGAGCTTCTACTGCTTGTCTTTATGCTTTCCGAGACCTGCCATGCCCAATTGAGAATGTAGTGCTATGGGCAGGGCCCTCCAAACATATTGGGATTTCAATGCTCCAGTCCACAATTTAGACAGAATTTGGCATGATATCCCCCTGGAGCACATCCAACAACTGTATCAAACTGAATTACTGCTTGCATATGGGCTACAGGGTGTCAATGCATTAACGACCCCCTCAGTTTGTGATGCTCTTCCTGTTGAATAACTCATCCAAGTGTTCTGAAATTGTAATCATTTGTTTCTCTGCACATGAACAACACATCTACTCATTTCAACCCTTTGGATAATTCCTGTGTGATGCAACTTTCTTCTTTCCTTAGAGTGTACTTAAAAAATTGTGTAAACAGCCTTATAAGTTCACCATCTTAAAAGAGCACATGGCCCCTTTGAAATGCTGTAGATGGGGTGGAACTGATACCTGCCAGTTATCTGAGCCTTCACTGCTGACATAAGCCACATCATTGAAGAGGTGTGTATGTGCCAGTCGATTATAAGGAATCAGTGTAGTACAATGGATTGAAACCACAGATTAGAGCTGTTGTCTTTGGATGTGCCAATGAATTAAGTTGCCCAATTTGTTGGTGTGTCAGTGAAGACTATCCAGCTTGTCTACAAGGAATGTTGTGCCATAATAATAAAAGTGGCCACATTAAGATCCTAACTTGTAGTTAGTCATAGGGATGAACGTCTTAAGTTTCCATTGACAGTCAGTCTCAAACACAACAGGGATCACTGCAGACCCATGTCTACTAGTTTTCAGCCAAATACTGTGATGGCAAGTTGCATGCAATGGGTCCCTTGCAGAAGACTACTGAGGCATAAAAATGTACATGTTGTCAGTGGAGCAAATACCACATAAACTGGACAGTAGGTGACTTGAGATGTGTGGTGGTTTTGCCTCTTTCTGAGAACATATCAAGGGCTCTGACAGCACAATAAGGTTTTTAACCTGCGATGGGCAGAGGATATACAGAGTGTCTCAAAAGTTACAGCATCCAAACTAATTAGACCTAAGGTATTCACACCACGTTTGGCTTATGTGGCATAGTGTCTCAAAGATTTTATGCAGGTTAATCAATTTCAACATTGTGCCCACCACCACTGGTGCACACATTTCCAGTCTGTTATCAGGATCTATCCACATTCAGCACATTATGTCTGCATCACCTGTGGCAAGGGCAGAAATGATTTTGTTCATTAAATTTTTGATGTGGTTGACAGCTGCTTGGTAGACTCTGTCCTTGGTATATGCTGATAGAAACAAGCCCATCTTTCTAATGCCTGGTGGCCTAGAACACCAGGAAATAGGACCACCCCTGCCAATTCAGCATACCTCGTAACACCTGGTCCGCAACAGTTTGAGCCCAATGTGGCAGTGCACCATGTTACTGGAAAAAGACTGTGTCTGAGGAGTCAGCCAGTCATAGTAACAGCCTGAGCATATCAAAGTAACAGTTTTTTTTTGAGGAAAAAATGGTCCCAGAATACCATCAACCGCCCAACAACACAACATATTCACTATCATGTACCTCCTCCATCACAGTATGTGGAGTGGTAATTATCATTATCTTCTCACAAGATATGTATATACTGTGAATTGCCAACAAAACTGGCACAATCATGCATATTCAAATACAGGGATATGTGAACATACCGAATATGACACTGCAGTCGGCAATGCCTATATAAGACAACAAGTGTCTGGCACAGATGTTAGATTGGTTAGTGCTGCTACAATGGCATCTTATCAAGATTTACGTGAATTTGAATGTGGTGTTATAGTGGGCGTACGACCAATGGGACAAAGCATCTCCAAGGTAACAATGAAGTGGTTATTTTCCCGTATGAGCATACAGTGAATATCAGGAATCTGGTAAAACATCAGATCTCCGACATTGTTGCAGCCGAAAAAAGATCCTGCAAAAACAGGATCAACAACTGAAGAGAATCGTTCAAAGTGACAGAAGTGCAACCCTTCTGCAAATCTTTAAATGTTGGGCCATCAACAAGTGTCAGAGTGTGAACCATCATCGATATGAACTTTTGTAGCTGAAGGTCCACTTGTGTACCCTTGATGACTGCAGGACACAAAGCTTAATGATTCACCTGGGGCCATCAACACCGATATTGGACTGTTGATGACTGGAAACACATTGCGTGGACGAGTCTCATTTCAAACTGTGTCGCGCAGATGGACATGTACAGGCATGGAGACATCCTCTTGAATCCATGGACACTGCATGTCAGTAGCGGACAGTTGAAGCTGGTGGAGGCTCTGTAATGGCGTAAGAGGCGTGCAGTTGGAGTGATATGGCTAGGTATGACCCTGAAAGGTGACACATACATAAGCATCCTGTCCATTGGAGATTCCGATGGACTTGGGCAATTCCAGCAGGACAAAGATACACTTGGCATTTCCAGAATTGCTACAAAGTGGCTCCTGGAACACTCTTCTAAATTTAAACACTTCCACTGGCCACCAAACTCCCCAGATTTGAACATTGAGCATATCTGGGATGATTTGCAATGTGCTGCTCAGAAAAGATCCTCACATAGCCCTGCATCCAGCATTCACAGTGTCAATTCCTTCCATCACTACTTCAGACAATAGTCAAGCCCATGAGACACAATCGATTACTAAGCCAGTATCCAGCATGCACTGTACAACTGATGCGTGTTATGAATATCTTACATACTTTGCTCAGAGACAATTTTATTGTGTTTGTTTGCATATAATAAAAGTAATGTGTGGGTAAAAACTTTAATCAAAACTGAACATGAATGCCCAAAAATAGAGTGAAGTTCCAATATTTGCAGCTCTTGATATGTACATGAACTTTACTTTTAAAAACATGAGTAGAAGGCTTAGATATATCATGCAAGATTTATTTTCTGGTTGATTTTTTATCATGATATCAATGTAGGTAAGATGTAAAGAGAGATAGAGAGGGGGCAGGTTTTTTTTTTTAATAGTAAGCCTTCATAACTGTGAAGGCAAGATTTGTCATTGAGTAGGTAGACTGGTGCCGTATCTGTGTTGAAAGATATTTCAGTTCCTTCAGGAAAGTCAAATTTCTTGCCAGGTTCTTTTCTATACTGTTTGCCACAATTCTTGCCAAGTAACTCATTCTGCGAAGTTGGATTTGTTCTGTATGTTAATACAGAGTGCATCCCTGTGCTTCTACTAGTCTGTTAATTTCAGAAGTTTGGACGTATCTGACTTTTCATATTCTTGCTTAGTGCTTTCAGTATTGTGGATGATATTATTCTGTATTTTGTTGCTCGTGAAGAAGCTTATTTTTATGTCATACAACTTGAAGAGGTTGGCAATTTGGTATGAAATCTTCCTTAAGAATGGTCAGCTTATTACAAAGATGGTCTTCCTGTTTGTGGGTGGTTGTCCAGAAATTGGTTGGTTTAATTTATGTATTACAGCAGGGTTGTATTCATTACTGATTTTACAATTTTTGTTCCTTTATATATTTTACTTGTATCCATTGGGTTTTTAAGCATGTGATTAAACATTCTTCTCAAGAACACTTTTTTATATTGATCTGGATAGCAAGAAGAGTTATGGATGTTAACACTGGTAATTGTTGGCTTCCTGGAAATTTCAGCATTTTTATATAAAGTTTTGTTAATGTCATCAGGTGTTTCATGTCTACAGTGAAGTGCATTGAATTTTTGGTGTCATTTATTAATTTCTTCAACTAGATTTTCTATTTCCTTTGGTTGTTCTGTTGAAAAGAATGAGAGTGTTGCAATTTTCTGTATTTACACTGAATAAACAGTCGTAAACATCCACAGTGAATAAACTTAATCTAGGTCCCTACAGCTGTTGTGCTATAATCTAGTGTAAATTCCTGCAGATAAGAAAGGGATTTTGAACTTGTGTTCATATAGTTTCCATAAGCTGCACTCATATGCAGTACTTGTAGAAATGCTTCTGGTTGTTATTCATTACAGTGGTTCTACCTGACAGCAGTTTCTAGTGACTTATTAATGCATTATTGTCGTAATAGTAACTTTTGCCATACTTTGTGTGTTTCAGGACCTGCACAACCTGCCAAGCAGAACACTGCCGCCTCCCGACAGTTCTCTCAAAACCCGGTGATGTAAGCACGGGGATTAGAATGCTTTTGAGTCTCGCAGCCAGACCACTAACAAGGTTTTGCCTCCTGCTGAACACCAAACACACAGACAGTCTGGTTTTCTTTTTGTGAAAGTGAAAATTGAACCATTGCGGGTGCTACGATTGTCAGTTTCTATTAACATGACACAGACAGAGTGGCAGGTATTATAAAAAAAGAAAAGGAAAAGAGCTCCCATATCTTGGCTAACTGTTGTTTACTTCTTTGATTTGTTAAGCAATGCACTAATCACAGCAGAATGCCAAAGTTATAAATTGTACGAGGTGAAGTGAGATATTACACTTGAAATCATTACAGCCCACTATAAAGTAGTGATTGCTTCTCCCAAGTGATCAAAATGCGGTCCATAAAGAAACCTTCATTATTCCAGTAGGCAGTGGGTCATTGATGTTTAGTATGCTTGAGAGCTGTTCTTTGTTCACACAGTTAGTGATCAACACAGTGTTGCTCATGAAAAATGACATCTTAGGCGTGTATTGACCTAACGAAAACTCCTAGTTAGAGAGCAAAATATGTCTTTAAAGATAATTAATTCCAAATGCAGTCATTTGAACTTTTTACTCACTGAGGCAAGAATTCCTCTAAAGTTTGAGATGGATGTAGACACTCCTGTTAATTTTGTAATCAATGACAACTGGCTTTGGCCAAACTTATTACTACTCACTACCTGTTACGTGTTCTGATAATGAATTTACACATTTGTCTATCTGGCATGGCAGTTCACAATATTTTTCCCTTTCTTCTGTGGTGGTGGTGGTGGGGGGGGGGGGGAGGGGGGGTTGTTCTTTCGTGCCCCTAGTCAAGAAGACCAACTGTCATGGTCTTAAATAGTCCTTGATTGGCATACGTAATCCTTACTTTGTGCTATCAGTGTCACTAGATCTTTCAAAGGAACATAAACAATTCACTTCATTTTTCTGCCTCTTCTCAGCCTTGAGAACCCAGTTCCATGCACCACTAAGATTATATAGCCACTGGCCTGATTGAAGTGATTCTCACACATTCTAATTTCTCGTGCTTCTTTCGCAACAGAAACCCAGCATGTAGAACTACAGGGGTCAAGATTTTAATTTCTTAAATTTTGTTCTACCTTTGATGTTCCACACAGCAGTCGAAAAAGGTTTGGCTGGATTCACCAGTGTAGTAACATGGTGTACTACACATCACAGAGACCCTGAGGCAACCTGTCCATAATATTTTGTTTATCATTTTGGGCCCTAGGACAATGCCTATTTTGCTATTTGGAGAACCATGCAGAGGAAGGAGCACCATACGTAGTTTATCCCGATTGTTCAGTATCATTTCTCGATGTCCCAGCTTTATATCATTTGTTTTGGAATCCAAGTGGTTCTCATCACAAACAATTGCAGCTCTTTCTATCATTGTATTTAAAACACCTACCTTCTGAACTGGATGGTCCGAAACCCTGCACCCAGAGACAAACACGAGAGTGTGGTGGCTTGTGGTACACACCCTGGCCCATCTGATTTTCATTTTACCAAAACATCTAAGATTGGCAACCTTCCTTCTCTCACAGTTGACATGAAGTTGATCATGGCAAATGTTGAAACCTTGAGGCTTTGCTCAAATCTGAAGATATTGTCATGAGAAACTTTGTTCTCACTCAAAAGATTTCTTCACATCACACTATTTAAAAATATTGTTCAGCATATAAAAAGGAAACTTTGTTGCCATTGTGAAGGAACTATCCTGACACTAGTTCCAGGCTACCTGATGTGTGTCACACAAAAAGAAGTAACTATTAAAGTGTAGCGTACATACTCACCATGTGTCATAACATGAGAGAGAGCAAATTATAATATATATTTCCATAAACCTTCAAGATATTTTCATTCTGTAACAATATGTTGTCTTCTCAAGTAGAAATATTTAATTACCAGCTAAACACATATTGCTTACATGCCTGTAACAATATTCATACTAAAAAAACTTTAATCTAATTTCTTCCGCACATGTAAAGCCACTGGCTCAATGCTGCAGTGATTATAATTTATATGGCTCAGTAAAGCAGTTGCTGGTTAGTTCCCCATCTAAAAATTATTTAGTTCACACAACCTCCCAAATGTGCACACAGTATTCAAAGTTGAAATACATACTGAATTGCATGTTATTTATGTTCACTACCTGGCCTGTCTTTTATGTGAACTGTACATCAAAATAGAAACATTATACATTGGGCCTGCCATAACCTTGTAACACACATTTCTCCAGCCTCCCCCCGCTCCCCCCCCCCCCCCCCCCCCCGAACATGTTGTGCCTCTTTAATTTCACCTCTTATGGAAAATTGCTCCCTGACTTGTGTTTCCCCTTTGAAAACAACCAGTGGACAGTGCAAATACATAAGGCAGCTGGTAGGAGCCACACTTTCCCATGTAATAAATGAGTGTAAGAAACATTCTTCTGAAGCAGAAATGAGGTATTGGTTCTTGCTAACTTGTCACTACTCAAACAACATTTTCTTATAGTTGCTTTGGATAACAGCTCACATTTTTATAAGTTGTAATCTTACTTTCTTTCATAAATGTGTATTGAGGATTCCTGGTGTGACTGGGTGAAATAAAATAAAAGTCTCATTTCATTTACTTTCAGTTTTTTCTTTGCTTTCTACTAAACAACATGTTCTAAAAAACTTGTCTATTAAGCACTGCTTCATAAAATTCAGTCAGACATATGCTTCCAACATAAAGGAACTTGCAGACCATACAGAAGATCTGACAATTTAGTTTCATTTTGGAGTAGAACAACTGGTGTTGGCAGTAAAAATTTTTATAATTTTGATGTGGAGCAACCTAACTTACCTTCTATTGTTGTGACAGAAATACTAATAAAGAGTTAACATCTGTTATACTGTACTTGGTCCAAGCAAGTTTATTTCTACAGTGTCTGCTAGGATGCCATTGTTTATCAATGAACAATATAAACCACATAAAAGTAAATGAGAACAACAGGGTTTAGGAGCATACTTGGCACAACCATTGTAGTGGAAGTGCTTCTGCTGTGATTAACATTGTGTGAATGTTTCTAACTGGATGATAATAAGACCATGGTCAGTACTGGAACCTGCAAGATATTGGTAATTACTTGTACTTGGCGGTCGTTCCCTGAAAGTACCTTATCTTGCTCCTGCCCTTCTGCAATAATATAAAAACGAAATAGAGTGTCTTCCAGTGTAGAGCCTCTTGTAGAATGTTAACATTTTAAGGTAGTTACTAGAACATGTTTCAGTATTCATGTTGCAAAAGAAATTTTAGGAGCATCTGTCAATATTTTCAATTGTATAACTGTGTCGAAATGTACGTACGTGTCATTCAACAGTATTGAGTTTGTAAATATTTCAAGAGAGATGCTCTTTTCAATTTATTAAATGCCACGTCAGTAAAGGGGCAATCTATGGGATCAAATTGAGGCAAATGCTCTGAATACTTAAACGTTACTTCCAATTGGTCAGAGAAATGCCGTTCTGCATGGTACAGTTTTAATGTTGAAACTGATAAGGCCTACAGATGCACTATTGGTTATTTATACTAAACACAAGCCTTAGAACAAAATGAATAGCACTGAATCTAAACAAAATTTGAAAGAGGTTTTGTTTTAATGGCTAAGTGCTGGCACAGAATACATTGACTTGTTTACTAACAGAGTTTGTAACCTTCGAGTTTTGTATTGTCATCACAGATGATAAGAGCTAATAAAGTTATTGCCAATAACAATGAACATGAAGGAGTTAAAAGTCTGTCTTGTATCAATTGGCCAAAATTGAAAACTATAATTGGTTAATGTGAGAACAAGGGGACATAAATTGCTGTATCCACTGTGACAACATAATCTGGATCTTAGTGAAACAAACTCAAATGAATACAGATAATATTTAGTTATATTTATTAGCTATTCTAGTTCCCCTCAACAATGTAAAATTGCCTTTGGCTATGAGTTTTAGCATTATTGCAGCAAGAGAGAATGAATGTAAGGTATTTCAGTGTGTACAAATATGTTAATGAATTTTCATTTTCAACAAGCAGGACTTTCTGGTTGTAGTGTTGCTTGCTGTAGGCATACAATTTTAAATGTATTGGACCTAATTATTGTTTCTATTGTAAACATGACTAGTGTTAGTGTTCATATAAAAACAGTAGCACATATTATGTAGCTCTACTTGCTGAAGAGTTACTCAGGTCAGAATATTACAACCTATTTGTAGCCCACCTTATTGGTGAAATTACTGTAGATGTGAAGTTTCATTTGGAACAGAAGCGCACAATAAAGTTTTTTGAGACCAGCAGAACTGCTTTTCACCCATGTATGTATGTATGTATGTAGGTAGGTAGTTCTAACAATTTTTCGTCCAGTGAGTCTTCCACCTAGCCTATGGTTTCAACACTATGTAGCAATGACAGACTGCAGGTAGATAATAGACGACCGCCAAGTGACCATCGGAATACATCGATGTTTCTTAACCTATCTGTTTCTGTAAGTTGATCATAAAATTAACCTTTAAGTAATATTACGCATGTTGAGTAATAAAAATAATCAAGTATATAGCTGCACATTAAATAGTGTTCCATGGAACTGAAGTGCCAAATAATTAAAGAAGTAAAACAAAGACCACTGAATAAGACAGGACACAATGTTTCTTGTAACAGGTGTAGTGCATTGTTACTAAAGACATTTTCAGAGAAAATATATATAATGTATGGTCACAAATTATAATGCAGTGTTTGTTAATGTTGTAACGTGCCTACGAAACATTTATGGTTGAAATTTACTGTTTTTTTCTGTAAAAGATAGATGAATTAAAAAAAATGCTAATGTTCTTCTTAATTTTGTGGGTTCCTTTGTTCCCATTACCTATAAGAGAAATATTAACAGTGAGGCTGTTTTGTTTTTCTGTACAGCATGGAGTAATTACTTTGTAGCTTACCCCAGAAGTCTCATCACTAAATAATATCAGTTACATGAATATTATAATTGCACGGTTAAAAATGCTGTACTGCATGAAAGACATGGTAATTCTACAGAGGGGCAGTTCTACTACCTTTGAGCTGTGTACATTTTTAAGTTACAGGCGAGTATCGGCTTTATACTGTAAATGTCTTGGTAAGCTTTCCAGTGGAACAACCAGAAATCTGTGTGCAAATTAACACCATGTAAGCAGTGTAGTAATGGTGACAGCTCTTTTCATATACAGGGTGTATTAAAACAAAACAAAAAAACTACATACACACAATGTTTGAGTGTTTGGGAGAGAAAAATAATGTTTTTTATGTGATTTCCTCTAAATTTCTTTTTTATAGTGGGAGACGATGTTGGTGTATGAAGCACTGCAGAAGAACTTGTTACCAGTTCAGTTGAATGCACAGTCATTATTCACACTTGGTTGTTTTGAGCAAGCATATTCCAGTTGTGCCATAATGTAGACAGGCGATACTTTCAGAAATGCACATGTACTAATAGTCACACCATCTCTTGAGCATTACTAACATCAAAACTTTAACGGATCAATATCAGGAACATGGTGCACACCAGTCACATGTAATGAAGTGTATCTCTATCTCCTCTGACCCCACAAATTCTTAGTAAATGTAGTTTTTTTTACGCAATGTATACAATTTTTTTAGGAGCAGCTTCATTTCTAATGAACCAGCTTTAAGCCCAAGCAGGCCTGAGAGTAACAACCTCAGGATAAAAGCAAGTAGCTGTACAGGACAGAAGAGTTGGAGCTTGACTAAGGTAAGTCAGAAAGTACCTTTGTCCTTGAATCACATTACCTGTCATGACTAGAGAGAGATAAACAAACCAAAGATAGTTCAACTGTTAAATAACCCCCCTTGCTACCCACACAAACTGTTTAAACATAGTTTCCATCATAAGCAAAAATTTACATTAAAAGGTGATGGGCACTTCCATTGAAGTTCAAAGTATGAGGTGCATCCTGAAAGTAAGTACCAAATTATTCTACTGCCACTGCAGCACTTGTGTTGTAGGTTTACACATTTCTCTGGTTCGTTATCTTTCCACAGTTGACACTGGAGCTAAATTTTGTTGTATTTCTATTTGTTAGTGATCATTCAAAATGTTTAAGACAACCTCTGAGCACAGTGACTGTGAAGTGCACTCTGTTATGTTGTGTTTCAACACACAGAACATTAAGCCAGCTGAAATTCATCAACTTGTAGATACTTAAGGTGAGAAAGTGCATGAGACTGTTTGCTCAACTTTCATGGTGAACCATGTATTGGGCAGCCTTCTGTTGTCACTGAGGGTATGGGTGAGAAAATGAATTAGAAAGTTCATGAAAACAGATGGTTCACAATAAGAATGTATTTCAGAAACTGTTTTGCATGACTCAGTCATAAATTGCTTAAATTTTTGTGAATTGTGTTCCAAAAATGCCTACAAAATTATGTACCTTGGCAGGGTTTTGACATTTCAGCACTGAATACAGTGATGAGGAAGATCGTGACTGGTGATGAAACTTGGGTTTTCCATGACACTCCAAAATAAAAACAACACTCTATGGAGTGAAGGAACTCACAATCCGACAATACTCCTCCTCCCCCCCCCAAGCCCAAAAAAAAGAAAAAGAAAAAAAATCAGAATGAAGTTGTCAGTGCAAAAAAATCAGGTGAAATGGATTCTACGACCAACAAGGCATTCTGCTTGTTGAATTCCTTCTCAGAGGTGAAACCATGAAAGCGGTATAATACTGTAAAACACCGAGGGAACTCCATCACACTATTCAAAACAAAAGATGCGAAATTCTCATTTGGTGGCACTGAAAACCTTACTAAACAGTTCACTTGGGAACAGTTCGACCACCTGATCTCACATCTTCTGACTTCCACTTTTACTTCAACATCAAGAAGGATGAAGGTGCTTCAACACCAATGATGATGTAAGAAAGTGTGATCAGTATTGGACGTCTTCACTGGTGGTATCTTTCTATGAAGAGGGCATAGAAAAGGTGGCTTACTGCTATGACAAATGTCTTAACAATGCTGGCTGTTATGTAGGAAAAGAGTATTTCTTCAAAAAAACAAATTTTGGTCTGAAGAAATGTTTTCATTAGTCCTTTTCCCCACAATGGTACTTTCTTTTCTGGCATGCCTTGTATATTTTAATGTCTTTTGGCGTACCAATGTGGGTATAAAAGTTGACAGAGAACATCGCACATCCTCTTCTTTACTGCAGTCACATAATGGGGATACACAAAGCCAATATGAATCACCTGTTTTCTATCAGCAGCCATGTTTGACCATGAGTTGTGTTAAGAATGTTGTTGAATCTTCTGGATCATACACAGGGTTATTCAGCTGCCCCTACCATAAAGTTTTATGGAAGCTGCAACATCTTCAAGAACCACACCCATGATTTTAATCTTCTCTCCTCCCTACATGCACACTGTTAGTCCTACAAAAATAATGAACAGGACCTTTTTGTATGAAAATTAACTACATTAAATTTTGTACTGGAATAAGTTTTTGTTGGTAACCACAGTTATTGTGTTATTCAAGAAAAATGCATTTGGGCCTCTAGCAAAAATGTACGCCCCCCCCCCCCAAAAAAAAATGGCTTCATTAAAGTTCCCACAAAAAAGTTCCTGTTCATTTTATGATGAATCTACATTGGAGATTTAGTAATGCAAAACATTTCGATCTGAGAATACTTTACGAGATAGAACGGCATTGACCTTGCATGTCATTAGGGTAAAGTTAATTTGCCGCCATTAACATAATATTTATCCGCCATTAACGTAAAATTGATTTTTCAGCACACTGTAATAAAAGACTCACTTCAGATGAATGGACAATCAAAGAGAACTCAAACAGTTATTTTAATAGTATTTGTAGCTCCAATGCAGCATTTACCGTGGACAGTCCCTGAGTCTAGACTCAGTTTTTTGTAGGGTGTACTACTTTAAAAAAGCACTCCGTCTTCAGGCCACACGTGGCCAATCAGGACAATTCGACCGCCATGTCATCCTCAGCTGAGGGTGAGGAGGAGCTGGCTCTCCCACTCGTTGTGATAGTTTTCTTTGACCAGAGCCGCTACTGTTCGGTCGAGTTGTTCCTCAATTGGCATCACAAGGCTGAGTGCACCCCGAAAAATGGCAACAGCGCATGGCAGCCCAGATGGCCACCCATCCAAGTGCCGGCCACGCCGACAGTGCTAAACTTAAGTTACCTGACTGGAACCGGTGTATCCACTGCGGCAAGGCCGTTGCCCCTACTACTTTTACATGATATTTTTGATTGTAGATTAGCTCCAATGGCTCGAAAGAATGGTCGTTTACCATGTTATGCACATTTATATTTTCACTACAACGACACAGCTGGTCCAATTTCGACTACAGGTGATGGTAGCCATAATGACGGTGCCAAGCGTCAATTGTACATTAGTTGCACCCAAGTGTGTAGGCATCACAGCATTCATGATATTTAAATTTGTTACTTCTTTGCTACTATATTCGCAATAAATTTCGCAGACAGTATCTGCATATGACGCTGAATGTACCTACAAAACTATATCATTGTACGACACATGTTCCAGGTGATACGTCATAAAAACTCAGGAATAGGTCAGACGCTGCATAGTACGGACGTGGACGCACGGCTGTAAATAAATGCCTGGGCAACGCCAAGTTTTTCCGCTAGTCATCTATACAGATAAAAAATCACCAATATTGTCCACCAGCGTATTTTTTAAAAACCTTTATTTTGTCATCCATTTTTTCCTGTAAAAATCGTAAATACCGTGCACCAATGTGTTTTTAAAAATCGTCTCTTATTGTCATATCTTTTTATATATTTATGTATGTATTTATGATTGAATTTGTGTAACCTGTGGCTGCAAGTCCCCTCCCTTTATGGGGGATCGAAATAATGAACAACGGAAAAAAAGTGTGGGTCAATTTCTTCCTCATTTTTCGGAACTTCTGATAATAGTAAATGGTTGGCTTTTTGAGGGCGTGGTAGGTAGATACAAGAGATTAGTGTAGCGTTAGAATTTGGGTCAGATACAGTGCCAGGAGGTTCTGTTTTTATCTGCCTAGCTTCACAGTACTTCACCATCTGCTAAGTGATGCGTTTCAATGTAAATGGTTTGTTCTGTGCTAGGTCTACTCTTTACTGCACAATGCTGTTCCTTCGATGCTATTAAAACCAGGATGTTAACAAAATATATGCTCAGTGGCAGACGGGAGTCTGCAGAAGTATTTCCAGAGGAGGGGTGGGGGGAGGCGCGTCGAGGTTGGAGTGCATGATTCTGAAACTGGCACTTTGTGTACAAATCAGCTGGTCAGTTACGAGGTGCATCAAGCTACAAGACCCTAACTCTATAAGCGCTAGCCCGCACCTCGTGGTCGTGCGGTAGCGCTCTTGCTTCCCACGCCCGGGTTCCCGGGTTCGATTCCCGGCGGGGTTAGGGATTTTCTCTGCCTCGTGATGGCTGGGTGTTGTGTGCTGTCCTTAGTTTAGTTAGGTTTAAGTAGTTCTAAGTTCTAGGGGACTGATGACCATAGATGTTAAGTCCCATAGTGCTCAGAGCCTCTATAAGCGCTACAACTGGTCAAAGCTAAGGTTTAGCAGTATTGTGAAGAATTCTTATCAGGAAGAGTATGAGTATACTGTGACGAATAAAAACTCTTCACTCCAAATTCCAGGGAGGGTTGGGGGCGATGGATGAAAGTGCCCCTTTGCCTCTCCTCCCCTCCCCACCTCCTGCCCTCCCCCTCCCCCACCCCCTACTCGACCCTGTGGCTGGCCCGTTCATTTTGAGAACCTTAGAGCTGCAGTAACCGTTCTGAGAAACTGTTCTAGATGTCCTTGCGCGTCGCTCTTACAACTCCAAACACCAGTGGGAATGGCGGTTATCGCTGAAACAACTGGTTTTCGGCTCTTATCAGTTTCTCCAGCTTCACTTTAACCTAATTGTTAAAGCCTGTCACAAAACCAATTCTTGTAAAAACCTATTTTCAGTCTTTAATTTACATTATTTCCCCTAATAAACGTAGAAAACGAACAAAGATTAAAAAATTTTGACTTTCTCAGTTTCTTCATTAATGGAATCAAAACGTTAAATTAAATACTTTATGGACATGGTGTCTGTTCTTTCGGACATGTCCGAAAGAACAGACACCATTGATGGCCTGCAGCCGTCTAGAACGAAATTAGAATTATATTAATACCGTCAGCTGCTCACGGGCGTCGATATATATCAACGAGGACATGTGAAAATGTGTGCCCCGTCGGGGACTCGAAACCGGAATCTCCTGCTTACATGGCAGACGCTCTGTCCATATGAACCACCGAGGGCACAGACGATAGTGTGACTGCAGGGACTATCTGGCTCACGCCTCCCGCGAGAATGACATTCTCACCTTGTATGTCCAAACACTACATTCGTAGTGTCCCACCCCAACACACTCATTACTTGTGGAAGACATTCTTACCAAGTACCGTAAGAGTTCGGGGAATATGTGTGCATCTGCACAGAAGAAGAAGGTCATGACCGGTATTGCCAGAACTATATACTTATATGGATCGGTGTCTGTTCTTTCCGACATGTCTTCCACGAGTAATGAGTATGTTGGAGTGGGACACTACGAATGTAGTGTGTGGACATACAAGGTGAGAATGTGAGTCTCACGGGAGGCGTGCGCGAGATGGTCCCTGCAGACGAAGTATCCGCTGTGTCCTCGGTGGCTCAGATGGATAGAGCGTCTGTCATTTTAGCAGGAGATCCCGGGTTCGAGTCCCGGTTGGGGCACACATTTTCACCTGTCCACGTTGATATTTATCAACGTTCGTGAGCAACTGGTGGTATTAATATAATTCTAATTTCTTTAAATTAAATAGTCAAATAAAACTTTGTCCGTTGTTCGCTGCTTCTCTCGAAATATGGCGAGTGCTTCTATACTACAGAAAACTACCAGTATTCTCCTATTGATTTTAGTTTTTAGTAGCTCTGCTCAAAAATTATATTGTAAGCGATTATCACAGCACTATGTGCGCATTACGCATAGTCCAGCGATAAACGGTGAAAACTGCGGCTGGAGAACTCTCTTTTTCGTTTTAATTTCTCTGTTTTCAAGGGCTACAAGCAGATAACGGCATACTACGTAGACACAGGCAGCAGATCAGGCACTTTCTATTTTTATCCCGAACTATGAATGATTTGTTAAATTTTAACTTTTTTCCTTGTATGATGTCGCAAGTCGACCAAATCGACCATTGTGCTTCACTCATACCGCATATCGTAAAATACACCCAGACTTCCAGATGGTGCCATTCTGTATTACAATTGACGTTCGACAACAGCGAGAAACTGTGTCAAGTCTCGCGCACTGCTTGTATAACAGGCACAATATTGTCTCAGCAATGCTGGACCAATCCATTTGTCGCTCGTTTCTGTCAGCAGTGTTATTAAAGTGGCATAGATCACTTTTCCCATTTTTCTGTAATAACGCAGTATTTCAAAGCTATGGAAATCTTAGGAATAAAAATTACTCGTTTTTTTAAAAAAAGGTTTATTTGAAAACTAAAAATTTTACGACTGCTGTGGCTAATTGATATATCTGTTTTTTACGTGGTTATCAGGAAAAAATAAAAAGATACTTGTTATAACCGAGAGCAAACAAATACCGAAAGACACCGGTTATTCAGAACTAAAATACCGATATCGTTTTAACTGATCGGTTTTTCTATCTCTAAACTGCAGTGTCGCCATAGAAATGTGTGTCGTTACATCATTGTCGATAGCAACTTCGAGACATGTGAGTGTTTATGCGCAATATTTGCAAATGGAAACACGAAGAGGTAATAAGCACCTGAGCGATAGAATTTATTTCACGGTCAGAAAAGTCGAGTGACAGACAATACTTAATCACTCTAATAGAAATTATATGGAAATCTGTGTAAAGGAAAATTTCCAGTACTTTCGTGGATTCCAAAACTGAAGCAAATTCCGGGACATCAAGGTAACATAGTCTTATACGGATAGTATTCCACGACTAACGTAATTGACCCACATACTGTACTAGTATACGGATAATATTACACAACTAACGTAATTCACCTGAAACTAGGTACCAAGATGTAGTCGTAAACGGTTAGTATTACACGACTTACGTAATTCAGCTGAAGTTAATTACAAGCATGTTACTGCAGTATTCACTACTGTACATTTCCCCTTTCACCTGAAATTATTTACAAACATGCAGTCGTAAGTAGATGTGTTCACGACTAACGTAATTCACCTCAAATAATTTACAAACATGTTACTATAACATTCGCTACTACTCATTACGCTAATTCACCTTCAGCCACTAAGTGCAAGCGCAGATCACAGTTATGATACGTGCACCATCCAAAAATTTATCAAGGTAGTAACTCAACACAAATTACAAACGTCATTGTGTGCAAAATAAATAGCATACCTCATCAGAAGAACATGACGGGTTTGAATCATTCCCACCGCAAACGATTAAAAATTCAGGCTCGCACACAAGACCACTTGAAAACTAACCAGAAAATCAGCTTAGTTGTAGCTTCGGTGGCTATCGCCTTTTCTACATTTTCCCCCTAAACTAGATAATTATGAAACGTAAGCAACTACTCTAAAATATCTGCGGCAACGGCCTTGCCGCGGTGGTTACACCGGTTCCCGTGAGATCACCTAAGTTAAGCGGGCGTGGTCGGCACTTGGAAGGGTGACCATCCAGGTCGCCATGCGCTGTTGTCATTTTTCGGGGTGCTCTCAGCCTCGTGATGACAATTGAGGAGCTACTCGACAGAATAGTAGCGGCTTCGGTCAAAAATACCATCATTACGACCGGGAGAGCAGTGTGCTGACCCCACGCCCCTCCTGTTCGCATCCTCCACGGATGATGACACGGCGGTCGGATAGTCCCGTCCCAGTAGGCCACTCGTGGCCTGAAGACGGAGTGCTTACAAAGCAACTACTCTCTAGTGCATGGCCATACTACTGAGACCTTGATGATTGGTATCAACAGCAGTTGGCAGTACACAAGGTTGGCTTACGCCTACTGGCGAATTTTGTGATCTGTCGTAAGCCTGCGTAAACACGTAGGGCCTTCCGTCTTAAGTGCAAGGATATCCATTTTGTTTTCTGCCGCGCGACTTAAGTGGAATATTTCGTTATTTCTGAAATTTTATAGAAATATATATCGTTGTATGTCCTCTCCATCGGTACTGAATTTACTGTAAAATTATTTGCTCACTTTTCGAAACTTCCGTTCATGGTAAATCGATACTATTTGAAGCTGTGGTAGACACGAGTCTAGTGTGCTTCACCTTCAGCACCTTCTGCTTCAGTCTCGGTTCCTATGTCGCTGATTTCACAACGAACAGTTCGTTGTCTACTGAGTATACTGTCTATTGCACGACACTATCCCTCCCACGCTGCTAAATTTAGGTCGTCGGCAAAATATGAGTACAGTGGAACAACGGCGTCAGCTGAAATTTCCCCAGGAGGTGGTGGGGGCACTGGTTGGGGTGGGGGTGTGTGTGGAGGTCTATTACTATGAAATTCACCCAGTCCAGACCGCCAAGGAAAAGAAACCTTGAGATTTGGAAAGGGTGTTGATCTTATACAGCTTATACTGCATATTTCGAAATTCCATCTCTAAGGGGGAGAAACAGGAAATGAAAGGATTTGTGAAACATGTAGCTATTAAGGTAATTTTGAAGCTAGACATACGAAAATTTGTATCTGGTTTCTAGGTCAGAGATAAAGAAATATGTGTTCCAGTATTATTGGAAATTTAACCTCTGTGAGGTGAAATAGTGGGTGAACGTTTTATTTTGAGATCAATAATTATGGAAGAACTATGAAAGTATTTTTAAGGCTACACCTACGAAAACTGGTATTTGACTTCAAGGTTACTAATAAGAATATACGTGTTTCATTGTTTTTGGAAGTTCAACCCTTAAGGGGATGAAATAGAGTGAGCTGGTGCGTTTCTGGCGCCAGTTTCCATCGATCGTCATTTTGATCTTCGAGTCGCGGTGCAAAGGACACTGATCCCTAACCGACTGTAGTAGTTCTCTGCGCGGCCCCACACCGCGCTTACACTGGACACAGTTACCAACAAATCGCCTGACATAGCGATATAGGTTGGGCCAAAACATGTGTTCCCGAACTCGGTTCAAGGTCTTGTGGAATCCCAAATGACCCCCGACCGCCGAATCATGAGTACCATGTTAACTCGTTCCTGTGGAATACAGACCTTCACTTCACCACGGTTGTCTCCCCCTTTACACAAGAGGCCCCGACAAAGGTAACAGCCAGTAACGACATCGCCATCCGCCAACTGCTGCCGAATCGGTCCCCACCTAGGATCCTCAGCCTGTTTGCCAGCTAAGTCGCAGAAGAAACCGGGTGTCTCGGAGAGACGTAAATTCACCCCAAGATCCGGCTCCACGTGGCCCTTGCCTTCCCCAGACTCTGCCGCGAACATACGGCTGAGAGCGTCGGCCACTGATATGTCGAACCCGGAGATAAATCTTCTCATCTTAACTTCGGCATGATTTTTAGCGAACTTATTAATCAAAGTTTAAGGGCTGTCACTGGCCCAGTAACTCACGGAGGCTCATTTGTTCAGTTCAGTTGTATTGCTCATCTGTTCTCCAGATAAGGTTGTGTAGTTTATGTCTCAGAATATTGTCTGCCGTTGATGTGTGTTGTGTTAGAGATAACTGGCAGCGGTCAACGCTAGCATGCTAGGAGCAGAGCACCACGGGGGCAGAGAGATATTTAAGGCCATGTCCTCTCCTTTACATCTCGGGTTGTGTTGTCACTTTTGCGTGATTCCATCTTTCCGGTGGAGGATTATAGCATCCGAAATTCAGTTGCATTCCAAAGTTGAGTATATTTCTATGTCATTCCCTGCCTCGTGGATCTCTCGTATTGATTTGAATCTTTGGTCCGCTCGCGTCTATCGCTAATTCACACGAAATATTGAAGCAACCTCATTTTAGGGGTATTGTCATATGGTCATGTTCTAGTTGTAACCATTCTAAGAATATTGTTGATTAATCAACTGAGTAAGCAAATTTGAAGATCGGTTTGGTCAAAATTAAAGCACCTCCTTAATTGTTTTAGTCATTTGTATATAGTTTTGTTTAGGAAAGTTGGCTAGCCAGACGTTAAAAAATCTGTGTTCTTAGGCTTAGTCTGTTTCTCGGCTGATTGGAAGTAATGAGAGTTCTGCTGCGAATTCTATGGGCATTTGCACTATTTAAGTAAAGCTTTACCTAAGTATATTTACCCAGTCATATTCAAATTTCAAGTTTTACGGGTCTTGTTCCGCTTAAAGAAATTTATTTATTATTTGTCCAACTGATCTGGCCTTGTAAGGTAGTCTCCTGTATTATTGTGATTGTGATTTTATAATGCTTTTGATTGTAATAAAATGTGTGACAATTACAACGGATTACTATTGTGATTTTGGTGTGTCACTACCATAACCCATTTCATAGAGGATGAAATGTTTCATGTAGTAATCAATTATGAAAGCATTTTTAAAGCTAAATATATGAAACCTGAATTTGGCTTTTCGGTTGAAGTAAAAAAAATACATGTCTCACTGTTTTTGATACATTCAACCAGTAAGGGGGTGGAATATAGGATGAAAAGTTTTATGAAAGTAGTTCAGTGTGAAAGAATTTTTAAAGCTAAATCTTTGAAAATTGTGTTATTGAAGAATACGTGTTTCACTGTTTTTGGAACTACAACCCCCAAGGAGGTGCAATGGGGGCACACGTATTCACTGACTCATCGCCTTGCAGCCCAACCTGCAATGTATACGAACTTGAAATTTGATGAAGGTGTAAATCTTACGCTGTAAGCATCATTTAAGAATAGATTGTTCGAGAGTGCTCAGAGCCATTTGACCCAACACCTGTCGGCAGCCGAGGGTTTCAATTAACTATCATTTATTCTAGAGAAGCTGCAAGGTCGTCAGTGGCGCCTGTTCTTTCGAGAACAGTTACTATCTTCATATATATAGTTAAAGGCTACCCAGCCACTGACCGTCTGTGCGAATGGGCACAGGTTGCCCGAACTCATACGGGAATCGCCACCTCAGTGTGCGCTAGAAATGAGTGGGTGGGCAAATACCTATTAGGTACATTACGTATGTAGATTGTGGACAGTTGGAAATGTGGGTCTCACGGGAAGCGCGCAAGGGATAAGTCCCTGCAGTCGTGCTATTCATTTGTGTCCTCGGTGGCTTAGATGGATAGAGCGTCTGCCGTGTGAGCAGGAGATCCCGGGTTCGAGTCCCGGTCGGGGCACACATTTTCAGCTGTCCCCATCCAGGTATATCAACAACACCTGTCGGCAGCTGAGAGTTTCAATTAATTACCAATTGTGAAGGTGATTCGATGAACCCTTTGCCAGGCACTTAAATGTGATTTCCAGGGTATACATATCGATGTAGATGAAAACTCGTCCCGTGGCGCACGTGCACAAAATAATTCATACTGCAGAATGCATGCAAACATACTCGCCGAAAATACTGACGAATGACGAGTGCAGGCTGCCGAGTGCTGCATATCCAGATTATTAGACAGATCGGCTTTTCCTGCCAAGAAGAACAGGGAATTGCTATCTAGGAACAATTCGAGCTAGAAGAAGGGTTGGTAAGTACTCCCTGAATTGCAGACTAAACGTAAATAACGAAAATACATTTTAGGTGAAAAAATTGGTCAAAACATAACCCTTGGTCCTCCATATTGGATTAGCCGTTTTGAATATTGAAAATCTAACTTCAGATTCGTGTTGATCGACGTTCAGAATACACTCCTGGAAACTGAAATAATCACACCGTGAATTCATTGTCCCAGGAAGGGGAAACTTTATTGACACATTCCTGGGGTCAGATACATCACATGATCACACTGACAGAACCACAGGCACATAGACACAGGCAACAGAGCATGCACAATGTCGGCACTAGTACAGTGTATATCCACCTTTCGCAGCAATGCAGGCTGCTATTCTCCCATGGAGACGATCGTAGAGATGCTGGATGTAGTCCTGTGGAACGGCTTGCCATGCCATTTCCACCTGGCGCCTCAGTTGGACCAGCGTTCGTGCTGGACGTGCAGACCGCGTGAGACGACGCTTCATCCAGTCCCAAACATGCTCAATGGGGGACAGATCCGGAGATCTTGCTGGCCAGGGTAGTTGACTTACACCTTCTAGAGCACGTTGGGTGGCACGGGATACATGCGGACGTGCATTGTCCTGTTGGAACAGCAAGTTGCCTTGCCGGTCTAGGAATGGTAGAACGATGGGTTCGATGACGGTTTGGATGTACCGTGCACTATTCAGTGTCCCCTCGACGATCACCAGTGGTGTACGGCCAGTGTAGGAGATCGCTCCCCACACCATGATGCCGGGTGTTGGCCCTGTGTGCCTCGGTCGTATGCAGTCCTGATTGTGGCGCTCACCTGCACGGCGCCAAACACGCATACGACCATCATTGGCACCAAGGCAGAAGCGACTCTCATCGCTGAAGACGACACGTCTCCATTCGTCCCTCCATTCACGCCTGTCGCGACACCACTGGAGGCGGGCTGCACGATGTTGGGGCGTGAGCGGAAGACGGCCTAACGGTGTGCGGGACCGTAGCCCAGCTTCATGGAGACGGTTGCGAATGGTCCTCGCCGATACCCCAGGAGCAACAGTGTCCCTAATTTGCTGGGAAGTGGCGGTGCGGTCCCCTACGGCACTGCGTAGGATCCTACGGTCTTGGCGTGCATCCGTGCGTCGCTGCGGTCCGGTCCCAGGTCGACGGGCACGTGCACCTTCCGCCGACCACTGGCGACAACATCGATGTACTGTGGAGACCTCACGCCCCACGTGTTGAGCAATTCGGCGGTACGTCCACCCGGCCTCCCGCATGCCCACTATACGCCCTCGCTCAAAGTCCGTCAACTGCACATACGGTTCACGTCCAAGCTGTCGCGGCATGCTACCAGTGTTAAAGACTGCGATGGAGCTCCGTATGCCACGGCAAACTGGCTGACACTGACGGCGGCGGTGCACAAATGCTGCGCAGCTAGCGCCATTCGACGGCCAACACCGCGGTTCCTGGTGTGTCCGTTGTGCCGTGCGTGTGATCATTGCTTGTACAGCCCTCTCGCAGTGTCCGGAGCAAGTATGGTGGGTCTGACACACCGGTGTCAATGTGTTCTTTTTTCCATTTCCAGGAGTGTATATATATAACACTTAGTTCATGCAAATTGAAGTAATAATACAACTAAAAGTTTTCCCTAAACCTTAAACTTTTTTTTTCGAGAAACGATTTTCTCTGAACGGCATGCAGCATAAACTAAAAATGGTTCAATCGCTTAACTTCTACATATCACCCCGAAAAGTACACACTTTTCTTAGGAGCTTATACCTATAATATATCACATTTGTTAATATTAACCAATTTTTGTTAAGGCATAAGGAGTGAAACAAACCCCCAAAGTTCGAATTAGGACCGTATCGTTAAATTTAAGGTTGTTTCATTGTGGTTAGTTATGAGCTCCCATAAATTTTATGTAATATCGACTGATGTTACCCATTTTTAATTTCAGAGAAGTATGAGCTCCCATTAATTTAATGTGGTATCAACTGATGTTATCCATTTTAGATTTCAGGTAACATCTGAGAGGCCACACTGCACGCAGTCTGCGTACTATAGACTTGTAGGGCCTTGATCAAATCATGATTACCGCACCATTTTTTTTTACTGAAACTCTAAAATAAATCTCATAGTATGATCACTCGTAATTCCCAAACAGATCCTTCGAATGTATTTTCATTGCCTCAAATAAATTTCCAAATGTACCATTTTTTGCTCATTTGAATGAGAGCCTGGCCGTAACGACGGAATATAGTCACGAGATTTTTTTTTCGGAGACGATGTACGTTCGCGAGAAGAATTTCGTTCTGCGGGTGTCGATGTACATTCGACAGATATTACTGTGTGTGTGCTACTCAGTCGAGCCATTTGAGTGTACATCTTTGCATAGTTTTCCTTTTACGATGTAAATAGTGCCCAGTTCAGTTGGTAACTGACCAGTGAGTGGTTCTGAAGATGTGGGTTGTGCGGTGCGTTGGGTCTGCTATGACAACAACAGACTGGCGTGGTGCGATGGCAGAAGCACACACTAAGGGAGCTAGCTGTTGGGACGCCAGCGAACAATTTATGCCAAGTAAGACGAAGAGGACTATTCTAAAATTATGAGCCGTCTCAAAAGTGTTTATCATTAGTAAATCTTGTAGTTGAGGCTGACAATCAATCTATAATAACTGACAGTTTTGCCTAGAGAGAGATACAGGAAATCCGCCCCCCCCCCCTTCCTCAATGAATTTTGATTGTGATGACAGGCCGATGGGTAGTGTAGCACGAGATCTAAGTTAGGTTGGAAGGAGGTAATTTGATTGAGAGTTGTTTATGCCAACGATTATGAATGCCGAGTAAACGTTGTGCTTGCAGATTGCCCTGTAGCGTAGCCTAGTGTTTCCGTCCGCGCCATATTTAAAACACTTTCTCTAGCTGTGTACAGAAGTTGCACAACAGCCACGAAAACTACGTGTCTGCTGGGGGGGGAGGGGGTAGAGTCTACTATGTAACTTTCATTACAAATTTTAGTAACCGCCGAAACTAGGCGAAATAGAAGCGTAATTTTAACTATATTTCCGTTTGTGGGAAAGTAGTGGTTCTCCTCTTTCGGCAGCAACTCTAATATGTAGGCGACTTATTAATTTTTTTTGTTACTCGGAATCATGATCTCAATAGACGCAAAGCTTTTTTTTTACGTTACTTGATTCGTGGTCTATAGTAAACAATGCAACGTATTGGTCAATTCTTTGAAGTGTGACGTGTGTCTGCAATGTTCGTAAGGCCAAGTTTGTATATATTCGGTGTCTGTTCTTTTGGGCATATACTGTATAATTAAGGCGAGGAGGATAATGTACAAGGAGCACGACATTAGCAGTCTGTGGAGAAATTGAGAATTTGGATCTGACGAACGGCATGCTCGGGCAGTTCGTACAATTAGGTTGCCCACTGCGTAATTCGGACACAGTGATCATGGCCTCTCCCTAGTAACCAGGGGACTCGGGTGCTAATCCTAGTGTGGCACAAATTTTCAACAGTGCCCATTGACTATTAAGTCAGTGCCCATTGTCAGCTAATGTCATTGTTTCGGTCTTAAATCGTTTTTGGTTCACGAAACGTCGTTTAGCTCTTTTCATGGATAACAGCTTTGGAAAGCGTACAGGCTGTACAGGTTATATTGATAATCGCTCGTCGTTAGTCCAAGGCAACTATAGCGATTTTGGAAATACGGAAGCGTCCGATCCAACCCGTCGGCTTTGACCCATGACGTCACAAATATGGCGGAAACGACCATAAACGACAATTCCAATATGGCGGATATAAAAACGTTGCATACGTATCACAAAGACGAAAACACATAGAAAAACAACACACACAAAGGTTTCACAAGAACAATCTGCTAACATTGATAGCAAACAAAGATAATAATAAACAAGTGGTACTCAAGGCCAGGCAGGGGGGGGGGCTGCGGCCCCCCCTGACCCCCCCCCCCCGCCAAAAAAAAACTCCCAACCTAACCTCGTATTCAGGGCTACGCTACAGATCAATGTGTAGATCAATCGAAAGATAAAAAAAGAAACAAATAAAAAAAAGAAAAAAACAATATTGATTCATTAGACATAACGAGTAGCGACAAAACATATAGATCATAAAGATTGAACAATCTAATGGCAAACTGATAAAAGTCTGATAGACGACGTTAAAACAAAAAGTACAGTAAAAAGGTAAACTATATATTACAGGCCCTAAAACTCCTACTAAGGTAACGTCAACGAGGCAACATCTACAAACACGCCACACTCACAAACCAAACTCCGCGCCGTAATGACGTCACCCACCACAACACCCTTACGTCACGGGTCAAAGCCGACGCGTGAGATCGGATGTTTCTGTTGACCCGCGATTTTTAAACACAGTTGTAGTGTGTATTTAGCCTACATACGTATTTGGGTCCTGTTTTTCTTTACCAAGAACTTCTTCGTAGGTAATTTCCCTATAGTGATTTTTTGTTTATTTATAGACTGAAGACTTGGATGAAATACTACACACATATCCGAAGTTTCTTCTGATGCTGCAGATACTGTTTTACCCGTACTAGGTGCACAAACTCATTTAATACTGAAGAACACAATTTGTCTCCACATTTAGCAATTTTTCATAACATAGCTTCGATATATTTTTCTGTAATACTTGTTTATATTTAATCTTAAAACACACTAACTCTTCCACCAATTATTCGATATGTGGTTTCATCCCTTTCGTAGCCTAGAGTTCCTAAACGGTCGATAATAATAATAATTTCCATTCTCACTTTTAATTTCTGTTGAATCTGCAGTTTATGGTTTTTGCAAACCTGTCTCACGTTCTCAATTTTATTATTTTTATTTTTCTAGTTTTGTGAGTGGTAGCCAAATTTTCTTTGAATTCAGTTTTTAATTCTGAAATAGTAACAGTTAAAGGTCAAGTGAAGATTGCGATCTATTTGAGGAGAGTGGTTGGGAGATTTTTCATATTAGACGTACACAGGTCATGGAGATCCTTATCTTTATAAAATTACTTCGAGTGCGATGTAGCCCATTCTCTTCTCATGATCTCGGCCGTATCGTAGCGCATTGTCTCGGTTAGGTTGGAGATTTTGGTGGAGAGTTGCCGAAGTCAACGAAAGCGATTACGAAGTAAAGACTGTGCTAACAGAACGATCTGTAGCGTATTCCAAAACGTTCTTTGGGCCCTTTTAAAATCTCTTTTAATTAAAAAAATTTAAAGCTGCAAGATACAAACACAAAAACTATTACGTAATAGAGGAATCCCAGACTACTGTGGTGTACTTTGTGTACGTATACTAATTTACTGTATGTGAATATATATATGTTTTACTCATTTGCCGGATTTCAGTTTTCCGCGTTTTGCGGCGAAAAACCTTTTCCTGTGAAGGGCCCATTAGCTTGTCGGTTATATTCGTGACCATCTCGAAGGTCAGTAATTTTATGTTAGTCAGTCCACCGGCGTCATTGTTAACATCTAATATAGTTTTAAGTATTAGGAAGTCTATTATTAAGGTAATTCACGAGTAGGTCTAATGATGAATAAAAAAATAGGAATGCCGGTAAGCTACTACAAACAGCATAGTGAACGCATTATTGTGGCCAAGAAAGACACGAAGCCCACGCCTACCACAGTAGTACAAGTTTATATGCCAACTAGCTCCGCAGATGACGAAGATATTGATGAAATGTGTGATGAGATAAAAGAAATTATTCAGATAGTGAAGGGAGACAATTTAATAGTCATAGGTGACTGGAATTCGATAATAGGAAAAGGAAGAGAAGGAAATGTAGTAGGTGAATATGGAATGGGGTTAAGAAATGAAAGAGCCGCCTGGTAGAATTTTGTACAGAGCATAACTTCATCATAGCTAACACTTGGTTCAAGAGTCATGAAAGGAGGTTGTATACGTGGAAGAGACCTGGAGATACTGCAATATTTCAGATAGATTATATAATGGTAGGACAGACATTTAGGAACCAGGTTTTAAATTGTAAGACATTTCCAATGGCAGATATGGACTCTGACCACAATCTATTGGTTATGAACTGTAGATTAAAACTGAAGAAATGCAAAACGGTGGGAATTTAAAGATAGGGCACATGGATTAACTGACAGAACTAGAGGTTTTAGAGAGTTTCAGGGAGAGCATTAGGAAACGATTGACAGGAATGGGGGAAAGAAATACAGTAGTATACGAATGGGTAGCTTTGAAGCACGAAATAGTGAAGGCAGTAGAGGATCAAGTAGGTAAAAAGACGTGGGCTAGTAGAAATCCTTGGGTAACAGAAGATATATTGAATTTAATTGATGAAAGGAGAAAATACAAAAATGCATTACATGAAGCAGGCAGAAAGAAATACAAACGTCTCAAAAATGAGATCGACAGGAAGTGCAAAATGGCTAAGCAGGGACGGCTAGAGGACAAATGTAAGGATGTAGAGGCGCATATCACTAGGGGTAAGATAGATACTGCCTAAAGGAAAATTAAAGAGACCTTTGGAGAAAAGAGAACCACTTGTATGCATATCAAGAGCTCAGATGGAAAGCCAGTTCTAAGCAAAGAAGGGAAAGCAGAAAGGTGGAAGGAGTATATAGAGGGTCTATACAAGGGCGATGTACTTAGGGACAATATTACGGAAATGGAAGAGGATGTAGATGTTGAAATGGGAGATACGATAATGCGTGAAGTGTCTGACAGAGCCCTGGAAGACCTAAGACGAAACAAGGCCCCGGGAGTAGACAACATTCCATGATAACTACTGACAGCCTTGGGAGAGTCAGCGTGGCAAAACTCTGCCAACTGGTGAGCAAGATGTATGAGACAGGCGAAATACCGTCAGACTTCAAGAAGAATATAATAATTCCAATCTCAAAGAAAGCAGGTGTTGACAGATGTGAAAATTACCAGTTTAATAAGCCACGGCAGCAATATACTAACACGAATTCTGTACAAACGAATGGAAAAACTGGTAGAAGCCAACTTCGGGGAAGACCAGTTTGGATTCCATAGAAATACTGGAACGCGTGAGGCAATGCTGACCCTACGACTTATCGTAGAAGATAGATTAAGGAAGTTCAAACCTACGTTTCGAGCATTTGTTGACTTACAGAAAGCTTTTGACAATGTTGACTGGAATACTGGAATACTGGAATACTGTTTCAAATCCTGAAGGTGGCAGGGGTAAAATACAGGGAGCGAAAGGCTATTCACAATTTGTACAGAAACCAGATGGCAGTTATAAGAGCCGAGGGGCATGAAAGGGTAGCAGTGGTTGGGAAGGGAGTGAGACAGGGTTGTAGCCTGTCCCAGATGTTATTCAATCCTTATATTGAGCAAACAGTAAAGGAAACAAAAGAAAAATTCGGAGTAGGTATTAAAATCCAAGGAGAAGAAATTAAAACCATGAGTTTCGGCGATGACGTTGTAATTCTGTCACAGACAGCAAAGGACTTGGAAGAGCAGTTGAACGGAATGGACAGTGTCTTGAAAGGGGGGTATAAGATGAACATCAACAAAAGCAAAACTAGGTTAAAGGAATGTAGTGGAATTAAGTCGGGTGATGCTGAAGGAATTAGATTAGGAAATGAGACACTTAAAGTAGTAAAGGAGTTTTGCTATTTGGGGAGCGAAATAACTGATGATGGTCGGGTATGGACGTGAATCATGGACGATAAACAGTTTGGACAAGAAGAGAATAGAAGCTTTAGAAATGTGGTGCTACAAAAGAATGCTGAAGATTAGATGGGTAGATCACATAACTAACTAATGACGAGGTATTGAATAGAATTGGGGAGAAGAGAAATTTGTGGCACAACTCTACTACAAGAAGTGTTCAGTTGGTAGGACACGTTCTGAGGCATCAAGGGATCACCAATGTAGTATTGGAGGGCAATGTGGAGGGTAAAAATCGAAGAGGGAAACCAAGAGATGAATACGGTAAGCAGATTCAGAAGGATGTACATTGCAGTGTGTATTGGGAGATAAAACTTGCACATGATTTAGTAGCATGGAGAGCTGCATCAAACCAGTCTCTATACTGAAGACCACACCAACAACAATATGAAGGTATTTGTCTGATGTGTAACCTTCAACAGAAGTTGGACAGACAAGAGGGTTAGGTTGGATTATATGTACTTTCCGTTACAATTGATCCATAATGAGGAGATACTCAATGGGAAACTAATATGCTAATTTACCTTCCACAGTTTGCAAGTGGACTGATCATAAACGTGGAATGCGGAATGAAAATTTAGACATACTTTTGATTGTACTCGCATTATTTGACCCCCCGCCCCTTCTATCTCTCTCACTCACACTCAATCGCGCGCGGTAGTTCTACTAAAAAATTCAGTTCACAAATGGTGTCGGAGGAGATGGTTAGCACTAAATCCTTTAGGCTCCTCTTAAACTGAAATTTGTCAGTAGTAAAGCTTTTTACGGCTGCTGGCAAGTTATTGAAAAATTCGTTTTCCTGAATGATGGACACTTTCGTGCACCAAAGTAATTAACTTCCTAATTTTTATGGAGATTATTCACGTTTCTAGTAATGACTTCATGAAATGAACTGTTGATTTGAAAATATTCATTTGTTTTTAAAGACAGATTTCACGGGGAGAACGTATCTTCTATCTCCACCATGTTAAATTGATCTATTTCCACGTCCATTTTCTCAAGCTGTGTTATATTAACGGTAAAACACAAAACAATTCTTACATGCATTTCCACTATTTTCCAACAAGCTGACTATTTTTCTGGAATAATATATTAATAGTGTAATTTTGGAAAAAATTAGAAAGACACGTTTTGGGGGCAAATTTCAGAAATAAAAAGACCACAGTGTTCTTTATAATACAGCTAGGAAGCATTAAAAAATATTACTTCATGCCCTCGAGTAAGACAACTGATCGTTAGAATTCCATGGTTCTGGGATAAGTGGTTTGAGAGGAAAGGTATATTTAGTTAGAAAAGTTGCGGAAAATTTAAAGTTGTATTGCACTTAACGGCATACATGCACTCATTTAAATTCATAGTTTCTTTCACTGCATGTGTCATAGATTTCTCTGCCGTTTATTTGCAAGCAGCGCATTGTAAAAGTTTTTTTTTAATTTTTTAGATGGATCGTAAAGCTTTTTGTTCCTTTCCAATAGTACATATGCCGTACAAAAACATAACATTTGTTTAATGATATTTACTATTTTATTTCTTACAAGTCGTCTAGAACTTCTCTCGAAAACTTTGTGGGTAGATCTTGGCATTTGTTTTGTTCAGAAACGAAAAACAACCATGATACGTTATTACTGCAGCAAACAACTGACTACGAGACAAGAAAAAATGTATTCAATAGGTGAAAGCTCAAAGCAGCGGGAAAAAAGGTCCCTTGGCTTATCAGATCAAAGAAGAGCTGTCACAGAGAAACAAGTAAGCATGTCTTACATAGCAAGCTGCCATTTAAACCGACATTTAGGACCTTCAAATAAGGATTTGGACTAAAATGCTTTTATATTCGCACTAAGTGTAAATCTAACTGGTACAATCACCAATAAAAAAAAATTATTTTCATTGTTTTCGAGGTACCTTCTGCCCTTCGGAATAAATATATTGCGAATCAGTAGTTAATATGCCTAGTTCTCCAAACAAGAGACGACTATAAACTTTCGAAATGTGGTGGTGTAGAAGAATGCTAAAAAAGTTTATATCGAATAGCTGATAGGGAGATACGAAAACAGATTAGGGAGCAGAGAGATTGATGGCACAACTTGACAGAAAGTAGCGATCGTGGGCAAAGGGCGTATATCGATTCCACCCGTCCGCTTTGATCCATGACGTTTAGCATGACGGTCATTAGTTTGCGTTTCGAAGGATACCATTGGCCTTATTAAATGTTAACTGTGATTGCCTTCGTTTCTAGAGCAATTTATAATGATTTTTTTCGTAATATATCGTGATGAACGATGGGAGGAACCCGAGAGCACAGTTTAAATTGTCGTTAAAGAAACGAGTAGAAATTGTATTTTTATCTTTCTTATCCGACACGTTGGGGAACCCAGGGTAGAATGGGGTACAAAGTTGAAAACTTTAGTTAAATGTAAAAAATTGATAAATAAGAGAGTTACCACTTTTTATATGTACACCTTATGATGTATTAATCACAAAAATACAAGAACATTGCTATAAAATAAAACAACAATATTTTTCACTCAAAAACAGAAATGTATGTCATTTGCCCCATTCTGCCCTGTGCGCGTGGCAGAATGGGGTGGTAAGTACAAGTGATTACAAAACCGTATAAAATTATCGGAAATGCAGAAAATATTGGCTTGCTCGGTATTTATTTAGTTTAAAGTGCATATTAATGTCAAACTACAGTTTTCATGTATTGTATCCTTTTCTTAAGGCTGTTTACAAATTTCACACACGAGGAGACACTCATCATCTTCACTATCTATTCCTGCACAAGAATCGTGTGTCCATTTTTTGCACGTGGAACAAGCGACCAAAGCTTCAACTGATTTTGGATAAAACCCACCACAATATAAACATTCACAGTCAGAACTTTCCTCATAATCACTCTTGTTAGTATTGTATTCTCTCTCCTTTTTTCCATTTATCTTCAGGCCCTTTCTTTCTTTTTTGAATTCTTAATTATATTCTCTTTCGGAAATAGTTTTTTCTTTGCTCTTTCTTCTTTAGCAGAGTTATTTTTCTATTTTTCCTAATAACGGCTTTTAACTCTTTTTTTGTACGGCGACTCAGTTAAAACAACGGTCTTCCCCATCTTCAGTTTCGCTCTTTTCTTGCTTTCGTTAACTTTTCGCAAGGGCATCAGAATTTCAGGTGAAATATGAAATGAGGAGGTCGTGTTGTCAGTTGTCATCCAAGAGCACCCAAGATTAGAACAATTAGCCCCAATAACTTTGTCATTCTTAGGCGGCAGTTCATTGTTACAATTCGCTGAAACCTCGCCCGCTTGATTATCGAGCCCGTTGGCGTCGTCTTTTTAGCTGGTGTGCTAGGTGGAGGCAATTACAATTGTTCAGATATAATAACCTCTTTATCTGACGGCCTATCACGTCCGATGTCAGTTGTGTCTGCCGGGAGGAAATCTGCATCGGTGAATATGGATGGGTCCGTGGGCCATATTCTAGTAGCTTCGAAACCTTTAATAGCGGTTTTCATAGTTGCACTTTAGACGAAAGCTGAAGCAAAAAGCGTTGAAATTTGAAAGATAGTTACGAATTTCCCTGCGTGGCTTCGTAGCCATTTTCGAAGCTGATCACTATAACGAAGGCTTAAAGGCTTCATAAAACAAACATCAAGCGGCTGAAGTCTGTTAAAGCAATGTGGTGGTAAAGCTAGCAACGAAACGCCACTCTCCCTCGCCTAGTCCATAACGTCAGTGTTCGTGGTATATACTGAGTGGCCATCTAAGGAGAACTGGGAAGTGCTTTGATGCCTTAGAAAATTCTACAAATTTTCGAAACCATACAAAGAACGACTCTGTGGCCATCCATGCGGTGCTGTGGACCTCAGCGCAACCTCCTGCTGCCAGTCCTAACTCGAATTCTTTCTGCTTCTTCTTTCGTGGAAAAATAAGCGTAGGAGGCATGTAAGCTCCGCTTGCTGATGTACTAATGAGGCAGGTTGCAGTTTCGCCCCTTTCTGCAGATGTTAACGAACCTACTTGACATTTCCTCTTGCAAGCTGTGATCTTCGATTGTTTTTTACGATTAACCGAAACGCCTGTTTCATCACAGTTAGATTTTTGAGAAGTCATTAGTTTGTGTTTGTCAGTTACATTTGTTAGCAACGAAAAAAACCTATCGATAGCTACCTTATTAAAACCCATGACTCTTGCACCAGATGTTGCTTCGGGTTTGCGAACAAACCCGCATTTGCTTCTTCATTGTTTCATGATGTAATAAACATTTCGTCTTGTATTGCTCGAAATTTTCGAAAAAGTATCTGGGAAACGTGCAAAATTTGAAATGCAAAACTGTGCACCTGCCGAAATACGAGTGCGTATACTCATTTCAAACAATTTTCCTAAACCGCTTCTGATACGCTAGAGGTTACCGCACAGTTAACAGCAATTGTAGTTGACCGTTTGCCTGTATCGTATAAAGTACGGCCAGTAAAATATTTTTGTAGGGAGGACACATCATCTCATCTTGAATGGAGGTTCATCTGTACGTGTAAAAGTAGCCACGTGTGCCACAGGGAAATGTGTTGGGAGCCTTACCTTTCATGTTGTATATTAACATTACAGATAATATAAGTACGCTTACATATTTCGAATATGGTGCAGATATCGATATTGAGGTAAAAAAGTTCGTGGGAAGCGATATGCACATACAGGGGATAGGAAAAATAATGTGAACACCTATACTTACATCTACATGGATACTCTGCAAATCACATTTAAGTGCCTGGCAGATGGTTATTGAAACCACCTTCACAAGTCTCTATTATTTCAATCTCGTATAGCACCCGGAAAGAATGCTCACCTGTATCTTTCCGTACGAGCTCTGATTTCCCTTATTTTATCGTGGTGATCGTTCCTCCCCACGTAGGTCGGTGTCAACAAAATATTTTCGCATTCGGAGGAAAAAGTTGGTGATTGGAATTTCGTGAGAAGATTACGTCGCAACGTAAAACGCTTTTCTTTTAATGATGTCCAGCCCAAATCCTGTATCATTTCTGTGACACTCTCTCCCATATTTCGCGATAATAGGAAACGTGGTGCCTTTCTTTGAACTTTTTCGATCTAATGCGTTAGTCCTATCTTGTAAGGGTCCCACATCTCCCAGCGGTATTCTAAAAGAGGACGGACAAGCGTAGTATAGACAGTCTCCTTTGTAGGTCTGTTATGTTTTCTAAGTGTCCTGCCAATAAAACGCAGTCTTTGGTTAGCCTTCCCCACAAAATTTTCTGTGTGTTCCTTCCAATTAAGTTGTTAGTTATTGTAATACCTAGTTATTTAGTTGAATTTACTGCAACTTCTCTGATAGTGATTCGTCTATTCTGCTTCATCAGGGATCTTGCGGGGTCAGTAACGACCCGATTTGCGGATATTGAAGTCGTACCTTAACTGGCTTCTGTCTTCATTGATTAGCGGCTACCTTTGAAATGGTTGTACCACTCCTTTAGCCGTGTAGTACCCATTACTTCGTCTACAAACACACGATGGTTTCAACTTGAGAATCGCCAAGCTTGAAGCCTAATGTGATGCCACGACGTAATTTTGCTCACATTACTAAATCCAACGTGTACCACTTACAAGTGTTCCGAAGTAGTGGAGAAAATCAGGTATGTGTGCTATGTATGCCTGAAAACATGAGCGCACGCACGCCCTGATAGCATTGTCGATTTCAACAATTAAAAAAGGTCGGATATTTTTTGAACAGCACTCGTATATAGGCCGTCGCTAGTGATGTCGAAAGAGCAAGATACCCCTAGCTACGCCAGTTGTATAGGTAGTTCTCAATGGAGCGGTCTATTGTCCGACGAATCTCCATAACAGCTCCGAACGGAATACCCCAAAGTCCGTCCTTCACGTTAGGAATCAAGCTGACCTCACGAGGGCACAAGTCCGGGGAGTGTGGTGAGTGGTGCAGCGCTTCCCATCCACATATACCGACCAAATCAGTCACGACTTGAACCAAGCGTGCCCGAGCACTGTCCTGCAAAATGAAGGGCGCGTCCTGCAGAAAGTGACGCCGCTTCTTTCTCTCAGTTGTTTTTCTTCTTTGTAACACAGTCTGTTTCGTTTTCGAGACTAAACCGCTTAACAGATATTGATCAAATTTGCCATGGAGATAGTTTGAACCCTAAGAAAGAACATAGCCGACTTTAGAAAGCAAGAAATGTTTTTTTTTACATCAGTGAACGTAAACTACATTAAAACTTACTTATTTTGGTGTATAACTTACGAATTCTATAATGTATAAGTACTTCAGTAGTCGCCGCGCGGGATAGTCTCCCAAACGAAATTACTCCCACGTCCGAGGTCTTTCAATATCACTTCTCCCATTCCGCTTGTAGTTCTGAATCTTTTGGGGAAGTCTGGGACTTAGCATTCTTACCAGTCTTCACGATATTTTTGAATTTTTTAGTTTCTGTTGAAAATACTTAATTTTTCTCATTTTTCTCTAGTATCTTCATTCCTAATCATTTCTTGTTCTGCAGCCCATCGAATTTCTAAGGAACCTCGTCTCTGCTGTGTGTGTTTTTTTGTTTTAACCATGTTTTCGCTTTCATAGCATAACACAGGAACATTCTTACCAGTCTTCACGATATTTTTGATTTTTTTAGTTTCTGTTGAAAATACTTAATTTTTCTCATTTTTCTCTAGTATCTTCATTCCTAATCATTTCTTGTTCTGCAGCCCATCGAATTTCTAAGGAACATCGTCTCTGTTGTGTGTGTGTTTTTTTTTTTTGTTTTAACCATGTTTTCGCTTTCATAGCATAACACAGGAACCGCGACCACTTTATAGAATATCGGGACAACCTCTTTTTGTACTTTATTACCCAATGTTCCGATAATGGTGCCACAGACAGCTTAGAATTTGTGTAATTTATTTTCAGTATGAGTAAAAATCTGATCTTACAGCGTACCCTAAATGAAGGATTAAGAGACCTGTTCTAAAGCAGGATTATCCAAAACTAGTTTTAATCTGACTGAATATTTTCCTCGAAGTGCACGTATTTTCGTTTTATTACTAGAAATTTTAAAGTTGTATTCGTTGCATATTTCGTTCAGGTGGTATATACATCTTTGGACGTCATTTCATTCACTTGAATCATGTCATCTACAAACAGAAGCCACAATGAGGTATTTCTCATTCGTTATCCCAATTCCTTTTGTCTTCTCGTAGTTCATGCTTTCATTTATGAAGAATGAAGTCAATGTAAATACTAAAAATGCTGTCTTAATTTACTCATTTAAATGTATAGCGAGCGAGCTGGCACAGTGGTTAGTGCACTGGATGATGATGATGATGGTGATTGGTTTGTGGGGCGCTCAACTGCACGTTTATCAGCGCCTGTACAAAGCCCCAACCTTTACACAGTCCAGTTTTGCCACCTTCACGAATGATGATGAAATGATAAGGACAACACAGACACCTAGTTCCCGGGCGGAGAACGCAAACCAGCCGTGAATCAAACCCGGAATACCATGATCGAGAGCAGCAACGCTAGCTTCTAGACGACGAGCTGTCAACTAGTACACTAGACTCGCATTCAGGTGGACGACGGTTTAAATCCGCGTCCGGCCATCCTGATATATGTTTTCCGTAATTTTTCTGAATCGCTCCAAGCAAATGCTGGAATGGTATCTTTGAAAGGGCACGGCGGACTACTTTTACCCTTCCTTGACGCAGTGCCAGCTCCTGCTCCGTCTCTAATGACCTCGACATCGGTGGCGCATTAAATACAATCCTCCATCCGTCCTTCATTTAAAGGCATAGGTTTAACGCAATAAGTCGGGCGTTAAAATTTAAAAACTGCCTACTCGTCTAAGGCAGCATAATTTCATGGCGCGCAAATTATCGAGACTATACTGACCGAGCATTTGTGAATGGCAGCACCTGGCGACTTACAACAAAATTCCCACTTAATTTTGAAACTTTGCGAAACTTTTTTTCCCTCTGCCATCCCTGACAGAATGATGAAAGGAAAAAAGACTTTTATCACTTCTACATGTTCGCTCTTCATGCAGTAAGGTGTCAGCATCAGGCTTGATGTTTCACTTTATTACTTCTTTACTACTCACTCTATTCGCAACACATTTGTCAGACAGTATCCACATACATCGCCGAATGTACCTGAAAATTATAGCATTGTAGAACACCTAGTTCAGGACATAAATATTGAGATGTTATCGAAAAACTAGCTTCTCTTAAAACAGAGCGTCTTCAACTGCAAAGGGTTATGCTTCTTCAGGTCAAGTTTTTAACACGTTAACTGGTACTGAAAGTAAAGGAAACTCTGAAGGTGGTTTACATATGGGACTTCCAGTCTTCAGATAGCAATTTGGAGGGGAGAAGGGGGTGGTGTTTACGCGGTCAATTTGAAACTTCAGACTTTCCGCAAATGATGCAGTTGTCTGCAATGAAGTACTGCCTGAAAGAAGCCACGCCCTCATAAGATTTCAGTGTAATGCAAAGCATGACAACTCGGTTCAAATGTTCCCGAAATGTAAAATTGTTCGTTAACGAGTATAGCGTCAGCGAGTCAAATTCGCAATCGCTCAACCCACACGAATACCTGGGTGTAAAAATTTCTGGAGATTTGAAATGGAACCGTCACATAGTCGCAGTCTTAGGGAAAGACCGTGGCAGGCTGCTATTTATTGGTAGAATTGTAGGAAAATAGAATCAGTGTACAAAAGAAATTGCTTAGAAATCACTCGTGCGACCCATCCCCCAATATTGCTCGATATTCTTGGATAATAATCAGATACGACTGCCAGGCGATACTGAATGTATACAGAGAAGGGCAGCACGAATGGTCACAGGTTTATTTGACCCGTTGGAGAGTGTCACAGAGTTTCTGATGAAATTGAACTGGCAGGCACTTGGAAACAAACGTATAATATCCAGAGAAAGTCTACTTGGAATATTTCCGGAGGAATCCTTAAATATTGAATATAGGCGAGTGGTGGTCAATAGAGGGAATGACTGCGAATGCTTGTTCGATTTGCGATGCAAACTAATCTTGATAATATTCCCGGTGTGAGATGTAGTTGGCAGCTCTGTAAATGCTGACCTGTGAGTCGCTTAAAGCCCAGGCAAAGTTAATCTCGGAGGGACACATCACGCTCTCAACCGATTAAGCATATCCCCTAAGGATCTTCTAGAGCCTGTGACTAGTGCATTGAATATAAATACGGAAAACTGCAACAACTCACTTTTTGAAATATTTTTAATTCCATTAAATAGTTTTGTAACCTTTTCAGACTCATCTTCAAATGTGGCACACAGAATTTCCGTCTTTACTTCGGTAGAGTTATGCCGGGTACTGGCTCTCTGACAGGGAGACAGAGAACTCTTTAATGTATCGCCATGAGCGACAGTTACATGGCGACATGTGTCGGAAAACCAATTATTCCACTTACCGTGGCAATGTGGGTGGTATTGCAGTTAATATCCACCTGGCAACTGCCGTTGTCATTGTGTATTGGCCACAGATTAATCGCCTTTCAATGTAAATATAAATACGATATTTCACCATCACCATAAGGTTTACTACTGATGTACATTACAAAGATGTTCAATTAAAAGAATAGCATACTTTGCTCGGAAACAGTGTTTTGATTTTTGTGCATATAACACGAGGGCGTGCTGAGAAGTAATGATTCCAAATGTTTTATTTGAAAACTCTAAGCTTTCCAGTTAAAAAACGTTAGTAACATTCTACATCTTTATTCCACATATCTGCAGTCCTCAGCTGCTAGAGGGCTCCGATTTGTACCGTGTAACATAGCGGTGTGTGATGTAACTGTGTCGGTGCTTGAGAAACAGCTCAGAAAACTGAAAGCCGAACTGGAAGAGTTGGTCCGCACGTGGAACGCCCTCCTCTTTAGCATTACAACGCCGAACAACAGCCGAGCGCTGCGACGTCTGCAGCACTCCGATGCCGTTCGTTCACTGCCGTCGATTCACCTCCACACAGCCCCGACTTGGTCCCATCCGATTTTCATCTGCTTACCGAAGCCGTGCAAGCAGATGTGAGGTTGAGGCTCTGTTAGCACAGTCAAATATTCTACTGTGACGGTATCAACAAAATCAACATTTCACAAAATGAGACTACGTAGTCTGATGACTACAGCTTCATTGCGCTGCAATTTGTTAACTCATGTAAATACTTGAGTGTATAAATTTGTAGGGGTATGAAATGGAACGATCACATAAGCACATTTGTAGGTAAAGCGCGTGCGGTTCATTGGTACAATACTGGGGAATTGCAATCAGTACCAGATAGGACGATCAGGGCATATTGAACTTAAACAGAAAAGGGCAGTAAAGAATGCTCACAGGTTTGTTTGACACATAGAATGTCACGAAGGTGTTCAGAGAACTGAACTAACGGACAGTTGATGATAGACACAGACCATCCCGTGGAAGAGCAAAGTATCGCGAGGAGACCAACTTAGAAAGTTTCTAGAACCGACGTTACATGATGAATGTAGGAATGTACTGAAACCGCCTACGTATCGTAACTGTAGGTAGCGTGGAGACCAGATTAGACTAAGCACAGCACGCACAGAGGCTTTTAAGCGTCACATTTCGCACGCTCCATACACCAGTGGAGTGGGAATAAGTCCTGATAACTGGTATAATGGCAAGTTCCATCTGCCATGCACTTCACGGTCGTTTGTAGAGTACAAATTATAAGCTGCCTATTTTTTGTTTAAATTTGGATTACAAGAAAATGGGCGTCTTTGAAAATGTCCTAAATAAGTCTCCTCTTCTTCACCACCACCACCACCACCACCACCACCATTATCATAATGAGTGTTGTGCCCTAGGACAGGTCTTCACATGTGCCTGTACATGCCGTCCCATCATTTGTTTCCCTCTTGTTTTCTCACAACTATTTTCTGTACTTACGCAGTCCACCACCTAGTATGTTCTGCGTCTTCTTCTTCTTTTTCTTCTTCTTCCATTCACTATTCCCTCCATACCATCCATCAATAAACAATCTCTTCTCATTCAGTGTCAATGCCAATTGTGTTTCCTCATCCTGCTACCTTTAAAATTTCTCTCTGTTCTCCCACTCAACACCACCTAATTTCTCACTGTGCCTGCCTATTTTATCCCCAATCAACGCACCCACATGAAAGCCTCCTGATATGAAATGTCTCGTTGGTAATTGCTATACGTGTTTTCACCTCCTTATTACTTCCAATGTCGTCCATAATAGCGCGTCGCAGTTATCTAATTGGTTCAAATGGCTCTGAGCACTGTGGGACGTAACATCTGTGGTCATCAGCCCCTAGAACCTAGAACTACCTAAACCTAACTAAACTAAGGACATCACACACATCCATGCCCGAGGCAGGATTCGAACCTGCGACCGTAGCGGTCACGCAGTTCCAGACTGAAGCGCCTAGAACTGCATGGCCACTAAGGCCGGCAGTTACCTAAAAACACTAAATTGTTCTCTATCTTCCTGCCTAACATTATAGTTGTTCTTAGTTTTCTTGCACTTACCACCGGACACTTTGCCTTTTTCTTATTGTTTCTCATTCCAATTTACTCATGTCTCTTGTTTAATTCTTTTAACATTTCAGTCATACTTCTTTCGCCCTCTGCCAATAACACCACATGATCCGCGAGACTAATTCATTCTGTTCTCCTAACAACAATCCGGTCCCCTCTATTTCGTTTCAAACGTTTTTGAATGACCTGCTCCAAATATATTTACACACTAAGGAAAATAAACGTATCCCGCAGGAATTACCCCAGTGCGATGGATTCCGATACACGTGATGTACGTGTAGGAGCAAATGAATGATTACAGTTGCAGAAAAACTGGATGATTAATTCAAGAGAAAGAGCTTCACCAGTTGATAAGTCGATAACGTGTTGGTCCATCTGGCCTTTACGCGGGCAGTTATTCGGTTTCACATTGACTGAAAAAGTTAGTGGATGACCTCCTGACTGATATCGTACCAAATGCAGATCAGTTGGTTCGTTACATCTTCAAAATCGCGACCTGGTTTAAAGAACCTGCCCATTGTGCTCCAAACGTTCAAAATTGGTGAGAGACATGGCAATCTTGCTGAGGACTGTATTGTCTGGCATGTTCAAAAACAAACACGTTGATACTATCTCCGTGTGTGGTGCGTAAATTGTTGGCAGGCACCTCACTTAGTGTCCCGAGCAGAGTTCAAGCCGCCATAGAGACAAAGGGTGGACACACTGCATATTAATGTCCACTAATAGGTGTCTGTACACTTACTGATAGGATAGTGTATTTCGAAATGTTAGCAGAGGCCAGAAGTTGGAGCATTTGGCTTTCCACGTAAAGCTTACGTGGGGCGAGTCGTCGTATCTCTAGAAAGAGACAACCCTGGCAACACTAGTTGAAAGTGTCCTTCAAACTAGCCGTGCTGCGCTCTCTACCTCCGGTTATTCTCGTGGCCGTCAGAGCTGCCGCAGCCAAGACGACCCTGGGTAAACGCTGCGGACGTCTGCAGTCGCGCCTCACGATCTGTCACGAATTATGGAATGTATTCGCAGATACCAATTGTCATACGACAACGGCTGTACAATTTACTGCAAACGTACAGGATGTTCCGAAATTCCCGTCACTAACCGCTAGAACTTGTAGAGGGGACTGAGTACATAATACTCGTATTTTAAATTGTAACCCGTCTCCGGAGACGTACCATACACTAGAACCATTTTAAAACATGTTGGTAACGGTGTCACTTTGACAAGTAATTTGTTACACTGAAGAGCCATAGAAATATCGTTTATGGCCACCACGAGCACGCAGAAGTGCATCAACACGCCGTGGCATGGACTCTACTAATGGCTGAAGTCGCGCAGGAGGAAACTGACATCATGAATCCTGCAGAGCTGCCCATAAATCCGTAAGAGTACGAGGGAGTAGAGATCTCCTCTGATCCACTCGTTGTAAGGCATCCCAGATATTCTCGATAATGCTATACAATTTATTGGAATCGTACAGGATGTTTGGGGAGTTTGGTGGCCAGCGGAAGTGTTTAACCTCGGAAGAGTGTTCCTGCAGCCACTCTGTAGCAATTGTGGTTGTCTGGGGTGTCGCATTGTCCTGCTGGAATTACCCACATCCGTCGGAATTCACAATGGACATGAGTGGATGCAGGTGATCAGACAGGATGCTTACGCCCGTGTCACCAGTCAGAGTTGTATCTAGACGTATCAGGGGTCCCACATCACTCCAAATGCACACGCCATACAACGTCACAGAGCCTCCACCAGCTTCAACAGTCCCCAGCTGACGTGCGGGGTCCATGGAGTCATGATGTTGTCTTCATACCCGTACATGTCCATACTCTATATACATTTTGAAGTGAGACTCGTCCAACCAGGCAATATGTTTCCAGTCATCAACAGTCCAATGTTCGTACCGATGGGCCCAAATGAGGCGTAAAGCATTTTACAGCTCATGTGTACTGGACATTGTTTTCTTCTTTCGGTCCATACTACCACCTCGGAAAGTTTCCTGCCCTACATCTTAGCTACTTCTTTCGGTCCATACTACCACCTCTGAAAGTTTCCTGCCCTACATCTTAGCTACAACACTACCGGTACATACTGTCAGATGTAACAGGAATGTCTTCTCTTCTAATTTTCCGTTATAGGGACATAACCTCAAATTGGTAATATCTTCATTGGATCTCCGTGTATACACACATTTTACAGACTCCAGCGCCTGTAACAAATACGAGGGCTATCCACAAAGTACATTACGTTTTGGAATTAAAAATAAATAAAATATTGAAAGTTTTTTTATTATATGCAGATGAAAGCCATACTTAAATACTACTTTTCTACATAGTTGCCATTTAAATTAAGGCACTTATCGTAGCGATGGACGAGCTTGGAAATTCCTTCGTCGTAAAATTCGGCCGCCTGCGCCTTCAACCACGGGGTTACCTCCTTTGGGACAGAAAAGGTGTGATTGTTGTGGATTTCCTGGAAAGAGGCACTACAATAAACTCTCAAAGGTATTGCCAAACTCTGCACTACCTCAGAAGAGCAATACAAAACAAGCGCAGGGGAAAGTTGGGCTCAAATATCTTGCAGATACACGACAACGCCCGGGCCCACACCGCAAATGCCACTCGTGAAGTTCTCGAATCTTTCAAGTGGGAGTTGTTTCCTCATCCGCCGTACAGTCCCGACCTGGCACCGAGCGACTTCCACTTACTCCCAGCAATGAAAAAGTGGTTGGCTATGCAGCGTTTTGATGACGACGCACAGCTTCAAGAAGAGGTAACCACGTGGTTGAAGGCGCAGGCGGCCGAATTTTACGACGAAGGAATTTCCAAGCTCGTCCATCGCTACGATAAGTGCCTTAATTTAAATGGCAACTATGTAGAAACGTAGTATTAAAGTATGGCTTTCATCTGTATATCATACAAAAAATTTCCAATACTTAATTTATTTTTAATTTCAATACGTAGTGTACTTTGTGGATAGCCCTCGTATACTCTGTTTCCAGACATCGAGTCCTATGTAAAACTTCATCACCTAGGTACCCTCTACAGACTCGATACGTGTGCAGCATGACGTGTGAATCATTTTGTATGCAGAGTGAATAACATGGGAGAATTGCCTAGAACCACCCCCCCACACACACTTTCTCTCTCTCTCTCTCTCTCTCACTCACTCTCTCTCACTCACTTCTCAACTATCAACTACCAGCTTGCTTTTAAGTCTTACACCTGCTGTCTGATTATTTTCCTCTAGCTCGTCTTCTCTAATGTGTTCCATTGCTCTGTAAATATTTTGGATCAGTATTTTCAGCCAGGACGTATGAAAGTGATGGTTCGCTAGTATTCTCACTTATCACTATTTGCCTTATTTGGTATTGGTGTTATTTTTTTCGTTTAGTATGAAGATTTAGCAGTCACGTCAGTTAGCATAGATGTTGAGGAGTGAAGCAGCGAACGCCGACAGAGTGAGTTCTCGCCGGTGTTGATAGAGCCTTCTGGTAGCGAAGCCCTGCACTATAGACAACTGAGGGACTAGTAGCGACACCTAGCAGCGACGTGATAACTGACTGTGTGAGGGAGTATTAGCGACACCTAGCAGCGAAGTGATAACTGAGTTTGTGAGGGACTAGTAGCGACGCCTAGCAGCGAACTGATAACTGAGTGTGTGAGGGACTAGTAGTAACACCTAGCAGTGAGGTGATGAACCGCAAAATGGCCGCGAAAATTGAGTGACTTAAATGTCTAGTTGCTGTTTATTTCTTCCTTCTGTTCTCGTAACATATAATGCAAACTACATCTCCAGCGACATTAATGTACACAGCATGTTACATTCATCATTCCCTCTTTGTAACTTAGTATTACTAAAAGTTTTGTCTACACTTTTAAGCATTAAAAATGGATATGTGGCTCGGAATTTAATAGCAAAAGAAACAGCCATACTAACAGACAGTCTCTCTCTCTCTCCCCCCTCTCTCTCTCTCTCTCTCTCTCATTACCAAAAATACGAAATTTAGGTTCAATTTCCTCTGCGCAATGAGGTGTCGGGGCTACTGTTACATTAAATGGTACCAAAATAATCGCACGGTATTGTGGGTTAAAGAATTTTGAACAGCAAGGGGAACTGTAAGTAAGTTTCTTGCAATGCAACGTTAGTGATATAATAGTACAGCAATAATAGACGGTTGTCATCCCTTTTTCTTATTTTACAATTTCACTCATCACTGATGGCAAACGCCTTGCAGAGAAGGTAACATTCTGCATCTGCGGCTACGGCCTTTACCATCTCTTTCATTCAACTAGACTTAACCTGTAGAGGTAGTAATTAATTTCTTTTCCGATCCACAAGATACTTTTACAAAAAGTAGAGGCAGAGAGGTTGTCATATAACTAATAATCGAAATATTATATGAAATATATGGACGTGTTAGTAAAATCGCCAAGAAATTCCTCTTATTAATGTTAAGTGTTATCTGTTTGATTCAGCATTCAGCTCACATAAAACCACGAGAAATATCGTTTTTCATACAAAAAAAAAAGAGTTTAGCTCATTAGTGACCTGTGTCATATCAAACATCCCATTTTGACACTAGAATAATTTGAGAAAAAAAGAAGACCTGGGTTCGTTTTTGAAAATTAATTTAGTGAAAACAATGTATTTTTGAAAGGTATTGTCAACTGTTACGAAACAATTTCTTATACAGAATTTATTTATCACATAGTCAATCATGATACTAAAAAGGACACATTGTTGGCTTGTGTGTTGCTATTGATATAATATTTTGCATTTTCTTGTGACTTTGAAATAATTACTGCTGTTTCAGCACTGATAATGTGTGAAATAAAGTATGTAATATATGAATCAGTATGATAAACTTTTTTTTTTGAATATTGACTGTTAACTGCAAGAAAATGGCAGATGTTTGGGTATTTACCTCCGCAGTATTCAGTACACGAATGAAAACAAAATCTTTTATTTATTTTTTATGTAAGGTTTTTATTTCATAGTTGTAATCCTACAAATATTAATGATACCATGCAGTTTCGTTTGATACTGAGATATAATAAGTACCTTAAAATATATGTAGATGAAGTCTGGTGAAGAAAGTGTGTGAATTAAAATGTTTGCAGCAGCATAATCAGGCTTAGTTTGTAGTGAGGGAGTGAGCACGTGGGATCCGAAGCACGGACCCCACGGGGGTACCCGGCATGCGCCACATGCCAGGGCAGAGGTGGAGGCTAGTGTTCGGAAATCTGAAAATTCCAGCGCCGGCCGGGGATAGAACCCCGGCCCGGCTGGGGCGAATAGCCCCAGCCGAGGCGCTAGAACGTTCCAGTCCCCTTACCACTAGACCACCGAGGACCCCGACTGTTTCCTGCTCTGGAGTCCAGCTAGTGGTCGTAGAGCACGTCCTGCTGTCCTCCGTGTTTACACCGAGGCAGCAGTAGCATGGTATAACAGGAAGTGTTTACCTGCGTCCGCTGGATGTCCACTTAGCGTACGACTTATTTACCTAGCTGAAGTTCGAGTCGCTATAATGTCCTTAGTTGCATTATAATTAAACTTCCTGGCAGATTAAAACTGTGTGCCCGACCGAGACTCGAACTCGGGACCTTTGCCTTTCGCGTGCAAGTGCTCTATCATATCAGCGCACACTCCGCTGCAGAGTGAAAATCTCATTCTGGAAACATCCTCCAGGCTGCGGCTAAGCCATGTCTCCGCTATATCCTTTCTTTCAGGAGTGCTAGTTCTGCAAGGTTCGCAGAAGAGCTTCTGTAAAGTTTGGAAGGTAGGAGACGAGATACTGGCAGAAGTGAAGCTGTGAGACCGGGCGTGAGTCGTGCTTCGGTAGCTCAGTTGGTAGAGCACTTGCCCGCGAAAGGCAAAGGTCCCGAGTTCGAGTCTCGGTCGGGCACACAGTTTTAATCTGCCAGGAAGTTTCATATCAGCGCACACTCCGCTGCAGAGTGAAAATCTCATTCTGCATTATAATTATTAGCGGGGACCGAAAATAGGCCTATGCAGTTACACGCAGTCGAGTCTCATTATTTGAACCTCTGTAATTCGGTCGTGTTGTCAAGAACCTTGTAAGAACTTCTATTTATCGAAGAAACCGCATGTGTTCGGTACATTCCATAAACGGAAGCGACTGTCGTAACAGACAGCCCCGTAAACATTTTGTAACGAAGTGTCAGCCGGTACGTAATACTTGATATCTGGAATTGTTTTATCGGTTATTAAGATAATCGTTTCACCGCTATACACTTCGAAAAATTCCCGTTTTTTCTCAATAAAGCATAAGCACAGTACATAAATCCGTCGCGAAAATGACATCGAAGAAGTACAAGTGTTCGAGTACCAGAGAAAACAAGTGGGTCCTTGAAGGTGTGGAACGGAGAGCAGAACAAAAATAAGATGTAACGTTTCGGGATTCCCTCATACTCGCAGTAGACAATCCAGAAGCAGGAAGATCAGTTTGATGACGTTTCATGAGGAGCGAGGAATATATTCACTCTCAAATAACTACTGTACGAGATGCCTCGCCGCCTCTTGAAGGGTGTCATGGGATTCTGCGGCTGTGTGACTTGGCGACCCGTGAGTCAACGCGTTGTTTCTGACCACATACATTTTAGCTGCGGGTTCTCCGACCTGCAAAGGAAGCCGCGACCATGGGGAGGCTCTGCCTGTGGTTTTTGTAATAAGAACGCCCCTTCACATTTTATCTAGGCTGAAGACTGTCTATAGTGCATAGCCGTGTTTTAAAAAATATTATTTTTTTTACCTTTTCCATTCTACAACATTACTTCCTGTCTTATTTTACGAACTTTTCGTAGGAATGTCGTAAATTTTAAACGTCTTAAATCCACCGAGTCATTATGTGTTCTAAAAATATCTTTTAACTCTTTTTCAACACATACGTATCTTTTACCTCTTTCAATGAAGAGGCTGACCAATGGATCTTTTTTTTTTTTAGTTTCAGGTATTGATTTTATTGCATTCTCCTTCAGCGTATTGATCAGAATTTGTAGGTTCAGATACCTTGGCTATGCCAAACTTGGACAGCATTCATGGTCCTGTGCATCGAATTGATGACGGTAGATAGCTGACCGAAATCACTTGGAAATAAATTCTCTGAACGCAGATAACTTTGATACAGTTGTTTTAGGTATCGAGGTATTACCTAACGCAACTGAAGCCAAGTTAAGAGTGAATTTATTTCGAAATAATTTCGGTCGACTGTCTGTCTTCACCAATTCCACATTTCAGATGGTGTACTAGGATTTTCCATCTATTGACTGACTATATAGTCTACGAATTCATGATATTTTCGCCACTGGGCATTTGCTACGTTGTTACCATCCATGCATCATCAAGGCAGTCCGGTGAAAGATGTGCTTTACAGCATACATGCGGCAAGACAATCGAACTACTTCCTCATCCCTGTATTTCTCCACTAATCCCAGTTCTTGTATGTCTTCCAGAGACATTGCTTGAAATGAAAATTACAACTGGAAATAGATGTCACGGAGAACACTGTTTCCATAGCTTAATTTGCAGCCATTTCGAAGTCTAGCACTGCAGTTTTAAATGACAACCCAGTTATGACATTTCTCGGTTCAGAAAAAAATATTTCACAATTATTTTGACTTTCCTCTGGTAAAAAAGCTAGTCTTCCGTGCTTCCGATATCAACATGCAATGGTGTACAGTTGCTGCAGTTTTTTATAACAACTCTGAAATATCCCTCATAAGAAGAGATTTATTTTCACACATTTTCTCCCCTTCTTCGTAACTGATCACCTGGATTGATTTGTCGGGAAAAGATTTATTATCTATTTTGAAAAAAAACTTCAGTCACCTTCAAAATCTCTTCGCGCAGCTGAATCCCTGAATTAGTGCCATGGTTATGGGAGATCCCAGTAGCTTGCCTTACACAGTGCAGTCTTTCTCATAATTCGTCATACTTGCGACGCAATCTAAACCTTTATCTCGCAAATCTTGAAATTGCTCTTTAAACCTTCGGAAAACAGGCACTGTCTCCTCTCCGCAGACTCTTTTCCAGCAGTTATGCATTCGTTTCTCAATCTCCACATCTGTTTAGTCAGGTTGGGCGAGGAACTTACTGTTCAGCCGTGATTCTACCATTTACAATTTTTAAACCGCCGCTGCTCCTATTTCGTTCGGAGCTAATGCACAGGCAATTCGTATACATTTTCGGTGCTCCTGGTACCGGTTACCTTCCTTTCCCCTTTCTGTTTCCTTTTCCTTTCCTTTTTCCAACTACACGGACCAGTGACATTATCATCATCACTGCCTGTGTCCGACGTCAATGTGCAATAACCACTCACAGACAGCAGGTGGCAGCACTAGCATTGTAGGATATGCGTAACGCGGAAACTCAACGATTTATGTGACATCCAAAAGGACGTGATCATTGCCTTTCGGGCCACGGGTGGATGCATTTTCGAAACGGCGAAGTTCGTAAAATGTTGGCTCGTTGCCATATTTAAAGCATTCCGCGCAAGGCACTGTCGAGAACCGACGCTGTGGCCGTTGTGGTGCCCCACGGGCCACAGACGACAGGAGTTAAAGAAGGTCGCAGGTGAATAACGTGCAACTGTTGGGCAACTGACCACGCACGTGAACCGAGGGGCTACCGACAGTGTCTCCTCAAAGACCACTCAGCGAAAAATGCTGTGTATGGGTCACCACAGCAGACGCCTCGTCCATACACCTATGCTGACTGGTGTTCATCGGCGACGAAGGCTGGAATTTCCACGCCAGTTCTGCGACTGGGCGTCCACTGCACGGTGACAAGCGGGCTTTTCAAGTGACAGTTAGACGTTGGCGTGTAGGGCGTGATTCACCTGAATGTGAACACCCTGCCGCAGTCGACGGCAGGGTTAAGACAGGAGGAAGGTTCGTTATGGTCTCAGAAACGTTATCGTGACACTCCCGACGTGATCTCGTCGTTCTGGAAGGCACAGTGGATGAGCAGAAATATCTGTCGGAACCGTTGCCACACCTACATCGAGTTTGTTTTCCCTCGGAATCCACCAGCAGAACAACTGAATGTGTGACACAGCTTGCAGTGTACGTGCGTGGTGTGAAAAGCACCAGGATGAGTTTGCTGTACTCCACCGACCACCAGGCTTAACGGAATCGAGAATATGTGGGACCACCTGGCTCAGGCTGTTCGTGTCCTGGGTCCTCAACCGACAACGTAGCGCAGCTGACTGAGGGACCGGCGTCGGCATGGCTCAGTACCTCACTGCCTCCTGCACGTTTCTCAGTTGTCCGCGCTTCGCGTTAATTGTATCCTCCTACAGTGACTCAATGACGACACTCTCCCGTACACGACAGCATCATCAACAGCCGCAGATTGCTGTTCACTCTGCCTGTCACATCATTTATGTCTATACAGAATGACAGCTGTCTGTTACACTCCTGACGATACCCTTGTCTCTGATCAACGCTCGCCATCGAGAACGTACTGGTATCTGTTGTAGTCTTTGAGCCACTCACATATCTGGGAAACTACTCCGTATGCTCATACGAGGCCCTTCGTTAACAGTGTGCAGTGGAACACCGTGTCAAAGGCTTTTCTCAAATCTAGGAGAGTGCAATCTGCCTGGCACCCTTCATCCGTGGTTCGCAGTATATAATGTGCGAAAAGGTCAAGCTGGGTTTCACACCAGCTTTCTAAAACCGTGCTGATTTATGGACATAAGCTTTTCGGTATCTAGGAAATTTATTTTAATGAGATTCAGAATACGTTCTAGAATTCTGAAGAAAATCGATGTCAAGGACACTGGTGTGTAATTATGCACATCCTTTCTTTTCCTCTTCTAGTACACGAGTGTCACCTGCGATTTTTTAACTGCCTTAAGTAGGACCCGTTACAGGTGTAATATTCAGAAGGCTAATATATATTGATCTCGTTATATACAGGTGCCACTTGCTCTTTTCCCAGTCGTTTGCGAAATACTGCTGGGCAAGAGATAGGCGATAAATGCGAATGAAGTAAATAAAACGGAAATTGTTTTAACCTCCTCGCTGTCGCTGAATCCTTTCAACGCGATGCGTCCTTGAGGGGTTCAGACAGGTAGCAATAAATGCTCTACAAATGAGGTTGACTTTGGAAGTTTTTCTTATGAGTTAATTACACTGCAGACAGCTTCCATTCTGCATAATATCAGCAATATGAAAATGAAAATTCACGGAAGTCAAATCTGGACTGTAGGGACGATGAAGTAGCGTCTCCCAATCCATTATGGTTTCGTTTTCCTTCCAGTGGTTTCTTGGATCAGCTGCGCTGTGTGTGGGCGAGCATTCTTGTGCAATAATATCACGTCTTTTCTTTGACATTGGCGACCCTTTCCTCTCATCACTGGCTTTACTTTGCTCATCAGTATGTGTGAGTGGTCAGCGCTGCATCCTGTACGCTGATCTTCCAAATAATCACCAAAATACGACAACTGTGGCATCCAAATGATGGTCATTATCACTTTCCTCGCTGATGCTCGAGTTTAGAATTTCTTTCGGACAGGTGAGCTGGTGTGCTTCCATTTCACGCTTTGTCTTTTCGAGTCGTGTTCGCCATTTTCAACGAAAGTTTAATCACACGTTAAAATCTCGGTCAGAAAAGGTTGACCTTCACATTAATAGCACTCTTTGTTTTCTTGTGTTGTTGTGTGAATTCTTGCGGGACCCACGTTGGACTTGTTTCGCTGTACTTGAGCATGTCACTGACAACGTTACGAACTGTGCCACTACCTATTGCAGCTATTTTGCTATTCAGTTCTGCTGCAACACGTCGGGCATCAGGAGTAATGTCGTCAGGGCCGGCTTTAACCGAAGGAGGAGACACTTCAATTGGCCGGCCACGGCGTTTTTCATTCGTCACTCAAGTTCGATTGTTTTTCAACTGTCCTACGTATTTATCGAAAATTTCCGTCGTTCGCACAGCTTCGACCATACTGAAAAATCGTTAGGGAAAATATTTTGGCCGTTTTCCACCTTCTGGATAGGAAAACGCATCGCTGAACGTTGCTCAATTAATGTGGAAACTTTAACCGGACACGTCATTGTCACTTGCAACATTAAGGTTATAAATAAAACAGTTTTTTGTTTGTGAGCCGCTCTCAGCTCATCTCAGTCATGCCAACCTAAAGTCATGAAACTACAAAAATTTTTCCTACAAACTATTCGACTTCATCAATTTGCCTTTGCAGGGGAAAGTAAGGAAGGAGTATGCACTTAGTATTTTATCGGTCATTTCTAGTTGATGAGAAAGTTAAAATAAACAAATGGCAAACCATTGCTCATTTATTTGAGAACAACATTTATCAGATACAGCTGAGTAACTTTTAACCGAAACCTTAAATGTCATTATATATATGACACTGCTCGTTCGTACTCGTAGCCGCATCGTCTTGTAAGAGTACGCACTAACACCAATAACAAGAAAATGCACCATGATCTTCATAAACTGTGCCATTGTTGGGAGCAGTTATCACACTTAATACAGTCTTCCGTGACATACTCCTTTTAGTCTTCATCACACCTTGGGCATGAAGTTGGAATAATAGAAAATTGTGAAGGTGATTCGATAAACCCTATGCCAGACACTTAGATGTGATTTGCAGAATATCCATGTGGGTGTAGATCCCTCCTTGGATTGTGCCCTGGTTGTTGCTGAAGATGATGGCGCAGTTTAATCCAGATTAGCCGCAGAGATTCTACGTTGTTCGTTACTGATATTTTGTCCCTTCTTGGTTTAGTTTGTTTTTCTAACAATGCATTTTTGTACGTAGACTCAAACTGAATTTCGGATGTTTTTGCAGCTTGCTTTAGATGTTCGCAATCCTAAAATTGTGCACTTCACAAAACGAAAGAACATAGTATCCTACGACTACAACATCAATAACTCTCATTTTCGATCGGTCAACTTACACAAATACCTCGCTTTAACACATTGTAAAGATACAAAATGGAAGCAGGACTGGATAAAACTCAAGACGCGTTCATAGGATTTGTAGACCTGGAAAAGCGTTCGACAATGTAAAATGGTGCAAGATCGAAGACGGGTAATATATTCGTACAAGACCCAAGAGGAAATAAGAGTGGAAGACCAAGAACGAAGTGCACGGATTAAAAAGGGAGTAAGACATTGTTATATTCATTAACCTATACTGTTCAATGTGTGCTTCAAAGAAGCAATGAAGAAAATAAGAGAGAGGTTCAAGATTCAGACTGAAATACGGGGTGAAAGGATATCAGTGACAAGGTTTGCTGATAATATTATCGTCCTCAGTGAAAGTGAATTACTACAGGATCTGATGAATGAAATATACGATATAATGAGTGTAGAATTTGCGGTGAGAGTAAATCAAAGACAAAAGTGATGAGATGAAGCATAAACGGGAGCAGCGAGTATCTTAACATTGGTGATAACGAATTATGAAATGGAACCATCACATTGCCTCAGTCAAAGGTAAAGATGGTGGCTGATTGTTCTAGGCGCGCAGTCCGGAACCGCGCGACTGCTACGGTCGCAGGTTCGAATCCTGCCTCCGGCATGGATGTGTGTGATGTCCTTAGGTTAGTTAGGTTTAAGTAGTTCTAAGTTCTAGGGGACTGATGTCCACAGCTGTTAAGTCCCATAGTGCTCAGAGCCATTTCAACCATTTTTGGTGGCGGACTGTAATTCATTGTTAGAATTAAAGGGAAATATAATCAGTGCACAAAGATTATATTTTTCGAACTATTGGTGTGACCCATACTCTAATATTGCTCCAGTGTGTGGGACCTGTCCCATATACGACTAGCAAGGGATGTTGAACTGTTCATAAGAAAGTCAGCACTAATGGTTACAGGTTTGTTTGGCCCACAGGAGAATGTAACAGAGATGCTGAAGAAATTGACGGGTGCCTGAAGATACACGTAAGCTATCCCGAGAAAGCCTACTTGCAAAATTTCTGGAACATACCCTAAATTTTGAATATCCGAGATGTGTTTAAAAAAATTTCGGAACATTCGTAATTTCGCCCCAATGGCGTGTTAGGGCGAAATGCAGTTGACATCCCTGCACACGCGTGTGCCTAATGTGTAACTGCGGAAAGTTTCATTGTTGTATGTCTGCTAGCTTATTGTTCAGTGCTGTATTGAGTAGAACGTAGTGTCGCACAGTTGGCGAACTTCGAGAGGGGATAGTTAGAGGAGCAATGCGCCTGAAATAAATTTTGCGTGAAACTCAAGAAATCCGCCGCTCGGGGTAGCCGCGCAGTCTGAGGGGCCTTGCCACGGTTCGTGCGGCTGCCCCCCGCCCGAGGCTAGAGTCCTCCCTCGGGCATGGGTGTGTGTAAGTGGTGCAAGCCTAGGGACTGATGATGACCTCAGCAGTTTGGCTCCATAGGAACTTAAAAGCTAAACCAAGATCACTTTTACAGAGACACACCAAATGATGCAAGTTGCTCATTTATGGCATGCGCATTGGTCGGCACTTCCCCGTAATAAATTGCGGGAAGTGAAAGCCCTTCCTTGCGCTTGGACCTCTTCCTCCCGAACGCGTCGTCGGGAGGAGGTAATTTTAGCTAGACTCCGGATAGGGCACTGTCGTTTTAGCCATCGACATCTTTTAAGCGGCGATCCTCCCCCACTCTGTCCCCACTGCTCTCAGCTGTGGACGGTAAGACACCTTTTAATTGAATGCCCCTATTTTAATCCGTTACGCTCCCGTCTACAGCTATCGCCTGATTTATCGTCGATTTTAGCAGATGACACGCGCTCAGCCGACCGCGTTCTCCAGTTTATTAGTGACAGTGAAATGACGTCAGTCATTTGAAGCTTTTTTTTGGGGACAACCACCCCCTTTCTGTAGCAGATTTTTAAGCATTCTTCTACTTTTAGTTTCTTCGATTTTCTGACTTTGTTCCCATTGCTGCTGGTTTTCAATTTCGGTTTTTTACTGTCTTAAGTCACGGGCTGGGCGCTAATGACCATAGAAGTTTTGCGTCCTAAAACCACAAACCAAAAAAAAAAAAACACCAAATGATGCAGGAAGCCTATGGTGATGAGTGCTTAAGCCGTACTCGGTGCTACGGATGGTTCACAGGGTTTAAAAAAGGGCGGACGAAAGTTAAAGACGACCCTCGTTCAGGACGTCCTTCGACTTCTGCCAACAACGCTTGTGTCAGGAACGTCAATGAAACTGTGCGTGCTGAACTAAGACTGACTGTCCGAGAGATTGCAGAAGAATGTAACATTGCAGTTGGATCGTGAAATCCTAATACAGCCTCTTGGAATGTATCGTGTTGCCGCCAAGTTCGTGCCACGGCTCATGAGTCAAGAGCAGAATGACCTCCGCCTCGCAATCTGAGAAGAGCTCTAGGATCACCAAAATGAGAACGAGATGCTCCTTAAGAAAATTACAACTGGTGATGAGACGTGGGTCTGCAGTTATGACGTTGAGAACAAGGTTCAGTCTTCACAATGGGTAGGGAAATGTTCTCAATGATCAAAAAATAAAAAGCTTGTCAGGTCAGCTTGGCCCTTGCAGACTTTTTTTATTTCCAAAGTTGAAAACCAAGTTGAGAGGACGAAGATTTGTAACGATAGACGCGCGGTCCAGCGAAAGGCGAACCAAGTCTGCTCCCGGAAGTGGAAACTGTGTTGGGAGCGGTGTTTCAGTCGTGGGGCAGATCATATACAAATAAGTGAAGGTAAGCTTAGAAAAGTTCATGAATTTTTTGAACAGACCTCGTAGACGAAAGGTAGTGAATACTGGCAAGCGGTCTGCAAATGTTCGTACGGTTGCGTTCGCTTTCATTCGCTGCTGTGGAAACTGGGCTTAATAATAATATTCCCGTTGTGAGATGTAATTGGCAACTCTGTAAACGCTGAGCTGTGCGCCGCTTACAGCCCAGGCAAAATTATTCTCGGAGGGACACATCATTATCTCCTTCGTGCCTGAAGTTGCTTCGGCCAAACTCCAACTCAATTGCCAGGCCGATAGTTCGTTATCCTACTCCTCTGCAAGTAACACTTCGTCTGAAACCATATGTACGGTAATGTAGGTTAAGACACTGCAGCCACTCATAATGGTGGGTCCACGTTTGCGAGTAACTGACGAGAAAATAAATTCTGAATTTTGTGTGACACTCGGTAGCATTAAGAAAGCTGAGTGACATTAGTTGGTTGTGAGGTGTAATGTAAAGGATAATAGCTTCACATGTTGTGTTCGGATACCAAGATTTAAAAGCCTGAAGTCTTCTATTGCAGAAGTAAGGAGCGCAACAATCAAGTGATTTATGAACAGTAAGTTCACACATTTTTGCTCGGTTGATTTTAAATGAGGTTGCAATGTGCAGGTCAAGCAAGTGCCGTACTGTAGAGAGGTCGAGCAAGAGGAGCGTTTTGTAACATGTGTTTATCCTTATTTTGGATAGTTTGCTTTCTTATCTGAGAAGTAGTTGTGGGTAGCACTTGAAATGCATCACGACTAACTAAATACCCTCCATCTCTCATGATTTTAAAAATAAAAGTGTTCCCAGAAAAGTTGTTCACTCTACAGTTTATTTATGTGCCAAAGTTAGTGATAATGTGGGGGAGGGGGAGGGAAGGCCACAGACGGCAGGGAGGGGGGGGGGGTAGGGCAGGGGCTACTGGCAAATGTCTGATTGCACTCAGGAGCAATGGTCTAAGAAAGGCTGGGAACCACTGTTCAAGTGCCTGTGAATGTGTACTGAACCCAAATGTGGAAAACTGCAACAATTCGCTTTTTGCATTTTTTTAATTCGAGTTAACTAGTTTTGGAGTCGTTTCAGGATCATCTTCAAATATGGCACACCGAATTCTCGTCTTTATTCCTTTAGAGTGAATCTGGGTACTGGCTCTCTGACAAGAAGACAGAGAACTCTTTATCTATCGCCATGAGTGGCAGTTACACGGCGACATGTATCGGGAAACAAAACCTCCTACTTAGTGGCAGCGTGGGCGGTATTGCAGTTAATATCCATCTGGCAACTTGCGTTTTAGTTGTCTGTTGGCCACTGGTCAATCTCTTTTCATTTTAAATATAAATACGAATTGTCACTATACATCACCAGCATAACGTTTACTACAGATGTACATTACAAAGATCTTCACTTAAAAATACAGCATACTTTCCTCGGAAACAATTTCTTTGATTTTTGTGCGTATAACTCGACGGCGTGCTGAGAAGATAATGACTCGGTCTGTTTTATTTGATAAAGTCAGTAAAATTCTACATCTTTACTATGGATATCTGCTGCCCCCTGCTGCTAGAGGGCTCCGATTTTGCGTAACATAGCGGTGTGTGACGTGACTATGCTGGTGGGTGAGAAAGAGCTCACAAAACTAAAAGCACGAATTCGAGGACTTTGCCCGCACATGGAGAACACTCTCCTTAAGCACGATAGTGCCAAACTACACACGAGCGCTGCGGCGTCTGCAGCAATCCGACGTCCTTGGTTCACTGCCGTCGATCATCCTACACACAGTCTCGATTTTCGTCTTTGTGCAAAACTAAGAAAAACTTCGAGCACTACAATTGTTTCAAGCGGTGCAAGCAGAGGTAAGGTTGTGGCTCTGTTAACATAGTCAATATACTGTGACGGTATGAAGAAGATAGTATCTAGATGGGGAAATTGTGCTGGTTCCCAGGGTGAGTAAGTTGAGAAATAAATTTATAGACGTGAAGAATACAGATGTAGAATGTTAATGAAGTTTGTTTTATTTAAAAAGCGTTGCGAGTTTTCACATAAAAGATCCGTCGACATTACTTTCCAGTACGTCCTCGTACAATGGATGTCTGAGAAAATACGTACATTGATCAAAATAAATGTTGACATGAATGCTGTTAACAGCACTAGGTTCAAAAAATTTTAACTGTATGGCAATTGCAGATTAATTTTATTTGCAGCTAGCGCGATTATACGAGTGGAGGAGTATTAGATTTAATGGTGAGCATTTATGTAATTTTTAAGCATTGCCTGTATTGTCATTCTTCCTCTCTAAGTGCCTCGTCCTCCAATAACACTGCCGATCGGTAGCATGATCTCTTGTCCGTCCATGGTTTTTCAGAACATTGATTCAGTGCTGAACCCAAACTGCTGGTTTGAGTTATTTAGCGAGGATAATCGTGTGCGTCGTGGATCACGTATGCCATTAATCTTTCAAAAAAAAAAAAATGGTTCAAATGGCTCTGAGCACTATGGGACTTAACATCTGAGGTCATCATTTCCATAAAACTTAGAACTACTTAAACCTAACTAACCTAAGGACATCACACACACCCATGCCGAGGCAGGATTCAAACCTGTGACCGTAGCGGTCGCGTAGTTCCAGACTGAAGCGCATAGAACCGCTCGTCCACACGGGCCGGCCATTAATGTTTCCTTGAATTATTAATTTCAACAGGTTTTATTTATTGTTGCGGAATTGCGCTACTGAATGCTGTTGAGAATTTCTGCGTCTTCTTACCGCCATATATTTTACTATATCTGTCGATGGTATCCTTAATATTTTTCGATACGATCGCATTTCAAATGCCTAATACAGTCCATGACTCAGCTCCGTAGAGTAGGACACCGAACGTGTAACATCGAAGTAGTCGAGTGCGAATCCTAATGACTGGTCTGTAGGTTCTCAGCAGTCGCCGCGGACTAAATGACTTGGTGCATTGACTACAAGTTTCCTAGTAATTCTGGAGATTTTCCTTTGGACTAAGTACGAGGTCGTTCCTCGTTGCTTAGATCGTGCAGGTTTCTGTCCGTTTGTGTTACTATGGCTACACTACTAAATGTGTGTCCACCACCATATCAGTAGATATAACGAAACGGCGGCCCTCTTTCGTTATGTCTTACAAGGAGATTTCTCCAGCGGTAGAATCGACTTTTTGAAACCATGTATACGGTTATGTAAGTTAAGCACCCAAGTATCACACACTGCAGCCATTCATCCTGGTGAGTCGACGTTTGCGAGGAACTGACGAGAAAAGAAATTCGAAATTTTGTGTGAGACTCGATAGCATGAAGAAAGCCGAATGACATAAGTTGGTTGTGAGGGTAATGGAAAGGATACTAGCTTCACATGCATGAGGTTGTGGGTTCGAATCTCACCAGAGAAAGAAATCTGTTTTAGATGTTTATCGAAGTGACATTGATAATCATTTTCATTCAGTTGATGTAAATATATTTTTTTTCATTTTTCCTCCTCGGTCACGTGACTCAATAGTGATATGAACCTCTTCATTTGGTCTAATTTTTCTTCTTATCATCCCTTCTCCACTGGAAATATTTGTTGATGAACTTTTAATTATCTTCATGTATCAATTCCGATTTAATTTCTCCTATTTTTGTGACCCTTTATTTTCGTCTACGTTATTGTGTTCTTTGTATCGACTTCTCACTTTGCTTGAATTTTATTTTACTTATAAAACCTTCTCTCATTTAAATCTTCATCTACACTATTATTTCCATACTGCACAAGGAATTTAGGTTATGTTTTACATATTTGTATGTCGATTACCATGCAAGAAAAGGCACGTCTTGTAATGAAAAATACATTTTTCACACTAATGCACAGTCAATATAAATAGATTATTTCGTCTTTTGTTTTTTAATTAATATACCGGAGTTTTGAAATAATTGAATAGTCAAACAGACAGGTATAATAAAATACACATTCACAAAAATTCCGATTGGAAGAAGAATGATACAAAGAAAAATTGAACAAATGGAAAAGTTCATACGGTGCTTAAAACGATGTGACAAAGGAATAGAACGAAAGAAATTTCATTTAAACCAATAAATTGAGTAAAAATAGGCATCGAAGTCATTTCGATAAAGATTTAACAATAAAAGAAATTATTGCAGCTGACCAGGCATGGTTAAGCTTCTATCCTAACCATTATGACACGTAACCAGACTATGGAATACGACTTCCTTAACGCTATGTAGCATCACGCAAATTTCCGAAATCTTTTGCGTCAGTTACTTGCAAACGGAGGCCCACCTGGATGCAGGGTCTGATACGGGGAATCTTGTGTTACACTACCGCTTATTTGGTTTCAAAAAGTCGATCCCACCGCTGAAGAGCTCTCTTTGTTAGTTTTAAGAATAACAAACGGGACTTCTTGAAAGAACAGTAATGTCGCAGTCCAATAGAAACAACTAGCGGTGGCCCGTGCAAACTTGAAAAACGAGTCTAGCAAAGGCAAAGAAAAGTTAACTGTAGCAAGTAACTTGGCAACGCTACACACACGTTTAGACAACTGAACAACAACGACATAATAATAATAATAAGTTCACAGGAGAGCTTCTGTAAAGTTTCGAAGGTAGGTGACGAGGTACTGGCAAAGCTGTGAGGACGGGGCGTGGGTCGTGCTTGGGTAGCTCAGATGGTAGGTCCCGAGTTCGAGTCTCGGTCCGGCACCTAGTTTTAATCTGCCAGGAAGTTTCAATAATAATAATAATAGGTCCAGTCATATTAATGTGACCAACTCCTGTTTCGTGTAAATACTCATAGACGCCAGGTGATAGCATTAGTATCTGATAGCATTAGTAGGTGATAGCATTAGAAGGTGATAGCATTAGTAGGGGGTGAATGGGAGGGGGGGGAGGTGCGAGGCTGGAAACAGTGAAGTCGTTGTCATAAAGCCTAAAAGGGCCGATTTATGTGCCGTCCAACAGGGCATAATCGTTGGCTTTCTTCCCATGGGTAGAAGCATTTCCGAAACGGCAGAATCTGTAATCTTTTCAAATGCCACTGTATGTAAAGTAAACCGTGCGTGGCAAAATCTCGGTGTTCAAGTCCGGCTCCGAGGCAAGTGTGTTGGACTACGGGCAGTAGGGGACACAGGTGAGCGATAGCTGCAGATATGTGTGCTGGCGAATAGATGTGCAACTTTTGTGCAGCTGACTGCCCAGGCGAACCAAGGGCTGTCACCAATGATTCCTCAACAACGTATGGGCTTCCGCAGTAGGCACCTGGTTCCTGCACCCATGCTGACTGCTCTTCATTGGCGTTGAAAGCTTGCATTTGCACGCCGGTACCACAACTGAAAGTCCACTGAGTGCTACAGGTGGCCTCTCCATATTAATCACATTTTATGCTCCATCGGACAGATTTCCATTGGCGTGTAACGTCTGAAAGCAAACGCCCTGCAACCCTGAGGGAGCGTTATGGTGTGAGCAATGTTTTCGCGGCACTCCCTGGGCGATCTCGTTATTCTGAAAGGCACAATGGATCAACCCTAGAACGTACCTATCCTTGGAGACCATATCCACCCTTAGATGCACGTGTAACATAGCTCGCAGTGTATGTACGTGGTTCTGAAAGCTCTAGGATGAATGATACAAGACTACTGACAAATTTTTATGAGTAAATTTAAACGGGTATGGTAATATACATGGGGTGAATGAAAAGTACTGGCAGTTCGGTTATAATTCGTGCGAGACTTCATTGACTAAAATTCACTTTATTACATTTCCGTCTCGCGTCTCGATCACTTTCCACACCCACATGAAAGATGTCATACACTGTCAGTGCATCCATCTGTGATGATGTCTCGCTAGGACCGCCATAGGCTGTCTTATCATTTGCTGTAACGCGTGCCACGAAATACTTCGTTCATTTGGGCGATCAGGTCATATTTGGGGGGACTCTACAGGATGAATACGGTGATGTTGCAGTATGTCCCGCTGCCACATACGCGGAGCTCCTACACAGGGCTCGTCGTTTAGCGTCGTGCATTGTTGTGAAAGTTGGTGGAATGCAGCGCCGGAAGGAAAGATTGTTGCGCGCTCCGACCACGTGCCATTTCATTCTTGACCCGAGCACGTTTTTCGTGTTTCCCAAACATACTATTAAGGCACTTGAGCTAGCCTCTCCAACTTTGAGATAGTACACACCGCAAGTGACTCAGACACGACCTATGCCGCTGACTTTACTACTTCAGCCCACCATCTATCAGCAACAGAAAGCGTGCGTACCAAATGACTCACATCCTTCATGTTACGGCATTGTGTTGCTACTTTTTATCCAACACATGGAAAGACGCATGCGTGAGTACTTGTTATCTCCCATCTTGGTAGTGGCCTAATTATTGGGAGGTTTTGAAGTGCGTTATCTGTACCGGGTGTATCAAAAACAATCATCCGATCTGGGCCGTCTGTATTTCTGAAACTAAGAAACATATACATTGAATTTTGTTTTTAAATGAATTGAAACTGAAAAAGTTTTTTTTTCCATCGGTGTTCAATATGCATCCTTGAGATGCACAGAATGTGTCAATGCGGTGTTCAAATTGTAACTACACTGCAGCAAACATGTCTTGAGTTACAGTTTCCACAGGTGCTGTTATGCAATGTCCCAGTTCATTTATTGCTGTTGGTAACGTAGGTACATAAAGAGTCTGTTACAAAACCATACATATATAATCGCATATAGTCGGGTACGGTGACCTTGGAGTCCAGTAATCTAAGGCTGAGTCATTTAGTCCAGTGTGACCGATCCATCGTTCAGTAATCGTTTGATTTAGAAATTCCCGCGCTTCCAGATGCCACTGTCGCGGTGCCACATCCCATTGGTAAATGAAGTCGTTCGAATCAAACTGTGGGAAAAGAAAGTTTTCAAGCATATCGGGATATATGCTTCCTATAGCAGTGTTTCCGGCAAAGAATAATGAATCATACACCTTTTCCCGTTAAACTGCACAAAACACATTAAATTTAGGAGAATCTATTTTATGTTGTACAATTTCATGTGGTTGTGCCGTACCTCATATTGTCACATTATGACAGTTCACCTTTCCGTATAAATGGAATGTGGCCTCGCCACTAAACACTGACTGTGGGAGAAAACAGCCATCCTCCACCTTGCCGAGAGTGAAATTATGGAACTTCACACGATGTTATCAACCTCACGAAGAGCTCGCAGCAGCTGAATTTAATATTATTTGATGGTTAAACGTCGACGCAGAGACGCCAGACGGACATCGGGGGCGTGCTGAGCTGTCGAGCTGCACGGCGAACGGATTTCTGCGGACCCCTCGTGAAACTGTGGCGGATGCGTTCGACGCCTGTGTCAGGCACTCGGGGACGGCCCGGCGATTCGCCTTCCCGCAAACATTCTGTTTCTTTTAATCGTTGATGCCATCGTCTAATGCTCTGTGCTGTAGGAGGATTCGCACCGTACCTTGTACGAAAGTCACGCCGAACACTTGTTACTGCCCACACTGCGCAAAATGCAGAACACAAAACGCTCTCTGTCGTCACGACAGCAGTTTTACTAGGACTGAAATGGGCGGACAGTGATGCTGCCAAGCGGTGACCATGTAAAGCCCGAGGGTTTGCTCTTTCCAGCAGTACGCTATTCACGCACATATGTCGACTAACATAATAGTAACTTTTTTTTTTTTTAATCGGTTGGTTCTTTTTGATACACCCCGTATATTTACACTCTAAACCGTACCACCAAGAAATTACCCCAGTATGAAGGAAATCGGTAGATGTGATGTACGTGTAGAGGCAAACAAATGATAACAATTGCAGGAAAATTGGGTGATTCATTCAGGAGAAAGTCATAACGCGTTGGTCCACCTCTGGCCCTTAAGCAACCAGCTATTCGGCTTGATCTTGATTGATAAAGTTGGTGGATGTCCTCCCGACGGATGTCGTACCATATTCAGTTCAGTTGATTCGTTACATCGTCAAAATCCCGACCTGGTTGCAAGATGCTGCCCATATTTCTCCAAAATTGGGGAGAGAGGCGGCGATCTTGCTCGCCAGTGTATTGTCTGGTACGTACACACAGATGAAACTCTCACCATGTGTGGTGCGTAAAATATCGTCGACACTGAAAGCGTTCCCAGCAGGGTTTAACCCCTCGTAAAGACAAAAGTGGGCATACCGCATATTCAAGTCCACTACTAGGTGTCTGGATACTTTTGATCGGATAGTGTATTTCAGAATGTTAGCAGTGGCCAGAAGTTGGGATATTTGGCTTACCGCTTAAGGCTGGTGCGGGGCGCGTCAAGATACCTCTAAAAATAGACACATCGCAGCATTAGAGAAAAATGTCCAGCAAAGTAGCTGTGTTGCGCTCTCTACCTACAGTTGTTCTCGTGGGCGTCAGAACCGCCGTAGCCAAGACGCCCCCTGGGTTTTATACTGCGGACACCGTAGTCGCGCCTGATGAGCTCTCAGAAATTATGAAATGTATTCGCAAATTTCAATTATGGTGGGACAACAACTGTACAATATACCGTAAACATGCAGGATGTTCCGAAATCCCCGTTACAGACTTTTAGTGTAGAGGGGGACTGATTACATAATAATCCTATTCTGAATTGGAACCCATCTCCTGTAGCGAACCGTTTCCTCGCCACAGCCATTTGAAAACATGTTGGCAGCGCGACCACTTGTACAAGTAAGTTGTTAGGTGTGACCCAGTACATCAATAGTTCCACAATTCCACTCATTAAAAGGAAACTTAATAAGTTTTCAGAAACACTGTTCTTTACAATACGGCCTTTTCCAAATCGGGTGCGCTGCGTCTCTTTGAAGCACTACAGTCACCCCTGCTGACGGTGAACGCACCATTTTTTCAAAGTCGTTGCGCAGTTGTGGAGAAAAGCGTATGCCATGAAGTCGGACGCTGCGGAGAACGAGCTTCGCCATACAGAAGGATCATGTCGGTGTATTCGGCAGACGTGCACTCCGCAATGTTGCTCTAATACTGACAGACACGTGAGTGACGCACGAGCCATTTCAGAGTGGTGGGACAGACGGTAAATGACATCCGACGTAAGCACCTCCCCCCAACCCCTGCACCACCCACAATGGCTACCCTGTTGCATACCCACCTAGCAAGCATGTATTCAAACGGCTGTAGCACGGAAAGTATACGTTTCCGTACGTGGGTTCCAATTTAAAATATTGTCGCTTAGTTCCCTCTAAAAGTGCTAGAATTTCGGAAAGTTCTGTATCTGTCCAGTAAACTGTACAGCTGGTATCGTACCACACTCGAAATATCCACATATGTTTCAGGATTTCGGTGTTATGGGTCTTTGCAGAAACATTACTGAGTTTTCCTGTATATTGTTATCATAAAAGCCAAGTACCGTTTCTGTCTCCATACCATAAAGCATAAGTACCATTTATATCATTTCAAGCACTATTTCAGTTGCTAAGTTTTAGGAAAAAATATTTGTATCATTCTCAAAATATCGGAGAGAAGCGATATAGTTCCTACAAAGAACTTGAAGAAAATCATTTTGGGTACTAGGCCATGTCGTTATAAAACACCGAAAAACGAAAATACCGACATTTCGACCATCTTGTCAGCGATCCTCTTCAGGGCGAATAAATGCCAGGAAATTTCAAATCAGTGCACACTCCACTGCAAAGTGAGAGTCCAATTAGGGATCAACTTTTATTTCTTCTTCTTCACCTTTGATTAATTTCCCGAATTCCTCGTCCTTTTTATATGTTGCTGTCTTTATACAAGGTGTTTCACAATTCATGTTACACATTTCTAGAGCTTGCAGTTTTACTTGGAAACTGATGCCTGAAACGTCACCCAAGGACGCCGTGGAGCATCAAAGGTACAGGCGCTACCTCCGGTAAATGTATGTATATACAGGATGATCCGTGATTGTGTTACAAACTTTCTAGGATTATGTAAACAGACAAATGTATCGATTTGAGGTAAGGGCCCCTGTACCAGTAACAAACGTGTCGAAAGTTGTAAGTGAAAATCGTTATCCTACCTCTGACAGTGGAGTACAAGTACTGGTACTGTTGTTGCTAGGATTGTAGGGTAGGCAACTTTCAGAGACGGCAGTATAGACCAAAATAAGAAAAAATGTGCAGTAAACATGGACTCTAAACTGCATGCTTCTGGAGCTATAAGCACTTGTTCAATAGTGGAGATGGGTTTCACGCTATCGAAGATGAACAAGTGCTCATGGTTCATGATGTATGCATTTTAGAGCCTATGTGTACTGCACATTGTTTTCTTCTTTCGTTCCATACCACCGCCTCTGAAAGTTTCCTGTCCTACATCTTATCCACAACGATACCGGTACATACTGTCAGAGATAACAGAAAGGTTTTCTGTTATAGTTTTCCGGTACAAGGACATAATCTCAAATTTATACCTTTATCCATCTGCATCATCTTAGAAAGTTTGTAACATCTTCGTGGGATCCCTCTATTTTTGTAGGCGCCGGTGCCTATAACTTGTAGCGTCGCTAGATGACGTTTTCAAAAGTAGATTCCTATGTAAAAGTTGATCAGTTAAGTCCCCTGTACAGCCCCGATTAGTGTGGAGCGTGACTTGTGAAACACCCTGTATATAGAATGAATAACATCAGGGAATGGACTAGAACGCTGTCTCACTCACTTCTCACGTATTTCCTTTCTTTTATGTCCTTCAACTCGTACAGCTGCTGTCTCATTTCTGGTGGAGTTCTAAGTAATGTTTCGCTCGCTGTATTTTTTTCCTGGTAGCATCTTAAATTCAAACTGAATATTCTTGTCAACATTGTCAAAAGATTTTTCTGTATATAAAGATGTTATAAATATGGGTTCGCCGGCCGAAGTGGCCGTGCGGTTAAAGGCGCTGCAGTCTGGAACCGCAAGACCGCTACGGTCGCAGGTTCGAATCCTGCCTCAGGCATGGATGTTTGTGATGTCCTTAGGTTAGTTAGGTTTAACTAGTTCTAAGTTCTAGGGGACTAATGACCTCAGCAGTTGAGTCCCATAATGCTCAGAGCCATTTGAGCCAATATGGGTTCTGTTCCCTCCAAATTGATTTTCCTCTAGATCAGCTTCTGTAAGGTGCTCCATTCCTCTGTAAATAGTTTGTATCAGTATTTTCAGCTAGGAGTTATCATAGTGGTGGTTTGGCAGTATTCGCACTGACCACGATTTGCCTTATTTGGTTTTGGTGCTATTACGTCTCTCGTTTAGTGTGAGGATTTAGCGGTTATTTCAGCTGGCGTAGACCTTCAGGAGTGAAGCAGCAAATCCCGGTAGAGTGAGTCGCCGCGAGTTCCGGTACAGCCCTCTGGTACCGAAGCCCTGCGCTATAGACGACTGACTGTGTGAGGGACTAGTAGCGACACCTAGCAGCGATGTGATGAATAGGAAAATAGTATTGCTAAAAGTTTTATCCACGCCTTCTAGCATTTGGAATGGAGATATGGCACGGAATTTATTAGCAAAAGAAAACAGCCATAGTAGCAGTCTCTCTCTTGCAATTCAACGTCAATGATACAATAGTACGACAATAATAGACCAACTGAATCTGTAGAGGTAGTAATATAATTTCTTTTCTGACCTGCAAGAAACTTTCATATAAAGCTGAGCCTGAGTGGTTGTCATGTAACTACCACCAGAAATATTATATGAAACATGTAGACCTGTCAGTAAAGTCGTCCAGAAATTCGTTTTTTAAATGTTAAATGTCATCGGTTTATTTTAGCATTCAGCTCACATAAAACCAGGAGAATTATCCTCTTTCATGCAAAGAAAGAGTTTATCTCATTAGTGACCTGTGTCCTATCATAATCTCACTTTGACACTTGAATAATTTGAAGAAAAAAAAGTCTGTGTTTGTTTTGAAAATACAATTAGTGACAATATACATTTATATAAGGCATTGAGTGTGAACTGCTACGAAACGATTTCTGTTACAGAATTTATTTATTATCATATAATCAATCAGGATACTAAAAAGAAAAGGCAGAGTGAGACACATGAATTTTTTTTTTTCCGCTGTTCGATTGTGCGATGGTCTTGATATAATGTTTTGCATTTCTTTTGACATAGAAATAATTGATCCTGTTTTAGCACTGAGAATGTGCTAAGTAAATATGTTATAAATGTATCAGTATTGAAGTCAAACTTATTTTTCTAATTACTGATTGTTAACTACAAGAAAAACAGAAGCTGTTTTGGTATTTATCTTAGCAGCATTTAGCACAAAAACGAAAATAAAACGTATTAGTTTTTTTAGTAAGGATTTTATTTCATTGTTGTAATCCTACAAATGTTCATGATACTATGCAGTTTCTTTTGACAGTGAGATATATTATGTAGAATGTACCCTGAAAATATATGTAGATCTGGTCTGGTGAAGAAAGTGTGCGTATTAAAATTTAAAATAAGTGTTTGCAGCAGCATAATCAGGTTTAGTTTGTAGTGTGGGAGTGAGCTCCACGTGGGATCCGAAGCACGGACCCCACGGGGGTGCCCGGCATGCGCCACATGCCAGGGCAGAGGTGGAGGCTAGTGTTCGATAGTCTGAAAATTCCAGCGCCGGCCGGGGATAGAACCCCGGCCCGGCTGGGGCGAATAGCCCCAGCCGAGGCGCTGGAACGTTCCAGACCCCTTACCACTAGACCACCGGGGACCCCGGCCGTTTCCTGCTCTGAACTCGATCTGGTAGTCGTGTCACAGTACAGCACTGCCTGTTGTCGGCTGTGTTTACATCGGACGCTGAGTGGCGGACTCTGGCCGGCGACATTTGAACGCCGTGAGGGGGGAAGTGTTTACCTCCGATTGCTAGCTGTCCCGTTTTATTGCGTGGCTGTAGTTGCTTTACAGTTATCAGACATTTGAAATCAGCCTTTGCGAATGTATGCAGTCGACACTTGTTAATCGTTTGTTTCAACCTGTTCCCAAATGCCTCGAGAAAACCGAAGAAACTTCTTCACTAATCGAGGCGACTGTCATAGCAGAACGATCCGCAGACATTCTATAATTACAAGTCAACGCCTAGCTTACACCGGATAATTCTATTTGTTTCATCAGTTGTTCAGGTAATTATACCGTCATTGAGCACCTTGTGACAGGCATCTGTTTTTAACAATGCACGAAATACCACAGCATATTAATCAGTTGCAAATAAATGCCTGTGTGTGCAGTTCAGGTCTGCGCCGTAGATTTTTTGTGAAAACGTTGGGATAAAATCGTAACATGTGTTTGATATTAATATGTAATTTAATTATCAATATCTTTAATACAGTGGTCACACGGTTACTCACAATTTTGGACCTTCAGTGGCCGGTGTACGATATAGCCTTTGACTACGTTATCGCGTCGCGCCGTTTCCTCCTTTTTTTCCGACTCTGCGGGAGCTGTCGCATTCGCTCAGCGTTGCACTTTTTAGGCTTCTGGGAGGGCTTTTCTCGCGTTTTCTGTAATTTAGAGCATATTTACAAGTCCCGTGAGAGGAACTACTCCTTTGTGTCATAGGTTTAAACTCAATATAGATTTTCGCTTATATTCCGGCGAATATTTTTATTTTCTATTCCGGCGCTCCCGAAGCTGTTCATCGCAATGACACCCAAATCAGTATCCTAGATTACAGCTACACAAAGATGATTTGTAACAATGACGCGCATATGCCTACACTGGTAGGATGACAACACGGGCAATAAGCGACAACCACGTACAGACGGCGCGGACTTAACCTTTGTTTGCGCACTGTCGGTCTCGTAGTTATTAATGATTCAAATCTGACGCCACTTTGTCACACAAGAAACTTCGACCAAGAAGAAAGTAGACGTTTTCACGTTAGAATAACTTCCGGGAAGTTTTCTACTTTCGTAAAACAGAAACGAGTTTCGACGCTGTGGAATGCAACGAGAAGTAGCAGGTAACGAATTGTTTCGGGATTCCACCATCCATGCTGCAAACGATCATCGAGCGGAAAGATAATGTCGCTGATAAGTATCAAAAGGCGGGAGCAAGCAGACCGGGCGAGGCGAGTCCCCGCCTCTTGCTGAAAGCTTATGGAATTGCCTTACTCAATACAGGGTACAAAGGGTATTTGTCGGAGGTTATAGCTTAACGGAACGCTAAATCATTAACGGTTAGTCTGGGAACAGAAGTCTCAGATACAAATAAGGAGTGACACGCTAACTCCAAAGACATAAGGTAGTTTATAAGAAATTTAGTTCACAAAATGCATCCATTCGTAACAGTTTGTTCAGCATTGAAAAATGAATGAAGGTGAATTTATGTATTTCCGAACATTTGTGTGTGCCTTCCGTTTCAAATACAAAAGCAAATAACATGTAAGAAAACTGGTAATGCAATAGTAAAACAAAATCAAAATTTTATTTCGATTTTTGCTGATTTCATCTAGAATAAAGTCGAGTTAAATAGAATTAATTATTCGAACTTTCTCTTAGATCCTTTGAACTTCGAATTGTGCAAACTCGATTGTAACGGTCCCCTGACCTTCGAATTTTCTAGAGTCTGCAGTAATGTCTAAACAGTAGAAACAAATCTTCTCGTGCTACTATCCACGTTGCAGTGGATGCTGATTTGGTTGTCCTTTTTAGTATATCAGTATGATTATAGAGTCCTAATCAACGTAAGCAACGCTGTTACGGTATAAACGTACGTTTATTTTTACCAAAGTTGCGTTAGAATGCGCTTCTGTCATGCATCCCCACTCCCTAAATCCGCCATCAGGCAAAAGAAAGTGAATACTCTTTCCTTTGTTTTTCACCCTTCATCGATGACAAGTGATGATGACTTGGCAGCAGAGACCTGTATAGCTTTAGTGAGTGCTCTCTGGCCGGCCTCCAACAACTGAATGCGATGTTCATTTTCATTATCTAGTAACTCGTATGTTTGAGCGATGATATTTCGAATTCTGTCGGCAAACTGCTCGACAGATTCGTCTCGTCGCATCCGGAAACTGTGAAGCTGCTCTCTGTAAACTCTTATCGCGTTTTTACGTTTAAATCTCTGAACAACAACCGTTCTAAACTCATTGTAATCTTCTGTTTTCTCGCAAGTACACTCCGCGCTAAATAAATCTTGTGCTGCTCCTCGAATTCTTAATTTGACAACCACTAGCTTATCGGAATCTGACCGCGATCCTAACAGGGCGGCACCTTCAAGTTTACGAAGAAATACCTTCACATCATTTTCGGGTTCCCCACTAAACACTGGTACTAACGGCAATAATGAAAAATTCTTTACTGTAGTTTTACCTGTACTGCACGAACTATCATTTGACAAGTCTTTCGCAATGTTACACTCGCTTCTTTCTGCTTTTAACTGCCGAATCTCTTCTTGCAGTTCATTAATAACAGGTTGTAGATCGACAACATTACTCTGACTGGATTGCGACATTTCGTGTAATTTAACTCCAGTGAGTCAATCAAATGTAAAATAAAAATCCGTTACTGCCTTTGGTATTCTAGCCAAACTGGAATAGAGCAACCTGAATTCCAGCGTTGGGTGTCCCCGCGTAGTCGGAAAATGTTCGTGCTGCTGCTCTAAGTTCACGTTGTGCTGCACCTCTTCAGGACTGTGGATTTTTCCATAATTATCCCACTTCTGACTCCACTTCTATAAGGGTGTTGTTGCCCCGGATAATAATTAGACGAAATATTTGTAAGCTGTGGGTCCTCGAGGTACGGCAAATACGCGAACACGAGAAGTAAGTTTAAACAAAGGCTGATAATAAAACACGCTAGCTACGCGCACCCATTATCACTGTGTCTGACATCCTAATTATGGTCGTATCGAAAGGCTCCACTGTGAGCTAATGAAAGAGACACATTCGCGCCCGAGCTGGCGCTAGTTAGTTCGGCGCGCTGCGGCCAGAGGCTGACTTCCTGCGTCGCACTGCAGCTGGACACACGCGTACTGACCGAGCAAACTGTCAGCTGGCGAGCGCGTGTTAAGTACCGCACAGCAGCGTGCAACCCGTACACACTTACAATGTCGTGTTTGCAAAGATGGGCGTCGGGAGTGAAGTGGCGCATCGTGCAGCCTATTGCGCACAATTTGAGTCGTAACACGACGTCCTGAGGCTGCACGAAAAGCATTATTCAACACGGTGGCGTTGCTGTCAGAGTAGTCACCGTCTAGGCACGGTTGAACTACAGACAACTCTACCCGTGTACCTCCTTCCTGGTGGAATGACTGAAACTGATCGGCCGTCGGACCCCATCCTTCTACTAGACGCTGCTCATGCGTGGCTGTTTACATCTTTGGGCGGGTTTAGTGACATCTCTGAACAATCAGAGAGACTGTGTCTCTGATACAATATCCGCAGTCAACGTCTATCTTCAGGAGTTCTGGTACATGAGGTGATGCAAAACTTTTTTTGATGTGTGTATGAACTTTAGCAGAAACGCGACCTACGGCGCCCCAAATCGTCACTGAAACCCTCCATGTTTCACTCTTTGGATGTAAAGTAGGCCGGAGGTTGGGAACAGTGTAAACGAGATTCATTCGACCCGAGGACTTTTTCCCCGTTACTTCATAGTTCAGCTTTTATGACCTATGTGCCTAGCCGGTCAGAGTGTCCCATCGGTTCTAGGCGCTACAGTCTGGAACCGCGCGACCGCTATGGTCGCAGGTTCGAATCCTGCCTCGGGCATGGATGTGTGTGATGTCCTTAGGTTAGTTAGCTTCTGAGGTCATCAGTCCCCTAGAACGTAAACCTAAGTCCCATAGCGCTCAGAGCCATTTGAAACTATGTGCCACGATTTCCTTTTGCGCTTCATGGGTAAGTGGTTTTGGAATTCCATCCCGCCCTGTTATTCATTGTTTCTGGACCGCCCTTCGTGTTGTTTTGATGCTGATGGTGTTCGCAAGTGCGACATTCAGTTCTACAGTGGCTTTCGTGGCTATAGTCCTCTTATTTATCGTCATTATGCGAGATGCTTACAATAGTTCCCATAATGAAACTTCGTCTCGAAACCTCTCAGAAAAGCCAAAGAGATTCTCCTCGTATGTAAAGTATGCTAGCTGTAAGACAGAATCAGTGCCTTCTCTGCGCACTATCAATGGAAATACAATCGATGACAGTGCTGTTAAAGTAGGGTTACTAAACACATCCTTCCCAAATTCGTTCACCAAAGAAGACGAAGTAAATACTCCAGTATTCGAATCGAGAACAGCTGCCTATGTAAGTTACTTAACATCAGATATCCTCGGTTTAGCGAAGCAAATTGTGTTCCACTCACGTTCCTTTCAGAGTATGCTAATATAATAGTTCCATACTTACCAATCACATACAACCACTCTCTCGATGTAATGTCTGTACTCAAAGACTGGAAAGTTGCACAGGTCAGATCAATACTAAAGAAAGGCAGTAGGAGTAGTGCACTAAATTACAGGTCCTTGTATTAACGTCGATATGCAGCAGCATTTTCGAATGTGTATTGTGTTCGAACAACATGAATTACCTCCCAGAAAAGGGTCGATTGGCACATTGTCAACACGGATTTAGACATTTTTCTTATGAAACACAACCAGCTCTTCAACCACACGAAGTGCTGAGCACTATTGTAAAGGATTTCAAACTGATTCCGTAGTTCTAGATTTCCAAGTAGGCTTTTGACGCCGTACGTCACAAGCGGCTTGTAGTGAAATTGCGTGTTTATGGAATATCGTTTGTTATGCAACTGGATTCGCGATCTACTGTCAGAGACGTCACAGCTCATAGTAACTGACGGAAAATCATCGATCAAACAGAAGTGATTTCTGGCGTTCCCCAAGGTAAGTGTTATGGGCCCCCGGCTGTACCTTTTCCACATAAACGATTTAGGAGACAATCTGAGCAGCCGTCTTAGCTTGTTTGCACTCATGCTGTCGTTTATTACCTAGCAAAATCTTCAGAAAAACAAAAAAATTGGAGAACGATATAGAAAAATTATCTATGTGGTGCGAAAATTGGCAAATAATGAAAATTGCGAGGTCATGCACATGAGTGCTAAAAGGAATCCGTTAAACTTCGGTTATGCAATAAATCAATCAAATCTAAAGGCCTAAAATTCAACAAAATACCTAGGAAACACAATTTCGAACCAATTAAATTGGAAAGAACACATAGAAAATGTTGTGGGGAAGGCAAACCAAAGACTGCGTTTTATTGGCACAAAACTTAGAAGATGCAACAGGTGTAGTAGAGAGACTGCCTACAGTATGCTTGTCCGCCCTCTTTTGGAATACTGCTGCGCGGTTTGGAATCCTTACCGGACAGGATTAATGGAGTACGGGACTTAGGGCGGACGTCATTACAATAATGGCGTTCCTGGTTGCGGCGGGATGTTCTCACGAAATTTCATTCACCAACTTTCTTCTCCGAATGCGAAAATATTTTGTTGACGCCGACCTACGCAGGGAGAAACGATCAACATAATAGAATGAGGGAAATCAGAGCTCGCACGGACAGATACGAGTGTTCGTTCCTTCCGCGTTGTTTAGGACTGGAATTATAGACAATTATTGCGAAGGTAATTCGATGAACCCTCTGCCAGGCATTTCCGCTGGCATGGTTACAAAAGCACGCACCAACAGTTTGCCATCGTTCGAATTCAGTCAGCTACGTCATAATGCACTGTTGTGACCACGGCTAACACTTGCAACGAATTGGGGACATCGACCACGTACGGCACCTGTGCAAATACAACAGCGCAATCGGCATGCTTGGCTGGCATCCTTATTTATGTCCAAGCATGTATTTCTCATTGTCATATATAATTATAAACGAAAAAATAATTAACAATATTAGGTTCGCAGACGGCGCTTGTCGCCGCAAATGATCTACCTCCGCATCAACACATAATAGAAAATTCGTGGGGGTGATTTTGTTCCGTCATTGGAACTACATAAATGCGTGATTTTTTTCACCCGACGCGTTTCGCTTTATTGAGGTAAAGCATCAACAATGGTGGTGATTTTCGCTTACATCGGAAAATGCCGTATACTAGCACATCGTCCTTATTCTAAGTTAGATACTGATAATTTTGGTCTAATATTTAGTTGTTCTGCACCACTATGCATTTCTTATGTTTTCACAACAAACTTTTATGCATACCATTGTATTCTGTTTGTTTCTGTACTTCACAGTACAAAAACAAACAGAATACAGTGGGTGGTGTGCATAAAAATGTGTTGTGAAAACATAAAAAAATTCGTAGTGCTGCACAACAACTAAATATTAGACCAAAACTATCACTTTCTAACGCAGAAAAACGACAATTTGCTAGCAGATGGCATTTCGCGATGTAAGCGAGAAATCAAACGAAAATCATCAACAGTGATGAAGCTTTACCTCAATAAAGCGAAACGCGTCTGAAAGAAAATCACACATTTCTGTAGTTGCAATGACAGATGAAAAATATCCTCAAGAATTGTAAAGCAACTACGGACACTATGGCTATACAAATGAAGTACGTAATAGACAATGTCCACTGCAGGGACCAGTTTGACCTGTTTAACAACACTTTCAAGTTGTACCCTACGGACTATAAGACACACCTTAATATTTAAGCAATTTTAAGAAAAGAACATTTTTACAATTTTTATTATTAGATTGCAAATCTGGACAAAAAAAGGTTTGGTTTATGAAACCGAACTGACCTTTAAAATCCCTGAAAATAGTCATCTGAACTTACTTCTTCATCGTCATCGTTGTCGTCCTGACCATATATGAAATCGTTTTCAACTGCCATCGAGAGCATAACTTACGCCGCACTTCTAAAAGATTTAACAGTGATGCCTCCTGTCACTCTAGACCACGACTGTTTTATGCACCGACACACTTTATTTAATGTAGGCCGTTTTAAAGCTACCTTCGGCCTGAATTCATGTTAGGTTTCATCCATCATCCATTTGTCTCATCCTTCTCTCCTACCCTCTTTCAATGGTATAGTTATCGCGACATCAAGAGATAGCAATTGTGAAGTAAGTCCTCCCGCAATAACAGCAAACACTGTGTTTTTCTGTCTCAAAGTTTTTCAAATGACTGCTAAAGTGATCTAGCACAAGAAGACCACTCTTCTCTCACACACTCAGTCAGTCCACAATTTCATACCAGCCTCGTCCATCCAACCATTGTCATGTACGTGAACAGCATCAACACCTGGCAGTATTTCAGAAAGTTTTGGCATTGTTTTGGGCTCGAAAGTGGTCATTGGATTAAGTTTAGTACCGCATGGACAGCAGTGTAGTTCATTTTTTTCATGTCCACTTGTTTTAATACCTTTCATGGCAAAATTTCTGTTACTCGACACATCTAATGTCACAGGAGTTTTGTCTAATGTTGCCAGGTTTCCCGCGGCATCGAATATGTGGCCATTTTTAAGACTGGTGGGAATTTTAAATCAAACACTGGACATTTTTATATTCATTTCGAGTATAAGACGCACCTGAATTTTGGAGGCAGTTTTTCGAATAAAAATATGCGTCTTATAGTCCGTAAAATACGGTAGTCCTCTCTCAGAGAAGAATACAGGTGATCTCGTCAACAAATGTAAATTAGTTGTTCGGTGTTTCCTCCTAGAAGAATTTGGGCACTATGATGTATGAGCAATGTGCCTGTAAGAAAGGGATCAGATCTAGAATAAAGCAAGATAGATTGTTCGTTAGTATGAAAAAACTATTCGTAAGGTCGGATCTTGGTTAACAACTGAGAATGAAAACGATTCGCTGCCACGTGTTCTCCACATCTCTCTATGGATGCGAAACTTGGACCCTTGGCCAATGTCTAGAGAAAAAATTTAACGCTTTTGAAATGTATCTGTATCACTGCCCCTTACCTTGGCTGTTGAAAACCTGAGTCGAAGCAGAACCTATACTTTCGAATAAGTGATCGTTTATTTCCTCGCAAGGAATCAGCGATGTATTTTTATCGATGTAGCGCTCCAACAACGGGCTGTACTTCGACATTCCAGAGGCATTGTTTGCACAATTTTTGGATCTTCGTAATATGTACAGTACTGAGAAACAAAAACAGCATCCACTTTGAACGTGTTCAAAAATTTTGGAAAATCAAACCAGTTATATAAATCTTATTTCGTCTTAAAACAAGGCATATAAACTTTCATTCATAAAATTTAAGACGAGAGCCGAGGAGTATGATGAGAATTCGGCAGTGGATAGCATAGAGGTGTATCCATGGGCGTGATTAAGGATAAATATAGCGATTTACAGAATCCACGCACTCGGTGTAGTTCCTTAAGATAAGAGGTGTAAGAAAGTGGGAAAAGGATATAAGAGGCAATAAGTATAATGAGACGAAACAAGGTAGATTTACATACCCGTGACACATTGATGATTACATGCGATGTCCCAAGCGAAAAAATTACGTCTGTTAGATGGATAGGTATGCAAGAGTTTTGAGGAGTCAAACTGGACCATAATTACTACCTGGATATTCATACTTTTTACTTTTCTTACAGTTCAGAACATTAGAGTCTGTATATTGAGCAATCTGTAACGGAAACAAAGGAGAATGAGGATCAGAAATCGGGGAGAAAATTTGAAGGTCTGATGTTGAGGTTACAATTCTGGCAGGCGGCAAAGGACTGGGAACAGCAGCTGAAAATCAAAAAAAGTAAAAGGAGGTCTATGGACGACGATAGTTTCCATTGGAGAAACCCTGCCGTAATGGCGTCAAAGGCGCATTGGCGGTATGTACACTCACATCACTGTACGTGAAATAACCATACGTCATTTCCCAAGTTGTTAGTTCCCTGACAAAAATTCGTGTTGCACTACACATTCTTATTTTTTACTCCATGCCGAGGATCTTCAGAACTCCAAGATTGATTGGTCTGTGAATTCATATACCAGAAACACGCAGGCATGCTTCACCTACCTAATAGCCGGTATGTCCACCTTTGGCACGGATAAAGGCGGCGACGCATCGTGTGCTGGAAGCAGTGAGGCCTTCGCAGGTCGCTGCAGGGAGCTGGCACCACACCTGACGCCCAAGTCACCAAATTCCAGGGAAGGACGCGATGAGCTCTGACGCCACGTTCAACCACATGTCAGATGTTTTCGATTGGGTTCAGATCTGGTTGGGGGTCAACACATCAAATGGAACTCGACACTGTTTTCCTCGAACTACTCCGCCATATTTCTGGCCTGTGACGTGGAGTGTTATCTTGTTGGAAAATGCCACTGCTGTTGGGAATCATGACCGTCACGAAGGGGTGTACGATGCTTCTTGGCCGTCATGGTGCCCTGCACGAGCTCTACTGGATCCGTGGATGCCCACGTGAATGTTCCCCAGAGCATAATGGAGCTTGTCTTCGTACCACAGTATGGGTGTCAAAGAGCTGTCCCCCTGGATGAGGAAGGATTCGTGCACTTCCATTGGCACGAAGAAAACGCTATCGGGACTAATCAGACCGTGCAACGCTATGCCAATGCGTCCAGTGCCGATGGTCACGTGGGCATTTCAGTCGTAGTTGCCTATGTCATGGTGTTAACACTGGCAAATGCACGGGTCGTCGGCTGCGGAGGCCCATCAAAGTTTTAAAATGTTCCTTTTCAGAGGAAAATCCAGGAGAATTGCTCCAGCTTAATCCTCGTACCACTGAAAAGATGGATGAAGTAGTTATTAGCGCCTGCGGTGTTGAGAAACAGCTGAAATTGTTAAAATTGAACAAAGCTGCATGGCCCGATGGAATGACTGTCAGATTCTATACTGAATGTACAGTGGTGTTAGAAGAAGGAGGTAACTGCAATCTATCGTAGATCCCTCGAACAAAAAACCGTGCCCCGTTCTTGGAAAAAGGCACAGGTCACACCCCTCTACGAGAAGGGCAGTAGAAGTGATCCACAATGACGAATCTAGTCACATGACTGAGACGATATTCCATAAGCGCGCAATCTCACTGCAAGCCGCTTGTGAGGTACGGCGTCAAAAGTCTTCTGGAAATCTAGACATACGGAATTAGACAAAAGTCCCTTGCAGTAGTGCTCAGCACTTGTTGTGGTTGAACAGCTAGTTGTGTTTCACCGTGTGCCAATAGACCGTTTTCTTGGAGAAACAAAATACGTTCCAAAATCGTGATGCATCTCAGTGCAAACCAGCATGGATTTCGAAAAGATCGATCATGTGAAATCCAACTGCTCACATGACATACAGAAAGCTTTGGATCGATGCAATCAGGTAGATGCAGCATTTCTTGATTTCCGAAAAGCATTTGACTCAGCACCACACCTAAACTTATTGTCCAAAGTTTGATCATATTTAGGGGGTGGGGGGGATCGAGTGAAATTTGTGACTGGGCTTAGGATTTTTTGGTACTGAGGACAGCATGTTATCTTGGATGTCATAGTCAGTCGTTGAAGTAAGTTAGGGTGTGTCCTAGGGAAATGTGTTGGGACCCTTGCTGTTCATTTTGTATGTTAATGACGTTGCAGACAATATCAATAGTAAAATCAGGCTTTTTGCACAAGATGCAGTTATCTATAATGAAGTAGTATCTGAGAGCAGGTGCATAAATATTCAGTCAGATGTTGAAAAGATTTCAAAGTGGTGCAAAGATTGTCAACTTGCTTTAAGCTTCAGAAATCAAAGCTGCGTTCTCCACAAAACGAAAAAAGCGTAGTAACCTGTGACTATAACAACAGTGAGACACTGATGGAATCTGCCAATTCATACAAATGCCTGGGTGTAACACTTTGGGGCGATATGAAATTGAACGATCACAGAGACCCAGTCGTGGGCAGGGCAGGTATCCTACTGCGGAAGTGCAGTCTGTCTACAAAGGAGGTTGCTTATAAATTAGTACTACGACCTATTCTAGAATATTGCTTAAGTGTGTGGGACCTGTAACAGATGATACTGAACATACACAGAGAAGGACAGCACGAATGGTCACAGGTTTCTTCGATTCGTGGGAAAGCGTCATAGAGGTGTTGAAGAAATTGAAGTGGCTGACTCTTCCAGGTAGGCATAAACTTGAAAGTTATCTGAATGAATTAAAATATAGCAACTGACGTACTGTTTCTGATTGTAAGCTCTGAGCTGTAATAATAAATCAACTGTCGCAATGAGAAGGCAAAGCTGCATTGTAATAATAATTAATTGTCCTAATGAAAAGGGAGTCTTTCATATTGTAAACGTTAGTAATCTGACTGCAAGAATTTTTAACAGTATAAACTGTCTGAATAACTTTGACATGAAACCTAGAGTAATTGGGTTTGCAAAATGAATCACGAAAACTGTCTCTGAATAACATAAGTTGGCCCTGATTGAATAAATAAAAAAACCATAATTTTTCTCCTTACCTCTATTCTGCGCAAATCTGGATAACGTATTGCAATACTGCTCTGTCTTGCACGCCACTGTGCTAAAGCTGCAGATTACTGTTCCCACACAGACACTCGAAAGGTACAATGAGTTCTCCGTTAACTGAAGATGGAACTGTTTATCGAATATACCTGGTTGTATGATCCATTAAAAAGAATTGTAAGACAAAGTTTGGTAAGAAAATGAAATATGCGCATAAATGACCACACTCAAATTTTTTTTGTATCCTGTGAAACAGTGCTAAGGACATATTTTTGATTTAATGACCTTCTTAACATACAAACAATATTCCTTCCTATCTCGCAAATCTTGCAACTTTCAATACAATAACTAACTTTGTTCGATGACGCAATTATAGTAAAAGAAAAAGTGACATCATTATTATCTCTACCTTGGACATACCATTACACTTGCTGCTTCACGTGTTGATTGAACAAATTGAAACATATTGTTGCCATTGCTTCCTCTTTGTAACACAACAATGTCTGCATCCTTACTCAAACACTGCCTGACTGTGACTGCCTGACTCTACCAGAGCTTAACGCTGTCTGCTCCACTGCGCCCTCCCGCAGCTCAGACTTCTGCGATGCAGATACCAAAATTATACGTGACACCTATCAAACTCTCCCGAGAAATCTTACTTACAGAGTTTCAAGAACTTGCTTTAAGTGCTGACTCCAGGAATATATTACTACCACCCATGTGCCCCTGCCACAGAGATGGTGAAGACAGTACCTAAGGCACACACAGATGCATTTAAACAGTCACTGTACATCTGCTCCTTCCGCAGAGAGAGTGGGAAATATCCCTAATAACTAGTACAATGGGACGTATCCTCTGCCATGCACCTCAGGGTGTTTGCTGAGTATAGATGTACTTGTGCTCGTACCTTCGTCATTACAACATGTGCTAGTTCGCATACCATGTTCGATAATTGTATCCGTCTTGAAATGTAAAAATATAAATTTTATCAAATGTAAAAGTGTTTCATTTTCGATGTTCCACCCGCAAAGGCAGGGGGTAGTGTCTTTTGAGGCGGCCTAATAGCACTTTTGCCTTGTAAAAATATGCTCTCTAGCAGTGTTTGCTTACGTCCACTACATACAGCGTACTGATGCTATTTACTTGTGCTCCTGTGTTGCAGTTCGCAAAGAGAACGAGGAGTACTTGAGCGCCATAGGCAGGGACGACTCAGGGATGTCAAGTGCGGGCCAAAACGCCACGTCTGGCCCCCCGCCGTTGCTGTTGGACAACCCGTGAGGTGAGTCACAGCAGTTGATACCGACATCTTTATTTATTCGTTCTCCATTTACAAAGGCATTCATCACACACTTTATCAACTAAAATATTCTGTGAAATCTATACTGAGATACAATATTCTTTATATATAATACTGTACAAAATCACAAATATTCTTGAGACAGGGGAGTCTATGTATGTCCTTCGTGAGACCATCGCAGCCATACCTTTCACACAAAACTCACACTCAGGACTGTCGCACAGGCCCAATTTGTTTTTCAGTTGCTTATACCTTGCCAACACACGTCGTGACACGGTCAAAGTTCGCCACAATTTCCTCAGGAGGTTGACTTCATCGATTTTTTTTTTTTTTAGTCCTCTACCAGGTATTTGTTCGTATGTCCACTTACAGTCCATAGTTCATAGAGTCGAAGCATTGCAGTTCTTCGTCGATCTTCCAAAGGTGACGAAGTTTGTTTGTGGATGCTAGGTCGGTGTATAAGGAGTTGTGGGTTGTCTAGGATTTTCTGTAAAATCTTGTGGCTGACTGTGATCACCTAATTTCATGGGTTCTATGTTTCTAGAACGGGGAGCCAGGCCAGATGGGGTGGTCCTGACCGTTCCAGAGTCTATCGTACATTTGCACTTTTATGTGTGTACATCTCGACCACATTTGCGAACATTGAAACAAGATTGCCTTAAGAACTCAGGTCAAGGAAATCGGATCAGTGGTTCCACTGACTGCTTGTGTTTAGTCTGAGTTCATCATAACCTTCTACAAGAGCGTCCTCTCGTCTATGGCTGAAACACAAGCTTTCTTCTTCTTCTTTTTTGATCGGATTTTGAAATGTTGTTTCTCTCTTTTTTGTGACATTAGACTCTTCCCTTTGTTCCACTCAATCATCCCCTCTCTCATGTCCCTGTTCTTTACTCCTCTTCCTATGTCCACTCTGTTTTATTGCTCTCACTCCCTTCTGTTTTTCCTCTTTCACCTATCAACGTTCTTCTCTCCTACCTCCAGTAACCTTTCTCTACAACTACCTCGTTTGTGCCAAACTCAGACGAGTCATGGGCCTCCACATAAATTTATCCAAGAGGGAGTAAAATTCCAAATTGACAATTTTGATAAGGCTAGTTCTTTTGAGTTTGCAAATGCGTCGTGCCCTCGTGCCCCCAAACACAAATTTTGACAGCAAAAATACAAAACTAGTTGTATCTTCCACAATTCATAATTATTCACTTAAAGGTACTAAGGTCGATCACTTTGATACCTAAAAGATATGGATAGTTCAATAACATATACAGTTCTTTGACACATGAATATGAAAACTTCCTTTCATGTTCAGCAGTCTGAAATAGTATCATCTTGACTTTATACACAGAGTACGCAAAAAGCTATAATTTTTTTTTACACTTGCTTAATGTTAGGCTAATTCAAAATAAAAATCTCAAATACAAAAATTCAGAACGACAAAAAAAGTCCTGTTGGTTAGTGGTTAGTAACGAACAAAAAAAATGCTATTTTTAACTTCCACGAAGAGGATAAACAGAGAATAAATTAAAAAAAAAACACTTATTCAGCCTTGATGACTTCTATGACAATTTGCTCGCTTACTAAACTTCACCTCTGACAACTTCAATGAATGTATTGCATTACTTCTATTTTTAATGTAGGATGACGTAACTACAGTTGAATAAAACATGGATTTCAAAATATGTTATTCGGGTTGGTTGGAAATTGGACTCCAGGGGCATCATTCAATGTGAGAAATCTCTCAAAACCTCCATCAAGTTGGCTGATGGAACCGACTATTACTGAAACCAAAGCAGCCCTCGTCCCATTATGGTGCAGTCACACCAACTGGGTGGTAGAACTCGCAGCTCTGTATTGCGTCCGATAAAGTTTGAAAAGATTCCAAACCCTGGAGAGGACGTCTTTTCGATTTCACAATTTTCCCTCTCTCTTCTGCAGCAGAAAACGATATTGCCTCTTTTCAAATGTCTATCTGGCTCCTAAGATTAAGCATAAATGTACACACCTGCAATATAGCAAGGGTGTGTTCCGCCAAGAGCACAGTAGTAGGTCCGCTAAGTGAAGATGAATGTATATCCAGCAAGCCATCATGGGCCTTCTTCGTTCACAGAAAAGCGGTAAGATACTATAGTGATTTCGTTGTGCAGAAAAAAATGGTCAAATGGCTCATAGCACTATGGGACTTGAGCTCAGATGTTATTAGTCCCCTAAACTTAGAACTACTTAAACGTAACTAACCTACGGACATCACACACATCCATGACCGAGGCAGGATTCAAACCTGCTATCGTAGCAGCCACGTGGTTCCGGACTGAAGCGCCTAGAACCTCTCGGCCACCGCGGCTGGCTCGTTGCGCAGCAGGGGGAGAAGGCATCCTTACGAGGATCTGGGTTTGGCAACAGGCACTTACACTGCTGCCATGATCATGTCGTCCTGGGAACTGGTCCTGGAATCACGGCGACAGTTAATCAGCAGTTCGCTAAGAGCTGTATCAGGAAGTGACAGGCAAGGATTGAGGACATGTTTCACTTAAGAACAGCGCTGAAATCGCCACTGTTAGGATGTAGACGAAGAACTCTGCATAACTTGTAAAATACCACCTTCCGCATAACCATTTCAAATTTTGGGAAACTCATTCACTAATAGCTAATACATAGCCAGACACACACACACACACGAAACCCTATGGATTGAGAGGATATGCGGTTTTATTTCTGTGGTGACAATATAGAATCAAATTTACAAAGAATTTGGCATTATGAGCTATCTTATCAGTATGCCTTCCTCTGTCCTCGATGCACGATCTGATTCCACTAGAAAAGGTGTCACCATCGTGTTTTATCATCCCCCGAGGCAAGCTGGGTAACAATTGTTGTAGTTGGTACTCGATATTCTGTGTACTGGCACCGGGACGGTCTTGACGTCCGACTCACCAGGTGATCATTCAAAAAGATCTGTCACCTCTGCTGTGGTTAGTATTTTTATTAACCATTTCTAACTTTCAGAGAAGCGTCATGAATGGCGAATTTCGAGTAAACCCTACACATTTCTCATTTTGCCAAGTTAAAATTCTGTTCTTTTGCCAAAACGCAGCTCAGTTTGCACAGTCTCACCTCACTAAATGTAGAGGGAGTTGCAACAGGATTCTCCAACAGTTAAGTTTATTAAGTGAGGAACTGAGGAAAATATGGTCAGTAGCCTAGGGGTAGCGTCTTTGATTCATAATCAAAACGTCTTCGGTCCCGGGTTCGATCCCCGCCAATGCCTAAATTTTGATAAATAATCAGCATTGGCTCCCGAAGACTTCCGGCATAAGAAGTCAGCCTCATTCTGCCAACGGCCTTGTCAAAGAGGGCGAGGAGCGGATAGAGGTTCAGACCTCTTGTCCTATGGGTGGGAAATTGCCCCTAAAGGTGGAAGAATCAGCAATGATCAACGACATGAGGATGCAGAAGGCAATGGAAACTACTGCATTAAAGACACGTAACGTGTATCCACAGGACATGTGGCCTGTAATTGAAGAAGTGTCATGATGATATCTCCTTTGGCAAAAGATTCCGGAATAGTCCCCCATTCGGATCTCCGGGAGGGGACTGCCTAGGGGGAGGTTACCATGAGAAAAAGATTGAATAATCTACGAAAGGATAACGTTCTACGAGTCGGGGCGTGGAATGTCAGAAGCTTGAACGTGGTAGGGAAACTAGAAAATCTGAAAAGGGAAATGCAAAAGCTCAATCTAGATATAGTAGGGGTCAGTGAAGTGAAGTGGAAGGAAGACAAGGATTTCTGGTCAGATGAGTATCGGGTAACATCAACAGCAGCAGAAAATGGTATAACAGGTGTAGGATTCGTTATGAATAGGAAGGTAGGGCAGAGGGTGTGTTACTGTGAACAGTTCAGTGACCGGGTTGTTCTAATCAGAATCGACAGCAGACCAACACCGACAACGATAGTTCAGGTATACATGCCGACGTCGCAAGCTGAAGATGAACAGATAGAGAAAGCGTATGAGGATATTGAAAGGGTAATGCAGTATGTAAAGGGGGACGAAAATCTAATAGTCATGGGCGACTGGAATGCAGTTGTAGGGGAAGGAGTAGAAGAAAAGGTTACAGGAGAATATGGGCTTGGGACAAGGAATGAAAGAGGAGAAAGACTAATGGAGTTCTGTAACAAGTTTCAGCTAGTAATAGCGAATACCCTGTTCAAGAATCACAAGAGGAGGAGGTATACTTGGAAAAGGCCGGGAGATACGGGAAGATTTCAATTAGATTACATCATGGTCAGACAGAGATTCCGAAATCAGATACTGGATTGTAAGGCGTACCCAGGAGCAGATATAGACTCAGACCACAATATAGTAGTGATGAAGAGTTGACCGAAGTTAAAGACATTAGTCAGGAAGAATCAATACGCAAAGAAGTGGAATACGGAAGTACTAAGGAATGACGAGATACGTTTGAAGTTCTCTAACGCTATAGATGCTGCAATAAGGAATAGCGCAGTAGGCAGTACAGCTGAAGAGGAATGGACATCTCTAAAAAGGGCCATCACAGAAGTTGGGAAGGAAAACATAGGTACGAAGAAGATAGCTGCGAAGAAACCATGGGTAACAGAAGAAATACTTCAGTTGATTGATGAAAGGAGGAAGTACAAACATTGAAAGGTGGCTACACTGAGCCACAGCGCCAGAAATAGCGCCAGAGAGTATTGTTCCGTCGCCTCCACTGGCAGTGATTATTGAGACGTAGCGGCAAGCAGTTCTTGCCGAGAAGTTGTGGTGGACACTGCTTGTAGCTGAAGTCAGAGTGAGATGCGGTAGTGGAGAGCGTTGTTCCATGTTTATGCAGTTATTTGATGGGAGAGATAGCAGATGTTGTTCCAATGGAGATATTGTAATGATCTGAGTGCTTTTCGTCAATATAAATTAAGGTAACTAACTACTGTTCTTTATTTTCTTATTATTTGTGTGTCCTGAATAATGCTTCATTACAGGTTCAGTCAACAAAGCATCTGGCGTGTGTTCTTGTATTAGAGTGTAATTCTGGTTTTCTTGCGCAATTATAGTATTTCTAATTTTCTTTTATCACGTCAGTATAATTGGTATTTAAAAATTCTTGTCTTGTTGAAGAAGAACCGTGCCAGATGTGCGTTGAGTCATACTACCACATACAGAACAGCTACACTTGTGTTTGTTGTTTCGTAGGTTTTATAGTTGCTGGGGACTTAATTAATTAATTGTATTAACTGAAATTTTCTTTTCATTCTTTGTTGTTGTTTCATGCAGTCAGATTGCGTACTAAAACTAGTCAGGGCCAGCCGTTTACGAAACAGCGTAATCGGACATACAGCGACAGAAAATTAAAAAGTATTTGCATTGCATTCTTATATCTTTATTTTAATTAAGCCCCCATGCACGAGGCGACGACTATTCATCATTTTTGCCTTTTTCATCGATCGCGTAATCATTTACAAAACATACAAAACTCGTCACTATATGAAAATTACACACAATGACTCTTTATCTTCAACAATTTCATTCACACGAAATGTTTCCCTCAAACACGATAACGAACAATTGAAATAATTGCACTAGATTGTCAACGCGTATACAAGACAACAAAATTAAATTATGAAATACCATTAGAAGAATGACAATTACCAAATCTACACATGCAATCTAGACTACAATTACTAAACTACAAATTACTACAACAATACTACTGTCTACTATTTTTACAATCAGAAGAATTCCAAGGGACGATCCGAAGCAGCGGTCGCCACGTGCATTGAAAGCCTCCATGAGGGTGAAGATTTGTCCGATGTGATAGAAGAAGAAACAGGAGTCGAGTTAGAAGAGATAGGGGATACAGTATTAGAATCGGAATTTAAAAGGCATATAAGGCAGAAGGGATAGATAACATTCCATCAGAATTTCTAAAATCATTGGGGGAAGTGGCAACAAAACGACTATTCACGTTGGTGTGTAGAATATATGAGTCTGGCGATATACCATCTGACTTTCGGCAAAGCATCATCCACACAATTCCGAAGGCGGCAAAAGCTGACAAGTGCGAGAATTAACGCACAATCAGCTTAACAGCTCATGCATCGAAGCTGCTTACAAGAATAATATGCAGAAGAATGGAAAAGAAAATTGAGAATGCGCTAGGTGACGATCAGTTTGGCTTTAGGAAAAGTAAAGGGACGAGAGAGGCAATTCTGACGTTACGGCTAATAATGGAAGCAAGGCTAAAGAAAAATCAAGACACTTTCATAGGATTTGTCGACCTGGAAAAAGCGTTCGACAATATAAAATGGTGCAAGCAAGGGGTAAGCTATAGGGAGAGACGGGTCATATACAATATGTACAACAATCAAGAGGGAATAATAAGAGTGGACGATCAAGAACGAAGTGCTCGTATTAAGAAGGGTGTAAGACAAGGCTGTAGCCTTTCGCCCCTACTCTTCAATCTGTACATCGAGGAAGCAATGATGGAAATAAAAGAAAGGTTCAGGAGTGGAATTAAAATACAAGGTGAAAGGATATCAATGATACGATTCGACGATGACATTGCTATCCTGAGTGAAAGTGAAGAAGAATTAAATGATCTGCTGAAACGAATGAACAGTCTAATGAGTACACAGTATGGTTTGAGAGTAAATCGGAGAAAGGCGAAGGTAATGAGAAGTAGTAGAAATGAGAACAGCGAGAAACTTAACATCAGGATTGATGGTCACGAAGTCAATGAAGTTAAGGAATTGGAATACGTCAAGCGAATAATTGAGGCCGTAGGTTGCAAGTGATACTCTGAGATGAAGAGGTTAGCACAGGAAAGGAATTTGTGGCGGGCCGCATCAAACCAGTCAGTAGACTGATGACAAAAAAAAAGGCCTATGGAAAAGCACATCCACGGTACAAATGGCTTCACTTACGTTGTTCCAAAATCCATAGCATTTTTCCTTTCACCAGTTATCGATACACCCTTAAAAACTACGTTCTTTCATCGAAAAAGTCTGTAGTCAGTTGGATAACATAGTAGGTAATAAAGTTTTGCATAACAACCATACAGTAAAATACTTTCCCCATTACATGCTATCATTTGCCGATATCTCAAAAATATATGATAAATGTTGTGTATATCTCACTGCGGCCGCCTCGCGCGACATCGAGACCTCCAACCAAATATAAAGAAAAATTCAATACGTCAGCCAAATTTCATAAACAGTAACATATTGTGTAATATCCACCAGACGCAAAATCATACCGACCCCAATTTTTCACTGCATAATTTTTAGTTATAGAGTGTGATCTTCTTTTCTATGTGCTGAGCGATTATCCTTACGGTGAGTTTCTGACTACTCTCAGAGTATTTGCTCAAGTTATCTGTTGCATGGGTGATCACCGCGGTCTCATTTCATCGACGTGGTGTCTGTGACACGAGAATGGCTGGCCACACGAATGGACTTCCGTGACGGCCCAAAACTGCAGGCCATTTCTGTGGGTATCTCTAACGGATCGGGCTTGCCAATGCAAAACCCATAGTTTCCTACTAATGTGCGGGCTCTGTCCTCAGACTTGGTCTGTGCGTGTGGCGTACTACCATGGACCGAGGACTGTGGTGCACCTCCTCGGCCACAGGCGATGTATTTCTGGAATCGTGACTGTCTCACCGCAAGTGCATTGTACAGTGCGGCGTTTGATACAAATTTTATTTATTCTAGTATATTTCGGCACTTCGAAAGTACACTACTGGCCATTAAAACTGCTAAACCAAGAAGAAATGCAGATGATACACGGGTATTCATTGAACTGTATATTATACTAGAACTGACATGTGATTACACTTTCACGCAATTTGGGTGCATAGATCCTGAGAAATCAGTACCCAGAACAACCACTTCTGGCCATAAGAACGGCCTTGATACGCCTGGGCATTGAGTCAAACAGAGCTTGGATGGCGTGTACAGGTACAACTGCCCATGTAGCTTCAACACGATACCACAGTTCATCAAGACTAGTCACTGGCGTATTGTGACGAGCCAGTTGCTCGGCCACCATTGACCACAGGTTTTCAGTTGGTGAGAGATCTGGAGAAAGTGCTGGCCAGGGCAGCAGTCGAACATTTTCTGTATCCAGAATGGCCGTACAGGACCTGCAACATGCGGTCGTGCATTATCCTGCTGAAATGTAGGGTAGAGCCACGGGTCGTAACACAACTGAAATGTAACGTCCACTTTTCAAAGTGCCGTCAATGCGAACAAGAGGTGACCGAGACGTGTAACCAATGGCACCCCATACCATCACGCCGGGTGATATGCCAGTATGGCGATGACGAATACACGCTTCCAATGTGCGTTCACCGCGATGTCTCCAAACACGGATGCGACCATCATGCTGTAAACAGAACCTGGATTCATCCGAAAAAAAATGACGTTTTGCCATTCGTGCACCCAGGTTGGTCGTTGAGTACACCATCGCAGGCGCTACTGCCTGTGGTGCAGCGTCAAGGGTAACCGCAGCCATGGTCTCCGAGCCGATAGTCCATGCTGCTGCAAACGTCGTCGAACTGTTCGTCCTGATGGTTGTTGTCTTGCAAACGTCCCCATCTGTTGACTCAGCAATCGAGACGTGACTGCACGATCCGTTACAGCCATGCGGATTATATGCCTGTCATCTTGACTGCTAGTGATACGAGGCCGTTGGAATCCAGCACGGCTTTCCGTATTACCCTCCTGAACCCACCGATTCCATATTCTCCTAACAGTCATTGGATCTCGACCAACGCGAGCAGCAATGTCGCTATACGATAAACCGCAATCGCGATAGGCTACAATCCGACCTTTGCCAAAGTCTGAAACATGATGGTACGCATTTATCCTCCTTACAAGAGGCATCACAACAACGTTTTACCACTCAATGTCGATCAAATGCTGTTTGTGAATGAGATATCGGTTGGAAACTTCCCTGATGTCAGCACGTCGTAGGTGTCGCCACCGGCACCAGCCTTCTGTGAATGAATGCTCTGAAAAGCTAATCATTTGCATATCAAAGCATCTTCTTCCTGTCGGTTAAATTTCGCGTCTGTAGCACGCCATCTTCGTCGTGTAACAATTTTAATGGCGAGTAGTGTAGTTTATATATTTGAAAGTATGGGCGATAAGGAAACAAAATTGTGGCAATCGCTGGCAGTTTGTACACTTTGAAGTCATGTATTTCTCGAAAGAAAAAAAAATCTCACAATTCCTGTAGATAATAGGCATAACGCAGTGGGTAATAACCGACAATTACGAACATAGTAGAAGCAACATTTTATTTGCAGTCACCTACAGTGTTGGTTGACACACCTCTTCCCCACCTTCTACATTTCTTTCAAGAGGCCAACTTTTTTCTGAGGTTATTTTAAATACCTTCACTATTTTCAGGAATGTGTCTCGCAACTCCAAGAAAATGCATGTTTTTGTCACCAAATGGGTTTCGCTTTATGAAAATAAAATCAGTGATCTTAATGAAACATATCTACCATTGGGCATCCTTTCACCATCTACAAGCAGTTCATTACACAACATTTTGATGTTAGTACTTAAGATTTTTGATCACACGTTTAGAAATACAGAAGTCATTACATTTTTTTTTTTGTTTAGGTCTGCACTTAGTTTTGATACCTCAAAATTTGTCAGGGAAAAATGCTAAAACTTATCTGGAAAAAAGGGAATTTCAACTTGGTGGCAACCCTGTAATAGGTTTCAATTTTCAGTCTCATTGCAGCATTGTTATTTAAGATAAGGTACAAGAATTTAATGGGTTTGAATCATTGCATGTCAGTCATCCATGAACTGCCAAATCTTACACGTCATTAAGACACATTTTCGAAAGGAAAAAAGGTACATTCCATAACATAAAAGAAAACGAAAAAATGGACTCGCTCTGTGAGGATGTTATACAAACTTAATTATGTATGTAGACAGTTCATACGTTCCGGGAATAGAGAATCTCGACTATTTTCACCTGTTATCGACATTGATCCTGGCAAGATACCGATCCCAGGGATTAAAAGATTTTCGAGAATGTTTTCATTTTAATAGTATAAATGTGACAAAGTCATGCAGGAAGCAGGCGACCAGTATTATTATTTTTATTTTAATAATGAACAGCCTCAGTTGCACCGCTTACCTAGACTTTACGCAGGTTTCAGACGGGATAACCCAACCTTCTTCAGAATAACAGTGTCTACTGTTCGTCCATAGTGGAGTTCCAGTACAGCACTCGTGGCTGCCGCATCGCTGTCGCGAAGTGGGGCCGAGGCAGTGCCAGATAAGTTTTACAGTCTGACGATAATTTATGAATTTGTAGTTTTAACTTAACGATGTCCACTATGGACAAACAGTAGATAATGTTATTCTGAAGAAGGTTGGGTTATCCCGACTGAAACGTAGGTAAATTCTAGATAAACGGTGCAACTGAGGCCGTTCATTATTAAAACTGATATTTATACAGTTGCTAACAGGGCCGCGAAATGTTGAAGGTATTTAAGTATTATTTATTATTAGAGTAATTAGTAGTTCTGCATTGAGGTTGACTGCGTCTATTCTGCGAATTTTTGCTTTACATGCAACTTTGAACCACATATGCACATGCAGTAATCGCATCTGGATATCAGATGACGGCTAAATTCCGAAACGCAATACAGCCATTCTTTGCACGATATTTGACGTTTAGTATTGCGGCCCATTCAACATGAACGCAGAACTACTGATTATTGTAATTTCAAGTTCGATGTTGGATAACCATTTCCGTGTGATATAATTACAAATTATCAGTTTTCGGACTTTTCCTTTACGTGTACTATAAAACCTTGCTTCTTGCCAATTTTCATTAGTGTAGGTCAACAGAAAGTGCCCTCTAGGTCTGTATATTTTACACCGTGAAGGGAACACAACCTCAGTATGTGAAAAAAATTTCAACTTGATACATCTCCCCGTTCCTGAAGCATAGGATCTGCAACAGACAGACGAAAAACAAGGGTTCCCTTTTTTCCGATTGAGGAACGGAATCGAAGAAAGAGAAAGTATTATTAGTTTGAGAGCATATGGTAGCTCCAGTTATAAAAGCTTAAGTGGTATATTTAGAGAAAAACATGGCACACTACTCTTAAAAATACATAAAAGAAAGGCACCGAGATTCGAACACGCGACTTCTACTATTCCTGCACGCTCATTATCGCTAGACTACTAAGCCCGACATTTGCTTTTTTATGCTTATGGGGGGTGGGGGTGGGGGGGGAGGGAGGGAGGAGGATTTATTTTAATTGGTGTTGCTAATTACAGGGCAGTGAAACGCCCAACTCGCATCAGAAACTCAGTATATTGCTTTATTTGTATCACATATTCGAGCACAAATTTCCATCTGTACTTGTGTAAACTTTTAACGCGCTAATCGCCATAGCTACGCTTACGTCTTTGGTCACGAGATATTTTTTTGTACGCCTACTGTCAAACTCTGTTTTACCTTTTGCGTCGGTAATCACATGCTGATTATCCAAGTAGCAGCCGACAGTTAATAAATGTTGTACTTTTTATCAGTGCGCCTTGTATTCACACATACGACTGTGTACAGTTCTCAGAGATTATAGCATTAACTTCCAAGCCATCCACAAGGAATCAAGAGTGGCATTAGAGCCGCCCTGAAGTCTAGGCTGGTCTTCACGGTGGCACGAAATCTTGGTGCAAGCAGAAAATTTATAATTCTGAACTCAGGCGTAACGAGGTATCTCAGACTGAAGGACCTCCCCCCTGCTAAGCAGCACGGATTCCGAAAACATCGATTACGTGCAACCCGACTCGAACGACAGTCTGAAAGCCACGGATCAAGGCAGACAGGGGAAAACGGTGTTTACTGATTTCCGAAACGCATTTCACTCACTAGCACAACTGTGCTTATTAAGTGAATTGGGTTTTGCATGATCTGTATTCTCGAAATACATGCCGGCTGGCGTTGAGGTCATTCTGTTCAAGACACCTCATTATGTTTGGCATCAGAATATGTTCTAAGGTACTACAACAAATCGATAGCGAAAAATAAAACTGCACATAAACAAGCGAAAAATGCCGTACCGTTTTACCGTGATGCCAAAGAGTCGCAGTTGTAGCCGCTGAAATCATACAAATACATTGTTGCAACACTTAGTAGGTATAAGAAATGTCACGACCACAATAGGCTGAGTTGTAGGTAAAGCAGCAAAACAGTGCAGCTGATGATCGCCGTGAATTTCCGCCAGCAAGTGGGCAACCCCCTTGTAACTCAGGGCAGGCTGCCGTTTCTTGTGCTCGAACAGCCAACCCCTTACTGCATTCCACGATTACGCCCATGGCGAAGGCTGTGATACTGAGACGAGAAAAATTTAGTGCACGAAGGCTGAGGGCTTACACATCCACACTATGTTCGTTTAGGACTTAAGCTCACGTGCTCTAAACACTTCCATAATGGCAAATGATGAAAGGTTTTTGTTCCAGTTGTGTGCTGCAGCGTTGGCTCTTGCTATACCATGCCCAGTTGCATCTGCTTCGCAATGCCAGTTGACTGTGTTTTGCTTTGCAATGCATAACACACTCATCCAATCGCAGCTGCAACTTTTATTTATCATCATACCCATGAACCATGAACCACGGACCTTGCCGTTGGTCGGGAGGCTTGCATGCGTCAGCGATACAGATAGCCGTACCGTAGGTGCAACCACAATGTAGGGGTATCTGTTGAGAGGCCAGACAAACGTGTGGTTCCTGAAGAGGGGCAACAGCCTTTTCAGTCGTTGCAGGGGCCTTATAACACTAACCAAAACGGCCTTGCTGTGCTGGTACTGCGAACGGCTGAAAGCAAGGGGAAACTACGGCCGTAATTTTTACCGAGGGCGTGCAGCTTTACTGTATGGTTAAATGATGATGGCGTCCTCTTGGGTAAAATAGTCCCCCATCCGATCTCCGAGCGGGGACTACTCAGGAGGACGTCGTTATCAGGAGAAAGAAAACTGACGTTCTACGGATCGGAGCGAGGAATGTCAGTTCCCTTAATCGGGCAGGTAGGTTAGAAAATTAAAAAAGTGAAATGGATAGGTTAATGTTAGATATAGTGGGAATTAGCGAAGTTCGGTGGCAGGAGGAACAAGACTTTTGGTCAGGCGAATATAGGGTTATAAATACAAAATCAAATAGGGGTAATGCTGGATTAGGTTTAATAATGAATAAAAAAATAGGAGTGCGGGTAAGCTACTACAAACAGCATAGTGAATGCATTATTGTAGCCAAGATGGACACGAAGCCCACGCCTACCACAGTAGTAAAAGTCTATATGCCAACTAGCTCTGCAGATGACGAAGAAATTGAAGAAATGTATGATGAAATAAAAGAAATTATTCATATAGTGAAGGGAGACGAAAATTTAATAGTCATGGGTGACTGGAATTCTGTAGTAGGAAAAGGGAGAGAAGGAAACGTAGTAGGTGAATATGGATTGGGGGGAAGAAATGAAAGAGGAAGCCGTCTGGTAGAATTTTGTGCAGAGCATAACTTAATCATAGCTAACACTTGGTTCAAGAATCATAAAAGAAGGTTGTATACATGGAGATACTGACAGGTTTCAGATAGATTATATAATGATAAGACAGAGATTTAGGAACAAGGTTTTAAATTGTACGACATTTCCAGGGGCAGATGTGGACCACAATCTATTGGTTATGAACTGTAGATTAAAACTGAAGAAACTTCAAAAAGGTGGGAATTCAAGGGGATGGGATCTGGATAAACTGAAAGAACCAGAGGTTGTACAGAGTTTCAGGGAGAGCATAAGGGAACAAGTGACAGGAATGGGGGAAAGTAATACAGTAGCGGAAGAATGGGTAGCTTTGAGGAATGAAATAGTGAAGGCAGCAGAGGATAAAGTAGGTAAAAAGATGAGGCCTGCTAGAAATCCTTGGGTAACAGAAGAAATATTGAACCTAATTGATGAAAAGAGAAAATATAAAAATACAGTAAATGAAGCAGGCACAAAGGTATACAAATGTCTCAAAAATGAGATCGACAGGAAGTGCAAAATGACTAAGCAGGGGTGGCTAGAGAACAAATGTAAGGATGTAGAGGCTTGTCTCACCAGGGGTAAGATAGATACTGCCTACAGGAAAATTAAAGAAATGGTTTAACAACTGAAAATGCTATATTCTCTTTTCTCTGTGAGGTTTTGGACGGATTAAATAAAAGGTTGCGAACGCTAGGTGTTTTCTTTGATTTAACGAAGGCTTTTGACTGTGTTGACCACAAAATATTACTGCAGAAGTTGGACCATTATGGAGTAAGGGGAGTAGCTTCCAGTTGATTCGCCTCCTACTTTAAGAACAGAAAGCAGAAGGTAATTCTCCGCAATATTGAGAGTGGTAGTGATGTTCAGCCCCATTGGGGCAATGTTACGTGGGGCGTTCCCCATGGGTCGGTGCTGGGGCCACTGCTGTTTCTTATTTATATAAATGATATGCCTTCTAGTATTACAGATGATTCAAAAATATTTCTGTTTGCTAATGACACCAGCTTGGTAGTGATGGATCTTGTGTGTAATATTGAAACAGAATCAAATAATGTAGTTCATAAAATAAGTTCGTGGCTTGTGGAAAATAATTTGATGCTAAATCACAGTAAGACTCAGTTTTTACAGTTTCTAACTCACAATTCAACACGTACCGATATTTTGATCAGACAGAATGGGCATACTGTAAGCGAGACGGAACAGTTCAAGTTCGTAAGCGTTCGGATAGATAGTAAGCTGTTGTGGAAAGCCCATGTTCAGGATCTTGTTCAGAAACTAAATGCTGCTTTATTTACCATTAGAACAGTATCTGAAATAAGTGACACTTCAACACGAAAAGTAGTCTACTTCGCCTATTTTCATACGCATATGTCGTATGGTATTATTTTTTTGGGTAATTCTTCTGATTCGAAAAGCGTATTTTTGGCTCAAAAACGGGCTGTTCGAGCTATATGTGGTGTAAGTTCGAGAACCTCTTGTTGACCCCTATTCAATAGTCTGGGAATTCTGACATTTCCCTCACAGTATATATTTTCTTTAATGTCGTTTGTTGTTAGCAATATTAGCCTATTGCCAAGAGTTAGCAGCTTTCACTCAGTTAATACTAGGCAGAAATCAAATCTGCATGTGGAATGCACTTTCTTGACTCTTGTGCAGAAAGGAGTGCAGCATTCTGCTGCATCCATTTTCAATAAGCTACCAGAAGAACTCAAAAATCTTAGCAGTAGCCCAAAATCTTTTAAGTCTGAACTGAAGAGTTCCCTTATGGCTCACTCCTTCTATTCTGTCGAGGAACTCCTGGAAGTGCTAAAAAATTAAGCAAAATCCAGTGTTACAGTGTTGATTTTCTTTATTTAAACTTACGACTTGTCGCCTGAATATGTTTTTTTATATTTCATTTTATCTGTTTCTGCTGTCGTGTTATAATTTCATGTATTGACTCGTTCCATGACCATGGACACTTCTCCTTAATTTGGTCCCACGGAACAATACATAAATAAAAGAGAACCACTTTTATGAGTATCAAGAGCTCAGATGGAAATCCAGTTCTAAGCAAAGAAGGGAAAGCTGGAAGGTGGAGGGAGTATATAGAGGGTCTATACAAGGGCGATGTACTTGAGGACAATATTGTGGAAATGGAAGAGGATGTAGATGAAGATGAAATGGGAGATATGATACTGCGTGAAGAGTTTGACAGAGCAGTGAAAGACCTGAGTCGAAACAAGGCTCCCAAAGTAGACAAAATTCCATTAGTACTACTGACAGCCTTGGGAGAGCCAGTCCTGACAAATCTCTACCATCTGGTGAGCAAGATATATGAGACAGGCGAAGTACCCTCAGACTTCAAGAAGAATATAATAATTCCAATCCCAAAGAAAGCAGGTGTTGACAGATGTGAAAATTACCGAACTATCAGTTTAATAAGTCACAGCTGCAAGATACTAACGCGAATTCTTTACAGACGAATGGAAAAACTAGTAGAAGCCGAGCTCGGGGAAGATCAGTTTGGATTCCGTAGAAATATTGGAACACGTGAGGCAATACTGACCCTACGACTTATATTAGAATAAAGATTAAGGAAAGGCAAACCTACGTTTCTAGCATTTGTAGACTTAGAGAAAGCTTTTGACAGTGTTGACTGGAATACTGTCTTTCAAATTCTGAAGGTGGCAGGGTTAAAATACAGGGAGCGAAAGGCTATTTACAATTTGTACAGAAACCCGATGGCAGTTGTAAGAGTCGAGGGGTATGAAAGGGAAGCAGTGGTTGGGAAGGGAGTGAGACAGGGTTGTAGCCTATCCCCGATGTTATTCAATCTGTATATTTATCAAGCAGTAAAGGAAACAAAAGAAAAGTTCGGAGTAGGTATTAAAATCCATGGAGAAGAAATAAGAACTTTGAGGATCGCCAATGACATTGTAATTCTGTCAGAGACAGCAAAGGTCCTGGAAGAGCAGTTGAACGGAATGGATAGTGTCTCGAAAGGAGGATAAGAGATGAACATCAACAAAAGCAAAACGAGGATAATGGAATGTAGTCGATTTAAGTCGGGTGATGCTGAGGGAATTAGATTATTAAATGAGACAGTTAAAGTAGTAAAGGAGTTTTGCTACGAGGGCTATCCCCAAAGTTCATTAGGTTTTGGAATTAAAAAATAATAAAGTATTGGAAATTTTTTTATTATATAGAGATGAAAGCCACACTTAAATATTACTTTTCTACATAGTTGCCATTTAAATTAAGGCACTTATCGTAGCGATGGACGAGCTTGGAAATTCCTTCGTCGTAAAATTCGGCCGCCTGCGCCTTCAACCACGTGGTTACCTCTTCTTGAAGCTGTGCATCGTCATCAAAACGCTGCATAGCCAACCACTTCTTCATTGCTGGGAATAAGTGAAGCCGCTCGGTGCCAGGTCGGGACTGTACGGCGGATGAGGAAACAACTCCCACTTAAAAGATTCGAGAACTTCACGAGTGGCATTTGCCATGTGGTCCCGGGCGTTGTCGTGAATCAGCAAGATCTTTGAGCCCAACTTTCCCATGCACTTGTTTTGTATTGCTCTTCTGAGGTTGTGCAGAGTTTGGCAATACCTTTGAGAGTTTATTGTAGTGCCTCTTTCCAGGAAATCAAAAAAAATCACATCTTTTCTGTCCCAAAAGAGATAACCACGTGGTTGAAGACGCAGGCGGCCGAATTTTACGACGAATGAATTTCCAAGCTCGTCCATCGCTACGATAAGTGCCTTAATTTAAATGGCAACTTTGTAAAAAAGTAGTATTTAAGTGTGGCTTCCATCTGTATATAATAAAAAAAATTTCCAATACTTTATTTATTTTTAATTCCAAAACGTAATGTACTTTGTGGATAGCCCTCGTATTTGGGGAGCAAAATAACTGATTATGTTCGAAGTAAAGAGGATATAAAATGTAGACTGGCAATGGCAAGGAAAGAATTTCTGAAGAAGAGAAATTTGTTAACATAGAGTATAGATTTAAGTGTCAGGAAGTCGTTTCTGAAAGTATTTGTACGGAGTGTAGCCTTGTATGGAAGTGAAAAATGGACGATACATAATTTGGACAAGAAGAGAATAGAAGCTTTTCAAATGTGGTGCTACAGAAGAATGCTGAAGATTATATGGGTAGATCACATAACTAATGAGGAGGTATTGAATAGGATTGGGATGAAGAGAAATTTCTGGCGCAACTTGTCTAGAAGAAGGGATCGGTTGGTAGGACATGTTATGAGGTATCAAGGGATCATCAATGTAGTATTGGAGGGCAGCATGGATGGTAAAAATCGTAGAGGGAGACCAAGAGATGAATACACTAAGCAGATTCAGAAGGATGTAGATTGCGGTAGTTACTGGAAGATGAAGAAGCTTGCACAGGATAGAGTAGCATGGAGAGCTGCATCAAACCAGTCTCCAGACTGAAGACCACAACAACATCCCAATGATCACATTTGTGCTGTATTCATATGAATCTATCTTATGTTTAATACAATATACAACAAATAACTGTTTTTATAACACAAGAAATTATGTGCTGGACAGACCTATTCCTTATGTTGTGGTTTCATTTGTCACATCATATATTTTTGTACAGTTGAGCAGAGCTATTCACTTATACTGTAGTGACATTTGTTAAGCATGTGGTTATTGAACTTCTTATGTGCTTGCCAGACATATTCATTGATGAAATGTCATTTGTCACATGAAATTAAATCCTTGTTTTGTTCTTGCCATCAACAAGCAAGTCTCCAAAGCAGCATAAAATGAAAAGAATTGCAGTAGGCAACTGATCAAGCCCAGATGGGGTCTGCCAGTCATTAATGCCATATGATCATTTCATTGAATCTCTTCCTGTATGTCTTACAATGGTGTGCACCGCACATTAACGTGTGTGAACAGTGTATTTTCAGAAGAAATGAATGTAGCAAACTAAATACATCATAATTACATTATTACTCCGCAGTGAGCCACAGGAGACCAAGGGATCATTGTACCAAAATACTCATAAAACATCCTTGAACCACCACCTGAATTGCGTCAGTGGAGTTCATTTCACCCTCTATGTAGGAGAAAATGAAAAACCTCCATTAACAATCTCAGAGGAGCCTCATATCTGATAGTACACTGATAAGATATCATTCCAGTTGCTACTTTGGACTTCTGATCACTGTATGTTTCTGAGCAAAGCTCATAATGTTCAGACTTTGGTGACCAATCTGGACAAAAGCTTTTAAATTTTGAAAAAATATCCTTGTTTGTTTATAGCCCATCACATTTAGCATACTTGGCTATTGCTCCCTCTTTGGTACGTTTCCCTTTCTACTGCTCCAGGTGTAATGAAGTGATCATATGGACATTGATACCTAGGAGTCACTTGCTGGGTAAGTTGCAGGTCTTTTCTGTTGACCCCATGGTGGGTTACTTTCATGCTGGCGATGATGAATCAATGATAAGGACAACATATCACCCACTCCCTGAGCAGAGAGAGTGTCTGACATGGCTGGGAAATGAACCCAGGCTCGACTGCATGGCAGTCAGATGTGCTGACCACTCAGTGAAGTGGGTCGATAGATGCTACTCGAGGTTATTTGCCTCCCCTCCTCACATATCTTATAATGTGCCTTTTACATGCTCTTTCGTCAATCCTCCTCAAATGGGATTATTCTCTCCCAACTAATATGCCAATACCAGCAGACAACAATGCCTGTTACCTCAACGCTAACCCATATTTAACCTGTTCTACATGCCTGTCCAGTTCTCAGCAACACATTCTTTGGACAAAATGTGACCTATCTTCATACACATGTTACGTGATGGTATATGTAAGAGAATAATGTGTCTATTGCGTCTTGTACAAGGTTTATCTGGAAAGTTTGGTGAATGGTCTCAGAAAATGTAGGGAACATAAGTTACAAAGTAACCACCATTAGCTACAAAACACTTCTGACATTTGTTGTAAAGCTATTGGAAACTGTCTGCAAACAATTCCTGTGGAGTCACTGAACACACAGTTGTTATGTATTGTTGGAATACTGCACCATTATAGATGAGAGGTGGAGCCACCAGTACAATCCACAGATCAAGCAACAGTGTTCATCATCTTCCCTGCCTCCCAAAACAAGTTTGATAAGAAAACTCTGAGATTAGGACATATCAATCACAATTTTTGATGGAAAGGGCTTGATCCATGATGAATTTCTACCTGTGGGATGTTGGGAAAACAATGAACACCATATCACTTACTGCTGCATGCTCTCTGGATAGTACTGACAACATCAGTTATCGTCTCCGGCAATGATGCAGACATCCAGCATTGTGTGCCCATGGTGCTTTAAGTGATTCCACAAGAAGTGTTGGCTGACCATTTCCTACAGCTTGACAACTGAAGTCAGACGACTGTTGTAGGTAATGGTGATTACTCCGAAGGCCGGTAAAAGCATTTTGTTTATAACTCTTGTTTCTTACCGAGACAATTCACCAAATGTTCAGATGCATTTTGTACACTCTAAGACATAAGAAAGGCTCTACAAAGGAATTTTCTGAATGGGACGGAAACCAGTAGGAGTGATGTACAAGTACCAACAATCAAATCATTACGTTCTCAGAAAAACTGGATTATTTATTCCACAGAAAGAGTTTCACAAATTGAGCAAGTCAATAACACATTGATCCACCTCCAGCTTTTATGCAAGCAATTATTCAGCTTGGTATTGATTGACAGAGTTCTCCTGAGGGATATTGTGGCAAATTCTGTCCAGTTGGTGTAGTATATTGTGAAAATCCTAAGCTAGTTGGAGGCTCCAGCCCATAATGCTCCAAACATTCTCAGTTAGAGAGAAATTCGGTGACCTTGCTGGCCAAGGTAGAGTTTGGAAAGCATGAAAGAAGCACTAGAAATTCTCACCATGCACAGGCAGGCATTATATTGCTGAAATGTAAGCCAAGTTTGGTGGCGCAGTTCCTTTTTACCAGCACCTAACTGTCAACTGGTTGCAGCAGTTCGCCGGCAGGAAATCCGAGCTGAGACCTAACGTACTGCTACTCGCACTAGGCTGCACACAATTTAACTATTTTAAGAATCAGCAAAAGATCTTAATTTTGAATGAAATGTGGAAATACTGGAAAACTTTAGTGAATTCTGAGCACTGATAATGTAGACATTCACTGCCAAGCCCGTGCTAATGTTAACATTGTCATGCACAGATCCTTTCATTTACGTTAGCAAGTAACATATTTCCTGAAATCTGAAGAGCTACTAAGCATGGATTGTTCTTAATAGTATGGCAAGCATTTCCATTTAAGATTATCAGTGTGCGATGCACTCACGATTTTAGTCACCAATCTGCCACGTGGAATTACTGTGTTTTCTCATACACAGAGTTACTTAGAAAACTGAACTTTCTACAAAACACACCAGAATATATATGCCTACACTTTTGAAATGTGTAGCACAACTAAAACTGCCAAATTATAACTTCCTTTGCAGCTCATACTACATGTGACCATACCATTGAAAGGCAGGGCTCTGAATCCTTACACTGCTGTAAGCATTCTATATATCCAAGAGAAAAGATACATGAAGAATACTATGGTACTTTCTGATTGGTCAGTTTTCTTTAAGGCTACTAGAAAAACATTATTCCCCCACGTTAGTCTGCACTTTTCATGACTAACAAATAACACACTTTCAAACTGTACTTTCCCAAAATAAATATGAAACATTCAGATACTTTGTTAATAATGTAAAGTATAAACTATTTTCATTTGCACTCGAATTGGCTTTCCTTTCACCATAAACTTACTTAACGTATTATGATACTAAACTCCCCACTGTACAGTGTACATCAGTAGAACAATGATCTACATATTTACTATAGACCTCATTCACATTGCTATAAGCTTATACAAAACTGTACCAACATAAACAAACAAAAGAGCCATCAAGAAATAAACAGAATAATTCCCTAAAACATTCTCTTGACCTGTTTCTTGAAAGTCTGTGTACTACTGGACTCTGGTGGATGAAAATTAGAACTACGTACTCGACTGAACTGTTTGACACCGTCTGTCACTGTACAGGTGTGAGTCACTCTCCCGATACACCGGGGCAATATAAGGTGCCACTCCTCACAAGGATGGCTTGCTATGAAAGGCAACATAATGGTACTTAGAACATTGTTGTATGCTGTAAGAAAGCCACAGATGAAAACCAAAAAGAGGTCCTTCTACAAAATACAAATGGAATCCCAGTCAGTCACTCCTGGTTATCAGGCAATAGTCAGATTGGTATCATGTCTTTGCTGGCCATTGGTCTCAGTTCAATCCACTCCCGTCATTGAAATTTCAGTCCAAAGAAGTTCCTGGAGATGACCCGATAATCAAGTGCAATCGTCTGCGGTGCCATTAGTTTTGTAGCAAGATCCCTTCAGTTTTCATCCACAGTGCTATGTCAACAATGTGCTACACCCCGTTTTATTGCCCTTCATTGCAGACGACATTGAGTTAACATTTCAGTCAGATATGCCTACCTGCATATGAGAAGAGCTTCTACTGCTTGTCTTTATGCTTTCCGAGACCTGCCATGCCCAATTGAGAATGTAGTGCTACGGGCAGGGCCCTGCAAACATATTGGGATTTCAATGCTCCAGTCCACAATTTAGACAGAATTTGGCATGATATCCCCCTGGAGCACATCCAACAACTGTATCAAACTGAATTACTGCTTGCATATGGGCTACAGTGTGTCAATGCATTAATGACTCCCTCAGTTTGTGATGCTCTTCCTGTTGAATAACTCATCCAAGTGTTCTGAAATTGTAATCATTTGTTTCTCTGCACATGAACAGCACATCTACTCATTTCAACCCTTTGGATAATTCCTGTGTGATGCAACTTTCTTCTTTCCTTAGAGTGTACTTAAAAAATTGTGTAAACAGCCTTATAAGTTCACCATCTTAAAAGAGCACATGGCCCCTTTGAAATGCTGTAGATGGAGTGGAACTGATACCTGCCAGTTATCTGAGCCTTCACTGCTGACATATGCCACATCATTGAAGAGGTGTGTATGTGCCAGTCGATTATAAGGAATCAATGTAGTACAATGGATTGAAACCACAGATTAGAGCTATTGTCTTTGGATGTGCCAACGAAGTAAGTTGCCCAATTTGTTGGTGCATCAGTGAAGACTATCCAGCTTGTCTACAAGGAATGTTGTGCCATAATAATAAAAGTGGCCACATTAAGATCCTAACTTGTAGTTAGTCATAGAGATGAACGTCTTAAGTTTCCATTGACAGTCAGTCTCAAACACAACAGGGATCACTGCAGACCCATGTCTACTAGTTTTCAGCTAAATACTGTGATGGCAAGTTGCATGCAATGGGTCCCTTGCAGAAGACTACTGAGGCATAAAAATGTACATGTTGTCAGTGGAGCAAATACCACATAAACTGGACAGTAGGTGACTTGAGATGTGTGGTGGTTTTGCCTCTTTCTGAGAACATATCAAGGGCTCTGACAGCACAATAAGGTTTTTAACCTGCAATGGGCAGAGGATATACAGAGTGTCTCAAAAGTTACAGCATCCAAACTAATTAGACCTAACGTATTCACACCATGTTTGGCTTATGTGGCATAGTGTCTCAAAGATTTTATGCAGGTTAATCAATTTCAACATTGTGCCCACCACCACTGGTGCACACATTTCCAGTCTGTTATCAGGATCTATCCACATTCAGCACATTATGTCTGCATCACCTGTGGCAAGGGCAGAAATGATTTTGTTCATTAAATTTTTGATGTGGTTGACAGCTGCTTGGTAGACTCTGTCCTTGGTATATGCTGATAGAAACAAGCCCATCTTTCTAATGCCTGGTGGCCTAGAACACCAGGGAATAGGACCACCCCTGCCAATTCAGCATACCTCGTAACACCTGGTCCGCAACAGTTTGAGCCCAATGTGGCAGTGCACCATATTACTGGAAAAAGACTGTGTCTGAGGAGTCAGCCAGTCATAGTAACAGCCTGAGCATATCAAAGTAACGGTTTTTTTTTTTTTGAGGAAAAAATGGTCCCAGAATACCATCAACCGCCCAACAACACAACACATTCACTATCATGTACCTCTTCCATCACAGTATGTGGAGTGGTAATATATCATTATCTTCTCACAGGATATGTATATACTGTGAATTGCCAACAAAACTGGCACAATCATGCATATTCAAATACAGGGATATGTAAACGTACCGAATATGGCACTGCAGTCGGCAATGCCTATATAAGACAACAAGTGTCTGGCACAGATGTTAGATTGGTTAGTGCTGCTACAATGGCATCTTATCAAGATTTACGTGAATTTGAATGTGGTGTTATAGTGGGTGTACGAGCAATGGGACAAAGCATCTCCAAGGTAACAATGAAGTGGTTATTTTCCCGTATGAGCATACAGTGAATATCAGGAATCTGGTAAAACATCAGATCTCCGACATTGTTGCAGCCGAAAAAAGATCCTGCAAAAACAGGATCAACAACTGAAGAGAATTGTTCAAAGTGACAGAAGTGCAACCCTTCTGCAAATCTTTAAATGTTGGGCCATCAACAAGTGTCAGAGTGTGAACCATCATCGATATGAACTTTTGTAGCTGAAGGTCCACTTGTGTACCCTTGATGACTGCAGGACACAAAGCTAAATGATTCACCTGGGGCCATCAACACCGATATTGGACTGTTGATGACTGGAAACACATTGCCTGGACGAGTCCCATTTCAAACTGTGTCGCGCAGATGGACATGTACAGGCATGGAGACATCCTCTTGAATCCATGGACACTGCATGTCAGTAGGGGACAGTTGAAGCTGGTGGAGGCTCTGTAATGGCGTAAGAGGCGAGCAGTTGGAGTGATATGGCTAGGTATGACCCTGAAAGGTGACACATACATAAGCATCCTGTCCATTGGAGATTCCGATGGACTTGGGCAATTCCAGCAGGACAATGATACACTTGGCATTTCCAGAATTGCTACAAAGTGGCTCCTGGAACACTCTTATAAATTTAAACACTTCCACTGGCCACCAAACTCCCCAGATTTGAACATTGAGCATATCTGGGATGATTTGCAATGTGCTGCTCAGAAAAGATCCTCACATAGCCCTGCATCCAGCATTCACAGTGTCAATTCCTTCCATCACTACTTCAGACAATAGTCAAGCCCATGAGACACAATCGATTACTAAGCCAGTATCCAGCATGCACTGTACAACTGATGCGTGTTATGAATATCTTACATACTTTGCTCAGAGACAATTTTATTGTGTTTGTTTGCATATAATAAAAGTAATGTGTGGGTAAAAATTTTAATCAAAACTGAACATGAATGCCCAAAAATAGAGTGAAGTTCCAATATTTGCAGCTCTTGATATGTACACTCTTTGACATAAAACTCGACCGGCGGCCGGCCGCTTCAGAGGCTAAATCCGCGCCAATCGCGACATAGGACAAAAAAACTGGCCAACTCGCTAATTTTCTAAGTCCGGTTATCTGCACAATCTGGCAACACTGTAGACTGCGGCACTTCCTGGAGGAAAACTTGTCCCAAGATAGAGAGACTCTAGGCTGATTACGCCTGTGGTCTAGCGGTAGCGTGCGTTGTTTCTGTTCATAATGTCAGTGGATCGAGAGCAGCTGGCATAAAATATTTTTATAGCCTCTTCTGTCTGAATGCTGAAGACGTGAATGTAATGGTAGCGCAGATTCAATCTATTTCGCTTTGTGACACACCGATATCAAAATTTTATCTAGTAACGATTTTGCGGCAGATTTCCTGCAGACTGTCCTCCTCTGAACGCCGTATGGGGCAAAGCTCCGGGATCCATTTGCTGGCTACTGGCAGCGGCCGTGGCGACAGCAGCGGCGCTGCACTCCCCCGTTCTTTATCGAAAGCGCCTGCTACCGCTCATCGCTTTTGATGATTTAAAACGCTTTATTATTAAATGTTGCTCCACAGAAAATTTCTACAATTTCCATTCACGCTCAAAAGCAACGGAGACAGACGCCCTGATTAGTAGGCGGGTAATCGGCAAGAGCTGAGTATGGCCCGAAATTAATTTTATAGACTGGGACGAAATTAAACCACCTCACTACATTCGATGAATTTATAAATGCTTCATACCTCGTTTCTTTTCCTTTCAAACTTAATTATTTGTGCAACTTTTGGTCAATGTTTGGATGTTTTCGTCAAGCCAGAGTGAGCGTCTGTGGTGTAAAGTGTATTACAGTTCTTGTTTCATTCCTTATGGTAAGTCTATGCGATAAACTGTGTGAATACCTTGCAATGCATGCTCTGTAGCAGTGCAGGCACACTGCACATTTGGAGTTCCGTGTATGGGTTCATGAAGTATTTATTGTTGATCGGAAGTGATAGTTAAGGTCATCAGATTTAAACCAGAAAAATTTGTCGTTTTGAAGGTTTCAGAGAACGGAAAGGAATTGCTAACGCCGGTGTTAGAAAACGTCTACAGTTAAATGCTATGGCAAAAATTTAGAAGATGGGAACTGTATTAATGAACATGTGCACTTCATAAACAACCTTCCGACATGTTAGACCTATATGACGAACAAAGCTCAAATTTATATCGTTGACAGTCGGTTTGAATCTTTTCAGGACCTATTTTACAGTGAAGCACCTTGGAATTTGCAAAGCAGAAATCCATGATATTAACTTAATTTACTAAGTCGAAATCGGACGAAGATTGATGTTTAAAGGCATTCTTCAGATTTCGCATAAGAAATTTTTACTAGCAGTTTGCAACTCCATTAATTAAAACGGAAAATAAAAAGTTGTAGTCAGCGGCTTCTACCGTGATTCGAACTTATAGTACAAGCACTGCAACGCACAAGGGAACCTCTGAGCTAACGACACACTGGCGGCCAGAGGAGGACTATAGTCACTGCGATGTTGCCTGCGCCTCAAAACGCAACCTTAAACACACAAACAGAGGAGGTGGAGATTACTGTTTTAACGTCCCGTCGACAACGATGTCATTAGAGACGGAGCACAAGCTCGGATTAGGGAAGGATGGGGAAGGAAATCGGCCGTGCCCTTCCTAAGGAACCATCCCGGCATTTGCCTGAAGCGATTTAGGGAAATCATTGAAAACCTAAATCAGGATGGCCGGGCGCGGGATTGCACCGTCGTCCTCCCGAATGCACACACAAACAGGTGTTACTTATGTGAAGAACGCCGTTCTTGGAGTCCAGAAATTAAATATACTTTCTAATTGTGTCATCTTGCAGTGGATTATATCGTACGAGTCTTCGATGTCGAAAACGAATGTCAAGTGAATTTAGCGAGATAACGCCGACCTACACCCGGAAGTAAATGCACTATCAGAGTGTTGACAAATACTTGCTACGACGATGCCATTTCTCGGCTCTCTAACGAGGCAGCTCTTCAGCGAAATGTTTGCCGTGATTCTCCGATACGGTTCTTCAGAGTGGTGACGCGCGCTCACGTTTGGTTTTTATGCGGCGTTCTCCCCTGATGGTTTCTGACGTCGCCTTGTGGGCTATGTATACATATGAGACATTCAATTATCATTAATCCAGAATGATACAAGTTTCAGCTTCCGGCGTGGAAGAAGGCTGTTGACGCCGACATTATATCATTTCAACGTAGGGAAAGCAAAACGGATCATTCAATGTTTCTCATTCAACATAAAGCATGTGAGATAAATTTCCGTAACGTTCATAATCATCTAAAAATAGAAACGAAGTAAAAATACACCGGAAGCTTATTCGAATTGAATATAATGTAAGATACCAAACGCTTTGCACCTCGATGTCGAATTTGTCCACTTGCAATCGTTTGCAGCATGCACATAGAATGTCATGATTACCACGAGAATGAAGAAATATGTTGGTAAGGATGGAAGCAAGAAGAGACGCAGTCAACAAATATTCTATTCCTCATGGCATTCATTTCATTTGACACGTAAGAAGAGGTAAAGCGGGAATTTACTTTCGTTAACACGAAAGATATGCCGCACATATTGATAACGAGGAAGTCTGCGTCTTCATACGTTTCCTCCTTGAAATCTGTATGCTCTATTATATACTAAGTAGCCCGATCATTGTTTCAGTAATGTTACCCTCTTGTTTGACCCCGTAACGATGAACAGATTCCAAATGCATGTCTCTGCGTGAAAGTAGCTGTTCGAACCCTTCCTGGGTTGTTTTTTGTGTTTTATTGCTTGGAATTCCTGAAGCAGACCACTGTGCCTTCGCCCCTCGTGGGTTAGGTCTCAAAACTAAACCGCTTTGTATCCAATGGCATAATTTATTCATACAGCATCAGCATAAGGCTCTTGCGAGTGAGAGAATGACAATAACAATCGTAACAAGAACAAGCAAATAATGAATGATGTTTATTCCAACGCAGAACGAGAATGACTTTAAATATAAAAATCTATATCTATATCCATATCTATTGATCTTTGAGTTGGCACAATGCAAATATATTCTTAGCATTTAGTTCTGGATGTTTGCAGAGAAAAGGAAAAGTGGTTACTTCTCGCTAGTGTAATATAATGTGAACCAGCAACTACCCTTTCCTTAGAACACAACTCAAGCAGGTCCTCAAGTAGGCACTGCTGCATTCTGTTCCCTGACATTGCTCTGATGACGGTTAATGCTGATAGTTCCGATTATGAAATACAAAACGTATTGCAGGTTAGTTCCTAGGATAGTAACATTAAATTTGCGTTGTAGACGGCACATGAACGTGACGACTATCCATATTACTCATCAATATAAAAAGACAATATTTTGGGAATTTAGCAGGATTACTCAAAATGAATTCTGAAATTGGGTGACTGACCGCACAGGTGCTAAACGTCGTCAAGAGTATACGATGTCCTAATCGCATTAGGAATATGAAGATCGTCTTCGACAGCTCGCAACTTTCACATAGCTATCCCCACCCTACTCCAGACAGCTCTCGGTGGAGTTGCACTACGTTGCCGATGTTATGGAAGGCCTTCAAACCGACAACAGACCACATATTGAAAAATACAAGCGAATTCTCTTGCAGCGTAAGCTTATTGTAACTAATCTAAAAATTATTGGAGAGGAACATAGTCCTATTCAAAAAAAGTAAAATGTTACACACTGTTGACGTCAAACGGACATTATCTATGTCCTGTCTTGTGTCCTACTCATCTATAATATCAAGTGTACTATGAAAATGATTATATATAATGGATTATAAGGTAATGCAATGATACCAGATGGTGGGGGCCGGACGATGTGGCCGTGCGGTTCTAGGCGCTTCAGTCTGGAACCGCGTGACCGCTACGGTCGCAGGTTCGAATCCTGCCTCGGGCATGGATGTGTGTGATGTCCTTAGGTTAGTTAGGTTTAAGTAGTTCTAAGTTCTAGGGGACTGATGACCATAGAAGTTAAGTCCCATAGTGCTCAGAGCCATTTGAATCATTTGAACTATTTAACACAAAAAGACATTAAAAATTTAAGTTATTCACGAGCAGTTAGTTGAGAATATGTATGAACATTAAATGACACGACGAACCGTCTTGTTCTGCATATGGATTCAAACCCAGCTCATGCAGACTAAGCAAAGATTTCGTGACTGTCGGAAACTAACAGTCATTCCTGATTAGGCATACAGAGAGTGATATACCTCGATTTTAGACAGTATCAGTTAGCAAATATCAATTGCATAACGCAAACATTTTTAACAGACGCGAATTCCTACCCAGCATCTATTGTCCCTGTTAACGAACTACGAGAGATGTTAAATATTGCTTCTTCACAAGTAACTTACTTGAAATGCCGTGAGGTAAAGCTGTGTGTTGGACACGGATTCGAACCCGGAACCTAATCGGATTGCTATCGAAGCACAGTCACATGTGACATATCGGAATTTCGCGGCAGTAACTAGATGTTTTAACTGAAATGACGAGACGAAACATTAATTTTTTCCTTCCCAGGACTCCAACCCGGCACCTATCGCTGTTTTATTCTAGAGAAAACTAACGTTAAATATGGGTTTGTTGCACCAGCAGTGACATGTGAGCATGTTTGAACTGAAATATTATGACGAAGAGTTCAGCGCTCACTGGGAATAGAGCCCCACACATATCGTTGTTGACTACACACAAAGAGACGTCAGCTACCGAATTTTTCTCCGCCAGCTGCTCAGAATAGCATCTTGAACTTACAGTCATCTCGCAAATAGTTCTGTGTCTCACTGGGAGTTAAAAACGTCGGATATCGTTAGTGTTGACGGCGAATGAAAATACATTAAAAATCAAAATTATTATCCACCAGCAGATAGGTGTTCTCATGCTAGAGCTTGATAATACATAATTAAATCTTTAGAGCCGGGCCAGGATTCGATCCCATTCACGCATAATATGTGAAGGTGTTGAGGAATCTGCAGTTTTGAACAAACAACAAATTGTAGCCGAGCTGTATTGCCACGAAGGGATCAAATTCCGCGTTAAGGGCGGTCTGAGTTGCATTCCCAGTTCAGAAGCAATTTTATCGACATACAGAAGCTCAAATAAAAGATGGAATAAGTGTCCTGTGACCATACATAGCGTTTGTGTCGTCACTTGAAATAAATAACTAGTATAAGAAAGGTTACTGGTGATAGAGTTTCTACATGTCGCCACTCCAGACTTTATTGTGGTTCAACCTACCGTCTACTTGGTAAAGAAGGAATATCATCTTTAATGTGAATTTTCAGGCCACGCAGCCATTATATCTCCTTCACTTGGTGTAGCCAGGAGAGAATGGAATCTGTCTCTCCCTATCTAAAATCATTGACAGAAGTGGGAATCGAACCCAGAGCATAGGTATAACAACCTACCATCCGTCCAACAGACCACTAAATCCTCTTCTCTGCGAGTCATTTTTCTATCGTAACGCAGTTGCGCCACACTGTATGAGAATTCTGACACACAGGCTCCCTGTAGTAATTTGCAGCATGTTCAGTAAATTCATTTACTTGGTTGACCGAATCACCATGAACTAGCTGCCTCGGCTACCCAGTGCATACATTCGACTATTTTGTAATCACAGAAATAAAATCACGTTACTGCCACCTACACACAGCTGCCAACATTGTAGGATGCAGAAGTTTAAATAGGAAGTGTTCCTTTCCACTTGAGCTATTCTATTGCGCTATCTGTTACTAGAAAACGTCGTTCAGTCCAAAAGAAAAGCTGTAACTGTTTGTCTCTCAGAAGTCAAGACCTGGCCATATGCATAATCTCACAGTGCTGTGGAATCCAAAAGTTCTGGAGGAATAGTTGCCGAGCTCTGGAGCTGTTGTAGCTACGTGTCAGCTTGTAGTATAGATAAGATGTCGCGAGTTGGAATACATTCAGTGCTACATTTTTTAAAACGCAATTCTGCTCTCTGCTGAAGTTATCAATCTAATGGAACTTTGAACATAATTCCCTTCACTTCTCAACCCAAAGTAGTCGCATGTGGAAAAAGGACTAACTACTGTGACATTTTGTTCTATTCAGGTTTAATAGACAGCAGGCAGCAGAAATCATCTCGAAGATGTGCAGGGAGAGCGCATCGTGCCATAATATGTCAGAAAAGTATTTTCTACATTAGCCGTCGTGTGGTAGTGATATTTTATTCTTCTTCAAACTTTGATTGACAGCTTTAACTCAGAACAAATTTTCTACATGCATGTAATCAATAAACTGCATGTGCATTGTCAGACTGTCATAGGTAACATCAGAGAATTCGCATATATCGTTGATAGATAAGATTTCTCTCTCATGTTTACTATTGTTTTAACAACACTAAAGGAAACCTTACGAAAATTGTGCACTTATTATAAGAAATGAAATAAAACTAACCATGATAACCTTACGACGAAAGTATCTGTACACAAGCATGCCTCTATCGACACGAATTAGTAAAATACTACTCACTTAGATTTTGATTGGGTCTGTGTTTAATTGGTATACTGTGTCATACTCAAGAGGTATGCAAATGTGGCATTTCATAAATATAGTTACGTATTCCTAGAAACCCAAAATTCGCTTGTCAGCAGCGGAAAGAGGCGTTACCTGTTGTGCAGCATTGTGTTTTTCAACATTGCACTATGAGCTGAAAGCATTTTCTTGCGATTTCCTTATTGATGTTTGATCTGACTGCTTGTAGCTCTTTCACAGAAGGGATAAAAACGTTTCAGTCAGTGAGACTGGAACTGCGAATCATAACAGACGCTGTTTCACAGGTCTGCACGTTACCACAGAGCTGGCGAGGAGGTAGGGGTCTCAGCTTCCTATTACGACGGCAATAGTAACTAGAACTCGTAAACCGCTATTTAAAGGTCGAGATTAGTTGCGATTTCCACCTGCAACGACTTTCCTGGGCTGAAAACCGTAAATTTTCAATCTTTTGTTACCCTTCAAGCTATAATAACTCAGATTATTCAATGGAAATGACAGGTAAAATCAAGTGAACTTTGAGGCTTAATTCCGTGCACACCAGGAAGTAACTCGTCGATCACAGAGTTGCCAAACATACGTTGCCTTGTTGCCAAATCTCAGTTACAGTACCAGCAGGAAGAAGACGAACCGATGTGATCCTACAGCGGTCTGGGAAGTGACCATAGCTGGTGTCTCCAAGTCGCGGCTGCTACGGCCTGGAATACGTAATGCGTCTGATTCGCTTTCTGTAACTAGGTTTAGGGACTGGAGCGTAGTTACTAATAATACTCAGAACTGACTGCAAACTGAGCATCATAAGTCAGTAACTCTCATTGTTGTTTTTATATTTCTTTCGTAAGTGCACTCAAAACTAAGAAAGTCATTCACAGGCGTTTTCGTGCCTCGCCGATAGTCGAGCACAACATACAAATAAAAATAAAAAAGAATGTGTGTGTGTGTGTGTGTGTGTGTGTGTGTGTGTGAGAGAGAGAGAGAGAGAGAGAGAGACTGAGAGAAATAAAAAGCAATGAGAGAGAGTGTAAAAAATTGTTGTAAAGAAATTGAATCATGGTATTTAAAGAAATCTTTCATTAAAATGACACGTTCCATATCATTACGAAATGTCGTATTCATGATCTATGGAACAAGAGTTAATCTAATGTAATCTAATCTAATCTAATCACATCATATTGATGATTAGCCATGAAGAGTCATGAATTACCGAAAGTTTTGCCAATACCAGTAACCAAATCTAAACTTGAAAATAAAAGACGACAATTTTTGTAATAAACCGTGACTCCTATCAAGATCCTTTCATCCCTGTTATCTAAGCACGAAAGATGTCCAATATACCTCCATTCTGAAGTAACAAAGTGTGCATGCATTTAAAGATGAAGTGCATGATGTGAAGTTCTGTGACAGAGATACGAACCCAACACGTAATCCGATTGTTAACTAAGAAAAATCAAATGTTACGTATCGGTTTTTCTTACGAGCCGCTAGGTGTCTGAATCTAAAATAAGGATACAAACTTTTGTGCTTAAGCGACAATCGAACTGCACACCTACCGTGCATCCACGAATATAGCTTAAGTATCAGTTGCTTACTCACGAACAGTAAGATGTGTGCGTGTTTGACCAGAAATAACGACACCTGTTGCGATTGTTGGCAACACATGAACAGACATTGAAATTGTGCGTTAATTTTCACTAGCAGGTGGGTGTGCACTTGATAAAGCTAGAAATGAAATTATGAATATTTTTGTACTGGATCAGGTTTCAGACCCACATACTTACCTTTGGAGGAGACCTAGAGAAGATTGCAGTCTTGGGAAAAGGAACGAAATGACTGAACTCTACTGTTCCGAGAGATTCAGATCCTCGAAAGAGGAGATACGAATTCGAATCACAGTCCAGCACCAAATTTTTAAACGTCTCTAGTTCAATCAAGTACAAGTAAAATAAGAGCCCTGTCCCTTTAAATGGCTATCGGTTCATCAAATAAAATAACATTTTCTAATGTAAGTAAGCTTACTGGCGACTGTATTTCTTTTTACCATGACTTCCGCTGTGTCATTTCCCAATGTAAACCGGCTCCGCCCAGTTGGTAATGAAGGAGCGTGATGTTTAATGCGGATTCTGGATTATAACGTCTTTCTCTTGAGGTTACCAGAGGTAAAATAAATCTGTTTGTGCCTCTTAAAAGTAAATTCCTGAACCCACGCATTGCACCTGTGATAGCTCGTTCCACCAGACCATTGTGGCCACATTACCCAGCCCCAGGAGTGTGCTGTAACGGATGATGTGCTTAGCTTACAAAATTAGTCACGGTGGAAAGAATGCGAGTCTATTAAATGGTCAAATAGAAGCAAGCTTCTGACGCAGAGATTATGCTATTCTCATGTCAGCAGGATGTAAAGACTCTTCTAGGCATCACAGGCTGGATGTGAAGCCATTTTGAATTTTCACAAATTCAGCAAATTTCTTAGATCGAGAAAATCCACTGTGAAGTGTGAAGTTGCCGGATAATTCGATTATTACTGTTATTATTAATATCATTTTATTCATACCGCTGATGGAACACGAGCGTAGTCTTGAGGTAAAACGCGAGACCAGCTAATATGACGTCTGGCGACCGAAAGCACATATCGACAACATTTTTATCGCCCCTTTCCTCTCGGTGCTGAAGCTATGAGTGTAATTCAAGCGAATCTACAATATCATATTAGTTGGTCTTGCGTTTAACCTCAAGACTACGGTTGTAGTCAAGAGTAATGTACTAAGACTGGAGTCAAGACTTCCTCTGGGAAGTGCCGCAGTCTACATGTTGCTAGATCGAGCATGTTGCCAGACATAGAATTCTGAGAGGAGCATGACTGTATTGTCCACCTTACGTGAACGACTCGGCGGTCAATTTTTTGGTCTGAGACTGTATCTACACCACATATTGCACGCTTAAGACCCAGAAGAATTAAAAAAAAAGTAGTTTATGAGAGCAACGTTAACCATAGCGTTCGAAATATTCATAGTATTGTATACGTGTGTGTAAACGCCTTCCAATGACCACTCAAGAAAGACAAGGATACACAGTCTAGCTTCAATATTATAAATACGCCTCAGTTTGTGGATGAACTCAGAATTAGGTTGATAATAATTTTGAAAATATAGCAGCACTGTACCCATTGGTGTTAAACTCGTTTTCAACCAATGATTTCCACAGCTACAGGGATACTACTTGTGATACCTCTTAGACAAAATACTTAAGCAGTGTTATCAGACGAAAAGATCAACCTGACACAAACTGTGGAAAGTTTGTTTTACAACCTTCGTACCTGGATATTCAGCTTTTTCCTATTTGAGATATCTGTGAACGTTGCTGCTTAAGACGATTTAAGCAGAAACTAAATTCCCTCAGCTTCGACAATGTTCTTAAGAAATCGTCTTATCGGCACTAAAACGTGGTTTGTGAATTGTTTACCGGCCGTACTCTTCCGTATTTTGCCGGTTGGAAGGCGAAAGCTTACTGACAAATTTCACACAGAAATTACTGTTACAGTGTACTTATGGAGCCAAATGAGTCAATTGCGTATTTTCCGGTGAGAAAGAGCACTGGCAAACAGTCTTCGCTACATTAGGTTATTTAAAGTGGTGACTCTGAGCTAGAATTTATGGACAGCGACTAAGTGTAAGGTCAACGTTTCGGATGCGAGTTTTGCGACTGTGAAATACTTTTATACATTATACAAGCGAATATTAAATTTGCACTAATATTGCGAAAATTTTGTACTTGGACAGCTTAGAATGAAAATACTTCTGTTTATTGCAAAGGAAAACAATAGATTTTCTAAAACACTGTCTGTCATACACTACTTGAAACAGGTCATGTCGACCAAATCATGTGGAAGAACTAACAGCAACGTATATCGGAAGGCAGTAAGATCTCTTGCCTTTTGGTTTGTCAGTACTCGATAGCCATTTCTAGGCGAAAGTAAATGAAGAAAGGCAGTGCGTTTTTGTTACCAAGTAACGTCTTCGTCAATTACTTTAGATTTAATGTAATCTACGAGTAATTGCTGGTGTTTGATATTAACATGAAAAGGATTCCGTCGACAGGGAAAGATCCTGTTCTTGGGAAACTACTTCTATAGTGACAAAAAGGCACTAAATGATGTTCAAGCACTTGTGTGACAGCAGCAGTATGAATAAAATGATATTAATAATAACAGTAATAATCGAATTATCCGGCAACTTCACACTTCACAGTGGATTTTCTCGAACTAAGAAATTTGCTGAATTTGTGAAAAATCAAAACGGCTTCACATCCAGCCTATAATGCCTAGAAGAGTCTTTACATCCTGCTGACATGAGAATAGCATAATCTCTGCGTCAGAAGCTTGCTTCTACTTGACCATTTAATAGACTCGCATTCTTTCCACCGTGACTAATTTTGTAAGCTAAGCACATCATCCGTTACAGCACACTCCTGGGGCTGGGTAATGTGGCCACAATGGTCTGGTGGAACGAGCTATCACAGGTGCAATGCGTGGGTTCAGGAATTTACTTTTAAGAGGCACAAACAGATTTATTTTACCTCTGGTAACCTCAAGAGAAAGACGTTATAATCCAGAATCCGCATTAAACATCACGCTCCTTCATTACCAACTGGGCGGAGCCGGTTTACATTGGGAAATGACACAGCGGAAGTCATGGTAAAAAGAAATACAGTCGCCAGTAAGCTTACTTACATTAGAAAATGTTATTTTATTTGATGAACCGATAGCCATTTAAAGGGACAGGGCTCTTATTTTACTTGTACTTGATTGAACTAGAGACGTTTAAAAATTTGGTGCTGGACTGTGATTCGAATTCGTATCTCCTCTTTCGAGGATCTGAATCTCTCGGAACAGTAGAGTTCAGTCATTTCGTTCCTTTTCCCAAGACTGCAATCTTCTCTAGGTCTCCTCCAAAGGTAAGTATGTGGGTCTGAAACCTGATCCAGTACAAAAATATTCATAATTTCATTTCTAGCTTTATCAAGTGCACACCCACCTGCTAGTGAAAATTAACGCACAATTTCAATGTCTGTTCATGTGTTGCCAACAATCGCAACAGGTGTCGTTATTTCTGGTCAAACACGCACACATCTTACTGTTCGTGAGTAAGCAACTGATACTTAAGCTATATTCGTGGATGCACGGTAGGTGTGCAGTTCGATTGTCGCTTAAGCACAAAAGTTTGTATCCTTATTTTAGATTCAGACACCTAGCGGCTCGTAAGAAAAACCGATACGTAACATTTGATTTTTCTTAGTTAACAATCGGATTACGTGTTGGGTTCGTATCTCCGTCACAGAACTTCACATCATGCACTTCATCTTTAAATGCATGCACACTTTGTTACTTCAGAATGGAGGTATATCAGACATCTTTCGTGCTTAGATAACAGGGATGAAAGGATCTTGATAGGAGTCACGGTTTATTACAAAAATTGTCGTCTTTTATTTTCAAGTTTAGATTTGGTTACTGGTATTGGCAAAACTTTCGGTAATTCATGACTCTTCATGGCTAATCATCAATATGATGTGATTAGATTAGATTAGATTACATTAGATTAACTCTTGTTCCATAGATCATGAATACGACATTTCGTAATGATGTGGAACGTGTCATTTTAATGAAAGATTTCTTTAAATACCATGATTCAATTTCTTTACAACAATTTTTTACACTCTCTCTCATTGCTTTTTATTTCTCTCAGTCTCTCTCTCTCTCTCTCTCTCTCTCTCTCTCTCACACACACACACACACACACACACATTCTTTTTTATTTTTATTTGTATGTTGTGCTCGACTATCGGCGAGGCACGAAAACGCCTGTGAATGACTTTCTTAGTTTTGAGTGCACTTACGAAAGAAATATAAAAACAACAATGAGAGTTACTGACTTATGATGCTCAGTTTGCAGTCAGTTCTGAGTATTATTAGTAACTACGCTCCAGTCCCTAAACCTAGTTACAGAAAGCGAATCAGACGCATTACGTATTCCAGGCCGTAGCAGCCGCGACTTGGAGACACCAGCTATGGTCACTTCCCAGACCGCTGTAGGATCACATCGGTTCGTCTTCTTCCTGCTGGTACTGTAACTGAGATTTGGCAACAAGGCAACGTATGTTTGGCAACTCTGTGATCGACGAGTTACTTCCTGGTGTGCACGGAATTAAGCCTCAAAGTTCACTTGATTTTACCTGTCATTTCCATTGAATAATCTGAGTTATTATAGCTTGAAGGGTAACAAAAGATTGAAAATTTACGGTTTTCAGCCCAGGAAAGTCGTTGCAGGTGGAAATCGCAACTAATCTCGACCTTTAAATAGCGGTTTACGAGTTCTAGTTACTATTGCCGTCGTAATAGGAAGCTGAGACCCCTACCTCCTCGCCAGCTCTGTGGTAACGTGCAGACCTGTGAAACAGCGTCTGTTATGATTCGCAGTTCCAGTCTCACTGACTGAAACGTTTTTATCCCTTCTGTGAAAGAGCTACAAGCAGTCAGATCAAACATCAATAAGGAAATCGCAAGAAAATGCTTTCAGCTCATAGTGCAATGTTGAAAAACACAATGCTGCACAACAGGTAACGCCTCTTTCCGCTGCTGACAAGCGAATTTTGGGTTTCTAGGAATACGTAACTATATTTATGAAATGCCACATTTGCATACCTCTTGAGTATGACACAGTATACCAATTAAACACAGACCCAATCAAAATCTAAGTGAGTAGTATTTTACTAATTCGTGTCGATAGAGGCATGCTTGTGTACAGATACTTTCGTCGTAAGGTTATCATGGTTAGTTTTATTTCATTTCTTATAATAAGTGCACAATTTTCGTAAGGTTTCCTTTAGTGTTGTTAAAACAATAGTAAACATGAGAGAGAAATCTTATCTATCAACGATATATGCGAATTCTCTGATGTTACCTATGACAGTCTGACAATGCACATGCAGTTTATTGATTACATGCATGTAGAAAATTTGTTCTGAGTTAAAGCTGTCAATCAAAGTTTGAAGAAGAATAAAATATCACTACCACACGACGGCTAATGTAGAAAATACTTTTCTGACATATTATGGCACGATGCGCTCTCCCTGCACATCTTCGAGATGATTTCTGCTGCCTGCTGTCTATTAAACCTGAATAGAACAAAATGTCACAGTAGTTAGTCCTTTTTCCACATGCGACTACTTTGGGTTGAGAAGTGAAGGGAATTATGTTCAAAGTTCCATTAGATTGATAACTTCAGCAGAGAGCAGAATTGCGTTTTAAAAAATGTAGCACTGAATGTATTCCAACTCGCGACATCTTATCTATACTACAAGCTGACACGTAGCTACAACAGCTCCAGAGCTCGGCAACTATTCCTCCAGAACTTTTGGATTCCACAGCACTGTGAGATTATGCATATGGCCAGGTCTTGACTTCTGAGTGACAAACAGTTACAGCTTTTCTTTTGGACTGAACGACGTTTTCTAGTAACAGATAGCGCAATAGAATAGCTCAAGTGGAAAGGAACACTTCCTATTTAAACTTCTGCATCCTACAATGTTGGCAGCTGTGTGTAGGTGGCAGTAACGTGATTTTATTTCTGTGATTACAAAATAGTCGAATGTATGCACTGGGTAGCCGAGGCAGCTAGTTCATGGTGATTCGGTCAACCAAGTAAATGAATTTACTGAACATGCTGCAAATTACTACAGGGAGCCTGTGTGTCAGAATTCTCATACAGTGTGGCGCAACTGCGTTACGATAGAAAAATGACTCGCAGAGAAGAGGATTTAGTGGTCTGTTGGACGGATGGTAGGTTGTTATACCTATGCTCTGGGTTCGATTCCCACTTCTGTCAATGATTTTAGATAGGGAGAGACAGATTCCATTCTCTCCTGGCTACACCAAGTGAAGGAGATATAATGGCTGCGTGGCCTGAAAATTCACATTAAAGATGATATTCCTTCTTTACCAAGTAGACGGTAGGTTGAACCACAATAAAGTCTGGAGTGGCGACATGTAGAAACTCTATCACCAGTAACCTTTCTTATACTAGTTATTTATTTCAAGTGACGACACAAACGCTATGTATGGTCACAGGACACTTATTCCATCTTTTATTTGAGCTTCTGTATGTCGATAAAATTGCTTCTGAACTGGGAATGCAACTCAGACCGCCCTTAACGCGGAATTTGATCCCTTCGTGGCAATACAGCTCGGCTACAATTTGTTGTTTGTTCAAAACTGCAGATTCCTCAACACCTTCACATATTATGCGTGAATGGGATCGAATCCTGGCCCGGCTCTAAAGATTTAATTATGTATTATCAAGCTCTAGCATGAGAACACCTATCTGCTGGTGGATAATAATTTTGATTTTTAATGTATTTTCATTCGCCGTCAACACTAACGATATCCGACGTTTTTAACTCCCAGTGAGACACAGAACTATTTGCGAGATGACTGTAAGTTCAAGATGCTATTCTGAGCAGCTGGCGGAGAAAAATTCGGTAGCTGACGTCTCTTTGTGTGTAGTCAACAACGATATGTGTGGGGCTCTATTCCCAGTGAGCGCTGAACTCTTCGTCATAATATTTCAGTTCAAACATGCTCACATGTCACTGCTGGTGCAACAAACCCATATTTAACGTTAGTTTTCTCTAGAATAAAACAGCGATAGGTGCCGGGTTGGAGTCCTGGGAAGGAAAAAATTAATGTTTCGTCTCGTCATTTCAGTTAAAACATCTAGTTACTGCCGCGAAATTCCGATATGTCACATGTGACTGTGCTTCGATAGCAATCCGATTAGGTTCCGGGTTCGAATCCGTGTCCAACACACAGCTTTACCTCACGGCATTTCAAGTAAGTTACTTGTGAAGAAGCAATATTTAACATCTCTCGTAGTTCGTTAACAGGGACAATAGATGCTGGGTAGGAATTCGCGTCTGTTAAAAATGTTTGCGTTATGCAATTGATATTTGCTAACTGATACTGTCTAAAATCGAGGTATATCACTCTCTGTATGCCTAATCAGGAATGACTGTTAGTTTCCGACAGTCACGAAATCTTTGCTTAGTCTGCATGAGCTGGGTTTGAATCCATATGCAGAACAAGACGGTTCGTCGTGTCATTTAATGTTCATACATATTCTCAACTAACTGCTCGTGAATAACTTAAATTTTTAATGTCTTTTTGTGTTAAATAGTTCAAATGATTCAAATGGCTCTGAGCACTATGGGACTTAACTTCTATGGTCATCAGTCCCCTAGAACTTAGAACTACTTAAACCTAACTAACCTAAGGACATCACACACATCCATGCCCGAGGCAGGATTCGAACCTGCGACCGTAGCGGTCACGCGGTTCCAGACTGAAGCGCCTAGAACCGCACGGCCACATCGTCCGGCCCCCACCATCTGGTATCATTGCATTACCTTATAATCCATTATATATAATCATTTTCATAGTACACTTGATATTATAGATGAGTAGGACACAAGACAGGACATAGATAATGTCCGTTTGACGTCAACAGTGTGTAACATTTTACTTTTTTTGAATAGGACTATGTTCCTCTCCAATAATTTTTAGATTAGTTACAATAAGCTTACGCTGCAAGAGAATTCGCTTGTATTTTTCAATATGTGGTCTGTTGTCGGTTTGAAGGCCTTCCATAACATCGGCAACGTAGTGCAACTCCACCGAGAGCTGTCTGGAGTAGGGTGGGGATAGCTATGTGAAAGTTGCGAGCTGTCGAAGACGATCTTCATATTCCTAATGCGATTAGGACATCGTATACTCTTGACGACGTTTAGCACCTGTGCGGTCAGTCACCCAATTTCAGAATTCATTTTGAGTAATCCTGCTAAATTCCCAAAATATTGTCTTTTTATATTGATGAGTAATATGGATAGTCGTCACGTTCATGTGCCGTCTACAACGCAAATTTAATGTTACTATCCTAGGAACTAACCTGCAATACGTTTTGTATTTCATAATCGGAACTATCAGCATTAACCGTCATCAGAGCAATGTCAGGGAACAGAATGCAGCAGTGCCTACTTGAGGACCTGCTTGAGTTGTGTTCTAAGGAAAGGGTAGTTGCTGGTTCACATTATATTACACTAGCGAGAAGTAACCACTTTTCCTTTTCTCTGCAAACATCCAGAACTAAATGCTAAGAATATATTTGCATTGTGCCAACTCAAAGATCAATAGATATGGATATAGATATAGATTTTTATATTTAAAGTCATTCTCGTTCTGCGTTGGAATAAACATCATTCATTATTTGCTTGTTCTTGTTACGATTGTTATTGTCATTCTCTCACTCGCAAGAGCCTTATGCTGATGCTGTATGAATAAATTATGCCATTGGATACAAAGCGGTTTAGTTTTGAGACCTAACCCACGAGGGGCGAAGGCACAGTGGTCTGCTTCAGGAATTCCAAGCAATAAAACACAAAAAACAACCCAGGAAGGGTTCGAACAGCTACTTTCACGCAGAGACATGCATTTGGAATCTGTTCATCGTTACGGGGTCAAACAAGAGGGTAACATTACTGAAACAATGATCGGGCTACTTAGTATATAATAGAGCATACAGATTTCAAGGAGGAAACGTATGAAGACGCAGACTTCCTCGTTATCAATATGTGCGGCATATCTTTCGTGTTAACGAAAGTAAATTCCCGCTTTACCTCTTCTTACGTGTCAAATGAAATGAATGCCATGAGGAATAGAATATTTGTTGACTGCGTCTCTTCTTGCTTCCATCCTTACCAACATATTTCTTCATTCTCGTGGTAATCATGACATTCTATGTGCATGCTGCAAACGATTGCAAGTGGACAAATTCGACATCGAGGTGCAAAGCGTTTGGTATCTTACATTATATTCAATTCGAATAAGCTTCCGGTGTATTTTTACTTCGTTTCTATTTTTAGATGATTATGAACGTTACGGAAATTTATCTCACATGCTTTATGTTGAATGAGAAACATTGAATGATCCGTTTTGCTTTCCCTACGTTGAAATGATATAATGTCGGCGTCAACAGCCTTCTTCCACGCCGGAAGCTGAAACTTGTATCATTCTGGATTAATGATAATTGAATGTCTCATATGTATACATAGCCCACAAGGCGACGTCAGAAACCATCAGGGGAGAACGCCGCATAAAAACCAAACGTGAGCGCGCGTCACCACTCTGAAGAACCGTATCGGAGAATCACGGCAAACATTTCGCTGAAGAGCTGCCTCGTTAGAGAGCCGAGAAATGGCATCGTCGTAGCAAGTATTTGTCAACACTCTGATAGTGCATTTACTTCCGGGTGTAGGTCGGCGTTATCTCGCTAAATTCACTTGACATTCGTTTTCGACATCGAAGACTCGTACGATATAATCCACTGCAAGATGACACAATTAGAAAGTATATTTAATTTCTGGACTCCAAGAACGGCGTTCTTCACATAAGTAACACCTGTTTGTGTGTGCATTCGGGAGGACGACGGTGCAATCCCGCGCCCGGCCATCCTGATTTAGGTTTTCAATGATTTCCCTAAATCGCTTCAGGCAAATGCCGGGATGGTTCCTTAGGAAGGGCACGGCCGATTTCCTTCCCCATCCTTCCCTAATCCGAGCTTGTGCTCCGTCTCTAATGACATCGTTGTCGACGGGACGTTAAAACAGTAATCTCCACCTCCTCTGTTTGTGTGTTTAAGGTTGCGTTTTGAGGCGCAGGCAACATCGCAGTGACTATAGTCCTCCTCTGGCCGCCAGTGTGTCGTTAGCTCAGAGGTTCCCTTGTGCGTTGCAGTGCTTGTACTATAAGTTCGAATCACGGTAGAAGCCGCTGACTACAACTTTTTATTTTCCGTTTTAATTAATGGAGTTGCAAACTGCTAGTAAAAATTTCTTATGCGAAATCTGAAGAATGCCTTTAAACATCAATCTTCGTCCGATTTCGACTTAGTAAATTAAGTTAATATCATGGATTTCTGCTTTGCAAATTCCAAGGTGCTTCACTGTAAAATAGGTCCTGAAAAGATTCAAACCGACTGTCAACGATATAAATTTGAGCTTTGTTCGTCATATAGGTCTAACATGTCGGAAGGTTGTTTATGAAGTGCACATGTTCATTAATACAGTTCCCATCTTCTAAATTTTTGCCATAGCATTTAACTGTAGACGTTTTCTAACACCGGCGTTAGCAATTCCTTTCCGTTCTCTGAAACCTTCAAAACGACAAATTTTTCTGGTTTAAATCTGATGACCTTAACTATCACTTCCGATCAACAATAAATACTTCATGAACCCATACACGGAACTCCAAATGTGCAGTGTGCCTGCACTGCTACAGAGCATGCATTGCAAGGTATTCACACAGTTTATCGCATAGACTTACCATAAGGAATGAAACAAGAACTGTAATACACTTTACACCACAGACGCTCACTCTGGCTTGACGAAAACATCCAAACATTGACCAAAAGTTGCACAAATAATTAAGTTTGAAAGGAAAAGAAACGAGGTATGAAGCATTTATAAATTCATCGAATGTAGTGAGGTGGTTTAATTTCGTCCCAGTCTATAAAATTAATTTCGGGCCATACTCAGCTCTTGCCGATTACCCGCCTACTAATCAGGGCGTCTGTCTCCGTTGCTTTTGAGCGTGAATGGAAATTGTAGAAATTTTCTGTGGAGCAACATTTAATAATAAAGCGTTTTAAATCATCAAAAGCGATGAGCGGTAGCAGGCGCTTTCGATAAAGAACGGGGGAGTGCAGCGCCGCTGCTGTCGCCACGGCCGCTGCCAGTAGCCAGCAAATGGATCCCGGAGCTTTGCCCCATACGGCGTTCAGAGGAGGACAGTCTGCAGGAAATCTGCCGCAAAATCGTTACTAGATAAAATTTTGATATCGGTGTGTCACAAAGCGAAATAGATTGAATCTGCGCTACCATTACATTCACGTCTTCAGCATTCAGACAGAAGAGGCTATAAAAATATTTTATGCCAGCTGCTCTCGATCCACTGACATTATGAACAGAAACAACGCACGCTACCGCTAGACCACAGGCGTAATCAGCCTAGAGTCTCTCTATCTTGGGACAAGTTTTCCTCCAGGAAGTGCCGCAGTCTACAGTGTTGCCAGATTGTGCAGATAACCGGACTTAGAAAATTAGCGAGTTGGCCAGTTTTTTTGTCCTATGTCGCGATTGGCGCGGATTTAGCCTCTGAAGCGGCCGGCCGCCGGTCGAGTTTTATGTCAAAGAGTGTACATGAACTTTACTTTTAAAAACATGAGTAGAAGGCTTAGATATATCATGCAAGATTTATTTTCTGGTAGATTTTTTATCATGATATCAATGTAGGTAAGATGTAAAGAGAGATAGAGAGGGGGCAGGTTTTTTTTTCATAACTGTGAAGGCAAGATTTGTCATTGAGTAGGTAGACTGGTGCCGTATCTGTGTTGAAAGATATTTCAGTTCCTTCAGGAAAGTCAAATTTCTTGCCAGGTTCTTTTCTATACTGTTTGCCACAATTCTTGCCAAGTAACTCATTCTGCGAAGTTGGATTTGTTCTGTATGTTAATACAGAGTGCATCCCTGTGCTTCTACTAGTCTGTTAATTTCAGAAGTTTGGACGTATCTGACTTTTCATATTCTTACTTAGTGCTTTCAGTATTGTGGATGATATTATTCTGTATTTTGTTGCTCGTGAAGAAGCTTATTGTTATGTCGTACAACTTGAAGAGGTTGGCAATTTGGTATGAAATCTTCCTTAAGGATGGTCAGCTTATTACAAAGATGGTCTTCCTGTTTGTGGGTGGTTGTCCAGAAATTGGTTGGTTTAATTTATGTATTACAGCAGGGTTGTATTCATTACTGATTTTACAATTTTTGTTTCTTTATATCTTTTACTTGTATCCATTGGGTTTTTAAGCATGTGATTAAACATTCTCCTGAAGAACACTTTTTTTTATTGATCTGGATAGCAAGAAGAGTTATGGATGTTAACACTGGTAATTGTTGGCTTCCTGGAAATTTCAGCATTTTTATATAAAGTTTTGTTAATGTCATCAGGTGTTTCATTTCTACAGTGAAGTGCATTGAATTTTGTGGTGTCATTTATTAATTTCTTCAGCTAGATTTTCTATTTCCTTTGGTTGTTCTGTTGAAAAGAATGAAATGAGAGTGTTGCAATTTTCTGTATTTACACTGAATAAACAGTCGTAAACATCCACAGTGAATAAACTTAATCTAGGTCCCTACAGCTGTTGTGCTATAATCTAGTGTAAATTCCTGCAGATAAGAAAGGGATTTTGAACTTGTGTTCATATAGTTTCCATAAGCTGCACTCATATGCAGTACTTGTAGAAATGCTTCTGGTTGTTATTCATTACAGTGGTTCTACCTGACAGCAGTTTCTAGTGACTTATTAATGCATTATTGTCCCAATAGTAATTTTTGCCATACTTTGTGTGTTTCAGGACCTGCACAACCTGCCAAGCAGAACACTGCCGCCTCCTGACAGTTCTCTCAAAACCCGGTGATGTAAGCACGGGGATTAGAATGCTTTTGAGTCTCGCAGCCAGACCACTAACAAGGTTTTGCCTCCTGCTGAACACCAAACACACAGACAGTCTGGTTTTCTTTTTGTGAAAGTGAAAATTGAACCATTGCGGGTGCTACGATTGTCAGTTTCTATTAACATGACATAGACAGAGTGGCAGGTATTATAAAAAAAGAAAAGGAAAAGAGCTCCCATATCTTGGCTAACTGTTGTTTACTTCTTTGATTTGTTAAGCAATGCACTAATCACAGCAGAATGCCAAAGTTATAAATTGTACGAGGTGAAGTGAGATATTACACTTGAAATCATTACAGCCCACTATAAAGTAGTGATTGCTTCTCCCAAGTGATCAAAATGCGGTCCATAAAGAAACCTTCATTATTCCAGTAGGCAGTGGGTCATTGATGTTTAGTATGCTTGAGAGCTGTTCTTTGTTCACACAGTTAGTGATCAACACAGTGTTGCTCATGAAAAATAACATCTTAGGCGTGTATTGACCTAACGAAAACTCCTAGTTAGAGAGCAAAATGTGTCTTTAAAGATAATTAATTCCAAATGCAGTCATTTGAACTTTTTACTCACTGAGGCAAGAATTCCTCTAAAGTTTGAGATGGATGTAGACACTCCTGTTAATTTTGTAATCAATGACAACTGGCTTTGGCCAAACTTATTACTACTCACTACCTGTTACGTGTTCTGATAATGAATTTACACATTTGTCTATCTGGCATGGCAGTTCACAATATTTTTCCCTTTCTTCTGTGGTGGTGGTGGTGGTGGTGGGGGAGGGGGGGGGGGTTTGTTCTTTCGTGCCCCTAGTCAAGAAGACCAACTGTCATGGTCTTAAATAGTCCTTGATTGGCATACGTAATCCTTACTTTGTGCTATCAGTGTCACTAGATCTTTCAAAGGAACATAAACAGTTCACTTCATTTTTCTGCCTCTTCTCAGCCTTGAGAACCCAGTTCCATGCACCACTAAGATTATATAGCCACTGGCCTGATTGAAGTGATTCTCACACATTCTAATTTCTCGTGCTTCTTTCGCAACAGAAACCCAGCATGTAGAAGTACAGGGGTCAAGATTTTAATTTCTTAAATTTTGTTCTACCTTTGGTGTTCCACATAGCAGTCGAAAAAGGTTTGGCTGGATTCACCAGTGTAGTAACATGGTGTACTACACATCACAGAGACCCTGAGGCAACCTGTCCATAATATTTTGTTTATCATTTTGGGCCCTAGGACAATGCCTATTTTGCTATTTGGAGAACCATGCAGAGGAAGGAGCACCATACGTAGTTTATCCCGATTGTTCAGTATCATTTCTCGATGTCCCAGCTTTATATCACTTGTTTTGGAATCCAAGTGGTTCTCATCACAAACAATTGCAGCTCTTTCTATCATTGTATTTAAAACACCTACCTTCTGAACTGGATGGTCCGAAACCCTGCACCCTGAGACAAACACGAGAGTGTGGTGGCTTGTGGTACACACCTTGGCCCATCTGATTTTCATTTTACCAAAACATCTAAGATTGGCAACCTTCCTTCTCTCACAGTTGACATGAAGTTGATCATGGCAAATGTTGAAACCTTGAGGCTTTGCTCAAATCTGAAGATATTGTCATGAGAAACTTTGTTCTCACTCAAAAGATTTCTTCACATCACACTATTTAAAAATATTGTTCAGCATATAAAAAGGAAACTTTGTTGCCATTGTGAAGGAACTATCCTGACACTAGTTCCAGGCTACCTGATGTGTGTCACACAAAAAGAAGTAACTATTAAAGTGTAGCGTACATACTCACCATGTGTCATAACATGAGAGAGAGCAAATTATAATATATATTTCCATAAACCTTCAAGATACTTTCATTCTGTAACAATATGTTGTCTTCTCAAGTAGAAATATTTAATTTCCAGCTAAATACATATTGCTTACATGCCTGTAACAATATTCATACTAAAAAAACTTTAATCTAATTTATTCCGCACATGTAAAGCCACTGGCTCAATGCTGCAGTGATTATAATTTATATGGCTCAGTAAAGCAGTTGCTGGTTAGTTCCCCATCTAAAAATTATTTAGTTCACACAACCTCCCAAATGTGCACACAGTATTCAAAGTTGAAATACATACTGAATTGCATGTTATTTATGTTCACTACCTGGCCTGTCTTTTATGTGAACTGTACATCAAAATAGAAACATTATACATTGGGCCTGCCATAACCTTGTAACACACATTTCTCCAGCCTCCCCCCGAACATGTTGTGCCTCTTTAATTTCACCTCTTATGGAAAATTGCTCCCTGACTTGTGTTTCCCCTTTGAAAACAACCAGTGGACAGTGCAAATACATAAGGCAGCTGGTAGGAGCCACACTTTCCCATGTAATAAATGAGTGTAAGAAACTTGGCTTCTTGTTAGATACATTCTTCTGAAGCAGAAATGGGGTATTGGTTCTTGCTAACTTGTCACTACTCAAACAACATTTTCTTATAGTTGCTTTGGATAACAGCTCACATTTTTATAAGTTGTAATCTTACTTTCTTTCATAAATGTGTATTGAGGATTCCTGGTGTGACTGGGTGAAATAAAATAAAAGTCTCATTTCATTTACTTTTAGTTTTTTCTTTGCTTTCTACTAAACAACATGTTCTAAAAAACTTGTCTATTAAGCACTGCTTCATAAAATTCAGTCAGACATATGCTTCCAACATAAAGGAACTTGCAGACCACACAGAAGATCTGACAATTTAGTTTCATTTTGGAGTAGAACAACTGGTGTTGGCAGTAAAAATTTTTATAATTTTGATGTGGAGCAACCTTACTTACCTTCTATTGTTGTGACAGAAATACTAATAAAGAGTTAACATCTGTTATACTGTACTTGGTCCAAGCAAGTTTATTTCTACAGTGTCTGCTAGGATGCCATTGTTTATCAATGAACAATATAAACCACATAAAAGTAAATGAGAACAACAGGGTTTAGGAGCATACTTGGCACAACCATTGTAGTGGAAGTGCTTCTGCTGTGATTAACATTGTGTGAATGTTTCTAACTGGATGATAATAAGACCACGGTGAGTACTGGAACCTGCAAGATATTGGTAATTACTTGTACTTGGCGGTCGTTCCCTGAAAGTACCTTATCTTGCTCCTGCCCTTCTGCAATAATATAAAAACGAAATAGTGTGTCTTCCAGTGTAGAGCCTCTTGTAGAATGTTAACATTTTAAGGTAGTTCCTAGAACATGTTTCAGTATTCAGGTTGCAAAAGAAATTTTAGGAGCATCTGTCAATATTTTCAATTGTATAACTGTGTCGAAATGTATGTACGTGTCATTCAACAGTATTGAGTTTGTAAATATTTCAAGAGAGATGCTCTTTTCAATTTATTAAATGCCACGTCAGTAAAGTGGCAATCTATGGGATCAAATTGAGGCAAATGCTCTGAATACTTAAACGTTACTTCCAATTGGTCAGAGAAATGCCGTTCTGCATGGTACAGTTTTAATGTTGAAACTGATAAGGCCTACAGATGCACTATTGGTTATTTATACTAAACACAAGCCTTAGAACAAAATGAATAGCACTGAATGTAAACAAAATTTGAAAGAGGTTTTGTTTTAATGACTAAGTGCTGGCACAGAATACATTGACTTGTTTACTAACAGAGTTTGTAACCTTCGAGTTTTGTATTGTCATCACAGATGATAAGAGCTAATAAAGTTATTGCCAATAACAATGAACATGAAGGAGTTAAAAGTCTGTCTTGTATCAATTGGCCAAAATTGAAAACTATAATTGGTTAATGTGAGAACAAGGGGACATAAGTTGCTGTATCCACTGTGACAACATAATCTGGATCTTAGTGAAACAAACTCAAATGAATACAGATAATATTTAGTTATATTTATTAGCTATTCTAGTTCCCCTCAACAATGTAAAATTGCCTTTGGCTATGAGTTTTAGCATTATTGCAGCAAGAGAGAATGAATGTAAGGTATTTCAGTGTGTACAAATATGTTGATGAATTTTCATTTTCAACAAGCAGGACTTTCTGGTTGTAGTGTTGCTTGCTGTAGGCATACAATTTTAAATGTATTGGACCTAATTATTGTTTCTATTGTAAACATGACTAGTGTTAGTGTTCATATAAAAACAGTAGCACATATTATGTAGCTCTACTTGCTGAAGAGTTACTCAGGTCAGAATATTACAACCTATTTGTAGCCCACCTTATTGGTGAAATTACTGTAGATGTGAAGTTTCATTTAAGTTGTCATTTGGAACAGAAGCGCACAATAAAGTTTTTTGAGACCAGCAGAACTGCTTTTCACCCATGTATGTATGTAGGTAGGTAGTTCTAACAATTTTTCGTCCAGTGAGTCTTCCACCTAGCCTATGGTTTCAACACTATGTAGCAGTGACAGACTGCAGGTAGATAATAGACGACCGCCAAGTGACCATCGGAATACATCGATGTTTCTTAACCTATCTGTTTCTGTAAGTTGATCATAAAATTAACCTTTAAGTAATATTACGCATGTTGAGTAATAAAAATAATCAAGTATATAGCTGCACATTAAATAGTGTTCCATGGAACTGAAGTGCCAAATAATTAAAGAAGTAAAACAAAGACCACTGAATAAGACAGGACACAATGTTTCTTGTAACAGGTGTAGTGCATTGTTACTAAAGACATTTTCAGAGAAAATATATATAATGTATGGTCACAAATTATAATGCAGTGTTTGTTAATGTTGTAACGTGCCTACGAAACGTTTATGGTTGAAATTTACTGTTTTTTTCTGTAAAAGATAGATGAATTAAAAAAAAATGCTAATCTTCTTAATTTTGTGGGTTCCTTTGTTCCCATTACCTATAAGAGAAATATTAACAGTGAGGCTGTTTTGTTTTTCTGTACAGCATGGAGTAATTACTTTGTAGCTTACCCCAGAAGTCTCATCACTAAATAATATCAGTTACATGAATATTATAATTGTACGGTTAAAAATGCTGTACTGCATGAAAGACATGGTAATTCTACAGAGTTGCAGTTCTACTACCTTTGAGCTGTGTACATTTTTAAGTTACAGGCGAGTATCGGCTTTATACTGTAAATGTCTTGGTAAACTTTCCAGTGGAACAACCAGAAATCTGTGTGCAAATTAACACCATGTAAGCAGTGTAGGTAATGGTGACAGCTCTTTTCATATACAGGGTGTATTAAAACAAAACAAAAAAAAACTACATACACACAATGTTTGAGTGTTTGGGAGAGAAAAATAATGTTTTTTATGTGATTTCCTCTAAATTTCTTTTTTATAGTGGGAGACGATGTTGGTGTATGAAGCACTGCAGAAGAACCTGTTACCAGTTCATTATTCACACTTGGTTGTTTTGAGCAAGCATATTCCAGTTGTGTCATAATGTAGACAGGCAATACTTTCAGAAATGCCCATGTACCAATAGTCACACCATCTCTTGAGCATTACTAACATCAAAACTTTAACGGATCGATATCAGGAACATGGTGCACACCAGTCACATGTAATGAAGTGTATCTCTATCTCCTCTGACCCCACAAATTCTTAGTAAATGTAGTTTTTTTTACGCAATGTATACAATTTTTTTAGGAGCAGCTTCATTTCTAATGAACCAGCTTTAAGCCCAAGCAGGCCTGAGAGTAACAACCTCAGGATAAAAGCAAGTAGCTGTACAGGACAGAAGAGTTGGAGCTTGACTAAGGTAAGTCAGAAAGTACCTTTGTCCTTGAATCACATTACCTGTCATGACTAGAGAGAGATAAACAAACCAAAGATAGTTCAACTGTTAAATAACCCCCCTTGCTACCCACACAAACTGTTTAAACATAGTTTCCATCATAAGCAAAAATTTACATTAAAAGGTGATGGGCACTTCCATTGAAGTTCAAAGTATGAGGTGCATCCTGAAAGTAAGTACCAAATTATTCTACTGCCACTGCAGCACTTGTGTTGTAGGTTTACACATTTCTCTGGTTCGTTATCTTTCCACAGTTGACACTGGAGCTAAATTTTGTTGTATTTCTATTTGTTAGTGATCATTCAAAATGTTTAAGACAACCTCTGAGCACAGTGACTGTGAAGTGCACTCTGTTATGTTGTGTTTCAACACACAGAACATTAAGCCAGCTGAAATTCATCAACTTGTAGATACTTAAGGTGAGAAAGTGCATGAGACTGTTTGCTCAACTTTCATGGTGAACCATGTATTGGGCAGCCTTCTGTTGTCACTGAGGGTATGGGTGAGAAAATGAATTAGAAAATTCATGAAAACAGATGGTTCACAATAAGAATGTATTTCAGAAACTGTTTTGCATGACTCAGTCATAAATTGCTTAAATTTTTGTGAATTGTGTTCCAAAAATGCCTACAAAATTATGTACCTTGGCAGGGTTTTGACATTTCAGCACTGAATACAGTGATGAGGAAGATCGTGACTGGTGATGAAACTTGGGTTTTCCATGACACTCCAAAATAAAAACAACACTCTATGGAGTGAAGGAACTCACAATCCAACAATACTCCTCCTCCCCCCCCCCCCCCCAAGCCCAAAAAAAAGAAAAAGAAAAAAAAATCAGAATGAAGTTGTCAGTGCAAAAAATCAGGTGAAATGGATTCTACGACCAACAAGGCATTCTGCTTGTTGAATTCCTTCTCAGAGGTGAAACCATGAAAGCGGTATAATACTGTAAAACACCGAGGGAACTCCATCACACTATTCAAAACAAAAGATGCGAAATTCTCATTTGGTGGCACTGAAAACCTTACTAAACAGTTCACTTGGGAACAGTTCGACCACCTGATCTCACATCTTCTGACTACCACTTTTACTTCATCATCAAGAAGGATGAAGGTGCTTCAACACCAATGATGATGTAATAAAGTGTGATCAGTATTGGACGTCTTCACTGGTGGTATCTTCCTATGAAGAGGGCATAGAAAAGGTGGCTTACTGCTATGACAAATGTCTTAACAATGGTGGCTGTTATGTAGGAAAAGAGTATTTCTTCAAAAAAACAAATTTTGGTCTGAAGAAATGTTTTCATTAGTCCTTTTCCCCACAATGGTACTTTCTTTTCTGGCATGCCTTGTATATTTTAATGTCTTTTGGCTTACCAATGTGGGTATAAAAGTTGACAGAGAACATCCCACATCCTCTTCTTTACTGCAGTCACATAATGGGGATACACAAAGCCAATATGAATCACCTGTTTTCTATCAGCAGCCATGTTTGACCATGAGTTGTGTTAAGAATGTTGTTGAATCTTCTGGATCATACACAGGGTTATTCAGCTGCCCCTACCATAAAGTTTTATGGAAGCTGCAACATCTTCAAGAACCACACCCATGATTTTAATCTTCTCTCTTCCCTACATGCACACTGTTAGTCCTACAAAAACAATGAACAGGACCTTTTTGTATGAAAATTAACTACATTAAATTTTGTACTGGAATAAGTTTTTGTTGGTGACCACAGTTATTGTGTTATTCAAGAAAAATGCATTTGGGCCTCTAGCAAAAATGTACGCCCCCCCCCCCCCCAAAATGGCTTCATTAAATTTCCCACAAAAAAGTTCCTGTTCATTTTATGATGAATCTACATTGGAGATTTAGTAATGCAAAACATTTCAATCTGAGAATACTTTACGTGATAGAATAGCAATGACCTTGCATGTCATTAGGGTAAAGTTAATTTGCCGCCATTAACATAATATTTATCCGCCATTAACGTAAAATTGATTTTTCAGCACACTGTAATAAAAGACTCACTTCAGATGAATGGACAATCAAAGAGAACTCAAACAGTTATTTTAATAGTATTTGTAGCTCCAATGCAGCATTTACTGTGGGCAGTCCCTGAGTCTAGACTGTCAGTTTTTTGTAGGGTGTACTACTTTAAAAAAGCACTCCGTCTTCAGGCCACACGTGGCCAATTAGGACAATTTGACCGCCATGTCATCCTCAGCTGAGGGTGAGGAGGAGCTGGCTCTCCCACTCGTTGTGATAGTTTTCTTTGACCAGAGCCGCTACTGTTCGGTCGAGTAGTTCCTCAATTGGCATCACAAGGCTGAGTGCACCCCGAAAAATGGCAACAGCGCATGGCAGCCCAGATGGCCACCCATCCAAGTGCCGGCCACGCCGACAGTGCTAAACTTAAGTTATCTGACTGGAACCGGTGTATCCACTGCGGCAAGGCCGTTGCCCCTACTACTTTTACATGATATTTTTGATTGTAGATTAGCTCCAATGGCTCGAAAGAATGGTCGTTTACCATGTTATGCACATTTATATTTTCACTACAACGACACAGCTGGTCCAATTTCGACTACAGGTGATGGTAGCCATAATGACGGTGCCAAGCGTCAATTGTACATTAGTTGCACCCAAGTGTGTAGGCATCACAGCATTCATGACATTTAAATTTGTTACTTCTTTGCTACTATATTCGCAATAAATTTCGCAGACAGTATCTGCATATGACGCTGAATGTACCTACAAAACTATATCATTATACGACACATGTTCCAGGAGATACGCCATAAAAACTCAGGAATAGGTCAGACACTGCATAGTACGGACGTGGACGCACGGCTGTAAATAAATGCCTGGGCAACGCCAAGTTTTTCCGCTAGTCATCTATACAGATAAAAAATCACCAATATTGTCCACCAGCGTATTTTTTAAAAACCTTTATTTTGTCATCCATTTTTTCCTGTAAAAATCGTAAATACCGTGCACCAATGTGTTTTTAAAAACCGTCTCTTATTGTCATCTCTTTTTATGTATTTATGTATGTATTTATGATTGAACTTGTGTAACCTGTGGCTGCAAGTCCCCTCCCTTTATGGGGGAATCGAAATAATGAACAACGGAAAAAAAGTGTGGGTCAATTTCTTCCTCATTTTTCGGAACTTCTGATAATAGTAAATGGTTGGCTTTTTGAGGGCGTGGTAGGTAGATACAAGAGATTAGTGTAGCGTTAGAATTTGGGTCAGATACAGTGCCAGGAGGTTGTGTTTCTATCTGCCTAGCTTCAGAGTACTTCACCATCTACTAAGTGATGCGTTTCAATGTAAATGGTTTGTTCTGTGCTAGGTCTACTCTTTACTGCACAATGCTGTTCCTTCGATGCTATTAAAACCAGGATGTTAACAAAATATATGCTCAGTGGCAGACGGGAGTCTGCAGAAGTATTTCCAGAGGAGGGGTGGGGGGAGGCGCGTCGAGATTGGAGTGCATGATTCTGAAACTGGCACTTTGTGTACAAATCAGCTGGTCAGTTACGAGGTGCATCAAGCTACAAGACCCTAACTCTATAAGCGCTACAACTGGTCAAAGCTAAGGTATAGCAGTATTGTGAAGAATTCTTATCTGGAAGAGTATGAGTATACTGTGACCAATAAAAACTCTTCACTCCAAATTCCAGGGAGGGTTGGGGGCGATGGATGAAAGTGCTCCTTTGCCTCTCCTCCCCTCCCCACCTCCTGCCCTCCCCCTCCCCCACCCCCTACTGGACCCTGTGGCTGGCCCGTTCATTTTGAGAACCTTAGAGCTGCAGTAACCGTTCTGAGAAACTGTTCTAGATGTCCTTGCGCGTCGCTCTTACAACTCCAAACACCAGTGGGAATGGCGGTTATCGCTGATACAACTGGTTTTCGCCTCTTATCAGTTTCTCCAGCTTCACTTTAACCTAATTGTTAAAGCCTGTCACAAAACCAATTCTTGTAAAAACCTATTTTCAGTCTTTAATTTACATTATTTCCCCTAATAAACGTAGAAATCGAACAAAGATTAAAAAATTTTGACTTTCAGTTTCTTCATTAATGGAATCAAAACGTTAAATTAAATGCTTTATGGGCATGGTGTCTGTTCTTTCGGACATGTCCGAAAGAACAGACACCATTGATGGCCTGCAGCCGTCTAGAACGAAATTAGAATTACACTCCTGGAAATGGAAAAAAGAACACATTGACACCAGTGTGTCAGACCCACCATACTTGCTCCGGACACTGCGAGAGGGCTGTACAAGCAATGATCACACGCACGGCACAGCGGACACACCAGGAACCGCGGTGTTGGCCGTCGAATGGCGCTAGCTGCGCAGCATTTGTGCACCGCCGCCGTCAGTGTCAGCCAGTTTGCCGTGGCATACGGAGCTCCATCGCAGTCTTTAACATACACGAAAATGGACTGAACGTCATCAACGAGGAAGGACACCATCCTACATTCACAGGGCATGACGGCTCCTCATCCAACATAGACATCACCCTTGCAAATAACGCCGCGACTACCTACATACTAGACTGGACGGTACACGACCACATTACCACGAGTGACCATAATGTTATCACGCTAACTCTACAGAAGACAGCAAACAACAACACTGCAACACAACCCAGAAGACTGCTCTTTCATAGGACAGATTGGGACACAGTAAGACACAAGATACAGGAACAATCACTGCAGAACATCAGAGGCAGTGTTGACTACAGAGCACACAAGTTAACAGAAATCATTACACACATACAAAACACCTGTATCCCCACATCACGCAAAACAAAACAGCAGACCAGCCCTTGGACAGCACACCTAACACAACTCAAGCAGGACACCAGACGTAGACGTAGACTCTACCAAAGGGCAATCTCAGACAGAGAAAGACAAGTAAGACTACATGAATACCGGCTTGCCAAGGACAGATACAAACAAGAACTAAATAAGACTAGAAAAGACCAATGGAATGACTACGTAGCAAGACAAACACAACTTAACATATGGGGGGAACCTTACAAGATCGTGACCGAAAAAATCAAGAGCCCACTGGTTCTGGGAACGCTACGACAGGATGACGGGGTGATGACTAAAGGATGGAGAGGCACAGCGGAGTACCTGCTAGGCAAACTCCTTCCTGACGACATCGCCACCACAGACACACCTGAACAAGCAGCACTGAGACGAGAACTCACCACAGCCTACACCACACCAACCGTCACCTGTCCGTTTGTGCAGGAAGAGGTGGCGATAGCGATCTCAGAACTTAAAAATAAGAAAGCGCCTGGACCAGATGGTATCCACTCTGAGGTACTAAAACAGATAGCACCGCAGATCACCCCATACCTCACAACGCTGCTGAACGACGCATTAAGGCTAGGCCGTGTGCCTGCAGTGTGGAAAGCCTCTAGGGCGGTCATCATCAAAAAAGCACCAGACAAAGACCCCTCAGAACCCAAATCATATAGACCCATATGCCTCATCAATACACTCGCTAAAACACAAGAAAAACTCCTTTGCAAAAGACTACAAACACATCGCACACTTCGGGGACTGACACCACACCAATATGGCTTTCGGGAAGGAAAGTCTATTGACGATGCAATCAACAGAGCACTTCAAATTGTACACAACACACCTACAAAGTACACACTAGCCATTATGATTGACATCTCGGGTGCATTTGATAATCTATGGTGGCCGGTCCTCTTCAAGAGGCTCAGACACCTGCAGGTACCGGAATCCCTGTACAACAGTCTTGTAGACTACTGCAGGGACAGAACAGTCGCTTGGCACATGGACGACAAGAAAGTAATCAAACGCATTACCAAAGGTTGTCCACAAGGATCGATCTGCGGCCCCATCTTCTGGGACATAATGTTAGAACCGCTCCTAGAATTACTTGAGGAGCACAATGCGACAGATGGAGTTGTCGCTTACGCTGACGACCTGCTTGTTGTAGTGTCAGCAAACAACCGTGCCAAGCTAGAAGACAGAGCCAATGATACACTCAAAACAATTACACAATGGTGCACAGACAACAAGCTCAAGGTAGCAGAAAATAAAACAACTTACACACTACTAAAGGGCATCCTGCACAGGAACCCAGCAGTCAAAATCGGGGACACAAACATTAAAAGATCAAAAGTAACACGCTACCTTGGAGTCTACATAGACGAACGGTTGAACTTCCACGAACACATACGAATATCCACGGACAAAGCAGAAAAAATACTGCACAAACTGGCAAGGCTAAACTCGGAACAATACAGACTACCACTGTCAGTCATACGAACATATCATTGCGCTCTCTTCGAGTCGGTACTATGTTTTGCTGCCAGCACGTGGGCCCATAGACTCAGCCTATCCACTAACAGAACCGCCATACGGCGGGGGCAAAGAAGCATTCTGCTTCGACTAACAGGGGCCTTCAACACAACCTCAGTCGACGCACTTTGCGTCGTGATGGGAATCTTCCCAATAGACGTAACCATAAGATACCGTGCGGCAAAGTACTGGCTAGTAAGATGGGGAAACTAGACCAGGTTCGGCAGATCACTGGTGTACCATATGCTACATCACGTCAACTCAAAGCATGGCGAGTGGATACCTGGCAGAGCGAGTGGGCTAACAGCGATAAGGGCCGACGAGTCTATAGCTTTTTCCCTGACATCAAAGAACGATTAAGACTGAAGCATATCGATCCTAGCCGCGGTATGGTACATTTTCTGACAGGCCACGGCCCTTATCCCAGACACCTGAGCCGCATGAGTCTGCAGCGGACTACCAGATGCACATGTGGGGAAGAAGGCTCCCCAGAACACACTGTCCTATTCTGTGGGCAACGCACAAACATTAGACACACACTACACATTACCCGGCAGAATACCCAAGATGAAATATACACCTTTCTACGAGACCCAGACCTATGTGACAAACTTAATACACTAACTGACGAAATATCCAGGTCCCTGTATACCGAATATCTAAACAGTAGACCATTCAGAAGGCAAGGCCGGGGACGCAGACCACAGAGTGCCCATGAGATGGATAGCAGTACAAACACCTTGGGCGAAGACACAGATGTTGAGATAAGCCATGTCGACGACCCATTGTGGCAACCTGCGTATGAGTAGTCTAGGTACCTGAACAACATCCAACACTAAAGAACACACATGCACACAAAATCACAAATGAGTAATAGTCAAAATCCAGGCACTTACCCCAGGGACCTACGCAACCTGGCGAGAGGCAACACCCAGCCTGGATGGAAGGATCTTAATTGTGGTTCCCCTTAGCTGTGCCCAACCCGACGGATACACAATGTAGATCGGGGAAAACCACCGTCCAGGCTGAGTTGCCATATAGCCGGGAGGTGCCAATCATTCATCAAGCGAGATCTTGTCTGACAAGCACACATACACACCCACAACCACACATAATGACACACACACAGACCTAAACAAATTCAATAAATCACTCCATCACATCTAGACTAGTTATTATTTAATTTTGCACTATGTAAGTAGTAAAAAGCTAATTAAGTTTACAAGTACATATGTGAACTGTGAGTGGCGGCCAGCGTCTTGAAGGTCATTCCAAGACCCTGACCGCAACCCACACATAGGTGGTGGTAATTTCTCTATCCTTTTCTTTCCTATCTTTCTGTTTACTCCTTCTTAAATTCAAAATGAAATTGTTTCCCATTTCCGTATTATTTATATTATTTGTAATGTATCTAAAAGCTGCACAACGAACAAAAAAGAACAAATAACGTAAAAGCCCGCCTCCACGTGGCAAGACTTGGGCAACAGTGTGAGTGGGATCGGGAACAGGGGAGGTAACTCACATAACCACTCCTGGGCCCGAGCCCAGTCACAGTGGCTAAGAGGCTTAATACGACCCACCATAAGCAATTAGAAGGTGGGTCAATAAATAAAGAGCAGCAAGTGTAAAAAAAAAAAATAAAAAAAAAAGTGCATCAGAGTCTCATACTGAGCCCCCAAGGAAGAGCCAAAAGACAGACTCCCCGAAACGTTACTCTCGTCAATATAAATCGGCATTGCGAATTTTGTATTGAAACCGGATGCGATTTCTGCGTTTCATCGTCAATGTGATGGTCGAAGTGTAACAGTAAATCTGCCGTGGTGCATCGGAGTCCAACACTGGGCCCCCAGGGAAGAGCCAAAGTAAATACTCTTCGAAACGGTACTCCTTTAGACAGAAATCGGCATTGTGAATTTTGTATTGATCCGGATGCAATTTCTGTGTTTCATCGGCAATGTCATGGTCGAAGGATAACAGTAAACCTGCTGTGGTGCATCGGAGTCTCACACTGATCCCCCAGGGAAGAGCCGAAAAACAGCTCCCCGAGACGTTACTCTCGTCAATATAAATCGGCATTGCGAATTTTGTATTGAAACCGGATGCTATTTCTTTGTTTCATCGTCAATGTGATGGTCGATGGGTAACAGTAAACCTGCCGTGTTGCATCGGAGTGTAACACTGAGCCCCCAGGGAAGAGCCAAAAAACGGACTCCCCGAAACGTTACTCTCGTCAATATAAATCGACATTGCGAATTTTGTATTGAAACCGGATGCTTTTTCTTTGTTTCATCGTCAATGTGATGGTCGAAGGGTAACAGTAAACATGCCGTGGTGCATCGGAGTCTAACACTGAGCCCCCAGGGAAGAGCCAAAAAAAGAATCCCCGAAACGTTAATCTCGTCAATATAAATCGACATTGCGAATTTTGTATAGAAACCGGATGCTATATCTGTATGTCATCGTCAATGTGATGGTCGATGGGTAACAGTAAAACTGTGGTGTTGCATCGGAGTGTAACACTGAGCCCCCAGGGAAGAGCCAAAAAACAGACTCTCCGAAACGTTACTCTCGTCAATATAAATCAGCATTGCAATTTTGTATTGAAACCGGATGCAATTTCTGTGTTTCATCGTCAATGCGATGGTCGAAGGGTAACAATAAACCTGCTGTGGAGCATCGGAGTCCAACACTGAGCCCCCAGGGAAGAACAAAAGAACAGAATCCCCGAAACGTTACTCAAGTCAATATAAATCGGAATTGCGAATTTTGTATTGTTCCGAATGCAATTTCTGTGTTTCATCGTCAATGTCATGGTCGAAGGGTAATAGTAAACCTGCTGTGGTGCATCGGAGTCTCACACTGAGCCCCCAGGGAAAAGCCAAAAAACAGACTCCCCGAAACGTTACTCAAGTCAATATAAATCGGAATTGCGAATTTTGTATTGATCCGAATGCAATTTCTGTGTTTCATCGTCAATGTCATGGTCGAAGGGTAATAGTAAACCTGTTGTGGTGCATCGGAGTATCACACTGAGCCGCCAGGGAATAGCCAAAGAAGAGACTCCCCGAAACGTTACTCTCGTCAATATAAATAGGCATTGCATATTTTGTTTTGAAACCGGATGCAATTTCTGTGTTTCATCGTCAATGTAATGGTCGAAGTGTAACAGTAAACCTGCTGTGGTGCATCGGAGTCTAATACTGGGCCCCCAGGGAAGAGCCAAAAAACAGACTCCCCGAAACGTTACTCTCGCCAATATAAATCGGCATTGCGAATTTTGTATTGAAACCAGATGCAATTTATGTGATTCATCGTCAATGTGATTGTCGAAGGGTAACAGTAAACCTATTGTGGTGCATCGGAGTCTAACACTGAGCCCCAGGGAAGAGCCAAAAAACAGACTCCCCGAAACTTTACTCTCGTCAATATTAATCGGCATTACGGATTTTGTATTGAAAGCGGATGCAATTTCTGTGTTTCATCGTCAATGTGATGGTCGGAGGGTAACAGTAAACCTGCTGATGTGCATCGGAGTCTCACACTGAGCCTCCAGGAAAGAGCCGAAGAACAGACTAGCTGAAACGTTACTCTCGTCAATATAAATCGACATTGCGAATTTTGTATTGAAACTGCATGCAATTTCTGTGTTTCATCGTCAATGTGATGGTCGAAAGGTAGCAATAAACCTGCTGTTGTGCATCGGAGTCTCACCCTGAGCCCCCAGGGAATAGCCGAAAAACAGACTCCCCGAAACGTTACTTTTGTCAATATAAATAGGCATTGCGAATTTTGTACTGAAACCGGAAGCAATTTCTGTGTTTCATCGTCAATGTGATGGTAGAAGGGTAACAGTAAACCTGCTGAGGTGCATCGGGGTCTCACACTGAGCCCCCAGTTAAAAGCCGAAGAACAAACTCCCCGAAACGATACTCTCGTCAATATAAATCGGCATTGCGAGTTTTGTATTGAAACAGGATGCAATTTCTGTGTTTCGTCGTCAATGTTATGGTCGAAGGGTAACAGTAAACCTGTTGTGGTGCATCGGAGTCTCACACTGAGCCCCCAGGGAAGAGCCAAATAACAGATTCCGAAAGACGTTACTCTCGTCAATATAAATCGGCATTGCGAATGTTGTATTGAAACCGGATGCAATTTCTGTGTTTCATCGTCAATGTCATGGTCGAAGGGTAACAGTAATCCCGCCGTGTTGCATCGGAATCTGGCACTGAGCCCCCAGGGAGAGCCAAAAAACAGACTCCCCGAAACGTTACTCTCGTCAATATAAATCGGCGTTACGAATTTTTTATTGAAACCGGATGCAATATCTGTGTTTCATCGTCAATGAGATGGTCGAAGGGTAACAGTAAACCTGCTGTGGTGCATCCGAGTCTAACACTGGGCCCCCAGGGAAGAGCCAAAGTACATACTCTTCGAAACCATACTCCTATGGACAGAAATCGGCATTGTGAATTTTGTATTGATCCGAATGCAATTTCTGTGTTTCATCGACAATGACATAGTCGAAGGGTAACAGTAATCTTGCCGTGTTGCATCGGAATCTGACACTGAGCCCCCAGGGAGGAGCCAAACAACAGACTCCCCGAATCGTTACTCTCGTCAATATAAATCGGCATTGCGCATTTTGTATTGAAACCGGATGCAATTTCTGTCTTTCATCGTCAATGTGATGGTCGAAGGGTAACAGTAAACCTGCTGTGGTGCATCGGAGTCTCACACTGAGCCCCCAGTTAAAAGCCGAAGAACAAACTCCCCAAAACGATACTCTCGTCAATATAAATCGGCATTGCGAGTTTTGTATTGAAACCGGATGCAATTTCTGTGTTTCTTCGTCAATGTGATGGTCGGAGGGTAACAGTAAACCTCCTGTGGTGCATCGGAGTCTCACATTGAGCCCCCAGGGATGAGCCAAAAAACAGTTTCCAAGAAACCTTACTCTCGTCAATATAAATCGGCATTGCGAATTTTGTATTGAAACCGGATGCAATTTCTGTCTTTCATCGTCAATGTGATGGTCGAAGGGTAACAGTAAACCTGCTGTGGTGCATCGGAGTCTCACACTGAGCCCACAGTTAAAAGCCGAAGAACAAACTCCCCAAAACGATACTCTCGTCAATATAAATCGGCATTGCGAGTTTTGTATTGAAACCGGATGCAAATTCTGTGTTTCTTCGTCAATGTTATGGTCGAAGGGTAACAGTAAACCTGTTGTGGTGCATCGGAGTCTCACACTGAGCCCCCAGGGAAGAGCCAAATAACAGACTCCCCGAGACGTTACTCTCGTCAATACAAATCGGCATTGCGAATGTTGTATTGAAACCGGATGCAATTTCTGTGTTTCATCGTCAATGTCATGGTCGAAGGGTAACAGTAAACCTGCCGTGGTGCATCGGAGTCTAACACTGAGCCCCAGGGAAGAGCCAAAAAACAGACTCCCCGAAACTTTACTCTCATCAATATTAATCGGCATTACGAATTTTGTATTGAAAGCGGATGCAATTTATGAGTATCATCGTCAATGTGATGGTCGAAGGGTAACAGTAAACCTACCGTGGTGCATCGGAGTCTAACACTGAGCCCCAGGGAAGAGCCGAAGAACAGAGTAGCTGAAACGTTACTCTCGTCAATATAAATCGACATTGCGAATTTTGTATTGAAACTGCATGCAATTTCTGTGTTTCATCGTCAATGTGATAGTCGAAAGGTAGCAGTAAACTTGCTGTGGCGCATCGGAGTCTCACACTGAGACCCCAGGGAATAGCCGAAAAACAGACTCCCCGAAACGTTACTTTCGTCAATATAAATCGGCATTGCGAATTTTGTTTTGAAACCGGATGCAATTTCTGTGTTTCCTCGTCAATGTGATGGTCGAAGAATAACTGTAAACCTGCTGTGGTGCATCGGAGTCTCACACTGAGCCCCCAGTTAAAAGCCGAAGAACAAACTCCCCGAAACGATACTCTCGTCAATATAAATCGGCATTGCGAGTTTTGTATTGAAACCGGATGCTATTTCTGTGTTTCTTCGTCAATTGTATGGTCGAAGGGTAACAGTAAACCTGTTGTGGTGCATCAGAGTCTCACACTGAGACCCAGGAAAGAGCCGAAGAACAGACTAGCTGAAACGTTACTCTCGTCAATATAAATCGACATTGCGAATGTTGTATTGAAACCGGATGGAATTTCTGTCTTTCATCGTCAATGTGATGGTCGAAGGGTAACAGTAAACCTGCTGATGTGCATCGGAGTCTCACACTGAGACCCAGGAAAGAGCCGAAGAGCAGACTAGCTGAAACGTTACTCTCGTCAATATAAATCGGCATTGCGAATTTTGTATTGAAACCGGATGCAATTTCTGTCTTTCATCGTCAATGTGATGGTCGAAGGGTGACAGTAAACCTGCTGATGTGGATCGGAGTCTCACACTGAGCCCCCAGGAAAGAGAACAGACTAGCTGAAACGTTACTCTCGTCGATATAAATCAGCATTGCGAATGTTGTATTGAAACCGGATGCAATTTCAGTGTTTCATCGTCAATGTCATGGTCGAAGGGTAACAGTAATCCCGCCGTGTTGCATCGGAATCTGACACTGAGCCCCCAGGGAAGAGCCAAAAAACAGACTCCCCGAAACGTTACTCTCGTCAATATAAATCGGCGTTACGAATTTTGTATTGAAAGCGGATGCAATATCTGTGTTTCATCGTCAATGTGATGGTCGAAGGGAAACAGTAAACCTGCTGTGGTGCATCGGAGTCTAACACTGGGCCCCCAGGGAAGAGCCAAAGTACATACTCTTCGAAACCGTACTCCTATGGACAGAAATCGGCATTGTGAATTTTGTATTGATCCGAATGCATTTTCTGTTTTTCATCGTCAATGACATGGTCGAAGGGTAACAGTAAACCTGCTGTGGTGTATCGGAGTCCCACACAGAGCCCCCAAGGAAGAGCCAAAAAACAGACTCCCCGAAACGTTACTCTCGTCAATATAAATCAGCACTGCGAATTTTGTATTGAAACCGGATGCAATTTCTGTGTTTCAACGTCAATGTGATGGTCGAAGGTAACAGTAAACCTGCTGTGGTGCATCGGATTCTCACACTGAGCCCCAGGGAAGAGTCGAAAAACAGTCGCCCCGAAACGTTACTCTCGTCAATATAAATCGGCATTGCGAATTCTGTATTACAACCGGATGCCATTTCTGTGTTTCATCGTCTATGTGATGGTCGAAGGGTAACTGTAAACCTGCTGTGGTGCATCGGAGTCTCCCACTGAGCCCCCAGGGAAGAGCCGAAAAATAGACTCCCCGAAACGTTACTCTCGTCAATATAACTCGGCATTGCGAATTTTGTATTGAAACCACATGCAATTTCTGTATTTCATCGTCAATGTGATGGTCGAACGGTATCAGAGAACCTGCTGTGGTGCATCGGAGTCTCACACTATGCCCCCAGGGTAGAGCCATAAAACAGTCTCCAAGAAACGTTACTCTCGTCAATATAAATCGGCATTGCGAATTTTGTATTGAAAACGGATGCAATTTCTGTCTTTCATCGTCAATGTGATGGTCGAAGGGTAACATTAATCCTGCCGTGGTGAATCGGAGTGTAACACTGAACCACCAGGGAAGAGCCAAAGAACAGGCACCCTGAAACGTTATTCTTGTCAATATAAATCGGCATTGCGAATTCTGTATTGTAACTGCATGCAATTTCTGTGTTTCATCGTCAATGTGATGGTCGAAGGGTAACAGTAAACCTGTTGTGGTGCATCGGAGTCTCACACTGAGCTCCCAGGGAAGAGCCAAATAACAGACTCCCCGAGACGTTACTCTCGTAAATATAAATCGGCATTGCGAATTTTGTATTACAACCGGATGCCATTTCTGTGTTTCATCGTCTATGTGATGGTCGAAGGGTAACTGTAAACCTGCTGTGGTGCATCGGAGTCTCCCACTGAGCCCCCAGGGAAGAGCCGGAAAATAGACTCCCCGAAGCGTTACTCTCGTCAATATAACTCGGCATTGCGAATTTTGTATTGAAACCACATGCAATTTCTGTATTTCATCGTCAATGTGATGGTCGAACGGTATCAGAGAACCTGCTGTGGTGCATCGGAGTCTCACACTATGCCCCCAGGGTAGAGCCATAAAACAGTCTCCAAGAAACGTTACTCTCGTCAATATGAATCGGCATTGCGAATTTTGTATTGAAAACGGATGCAATTTCTGTCTTTCATCGTCAATGTGATGGTCGAAGGGTAACATTAATCCTGCCGTGGTGAATCGGAGTGTAACACTGAACCACCAGGGAAGAGCCAAAGAACAGGCACCCTGAAACGTTATTCTCGTCAATATAAATCGGCATTGCGAATTTTGTATTGATACCGGATGCAATTTCTGTGTTTCATCGTCAATGTGATGGTCGAAGGGTAACAGTAAACCTGCCGTGTTGCATCGGAGTCTCACACTGAGCCCCCAGGGAAGAACCGAAAAACAGTCTCCCCGAAACTTTACTCTCGCCAACATAAGTCGGCATTGCGAATTTTGTATTGAAACTTTATGCATTTTTGTGTTTAATCGTCAATGAGATGGTCGAAGGGTAACAGTAAACCTGCTGTGGTGCATCGGAGCCTCACACTGAGCCCCCAGGGAAGAGCCGAAAAGAGACTCCCCGAAACGTTACTCTCGTCAATATAAATCGGCATAGCGAATTTTGTATTGGAAACGGATGCAATTTCTCTGTTTCATCGTCAATGTGATGGTCGAAGGGTAACAGTAAACCTGCTGTGGTGCATCGCAGTCTCACACTGAGCCCCAAGGGAAGAGCACAAACACAGTCTCCCCGAAACGTTACTCTCGTCAATATAAATCGGCATTGCGAATTTTGTATATAAACCGGATGCAATTTCTGTGTTTCGTCGTCAATGTAATGGTCGAAGGGTAACAGTAAACCTGCTGTGGTGCATCGGAGTCTCACACTGAGCCCCCAGGGAAGAGCCGAAAAACAGACTCCCCGAAACGTTACTCTCATCAATATAAATCGGCATTGCGAATTTTATATTGAATCCGGATGCAATTTCTGTGTTTCTTCGTCAATGTTATCGTCGGAGATTAACAGTAAACCTGCTGTGGTACATCGGATTCTCACACTTAGCCCCCAGGGAAGAACCAAAAAACAGACTCAACGAAACGTTACTCTCGTCAATATAAATCGGCATTTCGAATTTTGTATTGAAACCGGATGCAATTTCTGTGTTTCATCGTCAACGTGATGATCGAAGGGTAACAGTAAACCTGCTGTTGTGCATAGGAATCTCACACTGAGCCTCCAGGGAAGAGCCGAAGAACAGACTTAGCGAAACGTTACTATCGTCGATATAAATCGGCATTGCGAATTTTGTATTGAAACCCCATGCAATTTCTGTGTTTCATCGTCAATGTGATGGTCGAAGGGTAACAGTAAACCAGCCGTGGTGCATCGGAGTCTAACACTGAGCCCCAGGGAAGAGCCAAAAAACACACTCCCCGAAACTTTACTCTCGTCAATATTAATCGGCATTGCGAATTTTGTATTGAAAGCGGATGCAATTTATGTGTTTCATCGTCAATGTGATGGTCGAAGGGTAACAGTAAACCTGCTGATGTGCATCGGAGTCTCACACTGAGCCCCCAGGAAAGATCCGAAGAACAGACTAGCTGAAACGTTACTCTCGTCAATATAAATCGACATTGTGAATTTTGTATTGTAACTGCATGCAATTTCTGTGTTTCATCGTCAATGTGATGGTCGAAAGGTAGCAGTAAACCTGATGTGGTGCATCGGAGTCTCACACTGAGCCCCCAGGGAATAGCCGAAAAACAGACTCCCCGAAACGTTACTTTCGTCAATATAAATCGGCATTGCGAATTTTGTATTGAAACCGGATGCAATTTCTGTGTTTCATCGTCAATGTGATGGTCGAAGTGTAACAGTAAACCTGCTGTGGTGCATCGGAGACTCACACTGAGCCCCCAGTTAAAAGCCGAAGAACAAACTCCCCGAAACGATACTCTCGTCAATATAAATCGGCATTGCGAGTTTTGTATTGAAACCGGATGCAATTTCTGTGTTTCTTCGCCAATGTGATGGTCGAAGGGTAACAGTAAACCTGCTGTGGTGCATCGGAGTCTCACATTGAGCCCCCAGGGATGAGCCAAAAAACAGACTCCCCGAAACGTTACTCTCGTCAATATAAATCGGCGTTACGAATTTTGTATTGAAACCGGATGCAATTTCTGTGTTTCATCGTCAATGTCATGGCCGAAGGGTAACAGTAATCTTGCCGTGTTGCATCGGAATCTGACACTGAGCCCCCAGGGATGAGCCAAAAAACAGACTCCCCGAAACGTTACTCTCGTCAATATAAATCGGCGTTACGAATTTTGTATTGAAACCGGATGCAATATCTGTGTATCATCGTCAATGTGATGGTCGAAGGGTAACAGTAAACCTACCGTGGGGCATCGGAGTCTAACACTGAGCCCCAGGGAAGAGCCGAAGAACAGAGTAGCTGAAACGTTACTCTCGTCAATATAAATCGACATTGCGAATTTTGTATTGAAACTGCATGCAATTTCTGTGTTTCATCGTCAATGTGATAGTCGAAAGGTAGCAGTAAACTTGCTGTGGCGCATCGGAGTCTCACACTGAGACCCCAGGGAATAGCCGAAAAACAGACTCCCCGAAACGTTACTTTCGTCAATATAAATCGGCATTGCGAATTTTGTTTTGAAACCGGATGCAATTTCTGTGTTTCCTCGTCAATGTGATGGTCGAAGAATAACTGTAAACCTGCTGTGGTGCATCGGAGTCTCACACTGAGCCCCCAGTTAAAAGCCGAAGAACAAACTCCCCGAAACGATACTCTCGTCAATATAAATCGGCATTGCGAGTTTTGTATTGAAACCGGATGCTATTTCTGTGTTTCTTCGTCAATTGTATGGTCGAAGGGTAACAGTAAACCTGTTGTGGTGCATCAGAGTCTCACACTGAGACCCAGGAAAGAGCCGAAGAACAGACTAGCTGAAACGTTACTCTCGTCAATATAAATCGACATTGCGAATGTTGTATTGAAACCGGATGCAATTTCTGTCTTTCATCGTCAATGTGATGGTCGAAGGGTAACAGTAAACCTGCTGTGGTGCATCGGAGTCTCACACTGAGACCCAGGAAAGAGCCGAAGAACAGACTAGCTGAAACGTTACTCTCGTCAATATAAATCGACATTGCGAATTTTGTATTGAAACTGCATGCAATTTCTGTGTTTCATCGTCAATGTGATGGTCGAAGGGTAACAGTAAACCTGCTGATGTGCATCGGAGTCTCACACTGAGACCCAGGAAAGAGCCGAAGAGCAGACTAGCTGAAACGTTACTCTCGTCAATATAAATCGGCATTGCGAATTTTGTATTGAAACCGGATGCAATTTCTGTCTTTCATCGTCAATGTGATGGTCGAAGGGTGACAGTAAACCTGCTGATGTGGATCGGAGTCTCACACTGAGCCCCCAGGAAAGAGCCTAAGAACAGACTAGCTGAAACGTTACTCTCGTCGATATAAATCAGCATTGCGAATGTTGTATTGAAACCGGATGCAATTTCAGTGTTTCATCGTCAATGTCATGGTCGAAGGGTAACAGTAATCCCGCCGTGTTGCATCGGAATCTGACACTGGGCCCCCAGGGAAGAGCCAAAGTACATACTCTTCGAAACCGTACTCCTATGGACAGAAATCGGCATTGTGAATTTTGTATTGATCCGAATGCATTTTCTGTTTTTCATCGTCAATGACATGGTCGAAGGGTAACAGTAAACCTGCTGTGGTGTATCGGAGTCCCACACAGAGCCCCCAAGGAAGAGCCAAAAAACAGACTCCCTGAAACGTTACTCTCGTCAATATAAATCGGCATTGCGAATTTTGTATTGAAAACGGATGCAATTTCTGTGTTTCAACGTCAATGTGATGGTCGAAGGTAACAGTAAACCTGCTGTGGTGCATCGGATTCTCACACTGAGCCCCAGGGAAGAGTCGAAAAGCAGTCGCCCCGAAACGTTACTCTCGTCAATATAAATCGGCATTGCGAATTCTGTATTACAACCGGATGCCATTTCTGTGTTTCATCGTCTATGTGATGGTCGAAGGGTAACTGTAAACCTGCTGTGGTGCATCGGAGTCTCCCACTGAGCCCCCAGGGAAGAGCCGAAAAATAGACTCCCCGAAACGTTACTCTCGTCAATATAACTCGGCATTGCGAATTTTGTATTGAAACCACATGCAATTTCTGTATTTCATCGTCAATGTGATGGTCGAACGGTATCAGAGAACCTGCTGTGGTGCATCGGAGTCTCACACTATGCCCCCAGGGTAGAGCCATAAAACAGTCTCCAAGAAACGTTACTCTCGTCAATATAAATCGGCATTGCGAATTTTGTATTGAAAACGGATGCAATTTCTGTCTTTCATCGTCAATGTGATGGTCGAAGGGTAACATTAATCCTGCCGTGGTGAATCGGAGTGTAACACTAAACCACCAGGGAAGAGCCAAAGAACAGGCACCCTGAAACGTTATTCTTGTCAATATAAATCGGCATTGCGAATTTTGTATTGTAACTGCATGCAATTTCTGTGTTTCATCGTCAATGTGATGGTCGAAGGGTAACAGTAAACCTGTTGTGGTGCATCGGAGTCACACACTGAGCTCCCAGGGAAGAGCCAAATAACAGACTCCCCGAGACGTTACTCTCGTCAATATAAATCGGCATTGCGAATTTTGTATTACAACCGGATGCCATTTCTGTGTTTCATCGTCTATGTGATGGTCGAAGGGTAACTGTAAACCTGCTGTGGTGCACCGGAGTCTCCCACTGAGCCCCCAGGGAAGAGCCGAAAAATAGACTCCCCGAAGCGTTACTCTCGTCAATATAACTGGGCATTGCGAATTTTGTATTGAAACCACATGCAATTTCTGTATTTCATCGTCAATGTGATGGTCGAACGGTATCAGAGAACCTGCTGTGGTGCATCGGAGTCTCACACTATGCCCCCAGGGTAGAGCCATAAAACAGTCTCCAAGAAACGTTACTCTCGTCAATATAAATCGGCATTGCGAATTTTGTATTGAAAACGGATGCAATTTCTGTCTTTCATCGTCAATGTGATGGTCGAAGGGTAACATTAATCCTGCCGTGGTGAATCGGAGTGTAACACTGAACCACCAGGGAAGAGCCAAAGAACAGGCACCCTGAAACGTTATTCTCGTCAATATAAATCGGCATTGCGAATTTTGTATTGATACCGGATGCAATTTCTGTGTTTCATCGTCAATGTGATGGTCGAAGGGTAACAGTAAACCTGCCGTGTTGCATCGGAGTCTCACACTGAGCCCCCAGGGAAGAACCGAAAAACAGTCTCCCCGAAACTTTACTCTCGCCAACATAAGTCGGCATTGCGAATTTTGTATTGAAACTTTATGCATTTTTGTGTTTAATCGTCAATGAGATGGTCGAAGGGTAACAGTAAACCTGCTGTGGTGCATCGGAGTCTCACACTGAGCCCCCAGGGAAGAGCCGAAAAACAGACTCCCCGAAACGTTACTCTCATCAATATAAATCGGCATTGCGAATTTTATATTGAAACCGGATGCAATTTCTGTGTTTCTTCGTCAATGTTATGGTCGGAGATTAACAGTAAACCTGCTGTGGTACATCGGATTCTCACACTTAGCCCCCAGGGAAGAACCAAAAAACAGACTCAACGAAACGTTACTCTCGTCAATATAAATCGGCATTTCGAATTTTGTATTGAAACCGGATGCAATTTCTGTGTTTCATCGTCAACGTGATGATCGAAGGGTAACAGTAAACCTGCTGTTGTGCATAGGAATCTCACACTGAGCCTCCAGGGAAGAGCCGAAGAACAGACTTAGCGAAACGTTACTATCGTCGATATAAATCGGCATTGCGAATTTTGTATTGAAACCCCATGCAATTTCTGTGTTTCATCGTCAATGTGATGGTCGAAGGGTAACAGTAAACCAGCCGTGGTGCATCGGAGTCTAACACTGAGCCCCAGGGAAGAGCCAAAAAACACACTCCCCGAAACTTTACTCTCGTCAATATTAATCGGCATTGCGAATTTTGTATTGAAAGCGGATGCAATTTATGTGTTTCATCGTCAATGTGATGGTCGAAGGGTAACAGTAAACCTGCTGATGTGCATCGGAGTCTCACACTGAGCCCCCAGGAAAGATCCGAAGAACAGACTAGCTGAAACGTTACTCTCGTCAATATAAATAGACATTGTGAATTTTGTATTGTAACTGCATGCAATTTCTGTGTTTCATCGTCAATGTGATGGTCGAAAGGTAGCAGTAAACCTGATGTGGTGCATCGGAGTCTCACACTGAGCCCCCAGGGAATAGCCGAAAAACAGACTCCCCGAAACGTTACTTTCGTCAATATAAATCGGCATTGCGAATTTTGTATTGAAACCGGATGCAATTTCTGTGTTTCATCGTCAATGTGATGGTCGAAGTGTAACAGTAAACCTGCTGTGGTGCATCGGAGACTCACACTGAGCCCCCAGTTAAAAGCCGAAGAACAAACTCCCCGAAACGATACTCTCGTCAATATAAATCGGCATTGAGAGTTTTGTATTGAAACCGGATGCAATTTCTGTGTTTCTTCGTCAATGTTATGGTCGAAGGGTAACAGTAAACCTGTTGTGGTGCATCGGAGTCTCAAACTGAGCCCCCAGGGAAGAGCCAAATAACAGACTCCCCGAGACGTTACTCTCGTCAATATAAATCGGCATTGCGAATGTTGTATTGAAACCGGATGCAATTTCTGTGTTTCATCGTCAATGTGATGGTCGAAGGGTAACAGTAAACCTGCTGTGGTGCATCGGAGTCTCACATTGAGCCCCCAGGAAAGAGCCAAAAAACAGTCTCCCCGAAACGTTACTCTCGTCAATATAAATCGGCATTGCGAATTTTATATTGAAACCGGATGCAATTTCTGTCTTTCATCGTCAATGTGATGGTCGAAGGGTAACAGTAAACCTACTGTGGTGCATCGTAGTCTCACACTGAGCCTTCAGGGAATAGCCGACAAACAGACTCCCCGAAACGTTACTTACGTCAATATAAATCGGCATTGCGAATTTTGTATTGAAACCGGATGCAATTTCTGTGTTTCATCGTCAATGTGATGGTCGAAGGGTAACAATAAACCTGCTGTGGTCCAATGGAGTCTCACACTGAGCCCCCAGGTAAAAGCCGAAGAACAAACTCCTCGAAACGTTACTCTCGCCAATACAAATCGGCATTGCGAATTTTGTATTGAAACCGGATGCAATTTATGTCTTTCATCGTCAATGTGTTGGTCGAAGGGTAACAGTAAAACTGCTGATGTGCATCGGAGTCTCACACTGAGCCCCCAGGAAAGATCCGAAGAACAGACTAGCTGAAACGTTACTCTCGTCAATATAAATCGACATTGCGAATTTTGTATTGAAACTGAATGCAATTTCTGTGTTTCATCGTCACTGTGATGGTCGAGGGGTAACAGTAAACCTGCTGTGGTGCATCGGAGTCTCACACTGAGCCCCCAGTTAATAGCCGAAGAACAAACTCCACGAAACGATACTCTCGTCAATATAAATCGGCATTGCGAGTTTTGTATTGAAACCGGATGCAATTTCTGTGTTTCTTCGTCAATGCTATGGTCGAAGGGTAACAGTAAACCTGTTGTGGTGCATCGGAGTCTCACACTGAGCCCCCAGGGAAGAGCCAAATAACAGACTCCCCTAGACGTTACTCTCGTCAATATAATTCGGCATTGCGAATGTTGTACTGAAACCGGATGCAATTTCTGTGTTTCATCGTAAATGTCATGGTCGAGGGGTAACAGTAATCCCGCCGTGTTGCATCAGAATCTGACACTGAGCCCCCAGGGAGAGCCAAAAAACAGACTCCCCGAAACGTTACTCTCGTCAATATAAATCAGCACTGCGAATTTTGTATTGAAACCGGATGCAATTTCTGTGTTTCAACGTCAATGTGATGGTCGAAGGGTTACAGTAAACCTGCTGTGGTGCATCGGATTCTCGCACTGAGCCCCAGGAAAGAGTCGAAAAACAGTCCCCCCGAAACGTTACTCTCGTCAATATAAATCGGCATTGAGAATTTTGTATTACAACCGGATGTCATTTCTGTGTTTCAACGTCTATGTGATGGTCGAAGGGTAACTGTAAACCTGCTGTGGTGCATCGGAGTCTCCCACTGAGCCCCCAGGGAATAGCCGAAAAACAGGCTCCCCGAAACGTCACTTTCGTCAATATAAATCAGCATTGCGAATTTTGTATTGAAACCGGATGCAATTTCTGTGTTTCATCGTCAATGTGATGGTCGAAGGGTAACAGTAAACCTTCTGTGGTGCATCGGAGACTCACACTGACCCCCAGTTAAAAGCCGAAGAACAAACTCCCCGAAACGATACTCTCGTCAATATAAATCGGCATTGCGAATTTTGTATTGAAACCGGATGCAATTTCTGTGTTTCATCGTCAATGTGATGGTCGAAGGGTAACAGTAAACCTTCTGTGGTGCATCGGAGACTCACACTGACCCCCAGTTAAAAGCCGAAGAACAAACTCCCCAGCCGGCCGGAGTGGCCGAGCGGTTAAAGGCGCTACAATCTGGAACCGCACGACCGCTGCGGTCGCAGGTTCGAATCCTGCCTCGGGCATGGATGTGTGTGATGTCCTTAGGTTAGTTAGGTTTAAGTAGTTCTAAGTTGTAGGGGACTTATGACCACAGCAGTTGAGTCCCATAGTGCTCAGAGCCAGCCAACAAACTCCCCGAAACGATACTCTCGTCAATATAAATCGGCATTGCGAGTTTTGTATTGAAACCGGATGCAATTTCTGTGTTTCTTCGTCAATGTTATGGTCGAAGGGTAACAGTAAACCTGTTGTGGTGCATCGGAGTCTCACACTGCGCCCCCAGGGAAGTGCCAAATTACAGACTCCCCTAGACGTTACTCTCGTCAATATAAATCGGCATTGCGAATGTTGTATTGAAACCGGATGCAACTTCTGTGTTTCATCGTCAATGTCATGGTCGAAGGGTAACAGTAATCCCGCCGTGTTGCATCGGAATCTGACACTGAGCCCCCAGGGAGAGCCAAAAAACAGACTCCCCGAAAGGTTACTCTCGTCAATATAAATCAGCACTGCGAATTTTGTATTGAAACCGGATGCAATTTCTGTGTTTCAACGTCAATGTGATGGTCGAAGGGTTACAGTAAACCTGCTGTGGTGCATCGGATTCTCGCACTGAGCCCCAGGAAAGAGTCGAAATACAGTCCCCCCGAAACGTAACTCTCGTCAATATAAATCGGCATTGAGAATTTTGTATTACAACCGGATGTCATTTCTGGTTTCAACGTCTATGTGATGGTCGAAGGGTAACTGTAAACCTGCTGTGGTGCATCGGAGTCTCCCACTGAGCCCCCAGGGAATAGCCGAAAAACAGGCTCCCCGAAACGTTACTTTCGTCAATATAAATCAGCATTGCGAATTTTGTATTGAAACCGGATGCAATTTCTGTGTTTCATCGTCAATGTGATGGTCGAAGGGTAACAGTAAACCTTCTGTGGTGCATCGGAGACTCACACTGACCCCCAGTTAAAAGCCGAAGAACAAACTCCCCGAAACGATACTCTCGTCAATATAAATCGGCATTGCGAATTTTGTATTGAAACCGGATGCAATTTCTGTGTGTCATCGTCAATGTGATGGTCGAAGGGTAACAGTAAACCTGCTGTGGTGCATCGGAGTTTCACATTGAGCCCCCAGGAAAGAGCCAAAAAACAGACTCCCCGAAACGTTACTCTCGTCAAAATAAATCGGCATTGCGAATTTTGTATTGAAACCGGATGCAATTTCTGTCTTTCATCGTCAATGTGATGGTCGAAGGGTAACAGTAAACCTGCTGTGGTGCATCGTGGTCTCACACTGAGCCTTCAGGGAATAGCCGACAAACAGACTTCCCGAAACGTTACTTACGTCATTATAAATCGGCATTGCGAATTTTGTATTGAAACCGGATGCAATTTCTGTGTTTCATCGTCAATGTGATGGTCGAAGGGTAACAATAAACCTGCTGTGGTGCATCGGAGTCTCACACTGAGCCCCCAGGTAAAAGCCGAAGAACAAACTCCCCGAAACGATACTCTCGTCAATATAAATCGGCATTGCGAGTTTTGTATTGAATCCGGATGCAATTTCTGTGTTTCTTCGTCAATGTTATTGTCGAAGGGTAACAGTAAACCTGTTGTGGTGCATCGGAGTCTGACACTGAGCCCCCAGGGAAGAGCAAATAACAGACTCCCCTAGACGTTACTCTCGTCAATATAAATCGGCATTGCGAATGTTGTATTGAAACCGGATGCAATTTCTGTCTTTCATCGTCAATGTGATGGTCGAAGGGTAACAGTGAACCTGCTGTGGTGCATCGTAGTCTCACACTGAGCCTTCAGGGAATAGCCGACAAACAGTCTCCCCGAAACGTTACTTACGTCAATATAAATCGGCATTGCGAATTTTGTATTGAAACCGAATGCAATTTCTGTGTTTCATCGTCAATGTGATGGTCGAAGGGTAACAATAAACCTGCTGTGGTGCATCGGAGTCTCACACTGAGCCCCCAGGTAAAAGCCGAAGAACAAACTCCTCGAAACGTTACTCTCGCCAATACAAATCGGCATTGCGAATTTTGTATTGAAACCGGATGCAATTTATGTCTTTCATCGTCAATGTGTTGGTCGAAGGGTAACAGTAAAACTGCTGATGTGCATCGGAGTCTCACACTGAGCCCCCAGGAAAGATCCGAAGAACAGACTAGCTGAAACGTTACTCTCGTCAATATAAATCAACATTGCGAATTTTGTATTGAAACTGAATGAAATTTCTGTGTTTCATCGTCACTGTGATGGTCGAGGGGTAACAGTAAACCTGCTGTGGTGCATCGGAGTCTCACACTGAGCCCCCAGTTAATAGCCGAAGAACAAACTCCCCGAAACGATACTCTCGTCAATATAAATCGGCATTGCGAGTTTTGTATTGAAACCGGATGCATTTTCTGTGTTTCTTCGTCAATGCTATGGTCGAAGGGTAACAGTAAACCTGTTGTGGTGCATCGGAGTCTCACACTGAGCCCCCAGGGAAGAGCCAAATAACAGACTCCCCTAGACGTTACTCTCGTCAATATAAATCGGCATTGCGAATGTTGTATTGAAACCGGATGCAATTTCTGTGTTTCATCGTAAATGTCATGGTCGAGGGGTAACAGTAATCCCGCCGTGTTGCATCAGAATCTGACACTGAGCCCCCAGGGAGAGCCAAAAAACAGACTCCCCGAAACGTTACTCTCGTCAATATAAATCGACATTGCGAATTTTGTATTGTAACTGCATGCAATTTCTGTGTTTCATCGTCAATGTGATGGTCGAAAGGTAGCAGTAAACCTGCTGTGGTGCATCGGAGTCTCACACTGAGCCCCCAGGGAATAGCCGAAAAACAGGCTACCCGAAACGTTACTTTCGTCAATATAAATCGGCATTGCGAATTTTGTATTAAAACCGGATGCAATTTCTGTGTTTCATCGTCAATGTGATGGTCGAAGGGTAGCAGTAAACCTGCTGTGGTGCATCGGGGACTCACACTGACCCCCAGTTAAAAGCCGAAGGACAAACTCCCCGAAACGATACTCTCGTCAATATAAATGGGCATTGCGAGTTTTGTATTGAAACCGGATGCAATTTCTGTGTTTCTTCGTCAATGCTATGGTCGAAGGGTAACAGTAAACCTGTTGTGGTGCATCGGAGTCTCACACTGAGCCCCCAGGTAAAAGCCGAAGAACAAACTCCTCGAAACGTTACTCTCGCCAATACAAATCGGCATTGCGAATTTTGTATTGAAACCGGATGCAATTTATGTCTTTCATCGTCAATGTGTTGGTCGAAGGGTAACAGTAAAACTGCTGATGTGCATCGGAGTCTCACACTGAGCCCCCAGGAAAGATCCGAAGAACAGACTAGCTGAAACGTTACTCTCGTCAATATAAATCAACATTGCGAATTTTGTATTGAAACTGAATGAAATTTCTGTGTTTCATCGTCACTGTGATGGTCGAGGGGTAACAGTAAACCTGCTGTGGTGCATCGGAGTCTCACACTGAGCCTCCAGTTAATAGCCGAAGAACAAACTCCCCGAAACGATACTCTCGTCAATATAAATCGGCATTGCGAGTTTTGTATTGAAACCGGATGCATTTTCTGTGTTTCTTCGTCAATGCTATGGTCAAAGGGTAACAGTAAACCTGTTGTGGTGCATCGGAGTCTCACACTGAGCCCCCAGGGAAGAGCCAAATAACAGACTCCCCTAGACGTTACTCTCGTCAATATAAATCGGCATTGCGAATGTTGTATTGAAACCGGATGCAATTTCTGTGTTTCATCGTAAATGTCATGGTCGAGGGGTAACAGTAATCCCGCCGTGTTGCATCAGAATCTGACACTGAGCCCCCAGGGAGAGCAAAAAAACAGACTCCCCGAAACGTTACTCTCGTCAATATAAATCGACATTGCGAATTTTGTATTGTAACTGCATGCAATTTCTGTGTTTCATCGTCAATGTGATGGTCGAAAGGTAGCAGTAAACCTGCTGTGGTGCATCGGAGTCTCACACTGAGCCCCCAGGGAATAGCCGAAAAACAGGCTACCCGAAACGTTACTCTCGTCAATATAAATCGGCATTGCGAATTTTGTATTGTAACCGGATGCAATTTCTATGTGTCATCGTCAATGTGATGGTCGAAGGGTAACAGTAAACCTGCTGTGGTGCATCGGAGTCTCACATTGAGCCCCCAGGAAAGAGCCAAAAAACAGACTCCCCGAAACGTTACTCTCGTCAATATAAATCGACATTGCGAATTTTGTATTGAAACTGAATGCAATTTCTGTGTGTCATCGTCAATGTGATGGTCGAAGGGTTACAGTAAACCTGCTGTGGTGCATCGGATTCTCGCACTGAGCCCCAGGAAAGAGTCGAAATACAGTCCCCCCGAAACGTTACTCTCGTCAATATAAATCGGCATTGAGAATTTTGTATTACAACCGGATGTCATTTCTGTGTTTCAACGTCTATGTGATGGTCGAAGGGTAACTGTAAACCTGCTGTGGTGCATCGGAGTCTCCCACTGAGCCCCCAGGGAATAGCCGAAAAACAGGCTCCCCGAAACGTTACTTTCGTCAATATAAATCAGCATTGCGAATTTTGTATTGAAACCGGATGCAATTTCTGTGTTTCATCGTCAATGTGATGGTCGAAGGGTAACAGTAAACCTTCTGTGGTGCATCGGAGACTCACACTGACCCCCAGTTAAAAGCCGAAGAACAAACTCCCCAAAACGATACTCTCGTCAACATAAATCGGCATTGCGAGTTTTGTATTGAAACCGGATGCAATTTCTGTGTTTCTTCGTCAATGTTATGGTCGAAGGGTAACAGTAAACCTGTTGTGGTGCATCGTAGTCTCAAACTGAGCCCCCAGGGAAGAGCCAAATAACAGACTCCCCGAGACGTTACTCTCGTCAATATAAATCGGTATTGCGAATGTTGTATTGTAACCGGATGCAATTTCTGTGTGTCATCGTCAATGTGATGGTCGAAGGGTAACAGTAAACCTGCTGTGGTGCATCGGAGTTTCACATTGAGCCCCCAGGAAAGAGCCAAAAAACAGACTCCCCGAAACGTTACTCTCGTCAAAATAAATCGGCATTGCGAATTTTGTATTGAAACCGGATGCAATTTCTGTCTTTCATCGTCAATGTGATGGTCGAAGGGTAACAGTAAACCTGCTGTGGTGCATCGTAGTCTCACACTGAGCCTTCAGGGAATAGCCGACAAACAGACTTCCCGAAACGTTACTTACGTCATTATAAATCGGCATTGCGAATTTTGTATTGAAACCGGATGCAATTTCTGTGTTTCATCGTCAATCTGATGGTCGAAGGGTAACAATAAACCTGCTGTGGTGCATCGGAGTCTCACACTGAGCCCCCAGGTAAAAGCCGAAGAACAAACTCCCCGAAACGATACTCTCGTCAATACAAATCGGCATTGCGAGTTTTGTATTGAATCCGGATGCAATTTCTGTGTTTCTTCGTCAATGTTATGGTCGAAGGGTAACAGTAAACCTGTTGTGGTGCATCGGAGTCTCACACTGAGCCCCCAGGGAAGAGCCAAATAACAGACTCCCCTAGACGGTACTCTCGTCAATATAAATCGGCATTGCGAATGTTGTATTGAAACCGGATGCAACTTCTGTGTTTCATCGTCAATGTCATGGTCGAAGGGTAACAGTAATCCCGCCGTGTTGCATCGGAATCTGACACTGAGCCCCCAGGGAGAGCCAAAAAACAGACTCCCCGAAACGTTACTCTCGTCAATATAAATCAGCACTGCGAATTTTGTATTGAAACCGGATGCAATTTCTGTGTTTCAACGTCAATGTGATGGTCGAAGGGTTACAGTAAACCTGCTGTGGTGCTACGGATTCTCGCACTGAGCCCTAGGAAAGACTCGAAAACAGTCCCCCCGAAACGTTACTCTCGTCAATATAAATAGGCATTGAGAATTTTGTATTACAACCGGATGTCATTTCTGTGTTTCAACGTCTATGTGATGGTCGAAGGGTAACTGTAAACCTGCTGTGGTGCATCGGAGTCTCCCACTGAGCACCCAGGGAAGAGACGAAAAACAGACTCCCCGAAACGTTACTCTCGACAATATAAATCGGCATTGCTAATTTTGTATTGAAACCGGATGCAATTTCTGCCTTTCATCGTCAATGTGATGGTCGAAGGGTAACAGTAAACCTGCTGATGTGCATCGGAGTCTCACACTGAGCCCCCAGGAAAGATCCGAAGAACAGACTAGCTGAAACGTTACTCTCGTCAATATAAATCGACATTGCGAATTTTGTATTCTAACTGCATGCAATTTCTATGTTTCATCGTCAATGTGATCTTCGAAAGGTAGCAGTAAACCTGCTGTGGTGCATCGTAGTCTCACACTGAGCCTTCAGGGAATAGCCGACAAACAGACTTCCCGAAACGTTACTTACGTCATTATAAATCGGCATTGCGAATTTTGTATTGAAACCGGATGCAATTTCTGTGTTTCATCGTCAATGTGATGGTCGAAGGGTAACAATAAACCTGCTGTGGTGCATCGGAGTCTCACACTGAGCCCCCAGGTAAAAGCCGAAGAACAAACTCCCCGAAACGATACTCTCGTCAATATAAATCGGCATTGCGAGTTTTTTATTGAAACCGGATGCAATTTCTGTGTTTCTTCGTCAATGTGATGGTCGAAGGGTAACAGTAAACCTGCTGTGGTGCATCGGAGTCTCACATTGAGCCCCCAGGGAAGAGCCAAAGAAAAGACTAGCTGAAACGTTACTCTCGTCAATATATATCGACATTGCGAATTTTGTATTGAAACTGAATGCAATTTCTGTGTTTCATCGTCACTGTGATGGTCGAGGGGAAACAGTAAATCTGCTGTGGTGCATCGGAGTCTCACACTGAGCCTCCAGGGATTAGCCGAAAAACAGACTCCCGAAACGTTACTTTCGTCAATATAAATCGGCATTGCGAATTTTGTATTGAAACCGGATGCAATTTCTGTGTTTCATCGTCAATGTGATGGTCGAAGGGTAACAGTAAACCTGCTGTGGTGCATCGGAGTCTCACACTGAGCCCCCAGTTAAAAGCCGAAGAACAAACTCCCCGAAACGATACTCTCGTCAATATAAATCGGCATTGCGAGTTTTGTATTGAAACCGGATGCAATTTCTGTGTTTCTTCGTCAATGTTATAGTCGAAGGGTAACAGTAAACCTGTTGTGGTGCATCGTAGTCTCAAACTGAGCCCCCAGGGAAGAGCCAAATAACAGACTCCCCGAGACGTTACTCTCGTCAATATAAATCGGCATTGCGAATGTTGTATTGTAACCAGATGCAATTTCTGTGTGTCATCGTCAATGTGATGGTCGAAGGGTAACAGTAAACCTGCTGTGGTGCATCGTAGTCTCACACTGAGCCTTCAGGGAATAGCCGACAAACAGACTTCCCGAAACGTTACTTACGTCATTATAAATCGGCATTGCGAATTTTGTATTGAAACCGGATACAATTTCTGTGTTTCATCGTCAATGTGATGGTCGAAGGGTAACAATAAACCTGCTGTGGTGCATCGGAGTCTCACACTGAGCCCCCAGGTAAAAGCCGAAGAACAAACTCCCCGAAACGATACTCTCGTCAATATAAATCGGCATTGCGAGTTTTTTATTGAAACCGGATGCAATTTCTGTGTTTCTTCGTCAATGTGATGGTCGAAGGGTAACAGTAAAGCTGCTGTGGTGCATCGGAGTCTCACACTGAGACCCCAGGAAAGAGCCAAAGAACAGACTAGCTGAAACGTTACTCTCGTCAATATATATCGACATTGCGAATTTTGTATTGAAACTGAATGCAATTTCTGTGTTTCATCGTCACTGTGATGGTCGAGGGGTAACAGTAAATCTGCTGTGGTGCATCGGAGTCTCACACTGAGCCTCCAGGGAATAGCCGAAAAACAGACTCCCGAAACGTTACTTTCGTCAATATAAATCGGCATTGCGAATTTTGTATTGAAACCGGATGCAATTTCTGTGTTTCATCGTCAATGTGATGGTCGAAGGGTAACAGTAAACCTGCTGTGGTGCATCGGAGTCTCACACTGAGCCCCCAGTTAAAAGCCGAAGAACAAACTCCCCGAAACGATACTCTCGTCAATATAAATCGGCATTGCGAGTTTTGTATTGAAACCGGATGCAATTTCTGTGTTTCTTCGTCAATGTTATGGTCGAAGGGTAACAGTAAACCTGTTGTGGTGCATCGGAGTCTCACACTGAGCCCCCAGGGAAGAGCCAAATAACAAACTCCCCTAGACGTTACTCTCGTCAATATAAATCGGCATTGCGAATGTTGTATTGAAACCGGATGCAATTTCTGTGTTTCATCGTCAATGTCATGGTCGAAGGGTAACAGTAATCCCGCCGTGTTGCGTCGGAATCTGACACTGAGCCCCCAGGGAGAGTCAAAAAACAGTCCCCCCGAAACGTTACTCTCGTCAATATAAATCGGCATTGAGAATTTTGTATTATTACCGGATGCCATTTCTGTGTTTCAACGTCTATGTGATGGTCGAAGGGTAACTGTAAACCTGCTGTGGTGCATCGGAGTCTCCCACTGAGCACCCAGGGAAGAGACGAAAAACAGACTCCCCGAAACGTTACTCTCGAAGATATAAATCGGCATTGCTAATTTTGTATTGAAACCGGATGCAATTTCTGTCTTTCATCGTCAACGTGATGGTCGAAGGGTAACAGTAAACCTGCTGTGGTGCATCGGAATCTCACACTGAGCCTCCAGGGAAGAGCCGAAGATCAGACTTAGCGAAACGTTACTCTCGTCGATATAAATCGGCATTGCGAATTTTGTATTGAAACCGGATGCAATTTCTATGTTTCATCGTCAATGTTATGGTCGAAGGGTAACAGTAAACCTCCCGTGGTGCATCGGAGTCTAACACTGAGCACCAGGGAAGAGCCAAAAACAGACTCCGCGAAACTTTACTCTCGTCAATATTAATCGGCATTACGAATTTTGTATTGAAAGCGGATGCAATTTATGTGTTTCATCGTCAATGTGATGGTCGAAGGGTAACAGTAAACCTGCTGATGTGCATCGGAGTCTTACACTGAGCCCCCAGGAAAGAGCCGAAGAACAGACTAGCTGAAACGTTACTCTCGTCGATGTAAATCGACATTGCGAATTTTGAATTTAAGCTGGATGCAATTTCTGTGTCTCATCGTCAATGTGATGGTCGAAGGGTAACAGTAAACCTGCTGTGGTGCATCGGAGTCTCACACTGAGCCCCCAGTTAAAAGCCGAAGAACAAACTCCCCCAAAACGATACTCTCGTCAATATAAATCGGCATTGCGAGTTTTGTATTGAATCCGGATGCAAATTCTGTGTTTCTTCGTCAATGTTATGGTCGAAGGGTAACAGTAAACCTGTTGTGGTGCATCGGAGTCTCACACTGAGCCCCCAGGGAAGAGCCAAATAACAGACTCCCCGAGACGTTACTCTCGTCAATATAAATCGGCATTGCGAATGTTGTATTGAAACCGGATGCAATTTCTGTGTTTCATCGTCAATGTCATGGTCCATGGGTAACAGTAATCCCGCGGTGTTGCATCGGAATCTGACACTGAGCCCCCAGGGAAGAGCCAAAGAACAGACTCCCCGAACGTTACTCTCTTCATTATAAATCGGCGTTACGAATTTTGTATTGAAACCGGATGCAATATCTGTGTTTCATCGTCAATGTGATGGTCGAAGGGTAACAGTAAATCTGCTGTGGTGCATTTGAGTCTAACACTGGGCACCCAGGGAAGAGCCAAAGTACATACTCTTCGAAACCGTACTCCTATGGACAGAAATCGGCATTGTGAATTTTGTACTGATCCGAATGCAATTTCTGTTTTTCATCGTCAATGATATGGTCGAAGGGTAACAGTAAACCAGCTGTGGTTTATCGGAGTCTCACACTGAGCCCCCAGGGAAGAGCCAAAGAACAGTCACCCCGAAACGTTACTCTCGTCAATATAAATCAGCACTGCGAATTTTGTGTTGAAACCGGATGCAATTTCTGTGTTTCAACGTCAATGTGATGGTCGAAGGGTAACAGTAAACCTGCTGTGGTGGATCGGAGTCTCACACTTAGCCCCAAGGGAAGAGCCCAAAAACAGACTCCCCGAAACGTTACTCTCGTCAATATAAATCTGCATTGCGAATTTTGTATTGAAACCGGATGCAATTTCTGTGTTACTTCGTTAATGTGATGGTCTAAGGGTAACAGTAAACCTGCTGTGGTGCATCGGAGTCTCACACTGAGCCCCCAGGGAAGAGACGAAAAATACACTCCCCGAAACGTTACTCTCGTCAATATATATCGGCATTGCGAATTTTCTATTGAAACCGGATGCAATTTCTGTCTTTCATCGTCAATGTGATGGTCGAAGGGTAACAGTAAACCTGCTGTGGTGCATCGGAGTCTCACACTTAGCCCCAAAGGAAGAGCCCAAAAACAGACTCCACGAAACGTTACTCTCGTCAATATAAATCGGCATTGCGAATTTTGTATATAAACCGGATGCAATTTCTGCGTTTCGTCGTCAATGTGATGGTCTAAGGGTAACAGTAAACCTGCTGTGGTGCATCGGAGTCTCACACTGAGCCCCAAGGGAAGAGCCGAAAAAGAGACTCCCCAAAATGTTACTCTCGTCAATGTAAATCGGCATTGCGAATTTTGTATTGAAACCGGATGCAATTCCTGTGTTTCATTGTCAATGTGATGGTCGAAGGGTAACAGTAAACCTGCTGTGGTGCATCGGAGTCCCACACTGAGCCCTCATGGAAGAGCAGAAATACAGACTCCCCGAAACGTTACTCTCGTCAATATAAATCGGCATTGCAAATTTTGTATTGAAACCGGATGCAATTTCTGTGATTCATCGTTAATGTGATGGTCGAAGGGTAACAGTAAAGCTGCCGTGGTGCATCGGAGTCTAACACTGAGCCCCCAGGGAACAGCCAAAAAACAGACTCCCCGAAACGTTACACTCCTCAACTCAAATAGGCATTGCGAATTTTGTATTGAAACCAGATGCAATTTCTGTGTTTCATCGTCAATGCGATGGTCGAAGTGTAACAGTAAACCTGCTGTGGTGCATCGGAGTCTCACACTGAGCCCCCAGGGAAGAGCCGAAAAAGAGACTCCCCAAAACGTTACTCTCGTCAATGTAAATCGGCATTGCGAATTTTGTATTGAAACCGGATGCAATTTCTGTGTTTCATCGTCAATGTGATGGTCGAAGGGTAACAGTAAACCTGCTGTGGTGCATCGGAGTCCCACACTGAGCCCTCATGGAAGAGCAGAAGTACAGACTCCCCGAAACGTTACTCTCGTCAATATAAATCGGCATTGCGAATTTTGTATTGAAACCGGATGCAATTTCTGTGTTTCATCGTCAATGCGATGGTCGAAGGGTAACAGTAAACCTGCCGTGTTGCATCGGAGTCTAAAACTGAGCCCTTAGGGAAGAACAAAAGAACAGAAACCCTGAATCGTTACTCTCGTCAATATAAATCGGAATTGCGAATTTTGTATTGATCGGAATGCAATTTCTGTGTTTCATCGTCAATGTCATGGTCGACGGGTAATAGTAAACCTGCTGTGGTGCATCGGAGTCTCACACTGAGCCCCCAGGGAAAAGCCAAAAAACAGACTCCCCGAAACGTTGCTCTCGCCAATATAAATCGGCATTGCGAATTTTGTATTGAAACCGGATGCAATTTCTGTGTTTCATCGTCAATGTGATGGTCGGAGTGTAACAGTAAACCAGCTGTGTGCATCGCAGTCTCACACTGAACCCCAAGGGAAGAGCCGAAAAACAGACTCCCCGAAAGGCTACTCTCGTCAATATAAATCGGCATGCGAATTTTATATTGAAACCGGATGCAATTTCTGTGTTCCATCGTCATTGTGATGGTCGAAGGGTAACAGTAAACCCTTCTGTGGTGTATCGGAGTCCAACACTGGGCCCCCAGGGAAGAGCCAAAAAACAGACTCCCCGAAACGTTACTCTCGCCAATATAAATCGGCATTGCGAATTTTGTATTGAAACCGGATGCAATTTCTTTGTTTCATCGTCAATGTGATGGTCGAAGGGTAACAGTGAACCTGCTGTGGTACATCGGGGTCTCCCATAAGCCCCTAGGGATGAGCCAAAAAACAGACCCAACAAATCTTACTCTCGTCAATATAAATCGGCATTGCGAATTTTGTATTGAAACCGGATGCAATTTCTGTTTTTCATCGTCAATGTGATGGTCGATGGGTAACAGAAAAACCTGCTGTGGTGCATCGGAGTCTCACACTGAGCCCCCAGGGAAGAGCCGAAAAAGAGACTCCCCAAAACGTTACTCTCGTCAATGTAAATCGGCATTGCGAATTTTGATTTGAAAACGGATGCAATTAATGTGTTTCAACGTCAATGTGATGGTCGAAGGGTAACAGTAAACCTGCTGTGGTGCATCGGAGTCTAACACTGGGCTCCCACGGAAGAGCCAAAAGTACATATTCTTCGCAACGGAACTCCTGTGGACGTAAATCGACATTGTGAATTTTATATTGATCCGGGTGCAATTTCAGTGTTTCAACGTCAATGTGATGGTCGAAGGGTAACAGTAAAGCTGCTGTGGTGCATCGGAGTCTCACACTGAGCCCTCATGGAAGAGCAGAAGTACACACTCACCGAAACGTTACTCTCGTCAATATTAATCGGCATTGTGAATTTTGTATTGAAACCGGATGCAATTTCTGTGATTCATCGTTAATGTGATGGTCGAAGGGTAACAGTAAAGCTGACGTGGTGCATCGGAGTCTAACACTGAGCCCCCAGGGAACAGCCAAAAAACAGACTCCCCGAAACGTTACACTCCTCAATTCAAATAGGCATTGCGAATTTTGTATTGAAACCAGATGCAATTTCTGTGTTTCATCGTCAATGAGATGGTCGAAGTGTAACAGTAAACCTGCTGTGGTGCATCGGAGTCTCACACTGAGCCCCCAGGGAAAAGCCGAAAAAGAGACTCCCCAAAACGTTACTCTCGTCAATGTCAATCGGCATTGCGAATTTTGTATTGAAACCGGATGCAATTTCTGTGTTTCAACGTCAATGTGATGGTCGAAGGGTAACAGTAAACCAGCTGTGGTGGATCGGAGTCTCACACTTAGCCCTAAGGGAAGAGCCCAAAAACAGACTCCCCGAAACGTTACTCTCGTCAATATAAATCTGCATTGCGAATTTTGTATTGAAACCGGATGCAATTTCTGTGTTACTTCGTTAATGTGATGATCTAAGGGTAACAGTAAACCTGCTGTGGTGCATCGGAGTCTCACACTGAGCCCCCAGGGAAGAGACGAAAAATACACTCCCCGAAACGTTACTCTCGTCAATATATATCGGCATTGGGAATTTTCTATTGAAACCGGATGCAATTTCTGTCTTTCATCGTCAATGTGATGGTCGAAGGGTAATACTAAACCTGCTGTGGTGCATCGGAGTCCCACAGTTAGCCCCAAAGGAAGAGCCCAAAAACAGACTCCACGAAACGTTACTCTCGTCAATATAAATCGGCATTGCGAATTTTGTATATAAACCGGATGCAATTTCTGTGTTTCGTCGTCAATGTGATGGTCTAAGGGTAACAGTAAACCTGCTGTGGTGCATCGGGGTCTCACACTGAGCCCCCAGGGAAGAGCCGAAAAAGAGACTCCCCAAAACGTTACTCTCGTCAATGTAAATCGGCATTGCGAATTTTGTATTGAAACCGGATGCAATTTCTGTGATTCATCGTTAATGAGATGGTCGAAGGGTAACAGTAAACCTGCCGTGTTGCATCGGAGTCTAACACTGAGCCCCAAGGGAAGAACAAAAGAACAGAAACCCTGAAACGTTACTCTCGTCAATATAAACCGGAATTGCGAAATTTGTATTGATCCGAATGCAATTTCTGTGTTTCATCGTCAATGTCATGGTCGAAGGGTAATACTAAACCTGCTGTGGTGCATCGGAGTCTCACACTGAGCCCCCAGGGAAGAGCCAAAAAAACAGACTCCCCGAAACGTTACTCTCGCCAATATAAATCGGCATTGCGAATTTTGTATTGAAACCGGATGCAATTTCTGTGATTCATCGTCAATGTGATTGTCGAAGGGAAACAGTAAACCTGCTGTGGTGCATCGGAGCCTCACACTGAGCCCCCAGGGAAGAGCAGAAAACAGACTCCCCGAAACGTTACTCTCGTAAATATAAATCGGCATTGCGAATTTTGTATTGAAACCGGATGCAATTTCTGTGTTTCATCGTCAATGTGATGGTCGAAGGGTAACAGTAAACCTGCTGTGTTGCATCGGGGTCTCACACTGAGCCCCTAGGGAAGATCCAAAAAACAGACCCAACAAATCTTAATCAAGTCAATATAATTCGGCATTCCGAATTTTGTATTGAAACCGGATGCAATTTCTGTGTTTCATCGTCAATGTCATGGTCGAAGGGTAACAGGAAACCTGCCGTGGTGCATTGGAGTCTAACACTGAGCCCCCAGGGAAGAGCCAAAGACAGACTCTCCGAAACGTTACTCTCGTCAATATAAATCGGCATTGCGAATTTTGTATTGAAACCGGATACAATTTCTTTGTTTCATCGTCAATGTGATGGTCGAAGGGTAACAGTAAAGCTGCTGTGGTGCATCGGAGTCTCACGCTGAGCCCCCAGGGAAGAGCTGAAAAAGAGACTCCCCAAAACGTTACTCTCGTCAATGTAAATCGGCATTGCGAATTTAGTATTGAAACCGGATGGAATTTCTGTGTTTCATCGTCAATGTGATTGTCGAAGGGTAACAGTAAACCTGCTGTGGTGCATGGGTGTCTAACACTGGGCCCCCACGGAAGAGATAAAGTACATACTCTTCGAAACGGTACTCCTATGGACGTAATTCGGCATTGGTAATTTTGTATTGATCCGGATGCAATTTCTGTGTTTCATCGTCAATGTGATGGTCGAAGGGTAACAGTAAACCTGCTGTGGAGCATCGGAGTCTCACACTGAGCCCTCATGGAAGAGCAGAAGTACAGACTCCCCGAAACGTTACTCTCGTCAATATAAATCGGCATTGCGAATTTTGTATTGAAACCGGATGCAATTTCTGTGTTTCATCGTCAATGCGATGGTCGAAGGGTAACAGTAAACCTGCCGTGTTGCATCGGAGTCTAAAACTGAGCCCTTAGGGAAGAACAAAAGAACAGAAACACTGAATCGTTACTCTCGTCAATATAAATCGGAATTGCGAATTTTGTATTGATCGGAATGCAATTTCTGTGTTTCATTGTCAATGTCATGGTCGACGGGTAATAGTAAACCTGCTGTGGTGCATTGGAGTCTCACACTGAGCCCCCAGGGAAAAGCCTAAAAACAGACTCCCCGAAACGTTACTCTCGCCAATATAAATCGGCATTGCGAATTTTGTATTGAAACCGGATGCAATATCTGTGTTTCATCGTCAATGTGATGGTCGGAGTGTAACAGTAAACCAGCTGTGTGCATCGCAGTCTCACACTGAACCCCCAGGGAAGAGCCGAAAAACAGACTCCCCGAAAGGCTACTCTCGTCAATATAAATCGGCATGCGAATTTTATATTGAAACCGGATGCAATTTCTGTGTTCCATCGTCATTGTGATGGTCGAAGGGTAACAGTAAACCCTTCTGTGGTGTATCGGAGTCCAACACTGGGCCCCCAGGGAAGAGCCAAAAAACAGACTCCCCGAAACGTTACTCTCGCCAATATAAATCGGCATTGCGAATTTTGTATTGAAACCGGATGCAATTTCTTTGTTTCATCGTCAATGTGATGGTCGAAGGGTAACAGTGAACCTGCTGTGGTACATCGGGGTCTCACACTAAGCCCCTAGGGATGAGCCAAAAGACAGACCCAACAAATCTTACTCTCGTCAATATAAATCGGCAATGCGAATTTTGTATTGAAACCGGATGCAATTTCTGTGTTTCATCGTCAATGTGATGGTCGATGGGTAACAGAAAAACCTGCTGTGGTGCATCGGAGTCTCACACTGAACCCCAGTGGGGGGAGCACAAACAAAGTCTACCCGAAACATTACTCTCGTCAATATAAATCGGCATTGCGAATTTTGTATTGAAACCGGATGCAATTTCTTTGTTTCATCGTCAATGTGATGGTCGAAGGGTAACAGTAAACCTGCTGTGGTGGATCGGAGTCTCACACTTAGCCCCCAGGGAACAGCGGAAAAACAGACTCTCCGAAACGTTACTCTCGTCAATATAAATCGGCATTGCAAATTTTCTATTGAAACCGGATGCTATTTCTGTGTTTCATCGTTAATGTGATGGTAGAAGGGTAACAGTAAAGCTGCCGTGGTGCATCGGAGTCTAACACTGAGCCCCCAGGGAACAGCCAAAAAACAGGCTCTCCGAAACGTTACTCTCGTCAATATAAAGCGGCATTGCGAATTTTGTATTGAAACCGGATGCAATTTCTGCGTTTCGTCGTCAATGTGATGGTCAAAGGGTAATAGTAAACCTGCTGTGGTGCATCGGAGTCTCACACTGAGCCCCCAGGGAAGAGCCAAAAAACAGACTCCCCGACACGTTACACTCGTCAATATAAAGCGGAATTGCGAATTTTGTTTTGATCCGAATGCAATTTCTGTGTTTCATCGTCAATGTGATGGTCGAAGGGTAACAGTAAACCTGCTGTGGTGCATCGGAGTCTAACACTGGGCTCCCACGGAAGAGCCAAAGTACATACTCTTCGAAACGGAACTCCTGTGGACGTAAATCGGCATTGTGAATTTTATATTGATCCGGATGCAATTTCAGTGTTTCAACGTCAATGTGATGGTCGAAGGGTAACAGTAAAGCTGCTGTGGTGCATCGGAGTCTCACACTGAGCCCTCATGGAAGAGCAGAAGTACACACTCCCCGAAACGTTACTCTCGTCAATATTAATCGGCATTGCGAATTTTGTATTGAAACCGGATGCAATTTCTGTGTTTCATCGTCAATGCGATGGTCGAAGGGTAACAGTAAACCTGCTGTGGTGCATCGGAGTGTCACACTGAGCCCCCAGGGAAGAGCCGAAAAACAGTCTCCCCGAAACTTTACTCTCGCCAATATAAATCGGCGTTGCGAATGTTGTATTGAAACCTTGTGCATTTTTGTGTTTCACCGTCAATGAGATGGTCGAAGGGTAACAGTAAACCTGCCGTGTTGCATCGGAGTCTAACACTGAGCCCCCAGGGAAGAACAAAAGAACAGAAACCCTGAAACGTTACTCTCGTCATTATAAATCGGAATTGCGAATTTTGTATTGATCCGAATGCAATTTCTGTGTTTCATGGTAATGTCATGGTCTAAGGGTAATAGTAAACCTGCTGTGGTGCATCGGAGTCTCACACTGAGCCTCCAGGGAAATACCAAAGAACAGACTCCCCGAAACCTTACTCTCGCCAATATAAATCGGAATTGCGAATTTTGTATTGAAACCGGATGCAATTTCTGTGTTTCATCGTCAATGTGATGGTCGAAGGGTAACAGTAAACCTGCTGTGGTGCATCGGTGTCTAACACTGGGCCCCCACGGGAGAGGCAAAGTACATTCTTTTCAAACCGTTACTCCTATGGACGTAAATCGGCATTGGTAATTTTGTATAGATCTGGATGCAATTTCTGTGTTTCATCGTCAATGTGATGGTCGAAGGGTAACAGTAAACCTGCTGTGGTGCATCGGAGTCGCACGCTGAGCCCCAAGGGAAGAGCCGAAAAAGAGACTCCCCAAAACGTTACTCTCATCAATGTAAATCGGCATTGTGAATTTTGTATTGATCCAGATGCAATTTCTGTGTTTCAGCGTCAATGCGATGGTCGAAGGGTAACAGTAAACCTGCTGTGGTGCAACGATGTCTCACACTGAGCCCCAAGGGAAGAGCCCAAAAACAGACTCCACGAAACGTTACTCTCGTCAATATCAATCGGCATTGCGAGTTTTGTATATAAACCGGATGCAATTTCTGTGTTTCGTCGTCAATGTTATGGCCTAAGGGTAACAGTGAACCTGCTGTGGTGTATCGGAGTCTCACACTGAGCCCCCAGGGAACAGCCGAAAAAAAAACCCTCCGAAACGTTACTCTCGTCAATATAAATCGGCATTGCAAATTTTGTATTGAAACCGGATTCAATTTCTGTGTTTCATCGTCAATGTGATGGTCGAAGGGTAACAGTAAACCTGCTGTGGTGCATCGGAGTCTCACGCTGATCCCCCAGGGAAGAGCCAAAAAACAGACTCCCCGAAACGTTTCACTCCTCAATTCAAATAAGCATTGCGAATTTTGTATTGAAACCAGATGCAATTTCTGTGTTTCATCGTCAATGAGATGGTCGAAGTGTAGCAGTAAACCTGCTGTGGGGCATCAGAGTCTTACACTGAGCCCCCAGGGAAGAGCCGAAAAAGAGACTCCCCAAAATGTTACTCTCGTCAATGTAAATCGGCATTGCGAATTTTGTATTGAAACCGGATTCAATTTCTTTGTTTCATCGTCAATGTGATGGTCGAAGGGTAACAGTAAACCTGCTGTGGTGCATCGGAGTCTCACGCTGATCCCCCAGGGAAGAGCCGAAGAAGAGACTCCCCAAAACGTTACTCTCGTCAATGTAAATCGGCATTGCGAATTTTGTATTGAAACCGGATGGAATTTCTGTGTTTCATCGTCAATGTGATGGTCGAAGGGTAACAGGAAACCTGCCGTGGTGCATCGGAGTCTAACACTGAGCCCCCAGGGAACAGCCAAAGAACGGGCTCTCCGAAACGTTACTCTCGTCAATATAAATCGGCATTGCGAATTTTGTATTGAAACCGGATGCAATTTCTTTGTTTCATCGTCAATGTCATGGTCGAAGGGTTACAGTAAACCTGCTGTGGTGCATCGGAGTCTCACACTGAGCCCCCAGGGAAGAGCCGAAAAAGAGACTCCCCAAAACGTTACTCTCGTCAATGTAAATCGGCATTGCGAATTTTGTATTGAAACCGGATGGAATTTCTGTGTTTCATCGTCAATGTGATGGTCGAAGGATAACAGTAAACCTGCTGTGGTGCATCGGTGTCTAAAACTGGGCCTCCACGGAAGAGACAAAGTACATACTCTTCAAAACGGTACTCCTATGGACGTAAATCGCCATTGTGAATTTTGTATTGCCCCAGATGCAATTTCTGTGTTTCATCGTCAATGTGATGGTCGAAGGGTAACAGTAAACCTACTGTGGTACATCGGAGTCTCACACTGAGCCCTCATGGAATAGCCGAAGTACAGACTCCCCGAAACGTTACTCTCGTCAATATAAATCGGCATTGCGAATTTTGTATTGAAACCGGATGGAATTTCTGTGTTTCATCGTCAATGTGATGGTCGAAGGGTAACAGTAAACCTGCTGTGGTGCATCGGAGTGCTCACACTGAGCCCCCAGGGAATAGCCGAAATACACACTCTCCGAAACGTTACTCTCGTCAATATAAATCGGCATTGCAAATTTTCTATTGAAACCGGATGCAATTTCTGTGTTTCATCGTTAATGTGATGGTAGAAGGGTAACAGTAAAGCTGCCGTGGTGCATCGTAGTCTAACACTGAGCCCCCAGGGAACAGCCAAAGAACAGGCTCTCCGAAACGTTACTCTCGTCAATATAAATCGGCATTGCGAATTTTGTATTCAAACCGGATGCAATTTCTGTGTTTCATCGTCAATGTGATGGTCGAAGGGTAACAGTAAAGCTGCCGTGGTGCATCGGAGTCTCACACTGAGCCCCCAGGGAAGAGCCAAAAAACAGACTCCCCGAAAAGTTTCACTCCTCAATTCAAATAGGCATTGCGAATTTTGTATTGAAACCTGATGCAATTTCTGTGTTTCATCGTCAATGTCATGGTCGAAGGGTAACAGTAAACCTGCTGTGGTGCATCGGAGTCTAACACTGGGCTCCCACGGAAGAGCCAAAGTACATACTCTTCGAAACGGTACTCCTGTGGACGTAAATCGGCATTGTGAATTTTGTATTGATCCGGATGCAATTTCTGTGTTTCATCGTCAATGTGATGGTCGAAGGGTAACAGTAAACCTGCTGTGGTGCATCGGAGACTCACACTGAGCCCCCAGGGAAGAGCCGAAAAACAGACTCACCGAAACGTTACTCTCGGAAATATATATCGGCAGTGCGAATTTTTTATTGAAACCGGATGCAATTTCTGTGTTTCATCGTCAATGTGATGGTCGAAGGGTAACAGTAAACCTGCTGTGGTGCATCGGAGCCTCACACTAAGCCCCCAGGGAAGAGCCGAAAAACAGACTCCCAGAAACGTTACTCTCGTAAATAGAAATCGGCATTGCGAATTTTGTATTGAAACCGGAAGCAAATTCTGTGTTTCATCGTCAATGTGATGGTCGAAGGGTAACAGTAAATCCGCTGTGGTGCATCGGCGTCTCACACTGAGCCCCTAGGGAAGAGCAAAAAACAGACCCAACAAATCTTAATCTCGTCAATATATATCGGCATTGCGAATTTTTTATTGAAACCGGATGCAATTTCTGTGTTTCATCGTCAATGTGATGGTCGAAGGGTAACAGGAAACCTGCCGTCTTGCATCGGAGTCTAACACTGAGCCCCCAGGGAAGAACAAAAGAACAGAATCCCTGAAACGTTACTCTCGCCATTATAAATCGGAATTGCGAATTTTGTATTGATCCGAATGCAATTTCTGTGTTTCATCCTCAATGTGATGGTCGAAGGGTAACAGTAAACCTGCTGTGGTGCATCGGAGCTTCACACTAAGCCCCCAGGGAAGAGCCGAAAAACAGACTCCCAGAAACGTTACTCTCGTAAATATAAATCGGCATTGCGAATTTTGTATTGAAACCGGATGCAAATTCTGTGTTTCATCGTCAATGTGATGGTCGAAGGGTAACAGTAAACCCGCTGTGGTGCATCGGGGTCTCACACTGAGCCCCTAGGGAAGAGCAAGAAACAGACCCAAAAAATTTTAATCTCGTCAATATAAATCGGCATTGCGAATTTTGTATTGAAACCGGATGCAATTTCTGTGTTTCATCGTCAATGTGATGGTCGAAGGGTACCAGGAAACCTGCCGTGTTGCATCGGAGTGTAACACTGAGCCCCCAGGGAAGAACAAAAGAACAGAATCCCCGAAACGTTACTCTCGTCAATATAAATCGGAATTGCGAATTTTGTATTGATCCGAATGCAATTTCTGTGTTTCATCGTCAATTTCGTGGTCGAAGGGTAACAGTAAACCTGCTGTGGTGCATCGGAGCCTCACACTAAGCCCCCAGGGAAGAGCCAAAAAACAGACTCCCCGAAACGTTACTCTCGTAAATATAAATCGGCATTGCGAATTTTGTATTGAAACCGGATGCAAATTCTGTGTTTCATCGTCAATGTGATGGTCGAAGGGTAACAGTAAACCCGCTGTGGTGCATCGGGGACTCACACTGAGCCCCTAGGGAAGAGCAATAAACTGACCCAACAAATCTTAATCTCGTCAATATAAATCGGCATTGCGAATTTGGTATTGAAACCGGATGCAATTTCTGTGTTTCATCGTCAATGTGATGGTCGAAGGGTAACAGGAAACCTGCCGTGGTGCATCGGAGTCTAACACTGAGCCCTCGTGGAAGAGCAGAAGTACAGACTCCCCGAAACGTTACTCTTGTCAATATAAATCGGCATTGCGAATTTTGTGTTGAAACCGGATGCAATTTCTGTGTTTCATCTTCAATGCGATGGTCGAAGGGTAACAGTAAACCTGCTGTGGTGCATCGGAGCTTCACACTAAGCCCCCAGGAAAGAGCCGAAAGACAGTCTCCCCGAAACTTTATACTCGCCAATATAAATCGGCATTGCGAATTTTGTATTGAAACCTTGTTAATTTTTGTGTTTCATCGTCAATGAGATGGTCGAAGGGTAACAGTAAACCTGCCGTGTTGCATCGGAGTCTAACACTGAGCCCCCAGGGAAGAACAGAAGAACAGAAACCCTGAAACGTTACTCTCGTCATTATAAATCGGAATTGCGAATTTTGTATTGATCCGAATGCAATTTCTGTGTTTCATCGTCAATGTCATGGTCGAAGGGTAATAGTAAACCTGCTGTGGTGCATCGGAGTCTAACACTGAGCCCTCAGGGAAAAGCCAAAAAACAGACTCCCCGAAACGTTACCCTCGCCAATATAAATCGGCATTGCGAATTTTGTATTGAAACCGGATGCAATTTCTGTGATTCATCGTCAATGTGATTGTCGAAGGGTAACAGTAAACCTGCTGTGGTGCATCTAAGCCTCACACTGAGCCCCCAGGGAAGAGCCGAAAGACAGACTCCCCGAAACGTTACTCTCGTAAATATATATCGGCATTGCGAATTTTTTATTGAAACCGGATGCAATTTCTGTGTTTTATCGTCAATGTGATGGTCGAAGGGTAACTGTATACCTGCTGTGGTGCAGTGGGGTCTCACACTGAGCCCCTAGGGAAGAGCCAAATAACAGACCCAACAAATCTTAATCTCGCCAATATAAGTCGGCATTGCGAATTTTGTATTGATCCGGATGCAATTTCTGTGTTTCATCGTCAATGTGATGGTCGAAGGGTAACAGGAAACCTCCCGTGGTGCATCGGAGTCTAACACTGAGCCCCCAGGGAAGAGCCAAAGAACGGACTCTCCGAAACGTTACTCTCGTCAATATAAATCGGCATTGCGAATTTTGTATTGAAACCGGATGCAATTTCTTTGTTTCATCGTCAATGTGATGGTCGAAGGGTAACAGTAAACCTGCTGTGGTGCATCGGAGTCTCACGCTGAGCCCCCAGGGAAGAGCCGAAGAAGAGACTCCCCAAAACGTTACTCTCGTCAATGTAAATCGGCATTGCGAATTTTGTATTGAAACCGGATGGAATTTCTGTGTTTCATCGTCAATTTGATGGTCGAAGGGTAACAGAAAACCTGCTGTGGTGCATCGGTGTCTAACACTGGGCCCCCACGGATGAGCCAAAGTACATACTCTTCAAAACGGTACTCCAATGGACGTAAATCGGCATTGTGAATTTTGTATTGATCCAGATGCAATTTCTGTGTTTCATCTTCAATGCGATGGTCGAAGGGTAACAGTAAACCTGCTGTGGTGCATCGGAGTCTCACACTGAGCCCCCAGGGAAGAGCCGAAAAACAGTCTCCCCGAAACTTTATACTCGCCAATATAAATCGGCATTGCGAATTTTGTATTGAAACCTTGTTAATTTTTGTGTTTCATCGTCAATGAGATGGTCGAAGGGTAACAGTAAACCTGCCGTGTTGCATCGGAGTCTAACACTGAGCCCCCAGGGAAGAACAGAAGAACAGAAACCCTGAAACGTGACTCTCGTCATTATAAATCGGAATTGCGAATTTTGTATTGATCCGAATGCAATTTCTGTGTTTCATCGTCAATGTCATGGTCGAAGGGTAATAGTAAACCTGCTGTGGTGCATCGGAGTCTAACACTGAGCCCCCAGGGAAGAGCCAAAGAACGGACTCTACGAAACGTTACTCTCGTCAATATAAATCGGCATTGCGAATTTTGTATTGAAACCGGATGCAATTTCTTTGTTTCATCGTCAATGTGATGGTCGAAGGGTAACAGTAAACCTGCTGTGGTGCATCGGAGACTCACGCTGTGCCCCCAGGGAAAAGCCGAAGAAGAGACTCCCCAAAACGTTACTCTCGTCAATGTAAATCGGCATTGCGAATTTTGTATTGAAACCGGATGCAATTTCTGTGTTTCATCGTCAATGTGATGGTCGAAGGGTAACAGTGAACCTGCTTTGGTGCATCGGAGTCTCACACTGAGCCCCAAGGGAAGAGCCCAAAAATAGATTCCACGAAACGTTATTCTCGTCAATATAAATCGGCATTAGGAATTTTGTATATAAACCGGATGCAATTTCTGTGTTTCGTCGTCAATGTTATGGTTTAAGGGTAACAGTAAACCTGCTGTGGTGCATCGGAGTCTCACACTGAGCCCCCAGGGAAGAGCCGAAAAACAGACTCACCGAAACGTTACTCTCGTAAATATATATAGGCATTGCGAATTTTTTATTGAAACCGGATGCAAATTCTGTGTTTCATCGTCAATGTGATGGTCGAAGGGTAACAGTAAACCTTCTGTGGTGCATCGGAGCCTCACACTAAGCCCCCAGGGAAGAGCCGAAAAACAGACTCCCCGAAACGTTACTCTCGCCAATATAAATCGGCATTGCGATTTTTGTATTGAAACCGGATGCAATTTCAGTGATTCATCGTCAATGTGATTGTCGAAGGGTAACAGTAAACCTGCTGTGGTGCATCGGAGCCTCACACTAAGCCCCCAGGGAAGAGCCGAAAAACAGACTCCCCGAAACGTTACTCTCGTAAATATATATAGGCATTGCGAATTTTTTATTGAAACCGGATGCAAATTCTGTGTTTCATCGTCAATGTGATGGTCGAAGGGTAACAGTAAACCTGCTGTGGTGCATCGGGGTCTCACACTGAGCCCCTAGGGAAGAGCGAAAAACAGACCCAACAAATCTTAATCTCGTCAATATAAATCGGCATTGCGAATTTTGTATTGAAACCGGATGCAATTTCTGTGTTTCATCGTCAATGTGATGGTCGATGGGTAACAGTAAACCTGCTGTGGTGCATCGGAGTCTCACACTGAGCCCCAAGGGAAGAACCCAAAAAGAGTCTCCCCGAAACGTTACTCTTGTCAATATGAATCGGTATTGCGAATTTTGTATTGAAACCGGATGCAATTTCTGTGTTTCATCGTCAATGTGATGGTCGAAGGGTAACAGTAAACCTGCTTTGGTGCATCGCAGTCTCACACTGAGCCCCCAGACAACAGCCGAAAAACAGACTCAACGAAACGTTACTCTCGTCAATATAAATCGGCATTGCAAATTTTCTATTGAAACCGGATGCAATATCTGTGTTTCATCGTTAATGTGATGGTCGAAGGGTAAGAGTAAAGCTGCCGTGGTGCATCAGGAGTCTAACACTGAGCCCCCAGGGAACAGCCAAAGAACAGCCTCTCCGAAACGTTACTCTCGTCAATATAAATCGGCATTGCGAATTTTGTATTGAAACCTTATGCATTTTTGTGATTCATCGTCAATGAGATGGTCGAAGGGTAACAGTAAACCTGCTGTGTTGCATAGGAGTCTCACACTGAGCCCTCATGGAAGAGCAGAAGTACAGACTCCCCGAAACGGTACTCTCGTCAATATAAATCGGCATTGCGAATTTTTTATTGAAACCGGATGAAATTTCTGTGTTTCATCGTCAATGCGATGGTCGAAGGGTAACAGTAAACCTGCTGTGGTGCATCGGAGTCTCACACTGAGCACCCAGGTAAGAGCCGGAAAACAGTCTCCCCGAAACTTTACTCTCGCCAATATAAATCGGCATTGCGAATTTTGTATTGAAACCTTATGCATTTTTGTGTTTCATCGTCAATGAGATGGTCGAAGGGTAACAGTAAACCTGCCGTGTTGCATCGGAGTCTAACACTGAGCCCCCAGGGAATAACAAAGGAACAGAATCCCCGAAACGTCACTCTCGTCAATATAAATCGGAATTGCGAATTTTGAATTGATCCGAATGCAATTTCTGTGTTTCATCGTCAATGTCATGGTCGAAGGGTAGTAGTAAACCTGCTGTTGTGCATCGGGGTGTCACACTGAGAACCTAGGGAAGAGCCTAAAAACAGACTACCCGAAACGTTACTCTCGTAAATATAAATCGGCATTGCGAATTTTGTATTGAAACCGGATGCAATTTCTGTGTTTCATCGTCAATGTGATGGTCGAAGGGAAACAGTGAACCTGCTGTTCTTCCATGAGGGCTCAGTGTGAGACTCCGATGCACTACAGCAGGTTTACTGTTACCCTTCGACCATCACATTGACGATGAAACACAGAAATTGCATCCGGATCAATACAAAGTTCATAATGCCGATTTACGTCCATAGGAGTACCGTTTTGGTGAGTATATACTTTGGCTCTTCCGTGGGGGCCAAGTGTTAGACACCGATGCACCACAGCAGGTTTACTGTTACCCTTCGACCATCACATTGACGATGAAACACTGAAATTCCATCCGGTTTCAATACAAAATTCGTAATGCCGACTTACATTGACGAGAGTAACGTTTTGGGGAGTCTCTTTTTCGGCTCTTCCCTGGAGGCTCAGCGTGAGACTCCGATGCACCACAGCAGGTTTACTGTTACCCTTCGACCATCACATTGACGATGAAACAAAGAAATTGCATCCGGTTTCAATACAAAATTCGCAAGGCCGATTTATATTGACGAAAGTAACGTTTCGGAGAGTCTGTTCTTTGGCTCTTCCCTGGGGGCTCAGTGTTAGACTCCGGTGCACCAAAGCAGGTTTACTGTTACCCTTCGACCATCACATTGACGATGAAACACAGAAATTGCATCCGGGTTCAATACAAAATTCGCAATGCCGATTTATATTGACGAGAGTAAGATTTGTTGGGTCTGTTTTTTGGCTCTTCCCTAGAGGCTCAGTGTGAGACCCCGATGCACCACATGAGGTTTACTGTTACCCTTCGACAATCACATTGAAGATGAAACACAGAAATTGCATCCGGTTTCAATACAAAAATTCGCAATGCCGATTTATATTTACGAGAGTAACGGTTCGGGGATTCTTTTTTTCATCGCGTCCCTGGGGGCTCAGTGTGAGACTCCGATGCAACACAGCAGGTTTACTGTTACCCTTCGACAATCACATTGAAGATGAATCACAGAAATTGCATCCGGTTTCAATACCAAATTCGCAATGCCGATTTATATTGACGAGAGTAACGTTTCGGGGATTCTGATCCTTTGTTATTCCCTGGGGGCTCAGTGTTAGACTCCGATGCAACACGGCAGGTTTACTGTTACCCTTCGACCATCTCATTGACGATGAAACACAAAAATGCATAAGGTTTCAATACAAAATTCGCAATGCCGATTTATATTGGCGAGAGTAAAGTTTCGGGGAGACTGTTTTCCCCAGAGAACAGCCGAAAAACAGACCCCACGAAACGTTACTCTCGTCAATATAAATCGGCATTGCAAATTTTCTATTGAAACCGGATGCAATTTCTATGTTTCGTCGTTAATGTGATGGTCGAGGGGTAACAGTAAAGCTGCCGTGGTGCATCGGAGTCTAACACTGAGCCCCCAGGGAACAGCCAAAGAACAGGCTCTCCGAAACGTTACTCTCGTCAATATAAATCGGCATTGCGAATTTTGTACTGAAACCGGATGCAATTTCTGTGATTCATCGTCAATGTGATGGTCGAAGGGTAACAGGAAACCAGCCGTGGTGCATCGGAGTCTAAGACTGGGCCCCCACGGAAGAGCCAAAGTACATACTCTTCAAAACGGTACTCCTATGGACGTAAATCGGCATTATGAAATTTGTATTGATCCGGATGCAATTTCTGTGTTTCATCGTCAATGTGATGGTCGAAGGGTAACAGTAAACCTGCTGTGGTGCATCAGAATCTCACACTGAGCACTCATGGAAGAACCGAAGTACAGACTCCCCGAAACGGTACTCTCGTCAATATAAATCGGCATTGCGAATTTTTTATTGAAACCGGATGAAATTTCTGTGTTTCATCGTCAATGCGATGGTCGAAGGGTAACAGTAAACCTGCTGTGGTGCATCGGAGTCTCACACTGAGCACCCAGGTAAGAGCCGGAAAACAGTCTCCCCGAAACTTTACTCTCGCCAATATAAATCGGCATTGCGAATTTTGTATTGAAACCTTATGCATTTTTGTGTTTCATCGTCAATGAGATGGTCGAAGGGTAACAGTAAACCTGCCGTGTTGCATCGGAGTCTAACACTGAGCCCCCAGGGAATAACAAAGGAACAGAATCCCCGAAACGTCACTCTCGTCAATATAAATCGGAATTGCGAATTTTGAATTGATCCGAATGCAATTTCTGTGTTTCATCGTCAATGTCATGGTCGAGGGGTAACAGTAAAGCTGCCGTGGTGCATCGGAGTCTCACACTGAGCCCCCAGGGAAGAGCCGAAAAACAGACTCCCCGAAAGGCTACTCTCGTCAATATAAATCGGCATGCGAATTTTATATTGAAACCGGATGCAATTTCTGTGTTCCATTGTCAATGTGATGGTCGAAGGGTAACAGTAAACCTGCTGTGGTGCAACGTTGTCTCACACTGAGCCCCCAGGGAAGAACAAAAGAACAGAATCCCCGAAACGTTACTCTCGTCAATATAAATCAGAATTGCGAATTTTGTATTGATCCGAATGCAATTTCTGTGTTTCATCGTCAATGTCATTGTCGAAGGGTAATAGTAAACCTGCTGTGGTGCATCGGAGTCTCACACTGAGCCCCCAGGGAAGAGCCAAAAAACTGGCTCCCCGAAACGTTACTCTCGTAAATATATATCGGCATTGCGAATTTTTTATTGAAACCGGATGCAATTTCTGTGTTTTATCGTCAATGTGATGGTCGAAGGGTAACTGTATACCTGCTGTGGTGCAGTGGGGTCTCACACTGAGCCCCTAGGGAAGAGCCAAATAACAGACCCAACAAATATTAATCTCGCCAATATAAGTCGGCATTGCGAATTTTGTATTGATCCGGATGCAATTTCTGTGTTTCATCGTCAATGTGATGGTCGAAGGGTAACAGGAAACCTCCCGTGGTGCATCGGAGTCTAACACTGAGCCCCCAGGGAAGAGCCAAAGAACAGGCTCTCCGAAACGTTACTCTCGTCAATATAAATCGGCATTGCGAATTTTGTATTGAAACCGGATGCAATTTCTTTGTTTCATCGTCAATGTGATGGTCGAAGGGTAACAGTAAACCTGCTGTGGTGCATCGGTGTCTAACACTGGGCCCCCACGGATGAGCCAAAGTACATACTCTTCAAAACGGTACTCCAATGGACGTAAATCGGCATTGTGAATTTTGTTTTGATCCAGATGCAATTTCTGTGGTTCATCGTCAATGTGATGGTCGAAGGGTAACAGTAAACCTACTGTGGTGCATCGGAGCCTCACACTGAGCCCTCATGGAATAGCCGAAGTAGAGACTCCCCGAAACGTTACTCTCGTCAATATAAATCGGCATTGCGAATTTTGTATTGAAACCGGATGCAATTTCTGTGTTTCATCGTCAATGTGATGGTCGAAGGGTAACAGTGAACCTGCTTTGGTGCATCGGAGTCTCACACTGAGCCCCAAGGGAAGAGCCCAAAAATAGATTCCACGAAACATTATTCTCGTCAATATAAATCGGCATTAGGAATTTTGTATATAAACCGGATGCAATTTCTGTGTTTCGTCGTCAATGTTATGGTTTAAGGGTAACAGTAAACCTGCTGTGGTGCATCGGAGTCTCACACTGAGCCCCCAGGGAAGAGCCGAAAAACAGACTCACCGAAACGTTACTCTCGTAAATATATATAGGCATTGCGAATTTTTTATTGAAACCGGATGCAAATTCTGTGTTTCATCGTCAATGTGATGGTCGAAGGGTAACAGTAAACCTTCTGTGGTGCATCGGAGCCTCACACTAAGCCCCCAGGGAAGAGCCGAAAAACAGACTCCCCGAAACGTTACTCTCGCCAATATAAATCGGCATTGCGATTTTTGTATTGAAACCGGATGCAATTTCAGTGATTCATCGTCAATGTGATTGTCGAAGGGTAACAGTAAACCTGCTGTGGTGCATCGGAGCCTCACACTAAGCCCCCAGGAAAGAGCCGAAAAACAGACTCCCCGAAACGTTACTCTCGTAAATATAAATCGGCATTGCGATTTTTGTAGTGAAACCGGATGCAATTTCTGTGTTTCATCGTCAATGTGATGGTCGAAGGGTAACAGTAAACCTGCTGTGGTGCATCGGGGTCTCACACTGAGCCCCTAGGGAAGAGCGAAAAACAGACCCAACAAATCTTAATCTCGTCAATATAAATCGGCATTGCGAATTTTGTATTGAAACCGGATGCAATTTCTGTGTTTCATCGTCAATGTGATGGTCGATGGGTAACAGTAAACCTGCTGTGGTGCATCGGAGTCTCACACTGAGCCCCAAGGGAAGAACCCAAAAAGAGTCTCCCCGAAACGTTACTCTTGTCAATATGAATCGGTATTGCGAATTTTGTATTGAAACCGGATGCAATTTCTGTGTTTCATCGTCAATGTGATGGTCGAAGGGTAACAGTAAACCTGCTTTGGTGCATCGCAGTCTCACACTGAGCCCCCAGACAACAGCCGAAAAACAGACTCTCCGAAACGTTACTCTCGTCAATATAAATCGGCATTGCAAATTTTCTATTGAAACCGGATGCAATATCTGTGTTTCATCGTTAATGTGATGGTCGAAGGGTATGAGTAAAGCTGCCGTGGTGCATCAGGAGTCTAACACTGAGCCCCCAGGGAACAGCCAAAGAACAGCCTCTCCGAAACGTTACTCTCGTCAATATAAATCGGCATTGCGAATTTTGTATTGAAACCTTATGCATTTTTGTGATTCATCGTCAATGAGATGGTCGAAGGGTAACAGTAAACCTGCTGTGGTGCATAGGAGTCTCACACTGAGCCCTCATGGAAGAGCAGAAATACAGACTCCCCGAAACAGTACTCTCGTCAATATAAATCGGCATTGCGAATTTTTTATTGAAACCGGATGCAATTTCTGTGTTTCATCGTCAATGCGATGGTCGAAGGGTAACAGTAAACCTGCTGTGGTGCATCGGAGTCTCACACTGAGCACCCAGGTAAGAGCCGGAAAACAGTCTCCCCGAAACTTTACTCTCGCCAATATAAATCGGCATTGCGAATTTTGTATTGAAACCTTATGCATTTTTGTGTTTCATCGTCAATGAGATGGTCGAAGGGTAACAGTAAACCTGCCGTGTTGCATCGGAGTCTAACACTGAGCCCCCAGGGAATAACAAAGGAACAGAATCCCCGAAACGTCACTCTCGTCAATATAAATCGGAATTGCGAATTTTGTATTGAAACCGGATGCAATTTCTGTGTTTCATCGTCAATGAGATGGTCGAAGGGAAACAGTAAACCTGCTGTTCTTCCATGAGGGCTCAGTGTGAGACTCCGATGCACTACAGCAGGTTTACTGTTACCCTTCGACCATCACATTGACGATGAAACACAGAAATTGCATCCGGATCAATACAAAGTTCATAATGCCGATTTACGTCCATAGGAGTACCGTTTTGGTGAGTATATACTTTGGCTCTTCCGTGGGGGCCAAGTGTTAGACACCGATGCACCACAGCAGGTTTACTGTTACCCTTCGACCATCACATTGACGATGAAACACTGAAATTCCATCCGGTTTCAATACAAAATTCGTAATGCCGACTTACATTGACGAGAGTAACGTTTTGGGGAGTCTCTTTTTCGGCTCTTCCCTGGAGGCTCAGCGTGAGACTCCGATGCACCACAGCAGGTTTACTGTTACCCTTCGACCATCACATTGACGATGAAACAAAGAAATTGCATCCGGTTTCAATACAAAATTCGCAAGGCCGATTTATATTGACGAGAGTAACGTTTCGGAGAGTCTGTTCTTTGGCTCTTCCCTGGGGGCTCAGTGCTAGACTCCGGTGCACCAAAGCAGGTTTACTGTTACACTTCGACCATCACATTGACGATGAAACACAGAAATTGCATCCGGGTTCAATACAAAATTCGCAATGCCGATTTATATTGACGAGAGTAAGATTTGTTGGGTCTGTTTTTTGGCTCTTCCCTAGAGGCTCAGTGTGAGACCCCGATGCACCACATGAGGTTTACTGTTACCCTTCGACAATCACATTGAAGATGAAACACAGAAATTGCATCCGGTTTCAATACAAAATTCGCAATGCCGATTTATATTGGCGAGAGTAACGTTTCGGGGAGACATTTTTTCGGCGCTTCCCTGTGGGCTCAGTGTGAGACACCGATGCACCACAGCAGGTTTACTGTTACCCTTCGACAATCACATTGAAGATGAATCACAGAAATTGCATCCGGTTTCAATACCAAATTCGCAATGCCGATTTATATTGACGAGAGTAACGTTTCGGGGATTCTGTTCCTTTGTTATTCCCTGGGGGCTCAGTGTTAGACTCCGATGCAACACGGCAGGTTTACTGTTACCCTTCGACCATCTCATTGACGATGAAACACAAAAATGCATAAGGTTTCAATACAAAATTCGCAATGCCGATTTATATTGGCGAGAGTAAAGTTTCGGGGAGACTGTTTTCCCCAGAGAACAGCCGAAAAACAGACTCCACGAAACGTTACTCTCGTCAATATAAATCGGCATTGCAAATTTTCTATTGAAACCGGATGCAATTTCTGTGTTTCGTCGTTAATGTGATGGTCGAGGGGTAACAGTAAAGCTGCCGTGGTGCATCGGAGTCTAACACTGAGCCCCCAGGGAACAGCCAAAGAACAGGCTCTCCGAAACGTTACTCTCGTCAATATAAATCGGCATTGCGTATTTTGTACTGAAACCGGATGCAATTTCTGTGATTCATCGTCAATGTGATGGTCGAAGGGTAACAGGAAACCAGCCGTGGTGCATCGGAGTCTAAGACTGGGCCCCCACGGAAGAGCCAAAGTACATACTCTTCAAAACGGTACTCCTATGGACGTAAATCGGCATTATGAAATTTGTATTGATCCGGATGCAATTTCTGTGTTTCATCGTCAATGTGATGGTCGAAGGGTAACAGTAAACCTGCTGTGGTGTATCAGAATCTCACACTGAGCACTCATGGAAGAACCAAAGTACAGACTCCCCGAAACGTTACTCTCGTCAATATGAATCGGCATTGCGAATTTTTGTATTGAAACCGGACGCAATTTCTGTGTTTCATCCTCAATGCGATGGTCGAAGTATAACAGTAAACCTGCTGTGGTGCATCGGAGTCTCACACTGAGCCCCCAGGGAAGAGCCGAAAAACAGACTCCCCGAAAGGCTACTCTCGTCAATATAAATCGGCATGCGAATTTTATATTGAAACCGGATGCAATTTCTGTGTTCCATTGTCAATGTGATGGTCGAAGGGTAACAGTAAACCTGCTGTGGTGCAACGTTGTCTCACACTGAGCCCCCAGGGAAGAACAAAAGAACAGAATCCCCGAAACGTTACTCTCGTCAATATAAATCAGAATTGCGAATTTTGTATTGATCCGAATGCAATTTCTGTGTTTCATCGTCAATGTCATTGTCGAAGGGTAATAGTAAACCTGCTGTGGTGCATCGGAGTCTCATACTGAGCCCCCAGGGAAGAGCCAAAAAACTGGCTCCCCGAAACGTTACTCTCGTCAATATAAATCGGCATTGCGAATTTTGTATTGAAACCGGCTGCAATTTCTGTGTTTCATCGTCAATGTGATGGTCGAAGGGTAACAGTAAACTTGCTATGGTGCATCGGAGTCTAACACTGGGCCCCCAGGAAAGAGCAGAAGTACAGACTCCCCGAAACGTTACTCTCGCCAATATAAATCGGCATTGCGAATTTTGTATTGAAACCAGATGCAATTTCTGTGTTTCATCGTCAATGTGATGGTCGAAGGGTAACAGTAAACCTGCTGTGGTGCATCGGAATCTCACACTGAGCCCTCATGGAAGAACCGAAGTACAGTCTCCCCGAAACGTTACTCTCGTAAATATAAATCGGCAATGCGAATTTTGTATTGAAACCGGATGCAATTTCTGTGTTTCATCGTCAATGTGATGGTTGAAGTGTAACAGTAAACCTGCTGTGGTGCATCGGGGTCTCACACTGAGCCCCTAGGGAAGAGCCAAAAAACAGACCAACAAATCTTACTCTCGTCAATATAAATCGGCATTGCGAATTTTGTATTGAAACCGGATGCAATTTCTGTGTTTCATCGTCAATGTGATGGACGATGGGTAACAGTAAACCTTCTGTGCTGCATCGGAGTCTCACACTGAGTCCCCAGGGAAAAACCAAAAACAGACTCCCCGAAACGTTACTCTCGTCAATATAAATCGGCATTCCGAATTTTGTATTGAAACCGGATGCAATTTTTGTGTTTCATCGTCAATGTGATGGTAGAAGGGTAACAGGAAACCTGCTGTGGTGCATCGGAGTCTCTCACTCAGCCCCCAGGAAGAGCCGAAAAACAGACTCCCCGAAACGTTACTCTCGTCAATATAAATCGTCATTGCGAATTTGTATTGAAACCGGATGCAATTTCTGTGTTCCATCGTCAATGTGATGGTCGAAGATTAACAGTAAACCTGCTGTGGTCCATCGGAATCTCACACTGAGCCCCCAGGAAAGAGCCAAAAAACAGACTCACCGAAACGTTACTCTCGTCAATATAAATCGGCATTGCCAATTTTGTATTGAAACCGGATGCAATTTCTGTGTTTCATCGTCAATGTGATGGTCGAAGGGTAACAGTAAACCTGCTGTGGTGCATCGGGGTCTCACAGTGAGCCCCCAGGGAAGAGCCACAGAACAGGCTCCCCGAAACGTTACTCTCGTCAATATAAATCGGCATTGCGAATTATGTATTAAAATCGGATGCAATTTCTGTTTTTCATCGTCTATGTGATGGTCGAAGGGTAACAGTAACCATGCTGTGGTGCATCGGGGTCTCACACTAAGCCCGAAGGGAAGAGCCAAAAAACAGGCTCCCCGAAACTTTACTCTCGTCAATATAAATCGGCATTGCGAATTTTGTATTGAAACCGGATGCAATTTCTGTGTTTCATCGTCAATGTGATGGTCGAAGGGTAAAAGTAAACCTGCTGTGGTGCATCGGAGTCTCACACTGAGCCCCCAGGAAGGAGCCAAAAAACAGACTCCCCGAAACGTTACTCTCGTCAATATAAATCGGCATTGCGAAATTTGTATTGAAACCGGATGCATTTTCTGTGTTTCATCGTCGATGTGGTGGTCGAAGTTTAACAGTAAACCTGCCGTGGTGCATCAGAGTCTTTCACTGAGCCCCCAGGGAAGAGCCAAAAAAAAGCCTACCTGAAACGTTACTCTCGTCAATATAAATCGACATTGCGAATTTGATATTGAAACCGGATGCAATTTCTGTGTTTCATCGTCAATGTGATGGTCGAAGAGTAACAGTAAACCTGCTGTGGTACATCGGAGTCTCACACTGAGCCCCCAGGGAAGAGTCAAAGAACAGACACACCGAAACGTTACTCTCGTCAATATAAATCGGCATTGCGAAATTTGTATTGAAACCGGATGGAATTTCTGTGTTTCATCGTCAATGTGATGGTCCAAGGATAACAGTAAAACTGTTGTGGTGTTTTGGAGTCTAACACTGCGCCCCCAGTGAAGAGCCAAACTACATACTCTTCGAAACGGTACTCCTATTGACAGATATCGGCATTGCGAATTTTGTTTTGAAATCGGATGCAATTTCTGTGTTTCATCGTCAATGTGATGGTCGAAGGGTAACAGTATACCAGCTGTGGTGCATCGGAGTCTAACACTGGGCCCCCAGGGAAGAGCCAAACTACATACTCTTCGAAACGGTACACCTGTGGACAGAAAGCGGCATTGCGAATTTTGTATTGAAACCGGATGCAATTACTGTGTTTCATCGTCAATGTGATGGTCGAAGGGAAAACAGTAAACCTGCTGTGGTGATTCGGAGTCCCACACTGAGCCCCCAGGGAAGAGCCAAACAACCGACTCCCCGAAACGTTACTCTCGTCAGTATAATTCGGCATTGCGAATTTTGCATTGAAACCGGAAGCAATTTCTGTGTTTCATCGTCAATTTGATGGTCGAAGGGTAACAGTAAACCTGCTGTGTTGCATCGGAGTCTAACACTGGGCCCCCAGAGAAGAGCCAAACAATATACTCTTCGAAACGTTACTCCTGTGGACAGAAATCGGCATTGGGAATTTGGTATTGAAACCGGATGCAATTTCTGTGTTTCATCGTCAATGTGATGCTCGAAGGGTAACAGTAAACCTGCAGTGTTGCATGAGAGTCTCACACTGAGCCCCCAGGGAAGAGCCAAAAAACAGTCTCCCTGAATCGTTACTCTCATCAATATAAATCGGCATTGCGAATTTTGTATTGAAACCGGATGCAATTTCGGTGTTTCATCGTCAATGTGATGGTCGAAAGGTATCAGTAAACCTGCTGTGGAGCATCGGAGTCAAACACTGGGCCCCCAGGGATGAGACAAACTACATACTCTTCGAAACGGTACTCCTGTGGACGGAAATCGGCATTGCGAATTTTGTATTGAAACCGGATGCAATTTCTGTGTTTCATCGTCAATGTGATGGTCGAAGAGTAACAGTACACCTGCTGGGGTGCATCGGAGACTCACACTGAGCCCCCAGGGAAGAGCCAAAAAACAGGCTCCCCGAAACTTTACTCTCGTCAATATTAATCGGCATTGCGAATTTTGTATTGAAACCGGATGCAATTTCTGTGTTTCATCGTCAATGTGATCGTCAAAGGGTAAAAGTAAACCTGCTGTGGTGCATCGGAGTCTCACACTGAGCCCCCAGGGAACAGCCAGAATACAGGCTCCCTGAAACGTTACTCGCGTCAATATAAATCGTTATTGCGAATTTTCTATTGCATCCGGATCCAATTTCTGTGTCTCATCGTCAATGTGATGGTCGAAGGGTAACAGTAAACCTGCTGTGGTGATTCGGAGTCCCACACTGAGCCCCCAGGGAAGAGCCAAACAACCGACTCCCCGAAACGTTACTCTCGTCAGTATAAATCGGCATTGCGAATTTTGCATTGAAACCGGAAGCAATTTCTGTGTTTCATCGTCAATTTGATGGTCGAAGGGTAACAGTAAACCTGCTGTGTTGCATCGGAGTCTAACACAGGGCCCCCAGAGAAGAGCCAAACAACATACTCTTCGAAACGTTACTCCTGTGGACAGAAATCGGCATTGGGAATTTGGTATTGAAACCGGATGCAATTTCTGTGTTTCATCGTCAATGTGATGCTCGAAGGGTAACAGTAAACCTGCAGTGTTGCATGAGAGTCTCACACTGAGCCCCCAGGGAAGAGCCAAAAAACAGTCTCCCTGAATCGTTACTCTCATCAATATAAATCGGCATTGCGAATTTTGTATTGAAACCGGATGCAATTTCGGTGTTTCATCGTCAATGTGATGGTCGAAAGGTATCAGTAAACCTGCTGTGGAGCATCGGAGTCAAACACTGGGCCCCCAGGGATGAGACAAACTACATACTCTTCGAAACGGTACTCCTGTGGACGGAAATCGGCATTGCGAATTTTGTATTGAAACCGGATGCAATTTCTGTGTTTCATCGTCAATGTGATGGTCGAAGAGTAACAGTACACCTGCTGGGGTGCATCGGAGACTCACACTGAGCCCCCAGGGAAGAGCCAAAAAACAGGCTCCCCGAAACTTTACTCTCGTCAATATTAATCGGCATTGCGAATTTTGTATTGAAACCGGATGCAATTTCTGTGTTTCATCGTCAATGTGATCGTCAAAGGGTAAAAGTAAACCTGCTGTGGTGCATCGGAGTCTCACACTGAGCCCCCAGGGAACAGCCAGAATACAGGCTCCCTGAAACGTTACTCGCGTCAATATAAATCGTTATTGCGAATTTTCTATTGCATCCGGATCCAATTTCTGTGTCTCATCGTCAATGTGATGGTCGAAGGGTAACAGTAAACCTGCTGTGGTGATTCGGAGTCCCACACTGAGCCCCCAGGGAAGAGCCAAACAACCGACTCCCCGAAACGTTACTCTCGTCAGTATAAATCGGCATTGCGAATTTTGCATTGAAACCGGAAGCAATTTCTGTGTTTCATCGTCAATTTGATGGTCGAAGGGTAACAGTAAACCTGCAGTGTTGCATGAGAGTCTCACACTGAGCCCCCAGGGAAGAGCCAAAAAACAGTCTCCCTGTATCGTTACTCTCGTCAATACAAATCGGCATTTCGAATTTTGTGTCGAAACCGGATGCAATTTCTGTGTTTCATCGTCAATGTGATGGTCGAAGGGTAACAGTAAACATACTGTGGTGCATCTGAGTCTCACACTGAGCCCCCACGGTGGAGCCAAAAAACTGACTCCCCGGAACGTTACTCTCGTCAATATAAATCGGCATTGCAAATTTTGTATTGAAACCGGATGCAATTTCTGTGTTTCATCGTCAATGTGATGGTCGAAGGGTAACAGTAAACCTGCTGTGGTGCATCGGAGTCTAAAACTGTGCCCCCAGGGAGGAGCCAAACTACATACTCTTCGAAACGGTACTCCTGTGGACAGAAATCGGCATTGCGAATTTTGTATTGAAACCGGATGCAATTTATGTGTTTCATCTTCAATGTGATGGTCGGAGGGTACTAGTAAACCTGCTGTGGTGCATCGGAGTCTAGCACTGGGCCCCCAGGGATGAGACAAATTACATACACTTCGAAACGGTACTCCTGTGGACAGAAATCGGCATTGCGAATTTGGTATTGAAACCGGATGCAATTTCTGTGTTTCATCGTCAATGTGATGCTCAAAGAGTAACAGTACACCCGCTGTGGTGCATCGGGGACTCACACTGAGCCCCCAGGGAAGAGCCAAAAGACAGACTCCCCGAAATGTCACTCTCGTCAATATAAATCGGCATTGCGAATTATGTGTTGAAACCGGATGAAATTTCTGTGTTTCATCGTCAATGTGATGGTCGAAGGGTAACAGTGAACTTGCTGTGGTGCATCGGAGTCTAACACTGTGCCCCTAGGGAAGAGCCAAACTACATACTCTTCGAAAAGTTACTCCTGTGGACAGAAATCGGCATTACGAATTTTGTATTGAAACCGGATGCAATTTCTATGTTTCATCGTAAATGTGATGGTCGAAGGGTAACAGTAACCTGCTGTGGTGCATCGGAGTCTTACACTGAGCCCCCAGGGAAGAGCCAAAAAACAGACTCCCCGAAACGTTACTCTCGTCAATATAAGTCGGCATTGCGAATTTTGTATTGAAACCGGATGCAATTTCTGTCTTTCATCGTCATTGTGATGGTCGAAGAGTAACAGTAAACCTGCGGTGGTCCATCGGAATCTCACACTGAGCCCCCAGGAAAGAGCCAAAAAACAGACTCCCCGAAACGTTACTCTCGTCAATATAAATCGGCATTGCCAATTTTGTATTGAAACCGGATGCAATTTCTGTGTTTCATCGTCAACGTGATGGTCGAAGGATAACAGTAAAACTGTTGTGGTGTTTTGGAGTCTAACATTGCGCCCCCAGGGAAGAGCCAAACTTCATACTCTTCGAAACGGTACTCCTATGGACAGATATCGGCATTGCGAATTTTGTTTTGAAATCGGATGCAATTTCTGTGTTTCATCGTCAATGTGATGGTCGAAGGGTAACAGTATACCAGCTGTGGTGCATCGGAGTCTAACACTGGGCCCCCAGGGAAGAGCCAAACTACATACTCTTCGAATCGGTACTCCTGTGGACAGAAAGCGGCATTGCGAATTTCGTATTGAAACCGGATGCAATTACTGTGTTTCATCGTCAATCTGATGGTCGAAGGGAAAACAGTAAACCTGCTGTGGTGCATCGGGGTCTCACACTGAGCCCCCAGGGAAGAGCCAAAAAACAGACTCCCCGAAACGTTACTCTCGTCAATAAAATTCGGCATTGCGAATTATTTATTAAAATCGGATGAAATTTCTGTTTTTCGTCGTCAATGTGATGGTCGAAGGGTAACAGTAAACCTGCTGTGGTGCATCGGGGTCTCACACTAAGCCCCCAGGGAAGAGCCAAAAAACAGGTTCCCCGAAACTTTACTCTCGTCAATATAAATCGGCATTGCGAATTTTGTGTTGAAGCCGGATGCAATTTCTGTCTTTCATCGTCAATTTGATGGTCGAAGGGTAACAGTAAACCTGCTGTGGTGCATCGGAGCATAACTCTGGGCCCCCAGGGAAGAGCCATACTAGATACTCTTCGAAACGGTTCTCCTATGGACAGAAATCGGCATTTCGAATTTTGTATTGAAACCGGATGCAATATCTGTGTTTCATCGTCAATGTGATGGTCTAAGGGTAACAGTAAACCTGTTGTGTTGCATCGGAGTCTAACACTGGGCCTCCAGAGAAGAGCCAAACAACATACTCTTCGAAACGGTACTCCTGTGGACAGAAAAGGGCATTGCGAATTTCGTATTGAAACCGGATGCAATTTCTGTGTTTCATCGTCAATGTGATGCTCGAAGGGTAACAGTAAACCTGCAGTGTTGCATCAGAGTCTCACACTGAGCCCCCAGGGAAGAGCCAAAAAACAGTCTCCCTGAATCGTTACTCTCGTCAATATAAATCGGCATTGCGAATTTTGTATTGAAACCGGATGCAATTTCTGTGGTTCATCGTCAATCTGATGGTCGAAGGGTAACAGTAAACCTGCTGTGGTGATTCGGAAGCTCACACTGAGCCCCCAGGGAAGAGCCAAAAAACAGACTCCCCGAAACTTTACTCTCGTCAATATAAATCGGCATTGCGAATTTTGTATTGAAACCGGATGCAGTTTCTGTGTTTCATCGTCAATGTGATGGTCGAAGAGTAACAGTAAACCTGCTGTGGCGCGTCGGAGTCTAACACTGGGCCCCCAGGGATGAGACAAACCACATACTCTTCGAAACGGTACTCCTGTGGACGGAAATCGGCATTGCGAATTTTGTATTGAAACCGGATGCAATTTCTGTGTTTCATCGTCAATGTGATGGTCGAAGAGTAACAGTAAACCTGCTGTGGTACATCGGAGTCTCACACTGAGCACCCAGGGAAGAGCCAAAAAAAAGACTCCCTGAAACGTTACTCTCGTCAATATAAATCGACATTACGAATTTGGTATTGAAACCGGATGCAATTTCTGTGGTTCATCGTCAATCTGATGGTCGAAGAGTAACAGTAAACCTGCTGTGGTGATTCGGAAGCTCACACTGAGCCCCCAGGGAAGAGCCAAAAAACAGACTCCCAAAAACGTTACTCTCGTCAATATAAGTCGGCATTGCGAATTTTGTATTGAAACCGGATGCAATTTCTGTCTTTCATCGTCAATGTGATGGTCAAAAAGTAACAGTAAATCTGCTGTGGTCCATCGGAATCTCACACTGAGCCCCCAGGAAAGAGTCAAAGAACAGACACACCGAAACGTTACTCTCGTCACTATAATTCGGCATTGCGAAATTTTTATTGAAACCGGATGCAATTTCTGTGTTTCATCGTCAATGTGATGGCCGAATGGTAACAGGAAACCTGCTGTGGTACACCAGAGTCTCACACTGAGCCCCCAGGGAAGAGCCAAAGAACAGACTCCCCAAACCTTACTCTCGTCAATATAATTCGGCATTGCGAAATTTGTATTGAAACCGGATGCAATTTCTGTGTTTCATCGTCAATGTGATGGTCGAAGGGTAAAAGTAAACCTGCTGTGGTGCATCGGAGTCTCACACTGAGCCCCCAGGGAAGAGCCAGAAAACAGGCTCCCTGAAACGTTACTCGCGTCAATATAAATCGGTATTGCGAATTTTCTATTGAATCCGGATCCAATTTCTGTGTTTCATCGTCAATGCGATGGTCGAAGGGTAACAGTAAACCTGCTGTGGTGATTCGGAGTCTCACACTGAGCCCCCAGGGAAGAGCCAAAAAACCGACTCCCCGAAACGTTACTCTCGTCAGTATAAATCGGCATTGCGAATTTTGCATTGAAACCGGAAGCAATTTCGGTGTTTCATCGTCAATGTGATGGTCGAAGGGTAACAGTAACCTGCTGTGGTGCATCGGAGTCTAACACTGGGCCCCCAGGGAAGAGCCAAACAACATACTCTTCGAAACGGTACTCCCGTGGACAGAAATCGGCATTGCGAATTTGGTATTGAAACCGGATGCAATTTCTGTGTTTCATCGTCAATGTGATGCTCGAAGGGTAACAGTAAGCCTGCAGTGTTGCATCAGAGTCTCACACTGAGCCCCCAGGGAAGAGCCAAAAAACAGTCTCCCTGAATCGTTACTCTCGTCAATATAAATCGTCATTGCGAATTTTGTATTGAAACCGGATGCAATGTCTGTGTTTATCGTCAATGTGATGGCCGAAGGGTAACAGTAAGCCTGCAGTGTTGCATCAGAGTCTCACACTGAGCCCCCAGGGAAGAGCCAAAGAACAGACACCCCGAAACGTTACTCTCGTCAATATAAATCGGCATTGCGAAATTTGTATTGAAACCGGATGCAGTTACTGTGTTTCATCGTCTATCTGATGGTCGAAGAGTAACAGTAAACCTGCTGTGGTGCATCGGAGTCTAACTCTGGGCCCCCAGGGATGAGACACACTACATACTCTTCGAAACGGTGTTCCTGTGGACGGAAATCGGCATTGCGGATTTTGTATTGAAACCGGATGCAATTTCTGTGTTTCATCGTCAATGTGATGGTCGAAGAGTAACAGTAAACCTGCGGTGGTCCATCGGAATCTCACACTGAGCCCCCAGGGAAGAACCAAAAAACAGACTCCCCGAAACGTTACACTCGTCAATATAAATCGGCATTGCCAATTTTGTATTGAAACCGGATGCAATTTCTGTGTTTCATCGTCAATGTGATGGCTAAAGAGTAACAGTAAAACAGCTGTGATGCATCAGAGTTTCACACTGAGCCCCCAGGGAAGAGCCAAAGAACAGACACCCCGAAACGTTACTCTCGTCAATATAAATCGGCATTGCGAAATTTGTATTGAAACCGGATGCAATTTCTGTGTTTCATCGTCAATGTGTATGGTCGAAGGATAACAGTATAGATGTTGTGGTGCATTGGAGTCCAACACTGGGCCCCCAGGGAAGAGCCAAACTACATACTCTTCGAAACGGTACTCCTATGGAGAGATATCCGCATTGCGAATTTTGTTTTGAAACCGGATGCAATTTCTGTGTTTCATCGTCAATGTGATGGTCGATGGGTAACCGTATACCAGCTGTGGTGCATCGGAGTCTAACACTGGGCCCCCAGGGAAGAGCCAAACTAAATACTCTTTGAAACGGTACTCCTGTGGACAGAAAGCGGCATTGCAAATTTTGTATTGAAACCGGATGCAATTACTGTGTTTCATCGTCAATGTGATGGTCGAAGGGTAACAGTAAACCTGCTGTGGTGCATCGGGGTCTCACACTGAGCCCCCAGGGAAGAGCCAAATAACAGGCTCCCCGTAACGTTACTCTCGTCAATATAAATCGGCATTGCGAACTATGTATTAAAATCGGATGCAATTTCCATTTTTCATCGTCAATGTGATGGTCGAAGGGTAACAGTAAACCTGCTGTGGTGCATCGGGGTCTCACACTAAGCCCCCAGGGAAGAGCCAAAAAACAGGCTCCCCGAAACTTTACTCTCGTCAATGTAAATCGGCACTGCAAATTTTGTATTGAAACCGGATGCAATTTCTGTGTTTCATCGTCAATGTGATGGTCGAAGGGTAAAAGTAAACCTGCTGTGGTGATTCGGAAGCTCACACTGAGCCCCCAGGGAAGAGCCTAAGAACAGACTCCCCGAAACGTTACTCTTGTCAATATAAATGGGCATTGCGAAATTTGTATTGAAACCGGATGCATTTTCTGTGTCTCATCGTCAATGTGATGGTCGAAGAGTAACAGTAAACCTGCTGTGGTGCATCGGAGACTAACACTGGGCCCCCAGGGATGAGACAAACTACATACTCTTCGAAACGGTACTCCTGTGGACGGAAATCGGCATTGCGAATTTTTTATTGAAACCGGTTGCAATTTCTGTGTTTCATCGTCAATGTGATGGTCGAAGGGTAAAAGTAAACCTGCTGTGGTGATTCGGAAGCTCACACTGAGCCCCCAGGGAAGAGCCTAAAAACAGACTCCCCGAAACGTTACTCTCGTCAATATAAATGGGCATTGCGAAATTTGTATTGAAACCGGATGCATTTTCTGTGTTTCATCGTCAATGTGATGGTCGAAGAGTAACAGTAAATCTGATGTGGTCCATCGGAATCTCACTCTGAGCCCCCAGGAAAGAGCCAAAGAACAGACTCCCCGAAACGTTACTCTCGTCAATATAAATCGGCATTGCCAATTTTGTATTGAAACCGGATGCAATTTCTGTGTTTCATCGTCAATGTGATGGTCGAAGGGTAAAAGTAAACCTGCTGTGGTGATTCGGAAGCTCACACTGAGCCCCCAGGGAAGAGCCTAAAAACAGACTCCCCGAAACGTTACTCTCGTCAATATAAATGGGCATTGCGAAATTTGTATTGAAACCGGATGCATTTTCTGTGTTTCATCGTCAATGTGATGGTCGAAGAGTAACAGTAAATCTGATGTGGTCCATCGGAATCTCACACTGAGCCCCCAGGAAAGAGCCAAAGAACAGACTCCCCAAAACGTTACTCTCGTCAATATAAATCGGCATTGCCAATTTTGTATTGAAACCGGATGCAATTTCTGTGTTTCATCGTCAATGTGATGGCCGAAGGGTAACAGTAAACCTGCTGTGGTGCATCAGAGTCTCACACTGAGCCCCCAGGGAAGAGTCAAAGAACAGACACACCGAAACGTTACTCTCGTCAATATTAAACGGCATTGCGAAATTTGTATTAAAAACGGATGCAATTTCTGTGTTTCATCGTCAATGAGATGATAGAAGGGTAACAAAAAACCTGCTGTGGTGCATGGGAGTCTAACACTGAGCCCCCAGGGAAGAAACAAACTACATACTCTTCGAAACGGTACTCCTGTAGGCAGAAATCAGCATTGCGAATTTTGTATTGAAACCGGATGCAATTTCTGTGTTTCATCGTCTATGTGATGGTCTAAGGGTAACAGTAAACCTGCTGTGTTGCATCGCAGTCTCACACTGAGCTCCCAGGGAAGAGCCAGAAAAAAGTCTCCTGAAACGTTACTCTCGTCAATATAAATCGGCATTGCGAATTTTGTATTGAAACCGGATGCAATTCCTGTGTTTCATCGTCAATGTGATGGTCGAAGGGTAACAGTAAACCTGCTGTGGTGCATCGGAATCTCACACTGATCCCCCAGGGCAAAGCCAAAAAACAGACTCTTCGAAACGTTACTCTCGTCAATATAAATCGGCATTGCGAATTTTGTATTGAAACCGGATGCAATTTCTCTGTTCATCGTCAATGTGGTGGCCGAAGGGTAACAGTAATTCTGCTGTGGTGCATCGGAGTCTCACACTGAGCCCCCAGTGAAGAGACAAAAAACAGACTCCCCGAAACGTTACTCTCGTCAATATAAATTGGCATTGCGAATTTGGTATTGAAACCAGATGCAATTTCTGTGTTTCATCGTTAATGTGATGGTAGAAGGGTAACAGTAAACCTGCTGTGGTGTATCGGAGTCTGACATTGAGCACCGAGGGAAGAGCCAAAATACAGACTCCCCGAAGAGTTATTCTAATCAATATAAATCGGCATTGAGAATTTTGTATTGGAACCGTATGCAATTTCTGTGTTTCATCGTCAATGTGATAGTCGAAGGGTAACAGTAAACCTGCTGTGGTGCATCGGAGTCACACACTGAGCCCCCAGGGAAGAGCCAAAAAACAGATTCCCCGAAAAGTTACTCTCGTCAATAAAAATCAGCATTGCGAATTTTGTATTGAGACCGGATGTAATTTCTGTGTTTCATCGTCAATGTGACGGTCGAAGGGTAACAGTAAACCTGCTGTGGTGCATCGGAGTCTCACACTGAGCTCCCAGGGAAGAGCCAAATATCAGACTCCCCGAAGCGATACTTTCATCAATATAAATCGGCATTGCGAATTTTGTATTAAACCGGATACAATTTCTGTGTTTCATCGTCAATGTGATGGTCGAAGGGTAACAGTAAACCTGCTGTGGTGCATCGCAGTCTCACACTGAGCTCCCAGGGAAGAGCCAGAAAAAAGTCTCCTGAAACGTTACTCTCGTCAATATAAATCGGCATTGCGAATTTGTATTGAAACCGGATGCATTTTCTGTGTTTCATCGTCTATGTGATGGTCTAAGGGTAACAGTAAACCTGCTGTGGTGCATCGGAGTCTCAGACTGAGCCCCCAGGGAAGAGCAAAAAGACAGACTCCCCGAAACGTTACACTCGTCAATATAAATCGGCATTGCGAATTTTGTATTGAAACCGGATGCAATTCCTGTGTTTCATCGTCAATGTGATGGTCGAAGGGTAACAGTAAACCTGCTGTGGTGCATCGGAATCTCACACTGATCCCCCAGGGCAGAGCCAAAAAACAGACTCCCCGAAACGTTACTCTCGTCAATATAAATCGGCATTGCGAATTTTGTATTCAAACCGGATGCAATTTCTCTTTTGATCGTCAATGTGATGGCCGAAGTGTAACAGTAAACCTGCTGTGGTGCATCGGAGTCTCACACTGAGCCCCCAGTGAAGAGACAAAAAACAGACTCCCCGAAACGTTACTCTCGTCAATATAAATCGGCATTGCGAATTTTGTATTGAAACCGGATGCAATTTCTCTGTTTCATCGTCAATGTGATGGTCGAAGGGCAACAGTAAACCTGCTTTGGTGCATCGGAGTCTAACACTGGGCCTCCAGGAAGGAGCCAAAAAACAGATTCCCCGAAACGTTACTATCGTCAATATAAATCGGCATTGCGAATTTTGTATTGAAACCGGATGCAATTTCTGTGTTTAATCGTCAATGTGATGATCGAAAAGTAACAGTAAACCTGCTGTGGTGCATCGGATTCTCACATTGGGCCCCCAGGAAGGAGCCAAAGAACAGACTCCCCGAAACGTTACTCTCGTCAATATAAATCGGCATTTCGAATTTTGTATTGAAACCGGATGCAATTTCTGTGTTTCATCGTCAATGTGATGGTCGAAGGGTAACAGTAAACCTGCTGTGGTGCATCGGAGTCTCACAATGAGCCCACAGGGAAGAGCCAAACTACATACTCTTCCAAACGGTACTCCTGTGGACAGAAATCATCATTGCGAATTTTGTATTGAAACCGGATGCAATTTCTGTGTTTCATCGTCAATGTGATGGTAGAAGGGTAACAGTAAACTTGCTGTGGTGCATCGGAGTCTCACACTGAGCCCCCAGGGAATAGCCAAAAAAAAGACTCTCCGAAACTTTACTCCCGTCAATATAAATCGGCATTGCGAATTTTGTATTGGAACAGAATGCAATCTCTGTGTTTCATCGTCAATGGGATGGTCGAAATGTAACAGTAAACCTGCTGTGGTGCATCGGAGTCTCACACTGAGCCCCCAGGAAGGAGCCAAAAAACAGACTCCCCGAAACGTTACTCTCGTCAATATTAATCGGCATTGCGAATTTTGTATTGAGACCGGATGCAATTTCTGTGTTTCATAGCCAATGTGATGGTCGAAGGGTAACAGTGAACCTGGTGTGGTGCATCGGAGTCTCACACTGAGCCCCCAGGGAACAGCATAGAAATGACACCCCGAAACGTTACTCTCGTCAATATAAATTGGCATTGCGAATTTTGTATTGAAACCGGATGCAATTTCTGTGTTTCATCGTAAATGTGATGGCCGAAGGGTAATAGTAAACTTGCTGTGGTGCATCGGAATCTAACGCTGGGCCCCCAGGGGAGAACCAAACTACATACTCTTCGAAACGGTACTCCTGTGGACAGAAATCGGCATTGCGAATATTGTATTGAAACCGGATGCAATTTCTGTGTTTCATCGTCAATGAGATGGTCGAAGGGTAACAGTAAACCTGCTGTGGTGGATCGGAGTCTCACACTGAGCCCCCAGGGAAGAACAAAATACAGACTCCCCGAACCGTTACACTCGTCAATATAAATCGGCATTCCAAATTTTGTATTCAAACCGGAGGCAATTTCTGTGTTTCATCGTCAATGTGATGGTCCAAGGGTAACAGTAAACCTGCTGTGGTGCATCGGAGTCTCACACTGAGCCCCCAGGGAAGAGCCAAAGAACAGGCTCCTCTGGACGTTACTCTCGTCAATATAAAACGGCATTGCGAATTTTGTATTGAAACCGGATGCAATTTCTGTGTCCCATCGTCAATGTGATGGTCAAAGGGTAACAGTAAACCTGCTGTGGTGCATCGGTGTCTCACACTGAGCCCCCAGGGAAGACCCAAAATAAGAGACTCCCCCGAAACGTTACTCTCGTCAATATAAATCGGCATTCCAAATTTTGTATTCAAACCGGACGCAATTTCTGTGTTTCATCGTCAATGTGATGGTCGAAGGGTAACAGTAAACCTGCTGTGGTGCATCGGAGTCTCACACTGAGCCCCCAGGGAAGAGCCAAAGAACAGGCTCCCCTGGACATTACTCTCGTCAATATAAAACGGCATTGCGAATTTTGTATTGAAACCGGCTGCAATTTCTCTGTTCCATCGTCAATGTGATGGTCAAAGGGTAACTCCCCGAATCTTTTCTCTCGTCGATATAAATCGGCATTGCGAATTTTGTATTGAAACCGGATGCAATTTCTCTGTTTCATCGTCAATGTGATGGTCGAAGGGCAACAGTAAACCTGCTTTGGTGCATCAGAGTCTAACACTGGGCCTCCAGGGAAGGGACAAACTAAAGACTCTCCGAAACGGTACTCCTGTGGACAGAAATCGGCATTGCGAATATTGAATTGATACCGGATGCAATTTCGGTGTTTCATCGTCAATTTGATGGTCGAAGGGTAACAGTAAACCTGCTGTGGTGCCTCGGGGTCTCACACTGAGCCACCAGGGAAGAGCTAAAATACAGACTCCCCGAAACGTTACTCTCGTCAATATAAATCGCCATTGCGAATTTTGTATTGGAACCGCATGCAATTTCTGTGTTTCATCGTCAATGTGACGGCCGAAGGGTAACAGTAAACCTGCTCTGGTGCATCGGGGTCTCATACTGACCCCCAGGGAAGAGCCAAAATAAAGACTCCCCGAAACGTTACTCTCGTCAATATTAATCGGCATTGCGAACTTTGTATTGAAACCCGATGCAATTCTGTGTTTCATCGTCAATGAAATGATCGAAGGGTAACAGTAAACCTGCTGTGGTGCATCGGAGTCTCACAATGAGCCCACAGAGAAGAGCCAAACTACATACTCTTCGAAACGGTACTCCTGTGGACAGAAATCGGCATTGCGAATTTTGTATTGAAACCGGATGCAATTTCTGTGTTTCATCGTCAATGTGATGGTAGAAGGGTAACAATAAACCTGATGTGGTGCATCGGAGTCTCACACTGAGCGCCCAGGGAATAGCCAAAAAAAAAGACTCTCCGAAACTTTACTCCCGTCAATACAAATCGGCATTGCTAATTTTGTATTGGAACAGAATGCAATCTCTGTGTTTCATCGTCAATGGGATGGTCGAAATGTAACAGTAAACCTGCTGTGGTGCATCGGAGTCTCACACTGAGCCCCCAGGAAGGAGCCAAAAAACAGACTCCCCGAAACGTTACTCTCGTCAATATTAATCGGCATTGCGAATTTTGTATTGAAACCGGATGCAATTTCTGTGTTTCATAGCCAATGTGATGGTCGAAGGGTAACGGTAAACGTGCTGCGGTGCATCGGAGTCTAACACTGGGCCCCCAGGGAAGAGCCAACTTACATACTCTCCGAAACGGTACTCCTGTGGACAGAAATCGGCAGTGCGAATTTTGTATTGAAACCGGACGCAATTTTTGTGTTTCTTCGTCAATGTGATGGTCGAAGGGTAACAGTGAACCTGGTGTGGTGCATCGGAGTCTCACACTGAGCCCCCAGGGAACAGCATAGAACAGACACCCCGAAACGTTACTCTCGTCAATATAAATTGGCATTGCGAATTTTGTATTGAAACCGGATGCAATTTCTGTGTTTCATCGTAAATGTGATGGCCGAAGGGTAATAGTAAACCTGCTGTGGTGCATCGGAATCTAACGCTGGGCCCCCAGGGGACAACCAAACTACATACTCCTCGAAACGGTACTCCTGTGGACAGAAATCGGCATTGCGAATATTGTATTGAAACCGGATGCAATTTCTGTGTTTCATCGTCAATGAGATGGTCGAAGGGTAACAGTAAACCTGCTGTGGTGGATCGGAGTCTCACACTGAGCCCCCAGGGAAGAGCAAAATACAGACTTCCCGAAACGTTACACTCGTCAATATAAATCGGCATTCCAAATTTTGTATTCAAACCGGACGCAATTTCTGTGTTTCATCGTCAATGTGATGGTCGAAGGGTAACAGTAAACCTGCTGTGGTGCATCGGAGTCTCACACTGAGCCCCCAGGGAAGAGCCAAAGAACAGGCTCCCCTGGACGTTACTCTCGTCAATATAAAACGGCATTGCGAATTTTGTATTGAAACCGGATGCAATTTCTGTGTTCCATCGTCAATGTGATGGTCAAAGGGTAACAGTAAACCTGCTGTGGTGCATCGGTGTCTCACACTGAGCCCCCAGGAAAGACCCAAAATAAGAGACTCCCCCGAAACGTTACTCTCGTCAATATAAATCGGCATTCCAAATTTTGTATTCAAACCGGACGCAATTTCTGTGTTTCATCGTCAATGTGATGGACGACGGGTAACAGTAAACCTGCTGTGGTGCATCGGAGTCTCACACTGAGCCCCCAGGGAAGAGCCAAAGAACAGGCTCCCCTGGACGTTACTCTCGTCAATATAAAACGGCATTGCGAATTTTGTATTGAAACCGGCTGCAATTTCTCTGTTCCATCGTCAATGTGATGGTCAAAGGGTAACAGTAAACCTGCTGTGGAGCATCGGAGTCTCACACTGAGCCCCCGGGGAAGAGCCAAAAAACAGACTCCCCGAATCTTTTCTCTCGTCGATATAAATCGGCATTGCGAATTTTGTATTGAAACCGGATGCAATTTCTCTGTTTCATCGTCAATGTGATGGTCGAAGGGCAACAGTAAACCTGCTTTGGTGCATCAGAGTCTAACACTGGGCCTCCAGGGAAGGGACAAACTAAATACTCTCCGAAACGGTACTCCTGTGGACAGAAATCGGCATTGCGAATATTGAATTGATACCGGATGCAATTTCGGTGTTTCATCGTCAATTTTATGGTCGAAGGGTAACAGTAAACCTGCTGTTGTGCCTCGGGGTCTCACACTGAGCCCCCAGGGAAGAGCTAACATACAGACTCCCCGAAACGTTACTCTCTTCAATATAAATCGGCATTGCGAATTTTGTATTGGAACAGAATGCAATCTCTGTGTTTCATCGTCTATGTGATGGTAGAAGGGTAACAATAAACCTGAGGTGGTGCATCGGAGTCTCACACTGAGCCCCCAGGGAACAGCCAAAAAAAAGACTCTCCGAAACTTTACTCCCGTCAATACAAATCGGCATTGCTAATTTTGTATTGGAACAGAATGCAATCTCTGTGTTTCATCGTCAATGGGATGGTCGAAATGTAACAGTAAACCTGCTGTGGTGCATCGGAGTCTCACACTGAGCCCCCAGGAAGGAGCCAAAAAACAGACTCCCCGAAACGTTACTCTCGTCAATATTAATTGGCATTGCGAATTTTGTATTGAATGCGGATGCAATTTCTGTGTTTCATAGCCAATGTGATGGTCGAAGGGTAACGGTAAACGTGCTGCGGTGCATCGGAGTCTAACACTGGGCCCCCAGGGAAGAGCCAAACTACATACTCTCCGAAACGGTACTCCTGTGGACAGAAATCGGCAGTGCGAATTTTGTATTGAAACCGGACGCAATTTTTGTGTTTCTTCGTCAATGTGATGGTAGAAGGGTAACAGTGAACCTGGTGTGGTGCATCGGAGTCTCACACTGAGCCCCCAGGGAACAGCATAGAACAGACACCCCGAAACGTTACTCTCGTCAATATAAATTGGCATTGCGGATTTTGTATTGAAACCGGATGCAATTTCTGTGTTCCATCGTCAATGTGATGGTCAAAGGGTAACAGTAAACCTGCTGTGGTGCATCGGTGTCTCACACTGAGCCCCCAGGGAAGACCCAAAATAAGAGACTCCCCCGAAACGTTCCTCTCGTCAATATAAATCGGCATTCCAAATTTTGTATTCAAACCGGACGCAATTTCTGTGTTTCATCGTCAATGTGATGGTCGACGGGTAACAGTAAACCTGCTGTGGTGCATCGGAGTCTCACACTGAGCCCCCAGGGAAGAGCCAAAGAACAGGCTCCCCTGGACGTTACTCTCGTCAATATAAAACGGCATTGCGAATTTTGTATTGAAACCGGCTGCAATTTCTGTGTTCCATCGTCAATGTGATGGTCAAAGGGTAACAGTAAACCTGCTGTGGAGCATCGGAGTCTCACACTGAGCCCCCGGGGAAGAGCCAAAATACAGACTCCCCGAATCTTTTCTCTCGTCGATATAAATCGGCATTGCGAATTTTGTATTGAAACCGAATGCAATTTTTGTGTTTCATCGTCAATGTGATGGTCGAAGGGTAACAGTAAACCTGCTGTGGTGCATCGGAGTCTCACACTGAGCCCCCAGGAAAGAGCCAAAAAACCGTCTCCCCGAAACGTTACTCTCGTCAATATAAATCTGCATTGCGAATTTTGTATTAAAAACGGATGCAATTTCTGTGTTTCATCGTCAATCAGATGATAGATGGGTAACAGAAAACCTGCTGTGGTGCATCGGAGTATAACACTGAGCCCCCAGGAAAGAGACAAACTACATACTCTCCAAAACGGTATTCCTGTGGACAGAAATCTGCATTGCGAATTTTGTATTGAAATCGGATGCAATTTCTGTGTTTCTTCGTCAATGTGATGGTCGAAGGGCAACAGTAAATCTGCTTAGGTGTATCGGAGTCTAACACTAGGCCCCCAGGGAAGAGACTAACTACATACTCTTCGAAACGGTACTCCTGTAGACAAAAATCGGCATTGCGAACTTTGTATTGAAACCGGACGCAATTTCTGTGTTTCATCGTCTATGTGATGGTCGAAGGGTAACAGTAAACCGGCTGTGGTGCATCGGAGTCTCACACTGAGCCCCCAGGGAAGAGCCAAAAAACAGACTCCCCGAAACGTTACTCTCGTCAATATAAATCGGCATTGCAAAATTTTTATTTAAACCGGATGCAATTTCTGTCTTTCATCGTCAATGTGATGGTCGAAGGCTACAGTAAACCTGCTGTGGTGCATCGGAGTCTCACACTGAGCCCCCAGGGAAGAGCCAAAAAACCGACTCCCCGAAACGTTACTCTCGTCAATATAAATCGGCATTGCGAACTTTGTATTGAAACCCGATGCAATTCTGTGTTTCATCGTCAATGAGATGATCGAAGGGTAACAGTAAACCTGCTGTGGTGCATCGGAGTCTCACAATGAGCCCACAGGGAAGAGCCAAACTACATACTCTTCGAATCGGTACTCCTGTGGACAGAAATCGGCATTGCGGATTTTGTATTGAAACCGGATGCAATTTCTGTGTTTCATCGTCAATGTGATATTCGAAGGGTAACAGTAAACCTGCTGTGGTGCATCGGAGTCTCACACTGATCCCCCAGGGAATAGCCAAAAAAAAGACTCTCCGAAACTTTACTCCCGTCAATATATTCGGCATTGCGAATTTTGTATTGGAACAGAATGCAATCTCTGTGTTTCATCGTCAATGGGATGGTCGAAATGTAACAGTAAACCTGCTGTGGTGCATCGGAGTCTCACACTGAGCCCCCAGGAAGGAGCCAAAAAACAGACTCCCCGAAACGTTACTCTCGTCAATATTAATCGGTATTGCGAATTTTGTATTGAGACCGGATGCAATTTCTGTGTTTCATAGCCAATGTGATGGTCGAAGGGTAACAGTAAACCTGCTGCGGTGCATCGGAGTCTAACACTGGGCCCCCAGGGAAGAGCCAAACTACATACACTCCGAAACGGTACTCCTGTGGAGAGAAATCGGCAGTGCGAATTTTGTATTGAAACCGGACGCAATTTTTGTGTTTCTTCGTCAATGTGATGGTCGGAGGGTAACAGTGAACCTGGTGTGGTGCATCGGAGTCTCACACTGAGCCCCCAGGGAACAGCATAGAACAGACACCCCGAAACGTTACTCTCGTCAATATAAATACGCATTGCGAATTTTGTATTGAAACCGGATGCAATTTCTGTGTTTCATCGTAAATGTGATGGCCGAAGGGTAATAGTAAACCTGCTGTGGTGCATCGGAATCTACCGCTGGGCCCCCAGGGGAGAACCATACTACATACTCTTCGAAACGGTACTCCTGTGGACAGAAATCGGTATTGCGAATATTGTATTGAAACCGGATGCAATTTCTGTGTTTCATCGTCATTGAGATGGTCGAAGGGTAACAGTAAACCTGCTGTGGTGGATCGGAGTCTCACACTGAGTCCCCAGGGAAGAGCAAAATACAGACTCCCCGAAACGTTACACTCGTCAATATAAATCGGCATTCCAAATTTTGTATTCAAACCGGACGCAATTTCTGTGTTTCATCGTCAATGTGATTGTCGAAGGGTAACAGTAAACCTGCTGTGGTGCATCGGAGTCTCACACTGAGCCCCCAGGGAAGAGCCAATAAACAGGCTCCCCTGGACGTTACTCTCGTCAATATGAAACGGCATTGCGAATTTTTTATTGAAACCGGATGCAATTTCTGTGTTCCATCGTCAATGTGATGGTCAAAGGGTAACAGTAAACCTGCTGTGGTGCATCGGTGTCTCACACTGAGCCCCCAGGGGAGACCCAAAATAAGAGACTCCCCCGAAACGTTACTCTCGTCAATATAAATCGGCATTCCAAATTTTGTATTCAAACCGGACGCAATTTCTGTGTTTCATCGTCAATGTGATGGTCGAAGGGTAACAGTAAACCTGCTGTGGTGCATCGGAGTCTCACACTGAGCCCCCAGGGAAGAGCCAAAGAACAGGCTCCCCTGGACGTTACTCACGTCAATATAAAACGGCATTGCGAATTTTGTATTGAAACCGGCTGCAATTTCTGTGTTCCATCGTCAATGTGATGGTCAAAGGGTAACAGTAAACCTGCTGTGGAGCATCGGAGTCTCACACTGAGCCCCCGGGGAAGAGCCAAAGAACAGACTCCCCGAATCTTTTCTCTCGTCGATATAAATCGGCATTGCGAATTTTGTATTGAAACCGGATGCAATTTCTCTGTTTCATCGTCAATGTGATGGTCGAAGGGCAACAGAAAACCTGCTTTGGTGCATCAGAGTCTAACACTGGGCCTCCAGGGAAGGGACAAACTAAACACTCTCCGAAACGGTACTCCTGTGGACAGAAATCGGCATTGCGAATATTGAATTGATACCGGATGCAATTTCGGTGTTTCATCGTCAATTTGATGGTCGAAGGGTAACAGTAAACCTGCTGTGGTGCCTCGGGGTCTCACACTGAGCCCCCAGGGAAGAGCTAAAATACAGACTCCCTGAAACGCTACTCTCCTCAATATAAATCGGCTTTGCGAATTTTGTATTGAAACCGGATGGAATTTCTGTGTTTCATCGTCAATATGATGGTCGGAGGGTAACAGTAAACCTGCTGTGGTGCATCGGAGCCTCACACTTCGCCCCCAGGGAAGAGCCAAAGAATAGACTCAGCGAGACGTTACTCTCGTCAATATAAATCGGCATTGCGAATTTTGTATTGGAACCGCATGCAATTTCTGTGTTTCATCGTCAATGTGATGGTCGAAGGGTAACAGTAAACCTGCTCTGGTGCATCGGGGTCTTACACTGACCCCCAGGGAAGAGCCAAAAAAAAGACTCCCCGAAACGTTACTTTCGTCAATATAAACCGGCATTGCGAATTTTGTATTGAAACCGGATGCAAGTTCTGTGTTTCATCGTCAATGTGATGGTCGAAGGGAAACAGTAAACCTGCTGTGGTGCATCGTAGTCTCACACTGAGCCCCCAGGGAAGAGCCAAAAAACCGACTCCCCGAAACGTTACTCTCGTCAATATAAATCGGCATTGCGAACTTTGTATTGAAACCCGATGCAATTCTGTGTTTCATCGTCAATGAGATGATCGAAGGGTAACAGTAAACCTGCTGTGGTGCATCGGAGTCTCACAATGAGCCCACAGGGAAGAGCCAAACTACATACTCTTCGAATCGGTACTCCTGTGGACAGAAATCGGCATTGCGGATTTTGTATTGAAACCGGATGCAATTTCTGTGTTTCATCGTCAATGTGATATTCGAAGGGTAACAGTAAACCTGCTGTGGTGCATCGGAGTCTCACACTGAGCCCCCAGGGAATAGCCAAAAAAAAAGACTCTCCGAAACTTTACTCCCGTCAATACAAATCGGCATTGCTAATTTTGTATTGGAACAGAATGCAATCTCTGTGTTTCATCGCCAATGGGATGGTCGAAATGTAACAGTAAACCTGCTGTGGTGCATCGGAGTCTCACACTGAGCCCCCAGGAAGGAGCCTAAAAACAGACTCCCCGAAACGTTACTCTCGTCAATATTAATCGGCATTGCGAATTTTGTATTGAAACCGGATGCAATTTCTGTGTTTCATAGCCAATGTGATGGTCGAAGGGTAACAGTGAACCTGGTGTGGTGCATCGGAGTCTCACACTGAGCACCCAGGGAACAGCATAGAACAGACACCCCGAAACGTTACTCTCGTCAATATAAAACGGCATAGCGAATTTTGTATTGAAACCGCATGCAATTTCTGTGTTTCATCGTAAATGTGATGGCCGAAGGGTAATAGTAAACCTGCTGTGGTGCATCGGAATCTAACGCTGGGCCCCCAGGGGAGAACCAAACTACATACTCTCCGAAACTGTACTCCTGTGGACAGAAATCGGCATTGCGAATATTGTATTGAAACCGGATGCAATTTCTGTGTTTCATCGTCAATGAGATGGTCGAAGGGTAACAGTAAACCTGCTGTGGTGGATCGGAGTCTCACACTGAGCCCCCAGGGAAGAGCAAAATACAGACTCCCCGAAACGTTACACTCGTCAATATAAATCGGCATTCCAAATTTTTTATTCAAACCGGACACAATTTCTGTGTTTCATCGTCAATGTGATGGTCGAAGGGTAACAGTAAACCTGCTGTGGTGCATCGGAGTCTCACACTGAGCCCCCAGGGAAGAGCCAAAGAACAGGCTCCCCTGGACGTTACTCTCGTCAATATAAAACGGCATTGCGAATTTTGTATTGAAACCGGATGCAATTTCTGTGTTCCATCGTCAATGTGATGGTCAAAGGGTAACAGTAAACCTGCTGTGGTGCATCGGTGTCTCACACTGAGCCCCCAGGGAAGACCCAAAATAAGAGACTCCCCCGGAACGTTACTCTCGTCAATATAAATCGGCATTCCAAATTTTGTATTCAAACCGGACGCAATTTCTGTGTTTCATCGTCAATGTGATGGTCGAAGGGTAACAGTGAACCTGGTGTGGTGCATCGGAGTCTCACACTGAGCACCCAGGGAACAGCATAGAACAGACACCCCGAAACGTTACTCTCGTCAATATAAATTGGCATTGCGAATTTTGTATTGAAACCGCATGCAATTTCTGTGTTTCATCGTAAATGTGATGGCCGAAGGGTAATAGTAAACCTGCTGTGGTGCATCGGAATCTAACGCTGGGCCCCCAGGGGAGAACCAAACTACATACTCTTCGAAACGGTACTCCTGTGGACAGAAATCGGCATTGCGAATATTTTATTGAAACCGCATGCAATTTCTGTGTTTCATCGTAAATGTGATGGCCGAAGGGTAATAGTAAACCTGCTGTGGTGCATCGGAATCTAACGCTGGGCCCCCAGGGGAGAACCAAACTACATACTCTTCGAAACGGTACTCCTGTGGACAGTAATCGGCATTGCGAATATTGTATTGAAACCGGATGCAATTCCTGTGTTTCATCGTCAGTGTGATGGTCGAAGGGTAACAGTAAAGCAGCTGTGGTGCATTGGAGTCTAAAACTGGGCCCCCAAGGAAGAGCCAAACTACATACTCTTCGAAACCGAACTCCTGTAGACAGAAATCGGCATTGCGAATTTTGTATTGACACCGGATGCTATTTCTGTGTTTCATCGTCAATGTGATGGTCGAAAGGTAACAGTAAACCTGCTGTGGTGCGTCAGAGTCTCACACTAAGCCCCCAGGGAAGACCCAAAAAACAGACTCCCTAAAACGTTACTCTCGTCAATATAAATCGGCATTGCGAATTTTGTATTGAAACCGGATGCAATTTCTGTGTTTCATTGTCAATGTGATGGTCGAAGGGTAACAGTAAACCTGCTGTGGTGCATCGGGGTCTCACACTGAGCCCCCAGTTAAGAGCCAAAAAATAGACTCAGCGAGACGTTACAATCGTCAAAATAAATCTGCATTGCTTATTTTGTATTGACACCGGATGCAATTTCTGTGTTTCTTCGTCAATGTGATGGTCTGAGGGTAACAGTAAACCTGCTGTGGTGCATCGGAGTCTCACACTGAGCCCCCAGGGAAGAGCCAAAGAACAGGCTCCCCTGGACGTTACTCTCGTCAATATAAAACGGCATTGCGAATTTTGTATTGAAACCGGCTGCAATTTCTGTGTTCCATCGTCAATGTGATGGTCAAAGGGTAACAGTAAACCTGCTGTGGAGCATCGGAGTGTCACACTGAGCCCCCGGGGAAGAGCCAAAAAACAGACTCCCCGAATCTTTTCTCTCGTCGATATAAATCGGCATTGCGAATTTTGTATTGAAACCGGATGCAATTTTTGTGTTTCATCGTCAATGTGATGGTCGAAGGGTAACAGTAAACCTGCTGTGGTGCATCGGAGTCTCACACTGAGCCCCCAGGGAAAAGACAAACTGCATACTCTCCGAAACGGTACTCCTGTGGACAGAAATCGGCATTGCGAATTTTGTATTGAAACCGGATGCAATTTCTCTGTTTCATCGTCAATGTGATTGCCGAAGGGCAACAGTAAACCTGCTTTGGCGCATCAGAGTCTAACACTGGGCCTCCAGGGAAGAGACAAACTACATACTCTCCGAAACGGTACTCCTGTGGACAGAAATCGGCATTGCGAATTTAAAATTGATACCGGATGCAATTTCGGTGTTTCATCGTCAATTTGATGGTCGAAGGGTAACAGTAAACCTTCTGTGGTGCCTCGGGGTCTCACACTGAGCCCCCAGGTAAGAGCCAAAATACAGACTCCCCGAAACGTTACTCTCGTCAATATAAATCGGCATAGCGTATTTTGTATTGGAACCGCATGCAATTTCTGTGTTTCATCGTCAATGTGATGGTCGAAGGGTAACAGTAATCCTGCTGTGGTGCATCGGAGTCTCACACTGAGCCCCCAGGGAAGAGCCAAAGATAAGATTCCCCGAAAAGAACTCTCGTCAATGTAAATCAGCATTGCGAATTTTGTAGTGAGACCGGATGCAATTTTTGTGTTTCTTCGTCAATGTGATGGTCGAAGGGTAACAGTAAACCTGGTGTGGTGCATCGGAGTCTCACACTGAGCCCCCAGGGAACAGCATTGAACAGACACCCCGAAACGTTACTCTCGTCAATATAAATCGGCATTGCGAATTTTGTATTGAAACCGGATGCAATTTCTGTGTTTCAACATCAATGCGATGGTCGAAGGGTAACAGTAAACCTGCTGTGGTGCATCGGAGTCTCACACTGAGCCCCCAGGAAAAAGCCTAAAATCCGACTCCCCGAAACGTTACTCTCGTCAATATAAATCTGCAGTTGCGAATTTTGTATTAAAAACGGATGTAATTTCTGTGTTTCATCGTCAATAAGATGATAAATGCAGTGGTGCATATGAGTATAACACTGATCCCCCAGGGAAGAGACAAACTACATATTCTCCGAAACGGTATTCCTGTGGACAGAAATCGGCATTGCGAATTTTGTATTGAAACCGGATGCAATTTCTGTGTTTCATCGTCAATGTGATGGTCGAAGGGCAACAGTAAATCTGCTTAGGTGTATCGGAGTCTAACACTAGGCCCCCAGGGAAGAGACAAACTACATACTCTTCGAAACGGACTCCTGTAGACAAAAATCGGCATTGCGAATTTTGTATTGAAACCGGATGCAATTTCTGTGTTTCATCGTCTATGTGATGGTCGAAGGGTAACAGTAAACCTGCTGTGGTGCATCGGAGTCTCACACTGAGCCCCCAGGGAAGAGCCAAAGAACAGACTCCCTGAAACGTTACTCTCGTCAATATAAATCGATATTGCGAATTTTGTATTGAAACCGGATGCAATTTCTGTGTTTCATCGTCAATGTGATGGTCGAAGGGTAACAGTAAACCTGCTGTGGTGCATCGGAGTCTCACACTGAGCCCCCAGGGAAGAGCCAAATAACAGACTCCCCGAAACGTTACTCTCGTCAATATAAATCGGCATTGCGAAGTTTGTATTGAAACCGGATGCAATTTCTGTGTTTCATAGCCAATGTGATGGTCGAAGGGTAACAGTAAACCAGCTGCAGTGCATCTGAGTCTAACACTGGGCCCCCAGGGAAGAGCGAAACTACATACTCTTCGAAACGGTACTCCTGTGGACAGAAATCGTCATTGCGAATTTTTTATTGACACCGGATGCTATTTCTGTGTTTCATCATCAATGTGGAGGTCGGAGGGTAAAAGTAAACCAGCTGTGGTGCATCGGAGTCTCACACTGAGCCCCCAGGGAATACCCAATAAACAGACTCCCTGAAACGCTACTCTCGTCAATATAAATCGGCATTGCGAATGTTGTATTAAAACCGGATGCAATTTCTCTGTTCATCGTCTATGTGATGGCCGAAGGGTAACAGTAAACCTGCTGTGGTGCATCGGAGTCTCACACTGAGCCTCCAGGGAAGAGCCAAAAAACAGACTCCCCGAAACGTTACTCTCGTCAATATAAATCGGCATTGCGAATTTTGTATTGTAACCGGATGCAATTTCTGTGTTTCATCGTCAATGTGATGGTCGAAGGGTAACAGTAAACCTGCTGTGGTGCATCGGAGTCTAAGACTAGACCCCCAGGAAAGAGCCAAACTACATACTCTTCGAAACGGTACTCCTATGGACAGAAATCGGCATTGCGAATTTTATATTGAAACCGGATGCAGTTTCCGTGTTTCATCGCCAATGTGATGGTCGAAGGGTAACAGTAAACCTGTTGTGGTGCCTCGGGGTCTCACACTGAGCCCCCAGGGAAGAGCCAAAATACAGACTCCCCGAAACGTTACTCTCGTCAATATAAATCGGCATTGCGAATTTTGTATTAAGAACCGGATGCAATTTCTGTCTTTCATCGTCAATGTCATGGTCGAAGGCTACAGTAAACCTGCTGTGGTGCATCGGAGTCTCACACTGAGCCCCCAGGGAAGAGCCAAAAAACAGACTCCTTCAAACGTTACTCTCGTCAATATAAATCGGCAATTCGAATTTTGTATTGAAACCGGATGCAATTTCTGTGTTTCATCGTCAATGTGATGGTCGAAGGGTAACAGTAAACCTGCTGTGGTTCATCGGAGTCTGACACTGAGCTCAGAAGGAAGAGCCAAACAACAGACTCCCCATAACATTACTCTCGTCAATATAAATCGGCATTGCGAATTTTGTATTGAAACCGGATTCAATTTCTGTGTTTCATCGTCAATGTGATGGTCGAAAAGTAACAGTAAACCTGCTGTGGTGCATCGGAGGCTCACACTGAGCCCCCAGGGAAGAGCCAAAAAACAGACTCCCCGAAACGTTACTCTCGTCAATATAAACGGCATTGCGAATTTTGTATTGAACCGGATGCAATTTCTGTGTTTCATCGTCAATGTGATGGTCTAAGGGTAACAGTAAACCTGCTGTGGTGCATCGGAGTCTCACACTGAGCCCCCAGGGAAGAGCAAAATACAGACTCCCCGAAACGTTACACTCGTCAATATAAATCGGCATTGCGAAATTTGTATTGAAACCGGATGCAATTCCTGTGTTTCATCGTCAATGTGATGGTCGAAGGGTAACAGTAAAGCAGCTGTGGTGCATTGGAGTCTAAAACTGGGCCCCCAAGGAAGAGCCAAACTACATACTCTTCGAAACCGAACTCCTGTGGACAGAAATCGGCATTGCGAATTTTCTATTGACACCGGATGCTATTTCTGTGTTTCATCGTCAATGTGATGGTCGAAAGGTAACAGTAAACCTGCTGTGGTGCGTCAGAGTCTCACACTAAGCCCCCAGGGAAGACCCAAAAAACAGACTCCATAAACGTTACTCTCGTCAATATAAATCGGCATTGCGAATTTTGTATTAAAACCGGATGCAATTTCTGTGTTCATCGTCAATGTGATGGCCAAAGTGTAACAGTAAACCTGCTGTGGTGCATCGGAGTCTAAGACTGGACCCCCAGGGAAGGGCCAAACTACATACTCTTCGAAACGGTACTCCTATGGACAGAAATCGGCATTGCGAATTTTATATTGAAACCGGTTGCAGTTTCCGTGTTTAATCGTCAATGTGATGGACGAAGGGTAACAGTAAACCTGCTGTGGTGCCTCGAGGTCTCACACTAAGCCCCCAGGGAATACCCAATAAACAGACTCCCCGAAACATTCCTCTCATCAATACAAATCGGCATTGCGAATTTTGTATTGGAACCGGATGCAATTTCTGAGTTTTATCGTCAATGTGATGGTCGAAGGGTAACAGTAAACCTGCTGTGGTGCATCGGAGTCTCACACTGAGCCCCCAGGGAAGAGCCAAAAGACAGATTCCCCGAAACGTTACTCTCGACAATATAAATCGGCTTTGCGAATTTTGTATTGAAACCGGATGCTATTTCTGTGTTTCATCGTTAATGTGTTGGTCGAAGGGTAACAGTAAACCTGCTGTGGTGCATCGGAGTCTCACACTGAGCCCCCAGGGAAGAGACAAACTGCATACTCTCCGAACGGTACTCCTGTGGACAGAAATCGGCATTGCGAATTTTGTATTGAAACCGGATGCAATTTCTCTGTTTCATCGTCAATGTGATTGCCGAAGGGCAACAGTAAACATGCTTTGGCGCATCAGAGTCTAACACTGGGCCTCCAGGGAAGAGACAAACTACATACTCTCCGAAACGGTACTCCTGTGGACAGAAATCGGCATTGCGAATTTAAAATTGATACCGGATGCAATTTCGGTGTTTCATCGTCAATTTGATGGTCGAAGGGTAACAGTAATCCTGCTGTGGTGCATCGGAGTCTCACACTGAGCCCCCAGGAAAAAGCCTAAAATCCGACTCCCCGAAACGTTACTCTCGTCAATATAAATCTGCAGTTGCGAATTTTGTATTAAAAACGGATGTAATTTCTGTGTTTCATCGTCAATAAGATGATAAATGCAGTGGTGCATATGAGTATAACACTGATCCCCCAGGGAAGAGACAAACTACATACTCTCCGAAACGGTATTCCTGTGGACAGAAATCGGCATTGCGAATTTTGTATTGAAACCGGATGCAATTTCTGTGTTTCATCGTCAATGTGATGGTCGAAGGGCAACAGTAAATCTGCTTAGGTGTATCGGAGTCTAACACTAGGCCCCCAGGGAAGAGACAAACTACATACTCTTCGAAACGGACTCCTGTAGACAAAAATCGGAATTGCGAATTTTGTATTGAAACCGGATGCAATTTCTGTGTTTCATCGTCTATGTGATGGTCGAAGGGTAACAGTAAACCTGCTGTGGTGCATCGGAGTCTCTCACTGAGCCCCCAGGGAAGAGCCAAAGAACAGACTCCCTGAAACGTTACTCTCGTCAATATAAATCGATATTGCGAATTTTGTATTGAAACCGGATGCAATTTCTGTGTTTCATCGTCAATGTGATGGTCGAAGGGTAACAGTAAACCTGCTGTGGTGCATCGGAGTCTCACACTGATCCCCCAAGGAAGAGCCAAAGAACAGACTCCCTGAAACGTTACTCTCGTCAATATAAATCGATATTGCGAATTTTGTATTGAAACCGGATGCAATTTCTGTGTTTCATCGTCAATGTGATGGTCGAAGGGTAACAGTAAACCTGCTGTGGTGCATCGGAGTCTCACACTGAGCCCCCAGGGAAGAGCCAAATAACAGACTCCCCGAAACGTTACTCTCGTCAATATAAATCGGCATTGCGAAGTTTGTATTGAAACCGGATGCAATTTCTGTGTTTCATAGCCAATGTGATGGTCGAAGGGTAACAGTAAACCAGCTGCAGTGCATCTGAGTCTAACACTGGGCCCCCAGGGAAGAGCGAAACTACATACTCTTCGAAACGATACTCCTGTGGACAGAAATCGTCATTGCGAATTTTGTATTGACACCGGATGCTATTTCTGTGTTTCATCATCAATGTGGAGGTCGAAGGGTAAAAGTAAACCAGCTGTGGTGCATCGGAGTCTCACACTGAGCCCCCAGGGAATACCCAATAAACAGACTCCCTGAAACGTTACTCTCGTCAATATAAATCGGCATTGCGAATTTTGTATTGAAACCGGATGCAATTTCTGTGTTTCATCGTCAATGTGATGGTCAAAGGGTAACAGTAAACCTGCTGTGGTGCATCGGGGTCTCACACTGAGCCCCCAGTTAAGAGCCAAAAAATAGACTCAGCGAGACGTTACAGTCGTCAAAATAAATCTGCTTTGCGAATTTTGTATTGAGACCGGATGCAATTTCTGTGTTTCTTCGTCAATGTGATGGTCTAAGGGTAACAGTAAACCTGCTGTGGTGCATCGGAATCTCACACTGATCCCCCAGGGAAGAGCCAAAGAACAGACTCCCCGAAACGTTACTCTCGTCAATATAAATCGGCATTGCGAATGTTGTATTAAAACCGGATGCAATTTCTCTGTTCATCGTCTATGTGATGGCCGAAGGGTAAGAGTAAACCTGCTGTGGTGCATCGGAGTCTCACACTGAGCCTCCAGGGAAGAGCCAAAAAACAGACTCCCCGAAACGTTACTCTCGTCAATATAAATCGGCATTGCGAATTTTGTATTGTAACCGGATGCAATTTCTGTGTTTCATCGTCAATGTGATGGTCGAAGGGTAACAGTAAACCTGCTGTGGTGCATCGGAGTCTAAGACTAGACCCCCAGGGAAGAGCCAAACTACATACTCTTCGAAACGGTACTCCTATGGACAGAAATCGGCATTGCGAATTTAATATTGAAACCGGATGCAGTTTCCGTGTTTCATCGCCAATGTGATGGTCGAAGGGTAACAGTAAACCTGCTGTGGTGCCTGGGGGTCTCACACTGAGCCCCCAGGGAAGAGCCAAAATACAGACTCCACGAAACGTTACTCTCGTCAATATAAATCGGCATTGCGAATTTTGTATTGAGACCGGATGCAATTTCTGTGTTTCTTCGTCAATGTGATGGTCTAAGGGTAACAGTAAACCTGCTGTGGTGCATCGGAATCTCACACTGAGCCCCCAGGGAAGAGCAAAAGGCAGACTCCCCGAAACGTTACACTCGTCAATATAAATCGGCATTTCGAATTTTGTATTGAAACCGGATGCAATTTCTCTGTTTCATCGTCAATGTGATGGTCGAAGGGCAACAGTAAACCTGCTTTGGTGCATCAGAGTCTAACACTGGGCCTCCAGGGAAAAGACAAACTACATACTCTCCGAAACGGTACTCCTGAGGACAGAAATCGGCATTGCGAATTTTGAATTGATACCGGATGATATTTCGGTGTTTCATCGTCAATTTGATAGTCGAAGGGTAACAGTAAACCTGCTGTGGTGCCTCGGGGTTTCACACTGAACCCCCAGGGAAGAGCCAAATAACAGACTCCCCGAAACGTTACTCTCGTCAATATAAATCGGCATTGCGAATTTTGTATTGTAACCGGATGCAATTTCTGTGTTTCATCGTCAATGTGATGGTCGAAGGGTAACAGTAAACCTGCTGTGGTGCATCGGAGTCTAAGACTAGACCCCCAGGGAAGAGCCAAACTACATACTCTTCGAAACGGTACTCCTATGGACAGAAATCGGCATTGCGAATTTTATATTGAAACCGGATGCAGTTTCCGTGTTTCATCGCCAATGTGATGGTCGAAGGGTAACAGTAAACCTGCTGTGGTGCCTGGGGGTCTCACACTGAGCCCCCAGGGAAGAGCCAAAATACAGACTCCACGAAACGTTACTCTCGTCAATATAAATCGGCATTGCGAATTTTGTATTGAGACCGGATGCAATTTCTGTGTTTCTTCGTCAATGTGATGGTCTAAGGGTAACAGTAAACCTGCTGTGGTGCATCGGAATCTCACACTGAGCCCCCAGGGAAGAGCAAAAGGCAGACTCCCCGAAACGTTACTCTCGTCAATATAAATCGGCATTGCGAATTTTGTATTGAAACCGGATGCCATTTCTCTGTTTCATCGTCAATGTGATGGTCGAAGGGCAACAGTAAACCTGCTGTGGTGCATCGGAGTCTCACACTGAGCGCCTATGGAAGAGCCAAAGAACAGACTCCACGAAACGTTACTCTCGTCAATATAAATCGGCATTGCGAATTTTGTATTGAGACCGGATGCAATTTCTGTGTTTCATCGTCAATGTGACGGTCGAAGGGTTACAGTAAACCTGCTGTGGTGCTCGGAATCTCACACTGGGCCCCCAGGGAGGAGACAAACTACATACTCTTCGAAACGGTACTCCTGTGGACAGAAATCGGCATTGCGAATTTTGTATTGAGACCGGATGCAATTTCTGTGTTTCATCGTCAATGTGACGGTCGAAGGGTTACAGTAAACCTGCTGTGGTGCTCGGAATCTCACACTGGGCCCCCAGGGAGGAGACAAACTACATACTCTTCGAAACGGTACTCCTGTGGACGGAAATCGGCTTTGCGAATTTTGTATTGAGACCGGATGCAATTTCTGTGTTTCATCGTCAATGTGATGGTAGAAGGGTAACAGTAAACCTGCTGTGGTGCATCGGTGTGTCACACTGAGCTCCCAGGGAAGAGCCAAAATAAGAGACTCCCCGAGACGTTACTCTCGTCAATATAAAACGGCATTGCGAATCTTGTATTGAAACCGGATGCAATTTCTGTGTTCCATCGTCAATGTGATGGTCGAAGGGTAACAGTAAACCTGCTGTGGTGCATCGGTGTGTCACACTGAGCCCCCAGGGAAGAGCCAAAATAAGAGACTCAACGAGACGTTACTCTCGTCAATATAAAACGGCATTGCGAATTTTGTATTGAAACCGGATGCAATTCCTGTGTTTCATCGTCAATGTGATGGTCGAAGGGTAACAGTAAAGCAGCTGTGGTGCATTGGAGTCTAACACTGGGCCCCCAGGGAAGAGCCAAACTACATACTCTTCAAAACCGAACTCCTGTGGACAGAATTCGGCATTGCGAATTTTGTATTGTCACCGGATGCTATTTCTGTGTTTCATCGTCAATGCGATGGTAGAAGGGTAACAGTAAACCTGCTGTGGTGCGTCAGAGTCTCACACTAAGCCCCCAGGGAAGACCCAAAAAACAGACTTCCTGAAACGTTACTCTCGTCAATATAAATCGGCATTGCGAATTTTGTATTGAAACCGGATGCAATTTCTGTGTTTCATCGTCAATGTGTTGATCGAAGGGTAACAGTTAACCTGCTGTGGTTCATCGGAGTCTCACACTGAGCCCCCAGTTAAGACCCTAAAAATAGACTCAGCGAGACGTTACACTCGTCAAAATAAATCTGCATTGCGAATTTTGTATTGAGACCGGATGCAATTTCTGTGTTCCTTCGTCAATGTGATTGTCGAAGGGTAACAGTAAACCTGCTGTGGTGCATCGGAATCTCACACTGATCCCCCAGGGAAGAGCCAAAGGACAGACTCCCCGAAACGTTACTCTCGTCAATATAAATCGGCATTGCGAATTTTGTATTAAAGCCGGATGCAATTGCTCTGTTCATCGTCAATGTGATGGCCGAAGTGTAACAGTAAACCTGCTGTGGTGCATCGGAGTCTCACACTGAGCCCCAGGGAAATGCCAAAAAACAGACTCCCCAAAACGTTACTCTCGTCAATATAAATCGGCATTGCGAATTTTGTATTGATACCGGATGCAATTTCTGTGTTTCATCGTCAATGTGATGGTCGAAGGGTAAGAGTAAACCTGCTGTGGTGCATCGGAGTCTTACACTGAGCCCCCAGGGAAGAGCCAAAAAAAAAAAATTCCCGAAGAGTTAGTCTCATCAATATAAATCGGCATTGCGAATTTTGTATTAAACCGGATGCAATTTCTGTGTTACATCGTCAATGTGATGGTCGAAGGGTAAGAGTAAACCTGCTGTGGTACATCGGAGTCTCACACTGAGCCCCCAGTGAAGAGCCAAAGAACAGACTCCCCCAAAACGTTACTCTCGTCAATATAAATCGGCATTGCGAATTTTGTATTGAAACCGGATGCAATTTCTGTGTTTCATCGTCAATGTGATGGTCGAAGGGTAACAGTAATCCTGCTGTGGTGCATCGGAGTCTCACACTGAGCTCCTAGGGAAGAGCCAGAAAACAGACTCCTGAAACGTTACTCTCGTCAATATAAGTCGGCATTGCGAATTTTGTATTGAAACCGGATGCAATTTCTGTCTTGCATCGTCAATGTGATGGTCTAAGGAAAACAGTAAACCTGCTGTGGTGCATCGGAGTCTCACACTGAGCCCCCAGGGAGGAGCAAAAGACAGAATCCCCGAAACGTTACATTCGTCAATATAAATCGGCATTGCGAATTTTGTATTGAAACCGGATGCAATTCCTGTGTTTCATCGTCTTTCTGATGGTCGAAGGGTAACAGTAAACCTGCTGTGGTGCATCGGAGTCTCACACTGAGCCCCCAGGGAAGACCCAATAAAGAGACTCCCTTAAACGTTACTCTCGTTAATATAAATCGGCATTGCGAATTTTGTATTAAAAACGGATGCAATTTCTGTGTTTCATCGTCAATGTGATTGTCGAAGGGTAACGGTAAACCGGCTGTGGTGCGTCAGAGTCTCACACTGAGCCCAAAGGAAGACCCAAAATACAGACTCCCTGAAACGCTACTCTCCTCAATATAAATCGGCTTTGCGAATTTTGTATTGAAACCGGATGGAATTTCTGTGTTTCATCGTCAATGTGATGGTCGGAGGGTGAAAGTAAACCTGCTGTGGTGCATCGCAGTCTCACACTTCGCCCCCAGGGAAGAGCCAAAGAATAGACTCAGCGAGACTTTACACTCGTCAAAATAAATCGGCATTGCGAATTTTGTATTGAGACCGGATGCAATTTCTGTGTTTCTTCGTCAATGTGATGGTCGAAGGGTAACAGTAAACTTGCTGTGGTGCATCGGAATCTCACACTGATCCCCCAGAGAAGAGCCAAAAAACAGACTCCCCGAAACGTTACTCTCGTCAATATAAATCGGCATTGCGATTTTGTATTGAAACCGGATGCAATGTCTCTGTTCATCGTCTATGTGATGGCCGAAGGGTAACAGTAAACCTGCTGTGGTGCATCGGAGTCTCACACTGAGCCCCCACGGAAGAGACAAATAACAGACTGCCCGATACGTTACTCTCGTCAGTATAAATCGGCATTGCGAATTTTGTATTGAAACCGGATGCAATTTCTGTGTTTCATCGTCAGTTTGATGGTCGAATGGTAACAGTAAACCTGCTGTGGTGCCTCGATGTCTCACACTGAGCCCCCAGGGAAGAGCCAAAAAACAAACTCCCTGTAACATTACTCTCATCAATATAAATCGGCATTGCGAATATTGTATTGGAACCGGATGCAATTTCTGTGTTTCATCGTCAATCTGATGGTCGAAGGGTAAGAGTAAACCTGCTGTGGTGCATCGGAGTTTCACACTGAGCCCCAAGGGAAGAGCCAAAAAACAGATTCCCCGAAACATTACTCTCGTCAATATATATCGGCATTGCGAATTTTGTATTGAAACCGGATGCAATTTCTGTGTTTCATCGTCAATGTAATGGTCGAAGGGTAACAGTTAACCTGCTGTGGTGCATCGGAGTCTCACACTGAGCTCCCAGGGAAGAGCCAGAAAACAGACTCCTGAAACGTTACTCTCGTCAATATAAATCGGCATTGCGAATTTTGTATTGAAACCGGATGCAATTCCTGTGTTTCAACGTCAATGTGATGGTAGAAGGGTAACAGTAAACCAGCTGTGGTGCATTGGAGTCTAACACTGGGCCCCCAGGGAAGAGCCAAACTACATACTCTTCGAAACGGAACTCCTGTGGACAGAAATCGGCATTGCGATTTTTTTATTGACACCGGATGCTATTTCTGTGTTTCATCGTCAATGTGATGGTAGAAGGGTAACAGTAAACCTGCTGTGCTGCATCGGAGTCTCACACTGAGCCCCCAGGAAAGAGCCAAAATTCCGACTCCCCGAAACGTTACTCTCGTCAATATAAATCTGCATTGCGAATTTCGTATTAAAAACGGATGCAATTTCTGTGTTTCATCGTCAGTGAGATGATGGAGGGGTAACAGTAAACCTGCTGTGGTGCATCGGAGTCTCACACTGAGCCCCCAGGGATGACCCTATAAACAGACTCCCTTAAACGTTACTCTCGTTAATATAAATCGGCATTGCGAATTTTTTATTAAAGACGGATGCAATTTCTGTGTTTCATCGTCAATGTGATGGTCGAAGGGTAACAGTAAACCGGCTATGGTGCGTCAGAGTCTCAGACTGAGCCCAAAGGAAGACCCAAAAAACAGACTCCCTGAAACGCTACTCTCCTCAATATAAATCGGCTTTGCGAATTTTGTATTGAAACCGGATGCAATTTCTGTGTTTCATCGTCAATGTGATGGTCGGAGGGTAACAGTAAACCTGCTGTGGTGCATCGGAGTCTCACACTTCGCCCCAGGGAAGAGCCAAAGAATAGACTCAGCGAGACGTTACACTCGTTAAAATAAATCGGCATTGCGTATTTTGTATTGAGACCGGATGCAATTTCTGTGTTTCTTCGTCAATGTGATGGTCGAAAGGTAACAGAAAACCTGCTGTAGTGGATCGGAATCTCACACTGATCCCCCAGGGAAGAGCCAAAAAACAGACTCCCCGAAACGTTACTCTCGTCAATATAAATCGGCATTGCGATTTTGTATTGAAACCGGATGCAATGTCTCTGTTCATCGTCAATGTGATGGCCGAAGGGTAACAGTAAACCTGCTGTGGTGCATCGGAGTCTTACACTGAGCCCCCACGGAAGTGACAAAAAACAGACTGCCCGATGCGTTACTCTCGTCAGTATAAATCGGCATTGCGAATTTTGTATTGAAACCGGATGAATTATCTGTGTTTCATCGTCAATGTGACGGTCGAAGGGTTACAGTAAACCTGCTGTGGTGCATCGGAGTCTAACAGTGTGACCCCAGGGATGAGCCAAAGTACATACTCTTCGAAACGGTACTCCTGTGGACAGAAATCGGCATTGTGAATTTTGTATTGAATCGGATGTAATATCTGTGTTTCATCGTCAATGTGATGGTCGAAGGGTTCCAGTAAACCTGCTGTGGTGCATCGGAGTCTGACACTGAGCCCCAAGGGAAGAGCCAAAGTACAGACTCCCCGAAACGTTACTCTCGTCAATATAAATCGGCATTGCGAATTTTGTATTGAATGCGGATCCAATATCTGTGTTTCATCGACAATGTGACGGTCGAAGGGTTACAGTAAACCTGCTGTAGTGCATCGGAGTCTAACACTTAACCCCCAGGGAAGAGCAACAAACGGACTCCACGAAACCTTCCTCTCGTCAATATAAATCGCATTGCGAATTTTGTATTGAATCCGGATGCAATTTTTGTGTTTCATCGTCATTATGATGAACGACGGGTATCAGTAAACCTCCTGTGGTGCATCGGATTCTAACACTGGGCCTCCTGGGAAGACCCAAAGTACATATCTTCGAAACGGTACTCCTGCGGTAAGAAATCGGCATTGTGAATTTTGTATTGATTCCCGATGCTATTTCTGTGTTTCATCGTCAATGTGATTTTCGAAGGGTTCCAGTAAACCTGCGGTGGTGCATCGGAGATTAACACTGAGCCCCCAGGGAAGAGCCAAAAAACAGACTCCCCGAAACGTTACTCTCGTCAAAATAAATCGGCATTTCGAATTTTGTATTAAATCCGGATGCAATTTCTGTCTTTCATCGTCAATGTGATGGTCGAAGGGTTACAGTAAACCTGCTGTGGTGCATCGGAGTCTAACACTGAGCCCCCAGGGAAGAGCCAAAAAACAGACTCCCCGAAACGTTACTCTCGTCAATATAAATCGCATTGCGAATTTTGTATTGAATCCGGATGCAATATCAGTGTTTCATCGTCAATGTGACGGTCGAAGGGTAACAGTAAACCTGCTGTGGTGCATCGGAGTCTAACATTGGGCCACCAGGGAAGAGCTAAAGTACATACTCTTCGAAACGGTACTCCTGTGGACAGAAATCGGCATTAGGAATTTTGTATTGATTCCCAATGCAATTTCATTGTTTCATCGACAATGTGATGTCTAGCAGTGAGACACCAGGGAAGAGCCAAAGTACATACTCTTCGAAACGGTACTCCTGTGGACAGAAATCGGCATTGTGAATTTTGTATTGAATCGGATGCAATATCTGTGTTTCATCGCCAATGTGATGGTCGAACGGTTCTAGTAACCCTGCTGTGGAGCATCGGAGTCTAACACTGAGCCCCCAGGGAAGAGCCAAAAAACAGACTCCCCGAAACGTTACTCTCGTCAATAAAAATCGGCATTGCGAATTTTGTATTAAATCCGGATGCAATTTCTGTGTTTCATCGTCAATGTGATGGTCGAACGAATACAGGAAGCCTGCTGTGGTGCATTGGAGTCTGAAACTGAGCCCCCAGTGAAGAGCCAAAAAACAGACTCCCCGAAACGTTACTCTCGTCAATATAAATCGGCATTGCGAATTTTGTATTGAATCCGGACGCAATTTCTGTGTTTCATCGTCAATGTGATGGTTTAAGGGTAACAGTAATCCTGCTGTGGTGCATCAGAGTCTAACATTGGGCCCCCAGGAAAGAGCCAAAGTACATACTCTTCGAAACGGTACTCCTGCGGACAGAAATCGGCATTGTGAATTTTGTATTGATGCCCAATGCAATTTCTGTGTTTCATGGTCAAAGGGTAACAGTAAACCTGCTGTGATGCATCGGAGTCTACCATTGGGCCCCCACGGAAGAGCCAAAGTACATACTCTTCGAAACGGTACTCCTGTGGACAGAAATCGGCATTGTGAATTTTGTATTGATTCCCAATGCAATTTCTGTGTTTCATCGTCAATGTGATTGTCGAAGGGTTACAGTAAACCTGCTGTGGTGCATCGGAGTCTAACAGTGAGCCCCGAGGGAAGAGCCAAAGAACATACTCTTCGAAGCGGTACTCCAGTGGACAGAAATCGGCATTGCGAATTTTGTATAGAATCCGGATGCAATTTCTGTGTTTCATCGACAATGTGATGGTCGAAGAGTAACAGTAAACCTGCTGTGGTGCATCAGATTCTAATCCTGGGCCCCCACGAAAGACCCAAAGTACATACTCTTCGAAACGGTACTCCTGTGCACAGAAATCTGGATTGCAAATTTTGTATTGATTCAAGATGCAATTTCTGTGTTTCGTCGTCAATGTGATGGTCGCAGGGTTCTAGTAAACCTGCTTTGGTGCATCAGAGTCTAACACTGAGCCCCAAGGGAAGAGCCAAAAAACAGACTCCACGAATTGATACTCCCGTCAATATAAATCGGCATTGCGATTTTTGTATTAAATCCGGATGCAATATCTGTGTTTCATCGTCAATGTGACGGTCGAGGGGTAACAGTAAACCTGCTATGGTGCATCGGAGTCAAACACTGGGCCCCCAGGGAAAAGCCAAAGTACATACTCTTCGAAACGGTATTCCTGTGGACAGAAATCGGCATTGTGAATTTTGTATTGATTCCCGATGCAATTTCTGCGTTTTCATCGTCAATGTGATGGTCGAAGTGTTGTAGTAAACCTGCTGTGGTGCATCAGAGTCTAACACTGAACCCCCGGGCGATGATCCAAGAAACAGACTCCTTGAAACGTTACTCTCGTCAATATAAATCGGTATTGCGAATTTCGTATTGAATTCGAATGCAATTTCTGTGTTTCATCGTCAATGTGACGGTCGAATGTTAACAGTAAACCTGCTGTGGTGCATCGGAGTCTAACATTGGGCCCCCAGGGAAGAGCTAAAGTACATACTCTTCGAAACGGTACTCCTGTGGACAGAAATGGGCATTGTGAATTTTGTATTGAATCGGATGCAATTTCTGTGTTTCATCGCCATGTGATTGTCGAAGGGTTCTAGTAAACGTGCTGTGTTGCATCGGAGTCTAACATTGAGCCCCCACGGAAGAGCCAAAAAACAGACTCCTCTCGTCAATACAAATCGGCATTGCGAGTTTTGTATTAAATCTGGATGCAATTTCTGTGTTTCATCGTCAATGTGATGGTCGAAGGGTTACAGTAAAACTGCTGTGGTGCATCGGATTCTAACCCTCGGCCCCCAGGGAAGAGCCAAAGTACATACTCTTCGAAACGGTACTCCTGTGGACAGATATCTGGATTGTGAATTTTGTATTGATTCAAAATGCAATTTCTGTGTTTCGTCTTCAATGTGATGGTCGAAGGGTTCTAGTAAACCTGCTGTGATGCATCGGAGTCTAACACTGAGCCCCCAGGGAAAAGCCACAAACAGACTCCACGAAACGTTACTCCCGTCAATATCAATCGGCATTGCGAATCTTGTATTGAATCCGGATGAAAATTCTGTGTTTCATCGTCAATATGATGATCGAAGATTATCAGTAAACCTGCTGTGGTGCATCAGATTCTAACACTGGGCCACCAGGGAAGAGCCAAATTACATACTCTTCGAAACGGTACTCCTGCGGACAGAAATCGGCATTGTGAATTTTGTATTGATTCCCGATGCAATTTCCGTGTTTCGTCGTCAATGTGATGGTCGAAGGGTTCCAGTAAACCTGCTGTGGTGCATCGGTTTCTAACTCTGGGCCCCCAGGGAAGAGCCAAAGAACAAATTCCCCGAAACGTTACTCTCGTCAACATAAATCGGCATTGCGAATTTCTATTAAATCCGGATGCAATTTCTGTGTTTCATCTTTAATGTGATGGTTTAGGGGTAACAGTAAACCTGCTGTTGTGCATCGGAGTCTAACATTGGGCCCCCAGGGAACAGCAAAAGTACATACTCTTCCAAACGGTACTCCTGTGGCCAGAAATCGGCATTGTGAATTTTGTCTTGATTCCCGATACAATTTCTGCGTTTTCATCGTCAATGTGATGGTCGAAGTGTTCTAGTAAACCTGCTGTGGTGCATCGGAGTCTAACACTGAACCCCTCGGGGAAGATCCAAAAAACAGACTCCCCGAAACGTTACTCTCGTCAATATAAAATGGGCATTGCGAATTCTGTATTGAATCCTGATGCAATTTCCGTGTTTTATCGTCAATGTGATGGTCGAAAGGTAACAGTAAACCTGCTGTGGTGCATCGGAGTCTAACACTGAGCCCCCCGGGGAAGATCCAAAAAACAGACTCCCCGAAACGTTACTCTCGTCAATATAAATCGGCATTGCGAATTTTGTATAGAATCAGATGTAATTTCTGTGTTTCTTCGGCAATGTGATGGTCGAAGGGTTCTAGGAAACCTGCCGTGGCGCATCGGATTCTAACACTGAGCCCCCAGGGAAGAGCCAAAGTACATACTCTTCGAAACGGTACTCCTGTGGACAGATATCGGCATTGTGAATTTTGGCTTGAATCGGATGCAATTTCTGTGTTTCATCGTCAATGTGATGGTCGAAGGGTTCTAGGAAACCTGCCGTGGCGCATCGGATTCTAACACTGAGCCCCCAGGGAAGGGCCACAAACAGACTCCCCGAAACGTTACTCTCGTCAATATAAATCGGCATTGCGAATATTGTATTGAATCCGGAAGCAATTTCTGTGTTTCATCGTCAATGTGATGGCCGAAGGGTAACAGGAAACCTGCTGTGGTGGATCGGAGTCTAACACTGGGCCCCCAGGGAAGAGCCAAAGTACATACTCTTCGAAACGGTACTCCTGTGGACAAATATCGGCATTGTGAATTTTGTATTGATCCCGGTGCAATTTCTGCGTTTTCATCGTCAATGTGATGGTCGAAGGGTATCAGTAAACCTGCTGTGGTGCATCGGATTCTATCCCTAGGCCCCCAGGGAAGAGCCAAAGTACATACTCTTTGAAACGGTACTCCTGTGGACAGAAATCGGCATTGTGAATTTTGTATTCATTCAAGATGCAATATCTGTTTTTCATCGTCAATGTGGTGGTCGAACAGTTCTAGTAAACCTGTTGTGGTGCATCAGAGTATAACACTGAGCCCCCAGGGAAGAGCCAAAAAACAGACTCCCCGAAACTTTACTCTCGTCAATATTAAACGGCATGCAAATTTTGTATTGAATCCGGATGCAATTTCTGTGTTTCATCGTCAATGTGATGGTCGAAGGGTAACAGTGAACCTGCTGTGGTGCATCGGATTCTAACCCTGGGCCCCCAGGGAAGAGCCAAAGTACATACTCTTCGAAACGGTACTCCTGTGGACAGAAATCGGTATTGTGAATTCTGTATTGATTCCCGATGCAATCTGTGTTTCATCGTCAATGTGATGGTCGAAGGTTTCCAGTAAACCTGCTGTGGTGCATCTACATCTACATCTACATTTATACCACGCAAGCCACCCAACGGTGTGTGGCGGAGGGCACTTTACGTGCCACTGTCATTATCTCTCTTTCCTGTTCCAGTCGCGTATGGTTCTCGGGAAGAACGTCTGTCTGAAAGCCTCTGTGCGCGCTCTAATCTCTCTAATTTTACATTCGTGATCTCCTCGGGAGGTATAAGTAGGGGGAAGCAATATATTCGATACATCATCCAGAAACGCACCCTCTCGAAACCTGGCGAGCAAGCTACACCGCGATGCAGAGCGCCTCTCTTGCAGAGTCTGCCACTTGAGTTTGTTAAACATCTCCGTAACGCTATCACGGTTACCAAATAATCCTGTGACGAAACGCGCCGCTCTTCTTTGGATCTTCTCTATCTCCTCCGTCAACCCGATCTGGTACAGATCCCACACTGACGAGCAATACTCAAGTATAGGTCGAACGAGTGTTTTGTAAGCCACCTCCTTTGTTGATGGATTACATTTTCTAAGGACTCTCCCAATGAATCTCAACCTGGTACCCGCCTTACCAACAATTAATTTTATATGATCATTCCACTTCAAATCGTTCCGCACGCATACTCCCAGATATTTTACAGAAGTACCTGCTACCAGTGTTTGTTCCGCTATCATATAATCATACAATAAATGATCCTTCTTTCTATGTATTCGCAATACATTACATTTGTCTATGTTAAGGGTCAGTTGCCACTCCCTGCACCAAGTGCCTATCCGCTGCAGATCTTCCTGCATTTCGCTACAATTTTCTAATGCTGCAACTTCTCTGTACACTACAGCATCATCCGCGAAAAGCCGCATGGAACATCCGACACTATCCACTAGGTCATTTATATATATTGTGAAAAGCAATGGTCCCATAACACTCCCCTGTGGCACGCCAGAGGTTACTTTAATGTCTGTAGACGTCTCTCCGTTGATAACAACATGCTGTGTTCTGTTTGCTAAAAACTCTTCAATCCAGCCACACAGCTAGTCTGATATTCCGTAGGCTCTTACTTTGTTTACCAGGCGACAGTGCGGAACTGTATCGATCGCCTTCCGGAAGTCAAGAAAAATACACTCCTGGAAACTGAAATAAGAACACCGTGAATTCATTGTCCCAGGAAAGGGAAACTTTATTAACACATTCCTGGGGTCAGATACATCACATGATCACACTGACAGAACCACAGGCACATAGACACAGGCAACAGTGCATGCACAATGTCGGCACTAGTACAGTGTATATCCACCTTTCGCAGCAATGCAGGCTGCTATTCTCCCATGGAGACGATCGTAGAGATGCTGGATGTAGTCCTGTGGAACGGCTTGCCATGCCATTTCCACCTGCCGCCTCAGTTGGACCAGCGTTCGTGCTGGACGTGCAGACCGCGTGAGACGACGCTTCATCCAGTCCCAAAAATGCTCAATTGGGGACAGATCCGGAGATCTTGCTGGCCAGGGTGGTTGACTTACACCTTCTAGAGCACGTTGGGTGGCACGGGATACATGCGGACGTGCATTGTCCTGTTGGAACAGCAAGTTCCCTTGCCGGTCTAGGAATGGTAGAACGATGGGTTCGATGACGGTTTGGATGTACCGTGCACTATTCAGTGTCCCCTCGACGATCACCAGTGGTGTACGGCCAGTGTAGGAGATCGCTCTCCACACCATGATGCCGGGTGTTGGCCCTGTGTGCCTCGGTCGTATGTAATCCTGATTGTGGCGCTCACCTGCACGGCGCCAAACACGCATACGACCATCATTGGCACCAAGGCAGAAGCGACTCTCATCGCTGAAGACAACACGTCTCCATTCGTCCCTCCATTCACGCCTGTCGCGACACCACTGGAGGCGGGCTGCACGATGTTGGGGCGTGAGCGGAAGACGGCCTAACGGTGTGCGGGACCGTAGCCCAGCTTCATGGAGACGGTTGCGAATGGTCCTCGCCGATACCCCAGGAGCAACAGTGTCCCTAATTTGCTGGGAAGTGGCGGTGCGGTCCCCTACGGCACTGCGTAGGATCCTACGGTCTTGGCGTGCATCCGTGCGTCGCTGCGGTCCGGTCCCAGGTCGACGGGCACGTGCACCTTCCGCCGACCACTGGCGACAACATCGATCTACTGTGGAGACCTCACGCCCCACGTGTTGAGCAATTCGGCGGTACGTCCACCCGGCCTCCCGCATGCCCACTATACGCCCTCGCTCAAAGTCCGTCAACTGCACATACGGTTCACTTCCACGCTGTCGCGGCATGCTACCAGTGTTAAAGACTGCGATGGAGCTCCGTATGCCACGGCAAACTGGCTGACACTGACGGCGGCGGTGCACAAATGCTGCGCAGCTAGCGCCATTCGACGGCCAACACCGCGGTTCCTGGTGTGTCCGCTGTGCCGTGCGTGTGATCATTGCTTGTACAGCCCTCTCGCAGTGTCCGGAGCAAGTATGGTGGGTCTGACACACCGGTGTCAATGTGTTCTTTTTTCCATTTCCAGGAGTGTAGAATCTACCTGGGAGCCTGTATCTAATATTTTCTGGGTCTCATGAACAAATAAAGCGAGTTGGGTTTCACACGATCGCTGTTTCCGGAATCCATGTTGATTCCTACATAGTAGATTCTGAGTTTCCAAAAACGACATGATACTCGAGCAAAACACATGTTCTAAAATTCTACAACAGATCGACGTCAGAGATATAGGTCTATAGCTTTGCGCATCTGCTCGACGACCCTTCTTGAAGACTGGGACTACCTGTGCTCTTTTCCAATCATTTGGAACCTTCTGTTCCTCTAGAGACATCGGAGTCTAACACTGAGCACCCAGGGTAGAGCCAAAAAACAGACTCCCAGAAACGTTACTCTCGTCAATATAAATCGGCATTGCGAATTTTGTATTGAATCCGGACGCAATTTCTGTGTTTCATCGTTAATGTGATGGTTTAAGGGTAACAGTAAACCTGCTGTGGTGCATCGGAGTCTAACACTGGGCACCCAAGGAAGTGCCAAAGTACATACTCTTCGAAAAGGTACTCCTGTGGACAGAAATCGGCATTGTGAATTTTGTATTGATTCCCAATGCAATTTCTGTGTTTTATCGTCAATGTGATGGTCGAAGGGTAACAGTAAACCTGCTGTGGTGCATCGGAGTCTAACACTGGGCCCCCAGGGAAGAGCCAAAGTACATACTCTTCGAAACGGTACTCCTGTGGACAGAAATCGGTATTGTGAATTTTGTATTGATTCCCGATGCAATCTGTGTTTCATCGTCAATGTGATGGTCGAATGTTTCCAGTAAACCTGCTGTGGTGCATCGGAGTCTAACACTGAGGTCTCAGGGTAGAGCCAAAAAACAGGCTCCCCGAAACGTTACTCTCGTCAATATAACTCGGCATTGCGAATTTTTAATTGAATCCGGATGCAATTTTTGTGTTTCATCGTCACTGAGATGGTCGAAGGGTAACATGAAATCTGCTCTGGTACATCGGAGTCTAACACTGAGTCCCCAGGGAAGAGCCAAGAAACAGACTCCCGAATCGTTACTCTCGTCAATATAAAGCGGCATTGCGAATTTTGTATTGAATCCGGATGCAATTTCTGTGTTTCATCGTCAATGTGATGCTCGAAGGGTTACAGTAAAACTGTTGTGGTGCATCGGAGTCTAAATCTGAGCCCCCAGGGAAGAGCCAAGAAACCGTCTCCCCGAAACGTTACTCTCGTCAATATAAATCGGCATTGCGAATTTTGTATTGAATCCGGATACAATTTCTGTGTTTCATCGTCAATGTGATGGTCGAAGGGTTCTAGTAAACCTGCTGTGTTGCATCGGAGTCTAACACTGAGCCCCCAGGGAAGAGCCAAAAAACAGACTCCCTGAAACGTTACTCTCGTCAATATAAATCGGCATTGCGAATTTTGTATTGAAACCGGATGCAATTTCTGTGTTTCATCGTCAATGTGATGGTCGAAGGGTAACAGTAAACCTGCTGTGGTGCATCGGATTCTATCCCTAGGCCCCCAGGGAAGAGCCAAAGTACATACTCTTTGAAACGGTACTCCTGTGGACAGAAATCGGCATTGTGAATTTTGTATTCATTCAAGATGCAATATCTGTTTTTCATCGTCAATGTGATGGTCGAAGAGTTCTAGTAAACCTGTTGTGGTGTATCAGAGTATAACACTGAGCCCCCAGGGAAGAGCCGAAAAACAGACTCCCCGAAACTTTACTCTCGTCAATATTAAACGGCACGCAAATTTTGTATTGAATCCGGATGCAATTTTTGTGTTCATCGTCAATGTAATGATCGAAGGGTAACAGTGAACCTGCTGTGGTGCATCGGATTCTAACCCTGGGCCCCCAGGGAAGAGCCAAAGTACATACTCTTCGAAACGGTACTCCTGTGGACAGAAATCGGTATTGTGAATTTTGTATTGATTCCCGATGCAATCTGTGTTTCATCGTCAATGTGATGGTCGAATGTTTCCAGTAAACCTGCTGTGGTGCATCGGAGTCTAACACTGAGGTCCCAGGGTAGAGCCAAAAAACAGGCTCCCCGAAACGTTACTCTCGTCAATATAAATCGGCATTGCGAATTTTGTATTGAATCCGGATACAATTTCTGTGTCTCATCGGCAATGTGATGGTCGAAGGGTTACAGTAAACCTGCTGTGGTGCATCGAAGTCTAACGCTGAGCCCCCAGGGAAGAGCCAAGAAACAGAATCCCCGAAACGTTACTCTCGTCAATATAAATCGGCATTGCGAATTTTGTAATGAATCCGGATGCAATATCTGTGCCCCCCTGCGGGTTCGGGGGTCACAATAGGCCCGCGGTATTCCTGCCTGTCGTAAGAGGCGACTAAAATGAGTCTCTAACGTTTCGGCCTTATGTGATGGTCCCCTGTCGGGTTTGACCTCCATATCTCAAAATTTTTCCGAAGAGCGAGCTGATTGGGGAAGGGCGCCTTACTTGGTGCATTGTGTCCATGTTGTGTTGAGAACTTTCGCCATCTTATTCGTCATTTCATTGCAGTCCTGCCCGCTCTCCATCGCTTGGGCATGGATACGCTCCTGCGTGCACTTTCTGCCAAGCACTGTGCAGGGCCATTTTCTGCACTGACGACGCCCATGGACCACATGTCACCTAACATCCAGCACGGTAGCCAGTCCGTTGTGGTGGGGCCGCCATGTACCCTCTTGGTTGTAGCCCCCTGACAACACAGGGATCGCTCTACTGATGCCTGCGCCGTTAACTCCCCACGTATGCCAAGGAGTAGGTGCCCATCTCCCTGGGGCATCGGGACTCCCGGCAATGGCCATCCTGCCAGGTGGCCTTTGCTGTGGCTGGGTAGCGCCCGTGGGGAGGGCCCTTGGTCGGAGTAGGTGGCATCAGGGTGGATGACCCGCAATGAAGCGTGGTACATCATCTCTCGCTGGCGGCCAGCCGTCAGCAGTCTCTAAGCGTTCCAAAGCTCACTTGAAGGCTAATGTGTATGACCCCAAATCGTTCCCCTCCCTCGCCACACCATGGGAGGAACGAAAGGCTGTGAATGAGAGCGAAAGATACTCGCCCCGGTATCTCGTCTGTACCAGAGCTGACGGGGACTCGTTTGTGTCTGTGAAGCCTCAGTTTGTCGAACATTTAGAGGACAAGTTCGGGGAGGTGGAGGGCTTGTCCAAGATGCGGTCTGGATCGGTGTTGATAAAAACGGCATCCTCTGCCCAGTCACGAGCCTTGCTGGCTTGTACGAAGTTGGGGGATGTCTGTTACTATCACCCCACATAACAGCTTAAATATGGTCCAGGGAATTATTTTTCACCGCGATCTCCTTTTACAGTCCGATGACGAGCTGCGCGCCAACCTGGAGCGCCGAGGTGTCCATTTCGTCCGGCGCGTCCATCAGGGTCCGAGGGATCGTCAAGTTGCCACCAGTGCCTTCATCTTGGCCTTCGAGGGTGACACGTTACCTGAGAGGGTCAAGGTGATGGTGTACCGTTGTGATGTCAAGCCGTATATCCCTCCCCCGATGCGGTGCTTCAAGTGTTGGAAGTTCGGCCACATGTCTTCACGCTGTGCTTCCGAGCTCGTCTGTCGCGATTGCGGTCGACCTTCCCATCCTGATCATCCCTGTGCGCCGCCTCCAATCTGTGTGAACTGTGGTGCGCACCATCCGCCTTGCTCGCCAGACTGTCCAATTCTGCAGAAGGAGCGGAAGATCATGGAAATGAAGACTCTCGACCGCCTGACGTACACTGAGGCGAAGTGGAAATATGATCGGCTTCATCCAGTGCGCATGACAGCTTCTTATGCCACAACTGTCACTCCTTCTACAATTCCATCCACTCCAGTCAGCTCTCAGAGTCGAAGTCCCACACCTGCCCCCTTGATGGCGGGGGGCACTAAACCTCCTGTTGCTCCTGCTCCATCTACTTCAGGAGCAACACCCCCCCAACCATCGGGGACATCAGTCCCCCCTTCCCAGCCGGAGAAGCGTAAGACTTCTTCGGCTACTCTCGTAAGGAAGGGGTCCCTTGGGGACCTCCCTTCACACGTTCCGACCGGTTCCAAAGCCGACAGCCACAAGTGGCTCAAACAACCGCCAGTCCCTGGTCGTCGGGACACACGGTCATCGTCTGTCCCTGAGACTGACCCAGTGACGCCCTCCCAGCCTGAACCACCCAAGGCGCAGTGCGAGAAGCAGAAGAAGAAGAAACTCCCCAAGGCTACCGACATTGCGGTGGCACCCATTCCACCGCTTCCTACAAGCTCTACGTCTGAGGATGAGGTGGAGATTCTGGCGTCCACTGAGGACATGGATCTCGCCAGTCCCTCGGATGCAATAGAGAGCTGTTGTCCAGGTGGTGACTCAGTAGCAGCAGGGGCCCCGGAGGCGTAATCTGCCTCCCCAGTCCCTTCACGCCTTTCCCATCCATGGCTAATACCATCCTCCAGTGGAACTGCAGCGGTTTCTTCCACCATCTAGCTGAGCTCCACCAACTTATCAGCCGTCATCCTTTCCTTTGCATTGCTCTGCAGGAAACTTGGTTTCCAGCAATGCGAACCCCCGCCCTCCGTGGGTATCGGGGTTATTTTAAGAACCGGTCAGCTTATGAAAGGGTGTCTGGTGGCGTCTGCATATATGTCCTTAACTCTCTTCACAGCGAGTTTGTACCTCTACAAACAGCTTTAGAGGCTGTCGCTGTTCGGGTGTGGACGCCACAGGCTATTACCGTCTGCAGTATTTACCTTCCACCTGATGGTGCTGTCGCACAGCATGTCCTGGCTGCTCTGATAGCCCAACTGCCGCCACCTTTTTTGCTGCTGGGCGATTTCAATGCCCACAACCCTCTATGGGGTGGGACTGTCTCCGATGACCGCGGTCGGGCCGTGGAGCATGTGTTGGCTCAGCTCGACCTTAGCCTCTTGAACACCGGTGCTCCCACGCATTTCAGTGTGGCCCATGGCTCGTTCTCGGCCATCGATCTCTCTATTTGCAGCCCTGGACTTGTCCCATCCCTCCACTGGAGAGTGCATCCTGACCTGTGTGGTAGTGACCATTTTCCCATCTATTTGTCACTGCCCCAGTGTCATTCTTCTGGGCGCCTGCCCCACTGGGCTCTCCACAGGGCTGACTGGCCGGCTTTTACTTCCGCTGCAACCATTGAGTCTCCCCCACAGGGTGACATTGACGAGGTGGTCCGTGTTTTAACCACGTCCATCATTTCAGCGGCCGAGGCTTCGATCCCCCGTTCTTCTGGCCTCCCTCGGAGGAAGGCTGTCCTCTGGTGGTCGCCGGAGGTTGCTGAGGCTATTCGCGACCGTCGGCGGGCTCTCCAGCGTCATAGGCGGCACCCGTCTCTTGAGACACTCATCACCTTTAAGAGGCTCCGTGCCTTCGCCCGTCGTCTTATTGCACGGCGTAAGCAGGAGTGCTGGGAGAGGTATGTCTCATCCTTGGGCTCCCATGTCTCCCCCTCGCTCGTGTGGTCCCGGATCCGGCGGATTTACGGATACCAGACCCCTATGGGTGTCCCTGGGCTCTCCCTGGACGGCGCTGTCTGCACGGACGCTGCCGCCATTGCTGAACGGCTTGCCGCGCACTTTGCTCAGAGCTCTGCGACTGCATCCTATCCCCCCGCCTTTCGCTCTCTAAAGGAGCGAGCTGAGCGGACGCCGTTCTCATTCCACACGCGTCGTTCTGAAACATACAATGCTCCTTTCAGCGAGAGGGAATTCCTCGCTGCCCTCGCCGATTGCCCTGATACAGCACCAGGCCCAGACTGCATCCATGCGCAGATGCTGAAGCATCTCTCCAGGGACTGCCAGAGACACATTCTCGCGATATTTAATCGCATTTGGAGCGAAGGCGTGTTCCCGTCGCAATGGCGAGAGGGTGTTATTGTCCCCATCTTGAAGCCCAGTGCGGACCCACTGGCGGTGGACAGCTATCGTCCCATTATCCTCACCAACGTTTTGTGCAAATTGCTCGAACGTATGGTGGGGCGGCGTTTGTGTTGGGTCCTTGAGTCGCGCGGTCTCCTCGCTCCATCCCAGGGTGGCTTCCGTCGGGGCCGGTCTGCCACGGACAATTTGGTGCGGCTGGAATCTGCAGTCCGTACGGCCTTTGCCCGACGTCGGCATCTCGTTGCTGTATTTTTCGATCTGCGGAAGGCGTATGACACCACATGGCGGCATCACATCCTCGCCACGTTGCATGAGTGGGGTCTTCGTGGTCGGCTCCCGGCTTTTCTTCAAACCTTTTTATTGCGCCGCTCTTTCCGGGTGCAAGTCGGTGCCACCTCTAGTTCATCTTATATACAGGAAAATGGGGTCCCCCAGGGCTCGGTGTTGAGCGTCTCCTTATTTCTAGTGGCCATTAATGGTCTGGCTGCAGCAGTGGGGTCCTCGGTGTCTCCTTCTTTGGATGCCGACGACTTCTGCATCTCATTTAGCTCCACGACTACGGTAGTCGCCGACCGCAGGCTGCAAGTCGCCGTTCGTAAGGCAGCATCATGGGCTCTGACTCATGGTTTTCAGTTCTCTGCAGCCAAGACTCGAGTTATGCACTTCTGCAGGCGTCGGATGGTCCACCCTCATCCTGAACTTTACCTCGGCGGCCACCTGCTTGAAGTGGTGGACACTTGCCGCTTCTTGGGACTCGTGTTTGATGCCCGGCTCACATGGGTTCCTCATGTTACTCAGCTGAAGCAAAAATGCTGGCGGCACCTCAACGCCCTCCGCTGCCTTAGCCATACGTCTTGGGGTGCAGATCGCTGCACGCTGCTGCGATTGTACAGAGCCCTTGTGCAGTCCCGGCTTGATTATGGGAGCCCGGCCTATGGGTCTGCATCACCCTCAGTGTTGAAGTTGTTAGACCCCATACACCACTGTGGGGTTCAGCTTGCAACTGGCGCTTTTCATACCAGCCCCGTGGATAGTCTACTGGTGGAGGCCGGGGTTCCCCCGCTGCGGATTCACCGCCATCGACTGCTCGCCGACTATGCTGTCCACGTGCATTGCTCGCCAGGCCATCCCAATCGTCGCCTGCTTTTCCCTGTCATGGTCCTCCATCTGCCCGAACGGCGACCTAGGTCTGGGCTTTCCGTAGCTGTCCGTGTCCAGTCCCTCCTGTCAGAACTGGGGTCGTTCCCTCTTCTGCCTCCCTTCCAGGTCCGTACACCTACGCCTCCCTGGTGTTTGTCCCGGCCGTCCGTCCGTCTGGATTTGGCACAGGGACCTAAGGACTCGGTTCCGCCTGTGGCCCTCCGTCGCCGTTTTCTTGGGCTCCTCGAACCATTTCCAGGCTGTAAGCCTGTCTACACTGATGGTTCCCTGGTTGATGGTCGCACTGCCTACGCTTTTGCTCACGCTGCCCATGTTGAGCAACCCTCCCTGCCGGCTGGCTGCAGTATTTTTACTGCAGAGCTGGTGGCCATCTTGCGCGCTCTTGAGCATATGCGTTTCTGCTCAGGTAGGTCCGTCGTCATCTGCAGTGACTCCCTGAGCAGCCTTCAGGCCATCGACCGCTGCTATCCCTCTTCTCCTCTGGTGTCCTCTATTCAGGAGTCTGTTTCCGCCATTGCCCGCTCTGGTCGTTCGGTGGTCTTGGTTTGGACGCGAGGTCATGTTGGCATCCCGGGGAACGAACGTGTTGACAGGCTGGCCAAAGGGGCGCTCGACGCCCCAGCTTTGGAGATCGGCCTCACGGCTCCCGATCAGCAGCTGGTGTTGCGCCGTAAGGTGCTTGGGATGTGGTCTGCTGAGTGGCGAGGCTTGACAATGCCTAATAAACTGTGGGCTGTCAAGGAGACGACCGATGTGTGGCGCTCCTCCCTGCGGTCTTCTCGCAGGGACTCTGTTATCCTGTGTTGGCTCCGCATCGGCCATACATACCTGACGCACGGCCATCTTTTGCGTCAGGAGGATCCCCCCCGTGTCGGTGTGGGTCCCGGCAGACGGTCGCCCACATTTTATTGGAGTGTCCCCGACTGCGCACCCTTCGGCAGTCTTTTAATCTTCCGGGCACCTTGCCTTTGATTTTATGCGACGATGCCTCCATGGCTGACAATGTTTTACATTTTATCCGTGCTAGTCCTTTTTATGGATCCATTTAGGGGGGTCCTGCACTTTTCCGTTTCTGTGTCTTTTGTCCTCGCGTCTCTCCATATTTGTTGCTGTTTTGGTGTCTCATCAGATGGTTGACTCTTTCCCTTTTTTGTTGTCGTGATCAGTCAACCAGTCTCCGGCCATCTTCTTTTCTTCTATTTCTTTCTGCCTGGTGTTCGTCTGTACTCTTCTTTTCTGTAGTGTTCGTTGCCTAATTTGTGTTCTTTAGCACCTGGAGGGGGGGCAGTCTCCTTCCCCTTGGGGTTTTATCTGCTCTGCGACTTTGTCTCGCTTGTTTTTGTAATGGGGGACTGATGACCTTAGCTGTTTAGTCCCCCTTAAACATCCCAACAACCACCACCACCACCAATATCTGTGTCTCATCGTCAATGTGATGGTCGAAGGGTTACAGTAATCCTGCTGTGGTGCATCGGAGTCTAACTCTGAGCCCCCAGGGAAGAGCCACGAAACAGACTACCCGAAATGTTACTCTCGTCAGTATAAATCGGCATTGCGAATATTGTATTGAATCCGGAAGCAATTTCTGTGTTTCATCGTCAATGTGATGGCCGAAGGGTAACAGGAAACCTACTGTGGTGGATCGGAGTCTAACACTGGGCCCCCAGGGAAGAGCCAAAGTACATACTCTTCGAAACGGTACTCCTGTTGACAAATATCGGCATTGTGAATTTTGTATTGATCTCGATGCAATTTCTGCGTTTTCATCGTCAATGTGATGGTCGAAGGGTTGTAGTAAACCTGCTGTGTTGCATCGGAGTCTAACACTGAGGTCCCAGGGTAGAGCCAAAAAACAGGCTCCCCGAAACGTTACTCACGTCAATATAACTTGGCATTGCGAATTTTTAATTGATTCCGGATGCAATTTTTGTGTTTCATCGTCATTGAGATGGTCGAAGGGTAACATGAAATCTGCTGTGGTGCATCGGAGTCTAACACTGAGCCCCCAGGGAAGAGCCAAAAAACAGACTCCCCGAAACGTTACTCTCGTCAATATAAATCGGCATTGCGAATTTTGTATTGAATCCGGATGCAATTTCTGTGTCTCATCGTCAATGTGATTGTCGAAGGGTTACAGTGAACCTGCTGTGGTGCATCGAAGTCTAACTCTGAGCCCCCAGGGAAGAGCCAAGTAACAGAATCACCGAAACGTTACTCTCGTCAATATAAATCGGCATTGCGAATTTTGTATTGAATCCGGATGCAATATCTGTGTCTCATCGTCAATGTGATGGTCGAAGGGTTACAGTAATCCTGCTGTGGTGCATCGGAGTCTAACTATGAGCCCCCAGGGGAGAGCAAGAAACAGACTCCCCGAAACGTTACACTCGTCAATATAAATCGGCATAGCGAATTTTGTATTGAATCCGGACGCACTTTCTGTGTTTCATCGTCAATGTGATGGTTTAAGGGTAACAGTAAACCTGCTGTGGTGCATCGGAGTCTAACATTGGGCCCCCAGGGAAGAGCCGAAGTACATACTCTTCGAAACGGTACTCCTGTGGACAGAAGTCTGCATTGTGAATTTTGTATTGATTTCCAATGCAATTTCTGTGTTTCATCGTCAATGTGATGGTCGAAGGTTTACAGTAAACCTGCTGTGGTGCATCGGAGTCTAACAGTGAGCCCCCAGGGAAGAGCCAAAGTACATACTCTTCGAAGCGGTACTCCGGTGGACAGAAATCGGCATTGTGAATTTTGTATTGAATCGGATGCAATTTCTGTGTTTCATCGTCAATGTGATGGTCGAAGGGTTCTAGGAAACCTGCCGTGGTGCATCGGAGTCTAACACTGAGCCCCCAGGGAAGAGCCACGAAATAGACTCCCCGAAACGTTACTCACGTCAATATAAATCGGCATTGCGAATTTTGTATTGAATCCGGATGCAATTTCTGTGTTTCATCGTCAATATTATGGTTCTAGGGTAACAGTAAACCTGCTTTGGTGCATCGACTCTAACACTGAGCCCCCAGTGAAGAGCCAGGGAACTGACTCCCCGAAACGTTACTCTCGTCAATATAAATCGGCATTGTGAATTTTGTATTGAATCCGGATGCATTTCCTGTGTTTCATCTTCAATGTGATGGTCGAAGGGTTACAGTAAACCTGCTGTGGTGCATCGGAGTCTAACTATGAGCCCCCAGGGAAGAGCCAGGGAACTGACTCCCCGAAACGTTACTCTCGTCAATATAAATCGGCATTGTGAATGTTGTATTGAATCCGGATGCAATTTATGTGTTTCATCGTCAATGTGATGGTCGAAAGGTTACAGTAAACCTGCTGTGGTGCGTCGGAGTATAACACTGAGCCCCCAGGGAAGAGCCAAAGAACAGACTCTTCGAAACGTTATTCTCGTCAATATAAATCGGCATTGCGTATTTTGTCTTGAATCCGGATGCAATTTCTGTGTTTCATCGTCAATGTGATGGTCGAAGGGTAACAGTAAACCTGCTGTGGTGCATCAGAGTCGAACACTGAGCCCCCAGGGAAAAGCCAAAAGACAGACTCCCCAAAACGTTACTCCCGTCAATGTAAATCGGCATTGCGAATTTTGTATTGAATCCGGATGCATTTCCTGTGTTTCATCTTCAATGTGATGGTCGAAGGGTTACAGTAAACCTGCTGTGGTGCGTCGGAGTATAACACTGAGCCCCCAGGGAAGAGCCAAAGAACAGACTCTTCGAAACGTTATTCTCGTCAATATAAATCGGAATTGCGAATTTTGTATTGAATCCGGATGCTACTTCTGTGTTTCATCGTCAATGTTATGGTCGAAGGGTAACAGTAAATTTGCTTTGGTGCATCGGAGCCCAACACTGAGCCCCCAGGGAAGAGCCAAAAAACAGACTCCCCGAAACGTTACTCTCGTCAATATAAATCGGCATTGTGAATGTTGTATTGAATCCGGATGCAATTTCTGTGTTTCGTCGTCAATGTGACGGTCGAAAGGTTACAGTAAACCTGCTGTGGTGCGTCGGAGTATAACACTGAGCCCTAGGGAAGATACAAAGAACAGATTCTTCGAAACGTTATTTTCGTCAATATAAATCGACATTGCGTATTTTGTATTGAATCCGGATGCAATTTCTGTGTTTCATCGTCAATATGATGGTCGAAGGGATACAGTAAACCTGCTGTGGTGCATCAAAGTAACACTGAGCCCCCAGGAAGGAGCTAAAAAACACACTCCCCGAAACGTTACTCTCGTCAATATAAATCGGCATTGCGAATTTTTTATTGAATCTGGATGCAATTTCTGTATTTCATCGTCAATGTGACGGTCGCAGGGTTACAGTAAACCTGCTAAGGTGCATCGGAGTCTAACACTGAGCCCCCCAGGGAAGAGCGAAATACCAGACTCCCCGAAACGTTACTCTAGTCAATATAAATCGGCATTGCGAATTTTGTATTGAATCCGGATGCAATTTCTGTGTTTCATCGTCAATGTGATGGTCGAAGGGTAACACTAATCCTGTTGTGGTACATCTGAGTCTAACACTGTGCCCCAAGGGAAGAGCCAAACTACATACTCTTCGAAACGGTACTCCTGTGGACAGAAATCGGCATTGTGAATTTTGTAATGATTCCCGATGCAATTTCTTTGTTTCATCGTAAATGTGATGGTTGACGGTTTCCAAAAAATCTGTTGTGGTGCATCGGAGTCTAACACTGGGCCCCCAGGCAAGAGCCAGACGACATACTCTTCGAAACGGTACTCCTGTTGACAGATATCTGCATTGCGAATTTTGTATTGAATCCGGATGCAATTTCTGTGTCTCATCGTCAATGTGATGGTCCAAGGGTTACAGTAAATCTGCTGTGGTGCATCGGAGTCTAACTATGAGCCCCCAGGGAAGAGCCAAGGAACTGACTCCCCGAAACTTTACTCTCGTCAATATAAATCGGTATTGCGAATTTTGTATTGAATCTGGATTCCACTTCTGTGTTTCATCGTCAATGTTACGGTCGAAAAGTTACAGTAAACATGCTGTAGTGCATCGGAATGTAACACTGGGTCCCCAGGGAAGAGCAAAAAAACAGACTCCCCGAAATGTTACTCTCGTCAATATAAATCGGCACTGTGATTGTTGTATTGAATCCGGATGCAATTCCTGTGTTTCATCGTCAATGTGATGGTCGAAAGGTTACAGTAAAGCTGCTGTGGTGCGTCGGAGTAAAACACTGAGCCCCCAGGGAAGCGCCAAAAAGCAGACTCTTCGAAACGTTACTCCTGTGGACAGAAATCCGCATTGTTAGTTTTGTATTGGAACCCGATGAAATTTCTATGTATCATCGTAAATGTGATGGTCGAAGAGTTGCAGTAACCCTGCTGTGGTGCATCGGAGTCTAACTCTGAGCCCCCAGGCAAGGACCACGAAACAGACTCCCCGAAACGTTACTCTCGTCAATATAAATCGGCATTGCGAATTTTGTATTGAATCTGGATGCAATTTCTGTATTTCATCGTCAATGTGACGGTCGCAGGGTTACAGTAAACCTGCTAAGGTGCATCGGAGTCTAACACTGGGGCCCTGGGAAGAGCCAAAGTACATACTCTTCGAAACTGTACCTCTGTGGACAGAAATCGGCATTGTGAATTTTGTTTTGATTCCCGATGCAATTTCTGTGTTTCATCATCAATGTGATGGTCGAAGGGATACACTAAACCTGCTGTAGTGCATAGAAGTCTAACACTCGTCCCCCAGGGAAGAGCCAAGTACATACTCTTCGAGACTGTAATTCTGTGGAAAGATATCGGCATTGTAAATTTTGTATTGATGCCCGATGAAATTTCTGTGTTTCATCGTCAATGTGATGGTCGAATGGTAACAGGTAACCTGCCGTGGTGCATCGGAGTCGAACACTGAGCCCCCAGGGAACAGCCAAAGTACAGACCCCCCAAAACGTTACCCACATCAATTTAAATACGGCATTGCGAATTTTGTATTGAATCGGGATACAATTTCTTTGTTTCATCGCCAATGTGATGGTCGAAGGGTAACAGAAAAAACCTGCCGAGGTGCAACGGAGTCTAAGACTGAGCCCACAGGGAAGAGCCAAAAAACAGTCTCCACGAAACGTTACTCTCGTCAATATAAATCGGCATTGCGATTTTGGTATTGAATCCGGATGCATTTTCTGTGTTTCTCGTCAATGTGATAGTCGAAGGGATACGTTAAACCTCTAGTGGTGCATCGGAGTCTAACACTGGGCCCCCAGGGAAGAGCCAAATAACAGACTCCCCGAAACGTTACTCTCGTCAATATAAATCGGCATTGCGAATTTTGTATTGATTCCGGATGCAATTTCTGTGTTTCATCGTCAATGTCATGCTCGAAGGGTAACAGTAAACCTGCTGAGGAGCATCGGAGACAGATACTGGGCCCCCAGGGAAGAGCCAAAGTACATACTCTTCGAAACGGGACTCCTGTGGACAGAAATCGGCATTGTGAATTTTGTAATGATTCCCGATGCAATTTCTGAGTTTCATAGTCAATGTGATGGTCGAAGGGTAAACGTGCTGTGGTGCATCAGAGCCTAACACTGAGCCCCCAGGGAAGAGCCAAAAAACAGACTCCCCGAAAGGTTAGTCTCGTCAATATCAATCAGCATTGCAAATTTTGTATTGAATCCGGATGCAATTTCTGTGTTTCATCGTAAATGTCAAGGACGAAGGGTAACAGTAAGCCCGCTGCGGTGCGTCGGAGTCTAACATTATGCCCCCAGTGAAGAGACAAAGTACATACTCTTCGAAACGGTACTCCTGTGTACAGAAAACGGCATGGTGATATTTGTATTGATTCCCGATGCAATTTCTGTGTTTTATCGTCAGTGTGATGGACGAAGGGTTACTGTAAACCTGCTGTGGTTCATTGGAGTCTAACACTGAACCCCCAAGGAAGAGCTAAAGTACATACTCTTCGAAACGGTACTCCTGTGGACAGAAATCTGCATTGTGTATTTTGTATTGAATCCGGATGCAATTTCTGTGTTTCATCGACAATGTGATGGTCGAAGGGTTACAGTAAACTTGCTGTGGTACATCAGTGTCTACCACTGAGCCCCCAGGGAAGAGCAAAGAAACAGACTCCCCGAAACCATACTCTCGTCAATATAATTCGGCATTGCGAATTTTGTATTGAATCCGGATGCAATTTCTGTGTTTCATCGTCAATGTAATGGTCGCAGGGTAACAGTAAACCTGCTGTGGTGCATCGGAGTCTAACACTGGGCCCCCAGGGAAGAGCCAAAGTACATACTCTTCGAAGCGGTACTACTGTGGACAGAATATGGCATTGTGAATTTTGTATTGATTCCCGATGCTATTTCTGTGTTTCATCGTCAATGTGATGGTCGAAGGGTTACAGTAAACTTGCTGTGGTACATCAGAGTCTAACACTGGGCCCCAGGGAAGAGGCAAAGTACATTCTTTTCGAAACGGTACTCCTGTGGACAGAAATCGGCATTGTGGAATTTGTATTGAATCCGGATGCAATTTCTGTCTTTCATCGTCAATGTGATGGTCGAAGGGTTACAGTAAACTTGCTGTGGTACATCAGAGTCTAACACTGAGGCCCCAGTGAAGATCAAAAACACAGACTCCCCGAAACGTTACTCTCGTCAATGTAAATCACCATTGCGAATTTTGTATTGATCCGGATGCAATTTCTGTGTTTCATCGTCAATGTCATGGTCGAAGGGTAACAGTAAAGCTGCTGAGGTGCATCGGAGACAGATACTGGGCCCCCAGGGAAGAGCCAATGTACATACTCTTCGAAACACGACTCCTGTGGACAGAAATCGGCATTGTGAATTTTGTATTGATTCCCGATGCAATTTCTGAGTTTCATACTCAATGTGATGGTCAAAGCGTTACAGTAAACGTGCTGTGGTGCATCGGAGTCTAACACTGAGGCCCCAGGGAGGAGCCAAATAACAGACTCCCCAAAACGTTACTCTCGTCAATATAATTCAGCATTGCGAAATTTGTATTGATCCGGATGCAATTACTGTGTTTCGTCGTCAATGTAATGGTCGAAGGGTAACAGTAAAACTGCTGTGGTGCATCGGAGTCTAACACTGACCCCCAGGGAAGAGCCAAAAAACAGACTCCCCGAAACGTTAGTCTCATCAAATCAATCAGCATTGCGAATTCTGTATTGAATCCGCATGCAATTTCTGTGTTTCATCGTCTATGTGATGGTCGAAGGGATACAGTAAACCTGCTGTGGTGCATCGGAGTCTACCACTGAGCCCCCAGGGAAGAGCCAAGAAACAGACTCCCCGAAACGTTACTCTCGTCAATATAAATCGGCATTGCGAATTATGCATTGAATCCGGGTACAATATCCCTGTCTCATCTTCAATGTGATGGTCGAAGGGTAACAGTAAACCTGCTGTGGTGCATCGGAGTCTAACACTGACCCCCAGGGAAGAACCAAAAAACAGACTCCCCGAAACGTTACTCTCGTCAGTATAAATCGGCATTGCGAATTTTGTATTGAATCCGGATGCAGTTTCTGTGTTTCATCGTCAATGTGATGGTCGAAGGGATACGTTAAAACTGCTGTGGTGCATCGGAGTCTAACACTTGGCCCCCAGGGAAGAGCCAAAAAACTGACTCCCCGAAACGTTACTCTCGTCAATATAAATCGGCATTGCGAATTTTGTATTGAATCCAGATGTAATTTCTGTGTTTCATCGTCAATGTGATGGTCGAAGGGTTACTGTAAACCTGCTGTGGTTCATCGGAGTCCAACACTGAACCCCCAGGGAAGAGCCAAAGTAAATACTCTTCGAAACGGGACTCCTGTGGACAGAAATCGGCATTGTGAATTTTGCATTGAATCCAGATGCAATTTCTGTGTTTCATCGAGAATGTGAAGGTCGAAGGTTAACAGTAAACCTGCTGTGGTGCATCGGAGTCTAACATTATGCCCCCAGGGAAGAGCCAAAGTACATACTCTTCAAAACGGTACTCCTGTTTACAGAAATCGGCATTGTAAATTTTGTATTGATTCCCGATGCAATTTCTGTGTTTCATCGTCAATGTGATGGTCGGAGGGTAACAGTAAACCTCCAGTCGTGCATCCGAGTCTAACACTAAAGCCCCAGGGAAGAGCCAAAAAACAGACTCCCCGAAACGTTAAACTCGTCAATAAATATCGGCATTGCGAATTTTGTATTTAACCCGGATGCAATTTCTGTGTTTCATCGTCAATGTGATGGTCGAAGGGTAACAGTAAAACTGCTGTGGTGCATCGGAGTCTAACACTGACCCCCAGGGAGGAGCCAAAAGACAGACTCCGCGAAACGTTAATCTCGTCAATATAAATCGGCATTCCGAATTTTGTATTGAATCCGGATACAATTTCTGTGTTTCATCGTCAATGTGATGATCGAAGGGATACAGTAAACCTGCTGTGGTGCATCGGAGTCTAATATTGGGCCCGCAGGAAAGAGACAAAATATATACTTTTCGAAGCGGTACTCCTGTGGACAGAAATCGGCATTGTGAATTTTGTATTGAATCCGGATGCAATTTCTGTGTTTCATCGTCAATGAGATGGTTGAAGTTTAACAGTAAACCTGCTGTGGTGCATCGGAGTCTAGCACTGAGCCCTCATGGAAGAGCCAAAAAACAGACTCCATGAAAAGTTACTCTCCTCGATATAAATCGGCATTGCGAATTTTGTATTCAATCCGGATGCAGTTTCTGTGTTTCATCGTCATTGTGTTGGTTGAAGGGTAACATTAAACCTGTTGTGGTGCATCGGAGTCTAGCACAGGCCCCGCAAGGGAAGAGCCACAATACAGACTCCCCGAAACGTTGCCCTCGTCAATATAAATCGGCATTGCGCGTTTTGTATTGAATCCGGATGCAATATCTGTGTTTCTTCGTCAATGTGATGGTCGAAGGGTAACTGTAAACCTGCAGTTGTGCATCGGAGACTTGCACTGAGCCCCCCAAGAAAGAGCCAAAAAAAGACTACCCGAAACTTTACTCTCGTCAATATAAATAGGCATTGCGAATTTTGTATTTAATCCGAATGCAATTTCTGTGTTTCATCGTCAATGTGATGGTTGAAGGGTAACAGTAAACCTCCTGTGGTGCATCCGAGTCTAGCACTGAGCCCCCAGGAAAGAGCCAAAAAACAGCCTCCCCGAAACGTTACCCTAGTCAATATAAACCAGCATTGCGAATTTTGTATTCAATCCGGATGCAATTTCCGTGTTTTGTCGTCAATGTGATGGTCGAAGCGTTACAGTAAACCTGCTGTGGTGCATCGGAGTCAACACTGACCCCCCAGGGAAGTGCCAAAAAACAGAATCCCCGAAACGTTACTCTCGTCAATATAAATCGGCATTGCGAATTTTGCATTCAATCCAGATGCAATTTCTGTGTTTCATCGTCAATGTGATGGTCGAAGGGTAACAGTACACCAGCTGTGGTGCATCGGGGTCTAACACTGGACCTCCAGGGAAGAGGTAAAGTTCATACTCTTCGAAACGGTACTCCTGTGGACAGAAGTCGGCATTGTGAATTTTGTATTGATTCCCAATCCAATTTCTGTGTTTCATCGTCAATTTGATGGTGGAAGGGTTACAGTAAATCTGCTGTGGTGCATCGGAGTCTAACACTAGGCCCCCAGGGAAGAGCCAAAGTACATACTCTTCGAAACGGTATTCCTGTGGACAGAAACCGGCATTGTGAATTTTGTATTGAATCCGGATTCTATATCTGTGTTTCATCGTGAATGTGATGGTCGAAGGGTAACAGTAAAACTGCTGTGGTGCATCGGAGTATAACACTGACCCCCAGGGAAGAGCCAAAAAGCAGACTCCCCGAAACGTTACTCTCGTCAATATAAATCGGCATTGCGAATTTTGCATTGAATCCGGATACAATATCTCTGTCTAATCGTCAATGTGATGTTCTAAGGGTAACAGTATACCTGCTGTGGTGCATCGGAGTCTAACACTGACCCCCAGGGAAGAGCCAAAAAACAGACTCCCCGAAACTTTACGATCGTCAATATAAATCGGCATTGCGAATTTTGTATTGAATTCGGATGCAATTTCTGTGTTTCATCGTCAATGTGATGGTCGAAGGGTAACAGTTAAACTGCTGTGGTGCATCGGAGTATAACACTGACCCCCAGGGAATAGCCAAAGTACATACTCTTCGAAACGGTATTCCTGTGGACAGAAACCGGCATTGTGAATTTTGTATTGAATCCGGATGCTATATCTGTGTTTCATCGCCAATGTGATGGTCGAAGGGTAACAGTAAAACTGCTGTGGTGCATCGGAGTCTAACACTGACCCCCTGGGAAGAGCCAAAAAACAGACTCCACGAAACGTTACGCTCGTCAATATAAATCGGCATTGCGAATTTTGTATTGAATTCGGATGCAATTTCTGTGTTTCATCGTCAATGTGATGGTCGAAGGGTAACAGTTAAACTGCTGTGGTGCATCGGAGTATAACACTGACCCCCAGGGAAGAGCCAAAGAACAGACTCCCCGAAACGTTACTGTCGGCAATATAAATCGGCATTGCGAATTTTGCATTGAATCCGGATACAATATCTCTGTCTAATCGTCAATGTGATGGTCGAAGGGTAACAGTAAACCTGCTGTGGTGCAACGGAGTCTAACACTGACCCCCAGGGAGGAGCCAAAAGACAGAATTTCCGAAACGTTAATCTCGTCAATATAAATCAGCATTGCGAATTTTGTATTGAATCCGGATGCAATTTCTGTGTTTCATCGTCAATGTGATTGTCGAAGGGATACAGTTAACCCACTGTGGTGCATCGGAGTCTAACATTGGGCCCCAAGGAAAGAGGCAAAATATATACCTTTCGAAGCGGTACTCCTGTGGACAGAAATCGGCATTGTGAATTTTGTATTGAATCCGGATGCAATTTCTGTGTTTCATCGTCAATGTGATGGTTGAAGGGTAACATTAAACCTGTTGTGGTGCATCGGAGTCTAGCACAGGCCCCGCAGGGAAGAGCCACAACACAGACTCCCCGAAACGTTGCCCTCGTCAATATACACTCCTGGAAATTGAAATAAGAACACCGTGAATTCATTGTCCCAGGAAGGGGAAACTTTATTGACACATTCCTGGGGTCAGATACATCACATGATCACACTGACAGAACCACAGGCACATAGACACAGGCAACAGAGCATGCACAATGTCGGCACTAGTACAGTGTATATCCACCTTTCGCAGCAATGCAGGCTGCTATTCTCCCATGGAGACGATCGTAGAGATGCTGGATGTAGTCCTGTGGAACGGCTTGCCATGCCATTTCCACCTGGCGCCTCAGTTGGACCAGCGTTCGTGCTGGACGTGCAGACCGCGTGAGACGACGCTTCATCCAGTCCCAAACATGCTCAATGGGGGACAGATCCGGAGATCTTGCTGGCCAGGGTAGTTGACTTACACCTTCTAGAGCACGTTGGGTGGCACGGGATACATGCGGACGTGCATTGTCCTGTTGGAACAGCAAGTTCCCTTGCCGGTCTAGGAATGGTAGAACGATGGGTTCGATGACGGTTTGTATGTACCGTGCACTATTCAGTGTCCCCTCGACGGTCACCAGTGGTGTACGGCCAGTGTAGGAGATCGCTCCCCACACCATGATGCCGGGTGTTGGCCCTGTGTGCCTCGGTCGTATGCAGTCCTGATTGTGGCGCTCATCTGCACGGCGCCAAACACGCATACGACCATCATTGGCACCAAGTCAGAAGCGACTCTCATCGCTGAAGGCGACACGTCTCCATTCGTCCCTCCATTCACGCCTGTCGCGACACCACTGGAGGCGGGCTGCACGATGTTGGGGCGTGAGCGGAAGACGGCCTAACGGTGTGCGGGACCGTAGCCCAGCTTCATGGAGACGGTTGCGAATGGTCCTCGCCGATACCCCAGGAGCAACAGTGTCCCTAATTTGCTGGGAAGTGGCGGTGCGGTCCCCTACGGCACTGCGTAGGATCCTACGGTCTTGGCGTGCATCCGTGCGTCGCTGCGGTCCGGTCCCAGGTCGACGGGCACGTGCACCTTCCGCCGACCACTGGCGACAACATCGATGTACTGTGGAGACCTCACGCCCCACGTGGTGAGCAATTCGGCGGTACGTCCACCCGGGCTCCCGCATGCCCACTATACGCCCTCGCTCAAAGTCCGTCAACTGCACATACAGTTCACGTCCACGCTGTCGCGGCATGCTACCAGTGTTAAAGACTGCGATGGAGCTCCGTATGCCACGGCAAACTAGCTGACACTGACGGCGGCGGTGCACAAATGCTGCGCAGCTAGCGCCATTCGACGGCCAACACCGCGGTTCCTGGTGTGTCCGCTGTGCCGTGCGTGTGATCATTGCTTGTACAGCCCTCTCGCAGTGTCCGGAGCAAGTATGGTGGGTCTGACACACCGGTGTCAATGTGTTCTTTTTTCCATTTCCAGGAGTGTAAATCGGCATTGCGCGTTTTGAATTGAATCCGGATGCAATATCTGTGTTTCATCGTCAATGTGATGGTCGAAGGGTAACTGTAAACCTGCAGTTGTGCATCGGATTCTAGCACTGAGCCCCCCAAGAAAGAGACAAAGAAAGACTCCCCGAAACTTTACCCTCGTCAATATAAACCGGCATTGCGAATTTTGTATTCAATCCGGATGCAATTTCCGTCTTTTTGTCGTCAATGTGATGGTCGAAGGGTAACAGTAAACCAGCTGTGGTGCATCGGGGTCTAACACTGGACCTCCAGGGAAGAGGTAAAGTACATACTCTTCGAAACGGTACTCCTGTGGACAGAAATCGGCATGTGAATTGTGTATTGAATCCGGATGCAATTTCTGTGTTTCATCGTCAATGTGATGGTCGATGGGTAACAGTAAACCTAGTCTGGTGCATCGGAGTCTAACACTGGGCCCCCAGGGAAGAGCCAAAGTACATACTCTTCGAAACGGTATTCCTGTGGACAGAAACCGGCATTGTGAATTTTGTATTGAATCCGGATGCTATATCTGTGTTTCATCGTCAATGTGATGGTTGAAGGGTAACAGTAAAACTGCTGTGGTGCATCGGAGTATAACACTGACCCCAGGGAAGAGCCAAAAAACAGACTCCCCGAAACGTGACTCTCGTCAATATAAATCGGCATTGCGAATTTTGCATTGAATCCGGATACAATATCTCTGTCTAATCGTCAATGTGATGGTCTAAGGGTAACAGTAAACCTGCTGTGGTGCATGGGAGTCTAACACTGACCCCCAGGGAAGAGCCAAAAAAAAGACTCCCCGAAACGTTACGCTCGTCAATATAAATCGGCATTGCGAATTTTGAATTGAATTCGGATGCAATTTCTGTGTTTCATCGTCAATGTGATGGTCGAAGGGTAACAGTTAAACTGCTGTGGTGCATCGGAGTATAACACTGACCCCCAGGGAAGAGCCAAAAAACAGACTCCCCGAAACGTTACTCTCGGCAATATAAATCGGCATTGCGAATTTTGCACTGAATCCGGATACAATATCTCTGTCTAATCGTCTATGTGATGGTCGAAGGGTAACAGTAAACCTGCTCTGGTGCATCGGAGTCTAACACTGGGCCCCCAGGGAAGAGGCAAAGTACATACTCTTCGAAACGGTACTCCTGTTTACAGAAATCGGCATTGTGAATTTTGTATTGATTCCCGATGCAATTTCTGTGTTTCGTCGTCAATGTGATGGTCGAAGGGTAACAGTAAACCTCCGGTCGTGCATCCGAGTCTAACACTAAAGCCCTAGGGAAGAGCCAAAAAACAGACTCCCCAAAACGTTACTATCGTCAATATAAATCGGCATTGCGAATTTTGTATTGTTCCGGATGCAATTCCTGTGTTTCATCGTCTACGTCATGGCCGAAGGGTAACAGTAAACCTGCGGTTGTGGATCGGAGTCTAACACTGAGCCCCCAGGGAAGAGCCAAAGACAGACTCCCCGAAACGTTAATCTCGTCAATATAAATCGGCATTCCGAATTTTGTATTGAATCCGGATACAATATATGTATTTCATAGTCAATTTGATGGTCGAAGGGTAACAGTAAACCTGCTGTGGTGCATCGGAGTCTAACACTAGACCTCCAGGGAAGAGCCAAAGTTCATACTCTTTCCTTTTGACAGAAGTCGGCATCGTGATATTTGTATTGATTCCCGGTCCAATTTCTGTGTTTCATTGTCATTGTGATGGTAGAAGGGTTACAGTTAACCTGCTGTGGTGCATCGGGGTCTAACACTGAGCCCCCAGGAAGGAGCCCGAAACGTTACTCTCGTCAATATAAATCTGCATTGCAAATTTTGTATTGAATCCGGACGCAATTTCTGTGTTTCATCGTCAATGTGATGGTCGAAGGGTAACAGTAAACCTGCAGTTGTGCATCGTAGTCTAGCACTGAGCCCCCCAGGAAAGAGCCAAAAAAAGACTCCCCGAAACTTTACTCTCGTCAATATAAATCGGCATTGCGAATTTTGTATTTAATCCGAATGCAACTTCTGTGTTTCATCGTCAATGTGATGGTTGAAGGGTAACAGTAAACCTCCTGTGGTGCATCGGAGTCTAGCACTGAGCGCCCAGGAAAGAGCCAAAAAACAGCCTCCCCGAAACGTTACTCTCGTCAATATAAACAGGCATTGCGAATTTTGCATTCAATCCGGATGCAATTTCTGTGTTTCATCGCCAATGTGATGTGTCGAAGGGTTACAGTGAACTTGCTGTGGAGCATCGGAGTCTAACACTGGGCCCCAGAGAAGAGCCAATGTTCATACTCTTCGAAACGGTACTCCTGTGGACAGATATCAGCATTGAGATTTTGTATTGAATCCGGATGCAATTTCTGTGTTTCATCGTCAATGTGATGGTCGAAGGGATACAGTAAACCTGCTGTGGTGTATCGGAGACAACAATGACCCCCCCAGGGAAGAGCCAAAAAACAGAATCCACGAAACGTTACTCTCGTCAATATAAATCGGCATTGCGAATTTTGTATTGAATCCGGATGCAATTTCTGTGTTTCATCGTAAATGTAATGGTCGAAGCTTTACAGTAACCCTGCTGTGGTGCATCGGAGTCTAACAATGAGCCTTCAGGGAAGAGCCAAAAAACAGTCTCCCCGAAACGTTACTCTCGTCTATATAAATCGGCATTACGAATTTCGTATTCTATCCGGATGCAATTTCTGTGTTTCATCGTCAATGTGATGGTCGAAGGGTAACAGTAAACCTGCTGTGGTGCATCGGGGTCTAACACTGGACCTCCAGGGAAGAGCCAAAGTTCATACTCTTCGAAACGGTACTCCTGTGGACATAAGTCGGCATTGTGAATTTTGTATTGAATCCGGATGCAATTTCTGTGTTTCATCGTCAATGTGATGGTCGAAGGGTAACAGTAAACCTGGTGTGGTGCATCGGAGTCTAACACTGGGCCCCCAGGGAAAAGCCAAAGTACATACTCTTCGAAACGGTACTCCTGTGGACAGAAATCGGCATTGTGAATTTTGTATTGAATCCGGATGCAATTTCTGTGTTTCATCGTCAATGTGATAGTCGAACGGATACAGTTAACCTGCTGAGGTGCATCGGAGTCTAACACTCAGCCCCCAGGAAAGAGACAAAAAACAGAATCCCCGAAACGTTACTCTCGTCAATATAAATCGGCATTGCGATTTTTGTATTGAATCCGGATGCAATTTCTGTGTTTGATCGTCAATGTAATGGTCGAAGCTTAACAGTAAACCTGCTGTGGTGCATCGGAGTCAACACTGAGCCCTCAGGGAAGAGCCAAAAGACAGACTCCCCGAAACGTTACTCTCGTCAATATAAACCGGCATTGCGAATTTGGTATTGAATCCGGATGCAATTTCTGTGTTTCATCGTCAATGTGATGGTCGAAGGGTTACAGTAAACCTGGTGTGGTGCATCGGAATCAACACTGAGCCCCCAGGGAAAAGCCAAAAAACAGACTCCCCAAAACGTTACTCTACTCTATATAAATCGGCATTGCGAATTTTGTTTTCAATCCGGATGCAATTTCTGTGTTTCATCCTCAATGTGATGGTAGAAGGGTAATAGTAAACCTGCTGTGGTGCATCGGAGTCTAACACTAGACCTCCAGCGAAGAGCCAAAGTTCATACTCTTCGAAACGGTACGCCTGTGGACATAAGTCGGCATTGTGAATTTTGTATTGAATCCGGATGCAATTTCTGTTATTCATCGTCAATGTGATGGTCGAAGGGTAACAGTAAACCTGGTGTGGTGCATCGGAGTCTAACACTGGGCCCCCAGGGAAAAGCCAAAGTACATACTCTTCGAAACGGTACTCCTGTGGACAGAAATCGGCATTGTGATTTTTGTATTGAATCCGGGTGCTATTTCTGTGTTTCATCGTCAATGTGATTGTCGAAGGGATGCAGTTAAACTGCTGTGGTTCATCGGAGTTAACACTGAGCCCCCAGGAAAGAGCCAAAAGAAAGTCTCCCCAAAACGTTACACTCGTCAATATAAACCGGCATTGTGAATTTTGTATTGAGTCCGATTGATATTTCTGTGTTTCATCCTAAATGTGATGGTCGAAGGATAACAGCGAAACCTGCTGTGGTGCATCGGACTCTAGCACTGAGCCCCCAGGAAAGAGCCAAAAAAATAAATTCCCCGAAACGTTACTCTCGTCAATATAAATTGGCATTGCGAATTTTGTATTGAATCCGAAAAGCAATTTCTGTGTTTCATCGTCAATGTGATGGTCGAAGGGTTACAGTAAACCAGCTGTGGTGCATCGGAGTAACCACTGAGCCTCCAGGGAAGAGCCAAAAATCAGACTCCCCGAAACATTACTCTCGTCAATATAAATCGGCATTGTGAATTTTGTATTCAATCTGGATGCAATTTATGTGTTTCATCGTCAATGTAATGGTCGAAGGGTAACAGTAAACCTGCTGTGGTGCATCGGAGTCTAACACTGGACCTCCAGGGAAGAGCCAAAGTACATACTCTACGAAACAGGACAACTGTGGTCAGAAATCGTCATTGTGAATTTTGTATTGAATCCGGATGCAATTCCTGTGTTTCATCGTCATTGTGATGGTCGAAGGGATACAGTAAACCTGCTGTTGTGCATCGGAGTCTGACACTGACCCCCTGGTAAGAGCCAAAAAACAGAGTCCCCGAAACGTTACTCTCGTCAATATAAACCGGCATTGCGAATTTTGTATTGAATCCGGATGCAATTTCTGTGTTTCATCGTCAATGTGATGGTCGAAGGGTTACAGTAAACCTGCTGTGATGCATCGGAATCAACACTAAGCCACCAGGAAAAAGCCAAAAGCAGACTCCCCGAAACGTTACTCTACTTTATATAAATCGGCATTGCGAAATTTGTATTCAATCCGGATGCAATTTCTGTGTTTCATCGTCAATGTGATGGTCGAAGGGTAATAGTAAACCTGCTGTGGTGCATCGGAGTCTAACACTGGACCTCCAGGGAAGAGCCAAAGTTCATTCTCTTCCAAACGGTACTCCTGTGGACATAAGTCGGCATTGTGAATTTTGTGTTGATTCCCGATGCAATTTCTGTGTTAAATCGTCAATGTGATGGTCGAAGGGTAACAGTAAACCTGCTGTGGTGCATCGGAGTCTAACACTGGGCCCCCAGGGAAGAGCCAAAGTACATACTCTTCGAAACGGTATTCCTGTGGACAGAAATCGGCTTGTGTATTTTGTATTGAATCCGGATGCAATTTCTGTGTTTCATCGTCAATGTGATTGTCGAAGGGATGCAGTTAACCTTCTGTGGTGCATCGGAGTTACCACTGAGCCCCCAGGAAAGAGCAAAAAAAAGACTCCCCGAAACGTTACTCTCGTCAATATAAAGCGGCATTGTGAATTTTGTATTGAATCCGGATGCTATTTCTGTGTTTCATCCTCAATGTGATGGTCGAAGGGTAACACCGAAACCTGCTGTGGTGCATCGGACTCTAGCACTTAGCCCCCAGGAAGGAGCCAAAAAAAAGACTCCCCGAAACGTTACTCTCGTCAATATAAATCGGCATTGCGAATTTTGTATTGAATCCGGATGCAATTTCTGTGTTTCATCGTCAATTTGATGGTCGAAGGGATACAGTAAACCTGCTGTGGTGCATCGCAGTCTTACACTGAGCCCCCAGGGATGAGCCAAATTTCAGACTCCCCGAAACGTTACTCTCGTCAATATAAACCGGTATTGCGAATTTTGTATTTAATCCGTATGCAAATTCTGTGTTTCATCGTCAATGTGATGGTCGAAGGGTAACAGTAATCCTGCTGTGGTGCGTCGGAGTCTAACACCGAGCCCCCAGGGAATAGCCAAAAAACAGGTTCCCCGAAACGTTACTCTCGTCAATATAAATTGACATTGCGAATTTTGTATTGAATCCGGACGAAATTTCTGTGTTTCATCGTCAATGAGATGATCGAAGTGTTACAGTAAACCAGCTGAGGTGCATCGGAGTAAACATTGAGCCCCCAGGGAAAAGCCAAAAAACAGACTCCCCGATACATTACTCTCGTCAATATAAATCGGCATTGTGAATTTTGTATTCAATCCGGATGCAATTTTTGTGTTTCATCGTCAATGTGATGGTCTGAGGGTAACAGTAAACCTGCTGTGGTGCATCGGAGTCTAACACTGGGCCCACAGGGAAGAACCAAAGTACATACTCTTCGAAACAGTACAACTGTGGACAGAAATCGACATTCTGAATTTTGTATTGAATCCGGATGCAATTTCTGTAATTCATCGTCAATGTGATGGTTGAAGGGATACAGTAAACCTGCGGTGGTGCATTGGAGTCTAGCAGTGAGCCCCCAGGGAAGAGCCAAAATACAGACTCCCCGAAATGTTACTCTCGTCAAAATAAACCGGCATTGCGAATTTTGTATTTAATCCGGATGCAATTTCTGTTTTTCACCGTCAATGTGATGGTCGAAGGGTAACAGTGAACTTGCTGTGGTGCATCGGAGTCTAACACTGGCCCCAGGGAAGAGCCAAAGTACATACTCTTCGAAACGATACTCCTGTGGACAGAAATCGGCATTGAGAATTTTGTATTGAATCCGGATGCAATATCTGTGTTTCATTGTCAATGTGATGGTCGAAGGGATACAGTAAACCTGCTGTGGTGCATCGGAGTCTAACACTGGGCCCCCAGGTAAGAGCAAAAAAACAGACTCCACGAAACGTTACTCTCGTCAATATAAATCGGCATTGCGAATTTTGTATTGAATCCGGATGCTATTTCTGTGTTTCATCCTCGATGTGATGGTCGAAGGGTAACACCGAAACCTGCTGTGGTGCAACGGACTCTAGCACTGAGCCCCCAGGAATGAGCCAAAAAAAAGACTCCCCGAAACATTACTCTCGTCAATATAAATCGGCATTGCGAATTTTGTATTGAATCCGGATGCAATTTCTGTGTTTCATCGTCAATGTGATGGTCGAAGGGATACAGTAAACCTGCTGTGGTGCATCGCAGTCTTACACTGAGCCCCCAGGGAAGAGCCAAATTTCAGACTCCCCGAAACGTTACTCTCGTCAATATAAACCGGTATTGCGAGTTTTGTATTTAATCCGGATGCAATTTCTGTGTTTCATCGTCAATGTGATGGTCGAAGGGTAACAGTAAACCTGCTGTGGTGCATCGGAGTCTAACACTGGGCCTCCAGGGAAGAGCCAAAGTTCATACTCTTCGAAACGGTACTCCTGTGTACAGAAGTCGGCATTGTGTATTTTGTATTGATTCCTGATGCAATTTCTGTGTTTCATCGTCAATGTGATGGTCGAAGGGTAACAGTAGTCCTGCTGTGGTGCGTCGGAGTCTAACACCGAGCCCCCAGGGAATAGCCAAAAAACAGATTCCCCGAAACGTTACTCTCGTCAATATAAATTGGCATTGCGAATTTTGTATTGAATCCGGACGCAATTTCAGTGTTTCATCGTCAGTGTGATGATCGAAGTGTTACAGTAAACCAGCTGTGGTGCACCGGAGTAAACACTGAGCCCCCAGGGAAGAGCCAAAAAACAGACTCCCCGAAACATTACACTCGTCAATATAAATCGGCATTGTGAATTTTGTATTCAATCCGGATGCAATTTCTGTGTTTCATCGTCAATGTGATGGTCGAAGGATGACAGTAAACCTGCTGTGGTGCATCGGAGCCTAACACTGGACCTCCAGGGTACAGCCAAAGTTCATACTCTTCGAAACGGTACTCCTGTGGACAGAAGTCGGCATTGTGAATTTTTTATTGAGTCCCGATGCTTTTTCTGTGTTTCATCGTCAATGTGATGGTCTGAGGGTAACAGTAAACCTGCTGTGGTGCATCGGAGTCTAACACTGGGCCCACAGGGAGGAGCCAAAGTACATACTCTTTGAAACGATACTCCAGTGGACAGAAATCGGCATTGAGAATTTTGTATTGAATCCAGATGCAATATCTGTATTTCATTGTCAATGTGATGGTCGAAGGGTAACAGTAATCCTGCTGTGGTGCGTCGGAGTCTAACACCGAGCCCCCAGGGAATAGCCAAAAAACAGGTTCCCCGAAACGTTACTCTCGTCAATATAAATTGACATTGCGAATTTTGTATTGAATCCGGACGAAATTTCTGTGTTTCATCGTCAATGTGATGATCGAAGTGTTACAGTAAACCAGCTGAGGTGCATCGGAGTAAACATTGAGCCCCCAGGGAAGAGCCAAAAAACAGACTCCCCGAAACATTACTCTCGTCAATATAAATCGGCATTGTGAATTTTGTATTCAATCCGGATGCAATTTCTGTGTTTCATCGTCAATGTGATGGTCGAAGGATGACAGTAAACCTGCTGTGGTGCATCGGAGCCTAACACTGGACCTCCAGGGTACAGCCAAAGTTCATACTCTTCGAAACGGTACTCCTGTGGACAGAAGTCGGCATTGTGAATTTTTTATTGAGTCCCGATGCTTTTTCTGTGTTTCATCGTCAATGTGATGGTCTGAGGGTAACAGTAAACCTGCTGTGGTGCATCGGAGTCTAACACTGGGCCCACAGGGAGGAGCCGAAGTACATACTCTTCGAAACAGTACACCTGTGGACAGAAATCTGCATTCAGAATTTTGTATTGAATCCGGATGCAATTTCTGTAATTCATCGTCAATGTGATGGTCGAAGGGATACAGTAAACCTGCTGTGGTGCATTGGAATCTAACACTGAGCCCCCAGGGAAGAGCCAAAATACAGACTCCCCGAAATGTTACTCTCGTCAATATAAACCGGCATTGCGAATTTTGTATTTAATCCGGATGCAATTTCTGTGTTTCACCGTCAATGTCATGGTCGAAGGGTAACAGTGATCTTGCTGTGGTGCATCGGAGTCTAACACTGGCCCCAGGGAAGAGCCAAAGTACATACTCTTTGAAACGATACTCCAGTGGACAGAAATCGGCATTGAGAATTTTGTATTGAATCCAGATGCAATATCTGTGTTTCATTGTCAATGTGATGGTCGAAGGGTAACAGTAAACCTGCTGTGGTGCATCGGAGTCTAACACTGGGCCCCCAGGGAAGAGTCATAGTGCATTCTCTTCGATACAGTACTCCTGTGGACAGAAATCGGCATTGTGAATTTTGTATTGAATCCCGATGCAATTTCTGTGTTTCATCGTCAATGTGATGGTCGAAGTGATACAGTTAACCTGCTGTGGTGCATCGGAGTCTAACACTGAGCCCCCAGGAAAAAGCCAAAGAACAGTCTCCCCGAAAAGTTACTCTCGTCAATATAAATCGGCATTGCGAATTTATACTGAATCTGGATGCAATTTTTGTGTTTCATCCTCAATGTGATGGTCGAAGCTTAACAGTAAACCTGCTGTGGTGCATCGGAGTCTAACACTGAGCCATCAGGGAAGAGCCAAAGAACAGTCTCCCCGAAACGTTACTCTCGTCAATATAAATCGGCATTGCGAATTTTGTATTGAATCCGGATGCAATATCTGTGTTTCATCGTCAATGTGATGGTCGAAGTGTTACAGTAAACCAGCTGTGGTGCATCGGAGTAAACACTGAGCCCCCAGGGAACAGCCAAAAAACAGACTCCCCGAAACATTACTCTCGTCAACATAAATCGGCATTGTGAATTTTGTATTCAATCCGGATGCAATTTCTGTGTTTCATCGTCAATGTGATGGTCGAAGGGTGACAGTAAACCTGCTGTGGTGCATCGGAGCCTAACACTGGACCTCCAGGGTAGAGCCAAAATTCATACTCTTCGAAACGGTACTCCTGTGGACAGAAGTCGGCATTGTGAATTTTTTATTGATTCCCGATGCTTTTTCTGTGTTTCATCGTCAATGTGATGGTCTGAGGGTAACAGTGAACCTGCTGTGGTGCATCGGAGTCTAACACTGGGCCCCCAGGTAAGAGCAAAAAAACAGTCTATAAAGGCACATTTGCATGCCGAGCGTGAGTTTCCGCGGAAACGCGAAATATTAATTAAATAAATAATCAGTGACAAATAAATAAAGCCTATGGCACACAACTGCAGCGCTGTGTCGCTGATAAAACAAAAGCACAATTACGTTACTCTTATGTTTAATTAAGAAAGGGGGAGAGCTCTGGTTGAAGTGGTGCGAGAAGCATGTATTTTATTTTATTGTCTGGCACACCGCCATATTTCATGTTAGAGAAGAATACTGCGAGTTGCAACCAGACTAGGCACTCGATTCTGTAAAGAATTTATATTTATAAAAGTAAGTAGGATTATGAACTGTAGGCTTATTCATTGAATATATCTGATTTAACTAACTGTGTAACTTTTTTATGTTTAGTAGACAGACACCTCTGTACGACGTATTGACATGGCTGGCAAATTATTCTAATATTGAGATTTAGATTTGAGTCCGCACCTACCGCAGCAGTCTTTGGAAACGATTTATTTACGAAGTCCGATTATTTCAGTTTTATTTCACGGTCAACTACGAGTAACATTGCCTTTACGAAAAAGCCATTGTCAAGCGTCTGATACCGAATAATTAAACGTCCACGTTCCAGATAAGCAAATATCAATTACAATTACAAACACCATCATACAGATAGAATAATTAATATATTATTATTTTTAATTTATTTTATATTGGCGACCGTGACAGGACTTGTTATTTTGTCATTTGTTACATTGTTCTCTTTGTTTCATGTAAAAAATCAACTTTCTGGACCTGGACGTCAATGTATGAGAGATAACAAAATTGGAAGATATTTTCAAATTCTGAAATTTTGCCGGAAGACGCAAAGAAGCTTCCAGCAAAATAAGGTAAGACGCAGCATCTTTGCATTAGCAGGCTTGACCAGACGTATAATTCAGTGTATTAGCTTTTCAGTAAATTCTGTAGTGTTTCTTTTCCGCATAACAGTTTCAGTGATAAATTTCGTTCTCAGTACTTTTCCCTAAACAATAACGTATGCAACAATACCAATACACGAGTGTACAATATGGCCGACTTCTGTACGATATCATGTAACATGGCCAGCAGCCATTACCAATAATCTCAAATTCAGTTTATATTTTTAAATTAACAGACAGCCATTGTTGCTACGAGCGATTCATGCTCAACTACATTTTATTTTAAAATCAGTGTCAAAAATTTTCTTGAAACATATATCACGTGTGGCATGGTAATAACTAGAAAACAATACGCAAAAATGGAACAGCAAGGACGTACTATTCAGACGCAATCCGACTCGGACGTGAGACAAGTGTTAGAAAATGACTTTACGACAGCAACCGGTAGTGACGATTCATCAAACATTGACGCAAGTGTTGACGAAAATTTTGACAATAGGCCGTCCACCACAAAAATTTCAAAGTCTCAATCAGAGCCCATGTTAATGCATGACGTCACGTCTAATGACGCGGCGGGGGCAGAGACCTTGCAAACGGTAAACATTGCCGACATGTTACAAATGCTAATGAAACAAAACGCAGAAAATATGGCAACCTTAAAGACACAAAATGAACAGTTAAAGACACAAAATGACGCAATTAAATCTGACCTCATAGCACTCAAGACAGGTAATGACACTTTATGTAAACGTGTGGAACTTATAGACGCCACACTGACCAAACAGATGACTGAACTCAGTACTAAATTTTCCCAGCTTAATACGAGACAAGAAAAGACTACAACTGACGTAGCACTTTTACAGACACAAGTAAAAAACCTTAATGTCACGTGTGATGTTCTTACTGAACAAATTCAAACATATCCTTCAGTACATGACAACCTTGAAAAACGAATTACTGACGTACAGAATAAATTTGACAATGTTGAACAACACCTGACTGACATCTTACAATCTGATGCCACAGCTCATTTTCAAAATATTAATAAGGAATTTAATGATTGGGTAGTGAACAAAGACAAACATTTTGATACATGCTTACGTGAAAATTTACCAACAATTGTGCACGACTCCGTAGCGCAATACATTACTAATAACAAACAGCTGATCAGTGACGCTGTACAATCCGTCACTGCACCCATGAGACAATTCACCGATCGACCACAGTCTGAATGTAACGAAAATATCAGTCAAAATGCACAGTTCAGGAACCAATATACATTCGAGTATGACACACACATACCGCACACGACAAACACACAAGAACATAACACACCACGACTACAACACATACCACGATGTGCAAACACAAACACAAGCTATTATCATGGTAAACCACAGCAACATTATCGTAATTACTCGCCAGCTGAACATACCAGTAATTACAGTGGAATAAATCCATATCACAATACGAAGGAAGAAGAAAGCTTAATGAAACACAGGCAATTTCAGATTTTTATCCCAGAAAAACGAACCATTCATCCGGTGATTTTTCTTAAATCCTTTAGTAACGCATTTCCACGCACTTGGAGTGACCGGAAAAAGATTTCATATATTGTCGGCTACATCCAAGGCGATGCAGCTGTCTGGGCATACAGTCAAGCTGACGTATGTACCACGTACAGTGAGTTTGAGCGTGCTTTTCTGAACAAATTCTGGTCGCAATCCGTCCAGGAGCGACTCAGAAGACAAATTTTAGAACCTGAAACTTTTAACAGTAAAAATGGTAACTTACGCAGATATTTTGAAAAATACTTGAACATGGGACACTTTTTAGACGAACCAGTCGCAACGCGTGATATACTCCGTGCGTTGAAGGCCAAATTGCCTTTCAACATTAAAGAAAAACTTCTACATATCCCGGATGACGATTCAGATTATTTTTTAACAGCTTTAGATTCGGTTGACATGTTACTTGAAGACCAGCGCTTCGCGCGGCAAAACAGCAGCCACAATGTTTACACTAGTGGTATGCAAAACATGCAGGCTTGCCAACACAATTCTGGCGCGTCCACAGTTGGATACGCGGTACAACAAAAACAGCAAACTCACATGCCGTCTCAGTACGGAAATCAAAATCAACACGCGTATTCCAATACAAACAATAGTTACAACAGTAATAACACTTCATGCGGCAATCCATACAAAAGGCACCGCGGTAATAACTACAACGGTAACAACGGATACAAAGGCAACAACAAAAACACAAACAGAAATAGAAATAATAACAACTACGAGCCAAGACAGCATCAAGGTTGGACTCGTAACGATCAGTACTTTCATTCAAACTCTGCTTTACCACAGCAGACACCAGGACAAAATTGGAGCATACCTTACGACCGACAGGTAAGTTATAATGCGCAACAGCAACAACAACCGCAAAAGTTTGGAGATCATAATAGGCAATATCCGAATGTGAATATAATAGAAATGACACCTGATGCACAACCTCAATCTGTGTCAGTACCTAGTACAAATGCTAATCCAACAAACTAGAAACAGTCACTACTATGCCCCAGGTCGTGGCTGAAGAATTGTTGGGGGGCGACTTCAATGTTAATCAGTTATTTGACACCACACTTGAACAACAGAATAATGATATGCCGAATAATTCTAAACAAAAATTACCTGTTTTATTTATAAGATACAACCACAATGAGAATATATCAGATGAACTTTTGCAAGACAGTACACAATGTTGTTCAAACACAAATGAAATTGTTTTAGCATCTACTACTGGAGTAGTAGGTGGGATTCCAACTACTATTATCCTAGATACAGGTGCAGCTGTGAGCGTTTTGTCTTTTAATTTCTATAAAAAGATGTGTGAATTGGAACCTGTGCCTGAGTTTCCTGCCCAAAACTGTAAAATAACTACTGCACTAGGTAATAAGTCATGTAGGGTTACGAAGCAAGTTTTTGTAAACGTTAAAATAGGTAATGGAACCGTACAATGGCCATTCCTGGTTGTACAAAACCTTGTGACAAATTGCATATTAGGAATAGATATTATGAGCGAGAAGGACTGCATTATAGACTTCTCCAAAGGTAAATGTATTTTAAATGATAAAAGCAGGGTAATTATTATTGATTTGGACAGGAGAACTCTAAAGCATGACAAACACTGTACAGGGTACAAGGTTCAGTTAGTACTTGACAAAGACATTCAAGACATGCAAACACACTCATCTGACACAGAGCTAATAGACTTGAAAACATTGCTTGATCATAAGATAAGTGAAGCTACAGCTCTCAGTGTACATGAACGTATAAAACTACAGGAAGTGTTATCCAAATATTTACAAGTTTTTACCAAACGATTGGGTGTTATCAACACATATGTGTACAAGATTGAAGTTAAGCCTCACAAGATCTTCTACCATAAGACATATAACGTACCGTTATCTCAACGACCTGCTGTGTGGCAAGAATTAAAACAAATGTTAGAATGGAAGGTCATTGAACCATCCACCTCACCTTATTGTAGTCCTCTACTTGTTGTCAAAAAATCGAATGGAAGCATTAGGTTAGTGTTAGACGCACGAGCAATTAATGAAATAATTTTACCGGTTCACACAAAACCCGAAAATTTAGAAGAGCAATTACAGAAATTTCTAGATGCAAAATATTTTTCCACAATAGATCTCGCTAATTCGTTTTGGCAGGTGGGTATCACTCCTGATTCACGGAAATATATTGCATTTATGTTCGGGGGGCGAACCTATCAGTTTTGTGTTCTACCCTTCGGACTGAATGTCAGCTCTGGGGTATTCATTACAGCCCTGGATACCGTGCTTGGCGACGATTTAGTTGAGACAGTCACACACTATGTAGATGATATACTGATAGCTACACAGTCTTGGAATGAACACGTTGACACACTTCAAAGAATTTTAGAAAAATTTGCACAAGCTGGAGTCACAGCCAACCTAAGAAAATCAAAATTTGGTTGCAGTGAGATGAAATATTTAGGACATATCATTAATTCACAGGGCATACGTCCTGATCCCAGTAAATTAGATGCTATCAGAAACTTTCTTAGCCCTCGAACTAAAAAGCAGTTAAAATCATTCCTTGGGCTATGTTCATTTTTTAGACGTTTTTTGCCACAACCACTTTTGAACAGTAAACATCTGCTAAATCTACTCAGAAAGAATCAAGTTTGGATCTGGTCGGAACGGTGCCAGAATGACTTTAATACAATTAAACATGCTTTAGTGGGTGCAAACTTATTGAGCCATCCAGATTTAAATTTAGATTTTTGTATGACTTGTGACGCTTCACGAACTGGCTTGGGATGTTGCTTATTTCAAGTTGTAAGGAATAAAGAAAAGGAACAGATAAGAATTATTGGGTTTGCAAGTCGTACTTTAACTGAATGTGAGCGTACATACTCCACTACTGAGTTAGAAACACTTTCCATAGTATGGGCATTCAAGAAATTCAATTATTATTTATTTGGAAAACATACAGTAATTTACACCGATCACCAGGCCCTGACATTTTTGTTAACTTGTAAACTTGTACATCCTAGACTATCACGATGGGCAGTTACACTTCAGAACTACTCGTTTGAAATTAAGTACATAAGAGGTAAGGACAACACCATTGCAGACACTTTGTCTAGACTTCCACAAGGTATGAATGATACCAACAGTGACTTAGAAAATATAAATGACTACAGGATTCTCTTAATGCAAGACAAGCAGTATCACCAATATTATATTGATATGTGCAGAAACATGGCTGAATTACAAAAATCTGATCCTCACTGGTATAAGATAATAACATTACTGGTAGAAAAACACAATCATCCTTTGACTAAGTATTACAAGTTACACAATGATGTGCTATTTTATCGACGACATCCTAATGCTACTAACTGGTGTGTATGCATTCCCAAAGAGTCTGAACGTAATTTAATTTGGCACACACACTTAGTTTGGGGTCATTATGGGACAAAAAAGTGTTTAGCAAAGCTCAGCACATACTGTTATTTTAGCAATATGAGAAGAAAAATTTACAGGGAACTGAAAACATGTGTCATATGTCAAAAATCAAAACCTCAGAATTTATCCACAAAAACAGATTTACATTCTATTTTACCCAGTAAACCCCTGGAAATTCTGTGTACTGACATCAGTGGACCGCATCCAGCAAGCTCTGGAGGCGTCAAATATATCTTAGCTTTTTACGATATATTTTCTAAACATGTAAAACTTTATGCTTTAAAATCAGCCACTGCAAGTGCTATAATACGAAGATTCTCAAGTGATTACCTGACGCACGTGGGAAAACCTAAAGCAATTCTGTCAGATAATGCAGCATACTACTCTGGGTACAAATGGAGAAATTTCTTGAAGGACAATAACATCAAAAGTATATTTATTTCGAGGTTTAGCCCACAATGTAACGCGACTGAGAGACTTTTCCGAGAATTAAATCGATTCATGAGGACCTATATTTCATCAAAACATACTAATTGGGTGTCCTACCTAAGTCTTTTCGAAGACGTACACAATAACTTAAATATTTACGATACAAATTACACACCTAACGAGATCATGTTCAATTGCAAACAGAACGATCAGTGAATAGAACCATTACCTAAGTTGTCAGACAAGGAAATCACACCTGAACAGAAAATAAAAGAAGTATTGACTACATTGACACATCACGCACAAATACGAAACAAACATCACAGAAACATAATAAAAAGAAAACAAAAATTCGAGGTAGGAATGCTTGTACTACTTCGTACTCATCATAAATCTGTAGCACTCAAACGACGCAACGCTAAGTGGCGCCTGCTATATGAAGGACCTTATATAATTGTTAACATACCGCATCCTGGTGCGTATCTGTTACAACATCCTAGAACTAACAAAATTATTGGGCTATACGCACACCGAGATCTTAGAGCATTTCATGCTGAATAATGTCAAGGTCATACTCATCAAAATATTGCTAAGCAACTCGAAAAACTCTGTTGTTACAGCACAGATAATAAGTAGTATAGAAATTTTCATTTCAGCGGTTCCAGTGACGCAGTTGAAGACAGAAGAACTCTTCTTTCAACGCACGGCACCACCTGAAGGACGGAATATTAAAGTAAAATTTATGATTACGTAGCAGTGGATGACATAGTAATTTTTCACTGAACATTTGTTACTGAAGGTACCACTGACTTGGTGTGACACCTGACGAACTGACAGACGTCACCTGTGAAGCGATCTTTTACTTTGAGAAATAGATTAGACGCACATCTCTCAACACGAAAAGCATCTATCAGTAGTCAAGGCCACACAGACACTCTACACACGCGCACAAAACGCGAGGAATCGAACATTTTCTCTCTCTTACTATTTTGAATATTATTGAGTAGTGAAAAGGCCTGGTCTTGTCTACTGATGTAATGAATGTTGTGTCTAACCAATCTTAATTTCAGATGACATCACAAAAAACATCGATAATATCCCAGAAAAACCGCTAAAGAGGATGTAAATATCGACAATTCATGTAATCAAACGTGACACAATGTAATAACCTATAGCTATGTAATGATGATGCAAACATGTTTATGTGCAACTGTATTATGTTTATGCTAAGAAAATATGTGACGTGTGTATGTATAATTACTTATTTTTTTAACTGATGTATCATGTAACTGTACTATGTAAAAAATTTGAACAAAACGAGTGCCAAAAAGACATTGCATAGTGAACCTCTGTTCACGGACATTAACGAACATTACTAACTCTGCAACTACGCAGAAACCTATGTGAAAGAAACGGTTAATGCCATTCATTATGCAGCGTATCTATGTAAACGCGATGAATGATTTCTTTGATTAATAACTACGAACATTTAGGTGAACTATATTCAGCGAAAAACTGAAAATGTGAAGTGCATAATTCATGCATCGTCTAGTGACATTACTACAGTACCTAATTTCAAGATGTTAACTGGATTAAATGGACACATAGTGCCTGTCCAGAAAACAACACGACGGGTGGAAGAATTTTGGTTGGAACTTCAGGGAATGAAATGTTCTCGAAATGTGACGGACACTCTTACCTGGACTGTCCAAGGATCGACGCCAGCTATGTGCCGTCTGAGGTTCTGCAACCAAGCTTCCACGGAATGTAAAAAAAAAAAAAAAAAAAAACGAACTGCACGTGGACCAATTACTCGACGGGTCACGTCTGATGTGTAATAAGCAATGCTTTTAGTCACAACGAACTGCATCACAACGACTATAATGGAGATGAGAAATGGACACGCTTATGTATTAATCACGTTGTTATACAACGATGTTTCTGTGATCAAAAAACTTTACCACGACGATACTAACCTGTAAAAAATTATTGTGCAGCGGATGAATATGAACTGTAATAACGACACGATGTGTATAGGTCAACGCACCTGAAACATACGGACATTTTTCTTTGGAGTATTTCAAAACAATACTATGTAACTAAGAACATTCAACAATCTAAGTTGTATTGTGTTATAACAAATATTGTAAATTTAAAACTAAGTTACCTGTCATAGAATGTAGTCTTCATATGTAATCCTGGTTGAATATTTTCTTTGTGCAACGACTGAGAAACGCGCGCACACGAACAATATGAACTCCAATACTGTGCCGCGTGATCTAACTGTACGACATAACGGCAGTCACACAGACGCTTCTGCGCATGCGCGCACTCTATCTGCCAACATAAGAACTTTTACGGCGCACCCGCGTCATTCAAATTTTGTATATAATGTGTATAATGTGTATAATGTAGGTCATGTAAATAGTTGTAGATAACTTAGATTTTCTTGTGCCTTTAGGTGAATTGCTCGCCTGCAGGTGTGTCCTTTCGCCTCGCAATTCAGGGGGCAATATAAAGGCACATTTGCATGCCGAGCGTGAGTTTCCACAGAAACGCGAAATATTAATTAAATAAATAATCAGTGACAAATAAATAAAGCCTATGGCACACAACTGCAGCGCTGTGTCGCTGATAAAACAAAAGCACAATTACGTTACTCTTATGTTTAATTAAGAAAGGGGGAGAGCTCTGGCTGAAGTGGTGCGAGAAGCACGTATTTTATTTTATTGTCTGGTACACTGCCATATTTCATGTTAGAGAAGAATACTGCGAGTTGCAACCAGACTAGGCACTCGATTCTGTAAAGAATTTATATTTATAAAAGTAAGTAGGATTATGAACTGTAGGCTTATTCATTGAATATATCTGATTTAACTAACTGTGTAACTTTTTTATGTTTAGTAGACAGACACCTCTGTACGACGTATTGACATGGCTGGCAAATTATTCTAATATTGAGATTTAGATTTGAGTCCGCACCTACCGCAGCAGTCTTTGGAAACGATTTATTTACGAAGGCCGATTATTTCAGTTTTATTTCACGGTCAACTACGAATAACATTGCCTTTACGAAAAAGCCATTGTCAAGCGTCTGATACCGAATAATTAAACGTCCACGTTCCAGATAAGCAAATATCAATTACAATTACAAACACCATCATACAGATAGAATAATTAATATATTATTATTTCTAATTAATTTTATAAGTCTCCCCGAAATGTTACTATCGTCAATATAAATCGGCATTGAGAATTTTGTATTGAATCCGGATGCAATTTCTGTGTTTCATCGTCAATGTGATGGTCGAAGTGTAACAGTAAACCTGCTGTGGTTCATCGGTGTCTAACACTGGGTCTCCAGAGAAGAGCCAAAGTCCACCCTTCGACACGGTACTCCTGTGGACAGAAATCGGCATTGTGAATTTTGTATTGAATCCGGAAGCAATATCTGTATTTCATCGCCAATGTCATGGTCGAAGGGCAACAGTAAACGAGCTGTGGTGCATCGGAGACTAACACTGGGCCCCCAGGGAAGAGCCAAAAAACAGACACCCCGAGACATTATTCTCGTCAATATAAATCGCCATTGCGAATTTTGTATTGCATCCGATAGCAATTTCTGTGTTTCATCGTCAATGTGATGGTCGAAGAGTAATAGTAAACCTGCTGTGGTGCATCGCAGTCTAACACTCGGCCCCCAGGGAAGAGCCAAAAAACAGACTCGCCGAAACGTTGCTCTCGTCAATATAAATTGGCATTGTGAATTTTGTATTGAATCCGGATGCAATTTCTGTGTCTCATCGTAAATTTGATGGTCGAAGGGTAACAGTAAACCTGCAGCGGTGCATCGGAGTCTAACACTGGGCCCCCTGGGAAGAGCCAAAGAACATACTCTTCGAACGGTACTCCTGTGGACAGAAATCGGCATTGTGAATTTTGTATTGATTCCCGATGCAATTTCTCTGTTTCATCGTCAATGTGATTGTCGAGGGGTTACAGTAACCTGCTGTGGTGCATCGGAGTCAACACTGAGCACCCAGGAAAGAGCCAAAAAGCAGACTCCCCGAAACCTTACTCTCGTCAATAAAAATCGGCATTGCGAATTTTGTATTGAATCCGGATGCAATTTCTGTGTTCCATCGTCAATCGTCATCGTCGAAGGGTAACAGTAAACCTGCTGTGGTGCATCGGAATCTATCACTGGGACCCCAGGGAAGAGCCACAGTACATACTCTTCGAAACGGTACTACTGTGGACAGAAATCGGCATTGTGAATTTTGTATTGAATCCGGATGCATTTTCTTTCTTTCATCGTCAATGTGATGGTCGAAGGGAGACAGTAAACCTGCTGTGGTGCATCGGAGTGTAACACTGGGCCTCCAGGGAAGATCCGAAGTTCGTACTCTTCGAAACGGTGTTCCTGTGGACAGAAGTCGGCATTGTGAATTTTGTATTGATTCAGGATGCAATTTCATTGTTTCATCGTCAATGTGATGGTCGAAGGGTAACAGAAAACCTGCTGTGGTTAATCGGAGACTAACACTGAGCCCCCAGGGAATAGCCAAAAAACAGACTCCCCGAAACTTTACTCTCGTCAATATAAATCTGCATTTCGAATTTTGTATTCTCTCCAGACGTAATTTCTGTGTTTCATCGTAAATGTAATGGTCGAAGTGTAACAGTAAAGCTGTTGTGGTGCATCGGAGTCTAACAATGGGCCCCCAGGAAAGAGTCAAAGTACATACTCTTCGAAACGGTACTCCTGTGGACAGAAATCGGAATTGTAAATTTTGTATTGAATCCAGATGCAATTTCTGTAATTCATCGTCAATGTGATGGTCGATGGGATACAGTAAACCTGCTATTGTGCATCGGAGTCTAACACTGAGCCACCAGTTAAGGGCCAAAAAACTGACTCCCCGAAATGATACTCTCGTCAATATAAATCGCCATAGCGAATTTTGTATTGAATCCGGATGTAATTTCTGTGTTTCATCGTCAATGTGATGGTCGAAGGGAAACAGTAAACATGCTGTGGTGCATCGGAGTCTAACACTGGGTCTCCAGGGAAGAGCCAAAGAACATACTCTTCGAAACGGTACTCCTATGGACAGAAATCGGCATTGTGAATTTTGTATTGAATCCGGATGCTATTACTGTGTTTCATCGTCAATGTCATGGTCAAAAGGTAACAGTAAACCTGCTGTGGTGCATCGGTGTCTAACACTGGGCCCCCAGGGTAGAGCCAAAGTACTTACTCTTCGAAACGGTACTCCTGTGGACAGATATCGTCATTGTGAATTTTGTATTGAATCCGGATGCAATTTCTGTGTTTCATCTTCAATGTGATGGTCGAAAGGGTAACAGTAAGTCTGCTGTGGTGAATCGGAGTCTAACTCTGGGCCACCAGGGAAGAGCAAAAACGGACTCCCCGAAACGTTACTCTCTTCAATATAAATCGCCATTGCGAATGTTGTATTGAATCCGGATGCAATTTCTGTGTTTCATCGTCAATGTGATGGTCGAAAGGTAACAGTAAACCTGCTGTGGTGCAATAAACACTGAGCCCTCTGGGAAAAGCCAGAAGCAGACTCCCAGAAACGCTACTCTCGTCAATATAAATCGGCATTGCGAATTTTGTATTCAATCCGGATGCAATTTCTGTTTTTCATCGTCAATGTGATGTTCGAAAGGTAACAGTAAACCTGTTGTGGTGCATCGGAGTCTAACACTGGTCCCCCAGGGAAGAGCCAATGTACACACTCTTCTAAACTGTACTCCTGTAAACAGAAATCGGCATAGTGAATTTTGTATTGAATCCGGATGAATTTCTGTGTTTCATCGTCAATATGATGGTCGAAGGGTTATAGTAAACCAGCTGTGATGCATCGAACACTCAGCCCCCAGGTAACATACAAAAAACAGGCTCCCTGAAACGTTACTCCGGTCAATAGAAATAGGTATTGCGAATTTTGTATTGAAACCGGATGCAAATTCTATGTTTCATCGTCAGTGTGATGGTCGAAGGGTAACAGTAAACCTGCTGTGGTACATTGGAGTGTAAAACTGGGCCCCCAGGGAAGAGCAATAGTACATACTCTTGGAAACGGTACTCCTGTGGACAGAAAATCTGCTGTGGTGCATTGGAGTCTAACAAAGGGCCCCCAAGGAAGAGCCAAAGTACACACTCTTCGAAACGGTACTCCTGTGGACAAAAATCGGCAAGGGGAATTTTTGTATTGATCCGGATGCAATTTCTGTGTTTCATCGTCAATGTGATGGTCGAAGGGTAACAGTAAACCTGCCGTAGTGCATCGGAGTCTAACACTGGGCCCCCAGGGAATAGCCAAATTAGATACTCTTCGAAACGGTACTCCTGTGGACAGATATCGGCATTGTGAATTTTATATTGATCCAGATACAAATCTGTGTTTCATCGTCAATGTAATGGTCGAAGGGTAACAGTAAACCTGCTGTGGTGCATCGGAGTCTCACACTGGGCCCCCAGGGAAGAGCCAAAGTACATACTCTTCGAAACGGTACTCCTGTGGACAGAAATTGGCATTGTGAATTTTGTATTGATCCGGATACAAATCTGTGTTTCATCGTCAATGTGATGGTCGAAGGGTAACAGCAAACCTGCTATGGAGCATCAGAGTCTCACACTGAGCCCCCAGGGAAGACCCAAAAAACAGACTCCCCGTAACGTTACTCTCGTCAATATAAATCGGCATTGCGAATTTTCTATTGAAACCGGATGCAATTTCTGTGTTTCATCGTCAATGTAATGGTCGAAGGGTAACGGTAAACCTGCTGTGGTGCATCGGAGTCTAACACTGGGCCCCCAGGGATGTGCCAAAGTAGATACTCTTCGAAAAGGTACTCCTGTGGACAGAAATCGGCATTGTGAATCTTGTATTGATCCGCATGCAATTTCTGTGTTTCATCGTCAATGTTATGGTCGAAGGGTAACAGTAAACCTGCTGTGGTGCATTGGAGTCTCAAGCTGAGCCCCCAGGGTAGAGCCAAAGAACAGACCCCCCGAAACGTTACTCTCGTCAATATAAATCGGCATTGCGAAATTTGTATTGAAACCGGATGCAATTTCTGTGTTTCATCGTCAATGTGTTGGTCGAAGGGTAACAGTAAACCTGCTGTGGTGCATCGGTGTCTCACACAGAGCCCCTAGGGAAGAGCCAAAAACAGACTCCCGAAACGTTACTCTCGTCAATATAAATCGGCATTGCGAATTTTGTATTGAAACCGGATGCAATTTCTATGTTTCATCGTCAATGTGATGGTCGAAGGGTAACAGTAAACCTGCTGTGGTGCATCGGAGTCTAACACTGGGCTCCCAGGGAAGAGCCAAAGTACATACTCTTCGAATCGGAACTCCTGTGGACAGAAATCGGCATTGTGAATCTTGTATTGATCCGCATGCAATTTCTGTGTTTCATTGGCAATGTGATGGTTGAAGGGTAACAGTAAACTTGCTGTGGTGCATCGGAGTCTAACACTGGGCCCCCAGGGAAGAGCGAAAGTACATACTCTTCGAAACGGTTCTCCTGTGGACAGAAATCGGCATTGTGAATTTTGTATTGAAACCGGATGCAATTTCTGTGTTTCATCGTCAAAGTGATGGTCGAAGGGTAACAGTAAACCTGCTGTGGTGCATCGGCGTCTAACACTGGGACCCCAGGGCAGAGGCAAAAAATAGACTCCTCGAAACGTTACTCTCGTCAATATAAATCGGCATTGCGAATTTTGTATTGGAACCGGATGCAATTTCTGTGTTTCATCGTCAATGTGATGGTCGAATGGTAACAGTAAACCTGCTGTGGTGCATCGGAGTCTAACACTGGGCTCCCAGGGAAAAGCCCAAGTACATACTCTTCGAAACGGTACTCCTGTGGACAGAAATCGGCATTGTGAATCTTGTATTGATCCGCATGCAATTTCTGTGTTTCATTGGCAATGTGATGGTTGAAGGGTAACAGTAGACTTGCTGTGGTGCATCGGAGTCTAACACTGGGCCCCTCAGGGAAGAGCCAAAGTACATACTCTTCGAAACGGTTCTCCTGTGGACAGAAATCGGCATTGCGAATTTTATATTGAAACCGGATGCAATTTCTGTGTTTCATCGTCAATGTGATGGTCAAAAGGTAACAGTAAACCTGCGGTGGTGCATCGGACTCTCACACAGAGCCCCCAGGGCAGAGGCAAAAAATAGACTCCTCGAAACGTTACTCTCGTCAATATAAATCGGCATTGCGAATTTTGTATTGGAACCGGATGCAATTTCTGTGTTTCATCGTCAATGTGATGGTCGAAGGGTAACAGTAAACCTGCTGTGGTGCATCGGAGTCTTACACTGAGCGCCCAGGGAAGAGCCCAAGTACATACTCTTCGAAACGGTACTCCTGTGGACAGAAATCGGCATTGTGAATCTTGTATTGATCCGCATGCAATTTCTGTGTTTCATTGGCAATGTGATGGTTGAAGGGTAACAGTAGACTTGCTGTGGTGCATCGGAGTCTCACACTGAGCCCCCAGGGAAGAGCCAAAATACAGACTCCCCGAAACGTTACTCTCGTCAATATAAAACGGCATTGCGTTTTGTATTGAAACCGGATGCAATTTCTGTATTTCATCGTCAATGTGATGGTCGAAGGGTAACAGTAAACCTGCCGTGTTGCAACTGAGTCTAACACTGAGCCCCCAGGGAAGATCCAAAAAACAGACTCCTCGAAACCTTATTCTCGTCAACATATATCGGCTTTGGGAATTTTGTATTGAAACCGGATGCAATTTCTGTGTTTCGTCGTCAATGTGATGGTCGAAGGGTAACAGTAAACCTGCTGTGGTGCATTGGAGTCTCACACTGAGCCCCCAGGGAAGAGCCAAATAAAAGACTCCCCGAAACGCTACTCACGTCAATATAAATATGCATTGGGAATTTTGTACTGAAACCGGGTGCAATTTCTGTGTTTCATCGTCGATGTGATGGTTGAAGGAGTACAGTAAACCTGCTGTCGTGCATCGGAGTCTCACACTGAGCCCCCAGGGAAGAGCCTAAAAACAGGTTCCCTGAAACGTGACTCTCGTCAATATAAATCGGCATTGCGAATTTTGTATTGAAACCAGATGCAATTTCTGTGTTTCATCGTCAATGTGATGGTCGAAAGGTAACAGTAAACCTGCAGTGGTGTATCGGAGTCTCACACAGAGCCCCCAGGTGACAGCCAAAAAACAGACTCCCCGAAACGTTACTCTCGTCAATATAAATCGGCATTGCGAATTTTGTATTGAAACCGGATCCAATTTCTGTGTTTCATCGTCAATGTGATGGTCGAAGTGTAACAGAAACATGCTGTGGTGCATCGGAGTCTAACACTGGGCCCCAGGGAAGAGCCAAAGTACATTCTCTTCGAAACGTTACTCCTGTGGACAGAAATCGGCATTGTGAATTCTGTATTCATCCGGATGCAATTCCTGTGTTTCATCGTCAATGTGATGGTCGAAGGGTAACAGTAAACCTGCTGTGGTGCATCGGAGTCTCACACTGAGCCCTCAGGAAAGAGCTCAAAAACAACCTCCCGAAACGTTACTCTCGTCAATATAAATCGCATTGCGAATTTTGTATTGAGACCGGATGCAATTTCTGTGTTTCATCGTCAATGTCATGATCGAGGGTAACAGTAAACCTGCTGTGGTGCATCGGAGTCTACCACTGAGGCCCCAGGGAAGAGCCAAAGCACAGACACACCGAAACGTTACTCTCGTCAATATAAATCGCATTGCGAATTTTGTATTGAAACCGGATGCAATTTCTGTGTTTCATCGTCAATGTGATGGTCGAGGGTAACAGTAAAGCTGCTGTGGTGCATCGGAGTCTAACACTGAGGCCCCAGGGAAGAGCCAAAGAACAGACTCCCCGAAACGTTACTCTCGTCAATATAAATCGGCATTGCGAATTTTGTATTGAAACCGGATGCAATTTCTGTGTTTCATCGTCAATGTGATGGTCGAAGTGTAACAGAAACACGCTGTGGTGCATCGGAGTCGAATACTGGGCCCCAGGGAAGAGCCAAAGTACATACTCTTCGAAATGGTACTCCGGTGGACAGAAATCGGCATTGTGAATTTTGTATTGATCCGGATTCAATTTCTGTGTTTTATCGTCAATGTGATGTTCGAAGGGTAACACTAAACCTGCCGTGGTGCATCGCAGTCTCACACTGAGCCCCCAGGTAAGAGCCAAAACCAGACTCCCCGAAACGTTACTCTCGTCAATATAAATCGGTATTGCGAATTTTGTATTGATGATGATGATGATGTTTGGTTTGTGGGGCGCTCAACGGCGTGCTTATCAGCGCCCGTACAATTACCCAATCTTTGCTCAGTCCAATTTCGCCACTTTCCTGAATGATGATGAAATGATGAGGACAACACAAACACCCATTTTGTATTGAAACCGGATGCAATTTCTGTGATTCATCGTCAATGTGATGGTCGAAGGGTAACAGTAAACCTGCTGTGGTGCATCGGAGTCTAACACTGGGCCCCCAGGGAAGAGCCAAAATACATTCTCTTCGAAACGGTACTCCTGTGGACAGAAATCGGCATCGTGAATTTTGAATTGATCCGGATACAAATCTGTGTTTCATCGTCAATGTGATGGTCGAAGGGTAACAGTAAGCCTGCCGTGGTGCATCGCAGTCTCACACTGAGCCCCCAGGGAAGAGCCAAAAAACAGACTCCCCGAAACGTTACTCTTATCAATATAAATCGGCATTGCGAATTTTTTATTGAAACCGGATGCAACTTCTGTGTTTCATCGTCAGTGTGATGGTCGAAGGGTAACAGTAAACCTGCTGTGGTGCATCGGAGTCTCACAATCAGCCCCCAGAGGAAAGCCAAAAAACAGACTGCCCGAAACGTTACTCTTCAGAATATAAATCGGCATTGCGAATTTTGTATCGAAACCGGATGCAATATCAGTGTTTCATCGTCAATGTGATGGTCGAAGGGTAACAGTAAACCCGCTGTGGTGCATCGGAGTCTAACACTGGGCCCCCAGGGAAGAGCCAAAATACATACTCTTCGAAACGGTACTCCTGTGGACAGAAATCGGCATCGTGAATTTTGGATTGATCCGGATACAAATCTGTGTTTCATCGTCAATGTGATGGTCGAAGGGTAACAGTAAACCTGCTGTGGTGCATCGCAGTCTCACACTGAGCCCCCAGGGAAGAGCCAAAAAAAAGACTCCCCGAAACGTTACTCTCGTCTTTATAAATCGGCATTCCGAATTTTGTATTGAAACCGGATGCAATTTCTGTGTTTCATCGTTAATGTGATGGTCGAAGGGTAACAGTAAACCTGCTGTGGTGCATCGGAGTCTCAAACTGAGCCCCCAGGGATGAGTCAAAGAAGACTCCCCGAAACGATACTCTCGTCGACATAAATCGGCATTGAGAATTTTGTATTGAAACCGGATGCAAATTTCTGTGTTTCATCGTCATTGTGATGGACGAAGAGTAACAGTAAACCTGCTGTGGTGCATCACAGTCTAACACTGGACCCCCAGATAAGGGCCAAAGTACATTCTCTTCGAAACTTTACTCCTGTGGACAGAAATCTGCATAACGAATTTTGTATTGATCCTGATGCAATTTCTGTGTTTCATCGTCAATGTGATGGTCGAAGGTATCAGTAAACCTGCTATGGAGCATCCGAGTCTCACACTGAGCCCTCAATGAAGAGCCAAAAATCAGACTCCTTGAAATGTAATTCTCGTCAATATAAATCGGCATTGCGAATTTTGTAATGAAACTGGATGCAATTTCTGTGTTTCATCGTCAATGTGATGGTCGATGAGTAATAGTAAACCTGCTGTGGTGCATCGGAGTCTAACAGCGGGCCCCCAGGCAGAAACCAAAGTACATACTCTTCGAAACGGTACTCCTGTGGACAGAATTAGGCATTGTGAATTTTGTAATGATACGGAAACAAATCTGTGTTTCTTCGGTATAGTGACGGTCGAAGGGTAACAGTAAATCTGCCGTGGTGCATCGGAGTCTAACACTGTGCCCCCAACGAAGAGCCAAAAGACAGACTCCCCGAAACGTTACTCTCGTCAATATAAATCTGCATTGCGAGTTTTGTATTGAAACCAGATGCAATTTCTGTGTTTCATCGTCAATGTGATGGTCGAAGGGTAACAGTAAACCTGCAGTGGTGGATCGGAGTCTAACACTGGGCCCCTTGGGAAGAGCCAAAGTACATCCTCTTCGAAACGGTACTCCCGTGAACAGAAATCGGCAATGTGAATTATGTATTGATACGGATACAAATCTGTGTTTCATTGTCAATGCGATGGTCGAAGGGTAAGAGTAAACCTGATGTGGTGCATCGGAGTCTCACACTGAGCCCCCAGGGAAGAGATAAAAAACAGACTCCCCAAAACGTTACTCTCGTCAATATAAATCGGCATTGTGAATTTTGTATTGAAGCCGGATGCAATATCTGTGTTTCATCGTCAATGTGATGGTCGAAGGGTAACAGTAAACCTAATGTGGTGCATCGGACTCTCACACTGAGCCCCCAGGGAAGAGCCAAAGAACAGACTCCCCAAAAAGTTACCTTCGTTAATATAATCGGCATTGCGAATTTTCTATTGAAACCGGATTTAGTTTCTGTGTTTCATCGTCTATGAGATGGTCGAAGGGTAACAGTTAACCTGCTGTGGTGCATCGGAGTCTCACAATCAGCCCCCAGAGAAGAGCCAAAAAACAGACTGCCCGAAACGTCACTCTTCTCAATATAAATCGGCATTGCGAAAGTTGTATTGAAACCGGATGCAATATCAGTGTTTCATCGTCAATGTGATGGTCGAAGGGTAACAGTAAACCCGCTGTGGTGCATCGGAGTCTAACACTGGGCCCCCAGGAAAGAGCCAAAAAAAAGACTCCCCGAAACGTTACTTTCGTCTCTATAAATCGGCATAGCGAATTTTGTATTGATCCTGATGCAATTTCTGTGTTTCATCGTCAATGTGATGGTCGAAGGTAACAGTAAACCTGCTATGGAGCATCCGAGTCTCACCCTGAGCCCTCAGGGAAGAGCCAAAAATCAGACTCCTTGAAATGTTATTCTCGTCAATATGAATCGGCATTGCGAATTTTGTAATGAAACTGGATGCAATTTCTGTGTTTCATCGTCAATGTGATGGTCGAAGAGTAACAGTAAACCTGCTGTGGTGCATCGGAGTCTAACAGCGGGCCCCCAGGCAAAAACCAAAGTACATACTCTTCGAAACGGTACTCCTGTGGACAGAATTCGGCATTGTGAATTTTGTAATGATCCGGAAACAAATCTGTGTTTCTTCGGTATAGTGACGGTCGAAGGGTAACAGTAAATCTGCCGTGGTGCATCGGAGTCTAACACTGTGCCCCCAGTGAAGAGCCAAAAAACAGACTCCCCGAAACGTTACTCTCGTCAATATAAATCTGCATTACGAATTTTGTATTGAAGCCGGATGCAATATCTGTGTTTCATCGTCAATGTGATGGTCGAAGGGTAACAGTAAACCTGCTGTGGTGCATCGGACTCTCACACTGAGCCCCCAGGGAAGAACCAAAGAACAGACTCCCCAAAAAGTTACCTTCGTTAATATAATCGGCATTGCGAATTTTCTATTGAAACCGGATTTAGTTTCTGTGTTTCATCGTCAATGAGATGGTCGAAGGGTAACAGTAAACCTGCTGTGGTGCATCGGAGTCTAACACTGGGCCCCCAGGGAAGAGCCAAAATACATTCTTTTCGAAACGTTACTAATGTGGACAGAAAACGGCATTGTGAATTTTGTATTGATCCGGATGCAATTTCTGTGTTTTATCGTCAGTGTGATGGTCGAAGGGTAGCAGTAAACCTGCTGTGGTGCATCACAGTCTAACACTGAACCCCCAGATAAGGGCCAAAGTACATTCTCTTCGAAACTTTACTCCTGTGGACAGAAATCTGCATAGCGAATTTTGTATTGATCCTGATGCAATTTCTGTGCTTCATCGTCAATGTGATGGTCGAAGGTAACAGTAAACCTGCTATGGAGCATCCGGTCTCACCCTGAGCCCTCTGGGAAGAGCCAAGAATCAGACCCCTTGAAATGTTATTCTCGTCAATATAAATCGGCATTGCGAATTTTGTAATGAAACTGGATGCAATTTCTGTGTTTCATCGTCAATGTGATGGTCGAAGAGTAACAGTAAACCTGCTGTGGTGCATCGGAGTCTAACAGCGGGCCCCCAGGCAAAAACCAAAGTACATACTCTTCGAAACGGTACTCCTGTGGACAGAATTCGGCATTGTGAATTTTGTAATGATCCGGAAACAAATCTGTGTTTCTTCGGTATAGTGACGGTCGAAGGGTAACAGTAAATCTGCCGTGGTGCATCGGAGTCTAACACTGGGCCCCTAGGGAAGAGCCAAAGTACATCCTCTTCGAAACGGTACTCCCGTGAACAGAAATCGGCAATGTGAATTATGTATTGATACGGATACAAATCTGTGTTTCATCGTCAATGTAATGGTCGAAGGGTAACAGTAAACCTGCTGTGGTGCATCGGACTCTCACACTGAGCCCCCAGGGAAAAGCCAAGGAACAGACTCCTCAAAAAGTTACCTTCGTTAATATAATCGGCATTGCGAATTTTCTATTGAAACCGGATTTAGTTTCTGTAATTCATCGTCAATGAGATGGTCGAAGGGTAACAGTAATCCTGCTGTGGTGCATCGGAGTCTAACACTGGGCCCACAGGGAAGGGCCAAATTACATACTCTTTGAAACGGTTCTCCGGTGGACAGGAATCGGCAGTGTGAATTTTGAATTGATCCGGATGCAATTTCTGTGTTTTATCGTAAATGTGATGGTCGAAGCGTAACAGTAATCCTGCTGTGGTGCATCGGAGTCTAACACTGAGCCCCCAGGGAAGAGCCAAAAAACAGACTCCCTGAAACGTTACTCTCGTCAATATCAATCGGCAAGGCGAATTTTGTGTTGAAACCGGATGCAATTTCTGTGTTTCATCGTCAATGTGATGGTCGAAGTGTTACAGTGAACCTGCTGTGGTGCATCGGAGTCTAACTCTGGGCCCCCGGGGAAGAGCCAAAATATATTCTTTTCGAAACGTTACTAATGTGGACAGAAAACGGCATTGTGAATTTTGTATTGATCCGGATGCAATTTCTCTGTTTCATCGTCAATGTGATGGTCGAAGGGTAACAGTAAACCGGCTGTGATGCATCGGAGTCTCACCCTGAGCCCTCAGGGAAGAGTCAAAAATCACATTCCCCGAAACGTTACTCTCGTCAATATAAATCGGCATTGCCAATTTTGTATTGAAACCGGATGCAATTTCTGTGTTTCATCTTCAATCAGATGGTCGAAGGTTAACAGTAAACCTGCCGTGGTGCATCAGATTGTCTAACACTGAGCCCTCAGGGAAGAGCCAAAGAAAACGACTCCCTGAAACGTTACTCTCGTCAATATAGATCGGCACTGGGAATTTTGTATTGAAACCGGATGCAATTTCTGTGTTTCATCGTCAATGTGATGGTCGAAGGGTAACAGTAAACCTGCTGTGGTGCATCGGAGTCTCACACAGAGCCCCCAGGGAAGAGCCAAAGAAAAAGACTCCCTGAAAAGTTACTCTCGTCAATAAAGATCGGCATTGGGAATTTTGTATTGAAACCGGATGCAATTTCTGTGTTTCATCTTCAATCAGATGGTCGAAGGTTAACAGTAAACCTGCCGTGGTGCATCGGAGTCTAACACTGAGCCCTCAGGGAAGAGCCAAAGAAAAAGACTCCCTGAAAAGTTACTCTCGTCAATAAAGATCGGCATTGGGAATTTTGTATTGAAACCGGATGCAATTTCTGTGTTTCATCGTCGATGTGATGGTCGAAGGGTAACAGTAAACCTGCCGTGGTGCATCGGAGTCTAACCCTGAGCCCCCAGGGAAGAGCCAAAAAACAGACTCCCCGAAACGTTAATCTCTTCAATATAAATCGGCATTGCGAATTTTTTATTGAAACCGGATGCAACTTCTGTGTTTCATCGTCAGTGTGATGGTCGAAAGGTAACAGTAAACCTGCTGTGGTGCATCGGAGTCTCACAATCAGCCCCCAGAGGAGAGCCAAAAAACAGACTGCCCGAAACGTTACTCTTCTCAATATAAATCGGCATTGCGAATTTTGTATTGATCCTGATGCAATTTATGTGTTTCATCGTCAATGTGATGGTCGAAGGTAACAGTAAACCTGCTATGGAGCATCCGAGTCTCACCCTGAGCCCTCAGGGAAGAGCCAAAAATCAGACTCCTTGAAACGTTATTCTCGTCAATATAAATCGGCATTGCGAATTTTGTAATGAAACTGGATGCAATTTCTGTGTTTCATCGTCAATGTGATGGTCGAAGAGTAACAGTAAACCTGCTGTGGTGCATCGGAGTCTAACAGCGGGCCCCCAGGCAAAAACCAAAGTACATACTCTTCGAAACGGTACTCCTGTGGACAGAATTCGGCATTGTGAATTTTGTAATGATCCGGAAACAAATCTGTGTTTCTTCGGTATAGTGACGGTCGAAGGGTAACAGTAAACCTGATGTGGGGCATCGGAGTCTCACACTGAGCCCCCAGGGAAGAGCCAAATAACAGACTCCCCGAAACGTTACTCTCGTCAATATAAATCGGTATTGCGAATTTTGTATTGGTACCGGCTGCAATTTCTGTGTTTAATCGTCAATGTGATGGTCGAAGGGTAACAGTAAACCTGCTGTGGTGCATCGGACTCTCACACTGAGCCCCCAGGGAAGAGCCAAAGAACAGACTGCCCGAAACGTTACTCTCGTCAATATAAATCGGCATTGCGAATTTTGTATTGAAACTGGATGTAATTTCTGTGTTTCATGGTCAATGTGATGGTCGAAGGGTAACTGTAAACCTGTTGTGGTGCATCGGAGTATAACACTGGGCCCCCTGGGAGAGCCAAAGTACATAGTCTTCGAAACGGTACTCTGGTGGCCAGAAATCGGCTTTTTGAATTTTGTATTGTTCCGGATGCAATTTATGTGTTTTATCGTCAATGTGATGGTCGAACGGTAACAGTAAACCTGCTGTGTTGCATCGGAGTTTAACACTGAGCCCCCAGGGAAGAGCCAAAAAACAGACACCCCGAAACGTTACTCTCGTCAATATAAATCGGCATTGCGAATTTTGTATTAAAACCGGATGAAATTTCTGTGTTTCATCGTCAATGCGATGGTCGAAGGGTAACAGTAAACCTGCTGTGGTGCATCGGAATCTAACACTGTGCCCCCAGTGAAGAGCCTAAAGACAGACACCCCGAAACGTTACTCTCGTCAATATAAATCGGCATTGCGAATTTTGTATTAAAACCGGATGTAATTTCTGTGTTTCATCGTCAATGTGATGGTCGAAGGGTAACAGTAAACCTGCAGTGGTGCATCGGAGTCTAACACTGGACCCCTAGGGAAGAGCCACAAAACAGACACCCCCCGAAACGTTACTCTCGTCAATATAAATCGGCATTGCGAATTTTGTATTGAAACCGGATGCAATCTGTGTTTCATCGTCAATGTGATGGTCGAAGGGTAACAGCAAACCTGCTGTGGTGCATCGGAGTCTAACACTGGGCCCCTAGGGAAGAGACTAAGTACATCCTCTTCGAAACGGTACTCCCGTGAACAGAAATCGGCAATGTGAATTATGTATTGATACGGATACAAATCTGTGTTTCATCGTCAATGTGATGGTCGATGGGTAACAGTAAACCTGATGTGGTGCATCGGAGTCTCACACTGAGCCCCCAGGGTAGAGATAAAAAACAGACTCCCCAAAACGTTACTCTCGTCAATATAAATCGGCATTGTGAATTTTGTATTGAAGCCGGATGCAATATCTGTGTTTCATCGTCAATGTGATGGTCGAAGTGTTACAGTGAACCTGCTGTGGTGCATCGAAGTCTAACTCTGGGCCCCCAGGGAAGAGACAAAATACATTCTTTTCGAAACGTTACTAATGTGGACAGAAAACGGCATTGTGAATTTTGTATTGATCCGGATGCAATTTCTCTGTTTCATCGTCAATGTGATGGTCGAAGGGTAACAGTTAACCTGCCGTGGTGCATCGGAGTCTAACCCTGAGCCCCCAGGGAAGAGCCAAAAAACAGACTCCCCGAAACGTTACTCTCATCAATATAAATCGGCATTGCGAATTTTGTATTGAAACCGGATGCAATTTCTGTGTTTCATCGTCAATGTGATGGTCGAAGGGTAACTATAAACCTGCTGTGGTGCATCGGAGTCTAACACTGGGCCGCCAGGGAGAGCCAAAGAACATACTCTTCGAAACGGTACTCCAGTGGACAGAAATCGGCAATGTGAATTATGTATTGATCCGTATACAAATCTGTGTTTCATCGTCAATGTGATGGTCGAAGGGTAACAGTAAACCTGCTGTGGTGCATCGGAGTCTCACACTGAGCCCCCAAGGACGAGCCTAAACCCAGACTCCCCGAAACTTTACTTTCGTCAATATAAATCGTCATTGCGAATTTTGTATTGAAACCAGATGTAATTTCGGTGTTTCATCGTCAATGTGATGATCGAAGGGTAACAATAAACCTGCTGTGGTGCATCGGAGTCTCACACAGACCCCCCAGGGAAGAGCCAAAAACAGACTCCCCGAAACGTTACTCTCGTCAATATAAATCGGCATTGCGAATTTTGTATTGAAACCGGATGCAAATTTCTGTGTTTCATTGTCAATGTGATGGTCGAAGAGTAACAGTAAACCTGCTGTGGTGCATCAAGAGTCTCACACAGAGCCCCCAGGGAAGAGCCAAGAAAAGACTCCACGAAACGTTACTATCGTCAATATAAATCGACATTGCGATTTTGTATTGAAACCGGATGCAAACTGTGTTTCATCGTCAATGTGATGGTCGAAGGGATAACAGTAAACCTGCTGTGGTACATCGGAGTCTAACACTGGGCCCCCAGTGAAGAACCAAAGTACATACCCTTCGAAACGGTTCTCCGGTGGACAGAAATCTGCATTGTGAATTTTGTATTGATCCTGATGCAATTTCTGTGTTTCATCGTCAATGTGATGGTCGAAGGGTAACAGTAAACCTGCTATGGAGCATCCAAGTCTCACACTGAGCCCTCAGGGAGGAGCCAAATATCAGACTCCCCGAAACGTTACTCTCGTCAATATAAATCGGCATTGCGAATTTTGTATTGACACCGGATGCAATTTCTGTGTTGCATCGTCCATGTGATGGTCGAAGGGTTACAGTAAACCTGCTGTGGTGCATCGGAGTCAAACACTGTGCCCCCAGGGAAGAGCCAAAGACAGACTCCCCGAAACGTTACTCTCGTCAATATAAATCGGCATTCCGAATTTTGTATTGACACCGGATGCAATTTCTGTGTTTCATCGTCAATGTGATGTTCGAAGGGTAAGAACCAAAAAACAGGCTCCCCGAAACGTTACTCTCGTCAATATAAATCGGCATTGCGAATTTTGTATTAAAACCGGATGCAATTTCTGTGTTTCGTCGTCAATGTGATGGTCGAATGGTAACAGTAAACCTGCTGTGGTGCATCGGAGTCTCACACTGAGCCCCATGCCAAGAGCCAAAAACGAAATCCCTGAAACGTTACTCTCGTCAATATAAATCGGCATTGCGAATTTTGTATTTCAAACCGGATGCAATTTCTGTGTTTCATCGTCAATGTGATGGTCGAAGGGTAACAGTAACAAAGCTGTAGTGCATCGGAGTCTGTCACTGGGCCCCCAGGGATTGGCGAAAATACATACTCTTCCAAACGGTACTCCTGTGGACAGAAATCGGCATTGCGAATTTTGTATTGAAACCGGATGCCATTTCTGTGTTTCATCGTCAATGTGATCGTCGAAGAATAACTGTAAACCTGCCGTGTTGCATCGGAGTCTAACACTGAGCCCCAGTGAAGAGCCAAAAAACAGACTCCCCGAAACGTTACTCTCGTTAATATAAATCGGCATTGCGAATATTGTGTTGAAACCGTATGCAATTTTTGTGTTTCATGGTAAATGTGATGGTCGAAGGGTAACGGTAAACATGCCGTGGTGCATCGGAGTCTAACACTGTGCCCCCAGGGAAGAGCCAAAGTACATACTCTTCGAAACGGTACTCATGGTGGTACGAAATCTTTATTGTGAATTTTGTATTGATCCGGATGCAATTTCTGTGTTTCATCGTAAATGTGATGGTCGAAGGGTATTTGTAAACCTGCTGTGGCGCATCGGAGTCACACACTGAGCCCCCAGGGAAGAGCCAAAAAACAGACTCCCCGAAACGTCACTCTCGTCAATATAACTCGGCATTGCGAATTTTGTATTGAAACCGCATGCAATTTCTGTGTGTCATCGTCAATGTGATGGTCGAAGGGTAACGGTAAACATGCCGTGGTGCATCGGAGTCTATTACTGTGCCCCCAGGGAAGAGCCAAAGAACATACTCCAAGAAACGTTACTCTCGTCAATATAAATCGGCATTGCGAAATTTGTATTGAAACCGGATGCAATTTCTATGTTTCATCGTCAATGTGATGGTCGAAGGGTAACAGTTAACATGCTGTGGTGCATCGGAGTCTCACACTGAGCCCCCAGGGAAGAGCCAAATACGGACTACCCGAAACGTTACTCTCGTCAATATAAATCGACATTGCGAATTTTGTATTGGAAGCTGATGCAATTTCTGTATTTCATCGTCAATGTGATGGCCGAGGGGTAACTGTAAACCTGCAGTGGTGCATCGGAGTCTCACACTGAGCCCCCAGGGCAGAGCCAAAGAACAGACTCCCCGAAACGTTACTCTCGTCAATATAAATGGGCATTGCGAATTTTGTATTGAAACCGGATGCAATTTCTGTGTTTCAACGTCAATGTGATGGTCGAAGGGTAACAGTTACAATGCTGTGCTGCACCGGAGTCTAACACTGGGCCCCCAGGGAAGGGCGAAGGTACATACTCCTCCAAACGGTACTCCTGTGGACAGAAATCGGCATTGCGAATTTTGTATTGAAACCGGATGCAATTTCTTTGTCTCATCCTCAATGTGATGGTCGAAGGGTAACAGTAAACCTGCTGCAGTGCATCGGAGTCTCACACTGAGCCCCCAGGTAGGAGCCAAAAACAGACTCCCCGAAACGTTACTCTCGTCAATATAAATCGGCATTGCGAATTTTGTATTGAAACCGGATGCAATTTCTTTGTCTCATCCTCAATGTGATGGTCGAAGGGTAACAGTAAACCTGCTGTGTTGCATCGCAGTCTCACACTGAGTCCTGAGGGAAGAGCCCAAATGCAGACTCCCCGAAACGTTACTCTCGTCAATATAAATCTGCATTGCGAATTTTGTATTGAAACCGGATGCAATTTCTGTGCTTCATCGTCAATCAGATGGTCGAAGGGTAACAGTAAACCTGCCGTGGTGCATCGGAGTCTAACATTCAGCCCCCAGGGATGAGCTAATGAACAGACTCCCTGAAACGTTACTCTCGTCAATATAGATCGGCACTGCGAATTTGTTTTGAAACCGGATGCAATTTCTGTGTTTCATCGTCATGTGTTGGTCGAAGGGTAACAGTAAACCTGCAGTGGTGCATCGGTGTCTCACACTGAGCCCCCAGGGAAGAGCCAAAGCAGACCCATCGGAACGTTTCTCTCGTCAATATAAATCGGCATTGCGAATTTTGTATTGAAACTGGATGCAATTTCTGTGTTTCATCGTCAATGTGATGGTCGAAGGGTAACAGTAAACCTGCTGTGGTACATCGGAGTCTCATACTGAGCCCTCAGGCAAGAGCCAAAAACAGACTCCCCGAAACGTTACTCTCGTCAATGTAAATCTGCATTGCGAATTTTGTATTGAAACCGGATGCAATTTCTGTGCTTCATCATCAATCAGATGATGGAAGGGTAACAGTAAACCTGCCGTGGTGCATCGGAGTCTACCTCTGAGCCCCCAGGGAAGAGCCAAAGAACAGACTCCCTGAAACGTTACTCTCGTCAATATAGATCGGCATTGCGAATTTTGTATTGAAACCGGATGCAATTTCTGTGTTTCATCGTCAATGTGATGGTCGAAGAATAACAGTAAACCTGCTGTCGTGCATCGGAGTCCAACACTGGGCCCCCAGGGAAGAGCCAAAGTACATACTCTTCGAAACGGTACTCCGGTGGACAGAAATCGGCATTGTGAATTTTGTATTGATCCGGATGTAATTTCTGTGTTTTATCGTCAGTGTGATGGTCGAAGGGTAACAGTAAACATGCTGTGGTGCATCGGAGCCTCACACTGAGACCCCAGGGAAGAGCCAAAAAACAGACTCCCTGAAACGTTACTCTCGTCAATATAAATCGACATTGCGAATTTTGTATTGGAACCGGATGCAATTTCTGTGTTTCATCGTCAATGTGATGGTCGAAGGGTAACAGTAAACATGCTGTGGTGCATCGGAGTCTCACACTGAGCCCCCAGGTAAGAGCCAAAGAACAGACTCCTCGAAACGTTACTCTCGTCAATATAAATCGACATTGCGAATTTTGTATTGGAACCGGATGCAATTTCTGTGTTTCATCGTCAATGTGATGGTCGAAGGGTAACAGTAGACTTGCTGTGGTGCATCGTAGTCTCACACTGAGCCCCCAGGTAAGAGCCAAAAAACAGACTCCTCGAAACGTTACTCTCTACAATATAAATCGGTATTGCGAAATTTGTATTCAAAACCGGAAGCAATTTCTGTGTTTCATCGTCAATGTGATGCTCGAAGGGTAACAGTAAACCTGCTGTGGTGCATCAGAGTCTAACACTGGGCCCCCAGGGAAGGGCGAAGGTACATACTCTTCCATACGGTACTCCTGTGGACAGAATTCGGCATTGCGAATTTTGTTCTGAAACCGGATGCTATTTCTATTTTTCATCCTCAATGTGATGGTCGAAGGGTAACAGTAAACCTGCTGCGGTGCATCGAAGTGTCACACTGAGTCTTCAGGGAAGAGCCCAAAAGCAGACTCCCCGAAACGTTACTCTCGTCAATACAAATCGGCATTGCGCATTTTGTATTGAAACCGGATGCAATTTCTGTGTTTCATCGTCATTGTGATGGTCGAAGGTCACAGTAAACCTGCTGTGGTGCATCGGAGTCTCACACTGAGCCCAAAGGGCAGAGCCAAAAAACAGACTCCGCGAAACGTTACTCTCGTTAATATAATCAGCATTGCGAATTTTGTATTGAAACCGGATGCAATTTCTGTGTTTCATCGTCAATGTGACAGTCGAAGGGTAACAGTAAACCTGCCGTGGTGCATCGGAGTCTCACACTGAGCCGCTAGTGAAGAGCCAAAAAACAAGCTCCCCGAAACGTAACTCTCGTCAATATAAATCGGCATTGCGAATTTTGTATTGAAACCGGAACCAATTTCTGTATTTCATCGTCAATGTGATGGTCGAAGGGTAACGGTAAACCTGCTGTTGTGCATCGGAGTCTCACACTGAGCCCCCAGGGAAGAGCCAAAAAACAGGATCCCCGAAACTTTACTCTCGTCAATATAAATCAGCATTGCGAATTTTGTATTCAAACCGGATGCAATTTCTGTTTCTGTAACAGTAAACCTGCCGTGGTGCATCGGAGTCTAACACTGGGCCCCCAGGGAAGAGCCAGAATACATACTCTTCGAAACGGTACTCCTGTGGACAGAAATCGGCATTGTGAATTTTGTATTGATCCGGATGTAATTTCTGTGTTTTATCGTCAATGTGATTGTCGAAGGGTAACAGTAAACCTGCTGTGGTGCATCGGAGTCTCACCCTGACACCCAGGGAAGAGCCAAAAAACAGACTTCTCGAAACGTTACCCTTGTCAATATAAATCGTCATTGCGAATTTTGTATTGAAACCGGATGCAATTTCTGTGTTTCAACGTCAATGTGAAGGTCGAAGGGTAACAGTTACAATGCTGTGGTGCATCGGAGTCTAACACTGGACCCCCAGGGAAGGGCGAAAGTACATACTCTTCGAAACGGTACTCCGGTGGACAGAAATCGTCATTGTGAATTTTGTATTGATCCGGATGTAATTTCTGTGTTTTATCGTCAATGTGATGGTCGAAGGGTAACAGTAAACATGCTGTGGTGCATCGGAGTCTCACACTGAGCCCCCAGGGAAGAGCCAAAAAACAGACTACCCGAAACGTTACTCTCGTCAATATTAATCGACATTGCGAATTTTATATTGGAACCGGATGCAATTTCTGTGTTTCATCGTCAATGTGATGGTCGAAGGGTAACAGTAGACTTGCTGTGGTGCATCGGAGTCTCACACTGAGCCCCCAGGTAAGAGCCAAAAGCAGACACCCCGAAACGTTACTCTCGTCAATTAAAATCGACATTGCGAATTTTTTATTCGAAGCGGATGCAATTTCTGTGTTTCATCGTCAATGTGATGGTCGAAAGGTAACAGTAAACTTGCTGTGGTGCATCGGAGTCTCACACTGAGCCCCCAGGGAAGAGCCAAAGAACAGACTCTCTGAAACGTTACTCTCGTCAATATAGATCGGCATTGCGAATTTTGTATTGGAAGCGGATGGAATTTCTGTGTTTCATCGTCAATGTGATGGTCGAAGGGTAGCAGTAAACATGCTGTGGTGCATCGGAGTCTCACACTGAGTCTTCAGGGAAGAGCCCCAAAGCAGACTCCCCGAAACGTTACTCTCGTCAATACAAATCGGCATTGCGAATTTTGTATTGAAACCAGATGCAATTTCTGTGTTTCATCGTCAATGTGTTGGTCGAAGGGTAACAGTAAACCTGCAGTGGTGCATCGGAGTCTCACACTGAGCCCCCAGGGAAGAGCCAAAAAACAGGCTCCTCGAAACGTTACTCTCGTCAATATATATCGGTATTGCGAAATTTGTATTCAAAACCGGAAGCAATTTCTGTGTTTCATCGTCAATGTGATGGTCGAAGGGTAACAGTAAACCTGCTGTGGTGCATCAGAGTCTAACACTGGGCTCCCAGGGAAGGGCGAAGGTACATACTCTTCCAAACAGTACTCCTGTGGACAGAATTCGGCATTGCGAATTTTCTTTTGAAACCGGATGCTATTTCTATTTTTCATCCTCAATGTGATGGTCGAAGGGTAACAGTAAACCTGCTGTGGTGCATCGGAGTCTCACACTGAGCCCCCAGGCAAGAGCCATAAACAGACTCCCCGAAACGTTACTCTCGTCAATATAAATCGGCATTGCGAATTTTGTATTGAAACCAGATGCAATATCTGTCTTTCATCGTCAATGTGATGGTCGAAGGGTAACATTAAACCTGCTGTGGTGCATCGGAGTCTAACACTGAGCCCCCAGGGAAGACCCAAAGAACAGACTCCCCGAAACGTTACTCTCGTCAATATAAATCGGCATTGCGAATTTTGTATTGAAACCGGATGCAATTTCTGTGTTTCATCGTCATGTGTTAGTCGAAGGGTAACAGTAACCTGCTGTGGTGCATCGGTGTCTCACACAAAGCCCCAGGGAAGAGCCAAAAAAAGACCCCTCGGAACGTTACTCTCGTCAATATAAATCGGCATTGCGAAATTTGTATTGAAACAAGATGCAATTTCTGTGTTTCATCGTCAATGTGATGGTCGAAGGGTAACAGTAAACCTGCTGTGGTACATCGGAGTCTCATACTGAGCCCTCAGGCAAGAGACAAAAACAGACTCCCCGAAACGTTACTCTCGTCAATATAAATCGGCATTGCGAACTTTGTATTGAAACCCGATGCAATTTCTGTGTTTTATCTTCAATGTGATGGTCGAAGGGTAACAGTAAACCTGCTGTGGTGCATCGCAGTCTCACCCTGACACCCAGGGAAGAGCCAAAAAACAGACATCCCGAAACGTTACTCTTGTCAATATAAATCGGCATTGCGAAATTTGTATTGAAACCGGATGCAATTTCTATGTTTCATCGTCAATGTGATGGTCAAAGGGTAACAGTTAACATCCTGTGGTGCATCGGAGTCTCACACTGAGCCCCCAGGGAAGAGCCAAAGACAGACTCCACGAAACGTTACTCTCGTCAATATAAATCGGCATGCGAATCTTGTATTGAAACAGAATGCAATTTCTGTGTTTCATCGTCAATCACATGGTCGAAGGGTAACAGTAAACCTGCCGTGGTGCATCGGAGTCTAACACTGGGCCCCGAGGCAAGAGCCAAAAAACAGACTCCCCGAAACGTTACTCTCTCAATATAGATCGGCATTGCGAATTTTGTATTTAAATCGGATGCAATTTCTGTGATTCATCGACAATGTTATGGTCGAAGGGAAACAGTAAATGTGCTGTGGTGCATCAGAGTCTAACTCTGGGCCCCCAGGCAAGAGCCAAAGTACATACTCTTCGAAACGGTACTCCTGTGGACAGAAATCGGCATTGTGAAATTTGTATTGATTCCCGATGCAATTTCTGTGTTTCATCGTCAATGTGATGGTCGAAGGGTAACATTAAACCTGCTGTGGTGCATCGGAGTCTAACACTGAGCCCCCAGGGAAGACCCAAGGAACAGACTCCCCGAAACGTTACTCTCGTCAATAAAAATTGGCATTGCGAATTTTGTATTGAAACCGGATGCAATTTCTGTGTGTCATCGTCAATGTGATGGTCGAAATGTAACAGTAAACTTGCTGTGGTGCATCGGAGACTCACACTGAGCCCCCAGGGAAGAGCCAAAGAACAGACTCCCTGAAACGTTACTCTCGTCAATATAGATCGGGATTGCGAATTTTGTATTGGAAGCGGATGCAATTTCTGTGTTTCATCGTCAATGTGATGGTCGAAGGGTTACAGTAGACCTGCTGTGGTGCATCGGAGTCTCACGCTGAGCCCCCAGGTAAGAGCCAAAAAACAGACTCCCCGAAACGTTACTCTCGTCAATGTAAATCTACATTGCGACTTTTGTATTGAAACCGGATGCAATTTCTGTGCTTTATCGTCAATCAGATGGTGGAAGTTAACAGTAAACCTGCCGTGGTGCATCGGAGTCTTACACTGAGCCCCCAGGGAAGAGCCAAAGAACAGACTCCCTGAAACGTTAACCTCGTCAATATAGATCGGCATTGCGAATTTTGTATTGAAACCGGATGCAATTTCTGTGTTTCATCGTCAATGTGATGGTCGAAGAGTAACAGTAAACCTGCTGTGGTGCATCGGAGTCTAACACTGGGCGCCCAGGGAAGAGCCAAAGTACATACTCTTCGAAACGGTACTCCGGTGGACAGAAATCGTCATTGTGAATTTTGTATTTATCCGGATGTAATTTCTGTGTTTTATCGTCAATGTGATGGTCGAAGGGTAACAGTAAACATGCTGTGGTGCATTGGAGTCTCACACTGAGCCCCCAGGGAAGAGCCAAAAAACAGACTCCCCGAAACGTTACTCTCGTCAATATAAATCGACATTGCGAATTTTATATTGGAACCGGATGCAATTTCTGTGTTTCATCGTCAATGTGATGGTCGAAGGGTAACAGTAGTCTTGCTGTGGTGCATCGGAGTCTCACACTGAGCCCCCAGGTAAGAGCCAAAAGCAGACTCCCCGAAACGTTACTCTCGTCAATATAAATCGGCATTGCGAATTTTGTATTGAAACCGGATGCAATTTCTGTGTTTCATCGTCAATGTGATGGTCGAAGGGTTACAGTAGACCTGCTGTGGTGCATCGGAGTCTCACGCTGAGCCTCCAGGTAAGAGCCAAAAAACAGACACCCCGAAACGTTACTCTCGTCAATATAAATCGGCAATGCGAATTTTGTATTGAAACCGGATGCATTTCCTGTGTTTCATCGTCAATGTGTTGGTCGAAGAGAAACAGTAAACCTGCAGTGGTGCATCGCAGTCTCACACTGAGCCCCCAGGGATGAGCCAAAAAACAGACTCCCCGAAACGTTACTCTCGTCAATATAAATCGACATTGCGAATTTTGTATTGGAACCGGATGCAACTTCTGTGTTTCATCGTCAATGTAATGGTCGTAGGGCAACAGTAGACTTGCTGTGGTGCATCGGAGTCTCACACTGAACCCCCACGTAAGAGCCAAAAAACAGACTCCCCGAAACGTTACTCTCGTCAATATAAATCGGCATTGCGAATTTTGTATTGAAACCGGATGGAATTTCTGTGTTTCATCGTCAATGTGATGGTCGAAGGGTAACAGTTAACCTGCTGTGGTATATCGGAGTCTCACACTGAGCCCTCAGGCAAGAGCCAAAAACAGACTCCCCGAAACATTACTCTCGTCAAAATAAATCGGCATTGCGAATTTTGTATTGAAACCGGATGCAATTTCTGTGTTTCATCGTCAATGTGATGGTCGAAGGGTAACAGTAAACCTGCTGTGGTTCATCGGAGTCTCACCCTGACACCCAGGGAAGAGCCAAAAAACAGACTTCCCGAAACGTTACCCTTGTCAATATAAATCGTCATTGCGAATTTTGTATTGAAACCGGATGCAATTTCTGTGTTTCATCGTCATTGTGATGGTCGAAGGTAACAGTAAACCTGCTGTGGTGCATCGGAGTCTCACACTGAGCCCAAAGGGAAGAGCCAAAAAACAGACTCCGCGAAACGTTACTCTCGTTAATATAATCAGCATTGCAAATTTTGTATTGAAACCGGATGCAATTTCTGTGTTTCATCGTCAATGTGATGGTCGAAGGGTAACAGTAAACCTGCCGTGGTGCATCGGAGTCTCACACTGAGCCCAAAGGGAAGAGCCAAAAAACAGGCTCCGCGAAACATTACTCTCGTTAATATAATCAGCATTGCGAATTTTGTATTGAAACCGGATGCAATTCTGTGTTTCATCGTCAATGTGATGGTCGAAGGGTAACAGTAAACCTGCTGTGGTGCATCTGAGTCTAACACTGGGCCCCCAGGGTAGAGCTAAAGTACATACTCTTCGAAACGGTACTCCGGTGGACAGAAATCGGCATTGTGAATTTTGTATTGATCCAGATGTAATTTCTGTGTTTTATCGTCAATGTGATGGTCGAAGGGTAACAGTAAACCTGCTGTGGTGCATCGGAGTCTCACACTCTGCCCCCAGGGAAGAGCCAAAAAACAGACTCCCCGAAACGTTACTCTCGTCAATATAAATCGACATTGCGAATTTTGTATTGGAACCGGATGCAACTTCTGTGTTTCATCGTCAATGTAATGGTCGAAGGGTAACAGTAGACTTGCTGTGGTGCATCGGAGTCTCACACTGAGCCCCCAGGTATGAGCCAAAAAACAGACTCCCCGAAATGTTACTCTCGTCAATATAAATCGGCATTGCGAATTTTGTATTGAAACCGGATGCAATTTCTGTGTTTCATCGTCAATGTGATGGTCGAAGGGTAACAGTTAACCTGCTGTGGTACATCGGAGTCTCACACTGAGCCCTCAGGCAAGAGCCAAAAACAGACTCCCCGAAACGTTACTCTCGTCAATATATATCGGCATTGCGAATTTTGTATTGAAACCGGATGCAATTTCTGTGTTTCATCGTCAATGTGATGGTCGAAGGGTAACAGTAAACCTGCTGTGGTTCATCGGAGTCTCACCCTGACACCCAGGGAAGAGCCAAAAAACAGACTTCCCGAAACGTTACCCTTGTCAATATAAATCGTCATTGCGAATTTTGTATTGAAACCGGATGCAATTTCTGTGTTTCATCGACATTGTGATGGTCGAAGGTAACAGTAAACCTGCTGTGGTGCATCGGAGTCTCACACTGAGACCAAAGGGAAGAGCCAAAAATCAGGCTCCGCGAAACGTTACTCTCGTTAATATAATCAGCATTGCGAATTTTGTATTGAAACCGGATGCAATTTCTGTGTTTCATCGTCAATTTGATGGTCGAAGGGTAACAGTAAACCTGCCATGGTGCATCGGAGTCTCACACTGAGCCCCCAGTGAAGAGCCAAAAAACAAGCTCCCCGAAACGTAACTCTCGTCACTATAAATCGGCATTGCGAATTTTGTATTGAAACCGGATGCAATTTCTGTGTTTCATCGTCAATGTGATGGTCGAAGGGTAACAGTAAACCTGCAGTGGTACATCGGAGTCTCACACTGAGCTCTCAGGCAAGAGCCAAAAACAGACTCCCCGAAACGTTACTCTCGTCAATATAAATCGGCATTGCGAATTTTGTATTGAAACCGGATGCAATTTCTGTGTTTCATCGTCAATGTGATGGTCGAAGGGTAACAGTAAACCTGCTGTGGTTCATCGGAGTCTCACCCTGACACCCAGGGAAGAGCCAAAAAACAGACTTCCCGAAACGTTACCCTTGTCAATATAAATCGTCATTGCGAATTTTGTATTGAAACCGGATGCAATTTCTGTGTTTCATCGACATTGTGATGGTCGAAGGTAACAGTAAACCTGCTGTGGTGCATCGGAGTCTCACACTGAGCCCAAAGGGAAGAGCCAAAAAACAGGCTCCGCGAAACATTACTCTCGTTAATATAATCAGCATTGCGAATTTTGTATTGAAACCGGATGCAATTTCTGTGTTTCATCGTCAATGTGATGGTCGAAGGGTAACAGTAAACCTGCCGTGGTGCATCGGAGTCTCACACTGAGCCCCCAGTGAAGAGCCAAAAAACAAGCTCCCCGAAACGTAACTCTCGTCACTATAAATCGGCATTGCGAATTTTGTATTGAAACCGGATGCAATTTCTGTGTTTCATCGTCAATGTGATGGTCGAAGGGTAACAGTAAACCTGCTGTGGTGCATCTGAGTCTAACACTGGGCCCCCAGGGTAGAGCTAAAGTACATACTCTTCGAAACGGTACTCCGGTGCACAGAAATCGGCATTGTGAATTTTGTATTGATCCGGATGTAATTTCTGTGTTTTATCGTCAATGTGATGGTCGAAGGGTAACAGTGAACCTGCTGTGGTGCATCGGAGTCTCACACTGAGCCCTCAGGGAAAAGCCAAAAAACAGACTCACCGAAACGTTACTCTCGTGAATATCAATCGACATTGCGAATTTTGTATTGGAGCCGGATGCAATTTCTGTGTTTCATTGTCAATGTGATGGTCGAAGAGTAACAGTAAACCTGCAGTGGTGCATCGGTGTCTCACACCGAGCCCCCAGGGGCGAGGCAAAAACTGACTCCCCGAAACGTTACTCACGTCAATATAAATCGGCATTGCGAAATTTGTATTGAAACCAGATGCAATTTCTGTGTTTCATCGTCAATGTGATGGTCGAAGGGTAACAGTAAACCTGCTGTGGTGCATTGGAGTCTCACACTTAGCACTCAGGCAAGAGCCAAAAACAGACTCCCCGAAACGTTACTCTCGCCAATATAAATCGGCATTGCGAATTTTGTATTGAAACCGGATGCCATTTCTGTGTTTCATCGTCAATGTGATGGTCGAAGGGTAACAGTAAACCTGCTGTGGTGCATCGGAGTCTCACACTGAGCCCCCAGGGAAGAGCCAATAAACAGACTCCCCGAAACGTTACTCTCGTCAATATGAATCGGCATTGCGAATTTTGTATTAAAACCGGATGCAATTTCTGTGTTTCGTCGTCAATGTGATGGTCGAAGTGTAACAGTAAACCTGCTGTGGTGCATCGGAGTCTAACACTGGGCCCCTAGGGACGTGCCAAAGTACATACTCTTCGAAACGGTACTCCTGTGGACAGAAATCGGCAATGTGTATTTTGTATTGTTCCGGATACAAATCTGTGTTTCATCGTCAATGTGATGGTCGAAGGGTAACAGTAAACCTGCTGTGGTGCAACGGAGTCTAACACTGAGCCCCCAGGGAAGAGCCACAAAGCAGACTCCCCGAAACGTTACTCTCGTCAATATAAATCGGCATTGCGAATTTTGTATTGAAACCGGATGCAATTTCTGTGTTTCATCGTAATGTGATGGTCGAAGGGTAACAGTAAACCTGCTGTGGTGCATCGGAGTCTCACACTGAGCCCAGAGGGAAGAGCAAAAAAACAGACTCCTCGAAACGTTACCCTCGTCAATATAAATCGGCATTGCGAAATTTGTATTTAAACCGGATGCAATTTTTGTGCTTCATCGTCAATGTGATGGTCGAAGGGTAACAGTAAACCTGCTGTGGTGCATCGGAGTCTCACACTGAGCCCCCAGGGAAGAGATAAAAAACAGACTCCCCGAAACGTTACTCTCGTCAATATAATTGTATTGAAACCAGATGCAATTTCTGTGTTTCATCGTCAATGTGATGGTCGAATAGTAACAGTAAACCTGCTGTGGTGCATCGGAGCCTAACACTGAGCCCCCAGGGAAGAGCCAAAAAAGAGTCTCCCCGAAACGTTACTCTCGTCAATATAAATCGGCATTGCGAATTTTGTATTGAAACCGGATGCAATTTCTGTGTTTCATCGTCAATCTGATGGTCGAAGGGTAACAGTAAACCTGCTGTGGTGCATCGGAGTCTAACCCTGGGCGATCAGGGAAGAGCCAAAGTACAGGTTCCGGCATAAAAAACTCCCCGATTACAAAGTAACGTGCAGCGGACAGTAGAAGGAGCAGAGTGGGGGGGGGCGCGTCGTTACGTAGCTGCCTACGTGCCGTTTTCGGTGTACGCCATGGCGTGGTCTGGTGAACATCGTGCCTTCGTAGTGGAAGATTTTATTCAAAATGGCGAATCGCCTATTAGTACTCAACGTGCTTTTCGCGTTCGCTTTGCGCTCGGACGACGGAACCCTGTTCCCGATAAGAAAACAATTTATTCTTGGGTTGCTAACTTTCGTGAGACAGGTTCCGCATTAAAAAGGAAACCACCCGGACGACGGACTGCATCAGGCCCCGGAAATGTTGATGCAGTTAGAGCTTCAGTTCAACAATCTCCTCGACGATCCGCTAAAAAGCATGCGGCAGCATTACGGATATCTGATCGAAGTGTGAGAAGAATTTTGCATCGAGATCTTAAAATGCATCCTTACAACCTTGTAACTACGCAGGAACTGAGTGAACGAGACTGTGGTGTCCGTGTAAGTTTGTGCCAAGACCTTCTTCGGAACATTTGTCCCAACGATATTGTGATTTTTTCTGATGAAGCACACTTTCACCTTGCCGGAACAGTGAACAGCCAAAATTGTAGGTACTGGTGTGAACACAATCCCCAAGAACTTCATCAACGACCACTTCATAGCCCTAAAGTAACAGTATGGTGTGCTGTTTACAATTCCGGAGTGATCGGTCCTTACTTTTTCGAAGAAAATGACAGGAATTTAACCGTCAACAGTGAACGCTATTGTGCCATGCTCCGCGACTTTCTCCAACCGCAACTAAGGGAGCTTTTTGGTGAAATAGAGAACGTGTGGTTCCAGCAAGATGGTGCTACAGCCCACACAGCGCGGCAGTCACTGGCATTGGTGAAGGAAATGTTTCCTGGACATGTGATCTTGTTGCGTGGAGACATTGGCTGGCCCCCACGATCGCCGGACTTAACGCCCTGTGATTTCTTTCTTTGGGGCTATTTAAAAGCATAAGTTTATGAACAACGTCCACAATCTTTACGAGCCCTGAAAGAAGCAATTACACAAGAGGTTGAAGCTATTCCACCTGAAATGACTCAAAGAGTAATGAATAACTTCAGGGAAAGACTCAATCAGTGTGTCGACAGTGCAGGAAGCCATTTAAGGGATGTTTTATTTAAAAAGTAAGACCATAAGAGTATTTTCTAAAATGGCATAATATGTACTTTTATTTAGTATAAATAAAATTGTTCTACCTTATTTGGTTCTGTTTTTAATAGCTTTCCATAAAGGGGAGGTTTTTCTGCCGGACCTTGTATATACTCTTCGAAACGATACTTCTGTGGACAGAAATCGGCATTGTGAATTTTACATTGATCCGGATACAAATCTGTGTTTCGTCGTCAATGTGATGGTCGAAGGGTAACAGTAAACCTGCTGTGGTGCAACGGAGTCTAACACTGAGCCCCCAGGGAGGAGCCACAAAGCAGACTCCCCGAAAACTTACTCTCGTCTATATAAATCGGCATTGCGAATTTTGTATTGAAACCGGATGCAATTTCTGTGTTTCATCGTCAATGTGATGGTCGAACGGCAACAGCAAACCTGCCAAGTGCATCGGAGTCTCACACTGAGCCCAGAGGGAAGAGCAAAAAAACAGACTCCTCGAAACGTTACTCTCGTCAATATAAATCGGCATTGCGAAATTTGTATTGAAACCGGATGCAATTTTTGTGTTTCATCGTCAATGTGATGGCCGAAGGGTAACAGTAAACCTGCTGTGGTGCATCGGAGTCTCACACTGAGCCCCCAGGGAAGAGCCAAAAACAGACTTCCCGAAAAGTTACTCTCGTCCAAATCAATCGGCATTGCGAATTTGGTATTGAAACCGGATGCAATTTCTGTGTTTCATCGTCAATGTGATGGTCGAAGGGTAACAGTAAACCTGCCAAGTGCATCGGAGTCTAACACTGAGCCCCCAGGGAAGAGTCAAAAGACAGACTCCCCAAAATGTTACTCTCGTCAATATAAATCGGCATTGCGAATTTTGTATTGAAACCGTATGCAATATCTGTGTTTCGTCGTCAATGTGATGGTCAAAGGGTAACAGTAAACCTGCTGTGGTGCATCGGAGTCTTACACTGGCCCCCAGGGAAGAGCCAATGTACTTTCTCTTCGAAACGGTACTCCTGTGGACAGAAATCGGCATTGTGAATTTTGTATTGATCCGGATGCAATTTCTGTGTTTCGTCGTCAATGTGATAGTCGAAGGGTAACAGTAAACCTGCCGTGGTGCATCGGAGTCTAACACTAAGCCCCCAGGGAAGAGCCAAAAAACAGACACCCCGAAACGTTACTCTCGTCAATATAAATCGGTATTGCGAGTTTTGTATTGAAACCGGATGCAATTTCTGTGTTTCATCGTCAACGTGATCGTCGAAGGGTAACAGTAAACCTGCTGTGGTGCATCAGAGTCTCACACTGAGCCCCCAGGGAAGAACCAAAAGACAGTCTCCCCGAAACGTTACTTCCGTCAATATACATCGCCATTGCGAATTTTGTATTGAAACCGGGTGCAATTTGAGTGTTTCAACGTCAATGTGATGGTCGAAGGGGAACAGTAAACCTGCTGTGGTGCATCGGAGTCTCACACTGAGCCCCCAGGGAAGAGCCAAAAAACAGACTCCCCGTTACGTTACTCTCGTCAATATAAATCGGCATTGCGAATTTTGTATTGAAACCGGATGCAATTTCTGTTTTTCATCGTCAATGTTATGTTAAGAGGGTAACAGTATACCTGCCGTGTTGCATCGGAGTCTAACATGGAGCCCCCACAAAAGAGCCAAAAACCAGATTCCCCGAAACGTTACTCTCGTCAATATAAATGGGCATTGCGAATTTTGTATTGAAACCGGAAGCAATTTCTGTGTATCATCGTCAATGTGATGGTCGAAGGGTAACAGTAAACCTGCTGTGGTGCATCAGAGTCTAACATTGGGCCCCCAGGGAAGAGCCAAAGTACAAACTCTTCGAAACGGTACTCCTGAGGACAGAAATCGGCATTGTGAATTATGTATTGATCCGGATGCAAATTCTGTGTTTCATCGTCAATGTGATGGTCGAAGGGTAACAGTAAACCTGCTGTGGTGCATCGGAGTCTTACACTGAGCCCCCAGGGAAGAGCCAAAAGACAGACTCCCCGAAACTTTACTCTCGTGCATAAAAATCGGCATTGCGAATTTTGTATTGAAACCGGATGCAATATCTGTGTTCCATCGTCAATGTGATGGTCTAAGGGTAACTGTAAACCTGCTGTGGTGCATCGGAGTCTCACTCTGAGCCCCCAAGGAAGAGCCAAAAGACAGGCTCCCCGAAACGTTACTCTCGTCAATATAAATCGCCATTGCGAATTTTGTATTGAAACCGGGTGCAGTTTGAGTGTTTCATCGTCAATGTGATGGTCGAAGGGAAACAGAAAACCTGCATTGGTGCATCGGGGTCTCACACTGAGCCCCCAGGGAAAAGCCGAAAAACAGACTCCCCGAAAAGTTCCTCTCGTCAACATAAACCGGCATTGCGAATTTTTTGAAAACGGATAAAACTTCTGTGTTTCATCGTCAATGTGATGGTCGAAGGGTAACAGTAAACCTGCTGTGGTGCAGCGGAGTCTAACACTGGGCCCCCAGGGAAGAGCCAAAGCACATAATCTTCGAAAATGTACTCCTGTGGAAAAAATCGGCATTGTGAATTTTGTATTGATCCGGATGCAATTTCTGTGTTTCATCGTCAATGTGATGGTCGAAGGGTAACAGTAAACCTGCCGTGTTGCATCGGAGTCTAACGCTGAGCCCCCAGGGAAGAGCCAAAGAACAGACTCCCCGAAACGTTACTCTCGTCAATGTAAATCGGCATTGCGAATTTTGTATTGAAACGGGATGCAATTTCTGTGTTTCATCGTCAATGTGATGGTCGAAGGGTAACAGTAAACCTGCTGTGGTGCATCGGAATCTCACACTGAGACCCCAGGGAAGAGCCAAAGAACAACTCCCCGAAACGTTACTCTCGTCAATATAAATCGGCTTCGCGAATTTTGTATTGAAACCGATTGCAATATCTGTGTTTAATCGTCAATGTGATGCTCGAAGGGTAACAGTAAACCTCATGTGGTGCATCGGAGTCTAACACTGGGCCCCCAGGGAAGCCCAAAATACATACTCTACGTATCGGTACGGCTGTGGACATAAATCGGCATTTTGAATTTGGTATTTATCCGGATGCAATATCTGTGTTTCATCGTCAATGTGATGGTCGTAGGGTAACAGTAAACCTGCCGTGGTGCATCGGAGTCTAACACTGAGCCCCCAGGGAAGAGCCAAAGAACAGACTCCTTGAAACGTTACTCTCGTCAATATAAATCGACATTGCGAATTTTGTATTGAAACCGGAAGCAATTTCTGTGTATCATCGTCAATGTGATGGTCGAAGGATAACAGTAAACCTGCTGTGGTGCATCGGAGTCTAACACTGGGCCCCCAGGGAAGAGCCAAAGAACAAACTCTTCGAAACGGTACTCCTGAGGACAGAAATCGGCATTGGGAATTATGTATTGATCCGGATGCAAATTCTGTGTTTCATCGTCAATGTGATGGTCGAAGGGTAACAGTAAACCTGCTGTGGTGCATCGGAGTCTCACTCTGAGCCCCCAAGGAAGAGCCAAAGGAAAGGGCTCCCCGAAACGTTACTCTCGTCAATATAAATCGCCCTTGCGAATTTTGTATTGAAACCGGGTGCAATTTCTGTGTTTCATCGTCAATGTGATGGTCGAAGGGGAACAGTAAACCTGCTGTGGTGCATCGGAGTCTAACACTGGGCCCCCAGGGAAAAGCCAAATCACATACTCCTCGAATCGGTACTCCTGTGGACAGAAATCGGCGTTGTGAATTTTGTATTGATCCGAATGCAATTTCTGTGTTTCATCGTCAATGTGATGGTCGAAGGGTAACAGTAAACCTGCCGTGGTGCATCGGAGTCTAACACTGAGCACCCAGGGAAGAGCCAAAAAACAGACTCCCCGAAACGTTACTCTCGTCAATATAAATCGGCATTGCGAATTTTGTATTGAAACCGATTGCAATATCTGTGTTTAATCGTCAATGTGATGGTCGAAGGTTAACAGTAAACCTCATGTGGTGCATCGGAGTCTAAAACTGGGCCCCCAGGGAAGAGCCAAAGCACATAATCATCGAAAATGTACTTTTGTGGACGAAAATAGGCACTGTGAATTTTGTATTGATCCGGATGCAATTTCTGTGTTTCATCGTCAATGTGATGGTCGAAGGGTAACAGTAAACCTGCCGTGTTGCATCGGAGTCTCACGCTGAGCCCCCAGGGAAGAGCCAAAGACAGACTCCACGAAAAGTTACTCTCGTCAACATAAATCGGCATAGCGAATTTTGTATTGAAAACGGATAAAATTTCTGTGTTTCATCGTCAATGTGATGGTCTAAGGGTAACTGTAAACCTGCTGTGGTGCATCCGAGTCTCACTCTGAGCCCCTAAGGAAGAGCCAAAACACAGGCTCCCCGAAACATTACTCTCGTCAATATAAATCGCCATTGCGAATTTTGTATTGAAACCGGGTGCAGTTTGAGTGTTTCATCGTCAATGTGATGGTCGAAGGGAAACAGAAAACCTGCTGTGGTGCATCGGGGTCTAACACTGAGCCCCCAGGGAAGAGCCGAAAAACAGACTCCCCGAAAAGTTACTCTCGTCAACATAAACCGGCATTGAGAATTTTTTGAAAACGGATAAAACTTCTGTGTTTCATCGTCAATGTGATGGTCGAAGGGTAACAGTAAACCTGCTGTGGTGCACCGGAGTCTAACACTGGGCCCCCAGGGAAGAGCCAAAGCACATAATCTTCGAAAATGTACTCCTGTGGAAAAAATCGGCATTGTTAATTTTGTATTGATCCGGATGCAATTTCTGTGTTTCATCGTCAATGTGATGGTCGAAGGGTAACAGTAAACCTGCCGTGTTGCATCGGAGTCTAACGCTGAGCCCCCAGGGAAAAGCCAAAGAACAGACTCCCCGAAACGTTACTCTCGTCAATGTAAATCGGCATTGCGAATTTTGTATTGAAACCGGGTGCAATTTCTGTGTTTCATCGTCAAAGTGATGGCCGAAGGGTAACAGTAAAGCTGCCGTGGTGCATCGGAGTCTAACACTGAGCCCCCAGGGAAGAGCCAAATTACATACCCTTCGAATCGGTACTCCTGAGGACAGATATCGGCATTGCGAATTTTGTATTGAAACCGGATGCAATTCCTGTGTTTCATCGTCAATGTAATGGTCGAAGGGTAACAGAAAATCTGCTGTGGTGGATCGGAGACTCACACTGAGACCCCAGGGAAGAGCCAAAGAACAGACTCCCCGAAACGTTACTCTCGACAATATAAAACGGCATTGCGAATTTTGTATTGAAACCGGATGCAATATCTCTGTTTCTTTGTCAATGTGATGGTCGAAGGGTAACAGTAAACCTCATGTGGTGCATCGGAGTCTAACACTGGGCCACCAGGGAAGTGCGAAAGCACATAATCTTCGAAACGGTACTCCTGTGGACAAAAATCGGCATTGTAAATTTTGTAGTGATCCGGATGCAATTTCTGTGTTTCATCGTCAATGTGATGGTCGAAGGGTAACAGTAAACCTGCCGTGTTGCATCGGAGTCTAACCCTGAGCCCCCGGGGAACAGCCAAAGAAAAGACTCCCCGAAACGTTACTCTCGTCAACATTAATCGGCATTGCGATATTTGTATTGAAACCGGATGCAATTTCTGTGTTTCATCGTCAATGTGATGGTCGAAGGGTAACTGAAAACCTGCTGTGGTGCATCGGAGTCTAACACTGGACCCCCAGGGAAGAGCCAAATTACATACCCTTCGAATCGGTACGCCTGTGGGCAGAAATCGGCATTGTGAATTTGGTATTGATCCGGATGCAATATCTGTGTTTCATGGTCAATGTGATGGTCGAAGGGTAACAGTAAACCTGCTGTGGTGCATCGGAGTCTCACACTGAGCCCCCACGGAAGATCCAAATACAGACACCCCGACACGTTACTCTCGTCAACATAAATTGGCATTGCGAATTTTGTACTGAAACCGGATGCAATTTCTGTGTCTCATCGTCAATGTGATGGTCGAAGAGTAACAGTAAACCTGCTGTGGTACATCGGAGTCTCACACTGAGCCCCCAGGGAAGAGCCAAAAAACAGTCTCCCCAGAACTTTACGCTAGTCCATATAAATCGGCATTGCGAATTTTGTATTGACACCGGATGCAATTTCATTTTTTCATCGTCAATGTAATGGTAGAAGGGTAACAGTGTACCTGCCGTGTTGCATCGGAGTCTATCACGGAGCCCCCAGGGAAGAGCCAAAAAACAGATTCTCCGAAACGTTACTCTCGTCAATATAAATGGGCATTGCGAATTTTGTATTGAAACCGGAAGCAATTTCTGTGTATCATCGTCAATGTGATGGTCGAAGGGTAACAGTAAACCTGCTGTGGTGCATCGGAGTCTAACACTGAGCCCCCAGGGAAGAGCCGAAAGACAGACTCCCCGAAACTTTACTCTCGTGCATATAAATCGGCATTGCGAATTTTATATTGAAACCGGATGCAATATCTGTGTTTCATCGTCAATGTGATGGTCTGAGGGTAACTGTAAACCTGCTGTGGTGCATCGGAGTCTCACTCTGAGCCCCCAAGGAAGAGCCAAAAGAAAGGGCTCCCCGAAACGTTACTCTCGTCAATATAAATCGCCCTTGCGAATTTTGTATTGAAACCGGGTGCAATTTCTGTGTTTCATCGTCAATGTGATGGTCGAAGGGGAACAGTAAACCTGCTGTGGTGCATCGGAGTCTAACACTGGGCCCCCAGGGAAAAGCCAAATCACATACTCCTCGAATCGGTACTCCTGTGGACAGAAATCGGCGTTGTGAATTTTGTATTGATCCGAATGCAATTTCTGTGTTTCATCGTCAATGTGATGGTCGAAGGGTAACAGTAAACCTGCCGTGGTGCATCGGAGTCTAACACTGAGCACCCAGGGAAGAGCCAAAAAACAGACTCCCCGAAACGTTACTCTCGTCAATATAAATCGGCATTGCGAATTTTGTATTGAAACCGATTGCAATATCTGTGTTTAATCGTCAATGTGATGGTCGAAGGTTAACAGTAAACCTCATGTGGTGCATCGGAGTCTAAAACTGGGCCCCCAGGGAAGAGCCAAAGCACATAATCATCGAAAATGTACTTTTGTGGACGAAAATCGGCACTGTGAATTTTGTATTGATCCGGATGCAATTTCTGTGTTTCATCGTCAATGTGATGGTCGAAGGGTAACAGTAAACCTGCCGTGTTGCATCGGAGTCTCACGCTGAGCCCCCAGGGAAGAGCCAAAGACAGACTCCACGAAAAGTTACTCTCGTCAACATAAATCGGCATAGCGAATTTTGTATTGAAAACGGATAAAATTTCTGTGTTTCATCGTCAATGTGATGGTCTAAGGGTAACTGTAAACCTGCTGTGGTGCATCCGAGTCTCACTCTGAGCCCCTAAGGAAGAGCCAAAACACAGGCTCCCCGAAACATTACTCTCGTCAATATAAATCGCCATTGCGAATTTTGTATTGAAACCGGGTGCAGTTTGAGTGTTTCATCGTCAATGTGATGGTCGAAGGGAAACAGAAAACCTGCTGTGGTGCATCGGGGTCTAACACTGAGCCCCCAGGGAAGAGCCGAAAAACAGACTCCCCGAAAAGTTACTCTCGTCAACATAAACCGGCATTGAGAATTTTTTGAAAACGGATAAAACTTCTGTGTTTCATCGTCAATGTGATGGTCGAAGGGTAACAGTAAACCTGCTGTGGTGCACCGGAGTCTAACACTGGGCCCCCAGGGAAGAGCCAAAGCACATAATCTTCGAAAATGTACTCCTGTGGAAAAAATCGGCATTGTTAATTTTGTATTGATCCGGATGCAATTTCTGTGTTTCATCGTCAATGTGATGGTCGAAGGGTAACAGTAAACCTGCCGTGTTGCATCGGAGTCTAACGCTGAGCCCCCAGGGAAAAGCCAAAGAACAGACTCCCCGAAACGTTACTCTCGTCAATGTAAATCGGCATTGCGAATTTTGTATTGAAACCGGGTGCAATTTCTGTGTTTCATCGTCAAAGTGATGGCCGAAGGGTAACAGTAAAGCTGCCGTGGTGCATCGGAGTCTAACACTGAGCCCCCAGGGAAGAGCCAAATTACATACCCTTCGAATCGGTACTCCTGAGGACAGATATCGGCATTGCGAATTTTGTATTGAAACCGGATGCAATTCCTGTGTTTCATCGTCAATGTAATGGTCGAAGGGTAACAGAAAATCTGCTGTGGTGGATCGGAGACTCACACTGAGACCCCAGGGAAGAGCCAAAGAACAGACTCCCCGAAACGTTACTCTCGACAATATAAAACGGCATTGCGAATTTTGTATTGAAACCGGATGCAATATCTCTGTTTCTTTGTCAATGTGATGGTCGAAGGGTAACAGTAAACCTCATGTGGTGCATCGGAGTCTAACCCTGAGCCCCCGGGGAACAGCCAAAGAAAAGACTCCCCGAAACGTTACTCTCGTCAACATTAATCGGCATTGCGATATTTGTATTGAAACCGGATGCAATTTCTGTGTTTCATCGTCAATGTGATGGTCGAAGTGTAACTGAAAACCTGCTGTGGTGCATCGGAGTCTAACACTGGATCCCCAGGGAAGAGCCAAATTACATACCCTTCGAATCGGTACGCCTGTGGGCAGAAATCGGCATTGTGAATTTGGTATTGATCCGGATGCAATATCTGTGTTTCATGGTCAATGTGATGGTCGAAGGGTAACAGTAAACCTGCTGTGGTGCATCGGAGTCTCACACTGAGCCCCCAGGGAAGAGCCAAAAAACAGTCTCCCCAGAACTTTACGCTAGTCCATATAAATCGGCATTGCGAATTTTGTATTGACACCGGATGCAATTTCATTTTTTCATCGTCAATGTAATGGTAGAAGGGTAACAGTGTACCTGCCGTGTTGCATCGGAGTCTATCACGGAGCCCCCAGGGAAGAGCCAAAAAACAGATTCTCCGAAACGTTACTCTCGTCAATATAAATGGGCATTGCGAATTTTGTATTGAAACCGGAAGCAATTTCTGTGTATCATCGTCAATGTGATGGTCGAAGGGTAACAGTAAACCTGCTGTGGTGCATCGGAGTCTCACACTGAGACCCCAGGGAAGAGCCAAATTACATACCCTTCGAATCGGTACGCCTGTGGGCAGAAATCGGCATTGTGAATTTGGTATTGATCCGGATGCAATATCTGTGTTTCATGGTCAATGTGATGGTCGAAGGGTAACAGTAAACCTGCTGTGGTGCATCGGAGTCTCACACTGAGCCCCCACGGAAGATCCAAATACAGAAACCCCGACACGTTACTCTCGTCAACATAAATTGGCATTGCGAATTTTGTACTGAAACCGGATGCAATTTCTGTGTCTCATCGTCAATGTGATGGTCGAAGAGTAACAGTAAACCTGCTGTGGTACATCGGAGTCTCACACTGAGCCCCCAGGGAAGAGCCAAAAAACAGTCTCCCCAGAACTTTACGCTAGTCCATATAAATCGGCATTGCGAATTTTGTATTGACACCGGATGCAATTTCATTTTTTCATCGTCAATGTAATGGTAGAAGGGTAACAGTGTACCTGCCGTGTTGCATCGGAGTCTATCACGGAGCCCCCAGGGAAGAGCCAAAAAACAGATTCTCCGAAACGTTACTCTCGTCAATATAAATGGGCATTGCGAATTTTGTATTGAAACCGGAAGCAATTTCTGTGTATCATCGTCAATGTGATGGTCGAAGGGTAACAGTAAACCTGCTGTGGTGCATCGGAGTCTAACACTGAGCCCCCAGGGAAGAGCCGAAAGACAGACTCCCCGAAACTTTACTCTCGTGCATATAAATCGGCATTGCGAATTTTATATTGAAACCGGATGCAATATCTGTGTTTCATCGTCAATGTGATGGTCTAAGGGTAACTGTAAACCTGCTGTGGTGCATCGGAGTCTCACTCTGAGCCCCCAAGGAAGAGCCAAAAGAAAGGGCTCCCCAAAACGTTACTCTCGTCAATATAAATCGCCCTTGCGAATTTTGTATTGAAACCGGGTGCAATTTCTGTGTTTCATCGTCAATGTGATGGTCGAAGGGGAACAGTAAACCTGCTGTGGTGCATCGGAGTCTAACACTGGGCCCCCAGGGAAAAGCCAAATCACATACTCCTCGAATCGGTACTCCTGTGGACAGAAATCGGCGTTGTGAATTTTGTATTGATCCGAATGCAATTTCTGTGTTTCATCGTCAATGTGATGGTCGAAGGGTAACAGTAAACCTGCCGTGGTGCATCGGAGTCTAACACTGAGCACCCAGGGAAGAGCCAAAAAACAGACTCCCCGAAACGTTACTCTCGTCAATATAAATCGGCATTGCGAATTTTGTATTGAAACCGATTGCAATATCTGTGTTTAATCGTCAATGTGATGGTCGAAGGTTAACAGTAAACCTCATGTGGTGCATCGGAGTCTAAAACTGGGCCCCCAGGGAAGAGCCAAAGCACATAATCATCGAAAATGTACTTTTGTGGACGAAAATCGGCACTGTGAATTTTGTATTGATCCGGATGCAATTTCTGTGTTTCATCGTCAATGTGATGGTCGAAGGGTAACAGTAAACCTGCCGTGTTGCATCGGAGTCTCACGCTGAGCCCCCAGGGAAGAGCCAAAGACAGACTCCACGAAAAGTTACTCTCGTCAACATAAACCGGCATTGAGAATTTTTTGAAAACGGATAAAACTTCTGTGTTTCATCGTCAATGTGATGGTCGAAGGGTAACAGTAAACCTGCTGTGGTGCACCGGAGTCTAACACTGGGCCCCCAGGGAAGAGCCAAAGCACATAATCTTCGAAAATGTACTCCTGTGGAAAAAATCGGCATTGTTAATTTTGTATTGATCCGGATGCAATTTCTGTGTTTCATGGTCAATGTGATGGTCGAAGGGTAACAGTAAACCTGCCGTGTTGCATCGGAGTCTAACGCTGAGCCCCCAGGGAAAAGCCAAAGAACAGACTCCCCGAAACGTTACTCTCGTCAATGTAAATCGGCATTGCGAATTTTGTATTGAAACCGGGTGCAATTTCTGTGTTTCATCGTCAAAGTGATGGCCGAAGGGTAACAGTAAAGCTGCCGTGGTGCATCGGAGTCTAACACTGAGCCCCCAGGGAAGAGCCAAATTACATACCCTTCGAATCGGTACTCCTGAGGACAGATATCGGCATTGCGAATTTTGTATTGAAACCGGATGCAATTCCTGTGTTTCATCGTCAATGTAATGGTCGAAGGGTAACAGAAAATCTGCTGTGGTGGATCGGAGACTCACACTGAGACCCCAGGGAAGAGCCAAAGAACAGACTCCCCGAAACGTTACTCTCGACAATATAAAACGGCATTGCGAATTTTGTATTGAAACCGGATGCAATATCTCTGTTTCTTTGTCAATGTGATGGTCGAAGGGTAACAGTAAACCTCATGTGGTGCATCGGAGTCTAACACTGGGCCACCAGGGAAGTGCGAAAGCACATAATCTTCGAAACGGTACTCCTGTGGACAAAAATCGGCATTGTAAATTTTGTAGTGATCCGGATGCAATTTCTGTGTTTCATCGTCAATGTGATGGTCGAAGGGTAACAGTAAACCTGCCGTGTTGCATCGGAGTCTAACCCTGAGCCCCCGGGGAACAGCCAAAGAAAAGACTCCCCGAAACGTTACTCTCGTCAACATTAATCGGCATTGCGATATTTGTATTGAAACCGGATGCAATTTCTGTGTTTCATCGTCAATGTGATGGTCGAAGGGTAACTGAAAACCTGCTGTGGTGCATCGGAGTCTAACACTGGACCCCCAGGGAAGAGCCAAATTACATACCCTTCGAATCGGTACGCCTGTGGGCAGAAATCGGCATTGTGAATTTGGTATTGATCCGGATGCAATATCTGTGTTTCATGGTCAATGTGATGGTCGAAGGGTAACAGTAAACCTGCTGTGGTGCATCGGAGTCTCACACTGAGCCCCCACGGAAGATCCAAATACAGACACCCCGACACGTTACTCTCGTCAACATAAATTGGCATTGCGAATTTTGTACTGAAACCGGATGCAATTTCTGTGTCTCATCGTCAATGTGATGGTCGAAGAGTAACAGTAAACCTGCTGTGGTACATCGGAGTCTCACACTGAGCCCCCAGGGAAGAGCCAAAAAACAGTCTCCCCAGAACTTTACGCTAGTCCATATAAATCGGCATTGCGAATTTTGTATTGACACCGGATGCAATTTCATTTTTTCATCGTCAATGTAATGGTAGAAGGGTAACAGTGTACCTGCCGTGTTGCATCGGAGTCTATCACGGAGCCCCCAGGGAAGAGCCAAAAAACAGATTCTCCGAAACGTTACTCTCGTCAATATAAATCGGCATTGCGAATTTTGTATTGAAACCGGAAGCAATTTCTGTGTATCATCGTCAATGTGATGGTCGAAGGGTAACAGTAAACCTGCTGTGGTGCATCGGAGTCTCACACTGAGACCCCAGGGAAGAGCCAAAAAACAGACTCCCCGAAACGTTACTCTCCTCAATATAAATCGGCATTGCGAATTTTGTATTGAAACCGGATGCAATTTCTGTGTTTCATCGTCAATGTGATGGTCGAAGGGTAACAGTAAACCGGCCGTGTTGCATCTGAGTCTAACACTGAGCCCCCAGGGAAGAGCCAAAAACAGACTCCCCGAAACGTTACTCTCGTCAATATAAATCGGCACTGCGAGATTTGTATTGAAACCGGATGCAATTTCAGTGTTTCATCGTCAATGTGATTGTCAAAGGGTAACAGTAAACGTGCTGTGGTGCATCGGAGTTTAACACTGGGCCCCCAGAGAAGAGCAAAAGTACATAACCTTCAAATCGGTACTCCTGTGGACAGAAATCGGCATTGTGAATTTTGTATTGATCCGGATGCAATTTCTGTTTTTCATCGTCAATGTGATGGTCGAATGGTAACAGTAAACCAGCTGTGGTACATCGGAGTCTAACACTGAGTACCCAGGGAAGAGCAATAAAAAAGACTCCCCGAAACGTTACTCTCGTCCATATAAATCGGCATTGCGAATTTTGAATTGAACCGGAAGCAATTTCTGTGTGTTATCGTCAATGTAATGGTCGAAGGGTAACAGTATACCTGCTGTGGTGCATCGGAGTCTAACACGGAGCCCCCAGGGAAAGTCCGAAAGAACAGACTCCCCGAAACGTTACTCTCGTCAATATAAATCGGCATTGCGAATTATATATTGAAACCGGATGCAATTTCTGTGTTTCATCCTCAATGTGATGGTCGAAGGGTAACAGTAAACCTGCCGTGTTGCATCGGAGGCTAACACTGAGCCCCCAGGATAGAGCCCAAGAACCGACTCGCCGAAACGTTACTCTCGTAGATATGAATCGGCATTGCGAATTTTGCTATTGAAACCGGATGCAATTTCTGTGTTTCATCGTCAATGTGATGGTCGAAGGGTAACAGTAAACCTGCTGTGGTGCATCGGAGTCTAACACTGGGCCCCCAGGGAAGAGCCAAAGTACACGCTCTTCGAAACAGTACTCCTGTGGACAGAAATCGGCATTGTGAATTTTGTATTGAACCGGATGCTATTTCTGTGTTTCATCGTCAATGTGATGGTCGAAGTGTAACAGTAAACCTGCTATGGTGCATCGGAGTCTAACACTGGGCCGCCAGTGATGAGCCAAAGTACATACTCTTTGAAACAGTACTCCTGTTTACAGAAATCGGCATTGTGAATTTTGTATTGATCCGGATGCAATTTCTGTGTTTCATCGTCAATGTGATGGTCGAAGGGTAACAGTAAACCAGCTGTGGTGCATCGGAGTCTCACACTGAGATCCCAGGGAAGAGCCAAAGAACAGACTCCCCGAATGGTTATTATCGTCAATATAAATCGGCATTGCGAACTTTGTATTGAAACCGGATGCAATTTCTGTGATTCATCGTCAATGTGATTGTCGAAGGGTGCAGTAAACCAGCTGTGGTGCATCGGAGTCTCACACTGAGCCCCCAGGGAAGAGCCAAAAAACAGACTCCCCAAAACGTTACTCTCGTCAATATAAATCGGCATTGGGAATTTTGCTATTGAAACCGGATGCAATTTCTGTGTTTCATCGTCAATGTGATGGTCGAAGCGTAACAGTAAACCTGCTGTGGTGCATCGGAGTCACACACTGAGCCCCTAGGGAAGAGCCAAAAAACAGACTCCCCGAAACGTTACTCTCGTCAATATAAATCGGCATTGCGAATTTTGTATTGAAACCGGAAGCAATTTCTGTGTTTCATCGTCAATGTGATGGTCGAAGAGTAACAGTAAACCTGCTGTGGTGCATCGGAGTCTCACACTGAGCCCCCAGGGAGGAGCCAAAGTACATACTCTTCGAAACGGTACTCCTGTGGACAGAAATCGGCATTGTGAATTTTGTATTGATCCGGATGCAATTTCTGTGTTTCATCGTCAATGTGATGGTCGAAGAGTAACAGGAAACCTGCTGTGGTGCAACGGAGTCTCACACTGAGCCCCCAGGGAAGAACCGAAGAAATGACTCCCCGAAAAGTTACTCGCGTCAATATAAATCGGCATTGCGAATTTTGTATTGAAACAGGATGCAATATCTGTGTTTCATCGTCATTGTGATGGTCGGAGGGTAACAGTAAACTGCTGTGGTGCATAGGAGTCTAACACTGGCCCCCAGGGAAGAGCCAAAGTACAAACTCTTCGAATCGGTACTCCTGTGGACAGAAATCGGTATTGTGAATTTTGTATTGATCCGGATGCAATTTCTGTGTTTCATCGTCAATGTGATGGTCTAAAGGTAAGTAAACCTGCTATGGTGCATCGGATTCTCACACTGAGCCCCCAAGGAAGAGCCAAATAACAGACTCCCCGAAACGTTACTCTCGTCAATATAAATCGGCATTGCGAATTTTGTACTGAAACCGGATTCAATTTCTGTGTTTCATCGTCAATGTGTTGGTCGAAGGGTAACAGTAAACCTGCTGTGGTGCATCGGAGTTTCACACTGAGCCACCAGGGAGGAGCTAAAAAATAGACACACCGAAACGTTACTCTCGTCAATATAAACCGGCATTGCGAAATTTGTATTGAAACCGGATGCAATTTCTGTGTTTCATCGTCAATCTGATTGTCGAAGGGTTACAGGAAACCTGCTGTGGTGCAACGGAGTCTCACACTGAGCCCCCAGGGAAGAGCCGAAGAAATGACTTCCCGAAAAGTTACTCTCGTCAATATAAATCGGCATTGCGAATTTTGTATTGAAACCGGACGCAATTTCTGTGTTTCCTTGTCAATGTGATGCTCTAAGGGTAACAGAAAACCTGCTGTGGTGCATTGGAGGCTCACACTGAGCCCCCAGGGAAGAGCCAAAAAACAGACTCCCCGAAACGTTACTCTCATCAATATAAATCGGCATTGCGTATTTTGTATTGAAACCGGATGCAATTTCTGTTTTTCATCGTCAATGTGATGGTCGAAGGGTAACACTAAACCTGCTGTGGTGCATCGGAGTCTAACACTGAGCCCCCAGGGAAGAGCTAATTAACAGACTTCCCGAAAAGTTACTCTCGTCAATATAAATCGGCATTGCGAATTTTGTATTGAAACCGGATGCTATTTCTGTGTTTCATCGTCAATGTGATGTTCTAAGGGTAACAGTAAACCTGCTGTGGTGCATCGGAGTCTCACACTGGGCACCCAGGAAAGAGCCAAAGTACATACTCTTCGAAACGGTAATCCTGTGGACAAAAATCGGCATTGTGAATTTTGTATTGATCCGGATGCAATTTCTGTGTTACATCGTCAATGTGATGGTCGAAAGGTAACAGTAAACTTGCCGTGTTGCATCGTAGTCTAACACTGAGCCCCCAGGGTAGACAGAAAAACAGACGCCCCGAAACGTTACTCTCGTCAATATAAACCGGCATTGCGAAACTTGTATTGAAACCGGATGCAGTTTCTTTATTTCATCGTCAATGTGATGGTCGAAGGGTAACAGTAAACCTGCTGTGGTGCATCGGAGTTTCACACTGAGCCACCAGGGAGGAGCTAAAAAAGACACCCCGAAACGTTACTCTCGTCAATATAAATCGGCATTGCGCATTTTGTATTGAAACCGGATGCAATTTCTGTATTTCATCGTCAATGTGATGGTCGAAGGGTAACAGTAAACCTGCCGTGATGCATCGGAGTCTATCACTGAGCCCCCAGGGAAGAGCCAAAAAACAGAATCCCCGAAACGTTATTCTCGTCAATATAAATCGGCATTGCGAATTTTGTAATGAAAGCTGATGCAATTTCTGTGTTTCATCGTCAATGTGATGGTCGAAGGGTAACAGTAAACCTGTTGTGGTGCATCGGAGTCTCACACTGAACCCCCAGGGAGGAGCCAAAGAATAGACTCCCCGAAAGGTTACTTCCGTCAATAAAAATCGGCATTGCGAAATTTGTATTGAAACCGGATGCAATTTCTGTGTTTCATCGTCAATGTGATGGTAGAAAGGTAACAGTAAACCTGCTATGCTGCATCGGAGCCTAACACTGGGCCCCCAGGGAAGAGCGAAAGTACATACTCTTCGAAACGGTACCCCTATGGACAGAAATAGGCTTTGTGAATTTTGTTCAAATGGCGCTGAGCACTATGGGACTTAACATCTATGGTCATCAGTCCCCTAGAACTTAGAACTACTTAAACCTAACTAACCTAAGTACAGCACAAAACACCCAGCCATCACGAGACAGAGAAAATCCCTGACCCCACCGGGAATCGAACACGGGTACCCGGGCGTGGGAAGCGAGAACGCTACGGCACGAGTGAATTTTGTATTGAACCGGATGCAATGTCTGTGTTTCATCGTCAATGTCATGGTCGGAGGGTAACAGTAAACCTGCTGTGGTGCATCGGTGTCTAACATTGGGCCCGCAGGGAAGAGCCAAAGTACATACTCTTCGAAACGGTACTCCTGTGGACAGAAATCGGCATTGTGAATTTTGTATTGATCCGGATGCAATTTCTGTGTTTCATCGTCAATGTGATGGTCGAAGGGTAACAGTAAACCTGCCGTGGTGCATCGGAGTCTAACACTAAGCCCCCAGGGAAGAGCCAAAAAACAGACACCCCGAAACGTTACTCTCGTCAATATAAATCGGCATTGCGAGTTTTGTATTGAAACCGGATGCAATTTCTGTGTTTCATCGTCAATGTGATGGTCGAAGGGTAACAGTAAACCTGCTGTGGTGCATCGGAGTCAAACACTGGGCCCCTAGGGATGTGCCAAAGTACATACTCTTCGAAACGGTACTGCTGCGGACAGAAATCGGCAATGTGAAATTTGTATTGATCCGGATACAAATCTGTGTTTCATCGTCAATTTGATGGTCGAAGGGTAACAGTAAACCTGCTGTGGGGCATCGGCGTCTCACACTGAGCCCCCAGGGAAGAGCCAAACAACAGACTCACCCAAACGTTATTCTCGTCAATATAAATCGGCATTGAGAATTTTGTATTGAAACCGGATGCAATTTCTTGTGTTTCATCGTCAATGTGATGGTCAAAGGGTAACAGTAAACCTGCTGTGGGGCATCGGCGTCTCACACTGAGCCCCCAGGGAAGAGCCAAACAACAGACTCCCCTAAACGTTATTCTCGTCAATATAAATCGGCATTGCGAATTTTGTAATGAAAGCTGATGCAATTTCTGTCTTTCATCGTCAATGTGATGGTCGAAGGGTAACAGTAAACCTGTTGTGGTGCATCGGAGTCTCACACTGAACCCCCAGGGAGGAGCCAAAGAATAGACTCCCCGAAACGTTACTTCCGTCAATAAAAATCGGCATTGCGAAATTAGTATTGTAACCGGATGCAATTTCTGTGTTTCATCGTCAATGTGATGGTAGAAGGGTAACAGTAAACCTGCTGTGGTGCATCGGAGGCTCACACTGAGCCCCCAGGGAAGAGCCGAAAAACTGACTAGCCGAAAACTTACTCTCGTCTATAAAAATCGGCATTGCGATTTTTGTATTGAAACCGGATGCAATTTCTGTATTTCATCGTCTATGTGATGGTCGAAGGGTAACAGTAAACCTGCTGTGGTGCATCGGAGTCTAACACTGGGCCCCCAGGGAAGAGCCAAAGTACATTCTCTTCGAAACGGTACTCCTGTGGACAGAAATCGGCATTGTGAATTTTGTAATGATCCGGATGCAATGTCTGTGTTTCATCGTCAATGTCATGGTCGGAGGGTAATAGTAAACCTGTTGTGGTGCATCGGAGTCTCACACTGAACCCCCAGGGAAGAGCCGAAAAACTGACTAGCCGAAAACTTACTCTCGTCAATATAAATCGGAATTGCGAAATTTGTATTGCAACCGGATGCAATTTCTGTGTTTCATCGTCATTGTGATGGTCGAAGGGTAACAGTAAACATGCTGTGGTGCATCGTAGTCTAACACTGGGCCCCCAGGGAAGAGCCAAAGTACTTACTTTCGAACCGGTAATCCTATGGACAGAAATCGGCATTGTGAATTTTGTATTGATCCGGTCGCAATTCGTGTGTTTCATCGTCAATGTGATGGTCGAACGGTAACAGTAAACCTGCTGTGGTGCATCGGCGTCTCACACTGAGCCCCCAGGGAAGAGCCAAACAACAGACTCCCCCAAACGTTACTCTCGTCAATATAATTCGGCATTACGAATTTTGTATTGAAACCGGACGCAATTTCTGTGTTTCATCGTCAATGTGATGGTCGAAGGGTAACAGTAAAACTGCTGTGGTGCATCGGACGCTCACACTGATCCCCAAGGGAAGAGCCAAAAAACAGACTCCCCGAAACGATAATCTCGTCAATGTAAATCGGCATTGCGAATTTTTATTGAAACCGGATCCAATATCTCTGTTTCATCGTCAATGTGATGGTCGAAGGGTAACAGTAAAGGTGCCGTGTTGCATTGGAGTCTAAAACTGAGCCCCCAGGGAAGAGCCAAACAACAGACTCCCCTAAACGTTATTCTCGTCAATATAAATCGGCATTGCGAATTTTGTAATGAAAGCTGATGCAATTTCTGTCTTTCATCGTCAATGTGATGGCCGAAGGGTAACAGTAAGCCTGCTGTGGTGCATCGGAGTCTAACACTGGGCCCCCAGGGAAGAGCCAAAAAACAGAATCCCCGAAACGTTATTCTCGTCAATATAAATCGGCATTGCGAATTTTGTATTGAAACCGGATGCAATTTTTGAGTTTCATCGTCAATGTGATTGTAGAAGGGTAACAGTAAACCTGCTGTGGGGCATCGGAGGCTCACACTGAGCCCCCAGGGAAGAGCCGAGAAACTGAATAGCCGAAACCTTACTCTCGTCAATATAAATCGGCATTGCGAATTTTGTATTGAAACCGGATGCAATTTTTGAGTTTCATCGTCAATGTGATGGTAGAAGGGTAACAGTAAACCTGCTGTGGGGCATCGGAGGCTCACACTGAGCCCCCAGGGAAGAGCCGAGAAACTGAATAGCCGAAACCTTACTCTCGTCAATATAAATCGGCATTGTGAATTTTGTATTGAAACCGGATGCAATTTCTGTATTTCATCGTCTATGTGATGGTCGAAGGGTAACAGTAAACCTGCTGTGGTGCATCGGAGTCTAACACTGGGCCCCCAGGGAAGAGCCAAAGTACATTCTCTTCGAAACGGTACTCCTGTGGACAGAAATCGGCATTGTGAATTTTGTAATGATCCGGATGCAATGTCTGTGTTTCATCGTCAATGTCATCGTCGGAGGGTAACAGTAAACCTGCTGTGGTGCATCGGATTCTCACATTGTGCCCCCAGGGAAGAGCCCAAGAACAGTCTCCCCGAAACGTTACTCTCGTCAATATAAATCGGAATTGCGAAATTTGTATTGCAACCGGATGCAATTTCTGTGTTTCATCGTCAATGTGATGGTCGAAGGGTAACAGTAAACCTACTGTGGTGCATCGTAGTCTAACACTGGGCCCCCAGGGAAGAGCCAAAGTACTTACTTTCGAACCGGTAATCCTATGGACAGAAATCGGCATTGTGAATTTTGTATTGATCCGGTCGCAATTCGTGTGTTTCATCGTCAATGTGATGGTCGAACGGTAACAGTAAACCTGCTGTGGTGCATCGGCGTCTCACACAGAGCCCCCAGGGAAGAGCCAAACAACAGACTCTGCCAAACGTTACTCTCGTCAATATAATTCGGCAATACGAATTTTGTATTGAAACCGGACGCAATTTCTGTGTTTAATCGTCAATGTGATGGTCGAAGGTTAACAGTAAACCTCATGTGGTGCATCGGAGTCTAAAACTGGGCCCCCAGGGAAGAGCCAAAGCACATAATCATCGAAAATGTACTTTTGTGGACGAAAATCGGCGCTGTGAATTTTGTATTGATCCGGATGCAATTTCTGTGTTTCATCGTCAATGTGATGGTCGAAGGGTAACAGTAAAACTGCTGTGGTGCATCGGAGTCTCACACTGATCCCCAAGGGAAGAGCCAAAAAACAGACTCCCCGAAACGATACTCTCGTCAATGTAAATCGGCATTGCGAATTTTTATTGAAACCGGATGCAATTTCTGTGTTTCATCGTCAATGTGATGGTCGAAGGGTAACAGTAAAGGTGCCGTGTTGCATTGGAGTCTAAAACTGAGCCCCCAGGGAAGAGCCAAAAAACAGACTCACCGAAACGTTTCCCTCGTCAATATAAATCGGCATTGCGAATTTTTTTATTGAAACCGGGTGCAATTTCTGTGTTTCATCGTCAATGTGATGGTAGAAGGGTAACAGTAAACCTGCTGTGGTGCATCGGAGTCTCACACTGAGCCCCCAGGGAAGAGCCGAAAAACAGCTCCCCGAAACGTTATTCTCGTCAATATAAATCGGCATTGCGAATTTTGTATTGAAACCGGATGCAATTTCTGTGTTTCATCGTCAATGTGATGGTCGAAGGGTAACATTAAACCTGCTGTGGTGCATCGGAGTCTAACACTGGGCCCCCAGAGAAGAGTTAAAGTACATACTTTCGAACCGGTAATCCTATAGACAGAAATCGGCATTGTGAATTTTGTATTGATCCGGACGCAATTCGTGTGTTTCATCGTCAATGTGATGGTCGAAGTGTTACAGTAAACCTGCTGTGGTGCATCGGCGTTTCACACTGAGCCCCCAGGGAAGAGCCAAACAACAGACTCCCCCAAACGTTACTCTCGTCAATATAATTCGGCATTACGACTTTTGTATTGAAACCGGATGCAATTTCTGTGTTTCATTGTCAATGTGATGGTCGAAGGGTAACAGTAAACCTGCTGTGGCGCATCGGAGTCTAACACTGGGCCCCCAGGGAAGAGCCAAAGTACATACTCTTCGAAACGGTACTCCTGTGGACAGAAATCGGCATTGTGAATTTTGTAATGATCCGGATGCAATGTCTGTGTTTCATCGTCAATGTCATCGTCGGAGGGTAACAGTAAACCTGCTGTGGTGCATCGGATTCTCACATTGTGCCCCCAGGGAAGAGCCCAAGAACAGTCTCCCCGAAACGTTACTCTCGTCAATATAAATCGGAATTGCGAAATTTGTATTGCAACCGGATGCAATTTCTGTGTTTCATCGTCAATGTGATGGTCGAAGGGTAACAGTAAACCTACTGTGGTGCATCGTAGTCTAACACTGGGCCCCCAGGGAAGAGCCAAAGTACTTACTTTCGAACCGGTAATCCTATGGACAAAAATCGGCATTGTGAATTTTGTATTGATCCGGTCGCAATTCGTGTGTTTCATCGTCAATGTGATGGTCGAACGGTAACAGTAAACCTGCTGTGGTGCATCGGCGTCTCACACAGAGCCCCCAGGGAAGAGCCAAACAACAGACTCTGCCAAACGTTACTCTCGTCAATATAATTCGGCAATACGAATTTTGTATTGAAACCGGACGCAATTTCTGTGTTTAATCGTCAATGTGATGGTCGAAGGTTAACCGTAAACCTCATGTGGTGTATCGGAGTCTAAAACTGGGCCCCCAGGGAAGAGCCAAAGCACATAATCATCGAAAATGTACTTTTGTGGACGAAAATCGGCACTGTGAATTTTGTATTGATCCGGATGCAATTTCTGTGTTTCATCGTCAATGTGATGGTCGAAGGGTTACAGGAAACCAGCTGTGGTGCAACGGAGTCTTACACTGAGTCCCCAGGGAAGAGCAAAAAAACAGACTCCCCGAAACGATACTCTCGTCAATATAAGTCGTCATTGCGAATTTTGTATTGAAACCGGATGCAATTTCTGTGTTTCATCGTCAATGTGATGGTCGAAGGGTAACAGTAAAGGTGCCGTGTTGCATTGGAGTCTAAAACTGAGCCCCCAGGGAAGAGCCAAAAAACAGACTCACCGAAACGTTTCCCTCGTCAATATAAATCGGCATTGCGAATTTTTTTATTGAAACCGGGTGCAATTTCTGTGTTTCATCGTCAATGTGATGGTAGAAGGGTAACAGTAAACCTGCTGTGGTGCATCGGAGTCTCACACTGAGCCCCCAGGGAAGAGCCGAGAAACAGCTCCCCGAAACGTTATTCTCGTCAATGTAAATCGGCATTGTGAATTTTGTATTGAAACCGGATGCAATTTCTGTGTTTCATCGTCAATGTGATGGTCAAAGGGTAACAGTAAACCTGCTGTGGGGCATCGGCGTCTCACACTGAGCCCCCAGGGAAGAGCCAAACAACAGACTCCCCTAAACGTTATTCTCGTCAATATAAATCGGCATTGTGAATTTTGTATTGATCCCGATGCAATTTCTGTGATTCATCGTCAACGTAATGGTCGAAAGGTAACAGTAAACCCGCCATGTTGCATCGTAGTCTCACACTGAGCCCCCAGGGAACAGCGAAAAAACAGACTCCCCGAAACGTTACTCTCGTCAATATAAACCAACATTGCGAAATTTGTATTTAAACCAGATGCAGTTTCTGTATTTCATCGTCAATGTGATGGTCGAAGGGTAACAGTAAACCTGCTATGGTGCATCGGAGTCTAACACTGGGCCCCCAGGGAAGAGCCAAATTACATACTCTTTGAAACTGTAACCCTATGGACAGAAATCGGCATTGTGAATTTAGTATTGATACGGATGCAATTTCTGTGTTTCATCGTCTAAGTGATGGTCGAAGGGTAACAGTAAACCTGCACGTGATGCATCGGAGTCTATCACTGAGCCCCCAGGGAAGAGCCAAAAAACAGAATCCCCGAAACGTTACTCTCGTCAATATAATTCGGCATTACGAATTTTGTATTGAAACCGGATGCAATTTCTGTGTTTCATCGTCAATGTGATGGTCGAATGGTAACAGTAAACCTGCTGTGGTGCATCGGAGTCTCACACTGAGCCCCCAGGGAAGAGCCGAAAAACAGCTCCCCGAAACGTTATTCTCGTCAATATAAATCGGCATTGTGAATTTTGTACTGAAACCGGATGCAATTTCTGTGTTTCATCGTCAATGTGATGGTCGAAGGGTAACAGTAAACCTGCCGTGTTGCATCGGAGTCTAACACTGGGCCCCCAGGGAAGAGCCAAAGTACATATTTTCGAACCGGTAATCCTATGGACAGAATTCGACATTGTGAATTTTGTAATGATCCGGATGCAATTTCTGTGTTTCATCGTCAATGTCATCGTCGGAGGGTAACAGTAAACCTGCTGTGGTGCATCGGATTCTCACATTGTGCCCCCAGGGAAGAGCCCAAGAACAGTCTCTCCGAAACGTTACTCTCGTCAATATAAATCGGAATTGCGAAATTTGTATTGCAACCGGATGCAATTTCTGTGTTTCATCGTCAATGTGATGGTCGAAGGGTAACAGTAAACCTACTGTGGTGCATCGTAGTCTAACACTGGGCCCCCAGGGAAGAGCCAAAGTACTTACTTTCGAACCGGTAATCCTATGGACAGAAATCGGCATTGTGAATTTTGTATTGATCCGGTCGCAATTCGTGTGTTTCATCGTCAATGTGATGGTCGAACGGTAACAGTAAACCTGCTGTGGTGCATCGGCGTCTCACACAGAGCCCCCAGGGAAGAGCCAAACAACAGACTCTGCCAAACGTTACTCTCGTCAATATAATTCGGCAATACGAATTTTGTATTGAAACCGGACGCAATTTCTGTGTTTAATCGTCAATGTGATGGTCGAAGGTTAACAGTAAACCTCGTGTGGTGCATCGGAGTCTAAAACTGGGCCCTCAGGGAAGAGCCAAAGCACATAATCATCGAAAATGTACTTTTGTGGACGAAAATCGGCGCTGTGAATTTTGTATTGATCCGGATGCAATTTCTGTGTTTCATCGTCAATGTGATGGTCGAAGGGTAACAGTAAAACTGCTGTGGTGCATCGGAGTCTCACACTGATCCCCAAGGGAAGAGCCAAAAAACAGACTCCCCGAAACGATACTCTCGTCAATGTAAATCGGCATTGCGAATTTTTATTGAAACCGGATGCAATTTCTGTGTTTCATCGTCAATGTGATGGTCGAAGGGTAACAGTAAAGGTGCCGTGTTGCATTGGAGTCTAAAACTGAGCCCCCAGGGAAGAGCCAAAAAACAGACTCCCCTAAACGTTATTCTCTTCAATATAAATCGGCATTGTGAATTTTGTATTGATCCCGATGCAATTTCTGTGATTCATCGTCAATGTAATGGTCGAAAGGTAACAGTAAACCCGCCATGTTGCATCGTAGTCTCACACTGAGCCCCCAGGGAACAGCGAAAAAACAGACTCCCCGAAACGTTACTCTCGTCAATATAAACCAACATTGCGAAATTTGTATTTAAACCAGATGCAGTTTCTGTATTTCATCGTCAATGTGATGGTCGAAGGGTAACAGTAAACCTGCTATGGTGCATCGGAGTCTAACACTGGGCCCCCAGGGAAGAGCCAAATTACATACTCTTTGAAACGGTAACCCTATGGACAGAAATCGGCATTGTGAATTTTGTATTGATACGGATGCAATTTCTGTGTTTCATCGTCTATGTGATGGTCGAAGGGTAACAGTAAACCTGCACGTGATGCATCGGAGTCTATCACTGAGCCCCCAGGGAAGAGCCAAAAAACAGAATCCCCGAAACGTTACTCTCGTCAATATAATTCGGCATTACGAATTTTGTATTGAAACCGGATGCAATTTCTGTGTTTCATCGTCAATGTGATGGTCGAATGGTAACAGTAAACCTGCTGTGGTGCATCGGAGTCTCACACTGAGCCCCCAGGGAAGAGCCGAAAAACAGCTCCCCGAAACGTTATTCTCGTCAATATAAATCGGCATTGTGAATTTTGTACTGAAACCGGATGCAATTTCTGTGTTTCATCGTCAATGTGATGGTCGAAGGGTAACAGTAAACCTGCTGTGGTGCATCGGAGTCTCACACTGAGCCCCCAGGGAAGAGCCGAAAAACAGGTCCCCGAAACGTTATTCTCGTCAATATAAATCGGCATTGTGAATTTTGTACTGAAACCGGATGCAATTTCTGTGTTTCATCGTCAATGTGATGGTCGAAGGGTAACAGTAAACCTGCTGTGGTGCATCGGAGTCTCACACTGAGCCCCCAGGGAAGAGCCGAAAAACAGGTCCCCGAAACGTTATTCTCGTCAATATAAATCGGCATTGTGAATTTTGTACTGAAACCGGATGCAATTTCTGTGTTTCATCGTCAATGTGATGGTCGAAGGGTAACAGTAAACCTGCCGTGTTGCATCGGAGTCTAAAACTGAGCCCCCAGGGAAGAGCCAAAAAACAGACTCCCCGAAACGTTTCTCTCGTCAATATAAATCGGCATTACGAATTTTTTGTATTGAAACCGGATTCAATTTCTGTGTTTCATCGTCAATGTGATGGTAGAAGGGTAACAGTAAACCTGCAGTGCTGCATCGGAGGCTCACACTGAGCCCCCAGGGAAGAGCCGACAAACTGACTAGCCGAAAGCTTACTCTCGTCTATATAAATCGGCATTGCGAATTTTGTATTGAAACCGGATGCAATTTCTGTGTTTCATCGTCAATGTGATGGTCGAAGGGTAACAGTAAACCTGCTGTGGTGCATCGGAGTCTCACACTGAGCCCCCAGGGAAGAGCCGAAAAACAGGTCCCCGAAACGTTATTCTCGTCAATATAAATCGGCATTGTGAATTTTGTACTGAAACCGGATGCAATTTCTGTGTTTCATCGTCAATGTGATGGTCGAAGGGTAACAGTAAACCTGCCGTGTTGCATCGGAGTCTAACACTGAGCCCCCAGGGAAGAGCCAAATAACAGGCTCCCCGAAACGTTACTCTGGTCGATATACACTCCTGGAAATTGAAATAAGAACACCGTGAATTCATTGTCCCAGGAAGGGGAAACTTTATTGACACATTCCTTTGGTCAGATACATCACATGATCACACTGACAGAACCACAGGCACATAGACACAGGCAACAGAGCATGCACAATGTCGGCACTAGGACAGTGTATATCCACCTTTCGCAGCAATGCAGGCTGCTATTCTCCCATGGAGACGATCGTAGAGATGCTGGATGTAGTCCTGTGGAACGGCTTGCCATGCCATTTCCACCTGGCGCCTCAGTTGGACCAGCGTTCGTGCTGGACTTGCAGACCGCGTGAGACGACGCTTCATCCAGTCCCAAACATGCTCAATGGGGGACAGATCCGGAGATCTTGCTGGCCAGGGTAGTTGACTTACACATTCTAGAGCACGTTGGGTGGCACGGGATACATGCCGACGTGCATTATCCTGTTGGAACAGCAAGTTCCCTTGCCGGTCTAGGAATGGTAGAACGATGGGTTCGATGACGGTTTGGATGTACCGTGCACTATTCAGTGTCCCCTCGACGATCACCAGTGGTGTATGGCCAGTGTTGGAGATCGCTCCCCACACCATGATGCCGGTTGTTGGCCCTGTGTGCCTCGGTCGTATGCAGTCCTGATTGTGGCGCTTACCTGCACGGCGCCAAACACGCATACGACCATCATTGGCACCAAGGCAGAAGCGACTCACATCGCTGAAGACGACACGTCTCCATTCGTCCCTCCATTCACGCCTGTCGCGACACCACTGGAGGCGGGCTGCACGATGTTGGGGCGTGAGCGGAAGACGGCCTAACGGTGTGCGGGACCGTAGCCCAGCTTCATGGAGACGGTTGCGAATGGTCCTCGCCGATACTCCAGGAGCAACAGTGTCCCTAATTTGCTGGGAAGTGTCGGTGCGGTCCCCTACGGCACTGCGTAAGATCCTACGGTCTTGGCGTGCATCCGTGCGTCGCTGCGGTCCGGTCCCAGGTCGACGGGAACGTGCACCTTCCGCCGACCACTGGCGACAACATCGATGTACTGTGGAGACCTCACGCCCCACGTGTTGAGCAATTCGGCGGTACGTCCACCCGGCCTCCCGCATGCCCACTTTACGCCCTCGCTCAAAGTCCGTCAACTGCACATACGGTTCACGTCAACGCTGTCGCGGCATGCTACCAGTGTTAAAGACTGCGATGGAGCTCCGTATGCCACGGCAAACTGGCTGACACTGACAGCGGCGGTGCACAAATGCTGCGCAGCTAGCGCCATATGACAGCCAACACCGCGGTTCCTGGTGTGTCCGCTGAGCCATGCGTGTGATCATTGCTTGTACAGCCCTCTCGCAGTGTCCGGAGCAAGTATGGTGGGTCTGACACATCTGTGTCAATGTGTTCTTTTTTCCATTTCCAGGAGGGTAAATCGGCATTGCGAATTTTGTATTGAAACCGGAACCAATTTCTGTATTTCATCGTCAATGTGATGGTCGAAGGGTAACAGTAAACCTGAAGTGTTGCATCGGAGTATAACACTGGGCCCCCAGGGAAGAGCCAAAGTACATACTCTTCGAAACGGTACTCCTGAGGACAGGAATCGGCATTCTGAAATTTTGTATTGATCCGGATGCAATTTCTGTTTTTCATCGTCAATGTCATGGTTGGAGGGTAACAGTAAACCTTCTGTGGTGCATCGGAGTCTCACACTGAGCCCCAAGGCAAGAGCCAAAAAACAAACTCCCCGAAAAGTTACTCTCGTCAATATAAATCGGGATTGCGAATTTTGTATTGAAACCGGATGCAATTTCTGTATTTCATCGTCAATGTGATGGTCGAAGGGTAACAGTAAACCTGCCGTGTTGCATCGGAGTCTAACACTGAGCCCCAAGGGAAGAGCCAAAAAACAGACTCCCCGAAAAGTTACTCTCGTCAATATAAACCGGCATTGGGAATTTTGTATTGAAACCGGATGCAATTTCTGTGTTTCATCGTCAATGTGATGGTCGAAGTGTAACAGGAAACCTGCTGTGGTGCATCGGGGGCTCACACTGAGCCCCCAGGGGAGAGGCGAAAAACAGACTAGCCGAAATGTTACTCTCATCAATATAAATCGGCATTGCGAATTTTGTATTGAAACCGGATACAATTTCCTTGTATCATCGTCAATGTGATGGTCGAAGGGTAACAGAAAACCTGCTGTGGTGCATCGGGGTCTCACACTGAGCCCCCAGGGAAGAGCCAAAGAACAGATTCCCCAAAACGTTACTCTCGTCAGTATAAATCGGCATTGCGAATTTTGTATTGAAACCGGATGCAATTTCTGTGTATCATCGTCAATGTGATGGTCGAAGTGTGACAGTAAACCTGCTGTGGTGCATCGGAGGCTCACACTGAGCCCCCAGGTAAAAGCCGAAAAACAGACTAGCCGAAAACTTACTCTCGTCTATATACATCGGCATTGCGAATTTTGTATTGAAACCGGATGCTATTACTGAGTTGCATCGTCAATGTGATGGTCGAAGGGTAACAGTAAACCTGCCGTGTTGCATCGGAGTCTAACACTGAGCCCCTCAGGGAAGAGCCAAAAAGCAGACTCCCCGAAACGTTACTCTCGTCAATATAAATCGGCATTGCGAATTTTGTATTGAAACCGGATGCAATTTCTGTGTTTCATCGTCAATGTGATGGTCGAAGGGTAACAGTAAACCTGCTGTGGTGCATCGGAGTCTCACACTGAGCACCCAGGGAAGATCAAAAGAAGAGACTCCCCGAGACGTTACTCTCGTCAATATAAATTGGCATTGCGAATTTTGTATTGAAACCGGATGCAATTACTGTGTTTCATCGTCAATGTGATGGTAAAAGGGTAACAGTAAACCTGCTGTGGTGCATAGGAACCTCACACTGAGCCTCCAGGGAAGAGCCGAAAAACAGACTTAGCGAAACGTTACTTTCGTCAATATAAATCGGCATTGCGAATTTTGTATTGAAACTGGATGCAATCTCTGTGCTTCATCGTCAATGTGATGGTCGAAGGGCAACAGCAAACCTGCTGTGGTGCATCGGAGTCTTACACTGAGCCCCCAGGGAAGAGCCGAGAAACACTCCCCGAAACGTTAATCTCGTCAATATAAATCGGCATTGCGAATTTTGTACTGAAACCGGATGCAATTTCTTTGTTTCATCGTCAATTGACGGTCGAAGGGTAACAGTAAACCTGCTGTGGTGCATCGGAGTCTCACACTGAGCCACCAGGGTAGAGCCAAATGACAGACTCCCCGAAACGTTACTCTCGTCAATATAAATTGGCATTGCGAATTTTGTATTGAAACTGGATGCAATTTCTGTGCTTCATCGTCAATGTGATGGTCGAAGGGTAACAGTAAACCTGCTGTGGTGCATCGGAATCTCACACAGAGCCCCCAGGGAAGAGACGAAAAACAGACTCCCCGAAACGTTACTCTAGTCAATATATATCGGCATTGCGAATTATGTATTAAAACCGGATGCAATTTCTGTGTTCCATCGTCAGTGTGATGGTCGAAGGGTAACAGTAAACCTGCTGTGGTGCATCGGAGTCTCACACTGAGCCCCCAGGGAAGAGCCAAAGAACAGCTCCCTGTAACGTTACTCTCGTCAATACAAATCAGCATTGTGAATTTTGTACTGAAACTGGATGAAATTTCTGTGTTTCATCGTCAATGTGATGGTCGAAGAGTAACAGTAAACCTGCTGTGGCGCATCGGAGTCTAACACTGGGCCCCCAGGTAAGAGCCAAAGTACATACTCTTCAAAACGGTACTCCTGTGGACAGAAATGGGCAATCTGAATTTTGTATTGATTCGGATGCAATTTCTGTGTTTCATCGTCAATGTCATGGTCGGAGGGTAAACGTAAACCTGCTGTGGTTCATCGGAGTCTCACACTCATCCCCCAGGGAAGAGCCAAAAAACAGACTCCCCGAAACGTTACTCTAGTCAATATAAATTGGCATTGCTAATTTTGTATTGAAACTGGATGCAATTTCTGTGTTTCATCGTCAATGTGATGGTCGAAGGGTAACAGTAAAAGTGCTAAGGTACATCGGATTCTCACACTTAGCCCTCTGGGAAGAGCCAAAAAACAGAGTCCCCGAAACGTTACTCTCGTCAATATAAATCGGCATTGCGAAATTTGCATTGAAACCGGATGCAATTTCTTTGTTTCATCGTCAATTGATGGTCGAAGGGTAACAGTAAACCTGCCGTGGTGCATCGCAGTCTATCACTGAGCCCCCAGGGAAGAGCCAAAGGACAGACTCCCCGAACCTTACTCTCGTTAATATAAATCGGCATTGCGGATTTTGTATTGAACCCGGATGCTATATCTGTATGTCATCGTCATATGTGATGGTCGAAGGGTAACAGTAAACTTGCTGAGGTGCATCAGAGTCTCACACTGAGCCCCCAGGGAAGAGTCGAATAACAGACTCCCCGAAACGTTACTCTCGTCAATATAAATCAGCATTGCGAATTTTGTATTGATACCGGATGCAAATTCTGTGTTTAATCGTCAATTTGATGGTCGAGAGTAACAGGAAACCCTCCGTGGTGCATCGGAGTCTAAGATTGAGCCCCCAGGGAAGCGCCAAAAACAGACTCTCCGAAATGTTACTCTCGTCAATATAAATCGGCATTGCGAATTTTGTATTGAAACCGGATACAATTTCTGTATTTCATCGTCAATGTGATGGTCGAAGGGTAACAGTAAACCCGCTGTGGCGCATCGGAGTCTAACACTGGGCCCCCAGTGAAGAGCCAAATATACATACTCTTAGAAACGGTACTCCTGTGGACAGGAATCGGCATTGTGAATTTTGTATTGATTCATATGCAATTTCTGTGTTTCATCGTCAATGTCATGGTCGGAGGGTAACAGTAAACCAGCTATGGTGCATTGTAGTCTCACACTGAGCCCCCAGGGAAGGGCCGAGAAACAGACTCCCCGAAACGTTACCCTCGTCAACATAAATCGGCATTGCGAATTTCGTATCGTAACCGGATGCAATTTCTGTGTTTCATCGCCAATGTGATTGTCGAAGGGTAACAGTAAACCTGCTGTGGTACATCGGAGTCCCACACTGGGCCCCCAGGGAAGAGCCAAAGTACATACTCTTCGAAACGGTACTCCTGTGGACAGAAATCGGCATTGCGAATTTTGTATTGAAACCGGATGCAATTTTTGTGTTTCATCGTCAATGTGATGGTCGAAGTGTAACAGTAAACCTGCTGTGGTCCATCGGAGTCTCACACTGATCACCCAGGGAAGAGCCAAAAAACAGACTCCCCGAAACGTTATTCTCGTCAATATAAATCGGCATTGCGAAATTTGTATTGAAACCGGATGCAATTTCTGTGTTTCATCGTCAATGTGATGGTCGAAGGGTAACAGTAAAACTGCTGTGGTGCATCGGAGGCTAACACTGGGCCCCCAGGGAAAAGCCAAACTACATACTTTTCGAAACGGTACTCCTGTGGACAGAAATCGGCATTGCGAATTTTGTATTGAAACCGGATGCAATTTTTGTGTTTCATCGTCAATGTGATGGTCGAAGGGTAACAGTAAACCTGCTGTGGTGCATCGGAGTCTCACACTGAGCCCCCAGGGAAGAGCCAAATGACAGACTCCTCGAAACGTTACCCTCGTCAATATAAATCGGTATTGCGAATTTTGTATTGAAACCGGATGCATTTTCTGTGTTTCATCGTCAATGTGATGGTCGAAGGGTAACAGTAAACCTGCTGTGGTGCATCGGAGTCTCACACTGAGCACTCAGGGAAGAGCCAAAGAACAGACTCCCAGATACGTTATTCTCGTCAATATAGATCGGCATTGCGAATTTTGTATTGAAACCGGAAGCAATTTCTGTGTTTCATCGTCAATGTGATGCTGGAAGGGTAACAGTAAACCTGCTGTGGTGCATCGGAGTCTAACACTGGGCCCCCAGGGATGGGCCAAACTACTTACTCTTCGAAACGGTACTCCTGTCGACAGAAATTGGCATTGTGAATTTTGTATTGAAACCGGATAAAATTTCTGTGTTGGGTCGTCATTGTGATGGTCGAAGGGTAACAGTCAACCTGCTGTGGTGCATCGGAGTCTCACACTGAGCACCCAGGGAAGAGCCAAAAAACAGACTCCAAGAAAAGTTATTCTCGTCAATATAAATCGGCATTGCGAATTTTGTATTGAAACCGGAAGCAATTTCTGTGTTTCATCGTCAATGTGATGCTCGAAGGGTAACAGTAAACCTGCTGTGGTGCATCGGAGTCTAACACTGGGCCCCCAGGGAAGGGCCAAACTACTTACTCTTCGAAACGGTACTCCTGTCGACAGAAATTGGCATTGTGAATTTTGTATTGATCCGGATGCAATTTCTGTGTTTCATTGTCAATGTCATGGTCGAAGGGTAACACTAGACCTGCTGTGGTGCATAGGAGTCTCACACTGAGCCCCCAGGGAATTGCCAAATAACAGACTAACTGAATCGTTACTATCATCAATATAAATCGGCATTGCGAATTTTGTATTGAAACCGGATGCAATTTCGGTGTTTCATCGTCAATGTGATGGTCGAAGGGTAACAGTAAACCTGCTGTGGTGCATCGGAGTCTCACACTGAGCCCCAGGGAAGAGCCAAAAAACAGACTCCCCGAAACGTTACTCTTGTCAATATAAATCGGCATTCCGTATTTTGTATTGAAACCGGATGCAATATCTGTGTTTCATCGTCAATGTGATGGTCGAAGGGTAACAGTAAACCTGCTGTGTTGCATCGGAGTCTCACACTGAGCCCCCAGGGAAGAGACAAAGAAAAGACTCCCCGAAATGTTACTCTCGTCAATATAAGTCGTCATTGCGAATTTTGTATTGAAACCGGGTGCAATTTCTGTGATTCATCGTCAATGTGATGGTCGAAGTGTAACAGTCAACCTGCTCTGGTGAATCGGAGTCTAACACTGGGCCCCCAGGGAACAGACAAACTACATACTCTTCGAAACGGTACGCCCGTGGACGGAAATAGGCATTGCGAATTTTGCATTGAAACCGGGTGCAATTTCTGTGTTTCATCGTCAATGTGATGGTCGAAGGGTAACAGTAAACCTGCTGTGGTGCATCGGAGTCTCACACTGAGCCCCCAGGGAAGAGCCAAAGAACAGATACAACGAAACGTTACTCTCGTCAATATAAATCGGCATTGCGAATTTTGTATTGAAACCGGATGCAATTTCTGTGTTTCATCGTCAATGTGATGGTCAAAGGGTAACAGTAAACCTGCTGTGGTGCATCGGAGTCTCACACTGAGATCCCAGGGAAGAGCCAAAAAAAAGACTCCCCGAAACGTTACTCTCGTCAATATAAATCGGCATTGAGAATATTGTGTTGAAACCGGATGCAATTTCTGTGTTTCATCGTCAATGTGATGGTCGAAGCGTAACAGTATACCTGCTGTGGTGCATCGGGGTCTAACACTGGGCCCCCAGGGAAGAGCCAAACTACATACTCTTCGAAACGCTAGTCCTGTGGACAGAAATCGGCATTGAGAATTTTGTATTGAAACCGGATGAAATTTCGGTGTTTCATCGTCAATGTGATGGTCGAAGGGTAACAGTAAACCTGCTGTGGTGCATCGGAGTCTAACACTGGGCCCCCAAGGAAGAGACGAACTACGTACTCTTCGAAATGGTACTCCTGTGGACGAAAATCGGCATTGCGAATTTTGTATTGAAACCGGATGCAATTTCTGTGTTCATCGTCAATGTGATGGTCGAAGGGTAACAGTAAACCTGCTGTATTGCATCGGAGACTCACACTGAGCCCCCAGGGTAGAGCCAATAAAAAGACTACCCGAAACGTTACTCTCGTCAATATAAATCGGCATTGCGAATATTGTGTTGAAACCGGAAGCAATTTCTGTGTTTCATCGTCAATGCGATGGTCGATGCTTAACAGTAAACCTGCTGTGGTGCATCGGAGTCTAACACTGGGCCCCCATGGAAGAGCCAAACTACATACTCTACGAAACGCTAGTCCTGTGGACAGAAATCGGGATTGAGAATTTTGTATTGAAACCGGATGCAATTTCTGTGTTTCATCGTCAATGCGATGGTCCAAGGGTAACAGTAAACCTGCTGTGGTGCATCGGAGTCTCTTATTGAGCCCCCAGGGTAGAGCCAAAGAACAGTCTCCCCGAAACGTTACTCTCGTCAATATAAATCGGCATTGCCAATTTTGTATTGAAACCGGATGCAATTTTTGTGTTTCATCGTCAATGTGATGGTCGAAGGGTAACAGTAAACCTGCTGTGGTGCATCGGAATCTCACATTGAGCCTCCAGGGAATTGCCAAGTGACAGACTCCCTGAATCGTTACTATCGTCAATATAAATCGGCATTGCAAATTTTGTATTGAAACCGGATGCAATTTCTGTGTTTCATCGTCAATGTGATGGTCGAAGGGTAACAGTAAACCTGCTGTGGTGCATCGGAGTCTCACACTGAGCACCCAGGGAAGAGCCAAAGAACAGACTCCCAGAAACGTTATTCTCGTCAATATAAATCGGCATTGCGAATTTTGTATTGAAACCGGAAGCAATTTCTGTGTTTCATCGTCAATGTGATGCTCGAAGGGTAACAGTAAACCTGCTGTGGTGCATCGGAGTCTAACACTGGGCCCCCAGGGAAAGGGCCAAACTACTTACTCTTCGAAACGGTACTCCTGTCGACAGAAATTGGCATTGTGAATTTTGTATTGATCCGGATGCAATTTCTGTGTTTCATCGTCAATGTGATGGTCGAAGGGTAACAGTAAACCTGCTGTGGTGCATCGGAGACTCACACTGAGCCCCCAGGGAAGAGCCAAATAACAGACTCCCCGAAACGTTACTCTCGTCAATATAAATCGGCATTGCGAATTTTGTATTGAAACCGGATGCAATTTCTGTGTTTCATCGTCAATGTGGTGGTCGAAGGGTAACAGTCAACCTGCTGTGGTGCATCGGAGTCTAACACTGGGCCCCCAAGGAAGAGACGAACTACGTACTCTTCGAAATGGTACTCCTGTGGACGAAAATCGGCATTGCGAATTTTGTATTGAAACCGGATGCAATTTCTGTGTTCATCGTCAATGTGATGGTCGAAGGGTAACAGTAAACCTGCTGTATTGCATCGGAGACTCACACTGAGCCCCCAGGGTAGAGCCAATAAAAAGACTACCCGAAACGTTACTCTCGTCAATATAAATCGGCATTGCGAATATTGTGTTGAAACCGGAAGCAATTTCTGTGTTTCATCGTCAATGCGATGGTCGATGCTTAACAGTAAACCTGCTGTGGTGCATCGGAGTCTAACACTGGGCCCCCATGGAAGAGCCAAACTACATACTCTACGAAACGCTAGTCCTGTGGACAGAAATCGGGATTGAGAATTTTGTATTGAAACCGGATGCAATTTCTGTGTTTCATCGTCAATGCGATGGTCCAAGGGTAACAGTAAACCTGCTGTGGTGCATCGGAGTCTCTTATTGAGCCCCCAGGGTAGAGCCAAAGAACAGTCTCCCCGAAACGTTACTCTCGTCAATATAAATCGGCATTGCCAATTTTGTATTGAAACCGGATGCAATTTTTGTGTTTCATCGTCAATGTGATGGTCGAAGGGTAACAGTAAACCTGCTGTGGTGCATCGGAATCTCACATTGAGCCTCCAGGGAATTGCCAAGTGACAGACTCCCTGAATCGTTACTATCGTCAATATAAATCGGCATTGCAAATTTTGTATTGAAACCGGATGCAATTTCTGTGTTTCATCGTCAATGTGATGGTCGAAGGGTAACAGTAAACCTGCTGTGGTGCATCGGAGTCTCACACTGAGCACCCAGGGAAGAGCCAAAGAACAGACTCCCAGAAACGTTATTCTCGTCAATATAAATCGGCATTGCGAATTTTGTATTGAAACCGGAAGCAATTTCTGTGTTTCATCGTCAATGTGATGCTCGAAGGGTAACAGTAAACCTGCTGTGGTGCATCGGAGTCTAACATTGGGCCCCCAGGGATGGGCCAAACTACTTACTCTTCGAAACGGTACTCCTGTCGACAGAAATTGGCATTGTGAATTTTGTATTGATCCGGATGCAATTTCTGTGTTTCATCGTCAATGTGTTGGTCGAAGGGTAACAGTAAACCTGCTGTGGTGCATCGGAGACTCACACTGAGCCCCCAGGGAAGAGCCAAATAACAGACTCCCCGAAACGTTACTCTCGTCAATATAAATCGGCATTGCGAATTTTGTATTGAAACCGGATGCAATTTCTGTGTTTCATCGTCAATGTGGTGGTCGAAGGGTAACAGTCAACCTGCTGTGGTGCATCGGAGTCTAACACTGGGCCCCCAAGGAAGAGACGAACTACGTACTCTTCGAAATGGTACTCCTGTGGACGTAAATCGGCATTGCGAATTTTGTATTGAAACCGGATGCAATTTCTGTGTTCATCGTCAATGTGATGGTCGAAGGGTAACAGTAAACCTGCTGTATTGCATCGGAGACTCACACTGAGCCCCCAGGGTAGAGCCAATAAAAAGACTACCCGAAACGTTACTCTCGTCAATATAAATCGGCATTGCGAATATTGTGTTGAAACCGGAAGCAATTTCTGTGTTTCATCGTCAATGCGATGGTCGATGCTTAACAGTAAACCTGCTGTGGTGCATCGGAGTCTAACACTGGGCCCCCATGGAAGAGCCAAACTACATACTCTACGAAACGCTAGTCCTGTGGACAGAAATCGGGATTGAGAATTTTGTATTGAAACCGGATGCAATTTCTGTGTTTCATCGTCAATGCGATGGTCCAAGGGTAACAGTAAACCTGCTGTGGTGCATCGGAGTCTCTTATTGAGCCCCCAGGGTAGAGCCAAAGAACAGTCTCCCCGAAACGTTACTCTCGTCAATATAAATCGGCATTGCCAATTTTGTATTGAAACCGGATGCAATTTTTGTGTTTCATCGTCAATGTGATGGTCGAAGGGTAACAGTAAACCTGCTGTGGTGCATCGGAATCTCACATTGAGCCTCCAAGGAATTGCCAAGTGACAGACTCCCTGAATCGTTACTATCGTCAATATAAATCGGCATTGCAAATTTTGTATTGAAACCGGATGCACTTTCTGTGTTTCATCGTCAATGTGATGGTCGAAGGGTAACAGTAAACCTGCTGTGGTGCATCGGAGTCTCACACTGAGCACCCAGGGAAGAGCCAAAGAACAGACTCCCAGAAACGTTATTCTCGTCAATATAAATCGGCATTGCGAATTTTGTATTGAAACCGGAAGCAATTTCTGTGTTTCATCGTCAATGTGATGCTCGAAGGGTAACAGTAAACCTGCTGTGGTGCATCGGAGTCTAACACTGGGCCCCCAGGGAAAGGCCAAACTACTTACTCTTCGAAACGGTACTCCTGTCGACAGAAATTGGCATTGTGAATTTTGTATTGATCCGGATGCAATTTCTGTGTTTCATCGTCAATGTGATGGTCGAAGGGTAACAGTAAACCTGCTGTGGTGCATCGGAGTCTCACACTGAGCCCCCAGGGAAGAGCCAATAAAAAGACTCCCCGAAACGTTACTCTCGTCAATATAAATCGGCATTGCGAATTTTGTATTGAAACCGGAAGCAATTTCTGTGTTTCATCGTCAATGTGATGCTCGAAGGGTAACAGTAAACCTGCTGTGGTGCATCGGAGTCTAACACTGGGCCCCCAGGGAAGGGCCAAACTACTTACTCTTCGAAACGGTACTCCTGTCGACAGAAATTGGCATTGTGAATTTTGTATTGATCCGGATGCAATTTCTGTGTTTCATCGTCAATGTGATGGTCGAAGGGTAACAGTAAACCTGCTGTGGTGCATCGGAGTCTCACACTGAGCCCCCAGGGAAGAGCCAATAAAAAGACTCCCCGAAACGTTCCTCTCGTCAATATAATTCGGCATTGCGAATTTTGTATTGAGACCGGATGCAGTTTCTGTGTTTCATCGTCAATGTCATGGTCGAAGGCTAACAGTAAACCTGCTGTGGTGCATCGGAGTCTAACGCTGGGCCCCCATGTAAGAGCCAAACTACATACTCTTCGAAACGGTACTCCTGTGGACAGAAATCGGCATTGCGAATTTTGTATTGAAACCGGATGCAATTTCTGTGTTTCATCGTCAATGTGATGGTCCAAGGGTAACAGTAAACCTGCTGTGGTGCATCGGAGTCTAACACTGGGCCCCCAAGGAAGAGACACACTACATACTCTTCGAAACGGTACTCCTGTGGACAGAAATCGACATTGCGAATTTTGTATTGAAACCGGATACAATTTCTGTGTTTCATCGTCAATGTGATGGTCGAAGCGTAACAGTAAACCTGCTGTGGTGCATCGGAGTCTCACACTGAGCCCCCAGGGAAGAGCCAAAGAACAGATACAACGAAACGTTACTCTCGTCAATTTAATCGGCATTGCGAATATTGTGTTAAAACCGGAAGCAATTTCTGTGTTTCATCGTCAATGCGATGGTCCAAGGGTAACAGTAAACCTGCTGTAGTGCATCGGAGTCTCACACTGAGCCCCCAGGTAATTGCCAAATAACAGACTCCCCGAAACGTTACTCTCGTCAATATAAATCGGCATTGCGAATATTGTGTTGAAACCGGAAGCAATTTCTGTGTTTCATCGTCAATGTGATGGTCGAAGCGTAACAGTAAACCTGCTGTGGTGCATCGGAGTCTAACACTGGGCCCCCAGGGAAGAGCCAAACTACATACTCTTCGAAACGCTAGTCCTGTGGACAGAAATCGGCATTGAGAATTTTGTATTGAAACCGGATGCAATTTCTGTGTTTCATCTTCAATGCGATGGTCCAAGGGTAACAGTAAACCTGCTGTGGTGCATCGGAGTCTCACATTGAGCCCCCAGGGTAGAGCCAAAGAACAGTCTCCCCGAAACGTTACTCTCGTCAATATAAATCGGCATTGCCAATTTTGTATTGAAACCGGATGCAATTTTTGTGTTTCATCGTCAATGTGATGGTCGAAGGGTAACAGTAAACCTGCTGTGGTGCATCGGAGTCTCACACTGAGCCCCCAGGGAAGAGCCAAATGACAGACTCCTCGAAACGCTACCCTCGTCAATATAAATCGGTATTGCGAATTTTGTATTGAAACCGGATGCATTTTCTGTGTTTCATCGTCAACGTGATGGTCGAAGGGTAACAGTAAACCTGCTGTGGTGCATCGGAGTCTCACACTGAGCACCCAGGAAAGAGCCAAAGGACAGACTCCCAGAAACGTTATTCTCGTCAATATAAATCGGCATTGCGAATTTTGTATTGAAACCGGAAGCAATTTCTGTGTTTCATCGTCAATGTGATGCTCGAAGGGTAACAGTAAACCTGCTGTGGTGCATCGGAGTCTCACACTGAGCCCCCAGGGAAGAGCCAATAAAAAGACTCCCCGAAACGTTACTCTCGCTTTATAAATCGGCATTGCGAATATTGTGTTGAAACCGGAAGCAATTTCTGTGTTTCATCGTCAATGCGATGGTCGAAGCGTAACAGTAAACCTGCTGTGGTGCATCTGAGTCTAACACTGGGCCCCCATGGAAGAGCCAAACCACATACTCTACGAAACGTTAGTCCTGTGGACAAAAATCGGGATTGAGAATTTTGTATTGAAACCGGATGCAATTTCTGTGTTTCATCGTCAATGCGATGGTCCAAGGGTAACAGTAAGCCTGCTGTGGTGCATCGGAGTCTCACATTGAGCCTCCAGGGAATTGCCAAGTAACAGACTCCCTGAATCGTTACTATCGTCAATATAAATCGGCATTGCGAATTTTGTATTGAAACCGGATGCAATTTCTGTAATTCATCGTCAATGTGATGGTCGAAGGGTAACAGTAAACCTGCTGTGGTGCATCGGAGTCTCACACTGCGCCCCAGGGAAGAGCCAAAAAACAGACTCCCCGAAACGTTACTCTTGTCAATATAAATCGGCATTGCGTATTTTGTATTGAAACCAGAAGCAATTTCTGTGTTTCATCTTCAATGTGATGCTCGAAGGGTAACAGTAAACCTGCTGTGTTGCATCGGAGTCCAACACTGGGCCCCCAGGGAAGGGCCAAACTACTTACTCTTCGAAACGGTACTCCTGTCGACAGAAATTGGCATTGTGAATTTTGTATTGATCCGGATGCAATTTGTGTGTTTCATCGTCAATGTCATGGTCGAAGGGTAACACTAAACCTGCTGTGGTGCATCGGAGTCTCACACTGAGCACCCAGGGAAGAGCGAAAAACAGACTCCCAGAAACGTTATTCTCGTCAATATAAATCGGCATTGCGAATTTTGTATTGAAACCGGAAGCAATTTCTGTGTTTTATCGTCAATGTGATGCTCGAAGGGTAACAGTAAACCTGCTGTGGTGCATCGGAGTCTAACACTGGGCCCCCAGGGAAGGGCCAAACTACTTACTCTTCGAAACGGTACTCCTGTCGACAGAAATTGGCATTGTGAATTTTGTATTGATCTGGATGCAATTTCTGTGTTTCATCGTCAATGTCATGGTCGAAGGGTAACACTAAACCTGCTGTGGTGCATCGGAGTCTCACACTGAGCCCCCAGGGAATTGCCAAATAACAGACTCCCCGAAACGTTCCTCTCGTCAATATAATTCGGCATTGCGAATTTTGTATTGAGACCGGATGCAGTTTCTGTGTTTCATCGTCAATGTGATGGTCGAAGCGTAACAGTAAACCTGCTGTGGTGCATCGGAGTCTAACACTGGGCCCCCAGGGAAGAGCCAAACTACATACTCTTCGAAACGCTAGTCCTGTGGACAGAAATCGGCATTGAGAATTTTGTATTGAAACCGGATGCAATTTCTGTGTTTCATCGTCAATGCGATGGTCCAAGGGTAACAGTAAACCTGCTGTGGTGCATCGGAGTCTCACATTGAGCCCCCAGGGTAGAGCCAAAGAACAGTCTCCCCGAAACGTTACTCTCGTCAATATAAATCGGCATTGCCAATTTTGTATTGAAACCGGATGCAATTTTTGTGTTTCATCGTCAATGTGATGGTCGAAGGGTAACAGTAAACCTGCTGTGGTGCATCGGAGTCTCACACTGAGCCCCCAGGGAAGAGCCAAATGACAGACTCCTCGAAACGCTACCCTCGTCAATATAAATCGGTATTGAGAATTTTGTATTGAAACCGGATGCATTTTCTGTGTTTCATCGTCAACGTGATGGTAGAAGGGTAACAGTAAACCTGCTGTGGTGCATCGGAGTCTCACACTGAGCACCCAGGAAAGAGCCAAAGGACAGACTCCCAGAAACGTTATTCTCGTCAATATAAATCGGCATTGCGAATTTTGTATTGAAACCGGAAGCAATTTCTGTGTTTCATCGTCAATGTGATGCTCGAAGGGTAACAGTAAACCTGCTGTGGTGCATCGGAGTCTCACACTGAGCCCCCAGGGAAGAGCCAATAAAAAGACTCCCCGAAACGTTACTCTCGCTTTATAAATCGGCATTGCGAATATTGTGTTGAAACCGGAAGCAATTTCTGTGTTTCATCGTCAATGCGATGGCCGAAGCGTAACAGTAAACCTGCTGTGGTGCATCTGAGTCTAACACTGGGCCCCCATGGAAGAGCCAAACCACATACTCTACGAAACGCTAGTCCTGTGGACAAAAATCGGGATTGAGAATTTTGTATTGAAACCGGATGCAATTTCTGTGTTTCATCGTCAATGCGATGGTCCAAGGGTAACAGTAAGCCTGCTGTGGTGCATCGGAGTCTCACATTGAGCCTCCAGGGAATTGCCAAGTAACAGACTCCCTGAATCGTTACTATCGTCAATATAAATCGGCATTGCGAATTTTGTATTGAAACCGGATGCAATTTCTGTAATTCATCGTCAATGTGATGGTCGAAGGGTAACAGTAAACCTGCTGTGGTGCATCGGAGTCTCACACTGCGCCCCAGGGAAGAGCCAAAAAACAGACTCCCCGAAACGTTACTCTTGTCAATATAAATCGGCATTGCGTATTTTGTATTGAAACCAGAAGCAATTTCTGTGTTTCATCTTCAATGTGATGCTCGAAGGGTAACAGTAAACCTGCTGTGTTGCATCGGAGTCCAACACTGGGCCCCCAGGGAAGGGCCAAACTACTTACTCTTCGAAACGGTACTCCTGTCGACAGAAATTGGCATTGTGAATTTTGTATTGATCCGGATGCAATTTGTGTGTTTCATCGTCAATGTCATGGTCGAAGGGTAACACTAAACCTGCTGTGGTGCATCGGAGTCTCACACTGAGCACCCAGGGAAGAGCGAAAGACAGACTCCCAGAAACGTTATTCTCGTCAATATAAATCGGCATTGCGAATTTTGTATTGAAACCGGAAGCAATTTCTGTGTTTTATCGTCAATGTGATGCTCGAAGGGTAACAGTAAACCTGCTGTGGTGCATCGGAGTCTAACACTGGGCCCCCAGGGAAGGGCCAAACTACTTACTCTTCGAAACGGTACTCCTGTCGACAGAAATTGGCATTGTGAATTTTGTATTGATCTGGATGCAATTTCTGTGTTTCATCGTCAATGTCATGGTCGAAGGGTAACACTAAACCTGCTGTGGTGCATCGGAGTCTCACACTGAGCCCCCAGGGAATTGCCAAATAACAGACTCCCCGAAACGTTCCTCTCGTCAATATAATTCGGCATTGCGAATTTTGTATTGAGACCGGATGCAGTTTCTGTGTTTCATCGTCAATGTCATGGTCGAAGGCTAACAGTAAACCTGCTGTGGTGCATCGGAGTCTAACGCTGGGCCCCCATGTAAGAGCCAAACTACATACTCTTCGAAACGGTACTCCTGTGGACAGAAATCGGCATTGCGAATTTTGTATTGAAACCGGATGCAATTTCTGTGTTTCATCGTCAATGTGATGGTCCAAGGGTAACAGTAAACCTGCTGTGGTGCATCGGAGTCTAACACTGGGCCCCCAAGGAAGAGACACACTACATACTCTTCGAAACGGTACTCCTGTGGACAGAAATCGACATTGCGAATTTTGTATTGAAACCGGATACAATTTCTGTGTTTCATCGTCAATGTGATGGTCGAAGGGTAACAGTAAACCTGCTGTGGTGCATCGGAGTCTCACACTGAGCCCCCAGGGAAGAACCAAAGAAAGACTCCCCGAAACGTTACTCTCGTCAATATAAATCGGCATTGCGAATATTGTGTTGAAACCGGAAGCAATTTCTGTGTTTCATCGTCAATGCGATGGTCGAAGCGTAACAGTAAACCTGCTGTGGTGCATCGGAGTCTCACACTGAGCCCCCCGGGAAGAGCCAAAGAACAGATACAACGAAACGTTACTCTCGTCAATTTAATCGGCATTGCGAATATTGTGTTGAAACCGGAAGCAATTTCTGTGTTTCATCGTCAATGCGATGGTCGAAGCGTAACAGTAAACCTGCTGTGGTGCATCGGAGTCTCACACTGAGCCCCCAGGGAAGAGCCAAAGAACAGATACAACGAAACGTTACTCTCGTCAATATAAATCGGCATTGCGAATTTTGTATTGAAACCGGAAGCAATTTCTGTGTTTCATCGTCAATGCGATGGTCCAAGGGTAACAGTAAACCTGCTGTAGTGCATCGGAGTCTCACACTGAGCCCCCAGGTAATTGCCAAATAACAGACTCCCCGAAACGTTACTCTCGTCAATATAAATCGGCATTGCGAATATTGTGTTGAAACCGGAAGCAATTTCTGTGTTTCATCGTCAATGTGATGGTCGAAGCGTAACAGTAAACCTGCTGTGGTGCATCGGAGTCTAACACTGGGCCCCCAGGGAAGAGCCAAACTACATACTCTTCGAAACGCTAGTCCTGTGGACAGAAATCGGCATTGAGAATTTTGTATTGAAACCGGATGCAATTTCTGTGTTTCATCGTCAATGCGATGGTCCAAGGGTAACAGTAAACCTGCTGTGGTGCATCGGAGTCTCACATTGAGCCCCCAGGGTAGAGCCAAAGAACAGTCTCCCCGAAACGTTACTCTCGTCAATATAAATCGGCATTGCCAATTTTGTATTGAAACCGGATGCAATTTTTGTGTTTCATCGTCAATGTGATGGTCGAAGGGTAACAGTAAACCTGCTGTGGTGCATCGGAGTCTCACACTGAGCCCCCAGGGAAGAGCCAAATGACAGACTCCTCGAAACGCTACCCTCGTCAATATAAATCGGTATAGCGAATTTTGTATTGAAACCGGATGCATTTTCTGTGTTTCATCGTCAACGTGATGGTCGAAGGGTAACAGTAAACCTGCTGTGGTGCATCGGAGTCTCACACTGAGCACCCAGGAAAGAGCCAAAGGACAGACTCCCAGAAACGTTATTCTCGTCAATATAAATCGGCATTGCGAATTTTGTATTGAAACCGGAAGCAATTTCTGTGTTTCATCGTCAATGTGATGCTCGAAGGGTAACAGTAAACCTGCTGTGGTGCATCGGAGTCTCACACTGAGCCCCCAGGGAAGAGCCAATAAAAAGACTCCCCGAAACGTTACTCTCGCTTTATAAATCGGCATTGCGAATATTGTGTTGAAACCGGAAGCAATTTCTGTGTTTCATCGTCAATGCGATGGCCGAAGCGTAACAGTAAACCTGCTGTGGTGCATCTGAGTCTAACACTGGGCCCCCATGGAAGAGCCAAACCACATACTCTACGAAACGCTAGTCCTGTGGACAAAAATCGGGATTGAGAATTTTGTATTGAAACCGGATGCAATTTCTGTGTTTCATCGTCAATGCGATGGTCCAAGGGTAACAGTAAGCCTGCTGTGGTGCATCGGAGTCTCACATTGAGCCTCCAGGGAATTGCCAAGTAACAGACTCCCTGAATCGTTACTATCGTCAATATAAATCGGCATTGCGAATTTTGTATTGAAACCGGATGCAATTTCTGTAATTCATCGTCAATGTGATGGTCGAAGGGTAACAGTAAACCTGCTGTGGTGCATCGGAGTCTCACACTGCGCCCCAGGGAAGAGCCAAAAAACAGACTCCCCGAAACGTTACTCTTGTCAATATAAATCGGCATTGCGTATTTTGTATTGAAACCAGAAGCAATTTCTGTGTTTCATCTTCAATGTGATGCTCGAAGGGTAACAGTAAACCTGCTGTGTTGCATCGGAGTCCAACACTGGGCCCCCAGGGAAGGGCCAAACTACTTACTCTTCGAAACGGTACTCCTGTCGACAGAAATTGGCATTGTGAATTTTGTATTGATCCGGATGCAATTTGTGTGTTTCATCGTCAATGTCATGGTCGAAGGGTAACACTAAACCTGCTGTGGTGCATCGGAGTCTCACACTGAGCACCCAGGGAAGAGCGAAAGACAGACTCCCAGAAACGTTATTCTCGTCAATATAAATCGGCATTGCGAATTTTGTATTGAAACCGGAAGCAATTTCTGTGTTTTATCGTCAATGTGATGCTCGAAGGGTAACAGTAAACCTGCTGTGGTGCATCGGAGTCTAACACTGGGCCCCCAGGGAAGGGCCAAACTACTTACTCTTCGAAACGGTACTCCTGTCGACAGAAATTGGCATTGTGAATTTTGTATTGATCTGGATGCAATTTCTGTGTTTCATCGTCAATGTCATGGTCGAAGGGTAACACTAAACCTGCTGTGGTGCATCGGAGTCTCACACTGAGCCCCCAGGGAATTGCCAAATAACAGACTCCCCGAAACGTTCCTCTCGTCAATATAATTCGGCATTGCGAATTTTGTATTGAGACCGGATGCAGTTTCTGTGTTTCATCGTCAATGTCATGGTCGAAGGCTAACAGTAAACCTGCTGTGGTGCATCGGAGTCTAACGCTGGGCCCCCTTGTAAGAGCCAAACTACATACTCTTCGAAACGGTACTCCTGTGGACAGAAATCGGCATTGCGAATTTTGTATTGAAACCGGATGCAATTTCTGTGTTTCATCGTCAATGTGATGGTCCAAGGGTAACAGTAAACCTGCTGTGGTGCATCGGAGTCTAACACTGGGCCCCCAAGGAAGAGACACACTACATACTCTTCGAAACGGTACTCCTGTGGACAGAAATCGACATTGCGAATTTTGTATTGAAACCGGATACAATTTCTGTGTTTCATCGTCAATGTGATGGTCGAAGGGTAACAGTAAACCTGCTGTGGTGCATCGGAGTCTCACACTGAGCCCCCAGGGAAGAACCAAAGAAAGACTCCCCGAAACGTTACTCTCGTCAATATAAATCGGCATTGCGAATATTGTGTTGAAACCGGAAGCAATTTCTGTGTTTCATCGTCAATGCGATGGTCGAAGCGTAACAGTAAACCTGCTGTGGTGCATCGGAGTCTCACACTGAGCCCCCCGGGAAGAGCCAAAGAACAGATACAACGAAACGTTACTCTCGTCAATTTAATCGGCATTGCGAATATTGTGTTGAAACCGGAAGCAATTTCTGTGTTTCATCGTCAATGCGATGGTCGAAGCGTAACAGTAAACCTGCTGTGGTGCATCGGAGTCTCACACTGAGCCCCCAGGGAAGAGCCAAAGAACAGATACAACGAAACGTTACTCTCGTCAATATAAATCGGCATTGCGAATTTTGTATTGAAACCGGAAGCAATTTCTGTGTTTCATCGTCAATGCGATGGTCCAAGGGTAACAGTAAACCTGCTGTAGTGCATCGGAGTCTCACACTGAGCCCCCAGGTAATTGCCAAATAACAGACTCCCCGAAACGTTACTCTCGTCAATATAAATCGGCATTGCGAATATTGTGTTGAAACCGGAAGCAATTTCTGTGTTTCATCGTCAATGTGATGGTCGAAGCGTAACAGTAAACCTGCTGTGGTGCATCGGAGTCTAACACTGGGCCCCCAGGGAAGAGCCAAACTACATACTCTTCGAAACGCTAGTCCTGTGGACAGAAATCGGCATTGAGAATTTTGTATTGAAACCGGATGCAATTTCTGTGTTTCATCGTCAATGCGATGGTCCAAGGGTAACAGTAAACCTGCTGTGGTGCATCGGAGTCTCACATTGAGCCCCCAGGGTAGAGCCAAAGAACAGTCTCCCCGAAACGTTACTCTCGTCAATATAAATCGGCATTGCCAATTTTGTATTGAAACCGGATGCAATTTTTGTGTTTCATCGTCAATGTGATGGTCGAAGGGTAACAGTAAACCTGCTGTGGTGCATCGGAGTCTCACACTGAGCCCCCAGGGAAGAGCCAAATGACAGACTCCTCGAAACGCTACCCTCGTCAATATAAATCGGTATAGCGAATTTTGTATTGAAACCGGATGCATTTTCTGTGTTTCATCGTCAACGTGATGGTCGAAGGGTAACAGTAAACCTGCTGTGGTGCATCGGAGTCTCACACTGAGCACCCAGGAAAGAGCCAAAGGACAGACTCCCAGAAACGTTATTCTCGTCAATATAAATCGGCATTGCGAATTTTGTATTGAAACCGGAAGCAATTTCTGTGTTTCATCGTCAATGTGATGCTCGAAGGGTAACAGTAAACCTGCTGTGGTGCATCGGAGTCTCACACTGAGCCCCCAGGGAAGAGCCAATAAAAAGACTCCCCGAAACGTTACTCTCGCTTTATAAATCGGCATTGCGAATATTGTGTTGAAACCGGAAGCAATTTCTGTGTTTCATCGTCAATGCGATGGTCGAAGCGTAACAGTAAACCTGCTGTGGTGCATCTGAGTCTAACACTGGGCCCCCATGGAAGAGCCAAACCACATACTCTACGAAACGCTAGTCCTGTGGACAAAAATCGGGATTGAGAATTTTGTATTGAAACCGGATGCAATTTCTGTGTTTCATCGTCAATGCGATGGTCCAAGGGTAACAGTAAGCCTGCTGTGGTGCATCGGAGTCTCACATTGAGCCTCCAGGGAATTGCCAAGTAACAGACTCCCTGAATCGTTACTATCGTCAATATAAATCGGCATTGCGAATTTTGTATTGAAACCGGATGCAATTTCTGTAATTCATCGTCAATGTGATGGTCGAAGGGTAACAGTAAACCTGCTGTGGTGCATCGGAGTCTCACACTGCGCCCCAGGGAAGAGCCAAAAAACAGACTCCCCGAAACGTTACTCTTGTCAATATAAATCGGCATTGCGTATTTTGTATTGAAACCAGAAGCAATTTCTGTGTTTCATCTTCAATGTGATGCTCGAAGGGTAACAGTAAACCTGCTGTGTTGCATCGGAGTCCAACACTGGGCCCCCAGGGAAGGGCCAAACTACTTACTCTTCGAAACGGTACTCCTGTCGACAGAAATTGGCATTGTGAATTTTGTATTGATCCGGATGCAATTTGTGTGTTTCATCGTCAATGTCATGGTCGAAGGGTAACACTAAACCTGCTGTGGTGCATCGGAGTCTCACACTGAGCCCCCAGGGAATTGCCAAATAACAGACTCCCCGATACGTTACTCTCGTCAATATAAATCGGCATTGCGAATATTATGTTGAAACCGGAAGCAATTTCTGTGTTTCATCGTCAATGTGATGGTCGAAGCGTAACAGTAAACCTGCTGTGGTGCATCGGAGTCTCACACTGAGCCCCCAGGAAAGAGCCAAATGACAGACTCCTCGAAACGTTACCCTCGTCAATATAAATCGGTATTGCGAATTTTGTATTGAAACCGGATGCATTTTCTGTGTTTCATCGTCAATGTGATGGTCGAAGGGTAACAGTAAACCTGCTGTGGTGCATCGGAGTCTCACACTGAGCCCCCAGGGAAGACCCAAAGAACAGATACAACGAAACGTTACTCTCGTCAATATAAATCGGCATTGCGAATTTTGTATTGAAACCAGATGCAATTTCTGTGTTTCATCGTCAATGTGATGGTCGAAGGGTAACAGTAAACCTGCTGTGGTGCATCGGAGTCTAACACTGGGCCCCCAGGTAAGAGCCAAACTACATACTCTTCGAAACGGTACTCCTGTTGACAGAAATCGGCATTGCGAATTTTGTATTGAAACCGGATGCAATTTCTGTGTTTCATCGTCAATGCGATGGTCGAAGGGTAACAGTAAACCTGCTGTGTTGCATCGGAGTCTCACACTGAGCCCCCAGAGAAAAGCCAAAAAACAGACTCCCCGAAACGTTACTCTCGTCAATATAAATCGGCATTGCGAATTTTGTGTTGAAACCGGATGCAATTTCTGTGTTTCATCGTCAATGTGGTGGTCGAAGCGTAACAGTCAACCTGCTGTGGTGCATCGGAGTCTAACACTGGGCCCCCAAGGAAGAGACAAACTACATACTCTACGATACGGTACTCCTGTGGACGGAAATCAGCATTGTGAATTTTGTATTGAAACCGGATGCAATTTTTGTGTTTCATCGTCAATGTGATGGTCGAAGGGTAACAGTAAACCTGCTGTCGTGCATCGGAGTCTCACACTGAGACCCAGGGAAGAGCCAAAGAACAGATACAACTAAATGTTACTCTCGTCAATATAAATCGGCATTGCAAATTTTGTATTGAAACCAGATGCAATTTCTGTGTTTCATCGTCAATGTGATGGTCGAAGGGTAACAGTAAACCTGCTGTGGTGAATCGGAGTCTAACACTGGTCCCCCAGGGAAGAGCCAAACTACATACTCTTCGAAACGGTACTCCTGTGGACAGAAATCGGCATTGCGAATTTTGTATTGCAACCGGATGCAATTTCTGTGTTTCATCGTCAATGCGATGGTCGAAGGGAAACGGTAAACCTGCTGTGGTGCATCGGAGTCTCACACTGAGCCCCCAGAGAAAAGCCAAAAAACAGACTCCCCGAAACGTTACTCTCGTCACTATAAATCGGCATTTCGAATTTTGTGTTGAAACCGGATGCAATTTCTGTGTTTCATCGTCAATGTGATGGTCGAAGGGTAACAGTAAACCTGCTGTGTTGAATCGGAGTCTCACACTGAGCCCCCAGGGAAGAGCCAAAAAAAGACTCCCTGAAAAGTTACTCTCGTCAATATAAGTCATCATTGCGAATTTTGTATTGAAACCGGATGCAATTTCTGTGTTTCATCGTCAATGTGGTGGTCGAAGGGTAGCAGCCAACCTGCTGTGGTGCATCGGAGTCTAACACTGGGTCCCCAAGGAAGAGACAAACTACATACTCTTCGATACGGTACTCCTGTGGACGGAAATCGGCATTGCGAATTTTGTATTGAAACCGGATGCAATTTCTGTGTTTCATCGTCAATGTGATGGTCGAAGGGTAACAGTAAACCTGCTGTGTTGCATCGGAGTCTCACACTGAGCCCCCAGGGAAGAGCCAAAGAACAGATACAACGAAACGTGACTCTCGTCAATATAAATCGGCATTGCGAGTTTTGTATTGAAACCAGATGCAATTTCTGTGTTTCATCGTCAATGTGATGGTTGAAGGGTAACAGTAAACCTGCTTTGGTGCATCGGAGTCTAACACTGGGCCCCCATGGAACAGCCAAACTACATACTCTTCGAAACGGTACTCCTGTGGGCAGAAATCGGCATTGCGAACTTTGTATTGACACCGGATGCAATTTCTGTGTTTCATCGTCAATGTGATGGTCCAAGGGTAACAGTAAACCTGCTGTGGTGCATCGGAGTCTCACACTGAGCCCCAGGGAAGAGCCAAAAGACAGACTCCCCGAAACGTTACTCTTGTCAATATAAATTTGCATTCCGTATTTTGTATTGAAACCGGATGCAATTTCTGTGTTTCATCGTCAATGTGATGGTCGAGGCGTAACAGTAAACCTGCTGTGGTGCATCGGAGTCTAACACTGGGCCCCCAGGGAAAAGCCAAACTACATACTCTTCGAAACGGTACTCCTGTGGACAGAAATCGGCTTTGCGAATTTTGTATTGAAACCGGATGCAATTTTTGTGTTTCATCGTCAATGTCATGGTCGAAGGGTAACAGTAAACCTGCTGCGGTGCATCGGAGTCTCACACTGAGCCCCCAGGGAAGAGCCAAATAACAGACTCCTCGAAACGTTACCCTCGTCAATATAAATCGGTATTGCGAATTTTGTATTGAAACCGGATGTATTTTCTGTGTTTCATCGTCAATGTGATGGTCGAAGTTTAACAGTAAACCTGCTGTGGTGCATCGGAGTCTCACACTGAGCCCCCAGGGAAAAGCCAAATAACAGGCTCCCTGAATCGTTACTCTCGTCAATATAAATCGGCATTGCGAATTTTGTATTGAAACCGGAAGCAATTTCTGTGTTTCATTGTCAATGTAATGGTCGAAGGGTAACAGTAAACCTGCTGTGGTGCATCGGAGTCTAACACTGGGCCCCCAGGGAAGGGCCAAACTACTTACTCTTCGAATTGGTACTCCTGTCAAAAGAAATTGGCATTGTGAATTTTGTATTGATCCGGATGCAATTTCTGTGTTTCATCGTCAATGTCATGGTCGAAGGGTAACACTAAACCTACTGTGGTGCATCGGAGTCTCACACTGAGCCTCCATGGAATTGCCAAATAACAGACTCCCTGAATCGTTACTATCGTCAATATAAATCGGCATTGCGAATTTTGTATTGAAACCGGATGCAATTTCTGTGTTTCATCGTCAATGTGATGGTCGAGGGGTAACAGTAAACCTGCTGTGGTGCATCGGATTCTATCACTGGGCCCCCAGGGAAGAGCCAAACTACATATTCTTCGAAACGGTATTCCTGTGGACAGAAATCGGCATTGCGAATTTTGTATTGAAACCGGATGCAATTTCTGTGTTTTTTCGTCAACGCGATGGTCGAAGGGTAACAGTAAACCTGCTGTGGTGCATCGGAGTCTCACACTGAGCCCCCAGAGAAAAGCCAAAAAACAGACTCCCCGAAACGTTACTCTCGTCAATATAAATCGGCATTGCGAATGTAGTGTTGAAACCGGTTGCAATTTCTGTGTTTCATCGTCAATGTGATGGTCGAAGCGTAACAGTAAACCTGCTGTGGTGCATCGGAGTCTAACACTGGGCCCCCAGGGAGGAGCCAAACTACATACTCTTCGAAACGTTACTCCTGTGGACAGAAATTGGCATTGCGAATTTTGTATTGAAACCGGATGCAATTTCAGTGTTTCATCGTCAATGTGATGGTCCAAGGGTAACAGTAAACCTGCTGTGGTGCATCGGAGTCTCACCTTGAGCCCCCAGGGTAGAGCCAAACAACAGACTCCCCGAAACGTTCCTCTCGTCAATATAATTCGGCATTGCGACTTTTGTATTGAAACCGGATGCAATTTCTGTGTTTCTTCGTCAATGTGATGGTCGAAGGCTAACAGTAAACCTGCTGTGGTGCATCGGAGTCTAACACTGGGCCCCCAGGGAAAAGCCAAACTACATACTCTTCGAAACGGTACTCCTGTGGACAGAAATCGGCATTGCGAATTTTGTATTGAAACCGGATGCAATTTCTGTGTTTCATCGTCAATGTGGTGGTCGAAGGGTAACAGTCACCCTGCTGTGGTGCATCGGAGTCTAACACTGGGAACCCAAGCAAGAGACAATCTACATACTCATCGAAACGGTACTCCTGTGGACGGAAATCGGCATTGCGAATTTTGTATTGAAACCGGATGCAATTTCTGTGTTTCATCGTCAATGCGATGGTCGAAGGGTAACAGTAAACCTGCTGTGGTGCATCGGAGTCTCACACTGAGACCCCAGAGAAAAGCCAAAAATCAGACTCCCCGAAACGTTACTCTCGTCAATATAAATCGGCATTGCGAATTTTGTGTTGAAACCGGATGGAATTTCAGTGTTTCATCGTCAATGTGATGGTCGAAGGGTAACAGTATACCTGCTGTGGTGCATCGGAGTCTCACACTGAGCCCCCAGGGAAGAACCAAAAAACAGACACCCCGAAACGTTACTCTCGTCAATATAAATCGGCATTGCGAATTTTATATTGAAACTGGATGCAATTCCTGTGTTTCATCATAATGTGATGGTCGAAGGGTAACAGTAAACCTGCTGTGGTGCATCGGAGTCTAACACTGGGCCCCCAAGGAAGAGACAAACTACATTCTCTTCGAAACGGTACTCCTGTGGACAGAAATCGGCATTGCGAATTTTGTATTGAAACCGAATGCAATTTCTCTGCTACATCGTCAATGTGATGGTCGAAGGGTAACAGTAAACCTGCTGTGGTGCATCGGAGTCTCACACTGAGCCCCCAGGGAAGAGCCAATAAAAAGACTCCCCGAAACGTTACTCTCGTCAATATAAATCGGCATTGCGAATATTGTGTTGAAACCGGAAGCAATTTCTGTGTTTCATCGTCAAAGCGATGGTCGAAGCGTAACAGTAAACCTGCTGTGGTGCATCGGAGTCTAACACTGGGCCCCCATGGAAGAGCCAAACTACATACTCTACGAAACGCTAGTCCTGTGGACAGAAATCAGGATTGAGAATTTTGTATTGAAACCGGATGCAATTTCTGTGTTTCATCGTCAATGCGATGGTCCAAGGGTAACAGTAAACCTGCTGTGGTGCAACGGAGTCTCACATTGAGCCCCCAGGGTAGAGCCAAAGAACAGTCTCCCCGAATCGTTACTCTCGTCAATATAAATCGGCATTGCGAATTTTGTATTGAAACCGGATGCAATTTTTGTGTTTCATCGTCAATGTGATGGTCGAAGGGTAACAGTAAACCTGCTGTGATGCATCGGAATCTCACATTGAGCCTCCAGGGAATTGCCAAGTAACAGACTCCCTGAATCGTTACTATCGTCAATATAAATCGGCATTGCGAATTTTGTATTGAAACCGGATGCAATTTCTGTGTTTCATCGTCAATGTGATGGTCGAAGGGTAACAGTAAACCTGCTGTGGTGCATCGGAGTCTCACACTGAGCACCCAGGGAAGAGCCAAAGAACAGACTCCCAGAAACGTTATTCTCGTCAATATAAATCGGCATTGCGAATTTTGTATAAAAACCGGAAGCAATCTCTGTGTTTCATCGTCAATGTGATGCTCGAAGGGTAACAGTAAACCTGCTGTGGTGCATCGGAGTCTAACACTGGGCCCCCAGGGAAAAGCCAAACTACATACTCTTCGAAACGGTACTCCTGTGGACAGAAATCGGCTTTGCGAATTTTGTATTGAAACCGGATGCAATTTTTGTGTTTCATCGTCAATGTCATGGTCGAAGGGTAACAGTAAACCTGCTGCGGTGCATCGGAGTCTCACACTGAGCCCCCAGGGAAGAGCCAAATAACAGACTCCTCGAAACGTTACCCTCGTCAATATAAATCGGTATTGCGAATTTTGTATTGAAACCGGATGTATTTTCTGTGTTTCATCGTCAATGTGATGGTCGAAGTTTAACAGTAAACCTGCTGTGGTGCATCGGAGTCTCACACTGAGCCCCCAGGGAAAAGCCAAATAACAGGCTCCCTGAATCGTTACTCTCGTCAATATAAATCGGCATTGTGAATTTTGTATTGAAACCGGAAGCAATTTCTGTGTTTCATTGTCAATGTGATGGTCGAAGGGTATCAGTAAACCTGCTGTGGTGCATCGGAGTCTAACACTGGGCCCCCAGGGAAGGGCCAAACTACTTACTCTTCGAAACGGTACTCCTGTCGACAGAAATTGGCATTGTGAATTTTGTATTGATCCGGATGCAATTTCTGTGTTTCATCGTCAATGTCATGGTCGAAGGGTAACACTAAACCTGCTGTGGTGCATCGGAATCTCACATTGAGCCTCCAGGGAATTGCCAAGTAACAGACTCCCTGAATCGTTACTATCGTCAATATAAATCGGCATTGCGAATTTTGTATTGAAACCGGATGCAATTTCTGTGTTTCATCGTCAATGTGATGGTCGAAGGGTAACAGTAATCCTGCAGTGGTGCATCGCAGTCTCACACTGAGCCCCAGGGAAGAGCCAAAAAACAGACTCCCCGAAACGTTACTCTTGTCAATATAAATCGGCATTGCGTATTTTGTATTGAAACCGGAAGCAATTTCTGTGTTTCATTGTCAATGTGATGGACGAAGGGTAATAGTAAACCTGCTGTGGTGCATCGGAGTCTCACATTGAGCCCCCAGGGTAGAGCCAAAGAACAGTCTCCCCGAAACGTTACTCTCGTCAATATAAATCGGCATTGCGAATTTTGTATTGAAACCGGATGCAATTTTTGTGTTTCATCGTCAATGTGATGGTCGAAGGGTAACAGTAAACCTGCTGTGTTGCATCGGAGTCTCACACTGAGCACCCAGGGAAGAGCCAAACAACAGACTCCCAGAAACGTTATTCTCGTCAATATAAATCGGCATTGCGAATTTTGTATTGAAACCGGAAGCAATTTCTGTGTTTCATCGTCAATGTGATGGTCGAAGGGTAACAGTAAACCTGCTGTGTTGCATCAGAGTCTCACATTGAGCCCCCAGGGAAGAGCCAAAGAAAAGACTCCCCGAAAAGTTACTCTCGTCAATATAAGTCGTCATTGCGAATTTTGTATTGAAACCGGATGCAATTTCTGTGTTTCATCGTCAATGTGATGGTCGAAGGGTAACAGTAAACCTGCTGTGGTGCATCGGAGTCTCACACTGAGCCCCCAGGGAAGAGCCAAAGAACAGATACAACGAAACGTTACTCTCGTCAATATAAATCGGCATTGCGAATTTTGTATTGAAACCAAATGCAATTTCTGTGTTTCATCGTCAATGTGATGGTCGAAGGGTAACAGTAAACCTGCTGTGGTGCATCGGAGTCTAACACTGGGCCCCCATGGAACAGCCAAACTACATACTCTTCGAAACGGTACTCCTGTGGACAGAAATCGGCATTGCGAATTTTGTATTGAAACCGGATGCAATTTCTGTGTTTCATCGTCAATGCGATGGTCGAAGGGTAACAGTAAACCTGCTGTGGTGCATCGGAGTCTCACACTGAGCCCCCAGAGAAAAGCAAAAAAACAGACTCCCCGAAACGTTACTCTCGTCAATATAAATCGGCATCGCGAATTTTGTGTTGAAACCGGATGCAATTTCTGTGTTTCATCGTCAATGTGATGGTCGAAGCGTAACAGTAAACTGCTGTGGTGCATCGGAGTCTAACACTGGGCCCCCATGGAACAGACATACTACATACTCTTCGAAACGGTACTCCTGTGGACATAAATCGGCATTGCGAATTTTGTATTGAAACCGGATGCAATTTCTGTGTTTCATCGTCAATGCGATGGCCGAAGGGTAACAGTAAACCTGCTGTGTTGCAACGGAGTCTCACACTGAGCCCCCAGAGAAAAGCCAAAAAACAGACTCCCCGAAACGTTACTCTCGTCAATATAAATCTGCATTGCGAATTTTGTGTTGAAACCGGATGCAATTTCTGTGTTTCATCGTCATGTGATGGTCGAAGCGTAACAGTAAACCTGCTGTGGTGCATCGGAGTCTAACACTGGGCCCCCATGGAACAGCCATACTACATTCTCTTCGAAACGGTACTCCTGTGGACAGAAATCGGCATTGCGAATTTTGTATTGAAACCGGATGCAATTTCTGTGTTTCATCGTCAATGTGATGGTCGAAGTTTAACAGTAAACTTGCTGTGGTGCATCGAAGTCTCACACTAAGCCCCCAGGGAAAAGCCAAATAACAGACTCCCTGAATCGTTACTATCGTCAATATAAATCGGCATTGCGAATTTTGTATTGAAACCGGATGCAATTTCTATGTTTCATCGTCAATGTGATGGTCGAAGGGTAACAGTAAACCTGCTGTGGTGCATCGGAGTCTCACACTGAGCACCCAGGGAAGAGCCAAAAAAAAGACACCCAGAAACCTTATTCTCGTCAATATAAATCGGCAATGCGAATTTTGTATTGAAACCGGAAGCAATTTCTGTGTTTCATCGTCAATGTGATGGTCGAAGGGTAACAGTAAACCTGCTGTGGTGCATCGGAGTCTCACACTGAGCCCCCAGGGAAGAGCCAAAGAACAGATACAACGAAACGTTACTCTCGTCAATATAAATCGGTATTGCGAATTTTGTATTGAAACCAGATGCAATTTCTGTGTTTCATCGTCAATGTGATGGTCGAAGGGTAACAGTAAACCAGATGTGGTGCATCGGAGTCTAACACTGGGCCCCCATGGAACAGCCAAACTACATACACTTAGAAACGGTACTCCTGTGGACAGAAATCGGCATTGCGAATTTTGTATTGAAACCGGATGCAATTTCTGTGTTTCATCGTCAATGCGATGGCCGAAGGGTAACAGTAAACCTGCTTTGGTGCATCGGAGTCTCACACTGAGACCTCAGAGAAAAGCCAAAAAATCAGACTCCCCGAAACGTTACTCTCGTCAATATAAATCAGCATTGCGAATTTTGTGTTGAAACCGGATACAATTTCTGTGTTTCATCGTCAATTTGTTGGTCGAAGCGTAACAGTAAACCTGCTGTGGTGCATCGGAGTCTCACACTGAGCCCCAGGGAAGAGCCAAAAGACAGACTCCCCGAAACGTTACTCCTGTCAATATAAATATGCATTGCGTATTTTGTATTGAAACCGGATGCAATTTCTGTGTTTCATCGTCAATGTGATGGTCGAAGGGTAACAGTAAACCTGCTGTGGTGCATCGGAGACTCACACTGAGCCCCCAGGGAAAAGCCAAAAGACAGACTCCCCGAAACGTTACTCTTGTCAATATAAATCGGCATTGCGTATTTTGTATTGAAACCAGAAGCAATTTCTGTGTTTCATCTTCAATGTGATGCTCGAAGGGTAACAGTAAACCTGCTGTGTTGCATCGGAGTCCAACACTGGGCCCCCAGGGAAGGGCCAAACTACTTACTCTTCGAAACGGTACTCCTGTCGACAGAAATTGGCATTGTGAATTTTGTATTGATCTGGATGCAATTTCTGTGTTTCATCGTCAATGTCATGGTCGAAGGGTAACACTAAACCTGCTGTGGTGCATCGGAGTCTCACACTGAGCCCCCAGGGAATTGCCAAATAACAGACTCCCCGAAACTTTCCTCTCGTCAATATAATTCGGCATTGCGAATTTTGTATTGAGACCGGATGCAGTTTCTGTGTTTCATCGTCAATGTGATGGTCGAAGCGTAACAGTAAACCTGCTGTGGTGCATCGGAGTCTAACACTGGGCCCCCAGGGAAGAGCCAAACTGCATACTCTTCGAAACGCTAGTCCTGTGGACAGAAATCGGCATTGAGAATTTTGTATTGAAACCGGATGCAATTTCTGTGTTTCATCGTCAATGCGATGGTCCAAGGGTAACAGTAAACCTGCTGTGGTGCATCGGAGTCTCACATTGAGCCCCCAGGGTAGAGCCAAAGAACAGTCTCCCCGAAACGTTACTCTCGTCAATATAAATCGGCATTGCCAATTTTGTATTGAAACCGGATGCAATTTTTGTGTTTCATCGTCAATGTGATGGTCGAAGGGTAACAGTAAACCTGCTGTGGTGCATCGGAGTCTCACACTGAGCCCCCAGGGAAGAGCCAAATGACAGACTCCTCGAAACGCTACCCTCGTCAATATAAATCGGTATTGCGAATTTTGTATTGAAACCGGATGCATTTTCTGTGTTTCATCGTCAACGTGATGGTCGAAGGGTAACAGTAAACCTGCTGTGGTGCATCGGAGTCTCACACTGAGCACCCAGGAAAGAGCCAAAGGACAGACTCCCAGAAACGTTATTCTCGTCAATATAAATCGGCATTGCGAATTTTGTATTGAAACCGGAAGCAATTTCTGTGTTTCATCGTCAATGTGATGCTCGAAGGGTAACAGTAAACCTGCTGTGGTGCATCGGAGTCTCACACTGAGCCCCCAGGGAAGAGCCAATAAAAAGACTCCCCGAAACGTTACTCTCGCTTTATAAATCGGCATTGCGAATATTGTGTTGAAACCGGAAGCAATTTCTGTGTTTCATCGTCAATGCGATGGTCGAAGCGTAACAGTAAACCTGCTGTGGTGCATCTGAGTCTAACACTGGGCCCCCATGGAAGAGCCAAACCACATACTCTACGAAACGCTAGTCCTGTGGACAAAAATCGGGATTGAGAATTTTGTATTGAAACCGGATGCAATTTCTGTGTTTCATCGTCAATGCGATGGTCCAAGGGTAACAGTAAGCCTGCTGTGGTGCATCGGAGTCTCACATTGAGCCTCCAGGGAATTGCCAAGTAACAGACTCCCTGAATCGTTACTATCGTCAATATAAATCGGCATTGCGAATTTTGTATTGAAACCGGATGCAATTTCTGTAATTCATCGTCAATGTGATGGTCGAAGGGTAACAGTAAACCTGCTGTGGTGCATCGGAGTCTCACACTGCGCCCCAGGGAAGAGCCAAAAAACAGACTCCCCGAAACGTTACTCTTGTCAATATAAATCGGCATTGCGTATTTTGTATTGAAACCAGAAGCAATTTCTGTGTTTCATCTTCAATGTGATGCTCGAAGGGTAACAGTAAACCTGCTGTGTTGCATCGGAGTCCAACACTGGGCCCCCAGGGAAGGGCCAAACTACTTACTCTTCGAAACGGTACTCCTGTCGACAGAAATTGGCATTGTGAATTTTGTATTGATCCGGATGCAATTTGTGTGTTTCATCGTCAATGTCATGGTCGAAGGGTAACACTAAACCTGCTGTGGTGCATCGGAGTCTCACACTGAGCACCCAGGGAAGAGCGAAAAACAGACGCCCAGAAACGTTATTCTCGTCAATATAAATCGGCATTGCGAATTTTGTATTGGAACCGGAAGCAATTTCTGTGTTTTATCGTCAATGTGATGCTCGAAGGGTAACAGTAAACCTGCTGTGGTGCATCGGAGTCTAACACTGGGCCCCCAGGGAAGGGCCAAACTACTTACTCTTCGAAACGGTACTCCTGTCGACAGAAATTGGCATTGTGAATTTTGTATTGATCTGGATGCAATTTCTGTGTTTCATCGTCAATGTCATGGTCGAAGGGTAACACTAAACCTGCTGTGGTGCATCGGAGTCTCACACTGAGCCCCCAGGGAATTGCCAAATAACAGACTCCCCGAAACGTTCCTCTCGTCAATATAATTCGGCATTGCGAATTTTGTATTGAGACCGGATGCAGTTTCTGTGTTTCATCGTCAATGTCATGGTCGAAGGCTAACAGTAAACCTGCTGTGGTGCATCGGAGTCTAACGCTGGGCCCCCATGTAAGAGCCAAACTACATACTCTTCGAAACGGTACTCCTGTGGACAGAAATCGGCATTGCGAATATTGTATTGAAACCGGATGCAATTTCTGTGTTTCATCGTCAATGTGATGGTCCAAGGGTAACAGTAAACCTGCTGTGGTGCATCGGAGTCTAACACTGGGCCCCCAAGGAAGAGACACACTACATACTCTTCGAAACGGTACTCCTGTGGACAGAAATCGACATTGCGAATTTTGTATTGAAACCGGATACAATTTCTGTGTTTCATCGTCAATGTGATGGTCGAAGGGTAACAGTAAACCTGCTGTGGTGCATCGGAGTCTCACACTGAGCCCCCAGGGAAGAACCAAAGAAAGACTCCCCGAAACGTTACTCTCGTCAATATAAATCGGCATTGCGAATATTGTGTTGAAACCGGAAGCAATTTCTGTGTTTCATCGTCAATGCGATGGTCGAAGCGTAACAGTAAACCTGCTGTGGTGCATCGGAGTCTCACACTGAGCCCCCCGGGAAGAGCCAAAGAACAGATACAACGAAACGTTACTCTCGTCAATTTATTCGGCATTGCGAATATTGTGTTGAAACCGGAAGCAATTTCTGTGTTTCATCGTCAATGCGATGGTCGAAGCGTAACAGTAAACCTGCTGTGGTGCATCGGAGTCTCACACTGAGCCCCCAGGGAAGAGCCAAAGAACAGATACAACGAAACGTTACTCTCGTCAATATAAATCGGCATTGCGAATTTTGTATTGAAACCGGAAGCAATTTCTGTGTTTCATCGTCAATGCGATGGTCCAAGGGTAACAGTAAACCTGCTGTAGTGCATCGGAGTCTCACACTGAGCCCCCAGGGTAGAGCCAAATAACAGACTCCCCGAAACGTTACTCTCGTCAATATAAATCGGCATTGCGAATATTGTGTTGAAACCGGAAGCAATTTCTGTGTTTCATCGTCAATGTGATGGTCGAAGCGTAACAGTAAACCTGCTGTGGTGCATCGGAGTCTAACACTGGGCCCCCAGGGAAGAGCCAAACTACATACTCTTCGAAACGCTAGTCCTGTGGACAGAAATCGGCATTGAGAATTTTGTATTGAAACCGGATGCAATTTCTGTGTTTCATCGTCAATGCGATGGTCCAAGGGTAACAGTAAACCTGCTGTGGTGCATCGGAGTCTCACATTGAGCCCCCAGGGTAGAGCCAAAGAACAGTCTCCCCGAAACGTTCCTCTCGTCAATATAAATCGGCATTGCCAATTTTGTATTGAAACCGGATGCAATTTTTGTGTTTCATCGTCAATGTGATGGTCGAAGGGTAACAGTAAACCTGCTGTGGTGCATCGGAGTCTCACACTGAGCCCCCAGGGAAGAGCCAAATGACAGACTCCTCGAAACGCTACCCTCGTCAATATAAATCGGTATTGCGAATTTTGTATTGAAACCGGATGCATTTTCTGTGTTTCATCGTCAACGTGATGGTCGAAGGGTAACAGTAAACCTGCTGTGGTGCATCGGAGTCTCACACTGAGCACCCAGGAAAGAGCCAAAGGACAGACTCCCAGAAACGTTATTCTCGTCAATATAAATCGGCATTGCGAATTTTGTATTGAAACCGGAAGCAATTTCTGTGTTTCATCGTCAATGTGATGCTCGAAGGGTAACAGTAAACCTGCTGTGGTGCATCGGAGTCTCACACTGAGCCCCCAGGGAAGAGCCAATAAAAAGACTCCCCGAAACGTTACTCTCGCTTTATAAATCGGCATTGCGAATATTGTGTTGAAACCGGAAGCAATTTCTGTGTTTCATCGTCAATGCGATGGTCGAAGCGTAACAGTAAACCTGCTGTGGTGCATCTGAGTCTAACACTGGGCCCCCATGGAAGAGCCAAACCACATACTCTACGAAACGCTAGTCCTGTGGACAAAAATCGGGATTGAGAATTTTGTATTGAAACCGGATGCAATTTCTGTGTTTCATCGTCAATGCGATGGTCCAAGGGTAACAGTAAGCCTGCTGTGGTGCATCGGAGTCTCACATTGAGCCTCCAGGGAATTGCCAAGTAACAGACTCCCTGAATCGTTACTATCGTCAATATAAATCGGCATTGCGAATTTTGTATTGAAACCGGATGCAATTTCTGTAATTCATCGTCAATGTGATGGTCGAAGGGTAACAGTAAACCTGCTGTGGTGCATCGGAGTCTCACACTGCGCCGCAGGGAAGAGCCAAAAAACAGACTCCCCGAAACGTTACTCTTGTCAATATAAATCGGCATTGCGTATTTTGTATTGAAACCAGAAGCAATTTCTGTGTTTCATCTTCAATGTGATGCTCGAAGGGTAACAGTAAACCTGCTGTGTTGCATCGGAGTCCAACACTGGGCCCCCAGGGAAGGGCCAAACTACTTACTCTTCGAAACGGTACTCCTGTCGACAGAAATTGGCATTGTGAATTTTGTATTGATCCGGATGCAATTTGTGTGTTTCATCGTCAATGTCATGGTCGAAGGGTAACACTAAACCTGCTGTGGTGCATCGGAGTCTCACACTGAGCCCCCAGGGAATTGCCAAATAACAGACTCCCCGATACGTTACTCTCGTCAATATAAATCGGCATTGCGAATATTATGTTGAAACCGGAAGCAATTTCTGTGTTTCATCGTCAATGTGATGGTCGAAGCGTAACAGTAAACCTGCTGTGGTGCATCGGAGTCTCACACTGAGCCCCCAGGAAAGAGCCAAATGACAGACTCCTCGAAACGTTACCCTCGTCAATATAAATCGGTATTGCGAATTTTGTATTGAAACCGGATGCATTTTCTGTGTTTCATCGTCAATGTGATGGTCGAAGGGTAACAGTAAACCTGCTGTGTTGCATCGGAGTCTCACACTGAGCACCCAGGGAAGAGCCAAATAACAGACTCCCAGAAACGTATTTCTCGTCAATATAAATCGGCATTGCGAATTTTGTATTGAAACCGGAAGCAATTTCTGTGTTTCATCGTCAATGTGATGGTCGAAGGGTAACAGTAAACCTGCTGTGTTGCATCGGAGTCTAACAATGGGCCCCCAGGGAAGGGCCAAACTACTTACTCTTCGAAACGGTACTCCTGTCGACAGAAATTGGCATTGTGAATTTTATATTGATCCGGATGCAATTTCTGTCTTTCATCGTCAATGTCATGGTCGAAGGGTAACACTAAACTTGCTGTGGTGCATCGGAGTCTCACACTGAGCCCCCAGGGAAGAGCCAAAAAACAGATACAACGAAACGTTACTCTCGTCAATATAAATCGGCATTGCGAATTTTGTTTTGAAACCGGATGCAATTTCTGTGTTTCATCGTCAATGTGATGGTCGAAGGGTAACAGTAAACCTGCTGTGGTGCATCGGAGTCTCACACTGAGCCCCCAGGGAAGACCCAAAGAACAGATACAACGAAACGTTACTCTCGTCAATATAAATCGGCATTGCGAATTTTGTATTGAAACCAGATGCAATTTCTGTGTTTCATCGTCAATGTGATGGTCGAAGGGTAACAGTAAACCTGCTGTGGTGCATCGGAGTCTAACACTGGGCCCCCAGGTAAGAGCCAAACTACATACTCTTCGAAACGGTACTCCTGTGGACAGAAATCGGCATTGCGAATTTTGTATTGAAACCGGATGCAATTTCTGTGTTTCATCGTCAATGCGATGGTCGAAGGGTAACAGTAAACCTGCTGTGGTGCATCGGAGTCTCACACTGAGCCCCAGGGAAGAGCCAAAAAACAGACTCCCCGAAACGTTACTCTTGTCAATATAAATTTGCATTCCGTATTTTGTATTGAAACCGGATGCGATTTCTGTGTTTCATCGTCAATGTGATGGTCGAAGGGTAACAGTAAACCTGCTGTGTTGAATCGGAGTCTCACACTGAGCCCCCAGGGAAGAGCCAAAAAAAGACTCCCTGAAAAGTTACTCTCGTCAATATAAGTCATCATTGCGAATTTTGTATTGAAACCGGATGCAATTTCTGTGTTTCATCGTCAATGTGGTGGTCGAAGGGTAACAGCCAACCTGCTGTGGTGCATCGGAGTCTAACACTGGGTCCCCAAGGAAGAGACAAACTACATACTCTTCGATACGGTACTCCTGTGGACGGAAATCGGCATTGCGAATTTTGTATTGAAACCGGATGCAATTTCTGTGTTTCATCGTCAATGTGATGGTCGAAGGGTAACAGTAAACCTGCTGTGTTGCATCGGAGTCTCACACTGAGCCCCCAGGGAAGAGCCAAAGAACAGATACAACGAAACGTGACTCTCGTCAATATAAATCGGCATTGCGAGTTTTGTATTGAAACCAGATGCAACTTCTGTGTTTCATCGTCAATGTGATGGTTGAAGGGTAACAGTAAACCTGCTTTGGTGCATCGGAGTCTAACACTGGGCCCCCATGGAACAGCCAAACTACATACTCTTCGAAACGGTACTCCTGTGGGCAGAAATCGGCATTGCGAACTTTGTATTGACACCGGATGCAATTTCTGTGTTTCATCGTCAATGTGATGGTCCAAGGGTAACAGTAAACCTGCTGTGGTGCATCGGAGTCTCACACTGAGCCCCAGGGAAGAGCCAAAAGACAGACTCCCCGAAACGTTACTCTTGTCAATATAAATTTGCATTCCGTATTTTGTATTGAAACCGGATGCAATTTCTGTGTTTCATCGTCAATGTGATGGTCGAGGCGTAACAGTAAACCTGCTGTGGTGCATCGGAGTCTCACACTGAGCCCCCAGGGAAGAGCCAAATAACAGACTCCTCGAAACGTTACCCTCGTCAATATAAATCGGTATTGCGAATTTTGTATTGAAACCGGATGTATTTTCTGTGTTTCATCGTCAATGTGATGGTCGAAGTTTAACAGTAAACCTGCTGTGGTGCATCGGAGTCTCACACTGAGCCCCCAGGGAAAAGCCAAATAACAGGCTCCCTGAATCGTTACTCTCGTCAATATAAATCGGCATTGCGAATTTTGTATTGAAACCGGAAGCAATTTCTGTGTTTCATTGTCAATGTAATGGTCGAAGGGTAACAGTAAACCTGCTGTGGTGCATCCGAGTCTAACACTGGGCCCCCAGGGAAGGGCCAAACTACTTACTCTTCGAATTGGTACTCCTGTCAAAAGAAATTGGCATTGTGAATTTTGTATTGATCCGGATGCAATTTCTGTGTTTCATCGTCAATGTCATGGTCGAAGGGTAACACTAAACCTACTGTGGTGCATCGGAGTCTCACACTGAGCCTCCATGGAATTGCCAAATAACAGACTCCCTGAATCGTTACTATCGTCAATATAAATCGGCATTGCGAATTTTGTATTGAAACCGGATGCAATTTCTGTGTTTCATCGTCAATGTGATGGTCGAGGGGTAACAGTAAACCTGCTGTGGTGCATCGGATTCTATCACTGGGCCCCCAGGGAAGAGCCAAACTACATATTCTTCGAAACGGTATTCCTGTGGACAGAAATCGGCATTGCGAATTTTGTATTGAAACCGGATGCAATTTCTGTGTTTTTTCGTCAACGCGATGGTCGAAGGGTAACAGTAAACCTGCTGTGGTGCATCGGAGTCTCACACTGAGCCCCCAGAGAAAAGCCAAAAAACAGACTCCCCGAAACGTTACTCTCGTCAATATAAATCGGCATTGCGAATGTAGTGTTGAAACCGGTTGCAATTTCTGTGTTTCATCGTCAATGTGATGGTCGAAGCGTAACAGTAAACCTGCTGTGGTGCATCGGAGTCTAACACTGGGCCCCCAGGGAGGAGCCAAACTACATACTCTTCGAAACGTTACTCCTGTGGACAGAAATTGGCATTGCGAATTTTGTATTGAAACCGGATGCAATTTCAGTGTTTCATCGTCAATGTGATGGTCCAAGGGTAACAGTAAACCTGCTGTGGTGCATCGGAGTCTCACCTTGAGCCCCCAGGGTAGAGCCAAACAACAGACTCCCCGAAACGTTCCTCTCGTCAATATAATTCGGCATTGCGACTTTTGTATTGAAACCGGATGCAATTTCTGTGTTTCTTCGTCAATGTGATGGTCGAAGGCTAACAGTAAACCTGCTGTGGTGCATCGGAGTCTAACACTGGGCCCCCAGGGAAAAGCCAAACTACATACTCTTCGAAACGGTACTCCTGTGGACAGAAATCGGCATTGCGAATTTTGTATTGAAACCGGATGCAATTTCTGTGTTTCATCGTCAATGTGGTGGTCGAAGGGTAACAGTCACCCTGCTGTGGTGCATCGGAGTCTAACACTGGGAACCCAAGCAAGAGACAATCTACATACTCATCGAAACGGTACTCCTGTGGACGGAAATCGGCATTGCGAATTTTGTATTGAAACCGGATGCAATTTCTGTGTTTCATCGTCAATGCGATGGTCGAAGGGTAACAGTAAACCTGCTGTGGTGCATCGGAGTCTCACACTGAGACCCCAGAGAAAAGCCAAAAATCAGACTCCCCGAAACGTTACTCTCGTCAATATAAATCGGCATTGCGAATTTTGTGTTGAAACCGGATGGAATTTCAGTGTTTCATCGTCAATGTGATGGTCGAAGGGTAACAGTATACCTGCTGTGGTGCATCGGAGTCTCACACTGAGCCCCCAGGGAAGAACCAAAAAACAGACACCCCGAAACGTTACTCTCGTCAATATAAATCGGCATTGCGAATTTTATATTGAAACTGGATGCAATTCCTGTGTTTCATCATAATGTGATGGTCGAAGGGTAACAGTAAACCTGCTGTGGTGCATCGGAGTCTAACACTGGGCCTCCAGGGAAGACACAAACTACATACTCTTCGAAATAGTACTCCTGTGGACGAAAATCGGCATTGCGAATTGTGTATTGAAACCGGATGCAATTTCTGTGTTCATCGTCAATGTGATGGTCGAAGGGTAACAGTAAACCTGCTGTATTGCATCGGAGACTCACACTGAGCCCCCAGGGAATAGCCAAAGAACAGACTCCCCGAAACGTTACTCTCGTCAATATAAATCGGCATTGCGAATTTTGTATTGCAGCCGGATGCAATTTCTGTGTTTCATCGTCAATGTGATGGTCGAAGGGTAACAGTAAACTTGCTGTGGTGCATCGGAGTCTCACACTGAGCCCCCAGGGAAGAGCCAATAAAAAGACTCCCCGAAACGTTACTCTCGTCAATATAAATCGGCATTGCGAATTTTGTATTGAAACCGGATGCAATTTCTGTGTTTCATCGTCAATGTGATGGTCGAAGGGTAACAGTAAACCTGCTGTGGTGCATCGGAGTCTAACACTGGGCCCCCAAGGAAGAAACAAACTACATTCTCTTCGAAACGGTACTCCTGTGGACAGAAATCGGCATTGCGAATTTTGTATTGAAACCGGATGCAATTTCTGTGCTTCATCGTCAATGTGATGGTCGAAGGGTAACAGTAAACCTGCTGTGGTGCATCGGAGTCTCACACTGAGCCCCCAGGGAAGAGCCAATAAAAAGACTCCCCGAAACGTTACTCTCGTCAATATAAATCGGCATTGCGAATATTGTGTTGAAACCGGAAGCAATTTCTGTGTTTCATCGTCAAAGCGATGGTCGAAGCGTAACAGTAAACCTGCTGTGGTGCATCGGAGTCTAACACTGGGCCCCCATGGAAGAGCCAAACTACATACTCTACGAAACGCTAGTCCTGTGGACAGAAATCAGGATTGAGAATTTTGTATTGAAACCGGATGCAATTTCTGTGTTTCATCGTCAATGCGATGGTCCAAGGGTAACAGTAAACCTGCTGTGGTGCAACGGAGTCTCACATTGAGCCCCCAGGGTAGAGCCAAAGAACAGTCTCCCCGAATCGTTACTCTCGTCAATATAAATCGGCATTGCGAATTTTGTATTGAAACCGGATGCAATTTTTGTGTTTCATCGTCAATGTGATGGTCGAAGGGTAACAGTAAACCTGCTGTGATGCATCGGAATCTCACATTGAGCCTCCAGGGAATTGCCAAGTAACAGACTCCCTGAATCGTTACTATCGTCAATATAAATCGGCATTGCGAATTTTGTATTGAAACCGGATGCAATTTCTGTGTTTCATCGTCAATGTGATGGTCGAAGGGTAACAGTAAACCTGCTGTGGTGCATCGGAGTCTCACACTGAGCACCCAGGGAAGAGCCAAAGAACAGACTCCCAGAAACGTTATTCTCGTCAATATAAATCGGCATTGCGAATTTTGTATAAAAACCGGAAGCAATCTCTGTGTTTCATCGTCAATGTGATGCTCGAAGGGTAACAGTAAACCTGCTGTGGTGCATCGGAGTCTAACACTGGGCCCCCAGGGAAAAGCCAAACTACATACTCTTCGAAACGGTACTCCTGTGGACAGAAATCGGCTTTGCGAATTTTGTATTGAAACCGGATGCAATTTTTGTGTTTCATCGTCAATGTCATGGTCGAAGGGTAACAGTAAACCTGCTGCGGTGCATCGGAGTCTCACACTGAGCCCCCAGGGAAGAGCCAAATAACAGACTCCTCGAAACGTTACCCTCGTCAATATAAATCGGTATTGCGAATTTTGTATTGAAACCGGATGTATTTTCTGTGTTTCATCGTCAATGTGATGGTCGAAGTTTAACAGTAAACCTGCTGTGGTGCATCGGAGTCTCACACTGAGCCCCCAGGGAAAAGCCAAATAACAGGCTCCCTGAATCGTTACTCTCGTCAATATAAATCGGCATTGTGAATTTTGTATTGAAACCGGAAGCAATTTCTGTGTCTCATTGTCAATGTGATGGTCGAAGGGTATCAGTAAACCTGCTGTGGTGCATCGGAGTCTAACACTGGGCCCCCAGGGAAGGGCCAAACTACTTACTCTTCGAAACGGTACTCCTGTCGACAGAAATTGGCATTGTGAATTTTGTATTGATCCGGATGCAATTTCTGTGTTTCATCGTCAATGTCATGGTCGAAGGGTAACACTAAACCTGCTGTGGTGCATCGGAATCTCACATTGAGCCTCCAGGGAATTGCCAAGTAACAGACTCCCTGAATCGTTACTATCGTCAATATAAATCGGCATTGCGAATTTTGTATTGAAACCGGATGCAATTTCTGTGTTTCATCGTCAATGTGATGGTCGAAGGGTAACAGTAATCCTGCAGTGGTGCATCGCAGTCTCACACTGAGCCCCAGGGAAGAGCCAAAAAACAGACTCCCCGAAACGTTACTCTTGTCAATATAAATCGGCATTGCGTATTTTGTATTGAAACCGGAAGCAATTTCTGTGTTTCATTGTCAATGTGATGGACGAAGGGTAATAGTAAACCTGCTGTGGTGCATCGGAGTCTAACACTGGGCCCCCAGGGAAGGGCCAAACTACTTACTCTTCGAAACGGTACTCCTGTCGACAGAAATTGGCATTGTGAATTTTGTATTCAAACCGGATGCAATTTCTGTGTTTCATCGTCAATGCGATGGTCCAAGGGTAAAAGTAAACCTGCTGTGGTGCATCGGAGTCTCACATTGAGCCCCCAGGGTAGAGCCAAAGAACAGTCTCCCCGAAACGTTACTCTCGTCAATGTAAATCGGCATTGCGAATTTTGTATTGAAACCGGATGCAATTTTTGTGTTTCATCGTCAATGTGATGGTCGAAGGGTAACAGTAAACCTGCTGTGTTGCATCGGAGTCTCACACTGAGCACCCAGGGAAGAGCCAAACAACAGACTCCCAGAAACGTTATTCTCGTCAATATAAATCGGCATTGCGAATTTTGTATTGAAACCGGAAGCAATTTCTGTGTTTCATCGTCAATGTGATGGTCGAAGGGTAACAGTAAACCTGCTGTGTTGCATCAGAGTCTCACATTGAGCCCCCAGGGAAGAGCCAAAGAAAAGACTCCCCGAAAAGTTACTCTCGTCAACATAAGTCGTCATTGCGAATTTTGTATTGAAACCGGATGCAATTTCTGTGTTTCATCGTCAATGTGATGGTCGAAGGGTAACAGTAAACCTGCTGTGGTGCATCGGAGTCTCACACTGAGCCCCCAGGGAAGAGCCAAAGAACAGATACAACGAAACGTTACTCTCGTCAATATAAATCGGCATTGCGAATTTTGTATTGAAACCAAATGCAATTTCTGTGTTTCATCGTCAATGTGATGGTCGAAGGGTAACAGTAAACCTGCTGTGGTGCATCGGAGTCTAACACTGGGCCCCCATGGAACAGCCAAACTACATACTCTTCGAAACGGTACTCCTGTGGACAGAAATCGGCATTGCGAATTTTGTATTGAAACCGGATGCAATTTCTGTGTTTCATCGTCAATGCGATGGTCGAAGGGTAACAGTAAACCTGCTGTGGTGCATCGGAGTCTCACACTGAGCCCCCAGAGAAAAGCAAAAAAACAGACTCCCCGAAACGTTACTCTCGTCAATATAAATCGGCATCGCGAATTTTGTGTTGAAACCGGATGCAATTTCTGTGTTTCATCGTCAATGTGATGGTCGAAGCGTAACAGTAAACCTGCTGTGGTGCATCGGAGTCTAACACTGGGCCCCCATGGAACAGCCATACTACATTCTCCTGTGGACAGAAATCGGCATTGCGAATTTTGTATTGAAACCGGATGCAATTTCTGTGTTTCATCGTCAATGTGATGGTCGAAGTTTAACAGTAAACTTGCTGTGGTGCATCGAAGTCTCACACTAAGCCCCCAGGGAAAAGCCAAATAACAGACTCCCTGAATCGTTACTATCGTCAATATAAATCGGCATTGCGAATTTTGTATTGAAACCGGATGCAATTTCTATGTTTCATCGTCAATGTGATGGTCGAAGGGTAACAGTAAACCTGCTGTGGTGCATCGGAGTCTCACACTGAGCACCCAGGGAAGAGCCAAAAAAAAGACACCCAGAAACCTTATTCTCGTCAATATAAATCGGCAATGCGAATTTTGTATTGAAACCGGAAGCAATTTCTGTGTTTCATCGTCAATGTGATGGTCGAAGGGTAACAGTAAACCTGCTGTGGTGCATCGGAGTCTCACACTGAGCCCCCAGGGAAGAGCCAAAGAACAGATACAACGAAACGTTACTCTCGTCAATATAAATCGGTATTGCGAATTTTGTATTGAAACCAGATGCAATTTCTGTGTTTCATCGTCAATGTGATGGTCGAAGGGTAACAGTAAACCAGATGTGGTGCATCGGAGTCTAACACTGGGCCCCCATGGAACAGCCAAACTACATACACTTAGAAACGGTACTCCTGTGGACAGAAATCGGCATTGCGAATTTTGTATTGAAACCGGATGCAATTTCTGTGTTTCATCGTCAATGCGATGGCCGAAGGGTAACAGTAAACCTGCTGTGGTGCATCGGAGTCTCACACTGAGACCTCAGAGAAAAGCCAAAAAATCAGACTCCCCGAAACGTTACTCTCGTCAATATAAATCGGCATTGCGAATTTTGTGTTGAAACCGGATACAATTTCTGTGTTTCATCGTCAATTTGTTGGTCGAAGCGTAACAGTAAACCTGCTGTGGTGCATCGGAGTCTCACACTGAGCCCCAGGGAAGAGCCAAAAGACAGACTCCCCGAAACGTTACTCCTGTCAATATAAATATGCATTGCGTATTTTGTATTGAAACCGGATGCAATTTCTGTGTTTCATCGTCAATGTGATGGTCGAAGGGTAACAGTAAACCTGCTGTGTTGCATCGGAGTCTCACACTGAGCCCCCAGGGAAGAGCCAAAGAAAAGACTCAACGAAAAGTTACTCTCCTCAATATAAGTCGTCATTGCGAATTTTGAATTGAAACCGGATGCAATTTCTGTGTTTCATCGTCAATGTGATGGTCCAAGGGTAACAGTAAACCTGCTGTGGTGCATCGGAGTCTCACACTGAGCCCCCAGGGAAGAGCCAAAGAACAGATACAACGAAACGTTACTCTCGTCAATATAAATCGGCATTGCGAATTTTGTATTGAAACCGGATGCAATTTCTGTGTTTCATCGTCAATGTGGTGGTCGAAGGGTAACAGTCAACCTGCTGTGGTGCATCGGAGTCTAACACTGGGAACCCAAGCAAGAGACAAACTACATACTCTTCGATACGGTACTCCTGTGGACGGAAATCGGCATTGCGAATTTTGTATTGAAACCGGATGCAATTTCTGGTTTCATCTTCAATGTGATGGTCGAAGGGTAACAGTAAACCTGCTGTGGTGCATCGGAGTCTCACACTGAGCCCCCAGGGAAGAGCCAAAGAACAGATACAACGAAACGTTACTCTCGTCAATATAAATCGGCATTGCGAATTTTGTATTGAAACCAGATGCAATTTCTGTGTTTCATCGTCAATGTGATGGTCGAAGGGTAACAGTAAACCAGATGTGGTGCATCGGAGTCTAACACTGGGCCCCCATGGAACAGCCAAACTACATACTCTTCGAAACGGTACTCCTGTGGACAGAAATCGGCATTGCGAATTTTGTATTCAAACCGGATGCAATTTCTGTGTTTCATCGTCAATGCGATGGCCGAAGGGTAACAGTAAACCTGCTGTGGTGCATCGGAGTCTCACACTGAGCCCCCAGGGAAGAGCCAAAGAACAGATACAACGAAACGTTACTCTCGTCAATATAAATCGGCATTGCGAATTTTGTATTGAAACCGGATGCAATTTCTGTGTTTCATCGTCAATGTGGTGGTCGAAGGGTAACAGTCAACCTGCTGTGGTGCATCGGAGTCTAACACTGGGAACCCAAGCAAGAGACAAACTACATACTCTCCGATACGGTACTCCTGTGGACGGAAATCGGCATTGCGAATTTTGTATTGAAACCGGATGCAATTTCTGGTTTCATCTTCAATGTGATGGTCGAAGGGTAACAGTAAACCTGCTGTGGTGCATCGGAGTCTCACACTGAGCCCCCAGGGAAGAGCCAAAGAACAGATACATCGAAACGTTACTCTCGTCAATATAAATCGGCATTGCGAATTTTGTATTGAAACCAGATGCAATTTCTGTGTTTCATCGTCAATGTGATGGTCGAAGGGTAACAGTAAACCAGATGTGGTGCATCGGAGTCTAACACTGGGCCCCCATGGAACAGCCAAACTACATACTCTTCGAAACGGTACTCCTGTGGACAGAAATCGGCATTGCGAATTTTGTATTGAAACCTGATGCAATTTCTGTGTTTCATCGTCAATGCGATGGCCGAAGTTTAACAGTAAACCTGCTGTGGTGCATCGGAGTCTCACACTGAGACCTCAGAGAAAAGCCAAAAAATCAGACTCCCCGAAACGTTACTCTCGTCAATATAAATCGGCATTGCGAATTTTGTGTTGAAACCGGATACAATTTCTGTGTTTCATCGTCAATTTGTTGGTCGAAGCGTAACAGTAAACCTGCTGTGGTGCATCGGAGTCTCACACTGAACCCCAGGGAAGAGCCAAAAAACAGACTCCCCGAAACGTTCCTCTTGTCAGTATAAATCGGCATTGCGTATTTTGTATTGAAACCGGATGCAATTTCTGTGTTTCATCGTCAATGTGATGGTCGAAGGGTAACAGTAAACCTGCTGTGGTGCATCGGAGTCTCACACTGAGCCCCCAGGGAAAAGCCAAATAACAGACTCCCTGAATCGTTACTCTCGTCAATATAAATCGGCATTGCGAATTTTGTATTGAAACCGGAAGCAATTTCTGTGTTTCATTGTCAATGTGATGGTCGAAGGGTAACAGTAAACCTGCTGTGGTGCATCGGAGTCTCACACTGAGCCCCTGGGAAGAGCCAAATAACAGACTCCTCGAAACGTTATCCCTCGTCAGTATAAATCGGTATTGCGAATTTTGTATTGAAACCGGATGCATTTTCTGTGTTTCATCGTCAATGTGATGGTCGAAGTTTAACAGTAAACCTGCTGTGTTGCATCGGAGTCTCACACTGGGCCCCCAGGGAAGGGCCAAACTACTTACTCTTCGAAACGGTACTCCTGTCGACAGAAATTGGCATTGTGAATTTTGTATTGATCCGGATGCAATTTCTGTGTTCCATCGTCAATGTCATGGTCGAAGGGTAGCACTAAACCTGCTGTGGTGCATCGGAGTCTCACACTGAGCCCCCAGGGAATTGCCAAATAACAGACTCCCTGAATCGTTACTATCGTCAATATAAATCGGCATTGCGAATTTTGTATTGACACCGGATGCAATTTCTGTGTTTCATCGTCAACGTGATGGTCGAAGGGTAACACTATACCTGCTTTGGTGCATCGGAGTCTCACACTGAGCCCCAGGGAAGAGCCAAAAACAGACTCCCCGAAACGTTACTCTAGTCAATATAAATCGGCATTGCGACTTTTGTATTGATACTGGATGCAATATCTGTGTTTCATCGTCAATGTGATGGTCGAAGGGTAACAGTAAACCTGCTGTGTTGCATCGGAGTCTCACACTGAGCCCCCAGGGAAGAGCCAAAGAAAAGACTCCCCGAAAAGTTACTCTCGTCAATATAAGTCGTCATTGCGAATTTTGTATTGAAACCGGGTGCAATTTCTGTAATTCATCGTCAATGTGATGGTCGAAGGGTAACAGTAAACCTGCTGTTGTGCATCGGAGTCTCACACTGAGCGCCCAGGGAAAAGCCAAAGAACAGATACAACGAAACGTTACTCTCGTCAATATAAATCGGCATTGCGAATTTTGTATTGAAACCAGATGCAATTGCTGTGTTTCATCGTTAATGTGATGGTCGAAAGGTAACAGTAAACCTGCTGTGGTGCATCGGAGTCTAACACTGGGCCCCCATGGAAGAGCCAAACTACATACTCTTCGAAACGGTACTCCTGTGGACAGAAATCGGCATTGCGAATTTTGCATTGAAACCGGTTGCAATTTCTGTGTTTCATCGTCAATGTGATGGTCGAAGGGTAACAGTAAACCTGCTGTGGTGCATCGGAGTCTCACACTGAGCACCCAGGGAAGAGCCATAAAACAGACTCCCCGAAACGTTACTCTCGTCAATATAAATCGGCTTTGCGAATATTGTATTGTAACCGGATGCAATTTCGGTGTTTCATCGTCATTGTCATGGTCGAAGGGTAACAGTAAACCTGCTGTGGTGCATCGGAGTCTCACTCTGAGCCCCCAGGGAACATCCAAATAACAAACTCCCCGAAACGTTACCCTCCTCAATATAAATCGGCATTGCGAATTTTGTATTGAAAAGGGATGCATTTTCTATGTTTCATCGTCAATGTGATGGTCGAAGATACACAGTAAACCTGCTGTGGTGCATCGGAATCTCACACTGAGCCCCCAGGGAAGAGCCAAATAACAGACTCCCTGAATCGTTAATCTCGTCAATATAAATCGGCTTTGCGAATTTTGTATTGTAACCGGATGCAATTTCGGTGTTTCATTGTCAATGTGATGGTTGAAGGGTAACAGTAAACCTGCGGTGTAGCATCGGAGTCCTACACTGGGCCCCAGGGAACAGCCAAACTACATACTCTTCGAAACGGTACTCCTGTGGACAAAAAACGGCATTGCGTATTTTGTATGGAAACCGGATGCAATTTCTGAGTTTCATCGTCAATGTGATGGTCGAAGGGTAACAGTAAAGCTGCTGTGGTGCATCGGAGTCTCACACTGAGCCCCCAGAGAAAAGCAAAAAAACAGACTCCCCGAAACGTTACTCTCGTCAATATAAATCGGCATTGCGAATTTTGTGTTGAAACCGGATGCAATTTCTGTGTTTCATCGTCAATGTGATGGTCGAAGCGTAACAGTAAACTGCTGTGGTGCATCGGAGTCTAACACTGGGCCCCCAGGTAAGAGCCAAACTACATACTCTTCGAAACGGTACTCCTGTGGACAGAAATCGGCATTGCGAATTTTGTATTGAAACCGGATGCAATTTCTGTGTTTCATCGTCAATGCGATGGCCGAAGGGTAACAGTAAACCTGCTGTGTTGCAACGGAGTCTCACACTGAGCCCCCAGAGAAAAGCCAAAAAACAGACTCCCCGAAACGTTACTCTCGTCAATATAAATCGGCATTGCGAATTTTGTGTTGAAACCGGATGCAATTTCTGTGTTTCATCGTCATGTGATGGTCGAAGCGTAACAGTAAACCTGCTGTGGTATATCTGAGTCTAACACTGGGCCCCCATGGAACAGCCAAACTACATTCTCTTCGAAACGGTACTCCTGTGGACAGAAACCGGCATTGCGAATTTTGTATTGAAACCGGATGCAATTTCTGGCTTCATCTTCAATGTGATGGTCGAAGGGTAACAGTAAACCTGCTGTGGTGCATCGGAGTCTCACACTGAGCCCCCAGGGAAGAGCCAAAGAACAGATACAACGAAACGTTACTCTCGTCAATATAAATCGGCATTGCGAATTTTGTATTGAAACCAGATGCAATTTCTGTGTTTCATCGTCAATGTGATGGTCGAAGGGTAACAGTAAACCAGATGTGGTGCATCGGAGTCTAACACTGGGCCCCCATGGAGCAGCCAAACTACATACTCTTCGAAACGGTACTCCTGTGGACAGAAATCCGCATTGCGAATTTTTTATTGAAACCGGATGCAATTTCTGTGTTTCATCGTCAATGCGATGGCCGAAGGGTAACAGTAAACCTGCTGTGGTGCATCGGAGTCTCACACTGAGACCTCAGAGAAAAGCCAAAAAATCAGACTCCCCGAAACGTTACTCTCGTCAATATAAATCGGCATTGCGAATTTTGTGTTGAAACCGGATACAATTTCTGTGTTTCATCGTCAATTTGTTGGTCGAAGCGTAACAGTAAACCTGCTGTGGTGCATCGGTGTCTAACACTGGGCCCCCAGGGAGGAGCCAAACTACATACTCTTCGAAACGGTACTCCTGTGGACAGAAATCGGCATTGCGAAATTTGTATTGAAACCGGATGCAATTTCTGTGTTTCATCGTCAATGTGATGGTCGAAGGGTAACAGTATACCTGCTGTGGTGCATCGGAGTCTCACACTGAGCCCCAGGGAAGAGCCAAAAAACAGACTCCCCGAAACGTTCCTCTTGTCAGTATAAATCGGCATTGCGTATTTTGTATTGAAACCGGATGCAATTTCTGTGTTTCATCGTCAATGTGATGGTCGAAGGGTAACAGTAAACCTGCTGTGGTGCATCGGAGTCTCACACTGAGCCCCCAGGGAAAAGCCAAATAACAGACTCCCTGAATCGTTACTCTCGTCAATATAAATCGGCATTGCGAATTTTGTATTGAAACCGGAAGCAATTTCTGTGTTTCATTGTCAATGTGATGGTCGAAGGGTAACAGTAAACCTGCTGTGGTGCATCGGAGTCTCACACTGAGCCCCCTGGGAAGAGCCAAATAACAGACTCCTCGAAACGTTATCCCTCGTCAGTATAAATCGGTATTGCGAATTTTGTATTGAAACCGGATGCATTTTCTGTGTTTCATCGTCAATGTGATGGTCGAAGTTTAACAGTAAACCTGCTGTGTAGCATCGGAGTCTCACACTGGGCCCCCAGGGAAGGGCCAAACTACTTACTCTTCGAAACGGTACTCCTGTCGACAGAAATTGGCATTGTGAATTTTGTATTGATCCGGATGCAATTTCTGTGTTCCATCGTCAATGTCATGGTCGAAGGGTAGCACTAAACCTGCTGTGGTGCATCGGAGTCTCACACTGAGCCCCCAGGGAATTGCCAAATAACAGACTCCCTGAATCTTTACTATCGTCAATATAAATCGGCATTGCGAATTTTGTATTGACACCGGATGCAGCTTCTGTGTTTCATCGTCAACGTGATGGTCGAAGGGTAACAGTATACCTGCTTTGGTGCATCGGAGTCTCACACTGAGCCCCAGGGAAGAGCCAAAAGCAGACTCAACGAAACGTTACTCTTGTCAATATAAATCGGCATTGCGTATTTTGTATTGAAACCGGATGCAATTTCTGTGTTTCATCGTCAACGTGATGGTCGAAGTGTAACAGTAAACCTGCTGTGGTGCATCGGAGTCTCACACTGAGCCCCCAAGGAAGAGCCAAAAAACAGACTCCCCGAAACGTTACTCTCGTCAATATAAATCGGCATTGCGAATTTTGTATTGAAACCGGATGCAATTTCTGTGTTTCATCGTCAATGCGATGGTCGAAGGGTAACAGTAAACCTGCTGTGGTGCATCGGAGTCTCACACTGAGACCCCAGAGAAAAGCCAAAAATCAGACTCCCCGAAACGTTACTCTCGTCAATATAAATCGGCATTGCGAATTTTGTGTTGAAACCGGATGCAATTTCAGTGTTTCATCGTCAATGTCATGGTCGAAGCGTAACAGTATACCTGCTGTGGTGCATCGGAGTCTCACACTGAGCCCCCAGTGAAGAGCCAAAAAAAAGACTCCCCGAAACGTTACTCTCGTCAATATAAATCGTCATTGCGAATATTGTGGTGAAACCGGATGCAATTTCTGTGTTTCATCGTCAATGTGATGGTCGAAGCGTAACAGTATACCTGCTGTGGTGCATCGGAATTTCACACTGAGCCCCCAAGGAAGAGCCAAAAAACAGACTCCCCGAAACATTATTCTCGTCAATATATATCGGCATTGCGAAATTTGTATTGAAATCGGATGCAATTTCTGTGTTTCATCGTCAATGTGATGGTCGAAGGGTAACAGTAAAACTGCTGTGGTGCATCGGAGTCTAACACTGGGCCCCCAGGGAAAAGCCAAACTACATACTTTTCGAAACGGTACTCCTGTGGAGAGAAATCGGCATTGCGAATTTTGTATTGAAACCGGATGCAATTTTTGTGTTTCATCGTCAATGTGATGGTCGAAGATACACAGTAAACCTGCTGTGGTGCATCGGAATCTCACACTGAGCCCCCAGGGAAGAGCCAAATAACAGACTCCCTGAATCGTTAATCTCGTCAATATAAATCGGCATTGCGAATTTTGTATTGTAACCGGATGCAATTTCGGTGTTTCATTGTCAATGTGATGGTCGAAGGGTAACAGTAAACCTGCTGTGGTGCATCGGAGTCCTACACTGGGCCCCAGGGAACAGCCAAACTACATACTTTTCGAAACGGTACTCCTGTGGACAGAAAACGGCATTGCGTATTTTGTATGGAAACCGGATGCAATTTCTGTGTTTCATCGCCAATGTGATGGTCGAAGGGTAACAGTAATCCTGCTGTGGTACATCGGAGTCTCACACTGAGGCCCCAGGGAAAAGCCAAAGAACAGACTCCCCGAAAAGTTACTCTCGTCAATATAAATCGTCTTTGCGAAGTTTGTATTGACACCGGATGCAAAATCTGTGATTCATCGTCAATGTGATGGTCGAAGGGTAACAGTTTACCTGCTGTGGTGCATCGGAGTCTAACACTGGGCCCCCAGGGAAGAGCCAAACTACATACTCTCCGAAACGTTACTCCTGTGGACAGAAATCGGCATTGCGAATTTTGTATTGAAACCGGATGCAATTTCTGTGTTTCATCGTCAATGTGATGGTCGAAGGGTAGCAGTAAACCTGCTGTGGTGCATCGGAGTCTCACACTGAGCCCCCAGGGAAGAGTCAAAAAAACAGACTCCCCAAAACGTTACTCTCATCAATATAAATCGGCATTGCGAATTTTGTATTGAAACCGGATGCAATTTCTGTGTTTCATCGTCAATGTGATAGTCGAAGGGTAACAGTAAACCTGCTGTGGTGCATCGGAATTTCACACTGAGCCCCCAAGGAAGAGCCAAAAAACAGACTCCCCGAAACGCTACTCTCGTCAATATAAATCGGCATTGCGAATTTTGTATTGAAACCGGATGCAATTTCTGTGTTTCATCGTCAATGTGATGGCCAAAGAGTAACAGTAAACCTGCTGTGGTGCATCGGAGTCTCACACTGAGCCCCCAAGGAAGAGCCAAAAATAGAGCTCCCAGAAACGTTACTCTCGTCAATATAAATCGGCATTGCGAATTTTGTATTGTAACCGGATGCAATTTCTGTGTTTCATCGTCAATGTGATGGTCGAAGGGTAACAGTAAACCTGCTGTGGTACATCGGGGTCTCACACTGAGCCCCCAGGGAAAAGTCAAAAAAAAAGGCTTCCCGAAAAGTTACTCTCGTCAATATATATCGGCATTGCGAATTTTGTATTGAAACCGGATGCAATTTCCGTGTTTCATCGTCTATGTGATGGTCGAAGGGTAACAGTAAACCTGCTGTGGTGCATCGGAGTCTCACACTGAGCCCCCAGGGAAGAGCCAGAAAACAGACTCCCCGAAATGTTACTCTCGTCAATATAAATCGGCATTGCGAATTTTGTATTGACCCCGGATGCAATTTCTGTATTTCACCGTCAATTTATTGGTCGAAAGGAAACAATAAACCTGCTGTGATGCATCGGAGCCTAACACTGGGCACCCAGGGAAGAGCCAAACTACTTACTCTTCGAAACGGTACTCCTGTGGACTGAAATCGGCATTGTGAATTTTGTACTGATCCGGATGCAATTTCTGTGTTTCATCGTCATTGTCATGGTCGAAGGGTAACAGTAAACCTGCTGTGGTGCATCGGTGTCTCACACTGAGCCCCCAGGGAACAGCCATATAACAAACTCACCGAAACGTTACCCTCGTCAATATAAATCAGCATTGCGATTTTGTATTGAAGAGGGATGCATTTTCTGTTTTTCATCGTCAATGTGATGGTCGAAGTTACACAGTAAACCTGCTGTGGTGCATCGGAATCTCACACTGAGCCCCCAGGGAAGAGCCAAATAACAGATTCCCTGAATCGTTAATCTCGTCAATATAAATCGGCATTGAGAATTTTGTATTGTAACCGGATGCAATTTCGGTGTTTCATCGTCAATGTGATGGTCGAAGGGTAACAGTAAACCTGCTGTGGTGCATAGGGGTCTCACACTGAGCCCCCAGGGAAGAGCCAAAAAACAGACTCCCCGAAAAGTTACTCTCGTCAATATAAATCGGCATTTCGAATTTTATATTGAACGCGGATGCAATTTCTGTGTTTCATCGTCAATGTGATGGCCGAAGGGTAACAGTAAACCTGCTGTGGTGCATCGGAGTCTCACACTGAGCCCCCAGGGAAGAGCCAGAAAACAGACTCCACGAAACTTTATTCTCGTCAATATAAATCGGCATTACGAATTTTGTAATGAAACCGGATGCAATTTCTGTGTTTCATCGTCAATGTCATGGTCGAAGGGTAACAGTAAGCCTGCTGTGGTGCATCGGAATCTCACACTGAGCCCCCAGGGAAGAGCCAAATAACAGACTCCCCGAAATGTTACTCTCGTCAATATAAATCGGCATTCCGAATTTTGTATTGACCCCGGATGCAATTTCTGTATTTCACCGTCAATTTATTGGTCGAAAGGAAACAATAAACCTGCTGTGATGCATCGGAGCCTAACACTGGGCACCCAGGGAAGAGCCAAACTACTTACTCTTCGAAACGGTACTCCTGTGGACTGAAATCGGCATTGTGAATTTTGTACTGATCCAGATGCAATTTCTGTGTTTCATCGTCATTGTCATGGTCGAAGGGTAACAGTAAACCTGCTGTGGTGCATCGGTGTCTCACACTGAGCCCCCAGGGAACAGCCATATAACAAACTCACCGAAACGTTACCCTCGTCAATATAAATCAGCATTGCGATTTTGTATTGAAGAGGGATGCATTTTCTGTTTTTCATCGTCAATGTGATGGTCGAAGTTACACAGTAAACCTGCTGTGGTGCATCGGAATCTCACACTGAGCCCCCAGGGAGGAGCCAAATAACAGATTCCCTGAATCGTTAATCTCGTCAATATAAATCGGCATTGAGAATTTTGTATTGTAACCGGATGCAATTTCGGTGTTTCATCGTCAATGTGATGGTCGAAGGGTAACAGTAAACCTGCTGTGGTGCATCGGAGTCTCACACTGAGCCCCCAAGGAAGAGCCAAAAATAGACTCCCCGAAACGTTACTCTCGTCAATATAAATCGGCATTGCGAAATTTGTATTGAAACCGGATGCAATTTTTGTGTTTCATCGTCAATGTGATGGTCGATGAGTAACAGTAAACCTGCTGTGGTATATCTGAGTCTAAGACTGGGCCCCCAGGGAAGAGCCAAACTACATACTCTTCGAAACGGTACTCCTGTGGACAGAAATTGGCATTGCGAATTTTGTATTGAAACCGGATGCAATTTCTGTGTTTCATCGTCAATGTGATGGTCGAAGGGTAACAGTAAACCTGCTGTGGTGCATCGGGGTCTCACACTGAGCCCCCAGGGAAAAGCCAAAAAACAGACTTCCCGAAAAGTTACGCTCGTCAATATAAATCGCCATTGCGAATTTTGTATTGAAACCGGATGCAATTTCCGTGTTTCATCGTCTATGTGATGGTCGAAGTGTAACAGTAAACCTGCTGTGGTGCTTCGGGGTCTCACACTGAGCCCCCAGGGAAGAGCCAAAGAACAGACTCTACGAAATGTTACTCTCGTCAATATAAATCGGCATTGCGAATTTTGTATTGAACCCAGATACAATTTCAGTGTTTCATCGTCAATGTGATGGTCGAAGGGTAACAGTAAACCTGCTGTGATGCATTGGGGTCTCACACTGAGCCCCCAGGCGAAAGCCAAAAAACAGACTTCCCGAAAAGTTACTCTCGTCAATATAAATAGGCATTGCGAATTTTGTATTGATACCGGATGCAATTTCTGTGTTTCATCGTCTATGTGATGGTCAAAGTGTAACAGTAAACCTGCTGTGGCGCATCGGGGTCTCACACTGAGCCCCCTGGGAAGAGCCAAAATACAGAGTCCCCGAAACGTTACTCTCGTCAATATAAATTGGCATTGCGAATTTTGTATTGAAACCGGATGCAATTTCTGTGTTTCATCGTCAATGTGATGGTCGAAGGGTAACAGTAAACCTGCTGTGGTGCATCGGAGTCTAACACTGGGCACCCAGGGATGAGCCAAACTACTTACTCTACGAAACGGTACTCCTGTGGACAGAAATCGGCATTGCGAAATCTGTATTGATCCGGATGTAATTTCTGTGTTTCATCGTCATTGTCATGGTCGAAGGGTAACAGTAAACCTGCGGTGCTGCATCGGGGTCTCACACTGAGCCCCAAGGGAACAGCCAAATAACAATCTCCCAGACACGTTACTCTCGTCAATATAAATCGGCATTGCGAATTTTGTATTGAAACGGTATGCATTTTCTGTGTTTCATCGTCAATGTGATGGTCGAAGGGTAACAGTAAACCTGCTGTGGTGCATCGGAGTCCTACACTGGGCCCCCAGGGAAGAGCCAAACTATATACTCTTCGAAACGGTACTCCTGTGGACTGAAAACGGCATTGCGAATTTTGTATGGAAACCGGATGCAATTTCTGTGTTTCATCGTCAATGTGATGGTCGGAGGGTAACAGTAAACCTGCGGTGGTGCATCTGAGTCTCACACTGAGCCCCAAGGGAACAGCCAAATAACAAACTCCCCGAAACGTTACGCTCGTCAATATAAATCGGCATTGCGAATTTTGTATTGAAACGGTATGCATTTTCTGTGTTTCATCGTCAATGTGATGGTCGAAGTTTAACAGTAAACCTGCTGTGGTGCATCGGAGTCAAACACTGGGCCCCCAGGCAAGAGCCAAATAACAGACTCCCCGAAACGTTACTCTCGTCAATATAAATCGGCATTGCGAATTTTGTATTGAAACCAGATGCAATTTCTGTGTTTCATCGCCAATGTGATGGTCGAAGTGTAACAGTAAACCTGTTGTGGTGCATTCGAGTCTAACACTGGGCCCCCAAGGAAGAGCCAAACTACATACTCATCGAAACGGTACTCCTATGGACAGAAATCGGCATTGCGAATTTTGTATTGAAACAGGATACAACTTCTGTGGCTCATCGTCAATGTGATGGTCGAAGGGTAACAGTAAACCTGCTGTGGTGCATCGGAGTCTAACACTGGGCCCTCAGCGAACAGCCAAACTACATACTCTTCGAAACGATACTCCTGTGGACAAAAATCGGCATTGCGAATTTTGTATTGAAACCGGATGCAATTTCTGTGTTTCATCGTCAATGTGACGATCGAAGGGTAACAGTAAACCTGCTGTGGTGCATCGGAGTCGAACACTGAGCCCAGAGAGGAGCCAAAAAACAGACTACCCGAAACGTTACTCTCGTCAATATAAATCGGCATTGCGAATTTTGTATTGAAACCGGATGCAATTTCTGTGTTTCATTGTCAATGTGATGGTCGAAGGGTAACAGTAAAAATGCTGTGGTGCATCGGAGTCTCACATTGAACCCCCAGGGAAGAGCCAAAAAACAGGATCCCCGAAAAGTTACTCTTGTCAATATAAGTCGTCATTGCGAAATTTGTATTGAAACCGGATGCAATTTCTGTGTTTCATCGTCAATGTGATGATCTAAAGGTAACAGTAAACCTGCTGTGGTGCATCGGAGTCTTACACTGAGCCCCCAGGGAAGAGCCGTAAGACAGACTCCCCGAAACGTTACTCTCGTCAATATAAATCGGCATTTCGAATTTTGTATTGAAACCGGATGCAATTCCTGTGTTTCATCGTCAATGTCATGGTCGAAGGGTAACAGTAAACCTGTTGTGGTGCATTGGAGTCTAATACTGGGCCCCCAGGGAAGAGCCAAACTACATACTCTTCGAAACGGTACTCCTGTGGACAGAAATCGGCATTGCGAATTTTGTATTGAAACTGGATGCAATTTCTGTGTTTCATGGTCAATGTGATGGTCGAAGGGTAACAGTAAACCTGCTGTGGTGCATCGGGCTCTCACACTTAGCCCCCAGGGAAGAGCCAAAAAAGAGACTCCACGAAACGTTACTCTCGTCAATATAAATCGCCATTGCGAATTATGTACTGAAATCGGATGCAATTTATGTGTTTCATCGTTAATGTGATGGTCGAAGGGTAATAGTAAAGTAGCTCTTGTGCATCGGAGTCTCACACTTAGCCCCCAGGGAAGAGCCAAAAAACAGACTCCCCGAAACGTTACTCTCGTCAATATAAATAGGCATTGCGAATTTTCTATTGAAACCGGATGCAATACCGGTGTTTCATCGTCAATGTGATGGTCGAAGGGTAACAGTAAACCTGCTGTGGTGCATCGGAGTCTAACACTGGGCCCCCAGGGAAGAGCCAATTTAAATGCTCTTCGAAACGGTACTCCTGTGGACAGAAATCGGCATTGCGAATTTTGTATTGGAACCGGATGCAATCTCTGTGTTTCATCGTCAATGTGATGATCGAGGGGTATTAGTAAACCTGCTGTGGTGCATCGGCGTCTAACACGGAGCCCCCAGGGAAGAGCCAAAGAACAGGCTCACCGAAACGTTACTCACGTCAATATAAATCGGCATTGCGAATTTTGTGTTGAAACCGGATGTAATATCTGTGTTTCATCGTCAATGTGATGGTCGAAGGGTAACAGTAAAGCTGCTGTGGTGCATCGGAGTCTCACACTGAGTCCCCAGTGAAGAGCCACGGACAGACTCCCAGAAACGTTAATCTCGTCAATATAAATCGGCGTTGCGAATTTTGTGTTGAAACCGGATGCAATTTCTGTGTTTCATCGTCAATGTGATGATCGAAGGGTAACAGTAAACCTGCTGTGGTGCATCGGATGCTAACACTGAGCCCCAGGGAAGAGCCAAAAATCAGACTCCCCGAAACGTTACTCTCGTCAATATAAATCGGCATTGCGAAATTTGTATTAAAACCGGATGCAATTTCTGTGTTTCATCGTCTATGTGATGGTCGAAGGGTAACAGTAAACCTGCTGTGGTGCATCGGAGTCTGACACTGAGCCCCCAGGCAAGAGCCAAAGAACAGACTCCTTGTAACGTTACTCTCGTCAATATAAATCGGCATTGCGAATTTTGTATTGAAACCGGATGCAATTTCTATGTTTCATCGTCAATGTGATGGTCAAAGAGTAACAGTAAACCTACTGTGGTGCCTCGGAGTCTCACACTGAGCCCCCAGGGAAGAGCCAAAAAACAGACTCCCCGAAACGTTACTCTCGTCAATATAAATCGGCATTGCGAATTCTGTATTGAAACCGGATGCAATTTCTGTGTTTCATCGTCAATGTGATGGTCTAAGGGTAACAGTAAACCTGCTGTGGTGCACCGGAATCTAACACTGGGCACCCAGGGAAGAGCCAAACTACTTACTCTTCGAAACGGAACTCCTGTGGACAGAAATCGGCATTGTGAATTCTGTATTGATCCGGATGCAATTTCTGTGTTTCATCGTCATTGTCATGGTCGAAGGGTAACAGTAAACCTGCTGTGGTGCATAGGAGTCTCACACAGAGCCCCCAGGGAACAGCCAAATAATAAACTCCCCGAAACGTAACACTCGTCAATATAAATCGGCATTGCGAATTTTGTATTGAAACGGTATGCATTTTCTGTGTTTCATCGTCAATGTGATGGTCGAAGTTTAACAGTAAACCTGCTGTGGTGCATCGGAATCTCACACTGAGCCCCCACGGAAGAGCCAAATAACAGACTCCCTGAATCGTTAATCTCGTCAATATAAATCGACATTGCGATTTTTGTATTGAAACCGGATGCAATTTCGGTGTTTCATCGTCAATGTGATGGTCGAAGGGTAACAGTATACCTGCTGTGGTGCATCGGAGTCCCACACTGGGCCCCCAGGGAAGAGCCAAACTACATACTCTTCGAAACGGTACTCCTGTAGACAGAAATCGGCATTGCGAATATTTGTATTGAAACCGGATGCAATTTCTGTGTTTCATCGTCAATGTGATGGTCGAAGGGTAACAGTAAACCTGCTGTGGTTCATCGGGGTCTCACACTGAGCCCCCAGGGAAAAGCCAAAAAACAGACTTCCCGAAAAGTTACTCTCGTCAATATAAATCGGCATTGCGAATTTTGTATTGAAACCGGATGCAATTTCCGTGTTTCATCGTCTTTGTGATGGTCGAAGTGTAACAGTAAACCTGCTGTGGTGCTTTGGGGTCTCACACTGAGCCCCCAGGGAAGAACCAAAATCAGACTCCCCGAAACGTAACTCTCGTCAATATAAATCGGCATTGCGAATTTTGTATTGAAACCGGATGCAATTTCTGTGTTTCATCGTCAATGTGATGGTCGAAGGGTAACGGTAAACCTGCTGTGGTGCATCGGAATCTCATACTGAGCCCCCAGGGAAGAGCCAAAGAACAGACTCACCGAAATGTTACTCTCGTCAATATAAATCGGCATTGCGAATTTTGTATTGAAACCGGATGCAATTTCAGTGTTTCATCGTCAATGTGATGGTCGACGGGTAATAGTAAACCTGCTGTGATGCATCGGAGTCTAACGCTGGGCCCCCAGGGAAGGCCCAAACTGCATACCCTTCGAAACGGTACTCCTATGGACAGGAATCGGCATTGCGAATTCTGTATTGAAACCGGATGCAACTTCTGTGTATCATCGTCAATGTGATGGTCGAAGGGTAACAGTAAACCTGATGTGGTGCATCGGAGTCCTACACTGGGCCCCCAGGGAAGAGCCAAACTACAGACTCCCCGAAACGTTACTCTCGTCAATATAAATCGGCATTGCGAATTTTGTATTGAAACCGGATGCAATTTCTGTGTTCCATCGTCCATGTGATGGCCGAAGGGTAACAGTGAACCTGCTGTGGTGCATCGGAGTCTCACACTGAGCACCCAGGGAGGAGCCAGAAAACAGACTCCTCGAATCTTTACTCTCGTCAATATAAATCGGCATTACGAATTTTGTAATGAAACCGGATGCAATTTCTGTGTCTCATCGTCAATGTGATGGTCGTCGGGTAATAGTAAACCTGCTGTGATGCATCGGAGTCTAACGCTGGGCCCCCAGGGAAGGCCCAAACTGCATACCCTTCGAAACGGTACTCCTATGGACAGGAATCGGCATTGCGAATTTTGTATTGAAACCGGATGCAACTTCTGTGTATCATCGTCAATGTGATGGTCGAAGGGTAACAGTAAACCTGATGTGGTGCATCGGAGTCCTACACTGGGCCCCCAGGGAAGAGCCAAACTACATTCTCTTCGAAAGGTACTCCTGTGGACAGAAAACGGCATTGCGAATTTTGTATGGAAACCGGATGCAATTTCTGTGTTTCATCGTCAATGTGATGGTCGGAGGGTAACAGTAAACCTGCGGTGGTGCATCGGAGTCTCACACTGAGCCCCAAGGGAACAGCCAAATAACAAACTCCCCGAAACGTTACCCTTGTCAATATAAATCGGCATTGCGAAATTTGTATTGAAACGGTATGCAATTTCTGGTTTCATCGTCAATGTGATGGTCGAAGTATAACAGTAAACCTGTTGTCGTGCATTCGAGTCTAACACTGGGCCCCCAGGGAAGAGCCAAACTACATACTCTTCGAAACGGTACTCCTATGGACAGAAATCGGCATTGCGAATTTTGTATTGAAACCGGATGCAATTTCTGTGTTTCATCGTCAATGTGATGGTCGAAGTGTAACAGTAAACCTGCTGTGGTGCTCGGAGTCTAACACTGGGCCCAGACGGAAGAGCCAAACTACATACTCTTCGAAACGGTACTCCTGTGGACAGAAATCGGCATTGCGAATTTTGTATTGAAACCGGATGCAATATCTGTGTTTCATCGTCAATGTGATGGCCGAAGGGTAACAGTAAACCTGCTGTGGTGCATCGGAGTCTCACACTGAGCCCCCAAGGATGAGTCAAAAAAGCAGACTCCTCGAAAGATTACTCTGGTCAATATAAATCGGATTTGCGAAATTTGAATTGAAACCGTATGCAATTTCTGTGTTTCATCGTCAATGTGATGGTCGAAGGGTAACAGTAGAGTAGCTGTTGTGCATCGGAGTCTCACACTGAGCCCCCAGGGAAGAGCCAAACAACAGACTCACCGAAAAGTTACCCACCTCAATATAATTCGGCATTGCGAATTTTTAATTGAAACCGGATGCAATTTCTGTGTTTTATCGTCAATGTGATGGTCGAAGGGTAACAGTAAACCTGTTGCGGTGCATTGGAGTCTAACACTGGGCCCCCAGGGGAGAGCCAAACTACATACTCTTCGAAACGGTACTCCTGTGGACAGAAATCGGCATTGCGAGTTTTGTATTGAAACCGGATGCAATATCTGTGTTTCATCGTCAATGTGATGGCCGAAGGGTAAAAGTAAACCTGCTGTGGTGCATTGGGCTCTCACACTGAGCCCCCAGGGAAGAGCCAAAAAACAGACTCCCCGAAACGTTACTCTCGTCAATATAAATCGGCATTGCGCATTTTGTATTGAAACCGGATGCACTTTCTGTGTTTCATCGTCAATGTGATGGTCGAAGGGTAACAGTAAACCTGCTGTGGTGCATCGGAGTCTCACACTGAGCCCCGAAGGATGAGTCAAAAAAGCAGACTCCTCGAAACGTTACTCTGGTCAATATAAATCGGATTTGCGAAATTTGAATTGAAACCGTATGCAATTTCTGTGTTTCATCGTCAATGTGATGGTCGAAGGGTAACAGTAAACCTGCTGTGGTGCATCGGAGTCTAGCACTGGGCCCTCAGGGAGCAGCCAAACTACATACTCTTCGAAACGGTACTCCTGTGGACAGAAATCGGCATTGCGAATTTTGTATTGAAACCGGATGCAATTTCTGTGTTTCATCGTCTATGTGATGTTCGAAGGGTAACAGTAAACCTGCTGTGGTGCATCGGAGTCTAGCACTGGGATCTCAGGGAGCAGCCAAACTACATACTCTTCGAAACGGTACTCCTGTGGACAGAAATCGGCATTGCGAATTTTGTTTTGAAACCGGATGCAATTTCTGTGTTTCATCGTCAATGTGACGATCGAAGTGTAACAGTAAACCTGATGTAGTGCATCAGAGTCTAACACTGAGCCTTAGGGGAAGAGCCAAAAAACAGACTCCCCGAAACGTTACACCCGTCAATATAAATCGGCATTGAGAATTTTGTATTGAAACCGGATGCAATTTCCGTGTTTCATCGTAAATGTGATGGTCGAAGGGTAACGGTAAACCTGCTGTGGTGCATCGGAATCTTATACTGAGCCCCCAGGGAAGAGCCAAAGAACAGACTCCCCGAAATGTTACTCTCGTCAATATAAATCGGCATTGCGAATTTTGTATTGAACCCGGATACAATTTCTGTGCTTCATCGTCAATGTGATGGCCGAAGGGTAACAGTAAACCTGCTGTGGTGCATCGGAGTCTAACACAGGGTCCCCAGGGAAGAGCCAAACTACATACTCTTCGAAACGGTACTCCTGTGAACAGAAATCAGCATTGCGAATTTTGTATTGAAACCGGATGCAATTTCAGTGTTTCATCGTCAATGTGATGGTCGAAGGGTAACAGTAAACCTGCTGTGGTGCATCGGGGTCTCACACTGAGCCCCCAGGGAAGAGCCAAAATACAGACTCCCCGAAACGTTACTCTCGTCAATATAAATCGGCATTGCGAATTTTGTATTGTCACCGGATGCAATTTCTGTGTTTCATCGTCTATGTGATGGTCGAAGTGTAACAGTAAACCTGCTGTGGTGCATCGGGGTCTCACACTGAGCCCCCAGGGAAGACCCAAAATACAGACTCCCCGAAACGTTACTCTCGTCAATATAAATCGGCATTGCGAATTTTGTATTGAAACCGGATGCAATTTCTGTGTTCCATCGTCCATGTGATGGCCGAAGGGTAACAGTAAACCTGCTGTGGTGCATCGGAGTCTCACATTGAGCCCCCAGGGCGGAGCCAGAAAACAGACTCCCCGAATCTTTACTCTCGTCAATATAAATCGGCATTACGAATTTTGTAATGAAACCGGATGCAATTTCTGTGTCTCATCGTCAATGTGATGGTCGACGGGTAATAGTAAACCTGCTGTGATGCATCGGAGTCTAACGCTGGGCCCCCAGGGAAGGCCCAAACTGCATACCCTTCGAAACGGTACTCCTATGGACAGGAATCGGCATTGCGAATTTTGTATTGAAACCGGATGCAACTTCTGTGTATCATCGTCAATGTGATGGTCGAAGGGTAACAGTAAACCTGATGTGGTGCATCGGAGTCCTACACTGGGCCCCCAGGGAAGAGCCAAACGACATTCTCTTCGAAAGGTACTCCTGTGGACAGAAAACGGCATTGCGAATTTTGTATGGAAACCGGATGCAATTTCTGTGTTTCATCGTCAATGTGATGGTCGGAGGGTAACAGTAAACCTGCGGTGGTGCATCGGAGTCTCACACTGAGCCCCAAGGGAACAGCCAAATAACAAACTCCCCGAAACGTTACCCTTGTCAATATAAATCGGCATTGCGAAATTTGTATTGAAACGGTATGCAATTTCTGGTTTCATCGTCAATGTGATGGTCGAAGTATAACAGTAAACCTGTTGTCGTGCATTCGAGTCTAACACTGGGCCCCCAGGGAAGAGCCAAACTACATACTCTTCGAAACGGTACTCCTATGGACAGAAATCGGCATTGCGAATTTTGTATTGAAACCGGATGCAATTTCTGTGTTTCATCGTCAATGTGATGGTCGGAGGGTAACAGTAAACCTGCGGTGGTGCATCGGAGTCCCACACTGAGCCCCAAGGGAACAGCCAAATAACAAACTCCCCGAAACGTTACCCTCGTCAATATAAATCGGCATTGCGAATTTTGTATTGAAACGGTATGCAATTTCTGTGTTTCATCGTCAATGTGATGGTCGAAGTATAACAGTAAACCTGTTGTCGTGCATTCGAGTCTAACACTGGGCCCCCAGGGAAGAGCCAAACTACATACTCTTCGAAACGGTACTCCTATGGACAGAAATCGGCATTGCGAATTTTGTATTGAAACCGGATGCAATTTCTGTGTTTCATCGTCAATGTGATGGTCGAAGTGTAATAGTAAACCTGCTGTGGTGCTCGGAGTCTAACACTGGGCCCCCACGGAAGCGCCAAACTACATACTCTTCGAAACGGTACTCCTGTGGACAGAAATCGGCATTGCGAATTTTGTATTGAAACCGGATGCAATATCTGTGTTTCATCGTCAATGTGATGGCCGATGGGTAACAGTAAACCTGCTGCGGTGCATCGGAGTCTCACACTGAGCCCCCAAGGATGAGTCAAAAAAGCAGACTCCTCGAAACGTTACTCTGGTCAATATAAATCGGATTTGCGAAATTTGAATTGAAACCTTATGCAATTTCTGTGTCTCATCGTCAATGTGATGGTCGAAGGGTAACAGTAGAGTAGCTGTTGTGCATCGGAGTCTCACACTGAGCCCCCAGGGAAGAGCCAAACAACAGACTCACCGAAAAGTTACCCACCTCAATATAATTCGGCATTGCGAATTTTTAATTGAAACCGGATGCAATTTCTGTGTTTTATCGTCAATGTGATGGTCGAAGGGTAACAGTAAACCTGTTGCGGTGCATTGGAGTCTAACACTGGGCCCCCAGGGGAGAGCCAAACTACATACTCTTCAAAACGGTACTCCTGTGGACAGAAATCGGCATTGCGAATTTTGTATTGAAACCGGATGCAATATCTGTGTTTCATCGTCAATGTGATGGCCGAAGGGTAAAAGTAAACTTGCTGTGGTGCATTGGGCTCTCACACTGAGCCCCCAGGGAAGAGTCAAAAGACAGACTTCCTGAAACGTTACTCTCGTCAATATAAATCGGTATTGAGAATTATGAATTGAAACCGGATGCAATTTCTGTGTTTCATCGTCAATGTGATGGTCGAAGGGTAACAGTGAACCTGTTGCGGTGCATTGGAGTCTAACACTGGGCCCCCAGGGGAGAGCCAAACTACATAATCTTCGAAACGGTACTCCTATGGACAGAAATCGGCATTGCGAATTTTGTATTGAAACCGGATGCAATTTCTGTGTTTCATCGTCTATGTGATGTTCGAAGGGTAACAGTAAACCTGCTGTGGTGCATCGGAGTCTAGCACTGGGCCCTCAGGGAGCAGCCAAACTACATATTCTTCGAAACGGTACTCCTGTGGACAGAAATCGGCATTGCGAATTTTGTATTGAAACCGTATGCAATTTCTGTGTTTCATCGTCAATGTGACGATCGAAGTGTAACAGTAAACCTGATGTAGTGCATCAGAGTCTAACACTGAGCCTTAGGGGAAGAGCCAAAAAACAGACTCCCCGAAACGTTACACCCGTCAATATAAATCGGCATTGCGAATTTTGTATTGAAACCGGATGCAACTTCCGTGTTTCATCGTAAATGTGATGGTCGAAGGGTAACGGTAAACCTGCTGTGGTGCATCGGAATCTTATACTGAGCCCCCAGGGAAGAGCCAAAGAACAGACTCCCCGAAATGTTACTCTCGTCAATATAAATCGGCATTGCGAATTTTGTATTGAACCCGGATACAATTTCTGTGCTTCATCGTCAATGTGATGGCCGAAGGGTAACAGTAAACCTGCTGTGGTGCATCGGAGTCTAACACAGGGTCCCCAGGTAAGAGCCAAACTACATACTCTTCGAAACGGTACTCCTGTGAACAGAAATCAGCATTGCGAATTTTGTATTGAACCCGGATACAATTTCTGTGTTCCATCGTCCATGTGATGGCCGAAGGGTAACAGTAAACCTGCTGTGGTGCATCGGAGTCTCACATTGAGCCCCCAGGGCGGAGCCAGAAAACAGACTCCCCGAATCTTTACTCTCGTCAATATAAATCGGCATTACGAATTTTGTAATGAAACCGGATGCAATTTCTGTGTCTCATCGTCAATGTGATGGTCGACGGGTAATAGTAAACCTGCTGTGATGCATCGGAGTCTAACGCTGGGCCTCCAGGGAAGGCCCAAACTGCATACCCTTCGAAACGGTACTCCTATGGACAGGAATCGGCATTGCGAATTTTGTATTGAAACCGGATGCAACTTCTGTGTTTCATCGTCAATGTGATGGTCGAAGGGTAACAGTAAACCTGATGTGGTGCATCGGAGTCCTACACTGGGCCCCCAGGGAAGAGCCAAACTACATACTCTTCGAAAGGTACTCCTGTGGACAGAAAACGGCATTGCGAATTTTGTATGGAAACCGGATGCAATTTCTGTGTTTCATCGTCAATGTGATGGTCGGAGGGTAACAGTAAACCTGCGGTGGTGCATCGGAGTCCCACACTGAGCCCCAAGGGAACAGCCAAATAACAAACTCCCCGAAACGTTACCCTCGTCAATATAAATCGGCATTGCGAATTTTGTATTGAAACGGTATGCAATTTCTGTGTTTCATCGTCAATGTGATGGTCGAAGTATAACAGTAAACCTGTTGTCGTGCATTCGAGTCTAACACTGGGCCCCCAGGGAAGAGCCAAACTACATACTCTTCGAAACGGTACTCCTATGGACAGAAATCGGCATTGCGAATTTTGTATTGAAACCGGATGCAATATCTGTGTTTCATCGTCAATGTGATGGCCGAAGGGTAACAGTAAACCTGCTGCGGTGCATCGGAGTCTCACACTGAGCCCCCAAGGATGAGTCAAAAAAGCAGACTCCTCGAAACGTTACTCTGGTCAATATAAATCGGATTTGCGAAATTTGAATTGAAACCGTATGCAATTTCTGTGTCTCATCGTCAATGTGATGGTCGAAGGGTAACAGTAGAGTAGCTGTTGTGCATCGGAGTCTCACACTGAGCCCCCAGGGAAGAGCCAAACAACAGACTCACCGAAAAGTTACCCACCTCAATATAATTCGGCATTGCGAATTTTTAATTGAAACCGGATGCAATTTCTGTGTTTTATCGTCAATGTGATGGTCGAAGGGTAACAGTAAACCTGTTGCGGTGCATTGGAGTCTAACACTGGGCCCCCAGGGGAGAGCCAAACTACATACTCTTCGAAACGGTACTCCTGTGGACAGAAATCGGCATTACGAATTTTGTATTGAAACCGGATGCAATTTCTGTGTTTCATCGTCAATGTGACGATCGAAGTGTAACAGTAAACCTGATGTGGTGCATCAGAGTCTAACACTGAGCCTTAGGGGAAGAGCCAAAAAACAGTCTACGCGAAACGTTACTCTCGTCAATACAAATCGGCATTGCGAATTTTGTATCGAAACCGGATGCAATTTCTGTGTTTCATCGTCAATGTGATGGTCGAAGGGTAACAGTAAACCTGCTGTGGTGCATCGGAGTCTCACACTGAGCCCCCAAGGATGAGTCAAAAAAGCAGACTCCTCGAAACGTTACTCTGGTCAATATAAATCGGATTTGCGAAATTTGAATTGAAACCGTATGCAATTTCTGTCTTTCATCGTCAATGTGATGGTCGAAGGGTAACAGTAGAGTAGCTGTTGTGCATCGGAGTCTCATACTGAGCCCCCAGGGAAGAGCCAAAGAACAGACTCACCGAAAAGTTACCCACCTCAATATAATTCGGCATTGCGAATTTTTAATTGAAACCGAATGCAATTTCTGTGTTTTATCGTCAATGTGATGGTCGAAGGGTAACAGTAAACCTGCTGTGGTGCATCGGAGTCTAGCACTGGGCCCTCACGGAGCAGCCAAACTACATACTCTTCGAAACGGTACTCCTGTGGACAGAAATCGGCATTACGAATTTTGTATTGAAACCGGATGCAATTTCTGTGTTTCATCGTCAATGTGACGATCGAAGTGTAACAGTAAACCTGATGTGGTGCATCAGAGTCTAACACTGAGCCTTAGGGGAAGAGCCAAAAAACAGTCTACGCGAAACGTTACTCTCGTCAATACAAATCGGCATTGCGAATTTTGTATCGAAACCGGATGCAATTTCTGTGTTTCATCGTCAATGTGATGGTCGAAGGGTAACAGTAAACCTGCTGTGGTGCATCGGAGCCCCCAGGGAAGAGCCAAAAAACAGACTCCCCGAAACGTTACTCTCGTCAATATAAATCGGCATTGCGAATTTTGTATTGATACCGGATGTAATTTCTGTGTTTCATCGTCAATGTGATGGTCGAAGGGTAACAGTAAAGTTGCTGTTGTCATCAGAGTCTTACACTGTGCCCCCAGGAAGAGCCAAACTACAAACTCTTCGAAACGGTACTCCTATGGACAGAAATCGGCAGTGCGAATTTTGTATTGAAACCGGATGCAATTTCTGTGTTTCATCGTCAATGTGATGGTCGAAGGGTAACAGTAAACCTGCTGTGGTGCATCGGAGTCTAGCACTGTGCCCCCAGGGAAGAGCCAAACTACAAACTCTTCGAAACGGTACTCCTATGGACAGAAATCGGCATTGCGAATTTTGTATTGAAACCGGATGCAATATCTGTGTTTCATCGTCAATGTGATGGCCGAAGGGTAACAGTAAACCTGCTGTGGTGCATTGGGCTCTCACACTGAGCCCCCAGGGAAGAGCCAAAAAACAGACTCCCCGAAACGTTACACTCGTCAATATAAATCGGCATTGCGAATTTTGTATTGAAACCGGATGCAATTTCTGTGTTTCATCGTCAATGTGATGGTCGAAGTATAACAGTAAACCTGTTGTCGTGCATTCGAGTCTAACACTGGGCCCCCAGGGAAGAGCCAAACTACATACTCTTCGAAACGGTACTCCTGTGGACAGAAATCGGCATTGCGAATTTTGTATTGAAACCGGATGCAATATCTGTGTTTCATCGTCAATGTGATGGCCGAAGGGTAACAGTAAACCTGCTGTGGTGCTTTGGGGTCTCACACTGAGCCCCCAGGGAAGAACCAAAATCAGACTCCCCGAAACGTAACTCTCGTCAATATAAATCGGCATTGCGAATTTTGAATTGAAACCGGATGCAATTTCCGTGTTTCATCGTCTTTGTGATGGTCGAAGTGTAACAGTAAACCTGCTGTGGTGCTTTGGGGTCTCACACTGAGCCCCCAGGGAAGAACCAAAATCAGACTCCCCGAAACGTAACTCTCGTCAATATAAATCGGCATTGCGAATTTTGTATTGAAACCGGATGCAATTTCTGTGTTTCATCGTCAATGTGATGGTCGAAGGGTAACGGTAAACCTGCTGTGGTACATCGGGGTCTCACACTGAGCCCCCAGGGAAAAGCCAAAAAACAGACTTCCCGAAAAGTTACTCTCGACAATATGAATCGGCATTGCGAATTTTGTATTGAAACCGGATGCAATTTCCGTGTTTCATCGTCTTTGTGATGGTCGAAGTGTAACAGTAAAGCTGCTGTGGTGCTTTGGGGTCTCACACTGAGCCCCCAGGGAAGAACCAAAATCAGACTCCCCGAAACGTAACTCTCGTCAATATAAATCGGCATTGCGAATTTTGTATTGAAACCGGATGCAATTTCTGTGTTTCATCGTCAATGTGATGGTCGAAGGGTAACGGTAAACCTGCTCTGGTGCATCGGAATCTCATACTGAGCCCCCAGGGAAGAGCCAAAGAACAGACTCCCCGAAATGTTACTCTCGTCAATATAAATCGGCATTGCGAATTTTGTATTGAACCCGGATACAATTTCTGTGTTTCATCGTCAATGTGATGGCCGAAGAGGTAACAGTAAACCTGCTGTGGTGCATCGGAGTCTAACACAGGGTTCCCAGGGAAGAGCTAAACTACATACTCTTCGAAACGGTACTCCTGTGAACAGAAATCGGCATTGCGAATTTTGTATTGAAACCGGATGCAATTTCAGTGTTTGATCGTCAATGTGATGGTCGACGGGTAATAGTAAACCTGCTGTGATGCATCGGAGTCTAACGCTGGGCCCCCAGGGAAGGCCCAAACTGCATACCCTTCGAAACGGTACTCCTATGGACAGGAATCGGCATTGCGAATTTTGTATTGAAACCGGATGCAACTTCTGTGTATCATCGTCAATGTGATGGTCGAAGGGTAACAGTAAACCTGATGTGGTGCATCGGAGTCCTACACTGGGCCCCCAGGGAAGAGCCAAACTACATACTCTTCGAAAGGTACTCCTGAGGACAGAAAACGGCATTGCGAATTTTGTATGGAAACCGGATGCAATTTCTGTGTTTCATCGTCAATGTGATGGTCGGAGGGTAACAGTAAACCTGCGGTGGTGCATCGGAGTCTCACACTGAGCCTCAAGGGAACAGCCAAATAACAAACTCCCCGAAACGTTACCCTTGTCAATATAAATCGGCATTGCGAAATTTGTATTGAAACGGTATGCAATTTCTGGTTTCATCGTCAATGTGATGGTCGAAGTATAACAGTAAACCTGTTGTCGTGCATTCGAGTCTAACACTGGGCCCCCAGGGAAGAGCCAAACTACATACTCTTCGAAACGGTACTCCTATGGACAGAAATCGGCATTGCGAATTTTGTATTGAAACCGGATGCAATTTCTGTGTTTCATCGTCAATGTGATGGTCGAAGTGTAACAGTAAACCTGCTGTGGTGCTCGGAGTCTAACACTGGGCCCAGACGGAAGAGCCAAACTACATACTCTTCGAAAGGTACTCCTGTGGACAGAAAACGGCATTGCGAATTTTGTATGGAAACCGGATGCAATTTCTGTGTTTCATCGTCAATGTGATGGTCGGAGGGTAACAGTAAACCTGCGGTGGTGCATCGGAGTCTCACACTGAGCCTCAAGGGAACAGCCAAATAACAAACTCCCCGAAACGTTACCCTTGTCAATATAAATCGGCATTGCGAAATTTGTATTGAAACGGTATGCAATTTCTGGTTTCATCGTCAATGTGATGGTCGAAGTATAACAGTAAACCTGTTGTCGTGCATTCGAGTCTAACACTGGGCCCCCAGGGAAGAGCCAAACTACATACTCTTCGAAACGGTACTCCTGTGGACAGAAATCGGCATTGCGAATTTTGTATTGAAACCGGATGCAATATCTGTGTTTCATCGTCAATGTGATGGCCGAAGGGTAACAGTAAACCTGCTGTGGTGCATCGGAGTTTCACACTGAGCCCCCAAGGATGAGTCAAAAAAGCAGACTCCTCGAAACGTTACTCTGGTCAATATAAATCGGATTTGCGAAATTTGAATTGAAACCGTATGCAATTTCTGTGTTTCATCGTCAATGTGATGGTCGAAGGGTAACAGTAGAGTAGCTGTTGTGCATCGGAGTCTCACACTGAGCCCCCAGGGAAGAGCCAAACAACAGTCTCACCGAAAAGTTACCCACCTCAATATAATTCGGCATTGCGAATTTTTAATTGAAACCGGATGCAATTTCTGTGTTTTATCGTCAATGTGATGGTCGAAGGGTAACAGTAAACCTGTTGCGGTGCATTGGAGTCTAACACTGGGCCCCCATGGGAGAGCCAAACTACATACTCTTCGAAACGGTACTCCTGTGGACAGAAATCGGCATTGCGAGTTTTGTATTGAAACCGGATGCAATATCTGTGTTTCATCGTCAATGTGATGGCCGAAGGGTAAAAGTAAACCTGCTGTGGTGCATTGGGCTCTCTCACTGAGCCCCCAGGGAAGAGCCAAAAAACAGACTCCCCGAAACGTTACTCTCGTCAATATAAATCGGCATTGCGAATTTTGTATTGAAACCGGATGCACTTTCTGTGTTTCATCGTCAATGTGATGGTCGAAGGGTAACAGTAAAGTTGCTGTTGTCATCGGAGTCTTACACTGAGCCCCCAGGGAAGAGTCAAAAGACAGACTTCCTGAAACGTTACTCTCGTCAATATAAATCGGTATTGAGAATTTTGAATTGAAACCGGATGCAATTTCTGTGTTTCATCGTCAATGAGATGGTCGAAGGGTAACAGTAAACCTGCTGTGGTGCATCGGAGTCTCACACTGAGCCCCCAAGGATGAGTCAAAAAAGCAGACTCCTCGAAACGTTACTCTGGTCAATATAAATCGGATTTGCGAAATTTGAATTGAAACCGTATGCAATTTCTGTGTTTCATCGTCAATGTGATGGTCGAAGGGTAACAGTAGAGTAGCTGTATGCATCGGAGTCTCACACTGAGCCCCCAGGGAAGAGCCAAAGAACAGACTCACCGAAAAGTTACCCACCTCAATATAATTCGGCATTGCGAATTTTTAATTGAAACCGGATGCAATTTCTGTGTTTCATCGTCAATGTGACGATCGAAGTGTAACAGTAAACCTGAGGTAGTGCATCAGAGTCTAACACTGAGCCTTAGGGGAAGAGCCAAAAAACAGACTCCCCGAAACGTTACACCCGTCAATATAAATCGGCATTGCGAATTTTGTATTGAAACCGGATGCAATTTCCGTGTTTCATCGTAAATGTGATGGTCGAAGGGTAACGGTAAACCTGCTGTGGTGCATCGGAATCTCATACTGAGCCCCCAGGGAAGAGCCAAAGAACAGACTCCCCGAAATGTTACTCTCGTCAATATAAATCGGCATTGCGAATTTTGTATTGAACCCGGATACAATTTCTGTGCTTCATCGTCAATGTGATGGCCGAAGGGTAACAGTAAACCTGCTGTGGTGCATCGGAGTCTAACACAGGGTCCCCAGGGAAGAGCCAAACTACATACTCTTCGAAACGGTACTCCTGTGAACAGAAATCGGCATTGCGAATTTTGTATTGAAATAGGATGCAATTTCAGTGTTTCATCGTCAATGTGATGGTCGAAGGGTAACAGTAAACCTGCTGTGGTGCATCGGGGTCTCACACTGAGCCCCCAGGGAAGAGCCAAAATACAGACTCCCCGAAACGTTACTCTCGTCAATATAAATCGGCATTGCGAATTTTGTATTGATACCGGATGCAATTTCTGTGTTTCATCGTCTATGTGATGGTCGAAGTGTAACAGTAAACCTGCTGTGGTGCATCGGGGTCTCACACTGAGCCCCCAGGGAAGAGCCAAAATACAGACTCCCCGAAACGTTACTCTCGTCAATATAAATCGGCACTGCGAATTTTGTAATGAAACCGGATGCAATTTCTGTGTTTCATCGTCAATGTGATGGTCGAAGTGTAACAGTAAACCTGCTGTGGTGCTCGGAGTCTAACACTGGGCCCCCACGGAAGAGCCAAACTACATACTCTTCGAAACGGTACTCCTGTGGACAGAAATCGGCATTGAGAATTTTGTATTGAAACCGGATGCAATATCTGTGTTTCATCGTCAATGTGATGGCCGAAGGGTAACAGTAAACCTGCTGCGGTGCATCGGAGTCTCACACTGAGCCCCCAAGGATGAGTCAAAAAAGCAGACTCCTCGAAACGTTACTCTGGTCAATATAAATCGGATTTGCGAAATTTGAATTGAAACCGTATGCAATTTCTGTGTCTCATCGTCAATGTGATGGTCGAAGGGTAACAGTAGAGTAGCTGTTGTGCATCGGAGTCTCACACTGAGCCCCCAGGGAAGAGCCAAACAACAGACTCACCGAAAAGTCACCCACCTCAATATAATTCGGCATTGCGAATTTTTAATTGAAACCGGATGCAATTTCTGTGTTTTATCGTCAATGTGATGGTCGAAGGGTAACAGTAAACCTGTTGCGGTGCATTGGAGTCTAACACTGGGCCCCCAGGGGAGAGCCAAACTACATACTCTTCGAAACGGTACTCCTGTGGACAGAAATCGGCATTGCGAATTTTGTATTGAAACCGGATGCAATATCTGTGTTTCATCGTCAATGTGATGGCCGAAGGGTAAAAGTAAACTTGCTGTGGTGCATTGGGCTCTCACACTGAGCCCCCAGGGAAGAGTCAAAAGACAGACTTCCTGAAACGTTACTCTCGTCAATATAAATCGGTATTGAGAATTATGAATTGAAACCGGATGCAATTTCTGTGTTTCATCGTCAATGTGATGGTCGAACGGTAACAGTAAACCTGCTGTGGTGCATCGGAGTCTCACACTGAGCCCCGAAGGATGAGTCAAAAAAGCAGACTCCTCGAAACGTTACTCTTGTCAATATAAATCGGATTTGCGAAATTTGAATTGAAACCGTATGCAATTTCTGTGTTTCATCGTCAATGTGATGGTCGAAGGGTAACAGTAGAGTAGCTGTTGTGCATCGGAGTCTCATACTGAGCCCCCAGGGAAGAGCCAAAGAACAGACTCACCGAAAAGTTACCCACCTCAATATAATTCGGCATTGCGAATTTTTAATTGAAACCGAATGCAATTTCTGTGTTTCATCGTCAATGTGATGGTCGAAGGGTAACAGTAAACCTGTTGCGGTGCATTGGAGTCTAACACTGGGCCCCCAGGGGAGAGCCAAACTACATAATCTTCGAAACGGTACTCCTGTGGACAGAAATCGGCATTACGAATTTTGTATTGAAACCGGATGCAATTTCTGTGTTTCATCGTCAATGTGACGATCGAAGTGTAACAGTAAACCTGATGTGGTGCATCAGAGTCTAACACTGAGCCTTAGGGGAAGAGCCAAAAAACAGTCTACCCGAAACGTTACTCTCGTCAATACAAATCGGCATTGCGAATTTTGTATCGAAACCGGATGCAATTTCTGTGTTTCATCGTCAATGTGATGGTCGAAGGGTAACAGTAAACCTGCTGTGGTGCATCGGAGCCCCCAGGGAAGAGCCAAAAAACAGACTCCCCGAAACGTTACTCTCGTCAATATAAATCGGCATTGCGAATTTTGTATTGATACCGGATGTAATTTCTTTGTTTCATCGTCAATGTGATGGTCGAAGGGTAACAGTAAAGTTGCTGTTGTCATCAGAGTCTTACACTGTGCCCCCAGGAAGAGCCAAACTACAAACTCTTCGAAACGGTACTCCTGTGGACAGAAATCGGCATTGCGAATTTTGTATTGAAACCGGATGCAATATCTGTGTTTCATCGTCAATGTGATGGCCGAAGGGTAACAGTAAACCTGCTGTGGTGCATTGGGCTCTCACACTGAGCCCCCAGGGAAGAGCCAAAAAACAGACTCTCCGAAACGTTACTCTCGTCAATATAAATCGGCATTGCGGATTTTGTATTGAAACCGGCTGTAATTTCTGTGTTTCATCGTCAATGTGATGGTCGAAGGGTAACAGTAAACCTGCTGTGGTGCTCGGAGTCTAACACTGGGCCCCCAGGGAAGAGCCAAACTACATACTCTTCGAAACGGTACTCCTATGGACAGAAATCGGCAGTGCGAATTTTGTATTGAAACCGGATGCAATTTCTGTGTTTCATCGTCAATGTGATGGTCGAAGGGTAACAGTAAACCTGCTGTGGTGCATCGGAGTCTAGCACTGTGCCCCCAGGGAAAAGCCAAACTACAAACTCTTCGAAACGGTACTCCTATGGACAGAAATCGGCATTGCGAATTTTGTATTGAAACCGGATGCAATATCTGTGTTTCATCGTCAATGTGATGGCCGAAGGGTAACAGTAAACCTGCTGTGGTGCATCGGAGTCTAAGACTGAGCCCCCAGGGAGGAGCCAATAAACAGACTCCCCGAAACGTTACTTTCGTCATTATAAATCGGCATTGCGAATTATGTATTGAAACCGCATGCAATTTCTGTGTTTCATCGTCAATGTGACGGTCGAAGGGTAACAGTAAACCTGTTGCGGTGCATTGGAGTCTAACACTGGGCCCCCAGGGGAGAGCCAAACTACATAATCTTCGAAACGGTACTCCTGTGGACAGAAATCGGCATTACGAATTTTGTATTGAAACCGGATGCAATTTCTGTGTTTCATCGTCAATGTGACGATCGAAGTGTAACAGTAAACCTGATGTGGTGCATCAGAGTCTAACACTGAGCCTTAGGGGAAGAGCCAAAAAACAGTCTACCCGAAACGTTACTCTCGTCAATACAAATCGGCATTGCGAATTTTGTATCGAAACCGGATGCAATTTCTGTGTTTCATCGTCAATGTGATGGTCGAAGGGTAACAGTAAACCTGCTGTGGTGCATCGGAGCCCCCAGGGAAGAGCCAAAAAACAGACTCCCCGAAACGTTACTCTCGTCAATATAAATCGGCATTGCGAATTTTCTATTGATACCGGATGTAATTTCTTTGTTTCATCGTCAATGTGATGGTCGAAGGGTAACAGTAAAGTTGCTGTTGTCATCAGAGTCTTACACTGTGCCCCCAGGAAGAGCCAAACTACAAACTCTTCGAAACGGTACTCCTGTGGACAGAAATCGGCATTGCGAATTTTGTATTGAAACCGGATGCAATATCTGTGTTTCATCGTCAATGTGATGGCCGAAGGGTAACAGTAAACCTGCTGTGGTGCATTGGGCTCTCACACTGAGCCCCCAGGGAAGAGCCAAAAAACAGACTCTCCGAAACGTTACTCTCGTCAATATAAATCGGCATTGCGGATTTTGTATTGAAACCGGCTGTAATTTCTGTGTTTCATCGTCAATGTGATGGTCGAAGGGTAACAGTAAACCTGCTGTGGTGCTCGGAGTCTAACACTGGGCCCCCAGGGAAGAGCCAAACTACATACTCTTCGAAACGGTACTCCTATGGACAGAAATCGGCAGTGCGAATTTTGTATTGAAACCGGATGCAATTTCTGTGTTTCATCGTCAATGTGATGGTCGAAGGGTAACAGTAAACCTGCTGTGGTGCATCGGAGTCTAGCACTGTGCCCCCAGGGAAAAGCCAAACTACAAACTCTTCGAAACGGTACTCCTATGGACAGAAATCGGCATTGCGAATTTTGTATTGAAACCGGATGCAATATCTGTGTTTCATCGTCAATGTGATGGCCGAAGGGTAACAGTAAACCTGCTGTGGTGCATCGGAGTCTAAGACTGAGCCCCCAGGGAGGAGCCAATAAACAGACTCCCCGAAACGTTACTTTCGTCATTATAAATCGGCATTGCGAATTATGTATTGAAACCGCATGCAATTTCTGTGTTTCATCGTCAATGTGATGGTCGAAGGGTAACAGTAAACGTGCTGTGGTGCATCGGAGTCTCACACTGAGCCCCCAAGTATGAGCCAAAAAAACAGACTCCTCGAAACGTTACTCTGGTCAATATAAATCGGATTTGCGAAATTTGAATTGAAACCGTATGCAATTTCTGTGTTTCATCGTCAATGTGATGGTCGAAGGGTAACAGTAGAGTAGCTGTTGTGCATCGGTGTCTCACACTGAGCCCCCAGGGAAGAGCCAAAGAACAGACTCACCGAAAAATTACCCACCTCAATATAATTCGGCATTGCGAATTTTTAATTGAAACCGGATGCAATTTCAGTGTTTTATCGTCAATGTGATGGTTGAAGGGTAACAGTAAACCTGTTACGGTGCATTGGAGTCTAACACTGGGCCCCCAGGGGAGAGCCAAACTACATACTCTTCGAAACGGTACTCCTATGGACAGAAAATGGCATTGCGAATTTTGTATTGAAACCGGATGCAATTTCTGTGTTTCATCGTCTATGTGATGTTCGAAGGGTAACAGTAAACCTGCTGTGGTGCATCGGAGTCTAGCACTGGGTCCTCAGATAACAGCCAAACTACATACTCTTCGAATCGGTACTCCTGTGGACAGAAATCGGCATTGCGAATTTTGTATTGAAACCGGATGCAATTTCTGTGTTTCATCGTCAATGTGATGGTCGAAGGGTAACGGTAAACCTGCTGTGGTGCATCGGAATCTCATACTGAGCCCCCAGGGAAGAGCCAAAGAACAGACTCCCCGAAATGTTACTCTCGTCAATATAAATCGGCATTGCGAATTTTGTATTGAACCCGGATACAATTTCTGTGCTTCATCGTCAATGTGATGGCCGAAGGGTAACAGTAAACCTGCTGTGGTGCATCGGAGTCTAACACAGGGTCCCCAGGGAAGAGCCAAACTACATACTCTTCGAAACGGTACTCCTGTGACAAGAAATCGGCATTGCGAATTTTGTATTGAAACCGGATGCAATTTCAGTGTTTCATCGTCAATGTGATGGTCGAAGGGTAACAGTAAACCTGCTGTGATGCATAGGGGTCTCACACTGAGCCCCCAGGTGAAAGCCAAAAAACAGACTTCCCGGAAAGTTACTCTCGTCAATATAAATCGGCATTGCGAATTTTGTATTGATACCGGATGCAATTTCCGTGTTTCATCGTCTATGTGATGGTCGAAGTGTAACAGTAAACCTGCTGTGGTGCATCGGGGTCTCACACTGAGCCCCCAGGGAAGAGCCAAAATACAGACTCCCCGAAACGTTACTCTCGTCAATATAAATCGGCATTGCGAATTTTGTATTGAAACCGGATGCAATTTCTGTGTTCCATCGTCCATGTGATGGCCGAAGGGTAACAGTAAACCTGCTGTGGTGCATCGGAGTCTCACACTGAGCCCCCAGGGAGGAGCCAGAAAACAGACTCCCCGAATCTTTACTCTCGTCAATATAAATCGGCATTACGAATTTTGTAATGAAACCGGATGCAATTTCTGTGTCTCATCGTCAATGTGATGGTCGACGGGTAATAGTAAACCTGCTGTGATGCATCGGAGTCTAACGCTGGGCCCCCAGGGAAGGCCCAAACTACATACCCTTCGAAACGGTACTCCTATGGACAGGAATCGGCATTGCGAATTTTGTATTGAAACCGGATGCAACTTCTGTGTTTCATCGTCAATGTGATGGTCGAAGGGTAACAGTAAACCTGATGTGGTGCATCGGAGTCCTACACTGGGCCCCCAGGGAAGAGCCAAACTACATACTCTTCGAAAGGTACTCCTGTGGACAGAAAACGGCATTGCGAATTTTGTATGGAAACCGGATGCAATTTCTGTGTTTCATCGTCAATGTGATGGTCGGAGGGTAACAGTAAACCTGTGGTGGTGCATCGGAGTCTCACACTGAGCCCCAAGGGATCAGCCAAATAACAAACTCCCCGAAACGTTACCCTCGTCAATATAAATCGGCATTGTGAATTTTGTATTGAAACGGTATGCAATTTCTGTGTTTCATCGTCAATGTGATGGTCGAAGTATAACAGTAAACCTGTTGTCGTGCATTCGAGTCTAACACTGGGCCCCCAGGGAAGAGCCAAACTACATACTCTTCGAAACGGTACTCCTATGGACAGAAATCGGCATTGCGAATTTTGTATTGAAACCGGATGCAATATCTGTGTTTCATCGTCAATGTGATGGCCGAAGGGTAACAGTAAACCTGCTGTGGTGCATTGGGCTCTCACACTGAGCCCCCAGGGAAGAGCCAAAAAACAGACTCCCCGAAACGTTACTCTCGTCAATATAAATCGGCATTGCGAATTTTGTATTGAAACCGGATGCAATTTCTGTGTTTCATCGTCAATGTGATGGTCGAAGTATAACAGTAAACCTGTTGTCGTACATTCGAGTCTAACACTGGGCCCCCAGGGAAGAGCCAAACTACATACTCTTCGAAACGGTACTCCTATGGACAGAAATCGGCATTGCGAATTTTGTATTGAAACCGGATGCAATTTCTGTGTTTCATCGTCAATGTGATGGTCGAAGTGTAACAGTGAACCTGCTGTGGTGCTCGGAGTCTAACACTGGGCCCCCAGGGAAGAGCCAAACTACATACTCTTCGAAACGGTACTCCTGTGGACAGAAATCGGCATTGCGAATTTTGTATTGAAACCGGATGCAATATCTGTGTTTCATCGTCAATGTGATGGCCGAAGGGTAACAGTAAACCTGCTGTGGTGCATCGGAGTCTCACACTGAGCCCCCAAGGCTGAGCCAAAAAAGCAGACTCCTCGAAACGTTACTCTGGTCAATATAAATCGGATTTGCGAAATTTGAATTGAAACCGTATGCAATTTCTGTGTTTCATCGTCAATTTGATGGTCGAAGGGTAACAGTAGAGTAGCTGTTGTGCATCGGAGTCTCACACTGAGCCCCCAAGGAAGAGCCAAAGAGCAGACTCACCGAAAAGTTACCCACCTCAATATAATTCGGCATTGCGAATTTTTAATTGAAACCGGATGCAATTTCTGTGTTTTATCGTCAATGTGATGATCGAAGTGTAACAGTAAACCTGATGTGGTGCATCGGAGTCTAACACTGAGCCTTCAGGGAAGAGCCAAAAAACAGACTCCCCGAAACGTTACACCCGTCAATATAAATCGGCATTGTGAATTTTGTATTGAAACCGGATGCAATTTCTGTGTTTCATCGTCTATGTGATGGTCGAAGGGTAACAGTAAACCTGCTGTGGTGCATCGGAGTCTAAGACTGAGCCCCCAGGGAGGAGCCAAACTACATTCTTTTTGAAACGGTACTCCTGTAGACAGAAATCGGCATTGCGAATTTTGTATTGAAACCGGATGCAATTTCTGTGTTTCATCGTCAATGTGATGATCCAAGGGTAACAGTAAACCTGCTGTGGTGCATCGGAGCCTAACACTGAGCCCCAGGCAAGAGCCAAAAAACAGACTCCCCGAAACGTTACTCTCGTCAATACAAATCGGCATTGCGAATTTTGTATCGAAACCGAATGCAATTTCTGTGTTTCATCGTCAATGTGATGGTCGAAGGATAACAGTAAACCTACTGTGGTGCATCGGAGCCCCCAGGGAAGAGCCAAAAAACAGACTCCCCGAAACGTTACTCTCGTCAATATAAATCGGCATTGCGAATTTTGTATTGAAACCGGATGCAATTTCTGTGTTTCATCGTCAATGTGATGGTCGAAGGGTAACAGTTAAGTTGCTGTTGTCATCAGAGTCTTACACTGTGCCCCCAGGAAGAGCCAAACTACAAACTCTTCGAAACGGTACTTCTGTGGACAGAATTCGGCATTGCGAATTTTGTATTAAAACCGGATGCAATATCTGTGTTTCATCGACAATGTGATGGCCGAAGGGTAACAGTAAACCTGCTGTGGTGCATTGGGCTCTCACACTGAGCCCCCAGGGAAGAGCCAAAAAACAGACTCCCCGAAACGTTACTCTCGTCAGTATAAATCGGCATTGCGAATTTTGTATTGAAACCGGATGCAATTTCTGTGTTTCTTCGTCAATGTGATGGTCGAAGTGTAACAGTAAACCTGTTGTGGTGCATTCGAGTCTAACACTGGGCCCCCAGGGAAGAGTCAAACTACATACTCTTCGAAACGGTACTCCTGTGGACAGAAATCGGCAGTGCGAATTTTGTATTGAATCCGGATGCAATTTCTGTATTTCATCGTCAATGTGATGGTCGAAGGGTAACAGTAAACCTGCTGTGGTGCATCGGAGTCTAACACTGTGCCCCCAGAAAAGAGCCAAACTACAAACTCTTCGAAACTGTACTCCTGTGGACAGAAATCGGCATTGCGAATTTTGTATTGTAACCGGACGCAATTTCTGTGTTTCATCGTCAATGTGATGGCCGAATGGTAACAGTAAACCTGCTGTGGTGCATCGGGGTCTCACACTGAGCCCCCAGGGAGGAGCCAAAAAACAGACTCCCCGAAACGTTACTCTCGTCAGTATAAATCGGCATTGCGAATTTTGTATTGAAACCGGATGCAACTTCTGTGTTTCATCGTCAATGTGATGGTCGAAGTGTAACAGTAAACCTGCTGTGGAGCATCGGAGTCTAACACTGTGCCCCCAGGTAAGAGCCCAACTACAAACTCTTCGAAACGGTACTCCTATGGACAGAAATCGGCATTGCGAATTTTGTATTGAAACCGGATGCAATATCTGTGTTTCATCGTCAATGTGATGGCCGAAGGGTAACAGTAAACCTGCTGTGGTGCATTGGGCTCTCACACTGAGCCCCCAGAGAAGAGCCAAAAAAAGACTCCCCGAAACGTTACTCTCGTCAATATAAATCGGCATTGCGAATTTTGTATTGAAACCGGATGCAATTTCTGTGTTTCATCGTCAATGTGATGGTCGAAGTATAACAGTAAACCTGTTGTCGTGCATTCGAGTCTAACACTGGGCCCCCAGGGAAGAGCCAAACTACATACACTTCGAAACGGTACTCCTATGGACAGAAATCGGCATTGCGAGTTTTGTATTGAAACCGGATGCAATATCTGTGTTTCATCGTCAATGTGATGGCCGAAGGGTAACAGTAAACCTGCTGTGGTGCATTGGGGTCTCACACTGAGCCCCCAGGGAGGAGCCAAAAAACCGACTCCCCGAAACGTTACTTTCGTCATTATAAATCGGCATTGCGAATTATGTATCGAACCCGGATGAAATTTCGGTGTTTCATCGTCAATGTGGAGGTCGAAGGGTAACAGTAAACCTGCTGTGGTGCATCGGAGCCCCCAGGGAAGAGCCAAAAAACAGACTCCCCGAAACGTTACTCTCGTCAATATAAATCGGCATTGCGAATTTTGTATTGAAACCGGATGCAATTTCTGTGTTTCATCGTCAATGTGATGATCCAAGGGTAACAGTAAACCTGCTGTGGTGCATCGGAGCCTAACACTGAGCCCCAGGCAAGAGCCAAAAAACAGACTCCCCGAAACGTTACTCTCGTCAATACAAATCGGCATTGCGAATTTTGTATCGAAACCGAATGCAATTTCTGTGTTTCATCGTCAATGTGATGGTCGAAGGATAACAGTAAACCTACTGTGGTGCATCGGAGCCCCCAGGGAAGAGCCAAAAAACAGACTCCCCGAAACGTTACTCTCGTCAATATAAATCGGCATTGCGAATTTTGTATTGAAACCGGATGCGATTTCTGTGTTTCATCGTCAATGTGATGGTCGAAGGGTAACAGTTAAGTTGCTGTTGTCATCAGAGTCTTACACTGTGCCCCCAGGAAGAGCCAAACTACAAACTCTTCGAAACGGTACTTCTGTGGACAGAATTCGGCATTGCGAATTTTGTATTAAAACCGGATGCAATATCTGTGTTTCATCGACAATGTGATGGCCGAAGGGTAACAGTAAACCTGCTGTGGTGCATTGGGCTCTCACACTGAGCCCCCAGGGAAGAGCCAAAAAACAGACTCCCCGAAACGTTACTCTCGTCAGTATAAATCGGCATTGCGAATTTTGTATTGAAACCGGATGCAATTTCTGTGTTTCATCGTCAATGTGATGGTCGAAGTGTAACAGTAAACCTGTTGTGGTGCATTCGAGTCTAACACTGGGCCCCCAGGGAAGAGTCAAACTACATACTCTTCGAAACGGTACTCCTGTGGACAGAAATCGGCAGTGCGAATTTTGTATTGAATCCGGATGCAATTTCTGTATTTCATCGTCAATGTGATGGTCGAAGGGTAACAGTAAACCTGCTGTGGTGCATCGGAGTCTAACACTGTGCCCCCAGAAAAGAGCCAAACTACAAACTCTTCGAAACTGTACTCCTGTGGACAGAAATCGGCATTGCGAATTTTGTATTGTAACCGGACGCAATTTCTGTGTTTCATCGTCAATGTGATGGCCGAATGGTAACAGTAAACCTGCTGTGGTGCATCGGGGTCTCACACTGAGCCCCCAGGGAGGAGCCAAAATACAGACTCCCCGAAACGTTACTCTCGTCAGTATAAATCGGCATTGCGAATTTTGTATTGAATCCGGATGCAACTTCTGTGTTTCATCGTCAATGTGATGGTCGAAGTGTAACAGTAAACCTGCTGTGGAGCATCGGAGTCTAACACTGTGCCCCCAGGTAAGAGCCCAACTACAAACTCTTCGAAACGGTACTCCTATGGACAGAAATCGGCATTGCGAATTTTGTATTGAAACCGGATGCAATATCTGTGTTTCATCGTCAATGTGATGGCCGAAGGGTAACAGTAAACCTGCTGTGGTGCATTGGGCTCTCACACTGAGCCCCCAGAGAAGAGCCAAAAAAAGACTCCCCGAAACGTTACTCTCGTCAATATAAATCGGCATTGCGAATTTTGTATTGAAACCGGATGCAATTTCTGTGTTTCATCGTCAATGTGATGGTCGAAGTATAACAGTAAACCTGTTGTCGTGCATTCGAGTCTAACACTGGGCCCCCAGGGAAGAGCCAAACTACATACACTTCGAAACGGTACTCCTATGGACAGAAATCGGCATTGCGAGTTTTGTATTGAAACCGGATGCAATATCTGTGTTTCATCGTCAATGTGATGGCCGAAGGGTAACAGTAAACCTGCTGTGGTGCATTGGGGTCTCACACTGAGCCCCCAGGGAGGAGCCAAAAAACCGACTCCCCGAAACGTTACTTTCGTCATTATAAATCGGCATTGCGAATTATGTATCGAACCCGGATGAAATTTCGGTGTTTCATCGTCAATGTGGAGGTCGAAGGGTAACAGTAAACCTGCTGTGGTGCATCGGAGCCCCCAGGGAAGAGCCAAAAAACAGACTCCCCGAAACGTTACTCTCGTCAATATAAATCGGCATTGCGAATTTTGTATTGAAACCGGATGCAATTTCTGTGTTTCATCGTCAATGTGATGGTCGGAGGGTAACAGTAAAGTTGCTGTTGTCATCGGAGTCTTACACTGAGCCCCCAGGGAAGAGTCAAAAGACAGACTTCCTGAAACGTTACTCTCGTGAATATAAATCGGTATTGAGAATTTTGAATTGAAACCGTATGCAATTTCTGTGTTTCATCGTCAATGTGATGGTCGAAGGGTAACAGTAGAGTAGCTGTTGTGCATCGGAGTCTCACACTGAGCCCCCAGGGAAGAGCCAAAGAACAGACTCACCGAAAAGTTACCCACCACAATATAATTCGGCATTGCGAATTTTTAATTGAAACCGGATGCAATTTCTGTGTTTCATCGTCAATGTGATGGTCGAAATGTAACAGTAAACCTGTTGTGGTGCATTCGAGTCTAACACTGGGCCCCCAGGGAAGAGTCAAACTACATACTCTTCGAAACGGTACTCCTGTGGACAGAAATCGGCAGTGCGAATTTTGTATTGAATCCGGATGCAATTTCTGTGTTTCATCGTCAATGTGATGGTCGAAGGGTAACAGTAAACCTGCTGTGGTGCATCGGAGTCTAACACTGTGCCCCCAGAAAAGAGCCAAACTACAAACTCTTCGAAACTGTACTCCTGTGGACAGAAATCGGCATTGCGAATTTTGTATTGTAACCGGACGCAATTTCTGTGTTTCATCGTCAATGTGATGGCCGAATGGTAACAGTAAACCTGCTGTGGTGCATCGGGGTCTCACACTGAGCCCCCAGGGAGGAGCCAAAAAACAGACTCCCCGAAACGTTACTCTCGTCAGTATAAATCGGCATTGCGAATTTTGTATTGAAACCGGATGCAACTTCTGTGTTTCATCGTCAATGTGATGGTCGAAGGGTAACAGTAAACCTGCTGTGGAGCATCGGAGTCTAACACTGTGCCCCCAGGTAAGAGCTCAACTACAAACTCTTCGAAATGGTACTCCTATGGACAGAAATCGGCATTGCGAATTTTGTATTGAAACCGGATGCAATATCTGTGTTTCATCGTCAATGTGATGGCCGAAGGGTAACAGTAAACCTGCTGTGGTGCATTGGGCTCTCACACTGAGCCCCCAGAGAAGAGCCAAAAAACAGACTCCCCGAAACGTTACTCTCGTCAATATAAATCGGCATTGCGAATTTTGTATTGAAACCGGATGCAATTTCTGTGTTTCATCGTCAATGTGATGGTCGAAGTATAACAGTAAACCTGTTGTCGTGCATTCGAGTCTAACACTGGGCCCCCAGGGAAGAGCCAAACTACATACTCTTCGAAACGGTACTCCTATGGACAGAAATCGGCATTGCGAGTTTTGTATTGAAACCGGATGCAATTTCTGTGTTTCATCGTCAATGTGATGGTCGAAGTGTAACAGTAAACCTGCTGTGGTGCTCGGAGTTTAACACTGGGCCCCCAGGGAAGAGCCAAACTACATATTCTTCGAAACGGTACTCCTGTGGACAGAAATCGGCATTGCGAATTTTGTATTGAAACCGGATGCAATATCTGTGTTTCATCGTCAATGCGATGGCCGAAGGGTAACAGTAAACCTGCTGTGGTGCATTGGGGTCTCACACTGAGCCCCCAGGGAGGAGCCAAAAAACAGACTCCCCGAAACGTTACTTTCGTCATTATAAATCGGCATTGCGAATTATGTATCGAACCCGGATGCAATTTCGGTGTTTCATCGTCAATGTGGAGGTCGAAGGGTAACAGTAAACCTGCTGTGGTGCATCGGAGCCCCCAGGGAAGAGCCAAAAAACAGACTCCCCGAAACGTTACTCTCGTCAATATAAATCGGCATTGCGAATTTTGTATTGAAACCGGATGCAATTTCTGTGTTTCATCGTCAATGTGATGGTCGGAGGGTAACAGTAAAGTTGCTGTTGTCATCGGAGTCTTACACTGAGCCCCCAGGGAAGAGTCAAAAGACAGACTTCCTGAAACGTTACTCTCGTGAATATAAATCGGTATTGAGAATTTTGAATTGAAACCGTATGCAATTTCTGTGTTTCATCGTCAATGTGATGGTCGAAGGGTAACAGTAGAGTAGCTGTTGTGCATCGGAGTCTCACACTGAGCTCCCAGGGAAGAGCCAAAGAACAGACTCACCGAAAAGTTACCCACCACAATATAATTCGGCATTGCGAATTTTTAATTGAAACCGGATGCAATTTCTGTGTTTTATCGTCAATGTTATGGTCGAAGGGTAACAGTAAACCTGTGGCGGTGCATTGGAGTCTAACACTGGGCCCCCAGGGGAGAGCCAAACTACATACTCTTCGAAACGGTACTCCTATGGACAGAAATCGGCATTGCGAATTTTGTATTGAAACCGGATGCAATTTCTGTGTTTCATCGTCTATGTGATGTTCGAAGGATAACAGTAAACCTGCTGTGGTGCATCGGAGTCTAGCACTGGGCCCTCAGGGAACAGCCAAACCACATACTCTTCGAAACGGTACTCCTGTGGACAGAAATCGGCATTGCGAATTTTGTATTGAAACCGGATGCAATTTCTGTGTTTCATCGTCAATGTGATGATCGAAGTGTAACAGTAAACCTGCTGGGGTGCATCGGAGTCTAACACTGAGCCTTCAGGGAAGAGCCAAAAGACAGACTCCCCGAAACGTTACACCCGTCAATATAAATCGGCATTGTGAATATTGTATTGAAACCGGATGCAGTTTCTGTGTTTCATCGTCTATGTGATGGTCGAAGGGTAACAGTAAACCTGCTATGGTGCATCGGGGCCCCCAGGGAAGAGCCAAAAAACAGACTCCCCGAAACGTTACTCTCGTCAATATAAATCAGCATTCCGAATTTTGTATTGAAACCGGATGCAATTTCTGTGTTTCATCGTCTATGTGATGGTCGAAGGGTAACAGTAAACCTGCTGTGGTGCATCGGAGTCTCACACTGAGCCCCCAAGGATGAGCCAAAAAAGCAGACTCCGCGAAACGTTACTCTGGTCAATATAAATCGGATTTGCGAAATTTGAATTGAAACCGTATGCAATTTCTGTGTTTCGTGGTCAATGTGATGGTCGAACGGTAACAGTAGAGTAGCTGTTGTGCATCGGAGTCTCACACTGAGCCCTCAGGGAAGAGCCAAAGAACAGACTCACCGAAAAGTTACCCAAATCAATATAACTCGGCATTGCGAATTTTTAATTGAAACCGGATGCAATTTCTGTGTTTTATCGTCAATGTGATGGTCGAAGAGCAACAGTAAACCTGTTGCGGTGCATTGGAGTCTAACACAGGGCCCCCAGGGGAGAGCCAAACTACATACTCTTCGAAACGTTACTCCTATGGACAGAAATCGGCATTGCGAATTTTGTATTGAAACCGGATGCAATTTCTGTGTTTCACCGTCTATGTGATGGTCGAAGGGTAACAGTAAACCTGCTGTGGTGCATCGGAGTCTAAGACTGAGCCCCCAGGGAGGAGCCAAACTACATTCTTTTTGAAACGGTACTCCTGTGGACAGAAATCGGCATTGCGAATTTTGTATTGAAACCGGATGCAATTTCTGTGTTTCATCGTCAATGTGATGATCGAAGGGTAACAGTAAACCTGCTGTGGTGCATCGGAGCCTAACACTGAGCCCCAAGGAAGAGCCAAAAAACAGACTCCCCGAAACGTTACTCTCGTCAATATAAATCGGCATTGCGAATTTTGTATTGAAACCGGATGCAATTTCTGTGTTTCATCGTCTATGTGATGGTCGAAGGGTAACAGTAAACCTGCTGTGGTGCATCGGAGTCTCACACTGAGCCCCCAGGCAAGGGCCAAAAAACAGACTTCCTGTAACGTTACTCTCGTCAATATAAATCGGCATTGCGAATTTTGTACTGAAACCGGATGCAATTTCTGTGTTTCATCGTCAATGTGATGGTCGAAGGGTAACAGTAAACTTGCTGTGGTGCATCGGAGTCTCACACTGAACCCCCAGGGAAGAGCCAAAGAACAGAATCCCTGAAAAGTTACTCTCTTCAATATAAGTCGTCATTGCGAATTTTGTATTTAAACCGGATGCAATTTCTGTGTTTCATCGTCAATGTGATGATCAAAAGGTAACAGAAAACCTGCTGTGGTGCATCGGAGTCTCACACTGAGCCCCTAGGGAAGAGCCACAAAACAGACTCCCCGAAACGTTACTCTCGTCAATATAAATCGGAATTGCGAATTTTGTATTGATACCGGATGCAATTCCTGTGTTTCATCGTCAATGTCATGGTTGAAGGGTTACAGTAATCCTGTTGTGATGCATTGTAGACTAACACTGGGCCCCCAGTGAAGAGCCAAACTACATACTCTTCGAAACGGTACTCCTATGGACAGAAATCGGCATTGCGAATTTTGTATTGAAACCGGATGCAATTTCTGTGTTTTATCGTCAATGTGATGGTCAAAGGGTAACAGTAAACCTGCTATGGTGCATCGGGGTCTAACACTGGGCCCCCAGGGAAGAGCCAAACTACATACTCTTCGAAACGGTACTCCTGCGGACAGAAATCGGCATTGCGAATTTTGTATTGAAACCGGATGCAATTTCTGTGTTTCATCGTCAATGTGATGATCGAAGGGTAACAGTACTCCTGCTGTGGTGCATCGGAGTCTAACACTGAGCCCCCAGGGAAGAGCCAAAAACAGACTCACCGTAACGTTACCCTCGTCAATATAAATCGGCATTGCGAATTTTGCCCTGAATCCGGATGCAATTTCTGTGTTTCATCGTCAATGTGATGGTCGAACGGTAACAGTAAACCTGCTGTGGTGCATCGGAGTCTCACACTGAGCCCCCAAGGATGAGCCAAAAAACAGACTCCTCGAAACGTTACTCTGGTCAATATAAATCGGATTTGCGAAATTTGAATTGAAACCGTATGCAATTCCTGTGTTACATCGTCAATTTGAAGGTAAAATGGTAACAGTAAACTTGCTGTGGTGCAACGGAGTCTCACACTGAGCCCCCAGGGAAGAGCCAAAATACAAACTCCACGAAACGTTACTCTCGTCAATATAAATCGGCATTGCGAATTTTGTATTGAAACCGGATGCAATTTCTGTGTTTCATCGTCTATGTGATGGTCGAAGGGTAACAGTAAACCTGCTGTGGTGCATCGGAGTCTCACACTGAGCCCCCAGGCAAGAGCCAAAAAAAGACTCCCCGTAACGTTACCCTCGTCAATATAAATCGGCATTGCCCATTTTGCCCTGAATCCGGATGCAATTTCTGTGTTTCATCGTCAATGTGATGGTCGAAGGGTAACAGTAAACCTGCTGTGGTGCATCGAAGTCTCACACTGAGTCCCCAGGGAAGAGCCAAAGAACAGACTCCCCGAAACCTTACTCTTGTCAATATAAATCGGCGGTGCGAATTTTGTATTGAAACCGGATGCAATTCCTGTGTTTCATCGTCAATGTGATGGTTGAAGGGTAACAGTAAACCTGTTGTGATGCATTGGAGTCAAACACTGGGCCCCCAGGGAAGAGCCAAACTACATACTCTTCGAAACGGTTCTCCTATGGACAGAAATCGGCATTGCGAATTTTGTATTGAAACCGGATGCAATTTCTGTGTTTCATCGTCAATGAGATGGTCGAAGGGTAACAGTAAACTTGCTGTGGTGCATCGGAGTCTCACACAGAGCCCACAGGGAAGAGCTAAAGAACAGACTCCCCAAAAGTGACTCTCGTCAATATAAATCGGCATTGTGAATTTTGTATTGAAACCGGATGCAATTCCTGTGTTTCATCGTCAATGTGATGATCGAAGGGTGACAGTACTCCTGCTGTGGTGCATCGGAGTCTAACACTGAGACCCGTGGGAAGAGCCAAAAAACAGACTCACCGTAACGTTACTCTCGTCAATATAAATAAGCATTGCGAATTATGTATTGAAACCGGATGCAATTTCTGTGTTTCATCGTCAATGTGATGGTCGAAGGGTAACAGTAAACCTGCTGTGGTGCATCGGAGTCTAACACTGTGCCCCCAGAAAAGAGCCAAACTACAAACTCTTCGAAACTGTACTCCTGTGGACAGAAATCGGCATTGCGAATTTTGTATTGTAACCGGACGCAATTTCTGTGTTTCATCGTCAATGTGATGGCCGAATGGTAACAGTAAACCTGCTGTGGTGCATCGGGGTCTCACACTGAGCCCCCAGGGAGGAGCCAAAAAACAGACTCCCCCAAACGTTACTCTCGTCAGTATAAATCGGCATTGCGAATTTTGTATTGAAACCGGATGCAACTTCTGTGTTTCATCGTCAATGTGATGGTCGAAGGGTAACAGTAAACCTGCTGTGGAGCATCGGAGTCTAACACTGTGCCCCCAGGTAAGAGCTCAACTACAAACTCTTCGAAATGGTACTCCTATGGACAGAAATCGGCATTGCGAATTTTGTATTGAAACCGGATGCAATATCTGTGTTTCATCGTCAATGTGATGGCCGAAGGGTAACAGTAAACCTGCTGTGGTGCATTGGGCTCTCACACTGAGCCCCCAGAGAAGAGCCAAAAAACAGACTCCCCGAAACGTTACTCTCGTCAATATAAATCGGCATTGCGAATTTTGTATTGAAACCGGATGCAATTTCTGTGTTTCATCGTCAATGTGATGGTCGAAGTATAACAGTAAACCTGTTGTCGTGCATTCGAGTCTAACACTGGGCCCCCAGGGAAGAGCCAAACTACATACTCTTCGAAACGGTACTCCTATGGACAGAAATCGGCATTGCGAGTTTTGTATTGAAACCGGATGCAATTACTGTGTTTCATCGTCAATGTGATGGTCGAAGTGTAACAGTAAACCTGCTGTGGTGCTCGGAGTTTAACACTGGGCCCCCAGGGAAGAGCCAAACTACATATTCTTCGAAACGGTACTCCTGTGGACAGAAATCGGCATTGCGAATTTTGTATTGAAACCGGATGCAATATCTGTGTTTCATCGTCAATGCGATGGCCGAAGGGTAACAGTAAACCTGCTGTGGTGCATTGGGGTCTCACACTGAGCCCCCAGGGAGGAGCCAAAAAACAGACTCCCCGAAACGTTACTTTCGTCATTATAAATCGGCATTGCGAATTATGTATCGAACCCGGATGCAATTTCGGTGTTTCATCGTCAATGTGGAGGTCGAAGGGTAACAGTAAACCTGCTGTGGTGCATCGGAGCCCCCAGGGAAGAGCCAAAAAACAGACTCCCCGAAACGTTACTCTCGTCAATATAAATCGGCATTGCGAATTTTGTATTGAAACCGGATGCAATTTCTGTGTTTCATCGTCAATGTGATGGTCGGAGGGTAACAGTAAAGTTGCTGTTGTCATCGGAGTCTTACACTGAGCCCCCAGGGAAGAGTCAAAAGACAGACTTCCTGAAACGTTACTCTCGTGAATATAAATCGGTATTGAGAATTTTGAATTGAAACCGTATGCAATTTCTGTGTTTCATCGTCAATGTTATGGTCGAAGGGTAACAGTAAACCTGCTATGGTGCATCGGGGTCTAACACTGGGCCCCCAGGGAAGAGCCAAACTACATACTCTTCGAAACGGTACTCCTGCGGACAGAAATCGGCATTGCGAATTTTGTATTGAAACCGGATGCAATTTCTGTGTTTCATCGTCAATGTGATGATCGAAGGGTAACAGTACTCCTGCTGTGGTGCATCGGAGTCTAACACTGAGCCCCCAGGGAAGAGCCAAAAACAGACTCACCGTAACGTTACCCTCGTCAATATAAATCGGCATTGCGAATTTTGCCCTGAATCCGGATGCAATTTCTGTGTTTCATCGTCAATGTGATGGTCGAAGGGTAACAGTAAACCTGCTGTGGTGCATCGGAGTCTCACACTGAGCCCCCAAGGATGAGCCAAAAAACAGACTCCTCGAAACGTTACTCTGGTCAATATAAATCGGATTTGCGAAATTTGAATTGAAACCGTATGCAATTCCTGTGTTACATCGTCAATTTGAAGGTAAAATGGTAACAGTAAACTTGCTGTGGTGCAACGGAGTCTCACACTGAGCCCCCAGGGAAGAGCCAAAATACAAACTCCACGAAACGTTACTCTCGTCAATATAAATCGGCATTGCGAATTTTGTATTGAAACCGGATGCAATTTCTGTGTTTCATCGTCTATGTGATGGTCGAAGGGTAACAGTAAACCTGCTGTGGTGCATCGGAGTCTCACACTGAGCCCCCAGGCAAGAGCCAAAAAAAGACTCCCCGTAACGTTACCCTCGTCAATATAAATCGGCATTGCCCATTTTGCCCTGAATCCGGATGCAATTTCTGTGTTTCATCGTCAATGTGATGGTTGAAGGGTAACAGTAAACCTGTTGTGATGCATTGGAGTCAAACACTGGGCCCCCAGGGAAGAGCCAAACTACATACTCTTCGAAACGGTTCTCCTATGGACAGAAATCGGCATTGCGAATTTTGTATTGAAACCGGATGCAATTTCTGTGTTTCATCGTCAATGAGATGGTCGAAGGGTAACAGTAAACTTGCTGTGGTGCATCGGAGTCTCACACAGAGCCCACAGGGAAGAGCTAAAGAACAGACTCCCCAAAAGTGACTCTCGTCAATATAAATCGGCATTGTGAATTTTGTATTGAAACCGGATGCAATTCCTGTGTTTCATCGTCAATGTGATGATCGAAGGGTGACAGTACTCCTGCTGTGGTGCATCGGAGTCTAACACTGAGACCCGTGGGAAGAGCCAAAAAACAGACTCACCGTAACGTTACTCTCGTCAATATAAATAAGCATTGCGAATTATGTATTGAAACCGGATGCAATTTCTGTGTTTCATCGTCAATGTGATGGTCGAAGGGTAACAGTAAACCTGCTGTGGTGCATCGGAGTCTAACACTGTGCCCCCAGAAAAGAGCCAAACTACAAACTCTTCGAAACTGTACTCCTGTGGACAGAAATCGGCATTGCGAATTTTGTATTGTAACCGGACGCAATTTCTGTGTTTCATCGTCAATGCGATGGCCGAATGGTAACAGTAAACCTGCTGTGGTGCATCGGGGTCTCACACTGAGCCCCCAGGGAGGAGCCAAAAAACAGACTCCCCCAAACGTTACTCTCGTCAGTATAAATCGGCATTGCGAATTTTGTATTGAAACCGGATGCAACTTCTGTGTTTCATCGTCAATGTGATGGTCGAAGTGTAACAGTAAACCTGCTGTGGTGCTCGGAGTTTAACACTGGGCCCCCAGGGAAGAGCCAAACTACATATTCTTCGAAACGGTACTCCTATGGACAAAAATCGGCATTGCGAATTTTGTATTGAAACCGGATGCAATTTCTGTGTTTCATCGTCTATGTGATGTTCGAAGGATAACAGTAAACCTGCTGTGGTGCATCGGAGTCTAGCACTGGGCCCTCAGGGAACAGCCAAACCACATACTCTTCGAAACGGTACTCCTGTGGACAGAAATCGGCATTGCGAATTTTGTATTGAAACCGGATGCAATTTCTGTGTTTCATCGTCAATGTGATGATCGAAGTGTAACAGTAAACCTGCTGGGGTGCATCGGAGTCTAACACTGAGCCTTCAGGGAAGAGCCAAAAGACAGACTCCCCGAAACGTTACACCCGTCAATATAAATCGGCATTGTGAATATTGTATTGAAACCGGATGCAGTTTCTGTGTTTCATCGTCTATGTGATGGTCGAAGGGTAACAGTAAACCTGCTATGGTGCATCGGAGCCCCCAGGGAAGAGCCAAAAAACAGACTCCCCGAAACGTTACTCTCGTCAATATAAATCAGCATTCCGAATTTTGTATTGAAACCGGATGCAATTTCTGTGTTTCATCGTCTATGTGATGGTCGAAGGGTAACAGTAAACCTGCTGTGGTGCATCGGAGTCTCACACTGAGCCCCCAAGGATGAGCCAAAAAAGCAGACTCCGCGAAACGTTACTCTGGTCAATATAAATCGGATTTGCGAAATTTGAATTGAAACCGTATGCAATTTCTGTGTTTCGTGGTCAATGTGATGGTCGAACGGTAACAGTAGAGTAGCTGTTGTGCATCGGAGTCTCACACTGAGCCCTCAGGGAAGAGCCAAAGAACAGACTCACCGAAAAGTTACCCAAATCAATATAACTCGGCATTGCGAATTTTTAATTGAAACCGGATGCAATTTCTGTGTTTTATCGTCAATGTGATGGTCGAAGAGCAACAGTAAACCTGTTGCGGTGCATTGGAGTCTAACACAGGGCCCCCAGGGGAGAGCCAAACTACATACTCTTCGAAACGGTACTCCTATGGACAGAAATCGGCATTGCGAATTTTGTATTGAAACCGGATGCAATTTCTGTGTTTCACCGTCTATGTGATGGTCGAAGGGTAACAGTAAACCTGCTGTGGTGCATCGGAGTCTAAGACTGAGCCCCCAGGGAGGAGCCAAACTACATTCTTTTTGAAACGGTACTCCTGTGGACAGAAATCGGCATTGCGAATTTTGTATTGAAACCGGATGCAATTTCTGTGTTTCATCGTCAATGTGATGATCGAAGGGTAACAGTAAACCTGCTGTGGTGCATCGGAGCCTAACACTGAGCCCCAAGGAAGAGCCAAAAAACAGACTCCCCGAAACGTTACTCTCGTCAATATAAATCGGCATTGCGAATTTTGTATTGAAACCGGATGCAATTTCTGTGTTTCATCGTCTATGTGATGGTCGAAGGGTAACAGTAAACCTGCTGTGGTGCATCGGAGTCTCACACTGAGCCCCCAGGCAAGGGCCAAAAAACAGACTTCCTGTAACGTTACTCTCGTCAATATAAATCGGCATTGCGAATTTTGTACTGAAACCGGATGCAATTTCTGTGTTTCATCGTCAATGTGATGGTCGAAGGGTAACAGTAAACTTGCTGTGGTGCATCGGAGTCTCACACTGAACCCCCAGGGAAGAGCCAAAGAACAGAATCCCTGAAAAGTTACTCTCTTCAATATAAGTCGTCATTGCGAATTTTGTATTTAAACCGGATGCAATTTCTGTGTTTCATCGTCAATGTAATGATCAAAAGGTAACAGAAAACCTGCTGTGGTGCATCGGAGTCTCACACTGAGCCCCTAGGGAAGAGCCACAAAACAGACTCCCCGAAACGTTACTCTCGTCAATATAAATCGGAATTGCGAATTTTGTATTGATACCGGATGCAATTCCTGTGTTTCATCGTCAATGTGATGGTTGAAGGGTTACAGTAAACCTGCTATGGTGCATCGGGGTCTAACACTGGGCCCCCAGGGAAGAGCCAAACTACATACTCTTCGAAACGGTACTCCTGCGGACAGAAATCGGCATTGCGAATTTTGTATTGAAACCGGATGCAATTTCTGTGTTTCATCGTCAATGTGATGATCGAAGGGTAACAGTACTCCTGCTGTGGTGCATCGGAGTCTAACACTGAGCCCCCAGGGAAGAGCCAAAAACAGACTCACCGTAACGTTACCCTCGTCAATATAAATCGGCATTGCGAATTTTGCCCTGAATCCGGATGCAATTTCTGTGTTTCATCGTCAATGTGATGGTCGAAGGGTAACAGTAAACCTGCTGTGGTGCATCGGAGTCTCACACTGAGCCCCCAAGGATGAGCCAAAAAACAGACTCCTCGAAACGTTACTCTGGTCAATATAAATCGGATTTGCGAAATTTGAATTGAACCGTATGCAATTCCTGTGTTACATCGTCAATTTGATGGTAAAATGGTAACAGTAAACTTGCTGTGGTGCAACGGAGTCTCACACTGAGCCCCCAGGCAAGAGCCAAAAAAAGACTCCCCGTAACGTTACCCTCGTCAATATAAATCGGCATTGCCCATTTTGCCCTGAATCCGGATGCAATTTCTGTGTTTCATCGTCAATGTGATGGTCGAAGGGTAACAGTAAACCTGCTGTGGTGCATCGAAGTCTCACACTGAGTCCCCAGGGAAGAGCCAAAGAACAGACTCCCCGAAACCTTACTCTTGTCAATATAAATCGGCGGTGCGAATTTTGTATTGAAACCGGATGCAATTCCTGTGTTTCATCGTCAATGTGATGGTTGAAGGGTAACAGTAAACCTGTTGTGATGCATTGGAGTCAAACACTGGGCCCCCAGGGAAGAGCCAAACTACATACTCTTCGAAACGGTTCTCCTATGGACAGAAATCGGCATTGCGAATTTTGTATTGAAACCGGATGCAATTTCTGTGTTTCATCGTCAATGAGATGGTCGAAGGGTAACAGTAAACTTGCTGTGGTGCATCGGAGTCTCACACAGAGCCCACAGGGAAGAGCTAAAGAACAGACTCCCCAAAAGTGACTCTCGTCAATATAAATCGGCATTGTGAATTTTGTATTGAAACCGGATGCAATTCCTGTGTTTCATCGTCAATGTGATGATCGAAGGGTGACAGTACTCCTGCTGTGGTGCATCGGAGTCTAACACTGAGACCCGTGGGAAGAGCCAAAAAACAGACTCACCGTAACGTTACTCTCGTCAATATAAATAAGCATTGCGAATTATGTATTGAAACCGGATGCAATTTCTGTGTTTCATCGTCTATGTGATGGTCGAAGTGTAACAGTAAACCTTCTGTGGTGAATCGGAGTCTCACTCTGAGCCCCCAGGGAAGAGCCAAAAAACAGTCTCCCCGAAACGTTACTCTCAACAATATAAATCGGCATTGCGAATTATGTATTGAAATCTAATGCAATTTCTGTGTTCCATCGTCAATGTGATGGTCGAAGGGTAACAGTAAACCTGCTGTGATGCATTGAAGTCTCACACTAAGCCCCCAGGGAAGAGCCAAAAAGCAGACTCCTCGAAACGTTACTCTCGTCAATATAAATCGGCATTGCGAATTTTGTGTTGAAACCGGATGCAATTTCTGTGTTTCATCGTCAATGTGATGGTCGAAGGATAACAGTAAACTTGCTGTGGTGCATCGGAGTCTCACGCTGAGCCCACAGGGAAGAGCCAAAAAACAGACTCCCCGAAACGTTACTTTCGTCAATATAAATCGGCATTGCGAATTTTGTATTGAAACCGGATGCAATTCCTATGTTTCATCGTCAATGCGATGGTCGAAGGGTAACAGTAAACCTGCTGTGGTGCATCTGAGTCTAACACTGGGTCCCCATGGAAGAGAAAAACTACATACCCTTCGAAACGGTACTCCTGTTTGCAGATATCGGCATTGCGAATTTTGTATTGAAACCGGATGCAATTTCTGTATTTCATCGTCAATATGATGATCGAAGGGTAACAGTAAACCTGCTGTGGTGCATCGGAGTCTCACACTGAGCCCCCAGGGAAGAGCCAAAGAACAGACTCCCTGAAACGTAACTCTCGTCAATATAAATCGGCATTGCGCATTTTGTGTTGAATCCGGATGCAATATCTGTGTTTCATCATCAATGTGATGCTCGAAGGGTAACAGTATACCTGCTGTGATGCATTGGAGTCTCACACTAAGCCCCCAGGGAAGAGCCAAAAAACAGACTCCTCGAAACGTTACTCTCGTCAATATAAATCGGCATTGCGAATTTTGATTTGAAACCGGATGCAATTTCTGTGTTTCATCGTCAATGTGATGGTCGAAGGGTAACAGTAAAGTAGCTGTTGTGCATCGGAGTCTCACACTGAGCCCCCAGGGAAGAGCCAAAAAACAGACTCCCCGAAACGTTACTCTCGTCAATATAAATCGGCATTGCGAATTTAGTATTGAAACCGGATGCAATTCCTGTGTTTCATCGTCAATGTGATGGTCGAAGGGTAACAGTAAACTTGCTGTGGTGCATCGGAGTCTAACTTTGGGCCCCCAGGGAAGAGATAAACTACATACTCTTCGAAACGGTACTCCTGTGGACAGATATCGGCATTGCGAATTTTGTATTGAAACCGGATGCAATTTCTGTGTTTCATCGTCTATGTGATGGTCGAAGGGTAACAGTAAACCTGCTGTGGTGCATCGGAGTTTCACATTGAACCCCCAGGGAAGAGCCAAAAAACAGAACCCCCGAAAAGTTACTCTCGTCAATATAAGTCGTCATTGCGAATTTTGTATTGAAACCGGATGCAATTCCTGTGTTTCATCGTCAATGTGATGGTCGAAGGGTAACAGTAAACCTGCTGTGGTGCATCGGAGTTTCACACTGAGCCCCGAGGGAAGAGCCAAAGACAGATTCCCCGAAACGTTACTCTCGTCAATATAAATCGGCATTGCGAATTATGTACTGAAATCGGATGCAATTTATGTGTTTCATCCTTGATGTGATGGTGAAGGGTACCAGTAAACCTGCTGTGGTGCATCGGAGTCCAACACTGAGCCCCCAGGGATGAGCCAAATGACAGACTACCCGAAACGTTATTCTCGTCAATATAAATCGGCATTGCGAATTTTGTATTGAAACCGGATGCAATTCCTGTGTTTCATCGTCAATGTGATGGTCGAAGGGTAACAGTAAACCTGCTGTGTTGCATCGGAGTCTAACACTGGGCCCCCAGATAAGAGCCAAACTACATACTCTTCGAAACGGTACTCCTGTGGCAGAAATTGGCATTGCGAATTTTGTATTGAAACCGGATGCAATTTCTGTGTTTCATCGTCAATGTGATGGTCGAAGGGTAACAGTAAAGCTGCTGTGGTGCATCGGGCTCTCACACTGAGCCCCCAGGGAAGAGACAAAGAACAGACTCCCCGAAACGTTACTCTCGTCAATATATATCGGAATTGCGAATTTCGTATCGAAACCGGATGCAACTTCTGTGTTTCGTCGTCAATGTGATGGTCGAAGGGTAACAGTAAACTTGCTGTGGTGCATCGGAGTCTCACAGTGAGCCCCCAGGGAAGAGCCAAAAAACAGACTCCCCGAAACGTTACTCTCGTCAATATAAATCGGCATTGCGAATTTAGTATTGAAACCGGATGCAATTCCTGTGTTTCATCGTCAATGTGATGGTCGAAGGGTAACAGTAAACTTGCTGTGGTGCATCGGAGTCTAACTTTGGGCCCCCAGGGAAGAGATAAACTACATACTCTTCGAAACGGTACTCCTGTGGACAGATATCGGCATTGCGAATTTTGTATTGAAACCGGATGCAATTTCTGGATTTCATCGTCAATGTGATGGTCGAAGGGTAACAGTAAAACTGCTGTGGTGCATGGGAGCCTAACAGTGGGCCCCCAGGGAAAGGCCAAACTACATACCCTTCGAAACGGTACTCCTATGGACAGAAATCGGCATTGCGAATTTTGTATTGAAACCGGATGCAATTTCTGTGTTTCATCGTCAATGTGATGGTCGAAAGGTAATAGTAAACCTGCTGTGGTGCATCGGAGTCTCACTTTAACCCCCAGGGAAGAGCCAAAAAACAGAACCCCCGAAACGTTACTCTCGTCTATATAAATCGGCACTGCTAATTTTGTATTGAAACCGGATGCAATTCCTGTGTTTCATGGTCAATTTAATGGTCGAAGGGTAACAGTAAACCTGCTGTGGTGCATCGGGGGCTCACACTGAGCCCCCAGGGAAGAGCCTAAAAACAGACTCCCTGAAACGTTAATCTCGTCAATATAAATCGGCATTGCGAATTATGTACTGAAATCGGATGCAATTTATGTGTTTCATCGTCAATGTGATGGTGAACGGTAACAGTAAACCTGCTGTGGTGCTTCGGTGTCTCACACTGAACCCCCATGGAAGAGCCAAAAAACAGACTCCCCGAAACGTTACTCTCGTCAATATAAATCGTCATTGCGAATTATGTATTGAAACCGGATGCAATTTCTGTGTTTCATCGTCAATGCGATGGTCGAAGGGTAACAGTAAACCTGCTGTGGTGCATCGGGGGCTCACACTGAGCCCCCAGGGAAGAGCCAAAGAAACAGACTCCCCGAAACGTCACTCTCGTCAATATAAATCGGCATTGCGAATTTTGTATTGAAACCGGATGCAATTTCTGTGTTTCATCGTCAGTGTGATGGTCGAAGGGTAACAGTAAACCTGCTGTGGTGCTTCGGTGTCTCACACTGAGCCCCCATGGAAGAGCCAAAGAACAGACTCCCTGAAACGTAACTCTCGTCAATATAAATCGGCATTGCGAATTTTGTGTTGAAACCGGATGCAATTTCTGTGTTTCATCGTCAATGTGATGGTCGAAGGGTAACAGTAAACCTGCTGTGGTGCATCAGAGTCTCACATTGAACCCCCAGGGAAGAGCCAAGAAACAGAACCCCCGAAAAGTTACTCTCGTCAATATAAGTCGTCATTGCGAATTTTGTATTGAAACCGGATGCAATTCCTGTGTTTCATCGTCAATGTGATGGTCGAAGGGTAACAGTAAACTTGCTGTGGTTCATTGGAGTCTCACACTGAGCCCCCAGGGAAGAGCCAAAAAACAGACTCCCCGAAACGTTACTCTCGTCAATATAAATCGGCATTGCGAATTTTGTATTGAAACCGGATGCAATTTCTGTGTTTCATCGTCTATGCGATGGTCGAAGGGTAACAGTAAACCTGCTGTGGTGCATCGGAGTCTCACACTGGGCCCCCAGGGAAGAGCCAAACTACATACTCCTCGAAACGGTATTCCTATGGACAGAAATCGACATTGCGAATTTTGTATTGAAACCGGATGCAATTTCTGTGTTTCATCGTCAATGTGATGATCGAAGGGTAAAAGTAAAGCTGCTGTGGTGCATCGGAGTCTCACACTGAGCCCCCAAGGACGAGCCAAAAAACAGACTCCCCGAAACGTTACTCTCGTCTATATAAATCGGCACTGCTAATTTTGTATTGAAACCGGATGCAATTCCTGTGTTTCATGGTCAATTTAATGGTCGAAAGGTAACAGTAAACCTGCTGTGGTGCATCGGAGTCCAACACTGAGCCCCGAGCGAAGAGCCAAAAAACAAACTCCCCGAAACGATACTCTCGTCAATATAAATCGGCATTGCGAATTTTGTATTGAAACCGGATGCAATTTCTGTGTTTCATCGTCTATGTGATGGTCGAAGGGTAACAGTGAACCTGCTGTGGTGCATCGGAGTCTCACACTGAGCCCCCAGGGAAGAGCCATAAAACAGGCTCCCGGAAACGTTACTCTCGTCAATGTAAATCGGAATTGCGAATTTTGTATTGAAACCGGATGCAATTTCTGTGTTTCATCGTCAATGTGATGGTCGAAGGGTAACAGTAAACTTGCTGTTGGGCATCAGAGTCTAACACTGGGCCCCAGGGAAGAGCCAAACTACATACTCTTCGAAACGGTACTCCTGTGGACAGAAATCGGCATTGCGAATTTAGTATTGAAACCGGATGCAATTTCTGTGTTTCATCGTCAATGTGATGATCGAAGGTTAACAGTAAACCTGCTGCGGTGCATCGGGCTCTCACACAGCCCCAGGGATGAGCCAAAAAACAGAATCTCCGAAAAGTTACTCTCGTCAATATAAGTCGTCATTGCGAATTTTGTATTGAAACCGGATGCAATTTCTGTGTTTCATCGTCAATGTGATGATCGAAGGGTAACAGTAATCCTGCTGTGGTGCATCGGAGTCTCACACTGAGCCCCCAGGTAAGAGCCATAAGACAGACTCCCCGAAACGTTACTCTCGTCAATATAAATCGGCATTGCGAATTTTGTATTGAAAGCGTATGCAATTCCTGTGTTTCATCGTCAATGTGATGGTCGAAGTGTAACAGTAAACCTGTTCTGGTGCATTGGAGTCTAACACTAGGCCCCCAGGGAAGAGCCAAAAAAGAGACTCCCTGAAACGTTATTTTCGTCAATATAAATCGGCATTGCGAATTTTGTATTGAAACCAGATGCAATTCCTGTGTTTCATCGTCAATGTGATGGTCGAAGGGTAACAGTAAACCTGCTGTGGTGCATCGGAGTCTAACACTGGGCCCCCAGGGAAGAGCCAAACTAATTGCTCTTCGAAACGGTACTCCTGTAGACAGAAATCGGCATTGCGAATTTTGTATTGAAACCGGATGCATTCTCTGTGTTTCATCGTCAATGTGATGATCGAAGGGTAACAATAAACCTGCTGTGGTGCATCGGAGTCCAACACTGAGCCCCCAGGGAAGAGCCAAAAAAGAGACTCACCGAAACGTTACTCTCGTCAATATAAATCGGCATTGCGAATTTTGTATTGAAACCGGATGCAATATCTGTGTTTCATCGTCAATGTGATGGTCGAAGGGTAACAGTAAAACTGCTGTGGTGCTCGGAGTCTAACTGTGGGCCCCCAGGGAAGAGCCAAACTACATAATCTTCGAAACGGTACTCCTATGGACAGAAATCGGCATTGCCAATTTTGTATTGAAACCGGATGCAATTTCTGTATTTCATCGTCTATGTGATGGTCGAAGGGTAACAGTAAACCTGCTGTGGTGCATCGGAGTCTCACTTTAACCCCCAGGGAAGAGCCAAAAAACAGACTCCCCGAAACGTTACTCTCGTCAATATAAATCGGCATTGCGAATTTCGTATCGAAACCGGATGCAACTTCTGTGTTTCATCGTCAATGTGATGGTCGAAGGGTAAGAGTAAACTTGCTGTGGTGCATCGGAGTCTCACACTGAGCCCCCAGGGAAGAGCCAAAAAACAGACTCCCCGAAACGTTACTCTCATCAATATAAATCGGCATTGCGAATTTAGTATTGAAACCGGATGCAATTCCTGTGTTTCATCGTGAATGTGATGGTCGAAGGGTAACAGTAAACCTGCTGTGTTGCATCGGAGTCTAACACTGGGCCCCCAGGGAAGAGATAAACTACATACTCTTCGAAACGGTACTCCTGTGGACAGATATCGGCATTGCGAATTTTGTATTGAAACCGGATGGAATTTCTGGATTTCATCGTCAATGTGATGGTCGAAGGGTAACAGTAAAACTGCTGTGGTGCATCGGAGCCTAACAGTGGGCCCCCAGGGAAGAGCCAAACTACATTCTCTTCGAAACGGTACTCCTGTGGACAGAAATCGGCATTGCGAATTTTGTATTGAAACCGGATGCAAATTCTGTGTTTCATCGTCAATGTGATGGTCGAAGGGTAACAGTAAAGCTGCTGTGTTGCATTGGAGTCCTACACTGGGCCCCCAGGGAAGAGATAAACTACATACTCTTCGATACGGTACTCCTATGGTCAGAAATCGGCATAGCGAATTTTGTATTGAAACCGGATGCAATTTCTGTGTTTCATCGTCAATGTGATGGTCGAAGGGTAACAGTAAACTTGCTGTTGTGCATCGGAGTCTAACACTGGGCCCCTGGGAAGAGCCAAACTACATACTCCTCGAAACGGTCCTCCTGTGGACAGAAATCGGCATTGCGAATTTTGTATTGAAACCGGATGCAATTTCTATGTTTCATCGTCAATGTGATGATCGATGGGTAACAGTAAACCTGCTGTGGTGCTTCGGAGTCTCACACTGAGCCCCCAGGGAAGAGCCAAAAAAGAGACTCCCTGAAACGTTACTCTCGTCAATATTAATCGGCATTGCGAATTATGTATTGAAACCGGATGCAATTTCTATGTTTCATCGTCAATGTGATGATCGATGGGTAACAGTAAACCTGCTGTGGTGCATCGGGCTCTCACACTGAGCCCCCAGGGAAGAGCCAAAAAAGAGACTCCCTGAAACGTTACTCTCGTCAATATTAATCGGCATTGCGAATTATGTATTGAAACCGGATGCAATTTCTATGTTTCATCGTCAATGTGATGATCGATGGGTAACAGTAAACTTGCTGTGGTGCATCGGGCTCTCACACTGAGCCCTCAGGGAAGAGCCAAAAAACAGACTACCCGAAACGTTACTCTCATCAATATAAATCGGCATTGCGAATTTAGTATTGAAACCGGATGCAATTCCTGTGTTTCATCGTCAATGTGATGGTCGAAGGGTAACAGTAAACCTGCTGTGTTGCATTGGAGTCCTACACTGGGCCCCCAGGGAAGAGATAAACTACATACTCTTCGATACGGTACTCCTATGGTCAGAAATCGGCATAGCGAATTTTGTATTGAAACCGGATGCAATTTCTGTGTTTCATCGTCAATGTGATGGTCGAAGGGTAACAGTAAACTTGCTGTTGTGCATCGGAGTCTAACACTGGGCCCCTGGGAAGAGCCAAACTACATACTCCTCGAAACGGTCCTCCTGTGGACAGAAATCGGCATTGCGAATTTTGTATTGAAACCGGATGCAATTTCTATGTTTCATCGTCAATGTGATGATCGATGGGTAACAGTAAACCTGCTGTGGTGCTTCGGAGTCTCACACTGAGCCCCCAGGGAAGAGCCAAAAAAGAGACTCCCTGAAACGTTACTCTCGTCAATATTAATCGGCATTGCGAATTATGTATTGAAACCGGATGCAATTTCTATGTTTCATCGTCAATGTGATGATCGATGGGTAACAGTAAACCTGCTGTGGTGCTTCGGAGTCTCACACTGAGCCCCCAGGGAAGAGCCAAAAAAGAGACTCCCTGAAACGTTACTCTCGTCAATATTAATCGGCATTGCGAATTATGTATTGAAACCGGATGCAATTTCTATGTTTCATCGTCAATGTGATGATCGATGGGTAACAGTAAACCTGCTGTGGTGCATCGGGCTCTCACACTGAGCCCCCAGGGAAGAGCCAAAAAACAGACTCCCTGAAACGTTACTCTCGTCAATATTAATCGGCATTGCGAATTATGTATTGAAACCGGATGCAATTTCTATGTTTCATCGCCAATGTGATGATCGATGGGTAACAGTAAACTTGCTGTGGTGCATCGGGCTCTCACACTGAGCCCCCAGGGAAGAGCCAAAAAACAGACTCCCTGAAACGTTACTCTCGTCAATATTAATCGGCATTGCGAATTATGTATTGAAACCGGATGCAATTTCTATGTTTCATCGTCAATGTGATGATCGATGGGTAACAGTAAACCTGCTGTGGTGCATCGGGCTCTCACACTGAGCCCCCAGGGAAGAGCCAAAAAAGAGACTCCCTGAAACGTTACTCTCGTCAATATTAATCGGCATTGCGAATTATGTATTGAAACCGGATGCAATTTCTATGTTTCATCGTCAATGTGATGATCGATGGGTAACAGTAAACTTGCTGTGGTGCATCGGGCTCTCACACTGAGCCCTCAGGGAAGAGCCAAAAAACAGACTACCCGAAACGTTACTCTCATCAATATAAATCGGCATTGCGAATTTAGTATTGAAACCGGATGCAATTCCTGTGTTTCATCGTCAATGTGATGGTCGAAGGGTAACAGTAAACCTGCTGTGTTGCATTGGAGTCCTACACTGGGCCCCCAGGGAAGAGATAAACTACATACTCTTCGATACGGTACTCCTATGGTCAGAAATCGGCATAGCGAATTTTGTATTGAAACCGGATGCAATTTCTGTGTTTCATCGTCAATGTGATGGTCGAAGGGTAACAGTAAACTTGCTGTTGTGCATCGGAGTCTAACACTGGGCCCCTGGGAAGAGCCAAACTACATACTCCTCGAAACGGTCCTCCTGTGGACAGAAATCGGCATTGCGAATTTTGTATTGAAACCGGATGCAATTTCTATGTTTCATCGTCTATGTGATGATCGATGGGTAACAGTAAACCTGCTGTGGTGCTTCGGAGTCTCACACTGAGCCCCCAGGGAAGAGCCAAAAAAGAGACTCCCTGAAACGTTACTCTCGTCAATATTAATCGGCATTGCGAATTATGTATTGAAACCGGATGCAATTTCTATGTTTCATCGTCAATGTGATGATCGATGGGTAACAGTAAACCTGCTGTGGTGCTTCGGAGTCTCACACTGAGCCCCCAGGGAAGAGCCAAAAAAGAGACTCCCTGAAACGTTACTCTCGTCAATATTAATCGGCATTGCGAATTATGTATTGAAACCGGATGCAATTTCTATGTTTCATCGTCAATGTGATGATCGATGGGTAACAGTAAACCTGCTGTGGTGCATCGGGCTCTCACACTGAGCCCCCAGGGAAGAGCCAAAAAACAGACTCCCTGAAACGTTACTCTCGTCAATATTAATCGGCATTGCGAATTATGTATTGAAACCGGATGCAATTTCTATGTTTCATCGCCAATGTGATGATCGATGGGTAACAGTAAACTTGCTGTGGTGCATCGGGCTCTCACACTGAGCCCCCAGGGAAGAGCCAAAAAACAGACTCCCTGAAACGTTACTCTCGTCAATATTAATCGGCATTGCGAATTATGTATTGAAACCGGATGCAATTTCTATGTTTCATCGTCAATGTGATGATCGATGGGTAACAGTAAACCTGCTGTGGTGCATCGGGCTCTCACACTGAGCCCCCAGGGAAGAGCCAAAAAACAGACTCCCTGAAACGTTACTCTCGTCAATATTAATCGGCATTGCGAATTATGTATTGAAACCGGATGCAATTTCTATGTTTCATCGTCAATGTGATGATCGATGGGTAACAGTAAACCTGCTGTGGTGCATCGGGCTCTCACACTGAGCCCCCAGGGAAGAGCCAAAAAACAGACTCCCTGAAACGTTACTCTCGTCAATATTAATCGGCATTGCGAATTATGTATTGAAACCGGATGCAATTTCTATGTTTCATCGTCAATGTGATGATCGATGGGTAACAGTAAACCTGCTGTGGTGCATCGGGCTCTCACACTGAGCCCTCAGGGAAGAGCCAAAAAACAGACTCCCCGAAACGTTACTCTCATCAATATAAATCGGCATTGCGAATTTAGTATTGAAACCGGATGCAATTCCTGTGTTTCATCGTCAATGTGACGGTCGAAGGGTAACAGTAAACCTGCTGTGTTGCATTGGAGTCCTACACTGGGCCTCCAGGGAAGAGATAAACTACATACTCTTCGATACGGTACTCCTATGGTCAGAAATCGGCATAGCGAATTTTGTATTGAAACCGGATGCAATTTCTGTGTTTCATCGTCAATGTGATGGTCGAAGGGTAACAGTAAACATGCTGTGGTGCTTCGGAGTCTCACACTGAGCCCCCAGGGAAGAGCCAAAAAAGAGATTCCCTGAAACGTTACTCTCGTCAATATTAATCGGCATTGCGAATTATGTATTGAAACCGGATGCAATTTCTATGTTTCATCGTCAATGTGATGATCGATGGGTAACAGTAAACCTGCTGTGGTGCATCGCGATCTCACACTGAGCCCCCAGGGAAGAGCCAAACTACTTACTCTTCGAAACGGTACTCCTATGGAGAGAAATCAGCATTGCGAATTTTGTACTGAAACCGGATGCAATTTCTGTGTTTCATCGTCAATGTGATGATCGAAGAGTAACAGTAAACCTGCTGTGGTGCATCGGGGTCTCACATTAAACCCCCAGGGAGGAGCCAAAAAACAGAATCCACGAAAAGTTACTCTCGTCAATATAAGTCGTCATTGCGATTTTGTATTGAAACCGTATGCAATTCCTGTGTCTCATCGTCAATGTGAAGGTCGAAGGGTAACAGTAAACCTGCTGTGGTGCATCAGAGTCTAAGACTGAGCCCCAAGAGAATAGCCAAACTACATACTCTTCGAAACGGTACTCCTGTGGACAGAAATCGGCATTGCAAATTTTATATTGAAACCGGATGCAATTTCTGTGTTTCATCGTCAATGTGATGGTCGAAGGGTAACAGTAACCCTGCTGTGGTGCATCAGACTCTAAGACTGAGCCCCAAGGGAATAGCCAAACTAAATACTCTTCGAAACGGTACTCCTGTGGACAGAAATCGGCATTGCGAATTTTGTTACGATACCGGATGCAATTTCTGTGCTTCATCGTCAATGTGATTGTCGAAGGCTAACAGTAACCCTTCTGAGGTGCATCGGGGTCTCACACTGAAACCCCATGGAAGAGCCAAAAAACAGGCTCCCCGAAACGTTACTCTCGTCAATATAAATCGGCATTGCGGATTTTGTGTTGACACCGGGTGCAATTTCTGTCCTTCATCGTCAATGTGATGGTCGAAGGGTAACAGTAAACCTGCTGTGGTGCATCGGAGTCTCACACTGAGCCCCCAGGGAAGAGCCAAAAAACAGACTCCCCGAAACGTTACTTTCGTCAATAAAAAGCGGCATTGCGAGTTTTGTATCGAAACCGGATGCAATTTCTGTGTTTCATCGTCAATGTGATGGTCGAAGGGTAACAGTAAACCTGCTGTGGTGCATCGGAGTCTCACACTGAGCCCCCAGGGAAGAGCCAAAAAACAGACTCCCCGAAACGTTACTCTCGTCAATATAAATCGGCATTGCGAATTTTGTATTGAAACCGGATGCAATTCCTGTGTTTCATCGTCAATGTGATGGTCGAAGGGTAACAGTAAACCTGCTGTGGTGCTCGGAGTCTAACTGTGGGCCCCCAGGGAAGAGCCAAACTACATACCTTCGAAACGGTACTACTATGGACAGAAATCGGCATTGCGAATTTTGTATTGAAACCGGATGCATTTTCTATGTTTCATCGTCAATGTGATGATCGAAGGGTAACAGTAAACCTGCTGTGGTGCATCGGAGTCTAACACTGGGCCCCCAGATAAGAGCCAAACTACATACTCTTCGAAACGGTACTCCTGTGTACAGAAATCGGCTTTGCGAATTTTGTATTGAAACCGGATGCAATTTCTGTGTTTCATCGTCAATGTGATGATCGAAGGGTAACAGTAAACCTGCTGTGGTGCATCGGAGTCTCACACTGAGCCCCCGGGGAAGAGCCATAAGACAGACTCCCCGAAACGTTACTCTCGTCAATATAAATCGGCATTGCGAATTTTGTATTGAAACCGGATGCAATTCCTGTGTTTCATCGTCAATGTGATGGTCGAAGGGTAACAGTAAAACTGTTGTGGTGGATCTTAGTCTAACACTGGGCCCCCAGGGAAGAGCCAAACTACATACTCTTCGAAACGGTACTCCTGTGGACAGAAATCGGCATTGCGAATTTTATAATGAAACCGAATGCAATTTCTGTGCTTCATCGTCAATTTGATGGTCGAAGGGTAACAGTAACCCTGCTGAGGTGCATCGGGGTCCCACACTGAACCCCCATGAAAGAGCCAAATAACAGACTCCCTGAAACGTTACTCTCGTCAATATAAATCGGCATTGCGGATTTTGTGTTGACACCGGATGCAATTTTTGTTTTTCATCGTCAATGTGATGGTCGAAGGGTAACACTAAACCTGCTGTGGTGCATCGGAGTCTCACACTGAGCCCCCAGGGAAGAGCCAAAAAACAGACTCCCCGAAACGTTACTCTCGTCAATATAAATCGGCATTGCGAACTTTGTATCGAAACCAGATGCAATTCCTGTGTTTCATCGTCAATGTGATGGTCGAAGGGTAATAGTAAAGCTGCTGTGGTGCATCGAAGTCTCACACTGGGCCCCCAGGGAAGAGATAAACTACATCCTCTTCGAAACGGTACTCCTGTGGACATATATCGGCATTGCGAATTTTGTATTGAAACCGGATGCAATTTCTGGGTTTCATCGTCAATGTGATGGTCGAAGGGTAACAGTAAAACTACTGTGGTGCATCGGAGTCTAACAGTGGGCCCCCAGGGAAGAGCCAAACTACATGCTCTTCGAAACGGTATTCCTGTGGAAAGAAATCAGCATTGCGAATTTTGTATTGAAACCGGAGGCAATTCCTGTGTTTCATCGTCAATGTGATGGTCGAAGGGTAACATTAAAGCTGCTGTGGTGCATCGGAGTCTCACACTGAGCCCCCAAGGAAGATCCAAAAGACAGACTCCCCGAAACGTTACTCCCGTCTATATAAATCGGCACTGCGAATTTTGTATTGAAACCGGATGCAATTTCTGTGTTTCAACGTCAATGTGATGGTCGAAGGGTAACAGTAAACCTGCTGTGGTGCTTCGGAGTCTCACACTGAGCCCCCAGGGAAGAGCCAAAAAAGAGACTCCCTGAAACGTTACTCTCGTCAATATAAATCGGCAATGCGGATTTTGTGTTCACACCGGATGCAATTTCTGTCTTCCATCGTCAATGTGATGGTCGAAGGGTAACAGTAAACCTGCTGTGGTGCATCGGAGTTTAATACTGGGCTCTTCTCTGGGGGCCCAGTGTTAGACTCCGAAGCACCACAGCACGTTTACTGTTACCCTTCGACCATCACATTAACGATGAAACACAGGAATTGCATCCGGATTCAATACAGCCACCAGGAATAGCCAAACTACATACTCTTCGAAACGGTACTCCTGTGGACAGAAATCGGCATTGCGAATTTTGTATTGAAACCGGATGCAAATTCTGTGTTTCATCGTCAATGTGATGGTCGAAGGGTAACAGTAAACCTGCTGTGGTGCATCGGGCTCACACACTGAGCCCCCAGGGAAGAGCCAAAAAACAGACTCCCCGAAACGTTACTCTCGTCAATATAAATCGGCATTGCGAATTTTGATTTGAAACCGGATGCAGTTTCTGTGTTTCATCGTCAATGTGATGGTCGAAGGGTTACAGTAAAATAGCTGTTGTGCATCGGAGTCTCACACTGAGCCCCCAGGGAAGAGCCAAAGGACACACTCACTGAAACGTTACTCTAAAATCGGCACTGCGTATTTTGTATTCAAACCGGATGCAATTCCTGTGTATCATCGTCAATGTGATGGTCGAAGGGTAACAGTAAACCTGCTGTGGTGCATCGGAGTCTAAGACTCGGCCCCCAGGTAAGAGAAAAGCTACATACCCTTCGAAACGGTACTCCTGTGGACAGAAATCGGCATTGCGAATTTTGTATTGAAACCGGATGCTATTTCTGTGTTTCGTCGTCAATGTGATGGTCGAAGGGTAACAGTTAACCTGCTGTGGTGCATCGGGCTATCACACTGAGCCCCCAGGGAAGAGCCAAAAAGCAGACTCCCCGAAACGTTACTCTCGTCAATATAAATCGGCATTGCGAGTTTTGTATTGAACCAGATGCAATTTCTGTGTTTCATCGTCAATGTGATGGTCGGAGGGTAACAGTAAACCTACAGTGGTGTATCGGAGTCTCACACTAAGCCCTCAGGGAAGAGCCAAAAAACAGGCTCCCCGAAACGTTACTCTCGTCAATATAAATCGTCATTCCGAATTTTATATTGAAACCAGATGCAATTTCTGTGTTTCATCGTCAATGTGATATTCGAAGTGTAACTGTAAACCTGCTGTGATGCATCGGAGTCTAACACTGGACCCCCGGTCAAGAGCCAAACTACTTACTCTTCGAAACGGTACTCCTATTGACAGAAATCGGCATTGCGAATTTTGTATTGAAACCGGATGCCATTTCTGAGTTTCATCGTCAATGTGATGGTCGAAGGGTAACAGTAAACCTGCTGTGGTGCATGGAGTCTAACACTGGGTCCCCAGGCCAGAGCCAAACTACATACTCTTAAAAACGGTACTCCTGTGGACAGAAATCGGCATTGCGAATTTTGTATTGAAACCGGATGCCATTTCTGAGTTTCATCGTCAATGTGATGGTCGAAGGGTAACAGTAAACCTGCTGTGGTGCATGGGAGTCTAACACTGGGTCCCCAGGCCAGAGCCAAACTACATACTCTTAAAAACGGTACTCCTGTGGACAGAAATCGGCATTGCGAATTTTGTATTGAAACCGGATGCCATTTCTGAGTTTCATCGTCAATGTGATGGTCGAAGGGTAACAGTAAACCTGCTGTGTTGCATTGGGAGTCTCACTCTGAGCCCCCAGGGAAGAGCCAAATAACAGACTCCCCGAAACGTTACTCTCGTCAATATAAATCGGCATTGCGAATTTTGTATTCAAACCGTATGCAATTTAGGTGTTTCATCGTCAATGTGATGGTCGAAGGGTAACAGTAAACTTGCTGTAGTGCATCGGAGTCTCACACTGTGCCCCCACGGAAGAGCCAAAAAACAGACTCCCCGAAACGTTACTCTCGTCAATTAAAATCGGCATTGCGAATTTTGCATTGAAACCGGATGCAATTTCTTTGTTTCATCGTCAATAAGATGATCGAAGGGTAACAGTAAACTTGCTGAGGTGCAACTGAGTCTCACACTGCGCCCCCAGGGAAGAGCCAAACTAAATACTCTTCGAAACGGTACTTCTGTGGAAAGAAATCAGCATTGCGAATTTTGTATTGAAACCGGAGGCAATTCCTGTGTTTCATCGTTAATGTGATGGTCGAAGGGTAACAGTAAACCTGCTGTGGTGCTCGGAGTCTCACACTGAGCCCCCAGCGAAGAGCCAAAGAACAGACTCCCTGAATCGTTACTATCGTCAATATAAATCGGCATTGCGAATTTTGTATTGAAACCGGCTGCAATTTCTGTGTTTGATCGTTAATGTGATGGTCGAAGGTTAACAGTAAACTTTCTGTGGTGCATCGGAGTCTAACTCTGGGCCCCCAAGGAAGAAAAAAACTACATACTCTTCGAAACGGTACTCCTGTGGCCAGATATCGGCATTTCGAATTTTGTATTGAAACCGGATGCAATTTCTGTGTTTCATCGTCAATGTGATGATCGAAGGGTAACAGTAAACCTGCTCTGGTGCATCGGAGTCTAACACTGAGCCCCAGGGAAGAGCCAAAAAACAGACTCATCGAAACGTTACTCTCGTCAATATAAATCGGCATTGCGAATTTTGTATTGAAACCGGATGCAATTTCTGTGTTTCATCGTCTATGTGATGGTCGAAGGGTAACAGTAAACCTGCTGTGGTTCATCCGAGTCTCACACTGAGCCCCCAGGGAAAAGCCAATAAACAGACTACCCGAAACGTTACTCTCGTCAATATAAATCGGCATTGCGAATTTTGTATTGAAACCGGATGCAATTCCTGTGTTTCATCATCAATGTGATGGTCGAAAGGTAACAGAAAACGTGCTGTGGTGCATCGGAGTCTCACACTGAGCCCCCAGATAAGAGCCATAAAACAGGCTCCCCAAATCGTTACTCTCGTCAATATAAATCGGAATTGCGAATTTTGTATTGAAACCGGATGCAATGCTTGTGTTTCATCGTCAATGTGATGGTCGAAGGGTAACAGTAAACTTGCTGTTGTGCATCGGAGTCTAACACTGGGCCCCAGGGAAAAGCCAAACTACATACTCTTCGAAACGGTACTCCTGTGGACAGAAATCGGCATTGTGAATTTTGTATTGAAACCGGATGTAATTTCTGTGTTTCATCGTCAATGTGATGATCGAAGGTTAACAGTAAACCTGTTGTGGTGCATCGGGCTCTCACACTGAACCCCCAGGGATGATCCAAAAATCAGAATCCCCGAAAAGTTACTCTCGTCAATATAAGTCCTCATTGCGAATTTTGTATTGAAACCGGATGCAATTTCTGTGTTTCATTGTCTATGTGATGTTCGAAGGGTAACAGTAAACCTGCTATGGTGCATCGGAGTCTCACACTGAGCCCCCAGGGAAGAGGCATAAAACAGGCTCCCCGAAACTTTACTCTCGTCAATATAAATCGGGATTCCGAATTTTGTATTGAAACCGGATGCAATTCTTGTGTTTCATCGTCAATGTGATGGTCGAAGGGTAACAGTAAACATGCTGTGGTGCTCGGAGTCTAACAGTAGGCCCCCAGGGAAGAGCCAAGCTACATACTCTTCGAAACGGTACTCCAATGGACAGAAATCAGCATTGCGAATTTTGTATTGAAACGGGATGCAATTCCTGTGTTTCATCGTCAATGTGATGGTCGAAGGGTAACAGTAAACTTGCTGTTGTGCATCGGAGTCTAACACTGGGCCCCAAGGAACAGCCAAACTACATACTCTTCGAAACGGTACTATTGTGGACAGAAATCGGCATTGCGAATTTTGTATTGAAACCGGATGCAATTTCTGTGTTTCATCGTCAATGTGATAATCGAAGGGTAACAGTAAACCTGCTTTGGTGCATCGGAGTCTCACACTGAGCCCCCAGGGAAGAGCCATAAGACAGACACCCCGAAACGTTACTCTCGTCAATATAAATCGGCATTGCGAATTTTGTATTGAAACCGGATGCAATTCCTGTGTTTCATCGTCAATGTGATGGTCGAAGGGTAACAGTAAACCTGCTGTAGTGCATCGGAGCCTAACACAGGGCCCCCAGGGAAGAGAAAAACTACATACTCTTCGAAATGGTACTCCTGTGGACAGATATCGGCATTGCGAATTTTGTATTGAAACCAGATACAATATCTGTGTTTCATCGTTAATGTGATGGTCGAAGGGTAACAGTAAACCTGCAGTGGTGTATCGGAGTCTCACACTAAGCCCTCAGGGAAGAGCCAAAAAACAGACTCCCCGAAACGTTACTCTCGTCAATATAAATCGTCATTGCGAATCTTATATTGAAACCGGATGCAATTACTGTGTTTCATCGTCAATGTGATGATCGAAGGGTAACAGTAAATCTGCTGTGGTGCATCGGAGTTTAATACTGGGCTCTTCCCTGGGTGCCCAGTGTTAGACTCCGAAGCACCACAGCACGTTTACTGTTACCCTTCGACCATCACATTGACGATGAAACACAGGAATTGAATCCGGATTCAATACAGCCACCAGGGAAGGGCCAAACTACATACTCTTCGAAACGGTACTCCTGTGGACAGAAATCGGCATTGCGAATTTTGTATTGAAACGGGATGCAATTTCTGTGTTTCATCGTCAATGTGATGGTCGAAGGGTAACAGTAAACCTGCTGTGGTGCATCGGGCTCACACACTGAGCCCCCAGGGAAGTGCCAAAAACAGCCTCCCCGAAACGTTACTCTCGCCAATATTAATCGGCATTGCGAATTATGTACTGAAATCGGATGCAATTTATGTGGTTCATCGTCGATGTGATGGTGAAGGGTAACAGTAAACCTGCTGTGGTGCATCGGAGTTTCACACTGACCCCCAGGGAAGCGCCAAAAAACAGACTCCCCGAAACGTTACTCTCGTCAATATAAATCGGCATTGCGAATTTTTTTTTGAAACCGGATGCAATTTCTGTGTTTCATCGTCAATGTGATGGTCGAAGGGTTACAGTAAAATAGCTGTTGTGCATCGGAGTCTCACACTGAGACCCCAAAGAAGAGCCAAAGAACAGACTCACTGAAATGTTACTCTAAAATCGGCATTGCGAATTTTGTGTTGAAACCGCATGCAATATCTGTGTTTCATCGTCAATGTGATGGTCGAAGGGTAACAGTAAAGCTGCTGTGGTGCATCGGAGTCTCACACTGAGCCCCCAGGGAAGAGACAAAAAACAGACTCCCCTAAACGTTACTCTCGTCAATATAAATCAGCATTGCGAATTTTGTATTGAAACCGGATGCAATTCCTGTGTATCATCGTCAATGTGATGGTCGAAGGGTAACAGTAAACCTGCTGTGGTGTATCGGAGCCTAACACTCGGCCCCCAGGGAAGAGAAAAGCTACATACTCTTCGAAACGGTACTCCTGTGGACAGATATCGGCATTGCGAGTTTTGTATTGAAACCGGTGCCAATTCCTGTGTTTCATCGTCAATGTGATGGTCGAAGGGTAACAGTAAACCTGCTGTGGTGCTCGGAGTCTAACACGGGGAACCCAGGGAAGAGCCAAACTACATACTCTTCGAAACGGTACTCCTATGGACAGAAATCGGCATTGCGAATTTTGTATTGAAACCGGATGCAATTTCTGTGTTTCGTCGTCAATGTGATAGTCGAAGGGTAACAGTAAACCTGCTGTGGTGCATCGGGGTCTAACACTGGGCCCCCAGGGAAGAACCAAATTACATACTCTTCGAAATGGTACTCCTGTGGGCAAAAATCGGCATTGCGAATTTTGTATTGAATCCGGATGCTATTTCTGTGTTTCGTCGACAATGTGATCGTCGAAGGGTAACAGTAAACCTGCTGTGGTGCATCGGGCTCTCACACTGAGCCCCCAGGGAAGAGCCAAAAAACAGACTCCCCGAAACGTTACTCTCTACAAAATAAATCGGCATTGCGAATTTTGTATTGAAACCGGATGCAATTTCTGTGTTTCATCGTCAATGTGATGGTCGGAGGGTAACAGTAAACCTGCTGTGGTGCATCGGAGTCTCACACTGAAGCCCCAGGAGGAGCCATGAAACAGACTCAGACTCCCCGAAACGTTACTCTCGTCAATATAAATCGGAATTGCGAATTTTGTATTGAATCCGGATGCAAATTCCTGTGTTTCATCGTCAATGTGATGGTCGAAGGGTAACAGTGAACCTGCTGTGGTGCATCGGAGTCTAACACTGGGCCCCCAGGGAAGAGCCAAACTACATACTCTTCGAACCGCTACTCCTGTGGACAAAATCGGCATTGCGAATTTTGTATTGAAACCGGATACAATATCTTTGTTTCATCGTTAATGTGATGGTCGAAGGGTAACAGTAAACCTGCAGTGGTGTATCGGAGTCTCACACTAAGCCCTCAGGGAAGAGCCAAAATTAGACTCCCCGAAACGTTACTCTCGTCAATATAAATCGTCATTGCGAATTTTATATTGAACCCGGATGCAATTTCTGTGTTTCATCGTCAATGTGATATTCGAAGGGTATCTGTAAACCTGCTGTGATGCATCGGAGTCTAACACTGGGTCCCCAGGCAAGAGCCAAACTACATACTCTTCCAAACGGTACTCCTGTGGACAGAAATCGACATTGCGAATTTTGTATTGAAACCGGAGGCAATTTCTGTGTTTCATCGTCAACGTGATGGTCGGTGGGTAACAGTAAACCTGCTGTGGTGCATCGGAGTCTCACACTGAGCCCCCTGGGAGGAGCCAAAAAACAGACTCCCCGAAACGTTACTCTCGTCAATATAAATCAGCATTGCGAATTTTGTATTGATACCGGATCCAATATCTGTGTTTCATCGTCAATGTAATGGTCGAAGGGTAACAGTGAACCTGCTGTGGTGCATTGGGAGTCTCACTCTGAGCCCCCAGGGAAGAGCCAAATAACAGACTCCCCGAAACGTTACTCTCGTCAATATAAATCGGCATTGCGAATTTTGTATTCAAACTGGATGGCAATTTCTGTGTTTCATCGTCAATGTGACGGTCGAAGGGTAACAGTAAACCTGCTGCGGTGATCGGAGTCTCACACTGGACCCCCAGGGAAGAGACAAACTACATACTCTTCGAAACATTACTGCTGTGGACGGAAATCGGCATTGCGAATTTTGTATTGAAACCGGATGCAATTTGTGTGTTTCATCGTCAATGTGATGGTCGAAGGGTAACAGTAAACCTGCTGTGGTGCATCGGAGTCTCACACTGAGCCCCCAGGGAAGAGCCTAAACAGGCTCCCCGAAACGTTACTCTCGTCAATATAAATCGGCATTGCGAATTTTGTATTCAAACCGTATGCAATTTAGGTGTTTCATCGTCAATGTGATGGTCGGTAGGTAACAGTAAACCTGCTGTGGTGCATCGGAGTGTAACACTGGGCCTCCAGGCAAGAGCCAAACTACATACTCTTCGAAACGGTACTCCTGTGGACAGAAATCGGCATTGCTAATTTTGTATTGAAACCGCATGCAATTTCTGTGTTTCATCGTCAATGTGATGGTCGAAGGGTAACAGTAAACCTGCTGTGGTGCATCGGGATCTCACACTGAGCCCCCAGGGAAGAGCCAAACTACATACTCTTCGAAACGCTACTCCTGTGGACAAAATCGGCATTGCGAATTTTGTATTGAAACCGGATACAATATCTGTGTTTCATCGTTAATGTGATGGTCGAAGGGTAACAGTAAACCTGCAGTGGTGTATCGGAGTCTCACACTAAGCCCTCAGGGAAGAGTCAAAAAACAGACTCCCCGAAACGTTACTCTCGTCAATATAAATCGTCATTGCGAATTTTATATTGAACCCGGATGCAATTTCTGTGTTTCATCGTCAATGTGATATTCGAAGGGTAACTGTAAACCTGCTGTGATGCATCGGAGTCTAACACTGGACCCCCGGTCAAGAGCCAAACTACTTACTCTTCGAAACGGGACTCCTGTGGACAGAAATCGGCATTGCGAATTTTGTATTGAAACCGGATGCAATTTCTGGGTTTCATCGTCAATGTGATGGTCGAAGGGTAACAGTAAACCTGTTGTGGTGCATCGGGCTCTCACACTGAGCATCCAGGGAAAAGCCAAAGAACAGACCCCCCGAAACGTTACTCTCGTCAATATAAACCGGCATTGCGAATTTTGTATTGAAACCGGATGCAAATACTGTGTTTCATCGTCAATGTGATGGTCGAAGGGTAACAGTAAACCTGCTGTGGTGCATCGGAGTTTAATACTGGGCTCTTCCCTGGGTGTTTCATCGTCAGTGTGATGGTCGAAGGGTAACAGTAAACCTGCTGTGGTGCATCGGAGTCTCACACTGAGCCCCCAGGGAAGAGCCTAAACAGGCTCCCCGAAACGTTACTCTCGTCAATATAAATCGGCATTGCGAATTTTGTATTCAAACCATATGCAATTTAGGTGTTTCATCGTCAATGTGATGGTCGGTAGGTAACAGTAAACCTGCTGTGGTGCATCGGAGTGTAACACTGGGCCTCCAGGCAAGAGCCAAACTACATACTCTTCGAAACGGGACTCCTGTGGACAGAAATCGGCATTGCGAATTTTGTATTGAAACGGGATGCAATTTCTGTGTTTCATCGTCAATGTGATGGTCGAAGGGTAACAGTAAACCTGCTGTGGTGCATCGGGCTCACACACTGAGCCCCCAGGGAAGAGCCAAAAAACAGACTCCCCGAAACGTTACTCTCGTCAATATAAATCGGCATTGCGAATTATGTACTGAAATCGGATGCAATTTATGTGTTTCATCGTCGATGTGATGGTGAAGGGTAACAGTAAACCTGCTGTGGTGCATCGGAGTTTCACACTGACCCCCAGGGAAGCGCCAAAAAGCAGACTACCCGAAACGTTACTCTCGTCAATATAAATCGGCATTGCGAATTTTGATTTGAAACCGGATGCAATTTCTGTGTTTCATCGTCAATGTGATGGTCGAAGGGTTACAGTAAAATAGCTGTTGTGCATCGGAGTCTCACACTGAGCCCCCAAAGAAGAGCCAAAGAACAGACTCACTGAAATGTTACTCTAAAATCGGCATTGCGAATATTGTGTTGAAACCGCATGCAATATCTGTGTTTCATCGTCAATGTGATGGTCGAAGGGTAACAGTAAACCTGCTGTGGTGCATCGGAGTCTCACACTGAGCCCCCAGGGAAGAGCCTAAACAGGCTCCCCGAAACGTTACTCTCGTCAATATAAATCGGCATTGCGAATTTTGTATTCAAACCGTATGCAATTTAGGTGTTTCATCGTCAATGTGATGGTCGGTAGGTAACAGTAAACCTAATGTGGTGCATCGGAGTGTAACACTGGGCCTCCAGGCAAGAGCCAAACTACATACTCTTCGAAACGGTACTCATGTGGACAGAAATCGGCATTGCGAATTTTGTATTGAAACCGCATGCAATTTCTGTGTTTCATCGTCAATGTGATGGTCGAAGGGTAACAGTAAACCTGCTGTGGTGCATCGGGATCTCACACTGAGCCCCCAGGGAAGAGCCAAAAAACAAACTCCCCGAAACATTACTCTCTACAATATAAAGCGGCATTGCGAATTTTGTATTGAAACCGGTTGCAATTTCTGTGTTTCATCGTCAATGTGATGGTCGGAGGGTAACAGTAAACCTGCTGTGGTGCATCGGAGTCTAACACTGGGCCCCCAGGGAAGAGCCAAACTACATTCTCTTCGAAACGCTACTCCTGTGGACAAAATCGGCATTGCGAATTTTGTATTGAAACCGGATACAATATCTGTGTTTCATCGTTAATGTGATGGTCGAAGGGTAACAGTAAACCTGCAGTGGTGTATCGGAGTCTCACACTAAGCCCTCAGGGAAGAGTCAAAAAACAGACTCCCCGAAACGTTACTCTCGTCAATATAAATCGTCATTGCGAATTTCATATTGAACCCGGATGCAATTTCTGTGTTTCATCGTCAATGTGATATTCGAAGGGTAACTGTAAACCTGCTGTGATGCATCGGAGTCTAACACTGGACCCCCGGTCAAGAGCCAAACTACTTACTCTTCGAAACGGGACTCCTGTGGACAGAAATCGGCATTGCGAATTTTGTATTGAAACCGGATGCAATTTCTGGGTTTCATCGTCAATGTGATGGTCGAAGGGTAACAGTAAACCTGTTGTGGTGCATCGGGCTCTCACACTGAGCATCCAGGGAAGAGCCAAAGAACAGACCCCCCGAAACGTTACTCTCGTCAATATAAACCGGCATTGCGAATTTTGTATTGAAACCGGATGCAAATACTGTGTTTCATCGTCAATGTGATGGTCGAAGGGTAACAGTAAACCTGCTGTGGTGCATCGGAGTTTAATACTGGGCTCTTCCCTGGGTGTTTCATCGTCAATGTGATGGTCGAAGGGTAACAGTAAACCTGCTGTGGTGCATCGGAGTCTCACACTGAGCCCCCAGGGAAGAGCCTAAACAGGCTCCCCGAAACGTTACTCTCGTCAATATAAATCGGCATTGCGAATTTTGTATTCAAACCGTATGCAATTTAGGTGTTTCATCGTCAATGTGATGGTCGGTAGGTAACAGTAAACCTGCTGTGGTGCATCGGAGTGTAACACTGGGCCTCCAGGCAAGAGCCAAACTACATACTCTTCGAAACGGGACTCCTGTGGACAGAAATCGGCATTGCGAATTTTGTATTGAAACGGGATGCAATTTCTGTGTTTCATCGTTAATGTGATGGTCGAAGGGTAACAGTAAACCTGCTGTGGTGCATCGGGCTCACACACTGAGCCCCCAGGGAAGAGCCAAAAAACAGACTCCCCGAAACGTTACTCTCGTCAATATAAATCGGCATTGCGAATTATGTACTGAAATCGGATGCAATTTATGTGTTTCATCGTCGATGTGATGGTGAAGGGTAACAGTAAACCTGCTGTGGTGCATCGGAGTTTCACACTGACCCCCAGGGAAGCGCCAAAAAGCAGACTCCCCGAAACGTTACTCTCGTCAATATAAATCGGCATTGCGAATTTTGATTTGAAACCGGATGCAATTTCTGTGTTTCATCGTCAATGTGATGGTCGAAGGGTTACAGTAAAATAGCTGTTGTGCATCGGAGTCTCACACTGAGCCCCCAGGGAAGAGCCAAAAAACAGACTCCCCTAAACGTTACTCACGTCAATATAAATCAGCATTGCGAATTTTGTATTGAAACCGGATGCAATTCCTGTGTATCATCGTCAATGTGATGGTCGAAGGGTAACAGTAAAGCTGCTGTGGTGCATCGGAGCCTAACACTCGGCCCCCAGGGAAGAGAAAAGCTACATACTCTTCGAAACGGTACTCCTGTGGACAGATATTGGCATTGCGAATTTTGTATTGAAACCGGGTGCAATTCCTGTGTTTCATCGTCAATGTGATGGTCGAAGGGTAACAGTAAATCTGCTGTGGTGCTCGGAGTCTAACACTGGGAACCCAGGGAAGAGCCAAACTACATACTCTTCGAAACGGTACTCCTATGGACAGAAATCGGCATTGCGAATTTTGTATTGAAACCGGATGCAATTTCTGTGTTTCGTCGTCAATGTGATGGTCGAAGGGTAACAGTAAACCTGCTGTGGTGCATCGGGGTCTAACACTGGGCCCCCAGGGAAGAACCAAATTACATACTCTTCGAAATGGTACTCCTGTGGGCAGAAATCGGCATTGCGAATTTTGTATTGAATCCGGATGCTATTTCTGTGTTTCGTCGTCAATGTGATCGTCGAAGGGTAACAGTAAACCTGCTGTGGTGCATCGGGCTCTCACACTGAGCCCCCAGGGAAGAGCCAAAAAACAGACTCCCCGAAACGTTACTCTCGTCAATATAAATCGGAATTGCGAATTTTGTATTGAATCCGGATGCAATTCCTGTGTTTCATCGTCAATGTGATGGTCGAAGGGTAACAGTACGCCTGCTGTGGTGCATCGGGATCTCACACTGTGCCCCCAGGGAAGAGCCAAAAAACAGACTTCCCGAAACGTTATTCTCTACAATATAAATCGGCATTGCGAATTTTGTATTGAAACCGGATGCAATTTCTGTGTTTCATCGTCAATGTGATGGTCGGTGGGTAACAGTAAACCTGCTGTGGTGCATCGGAGTCTCACACTGAGCCCCCTGGGAAGAGCCAAAAAACAGACTCCCCGAAACGTTACTCTCGTCAATATAAATCAGCATTGCGAATTTTGTATTGATACCGGATCCAATATCTGTGTTTCATCGTCAATGTAATGGTCGAAGGGTAACAGTGAACCTGCTGTGGTGCACTGGGAGTCTCACTCTGAGCCCCCAGGGAAGAGCCAAATAACAGACTCCCCGAAACGTTACTCTCGTCAATATAAATCGGCATTGCGAATTTTGTATTCAAACTGGATGGCAATTTCTGTGTTTCATCGTCAATGTGACGGTCGAAGGGTAACAGTAAACCTGCTGTGGTGCATCGGAGTCTCACACTGAGCCCCCAGGGAAGAGCCTAAACAGGCTCCCCGAAACGTTACTCTCGTCAATATAAATCAGCATTGCGAATTTTGTATTGATACCGGATCCAATATCTGTGTTTCATCGTCAATGTAATGGTCGAAGGGTAACAGTGAACCTGCTGTGGTGCATTGGGAGTCTCACTCTGAGCCCCCAGGGAAGAGCCAAATAACAGACTCCCCGAAACGTTACTCTCGTCAATATAAATCGGCATTGCGAATTTTGTATTCAAACTGGATGGCAATTTCTGTGTTTCATCGTCAATGTGACGGTCGAAGGGAACAGTAAACCTGCTGCGGTGATCGGAGTCTCACACTGGACCCCCAGGGAAGAGACAAACTACATACTCTTCGAAACATTACTGCTGTGGACGGAAATCGGCATTGCGAATTTTGTATTGAAACCGGATGCAATTTGTGTGTTTCATCGTCAATGTGATGGTCGAAGGGTAACAGTAAACCTGCTGTGGTGCATCGGAGTCTCACACTGAGCCCCCAGGGAAGAGCCTAAACAGGCTCCCCGAAACGTTACTCTCGTCAATATAAATCGGCATTGCGAATTTTGTATTCAAACCGTATGCAATTTAGGTGTTTCATCGTCAATGTGATGGTCGGTAGGTAACAGTAAACCTGCTGTGGTGCATCGGAGTGTAACACTGGGCCTCCAGGCAAGAGCCAAACTACATACTCTTCGAAACGGTACTCCTGTGGACAGAAATCGGCATTGCGAATTTTGTATTGAAACCGCATGCAATTTCTGTGTTTCATCGTCAATGTGATGGTCGAAGGGTAACAGTAAACCTGCTGTGGTGCATCGGGATCTCACACTGAGCCCCCAGGGAAGAGCCAAACTACATACTCTTCGAAACGCTACTCCTGTGGACAAAATCGGCATTGCGAATTTTGTATTGAAACCGGATACAATATCTGTGTTTCATCGTTAATGTGATGGTCGAAGGGTAACAGTAAACCTGCAGTGGTGTATCGGAGTCTCACACTAAGCCCTCAGGGAAGAGTCAAAAAACAGACTCCCCGAAACGTTACTCTCGTCAATATAAATCGTCATTGCGAATTTTATATTGAACCCGGATGCAATTTCTGTGTTTCATCGTCAATGTGATATTCGAAGGGTAACTGTAAACCTGCTGTGATGCATCGGAGTCTAACACTGGACCCCCGGTCAAGAGCCAAACTACTTACTCTTCGAAACGGGACTCCTGTGGACAGAAATCGGCATTGCGAATTTTGTATTGAAACCGGATGCAATTTCTGGGTTTCATCGTCAATGTGATGGTCGAAGGGTAACAGTAAACCTGTTGTGGTGCATCGGGCTCTCACACTGAGCATCCAGGGAAAAGCCAAAGAACAGACCCCCCGAAACGTTACTCTCGTCAATATAAACCGGCATTGCGAATTTTGTATTGAAACCGGATGCAAATACTGTGTTTCATCGTCAATGTGATGGTCGAAGGGTAACAGTAAACCTGCTGTGGTGCATCGGAGTTTAATACTGGGCTCTTCCCTGGGTGTTTCATCGTCAGTGTGATGGTCGAAGGGTAACAGTAAACCTGCTGTGGTGCATCGGAGTCTCACACTGAGCCCCCAGGGAAGAGCCTAAACAGGCTCCCCGAAACGTTACTCTCGTCAATATAAATCGGCATTGCGAATTTTGTATTCAAACCGTATGCAATTTAGGTGTTTCATTGTCAATGTGATGGTCGGTAGGTAACAGTAAACCTGCTGTGGTGCATCGGAGTGTAACACTGGGCCTCCAGGCAAGAGCCAAACTACATACTCTTCGAAACGGGACTCCTGTGGACAGAAATCGGCATTGCGAATTTTGTATTGAAACGGGATGCAATTTCTGTGTTTCATCGTCAATGTGATGGTCGAAGGGTAACAGTAAACCTGCTGTGGTGCATCGGGCTCACACACTGAGCCCCCAGGGAAGAGCCAAAAAACAGACTCCCCGAAACGTTACTCTCGTCAATATAAATCGGCATTGCGAATTATGTACTGAAATCGGATGCAATTTATGTGTTTCATCGTCGATGTGATGGTGAAGGGTAACAGTAAACCTGCTGTGGTGCATCGGAGTTTCACACTGACCCTCAGGGAAGCGCCAAAAAGCAGACTCCCCGAAACGTTACTCTCGTCAATATAAATCGGCATTGCGAATTTTGATTTGAAACCGGATGCAATTTCTGTGTTTCATCGTCAATGTGATGGTCGAAGGGTTACAGTAAAATAGCTGTTGTGCATCGGAGTCTCACACTGAGCCCCCAAAGAAGAGCCAAAGAACAGACTCACTGAAATGTTACTCTAAAATCGGCATTGCGAATATTGTGTTGAAACCGCATGCAATATCTGTGTTTCATCGTCAATGTGATGGTCGAAGGGTAACAGTAAACCTGCTGTGGTGCATCGGAGTCTCACACTGAGCCCCCAGGGAAGAGCCTAAACAGGCTCCCCGAAACGTTACTCTCGTCAATATAAATCGGCATTGCGAATTTTGTATTCAAACCGTATGCAATTTAGGTGTTTCATCGTCAATGTGATGGTCGGTAGGTAACAGTAAACCTGCTGTGGTGCATCGGAGTGTAACACTGGGCCTCCAGGCAAGAGCCAAACTACATACTCTTCGAAACGGTACTCATGTGGACAGAAATCGGCATTGCGAATTTTGTATTGAAACCGCATGCAATTTCTGTGTTTCATCGTCAATGTGATGGTCGAAGGGTAACAGTAAACCTGCTGTGGTGCATCGGGATCTCACACTGAGCCCCCAGGGAAGAGCCAAAAAACAAACTCCCCGAAACATTACTCTCTACAATATAAAGCGGCATTGCGAATTTTGTATTGAAACCGGTTGCAATTTCTGTGTTTCATCGTCAATGTGATGGTCGGAGGGTAACAGTAAACCTGCTGTGGTGCATCGGAGTCTAACACTGGGCCCCCAGGGAAGAGCCAAACTACATTCTCTTCGAATTGCTACTCCTGTGGACAAAATCGGCATTGCGAATTTTGTATTGAAACCGGATACAATATCTGTGTTTCATCGTTAATGTGATGGTCGAAGGGTAACAGTAAACCTGCAGTGGTGTATCGGAGTCTCACACTAAGCCCTCAGGGAAGAGTCAAAAAACAGACTCCCCGAAACGTTACTCTCGTCAATATAAATCGTCATTGCGAATTTCATATTGAACCCGGATGCAATTTCTGTGTTTCATCGTCAATGTGATATTCGAAGGGTAACTGTAAACCTGCTGTGATGCATCGGAGTCTAACACTGGACCCCCGGTCAAGAGCCAAACTACTTACTCTTCGAAACGGGACTCCTGTGGACAGAAATCGGCATTGCGAATTTTGTATTGAAACCGAATGCAATTTCTGGGTTTCATCGTCAATGTGATGGTCGAAGGGTAACAGTAAACCTGTTGTGGTGCATCGGGCTCTCACACTGAGCATCCAGGGAAGAGCCAAAGAACAGACCCCCCGAAACGTTACTCTCGTCAATATAAACCGGCATTGCGAATTTTGTATTGAAACCGGATGCAAATACTGTGTTTCATCGTCAATGTGATGGTCGAAGGGTAACAGTAAACCTGCTGTGGTGCATCGGAGTTTAATACTGGGCTCTTCCCTGGGTGTTTCATCGTCAATGTGATGGTCGAAGGGTAACAGTAAACCTGCTGTGGTGCATCGGAGTCTCACACTGAGCCCCCAGGGAAGAGCCTAAACAGGCTCCCCGAAACGTTACTCTCGTCAATATAAATCGGCATTGCGAATTTTGTATTCAAACCGTATGCAATTTAGGTGTTTCATCGTCAATGTGATGGTCGGTAGGTAACAGTAAACCTGCTGTGGTGCATCGGAGTGTAACACTGGGCCTCCAGGCAAGAGCCAAACTACATACTCTTCGAAACGGGACTCCTGTGGACAGAAATCGGCATTGCGAATTTTGTATTGAAACGGGATGCAATTTCTGTGTTTCATCGTTAATGTGATGGTCGAAGGGTAACAGTAAACCTGCTGTGGTGCATCGGGCTCACACACTGAGCCCCCAGGGAAGAGCCAAAAAACAGACTCCCCGAAACGTTACTCTCGTCAATATAAATCGGCATTGCGAATTATGTACTGAAATCGGATGCAATTTATGTGTTTCATCGTCGATGTGATGGTGAAGGGTAACAGTAAACCTGCTGTGGTGCATCGGAGTTTCACACTGACCCCCAGGGAAGCGCCAAAAAGCAGACTCCCCGAAACGTTACTCTCGTCAATATAAATCGGCATTGCGAATTTTGATTTGAAACCGGATGCAATTTCTGTGTTTCATCGTCAATGTGATGGTCGAAGGGTTACAGTAAAATAGCTGTTGTGCATCGGAGTCTCACACTGAGCCCCCAGGGAAGAGCCAAAAAACAGACTCCCCTAAACGTTACTCACGTCAATATAAATCAGCATTGCGAATTTTGTATTGAAACCGGATGCAATTCCTGTGTATCATCGTCAATGTGATGGTCGAAGGGTAACAGTAAAGCTGCTGTGGTGCATCGGAGCCTAACACTCGGCCCCCAGGGAAGAGAAAAGCTACATACTCTTCGAAACGGTACTCCTGTGGACAGATATTGGCATTGCGAATTTTGTATTGAAACCGGGTGCAATTCCTGTGTTTCATCGTCAATGTGATGGTCGAAGGGTAACAGTAAACCTGCTGTGGTGCATCGGGGTCTAACACGGGGCCCCCAGGGAAGAACCAAATTACATACTCTTCGAAATGGTACTCCTGTGGGCAGAAATCGGCATTGCGAATTTTGTATTGAATCCGGATGCTATTTCTGTGTTTCGTCGTCAATGTGATCGTCGAAGGGTAACAGTAAACCTGCTGTGGTGCATCGGGCTCTCACACTGAGCCCCCAGGGAAGAGCCAAAAAACAGACTCCCCGAAACGTTACTCTCTACAATATAAATCGGCATTGCGAATTTTGTATTGAAACCGGATGCAATTTCTGTGTTTCATCGTCAATGTGATGGTCGGAGGGTAACAGTAAACCTGCTGTGGTGCATCGGAGTCTCACACTGAACCCCGAGGAGGAGCCATAAAACAGACTCCCCGAAACGTTACTCTCGTCAATATAAATCGGAATTGCGAATTTTGTATTGAATCCGGATGCAATTCCTGTGTTTCATCGTCAATGTGATGGTCGAAGGGTAACAGTACGCCTGCTGTGGTGCATCGGGATCTCACACTGTGCCCCCAGGGAAGAGCCAAAAAACAGACTTCCCGAAACGTTATTCTCTACAATATAAATCGGCATTGCGAATTTTGTATTGAAACCGGATGCAATTTCTGTGTTTCATCGTCAATGTGATGGTCGGTGGGTAACAGTAAACCTGCTGTGGTGCATCGGAGTCTCACACTGAGCCCCCAGGGAAGAGCCTAAACAGGCTCCCCGAAACGTTACTCTCGTCAATATAAATCAGCATTGCGAATTTTGTATTGATACCGGATCCAATATCTGTGTTTCATCGTCAAGTAATGGTCGAAGGGTAACAGTGAACCTGCTGTGGTGCATTGGGAGTCTCACTCTGAACCCCCATGGAAGAGCCAAATAACAGACTCCCCGAAACGTTACTCTCGTCAGTATAAATCGGCATTGCGAATTTTGTATTCAAACTGGATGGCAATTTCTGTGTTTCATCGTAAATGTGACGGTCGAAGGGTAACAGTAAACCTGCTGCGGTGATCGGAGTCTCACACTGGGCCCCCAGGGAAGAGCCAAACTACATACTCTTCGAAACGGTACTCCTGTGGATAGAAATCGGCATTGCGAATTTTGTATTGAAACCGGATGCAATTTCTGTGTTTCAACGTCAATGTGATGGTCGAAGGGTAACAGTAAACCTGCTGTGGTGCATCGGGATCTCACACTGAGCCCCCAGGGAAGAGCCAAAAAACAAAGTCCCCGAAACGTTACTCTCTACAATATAAAGCGGCATTGCGAATTTTGTATTGAAACCGGACGCAATTTCTGTGTTTCATCGTCAATGTGATGGTCGGAGGGTAACAGTAAACCTGCTGTGGTGCATCGGAATCTCACACTGAGCCCCTAGGGAGGAGCCATAAAACAGACTCACCGAAACACTAATCTCGTCAATATAAATCGGAATTGCGAATTTTGTATTGAATCCGGATGCAATTCCTGTGTTTCATCGTCAATGTGATGGTCGAAGGGTAACAGTAAACCTGCTGTGGTGCATCGGAGTCTAACACTGGACCCCCGGTCAAGAGCCAAACTACTTACTCTTCGAAACGGTACTCCTATTGACAGAAATCGGCATTGCGAATTTTGTATTGAAACCTGATGCCATTTCTGAGTTTCATCGTCAATGTGATGGTCGAAGGGTAACAGTAAACCTGCTGTGGTGCATCGGAGTCTAACACTGGGTCCCCAGGCAAGAGCCAAACTACACTCCTGGAAATGGAAAAAAGAACACATTGACACCGGTGTGTCAGACCCACCATACTTGCTCCGGACACTGCGAGAGGGCTGTACAAGCAATGATCACACGCACAGCACAGCGGACACACCAGGAACCGCGGTGTTGGCCGTCGAATGGCGCTAGCTGCGCAGCATTTGTGCACCGCCGCCGTCAGTGTCAGCCAGTTTGCCGTGGCAAACGGAGCTCCATCGCAGTCTTTAACACTGGTAGCATGCCGCGACAGAGTGGACGTGAACCGCATGTGCAGTTGACGGACTTTGAGCGAGGGCGTATAGTGGGCATGCGGGAGGCCGGGTGGACGTACTGCCGAATTGCTCAACACGTGGGACGTGAGGTCTCCACAGTACATCGATGTTGTCGCCAGTGGTCGGCGGAAGGTGCACGTGCCCGTCGACCTGGGACCGGACCGCAGCGACGCACGGATGCACGCCAAGACTGTAGGATCCTACGCAGTGCCGTAGGGGACCGCACCGCCACTTCCAAGCAAATTAGGGACACTGTTGCTCCTGGGGTATCGGCGAGGACCATTCGCAACCGTCTCCATGAAGCTGGGCTACGGTCCCGCACACCATTAGGCCGTCTTCCGCTCACGCCCCAACATCGTGCAGCCCGCCTCCAGTGGTGTCGCGACAGGCGTGAATGGAGGGGACGAATGGAGACGTGTCGTCTTCAGCGATGAGAGTCGCTTCTGCCTTGGTGCCAATGATGGTCGTATGCGTGTTTGGCGCCGTGCAGGTGAGCGCCACAATCAGGACTGCATACGACCGAGGCACACAGGGCCAACACCCGGCATCATGGTGTGGGGAGCGATCTCCTACACTGGCCGTACACCACTGGTGATCGTCGAGGGGACACTGAATAGTGCACGGCACATCCAAACCGTCGTCGAACCCATCGTTCTACCATTCCTAGACTGGCAAGGGAACTTGCTGTTCCAACAGGACAATGCACGTCCGCATGTATCCCGTGCCACCCAACGTGCTCTAGAAGGTGTAAGTCAACTACCCTGGCCAGCAAGATCTCCGGATCTGTCCCCCATTGAGCATGTTTCGGACTGGATGAAGCGTCGTCTCACGCGGTCTGCACGTCCAGCAAGAACGCTGGTCCAACTGAGGCGCCAGGTGGAAATGGCATGGCAAGCCGTTCCACAGGACTACATCCAGCATCTCTACGATCGTCTCCATGGGAGAATAGCAGCCTGCATTGCTGCGAAAGGTGCATATACACTGTACTAGTGCCGACATTGTGCAACCTGTTGCCTGTGTCTGTGTGCCTGTGGTTCTGTCAGTGTGATCATGTGATGTATTTGACCCCAGGAATGTGTCAATAAAGTTTCCCCTTCCTGGGACAATGAATTCACGGTGTTCTTATTTCAATTTTCAGGAGTGTACATACTCTTCCAAACGGTACTCCTGTGGACAGAAATCGGCATTGCGAATTTTGTATTGAAACCGGATGCAATTTCTGTGTTTCATCGTCAATGTGATGGTCGAAGGGTAACAGTAAGCCTGCTGTGGTGCATCGGGATCTCACACTGTGCCCCCAGGGAAGAGCCAAAAAACAGACTTCCCGAAACGTTACTCTCTACAATATAAATCAGCATTGCGAATTTTGTTTTGAAACTGGATGCAATTTCTGTGTTTCATCGTCAATGTGATGGTCGGTGGGTAACAGTAAACCTGCTGTGGTGCATCGGAGTCTCACACTGAGCCCCCAGGGAAGAGCCAATAAACAGACTCCCCGAGACGTTACTCTCGTCAATATAAATCAGCATTGCGAATTTTGTATTGAAACCGGATCCAATATCTGTGTTTCATCGTCAATGTAATGGTCGAAGGGTAACAGTGAACCTGCTGTGATGCATTGGGAGTCTCACTCTGAGCCCCCAGGGAAGAGCCAAATAACAGACTCCCCGAAACGTTACTCTCGTCAATATAAATCGGCATTGCGAATTTTGTATTCAAACTGGATGGCAATTTCTGTGTTTCATCGTCAATGTGACGGTCGAAGGGTAACAGTAAACCTGCTGCGGTGATCGGAGTCTCACACTGGACCCCCAGGGAAGAGACAAACTACATACTCTTCGAAACATTACTGCTGTGGACGGAAATCGGCATTGCGAATTTTGTATTGAAACCGGATGCAATTTGTGTGTTTCATCGTCAATGTGATGGTCGAAGGGTAACAGTAAACCTGCTGTGGTGCATCGGAGTCTCACACTGAGCCCCCAGGGAAGAGCCTAAACAGGCTCCCCGAAACGTTACTCTCGTCAATATAAATCGGATTTACGAATTTTGTATTCAAACCGTATGCAATTTAGGTGTTTCATCGTCAATGTGATGGTCGAAGGGTAACAGTAAACTTGCTGTAGTGTATCGGAGTCTCACACTGTGCCCCCACGGAAGAGCCAAAAAACAGACTCCCCGAAACGTTAATCTCGTCAATTGAAATCGGAATTGAGAATTTTGTATTGAAACCGGATGCAATTTCTGTGTTTCATCGTCAATGTGATGATCGAAGGGTAACAGTAAACCTGCTGTGGTGCAACTGAGTCTCACACTGAGCCCCCAGGGAAGAGCCAAACTACATACTCTTCGAAACGGTACTCCTGTGGACAGAAATCGGCATTGCGAATTTTGTTTTGAAACCGGATGCAATTTCTGAGTTTCATCGTCAATGTGATGGTCGAAGGGTAACAGTAAACCTGCTGTGGTGCATCGGAGTGTAACACTGGGCCTCCAGGCAAGAGCCAAACTACATACTCTTCGAAACGGTACTCCTGTGGACAGAAATCGGCATTGCGAATTTTGTATTGAAACCGGATGCAATTTTTGTGTTTCATCGTCAATGTGATGGTCGAAGGGTGACAGTAAACCTGCTGTGGTGCATCGGAGTCTAACACTGGGCCCCAAGGGAAGAGCCAAACTACATACTCTTCGAAACGGTACTCCTGTGGACAGAAATCGGCATTGCGAATTTTTGTATTGAAACCGGATGCAATTTCTGTGTTTCATCGTCAATGTGATGGTCGAAGGGTAACAGTAAACCTGCTGTGGTGCATCGGGATCTCACACTGAGCCCCCAGGGAAGAGCCAAAAAACAAACTCCCCGAAACGTTACTCTCTACAATATAAAGCGGCATTGCGAATTTTGTATTGAAACCGGATGCAAATTCTGGGTTTCATCGTCAATGTGATGGTCGGAGGGTAACAGTAAACCTGCTGTGGTGCATCGGCGTCTCACACTGAGGCCCCAGAGAAGAGCCAAAAAACAGACTCCCTGAAACGTTACTCTCGTCAATATAGATCGGCATTGCGAATTTTGTGTTGAAACCGGAAGCAATTTCTGTGTTTCATCGTCAATGTGATGGTCAAAGGGTAACAGTAAACCTGCTGTGGTGCAACGAAGTCTAACACTGAGCCCCCAGGGAAGAGCAAAAAAACAGGCTCCCCAAAACGTTACTCTCGTCAATATAAATCGGCATTGCGAATTTTGTATTCAAACCGGATGCAATTTCTGTGTTTCATCGTCAATGTGATGGTCGAAGGGTAACAGTAAAGTTGCTGTTGTCATCGTAGTCTCAAACTGAGCCCCCAGGGAAGAGCCAAAAAACAGACTCCCTGAAACGTTACTCTCGTCAATATAAATCGGCATTGCGAATTTTGTGTTGAAACCGGAAGCAATTTCTGTGTTTCATCGTCAATGTGATGGTCAAAGGGTAACAGTAAACCTGCTGTGGTGCAACGAAGTCTAACACTGAGCCCCCAGGGAAGAGCAAAAAAACAGGCTCCCCAAAACGTTACTCTCGTCAATATAAATCGGCATTGCGAATTTTGTATTCAAACCGGATGCAATTTCTGTGTTTCATCCTCAATGTGATAGTCGAAGGGTAACAGTAAACCTGCTGTGGTGCATCGGAGTCTCACACTGAGCCCCCAGGGAAGAGCCAAAAAACAGACCCCCTGAAACATTACACTCGTCAATATAGAACCGTATTGCGGATTTTGTATTGAAACCGGATGCAATTTCTGCGTTTCATTGTCAAAGTGATGGTCGAAGGGTAACAGTAAATCTGCTGTGGTGCATCGGAGTCTAACACTGGTCCGCCAGGTAAGAGCCAAACTACATACTCTTCGAAACGGTACTCCTGTGGACAGAAATTAGCATTGCGAATTTTGTATTGAAACCGGATGCAATATCTGTGTTTCATCGTCAATGTGATGATCGAAGGGTAACAGTAAACGTGCTGTGGTGATCGGAGTCTCACACTGGACCCCCAGGGAAGAGACGAACTACATACTCTTCGAAACGGTACTGCTGTGGACGGAAATCGGCACTCCGAATTTTGTATTGATACCGGATGCAATTTGTGTGTTTCATCGTCAATGTGATGGTCGAAGGGTAACAGTAAACCTCCTGTGGTGCATCGGAGTCTCACACTGAGTCCCCAGGGAAGAGCCAAAAAACAGACTCCCCAAAACGTTACTCTCGTCAATATAAATCGGCATTGCGAATTTTGTATTCAAACCGGATGCAATTTCTGTGTTTCATCGTCAATGTGATGATCGAAGGGTAACAGTAAACTTGCAGTAGTGCATCGGAGTCTCACACTGAGCCCCCAGGGAAGAGCCAATAAACAGACTCCCCGAAACGTTACTCTCGTCAATATAAATCGGCATTGCGAATTTTGTATTGAAACCGGATGCAATTCCTGTGTTTCATCGTCAATTTGATGGTCGAAGGGTTACAGTTAACCGGCTGTGGTGCATCAGAGTCTCACACTGAGCCCCCAGGGAAGAGCCAAAAACAGACTCCTTGAAACGTAACACTCGTCAATATAAATCGGTATTGCGAATTTTGTATTGAAACCGGATGCAATTTCTGTGTTTCATCGTCAATGTGATGGTCGAAGGGTAACAGCAAACCTGCTGTGGTGCATCGGAGTCTAACACTGGGCGGCCAGGTAGAAGCCAAACTACATACTCTTCGAAACGGTACTCCTGTGGACAGAAATTGGCATTGCGAATTTTGTATTGAAACCGGATGCAATATCTGTGTTTCATCGTCAATGTGATGGTCGAAGGGTAACACTAAACCTGCTGTGGTGATCGGAGTCTCACACTGGACCCCCATGGAAGAGACAAACTACATACTCATCGAAACGGTACTGCAGTGGACGGATATCGGCATTGCGAATTTTGTATTGATACCGGATGATATTTCTGTGTTTCATCGTCAATGTGATGGTCGAAGTGTAACAGTAAACCAGCTGTGGTGCATCGGAGTCTCACACTGAGCCCCCAGGGAAGAGCCAAATAACAGACTCCCCGAAACGTTACTCTCGTCAATATAAATCGGCATTGCGAATTTTGTATTCAAACCAGATGCAATTTCTAAGTTTCATCGTCAATGTGATGGTCGAAGGGTAACATTAAACTTGCAATAGTGCATCGGAGTCTCACACTGAGCCCCCAGGGAAGAGCCAATTAACAGACTCATCGAAACGTTACTCTCGTCAATATAAATCGGCATTGCGAATTTTGTATTGAAACCGGATGAAATTCCTGTGTTTCATCGTCAATTTAATGGTCGAAGGGTAACAGTAAACCTGCTGTGGTGCATTGGAGTCTCACACTGAGCCCCCAGGGAAGAGCCAAAAACAGACTCCCTGAAACGATACACTCGTCAATATAAATCGGCATTGCGAATTTTGTATTGAAACCGGATGCAATTCGTGTGTTTCATCCTCAATGTGATAGTCAAAGGGTAACAGCAAACCTGCTGTGGTGCATCGGAGTCTAAAACTGGGCCGCCAGGTAGAAGCCAAACTACATACTCTTCGCAACGGTACTCCTGTGGACAGAAATTGGCATTGCGAATTTTGTATTGAAACCGGATGCAATTCCTGTGTTTCATCCACAATGTGATGGTCGAAGGGTACCAGTAAACCTGCTGTGGTGCACCGGAGTCTCACACTGAGCCCCCAGGGAAGAGCCAAAAAACAGACTCCATGAAACGTTACACACGTCAATAAAAATCGGCATTGCGAATTTTGTATTCAACGTTACTCTCGTCAATATAAATCGGCATTGCGAATTTTGTATTGAAACCGGATGCAATATCTGTGTTTCATCGTCAATGTGGTGGTCGAAGGGTAACAGTAACCCTGCTGTGGTGCATCGGGGTCTCACACTGAGCCCCTAGGGAAGAGCCAAAAAACAGTCTCCCCGAAACGTTACTCTCGTCAATATAAATCGGCATTGCGAATTTTCTATTGAAACCGGATGCATTTTCTGTGTTTCATCGTCAATGTGATGGTCAAAGGGTAACAGGAAACCTGCTGTGGTGCATCGGAGTCTCACATTGAACCACCAGGGAAGAGCCAAAAAACAGTCTCCCTGAAACGTTACTCTCGTCAATATAAATCGGCATTGCGAATTTTGTATTGAAACCGGATGCAATTTGTTTGTTTCATCGTCAATGTGATGGTCGTAGGGTAACAGTAAACCTGCTGTGGTGCATCGGAGTCTAACACTGGGCCCCCAGGGAATAGAAAAACTATATACTCTTCGAAACGGTACTCCTGTGGACAGATATCGGCATTGCGAATTTTGTATTGAAACCGGATGCAATTTCTGAGTTTCATCGTCAATGTGATGGTCGAAGGGTAACAGTAAACTTGCTGTGGTGCATCGGAGTCTCGCACTGAGGCCCCTGGGAAGAGCCAAAAACAGACTCCTTGAAACGCTACTCTCGTCAATATAAATCGGCATTGCGAATTTTGTACTGAAACCGGATGCAATATCTGTGCTTCATCGTCAATGTGATGGTCGAAGGGTAACAGTAAACTTGCTGTGGTGCATCGTAGTCTCACACTGAGCCCCGAGGGAATTGCCAAAGAACGACTCCCCGAAACGTTACTCTCGTCAATATAAATCGGCATTGCGAATTTTGTATTGAAACCGGATGCAATTTCTGTGTTTCATCGTCAATGTGATGGTCCAAGGGTAACAGTAAACCAATTGTGGTGCATCGGAGACTTACACTGAACCCCCAGGGAAGAGCCTAAAAACAGACTCCCCGAAAAGTTACTCTCGTCAATATAAGTAGTCATTGCGAATTTTGTATCGAAACCGGATGCAATTTCTGTGTTTCGTCGTCAATGTGATGATCGAAGGGTAACAGTAAACCTGCTGTGGTGCATCGGAGTCTCACACTGAGCCTCCAGGGAAGCGTCAAAAAACAGAAACCCCGAAACGTTACTCTAGTAAATATAAATCTGCACTGCGAATTTTGTATTGAAACCGGATGCAATATCTGTGTTTCATCGTCAATATGATGGTCGAAGGGTAACAGTAACCCTGCTGTGGTGCATCGGGGTCTCACACTGAGCCCCTAGGGAAGAGCCAAAAGACAGTCTCCCCGAAACGTTACTCTCGTCAATATAAATCGGCATTGCGAATTTTGTATAGAAACCGGATGCAATTCCTGTGTTTCATCGTCAATGTGATGGTCGACGGGTAACAGTAAACCTGCTGTGGTGCATCGGAATCTCACACTGAGCCCCCAGGGAAGAGCCAAAAAACAGTCTCCCCGAAACGTTACTCTCGTCAATATAAATCGGCATTGCGAATTTTGTATTGAAACCGGATGCAATTTCTGTGTTTCATCGTCAATGTGATGGTCCAAGGGTAACAGTTAACCTGTTGTGGTGCATCGGAGACTTACACTGAACCCCCAGGGAAGAGCCAAAAAACAGGCTCCCCGAAAAGTTACTCTCGTCAATATAAGTAGTCATTGCGAATTTTGTATTGAAACCGGATGCAATTTCTGTGTTTCATCGTCAATGTGATGATCGAAGGGTAACAGTAAACTTGCTGTGGTGCATCGGAGTTTCACACTGAGCCTCCAGGGAAGTGTCAAAGAACAGACACCCCGAAACGTTACTCTCGTCAATATAAATCGGAATTGCGAATTTTGTATTGAAACCGGTTGCAATTCCAGTGTTTCATCGTCAATGTGATGGTCGAAGGGTAACCTAATGTGGTGCATCAGAGTCTAACACTGGGCCGCCAGGTAAGAGCCAAACTACATACTCTTCGAAACGGTACTCCTGTGGACAGAAATTGGCATTGCGAATTTTGTATTGAAACTGGATGCAATTTCTGTGTTTCATCGTCAATGTGATGGTCGAAGGGTAACAGCATACCTGCTGTGGTGCATCGGGGTCTCACACTGAGCCCCCAGGGAAGAGCCAAAAAACAGACTCCCCGAAACGTTACTCTCGTCAATATAAATCAGCATTGCGAATTCTGTACTGAAACCGGATGCAATTTCTGTGCTTCATCGTCAATGTGATGGTCGAAGGGTAACAGCAAACTTGCTGTGGTGCATCGGAAACTCACACTGAGCCCCCAGGGAATTGCCAAAAAACGACTCCCCGAAACGTGTCTCACTTTCAATATATATATCGGCATTGCGAATTTTGTATTGAAACCGGATGCAATTTCTGTGTTTCATCGTCAATGTGATGGTCGAAGGGTAACAGTAAACCTGCTGTGCTGCATCGCAGTCTAACACTGAGCGCTCAGGGAAGAGCCAAAGTACATACTCTTCGAAACGCTACTCCTGTGGACAGAAGCCGGCATTGTGAATTCTGTATTGAATCCGGATGCAATTTCTGTGTATCATCGTCAATGTGATGGTTGACGGGATAGAGTAACCCTACTGTGGTGCATCGGAGTTTAACACTGGACCCCCAGGGAAAAGCCAAAGTACGTATTCTTCTAAACGGTACTCCTGTGGACAAAAATCGGCATTGTGAATTTTGTATTGAATCCGGATGCAATTTCTGTGTTTCATCGTCAATGTGATGGTGTAAGGGATACAGGAAACCTGCTGTGGCGCATTGGAGTCTAACATTGGGCCCCCAGGGAAGAGCCAAAGTACATACTCTTCTAAACGGTACTCCTGTGGACAGAAATCAGCATTGTGAATTTTGTATTGATTCCCGATGCAATTTCTGTGTTTCATCGTCAATGTGATGGTCGAAGGGTTCTAGTAAACCTGCTGTGGTTCATCGGAGTCTACCACTGGGCCCCCAGGGAAGAACCAAAGTACAGACCCTTCGAAACGTTACTCCTGTGAACATAAACCGCCATTTTGAATTTTGTATTGTTTCTCGAAGCAATTTCTGTGTTACATCGTCAATGTGATGGTCGAAGGGCAACAGTAAAACTGCTGTGGTTCATCGGAGTCTACCACTGAGCCCCCAGGGATGAGCCAAAAAACAGACTCCCCGAAACGTTAGTCTCGTCAATATAAATCGGTATTGCGAATTTTGTATTGAATCCGGATTTCAATATCTGTGTTTCGTCGTCAATGTGATAGTCGAAGGGTAACAGTAAACCTGCTATGGTGTATCGGCGACAAACACTGGGCCCCCAGGGAAGAGATAATGTAAAATCTCTTCGAAACGGGACTCCTGTGGTCAGAAATCGGCATTGTGAATTTTGTATTGATTCCCGATGCAATTTCTGTGTTTCATCGTCAATGTGATGGTCGAAGGGTTACAGTAAACTTGCTTTGGTGCATCGGGGTCTAACACTGAGCCCCGAAGGAAGAGCCACAAAACAGACTCCCCGAAACGATACTCTCGTCAATATAAATCGGCATTGCGAATTTTGTATTGAATCCGGATGCAATTTCTGTGTTTCATCGTCAGTGTGATGGTCGAAGGGTTCTAGTAAACCTGCTGTGTTGCATCGGAGTCTAACACTGAGCCCCCAGGGAAGAGCGAAAAGACAGACTCCCCGAAACGATACTCTCGTCAATATAAATCGGCATTGCGAATTTTATATTAAATCCGGATGCATTTTCTGTGTTTCATCGTCAATTTGATGGTGTAAAAATTGCAGTAAAACTGCTCTCGTGCATCGCAGTCTAACACTGGGCCCCCAGGGAAGAGCCAAAATACATACTCTTCGAAACGGTACTCCTGTGGATAGAAATCGGCATTGTGAATTTTGTATTGAATCCGGATGCAATTTGTGTATTTCAACCTCAATGTGATGGTCGAAGGGTTTCAGTAAACCTGCTGTGGTGTATCAGAGATTAACACTGAGCCACACATCCTCTAGTGGCCATTCCTCTGACCCCAAACCACCACCATTTGTGACTTCATTGATATCAGGCGAGAGCAGGGAGGGCAGTGTGGAAGCCTGTTGGGTTTTCCAATGACAGCCGGTTCTGCCTCAGTGCAGTGGTAACTGTGTTTTGGTTAAGAGGGGATCAGTTGAGGATCTCCAACCAACCTGTCTTTATGCTAGACACACTGGACCTACACCTTTAATTATACTCTGGGTGCAATTTCATATGACAGCTGGAGCACTCTCTTGGTTATCTCATGCACGCTGACTCCAAATTTGTACATCAATCTGGTGATTTGACCTGCTGTGCTGCCTTTCATGAACAGATTTCCAGGGGATGTTTTCCAACAGGATAATGCTTGCCCACATGCTCCTGTTGTAACCCAATATGCTCTACAGTGTGTCAACATGTTGCCTTGCCCTGCTCAATCACCGGATCTGTCTCCAATTGATCACATACAGGACACCATCGGACGACAACTCCAGCACCATCCACAAACAGCATTAACCGTTCCTGTACTGACCGACCAAGTGCAACAGACATGAAACTCCACCCCACTAATTGACCTCCAGTAACTGTACGACATAATGCATGCACATTTGGATGCTTGCATTCAACATTCTGGTGGTTACACTGGTTAATAATGTATGAGCGTTTCACATTTGCAATGGCTTAACTTGCTCTTACATTACCTTAATCTTGCAATGTTAATTACTTAAATTTGTTACCTAAATAAATGAAGACCTGAAATTTAATTACTTTACATTAATTATTTTTTGGTATTTTTAACTGTCAGTTTTATATATTTGTTACATTAACAGTGAATTTTTGACACCACTATTTCTTAATTATAAACTGTCAGCACAAATTACACAAACATATAAACTTCAGAGGTGCAATCCAACAACTGAAGTCTACTCACAAGCAGAATGTCTAAGAACTTAATGACTAATGAGACTACAAACAATTATATTAATGGGTTGTGCTGGTATGACCAATAATTTGTCAAGTCTGTTATCTCTGATTGGACTACTGAATAAGAAAATCAGCACTTTTAGCAACTGAGATGACTGTAACGACCAAGTACACAGCTCAGAAGGTGACAGAAAACTAAGGTGGCTGCCCTTTTTGGATCAGAGGGTGGACTTGCTCAGCGCTGAGAATGAGATGCTCTTTCTTTCTTTCTTTCTTTCTTTATTTCAGATGCCATGTTATTTTGAGTTAGTTATAATAATAAGCATGGAAAATGCAACCTAAAAAAATAAGACATGTCTCAAAGTACTACCTCAAAACACTCACAAACTCAGCAACATGTGCATATAATTACACACTAAGTGCAGAGAATGCAAATGTGGCCTTTCTCACACAGCAAGATCCATCTAAAATCTTACTGATGATGATGATGAATTTTACAACAATTTCTGTCCAGTAAATCAGCAGAACACAGAATTTAGTTCACAAATGGCATCTGATAACAAGGCATTATGAACAAAGTGGGCCTGATTGCAAGATGTCTATACATGTCCCCTAGTTATATAGCCAATGATTTCTTATAAAACATGGAAAAAATTATTGATTTTTGTATATAAATAAAGAATATAGGGATTATTTTAGCTGCTATTTTAAATAAAAAATCCTTACAGTACAGACTGAAGAGAAGGGGCAACTACTGTACAGATGATAGCTGTTTAGATAACTGTAGAGTTAACACGATAAATCTCTCTGATCACCTCTGCCACACAATGGAATATGGTACTAAATTTGTACGATTCATCTAGTATGTGTGAGATGAAGGAAATCAGATTAAATGAAAAATCATCAGTCTGAGTTTTGGAATTACATGTATGTTACAGAAAAATTAATAGACATGGAGAATAACTTCTGTAATACATTCTTTATGTACATTATTGTAAAAGAAATTAGTATACTCTTTTAAAGGTTTTCACTTCTCAAGATTTGTTGCTGCAACAATAAACAGGGTGATTCAAAAAGAATACCACAACTTTAAAAATGTGTATTTAATGAAAGAAACATAATATAACCTTCTGTTACACATCATTACAAAGAGTATTTAAAAAAGTTTTTTTTCACTCGAAAACAAGTTCAGAGATGTTCAATATGCCTCCCCCCCCCCCCCCCCCCCCCCCAGACACTCGAGCAATATCAACCCGATACTCCAACTCGTTCCACACTCTCTGTAGCATATCAGGCGTAACAGTTTGGATAGCTGCTGTTATTTCTCGTTTCAAATCATCAATGGTGGCTGGGAGAGGTGGCCGAAAATACCATATCCTTAACATACCGCCATAAGAAAAAATCGCAGTGGGTAAGATCAGGGCTTCTTGGAGGCCAGTGATGAAGTGCTCTGTCACGGGCTGCCTGGCGGCCGATCCATCGCCACGCGTAGTTGACGTTCAGGTAGTTACGGACAGATAAGTGCCAATGTGGTGGCACTCCATCCTGCTGAAATATGAACTGTTGTGCTTCTTGTTCGAGCTGAGGGAACAGCCAATTCTCTAACATCTCCAGATACTGTAGTCCAGTTACAGTAGCACCTTCGAAGAAAAAGGGACCAAAAACTTTATTGGCTGAAATGGCACAGAAAACGTTCACCTTAGGCGAGTCACGTTCATACTGAGTTGTTTCCCGCGGGTTCTCGTCGATTCACTTCTGCCGTACTCAATAACACAAAAAGCTTTCTGTTGAGCGGTCGCCATCTTAGCATCAACTGACGCTGACGCCTAGTCAACAGCACCTCAAGCGAACAAATGTACAACTAAATGAAACTTTATAGCTCCCTTAATTCGCCTACAGATAGTGCTTAGCTCTGCCTTTTGTCGTTGCAGAGTTTTAAATTCCTAAAGTTGTGGTATTCTTTTTGAATCACCCTGTATATTGAGTACATAAAATGATTACACTTATAGATCAATAGACAACCAGTTTTGAGATGCCAGACATTGACCTATGCTGAAATACCCATATTAGTAGGGCAGCAATGAAGATGCTGGTTCTGGCATCCAATCAATATACAGATGATGAATACTGTCCTGGGATACATTATGCCATACGTGCTTGGCCCTGTTCACATAACTCTGTAAGAACACGATTAATAAAATGTTATGGGCTATTATTCTGTGGTTGAATGGATTTCCCATGAAAACCCAACATTTCATCCCCATCTGTGGAGGACATTTTCAAGTGTGATCATAGCTTCTTTGAAAGTCTGATTTACACTCTGGCTCACTACTGACTGCAGCAAAATTCCACTCCCGTATGATTCTGTAGAGTGGTGTGACGTAACATGTTTTGAATATCCAAGTGCAATTGACCGTTGCTGACTGCCATCATTCACTGTTGCTGTCACCCCATGGTGGAAGATTGGTTCACATCTATTTCAGCACCAGAGTCCAGAGGTCATTCAATTTCACATCCTCCTCCTTCCTTTTGAAATTCCTGGGGTGTTTTACAATCTCTATGGCCTCTCTGTACAGAATTTCATGATACTCGAGTTCTATCAAAATGAATGTCATAGTCTCCTGGCGCCCGAGCATATTCGACAACTGATGTGTCAGTCTCCCTCTTCTCCAATGTCCTTACGCTCTTCTAGTCATTTTTTGACTGTTCTTTTTGTGGTACCCATGTATACCTTCCCACAACTACATAGAATCCTATAAATTCCTGCTTCTCCCAGCGGTTTTGAGAACCCTTGGTCAATTTAATGTGATTTTGTATCTTCCAGGTGAATTTCTAGACTACTGCAATGTTCCACTTTTTCAAGATTTTTCCTAAGCAGTCAGTAATGTCCTTATTGAAAGGCAGGAAAAATTTCAGTTTCATTTTACCTCACCAAACAAATAATCATTCTTGAGCAATGCTTTGGTGAGGGGTTTTAATTTCTTGTCAAGCAGCTCTGGTTCGCAGATGTTCCATTCTCTGTCTTCCAATGTTTTTATGATGCCTCGCTTTTGTTGTGGGTAGTGGTTCAAATCCTGATGTAGGTAGTGGACTGTGTTCTTGAGATGTAGCACATTAAGAAAACAATCTTCCTCCCGCCTCTTCCTCCATGGTAAACTGAATTTTTGGACTGATCCTGTTGAGAAGCTTGTGAAGATGACTCACTTCCTACCTGCAATGTTGCCAAAAAATGAGTTCTATAAGAGTTGTTGGTTGATGAGTCACTTCTCGTCCCATCGTATCCCACATGTGCTCAACTGGAGACAAATCTGGAGATCATGCCGGCCAGGGAAGTTGCTGCACATCTTGCAAAGCGTGTCGAGTTTCACAGGCAGTGTGCGGGTGAGCATTATCGTGTTGGCCTTCCTGTTGCAAGAACAGAGAAAGAACGGGTCTAACAACATTCTCCATGTACCAAGCACTGACTGGCACACAACTAGAATGGTGCAAGATGGCGGAGATGTTGTGTGTACAAGTGAGTAGTGTTCCTGCGAAAAACGAAAATAATATCGGTAAAAGTACAGTGTGTGTGAATTGTAAGGACGAAATTATTAAGTTAAATGAGTGTATTTCTAGCCTTCAGCAAATCGTCAGTGTATTGAGTAGTGAGATGTCAGAACTTCGAAAAGAAATAAGTGAGTTATTAGTCAAACAAACGGCCAGTTCTCTTCCGCAAAAAAACTCTAACGAGTGGACAAATATACCATATAAAAACAGAGGTGTGAATACGAAAGCATCACCAGGGAGTAAAAACACGAAGCAGTGGGCTGTTAAAAACAAATTTCAAGTTCTTTCCGTGAGTGAAGAGGCGGATTTAGGCCTAACATCGGTAAGGGAACATGAACTTTTGAACAAACTTTGTAATCAGAATGGTGATACAGGCTCTGAGTTCAGCATTAACGCAAACAATAAAGGTGCGATATTGAGCATGCCCTCTATTGTACATAATAATGGGGCATCTATTGCACGAAGTAATGAGAAAGACACTATCAATCAAAACGTACAACAGTGCAAAGACGAAAGTAATGTATTATTTTTAACGGACAGTCACGGCAGAAAAATGACGAGACTATTCAAAGAAAAGACGAAATACGACGCAACAGGTTTTGTGAAGCCAGGAGCAACAGCAAAAAACATTATTGGTGTTGATTTACAAGACAAAATGTCGGGAAAAAATGACTATGTCGTGTGTATAGCGGGTGCAAATGATGTTGCGAAAAACGAAGCAAATAACTGTCTCACTGAACTAAAGAAATTCCTGGAACGCAGTAAACAAAAAAATACGATAGTTGCAACATTACCACACAGATATGATCTAATGTATCACTCGTGTGTAAATAAAGAAATTCGTAAAACTAACATTAAAATAAAACAGATGTGTTCTTTGTTTGGAAAATGTAGCGTCCTTGATATAGGCAAATTGGACAGATGCCAGCATACCAAACACGGAATGCATCTAAATTATGAAGGAAAAAACGTTGTATGTAAAATGATAAAAGAAATCATTGCGAACAGAGAGAGAGCGAACAGAAAAATTCCATGTACCGGTATGGGACCAGTCTCAGCAAAAGAAGAAGAAGCATCCTCAAAAGCAGCAGAATCGTCAGTGGCAGAACCAACAGCTAAAACAACATATTCAGCGGTAACTATTGCCCGTCCTACACGCAACAGAAAACAAACTCAGCGTTTTTTATGGTGAGTAACACGAGAGATGAGAATTCAAAGTTGCGTGAAACATCTCACTCGTGTGTTCAATATGAGTTTTCCACACCCCAAGCAATACTATCAACTAATGTACTGAAAAAAGCCATTCCTAGCAAACATCACGCAGATGCAGAGGTGAGAAAAAATCAAACTTTGTCTTTATTCCACCAAAATATATGTAGCCTCAAGAATAAAATAGACCAGTTGCTAATAAATTTAAAAGACGAGTGTGAAAGTGAGCCTGATATACTGTGTTTCTCAGAACATCACGTTAAGAATGGGATCCACATGATACAGATTGAGAACTTTAGTTTAGCTACTCATTACTGTAGATCTGTTATGGAAAAAGGTGGTGTTGCAACATTTATAAAAAATAATATAGTGTATAAATCCCTAGATTTAAGCAAATACTGTTATGAACAACATTTTGAGGTGTGTGGCATTGAGTTAACAGCAGATAGTGCAACTGTTATTGTTCTGGCTGTTTACAGGGCACCTGCTGGAAATCTAAATGTATTTCTAAGACAAACTGAATCCCTTCTGGTCCACCTGTGTAGGAAAACTAAATCTATCATTGTTATGGGTGACTTCAATGTGGACCTTTTAACAGAAAATAGAAACAAGACAGATTTTGAACATTTAATGTACTGTTACAATTTAGTACCACTTGTGAACACTCCAACTAGAGTAACTGCCAGCTCTAGCACTTTAATAGATAATGTATTTGTAGATAAGGATATTTGCAATAATTTAACCATGAAAAATATTATAAATAGTCTCTCTGATCATGAAGGGCAATTCCTCACTCTAAACCAAATGAATGTACAAAGAAAAGAAAATTTCATTTGGAAAACATTTAGGATTATAAACAGACACACCACTGAAACCTTTAATCAGCAATTACGGCTTGTGGACTGGTCTCCTGTATGTGCTACAGTTGATGTTAATTCAAAATTTAATATATTTATCAATGAAGTTACAAGCCTTTTTGAAGAAGCATTTCCTAAAAAATCAGTGAGAGAAAACCTGTGCAAATCTGGAAACAAGCCTTGGATTACTAAAGGCATCAAAATCTCTTGTAAAACAAGAAGAGAACTATATGCTGCAGCCAGGAGTTCAAATGATAACAGTAGGATTACACACTATAAAATCTACAGTAAAGTTCTGAATAAAACAATTCAGGCAGCAAAGAACATGTGCTTGAAGGCAGAAATTGACAACTCGAGCAATAAAGTAAAAACTATCTGGAAAGTTGTAAAGAAGGAAACCGGGAAAAATGCAGTTTGTAGTGAAAATATCCAAATCAAAAGTGAGGGTAATCTTGTTAGCGATCCAAAAACAGTTGCAGACACATTCAACTACAATTTTTTAACAGTAACAGAAAAAATAGGTTTACAAGGGTCCATGAAGCAAGCCATCAATCTTTTGAAAGCTAGAGTACCTGCTTTAGTGCAACACATGAAGGTAAAAACAGTCACTGTTCAAGAAATTGAAAGACTTATTAAATCCCTAAAAAGTAAAAACTCTGCTGGAATTGACAACATTTCTAACAAATTATTAAAATACTGCTCCAGCCATGTAAGTAAAGTCCTTTGCCACATTTTTGATGCATCACTTAAGCAAGGAATAGTTCCTGAGAGGCTTAAGTATGCAGTTGTAAAACCGCTGTATAAGAAGGGGGATAAGACGGATACTGCTAACTATAGGCCAATATCACTACTGACAAGCTTTTCAAAAGTTTTAGAGAAACTAATGCATGCCAGGATAGTTAAGCATCTCAGTGAACACAATAGCTTCAGCAAAAGTCAATTTGGATTTCAGAAAGGTTTGTCAACAGAAGATGCAATATTTGCATTTACTGGCAAACTCTTGGAATCTATCAACAAAAAACTGAAAGTGATTGGCATATTTTGTGACCTAACAAAAGCATTTGACTGTGTAAATCACCAAATTCTTTTACAAAAAGCTGCACATCTCGGTATAAGTGGTGCAGCAGGGAAATGGCTCGACTCATATCTGTCAAACAGAAAACAAAAAGTTGTAGTAGATAGTCAAGATGGTGTCCCTATATCTTCAGAATGGGGTACCATCTCATGTGGAGTGCCGCAGGGCTCAGTTCTGGGCCCCCTACTTTTTATTATATTTATAAATGATCTTCCTCTCTCTACGGAATATTGTAGATTCACCATTTTCGCGGATGACACTACACTACTTATTGATAATTCGGAAGATAAGCTTGAGGTAACGGCAAATAAGATTTTAAATGAAACGGTGACTGGTTCAACATTAATGGTCTTATTTTAAATTACTGTAAAACAAACTACATTCAGTTCCACAAAACATCCAAAGATGAGGAAATATTTGTAAAGGTAGGTGAGCAGACAATAAACAGGGTAGATTCCTCAAAATACCTAGGCTTGCATATTGATAGCAAACTGAATTGGTCCAGCCACATCGTGGATCTGTGCAAAAGACTAAGTTCAGCAACATATGCATTGCGCATTGTTTCTTCTTATAGAAATATGGAAACCATGAAGTCAGCATATTATGGTTACTTTCATGCAATTATGGCATTTGGAATTATATTTTGGGGAAATCAGCCACTGGCTAAAAAAGTACTGTGTGCACAAAAAAGAGCCATAAGGATCATGTGTGGAGTCAATCCTAGAGCCACATGCAGGAATCTTTTTAAGAAGCTTGAAATACTTACATCCACTGCGCAATATATATTCTCATTGATGTGCTTCATAAGGAAAGAAAAATCCATCTTTAAGCTGAATAGTGCATATCACAGTCACAATACTAGAAGGAAACATGATATCCACTATGAACAGCCAAATCTAAGTATGGTGCAGAAAGGAGTCCATTTCAGTGGCTGTAAGATTTTTAATGCCCTCCCTTCAAGAATTAAGTGTTTGATAAATGATGATCTCCTGTTCAAAAAAACCTTAAGGCAGTTCCTATTGCAAGGATCATTTTATACATTAGAAGAGTTCCTCAACTACAGTGTTTAACATCTCTTGTATTGTAAAATGCAAATGTATGCCCAAATTTGTAATACCGAATATTTTTATTGTGAACATATATTTTGCAATATTTATTTCTTTGTAACACTTATTATTTTGTAATCTTTATCTCTGTCTAAAATGTATTTTTGTAGTGGGACCTAAGTTACTGTTCACTGTTTTTTGTTTTGTAATCTCTATCTACACTCCTGGAAATGGAAAAAAGAACACATTGACACCGGTGTGTCAGACCCACCATACTTGCTCCGGACATTGCGAGAGGGCTGTACAAGCAATGATCACACGCACGGCACAGCGGACACACCAGGAACCGCGGTGTTGGCCGTCGAATGGCGCTAGCTGTGCAGCATTTGTGCACCGCCGCCGTCAGTGTCAGCCAGTTTGCCGTGGCATACGGAGCTCCATCGCAGTCTTTAACACTGGTAGCATGACGCGACAGCGTGGACGTGAACCGTATGTGCAGTTGACAGACTTTGAGCGAGGGCGTATAGTGGGCATGCGGGAGGCCGGGTGGACGTACCGCCAAATTGCTCAACACGTGGGGCGTGAGGTCTCCACAGTACATCGATGTTGTCGCCAGTGGTCGGCGGAAGGTGCACGTGCCCGTCGACCTGGGACCGGACCGCAGCGACGCACGGATGCACGCCAAGACCGTAGGATCCTACGCAGTGCCGTAGGGGACCGCACCGCCACTTCCCAGCAAATTAGGGACACTGTTGCTCCTGGGGTATCGGCGAGGACCATTCGCAACCGTCTCCATGAAGCTGGGCTACGGTCCCGCACACCGTTAGGCCGTCTTCCGCTCACGCCCCAACATCGTGCAGCCCACCTCCAGTGGTGTCGCGACAGGCGTGAATGGAGGGACGAATGGAGACGTGTCGTCTTCAGCGATGAGAGTCGCTTCTGCCTTGGTGCCAATGATGGCTGTATGCGTGTTTGGTGCCGTGCAGGTGAGCGCCACAATCAGGACTGCATACGACCGAGGCACACAGGGCCAACACCCAGCATCATGGTGTGGGGAGCGATCTCCTACACTGGCCGTACACCACTGGTGATCGTCGAGGGGACACTGAATAGTGCACGGTACATCCAAACCGTCATCGAACCCATCGTTCTACCATTCCTAGACCGGCAAGGGAACTTGCTGTTCCAACAGGACAGTGCACGTCCGCATGTATCCCGTGCCACCCAACGTGCTCTAGAAGGTGTAAGTCAACTACCCTGACCAGCAAGATCTCTGGATCTGTCCCCCATTGAGCATGTTTGGGACTGGATGAAGCGTCGTCACGCGGTCTGCACGTGCAGCACGAACGCTGGTCCAACTGAGGCGCCAGGTGGAAATGGCATGGCAAGCCGTTCCACAGGACTACATCCAGCATCTCTACGATCGTCTCCATGGGAGAATAGCAGCTTGCATTGCTGCGAAAGGTGGATATACACTGTACTAGTGCCGACATTGTGCATGCTCTGTTGCCTGTGTCTATGTGCCTGTGGTTCTGTCAGTGTGATCATGTGATGTATCTGACCCCAGGAATGTGTCAATAAAGTTTCCCCTTCCTGGGACAATGAATTCACGGTGCTCTTATTTCAATTTCCAGGAGTGTATATCTAAAATGTATTTTTTTGTAGTGGGACCTAAGTTACTGTTTACTGTTTTTGTTTTGTTTTATGTATTACCATAAATTCTGGCCAAAAGCTTGTAAAATTGACACGTTCCATATCCTGTGATACTGTCACAACATGGATCACCGGAACAAGAGATAAATAAATAAAATAAAATAAATAATCAGCAAAGATGAACAAGAGTTGCAGCTTATTGCACCCAGATCATAACGCCAAGAGTGTGACCAGTGTCTCTTGGGTGGATGCACTTTGCAAGACAGCATACACCAGGTCTATGTTGTACATGCAAATGACCATCACTTACATGCAGGCAGAATCTGCTTTCACCACTGAAGACCTCAGCACACAAGTCCATCTCCCAGGTGATGCTCTGATGGCACCAGTTAAGCCATGCACATCAATGCTGTGGCATGAGTGGAAAACAGGCCAGATGTGTGCATGGCCTTAGTCCCACTGCTAGTAACTGGTTCGCAACAGTTTGTGTCAACACATCTGTGCTCACAAGCCCTCTTATCTGTCCTGTGGCAGCTGTACGATCTGTCACTACTGCCCTTACAATATGATGGTCCTGGTGGACGTCTGTGCTACACGGATGACCAGAACCTCATCCATAGGTGTGACAATGTTTACATGACCACTGATAACAGCATCATTGCACAACTGATGCAGCACATCCAACCCGTGTGGTAGATCTTTAAAAGAACCATCCCGGCACTCAGAAAGCCAAAATTTGACCCCTTTCAAACTCACACAGTTAGCTGCAGTGAGCACAAGTGCGTCTCTATAGCATGGTTGCCTGCTTGGTTCACACATTTGCACCACACTGAGCCTTCTGGCTATGAGTATTCCCTATTAAAGGGTGGACACATACGGAATGCTGGTAACTGTACCACTACATTCTCTGTTGGTGGATGACGATGAAACCGTTATCAATATATCTACTGTCCCCCAGGTGGCATATGCTGTCAGATCAAAATCGATGTCATCTTTCCAGGTGTACTAACTCTTTTCTAGAAATGTATTTCAGTGTAACACATCCAATTAATTAAAAAAATTCAAAACTTAAATAAAACAAATTATAGAGAATTACATCTTGTAAAACATTTATGGAGTTCTCAGATAATTAGCTAAACATAACTATCAAGCTCATTGAGCAGACCAAAGACATTTACAGCACCATAATTCAAAGAACATTATGAAAACACTATAGCACTGTGAAAATGAGCGGCTTAATAGAAAACCAAAGCCTTGCATGAGCAACGTCTTATTGAGAAGTTACCTTTTTTACCCTTGTATGGTAAGGAACCATTAATAACAATCTCATTAGCTAGCTTATGTATGAACTGTAGGAGTTTCATAATCATGAGAACTCATCAGGTCAGAAATTACATATATGCATGAAATAGATACAAATGGAATTGCGAAAATTATAAATAAAATGAAGAACAAAGTCTCAGCTGCATGTGATTAAATTCCTTCAGTTACTTTATAAAGGTGCAAACATTCCCTCATTCCTGATCTAGTTCACCAGTTTAAAGAAATTTTAAATAAAGTAGTATCCCCACCTTAATTAAAACTCATAATACTCAAGTCACTGCACAAAAATGATAGCAGTGACAAATCAGTTTCACTCTAATCTTAAGTAAAGTGTCAGAATAGAGTTATTGCACTGAGACTATAAACTTTCTGTTAAAGAAAAATGATTGCAATAAATGCAACATCGTGTTACAAAACATTACTCAATTTAATCTTCCACGTGATATAGAACATACAGTATTTATGAAACTGGACAATAAAGAGAAGATGACATGTACATTCCTAGATCTGCCACATGTATTTGATACAGGTTTGTTGCATACATGCATGATTAAGTTTACTTTCACAAACAACAGTCAAAATGAACTTATTATGCAACACTCATCATGCACGTGTTAAAATGCATTCCAAGCTCCCTGTTTATGTGTTTATACTTCACAATTAGTCTATCACATTCTGAAAAAATGAATCACTGAAAACATGATTCTTCAATAATTTATTTTAAGTGTTAAAATACATTTCGTTTGACTTTTATGTTCAAATTCCTGAATGCTGTACATGTGTGATACACATGGGATTTTAACATAATAGACTTGTGCCACAGCAGTGAATCATTCATATATTTATAACAGTGAAATTTTGGGAAAAAAACTGTATCGACTATATTAAAAGCATACACTAATGGGAAATGGAGTGCTGTATTTGTTGCAACAGACAAGAATCTCAAATCCACTGAGATAGAAATTGAAGCTGCATGTTAGATTGTTTGGGCAAGACTCAATATCATGGTTGGTTATAATTTTTTTGTTTTTGTTTTAGGACTGAAAAACAACTAGGGTCCTACATGCCAACATCAAAACTATAAAACACAAAGACAGAGAGGAGTTAAAAATAACTACAAGTCAATCACAATCGATGGACGATAAGATAGTTAAAAACAGGGATGTGGAGAAAGGTCTACAAAATCTGCCATAGAGAAATGGAGGTTCAGAAATAAAAATTAAGTGGCATTCGTCATATGGCTAAAGTAAAATGTGGTCAACAACCCATGTGTCATTTGCTAAAATGGTAGGTAACTCAGTTGGCAAACACAAACAGGAATGTAAGTGGTTAAAAAAAGGGCATTCCATCAGGAAATGGCAGACAGTTAAAAGCTGGGTGCAATGTGCACAGAGTGGTGAGAGAGCATCACTTAACAAATGACGATGGCTAAAAATGCAGTGCCCAATACATAACATAGTTAAAATGACGTCCTCAAGGCGAGAGAGCCAAGAGGAGGTCATCCAAGCCACTGGGAGACACTTAATAACCCAGAGCTTGTTCCCATGAAGGGAGGACCAGTGGCGATGCCAAAGCAACACCACCTGCTGACAGATGGCAACACAGAGATCATCAGAGGGAATGTAAGAAATAGCGGGCTGAGCTACGAGGATTGCAGCCTTGGCAGCAGTGTCAGCAGCCTTGTTTCCTGTCAGACCGATGTGACGAGAAACCCACATAAACATCCCAGTAGCTCCACCAGACGTGAGCAAGTGACAGCTTTCCTGGACTTGTTGCTCTAAGGGATGGACAGTGTACAGCACACAGAGGTTCTGAAGGGCGCTGACACAACTGGAAAGCATGTGTCGCCGGATGTACTGCATGACCTGATGCAGGGCAAAGAGCCCTGCTGTAAATACGGAGCAGTGTACCAGAAGCCGATACCGAAAAACATCGACGCCAATGATGAAGGCACACCCAACACCACGGTCAGTCCGAGAGCCATCACTGTACATAAAGGTACTATCACAAAGTTCCATGCAAAGGTTGTCAAACTGAAGGCGATAGAGTGAGGCTCAAGTGGTGTCATTAGGAAGTGAACAAAGGTCAAGGTGAACACAGACCGTCACGTGAAGCCAAGGTGGTGAAAGGTTCACATCCACCAAGAAAGTTGCGAGCAGCATGAAGTTAAGCTACTAGAGCAAGAGCCGAAAGCAAACTCCAGAAAGTAACAGAGAAGAGGGACGTGCCCCATACTAGCGATCAAAGGAGTCATCGAAGAAGGAGGCATAGGATGGGTGGCCATGCATGGCAGACAAACGGCATACATATCTGCTGAGGAGAAAGTCATGGCGGTAGGACAGTGGTAGTTTGGCAACCTCTGCATACAGACTCTCAACTGGGGTAGTGTAAAAGGCACCTGTGGTCAATAGGATGTAGATGGCATAAGAGGGATGGACATGAAGATGCACAAACAAAACACTTAGTCTAGTTTTGAATGCACAAGGGACCGGTACAAATGGAGGAGGGTGGTTTGATCTGCACCCCCAGGAAGTACCATTGAGGACACTTAGGACATTAAGAGACCACATACAGCAGGCTGCCAGGTAAGACACATAAGATGACCAAGGAAGTTTCCTATCAAGTATGAGCCCGAGGAATCTCGAAGTGTTAATGAATGGAAGAGCAACAGGCCCAAGATGTAAGGACAGTGGAAGAAACCAATTTTGCTGTCAGGAATTCATGCAAATGGTTTTCTCAGTGGAAAAACAAAAGCCACTGTCAATGCTCCATAAGTAAAGATGACTGAGACACCATTGAAGACGCCACTCAATGAGACAAGTCTATGGAGAACTGCAACATTGTCAATGAAAAGGGAGCCGGAGATGCCCAGTGGGAAACAGGCCATTATAGGGTTAACAGTGATAGCAAAGAGGACGACGCTCAGGACGGAACCCTGAAGTACACTGTTATCCTGAATAGAGGTGTCTGACAAGGCAGAATCCACATGTACCTGGAAAACTCGAAGAATTCCTGAAGGAAACCAGGAAGGTGGCTAATGGAAGCCCCACATATAGAGTGTATGGAGGATACCATCCTCTAACAGATGTCATAGGCTTTCTCCAAATTGAAAAACATGGCCACAGTCTCTTATTTCCACAAAAAACCATTCATGACATCGATGGACAAAGTGAAGAGATGGTGAACTGCAGAATGGTGCACTTGAAATCCACACTGTGCAGTGGTTAGTAAATTGTGAGACTGAGCCACCATAGCAGCTGGGCAAGAATCATTTGTTCCATTAGCTTGCAAACACAGGTGGTGAGAGAAATGGGGCGGTAGTTAGAAGGAAGTTATTTGTCCTTACTGGACTTAGGTATGGGTATGACAGTGGGTTCACACCAGAATCTTGGAAATGTGCCCTCTGCCCAGATGCTGTTGTACATATGAAGCAGAAAGTGCTTGCCCGCTACAGAAAAGTGCTGCAACATCTGAATGTGTACAGCATCTGCCCAGGGGCGGATGATCGGAATGAAGACAGATCATGATCTAGCTTCCTCATAGTAAAGGCAGCCTTGTAGTACTCATGATTCTCAGAAGAGAAAGGTATTGCCTGAGACACCTCCTCCCATTTCCGATGGAGGAAGGCAGGGTGATAGTGGGAGGAGCTTGAAATCGCTGCAGAATGGTGACCCAAGGTGTTGGAGATAGCAATAGTGTTCATTATGACATTGTCTGCTATTGTCAGACCAGAAATTGGGGAATGGATCTTGGTCCCAGAGGGCCATCGGAGGTTAGCCCACATGACAGGAGAGGCAGTAGAATTGTTAAAACAACTAGTGAATGAAATCCAGCTAGCTTCATTGCTATTCCAAAGAACACGACAACACTGTGCAAGCATCTGTTTATAGTGAATGCAGTTTGCCATTGTAGGATGATGGTTAAAAATGCAGAGAGCACATCTCCATGTGCAGAATGCATCACGGCTCACCTCAGTCCACCAAGGGACCAGGACACAGCTTGGTAAATAGGAAGTGCGAGGAATGGAATTTTCTGTGGAGGTAAGGATAATGTTTGTAAGATATTCCATCCAGTAATCACAATTGGGGAAACGTTGGTCGTCGAAGGTCACCAGACAGGAGTAAAGTCTCTGGTTGGCCTGAGTAAGCTGCCATTCGGGTGTGCATGTAGGTGAGGTAGGAGACACACAGAAAATGATCGCTCAAGTATGTGTCAGAGAGAATGGACCACTGGAGATGATGTGCAAGCTGGACAGTGCAGAAGGATATGTCCAAATGGGAATAGGTGTGATTGAAGTCTGAAAGGAATGTGGGTGCTCCTGTGTTAAGGATGAAAAGGTTAAGTTGATTGAGAAGGTCAGCCAAGAGGGCGTCTCTCAGACAGGTTCTGGGAGAACCCCAAAGGGGATGGTACACATTAAAATCACCAAGCAGCAGACAGGGGTGAGGTAGTTGCCGAATAAGCTGGAGGAAGTCTGCCCTGGTGACATCAAATGACGGAGGTATGTAAACAGTACTAAGGGAAAAGGCAAACTACAACAGCCTGAAGGTGGGTAACCAGGCAAATCAGTCGACTATGAACGTCATCCCATAAGAGCAGCACGAAGCCCCCATGAGACGGAATGCTGACCTTGGGAGGAAGATCAAAATGGAATGGGGAGAAATGCAAGAGCTCAACGCGGTCATCAGGATGCAACTTCATTTCTTGAAGGCAGAGAACAAGTGAACGCTGTGATTCTAAGAGCAGCCATAAATCCTCTTTGTTGGATTGCAGGCTGTGGACATTGCATTGGAGGAGTGTCATGACAAGGAAAAAATGAAGGGGTGTCACCACAGCGGCTGCCAAGTGCCAGCCTTCAAAGACTTGCAGCTACTGGGCACAGAGGCAGGAGGATCCTGCTCCATGAGGACTACAGGAGTGTCGGCATTCATCTGCTGTCTGCACGTGGAATCCACTGCAGAAAAACAGTTGGTGGTGCGCACCGGTGACATGGAGGTCGGCCGGGCGAGGGTATCATGTGGCGACACCTACAAACAGGATCTTCAAGTTGGCAAAGGACAAGATAGTTTGCCTTTGTTGGACTTCTTTGAGCCTTTCCGGTTAGATTAGGAAGACTCAGGTGCTGACTGGCTGGAGGGACTCCTTCTACCCTTTACGGCCAGCCACTTGTGTAGGTAGTGACTTCACCCGGTGAGGTGAAAGTTCAGTGGCATGTTGCACAGCTGGAGGAGATGGGGATGCTACCATGATGCTAGGCAATTTCAAAATCGGGGTGCTAAATTTGAGGTTACATGTCTGCATGGCCAAGTCCTTCATGTAGTGAGGGGTAGCAAGAACAGATGTAAGAACACAGGGTTTCCGACTAGCCAAGGTTCTACACTGAATTTGTGGCTGAGTTAGCCCGTCTGTTAACTATAATCTATCATAGATCCCTCAAACGAAAAACTGTGTCCATAAGTTGGAAGAAAGTCAGGTAACACCCATCAACAAGATGAGTAGTAGAAGTGATCCACAAAACTACTGTCCAATATCCTTGACATCGATTTGTTATACAATCTTAGAACATATTCTGAACTCAAGCATAATAAGACATCTCAAACAGAAAACATCAGTCATGCAAAACCTAAGTCAGACTTCTCTCAGATGACATATTGAAACCTTTGGATCAAGGCAGAAAGGTATATGCAGTACTTATTTATTTACAATAACCATTTGACTCAGTACCACACCTATGTCATAAGTATTATCATACAGAACACCAATCAAAATTTGTGACATGAATGAGGATCATTTGGTAGGGAGGACACAGCATGTTACCTTGGGTGGAGAGTCATCATCAAATGTATAGGTAAGTAACATCTAGTTTGTCCCAGAGATGTGTGTTGGGATCCTTGCTGTTCATGTTGCACTCATATTAATGACATTGTCGACAATATTAATAGTTACCTCAGACTTTTCACAGATGATGCAGTTATCTATAAGGCTGTAATAGCTGAAAGAAGTTGCATAAACATTTAGTCAGATCTTTATAAGGTTTCAAAGCAGTGTAAAGACTGACAACTTGCTTTAAATATTCAGAAATGTAAAACTGCACACATCACAAAACAAAAAAATGAAGTATCACGTGACTATAATATCCATGAGTCACATTTGGAGTCAACCAAACTGTACAAATACCTGGGTGTAGCAGTTTATAGGAATATGAAATGGAATGATCAAACAGGCTCACTCGTGAATAAATGGTTTATTGGTAGAATACTGGGGAAATACAATTAGTCTACAAGGCAAACTGCTACAGATCAATCATGTAATGATTCTAGAACATTGTTGAAGTGTGTGCATCTGTTATCAAACAGGACTAACAGAGGAAGCACAAATGGTCACAAGTTTGTTTGACCTGTGGGAGAGTATAACAGAGATGCTGAAGAAACTAAACTGGCAGATTCTTAAAGATAGTTTTTTTTCTATCCCAAGAAATCCCACTTACAAAATTTCCAGAACTGTCTTTAAATGGTGATTCTAGGAATATACTACAACCACCTACATAGAGCTCACACTGGGATCATGAGGAGACGATCAAATTACAGCATCCCCAGAGGCATTTAAACAATCATCCTTCCTGTGCACCATACGTGAATGGAATTGTAAGAAACTCTAATAATTGGTACAATGGAATGTACGCTCTGCCATGCTTTCACAGTGGTTTCCAGATCATAGATGTAGATGTAGATATCCGATGTGCTGATGCAACATTGCAAAGTCCCCATTTCAAGTTCGTTCTGTGACAAGTCATGACATGTGCAGTCAATGATAAGTTAGTTAGACAAATCTGATAACTTTTCCAAGACTCTTTTTCAGTAAAATAAATAAATGATAAATACAATTTGGTGTATTTTCCTATAAGACACTGACTGATGAAGATATGCAATATTTTGGGTGTCATCCTACTAAGATGTTCATATGAGGGAAAACAGTAATATTTAGATTCAAACTTTGTTGGACAGCCTCAGACAGAGGCTACTGACCTCTATGGTGGAGCTTCACAGTAGACTGATGAAAATGTTGGTTTACGTGAAAGTGTTATACCGAACTTATTGAAAGTTGTTTATGACCACAAAATTCATAACATATTTTTTGATAACATCTCATAAGCCATTACCTTCTTAGTATCTTCTCAGAAATGATATTCTTTGCAGCTAATACAGTGAGAGAGAATTAAGTGGCTTTCTGTCCACTTCTAACAAGAAAAGCCTTAGTGAAAGAGCCAAAAGGGAATGTTGATTATAGATATTATGGTAACAACAAAGCACTGACCTTCAGGTGGCATGCCAGTTCTGTTGTAACAGTTGGTATCAACTTTGATATCCTTGAACTGATAATGAATGTAGAGAGACAACAAGGAAGAAAAGGAGCACAAAGTAGTTCCTCCACCAGTACAAACAAGACTGGTGAGATGTGGAATTACATGACAGTGCCATTGCAAACTATACAGTGAAGTGACAAAAGTCATGCGATACCTTCTAATATTGTGTTGTATTTTCCTTTATCTGGTGTAGTGCAGTAACTTTATGTGACATGAACAAGTCATTGCAAGTCCCCTGCAGAAATATTGAGCCATGCTGCCTCTACAGCATCCACAATTGCGAAAGTGTTACCAGTGTACCATTTTGTGCATGAACTGACCTCTCAAGTATGTCCCACAAATGTCTGATGGGATACATGTCAGGAAATTTTGGTAGCCGAACAATTCACTCAAATTGTCAAGAATGCTCTTCAAACCAATCGTGAACAACTGTCGTCCGGTGACATGTGCATTGTCACCCATAACAACTACATTGTTGTTTGGGAACATGACATTCATGAATGATGGCAAATGGACTCCAGGTAGCTGAATGAGCAGAGGAACCAGTCCATTTCATGTAAAGACAGCCCACACTGTTATGGACACACCACCAGCTTTCACAGTGCCGTGTTGACAACTCGGGTCCATGGCTTCATAGGGTCTGTGTCACACTTGAGCCCTACCATCAGCTCTTCCAACTGATTGGGACTTATCTGACCAGGCCACAGTTTTCCAGACATTTAGGGTCCCACTGATATGGTCATGAGTGCAGGAGAGGGACTGCAGGCAATATCATGCTGTTAGCAAAGATACTCATGTTGGTCATCTGCTGGCTTAGCCAATAATGCCACATTTCACCACACTATCCTAACAGATGTGTTTGTCTGTATGTTCCACATTTGTTTCTATGGTTGTTTCACACAGTGTTGCTTATATCTGTTAACACTGACATCTCTATGCAAACATCGTTGTTCTCAGTCATTCAAGTGAAGGCTGTCAGCCACTGCATTCTCTGCGGCGAGAGGTAATTCCTGAAATGTTGGATGATCGGGATGCTCTTGACACTGTAGATGGCAGAATATTGAATTCCCTAATGATTTCTGAAATGGAATGTCCCACACATTTAGCTCCAACTACCATTCCATGTTCAAAGTCTGTTGATTCCTAACATGTGGCCATGATCAAATCAGAAACCTTTCCATATGAATCACCTGAGTACATATTACAGCTCTGCCAATGCACTGTCCTTTTATACCTTGTTTACATGATACTGTGCATTTCACTATCCAACAATTTATCACCCCAGTGTAAAATCAGAATTAGAGGCAATTTTTCTTCGGTGGCACTAACAGTGCTATTGTCAATGCTTCGAAAATGTATCAACTGGAAACAGAATTTACTATCAGTCAAATTTACTCCAGATTCCAGGTTGTATTATCTTTACTGAAAACTGAAGAATAACCTGAAGTGGAGGTAAACCACCAACTTCATGAAAAAAACATCAACATTGGCTGCCCCAGCAGAAACAGATTGCCGGAAGCAGTGAGCAAGGACAGAACTGATCATACTATACTCTGCGATGAATAAAATGCAAGGAGCAGATGCAAGATTTGTAAAATCCAGATGATCCGAATATGGAAGAAACATCAGGTTCATCTCCAGATAGAGGTTTTTTCCAAAATTTCATAAGTGATGCCATCAGCTATGGTCAATTTTTTCATATAATTAACAACGTTGTACATTCTGAGAAAATAAAAGCATGTGATTGAATTTTCTTTCTTAACTTTTTTTTGCCAGGAAGCACCTGACGTTGCACAAGTGCAACATTACGTGTCATGCAAATGACAACACATACTTGAATTATTTTAAAATGAAATTGATGACAAAATGCCATATTTTTTTCATATTTTAGTTTTGAGGAGAAAAGGGTTACGTCTCCTACAACTATACTAACAAGACATGTATCGGGGTACTCTAACTTAACACAGGGAGGAGACTAGCACTGTTAAGAAGTTCAGCTGCAATCCGGCTGTGGTAAAGTGCAGTGTACCCCAAGGGTCAGCTCTGGGACCCTTATTGTTAACACATGTTAAGATGCACCCACAGTGCACAATAAAAATGCACTTTAACTATGCAGACAAAACAGTTGTTAGCTGACACAGTGAGAATGATTTGGCACCAATTGTTCTAGTGCTTAAATGGCACAAGGAATCATTCCAAAAGTAAATGCTGAAGCGTAAACCACAGAAAAACAAGTATAAAGTTACTACAACTAAACCACCAACCTCATGGAATGCAACGGAATGTTGTGTCTGATGATATTAAAGAAATAATATTGGATGACAAAACAGCCTCCCTTGGTGTAACATCAGATAGCATCTGTCTTATGCACATCTTGCCTATATCTTATGCTGAAAATCAAGAAAACCCAATTTATGCAATTAAAACAATGTCTGAAGTTCTGAATTATGATCAAATGTGAACGGTGTATGTTATACTAGTGTATCCATCATACATCACATATGGCACTGAATTGTGGGGATTTGCTGGATGTGTGTGTATGCGAGTGTATACCTGTCCCTTTTTCCCCCCAAGGTAAGTCTTTCCGCTCCCGGAATTGGAATGACTCCTTACCCTCTCCCTTAAAACCCACATCCTTTCGTCTTTCCCTCTCCTTCCCTCTTTCCTGATGAAGCAACCATGGGTTGCGAAAGCTTGAGATTTGTGTGTGTTTGTGATTGTCTCTATCAATGTACCTACGCTTTCGTTTGGTAAGTTACAGAATCTTTGTTTATATATGTATATCCTACAAAAAGAAAAGGCAATTATGATTGTGTGCAATCTCTTATATAATGAGACATGCAAAGTGATGCTCAAGAGTAAGAAATCACTTACAATGTCATCAATAAACATTTCTAAAACTTAGAACTAATTTTAAGATACATGCAGTACAACAATTTGAACAAAAAATTTTGAGAATATTTCTTGTTGAGAACAACAGCAGTCTGGCTAAAATACTTTAAAAATGGAGTAAAAATAGCCTTCACCACAATAAAGTATTTATTTGCAATGGCTACTGGTTTTGGTCACAATGTGACCACCTTCGGACTACGTATACGAAGGTGGTAGGTGGTTGTGGTGAATGGAGCAGGTGTTGTGCCTCCAGGAATGTGAACTTCTCATGAGCTGTTGATGTTCATGCAGTCACAACACCTGCTCTGTTCACCGCCACTGCTTACCATCATGGCACAAATGGTCTGAAATTGATCACATTCAGAAAAAGAAACAGTAACCATTGCAAATAAACATTTTACTGTGGTTAAGACTGTGCATGTATGATTTCTCCACTTGGCACTGCATTTTCTAATGTCCACAGCTCCACTCACTACCTCCAAATGACAAAACGACAATTGTGAACTCAAGCAGCAACAGTGAACTTCAAATAAAAAATGAAAATCAAAAAACAAACTCATAGCAACCGCAATACCAACTTTCAAGACAAAAATGTTACCAACTTATGCACCAACCTAAAAGATTGCAATCATGACTAATTTTTTTTGTTACAACTGAATATGAGTTTCAAAATTTACACTAATGAGCCAAAACATTATGACCAACCACTTAATGGTATATTGGCCCACCTTTGTAATCCAATACAGCAGCAGTTCTGCATGGTGTGTATTTGAGAAGTCCCTGGTAGGTGTCCGGAGTTATGTGGCCCCGGACATCAACACATAAATCATGCAGTTCCTGAAAATCACAGGCCAGTGGCTTGGGTCCGGAGTGCTGGTACCAGAAGTGTATCTTTGGGTCCAAATCAGAGAAATTTGCTAGCCAAGACATCAATGTGAGTTCGTTATCATGCTTCTGAAATCACTGTAGAACAATTCTAGCCTTTTGACTCCCATAGTTATCCTAGTAGAAAATGCCATCTCTATCACGGAAGGTATCACATGTGAAGAGTTGCAGGCAGTCCACAACAATGTCTGTGTTCTCCACAGCTGTCACAGTGTCTTTTGTTACTATCAGGTGAATTCCAGGTGAGTCTCCCTATAGTGTAATACTGCTCCCATCAGCCTGCATCCATGCTGCGGTGCATGTTTAGAGCTCATATTCATCTGGATGACAGTATCCAGATGCCACCATCGATCTGGCGTAACAAGAAATGTGACTCGTACCACCAGGCAACGTGATTCCATTAACAGACAGTTCTTGTTTGTAATCTTCTGCCCATTGTAATAGTAACTGTCGGGTCAACATGGGAGCATGTCGGATGCGTGTGCTATGTAGTCCCACATTCAACTATGTGTGCAGAATGGGGCTCTCCAAAACACTTGCGCCTGCACCAGCACTGTACTCTGTCATCAGATCTGCTGCAGATTGGTACCTATCCTGCATCACAGTATGGGCAAGCATTCTATCTCCATGTTATAGTTGATTGGTTGGTTGGTTAAAGGATTAAAGGGACCAAACTGCAGAGGTCATCGGTCTCTTTTTCCAAAATACTAAAAATACCCACAGAGAATAAAAAAATGTTCAACAGAATAGGAGACAGACGACACAGAACAAAAGAAACATAGACAAGGACCAGACAAAATGAAATAAAATCACATGGAGTGTGACGGTGGTTGGCCGACCATAGGAACAAAAAAAGGAAAAACCAACCACCGAAAACACATTAAAAACTTAGTTTAAAACCGTGGGCCAAGGGCCAGAATCGACACAAAACAATAAAATAAAACAGAAACACTCAGATTAAAGAATAAAAAACCCCTGCCCTAATAAAATGTAAAACTAAGTCAGCCATAACAGGGTCATCAGATAAAAGGGCAGGGAGCGTATCAGGCAGCGCAAATGTCTGCCTGACCACAGCTAAAAGGGGGCAGGCCAACAAAATGTGGGCCACTCTCAAAGCCGCCCCACAGCGACATACAGGAGGGTCCTCCCGGCGCAGTAAATAACTGTGTGTCAGCCGGGAGTGGCCAATGGGGAGCCGACAAAGGACGACTGAGTCCCTGCGGTTGGCTCGCATGGATGACCGCCACACAGTTGTCGTCTCCTTAATGGCACGGAGTTTATTGGGCATGATCCGATCGCGCCATTCAGCGTCCCAAAGCGCAAAAACTTTTCGGTGGAGAACTGCCTGCAAATCAGTCTCTGGGAGGCCAACATCCAGAGACGGTTGTTTCGTGGCCTCTTTCGCCAGGCAGTCAACATGTTCATTGCCCGGGATACCGACATGACTGGGGGTCCACACAAAGACCACAGAGCGGCCGCAACGCGCAAGAGTATGCAGGGACTCATGGATAGCCATCACCAGACGAGAACGAGGAAAACACTGGTCGAGAGCTTGTAAACTGCTCAGGGAATCGCTACAGATAACGAAGGACTCACCTGAGCAGGAGCGGATATACTCTAGGGCTCGAAAGATGGCGACCAGCTCAGCAGTGTAAACGCTGCAGCCAGCCGCCAAGGACCATTGTTCGGAATGGTCCCCTAGCGTTTCCGCATACCCGACACGACCAGCAACCATCGAACTGTCGGTGTAAACAATTCCAGAGCCCTGATACGTGGCCAGGATGGAATAAAAGTGGCGGCAGAAGGCCTCCGGAAGGACTGAGTCCTTCGAGCCCTGTGCCAAGTCGAGCCGAAGGCAAGGGCAAGGAACACACCACGGGGGTGTACGCAGAGGTGCCCGGAAAGGAGGTGGAACAGGGAAAAACCCAAGCCCGCAGAGAAGCTCCTTGACGCGTACGGCGATTGGACAACCCGACCGGGGCCAACGGTCTGGCAGATGGACGATTGACTGCGGGAAAAGGACACGGTAATTTGGATGCCCGGGCAAGCTAAAAACATGGGCAGCATAAGCAGCCAGTAATTGTTGGCGTCGTAACCGCAGTGGAGGGACACCTGCCTCAACAAGGATGCTGTCCACAGAGCTGGTGCGGAAGGCACCAGTGGCAAGTTGGATCCCGCTGTGTAGTATTGGGTCCAGCACCCGCAACGCAGAGGGGGATGCTGAGCCATAAGCCAGGCTCCCATAATCCAGACAGGACTGGATTAACGCCTGGTAGAGCCGCAACAGGGTAGATCGGTCGGCGCCCCAGCGGGTGTGGCTCGAGCATCTCAGAGCGTTTAGATGCCACCAACATGCCTGTTTAAGCTGCCGGATATGAGGCAGCCAAGTCAACTGGGCATCGAAAACCACACCCAAAAGCCTGTGTAATTCCACTACTGAAAGAAGTTCGCTGGCAAGATCAAGCCGCGGCTCCGGGTGGACAGTGCGTCGCCGGCAGAAATGCATAACGCAGGTCTTGGCTGCCGAAAACTTTAACCCATGAGCTACAGCCCAAGACTACGCCTTGCGGATAGCCTCCTGTAGCTGACGTTCAACAGCTGCAATGCCAGTAGAGCTGTAAGAAAAGCAGAAGTCGTCAGCATACAGGGAAGCAGAGACAGAATTTCCCACGGCCGCAGCGAGCCCGTTAATGGCTATTAAAAACAGACAGACACTTAAAACAGAACCCTGTGGCACACCGTTCTCCTGGATGTGGTTGGAACTATATGAGGCTGCGACTTGCACGCGGAAGGTACGATACGACAGAAAATTGCGGATGAAGATCAGCAGAGGGCCCCGAAGACCCCATCCATGAAGCATAGAAAGGATGTGATGACACCATGTTGTATCGTACGCCTTCCGCATATCGAAAAAGACAGCGACCAGGTGCTGACGGCGGGCAAAGGCAGTACGGATAGCCGACTCCAGGCTCACCAGATTGTCGGCGGCGGAGCGGTCTTTCCGGAACCCACCCTGAGACGGAGCCAGAAGGCCCCAAGACTCCAGTACCCAATTCAAGCGCCGGCTCACCATCTGTTCCAGAAGCTTACAAAGAACGTTGGTGAGGCTAATGGGGCGGTAGCTGTCCACCTCCGAAGGGCTCTTGCCCGGTTTCAAAACGGGGATGACAATGCTTTCCCGCCATTGCGACGGAAACTCACCCTCGACCCAGAGACGGTTGTAAAGGTCGAGGAGGTGTCACTTGCAGTCCACTGAAAGGTGTTTCAGCATCTGACAGTGGATGGGATTGGGCCCGGGAGCAGTATCAGGGCAAGCGGCAAGGGCACTGTGAAATTCCCACTCACTGAATGGAGAATTGTAGGATTCAGAAGTGTGGGTGCGAAAAGAAAGACTCCGACGTTCCATCCACTCTTTAATGGAGCGGAAGGCCTGGGGGTAATTCGCAGAAGCGGAACTCATAGCAAAATGCTCTGCTAAGCGGTTTGCAATGACGTCGGAGTCAGTACAAACTGCTCCATTCAGTGAGAGCACAGGGACGTTGGCAGGGGTCCGATAGCCGTAGACGCATCGAATCTTGGCCCAGACCTGCGATGGAGTGACATGGAGGCCAATGGTGGACACATACCGCTCCCAGCACTCCTTCTTGCCTTGGCGGATAAGGAGGCGGGCCCGTGCACGCAGCCGTTTGAAGGTGATGAGGTGTTCAATGCAGGGATGTCGCTTGTGACGCTGTAGCGCCCGCCGGCGATCTTTAATCGCTGCAGCGATCTCAGGCGACCACCAAGGCACAGTCCGCCGCCGAGGGGACCCAGAGGAACGGGGAATGGCAGATTCGGCGGCAGTAACGATGCCCGTGGTGACCGATGTAACCACCACATCAATGTCATCATTTGAGAAAGGCTCAATAGCGGCAGTGGAGGAGAACAAGTCCCAGTCAGCCTTATTCATAGCCCATCTGCTAGGGCGCCCAGAAGAGTGATGCTGTGGTAGTGACAGAAAGATCGGAAAGTGATCACTACCACACAGGTCGTCATGCACACTCCACTGGACAGACGGTAAGAGGCTAGGGCTACAGATTGAAAGGTCAATGGCGGAGTATGTGCCATGCGCCACACTGAAGTGTGTGAAGGCACCATCATTCAAAATCGAGAGATCGAGCTGCGACAATCAATGCTCAACGGTGGCGCCTCGACCTGTTGCCACTGACCCACCCCACAGAGGGTTATGGGCGTTAAAGTCGCCCAGTAACAAGAAAGGTGGCGGCAATTGGGCTATCAGCGCAGCCAGGACATGCTGCGCAACATCACCCTCCAGTGGAAGGTAAAGACTGCAGACGGTAAGAGCCTGCGGCGTCCACACCCTAACAGCGACAGCCTCTAAAGCTGTTTGTAGAGGGACAGACTCGCTGTGAAGAGAGTTAAGGACATAGATGCAGACGCCACCAGACACCCTTTCATAAGCTGCTCGGTTCTTATAACAACCCCGATAGCAACGGAGGGCGGGGGTGCGCATTGCTGGAAACCAAGTTTCCTGCAGAGCAATGCAGAGGAAAGGGTGAAGGCTGATAAGTTGGTGGAGCTCAGCTAGATGGAGGAAGAAACCGCTGCAGTGCCACTGGAGGATGGTTTTGTCCATGGCTGAGAAAGGCGTGACGGGACTGGGAAGGCAGATTACACTGCTGGGTCACCTGCTGCCTCCGATTGAGCACCTGTGCTAGTGCTTTTCATGGCGTCTGAGGGACCGGCGAGATCGAGGTCCTCAGCGGACGCCAGAATCTCCGCCTCGTCCTCAGACGCAGAGCTGGAAGGTTGCGGTGGGGTGGCTGCCACCGCGAGTTCCTTGGGCTTAGAGCTCTTCTTCTTTGATTTCTCACGCTGCTCCTTGGGTTTAACTGGCTGGGAGGGCTTCACCGATTCAGTCTCCGGGACTGAGGAGGATCGTGAAGCCCTTCGACCAGCTGATTGTGGGCACCTACGCCACTGTCGGTCGTCAGCCTTCCCGCTGGTGAAAACCTGGGAAGGGAGGGACCCAAGGGACCCCTTGCGAGCGTGAGAAGCCGAAGAAGTTGGACGCTTCTCCGGCTTAGAAGCGGGGACCGACGTCCCCGATGAGGGGGATGGTGTTGCTCCTGAGGTAGGTGGCACAGGAGCAACCCGGTGGGTAGAGCCCCCCACTGGCAAGGGGGCAGGAGGAGTTGTACCACTCGTCGATCCGGCCGGAAGTCGCGAAACTGATGGGGCGAGCACAGGTGTTGTAGCAGCGGCGTAGGAAGATGTCATTCTCACTCGATGTAATCGGTCGTATTTCCTTTTGGCCTCAGTATAAGTCAGTCGGTCCAGGGTCTTATGTTCCATGATTTTGCGCTCTTCCTGGAATATTCTGCAGTCTGGCGAGCAAGGTGAATGGTGCTCCCCGCAGTTGATGCAGATGGGAGGCGGGGCACATGGAGTATCGGGATGAGATGGGCGTCCGCAACCTCGACATGTGAGGCTGGAAGTGCAGCGGGAAGACATATGGCCGAACTTCCAGCACTTGAAGCACCGCATCGGGGGAGGGATATAGTTCTTGACGTCACATCGGTAGACCAACACCTTGACCTTTTCCGGTAACGTATCACCCTCGAAGGCCAAGATGAAGGAACCGGTAGCAACCTGATTGTCCCTCGGACCTCGATGAACGCGCCGGACGAAATGAACACCTCTACGTTCTAAGTTGGCGCGCAGCTTGTCATCAGACTGCAAAAGGAGGTCCCTATGGAAAATAACACCCTGGAACATATTTAAACTCTTGTGTGGTGTAATAGTAACATTAACATCCCCCAACTTGTCACAAGCAAGTAACCTGCGTGACTGGGCAGAGGATGCCGTTTGTATCAGTACTGACCCAGAGCGCATTTTAGACAAGCCCTCCACCTCCCCAAACTTGTCCTCTAAATGCTCGGCGAAGAACTGAGGCTTTGTGGAGAGAAAGGACTCCCCATCAGCTCTCGTGCAAACTAAGAATCGGGGCGAATAACTGTTACCTCCATCCTGAGGCATACGCTCTTCCCACGGCGTGGCCAGGGAGGGGAACATTTTCGGATCATACTTCTGAGCATTAAATTGAGCCTGAGAACGCTTAGAGACTGCTGGCGGCTGGCCGCCAGCGAGAGATGATGTACCATGCTTCATTGCGAGGCATCCGCCCTGATGCCACCTACTCCGACCAAGGGCCCTCCCCACGGGCGCCAATCAGCTACAGCAAAGGCCACCTAGCAGGATGGCCTTTGCCGGGAGTCCCGATACCCCAGGAGGATAGGCATCTACTCCCTGGCATACGTGGGGAGTTAATGGTGCAGGCATCAGTAGAGCGATCCCTGTGTTGTCAGGGGGCTACAACCAACAGGGTACATGGCGGCCCCACCACAACGGACTGGCTACCGTGCTGGATGTTAGGTGCAAAAAATGTCCAAGGTCGTCGTCACAGTTAAAAGAAACACTGCAGAGTGCAGCGTGGTAATCGCACCCAGGGACGTATCCTCGCCCAAGAGATCGAAAACGAGCAGGACACCATTGCAATGATCAGAAAGCCGGCTAAAGGTCTAATTGCACGATGGATACAGTGCACCATGTAAGGCGCCCTTCCCCAATTGGCTCGCTCTTCAGAATAATTTAGAAAGATGGAGGTCAAACCCGAGAGGGGACCATCACATAAGGCCGAAACATGTGAGACTCCTTTTAGTCGCCTCTTACGACAGGCAGGAATACCGCGGGCCTATTCTAACCCCTGAACCCGCAGGGGGGTATCTCCATGTTATGTCACGAGGCACAAACGTCCAACTCCTTGTTGCCTACTCATCACTTCACCACCCATCAACCACTTTCCGCAGATGCTCACGAGAGTACACCACCTATACTCTATAGGCTTCATCGTTTCTGTGAAGTCTGTAAACAGGTGTCAGGTCATAACCAGTTGCCCATCAAAGTCACTTACGTCAGTGAATTCAGGGATAGAGTTGAAGGTGAGTGCTTTGGGCAGGACTGAAACTCCTGTAGGATTGAGGTTTGACAGATAGGTTGACAACAATGTTTTGGGTTTGTTTCAGTTCTACATTTTTTGGGATGTTGAGTGGGAAATTTGAAAGATGCGGTGGATTGGGTGGTACACGGGATTTACAAGGAAACTATCACTTGATAGCATATATCCTTAAGTATTAAGAAGCAGTCAGTTCAGTAACGAACGAAAATGTAGGGACTAAGAATTGTAGACGGGAGTCTAAGCATGCATATAGTGAGCAGGTTCAAACATATGTAGGTTGTGATAATTATGCAGATATAGAGACCACAGGACAAACTACTGAGGAAAGCTGTTTTAACCTGTCAAACTGAAGTTATGGGAGCAGCAGTAGCAGCAGCAGCAGCAGAAATTGTACAGACTATGACCATCTTAGACTACTAATTCATTCAAAATAGTAGTGCCTGAGTTATGTGACTATGGCTCAAATTATTTGAAGAAATGCTCAACCCAGGCACTTTTTATACAACTTTACTTACGCCAAAATTCTGTGTCACTACCATAAAGGTTAATAATAATAAAATAAACTGTCCCTACTGTTTATGGCTCAGCAATGTCTAGACAGTTTATTGAATTCACTCCTTTCAGTTCACTTAATAAATCAACTGAACCCAATTACCAGTAAGTCTACTAACAGATAAATAGTGAAGCAGCAAGTTGCTATAAATTACTGATAAAACTGAAAGTCTGTTTAAGCAATTTAACTGACATTAATAACAAAATTCTACAACAAGTGTGCTTAAAATAAATTATTTAAGTCTGAAAAGTGACTTGTGAATCATGTCCTGAGTGCTGATGCCTAAAATACTGTTCTGCAAACAAAGAAAAATACATATCCTGACTATTCATTGCTTCATAAAATTAAATATAAATCTAAACTATGACTGACTACCAAAAATTCAAATAGTCAATCAGCATTTGCAACTGGAAATGTTAAAAGTTGCACTAAAAAAATCAGCAAAGTCTGGAAAACAACTAAATAAAGTTAGCAAACTGTGACTCAACAGTTAAAATATTTCAAGTCGGACTGCACCCACACGAATAATTCTAAGTCGCAATGTAGGTCTCGCTTCTGGCCTGTTCAAAAACTGAGTCCCTTCTTCAGCATCTGGTTGGCCCTTTATACTCTTAGGATTGACATTTCAAAAGCTACCTGTCATTAGGCTAATTTTGGAACAGTGCGAAATTTTAAATTACACATCCTTATTGCTAGCTAAAATCTAATTAACCAGGATAATGCAAACTTTCATTCTCATTAATTCAACATTTTGCAGTAAGTTGTGCAGTTGATAGTATGCCCACAATTAATAAAAATATATTTCACAGGACTGCACAATTTTTGTGCCTAAAATTTCTTACTTGCAAACAAAGTGGTGCATCATTCATAAGGGAAATTAACCCACCCCCATTTCTGTTAGTGCAATTAGTTTCCTCCTAACTTTAATATAATTTACATTTTCGATAATTTTTATTACAAAAACATTAACTGTAATTGGATAGATAAGAAATCTACCCACCAAGTGGTGGCAGAACACACACATAAAAGAAGGTTGTAATTACGCAAGCTTTCAGAGACAGTGGCTTCTCCTTCCGGCAGAAGGATTGAAGGGGGAGGAAGAGTAGTGAAGGAAAAGGACTGGAGAGGTCTAGGAAGAGGGTAGATTTCAGAAAAGTCACCCAGGACCGCAGGTCAGGGGAGACTTACCAGATGTGATGAGAAGGAAAGATTGATTGTTGGGGACTGCACGGATAAGATTTGAAAACCTGAGATCTTGAAGGTGTAAGAGAGTATAATATGCAAGACAGATATTACTGCTAAAATATGGTGTACAAGTTAATAAGAGTGAGAAGCTAAGTGCATTGTACGTAACAAAGGTGGGGTGGGGACTGCGGAAAATAGACATGTGAGAAAATGAAAGATGTAGAAAACTAAAATGGAGTGAATAAAGCAGTAGTTACTGTGAAGAAATGCTGAGATGGAAGTAGTTAACGTAAATTAAGGCCAAGTGGGTGGTGAGGGTTGTGTTGGGTTGTTTGGGGGAAGAGACCAGACAGCGAGGTCATCGGTCTCATTGGATTAGGGAAGGATGGGGATGGAAGTCGGCTGTGCCCTTTCAAAGGAGCCATCCTGGCATTTGCCTGGAGTGATTGAGGGAAATCATGGAAAACCTAAATCAGGATGGCCGGACATGAGATTGAACTGTCATCCTCCTGAATGCGAATCCAGTGTGCTAGCCGCTGCACCACCTCGCTCAGTCAAGTGGGTGGTGAGAACCGGGAACATGTTGTAGAGTTAGTCCCCTCCTGCAGAGTTCTGATAAACTGGTTCTGGAAGAAGGGCCCAGGTGGCGTGTGTGGTGAAACAAGCACCAAGGTATGACTGTTATGTTGCAGAGCATGCTCTGCAATAGGATATTGTGTGTTGCCGGTATACTCCCTCTACTATATCCATTTATCCTAACTGATAATGGGCTTGTTCCATAAAAGCCGATAGTGCCATCATCATCCTCCCAGCAGACAAAAAGATCTACCACTGTGGTACTTGACCAAAAAGAGATGTAAGATCCACAAACCCAATCATCATGCTGGCTTCAAAGCATCAACTGAATGTATATATGCCTTAGTTGATCAGCAACTGCAATGCATAGTACAGAGACTTCCCTCCTATATCAAAGGTACCAACCATTTCCTTGATCATCTGAAATCTGGGCCCATCTAACTTCCACCACACACCTTGCTTGTCACCACTGATGCCACATCTCTCTATACCAACATCCCCCATGTACATGGTCTGTCTACTGCTGTACATTTACTTAGTGAGTGCCCACCTGATACCAAACCTATGGCATTCTTACTACTCACCTTAATCAACTTTATACTTACCAACAACTACTTCACCTTTGAGGGACAGACATACAAACAGATCAAGGGTATGGCCATGGGAACCAGGATGGCTCCTTCCCCTGCCAGCCTTTTCATGTGTCACATGGAGGGAGCTTTCCTGGGGTCCATATGTCTTCAGCCACTGGTGTGGTTTAGATACATTGATGACATCTTTACTGTATTGTCTCATGAGATGTATTAAAATTCCTGGCATCACTAAATACCTTCTCCCAGTTGTATTTCCCATGGTCCTATTCTGAATCTCGTGCCACTTTCCTTGATATTGATCTCGTACTCACCAAAGGCCAGCTACACACTTCTGTCCACATGAAATGTACTGACGAACAACAGTACTTATATTTTGACAGATGTCATCCTTTCCATGTTAAATATTCCCTCACATGCAGCCTTGGCATTTGAAGCAAATGTACTTGTTCAGATGCAGACTCTTTACAGTAATACACCACCATTCTCACCTCAGTCTTCACTGGACATATTTACCCCATCAGCCTAGTTCAAAAGCAGATTCCCTGGCCATCACATCCAACCCTGGTACTGCTGATCCATCCAAAAAAACAACTTTGGAGCACACCACTGGTCATTCAGTATTATCTTTGTCCGGAATGTATTAATCAGCTACTTTGAAAAGACTGTTACTTTCTAAAATCATTCCCTGGAACGAGATCCATTCTATCTGAGATTTTGTGCATCACACCTAGATTAGCTTTTCGTCACCCTCCCAATCTCCACAATATTCTTGTCAGACCCTATGCACCTTCTGCACCCATGTCCATAGGGTAACCTATGGCTCCTACTCCAGACTTGCCCTATGCACCTTCCTACCACCACCTATACCAGCCCAGTAAGTGGCAAAACATACTTTCAAAGGGAGAACCACCTGTGAAATGACATGTCATATAGCAGCTGTTATGTAAACACCATTCAGCCTTTTACATCTGCAAGACATATTGCTGTTATGTGTAGCTGTCTTGCTCAATTATTCAAATAGGCTTTCAATCAAATTCATGTAAAAATTTAATTTATCGGTGAAATGTGACAATGTCAATCAACAATAGTGGATACAACTGTAGATGTGTGACTGCAAGCCCTTTAATCTGACACCCTGGTAATTACTGTATCACCAGTGGTTAAGTAATTATTAATTTTACAAGATTTGTCTGTTACAACTTTTTTCACCATAATTAATTTCAATTAATTTACATGGTAGCATCTGTAAGAGAATGCACCATTCTCCCTCCTCCATATCCCTCATGATTGCCACAATACAAAAGGAAAAGTGAAATGCCATGAAACTGCAGCAGCCTTCTATTCTGTATCTTGTAGCTCTTTTTAAGGAATCATAGTCACAAGGTGCAGGATATAAACACATACAAACTTAAGAAAAATTGTCAGTTATAGGACAAAACCTGTAATTTATGATGAATTATTAATAACAGGGAAGTTTGCAACTGAACAGCTTGGACATAGCACCAACTACCTTACTCCCTGCTCTGACCATGTTCGAAGCATCAGATTCATCTCCTCCTGCAGGTATGATTCGACCCTTTCCTCACAATCATAGAGGAGTAGATCAGGTGTGATGACAGAAAAGGACGGAAGGGGTTACATGGGTCTCCTAGTCCTGCACAGACTAAGTTGAACAGAAATATTTTGATAATGACCCACAAATACATTAATTATGAAGCTCACATGAATAACAAGATAAAAAGGCAAAAGTTCCTGGATACATATTAGTTACATGTGGATCAGGAGACAACATTCAGTCAGACACTACAATAATAAGAGGATATGTGCAAAATGGAAAAATAAGAGACAGAATCTCTCTTGCTTACTCCCAATTATTTCTAACAATGGGACACAACACCAGAATGTAACAGATTACCTTAATAGCTGCATAGACGTGTCAGTCATCCAGGTATGCTCGTGATAGGAGCTACTATTGTAATTCCAGTTGATCTGATCACAGTAACTACAAAACATCAAAATAATTAACTGTTTCTGCAACTATCTGGCAAACTTTTATTGACCTTCTGTGGCCTGCAGCACTCAGTTAAATTGTCTCAACACGGCAATTGAATTGTTGAACAGTATAGTCTGGAGACTGGATCTACCAGCTGCATGAAAGCATCTGAATATCAGAGGAACTTGGGTCCCAATGAGGCAGAGCTTCTGTTCAGTGGGTTATTAAGCACCTTGGTGAAAACAACCAACTGCACAGATGGCTCTACTTTTAATTTTTGAGTCATCAGTCTTCTGATTGGTTTGAAGTAGCCCACCACAAATTCATCTCCTGTGACAATCTTTTTGTCTCGGAGCAGCATATGCAAACCATATCCTCAATTATTTGCTGGCTGTATTCACATCTCTGTCTTCCTCTACAGTTTTTACCCTCTACAGCTCCCTCCTAGTACCAAAGAAGTTATTCCCTTCTGTCTTAACAAATGTCCTAGCATCCTGTCCCTTCTTCTTGTCACTGCTTTCCTTAAATTCCTTTCCTCACCAATTCTGCAGAGAATCTCCTCATTCATTATCTTATCAATTCATCTAATTTTCAACATTCACCTTTAATACCACAACTCCTATTCTTCAATTCTTTTCTGTTCCAGTTTTCCCAACATCCATGTTTCACTACCATATAATGCTATGTTCTGTATTCCAAATATACATTCTTAGAAATTTCCTCCTCAAACAAAGGCCTATATTTGATAGTAGTGCACTCCTCTTGTCAGGAATACCGTTTTTGCCAGTGCAAGTCTGCTTTTTATGTACTCCTTGCTCCATCCATCATGGGTCATTTTGATGCCTAGGTAGCACAATTCCCTAACTTCAACTCCTCTGTGATACCCAATTCTTGTGGTAAGTTTCTTGCTGTTCTCATTTCTGCTACATCTCATTACTTTTTTCAATTTATTCTCAATTCATATTCTGTACTCATTACACTGTCCAGTCCATTGAATACACCCTGTAATTTTTCTTCACTTTCACTGAGGATAACACTGTCATCAGCAAATCTTATCATTGATACCATTTCATCTTGAATTTTAATCCCACTCTTAAACCTTTCTTTTGTTGTCAGAAGGAAGAGTTTGGGTGAATGACTTCATCCCTGTCTTACACCATTTTTAATCCTTCAGCCTTATTGATATTCATGTGTATATTGCATATTACCGATCTTCCCTTATGGCTTACCCCCATTTCTCTCAGAATTTTGAACATTTTCCACCATTTTACATTGTCTAACTTTTTTTCTAGGCCAACAAATACTATGAACACATTCTGGTTTTTCTTCAGTCTTTTTTCCACTATCAACCCCAAAGTCAGAACTGCTTCTCTGGTGCCCTTATTTTTCCTAAAGCAAAGTGATTGTCATCTAATAGATCTTCAATTTTGTTTTCCATTGTTCTGTATGTTATTCTTGTCAGCAACTTGGATGCATGAGCTGTTAAGCTGACATTGCGATAATTCTCACACTTGACAGCCATTATCATCTTCAGAATTGTGTGGATGATGTTTCTCCAAACGTCTGATAGTGTATCGCCAATCTCATATACATTCTACAAACCAAAGAATATTGGTTTTATTGCCATTTCCCACAACAATTTTAGAAATTCAGATGGAATTTTATCTATCCCTTCTGCCTTTTTGATCCTTAGTCATCCAAAGCTCCCTTAAATTCTGATTCAAATAGATTATAATACTGGATCCTCTATCTCTTTCTAGCTGACACCTATTTCTTCTTACATCGTGTCATCAGACAAGTCCTCCCCTCATAAAGACCTTCAGTGTACTCCTTCCACCTGCCACTCGATCTTCCACATTTAACAGTGGAATTTCCATTATATTCTCAAAGTTAACATCCTTGTTTTTAATTCTACTGAAAGTTTTGACTTTTCTATATGCTGAGTCAGTCCTTCTGACAATCCTTTCTTGTTTGTTTTCTTCACACTTTTTGTGCAGTCGTGTTGCCATAGCTTCCTTGCACTTCCTGTTCCTTTCATTCCCAAGTGATCTGTATTTCCATATTCCAGAGTTTCCCTGGAATTTTTTTCACTTCCTTTGTCTTCATCCTTTTTTCTGTTACCTAAAGTTTCTTTGCAGTTACCTTCCTTGTACCTATGTTTGTTTGTTTGTTTGTTTGTTTAGGGCACAAAAACAACTAAGGTCATTTTTGCCCACGTCAGAACTTTAGAACACATTGATGAGAAAGGAGTTACAGGAAACTATACATTAAGCCCAACTGACAGAAGGAAACACAGCTAAAAACACAGATTTTCTACTGAACAAAGGTCCATAAAATATTTGATGGAGACAACGGAGGTATTGAACTAAAGATTCAATGTTCCTCGTCATATTGCTGCGATGGATAAAAAGTAAAACTGGGCCGACAGCCAGTGTGTCATTCACTAAAATGACTGGTAACTCAGACAGCAAATATAAATTAGAATGTAAGTGGCTAAAAAAAGGGCATTCTGTCAGGAAATGGCAAACCATCAAAGGTGGGGGATCATCACTTAACAAATAGCAATGGCTAAAACGACAGTGCACAATTCGCAATCTAGCTAAAATGATCTCCTTGTGGTGAGATGGCTGGGAGGAGGTCGTCCAAGAGACTGGAAGAGGTTTAATTCCCTGGAGCTTGTTCCCATGAAGCGAAGACCAGTGGTGATGCCAAAGTGATACCACCCACTGACAGACGGCAATGCAGAAATCATCAGAGGGAATGGAAGAACTAGCGGGCTGTGGTACAAGGGCTACAGCTAGGCAGCAGCTTTTCCGTCAGACCGATCTGGCAAGGAACCAACAAACATCACAGTGGCTCCATCAAGAGTGAGCAAGTGAAAGCTTTCCTGGAACCATTGCATTAAGGTATGAAGGTGTACAGCACACAGAGGTTCTGAAGGGTACTGAGAGAGTCAGAGTAAATGACACACTTGAAAAGTTTGTGTTGCTGGATGTACTGCATGGCCTGATACAAGGTGAAGAGCTCCGCTGTAAATACTGAGCAGTGTTCCAGAAACCAATACCAAAAACTATCAGTGCCACTGACAAAGACACAGCCGACATCACGGTCAGTCTGAGAGCCATCAGTGCACACAAAGGTACTATCGTGAAGTTCTATGCAAAGGTCGAGAAACTTATAGTGATAGAGCGAGGTTGGAGTACTGTTGTTAGAAATCGAATGAAGTCCAATGTTAACAAGGGCCGCCACACAAAGCCGAGGTTGTGGTGGGTTTACACTCATCAGGAAAGTGGCAGGTAATGTGAAGTTAAACTGCCAGAGCAACAGCTAAAAGTGAACTCCAGGAGGTAACAGAGAAGAGGGACATTCGCCATACTGGCAGTCTAAGGAGTCATCAAAGAAGGAGACATATGATGCATGGCCAGTAATGGCAGACAAACAGCAGACGTATTCACTGAGGAGAACACCACATCGGAATGACAGCGGTAGTTCAGTAGCTTCTGCATCCAGACTCTCAACCAGGCTAGTGTAAAAGGCAGGAGGGCATGAAGGTGAATTGTATTGAGATAACGTAAGATGGATGGACATGGAGGTGCATAAACGAAACACCCATAGTGTAGTTTCGGACCGACAAGGGGTCGGCACAAAGAAGGGAGAGTGGTCCAATCCACTCACCAGGAAGTAACACTAGGTTATGTACCACATTGAGAGAACAGGTACAGTGGGCAACCAGGTAAGACAAGTGGGAAGTTTCCTATTGAGTATGAACCCCAGGAATTTTGTAGTTTCAATAAATGGAAGAGCAACAGGCCTATGATGTAAGGACGATGGAAGAAACCGAGTGCACCACCAGAAATTCATAAGAAGGTTTTGTTGGTGGAAAAGTGAAAGCCACTGTTGACACTCCACAAGTAACGACAATTAAGACAACACTGAAGACACAACCCAAGAAAACAAGTCCACAGAGAACTCCAATAGATGGCAAAATGATCAATGAAAAGGGCACCAGGGATTCCCAGTTGGAGACAGACTATAATATGATTAATGGTAATAGCAAAGAGGACAACACAAAGGACAGAGCCCTGAGGCACTCTCTTATCCTGGATAAAGGCGTCCAACATTGCAGAGAACTCACATATCTTGAAAATTCTGTCTTAAAAATTTCTGAAGGAAATGGACAGGTGGCCTAGGAATCCCCACATGTAGAGAGCATGGAAGATACCAGACCTCCAGCAGGTGTTGGTGGCTTTCTCCAAATCAGAAAACACAGCTACTGTCTGGTATTTCTGCAGAAAACCATTCACAGTATAGGTTGACAAAGTGACGAGATGGTCAATTGCAGAACGGCATGCTCGAAATTCACATTGTAAATTATGTGACTTGAGCCACCATACCAGCTGGGCATGAATCAAATGCTCCATCACCTTGCAAACACAGCTAGTGATAGAAATGGGATGGTAGCTAGCAGGGAGGTGTTTGTTCTTACCGGGCTTAGGCACGGGTATGACAGTGGCGTCATGCCAGCATCTGAAAAACATGCCCTCTGCCCAGATGCAATTGTATGTGTTAAGCAGAAAGCGCTTGCCCACAAGAGAAAGGTGCTGCAACACCTGAATGTTAACATCGTCTGGCACTGGGGTGAAGGACTGGGAAGAAGTGAGAGCATGATCTAGCTCCCTCATAGTAAACGTGGCATAGTAGGACTCACGTTTCTGAGAAGGGAAGAGTATCATCTGAGCCTCCATCACTAGTTTTATATGGAGGAAGGCATGGTGATAGTGGGTGGAGTTCAAAATCTCGGCAATATAGTGGCCCAGTGTGTTGGAGACAGCAATAGGGTCCACTATGGCATCATTTGCTACAGTCAAGCCAAAGATTGGGGAATGGACCTTGGTCCCCAAGGGCTGTCAGAGGTTGAGCCACATGACAGGAGAGAGAGTGGAACTGTTTAAAGAACTAGTAAATAAAATCCAGCTAGCTTTTTTGCTATTCCGAAGAATGCGATGACACTGCACATGTAACTGTTTATAATGAATACAGTTCAACATTGTAGGATAACAGTTAAAAATTCAGAGAGCATGTCTCCATGCATAAATTGCAATCATGGCACACCTCAGTCCACTAAGGGACTGGGACACAGTGTGGTAAAGATAAACTGCATGGAATGGAACATTCTGCTATAGTAAAGATAACATTTGTAAGGTATTCTGTGTGGTCATCACAACTGGGGAAAAGTTTTTCATCAAAGGCCACCAAGAAGGAGTAAAGCCTCCAGTAGGCCTTAGAAAGCTGCCAATTGGGTTTGCACATTGGTGGGGTAGGAGTCAGCAAACAAATAGCACAAGGGAAAAGGTCGCTCGAGTACATATCAGAGAGAACCGACCAATCGAGGCAAGCTTGGCAGTGCAGAACAAGAGGTCATATGTGAAAGAGGTGTGCACAGAGTCTGACAGGAATGTGGGTGCTCCAGTGCTAAAGTAGATGAGGTTGAGTTGAGTGAAGAGGTCAGCCAAGAGAGCACCTCTCAGACAGGTTCTGGAAGAGCCCCACCAAGGAGATGATGTGCATTAAGATCACCAGCAGCAAAAAGTGTGAAGGAGTTGACCAATAAGCTGGAAGGAGTCTGTCCTGGTGACACCGAAGAACAAAGGATGTGAAGGTACAAAGGGGAAAGAAGAAGCAAGGAATGAAAATGCAGATTGGTTGGTTTAAAAGAGGGGGGAGGGACCAAACTGCTAAATCATCAGCCCCTCATTCCGATTACAATAATTCCACAAGAGTGGGAGTAAAATGATCAAGACATACAAAACACAATTGGAAGATAGGGCAAACCACAAGGGTGACAGAAGGGGAACAAACACTAAAATGGACAAAATCAGACAAGAAAACCACAAAGAGATGCAAGAAACATGTAGAAAAGATCAACACAAGAGAGCAGATTACCATGGTTGGCTGATCATGAGAACAGAAAGGAGAAGCCAGCCACTCTGCAACTCATTAAAACCTCCACCCTAAAAGCACCAGGGTGGAGGACACAGAGGGATGAAGGTCATGCGCTAAAACTTAGATCAAATTATAGAACTCACCCTCACGAATAAAATGTAAAACTAAAGCTGCTGTTGAGGCATTGTCACCCAACACTGAAGGTAGGGTGCTGGGACAGTTAGAAGTCCACCACAGAGCAGCTAAAAGTGGGCAGTACAGCAAGAGGTGGACGACTGTCATTTGTGAGCCACAGCGACACCGAGATGGGTCCTCGCGATGGAGGAGGTACCCATGCATTAGCCATGTATGGCCAATGCAGAGCCAGCAGAGGACAACTGATTGCCTGCAAGAGGACTGTATGGAAGTCCTCCACACATTCGTAGTCTCTTTAATGACATGTAGTTTGTTGTGTGTATTGTAACACCATTCTGTCTACCAAATCCAAAAAACCATGCGGCATAAGACTGAATGCAGGTCAGTTTCCGAGATACCCATCTCCAGAAGCGGTTTTCGCATAGCCTGTTTGGCCAGCCTGTTGGCAAGTTCATTGCCTGGGATTCCGACGTGTCCTGGGGTCCACACAAACACCACTGAATGACGGGACTGTTGTAGGGCATAGTAGTAGTTGTTGTGGTCTTTAGTGCAGAGATTGGTTTGATGCAGCTCTCCATGCTACTCTATCCTGTGCAAGCTTCTTCATCTCCCAGTACCTACTGAAACCTACATCCTTCTTAATCTGTTTAGAGTATTCATCTCTTGGCCTCCCTCTATAATTTTTACCCTCCACGCTGCCCTCCAATAGTAAATTGGTGATCCCTTGATGCCTCAGAACATGTCCTACCAACCAATCCATTCTTCTAGTCAAGTTGTGCCACAAATTTCTCTTGTCTCCAATTCTATTCAGTACCTCCTCATTAGTTATGTGATCTACCCATCCAATATTCAACATATTTCTGTAGCACCACATTTCAAAAGCTTCTATTCTCTTCTTGTCCAAACTATTTATCGTCCATGTTTCACTTCCATACATAGCTACACTCCATACAAATACTTTCAGTAACGACTTCCTGACACTTAAATCTATAATCAATGTTAAGAAATTTCTCTTCTTCAAAAATGCTTTCCTTGCCATTGCCAGTCTGCATTTTATATCCTCTCTACTTTGACCATCATCAGTTATTTTGCTCCCCAAATAGCAATACTCGTTTATTACTTTAAGTGTCTCATTTCCTAATCTAATTCCCACAGCATCACTTGATTTAATTCGACAACATTCCATTATTCTCGTTTTGCTTTTGTTGATGTTCATCTTATATCCTCCTTTCAAGACACTGTCCATTCCGTTCAGCTGCTCTTCCAGGTCCTTTGCTGTCTGACAGAATTACAATGTCATCGGCGAACCTCAAAGTTTTTATTTATTCTCCATTGATTTTAATTCCTACTCCAAATTTTTCTTTTGTTTCCTTTACTGCTTGCTCAATATACAGATTGAATAACATCGGGGAGAGGCTACAACCCTGTATCACTCCCTTCCCAACCATTGCTTCCCTTTGATGTCCCTCAACTCTTATAACTGCCATCTGGTTTCTGTACAAACTGTAAATAGCTTTTCGCTCCCTGTATTTTACCCCTGCCACCTTCAGAATTTGAAAGAGAGTATTCCAGTCAACATTGTCAAAAGCTTTCTCTAAGTCTACAAATGCTAGAAATGTAGATTTGCCTTTCCTTAATCTAGCTTCTAAGATAAGTCGTAGGGTCAGTATTGCCTCACGTGTTCCGATATTTCTACAGAATCCAAACTGATCTTCCCCGAGGTCGGCTTCTACTAATTTTTCCATTCGTCTGTAAGGAATTTGCATTAGTATTTTGCAACCATGGCTTATTAAACTGATAGTTCGGTAATTTTTACATCTGTCAACACCTGCTTTCTTTGGGATTTGAATTATTATATTCTTCTTGAAGTCTGAGGGTATTTCACCTGTGTCATACATCTTGCTCACCAGATGGTAGAGTTTTGTCAGGACTGCCTCTCCCAAGGCTGTCAGTACTTCTAATGGAATGTTGTCTGCTCCCGGGGCCTTGTTTCGACTCAGGTCTTTCAGTGCTCTGTCAAACTCTTCACACAGTATCATAGCTCCCTTTTCATCTTCATCTACATTCTCTTCCATTTCTATAATATTGTCCTTAAGAACATCACCTTTGTATAGACCCTCTATATACTTCCACCTTTCTGCTTTCCCTTCTTTGCTTAGAACTGGGTTTCCATCTGAGCTCTTGATATTCATGCAAGTGGTTCTCTTTTCTCCAAACGTCTCTTTAATTTTCCTGTAGGCAGTATCTATCTTACCCCTAGTGAGATAAGCCTCTACAGCCTTACATTTGTCCTATAGCCATCCCTGCTTAGCCATTTTGACTTCCTGCCAATCTCATGTATGGCATAGATGGACTCCTAAGTGGACGCTACTAAAGGATGGCTAGGGGAGCACTGGTCAATAGATTGTAGGCTGTTAAGAAGTCAGTACACAGGAGAAATGACTCGCCAGGGCATGAGCGGGTGTGCTCAAGAGCACGACACGAGATATAGCCACCAGCTCTGCAGCCATCTGGTAAGGAGTGCCATTCAATATGTAATTCATGAACATACACAAAGCCTACATGACCATTAGCCATTGAGCTGTCAGTGTAAACCACTTCATGGCCCCGGTACATGTCGAGAATCGAGAGGATGTTATAGCGGGGAGCCACAGGGTTAATGCAGTCCTTAGGAACATGCGAAAGGCCCAGAAGAATCCGCGGAGGTGTACATGAATAGACCTCAAGCAGTGGTGGTAATGGGAAGGTCTGCAGTTCAGACAGAAGGGACAGGACGCAAACCACAATTGTAAGCGCTGACCTGTGCCGCTGATGCGGGAGATGAACCACCGCAGTTGGGAAAAGGAGACAGTAATTCAGATGTGCAAGAGAACTACGAACTTGTGCAATGTAACTGCTGAGCAGGCGTGCATGCCTAACATCAAATTGAAGGACTCCAGCCTCCTCCAGGACACTGGTCACTGGGCTCGTTCTAAAAGCTCCGTTACTAAGCAAATGCCACAGTGGTGCACTAGGTCAAGTAAACACAATTCTGAGGGTGCCACCGAACCATAAACCAGACTTCCATAGTCAAGGCAGCATTGAACAAGGGCTCTGTAGAGCTGCTGCAGCATAGAGCAATCTGCACCCCAGTTGGTGTTGCTCAGGCAGCAAAGGGCATTGAGGTACTGCCAGCACTTCCACTCAAGCTGACAAAGGTGAGGTAGCTAAGTCATTGGACATTGAAAACCAGTCCTAAGAATCGATATGTCTCCACTACAGTAAATTGATTGTCATTAAGGTAAAGTTCTGCTTCTGAATGAATGGTGCGACACCGACAGAAATGCATGCCACACAACTTTCTGGCTAAAAACTGAAAGCTGTGGGCTACAGCTCATGACTGCACCTTGTGAATGGCCATATATCCATATATTGACGGAAGAAATATTGACATAACTGCCTATAAAAATGACCAGCTGCACATTGTAAATACATTGCCACTTTTAGAGCTGTATATTTAAGTCTTGATTTATTATTAGGTATTATTATTAGTGGGAGTTGACAGGTGTGAAAATTACTGAACTATCAGTTTAATACATCATGGTTGCAAAATACTAACATGAATTCTTTACAGACGAATGGAAAAACTGGTAGAAGCTGACCTCAAGGGAGATCAGTTTGGACTCCTTAGAAATATCGGAACATGCAAGCCAACAGTGACCCTGTGTCTTATCTTAGAAGATAGGTTAAGGAAAAGCAAACCTATGTTTATAGCAGTAGTAGACTTAGAGAAAGCTTTTGACAATGATTACTGGAATACTCTCTTTGAAATTCTAAAGGTGGCAGGGGTACAGGGAGTGAAAGGCTATTTACAATTTCTACAGAAACCAGATGGCAGTTTTAAGAGTCAAGAGGTACAAAAGAGAATCAGTGGTTGAGTAGGAAGTGAGACAAGGTTGTAGCCTATCCCTGATGTTATTTGATCAGTATGTTGAGCAAGCAGTAAAGGAAACAAAAGAAAAATTTGTAGTAGGAATTAAAATACATGGAGAAGAAATAAAAACTTTGAGGTTTGCCGACATCATTGTAATTCTGTCAGAGAGAGCAAAGGGCCTGGAAGAGCAGCTGAATGGAAGGGACAGTGACTTGAAAGGAGGACATAAGATGAGCATCAACAAAAGCAAAGCTGGGATAATGGAATGTAGTTGAATTAAATCAGGTGATGCTGAGGAAATTAGATTAAGAAATGAGACACTTAAAGTAGTAAATGAGTTTTGCTATTTGGGCAGCAATATAACAAACGATGGTCAAAGTACAGAGAAACTTTGATTGGCTGGATTACATTTTGTAGCTCCACATTGATACCACTGAATAGCTTAAAATTTTTGTTTCTTCTCATACTGAGGATACACAATGATTGGTTTGTCATATGACAGAAATCAGCATTAAAGTGTTAATCTAGTCTACATAAATACTTTGCTAATCACTGTGAAGTACATGGCAGAGGGTACTCCCATTGTAAATGCCTCTGTATCAACTGTAATTAATCTAATCTTGTCCTCGCGGTCCCTATTGTAGTAATATATAGGGAGTTGTATATTTCTATATTCATCTCTACAAGCTGCTGCTTTAAACTTTGTACCTAGGTTTTCTTGGGATAGTTTGTGTCCCTTTATAAAAGGGTCTGCCAGTTAAGTTTCTTCAACATCTCTGTGACACACTTCTCTGGGTCAAACAAACATCTGACCATTCTTGCTGCTCTTCTCTGTATGCATTCAATACCCCTTCTTCACCTGCATCTATACTCTGAAAACCATCGTGAGATGTGTGGCAGAGGCTATCTCCCATTGTTCTTATGGTTTCTTCCTGTTCCGTTCACATATGAAGCACAGGAAGACTGGTTGTTTGAATGCCTCTGTGCATGCAGTAAATATTTTGATCTTATCCTCATGATCCCCATGTGAGTGATATGTAGGGGGTTGTGCTATATTCCTACAGTAATCATTTACAGCCAGTTCTTGAAACTTTATTAATAGACATTCTTGGGATGGTTTACATCTATCTTCAAGAGTCTTCCTGTTCAGTTGCTTCAGTATCTGTGTCACATTCTCCCACAGATTAAACAAACCTGTGACCATTTGTGTTGCCCTTCTCTGTACACATTCAATATTCCCTGTTAGTCCTATCTCATACAGGTCCCACACGCTTGAGCAATATTCTAGAACTTGTCACATAAGTGATTTATAAGCAATGTCCTTTGTAGACTGATTGCACTCTGCCAGTATACTACAAATAAACTGAAATCTACCACCTGCTTTACTCATAACTGAACCTATGTAATCATTCCATTTCATATCCCTACAAAGGGTTACACTCAGACGTTTGTACGAGTTGGCCGATTCCAACAGTGACTCATTGATGTTATAGGCATAGGACACTACATTGTTTTTCATTTTGTGAAATGCACAGTTCTACATTTCTGAATATTTCAAGCAAGTTGCCAGTCTTTGCACCAGTTTCAAATTTTATCAAGATCTGACTGAATATTCAGGCAAATTCTTTGAGATAGTACTCCATTATAGGAGAGAGGAGGAGGAGGAGGAGGATATTAGTGTTTAACGTCCCGTCGACAACGAGGTCATTAGAGACGGAGCGCAAGCTCGGGTGAGGAAAGGATGGGGAAGGAAATCGGCCGTGCCCTTTCAAAGGAGCCATCCCGGCATTTGCCTGAAGCGATTTAGGGAAATCACGGAAAACCTAAATCAGGATGGCCGGAGACGGGATTGAACAGTCGTCCTCCCGAATGCGTCCATTATAGGACGTGCATCATCTGCAAAAAGCCTGATTTACTGTTAACATTGTCTGCTAGGTCATTAATAAACAACATGAACAGTAAGGGTCCCAACACACTTCCCTAGGGCACACCCAAAGTTACTTCTACACCTGACTATGACTCTCCATCTGAGATAACAAGCTGAATCCTCCCTACCAAAAAACCCTCAATCCAGTCACAAATTTTCCTTGATGCCCCACATGATCACACTTTTGGTAACAAGTGTAGGTGTGGTTCCAAATCAAATGCTTTTCAGAATATGACTAATAATGAATCTACCTGTCTGCCTTGATCAGTTGCACAGTATGCAATGTGAGCAAAGTGCAAGCCGAGTTTCACACAATTGAGGTTTTTGGAACACAGGAGGTCATCTGTTCATGAAACATCAATGTACTTAAGCTCAGAATATGTTCTAAGATTCTACAACAAATGGATGTCACACCGATATGACAGGGTGTTTGTGTTGTCCTCATCATTTCATCATCATTCATGAAAGTGGTGAGATTGCACTGAGCAAAGGTTGGGAATTTGTACGGGTGCTGATGAACATGCAGTTGACTGCCCCACAAAACAAACATCATCATCATCATCTGGATGTCACACATATTGGACAGCACTTTTGTCAACTCCTTCAGCTGCCATTCCTGTAGATGTGTGTGACCTGCACTTTCTTCCAACTACTGAGGATGTTTTCTTGTTTTAGAGAGAGGTCTACTCAGCAGCAAATTCAAAATAGAATCTGATGGGGGTTCAATTGGGTCCTTGAGGTTTGCTCAATTTTAACAATTCAGCTGTTTCTCAACCTCACCAACACTAGTACCTATTTCACTAAACTTTTCAGGAGAACGAGAATCAAATTGTCGCAGTACTCCTTGGTTTCCCTTTGTAAAGAGAAATTTGAAGACCAAGTGAAACATTTCTGTTTTTGCTTTGCTACTCTCATTTATGGTTCCCGTCTTATTCATAAACTCTGGTGCCGTGCCACTTACATATGACCAGAAGTTTTTTGGGTTTTGTCAAATGTCTTCTGACAACATACTGCTATGGTAGTCATTGAAGATTTCATGCACCACTCTCTTGATACCCAAACATGTTTAATTCCTCATTTCCCTGTCTCTAACCCTTCACTTTGTTTTATACCTACTAAGCAGTACTCTATGTTTCTTTATAGTGATCATATACGACGGGAGGTCCCTGAGGTCATGAACTGTTCAACTAGACACATATCTATCAATGGCATGGTCAACTGTTCTTCTAAACCTGAGCCATAGTTCTCCTAGAAGCTCCTCCTGAGAGTTAAATGTTTCCACTTCCTTATCAAGATATGACACAATTACCTCTTTATCTACTTTGCTGCAAATAGAATTCCTCCTAATTGTTTTTATGCCTTTCGTAGTTTGGTAATCATTGCAGTCCTGATGCTGCAGCTGATAATGGAAGCAAGACTAAAGAAAAAGAAAAATATATTCATAGGATTTTCCAACTTTGAAAAAGAATTCAACAATGTAAACTGATGCAAGGTGTTCGAAATTCCAACAGGCAAATAGGAGTAAGCTTTATGGAGATGGGGGTAATGTACAACATGGACAAGAACAAATACGTAACAATAAGAGAGTAAAAGAAAGAACAAAAAGCTCAGATTAAGAAGAAAGGTATGTAGTTTTTCGCCCTTACTGTTCAATCTATAGATCAAAGGTACAATGGAAATAAAAGAAAGGTTCAAGAGTGAAATTAAAATTCAACTCGAAAGAATATCAGTGACAGGATTCGCTGATTACACTGCTATCTATACTTAGTGAAAGTGAAGAAGTATAACAGGAACTGCTGAATGAAATGAACAGTTTAATGGACTGAGTAAACTGGAGGAAGATGAAAGTAATGAAAAGTAGCAGATAAGAGAAAAGTGAGAAACTTAACATCAGGACTGATGGTCATGAAGTAGATGAAGTTAAGGAATTCTGCTATCTGGGCAGCAAAATAACCATTGATGGATGAACCGAGGACAGAAGTAGAACACTAGCATTGACAAAAAGGGCACTCCTGGCCAAGAGAAGTCAACCAGTATCAAACATACACCTTAATTTGAGGAAGAAATTTCTAAATTTCTCAGACTCGTTTGGAGCACATTATTGTATGGTAATGAAACATGGACTGTGGGAAAACTGGAACAGAACAGAGTTGAAGCATTTGAGATGTGGTGCTACAGATATGAATGTTGAAAATTAGGTGGGCTGATAAGGTATGCAATGAGGTGGTTCTCTGCACAGGTGATGAGGAAAGGAATACATGGAAAACACTGACAAGAAGAAGGGACAAGATAGTAGAATGTCCCTAAGATATCTTTGAATAACTTCCATGCTACTAGAAGGAGCTACACGGGGTAAAAACCGGAGAGGAAGATAGAGACTGGAGTACATCCAGGGAGTAATTGAGTACATAGGTTGCAAGTGCTACTCTGAGACGAAGAGGTAGCACAATAGAGGAATTTGTTGTGGGTTGCTTCAAACCAGTCAGGAGTCTGATGACTCAAAATAGAATCATCATCACAACTGGCTCATCGTCACAGACGCCAGTTTCTACGTGTACGTCCTCAAAGAGGTTGGATCTATTTGTTGCTATTAGATTGAATATATTTCTGCCATTTATAAACAATGTGTTCCAGGCCACTATCAAAAGACACATTCAGTAATCTAGTATGCAGTTACAATTTCTATCTTTGTGGATCTGAGTTTCTTGTCTACTGCATCAAATACACCAACTTCATTTACTACTAGTCTATTTTTTCACTTAACCGTAAATTATCCCAATTACTTCACTGCTGTCAATTTCAGACTTTAATCAGCTTGCTGTACCTAATATAATGTAAGTCTGCAGCTTTTTAGGAATGCTTAAAACTCAGACACTTTGTTATGAATGCTTTGGCAGTTAATCACTAGGAGTTGAAAACTATCATCTGTAAGGGAATTTCTTTGGATCTTATACGAACACTTCTGGGTCCCATATCGCTGTCATTTATTTGGTCTGGATGGGAGAGCTGAATAACCTAAAAGACCTTCGGTTGCAACCCACACACAACTACCTAGACCATTTACATGGACACTGCAGTTCTGAACCCTATGGTGTAAGCCCAGTAAATCACAGCCTAGCTTGTCACAGAACATTTATAGTCTTTGGCCAGTCCTTCCACTTGACAGACACTGGGGATGAAAATCAGTTCTGGGGACAATATTGCAAACTGTGAGCTTTGTTGACTTCTCTGGCAATGGCTGTAATGATCACAGCATGACCTCTGAACACAAACAACAGGCATTATTTGTTACATGTGCCACAATCTGCATTTGTTTGCAACCTGTTCTTTCCATGGTTGTTGGAACAGCCTCTCCACTACTGAATGAAGTCCCCAGGCATAGACACTGAGTGCACCTGGTGTCCCATCGCATCAGTCACTGGCAGTTAATTAAGGGGTACCATTGTTGACTGTACATTTGAACTGCCAACAATCAATAGACCCGCCCCCCTTTTGCGTTTGCCTCCTCTTGAACTGGACAAAATGTGTGCCTAGAACTTGTCAGTTACAGGGATCGGTATAACACCCTGAGATATTCCTGGTACCTATCATCCCTGTACAGGGTGTCTAACTCTACCAGTGACATGGCATTCACAGTGAAGTAGATGAGTAATGATAGATCCTGTACTTCCTGTAGAAGAGAGAGGATCCACTGAAAAGAATAGTACTTGAGATATCTTCTGATACACAAGATAATTGAGAGCTTTCCAGGGGGACCCATTCACAGTAACTTCCAATCAATTAACAGTAGTTAGAGCTCAAAAACTTACAGTAATTCAGCCAAGTGACATTTTTGACAACCGCCGGTATTTCGACAGGTGCCCACTTTGACAGTTTCGAGGCACAAATGCAACGAGAAAGCACAGCATGTCAGTGGTTGTCAAAGACATAACCCCACTACATGCCATTAGTTATTTGAACACTTTATGTGCCAGATGAAACTCAAGTTTCACAGTGATTAGGACAACTTCCAGCTGATTACAAATGTCAACCAACTCGTCAAGTATTTGACAACAGCACTCACAGTGGGGTTGCATTGAGGCTAATGCAATGTTTTACAGACCAGTAAACAAATAACTTTAAAATAAGCCTTATGATTCTATTTTAATGTTTGGATCTGTTAGGCTAAAAGTACTACTAATTCCCTTTAAGAATGGATGCAATTAGTATGCAAATGAGATTTCTATTAAGGCAATGAAAAAACTGGGATGAAAGTTAGTAACTTCTGGAAACTTTCTTGGGATTATAGTCCCCACCAAACTTGAAAATAGTGTTAATTTATGATAAATGCAGGCAATATACATTCCTGTTGAGAGAGAAAACTAAATATAACAAAATGCATTAGCTATTATGTCTGCTATTGTAACTAAGTCACAAACAGTGATTTACTCCAACCACTCAACATTTTTACCTTCCAAAAATTCTCATAAATGTACATCTATTCTTGTTAATCACATTTTGTCTGTCCTCATCCTTAATTAAATCTCCTATAGTCTAGAAATAAACTGCTAACAGAACTGAAGCAGTATCATTTTAAAATTGAAACAGAAGAATAAACTGCAGTATCAGCAACTTCTTTTTCTTTTTGTAAACTTTTTCTTTTAAGTTTTCTCAGGAAAATATAACTAATCCCACAGTAGAACATTAAACAAATAGCCGCAGACAGACACATCATCTCTTTTAAAAGACATAGGTTGCTTTAACAAAATATTTAATACAGTATCAGAATTCAACTGTTACACCACTTTGGTCTTCATTTAGATCATGAAATGTACCATTGATTCAGAATCAAAAAGTAACTTCAATGAAAACCAAATAAACTAAAAAATATTTATTGTTGCACAACAAAATAAATACCATTGTGTGTAATGTGCAATTTCAAATACAACTACTTTTTAACAGTTTAGAACACAAAAACAGGAGTCGCTGGCGTCCAGTACTTGTATTGTACATTAATAATTGAGTTGTGGGACAATCTGCCATCGCTCTGAAATAAAATGAAACAGTGCCTGCAAAACTTAATTACTTTCTAAATTATTTACATATATTTTGTAATATACAACACAAACTCAGTGAAAACCAAGCACTCCAGAACTCTTAAACATGACAGCACTCCCAGGAAGAAAAGAGAAACATCTACTCACAAGAGATTCTGCCCACAACACACATCTTCACCTACCACACTTTCCTAACTGTGCAACTTACAACTGAATTATGTTGTGGAGTACATATCACAGTTGTTGAAAAAATATATATCTCTCTCTCTAAGAAGTCATCAAAATTACAATAAACTGTCAATTGAAAGATTACAATATACCAATTCCTCCTGATACACTAAACACATATACATATATCAGAAACCAGCCTCTGTGTTGACGTGAGCAAGGCATAAGCACTACTGTCACCATTATCCAATAAAGCATCCAAGTGTTTTGAATGCAATACTGTAACTTGCTAGCATGTCGATAAAGCAATATAAACTCTGTAATTCCTGCATAAAAGATCACTATCGTTTTTCAAACAATAATGTCCTCAACAAAAGTAATAAAAAAATAGTAATAGAAGGAGTGTACCCAGAATGCCTAAAAATATTCATAATATCCATAATCAAGCCAGTCCATAATAAAGTGCAGCACATCATCACCTGACTATTACCGATACATTTCACTACTTCTAAAATAACAGTGTCCTATACACACCAAGCATATGAACCAGCATTTTGAATATAATAACCTCATCTGTCATAGTCTGTCTACTGTGGAAGCAGTCGATACGATCATAAGAAAAGTATATAACTGCTTTGAAAGTAACTCAGTAAGTAGTTTGATGATACCGGATTTAAGGAAAGCCTTTGATGTGCACTATCCCTATGAGAAAACTACAGTGCTGTGGAATACATGAGAAAGCCCTTCTCTCTCTGCAGTCATATCTAAGCAATAGAAAACAGTTATGTGTGTGAAAAAACAAACATCAGATCCTTCATCTATTAAAAAAAGGAGTGTTGCAGGGCTCTGTTCTTTGGCTCTTTCTGTTCATTACATATACAAACAATCTGCCTTCCATATTGGCCTGTGACACTCTACAAAATGTAGGCGACACCACATTAATTGCTCAGAATACCAACAACTGAATGTTGCAACAGCAATAGATAGGCTTACCTCCTGGTTTGAGGCTAATCCATTACGCATAAACAGTAGCAAAACGGAAAACATTGTATTTAATCTAAGTGCCCCAGGAGTGAAAATCAATTAGTGAAATATCTTGGATTCTATATTTATCAAAGTCTAGGCTGGTATACACATATGAGTAAGTTGTGTCCCAAGATCACGCATGTGACTTATCTGCTGTATAAGCTGAGAGTCTGTGTAATCTGACATGTGTAATTTTGCTAGGGGAAACTCATCTGAATTTAAAATTGTATTTAAATGAAAAAAAAACACACACACACACAAACTTCAGGTGCATTGTGGGACTCGCACACTATGAGAATCTTGTAGACACTATTTCAAGGAAATGAATATTATGACTGTACCTAGTTTATATATTTATAGTTGCCTACTATACACCAAAGAACACTTGAATAATTTTGACCTTTGGATGTCAATATACCATCATAGCACTAGATTCAGACCTGAACCTGACAAGCCACATGTCAGACTAGTAAAGGTCCACAACAGCTCTAAATATCTTGGTATCACATATTTTAACAAACTACCTAAAATGCCCACTCAGTGTCCCTGAGTATATTTGAAAGTGTACTAACTAAGTGGGTAAGAAGTAAAGCTTTGTATACAGTGAACAAAATTAGAAGAATCTACAATAGACAACGTACGAGTTTTGAGATTGGAGTACAAAAATTTATAAATTGTAATATTTTATGAAGCTACCAGTGTGTTACATTGATTTACTGTGCCATATTGTATAAGGCAATACCAAGATGAAATTTATGATTATTATAATTATTTGCAGATATGCTGATTCATTGTGGCATTCTGTCTTAATTGCAAAAAGTGATCAGTTTATGCAACAATTTACTTTCCTGAACTAGCTACTGATGTAAAAGCCTACTTGTAACATAATTAGCTAAGGATCAACGTAAAATCACTATAATGTTATAACTATAAGTGTATATAAATGTTATACAACTACACTGATCGCATCTAATCAGAGGCGAATACATTTTTTTTTTCCTATAGCCAGAGTCAAGTGGTTAGAACCATCCTTACAAGAGTAACTGTTGCTCTATGTTATGTAATTAACCAAAACAGCTCACAAGGAAAATGTCTGTATTTATCAGTGACATTTCTCTTATGCGTAGTGGGTAGTCGTGAGAAGCTGGTACTAGACTTTGGAAAAATATAGGCTTTTTTTCTTCAGAGTTCTTAACATGCTATAATTCTAGAGTTCTTTGTACCGAATTTTAATAGTTTTGCACAATTTTGCGAAAAACAATAATACTCGTGAAAATTTTGATCTTATAAAAAAACTTAAATGCCAAATTTGCTCCCCAAGGTTTCTACAGAAAACCCTAAAGGCATTTTTTTCTGCACGTAGTATTTTATGTGGTAACTGCAATAATGAGAGTTCCATTCTCACTAATTGTGAAGCTGGCTCCCGATTTTCGAGAAATACACATTTTCTTCAGAAGTCTTGGTTGATATGCTACAGCTCTAGAGTCCTGTGTACAAAATTCGAATAATTCTGCAGAATTACGCGAAAAAATTATGACCATAACTCTGAATAGCCGTTATTGGTGATGGGCAAACTCGTTGGTCTTTGGGAACTACTTCACTAATGATTGTTCCTTTTTGGGAACCTATCATTTTCACCCGTTCACCGCTCATTTCTTATGCAATTGTGTCCAATATAGACTTCAGATAAATTTCCAGAAATATTACATCTGTGTGATAAATCATTATTACCTACTGTTGACAGGTTGTTTACTTCCTTAGCTGTCTGTGCTCTCTAGGAAGCATCACATTAGCTGCATGAAGTGACAGGCTAGGGTCCACAAGCCCAGCAATGAGTCGCCAAGTCATGTTGGACGGAGGTGTGGATTACGGAACCTGTTTACGACCCAGCGTGGACAACCAGAGTGGCCATTCACTTTCGAGGGAAGCTCATAGTCGAATGTTTTAGTTTTCAATTCATTTACTGAAAATTATATACCGTACGTTTCAGTGGGCGTTACTAACATGAAATAACTGGAAGTACTCGAACATTAGTAGTTTCCTTTTACGGTTTGCGGTTGTGTAAATTTACTATGCATCAAAGTGTCGCACTTCGTGGGACGTGAAAATTTATGTGGAAAATTAACAACTTCTGCTACACGTGCAGCATACTAAAATTAGAACATTTGCATCAGCAACAGCGGCAAGTATATATCAATCAATATAAATATGCTAGATCGTCGAAACTGAGCAAGTGAAAAAAAACTTCATTTTTCAAAACTTTGGCGAATTAGCACACGTCATAGCTTCGTAGACGTTTACAATTGAAAAGGATAATCAGGTTTTGATCATTACGGAGCTGAAAAGGTACATGCATAGGAAGACTCATGAGTTATATGAGAAAGAGAACTTCTGAGTGAGAACAGGCAGATATTAACAGACAAGAGTGAAACGAATATGAAAATCGATAACTCAGTGACTTACCTATTAATGCACTTAAAAGGTGTTAGAAAATAAAAGAAATGAAAAATCCACTACAATTTTAAGCTTATTTTGCTCGTTGGTAATTTCCAAAAGTCCGCAGCTCGTGGTCTTGCGCTAGCATTCTCGCTTCCCGCGCACGGGGTCCCGTTTTCGATTCCCGGCGGTATGAGGGATTTTTACTGCCTCGAGATGAGTGGGTGGTGTTGTGTCGTCTTCATTATCATTCATCCCCATAATTGTCGGAGGAAGGACCTTGCCTAGTACAGCGGTATGGATCTCCCGCATCGTCCCCTACGCTCCTCGGAGTATGGGACATCATCATCATCATCATCATCATCATCAATTTTTAACAATTGCAAGAGATGTATATTGAACGCACGACTGTCGTGAAGCAAGATATCGATTTCGTTAACAGCGATCGTAACTGGTACTACAGATTACAGAAGACGAACGTCGTAGATTTCGGTTATAGCGTTGGCAACGACAGAGGCAATACATGAAGATAGTCCAATAACGACATTAAATATAATTTCGCTTACCTTACTCGGCATCGATGTATTGATCCTGGAAGAGTTCGAGTGATTTTTATCTGCCGGTAGGAAGCCTTTTTTTCCGTAGCCAGAGTGCACTCTAGCAATATCTCTTAAGAAAACTGACAAAAGACACGAACCAGAATTTTTATTATCCCATAACATACAAAGTCAAATCACAGAATTCGGCAGAAAAGTTTACAAACTCATGGTGAAATCCCTCTCCCTTCAAAATGGTGTACAGGGAAGTTTTGTACTAAGTAAGCGCAAATCGTGGAATTAGAAGTTCATCTTGATCTCCCGGTCGTCCTCTTTTGATGAATAATTTCAGGGATTTCCATAATCATTCGATGCTCTGTATGCCCACAGACGGATCAGACCACCAGAAGACACGAATCAGAACTTTTATTATCCCATAACATACAAAGTCAAATCACAGAATTCGGCAGAAAAGTTTACAAACTCATGGTGAAATCCCTCTCCCTTCAAAATGGTGTACGATGTTTCACAATTAAACCTTTTTTTTTTTTTTTTTCCTCCGACTACCCAGATCTATTCAGTTTCGTTCTTGACAAGTTGTTATTTTCTGTATTTTTGAATTGTTATGTACGATTCATCCGTTTTTGACCATTTTGATGATAACACCTATTGGACCACAGTTATTATTCACAACTACGTTACAAACTTCTTGACAGAAACCGTAGTCGTCACAAGCGGTATTAATCGACAATCCAATACCAGATGCTATGTTTTTCAGTATGTAATCTGTAATCTAGCAGAAAACCAGCTGATGCTCTGATGTATTTTCACTTTATAATTATCAAACCATGTGCTTTCCTTATACTATTTCCTTTCCAGGATGCTACAACACGACTCTAATAGGCATCACAGTCGCTACCTTTTTGAACCACGTTTGGCGCAGTTCGCTCCATAACAATCCACGCAGTTTCTAGTATCGGGATTCGGCTGCAAGTGGTACTCCCAACAGGAGTCTAAACAATTTTTAGCGGTACTCAACCTAGGAATCAAATCACTCGACATGAGAATAACTCTACTGGAAACTCTAGAGGCTTCGGTCATCTCTACGAGCCCACTGAAAATAAACGTTCTTTACCACTTACAGATTCTTCACAGTGGCTGCAAATGAAGCTGTCAGTTCTCTACTCCAAGTTACTAGCACATGTTAGACTGTGGTGGCCTAACATCTCTGACTCGGTAGAAGGAGTATCGCTGCGCCGTGAGGCAATGGGAGTCAGGATGATCTATACGCTCGTAAACACTACACGAGTTGTGTATATTGTGCGTACCAATAAATAGTGTGGAAATCGTATCTCTATGCTGTGTCGCTATTTTGCTGTCACACTGCCGGTACCTCATTTCCCACACTGGTAGCCCCGAACTTCCGTGCCGCGATTTTGCTATTAAGCCGAAAATTGCCACGTCGGTTACGCCATCGAGAATGCTGCCGTTACAAATGACACAACCTCACTGTTTCTTCGGTAATGTCGACAACATCTCTCAAGAAGGGAGATCGTGAATTCCACGAATGTTCCATGCGCAAAATCGCTAAATATCCGCCAAGACTTGGACAACACTACAGTGCCAAACAACACATCGACAATGCCTTCATTATTCGCCACATCTTTGGGCCAACCTTGCATTGGCACCAATGCCAAGTAGCAAACTGCCGAATTTACCAAGTGACTTAATGATAAACATTCCACATTTCACACCGAATGAATATATTTCTGGTACTCTGGACAAAAGTGCAGCAGAGAATCACAATAAAAAATGGCCACCTGCCTCCGTAACAAACGTTAATCTAAGTGCCTTCAACTTTCACACAGGACAAAACATCGCGTTTTCCTGTCGTAGTGATTATGAGTATTATGACACATTAACGACCCAAACCATACAGATGCCTTACACAGTGTTATTACGGTTGAACAACAATGGCCCGCACCATACCAGCCCATCGTTCTGTTTCGCCATCCTTCCACCAACGGACCGTGCACTCCGATTTTCCAAATCCATTTCCGACAATTGCAACTAAACGCAAGTTCCACAAGACAAACTATGACATCACTCATATCTCACCTGTGCTGGGCATCACAAATGACTTGATTCCAGTCCAGCACCGTGCTTTGCATTTGCATCCTGCACCAAATCAACCATGGACTCGAGAACACATTTTTCACTACCTCGCCACAGCAATGTCAGATACCACTTCTCCCAGTTACAAGTGACATCACGACTGCGCCACCCACGTCACCAACAGCTGCACGAAGTCTGTTCCACTGATAATAAATTGTATGTATGTTTTTGGATAGGGTCCACCTGAAGCAAAACACGGTTTTGTTTTTTAACCAAAACAAGTTTCACTGCAGTTGCAGTATCTTCAGTGGCTTTTATTTTTCATCTGTTAAAGATAAAAAACGTTCTTTACTGTTTGTGTACATGTAACTGTTAGTTTTTAAATCGTAATTACAGATATTTGGAAAAACACATAAATTATGAATTCATACCTTTTTACCACATGGTGTGGTTTTTCTGGTGTGTTGTGTTTCTACAGTGACTGTTTTGTCCCACAGTTTGTCATCTGCAACCACTTACACCTTAAAGTAGATAAATTGTCTAAGTCAAAAATACGATTTGAAAATTGCTATTTCTATGCCCGAAATTATTTAATTCTCTCTCTCTCTCTCTCTCTCTCTCTCTCTATATATATATATATATATATATATATATATATATATATATATATATATATATATATAAAACAAAGATGATGTGACTTACCAAATGAAAGTGCTGGCAGGTCGACAGACACACAAACGAACACAAATGTTTCCTTCTATTATAACTATATATATATATATATATATATATATATATATATATATATATAATAGAGGGAAACATTCCATGTGGGAAAAATATATCTAAAAAGAAAGATGATGAGACTTACCAAACAAAAGCGCTGGCAGGTCGATAGACACACAAACAAACACAAACATACACACAAAATTCTAGCTTTCGCAACCAACGGTTGCCTCGTCAGGAAAGAGGGAAGGAGAAGGAAAGACAAAAGGAGTGTGTGTGCGAGTGTATACCTGTCCTTTTTTCCCCCTAAGGTAAGTCTTTCCGCTCCCGGGATTGGAATGACTCCTTACCCTCTCCCTTAAAACCCATATCCTTTTGTCTTTCCTTCTCCTTCCCTCTTTCCTGACGAGGCAACCGTTGGTTGCGAAAGCTAGAATTTTGTGTGTATGTTTGTGTTTGTTTGTGTGTCTATCGACCTGCCAGCGCTTTTGTTTGGTAAGTCTCATCATCTTTCTATATATATATATATATATATATATATATATATATATATGTGTGTGTGTGTGTGTGTGTGTGTGTGTGTGTGTGTGTGTGTGTGTGTGTGTGTGTGTGTGTGTGTGTAATTACATATTGTTTCACATTTTCTTTTTCTTCATAATCACCACTGTCAAGCACTATATACTGAGTTGCCACTGTCACTGTTTGCCAGCTGTAAAAACAAACATGGTGGGCAGTGGAACAGTTGAGGGTGTAAAAACAAGATGGCTGACAGTGGAACAGTTGAAGGTGTTCCTGGTGGTGGTTCTGAATCTTTCAGAGGTGTCTGTGATATTTTCTTTTGTGTGTGTGTGTGTGTGTGTGTGTGTGTGTGAAAAGGGAGGGAGGGGGGGGGGGAGAGAGAGAGAGAGAGAGAGAGAGAGAGAGAGAGAGAGAGAGAGAGAGAGAGAGAGAGAGAAGTTTTAGAATTTTTATTTGTGTGTGTGAAAGCAAACACGGAAAGAAAGAGCTTCAACCCCAAGAGGAAATTAAATTGAGTATGTTTTCCTTCTTTACAGTGTCAGGACCTCATATGCACTTCCACATTCATTTTCCACCATCTCAGACTTATGACATTTGGATAGTCATATCTACTGCATCGGTCCCAGAACTTTGCTCGCACGCCAGGTCATTCTTTGAACAGCCACCTGAGTTCTATGCACATCGCTGCGTGACACCAACACCACCTGCACCATGACTTTACTCATCTCATCATATTCCTCCTTATGTCGAGCTGCATTTCCTGCTCGTCTCGTACACTGACACTCCCGCACCGTGTGACGCCCACCTCATGATGGTGCCTTGCAATCAAATCATTGACAGTCATCATACCATCCACCACTGTCCGAGACTACTGTTGTTCACACGGATTGGCCCACAATGTGGTTTGCTCTCAGCGAGTGTCTGATGTCAGCCAGTGGCATCACTGGGAATGAAGAGAACTTCGCCACCCTTCTTAACCACCACATAGATAGTTCAGATCTTACTAGTGACTTGCTTTAGGACATTCTGGCCTCTCACAAATACTAAACTGTCAAGACACTATTGCTACAATGACTAACATACAAACATACACATGTGAGCAACAGTTACATCTAATCAGCGAGAATGTTTTGGACAACACACGCCGTCTTCACTCTGGCGCCACCAGGAGTTCTAATTGACCTGTCATGCAGACACACAGTCGGAGGCACCTTACCATGGTTCGTGTGGCACCCCCCCCCCCCCCCCCCATCAGTTCGAGTCCTCCCTTGGGCATGCGAGAAGTTAATTTAAATTAGATTAAATAGTGTTTAAACCTTGGGACTGATGACCTCAGCAGTTTGGTCCCATAGGAACACAACCAGAAATTTGCAAAATTTCTAATCGACTCAACACTCCTGCCTGATTGTCCACTACAGACACTTTGGTTCCCAAAACTGCCAGAGAAAAGCGAGACAGCAATAGTGCATGAGGAGGCACCAATAGAATTTAAACTTCGACTTGCTGGTAGAATGCAGGCATTATCACAAAATCACATTCTAATCAACAGCCCTGTGCTGCATTCAGTGCCCAGTACATTTGCACTGAAATCGATTTCCCACAATCCCAGCTAAGCTGCCCCAACATTCCACACAGCTGCGAACCGCCAGACGACAGCCAGACCAACCTGAACTGGGCCATGCCCGCTGCATCTACCTCCCCAAGCACCATTCATGGCTGCAGCGGACAACAGTCGCCTACTGCAACAGCCAAGGTTGTCGGCCCCAGCTGGCCAATGTCCTGCCTCTGTGTATAAAAAAGAAAAGCCACTCCAACCAAGTGCCTCATCTGCTTCCATGCCCAACACACAGCAATGCTCCTGCTGGTTTCACACCAGATTTGGGTGGGACACACAGCGGGGCAGACCACCCTGCACCTACCCAAACTTGAACAGCAACCTGATGTAGGTGCACCAGACCACTCTTCACTAACAAGACACTTCTGTGACGCACAAAAAAACAGCATTTCAATGAGCAGACGGTTCCCAACAACTCATCCACGAAAGGTGCCTGCACCTATTTCCTCATTGATACCGGGGCCGATGTGAGCACTGCACCGCCTGCTGCACTGTTGCTGTCACTGCTTCAACTGTAACTGCACACATCAGACTTGACTGTGGCACAGATATGAAAATATCTTGGATGTTCCTAGTGGCAGAGACAGTTGAACCAGTCCTGGGAGCCAACTTCCTCTGGCACTACCAACTACTGCCTGATTAAACCGTGCCCCCCTATTATGACAAGATGGCCAGCAGCTGATCTGTGGTGTAGTCAGCGATACACAAACAGTCGGCACTGTAATGACCTCAGTCATGCTGCTGCTACTCGACACATCACTCAAACTGAAGCTACAAAGCATTCTTCAACCAGCTACAGTTAAAGGCAGATGAGTACTCATCATTACATCATGACAACAAGTTCATGAAACTCAACAACAAACAACTACGGAGACAAATCGTGGATGCCACAACATCAGTAGATGCAGCTCGACACCATATTTATGACCTTCATCATCTCGACACTGATCATCTTCCACCCCGCTACTATGGACACTTCTCAGGTTAGTGAAGCATCAGAACCCCCAAGCAACTGTGGTCCTGAGACAATGCTATGTGACGTTAACACCAACGGTGAATCACGTCACATCTCCTGGTCTCAATCCATGCTCCCCCATTAGACCACATACAATCTGTGCTGTGCGGGATGATACAGCCCACAACATTACAACCACACCAGGTCCCCTCTTCCCATCTCCGCCTCAGTCATCAAGCTCCCCACAAACTTAAAAGCGGTTAAAGCTGCAGTGGACGAACTTTTGTCAATTGATGTAGTCAAGGCATCAGGCAGTGGCCGGACCTCCCAAACTAACTAATTCCTAAAAAAGAATGGTACTTGGCACACATTTAGCAACTACCGCTACCTCAGTGTCTGTACAATCATTGACAGCTACCACATTCTGAACTCACACGATTTTCCCCAAGTCTAAGCTGGGGCAAAATTTTCAGTCATCAATTGCAAAACAGCATACCTACTAATTCCAATAGCAGCCCAAAACGTTTGGTCTCTTTGAGTTCCTCTGTATGCCATACAGACTAAAAAACTTGGCGCAGACATAACAAAGATTTATTGATAGCACACTGCTCAATTTGCTATTTTGTTACGTCTATCTAGATGACGTAATAATCCTTTCACAAAACGAGCAAGACCATGATGACCAACTGTGTATCCTCCTTGATAAGATGGCCTCTCACAGTGTCATGATGAATGATAATAAGTGCCAACTTCAGCAACCCCATGTGACCTTTGTCAGACACCTGGTCAAAGCATCTGGGGTGCGTCCCACTCTAAAACTAACCACATACGCCTCCTCTCACCTCCCAACAACTATCAAGAGCTGCATAAGTCTTTGGGGCTCATAAATTTCCACAGGAACCAATTGCCACACATTGCTGAGACTTTGCTACCACTCACCCAAACACTGCACAGCAATATTACATCTGGTAAACAATGCCTCAATTGTACACAGCAAATGTAGGTGGCCTTTGACAACAGAAAGGATTACTGTCATATGCCATGACACTCGCCCACCCATCACCCCGATGTACATCTAATTATCATGTCTGATGCTAGTGATCACTCAATCAGGGCTGTTTTACAGCAAAATTTGGTGGAATCTGTCAGCCGATCAAGTTTTTCTTGCGCAAACTTAGCAACACCCAGAAAAAATGGTCCACATCTGACCATGAACTACCATCCATATATGAACCAATTCATCACTTTCAAGATGATGATGAGGGGAGACCCCTTATCATATATACAGACCATCACCCACCTGCATTTGCATTCCGCAACCCATTGGTGGATTCTGCACCCAGGTACTCCCTGTTCTGCGCTCATACACAGCACACCGCGCCTGGTACACGCAGCACTCAGGGACCACAGCACAGCTTCGACACCTGAGGATGGGCTTATAACAGTCCGAAACCGGTCATGTGAAAATAAAGTAATTTACTACTGAAGCAGTATTTTCAACCTCTCCCATAATGCTCAGTTGCAGATGTTCTTCCAACAGGATTGTTTCCAGGAGATTCCACTAAGTTGATTTCAAAGCACAGTTCACTACCAATGTGTGATATGTTTAGGCGCCAGTAATATTATGGTGGACTATCTTTCCCATATTGCAGCAGCCTCTGTCCAATTTGACTTTAGTACCATCACAGATGCACAAGTGACAGATGCCGATCTCCACAGCTTGCTCAACAAACCAGACACCAACTTCAGTTGAAAAAATTGACACTTCCCAAAGTGACCAAATAAGATTGGTGTGTCATTTCAAATGGACATGTCTGAACATGGTAATATATAATATACCATTATATAATGGTAAGACAGAGATTTAGGAACCAGGTGTTAATCTGTAGGACATTTCCAGGGGCAGATGTGGACTCTGACCACAATCTATTGGTTATGAACTGTACATTAAAACTGAAGAAATTGCAAAAAGGTGGGAATTTAAGGAGATGGGACCTGGATAAACTGAATAAACCAGAGGTTGTACAGAGTTTCAGCGAGAGCACAAGGGAACAATTGACAGGAATGGGGGAAAGAAACACAGTAAAAGACAAATGGGTAGCTCTGAGGGATGAAGTAGTGAAGGCAGCAGAGGATCAAGTAGGTAAAAAGACGAGGGCTAGTAGAAATCCTTTGGTAACAGAAGAAATATTGAATTTAATTGTTGAAAGCAGAAAACATAAAAATGCAGTAAATGAAGCAGGCAAAAAGGAATACAAGCGTCTCAAAAATAATATCGACAGGAAGTGGAAAATGGCTAAGCAGGCATGGCTAGAGGACAAATGTAAGGACGTGGAGGCTTATCTCACTAGGGGTACAGCCTACAGGAAAATTAAAGAGACCTTTGGAGAAAAGAGAGCCACTTGTATGAATATCAAGAGCTCAGATGGAAACCCAGTTCTAAGCAAAGAGGGGAAAGCAGAAAGGTGGAAGGAGTATATAGAGGGTCTATAGAAGGGCAATGTACTTAAGGACAATATTATGGAAATGAAAGAGGATGTAGATGAAGATGAAATGGGAGATACGATACTGCGTGAAGAGTTTGACAGAGCACTGAAAGACCTGAGTCGAAACAAGGCCCCGGGAGTAGACAACATTCCATTAGAACTACTGACAGCCTTGGGAGAGCCAGTCCTGACAAAACTCTACCGTCTGGTGAGCAAGATGTACGAGACAGGTGAAATACCCTCAGACTTCAAGAAGAATATAACAATTCAAATTCCAAAGAAAGCAGGTATTGACAGATGTGAAAATTACCGAACTATCAGTTTAATAAGTCACAGCTGCAAAATACTAACGCGAATTATTTACAGACGAATGGAAAAACTGGTAGAAGCCGACCTCGGGGAAGATCAGTTTGGATTCCGTAGAAATGTTGGAACACGTGAGGCAATATTGACCTTACGAATTATCTTAGAATAAAGATTAAGGAAAGGCAAACCTACATTTCTAGCATTTGTAGACTTAGAGAAAGCTTTTGACAATGTTGACTGGAATACTCTCTTTCAAATTCTAAAGGTGGCAGGGGTAAAAAACAGGGAGCGAAAGGCTATTTACAATTTGTACAGCAACCAAATGGCAGTTATAGAGTTGAGGGACATGAAAGGGAAGCAGTGGTTGGGAAGGGAGTGAGACACGGTTGTAGCCTCTCCCCGATGTTATTCAATCTGTATATTGAGCAAGCAGTAAAGGAAACAAACGAAAAATTTGGAGTAGGTATTAAAATCCAGGGAGAAGAAATAAAAACTTTCAGGTTCGCCAATGACATTATAATTCTGTCAGACAGCAAAGGACCTGGAAGAACAGCTGAACGGAATGGACAGTGTCTTGAAAGGAGGATATAAGATGAACATCAACAAAAGCAAAACAAGGATAATGGAATGTAGTCGAATTAAGTCGGGTGATGCTGTGGGAATTAGATTAGGAAATGAGACACTTAAAGTAGTAAAGGAGTTTTGCTATTTGGGGAGCAAAATAACTGATGATGATCGAAGTAGAGAGGATATAAAATGTACACTGGCAATGGCAAGGAAAGCGTTTCTGAAGAAGAGAAATTTCTTAACAGCGAGTATAGATTTAAGTGTCAGGAAGTCGTTTCTGAAAGTATTTGTATGTAGTGTAGCCATGTATGGAAGTGAAACATGGACAATAAGTAGTTTGGACAAGAAGAGAATAGAAGCTTTTGAAATGTGGTGCTACAGAAGAATGTTGAAGATTAGGTGGGTAGATCACGTAACTAATGAGGAGGTATTGAATAGGATTGGGGAGAAGAGAAGTTTGTGGCACAACTTGAGTAGAAGAATGGATTGGTTGGTAGGACATGTCCTGAGGCATCAAGGGATCACAAATTTAGCATTGGAGGGCAGCGTGGAGGGTAAAAATCGTAGAGGGAGACCAAGAGATGAATACACTAAGCAGATTCAGAAGGATGTAGGTTGCAGTAGGTACTGGGAGATGAAGGAGCTTGCACAGGATAGATTAGCATGGAGAGCTGCATCAAACCAGTCTCAGGACTGAAGACCACAACAACAAACAACATGTCTGAACAGTCGCTCCAAAGCTGTATCACAGGACAATTTTGACCTTCTCCGCAATCTTTCACATCTGGGTGTGCACCGTACTGTGCCCCCCATCATGGTAAGGTTTGTCTGGCCTAACATTAAAAAAGAATTGTGCTACGTGGGCCAATGCTTGTATTCCGCACCAACAGGCAAAAACTGGCCGCACACACAGCTCCCGTTTAGTAAATTCCCAATTCTAGAGTGGCAGTTAGAGCATGTCCACATTGACTTCACAGAGCTACTCCTAAATCGCATAGTTACCATTATATTCTGTCAATGAGAGATCAAGTGACATGACAAATGGAGGCCGCACCCATTTCCGACATATCAACAGAGGCAATAGCAAAATTTTTCATCAACAACTGGACTGCCCAATTCTGCTCATCAGTGTTCTTAACATCGGATCGGACGACTGGACAGTTCAAATCCCAACTGCTCAATGACTTATGCCGCCTATGTGGGTACTACCAGTTCCACACAACCACCTACCACCCCAAATCCAATAGCTTCATGCAACAGTGGCTCTCATGTGCCACCTAGAATTGTGGGTGAAGGCCCTTCCATGGGTTCTCCTGGGAATTTGCATGGTACGTGAAGATGACCTTAACACATCACTCATCGAAATACTATATGGCGAGCCCCTCTCTCTAACCCGAGTTCGATGGGCATGAAATGGTCCCTACAGACCATGACTTACCAGACTTAGTCATGCATGTACGCACATATATAGAAAATATCTGAGAGCCACCCCCTTCCATCACATGACACAATGAATTTTTATTCATAAAGATCGGGCCACATGCTCTCATGTGATGCTACATACAGATGCAGTTAAACCTGCCCTACAACTACCATTTACAGGACCATACCAAGTGTTGAAATGTGATACAAACACTTTTGAAATAAAAATTGCTGGAACACATACAACAGCGTTGGTGGACTAGGTTAAAACAGTGTGGACTTTAGCAGACCTGCAACAATAGAGACTTCCCATTCCGCCATCTCCTTTGCACCCATTAGTCAATTTCCAAGAGCATGTGAATCTCCACAATTTTTTGCCTGATGACATATCTGTCGAGTTATGCAATACCAACCTTGTGATTACCGCTACCTACATGGACAGGCAGTCAGGTAAAGCACTGTCACACACAGTTTCGTGCACACCACTCCTGTCCCAACAGAAGTAGACATGCGGGACTCACCTCCTGTTTTTCAGCAGATGGTACACTCACCATCACTGCCCCAGCTTATACTGGCACAGGCCCCACTGCACCTCCTATAGCCACAACAATGCAATGCAATGCTGCCAGCATGCCTCCCTCTTCAAATACTCTCACCGAGCCAGCAACAATTGACGACACCACTGAGATATGTCCTTATCTGCAAATGCTGCCAGCAGCACACTTTGGGCATGCCCTGTGTCCCCCAGCACACCTTGCTGACTATGACATGTCTTCCATCACATCCACCATCATACAGCTGCCTACATCACTTCTGATAGACGATGCACCACCACAGCCTCTTCTCGTGTGCCACGTGCTCTGCACTAGGATGGGGAGAGTCACTCTATGGCAGCGTAACATCTCTGGCTCAGTAAAAAGAGGTTCTCTGAACCATGAGTTATGTATATTGCGCTTACCGATAATTAGTATGGAAATCCCATCTCTAGGCTGTATCATTATTCTGCTATCACACTGCCAGTGCCCCATTTCCCACAAAACTTTGTAAATTATCCGACACATGGGGTCAATTTCATGTAACACTACAATAAATAATTTACACAAGAAAATGAAGAACCTTCCAGTATCTCCAGGCCTCTTCCATGTATACAAACTTCTTTCATGATTCTTGAACCAAGTGTCAGCTATGATTAAGTTATGCTCTGTGCAAAATTCTACCAGGCAGCTTCCTCTTTCATTCCTTACCCCCATTCTATATTCACCTACTATGTTTCCTTCTCTTCCTTTTCCTACTATCGAATTCCAGTCACCCATGACTATTAAATTTTCGTCTCTGTTCACTATCTGAATAATTTCTTTTATCTCATCATACATTTCATCAATCCCTTTGTCATCTGCGGAGCTAGTTGGCATATAAACTTGTACTACTGTGGTAGGTGTGGGCTCCGTATTATCTTGGCCACAATAATGCGTTTCTTATGCTGGACAGATAGTGGGAATTAGTAAAGTTCAGTGGCAGGAGGAACAAGACTTCTGACCAAGTGAATATAGTGTTAGAAATACAAAATCAAATAGAGGTAATGCAGGAGTAGGTTTAATATCAATAACTATCAGATACATAGAACGCCAGTTTTCTTTCTCCTGATAACGACATCCTCCTGAGTAGTCCCCACCCAGAGATCCAAATGGGGGGACTACTTTATCTCCAGAATATTTTACCCAAGAGAACGTCAGCACAGCAAGGCCATTTTGGTTAATGTTACAAGGCCAGATCAGTCAATCATCCAGAATGTTGCCCCTGCAACTACTGAAAAGGCTGCTGCCCCTCTTCAGGAACCACATGTTTGTCTGGCCTCTAAACAGATACTCTTCTTACCAGCATTCCTACTTTTTCATTCATTATTAAACCTACTCCTGAAACGTGACGGCTAACGGGGCTCTGGTGAAGCTGCGATAGTAGTGGATAAATCAACTGCTTTTAAAAAGGGAACATGCCTCGGATCACGGAACGGATTTAAAGGAAACCGACCAAGCAATGGAAAAGGATTACGAGATGGTTTACGACTGGGCACCTTAAACGTAAGGACTCTAACTGGGAAGTTAGAAGAAATTGTAGAAATGATGGAAAGGAGGAAATTGGACATCTTGGGACTTGCTGAGACTAGGTGGAGAGGAGTTGGTGAAAAACCACTAAGTAAAGGATGCAAACTGTACTGGATAGGGAATGAGAGGGGAAGAAATGGAGTGGCAATAGTGGTCAGAGAGGGTCTGCAGGAGGAGGTGGAAGGTATCAATGATCGAATGATAAAAGCCAGAGTACGAGTGAAAGGAAAAAGCATTGAAATCATCCAAGCATATGCCCCACAGGTGGGGTGTACAAAAAAGGAGAAGGAGGAATTTGAAGATGACATGCAAAAGCAGCTAAATGGAGGTAATCAGATTATAATAGGGGACCTCAATGCACATGTTGGCACAGACAGGAAAGGATTCGAGGAGATAATGGGACCAGAGGGCTGGGGGAACCGAAATAGAGAAGGAAAATTGTTGCTGGAATTCTGCAAGAGGAATGGGCTGACGATCGCAAATTCCTGGTACAAGAAGAGAAGTAGTCACAAAATAACTTGGTACAGTGGGGACTGGTCACAAACTTCAGTAGTAGACTATGTACTAGTGGATAGGCAGATGATGAGCAGCCTCACAGATGTTAAGGTCGTTCCATCTGAGGCCTTAGACAGTGACCATCGGCTGTTGGTAGCCACCCTGAGAGAGAAAAAAGATAGGAGGGCAACAGATATACAGGAGAAAAGGTTGAAGACATGGATGCTGAAAGAGGATGAACGGAGGACCCAGTACCAGACACTGATCAGGAAGAAGCTGCCAAAGGAAGATCAGAGAACAGTGGAAGAAGAATGGGGAGATTTTAAGAGGGCCCTAGTTGAGGCAGCTGAGATTGTGTGCGGAAGAACTAGCACAAAGAGGAGAAGTAAGGAAACCCCATGGTGGAACAACATATGTAAAGAGGCAGTACTTCGAAAGAACAAAGCCTTCAGAGAATGGTTCCAGACCCGAACAGAGGAAGCTAGGGTAAAATATAAGGAAAGCAAGAAAGCGGCACAGACCATAGTAAGGGCGGAGAAGAAGAAGTGGATGGAAAAATGGACAAGAATGTTAGAAGAGGACAGTGAAGGGAACAAAAAAGTACTTTACACCATGGTAAGAAATAAGAGGAAGGACAGAAGCGAGTGCCTGAGGATCATGGATAATAATGGAAGAGTTGTGGAGGAAATGCATGAGCTCAAAAAGATTTGGAAGGAGTACTTTGAAGATCTGTTGAATGCCGCCAAGCGGGTAACTAACAGCGATGGAGAGCCTAAGGCAGCAGACGATGATAATAGTGGGGAAATTGATGATCTAACTTGGAATGAAGTGGAAGAAGCCATAAAGAGGATGAAAGGGGGCAAGGCACCAGGTTGGGACGAAGTAACAGTGGATATGATACGAGCAGCAGGAGAAGTAGGAACCCAGTGGCTATACAGAGTGCTGAGGGTGGTGTGGAAGGAGAACAGAATTCCTGAGGATTGGAAGAAAGGAATTATAGTCCCGATCTTCAAGAAAGGGGATAAAAGGAGATGTGAGAACTACAGAGGAATCACCCTGCTATGCCACTGTGGAAAAATCTATGAAAAGATCCTGGAGAAGAGAATAAGAAGCAGTATTGAAAGTAGACTGCAAGAGGAGCAGTATGGTTTCAGACCGGGAAGATCAACAATGGACCTCATATTTGCGGTAAGGCAACTGCAGGAAAGGCACTATGAGTACGGGAAGGACTTAATCATGGCCTTTTTAGATATTGAGAAGGCGTATGACAGTATCTGTAGGGACAAGCTCTGGGATGTGCTGAACGCAAAAGGGATAGATGAAGAGATAACACGAAAAGTCAGAAAAATGTATGAGGGAAGTGAGAGTTGTGTGAAAGTGGGGAGGGAATGTACTGCATGGTTCAAGCTGAAAAATGGGCTGCGACAGGGAAGTGCACTTTCGCCTTTATTGTTTATTACTGTTATGGATGAAATCCTACAGCAAGTGTCAGATGCAATTGGAGATCATAAAATGAAAGCAGTGCTTTTTGCCGATGACCTGATGTTATGGGGAAATTGCGAGGAGGTGGTGCAAGAGCAGTTAGATGCATGGGAGGCAACGGCAGCACAATATGGAATGCATTTCTCTGCAAAGAAAAGTGAAATAATTGTCACAACAAGGAAGACGAATAGGCCAAATGTGGATATAACTTGTGGAGGGGAAAAACTACAAGTGGTAGAGAACTTCAAGTACCTGGGAAGCGTGATTGAAAGTAAGGGGGGAAACGCAATGGAAATAAATGAAAGGTGCAGAAAAGCAGGGCAGTTCTACAAATGCATTAGGGGGCTTATTTGGAGCAAGGAGGTGCCACAGAAATCCAAGGGAATTATATACCGAACCTACTTTGTCCCCATATTGGCATACGGAAGTGAGACATAGGTAATGCACAAAAGCGACAAAAGTAGAATACAGGCTAGCGAAATGAAGTTCCAGAGGAGCAGGTTGGGTGTAACAAGACGAGACAGATTGCGAAATGTGTATGTGAGGGAAAGACTAAAGGAGGAACCAGTACAGGACAGGATAGAAAAATCAAGACTGCAGTGGTATGGACACATGAAGAGAATGGATAAGGGAAGAATTCCAAAGAGGATGTTTGATCTGCAACTGGAGGGGAAGAGGCCCAGAGGAAGACCAAGAGATAGATGGGTGAAGGGAGTGAAGGAATGTGTGACGAGAAGAGGAGAGAACTGGACGAAGGTGGAAGAGGGGGAATGGTGGAAAGACAGAACACGATGGAGAGGCTTGTGTTCCCGACAGACCCAGCCAGTGGCTGGAAACTGTCCAAGATGATGTATGTATTAAACCTACTCCTGCATTACCTCTATTTGATTTTGTATTTCTAACCCTATATTCACTTGGTCAGAAGTCTTGTTCCTCCTGCCACCGAACTTCACTAATTCCCACTATATCTAACTGTAACCTATCCATTTCCCTTTTTAAATTTTCTAACCTACCTGCCCGATTAAGGGAGCTGACATTCCACACTCCGATCCATAGAACGCCAGTTTTCTTTCTCCTGATAACGACATCCTCCTGAGTAGTCCCCACCCAGAGATCCAAATGGGGGACTACTTTATCTCCAGAATATTTTACCCAAGAGAACGTCATCATCATTTAACCATACAGTACAGCTGCATGCCATCGGGAAAAATTACGGCTCTAGTTTCCCCTTGCTTTCAGCCGTTCACAGTACCAGCACAGCAAGGCAATTTTGGTTAATGTCACAAGGCCAGATCAGTCAATCATCCAGAATGTTGCCCCTGCAACTACTGAAAAGGCTGCTGCCCCTCTTCAGGAACCACATGTTTGTCTGGCCTCTAAACAGATACTCCTCTGTTGTGATTGCACCTATGGTAAAGCTATCTGTATCACTGAGGCACACAAGCCTCCCCACCAATGGCAAGGTCCATGGTTCATTGCGGCTGGGGCGTTTCTTTCTGGCATTGATGATGTTCTCACCATCATAATACTTATTCCTGATGTCTTGACCAATACAGTGATCTGAGATCTTTCCAGTAAGCCCTATTAAAACATAATCGACTTGGACAGCTGCTCTTTTGTTTTCTTCTTTGCTCTCGTTTTGACCTTTAACATCTCTGTCACCAGAGCAATCTAAAGGCTCACACTTTTTGTCTTTCAGCATTCCACACATCAGATTCTTAGGAAAAAAGATTTCTTATTTTGCTTTTCATTTTCTTTTCCTGTTATCACCATCCACTGTCCTGAATGATCTTCAAACACCTTTTTAAATGAGCTAATCTGCTGTAATGCAACTCATTCTCCTCTTTCTATTTTTTTGGTTGCTCATCTTTTCATGAGCTTTAGGGAAGCCTCAAAAAATGTGAGGTCAACCAAATCTTGGCATGGTGAATCTTCCCCAGTTGGTGCATTATTACATAGAAGGGTCTTATTGTGAATCACTTTGAACCTCATCACTGCCAGCAGTTGCTAGAACAGTGGTTCCACTGTTCACATCACTGTAACAGTGGTACACTGTGCCCCACAGGGTGGCTCTACATAATTTTGTAAGTTTCAAAAAAAGTGCAAAACATTACAATTTTTTTTTCAGTACAGCAGATACACTAGTATATGACTATGGCCATAATACTCAAAATTACAGCAATTTTTAGTGAGCATAAATAACAGAAAGAATGTTATATTATGATAAAAATATACTCCACATACCTCAAAACACATTTTTTTCGCTAGACGCCAAAGATGAATTTCAATCACTTCCAAAATGAGTTTGCCAAAAACGGTAACAAATGATACTTACAAAAATGTTAAACATAAGGCTACCAACATGATAACTTGCACAAAAATAGAAATGATATATTGTGCCCCATTTTGCACTGTACCCCACCTTCACCTACCATCTGAGGTGTATCAGCTGGTGGTGGCTAATACTAAAGAGACAATATCAGAACAACAAGAATACACATGTAATTGGAATGTAATTACATTCATAACTTCTGTACAACACCATAAAATAACAAAGTCAAAGACATAGATAACACAACAGTCATGAAATGTACAAGGAGATTTTCACAATTATTCCTATTTACGCACCAATAAAATTGGAGAAATAAAAAACAAGAAATTAAAGGCAGACCAGCTGTAACTTTATGATTGAGTCATTAAACTGTTCAAACTGGAAACATCATTGGAAATGGCCACTTAAGGACTATGGATAAAAAGAGCAGTGATCATCAGCATTTTCACTATACACGCAAAACCTGTGTACCCAATATATTTATCCTGTTATGGCAATCAATGTCTGTTGCTAATCTGTTTCTTGTCTTTTGACAAGCAAAGCACAAAACTACAGTCAACAGCTATATAAAAATTTGTAATTTTGCTACATACACGATACATCCTTCTTACTTATCGTGTTCTTCACAGTCTGATTGGTATGTACATATAAATAAGCTTTAAAGCCATGTCATCCAAATTTTCATATTTTGTTTTAATAGAATTCTATGATATTCTATTGTTTAGCAAATATCTTGGAGCGGATGTGATATCATGATTGTTTTCGAAACCTGAAAATGAGTTTCCGCTGCCTCCAGTAAATAAAAGAACCACAAATTTTAGCACTGCATCAACAAAGTAAACTTACTTCAGATTCTAGAACTCTTTGCACTGCAAATTGAATGTACATTACCACAGTCATTAAAAATGGCCCAAAATCTACCTCTGTGTCAATTTTACTTTAAATTGCTGACAAACCAGACAGCAGCAAACTACATAATCTTGTGCAACTGGCTATCACTTGAAGGTTTGAACATGGTGTTACCTAAGAACAAAGTTTTCTGAGTTAGGCTTGGGTTTAACTGGCCATTTTTGATAGAACTCTTAATTTGTTTTTTTCATTTAGTGGAAATGTGTCCCTCGTTATTGCAATTATCTCACTGCACTAAAATGTCATTTGGATTTTCTGTGTCTTTTTCTAAAATTCTGCAGAACTATTCAAATTTTGTGCAAGCACATCTACCATGAACTCTGAAAAAAATACGTATATTTCTCGAAAGGTGCTTGCCAGCTTCACAAGTAGTGAAAATGGGCCCCTCATCATTGCAGTTATCTCACAGACTATTCTGTGCCTAAAAAATTTGATTATGGTTTTCTGCAGAACTCCTGGGGAGCTATACAGAATTGTGGTCATTATTTTTTTTCACAAATTTGGAATTTAATTTTTTTTACAAGATCAAGTTTCTCAAGTACTATTGTTCTTTTCACAAAATTCTACAGAACCCTTCAAATTTTGCACAGAGAACTCTACAACTGTAGCATATCTATCAAGAACTCTGAAAAATGTATATGTCTCAACAGTCGGGTGCCAACTTCATCAGATTGTAGTGCTTGGCGTACATTCTACAAGGTCCAGCAGAAACAGTTGCCATATTTGAAGAGACTATCATCAGATTCTGAAATGCGGCACCAAGCAAGGAGTAACAACTATTTTAATAACAAAAAATTATATTTGACACATTTTTCTTCAGCTATTATTTACGCAAACTTTAAGCCATTTACAGGAATTGGTCATGTCTTTTCAAGTCACCATACTACAAAGGCAATCTGACCAGTCCTCATTCCCTATAATTATTCGTTGTCTGTGATGACTTGCTCCATTTAACATTCAGTTAATCACTTTGGCCACTCAGCACAAACTACTCTATTCTGTCAAAAATAAGCCATAGGAAGCAATGCGCCAAAGATACTTTTGCAAATCATCACTCTGCAGTACACATATGAAAGTGAGGCAAATTGGTAACAGAATAAGAGGGTGATGGAAACAACTGGAAGCAGAGTGAGACAGCAAAGAGCAAAATTTTGCATGTCAGATAACTGAATGGACAATATTGGAAGATGGAATTACATTTTTACTATTGATCTTTACCTCCCACTACATCAAAGATTGACCACTGTTAGACCAGATTCTCAGTGACCAATATGCACCCAAACCCAACTACTTGTTCTCTTCTTGATCAAAAAACTAGGAATGCTCTGTTTCACGCATTTCCATGGGTTGTACTGGGAACTGTGCCTGTTGGAGGTAAGTAAGGTAAACAGAAAAAGAGAGAGAATTTTTCTTGTTGGGATCATTATGAAGAGAAAAGTGCATAACAAGTCAAGTGATTGTGGGCAACCCAGTGGTCGAATTCATCTTCTGGGGATTGAAACCAAGCCAAATCCAACACCACTGAACATATTTATATGTCCAAATCACATAGTGGTTATAAGAAAACAAAAAATTGACAAAATACATAAAGAGAGGTGGAAAATTTGATAGCCTAAGAGATTATGCAAATACAGGGTAAGGAGTGGTAGTTGCAGAGACAGAAGAATGTGGGGTGGGGAAGGAGTGAGAGCAGTGGCTATTAGAGTTCTGCTAAAAGTCTAAACTGGTTGTAGCAAGTACACTCCCAAAATCATAAAAGATATATTTGGAAGATACTAGGAGATACTAAATACAGATATCAGAACCCTCCAGGGTAGCCGAGAGCGTTAATGGGCTGCTTCCTGGACTCGGGTAGGTGGGCTGGCCCCGGATCGAATCCACCCAGCGGGTTAACGACAAGGGCCGGTATGCCGGCCAGCCTGGATGTGGTTTTTAGGCAGTTTTCCACATCCCACTAGGTGAATACTGGGCTGGTCCCCAAAGTTCCACCTCAGTTACACAACTCACAGACATTTGAAAACATTCGCACTATTTCATGACTTACACTAGACGCAGACAGCTGGGGTACACTACTTCCCTCCCGGGGGATTCAGGGTGGTGGCAGGAAGGGCATCCGGCCACCCTCTGCCATTAACACTGCCAAATCCATCATAACAAAGCTGACCCCGCATTGGAGCAGGACACAGGCCCGAGAAAGAAAGAAAGAAACTAAATACAGATATCAATCAAAGGCTGGACTGCAAAACATACCAAGATACAGACATCTTCAAACCATAACCAAAAAGTGATGAACAGGAAGTTGAAATTGAAGACAATAAATATAACATGAGTACACAATGAAATGAAATCCTCAAAATTTAAGACAGAGTGATAAAAAGTAGAAGTCTCTGAGACAGTGACCCATGATCCAAGTAATAAGCTCAAGATTAGTCAAGTAGAAAAGGAGTAGAAGACAATGAAGGAAATAATTAAGGCAAGATAAGACACAAGATATAGTGAAAGTATGGGCAAAGAAGTCAAATGAATAAATATTCAATCTTATATAGGAAAGAAGAAAATATATTATCCTTATTTAAAAGGTACAAATGTGGCAATACAGATTTTGACAAATGAATTTAAGATTGCAAGAATACATTGAAGGCTTGTACAATGGAGAAGAAATGTCCCAAAGTGTGATGGAAAATGGGATAGATGATATGGAAGAAACGGGTAATCCTCAACGGAGACTTTGACAGAGCACTGAATAACCTGAACTTAAATAAGTTAGCACAAACCTACAATGCAACTTTTATGTTACTGAAATCTGTGGGAGGCGTAAAAATTAGATTATTCGAGATGGTGTAAAAAACCATAGAATGAGTGTGTTATAGTTGATGAGATGTAGCATAAGCTATGACACCAGGACGAACAGTAGCCAAGCACTGGTTTTGTGTGGTGGGGGAGAGGAGGTAGCCCAGACCTGTAGGGACTAAATGTGTGTACACATAACTTGTTTGAGTACAGTCGAGTGAATTGTGTATACAAGTTTATGCTGTACAAGCCAAATGTAAACCACCCTATATAATTGAAATATTATCACATGCTGCCGCTGTTTTGTGTGTGTGTGTGGGGGGGGGGGGGGGGGGGGGGGGGGGTCACAGCTGAGGACAAAGAAAGGAGGCATTCAAAAAGATTAGCTGTAATATGTCAGAGTTGACAAGATAGCTTGATCACTTACAAAAACAAAACATTTGAATATGCCGTAACAGGAACTGATGATTCTAATACATGTTTCATTTGTTGGACAATACATTAATTCCACAATGTTTGGTGAGCACTATATTTTCAGGACAAAATTTCCATTTTTAATAAGTTTTGGTGAAGGCAGAGGTTCCACAAAATACTAATAATGAATAAGACAAAGTAAAACAGTAAAAAGCGGTAATTATTAATGAAAAAGACATTCAAGAGACCACCTGCCATATTTCTGAGCCACTGAAAAGTAAACTGATAATTCTGTTACATATGTGTTAATGGGACTTTTATGTGCTTGTTATACATTACTAGTCATTTTTGGCATCGTAGTAAGAACAAAGGCTTCTTGACTAGTTTCTGAGGGGACAGGCAATATTATTGTGAATGTTGGTGGTGAAAATTGCTTTATACCAAATGTATTAATACTAATGAAGTCCGGTATAGAATGTGATTATCGTAACATTGAAGTTAATCTGTCACCTGTCCAACATGGAATGTTGAAATAATTAAACAACTTTCATGAAACTATTTTTTTCTGCAAAGGAATGTAAAAAGCAAACCTGTACCTTCTTATTAAGATCAAAAAGGAAAAATTTGAAACATTTAAATTTGATGTTAACCATATCATAAATTAACAATAATAATTATAATTTAGGTTATGTAAACCTTATTTAAATGCAGTATATCTAATTCAGGTTGCAATGTAACAATATTTAAAAAAGTAAAATGCTACATTTACGTTTGATGATAACCTTTAAATTTATAGGAACAGTTTTATATTATAAGCTCAAGTACACCTCTCATTACAGTCATGTCCACAAATTTGGAGAGGAATAACATTTGACATGTTGAGAGAACTATTCATTTCAAAAAGGACTTTACAATTTTAAAAATTCATTTAAATTTATTGAAAGAATATATAGAGCTGGGTTTAGTGTTATTTTGTAGGAAATCACATCAAGTTTCTTTTTACCTTAAACTAAAGATGTTGTATGTGGCTTCTGTTGGTTAACTGGCACACATCCAATCAGAAGTGAATTTCTTCCCAAATTCACTGTAGTATTGTATGTGTAATTTGCTCAGTAGTGATGTAAATTCCTGCTCTAAGTTCAGGTAGAGAACCCGGTTCAGGAGATACAAACACAATATCCTTGATGAATCCCCATTAAATAAATAAATTTTGAGTGGTGTCAGGTCTGGAGAATGCAGGGGCCATGCAATTCGCCCATCATGGCCAGTCCATTGACCTGGAGACCTGTCACTGAGAAAACCCTGGATGTCAGCCGGGTAGTGGGGTAGTTACCATCCTGCATGAAGTAAACATTTCGTTCTCGGTCATCCTCATTGATCTGTGGTACAAAAATTGTTGTAACATATCCAGGTACACTATCCCGTTGACGGTTCTCACAGAGAAAAAAAGGGGCCGTACGCTTTGTTCTTGATCAATAAACAAAAAAACCTTTAGTTTAAGACTATCATGAACATGTTGCATCTTTGATTTGGATTTTCACTGCCCCAAATCCTACAGTTGAGTGTGTTAACCATTCCACTTAAGTGAAAAGTCAAGTTGTCAGAAAAGGTGATGTTGTCCTAAGACATGTTCATCGTCATGTAATCAATTTAACATATCTACACAGAAGTTCTTGCGAGCAATTTTATCAGTGTCTTTTTTTTGCTTGTACGATCTTCAATCTGTATGGTTTCAAATGCAAACGGTTTCTCAACACACGTCAAACAGTCGTATGTGGGATTTGCAGTTCAAGAGATGCACGCTGGGTCAATTTCGTAGGGCTGTTGACGGAATATCGTCTCCCTTACTCACCGATATAGTCAAACATGCTTGGATGACCTGACGATTTCCCATGTCTTACCAAGCACCCTGTTTCTACAAAATATTTATGCCACTCATAAATTGTAGGCCTACTAAGAGGATCTTTAATGTACTTCGTACAGAAATTACGCTGAACTGTTGCCACAGACTACAATTCTTCAAACCAAAATACACAGCTAGCATCCTCGTGTCCAGTGAAGGTAGCCATCTTTAATGCAATTGCCACTAGTGCTCCTTACTATGTGATTTGTCACTAGCGAACTATGCGAGACAAAACTTGATGTATTTCCCTACAATTAACATTACAATCACCTCTGTAGGTACTATGAATTAATTTATACAAATTTTCAAAGTTGTAAGGTCCTTTTTGAAACACCCTGTACAGGCCAACAGCACTACCAGCAGTGAGAGTAATAATGTAAACAGCCATCAACAGCAACATCATTGCACGAGTGGGCTCGGGATCGTGTTACATGCAGTACCATTTGACACACTAACAATATTCTGGAAAGGACGAATTACTACTCGTCATGTAGAGGACACGTTGAATCACTACAGGCACAACGAAAAAGACTACTCTACATTTAAGCTTTTGGCCAAAATGGCCTTCTTTTGAAACAGAAATTAACACTCTGTGCTTTTCATAATACCATTGTTTGATGCTTTGATATTTTTAAGATGGAAATAGTAGGGGCACATGTGTAATCACCCTCCTCCTTGTAGTAACCCATGTGCAGCAACTTTCTTCTCCTTACACGTATCTCAGAGCTCTCACTATACTCCATTAGCTACAACCTTAGCAGCAAGGCACGCATAGGTCTGGTCATACCTGTAACTATACATAAGGCTTTCTTCTTCCTTTGTTTCCTTCTTTTTAACTGATGATTTACAGGAGAAAGTTTGGTTTCAAGAAGTAAAAAGATACCAGAGAACCATTTTTACTTCTGTGTTATGTAATGGTGAGAGAGAGGGAGAGCCTTTGACAATGTAAAGTGAAATAAGACACACACACTCCTTAATCTTATTGAGGCCAAACTACAGGAACAGGCGAGTGATGATCTACAAATCCAAATGGAAAATCAATACGAGACATTTCTGTTAAGAATAAAGGAAGTGAAAAATTTTCTGAAAAGGAATAGAAGTTCAACAGTAAAATATTTTGTTAATGTTTCACAAACATTACAGTCCATCTGGTCATATGTACGCAGGAGCAAATCATGTTGAAAGCAATGAACAACATGCCTAACACAGAATGGCTTAAAAATAAACAGAACAAGACAAAGATCAGTTGTAGAAAGGAGAATTACTTATCAAGTAATGTCAAAACTGCAAACACCAGTATAATTTATGAAAGAATTACATCTACAAAGCATAAGGATGATCAAATCAAGGAAGATATAACTTTTTCTTTCACTTGCAACCTTCGTTCTCAAATTATTTGCTGGATGTATTCCAACTCTGCCTTCCTCTACAGTTTTTACTCTCTAGTACCATGGAAGCTGTTCCCTTCTGTCTTGACATATGTCTTTATCATCCTGTCCCTTACAATCAGGGCTTTTCATGTATTCCTGCCTTGCCAGTTCTTCAGAGAAATTCCTCATTCCTTACCTTATCAGTCCACCTAATTTTCAACATTCGCCTGTAGTACCACATCTCACATGCTTCAATTCTCTTCTGTTTTGGTTTTCCCACCATCCACATTTCACTACCATACCATGCTCTGCTCCAAATGTACATTCTCAGAAATTTCATCCACAAACTAAGGCCTATGTTTAATGCTAGTACACTTTTCTTGGCCAGCAATGTCCTTTTTACGTCGTCCTTGCTCCATCCATCATGGGTTATTTTGTTGCCTCGGTAGCAGAATTTCTGAACTCCACAATTCCAAATTCTGCTGTTAAGTTTCTTGCTGCTCTCAATTCTGCCACTTCTCATTACTCCCTTTGATTTCCTCTCAATTCATATTCTGTACTCATTAACACTGGAATTCTCACTGTACTCTTGCTTTTAATTTCACCCAAGATTATTTTGACTTTCCTATATGCTGAGTTAATCCTTCTGACAAGCATTTTTTTGATTTCTTCACATTTTTCATGCAGTCATTTCACCTTAGCTTACCTTTCATTTCCTATTTATTTCATTCCTGACTGACTTCTATTTTTGTATTCCTGAATTTTGCTGAACATTTTTGTATCTTTTCTCATTGATCAACTGAAGTATTTCCTGTTGCCCATGGCTTCTTCAGTTACCTTCTTTGTACATGTTTTTGTTTCCAGCTTCCGTGACTGCCCTTCTCAGAAATGTCCATTCTTCTTCAATTGAACTGTCTACTAAGCTATCCTTTATCGCAGTATCTATAGTCTTACAGAACTTCAATCACCTCCTTTCCTTAGCACTTCGGTATCCACTTCTTTGCATACCGATTCTTACTGACTAGTCTCAAACTCTTCATCACTACTGCTTTACGATCTGAGCCTATTTCTGTCCTACAATTGAATATTTGATTTTGGAATCTGTCTGACCATTATGTAATCTAGGTGAAATCTTCCCATATCTCACAACCTTTTTCAAGTATACCACCTCTTCTTCAGAGTCTTCCCCTTTTCAGATTTTCTAGCTTCACTACCTCGTTCAGACTTCTAGCATTCCACGCTGACTCTTAGAATGTCATCCTTCCTTTAGTTATTCAATCTTTATCTCATGGTAACCTCCCTCTTCGCTGTTCCCTCCCAGGGATCCAAATGGAGACTACTCTGGAATCTTTTGCCAAAGGACAGAGCATTATGACACTTTCAACTACAGGACACATGTCCTGTGGACACAACAGTATATGTCTTAATGTAGTTGTTTTCATTGTCTTTTGTATCCTCATGCTGTTTATGATTGCTGATTCTTTTGCCTTTAGGTGGAGTTCTCCACCCCAAAGGCAAGAGAATGCTTTGAACCTCTGTCCGCTCCTCCGCCCTCTATGACAAGCCGTTGGCAGAATGAGGTCTACTTCTTATGCCCGAAGTCTTCAGCCACCATTGGTAAAGGTGAAGAAAGCTTTCTTCTACAAAAAGACTTTACTGGTATCAGATACTGATATGGGTCTGAGGAAGTTTCTGAAAACTTACACCTCATTATGCCCCTTCCTGAAACCTGGATGCAGATACCCTTTTACCCATTACAGAATTCTCCAAAATCCCTAGCAGTCATTGCCTGCAACTCCACTAAACTACAATTTTAACCATCACTGTATGTCTGTTTTTCTTAGCTATCACAATGTTCACAGGAAACTATGCTGATTCCTTGGTGCAACTGCAGTTTCAACACTTCTCTGCAGTCAAGGTGTATGCAAACTTTCAAAGAACAGTGCTAAAATACCTTCAATCTTTTTCTGTTGCTTCTAAGTTCAGTCCTTACTGAGCTGCTGAAAGGACACTTAACATCCTAATGCACAGATTACCACTGATTCCCAACACATCAAAAGCAGGACAGCGGTGTATGTACCCATCATCCTCCAAATTACCGTAAGGGCGACCCCCTCCCCCCTTGATGCATTCAAGAAAATCCTTTATGGCTAGCCAGTTTTATATTAAACTGTACAAAACAGGTGTAATAAGACACTCAAGACCATAGCCATGCTACACTGGAACTGTGTACACCATTACTTAACTAAGAAATGGTCAGCTTTGTTCAGGCCTATGCTGCTCAAATTTTGTTGTCCTGTTTAATGTGAAGATGGTTCAGGGAGGTTTCTCCACATTCTTCATCTTTTATGTGGGTCCTGAACTAAACTTGACCTAACCACCCCACAACAATATAAGCTTCAATATACTTGTTTAATTACATATTGGTACTGAAAAGTTTGAATCTTAAGAGTAATGTAATAAATTCATTAATGTGAACAAATTTGTTTTATAATCTTAGTGTTATAGACATCAAATCAGCCTTTTTTTAAAAAAGTTTATTCAGTGTTTCTTCACCTTGAAGGGTGTTGTGGCATCTTCATTGATATTCGGCACCATTTTTCCACCTTTGACTCATTTCTTATTTCAGATTTTTAATTTTCAGTTTTTATATAACATTATGGAAGAATGAATACATTTTATAGCTTTAACATGGTAACTGCTGGCAGGCAGCAGAAGTTCATGCACAACACCACATGCCCTCCAGCAGCCACACTCTCCATCCTGTCCTGTGTATCTTTCAAAGGTGTGTAAAGTTGCAAGAAACAAAATTCACAAACCTGCACAAGATTGTACCTGATTATCTGTACACTGGCGTAAAGTCACAAATTACAACTTAATGCACAGTTATAGACTGTATACTGTACTACAAACAGTGGAAAGTGTGGCTGCTGATGGGCACATGGCATAACTGGTTCATCTGTTGCTCACAAAGCTGTCTGTGTTAAACTTCCTGGCAGATTAAAACTGTGTGCCCGACCGAGACTCGAACTCGGGACCTTTGCCTTTCGCGGGCAAGCGCTCTACCATGCTTGCCCGCGAAAGGCAAAGGTCCCAAGTTCGAGTCTCGGTCGGGCACACAGTTTTAATCTGCCAGGAAGTTTCATATCAGCGCACACTCCGCTGCAGAGTGAAAATCTCATTCTGGAAACCTCCCCCAGGCTGTGGCTAAGCCATGTCTCCGCAATATCCTTTCTTTCAGGAGTGCTAGTTCTGCAAGTTGAGCAGGACAGCTTCTGTAAAGTTTGGAAGGTAGGAGACGAGATACTGGCAGAAGTAAAGCTGTGAGTACCGGGCGCGAGTCGTGCTTCGGTAGCTCAGATGGTAGAGCGCTTGCCCGCGAAAGGCAAAGGTCCCAAGTTCGAGTCTCGGTCGGGCACACAGTTTTAATCTGCCAGGAAGTTTCATATCGGCACACACTCCGCTGCACAGTCAAAATCTCATTCTGTCTGTGTTGTAGAATGCCCTGGATTTAATATGAGGATGTAATTACAGATTACTGATTAAATGAGACCACTATATTTCTATAACATAAAAATATGTACTTCACAAATATAAATGAAACGTGGTTTCCATTTAGACGTCAAAGTAATCTACTTGAAAAAATACAAAGTGGGTAACTGTCAATCTTCAAACTTAGGGCACAACCCGTTTCAAAACTTATTGTATCATTTGTATAAAAAATGGCTGCTTTTCATCTTACCACCTGCTGGAAAAAAAAAAAAATTATGTGGATGGCCATGACTCAGGTACAGTTGATCTGTGACTAAGTAGCAGTGAAAGGGAAAAACAGGTAGAAAAAGAGTAAGCAAAACATTGTGGATGTTGGTTGTAAGTTACACCAGACTGCTACAAGTTAGGAAAACAAAGTGTATGGTATAAAACCAGTCAAGACCCATCAATTGCAGCAATGGCAACCTCTTTCACTGCTCAGTTATAAAGAATCTAACATCCACCTGTGTTAGGTAGCAGCCTATTCCCGTTGTCAAATTATTCCTAACATATGCCCTATTTTACACATGCTCATACCATTTTAACGAGTTAACTGCCACACAGTTATTGATGTTTCATCACCAGACCAGTCAGTGTGCTAAGAGTGTTCAGCAAATGTCACCACATACTTACCACTATTTGTCTTTTTCTTGTTGATATTTAGGAAGATATTTCCCTACAACACACCTTTGACCATGGGGAACTTTTTTGTACTTTGCTTCCTTGGTTTTGAGTCACTAACATTTACACACATACTCTAAGTGCAACACTGGATTACAAATATTTTTATATACAGAATACCCCCTTTCAAAAACATGTGGGCCAAGATTGCCAAAATTCGTAGCAACGCCTGAAGAAATGCTTCATCCTGTCCAAAAGTATACCATGGATCATTTTGTAGCTCCCTTCACTTTTCCTTCAGTGACAATTACCATGAGAGCCATACTGGGAACTGATTGTACTAACTTTATATGAAAAGTACATGCTACTTTAGCCTAAGATTGCTATATCTTGTTTTTGCTGAAGAGCACATGGAACAGATACAATATTACACAACCACAGCAACAAATTTAAGTGTTGCTGTCTGTCGCATTAACAAATCTGGAACCTGAGAACAGTTTCTGAACCTGTCTAGAAACTCTACAACTACTGAATGTCAAGAGACTACAAGGACATTCACATTACACTGCTGAAGAAAGGAAACTGATGCAGTCCACAAACCAGAATTCCATGTAATAGCAAATCAGAAGTCATGGAAACTGTTACTATCAGTCCTAGGAGTACAACAAGATAAATTTTAAGTGGGGGTGAGTTTATGGACAGATATTAGTTTTAGTTTTTTTCTGTTTGTGACAGCTCCTGCCCCATAATAAAATACGTTAACATCAAAATGGAAATACTGGACCTAAAGAATAGTTGTATGGAAGTCTATCAAAAAGTTTGAACTCTAGAATGAACATTTAAGGCATCATTTGCTTGAATTCTTACTAACCAGTATGCACCGACATTTCCCACATAATACTACAATTGTCTTTGAGCACAACTGCAGCTCACCAACTGTTTCACTCTCACAAATTGAGCACTTCATCTTTACTTCAGAAGATGAATTCAAAACCCTTTACGAAGTCCAGAAGTGTACAAATGTCAGATGAATTTCATTTAGTGCATTGGATAAAATTGTAAAACACCTTCAGAGTATATTGTAATTAAGTATCTGTAGATAAAGGCTATCAATTCTCGAAAGCCAGTGTCATTTTGTTAACATGCTCTATCTAAATGTTATACTAACTGGATGGACTTAATATACGAAGCTTGACCATTATGCTAGGCTGAGTCTGGAATGGTTGTAATGAGCAACATCTAAACTGCAAGAAAAATCATTTGCAGACAGATTTCACACAATCCACACATTCAGTTTCATTTTTTTTTGTTCTTTTTCCTTTTCTGCAACTCCTATTTCCCTCAATCTTAGTATTTCTTCCTTCCAGAACTTTGAAACTAACTGAACCGTGCATTACCTAGCATATTAAGTTTTAATACGCAGCAGTGTAATTTTTTTTTGTTAAAATAAGTCTAGATTACTATATTTTATTAATGACCAGTTTTGACTTCATGTCTAAGTCATCTTCAGAATGATCATTTGGCTGCTGCTGGAAGTTACTCTGATGCTCATGCAGCAATGCAGTCATAAGCTGCTGAAGCAGTTTACAACTGTGTTGACATATGAGCTTCAGAGGAGCCACCAACAGAAAAAAGTAGTGCTGATTCTGAAGCTTACTTCTACATGAAGTCAAAATCCATCATTAATAAAATTTCACTGCAACCTAGCCTGCTGTCTTAACCCACCTGTAACACTACTTTGGATCATGTTGTTCTACTTTAAATATTTATCACTCATCCAATTTCAAGAGAACAGATGCTACCAAAATCTAATTTTGTATGCATTAGTAATTCTACTATTTATAAGAATGGAGCAAACTGCTTAATTTTATAACATAGCCAAGTGCACTACAAACTAATCTTTCTGGCTGAACAATATTACAAACCAGATTTTAAGCAAGTTATTTATTAACTGATACAGTTATTCTATGAAAACAGCTGTAATGTTCAACAAGTACAAATACTGAACCATACCATTTTATAGTCTTTTTCATCAATGTTTACAACATAAATATATACATACACAGACTACAAAATGGGCAAACCGGAATTTTTCTTCTTCAGCTGACTAGCCAAAATGCACTGATAAATTACTTCTAACAGCAGCATGGAGTGATGCATCACAACAGGGTAATGGACACATTACATAAAAAAATCAGATAGTCACAAACTGGACAATCCACAGTTGTTCGATTCTTCTTACACATCACGAATCACCTGGCAACACAAATTACAGAGAATATGTAAGGCAATTTAGAAGTATCCTTAAATCCTAACAGACATAAATTTAACAGAACTGCAGGTCAAAGACTGCATTTTCATGGATTACATTTTTGTAACCAATCCTCCGGCATTTATAATTTTTATAGCTAAAAAAGTAGGTTTAGCATGCAGCCAACACTCGACAATACTCTTCTTTGTATCTGCCAAATGCAACTCAGGCAATGGTACTGAAAACTCTTGTCACTTGACTATGGAAAAATCAATCACCAAGTCATTTTAATCAACGTATCTAATCAATATTTGTTAATACCTCACTACCAATGCTTTGAAAACCATGTAAAAATATGTAACAAAAATGCACAGTGATTACTATCACCTAAATTTATGAAGAAACTTTCACTTAATATGAAAGCTTAAATTACCTGCCTTTCTGAAAACAATTAGATCTGGAAACACCAGTTAACACTGATGAAATATTAATAACATAAAACACTTCAACCATGTGAAAACAGGGAAGTTTGCAGGGTTGTGTGTTTTGGGCAGCTATTTCCATGAATCCAAATGGGAGCCATAAATGTTGAACCTTTATTGATAACGAAATGCATACAATAATTTAGTGACACGTACTATTTAACTACGACGATTCTGCAAGCTTCTCAGCCTTCTGAACAACCTCTTCGATGGGCCCCACCATATAGAATGCTACCTCAGGTAAGTGGTCATATTCACCATTCAAGATCTGCTTGAAACCCTGCAAACACATGAAATACAAAGAGTAAGTTTATGATAACTTCGAATTTTTATCACCAAATCTTCAGGTCACATGTTTCTAAAAGTCTGAATTACCTTGATGGTTTCCTCAAGAGGGACGAGTTTTCCTGCATGGCCAGTGAAGACCTCAGCCACCTGGAAAGGTTGCGACAGGAACCTCTGTATTTTCCTGGCTCGAGCCACAGTCAGTTTGTCCTCCTCAGACAACTCATCCATACCCAGGATAGCAATAATATCTTGCAGAGATTTGTAGTCCTAAGAAATTAAAACCATTCGTTACTTGCGCACTAAACAAGAAAAAAAGCTGGTTTTAGTCTACAAAATGGCAAATTATGCAGACTTACTACAAGCTCTGCAGATTTTCATCTGCGAGCTTCCACTAAAGTACTTTGCAGGCCAGCTAGGCAAAAATCAATGAACCTGTATATTTTGTTAACATTTCACAAATGTAAAAGAAGTATTACAAAACTGCTTTGTTTGACAACTTTTGTTGTTGTTCACAGCAATGAGGACCGCCACTTAAAACCTGTAAAAGTAACACTAGCCGATTTTATTGAAGTGTGTTATATGGATAATTTTACTACACATTCCAGAACTTTTAAGGGCCTATGGGACGATGTGTCTTAACAGACTCACAATACTGAATCAAAATTCCTCCAAATGATCAAGTATATTTTAAATTTCAAATGACATCACATTCTAACGACTCAAGATTTGAAATAAAACAGAAGGGTAATATAACAGAAGGGTAATATACATTAACTACTTTATACTGTTTGCACTAGTAAACTGGAATACTATTTCTAAAATATTTACCTGCAATATCTTTTGTACTCCTCGAGCAACATTGTAGTGTTCCTGACCAATGATGTTAGGGTCCATAATTCGGGAGGTGGAGTCCAAGGGATCCACAGCAGGATAGATGCCCAGCTCAGCAATAGCACGCGACAATACAGTCGTGGCGTCCAAGTGAGCAAATGTGGTGGCAGGAGCGGGGTCAGTCAAGTCATCAGCTGGCACATAGATGGCCTGAAAATCGAAGTGACAGATGAAATTTTTGAACAAGCCTTTATTTTGAAATTGAGCTATGGGTTATGTATCAACTCAAAGAATGTTTTCATCACTTCTATATTATGTTACAAATTATAACAAAGCAAATATCAAAAATATTTACGAAGAATGAGCCTTTAGGTAGGCATACCTGTACTGATGTAATTGACCCCTTCTTTGTGGTGGTGATTCTTTCCTGCATGGTACCCATGTCAGTGGCCAGTGTGGGCTGGTAACCTACAGCAGAGGGGATACGACCCAACAGGGCAGATACCTGGAGAGAGACACATTGTTTAAGATACAGTATATTATTACAAGTAGCTAATAATTCACATCAATTTCTAGGAGATCCAACTGAATCAGATGGGCACATCTTAGATGCTTCTATTTCAACAGCAGCAGCATCAAACTCAAACAGAATTAAACACTGAACTAGTTTGGAATACAAGTATCCCACAAACCAAGTTTACATGGTAGCTATCAACTAGAGGATGTGGTTTACAATGTCAAGAGTACACAAAATTTTCAAATTTCATTCCAGATAGCAATGAATTATTTGATACATACTCCAGATAATTTCTGCTTCCAAAGCATTCCGCACCTCATGTGTCCTAAATACAACGAGCTAATTTGGGTTTCATTAATGCACCCAAACAGCAATTTTAAGGAAATTATTCAAACAAATGGGATTATGTGGTCAGTGTGAAATGTCATCAATTTCTATCACTGAATGTTTCAAAGTGGCAGAAAATATTCCCTCACTACTCACTGCACATTAATGTTCAGCCTATATTGCTTTCCTACTATTTCTTTGACTACTGATAAGGGATGATTTAAGGTAAGTTACAGACACTGTTTTTCAAATTTCTGTCAGCACGCCTGCCTCAATGTAGTTAAGATTGATGAAGCAATATGTCTATACCTAATTTTTATCACCCCTATAATTTTTACTTCATGAATCAAAGTCTGGCATAACATAAGAAAATTCATGGTCTTTAGAACTATTATGGCACAAATACCGTTTATGTTTCTACAGAACATTTTACCACAGAAGGTGACATTTAAGATTCTTACCTCTGATCCAGCCTGGGTGAATCTGAAGATGTTGTCAATGAAAAGCAGCACATCCTGTCCCTCCTGGTCTCTGAAGTATTCTGCCACAGTCAGTCCAGTCAGCGCAACTCTAGCACGGGCACCAGGTGGTTCATTCATTTGCCCATACACCAGCGCTACCTGCCAGAGAAACAAAAATTGAATGACTTCCGCAGCATCCAAAAAAGGTGTTTCAGGTGGTTAGAACTGTACAGGTGTATTTTACCTTTGAGGTCTTGTCCTTCAGTGAGATGACACCAGACTCAATCATTTCATGATACAAGTCGTTACCCTCACGCGTTCGTTCACCAACACCGGCAAACACTGAGTAACCACCATGGGCCTTGGCAACATTATTGATCAGCTCCATAATCAACACAGTTTTGCCTACACCAGCACCACCAAAAAGACCTAAACACAGTATATGAACTCAATTAAGTCCATTTCATCCAGGAAAACCCTTCCAACTGCTACAATCAGTTTCTTTAGTCCAAGCTGTAAAATTATTTAACAACACTTTGCAAATGAAATAAGGATTGAAGTATAAACCACAATTCGTAACACTAACTGTTTGGTCCTACCTTTCTTGAACAAGACAGCAATATTATGGCTATTATTATGTCTTACTTACCAATCTTTCCACCCTTTGCATATGGAGCAAGTAGGTCCACCACTTTGATGCCAGTAACCAGAATCTCTTGCTCCACACTCATGTCCACAAATTCAGGAGCATCAGCATGGATGGCAGCATACTTGTCAGTGCTTATGGGCCCCCTTTCATCAATGGGTTCTCCTACAATTCCACAAGTATTTAGTAGAATTTCACATTTCTTACTTCTTAGGAATATCCTTGATCACTTTTTCTATTATCAATGTTAACACAAAATATAAGTAATTATCATTAAAAAATTAACTGTACTCAGAATTAAGTCATCATCAAACCTATTGTTTTCAATATTTAAGCATTGCCTCATACAGATTTTCAAACTCATACAGAATCAAAAATTAAAATTTAACTAATAACTTCATCTGTCACAAAAATTACAGATATTTAGCAGTAAATGTTTCCAAAGTTTCTTTAAAAAATACCATTGAAGGATATTTAAGTTTTTGCCATCTTCTGCACCACAAGTTATGATTACTAAGTCATCTTGACAGGGCATAACATGTATGTGCTTAAAACAAAATTACCACTTGCAGTCATACTAATAACTGCAGTAAGTTTGTTACATGCTACATGAACATCTTAGTTCACTGGGAAGTATTTTTAAAATGGCACAAATCACTGCCAAGGCATAATTGAACTTTGCACTATTCCCTTTACTCTCGTGCATATGCTACAATGGCATCAATTTTAGTCTTCTACAATGACATGCCAAGTATGACTTAGGAAGGGGTCAGGTGAATTTACCACATGAAATATCCATTTCAATATTTAGAAAACTTACCAATGACATTGATAATTCGGCCCAAGGTTTCTGCACCTACAGGAATACGAATGGGTGAACCTGAGTCCAGCACAGCCTGGCCTCTCACAAGACCCTCAGTACCATCCATGGCAATTGTTCGTACTGTGTTCTCACCTATTTCAGATGAAAACATTTGTAACATTACATTACAACAGCACATGTCAAAGCTACATCTACATAAAACATGCCTTACAATTCATTAAATAAAAGCTAGCACAAAGAAATAGCATATGTATCAACTGATACCTACAGACAAAGTTGACAGAAGTAAAGTAGTCAGCCTGTGGCATTACAATAACAAAACAAATTTTACTCTTGAAGTGATGTTAAACACTGTTTCTAATAACATACCAAGATGCTGGGCCACCTCCAACACCAGCCTTGGTGTTCTGTTCTGCACTTCCAGAGCATTGAGGATGGGTGGCAGACTGTCTTCAAACTGTACATCCACAACGGCTCCGATTACCGCCACTACCTTCCCTTGAGCACCTGCAGATTTTGCTTTGGGCTGAGTTGCTGCCCATCGGCGCTGCTGGCCTGTTGGAAAATTCCCTTATATTTATCAAGAAAGGCAGAATGGGAAAATAATGGCAAGGTACGATGAATTAAATTTACAGCATGTAATAAATTAAGAGTGATTATCTTTATGAACAGGTTTCTACATGTTTTCGTAAATACTGAACCCCCCCCTGAAATGGGGCATATACAACTTCTTGGGCCAGCTTAAATACAGGTCTAAACTAGTCAGTTTTATCCATAAAAAATTATAACAAAGGTTGGAAAATCAGTCAAAGATCTAGAGGTGATCCATAAACATGTTCAGAATGGCTGCGGTCCTTTAAACTGCCCTTTCAGTTCGAATACTTTCTCGTAAGATTATTACTCCAAAAAAAAAAAAAAAAAAAAAAAAAAAAAAAAAAAAAAAAAAAAAAAAAAATTGCCTTTAGCGTGTTTCAGCGCCGAAAGTACTGTCGTAAACCTGTTTTTCTTTCGTTAAAACTCAAACAAAAATCTTTTCCGTCGATGGAGACGAATTCCTTCCGCGGAAGGTGTGTACGAAATTGCTTATGAACGTGATAGAATCCGAGACAAAACAAAAAACGTCACTGCAGTTTAATTTTCAGCTCTCTTACGACCACTGTCTGTACAGGTCAACGAAGAAAAAAAAAACTGGCTTTCACGTACTAAAGCTACAAGAAGACCCGGTACATATTGACTCACTGCAAATATGATAAGTGATTTGCTACCAAAATTACAAATCGACATTAACGCAACGTAAAAAACCTACAAATACAGACTCTGAATCGTCAAAATAATATAAGGAAAGAACCACATATTTCGACACACACTTAGATCTGGCCGTTACCCGCAAGGTACTCCCATTACCGCACAGCCTATAATTATACTCATTCAGTAACAAACTTCAAGCACGATTAAAGACTAAAACTTTACTTACTATTCGTAGATAAAGCTGATAATGCATTAACGGAATCATTTTGAAGTTTATTTGCAATGAAAGAGGGTTTAAAACCCTTGAGTAAGCCAGCAGTCGCTCTCACTACGCTCGCCATCTTGAGACAGAGCCCATCCGAGAGGAAGGGACAAGTGGATTGATCGCGGAAGCAAGGGCGTAGGGTCAAACGTGATGGGCAACAGTCTTTCGTATTTGAGAACGGTTCAACCTGCTTCTTTTAAACAAAGATTTGTAAACTATAAACAAAAATATCATTTCATATCATCTATCGATTATGAATAAATACAGTTTATGATATTAACAAATATGCGCTTGAACCTCATTGTATTACGTAACGAATAAAGTATCGATTTTTCAGTACGATCAAATCTTTGTAATCCAAAATTGGAATTTCTGCGATGAAATGAGTATAGATTCACACGACTTATATTCTTTCAATATTTACATTCACTATGATGTGACATATACTCATATTAAAGAACTTTTGCAACCACCTTTTTGGGCCTTCGATATATTTCGATATATATAAAAGTAGTCAGCAAGACAGGAAGGGGTAGGTTAAAACCCAAACTAAGATCTATTTCAGCCTCAAATAACTTGAAAACAAAGAGTAATTATGTCTGCACAAGACAGTTTCCTTTTTATACATCGACAATAATGTAATTACTTAGTGCAGAGGTGATGATTACTAGGCTTTTTATCATTGAAACGATCGACAATGCAGAATATTTGCATCCCTTATGAGTAAAACACCTTGTACGTCCAACTCATCTATTGCTTGAAAAATAAGGAGCCATTGACCCAATTTCCTTCTTTAACTGAATTACAGTTTCCACTGACGAACTACTAGATCTTCCCCTTTTCCTCTGTACATCCTTATTATTTTCCTGAAGACAAGCAGCAACATTAGCTTTTAAGTCCCATTGGCTGAGCTGATATGACTTTCTCACCTTGCAACCTGTACAGTCCTTCTGTATAGCATCCAAACATTGATTACAGTGAGATCAAGTAAGTGAAATGCGAGTTCTAAATACCACTTCTTTGATCAGATCTTGATGCGATACAAAGCAATCAGCGAGTCCAATTGATCGCCCCCCCCCCCCCCCACAAGGTTCTGACTGTAATAGCGAACAATACTGGGGCATTCAACAATTATTTTTCTTTCTTTGTACGGTCACTTCTTTCTACTGCCCATGTTGAATGAGCATAAGCAAAAGTACTGAGAAAATGAACAGTTTTGTAATCGTGACTTTTTAATGCACTAAAACTACTGCCATCTATTTCAGATAATGTTCATCATAACTCCCTGGACCCTTCTTTTTCATCTCTTTGTCAGAAGTGAACGTACAACCTTTAAGTTGATGAAGTATCACTGTTCATAAAGACTTAATACCCGCTTTTCTAGTTCAACAACTAACCAAACTCCTGTGAACCAATTATCAAAATACAGTTTCTATGTACCACAGAAGCCAAGCAAAGAACATTTTCATTCACACCTATATCAGGTAAAGATGGGTTATGCTCTGCTTTCCCTGAATATATCTCTAAACTACATGCAATTCTATTTGAATCACAGGAGACAAATCCTTTGTAACCTCTTTTCAGGTTTATTCTTCACGTTATTCTTCAAGCTATGTTTTCCCTTGAAAGGCATCGTCTGTTCGTCCAGAGACAACGTTTCAGTCATAGGGATATTTTGAAAATTTTCAAACAGCGGCTTCAGAATGCGACTAATCTTATACAAATTGTCAACTGGATCTATATTATCACTGAAAAAAGACTCCTAATTTTAGCTGCTCCCACCTTCCATGGCTCATTATGTCATCAACAGCTTAAACCCGACTAGTGGTTCTCCAATATGTATTAGGCGATGAAAATCCATAAATGGGCATATACAGACATATTTATTAATATTTTTGGTTTCGAAACGTCTTTCCCTATTGCTTATAAGTTGGTCTGATACACAGCATTTTCCACAATTTTATTGTCTGTCAACTGCCTGAAATAGGTCATGAGTAGACAAGCTTATTCTGGTGCACAAAGGAAAGAAAGAACTCTCCCATGGCTGAATAGTACGAATAACACGATTGGTAGCACTTATCCAGTCGAAACTGACTTGAACTTCATTACTAAAGTTCTAATTATCTCTTTCATTATTCACAAATACACCATTATCAGCATCCTCTGTACTATCATCACCACTCTCCGCTATAATTATTTTTCTTTAGCGATTTTTTACTATTCCAGTATTGTACCCACGATTTGAAGCTAAGACAGAGTCTTCTGATTCATACTTGAGATAGGCCTAACTTCTTATTTTTAACCTTTCTTCCTACAGGGAAATGTAATGATAAAATCTGATGTGACTTTGGAGGCACAGTGAGAAGTAGAGGAAATATAAGAAGAATTTGTATACTTCATTTTTAATAGCTTCATCATAGGTGATAGACACAGATAAAGATTATATTGCACCACATGCATCTAACTTCGTTTGAAACTGTATTTAGCTAAAAATCAATAGGGTCACTCTTCGAGTAAAAAAGTTTCACTCTAAATTTGGTTATGGCGCCCATAGGCCACTTGACTTAATAAATCCTTTGAGATGTTCCTTTATGGCTTTAATTCGTTTGTTAGGAAATTTACATTCGATGGCCCAACTTCATCAAGCACTTTGTCCATTGTTTCTTTGATGCTAGCTATTTTTGGCAATACCATTGATACAAGTTCAGATGCAGCTGTAACGCTCATGCTATTTAAAGGCTTTGGCTGTAATGTTAATTTATCTTGTGCATTCTACTGGATTGCTAAAATGGCAACAAAGCAACAGGATTCATTTTTCTTTTTCTGATCTGTTGTTAGTCTTCATACAATCAAGCCCAATGCATTCTGTTTCACTACTTTAGCTTTATGTTGGAGATACAGAACAACAGCACAAGGGCCAGTTGTACAATCTCGGGATAAATACAGACCTGACTAACTGAGGAACAGGCTAACCACTGGTCAACTTTGAGTTCACGTTGTACATCGCCATTTCATTCCTCAGTTAGTTATTCCCTGATTGCATTCATGGCAATAGCTGAAGAGCACTCTGGATATTTTTGCGTGTGTCATTTCATATTTAGGTAGTCGCTGTCTGCAGAAATAGCATGTCAAACATGAGTGATAAACGTTCCAGATAGCAAAAGTTTTCGCTCGAGGATGCCTTGAGGCTGGTAGATTGGTTGGTTGGTTGGTTGGTTGGTTTGGGGAAGGAGACCAGACAGCGTGGTCATCGGTCTCATCGGATTAGGGAAGGATGGGGAAGGAAGTCGGCCGTGCCCTTTCATAGGAACCATCCCGGCATTTGCCTGGAGTGATTTAGGGAAATCACGGAAAACCTAAATCAGGATGGCCGGACGCGGGATTGAACCGTCGTCCTTCCGAATGCGAGTCCAGTGTCGTACCACTGCGCCACCTCGCTCGGTGAGGCTGGTAGATACTGTGAATGAGTTCAAGAGTATAGAAGAAAACGCGAAAACTGTTTTGGTCTCATTCGTTGAAAATATTAGTGCAAAACATTTAATTAAACTAGTAGGGTACATACTTGTATGTATAACTTCCTATCTTGAATTTAGTTAAATGACCAGGTACTTGCAATTTCACTAGTACGAAATCTTTCTAGATTTTTCGCATAAAGTGTACGAAAAATTATGCAATAGTTTCCATTCACGAACAACTTCACACACATTGACAAAGCAGCTACAACAGACATACGATGATTTATTATTATTCTAATTATTTAAAGAAAGAAACACGTAAATATTAGGCACAGAAAATGTAGCAGAGGCAGTAGATTGATGACGCCCCATATGTGGAAGGTAAGTTCCAAACTCTGTACAATAAAATACCAGTTTTGATAAAGATGTCAACAGAAGGACGCCACAATCATTTCGATTCAGATGCAACATTTTTACATGATAGTAATCCTTCGAACATAACTGTAGGGTAGATGGTGAATTGTAAGTAGGCACATAAATAGAAGCCACTGTGAAATGCGGTCTGCTTTGTAAATTAATTGGTCTTTACAGTCTCTCCAACGAACTGTGACAGCATAGACATCATGGAGATTGATTTGACTGAAAATTTTGAAAGGTTTTACTGGCTAGCTTGCTGTTGTATTTACGTCTTAGAATGATTCATTCATTACGGCAGCAATGGCTGTTATACAGAAAATACCCTTGCTAAATTATTGAACACTATTTGCGCAACCACTTTTGCAGTTCTTGGGCATATATAAATCATGTTTCTGTGATGTGACGATTATTAATTATATTGAGGGTATATACAAAGAATAAGATGCCAAAACTTACAGTAAGCATTCATTATCTTTTTTTTATAATCTTGGGGTGGAAATGTACCTATGGCACATACCAAACTGGAGGCTGCTGTTACTGATCTCACCATGAATGGTTGAGAAACTGTTTCATGCATAATTTTGAGTTGTGGATTCATCTCTAGTATCTGTAAGTAATCTGGGAGGCGAAGGGGTAGTAACCAGAGACCTGGCACCTTCACTGCATTCTTCCTTATTTTCTTGTCATCTCCGCTTAGAATGGTCAGTTTTGTTTTCAGAATAAAAACTACCTGTTCTTCAATGTGAAAGAATTAGCAGATTTGCAGATTGTGTAGCTTCAAAAGTCCCTGGACTATAACAAGAGAAGGGAAAAAGAACTCTATTGGTTGGAAATGGATCATGAAGCTCAAAATTAGGATCATAAAATAAAAATTGATACAAGTGATTTCAGAATTGAAATATATTAACCCACATACATTTGTGTATTTTATTTCTTTTAATTGCATCAGAGAAATGAAATAATAAAAAACTGCCTCTTGTGCATGTTGTCCAGTGTAATACACATCCTTTTAACAATCATGCTGGCTGTCCCTTTGCCAATAGCAATAAAGTGTCTTATGGACAGAAACAAATCACCAGAGGCAAAATACCTGAGTGTGTGTAGTAGCTGGTTTATTGGTAGAACAGAGTCAATTCTGAAACAAAGAAAAGAATGACATGAGACAATTCAAGAGAAATTTAAAGACATAATTTGCAGCCACTCCTTCCACTGTTATGATTACGTAGATCCATAACTAAAGATTGCTGTTAAGATTAGATTAGATTAGATTAGATTAGATTTACTTTCATTCCAATTGATCCGTAGTGAGGAGGTCCTCCAGGATGTGGAACATGTCAGAAAAACAACAATACATGACAAATATTTACAACTAAAACAAATAAGCTAATGTACCATTCCACAGGTCCCAAGTGGAATGATCATCATTTTTTAATGAACACTAAGAGTCATTTTACAAATACTAATGCACTGAATTTAAAATAAAAAAGTTTTTTATTTATTTATAAGGTAATAAACATGTAATACAACTACTGTAATACTTATTTACAATGAACACATTACTGCACTGAAATGGTGCAGAAGTTAGATTATACTTACACACACACACACACACACACACACACACACACACACACACACACACACACACACACACACATTTTCAATGAACACATTACTGCACTGAAATAGTGCAGAAGTTACGTTGTACTTATATACAAATCAGTTGGTTTTACTAAGAAATTCATCAATGGTGTAGAAGGAGTTGGCCACCAATAAATGCTTTAGGCTTCTCTTAAACTGAATTTCATTGGTTGTTAAGCTTTTTATGGTTGCTGGCAAGTTATTGAAAATGTGTGTTCCTGAATAATGCACACCATTTTGTACAAGACTAAGTGACTTTAAATCCTTGTGAAGATTATTCTTATTTCTAGTATTGATTCCATGAATTGAGCTGTTGGTTTGAAAAAGTGATATATTTTAATGACAAATTTCATTAAGGAATAAATATATCGGGAAGCAGTAGTTAGTATCCCTAGTTCCCTAAACAGGCTTCTGCAGGATGTATTTGAGTTCACACCACATATAATTCTTACTGCACGTTTTTGTGCCCGGAAAACTTTAGCTTGGCTTGATGAATTACCCCAAAAAATAATCCCATATGACATTATGGAATGAAAGTAAGCATAGTATGCCAACTTTTTCATTTTTATATCCCCTATGTCTGACAAAATTCGCATTGCAAACAGAGATTTGTTAAGACGCTTCAGCAGTTCGGTGGTGTGCTCCTCCCAGTTGAATTTATTATCAAGCTGTAATCCCAAGAATTTAACACTGTCCACTTCTTCTATCTTCTTGTCATCGTATGTTAGCCATTAACTGAATGAAAAGTACCCATGTTCTAAGGGCACAGAGATTACATATACAGGGTGAGTCACCTAACGTTACCGCTGGATATATTTCGTAAACCACTTCAAATACTGACGAACCGATTCCACAGACCGAACGTGAGGAGAGGTGCTAGTGTAATTGTTTAATACAAACCATATAGAAATGCACGTAAGTACGTTTTTTAACAAAAATCTACGTTTTTTAAATAGAACCACGTTAGTTTTGTTAGCACATCTGAACATATAAATAAATACGTAGTCATTGCCGTTTGTTGCATTGTAAAATGTTAATTACATCCGGAGATATTGTAACCTAAAGTTGACGCTTGAAACCTCCGATGTTCAGTTGCGTCTTGTAACAAACACGGGCCACGGTCGGTGAGCAGCATCTGCAGGGACATGTTTACGATGGTGACCGTGTTTACGAGTGTGGCTGTAGTGCACTGTTGTGGTTTGGTCTAGCTGCCGCAGTGTCCGCATGTAGCGCTTGCTGGTATTGTTACTCTGCATTCGTCTTCGCACGCAGACCAACTGTAGTACACGGTGTTACCAGACGTCTGTGATAGTGTAGTGTTGTAGGAACTGTGACCATGGCTGTAACGGACCGTGCAGCTACGTCTCGATCCCTGAGTTAACAGATGTGGACGTTTGCAAGACAACAACCATCTGCACGAACAGTTCGACGACGTTTGCAGCAGCATGGACTATCAGCTCGGAGACCATGGCTGCGGTTACCCTTGACGCTGCATCACAGACAGGAGCGCCTACGATGGTGTGCTCAACATGCAACTGGCTCGTCACAATACACCAGTCACTACTCTTGATGAACTGTGGTATCGTGTTGTAGCTGCATGGGCAGCTGTACCTGTACATGACATCCAAGCTCTGTTTCAGTTAATGCCCAGGAGTATCAAGGCCGTTATTACGGCCAGAGGTGGTTGTTCTGGGTACTGATTTCTAAGGATCTATGCACCCAAATTGCATGAAAATGTAATCACATGTCAGTTCTAGTATAATATATTTGTCCAATGAATACCCGTTTATCATCTGCATTTATTCTTGGTGATTTTAATGGGCAGTAGTGTATAAACCCCTCGTATGGCTATTACTGTCAAGCGAGTGTGTCGCCGAGGAGGCGGTGGCGCCATGTGACCGCGTGACCGCAGGCTGCCACAATACGTTGTTTCATATCCTCCGGGGTTGTAGGCACATCACGGTACACATTTTCCTTTAACGTACCCCACAGAAAGAAGTCCAGAGGTGTAAGATCAGGAGAACGGGCTGGCCAATTTATGCGTCCTCCACGTCCTATGAAACGCCCGTCGAACATCCTGTCAAGGGTCAGCCTAGTGTTAATTGCGGAATGTGCAGGTGCACCATCATGCTGATACCACGTACGTCGACGCGTTTCCAGTGGGACATTTTCGAACAACGTTGGCAGATCATTCTGTAGAAACGCGATGTATGTTGCAGCTGTTTGGGCCCCTGCAATGAAGTGAGGACCAATGAGGTGGTCGCCAATGATTCAGCACCATACGTTTACAGTTCACAGTCGCTGTCGCTCTACCTGTCTGAGCCAGCGAGGATTGCCCACGGACCAGTAATGCACGTTCTGTAGATTCACTGCCCCGTGGTTTGTGAAACCCGCTTTATCGGTAAACAGGTAGAACTGCAACGCATTCTCTGTTAATGCCCATTGACAGAATTGCACTCGATTATTAAAGTCATCACCATCTAATTGCTGATGTAGCGACACATGAAACGGGTGAAAGCGGTGACGATGCAGTATGCGCATGACACTACTTTGACTCAGTCCACCGGCTCTCGCAATGTCCCGTGTACTCATGTGTGGGTTCATGGCAACAGCAGCTAACACACCAACTGCACCCGCTTCTCCTGTAACGGGCCTGTTACGGACCCGTTTGCATGCTATGGCCATACCTATTGCATACAGTTTGCGGTAGATGTTTTGCAATGTGCGGCACGTTGGATGCTCTCTGTCCGGGTACCGTTCTGCATACACCCTGCAGGCTTCAGCTGCATTTCGTCGACACTCGCCATAGATGAGTATCATCTCCGCCTTTTCAGAATTCGAATACACCATGATCACAGTTCCTACAACACTACACTATCACAGACGTCTGGTAACACCGTGTACTACAGTTGGTCTGCGTGCGAAGACGAATGCAGAGTAACAATACCAGCAAGCGCTACATGCGGACACTGCGGCAGCTAGACCAAACCACAACAGTGCACTACAGCCACACTCGTAAACACGGTCACCATCGTAAACATGTCCCTGCAGATGCTGCTCACCGACCGTGGCCCGTGTTTGTTACAACACGCAACTGAACATCGGACGTTTCAAGCGTCAACTTCAGGTTACAATATCTCCGGATATAATTAACATTTTACAATGCAACAAACGGCACTGATTACGTATTTGTTTATATGTTCAGATGTGCTAACAAAACTAACGTGGTTCCATTTAAAAAAACGTAGGTTTGTGTTAAAAAACATACTTCCGTGCATTTTTGTATGGTTTGTATTAAACAATTACACTAGCCCCTCTCCTCACGTTCGGTCTGTGGAATCGGTTCGTCAGTATTTGAAGTGGTTTACGAAATACATCCAGCGGTAACGTTAGGTGACTCACCCTACATATATACATATGTGTTTGTGTGTGTGTGTGTGTGTGTGTGTGTGTGTGTGTGGTTATGTGGATAATACTAATAACTAAGAAATACAACAGCTATCTGCTAGAGCTTTCTTTTTTTTTTTAAGGAAAAATACTTTTCTATTAATTTTACCGTGTTAAACATCTTGAGTACACACAAACAATTTACATGTTCATGGGAATAATGCTAGGTTGTGAACTATTTTGTTGCTCTGAAGCATTCACTAAAAGATGGAATGTTAGTGTCCCAGTGGGATATAAGAGTGAACAGTATTTTCTGCTATACATTTGGTTGAGTGAAATAGGGACATTAGTGTGCTATCAAACTCTTTGTTACATTAAAAAATCACAAAAGCCATCAATTTCAGAAAAACGGTACTTCACACAAGTACAATATAAGATATTTCAGTTTAAGTTACCTTCAACTAACTACAGTTTGACATAAAGTACATTGACAATAACTTGATATTCAAGGAAATTTCAAGACATAGCATTTCAGTCACTCATTTCACATGCTATTATACACCTAAGCAGATAACTAGATTCCTGTTCTGTTCTCATAGCATATGGATACAGTTATTATTTTATGATAAATACTGGTGGGCTTATGTGGATAATACCAATAACAGAGAAACAACAGCTAAATTCTATAACTGGGGTTGCTTCACCTTTTTTAAAAAGAGAAGCTTACTTTTCTCTTAATTTTACAGTGTTAAACTTAGTCCGAGTAAGAACAAATAGTTTACTGGCTTCAGTGAATAATAGTAGGTGGAAGACAATCTTCTTGTTCTGAAGCATTAATGGACCTGTAATCCTACTATTTTCAATAAAAGGTGGAAAGTTGTTTCGGCACTGCTATGGTGTTTACACCAAGGGGCATTCCCAATAGAAAATAGAGTAAAACAATCTTTTGTGCTTTTCATGACATTGGGACACCACTGTTTTGTCAAAACGTTCTGTGTCATGAAAATCGATGTTTCGGCAAAAACAGAAAAAGCTGTTATGCAAATTGTACACATAAGTGGCGTGGTTTTTCGATTTGGTTAAGTCTATTATGGCACTGTCTGCTACATAAAACTAAATAGTCCTTTTCTCTACTGCAGCAATTTTAACAAACGTCAGATAAACAAGACTGTTTTTTGTACGAATCGTCATTTTAATGTGCCTGATTTACATAAATAACATGATTGAATTCACAAGGTACTGAAATTGAATGCATATTACTACAAATAAAGAGTTGTAGCATTACATGGGTAATCGTCCGTATAGCCTTCAAAAACTTTAAGAAATAATCGTGTGGGGATGTCGATTACAGTCGGATATACCTTGTGTCACGTGAGGCTAAGAGAGTCAAAACAGGTAGTGACCCATTACGTCATCTCTAGCGGAGATTTTTTTGTTGTGAAATCTTTGCTGAGTGATTGACACAGTATAATATAAATCATTTCTAATTTATTAGTTATTTATGGAGTAAAGAATTTAGTTAAGTACAATAGGTTTTAGGATCAATAGGTAATAAGTCTTTATGAGATGGATATAAATGTGTTGACATAGCAGATCGCAATGCTGCGTTATGCCTGATATTTTTTGTCTTTGAGAAGGATGATACCTTCTGAGTTGCTCGAGTGCATGGACAAGTCATAATCGAGTGTGGGTCCTCTGTAATTTTTATGAATGGACATAAAACTGATAATTCACAACCCGGAGTTGATTTAGAAAATATTATAGGGAACCACAGCCAAACTTTGTTACAAACAGATTGAGAGTGGACTTTGAAATACCAGCATGAAGTCTGAGATATGTGGTAGGCTATCGCATATTATAGTCGCATGAGGGATTAAGTGACACTGACCACGATTTATTAACATTAACTTAATAATAATTATCAAAGAATTATCAGAATGGGTAGTAAGTGTTCTTGATGCGTAAAGCAAGTGTGAGCTGATTTACTGTTTAAATACAACAGATATTAATCATGGAATAGTCAGCTAGTTGATACATTGCTTTGCAACACATAAACAGATTGTGATAGAATTACCAGGACGATCATTTCAATCATTAGAAAGCTAACTACTCTCATTGTGAATGACATCTGGAATGGATGAATTTTGTTTCAGTACCTTGGGATCAATAAACATCCAAAGTTGCAACTTTTCAAACTGTGTCATGTTCCTTCAGTTTGGTAGAATGATAGACATTATAGTCTACACTACTATTTACCTTTTTTTTCAAAAAGAGAGCACTTACTTATTTTTTTAGAGGAATGTTTCTGCTTCAGTCACCAATCTTCACAAAACGGAGATAAGGGTGACACTCACACATAGCACTTTGCCATCGTGATCAACGACACATATGTGACCCCTTTTTCCCTCCCTTTTTGTGTTGAAAACCCTGAGATATAGCCACGGCACGACAAAGGAAGAAGGGAGAGAGGAGAAGAGAGAGAAGAAAAGGAAGAGAGGGCCAAAAAGGGGAGGTCACAGAGTATAATTTAAGAAACCAGAGAAATAGTCTTAACTGCCCATCATATGCTCCAGTTTCTCACGTATAAGACTGATAAGACGAAGTACAGCTTCCTCTGATAAACAAAATCTGGATATAAATTCGGAATTGGCATCGTCACTCTTTCTTTTCCTTCCTCATTCTCATAAACGGTTCAGCCAAAATCTCGTCATTGCTGGCCGCATCTGTCACTATACTTGCCATCTTGAAAATGTATTCCCTGTTTAAGCTTGCTAATCTGCCAGAAATCAGCGGTTAAGTTATCTCGAGTTTATTCTACAGTTAGGCACTATACCAGGCTTGTACAACGCGATTTTCGCGCTATTCCGAGAATAGAGCTTAACCGGCTGCTAACCAGAGATTTTACAACTGGCCCTAAATCCTACAACCAGTAGCACAATGTAACCACGAAATTTGTAGCTGTTCTCAGGATTAAATGACAATATATTAGTTATTGCACTTTATTGTATTTTATTGATCCAAAGAATCAATACTTGTTGTAAAATTTGAAATTTTCCCGGCGAATCAACTGGTCAAAAAGATTTCGAGTTTGCAGCCGGTCGTCGTAAACTTCATTGCACGATATTTCGGCTGGACAACTGCCAGCCATCTTCAGGTGAGCCGATCAAGGACTGACGAAGACGCTCTCCGCTCCAGCTTATATAGTGCGCTGATAGTACTACTTTGCAATTGCGGAGACAGAAGGGCCACACCGACCAGCGGCAGCGCCCTCGCTGGTGGAACTGCAGTAATCAGCTGCCGTCGGTATTCTCGCTGGCCGCAGCTATCGAAGTCTTCTGGCGTCTTCGTCTCGAGCAAATTTCTGAGATGACGGAATTCCATGCGTTATTCAATTGGTAACCACTGTCACGGTTCATTAGATTTCCCGCAATGCGTATTTCAACGGATTCGTTGATAATGGAGTCCCAAAAATTTTTTGCAGTGGCCAAAATCGAAGTTTTGTCGTACTCCATTGAGTGTCCGTTAGAGATACAACGTTCCGCAACTGCAGACTTACTGGGTTGCAGTAGGCGAGTGCAACGTTGATGTTCTGTACAACGCTCTTCCACTGTACGCGTTGTCTGTCCTATATAGGCCATACCACACTGACACGGTATTTTGTAGATTCCCGCTTTCCGCAGTAACAAATCATCCTTTACCGATCCCAGCAAATCCGAAATCTTAGAAGGCGGACGAAAAACCACTTTCACATTAAAACGATTAAGAATCCTTGCTATCTTGAAGGAGATATTTCCGACAAAGGGAAGAAAAGCTAGGGACCTGGCTGGCGCGTCCTTCTCTTTATCCACTTCCTGGTGGATAAAAGACGACCACTGCACGGAAAATGATGGATAAGGCGAGCCACGCTATTGTGAAGGAGAGAATTTGTTATACGAGACGAAGGTTGGATGCCATCTCAGAAGAATTGTTCCATCTACACCTGAAAATTGCAGCACTTCTTTCTCCTATGTCATGGGAGTGGGTGGATCGTGTGACCGCAGCCAAATTCGACTGGGTATACAAGGCTGCTAGTTCCCGGCAGATGTCGAAATATGATCGCTTGGCGCCACAACAGCCGACGCCACAGGAAATAACTGCACGACGTTCCGTGGTTAATTTCACGGAGAAGATTTTAGACGATGCGACGCTGTCGGTTTTGGGCAAAGGTGTTAACTTTGCACCTACACCAAGTGCAGTACCTCTTGTAAGTTTCGTAAGTGGTGTTGAACAAGCTGTACGTCGCCTTCCTACGGACGCTGCTGAAGAAATAAGAAGGGAAACTGTTCGGGTCCTTCTGAAAGCTCCTCCTCAACGCAGTAATATAACCGCTGAAGAAAGGGCTGCACTACGGAACCTTCGAGAAGATCCGGAAATAGTGGTGCTGAAGGCTGATAAAGGTAACTCTACCGTTTTGTTACCTCGTGGGTTGTATTTGGAGAAGATGTATAGCCTACTTAGTGATACTATGTAACAGAGAATTGATCAAGATCCCACAGCACATGTGCAACGGAAGACGCGTGCACTTTTGAACTCTTCCTCGCTAGCTCCAGAGACTATCAAGCGATTAAGACCACATGGCAGCGTACCACCGAGAATGTATGGTCTTCCTAAAGTGCATAAAGAAGGTCTGCCTTTACGGCCTATAGTGAGTAATATTGACGCACCGACATATGATTTAGCCAAACATCTAGCTTCTTTGTTGAGACCATTTGTTGGCAAATGTTCACACCATATACGGAACTCTGATGATTTTATTAACAGATTGCGGGCTCTCCACTTAAGTAGTTCGGATCTTCTGGACAGTTTTGATGTAGTTTCCCTTTTCACAAAAGTACTTCTTCCGGATTCCTTGGTTCTAATTGGTCAACAGTTTGAATCGGACATTACTGCTTTGTTCCGACATACTTTTTCCTCAACTTATTTTATGTTTAACTAGGAATATTTTGAACAGTCTGGCGGTGTCGCCATGGGCAGCCCTCTGTCCCCTCTGGTGGCTAACCTCTTTATGGAGGATTTTGAGGAGAGAGCACTTGAATTAGCGGTCTGTAAACCAACTGTTTTCTGGAGATACGTCGATGACACTTTCATAGTGTGGCCCCACGGAGAAGAAAAGTTAATGGAGTTTTTTCATCATCTTAACTCCATCCATGAGAATATTCAATTTACTATGGAACTAGAGAAAGATGGCTCCCTTCCATTCCTGAATGTTTTGGGGCGCCACCAATGTCGCTTGCCAGGTGAGAGATTTGCTTCTAGGAACCTACAGAAACGCCTTCATTATTTCTATCAATTTCGAGACCAGTGGCTTTCCAGATCCCCTGACATAAATCCATATGACTTCTGGTTGTGGGGATATCTGAACTATTGTGTCTATCAACAATGTATTCAGACTCTTACTGATCTGAAATATAGCATACGAAGAAAAATTGCTCTGATTACATCAGATATGCTGCAACCAACCGTCGCCCATGCTGTGTTATGGATGCAGAATGTTGCTGAGTCAGGAGACCATACTGAACGAATATATATCCTAATAAACGTGCAGGAACCACCGTTATCATGTATTTGATCATTCCTCGCTTTTCCTGCGCCCATATCACATTCTGACTGCTTAAAGAGACATATTTTCACCTGGTTGCAGGAAACGGAGCTATTATTTTTTTCAGCATACTTCATGAGCATTGAGATGAATGAAAATACCAGTAATACTTCTGCATCCTGGGATCTACACAGGGTGCACTGCAGCCCTCAAAACACCAGCAGTTTAATTATAACCACCTGGTACAATGAGTTGCAAAAGATAATTCTTAGGGTACAGTAATACACATAACACCTAACTGAAACTACTTTTACAACACTTATTTGCACTAAGTACATTACTGCACTCAAGATGCACAGTAAGATTTTATGTAACAGTCATGCAATTCGTTATTATTAATCATGTACATATCAAAAGATAGTATAAAAATGTTATCTGTGGAGTAGAAGAAGATGGCCACTAGTAAATCCAATAGGTTCTTATTAAACTGAATTATATTAGTAGTTAAACTATTTGTGTTTGTTGGCAAGCTATTAAAAACTTGTGTTCCTGAGACCAAAGTAAGAGGTTATAAATCTTCATGTAGATTATTCTAATGTCAGATACTGATTCCATGAATTGAGCTGTTTGTTTGAGAAAGAAATGTATTATTTATGACAAAGTTTATTAAGGTACCTATAAAACAAACTTTGTCATACATTTACTACCTGATATTGTGGAAGAAAGGCCAATCTACACAGGCCATCACATCACACTACTATCACTGTCTCTCATGTCACATCACATCAGTTCAGTTACCCAGTACTGAATGGTGGATGTGAGATCATTAGTTACAGGAAGTCAGATTATAGTACTGGAATTGAAGAACTAACAACGATAAAGTTTATTAATGGCCAAAGCAAACTTAAGAACCTATGTCCTTGATCAATGTTGTGTGGGGAAGTGCTCAGTACTGAAATGGTATACCAAAACATTGGCATTTATTTGCTGGAGAAAACATATACATAAAAATAAACCAAACAGTATTTATAAGGGAACAGAGTCTGTTTATCTTACCTATTATGTTGTTGTATCTTTTGTAAACCATAACTTCGCAAATCACTGTATTTTCTCCTGTATTACAAATGTCTTTTTCGTTTAAGATGTTACTTAACGAAAATTACTTCATCAGCTAATGTTCTTATGAATAAACAGTCTGAGTGTCAAGCGAACATAAATAATTTTTCGCTTTCAGATATCCGACGTCGTTTCTTGAAGAACACTCAATGAAACAAAATAGACAAGTCGTCTAGGAACACTTGTTGTATGCGACGAAAACAAATCATAACAGTGAAATAAAGATAAAAAAAATCACAGAAGCACCAAATCCGCTAGTAGAACATGTGTGAAGGTGCCGAAAGTAGGTTAACTTCAAATGTTAACAGATGACGACACCATCAAAACTTCCTTCCTGAGAAATCTTAACGTGATGTGATGTGACCATCCACTGATGACCTCTGCGAATACCACCATTTGAAATACATTGTGGACTGGTTTGGGGTGACATGATCAAGTTACACATATATTACGCTTAAGTGCTCCCAGAAGCCTCTTGCCAAAACATCTGAAAAAAGTATACAACTACACTAAAAAAATCGGTATCATAATGTAGCAGCATTAATGTTGAAAGTAATACTTGTGCACATCATAAAAGTCGCCTTTTGTCTGCTGTGACTTAGTGCAAACCACTCCTCGATATACTCCCACATGCTGGCTATGTTTGAGATGGCCTGTTCTAGCTGCCTCTCGTGAATAACAGAAAATAACTGTGTACTCTGTGTGTCTTGAATCATTTCATATGTGGCTTAGGGTTAAAGGGAAAATTGCATTTGCTAATGGTGGTAAGGTCTCTTTCCAAACCTTTAAACAAATTGTATCTTAAGGTTTCTTTTGGTAATATTTCATAAACTGCTCTCCGTCTTTTACATCGTTCATAGGTACAGCATGAATTCACATACTTATATGTTTGAATCTGAGTGATCTTACCATGTATCACTCGAAATATCAGACGAATGAAACTCCTTGGCAGTGACATTAGTTAGCCCTTCCGCAGATGCATCTCCTCCTATGTGTGACTTGAGCCACTCTCAGGTCACTAAAGACAACTGCATTTTAGACGAATCTATTCGTAGTCCAATGCAGCGACTAGCTGGCTCAGCCATGTGAGAAGACTCTTGGTTTTCTGCCCATGCTGCAGACGGTCCATAGGATTCGTTTCACCATCGACCTCAGATTGAACATTCACACATATCCCATCAGAAATAAACTACCGTCCTTCCAACATGAACATCTGACAACATGTTTCATGATCTTTGAATGCATACTATACAGCTATGCAAAAGTCAAAGATACTTCCAAACTCATCGCTTACTAAGCAACATAGGGGATCATGCCCACATTATTAGTGTCGTCATACAAGTGCCTCCGACTGAAAGCAAATTTGAAAGTACGAAGGCAGCATTGCTCTGCAAAGCCTCCAGAACAACACCTATAACAAATAATTTATGAGGAAAGGCTGCGCTGTCATGCCAGACAGTATGCTCTAGACGCTCTGGTTAAATTACCATCTAAGGCACAGTTGGCGGTAATTTCGCATGAATACAATATACAGGAAAACAAATTATTGCTGGCTAACAGACTTATCGCAGTCCTACACCGAAGACAATACTCAGATACAATTACAACAATGAATACTGGCAACAAATTCGTGGCACAACACGCTGGCCACTGCCACAAGGAGACACTGTTATCTAGGTGATTAAGTACACTCACGAGACAAACATCACAAGAGAGTGACCTGGGAGCAGTGACTTTTGGCTGGTTGCAATACCACACCCATGTCTGACAATAACAAGCTAGTCAGCTAGGAGCAGATAGGGAGGGGGAGGGGGGGGCAGGGGCTGCTGCCGCAGCTGTGTTGGTTTCTCTCACGCCTTGGCGAGCAGGTACGCTACTACTGCATGCTGTGCAATTGCAAGAGTCAGTCTGCAACAGACACTCCAGATAGCAGCGTGCAACAAATCTGTCTATAGCTCAAGCATGTGGGTCTGACTAGTTTTGTCCCATCTACAAGTGACAATGGTAGACTGTATGACTTAGACAATGCGACAAATGAATACTTCCTTATAGACATTGGCTCTGGTCCACGTCCAGGCAACCACCAAAAATGGAATACATGATGTGTGTCAATCAACAAATGACACACATATCTGGCTATTTGATACTGTCACATGCACTGTGGACCTTGGTTTGCACAAGAAATTTACATGGTAGTTTGTGGTCACAGACGATCACGAAATCATATTGGGTGCAGATTTTCTGCTTTGATTTCGCCTCTCCTCTGAACTAAGGCCGCAGCAACTCGAGGATGCAGAGAACATCGTGATGGATTATCCATCTTGAGTCAATACACTGCTAGTTAACATCAGCTAAAAAGATCTCACCACAGCTCAACAACAGGATCTGGAAATCGGAAAACTTCTATATTTCTTGACCGGATTGAAACTGGAACAGTGCACCAACACAGTTCCTCCATGCAAGTCTGGTGAGATTTATCAGAACATTGGTTCCACCCACTAGTTCCGCTAACTATGATGAAGCCTGTCTTCGATAGCTTTCACTGACTGTTGCATCCAGAAGTACACCCTACCACCAAGTTTGTTACAGGCTGTTTTGTGTGGCCTGATGTGAAGCGAAACCACAAAGTATAGACTCAAATCTGCACGGTTCGTGAGCACTGGAAAACTAGTCGAGAAACACATCCTAACCATGGGCAATACGAAATACTGAAAGGCCAGTTACAACATGTCAACCTCGAGCTGGTCAGCCCATCACTGGATTCAAAAGGTTGCTTGTACTGTATATTCCTCCCACAAACGATCACTGGGTGGAAGTGACACGCCCACTGGACATAAAGGCGGAAACAATGGAGACGATAGTCCAATAATTGCCAAGCGTCCGTCACTACCGATCGGGACCGCCAATTCGAGTCTGAATTGTTCTGTGAGCTATACAACTTTTGCAGCAACTAGTGCAGACGCACCTCAGCCCATCATCAGCAGCAACAACAGGTCTATGCAATGCTGGCATCAAACACTCCAGGCAGCATGTTTTGCCATGCAGGCCAGTGGACAAATCCTACTGGGTGTTCATTCTGCATTCAAAGAAGGCATCCAAGTTTCATTAGCAGAGATTTTATATGGTGAGCCACTCAACATACGAGCAGATTTCATCACTCCAGTACAACCACTGGCCACTACAGAGTTCCCACGTCAAGTCAGAGGGTGAAACAACATGTTACCTGAATAAGAATAGCCCACGATTACCAGAAAAGCTCGATTAGACTGTGGGTATGTTATGTTACAAGACAATTCATCTACATCTACATACGGTACTCCTCAAGCCACGTGGCGAAAGGGACTTTATACCATTATTAGTCATTTCCGTTCCTGTTACACTCACAAATAGAGTGACGGCAAACGACGTTCTATATGCCTCGATAAGATCCCTAATTTCTCTTATCTACTTGTTCTTTAAGCGAAATGTACGTTGACGGCATTAGAATCGTTCTGCAGTCTGCTTCAAATGCCGATTATCTAAATTTCGGAATAGTGTTCCTCAGAAAGAACGTCCTTAGGCGAAATGTAAGTTTGTCGCAGAAGTATTGTTTTGTAGTCAGCTTCAAATGCCGCTTCTCTAAATTTTCTCAGATTTGTTTCTCGAAAAGAACGTCACCTTTCCTCCAGGGATTCCCATTTGAGTTCTCAAAGCATCTCCACAATACTTCTGTGTTGATCAAACCTACCTGTAACCTATCTAGCAGTCTGTCTCTGAATTCTTTCGACGTTATTCATTAATCACACTCGGTGAGGACCTCAGACACTCGAGCAGTATTCAAGAATGGATCATGCTAGTGTTCTACATACAGCCTCCTATATGCAGAACAAGACTTTCCTAAAATACTCTCAATAAACTGAAGTCGACCATTCTCCTTCACTACTACAATCCTTACTTGTTCCTTCCATTTCACATTGCATTGCATATTTAATCTACCTTACTGTGTCAAGCAGATCATTTAGTTTTTCCATGTTCGAGCATTACGAATTTGTTATTCCTACTAATCTGCATTAATTTACATTTTTCTACATTTAGAGCTGGCTGCCATTCATCACACCAGTAGAATTTTTTTACTAAATATTGTATCCTTCTACCATCATTCAACGATGACACCCTCCCATGCACTCAATCATCATCAGCAAACAGCCACAGATTGCTGCTCACCCTGGCTGTCAGGTCATTTATGTATATAGAGAATAGTGGCGGTCCTATCACAGTTCCCTGGAGCACTCCCGATGATATCCTTATTTCTGATGACGATCAGACTGGCACTGCAGCCACCACATTCTGGACTGCACCATGTATTGATCTGGGGAGACAATATATTGGACATACCACTGCATGTGAAGTCGACCATGTATCCATGGTTTTTGTGATGTATACCCAACACAGTCACAATAAGCATTGCTCAAACAGAAGATAACACACAAGAAGAGAGAGAGATGACAATATGCCACCTCATTAGTCACTGCCTCAAGCGACCCTTCTGCTGTTGCAACTCGAGAGCTTTAAGACTGACCACCAATCTCACTATAGCTGTACCATACAGCCTTTCCCGTACCTCAACCAGCATCACATGGACTAAAGGAGAGGGGGGCCCCATCACTGATCTTCTTCGACCACCCATTGCAGCCCTGGTCACATGTAGTTGCGGCTAGGACCTTCATAGGCCTCTTGCTGCAAGTGCTCCATACTGCAGGAGGGGACAGAGGTGGTTTCTGTAGGGATTTCACTATTGATGATGCAAAGTATCACACAAATAAGTTTTTGGCAGCATTATTAGCTAGTCCTAGCATTTGGAGGAATATCTTTGTGACTCAAGCCATCCATAGTTCACTGTGTATGACTGTATTGTATGCACACAATCTTTCCCTAAGATCCATTGTTAGTAATGATTTTATGTTAATCTCACTTTCTAGTATCCAGCTTCATTCTGCAAGCATTCTGCACTGGAATTTCTACAGATCTTCAGGGAAAATATATCCAGTCTCAGTCGCTAATTGCTAAATACACTTACAGATCCTACAGTGCACATTTCAGGTAACAATCAGCATACATGACATGTAAATGCAACTAGTCCAGCGCTGGTTTGAGGTCCACGCAAGACAAGCTGCCGCTGGAGGAGCCGAACTGAGAGGGGCTCCAGAAATGCCATCTTTGCAGATTTCTTACAGCACATATAACAATTAGTAGTTGCTTGGGGGCGCTAACCTGAGAGTGGCACCAGATTGCAATATTTATGTACAGTGCATATCAAATTAATAGCGAGAATTATCACAGATAAAAGTGTATAAGGGAAGAGCGAAAAATTGGCAAATGGGGGGGGAGGGGGCACTGGCTGCCATATGATAAGTAGCTTGTGTGGAAATATATTCTCTAATAGGCCCTGGTTAAGTTCAAGTACCTGATAGACTGAAGGACTGATTTACTTAAGACATAATAACTATAATAACAAGGTGTTCCTAGATCTTTTGGAATTCTGCAGTGGGCGCCAGTTTCAGCTGTACATGATCATCCTGGTTCACGAACTCAAGTAAGATACTCAAATGAATCTATACAGTCCCGGAGACCTTTTCAAGTACTGAACATCCATATAGGCACACACACACACACAGACTGAAGTGACAAATGAAAATTTGTACCATTGCTGGGATTTGAACCCAAGTCTCCTGCTCACTAGGCAGATGCGCTAACCACTATGCCACCCTGGCACAGTGGCTTTGCACCACTGCACTGACTACATTAACATGCCTCCTTCCTCAATCCATATTCCCATCTGTGCCTTAGCCTGCTTGGCATTCTCTCTAAACTAGAACTGAAACAGCAACTCAGCAACAAACGAAAAGTGATTAGTGCATGTGCCTAGTGGGCAAGAGACCTAGCTTCGAATCCCAGCGTTGGTATAAATGCATATATACATCAAGGAAAATAATTTGGTGCAGATATGCATTTAATCAGCAAAGGACTTGGAAGAGCAGTTGAACGGAATGGATGGTGTCTTGAAGAGAGGATATAAGATGAACATCAACAAAAGCAAAACGAGGATAATGGAATGTAGTCGAATTAAGTCGGGTGATGTTGAGGGTATTAGATTAGGAAATGAGACACTTAAAGTAGTAAAGGTGTTTTGCTATTTGGGGAGCAAAATAACTGATGATGGTTGAAGTAGAGAGGATATAAAATGTAGACTGGCAATGGCAAGGAAAGCGTTTCTGAAGAAGAGAAATTTGTTAACATCGAGTATAGATTTAAGTGTCAGGAAGTCTTTTCTGAAAGTATTCGTATGGAGTGTAGCCATGTGTGGAAGTGAAACATGGACGATAAATAGTTTGGACAAGAAGAGAACAGATGCTTTCGAAATGTGGTGCTACAGAAGAATGCTGAAGATTAGATGGGTAGATCACATAACTAATGAGGAAGTATTGAATAGGATTGGGGAGAAGAGAAGTTTGTGGCACAACTTGACTAGAAGAAGGGATCGCTTGGTAGGACATGTTCTGAGGCATCAAGGGATCACCAATTTAGTATTGGAGGGCAGCGTGGAGGGTAAAAATCGTATGGGGAGACCAAGAGATGAATACACTAAGCAGATTCAGAAGGATGTAGGTTGCAGTAGGTACTGGGAGATGAAGAAGCTTGCACAGGATAGAGTAGCATGGAGAGCTGCATCAAACCAGTCTCAGGACTGAAGACCACAACAACAACAACAACATGCATTTAATGAAAACGATATTGATAACATTGTAAAGTGACTACCAGTATACTGTAACAAGTGATGATAATCATTTTCACTTATCAGGTGCTACAAAGAAACAGTTACCTTTCCTGTTCGGCAAATATTACTGGTTCATAATGGATTTTTTACAGAAACCAAAGTAGATGATTTCTATAGCTTCCGACATGCTGAACATGAATATCACAATTAAAATTGTCTTCTAGCTCAGGGTTCACATATATTTCTCCTGTAATCAGTAGGTTATACACAGTAATTGAGCTTACCTAGTTTATTCACGCCGTTTTTTCTTTTCTTTTTTGCCTTCCTTTTGAGGGGGATGTCTGGAGCGTCTCTCTGTAGCATCCAGCAGAAATCATTCCACACAGCAATAGTCCTGGTGGAACTGCTCGCCTGGGTCATCACTGAAGGCACCACAGTTCCTAGGGAACACATACGGGTGGGATAACGGAAGTGCTCCTCCAGGGGCATGTTGCAGCCAGTGACCTCATAAGCATGAATAAGTTCGTTCACAAGGTTCCTGCAATATTCAGTTGTCTTGTGTGGCAAGAACAATGTTATCACATTACGAAAACAATGCCACACATGCAGTTGATCAGGGGTTATAGTGGACTCAATGTGTCTCTCAACAGCCGCTATGTCTATGGACTAATGAATATCCCCTTTGTGATCTTCTCTGTGGTGTGCCGCGGAAACTCCTTACACAAATTCTGAAATGATTTTTTTCCTGTGCATAGCCTTAACTAAACTCGTCATTAGTACTATCTTGATGTGTATTGGTTGGAGAACAATTTTGTTCGATTTCACTAGAGGTTCTTCTGCAATATTTTTGACCCAGACACCAGAGTCATTCACTGTATGCAGTGTTTTTCTCTTGCGCAAATTACGCACTCACACAGGTAGCAACAAAATACTTCATGCAATCTACCTTTAAATGCCAACAGCATTGCAAGAACTTTAAAACATCCACATATGACCACTTCATGCTTATTGTAATTAACACAGTTTACAAAGTATTTCAACATGGTATAACATTCTTCAACTGAGGCAACATATGCGACAGGGATGGATGGCCTTTCATTACTATTGTGTAACAGTACTGCCCTCAGGCTTCTTTTTCAGCTGTCTGTGAAGATACGCTACTCGCCTGGCTTGTATGTAATGCTCAGGTCTTCCAACAAACTGTCAATGTCATTGCAGAATTTAATGTCGTCTTCATTACCGAACTGACACTCAAGTTTTATCTGACACTCCCAAAACACGGACACACGTGATGTGTCAACAAGGAGATTCCACTGCTGCAGTCATGAGACTAAGATTTCAACTATTTACTTTGGAATATAAAAATTCCCAATCATATCACTGAATTCACACTGTGCAAACTTGTATGGTTCTCCAAATGACAATGTTGGTGTAGATGTAGGGTCAGTGTCACTGTTGGAAGATTGCACTCGCCAGTTCAGCATCATTGCTGTCACTGCTCAATAGTGGTACATGTGGGTAGGAGAAACCAATTGAACAATTGTTGTTAAATCTGAGCCACGAATGGCAAGAATCTTCAACACATTCACGTTTAAAGCAAAAGTAATTACATTTACAAAAATATTCGTGTATTAGAAAGTCAAGCGAAGTGCAAGAAAGGGCAAAACATAAGACTCTATTAAATAAAGTGTCATGGAAACTGCCTACGATATTGATAATAACGACAGAAATGTATGTTTCTCATGTATGTATTTACATTCTCGTGCTTTCTGGGGAGTAAGCTTCAAATACACATATTCGAAAGAATTTCTTCTAAAATAACTTGTAACTTATTTCATTGAATCAGAATGACTCCACTGTTTTCGCGTGTATTTAATGGTACTTCATGTGTCTTGACAGGTGGAAGGCAAAAATATAACGGTCATTTAGTTATTTGAGTAGGAAATAACTAAAAACAAACATTATCCTCACGACGCATGTGAATGTTGTCTTTCTCACCACTTGGACCGCTGGTCTCTCTCCAGTTGTCAAACGGTAACAACTTTTGCTACAGAGAGTGTCATGATTGTGTGAAGACACGATGCACCTTGAAATGAGTTCTCTGAAAAAGGCATAGATTCTTTTGGTTTATGGCAGGTATCGCCATCATGTCGAGACCAAAGCTGTCAAAGAGAAGTTCGAAATCTTCTCAGTTTAAGCATTAAATATGCTCACAACGCAGTCCATTGTTTGGTATAAAGTGAGGAGAGAGATGAAGATTAATGTTTAACGTCCCATTGACAATGAGGTCATTAGAGACAGAGCACAAGCTTGGATTAGGGAAGCAAGGGGAAGGGAATTGGCCGTGTCCTTTCAAAGGAACTTTCCCGGCATTTACTTGAACCAATTTAGGGAGATCACGGAATATCAAAATCTGGAGAGGCCAGATTCAGATTTAAACCATGGCTTTGTGCTCTTCTACAGTGTTAGTTCACTTGTCACTGGAACGAATGTCATGGCTATTGGCAGTGACTGTATGTGAGGTGAAGTGTTGAAATTGAGGAACTATGTTATTATGGGTGTGTACACCTTTTGGTGTGAACACACAAATCATGCATCATATTGCTATTTTTTTATGGCATCTCCCTTGAGGGGGTCAATACCAAGAGGAAGAGGAACATTCAAACCCTGACATCCTATCTGTCATTTGCCCTGTGACGATTTATTATTGCAACTCTGTGGTTTTCCCTTAAGCTACAGGTGTGGTGGCTTATTTGTTACATTAAGTAATGTAGCTATTACATTCACTGATATGGCTGGACGTATAGCGAATAAAACTGCACATAATCGGGTAGATATATGAGTATTTCTGCAACAGGGTACGTCTTCTAGATATTACTAGTACTTTCTTGTCATAAACGAAAACGACATTATTCAGTAAATATCTATACATTACAAGAGAATCGTAAATAAACTGCCCTGTAAAGTACCATTTCATAACTCCCAGTGTGCTCAGAAAATTAAATGAAGACAAATGTGGAGTCAGTTTTAGTTATTGTCAATTTTAACGCACTACGTACACCCCACATTGTAGAAAATATGTTTCAAATCGATATAAACGTTAGTATTCGCACTCACCAAATATCGTATTCAGAATTGTCGCTTGCTGACCGCTTGGGGCACTGCTATAGTTGTGGGTAACGAAAACGAGACGGTGTGTCGTGACTGTTATGTTAGACTGCAATGTCAGTGTGTAGTGACGTGAAATTCGTTCGAATAAAGATGTCATGACCGATTACAGCTGTCTCTACTGCATATGAGCATCATCACGATATGTCTGCGTTATTTGAATTCGTATTCTGTGCAGTTTGTTGTTTGATAGCCTGCAGCGCTACTTGAAACCGCAAAACTTCATTCAAGATCATTTTTGATTTCATCATTTCAAACCTAAAGTGCCACATTTGGTAGTTAATGTATTAAAGTTTGCATACTAAGAGAATACCACGCTTTGTGGCAGTGACAAGTCGAAACAAAAACGAATTTTCCCTAAATGTGTTCTTCTTTTTGATTCTACTAATCATTTGCCAAAAAGATATGCACATCTTCATGTGCACAATAGGTGTATTAACATATGACAGAAGTCATGAAAAATGGCAGTGACTTGGTATGATGATAAATTTGTATGAGCATGTACACGTAGCAAAAAAGATTTGACATAATCATATGAAAGACAAGAATTCCTTTTGTATCTTCAAATTCTCTCTCTCTCTCTCTCTCTCTCTCTCTCTCTCTCTCTCTCTCTCTCTCTCTCTCTCTCCCCTTCCTCACATAAACACAAGCAGCAAATAAAATATTGACATAGTTAGAGACTATACTTTAAAAAATTAGCCAGGCGCCACCTAGGAATGGAGAATCTTTACGATTTTTGCCAGTTATCAACATTGATTCTGGCAAGTTATCAGTCATGGGAATTTAAATTCAAAAAGGTTTTAAATTTAAGTTTGAGGTTGCACACCAAAAGAGAAAAACAAATATTTTTTGTATGAGATAATTACAAATTAACAATTTTCTGACTTCCTTCGTTTACTTGTACTATCTTTCTTCTTCCCAAATATCATGAGTCTAGGCCAACAGGGAATACACTTTAAGTTTTTATGTATGAGTTTGCGAATATAAAACTATGTGACATAAATGACTGTATCTTTTGACTGCATTGTCTTAAAAGCTTCCATTTTTTTACACCATCAAGGGTCTGTAGGCCATAGTGTGCAACACAAATTTGAATGTGATAAGTCTACCCATTCCTGAGAAAAATGGAACTTAACAGATGGAGAGACAGACAGCCAGACAACAAACTATCATATAATTTTTTCATGCTATAATTATAATGATCACTTTTAGGATTTTTTGCTTCTGAAGATACTGTTTATTACATCGCCAAGGGACTATAGACCTTAGTATATCACATAAATTTCAACCTGATACATCAACCCATCCTGAAAAAGAGCAGTCTTAACATACAGATTGACAGTTAGGGAGTTGGACAACAAGTGACACAACAGAACTTTTTCCTTGTGATATAATTGTAAATTAACATTTTCCCATTTTTTCCCTTTAATTCTACAGTGAAACCTTGCTTCTTGTCAAAGTCAATGATACTAGGGCAACGGGGAGTACTTTATAGATTTTGACATGTGAGTTTGCGAGTACCAAAGTATGTGAAGTAAGTGGCTGTATCTTTCGACTGGTCTGGGGTGCCATTTCTTTTCATAGCAGGACTCTTTCGGTTGTCATCTCCAGCACCCTTACAGCACAGCAGTACGTCAACAATATTCTATGGCCCATTTTGTCGCCCTTCATACCATTCCGCACTCGGCCTACATTTCAGCAACATAATGTCTGCCTCCACATGGCGAGAGTTTCTACTGCCTGTCTTCATGCTTGCCAAACCCCATGTTGGGCAGCAGGGTCTCCAGGTCTCCAGATCTTTCCCCAACAGAGAACGTTTGGAGCATTATGGGCAGGGCCCTCCAACCACCCTGGAATTGTGACGATCTAACACGTCCATCGGACATAATCTATCATGATATCCCTCAGGGGGAAATCCAACAGCTCTATCAATCAATGTCAAACCGAATAACTGCTTGCATGAGGGACAGAGATGAACCAATGCATTATTGACTTGCTCAGTTTTTGAAGCTGTTTCTCCTGAATAAATCATCCAATTTTTCTGAAACTGTGAGCATTTGATGGTATACACAATAAATCACATCTATCCATTTCCATTCTATTTGGATAATGCCTTCTTCTTCTTCTTAGAGAATGTATTATAACGAAGATGGGGGGGGGGGGGGGATGAAAATTATAATTGGAACTTTGGTTATGAATACAGAAAGGTTGAGAAACGCTGTGTTCATGCCATACAAATGAGGAAGAGATAAGTGGCATTAACGTGGAATGAAACATTTTGTCTCAAAATCAGGGGGAGAGAGTAGGCTATTTTAGTTGATCGGTGAACGCAGGCATGGGAGAAAATCAGACATGTAAAGCCATAATTTACTCAAAAATAACTTCAACGTCCTGGGAAACGATTTATGCTTGCTTTGCTAATCAAATCAGAGAATTAATATGTGTCACTATAAAAAATAATATTACTATAACGTGCAATGAATACGTTCAATTGCTGCATAAGTTGCTAGCGTTTTTCCACACATTTAATAAACACATCAGGTACACGTAACAGAGACTGTAGTAAATAATAATACATTCTCCTTCACTATTTACAACAATCTGCCAATTCTGGCGAAACGGTTCGATTCCACGACTGTATAACTCGAACAGAATAGTATGTCGGAAGTGTTCCAATTTCTCCACTTGGCAGTCTATTTTCTAGCATTCTCAGCACTCACTATCTGAAAATGACAATATGTGAACTCAAATAGCAACAGTGAACCACAAATAAAAAATGCCAATCGGAAAATAAACCCATAGCAACAGAAATACCAACATGCAAAACAAAAACGCTACGAATTTATGCACCAACGTAATATTTAAATTTGCTCTACAGCTTCCAGTCACACAAATTTGATTTGTTTACATTTGATGGAAGAGCTGGACATTGGACGTTTAGGAAATGTAAAAGTCCCTCCCCACGATGTTGAGTTACACACCCACGATTTGCAGGGTGCTGAAACTCTTCTGAACGTATGGAGGTTGGGCAATCAACGAAATTTACGGCAAAATGTATGCTGGAACAGAGCGAAGAACTAAAGGAGACAGTAGCAATTGCCGCTCAGCGACAACAAACGTTAGACAGAGATATGTCTGAAACTTATTCCGTAAATATTAAATAGTGCCATGTCCCCTTTCCCTCACGGAAAGTAAGTGCCGTCATCTACTGTTATTTCAGTTAGCAAAGAACATCTGCAACACACACAAACCGTACAGGGGAAATAAATGTGAATATAATCTACTCTGACCTGTCACATAAATGTGACCACCCGCCAAAAGCCAGAATAATCACCTTTTGGTGTGCAGGCTGCTTTCTGACATGCAGGAAGAGAGCCAGTGAGAGTCTGGAAGGTGCAGTTAGGGATGTGGAGTCTTGCCGACTCATCCTGGTGTTCTTCACACCACGTACAATGCAAGTTGTGCAACACTTAGCACCATGCTACTAATAGATGCCATCATGCTGACGAAAAACAAACCCTATATTGGGGTGGGCATGAGCATCAAGAATAAATGCACATTTGTGTTGATCCACTAAGCCTCCCAGAACAACGAGATCACTCAGGGAATACCATGAAAACATTCCCCCAGACTATAACGCTCCCTCCTCTGGCCTCGATCCTCCTGATGACTACTGCAGGTTGTTCACTTTCAGTCCAATACAATATAAACCGTGATTCATCTGAAAAGGCAGCCTAAAGCCATTCAGTGGACATCCAGGTGTACTATTGGCTGCATGAACCAGACACTTGCTGTGGAGGCCCATATGCAGAGTAGGAATGTTTCCTAACCTACCTATAAGTTGACTGTCAAATAGTAGAACAAGATGCACAAAGAACAATGTTCAAACATGGTCAGAGAACACATTTAATTACCAACTACAAACAATGAAATAGTCTCAAAATTCTTAAGTTCTGGTTGGCGCTGGAAAAAGGTGCAGCACAGTAGAAAAGGCGGACACTGAGCAAGGTGGCAGTCTCATCTCCAAGTTTCACCAGCACAACAATATTCCAACACGAGGTGCAGAATTAATAGTCCTCAGCAGAAGACACGGTACGAAACACCACTTACATTCTCAACTGCGTAGCAGGTTTAGAGACGGCATGTTGCGAGTGTCACACCACGTGGTGTGTCCATAGCACTGTGGGTGCAGAGCAGGAACTGATGTTGACGCTGCAAGGAGATGATGGAGACTGGTCAAGGCTAGGTTGGCGGAAGTCTTGTTAGAGGGTTGGGTTGTGTTGTTTCGGGAAAGAGACCAAACTGCGAGGTCATCGGCCGTGCCCTTTCAAAGGAACCATCCCGGCATTTGCCTGGAGCGATTTAAGGAAATCACGGGAAACCTAAATCAGGATGGACGGACGCGGGATCTTGCTCGGTAAGTCTTGCTAGAGACCAAGCCTTTGTTCTCTACTAGTAGACAGCAACTGTATTGTGCAGCTATCTGGTCACATTGCAGGATCGACAGCAGAAGTGACACACAAAGGAAAAAACCCACAGCTTTAGCAGATGGTTGTAAGCTACGGGTGTAGGAAATTGCTAAGACAACTGTGCAGCGAAAGGCATGGTTAGTTGCCCCTTGGTTCAGTTGCTCAAGTTTCATGTCTATTCTCCCATACACATATCTCCAGCTGTTGTTAAACCCTATAATCTATGCCCCTGCACTACAGTTGCATTGGTGCCAGTTTTGGATAGCGTCATTTTGCCCTATACAGTGTACTTTAACCGCAGTGGCGTGTGAACAGTTTATGAACTTAGCTGTTTCGGAAAAGCTTCCACACTATGCCTGAGCGCCAATGATCATTCCCCCTTGGACACCTGATAAATCAATTCGTTATTGCATTATGACAATAATTACACTTTTTTCCACATCCTCTAACACACTTTATGTACCCTCCATTGCTGATACTGACACCTGCCATCTGTGAGTGGTTATTGCACATTGACATCGATTGAATAGAACATAGGTGGTGCTCACACCAATGTGACTGGACTACATATGGTCAGAATAAAGCCAATAATTACCAGATTGATGCAGTTGGCCCTTTTTGTGTGTTTGTCAACGGATTTAATGGCAACTTTGGCAAATATCGTCCCATGGCTTGAGTGAAATTAATGGTCACCTCAGACTCCAGATATAAACATAAAACCACGAATCTCAAGGTTGTTGGAAAGAGTAGCATCCGAACTGATATTTTGATAAGAGATGATGGCAATAAAATTTTGCAAGACAATCCTCTAAGTCACAAACAGATGCTGAATATAGTCCAAACCACAGGACTCACCATGAAGGAGTTACAAGGGATGTGACGCTGATGTCAGAAGAAGAAATGAAGGAAGATATTCAGTCTACAATTCCTGTTACAAATGTATGCAGAATGATCAAACAAATAAATTACTCAGATTCAAAGAACAACATGGCATTTATTTGCAACTGCGAATATGGACAACCATCAACCGGGTAATGGAATGATGACAATGAAAATTTGTGCTGGACTGGAACTTAAACCCAGATTTACCTCTTATTGCAAGAGGCACCTTACCATTAGACTATCCAAGCATGACTCACGGCCACACTCATACCATTATACAGCTGACAATTGTCCATATGTGCAAATGCAAGTACATTTCGTGTATCTCATAATGGCTGCAGTCACTGCAGTGCCTGTTCCTTTGGAAACTCATGCATGTCCAAAGGAACTTTGCATTGTACTTCTGAATAACAAAGGCGCTGTGGTATTGTATCATAACATAAATATCGTCTACAAAGAGAAAGTCCCTCAACAAATGCATGTCGTCATCTTTTCACTACCATTCCTGCCAGATGATGTTGCAATATGTAGTAGGTGATGTTCAGTTGAGCTGTGCATTCCGCCAGTCCAGAAGTGGTTCCATTGTCTATGTTACGGTCACTTCAGTAGTCAGTGACAGACAGAGGTTTGTGGTAATATGTGGTACCTGAAATTGCAAAAATCCTCAACATCTCATTCAAGGAAACTGCAGAATATTTAAACTGCAGAATATATGCTGCAGTGGCAGGAAACCATAGTAAGGGTAAATTTGGCTGGGAGAAGGGATTTCCTCTTCCAAAAAACAAACATCACTGATTCACAACAGTCTTATGTTGTAATAGACGAAAATCTACAAAGCTTATGCTCTGTGTCAATATAAGTTTCTCATCACCTCATCACCTCCAGTTACAGAGAATCTTTACGCACCATGTTGTCGTGCTGCTGTTCCCCCACATTCTGGCACATTTGCTCAACTTCTTGGAGGAGCAGACAAGAACACAGCACTCACTGAAAAACTGGTGTCAGGAATATTATATTTAATAATAAGCTTAGCCCACTTCAAACAAAGAAAATATGGAACATGTGGACATCTACAGTATGGTAGCCACAATTTTATCTAAGAAATAAAAATGGATCAATAACTCAATATTGCACCAGAAAAGAGGGTTTCATTTATTCTACAAAACCACTTATTTTGTGGTGGGACTACGACTGCAGCAAATCTGTGGCTAAATGAAGGTTAGTATTAACTCAATACTGTAGGGAACAGACGTTGAAACAGTTCCTGGGAGACAGATGAATAGATGTGAACACTAGGAGATTTCTGAGCAAAAGAAGAGGCAGCATGGATCAATTACTGTAATAGCTCAAATAACGTCTCCAACATTTCAGAGGTCTGCAAGGCAGTTTCATTTCTAAAACAACCAACAGTAGTTGTTTCTCCAATAATGAATCCCATGTGGTTATAAGAATTCGTGACAAGAGTATCTTTCCCTGAAGCTCCTGTAGCACACAGACCAAATTTGGTCAGAAACGGGCAAAGTTGCTGGTGACACAAGCAGCTGTGTCATGAACCTCTGCCCGGCCAATGCTGAAGTCTGTCAGCACTGTGGGGTGACAGCACACAGGAGGTTGCTGGATACCTCAGCAACACTGCTGCTTCCTATCAAGCAATGTTGGGGAGCTGTAACAAAGCCATTCAGAATTCTGTGCTGTTTGATTGGTTCTTTGCGGCATCTCCCTGCATCCCAAACCCACTAGCTATTACACTCCCGCAGCTATTCCACGTGAAAACACATTACAATCGTCATCTGCTAGCTCTGTTCACCAGGCATGAGTTGGAAGTAATTATGACAAATTTTATGAATGCCTTTCCAGGAACTGACTATTTTCATTATACGGTATAATAAGAAACATTCCACTACATACTTTGGATCTACTTCATGGATACTCAATAAGAGATGGAGAAGAGGGGAAGTTATAGAGACAAGGATGTAGCCAAAGGTGGGATATAGGGAGGGGGAGGAGGGTTCGGACCCCACTGTCACCTAAATGAAATTACACATAACCTAGTTGTCGTATAGTAAAATTGAAAGAGATTTTGATTTTGAATCATACTACGTAGAAGGGATACGCGCTATTGATACTCAACAAGGCCACCAACAGATTTAAACTATCAATAGTGCTAGCAGCTATTGCCCATCCTTACTTTGGCAAAAATCAACTACTGTACATTGCTGGCCTTAATTCCGCTCATTTGTTGTTTTTGTGCTGTGTGCTGTTGTGATAATTTCTAATTATTGTTAAGTTTGTCACACAGGCAGTAATCAGTTATGAAAACCAGTTCCAATACGGAACAATGGGGAAGTGTTTATGGAGCAGAAGGGGTATGTGATGACAGCACATTCTGTAGTTCATTTTGAACAGATTTTTTCAGTGGGCTGTCCACAATCTATTTATGCTCTTGTAAAAACATAGTAACTGAAATTCTTGAGCACTTGAAGACATTGGAGAATGTCAATGACATGAAAGATATTTTAATATAATTTGAAACTGAACTGGGGAACTTGGGGTGCTTAGATGTGCTGAAGGACTTCTGACATAGATAAATTAATAAACTGCTACCTCAATACCAGTTGCCTTTATTAAAGGTCGAGGAATAATGGACAACATAAAAATTCTCTGTAGTGACATTCTCTCAGTGTTGCAGAGAAAGAAGTTCTCAGTATCATTATTCTTAGACATCATATCAGCTTATGATAAAGTCCAGGTCTCCATCATTCTCAAAAAGCTGAGGTCAACTGGACTTCAAACCAGTTGGATATAAGACATTAGTACTTGATTCGTGATGACAACAGTATATGCAAAATATCAGAACTAATTTATAATACTTGTGGTTACATCCAGATGCTTACAAGAGGGAGCAATTATTAGCTCCTTGTTAAACACATTTTACTCTATGGATTTCGAAGAAATTATTCCTCCAAATGTTTATATACTGCAGTACGCCGATGATATACTCTAACTGTAGACACAGCAACATCAGTATACACTTAATTTTAGCCGTTTTGTGCTTGCCAGTATCACTTTTGAAATAAAGTTTTGGCAGTTGCACGAGTGGCAGTGGAGCTAACACTCATCTGCATGAAATTGCTCCATAGGAAAAGAAATAAAAAGACGTGTTTGGAACTGTGTCTGGATAAAGAAAGAACTTTTGTTCAGTTGCTCAGCCACCTTGCTGGCAGAAATTATTGTGGAAGGCCAGAGAAATCAATTCAGTTATATGACATGCAACCAGAATACTCTCTCTTTCCATATTCGTTCCACAATCAACAATTGCCAAATCTGTTCCAATTGCTTGTTACACCACCTACATGGAACTCTAGTGATTACTTGAATGTAAATCATAACATAATTTAATTATTTATTTATTATTATTAAACAGCAGAAAATACAAATACAAGTAAATGCAATATGGAATACCATTACAACTTAACGGCATAATAGATGGTGATCACAGCAGATTGTGACAGTCCTTCCCTTCCCATTATTTCTTCAGCAGTGAAAAGATGTCACAAGTGGTAATGTTCGTTCTTTTGGCTTCCAGCCAAGAAACGCTTCTGCGTTGCGGTATTTAGTGACTGAATTTATTTCTCAAGTCCAGTGTTCTACTCGTCTTCCAGCTTTCGCACATTTGTGTTACAGTACTCTTGCCAAAGTTGGAAATTTCATCATGCTCCTCAGACTGTTGCATGGTTGCTCTTAGAGTGTCATGAATATTTTCAAGATGCTGAGAAGGACTTCGCTACTTTTTTTTCCCTTCGTACTCTGTTTCAACACTGACTGCAAGCTGCTGCTGCAAGAACTGAACACTTGTCACTGATTCAGCTCGGTGTGGGTGACTGTGGTTCACTTACTGCATCCCCTGCTACTCGTAGATTTTATTCTTCTCTGTGTGCTTCAACATCATCAACATGAAAGGGAGAGAAAGACACCATTGCGGCTTGAATTGAAGCATGCTTGGTCATACGTAACTTGGTATCATTCTAATGGATAAGCAATCCTGATTAACTTTTACGGGGACCTTAGACTGAAGATTAATGGAAGAGTATAATAAAGAACTTTGAGATTCATTGGATTTTTGCATGCTTTGGTCCAGTAGACTGAAAACATATTATGATAAAATGTCCATCAAAAACTGTTTCATAATTCCAAATTTCAAGGGCACATTTTGCATTTTTCCCTTCACAGCTGCACACAGTAATTACTGTTCACTTATGTTTGTACAGTTGAAGCGGGAAGGGCATCTGATGGTGATATTTTTGCAAGCAGTTTTCTAATATTGGTAACAGAGTCCAGAACTCTCAACCTGACTGAAGAGGCAGTGTCAGTTGGTGACAAATTTATGCTTAAACCATGAAGCCTTTGTGAAAGCGTTGTCCACTGAGTTTCAAAGAAAGAATTTTCAATTACAAACTGTCCAGAGCTCGCTACGTTGTGGAAAATGTGTTTAGAATTCTGGTTTCGAAATTTCTCTTGCATGAACATCCTGTAAATCAGTAATGCAGAATAAGGTAGGACTGACATACAACATGACAATACTTATTCGTATCATGTCATGTTGTATGTCACTTATTTATTTGCATAAACAGTCATAATTACATGGTGCTTCTGTACATTTTGGAACAACACAGTACACTAAAGCACACTCAGTCAACACCAAGACTGCCCATTGTGAGACACAATCAATAGTCAGCGGGGTTACCTAATGTGATGTTCCCATAGAGCACCCTGCACCTCCCACCGTATTGCAAACAACTAGGGAAATTATTACTGTGGTTCAATGGTGGTTTGAGCATTGATCAAAATTGTATCTGTGACAGATGAATTGGCCGTACATGGGGTTGACTCTCGTTGCACTGCATAGAGGAGGCAGTCTTGCAGGTCTAAGAGTGGGCACCGAGTTTGGACATACCGGGATTGGTCAGGAGTATCAGCTGTCGGAGGTGGCCCAGCAGGGTTGGAGTTTCAAAGTCCTCGGTTGCGATGGTGAGCAGGTGTGATGTTCTGGGGGCAGTGGTAGTAAGGTAACTGTTGAGACAGCCGGGATGTGATGGCAGCTGTGTCCATGTTGTTTGGTAGTTCATAGGAATATGTAAAACGCCGGCTGAAAAAGCCATTCTCAGTGTTCCATTCAGGGTGTCATCCCTCTGTTGTTGTTGTTGTCGTGGTCTTCAGTCCTGAGACTGGTTTGATGCAGCTCTCCATGCTACTCTATCCTCTGCAAGCTTCATCTCCCAGTACTTACTGCAACCTACATCCTTCTGAATCTGCTTAGTGTATTCATCTCTTGGTCTCCCTCTACGATTTTTACCCTCCATGCTGCCCTCCAATGCTAAATTAGTGATCCCTTGATACCTCAGAACATCTCCTACCAACCGGTCCCTTCTTCTTGTCAAGTTGTGCCACAAACTCCTCTTCTCCCCAATTCTATTCAATACCTCCTCATTAGTTATGTGATCTACCCATCTAATCTTCAGCATTCTCTTGTAGCACCACATTTCGAAAGCTTCTGTTCTCTTCTTGTCTAAACTATTTATTGTCTATGTTTCACTTCCAGACATGGCTACACTCCATACAAATACTTTCAGAAACGACTTCCTGACATTTAAATCTATACTCGATGTCAACAAATTTTTCTTCTTCAGAAACGCTTTCCTTGCCATTGCCAGTCTATGACAAGGAAATTATCAGGCAAGTTAACGATAAGGTTGTCGGATAGGAAGTCTTTGACACTGAGCTGTTAGCAGCCCCTATTTGTATGGTCAAGTCACCAGTGAGTTGGCAGTGGATGAGTCCATATAGGTTTTATTGTATTGTATTCAGTCTTCCATACAGTATGTAAAATGTATGTGTGCCTAGTTTTAGGATTCTGAATGGGCCCATGTAGGGCGCTGCAAAGCGGGCTGACTCGTATCATCATAGTGCATAATGTGGTCGCTGGCTACCAGTGCATTACGGACAAACACTTTTGGGATGCTGTGGAAGTGGGATCTTGAGCCATGCGATATGTTGTGTGATGAGGGTGGGGGTTTCGAGAGTTTCCACTGGTGGCGCTTGTAAAACAAAGTCTGCAGAGAAGTTGGTGGCTTACCATAGAGGACTTCTCTGAGGCCGTGCGATATGTTGTTTGACTTGTGTGATGAGGGCGGAGGTTTCAAGAGTTTCCGCCAGTGGCGCTTGTAACATGAAGTCTGCAGGGAAGTTGGTGGCTTATCATAGAGGACTTCTCTGAGGAAGGCATGGAGGTCGTCTTTGTGTGCTGTGCGTATGCCTAATAGCACCCGTGCTAAAGCTTCCAGCCTGTGACTACTGTGGCACAAGAGGGTGGCTTTTATTGTGTGATGCCATCATTCCAGGTGATAAGCAGTTCTCCGATATCAATGAGTGCCTCAGACGTTGCATAGTTCACTGAACAGGGCAGATTCAATTTGCCGACCTTGGTCGGTGGTTATGAACACTGGGCACCCGTACTGAGAAATCCAAGTGCCTATGAAAACCCTAGCTGTGGAATCTGCTGACATGTCTCAGAAGAGAACGGACTCTATGCGTCACCTTACACAGTTGATGGTTCAAACAATATATTGAAAGCCTCAGACTCAGGTAGAGGCCTCACCAGATCAAGATGCACATGTTGGAACTGTCCTCTGAGTATTGTGAACTTCCAAGAGGTGGTTGTGCATGGCACCCCACTATGCTTTGTTGGTACGGTATGCACATGCGTGTCCATTCTTTTGTAGTCTCTCTTGGCATTCAACTGTAATAAGCCATCTGTAATGAGGCGTGTCATTAGTGAGTGCTGGGATGCAGAAAACTAAGCAAGTGATCAAAGGTAATGTTCCAAAATGATTGGAGTACTGATACTGTGGAGGAAGTACTGAAGTTAGTGGTTTTCCAAATGCATTTCCACAAATTAATCATGGTCGATTTGTGTGGAGATGGCATTGATCTGTGAGAGGTAATCTCCAACGACATTCTTCGCACCTTTCAGGTGAAGTATGATAGCTGTAAACTGTCCGATGGAATCCAGGTGGCAGAATTGTCTGGGGCACGGGTCTTCCAATGGATTTCAGATGGAGTCCATTAGTGGTCAGTGATATCTATAAATGGCTAATGGTCAGCCCTCCACATCATCCTTGAACTGATGGATTGCTTTGTAGACTGCTAGAAGTTCATGTTCATAGGTGGATCATTTGCTTTGTGTAGGAGTCAGTGAAAAAAATCTACATGGTTTGCTGTACAGTTGCCACCTCCCTCGGATGGTTGCCACAACCACAAAATCAGTGCCAAACTCATTGCTTGAATGAAGCATTCTTTGAGATGGTCAAAAGCTTGCAGCATGTGTGTAGACTACATCAGCTTCTGTTCAGTGGTGGTGTTCTTTCCTTTGAGAACCTCTGTGAATAGGGCCTGAATAGTGGCTGCATGCATGAGCCGGCAATGGTATCAGCTGATCATCCCTAAAAATCAATGTGGCTCTTGGAAGTCCTCTGGCAGTGCCAGTTGACAAATGAATTCCATTCATTGTGGCATAGGACAAATGTCCACATCATTGACAACACAACCAAGAAAAATAACCTCAGGTTGTCGAAAACTTGTTTGACTATGAATTACGTGTCCTTAGCCTGGGAAAAGAGGAAGATAACGTCAAACTATTGCCATGTTTGGGCTGAGTTTTTGAGACGATACAACATGAAGAGGAACTCAAATGGGCTGAAAGGTGATGAACAGTCTTGTGCACATGTTCTGCACTCACTGGTATCTGCAGGTATGCTTGCCTGCAGTGCAGGATGTTGAAGATGGAAGTTCCTGCAAGGTACCAGGTGAATTCCTGGATACTTGGTATTGGATAACCGTCAGTAATGGTATGGACATTAAGAGCTCCGTAACCGCCATATACTCATAACTGTAATGTTCCATCTTTATTTGCTGCTGGCTTAATGGGTGAGGCCACAGGCTGTCTGAGGGTTTGACTGTTCCAGTTTTCAAGAGTTCATTGACCACTGCTTTGGACGCATGAAGCTTGTCTGGTGGAGACCGGCATGGTCAGTGTTAGACCAGAGGGCCCAATGTGGCGAGAATCTTATGTACTGTGCTGTTTGTCATAACGTACTTGTTAACAACATCAGAGGGAGGGGTAGGGTCAGGGTGGAAAAGTGTGTGGAGTGACAGCATGAAACACATGAGCATGGGGTATATTACTCGCCTTGTTCATCAGTGCAGGCTGTCCATGGCGGAAGCACTTCTTCGAGGCTGGTGCAGACACATTGTAATTGAATTTTGCTGGCATGATGAAGTTGTCTTGGATGGGTAAAGGTGGTTGAGAGTTTTGTGGTGGTAGTTTGCTATGGTGAGCTCGATGGACATATTTTGAGTTGCCAATTGTCTAGTTCCATTTTCCTGTTGTAGGCATAGAGACTCCAGTCAGATCTTGAAATAACGAAGCTGGTTTTGTTGGATTTTAATGACAGAGATGGTGCAGTCAAATAGATAACAATAACGATCATCTGTCGAAGTGCTTTGCTGTTTGTTGACAAAGGAAGATGTGTTGAAGGATGTGCTGTGTTGTCAGGAGGGCATGGCCAATGCCACTGTAGACTTCATATAATGTTGGAGCAGTGTGCTGGTGGGCAAGTCCAATAGATGCCAAAGTGCCAGAGGAAATTGGCACATAGTATTGGCTCCATACACAATGAGAAAGTTCCATGTGATTGTCACTGCAAAAACTAGGCCCAGTGTGTGAGGCCCTTAGCCAAAATCAGTGATTTCTGAGTCACTGAGTAATTCACAGCATAGTGGCGTTACCATATGCTGTAGTGGGCAGCATCAGAGATGCAGTACACACACTGGAGCCTGAATTGACTACTAGATCGAGGATGTAGTCCTTCTCAACATGAGACAACACGAGTTGAATAACGATCACAGTCCGGTGTGTCTATCGAGGGCCGCATGATTCTTTTGTGTACTCGCAAGGTGGGCAGCTGTTAAGTGTAATGGCACCAAACTGTGTGTGGAACCAGCAACTGTGCAGGGTGATGGTATGAGGGACATTGTTGCAAATTGTTGCTGTTGTTTACATGACTGTGTGAAGGTCACTGACCCGGACAGAGGCTGTGACATCACAGTCGGTGGAGGTCGGTCGCTATCAGTTGGGCTCGGCTGTCACACGGGGCAGAGCACGATAAGGCAGGTGCTGCGGTCCGTGTGTGGTGGAATTATTGCCAACTAAACTGATGTACTGTCAGTGTTGGAGTACAGTGAAGATTTTATCCACTAGTTTAAGTTACCCAATGTTCGTACCTGATGACAACTGCCCTTGTGGCAGCAGTTTGTCCATCCACAATGTATAAAGTGTGTGGCCTGGCATCAATTGGAAGTCAACTAGTGTTTGTAACTGATGCCACAACTGTGTTGGGTTCTGATTACCAGGTGTTCATTACAGATTACTTTTTGTAACTGTTCTTGTGGCATCTGGGAAAGGCCCTGGAGAAGAGCCAATGTTGCTGCACAGTACTTTCTGTCTGCTGGGGGTGCGAGGCTAATGTTACTTGTTATGCCTGCTTGTTCACTTAAATGACTGAGCAGTGTAACAAATTTCACACAATCACTAGTGATGTCATACGTGACGAGGATGCTTTCAGCTATTGCAAACCAAACGGATTGCTGGTGGGGGCCATGGTGGCAGTGGCAGTCTAGGATGTACACTAAATAGGATGGAGGTGATGTCTGTGTGTGGTTATGCCAGTTGCTACGGAAGTACTGGTAGTGGTAATGTAGACAAATGACCCGTTTCGCTACGCGGCGCTGTCGGTAGCTCATTAGCTCATCCAGCATGTCTGACTATGTAGCCATCTCTTCCAACACTGGATCAAAAGGTGTAACATGTGGCGTGCATGACATTATTTTATTATGTGCTCATAGGAGGAATAAAAAGCTGCCTTAGCAGGGCGGCCTTCTTGGAATCTAAACCGTGGTTGTTTTTAAGTATCTCATAACAACCCTTTAGCACATAACCTTCTCAAAAATTTTGGAAGATAAAGTAAGAGTTGAAATTGACTGGTAGTCACTAACAAATGTGAGGCCAATTGGTAGCAAGTTACACTTCTGTTGGTCTCCACATGAGATCAACTGATTATAAATGACACAGACTACACCCTTATAGCTACCTGAAATAACTGTATAAAATAAAGTCACCAGAATAAGGGGATTTTGTGGTCTGTAAAAAATTATTTTTTCATAAAAACTTTATTAACAAACAAAAGTACATACCTTAAACAGTTTGTAAATAATTTTTGGTCAGCAAATTGATGAGCCTATGCAGGACAAAAAGGCGACCAAAATAGTTCTCTGCAACTGTGCAACGAGAAGGTTCACACAATTGAGGCTGGAGTATAGGTCTGCAATCAAAATTAAACATATGTACATTATCAGAATTAAATTCTTTATGGCGTGAATCTTGAAAATCAAACTTCCTGAAGCGTATTTCAAAATGGCAGCCACTTGAAAGAACATGTAGGTACTGAAAATCCAGCTTTTTTGCCTTTCAATGTAAATAAAAAACATTGAAAAATTTATTGTTTTTTGAAATTCACAGCAAAACAACAAGTAACTTTTTTATTAACTCCAAAACAGCATACAATTTCTCCTGAGTAGCTCATTTCTTTTTAATCATACAAACCAATTTAACAAACACTGTATCCAGAAATAAGCACTTAAAGCTCTGTTTACATAATTTTAATTTTTTTCAACTTACTATTACTCTTCTATTCCTGGGCCATAAAGTAAACCTTCTTCTTCTTCTTCTTCTTCTTCTTCTTCGAAAATATCACTTTCTTCAGAACAAGCGTCTCTAACCACAATTCTTGACTGGATACTGCCTGGAATGAGTGCCAGTCTGAATGCTTGAGGCATATCTTGTCCCTTTTCGTGGCGAAGGAGCATAGCATGGTGCCGATAATGCCTCCCATGACTTTCATTTTATGCAGGACACCGTTAATTCTCCTGTTAAAAATGATGTCTTCTGGATTGTTAGCAATTTGGTTGACTCTTACACTGGAATTCTCATTTTGGAGCAATACGCCCACATTATTGAATTCAGTGCTCCACTGTTGTTCTGCATGCTGTCTGTAAGGCATCTCTCCATCAAAGTGTCCTAAGTCAGATGTTTGTACCCCCAAGGAATAGTTTCGTCTGCTGCTCGTGGTCTCGCTGTAGCGTTCTCGCTTCCCGAGCACGGGGTCCCGGGTTCGATTCCCGGCGGGATCAGGGATTTTTCCTGCCTCGAGATGACTGGGTGTTGTTGTGTCATCTTCATCATCATTCATCCCAATTACAGTCGGAGGAAGGCAATGGCAAACCACCTCCACTAGGACCTTGCCTAGTACGGCGGTGCGGGTCTCCCGCATCGTTCCCCTACGCTCCGTTTCGGAGTATGGGACTTCATCATCATCATCATCAGGAATAGTTTCAATAACTTCACATTTTAGTGGTGGCTTATGATAAGCATTGTAGGGATGGGGGACAGTAAAGTGCTGCTTGTGGGAGCATTGAGGGATGAGATGGGGAGAGGGTAAGGCAACAAGGTGCAGTCAGGAGGTTAGATGGAGGGTGGGGGAGGTCCACTATCCTTCCCACCCCTCCCAAAATGGTATTCCGCCATCCACCAAACCTACACAACATCTTCATCCATTCCTACTCAGTCCCCGCTTGCAACACCTTGCCTCATGCTCATATCCCTGCAATAGGCCTACATGCAAGACTCGTCCCATACATTCCACCACCACCTACTCCAATCCGGTCACAGGCATCTATTATCCCATCAAAGGCAGGGCTACCTGTGAAACCAGTCATGTGGTCGACAAGCTAAGCTGCAAACACAGTGCTGCACTGTACATGGGCATGACGACCAACAAGCTGACTGACCACCGACAAACTGTGGCCGAGAAACAGGTAGACCACCTAGCACTGGCACATACCGAACACAACTTTCTTCATTTCAATGACTGCTTCACAGCCTGTGCCATCTGATGCTTCCTACAAACACCAGCATTTCTGAACTGTGTAGGTGGGAATTCTCCCTGCAATATATCCTACCTTGCCATAATACCCTTGGCCTCAACCTTCATTAGTCACTGCCCTTCACCCATCAATCCCCTTCCCTGTCCACATCCCAGCACTACACTGCCTTCTGTTCCACCAACGGACCCACAGTCTTTTTATTTCTCTGCTTTTCCGCTCACCTCCCAACTGCAACCTACCTGCTCTACCCTCTCCCCAGCTCATCCTTGTATGCTGCCACAAACAGCACTTTACCGTCCCCCACCACTAACCTGCTCTCCCTCCTCCTCCATGTCCCAGACCCCTCCTTACCACCACTACCCAGATTGCTTCTACCATCATATACAAGTGGTTCCCAACAGCTGGTCCGCGGACCCCCAGGGGTCCGCGTGCTATGCCAGAGGGGTCCGCAAGATGCTATTAGAATATAAATATATTTTGTATGATAACAGATTTTTTGTTTTGGCCGCTTCCTGCGTGAGCAGAGCCAACTGACACTAGCACACTGTAGCGCAAAACTAGAATTAGATAGAGGCAAATAGTTCTCCTGTATGCTGTTAGACTGTGCACGCTGCCTCTTTGCAGCTGACAACTGACAATCACATTACACAGAAACGTGCATTTCAGGCGACAATCGGCCATTGTTAATTTATTGCCAGTGCTTTCACAGACCGTGCTGTTTACATATTCAGTATTCTGTATGAAAACAGTAGTGTTTGTAAAGCGTTGTTTTTTGCAGAAGCTACAGTTCGCGTAGTTAAAAATGGACCGTTGGTTAAAAAATGGTTTGTTAAAACGAGAAAACTCAGTATTAATTTTTTCCTGTCATTTTCAGTTCATAGTCAATTTTTATTTTTTAAAGGAGTTTGTTATACTAAACACCCAGATTTGAAGACAAAGATTTTGAGCAATAATCAAAAATTTAACAATAACAATGATGGCTAAATTGAAAAAGTTTTAAGCTCAATATTTTTTCAATAGTGAATATGTCAATGTTTTTTTGTAAGTACCAAAAATAGAAAACATAAAAAGACTCTTAAGTTGGCTTTTTTAGGTACTTGATACTGTGATATGACAAGGTACTGATCATGCTCGATGAGGGGTCCTCGAGAAAATTTTGTTGGGAACCCCTGTCATATACAGTTGCTCGGATTCTAATCTCAGCAGTCAGAGACAGTAGTCAGGTGTGGGTGAGTCGTGTTTGCATGAATGTGTGTGTGTGTGTGTGTGTGTGTGTTATTGTCATTATACCGTCATGAATTTTCCAGTGTTTGATTTTGTCAAAAGCATACACCTGAGAAATATGGTGGGCAAGTACATCATCTGCAACAATATTTTCTGTGCTCTAGAATGTTACAATAGCTTTACGGAGAAACATATTGATAAGAGTTGCAAATGGCCCAAGTGGCTAGAGTGAGTACATGTGCACTTCCACTAAAACATGATTATCAGGTATAAAGAACACTTTCGACAAAATCCTGATCACATATTCTTAAAACTGTAAGCACTCAAAACATGCAAAAACAATTTTTTTTGAAGGATCAAGGCAGGAAAACACCCTTAATGTTAGTCTACGATTCCTCTGAAAGTGTGAATACACCCACAATCGAAAGAGAAATATTCTGGATCAGAGGGTACCTGTTCGATCCCACTCACTGGGACAGATAGCAATATTTATGAGTATTATCTTTGCCGGGTATGCAACAGAATTTATAAATACAGGTATCCTGATAAAAATCACATGCATTCTTAATGAATTTCAAAGCCCAAGCTGTGATGATAAAAGTGAATACAAATTCAATGACTGTGGGGAAAAATAACAGGAACAGCTGTGCCCGGGGTTTTGCTGTGCACACAGAGTTTACCTGCATACTGCAACACGGTTTTGCGTGATGACGAGCTCAGTGCTGTCGGAAATAGAGGCCCAACCTTCACAGAGACAGCTACGTGGCATGTTTCACCTCCAACAGTGCCTGACTACCAGTGGTCTCTGGTACCATCCCAAAAATTGTTATCTTTCTTCCGCAGTTGGCTTCAGAGGAACTGCTGCAGTGGTTTGTCCCACGGGCTCAACAGAAGAATTTGTCTCTGTTATATTTCCTGGTACGATAGATTTGTTATGCGTCCTGAGAGTGACAATCTATCCAACTTCTTTCCTAAATTTGCGTTTAATGGCCTCAATCATTTCCTGCACTAAAAAGTGATCACTTTATATAATTCCTTCTCGTAAGTGACTGAGAGTCACGTTTTGCGAAATATGTGCCGTGCCATTCTTCTGCCATATAAAATTACATCTATAAATATCTAAGATTCTCTCAATATTACACGTCCAGATTTGTGGCCATGAATAGAGAGGCCTAAAAATGGCATATTTTAATGTTCTGGGAAAAAACACTGAACCTCTGATGAATCACACTTTTGACTGAGATGCAGCAGTGTATGTGAAGGTGCCAAAGTTGAGTGACTGTAGGAGGAAACAAGATGACGTAGACAAAGTTTCTAGTTGGTGTGATGAATGGCAGCTGGCTCTAAATGTTGGAATCTGTAAGTTACTGCAGATGAGTAAGAAAAACACTCTTATAATGTTCAGATAAAGCATTGTAGTGTCCTGCTTGACACAATCATGTCGTTTAAATATCTGGGCATAACACTATAAAGTGACATAAAAAGCACTTGAGGATTGTGGTAGGGAAAGGTGAATGGTCAATTCTGGATTATTGGGAGAATTTTGGGAAAGTGTAGTTCATCCGCAAAGGAGACCACAAATAGGATGCTAGTGAGATCAATTTGTTGAGTGCTGCTCGAGTGTTTGGCATCTGCACCATGATTGAATTACAGGAAGACATTGAAGGAATGCACAGGCTGGCTGCTAGATTTGTTACTGCTAGGTTCAAAACACACGCAAATATTACGGAGATGTTTCGAGAACTCAAATGGGAATCTCTGGAGGAATGAGACATGCTTTTGGAGGAACACTATTGAGAAAATTTATAGGCCCGACATTTGAAGGTGACTGCAGAACAATTCGACTGCTGCCAACATACACTGCACGTAAAGACCACGAAAATAAGATATGAGAAATTGGGGCTCATACAGAGGCATACAGACAGTCATTTCTCCCTCGCTCTATTTGCGAGTGGAAGATGAAAGGAAATTACTAGTAGTTGCACAGGGTATCCTCCACAACACACACTGTACAGTGGCTTGCAGAGTAAGGATCTGATGCAAATGTAGATATCATATTACAGCGCTGCAACTTTTAGTGTTGTGTAGGTGATTTCATCAAGTCTGTACAAACTTTGATTTTTGAGGGTCCTGGTGATCTTATTCCAGATGAAAATGTGCGACAAATTTTCATTTCAGTAAATCTCCTCTGTATATACATTAACAAGTCTCCCATAATATACTTGAATATTGAAAGACTGCCTTAAGCTAGGTTTGACAAAAATTCAAAAGTTTGTTGTAGGTGAACCTTCAATTTAACAATGAATCATGGCAAAATCTGACTTCTTTTTTCATGTACATTAGCAAAGCTAGATGTAAATGTCATATTAATAGCCAGACAGAATTCTGACACGATCAGTGGATAAAACCTTGGTGCTTTGAATTGTTAGCCTGACGCCCTTTGTGCAGCCATTGTGATGCTTTCACTTTGCACTAACATTACTGAGTTTAAGAGCAAATACATCAGGAAATTTATCTGACAGAATACTTACACTCGAAAGTCAAATCAAAAACACCTTCAGTTGCTACATTCACAATTTTATTTTTGCTCCATATTCAGGCCTGCTGACTGTTGTGTAGGAAGAATCCCACAAAACAGGGGCCAGTATACTGTCACTGGCACCTGTAAACTTCTTTTTAACAACACGATCAGTTCGTTTGTCAACTACAGACTGCATACTGTTTGGTTCAATAGCCTGCAGCTGATGAATGAAATTGATTGTGCTGTTAAAAAGAAGCCTACGGATGCCAGTGGTTGTATGCTGGCCCCTGTTTCGACAGTACAACAGCTGGGATTCTTCCTGCAAGTCAGTCAGGTGGTCTGAAGGTGGTGTGGTTTAACACCGAAACTGGTAGCGAAGATAAAATAAAATTCTAAATATTCAAGGCTGAAGGTGTTTCTGATTTCACATTTCATAATGAATAACAGAGGTCCCAGAATCATCCTTTATAAAGTTGGTGTTACAGAGATTTGGTTACATTTTATCTTCGACTCACTCTGCCACAAAAATTGTCTGTGAAATTGAGTGTCATACTTGAAAGTCCACACGTACTCCCAGATGCATATTACGAGCCTATACACAATGCATCCAGTGTGATCCCCTGCACAAGGTGGACATAGATTTCAGGAATAGAAAAGCTGATAATCAGCATAATTTGAAGCTTGTAGTGGTATAAATGCAAACAGAATAGCTAATGTCAATATAAATCCTACATTATCATTGCAACATACAGTGCAACAACTGGTAGCAATTAGGGAATTCGTTGTTCTGAGAAAAATAAGAAAAATGATTCTTCCAGTAATTTGAAAAGATTTTATTTCCTAACATGCATTTTAATACTCATCACAAAGTATACCTTTATTTGCAATTTAAAAACTCAGTATAACAAACGTGAATTAGAAGTACAGTATAAAACTAAAACACATTTAAAATTAATAACTTAACAGTACCAAGCAGTGGCCAGTAATTAAGACAGTATTAACATTTCCTGGCTTTGTGTCATACATGCAAAATCACTATATAACAGCATTGTCATCATCAATGCTTAAGATAATATAACTACATGTAAATCTAAAACATGTTTCCATTGTTTCATTCTGCCACAAAAACTCTGTCTTGCAGTCAAGTAACAGGGCAGAACCAGCACATATATGCAAGAAGTATTACATCAGCATTTCATATAACATATACTCAAATGAATTTTTTTTTTTTTTTTTTTAGTGTGTCTGTATCCAGAGGTACGAGGGTTAAAAAAAGCATACAGAAAATGTTTACATATAAAATTTTACAAATACACAAGGGAAAACATGATAGGAGCCTGAAATATTGAAAAGAATTTGTGTTACGACTGACATAAAAATCTAGAGAATATCTATTGTATGATGGTCGAAAGTAAAAACTGAGGTAAATAAACATGAAATGTAAGGATAGTTAACCAAAAACTAATATTTATATTGATTTTTAGCATTTGAAAAAGACACTTATTAATTATGGAGAAGATAGACTGCTAAACATGTGAGCTTTCTGGTAAAATGGCTGCTTCTAAAGTAGACAACACACACACATTGATGCCAAGTACACATGCACACCTGGTCACTGTCTCCGGTCACTGAGGCTAAACTCAGTGTGGTCGTGCAGGCTAGATGTAGATTTCCAGATCAGAGAAAGCTGATGATCAGCATAATTAGAAACTTGCAGTGGCATAAGTGCAAACTGAATAGCAAATATCAATATGAATCCTAAACTATCACTGCAATCTTACAACTTGTAGTGATCAAGTTGCCAGAGACAGTGGTTGCACCTGTGTGAGTTGTGCTTTGGCGATTGTATAAGTGTTCTACTTTAGAAGGTCTTTTGGCCAAAAGTTCACACATCTATCTGAAACTCATCATCTCCTTTATATGGTGTGTAGCAATCTGTCCTTTTCAAAATACCATCATTATTCGATCCTGGATTTACCACTGTTTAAATTACACAGCTATTTCACGTTTTTTTTTTTTTTTAAAAAAAGAGAAGCATAGACAACACATGGAAATTAAAAATTACAGGCAACAGTGAAGTGACATCTTACTGTACTTATAGTGAAGTGACATCTTACTGTAAGAGACAGATTTTGACAGAAAAATTTAAAACTATTAGAAGCGCATCTTGCTGAATAACTAAACACACAATATGTTACTATGACAAGGCAGGATGAGTATTGCTTTCCTTGGTTCATCAGAATATATAAATACTACTTGCAGCAAATGCTAGAAATTTTTAAATACAAGAAGAGCTACAATTAAATATCTGACAAGATTCACATTGGATGCAGTCAGATTTCTTGTTAAGTATCAGTCACAATGCACTGTTGAAATATCTGCAAGTTTGTTCAGTCATCATCGTCGTCATCAATTATGACAGCCCGTCGAACCTTCTTCACTTGCCTACCTTCTTCATCGGAGTCCGTATGTGCTGTCCTCTTAGCAGTTTCAGATGTAGTATTCTCACCTCCACCCTTAGGCAAATCACTGTCCGAATCAGAATCTAGAAACCCATTCTGCTTTATTCCACTTTCAAGAGAATTTGCTGCAGTAGATTCTTCACCAGGAACCATCAAAGCGGAAAGAGGTGTAGCTTCTTCTGTATCCGAATCTGAGGATACTCTGATCCTGCGTTTCCTGTGTCTCACATCCTGCTTTGACGATTGGCTGCCAGTTTCATACGCATCATGCCGTTCTGGCTCCCTGCTCGATCCCGATTCCACTGGAGGGACACTGGCAGTGGTGTCGGAACCTGAAGACAGTCGCGATCTTTTACCCTGGCGACGTTTGGTGCTTCCTGAGGCTTCCTGGTTGTCATCTCTGCCTCTTGCGATGTCTCCAGGCTCTTCTCTACCTGACAGTAATGCTGAAGCACTGTCAGAAAAATTACTTAACGGGACATCAGATTCAGAGTCTGAATCTGATGCTACGTGGATTCTAGTCTTCTTTCTACCAGCACGCGATGAAGGAATTTCTTTCCCACCTGGCCTGTAGAAAGAATACGGCTTTATAAAATCTGTATTATAGAATTATGTACTGGAGTCTGTTAAGGCTAACTTTTGTGTGTGTGTGTGTGTGTGTGTGTGTGTGTGTGTGTGTGTGTGTGTGTGTATGTGTGTGTGTGAGGGGGAGAAGCCGGAAAAGGCAGAAACACAATTTGGAGATAATTAACAATTTAAACTATTTAAAAATACACATTATAACATATTAACAATATTCAGAGCAGCATTATGAGTGAACCTACTTCTGAATAATGAACCTTTGTGATGAATCATTATTTACCAATGTTTACAATTGCCTCAAAGCTTCGAACAAGCACCTAGAAAATTTTTCCTTCAACAGGAGTTTTCTTTCTCTGGTGCAGTAACGTGTTAAGTTACAGATCAAATTAAAATTTTGCACACAAGAACCTATTTTAATGGTAACTACGCCAAAACTAGAAAACCTTTATGACCCATTTCATTTCTGCAGCCAGGGCTCGAGTTGTGTCACACGAATTGTCACTCCCCTGGTCAACCAGTTCAAAAGATTTTGCACCACATTTCATATTGGTATCTCTACGGGACTTAGAATGTGTACAAAATTAAGCCAATATAGGCTAAAATGCCCTTCATTTTTTGGTACACACTGAAATGGATGACGTGTGGCCGGGAATATTCGTGGGAAGGACGAGTCCCATTTTACTCTGCACGGTGCCATGACTGCACAAAACTGTTGCATGTGGAGTTCTATTCCACCACAAGTTATACAGGAATATCCACTGGACTCAGGTTATTTTATTGTATGGTGTGGTTTCAGAAGCTCCATCATTCTCAGTCCATTTTGCTTCAAGGAGATGACACCTTGCAGGCCTCTTGGGTGTACAGTGACAGCTTCACATTATAAGGCCGATTTTGTGCAACACGACTCCACCTGACAACAATGCAACCGTGTCCATCCTTATCTTCATGCAAGATGAGGCAACATCACGATCACTTGCCAGATTTGCTTGAAAGATTTGCTTTCAAAATCCTTTGGCACCAACTGCATCAGCTCTTGGCAATGTCAAAGATTCATGTCTTTCCAGAACCCCAATCTAAATCCACATAATTTCTGGGAACCCTTGCCTAAGCCATATCCTCCTGCCCCTACTTCCCATCCAAATCCTCCTGCCCCCCCCCCCAACTCCCTATCCATATCCTCCTGCCCCCATCTCCCTATCCATATCCTCCTGCCCCCATTTCGCTATCCATACCTTCCTGTCCCCCTCTATCCATATCCTCCTGACCCGTCTCCCTATCCACATCTTCCTGTCCCCCTCTCTCTATCCATATCCTCCTGCCCCCATCTTCCTATCCATGTCCTCCAGCCCCTATTCCCCTGCCCACTTCCTCCTGCCCCCAACTCTCTATTCACTTACTCCAGCATTTCAGCCCCTCCTGCCCCCTCACTCAGTCCATCGTAGGTGGAAGAACAAACTAAAATGAGCTCTAACATGGACATTAAACGTTTCCAGACACATGTCCACATAACATCTTTTCTTTATTTGTGTGTGAGGAATGTTTCCTGAAAGTTTGGCCGTATCTTTTTGTAACACCCTGTATAAACATTAATACTGCATTTACATAAAGATAACATTCAAAACTAGAAATGTTGCCATCAAAAAACATTAGTTGATTCAGAACACAGACCATTATTTTATTTACTTATGAGAGACTGCAATGATTTACTATGTGGATGGAAAATGAGAAATTTGGACACAAATATCGGGTAAAAACGTTACCGTCTTTTAATCAGCTTTAGAACATGACGGTGACATTCAGTTGAAACAATAAGGAAAATTAATCGAGAATGATATGTCTAACAAAGGAAATATATCATATTAAACTGACTGTAACTGTTATTGTGAGAATAAATTACAGCAGCAAGACCAGCCGTTGATACAGTACCAAGAGATGTCACAAGATCGCAGGACAAGCAAACGTTCAAGAATGGGACTGAATAGTAATTGCTATCTTTTGTTTATTGCATTAGTTGTTGTTGTTACATATAACCTGCACACTAGAAGATATTTCAGTCTGTTTTTCACAGTCACTCAAGGTCAGCGCAATGGAAAGGTTGGAAAGAAAATAGTGACACCAGCTTGGGTGACAGCTAGGATGACAGCGGAGTGCTGAGTAATGAGTGAGCAACAAATTTTGACATGTTTCCAACCATGGAAATCTATACCATGTAGTTTGGCTTTTTGTGAACATGTAACATGTTTAAACTGCCATTTGCCTTGATGCATTTGTAGTCAGAATTGAACTGACTTTAAAGTTGGACAAATACTCAACAACAGCATGCATTTCTGCGGAAGATAGCAAAAGTCTATGTAGGGGCCTGTAGTGTGCTTATGTGTTTCTTGCTGGCATGTTGTTAACACGTACCATGGTGTATCATGGGACTGTGTCGCTTGGTTCTACACAGCCAATGAGAGAGCTCCAGCAGACAATATGTTTGGAAGCAAGAAACATTGTAACGCTCTCATATCAGTGCAGAAATTAAGACCAATGTGTATTCAGGAAAAACAGTTGTGGTTTAAGGTCTCAGCATAATGACAACCTAAGAAATAGCAGCATATTTGGGAGAAACAGCCAAATATTTGTGACAATGAAGACATAAATTTCAGAGCTCTGCTATCTGGATGATGATGACTAAAAATAATAATATCACAGACTACGGGGTTAGAAAGCAAACAAGATAGAAAAGAAATGGTCCAAAAATTAATGTAAACCACTTATTTTTGTTTATTTTATTTTATCTTACTATTATCAAAATGTACACAGTCAATAAATGCCATAAGTTTGGAATAGGTATAATGCTTTTTGGCAGCTCTTTACCTCAATGAAACAGTTAATTTTGATTAGCCAGAAAATGTAAAAAATAATTTTTTCTCAAGGTGCCTCTTACAAAGGGGGTGGGGGGTGTCATTTTATACTAAGGTAAATACGGTACAAATCATGGCTTCACACAACATGTCCTCACAACAGCCTGACAGGTCTATACACCCCTCCCCAAGACATAAAATAACAAGGTTAAATAACATTTCTGTCAAGGGTGTAAACTAGCAGCCTTCATTCAATAAATCTGTGGCTGTGGTGCCCACTAATAAAAAGACATCATGTTCTTCAGATCTCCATGGTAAATGAGAAAGCACACAAGACAGGAACGACGGTCTTACCTAAGCCCCTTCTCTGCCAGTGCAGCCTCCCTTGCTGCTTTCCGCATGTTCTGGCTCCACGGAGTCATGTAGTCATTGACAAGCGGGGGTGCTACTTCCTCATCTGCAGACTCGTCGCCGGAGCCCTGCAGGACGTTCTGTGCCAGCCACGCCCCCACATCTTCCTGGCTGTCGTCCTCCACCCCATCCTCCCTGCTATTTCCTGTTACAGCACTTTCTTCATTTGCTAAAAGTGACAGAAAACAATATAATACAAATACTTTTTTAAGACAACAGAAAATATAAGCAACAGTCAAGCTAGAATAAGGCTATTATTTTTAAAAAAATAAGTAAGAAAAACAGTAAAACCTTAAAAATCTAATTTAATAATGTAATAAGCATACTGGAAAGAGGGCATTTCATTTCAACGGGTACAACAGAAAATATAGAAAAATAGGAATACAGATTTGGTAATTACTCGTCAAAGTGATGGCAATGCCATTTCAACATTGCAAGGACCTGTCGCTATCATTTCATTACCAATTTTCCTCCTCTTTCTTGCACGTCTTGCTGGACACAGGATTCTGGGTAACTCTGAAATAGCCTTTTTTAAGTTTATTCAAATGACCACTAGATGGCACTATAGACATGTAACATTACTATTTGTTATTGTTGAAACAATGGCCAAGTAGATTGTTTTTATTTGAGATTCAGACTGTTTATTAGCCACTGACCACATGTAGTGCAATGGGCTTCACATTTAGGGGACAGTACAATATCAATCACTATATTAACTATTGTTCACACTGAATGTACAAATAATTCATCCTATATTAACCAGAATTGTAACATAATCCTAAAACTCAATTTCTACACTCCTAGTATCCAAGAATTTTCTTAAACTGTAGACTGGATTGTTTTTTAAATAGTTATACAACTTGCTCTTAAAATCACTGAAAGGTATATTGACTGCAGAATGTGGCAACTTATAAAAAAATTCAAACTGCTCACTCTGTAGAGTTGCCTGTTTATGTCAGCTTATGTTTGGAAATGTCAACACACTTTTTGTTTTCCATATCATGACAATATATGTTCTCTCTGGTGTCAAACTCTGGTATATTGTTTTTAGCTCTGGTATATTGCTTTTAGCTCTGGTATATTGTTTTTAGAATATATCAATGTTGGATAGATATAAATATTTATCATTGTCGTTATTTTGGCATTAGTAAATGAAGGATGGCAATGTTCCCTTGGACCAACCTTAAACATTATTCATAGCATCTTTTTCTAAATCGGTAGTACATCACTGACATGACACAAGTGATGCCATAACAACAGCCTGTAAGATATGTAAGACTGAAAAATTTGAAGTAAACTGTCCTAAGATGTTTGTTTCTCACTAGATCACATAATTTCCATATGAGAAAGCATCCCCCTGATATCTCTCTGCAGACATGATTAATATGGGGTTACTAGCTTAGTTTGGGATCAATATGTATACCAAGCAGTTTTACAGATTTTGCTTCTGTGTTTTTAGTCAGTCTCAGGTACAGGTGTGGAGTTTTTTCTGGAGCATTTAAAGAAACTGTTGTGACAAATTAAAATTCAAAGTGAATGTTCTTTGTCGGATGCTTTATTTTTTAATAATTTTCATGAAGTCCTGACTCAAAGAAGTCTCAAATGCTCCCTTAAACTTTTGATAGTCACTGACCTTCAGTAAATACTGTTTACAGTTGGTTTACAGAAATTCGTCTTAGTAGTGTTTCCTTCAGTGTTGAAAGCACAATATGGTTGTCTGTAAAATTACTGATAGTGAGCACAATACTACTGACAAGGATTTGCATATGGTTGTGAAATGGGGGCATCCTTAGGCGTATTGAACATACCAGCACATCAGAGACATTTCCTGATACATTCTGCACTGTTTGACCAATGCCAAAAAACAGACTCATAGCAGCTACTGTAAGAAATTGCTCAAAAACTTTAATTGAAGATATCCAAATTCTGTATACACCATACTAACCGAAGACAAAAATCAGATTTATTCATATGAGCCAGAAATAAGCAGCAATCAACTGTTTGGGTATCCCAAGATGAACTTGAACCAACAAAAGTGTTTTACAAAAAAATTTGCAAAGCACTGGACATTTCCCATCCACTGAGGAACAGTTAATACTGAATGGCTATAAGTTATTGATAAATAAGGAAAAACAATAGGAAATGTTACATCATTCTTCTACATCTACATCTACGTCTACATACATACTCCGCAATCCACCATACGGTGCGTGGCGGAGGGCACCTCGTACCACAACTAGCATCATCTCTCCCTCTTCCACTCCAGAACAGGACGAGGGAAAAATGACTGCCTATATGCCTCTGTACGAGCCCTACTCTCTCATCTTATCTTTGTGGTCTTTCCGCGAAATGTAAGTTGGTGGCAGTAAAATTGTACTGCAGTCAGCCTCAAATGCTGGTTCTCTAAATTTCCTCAGTAGCAATTCACGAAAAGAACGCCTCCTCTTCTCTAGAGACTCCCACCCAAGTTCCTGAACCATTTCCGTAACACTTGCGTGATGATCAAACCTACCAGTAACAAATCTAGCAGCCCGCCTCTGAATTTCTTCTATGCCCTCCCTCAATCTGACCTGACAGGGATCCCAAACGCTCGAGCAGTACTCAAGAATAGGTCGCACCAGTGTTCTATAAGTGGTCTCCTTTACAGATGAACCACATCTTCCCAAAATTCTACCAATGAACCGAAGACAACCATCCGCCTTCCCCGCAACTGCCATTACATGCTTGTCCCACTTCATCTCGTTCTGCAATGTTATGCCCAAATATTTAATCGACGTGGCTGTCAAGCTCTACACTACTAATGGAGTATTCAAACATTACAGGATTCTTTTTCCTATTCATCTGCATTAATTTACATTTATCTATATTTAGAGTTAGCTGCCATTCTTTACACCAATCACAAATCCTGTCCAAGTCATCTTGTATCCTTCATCATGGTAACGCGAGCTGTCTCACTGCACATCAAAGAAATGATTGATTCATGGAGAAAAACATCAGATCAACATCACGCTGCCCATATTTTCCTGATTTATCACCTAATGTCGCCTTTTCCTACATATACTTCCGTACTTCACAAACTACCTTATGGTGTGTGGCGGAGGGTACTCTGTGTACCACTTCAGTCCTTCCTCTGCCTATTCCACCTGCCAGTTGTCTGCTACCCATCCATACAAGGAGCAAATGAGACTGAATGTGAAGTGCAAGTAATCTAAATCGCCAACTGGTTGCAGCCTGGCTGGCAATGAAGTTCCACACACTGTGCAACTCTGAAATGACAAACCACCATTAAAAGTGTGCGAGCACGGAGGAGAGGGAGTACTGCTTGTTGCACTTGAGCATTGTTTGTTTTTGGTGAAACAACACAAAATAATTCCTTCACTTTAATTTGTTGATGATTGCTTCTATTTTGAAAACCAAGACGTCATGAGATTTATACACAAGGGGAGAGGGGGGGGGGGGGAGGAGGCAAGGTGGTTTGTGCTCCTTAAATAAGTTGTATGAAAACCACTGTGTTTGTAAATAATGGACATCTGTGGTCCCCCTCGCCCCCTTCTCACCTATTTCACTGTTCTTTTGCACAAAACTATGTAATTGTTTGAACAACAAAAGTGCTGCGAGACACACAGAAGAAGAGTGCCAGTATGGTTTACATTTTTATGTAAGTTTGCTTGCAATGACGTGCCAGAAACTTTTCTCTCTTCGCACCATGCTCTCTCTGACAAATTCCTCCTGCAGTAGTCTGGAAGCTTTCAGCAGTATAAAACAGAATGTAATTCCACTTCCTGCACAAATTTAATGTTCACAGTCTGCCCATTCGTTTTCAAACTAAACCGATACTGACTTGTGTTCAAGGACCACATGCAACTCAGATCACTTGGCAATGCAGACGCCGAGTCGCTGGCAACTGGTTGGCAATGCATTGCAAATGACTTACTGATGAGTCACTATCCAGCTGCTCTATGTGTGGAGCCCTGTTCAGCTACACAGGAATTGATGTGCAATTGACCAGTTACCAAATCACATTGGGAACGGGTCACATTTGAGTCGCTTCATGTACAGAAGTCCTTAGAAAATCAATTGTTGGTAAGCTTCAGGGTGATATTGCATCTGTCTAATCTTGCATTTATGGTCTGTTCATGAGACATGCATATTGTTGACTTTCCTAGGAATGTACACTTCCAGAATTTTAATAGCAAACCATTTCATGATGCACAATGCCTCTCTTGTAGAGTCTATCACTGTAATGCTGTCTCTCTAATGCTTTTGTGCTTACTAAATGAACATTTGGGTGAAATGTGCTGCTCTTTTTAGAATATTATCCGTTTATCCAATTGATACTATCCAGCACACGTCCCAGACTGGTGAGCAATACTCAAGCATTGGTCAAATGAGCTGCCACCTTTGTGTATGGACTACACTTCCTGAGAGTACTTCCAATAAATCTGTTATGAAAAAAAAAATGTAAAAGAAAGCTCTCGTGCTTATACCCTTAATTTCCTACTCCTAAACCTTTTCCTGCCAAATAAAGGAATATCTGGCTTTATAACCTAGCAATCGTATTACCTATAGTTTGTGTCTGCAATGAAATACCACAGTACTCTAGACACTATGTACTGACAAGAGGTAGTGGCAATTGTTTTGATTTAAATACATAAATTATTAATAAATCTAAAAACAAAGATTTTGGGACTTACCAAACAAAAGCGCTGGCAGGTCGATAGACACACAAACAAACACAAACATACACACAAAATTCAAGCTTTGGCAACAAACAGTTGCTTCATCAGGAAAGAGGGAAGGAGAGGGGAAAGACGAAAGGATGTGGGTTTTAAGGGAGAGGGTAAGGAGTCATTCCAATCCTGGGAGCGGAAAGACTTACCTCAGGGGGAAAAAAGGACAGGTATACACTTGCACACACACACATATCCATCTGCACATACACAAGACACAAGCAGACATTTGTAAAGGCAAAGAGTTTGGGCAGAGATGTCAGTCAAGGCGGAAGTAAAGAGGCAAAGATGTTGTTGAAAGACAGGTGAGGTATGAGTGGCGGCAACTTGAAATTAGCGGAGGTTGAGGCCTGGCGGATAACGAGAAGAGAGGATATACTGAAGGGCAAGTTCCCATCTCCGGAGTTCTGACAGGTTGGTGTTAGTGGGAAGTATCCAGATAACCCGGACGGTGTAACACTGTGCCAAAATGTGCTGGCCGTGCACCAAGGCATGTTTAGCCACAGGGTGATCCTCATTACCAACAAACACTGTCTGCCTGTGTCCATTCATGCGAATGGACAGTTTGTTGCTGGTCATTCCCACATAGAAAGCTTCACAGTGTAGACAGGTCAGTTGGTAAATCACGTGGGCGCTTTCACACGTGGCTCTGCCTTTGATCGTGTACACCTTCCGGGTTACAGGACTGGAGTGGGTGGTGGTGGGAGGGTGCATGGGACAGGTTTTACACTGGGGGTGGTTGCAAGGGTAGGAGCCAGAGGGTAGGGAAGGTGGTTTGGTGATTTCATAGGGATGAACTAAGAGGTTACGAAGGTTAGGTGGACGGCGGAAAGACACTCTTGGTGGAGTGGGGAGGATTTCATGAAGGATGGATCTCACTTCAGGGCAGGATTTGAGGAAGTCGTATTCCTGCTGGAGAGCCACATTCAGAGTCTGATCCAGTCCCGGAAAGTATCCTGTCACAAGTGGGGCATTTTTGGGGTTCTTCTGTGGGAAGTTCTGGGTTTGAAGGGATGAGGAAATGGCTTTGGTTATTTGCTTCTGTACCAGGTCGGGAGGGTAGTTGCGGGATGCGAAAGCTGTTTTCAGGTTGTTGGTGTAATGGTTCAGGGATTCCGGACTGGAGCAGATTCGTTTGCCATTAATAAAATTAAAATAAAAAATATCACTGAAATCAAGTGAATATTGAACGGCGAAGCAACAGCTTACCATAACTTGTTCACACCCTTGAAGGTTATTCTTGATTAGATCTATGGAACATGAATGACTGCGTGAATCGAACCACCCTAACCCAGGCTAAATACAGATGAAACCATCCTAATCCAGGCTAAATATGAATTAAATTGCCCTAACCAGGCTATTGTCAGGAAGATGCCGGAAACCAGCTCTTTCGTAGTTTGAATCCAGTGTCTTGCAACTGCTCCACCGTGTGAGATTGTATGGTAGTCCCCACAATGAGGCTCATTGCAATGTTCGGCAGTATGTACACAGCTTACACACATTCTCTTATGTTAAAGGCATACCTTACCTTGGCTTTCACCCTCTGGAGGTAGTCGCCCCTCAACTGCCATGTTTATCACTGCTATTCTCGACCTCAACTCAGCGCTGCTAAGTTCTCCTGGAATGCGCCAGTAAACTTCCTGCGAGTTAAAAAAAAAAAAAAAAAAAAATGAGCATTAGCTCAAGGGAAGGTGAAGACAGTTACACTTAAAAGAGTTTTGTTTCTCATCAAAGTCACTAGATGCACAGTGACAGCTCGAATGGGGGAGGTCCATTGTACAAATGTTCTAAGCATTTGTCTTAAAACAATTAAAGAAGCCACAATAAACCTGACTTAAGAGGGGTATGAAGAGATTCAACCACACTCCTAAATATGAGTACACCTCCTTAACCACTACGTCACCTCAGAATAGTTTTATACGTATCATCTCCCAACTGGCACATACAAATAAGAACCTGAATGTTTGAAGCTTTGGATAACTTAAAGACAGCACAGTTTCAAGTAATATACAAGTATTACTTTCTATTCACCTCGTATGGGTTTATCGACAAAATTTTGGGTGTTGCTCAGGAATATTTTCTGAGTACTTTGGAGTAAGGGACCCACGGTCTATGGCGGTTTGTTACAGAGTAATAATGCAATTATGATTTATACGGTTTGTTACCCCAGTGACCTTTGTTTCTGTGAAAATACCTTCCCAACACTGAAAAAGCCTGTAATGTGCAATACCCAAAATACAGTTTCTGGTATGCATCTATGAAGAGATGTAAAAGTACTGTGAAGTTGCCATTGCTGCAGAACAGTTCAGTATAGGGGTGATGCTTATCACTAAACCAGCTGGTTTTTAGTTACACTGGGTCTTTTAATCTTCAGTTTAACGTGACTTAAAACCATTTAAAATAACCGGCTTCTGAAATAATCAATTTTTGTTCTTTTTTTTTAATTGCTATTATTTTCAGCTATAAATGAAGACTTTGTACAAAGACTGAAAAATTATGATGAACATGAAGGAGTAAGAGATCTCAATTGATTCGAGGTTGAAGCTGTGGCAGAAATTAAGTAGCATTGGTGCCACTGTGCAATACAACTAATGTCTGAGGACAACAATGAGAAACTACCATACAGGAAAAGCAGGTGCAAGTTTGTACACTGCATGTACATGTGTACCATCTAATAGGCCATTCCACACAGCAGCAGGTAATTACTGACTCCACAATGTTGTACTGATTCTGATGTTATGTGTTTGATGCTACTTTCTAACTTTACATGTTGTTATTAAAACAGTACCGACTGCTTTTGCCAATTCCTATAAAATTTTTATGAATAAACATTACTCATTTGGTAAGGGTGATATTTTTAGATGTCTGTTCAAGACTGTGATTAGACTTTTGACGAGAAATTCTGAGTGCTTGAGAGCGGAGTCTGGTTCACCAGATCAGACTCTGAATAACAGACTCTTCTATGACTGACATTTTAAGGTTTTTTAGGGTGTAACTACTACTTGACAAGGACAGTGCTTTTGTTCATGTCACTTTATGGTAAGTGCAAAAATTGTTCACCCACCTAAAAATTAAGGTGCAAGAAGGAAGCACTTCACGCATACAGAGGTTAAAGTGAAGACGAAAGGTACGCCGAGCGGCCACAGCAGACTCGCCATTTTGAATAAATTCCTCCACAGCAAAATGTGATGCTCGGTGCTCCAGTTACACATTGAAAATAAGCCTATCTGCTTGCTCCTGTGGGCAACAAGAGGAGGGCGTGATGAACTCGAGTGACCCCAGTGCTAAAAGCAGTATCTGTTACAAAAACGTCAATTTCCTCTTCAACATCCTGTACATTAATCTATACAGGCAGACCAACACTTATCCATTATCTTCCTCTTCCCCTGGTATACCTTCACCACTTGGCTCCATTTGGACTGTGTCACATGCTTGGGTAACGATTGACCATTGTTAATGGACTGACCATACACCACGGCCATAGCCAGAAATGCAATGGATTCAGGTCTGGTGAACTGGGAGGCCACGCTACCAGAGCTTCCGACCAATCCAGCACCCATGATATGTTGCTGTGAGATACTGTTGCATGAGCTGTAGAAAATAGACTGATGCATTGTTGTCCACAAACCACAGTTGTTATCTTTCTGCAAACATAAGGTTCTCCAACAGTGCTGGTAATTCGTCACACAGAAATTGGTGAAACTCAGCACCTGTTAATCTGTTTGATAAAGTGTATGGCCATATGAGTTAGTCACTGACAATCCCCGCCCATACACGGACACTGAAATGATCCTTATGCCTCACCTCCACGACTGCTAGAGGATTTGCATCAGCCCAGATGTGTATCTTGTGGTAATTTACTATGGCATCTCTTGTGAACCCTACTTCATATGCAAATAAAATGCCAGCTGTGAACAGCAGATATTCAACAATCTGTTATCACAAGTAAAATGGCCCATATCTCAGTAGGTATTTGTTTCCAGACATATAATTATAGGGAATTCTCTTCCAGTTTCTACCAATACTACCTCCTGTAGGAATATGTGCCTCCTTTTTAACATTATGTTGTATTTATTTTAATGTACACACACTTACTCTTTGTCTTTAAATATGTCTGCTTGTGTCTGTATATGTGTGTATGGATATGTGTGTGTGTGCAAGTGTATACCCGTCCTTTTTTCCCCCTAAGGTAAGTCTTTCCGCTCCCGGGACTGGAATGACTCCTTACCCTCTCCCTTAAAACCCACATCCTTTCGTCTTTCCCTCTCCTTCCCTCTTTCCTGATGAGGCAACAGTTTGTTGCGAAAGCTTGAATTTTGTGTGTATGTTTGTGTTCGTTTGTGTGTCTGTCGACCTGCCAGCACTTTCATTTGGTAAGTCACATCATCTTTGTTTTTAGGTACACTTACATATAAATGTTAACGAGATGATGAGATGCTTGGGAGGCAGAGAAAGGGGGGAGGAGGGGGACAGTGAATTTTATACACTGAAACAATTAGTAAGTTTCTCTTGTGCAAGACCTGTATGTCATTTATGTGCAGCACAATCATATAAACATCTCCCCAGGAATAGTTTGGCCAAATCTGATTCCGTGTGGCATTCCAAATAACGCATTATTTTGTTGCCTCTGTATGTGTTGTAATGTCTTCCGATTCAGTGCCTACTCTGTCAGCTTGTCCAACATCACTATAAACAAATTCTGCAGATGGAGAAACAGCAATAACTTCATCATCAGAAACTGGATTTTATTAGCATCAGTGTCATTACATAATTAACACCTGCATCTGGGCAATCTGGATTCTTTCCAAACACTTCAGTTCCAAATAGAGAAGCAGTGCCTTTTTAAAACTATTTTCATTTATTTGTCCAATGCAGTGCATCAAAGGTTTTCCCCATGTTCATTAACACCTTCTTCCTCTATGATGCCATTTTATTTTCCCAACAAATTTGGTCAATACAGTAATACCGTATATAGCTCAATGTGAACTTGATAACCGCATCTGGCCAGGATCTGTGTACCATGATTGGCTGAATTTAAACTTAATGCTTCTCATCATTAATTGTTACTGCTGTTACAGCCCCCCCCCCCCCCCCCCCAAAATCCCTCTGATTGGGAGATTTGGATTGATGAAGTTCTATTGATAAGTTTTCTGATGTACCTGTTCAGATGAGTTTGTATGCTCTTTGTAGCATCATATTGTTATGCGTAATTGCGTAGGCTTCTGCGGCCAGAGTCAGTCGACCTAAAAGTTTTCTGGGTATGGTACCACGTCATAATGTATGAAACTACTGCTGCTGGAGAAAAAACTAACATTTCAGCCACAGTTGCAACGGCCTTCTGGGTCTAAGAAGAAGGCCGCTGCAACTGTCGCCGAAACATTGGTTTTTCTCCAGCAACAGTAGTTTTATACATTATGACACAGTACCATACCCAGAAAACTTTTGTGTTGATATTGTAATGTATTCATCAATTTTTTCCCCACTGATTCCATATGTTCCAGCAAGTTAAATTGAATTTAAATTCAGTTTCTAATGTATTAGATGTAGTAGTTGGCCGGTATTAATACCAGCTAACTACTAAATAATTTGAAACTATAAATGTACAATTCTGTAATTTTAAGTGTGCCATGTACTGTACTGACCTGCCCTTCCACTGGAGGATTGAGGGCGAGAGCCGACAGCAGCTTTAGGAACGTGGGGTCATCGACAGCGACGATCTCTGCCTCGTTGATCGGCAGCAGGGGAACCGGCAGTGCATCGCCTGAAGCTGTCGACTCCCTGTCTACTGCTTCCTCTTCGAGGAACGTGGGGTCATCGACAGCGACGATCTCTGCCTCGTTGATCGGCAGCAGGGGAACCGGCAGTGCATCGCCTGAAGCTGTCGACTCCCTGTCTACTGCTTCCTCTTCGAGGCTTGATGATATCCACTTCAGAGCCTCTGACATACCTGTGAATGATGGGATTGTGAAAAACAAGTAATTGGAAATCTGTGGTACCTTGAAACTCGTACATAAACATGGTGCATCAACTTTCATTTACAACCAAAACACTCATATTCTGGGGTAACTCTTGTTCAGAGTATTTTAAGAATACAAAAAAGAGCTATCAGAATCCTGACTGGGAAGAGCAGCAGAAATTGATGCACGACTTTGTTTTAAAAATTTAACATAACAACACTGCTGTGTATGTACATCTTGGAAACATTACTGTTCCCTAAGAAACATTAAGTTAATAAGGAACATATATTTTAAAACTCAGATATTCACAATCACTGTACCAGACAGCACGATAATCTTCACGTTAGCTTACAGACACCAATAGATGTCAAAAAGAAACTATCATATGGGGATGGATGTGCCTGACAAACTTCTTAACACTATAAAAACTACCAAGTATGGACATACCCCAAGTTCCATTCCATTTATTCAGTAAAATAGATTTTTAATAACACATAATAGTAATATTTGTTTCATTAATGGTAGTCTTCCAGGTATCCAACTGGATTGTTTCCAGTTTATTCACAATGTTTTGATGACTGACTGTGCCACCTTCTTCCGGTACTGCGATTATTTCTGTTACATGTCCAATCAGATTGTGAGCTACAGTTGATCTCATGTGACTATTTATAGATGAGTTCAAGACCTGACACCCACTATGCCCTTTTGTTTTTCAGAGCCTGCACCGATAATTAATGAAGTACACATTCTTTCAGTTTTGCAGCTCCAGTACATGCAAAGGCCGGAGAAACATTAATAAATAAAAGCTGACCCGAGCCTTGTTTAACCTAAATCGCTCCTCCCCCCTCTTTTTATATAATTGGTTTGCCCTACTAAGGACCACATAAAATAACTTATGTATTCTTTCTTTTCTCCTTTTTTTTATTTCCAGTAATTTTTCATTCTCTCCCTATGTTTTTTTCTTCTTTCTTCTGTCCTTGCTGCACCTATCTTTTTCTTTGTTTTCTCCTGGAAGCCCTTGAAACCTTTTACTTTTGCTCTGCACCTTTCTCTTTCTCCCATTTCTTCCTCCGTGATTTCCATTTCCCTCATGTCCGCTTTAACATCTTTTCCACATCATTGATATTTTGGGGTTTCTGTCAAAAACGTTAAAAATTCTTTTCGTTAACCTGTTTTCACCTAGCCTTTTTAGGTGTCCATAGAATGCAACATTTCTCTTCTCCATCGTGTCCGATATTCGCTATGTTTTTTCATACACTTCTTTATTACTTCTTAAATTCCATTTCCCATTCTCATATTTTTATAGCACGATTTTACTGATTATTTTTCTTTCCTTCTTTTTTGTTTCACATGCTGTTTGGCTGTATTTAACAAAAGGCGTGTGACACATAAAGGCATTCTGGTTTAAAGACAGTACTGTAGTGCTGAAGTTCTGCAATAATGGAAATAGATTTCTTGTTTTATTGTTAGGAGAAAAGCAACCTCCACTTTCCTTGCCCTTGCTAGGTTAGCTTCTTTGTCTAAATTTTGTAGCCTTTTTTTCTACCATAATAAGTTTCCATATATTTCAGTGCCTCCTTCACATCTGACATGTACTCTGTTTTTTCAAAAGGTATACGAGGGCTGTTCAGAAAGTAAGGTGACTTTTCAAATTGCACGGCTAACGTACATTCAATTACCGATCTTTTTTTTATGTTGGTACACAAGTCCCGAACATAATAATAATAATAATAATATTTATTAAACATCGAATAATCAAATACAATCCCTAGAAATAATACAGTTTCAGGACATCATACAGATTATTCTTCTGAATACGTCAATTTATAAATTACAAACTAAAGATTTGTTTGTATTAATAAATTTTACATTTTGATGGATTTTACGTCTGGTAGTATACAATCACGATATTACAAATATTGTTTTTATCAACATTATATTAGTTGTAGGTTACTTAAAACTATGAGCTTGACATACATACGAAAAACTTTTCATACAGATATAATACTCGTCTAGGGATTAAAAAGGGTTTTCAATTAGAATTCTTTTTAGCTGATGTTTTAATTCGATAGCAGGAAGGGTTGTGAGACTTTTTGGTAGGGCATTGGCTAGCTTCAGCCCAGCATGAAGTGCATTTTTTTCATATAAAGCTGTTCTGTGGCTATTTACATGGTATCTGAACTTTTGCCTTGTATCATATTGGTGCAGGTCACAGTTGAAATTTGGATTAATTGTTTTCACAAGCAATATAACTTTCAATATGTACACACCTATAATGGTAAGCACACCTAATTTTGGGAACAGGTTCCGACATGATTCTTGAGGTTTGGCACCACAAATAATTCTGATAACTTTTTTCTGTAGTATTAATAATGTACTTAGGTTGGCTTGAGTTGTTGCACCCCATATTTCTACAGCATAGTTTAAGTTTGATGAGAATAGGGCATGATAAGCAGTTTTTAGTACACCCATGTCCTTACAATATTTGCTAATCATATTTATAGCAAACACATTCTTCGACAGCTTACATGCTAAGGAATCAATATGCATGTCCCATTTGAGGCTGTCCTGGATTGTAATTCCCAAGAACTTTGTCCATTTTTCCTTTTTTACAATGTCATTTCCTATGGATAATTTCATGTCAAATTCTGTTTGTTTCCTTGTGCTAAATTCCATCATTGCAGTCTTTGAAGCACTTACATTTAGATGGCTTTCATTAAAATACTTGACTATTTCATTGGTTACACTGTTGCACTGTACGTCCAGACTCTCATAGTCTTTGTGTTTACACACTATTGATGTGTCATCTGCATACAATATTTTTGTACAGTTAGGAGAACAATACTGTATATCATTGACATAAATCAAGAAAAGAAGGGGTCCCAAGACAGAACCTTGAGGCACTCCATATTTGATGTCTGTAATTTTAGATTTGTAAGACTCACTGTTTGTTTTAAGCAAGACAAATTGTTTTCTATTGCTCATATACGATTTTATTAGCTCATAGCCAGTTCCTCTGATACCCAGGTTCCACAGCTTGTCAAGTAATATGGTGATGTTTACACAATCAAAAGCTTTTTCTAGATCAAGGAACACTCCAGTTACATACTCCTTGTTCTCTATGGCCGTTATTATTTTGTCTATTAATTGTGCTGCTGCTACTGATGTTGACTTGTTTTTCATAAAGCCATTCTGATTTTCAAATATTAAATTGTGTTGACTCAGGAATGTCATTAGTCTAGTATAAATAACTTTCTCAACTACCTTAGAAAATGCAGGTAAGATTGAGATGGGGCGGTAGTTTTCAATTTTAGATTTATCACCTTTCTTGTGAATCGGGGTTACTGGTGCTGTCTTTAGGCTATCTGGGAAACAACCTGATGCAATTACATCATTTACTGCTGTGGCCATGGCATCAGATATGTTGTCTATGCATCTTTTCAGTGTACTGATAGACAATCCATCATAGCCTGCTGATTTTGTATTTTTTAATGACATTACTATGTTTCTGACTTCCTTGTTATTGGTTGGGGCCAAGTATATGCTTTGTTTGATTGGAATGCTCCTATATCTATGCTGAACATTCTTAAAATGGTCATTGACAGATTTTCCAACAGAAGAAAGGTACTCATTAAAAACATTTGCAATCTGACATTGACATTTCATGATATGCCCTTTATGGTTTATAGTAAAATCACTTGTTGATCTGTCCTTACAATCCCTGAAGCTATTTATTACTTTCCAAACAGCTAAACCTGTGTTAGTAGAGTTTCTTAACATTGTGGCTACATATTTAGTTTTAGTTTCTAGCAGAAGATCTTTATAGTAATCCTGATAGTTCTTAAATTCTACCTTTAGTCTATTATTATTGTTATTATTTATCATTGCATACTGGAAAAGTCTAAGTTTCTCTCTTGCTGTTTTTACTTAATGATTTATCCAGTTATTTTTTTTTGTATCTTTTTGCAGTCATTTACTGTAAAGGTCGTTTCTGGACATGAGACATTGCAGCAATAATAAAAATCTGATGAAAATTCACTGAAAGTAATGCTGTTTTTTTCACCCCATTGTAAGCTTTTTAGCGAACTGTTGAAATCTTTAACATTGTCATCATTGGTCATTCTTTTTGTCAGATATTGTTTCTCTTTTCTATTGACACGAAGATTTTCAGCTTCTATCAATACCTGTACTGCGTGGTGGTCAGAAATGGCAAGCTTCAGAACTGATGCACTGCATGTAAAGTGGGACATGTTAGTTATAATGTTGTCAATGCATGATTTTACACTATTGACCTCTCTAGTGGGCTCGTTTATCAGAAATGTTAAGTTAAATTGAGCTAGTATTAGCATTAGTTTTTTAGATGCAGAGTCATTGGACAGCAAGTCAATGTTTATATCTCCAGTTCGTATTATGTTAACCCAGCCATTTTTATTGCAGTGTTTACTGTCAATGTCAACAAGCAGGTCATTAAGAACATCAAAGAAACTATATAGGCTACCAGATGGAGGTCTGTATAGGCCTATAATAATTAAGTTCTCTTTCCTCCACTTATAATTAATTGCTGCTAGTTCTATTACACCCTCAATGCTGAAAGCAGTTACATCTATTACACTATAATTACTACCACTGGCTGCAAAGATAGCTACCCCACCACCACGTTTCTCTTTTCTACTGAAGGCAGAGCAAAAGTTCATGGAAAGTGGCTTACATACACTAATTAGCTCATCTGTTTACCAGTGTTCACTTATAACTTAAACATCAGGGTTATCAATTGCTGCAATGGTATCCAACTTGTTGTGCTTATTGCCAAGACTTTGAAAGTTCTGCTGAATTAATTTGAAAGTGAGTTTGGTTTGTTGAACGCTGCCAGAACCAATTATACATTTATCCCTAAAAAAGAAATATCAGTTGACAGAGTGGGTTTGGAATCTTTCACTATCCATTTATTCAAGCTGGTCTGTTTCCATGTACTGGGAGTCTGGGAAGAATCAGCTTTACCTGGTGTTTTCAGCAGACATTTGTCCAATGTCGTCTGTCTATACTCATTCCTGCAGTCTTCTTGTGTTGTGGAGCACTCATTCTCCGAATGTGTGTGTTTTGAGTATACGTTGTTCCTAGCATTTACGACGATTTCACAAATAATGGACGCTAAGTGACTTTTTCCGCGCCGATTGAGGTGAAGGCCGTGAGTGGTGTAAAGATCTTTACTAAAATGTTGCACGTTGACCATTTGTACATTTGCGTAACGGTTGCAAGTTTCTGCATATTGACTCTTTGTATATGCTACTGCCCTGCTTACACACGAGAATTGAGGCAAGTCATACCTGTGTGGAATATCGAGAACAATGACGTTTGAGTCATTTAGATGGTTTAGGGCAGATTTTAGGGCAATAGCAGCATGCAAACCATCGTTGTGTGCGACGTCACTTGCACCACCACATATTACAATGAACTCTTCCTTCATTGTCTTTCAAGAGATATTGTTTACAGTTGAAAGCACTTGGTCAACACGAGCCCCAGGTTTAATAAAACCTGAAGCATTTGCTTCACTCTTTACACTTTTTATTTCGTGTGCAAGGCCTCTAAGATGAATATCACCCATTAAACATATGTTTATTCTTCTTGCTGCATTTGTGGTGTTAGTTAAATTAACTGTCATCTTGAATGTTGAATTTACCTTGCTTCTGTTTATGAGTGACGGTTTTGGCTGGCGAGTTTCCACATTTTGCTTAATAACAGGCTTTTCTTTCAGATGGTTCACGATTTGATCTTTTGTAGGTAGGCCTACCGTTTTTTGGAGCACGGCAGGAGAATGTATTACTAAAGACGACGAAATGATTGTGCTATGGTTAGCGTTACCGGTACACCCAGAATGTGTTGGAAAACTTGAAATGGTGATGGAATCTTCGGTCACTGTGTACACTTTATTTCTGTCGAATTCACTTACGCCCTGCTCGGTGGTTTTTAGTTTTCTATGATCATTTTCAAGACATTTGAGTCTATCAGCTAACACTTTGTTTTCTGCCAAGGATCTGCGCACAATTTCTTGCAACGAATTAATAGTTTCAACTAGTTTTGCTTTGTCAGGATGGACATCACATGTTACACACTTACATTTTGATCTGGATGATTTTTCACTGCAAGTTTTTTGCGTGGCACTAGACTTGAAACTTTGCGGAGCACTTTTGTTGATCATCTTCTTGCTATTGATGTCGGATAACATTTGGAAATTCGAAATAGCTGGAGGCACAAATTCACTAAGTTCACAGTTTCAAATGTACAGCATACTTCATTTGTTTTTGACAGATAGAAAGGATAGACAGATTTTAGTGTACATGGTGATTTTTGATTATTATAAAAAAAATGGAGCAAAGAATTTCCATCAAATTTTGTGTGAAAAATGGAATCAAGTGCTCTAAAACACCTGAAATGTTGACAGAGGTATCCCGTAAGTCTGCTCTCAGTAAGAAAAATGTTTTACAATTGGTACAAGCTCTTCCAAGATGGCCGAGAAGATGCCATAATGAACCTCGCTCTGGACGTCCCAGCAAATCAACAACAGATGATAATGTCGAAGCTGTGAAGACAATTGTTTTGTAAAAAGTGTCGAATTACCGTAAGAGAAGCTGCTGGCGATGTTCGCATATGGATCGGCTCGTGTCATCCAATTGTTTTGGAAGTTTTGGGCATGAGACATGCGACATCGAAGTTTGTTCCAAAAATTCTCAATTTTGATCAGAAGAATCGTTGCATGAGCATTGCTCAGGAGCTCTTGAATGACATCAATGATGATCCTGATTTGCTCAAAAGGGTCATAACTGGTGACGAAACATGGGTGTACGGTTATGACGTTGAAACCAAAGCCCAAGCATACCGGAGAGCCAAGACCGAAAAAAGCACACCAATTTCGATCAGATGTCAAAGTTTTGCACACTGTTTTTTTCAATTACCATGGCATAGTGTATCATGAATTTTTGTCTCAAGGTCTTACAGTCAATGAGTATTATCTTGACATTACGCGCCATATGCGAGAAGCCCTACACAAAAAGCGTCTGGAATTGTGAAAAAACAGTTCATTGCTTTTGCATCACGACAATGCACCTGATCATTTGTTGTTGCTTGTGAGAGATTTTTTGGCCAAAAATAACATGACAGTCATGTCTCAGCCACCATATTCACCGGATTTGGCCCCCTGCGACTTTTTCCTGTTCCCGAAGCTGAAGAGACCTATGAAAGGAAGAAGGTTGTCAGTGATTGAGCAAATAAAAACTGCATCGCTGGAAGTGCTGAAGGCTGTTCCAAGAAATGCTTATGAGAAGTGTTTAGAGGGTTGGAAGAAGCATTGGCACAAGTGTTTTGTATCTGAGGGGGATTACTTTGAAGTGGACAACATAAATATTGATGAATAAATAAAAATTTTTTCATAAAAATATTAAGTCACCTTACTTTTTGAACACACATTGTATGTAAGGCTGCTTTTGAAGCTTTCTCTTGAAGGAGGTTTATCTGCACTGTTGCTTATATTACCCATTCAGCACAGATGGCAAGACCACTTGCAAAAGCCAGACAATCCAAACTGAGATTATCCCCTTTTCTCCCAGTAGTGATTCTTATAATTCCTTTTTCTTCTGTTCTTTTCCTCTATTCCCCGATGGCCTTTTCTAGCACACAATTGACCTCAAAAGCCTTGTAAGTTTTGCCTCCCCTTTTATGTGCTTTTCCAATATCGTTATTCAGCTATACTCTTTAATTACACTGTATAAGAGACTTGGTGTTTGTACCATGTCACTGGTATTGCTGTATATTGTTTTATGATTATATTCAAGGCATTGCTCAGAGACAGTTGACTTGCTTGGTTGTTTTAATTGGATGTGTTGCTGAGGTCCTTGCATCAGTTCAATATAATATAATCATGAAATGAAATAGGATGAGGTCAGTATCATTATAAAAATCCCAAGTTTCTGGGAAAGCATAATCTAGAAATCAGACAAAGTAAAGGTGTCGGAGAATCTGATAAACTGGGATGGAAGTTTCAATTTAAACAAGGCTCGAGGTGGAGCACTCATGTCCACCTGAGCTGGAAGATGCTGAAAGAACGAGCATTTCACAGAATATCAGAACAGCCATGCAGAATGAAAATGCATTAATGTGCATCGAGAGTTGGACTTGGTCATAAACAGTAGCAAGAGACCAACAGCAGTCCAGAGTCTAGTTGGAGTTGAGGCAGTGAGCACACGCGATAGGAAAATTCGCAGCACCTAAAGGATAGCTAATGGTTCACTTGTCAAAGCAGTAATAGATGTTTTCCTACTTCTAGACCCTTCCCACACTGTTACATACTCAACAACTGCACTGACCTCTCTTCTTTCCACAACTATGTCTCTATTTGAGTGACCCTTATTAATAAATCTTGGTCCTATGCCAACTAACTATCAATTATCTGTTTCAAAGTACTCATTATATGAGAAACAAGTTTTACATTATGGTGCACAAGTCTTTAAAAAAGTTACTGGTAGGAAACTAAAGTAAACAAGTACTTAATTAGGCACTACTGTGACAATGGTAATGGCGCTATTTCTTCTTAATAAACGGCATTATGAACAGAGGCAACAAGCTGCTTTTACATTATTGTAACAATTAACATGTATTTTGATACCGTCCACTCATCTGTTAATTTTCCATAGTTACGTGAATTAGAGTAGCTTACTAATGCAAACTTTAATCAGAGAATCGACAATCGATAATAAGACCCACAGTTACTTAATGCATGAAAATGTATCTATCACAGTATTATGAGGATATCTACTGTATTAAAAAACAAGTAAAGAGGGGAGTGGGCAATGCTGGCAAGGCGGATGCCATCTGACCTTTATCCATGAGATCCCGCAGTATGCTGGCAAGCTCTGCTGTGGAGATGGCAACCGGTTTCTTGGTACTCTTCCCTGCAGTGCCGCGCGGCTTCCTCGCCGCCCCCGTCGCCTGGCCCACCTGCCGCTTCTTCGCCGGCACCGTGGGACGCTGCTTGGCACATGGGGGTGGAGACGCGCTCCTACTCCTGCTGCCGTCAGACTCGGAGCCGGAGGAGTCGCCGGTGCGGTCACTGCCGCTCTCACCTTCGCTGTCGCTCGCGTTCCTCGATTTGTGACGACCTGGGACAATTGAGAAAATGTACAGGCTGCATTACACATGTCATATGACAAATTTCTAATCATAAATAACTGCATACTTTCCATGAAGATTAATAGACTGGTTGATAATGTTCTTTCATTGTTACAACACAATCAAATTAGTATTTCAAATCTGACAAAAATCTTATGGCACTGTGAAGTGCTCATGGGACAGTGTCATTAAAAATAAAATAATTTTTTTAATAGTACTACGTCACAACAAAAGTCAGCAACTGCACATCTTTATTATTACTTATTTTTCATTTTGTTAATCATGGCAAGATTAGGGCCATCAGGCATTCCAAATATTTTACAATATGTTCATTAACACACATTAATACAAAAAATAATGTGATACTTCAACATAGTCAAAGATTAAATCATTTAAGTGTCATCAGAATAAAATAACTGTACCATGTAATCAGTAAAACTCCCTTTAGTAATCTCTTTTACCTCCCTTTATACCTATTTCTTCAAATTCTCTGTTACAATTAATTTTCACAATCAATTATACTTTCTCCCAGAATGAATTTTCATTCTGCATCAGAGTGTCCACTGGTTTGAAACTCCCCAAAAGATTAAAACTGTGTGACGGACTGAGACTCGAACTTAGGACCTTTGCCTTTTGTGGGCAAGTGCTCTTGCTCTACCAACTGACCTACCAAAGGTTCTCAACCCGTCCTCACAACTCTACTTCTGGCAGTACGTCATCTCCAACCTCCTGACCTTCACAGAAGTTTGTCTGCATACCTTGCAGGACAGGTTCCACTGCAGCACATAGTTTTAATCTGCCAGGAAGTTTCAGATCAGTGCACACGCCACTGCACAGTGAAAATTCATTGTAAAAAATCCCCTAGGCTGTGGCTTAGCCATGTCTCTGCAGTGTCCAAGAGTACTAGCCCTGAAATGTATCCAGGAGAACTCCTGAGAAATTTGGCAGGTGGGAGACGAGGTACTGGTGGAAGTAAAGCTGTGAGGGCAGGTCGTGAGCTGTGCATGGATAGTTCAGTTGGTGCAGCACTTGCCTACGAAAGGCAAAGCTCCCAAGTTTGAGGCATGCTCCAACACACAATTTTAGTCTACCAGGAAGTTTAAACTGTACTTACTGACTCCATGCAAACTGGGACAAAAATATTTGCAAGGAATGGTGTTCCATTTTCTGAAACCTGACACACTTAAACATACACAAATTCTAACTGACAGCTAACATTGTGGACAGGTATTTGTTTTCAGTTCTACATACTTTTTCCAGGAGCACCGTCAGACTTGCGTGACCGTTTCTTGCGAAGCTCCTTTCTGTCTGTGACGAGACCCAGCTCGACTATTTTATCCTTTACTCGGTTCTTAGGTCTCTTCACATCCAATCGAGCCAATATGCAGTCCAAAGGATCTGTGGGGAAAAATGGCATTCAGACTTTAAAACAAAATTAGACAGTACACTTGCAACATGCAAAACACAGATTCTAACAACACTGTTCATGCCATTCTATTTGTTTGGATATTTAAACGAATGATAGAAGGTGGGATGTGCATAGTCATTAAATGAAGAATAAAGACTCATCTTCTGAAGTAATATAGCAAAGTGCAGCATTAGGTTGCTGAAAATACTCGAGGTATTCTACCTGAAACAACAGAACGGAATACTTTCACCTACTTTCATACTGCTCCTAACACACATTTTTTTTCATTTGCTACATAAACAAGTATAAGGAACTTCAAAATTGTTTTTCAAGCTGCATTTTTCAAAGTCTTATGGTTCAAAGTATAATTTGCACATGGTTGATGACGGCTGTGTAAGTATTTTTTTTGTGGAAACATTTTATTTAAGTACAAGTTCAAAAGCTTAAGATTCAGAAAAACAATGTGCATTTTAAATTTGGCCGAGCTAATAAGTTTTTGTTTGCAGATTGTCATGCCTACTACACGAAGAACCTCCTTTCAAAATTTTGTAATTCTGGAAATATCACTACTGAAAAATGCTTTTGCATAAGTATTTCAATTTAGGAACCAAAATCTTTTAAAAATGCAGTATTGCTATCTTGTAGCCTAAATTTTTTCTCTGTCTGAAAATGTATACGTTTACACTGAAAACATGTTAGATAATGAAATATCTCGATGGGCTTTATTAGAAAATGGGGAGATAAGTGAAATCCGTTCCAGGAAATCCTAATATTAATGTCATTTAATGAACATATGTCAACAGCTCATCAAAATAGCTTCATCACTGACTCTGTATAAGTAATACCTATTGTTCCTATCTTTTGCAAAAAAGACACTTCTCTTCAAATTTCACTTGAACATACTCCAACCTCTCATAGAGATGATAGAAACAAATGCACTGAAAAATACTAACATATTTTAACCATATTCATTTAAAGAATGAATGATAATTCCTATACCAATTTCCAGTCTGTCATAAAGATGATACCAACAAATGTACTGAAAAAAAAAAACTAACATATTTTAACCATATTCATTTAAAAAAGGGATGACAATTCCTATATCAATGTCCAAGTTTAGTGCATCAGAATCCTTCAACAATACATCATGCCTGGAGAGTTGGAACAGGAAAAATAGGGTGTGAAAGGTAATTGTGAAATATAAACAACGGTGTTGGGAAAGACATGCAGATAGCGTGTGCTGGAGCAGAAAGAAGTCAAGTATCAAACATGAACAACAGTCATCAACAGATTATTTATATGACAACTAAGTGCTCAATATTTCTTCTATGCAGTGAGCAGATGTCTTTCCCCATATCATAGCTCATGTTTTATCCACAATTTACTAAAACTCTAATAGTGAAAGACACACACATTATCCTACAAACAAGCCAAAAATTAAAATTAAGTGTACACAAAGATACTGTAAATGGAATTTGTCATTTCTTAGTACATTAAAGTGGTCTTTGGGAAAGCTATCCTCAATCCGAAGGTTGGTCTGAGCATTTTGTTGTATTAGGTAAATATCCTTGGTATTATCAAACAAGGCAGTTCTACAGGGGACCCACCCACAGATTAATGTGAAATCTGAAAAAAATGTGCAATGTGTCATTTGTGACACACGCAGGGCACTGGCAGAGGCAAAAGAAGCTATAAATGATGCAAATTTACTTGGAGAGATACTGAAACTTTGGTGAGTCTACATTTACATGTACATCTAAACTGGTACTCTGCAATTCACACTTAAGTGCCTGGCAGAAGGTTCATTGAACCAGCTTCACAATATTTCTCTATTATTCCAATCTCGAAAAGCACGCGGAAAAAACAAACGCCTGATTTCCCTTATTTTATTAAGGTGATCATTTCTCCCTGTATAGGTTGGCGTCAACAAAATATTTTCACATTTGGAGGAGGAAGTGGGTCGTCGAAATTTCATGAGAAGATTCCGCTGCAATGAAAATTGTTTTTGTTTTAATAATGTCCATCCCAAATCCTGTATCGTGTCAGTAACACTCTCTCCCCTACTTTGCGATAACACAAAACATGCTGCTTTTCTTTGAACTGTCAGACTATGATATGCTATTAAATGGGTCAATAAGATTATAGCACACAGAGGGCGAGAATCTGGATCTGTGTATAGTGTCACCAGTTTTAATCTACTACAGAGAAACAAAGAATTTAGTTTACATGATTTTTAGAGAGATGAAAGAAGTGGTACGCCAGTTATTCTGCCCCAAGTACTGGTTCAATCCAAATCTATATGAAAACAAATGGATGGAATTTTTATCTCTTCACATAATAGCTGTTTCTCTTCAGATGCTTCATACCAATTACCTGGCATAAATCACAGAAGTAACAAATAAATTTATTTTCTTTTTTTTATGGCATAACAGAATAATAGTTATTGTATTTAACAGTATAACTGGAAAAATCAGTCCAGAACTGTAATAATTATTTATTTTTTCCAGTAATTAATATCAGTCTAAATGATCATCTTCAGGCTATAAGCTCTGCCGTCATATTGGCTGGTTTATGGAGCTGTTGTGATTATCAACAGGCATGTCACCAACTGCAGTGACTGGCTCCACAAGTCATCAAGGGGCTTCTGGTCTAAAGATGGTCACTTAGACCCAAATTGTTCATCAGAGTAAATAAATAATTGGATCGATACTGTTTTTTCATTTATACTTTTATTTTATCTTATGTTGTGGCATGTTTTTATGATGTTAACTGTTTTAAAGCCAAAGCTTCACTGCTTAGTTATTAAACAGCTCCCTCACTGCCAGCAATTTGAAGGTGCTGCTATCAGGTGTTACTTCTCAGCATCTTTCCTTCTACCCGATTTACACTTTAACACCTCAAAAAGGAAACCTGAATTCAGGAAACTAAGTCTTCCACGTTCACTCCAATGCTTCAATTTTTGCATATAGCATGTACACATTCTGCATGACAAGTACGTCTTAGTTTTCAGATTGGAAACTGTATTACAGAGTTCTCACTAACCCATAGCATCTTTGAATTCTTCAAACAACTGTCTCAGCTGCGCTTCTTCAGCTTCAGACCACTCTTTCGGAGGTCGTGAACTGCCACCGACCTTGCGACTGCCCTGAAACAGACAAGTCAGTGTGCTTGCAATTAAAAAATACGTTGTGTAGAGTGCAAAGAGAGGTACATTAAGCAAATCTGAAATGGTCATAAACTGAAATGAAATAACTCCAGGTAATGAAAATTAGACCAGTCTGAAGTTTGCATTTGTCTACGGTGTCTCTGAATAAATTGCAACCAAGACATTATTGCAGTCGTATCAATGTGTTGGTAACCAGTCAACAATGCTTTGACCTATATCCATCAGTGAAGTTCCTATTTTGTGAAAAGCTACTCATAAACTTTTTTCTATGTACTATATGGTATTAAAACATTAAAAAGCTATAATACTTTCCTCAGTAACTTGAGCACAAAATTGTCCAAAAGAGTGATCGTAAACTGCAAGAAATAGTTGTTTAGCATCTGTATACTATGAAGCAGAGGTTGAGAAGTGGATTTCAGTCTGTTTCTAGTGAGTGAGCACTGACTACAAAAATTACAAATACAATTTAGAAGATTTTGGTTACGATACAAATCAAATGTCAACCAACATAGAAGGCTTCATAGCCACTTCAGTGTAGATAAAAATATACAGTGTCCCACCAAAATCTGGGCAAATTTAAAAGTTCCTTTAAACAAAATTTGACTACCAAAATCTTAAATATTAAGTACTTGGGGGACCAGCAGAGAGCACAACAACACACTGTATCCCACTTTGGCGTGAATAACAGGCTCAAAATTACAGTCTGATGTGTGCACACGCACAATGCACTGTAGACAAATTTTGCCTCAGTGATGGTCCTCAATTATGCCACATTGCTTTGCACATACAGTACAAGGATGACAGCTTGCCATTCCCAGTAGTCAGTAGTTTTAACTCTTTAAAAATAGTGGTGATGACAGCTGTTGAAAGCTTGTGAATTGTAGCTGAACTGATGCATCTTACACACCACGAAGATTTTATTCAGTCATGCTACCCCAAAAGTCTCCACAGACACTGCAGCTGAACAGTATATCAGTGATAGCTGTACAATTTTTAAAGGTAGCAACTCCAAGTTAAAACGCTTTATTATTATAAATGGAGGCAATCAGTTATTGTTACTTCTCTCTCTCTAACGAAGCAAGCTAGGATAATTTTACTTCCCATCTTGTTTTGCCATCTGTCTCCTTAGAATTAATTTTTTCACTTTTAACTAAGTATCATTAACAAACATGAGCACAATCTGCATTTTCATAAAAAGAGAATCGTTGGACCTCAGTTTTAAAGAATGTAACACCAGATCTAATTATGTGCTTAGTTTTATGTATGTAATTGATTTTCTAGTTTATTTGGACTATTCCTGGTTAGTATCTTTCATTATAGGAAGAAATCTGTAATTGTTTCGTAACTTAAATTCTATTGATTTGGCTCTATTCGAAAACATATTAGCAAAGCCAGTCCTTAATTAATTCCAAAGTAATTAACAGTTTTGTCAAAAGTATTGTTTACATAACTATATATGTTAATTTCATCATTTAAACAAATAATTCGGCCTAACCCTTGTACTAGAAGAAACTGTTAAAAGGAACAAATTTTTCTATGGATTCAGTTAATAGAATGAGTTAAGTTTTAATTGCAATTTCTGTAAATTAAACTTTGAACAATGCGTAGTTTCAGCACTTATCATTGTGAGGGTATATAAGGGCCCAATTCTTTGTCAGTCAGTCCACGGCTGAGTTTCAGGTGAGGAACCTGTGTTGGTTACAATGACAACAAAGCATCGACTTAACAGTGAAATAAGTGTTACACCGACAGACCGTGTGTTAAACCAATGACAGTATCTGCTCCATATGAACCTGATTATTCTGAAAGAACTGTGGACTATGTGGTTATGTTTTTATTTGCTTTTAAATGTTCAGCAGTAAACTATTGTAGCAGTATGTGGATGTTCGCCTGCAAACTATTAATGAGGTTTATGGAAAAAATAACAGTGCACTGGCCATATAACTGTGTAATATTGGGGGGTTGTGACCAGTGTAAGTAAAAGACTGTGAAATGGAACTGTGCATCTGTTGGCTACATCATTTACAGTAGACAGTAGTTGTACATCCAACCCCTATTTTTCCAGCCAGTACATCGAAAAGGAGGACAACAAATGAAGAAATAAAGCAGGCGAGCGTCGTCACATCTCATTCTCTCTTTCTTGGGGTCATCAGTCTTCTGTTTGGTCTGACACAGCCCACCACTACTTCCCCTCTTGTGCCAAACTCTTCATCTCAGAGTTGCACTTGCATTCAATGTCCTTATCTAATTTGGAAATATTCCATTCTCTGTCTTCCTGTGCAGTTTTTACTCTCTACAGCTCCCTCTAGGAACACCGATATTACTACTGGATTTCATAACACATGTCTTATTATCCTGTCACTTCTTCTTGAGAATGTTTACCATATGTTCCTTTCTTAATAAAATTGTGGAAAATCTCCTCATAACTTATCAATCAACATAATTTTCAACATCCTTCTACATCGTCACATCTCAAATCCTTCAACTTTCTTCTTTTCTGGCTTTCCCATAACCCGTGATTCACTGTCATACAATGCTGTGTTGCAGACGAATATCCTCAGAAATTTCTTCCCCATACTAGCAGACCCAAAAAGTGGGGAATGTCCTACTCGCCAGTACTACGCTGCTCCTTCTATCCTCTTCTCTTCATCCATCACACATTATTTTGCTTCCACAATAGCAGAAAACCTTCACAATGTCTGCTATGTGGACATCAGTACTGACGTTAAGTTTACTACTGCTTATCTTATTTTTGCGAATCACATTACTTTTGCCTTTCTTCAGTTTACTCTCTATCCATGATGTGTGCTCATTCAACAGTTCATTCTCATCAACAAGTCCTCACTTTCCAAGGATACCAATGTCATGAGGGAATCTCACCACTGATATTCTTCCACCCTGAACTTTAATCCCATTCATAAGACTTAAATTTTATTTCCATCATCAGTTATACAATGTAGCAAGGATGGAAAGATTGCATCCTTGCCTTTTTAATCTTTCCATTTCTGTAATTTTAGAGAGTTCTAGTCTGTCCATAAACCTTTGCTTGTCTCTCAGAATCTGTGGAACATGACATGTAACTGAGAAGGTGGAACAGAATCAATATGTCTCGTGCTGAAGTAGCACATGACAAAAGGATTTGTACTGACTAGATTGAATAGTGCAATGAAATGCAAATGCAGCATCACTGGCTGTTGTGAACCTTGATGGAATGAAGTTCGCAAGTACTGCCATTAGCTGTGGGTAGTAATCTGATTCTGCAGTGGGGGACTTTTACGAATCACAAAAGGAGCTACCGATAGCAACACACTTCTCAGTCCTTTGCAAAATACAATTTTCAAGGGTAATAGTTGAAACTGGATGCTTACAGCTTTGGGGAGAATGAATCCCATCTCTCTCATCTTCTTTGTAACTCCACGACGCGAACGATCTTGGCTTATCATGTTCTTCATAATGAAATCCAAAACATCTGGAACAAAATAAGAGAGAAAATAAGGTACTGGAACATGCTAATGATTTTATGCTATTGCATTAGTCAGTATAAAGAAAGGTATTGTAAACAGTGCACAGTTATAAAAAAGTTGTGCGAGACACTGATCTCCACCACCTGAATGACAACTGTTGTGGCTTGGCAAGAAAGCCAACCCGGTATGAGAGAAAGCCGAAAGGCACGCGTTTTAGCTCACGCAGGCTGGCGTGAGGTCTGGAACAGGTCAAGGAAATTAGACTAGCAAAAAACGTACATAGCTGCTGGAATACTTAACTTTAATCCATAATTGGTGAACATCGCTCTTGACGGTACATGTTTTACAGCATCAATATAAACTGGTAATGGCGCCTTGCTAGGTCGTAGCAAATGACGTAGCTGAAGGCTATGCTAACTATCGTCTCGGCAAATGAGAGCGTATTTTGTCAGTGAACCATCGCTAGCAAAGTCGGTTGTACAACTGGGGCGAGTGCTAGGAAGTCTCTCTAGACCTGCCCTGTGGCGGTGCTCGGTCTGCAATCACTGATAGTGGCGACACGCGGGTCCGGCGTATACTAACGGACCACGGCCGATTTAAAGGCTATCACCTAGCAAGTGTGGTGTCTGGCGGTGACACCACAACAACAAGTATGGCAGTTCATGAAATAATAATCGACATAAGTACACTGTTATAATTTAGATACATAATATTTATTAATACTGTATTATATTTCTTGTTTCTGATGTCATTGTATTTTCTCCATTTCACTTTTAGTGCACAGATGAGATCTGCAGGCACGTGGCAATTTACGCTAAATCAGCCACTGGTGGAGTTATGCACCAAAACCAGCGAGAAGATACTGTGACGATCTGCACAGATTATTATTAATAATAAAATGTTTGAACTGACTTCACTGTACAATGCCATCAATGCAATACTGATCACATTTGCAATCAGACGTTGTCCACCACTGATAAAGACTTGTTAACAGAAGTCACAGTTAAAAGAATATGTAAAAATGAGTGGCATAACTGTATTCAATATATGACAATTTAAACTGGAGCATGCCTTTATTTTCTGAAAAGAGAAAATAATGCTTATGTGTTTTTCAAAATGCATTGTTTATTGGAATTCACTTTAAGACAGAAATGAATCAAAATTATTTACAATTATTACAGTTTAAAGGCAAATAGCAATCAAGAGGCAAAAGAAAGTTGATCTCTAAGTGAATAAGCAAAATTGCCATAAGTTAAAAAATGAGGAGCAAATGAATTCCCTTAACTGAGTATTGAAGCAGAGCTCTGCACAATCACTTTTGAATAAATATGAATCTGCAGAGCTCATAAATCAAATTTGGACACTATTTAAAGAATTTATTACGAAATAACGAGGAGGAAAATATTGTGGGATATATTTTCATCTGTGTTACCGACAGGAATATTTATGAACTGATACAGAAGTAGTTACATTATGATAAAAGATATTAAAATTTATAGCAAAAATTATTTAAGAAAATATTGATATGATGAAGCAGACCACCTAAGGATAGAATAGAAATTGCAAAGCTGCTTCTGCTTCATAGACTGGAGATGGTAGCATTAAAAGTTAATAAATGAAAGTGAGAACTCATAACATTATCAATTCATAAACTGTGCTGAACAGGTGAGCGTATGTATGTGTCTGTGAATCAGGGAGTGTGTATGAACCACAAAATGAGTGACAGCACAAAAGTTATGCAAGTCATCCATGCTGTGACTGCCAGTCAGATACAGAAGAGTGCTTGCCTAAACTAGTATAATCATTTACCAAGGCCATTGGTGTCCGGTGTTTTCATGTACTCCTCGTACAAAACTTGCAGCTCATTCTCCTCCTCTTCCGACCACGCCTTCTTAGCTGCAGCTGACCTTACGAAAGAAAGCAGCAAAGAGGTTCATCAGAAATAACACATATATAAGCACAAAATTCAAAAATAATTTGATATGCTAAGCAAACGGAACTTTGTAAAACAGGAGCAGCATACCACTGGCAACCAGAAATATTATGCCTTATCATTTATTTCCTCTTTATTTCACTGGAAAATTTGGCTAATTTTACAGAAACTTTTCCTGTAAACTTCTTTAAGCACGTGTTATACCAGAGTGCGGTTTAATTTGGTATTTAAGTAGGCCACTTATCCTTGAATGATGTAAATTCATGTTGCCTTTAGCTCATCAAAAACTACCATTGCCAGACAGTTATTATGTGAAAACATAAAGAATCTCTCATTAAAATTAAAATTGTAGCAACCTAAAATGTTAATGGTGTTAATTAACCTAGTTTTAAATGAAAAAATGATAAATGTATCTATTTTGCTAATGAAGTTGCAGGAAAGACCATGATTTCATTAAACTTCACGTAGAATCATTGAGAGGAGAGTGAGAACATGGTTGCACCCCATCCCTCATATTATACGGTAGAACAGTCTGTAAATAGAATAACTAGTGGAAGGAACCAAAATAAAAATGTGGAATAAGTTTTGTTGTCGACATTGTAATTCTGTCAGATATGGCAAAGGGCTAGGAAGGGTACTTGACTGGAGTAGGTAGTGTCTCCAAGAGAGACATCAACAGATTAGAAAAAGGTACTGGAATGCAGTTCATTTAAGTTACAACATGTAGACAAGACTGGCAGTGGCAAGAGAAGCGTTTCTCAAGGAGAGAAATTTCTTAACATCAAATATAGATTTAAGTTTCAGTAAGTTTTTTCTGGAGGTATTTGTCTAGAGTGCAGACTTGTATAAAAGTGAAACATGGATGATTAACGGTTCAGGCAATAAGAGAATATAAGCTTTTGAAAGATACCGCTACATTTTCTCACTCAATTTTGGTTGAAAAAATGCTTAATTTTGTTGTAGGACATCATGGAATACTCCTACTTCAGCCCCTGTAGTTTCATGAAGTTACAATACCTGACAGCACTGTATGTAGTCTTTAAAATGGTATCTGTAACGGAGGTACGTTGCAAGCAGAGAACTATCATTGAGTTTCTTTTGGTGGAAAACCAGAGCATCGTACATATTCACAGACACTCGCAGAATGTCTGTGGAGATGTGGCAGTGAAGAACAGCACGATGAGTGGTTGGGTGAAGTGTCTGTCATCACTGCAACAATGCTGCCCTTACCTTTCCAATCTCCTGTGTGGTAGTCAGCTACACAAAGCTGTGGCTCCTACAATATTGGAAAGTGTAGACACTCTCATGCTAGGTGGTCAACAGATCACAATCAAATGCCTCACTGCTCAACTGGACATCTCTGTTGATAGTGGTGACACATTCATCCACCAATCGTTATACTCGAATGTGTGTGCTTGCTGGGTTCTTTCGCACCTAACAGAAGACCACAGAAAGCAACAAAACAACCCTTTGTGTGGAACTGTTTGTGTGTTACAAGACTGAGCGTGAGAACTTTTTGTCAACATCGTCGCAGGTGATGAAATATGGGTTGACCACTTTGAACTGGAAACAAAACCACAATCCATTGAGTGGCACCACACCACCTCCCCTCCGAAGACGTTCAAAGCCAAACCATTGGTCCGTGTTTATCGTCACAAAAATGAAAACAAACTTCTCTTTCTCCACAACAATGGAAGGCCTCACCCAAATCTGTGAAGCTGAGAGGAGCTCACACAGCTTCACCACCCTACTGCCCAGATCTCACATCTTCCAACTTGCATCTGTTTGGGCCAATCAAGGATGCACTCCAAGGGAAGAAGTACATTGATGAAGGGCAAGGTACTGATGCAGCAAAATGTCGGCTCTGACATCAACTAGTGAAGTAGTCAATGTTAAAAAATATATCAGCTCAACCACTTGTTTATAGTGTAAAACACTAAGATTGACGCGTTTCGGAAGTCAAGCTTCCATCATCAGAATAATAAAAAGTAAAAGAACCCGTTAAAATTTGCTAAAATGGAACATGCACCAGGCACAATAAAATTGATAATAAAATTAAAACGTCGTGGCTACTTCCCTTGTTGCAGTCGTGTCTTCCAAGGTGCATCTCCACATAGTCGTCAAAATATAAAAAACTCTAAAATGGTGTCGCCTATGGTGTTCAACATCTAACCACACGGCTTTCTCCTCTATCGTTGTAAACCGACCGTGCGTCTTCGTTGCTACCACACACCAAGTAGCCAAACATGACTGTGGAGATGCACCTTGGAAGACATGGCTGCAACAAGGGAAGTAGCCACGATGTTTTAATTTTATTATCAATTTTATTGTGCCTGGTGCATGTTCCATTTTAGTAAGTTTTAACAGGTTCTTTTACTTTTTATTATTCTGATGATGGAAGCTTGACTTCCGAAACACATCAATCTTAATTTTTTACACTATAAACAAGTGGTTGAGCCAATATTTTTTTAACATTGACATTCACAACCACGACCTCTCATCCAGTATGGATAAGATCATAGTGAAGTGGTACCATGCACATATACCGGCCCTCCCACTAATAAGGTGTAAGGCCATCACACTGAATGGACATTACGCCGAAAAACAAAGTTTTGTAGGCAAAAGAGTGAGAATAATACCGTGTACTGAATCCCAAATAATACCAACCCGCTTAAAAAAAAAAGGGGGAGGGGGGAGTGCTACATTATGTTTTGAATGACCCTCATAATTGTGATCATGAACAAATTAAATGCCCCAAGCAAAGTTCAAACTCACAAACTTGTGATTTTAAGGCTTAAACACAGCTTGATTTTCTGCTGCTGTTGTGGTCTTCAGTCCTAAGGCTGACCTGGTGCAGTTCTCTTGGCTAGTCCGTCCTGTGCAAGCCTCTGCTTAAGTACTGCAACCTACATCCACCCAAACCTGCTTATTAGAGTCAAGCCTTTGTCTTCCTCTACAACTTTTACCACACACACTTTCCTCTCTTACCAAACTCATAGCTTCTTGATGTCTCAAGATGCATTCTAACACTCAATCCCTTCTTTTAAGGTGTACATAAATTTCTTTTCCTCTCCATTCGATTCTGCACCTGTTCATTAGTTATTCAATCTACTCAACTAATATTCTGCATTCTCATGTAGCGGTATCTTTCAAAAGCTTATATTCTCTTATTGCCTGAACCGTTAATCATCCATGTTTCACTTTTATACAAGTCTGCACTCTAGACAAATACCTCCAGAAAAAACTTACTGAAACTTAAATCTATATTTGATGTTAAGAAATTTCTCTCCTTGAGAAACGCTTCTCTTGACACTGCCAGTCTAGTCTACATGTTATAACTTAAATGAACTGTATTCCATTACCTTTTTCTAATCTGTTGATGTCTCTCTTGGAGACACTACCTACTCCAGTCAAGTACCCTCCCTAGCCCTTTGCCATATATGAGAGAATTACAATGTTGACGACAAAACTTATTCCACATTTTTATTTTGGTTCCTTCCACTAGTTATTCTATTTACAGACTGTTCTACTGTATAATATGAGGGATGGGGTGCAACCATGTTCTCACTCTCCTCTCAATGATTCTAAGTGAAGTTTAATGAAATCATGGTCTTTCCTACAACTTCATTAGCAAAATAGATACATTTATCATTTTTTCATTTAAAACTAGGTTAACTAACACAATTAACAACAAACTAGTCAACATAATGAAACGAGTTTGTACATACTTGTCTTGGTAACTGCCATAGCCGTATTCAACTTCATATGCCTCTTTAGAAGTCTTCCAGAACAGCAATTCCATGTATACTTTTGGGTTATTCTTTGCAACTTCAGCAAACTTTCTTATTATGAAAATTGCAAACTTTGCCAATTCCTGTAAATCACATTTTAATCAAATAATGACAGAACTGATGCAGCATATATTAATTTGCAAACTTTGCCAATTCCTGTAAATCACATTTTAATCAAATAATGAAAGTAATGATGCAGCATATATTAATACATGCAAACTCATAGCAGGAGACTGTTGGCTGGAGTGTACATATTGAAATACAGGGATAGGGAACATGATGAAATAGGTAAAATCAGGGAGGTGAAGATGACTTAGGCTGGCATGAGTAACACTACGAGAGACGCAAGTAGAACAAGGTGAAAATTGTTTCAACATGAGCAAGGTGACCACTGACAACATACCGTATTTACACGAATCTAAGCCGCACTCTAATCTAAGCTGCACCTGAGAAATGAGACTTGAAATCAAGGGGAAAAAAAAATTCCCGAATCTAAGCCGCGCCACCAAATCGAAACAAAGTTGGTCCATTGTAATATGAGACACAATTTAGGTCAAATGGATGAAGATACAGCTACAGTAGCTTACGAGTCGTAAGCTTAACAGTTAAGCTTTACCAAGTAGTCATTGCTATGTGTCAGGCGCTCCGTCCGTATTTGTACGGGTACCCTTCCTTTTTCACGTGTTTCGTCTGGTTTGAATAGATTGCTTATTTTGCTTTGATCTGATAAATGCTGTTCTCTTTGTTATAGGTGCTTCAGTCACTCTAAGCTGAAACTGAATTATTGTACTGTGTCATGCATTGTTTGTCGCATTCTGATAATGCTTTTGTGCGCACTACCGAGGCTTACAATAAAAAGAAAAGACAGAGGAATTGTCACACAAGCGAAAAAATGGCAAGAGACTGCTATTTGTTGTTACTTACACTGCTGCTTTCTTTGATAATGACCAACAAAAACCAAATAATAGGCAGCGTATGATAGAAGATGTTTTGAATGAGAGTTTAGCGAAAATTTTTCTCAATTTGAAAATATTTGCAGACGTCTCTCTAGTACATTACATTCTGCACAGAAATTAGTCATCTTAGATTTAAAAATCTTGTCAGTTGGCGTGCTTAGTATCACTATTCAGCATAAGAATAATACGAATATAAACATGACTTGATATGTATATTCTTCTGCGTTTGCTGTCATCTCACTCTAGTTTCACAGTTTATTAGGCAGACAGGATTTATATGAGGTAGCAGCAAACACGAAAAAATACATGGCATAATGTTTACATTCTTCTACCTTTTCTTTTAATTTATTTATTGACGCAGAGGTTTTGGCGCCAGTATTTATCTTTGTGCCTGCAAAGCATGCCTGTGTAGTGCAACATATATTCGACGGCAAAAGTTAGTTGTGGCAGCACCTACCAACATTTTTCAGAACTTCCGCTTACTTTACATTCAATTCTAAGCCGCAGGCGGTTTTTTGGATTACAAAAACCAGAAAAAAAGTGCGGCTTCGATTCGAGTAAATACGGTATGCATCAGAAAGTCACTGACCTTTAAAAAAATTATTTCACAAACAGATAGTTGTTAAATTAAATGTAATTATCATTGTACAGAGAGCATTCATTGATTTACTGTTTGTGTTTTGTTGATCACGTTGTAAGGGAACAGTACAGCCTAATCATATTCATTTTTACCTTCATTTTTCTCATGCTAAAATTCTACAGTTCCACCTTACAAGATTAGGTTTTGACACATGTGTATTATCTTTTCTTTCATAACACTCTAATTTGTGCTGACCAAGCGATACAATGAGAGAGAGGCTGGTGGCACCCTGTACTGGAAAAGATGGTAACTGCAAGTGGAGGCTGAGAGGACAGAGAAGTCATTAACCAATAGATGGTAGCAGTTGACCAATGATACACAGAATAAATTTTTGGCCAATTATCTCTGAAAAAGATATTTATACTCTTAGGTGGTTATTGCAGAAGAACTATTATAATATAGAAAATTCTCTCTCTCTCTCTTGTGTAATGTATATAAGCATTATCACAGTCTGTGTCTTAAAGAAAAATATAACAACAGTTCTTTTAAAGCAAACATAATCCTGCTTTGTAATAGTGGTTATGTTTTCGGAATTTACAGCAGACGAAGCCAAATAGGAATATTATTCTGGAATTTATTTTCTTGTAATTCTCTGTAAGATGTTGTTTAAAGAAATGAACAGGTCATGGCTGTAAAGATAAAATTAAATCAGACAGCGATAAGAATTACACTATGGCAGTGTTCAATTTTTCCATCATGTAGAAGTGGCATTCATTGAATTTATTAACAAATAGATAAAAGAATGTAGCCCTCTTCCTGATCACACAAGTGGTAAAAGGAATATTAAACAGCAGTAGGATTATTTCACTGGTAATGTGTTTGTTTTCATGTTCTTAAATTTATGCAAGAAAATGTAAATAAAGCAAGGATTTTTTTTCTTTTTACTGTTACTGATTTGACTGTCTGGTCCGAAACTGAACAACAAATGGTGAAAATGTAGACTAGAATATCACAGTACACTTAAACAGTATTTATCCAATGAAAGATGAGATGTCAAGTTTTAGGGTACTGTATTGGCTTTGCTGTTTTTGATTATTCCAATTGGAAATTGCACCATCAAGAATGAGAGCACTTACAAATGTCGAATAAGTCCTAGGTATACATTAACAAATCACAAGGAAATTGTAGAAAACTAATCTATATACCATTATTAATAATAAATTATCACTATACTGATTAATGCTGTTCATAATTAGTCCACCTGAATTTAATTAAGTATGTTATAAAGAAACCTACTATGCCGTGGGTGGGGTAGAAGTGGGGGTGGGAGTTACAGTTCACTCAGTTGTGCTAAAAAGCTGCTGTTCATCTCCTACTGGAAGCTTAATATTTCCTTGATCACAATGGTACTTTTCAAAAGAAGATACAAGGTCCACTCACATTAACAAGACCAATGCCCTTTCAGTATGCAGTAACCACACACAAATGGTTGGGTGGGGGGGGCGGCAGCACTAGCACTGTAGGGTATATAAAGTGCATTTAGGGCATGTCAGAGACAGTGCAGTGCTTGTCGTCATGTGGAAACGGAGTGATTTATCTGATGTCCAAATGGGCGCTATCACTGGTGTTTGGGCCACATGTGAAAGCATTTCCGAGATAGATAGGTTTGTCAACTGTTTGCCTGCTGGACTGGCAAAATGCCGCTGTTCAGAAATGGCGCTGAGAAAACTGTAGTACATTACGGGCCACTGATGACAGGTGTGAACAATGGCTGCTGAGATGGGTGCAGGTGAATATACATGCAAATTCTGAGCAAGTGACTGCCCAGATGAACCGATGGGCTACCAATAGTGTGTCCTCAATGACTGTCACTGTGTACGGGCCTCTGTAGCAGGTGCCTGGTTCGTGCACCCATGCCGAATGCTATTCATTGGTGATGAACTGGACATCCAATGAGTGGCAACAGGTGGCCTTTTCAGATGAGTCCCATTTTATCCTCCACTGGTGTGAAATACGTGAAAGAACACCCTGCAACAATCATCAAAATGGACCTGGCTGGAGGAGGGAGTGTTATGATCTATGGAATGTTTTTATGGCATTCCCTGGGTGAACTCTTCAGACTGGAAAGCACAATGGATCAATACAACTGTGCATCTATCCTTGGGAACTATGTCCACCCCTATACGCAGTTTGTTTTTTCTTAACACAATGGCAGCTAGCTGCAGGTCAATGCAAATTGTCCCACAGCTCACAGTGTATGTGCATGGTTCGAAGAGCACCGAGGTGAATCTACCGAACTCCCCTGACACGTGTGGTGAATCAGGCAATGAGGCCAGAAGCGTTGTGCTGCAGAGCATGTTCTCTATGAGAGTATTGTGTGTTGCCAGTATACACCGGCTGCCTATGCCCATTCATATACACCGGCTGCCTATGCCCATTCATCCCAACTGATAAGTTGGTGACAGTCTTGCCAAGGTAAGGGTGAACTGTGTTTACTTAACAGTTGGTACACAACACATGTTATTTCACAAGTGGATCTCCCTTTAATAGTACATGTTTTGCCAGTTATAGGGCTGGTGTAGGTGGTGGCAGGAGGGTGCATAGGGCAAGTCTTACGGTGGGTATGGTCCAGGGCTAGGAGGCACTGAGTGGATGCACGGGTGCAGAAGGAGCAGGGTACTGCGGAGATTTGAGAGCAAGGGTGACGAAAGGCTACTGTAGGAGGGGTGGGATAGAATGGACCTCATTTCAGGGCACGACTTTAGGAAGTCATAGCATTGTGGAAGTAGTTGATTAATACATTCAAGACTGGGACAGTACTGAGTGACAAAAGGTGTACTCCAAAGTGGATTTTTGTGGGATCAGGATGTGATGGCCTGGGAAATCTGCCGGTGAAAATAAATATCCTATTGTATTTTCAATCATTGGTATGAAAATATGTACATTATTTCCAGTACATGTGGATAACCCTGCCTCATGTCCTGTAAAATAACAAAGTAACAAAATGACTAAGCAGTACTTACCTTCTGTAGGCAAAATTCTGGTCCTACCAAGAGACAAATTTAAAAGTGAAAAAATAATAATAAAATAAAAAAATAAAATAAATTATTCCTAGTTTTCAGAACTGGCATTTCCTTCCTCAAACTGAAAAGAGGATAGGGTGGGGAAAGTTACAAAGACCCCAGGACAGAGAGGCAGTGCCTCTTACCTTGTGTTCAGGCAGGCTGGAGTCCAGCACTCTCTGGAAGACGCGGAAGAGCGACACCTGAAAGAGGAGCACGTACATCTTGCAGTCCCAGGCTATGCGGTGCAGGATTTTGAGGGCACTGTGGTTCACTGTCGGAGTGTTCCGGTCAAACTCTGACAGCACTATTGTGCACGATTGCACCACATTTGGATGTGCAAACCTGCAAGACATTAACGGATAAGAGATGAAGAGAGCTGGCAATTTTAAACATCTCTGAAAAATAAAATGTTTGCAGGTAAAAACAGATTCAAAAGCAGTTGCAATTTTAGATTTTGTACCATACATTTCGATCTTTATTTTAAAAAGTTCCCTGCAACATACAACAATGAATGCTGAACATTCAAATGTGTATATGTGAAGAATTTTTGAACCTTGATATGAAAGCATTTAGCTGTATCAATACAATAGGAACTAATGAACTGACCACTACCAACATATTAAGAAGGATCCAATGACTAAGTTCGTGTGTAATACGGTTTTTGATTCCAGTCTCTGATCACAAATGAATTCTTTAGACGATTACCGGTTTCAGTCTGTAATGATCATCTTCAGATCTTTTTTACACCATGTCCTAAAAGTGACATGGTGTAAAAAAGATCTGAAGATGGTCATTACAGACTAAAACTGGTAATCGTCTAAAGAACTCATTTGTGATCAGAGACTGGAATAAAAAAAGCATTTTACAGTATTGGATCACTGTTTGTACATGCGATTATGCCGCAGTTGGTAAGTTCGTGTGTGATTTGAAAAATATATATAATTGGCAGTTTATCAGTTTATTAATTTAATTTTAAATGAGAAATATATAATTTTCCATTTTTGGACAAGGTTACTACTTCAGCAATGTATAACTCATTGCTCAGTCATGAAGTTCAGCATGTTTTATGCAAAAAGTCATCTGTTTAGGAAAACTAAATTGTTTAAGAATAAAAACTGCTAACACAGAAATGTGTTAGAGCTCATTATAGTAGGATGCAGATTAAAGAAACCCAGACTGTGACTAATGTAACAAGCACAGGTTTTTGATTGACCAATGTGAATTTAAAGAAGGGTATAACCAGCATTGATTTTAAACACGAAAGGTGAATAATTTGTTGTATGAATAACTTTGTAAAACACTATGATGTAATGAAGTTAATTTGACTGATATTACAACACTGCAATGTATTGTACTGATTCTTTGAACTGATTCTTGCATAACAACACACTATATAACACACTTTATAACACCATGTGGAAGAGGTCACTTCATCACTGTTTGTCACAGTTACTTACTGTGAAGATTAATGACTGCTTGCATATTTATCACATAAATAGATGTTTGAAATGTAAGTGTCAAGTAACTCAACTCCAAAAAATTGGACAAATGCATCCCGCAATTGAGGTACATACCAAATAAAATTGCAATTTGGTAATTTAACATTGCTGTCACCATTGCTGACTTGGTGCTGTCATAAGGATAACACTCCACAAAAAATGTACCAGCTTATCTTACTCCTGTCAAATTACTATTTTTGGATAAATTAGATGGGACACAAATGTTAAGACCACAAAAAATGTATTTTTCATATCACAGTTAGAAACTTTCATCAGCAATTATTTATAATAACTGATAATGAATACATCTTTCATTCTTCAAGATACGTTTACAGTATCACAGAAAACATGTGATCAGTAATGGGAGTAAAATTCAGGATAAGATTTGCTGATGACTCAACATTCTCAGTGGATGTGATGATGAATTACAGGGCCTGCTGAATCGAATGAACAGTTGAATGACTACAGAATATGGACTGTAAGTAAATCGAACAATGACAAAAATAAAGAAGAGTAGCAAAAATGAGATCAGTGAGAAACTTAATACTAAATTTGGTGACTAAGAAGGACATGGGGGCAAAATAACACACGGGAGATGAAGCAAAGAAGACATAAAAAGGGACTAACACAAGACGAACAGGGCATTCCTGGCCAAACAAATTCTACTAGTATCAAACATTGGTCTCAATTTGAGGAAGAAATTTCTCAGAATGAAAATTTGGAGCACAGCATTATACGGCAGTGAAACATGGCCTGTGGGAAAACCGGGAAGAAGGAAACTGAACTGTTTTGAGGTAAGTACCACTCTGTGATAAACAGGCTGGCATTAGAGAGGCATTTGTGGCAGGCCACACCGAACCTCTCAAATGGCAGATGACTAATAATAATAATAATAATAATAATAATAATAATAATTGGAAAAAGAAAACACTACATGGCAAGCACCCGTATCACCTAACACAGCCACACATCGATCAAGACGCATCCAACACATGGCTAAGAAAAGGCAATATATACAGTGAGACGGAAGGATTCATGATTGCAATACAGGATCAAACAATAAACACCAGATATTACAGCAAGCATATTATTAAAGATCCCAATACCACAACAGATAAATGCAGACTTTGCAAACAACAAATAGAAACAGTAGATCACATCACAAGCGGATGTACAATACTAGCAAATACAGAATACCCCAGAAGACATGACAATGTAGCAAAAATAATACACCAACAGCTTGCCTTACAACATAAACTTATAAAACAACACGTTCCCACATACAAGTATACACCACAAAATGTACTGGAGAATGATGAATACAAATTATACTGGAACAGAACCATTATAACCGATAAAACAACACCACATAACAAACCTGACATCATACTCACCAATAAAAAGAAGAAATCAACACAACTAATCGAAATATCCATACCCAATACAACAAATATACAAAAGAAAACAGGAGAAAAAATTGAAAAATACATCCAACTGGCTGAGGAAGTCAAGGACATGTGGCATCAGGATAAAGTTGACATTATACCAATTATACTATCAACAACAGGAGTCATACCACACAATATCCACCAGTACTTCAATGCAATACAGCTACATCCGAACTTATATATAAAACTACAGAAATCCATAATTATTGATACATGTTCAATCACCCGAAAGTTCCTAAATGCAATGTAACATATACCGTACAGTTAAAAGGAAGTCACGCTTGATGAAGGTCCGCGTCACTTTCCATTTTTAACCAGACCTAAGGTCTGAGAAAAATAGAAATAATAATAATAATGAAAGTGTGTGACCTGATAGTTATTTGACTGTGTGAAGATATTAGCAACAACATTTGAAGGAAAGAGAGAAGAAATAAAATTAAGAAAGCAATGACACACTTTCCAGCCAAGATAACATGCTGCTTCTTCCATACTGAGAAATTCTCAGCAGAGTCACATACTTTTCTTGTACTTCCAATAACAAACATAAGTGTGTTGCTAAGACTAACACTTTTCGAAATCTGAGAAATACTGCATCTACCCGACTGCTTTGATCCATGGCTTTCAATATGGTATGTGAGAAAAGCTCGAGTTGAGTTATCTATGCTGGTTGGCATGCAAGTCATTTTGCTCAAGATACCACATTATATTTGAGCTCAGTATATTTTCTAAGACTCTACAACAAATGGGTCAAGGCTATTGGACTGCTACCCTTTTTGAAACACGGTGTGACCTGCAGTTTTTATCCAACTAGTGGCGACTGTTTTCTAGTTTGAAGGAGCTACAGTATATCAGGGTTTTAAGAGGGGCTAACTCAGCTGCAAATATAGTATAGAATATAATAGGGCTTCCAACAGCTTTGTTCTATTATAGTGATTTCAGCTGTTTCTCAACACCAATGATACCATTGTCAATATCACTCCTTTTAGCATTGGCAAGAAAATTAAGGATGTGCAATACTACTGGGTTTTTCTTTGCAAAGGAACATTTGAAAATGGACTTCAGTGTTTCTGCTTTTGCATTGCTACCCTCAGTATCAGTTCCCGTCTCCCCCATGAATGTATGTGTACACTAATTTTGGCACCACTAACAGGCTTTACACATGACCAGAATTTCTTTGGGTTTGTTGTAAGATCTTTTGGCCGTATTCTGCTACAACAGTGACTGAAGGCTTCATGCATTGCTCTCTTGATGACTAAATGCATTTCATTCAGCATCTCTCTATCTATAGCCCAAAATTATGTTATGCCAATTGTGCAGTATTCTCTGTTTCATTTATAGTTTCTTTACAGTGACTGTACACCATGGAGGGCCCTTTCCATCATGAAACTGATTAATTGGACATGCATCTATTTAAGGTGGCCTACCATTCTTTTAAACCAGAGCCACAGCACTTCTACAGGATCCCCTCCAGAGCTACATGTTTTGAGTTACTTTTTGAGATTGTCACTACTGTCTCTTTTATCTCGTTTGCTGGACATATAAATCCTTGTTTTACTTGCTCTTCACACTTTGATAATCAATGCAGCCACAACTGGCTCATGGTCACTGATGCCAGTTTCAAGGGGGACATCCTCAAAGAGATCATGTCTTACCTGTCGCCCTAAAAGCAACTATTTCTTCCAGCACAAAAACTCTACTCACCTTTTCATGAAGTCCATGAACTGAAATGACTGCTCTGATATAGCTGTGCTGCCCTCGTCTTCTGCATCTTCTTCCTCGTCATCTTCTTCATCTTAAACCACAATAACAGTAGGAATACAGAAACTGCAGTACTACATAGAACCAAGACAAACTGTGAAAGGTTTGTCATTAACAAAAAATATACATACATAAACATATTTCCGTATGTTTGTGAAAATGGAATTTCGTTATTTGCAGTATCCATCTAACTACAGAAATGTCAGCTTTTCTATTGTTTTGGGTCATATGGAAAACAGAAGAATGTCTAGTACAGTCTAGATGAACCGTCGTTCCTGAACAGAATACCTCTGACTTCCATACTACAGCAATACTACATGGCAACAGAATGTTTGCAGCAGCTTTTTCATATGGTCAACTACAGTATGTTTATTGCGACATTCAATGGTATGGAGGAGCGGGTACATTACTTCAAACCGCACATAAGAAGACACTGAAAAGTTATCTAGAATGAAGTACTGCCTGAAAAAAGCTGCAGAAAATACACAGTCACGCCTTGATAAGATTTTAAAATGATGTAAGAATTGACAGCTAGCTTGAGGTGTTCACTAATTTAAAATTGTGAACTCTACAAAACGCAAAAATCTTTGGTATCCTATGACTATAATATGAATGAGTCAGAACTGGAATCATTCAACTTGTACAAATACCTGATGTAACAGTCTGGGTGTATGGCTCAGCCATAGGTAAAGAGGGCAACAGCCTTTGGTTCACTGGTAAAATTCAATCAGTCTACAAAGGACACAATCCTGAAACCCATCCTAAAATATTGCTTGGAAGCATGACTGACCTAGGAAGTCCATTCATTACGTGGCAGTCTCACTTCTTTTCCTAAATGTCCTGCTGTCCTGAAACTTTTCTTGGGAACACTTTTTTGTGGTTCCATTTGGCTAAAATATTTTGTGCTACCGGATGTTTCATTTGTAATTTACTGTGCAAGTATATGTGGTACTAAGTGCTAGTTGCTCAACAACCCTTATTTATTTACTGTTAATGATTTGCATTATTGGTAATATGAATTCATGATGTATTTTTGATTCGTTTTAATAGTAAGAATTTTCATTTCCATTGCACAGTCTGAAGACGTTATAGTGGATACGTGACAATTTTAAATCTATGCAATCACCAGTTTTTTTCAATCTAGGTTCTGGGTTAGTCATTGCCTAGTGTTACTGGCTAAGAAGTAATCATGCAAACTGGTACAAACACAAACAAAGCAACGAGTTAACAGTCATCAAATAAATTAACTGTTGGTAGCAAATATACAAAAATATACCTACATAATCATACACAAACACAAAAATGTAAACTCTACCCATGGATTAGATCTTAGGTCTGTTCCTAATGGCCGACTGTTGCCTACAGGGGAGTATGACGTGTGATCTATGATTATTATCAGCACATCACCAGTCCTTCCAGCTGTTGTTGCCAGCAGAGAATCCTGGTGATAACCCTGCTTCTTTATTCAAGCAGCTTCTCATTTTGCCTCACGAGGACTGAGTGTACCCCGTACCAGATCTTCGCACTTTCCGAAAAGATTGGAGGTGGTACGAGGAATCAACCTGGGTCCTTCCGCAACAAAGACAGTGACGCTAACCATTCAGCTACAGAGGCAGTCGATCATAAAATATTACAATGAAGTACTGGCAATTTAACAAAAATGGATGGGGTAGTCAGTTACAACTGGCAGTATCAAGTAGTGGAGAGTGAATGAAGTCTGTTTACTCAGTAACCACTGAGGAAGGTTCTTGTGCTGCTCCCTGATCTCCAGTATTTGAATCAGAGAGAGTTTATGTGCACTCTACCCAGAGTACAGTATTTCTACGTCTGCTACATCTATATCGACGTCTGCACTGCAGATGTTTATCAACCACAAAGTGTCCATTCCAACAGTAAATTTACTGTCAAGTTGGACAGGGATGGCAACCTTCTGTTCACAGATGTTTTAGTTGAGCGAAAGGCTGGAGGATGGCTCAGAGATTCAGTATACAGGAAACCTATGCCTGCAGACTGGTACTTGAACGTCAGCATTTTTCACCACCCTGTACACAAGAAAGTAGTCCTAAACATGTTAATACACAGTGCAAAGATTATACTTGAACCATGTGTTCTGAGAAAATGGTTACAGCAAGTGAGAAATTGCTGAAACTTACCATTCCGCCGATCAAAGATGCCTTGTGTATTAGTGTAAGAGGCCGAGCCAGTTGCACTCCTTCCATACTCTTCAGCAACTATTAGCAGGATAGGATGTGTCCTGAAGAGATATGGACTGAAACAGTGCTCTGGTTCATCTCCAAGATGTTGTTGTTGTTGTTGTTGTTGTGGTCTTCAGTCCTGAGACTGGTTTGATGCAGCTCTCCATGCTACTCTATCCTGTGCAAGCTTCTTCATCTCCCAGTACTTACTGCAACCTACATCCTACTGAATCTGCTTAATGTATTCATCTCTTGGCCTTCCTCTACGATTTTTACCCTCCACGCTGCCCTCCAATGCTAAATTTGTGATCGCCTGATGCCTCAGAACATGTCCTACCAACCAGTCCCTTCTTCTTGTCAAGTTGTGCCACAAACTCCTCTTCTCCCCAATCCTATTCAGTACCTCCTCATTAGTTATGTGATCTACCCATCTGATCTTCAGCATTCTTCTGTAGCACCACATTTCGAAAGCTTCTATTCTCTTCTTGTCCAAACTATTTATCGTCCACGTTTCACTTCCATACATGGCTACACTCCATGCAAATACTTTCAGAAACGACTTACTGGCACTTAAATCTATACTCGATGTTAACAAATTTCTCTTCTTCAGAAACGCTTTCCTTGCCATTGCTAGTCTACATTTTATATCCTCTCTACTTCGACCGTCATCAGTTATTTTGCTCCCCAAATAGCAAAACTCCTTTATACTTTAAGTGTCTCATTTCCTAATCTAATTCCCTCAGCATCACCCGACTTATTTTGACTACATTCCATTATCCTCATTTTTCTTTTGTTGATGTTCATCTTATATCCTCCTTTCAAGACACTGTCCATTCCATTCAACTGCTCTTCCAAGTCCTTTGCTGTCTCTGACAGAATTACAATGTCATCGGCAAACCTCGAAGTTTTTATTTCTTCTCCATGGATTTTAATACCTACACCAAATTTTTCTTTTGTTTCCTTTACTGCTTGCTCAATATACAGATTGAATAATGCCAGGGAGAGGCTACAACCCTGTACCACTCCCTTCCCAACCACTGCTTCCTTTTCATGTCCCTCGACTCTTATAACTGCCATCTGGTTTCTGTACAAATTGTAAATAGCCTTTCGCTCCCTGTATTTTACCCCTGCCACCTTTAGAATTTGAAAGAGAGTATTCCAGTCAACATTGTCAAAAGCTTTCTCTAAGTCTACAAATGCTAGAAATGTAGGTTTGTCTTTCCTTAATCTATTTTCTTATAGAAGTCGTAGGGTCAGTATTGCCTCACGTGTTCCAACATGTCTGCAGAATCCAAACTGATCTTCGCCGAGGTCGGCTTCTACCAGTTTTTCCATTCGTCTGTAAAGAATTTGTGTTAGTATTTTGCAGCTGTGATTTATTAAACTGATAGTTCGGTAATTTTCACATCTGTCAACACCTGCTTTCTTTGGGATTGGAATAATTATATTCTTCTTGAAGTTGAGGGTATTTCGCCTGTGTCATACATCTTGCTCACCAGATGGTAGAGTTTTGTCAGGACTGGCTCTCCCAAGGCCGTCAGTAGTTCTAATGGAATGTTGTCTACTCCCGGGGCCTTGTTTCAACTCAGGTCTTTCAGTGCTCTGTCAAACTCTTCACACAGTATCGTATCTCCCATTTCATCTTCATCTACATTCTCTTCCATTTCCATAATATTGTCCTCAAGTACATTGCCCTTGTATAGACCCTCTATATACTCCTTCCACCTTTCTGCTTTCCCCTCTTTGCTTAGAATTGGGTTTCCATCTGAGCTCTTGATATTCATACATGTGGTGCTCTTTTCTTCAAAGGTCTCTTTAATTTTCCTGTGGGCTGTATCTATCTCGCCCTAGTGAGATAAGCCTCCACATCCTTACATTTGTCCTCTAGCCATCCCTGCTTAGCCATTTTGCACTTCCTGTCAATCTCATTTTTGAGACGTTTGTATTCCTTTTTGCCTGCTTCATTTACTGCATTTTTATATTTTCTCCTTTCATCAATTAAATTCAATATTTCCTCTGTTACCCAAGGATTTCTACCAGCCCTCGCCTTTTTACCTACTTGATCCTCTGCTGCCTTCACTACTTCGCCCCTCAGTGCTACCCATTCATCTTCTACTGTATTTCTTTCCCCCCTTCCTGTCAATTGTTCCCTTATGCTCTCCCTGAAACTCTGCACAACCTCTGGATTAGTCAGTTTACCCAGGTCCCACCTCCTTAAATTCCCACCTTTTTGCAGTTTCTTCAGTTTTAATCTACAGTTCATAACCAATAGATTGTGGTCAGAGTCCACATCTGCCCCTGGAAATGTCTTACAATTTAAAACCTGGCTCCTAAATCTCTGTCTTACCATTATATAATCTATCTGATACCTTCTAGTATCTTCAGGATTCTTCCGTGTATTCAACCTTCTTTCATGATTCCTGAACCACGTGTTAGCTATGATTAAGTTATGCTCTGTGCAAAATTCTACCAGGCGGCTTCCTCTTTCATTTCTTAACCCCAATCCATATTCACCTACTATGTTTCCTCCTCTCCCTTTTCCTACTCTCGAATTCCAGTCACCCATGACTATTAAATTTTCGTCTCCCTTCACTACCTGAATAATTTCTTTTATCTCATCATACATTTCATCAATTTCTTCATCATCTGCAGAGCTAGTTGGCATATAAACTTGTACTACTGTAGTAGGCATGGGCTTCGTGTCTATCTTGGCCACAATAATGCGTTCACTATGCTGTTTGTAGTAGTTTACCCGCACTCCTATTTTTTTATTCATTATTAAACCTACTCCTACATTACCTCTATTTGATTTTGTATTTATAATCCCGTATTCACCTGACCATAAGTCTTGTTCCTCCTGCCCCCGAACTTCACTAATTCCCATTATATCTAACTTAAACCTATCCATTTCTCTTTTCACATTTTCTAACCTACCTGCCTGATTAAGGGATCTGGCATTCCACGCCCCGATCTGTAGAACGCCAGTTTTCTTTCTCATGATGATGACGTCCTACTGAGTAGTCTCCGCCCGGAGATCCAAATGGGGGACTATTTTACCTCCGGAATATTTTACCTAAGAGGACGCCATCATCATTTATCCGTACAGTAAAGCTGCATGCCCTCGGGAAAAATTACGGCCGTAGTTTCCCCTTGCTTTCAGCCGTTTGCAGTACCAGCACAGTGTAAGGTGTCAGGCAAATCCAACACCTTCCATTAAAACCCTGACATGATAAGCAAATCCAGTAGTATGTCACATAGCTCCGAATAAATCGTGACATTAAATTAACCAAAGTAATACGAGTAACGAGTGAGCAAATGGAATACCACAGACTAACACAAGAATGCCTAAATGCATGTCATACCTTCCCACCGTGAGACAGACGCAGTTCCGAGGGGACAAACGAGAACAGAAGCCGAGAGCAGAACTGTGTTAAGCGAGAAGGCCCTACGATAAGGGACGGACACCCACGTCACCAGCTAACCGCTATGACCACACCACACGCAAGTTTTTAGCGTGAGACTTTTTCGAGTCTTTGTTATGTTAGGACCACTCCCCCAGCCCATGTTAAAAGATAGAGCCCTCCAGAAGAACAGTATAGATCTTACGATAACGCTAAAAGGACCACACCAGCTGCAAGTTCTAGCGTGAGACTTTTTCGCTTCTCTGTTACGTTGCAAACTTTAAAAACATTGCCCCACCACAAAAAGTATAACGTTTCTCATTGGATAGACAGAATTTTTGTAGGCGGAGCTTAAGGTTAACATTGAGACCCTAATTGGTCAGATGAAAACACAGCCCAGATAATTTTTTTTAAACCAATTTCGGTAAATTGTAGTAAGGAGAAGGAGAGAGTTGCTTCCGAGAGGGCGAGCTGGACAGAGCTGCGCTGGCCGCCGCCCCCTGACGAACACCGACAAGGTAATGAACGCACGCGATGCCGCATTTTTGAGCGCATAAGGCTTCCCTCAGAACTGCAGAAGTCTCATCTGTTACAACCCCTTTTTGCGTAATACTAGTGTCGATCGTCAATTAAAGCTCACGGTGTTCACATATGCCACTTGAAGTAAAAATCTGAAACGCGATGATTTTTCTGTTATATAGTTATTGAGAAGCCACATCAGCCACTGTAATTTACGACAAGTTAGATAAGTAATTAAAGATAATAGGGGGTCACTGTACACCATTTTGATAGTTTTCTCTCTTGTGAAACTTAATTTAAACCTAGATTATAGATGTGATATGGCATAGGTCATCCTTCGATCCATTGTAGAACTTGGAAACCCATTCAGGGAATATTCGTTCACATTTTTGTTGAACGCAGTTGGTTTTTACCAGCCTGTATTAAAACATTTCCTTTTATCAATAGTGCAATTTATAAACGATGTTTTGTGAATAGAATAAAATTTCCAATGGTAAACTTAACTGCTTTTTTGACATTATTTTACCAGTTAACTAAAAATAGGAAAGCCTTGAACCCCTTCCACTAAATTTAGTTAGTATTAAGATTCTTTTACAGGGAGTTCAGTGGAGCTGACGGTGAAATCATTAAGTATTTGGTTATATCATCGCTAGTCTCACTGAACTCTTCTGAATTTTACATGTCATGTGTGGTCTGGCGTCTCCTTACCAGCACAGGTCCCAGGTTCAAACTAGTCAATTCCCTAAAAAACACGCTCAGAGCATCGTTGCGCGAAAGTGGTAGGGAGACACGATATAGAACAAACAGACACCACACAGAATGTTTAGAACAGCAAGGCCGTTTTGGTTAGTGTTACAAGGCCAGATCAGTCAATCATCCAGACTGTTGCCCCTGCAACTACTGAAAAGGCTGCTGCCCCTCTTCAGGAACCACACGTTTGTCTGGCCTCTCAACACATACCCCTCTGTTGTGGTTGCACCTACGGTACGGCTATCTGTCTCGCTGAGGCACACAAGTCTCCCCACCAACGGCTAGGGCCATGGTTCATGGGGGGAGGTCTCCAAGATAAGAGATACATTAAACTCTGTTAAACACAACGTAGGTTTTCCAGTTCCTGATGTGTATGACATCACCTGTGAATGCCATGGCATTTACATAGGTCAAACCATTCACACTACGGCCAGGAGTTGTGAAGAGTACTCACAACATATCTAACAAAGGGAATTTGAGAAGTCAACTGTGACAGAACACGGGCATAAAATACAAATTGGAAAGACGACAGTTTTGGCCCAAACACCATTGTACTGGGATTCTGTTATCAAAGAAGTAGCGGAAATTACAACCAACAGTAACAATGTTAACTGAGACAATGGGTACACACTTAGTAGGGCATGGTGGTGGGCTGTGAACATTGAGCGAAAGCAAAGACGTAAGCTAGATGCTTCTACAGACACGGGAGCGGCAGTTTCAAACTTGGCACTTCACGTGACATGACGTCGCTCTGTCGCACAGCGGGACGGCGTCGCTGAGCTGCCTAACTACCCTCCACGCATGCCCCACTCCATCCCTGTCTGAAAAGTTCCAGGCGACGCCATTACCTCTGTGTAAGCAGAATATTGTGCCAGTCCCGGCAGTCAGTGTTTTTAACTCCTGATGATGGTGGAGACAGCTACCAAAATCCCTAGTGTTTTATTCAAAATGATGCAACTTGTAAACCGAGAAGGTTTAATCAAAGTATACCACTGTGAACGACTCTGAGGACATCTACATATATGCTCCAGAAGCCAACATATGGTACATGGCGGAGGGTAACTTGTACTATTTTCCTCTCTTCCATCCTCGAAAATGGAGCAAGGGCGAAAACGACTGTCTATGCACCTCTGTATGACTCCTAATTCCTCTTACCTTGTCTTCACGGTCCTTACACCAGATGTACAGCGTGAGCACAAAGTCTTGCCCTGATTATAACAATTTATTACAGAATAACCGTTTGACATAATAATTTACATTTAATGTCATTACATAGATTAGTGTTACTAATTTCTTTTAAAGACCACTTACTTTAGTAAATCTCAATGTGTGCTCCCTTGGTAGCTCGGGGAATGTCGAGGCGGTATTCCAGTTCCCACCAGGTGTTTCGTAACTTGTGTTCTGTCACAGTACCCACATCAGCTTGTATCCTAGGCTTCAGTTTGTCGACGTCAGCAACTGGTGTGATGAAGACTCAGTCCTTTATATAGCCCCAGAAAAAACGTCAAGGGGCGTAATGTCTGGAGAAGGGAGTAATGTCCGGATCAGTGGATTGGAAGGAACAGTCCAACACCCTGGCCACTCCACTCTCCAGACATTACGCCCCTTGACTTTTTTTCTGGGGCTATATCAAGGACAGAGTCTTCGTCACACCAGTTGCTGATGTCGATGAACTGAAGGCTAGGATACAAGCTGATGTGGGTACTGTGACAGAACACATGTTACAAAACACCTGGCGGGAACTGGAATACCACCTCGACATCTCCAAGCTATCAAGGGACTAACGTATGTGGTCTTAAAAAAAAAAAAAAAAAAATTATTATGTCAAACAGTTATTCTGTTATCAATTTTTATAATCAGGGCAAGACTTTGTGCTCACTCTGTATGTGGGTGACAGTAGGATCATTTGGCAATCTGTTCCAAATGCTGGGTCTCTAAACTTTCTCAATAATGTTTTGTGGGAAGACTTTTCTTTTCTTCGCGGGATTCCAATTTGAGTTCATGGAGCATTTCTATAATACTTGCATGTTGATCAAACCTACCAGTAACAAATCTAGCAGCACGCCTCTGCATTGCTTCAGTGCCTTCTTTTAATCTGATCTGGTAGGTGTCCCAAACATTTAAGCAGTACTCAAAATGAGACAAAGTGTTCTGAGCCCAGCCTACTTTATAGATGAGCTACACTTTCCAATAATTCTCTCCATAAATTAAATTGTACCATTCACCTTTCCCAATTGATATCGTTCCGTTACATATTGTTTTGCAATGTTATACCTACATACTTAATCGACACAGCTGTTTCAAGTAGCACACCACTGATTTGAACATTATAAGATTCTAGAATGAAATTTTCACTCTACAGCGGAGTGTGCGCTAATATGAAACTTCCTGGCAGATTAACACTGTGTGCCGGACCGAGACTCGAACTCGGGACCTTTGCCTTTCGCGGGCAAGTGCTCTACCGACTGAGCTACCCAAGCATGACTCACGCCCTGTTCTCACAGCTTTACTTCTGCCAGTACCTCGTTTCCTACCTTCCAAACTTTACAGAAGCTCTCCTGCCTTCCAAACTTTACAGAAGCTCTCCTGCGAACCTTGCAGTTCTGCAAGGTTCGCAGGAGAGCTTCTGTAAAGTTTGGAAGGTAGGAGATGAGGTACTGGCACAAGTAAAGCTGTGAGGACGGGGCGTGAGTCGTGCTTGGGTAGCTCAGTCGGTAGAACACTTGCCCGCGAAAGCAAAGGTCCCCGAGTTTGAGTCTCGGTCCGGCACACAGTTTTAATCTGCCAGGAAGTTTCATTATAAGATTGTTTTACTCACTCATTTAATTAAGTTACATTTTACGACATTTAGAGCAAGCTGCTACTCATCACACCAAACAGAAATACTATCCTAATTATGTTGTATACTGAAACAGTCACACAAATATGAAACTTTTCTGTACACTACAGCACCTTCATCAGAAACAGTCACAGCTCATCATATTCATCAGATCACTTATGTCTACAGAGAACAAGAGTGATCTTATTACACATCTGTGGGGCACTTCTGACACCATCTCTGCCTTCAATGAACATTTGCCAAGTCTTAACAGAACTGTGTCTGAATTCCAGACTCACGGAACAGCTCAGGGGCAGGAAGCTGCAGTTGCTACGCAGCTGAGCATAGCATTGTCTGGACATCAGACACATTTATGTAGCAGATGTACAAATACTGCATTTTGGGTACAAAGGACAGAAATTGTGTCTGCCTGAAATACTACATATCAAGGAGCATCACAAGAACCATCCTGAACAGCTGCTGCATGGACAACCAGACTCCATTTACTCTGAACTCTTTGATAACGCCGAACTTGAGAAATTACTCATTCATCCGTGTTATGTTGTTCCCTACTATAAATGGATTTGAATGTATTATTTTCTAGCTTATCAGTTGATAAGTTTGAGCGCTGTAAATTCTTTCCTTTGTTTATGTTGGTCAGTAAAGCTAGATAACAGGCTAATAACTCAAAATCTAGGTTGCAAAAATAATAAATAATTACTGAAACAGTGGCAAAAGACATTTTCCTCCTCTCTGGTGGTCAGTTATTTTCATATTCCATGTATCAACAACATATTTCCCCACAGCGCAACTGTTTCACAAATAAAGTACATTTTTTTCCCCATAGCACAACTATTTCACAAATAAAATATATTTTTTCAGTGAATATATATATATCAATTTGCTGAGCATTTAAAATGAGTGGTTTGTACTTCTACTTTCACTGTGCTTAATCCAAGAACAATTGACACTTTAAATACACATAATACTTAAACACATCTACATACAAAGATTATTTTCTGTTTGTTTTTTATTATTGTTTTTGTCATGTATCACCTGCTTTAATTCACCACGGAAGAAACCAAATGTTTCTGTGGCTCTATAATTTGTCCCATTCTGTGCCGAAGTCATTTTATTTGTTAATAGTGGAGATCAGTCTTACTTCTAATGCTGTACTTATGAATGCTCTTGTTGCTTTCAAATTATGATTAGTTGTCACTGTGGAATATTCATAATGGGGTTAAATGTATTGTGGCGTTATTGTTAGTATGACAACTATTTTAAAACATGTACACACAAATGCTGAGTGGGTGCATCACTGGATGGTTCTATGCAAATAACATGTTAAATTCTAGCTACAGTATTGACTTGCAACATTACCCCATTTCATTATTAACACTTGTAAATACACAAAGCAAAGCAACTTTCTTCCATAATACACAGTGACAATTTCATTTGCTATTACTACTGCTGGTGTATGTCTACTGGACTTAATCATAATATCTGCATCACTAGCAATAAACGAGGGTCACTCCAAAAGAAATGCACACTATTTTTTAAAAATCCATCTTTTATTCTACATGTTTTTTACAGTGTGTAGATACATCCTTTAGGAACAATATTTTGCTTTCTCCACATAATCTGCATCCCTCTCAACTGCCTTACGCCATCTTGGAACCAGCGTCTGTATACCCGCATGGTAAAATTCTGGACCAACCTATTGGAGCCACTGTTTGGCAGCGTGCACAAGGGAGTCGTCATCTTCAAACCTTGTTCCACGAAGAGAGTCTTTCAGTTTCCCAAAGAGATGATAGTCACATGGAGCCAGGTCAGGACTGTAAGGCGGATGTTTCAGTGTTGTTCATCCGAGTTTTGTTATCGCTTCCACGGTTTTTTGACTCACATGTGGACGTGCATTGCCGTGCAACAGCAAAACATCCTGCTTTTGCCGATGTGGTCGAACACGACTCAGTCGAGCTTGAAGTTTCTTCAGTGTCGTCACATATGCATCAGAATTTATGGTGGCTCCACTTGGCACGATGTCCATAAGCAAGAGCCCTTTGGAATCGAAAAACACCGTAGCCATAACTTTTCCAGCAGAAGGTGTGGTTTTGAATTTTTTTTTCTCGGGTTTATTTGCATGATGCCACTCCATTGATTGCCTCTTCGTCTCTGGTGAAAAATGATGGAGCCATGTTTCATCACCTGTCACAATTCTTCCAAGAAATTCATCTCCACTGTTCTCGTACTGTTCCAAGAGTTCGCTGCATACCGTTTTTCTTGTTTCTTTGTGAGCCACTGTCATCATCCTGGGAACCCACCTGGCACAAACCTTTTTTAACGCCAACACTTTCAGTATTCTGCAAACACTTCCTTCCCCTATCCCAACGTAGCGCGACAATTGGTTCATTGTGATGCGTCTGTCAGCAGTCACCAATTCGTTAACACTCTGCACATTGTCTGGAGTGTGTGCAGTACGAGGCCTGCCGCTGCGAGAACAGTCCTCAATATTGCCGTGCCCGCTATCATCACGTAACCTGCTTGCCCACCGACTAACTGTACTGCGATCGACAGCAGCATCTCCGTACACCTTTTTCGACCTCTTGCGGCTGTTTCCCACTGTCTCGTTTTCACACCTCAGGAATTCTATGACAGCACGTTGTTTCTGACGAACGTCAAGTGTAGCAGCCATCCTGAAGACATGCTGTGACGGCGCCACTCACGGGAACAGGTTGAACTAAGTTTGAAAACAAGCGGGAGGGATGTGTCTACACACTGTAAAACATTCACGCATGCAGAATGAAAACTGTATTTTTACAAAAATAATGTGCATTTCTTTTGGAGTGACCCTCGTGAAACATTTTAAATTCACCAGTGAAGTGAGACGCAGTTGAAACAACTGTTTTGTATGAAAAATAGAACATTTATAAAGAGTAACCTAAATGTAGTCAACTAAATTTTAATTTGTGTTAAAATGTGCTAGCCAATGACAATTCATTTATAACGTAAAAGGGACCAAAAATGGCAGGCAAGTCAATGAGTAAACAATGTGTGGCGTATCAAATAATGGTCACGCAGAGTGACAGAAAAATTTCACACCGCCTTACCTTCTTCATCGTCAGCGTCTTCATTTTGCTCCGGCTGTTGCTCGCTAGCTGGCTCTTCGAGCGGCTCTGCAACACACAAATTGCAGCAGTTTGTAGATGTCTGTCTGTTTGATATATGCAGAAAATGTCGTACGTATGTTAATTCAGGAAGTTTTATAATGGCGAAGTAAGCAGATATTATAGTGTTACAGAGGCCCTATTACAATGACAAAGTAATTTCTGCAAGCAATTAAGTCGCGAGTTGAAAAACTTTTGTGCGGCCGCAAATGCCTAATGTGTGACTAATTAGCTTCACAGTGCTGGCACAGATGCAGAACCGCACATGGCACACAAAGTAATTAATGAACGTGTACATCTCTGCAATCTGGTGTAACTGCTGCTCTTCCGCTACCCAGTTGCTTTGGATAGTGGCAATTAATGTGATAAAAAGCAGATAAATTACATCCACATATCAAATATACGTATACGCTTCAAAAGACCTAAACAGAATGAGGTCATTAGAGCTTCATTACAGAGTGACAGCACATAAGAAGTGGTTCGTTACCGATAGAGCAGACATGTACAAATGATTGAAGCGATTTCATAAATTCACTGTAGCTCCATTCATTGACATATGGTCACGACACACTACAGATATGTAGAAAAACTCATAAAGTTTTGTTCGGCTGAAGCCGCACTTCAGGTTTCTGTCGTCAGAGCGCTCCAGAGCGCAGTGAGACAAAATGGCGACAGGAGCCGAGAAAGCGTATGTCGTGCTTGAAATGCACTCACATCAGTCAGTCATAACAGTGCAACGACACTTCAGGACGAAGTTCAACAAAGATCCACCAACTGCTAACTCCATTCGGCGATGGTATGCGCAGTTTAAAGCTTCTGGATGCCTCTGTAAGGGGAAATCAACGGGTCGGCCTGCAGTGAGCGAAGAAACGGTTGAACGCGTGCGGGCAAGTTTCACGCGTAGCCCGCGGAAAATTGGCTCATGCCACAACTGGAGACCGACAGCGGCGACTTCATCTTTCGACAGGATGGTGCTCCACCGCACTTCCATCATGATATTCGGCATTTCTTAAACAGGAGATTGGAAAACCGATGGATCGGTCGTGGTGGAGATCATGATCAGCAATTCATGTCATGGCCTCCACGCTCTCCCGACTTAACCCCATGCGATTTCTTTCTGTGGGGTTATCTGAAAGATTCAGTGTTTAAACCTACTCTACCAAGAATCGTGCCAGAACTGCGAGCTCGCATCAACGATGCTTTCGAACTCATTGATGGGGACATGCTGCGCCGAGTATGGGAGGAACTTGATTATCGGCTTGATGTCTGCCGAATCACTAAAGGCGCACATATCGAACATTTGTGAATGCCTAAAAAAACTTTTTGAGTTTTTGTATGTGTGTGCAAAGCATTTTGAAAATATCTCAAATAATAAAGTTATTGTAGAGCTGTGAAATCGCTTCAATCATTTGTAATAACCCTGTATATATGCAACATTCTGAATGACACTAAACTCTGCCAGACAGACACAATAAGCCGTAATTAGTTAGCTATTAATATAAGACATACAGGGCGACTCTTATTAACGTTTAAAAACCTCCGAAGAGACGTAGATGACGCTGAGACCAGTAATGTAGTACGAAACACATGGTGTCGCAAATGTTGGAAAATGTCCCAAAAGCGCATTCAGAGAACAGTTTCATATCATGCCTGCAGTTCGTGTTCCTGATCGAAACTAGATTGTCATCTCGGTGAATACGTTTACGGATACTGGTAGTGTGCGGAAAGCGAGACCACGACCGTCAAGAGCCACCGAAATACGTCGAGAAAGTTAAGGCTGCGGTCTGCACGCAAACATGCAGCTGCTCTTGCAGTTTCCTGATCTTACAGAGAGACGAATTTTTCACAAAGACTTGGAATTTTCTCCTCAACTGACGATGGTGCACACATTTAATCTACGGGATTTTGCTTCACAAAAGATTCGATGAAGCCTTGATCGAAAACCTGCCTCGTGACACTCTTGTGTTCTTTAGCGGCGAGGTACATTTTCATTTGAATAAAAATCTCTCGGTGTACATGCCGCGTCAAATCAGGATAAAACTCCAAGCTTTCGACCACTACCTGCATGGTCGTCACCAGGGCTAAAACTGACTGTCGTGAACTAGCGAGGTTCCCACTTTTATATGCAAAGGACGGCTTCTGATTGGCTGGAATACGTCACAGCAACAGCGATATGGCGCGTAGTGAAGTGGTGCCCAGAGAAAAACTTCCCGCACTTTACCTCCTGATTCAAGGGATGGCGCTGCAAGCAACGCGGGATAGAAACTACATCTATGGAAGTAGAGGGCACCACTTCACTACGCGCCATATCGCTGTTGCTATGACGTATTCCAGCCAATCAGAAGCCGTCCTTTGCATATAAAAGTGGGAACCTCGCTAGTTCACGACAGTCAGTTTTAGCCCTGATGACGACCATGCAGGTAGTGGTCGAAAGCTTGGAGTTTTATCCTGATTTGACGCGGCATGTACACCGAGAGATTTTTATTCAAGAAATACGTCGCGAAAGACTCCGTAGCCGTACATTTTCATTTGTCTGGGCGCGTGAATAATCAAACAGTGCGATACTAGAGCGGTACGAACCCCGAAGAACTTCACGAGCAAAACGTGCGATTGTTTGGTGTGTATTATCCAAAACTGGCCTTACTGGCCTGTGATTATTTGAAGAGGCAGCTGAGGGTTACTTTGTTATGCCCAGATGACGACTGTGTAGTTTTTCTTCCCGAACTTTGAGAAATGAATGTGGGGGGAAGTCTGGTTCCAACAAGACAGCGACGCGACTGACACGGCACGCACGGCAATGAAACTTCTGAAATTTTCCAAAAGGTGGGTGACAACAGCCGTAAAGTATCGCCGCGTGGTAGCCGCGCGGTCTGGGGCGACTTGAAACGGTCCGCGCGGCTCCCCGCGTCGAAGGTTCGAGTCTTCTCTGGGGCATGGGTGTGTGTGTTGTCCTCAGCGTAAGTTAGACTAAGTAGTGCGCAAGCTTAGGGACCAGTGAGTTCAGCAGTTTGGTCCCATAAGACCTTACTGCAAATTTCCTTTTTCCGTAAAGTATTTTATAAAAAAAATTTAACCACCGCCAACGGCCTTGCAGCAGTGCTAACACCGGTTCCCGTCAGGTCACCGAAGTTAAGCGCTGTCGGGCTGGGCTAGCACTTGGACGGGTGACCATCCGGTCTGCCGAGCGCTGTTGGCAAGCGGGGTGCACTCAGGCAAACTGAGGATCTCGGAAACTGACATACGGACGGGAGAGCGGTGTGCTCACCACATGCCCCTCCATATCCGCATCAAATGGCTCTCAGCACTACGGAACTTAACACTTGCAGTCCCCTAGAACTTAGAACAAACCTAACTAACCTAAGGACATCACACACATCCATGCCCGAGGCAGGATTCGAACCTGCGACCGTAGCGGTCACGCGGTTCCAGACTGTAGCGCCTAGAACCGCTCGGCCACAGCAGCCGGCCATATCCGCATTCAGTGATGCATATGGTCTGAGGATGACATGGCGGTCGGTCGGTGGGTTGGGCCTTCATGGCCTGTTCGGGAGGAGTTTAGTTTTTTTTATTGTAACCATCAGCTGTTTACTTGTTTCATTAGTCATCTACCAGTTTTGGTTGTTAACCATCATCCAAGATGTAGTCTACAACAGATTACTCAACTAATCTGCTTTTAACTTACCTGTTGTACCCTACATCCCAGATGATTAATGAGACACACAGCTGATGGTTAAAGTGCATTTATATATATATGAGTCAATGATGCTCTTGCGCGAACACTTCCTTTACCGTCTCATCTCTTTGAGGGGCGATCTTCAGTGACCAGCACGCTCGCCAGATTTAGCCCCCTGTGACTTTTTCTTGTGAGGCTACCTTTAATCCTCGGCGTATATCAATCGTCCACGAACTTGGGTGCCCTGCTATTGCCACTACAGACGGAGACATGCTGGACAAAGTAGATCGAAACTTTCCATTTTACACTCAAAATGCATTGAACAGAACGGAGGCCACCTACAAGATATCATTTTCAAAACCTAATGAAAACTTTTAATGTACTTCCATGCAGAGAAAAGAGAATTAAATTGATATCTCCAATACTTTCTCTTCTATGATTATTTTTAACACACGGAAATTCTCGCGCCGCACACTGTCAGCAAGTAACTGCCATATTCTTGCACCACAGGGGTAGAGAAAGTTCTCCATAATATGGCATATGTGACTCTGCAATGGCTCTATATTTATGTCACAAGAGGCAAACAAGGACGTAAAAAAACTCACTAAAAAGTTAGTCTGAGAGGGTTTCGAAAACAGCTGACTATGGCTGTCGTACAATAAAGAGAATAAAGAAAAATGGGGGAGGGGGGCAAAAATGTAGTAACAAAAACTTCCCGAGCCTTTATTACGCCGTCGATGAATAACAAAATTTTATATTTATGTACTACTGACGAAGAGGTTGTCCTTGGGAATGACACCTAATTTCCATGTCACTCATTTTTTATTTTACATTGCCAGTATCGCAGTAAATCATGTGGCACGCTACGAGTTGCTGTCACGCTTTCGTATGAAGCAGCTGCAAAACAACTGGAATTCACGATATCCTGTTTTATGGCGCTATACGATAAGTTCGTTGATTTGAAAAAAAAAAAAAAAAAAAGTGTATGGGGCCTGAAGATGGCAAAATGAATTGCCGAAACTGATTGCTTTCAGAATAAAATAATATATCTGAAAGTGTACGGCTATTGGTAAAGTTTATTCACATTGAAAACTACATACTGTGTGTTGTGTACATAGTTCCTCGTAGTCAGCGCGTACACAACTTTCCCACTAGAGCGCACCCCGCTAAGCACAACAGCGCAGGCGCAGCGCTCGTCCATCTCCGCACTACGAGATGGCGCTGCCATAGAGACGGACCAAATTCTGCTTCCGCCGATCCACGTATTAATATGTAACGCAGCCAACGAGATTGCTGCTAACGTAGAACTTTTTCTCCTCGCGGATCACACTCGCGCAGTGATACATGAATGCGCTAGGTATTATAACGAGTGTACAGACCTCCGATTAGTCAGTCTGCATTTGTCCACACCAATCTGTACCAGTCTGCATTTGTCTGCAACAGTCTGTACGAGTTCTACATTTGTCTGTATCAGTCTGCGGTCAAGTTTCAGTCTGCACCTAATAAGATTATCATATTCCTGTACATAGCCATTAAGATAAATGTATAGACACTTTTGTCAAGTATCAGATATATATGTGAGATTAAGATTAACGTACCAATACCAAAGGAACTTCAGATTGCCAATTGTAAATAGCATCCAGAACCAAGTTAAGTAATTTTTATAATAAATGTGTGTGAAAATTAATCAAGTTCTGTTTAAAGTTGGTCACCGTCAATCTGCTACTCTAAGCGTGCAAGTGGCATTTCTATCGTCTGACCTAATGGCAGAAGATAAACATGCCACGATAAGACCACGAGACATATTGCTGACACTCGCCTACTTCGTTAGAGCGACAAGTCAAATAATCTGATAGTGTGTGTACCAAAGGACTTACAGTACGCACACCACACTGTGGTTCATAGGATAAAGATGCTTTGTAACAAGAAGGAGAAGGAGAAGAAGAAGAAGAAGAAGAAGTGAGCTACTTACTAAGAAACATGTCTGACAAAACAGACACCACTTGCAATGAAGCAGTCGAACGGTTCTCTAGCATGGTAGCCTTAACCACCCCGGCCATCCGGGCACCCTTTCCGTCAGACTCAAATTCCCAGGTTCCCTCTCGCCGCACCTTAACGACCCCCGCCCCCTACTCGCAGATTTCTAATTTCCGAAGGACTTCGGACGTTAGTTGTGCATCCACACTGATGCTTTTTCATCAAACTCCCGCCGCACCCATAGAATTATAGATAAGAATGCTGTCCGTTCTGTCGGACATGTCTTCTGCTATCTTTCAATCAATAAAATGGCGTGAAAGCTAGGAGTCTCGAAAATGGCCACTCATTCTAGTCTGTAGGCCTGTGTTCGCAGTCGCAGTGTTAAATGAAACACTGATGATAATGAACACACACACAAATTGCGACCTCAAAGCTGTGAGAGTTTGTTGCTGTGATAATTCTCATGTCACTTGTTAAGTGTTGCATTAATTCATGCGCTAGTCAGGCGTCTGACGCTGTTTTATCCACGATAATTCGATTCTTTAAAGACTCTGATGCAGAAGGTTGCTGATATTTTATTGTATCGGGTTGGTGCGTAAGTTCGTAGCGTTTTTCCATAGGTTTAATTAACACAACAGATACACATAAGACATACCTTAGTCATCATAATGCATTCTCCTTGTATTTACAACAGTGTTTTAGACTTCGCAGTTGTAGAAATCACGTATGGTTTTGAAGGCGAAAAGCTCATGGCGCGATATACCCAGCACAATTTCAACCGGAAAGGAAGCTCCTTAGAGATTGTTCGACAGAGCGGAAAAGTTGAAACTGAGGGCGCCAGATCAGGTGAACTCAACTCCTGTATAGAGTCTTTTGTAAGTCTAACAGAATGCGGAAGGGCTTTATCGTGGAGTAGTATCTCTTCACGCAGCCTTTTTGTTTGTTGTTCTTGGACTGGGTCTGCAATACGCCTCAGTTGTTGACAATAAATGTCAGCAGTTCAAAAATGCTTCAAATGGCTCTGAGCACTATGGGACTTAACATCTGAGGTCATCAGTCCCCTAGAACTTAGAACTACTTAAACCTAACTAACCTAAGGACATCACACACGTCCATGCCCGAGGCAGGATTCGAACCTGCGACCGTAGCAACAGCGCGGTTCCGGACTGAAGCGCCTAGAACCGCTCGGTCACATCGGCCGGCTGTCAGCAGTGATGGTTAAATCTCGGGGAAGCAATTGGTAGCACACCATACACCGCCGCTATTTCCCCCAGATGCGTAACATTATCTTTTGTGGATGCGCGCAGGTCTTTGACGGGGAGTTGCTTCTATGTTATGGGATCAACAATTCCTTTCCAACGTTAGCATAACGACACCATTTATTGTTACCAATAACGATACAGGAGAGGAATCATCGACGCTGTTTAAACTCCAACTGATGACCAGCAAGCACGTCCACCCGCTGATTTTTGTGATTTTGACTTACAGCAACGGTAAGAATACATATCCGATTTTTGAACTTTCCCCATTTCATCTAAATGTCGCACAATGGTGGAACGACCACGATTCATCAGATTTGCCAGTTCTCGAGTACAATGACGTGGCTCATTGTGGGTCAATGTGTTTCAGCGTGCTTCACCCAACTCCTGAATGTGAAGAGTCACTAACGTCAAAACGATCCTCAAAACGACAAAACCAGTTTCTAGCCGTGCTCTCTCCAGTGGCACTATCCCCACACACGGCGCAAATGTGGCTGCAGTCGCCCCTCTACTGAACTAAAACAGAAGAATGTGTCGGTAGTGATCTGGTTTCTCCACTTGGCAATCCATTTTCTCGCGTTCACAGCCCCACTCACTATCTCCACATGACAATATGTGAACACAAACAGAAACAGTTAACTACAAATAAAACACGACAATGGATAAATAAACCCATAGCAAACGGAATACCAACACAGAAAACAAAAACGCCACGAACTTACGCACGAACAAAACATTTGTTATTGTTACATTACAGTTCCACATAATTTATGGTTTTTGTCGTGGAAAGGCGTCTGAGACAGGCTAAAAACGAGGGGTACAGAAAAACGGGAACATTTGCACATTCCAATAAAACTAGAAGTGATGAAGGAAAGAAATTGCATTCATGGTTCAAATGGTTCTGAACACCTGAGGTCATCAGTCCCCTAGACTTAGAACTACTTAAACCTAACTAACCTAAGCACATCACACACATCCATGCCCGAGGCAGGATTCGAACCTGCGACCGTAGCAGTCGCGCGGTTCCGGACTGAAGCGCCTAGAACCGCTCGGCCACAGAGGTCGGCCCATGCGACGAAACACCGCAGCAACTGCCTCTTTACTAGCGTGTACAGGGCGCTCATGAACGTCATTAGGATCTGTGTTTGCCCAGTGACGGTAGTTCTGTTTATTCACATTACCTGTGAGATGAAAATGTGCCTCATCGGCATCCACAACTTGTTTAGAAATTCGTCGTCATTGTTTATTTTCGTTACAATTTGTTGACAGAATCGTTGCACCATCTGTAATTGGTACGGACGAAATTTTAAATCAAGATGAAGAATTCTGCGAACACTCTCACGGGACATTCCAATCACTGCTGCTTGCTTACGAATAGATCGCCGTGGTATCCGTTAGACACACTCGCGTACAACATCAATGTTCGCTGGAGAACGCGCACTTCTTGGTCGTCCTGTTGGTTTTTTCTTGAGGGCAGATCCAGTCTTTTCAAAGTTATTAATCCAACATTTTATCGCGGGATTCGACGGAACGGCATCATGACGTCCTAAATTATAAAAACGTCGAAACCCTCTCTGTGCCGCTACGAAACTATTATTGGTTTTATAAAACATTTTTATGGCTAACGCACGCTGTTGTCCGTTAGACTGATGCATGAATACCGAAATGACGGACTGTTTACTCGCTGTCACGAACGCCCAGTGTTTCCCATGGCTGCCACTACTCATTTCAAACATTCCCGTTACTCTGTGTCACCTTGTATTTTGAGGGAATAGAAAGAATAGGCTGTGGCATCCCCCCCCCCCACCCCACCCAACTGATTACTGTATTCAATGAACTGTGGATGAAGCCCGACCAACAGGCATTACATGTATTGGTCAGAAATGATAGTGCCTTGAGGATGGCTAGTTTCTAGCTGAAATCTAGATCTGCCAATAAAATTTCAAAAGGACGACTGATAGCTGAAATCTATTATTTACAAGTAATTAGGATTTGTGTTCGTCTACAAACGGTAGGTCTGTTTATTCACATAACCTGCGAGACGAAAATGTGCCTCATCTGACATCCACAAATTGTTTAGAAATAAATCGTCATTGTTTATTTTTGTTACCATTTGTTGACAGATGAAATTTAAAATGAAGATGAAGAATTCTGCGAACACTCTCCGGGGACATTCCAATCACTGCTGCTTGCTTATGAATTGAACGCCGTGGGATCCGTTAGACAGACTCGCGTACAACATCAATGTTCGCTGGAGAACGCACACTTCTTGGTCATCCTGTTGGTTTTTTCTTGAGGGCAGATCCCGTCTCTTCAAAGTTATTAATCCAACATTTTATCGCGTGTTTCGACGGAACGGCATCATGACGTCCTAAATTATAAAAACGTCGAAACCCCCTCTCCGCCGCTAACAAACTATTATTGTGTTTATAAATCGCTCTGAGCTCTATGGGACTTAACATCTGAGGTCATCAGTTTTGTGTTGGCAGAACAGCCAACACCGTGTTACGAGTGGAGGCCGAAATGCACGCGTTTTAGCTCACGCAGGCTGGCGTGGTGAGGGAAGAACTATACTGACGTGAGGTCTGCAACATGACAAGGAACGAGAATTCAGAAAGCGGACGTGATTAGTTTGATACTTAACTTTAATCCATTAATGATGAACGTCGCACTTGACGGTACATGATTCACAATATTATCTGCCCAGAATACGTTCTTGAAGTAATTATACAAACTGAATATGGCGCCTTGCTAGGTCGTAGCAAATGGCGTAGTTGAAGGCTATACTAAACTCATTTCTGCAAATGAGAGCGTATGTAGACAGTGAACCATCGCTAGCAAAGTCGGCTTTGCAACTGGGGCGAGCGCTAGGAAGTCTCTCTAGACTAGACCTAGCGTGTGGCGGCGCTCGGTCTGCAATCACTGATAGTGGCGACACGCGGGTCCGACCTATACTAGCGGACCGCGGCCGATTTAAAGGCTACCACCTAGCAAGTGTGGTGTCTGGCGGTGACACCACAATCTGTCCCCTAGAAATTAGAACCAACCTAAGGACATCACACACATCCATGCCCGAGGCAGGATTCGAACCTGCGACCGTACCAGTCACGCGGTTCCGGACCGAGGCGCCTAGAACCGCTCGGCCACCGCGGCCGGCTATTGTTTTTATAAAACATTTTCATGGCTAACGCACGCTGCTGTCCGTTCCACTGATCCATGATTACTGAAATGACGGACTGTTTACTCGCTAACTGCCACGAACGCCCAGTGTTTCCCATGGCTGCCACTACTCATTTCGAATCCTGTCTTGGGCATAGCTGTGTGTGATGTCCTTAGGTTAGTTAGGTTTAAGTAGTTCTAAGTTCTAGGGGACTGATGACCATAGATGTTAAGTTCCATAGTGCTCAGAGGCCTTTGAACCATTTTTGAACTACTCATTTCAAACATTCCCGTTATTCTGTGTCACCCAGTATTTTGGGGGGATGGGCAGAATAGGCTGTGACCCCACCCCCCACCCCCGCTCCCAATTGATTACTATATTCAATGAACTGTGGATGAAGCCCGACCAACAGGCATTACATGCATTGATCAAAAATGGAAGTGCACTGAGAATGGCTAGTTTCTAGCTGAAATCTAGATCTGCCAATAAAATTCAAACGGACGACTGGTAGCTGAAATCTATTATTTACAAGTAATTAGGATTTGTGTTCGTCCAGTAACGGTAGTTCCGTTTATTCACCTAATCTGTGAGACGAAAATGTGCCTCATCTGACATCCACAACTTGTTTAGAAATTCATCGTCACTGTTTATTTTGGTTACCATTTGTTGTCAGAATCCTAATCGTAAACGGTAATCGTTGCACCATCTGTAGTTGGTACGGATGAAATTTTAACTCAAGATGATGAATTCTGCGAACACTCTTACGGGGCATTCCAAACACTGCTGCTTGCTTACGAACTGAACTGAACTGGGCTGCGTAAGACAGACTCGCGTAGAACATCAATGTTCGCTGGAAAAATCACTTCTTGGTCGTCCTGTTGGTTTTTTCTTGAGGGCAGATCCAGTCTCTTCAAAGTTACTAATCCAACATTTTATCGCGTGTTTCGACGCAACAGCATCATGACGTCCTAAATTATAAAAACGTCGAACCCCTCTGCGCCGCTACCAAACGGTCATTATTTTTATAAAACATTTTTATGGCTAACGCACGCTTTGTCCGTTCCACTGATCCATGATTACTGAAATGACGGACTGTTTACTCGCTAACTGTCACGAACGCCCAGTGTTGCCCATGGCTGCTACTACTCATATCAGACATTCCCGTTATTCTGTGTCACCCTGTCTTTTGGGGGAATGGGGAGAATAGACTGTGACAACCCCCCCCCCCTCCCCAATCCGCCGCGCCTGCGTTAAACTGTAATCTTACTTTCTTCCAATTAAAAGACAATTGGACTGGAAACTTTATAAGGCACACAACTCGTTTCAGAAACTGGCGGGGCGCTGTTCGCAGAGGCGAGTCGTGGGTCTTGGCAATACGGTCCCGCGACTCCCAGGGGAGAGGGCAGTAAAGGCAGGAACGCTGGGGAGATGCGGTGGCCTCCTACGGCAGAAAACCTTTTATTCAGCTGCAAGCGGCGCCTCGACGCCAGCGAGAATGGCGGTCCGTGCAGACAACGCGGCACTGCCAGTGGGGAGGCGGAATAAAACACACCGGCCACACGGCGCCACCGCCTCCTCGGCGACACACTCGCTTGACAGGAATAGCCATACGAGGGGTTTATACACTACTGGCCGTTAAAATTGTCACACCAAGAAGAAATCCAGATGTTAAACGGGTATTCATTGGACAAATATATTACACTAGAACTGAGATGTCATTACATTTTCACGAAATTTGGGTGCATAGATCCTGAGAAATCAGTACCCAGAACAACCACCTCTGGCCGTAATAACGGCCTTGATACGCCTGGGCATTGAGTGAAACGGAGCTTGGATGGCGTCTACAGGTACAGCTGCCCATGCAGCTTCAACACCATACCACAATTCATCAAGAGTAGTGACTGGCGTATTGTGACGAGCCAGTTGGTCGGCCACCATTCACCAGACGTTTTCAATTGGTGAGAGATCTGGATAATGTGCTGGCCAGGGCAGCAGTCCAACATTTCCTGTATCCAGAAAGGCCCGTACAGGACCTGCAACATGCGGTCGTGCATTATCCTGCTGAAATGTAGGGTTTCGCAGGGATCGAATGACGGGTAGACCCACGGGTCGTAATACATCTGAAATGTAACGTCCACTGTACAAAGTGCCGTCAATGCGAACATGAGGTGACCGAGATGTGTAACCAATGGCACCCCATACCATCACGCCGAAATCATGACGAATACACGCTTCCAATGTGCGTTCACTGCGATGTCGCCAAACACGGATGCGACCATCATGATGCTGTAAACAGAACCTGGATCCATCGGAAACAATGACGTTTTGCCATTCCTGCACCCACGTTCGTCGTTGAGTGCACCATCGCAGGCGCTCCTGTCTGCGATGCAGCGTCAAGGGTAACCGCAGCCATGGTCTCCCAGTTGATAGTCCGTGCTGCTGCAAACGTCGTCGAACTGTTCGTGCAGATGGTTGTTGTCTTGCAAACATCCCCATCTGTTGACTCAGGGATCGAGACGTGGTTGCACGATCCGTTACAGCCATGCGGATAAGATGCCTGTCATCTCGACTGATAGTGATACGAGGCCGTTGGGATCCAGCACGGCGTTCCGTATTACTCTCCTGAACCCACTGATTCCACATTCTGCTAACAGTCATTGGATCTCGGCCTACGCGAGCAGCAATGTCGCGATACGATAAACCGCAATCGCGATAGGCTACAATCCGACCTTTATCAAAGTCGGAAACATGATGGTATGGTTTTCTCCTCCTTACACGAGGCATCACAACGTTTCACCAGGCAACGCCGGGCAACTGCTGTTTGTGTATGAGAAATCGGTTGCAAACTTTCCTCGCGTCAGCACGCTGTAGGTGTCGCCACCGGCGCCATCCTTGTGTGAATGCTCTGTGTGGTGTCACCGCCAGACACCACACTTGCTAGGTGGTAACCTTTAAATCGGCCGCGGTCCGTTAGTATACGTCGGACCCGCGTGTCGCCACTGTCAGTGATTGCAGACCGAGCGCCGCCACACGGCAGGTCTAGAGACACTTCCTAGCACTCGCCCCAGTTGTACAGCCGACTTTGCTAGCGATGCTACACTGACAAATACGCTCTCATTTGCCGAGACGATAGTTAGCATAGCCTTCAGCTACGTCATTTGCTACGACCTAACAAGGCGCCATTACCGGTTTACATTGAGATTGTTGTTAATGTACCGTCATGAGCGATGTACAATAATTATGGATTAAAGTTAAGTATTCCCGCAGCAACGTACCTTATTGGCTATATTAATTACATTGTCCCGTTCCAGAACTCACGCCAGTCTGCGTGAGCTTAAACGCGTGCCTTTCGGCTTCCTCCAAACCCCGTGAATTGGCTCCTGCCAATTCACAACACTCTGGAAAGCTAATCATTTGGATATCGCAGCATCTTCTTCCTGTTGGTTAAATTTCGCATTTGTACCACGTCATCTTCGTGGTGTAGCAATTTTAATGGCCAGTAGTGTAGAATATAAGTCATGTGGTAAGAATACGCTACCGTCGCAAGTAAACATGGTGAACAGTGAGATCAGACGACATACCACACAGCCGTGACACGGAAATGAAAACAACAAATAAACGGTTGTGAGATGTGAACTACGTTACAACATAGGAATTCAAGGGTCAAGACTTCCAAGACGGAACGCAACTTCAAAAACGTTATAAAGGTATGTCGTCACACAGAACTGAGAAAGTGATTGTGAAACTGTTGCGTTCATTTGTAGCAGCTTATGTGAAAAACTACTATGTTTTCATCATGTACTTGGGAGTGATCACATTCATACAAACACGTACATCAGGCAAGGAGGCATATCTCTCTCACTATCCAGACGTAGAAATTAGGTGCTAGATAAGAGATTCCTGTCATATGACACACGTACTGTCGTGTTTTCCGGTGGAGGATTCGGTTGTCGCCTTGTCATCAAACGTTTGAGGTTCCCATTTGAAAGCCACTTCCTTTCGGCTGCTAGTAGAGTAGTTGCAGCCCAATCAATTTTCATTGCAGGTCCCTTTCTTACGCTTCGCTACAGCAAATGGACTTAACACCACGACACAGACACAAATTTGAACGCAGCGAACAGACTTCTCGATGACCGGACGGACAGTTAATAATTACGTGAAAAAAAAAGTGGCGCGAGGGAGATATGAACACGCATCTCCCGCTTTGCAGTCCCACATCGCGAGCAAAATAACTGATGGTGGTCGAAGTAGAGAGGATATAAAATGTAGACTGGCAATGGCAAGGAATGCGTTTCTGAATAAGAGAAATTTGTTAACATCGAGTATAGATTTAAGTGCCAGGAAGTCGTTTCTGAAATTATTTGTATGGAGTGTAGCCATGTATGGAAGTGAAACGTGGACGATAAATAGTTTGGACAAGAAGAGAATAGAAGCGTTCGAAATGTGGTGCTACAGAAGAATGCTGAAGGTTAGATGGGTAGATCACATAACTAATGAGGAGGTACTGAATAAAATTGGAGAGAAGAGAAATTTGTGGCACAACTTGACTAGAAGAAGGGATCGGTTGGTAGGGCATATTCTGAGGCATCAAGGGATCACCAATTTAGTGATGGAGGGCAGCATGGAGGGTAAAAATCATAGAGAGAGACCAAGAGATGAATACACTAAATAGATTCAGAAGGATGTAGGTTGCAGTAGGTACTGGGAGATGAAGAAGCTTGCACAGGATAGAGTAGCATGGAGAGCTGCATCAGACCAGTCTCTGGACTGAAGACCACAACAACAACAACAACAACAACAACAACGTCGTGCCCACTTAACCACGACGTCATGGCTCTCAATTCCCTCGATGCTGCACATTTTGATCTCGGACAGTTCACTGGTTTTATTTTTTTTTTTTTTTCACAGTTCAGTACACCTTCTTGTTTTCATGCTCGATCTTTGTTCAGTTTTTGACAGGCTATCTTACCACTAAATCTGAGGGGGTGCGATCGGGAGATTTCCTTGTGATAAATGAAAAGCACCAGTTTGCTTTTGTTCTACAATATTACTTTTATTGTTAACCGGTTATCGGCTTGCAAGGCCATCTTCAGACATTTACTGAGTATTATCACCGAAGAAGTTACAATGTTAGCAAACAACATTGGAAGAGAAGCAACGCATCTAGGCTGAAGTAGAAACATACAGTAAGTAACATCTTTGCAATGAAAAAGTAAAAACTGGACAGTACATAAATAACAATGGAGTAGACAAGATAACGTTTAGCACAAAATAGGAATAGCATGCCTACATAATAGTTTCTTTTAATAAACAAAACTAAAAAAATAAAATAAAATTAGTACTAGACAAAGCTGCATCAGGAGGTATGAACCATGGATAGTTATACACAACCAATTAAAAGAAGAGACAGTTATCAATGTAAATACAGAATACATAAGGATCTTAAGCAGTACTAATAAGATAAACAGAAATAGGTAAGTTCAGGAAAATGGAGGTTTTTGAGGGAACCTACAGTTTGAGAGTGTGGTGGTACTGCATTTGAAAATTAACATTATAATCAAAGCAGTGGCTGGGTAACAGTTTTCATTAAATAAATGAGCAAAGTAAAATATGAACAGTATTTGGTGAGACGACTACAAGGGGTGTTAACATGGACAGTAACACAAGTACCAGTTAAAAGAAAGCCTCAACTACTGAAACTAAAGTCTATGTGGAATACCATGACAACTTCATCAAAACAAAACAACTTAATGAATAGAGGAAAATGGGAATTGTAGGAAGAGAGAGTGTGGGAAGTAATGAACAACAAAGATGATTATATGAAGTTTAGGAGAGGCGAAGTGTTGAGCTGTGTCTTGTCATTCAGGATGAGATCTGGACTGTGAGCAAGATGTTTGTTAATTTCCAGGGCTTCCAGCAGGCTGAGTTTCTGGCCTTTGTTTGCTAAGTGAAGTTCAAAAAATGGTTCAAATGGCTCTGAGCACTATGGGACTTAACATCTATGGTCATCAGTCCCCTAGAACTTAGAACAACTTAAACCTAACTAACCTAAGGACAGCACACAACACCCAGCCATCACGAGGCAGAGAAAATCCCTGACCCCGCCGGGAATCGAACCCGGGAACCCGGGCGTGGGAAGCGAGAGAGCTACCGCACGACCACGAGATGCGGGCGCTAAGTGAAGTACATGGGACACTGGCTGGTAGTTGTGACCCTCACTCAGTACATACTCAGCAAATGCGGAGTCAGAATTCTGCAACCTCCGTCTGCGTTCATGTTCAGCCAGCCTAGCTGATATGTCTCTGCCTGACTGACCAACGTAAATTTTGTCACAATCAGAACAGGTGATTTTGTATACCCCACTGTTGGCGAATAACTGGATTGTGTCTTTGCTATTAAAAACACACTGGGCTGTCGTGTTCCTGACATAGTAGGAAAGACTATACTTGCAGGATTTCACTGCTTTGGCTACAATCTGTGATACCTGACCTAGAAATTGTAGTGTACACCATTTCTTTCAGACAGTGGATGGGGAAGCAGGTGGGGCATAGAGGAGGGGTATAATTTTCCGTTTTTGTTTCCTTGTTGCCACTACCTCCGACGCGCTCAAGATGTTCACGACTAATCTGGTAAAGGGATAATATCGTGTCTTTCTCTGGCTTATAGGAGTTACCTCCGCCGTTATTCACATTTTCTGAGAGACGCGCCGAGGTTTTGGGGCGGCGTTGTATACAGTGTCCCGGCGCCTCCCTGGGGCGTGTTGTCAAGTCGCCGACACCGTTCGCCTGGGGGCTCCCTTGCAGTTCGGCGCCGGCAAGTTGGTGAGCAAACTTTTCTCATTTGCAACTGATGGCATAAAATTCGTCTCCGAGGCTGTGTCTCGCCGCCCGCCATCTTTCTGGTGCTCACACGCCCGCCCACCTCCCCCCGTACATCGTTCAATCTCCGCTCTTATTGGAGTTTCCAGTACGGCTGTGGACTCTCGTCTCAGCCCTTCGTGCCCCGCGCCCAATCTGATGTGCGTGCGCATCGCACCGCGCTCCAGGAAATATGGTTTTTCTTTTCTCATTTCTGAAGTCAATCAAGTCTGTATGACTAAGCAACACGAAGCTGGTTCTGCACCACGGAAGACACGTGGCAGCACCAGCTACAACAAGAGTGGTATCGGAAGAGTATTTTAGGACTATGAGACGCACTATTTCCTTCAAAAACTTGCCTCCAAAATGAAGGCACGTCTTCTACTCGACATTATCATAAAAATGTCCAATGTTTGATTTAAAATTCCCGCCAGTCTTAAAAATTGCCATGTATTCGATGCCGCGCGAAAGCTACACTACTGGCCATTAAAACTGCTACACCACGAGGATTCCGTGCGACAGACGCGAAATTTAAGCGACAGGAAGAAGATGCTGTGATATGCAAATGATTAGCTTTTCATAGCATTCACACAAGGTTGGCGCCGGTGGCGACACCTACAACATGCTGACATGAGGAATGTTTCCAACCGATTTCTCACGCACAAACAGCAGTTGACCGGCGTTGCATGGTGAAACGTTGTTGTGGTGCCTCGTGTAAGGAAGAGAAATGCATACCATCACGTTTCCGACTTTGATAAAGGTCGGATTGTAGCCTATCGCGATTGCGGTTTATCGTATCGCGACATTGCTGCTCGCGTTGGTCGAGATCCAATGACTCTTAGGAGAATATGGAATAGGTGGGTTCAGGAGGGTAATACGGAACGCCGTGCTGGATCCCAACGGCCTCGTATCACTAGCAGTCGAGATGACAGGCTTCTTATCCGCATGGCTGTAACGGATCGTGCAGCCACGTCTCGATCGCCGAGTCAACAGATGGGTACGTTTGCAAGACAACAACCATCTGCACGAACAGTTCGACGACGTTTGCAGCAGCTTGGACTATCAGCTCGGAGACTGTGGCTGCGGTTAGCCTTGACGCTGCATCACAGACAGCAGCGCCTGCGATGGTGTACTCGCCGGCGAACCTGGGTGCACGAATGACAAAACGTCACTTTTTCGGATGAATCCAGGATCTGTTTACAGCATCATGATGGTCGCATCCGTGTTTGGCGACATCGCGGTGAATGCACATTGGAGACGTGTATTCGTCATCGCCATACAGGCGTATCACCCGGCGTCATGGTATGGGGTGCCATTGGTTACACGTCTCAGTCACCTCTTGTTCGCATTGACGGCACTTTGAACAGTGGACGTTACATTTCAGATGTGTTACGACCCGTGGCTCTACCCGTCATTCGATCCCTGCGAAACCCTACATTTCAGCAGGATAATGCACGACCGCATGGTGTAGGTCCTGTACGGGCCTTTCTGGATACAGAAAATGTTGGACTGCTGCCCTGGCCAGCACATTCTCCAGATCTCTCACCAAGTGAAAACGTCTGGTCAATGGTGGCCGAGCAACTGGCTCGTCACAATACGCCAGTCACTACTCTTGATGTGAACTGTGGTATCGTGTTGAAGCTGCATGGGCAGCTGTACCTGTACACGCCATCCAAGCTCTGTTTGATTATAAGCCCAGGTTTATCAAGGCCGTTATTACGGCCAGAGGTGGTTGTTCTGGGTACTGATTTCTCAGGATCTATGCATCCAAATTGCGTGCAAATGCAATCACATGTCAGTTCTAGTATAATATCTTTGTCCAATGAATCCCCGGTTATTATCTGCATTTCTTCCTGGTGTAGCAATTTTAATGGCCAGTAGTGTATTTCTATCTGGCAACATTGGATTCAACTGGCAGCAGCAATGCACCGATGCGACGAACATGAGTTGCTGTGAAGCATCGTTGCAATCTACGGTGGCAGTGAAATTAAATTGAAAGAGATTTGTGTTATCGGTAACAGTTCAATATTTTTGTTAGCAGCTAGCTTCTGAAACGTCCCCTTAGAAAAATTAGTGAATTACTGTGCTGGTAAACCCCTTACGTTATTTGATTTTCAAACAGCTGACCAAAACTGAACGTACTCAGACATTTCTCTCTTTACTTATTCCGATCATCACTAAACTGACACACAATATTTTTAGCGCATCGCAATCTGACTTTCAATAATCCTACAAAAGAAGGGCCCTGACTAAAAATAACCTACACCTTTCATGAATCACTTGCAAAAATCTTCGTTACTCGAACTACTGCAATACAGCGAAGGCCAATACTGCCAGCTAATTAAAAGATTCTTACTACTGAAGCACTAACTACTGATTGGCACAGTTAGCAAATGAAAGATATTGATACAGAACAAACAATGTATTTACCTTATTAGCGTTCAAAAGTCATAACATATAAACTTTCAGGAAACATTTCTCACACAGAAAGAAAGAAAATATGTTATGTAGACATGTGTCCGGAAACGCTTAATTTCCATGTTAGAGCTCATTTTATTACTTCTCTTCAAATCACATTAATCATGGAATGGAAACACACAGCAACAGAACATACCAGCGTGACTTCAAACACTTTGTTACAGGAAATGTTCAAAATGTCCTCCGTTAGCGAGGATACATGCATCCACCCTCCGTCACATGAAATCCCTGATGCGCTGATGCAGCCCTGGAGAATGGCGTATTGTATCACAGCCGTCCACAATACGAGCACGAAGAGTCTGTACATTTGGTACCGGGGTTGCGTAGACAAGAGCTTTCAAATGCCCCCATAAATGAAAGTCAAGAGGGTTGAGGTCAGGAGAGCGTGGAGGCCATGGAATTGGTCCGCCTCTACCAATCCATCGGTCACCGAATCTGTTGTTGAGCAGCGTACGAACACTTCGACTGAAATGTGCAGGAGCTTCATCGTGCATGAACCACATGTTGTGTCGTACTTGTAAAGGCACATGTTCTAGCAGCACAGGTAGAGTATCCCGTATGAAATCATGATAACGTGCTCCATTGAGCGTAGGTGGAAGAACATGCCAACAATGCCTGCCCAAACGTTCACAGAAAATCTGTGTTGATGACGTGATTGCACAATTGCGTGCGGATTCTCGTCAGCCCACACATGTTGATTGCGAAAATTTACAATTCGATCACGTTGGAACAAAGCCTCATCCGTAAAGAGAACATTTGCACTGAAATGAGGATTGACACATTGTTGGATGAACCATTCGCAGAAGTGTACCCGTGGAGGCCAATCAGCTGCTGATAGTGCCTGCACACGCTGTACATGGTACGGATACAACCGGTTCTCCCGTAGCACTCTCCATACAGTGATGTGGTCAACGTTACCTTGTACAGCAGCAACTTCTCTGACGCTGACATAAGGGTTATCGTCAACGGCACGAAGAATTGCCTCGTCCATTGCAGGTGTCCTCGTCGTTCTAGGTCTTCCCCAGTCGCAAGTCATAGGCTGGAATGTTCCGTGCTCCCTAAGACGCAGATCAATTGCTTCGACCGTCTTCCTGTCGGGACACCTTCGTTCTGGAAATCTGTCTCGATACAAATGTACCGCGCCACGGCTATTGCCCCGTGCTAATCCATACATCAAACGGGCATCTGCCAACTCCGCATTTGTAAACATTCCACTGACTGCAAAACCACGTTCGTGATGAACACTAACCTGTTGATGCTACGTACTGATGTGCTTGATGCTGGTACTGTAGAGCAATGAGTCGCAAGTCAACACAAGCACCGAAGTCAATATTACCTTCCTTCAATTGGGCCAACTGGCGGTGAATCGAGGAAGTACAGTACATACTGACGAAACTAAAATGAGCTCTAACATGGAAATTAAGCGTTTCCGGACACATGTCCACATAACATCTTTTCTTTATTTGTGTGTGAGGAATGTTTCCTGAAAGTTTGGCCGTACCTTTTTGTAACACCCTATAAATATATATAAAATTTTGTGACATCCAACTAAACAAATTTCCTTTTTCTGACGGACACACGTCCAGATCGTCCGCTCAAAACTCTGGCATCTCTCTCCCCACATCCACCACTGCTGGCGGCTCACCTCCATCTGCACAACGCTATTCAAATTCAGCTGCCCAACGCTACACTAGCGAATATTCCAATACCAACCAACCACAGACTGCACACAGCAGTCAGCGATTTTCATGCAGAGCGCTACGTGGCGTTAACAACATAAAAACCTAAACAGCCTACTTACACTTAGTAAAAAAAAAAAGTTTTCATATGATGCGGACTATGAATTGAAAATAATAGCATACGCAGAATAACATGGAAACAGAGCAGCCGAGCGGCATTTTTGCCCATCAACAGAAAAAGAATTCGCGATTGGCGGGCTAGCAAAGAAGGACTGGAAAAAAATGAGGAAAACTAAGTGTGCTAATAGAGGATTGAATGCAAAATGATAAAAACTAGAGGGTGACGTATTCAGATGGACAAATGGATTGCAGGACACCCTCAAAATGGCACTGGAATTAAAACAAAAATGATTCAAATACACGCTCGTAAGCTAGCGGTACAGTGGAACTCAACAGACTTTAAGGATGCAGTTGGTTTTTGCTGCAGGTTTATGAAGCGTCATGGACGCAGCATGCGAACCAAAACCAAAATATCTCAGAAAAAGCCACACGAGTATGACGAGAAAATTTACCTTTCTTTCTATCGCCTTTATTATTCTACATCGAAAGTAAACCATTGTGGAAGTAAGCCAAATAGCGAATATGGACGAGATTCCTCTGGCTTGTGATGTGCCGAGCAACAGAACGGTTGCCATGAAAGGTGCTAAAAACGTAACTATAAAATCATGTGGGAAAAAACGCACAACAATGTCGTTCTTTCTGTTGTGCTGACGGTACTAAACTTAATATAGTGCTTATTTTCAAGCGCAGAATAATACGAAAACCTGAAATACCGCCAGGTGTTGTTGTTCACGTACATGACAAGGGTTGGATGGACGAGGCTGGTCTGAAATTATGGATTAACAGAGTGTGGGAGAGAAGGAAAGGCGCTTTATTGAAGAAGAGTTCTCTCCTTGGACCAGTTTAGCAGTCATTTGAAAAATTCTGTGAAAGAGAAATTGCGACAGGGATATACAGGGCTTGCTGTTATTCCGGGAGATTTATTCACAATTTCAACCTCTCGATGTCACGATAAAAAAAGTTTAAAGTGTATAAAACAAAGGAATGGAACAAGTGGATGATGGATGAAACTCAACACGAATTCACGCCAAAGGGAGCTTTAAAACGACCTACAGTTAAACAAATGTGTGAGTGGGGAAAACACATTGTAGTGGGCGTAAGTAACGCTCTCGATGGAAAAACCATCTTATATATGAAGAAGACGACGAAGAGGAACAAAAAGAAGAAGAAGAAAGTTCAGCTAATAATTTTCAGGGCTTTTAAAGGTCAGTTCTATTTTAGAAACTAAGAAATCTTTTTGGCGTGGTTTTGCTATTTAATAATAGAAACATACAGGCCGAATGATTTAGTAGGCGTGCAAGTTGTAACTACAACAACACAAACATCTCCCTCTTACATTTCTGGAGCCGGCACTTCAGTCTGGAACCGCGTGACCGCTACGGTCGCAGGTTCGAATCCTGCCTCGGGCATGGACGTGTGTGATGTCCTTAGGTTAGTTAGGTTTTAAGTAGTTCTAAGTTCTAGGGGACTGATGACCATAGATGTTAAGTCCCATAGTGCTCAGAGCCATTTGAACCATTTTTACATTTCTGGAGAATACGTACGTGCACTGGGCAGTAAAAAAAAAAAGTTTCAATCCGGTATCCCCCCCCTCTCAAACACAGATTCTTTACGAAACGAAACTCCTACGTACAAATCAGCTTCAAATGTAAGCGGGAAAAAAGTTTTGAAAATGTTTGAAATCAATATCAAACACAGGATGAGTACACTCTGGGTAATTTGAGCGCCACACAGCAGTGCTTGACGACCTCACTAGCCTTCGCACTAAGCTTCATATGGATGGCGGGCAATGAAAAACTCGTAAATCCATTTTGTTAAATTTTGCAGGAGAAGCAAAAACTATTTCTTAAAAAATGGTTCAAATGGCTCTGAGCACTATGGGTCTTAACATCTGAGGTCATCAGTCCCCTAGAACTGAGAACTACTTAAACCTAACTAACCTAAGCACATCACATACACCCATGCCCGAGGCAGGATTCGAACCTGCGACCGTAGCAGTCACGCGGTTCCGGACTGACGTGCCTAGAACCGCACGGCCACCACGGCCGGCATTTCTTAAAAGATAATACAAAGTGATAAAGACACTTGCTACCTGTGTAACTTTATAGCAGAAGCCTAATTATTGACAGACTAGAGAAATCCATGCACTTTCAAATCTCTCTTTGATAATGCAATCACTGGTTTCCGAAATTACGAGGTTTTCACAGACAGGTGGGGTTACGAAGTTTGCATTGCCTACAGCGATATATGTATGAGCTGTTTTCAACACCACTGCTCTGTGGCTGGTTCCTGTACTTCTTACGATATTCTGATGATGATGTATGCGAACGCGTCGTCAGCAAATTAAACTGCAGCTAAGACTTTGCAGACTTTACTAACTGCCAATTCTGCATGGTCGAATACCTCATAGGCGGAAGGGTTTAACTATGAAGTGGTAGTTTTACACTCGGATACGAAAGGCGCATGCACCTTGAGTAGTCCATTTTGACCAGAAGGTCGCTCATGTGACACGCGTCTCACAGACGAACTGCATACGCGCCATTTTTGCAGGCGCCAAAAGCTCGCCCCTCTCCCTAGCCGCCGAGGCCTCTCCCGTACCGTATGTGAGCTTCTGATCAGCAGAGATTGGTAAGGGCAAGATTCTATACATCGGCATGTGTACCCTTATGTTATGTTAACCGGGGGCCTAGAAACGACGGAGAGGCTCCGTCCCCGCCGCAGCCACAGTGGTCTGCAACCCCACGACGACTAGCGCAGTCCACTTCAACCCACCGCCGCCCCACACCGAACCCAGGGTTATTGTGCGGTTCGGCTCCCGGTGGACCCCCCCCCCCCCCCAGGGAACGTCTCACACGTCTCACATCAGGCGAGTGTAACCCCTATGTCTGAGTGGTAGATTAATGGTGGTGTGTACGCGTACGTGGAGATTTTGTTTGCGCAGTAATCGCAGACACATTGTAGCTGAGGCGGAATAAGGGGAACCAGCCCGCATTCGCCGAGGCAGATGGAAAACCGCCTAAAAACCAACCACAGACTGGACCTCGACACAAGTCCGCCGGGCGGATTCGTGCCGGGGACCAGGCGCTCCTTCCCAGTCCGGAAAGCCGTGCGTTAGACCGCTCGGCTAACCGGGCGGGCATGTGTACCCTTACATTGCATAATGTACCAGTCTAGAATGGTTTTAGATGTATTCCGCTCTCTCTTTTCGCATGACGAGGGCGACTAAGGCCGGTGTTACATTACCATATTTCTTTGTCAAAGAAATTTGATAGTGTAATAGGGAACTCTGTCAAGTCTCGCCTTTCGTCAAAGAAATAAGATCAAATCTAGAGTCGTGCCGTTGCCTTGATCATAAAAATCGTTCGTCTTCTGTTCACTGCAATGTGAAACGTAACCGCTTGGAGCGCTGGCATCGCTACAGCTATTTGATGTCTCTGTTGCGTGTTTGTAATTGGCTTTAAAGTCGGTGTGTTCCTTGGACTCTTTTTAATAACAGGGCGTATACGCGGAAACGGAAAAAAAAATTCCGGATTTTCCCGTATTTCCTGGTTACAAATACACTTTCTCCCGGGAGAAAATACACTTTTTCCGTGTTAAGTGACTGTATACTTTCCCTCGGAACTGTAAAACGTATCAATCCTTTGAATTTTTATGGTTTTATACACCGGCGTAGAATTTTCCGGCACTTTAGAAGACGAAACTCAGGGGAAAAAAAGAACACGTTTTGGAAAGATCTTCGTTGTGCAGCAAGATGTCCTCTGCATATTTTCGTATTACGAAAGTATAAATTCGAATTCCGCCAAACACCGCATGTTACTTTCCGAAGCACTGAAATCAAGGTTGCGAAGCGCTTTTGTAAGCCAGTCATAGCTTAAGTCACGTGATCTCGCCAGCCGACGACAGCGGATATTCAGAGCATAGGACACGTGATGTAGTCAGCCAACATCAACATCACTATTAAGTAGCCTGAACACACAAACAGGAAAAGTTAATGGTTTAAATTAATATACATCGCGTTGCTACAAGAAAAGCAAAGCTTTCACATATAATACTGTTCTCGAAGATAAATAAGCTGCACGAGAGCCTAAGCTTTCACATGTAATGTTGATCTTTTTTGCGCGTGTTACTCTTTTAAGATATATCACACACATGTGCCAATAAAATTTTTAATAACGACATAAATGTCTGATCTTCTGTGCTCGAAATTCTTCTAACTGACTCGTCACCAAAGAGTTTATTTTTAAATGAGAGTCAAATTCTCTGTCATCGTACATTCTCGCAAATAGTTCATCTTACGTAAAAGGAAATTTACTTTGAATGTAACGCTTTTCAAAGCAGCATTCTCAATATTTTCCTGCGACCTGTTAGAAATAGGTTCGTTTCACCAGTTGCCAGAGAGCGCCAGATAATAGGCGCCACCGCGCTTGTGCAGCTACGATGGAATATCCTTTGTTATAGTATCGGTTCTTACCAGCCAAAATTACAAAAATTTAACAGAAAACTAAAACAATGAATAATTCCCGGAATTCTAAAATCATCCCGGGTTTTTCCCGGACCTCCCGGTTGGGTACTGAATAACGGTTGGTTGGTTGGTTGTTTGGGGAAGGAGACCAGACAGCGTGGTCATCGGTCTCATCGAATTAGGGAAGGATGGGGAAGGAAGTCGGCCGTGCCCTTTCAGAGGAACCATCCCGGCATTTACCTGGAGTGATTTAGGGAAATCACGGAAAACCTAAATCAGGATGGCCGGACGCGGGATTGAACCGTCGTCCTCCCGAATGCGAGTCCAGTGTCTAACCACTGCGCCACCTCGCTCGGTCACTGAATAACCTTTCTTCGAATGGGGTGGCGGGTGAACAAGTAGCAAAACGCATTAAATTAATTGTGTGGTGATGAGCAGGTAGAATATGCTGCAAGCGACTTCATATCCACAATCACAGCTACAGCCGTCCATTCCTACATATGCAAACATCCAGGCAGCTTTTCAGCAAGGCGGAATAGAGGTGGTGGTCACACACTAAAATAAATTTTTTCTTGGCTTTCGATTCTACTTTGCCTATTTTTTAACCCTGGGTGCCACAAGTTAAAAAGCGCTTTATCTGTTTCGTACTTTTTATTAATTTTGTAATTGTTGGAGCACTAGTCTATTACTTAAAATACTCAAAAACAAAAATAGTTGTTATTGCCAACATAGCGTACTCAATATTCACTTACCTTCACATTTCCCCCCTTCGGTGCTTTATGCATCGCTTCACACGTTTCTGGAATTACTTTGGTTAATGTGCAATGCGATATTCGAGTGCTGTGTTGCAAACTAGAGTAGCTCTCTCCTGTATCAAGAAATTGCAATTTCACAGTGAGCTTGTCTTCTGCACATATATCATTTCTCAAATGAGTATTCTGTTTTGTAATATAAGAAGCCACTTTACGGAGCAAATACGGAGACGCACTCTCATCCACTTGCAGCTCTCGTAATAAATTTTGATAAGTGCTTTTATTATCTCGACGTAATACCCATGCCATCACCCAAGTATGTTTTCTTTTTTTTCCACCGCTTTCCTTCGAAATGCACGAACAATACAACTGTGGTACAGTCAACTGCAGCGCATAACAAGTTGTTGCTGCCCGCCGTCTTCAAATTTGACGAAATATATGACGACGTGTAATACCCCTTTTAGTTCCACGTCACACATCTTTGTTAAAGAAATATTGTTGTTGTTGATGTCTTCAGTCCTGAGACTGGTTTGATGCAGCTCTCCGTGCTACTCTATCCTGTGCAAGCTTCTTCATCTCCCAGTACTTACTGCTACCTACGTTCTTCTGAATCTGCTTAGTGTATTCATCTCTTGGTCTCCCTCTACGATTTCTACCCTCCACGCTGCCCTCCAATACTAAATTGGTGATCCCTTGATGCCTCAGAACATGTCCTACCAACCGATCCCTTCTTCTAGACAAGTTGTGCCACAAACTCCTCTGCTCCCCAATTCTATTCAATACCTCCTCATTAGTTATGTGATCTACCCATCTAATCTTCAGAATTCTTCTGTAGCACCACATTTCGAAAGCTTCTATTCTCTTCTTGTCCAAACTATTTATCGTCCACGTTTCACTTCCATACACGGCTACATTCCATACAAACATTTTCAGAAACGACTTCCTGACACTTAAATCTATACTCGATGTTAACAAATTTCTCTTCTTCAGAAACACTTTACAGGGTTATTACAAATGATTGAAGCGATTTCACAGCTCTACAATAACTTTATTATTTGAGATATTTTCACAATGCTTTGCACGCACATACAAAAACTCAAAAAGTTTTTTTAGGCATTCACAAATGTTCGATATGTGCCCCTTTAGTGATTCGGCAGACATCAAGCCGATAATCAAGTTCCTCCCACACTCGGCGCAGCATGTCCCCATCAATGAGTTCGAAAGCATCGTTGATGCGAGCTCGCAGTTCTGGCACGTTTCTTGGTAGAGGAGGTTTAAACACTGAATCTTTCACATAACCGCACGGAAAGAAATCTCATGGGGTTAAGTCGGGAGAGCGTGGTGGCCATGACATGAATTGCTGATCATGATCTCCACCACGACCGATCCATCGGTTTTCCAATCTTCTGTTTAAGAAATGCCGAACATCATGATGGAAGTGCGGTGGAGCACCATCTTGTTGAAAGATGAAGTCGGCGCTGTCGGTCTCCAGTTGTGGCATGAGCCACGCGTGAAACTTGCCCGCACGCGTTCCAACCGTTTCTTCGCTCACTGCAGGCCGACCCGTTGATTTCCCCTTACAGCGGCATCCAGAAGCTTTAAACTGCGCATACCATCGCCGAATGGAGTTAGCAATTGGTGGATCTTTGTTGAACTTCGTCCTGAAGTGTCGTTGCACTGTTATGACTGACTGATGTGAGTGCATTTCAAGCACGACATACGCTTTCTCGGCTCCTGTCGCCATTTTGTCTCACTGCGCTCTGGAGCGCTCTGACGACAGAAACCTGAAGTGCGGCTTCAGCCGAACAAAACTTTATGAGTTTTTCTACGTATCTGTAGTGTGTCGTGACCATATGTCAATGAATGGAGCTACAGTGAATTTATGAAATCGCTTCAATCATTTGTAATGGCCCTGTACTTGTCATTGCCAGTCTATATTTTATATCCTCTCTACTTCGACCATCACCAGTTATTTTGTTCCCCAAATAGCAAAACTCCTTTACTACTTTAAGTGTCTCATTTCCTAATCTAATACCCTCAGCATCACCCGATTTAATTCGACTATATTCTATTACCGTCGTTTTGCTATTGTTGATGTTCATCTTATATCCTCTTTTCAAGGCACTGTCCATTCCGTTCAACTGCTCTTCCAAGTCCTTTGCTGTCTCTGACAGAATTACAGTGTCATCGGCACATGATAGTGTAACACCAGCCTAAGCGTCGCGTCGACTGTATTACAGGCTGTTAATCTCAGCAGAGCCGCGGCGAACCTGTGACTGCCGCAGAGACGACCAGAGCCAAGGCACGGTAGCCTCAGGTGTCCTCAGCGGGATGGATACCCTGAGAGTCGAGAGGACCGGACAAGGACGCTCTTAGCTGTGAAGCACTTATCGAACCACTCCGACACAATTCGGGAGCGTGGAGTAGCGCACAGGTCTCCCGTGTACGAGAACAAAAGGAGGAACACGAGGCAGGGCTGGGCCCTCCTGTACTCCGCTCGTCGGGGGCGGACTGCACGCGAACCAGGTGCGGCCGCTTGTTTCATTAAAACTCGAACCATACCAGAATACCACCGCTCGAGTCGGCTGCGACCGCTGGCAAGAGATGTAAGATCACCGGAGGAAGTACACCACTGGCCATTAAAATTGCTACACCACGAAGATTACGTGCTGCAGAAGCGAAATTTAACCGACAGGAAGAAGATGCTGTGATATGTAAATGATTAGCTTTTCACAGCATTCACACAAGGTTGGCGCCGGTGGCGACACCTACAAGGTGCTGACATGACGAAAGTTTGCAACCGATTTCTCATACACAAACAGCATTTGACGGCGTTGCCTGGTGAAACATTGGTGTGATGCCTCGTGTAAGGAGGAGAAATGCGTACGTTTCCGACTTTGATACAGCTTGGATTATAGCCTATCGCGATTGCGGTTTATCGTATCGCGACATCGCTGCTCGCGTCGGTCGACATCCAATGACTGTTGGCAGAATATGGAATCGGTGGGTTCAGGAGGGTTATCGGAACGCCGTGCTGGATCCCAACGGCCTCATATCACTAGCAGTCGAGGTGACAGGCATCTTATCCGCATGGCTGTAACGGATCGTGCAGCCACGTCTCGATCCCTGTCAACAGATGGGTACGTTTGCAAGACAACAACCATCTGCACGAACAGTTCGACGATGTTGGCAGCAGCTTGGACTATCAGCTCGGAGACCGTGGCTGAGGTTAGCCTTGACGCTGCATCACAGACAGGAGCGCCTGCGTTCGTGTACTCAACGACGGAACTGGATGCACGAATGGCAAAACGTCATTTTTGCGGTTGAATCCAGGTTCTGTTTACAGCATCATGATGGTCGCATCCATGTTTGGCGACATCGCGCTGAACGCACATTGGAAGCGTGTATTCGTCATCGCCATACTGGCGTATCACCCGGTGTGATGGTATGGGGTGCCATTGGTTACACGTCTCGGTCACCTCTTGTTCGCACTGACGTCACTTTGAACAGTGGACGTTACATTTCACATGTGTTACGACCCGTGGCTCTACCCTTCATTCGATCCCTGCGAAACCCTACATTTCAGCAGGATAATGCACGACCACATGTTGCAGGTCCTGTACGGGACTTTCTGGATACAGAAAATGTTCGATTGCTGCCCTGGCCAGCACATTCTCCAGATCTCTCAACAACTGAAAACGTCTGGTCCATGGTGGCCGAGAAACTGGCTCATCACAATACGCCAGTCACTACTCTTGATGAACTGTGGTATTGTGTTGAAGCTGCATGGGCAGCTGTACCTATACACAAAAGTGACTCAATGCCCATGCGTATCAAGGTCGTTATTACGGCCAGAGGTGGTTGTTCTGGTTACTAATTTCTCAGGATCTATGCACCCAAATCGCGTGAAAATGTAATCATATGTCAGTTCTAGTATAATATATTTGTCCAATGAATACCCGTTTATCATCTGGATTTCTTCCTGGTGTAGCAATTTTAAAGGCCAGTAGTGTATTAGTTACCACTGTTCGTTGACACCCACCTGCTCAGGAAGAAATAATCGTCGTTATAAAATAAGAGAAATCAGAGCTCGCACGGGAAGATTTAAGAGTTTATTTTTCTCGCGCGCTGTTCAACTACTTAAAGCTAACTAACCTAAGGTCATCACACACATCCATGCCCGAGGCAGGATTCGAACCTGCGACCGCAGCGGTTCCAGATTGTAGCGCCTACAACCGCTCGGCCACTTCAGCCGCCTGCCTATCAACAGTACTGTGGGGAAGTGGGAGGGGGTGCTGCGGGGGATGTATGTGTGTTTGTGTGTGTAGAGAGTAGAGAGACGGCTTTTATCCACACTACAAGTACTCCCCCCCCCCCCCAAACTTCTCAAATTTACTTAGACATACCCATGATCTACATACACCGCCAGCAAACGATATTGCAGCACGTCACAAATTGTATGATTTACTAGCTTACCGTCGGCTGCTTCGCTCGCGTAGACTGTATTGCCTGCAGGGATATTTTTTGTTCTTATTTAATCGAAACTTTAAGGTTGTTCACAAACTGCTACATCTTCTAAGCTTTTCACGCTACTTAAGGCCATATAAGAGTGGTCTTTTCCGAATGTGCTTCAGACTAAAAAGCGATTCCGGTAGCTGGAGTCCAAAGTTTTTGTTAATCATGCGTTTTGCTTTCTTGTGGAGGTATTTCCATAGCAACTTTCATTCCCTAACAAACATTTGTTTATATCTAACGGAGAAGCGAAATACCAATTTTCATAAAAATTGCAATAACTTTCTCTCAGGGGTTAATTTCCAGAAACACTGAAACACGTATCTTTTTTATTTTTAACCGAGAATTCAAATATCAATTATGAGGCGTTGTCATGATGCACCATCAACTTTTATGCAATGTCCGGCCTCACTCGGTTCACCCTTTTCCTGAGCCTTTCAAGGACATGTTTCCGAAAGACTTAATTGCCAGTTTGTCCCGGAGCAACAAATTCTTTATGCATGATACCCCTACTGTCGGAAAAGAATATCAGCATTGTTTTGATCTTTTATTTGCAAATTCGGTATTTCTTCGGTCGAGGAGATATCCTAGTGTGCCACTCCTCACTCTGCCGCTATGTCTCAGTACTGTACTCGAACATCGAGGATTCGTCACCCGCGATCACACGTTTGAACCAGTCGTGGTTACTCGCATTCCTCTCATGAAGATCAACGCACACGTTTCTTCAACTGTCCTTCTACTCAGATGCGAGGTTCTTCGGGACAATTTTGGCACAAACGTCTCGTATGTGCAAATCTTCGGTTGAAATTTGATGTACAGCGAAAATGTTGAACACGTCTCCAATCACAGTGAAAGTGTTGAACATGTCTCCATCATCCTTATTGTTAAATGCCGGTCTGACCTCACAAGACGACGCACGTGTTCGAGATTTTCGTCAGTTTTCGAAGTTGAAGGTGTCGCTGAGTGAAATTCATCTTGAACGTGTTCTCGGACTTCCAAAAGCGATTTGTGACGTCGAAAAGGTAGTGTTCTGAGAGCCCTGTTCCAACTTTTCAAAAATGACACTCGCGGATTCACCAAGGTTAACACTAAACTGGATGGTCTAACGTTGCTCTACTTTCCGCTGTTCTATTTTCGTAACATACGACAAAAACACAACTTCACTGAGGGCGCTCTCAAAAATCATGTGACGTCTGTACCGAGATGCAACTGCGGACAGAGCATTGGGAAGGGATGAACACACCGGTCTACACAAGTAGAACACCAAAGCGCTGCCAGATTGCTGACAGTCTCATTACGTTTCTAACGCAACTGGTAGTCGAGGGCGTAGAATGCAAGTGCAGATCTCTTATGATACGAGCGGGTACACACACACACACACACACACACACACACACACACACACACACACACACAAAAATCACGAGCATTATTTTTAAAAGCTACATACCTTCAAAAATGAGATCGACAGGAAATGCAAAATGGCTAAGCAGGGATGGCTAGAGGACAAATGTAAGGATGTAGAGGCTTATCTCACTAGGGGTAAGATAGATACTGCCTACAGGAAAATTAAAGAGACCTTTGGAGATAAGAGAACCACTTGTATGAACATCAAGAGCTCAGATGGAAACCCAGTTCTAAGCAAAGAAGGGAAAGCAGAAAGGTGGAAGGAGTATATAGAGGGTCTATACAAGGGCGATGTACTTGAGGACAATATTATGGAAATGGAAGAGGATGTAGATGAAGATGAAATGGGAGATACGATACTGCGTGAAGAGTTTGACAAAGCACTGAAAGACCTGAGTCGAAACAAGGCCCCAGGAGTAGACAACATCCCATTGGAACTACTGACGGCCTTGGGAGAGCCAGTCCTGACAAAACTCTACCATCTGGTGAGCAAGATGTATGAAACAGGCGAAATACCCTCAGACTTCAAGAAGAATATAATAAATCCAACCCCAAACAAAGCAGGTGTTGACAGATGTGAAAATTACCGAACAATCAGTTTAATAAGCCACAGCTGCAAAATACTAACACGAATTCTTTACAGACGCATGGAAAAACTAGTAGAAGCCGACCTCGGGGAAGATCAGTTTGGATTCCGTAGAAATACTGGAACACGTGAGGCAATACTGACCCTAAGACTTATCTTAGAAGCTAGATTAAGGAAAGGCAAACCTACTTTTCTAGCATTTGTACGCTTAGAGAAAGCTTTTGACAATGTTGACTGGAATACTCTCTTTCAAATTCTAAAGGTGGCAGGGGTAAAATACAGCGAACGAAAGGCTATTTACAATTTGTACAGAAACCAGATGGCAGTTATAAGAGTCGAGGGACATGAAAGGGAAGCAGTGGTTGGGAAGGGAGTAAGACAGGGTTGTAGCCTCTGCCCGATGTTATTCAATCTGTATATTGAGCAAGCAGTAAAGGAAACAAAAGAAAAATTCGGAGTAGGTATTAAAATCCATGGAGAAGAAATAAAAACTTTGAGGTTCGCCGATGACATTGTAATTCTGTCAGAGACAGCAAACAGGGTGTATACGTGGACAAGGAAAAAAAATTCCCGGATTTTTCCCGGATTTCCCGGTTAAAAATACACAGTATATTTTCCCTTATCAATCCTTTGAATGGTTGTGGTTTTATACACGGGCGTACAATTTCCCGGTAGTTTAGAAAACGAAACTCAGGTAAAAAGACACGTTTTGGAAATATCTTTGATGTGCAGCAACTTGTACGCTGCGTATTTTCGTATTACGAAAGCATACATTGGAATTCCACCAAACACCGCATGTTACTTTCCAGATCATTGAAATCGTGATTTCGAAGCGCTTTTGTAAGTCGTTCGTAGCTCATGTCACGTGATCTCGCCAGCCGATGACAGCGGATATTCGGAGCATAGGACACGTGATGTAGTGAGCCAACAGCAACATCACTGTTAAGTAGCACGAACTCAGAAACAGGGAAAGTTAATAGTTTAATATACATAGTGTTGCTACACGAAACGCAAAGCTTTCACATATAATATTGGTCTCAAGCTGCAAGAGAAGCTAGGCTTTCGCATATACTGTTGATCTTTTTTACGCGTGTTACACCTTAAGATATATCACACAAATGTGCCAGTAAAATTTTTAATAATGACATAAATGTCTGATCTTCAGGGTTCGAAAGTCTTCTAAATGGCTCGTCATCAAAGAATTGATTTTTAATTGCGAGTCAAACGCTCTGTGATTTAATAAATTCCTGGTACATTCTTGCACATAACTCAACTTACGTAAAAGGATAGTTACTTTGAAAGTAACGCTTTTCAAACCAATATTTGCAATATTTTCGCGCGACCTGTTAGAAATAGGTTCGTTTCAGCAGTTGCCAGAGAGCGCAGATCACAGGCGACACCGCGCGCTTCCGCAGCTACAATGACGTAGGAAGCCCGTATTTACGTACGTGTAAAACATTGAAAGATCATACATTATATCATAAAAGAAACAAGACATCAGAGGATGCTGCAAGAGCATCGGAATTTCGTGAACCATATTAAAATGTGCACATTTAAAGTGCATACTTAAAGGGCACATTCGTATGTCCAGATACCCAATGAAGTAGACCTCGACCTGATATTAAGCTTTTAAGTGTGGTTTTTGGGATGTAAATTTTCTTGGAGCACCAGTACTGTATTATATCATGTTTGGTTCTTTATTATAGCATAATGCCGTACGTGCTAGGAAATGAAAACGTGCCCTTGAAATACAGCGAACAGTTGAAACTAGCCCTGTGGATTTAAACGTTTCGTTCCAAATACATTGACTGCCTCTGCCGAAAAGGTTAACAAAAGCCAAATTTCTTTAGCCAAACAGACAAAAATAAATTCATTGTTCCGCAAGGCGATTAATGCTTGACTGTCAGAAAGGCGGAAATAAAATAAAATCTGAAAGTAATGACATATTTCAGCCTTCCGTAAATATGTTTGTGTGTTTTAATTCACTTGATAGCTCGCGGCCACAGATATCCGTTTTGTTTTCATTTGACGTGAGAGTAAACGAAGGGGAAACAGCAAGATCACTAAATGTAAACACGGCTCACGTGGAGACTGCCCATTATAGCTCAGACTGCTCTGCGCATCAGCCCCGGATCTACGACATTTGCGAACCGGGTCAATACAAAAAAAAAATCTAATTTTCAAAATATGTTTACCTTGTAGCGCGCATCTTTCTGAAAAGTCTGAAACATAAAACATATATATTCGAGGAAATGTAAGACATATTATTTGGTCTTAAGTATGCCAAAGTGCAGTGCCACGCCTCTTCCTAAAGCATTTTTCTACCCCACGTCCAAACTATATTCAGGAGAGTGGACACTGAAATGCCCTGTGGTGCCTCTCCTGTTCCCAGTCGGCCGGTTTGACAGCCTACCCCTCTTTAAAAAAAATCTCGCAATTAATAGCGGATGGGATTCGAATGGTTCAAATGACTCTAAGCACTATGGGACTTAACATCTGAGGTCATCAGTCCCCTAGAACTTAGAACTACTTAAACCTAACTAACCTAAGGACTTCACACACATCCACGCCCGAGGCAGGATTCGAACCTGCGACCGTAGCAGTCGCTCGGTTCCGGACTGCGCGGATGGGATTACCTGTAATCGAGAGAGCAAGAACTCTTCAGAAAACCTGAACTCTTTATTGCCTATTAGTTAATAACTTGCTGTTTTGTGTGACATAAAATTAAATATAGGATATATATATAACCAATACTGACAAGAGATAAGTAAGAAATTACATATTTCTTCAAACCTTAGCTCCTAGCATTTTTTCTCTCTAATCTTGCTACAGCTTTACATGGCGTGCTTTCCTTTCTGCGAAAGAATCTATTACATCATCAAAGTTCGTCAAACGTTTTGCTACATGAAAAATCGAAATGTCGTTATCTAATACTGAAAAATCTGTTAATACAAATAATATCCAAGACCGGTGTGGTTTCTCGAGCTGTCTATTTTGTCACTGTCTGCTAGATACAACAAAATAGGCCTTTCTAATATGGCAGCAACTTTGTAACACACCAAATAAACGAGACTGTTTTTGCACAAATGGTCATTTTCATAAAACGACAGATAATAATCCAATAATTACCAATATCAAATCCCTATTAGTCCTACTACAAGCAAAAAGCTTTATGTTAGGGAATAGTTTCACATTTCATTCATACGCACCAGGTTCTCAAGTATGAGATCGAAAAGTAGTATTACGAAATTTTTATATAAATTCTTCCATAATTTGTGTGATGTCCCCGTTTCTTCTCCTTCCTCGTTGTAACAAACAATCTTGTCATCACCAATTCTGTAGGTATTTCTGCCACTGTCAAAATTTGTTCACCGATTAACTTCACTAACCCTGCCAGAATCACAGGTTTAGTTATCCCACGATTGTTCTCCAGTTAGGCGTTGTTACATGTTCGTACAACACGTTACTTCCAGAACAGAACTTAGCGACTGCTAGCTGGGGACTGTACTACTGGTCCTTACTATTGTAGCGATCTGGCCAAAAACTTTCCGTCAAAATTTCATTTTCTTGGATACACTGAGAAGATAATACGTAATCTTTCTCACCTGTTATTCCTGTCAGTCGCTTATTTCCATTTTGGTAGTCTGAATCTATGGATGCTGATCTTTCGCAAATCCAATCAACCACATAATCAGACAGCGATTTGCATTCATACGTTCGGCTTTACTCTCTCAGTTCGTATTGCCCCGTCCCCTTTTTGGTCTGCGGAAAGTTTATTTCTAGATGCGACGAGAATTCTCTTGACAGAGGCATCACGTACATTATGCATGCATTCAAAAGTCAACTTATGAGTCTTTCAGAAATCAACTTAAAATGTGTTCAAAAATGTTCAAAAACCAACAGGGAAGCGTTTAAAAATCATATGAATAATCGATAGGCAAACTTGCGCTGGATGCTAGGTGCTTTGTGAAACAAGTTTTTTTCCTCAAGAATATGAATTTGACGCCCCCTTTTCCCGGTAGCATCTAGCTGCTTGCTGCGACTGCTTGCACAGCCAACAGCCACATTCCTGTTACCAGAAGCGAGAGAATCTACTACTCAAACGTGACTCAACTGCGCATGCACATGAGCCCGCGCGTAACTGCTACAACAAATAGAATGTAAAAAGTTGCGACTTCACGCTCATTGGAGGCAATTTGTTGTTATGAAGCACTGCATAGTACTCCTTAAGCCTTTGACACATTTTCAATTGGCAGACGCTTGCATGAGCAACGTGTGTCGTTGTTGTATATGGCGCATTTCCTTTGCAATTTAAGTTATTTTCGTTTTTTTCTCTCGTTTATGTTTTATTGTTGAAGTACTATTCTGCAGTAGCGGGATACAGTAATATCCTTTGTTAGAGTATCGGTTCTTACCAGTCAAAATTACAAAATTTAACTAAAAACTAAAACTGAAAATTTCCCGGAATTCTAAAAATATCCTGGGTTTTTCCCGGTTTTCTCCCGGATGAAAAAATTCCCGGGTTTTTTCCGGATCTCCCGGTTGTCCCGGGTCGTATACACCCTGAGCAAAGGACTTGGAAGAGCAGTTGAACGGAATGGATGGTGTCTTGAAGGGAGGATATAAGATGAACATCAACAAAAGCATAACAAGGATAATGGAATGTAGCCAAATTAAGTCGGGTGATGTTGAGGGTATTAGATTAGGAAATGAGACACTTAAAGTAGTAAAGGAGTTTTGCTATTTGGGGAGCAAAATAACTGATGATGGTCGAAGTAGAGAGGATATAAAATGTAGACTGGAAATGGCAAAGAAAGCGTTTCTGAAGAAGAGAAATTTGTTAACATCGAGTGTAGATTTAAATGTGAGGAAGTCATTTCTGAAAGTATTTGTATGGAGTGTAGCCATGTATGGAAGTGAAACATGGACAGTAAATAGTTTGGACAAGAAGAGAATAGAAGCTTTTGAAATGTGGTGCTACAGAAGAATGCTGAAGATTAGATGGGTAGATCACGTAAATAATGAGGAAGTATTGAATAGGATTGGGGAGAAGAGAAGTTTGTGGCACAACTTGACCAGAAGAAGGGATCGGTTGGTAGGACATGTTCTGAGGCATCAAGGGATCACCAATTTAGTATTGGAGGGCAGCGTGGAGGGTAAAAATCGTAGGGGGAGACCAAGAGATGAATACACTAAGCAGATTCAGAAGGATGTAGGTTGCAGTAGGTACTGGGAGATGAAGAAGCTTGCACAAGATAGAGTAGCATGGAGAGCTGCATCAAACCAGTCTCAGGACTGAAGACCACAACAACAACAACCTTCAAACTGTTTACAAAACAACCAATATTCTCCATTACAACTAATATATTTGTCCCACCGGTGCTCTCACTGTTCGAAACATCTTTCGCAGTCATCTTTAGAAATAGCTGACAGCTCCTCCCTCGTTTTTTTCTTGACTTCTTCAATGTTGTCAAATCGGTGTCATTTCATGCCCCTTTTCAAGCGTGGAAAAAGTTGCACAGAGCCAGATCATATGAGTACGGGGCGTGGGACAGCGAAACCGTGCCATTTTTAGCCAAAAGGAATACAGAGACGGGCGTGTGCGCTGGTGCGTTTTCGTGTTGGAAAAAGCAGTCTCTTGTCTGCCACAAATTGGGTGCTTTTTGGGTGTTGCGCAGTCTCCTTAAAACTTCCAAATGAAAGGTTTGATTGACGGTCTGACCTGGGGGGAACAAACTATGAGTCAACTACGCCCTTGGCATCAAAAAAGCAAATCAGCATTGTTTTGATGTTTGATTTGACTGGATGACATTTTTTGGACGGCGTCACGATCTCTTCCATTGACTTGACTATTGCTTCGTTACTGGATCGTAACCATGGCACATGGCTCTTCACCGGTAACGACCTTTGACAGAAAATGTGGATGAGTTTCACAGTAAAAAAATGTAAATGTCGTGTGACTGGGGCCTCCCGTGGCGTAGACCGTTCGCCGGGTGCAACTCTTTCTATTTGACGCCACTTCGGCGACTTGCGCGTAGATAGGGATGAAATGATCAGATTAGGACCACACGACACCCAGTCCCTGAGCCGAGAAAATCTCCGACCCAGCCAGGAATCGAACCCGGGCCCTTAGGATTGACATTCTGTCGTGCTGACCACTCACCTACCGGGGGCGGAGAGTTTCAAGACGAGGTTTTAAAGTATGACATGTTTCAACACGATGTTCCCTTTGATAACCAGTTATAACCCGAGGAAGAAGCTAGGCAGCAACCCTTCTCGTTCCCCAATATTCCGTTAAAATTCGCTGGACCGAGTTCCAAGATATCCCACTAATCTCAATGTCGACGGTCTTTGAGGAGAAACTCTCGAGTTTCTTGAATATTTTCGTCGATTAGGGGAGTCGACGGACGTGTAGAACATACCACTCGATATATCGCCATTTTTAAATCCAGCAAACCACTCATACACATGGGTTTTTCCCATAGTGTCATCTTGGTAAGCTGTTTTCAACATTAAAACAGTTTCAGCAACATTTTTACCGAGTAGAATATAAAAGTACACAGCTGCACGTTGTTCAATTAAACTTGCCATCATAGAAAAACGAAACAAGACCAAAACAGCGCTAGCAAAAACAATCACTGCCGGTAAATAGAACAGGTCAGGCCTGAACTGGCAATGAGTTAGCGCTATACACGCCGAGCGGCAGAAAAGCGTACTGCCGCCTCCTGTGGCCGAGCGGTTCTAGGCGCTTCAGTCCGGAACCGCGCTGCTGCTACGGTCGCTGTTTCGAATCCTGGATGTGTGTGATGTCCTTAGGTTGGTTAGGTTTAAGCAGTTCTAAGTCTAGGGAACTGATGACCTAAGATGTTAAGTCTCATAGTGCTCAGAGCCATTTGAACCACTTTTGAACCATTCTATTTGGGCTCATGGTCGATACAATTTGTTTAACATTGCATGTTGTACAAGCATTTCCGCGAATCGTTAAATACACAAAGAAGAAAAATTATTTATCCAGACAGTCTTCGTTAATAATCTTTTATAAGAGATCGGTAATTAAGATTTTATATTTTGTGTGCGGCTGGTATTTAGCAAATAAAAAGACGTGCATTTTTTCATAAAAATGTCAGTCCGATATGAAATTTCCCGGCATATTAAAACTCTGTGCCGGACCGATACTCGAACTCGGGACCTTCGCCTTTCGCGGGCAAGTGCTCTACCGAGATGAGGTTCTGGCGGAATAGGGTTGTCAGTCCGTTCCGCTTTCTTTTTTTAGTCCCCCTCGTATGAAGAGGTTGAGACGGGGAAGGAATTATATGGCGAACCGCATCGTACCAGACACGATTAAAAAATAATGGCTTCAGCTAGATACCACGTGAAGAAATTTATGGACCCTGTTCCTCGACGAATTGAGTGACTGTTTTGTGCCTGATAACCTTTCTAACTCGACAAGAAGTTTTATTCGGCAGAAGGCGGAGTCCTCAAAATACTGCAATGCAGAAATGCTCCCAGCTGGGGCGGAGAACTCTCGTGCGGTCTCGAGGACGTGCCGTCGCAGAGAGTACTTGTGTCCCGTCACGTCACCGTCTTTACTACTGCGGCGCGACAGACGAGGGGGTGGCGGTAAACAAGACGCGGCGCAGTTAAACAAGAAACCCGCCTCTGCCGCGGTGTCAGGTTCCCTGCGCGCTGCACGGGACCACCATCCGCCCGCAGAAGCACCCTCCTCCGACCACCTGCGGGGGCGGAGCGTGTTATCGCACGCGCTAATTAACGCAGCCGCGCCAATTAACACGGCCCCGAGACACCCCGGGAGCTGCGTGGGCCGCGATACCGGCAGAGGCTGGAGACAGATACACAGACACCCTCGCCGTCCCGCCGCCGCCAGCTCGCATTTTCCAACGGTGTGACGTCATCCTCCGCGCCGAACAAGCAGCTGGCGAGAGCCTACTCGGCGCTGGTGCGTGACGAGATCAAACGGCGCTTCTTAGTTTCCAGGGCCCCAGCGCGTGAGCAGTCTTAATGAGGTAATTTTCACCCGGGAGGGTCTCAGCGTGGGCGCCGTCGCGAAAGCGTTCTTGTGTCTGCCGAGCAGATCAGGAGAATTAAAGCCTACCCTCCCTTCTGGCAGCTACGAGGGGCGTTTGAAAAGTCCGAGCAAAATTAAAAACTACACTACTGGCCATTAAAATTGCTACACTACGAAGATGACGTGCTACAGACGCGAAATTTAACCGACAGGAAGAAGGTACTGTGATATGCAAATGATTAGCTTTTCAGAGCATTCACACACGGTTGGCGCCGGTGGCGACACCTACAACGTGCTGACATGACGAAAGTTTCCAACCGATTTCTCATACACAAACAGCGGTTGACCAGCGTTGCCTGGTGCAACGTTGTTGTGATGCCTCGTGTAAGGAGAAGAAATGCGTACCATCACGTACCACTGTGCCAACTTATAACTAAATCTGAGGGGTGTGCGATGGGGAGGTTCCCTTGTGAGTCTTCTGGCTGTGAGCATTCCCTATCACGGGGTAGACACAGATGGCGCTCTGGTACCTACGCTACTGCGCTATCTGCTGGCGGACGTCGTTGAAACCATTATCAGCACATTACTATCCCCCAAGGTGGTGTACGTGGTGCGGCAATAAAGTAATGTGACTTATTTTCTTTGGAAGATGTGGCAACCCTGCAGGCTGCCGTAGGCACAATATCTTTGCCCTTTGTCTATAAGCTGCTTCTAGTCCAAGCGGCACATCGATGCAACTGCTCAGTCGTGAGTTGCGCTGTAATAAGTTAACACGTGTTTGTGTCTCTCGTCACGGAAATGGAACTGCATAACATTGCGCAACGGTATGCCATTTCTTTTTGTGTTAAATTGGATGAAAACGCGACGACAACTTACGGTAAGCTTCAGAAGGCGTTTGGAGAGGAGGTTATGTCGAGACCTCAAGTTATTCGTTGGCATAAAATGTTTAGTGAAGGCAGAACGAATGTTGAAGATGAATACCGCAGTGGACAACCATCAACCTCACGGATGGATGTCAATTTGGCCAGGGTGCGTCAACTCGTACGATCTGATCGAAGTTTATCCGTGAAAATGATTGCAGTAGAACTGAACATCAATCGAGAAACGATTCGTCTAATAATAATATGAGAAAGAACATCAATCGAGAAACGATTCGTCTAATAATAATATGAGAAAGATTTGTCCAAAAATGATCCCCAAAAATCTCACACCACAACAGCGAGAAACACTGAAAAATGTGGCAGCCGATCTGTTGGAGCAAACGGAAATCAATCCAGAGTTGTTGAGCCGTGTTATCACTGGTGATGAAAGTTGGTTTTTTCAGTATGATTCAGAGACAAAACGCCAAAGTTTGCAATTATGCTCAAAGGGATCACCCACACCAAAAAAGGTTCGCATGTCAAAGTCAAAAGTGAAATGCATGCGTGTGTGGCTGCTTTGATTCCAAGGAAACTGTTCATAAAGAGTGGGTGCCTCCTGGACAAACAGTTAACCAATATTACTACACAGAAATTTTAGAAAGACTTCGTAAAAGAGTTCTTCTTGTCCATGCCAACATTTCAGATAATTGGATTCTGCATCATGATAATGCGCCATCCCATACTGCTCTGTCAGTACAGAAATTTTTAACCTCAAAAGAAATTTCAGTACTACCATAGCCACATTATTCACCAGAAATCGCTCCGTGCGACATTTTTCTATTTCCAAGAGTCAAAACGGCGGTCAAGGAACACCACTTTCAAACAACACAAGATGTCCAAAAAGCTGTGACGAGAATCTTGGAGGATATTACAGGAGACGAGTTCCAGAAATGTTACCAGAAATGGCAGAAGCGGTGGAAAAAGTTTGTGCAGTCAGAAGGGAATTACTTTGAAAGAGACAACACTAAACTTGACTAAAACGGTAAGCAACATGTTTTTTCCACATCAGTCTCATTACTTTATTGTCGCACCTCGTATGTCGTCATCGAGTGAAAATCGACGTCGTTTTTCCTGGTGTACTAATCTTTTCCAGCAGTGTAAGTTCAGTTACACGACAAATCAGTCAAATCTAAAAGCCGTAAATTAAACTAAATTAGAATTACGAACAGCTTAAATTGAAAGGAACACTTATAAAATGTTGTGGGGAAGGCTAACGAAAGTCTGCGTTTTATTTTTGCAAGTTGGATTGGTTGGGTTGTTTGGGGAAAAAGACCAGACAGCGCGGTCATCGGTCTCATCGCATTAGGGAAGGATGGGGAAGGAAATCGGCCGTGCCCTTTCAGAGGAACCATACCGGCATTTGCCTGGAGTGATTTAGAGAAATCACGGAAAACCTATATCAGGATGGCCGGACGCAGGATTGAACCGTCGTCCTCCCGAATGCGAGTCCAGTGTGCGTTTTATTGGCAGGACACTTAGAAAATGTAACAGACCTATTAAGGAGACTGCCTACGCTATGCTTGTCCGTCCTCTTTAAGAATACTGCTGCGCGTTGTGGGATCCTTACCAGATAGGACTGACCTAGTACATCGAAAAAGTTCAAAGAAAGGCAGCAGGTTTCGTATTATCGCGAAATATGGGAGAAAGTGTCACACAAAATACAGGATTCGGGCTGTAAATTATTAAAAGAAAGGCGTTTTTCGTTGCGACGGAATCTTTTCACGAAACTCCAACCACCAACTTTTTCCTCCGAATGCGAACATATTTTGTTGACACCGTCCTAAATAGGGAGGAAAGATCACCACGATAAAATATGGGAAATCAGAGCTCGTACGGAAAGATACAGGTGTTCACTCTTTCCGCGAACTACACGAAATTGGAATAGTAGAGAATTGTGAAGGTGGTTCGATGAACCCTCTGCCAGACACTTAAATGTGATTCGCAGAGTATCCATGTAAATGTACTACTGAATATAGGACCAGACGGCCTTCTTGGTCGATTTCTACCCACAAGCCCAATTTTGCATGGGGTAGACATACGAAGAAATTTGTGAATAGAACACACTTTGAGTGTGAGGAAAAGGTCAGGGCAACCTATGTTGCGAATCTTCCGAAACAATCCAAAGGGAAAACATAACTACTAGGAAAAAACATGGGCGCATTGCTTTTAGTATCCGAGACTACGTCGAAACTGTGTTTTCGGTAGAAAAGACGCATTTCACTGCAGTGCCAAGAGCTGATCACATAGTTGTCTCTCGGAGTGTTCTACTGGATTTCATGGTACTTGAAATGAATAGGGCAGAGAAAGCGAAAGAGAGACGACGGATGAAAACAACGTCGTCCTTTATGTACGTCTTTTTCTCTTGCATAGCACTGTTGTGAAATGAAGCCAGATGAAGCAGATGTGACGCCAGTTTCATGAAGCATTTCGCTCCTGGAATTACGCTTTTCCCCGCTAACACAGACTTTTAATTATATTTCAGGCGCACTGTTTTGAAAATTCCGAGAAAGACTTATCCCAGCCGCGGTTTTGTCGCTTACGCGGAAAGCAGTCCCAGTGGCAGCCATACAAAGACGCCGGTCCGCCAATTACCCAGTTCGCGGAAAGCTACCAGAAACTGTTTTAATATAATGGCGCCAGCCAACCCGCTGTATCGCTGCCGGGGACAGCGCGATAAATTCTGCGGAATAACGCTTTCCTGTCTCTATACGCGACGATACAGCGGCAGTCGAGAGGCGATTACCGAGCCGTCCGCATAAGCAGGCGCATCTAAAAGGAGCGAAATGACACAATACTGTCGCAGGGGGCGTCACTTTCTAGGGGAAACACAACTTCACGACAGGTTGTAACAATAACAACTGTACCTATAATAATTTTTTTCTTTATGAATTTAGATAAATTTTTCTTTCTGAATTTATGTAAAGTAATATAAGTAATGTTTTGAATTTCTTTTTCTTTTCGTGTCATGTTAAAGAAACTGTAAACAACTTTTGAAATGAATGTTATTATTTATGTTAGATTTCAAGCAATTTGATAACCAAAGGGGAATGTATGTAATGTTAAAACTATTGTAAGATGTGAAAATTGTAATTTATACACTTGGTCCATACGTAGGTAATGCATTAGAATATGTGTAGTAGAAAACCTGTGGTGAATACCCTACCTGTAGGGGAGCGGGAAAAGGTGGATGCAGGCGAGCGCGGGAAAACGCACACTGGCGCGGTTCGGCACAACGGGCTCGGTATTACAGTCGGAGTTGGGCATCGGTCAGAGGAACATGTACTGTACCGAGGAGGCTATCTGGGAAAAGTGGATTCCGTTGAGCCTCGGATGAGCCGATTCCGACGACTACTTGGCATGGCTATATCCTTAGGCACAAAATTGGAAAGATTACGACGCTAAGAAGAATGAAAGTGCCGTTACTGTGAGAGCCTTAGCCGTGCTTGTATGTGTGCTGTGCTGCCCGCTATCTCGCTGCCCGCCATCCGCCGCGCCGACTTGCACAGGTCAAACATTTATTTCATCTTTAGAAGTGTATCTGTGTGGACCAGTGTCGAAACTGTTTCTAACTGTTCAATAATAACGTGACTTTTACCAGAATTGCCTTAGCCGTTACTCATCCTTATCACTGACCTAGACAGGGTCCTTACCACATATTGTGCAACCCGAGTATCCCGACTTGAAAGTTTACAGTTAGTACTAAATTATCTGCAGACCAATCTATGCTATAAAGACGTTTAAATTTAGGTGTGTTAATGCAAATGTTCGTAAAGAACAATAGTGTGATTAAATTGAAAGATAAATTTTGAATTGAGCTAGCGATGTTATTTAATTAATGTGTGACAGAAATAATGACAATTAATTAATCCAGAAGCGAGTCAAAAGAGTAGTTATCCACAGATTGATAATTTTGAGTGTTAATTTACCTTCAGGACTTAATAGTTTCAGTATAACGACCATAACAGTTTCAGGCCCCCCCCCCTTCTCTTGCCCATTCTTTCACATCTTGAAGTGTACTGATCGGATTTGAACAGTAAAGTTAATTTCTATATTAAACCTAAGTGTATTAGTGTTTTTACCAATTTTAATAGTGACAGTGTATGTGTGTTTTCAAAATTGCTAATTCTAGGGTAATCTATGCCCGATTTCAGTCTGATCAGTATACAAAATGCAGTCCGTAGTAATCATTGCTGTGTGGTGTTGTGTAATTTTAGCTCGTACAAATTAGTACAAAAGAAGAAAACCTTAGTTCAGTAGATTCTGTCTGGTTCCTAACTTTGTCTTATAACGCCACATTACTACGTGTCAGTATGTTTGTACATGCACCCACTTGTACAGGGAAAAACTCACTCAATGCCTAATTAGGCTGGCGACCGTATTATTAATCGTTGGTAGTATCTACTGTGTGTACTTCTTGTCCATGCGAAAGCGTAATTATACTTTACATTTGCTTGACGTATCACTGTAGTTTTTAACTCAATATAGGTTCGATCTTGCTTCCATTAGGTACACGCGGTCAAATTATGTACTAAAATCCTTGTTTAAAAGGTGAAGCCCGTGAACTTATTACAGTACAGGCTTTATAGAGCTAACGCACGTCCGACAGGGCGGTAGTGTTACAAGGTCATATTACACGATGATGTGTTTGCCGCCACACAGCGGAACCTGTTTTTCTCCGGCAAAATAAAGGGTCCTTCAAGAAAGTTTCGAATCACGTAGCATACACTGATGGAAAAAAAATGGGAACACCAAAAAATAATTAATGTACAGTAATGAAATGTCCGACCCCGGTAGCTGAGTGGTCAGCACGACAGAATAACAATCCTAAGGGCCCGGGTTCCTTTGCCGGCTGGGTCGGAGCTTTCCCCCGCTCAGAGCTTGGGTGTCCTGTTGTCCTAATCATCCTCGTTTCATCCCCATCGACGCGCAAGTCGCCAAAGTGGCGTCAAATCGAACGACTTGCACCCGGCGAACGGTCGACCCTAGGCACACGATATTTACATTTAGTAATGAAATTTGGGGAACACATCTGTCTACGTAACATACACTACTGGCCATCACAATTGCTACACCACGAAGATGACGTGCTACAGACGCGAAATTTAACCGACAGGAAGCAGATGCTGTGATATGCAAATGATTAGCTTTTCAGAGCATTCACACAAGGTTGGCGCCGGTGGCAACACCTACAACGAGCTGACATGACGAAAGTTTGCAACCGATTTCTCATACACAAACTGCAGTTGACCGGCGTTGCCTGGTGAAACGCTGTTGTGATGTCTCGTGTAAGGAGGAGAAATGCGTACCATCACGTTTCCGACTTTGATAAAGGTCGGATTGTAGCCTACCGCGATTGCGGTTTATCGTATCGCGACATTGCCGCTCGCATTGGTCGAGATCCAATGATTGTTAGCAGAATAAGGAACGGTGATTTCAGGAGGGTAATACGGAACGCCGTGCTGGATCCCAACGGCTTCGTATCAGTAGCAGTCGAGATGACACGCATCTTATCCGCATGGCTGTAACGCATCGTGCAGCCACGTCTCGATCCCTGAGTCAATAGATGGGAACGTTTGCAGCAGCATGGACTATCAGCTCGGACACCATTGCTGCGGTTAACCTTGACGCTGCATCACAGGCACGAGCGCCTGCGATGATGTACTCAACGACCAACCTGGATGCACGAATGGCAAAACGTCGGTTTTTCGGATGAATCCAGGTTCTGTTTACAGCATCATGACGGTCGCATCCATGTTTGGCGACATCGCGGTGAACGCACATTGGAAGCGTGTATTCGTCATCGTCATACTGGCGTATCACCCGGCATGATGGTATGGGGTGCCATTGGTTACACGTGTCGGTCACTTGTTGTTCGCATTGACGGCACTTTGAACAGTGGACGTTACATTTCAGATGTGTTACGACCCGTGGCTCTACCCTTCATTCGATCCCTGCGAAACCCTACGTTTCAGCAGGATAATGCACGACCGCATGTTTCAGGTCCTGTATGGGCCTTTCTGGATACAGAAAATGTTCGACTGCTGCCCTGGCCAGCACATTCTCCAGATCTCTCACCAATTGAAAACGTCCGGTCAATGGTGGCCGGGCAACTGGCTCGTCACAATACGCCAGTGCTACTCTTGATGAACTGTGGTATCGTGTTGAAGTTACATGGCCACCTGTACCTGCACTCGCCATCCAAGCTCTGTTTGGCTCAATGCCCAGGCGTATCAAGGCCGTTATTACGGCCAGAGGTGGTTGTTCTGGGTACAGATTTCTCAGGATCTATGCACCCAAATTGCGTGAAAATGTAATCACATGTCAGTCCTAGTATAATATATTTGTCCAATGAATACCCGTTTATCATCTGCATTTCTTATTGGTGTAGCAATTTTAATGGCCAGTATTGTATTTGAGTGTTTAACATTGCAACACCACAGATTAATGTAAGCGCAAGATGTGAAATAATGCTACCATAATGACAGGTGTAACCGCCACAATGTCGAATGCAAGCATGCAAACGTGTATGCATTGAACTGTACAGGAGCCGGTAGTCAGTTCGTGGGATGCAGTTGCACGTCTGTTGCACTTGTTCAGTCAACAACACAGGGCCGCTTAATGCTGTTTTTGGACGCCCCTGGAGCTGTCATCCAATGATGTCCCATATGCGCTCGATCAGAGACAGACATAGTGGTCGAGTAGACCAAGGCAACATGTCCGTACTCTTTGGAACATGTTGCGTTACCACAAAAGTATGTGGGCGGACGTTATCCTGCTGGAAAACACACCACGCAGTGCTGTTTATAAATGGCAGCAAAACACGTTGAATCACCAGGCTGATGTACAAATTTGCAGCCTGGCTGCGTGGGATAACCAAGAGAGTGCACCCGCTGCCATGCGAAATCGCACCCCACAACAGGTGTAGTCACAGTGTGTGCAGCACGCAGATAGGTTCGTTGAGGTCCTCAGCTGGTCGCTTGCTAACCGAAACACTGGTACCGAGTCGGAACTAGCTCTCATCGGAAAACACAACCACGTCCTTACTGCCCTCTAACGAGCTCTCGCTTGACACAACTGAAGTCGCAGTGGCGGTGGTTCTGGGTCAGCGGAAAGCACGCTACAAGGCGCCTGCGGATCGGAGTTGTCCTCGATGTAACCGACTTGTAACATCTTAAATTAAATTTTCACTGAGACATTTAAAGTCTCTAATTTATCTACGATAACGGTGGAAGCTGAAGAACTGTTTTAAAATTTATGCTGCGGTCGGGACTCGAACCCGGATCTCCCTGCTCATTTTTTTTTTGTTAAACCTTTATTATAAAAAACAATGTTACACATTCCAAATACATACTAGTTATACATACATGAAGTTATTTAAACAAAACGGTTTGATCATTTCAATTGCGCTGACATTAAGGAAAGACAACAGAAGATTGTGTTACTGACTAAATCACCAGAAAGAATTTAATTAAACATAAACACTTGAGAATGGCGGAAAGGAGATATATAATAAAGTTGACTAGCCCTCCAACTACACTTTCTGGACATTAATTGAATCTAAGTATTTGAAGTGATCAGATCTATATAATCAGTCTTTCACTGCAATAATGAACAGGGCAATGTGCTAGCCATTGAATATTCCATTTATCAGATAGAATCTTATGGTTTTAACCAATCGAGAAGGAGATTTCTATAAAAACTGTCTATTTCCAAATTTCTAGTATAAGCCAATAATGCACCTTTCATGTTTTGTGTTTGGCACTATTAGACACACAATCTCAATGTCACATAAGTTCTGTACATTAGCTTATAAATTTCAAAAAACTACTCTCTGAAGTAGAAAAAGCACACATCACAAATATACTGTAAAATCTTAAATAGTATCCTTAAGGTAACCACAATACACCACTGTCAACAGTTTTCTTTTTTATATTAACCAATGCCCATTCTTTCAAATACAATTTTTAGCATATTACCGAACTTTTTCTTGTGATAAGAATAGCTTCTAATTTTGTGGAACTCACACAGCATGTGTACCTTGAACTCTATGATGCTATCGGATCCTAATTTGTTAAGGAAGTAGTTAACAAAATTTCCCAGCAACCAGTACACAGCGTTATTTTTTGCTTCTGGGAAATAGCGTGCTTCAGGCCTGTGTATCAATGACAGCGATATATACTCAGAGAATGTTCTTGTAATTAGAGCTATTTGCTCCCGGATCCACTTCCAACTATTCATGTGGCCACTGCAAGTACACTCCTGGAAATTGAAATAAGAACACCGTGAATTCATTGTCCCAGGAAGGGGAAACTTTATTGACACATTCCTGGGGTCAGATACATCACATGATCACACTGGCAGAACCACAGGCACATAGACACAGGCAACAGAGCATGCACAATGTCGGCACTAGTACAGTGTATATCCACCTTTCGCAGCAATGCAGGCTGCTATTCTCCCATGGAGACGATCGTAGAGATGCTGGATGTAGTCCTGTGGAACGGCTTGCCATGCCATTTCCACCTGGCGCCTCAGTTGGACCAGCGTTCGTGCTGGACGTGCAGACCGCGTGAGACGACGCTTCATCCAGTCCCAAACATGCTCAATGGGGGACAGATCCGGAGATCTTGCTGGCCAGGGTAGTTGACTTACACCTTCTAGAGCACGTTGGGTGGCACGGGATACATGCGGACGTGCATTGTCCTGTTGGAACAGCAAGTTCCCTTGCCGGTCTAGGAATGGTAGAACGATGGGTTCGATGACGGTTTGGATGTACCGTGCACTATTCAGTGTCCCCTCGACGATCACCAGTGGTGTACGGCCAGTGTAGGAGATCGCTCCCCACACCATGAAGCCGGGTGTTGGCCCTGTGTGCCTCGGTCGTATGCAGTCCTGATTGTGGCGCTCACCTGCAAGCGCCAAACACGCATACGACCATCATTGGCACCAAGGCAGAAGCGACTCTCATCGCTGAAGACGACACGTCTCCATTCGTCCCTCCATTCACGCCTGTCGCGACACCACTGGAGGCGGGCTGCACGATGTTGGGGCGTGAGCGGAAGACGGCCTAACGGTGTGCGGGACCGTAGCCCAGCTTCATGGAGACGGTTGCGAATGGTCCTCGCCGATACCCCAGGAGCAACAGTGTCCCTAATTTGCTGGGAAGTGGCGGTGCGGTCCCCTACGGCACAGCGTAGGATCCTACGGTCTTGGCGTGCATCCGTGCGTCGCTGCGGTCCGGTCCCAGGTCGACGGGCACGTGCACCTTCCGCCGACCACTGGCGACAACATCGATGTACTGTGGAGACCTCACGCCCCACGTGTTGAGCAATTCGGCGGTACGTCCACCCGGCCTCCCGCATGCCCACTATACGCCCTCGCTCAAAGTCCGTCAACTGCACATACGGTTCACGTCCACGCTGTCGCGGCATGCTACCAGTGTTAAAGACTGCGATGGAGCTCCGTATGCCACGGCAAACTGGCTGACACTGACGGCGGCGGTGCACAAATGCTGCGCAGCTAGCGCCATTCGACGGCCAACACCGCGGTTCCTGGTGTGTCCGCTGTGCCGTGCGTGTGATCATTGCTTGTACAGCCCTCTCGCAGTGTTCGGAGCAAGTATGGTGGGTCTGACACACCGGTGTCAATGTGTTCTTTTTTCCATTTCCAGGAGTGTATATCGATGAATTACTGTGTCAACTAGATGGCATTGTTGACATAAATTTGTTTCACAGAGTCCGATTGCGTGCAGTCTTTCATTGGTGCTAACTATGTTGTTAACTGCCTTGTACCATGACGTTTTTATATTAGACGTGAGCACATTAGAACTAATGTTTTTCCAAATCTCAGTCCACTCAATGTTTGGAAACTGTCGTTCTATTTTGTTTCTTCCTTCGCTTTTCTTTCGTTCCCGCATTATGGCTCTCGATGTTAAGTGTCGGGACTGCCTGAGTTCGACACTGACATAACTAAACTCAACATAGAAAATCCTCACGTGCTGTAATCGACTGTTGATATTCTGCACGTCAATCGGGGGAAGCAGGCTTGGAGGTTTAATGATCTCGAAAAGTTGGCTGCTTATGCTTTCTCGCGAGTCTCTTATTAAATTAACTTGCCTTTTGATAAAAAGAGCAGAGGCTTTACCCGTTATATCAGTTAATCGTAGTCCACCATTATTAGGATCTAAAGTGGCTACTTTAGCAGGTACTCTGAACACTTCACCTCTCCACAAAAACTTTGTGATTTTGGACATTATTCTCCTCGCTATCATTCTTGGTATTGGAAACAGCTGGGCAGTATAATAAGCCTTAGCAAGGATGCATGAGTTGATATACTGTGTTCTTTGAACTTGGTTCATATATCGAGTTAAATTCTCTACAATGGCTCCTTGCACTTTATCTGCTGCAACTTTCCAATTTAAAGCCGTCATTTTCATAGGGCATGCTGTCAGGGTGATCCCAAGTGTTTTATGTTGTCGGACTAATTTTGCCCACTCGACGTTGATATTATCAAAACCTCTGAGATTTAACATCTTACTTTTTTTTCCATTTGCATTGGCTCCAGATGCTCTACAGTACGAATCAATCACTGTTGGTAGCGTGGTTACCTCGTCATTATTCCTTATAATGACCCTTATATCGTCAGCATAGGCTCTTATAACTGTTTTGTTTCCTGATAATGTTAAGCCTTTTAATGTAGCATGGACATGTCGGAGGAAAGGTTCCAGCGAAATTGCGAAGAGCGACATGGACAGAGGACTTCCTTGAGGAACACCTCGTTGTATTTGCATCGGCCTGGATTGTTGACAATTCACAGCTATTTTAGCATTTATTCCAGTTGCTCAACTGTATAACCCTATCGTTGAAACCTATTTTCTTCAATGTCTGTAGAAGATATTCATGGTTTACTACATCGAACGCCTTATAAAAATCTAAAAACAATAAAGCACACTTTATGTTTGTTACAGAAGTTATTGCAATGATATCCCTGAATTCCGCTAGATTTTGAAAAATGGTTCTGCCTTGCGCACAGTTCTGATGTTGACTAATAATTTTATCTGTAAGGCATGAAATTCTCTTGTTTATTATTCTAGCTATTAATTTATAATCAGAATTCAGCAGTGAAATTGGACGAAAATTATTTAAATCTTTGTTTCCATTATTTTTTGGCACCAGAACAATTTTACTCTCCTTAAACTCAGCCGAAATCATTTTACCCTGAATAACCTCATTTACAATGTCCGTGATTTTCGCACCTACTATTGGCCAGTAACGGATGTAAAACTCTGCTGGCAGACCATCCGGTCCTGGTGATTTTTTTGGTGGTGAGGCGCACAGAGTCTCATACACGTCTTCTTCACTGACAACCTCGAGAAAATTTTCGTTGTCATCTTCTGTCAGCTGTGGGGCTAGGATGTCAAGGAATTCTTCCAAGGAAGCATCACTACTTTGATGTACAGAATATACACTCCTGGAAATGGAAAAAAGAACACATTGACACCGGTGTGTCAGACCCACCATACTTGCTCCGGACACTGCGAGAGGGCTGTACAAGCAATGATCACACGCACGGCACAGCGGACACACCAGGAACCGCGGTGTTGGCCGTCGAATGGCGCTAGCTGCGCAGCATTTGTGCACCGCCGCCGTCAGTGTCAGCCAGTTTGCCGTGGCATACGGAGCTCCATCGCAGTCTTTAACACTGGTAGCATGCCGCGACAGCGTGGACGTGAACCGTATGTGCAGTTGACGGACTTTGAGCGAGGGCGTATAGTGGGCATGCGGGAGGCCGGGTGGACGTACCGCCGAATTGCTCAACACGTGGGGCGTGAGGTCTCCACAGTACATCGATGTTGTCGCCAGTGGTCGGCGGAAGGTGCACGTGCCCGTCGACCTGGGACCGGACCGCAGCGACGCACGGATGCACGCCAAGACCGTAGGATCCTACGCAGTGCCATAGGGGACCGCACCGCCACTTCCCAGCAAATTAGGGACACTGTTGCTCCTGGGGTATCGGCGAGGACCATTCGCAACCGTCTCCATGAAGCTGGGCTACGGTCCCGCACACCGTTAGGCCGTCTTCCGCTCACGCCCCAACATCGTGCAGCCCGCCTCCAGTGGTGTCGCGACAGGCGTGAATGGAGGGACGAATGGAGACGTGTCGTCTTCAGCGATGAGAGTCGCTTCTGCCTTGGTGCCAATGATGGTCGTATGCGTGTTTGGCGCTTGCAGGTGAGCGCCACAATCAGGACTGCATACGACCGAGGCACACAGGGCCAACACCCGGCATCATGGTGTGGGGAGCGATCTCCTACACTGGCCGTACACCACTGGTGATCGTCGAGGGGACACTGAATAGTGCACGGTACATCCAAACCGTCATCGAACCCATCGTTCTACCATTCCTAGACCGGCAAGGGAACTTGCTGTTCCAACAGGACAATGCACGTCCGCATGTATCCCGTGCCACCCAACGTGCTCTAGAAGGTGTAAGTCAACTACCCTGGCCAGCAAGATCTCCGGATCTGTCCCCCATTGAGCATGTTTGGGACTGGATGAAGCGTCGTCTCACGCGGTCTGCACGTCCAGCACGAACGCTGGTCCAACTGAGGCGCCAGGTGGAAATGGCATGGCAAGCCGTTCCACAGGACTACATCCAGCATCTCTACGATCGTCTCCATGGGAGAATAGCAGCCTGCATTGCTGCGAAAGGTGGATATACACTGTACTAGTGCCGACATTGTGCATGCTCTGTTGCCTGTGTCTATGTGCCTGTGGTTCTGTCAGTGTGATCATGTGACGTATCTGACCCCAGGAATGTGTCAATAAAGTTTCCCCTTCCTGGGACAATGAATTCACGGTGTTCTTATTTCAATTTCCAGGAGTGTAGCTCGCAATAATAGGGATAAATCTCGTCCATGATATCCTGCTGGGTTCTGAGAATCGTACCGTGTTTTGTTCGAATTTCTTCAATAAAAGTCCTTCTCCCGTTTTTCGTATGCTTCACTAAATGATATAGGGAAGTAGTTTCATCTGCTGACACCGAATTTGCCTTCGATTGTATTTTCAACCCTTCCATTTGACTTCTCTTGATATTAAGTAACTTGGCTTTGACTTTTTTGATGTCTGCTATCCGAAGTGAGGAACCTGCTGAGACTTGATCATATAGATCTCTCAAAACGGAATAGTAATACTCTATAGTGCATTTCATTTCCCTTGCGCTCTGGGCACTGTATTGAATAAGAACTTTCTTCAACTTTAGCTTTGCCATTTTAACCCACCAGTCAATAGCAGTGGCATATCTACTACGGGCTCGCAGGCATATTGCCCATGTTTCTTTAATCAGATCTTCTAAATCATGATTTACTAACAAGGAAGTGTTCAAATTCCACTGATTCTTGAATCGGCGGACCGGCTGTCTTGTTAGATTTATGCAAGTTAAGACACTTGAATGGTCTGAAAAGTACATAGGAATGGTTTCTACTTTTGTCACGGAAGTTACAAGAGTTTTAGAAATATATAGTCTATCAATCCTGCTACGTGATGTTGCCGTGACATAAGTGAACTCAACAGTGGAGGGGTATTTGATTTCCCATATACCCTTTAATTCTAAACCAGTAACTAATTGTTTTAGTTCACTTGAGAAACTAAAATTAGGTAACTGATCTTTCCGATTTAAAACACAATTAAAATCACCTCCAAGTAATAACTGTCTTGGTGATTTCCTTAACAAGTATATCAAGTCATCTTTGAAGAAACGTGCCCTGTCAGCTCGATGAGAACTTCCTGAAGGGGCGTACAAGTTGATGATAGTCACATCATAGATATTTAGTCCTATTCCCCTTCCGGATTCCAGTCGTTCCACCTCGCTTACTGTAATCCCTTCCCTTACCAAAATAGCTGTTCCAACACTTGTTCCGGGAGACACGTTTATGTAACTGACAAAACCGGGAATTACCAAATCCGAAATTAGAACTTCCACCCGGATCTCCCTGCTCATTAGGCAGATATGCTGACCATTACACCACCACAGCATTATGGTCAACATGGCTTCACGAACTTCCCAAGTCAAATACCCTCCCCAACACAGACTCCAGTTCACATCTCCCCTTATGTTGTCACTATTACCAGGCTTCTCCGACACTGGAATAGCATTGGACGTAATGGGGAAGTGCTGTCATCTTACTAGACAGATACGGCGACCGTTACCAACACCGACTCAAAGGAAGGCCCCGGCGCTTGTTGGTGACGTCACGTCAGCTAGGCACGGCGAACGCCAGGTCTGTTGCATGCAGAAACGCCCGGGCGTGCTTATCACTACAAATCTCTTATTTTTGGACAAAACGTTTGGTATTGTTTTGGATTATGCAGTTCTATTTAGATGAAAGATTTTCTTACTATCGTAAAACTACAAATGAAGATAGTTCTGTATTACTGAATCCTGTCGAAACAAACGTAGATCAATATGAGAAGATGCTTTGCCCCATTGCAAGCTTCGGAAATTTTACATTCAAGTAACTATATTTACTTGATCCATTTTGTTATCGAAACTTACCCCAACACCCTTACAATGAACTCGTTTCTTTTATTTATTTATTTTCGTTTGACATCGTCACTGGAAATTTGAACTAATTTACATGTGTAAATGTCCAACTGTTGCCAGTCATTAGATTACAGTCGTTTCTGTTGTGGGTTGGCAGGAGAGCCAACACCGGGTATGAGAGGAAGCCGAAAGGCACGCGTTTTAGCTCACGCAGGCTGGCGTGAGGTCTGGAACAGGACAAGGAATTTAGACTTTAGAAAAACGGACGTAGCAGGTGGAATACTTAACTTTAATCCATTAATGATGAGCGTCGCTCTTGACGGTACATGATTACAGTATGAATAGTAACTGGTAATGGCGCCTTGCTAGGTCGTAGCAAATGAAGTAGCTGAAGGCCATGCTAACTATCGTCTCGGCAATTGAGAGCGTATTTTGTGAGTGAACCATCGCTAGTAAAGTCGGTTGTACAACTGGGGCGAGTGCTAGGAAGTCTCTCTAGACCTGCCGTGTGGCGGCGCTCGGTCTGCAATCACTGATAGTGGCGACACGCGGGTCCGACGTATACTAACGGACCGCGGCCGATTTAAAGGCTACCACCTAGCAAGTGTGGTGTCTGGCGGTGACACCACAATTTTCAACGAAAGGAATTCTAAACAGGAAACAAAATAGCTTCATACATCGAAAATACTGCTGTGCTTAAACTTTTTTAAACATGCACATTAGAAAAGATAAATATTCCCCACTTGCAACTGAAAGGAGAAACTTTGTAAGATAAAAAAATCTTATTTGATGAAACAAGTATCTCTCTTTTGCCTCTTCTTCTGTCCCCCACCCCTTCCCCCAACGTGTACAATCGCAACGTATTTCATTAACATTCAGTGCTCCTCACACCATAGTCAACCAAGATACCTAAAGAAGAGCACCAATATGTTCACAGTTTCTTGTAAAAGCAACCCACTACAAACGTAACTTCCTCAGATTTACAAATAAAGTAAAGAAGCACGAATTCTGTTGCTGATGGACCATGAAGTTGTTTTTGTATGTCAATCCTTAAAACAGGTGGAAATTTAAGTTATGTTATTTGCTAAGAAGTGTAATGAATTGCAGAAATCTCTCAGAACAATGTGTGTTGGTCAACTACCGGCAATAGTTCCACATTTTTCTGTGTCAGAGAGGGAGACACCACCATTATGAGTATGCCTGCAACAGACCTGGCGTTCGCCGTGCCTAGCTGACGTGACGTCACGAACAAGCAGCGAGGCCTTCCTCTGAGTCGGTGTTGACGTTACACCACCACATTATGGTCAACATAGCTGCACGAACTACCCAAGTCAAATACCCTCCCCAACACAAACTCCAAACCAGAATCAGTTTATGACCTGATTAGAACAGCTTGTTACCTACATAATATTCTGCGAGATGCTTATGTTGAAGATCAACCAATTCCCTTGTATCAATGAGAAACACCGATTCGGTCAACAAGTATGATACAAGTGGCGCATACCGGAGGTTTTACAAACAGTGTTGGATTTGAGGTGAGAGACAAGCTTAAACTTTTTTTTTATAGTACACAGGGCGGAGTACCGTGGGAAAATAATGCTGTAAATAATGGTAATTGATCTTCGTTGAACTTCCGTAGTTAATATGAATACTATTTACAATAAATATACAGGGTGGTCCATTGATTGTCTAGGGGGAAACCAGATGGTGCTATGGTTGGCCCGCTAGATGGCGCTGCCACAGGTCAAACGGATATCAACTGCGTTTTTTTAAATAGGAATCCCCATTTGTATTACATATTCGTGTAGTACGTAAAGAAATATGAATGTTTTAGTTGGACCACTTTTTTCGCTTTGTGATAGATGGCACTGTAATAGTCACAAACATATGGCTCACAACTTTAGACGAACAGTTGGTAACAGGTAGGTTTTTTAAATTAAAATACAGAACGTAGGTACGTTTGAACGTTTTATTTCGGATGTTCCAATGTGATACATGTACCTTTGTGAACTTATCATTTCTGAGAACGCATGCTGTTACAGCGTGATTATCTGTAAATACGACACTAATGCAATAAATGCTCAAAATGATGTCCGTCAACCTCAATGCATTTGGCAATACGTGTAACGACATTCCTCTCAACAGCGAGTAGTTCGCCTTCCGTAATGTTCGCGCATGCATTGACAATGCGCTGACGCATGTTGTCCGGCGTTGTCGGTGGATCACGATAGCAAATATCCTTCAACTTTCGCCACAGAAAGAAATCCGGGAACGTCAGATCCGGAGAACGTGCGGGCCACGGTATGGTGCTTCGACGACAAATCCACCTGTCATGAATTATGCTGTTCAATACCGCTTCAACCGCACGCGAGCTATGTGCCGGACATCCATCATGTTGGAAGTACATCGCCATTCTGTCATGCAGAGAAACATCTTGTAGTGATATCGGTAGAACATTACGTAGGAAGTCAGCGTACATTGCAACATTTAGATTGCCATCGATGAAATGGGGACCAATTATCCTTCCTCCCATAATGCCACACCATACATTAACCCGCCAAGGTCGCTGATGTTCCACTTGTAGCAGCCATCGTGGATTTTCCGTTGCCCAGTAGTGCATATTATGCCGGTTTACGTTACCGCTATTGGTGAATGACGCTTCGTCGCTAAATAGAACGCGTGCAAAAAATCTGTCATCGTCCCGTAATTTCTCTTGTGCCCAGTGGCAGAACTGTACACGACGTTAAAGTCGTCGCCATGCAATTCCTGGTGCATAGAAATATGGTACGGGTGCAATCGATGTTGATGGAACATTCTCAACACTGACGTTTTTGAAATTCCCGGATGAGCCGCGACAGTAGTTAAAACACCTACTTGGGCATCATCATTTGTTGCAGGTCGTGGTTGACGTTTCACATGTGACTGAACACTTCCTGTTTCCTTAAATAACGTAAGTATCCGGCGAACGGTCTGGACACTTGGATGATGTCGTCCAGGATACCGAGCAGCACACAAAGCACACACCCGTTGGGCATTTTGATCACAATAGCCATACATCAACACGATATCGACCTTTCCCGCAATTGGTAAACGGTCCATTTTAACACGGGTAATGTATCATGAAGCAAATACCGTCCGCACTGGCGGAATGTTACATGATACCACGTACTTACACGTTTGTGACTATTACAGCGCCATCTGTCGCAAAGCGAAAAAAATGGTCCAACTAAAACATTCATATTTCTTTACGTACTACACGGATATGTAATAAAAATGGGGGTTCCTATTTAAAAAAACGCAGTTGATATCCGTTTGACCATAGCGCCATTTGGTTTCCCCCTTCAAGCCAGATGAGTTTCGTTCTTTGAAGTTTTTTAGTGTGATGCTTAGTTCGTGAGGTATTTTGTCCGGTGACTATCAATGGACCACCCTGTACATAATGGTATGTATAAATTTTTTATTTACGAAATTAATTTCATTATATATATATATATATATATATATATATATATATATATATATATATATATATATATATATATCACGCTTGTATATACTTATATAAATGCGAGTACTTGGCAAATAAAATGGGTAGTTAAATAAATCATACTGACTGTTTTTATTGAGCTCGTTCCCTACATCTGTCCATATATTGTCCTTTGCAAGTGTATTTTTGTGTGCACCTTATTTGACGTCATATAGATGGAGGTTGATACAGACCAAATTGATCAGTTTTTCGTCTTCTTCGCGAGTAAAATCCATATTTACGCTCGGCGACACGCGATACAACTGGTTTAGGAGCAGCTGTGTCGCTCGTCGCGTGCGCGACAGGTACAGACAGGCGTGACCTGCAGCGCGACACTTGTCGCAGCCTGCGAACGAGCTCACATAAGAAATAATAGAAACCAGTAGTGTCGCTGTCGGCGGGCGACAGTTCTCTCTGTCGCCTGTCGCTGTCGCTGCACTCGGAATGTTACTCGCTGTCGCTGCGCTCGGAATGCTACCTTTAAGCGGCTGGCGCGGAATTTGTCGGTTGACTACATTTCTGTGTCTCATTTCGGTTCCACGAGTATTGCCCGCATCTCGTGGTCGTGCAGTAGCTTTCTCGCTTCCCACGCCCGGGTTCCCGGGTTCGATTCCCGGCGGGGTCAGGGATTTTCTCTGCCTCGTGATGGCTGGGTGTTGTGTGCTGTCCTTAGGTTAGTTAGGTTTAAGTAGTTCTAAGATCTAGGGGACTGATGACCATAGCTGTTAAGTCCCATAGTGCTTAGAGCCATTTGAACGATTTTTTTGTACTGGCAATTTCGAATAGAACAACTTTCAACTGTATATTGGAATGACGACACTAAAGCCGGCCGGAGTGGCCGAGCGGTTCTAGGCGTTACAATCTGGAACCGCGCGACCGCTACAGACGCAGGTTCGAATCCTGCTTCGGGCATGGATGTGTGTGATGTCTTAAGGTTAGCTAGGTTTAAGTAGTTCTAAGTTCTAGGGGACTGATGACCATAGATGTTAAGTCCCATAGTGCTCAGAGCCATTTGAACCATTTTTCCACGAGTATTCCAATACTTGCTTTAGTTTGAACACTCTTCACTGTGTATCTCTAACCACTGAGTAACTGACTATTGCGCAGCGTGTGCTAGTAGTGAAAACGTTCGATTACAATGGGCCAAGTTCTGCAGCAACTTTGAGACGTATTCACGCGATTTGACATCTACATATATACTCCTCTAGCCACCAAGCGGTGTGTGGTGCAAGGCACTATTCGCACCCAAGTCACATTCCCCCCCACCCTTTTCTACTCACGGATCGCGCAGGGGAAAAACGACAGTCTGAATGCCTCAGTACGAGCTCTAATTTCTCTTATCTTTGAAAGGTAACCTTTAGCGATATGAAAGTTGGTGGTAACAATATATGCTCTACATCTTAGGCGAAGGTCTGATTTTGGAATTTAGTGAGCAGCCCCTTCCGTTTAGCGCATCGTCTATCTGCAATTGTGTCCCACTTCAAAACTTTCTATGAGAGTTGTAACAATCTCGCGATGGCTAACTGTACCAGTCACGAATCTTGCCGCTCTTCTTTGCACCTTCTCAATCTCTTGCATCAGAGCCAACTGGTAAGGCTCCCATACAGACGAACAATACTGCAAGACTGGACGAACTTATGTATTTGCGTTCTCACTTCCCGCGCCCGGGTTCGATTCCCAGCGGGGTCAGGGATTTTCTCTGCTTCGTGATGACTGGGTGTTGTGTGATGTCCTTAGGTTAGTCAGGTTTAAGTAGTTCTAAGATCTAGGGGACTGATGACCATAGCTGTTAAGTCCCATAGTGCTTAGAGCCATTTGAACAATTTTTTTGTACTGGCAATTTCGAATAGAACAACTTTCAACTGTATATTGGAATGACGACACTAAAGCCGGCCGGAGTGGCCGAGCGGTTCTAGGCGTTACAATCTGGAACCGCGCGACCGCTACGGACGCAGGTTCGAATCCTGCTTCGGGCATGGATGTGTGTGATGTCTTAAGGTTAGCTAGGTTTAAGTAGTTCTAAGTTCTAGGGGACTGATGACCACAGCAGTTAAGTCCCATAGTGCTCAGAGCCATTTGAACCATTTGACGACACTGAAAATTTCTGTCGGACTGGGAGTCGAAGCGGGATTTGCCACGTGTCGTGTGTGGTTGCCTTAATAGCTTACGCTATCCAAACTCCGCGTGAGGCGCACTCGGATAGCCTAAGTTATTCACGGACAGCGCGCGACAGACGGGAAATCCAGGTTGGAGTCCTGGGCCGGCAGAAATTTTCGTCAATCCATTATACGCCAACGGCCTTGCAGCAGTGGTTAACACCGGCTCCCGTCAGATCGCCGAAGTTAAGCGCTGTAGGGTTTGGCTAGCACTTGGATAGGTCACTGTGCGCTATTGGCAAGCGGGGTGTACTCAGCTGTTGTGAAGCCAAATGGGAAGCTACCTCCAGAATGAGAGTTTCACTCTGCAGCGGAGTGTGCGCTGATATGAAACTTCCTGGCAGATTAAAACTGTGTGCCCGACCGACACTCGCACTCGGGACCTTTGCCTTTCGCGGGCAAGTGCTCTACCAGCTGAGCTACCCAAGCACGACTCACGCCTCCTCCTCACAGCTTTACTTCTGCCAGTACCTCGTCTCTGACCTTCCAAACTTTACAGAAGCTCTCCTGCGAACCTTGCAGAACTAGCACTCCTGAAAGAAAGGATACTGCGGAGAAATGGCTTAGCCACAGCCTGGGGGATGTTTGGAAGGTAGGAGATGAGATACTGGCAGAAGTAAAGCTGTGGGTACCGGGCGTGAGTCGTGCTTCGGTAGCTCAGTTGGTAGAGCACTTGCCCGCGAAAGGCAAAGGTCCCGAGTTCGAGTCTCGGTCGGGCACACAGTTTTAATCTGCCAGGAAATTTCATATCAGCGCACACTCCGCTCATTCTGGAAACATCCCCCAGGCTGTGGCTAAGCCATGTCTCCGCAGTATCCTTTCTTTTAGCAGTGCTAGTTCTGCAAGGTTCGCAGGAGAGCTTCTGTAAAGTTTGGAAGGTAGGAGATGAGATACTAGCAGAAGTAAAGCTGTGGGTACCGGGCGTGAGTCGTGCTTCGGTAGTTCAGTTGGTAGAGCACATGCCCGCGAAAGGCAAAGGTCCCGAGTCTCGGTCGGGCACACAGTTTTAATCTGGCAGGAAGTTTCGGGAAGCTACCTGATTTTGGAGTACCGGCTCCGGTAACGAAAACTGACAACGACCAGGAGACCAGTGTGCTGACCACACGACCTCCGTATCTGCATCCAGTGACGCCTACCGGATGAGGATGAAACAGCGGCCGGTCAGTACCGTTGGGCCTTTAGACGCTTTTCCCGACGTAGTTTTTTTCCATTCCATTAAACAGCTCAAGGTCGTTCACATTTGCAACTGCAGATACATTTCTTGTAAAGAGGGCTATTCAGAAAGTGAGGAACGATCGGTCGCGAAATGGAAACCACTGTGAAAATTCGACGAGGCTTTTCACAGACGTTCAAATGGCTCTAACCAATCAGGGACTTAACATCTGAGGTCACCAGTCCCCTAGAACTTAGTACTACTTAGGGCTAACTAACCTAAGGACATCACACACATCCATGCCCAAGGCAGGATTCGAACCTGCGACCACAGCAGCAGTGCGGCTCCGGACTGAAGCGCCTAGAACAGCTCGGTCACAGCGGCCGGCTCCGCAGATGCGTTGGATAGTGTCTCTAGTATGACTGTCGATCGCATCAAGATGCTCTTTTCAGTTGTGAGAGCGCTGTGAGCGAGTAAATGTGGCTAGATGAACGACGTCTCCCGCCAAGTAGGAGGACCTGCTGAGAGGCTTCGCCTTAATGAATGCAGCCCGCCTAACACAACTGCCACGCACTTCCTTCTTCATGGCAATTCTCAGCCGCAGTGAAGACGCTCCTGTTTGATGGGAAGTGTTCGATCACCCACAACACAGCCCTAATTGGCTCGTCCTGAGTATGATCTCTGTTCACATTGTAATACACCTAACATACAAAGACTTAATGTAAACTTCGATTCCCTGACATCATGTAGTACAATACCTCACTTTAAAATGATTGGTATTGTGGTGATATGTGAATTTCATAAAAATGACACTAAATTGGAGACTAATTAGCAGACACTATTACAAAATAAAACAAACAACGATTTATTTTAACAAACTGTGGCATTCATTGTAGTAATGGGAAAGACTTGAATTAGTGAAAATGGTAGGAATAAAATATATGGTACTAATCACCAACTGCAATTATTCAAATAATTGGACTTTTTACGAGTGTAGTTTACTCATTCAAGAAGTTATTCTGTCGCTTGCAAATGAAGACACATATTGTAAAACGTATTTTTTAGGATGAAAGCTGCAAAGAACATTCCGTCTTAATGACTTTATTAATTAAACTCGTATTGTTGTACCCAGATATACGCCCAATTATGAAATTCTAGGCATCTGTTACAAATTCTGTCAATCAAAACAAGTTTCGTTTTACCCTCTTAGCTTCAATTATTGTTAGGAATGTGAGTCGTTGTATAATTAGCGTGTGCCGGCCGGTGCGGTCGAGCGGTTCTAGGCGCTTCGGTCTGAAACTGCGCGACCACTACGGTCGCAGGTTCGAATCCTACCTCGGGCATGGATGTGTGTGATGTCCTTAGGTTAGTTAGGTTTAAGTAGTTCTAAGTTCTAAGGGACTGATGACCTCAGATGCTAAGTCCCATAGTGCTCAGAGCCAAACCAATTAGCGTGTATTAATTAATTTTGTGAAGTTCATTATTGTACTCATATTTAGAAGGAATTTTCACATTTAAAAACATTTTTACATTATAAAATTCACATATTATTCAATTCTGCAATTTTAGCCGTATTATTCTGTGTAATCAGAACATCTTAGCGTTGGAACTTTTAATTGTAAATACGATTAAAATATGTTGTCATTATTAAGTAATAATGGTCCAAGTGACCATCCATTACTTAGAATATATAAATAGGGAAGCAGCGAGGTTGTTGGGACGGGCAGTTTGAGCTGATATCTCGAAGTGTAACCTGTGTTAGTCACTTGAATATTATTTCACTAAGATTTAAAGTTGTGAAAAAGTATGTTTCTTGATTTGTGAACCAGTCGGTTGTTTTACGAAGACATACTGTACAACTCGGCCTCTTTGCAGTGTGTCATGATGGATGTGGTCAGCTGGTACGAACGGAAGAATAAATGTTTAAAAACTGGAACCGATAACTTTCACCGTAAACCACACACTTCATGAAGATCCAGGCAATCTACGAATATTTCAGTTTTGTGGAGAAAAATTTCGTTTTAACCTTCTACTTATGATTCTAGATAACATCAGATGACATGAACTTTTGATAAGTCAGTTCATCTGTCTTTGAAGGTTTGAGGATTACCTTACCGACGAGTAGATAATAATTAAGTAGAAGTAATAAGACTAAAAACAGCCGACCAGTTGCAATGGATAAAGAAATCTTTACCTAGGTTTCGGCAGATTTAAATCTGTCTTCTTCAGAAGGCGGCAATTTTTACATAAATTTTTACATAAATTAGTACATGGATGTAGCAGAGCTCACAAGCGAGTCGCTTGTGAGCTCTGCTACATCCATGTACTAATTTTATTTACATGACAAACCTTATTTTCAGGGCTATATTTTAATTTGGACTAATGGATCTATGCAGATATTTGTAAAAACGACGATGATATATCATTCCATATTTATGTAAAAATTGCCGCCTTCTGAAGAAGACAGATTTAAATCTGCCGAAACCTAGGTAAGGATTTCTTTATCCATTGCAACTGGTCGGCTGTTTTTAGTCTTATTACGTGGGACCGTTGCTGTTGCGCAGCTATGTTTAAAATACTTAAGTAGAAGTGTTAAAATATGAAACGCTGGATACGAATACAACACTTGGTCGCAGGCTACTAGCTGTAGACCAGCGTATAGAATTACCGGAAAGCACAGCCTTCTATGACGATGGTGTTGGAAATTTGGTATAACGCTCCGACAAATGTCTACGTCGGAGCGGCGACTATGTAGAGAAGTACCGGGAAGGTGTAGCTAAATGTGCAGAGAAAACAGTTTTGATTTTCATTGTGGCTTCTATTTCGCGACCGATCGTTCTTTACTTTCCGAACAACCCTCGTATACTAACAGACTACGTTGAACAAACAAGCTTACTCAGTCTCAAATTGGGGAGAACGTGGCAGTAGAGTTTCTAGAGCACCGCGCACACACGCACGCACACACACACACACACACACACACACACACACACACACACACACAGCGCCAGCTAACGAGACGCGAACCGCGTCCTGCATGCCGCCGGCGCGCCAGCCTCTGTACTGGAATTACGTGCTCCCTCCTCCCCTGTCCGCGCGCCGTCTACGTCCGGACCAGCAGCGCTCATTCCGAGATCCGCGCACGTCGCCGCAGACGCGGCGCAGGCGGTTCCGAGCGCAAGATAAACGGCCGAGCGGCGAGGAAAAACCCCCACATGGCGGTCGGATCGATTAACAATTCCGGTGTGCAGCCCGTGTGGCCCCGCAAAGGGAACGCAATTCCGCAAAGACAGGTGGAGGCGGCGCGGGACGGAAAAATACACGGAGCCCTCAAATTACGTCCCAGCCGCCGCTTCACACACGCCAACACACGAGCAGAGTACCAATCGCACCGTCACAGAAGCACGCCAGAAAATCTGTCACGCCCGAGGAGACAACAGGTTAATATCCTCCAGAATGAGATTTTCACTCTGCAGCGGAGTGTGCGCTGATATGAAACTTCCTGGCAGATTATAACTGTGTGCCCGACCGAGACTCGAACTCGGGATCTTTCCATTTCGCGGGCAAGTGCTCTACCACTGAGCTACCCAAGCACGACTCACGCCCCGTCCTCACAGTTTCATATCAGAGCACACTCTGATGCAGAGTGAAAATCTCATTCTGGAAACATCCCCCAGGCTGTGGCTAAGCCATGTCTCCGCAATATCCTTTCTTTCAGGAGTGCTAGTTCTGCAAGGTTCGCAGGAGAGCTTCTGTAAAGTTTGGAAGGTAGGAGACGAGATACTGGCAGTAGTATAGCTGTGAGACCGGGCGTGAGACGTGCTTCGGTAGCTCAGACGGTAGAGCACTTGCTCGCGATAGGCAAAGGTCCCGAGTTCGAGTCTCGGTCGGGCGCACAGTTTTAATCTGCCAGGAAGTTTCATATCAGCGCACATTCCGCTGCAGAGTGAAAATCTCATTCTGGAAACATCCCCCAGGCTGTGGCTAAGCCATGTCTCCGCAGTATCCTTTCTTTCAGGAGTGCTAGTTCTGCAAGGTTCGCAGGAGAGCTTGTGTAAAGTTTGGGAGGTAGGAGACGAGATACTGGCAGAAGTAAAGCTGTGAGACCGGGCGTGAGTCGTGCTTCGGTAGCTCAGATGGTAGAGCACTTGCCCGCGAAAGGCAAAGGTCCCGAGTTCGAGTCTCGGTCGGGCACACAGTTTTACTCTCCCAGGAAGTTTCAGGTTAATATCCTGTTACACGGCCTCTAGCTCTCCTTGTATCATTTATTCAGCGAGGAAAAACTTCTTTCACGTGTGCCACAACCGGCGGAAGGCACTGGGTGACGTATACATCATGTAGGCTAGGGGCGGCGGGGAATTCGTGAGCCGTACCCTGGCTCACTAGCCATAGCGCCAAGGCTGGCTGCACGCTTCCCCCACCACCGCGCCTCGGTCCCTGAACAGGTGAAGGGGGAAGAGGGAGGCAAACTGCAAACGTGAGGTGTTTTCATGGCAACGAAGTCATACTGAATACGACTCATTCCACATTTCTCTACAACACAGGTTACAAACAAAACAAATTTTCAGCAATTATTTCATTTTTTTGACACATTGATGATACACTACTGGCCATTAAAATTGCTACACCAAGAAGAAATGCAGTTGACAAACGAGTATTCATTGCACAAATATATTATACTAGAACTGACATGTGATTACATTTTCACGCAATTTGGGTGCATTGATTCTGAGAAATCAGTACCCAGAAAAACCAACTCTGGCCGTAAAAACGGCCTTGATACGCCTGGGCATTGAGTCAAACAGAGCTTGGATGGCGTGTACAGGTACAGCTGCCCATGCAGCTTCAACACGATACCACAGTTCGTCAACAGTAATGACTGGTCAATGGTGGCCGAGCAACTGGCTCGTCACAATACGCCAGACGTTTTCAATTGGCGAGAGATCTGGAGAATGTGCTGGCCAGGGCAGCAGTCGAACATTTTCTGTATCCAGAAAGGCCCGTACAGAACCTGCAACTTGCGGTCGTGCATTATCCTGCTGAAATTTCGCGGTGATGAAAGGAAGGGTAGAGTTACGGGTCGTAACACATCTGAAATGTAACGCACACTCTTCAAAGTACCGTCAATGTGAAGAAGAGGTGACCGAGACGTGAAACCAATGGCACCCCATACCATCACGCCGGGTGGTACGCCTGTATGGGGATGACGAATACACGCTTCCAGTGTCCGTTCACCGCGATGTCGCCAAACACGGATGCGACCATCATGTTGCTGTAAACAGAACCTGGATTCATCCGAAAAAATGACGTTTTGCCATTCGTGCTCCCAGGTTCGTCGTTGAGTACACCATCGCAGACGCTCCTGACTGTGATGCAGCGTCAAGGGTAACGCGCAGCCGTGGTCTCCGAGCTGATAGTCCATGGTGTTGCAAACGTCGGCGAACTGTTCCTGCAGATGGTTGTTGTCTTGCAAACGTCCCCATCTGTTGACTCACGGCTCGAGACGTGGCTGCACGATCCGTTACAGCCATGCGGATAAGATGCCTGTCATCTCGACTGCTAGTGATACGATGCCGCTGGGATTCAGCAGGGCGTTCCGTATTACCCTCCTGAACCCACCGACTCAATATTCTGCTAACAGTCATTGGATCTCGACCAACGCGAGCAGCAATTTCGCGATACGATAAACCGCATTCGCGATAGGCTACAATCCGACCTTTATCAGTTGGAAACGTGATGGTACGCATTTCTCCTCCTTACACGACGCATCACAACAACGTTTCATTAGGCAACGCCGGTCAACTGCTGTCTGTGTATGAGAAATCGGTTGGAAACTTTCCTCATGTCAGCACGTTGTAGGTGTCGCCACCGGCGCCAACCTTGTGTGAATGCTCTGAAAAGCTAAACATTTGTATATCACAGCATCTTCTTCCTGTCGGTTAAATTTCGCGTCTGTAGCATGTTATCTTCGTGGTGTAGCAATTTTAATGGCCAGTAGTGTACATCTTTCAATTCTTGTTGTGTCGTGGAGTTACGGCGTTCCATAGCAAATTTGCGGAACCCGTTCATTATAGAAGTGTGTGTATATTATGTGATACTGGGAATTCCTATCCTTCTCGTGTTCATTTCCGCTCATTTTAAAGGCTTGTGACAAAAGATCGCTAGCATGCCTTTTTTGTATAAAGCCACTGTATCTGTGATCTTCCTTTACACTAGAAACAATTAGCGAAGGCTAAACAGCGGTGACTACAAGAGCCCCGCAGATTGAAGAACGTCGCCCTGAACGAAACATGTCGCACCGCAGTTCTAGACGAGATGTCGCACCGTACCGAGTATTTCCGAGACTGGCCGAGTCTTGACCTGCACATTGTGCTCACGTGTAGCTTGATATGTCGTGGCTGACCCTGCAGTAGACTGCCTGTCGCAAACGCCGTCCAGCAACACACCGCCGTCGGGCTGGTTGCCAGTTCAGCGCCTGCGAATACACGACGTTGCGACTCCGTCTCTTGCAGCGCGACTTCCAGGGGGGCTTCGCGTACACCGGGCGCGTAAATTCAGCAAGAGAGGTAGCTGCTCACACCGACAACCTTTCGCTGCATCCGCCAATGTCACGGGCAGCCAATCAGGAAGAAGTGTACCTCCGCCGTGCGGGTATATAGGACCGCGTCCGCGACGATCACGGACCAGTGGTTGCTCAAGGTCAATCCCTCCAAAACCCAGGCGATCATTGTAGGCAAAACCACCCCTTCCTTCCACCTCCTTGATTTCTATCTCACCATCTATGGCCGTCCTATTGCCCTCACTCCCACCCACCCTTAAGTACCTTGGCGTCACCCTCGACCGTCGCCTCTCCTGGACTCCCCATCTCCGGACAATCCAAGCCGAGGCACGCTCCCGACTCCGTCTCCTCAAGCTCCTTTCCGTCCGTACGTGGGGTCTGGACCCCTCCACCATCTTCCACACCTATAAATCCCTCATGCGCCCCATCCTTTGTTACGCCCATCCGGCCTGGATCTCCGCCCCCCCCCCCCCCCCTACCTTTTATAAATCCCTCCAAATCCTTGAACGCCATGCTCTCCGCCTCGCCTATCGCATCCGTCTCCCCTCCCCCACGCGGATCCTGTACGATCTCATCCCCTTCCCCCACCTCCTCCTTTTCCTTGAAAGGATACGGATCCTGTACACCTCCCGCAAACTCGATCCTCCTCACCCGCTTGTCTCACCCATCCTCTTCCACCCCCGCCCGCTGCCGCGCCTGTTTTCCCACGTCCCACCCGGTCTCCATCTCTCCACCCTCCTTACCCTCTCCCAAGGTGGCTTCCGCCAGCTCCCTCTCCCTGCTGATGCCCTCCTCCCCTCCATCTACCCCTCCTACCAAATTTGATCATCCCTCCCTTTTCCTGTTTTTGCTCCTTTGGGCACCCTCCCACCCTTCTCTCCCTCTTCCCGCCCTCCTCCATTTCTCCCCACTCCTCCCCCGGGCTTCCCCTCCCCTGTCCCTCTCCTCCTCCCCCCATCTCCTCAGCCATTGGCATCTTCGTTCTCCCCTCTCCCCCACCTCTCCTGGCAGGTCCCCAGACTGGCACACGCTGAGTGGACATTCGCGCGCCGGAGATCATCGCCATCAGTGTCTCGCGTGTGCCGTCGTGTTTAGTGTTCAGAGTTCACCGTCACACTCCATCGTTCACCTGTGCCATTGCCATCTTCAGTGTTAGTGCGTCGTGACACCAGTTTGTAGTGTGGATTATCGTCGAGTGTGAACGGCTCCGTGTTTGTCTTTATGTGTCTACTGTTTTATTACCCACCGTTATGTAACTTACGTGTATTCTTTCTGTTGTTTTCTCATTGTCTATTCTATGGCTGAAGAGCAGCGTAGAATGCTGCTGACAGCCTGACTGTTGTACAGGTTTTAAAATAACAATAAAGAAGAAGAAAAAAAAACGATCACGGCAGTTTCGACGCAAGTCAGCCCGAGAGAGAGAGAGAGAAAGAGAGCGTAACTGACTGCTCCGGACCCAGCACCGCCGACCACGCAAGGCACCTCAGAACCGCCTCGCGGACCTGTTGGTATTCTGTCAAACTCACTTGACACGACTATAGAAATGTGACTGAAACTTAAGTTCTCCGTTGAAAGAGAGCCAAACAATGGAGGACGAACAATAGTGAAAGCCTCTCTTTTGTTGTTCCAAGTACCAGTTCAAAATTGGTCAAATGGCTCTAAGCACTATGGGAGTTAACATCTGATGTCATCAGTCCCCTAGACTTAGAACTACTTAAACCTAACTAAGGACAGCACACACAGTTTGCAATTTCAATTAAACTAGTTCAATAATGTGTAACAAGACTTCTGAACGCCATCTTTCTGTCCAATCTGTGCAAAACATTACGGTGGTTTGGGTCAGTGAAACTGTTAGTCCAGTGAAGTAGGTTCTTCCTGTACCCAAGAACTGGAGATGGGATAATCCTCAGTATTTCGAATTCTCCGGTGAGATCTTCGTTAGCAGTTTTACAGAATCGTTGCGTGGTTCAAGGGAGGCAAATGTAATCACAGAGTCGGTTTGGTGTGGCTTTTGGGTGGTCGGTACTATCGGCCCTTATCTTTTCTACGACGAGGCAGGCCACGTTGTGAGAGTTAATGGAAACCGATACTGTGCCACGATAAGAGATTTTTGAGGTTTCGTACCACAATAGGTACAAACGGAACCCTTCAAGGATCGCTTTGTTGTCCGTCTGTCTGTATGTCCGACTATTCAAAGACTTTTCTCCGAGGAACGGGTAGCCATATTAAGTTAAAATTAATGTCAGATAATAAGGTTTATGGTTTATTGACAGTGTAATAAACTTCAGCTTATAAGTCATTGCAAAAAAGGCCGTTTATGTCACATATTTTGCACTGGCAGTTTCGAATAAGGACCACTTTCAACTGTACATTGGTATGACGACACTGAAAGTTTGTGTCGGACTGGGAGTCGAAGCGGGATTTGCCACGTGTCGTGTGCGGTCGCCTTAATCGCTTACGTTATCCAAACCCTGTGTGAGGCGTGCTCGGACAGCCTAAGTTATTTAAGGACAGCACGCGACAAACGGGAAATCCAGGTTCGAGCCCTGGTCAGGCAGAAATTTTCGACCTCGTCATTCCATTATATGCCAACGGCCTAGCGCAGTTCCGGACTGAAGCGCCTAGAACCGCTCGGCCACAGCGGCCGGCCCCAAGTACCAGTACCTGCGTTTAGTTGCGAACTTATTTCCCTGGTAGGATACAGTTAGAATGTTACTTATTTGTTCTTTCGACGGTCAATGAAGTCCATTTTTATTGAATCCACTGTGTTCTTAAATATATAAGATGAACTACATGCCCGTTTGTCTCTTGTAGAAGTGTTCAAAGTCGGCATACTTCAGAAGACCTGCCAAATTTCGGCAATGTTACAGCTATGTTTCACCTCCTGTTCCAATATTATCTCCGACATTTCCAGACCTGAAGTACTGTGAACGACGGGCCATCCTGCACTGCAGAGCGTGGTTGTAGAAAATCTCACAAAATCAGCAGAAGGAATGTCTTGTTCTGAAGTGTTACCAGCAGTCCAACTAGGTGTTAACTGAGTGTAGGGAGTACAGTGGTTGAGCATTTCCGTAGCTGACGTAATGCGGCACTTGAAGTGCTATCAGGACGAAAACTATAGGACAGAGAATGACTGGGAACGAGTGATTTGGAATGATGAATCACGCTATACCTGCAGCAATCTTGTTGAAGGGTTTGGGTTTGGCCAATGCCTTGGCGACGTTACCTGCCGCGTTGTGTTCTGCCAGAATGTGTAATGGTAACGGGTATAATGGTTCGCGGGTGTTTTCCTGGCTGGGGTGTGTTCCCCTTACTGCGCTCAAGAAAACGACAAATGCGAAAGGTTATGAACACATTTTACAACATTCTGTTCCGTGTACAGTAAGAGGCACGCTACGAAGACAATGACCATATCAGCATCACAATGCATCCTGTAATAAAGCATATAATTTCTTTGAAGTCAGTACCGCCATTAGACTATTGTTTATTTACAGTGTTACATTTACACTTACACGATCATGATTTCGGCTTCAAAGTGCCATTATCAAGTGTTTTAAGTGTTATAAATGGCCTAAAATGGCATACGGTCGTACTAAAGTACACTATTCGACACACTGTCTAAGAGTCGATATTTCTGGCAGAGCCTACTGCTTTGTTTCATTACTGAGTACACCATCAACACCGCGGTTCGATCGCGTCCGCATGAGACAGACCAGCTGATATAAAATCATTGTCGTAGAAATAAAAATTAAAAAACAACTGCTCTCATGGTCATTCTATTCCATCAGATATATAAAACCGAAGTCATTTCTGCGACAGTGGTTTTATATCAGCTGGTCTGCCTCATGTATCGTTATATCCAAATGATTTATGCATGTGAAGCTACATTCAGGTACGTGCTACTGTACTAATAGTATTGCATATAGAGTAACTCATGTAAGCTCTCCCTGAAACCTGTCATGTTATATCTTCATAGATCCGATGGTAGCACCCTTAGTGTGTTGAAACCGGTCATCTAGTAAACAGTCTTGGCTTTTGTATTATTTATACAACAGAGTGATCGCCCCCCACAACACACTATGTCAACACACTATGTGTTTACTGCAAAACAGCGGAGTTTACAGTCACCTCACTAACATGTTTTGCAGATGCAAATGCGAGAGAATTCTGGAATAGTGGTTTACTAACAAGGGAACATCCCCATCGCACCCCCCTCAGATTTAGTTATAAGCTGGCACAGTGGATAGGCCTTGAAAAACTGAACACAGATCAATCGAGAAAACAGGAAGAAGTTGTGTGGAACTATGAAAAAATAAACAAAATATACAAACTGAGTAGTCCATGCGCAAGATAGGCAATATTAAGGACAGTGTGAGCTCAGGGGTGCCGTGGTCCCGTGGTTAGCGTGAGCAGGTGCGGAACGTGAGGTCTTTAGTTCAAATCTTCCCTCGACTGAAAATTTTACTTTCTTTATTTTCGCAAAGTTATGATCTGCCCGTTCGTTCATTGACGTCTCTGTTCACTGTAATAAGTTTAGTGTCTGTGTTTTGCGACCGCACCGCAAAACCGTGCGATTAGTTGACGAAAGGACGTGCCTCTCCAATGGGAACCGAAAACATTTGATCGCAAAGTCATAGGTCAACCGATTCCTCCACAGGAAAACACGTCTGATATATTCTATACGACACTGGTGACAGCACGTGCGTCACATGACAGTAATATGTTGTCGACCCACCAAACTAGTACACTTGACGAATGGGTAAAAAGATTCTTCTACCTTACACGATTTAGGTTTTCTTGTGGATGTGATAATCACTCCCAAAAAAGTGATGAAAACATAAGAGTTTGTCACATAAACTGAAAATAAAAAGTTAAACTTTTCACTCAAGGGAAGACTTGAACCGAGGACCTCTCGTTCTACGGCTGGTCACGCTAACCACGGGACCACGGCGCTCCTGAGCTCACATTGTCCTTAATATCGCCTATCTTGCGCATGGACTACTCAGTTTGTACATTTTGCTTATTTTTTCATAGTTCCACACAACTTCTTCCTGTTTTCTCGATCGATCTGTGTTCAGTTTTTCAAGGCCTATCCACTGTCCCAACTTATAACTAAATCTGATGGGGGTGCGATGGGGAGGTTCCCTTGTAAGTGACGAACAGAGGAAAAGTAAGGTCAGTATCTTATGAAAAAGCTCATCCTCCGTAAAAAAAAAAAGTGTAATGTATTCACTTATGTTGTTCCAAAGCCCACAGCATTTCTCATTTAACCAGTTATCGATTCTTAAAAATTACACTTTCAACGAAAAAGTCTAGTTGGTAGAATAACACAGTAGATAATGAAGTTTTGCATAATAACTACATGGCGAATACGTCCTCTTTGGGTGCTATCATTTGCCAAAATCTCATTTCAGTATCCGTTTATGAATTACGAGGAATGTTGTGGATATGTCACTCTGGATTTATCGCTGGTGGCGGCGCGATCGCAAATGAATGTGCTACGTCAGATCAATTTTCTCAAGATGCATGGCAGATAGAGAACTCCACAGAAGTCTAAAGAGAAATTCAATATACTAAATAAATGTGATACGCAGCAACATATTGCGTATTGTATGTTAACCGGGGACCTAGAAACGACGGAAAGCGCCGCCCCACACCGAACCACTTTTTCAGGGTTATTCTGCGGTCCGGCTCCTGGTCGACCCCCCCCCCCTCCCCCTCAGGGAACGTCTTACGCTCTCACACCAGACGAGTGTAGCCCCTATGTTTGCGTGGTAGAGTAATGGTGGTGTACGCGTACGTGGAGAACTTGTTTGCGCAGCAATCGGCGACATAGTATGACAGGCGGAATAAGGGGAACCAGCCCGCATTCGCCGAGGCAGATGGAAAACCGCCTAAAAACCGTCCACAGACTGGGCGGTTCACCGGAACTCTACACAAATCCGCCGGGCGGGCCAACATACTGTGTAATGCGCACCAAACGCAAAATCATAGCGACTCCTCTATTTTTCATTGCAAACTTTTTGGAATTTCGCCCAGTTTCTTACTTACATGTAAATATCACAATAACTATGACCATTGACGAAATGATGGGCACATCATCATGAACCTGACATATAAAGTTACACGTATAGCAAAAACGAAACTTTTTTTACCGAATAGCTCCTGTAAAATCGTTTGAGGAAGACTGCACGGCGTGCACCTCGATTCTGTCGTCGCCGACTGGCCAAAAGATCACACTGTCGACCACCCTTTCCGAAGAAAGGAGTGGGCCTGCCCAGAGCTTTGGACGAAAGTTGATCACCGCGCATCGACCACCTTATCCAGCGCGGACTCGGATACTCAGAAACAATGCTCACCTGTAAACTCTGCAGCAAATTTTCTGCCTGCAGAGTCAAAACAGAGGGCTCACGGACAGGCCTCATGAGTGCTATCTGATCGCAGATGAACGTGCCAAATGAATCATAAGACATCGCTCCTTACTGTGTAGCTGTTACACTGATACTAAAATGTAGACTTTCACGGCCGAAAACGTCATGTGCATTATAATTATCCGGGCTGTTATGCCGTGGTCGGTTGATGAATTCTGTGTCAATTCCCAACGTTTCGTCCCCGTCTGCGGAGGACATCTTCAAGGGGGTCTGTAGCTCGCTGGAAGGTCCAATACACCCACTGGCTGAGTCAGTAGAGAGCCAGTGGGTGTGTTGGACCTTCCATCAAGCTCGCTGGAAGGTCCAATGCACTCATTGGCTGAGTCAGTAGAGAGCCAGTGGGTGTGTTGGACCTTCCATCGAGCTCACTGGAAGGTCCAATGCACCCACTGGCTGAGTCAGTAGAGAGCCAGTGGGTGTGTTGGACCTTCCATCGAGCTACAGACCCCCTTGCAGATGTCCTCCGCAGACGGGGACGAAACGTTGGGAATTGACACAGAATTCATCAACCGACCACGGCATAACAGCCCGGATAATTATAATGGACAGACGTTACAGTATGGTGAAAATGAACCAGTCCTTGAGAGTGCTGCGGAGGAGATCTTCAAGGGGGTCTGTAGCTCGCTGGAAGGTCCAATACACCCACTGGCTGAGTCAGTAGAGAGCCAGTGGGTGTGTTGGACCTTCCATCAAGCTCACTGGAAGGTCCAATGCACTCATTGGCTGAGTCAGTAGAGAGCCAGTGGGTGTGTTGGACCTTCCATCGAGCTCACTGGAAGGTCCAATTCACCCGCTGGCTGAGTCAGTAGAGAGCCAGTGGGTGTGTTGGACCTTCCATCGAGCTACAGACCACCTTGAAGATGTCCTCCGCAGATGGGGACGAAACGTTGGGAATTGACACAGAATTCATCAACCGACCATGGCATAACAGCCCGGATAATTATAATGGACAGACGTTACAGTATGGTGAAAATGAACCAGTCCTTGAGAGTGCTGCGGAGGAGATCTTCAAAGGGGTCTGTAGCTCGCTGGAAAGTCCAATACACCCACTGGCTGAGTCAGTAGAGAGCCAGTGGGTGTGTTGGACCTTCCATCAAGCTCGCTGGAAGGTCCAATGCACTCATTGGCTGAGTCAGTAGAGAGCCAGTGGGTGTGTTGGACCTTCCATCAAGCTCGCTGGAAGGTCCAATGCACTCATTGGCTGAGTCAGTAGAGAGCCAGTGGGTGTGTTGGACCTTCCATCGAGCTCACTGGAAGGTCCAATGCACCCACTGGCTGAGTCAGTAGAGAGCCAGTGGGTGTGTTGGACCTTCCATCGAGCTACAGACCACCTTGAAGATGTCCTCCGCAGACGGGGACGAAACGTTGGGAATTGACACAGAATTCATCAACCGACCATGGCATAACAGCCCGGATAATTATAATGGACAGACGTTACAGTATGGTGAAAATGAACCAGTCCTTGAGAGTGCTGCGGAGGAGATCTTCAAAGGGGTCTGTAGCTCGCTGGAAAGTCCAATACACCCACTGGCTGAGTCAGTAGAGAGCCAGTGGGTGTGTTGGACCTTCCATCAAGCTCGCTGGAAGGTCCAATGCACTCATTGGCTGAGTCAGTAGAGAGCCAGTGGGTGTGTTGGACCTTCCATCAAGCTCGCTGGAAGGTCCAATGCACTCATTGGCTGAGTCAGTAGAGAGCCAGTGGGTGTGTTGGACCTTCCATCGAGCTCACTGGAAGGTCCAATGCACCCACTGGCTGAGTCAGTAGAGAGCCAGTGGGTGTGTTGGACCTTCCATCGAGCTACAGACCACCTTGAAGATGTCCTCCGCAGACGGGGACGAAACGTTGGGAATTGACACAGAATTCATCAACCGACCATGGCATAACAGCCCGGATAATTATAATGGACAGACGTTACAGTATGGTGAAAATGAACCAGTCCTTGAGAGTGCTGCGGAGGAGATCTTCAAAGGGGTCTGTAGCTCGCTGGAAAGTCCAATACACCCACTGGCTGAGTCAGTAGAGAGCCAGTGGGTGTGTTGGACCTTCCATCAAGCTCGCTGGAAGGTCCAATGCACTCATTGGCTGAGTCAGTAGAGAGCCAGTGGGTGTGTTGGACCTTCCATCAAGCTCGCTGGAAGGTCCAATGCACTCATTGGCTGAGTCAGTAGAGAGCCAGTGGGTGTGTTGGACCTTCCATCGAGCTCACTGGAAGGTCCAATGCACCCACTGGCTGAGTCAGTAGAGAGCCAGTGGGTGTGTTGGACCTTCCATCGAGCTACAGACCACTTTGAAGATGTCCTCCGCAGACGGGGACGAAACGTTGGGAATTGACACAGAATTCATCAACCGACCATGGCATAACAGCCCGGATAATTATAATGGACAGACGTTACAGTATGGTGAAAATGAACCAGTCCTTGAGAGTGCTGCTGAGGAGATCTTCAAAGGGGTCTGTAGCTCGCTGGAAAGTCCAATACACCCACTGGCTGAGTCAGTAGAGAGCCAGTGGGTGTGTTGGACCTTCCATCGAGCTACAGACCCCCTTGAAGATGTCCTCCGCAGACGGGGACGAAACGTTGGGAATTGACACAGAATTCATCAACCGACCACGGCATAACAGCCCGGATAATTATAATGGACAGACGTTACAGTATGGTGAAAATGAACCAGTCCTTGAGAGTGCTGCGGAGGAGATCTTCAAGGGGGTCTGTAGCTCGCTGGAAGGTCCAATACACCCACTGGCTGAGTCAGTAGAGAGCCAGTGGGTGTGTTGGACCTTCCATCGAGCTCACTGGAAGGTCCAATGCACCCACTGGCTGAGTCAGTAGAGAGCCAGTGGGTGTGTTGGACCTTCCATCGAGCTACAGACCACCTTGAAGATGTCCTCCGCAGACGGGGACGAAACGTTGGGAATTGACACAGAATTCATCAACTGACCATGGCATAACAGCCCGGATAATTATAATGGACAGACGTTACAGTATGGTGAAAATGAACCAGTCCTTGAGAGTGCTGCGGAGGAGATCTTCAAAGGGGTCTGTAGCTTGCTGGAAGGTCCAATACACCCACTGGCTGAGTCAGTAGAGAGCCAGTGGGTGTGTTGGACCTTCCATCGAGCTACAGACCCCCTTGAAGATGTCCTCCGCAGACGGGGACGAAACGTTGGGAATTGACACAGAATTCATCAACCGACCATGGCATAACAGCCCGGATAATTATAATGGACAGACGTTACAGTATGGTGAAAATGAACCAGTCCTTGAGAGTGCTGCGGAGGAGATCTTCAAGGGGGTCTGTAGCTCGCTGGAAGGTCCAATACACCCACTGGCTGAGTCAGTAGAGAGCCAGTGGGTGTGTTGGACCTTCCATCAAGCTCGCTGGAAGGTCCAATGCACTCATTGGCTGAGTCAGTAGAGAGCCAGTGGGTGTGTTGGACCTTCCATCGAGCTCACTGGAAGGTCCAATGCACCCACTGGCTGAGTCAGTAGAGAGCCAGTGGGTGTGTTGGACCTTCCATCGAGCTACAGACCCCCTTGAAGACGTCCTCCGCAGACGGGGACGAAACGTTGGGAATTTACACAGAATTCATCAACTGACCACGGCATAACAGCCCGGATAATTATAATGGACAGACGTTACAGTATGTTGAAAATGAACACAGTCCTTGAGAGTGCTGCGTCATCCCCCCCCCCTCCCCCCCCCCGCCCTTCGGCAGTGACTATGGCGTTACTCCTACGCTTGCCTGCTTTGTGCGGTTGCGCGTGCAGCACACTTCACGCCAGTTAGACGACGGCCGCAGGCCACCTTTGGCGCCAGCGGTGCACCTGAGGCGTACATATTTCGGTGAGTTAGCTCCCGCCGCGGCAGGGAAGTTGCGTGCCGTAACCTTAAACTGCGGTCCGGAGTTGGCGGGGCGCCTTAATCACAGTTCACAACTCGGCGAGTTTATGCTTATTATCGCCGCTGAGGTCGGCGCTGAACGAAGCGGCATCTCGTTTTAATTACGGCGCGCCAGCACCCGCGATTACCCGCCACACGCTTAGGCCGTGTTACGCAGACGCGGCAACAGCCGTAGGGGATCGCGCTCCGCCGCGGAAAACTTGTGGGACCGGGGCGTGCGCTCGGCTTGCGTCTCGGCGACGACGAACTGCCGAGGGATGGAAATTTTTGCTCTTGAACTGTGTCTGTGAGGAAACGCTGTGTGTCGGTCATCTGTCAGGCTCTTAAGATCTGTTGCGGAAATGGACACATTTTTTTCTAAATATACCCGGCTACATGAAAGAACTTCCCATGAACCATGGACCTTGCCGTTGGTGGGGAGCCTTGCGTGCCTCAGCGATACAGATAGCCGTACCGTAGGTGCAACCACAATGGAGGGTACCTGTTGAGAGGCCAGACAAACGTGTGGTTCCTGCAGAGGGGCAGCAGCCTTTTCAGTAGTTGCAGGGGCAACAGTGTGGATGACTGACTGATCTGGCCTAGTAACACTAACCAAAACGGCCTTGCTCTGCTGGTACTGCGAACGGCTGAAAGCAAGGGGAAACTACGGCCGTAATTTTTCCCGAGGCCATGCAGCTTTACTGTATGGTTAAATGATGATGGCGACCTCTTGGGTAAAATATTCCGGAGGTTAAATAGTCCACCTTTCGGATCTACGGGCGAGGACTACTCAGGAGGACGTCGTTATCAGGAGAAAGAAAACTGGAGTACTACGGATCGGAGCGTGCAATGTCAGATCCCTTAATCGGGCAGGTAGGTTATAAAATTTAAAACGGGAAATGGATAGGTTAAAGTTAGATACAGTGGGAATTAGTGAAGTTCGGTGGCAGGAGGAACAAGACTTTTGGTCAGGCGAATACAGGATCATGAATACAAAATCAAATAGGGGTAATGCAGGCGTAGCTTTAATAATGAATAGGAAAATAAGAGTGCGGGTAAGCTACTACAAACAGCATAGTAAACGCATTATTGTGGCCAAGATAGATACGAAGCCTACGCCTACTACAGTAGTAAAAGTTTATATGCCAACTAGCTCCGCAGATGACGAAGAGATTCATGAAATGTATGATGAGATAAAAGAAATTATTCAGACAGTCAAGGAAGACAAAAATTTAATTGTCATGGGTGACTGGAACTCAGTAGTAGGAAAAGTAAGAGAAGGAAACGTACTAGATGAATATGGAATGGGATTAAGGAATGAAAGACGAAGTCGCCTGGTAGAAATTTGCACAGAACATAACTTAATCATAGCTAACACTTGGTTCAAGAATCATAAAAGAAGGTTGTATACATGGAAAAAGCCTGGAGACACTGGAAGGTCTCAGATAGATTATATAATGGTAAGACAGAGATTCAGGAATCAGGTTTTAAATAGTAAGACATTTCCAGGAGCAGACGTGGACTCTGACCATAATCTATTGGTTATGAACTGTAGATTAAAACTGAAGAAACTGCAAAAAGGTGGGAATTTGAGGAGATGGGACCTGGATAAACTGAAAGAACCAGAGGTTGTAGACAGCTTTAGGGAAAGCATTAGGGAACGATTGACAAGAATGGGGGAAACAAATACAGTAGAAGAAGAATAGGTAGCTTTCAGAGATGAAGGAGTTAAGGTAGCAGATGATCAAGTATGTAAAAAGACGAGGGCTAATAGAAACCCTTGGGTAACAGAAAAGATATTGAATTTAATTGATGAAAGGAAAAAAATACAAAAATGCAGTAAATGAAGCAGGCAAAAACGAATACAAACGTCTAAAAAAATGAGATCGACAGAAAATGCAAGCCGGCCGCGGTGGTCTAGCGGTTCTAGGCGCGCAGTCCGGAACCGCGCGGCTGCTAAGGTCGCAGGTTCGAATCCTGCCTCGGGCATGGATGTGTGTGATGTCCTTAGGTTAGTTAGGTTTGTAGTTCTAAGTTCTAGGGGACTGATGACCTCAGATGTTAAGTCCCATAGTGCTCAGAACCATTTGAACCAGAAAATGCAAAATGGCTAAGCAGGGTTGGCTAGAGGACAAATGTAAGGATGTAGAGGCGCATATCACTAGGGAATTAGCGAACTATCAGTTTAATAATTCACAGCTGCAAAATACTAACGCGAATTCTTTACAGACGAATGGAAAAACTGATAGAAGCCGACCTCGGGGAAGATCAGTTTGGATTCCGTAGAAATGTTGAAACACGTCAGGCAATACGGACCCTACGACTTATCTTAGATAATAGATTATGGAAAGGCAAACCTACGTTTTTAGCATTTGTAGAGAAAGCTTTTGACAATGTTGACTGGAATACTCTCTTTCAAATTCTGACGGTGGCAGGGATAAAATACAGGAGAGAGAGGCTATTTACAATTTGTACAGAAACCAGATGGCAGTTATAAGAGTCGAGGGACATGAAAGGAAAGCAGTGGTTATGAAGAGAGTAAGACAAGGTTGTAGCCTCTCCCCGAGGCTATTCAATCTATATATTGAACAAGCAGTAAAGTAACCAACAGAAAAATTCGGAGTAGGAATTAAAATCCATGGAGAAGAAATAAAAACTTTGAGGTTCACCGCAGAGACAGCAAAGGGCCTGGAAGAGCAGTGCCTTGAAAGTAGGATATAAGATGAACATCACAAAAGCACAATGAAGATAATGGAATGTAGTTGAATTAAATCGGTTGATGCTAAGAGAACTTGATTAGCAAATGAGACACTTAAAGTAGTAAATGAGTTTTGCTATTTGGGGAGCAAAATAACTGATGATAGTCGAAGTAGATAGTATATAAAATGTAGACTGAAGGAAAGCGTTTCTGAAGAAGAGAAATTTGTTAACATCGAGTATAGATTTAAGTGTCAGGAAGTCGTTTCTGAAAGTATTTGTATGGAGTCTAGTATGGAAGTGAAACGTGGACGATAAATACACTCCTGGAAATTGAAATGAGAACACCGTGAATTCATTGTCCCAGGAAGGGGAAACTTTATTGACACATTCCTGGGGTCAGATACATCACATGATCACACTGACAGAACCACAGGCACATAGACACAGGCAACAGAGCATGCACAATGTCGGCACTTGTACAGTGTATATCCACCTTTCGCAGCAATGCAGGTTGCTATTCTCCCATGGACTGACAGAACCACAGGCACATAGACACAGGCAACAGAGCATGCGCAATGTCGGCACTAGTACAGTGTATATCCACCTTTCGCAGCAATGCAGGCTGCTATTCTCCCATGGAGACGATCGTAGAGATGCTGGATGTAGTCCTGTGGAACGGCTTGCCATGCCATTTCCACCTGGCGCCTCAGTTGGACCAGCGTTCGTGCTGGACGTGCAGACCGCGTGAGACGACGCTTCATCCAGTCCCAAACATGCTCAATGGGGGACAGATCCGGAGATCTTGCTGGCCAGGGTAGTTGACTTACACCTTCTAGAGCACGTTGGGTGGCACGGGATACATGCGGACTTGCATTGTCCTGTTGGAACAGCAAGTTCCCTTGCCGGTCTAGGAATGGTAGAACGATGGGTTCGAAGACGGTTTGGATGTACCGTGCACTATTCAGTGTCCCCTCGACGATCACCAGTGGTGTACGGCCAGTGTAGGAGATCGCTCCCCACACCATGATGCCGGGTGTTGGCCCTGTGTGCCTCGGTCGTATGCAGTCCTGATTGTGGCGCTCACCTGCACGGCGCCAAACACGCATACGACCATCATTGGCACCACGGCAGAAGCGACTCTGATCGCTGAAGACGACACGTCTCCATTCGTCCCTCCATTCACGCCTGTCGCGACACCACTGGAGGCGGGCTGCGCGATGTTGGGGCGTGAGCGGAAGACGGCCTAACGGTGTGCGGGACCGTAGCCCGGCTTCATGGAGACGGTTGCGAATGGTCCTCGCCGATACCCCAGGAGCAACAGTGTCCCTAATTTGCTGGGAAGTGGCGGTGCGGTCCCCTACGGCACTGCGTAGGATCCTACGGACTTGGCGTGCATCCGTGCGTCGCTGCGGTCCGGTCCCAGGTCGACGGGCACGTGCACCTTCCGCCGACCACTGGCGACAACATCGATGTACTGTGGAGACCTCACGCCCCACGTGTTGAGCAATTCGGCGGTACGTCCACCCGGCCTCCCGCATGCCCACTATACGCCCTCGCTCAAAGTACGTCAACCGCACATATGGTTCACGTCCACGCTGTCGCGGCATGCTACCAGTGTTAAAGACTGCGGATGGAGCTCCGTATGCCACGGCAAACTGGCTGACACTGACGGCGGCGGTGCACAAATGCTGCGCAGCTAGCGCCATTCGACGGCCAACACCGCGGTTCCTGGTGTGTCCGCTGTGCCGTGCGTGTGATCATTGCTTGTACAGCCCTCTCGCAGTGTCCGGAGCAAGTATGGTGGGTCTGACACACCGGTGTCAATGTGTTCTTTTTCCCATTTCCAGGAGTGTAGTTTAGACAAGAAGAGAATAGAAGCTTTCGAAATGTGGTGTTAAAGAAGAATGGTGAAGATTAGGTGGGTAGATTACATAACTAATGAGAGTGTATTGAATAGAATTGGAGAGAAAAGAAATCTGTGGCACAACTTGACTAGGAGAAGGGATCGGTTGGTGGGGCATATTCTGAGTCATCAAGGGATCACCAATTTAGTATTGGATGGCAGCGTGGAGGGTAAAATTGTAGAGGGAGACCAAGAGATGAATACACTAAACAGATTCAGAAGGATGTAGGCTGCAGTAGGTACTGGGAGATGAAGAAGCTTGCACAGGATAGAGTAGCATGGAGAGCTGCATCACACCAGTCTTAGGACTGAAAACCACAACAACAACATGAAAGATAAGGATGTTCTATTTAAAAAAATTTTAACTCATGTGTAATTCTCTGGAAAATAGATAAAATATGCTGATAACTCTGCAGGAATTTAATAATAACACCTTTCGCTTATTATTTTGTTAAGTTACAGGGAAAAACACCTAGTCTGATAGAGCGAATATCTGCTGCTTCGTCACTTAGCATCTTTGTACACGCAGCTGTTCGCAAGTGGGCAAGACGAGGGAGCACCTGTCATCCCTCACCAACAGGGATCCGGATTACAGAGTTTAATCAGTGCAGGACTCTCATACACTGCCACAGAAATGTTTTCCCGTGATTCAGCTAAATCTTACCTTTTGTCGAATGACACTTCTCGAAACTAATCAAATTATTCGTACGAAAAATTGCAAATGTACAGTCATGGCCACCTCCGACAGTCCACAAGCTGCTGTTCTGATTTTGTTTATTGAGGTTAGCGTAATTGTGCGTTCTCTTGACTTGTGAATGACCTATGCCGTTTCTTGCCTGTAGAGAGATCCTCCAATCAGGTCCCGGCTTCGCCACTTCATTCCGCAATAAATCCCGAAACCAGAGCTGAGCCCGGATTTCAATCTGCCCTCTCGCGGTACAGAACAGGTTGGGCGACCATTTTTTTCCCCCCTGCCCCTAGAGTTCTCTCCCTTTCTCTGCGGCTCCAGCGACCCTCTTAGGCTCACCACGGGAGAGCTGCATTAACAACGGAACACCACGCCGACCCCCACAAATTAACTCCGCTTCCCCCTTCCCCTTTCTCGTGGCAGCGACAAAGAAAGCGCCAACCCAGAGTAATGCAACTCATTCATTATTTCCTCTGGCGAAAAGTGCGCACAGCTGTTACGACCGCTAAGAGAGGGAGAGGGAAAAAAATGGCGGAAAAGCCGGCGCCACGAACACACCCTGCCCTATCGGCCGCAGCTCCGCACATCCATAAATCGCTGAAATTGAGATTCGGAATTATCTACAAGCCACATCGTGGCCACTACCACCGAACACCCTATACTGTCTGCAATTTTTGTAATTTCAAAATAATTTTTTCCCCTGTCAGTATACGGATATGGCAGTTGTGGGGAAGGCGGATAGCCGTCTTCGGTTCATTGGGAGAATTTTGGGAAGATGTGGTTCATCTGTAAAGGAGACCGCTTATAAAACACTAACACGACATATTCTTGAGTACTGCTCGAGCGTTTGGGATCCCTATCAGGTCGGATTGAGGGAGCACATAGAAGCAATTCGGAGGCGGGCTGCTAGATTTGTTACTGGTAGGTTTGATCATCACGCGAGTGTTACGGAAATGCTTCAGGAACTCGGGTGGGAGTCTCTAGAGGAAAGGAGGCTCTTTCTATGTATCAAAACATGTGGTGCGTGGTTGAAATGATCTCAGCGACAAATCTAAAGTGTACAGTGAGAACTATTACGCGTGCAACAACGAGGATGCTGTGGGAATGCATTTACATCGATTTGACGAACGTTATGAAAACAATCACTCGAAACCGACGTTTCACGACAATTAATCTATAAAAACACGCCAAATGTCAGAACGAAAGCGTGTAAACCGTCTGATGATGAATCGCAACGATTCGAAACCGGTAATGGTCTCCTTTGAATAAAGGAAAAGTAAATTTGTGGCTGGTTGCTGTCCTAACATCATCAACATTTGTCTTCAAAAACAGCCACGGTCTCCAACATGTCATCATATGACAAAATTGCAATAATAATAATAATAATAATAATAATAATAATAATAATAATAATAATAAAAATTATTATTATTGTTATCATTATCATTTTCAAGAATCTTCAAGATTTTTGCTAGCAAAGGTTCTGCAATTAACTTCACAAACATTCATAATATTCTTATTTTTTTTTATGCGCAGTCGCCCAGTACACTACACCTTCATTCAAGAGAGAATTAGTACATTATTGCAATTAACTTGGGGGAAGGATGTTACACTACTGGCCATTAAAATTGCTACATCACGAAGATGACGTGCTACAGACGCGAAATTCAACCGACAGGAAGAAGATGCTGTGATGTGCAAATGATTAGCTTTCCAGAGCATGCACACAATGTTGCCGCCGGTGGCGACACCTACAACGTGCTGACATTAGGAACGTCTCCAACAGATTTCTCATACACAAACAGCAGTTGACCGGTGTTGCCTGGTGAAACGTTGTTCTGATGCCTCGTGTAAGGAGGAGACATGCGTACCATCACGTTTGCGACGTTGGTAAACGACGGATTGTAGCCGATCGCGATTGCGGATTATCGTATCGCGACATTGCTACTCGCGTTGGTCGAGATCCAATGACTGTAACCAGAATATGGAATCGGTGGGTTCAGGAGGGTAATACGGAACGCCGTGCTGGATCCCTCGTATCACTAGCAGTCGCGATGACAGGCATATTATCCGCAAGGCTGTAACGGATCGTGCAGCCACGTCTCGATCCCTGAGTCAACAGATGGGGACGTTTGCAAGACAACAACCATCTGCACGAACAGTTCGACGACGTTTGCAGCAGCAATGGACTATCAGCTCGAAGACCATGGTTGCCGGTACCCTTGACGCTGCATCACAGACAGAAGCGCCTGCGATGGTGTACTCGACGCCGAACCTGGGTGCACGAATGGCAAAACGTCATTTTTTCGGATGAATCAAGGTTCTGTTTACAGCATCATTATGGTCGCATCCGTGTTTGGCGACATCGCGGTGAACGCAAACTGGAAGTGTGTATTCGTCATCGCCATACTGGCGTATCACTCGGCGTGACGGTATGGGATGCCATTGGTTACACGTCTCGGTCACCTCTTATTCGCATTGACGGCACTTTGAAGAGTGGACATTACGTTTCAGATATGTTACGATCCGTAGCTCTACCCTTCATTCGATCCCTGCGAAACCCTACATTTCAGCAGGATAATGCACGACCGCATGTTGTAGGTCCTGTACGGGCCTTGCTGGATACAGAAAATGTTCGACTGCTGCCCTGGCAGCACATTCTCCATCTCTCGCACCAACTGAAAACGTCTGGTCAATGGTGGCCGAGCAACTGGCTCGTCACAATACGCCACTCACTACTCTTGATGTGAACTGTGGTATCGTGTTGAAGCTGCATGGGCAGCTGTACCTGTACACGCCATCCAAGTTCTGCTTGACTCAATGCCCAGGCGGATCAAGACCGTTATTACGGCCAGAGGTGGTTGTTCTGGGCACTGATTTCTCAGCATCTATGAACCCAAATTGCGTGAAAATGTAATCACAAGTCAGTTCAAGTATAATATATTTGTCCAATGAATACCCGTTTATCATCTTCATTTCTTCTTGGTGTAGCAATTTTAATGGCCAGTAGTGTATAATGTCCGGATACTTTTCATCATCTGGCGTATGTGAGAAGTGTCTACAGCTGCTACAACGCATAACAACGAATAATTAAAATTAACTACAGGCCTATGTTTTGATTCTTCAGTTTCTCCCGGCGTATATGTTGATCGAACAACACACGGGCGTATTGCCGATTCATAGTGTCCAACGGGCACGATACTTCGGCGATCAAACATGTCGCCACTGTTAGGTGCGGCCCGCAGACGCAGCAGCTCGCGGCGAAGGGGTATTAATTGACCCCGCGCCCCCAGGAGCTCAGTTTGTCAATGCGACATGTTGGATCACCGGAATATTGTGCCCGTTGGACACTATCAACCGGTGTATTATTCAATCGACAATAGCTCTAGTCTATACAGTAACGGTTATGTCGTAAAATGTAAACTTTAAGGACCGGAGGAAATGTCACAGCCGGCCGTGCTGGCCGAGCGGTTCTAGGCACTTCAGTCCGGAACCGCACGACTGCTACGGTCGCAGGTTCGAATCCTGCCTCGGGCATGGATGTGTGTGATGTCCTTAGGTTAGTTAGGTTTAAGTAGGTCTAAGTTCTAGGGGACTGATGACCTCCGATATTAAGTCCCACAGTGCTCAGAGCCATTTTTGAAATGTCACAGGTAATAAAATGTTTGTGGTTTTTCCCTTGGTCGAATGGATTTCACATTATACCCATCGTTTCGTCATCTGCGGAGGGCATTTTTCAAGCGACATCGTAGCTTCTTCGAGTGTCCCATTGGCCAAGGATGCTCGCAAACCGCTGGAAAAAGCAGGAATTTTTAGGATTCCGTGTAGTTGTGCGGAGGTGTACGTGTGTACTACAAAGAGAAAGGTCATGTAACGACTAGAAGAGAACATAGGCAACTGCATAAGTAGGGAGACTGACAGACCAACTGTTGCTTAACATGATTTGCAGCCACGACATCACCACATTCATTTTCATAAGACCGGCAGCCACAAGTGGATGCCATGAAAGGCTGTGTAGAGAGGCCATAGGGATTGTTACACACCCCGGGAATTTCAATACGGAGGGCGTGAAACTGAGTAACATTTGGATTCCGGCGCTGGAGAAGATGTGTACCAGTCGTAATATATTCTAACTTACTAAAAAATGTATGTGTAAGCTTCATACAAAGTGCGAACATTATGAATTACCTCGAAGAAAACGGTCTATTGGCACACAGTCAACATGTGAGTAGAAAACATCGTTCCTGTGAAACACAACTATCTCTCTATTCAAATAAAGTGTTGAGTGCTATTGACTAGGGATTTCAGGTCGATTCCGTATTTCTGGATTTCCGGAAGGCTTTTGACACTGTACCATACAAGCAGCTTGTAGTGAAACTGCGTGCTTATGGAGTATCGTCTCAGTTATGTGACTGGATTTGCAATTTCCTGTCAGACACGTGACAGTTCGTAGTAACTGACAGAAAGTCATCGAGTAACAAAGAAGTGATTTCTGGCGTTCCCCAAGGTAGTGTTATAGGCCCTTTGCTGTTCCTTATCTATATAAACGATTTGGGAGACAATCTGACCAGCCGTCTTCGGTTGTTAGCAGATGACGCTGTCGTTTATCGACTACTAAAGTCATCAGAAGATCAAAACAAACTGCAAAACGAATTAGAAAAGACATCTGAACGGTGCGAAAAGTGGCAGTTGACCCTAAATAACGAAAAGTGTGAGGTCATCCACACGAGTGCTAACAGGAACACAAACTTCGGTTACACGATAAATCAGTCTAATCTAAAAGCCGTAAATTCAAGTAAATACCTAGGTATTACAATTACGAATAACTTCAATTGGAAGGAACACATAGAAAATGTTGTGGGGATGGCCAACCAAAGACTGCGTTTTATTGGCAGGACACTTAGAAAATGTAACAGATCTACTACGCTTGTCCGTCCTCTTTTAGAATACTGCTGCGCGTTGTGGGATCCTTACCAGATAGGACTGACCTAGTACATCGAAAAAGTTCAAAGGAAGGCAGCACGTTTTGTATTATCGCGAAATATGGGAGACAGTGTCACAGAAATGATGCAGGATTGGGGCCGGATATCATTAAAAGAAAGGCGTTTTGCGGTTCGACGGAATCTTCTCACGAAATTCCAATCACCATCTTTCTCCTGAGAATGCGAAAATATTTTTTTGACACCGACTCACATAGGGAGGAACGACCACCACGATATAATAAGGGGAATCAGAGATCGTACGGAAAGATATAGGTGTTCATTCTTTCCGCGCGCTATAGGAGATTGGAATAATAGAGAATTGTGAAGTTGGTTCTATGATCCCTCTGCCAGGATCTTGAATGTGATTTGCAGAGAGAGAGAGAGAGAGAGAGAGAGAGAGAGAGAGAGAGATTGAAACGCAATTATAGTTCTCTGCTGGGAATACACTTCTGTTACAGACTCCATTTCGGAGGCTGTGTGTAGCGCAAGCACCAGCTGAAACTTCATCAAACTATAGGGGCTGAAACATGAATATTGCACTCTAAATTCACCATTCTTTCAAGTGAAATTGGCTGAGAAGAAGAATGTGTTGCATTTCTTATTGAACGACCCTCGTACAGCAGTTTCGTTGAAAATTTGCAGACACACATGAATTCGATTTCAGGGTACTTAAATCCCATCCCCAGGCAACTTTCAGAAGTCGCCGTAATCAAACTTGGGAATATAGTGCCAATCAACAGCCACGCATGTTCCGCAGTGTCGTGTCAACTATCAACCCCAACTTCTTGGTGCCATCAGATACCACCTTATTCATCAACACTTTTTCTATGTATTAATCTTTTCTTTTAACCTCCTCTTCATATTTCATCATTACTGTAAGTTTTAAAAATCTGTTGGCTCGGGAACGCTATAGTAGCAGCTGACAGCCACAGTGTGAATCGAACACTCAGGTAAGCAACGATCCCCCTTAAAACGTCCTCCGCCGACAGGCACGAAACGTTGTGTTAAAATGCTAAATCCATACGACCACGGCATAACAACCCGCAACATTTTGTTAATTGTAATTCTTATGTGGTAAGCCCACTGACGTATCAGACTGCCTTACTGACAAATCCAACCGAGCATGGGTTGGCAAACCTACGTTTCTAGCATTTGTAGACTTAGAGAAAGTTTTTGACAATGTTGAATGGAATACTCTCCTCCAAATTTTGAAGGTGGCAGGAGTAAAATACACGGAGCGAAAGGCTATTTCCAATTTGTACAGACGCCAGATGGCAGTTATAAGAGTCGAGGGGCATGAAAGGGAAGCAGTGGTTGGGAAGGGAGTGACACACGGTTGTAGCCTCTCCCCGATGCTATTCAATCTGTATATTCAGCAAGCAGTAGAGGAAACAATAAAAATGCGGAGTAGGTATTAAAATCCAAGGAGAAGAAATAAAAACTTTGAGGTTCGCCGATGACATCGTAATTCTGTCAGAAACAGCAAAGGACTTGGAAGAGCAGTTGAACGGAATGGACAGTGTCTTGAAAGGAGTGTATAAGATGAACATCAACAAAAGCAAAACAAGGATAATGGAATGTAGTCGAATTAAGTCGGGTGATGCTGAGAGAATTAGATTAGGAAATGAGACACTTGAAGTAGTAAAGGAGTTTGCTATTTGGGGAGCAAAATAACTGATGACGGTCGAAGTAGAGAAGATATAAAATGTAGACTGGCAATGGCAAGGAAAGCGTTTCTGAAGAAGAGAAATTTGTTAAAATCGAGTATAGATTTACGTGTCAAGAAGTCGTTTCTGAAAGTATTTGTATGGAGTGTAGCCATGTATGGAATTGAAACGTGGACGATAAATAGTTTAGACAAGAAGGGAATAGAAGCTTTAGAAATGTGGTGCTACAGAAGAATGTTGAAGATTAGTCACGTAACTATTGAGGAGGTATTGAATAGAATTGGGGAGAAGAGAAATTTGTTGCACAACTAAACAGGACATGTCCTGAGGCATCAAGGGATCACTAATTTAGTACTGGACTGCAGCGTGGAGGGTAAAAATCGCAGAGGGAGACCAAGAGATGAATACACTAAAGAGATTCAGAAGGATGTAGGTTGCAGAAGGTACTGGGAGATGAAGCAGCTTGCACAGGATAGAGTAGCATGGAGAGCTGCATCAAACCAGTCCCTGGACCGAAGACCACAACAACATGGATTGCCGAACGTGAATTGAACTCCAATTATACATTTACTGAGAAGAATTGAGAAATTTCGATTTCCACTTCATTTGAACTCCTGATACACGTTTCCAAACGAACAACGAGGAGATGAAAACTATTTGAACAGTAGAATTAGATGAGAATATTTCCCAACAGTCCCGGTTTAAATGTCAGCAAACACTATAACGCAAGCATGACACAACTACGGAATATCTCTCGGCAAAAACGATGACGAGACAGGACATTCTCGTTAACCTTACCATATTGACACAGAAATGTAAACGTAATTCATTAACACGTTCAAAGCGCAAGCTTGTGTCGATTTGATGCTAGTCTGCAGGAATACATTACATTCTCTTCCTACAGTGAGTGGCAGCGCCAGTGGATAAACGTTTATTATTCCCCGTCTAGTCGACCACAACTGCAAATATGCACAAACTTTACATCTGGTTTTACGTGTACTGCCCTACTGGAACTCATTTTGCTTGCTGGCCAACACAGTTGGGGAGTTAAATAACGCATACTTTAGAAATTATCTATTCTCTGTATATTGTCTACAGGCTGCGAACTACGTGCATACTATTCACACCACAGTGAAGTAGATGGCAGAGAGTATTTAATATTGCAGCACATGTCAGCCGGCCGCTGTGGCCGAGCGGTCCTAGGCGCTTCAGTCCAGAACCACGCGACCACTACGGTCGCAGGTTCGAATGCTGCCTCGGGCATGGCTGTGAGTGATGTCCTTAGGTTTAAGTAGTTCTAAGTCTAGGAGATTGATGACATCGGATGTTAAGTCGCATAGTTCTTATAGCCATTTGAAGCAATTTTTGCAGCACATGTCAGGGATTCTACCCATTCAGATATGGAGCGCGGGAAGAAGTCCTGTGCACACTGCAATTAGGGCTTCGTGTTCCCTACGGGTGCTATAGGTTTGAGGTTCTAGTATATTTCTAGATTCTTCACGTAAAATTGGTTCTCGAAACTATGTCAGTGGGTTTATACGGGAGATTTGAAAACTGGAAATGGTACACGGTGTATGTGCCAAATATGATATGTCACGAGAATTAAACAATATCTGTACATAATTGATTTGTATCGAAAAAATTGAGAAGGTATTCTGATATCGTAGAATTATGTTCCTCACCGCACCACCGCAAAAATATAGTGTGACAAAGTAGGAAAATAATAGTTTATTAAGAACATTCGAAGTTCGAACTGATCGGTTTTAAGCGGCATCTAGAAAGATTTTGCAAGTTGATTTTTGCCAAGAAGGAAAAAGCAACCGCCCACTGTTAATAATGCTATTTATTTACACAAATAGCGCCGTTACCAGCTCATCAGGTTTATATTACGTTTGCTTTTGTTCAGATTAGCTGCTGGCTGTTTTCCCACAGCTAAAGTAAACATTGCATTTGTTGTTGTTGTTCTTGTTTACATTATTCGTAAGATGCGTTTTTCCAACGACTAAGGGTCCGCAGCTCGTGGTCTCACGGTAGCGTTCTCGCCTCCCGAGCACGAGGTTCCGGGTTCGATTGCCGGCGGGGTCAGGGAATTTCACCTGCCTCTAGATGACTGGGTGTTGTGTCGTCTTCATCATCCTCATTCATCCCCATTACGGTCAGAAGAAGACAATGGCAAACCACCTCCGCTAGGACCTTGCCTAATACAGCAGTACGGGTCTCCCGCATCGTCCCCTATGCTCTGTCAAGGAATATGGGACTTCATCACCATCATAAATGTATAAGGGGCATTCAAATGAAACGCGACCACTAGTGTAAAGTAACGGTAACGATTTTATTAACTCAAAAATGTAGCTATACACAGTGCACACACTCAAAAATAGTCGTCAAAACTGTTGGCACTTTTATCTCATTGCGGCACTACCCCGTCGATTCCATCCTTGAAGAAGCATACACTTCGTCGTCCGTTGCCAATCGACGTCCGCGAATAGCTTGTTTTAGATGTCCAGACATATGAAAGTCGCACGGTGAAAGGACGGGACTTTACGGTGGATGTTCCAGCGTTTCCCACCGAATCTGCTGCAAAGTCGTCTTCACCGCATTGGCCGTGTGTGGGCAGGAGGACAACGCCATTGGACAACATGTCACGGCGTTTCGACTTGATGGCACGTCTAAGGCTCTGTGAAGTGCCTTGATAACACTGGGCATTGATGGTAGTTCACCGTTCGGGGAACTCGACAAGCAGTGGGCCCTTGTGGTCAAAAAAGAAGGACATCATGACCTTACCAGAACTGGTGTGCACTGCCTTTGATTTGATGATGATGATGTTTGGTTTGTGGGGCGCTCAACTGTGCAGTCATCAGTGACATTAGAAAGTCCCAATGTTTATTCACAATCCAATTTTTTACCCATTCCAACCTAGCTACTTTCACGAATGATGAAATGATGAGAACACCACAAAGACCTAGTCCCCAGGCAGAGAAAATCCCCAACCCGACCGGAATTGAACCCGGGACCCCGTGATCCAGAGGCAGTAACGCTCGCCACTAGACCACGAGCCGCGAAGCCTTTGATTTCTTTGGAGGTGGAGAAGTCGCATGTTTCCACTGCTTACTCTGACGCTTGCTATCCGGTTCAAAATGGTAACACCATGTTTCGTCACCTGTGACAATACGCGACAGAAAGCTGTATTCCTTCTCACGATAACGTTCAAATGGTTCAAATGGCTCTGAGCACTGTGGGACTCAACTGCTGAGGTCATCAGTCCCCTAGAATTTAGAACTAGTCAAACCTAACTAACCTAAGGACATCACACACATCCATGCCCGAGGCAGGATTCGAACCTGAGACCGCAGCGGTAGCGCGGTTCCAGACTGTAGCGCCTAGAACCGCTCGGCCACTCCGGCCGGCCACGATAACGTTGCAGATGACTCAAAGACAGCGCCATTCAAGTATTCCCCTATTCACCGGTCAGTCGGTGGGGAAACCACAGCGCACAGATTTTTAGAAATTTCAAGTGTTGATGCATTATCTACATCTCCATCTACAGCCATACTCCGCAAGCCACCTGACGGTGTGTGGCGGAGGGTACTTTGTGTACTTTTATCGGTTCTCCCTTCTATTCCAGTCTCGTATTGTTCGTGGAAAGAAGGACTGTCGGTATGCCTCTGTGTGGGCTCCAAGCTCTCTGATTTTATCCTCATGATCTCTTCGCGAGATATACGTAGGAGGGAGCAACACACTGCTTGACTCCTCGGTGAAGGTATGTTCTCCAAACTTCAACAAAAGCCCCTACCGAGCTAATGAGCGTCCCTCCTGCAAAGTCTTCCACTGGAGTTTATCTATCATCTCCGTAACGCTTTCGAGATTATTAAATGATCCTGTAACGAAGCGCGCTGCTCTCCGTTGGATCTTCTCTATCTCTTCTATCAACCCTAGCTGGTACGGATCCCACACTGGTGAGCAGTATTCAAGCAGTGGGCGAACAAATGTACTGTAACCTTCTTCCTTTGTTTTCGGATTGCGTTTTCTTAGGATTCTTCCAATGAATCTCAGTCTGGCATCTGCTATACCGACGATCAACTTTATATGATCATCCCATTTTAAATCACTCCAAATGCCTATTCCCAGATAATTTATGGAATTAACTGCTTCCAGTTTCTGACCTGCTATATTGTAGCTAAATGATAAAGGATCTCTCTTTCTATGTATTCGCAGCATATTACACTTGTCTACATTGAGATTCAATTGCCATTCCCTGCACCATGCGTCAATTCGCTGCAGATCCTCCTGCATTTCAGTACAATTTTCCATTGTTACAACCTCTCGATACACCACAGCATCATCTGCAAAAAGCCTCAGTGAACTTCCGATGTCATCCACCAGGTCATTTATGTATATTGTGAATAGCAACGGTCCTATGACACTCCCCTGCGGCACACCTGAAATCACTCTTACTTTGGAGGACTTCTCTCCATTGAGAATAACATGCTGCGTCCTGTTATCTAGGAACTCCTCAATCCAATCACACAATTGGTCTGATAGTCCACATGCTCTTACTTTGTTCATTACACGACTGTGGGCGATGCCCCCGCTAATACCCAATAACCGATGGATCTCGTCCATGGTGATTCTGCGGTTGTCCAAGATTAAAGCATCCACTTCCACAACCGGTCCAATGAAGAGATGCATTCCGCGGAAAGCAGTAGGTGGATGATGGGAAGATTACTGGTACAGCAAGGAGTTGGATCCAACGTCGACCAATAGAGACGGACCATGTAGCCATACAGGCCCTTCCAGTAAGGTAGTGAAATGCCGTCCCAATGAAGGAGATTATGTTGAGAAATGGGTTTTTTTTAGCTAAAATATTGTTCAATTGTGTGTGACATCTTATGGGACTTAACTGCTGAGGTCATCAGTCCCTAAGCTTACACACTACATAACCTAAATTATCCTAAGGTCAAACACACAGAACCCATGCCCGAGGGAGGACTCGAACCTCCGCCGGGACCAGCCGCACAGTCCATGACTGCAGCGCCCTAGACCGCTCTGCTAAACCCGCGCGGCAGCTAAAATAATGAGGAATAATACGGTGTATTGGAATCCTGAATAAAAACAACCTGCTTTCAGATAGAAAATGTGTGGCATTACTCTTGTGAGACCTTAACTTTTCCCGGCGAATTGAATGTTCAAATAACTTACGGGTTTGCTGCCGGTCATCCCATGGAGTACAACAACACGGAGATTCTGGCTTGCACGTCCAGCTATTGGGGTAGTGTTATTAGGGAAGTTGTTGAAATCAGACTATCAAGCAACGTTATTAACAGAGATGGTGGATTTTGTTTAAATGCTGCTTGGAATCCGGCTCTGTCTCTCATCAAAAAACAGAGGGACAGATGTAGTGCTACCTCACCTGTTGATTAATAGCAACTATCGATATTTCTGATGTTGGTTATCTTTGTTTGTGTTGACACTTGTTCTGTGTGTGGTGTCTGTGGTGTCACCGCCAGACACCACACTTGCTAGGTGGTAGCTTAAATCGGCCGCGGTCCATTAGTACATGTCGGACCCGCGTGTCGCCACTGTCAGTACTTGCAGACCTAGCGCCACCACATGGCAGGTCTAGAGAGGCGGACTAGCACTCGCCCGAGTTGTACGACGACTTTGCTAGCGACTACACTGACGAAGCGTTCCTCTCATTTGCCGAGAGACAGTTAGAATAGCCTTCAGCTAACTCTCATTTGCCGAGAGACAGTTAGAATAGCCTTCAGCTAAGTCCATAGCTACGACCTAGCAAGGCGCAGTTAACCATATCTGGAGAGAGTCTTACTTGTATTCACCATAGAGATGTACCACACAAGAGAATAAAGTTAAGTATACGAGACGCTCCGTTCTTTTCTTTATAGCATTTATGAAGTATCCTGTTCCAGAATTCACGCCAGCCGGCGTGTGTGTACGCGTGCCTTTCGGCTACCTCAAAGTGGCGTGGCAGTTTTGCTACGCCACAACAGTGTCTTCCTTGTTTCTCCTCTGTGAACCGAGGTATTAAGTTTGCTAGCACATTTCTTCTTCCTTGCATTTGCGCCTCGAGAATGGCAGGGTGTGCTCCTGTCGAAATATCGGCGGTGGTCGACGACGTCACCCGGCAGCAAACAAGTAAGTTATTTGTGGCATTACTCTTGTTTATATGAGAGGCGTTCAAGAGAATTGAGTAAACAGAAAACAGTGATAATTAATGGTTATTGCTTCGGCCCAACTTCGTTGCCATTCTACAGGGTTAAGGGAATGAGGCCATCAACCTAGTTTATCTGCGCCGCGGCTAAATCATGCGTAATCATCCGCTCCCCCCCCCCCTCACCTCCTTTTAATTCCATTAAGAGTTGATTAGCTGATGAAAAATGGAGGTGGTAACGCGATCGCAGCAGGCCCAGTTCAGCAGGAGATGGGGAAGGGACTCCGACCGCGCGGTTAACAGCACGCGGGTAATTAACGGGCACAAGTTTATGCCGGTTTCAGCTTATTGGTCATTTGTAACCCGGGGTGGAGGCTTCCCTCGCGGGACGGCGGTCGTTTAGCGACGGTGCGCGAGTGATTGGCCGCGTCGGCTTTCCTCTGCTCTCCAGTAATGGATCAGCCTGGAGCGAAAGGGGAAAGCGCTTCCTAGCACGCCCACGGCCAGGACAGGCGGGCACGGCGTCCCAACTCACACGGGATGCAACTCTGCCAATGCAGCTAGAGCAAGGCCGAGCGCCGTAATTGACTTTTAGGAGTGAAGAGTATGGCAGGAGACAGGACAGCATGGAGAGTTACCATGTGAAAACCCGCCTTCGGGTGGAACACTAATGACAGGGTTTGAGCGAAATCGGTCGCACATTAAGGCTTACGGTGTGATACATCCTAAGACAGAAAAATAATACATCAACAACTTTCCATACAACATAAACTAATAAAACAACACGTTCCCACATACAGGTATGCACCACAGAATGTACTGGAGAATGATGAATACAAATTATACTGGAACAGATCCATTATAACAGATAAAACAATACCACATAACAAACCTGACATCATACTCACCAATAAAAAGAAGAAATTAAGACAACTAATCGAAACGCCGGCCAGTGTGGCCGTGCGTTTGTAGGCGCTTCAGTTTGGAACCGCGTGACCGTTACGGTCGCAGGTTCGAATCCTGCCTCGGGCATGGATGTGTGTGATGTCCTTAGGTTAGTTAGGTTTAAGTAGTTCTAAGTTATAGGGGACTGATGACCACAGATGTTAAGTACCATAGTGCTCAGAGCCATTTTTGAACTAATCGAAATATCCATACCCAATACAACAAATATACAGAAGAAAACAGGAGAAAAAATTGAAAAATACATCCAACTACCTGAGGAAGTCAAGGACATGTGGCATCAGGATAAAGTTGACATTATACCAATTATGGTATCAACTACAAGAGTCATACCACACAATATCCACCAGTACATCAATGCAATACAGCTACATCCAAATTTATATATACAACTACAGAAATCTGAAATTATTGATACATGTTCAATTACCCGAAAGTTCCTAAATTGCAATGTAACATATACCGTACAGTTAAAAGGAAGTCACGCTTGATCAAGGTCCGCGTCACTTTCCATTTTTAACCAGACATAACGTCTGAGAAAGGAATATAATAATAATAATAATTTTAGCTATCATAAATTTAATGTTACCTGTGAAGCCATATTTGTGGAGAGTTGTCATTTACGTTTCACTGTCTACTGTTCACTCCAATAAAGCCACTCTCTTAAAGAAAAAAAATTTTGTGCTACCACTTGTTTCCCCCTTGTTCCCCAAAAAAATGGTTCAAATGGCTCTGAGCACTATGGGACTTAACTACTGAGGTCATCAGTCCCCTAGAACTCAGAACTACTTAAACCTAACTAACCTAAGGACATCACACACATCGTGCCCGAGGCAGGATTCGAACCTGCGACCGTAGCAGACACGCGGTTCCAAACTGACGCGCTTAGAACCGCACAGCAACACCGGCCGGCCCTTGTTCCCCAACACGGCTCAACAAGATGCTGCAGATTCTACGAATCAGGAAGGGAAAGCTGCTCAGCAGACAAGCCTTCTTCATAAGGTGTCGGGATAAGGTAGTGATGCCGCACTTTGCGAACTTGTGGCAACCTGTCAACACGGCGAGAACAAAACGCAAATTACGACGGGCTGGTTCAGCCTTTGTACCGGAACACTTATTTTTTATTGTCAAAACCAGCGATGGCATCGGTGCAGGCGGGCGCTCTATGTTTGTAAGCACACTAATTGCGCACGCCGGCTGTTGTGGCCGAGCGGTTCTAGGCGCTTCAGTCTGGAAGTTTATACATCACCTGGGTCCGTCAACACCGACCATGGACTGCTGATGCCGGGAAATGTGTTGCCTGGGCGGACGAGTCACGCTTCAAATTGTATCGAGCGGGTGGATATGTACGGGAATGGAGACAGCCTCTTGTCCATGGACCCTGCATGTCAGAATGGGAGTGTTCAATCTGGTGGAGGATCTGTAATGGTGTGGGGAGTGTGCATTGGAGTGATATGGGACTCATCATACGTTTAAGTACGACTCTGGGAATGGAGACAACCTCTTGAGTCCATGGACCCTGCATGTCAGCATGGGAGTGTTCAATCTGGTGGAGGATCTGTAATGGTGTGGGTAGTGTGCATTGGAGTGATATGGGACTCATGATACGTTTAGATACGACTCTGGGAATGGAGACAACCTCTTGAGTCCATGGACTCTGCATGTCAGATGGGAGTGTTCAATCTGGTGGAGGATCTGTAATGGTGTGGGGAGTGTGCATTGGAGTGATATGGGACTCATGATACGTTTAGATACGACTCTGGGAATGGAGACAACCTCTTGAGTCCATGGACCCTGCATGTCAGCATGGGAGTGTTCAATCTGGTGGACGATCTGTAATGGTGTGGGGAGTGTGCATTGGAGTGATATGGGACTCATGATACGTTTAGATACGACTCTGGGAATGGAGACAACCTCTTGAGTCCATGGACTCTGCATGTCAGATGGGAGTGTTCAATCTGGTGGAGGATCTGTAATGGTGTGGGGAGTGTGCATTGGAGTGATATGAGACTCATGATACGTTTAGATACGACTCTGGGAATGGAGACAACCTCTTGAGTCCATGGACTCTGCATGTCAGATGGGAGTGTTCAATCTGGTGGAGGATCTGTAATGGTGTGGGGAGTGTGCATTGGAGTGATATGGGACTCATCATACGTTTAAGTACAACTCTGGGAATGGAGACAACCTCTTGAGTCCATGGACCCTGCATGTCAGCATGGGAGTGTTCAGTCTGGTGGAGGATCTGTAATGGTGAGGGGAGTGTGCATTGCAGTGATATGGGACTCATGATACGTTTAGATACGACTCTGGGAATGGAGACAACCTCTTGAGTCCATGGACCCTGCATGTCATCATGGGAGTGTTCAATCTGGTGGACGATCTGTAATGGTGTGGGGAGTGTGCATTGGAGTGATATGGGACTCATGATACGTTTAGATATGACTCTGGGAATGGAGACAACCTCTTGAGTCCATGAACCCTGCATATCAGAATGGGAGTGTTCAATCTGGTGGAGAATCTGTAATGGTGTGGGGAGCGTGCATTGGAGTGATATGGGACTCATGATACGTTTAGATACGACTCTGGGAATGGAGACAACCTCTTGTCCATGGACCCTGCATGTCAGCATGGGAGTGTTCAATCTGGTGGAGGATCTGTAATGGTGTGGGGAGTGTGCATTGGAGTGATATGGGACTCATGATACGTTTAAATACGACTCTGGGAATGGGGACAACCTCTTGAGTCCATGGACCCTGCATGTCAGCATGGGAGTGTTCAGTCTGGTGGAGGATCTGTAATGGTGAGGGGAGTGTGCATTGCAGTGATATGGGACTCATGATACGTTTAGATATGACTCTGGGAATGGAGACAACCTCTTGAGTCCATGAACCCTGCATATCAGAATGGGAGTGTTCAATCTGGTGGAGGATCTGTAATGGTGTGGGGAGTGTGCATTGGGGTGATATTGGACTCATGATACGACTCTGGGAATGGAGACAACCTCTTGAGTCCATGGACCCTGCATGTCAGCATGGGAGTGTTCAATCTGGTGGAGCATCTGTAATGGTGTGGGGCGTGTGCATTGGAGTGATATGGGACTCACGATACGTTTAGATACGACTCTGGGAATGGAAAGTCCATGGACCCTGCATGTCAGCATGGGATTGTTCAATCTGGTGGAGGATCTGTAATGGTGTAGGGAGTGTGCATTGGAGTGATTGGGACTCATGATACGACTCTGGGAATGGAGACAACCTCTTGAATCCATGGACCCTGCATGTCAGCATGGGATTGTTCTATCTGGTGGAGGATCTGTAATGGTGTGGGGAGTGTGCATTGCAGTGATATGGGACTCATGATACGTTTAGATACGACTCTGACAAGTGACACGTACGTAAGCGTCGTGTCTGATCACATACATGCAATCATGTCCGTTGTGCATTCCGACGGACTTGGGCGATTCCAGCAGGTCAATGCGACACCCCTCACGTCCAGAACTGCTACAGAGTGGCTCCAGGAACACTCTTCTGAGTTTAAACACTTCCGATGGCCACCAAACTCCACAGACTTGAACATGAGCTATCTGGGCTGCGTTGCAACGTGGTGTTCAGAGGAGATCTCCACCCTCTCGTACTCTTACGGATTTATGGACAGCCCTGCAGGATTGATGGTGTCAGTCCCCTCCAGCAGTATTTCAGACGTTTGTCGATTCCATGTCACGTACACAATATTAGGCACGTGTACCAGTTTCTTTGGCTCTTCAGTGTTTCAGTGGCAATCAAATGTAAATGGGCCAGATGCATAAAAGTAAGTAAACTGTTTATTATTTCAAAAGCAATTGCCACAACTGTTAATACATTTAGCCCGCTGTGAGACAAGACTTCCAGTGTCTTCGTGGAAAAATATTTGCTAATGGCCTGCAGAACCATGATTGTATCCTGACGCGCCCCTCTTCGTCCGAAGCAATTCGGGCCACGGATTTCTTCAAGACCCAAGAAATATGAAAATCGCATGGGGAGACATAAAGAGCAACTTAGTCGACAAAACCATGGTAACGTGTGGAGACACCCACAGAAGTTTCGCTGGGAAGTCCTTACACACCCTCCACACGGTCCCACTGTCTCACATCTACATCTACATCCATACTCCGCGAGCCACCTTACGGTGTGTGGCGGAGGGTACTTATTGTACCACTATCTGATCCCCCCTTCCCTGTTCCATTCACGAATTGTGCGTGGGAAGAACGACTGCTTGTAAGTCTCCGTATTTGCTCTAATTTCTCGGATCTTTTCGTTGTGATCATTACGCGAGATATATGTGGGCGGTAGTAATATGTTGCCCATCTCTTCCCGGAATGTGCTCTCTCGTAATTTCGATAATAAACCTCTCCGTATTGCGTAACGCCTTTCTTGAAGTGTCCGCCACTGGAGCTTGTTCAGCATCTCCGTAACGCTCTCGCGCTGACTAAATGTCCCCATGACGAATCGCGCTGCTTTTCGCTGGATCATGTCTATCTCTTCTATTAATCCAACCTGGTAAGGGTCCCATACTGATGAGCAATACTCAAGAATCGGACGAACAAGCGTTCTGTAAGCTACTTCTTTCGTCGATGAGTCACATTTTCTTAGAATTCTTCCTATGAATCTCAACCTGGCGCCTGCCTCCCAACGCGATTTCCATATTTTTGGAGCCCTGAAGGCCCTAGAACTTAGAACTACTTAAACCTAACTAACCTAAGGACATCACACACATCCATGTTCGAGGCTGGATTCGAACCTGCGACCGTAGCAGTCGCGCGGTTCCGGACTGAAGCGCCTAGAACCGCTCGGCCACCACGGCCGGCAACTGTATTAACAGTTATGGCGATTACATACTTTTTTTCTGTCCGCCTTATCTTCATTTGACTGCTCCTTACAGTTTTTACATTTTTTCTGATCATTGGTGGCCGCCGATTTGCTTCGGACAACGAGGTTCACGCCTGGATACAGTCATAGTTCCGTAGGCAACCGCAGACATTTTTCCATGAACGCATTCACTGTCTTGTCTCACAGTTGGGTAAATGTATAAAGAAAAATGGTTCAAATGGCTCTGAGCACTATGGGACTTCTGAGGTCACCAGTCCCCTAGAACTTAGAACTACTTAAACCTAACTAAGGACATCACACACATCCATGTCCGAGGCTAGATTCGAACCTGCGACCGGAGCAGTCGCGCGGTTCCGGACTGAAGCGCCTAGAACCGGTCGGCCACCAAGGCCGGCAAATGTATTAACAGTTATGGCGATTACATACTTTTTCTGTCCGCCTTATCTTCATTTGACTGCTCCTTACAGTTTTTACATTTTTTTCTGATCTCAACGGATTTTATCAATTGTTTCAGTATTGATTGTTTTTTTACTAGAATGTCGAAACATTCTTACTACCGGAAACTGTTCTGCATTAATGGCGTTTGTGCAACAGATCCTGAATAATGGTCTTCGGCGGAAAATCGTTCCCACATCAAAGCACAAATTAAACAACAACTTACTGTGTTATGTAATATCACATTTCCAAAGTTTAGCAAAGCCCTAGAACGCAATTAACAAAAGAATTATAATTGGGTTTGTTGAGGCAGCTCTTTTGAGGGTAGCCTCGGGCGACGTTTGTTCCCTCGCGTATACGACTTCGTGGTTTTCCTGACGCGTCGCTAACCCAAGTTAACGACCTCGTTTCTTGAAAGCTCGCCTCGATATCGGAAAGGCAGCTACCATTTCTATGTCACATTCATTGCGCTCTCTGACAGGAACTCGTCGATGACCCAGAACCTGAACCGTGGTTTTTCGGCAGTGCGAAGTGAATACCTCGTTAGCAACGCGCACAGACTTATACTTACGAGAATTATTGTTGACCCCCTGTCTGTGTCGTAAAAAGCAGAGTCAAAGTCACTCCAATCGGACTAATTTTTTTAAACGGTACATGACGTTCCCAACACAAATAATCAATACTCATAAACGGAACAATGCAACTGTAAAAAATCCTCGAGAAAATCTGCTCTGGAGTTTTCCAAATTTTTTTAACATTTAAAAACCAAGGATGCTTTTTCGATAGGACGAGTGGCTGTTGTATTCGGTTGGCGCTTAAGTTCGCAGCGTTTGTCTATATAAGTTTCATAAACATAAGTGACACAAAGCAGAGACTTTAGTTATCTATAACATATTCTCCTTTACCGTTTACAACAGTCTGCCAACGCCGGGACAACTTTTCGATTCTGCGACTGTAGAAAAATCACATGATTGTGGGGCGAAGAAGTCGTCGAAGCATGCTCAGAGTGGATTTTTATCCGGGAAGGAAGTTCCTTGAAGGGTGTCATATAGAGAGTGGAATCTGAGGCGGCCAGATCAGGTGAATAAGGTCGGTGTGGAATGACTTCCAAACACAAGTGTGTTTTTATTTATTTATTTTTTCAGGCTAAAAGAACGCGGGTGGGCATCACTTCACTTCCTGGTCGTTGTTCTTCTATTGCGTCTGTGATACATCTCAGTTGTTGGCAATAAAGGTTAGCAGTGATGGTTACACCTCAGGCAATCAACTTGTTGTTTTAGTTTTAGTTATGTCATGTTCCGCAGATAATTTTCCCGATTAGTTTATCGATATGATGTGGAACAAGTCAGATTACAAGAGACACACACACACACACACACACACACACACACACACACGCAGGCGGCCGAGGTGGCCGAGCGGTTCTAGGCGCTATAGTCTGGAACCGCGAGACTGCTACGGTCGCAGCTTCGAATCCTGCCTCGGGCATGGATGTGTGTGATGTCCTTAGGTTAGTTAGGTTTAAGTAGTTCTAAGTTCTAGGGGACTGATGACCTCAGAAGTTAAGTCCCACAGTGCTCAGAGCCATTTGAACCACACACACAACACACACACACACACACACACACACACACACACACACACACACACACACTGTACGTGTCCCTTTACGTTTCCACTTCACTATCACATGGGAAACAGTGGACCTAGGGATGTTTAGGAGTGTGGAAATCTCGGGTAGAGACGTATGACACAAGTGACTCCCAATCACCTGACCACGTTCGAAGTACGTGAGTTCTGCGGAGCACCCCATTCTGCTCTCTCACGATGTCTAATGACTACTGAGGTCGCTGAAATGGAGTACCTGGCAGTAGGTGGCAGCACAATGCATGTAATAGGAAAAATGGATGATTTTCGGGTGTCCGGATACTTTTGATCACACAGTGTGTGTGTGTGTGTGTGTGTGTGTGTGTGAAGTATGTTAAATAAGTGTGAAATACAGCCGGCCGCTGTGGTCGAGCGGTTCTAGGCGCTTCAGTTCGTAACCCCGCCACTGCTGCGGTCGCAGGTTCGAATCCTGCCTCGGGCATAGATGTGTGTGATGTCCTTAGGTTAGTTAGGTATAAGTACTTAATAAGTCTAGGGGACTGATCACCTTAGATGTTAAGTCCCATAGTGCTTAGAGCCATGTGAACCATTTTTTGTGAAATACATTTGACATGTGCGTACACAGGCAAAACCACTGGTGTAAAGCTCATACTAAATACCTGCAACGATTTCATCCAAAGTTATAATACATCTTAATCACAACCTGGAAAGAAATAGTGTGGGGCTAAGAACCACCAGCCTCCTATTGGGATGAGCTTAATAACGTGGGAGATAGATAGACAGCGAGGGGAAATGGGGAGATGGTCACAGACAAAGAGGGATGAGGTGGACGACAAGAGGGAGAGGAAAATATGGAATTTGATAGGGGAGGAGGAAATGGAAGGAGAAAAAATAGGAGGAGATGGTATGAGATTGGCGGATGGGGGAGTTGGACAGAGAAGGGGTGTGTGTGTGTGTGTGTGGAGGAGATGGACATGGGGGGGGGGGGAGGCAAAGAGAAAATAGACAGAGGTAAAGGAAGAGACAGACTAACAGAAGACTGGAATAAATAGGCCTACATATCCGGGAAATAACTGATCATCAATATTACACATTGCGAGAATAAACTACCGACAAACAGTAATGTCGTGTATTATTGTTTTCAACTGTGACGCACAGACTTGCACATTCCAATGGTCCGCCTCTCTTGAGATTGAGAAATCGGGAACATTTCGGCATCTGTATTGCGCCAGACACACTGCTAGATAATTCATGCGAAACAACCTGTAGTCTCCGCGTCTTTTAGGATTGTAAGAGAGCCCACATCACAGTGTTATTTTTTAATTTTAAGCTTCTGTGGTGTGGGCACCGAACCGTGGATTTATTTTTAAAGAATACTCTTAAGAATCTCTTAAGAATTTATTTTATTTACTAGCGAGTCATCAAGAACGTTAACACATTTAATCATACTACGTAAGCATGGAAGTAGTTGCCAGGTAGTTTTAACAAACGGAATTTTATTCGCTTTACTAGTGCACTAAAAGCATTTTTAAAAAGAAACATTTAAAATTATAATCAGAAAGCACCCTCTAAGTATCAAGTTACAATTTATTCAAAGACAGAAAGAAACAAGTTTTGACTGGATGAGCTTTCGGGCAGAGAACCTTGCCGCTCCATTTTGACACGGCCGTAGTTACGACCGCTCACAACAGCCTCTGAAAGAGTACACTGGTGCAACACACCAGATTATTTTAAACTAAGAGTTTTAACAATTTACACAAGCACAAAAACTATGCACCCCCGTAGGAGGGATGGAAATGGTACAAAACACTAAAAATTAAAATATTAACTTTGCCACCGGAGGTGCAACTTGATTTTAACTTCTAAGAAAGTCTTATGGTGAGAGGGTGGCAACTTTATATACTAAAATGATCATTTAAATAAAAGCCCATAAAATGCAATCTTATATAAAGTTCTACAGGATTTGCCAAAAAAGTTAGGATGCTGTACAGTACACATATACCGCCTCTCCAGATGCTAGGCAAGATTAAAACATGTTTCACGAATTAGGCCGTTACACCCCAAGCAATAAATCCGTTAACACACCAAATCCGACAAACATGACAGAGGCAGCTGCGAACGACAGAGAGACACTAACTGCCTAACAAATGCGGACGAGAGACAGGCTACCAAGCTGGAGACGAGAGACTGACCCAGACTGGCCCCCTGGCGAGCTCATAGCGCCCCTTAAATGCACGTAAACAGCCAACCTTTCCCCGTTCCCACCAGAGGGAGACACCAAAGCTGCGACCAGGGAGAGAGTGGGCATAGGTGAAGTTGCCCGTGATTGGTTGATCAGCTTTGGAATAAAAATGGCGCCAAACGCCTCTCGCGCTTCCTATGTTCGCCGTGCTTTTGAGTTGAATTGAAGTTCAGGAGACTTTTGGAAACGATTAAAAGGTATTTAAATTATTGAGAGACTTGTTATGCGTTGTGCATGCATGATCGATTTAGTTGTATATCGTTTTGAGTACGTAATTAGCGTTTGCGATCTTAAATACGAGTTGAAACAATGAAGCGTTTTGTGATGAAGACGGTAGGCCTATATGTTTGAAGTAAACACGTTAGTAATTGTACAGTATTGTTTTTGACATCTGTAATAGCTTCTGCAGATGTTCGTAAACGATGCCAGGTTGTGCTGCATTTGGTTGTTCCAATAGGAGGTGCATTCAGGTTCTAGGGACTCCGATTTTTTTTTCTCCGGACTGCAAAGAGATAGAAACATGCGCTTTGTTTTAAAGTGAGGGCGCGTTCATTGTCAATACGTCCCAGAGATGGCAGCACCGTACGGCAGATGGAATTTTACCGCCAGCGGCGAGAATGAGAACTGTTTTAAATACTTAAAATGGCGACGTTTTCCTTACTTGAACAGCGTGCAATCATTCGTTTTCTGAATTTGCGTGGTGTGAAACCAATTGAAATTCATCGACAGTTGAAGGAGACATGTGGTGATGGAGTTATGGATGTGTCGAAAGTGCGTTCGTGGGTGCGACAGTTTAATGAAGGCAGAATGTCGTGTGACAACAAACCGAAACAACCTCGGGCTCGCACAAGCCGGTCTGACGACATGATCGAGAAAGTGGAGAGAATTGTTTTGGGGGATCGCCGAATGACTGTAGCACAGATCGCCTCCAGAGTTGGCATTTCTGTGGGTTCTGTGCACACAATCCTGCATGATGACCTGAAAATGCGAAAAGTGTCATTCAGGTGAGTGCCACGAATGTTGACGGACGACCACACGGCTGCCCGTGTGGCATGTTGCCAAGCAATGTTGACGCGCAACGACAGCATGAATGGGACTTTCTTTTCGCCGGTTGTGACAATGGATGAGACGTAGATGCCATGTTTCAATCCAGAAACAAAGCCCCATTCAGCTCAATGGAAGCACACAGATTCACCGCTACCAAAAAAATTTCGGGTAACCGCCAGTGCTGAAAAAATGATGGTGTCCATGTTCTGGGACATCGAGGGCGTAATCCTAACCCACTGCGTTTCAAAGGGCACTACAGTAACAGGTGCATCCTACGAAAATGTTTTGAAGAACAAATTCCTTCCTGCACTGCAACAGAAACGTCCTGGAAGGGCTGTGCGTGTGCTGTTTCAGCGAGACAACGCACCCGCACATCGAGCTAACGTTACGCAACAGTTTCTTCGTCATAACAACTTTGAAGTGATTCCTCATGCTCCCTACTCACCTGACCTGGCTCCTAGTGACTTTTGGCTTTTTCCAACAATGAAAGACACTCTCCGTGGCCGCACATTCACCAGCCGTGCTGCTATTGCCTCAGCGATTTTCCAGTGGTCAAAACAGACTCCTAAAGAAGCCTTCGCCGCTGCCATGGAATCATGGCGTCAGCGTTGTGAAAAATGTGTACGTCTGCAGGGCGATTACGTCTAGAAGTGACGCCAGTTTCATCGATTTCGGGTGAGTAGTTAATTAGAAAAAAAAAAATCGGAGGCCTTAGAACTTGAATGCACCTCGTAGAGGCGACGGTGGATTTCGCATGTCAACATTTCCACGCAATGAAGAAAGACGTAAGTAGTGGGCGGTCGCAGTCAATGGGGCTAATATAAATCAAACAGGAGCCTTGTGGAAACCAACCAAGTACTCTTATCTATGCGGAGTAAGCCCTTTTGCTCTTTACTACAAATAAAACAACTTGCAATATGCACAGTTAAATTTGAAAACAGACCTGTAAATAGGCTGTGTGAAAATTATTACAACACATTATTCTTAAGGCGTTTAACGAATGATTTCGCCATACCGTCTTGTGCTTTTGATTCGGTGAGTGTGTACTCCACTACTGGCCATTGATAAGTCCCGCCCGCACTTTGGCAGAAAAATGGCCGCCGTATCGTCCGGTTGGCCACTCTCTCCCTATACAGGCTCTCTACTGCGACTGCCACAGGGGCGCCACCGCCAGAAACGGAGGGCGACTGCTTCACACAAAGCGCTGCGGCGCGCTCTTCAAAACAGCAATTTTTACCACAGCTCAGGCACATCGGCTACAGCCGACATAGCCTACTCATAAATGCAGCTCTGGCCCTGGCGAGGTGACAACTTACATAGAAAGTGACGGTGCAGAAAAGATCCAGGTAAGATCTAATAATTGTAATTAATCCAGAATGACATTTTCACTCTGCAGCGAAGTGTACGCTGATATGAAACTTCCTGGCTGATTAAAACTGCGTGCCCGACCGAGACTCGAACTCGGGACCTTTGCCTTTCGCGAGCAAGTGCTCTACCATCTGAGCTACCGAAGCACTACTCACGCCCGGTAGTCACAGCTTTACTTCTGCCAGTATCTCGTCTCCTACCTTCCAAAGTTTACAGAAGCTCTCCTGCGAACCTTGCACAACTAGCACTCCTGAAAGAAAGGATATTGCTGAGACATGGCTTAGCCACAGCCTGGGGGATGTTTCCAGAATGAGATTTTCACTCTGCAGCGGAGTGTGCGCAGATATGAAACTTCCTGGCAGATTAAAACTGTGTGCCCGACCGAGACTCGAACTCGGAACCTTTGCCAGGTTCGCAGGAGAGCTTCAGTAGAGTTTGGAAGGTAGGAGACGAGGTACTGGCAGAAGTAAAGCTGTGAGTACCGGGCGTGAGTCGTGCTTCGGTAGCTCAGATGGTAGAGCACTTGCTCGCGAAAGGCAAAGGTCGCTAGTTCGAGTCTCGGTCGGGCACACAGTTTTATTCTGCCAGGAAGTTTCATTGTAATTAATGTTTTTCTATTAGAAAATGGTGGTGCTGGTAGTGTGCAATAGTGCAGGTTGCTGTGGCCACAGTAGTGCTGCGTGAGAGACGGATGAGGGGGAAAAAAGTAGCAGTGCGCCGGGGTGAGGAGAGAGAGGCGGAGGTTGGCAGCACTGCCGAGCGGGAGTCCCCGGCGCGCCGAGTGGAGGCGGACTGCATTAGCATGGCGCTGCGAGGACAATTGCACCCCAGGCGCGCAATTAACACGGGGGGCAAGACAAAAGGGCGGCCGGCGTAATTTGCGTCATTTTCTTGCGCCCCAGTGCCGAGGGCGCGCTGCGGGGGCGGCGCAGTCTGTTCCCTGGACCCAGGCAACAGCACTCTCTCTCTTCTGCGCACTCACACACACACACACACACACAGACACAGCTATACACAGCTAGGCGCTGCGCCGGCCCGTGAATAGACGCACATTCTGGTCGCCACACTCATTATTCTCAGAGAGTCTGCGTCCACTTGATCTTACGGGACGCTGTACAATATCTGTTAAAAACGGACTTATTTTTTATTCTTGAAACCAACGATAGCATCGGTGCACGCTGGTGCTCTGTGTCTGTCAGCACACGAAGTGCGCATGCCTGACTTGTTGCACGACTGCGGAAACAACCAGTCGCTCGCTAGCCGTGGACAGGTAAAAGCATATACACCACGAAGATGACGTGGTACAGACGCGAAATTTAACCGGCAGGAAGATGATGCTGTGATATGCAAATGATTAGCTTTTCAGAGCATTCACACAAGGTTGGCGCCGGAGGCGACACCTACAACGTGCTGACACGAGGAAAGTTTCCAACCGATTTCTCATACACAAAGAGCAGTTGACCGGCGTTGCCTGGTGAAACGTTGTTGTGATGCCTCGTGTAAGGAGAAGAAATGCGTACCATCACGTTTCAGACTTTGATACAGGTCGGATTGTAGCCTATCGCGATTGCGGTTTATCGTATCGCGACATTGCTGCTCGTGTAGGTCGAGATCCAATGACTGTTAGCAGAATATGGAATCGGTGGGTTCAGGAGGGTAATACGGAGCGCCGTGCTGGATCCCAACGGCCTCGTATCACTAGCAGTCGAGGTGACAGGCATCTTATCCGCATGGCTGTAAAGGATCGTTCAGCCACGTCTCGATCCCTGAGTCAACAGATGGGGACGTTTGCAAGACAACAACCATCTGCACGAATAGTTCGACGACGTTTGGAACAGCATGGACTATCAGCTCGGAGACCATAGCTACGATTACCTTTGACGCTGCATCACAGACAGGAGCGCCTACGATGGTGTACTCAACGACGACACTGGGTGCACGAGTGGCAGAACGTCATTTTTTCGGATGAATCCAGGTTCTGTTTATAGCATCGTGATGGTCGCATCGTGTTTGGCGACATCGCGGTGAACGCACATTGGAAGGGTGTATTCGTCATCGTCATACTGGCATATCACCCGGCGTAATGGTATGGGGTGCCATTGGTTACACGTCTCGGTCACCTCTTGTTCGCATCGACGGCACTTTGAACAGTGGACGTTACAATCCAGATGTGTTACGACCCGTGGCTTTACCCTTTATTCGATCGCTGCGAAACCCTACATTTCTTCAGCAGGATAATGCACGACCGCATGGTGTAGGTCCTGTACGGGCCTTTCTGGATACAGAAAATGTTCGACTGCTGCCCTGGCCGGCATATTCTCCAGATCTCTCACCAACTGAAAACCTCTGTTCACAATGGTGGCCGAGCAACTGGCTTGTCACAATACGCCAGTCACTTCTCTTGATGAACTGTGAAATCGTGTTGAAGATGCATGGACAGCTGTACCTGTACACGCCATCCAAGGTCGGTCTGACTCAATACCTAGGTGTATCAAGACCGTTATTACGGCCAGAGGTGGTTGTTCTGGGTACTGATTTGTCAGGATCTATGCACCCAAACTGCGTGAAAATGTAATTAATATATTTGTCCAATGAATATCCGTATATCCTCTGAATTTCTTCTTGGTGTAGCAATTTTAATGTCCAGTAGTATAAGTGGTAGGCTTCGGATTTTGTGCTGTGGGTGAAAAACGTTGCTGTATCAAAGTTTGTTTTCAGCTTGGGTCCTCAGTATCGGCAAATGAGATTGTTATTGATCACGAATGGACCCTGGTGACGCAGGATAGACGAATCACGATCAGGTAACTCGCAGTTAGTACTGGATCCAATCACTCCATTTTAACGGAACATTTGGACCTCTGGACTACGTCAGCAAAATCTGTGCCGAAGTTGCTGACAAATGAGCAGAAGCAACTTCGTTCGGACATCGACAGGGCATGCTGGATACTGTGAACAGTAATCCCAACTTTCTTAACACAGCGATGGTCATGAGTTCTGGGTTTATGGGTACGACCCAGAAAGGAATTTCCAATCATCATCGCAATGGAAGCCTTTACCACCCTCGTGACCCAAAAAAAAAGCGGTGCATGTCCACAACAATGTGGAAGTCATTCTGACCGTCTTTTTAGACTCCAGTGGCGTGGTTCCTCGTGAGTACGCTCCAGAAGGTGCCAACGTCAATGAGGAGTACCACCAAGAGGTTCTGCGTCGCTTTCGTGAAGCAGTGAGGCCTGAACGGCCGGACTTGCGGGCAGCGGGCAGTCAGCAGCTTCAACACGATAACGCAATCCCTCATCGTTCTGAATTTCACAGTTTTTTGGCCAACACACAACATGGCTGTAGTTTCTCAGCCTCCCTTTTCACCTGATCTAGCACTGACTTCTGGCTTTTCCCTAAACTGAAAGGCCGGCCGAAGTGGCCGCGCGGTTCTGGCGCTGCAGTCTGGAACCGCGAGACCGCTACGGTCGCAGGTTCGAATCCTGCCTCGGGCATGGATGTGTGTTATGTCCTTAGGCTAGTTAGGTTTAACTAGTTCTAAGTTCTAGGGGACTAATGACCTCAGCAGTTGAGTCCCATTGTGCTCAGAGCCATTTGAACCATTTGAACCTAAACTGAAAGAGACTCTGAAAGGGATTAGATTATAGAACATAGAAGAAATTATGCAGAATTCGACGGACCAGCTGCGCACCATACCAAAAGAGGCTTTCCAGCAGTGGCAGCAGCGTTGGAAGAGATGTGGAAAAGCTGAAGGGAATACCTTCAAGATGACTAGTGTCAAACAATGGTACCTGAACGAAGACTTAATTTCTAAATCAAATACTGATACTTTTTCAATGGTCCTGCTATCTTTCCCTGCATGCAAAATCTTCGTTTCTGTTTATTTATTTGCTGCCATTGAATTTTAACTTGCTGCCCAGATACTATAGTAGGTCGTTTTACCCTTACTATTACAAATTTTTAACTGACTGCACAGATTTTCTGCTCTACAAAATATGAATGCTATCCAGCAACGTCATTTTTTTGCTGTTAAGTATATGCTTTACTAGTGAACGCGGCAATGCTACGCAGTTGCTAAATATGTATGGGAACTGTATACACGTTCTAAATCTCTTGACCCCCTCTCTCCGCCCATTTTCTCATCCCCCTCTCTCTCCGTACATCTCCTCCTTATCCCCTCTCTGACCATCTCCTCTTCACTACTCTCTATGTCCATTTCCGTTTGAATGTTGAGTAGAGTATCGTGTAAAAATTTGAAGTTAATCCATCAAAACCTTTTCTAAAGTTTTGGTAATAACGTTTCCCTTGTGTGTGTATCCGTAATATATTTAAACAAATATATAGCGGATGTCCGTCAGAATGTTCATTACAGTATCGTGCAAAAATTGGAAGTAAATCGGTCGAGAACTTATCGAGATTTGTGGTAAAAACGGTTCCTCCCTTTATATATTACATATATATTTGTATATGTTATATCTATTACAAAAGTGTATAGCTTACCTGCCTATGTCCGTCCGAATGACATAGTATCATGTGAAAATTTGAAGTAAATCGCTCAAGTGCTTTTCGAGATTTGTGGTAACTACGCTTCCCTTTAAATACTACGTATGTATGTATGTATACATTATATACATTAGAATTACAGGAATATATAGCTTGTCCGAATGTTAATTAGAGAGTCGTGCAAAAATCTGTAATAAACCGGTCAACAACTTCTCGGGATTTTCGGTAACATTTCCCCTTTATATATTACATATGTTTTATATATTATATGTACAGGGCTATTACAAATGATTGAAGCGATTTCATAAATTCACTGTAGCTCCATTCATTGACATATGGACACGACACACTACAGACACGTAGAAAAACTCATAAAGTTTTGTTCGGCAAGCCGCACTTCAGGTTTCTGCCGCCAGAGCGCTCGAGAGCGCAGTGAGATAAAGTGGCGACAGGAGCCGAGAAAGCGTATGTCGTGCTTGAAATGCACTCACAGTCAGTCAGTCATAACAGTGCAACGACACTTCAGGACGAAGTTCAACGAAGATCCACCAGCTGCTAACTCCATTCGGCGATGGTATGCGCAGTTTAAAGCTTCTGGATGCCTCTGTAAGGGAAAATCAACGGGTCGGCCTGCAGTGAGCGAAGAAACGGTTGAACGCGTGCGGGGAAGTTTCACGCGTAGCCCGCGGAAGTCGACGAATAAAGCAAGCAGGGAGCTAAACGTACCACAGCCGACGGTTTGGAAAATCTTACGGAAAAGGCTAAAGCAGAAGCCTTACCGATGACAAAAGTCAAACGCTTTGAATTTTCGGCGCGGTTGCAACAGCTCATGGAAGAGGATGCATTCAGTGCGAAACTTGTTTTCAGTGATGAAGCAACATTTTTTCTTAATGGTGAAGTGAACAGACACAATGTAGGTGGTAGAGAATCCTCACGCATTCGTGCAGCAAATTCGCAATTCACCAAAAGTTAACGTGTTTTGTGCAATCTCACGGTTCAAAGTTTACGGCCCTTTTTCTTCTGTGAAAAAAAAAAAAAAAAAAACGTAAAACGTTACAGGACACGTGTATCTGGACATGCTGGAAAATTGGCTCATGCCACAACTGGAGACCGACAGCGCCGACTTCATCTTTCAACAGGGTGGTTGGTGCTCCACCGCACTTCCATCATGATGTTCGCCATTTCTTAAACAGGAGATTGGAAAACCGATGGATCGGTGGTGGTGGAGATCATGATCAGCAATTCATGTCACGGCCTCCACGCTCTCCCGACTTAACCCCATGCGATTTCTTTCTGTGGGGTTATGTGAAAGATTCAGTGTTTAAACGTCCTCTACCAAGAAACGTGTCAGAACTGCGAGCTCGCATCAACGATGCTTTCGAACTCATTGATGGGGACATGCTGCGCCAAGTGTGGGAGGAACTTGATTATCGGCTTGATGTCTGCCGAATCACTAAAGGGGCACATATCGAACATTTGTGAATGCCTAAAAAAACTTTTTGAGTTTTTGTATATGTGTGCAAAGCATTGTGAAAATATCTCAAATAATAAAGTTATTGTAGAGCTGTGAAATCGCTTCAATCATTTGTAATAACCCTGTATATAACTGTCAAACTGATGTTTTTTGTTATGAAAACATTTGACGCAATTTTCTTTTTGATACGAACAATACCTTTACCATATATCCTTGGGTTGGTTAGGTTTAAGTAGTTCTAAGTTCTAGGGGACTAATGACCTCAGATGTTAAGTCCCATAGTGCATTTGAACCATTTTTGCCCAAAAAAATGGTTCAAATGGTTCTGAGCACTATGGGACTTAACATCTGAGGTCATCAGTCCCCTAGAACTTAGAACTACTTAAACCTAACTAACCTAAGGACATCACACACATCCATGCCCGAGGCAGGATTCGAACCTGCGACCGTAGCAGTCGCCCAGTTCCGGACTGAAGCGCCTAGAACCGCTCGGCCACCGCGGCCGGCGACCTGCAGTACAATTCCACAATGAGGCAGTTATCTACGAGACAATTAGCAGTCAAATAAGCGTTGGTAGAAATCTGATTCAATTGTGCTGCTTAAGGCTTTGCATCGGTCATTACTGTGGGGTAACATTTGTTAAGTGGCAACAGAGTGATACAAGAAAATCTTTATTTTATTATTGTTAAATTAAACAGTGATTTAGCTCATATAATGTAAGTTTATTTTATGGTTATTAAACTAAGATAAATTTGCGATTTTGCTCTATGTTTACCTGGGTAAAATAGAGAGCTACTCTTTAAACGCGTACAAGGTGCGTCTCGACCCTACTTACACATCCATACTTTTAAAATTATTTGGTTAATATAAACTGACAACTATCAATGAATTTCTGAAAAACGTTTCTTAGGGTGGGCATACAGTAACCCCCCACCCATGGTAAGGGAACTAATGTGGCCGGCATATCACCTACAGAAATAGGTGGTTAACTCAATCACCAAGAATATGCCCCGTTGAGGGTGCGTTTCATTGTTAAGAAAACTTAGCTAACCTACCTACCACCTCAGTCTTTGGATGGAGTGCTTTATAAGAAGAGCGCGCTAAGCAGTTCCGGCAAGTTATTTTCTTTTTTTACGAAAACTTTCAGTTTAATTACAAGAAAAAAGTACGGAGCGTTTATTCGACGCGAAATCCCGGAAGCGCTCTCTTCGGCGGGACAGCTGTTAGCGCGAACGGCCGCTACGCGGCGCTGCCGTCGGCCGCTAAGAGCCGTCTTTTGTCGCAAAATGGCGGCCGCGCAGATCCCAGCCGCTTGTAATTAAAACTGTTATTGCCCGTGCGGGTGAGTTTTCGCTGCGAGGGAGGGTCGGGGCAGCAATTGCGCGGAAAATTTCGGGAAAAGAGATAGGGAGAGAGCAGGCACGCGCTGCGCTGTAAGGTGGGAACGAGGTCCCCGCTGTTGAACGAGCGAGCAGCAAACTTTGCGACAGCTTCTGCCATTTGCGCCGTCGGAATAGGGCAATTACTGGTGCCATCTGCCGCCTATTACTGCGACTGCGAGATTCTGGAAGTGGTGTGTCGTCCTTTACGCCGTCATTACGGTTAAACAGCTGTCTCGTCGCGGGAAGGTTCTTACAAAAATGCGACTTAAAAAATTCTCGTCGCTCCTTCATTATAAAGTTCAAGTCACGTGAGAACTCCAGCAGAGCAATTATTTCCAGGTACAGCCTACTTAGTAATACGGTCAGACAACTCTTCATTATGCGGTCTTGATTATGGAGGAAATGAAGAAATATCGCTTAGCATCAAATATCTCTAGTATTTGGTGCAAGCCACCAGAACATAAAATACCGGGTGTTTCAAAATGAATATCGCGAATTTAAGGCTTTGTAGCATTTATTACATCATCATCATCATCAGCAGCAGCAGCAGCAGCAGCAGCATCATTTAAGATTTGATTATGCCTTTCAGCGTTCCGTCTGGAGCATAGTCCCCCTTATAAAATTCCTCCATGAACCCCTATTCAGTGCTAACATTGGTGCCTCTTCTGATGTTAAGCCTATTACTTCAAAATCATTCTTAACCGAATCCAGGTACCTTCTCCTTGGTCTGCCTCGACTCCTCCTACCCTCTACTGCTGAACCCATGAGTCTCTTGGGTAACCTTGCTTCTCCCATGCGTGTAACATGACCCCACCATCTAAGCCTGTTCGCCCTGACTGCTACATCTATAGAGTTCATTCCCAGTTTTTCTCATTGTGGACACCCTCCTGCCATTGTTCCCATCTACTAGTACCTCAATCATCCTAGCTACTTTCATATCCGTAACCTCAATCTTATTGACAAGGTAACCTGAATCCACCCAGCTTTCGCTCCCATACAACAAAGTTGGTCGAAAGATTGAACGGTGCACAGATAACTTAAGTCTTGGTACTGACTTCCTTCTTGCAGAAGAGAGTAGATCGTAGCTAAGCACTCACTGCATTAGCTTTGCTACACCTCGCTTCCAGTTCTTTCACTATGTTGCCATCCTGTGAGAATATGCATCCTAAGTACTTGAAACCGTCCACCTGTTCTAACTTTGTTCCTCCTATTTGGCACTCAATCCGTTTATATCTCTTTCCCACTGACATTACTTTCGTTTTGGAGATGCTAATCTTCATACCATAGTCCTTACATTTCTGATCTAGCTCTGAAATATTACTTTGCAAACATTCAATCGAGTCTCCCATCACAACTAAGTCATCCGCATATGCAAGACTGATTATTTTGTGTTCACGTATCTTAATCTCACCCATTATTTTGTGTTCACATATCTTAATCTCACCCAGCCAGTCTATTGTTTTCAACATATGATCCATAAATAATATGAACAACATTGGAGACAGGTTGCAGCCTTGTCTTGCCCCTGAAACCACTCTGAACCATGAACTCAATTTACCGTCAACTCTACCTGCTGCCTGACTATCCATGTAAAGACCTTTAATTGCTTGCAAAAGTTTGCCTCCTATTCCATAATCTTGTAGAACAGACAATAACTTCCTCCTAGGAACCCGGTCATATGCCTTTTCTAGATCTATAAAGCATAGATACAAGTCCCTGTTCCACTCATAACACTTCTCCATTATTTGCCGTAAGCTAACGATCTGGTCCTGACAACCTCTAAGGGGCCTAAACCCACACGGATTTTCATCCATTCGTCCTCAACTAATACTCGCACTTTCCTTTCAACAATACCTGAGAAGATTTTACCCACAACGCTGATTCAAGAGATACCTCTGTAGTTGTTACAATCTTTTCTGTTTTCATGTTTAAAGATTGGTGTGATTACTGCTTTTGTCCAGTCTGAAGGAACCTGTCCCGACTCCCAGGCCATTTCAATTATCTGTGTAGCCATTTAAGACCTGACATTCCACTGTATTTGATGAGTTCCGACTTAATTTCATCCACCCCAGCTGCTTTATTGCACTGCAATCTATTGACCATTTTCTCCACTTCCTCAAATGTGATCCTATTTCCATCATCATTCCTATCCCATTGTACATAGAAATCTGACACATTACTGATCGTATTTTCACCTACATTGAGCAACTCTTCAAAATATTCCCTCCATCTGCCCAAGGAATCTACAGGATTCACCAGCAGTTTTCCTTATCTGTCCAAAATACTTGTCATTTCCTTCTTACCTCCGTTTCGAAGACTGCTAATTACACTCCAGAACGGTTTTCCTGCATTTATTACATTCGACTTATAATTATAAATAATACATCGAATGAAAAAGCAATTTAGTACACCTGTGGGCGTCTGCATGTATTGTTTCCCTAGTCTTCGGTTAGAAAGTGCTAACAGCAAAGATGGTAAAGGAAGCTTTTAGTTTTACAGCTTGCTAGGATTGGACCTCCTGTTACAGTGCAACGTGCCTTCCATATTGAATTCCATTGTACAGGGTGCATAACGGACACGGAAAAAAAATTCCCGGATGAAAATACACTTTTTCCTGAGTGCAAATACTCATTTTCCTGGGTGAAAAATGCACTCTCTCTGTGGTAGGTGACAATATATTTTCCCACGGAACTGAAAAACGTATCAGATCTTTGAATGGTAAAGGTTTCATACGCTATTTCCCGCCACTTACCCAGCAAACAAATAATGCGTTTTGGAAAGATCTTTTCTGCGCACCAGAATGTACGCTTAATATTTTTTTTATTAAAGTATAAATACGAATTCCACTAAACAAGGCACTTTAGTTTTCTGAAGCACTGAAGTCCAGATTGCAATGCGCTTTTTGTCAGTCAATCATTGTTCTGTCACGTTATCTCGCCAGCAAATGGAAGCAGATATTTTTAACTTACGACAAATGATGTAGTCAGCCAATAGCAATACCATTGATAAGCAGAGCGAATGCACAAACAGGAAACGTTCATGTTTAAAATTAATATACACAGAGTACAGCTAATACATAGAGTATAGCTACAAGGAAAGCTAAACTTTCTATACATATCATTGGTCTTTTTGTGTGTGTTACCCTTTAAGATATATTAAACACAAACGTGCCAGTAAAATTTTAAATGATGTCATAAATATCTTGTTTCCAGGGCCCGAAATTTTTGTAAGTGGCGTCCTCAGAGTGTTAAGTTTTGAATACGAGTCAAACGCTCTGTAATTTAAGAAATTTATCTCACATTTTCACACGTAACCGCTTTTCAAACTACCATTTGCTATATTTTCATGCGACCTGTTAGATAAACAGTTATGACGCGCCACGCTCACCGAAAGCAGCTGTTATGAACTACTGCATAGTGTTTGTTCTAGCCTTTGACACTATTTTTTTATTTTTGGTCGGCGAACGCTTATGTGCGAATTGTGTTTTGTCGTTGTAAATGGCGGATTTTCTTTGCAACTAAAGTTTTAGAGAGGTGTTTTTCTTGTGTACCTTTTATTATTGCAGTATTATTCTACAGTAGCGTGCTAAAGTAGAATTATTTATTATAGTACCAGGTCTTATAAGTCAAAACTACAGAAATTTAACTCATCCAACCAACACAATGAAAAGTTCCCGGAATTCTAAAAAAATTTCCGGGTTTTTCCCGGTTTTCACCGGGATGAAAAATTTCCAGGTTTTCGGTTCAAATGGCTCCGAGCACTATGGAACTTAACTTCTGAGGTCATCTGTCCCTTAGAACTACTTAAACCTAACTAACCTAAGGACATCACACACATCCATGCCCGAAGCAGGATTCGAACCTGCGACTGTAGCGATCGCATGGTTCCAGACTGTAGCGCCTAGAAGCGCTCGGCCACCCAGGCCGACTCCAGGTTTTTCCTGGATTTCCCAGGAAGTATACATCCTGTTGTAACCCTCCAAATGATAACAACATCCGTAGGGCAGTATCATCAATTTGAAGTCTTCGCAAAGGGAATAATACGGGACGACAAGGAGGGATTGAAGACCGTGTTGAACGAGTGAGATAGTCTTTAACCTGTGGTGCATGAATTTCACTGCTGCGGACAACTTATAATGGTCAATTTTCTGGCGTTCCCAATCAGTCATTAGGCTGCAAATGTATGCAGGACGCAACACCAGTAGGAAGTGCCGACTGCAATGACCTGTGTGAATTTGCAACCTCAGGACTAATTGACAATGCCAAAGAAGCGACCACAGGGTTAACCTGTAGCCCCAGGAAATCGGTTCGGAAGACCAGTCGTGGATTAAAATTCCACTGACGCCAGTGTGGAGACTCTTAGAATTACGTCCTCTTCGTTTACAGTTGATAGATCTCCAAGGCTACAGACTACAGTTTATGTGCCAACGTCGCAAACGAAATGTTGCTGCTTGAGGATGAGTATTTTCTGGATCCTCTCGTCTTCAGTAATGAATCGACATTCACTTAAGTGGAAATGTGAACACAGTGTGCGCGTTTGGGGGTCAGCAGAACCCCCGCAATACGGTATAGTAGTAAGGACATTCGCCTGAACTGAATGCTATTTGTGCCTTATCACGGTATAAAGTTTATGGGGCTCTCTTTTTCGGTCGAGCAACTGTAACTGGTGTTTCTTACCTGGATGTGCTAGAACTATGGCTCTTTCCTCAAATGGAGCCGGCCGGAGTGGCCGTGCGGTTCTAGGCGCTACAGTCTGGAACCGAGCGACCGCTACGGTCGCAGGTTCGAATCCTGCCTCGGGCATGCATGTGTGTGATGTCCTTAGCTTACTTAGGTTTAATTAGTTCTAAGTTCTAGGCGACTGATGACCTCAGATGTTAAGTCCCATAGTGCTCAGAGCCATTTTTGAACACGTCAGGTGTATGGGGACGTCATTCTGTACCAGTATGTCCGCCTTTTCAGGGGTGCAGTGGGTCCCACCTTCCTCCTGATGGATGATAACGCACGGCCCCACCTAGCTACCATCGTGTAGGAGTACCTTGAAACTGAAGATATCAGGCGAATGGAGTGGCCTGCCTGTTCTCCAGACCTAAACCCCATCGAGCACGTCTGGGATGCTCTCGGTCGACGTATCGCTGCACGTCTTCAAACCTCTAGCACACGTCAGGAGCTCCGAAAGCACTGGTGCAAGAATGGGAGACTATGTCCCAATAGCCGCTCGACCAACTGATCCAGAGTATGCCAACCCGTTGTGCGGCCTGTGACATGTGCATGGTGATCACATCCCCTATTGATGTCGGGGTACATGCGGAGGAAACAGTGGCTTTTTGTAGCACATGTTTTTCGGGACGGTTTTCTCAACTTATCACCAATACTGTGGACTTACAGATCTATGTCGTGTTTGTTCACTATGTGCTTATGCTATTAGCGCCAGTTTTGTGTAGTGCCACGTTGTGTGGCACCCAATTCTGCAATTATTCTTAATTTATGAGCATGAGTGTAGTTGAGATTACCGTAGCAACAGCCAGTGGATCGTGCTGTTGGCGACTACACCTCCCCCCACACCCTGGCAGCTACAAGCTAACAACGGTGCTTCAGACTCCCCTCGGGCCAGCCTATGAGCATGCACCCCTGCCCTCATGCAACATACAAAGCGCTGACTCCACACGCCGTGTTGAGCCACCCCAAAAGCGCAGCCCCACTCCAGGCCTGACAATGAAAGACAAAAGCCCGGCACAGCCCTCGTCACACACTAGCCATCACGAGAAGGCGCTGCGAATTTCGACCACCAGCATTCGGCCACTAAACTCACCTCTACTGTTTCACTTTCCAAAAATACGTGTCAGTTTCTTTTCGAGGCTGTCCCTTCAATAAAACATTCTCAGTTTACCTGTCGCGTAACACCTGAGTGAAACGTCTACTACGATAATGATCGAAGCAGACGAAATGAATTAAAATTTGTGCTGCGGCCAGGACTCGAACCCGGGAAAATATGTAAGGGAAAAATGAACTGAAGTTTGTGTTGAGGAGGGCACTCAGCTTAGGTAGTTCGTGCTGTAATATTGACCGTGGTAAAATGGTGCAAATGGCTCTGAGCACTATGGGACTTAACATCTGTGGTCATCAGTCCCCTAGAACTTGGAACTACTTAAACCTAACTAACCTAAGGACATCACACACATCCATGCCCGAGGCAGGATTCGAACCTGCGACCTTAGCAGTCCCGCGGTTCCGGACTGAGTGCCTAGAACCGCTAGACGACTGCGGCCGGCTTGACCATTGTACTGCGGTGGTGTAATGGTTAGTACTTCTGCCTAGCAAGCAAGAAGACCCAGCATCACAAGTGCCTGACATACAGAAACATGAACTCAAAATCAATGTGTCGATGCTACATATAAATTATTATGCCTGTCCTGCAATGTTTTACCCAAAAAAAAAAAGATGAAAAATGGCCATGTGAAAGAGTTCAAGGAATAACAATAAGAGCAAAACGAAAAAGAAAAGAATATACAAACGAAAACCTATAAAAATGACAAAAATGTTAACCAACACTAGGAATATAAAAGGTTAATAGAATAAAATGTTTTTTTAATGTATCGTTGTTAATATATTTCAATAAATATATATGGTTAAAAAAAATAGGATCGAGTCCCGGCCGCAGCACAAATTTAATTCATTTCGTCTGCTTCGATCATTATCGTAGATAATAAAAAGAGACGTAAATGTCTCAGGGAAACATTTAATTATAAGATCGGAGTGAAACTTCGAGCTTTCAGCGAAATCCTCTCTCGTCGCCGTTGTGAACAACTGTCTGTCGTGGCTGCAATTGTACTGACTGTTTATAACACATCAGAAACTCCTCCCTCCCCCCCTTCCCACCACTATCACCACCGATTCTTTAGAGAATCGAATTCCCATACATAAAACAAATTCAAACGTGTGAATACTCTTCCAAATGAGTAAATGTGGTAAATCTTCGACGTTAAGAAATACAGGGTCGCCAAAATAAAAGGGGTACCATGTCCTATAAACAACACACAGACAATTCACTCACTCACTTATTGTTAAGTACAGAATAGTAAATTATTACTATAAAAAAACAAAAAACATACTGCACATTCAATGTATCAATAGTTCACAAGAGTTGCTGAAAATGATCACCATGTACTTACACTACTGGCCATTAAAATTGCTATACCAAGAAGAAATGCAGATGATAAACGGGTATTCATTGGAAAAATATATTATACTAGGACTGACATGTGATTCCATTTTCACGCAATTTGGGTGCATAGATCCTGAGAAATCAGTACACAGAACAACCACCTCTGGCCTTAATAACGGCCTTGATACGCCTGGTCATTGACTCAAACAGAGCTTGGATGGCGTGTACAGGTACAGCTGCCCATGCAGCTTCAACACGATACCACAGTTCATCAAGAGTACTGACTAGCGTATTGTGACGAGCCAGTTGCTCGGCCATCATTGACCAGACGTTTTCAATTGGTGAGAGATCTGGAGAATACGCTGGCCAGGGCAGCAGTTGAACATTTTCTGTATCCAGAAAGGCCCGTACAGGACCTGCAAAATGCGGTCGTGCATTATCCTGCTGAAATGTAGGGTTTCGCAGGGATCGAATGAAGGGTAGAGCCACATCTCGTAACACATCTGAAATGTAACGTCCACTGTTCAAAGTGCCGTCAATGCGGTCAAGAGGTGACCGAGACGTGTAACCAATGGCACCCCATATCATCACGCTGGGTGATACGCCAGTGTGGCGATGACGAATACACACTTCCAATGTGCGTTCATCGCGATGTCGCCAAACACGGATGCGACGATCATGATGCTGTAAACAGAACCTGGATTCATCCGAAAACAATGACGTTTTGCCATTCGTGCACCCAGGTTCGTCGTCGAGTACACCATCGTAGGCGCTCCTATCTGTGATGCAGCGTCAAGGGTAACCGCAGCTATGGTCTCCGAGCTGCTAGTCCATGCTGCTGCAAACGCCGTCGAACTGTTCGTGCAGATGGTTGTTGTCTTGCAAACGTCCCCATCTGTTGACTCATTGATCGAGACGTGGCTGCACGATCCGTTACATCCATGCGGATAAGATGCCTGTCATCTGGACTGCTAGTGATACGAGGCCGTTGGGATCCAGCACGGCGTTCCGTATTACCCTCCTGAACCCACCGATTCCATATTCTGCTAACAGTCATTGGATCTCGACCAACGCGAGCAGCAATTTCGCGATACGATAAACCGCATTCGCGATAGGCTACAATCCGACCTTTATCAGTTGGAAACGTGATGGTACGCATTTCTCCTCCTTACACGACGCATCACAACAACGTTTCACCAGGCAACGCCGGTCAACTGCTGTCTGTGTATGAGAAATCGGTTGGAAACTTTCCTCATGTCAGCACGCTGTAGGTGTCGCCACCGGCGCCAACCTTGTGTGAATGCTCTGAAAAGCTAATCATTTGCATATCACAGCATCTTCTTCCTGTCGGTTAAATTTCGCGACTGTTGCACGTCATCTTCGTGGTGTAGCAATTTTAATGGCCAGTAGTGTAGAGACACAACTCAGCACGTCTCAACACGTTTCTGGAAACCTTTGCAAAGTGATTTGGTGTATTTCCCCAATCGCATCGCACATGTTTGTTTTCAATTCATCAACTGTACGCGAGTTGTTACTGTAGACTTTATCCTTGAAATTACGCCACAAATAAAAATCACAGGTACACAGATCGGGCGATCTGAGAGAGAATAAACCTGCGGAAACTGAAGGTTCTTCTCCGAAAGCTTCATAGACGTTACGTCATCATCATCATCGTTTTCCAACTAGAGTTTCCCAGGTGTGGAATACAAGCGCTCGCCATCTACTTCTGCCTTCATACATCTTCTGTTCCGGGGCAACTTCCCATTTGTGTCCTTTCTCCTCCATATCTGATACTACAGGCTCCATCCAGCGTTTTCTTGATCTTCCCCGTGCTCTTCTTCCTATGAGGTTCTGGTTGAGGAATATCTTTTGGCAGATCTTTCATTGTCATTACATGCTCACACCACTGAAGCCTGAGTTTCTTTACGACCCTGGCAACAGGAACCTCAATACCAGCTACTTTTCCATTCACCGCATTCCTGATTTTGTCCTCTCTAGTTGTTTATTTCATAGTTCTAATGAATCTCATTTCTGTTGCATGAATTCTGCCGTGTTCTTTGTTTAGTAAGGCACATGTTTCTAAAACACATCTTAGGATTGGTTGTATTATTTCTGGCTTAGTCAGAGATCATATTAGGCTCCAAGAAGCTGTTCCCAGAGCAGTGGAGATGCAAGAAGTATACAGATGACGAAATGTGGTGTGAGGTACCTGTGACAGTCGGTACCATTCCCGTGAGAAAGACCGCCTGCATAATGCTACTGCTCTGTGATTGGCTGCTGTGTTCGGAGCAAAGGCGCCAAAACGTTAAAGTACAGTTATTATTATTAGTTAAACAACTCATTGGAATGACTTTACTTTTTAATATAAATATCTCCCAACAGTCATTTTAGAATTATTAAAAACAAATTAAATCAAAAACAAAAGACTGACGAAATTGCAGACGAAGCACTTCGGAAACGTTCGGGTCACGCCTTTACTGGTATGGCGCGCGAAGTGTTTCGGGCTGTTCGTCACACTGGATTAGGCAGTCGAGAAGGTATTGTCTGTCGTAGGATGTGTTTCCAATTTTTGTTTACGTTCCTGTTCGTCACTCTGGATTAGGCAGTCGAGATGGACAGTCATGTTGTCTGAGAAAGGATGTGTTTGCCAGTATTCAGTATTAAAAGATTCACTCCGGTAGTCATAAGGCACAGACACGTGTCACAAATAGTGTAAAGATACATTTTCGTAAACATCGTGTTTGATCATGTACTTTGCTGTATCAGAAGGTGTTGTATTAAGATCATGTAGTCTTCTCGAGTGGCTATGTTAAAATACGCGAGTGGTATCCCAAAGAAGTGATACATTATTTCAGAACAGAACTTCGCTAAAAGTCAGTTTCAGCCTCAAGGTACAGAACCTACGACCTGCGTGCTGTTTCCTGCGCTGGGGACATCAACTTGAAGACAGTAGGTTAGTAAAATATAACAGAACCTTCGTATTCCACACAGTGCAGTGGATCAACTAGGCGCCTCACGCGTACTGCGTGCACAGAACGAATGTGCTCAGTGACACGTCATCTGCAGTAATGCAGAGGAGGTAAAGGAGGATGACCGCTATTAACACCAACAATCAATTCATTCTTCATTTCTTGCCGTATGGTACAAAATAGGTCTCTTCCCAGAGAAGATTTGTGATTTGACTGCAAAAATTGGATGCTATCTGTTGTGACTTGGCAAGACAGCCAAGCCACTATGACCGGTAGCCGAAAGGCACGCGTTTAAGCTCACGCAGGCTGGCGTGAGGTCTGGAACAGTTAAAGGAGTTGAGTCTAGTAAAAATAATACGTAGCTGCTGGAATACTTAACTTTAATCCATAATTGGTGAACATCGGTCTGACGGTACATGCATCACAAGATAAATAGCAAATGATAATGGCGCCTTGCTAGGTCATAGCAAATGACGTACCTGAAGGCTATGCTAACTATCGTCTCGGCAAATGAGAGCGTAATTTGTCAGTAACCATCTCTAGCAAAGTCGGCTGTACAACTGGGGCGAGTGCTAGGACGTCTCTCTAGACCTGCCGTGTGGCGGCGCTCGGTCTGCTATCACTGATAGTGGCGACACGCGGGTCCGACGTATACTTGCGGACCGCGGCCGATTTAAAGGCTACCACCTAGCAAGTGTGGTGTCTGGCGGTGAAACCACACTATCTGTGTCCTGATGAGTATGTCCAGCTCTTCAGAGATCATTCTGCCTGGGTACTTGAAATGGGAAACAGATTCTACTTTCACACCTTCTAGAAATATGTTTGAGATTGTTCCTTGCCTGTTGATGGTCATTTCTACTGTCTTTGTTCTACTTATTTTTAGTCCGAAAGTTTTGAATGTTTTGTTCTAATCATTAAGTTTCTTCTGTGCTTCAGCTTCTGTCACTCCCCATAATATCAAATCACCAGAAAAAACCAGACCATTTGGTTCGCTATCTATTTTCTTGATAGATTTTATGATCTTGTCTATTATTATGACGAACAGGAGCGTTAATAGGGCGTTTCCTTGTTGGACACCTCTCTCTCATTGTCCGTTGTCTATCGGAACACAGCTGTAATACTTTTGGTACAGCATCTTGACTTTATCAAACAGGTACTCTGGCACCTTTAGGTCTCCCAGACATTCCTATCCCTTCTCACACACTTTTTCAATGCCCACAAACACAATTACAAGATTTCTTCCATATTCCCAGCACTTTTCTATCAGCATTCTTACTGCAAAAGTAAGATTTATAGTACCTCTGTCTTCCTCGAATCCATGTTGTTCTTCCTCAAGGAAAGGTTCTAATGCTTTTCTAAGTCTCATTTCTATGATCTTCTCTAACAGCTCCAGGGTGTGTGACAACAGCGTAGCGTCATCTTGCTGAAAAACGCACACTCTCGTTCTTCCTCCATGAAGCTGCGCTATGAATGGTTGCAAAAATTTCTTTACACAAACCTGAGAGTTCACGATGCTGTTAAAGAAAATGGGTCCTACAATCCGTTGGCCTGAAACAGCACACCAAACGCCTACTTTCAAATCACGCAGAGGCACCTCACAGCGTTCCCGGGTATTGTCTGTCGACAAACAGCGTGTGTTTTGAGAGTTTCCGAACGCGCTAAGGTGAAGCCATGCTTCGTTTGAGTTGAAGTAAAGATTTAGATACAGACAACCATCAGCGACACGCGTGAGTAACCCTTTCGCAATAGTGTTGTGCGTAATCCGTAGGTTTTAATGCTTGCATCACTCTTACTGTATATCCTCACATCTGCAATAGCGTTGCCGGCCGCTGTGGCCGAGAGGTTCTAGGCGCTTCAGGCCGGAACTGCGCTGCTACTACGGTCGCAGGTTCGAACCCTGCCTTTGGCATGGATGTGTGTGATGTCATTAGGTTAGGTTAGGTTAGGTTTAAGTAGTTCTATGTCTATAGTCGAATTCTTTTATGCTGGCGGCTCGCGCATGCCCGCCCAGACACGGGAGATGGCTGCGTTGCCAAGCGTGCAGTTTATGGAATAAAGCCACCACGGCCGCATTAACCCTTTCGCTGCTACAGAGACATGCTTCCCGCATTCCGCGCTGTGCGCGATTTTGTCATCACTGTACTGCTCGCCTGTGCTGACACACGGTGTTCCGACTGCTTTGACACACTTATCATTCGAGGCCCAAAAATTTGATTTTTACACATCTTCTTGACTGATACCTTCCCCTCATACATGACTTAATTTTGTATCGATGTTCAACGCAGTTATTGTGCAGCATTAAATGTAGTAAACCACTGCACGAAATTTCGAAGAGTTTGCAGAGGTAAAAGTCCATAGCGTAATCTTTCGTATGGTCGATTTTAGTTGCCACAATGTTGAGAATGAAATGTGGACAATATAACTAAATTTCATATAAAATTTACTGTATAACAATATCTCATTTAATTTAAGTACCAGATAGGTGTCGTATGTAATGTTGAGAAATATTCCGTCTTTCGCGACTGTATTAAAAGTTTTATTTACACCAGAGTCATTTCGCTTTTTTCTAAAAAGTTCTGATTAAAACAAAATTGGCGAAGTACACAAAACTGAATTGTGGACGTAATAAAACACAGAAACTAAAATATATTGTCAGTGAGGCGCAATGCGCAAAAAATTTTGTGTTTGTCACAACGGACAGCAAATACTTGCCAAAACATAGATCAGTTGACGAAAACATTGAATACGATGATGTTGCCAAAGCAGCGAAGTTTCTAAAACTGCAGTCAAGCTCTGGCAACGTCGTTCTCTGTTCATTGGCTGACTGTGTTTTGCGACGTCAGATGCGCAGAACGAAGCTAAACTCGGCCGCCGTCGTAAATGACGCGCACTTTACGGGACTCAGATGTTAGGTCCCATAGTGCTTAGAGCTTTTGAACCATTTTTGTATTAGAGTCAACTTGTTCTGGCATGACGTTCCTTTGATGTTTAGTTGGGAGGATAGACGCCTAGCTGGATTTCCGTGGATTTCTCAACATAGTTTCGTGAATACGTTCAATATTTTTCGGTGAACAAACTTTCTTTACACGGTTACGGTTGGCGTTAGTGACTGAACCTATTGCTCTAAATCTAGTGCTCAATTCCTGCACAACATTTTTGCAGGAGCATCTGTCTCTGGATATTTTATCGTGAACGTTTCATTTAACGTTTTATACATCCAAATTAAATTTTCAACAATAAACACTCTTTTTGCGATTAAATTGGGCATTCTGCACAGATGTATTGAGAACAGGCTTCAAAATAACTACTGACAACGCAGCAATGGTTGGTTGGTTGTTTTGGGGGAGGAGACCAGACAGCGAGGTCATCGGTCTCATCGGATTAGGGAAGGACGGGGAAGGAAATCGGCCGTGCCCTTTGAGAGGAACCATACCGGCATTTGCCTGGAGCGATTTAGGGAAATCACGGAAAACCTAAATCAGGATGGCCGGACGCGGGATTGAACCGTCGTCCTCCCGAATGCGAGTCCAGTGTCTAACCACTGCGCCACCTCGCTCGGTAACGCAACAATGGTCACTAAATCGCCGCTCGATACCACGAGCGGTGCCCGAGAGTTAAGATTGGCTGGTTGACAGACGCCTCGCCCAACGACTCAACGTGCTTTTGGTTGGTTGGTTGGTTGTTTTGGGGGAGGAGACCAGACAGCGAGGTCATCGGTCTCATCGGATTAGGGAAGGACGGGGAAGGAAATCGGCTGTGCCCTTTGAGAGGAACCATACCGGCATTTGCCTGGAGCGATTTAGGGAAATCACGGAAAACCTAAATCAGGATGGCCGGACGCGGGATTGAACCGTCGTCCTCCCGAATGCGAGTCCAGTGTCTAACCACTGCGCCACCTCGCTCGGTAACGCAACAATGATCACTAAATCGCCGCTCGATACCACGAGCGGTGCCCGAGAGTTAAGATTGGCTGGTTGACAGACGCCTCGCCCAACGACTCAACGTGCTTTTGGTTGGTTGGTTGGTTGTTTTGGGGGAGGAGACCAGACAGCGAGGTCATCGGTCTCATCGGATTAGGGAAGGACGGGGAAGGAAATCGGCTGTGCCCTTTGAGAGGAACCATACCGGCATTTGCCTGGAGCGATTTAGGGAAATCACGGAAAACCTAAATCAGGATGGCCGGACGCGGGATTGAACCGTCGTCCTCCCGAATGCGAGTCCAGTGTCTAACCACTGCGCCACCTCGCTCGGTAACGCAACAATGATCACTAAATCGCCGCTCGATACCACGAGCGGTGCCCGAGAGTTAAGATTGGCTGGTTGACAGACGCCTCGCCCAACGACTCAACGTGCTTTTGGTTGGTTGGTTGGTTGTTTTGGGGGAGGAGACCAGACAGCGAGGTCATCGGTCTCATCGGATTAGGGAAGGACGGGGAAGGAAATCGGCTGTGCCCTTTGAGAGGAACCATACCGGCATTTGCCTGGAGCGATTTAGGGAAATCATGGAAAACCTAAATCAGGATGGCCGGACGCGGGATTGAACCGTCGTCCTCCCGAATGCGAGTCCAGTGTCTAACCACTGCGCCACCTCGCTCGGTAACGCAACAATGATCACTAAATCGCCGCTCGATACCACGAGCGGGTCCCGAGAGTTAAGATTGGCTGGTTGACAGACGCCTCGCCCAACGACTCAACGTGCTTTTGGTTGGTTGGTTGGTTGTTTTGGGGGAGGAGACCAGACAGCGAGGTCATCGGTCTCATCGGATTAGGGAAGGACGGGGAAGGAAATCGGCTGTGCCCTTTGAGAGGAACCATACCGGCATTTGCCTGGAGCGATTTAGGGAAATCACGGAAAACCTAAATCAGGATGGCCGGACGCGGGATTGAACCGTCGTCCTCCCGAATGCGAGTCCAGTGTCTAACCACTGCGCCACCTCTCTCGGTAGAGTTGAGAAATATCGACACTCAGATACCTTCAAATATCACGTTCGGTATAACGCGGGTCATCTTTTATCTTGGTCAGCCCGTATAACCTTTAGTGGTAGAAGCCACTGGAATTTTCGTGCACTCACTGTTTATCTCCTGAACTATAGGTCGTACAATGATGCAATTTTGCAGGTACATTCAGTGTAATAAATGGATACTTTGTGAAAAACGTGTCTGGAGTAGATGCAGCAGTACAGAAATAATAAACTAATACTTCAGGCATGATGCTGAAGTTTCACTCCATGAACAACGCAAATGTGGAAAGTGATATACTTTTTTCCTCTCATTACTTTTTTGTGGCGGTGTTAGGTACAAAAAGTTTCATAAATATCTGAAATAATTTGTTAAGTTTCTTGGAAGTATCTAGGTGCTGTCCTCGAAAACTAGGTGAATATAGTCTGGGTATTTGCGCGCCTTCAGTTACGTTGCCTCAGGATATCCACATAGTTTCCATCTGTAATACAGGGCTATTACAAATGATTGAAGCGATTTCATAAATTCACTGTAGCTCCATTCATTGACATATGGTCACGACACACTACAGATACGTAGAAAAACTCATAAAGTTTTGTTCGGCTGAAGCAGCACTTCAGGTTTCTGCCGCCAGAGCGTTCGAGAGCGCAGTGAGACAAAATGCCGACAGGAGCCGAGAAAGCGTATGTCGTGCTTGACATGCACTCACATCAGTCAGTCATAACAGTGCAACGACACTTCAGGACGAAGTTCAACAAAGATCCACCAACTGCTAACTCCATTCGGCGATGGTATGCGCAGTTTAAAGCTTCTGGATGCCTCTGTAAGGGGAAATCACCGGGTCGGCCTGCAGTGAGCGAAGAAACGTTTGAACGCGTGCGGGCAAGTTTCACGCGTAGCCCGCGAAAGTCGACGAATAAAGCAAGCAGGGAGCTAAACGTACCACAGCCGACGGTTTGGAAAATCTTACGGAAAAGGCTAAAGCAGAAGCCTTACCGTTTACAATTGCTACAAGCCCTGACACCCGATGACAAAGTCAAACGCTTTGAATTTTCGGCGCGGTTGCAACAGCTCACGGAAGAGGATGCGTTCAGTACGAAACTTGTTTTCAGTGATGAAGCAACAATTTTTCTTAATGGTGAAGTGAACAGACGCAATGTGCGAATCTGGGCGGTAGAGAATCCTCACGCATTCGTGCAGCAAATTCGCAATTCACCAAAAGTTAACGTGTTTTGTGCAATCTCACGGTTTAAGGTTTACGGTCCCTTTTTCTTCTGCGAAAAAAACGTTACAGGACACGTGTATCTGGACATCCTGGAAAATTGGCTCGTGCCACAACTGGAGACCGACAGCGCCGACTTCATCTTTCAACAGGATGGTGCTCCACCGCACTTCCATCATGATTTTCGGCATTTCTTAAACAGGAGATTGGAAAACCGATGGATCGGTCGTGGTGGACATCACGATCAGCAATTCATGTAATGGCCTCCACGCTCTCACGACTTAACCCCATGCGATTTCTTTCTGTGGGGTTATGTGAAAGATTCAGTGTTTAAACCTCCTCTGCCAAGAAACGTGCCAGAACTGCGAGCTCGCACCAACGATGCTTTCGAACTCATTGATGGGGACATGCTGCGCTGAGTGCGGGAGGAACTTGATTATCGGCTTGATGTCTGCCGAATCACTAAAGGGGCACATATCGAACATTTGTGAATGCCTAAAAAAACTTTTTGAGTTTTTGTATGTATGTGCAAAGCATTGTGAAAATATCTCAAATAATAAAGTTATTGTAGAGCTGTGAAATAATTTTTGTTAACCGTCGATGTTGCAAGGTAGGCAACCTTCAACTCAGACAGGTGACCGCGTGACCGTTTTCGCCATTTAGTAATGCACGAGGATGAGTCAAATGAAAACCTTGAATTTGTAATAAAAAATCGAAATTTCGCGCCGTTATCCCGTAAGTTGGTAAGCATGCTACAAACAGCGTGCAGAATGGCCTGTAGGTGGCAGCATAGCGCAGATGCACGCATACCGTCGCAGTATCAGTATAAAGATGGCCGCCTCACTTGCAACTTGCACCAGGGAAGAAAAGTGTTCTGTTATTCAGTTTTTGCGTAGTGAAGGTGTGAAACCTATGGAAATTCATCGACGAATGAAGGTTCAGTACGGTGATGCATGTTTGTCACAGCAGCAAGTCTACGAATGGAGTAGGAAGTTCGCAAATGGTGTGACTTCAGTGGAAGATGCTCCTCGTCCAGGTCAGGCACAACGAGTTGTGACTCCACAGAACATTTCAGCAGTTGAAGCCACGGTGAAGGAAAACCGCCGAGTGACACTGGATGACATTGCAGCATGTTTACAGATTAGTCATGGGTCAGCACACCACATTATGCACGATGTGCTCCAGTTTCACAAAGTGTCTGCAAGATGGGTGCCACGGCAGCTGACTCCTGAAATGAGAGAACGAAGTGTTGATGCTTGAGAAGGTGATGGCTTCCTTGCAAGAATCGGCACTGGGGACGAAACCTGGGTTCACTTCCACCAACCGGAAAGGAAGAGAGTGAGCAAGAAATGGCGCCATTCCTCATCACCAAAGTAGTTTCGAACAGAACCGTCAGCAGGGAAAGTTAGGCTGACTCTCTTTTTTTTTGGATGAAAAAGGCGTCATTTTGGAGCATTACATGCCTAGAGGGACCACTGTCACAACCTCCTAAAAATTATTTGCAGCCTGCAATCAAATCAAAGCGACGCGGATTGCTGTCAGCAGGTGTCCTTTTGCAAACATGCCAATGCAAGGCCCCACACTGCCCGTACAACAGTTGCAACAATCACAGACCTGCATTTTTAATGTCTTCCTCATCCACCATACTCACCAGACCTTGCCCCAAGTGATGTCCATATGTTTGGACCACTCAAAGACGCAATGGCAGGAAAGAAGTTCCGTTCTGATGAAGAGGTACTCCACGCGGTGCATGAGTGGTTGCGCGGACAACCAAAAGAATTTTTTTCTAATGGAATTTATGCACTTTGTAAGCGCTGGAGGACTTGCATTGAGCGTGGGGAAGATTATGTTGAAAAGTGATACAGCTTTGTACCACTTCTGCACAATAAATAATATTTAAAAAAATATTTCAGGTTTTCATTTGACTCACCCTCGTAGATAGACTGGCTGCGAGTGGCTGGCGTACGCCATCATCACGCCACACTGCCGTAAGTTGCGTCCATGTTGACACTGGTGCTGTCAGCGTTTCCGAAGAAAGGTAAGCATATCACCGCATTTTTCTATGTCTTCTCAGTGAAGGGACACAGAGAAGGAAAGTTACCTGTTTCAGTCGTTTTGGCTGAACTAAAATCGGAATGGCAGCTTTGACAGACCGTACAGTACGGCATACCGACGCAATTTGATTTATACACTCAAGAAAAAAAAAAGTCTTCGGTCTGTAATGTCACTGACGTGTCGCGTCCCGGCACAGCCTCACTATACCAGAATGAAGTAAGTGCGAACTGCGTAGCGCAATCGGGACGTTAACGACCATGCGTTAGCTATAAATTGTCAACCTTAATGTTGGAGATGAGAGGGAGAGTATCTCCTTGTTTTGAAGCAAATAAGTTTCCTGAAAATAGGTTACAGAATTGCAATAGGCAGAAAAGATTGGTTAGTTTATATCAAGTTTATTGTTCCAAAATTTCAAACACCCACACAGAATAAAAACCAACAATGGAAAAGACGGCAGACGACACAGGACAAGAAAGACTTAGACAGAGACCAGACAAAAGGAATTAAAATCACAGAGAGTGTGAAAGTGGTTGGCCGACCATAGAGACAAAAAAGGAAAAGCCAACGACCGAGAAAGACACTAAAAACTCAGCCTAAAATCGTAGGCCAAAGGCCAGAATCAGTACCAAAAGGACAAACAGATTAAGTGATGAAAGCCCCCTGCCGGAATAAAATGCAAAACTAAGCCTGCCACAGCAGTGTCATCTTTTAAAAGGGCAGGGAGCGTATCAGGCAGCGCAAATGTCTGCCTGAGCACAGTTAAAAGGGGACAGGCCAACAAAATTTGGACCACTGCCAAAGCCGACCCGCAGCGACATAGAGGCGGGTCCTCACGGCGCAGTAAATGTCTGTGTGTCAAGCGGGTGTGGCCAATGCGGAGCCGACAAAGGACTACTGAATCCCTGCGAGTGGCTCGCATGGATGACCGCCACACATCCGTCGTCTCCTTGATAGGACGGAGTTTGTTTGGTGTGGTCAGGTTGCGCCATTCAGTGTCGCATAGGTCAAAAACTTGGCGGCGTAAGATCGCTCGCAAATCAGTCTCCGGGAGGCCAATGGCTCAAATGGCTCTGAGCACTATGGGACTTAACATCTACGGTCATCACTCCCCTAGAACTTAGAACTACTTAAACCTAACTAACCTAAGGACAGCACACAACAGCCAGCCATCACGAGGCAGAAAAAATCCCTGACCCCGCCGGGAATCGAACCCGGGAACCCGGGCGTGGGAAGCGAGAACGCTACCGCACGACCACGAGATGCGGGCAGGGAGGCCAATGTCCAGAGATGGTTTACTGGTGGCCTGTTTGGCCAGGCGGTCAACATGTTCATTGCCCGGTATCCCAACATGGCCTGGGGTCCACACAAAGACCACAGAGCGACTGCAACGGGCAAGAGTATGGAGGGAGTACTGGATAGCCATCACCAGACGAGAGCGAGGGATGACCAGTGAAGACGTGTTTGGAGAAGACCCTAAAAGCTTTGGGATAAAAAACAGACTCTAGTTCATACAGCGATGGTTGAAGCGGGCGCGGCAAGCGCGCAATGAAAACATTACAGTATGTGGTGCGAAACGACCGTCAGTGACGTCACTAAAGAGCGCGGCTATGTAAGGACGGCAGAAGCAATCAGGCGACAGGCGCCACTAGACAATGGCTGAGCCGAAAGCTAGTGGATTTTAAACCACTGGACACGGCTCGAAGCTCGACACAATTTTATCTGCTGTCTACGTTAAGACACTAAACGTCCAGCCGGCCGAAATGGCCGAGCCGTTGTAGGCGCTACAGTCTAGAATCGCGCGACCGCTACGGTCGCAGTTTCGTATCCTGCCTCGAGTATGGATGTGTGTGCTGTCCTTAGGTTAGTTACGTTTAAGTAGTTCTAAGTTCTTCACTATGATCGATAGACTAGCCAGTGAGGTATCCGCCAAGGTCCTGAGAGAATATCGTAGGGACTTTTTTTTTTTTTTTTTTTTTTTTTTTTTTTTTGTCATCAGTCTTCTGACTGGTTTGATACGGCCCGCCACGGATTCCATTCCTGAGCTAACCTCTTCATCTCAGAGTAGCACTTGCAACCTACGTCCTCAATTATTTTCTTGACGTATTCCAATCTCTGTCTTCCTCTACAGTTTTTGCCCTCTACAGCTCCATCTAGTACCATGGAAGTCATTCCCTCATGTCTTAGCAGATGTCCTATCATCCTGTCTCTTCTCCTTATCAGTGTTTTCCACATATTCCTTTCCCCTCCGATTCTGCGTAGAACCTCCTCATTCCTTACCTTATCAGCCCACCTAATTTTCAACATTCGTCTATAGCACCACATCTCAAATGCTTCGATTCTCTTCTGTTCCGGTTTTCCCACAGTCCATGTTTCACTACCATACAATGCTGTACTCCAGACGTACATCCTCAGAAATTTCTTCCTCAAATTAAGGCCGGTATTTGATATTAGTAGACTTCTCTTGGCCAGAAATGCCTTTTTTCCCCATAGCGAGTCTGCTTTTGATGTCCTCCTTGCTCCGTCGGTCATTGGTTATTTTACTGCCTAGGTAGCAGAATTCCTTAACTTCATTGACTTCGTGTCCATCAATCCTGATGTTAAGTTTCTCGCTGTTCTCATTTCTACTACCTCTCATTATCTTCCTCTTTCTCCGATTTACTCTCAAACTATACTGTGTATTCATTAGACTGTTCATTCCGCTCAGTAGATCATTTAACTCTTCTTTACTTTCACTCAGGATAGCAATGTCATCAGCGAATCGTATCATTGATATCCCTTCACCTTGTATTTTAATTCCACTCCTGAACCTTTCTTTTATTTTCATCATTGCTTCCTCGATGTAGAGATTGAAGAGTAGGGGCGAAAGGCTACATCCTTGTCTTACACCCTTCTTAATACGAGCACTTCGTTCTTGATCGTCCACTCTTATTATTCCCTCTTGGTTGTTGTACATATTGTATATGACCCGTCTCTCCCTATAGCTTACCCCTACTTTTTTCACAATCTCGAACAGCTTGCACCATTTTATATTGTCGAACGCTTTTTCCAGGTCGACAAATCCTATGAAAGTGTCTTGATTTTTCTTTAGCCTTGCTTCCATTATTAGCCGTAACGTCAGAATTGCCTCTCTCGTCCCTTTACTTTTCCTACAGCCAAACTGATCGTCACCTAGCACATTCTCAATTTTCTTTTCCATTCTTCTGTATATTATTCTTGTAAGCAGCTTCGATGCATGAGCTGTTAAGCTGATTCTGCGATAATTCTCGCACTTGTCAGCTCTTGCCATCTTCGGAATTGTGTGGATGATGCTTTTCGAAAGTCAGATGGTATATCGCCAGACTCATATATTCTACACACCAACGTGAATAGTCGTTTTGTTGCCACTTCCCCCAATAATTTTAGAAATTCTGATGGAATAACTAAAGAGTAACTAAAGAGCAAAAACGTGACACCTATCCCATTCCGCCAGGATGCGTACTGGCCGACCACCGTGACGATCGGGATCCGTCGCATCCAGGGCTAGGGAGAGGCTCAAAATGGCTCTGAGCACTATGGGACCTAACATCTGTGGTCATCAGTCCCCTAGAACTTAGAACTACTTAAACCTAGTTAACCTGAGGACATCACACACATCCATGCCCGAGGCAGGATTCGAACCTGCGACCGTAGCAGTCGCGCGGTTCCGGACAGAAGCGCCTAGAACCGCTCGGCCACGGCAGCCGGCCGACTAGGGAGAGGGTGCGAACTTACCGACTATAGACACAGTACACCGATTATAACTCAATAGTTAAAATTATTAGTAGGAAATAGATTGTAGGACACTCTTAAAAGACCTGCAGCGATTTTCACTGAAGCCAGCCCAATGCCAGGGGTACGGCCACTGGAATCAGCTCGGTGGGCACGGCCAAGAGACAATAGGTCTGTATTTTTGCTGGCACACATGTAACACTGCAGGATGTACGAGGTGCATTCAAGTTCTAAGGCCTCCTATTTTTTTCCTACTTAACTACCCACCCGAAATCGATGAAACTGGCGTTACTTCTCGACGTAATCGCCCTGCACAAGTACACATTTTTCACAACGCTGACGCCATGATTCCGTGGCAGCAGCGAAGGCTTCTTTAGGAGTCTGTTTTGACCACTGGAAAATCACTGAGGCAATAGCAGCACGGCTGGTGAATGTGCGGCCACGGAGAGTGTCTTTCATTGCTGGAAAAAGCCAAAAGTCACTAGGAGCCAGGTCAGGTGAGTAGGGAGCATGAGGAATCACTTCAAAGTTGTTATCACGAAGAAACTGTTGCGTAACGTTAGCTCGATGCGCGGGTGCGTTGTCTCGGTGAAACAGCACACGCGCAACCCTTCCCGGACGTTTTTGTTGCAGAGCAGGAAGGAATTTGTTCTTCAAAACATGCACCTGTTACCGTAGTGCCCTTTGGAACGCAATGGGTAAGGATTACACCCTCGCTGTCCCAGAACATGGACACCATCATTTTTTCAGCACTCGCAGTTACCCGAAATTTTTTTGGCGGCGGTGAATCTGTGTGCTTCCATTGAGCTGACTGGCGCTTTGTTTCTGGATTGAAAAATGACATCCACGTCTCATCCATCGTCACAACCGACGAAAAGAAAAACCCATTCATGCTGTCGTTGCGTGTCAACATTGCTTGGCAACATGCCACACGGGCAGCCTTGTGGTCGTCCTTCAGCATTCGTGGCACCCAACTGGATGACACTTTTCGCATTTTCAGGTCGTCATGCAGGATTGTGTGCACAGAACCCACAGAAATGCCAACTCTGGAGGCGATCTGTTCAACAGTCATTCGGCGATCCCCCAAAACAATTCTCTCCACTTTCTCGATCGTGTCGTCAGACTGGCTCGTGCGATCCCGAGGTTGTTTCGGTTTGTTGTCACACCTTCTGCCTTCATTAAACTGTCGCACCCACGAACGAACTTTCGACACATCCATAACTCCGTCACCACATGTCTCCTTCAACTGTCGATGAATTTCAATTGGTTTCACACCACGCAAATACAGAAAACGAATGATTGCACGCTGTTCAAGTAAGGAAAACGTCGCCATTTGAAGTATTTAAAACAGTTCTCATACTCGCCGCTGGCGGTAAAATTCCATCTGCCGTATGGTGCTGCCATCTCTGGGACGTATTGACAATGAACGCGGCCTCATTTTAAAACACTGCGCATGTTTCTATCTCTTTCCAGTCCAGAGAAAAAAAAATCGGAGGCCTTAGAACTTGAATGCACCTCGTAGTTTAACAGAGTAGGTAGCATAGTACGTTAACAGTAAGCCAAATAGTAGGAATACCCATACAGTAGCTAACCTTCCATCCTGTAGTTAATACTAACAATAAGGAGGTAAAGTCTTGGTAAATGCTGCTTGAAAATGAGGAATTCTGATGTGTAGCTTGAGGCTTCCCCGATGGACATATTGTATATATGGTTCTCGGGCGAGACGTCGGACGTCATAGTCAAAACTCCACAATATTTCATCAGCGCAACTGGTTGACATCTTCACGTGCGACGAACACACTGCTAAGGTCGGACCAGAACCCCCTATTTATGCCATTCTTAGGCAGGAAGTGCGCATGCGTGGAGGCGCCATATTCGGTGGCCAATAGCGACGATATCAACGGATAGCTGGAAGAACAGCAACGCCACCTGCAGGATGAAGAACCAAAGACTTCGGCGTTGCTGTCGGCCAGTTGCGCTGATGAAATATTGTGGAGCTTTCACTATGACACCCGACGTCCCGCCCGAGAACCATATACAGGGTGTTACAAAAAGGTACGGCCAAACTTTCAGGAAACATTCCTCACACACAAAGAAAGAAAAGATGTTATGTGGACATGTGTCCGGAAACGCTTACTTTCCATGTTAGAACTCATTTAATTACTTCTCTTCAAATCACATTAATCATGGAATGGAAACACACAGCAACAGAACGTACCAGCGTGACTTCAAACACTTTGTTACAAGATATGTCCAAAATGTCCTCCGTTAGCGAGGATACATGCATCCACGGTGCGTCGCATGGAATCCCTGATGCGCTGATGCAGCCCTGGAGAATGGCGTATTGTATCACAGCCGTCCACAATACGAGCACGAAGAGTCTGTACATTTGGTACCGGGGTTGCGTAGACAAGAGCTTTCAAATGCCCCCATAAATGAAAGTCAAGAGGGTTGAGGTCAGGAGAGCGTGGAGGCCATGGAATTGGTCCGCCTCTACCAATCCATCGGTCACCGAATCTGTTGTTGAGAAGCGTACGAACACTTCGACTGAAACGTGCAGGAGCTCCATCGTGCATGAACCACATGTTGTGTCGTACTTGTAAAGGCACATGTTCTAGCAGCACAGGTAGAGTATCCCGTATGAAATCATGATAACGTGCTCCACTGAGCGTAGGTGGAAGAACATGGGGCCCAATCAAGACATCACCAACAATGCCTGCCCAAACGTTCACAGAAAATGTGTGTTGATGACGTGATTGCACAATTGCGTGCGGATTCTCGTCAGCCCACACATGTTGATTGTGAAAATTTACAATTTGATCAAGTTGGAGTGAAGCCTTATCCGTAAAGAGAACATTTGCACTGAAATGAGGATTGACACATTGTTGGATGAACCATTCGCAGAAGTGTACCCGTGGAGGCCGATCAGCTACTGATAGTGCCTGCACACGCTGTACATGGTACGGGAACAACTGGTTCTCCCGTGGCACTCTCCATACAGTGACGTGGTCAACGTTACCTTGTACAGCAGCAACTTCTCTGACGCTGACATTAGGGTTATCGTCAACTGCATTAAGAATTGCCTCGTCCATTGCAGGTGTCCTAGTCGTTCTAGGTCTTCCCCAGTCGCGAGTCATAGGCAGGAATGTTCCGTGCTCCCTAAGACGCAGATCAATTGCTTCGAACGTCTTCCTGTCGGGACACCTTTGTTTTGGAAATCTGTCTCGATAAAAATACACTCCTGGAAATTGAAATAAGAACACCGTGAATTCATTGTCCCAGGAAGGGGAAACTTTATTGACACATTCCTGGGGTCAGATACATCACATGATCACACTGACAGAACCACAGGCACATAGACACAGGCAACAGAGCATGCACAATGTCGGCACTAGTACAGTGTATATCCACCTTTCGCAGCAATGCAGGCTGCTATTCTCCCATGGAGACGATCGTAGAAATGCTGGATGTAGTCCTGTGGAACGGCTTGCCATGCCATTTCCATCTGGCGCCTCAGTTGGACAGTGCTGGACGTGCAGACCGCGTGAGACGACGCTTCATCCAGTCCCAAACATGCTCAATGGGGGACAGATCCGGAAATCTTGCTGGCCAGGGTAGTTGACTTACACCTTCTAGAGCACGTTGGGTGGCACGGGATACATGCGGACGTGCATTGTCCTGTTGGAACAGCAAGTTCCCTTGCCGGTCTAGGAATGGTAGAACGATGGGTTCGATGACGGTTTGGATGTACCGTGCACTATTCAGTGTCCCCTCGACGATCACCAGTGGAGTACGGCCAGTGTAGGAGATCGCTCCCCACACCATGATGCCGGGTGTTGGCCCTGTGTGCCTCGTTCGTATGCAGTCCTGATTGTGGCGCTACCTGCACGGCGCCAAACACGCATACGACCATCATTGGCACCAAGGCAGAAGCGACTCTCATCGCTGAAGACGACACGTCTCCATTCGTCCCTCCATTCACGCCTGTCGCGACACCACTGGAGGCGGGCTGCACGATGTTGGGGCGTGAGCGGAAGACGACCTAGCGGTGTGCGGGACCGTAGCCCAGCTTCATGGAGACGGTTGCGAATGGTCCTCACCGATACCCCAGGAGCAACAGTGTCCCTAATTTGCTGGGAAGTGGCGGTGCGGTCCCCTACGGCACTGCGTAGGATCCTACGGTCTTGGCGTGCATCCGTGCGTCGCTGCGGTCCGGTCCCAGGTCGACGGGCACGTGCACCTTCCGCCGACCACTGGCGACAACATCGATGTACTGTGGAGACCTCACGCCCCACGTGTTGAGCAATTCGGCGGTACGTCCACCCGGCCTCCCGCATGCCCACTATACGCCCTCGCTCAAAGTCCGTCAACTGCACATACGGTTCACGTCCACGCTGTCGCGGCATGCTACCAGTGTTAAAGACTGCGATGGAGCTCCGTATGCCACGGCAAACTGGCTGACACTGACGGCGGCGGTGCACAAATGCTGCGCAGCTAGCGCCATTCGACGGCCAACACCGCGGTTCCTGGTGTGTCCGCTGTGCCGTGCGTGTGATCATTGCTTGTAGAGCCCTCTCGCAGTGTCCGGAGCAAGTATGGTGGGTCTGACACACCGGTGTCAATGTGTTCTTTTTCCATTTCCAGGAGTGTATACCGCGCCACGGCTATTGCCCCATGCTAATCCATACATCAAATGGGCATCTGCCAACTCCGCATTTGTAAACATTGCACTGACTGCAAAACCACGTTCGAGATGAACACTAACCTGTTGATGCTACGTACTGATGTGCTTGATGCTAGTACTGTAGAGCAATGAGTCGCATGTTAACACAAGCACCGAAGTCAACATTACCTTCCTTCAATGGGGCCAACTGGCGGTGAATCGAGGACGTACAGTACGTACTGACGAAACTAAAATGAGCTCTAACATGGGAATTAAGCGTTTCCTGACACATTTCCACATATCTTTTCTTTATTTGTGTGTGAGGAATGGTTCCTGAAAGTTTGGTCGTGCCTTTTTGTAACAAGCTGTATACATGATGAATTTTGGATGTTACTTCGACCCACTAATGTCTTAGGTGGGGGGTTACTTTGTATGATACTGGTTTTTGATTAATAAGTTCTAGGGGACTGATGACCTCAGAAGGTAAGTCGCATAGTGATCGGAGCCATTTGAACTAAACGGCCACTCTTCCTGTTCGTACTGACGCAGAGCGTGTTTCGGCCAGCAAGGCGTCGGTGGGTGCAGCGACGGCAGAGCGCGCGGTGGCTCAGCGCGCTACACGCGCCGTGTGGGGAGCGCGTTAGCCGCAGCCGGCGCCGGCGACACGGGCCTGCGGCGTGGTAACGTCGCGCGCTGCGTGCACGCGCACGCACGCACTGGCGCGGGCTCACGCACCGCCCCCGCGGCGCCATTGTCCGCCCCCGCGCTATCGCGCCGCTGCCGCCTCATTGTGCGTCGCATAACTCGCGAATATTAAATCGGCCGCCGCCCCCGGGGGCGCTAGGTGGCGACAATGGGCTGGTAGGGGGAGTGTAGGGTTAGGGGGAAGGGTGGCGCACCCCCGCATTGGATGCGCCGCCAAAGGGTGTCACCGCGGTGTTCCGCTCCACGGCGCAGTCACGCGCCCAAAGCGCTGTGCCCCCCTCCCCCCCCCCCCCCCCACACCGAAACACACACACCGCTCTCTGCAAAGCGGCCACATCAGGAACCACCGTGCTACGGAACAAGTCACGGGCCAGCGCAGTGCAGCTTTACACGGCGCTGTGGGTTCCCACACCGGTAGCGCGCCGCTATCTGTGAAAGCACGCTCTGAGCGCATTGCGGGGACAAGCGCAGCCTAAACGATAGCTGAATCGTAAGTGAATGGCAGAATTTTCCATCCTCTAAACTGTCGCAAATGCTCACAGTAGCTCGGAAATTAGTGCGAACCTCAATGCATCTACATGGATACTCTGCAAATCACATCTGAGTGCCTGGCAAGGGGTTCATCGAACCATCTTCATAATACACTACTGTCCATTAAAATTGCTACACAACGAAGATGACGTCGTGCTACAGACGCGAAATTCAACCGACAGGAAGAAGATGCTGTGATAAGGCATATGACCAACTTTACAGAGCATTCACACAAGGTTGGCCCCGGTGGCGAAACCTACAACGTGCTGACATGAGGAAAGTTACCAACCGACTTCTCATACACAAACAGCAGTTAACCGGCGTTGCCTCGTGTCAGGAGGAGAAATGCGTACCATCACGTTTCCGACTTTGGTAAAGGTCGGATTGTAGCCTATCGTGATTGCGGTTTATCGTATCGCGACATTGCTGCTCGCGTTGGTCGAGATCCAATGACTGTTAGCAGAATATGGAATCGGTGGGTTCAGGAGGGTAATACGGAACGCCGTGCTGGATCCCGACGGCCTCGTATCACTAGCAGTCGAGATGACAGGCATCTTATCCGCATGGCTGTAACGGATCGTGCAGCCACGTCTCGATCCCTGAGTCAACAAATGGGGACGTTTTCAAGACAACAACCATCTGCACGAACAGTTCGACGACGTTTGCAGCAGCATTGACTATCAGCTCGGGGGCCATGGCTGCGGTTATCCTTGACGCTGCATCACAGACAGGAGCGCTTCCGATGGTCTACTCGACGACGAATCTGGGTGCACGAATGGCAAAAAGTTACTTTTTCGGATGAATCCAGGATCCGTTTACGGCATCATGATGGTCGCAACCGTGTCTGGCGAAATCGAGGTGAACGCACATTGGAAGTGTGTATTCGTCATCGCCATATTGGCGTATCACCCGGCGTGATGGTATGGGGTGCCATTGGTTATACGTCTCGGTCACCTCTTGTTCGCACTGACGGCACTTTGAACAGTGGACGTTTCATTTCAGATGTGTTACGATCCGTGCCTCTACGATCCCTGCGAAACCCTACATTTCAGCAGGATAATACACGACCGTATATTGCAGGTCCTGTACGGGCCTTTCTGGATACTGAAATTGTTCGACTGCTGCCGTGGCCAGCACAAACTCCAGATCTCTCACCAGTTGAAAACGTCTGGTCACTTGGTGGCCGAGCTACTGGCTCGTCACAATACGACAGTCACTACTCTTGATTAACTGTGGTATCGTGTTGAAGCTGCAAGGGCAGCTGTACCTGTACACGCCATCCAAGCTCTGCTTGACTCAATGCCCAGGCGTATCAAGGCCGTTAGTACGTCCAGAGGTGATTGTTCTGGGTACTGATTTCTCAGGATCTATGCACCCAAATTGCGTGAAAATGTAATCACATGTCAGTTCTAGTATAATATATTTGTCCAATGAATACCTGTTTATCATCTGCCTTTCATCTTGGTGTAGCAATTTCAATGACCAGTAGTGTAATTCTCTATTACTCCAATCTCGTAAAGCGCGCGGAAGAAACGAACACTTGTATCATTCTGTGCGAGGTATTTTATTAAGGTGATCGCTTCTCCCTATGCAGGTGGCGTCAACAAAATATCTTCGCATACGTTTATATGGTTTTTCCTTCAGCTACAGCTGTGGTGGCTTATCTGCTACGTCAAATAATGTAGGTCCTGCATTCGATACACGTTTCGTATGTCCCACATTCACTGATTTGACTGGAGGTGTAGCGAAGGGAAACTTCACCTTTTTGAGCAGACATATGGGCCTCTCTTAAAAAGGTCAGGTCTGCCGCTGTTCACTAGCAACCTTTTTCTTCTTAAGGAGCATGTGTGGCCGATCCCGGCGGAGGTTCGAGTCCTTCTTCGGGCATGTGTGTGTGTGTGTGTTTGTCCTTAGGATAATTTAGGTTAAGTAGGAGGTAAGCTTAGGGACTGATGGCCTTAGCAATTAAGTCCCATAAGATCTCACACACATTTTTTTTCTTAAGGAGCACGACATTCTCCAGTAAGTAACTCTAGGTTATACACTGAAGCGCCAAACAAACAGGTATAGGCATGCGTATTCAAATCCAGAGATATGTAAACAGGCAGAACACGGCGCTGCGATCGGCAACGCCTACACAAGACAAGTGTCTGGCGCAATTGCTAGAGCGGTTACTGATGCTACAATGACAGGTTATGAAGATTTAAATATCAGGTAATCAGCATTTAATTAAATTTCAACATGGTGCTGTAGTCGGCGCACGAGCGATGGGACACAGCATCTCCGAGAGAGCGATGAAGTGGGGATTTCCCCGTACGACCATTTCACGAGTGTACCGTGAATATTTGGAATCCGGAAAAACATCAAACCTCCGACATCGCTGCGGCCGGCCTGCAAGAACGGGACCAACGACGACTGACGAGAATCTCTCAACGTGACCGAAGTGCAACCCTTCTGCAAATTGTTGCAAATTTCAATGCTGGGCCATCAAGTGTCAGCGTACAAAGCATTCAACGAAACATCATAGATATGACCTTTCGGAGCCGATGCCCCACTCGTGTACCGTCGATGACTGCACCACACAAAGTTTAGGCTTTGCCTGGACCCGTCGATACCGACATTGGACTGTTGATAACTGGAAACATGTTGCCTGGTCGGACGAGTGTCATTTCAAACTGTATCGACCGGATAGACGTGTCGGGCATGGAGACAACCTCATGAATCCATGGACCCTGCATGTCAGCAAGGGACTGTTGAAGCTGGTGGAGGCTGTATAATGATGTGGGTCGTGTGCAGTCGGAGTGATTGTGGCATCTGATACGTCAAGATACAACTCTGACAGGTGACACGTACATACGCATCGTGTCTGATCACCTGCATCCATTTATGTCCGTTCTGCATTCCAGCAGGACAATGCGACACTCGACACCCAGCAGGACAATGCGACACTCGACACGACCAGAATTGTTACAGAGTGGCACCAGGAACACTCTTCTGAGTTTAAATACTCCCGGTGGGCACCAAACTCCCCAGACATGAAAATTATGGAGCATATTTGGGGTCTCTTGCAACGTGCAGTTCAGGAAAGATCTCCACCCCCTCGTACTGTTACGGATTTATGGACAGCCCTACAGGATTCATGGTGTCAATTCTCTACTGCACTACTTTAGACATTAGTCGAGTCCATGCCATGAGGTGTTGCGGCACTTCTGCGTGCTCGCGAGGCCCCTACAAGATATTAGGCAAGCGTAGCAGTTTCTTATGTTCTTTAGTGTAGGAAAATTGTAAATAGCTCAAAAATGGTTCAAATGGCTCTGAGCACTATGGGACTCAACTGCTGTGGTCATAAGTCCCCTAGAACTAACTAACTAACCTAAGGACAGCACACAACACCCAGCCATCACGAGGCAGAGAAAATCCCTGACCTTCCGGGAATCGAACCCGGGAACCCGGGCGTGGGAAGCGAGAACGCTACCGCACGACCACGAGATGCGGCGTAAGTAGCTGTTCTGCAATGTAGCGGTTCACACCTCCTCGAGTCATTAGGAAAACTGAACTGACAAATGTCGTGTCGTCTTCTTGTAGCTGCAACTGATTGTGCAACATATGCTCCCTTTTGAAAAAAACCACTGTACAGATGAACACAAACAATTACAATTCGCTTTCGCAAGATCTCGCCGAACTCAACAGTATAACTTCCTGGCCGCTTGGTGCGCTGCAATCGCAGTGGGCAACAAGAATGGGACGCAGTGCCGCGAATGTTATGTTAAAACTGCGCGCACATCCTAGCCACGAGTTCTTCCACGTCTGGCGAGAGGCAGCATAGCTCACCGAACTCACTCAACCGCACATGTGCTCCTTCCCCCTCTCAGTCTTTGCTGTTCGTTATAGTAACTGCGGTCGGCCACCAATGACAGATCCCCGATTTATTATGTTATAAGTTGCTGTGGAAATGCTGTGCAAACGACAGTTGAAGAATTATTGCTTCCCTCTGCCTTCACGGTCACAAGATTGCGTCTGCGAAGTCAGCAAGTTTCTCATTTCTGGTGCCTTGTTCGTGAATTCTGTGCTGCTGGCTTCCACCCAAACAGTGTAATGAGAAAACGGTGAGCACCTGTATTTTCGATACATGTAACTGAAAAGAGCCCCAGTGCTGTTGTCATAGAGGTGATCCACCGTTCACTGAGCGAAATTCAGTTCGGGTTCTCACGTATAATGCTGCTCAGCTTTCATCAGTGGCATTTACATTCGTCTTAGACCTATATGTCGATCAGCACCCGTGTTAATAGTTGAAGCCCGAGTTATTTTACGCCTATTTCTTGGAGGCAAACAGAATTTTATATATTAATGTTGTTCGTTGGTGGAAGTCTCACATCTGTATTTATTCACTCACGAGACATTAATTTTTTAAATTATGTACATTCGGTTAACAGCTCATGCGATAAAACCCGCAATCGTTTTGCATTGTTTGTTTTCCTTTAAACTAATTAATTTTTTAAAAAAAATTCAAAATTACTGTGCCGAGGTATTAAAAATTGTGTTATTTAACTTTTAAAGAACGTGTACGACGTTGTGGCGTTCGAGCTGTGGTTATGTGGCTTTAATGTTTATTCTGCGTGTGTCGCAGTCCCTCATGTTCATACACAATGTCTTATCAAATTCGCTCTTCTGTGATTTATTGTTTTGAAACTTATGAAACTGTCAACACTGACTACCTTACTGCTTATCGTATCCGAATGACACGTCTACAAACTTTTAAGTTGTTTGTAAATGTTATCATTTTCATTGTTGGAGTAATTAATGATCTTAAAGTGGCTGTTAAGACGTTTGTGTTAACTTGTTTGCTCTGTCAATGATAATATACCGTTGAGACAAATAGAAATTATTAAATTTATTTTTGTTCAGCACCTGAAAGCTCTCACGTCCACGCTCTCTATCATTTTCCGTTTAGTTTCGCTGCAGATCTGGCTTTCGTAAAAATGAAACCATAAATACTTTATCAATTAAGGTAACTGATATCATGAAACGACAACACACTGGTCATTACTAGACTATAGCCAAAGTTTGGATACTGCCAATTTTGACATACTATTCGGAAAACTTCAACAGCTAAAATTTCAAGGCCGGCCGGAGTGGCCGAGCGGTTCTAGGCGCTACAGTCTGGAACCGCGCGACCGCTACGGTCGCAGGTTCGAATCCTGCCTCGGGCATGGATGTGTGTGATGTCCTTAGGTTAGTTAGGTTTAAGTAGTTCTAAGTTCTAGGGGACTGATGACCCCAGAAGTTAAGTCCCATAGTCCTCAGAGCCATTTTAATTTTTCAGGTAGTATGCTGGTTTGAAAGTTACTTAAAAAGTAAACAGTAATGTAAATGATAATTAATTGAAACCCTCAGCTGCCGACAGATGTTGTTGACATACCTCGATGGGGACAGCTGAAAATGTGTGTGCCGTCCGGGACTCGAACCCGGGATCTCCTGCTTACATGGCAGACACTCTATCCATCTGAGCCACCGAGGACACAGATGAATAGCGCGGCTGCAGGGACTTATCCTTTGCACGCTTCCCGTGAGACCCACATTCCCAACTGTCCACAATTTTACATACGTAATGTACCTAATAGCTATTTGTCCATCCACTCATTACTCGCGCACACTTTGGCGATTCCCGTAAGAGTTCGGGCAACCTGTGCGCTTTCGCACAGACGAAGGTCAAAGACTGGGTAGCCTTTAACTATATACATGAAGATAGTGACTGTTCTCGAAAGAACAGATAGCACTGATGACAGACATTACCATTTCATTCTAGAGAAGCTACACGGTCAATAGTGGTATCTGTTCTTTCGAAAACAGTTACTGTCTTCATATAAACAGTAATGTGTTGTCTTTGGGAATGAATAGTGGCTCTGGATGCATGTTCTATACGCAGTGCCACGGGGGCTCCCTCTTAGGTCCAATTTTGTTTTCCTCGTGTGTCAATCACATTTCGCCGGTTCTGCCCTTTTCTTCATATATTTCTATGCGTATGACCTACAGCTTCAATGAAGTGCCAGACCTGAACATATCAACACTGCGACAGTGCAAATGAATGATGATCTGTCTTCAGTGGTAAAATAGGCCAAATGCAAAAACTTTGAAGTAATCTTAGTATTCCGACAGATATCAGGTTAAGTTCAGAATTCCGCGAACAGTTGCGTCTTATTCCGATCGACAGTATTCCCATACCACTTCAGATAAAAAGCGAAGAACTTGGGTGTAATTTTGGCTGAGCACCTCACCTGGGCCCGCAGCTCGTGGTCGTGCGGTAGCGTTCTCGCTTCCCGCGCCCGGGTTCCCGGGTTCGATTCCCGGCGGGGTCACGGATTTTCTCTGCCTCGTGATGGCTGGGTGTTGTGTGATGTCCTTAGGTTAGTTAGGTTTAAGTAGTTCTAAGTTCTGGGGGACTGATGACCATAGATATTAAGTCCCATAGTGCTCAGAACCATTTGAACCTCACCTGGAGAGGGTGCAATGTACCCGAAGACTTGCGCTTGCCTCTATGCCCGAATATATTTCCGCAGAATGTGAAAGGCACATTAATGCAATCATTCGTTCTCCGAACTCTACTGTTTCGAAGTAATTCAAACGACACGGACAATGAAAACCCTACAGGGTGGCGGGGAAAATTAACCGATGATTTTTTATCGAAATTTTGTGTTAATGTAATACCAGTAAACGTCCCATGCTTTCAAAAGAACCCCATCTAATGCTTAAATATTTGGTGTTGAGAGTGAAAGACAGTTCGAGCAAGGTTTCAAACTACGCTTAGTTTGTTGGAAGTCTATGCGTTCTCATTATGAAACAGTGGATGAATATACTCCGGGCAATTTGCCCTCCATTTTAAACAAAAGCTATTTTTTTGGGGGGGGGGGCATTTCATCGTTTATGACGTCATATCTCCAGAATGTGTGTCGCACAATGATCCGATTTTGCAGCTATGTGCATTCAGCAATATACGTAGGTATTGTGTGCCAAATGCGTTGCAGTAGTAGAGAAGTAATAAACTAAAACGTACTGATTGATACGGAGGTTTTACTGCACGAACAGCGAAAATTTAGTCAGCCATAAAGCTTTTCACTTCCAATATCTTTTTTTGGGGGGGAAGGGGGGGGCGGGTTATTAGCGAGGAAATTGAAATAAGAACACCGTGAATTCATTGTCCCAGGAAGGGGAAACTTTATTGACACATTCCTGGGGTCAGATACATCACATGATCACACTGACAGAACCACAGGCACATAGACAGTAGACACAGGCAACAGAGCATGCACAATGTCGGCACTAGTACAGTGTATATCCACCTTTCGCAGCAATGCAGGCTGCTATTCTCCCATGGAGACGATCGTAGAGATGCTGGATGTAGTCCTGTGGAACGGCTTGCATGCCATTTCCACCTGGCGCCTCAGTTGGACCAGCGTTCGTGCTGGACGTGCAGACCGCATGAGACGACGCTTCATCCAGTCCCAAACATGCTCAATGGGGGACAGATCCGGAGATCTTGCTGGCCGGGTAGTTGACTTACACCTTCTAGAGCACGTTGGGTGGCACGGGATACATGCGGACGTGCATTGTCCTGTTGGAACAGCAAGTTCCCTTGCCGGTCTAGGAATGGTAGAACGATGGGTTCGATGACGGTTTGGATGTACCGTGCACTATTCAGTGTCCCCTCGACGATCACCAGTGGTGTACGGCCAGTGTAGGAGATCTCTCCCCACACCATGATGCTGGGTGTTGGCCCTGTGTGCCTCGGTCGTATGCAGTCCTGATTGTGGCGCTCACCTGCATGCGCCAAACACGCATACGACCATCATTGGCACCAAGGCAGAAGCGACTCTCATCGCTGAAGACGACACGTCTCGATGTTGGGGCGTGAGCGGAAGACGGCCTAACGGTGTGCGGGACCGTAGCCCAGCTTCATGGAGACGGTTGCGAATGGTCCTCGCCGATACCCCAGGAGCAACAGTGTCCCTAATTTGCTGGGAAGTGGCGGTGCGGTCCCCTACGGCACTGCGTACGATCCTACGGTCTTGGCGTGCATCCGTGCGTCGCTGCGGTCCGGTACCAGGTCGACGGGCACGTGCACCTTCCGCCGACCACTGGCGACAACATCGATGTACTGTGGAGACCTCACGCCCCACGCGTTGAGCAATTCGGCGGTACGTCCACCCGGCCTCCCGCATGCCCACTATACGCCCTCGCTCAAAGTCCGTCAACTGCACATACGGTTCACGTCCACGCTGTCGCGGCATGCTACCAGTGTTAAAGACTGCGATGGAGCTCCGTATGCCACGGCAAACTGGCTGACACTGACGGCGGCGGTGCACAAATGCTGCCATCATGATGGCCATTCGACGGCCAACACCGCGGTTCCTGGTGTGTCCGCTGTGCCGTGCGTGTGATCATTGCTTGTACAGCCCTCTCGCAGTGTCCGGAGCAAGTATGGTGGGTCTGACACACCGGTGTCAATGTGTTCTTTTTTCCATTTCCAGGAGTGTATTTGTGGAGGTAGATAAAGCTTTAGACAATGCTGACTGGAATACTCTCTTTCAAATACTGAAGGTGGCAGGGATCAAATACAGGGAGCGAAGGGCTATTTACAATTTGTACAGATACCAGGCGGCAGTTATAAGAGTCGAGGAACATAAAAGGGAAGCAGTGGTTGGGAAGGGAGTGAGACAGGATTGTAGCCTCTCCCAGATGTTATTCGATCTGTATACTGAGCAAGCAGTAAAGGAAACAAAAGAAAAATTTGGTGTAGGAATTACAATCCGTGAAGAATAAATAAAAACTTTGAGATGTGCCGATGACATTGTAATTCTGGTAGACACCAAAGGACCTGGAAGAGCAACTGAACGGAATGGACAGTGTCTTGAAAGGAGGATGTAACATGAACATCAACAAAAACAAAACGAGGATAATGGAATGTAGCCGAATTAAGTCGGTGGTGCTGCGAAAATTAGATTACGAAAAAAAATAGTTCAAATGGCTCTAAGCACTATGGGACTTAAATGCTGTGTCCCCTAGAACTTAGAACTACTTAAACCTAGCTAACCTAAGGACATCACAAACACCCGTGCCCGAGGCAGGATTCGAACCGCGACCTGCGACCCATAGTGCTTAGAGCCATTTGAACTATTTTTTTTCGTAATACAATTTTCGCAGCACCACCGACTTACTTCGGCTACATTCCATTATCCTCGTTTTGTTTTTGTTGATGTTCATGTTACATCCTCCTTTCAAGACACTGTCCATTCCGTTCAGTTGCTGTTCCAGGTCCTTTGGTGTCTACCAGAATTACAATGTCAGCGGCACTTTAAGTAGTAAATGAATTTTGCTATATGGGGAGCAAAGTAACTGATGATAGTCGAACTTGAGACGAAATAAAATGTAGATTGGCAATGGCATGGAAAGCGCGGGATTAGCCGAGCGGTCTCAGGCGCTGCAGTCATGGACTGTGCGGCTGGTCCCGGTGGAGGTCCGAGTCCTCCCTCGGGCATGAGTGTGTGTGTTTGTCCTTAGGATAATTTAGGTTAAGTAGTGTGTAAGCTTAGGGGCTGATGACCTTAGCAGTTAAGTCGCATAAGATTTCACACACATTTGAACAACGGCAAGGAAAGTGTTTCTGAAGAAGAGAAATCTGTCGACTTCGAGCGTAGATATGTCAGGAACTGGAGGGCAGCGTGGAGGGGGAAAATCGTAGAGGGAGACCAAGAGATGAATACACTAAGCAGATTCAGAAGGATGCACGTTGCAGCAGGTACTAGGAGATGAAGGAGCTTGCACAGGAAAGTGTAGCATGGAGAGCTACATCAAACCAGCCTCAGGACTGAAGACCACAACAACAACAACAACAACACATAGAGCTGCATCAAACCAGTCTCTGCACTGCAGGCCACCACAACAACAAGATATGAACACAGTTTCTAAGTGTAATACTTGTCATTTGGTGTTAAACTTTTAATGTAAGAGCAAACCTCTTAATCAGCAGATTATGACAACATTTTGAACGTTAAATTCAGTCAATAATCTTTAAATTCTGCCCCCGATAGCTGAGTGGTCACCGTGACAGAATGTCAATCTTAAGGGCCCGGGTTCGATTCCCGGCTGGGTCGGAGATTTTCTCCGCTGGGTGTTGTGTTGTCATCACTTCATCCCCGTCAACGCGCAGCTCGCCGAAGTGGCGTCAAATCGAAAAACTTGCACCTAGCGAACGGTCTACCCGACGGGAGGCCCTAGTCACACCACATTTCCATTTAATTTAATGATTAACATTTTGAAAGACAAATTTCTGTTGACCCCGGAAGCCATTACATAGGCAATCATGCAACTGGTACTGGTTTCCGGGATAGTTGCTTCGTAACATACAGGGTGATCCCAAAGTCCGTAACGTTTGGAAATCCTTCACAGAAAATCCAGGTAGAGTGTTAAAAATTGACGCACACTTTTGTTGAAACAAAGAAAGTGCACAAAATGACCAACAGACGGCGCTTCACATGATATAAAAGTAGTAATTAGCATAACAACTGCTTTTCAAAAAAGACTATGTTTTTTATAGCACCGGCGTATGTGTGCTGTCATTCATCAACAATACCTGCAATCGAGGGACAATGTTGTGAGTTGTGAGCAGGACAGTAGAGCATATCTGTAGGTGTGACGAGAAACCTCCTTCGGATGTTGCCTTTTAGCATCCCTAATGAGATCGGACGACTGCGGTAGAGTTGAGACCCGCAACCAATGATCATCCGGATCGAGGATGAGACGCCAAGCATGACGTAAGTGTCGACTCAGCACGCGATTATGGTCCAAATGGCTGTAGATGTACATTTCAATGTTCAAATGGCTCTGAGCACTATGGGACTTAACTTCTGAGGTCATCAGTCCCCTAGACGTAGAACTACTTAAAACTAAGGACATCACACACAGCCATGCCCGAGGCAGGATTCGAACCTGCGACCGTAGCAGCCGCGTGGTTCCGAAATGAAGCGCCTAGAACCGCTAGACCACAACGGCCGGCGATACTCGCCAAAGAGATCATCCACACGTGTAGCAGTATGGGGTGGAACTCCATCCTGCGTAAAGTCTTACCCTTACATCAGGTTTTTATCAGTCAGACTAGGGATCTGACCCTCTCTCATTACAGCTCGTTTGATACACGATTCTCATGCAACGTGACTGACGCGATCCTTTTTTGGGGCTATCTGTTAGCCACTTTTTGGCTTCAATAAAACCCCTTGTCATTTCAGGCGTTTGGGTCACTTCTTGCCTCTCCACCTACCTTTTTGCATAAAATGGTTCAAATGGCTCTAAGCACTATGGGACTCAACATCTGGGGTCATCAGACCCCTAGACTTAGAACTACTTAAACCTAACTAACCTAAGGACATCTCACACATCCATGCTCGAGGCAGGATTCGAACCAGCGACCGTTGCGGCAGCGCGGTTCCAGACTGAAGTACTGCATGAAGCAGTGCAGCTTTAAATGTTAAGGAGTTTAAGGTCACCCTATTGATTTGCAAAGATTTTAGTAATAATCTGTAACCCGTATTTATTCTTTTAAAAACATGTAAATATTCTTTCGCGCTATTCGCGAACTGCACACCTTTTTCACAATAATTAGCATTCAGAAATAACTGAACATCATTTGTTAATCAGACACCTTATGATGGATTTATAGCGAAGGTAGAAACGCAGAAATAGGTCACATAAGAAATTTTTTGTGCAGTGGGACAAAATAGAAACTTTTAGATAATTTGAAAGGATTTGTACCGACCAACTATTATGAATAGGATGTCAGATACGCTATGTATGTAATCTCATGAGAGTCAGTCGCGACGGGAATGAATACTACCGGCAGCATTTTGTTCTGAGGCGGCCAATCGTATGTGTGAGTGAGACAGACAGAGAGAGAGAGAGAGAGAGAGAGAGAGAGAGAGAGAGAGACCGGCACGGGGAGATAAGCGCCTCAGATTCTGATTTCTGTGGATGAGACCCGAACAAGGGGAATCTTAATTAAAAAATTTAGTGACCGGGTGAAAGTGCCTGCTGGACCGGAATCCGGCAATTACTCTGGACTTGGCTCCGTTCGGAAACCTGCTGACAGGCAGTTCAATGCCCTCGCGCCGGGATGAGATCGTTTCCCTGGCAACCGTGTGATCAGCCATCGCAGAGTTCAAAGCACGGAACTGGGAGAGGCAGATACAATAAAATAAAATAAAATAAAATAAATAAAATAAAAAGCAAGCGGCACGCATCGCTGAGCTGTTTCGCGCCGATGATGCGTTCAAATATCGCTTCCCATCAGGACGTCCCCTGGCGCCGGTCGCACGACCAAAAATCTGCCTCGAATTCTTTCACCTCCACGGTACAGTGAACCACAGAGGGCGCATCGCGCCAGTATTGTCCATTTTCTTTCCAATTCCGTTCACGTACTGGGCGGGGGAAACACGGCTTTCTATACGCCTCGGTACGCGCCTTAATTTCTTACACTACCTGTTCACAAGTATCCGGACATCTGTTAATGGAAATTACATGGGAGCAGGTAAATAAGCGAAAACAGCTTATCATTGAGTAAATGACAGTGGTTATACGAGGATAATCTCAAAAGTAAGGTCTCCTATTTTTTTTATAAGTACCGGGTGATCAAAAAGTCAGTATAAATTTGAAAACTGAATAAATCACGGAATAATGTAGATAGAGAGGTACAAATTGACACACATGCTTGGAATGACATGGGGTTTTATTAGAACGAAAAAAATACAAACGTTCAAAAAATGTGCGACAGATGGCGCTTCACCTGATCAGAATAGCAATAATTCGCATAACAAAGTAAGACAAAGCAAAGATGATGTTCTTGACAGAGGAATAATGTTGTGAACAGCACTGTAAAGCATGTCCGGAGTTATGGTGAGGCAATGGCGTCGGATGTTGTCTTTCAGCATCCCTAGAGATATCGGTCGATCACGGTAAACTTGCGACTTCAGGTAACCCCAAAGCCAATAATCGCACGGACTGAGGTCTGGGGACCTGGGAGGCCAAGCATGACGAAAGTGGCGGGTGCGCACACGATCACCACCAAACGACGTGCGCAAGAGATGGCTTCAAATGGCTCTGAGCACTATGCGACTTAAATGCTGAGGTCATCAGTCGCCTAGAACTTAGAACTAATTAAACCTAACTAACCTAAAGACATCACACACATCCATGCCCGAGGCAGGATTCGAACCTGCGACCGTAGCGGTCACGCGGTTCCAAACTGAAGCGCTAGAACCGCAAGGCCACACCGGCCGGCGCGCAAGAGATCTTTCACAAGTCTAGCAATATGGGGTGGAGCGCCATCGTGCATAAACATCGTACGTTCCAGCAGGTGTTTATCAGCCAGGCTGGGGATGATGCGATTCTGTAACATATCGGCGTACCTCTCACCCGTCACGGTAGCAGTTAAAAAACCAGAACCATGCATTTCCTCGAAGAAAAAACGCCCGATAACGGTAGATGTGGTAAATCCAACCCGTACCGTGACTTTCTCGTCATGCAATGGAGTTTCCACGACAATTGTAGGATTTTCGGTAGCCCAAATTCTACAGTTGTGGACGTTGACAGACCCACGGAGCGCGAAATGAGCTTCGTCGGTCCACGACACGCTACTCAACCAATCGTGATCTTCCGCCATCCTTTGAAACGCCCACACCGCAAATGACCTCTGCTTCATTAAATCGCCAGGTAATAGTTCATGATGCCGATAGATTTTGTACGGATAGCATCGCAGGGTACGCGTAAGTGCCAACCAAACAGTAGTGTATGGAATGCCGGTGCGACTGCACGAGCGCTGACTTTCCCGTGCATTGACGAATCCGCTAGTATTCATTTCTTCCTGAACTGTCTCAGCAGCATAACGCCTTGCACTCGGTCGGCCACTGCCGGTTCTATCGTCTAAACAACCCGTTGCTTCGAACTTCGAAATCATTCTCGTCACAGCTGCATTTGTCAACGGACCTTCACCCGTTCGAATCCCCTTCCTATGGCGATAGGATCGTAACGCTGAATTAGCACATTCCCCATTCTGATAATACAGCTTCACTAAAAGCGCCTTTTCAGGTAACTTCAACATGCTGCGACTTCTGGCGCGTCAGATTCTCTCTCTCATTACAGCCCATGTCATTCCAAGCATGTGTGTCAAATTTTACATCTCTATCTACATTATTCCGTGGTTTATTGAGTTTTCAAATTTATACTGAATTTTTGATAGCCCGGTACATAGACCTGTTAATTTCTACAATGGTTTACATCAGTTTACAGCTTGAGCATTTAGCTATTTTTCAACATAATCATCATTTCTGTAGATGCATTTCTGTAGACGATGCGGCAGTTTTTATATGCCCATGTCATACCAACTCGCCGCCATGCTGTTAAGAAAGTTATGAACCTCTTCTTTCACCTCGTCGTCGGAGCTGCATCGCTGGGACCACAATTAACGCTGACAGATACTGTGAGACTCTGAAAAAATTCAAGCGGGCAATTCAGAACCTGAGAAGAGGAATGTTGAGCATGGGCGTACACATTCTCCATGACAACGCTCACCCACACATCGCGCGGCAAACCGTTGCTCTCCTGCAACAGTTTCAGTGGAACATAATCACCCACCAATCCTATAGTCCTGACTTGGCGCCCAGTGACTATCACCTGTTCCCTACGTTAAAAAGACCATTTGGCCGAAAGGTTCATAACTTTCTGAACAGCATGGCGGCGAGCTGGTATGACATGGGCATACAAAAACTAACACAGCGTCTACAAAAATGCATCGACAGAAAAGGTGATTTTGTCGAAAAATAGCTAAATGTTCAAGCTGTAAACTGATGTAAAACCATTGTAGAAACAAAAAGTCTATGTACTTATACAAAAATAGGAGACCTTACATTTGGGATTACCTCGTACAACTATCAGGGCCGAAAATGGAATTACATTCAATAAGGAGAAAAAAAAGTAGATTTAAATACTCGCGAAGCGATGCCTTCACGTGCAGAGAGGGGCTCAGTTGATAGTGACAAGAAAGATTGTTTTATTTTCTGGCCAAATCAATGTTACTTTTTTTCAAATTTATTGTTAATTTATGTGCCAAATTCGGTGTTTTTGCCAATTTGATTTTTTTGCCAATATTAGTGTTATTTCTCTCCCCTTTAATTGTTTTTTTTTCTTTTTTTTAAATTGGTGTTATTTTACTGTAAAATTCTGTGTTGTTTCTCGGCAATTTCGGTGCTTTTCTCCGAATTGGCTTTATTTTAGCAGGAATCTGCGTTATTTTTTGTAGCATTTAGTGTTACATTTAAGTCAATTTCGGTGCTATTTGCGCTTTCCGTGTTTTTCCAATTTGGGTGTTATTTTTTGCTCAAATTTGGTGTTACTTTTTGTTTACTTCGGCGCTGTACTTTGCCAATTTCGGTGCTCTACTTTGCCAGGCTCAGTGCTATTCTTTGCAAAGCTCGGTGTCACATTTTTGCCACGTCTGGTACTACTTCTTTGTTCCATCGGTTTTTTTTGTGAAAATAGGTGTTTTCTGCCAAACTAAATGGTGTTTTTGCCAAATTCTGTAGGTTCTTGTCACATACAGTGTATTTTTGTCAATTTCACACATTTGTTTTGCAGATTTCGATGTTATTTTTTCCAATTTTGGTAATATATATTTTGAAATTTAGGTGCAAGCTCTTCTTCTCTAACAATAGGTGGTATGTTTATTTCACATTGTAATTCGTTACGCGGGAAATGAACTATAATTTAAAATTATATACGATTCTCTGCCTTGAGAAGAAAAGAAGTCAAAATCCAATTTCGACATTTAACAACTATCAGCTGTGAACATTGCGACAACTGACGTCCTCGCATTTACATCATTCTTTAATACGGGAATGCGATAAACTACGCGATATTCCGTAAAAATTGCTGACTTCGCGTTATTTCGCTGAAACTACCGATTTCGCGCGAAATTTTTAAACGTCTAGTAACTGTAGTGTTGCGCTAATTCAGTGGGCGAGATGGTCGCTGGGATGTGAACTCCAGGAGACGGTGGGGCCTGAGACTCTTCCTCTACTGGGGTGGAAGGCTGGCTACGGTCTGCCGGTGCCAGCTCCGCAAATCAGAATATGGAGGAGGCAGCATTGGCGACGCCGTCGTTGAATATTATTGGGGAGTTCCCGCGGAATCCCTCGGAATCGGAAAGCGGCCAGTTGAAGGTGGCGCTGTGAGATGGACCAGCCCACAGCCAATCGGTCGCTGGGATCCCGAGCTCATTCGGAATGGGAGAGCCAGGGAGCGAGGCATCCCGCCTCCACGAGAGCCGTGTCGCCGAGAGAGGCTGCTAGCGAATCTGCTCTCTATTACTGCGGACTGCGCGAACGCTTAAACCGCAATCCACAGGCACAGCATCCAACACTTGATCTGCTAAATTGTGGCATCAGTTGCCCCACGGCAAACTAATGTTATCAATATACACTACTGGCCATTAAAAATGCTACACCAAGAAGAAATGCAGATGATAAACGGGTATTCACTGGACAAAATATACAGGGCTATTACAAATGATTGAAGCGATTTCATAAATTCACTGTAGCTCCATTCATTGACATATGGTCACGACACACTACAGATACGTAGAAAAACTCATAAAGTTTTGTTCGGCTGAAGCCGCACTTCACGTTTCTGCCGTCTGAGCGCTAGAGAGCGCAGTGAGACAACATGGCGACAGGAGCCGAGAAAGCGTATGTCGTGCTTGAAATGCACTCACATCAGTCAGTCATAACAGTGCAACGACACTTCAGGACGAAGTTCAACAAAGATCCACCAACTGCTAACTCCATTCGGCGATGGTATGCGCAGTTTAAAGCTTCTGGATGCCTCTGTAAGGGGAAATCAACGGGTCGGCCTGCAGTGACCGAAGAAACGGTTGAACGCGTGCGGGCAAGTTTCACGCGTAACCCGCGGAAAATTGGCTCATGCCAGAACTGGAGACCGACAGCGCCGACTTCATCTTTCAACAGGGTGGTGCTCCACCGCACTTCCATCATGATGTTCGGCATTTCTTAAACAGGAGATTGGAAAACCGATGGATCGGTCGTGGTGGAGATCATGATCATCAATTCATGTCATGGCCTCCACGCTCTCCCGACTTAACCCCATGCGATTTCTTTCTGTGGGGTTATGTGAAAGATTCAGTGTTTAAACCTCCTCTACCAAGAAACGTGCCAGAACTGCGAGCTCGCATCAACGATGCTTTCGAACTCATTGACGGGGACATGCTGCGCCGAGTGTGGGAGGAACTTGATTATCGGCTTGATGTTTGCCGAATCACTAAAGGGGTACATATCGAACATTTGTGAATGCCTAAAAAAACTTTTTGAGTTTTTGTATGTGTGTGCAAAGCATTGTGAAAATATCTCAAATAATAAACTTATTGTAGAGCTGTGAAATCGCTTCAATCATTTGTAATAACCCAGTATTATACTAGAACTAACATGTGATTACATTCTCACGCTATTTGGGTGCATAGATCCCGAGAAATCGGTACCCAGAACAACCACCTCTGGCAGTAATAACGGCATTCATACGCCAGGGCACTGACTCAAACAGAGCTTGGATGGCGTGTACAGGTACAGCTGCCCATGCAGCTTCAACACGATACCACAGTTCATCAAGAGTAGTGACTGGCGTATTGTGACGAGCCAGTTGATCGGCCACCATTGACCAGACGTTTTCAATTGGTGAGAGATCTGGAGAATATGCTGGCCAGGGCAGCAGTCGAACATTTTCTGTATCCAGAAAGGCCCGTACAGGACCTGCAACATGCAGTCGTGCATTATCCTGCTGAAATGTAGGGTTTCGCATGGATCGAATGAAGGGTAGAGCCACGGGTCGTAACACATCTGAAATGTAACGTCCACTGTTCAAAGTGCCGTCAATGCGAACAAGAGGTGATCCAGACCTGTAACCAATGGCACCCCATACGATCACGCCGAGTGATACGCCAGTATGGCGATGACGAATACACGCTTCCAATGTGCGTTCACCACGATGTCACCAAACACGGATGCGACCATCATGATGCTGTAAACAGAACCTGGATTCGTCCTAAAAAAATTACGTTTTACCATTCGTGCATCCAAGTTCGTCGTCGAGTACACCATCGCAGATGCTACTGTCTGTGATGCAGCGCAGGGTAACCGCAGCCATGGTCTCCGAACTGATAGTCCATACTGCTGCAAATGTCGTAGAACTGTTCGTGCAGATGGTTGTTGTCTTACAAACGTCCCCATCTGTTGACTCAGGGATTGAGACGTGGCTGCACTATCTGTTACAACCATGCGGATAAGATGCCTGTCATCTCGACTGCTAGTGATACGAGGCCATCGGGATCCAGCACGGCGTTCCGTATTACCCTCCTGAACCCACCGATTCCATATTCTGCTAAGAGTCATTGGATCTCGACCAACGCGAGCAGCAATGTCGCGATACGATAAACCGCAATCACGATAGGCTACAATCCGACCTTTATCAAAGCCGCAAACGTGGTGGTACGTATTTCTCCTCCTTACACGATGCATCACAACAACGTTTCACCAGGCAACGCCGGTCAACTGCTGTTTGTGGCCGGCTTAGTGGCCGAGCGGTTTTAGGCGTTACAGTCGGGAACCGCGCGACCGCTACTGTCGCAGGATCGAATCATTCCTCGGGCATGGATGTGTGTAATGTCCTTAGGTTAGTTAGGTTTAAGTAGTTCTAAGTTCTAGGGGACTGATGACCACAGCAGTTGAGTCCCATAGTCCTCAAAGCGATCTGAACCTTTTTTGCTCTTTGTGTATGAGAGATCGGTTGGGAAATTTCCTCATGTCAGCACGTTGTAGGTGTCGTCGCCGGCTCCAACCTTGTGTGAATGCTCTGAAAAGCTAATCATTTGTGTATCACAGCATATTCTTCGTGTGGTTTAAATTTCGCGTCTGTAGCAATTTTAATGGCCAGTATTGTATTAAGCGATCTTGTAAAAAATTATCACAGTGCATATAAATGTAGTGCCGTACTTTTTTGTTAGGCTCTAAATAATGATAGCTGTTGGAAATGGGGGCTCCGAATTTCAAAGCACGTTCGGCGTGTTAAAAACATTGGGGGCATGATCTGTGTGTGCCGAGACGTTGGCATCCCTGTGAATAGGACGGTCTTATCGCACTCTGATGGACATATCCGGTTCCTCCTCTGAAGCAGAAGTTCTGCGCAGCCTCGGAGATAAACATCTGTGCCGCACCTGGGTGCTGCTTCCTCCGCTACGCCCGCCAGATACTGTGTGTGTGTGTGTGTGTGTGTACGGTTGTAGCTCCCTGGCTGTCGTCGCATCGCTTTGAATCTGCGGCAGCGTCACTGTGTATAATGTTATTAACGGCGCGAGCACCGCCGCTGTTTGTACCGCGGCTGCCCGACGGAAGTCAGGCGTAGAGTCCTAAAAGGGAAGGGGGGAGGGGAGAGGTGGGGAGGGCTTGAGAGAGGGGGCACGCTGTTTGCATAGTCGCCTCGTTAATTATAATCCGTCTCCTGGAATTCAAGGCAGCGTCCCGTGTAAAGGAGGATGGAGCGGTTTTGAGGACCTAGTAGGGGTTGGTGCTGTGATGTGGCGATAAGAGAGGAAAAGAAAGAGAGAGATGGAAAGGGGAGGGGGGTCCTCTGAAGTGGTATTGAGACATAATGCACAAGCTCCACCCACCCGTGATTTTTTAAACAGAAAAGAGAGATAGGCCGTGGAGTGGTGAGGGGTCAGAGCAAAAAAGAAGTTAGTCAATTTTCCAAAGGAGGGACTGCTACCCCTCTGCCCCCCGGATGGCCAAGAGAGATAGCCCACGCGAGTTCAGTTTGAAGGGCGCGCGCGTGTGAGTTGGCAGCACTGGATGCGTCTGCGCGCACAGTGCGGGGAGTCCCCTCCGGGGGATTAGATAAGGAGTCGCCGGGCGGGCGCCTCAGAAAGGGGGACGCCAATTACAAAGATAAACAAGGATTAAACAGCGTGGCGGACGAAGTGATGGTTACCGCGCAAGTGAGGGGGGTGGGTAGAGAAGAATCCCCTCCGGCCTCCCCCTCGCCCCTAAGGTTCTGGTGGGGGGCGTTTGTCGCCAGAATAAACAGAGCGAGGCTCGCGGAAAACCAAACCGCACGCCGTCTGCGGCGAGGTGCCTCTAAAGGCCCATTCAATTAAGCCCGCGAGGCACGGAGCAGATAGCGGCCGCCTTTTCCGAGCGGCTGGAGAGCGCCCAAAGTCGACGTAAATGAGGAGGGCAGGACGTGGTCGCTGAAAGGAGACTGCGCGACGAAAGAAAAGCGCCGGGCAGCATGAATATTAAAACGTGTTCCCGCCGTGCGGAAGTTATCAGAAGGTGGGAGGGGTACGGGGCCTTCTCATGAAGCGGTTGCACGGCTGCCGAGCAGAGGCAAGTCCACTGGACCTGACGGGATACCAATTCGATTCTACACATACGTGAAAGAACTTACACTCTTCTAACAGTCGTGTACCGCAAGTCCCTAGAGGGACGGAAGGTTCCAAATGATTGTAAAAGACCACAGGTAGTTCCAGTTTTCAAGAAGGGTCGCCGAGCAGATGCGCAAAACTATAGGCCTATATCTCAGACAGCGATCTGTTGTAGAATTTTAGAACATGTATTTTGCTCGCGTATCATGTCATTTCTGGAAACCCAGAATCAACATGGATTCCGGAAACAGCGATCGTGTGAGACCCAACTCGCTTTATTTGTTCATGAGACTCAGAAAATATTAGATACAGGCTCCCAGGTAGATGCTATTTTCCTTCCGGAAGGCGTTCGATACACTTCCGCACTGTCGCCTGATAAACAAAGTAAGAGCCTACGGAATATCAGACCAGCTGTGTGGCTGGATTGAAGAATTTTTAGCAAACAGAACACAGCATGTTGTTATCAATGGAGAGACGTATACAGACGTTAAAGTAACCTCTGGCGTGCCACAGGAGAGTGTTATGGGACCATTGCTTTTCACAATATATATATAAATGACCTAGTAGATAGAGTCGGAAGTTCCATGCGGCTTTTCGCGGATGATGCTGTAGTATACAGAAAGATCTGCACCGGATAGGCACTTGATGCAGGGAGTGGCAAGTGGCCCTTAACATAGACAAATGTAATGTATTGCGAATACATAGAAAGAAGGATCCTTTATTGTATGATTGTATGATAGCGATACAAACACTAGTTAGTTGGTTGTTTTGGGAAAGGAGACCAGACAGCGAGGTCATCGGTCACAAACACTAGCAGCAGTTACTTCTGTAAAATATCTGCGAGTATGCAAACCGAACGATTTGAAGTGGAATGATCATATAAAATTAATTGTTGGCAAGGCGGGTGCCAGGTTGAAATTCATTAGGAGAGTCCTTACGAAATGTAGTCCACCAACAAAGGAGGTGGCTTACAAACACTCGTTCGATCTATACTTGAGTATTACTCATCAGTGTGGGATCCGTACCAGGTCGGGCTGACGGAGGAGATAGAGAAGATCCAAAGAAGAGCGGCGCGTTTCGTCACAGGGTTGTTTGGTAAGCATGACAGCGTTACGGAGATGTTTAGCAAACTCAAGTGGCAGACTCTGCAAGGCGCTCTGCATCGCGGTGTATCTTGTTGTCCAGGGTGCTTTCTGGATGAGGTATCGAATATATTGCTTCACCTTTTATCTTGGAAGCCCTGTAACATCTTTGAATGGCGTTTCCGGGAGTGGGTTCCTGTTCTCAATTTGTTCCCAGGACACTCTACAGACTCACTATGTTTTTTTTTATTAAAAAAAACCTCGGCAAACAATGACGGGCTGTAGAGTGTCCTGGGAACAAATTGAGAACAGGAACCCACGCCCGGAAACGCCATTCAAAGATGTTACAGGGCTTCCAAAATAAAAGGGGTGAACTGTTGTCACTAGCGTACAGTGAGTTCTAATACTGACGTCTCACCCCTAACTACGCTTGAAGTCGTCCTCAGACGGGACGAACACTGGAACACTATTGTTCTGTTGGGTCAAATGGCTCTGAGCACTATGGGACTGAACTGCTGTGGTCATAAGTCCCCCAGAACTTAGAACTACTTAAACCGAACTAACCTAAGGACAGCACACAACACCCAGCCATCACGAGGCAGAGAAAATCCCTGACCCCGCCGGGAATCGAACCCGGGAACCCGGGCGTGGGAAGCGAGAACGCTACCGCACGACCACGAGATGCGGGCTGTTGTTCTGTGGGAAGTGAAATAATACTCTGTGAAAGACTATTCATAAAAAAAAGGCACTCCGTCTTCAGGCCACGAGTGGCCTACCGGGACCATCCGACCGCCATATCATCCTCCGAGGAAGATGCGGATATGAGGGGCGTGGGGTCAGCACACCGCTCCCCCGATCGTTATGATGGTATTCTCGACCGGGGCCGCTACTATTCGGTCGAGTAGCTCCTCAATTGGCATCACGAGGCTGAGTGCAGCCCGAAAAATGGCAACATCGCATGGCGGCTGAGTGGTCACCCACCCATCTGCCGGCCACGCCCAACAGCGCTTAACTTCGGTGATCTCACAGGAACCAGTGTATCCATTGCAGCAAGACGTTGTCGAAAGACTATTAATAACATGGCAATTTTTTTGCGCCGACACTTTCACGATAGTAATTTTAAAAAATTTTTTATTATGACTTCTGTGTATTAGTTACTATTTAAAACTGAAGCAATCAGCCGGCCGCTGTGGCCGAGCCGTTCTAGGCGCTTCAGTCCGGAACCGCGCTGCTGCTGTGTGTGCTGTCCTTATGTTAGTTAGGTTTAACTACTTCTAAGTTCTAGGGGACTGATGACCTCAAATGGTAAGTCCCATAGTGCTCAGAGCCATCTGAACCATTGTTTTGTATGCAAGGTCCTGTGGTTATAGCCAGTTGAACGAATAGTGGGCTCTGTTGACGTTCCACTTCGGCTGAATCCCCGCGGAGTCGGGTGCGAGGCGGCTGAGCCAGACCGACTGCGGGGGTGTGAAGCGCGGCGCGCGAGGCCCGGACTTCGACCCCCGGGAGCGCGGTCGGCGCCGCGCGGTCCGCAGATCGATCCCCGCCGGGGGCGGCGGTGCCCGGCTGGTGTGGTGCCGCTGCTGACGCGGCAGGAATCCGGCTGATCCCGCCTCGGCCGCAGCCGCGGCGCCGCTCTTCAGCCCAGATCGATGGCCGCCCTCGGCAGAGCCCTCCAGCGAGCGCCCCGATAGCCGGGGACACCCTCCAACTCCCCCTCTCCCTCCTGCTGAAGCTCATTCCCAAAAAGTGCCCAGTCATCGCTCTTCCCTCACACATTACGGCTCGCCCGATCGTCGGCGCCGACCTTCCCGACAGCGCAACTGCCCGAAAACTTGTACAGAAATGGAAATCTGATCTCAAAAGTTTGAATAAAACGTGGTGCGCCACAAGGCTTTATTTTGGGTCTTCTGTATTTTTCCTGATATACACCACTGGCCATTAAAATTGCGACATCACGAAGATGACGTGCTACAGACGCGAAATTTAACCGACACGAAGAAGATGCTGTGATATGCAAATGATTAGCTTTTCAGAGCATTCATACAGGATTGGCGCCGATGGCGACACCAACAACGTGCTGACATGAGGAAAGTTTCCAACAGATTTCTCATACACAAACAGCAGTTGACCGACGTTGTCTGGTGAAACGTTGTTGTGATGCCTCGTGTAAGGAGGAGAAATGCGTACCATCACGTTTCCGACTTTGATAAAGGTCGGATTGTAGCCCATCGCGATTGCGGTTTATCGTATAGCGACATTGCTGCTCGCGTTGGTTGAAATCCAGTGACTGTTAGCAGAATATGGAATCGGTGGGTTCAGGAGAGTAATACGGAACGCCGTGCTGGATACCAACGGCCTAGTATCACTAGCAGTCGAGATGACAGGCATCTTATCCGCATGGTTGTAACGGATCGTGCAGCCACGTCTCGATCCCTGAGTCAACAGATGCGGACGTCTACGAGACAACAACCATCTGTACGAACAGTTGGATGACGTTTGCAGCAGCATGGACTATCAGCTCGGAGACCATGGCTGCGGTTACCCTTGACGATGCATCACAGGAGCACCTGCGATGGTGTACTCAACGACGAATCTGGGTGCACGAATGGCAAAATGTCGTTATTTCGGGTGAATCCAGGTTCTGTTTACAGCATCATGATGGTCGCATTCGTGTTTGGCGACATCGCGGTGCACGCACATTGGAAACGCGTATTCGTCATCGCCATACTGGCGTATCACCCGGCGTGATGGTATGGGGTACTGTTGGTTACACGTCTCGATCACTTCTTGTTCGCATTGACGGCACTTTGAACGGTGGACGTTACATTTCAGAAGTGTTACGATCCATGGCTCTACGCTTCATTCGATCCCTGCGAAACCTTACATTTCAGCAGGATAATACACGGCCGCATGTTGCAGGTCCCGTACGGGCCTTTCTGGATACGGTAAATGTTCGACTGCTGCCCTGGCCAGCACATGCTCCAGATCTCTCACCAATTGAAAACGTGTGTCAATGGTGTCCGAGCAACTGGCTCGTCACAATACACCAGTCACTACTCTTGATGAACTGTGGTATCGTGATGAAGCTGCATCGGCAGCTGTACCTGTACACGCCATCCAAGCTGTGATTGACTCAATGCCCATGCGTACCAAGGCCATTATTACGGCCAGAGGTGGTTGCTCTGGGTACTGATTTCTCAGGATCTATGCACCCAAATAGCGTGAAAATGTAATCACATATCAGTTCTAGTATAATATATTTGTCCAATGAATACCCGTTTATCATCTGTATTTCTTCTTGGTGTAGCGATTTTAATGGCCAGTAGTGTACAATGGTTTACATCAGTTTACTCCCTTGAACATTCAGCTAGTTTTCGACATAATCACCATTTCGGTCGATGATTTTTTCTAGACGCTGTGGCAGTTTTTGGAAACCCATGTCATACCAGCTCGCCGCCATGCTGTTCAGAAAGTTATGAACCTCTTTTTTCACCTCGTTGTCGGAGCTGAATCCCTTTCCGGCCAAATGGTCTTTTTAACCTAGGGAACAGGTGATAGTCACTGGGCGCCAAGTCAGGACTATATGGTGGGTGGGTGATTATGTTCCACTGAAACTGTTGCAGAAGAGCAACGGTGTGCCGATCGATGTTCGGGCGAGCGTTGTCATGGAGAATGTGTACGCCCTTGCTCAACATTCCTCTTCTCCGGTTCTGAATTGCCCGTTTGAGTCTCACAGTACCTGTCAAGGTTAATTGTGGTCCCAGCGATTCAGCTCCAACGACGTGGTAAAAGAAGAGGTTCATAACTTTCTGAACAGCATGGCGGCGAGCTGATATGACATGGGCACACAAAAACTGCCACAAAGCCTACAAAAATGCATCGATAGAAATGGTGATTGTGTCGAGAAATAGCTAAATGTTCAAGCTGTAAACTGATGTAAACCATTGTAGAAATAAACAGGTCTATGTACTTATAAATAAAAAGGAGACTTTACTTTTGTGATTACCCTCGTAATATTTGTTTTGTTATAAATCCAGTCATGGATCACAAACATTTTATTAATCAGATAATTATTTTCGGTCAGTTACGACTTTCTTCAAACCTGAGTGCATCCATTACGTTACATAATTCCCGTCACTGCGTAGGGCCTATATTGATGGTACAGTCACATTAATCAACCATACAATCTTGTGAATAGATTTCATGACGAAGCTTGTATGGCTAATTAATGTGACACGAATTATGCAATGTACTGGATTCACTAAAGTCTGCAAGATCGTCGTAGCTCACCGATATTAATTACTTGATTAACAAAATTTTTGCGATCCATGACACGATTTATAGCAAAATAAATATTACCTGGATCGCTGTGAAGACTGACTGCGAATATGTTGCAAGTCACGGACATAATACATACACAGAATGTAAGTTAATCATACGTAATTCCCCAGAAGGTTCTATTTTGGGTCCTCTGTTGTTTCAGCCAAACTAGCATAGGTACAGATGATATTCCTCGCCAAAATAGTCGTAAACGATAAGAACATTAATTTGGAGAATACGCTTCTGCGAATGTATGTTTGGACTGCGGCATTGGATGACAGTGCATCAATGAGAATGGGAAAATCGGAAGGGGAGAGAATCGAAGTTTTGGAGATGTAGTGTTATAGAAGAATGCTGAAAATTTTGGAGACTGATATGTCAAAAATAAGATGGTTCACAGCTATATCGGTGTAAAAACGAATGTGCAAGAATAAAGAATAGGATGATACAACATGTGTTAATACAACAGGGGATACCTCACACAGTGCTGAAGCGAGCCGCAGAAAGCAGAAACAGTGCGCAAAGACAAGACCTTTGAATATATCTAACAAATAATCGTAGACGTTGGCTGTAAATGCTGCTCTGAGATGAAGTTGGCAGAGGAGAGAAAATCGTCGTTAACCGGAACAAATTAGTCACCGGAGCGATAATTAAATTTAAAAAAGATGGCAATGTGCGAGTAGAAATCGCTCTCTGGCGGTTCCGTACCAACTTAATTATGTGTAGACAGAGTTCACCCCTCTCGGGAGTCTAAAATCTCGACTATTTCTGCCTGTTATCGACATTGATACTGGCAAGATACACTCCTGGAAATGGAAAAAGAACACATTGACACCGGTGTGTCAGACCCACCATACTTGCTCCGGACACTGCGAGAGGGCTGTACAAGCAATGATCACACGCACGGCACAGCGGACACACCAAGAACCGCGGTGTTGGCCGTCGAATGGCGCTAGCTGCGCAGCATTTGTGCACCGCCGCCGTCAGTGTCAACCAGTTTGCCGTGGTATACGGAGCTCCATCGCAGTCTTTAACACTGGTAGCATGCCGCGACAGCGTGGACGTGAACCGTATGTGCAGTTGACGGACTTTGAGCGAGGGCGTATAGTGGGCATGCGGGAGGCCGGGTGGACGTACCGCCGAATTGCTCAACACGTGGGGCGTGAGGTCTCCACAGTACATCGATGTTGTCGCCAGTGGTCGGCGGAAGGTGCACGTGCCCGTCGACCTGGGACCGGACCGCAGCGACGCACGGATGCACGCCAAGACCGTAGGATCCTACGCAGTGCCGTAGGGGACCGCACCGCCACTTCCCAGCACATTAGGGACACTGTTGCTCCTGGGGTATCGGCGAAGACCATTCGCAACCGTCTCCATGAAGCTGGGCTACGGTCCCGCACACCGTTAGGCCGTCTTCCGCTCACGCCCCAACATCGTGCAGCCCGCCTCCAGTGGTGTCGCGACAGGCGTGAATGGAGGGACGAATGGAGACGTGTCTTCAGCGATGAGAGTCGCTTCTGCCTTGGTGCCAATGATGGTCGTATGCGTGTTTGGCGCCGTGCAGGTGAGCGCCACAATCAGGACTGCATACGACCGAGGCACACAGGGCCAACACCCGGCATCATGGTGTGGGGAGCGATCTCCTACACTGGCCGTACACCACTGGTGATCGTCGAGGGGACACTGAATAGTGCACGGTACATCCAAACCGTCATCGAACCCATCGTTCTACCATTCCTAGACCGGCAAGGGAACTTGCTGTTCCAACAGGACAATGCACGTCTGCATGTATCCCGTGCCACCCAACGTGCTCTAGAAGGTGTAAGTCAACTACCCTGGCCAGCAAGATCTCCGGATCTGTCCCCCATTGAGCATGTTTGGGACTGGATGAAGCGTCGTCTCACGCGGTCTGCACGTCCAGCACGAACGCTGGTCCAACTGAGGCGCCAGGTGGAAATGGCATGGCAAGCCGTTCCACAGGACTACATCCAGCATCTCTACGATGGTCTCCATGGGAGAATAGCAGCCTGCATTGCTGCGAAAGGTGGATATACACTGTACTAGTGCCGACATTGTGCATGCTCTGTTGCCTGTGTCTATGTGCCTGTCAGTGTGATCATGTGATGTATCTGACCCCAGGAATGTGTCAATAAAGATTCCCCTTCCTGGGACAATGAATTCACGGTGTTCTTATTTCAATTTCCAGGAGTGTATCTGTCCTGGGAATTCCAATACTTTCGACAATGTTATAATTTTAACTTTGAAGTCGGATAACAAATGGCAATTTTTTTTTCTTATGATGTAATAAGAAATTAACAATTTCGGAAATTTTCGTTTTCTTGTACTGTAAACCTTGCTTCTTGCCAAATTTAATGACTCCTGCACACCCGAAACTACCCTATAGATTTTGATGAGTGACGTTGTATGAAAATATGTGACATAAATGAACGCATCTTCTGAGTGCAAGACTTCGAAGCTTTAAGGTTTTAACACCAGCAAGGGACCACAACCATTAATTAGTATGTGACAAATTTCAGTTTTAAAAGCCTACCCTTTCCTGAGGTAAAAGGGTCTCATTATTAACAGACAGTCTGATACGGAATAAGAGAAAATTTTATGTGATACAATTAGAAACTAAGCAGATGTTGACAGATGTGAAAATTACCGAACTATCAGTTTAATAAGTCACGGCTGCAAAATACTAACGCGAATACTTTACAGACGAATGGAAAAACTGGTAGAAGCCGACCTCCCCCGAGGTGTTCCAATATTTCTATGGAATCCAAACTGATCTTCCCCGAGGCAATAGTGACCCTGCGTCTTATCTTAGAAAATAGATTAAGAAAAGGCAAACCTACGTTTCTAGCAAATGTAGACTTAAGAGAAAGCTTTTGACAATGTTGACTGGAATACTCTCTTTCGAATTCTGAAGGTGGCAGGGGTAAAATACAGGGAGCGAAAGGCTATTTACAAAAGATAAATGGCCCTGAGCACTATGGGACTCAACTTCTGAGGTCATCAGTCCCCTAGAACTTAGAACTACTTAAACCTAATTACCCCAAGGACCTCACACATATCGATGCCCGAGGCAGGTTCGAACCTGCGACCGTAGCGGTCGCGCGGTTCCAGACTGTAGCGCCTAGAACCGCTAGCCACACCGGCCGGCGGCTATTTACAATTTGTACAGAAACCAGATGGCAGTTATAAGAGTCGAGGGACATGAAAGGGAAGCAGTGGTTGGGAAGGGAGTGAGACAGGGTTGTACCCTATCCCCGACGTTTTTCAATCTGTACATTGAGCAAGCAGTAAAGGAAACAAAATAAAAATTCGGAGTAGGTATTAAAATCCAGGGAGAAGAAATAAAAACTTTGAGGTTCGCCGATGACATTGTAATTCCGTCAGAGACAGCAAAGGACTTGGAAGAGCGGTTGAATGGAATGGACAGTGTCTTGAAAGGAGGATATAAGATGAACATCAACAAAAGCAAAACAAGGATAATGGAATGTAGTCGAATTAAGTCGGGTGATGCTGAGAGAATTAGATTAGGAAATGAGACACTTAAGGTAGTAAAGGAGTTTTGCTATTTGGGGAGCAAAATAACTGATGATGGTCGAAGTAGAGAGGATATAAAATGTAAACTGGCAATGGCAAGGAAAGGAAAGCGTTTCTGAAGAAGAGAAATTTGTTAACATCGAGTACAGAGTTAAGTGTCAGGAAGCCGTTTCTGAAAGTATTTGTATGGAGTGTAGCCATGTATGTAAGTGAAACGTGGACGACAAACAATTTAGACAAGAAGAGAATAGAAGCTTTCGAAATGTGGTGCTACAGAAGAATGCTGAAGATTAGATGGATAGATAAAATAACTTATGAGGAGGTACTGAATAGAATTGGAGGGAAGAGAAATTTGTGGCACAACTTGACTAGAAGAAGGGATCGGATGGTAGGGCATATTCTGAGGCATGAAGGGATCACCAATTTAGAATTGGAGGGCAGCGTGGAGGGTAAAAATCGTAGAGAGAGACCAAGAGACGAATACACTACGCAGATTCAGAAGGATGTGGGTTGCAGTAGGTACTGGGAGACGAAGAAGCTTGCACAGGATAGAGTAGCATCGAGAGCTGCATCAAACCAGTCTCTGGACTGAAGACCACAACAACAACAACAATTAGAAACTAACAAATTTCAGATTTTTTACTTTAGTCCCACCGTGAACCCCCGCTTCTAGCCAAATTTTATGATTCTAGGTCAACGGGAAGCACCCTATATATTTTAATGAGTGAGTTTGCAAGTATCAAAATATGAGACACAAATAGCCGCAACTTTTTATTGCATCGACTCAGCTTCAATTTTTTACACCGCCTAGGGACCATGGGCTTTAGTATGTGAAAATTTCAACTTGATAAGTCTATAGTTTCCTGAGACAAGTGTTGTCAACAGTCAGACAGACAGACAAGGGTTCTGTTTTTATCGATTCAGGCACGGAACCCTAAAAGTGGCCTTATAAAGTTCCTTGGCGTTGATCCTTGATAGATGTCTCATGTGAATGTCATAACATGTAGGGGAAATAACTATAGCCCTTATCCACGATATATATGCCATGGCGTGTCTTCCTTGGATTATGTATTACTTTGTGTGTCCTTTGTTTACTATTTTCTCCTCTCCATGCTGCGAAATTCCAAAATTTGTGTAGCCTGTCTGCCTGAAACCTCCGAAAAAAAAAACTAAAAATGGTTCAAATGGCTCTGAGCACTATGGGACTTAACATCTATGGTCATCAGTCCCCTAGAACTTAGAACTACTTAAACCTAACTAACCTAACGACAGCACACAACACCCAGTCATCACGAGGCAGAGAAAATCCCTGACCCCGCCGGGAATCGAACCCGGGCGTGGGGAGCGAGAACGCTACCGCACAAGCACGAGCTGCGGACGAAAAAAAAAAAAAATAAATAAATAAATAAAATAAAAAATCTAATTACTACATATGCATGTTAATTACAAAAGTATAATAAGGACTGTCAAGAATGTGACAAGTGAAATGTTTTTTTAGGGACACAGCAGGTCCCGTAATGAGGCACAGCGAACCCTCAGCAGTGTTTTAAGTATTTAAATTACTAACAGTCATTCGTAATGATTCCATTTATATGATTACTACCGAGGTCGGATTTTGGTGGGCACCCACAGTGTATGCGGAATGATTTTCGGCTCGTTTTACAATCGCTTGGCGTCGAGTTTATTATGGATGTATTTCATTACGGCCGGTTATAACATATCGTATAATTTAGCGGCGTGCAGCAGCCAAAGCGCCGAATGACGCCCGTACGAGTGCGTGTAACTAATTACCAATTAATAACTGTTTATTAATAATCTCTGTTTCGCTCTTGCTTTTCTGTATTTTACCTCTGGTTTTCACCTATGAAAGTAATTTGATTTTCATCTGCTACATAACAGTCATGATTAGTCATCTAGTTATAATTCCTCGGGCGTGATACGGAAACGTTTCTTATGTCTCGCTGATATGTACAGGACGTCAACGGGGGAATGGTCAATATTCAACGAAAGAGAGGTGTTCCATGGTAGCGAGGATGAGCAAGCGCTCACAGCTCCCAAAGCATCCAGTTTCCTTTTTTACTAGGCTATTTTTTGTTGTTTTGGTCCACATTACTAACTCTCAAAATACGGAAAGCAAAGCGATTATAGAGGCGGACTTTTGATCTACAATACCAAAGGTGAAGAAGTACTCTTAAGTTATATAATTTAGAGCCAATGCCAACAAACTTTTTTGCTTCGAATAATCGTTCCTATTATATTATTGAATACTGACCATTTCTCCTGGGGCATCCTGCGAATTACTAAGCGGCTAAAAAGTTCATATGGTCGCAGTCGCAGGTTGCCTGCCTAACAGTCTCCAAAAATTTGATTTTCAGTATTTCATACACACTGAGGAGACAAAATTAATGGGATAGCGATATGCACATATAGAAATAGTGGAAGTATCGCATACACGAGGTAAATACGGGCAGTGCATTGGTGGGGCTGTCATTTGTACTCGGGGGATTCATGTCAAAAGGTTTGCGACGTCATTAGGGCTTCGAACGTGGAATGCAGTGGACATTCCACTTCGGAAATCGTTAGGGGACGCAATGTTCTGAGGTCCACAGTGTCAAGAACGCGCCGAAACTACCGAATTTCAGGCATTATCTTCCTCAACGGACAACGCAGTGGCCGACAGCCTTCACTTAACGACCGAGAGCAGCGACGTTTGCGCACAGTTGTCAGTGTTTTCAGACAAGCAACAGCCCGCGAAATAACTGCAGTAATCAATATGGGACGTACGACGAACGTATCGGTCAGAAAAGTGCGGGAAAATTTGGTCTCAATGGGCTATGGCAGCAGAAGACCGACACGAGTCTATTTGCTAACGGCACATCGCCTGCAACGCTTCTCCAGGGCTGGTGACCATATTGGTTAGACCCCTTGACCACTGTAAAACCGTGGCTTGGTCAGATGAGTCTCGATTTTAGATGGTAAGAGTGTGTGTGCAGACCCCACGAAGCCATAGAAACAAGCTGTCAACGACGGATTGCGCAAGCTGGTGGCGGTTCCATAATGGTGTGGGCTGTGTTAGGTAACAAAAACGATGCCAGTAAAAGTCTCCTAATGGAGGCAAACAAAAGTTCACTTCTAATTTTCCACAAAGGTTCGTACTAACACACTCACACACTAGTAACAATCCAATTCCGCGACGAAGACGTAATCTTCAATGGTCGCAGTACACGAGGTCGTCATACGGCGTGAACTGAACTTCGGGGCTGGTTCTAGCCTCTATATAGCTGTCTCCAGCCAACCAGGTTTTAGCGTAGTGATACCTCCTACAGGCCGGGGCTTGAGCTCCCTCTGCGAAAGTAGTGCTCGGAGTGTCTGTTTCGATTATCTTGTGATACCTCCTACAGGCCGGGGCTTGAGCTCCCTCTGCGAAAGTGGTGCTCGGAGTGTCTGTTTCGATTATCTTGTATATAAGCAGCTGGTGTGTACCATGGTGCATTTGGGTACACCTTGGGCATAGACAACCTCGTCCTCTGTGGTGTAATATGGGTTGCCGGCTCTCAGGGGCTACCTTGTTTCCAGTATAACACTAGTCATTGGATGTCACTACAGTACCCGCCAGGTTGGCTGATAGCGTTAATGTACCGCTTCGTGGACTCGGGTAGGCGCGCCGGCCCTGGATCGAATCCACCCGGCGGCTTAACGACGGAGGCCGGTGTGCCGGCCAGCCTGGATGTGGTTTTTAGGCGGTTTTCCACATCCCACTAGGTGAATACCGGGCTGGTCCCCACGTCCCACCTCAGTAACACGGCTTGCAGGCATCTGAACACATTCGCACTATTCCATGGATTACACTAGACGCAGACAGTTGGGCTACACTAATTCCATCCCAGGTGGTACAGGGTGGCGGCAGGAAGGGCATCCGGCCACCCCTTCAATTAACCTTGCTACATCCGATTAACCATGCCTACCCTGCGTCATTTGCGGGAAAAAGGCACAAGCGAAAGAAAGAAAGAAAGAAAGAATTGGATGTTACTGCAGTAACAGATCCATCAGGGACATTTTAACCCTTCTATAGCTGCGTAATTCTACTGCTGGTGAAGCGATTGTGAAGTGGAAACGCTCAGGAACAACCAAAGCTAATTCGAGACCAGGCAGATCGCATGTACTGACAGACACGGACCATCCAGCATTGCAGTGGGTGGTTGTAACGAATCGTATGAAACCAGCAGTATGAATCACTCGTGAGTTGGAAACTGCTACCAGCGATCCAGCCAGCACAATGACTGTGCGCACGAAATTAAAACTGATGGGTTACAATGCTCACATTTTTGAGTCGAGGCTAAGTGAGGCTTGAGGTGCTTTAAAGACAGACACCAATGGACAGTGGATAAATGGAAACAAGAGATCTGGAGCGATGACTCGCTATACCCTGTGCCAATCCGATGGAATTGGTTGGGTTTGGAGAATGCCATGATGATGATGTTCGATTTGTGGGGCAACCGTACAAAGTCCCAGAAACGATGAGGACAACACAAACACCCAGTCTCCGGGCAGAGAAAATCCCCAACCAGGCCGGGAGTCTAACCGTGATCCCGTGATCCAGGGCCAGTAACGCCAGCCACTAGACCACGCGCTGCGGACGAATGCCTGGACAACATTAACTGCAGTCAACTGTAGAACCAACAGTGAAGCACGGAACAGATGATGTTACGTTTTGGGGGTGTTGTGATGAAGAAAATGCTGACTGCGGAAGGATATGACGAAATTTTAAAACACTGTGGACTGTGTATGGTAGAAGGACAGTTCGGAGACGACGACTGTTTTAGAATTACAATGCACCCTGTCATAAAGTATCATCTGTGAGGTATTGTTTTGTGGACATTTACAGTCCTGAAATAGACTGATCACCACAGACTCTTGACCTTATCCCAATGGAACACCTTTGGGATGAGTCAGAACACTGACTTCGGTCCAGACTGTAGCGTCCAACATTGCTACCTGGTCTGCTTTCAGCTCTTCAGTAAGAATGCGCCACCATTACTCCAGACACTCAAACATCTGAAAATGTCCCTAGAAAAGTTCAAGCTGTGATAAGGCGAAGGATGAACACATTTCATTTTAATTTCCACTAACAAGTATCTGGATACTTTTGATGAGACCTACATCTACATGGATACTCTGCACATTGCACTTAAGTGCCTGGCGGAGGGTTCATCGAACCACCTTCACAATTCTCTATTATTCCAATCTCGAAGGGTGCATCAGCAACTCGTGGTCTAGTGGCGAGCGTTGCTGCCTCTGGACCACGGGGTCCCGGGTTCGATTCCTCGTCGGGATGGAGATTTTATTTGCCCCGGGACTGGTTGTTTGTGTTGTCCTCATCATTTCTTCTTCATCAACATCATCATTTGTGACCGTGGGTCTACCCACTGGAGAAAAAAATTAGATTGTGTAAAAAATGGGACTTTGTACAGGCGCTGATGATCTCGCAATTGGGCGCATCACAAACCAAACATCATCATCATTATCTTCTTCTTCTTCTTCTTCTCCTCCTCCTTCGAACAGCGCGCGGAAGAAAAAGAACACCCTTATCTTTCCGTGCGAGCTCTGGCTTCCCTTATTTAAGTATGAGGATCCTTCTCCCTATGTAACTCGGCGTCAACAAAATATTTTCGCATTCGCAATTTTAATCCTCTATCATGGCCGTGGCACTCTCTCCCCTAATTGTCAATAATACAAAATGAGCTGCCCTTCTTCCAAATTTCTTGATGTACTCCGTGAATCCTATCTGGTAAGGATCCCATACCGTGCAGCAGTACTCCAGAAGAGGATGGACAAGCGTAGAGTAGACGGTCTTTTCCGTAGATCTGTTGTATCTCGGAGTGTTCTGCCAATAAATCGTAGTTTTTTTTCCCAATTAACTGCTGTCTTTTGTTCGCCTTCCCCACAAAGTTTTCGAGGAGTTCTTTCCAATTTAAGTTGTCGTTAATTGTAATTCCTATGTATTTAGTTGAATTTACGGCCTTTTCATTTCACTGATTTATCGTGTAACGGATTGAATTTAGCACTTACGTGGGTGAACTCACACTCTTCACTATTTAAAGTCAGTTGCCAATTTTCGCACCATACAGACATCGTTTCTAAATCGTTTTGCAACTTGTTTCGATCTCATAATGACTTTACTAATCGATAAACGACAGCATCGCCTGCAAACAACGTAAGACAGCTGCCCACGTTGTTTCCAAAAGCGTTTATATAGAAAAGGAAGAGCAGAGGGGGGGGGGGGGGGCGTCAGAAATTTCTGTTTTACTACATGAGTTTCCGTCAATTACCACAACAGGAATTATGAATCCAGTCGCATACCTGAGACTATATGTCATAAGCAGGCAGTTTGATTACAAGCCGCTTGTGACGTACAGCGTCTAAAGCCTCTGGAACTCTAGAGATACGTAATCAATGTGAAATCCCTTGTCGATAGCACTCAACACATCGTGTGAGAAAAGAACAAGTTGCCTTTCACAAGAGCGATGTTTTCGAAACCCACGTTGACTGTGTGTCAACAGACCGTTCTCGTCGACGTAATTCATAATGCTCGGAAGGAAAACATGTCCCAAAATCTTGCTGCAAATCGACGGTAATGGTATGGGCCTGTAATTTTGTGTATTACTCCTTTTGCCCCTCTTCAATTCTGACAGGACCTGTGCAACTTTCCAATTTTTGGCTCCTGATCTTTCGTCGAGCGAGCTGTTGTGTATGACTGTTAGGCTTGGCGCTACTGCATTACCATACTCTGAAGGAACCTAATTGGTTTTCAGTCTGCCCCGGAAGACTTGCTTTTATTAAGTGGTTGCTTCACTACTCCGAGGATATCTACTTCTGTATGATGTTCGCAGCGGTTCTTGGTTCCAATTCTGGAATATTTACTTCGTCTTCATTGGTGAAGGAATTTCAGAAGGCTGTGTTTAGTGCCTCTGCTGTAGCACGTTTTATTTCCATTGCTGTTGCGCAGAAGATAGTTACTTCGCTAAAAGTGGAATATTAAATCTCGATGGAAGAAGACAGGAAATGGATTTCAGGTGCTTAAATCAGAGCCGCCATCGCCGTGATATGGTAGCTATGAGAAACTGGGATATCATGTTACGCTTTCAATCTCCTTAAGGTTCTGCCAGAGTTCGGCTACTGAGGTACGTCGGCCAACATGGCAGAAGAACAAAAAAATCTGTAACGGAAAGGGGGCCAATTCCAGCACTGGAAATATTGTGCTGAATACAGAATTGGAGACGTGCCTGTTAACCGTGGGCCTTGTAAATAAATAACGAATGAAACAACTCACGTTGGCCACACTTGATTGATATATCCGCCCGCGTTTGATTACGGGGAAAATTTATTGTGCCGTCGCCTGCCTATCACTGAGTCGAGCTTTGAATATACGCTCCGGAATGGGGATTTGGGGGAAATTTAATCTACCGCTGAAGTGAGCTGTGTGATTCCAATGTTGCGCGTAATACGAAAACTTTTGTCAGTCCGAAGCTGACTTTCCAAGGGGATCCATCTCATATGCCAACAAGTGGTACCCCACACACGCCACTGACCGAAAAGAAGGGGGGGGGGAAGGGGAGCTAGAGATGAAGGAGAGAGGGGAAGGGGTGGTACTGGTTCAAATGGCTCTAAGCACTATGGGATTTAACATCTGTGGTCATCAGTCCCCTAGACTTAGAACTACTTATACCTAACTAACCTAAGGACATCACACACATCCATGCCCCAGGCAGGATTCGAATTTGCGACCGTACCAGCAGCGCGGTTCCGGACTGAAGCACCTAGAACTGCTCGGCCACAGCGGCCGGCTAAGGTGGTACTTTGATATGGAAAATAATCATAAGCTGAGGGGACGTGGAAAGGCGACGGAATCCAAAAGATGATAAGGAATATACCGGGTGATCAAAAAGTCAGTATAAATTTGAAAACTTAATAAACACGGAATAATGTAGATAGAGAGGCAAAAATTTACACACATGCTTGGAATGACATGGGGTTTTATTAGAACAAAAAAAAAAGTTATCGGGCCTTTTTTCTTCGAGTAAATGCGTGATTCTGGTTTTGTAACTGCTACCGTGACGGGTGAGAGGTATGCCGATGTGTTACAGAATCGCATCATCCCCAGCCTGGCTGATAAACACCTGCTGGAACGGACGATGTTTATGCAGGATGGCGCTCCACCCCATATTGCTAGACGCGTGAAAGATCTCTTGCGCGCGTCGTTTGGTGATGATCGTGTGCTCAGCCGCCACTTTCGTCATGCTTGGCCTCCCAGGTTCCCAGACCTCAGTCCGTGCGATTATTGGCTTTGGGGTTACCTGAAGTCGCAAGTGTATCGTGATCGACCGATATCTCTAGGGATGCTGAAAGACAACATCCGACGCCAATACCAAACCGTAACTCCGGACATGCTTTACAGTGCTGTTCACAACATTATTCCACGACTACAGCTATTGTTGAGGGATGATGGTGGACATATCGAGCATTACCTGTAAATAACATCATCTTTGCTTTGTCTTATTTTGTTATGCTAATTTTTGCTGTTCTGATCAGATGAAGCGCCATCTGTCGGACATTTTTTGAACTTTTGTATTGTTTGGTTCTAATAAAAGCCCATGTCATTCCAAGCATGTGTGTCAATTTGTACCTCTCTATCTACATTATTCCGTGATTTATTCAGTTTTCAAATTTATACTGACTTCTTGATCACCCGGTAGAATGAAGGACTGGAAGGAAGTCTTCGAACAATCTAACGGTGGCGAAGCGTTTTTTTGCACAGAATTACTGTAACAGACGAGTGTTGCGTTTACGATTATGCCGTCGACACAAAAGAAGAGTGAAGAAACTGGGTTGGCAAGAGATCATAGTATGTAGGAATAGTTCAAATGTGTGTGAAATCTGCTAAGGTCATCAGTCCCTAAGCATACGCACTACTTAACCTAAATTATCCTAAGGACAAACACACACACCCATGCGCGAGGGAGGACTCGAACCTCCGCCGGGACCAGCCGCACAGTCCATGACTGCAGCGCCTTAGACCGCTCGGCTAATCCCGCGCGGCCCTGTAGGAATAGTATGTTCGTTGAATTGCACACTTCGACTTCTTGCCCAGCAGTCAGCAAGAATACTATGTCCGTGGAATTGTACCCTTTGAATTTTTGCCTCGCCGTCAGAAGGTTAACTGTCGTTACTATGTAAAGGTGCACTAGAAAATTACCAACAAACACGACGACTGCGAAGAGATAACGCAGCAGGAAGTAGATATCCCTTTCGGTCGAGGAAGAATGTAAGCATAAGTTTTCCCGCACTTTGGTGGACGGGTTTGGATTTTACGGGTGGCTGCGACCCCGTATGCTTCCACTGCAAATTCTTACGTTGACTGGGTTTCGAAGCGATGACATCGTATCTCGTCTCCAGCGATGATTACTGACAGGAACTCATTACCCTCCTTCACAGTGCGCTGCAGATATTCAACAGACAGTCCCATTCGACATACTACGTTTGCTGGTGGAAAACTGTTCAAATTAGCGTGAATTCCTAAGGGACCAACCAGCTGAGGTCCCCTAGACTACTTAAACTGTCTTATGCTAGGAACGATACACACACACCACACACACACACAAACACACACACACACACACACACACACACACACACGCACATGCCCGAGGGACGACTCGAACCTCCCGCGGGAGGGGCCCCGCAATCCGTGACATAGCGCCTCAAACCGGACGGCACCTCCGCGCGGCGGTTGAAAACTGTGAGGCTTCGATTGGGCGCACGCTTTGGTAAACTTCAGTGTGTCCTTTGTGATGGCGTGAACACTTTCGACACTGAAGTCGACCTCTGCGGCAATGGCTGCCACCGAAACTCGCTGGTCTTGAATAATTCAGCCACGGCCTTTGGCGACTAACAACAATTTTATTAATATAAATATACTGAATCACTGTTCCTACTAGTTTTTATTTATTCAAAATACAGAAATTACATTTCATGGTTTAGTCTTTACATAAAAAAGCTACCGTCATCGTATGTAAATTTGAAACAGTTTTTGTGATTTTCGTATTTATAGTGTGTTTACCAACTTGATACACTACTGGCTGGCTCTGAAGCACTATGCGACTTAACTTCTGAGGTCATCAGTCGCCTAGGACTTAGAACTAATTAAACCTAACTAACCTAAGGACATCACACACATCCAAGCCCGAGGCAGGATTCGAACCTGCGACCGTAGCGGTCGCTCGACTCCAGACTGCAGCGCTTAGAACCGCACGGCCACTCCGGCCGGCTGATACACTACTGTCCATTAAAATTGCTACACCAAGAAGAAATGCAGATGATAAACGGGTATTCATTGGTCAAATATATTATACTAGAACGACATGTAATTACATTTTCACGCTATTTTGGTGCATAGATTCGGAGAAATCAGTACCCAGAACAACCACCTCTGGCCGTAGTAACGGCTTTGATACGCCTGGGCATGGAGTCAAACAGAGCTGGGACGGCGCGCACAGGTACAGCTGCCCATGCAGCTTCAACACGATACCACAGTTAATCAAGAGTAGTGACTGGCGTATTGTGACGAGCCAGTTGCTCGGCCACCATTGACCAGACGTTTTCTACTGGTGAGAGATCTGGAGACTGTGCTGGCCAGGTTAGCAGTCGAACATTTTCTGTATCCAGGAAAGCACGTACAGGACCTGCAACATGCGGTCGTGCATTATCCTGCTAAAATGCAGAATCTCGCAGGGAACGAATGAAGGGTAGAGCCACGGGTCGTAACACATCTCAAATGTAACGTCCACTGTTCAAAGTGCCGTCAATGCGAACTACAGGTGACCGAGACGTGCAACCAATGGCACCTCATAGCATCACGCCGGGTGATACGCCAGTATGGCGATGACGAATACACGCTTCCAATGTGCGTTCACCGCGATGTCGCCAAACATGGATGCGACCATCATGATGCTGTAAACAGAGCCTGGATTCATCCGAAAAAATGACGTTTTGCCATTCTTTCACCCATGTTCTTCGTGAGTACACCATCGCAGGCGCTCCTGTCTGTGATGCAGCATCAAGGGCAATCGCAGCCATGGTGTCTGAGCTTATAGTCCCTGCTACTGGAAACGTCGTCCAACTGTTCGTGCAGTTGGTTGTTGTCTTGCAAACGTCCCCATCTGTTCACTCAGGTATCGAGACGTGGCTGCACGATCCGTTACAGTCATGCGGATAAGTTGCCTGTCATCTCGACTGCTAGTGATACGAGGGCGTTGGGATCCTGCACGGCGTTCCGTATTACCCTCCTGAACCCACTGATTCCATATTCTGGATCTCGACCAACGCGAGCTGCTATGTCGCGATACGATAAACCGCAATCGCGATAGGCTACGATCGCGCCCATATCAAAGTCGGAAACGTGATGGTACGCATTTCTCCTCCTTACACGAGGCATCACAACAACGTTTCACCAGGTAACGCCGGTCAACTGCTGTTTGTGTATGAGAAATCGGTTGGAAATTTTCCTCATGTCAGCACGTCGTAGGTGCCGCCACCGGCGCCAACCTTGTGTGAATGCTCTGAAAAGCTAATCATTTGCATATCACAACATCTTCTTCCTGTCGGTTACATTTCACGTCTGTAGCACGTCATATTCGTCATGTAGCAATTTTAATGGCCAGTGGTGTATATGTTTTGTATTTCACTTTTAAATCACCATAAAGCGTGTCTCAGCAATGTGTGTCCCCTTGTGTCCCCCACCTGTCAGTTATAACAGGCCCTACCATGCTGGCTGCGGGCAAGGAGTTGCAGCACTTAGCCCCCTACTGGCTTTGTTATTAACCAGCGATCCGAACCGACTTCGCACGAATAGCACTAAGTATTTACGGTGAAACTAACTGTCTGGTAGTAGTAAATTATAGACAGGTCTCCTTCGCGTATCAGTGAATCTATTAGTGAAAACTGCATTACTATCCCTGCAGTAGTTTTTGGAGTATGTCTTTATATACAGACGGAAAATTGGAGTGGGTGACTTCAGTTTATAATATCAATATGTGTAGGCAGTCATACTGTGGCTAGCTTTTTGATATTGATAAGTTACGCTTAGTAACAATCTTCTTGTGATAGACACTGTACTTTAAAAAAATGTTCAAATGTGTGTGAAATCTTATGGGACTTAACTGCTAAGGTCATTAGTCCCTAAGCTTACACACAACCTAAATTATCCTAAGGACAAACACACACACCCATGCCCGAGGGAGGACTCGAACCTCCACCGGGACCAGCCGCACAGTCCATGACTGCAGCGCCCCTGAACGCTCGGCTAATCCCGCGCGGCGACACTATACTTAGGTACAAATTATAGTGTACTACTTCTAATTATAATAATTACAATTTATATTATAATAATTATACTTTCTTGATGGATAGGATTTGTCAACCTGGAAAACGTCATCGAGAATGTAAAATTATGCAAGACGTTAGAAATTCTGGGGAAAATAGGAGTAAGCTGTAGCGAACGACAGATAATATACAATTTGAAGAAATATCAAGAGGGAACGATAAGAAATGAAGACCAATAAGGAAGTGCTTGGATTACAAAAGGGTGTAACACAGGGACTATCGTTAGTGAAAGTGAGGAGGAAATTACAGGATGTGTTGAATGGAATGAACAGCTTAACGAGTACAGAATACGGATTGAGAGTAAACCGAAGAGAAACGATAGTGAAGCTGCAGAAATGTAAAAAGCAAGAAGCTTAAATTCAAAACTGGTGGTGGCAGAGTAGTACACTTGTATGTGGCAGCCAAATATGATAATAATACTATAAACGATGTATGTTTCTGATAGGTTTTACAAAGCGAATCGCTGACTGTGCACGACCGCAGAGCCAAAGATATTGTTTCTGGTGTGAGATTGTACTGTTGGACTAAGAGAGCTCTTGGCGCAAAAGTAGCAGGTAGCTATCGTTAAGCGAAAGAGGATGGAGTATGCAGATTTTGTGGCGTGCTCTGTGAAGCCACCAAGTGTTAGATTAAGGTAGGAATTTCGAGAACATGTAAGCAGAAATCATCTCGAAAGCAAGGTAAGGACGTTAAATATTTATGACTCTCGTGTTGCCAATGCGTTATGTAGACGAGTTGGCCGATAATTTGTAATTGTTGAGTAACCCCAGAATGTATGTAAACTGATTTGAAGAAAAGGCTACTATATATATACAGGGCGTTACAAAAAGGTACGGCCAAACTTTCAGGAAACATTCCTCACACAATAATAAAGAAAAGATGTTATGTGGACATGTGTCCGGAAACGCTTAATTTCCACGTTAGAGCTCATTTTAGTTTCGTTCTTCCACCTACGCTCAATGAAGCACGTTATCATGATTTCATGCGGGATACTCTACCTGTGCTGCTAGAACATGTGCCTTTACAAGTACGACACAACATGTGGTTCATGCACGATGGAGCTCCTGCACATTTCAGTCCAAGTGTTCTTACGCTTCTCAACAACAGATTCGGTGACCGATGGATTGGTAGAGGTGGACCAATTCCGTGGCCTCCACGCTCTCCTGACCTCAACCCTCTTGACTTTCATTTAGGGGGGGGGGGGGCATTTGAAAGCTATTGTCTACGCAACCCCGGTACCAAATGTAGAGACTCTTCGTGCTCGTATTGTGGACGGCTGTGATACAATACGCCATTCTCCAGGGCTGCATCAGCGCATCAGGGATTCCATGCGACGGAGGGTGGATGCATGTATCCTCGCTAATGGAGGACATTTTGAACATTTCCTGTAACAAAGTGTTTGAAGTCAGGCTGGTACGTTCTGCTGCTGTGTGTTTCCATTCCATGATTAATGTGATTTGAAGAGAAGTAATAAAATGTAGTTTTCTGAGCCATGTAATTTAAATTGTCAGCTGTTTTTAAAAGCCAAATCTTCACTTTGAATATAATTTCACTAAAAAATCGGTGTTATTAATCACCACTATCAGTGCCGCCTCCCTGTCCAGGTCATACGTTTTTCAAAGACGATCGATTTTACTTAAATATTTCCATGCATCAGCCAAAAAAAAATTTCATGTACATTTCAAAGTTCAAATGGTTCAAACGGTTCTGAGCAGTATGACACATAACATCTGAGGTCATCAGTCCCCTAGAACTTAGAACTACGTAAACCTAACTAACCTAAGGACATCACACACATCCATGCCCGAGGCAGGATTCGAACCTGCGACCGTAGCGGTTGCGCAGTTCCAGACTGCAGCGCCTAGAATCGCTCGGTCACAAAGCCCGGCACATTTCAATGTATTACGGTCAGCAATGCACACCGCTAATCCTGTAACTAGCATATATTTTTTTATGACTGATCAGAATATACCGCATTCCACCGCTGCTGCTTTAGAGGTAAGACAATTTCGTTTATTTGTTATGTGCATAGGGACCAACGGCCGGGCACGGTGGCCGAGCGGTTCTAGGCGCGTCAGTCTGGAAACGCGCGACCGCTACGGTCGCAGGTTCGAATCCTGCCTCGGGCATGGATGTGTGTGATGTCCTTAGGTTAGTTAGGTTTAAGTTGTTCTAAGTTCTAGGGGACTCATGACCTCAGATGTTAAGTCCCGTAGTGCTCAGAGCCATTTACACCATTTGAACAAGAAGAGAATAGAAGCTTTCGAAAAGTGGTGCTACAGAAGAATGCTGAAGATTAGATAGGTAGATCAAATAAATAATGAGGAGGTACTGAATAGAAATGGAGAGCAGAGAAATTTGTGGCACAACTTGATTAGAAGAAGGGATCGGTTGGTAGGGCATATCCTGAGGCATCAAGGGATCACCAATTTAGTATCGGAGGGCAGCGTGGAGGGTAAAAATCGTCGAGGAAGAGCAAGGGATGAATACACTAAAGAGATTCAGAAGGATGTAGGTTGCAGTAGGTACTGGGAGGTGAAGCTTGCACAGGATAGAGTAGCATGGAGAGCTGCAGCAGACCAGTCTCTGGACTGAAGACCACAACAACAACAACATGGGGGGTTGCATTGCCCAATCCATTCGTATAAAGCTTTTTCTAACAAAAACACAGAGTAAGCATACGAGTTGCAGTTACGACACGCTACGCGATAATTCCAGTTTTCTATCCATTGCTCAGCTCAATCATACATTCACTTACGAATTAATTCAAAAATTTATTTAAAGAAGGTTATGTGCAAAGGATGTTCATGGATATTTTACATTATTAGAATGTGATGATGGGTACGACAGCGCCCACGGAAATCAAGCATCCGATGATTTGTGGACTCACCACAACCAAACCAGTGGAGAACAGAAAACCACGTTACCACACAAGTGGCTTATTCGCTAATATTCTAAATATCTCGTCATATTATTTCTACAGCACCATAACATTTGCAACAGTTTAGTAAGGGGTTTAACATGAATATGAGTCATCAGAACATGAAAGTTTACACTTACGTCGTAAATGAAGTGTAGAACCAAATGCGTCGGTTCTTAATTGCAAGAAGGCGTACCTGATATTTGTCGATCACAGCAACATCTACCACGAATGGGGAAACAACGGCTTGAGCAAATCGCACGTATTTTTTGGCTCAGCAAAATGGGGGTTTCCTATTTGAAAATAGAGTTGACCCCGCCCACGCAGGAGGGGTGTTTAGGAGGTGCCGAGTTGTAGCACAGTATTTTTCGTATGATGCGTCGTTCCCGACATAGATGTCTGAAGTTAAAACAAACGCCGAGTATATATGGTCAGTTGGATAGACTTGTCCAGCTGTCCGCCGTGCAGCGGTGGAACGTAGTACCAGCTTCCAGAGAGAGAGAGAGAGAGAGAGAGAGAGAGAGAGTGCGAGCACACGCCCCTGCTTGTCGCTGGCGCAGCCTGTAATAACTCGCGGCCTCTGCTGTGTTTGGGTACGCCCCACGTCTGCCGGCGCCGGTTTTGTCGCTTTTGCGGTGGAAAGCCGCGGCATTACACGGCCGCGGCGTGATATAGGAGGGAGGAAGGCTAAGCTAAGCTACCCCTGCCTCTGCTGCAGCCGACAAGGACCGCGACTCGACTACACTACTGGCCATTAAAATTGCTACACCAAGGAGACGTGCAGATGATAAACGGGTATTCATTGGACAAATATATTATACTAGAACTGACATGTGATTACATTTTCACGCAATTTGGGTGCATAGATCCTGAGAAATCAGTACCCAGAACAACCACCTCTGGCCGTAATAACGGTCTTGATACGCCTGGGCATTGAGTCAAACAGAGCTTGGATGGCGTGTACAGGTACAGCTGCTCACGCACCTTCAACACGATACCACAGTTCATCAAGAGTAGTGACTGGCGTATTGTGACTAGCCAGTTGCTCGGCCACTATTGACCGGACGTTTTCAGTTGGTGAGAGATCTGGAAAATGTGCTGGCCAGGGCAGCAGTCGAACATTTTCTGTATCCACAAAGGCCCGCACAGGACCTGCAACGTGCGGTCGTGCGTTATCCTGCTGAAATGCAGGGTTTTGCAGGGATCGAATGAAGGGTAGAGCCACGGGTCGTAACACATCTGAAATGTAACGTACACTGTTCAGAGTGCCGTCAATGCGAACAAGAGGTGACCGAGACGTGTAACAAGTGGCACCCCATACCATCACGCTGAGTGATACGCCAGTGTGGTGATGACGAATACACGCTTCCAATGTGCGTTCACGTGGTATCGTGTTGAAGCTGCATGGGCAGCTGTACCTGTACACGCCATCCAAGCTCTGTTTGACTCAATGCCCAAGCGTATCCAGGCCGTTATTACGGCCAGAGGTGGTTGATCTGGGTACTGATTTCTCAGGATCTCTGCACCCAAATTGCGTGAAAGTGTAGTCACACGTCAGTTCTACTATAATGTATTTGTCCAATGAATACCCGTTTATCATCTGCATTTCTTCTTGGTGTAGCAATTTTAATGGACAGTAGTGTACTTAAATCTAAGTAACGTAAGAACATCACACACATCCATGCCCGAGGCAGCCATCGAACCTGCGATCGTAGCAGCTACGCGGTTCCGGACTGAAGCACCTAGAACCGCTCGGCCAGAGGATAGCGCGACTGCAGGGATTATCTTGCGCACGCGTCCCGCGAGACTCACATTCTCACCTTGTACGCCCACACACTACATTCGTAGTGTCCTATCCCAACACACTCGTTACTCGTGGAAGACATTCTTCCAAGTCCTGTAAGAGTTCGGGGAATATGTGTGCATCCGCGCAGAAGGAGGACGTCACGGGCAGTATCGCCAGAACTATATACTTATATGGATATAGTGTCCATCTCTTGTCTTATTTTGTGCTATTGTTGGTCGCATACTGCTATTGAAGTAAGACTCGAACTCGTCGCAGTTGTTTGTGCTTTTTGTGACGGTTTCAATTGCTCTCGTCTGGGTGCCTTTAACAGGGCTGTGGTCTGCTGTTAAGCCATTGATCGTGGTTGGTTTTGGTTTATGGTTCAAATGGCTCTGAGCACTATGGGACACCTGAGGTCACCAGTTCCCTAGAACTTAGAACTATTTAAACCTAACTAACCTAAGGACATCACACACATCCATACCCGAGGCAGGATTCGAACCTGCGACCGTAGCTGTCGCGCGGTTCCAGACTGAAGCGAGTAGGTTTTTTTTAACATGGTTATGTCTAGGACATCTGGTCTATGATTTTGTGCCGTGGGAAAATGTGTCGACTCTTCTGGGCCGAGCGTAATGCAGTGAAGCTGTTCCACTAATTTGTGTGTTCTTGTTTCCCTCGGGTTTCTTCTTCTAGAATTATATTTATAATGTTTAGCGTTCAGGTCTCTCCCCCCCCCCCCTGGGACCGACCGAGGTGGCGCAGTGGTTCGACACTGGACTCGCATTCGGGAGGACGACGGTTCAATCCCGCGTCCGGCCATCCTGATTTAGGTTTTCCGTGATTTCCCTAAATCGCTCCAGGCAAATGCCGCGATGGTTCCTTTCAAACGGCACGGCCGACTTCCTTCCCTAATCCGATGAGACCGATGACCTCGCTGTCTGGTCTTCCCCAAAAACAACCATCCAACCAATCTCAATCTCCCCCCCCCCCCCTTTCCATCCACCATCCGTCTGTCTCTTGCAAAATTATATACATGAAAAATTCGAAGTAGGTACTCTTTAATTAGATGCAGATTGGAGCTGTCATATGCAGTAATGAATGTTATTCTTCCTGGCGCTATTACAATTGATACGTCAGTGGCTTCTAATTTTGTTAGTTGTGTCAATGTTTCTTAATGGTGAGTACTTGTGTTACGTAAAAACACAGCGGTTTCGTCTTCCCGGCTGTTTCCTCTGTATGTTCTGTAACCTGTCATGTTATAAAGTCTAAATCTCTGTGTAGTTCGTACATGAGTTTCCGTCACGAGTAATACGTCGATCTCGAAGTTCTGCCTTCTTACAGATTATTCCGCTAGCATTCCATATACAAAATGTGAGGTATTGGTGCCTGACATGTCTTCTGGCCATTTAGAGGGGCGAACATTTTTATTATTCCCTCTAGTATGACCATAATTTTAGATGTCATGTGTGGTGTCACCGCCAGACACCACACTTGCTAGGTGGTAGCCTTTAAATCGGCCGCGGTCCGTTAGTATACGTCGGACCCGCGTGTCGCCACTATCAGCGATTGCAGACCGAGCGCCGCCACACGGCAGGTCTAGAGACACTTCCTAGCCCTCACGCCAGTTGTACAGCCGACTTTGCTAGCGATGGTTCACTGACAAATTACGCTCTCATTTGTCGAGACGATAGTTAGCATAGCCTTCAGCTACGTCATTTGCTACGACCTAGCAAGGCGCCATTACCAGTTACTATTGATGCTGTAAAATATGTACCGTCAAGAGCGATGTTCACCAATAATGGATTAAAGTTAAGTATTCTACCAGTTACCTCCTTTTTTATGAAGTCTAAATTCCTTGTCCTGTTCCAGACCTCACGCCAGCCTGCGTGAGCTTAAACGCGTGCCTTTCGGCTTCCTCATAGTGGGTTGGCGGTCTTGCCAATCCACAACATCATGTCTGGCGCACTGATGAGCTTTGGGAATGTTTCCATTATGATTTGCTATACCGTATGTTCAAATGTTGATTTTGAGCCACAAAGTTCGAAACACCAGTGAAAGTGCTTTGAGTTTTCGCAAAGTCAAACGTTGATGATGGTGTTTGGTTCCGAGTTTGACTTTGCGGATTTCTTCTTGTCCACACGTTTTTGTGTTGATGGCCTGCGTTTTGTGGCTGCGGAGTTGCATTTGAATTTGTCAGTTCGGGAAATTCACGTGCGTTTTGTTTATTCCCTGGTCTCGAATTCGTAGCCGCTTGGGTGGATCTGTTTCTGGTCGTTTGCGCTTGTGTATTATAAATTCTTAGGCACTTTTGGAATGCACTACCGCCCTTGGAAGGGGCGGGGTGTTGTTCGTTACAGTATGCGAATATTGGAAGTTGATCGCTTGGCATCTGACAGTTTTTTGAAATATTGCGCCTGCACACTTGACGCAACGCGCCGATAAAGAACAGGAATTTGCTGTGTGGGAGATCTGTTTGCAGCGTTTGCGCTGCGGAGGGCCCTCTTTGTTACATTACGTTTGAACTGTATTTATCCATTACGTGCATTACTTCACAGATGGTTTCGCTACCTGGTCCTGTTAGTGGTGAGACGCAATAAACCGGTTGTGGTGTTAACTTATTGGTGTTTATGTCTCTGGATTTAAATTGAGAAACTGAAACGTTTTAGAACCCGAGTGCTTTGAGTTCATTTTCGATGTTTTTCTCTGGGATTTCAGCCGGTAAATACACGGTGTTTATAACTGAATATCAGGGTTTTAACGCTCTATAATACACTCCTGGAAATTGAAATAAGAACACCGTGAATTCATTGTCCCAGGAAGGGGAAACTTTATTGACACATTCCTGGGGTCAGATACATCACATGATCACACTGACAGAACCACAGGCACATAGACACAGGCAACAGAGCATGCACAATGTCGGCACTAGTACAGTGTATATCCACCTTTCGCAGCAATGCAGGCTGCTATTCTCCCATGGAGACGATCGTAGAGATGCTGGATGTAGTCCTGTGGAACGGCTTGCCATGCCATTTCCACCTGGCGCCTCAGTTAGACCAGCGTTCGTGCTGGACGTGCAGACCGCGTGAGACGACGCTTCATCCAGTCCCAAACATGCTCAATGGGGGACAGATCCGGAGATCTTGCTGGCCAGGGTAGTTGACTTACACCTTCTAGAGCACGTTGGGTGGCACGGGATACATGCGGACGTGCATTGTCCTGTTGGAACAGCAAGTTCCCTTGCCGGTCTAGGAATGGTAGAACGATGGGTTCGATGACGGTTTGGATGTACCGTGCACTATTCAGTGCCCCCTCGACGATCACCAGTGGTGTACGGCCAGTGTAGGAGATCGCTCCCCACACCATGATGCCGGGTGTTGGCCCTGTGTGCCTCGGTCGTATGCAGTCCTGATTGTGGCGCTCACCTGCACGGCGCCAAACACGCATACGACCATCATTGGCACCAAGGCAGTAGCGACTCTCATCGCTGAAGACGACAGGTCTCCATTCGTCCCTCCATTCACGCCTGTCGCGACACCACTGGAGGCGGGCTGCACGATGTTGGGGCGTGAGCGGAAGACGGCCTAACGGTGTGCGGGACCGTAGCCCAGCTTCATGGAGACGGTTGCGAATGGTCCTCGCCGATACCCCAGGAGCAACAGTGTCCCTAATTTGCTGGCAAGTGGCGGTGCGGTCCCCTACGGCACTGCGTAGGATCCTACGGTCTTGGCGTGCATCCGTGCGTCACTGCGGTCCGGTCCCAGGTCGACGGGCACGTGCACCTTCCGCCGACCACTGGCGACAACATCGATGTACTGTGGAGACCTCACGCCCCACGTGTTGAGCAATTCGGCGGTACGTCCACCCGGCCTCCCGCATGCCCACTATACGCCCTCGCTCAAAGTCCGTCAACTGCACATACGGTTCACGTCCACGCTGTCGCGGCATGCTACCAGTGTTAAAGACTGCGATGGAGCTCCGTATGCCACGGAAAACTGGCTGACACTGACGGCGGCGGTGCACAAATGCTGCGCAGCTGGCGCCATTCGACGTCCAACACCGCGGTTCCTGGTGTGTCCGCTGTGCCGTGCGTGTGATCATTGCTTGTACAGCCCTCTCGCAGTGTCCGGAGCAAGTATGGTGGATCTGACACACCGGCGTCAATGTGTTCTTTTTTCCATTTCCAGGAGTGTATTTATTACATTACACTTACAGTTATAAATTATATGTCAAATGAAAAAGCAACTGAAACAGTTGTGATACGCATCAGTGCGCATGCGCAGCGCGCAATGTTTCCGCCGCAATCCGCTAGACAGCGGTACTAGCGAAGATGGCGACTAGTGAACAGATAGCGTTTTGTGTTTTGCATTTTGCAAAGATCGAATCTGTAGTTACTGTGCAACTTGCGTTCCGGCTGAAGTTAGGTTGTGATCCTCTAAGTGATAATAACATTCCTAGATGGTATCATCAATTTGAAGATACCGGCTGCCCTTGTAAAGGAAAGAGCACAGGACGAGCAAGAGTTAGTGAAGAGACTGTTGAGGAAATGAGAGAGTCGTTTACTTGTAGCCCAAAGAAATCAGTCTGAAAAGCCCGGAGTAGACAACATTCCATTGGAACTACTGACGGCCTTGGGAGAGCCAGTCCTGACAAAACTCTACCATCTGGTGAGCAAGATGTATGAAACAGGTGAAATACCCTCAGACTTCAAGAGGAATATAATAATTCCAATCCCAAAGAAAGCAGGTGTTGACAGATGTGAAAATTACCGAACAATCAGTTTAATAAGCCACAGCTGCAAAATACTAACACGAATTCTTTACAGACGAATGGAAAAACTAGTAGAAGCCGACCTCGGGGAAGATCAGTTTGGATTCCGTAGAAATACTGGAACGCGTGAGGCAATACTGACCTTACGACTTATCTTAGAAGAAAGATCAAGGAAAGGCAAACCTCCGTTTCTAGCATTTGTAGACTTAGAGAAAGCTTTTGACAATGTTGACTGGAATACTCTCTTCCAAATTCTAAAGGTGGCAGGGGTAAAATACAGGGAGCGAAAGGCTATTTACAATTTGTACAGAAACCAAGATGGCAGTTATAAGAGTCTGATGATGATGATGATGTTTGGTTTGTGGGGCGCTCAACAGCGTGGTTATCAGCGCCCGTACAATTACCCAATCTTTGCTCAGTCCAATTGCGCCACTTTCCTGGATGATGATGAAATGATGAGGACAACACAAACACCCAGTCATCTCGAGGCAGGTGAAAATCCCTGACCCCGCCGGGAATCGAACCCGGGACCCCGTGCTCGGGAAGCGAGAACGCTACCGCGAGACCACGAGCGGCGGACAGTTAAAAGAGTCGAGGGACATGAAAGGGAAGCAGTGGTTAGGAAGGGAGTAAGACAGGGTTGTAGCCTCTCCCCGATGTTATTCAATCTGTATATTGAGCAAGCAGTAAAGGAAACAAAAGAAAAATTCGGAGTAGGTATTAAAATCCATGGAGAAGAAATAAAAACTTTGAGGTTCGCCGATGACATTGTAATTCTGTCAGAGACAGCAAAGGACTTGGAAGAGCAGTTGAACGGAATGGACAGTGTCTTGAAAGGAGGATATAAGATGAACATCAACAAAAGCAAAACGAGGATAATATAATGTAGTCGAATTAAGTCGGGTGATGCTGAGGAAATTAGATAAGGAAATGAGATACTTAAAGTAGTAAAGGAGTTTTGCTATTTGGGGAGCAAAATAACTGATGATGGTCGAAGTAGAGAGGATATAAAATGTAGACTGGCAATGGGAAGGAAAGCGTTTCTGAAGAAGAGAAATTTGTTAACATCGAGTATAGATTTAAGTGTCAGGAAGTCATTTCTGAAAGTATTTGTATGGAGTGTAGCCATGTATGGAAGTGAAACATGGACGATAAACAGTTTGGACAAGAAGAGAATAGGAGCTTTTGAAATGTGGTGCTACAGAAGAATGCTGAAGATTAGATGGGTAGATCACATAACTAATGAGGAGGTTTTGAATACAATTGGGGAGGAGTTTGTGGCACAACATGACCAGAAGAAGGATCGGTTGGTAGGACATATTCTGAGGCATCAAGGGATCACCGATTTAGTATTGGAGGGCAGCGCGGAGGGTAAAAATCGTAGAGGGTGACCAAGAGATGAATACACTAAGCAGATTCAGAAGGATGTAGGTTGCAGTAGGTACTGGGAGATGAAGAAGATTGCACAGGATAGAGTAGCATGGAGAGCTGCATCAAACCAGTCTCAGGACTGAAGACCACAACAACAAGAAAACGCATACAACTACGTCCTTACCGTTTACAGTTATTACAGGCTCTAAAGCCAGCAGACTATGGATTACGTGCCAACTTCGCAAATTAATGTTGTTTTATGACGATGGATCATGTTGTCTTTAATGCTGAATCGACCTTTCAACTTCGTGGACATGTGAACACTCATAAAATCCTCACGAGGTGATACAAATGCAATAAGAGTCCGCTAAAGTGACTGTTTTTTGTGCTGTATCCCGGCAGAAAGTTTGTGGTTCTTTCTTTCTTGGTTAACCTACTGTAACTGGCACTTCTTACCTACCTTACACTAGAGCAATGGCTTTTCCCTCAGTTGGAAGAAGATGAGCCAGAGAACTTCATTTTCTAGGAAGATGGCGCGCAACCTCACTGGTATAGCGAAGTACGTGATTGGATGAACTTCACTGTACCCAAGCACTGGATAGGCCGCAAGGGGCCCAATGATGGGGATGGCTTTGCATGGCCTCCACATCCATCCGACCTAACGCCATGCGATTTTGTCCTTTGGGGCTTCATCAAGGATCGTGTGTACGTGCCTCCGCTACCAGCAGACCTCCCAAATTAAGAAACCGGATTGAAGCAGCTGTTGCTACAATCACTGGAGACACACTTATCAACGTTTGGGAAGAACTCGGCTATAGACTTGATGTGTGCCGTGAGACAAATGGTGCTCACATTGAACATTTAAAAGGTTCTTGGTAAAACTGTTTGATTTGCTCTTTCATTTGACATATCATTAATAACTGTAGGTTTAATATAATAAATATTATAAAGCGTTAAAACCCCGATATTCATTTAGAAACACCTTGTACTTAAATCCCACCCTTTAGGGTCTGTCAGATGGAGGCTTTATTTGAAAAAACTGAAGTGTCGTTCTTTGACCTGCCATAGTTTCAAAATGGTGTTTTACATGATCACCTTTGAAAATCGCTTTATCCGCCCCCCAATGATGTACTTTTTAAGAGCGGTATTATTGGATACTCAATGTCCAGTGTATGCAACAGCTACTGGCGATATTTTTTTATTGGTTCTTTTGGTCTTTGATTTACCTTTACTACTTCTTGATGTACATTATCAGTTTCTATGGTTTTGTTTTCGCCTGTTGCATGTGACCTAGTTCAACTAACAGTGGTTCAAATTTGTTGGCGAGTGCGACTGCTGTTTTTTTTTTTTTTTTTTTTAGTAGAACATGTTGGGCTTGAGTACTTTTCCTCTTTGTTCCACTTGTTTTTGGTGTGACAAGCTGGATATCAGAGTCATGGTTTTGGAGTGTGCCTTGATTGATATTTGCAGCTCCGAGTAGTGACTTCATCGGAGTCAGAGTCTATATACTGTTTCTTTTCCTCCGAGTTACTGATTATTCCATCTCCAAATCTAATAACAGCGGCAGATAACGGTGAGCCCCGAGTTCGACTGCCAAGTCTGTCCCGATTCCTTCTGTCTTCATTCGTTATGGTCTTTGGTGAGGTGTCATGAATCTGGATTGTGGTTGTTACAGAATCTGGTGGTATATTAATTTGATCTGTTCACTTACTCGCTGACTGTAGGCTGTTCTGAGTCTCTGGCCTTAGCCTAGAGCAGTGGTCAAACTGTGGCCCGTGGTTCTCGGCCGTATTTTACGAGGTGCATTCAAGTTCTAAGGCCTCCGATTTTTCTTCTCCGGACTGGAAAGAGATAGAAACATGCGCATTGTTTTAAAATGAGGCTGCGTTCATTGTCAATACTTCCCAGAGATGGCAGCACCGTACGGCAGATGGAATTTTACCGCCAGCGGCGAGAATGAGAACTGTTTTAAATACTTAAAATGGCGACGTTTTCCTTACTTGAACAGCGTGCAATCATTCGTTTTCTTAATTTGCGTGGTGTGAAACCAATTCAAATTGATCGACAGTTGAAGGAGACATGTGGTGACGGAATTATGGACGTGTCGAAAGTGCGTTTGTGGGTGCGACAGTTTAATGAAGGCAGAACATCGTGTGACAACAGACCGAAACAACCTCGGGCTCGCACAAGCCGGTCTGACGACATAATCCAGAAAGTGGAGAGAATTGTTTTGGGGGATCGCCGAATGAGTGTTGAACAGGTCGCCTCCAGAGTTGGCATTTCTGTGGGTTCTGTGCACACAATCCTGCATGACGACCTGAAAATGCGAAAAGTGTCATCCAGGTGGGTGCCACGAATGCTGACGGACGACCACACGGCTGCCCGTGTGGCATGTTGCCAAGCAATGTTGACGCGCAATGACAACATGAATGGTGGTGGTGGTGGTTAGCGTTTAACATCCCGTCGACAACGTGGTCATTAGAGACGGAGCGCAAGCTCGGGTTAGGGAAGGAGTGGGAAGGAAATCGGCCGTGCCCTTTCAAAGCAACCATCCTGGCATTTGCTGAAATGATTTAGGGAAATCACGGAAAACCTAAATCAGGATGGCTGGAGATGGGATTGAACCGTCGTCCTCCCGAATGCGAGTCCAGAACATGAATGGGACTTTCTTTTCGTCGGTTGTGACAATGGATGAGACGTGGATGGCATTTTTCAATCCAGAAACAAAGCGCCAGTCAGCTCAATGGAAGCACACAGATTCACCGCCACCAAAAAGATTTCGGGTAACCACCAGTGCTGAAAAAATGATGGTGTCCATGTTCTGGGACAGCGAGGGCGTAATCATTACCCATTGCGTTCCAAAGGGCACTACGGTAACAGGTGCATCCTACGAAAATGTTTTTAAGAACAAATTCCTTCCTGCACTGCAACAAAAACGTCCGGGAAGGGCTGCGCGTGTGCTGTTTCACCGTGACAACGCACCCGCACATCGAGCTAACGTTACGCAACAGATTCTTCGTGATAACAACTTTGAAGTGATTCCTCATGCTCCCTACTCACCTGACCTGGCTCCTAGTGACTTTTGGCTTTTTCCAACAATAAAGAAGCCTTCGCCGCTGCCATGGAATCATGGCGTCAGCGTTGTGAAAAATGTGTACGTCTGCAGGGCGATTACGTCGAGAAGTAACGCCAATTTCATCAATTTCGGGTGAGTAGTTAATTAGAAAAAAAATTGGAGGCCTTAGAACTTGAATGCACCTTGTATAATGGTATGCTTCTAGGAACTACAGCCAAACCCGGAAACGTCAGCTTGCCTTAAGAGCTCCTTAAAAGTGTATTTTTCTTGGTCAGCAACAAACAAAGATACAAATGTCATGAAGTGCTTAACTTTAACTGATGGCGGAAAATTCAGCCGTGAAGTAATTGAAGTTTGCCGCTCACGTCAGGGGCAGAGTGGTACGAAGCGCTGCCACTGTGCGGTTAGCACAAGTGGGAGGGGGAATATTTTATTTATCTTCTAATGCTGACAACCCACGGGCGTTCGCGACTAGCATCGATCAGGAGCTGAGGTATAAATGTCGAACGTGAGCGCGCGTTATAGTGAGTCATCTTCCAGTGTGGTACGTGTTTGTTTCAAGTAGTATGATGTCAAATTACGTTCGTTGTAACACAATTGAATGAGTGACAGAAAAATGGCGTTCAAAATATTTACAAAACATTTGTCATTGCATATCATCTCGAATTACTGTTATATTAATTAATGTAAGATACGAATTTATGTCGGTTATCTATAAATAGTAAGATTGGAAGGGAAGGTGTGTGATAAAGTGGCCAGGACAAGAAAAGCGGCCATTGTATGAGGTGTAAAATGCTTTGCATTATTTCAATTTAACGTGAATGAACTATCAAAAATTTTCTGACCCATGAAGTTCTTTTCATACGAGTGGCGTGCCCTACTGTAGGGGGAAAAAGAAGGGAACCAGCGGAAAAATGCTCGTATCGGAGTACAGAAAATGCGAATATGCTCCTCTTTATTAAAATACTCTGACTGAAAAGTGGGGTACTGATTGGTCCGTTCTGCCTTCTTCAGCACCTTTAAAATCGTTCCCAAAGATTTTGGCACAGTAACATATTCGCGCTTTCTTAGGCTGAGTGACAGTGGCAATAGGAAAGAAACAGAAAAGTAACAAATAATGGAAGATAGGAGGCAGTAAAATGGTTCAAATGGCTCTAATCACTATGGGACAACATCTGAGGTCATTAGTCCCTTAGACTTAGAACTATTTAAACCTAACTAACCTAAGGACATCCCACACAACCATGCCCGAGGCAGGATTCGAAGCTGCGACTGTAGCGGTTCTTGACTGAAGATAGGAGGCTGTAGTTGTGGAATAAAAGGGACAGTGGAATGTGAGACAAAGAGGGAGACACAATGGCAGGGAAGATAGTTGACAGTGACAGAATAGCGCTTTGAAAAGAGCGAAGGAGGCAGCCAGTGGAAGAGGAGACAGAGAAGTGGAAATGGATGAGAGCCAATGCTAATGAGAGATAGAGTCAAGAGAATGACAAAGCACGCACGAGAGAGAGAGAGAGAGAGAGAGAGAGAGAGAGAGAGAGAGAGAGAGAGAGAGAGAAAGAGAGAGCAGGAAAAAAAATGGTTCAAATGGCTCTGAGCACTATGGGACTTAACATCTATGGTTATCAGTCCCCTAGAACTTAGAACTACTTAAACCTAACTAACCTAAGGACAGCACACAACACCCAGCCATCACGAGGCAGAGAAAATCCCTGACCCCGCCGGGAATCGAGCCCGGGAACCCGGGCGTGGGAAGCGAGAACGCTACCGCACGACCACGAGCTGCGGGCAGAGAGAGCAGCAATGAGAAGGAATTAGTGAGGTTGTAGCAGTAAGAGAGGGCAAGAGAGAGTCAGTGGTAGTAGACTGTAGCAGTAGAACAGAAAGAAGGATACTGTGGTTGGGAGACAGAAGAAAGTGACACAGAGGCACAAAGAGATAATGACAATAAGCTGGGGCCGGCCGCTGTGGCCGTGCGGTCTAGGCGCTTCAGTCTGGAGCCGCGTGACCGGTCGCAGGTTCGAATCCTGCCTCAGGCATGGATATGTGTGATGCCCTTAGGTTAGTTAGGTTTAAGTAGTTCTAAGTCTAGGGGACTTATGACCACAGATGTTAAGTCGCATAGTGCTCAGAGCAAATAAGCTGGGCTGAAGGAGTGAGTGAGATTGGGAAAGTGGGAATGCACGGGTATGAGCGACTTAACAGCGATGGACTAGTGGGTCTGAGTGAGTTACAGTTAGGGAAGATTGTCGGATTCATAGGTGAGCTGCACATAAAAAAAACCGCGAATATGTTCATAGCACAAAATTTTTGGAAAATTTTTTAAAAGTGCTGAGTAAGGTAGAATGAGGCAGCTGGTACACCACTATTCAGTCAGAGCCTTCTAAACAGGGGCAAATTCGCCTTTTTGTGCTCCGATAGAAGAATTTTTCCGCTGGTCTGTTTCATATTCTAAATGTAGTCATTACCGCAGTGACTAAAGCGTCAGCCTATGTGACGCCCGAGCTGTAGGCAATCTGCGAAGGAGCCCAGGTGTGCAATGTGGTTGCTAAGAATTTTCCCACCACTATCACTATTCCACGACGTTCCAGGAACTTGCAGTCAGATGACGTCGACGTCTTGCCAAGATACGCATGAACAAGATGAAACATATGAGGCTTCATGGTACATTAAAACTGTGTGCTGGACCGAGACACGAACTCGGGACCTTTGCCTTTCGCGGGCAAGTGTTCTACCAACTGAGCTACCCAAGCACGACTCACGCCCCGTCCTCACAGCTTTACTTCTGACAGTACCTCGTCTCCTACCTCAGAAGATCTGCGAAACTTGCAGGACTAGCACTACTACAGAGACATGGCTTAGCCACAGCCTGAGGGATGTTTTCAGAATGAAATTTTCACTCTGCAGCTGAGTTTCATATCAGCACACACTCCGCTGCATAGTGAAAATCTCATACTGGAAACATCCCCCAGGCTGTGGCTAATCTCTGCAATATCCTTTTTTTCAGTAGTGCTAGTCCTGCAAGTTTCGCAGGAGACCTTCTGTGAAGTTTGGAAGGTAGGAGACGAGGTACTGGCAGAAGTAAAGCTGTGAGGACGGGGCGTGAGTCGTGCTTGGGTAGTTTAGTTGGTAGAGCACTTGCCCGCGAAAGGCTGAGGTCCTGAGTTCCAGTCTAGATCCGGCACACAGTTTTAATCTGCCAGGAAGTTTCATATCAGAGCACACTCCGCTGCAGAGTGAAAAACAATTTTTCGTGATATCATATTTCTGTTTTTTCTTTTTGTCTATTTAATATTTTTCAGTCTTTGTTCGATTGAAGTTTGGATACATGGGAAGATGAGTGTGGTGTAAGTGATACGGCCCGTTAACTGCACATCATCCCTTACGTACGACAGCGACTGAGAATGAAAGATGTCGATCCCAGCTACCGTACGGTACATTTGTTAACCGGACACTGGCCTTATCCCACGCACTTAAACCTCGTGAGTCTGGGCCAGACACCTACAAGCATATGGGGCGAAGAAGGTTCCACAGAACATATAACACACTATTATTCGGCGAGCAGTAGACATACACTAAACGTAAGGCTACACAGAAGCTCAAGTGCGCGCGCACGCACAGCTATATGAGACGAAGAACATTAGCACAACTAAATGCAATGACGTATTTAAAACAAAACAAAAAAAAATGTTTCAAATGGCTCGAAGCACTATAGGACTCACCATCTGAGGTCATCAGTCCCCTAGAACTACTTAAATCTAACTAACCTAAGGACATCGCACACATCCATACCCGAGGCAGGATTCAAACCTGCGACCGTATCGGTCGCGCGGTTCCAGACTTAAGCGCCTAGAACCGCTCGGCCACACTTACCGGCCAACAGTATTTGAAAAACAACATATGAATAGTACATGCGGACACGACATAACAGACGTCTTTAAACGCAACGTAGCAACAATCTCCGGAGGAAGAACAGCGAAAGTCACAGTGACAGCGAAAATAGTGACACTGAAGAGGAACAGAGAAGGTAACGAGATACAACAGTAAATAAGCGCAAAGTGCTGTCGATCTAACCAAGAAAGCACCAATCCTTGTAAACGGGTGAGCACCTAATGTTAATGCATAGGATTAGCAATACTATTTCTCTACTACTAACCAAACTTTTTTGTTGTGACTGGCGGTCATAAGCTCGAAGAAACCGTTCTGAGGTATTCTCCGCCAGTCACAATCAGTGATGGCAGTAAGAAATCTCTCCTCTACCCTATCACCTTTTTATATTCTTGTTAAAACAATAAAATTTTATTTATATTTCAACCATAAATTATTCTCGTTAAGAAAAAGTATTATTCTTTGTAAAATATTGTAGATAAAAACAAAACAAAAAATTTCAAAAAAGATGACGAAAACTCTGAACTGAACTCCTTCCGAAAAGGCCATGAAGGCCCAACGGTACCGACCGGCCGCCGTGTCATCCTCAGCCTACAGGCGTCACTTGATGCGGATATGGAGGGGCACGCGGTCAGCTCACCGCTCTCCCGGCCGTAACAAGTCGCTCCTCACTTTGCGTCACAAGGGCTGAGTGCACCCCGCTTGCCAACAGCGCTCGGCAGACTGCATGGTCACCCATCCAAGTGCTAGCCCAGCCTAACAACGCTAAACTTCGGTGATCTTACGGGAACCGGTGTTACCACTGCGGCAAGGCCGTTGGCAATCGAAAACTTTACAGGTATCTAATTTTGCAATAAATAAATAATCTTTGTCGATTACTACTTTTATTATGGGACGTACACTAATGGTCTTTAAAATTACTACACCACGAAGATGACGGACTACAGACGCGGAATTTAACCGACAGGAAGAAGATGCTGTGATGTGCAAATGATTAGCTTTTCACAGCATTCACACAAGATTGGCGCCGGTGGCGACACCTACAACGTGCTGACATGAGCAAAGCTTCCAACCGATTTCTCATACACAAACAGCAGTTGACCGGCGTTGCCTGGTGAAACGTTGTTGTGATGCCTCGTGTAAGGAGAAATGCGTACCATCACGTTTCCGACTTTGGTAAAGATCGGATTGTAGCCTATCGCGATTGCGGTTTATCGTATCGCGACATTGCTGCTCGCGTTGGTCGAGATCCAATGACTGTTAGCAGGATATGGAATCGGTGGGTTCAGGAGGGTAATACGGAACGCCGTGCTGGATCCCAACGGCCTCGTATCACTAGCAGTCGAGATGACAGGCATCTCATCCGCATGGCTGTAACGGATTGTGCAGCCACGTCTCGATCCCTGAGTCAACAGATGGGGACGTTTGCAAGACAACAACCATCTGCACGAACAGTCCGACGACGTTTGCAGCAGCATGGGCTAGACCATGGCTGCGGTTACCCTTGACGCTGGATCAGACAGGAGCGCCTGCGATGGTGTACTCAACGACGAATGTGGGTGGACGAATGGCAAAACGTTATTTTTTCGGATGAATCTAGGTTCTGTTTACAGCGTCAGGACGGTCGCATCCTTGTCTGACGACATCGCGGTGAACGGACATTGTGAGCGTGTATTCGTCATCGCCATACTGGCGTATCACCCGGCGTGATGGTATGGGGTGCCATTGGTTACACGTCTCGGTCACCTCTTGTTCGCATTGACGGCACTTTGAACAGTGGGCGTTACATTTCAGACCCGTGGCTCTACCCTTCATTCGATCCCCGCGAAACGCTACATTTCAACAGGATAACGCACGACCGCATGTTGCAGGTCCTGAGACAACAACCTTCTACACGAACAGTTCGACGACGTTTGCAGCAGCATGGACTATCAGCTCGGAGACAATGGCTGTGGTTACCCTTGACGCTGCATCACAGACAGGAGCGCCTGCAATGGTGTAATAAACGACGAACCTGGGTGCACGAGCTAAGTTAGTCGTGGATGTAAGCGAAAACCGGTTATTTCGGCGGTAAGCCTAACGTGGTGGCTTCCGACACGACAGCGGACGGTCGCCGCTAATGGCACAGCGTGCCTGCACAGCCCCGGCGGCTCCGCAGTCAGGTAGCAGAGTAGCGCCGGTCCCAGAACGCGGCCCCGGGGAGAGCGCGTATAATTCGGCGGCGGCGGTGGCGCCGCCCCCTCCCCCGCCCCCGCCTCCCTGTCCCGTATTGATCACGCCGCCCCTCCGCCCCCGCCCCCGCCGCCAGAGCCGACCGGCCGCCGCTGGTGCGTTCCACCGCTCCTGGACCGAACCGACACAGCGCTGGCGCGTGGGCCCTGCGTACACAGAGGGCGCCGCGCCTGTGCGTGGGAGGACGCCGCCTGGATGCGCCGCCCACGCACACACAGGGGGACCGCCGCCGGCCGGGATTAAACTTCCTCCCACAGTAAGCTCGCGAAACGACACAGAGTAAAGCGGAAAGCTGAAATATTGAGCTCGCCATCCGGCTCGCGCAGTCCTTTTTACAGCTCTCCTGCGTAACTAGCGGAATATACCTTTGACTGCCCGATCGCCACCGAACTCGATAAAAAAAAAGACAGTTAATGAGTCACACGTAATGATTCTCAAACGGGACAGGGGAAGCCAACGACGCTACTGAAACGAAATTCCGGTGGCACAGAGGATTTGCGTCACTTATACCAGAGCGCTGGTCTCTAGTAAACATCCTCTTGAAAAATAAGCGCTGGAGTGGCACAGAGAAAATAGTTCAAATGGCTCTGGGCACTATGGGACTTAAATTCTGAGGTCATCAGTCCCCTAGAATTTAGATCTACTTAAACCTAAATAACCTAAGGACATCATACACATCCATACCCGAGGCAGGATTCCAACCTGCGACCGTAGCGGTCGTACGGTTCCAGACTGTAGCGCCTAGAACCGCTTGGCCACCCCTGCCGGCGGCACAGAGCAAGGCTGAACATTACTATAAATCCAAATGAGATTTACACTGTGCAGCGGAGTGTGCGCTGATATGAAACTTCCTGGCAGATTAAAACTGTGTGCCGGACCGAGACTCGAACTCGGCATCTTTGCGTTTCGCGGGCAAGTGCTCTACCAACTCAGCTACTCAAGCACGACTCACGCCCCGTCGTCACAGCTTTACTTCTGCCAGTATCTCGTCTCCTACCTTCCACACTTTACAGAAGCTCTCCTGCGAACCCTGCACAACTAGCACTCCTGAAAGAAAGGATATTGCGGAGACATGGCTTAGCCACAGCCTGGAGGATGTTTCCAGAATGAGATTTTCACTTTGCAGCGGAGTGTGCGCTGATATGAAACTTCCAGGCAGATTAAAACTGTGTGCCGGACCGAGACTCGAACTCGGGACCTTTGCCTTTTGCGGGCAAGTGCTCTACCAACTGAGCTACCCAAGCACGCCTCACGCCCCGTCGTCACAGCTTTACTTCTGCCAGTACCTACGCTCCTACCTTCCAAACTTCACAGAAGCTCTCCTGCGAACCTCGCAGAAAAAAAGTCGTTCAAATGGCTCTAAGCATTATGCGACTTAACTTCTGAGGTCATCAGTCGCCTCGAACTTAGAACTAATTAAACCTAACCAACCTAAGAACACCATACACATCCATGCCCGAGGCAGGATTCGAACCTGCGACCGTAGCGGTCGCTCGGTTCCAGACTGTAGCGCCCAGAACCGCACGGCCACTCCGGCCGGCGAACCTTGCAGAACTAGCACCCTGAAAGAAAGGATATTGCGGAGACATGACTTAGCCACAGCCTGGGGGATGTTTCCAAAATGAGATTTTCACTCTGCAGCGGAGTGTGCGCTGATATGAAACTTCCTTTCAGATTAAAACTGTGTGCCGGACCGAGACTCGAACTCGGGACCTTTGCCTTTTGCGGGCAAGTGCTCTACCAACTGAGCTACCCAAGCACGCCTCACACCCCGTCGTCACAGCTTTACTTCTGCCAGTATCTCGCCTCCTACCTTCCAACCTTTACAGAAGCTCTCCAATAACATAACTGTAAAACCATTATTTATTGCCTTCAAATCGCCATTTTATCTGTACGGAGGGCGTTCAATACGTGATGCAACACTTTTTTTTCTCGGCGATATCGGCTGTAAAATAAGAGTTTTGTCGTGGAACGTCGTCAAACATCTCCACTTCAGCCTCTATACTTTTATGAAGTTCCGATACGAGGCGGTTCTATACATAGACTTCAGAGTGGCGTCTGTAACGAAGGTGGATTCTAAGCACAGAGCTGTCGCTAGCCGTAGTGGCCGATCGGTTCTAGGCGCTTCAGTCTGGGTTGGGTTGGGTTGTTCTGTGGGAAGAGACCAAACTGCGAGGTCATCGGTCTCGTCGGATCAGGGAAGGACGGGGAAGGAAGTCGGCCGCGCCCTTTCAAAGGAACCATCCCCGGATTTAGGGAAATCACGGAAAACCTAAATCAGGATGGCCGGACGCGGGATTGAACCGTCGTCCTCCCGAATGCGAGTCCAGGCTTCAGTCTGGAACCGCGCGACCGCTACGGAATCTGTGGACTACGCCGGTAATGATTCACAAGTTGCTGGGATTTCAGCCGATGTATCGTCTCCAATTTGCGCGATATTTCATCAGCATCTGTGCTTCAGTAGAGCAAATCATCAAGTTACTAAACAAATTAAAAAAAAAAGACCGGATAAGTGCCGGTAGGACTCAGGCACCGAAGGTTTCGTACAAACTTAATCTTTTGTGTATACAGATAGTTCATCCATCGCGGGAATCGAGAAGTTCCTCGATTTGTGCCTCTTATCAAAATCCATACTAGCAAAATATCAAAATGTGTGACATAAATGGCCGTATATTGCATGCATTGAGTCGGAAGCTTTAGGTTTTTACACCGCCACGATCATAAAAATGTTCAAATGTGTGTGAAATCTTATAGGACTTATCTGCTAAGGTCATCAGTCCCTAAGCTTACACACTACTTAACCTAAATTATCCAAAGGACACACACCCATGCCGGAGGGAGGACTCGAACCTCCGCCGGGACCAGCCACACATTCCATGACTGCAGAGGCCACGATCATAGTAATGTGACATAAGATTTCGACTTGATACCTCCGCCCGTTCCTGAGAAAACGGGCCGCCCGCGGTGGCCGTGCGGTTCTAGGCGTTGCAGTCCGGAACCGCGCGACTGCTACGGTCGCAGGTTCGAATCCTGCCTCGGGCATGGATGTGCGTGATGTCCTTAGGTTAGTTAGTTTTAAGTAGTTCTAAGTTCTAGGGGACTGATGACCTCAGATGTTAAGTTCCATAGTGCTCAGAACCATTAGAACCATATGCCTTGCCTATATTCGGTCGGATGTGTAGATGGCGTACAGAATTTACACAAACACATGGTGTACGCTTTGAGTATGGTAAAATGGCGGCTTTTGAGAAACATGATGAAAAAGCGAAGAACTTTTCTACTCTGCAGCATTATGATATTACTGATGAATTTAAGTTTTTTGGTAATAAGTATGGTTCTGTAATTATTAATAAAATTGTAACATACGTTTATAGGGTTAATGTTAGGATTGAACGACTAATGTTGGACGATAAAGCTAACAAAAAATATTTGAGGATCAGGGTGTGTTGTGTCTAGACAAGACAGCCTAGACACAATGAGAGGAAGCCGAAAGGCACGCGCTTAAACTCACGCAGGCTGGCGTGAGGTCTGAAACAGGATACGTAATGAATGCTATAAAGAAAAGTACGTAGCTCCTGGAATACTTAACTTTAATCCACATTTGTAGAACATCGCGCTTGATGATACATTAATAGAATCTCAATATCAATTGAATACGGCGCCTTGCTAGGTCGTAGCAAATGTAGCTGAAGGCTATGCTAACTATCGTCTCGGCAAATGAGAGCGTAGTTGTCAGTGAACCGTTCCTTGCAAAGTCGGCTGTACAACTGGGGCGAGTGCTAGTACGTCTCTCTAGACCTGCCGTGTGGCGACGCTCGGTCTGCCATCACTGACAGTGGCGACACGCGGGTCCGTCGTATACTAGCGGACCGCGGCCGATTTAAAGGCTACCACCTAGCAAGTGTGGTGTCTGGCGGTGACACCACAAGGGTGCATTAGAGAAAGTTCGTATAGCTTGTAGTAATAAAATGGGTGCCTTTGATTTGAACCCCCAAAGGTCAACTGGTGTACCATGGCGTAAATATACTAGAAGGAATATATTTAAGTTTGTAACGTATTCGAAACCAGAACAAAGTGTTGATATATCTAGAGTTAAATCCTGCACAGATTTAGGGAAGGAATGTAAAATAAAGAATCGGCTTTTTCAAGGTACCAATCTATTTTACATTGGACTTCAAATTGCTGGTGATGAACCTGAGAAAAACGATTATGTTCAGAGTGAAGTGAAATATGTTACATTTGTTGTAAGGAATAGAGTCTATATGACGTTTTGTAATAGGAAAGGTAATGTTACTTTCTGAATAAAGCTATTTGTTTACAGCTAATATCTGCGTTGGAATTTTTTTATGCTAGATGGGACCATATCCGAAATTACCCGGACGATCTACGCCTCGCCTTCGTTGTTCCTAACAACCAGCAGAGGATTGATGAACTTGCTATAACATTTTATGGCAACAAGATTAATTATTCTGCAGCTGTTATTGTGTTAGAAGAATTGTGGTATTATAAGCCTAATTAGGATGATTTGATACGTCAATTTAGGGATGCATATAGAGAATATGGATTTGGGATTTCCTGTCAGAGAGGTCACAGTTTGTAGAAACTGACGGAAAGTCATCGAATAAAACAGAAGTGATTTCTTGTGTTACTCAAGGTAGTGTTAAAGGTCCTCTGCTGGTTATCTATATAAACTATTTGGGAGAAAATCTCAGCAGCCGTCTTAGGTTGTTTGCAGATGACGCCGTCATTTATCGACTAATAAAGTCATGAGAAGATCAAAACAAATTGCAAAACGATTTAGAAAAGATGTCAAAATGGTGCGCAAATTGGCAGTTGAACCTAAAGAACGAGAAGTGTGAGGTCATCCACATAAGTGCTAAAAGGACTTCGCTAAACTTCGGTTACACGATAAACCAGTCAAACCTAAAGGCCGTAAATTCAACTAAATACCTATGTATTACAATTCTGGACAACTTAAATAGGAGGGAACACACAGAAAATGTTGTAGGGAGGGCTAACTAAACACTGCGTTTTATTGGCATGACACTTAGAAAATGTAACAGATCTACTAAGGAGACCGCCTACACTACGCATGTTCACCCTCTTTTATACTACTGCTGTGCAGTGTGGGATCCTTACCACACAGGACTGACGGAGTACATCGAAAAAGTTAAAAGAAAGGCAGCACGTTTTGAATTATCGCGAAATATGGGAGAGAGTGTAACAGAAATGATACAGAATTTGGGCTGGACATCATTAAAAGAAAGACGTTTTTCGTTGCGACAGAATCTTCTCAGAAATTCCAACCACCAACTTTCTCCTCCGAAATTTTTACCGTGATGTGTTCGCGATTGGAATAATAGAGAATTATTGTGAAGGTGGTTCGATCTACCCCCTGTCAGGCACTTAAGTGTCATTTGCAGAGTATCGATGTAGATGCAAAAGGAAAGACGTGCTAGAAGGTGTTAAAACAATACAGCAGACGGCCTGCGCTGGCTGATCTCAAGAATAATAAACGATGAGCTAGCCGCTCTAGATCACACTATAATCTCCAGATTAAAAACACAAGGCAAGAGAAACACAGACGGTGAAACGACGAACACCGAGTCGAACAGATACCTGTAGCACCAGGGGGAGCGAGGAAGAATGAAAATGCAGGGAGAGTGAGGACCTGGGAGATAAGACTTAAAACTAGATCAGCCGTTGAATGATTGTCACCTAACACCATAGGTAGCGCGTCAGGATGGTTGGAAGACCGCCTCGGGGCGGCTACATTGGGACAGTCCAACATGATGTGGACTACTGTCAATCGAGAACCCCAGTGACGCTGGGGTGGGCTCTCGCGACGTAGGAGGTGACCCTGAGCCAGCCAACTATGGTCGTTGCGGAGCCGGCAAAAGAACAATGGATTCCAAAAATGGCTCTGAGCACTATGGGACTCAACATCTTAGGTCATAAGTCCCCTAGAACTTAGAACTACTTAAACCTAACTAACCTAAGGACATCACACACACCCATGCCCGAGGCAGGATTCGAACCTGCGACCGTAGCAGTCCCGCGGTTCCGGACTGCAGCGCCAGAACCGCTAGACCAACGCGGCCGGCAACAATGCATTCCCTGCCAGTGGCTCGTATGCATGACTTCCACACATTTGTTGTCCTCTTCAAAGGACACAATTTACTGGGCGTAGTTAGGGTGTGTAATTCGGTTTCAGGCACCCATTCCTCTTCTTCAGAAGATTAGTATCGAAGATCTCCCTCAAAGAAGGCCATATATCACACTTTTCGTGAATTGAGTTTTCACTGGAATAAAGTGGTACTAGACTTAGCAACAGATGTCTTTCTGTTTACACTCAGCTATTTGCAACTGTTAAGTTGGCCATCCTGGAAAAATGTATGTAAATGGAAATGGTAGACGTGGCCGATGTAGGTTTCAGTCCAAAGCATATTATATCAAGTAAAAGCATAGAAAGGAAAACAGATCCAATAAATTGTAACCAGAATGTTACGAAAAGTACGTGCAACAGCTGAAATTCTTATATTTCTTCAGCTGGTAAAGAAGTGCCTCAAAAAATTAGGTCGCGAGTGGTATGTTCAAGAATGATGTAAATCGGTATAACTTAAAACTTGCACAACAGAATATAGTGCTTAGTCTGGCCGTTGCTTTGGGCAAAACAACTGCATAATGACAGTTTTGTACAACTATGTTGTTGCGACTGGTATTTTACAACAACAGAGCGTAAGTTTACTGTTACAGGGCCGTACTTTTGAATTAATCGTGGAAAAAAGAATGGTAATGGATGTCATAATTACCTATGAATGGACGCACATTAGTACATGAAGCTTGTTAGGTACGCGTTTCATAACAAAGAAAATGAGGCAGAATGACTTTGTGGCTGTCAATGTTGTTGAAGGTATTATGATGTCTGACCCAGACTTGCTGTTTATTCCAATTCAGTATATCTACGCCTTAATCATGTCATTCAGCCTCGGGTATGTCTTCTCCGCTAAAAACAAAAGAGAAAATGAACCTCAAGTTAACATTGTTGAACCTGTCATTAGGTTTGCTTTGTTGCATAACGAGCTTACTTGCTCTTTCCGTAGACAAAATGAGGGACGTGTTAAACATGTGTAAATATCTTGTACGGTACACGGAACTTAACCTTCTGAGTAAACGGTTTCGAACATACCCCCACCCCCACCTCCAACCCCCACTTATTCTTCACCAGTCAGGATTTTTAGCATGTTATTTGTGGAACTCCGCCCTACCACTACACAAACTTTTTCCGACTACACGACCTATTCCCGATATTCGACCTTTTACTCTCCACTGACTGAGCTTTACGCCAGCAGCACAGTCGGCTAATTCGTTAACGTTATTAACGCACGTGAGGATAATGAAAGGACAACGACTTTTGTTAACGTTAGGCTAAAACTCATTACATTTTCAATTCAATCCAAACTTAGCCGCGCGGTCTCAGGCGTCTTGTCACGGTCCGCGCGGCTCCCCCCCCCCCCCCCTCCCGCCCACCCTTCCACATCGGAGGTTCGAGTCCTCTCTTGGGCATGGGTCTGTGATGTCCATAGCGTAAGTTAGTTTAAGCTGGATTAAGTAGTGTGTAAGCTTAGGGACCGATGACCTAAGTAGTTTGGTCCCATAAGATCTTACCACAAATTTACAAATCTTTTTACCTAACGACTACAACGATGTAATATTGTTTATTTTGTGCTGTTAAAATTCACAAAATTGATAAGTAAATGGTTCTGAGCACTATGGGACTTAACAGCTGAGGGCATCAGTCCCCTAGAACTTTGAACTAGTTAAACCTAAATAACCTAAGGACGTCACACACATCCATGCCCGAGGCAGGATTCGAACCTGCGACCGTAGCAGTCCCGCGGTTCCGGATTGAAGCGCCTAGAACCGCTCGGCCACCACGGCCGGCATGATAGGTAAAACATACACGAACGTCAATTATTACTATTTACAATTGCTCTACGAAGCCGGTGTTTTAGTAATAAGGACACTTCGATTCTTTAAACAACCAGGAGTGGTTTTACGGGGTGGGCGAAAAATGTAACGGAGAAATGTATCGCAGCTCCTCTGTTAAATGAATGCGTACATTGGGTGCGCGCTTTGGGGTGGACTGGTATCCCTGCAAAAACAACACTCGTGTTTTATGAACGAGCGCTGGAATTTTAATGGCGGCTGCTTCGCTGCACACATGTCATACAGCGGCACCAGGGGGTGTCCTCCCCTCTGTTCACACCACACGCCATGACTGCTGAAGGGCAGATCACACGTACTGCGTGTGACGCGTTATAGCCAAGAATTCGAAACAACGGCGCTTGAGCGCGAGGGCATCTGGAGAGTTAGTCCTTCCCACTAGTGACGCGTTCCACGAACAAAGCTACGCTTCAGGCGATCGGTTGCCTGTGATTGCCTTGTCGACTGCTAGAGATGGTCAGTGAAAACCTAATGCCTCGTGTATTTCTTTTTATTTGTCAAGATTTTCAAATGCTACAACACACGTGAGTCGAAACAAGGCCCCGGGAGTAGACAACATTCCATTAGAACTACTGACAGCCTTGGGAGAGCCACTCCTGACGAAACTCTACCATCTAGTGAGCAAGATGTATGAAATACCCTCAGACTTCAAGAAGAATATTCCAACCCCAAAGAAAGCAGGTGCTGACAGATGTGAAAATTACCGAACTATCAGTTAAATAGGTCACGGCTGCAAAATACTAACGCAAATTCTTTACAGACGAATGGAACAACTAGTAGAATTCGGCCTCGGGGAAGTTCAGTTTGGATTCCGACTTGTCTTAGAGAATAGTTTAAGGAGCCGGCCGAAGTGGCCGAGCGGTTCTAGGCGCTTCAGTCTGGAACTGCGCGACCGCTACGGTCGCAGGTTCGAGTCCTGCCTCGGGCATGCATGTGTGTGGTGTCCTTAGGTTAGTTAGGTTTAAGTAGTTCTACGCTCTAGGGGACTGATGACCTAAGATGTTAAGTCCTATAGTGCTCAGAGCCATTTGAACTATTTTTAATAGATTAAGGAAAGGCAAGCCTACGTTTCCACCATTTGTAGACTTAGAGAAAGCTTTTGACAATGTTGATTGGAATAGTCTCTTTCATATTCTTAATCTGGCAGGGGTAATTTTTTTTTTTTTTTTTTTTTTTGGTCATCAGTCTACTGACAGGTTTGATGCGGCCCGCCACGAATTCCTTTCCTGTGCTAACCTCTTCATCTCAGAGTAGCACTTGCAACCTACGTCCTCAATTATTTTCTTGACGTATTCCAATCTCTGTCTTCCTCTACAGTTTTTGCCCTCTACAGCTCCCTCTAGTACCATGGAAGTCATTCCCTCATGTCTTAGCAGATGTCCTATCATCCTGTCCCTTCTCCTTATCAGTGTTTTCCACATATTCCTTTCCTCTCCGATTCTGCGTAGAACCTCCTCATTCCTTACCTTATCAGTCCACCTAATTTCCAACATCCGCCTATAGCACCACATCTCAAGTGCTCCGATTCTCTTCTGTTCCGGTTTTCCCACAGCCCATGTTTCACTACCATACAATGCTGCACTCCAGACGTAGGAGGGTTGCCCAGTAAATAATGCCCCATATTTTTTTTCTCCAGAAGTATTTATTCCACAACAATCAAATTTACATATGTGAAAGACTGATGTTTTGTCTACTTGCTTTATTTTTCCACATAATCTCCTTCAAGTTCGACGGCCTTTTTCCAGCGAGACACAAGAGCGTGGATTCCCTGCCGGTAAAAATCTGTACTCTGCCTACGGAGCCAGGTTGTCACTTCGTGAATCACTTCTTCGTCATCGGCAAAACGTCTTCCACGAATGAAATTCGTCATTGGCCCAAACAAGTGAAAGTCTGAAGGAGCCAAATCGGGGCTGTAGGGTGGATGGGGTAACACTATCCAACCCAGTTTCGCGATGTGTTCACAAGTCCTCAAACTTGTGTGAGGACGAGCCTTATCATGCACACACTTTTGAGTATCCAAGCTGATTGATAATCACATCCACACTTCCTTTGCTTACTGACAACTCCAGTGCCAATTGTCGAGTCGTAATGCGTCGATCCCGTCGAATGAGAACATCAGCCCGCTGCAACATGTCAGGCGTGACAGCCGTGGGAGGCCTTCCCGACCGCGGCAAATCTCGGAGCTCCGCAGCACCGCCCTCTGATGCTTTCACCCTCTGTGCCCAGCGACCAACAGTACTCCTATCGACTGCAGATGTTCCGTAGACTTTGCACAAGCGTTTATGAGTATTGCCCACGGTTTCTTCCTCTGCTACGAGAAATTCAATCACTGCACGTTGTTTATGACGGATGTCACCTGCAGACGCCATTTTAGAACATTCCTACACCACCGCTCTCTGTCGGAGGAAATTGAAACTTTGCGTACACACGCGGGAAACTTCAAATAACTCGCACCTAAAGTGTCACATTTCTAATATTTTTTATTTCGGAGAAAAAAAATATGGGGCATTATTTACTGGGCAACCCTCGTACATCCTCAGAAATTTCTTCCACAAATTAAGGCTGGTATTTGATATTAGTAGATTTCTCTTGGCCAGAAATGCCTTTTTTCACAACCGATACAAAAGAGTTACATGTTTGCGCCTGTTACTGTCCTTCAAAGTAGTCACCAGCGTTGTGTATAACCCGTTGCCAGCGACGTGGAAGGCGTAGTATACCGTTAGGAGAGCCTGTGCTGTTGTTGGTAACATGCTCCCAATTGTCTTCAACAGATTGGGTATGGGTTAGGAACACGGTGTGGATTCCTCGTGGAGGGGGGATGGGTTGTGTCAGGTTCTCGATCCTAACCTCACCTGCAAGTCACACATGAAAAATAAATCGGTAGTACGGCAGATATAAGAATATGATGAAAAACATCTGGTGTCCGTTATAAAGGAAGATCTTGATCTCCCTAAGGATGCGTTTAGAAGGCTGTCCTCACAGCCGTGCGTGGGTAACTCAAGACGGTAAAGCACTTGTCCACGAAGGCAAAGGTCCCGAGTTCAAGCCTCCGGAAGTTTGGTATCAGTGCACAGTCCGCTGTAGAGTGAAACTATCAACCTGAAAATAAAATAAGCACTTTCGCATCTTGTTGTTGTTGTTGTTGTGGTCTTTAGTCCAGACACTGGTTTGATCCAGCTCTCCATGCTACTCTATCCTGTGCAAGCTTCTTCATCTCCCAGTGCCTACTGCACTAAATTGGTGATCCCTTGATGCCTCAGAACATGTCCTACCAACCGATCCCTTCTTCTAGTCATGTTGTGCCACAAACTTCTCTTCTCCCCAATCCTATTCAATACCTCCTCATGTGATCTACCCATCTAATCTTCAGCATTCTTCTGTAGCACCACATTTCGAAAGCTTCTATTCTCTTCTTGTCCAAACTATTTATCGTCCATGTTTCACTTCCATACATGGCTACACTCCATACAAATACTTTCAGAAACGATTTCCTGACACATCTATACTCGATGTTAACAAATTTGTCTTCTTCAGAATCGCTTTCCTTGCCATTGCCAGTCTACATTTCATATCCTCTCTACTTCGACCATCATCAGTTATTTTGCTCCCCAAATAGCAAAACTCCTTTACTACTTTAAGTGTCTCATTTCTTAATCTAATTCCCTCACCTGACTTAATTCAACTACATGCCATTAGCCTGGTTTGTTTTCGTTGATGTCCATCTTATATCCTCCTTTCAAGACATTGCCCATTCCGTTCAACTGCTCTTCCAGGTCCTTTGCTGTCTCTGACAGAATTACAATGTCATCGGCTAACCTCAAAGTTGTGCTCGTTATCGAACGCAATTAATGCGTTTGAGCAGAGCATTAAAAGACAAACTGCGGCAATACAGCAAGAGGCACGATAAAGAGATTTTGCAGCACGACAATGTTCGACCCACGTTGCAGAAGCGCTCAAAACGTACTTGGAAACGTTAAAATGGGACGTCCTACCCCACCCGCCGTATTCTCCAGACATCACTCCCTCTGACTAACACCTGTTTAGATCGATGGCGCATGGCCTGGCTGACCAACACCTCTGATTTCATGAAGATGTCACAAATTGGATCGATTTGTGAATCGCTTCAAATGATGAACAATTTTTTCGGCGCGGGATACGTACACTGCCCCAAAGATGGGAGAAAGTAGTGGCCTGCGATGGAAAATACTTCGAATGATACATGTGTAACCAATTTGTTTCATTAAAGCCTCAAATGTCTGGAGAGGTCGCACACCTTGTTATTTCTCCCCCTTTGCAATTCTGACCTTTCATCAACTACTTAGAGCGGACACTTGTCTAACAATAAAAAAATACGCAAACTTCCTAGCACCGAGACTCGAATTCGGCACCTCTGCTTTCCCCGGGAGGACTCTACCGACTGAGCCACCCAAGCACGACTCACGATCCGTTCTCACGGCCGTGCGTGGGTAACTCAAGACGGTAGAGCACGTGTCCACGAAGGCAAAGGTCCCGAGTTCGAGCCTCAGGATGTTTCGTATCAGTGCACACTCCGCTGTAGAGTGAAAATATCAACCTGAAAATAAAATAAGCACTTTCGCATCTTAGAAAATAATTTTCAGTCGGACCGGATGGACATCACCTTGTATAGGAGAACGGCCATACGGATTCGTTCCTGGCGTGGTGTGCTACGCAAAAAGTGTCATCCAAAACAACCAATCGCCGACACTGCCGCCGAGCAGCGGCCAATAGGCGCGAGCGCTGTGGATGATGTACGCTTTACGCAGGAGTACAGGACAGCGGAGTGGAGTAATGCAATGCAGGGTAGGGGTCCAGTGCGGCGAGATGCCACACTGCAGGTAATTGCGGACGATCGGAACATAGACTTAGCGCGTGGGAATGGCTTCGCTGCTGAATTATTCATAGCACGCTCCACAGATGCCTGTACGCGAACTGCGGATTACTTCGGGTGATATGTGGACCGGCGTAGCTGGTACGGATAGCGGTAAATACGGGCAGAGGGTTATCTCGCAGTAACCGTCTGCTCTGTTTGGCAATTACCTTCAGGGGCTTGATTTCCGGCGTGCAGTCAACTTTATAAAAAATGCTCTTTGTAGCGGTCTCCCAGTAATTGAATCCGCCAAAGCTTGCTAAATCGACGAAGGCAACACAAATGCATTTATGTGGGTCTCTCTCTCTCTCTGCCTGTGTGTGTGTGTGTGTGTGTGTGTGTGTGTGTGTGTGCGTGCAGATTCACAGCACGGGTTCCCAACCTTGCACATAACCTACTGGCCATTAAAATTGCTACACCACGAAGATGACGTACTACAGACGCGAAATTTAACCCACAGGAAGAAGATGCTGTGATATGCAAATGATTAGCTTTTCGTCCGCAGCTCGTAGTCGTGCGGTAGCGTTCTCGCTTCCCACGCCCGGGTTCCCGGGTTCGATCCCTGGCGGGGTCAGGGATTTTCTCTGCCTCGTGGTGACTGGGTGTTGTGCGATATCCTTAGGTTAGTTAGGTTTAAGTAGTTCTAAGTTCGTGGGGACTGATGACCATAGATGTTAAGTCCCATAGTGCTCAGAGCCATTTGAACCATTTGATTAGCTTTTCAGAGAATTCACACAAGTTTGGCGCCGGTGGCGACACCTACAACGTGCTGACATGAGGAAAGTTTCCAACCGATTTCTCATACACAAACAGCAGTTGACCGGCATTGCCTTGTGAAACGTTGTTGTGATGCCTCGTGTAAGGAGGGGAAATGCGTACCATCACGTTTCCGACTTTGATAAAGGTCGGATTGTAGACCATCGCGATTGCGATTTATCGTATCGCGACACTGCTGCTCGCGTTGGTCGAGATCCAATGACTGTTAGCAGAATATGGAATCGGTGGGTTCAGGAGGGTAATACGGAACGCCGTGCTGGATCCCAACGGCCTCGTATCACTAGCAGTCGGAGATGACAGGCATCTTATCCGCATGGCTGTAACGGGTCGTGCAGCCACGTCTCGATCCCTGAGTCAACAGATGGGGACGATGCAAGACAACAGCCATCTACAAGAACAGTTCGACGACGTTTGTAGCAGCGTGGACTGTAAGCTCGGAGACCGTGGCTGCGGTTCCCCTGACGCTGCATCACAGACAGGAGTGCCTGCGATGGTGTACTCAACGACGAACCTGGGTGCACGAATGGCAAAACGTCATTTTTCGGATGAATCCAGGTTTGGCGACATCGCGGTGAACGCACATTGGAAGCGTGTATTCGTCATCAGCATACTGGCGTATCACCCGCCGTGATGGTATGGGGTGCAATTGGTGACACGTCTCGGTCACCTCTTCTTCACATTGACGGCCCTTTGAACAGTGGACGTTACATTTCAGATGTGATACGACCCGTGGCTCTACCATTCATTCGCTCCCTGCGAAACCCTACATTTCAGCAGGATAATGCACGACCGGATGTTGCAGGTCCTGTACGGGCCTTTCTGGATACAGAAAATGTTCGACTGCTGCCCTGGCCAGCACATTCTCCAGATCTCTCTCACTAATTGAAAACGTCTGGTCAATGGTGGCCGAGCAACTGGCACGTCACAATACACCAGTCACTACTCTTTATGAACTGTGGTATCGTGTTGAAGCTGCATGGGCATGTTTGACTCAATGCCCAGGCGTATCAAGGCAGTTATTAGGGCCAGAGGTGGTTGTTCTTGGTACTGATTTCTCAGGATCTATGCACCCAAATTGCGTGTAAATGTAATCACATGTCAGTTCTAATATAATATATTTGTCCAACGAATACCCGTTTATCATCTGCATTTGTTCTTGGTGCAGCAATTTTAATGGCCAGTAGTGTATTATCTGTGAAACTCTCTCCCTCATGCAGTGATAATACAAATCTTATGGATGTCCTCCATCAAGCAGAACATTAGATGAGGACGGGCAATAGTAGTGAAGATTGTCTCTCTAGTAGGCATGATGCACCTTTTACATGTTGTGCCAATAAACCGAAGCCTCTGGTTCCCCATCCTACTACAGTGTCCATGTGATGGTTCCAACTTGAACTGTTCAACAATATGCTTATTCACATTAGAACTGAAACAAAAACAATAAGAAACCTCAATCACTATTAAATACTCGAGGATCACTCCAATATTCCGAACGTCGTAGGAGTGATAAAACATGAAGAACTGCATTACAACGGGGAATAACACATTTAAAAGTTAAACGCTACTGTCGGGGACAAATTCTAAGTCAACTTGGCGAATGATATCGCAAAAAAGGGTGAAAGAAGGGATGCCACATTCACAGCGAAGAAGAGGAGGGGGAGGAGAAGGAAGAAGAAGCGAGCTCCCTTTTTTCCCATCTAATTACTTGGTACATAAATTTTTATACGCGCCAATAAATCTTGCTTTCCCGTCCTCCAGCGAGGAATTGCTGCCGGTAAACGTGAGCGTCCACCGCTCCTGATTAAAAAAGGACATCGCCAGGGGTGCTCGGCCTTGTCGCAGAGGTAATATAGACCCTGTCTTATGAATATAAGATTACCTTTAATTAAAAAATAAAAAAGCTAGTTAACCGTAACTGCGTTTGTGTACAAATTCGTCGCACTGTAGTTAACTGATGCAAAAATAATTGGTCGAATAGTAGCACATCAGCTTCTTTTTATCATTTAATTCTTTCCTTCTCAGACAACGAAAAACGGCAGTAAAGGCTATCAGATTTGTGGAGAATATTACCAAAGCAACTAAAAATAGAGTAGTGCATTGTAATACATATGACGACCTTGCTCCAGTGGATACACCGGTTCCCGTTAGATCACCGAAGTTAAGCGCTGCCGGGTGTGGCCGACACGTGGATGGGTGACCATCCAGACCGCCATGCCCTGTTGCCATTTTCGGGGTGCACTCAGCCTCGTGATGCGAATTGAGTAGCTACTCGACCGAATAGTAGCGGCTCCGGTCAAAGAAAACTATCTTAACGACTGTGAGAGCGGTGTGCTGGCCACACGCCCCTCCTATCCGCATCCTCAACTGAGGATGACACGGCGGTCGGATGGTCCCGATGGGCCACTTGCGGGCTGAAAACGGAGTGCTTTTTATTGTAATGCATATTACAGTGTGTCCAGGTTAAACATATAAAATGCAATAATTTGAAACGTAATTCAGATACGTATTGAGAGTTTGCTTCTACAAGCATGGTAACTCAAAATGTTTTCGGTATTTGATCGCGGTAGTTGGTGCAGGGTACACAGTTGACGTAAAAGAGCGTCAGTGGCCACTGGATTCAACAGCAGAAGATCTGTGTGCTTTCTGTAGCTGACTAAAGCTTGTTACCCTGGTACTTCGTCGTTTTCGGCGTATGGACTGCGACCAACTCGCGATGTTCCCTCTTACCCAACAATCAAGAAATGGGACAAGCGGCTTCGGGAAACTGAAAGTTCGCGTTCGATGTCGGACCACCATGCCAAGCACGCAGTTCCAGAGGCTACTGGTGAATTAATCCGTACCTCCTTCCATCAGTCCCACAAACAAGTAGGCGGTTCCTGAACTTAAAATCTTCTGGGTTGTTAGGCCGCGTCATGTTTCTTTCTAAAATGTTCGACGTTTCGACCCCTCTGCTGGGATCTTCCTCAGGATCTTTTGGTGTCCACTACTGCTAGGACACTGTCAGAGACGAGTGTCGCGTCCATTTATAAAGGGGGAGTTTTCTCTCGTTCGTGCTGGAGAAGTGATAGTTAAAATTCATATGGCTACCATTGGTTGGCCATAGCCATAGGCGAATGCAGAAGAAGGGGCGTTGGTAACTCATCTCCTGTGGATACCACTGGCGGTCATCGTCATTGGATAGAAACGCACTATTCTACATTTATGCAGGCGTCTATCAAGTGTCATGTGGCTGCGGCAAAGTGTATATCGGCGAAACGGGAAGAACTGTTAAAGAACGCATTCAGGAACACGAACGGCTCATGCGGCTAAAACAAAGTGCAAAATCGGCAATAGCGGAACATCACGAGAACTGTGGCTCTGACATCGATTTTAATAACGAACGAGTACTGGGTAAAGAAACAAACATTTATAGAAGAAAGGTAAGAGAAGCGGTTGAAATTTCTAAGAATGCATCTAATTTCTATAGAGGGGACGGCTATAGGCTTCCGGCATCGTGGCTCCCCGCCATCAAGAAAGTGAATACGCGGTCGCGGTGTAAACAACGTGCTGCAAGTCACCTCGGCGGACAAAATAATATTTTGGGTAAACGTTCCCCCTCTCTTGCTCTGTAAAAAAAAAAAAAAAGGCTCTGAGCACTATGGGACTTAACTGCTGAGGTCACCAGTACCCTAGAACTTAGAACTACTTAAACCTAACTAACCTAAGGACATCACACACATCCATGCCCGAGGCAGGATTCGAGCCTGCTACCGTAGCGGTCGCGCGGTCCCAGACTATAGCGCCTAGAACCGCTCGGCCACACCTGCCGGCTTGCTCTGTCCGTTTCGAATCTACAAAATGATGACGACCAACCAATAGCGGTAGCAGGAATTTCAACCAATAACCCATCTCCAGCGTAAGTGTGGAATAGTGCCTTTCTATCTAATGACGATGACCGCCAACGCCCCTTCTTCCGCATTAGCCTACGACTATGGCCCACCAATGGTAGCCATATGAATTTTAACCAACACTATCACTTTTCCAGCACGAACGAGAGAAAACTCCCCCTTTATAAGTGGACGCGATACTCGTCTCTGACAGTGTTCTAGCAGTAGTGGACACCAAAAGATCCTGAGGAAGATCCCAGCAGAGGGGCCGAAACGTCGAACATTTTAGAAGAAACATGACACGGCCTAACAACCCAGAAGATTTTAACTTCAGTGACAACGGCCCAAAAACGTGCAGACTTACATAAGTAGGCAGTTAGTTACCTCACTCGACAGTATACGGTGTCGTTCATAAAAGATTGCGCCTACGAGTGTACTTAAAACTGCAGCTTCGCCACTAAATCAAGCACCTGAGCGCAGGCTGTCACGGAAGGCATTCGCGGAGACAATTCTGGCAATAACTGGATGAAAACGAGACACTCCTCGATTTTTGCTGTTTCTCCGACGATGATACATTTCCACACTTCTGACACAGTAAACACGCACAGCTGTCCGCACTGGGGAACCGAATCCCCTCACGTAGTGACAGAGTGCGAAAGTGATTCTCCGAAAGTTAATGTGTGGCGTGCGTCATTGAAGGACAGGACTGTAGACCCACTCTTCTTTGCGGAGCTTACGGTTAACGTAGCAACGTCTCGCGGCTGCATACTGTTCCACAACTTCCTCGTGACGTCATCTTTCTACAAGATGGCGCACCATGCCATGTTGCGGACACAGTGAGGGATTTCTTGGATCGTGAGTTCCCAGATCGCTGGTTTTGGAAAGTAGTCCATCGACTGCTTGGTCTCCTAGAAACTCAAGACATAACGCCACTTCTTTTGTGTGGGCTTTACAAAGAATCAAGTGTATACCAGATCTGCGCCATTCGTGCAGCTATCGTAAATGTTGATGCCTGTGGTGCTGCGAAACGCTTGGAGGGAAATGGAATACAAACCCCATGTCTGTCGCACCACTAATATCACGCATAACGAAGTGTATTAGCACGTAAAAAATGTTGCGGTACTTCTAGAACCATACCGTCAATAAATATGTCAATTACTTTTCAAGTTATTACATTTTGATTATCATATGTTTAACCTGAATACCCTGTATTTGTTTCAATATCTACATCCACATCTACATTAATACTCGGCAAGCCACCCAACGGTGTGTGGCGGAGGGCACTTTACGTGCCACTGTCATTACCTCCATTTCCTGTTCCAGTCGCGTGTGGTTCGCGGGAAGAACGACTGCCGGAAAACCTCCGTGCGCGCTCGAATCTCTCTAATTTTACATTCGTCATCTCCTCGGGAGGTATAAGTAGGGGGAAGCAATATATTCGATACCTCATCCAGAAACGCACCCTCTCGAAACCTGGACAGCAAGCTACATACACCACGATGCAGAGCGCCTCTCTTGCAGAGTCTGCCACTTGAGTTTGCTAAACATCTCCGTAATGCTATCATGCTTACGAAATAACACTGTGACGAAAGGCGCCACTCTTCTTTGGATCTTCTCTATCTCCTCTGTCAACCCGGCCTGGTACGGATCCCACAGTGATGAGCAATACTCAAGTATAGGTCGAACGAGTGTTTTGTAAGCCACCTCCTTTGTTGATGGACTACATTTTCTAAGGACTCCCCCCAATGAATCTCAACCTGGCACCCGCCTTACCAACAATTAATTTTATATGATAATTCCACTTCAAATCGTTCAGTACGCATACTCCCAGATATTTTACAGAAGTAACTGCTACCAGTGTTTGTTCCGCTATTATATAATCATACAATAAAGGATCCTTCTTTCTATGTATTTGCAATACATTACATTTGTCTATGTTAAGGGTCAGTTGCCACTCCCTGCACCAAGTGCCTATCCGCTGCAGATCTTCCTGCATTTCGCTGCAATTTCCTAATGCTGCAACTTCTCTGTATACTGCAGAATCATCCGCGAAAAGCCGCATGGAACATCCGTCACTATCTACGAGGGTTGGAACTTTAATAGTGGCAACTATTTATTTACAGCTCATACAAATAGATACTTGTTTCAAAGTTTTAATGACCTTCAGAGTAGTCACCAGCATTGTGTATAACCCGTTGCCAGCGATTTGGAAGTCGTAGGATACTCTTAGCAGTGCCAGGTTTGTTGACAGATCGAGCGGCGTGGTCTAGGTTGGTTGGTTGTTTGGGGAAGGAGACCAGACAGCGTGGTCATCGGTCTCATCGGATTAGGGAAGGATGGGGAAGGAAGTCGGCCGTGCCCTTTCAGAGGAACCATCCCGGCATTTGCCTGGAGTGATTTAGGGAAATCACGGAAAACCTAAATCAGGATGGCCGGACCCGGGATTGAACCGTCGTCCTCCCGAATGCGAGTCCAGTGTCTAACCACTGCGCCACCTCGCTCGGTGGCGCGGTCTATTGCCGGACGAATTCGTAGCAGTTCTGAAGCGAGTGCCGTGAAGTGTTTCCTTCAGTTTAGAAATCGAGTTGAACTCACGAGGCCCTAAGTCAGGGGAGTGCTTAGCAGCCCCATCAGCCAAACAAATCAGTAACTGCTTGCACTGTACGTGCTTGAGTAATGTCCTGCAAAATGATGGTGAGGTCCTGCAGAAAGTGCAATCACTTCTGTCTCTATGCTGCTCATTTTTGGAACACAACCTACGACCAGCTTAGAGACAGAAGTGATGACACTTTCTGCGGGATCTGACCATCATTTTGCAGGACAATGCTCAAGCATGTACAGTGCAAGCTGTTACTGATTTGTTTGACTCATGGGGCTACTAAGTGCTATCCACCTACTGCACTCCCCTGACTTAAGCCCTCGTGAGTACGACTCGATTTGTAAACTGAAGGAAACGCTGCACGGCATCATTCTCTTCAGAACTACTACAAATTCGTCGGGCAATAGACTGCGCCGCTCGAACTGTCAACACTACTGGCACTGCTAAGAGTGTCCTACGACTTCCACATCGCTGGCAACGGGTTATACACTATGCTGGTGACTGCTTTGAAGGTCAGCAAAACTTGGAAACACGTATCTATATTGTACGAGCTGTAAATAAATAATTGCCACTATTAAAGTTCCAACCCCCGTATGTCCATAACCAAGTTGAACGTCTGAGTCCTATTCCGATATATTCATTGCACACAATCGTGTTATGTACGTATTGCATTTTTAACATCTGTTGACTTTAAGTGAAGTAATGTAAACCATGATTTTAAACATGAAGATACTCACAATAATGTCCTTTCACGTCAGTAGGACCGGTACACACTGACAAAAAGAACTCAGAAGTATAGCAGTTCAATGCGCGCAAAAATCCTAAACTATCAGAGCCAAGAGGTACATAGAGGTGCATGAATTCAACTCCATGATGTTCTAAAAATCTAGAAAGTGGACAGGACTTTCAAGTCTCGTCAGACAGGAAAGGGTTAAGATATCTGACAGAAACTAGACGGCAGTTATAAGAATCGAGGGACATGAAATGAGAGCAATGTTTGAGAAGGGAGGCAGACAGGGTTGTAGCTTATCCCCGGTGTTATTCAACCTGTACATTGAACAAGTAGTAAAGGAAACCAATCAAAATTTGAAGTACAAATTAAAATCCTGTGAGAAGAAGTAAAAACCTTGAGATTTGCCGATGATATTGTAATTCTGACAGAGACAGCAAAGGACTTGCAAGAACAGTTGTGACAGTTTTGAAAGGATGCTATAAGATGAACGTCAACAAAAGGAAAACGACGATAATGGAATTTAGTCGGATTAAATCAAGTGATGCTTAGGGAATTAGATTACGAAATGGGACACTTAAAGTAGTAGATGAGTTTTGCTATTTGGGTAGCAAAATAACTGGTGATCGCCGAAGTAGAGAACATAAAATGTAGACTGCAATGGCAAGGAAAGGGCTTCTGAAGACGAGAAATTTGCTAACATCGAGAGTAGATTTGTCAGGAAGTCTTTTCCGAAAGTATCTGTATGGCGTATAGCAATGTACGGAATTGAAACATGGACGATAAGTAGCTTAGACAAAAAGAGAAGCTTCCGAAATATGGTGCTACATACGAATGCCGAAGATTCGATAGATAGATCACGTAACTAATGAGGTGGTAGTGAATAGAATTGGAGAGAAGAAAAATTTGAGGCACAACTTGACTAGAAGAAGGGATCGGCTGGTAGGACACGTTCTGAGGCATCAACGGATCACGAATACCGTAGTTTCGGAGGGAAGCGCGGAGGGCAAAAATAGTAGAGGGAGACCAAAGCATGAATACACTACACAGATTCAGAAGGATGTTGGTTGAAGTAGTTACTGGGATGAAGAAGCTTGCACAGGATAGTGTAGCATGGAGAGCTGCATCAAACTTGTCTTTGGGGGCGAAGACCACAACAACAAACAATATCTTTGGCCAAAAGTGGACTAACAACTTGATTGGTGGAGACAGGCGCACGACCCAGTATACGAATGTGTCTATCAGTGATCTTCTTTCGCTGACTCTACTATGGATGTTTTTATATGTAGGTTCAGTCGACACTCAAAGGGGAATCCCTACAAGAAAGACGACGTTGTTTTCTGGGGTTACTCACCATACTCACCACTTAGACAAAAAAAATGGCTCTGAGCACTATGGGACTTAACATCTGGGGTCATCAGTCCCCTAGAACTTAGAACCTAACTAACATAAGGACATCACACACATCCACCCCCGAGGCAGGATTCGAACCTGCGACCGTAGCGCCCGCTCGGTTCCAGACTGAAGCACCAAGAACCGCTTGCCCACACAGGCCGGCGCCACTTATACATAAAGTATTGATTGCACAAAAGAGAGCAGTGAGAATAATTAGTGGTGTTCACCCGAGAACGTCATGTAGGCACCTTTTCACAAGGGGTTAGGTATTTTAACTGCACCATCAGAGTACATATATTCGCTCATGAAATTCGTTACAAATAACCCATCTCAATTCGCGAAGAACAGTGATATTCATACGTACAACACTAGAAGGAAAAATGACCTTTCCTATCCGTTATTGAAGCTGTCAGTTGCTCAAAAAGTAGTACATTGTCCAGCAACAAAAATCTTTGATCATTTGCCCACAGCATAAAGTGTCTGGCAGGTAGCAGATCAAGTTTTAAATCTTTTGGACAACTCCTTCTACTCCATGGACAAGTTTCTGTCTCAGAAATGGTAAAAAAAAAGTACCTCTACTTTTTGTTGCATCTGAAGAACTAAAAATTTCAGTACTATTAATATTAGCACTATTCAGCGTGTATATATATCTTGTAATCTGACTTATTCCACATCATATCGATAAAATAATCGGGAAAATGATCAAGGGAACATAACTAAAACTAAAAAGGTTTTAGCGAAATACTAGAGACAAAGTTTAGAGAATCGGCATTTGCGAGAGACTGACAAAAGTTTCTACTGCCACAAGCTACATTTCGCGTTAGGACCGGGAAGACACGACAAATTAGGGCTCTTACGGAGCCATCCATCAATCGTTTTCCCCACGCTCTGTTTGAAATTGGAACAGGAAAGGGTTAACAATGGTACGAGATACCTCCGCCATGCAACGTACGGTAGCTTGCGGTGTCCGTACGTAGATGCAGATACACTACTGGTCATTAAAATAGCAACACCAAGATGATAAACTTGTATTCATTGGACAAATATATTACGCTAGAACTGACATGTGATTACATTTTCACGCAATTTGGGTGCATAGATCCTGAGAAATCAGAACCCAGAACAACCAACTCTGGACGTAATAATGGCCTTGATACGCCTGAGCATTGAGTCAAACAGAGCTTGGATGGCGTGTACAGATACAGCTGCCCATGCAGCTTCAACACGATACCACAGTTCATCAAGAGCAGTGACTGCCGAATTGTGACGAGCTAGTTGCTCGGCCACCATTGACCAGACGTTTTCAATTGGTGAGAGATCTGGAGAATGTGCTGGCCAGGGCAGCAGTAGAACATTTTCTGTATCCAGAAAGGCACGTACTGGACCTGCAACATGCGGTCGTGCATTATCCTGCAGAAATGTAGGGTTTCGCGGGGACCGAATGAAGGGTAGAGCCACGGGTCGTAACATATCTGAAATGTAACGTCCACTGTTCAAAGTGCCGTCAATGCGAACAAGAGGTGACCGAGACGTGTAACCAATGGCACCCCATACCATCACGCCGGGTGATACGCCAGTATGGCGATGACGAATACACGCTTCCAATGTGCGTTCACCGCGATGTCACCAAACACGGATGCAACCATCATGATGCTGTAAACAGAACCTGGATTCATACGAAAAAATGACGTTTTGCCATTCGGGCACCCAGGTACGTCGTTGAGTACACCATCGCAGGCGCTCCTGCCTGTGATGCAGCGTCAAGGGTAACTGCAGCCACGATCTCCGAGCTGATAGTCCATTCTGCTGCAAACGTCGTCGAACTGTTCGTGCAGATGGTTGCTGTCTTGCAAACGTCCCCACCTGTTGACTCAAGGATCGAGACGTGGCTGCACGATCCGTTACAGCCATGCGGATAAGATGCCTGTCATCTCGACTGCTAGTGATACGAGGCCGTTGGGATCCAGCACGGCGTTCCGTATTACCCTCCTGAACCCACCGATTCCATATTCTGCTAACAGTCATTGGATCTCGACCAAGACGAGCAGCAATGTCGCATTACCATAAACCGCAATCGCGATAGGCTACAATCCGACCTTTATCAAAGTCGGAAACGTGATGGTACGCTTTTCTCCTCCTTACACGAGGCATCACAACAACGTTTCACCAGGCAACGCCGATCAGCTGAGAAATCGGTTGGAAACTTTCTTCATGTCAGCACGTTGTAGGTGTCGCCACCGGCGCCAAACTTGTGTGAATTCTCTGAAAAGCTAATCATTTTCATATCAAAGCATCTTCTTCCTGTGTAATCTTCGTGGTGTAGCAATTTTAATGGCCGGTAGTGTAGTACGGTACAGTAATGAGAAGCAGACTAAGGACTTCGGAAAAGGAACTGTCGACAATGCCACACTGTTCGACTTTATGATGCTGAAGAAGTTCTTCAGGACCTTTGTTACATCTAACCACGCACGGACGGGTCGACGTCGTATTACGCACAGCTGGAAACGTGGCGCCAGAAGTGACCGATTACACAGCAAAGGCGGACGGACCGTGAAGTCGCACAGTCGTGTTGCGCGAGGCCGGCCTCGCACGCAGAGGAAATTTTCTCCAAGTCGCAGCAGTATCTGCTCTCGAATAGATTATACGGCTTCCTCGGCGGGAGCAAACTTTTTCCCTCACAACGGGCTCTTCCGGAGTGCAAATAAAACGAAATCGAATGGGGGGCGCGGACGCTGCTGCAGCGGGGAGAGATTCTAAAGATTGCCATCACCGCTGGGTCGCGAGTGGCCGCCGCCTGCTCCACCGCCAATGTCACAGCCCACGATCTCTGCTTCCTCAGCAACCGTGCAAGCGGCGCCAGCTTATTTCACTTGCCAAGGTGACGCTCTTCAGGACCTCTCACATCTAACCGCATATTTTTATGCGACTGCTAGACGGTCAATAACTTTGACAGTATCTACATCTACATCCATACTCCGCAAGCCACCTGACGGTGTGTGGCGCAGGGTACCTTGAGTACCTCTATCGGTTATCCCTTCTATTCTAGTCTCGTATTGTTCGTGGAAAGAAGGATTGTCGGTATGCTTCTGTGTGGGCTCTAAGCTCTCTGATTTAATCCTCATGGTCTCTTCGCGAGATATACGTGGGTGGGAGCAATACACTGCTTGACTCTTCGGTGAAGGTATGTTCTCGAAACTCCAACAAAGGCCCGTACCGAGCTACTGAGCGTCTCTCCTGCAGAGTCTTCCACTGGAGTTTATCTATCATCTCCGTAACGCTTTCGCGATTACTAAATGATCCTGTAACGAAGTGCGCTGCTTTCCGTTGGATCTTCTCTATCTCTTCTATCAACCCTATCTGGTACGGATCCTACGCTGCTGAGCAGTATTCAAGCAGTGCGCGAACAAACATACTGTAACCTACTTCCTTTGTTTCCGGATTGCATTTCCTTAGGACTCTTCCCATGAATCTCAGTCCGGCATCTCCTTTACCGATGATCAACTTTATATGATCATCCCATTTTAAAACACTCCTAATGCCTACTCCCAGATAATTTATGGAATTAACTGCTTCCAGTTGCTGACCTGCTATATTGTAGCTAAATGATAAAGGATCTTTTATTCTATGTATTCGCAGCACATTACACTTGTCTACATTGAGATTCAATTGCCATTCCCTGCACCATGCGTCAATTCGTTGCAGATCCTCATGCATTTCAGTACAATTTTACATTGTTACCACAGCATCATCCGCAAAAAGCCTCAGTGAACTTCCGATGTTATCCACAAGGTCATTTATGTATATTGTGAATAGCAACGGTTCTACGACACCCTCCTGCGGCACACCTGAAATCACTCTTACTTCGGAAGACTTCTCTCCATTGAGAATGACATGCTGCGTTCTGTTATCTAGAAACTCTTCAATCCAGTCACACAATTGGTATGATAGTCTATATGCTCTTACTTTGATCATTAAACGACTGGCGGAACTGTATCGAACGCCTTGCGGAAGTCAAGAAACACGGCATCTACCTGGAATCCCGTGTCTATGGCCCTCCGAGTCTCGTGAACGAAGATGAGTTTCATACGATACTCTTTTTCGAAACCCATGCTGATTCCTACAGACTAGATTTCTAGTCTCCCGAATAGACATTATACTGTAACATAATACGTGTTCCAAAATTCTACAACTGATCGACGTTAGAGATATAGGTCTATAGTTCTGCACATCTGTTCGACGTCCCATCTTGAAAACGGGGATGACCTGTGCCCTTTTCCAATCCTTTGGAACGCTACGCTCTTCTAGAGACCTACGGTACACCGCTCCCGGATGCGCAGTAATAATGGACGTGTAGGTGTGAGATTGAAAGGTTGCGCAATAATATTGAGAACATCGAAAACTTTCGAAGTACGAGGGTTGGAACTTAAATAGTGGCAACTATTTATTCACAACCGATACAAAAAAGCTGCGACATTGTCGCGTATGTGAACAGTGATCCAATACTGTCAAATGTTTTTTATTCCAGTCTTTGATCACAATATCAATTCTTTTGTCGATGACCAGTTTCTGTCAGTAACGACCATCCTCATACCTTTCCTACACCATGTCCTAAAGTGATGCGGCCGTAATGGCATCGTCAAAACACATAAACGTACTCAGCACAGCATCGTCACTTAGATCTAGTAGCCAGTTGCAAAAATGACTGTGTGGACGATGTGGCCTATTCTACACCTTATTTTAGACCTATGTGACGATGCTGTGCTGAATACATTTGCATGTTCTGTCGATGCCATTATGGCCTTCTCACTTTAGGACATGGTGTAGGAAAGATCTGATGATGGTCATTACTAACTAAAACCGGTCACTGTCAAAAGAATTGATACTGTGATCAAAGACTGGAATAAAAAACATCTGACAAAAGAGTTACATGTTTGCACCTGTTACTGTTCTTCAAAGTAGTCACCAGCGTTGTGGTAGAGCTCGTTGCCAGCGATGTGAAAGGCGTACTATACCGTTAGCAGAGCCTGTTCTGTTGATGGTGCGAATGGAGCAGTGTAAAGTTATGGTGATTCTCGTGCACAGCAGTGATGGTGTTATCCTAACGCATTACGTTCCTCCACGGCAGACCGTCAATGCACAGTGGTATTGTTCGTTTTTGGAGCTTCACCTGCGACTAGCTTTGCGAAAGAAGCGCCGACACTTTCTGAGCAACCCACCCATCATTTTGCACGACAATGCGAGGGCGCATACAGCGCAAGCTGTGGCTGCTCTGTTCGGTCGATTGGACTGGGAAGTACTGTACCATCCCCCGGACTTGAGTCCTTGTGACTCTGATTTGATTCCGAAGATGAAGGGACCAGTTCGTGGCGTTCGCTTCAGAACTGTTCCAGACATTAGACAGGCAGTAGACCGCTCCATTCGCACCTTCAACACAACAGGCTCTGCTGACGGTATACTACGCCTTCCATATCGCACGCAACGGGTTCTACACAACGCTGGTGACTACTTTGAAGGACAGTAACAGGTGCAAACATGTAACTCTTTTGTATCGGTTGTGAGTAAATAGTTGCCATCCTCGTATATTGCACTTTCCGCAAGTATTATGCCCTCTGTGGGCAGTACTGGCAATATCCTAGACAGTATCTCGCGTGCTGCACAGACCAAAGAGATGAGGTTGGGTTACGATGGGTTTGTTGTTGTTGTTGTGTGGCAAATGAGTCAAAACAAGACGAAAGGGCATTATTATTAGATCCGTCGAAATGTAGAGACCATTTCCGGCATTCTGGGATGTCAGACCAGATAAGTACAAAAACAGAGGTGTTAAGAATGGTGAATCTTTAGATTTGTTGCTCAGAAAATATAGAGAACATCCACGAATGAAGAGGTGTTTCAAAAATTTAAGTAATCCAAAGTTATAAATATATATTTATCTCTGTGTATACATTATTTACCCGAATATAATCCTTTAGTGCACGTATTATTGTATGACATGTTTCCATAACTACGTCTCATATACAGTAAGAGTAAGGCGAAACTGCAGTTTTTAATTTCAAGTCTTCGAAAGAATTGCCAGGAGGAAGGCATCGTGAGCGCTGACATAGTGCAACTGCGCTTCTCACGGTGGTATTCAATGATGGGAATACGCGCGTCCGAAGGAATTTATCTCCGTAGATTTTTTTGGGGGGGGGGGGGGGGTGCCTATGTATGGTAACGCCAATTTGAGGAGAGAATCATTTTAGTAATGTAACAAACGGACAAAAATTGATCATAATTTCTCTTTTTGTCATTCGACCTAATTTCTCTCAAAAATTTTCCGTGAATGATCATTGACGCTACCTGAATCAATTTTGATAACCCTTTTTTTCTGTCGGCAACGAAGTAGAGGAATTACCGCAGCAGCAGTGTCTTTATCGTCCAACATTAACAACGAGAATATTATAGAGCAGTCTACGGGGAACGTCGACAATACTGCACAATATTACTGACAGTCTAGGAACCGCTTCAATGGGTCGACATCGCAGTATGCATAGTGTATCACCAGTACATAATAGAATAACAATAATAATACTGCAATAGCAATCACTACTGTATGTACAGCACTAATCGTAACACAACAAAGACAGTAAAAATAACTCTTGCAGAACTTGTAAATTGACACATATCAGACGAGCCTTTGGCTTACAAGAGGAAGAAAAGGGGGGCGGGGGCGGGGGGGAAGAAAGGTACTCGTAGCGTTTCAGATGTGGTGCGATAAGAGGGTGTTGGAAATAAGATGGACTGATAAGGCGAGGAATGAGGAAGTTCTCCACAGAATCGGCGAGGAAGGAAATATGTGCAGAACAGTTGCCAGAAGAAATAGGATGATAGGACATGTGTTGATACACTGTTCAAAAGAATTGGGGGAACTCATGTGTCAACCTCCGGTATGTTAAATCTATTCTGATACAGGTGGTATCTACGGCCATACTGCATGACTTGAGACCTTCGCTTTCAATGTAGGCAACAACTGAAATCGTTTGCCACCCACTGGTTGTGTTAAGCATTACAGTGTGAGGTGACCCCTCAGAAGGAAGTGAGTACCGGTGTCTCAGTCCGTTTTAGCGAGGTCCAGAGATGGCAGTTGTCATTTGTAGACGTTGTACTCAACCAAGACCACGCAATGCCACATCTTAATGCACAGCAAGTTGCAAGGTCGGTCTGTTTGACCCAAAAAGGATGCCAGTGCCTCTCCTTATGACATCTATGGATTGTGGGCACGCTACAGGGAGGTAGGTGAGTACGCAAGACGAGCTGGAGAAGGCCGTCGACACATTACAGCCCCACGTGAAGACCGTGGCCATCTCTGGGCTTGCATGGAACGGATGACAGCCCATTCCAAGACGATCGTAGAAGAGCCGCTGTGTACGATCTGCCTGCAATGCACAGGTTAGGAGAAATGAGCGTGAGATCCAGACGTCCCGTTCGAGTACCCAACTGAAACGACATCGATTCGCAGCTGGCCTTCAGTTGTGCCATTACCATGTCAACTGGCAACTTCGTCGCTGGAGAAACGTGTTCTTCACAGACGAGCCCCGATATCCGCAAGGCGATGGCCGTGTTCGTATGCGGAGACTCCTGATGAGCGGTAATTGCCAACTGTTGTCCCGGAAACCGACAGATTCGGCCAAGGTTCTGTGATCTTTTGGGATGGCTTTAAGTGTTGCCAGCCATAGCGAACTTGTCGTTGTCCGAGGTCGTCAGCACATAGGACAGATTCTGTTCGACCATGTGGCGGCTGCTGCTCACGGCGGTCCCAAATTCCTTCTAGCGGCGGGGCCAACGTGGAGAGTGTCAGCAGGGAGTCTTACGAAGCCTGGATATTGAAGTAACTCAGTAGCTAATGGTAAGTCCCGAACAAATCCTGTCACGCATATGTAGGACACGCTTCACAGACGTCTTCGTGGTCGTTCTGTTCCACGACAGACTCTCCAAGAACCCTCATTGACGAATGGGAACGGACACAGCAGATGAACATACAGGGTGTTTCAAAAATGACCGGTATATTTGAAACGGCAATAAAAACTAAACGAGCAGCGATAGAAATACACCGTTTGTTGCAATATGCTTGGGACAACAGTACATTTTCAGGCAGACAAACTTTCGAAATTACAGTAGTTACAATTTTCAACAACAGATGGCGCTGCGGTCTGGGAAACTCTATAGTACGATATTTTCCACATATCCACCATGCGTAGCAATAATATGGCGTAGTCTCTGAATGAAATTACCAGAAACCTTTGACAACGTGTCTGGCGGAATGGCTTCACATGCAGATGAGATGTACTGCTTCAGCTGTTCAATTGTTTCTGGATTCTAGCGGTACACCTGGTCTTTCAAGTGTCCCCACAGAAAGAAGTCACAGGGGTTCATGTCTGGCGAATTGGGAGGCCAATCCACGCTGCCTCCTGTATGTTTCGGATAGCCCAAAGCAATCACACGATCATCGAAATATTCATTCAGGAAATTAAAGACGTCGGCCGTGCGATGTGGCCGGGCACCACCTTGCATAAACCACGAGGTGTTCGCAGTGTCGTCTAAGGCAGTTTGTACCGCCACAAATTCACGAAGAATGTCCAGATAGCGTGATGCAGTAATCGTTTCGGATCTGAAAAATGGGCCAATGATTCCTTTGGAAGAAATGGCGGCCCAGACCAGTACTTTCTGAGGATGCAGGGACGATGGGACTGCAACATGGGGCTTTTCGGTTCCCCATATGCGCCAGTTCTGTTTATTGACGAAGCCGTCCAGGTAAAAATAAGCTTCGTCAGTAAACCAAATGCTGCCCACATGCATATCGCCGTCGTCAATCCTGTGCACTATATCGTTAGCGAATGTCTCTCGTGCAGCAATGGTAGCGGCGCTGAGGGGTTGCCGCGTTTGAATTTTGTATGGATAGAGGTGTAAACTCTGGCGCATGAGACGATACGTGGACGTTGGCGTCATTTGGACCGCAGCTGCAACACGGCGAACGGAAACCCGAGGCCGCTGTGGGATCACCTGCTGCACTAGCTGCGCGTTGCCCTCTGTGGTTGCCGTACGCGGTCGCCCTACCTTTCCAGCACGTTCATCCGTCACGTTCCCAGTCCGTTGAAATTTTTCAAACAGATCCTTTATTGTATCGCTTTTCGGTCCTTTGGTTACATTAAACCTCCGTTGAAAACTTCGTCTTGTTGCAACAACACTGTGTTCTAGGCGGTGGAATTCCAACACCAGAAAAATATTCTGTTCTAAGGAATAAACCATGTTGTCTACAGCACACTTGCACGTTGTGAACAGGACACGCTTACAGCAGAAAGACGACGTACAGAATGGCGCACCCAGAGACTGCGTTGTCTTCTATATCTTTCACATCACTTGCAGCGCCATCTGTTGTTGAAAATTGTAACTACTGTAATTTCGAAAGTTTGTCCGCCTGAAAATGTACTGTTGTCCCAAGCATATTGCAACAAACGGTGTATTTCTATCGCTGCTCGTTTAGTTTTTATTGCCGTTTCAAATATACCGGTCATTTTTGAAACACCCTGTATATGTATACGGAGCATGGAGTTACTGTAAAGTCGAATGATGAAGGGATGAATGATTGTTTCCACTTAGTTTTCGACACCTGCCGGACATTCCAGGATCGAGGGTGTAAAGATGTTTCGTAGTGTAAACAAAAATGTTCAAATGTGTGTGAGATCTTATGGGACTTAATTGCTAAGGTCATCAGTCCCTAAGCTTACACACTACCTAACCTAAATTATCCTAAGAACAAACACACACCCATGCCCAAGGGAGGACTCAAACTTCCGCCGGGCCAGCCGCACAGTCCATGACTGCACCGCCATAGACCGCTCGGCTAATCCCACGCGGCAGTGTACTTAATGTTTGAAAGATAAAGGTATAATTTGCTTCCATGTCCAGTTACCAACCGTGCACAAGCAGGGTGACGACTCCAGCGAGCGACCAAATCGTGTGAATTGCCCTGAAGATGACCCCATCGCGGGTTGAAACCGGTTGGCGACAAAATAAATAATGCGATTGTGACTGTCATTTTGAATAATTGATTATAAGTAAACCAATCGCTGTTATCTCCACGCAACTATGTTGTCTAAAAAAAGGGGGGGGGGTGCTTTAAACCACGCAGAAGAGTGAGGACTTAAAAGAGAAAACATAATTGCATAGTACTGTTCGATATCTTTGAACGCTGTGGTATAGGGCGCCTCATTCGGACGAAGAGCACGCGGAAAAAATGCCACTGACAAGGGAACCTCCCCATCGCACCCCCCTCAGATTTAGTTATAAGTTGGCACAGTGGATAGGCCTTGAAAAACTGAACAGAGATCAATCGAGAAAACAGGAAGAAGTTGTGTGGAACTATGAAAAAAAAAAAGCAAAATATACAAACTGCGGAAGATAGGCAACATCAAGGACGATATGGGTTCAGGAGCGCCGTGGTCCCGTGGTTAGCGTGAGCAGTTGCGAAACGAGAGATCCTTGGATCAAGTCTTCCTTCAAGTGAAAATTTTATTTTTTATTTTCAGACAATTATTATCTGTCCGTCCGACCGTGCGATGCGAGGTAACTGCGCCGTAGTATGGGGACGCTACACCTAAACGAAAAACCCTGAAAACGTTGAAACATATGTTTTGACAGAGCACAGGGAAAACTGTGGAACTGTGAAACTGTTGCATTCATTTGGTGCAGTTTATCTGACAAACTCTATGTTTTTGTTGGGACTGACAAGACAGCAAGTCCACAGTGACGGGTAACCGAAAGGCACGCGTTTACACACGCCGGCTGGCGTTATGTCTGAAACAGGATACGTAATGAATGCTATAAAGAAAAGTACGTAGCTTCTGGAATACTTAACTATAATGCATCATTTGTATACAGCATTCTTGATGATACAAGTGAGACTCTCTCTAGAAATGGTTAATGGCGCCTTGCTAGGTCGTAGCCATGGACTTAGCTGAAGGCTATTCTATCTATCTCTCGGCAAATGAGAGAAAGGCTTCGTCAGTGTAGTCGCTAGCAAAGTCGTCGTACAACTGGGACGAGTCCTAGTACGTCTCTCTAGACCTGCCGTGTGGTGGCGCTCGGTCTGCAATTACTGACAGTGGCGACACGCGGGTCCGACATGTACTAATGGACCGCGGCCGATTTAAAGCTACCACCTAGCAAGTGTGGTGTCTGGCGGTGACACCACAGGTTTCATCACTTTTTTGGGAGTGATTATCACATCCACAAGAAAACCTAAATCGGGCAAGGTAGAAGAATCTTTTTACCCATTCCCCAAGTGTACAAGTTAGGTAGGTCGACAACATATTCCTGTCATGTGACGCACATGCCGTCACCAGTGTCGCATAGAATATATCAGACGTGTTTTCCTGTGGAGGAATCGGTTGACCTATGACATAGCGATCAAATGTTTTCGGTTGCCATTGGAGAGGCACGTCCTTTCGTCCACTAATCGCGCGGTTTAGCGGTGCGGTCGCAAAACACAGACACTAAACTTATTACAGTAAACAGAGACGTCAATGAACGAACGGACAGATTATAACTTTGCGAAAATAAAGAAGTTAAAGTTAACTCTTCACTCGAGGGAAGGCTTGAACCAACGACCTCTCGTTCCGCAGCCGCTCAAGCTAACCACGAGACCACGGCGCTCCAGTGTTCACGTCATCCTTGTTGTTGCCTATCTTGCACATGGACTAGTCAGTTTGTATCTTTTGCTTATTTTTTTCATAGTTCCACACAACTTCTGCCTGTTTTCTCGATTGATCTGTGTTCAGTTTTTCAAGGCCTATCCACTGTGCCAACTTATAAGATCTGAGGGGGGTGCGATGGGGTGGTTCTCTTGTGAGAGAAATTTCGCGGCTGCAGTGCTGCGGGGCGCTGTCCCCTGTCACCGAATCAGCAGGCGAGCCGCGTCTGCCGTGACGTGGGCTGACGTGGCGGTGGAAGCGCGGAGACGGGGGTGCAACAGTTCGCAGCCGAAATCGATGCGAGGCGAGCCGAGGCGTCGTATGCGCGGGGGACGGCAAAGGGCACGGGGGACGACACGGCCGGCCGCCCCTGTGCGCGACCCTGCAGTCGCCAAGGGCAGCCCAGGGGACAACGCTTCCTCCTCCCATTAACTGTAGCCACTGGCTACATACCCAAGGAACCTCAACTACTATTTGTAAAATTTACGAAATATTCCGTCGGTACTTGGAGGAATAGACACATTCATATACCACAATAATAGAAATTCTTCCAGTCCATATGTGGCATAACAGCAAACCAGTGCTTAATAGTCATCATCATCAGTTATCTGCTATATTAGCAGGTCCTTTGCCTCTCCATTTTCTGCGATCCACTGCTTCCTTCTTAAGGGGCTCCGGAAAGGCTCAAAATCATGAAAAGTTCAATTTTTACTTTTTTGCGTTTTCTGAATCTGCAGACTATTACCTTTTAATAGATATATAATTTATTCAATTCCGAAGACTACAACTATTTTTAAATTTTTTTTGAAATGTGTTCTACATGGGCGTGACCCACTGTGGCGCTGTTAAACTGCTGTCAAATGGTGTTATTATTAACGTCCGTGTTCATCAGGTACATTTTAGTGATGTGAGATAAAGTATGTGTTGTGGCTAACCTGTGATGGTTAAATATATATCGCTGGTGTGATTGTCGATTGTTTCATGTTTATTTACTCTGTCGTTATCTCGAAAATATTCGTAATTAACTGACAGTGTAATTGACAAAATACCGAACTATTACGGAATGGCTATTAGGCAAAATACACAAAGTGTCGACGAAATGAAGAAGGCTGTTTGGGCTCTTTTTTTTCATACTTCTTCAGCCGATGAAAATCCCCAACATAGCTTGTGTCCCAAAGAAGAAGACAGTTGGTGTAAATATAACAAAGGATTGCTAACTGGTGAAGTGTACACTCATAAGCATAGTCTGCCTCATGCAATAATGGAGGTGATAAAACCTATTTTCAGAGACTTAGCAGCACCTGAACTGTTGAAAAAGTGTATTCACGGAAAAACTCAAAACCCCAATGAAAGTGTAAATAGTGTTATATGGTCGAGAATCCCCAAGACTGTATTTGTTGGAATAGAAACACTTCACTTTGGTGTGTATGATGCTGTTGCGACTTTCAATGATGGCAACATTGTAAGGTGCAAGGTATTTAGAAATATGGGAATGAAGATAGGTTCTAACATGGTACGAGCGATGCTTGCTTTAGACAAGGAACGCCTTGGGCTGCAGACAGGGCTGTAAAGAGTCTAGAAATACAAGCAAGAGTAAACAGGAGGAGGAACAAGAGGAAGCTGGAGGAGGAGTTTGCAGAGGATGAAGATAATCCATCCTATGGACCTGGAATGCACTAAAAAGTTAATCCAATCTTTGTCGCTCGATTCCCAAAACTTTTATTTTCTCATACTAATTACATGTTTTCTAAGGATCTTCCAAACATATTTGTTTCAAACTTTCAGTAAATGTTACACAGTACCTTCTGCATAATTTAACACAGTCTTTTTCCAAAAAACTGTATATTTTTGAATATATAAATAAAAAATTGCAAAAAAAAGTTGTGAATTTTCATTACAACTGAAAAAAAAATCATCTTTAATAACTGAACTACAATTTTGTAAAATCCCTGTGTTAAGTTGTAGCACATATTCCAATAAATAATCTGTAAAAGTTCAACTTCCTACCTCAAATACTTTGTGAGGAAAGATGTAATTTACAAGCGTTATTTTAACATTGCAAGTATAGGGCGTTCCGGAGCCCCTTAAGGGGAACCGGAGGTTCCTATGCTGCCCATGTTAAAATCACTAAGTTTGAGGAACATTTATGAATAAACTACCAAATCGAAAAATTTGAATTTTTTTTTTTTTACATATAGAGTGGTTTAGTATTGCGGTTATGAGAGAGGGATTTTGGAGTATCTTTTCTAGTTTCCTTCCGATTATTTTTTTTATTAAAGACCCAAATTTTTTTACAAATAATTGCTTTATAATTAATCTGAAATGAAACTACTGAACATATTGCCAAATGGCTGTGTTACAATCTAAGTTTGACCACTAGGGGTGCTGTATAAAAAATTCATCTCTCTAGCTTGAGTGGATTTTGAGAAAATGTTCCTTATATTCGAAAAATTCTAATTTACGGGAAAAGGCTATCAAAGTTTCTCAATACATTCCTGCACTATAGGATGGATTATCAGGGTCTTCTTCTTCTTCATCCTCCAAAAGCTTCCTCTTCCGTCTTCTCTTCTGGCCTGTTGTTCCATCATACTTCATATGCCTTTCTCTTCTTTCTGCTCCTCTTACCCTTTCTCTGTCAATATTTCTTAGTGCTCGTACAGTGTTCACCCCAGCTGTAAATCCTAATGCCTTCAGAACTTCACACTATTCCCTTGGTTGTAGGTTGCTATTGCATCATAAATGCCAAAGTGCAGTGTTTTTATGCTTACAAACACCCTTTTAGGAATCACTTTCCAAATCAAATTGTTTACGCTCTCATTAGGATTCTGCGTCTTTACGTGTAGACATTTGTGTAACAATTCTGGCTGTGCTAAGTCATGAAAAATTGGTTTCATTGCATTTATCACAGCTGCTGGCAAACCATGTTTGTGATCATAGTCCTTTTTTGCATTATATTTGCACCAGGAATCTTTTGGGCACAGGCTGTGTTAAGGGTATTCATTGGAAGAGGCAGTATGAAGGAACAATGCCCACACTGCTTTTCGCATGTCACTAACATTACTAGTATTTTGCCTTATAGCATACCCATAGTATCTCTGTAGACGTTCAATCAACTCATCAGTAAGCCTGCCTCTCCCTCCTATTGTCTTTCCATCACTGAGCTTACTTGAAACCAAAGTTTGTTTGAGCCTTCGAAGCCGTGCACCCATACGCTTTTGCACATGCCCAATGCAGTCCAAGTTTTCAACTACAAATTCATTTCCATATGGTTTCAGTTTCTCTATAGTCTTGAAACCTTTGGAGTCACCATCCCCAAGGTAGTATTTGCTAGAAGATGTCACAGAGCTATGGCCGGCCATGTGTTGCTTAGCAGAAGAACGCACTGTTCAGTAATTGTAGTATCGCAACTTGGTATTAGTGTTAATTTTCTTTTCCGTAAGTTCTTCCTCTTCTTATATACACGGTTACTAAAACGTGGCATCGTAACCAGAACAACGCTTTACACAAGAAGTATAATACTACCAACAACAGGCGCAACACTGAACTAATTCGAAACGGTAAACAGCAAAGAGACGATGTTCAACCCTTGCACACTCGCTGTATGCGTAACATAAGGCGCTGTATGCGTAACAGGCCTAGAAAATCCCAACCAGTTCGCCAGGAAGACACGAGAGGGTGTTAGATGCATTCAGCGGCCGCCCATTTTCTCTGCAGGCGTGGGGGGAAAATGGTAATAACTCCACTTCTAGGGCGAGTAGAACAATAATTCAAAGTTTACATTAAAGAGGAATGTTCCAATTAATTTCCGGTAGCAAAAAAAAAAAACGTAATTTTTTGGATTTGACCACCTCTGGCTCCCCTTAAGGGTGCTGTATGTTGTACCATCCATCATGTCATCCAGTATCTGGAATCTCTTCCTTCCTCGCTTCCTTTTTCCTTCTACATTACCTTCTACAACTGTTTTGATCAGTCCGTCATTCTTTCTTAATATATGCCCAATCCAATTTCTTTTTCTTCTCTTTATTACATCTAGTAACTGTCTTTTCTCTCCTACTCTTCTCAATACCTCTTCATTTTTTACTCTGTCCATCCAACTTATTAGCAGAGCACAAAAGCCTCCAGCCTTTCTCTGTCTTTCTTCCTCATAGTCCATGTTTCAGCGCCATATAGAAGAACACTCCACACAAGACATTTTATCAGCCTCTTTCTGAGTTCTCTGTCCAGACCGATTCAAAAATTTCTCCTTTTCTTATAAAACGCCTCTTTTGCCATTGCTATCCTTGTTTTAATTTCTGTGGTGCACTTCCAGTCGCTGTCTATCCTGCTTCCAAGATGCTTAAAATTTTGCACCTGTTCTAGTATTTCTCCATTCAGCATAATTTTATTTCCTTATTTCCTCGTAGTGCCAATACTTTTGTTTTATTTGTGTTAATTTTCATTCCGTATTTTTTTCCTTTAGTTTCAATGGTGTCCACCAAATCCTGTAATTCTTTTTCCCCTGTGGCTAGAAGGACCATGTCATCAGCAAACCTCGAACACCCTACTCTTATTCCTCCAATTTCTACACCTTTGTCATCTAATGAGCATTGGTCAATCATATTTTCCAAGTAGAGGCTGAAAAGAGTAGGTGATAGACAGTATCCTTGTCTTACTCCTTTTCCTAGTCCGATCCAGTTTGTAGTTTCTCCTCTCACTTTAATTGAAACTTTTTGATTAAGATATAATGAGTTTACAAGTCTTCTGGTTTTCCAGTCCACTCTCTTTTCCCTCATTATAGTCGCCAGCTTGTCCCAAACCACATTGTCAAATGCCTTTTCTAGATCGATGAAGCACATATATAGGTCTCTTCCTTTTTCAATAAACCTTTCTCCCGAAATTCGTAGGAGCGCTATTGCATCTCTGGTGCCCGTATTCCGTCTAAAGCCAAACTGCTCCTCGCCAAGATTCTCCTCCACTACTTTTTCAAGTCTTTTATTAATTGTTCTTAACATCACTTTGGCTGCGTTTGAAATGAGGCTGACTGTCCTGTGCTCGCTGCATTTCTTGGTCCTTTGTTTTTTCGGTAATGGAATCATTACTGTTGTCAGAAAGTCCTCAGGCCATTCACCACTGTAATGTATTTTATTACATAATCTCAATATTTCTCTTATTCCATCTTGGTTCAAGCATTTTAATATTTCTCCCGGTATCGTATCTATATCTACCGCTTTGCCATTTTTCATTGCAGCTATTGCAGACTTTACTTCTTCCATTATGATGGTTGGTCCTTTCTCGTCATCACTTACACTTTTGTGTGATTCAAGTTCCAGAGTTTCTGGTTTGCTATTTGTGTCATATAGCTCTTTTAGATATACTTCCCATCTCTGGAGGACATCGTCACGATCTTTGTACACTACCTCTTCATCTTACACTACCTCTTCATCTTTACTCAAAATTTCCATAGTAGCTTAACAGTATTGGTTAAAAACAGTCTTGGTTGTAATTTAGTTTTTTTTATTTTTCAACGACGCGTTTCGCCTTATTTAGGCATCTTCAGGATATCTGTATAGAAAACAGAGAACAAATACATCTATCGTTGTGCAGACTTGGATAACCTACAAGCATGTTTATTTAATTGTTCGTTATGACCCTGTTCTCGTGTTTCTAGGCCATCCTGAGATAGCGTAATACCAAAGAGAGAGATCACGCATCACCAGCAAGCGTTCATAGATTGATTTTCAATGTTATGTGACATTTAGGGCTATAATTATGCGTGTGACGAGGGCCTCCCGTCGGGTAGACCGCTCGCCCGGTGCAAGTCTTTCGATTTGACGCCACTTCGGCGACTTGCGTGTCGATGGGGATGAAATGATGATGATTAGGACAACACAACACCCAGTCCCTGAGCGGAGAAAATCTCCTACCCAGCCGGGAATCGAACCCGGGCCCTTAGGATTGAGAGTCTGTCGCGCTGATCACTCAGCTACCGGGGGCGGATCTTTATGGCTACGTATCGCTACAAAAACAGAAGCATGATGAAATTTACAAAGGAGCAGTCAACAAATAAAACTTATATACTGACGTGACAGAAGTCACGTGGTAGCGATGATAAGGAAGCATACAGATGGCGGCAGTATCGCTCACTAAAGGTATACGAGGGTAATCCCAAAAGAAAGGTCACCTATTTTTTTAGATATACATAGAACTGTTTGTTTCTACAATGGTTTACATCAGTTTAAAGCTTGAACATTTAGCTATTTTTCGACATAATCACCATTTCTGTCTATGCATTTTTGTAGACGGTGTGCCGGCCGTTGTGGCCGAGCGGTTCTAGGCGCTTCAGTATGCAACCGTGCGACCACTACGGTCGCAGGTTCGAATCCTGTCTCGGGCATGGATGTGTCTGATCTCCTTAGGTTAGTTAGGTTTAAGTAGTTCTAAGTTCTAGGGGACTGATGACCTCAGATTTTAAGTCTCAGTGCTCAGAGCCATTTGAACCATTTTGTAGACGCTGTGGCTGTTCAGAAAGCTATGAACCTCTTCTTTCACCACGTCGTCGGAGCTGAATCGCTGAGAGCACAATTAACGCTGACAGGTACTGTGAGAGACTGAAAAAACTCAAACGGGCAATTCAAGGGCATACACATTCTCCATGACAACGCTCGCCCACACATCGCTCGGCAAACCGTTGCTCTCCTGCAACAGTTTCAGTGGATCATAATCAGCCACCCACCTTGTAGTCCTGACTTGGCGTCCAGTGACTATCACCTAAGTTAAAAGAAAATTTGGCCGGAAAGCGATTCAGCTCCGACGATGAGGCGAAAGAATAGGTTCATAACTCTCTGAACAGCTTGGCAGAGAGCTGGTGTGACATGGGCATACAAAAACTGCCACAGAGTCTACAAAAATGCATCGACAGAAATGCTGATTATGTCTAAAAATCGCTAAATGTTCAAGCTGTAAACTGATGTAAGCCATTGTAGAAATAAACAGGTTTATGTACTTATACAAAAATAGGAGACCTTACTTTTGGGATTAGCCTCGTAAAAGGGCAGTGCATTGGCGCAGCTGTCATCTGTACTCAGGTGATTCATGTTAAAAGGTTTCCGAGGAATTAACAGACATTAAACGCGAAATGGTAGTTGGAGCTAAAAACACGGGAGATTCTATTTCGAAAATCGATAGGCAGTTCAGTATTCCGAGATTCACAGGGGCAAGAGTGGGCCGAGAATACCAAATTTCAGGCTTTAGCTCTCACCCCAGACAACGCTGTGACACTTCCTGTATCATCAGTGACAGGGCACTACTTTGCTCGCACTGACAGTCTGAGGAATCAAGAAATGGTTTTTTGCATCCAATTGCGACGATTGATAAGGATTTCTATCACTAACAAGAGGTCCGTAACAACTTTCCTTCACCGATTTCCTCCATGTTGATATGGTGTGTATCCGGCCGCTGTAATCGAGCGGTTCTAGGCGCTTCAGACTGGAAGCGCACGACCGCTGCGGTCGCAGGTTCGAATCCTGCCTCGGGCATGGATGTGTGTGATGTCCTTAGGTTAGTTAGGTGTAAGTAGTTCTAAGTTCTAGGGGACTGATGACCTCAGACGTTGAGTCCCATAGTGCTTAGAGCCATTTGAATCGTTTTTGATATGGTGTGTAGAGCACCACTAGGACTTCAACATAATACATAAATTGGAAGACGCAAAGCTCAACCGTTTTCGCGAAAATGGACTTTGAAAATTTTAGGCGTGTTTATGTACTTCGTAAGGTCGCTAGTAACCAAGGATCGCGCAGCCGAGCAAATGAACGCTTAGTCTCATAAGGGCGTGTATCGAATCTCGCTGCCGGTACTTTCTTTTTCCCCCCGCGTAATTCTAACAATGGATATAAATGGAACGCTACGCAATTCTGTGATGACAGAGAGTCTTTTATGAAGGTAAACCAAGTTTCCTTTGCAATAGACACGTTAAAAAAACATGCACATGAAAAATTTTGCGTTTATAAAAACTGCTTTACATCGCATAATAATTGTTTTCCGTGTTTCTATGATCAGTGCCTCCAGCAGTGATTCATAGGTTACATATTATACTTCTCACAAATGTACATACAATAATGTAAAAGAAATTACTATACTGATTCGACTGAAACTTATTGTCTGTCCTTTTTTATTTCCAATCTACCTTACCAAAAATTTTCGCGTTCTTCAGGATAAAAATTATGAAAATAATAAGTGAATAAATACATACTGATAATTTGCACACTCATAACTGTTGTTAGAATTACGTGGAAATTAAAAAATATGTGTCAGCAAGGAGATTCGATCCATGCCCCTCACCCTTCTGAAATTAAGTTCTCGGACGCTCGGCTGCGGACTCCTTGAATATTGGCCACCGTACAAAGTATACTAACACAAGCAAAATTTTCAAACTCGATTTTGGCCAAAACGGTTGTCAGTTGCGTCTTCTTATTTATGTATGTTCAAGTTATAGTCGTCATCCTGTAAATATGAATCAAATCCGTGGGGGAAAGTTTTTACGGTCACCTTATACGGTTAATGGGCAACGCCTTTGCCGCAGTGGATTCACCGGTTCCCGTGAGTTCACCGAAGTTAAGCGCTGTCGGGCGTAGTCGGTACTTGGATGGGTGACCATCCTGCCGCCACGCGCTATTGCCATTTTTCGGGGTGCACTCAGCCTCGTGATGCCAACTGACGAGCTACTCGACCGAACAGTAGCGGCTTCGGTCAAGAATACCATCATAACGACCGGGAGAGCGGTGTGCTGACCCCACGCCCCTCCTATCCGCATCCTCCATGAGGATGACACGGCGGTCGGATGGTCCCGGTAGGCCACTCGTGGCCTGAAGACGGAGTGCTTATACGGTTAATGTTGCTGGTTCGCAAGCAACAATTCATGTGATCCACTCAGCGTGTCGTGACTGTTTGCTTGAAAGAAGAGCTCTTTTGGCAATACTCAGATGCACGTAAGTGTCTGGAGAGAAAGCCTCGACGTTGAATTAAACTGATCTAACACGTCTTGGGATACTTCCTAATATCCTGTCAGACAATTTCTTCCAGCTTAGTGTAGCAACTCGACGTGGCATGGATGCAACAAGTCGTTGGAAATCCTCTGCAGAAATATTCAGCCACGCTGCCTCTACAGCCGTCCATAATTTAGAAGATGCCGGCGCAGGATTTTGTGCGCAAACTGATTTCTGGATTATGTCCCATAAATGTTCGATAAGATTCATGTCGGGAGATCTGGAAGGCCAAATCATTCGCTCGACTTGTCCAGAATGTTATTCAAACCAACTGTAAACAACTGTGGCCCAGTGACATGACGCATTTGACCCGCAAAACCTCTTTCGTTGTTTGGGAACATGAAGTCCATGAATGGCTCCCAATGGTCTCCAGCTAACCGAACATAACCGCTTCCAGTCAACACCCAGGTCATTTGGACGAGAGGGCCCAGTCCATACCATGTGAACACAAACCATACCATTATAGAGCCACCACGAGCTTATACAATGCCTTGTTCACAACCTGGTTCCAAGGCTTCCGTGGGATTTGCGCCATACTCGAGGCCTAGCATCAGCCCTACCAACTAATATCGGGATTCATCTGACCAGGCCACGCTTTTCCCGTCGTCCAGGATCCAATCGATACGGTCACGAGCCCTGGAGGGGCGCTGCAGGCGAAGTCGTGCTGTTAGCAATGGCACTCGCTTTGGTCGTCTGCTGCCAAAGCCGATTAAAGCTAAAAAAAATGGCTCTCAGCACTATGGGACTTAACTTCTAAGGTCATGAGTCCCCTAGAACTTATAACTACTAAAACCTAACTAACCTAAGGACATCACACACATCCATGCCCGAGGCAGGATTCGAACCTGCGACCGTAGCGGTCGCGCGGTTCCAGACTGTAGCGCCTAGAACCGCTCGGCCAGTTCGGTCGGCGATTAAAGCTAAATTTCCCCGCACTGTCATAACGGATACATTCGTCGTACGTCCTACATCGATTTCTGCAGTTATTTCATACAGTGTCGCTTCCACTGATGCACTCCTGTATTCGTCGTGGCATACTATCCACTAGCTCATCAAGGCACTGTTGGTCCAGATTGTCGCACTCCTCAACGGCGATTCGGCGAAGATCCCGCAGAGTGGTTGGTGGGTCACGTCGTCCATAAACAGCCGTTTTCAATCCCAGGCATGTTCTATAGGGTTCATGTCTAGAGAACATGCTGGCCACTCTAGTCGAGCGATGTTGTCATCCTGAAGGAAGTCATTCACAAAATGTGCACGATCGGGGCGCAAATTGTCGTACATGGAGACGAATGCCTCGCCAATATGCTGCCGATATGGTTGCACTATCGATCGGAGGATGGCATTCACGTATCGTACAGCCGTTAGGCGCCTTCCATGACCACCAGCGGCGTACGTCGGCCCCACATAATGCCACCCCAAAACGGCAGGGACCTCCACGTTGCTGCACTCGCTGGACAGTGTGTCTAAGGCATTCAGCCTGACCGGGTTGCCTCCAAACACGTGTACGACGATTGTCTCGTTGAAGGCATATGCGAAACCGCTCCATTCAGCATGTTGTTGGGCCCATCTGTACCACGATGCACGGCGTCGTGGTTCCAAAGATGGACGTCGGGAGTGAAGTTGCGAATCATGCACCCTATTGCGCACAGTGTGAGTCGTAACACGACGTCCTGTGGCTGCACGAAAAGTATTATTCAACATGGTGACTTTGCTGACAGGATTCCTCCGAGCCATAATCCGTAGGTAGCGGTCATCCACTGCAGTAGTAGCCCTTGGGCGGCCTGAGCGAGGCATGTCACCGACAGTTCCTGTCTCTCTGTATCTCCTCCACCGAACAACACCGCTTTGCTACACTCCGAGACGCCGGGTTACTTGCCTTGTTGAGAGCCCTTCATGGCACAAAGTACCAATTCGGACGCGATCGAATCGCGGTATTGACCGTCTAGGCATGGCTGAACTATAGACAACACAAGCTGTGTATCTCCTTCCTGGTGGAATAACTGGAACTGATCGGCTGTCTGACCCCCTCCGTCTAATAGGCGCTGCTCATGCATGGTTGTTTACATCTCTTAGCGGGTTTAGTGACATCTCTAAACAGGCAAAGGAACTGTGTCTGTGATACAATATCCAAGTCAACGTCTATCTTCAGGAGCGGGGTGATGCAGAACTTTTTTTGATGTGTGGAGAGTCTCCCATGCATCTAGCTCCATATACCATACCGCGTTCAAAGTCTGTTAATTCCAGCGACGCGTCCATAATCACGTCGGAAACTTTTCACATGAATCATCTGACAAGGGAACCTCCCCATCGCACCCCCCTCACATTTAGTTATAAGTTGGCACAGTGGATAGGCCTTGAAAAACTGAACACAGATCAATCGGGAAAACAGGAAGGTGTGGAACTGTGGAAAAATAAGCAAAATATACAAACTGAGTAGTCCATGGGCAAGATAGGCAACATCATGGATAGTGTGAGCTCAGGAGCGCCGTGGTCTCGTGGTAGCGTGAGCAGCTGCAGAACGAGAAGTCCTTGGTTCAAGTCTTCCCTCTAGTGAAAAGTTTACTTTCTTTATTTTTGCATAGTTATGATCTGTCCGTTCGTTCATTGACGTCTCTGTTCACTGTAATAAGTTTAGTGTCTGTGTTTTGCAACCGCATCGCAAAACCGCGCGATTAGTAGACAAAAAGACGTGCCTCTCCAATGGGAACCGAAAACATTTGATCGCAAGGTCATAGGTCAATCGATTCCTCCACAGGAAAACACATCTGACATATTCTGTGCGACACTGGTGATGGCATGTGCGTCACATGACAGGAATATGTTGTCGACCCACCTAACTTGTACACTTGGCGAATGGGTAAAAAGATTCTTCTGCCGTACCCGATTTAGGTTTTCTTGTGGATGTGATAATCACTCCAAAAAAAGTGATGAAAGCAAAAGAGTTTGTCACATAAATTGAAAATAAAAAATTAAACTTTTCACTCGTTGGAAGATCTGAACCAAGGACCTCTCGTTCCGCAGCTGCTCACGTTACCACGGGACCACGGCGCTCCTGAGCTCATACTGTCCTAGATGTTGCCTATCTTGCTCATGGAGTACTCAGTTTGTATATTTTGCTTATTTTTTCACAGTTCCACACAACTTCTTCCTGTTTTCTCAGTTGATCTGTGTTTAGTTTTTCAAGGCCTATCCACTGTGCCAACTTATAACTAAATCTGAGGGGGTGCGATGGGGAGGTTCCCTTGTTAGTACAAATGATAGCTCCACACGTGTAGTGCCATTTTATAACTTGTGTAAGCGATACTACCGCCATCTGTATACGTGAATATCGTATCGCATGAGTTTTGTCACCTCAGTGTGCTTCCTGATGCTGAGAATTTTCTTTCCTTTCATACGTAAATGCAGCATCGTATAAGTTGACGAAGACCGCCTCATCCGTATCGTACGATTCGATTCCCCTGAAACGAAGGAGCTGCAGGGTGAGCAGTTACAAGCTGTTCTTTGTGCTTAGCCGTTTGTGGCGGCTATGGTAGCTGTTTCGCCTGGCAGGTAGGGACAAAGCTGGCGGTAGGTGGACGCGGCCAGCTACAAGGCACCCCTCACTTAACTCCCACCCCTGTTTCACTTCCCCAGCCACTGCCGGAGGGCATTTATCCCAATTACTCTGGCTGCGCCTACACTTTTTCGCTCCCCTCTGCTCTTCCCGCCAGGGCGGAAATCCGTGGCGCACCTTTACAACAGAGCCGTGCCACCACGCAGATATATGGAGATTCGCGGTGTGTAGCCTGAGAGCAACTTTGACTTGCATGCCGGCGAGCTGGGAAACAATAACACAAAACGGTTCCTGCCAGTGCCCCAGCCCCCTACACACACACACACACACACACACACACACACACACACACACACACACACCGAAAAAATAAAGTTAGGTAAATTAATCCATTTTCTTTCGTGTTGCAGGCTGCAGTACTCCTACACATGGGCGTCCCTGGCACACCGGCTCTCGTCGTTCATGCGCCAACAATATTCGAGTCGGAGCCAGCGCGACTCCCTGAAGCCTGGTAACAGCGTTCTAACACGCGCGGATATATGGATGGGTCACTGCATACATGTAGCGTAGTAAATCCGAGAGAGATGACGCACATTTTCAAAATCACGTATCTTAAGTCCCATCGTGCCCTTTTAGTAAAACGGTCCTTTTTTTCTTTCAATTTGACACACCATTGACCTCTGACATACATTCTTTTAATAATTTTTCATAATGCGGGGCCACAGTCATAATACGAGGGCAGTTCAATAAGTAATGCAACACATTTTTTTTCTCGGCCAATTTTGGTTGAAAAAACCGGAAATTTCTTGTGTAATATTTTCCAACATTCCCGCTTCGTCTCGCATAGTTTCATTGACTTCCGACAGGTGGCAGCGCTGTACGGAGCTGTTAAAATGGCGTCTGTAACGGATGTGCGTTGCAAACAACGGGCAGTGATCGAGTTTCTTTTGGCGGAAAACCAGGGCATCTCAGATATTCATAGGCGCTTGCAGAATGTCTACGGTGATCTGGCAGTGGACAAAAGCAAGGTTGAGTCGTTGGGCAAAGCGTGTGTCATCATCGCCGCAAGGTCAAGCAAGACTGTCTGATCTCCCGCGTGCGGGCCGGCCGTGCACAGCTGTGACTCCTGCAATGGCGGAGCGTGCGAACACACTCGTTCGAGATGATCGACGGATCACCATCAAACAACTCAGTGCTCAACTTGACATCTCTGTTGGTAGTGCTGTCACAATTGTTCACCAGTTGGGATATTCAAATGTTTGTTCCCGCTGGGTCCCTCGTTGTCTAACCGAACACCATAAAGAGCAAAGGAGAACCATCTGTGCGGAATTGCTTGCTCGTCATGTGGCTGAGGGTGACAATTTCTTGTCAAAGATTGTTACAGGCGATGAAACATGGGTTCATCACTTCGGACCTGAAACAAAACGGCAATCAATGGAGTGGCGCCACACCCACTCCGCTACCAAGAAAAAGTTTAAAACCATACCCTCAGCCGGTAAAGTCATGGTTACAGTCTTCTGGGACGGTGAAGGGGTTATTCTGTTCGATGTCCTTCCCCATGGTCAAACGATCAACTCTGAAGTGTATTGTGCTACTCTTCAGAAATTGAAGAAACGACTTCAGCGTGTTCGTAGGCACAAAAATCTGAACGAACTTCTCCTTCTTCATCACAACGCAAGATCTCACACAAGTCTTCGCACCCGAGAGGAGCTCACAAAACTTCAGTGGACTGTTCTTCCTCATGCACCCTACAGCCCCGATCTCGCATCGTCGGATTTCCATATGTTTGGCCCAATGAAGGACGCAATCCGTGGGAGGCACTACGCGGATGATGAAGAAGTTATTGATGCAGTACGACGTTGGCTCCGACATCGACCAGTGGAATGGTACCGTGCAGGCATACAGGCCCTCATTTCAAGGTGGCGTAAGGCCGTATTATTGAATGGAGATTACGCTGAAAAATAGTGTTGTGTAGCTAAAAGATTGGGGAATAACCTGGTGTATTTCAATGCTGAATAAAACAACCCCTGTTTCAGAAAAAAAATGTGTTGCATTACTTATTGAACTGCCCTCGTATATTTCGCGCCATTAGACGCAACGTTACATTTACACTTACACAATCGGCTTCAAAGTGCCAGTATCAGGTGTTTTAAGTGTTGTACAATATGCCATCTTAGGCACTGTATAAAACTTAAAACACTTGATAATGGGACTGTGAGGCCGAAATCATGATTGTGTAAGTATAAATGTAACACTGCAGCCGGCCGGGGTGGCCGAGCGGTTGTAGGCGCTACAATCTGAAACCGCGTGACCGCTACGTTCGCAGGTTCGAATCCTGCCTCGGGCATGGATTTGTGTGATGTCCTTAGTTTAGTTACGTTTAAGTAGTTCTAAGTTCTAGGGGACTGATGACCTCAGCAGTTAAGTCCAATAGTGCTCAGAACCATTTTGAACACTCCAAATAAACAACAGTACTGACTTTAAGGAAACATTTTTTTTATTCTGTCAGTGTTACATTTAAACATAATATTTGACCATGAACAGAACTTCAGACTGCGGCATCTACTCCTTACGCCCAGAATGATGAGCCGCATGATAATAAACAGCAAAATTCTCCTTTTTTAAAACTCAAAACATGTATATACAAAATTGCAAATCAATTGTAGGTTATAAACATGTTGTCTGGTGAAGAAAAACGATGAAGTGCTAGGAACAGTTTTTTAAATGACTTATTCATATGTCTAAATAGTTCACTGATTTAGATAACTAGTTTACTTATTAAGTTAAAAATATAATTTTATATACAAATTGGGTACACTTCTTTTGTCAACATCAGGCGAATAAATTTAAAGTAATCGGCCAATACTGAATAATAATGTACGTTGACCAGAGGTTGAAAATACCGCTACAGATGTAAGATGCCAGACTGAGATTCATTGGAAGAATCCTAAGGAAATGCAATCCGAAAACAAACGAAGTAGGTTTCAGTACGCTTGTTCGCCCACTGCTTGAATACTGCTCAGCAGTGTGGGATCCGTACGAGATAGGGTTGATAGAAGATATAGAGAAGATCCAACGGAGAGCAGCGAGCTTCGTTACAGGATCATTTAGTAATTGCCGAAAGCGTTACCGAGATGATAGATAAACTCCAGTGGAAGACTCTGCAGGAGAGACGCTCAGTAGCTCGGTACGGGCTTTTGTTAAAGTTTCGAGAACATACCTTCACCGAAGAGTCAAGCAGTATATTGCTCCCTCCAACGTATATCTCGCTAAGAGACCATGAGTATAAAATCAGAGAGATTAGAGCCCACACAGAGGCATACCGACAATCCTTCTTTCCACGAACAATACGAGACTGGAATAGAAGGGAAGACCGATAGAGGTACTCAAGGTACCCTCCGCCACACACCGTCAGGTGGCTTGCGGAGTATGGATGTAGATGTAGAAGGTTCTTTTTATTTAACAGACGACGTTTCGGGCTCTTTTAGGGCATCTTCAGGTGTCGTAACTTGGTGCTATGGCCCCGAGCGCCGCGGCAGACGTGTACAAGACTTGGTGAGCTACCAACGAGCGCAGAGCATGGACTGACGGCGCTCGGGGTCACAGCACCAAGTTACCACACCTGAAGACGGGCGTATAAGAGCTCGAAACCGATCCTGTGTTGAATAAAAAGAACCTCACAACTGTAGCGGCATTTTCAACCTGTAGTATAACGCTCAGTTGCGGATGTTCCTCCGACAGGATTGCTTGTAATGTACACTGAACTTCATCAGACGGTCAGAACACCCTGAATATACGAGGCGTGTTTTTTAAGTATACCGTATGAAATTTAAAAAAGACGTGCTAAGATATCTCAATAATTTTATTTTTACATGAAAGCCTGTACCTTAATCTACGCACTGACGCCATTACAGTCTGATTCTTCCTTGCTTACGTCGTGTACTGAGTGTTTAGAAATGCCTCCGATAATCGTGAGTCCCGCCGACTGTGAAGTACGGGCTGTTGTAAGATTTCTTACTGCTAAACGCCTAAAAGCGATCGATATTCATCGTGAGATCTGTGCAGTTTACGGAGAAAACATTATGAGTGATGGAATGGTAAGAAAGTTGGTGAGAGCATTTAAAGATGGCGGCACAAATGTGCATGATGAACAACGGAGTGCGCGTCCTTCGGTCGTTACTGAAAGTTTGGTGCAGGAAGTGGACAATACGTTGAGAGAAAACAGGCGTTTTACGATTTCCTCCTTGCGGGATGACTTTCCTAATGTTTCTCGTAGTGTTTTGTATGGCATTGTGACCGAACACTTGAATTATCGAAAACTGGGCGCAGGTTGGGTACCGAAAATGTTGACGGATATGCACAAAACCAAACGTTTAGACAGTGCATTGACTTTACTTGAGCGGTACCACAACGACGGTGATAATTTATTAAGCCACATTGTTACGGGCAATGAAACATGGGTTGCCCACGTCACACCAGAATCAAAGCAACAGTCCATGGAACTTGAGCAAGGGCATCGTTTTGCTGCGAGACAATGCCCCTCCGCATGCGGCGAATCAGACCAAAGATCTCATCACATCTTTTCGATGGGAAACTCTAGATCATCCTCCGTACAGCCCCGATCTTGCGCCCAGTGACTACCATTTGTTCCTGCACTTGAAGAAACACCTGGGCGGCCAGCGTCTTCAAGACGATGGCGAAGTCAAAACAGTGGTGGGATTGACACCGGTGTGTCAGACCCACCATACTTGCTCCGGACACTGCGAGAGGGCTGTACAAGCAATGATCACACGCACGGCACAGCGGACACACCAGGAACCGCGGTGTTGGCCGTCGAATGGCGCTAGCTGCGCAGCATTTGTACACCGCCGCCGTCAGTGTCAGCCAGTTTGCCGTGGCATACGGAGCTCCATCGCAGTCTTTAACACTGGTAGCATGCCGCGACAGCGTGGACGTGAACCGTATGTGCAGTTGACGGACTTTGAGCGAGGGCGTATAGTGGGCATGCGGGAGGCCGGGTGGACGTACCGCCGAATTGCTCAACACGTGGGGCGTGAGGTCTCCACAGTACATCGATGTTGTCGCCAGTGGTCGGCGGAAGGTGCACGTGCCCGTCGACCTGGGACCGGACCGCAGCGACGCACGGATGCACGCCAAGACCGTAGGATCCTACGCAGTGCCGTAGGGGACCGCACCGCCACTTCCCAGCAAATTAGGGACACTGTTGCTCCTGGGGTATCGGCGAGGACCATTCGCAACCGTCTCCATGAAGCTGGGCTACGGTCCCGCACACCGTTAGGCCGTCTTCCGCTCACGCCCCAACATCGTGCAGCCCGCCTCCAGTGGTGTCGCGACAGGCGTGAATGGAGGGACGAATGGAGACGTGTCGTCTTCAGCGATGAGAGTCGCTTCTGCCTTGGTGCCAATGATGGTCGTATGCGTGTTTGGCGCCGTGCAGGTGAGCGCCACAATCAGGACTGCATACGACCGAGGCACACAGGGCCAACACCCGGCATCATGGTGTGGGGAGCGATCTCCTACACTGGCCGTACACCACTGGTGATCGTCGAGGGGACACTGAATAGTGCACGGTACATCCAAACCGTCATCGAACCCATCGTTCTACCATTCCTAGACCGGCAAGGGAACTTGCTGTTCCAACAGGACAATGCACGTCCGCATGTATCCCGTGCCACCCAACGTGCTCTAGAAGGTGTAAGTCTACTACCCTGGCCAGCAAGATCTCCGGATCTGTCCCCCATTGAGCATGTTTGGGACTGGATGAAGCGTCGTCTCACGCGGTCTGCACGTCCAGCACGAACGCTGGTCCAACTGAGGCGCCAGGTGGAAATGGCATGGCAAGCCGTTCCACAGGACTACATCCAGCATCTCTACGATCGTCTCCATGGGAGAATAGCAGCCTGCATTGCTGCGAAAGGTGGATATACACTGTACTAGTGCCGACATCGTGCATGCTCTGTTGCCTGTGTCTATGTGCCTGTGGTTCTGTCAGTGTGATCATGTGATGTATCTGACCCCAGGAATGTGTCAATAAAGTTTCCCCTTCCTGGGACAATGAATTCACGGTGTTCTTATTTCAATTTCCAGGAGTGTATTAGGACGCCTTTTTTAAATTTCAAAACGGTACTTACTAAAAAAAAAAAACTCGCCTCGTATATTCATACGAGAAAGCATTATCGCTATTGCCCAACGATACGTTCGATTCCGCCTGGTAGCGAACTCTTCACAAAAACGTGGGGTTCGGAGGCTCGTCTGCTTTATAAAGGAGGACAGATGGCGATCTGTGACATCTCTGCCAAAGGAGCACAATGGTGGTAAACCCACAAATGTTTCGGAGCACACCGTTCGACGTACGTTGTTGAGCATGGAGCTCCGCAGCAGACCACCCGTACGCCTGATGAGCCAACGACATCGTCAATTACGGTCGCAGTGGGCACGGAACAGTCGCGATTCGACCATCGATCAATGTAAACGTGTCGGCTCTTCGGGCCGATCACATTTTTGCTGCACTAGGTCGATGGTCGTCTCCACAAACGCCGTTATCGAGGTGAACGGCGACTCCAAACGTGCAGCGCGTCATGGATACAGCCTGGCTGGATCAGTAGTATGCTACGGGAGACATTCTCCTGCGCTTTTATGGGAGCTGTGGTAGTCATCGAAGACCCGATGACAGCTGCGAGCCACCTGCATCCTTCCATGCTTGATGTTGTCTCCGACTCTGATGTCCTCTTCCAGCGGTGTAACTGTCCGTGTCTCGGAACCAGAACTGAGCTACAGTGGTTTAAGTCGATGTCTCGGCGGCGACATAAATCAGCGTCCCGTTGTTTACGCAAATTGTATGAGCTGTGCGAAGACATCTGACGTCACATACCTCCACAAACCGACCAACAAACTGTCGGATCCTTATAGGCAGAATCAGCGATGTATTTCGTTCCAAAGATGGACAAAAAAGCTATTAACCATGTGGTCATACTGTTTTGGCTGATCAGTGCAGTGATTTGATCGAAAATACGAGGATCGCTCCAAAAGGAATGCACACTATTTTAAAAAAAAAAACCATTTTTTATTCTACATGTTTGAAAGTTTTACATTGTGTAGATATATCCATTAGGAACAATATTTCCATTTCTCCACCTAATTTCCATCCCTCTCAACTGCCTTACGCCATCTTGGAACCAGCGCCTGTATACTCGCACGGTAAAATTCTGGACCAACATGTTGGGCAGCTTGCACAACGGAGTCATCATCTTCAAATCTTGTTCCACGAAGAGAGTCTTTCAGTTTCCCAAAGAGATTATAGTCGCATGGAGCCAGGTCAGGACTGTAAGGCGGGTTTTCCAGAATTGTCCATTCGAGTTTTGTGATCGCTTCCACGGTTTTTTTGACTGACATGTGGCCTTGCATTGCCGTGCAACAGCAAAACATCCTGCTTTTGCCGATGTGGTCGAACATGACTCAGCCGAGCTTGAAGTTTCTTCAGTGTCGTCACATATGCACCAGAATTTATGGTGGTTCCACTTGGCATGATGTCCACCAGCAAGAGTCCTTCGGAAACGATAAACACCGCACCCAAAACTTCTACAGAAGAAGGTGTGGTTTTGAATTTTTTTTTCCCTTGAATGATACTTCCTGGCAGATTAAAACTGTGTGCCGGACCGAGACTCGAACTCGGGACCTTTGCCTTTCGCGGACAAGTGCTCCACCAACTGAGCTACCCAAGCACGACTCTCGCCCCCTCCTCACAGCTTCTGCCAGTATCTCGTCTCCTACCTTCCAAACTTTACATAAGCTCTCCTGCATGATGCCACTCCATTGATTGCCTCTTCGTCTCTGGTGAAAAATGATGGAGTCATGTTTCATCACCTGTCACAATTCTTCCAAGAAATTCGTCTCCACCATTCCCGTACTGTTCCAAAAGTTCGCTGGATACCGTTTTTCTTGTTTCTTTGTGAGCCACTGTCATCATCCTGGGAACCCACCTGGCACAAACCTTTTTTAACGCAAACACTATCAGTATTCTGCAAACACTTCCCTCCCCTATCCCAACGCAGCGTGGCAATTCTTTCACTGTGATGCGTCTATCAGCAGACCCCAATTCGTTAACTCCCTGCACATTGTCCGGAGTGTGTGCAGTACGAGGCCTGCCGCTGCTAGGACAATCCTCAATATTGCCGTGCCCGCTTTCATCACGTAACCTGCTTGCCCACCGACTAACTGTACTGTGATCGACAGCAGCATCTCCATTCACCTTTTTCAACCTCTTTTGGATGTTTCCCACTGTCTCGTTTTCACAGCACAGGAATTCTATGACAGCACGTTGCTTCTGACGAACGTCAAGTGTAGCAGACATGCTATGACGGCGCCACTCACGGGAACAGATTGAACAAGTTTGAAACAAGCGGAAAGGATGTATCTACACACTGTAAAACATTCACACATGCAGAATGAAAACTGTATTTTTACAAAAATAATGTGCATTTCTTTTGGAGTGACCCATGTACATACAAAATGGAATTTCTTTCAGTTAAACTGTTACTTTATTTGTGCAGTAAGTACCACTAAAGAAAAAATGTGCGGCGTATGTAACAGATTTTATTGCGACACCTTTGCAGGTCTATAGGGGAGAGGCGTCGGACCTTATAAATTGGTGACCTTGATAGCCAAGACGGCTGCACTAGAATCAAAACACGCGGAATACAACTTAATGTTAATCAAGCAACACGAAGAACTTATCTTGATGTTTCGACAACATGGTTGTGGAATGACAGCGATTAGTATACATTTAGTATTAAGCGAACAGTCTTAATCGCGTTTTTGTTTATTTAGTGCCGAACGGTTTCAGCCCATCGCAGGGGCATCTTCAGGGCAGACATATGGCCGACTGCTGCTGGTGTCACGTCTACCAAGGTGTGGCAGGACAGTCTCCTGCTACTATTTGTTCCCCAATTTGAAGAAATGGCTGTCGGTACAAAGATTTTATTCAGAAGAGGAGGCGATTGCAGCAACTAATAGCTATTTTGCAAACTTGGACAATTCTTATTATTCGGAAGGGATCAACAAATTAGAACAGCGTTGGACGAAGTGTGTAAGTCTGAAAGGAGACTATGTCGAGAAATAAAAAGGGTTTACCCCAAACACGTAAGTAGTTTTTATTTTTGAACGAACTTTTCAAACGCCCCTCGTATATCCGGACGCTGCTTCCTCGGCAGACACTGTGGACTAGGCCCGTAGCACCAACACCGACTCAAAGGAAGGCCTCGGCGCTTTTTCGTGACGTCACGTCAGCTAGGCACGGCGAACGCCAGGTCTGTTGAGGCATACTCATAATGGTGGTGTCTCCCTCCCTGACACAGGAAAATGTGAAACTATTGGCGGTAGTTGACCAACACACATTGTTCTGAGAGATTTCTGCAATTCATTACACTTCTTAGAAAATAACTTAAATTTCCACCTGTTTTATGGATTGACATACAAAAACAACTTCATGGTCCAGCAGCAACAGAATTCGTGCTTCTTTACATTATTTGTAAATCTGAGGAAGTTACGTTTGTAGTGGGTTGCTTTTACAAGAAACTGTGAACATATTGGTGCTCTTCTTTAGGTATCTTGGTTGACTATGGGGTGAGGAGCACTGAATGTTAATGAAATACGTTGCGATTATACACGTTGGGGGAAGGGGTAGGGGACAGAAGAAGAGGCAGAAGAGAGATATTTGTTTTATCAAATAAAATTTTTTTATCTTATAAAGTTTCTCCTTTCAGTTGCAAGAGGGGAATATTTATCTTTTCTAATGTGCATGTTTAAAAAAGTTTAAGCTCAGCAGTAGTTTCGATGTATGAAGCTATTTTGTTTCCTGTTTCGAATTTCTTTCGTTGAAAACGACTGTAATCTAATGACTGGCGACAGCTGGACATTTACACATGTAAATTAGTTCACATTTCCAGTGACGATGTCAAACGTAAATAAATAAATAAATAAATAAAAGAAACGAGTTAATTGTAAGGGGGTTGGGGTAAGTTTCGATAACAAAATGGATCTAGTAAATATAGTTACTTGAATGTAAAATTTCCGAAGCTTGCAATGGGGCAAAGCATCTTCTCATATTGATCCACGTTTGTTTCGACAGGATTCAGTAATACAGAACAATGATCTTCATTTGTAGCTTTACGATAGTAAGAAAATCTTTCATCTAAATAAAACTGCAGAATCCAAAACAATACCAAGCATTTTGTCCAAAAATAAGAGATTTATAGTGAAAGGCACGCCCAGGTGTTCGCCGTGCCTAGCTGACGTTACGTCACCAACAAGCGCCGAGGCCTTCCTTTGAGTCGGTGTTGGTAGCACACGGGTAGAACTGGGTAGGCAGAGCAGACACTCCGCCGCTCCCCCCTCAATCTTCCATTTCGGCCCGCTACAGCTCTTGCTCTCTGTCTGCCCACCTGGAGCTTTGGTCCGGGTTGCGGGGCGTTTATCACAATTACTGGTCCCTTCTTTTTTTCTGTTTCTTTTTCTCTCCTCCTCCCCCTCCCTCCTCTGCACTTACTCACCCTTTCTCTCTGTTTTCTCCCCCACACTTTCACTGGTCTGCACCGTCCCGCCGGCCGGCGACCGCGGGGGTGGCCGGAAAATTAAGAAGTGTTTAGTGGCGGGTGTGGGTGGCGGGCGTGGGCGACGCATCCGCCGCCTCACCGGCCTGGGGGCGGACACTGGGGGGCGGGGGAGCCTTGTGGGGGTGGGATAAATTTTAATTAGCGCCCAGGCGGCGCCCCGGGCGCTGCGGAGGTCGGCTTAATAACCGACCGGGGGCGGCGGTGGGCGGCGTCGCCTCGTCTGCGACGCAGCTTACGCCGCCGTCGCTTCGCCGTGAGCCGGCGAGCCAGTCGCACTGAGCGGTCAGCATCAGCGCAGGGCACACAAATAACCACCTCCATCCCGATAGCTCTCGCACCTTCATCTATGACGGGCAGTCAAACCGAGCGCTCGCAACAACGGGACCACGGAAAGGTTTCATTCATAAAGCCGTCGGCACACGGACCGTGCATCCGAACGTTGAGCGTGCTGAGTTTCTGACGTCATAGCGTGGAATAGCACGTTCGGGAGTCTTTCCGAGCGTACAGACCAGTATCTGGCATGTCAGATATTCTGAGAGTTCGTCTGAGCGTTGACCAATGGAGATGGCACAACGACACCTACGTCACACGCACGCCGTCTCCCTTCAGTACAGAGTTGCGAGGTGCCATATTGGCATTCATTTCAAGCATATATATTATATATATATATATATATATGATGTTATGTCGACATGTGTTCGGAAACGCTTAATTTCCATGTTAGAGCTCATTTTAGTTTCATCACTATGTACTGTACTTCCTCGATTCACCGCCATGATTTCATACGGGATACTCTACCTGTGCTGCTAGAACATGTGCCTTTACAAGTACGACACAACATGTGGTTCATGTACGATGGAGCTCCTGCACATTTCAGTCGAAGTGTTCGTACGCTTCTCAACAACAGATTCGGTGACCGATGGATTGGTAGAGGCGGAACAATTCAAAAATGGCTCTGAGCACTATGGGACTTAACATCTGTGGTCATCAGTCCCCTAGAACTTAGAACTACTTAAACCTAACTAACCTAAAGACATCACACACATCCATGCCCGAGGCAGGATTCGAACCTGCGACCGTAGCAGTCGCGCGGCTCCGGACTGAGCGCCTAGAACAGCTAGACCACCGCGGCCGGCGCGGAACAATTCCATGGCCTCCACGCTCTCCTGACCTCAACCCTCTTAACCTTCATTTATGGGGGAATTTGAAAGCTCTTGTCTACGCAACCCCGGTACCAAATGTAGAGACTCTTCGTGCTCGTATTGTGGACGGCTGTGATACAATACGCCATTCTCCAGGGCTGCATCAGCGCATCAGGGATTCCATGCGACGGAGGGTGGATGCATGTATCCTCGCTAACAGAGGATATTTTGAACATTTCCTGTAACAAAGTGTTTGAAGGCAAGCTGGTACGTTCTGTTGCTGTGTGTTTCCATTCCGTGATTAATGTGATTTGAAGAGAAGTAATAAAATGAGCTCTAACATGGAAAGTAAGCGTTTCCGGACACATGTCCACATAACATCTTTTCTTTCTTTGTGTGTGAGGAATGTTTCCTGAAAGTTTGGCCGTACCTTTTTGTAACACCCTATATATATATATATATATATATATATATATATATATATATAATGCCGTTTCTGAGAACCAGCAAACTGAGAATCACTGGAAAACCCGTTGTTAACTGTGTCGTTCGTTCTAATAAAATCCCGAGAAACGTCATATTCGTGGCAAAAGAGTTATTGTAACTTGCGTATTGTGAGGGTAGGCTATTTGAAGGCAGCGACACACTGAAGATCCACCCAAAAAGCGTTGTTCTTGGTACAATTTGTTATAATTAAATTTCAATTAGTAACGTATCTACGATTAAGGTTTTCAGCAAGGGGTAACATACTATGATTAGGATCAAAGGATGTGTTGTTGGTTTGGCGTAATGAGTAGCGTCGCTGTCCTGAATTGAGCTGTTTGTTGGGGCGGTGGTTCGCGACTTGACACTTCAAAATTTTTTCCTAACATTCACGTTTTTATTAGGTTCTGATACTTTATTATTATTATTGTTGTTGTTGTGGTCTTCTGTCCTAAGACTGGTTTGATCCAGCTCTCCATGCTACTCTATCCTGTGCAAGCTTCATCTCCCAGTACTGCAACCTACATCCTTCTGAATCTGCTTAGTGTATTCATCTCTTGGTCTCCCTCTACTATTTTTACCTTCCACGCTGCCCTCCAATACTAAATTGGTGATCCTTTGATGCCTCAGAACATGTCCTACCAACCGATTCCTTCTTCTAGTCTAGTTGTACCACGAATTTCTCTTCTCCCCAATCCTATTCAATACTTCATTAGTTATGTGATCTACCCATCTAATCTTCAGCATTCTTCTGTAGCACCACATTTCGAAAGCTTCTATTCTCTTCTTGTCTAAGCTATTTATCGTCCACATTTCACTTCCATACATGGCCACACGCCATACAAATACTTTCAGAAACGACTTCCTGACACTTAAATCTATACTCGACGTTAACAAATTTCTCTTCTTCAGAAATTCTTTTCTTCCCATTGCCAGTCTACAGTTTATATCCTCTCTACTTCGACCATCATCAGTTATTTTGCTCCCCAAATAGCAAAACTCCTTCACTACTGTAAGTGTTTCATTTCCTAATCTAATTCCCTCAGCGTCAGCCGACTTAATTCGACCACATTCCATTATTCTCGTTTTGCTTTTGTTTATGTTCATCTTATACCCTCCTTTCAAGACACTGTCCATTCCGTTCAACTGCTCTTCCAAGTCCTTTGCTGTCTCTGACAGAATTACAATCTCATCGGCAAACCTCAAAGTTTTTATTTCTTCTGCATGGATTTTAATGCCTAGTCGAAATTTTTGTTTTGTTTCCTTCACTGCTAGCCCAATACACAAATTGAATAACATCGGGGAGAGGCTACAACCCTGTCTCACTCCCTTCCCAACCACTGCTTCCCTTTCATGCCCCTCGACTCTTATAACCGCCATCTGGTTTCTGTACAAATTGTAAATATCCTTTCGCTCCCTGTATTTTACCCCTGTCACCTTCAGAATTTGAAAGAGGTTTGATCAACAACGAATTACAGCCTTCGGAACGACCGTCACACGTCGCGCCTCGCTGCTAGCGCCAGCTACGGGCGGCCCACGCCGTACAACGCCTACGTGTTTACGGCTAGTCGCTGTACATCGGCGCCCGTGTCGCCCATTGTGACCTTAGTGGCTCCGTACACAAGCAGAGCACGCGCCGCACGTCTACGAGAACAACAGCCCGCCTAATCACGTTCCAAATCAGATAATTAGCCTATGACGCGCTCTGGTCTAATTACAATGCAGCGGCCAATGGCGTGCGAAATCAGCTTAGTGACCCGCATAATGGCGGCGCCTCAATTTGCGTCCTGTTTTCTGTACTCGCGGCCGCTCGCCGCCACACAAGATCCACCATTACGCTGCGATACTCTCTACAGCAATCGAAGACAAACCTAAGCGCAGGAAAATCACCCAGAGAAATATTTTTTTTCCGTAAATGATCAATTCTTACTTTTCTACAAACATGGAAATTGACTTCGACTTACTGTAAGACAGGAGACATTCACTGAAGCATCGAACACGGCGCTACATTCAATATTAGATCATTACTGAACTGTATGTTGAAGCGGGGGGGGGGGGGGGGAGAGGTGACAGTAATTATTTGATGAAAGTTCTCGACACTAACCTATATATGTGAATATGCGATGTACAGTATGTGATAGAATACAATTAGTTATTTCAAAAATGGTTCAAATGGCTCTGAGCACTATGGGACTTAACTTCTGAGGTCATCAGTCCCCTAGAACTTAGAACTACTTAAACCTAACTAACCTAAGAACATCACACACATCCATGCCCGAGGCAGGATTCGAACCTGCGACCGTAGCGGTCGCGCAGTTCCAGGCTGTAGCGCCTTGAACCGCTCGGCCACCCCAGCCGGCGTAGTTATTTCATTCAGCATGTGTAGCAACTAATAAAACCAGTTCTTTAGACCTATAGGCAAGCACAACAGGTATGTTTAACATAAAGTAATAAACTTCTTGTTGCAATGATTTACCTACAGCCGCATGTATTGTGGAAATTTATTTCATGAAGTTCTATGTGCTACCAGTTTCGGCATTACATTGATGCCATCTTCAGGCCCCACTCGTCACAGTCATATAACAGATAAGGTATCTGTCATAGTGAGACTCCAATCCTGCTAGAGGCTTTGCATTACCCCTTACTACAGCAATAGTCATCCATGAATTCCCTGGTACTACTTCATTTGTTGTACAAGAAAAATTAATCTTACAGCCGACAAAGGTTATTGGCCCACTCAGTATCTCCTGTTGAGACACTAGGTTTGGTGTCTCATCAAAACTGATAACAGTCTTGTACACTGGCATTCTGCTCCTCCTTGAATATCTTCTACGTCGGTACGGCATGGCTCTGTGCTCCGTGCGGCTGCTTCGAGTCGACTGAGCATGCAGCTGCCTCTACACAGAGAGCGCCAGCGCGCCTTATCAGGGAACTTCCGGTTGCGCAACTTTGATTTTCCAGCAACACGGTGCTAGTAATATTAGGCACCGTGTCGCGCGGGCCTCGCTCAGCGGCTAAGTCCCGCTCAAGGTCACACGCCTTACACAGCGGCATGCAGTCAATGCACACAGCCATATAACTGGATCCGTGAATCAAATCGCTATGCAACAGCTCTTGGTGGCCAGGCGACACAGACAGTTTTCAGAAAAAGTGTTCAAAAGTACTTCGCACGACTGTCTGTCTGTAAACGGCCCCTTTCTCCCTCGCACAATGAATCCGTAGACATCACAGTCTAAAGGGTATCTCATAAGTCACTCCATTTTTTACAATTTTTTTGCTACTTTTGTTAGAAACAGCACTCCCTGAGGTTGTTTAACTTTTTTTGTCTGTTTCTGTTGTAAAATGCCGTCTGTGTTGACTGTGGAAGAACGGGTCAAAATAGCAGCTCGTTATGAGATCTGGGGATCTCTGCTCTGAGCACTATGGGACTTAAACTTCTTTGGTCATCAGTCCCTTAGAACTACTTAAACCTAACTAACCTAAGGACATCACACACATCCATGCCCGAGGCAGCATTCGAACCTGCGACCGTAGCGGTCGCGCAGTTCCAGACTGTAGCGCCTGGGGATCTGTGGTGTGGGTACAAAGTTGGTGGAGGGCTGACCGAGCGATCCATGTAACACTGGATGCAAAAACTGTTAAACACTGCCATTCCAAATTACTAACAACAAGGAGTGTTGCCGATGCAAGATCAGGAAGACCATCGAGTTCTAGGACACCAGAGAATGTTGACAGTTCGGGAGATGTTCACAAGGAACCCTAAGAAATCACCGCATCAAGGATCCCGTGAAAGCAGTCTTTCACGTTACGCAGTTGCAACTATTCTTAAGAAAGGTCTCACTTCTACGTTGTGACACTGTGGAAGCCACATTATGTCCAGCAATTGTTTCCTAATGAATGCAAGAGAAGAATGAAGATAGGAAAATTTTTTTTTTTTTGGGTTGGGATGATGACTGGCCTGAACTTTTTGAGAACATTCTGTGGGCTGATGAGGCAGTTTTCCACACTTTGTAAACAGGCATAACTTCCACTATTGGGCAGCCGCAAACCCACACGAATGTGCTGAAAAAGTGCGGGGGCGTCCGAAGATCCTATCTTTCTGGAAAACACAATGAACGCCGAAAAGTACCCGGAAACGCTTTAAGATCGTGTATGGCCAGCATTTTCACGATGGAAGAACAAACAGCTTTACTTCAGGCAGGAAGGAGCAGCCGCACATTTTGCAAATGACGTCCGTTAATGGCTGCATGATCATTTCCCATGTCGGTGGATTGACAAACGTGGCGCACGTGAATGGCCTGCCCGCAACCCTGATTCAACGCCCTGCGATTTTTTTTCTCTACGAGTGGGCTAAGGAGGAGGTTTACAAAAGAAAAGCACGGATCTTGGACTAATGTGAAGCAGTAACACCTCACGTGTCAGCTAATGTTCCACTTTACATGTTTCACTCTGCAGTATCGCACGTACCGGTTCGTTAAAAGAAATAAAAAACAAAAAAATAAAAAAAATGAGCAGGAATGCTGGAGCTTACGCGGAGGTCGAAAATGATGTCAAATACAAGTTCATGGAGTGCTGTCTCTAAGAAAAGTAGTTCTAAGAAAATTGGTTCCTAAATAAAGAAATTATAACTATTTAAAAATAGGAAGTGACTTATCAAACATCCTGGATACTCAGTAGGTTAAAGTCGCCTCCAACTAGTACACCATGGTCTAGGTACTTAAGGGCTCCCGACCGTAGACTTTCTTCGAATGACTCTAGAACTGTCACAGCGGACTCCTCGGCTAACGCATAATTTTTTAGATGGTAGAGCACTTGCCCGCGAAAGGCAAAGGTCCCGAGTTCGAGTCTCGGTCAGACACACAGTTTTTATCAGCCAAGAACTTTCATATCAGCGCACACTCCGCTGCAGAGTGAAAAACTCATTGTGGAAACATCCCCCAGGCTGTGGCTAAGCCATGTCTCCGCAATATCCTTTCTTCCAGGTGTTAGTTCTGCAAAGTTGGCAGGAGAGCTTCTGTGAAGTTTGGAAGGTAGGAGACGACATACTGGTAGAAGTAAAGCTGTGAGGGCGGGGCGTGAGTCGAGCTTGGGTAGCTCAGATGGTAGAGCACATGCCCGCGAAAGGCAAAGTTATGTGACGTAGCATGTGAAAGTTGCTGGACTTGGACGGGTTACTCCTGTAACTGAAATATCAGATCTGAAGATGGTTCTGAATGAACCGAAACCGGTCATATGAATAATAAAAAATTTTTTTGCAATCAAGACGGATTTTAAGTAACATTATAAAATCACTGATTGCTATTATCCCATAAAACATTATGTCTGGTTTTGCAAAGTTCCCGAGTTCGAGTCTCGGTGCGGCACACAGTTTTAATCTGCCAGGCAGTTTCATAATTTTTTGATCATCTATACGTACCACTGATCTATACGTACCACTGAAGTTCGCCGCCGCATTTTTCTGTCTGTGCGCCAAGGCTAATATCAGCAGCTATTGTAGGGATTCTGATACGGTATTCACTGATACACAGACACATTCACGAGAAAGGTTTGAATATGTAGTTTACTACCGCTACGCCAGACAAGTGGTCTGGCCAGAGATATTGCTCTCCGTGCAAAACCGGAGCAGGGATCTAGGTAGGTAGGTAGGTAGAGAGAGAGAGAGAGAGAGAGAGAGAGAAGGGGAACGTTCTGTGAAACAAATTGCTTGTTTTGCACAAAAAGTCGTTCTTTCGTTATTTTTGTGAAGCTCCTGTTGAGACGGAGTTAGGGGACTTATTTGATCGTCATGCACACAGGGAGGGGCAGCACGATATTTGCTAGCCAGAAGGGATAGTGGCGTTTATAGTAATACGCCCCATACCATTACTCGGAAACGATATCAACAGGGGCTCCTCTGTCCCTACAGCGTACATCCGTCAGTTGACATCCGCGCCGGATGGTGTCTGTTTACATATGACGTTAACAGCACGTTTCTGAAAAATCTCTGCTTTCTTTATTTTAGTATCGCAGTATTTACACTTTGCTGTCACGGTGCCCTCCACGTAGTTATTTGCTGACTCTGCTGGAATTCCGAGTCCATCCCCCCCCCCCCTTCCTCCCCCACCCCCAACCAGAAGTCTGACAACGCTATTTGCCTCTGTACACGGCAATATTCAAACTTTACTGATATGTAGTTACTAACAACTTTGCTTTTCTCAACCTTATTCTACACAGTCAACCTCAAAGTTGCCCCAGTGCGGGTGCATGTACAGTTTTTAACGAAGCTGCGAATGTTGAAATGTCTTTTTGGAACACGTCATTCTTGTATTAAGCAACGTCAGCGTTTCTGCTTAGTTCTGTGGACACCAAACAAATTTATGACCCACAGAATGATTTCCAATCCTGCGACTAAGTCACAGTCGCACGGAAATACACACATTTTGTCCTTAGAGTCCTGTCATAAGTTTGTTAACAGCCAGTGTTCGTATAAACACTCCGTTCTTAGCTGTAGAATTCTTTTCTGGTGGACATATGCACAACATGCGAACACAGTTTTCAAACTGCAGATAAGGGCCGTAAGAGTAATAACCAAGAAAAGTAATCGAGTTCATTGTAATGATCTGTTCAAAACACTGGCGATTTTGACATCACACCACCGCACTTACGAATCAGTTGTACACATAAAAAATGACTTTCATAATTACTGCACAAACAGCTCTGCCCATGACCATGGAACAAGAGCTAGACTGAACTTACATTTATCAAGAAAGATTAACAATGAAACTCAAAACTGCTTTTCTACCAAGGAATAAAACTGTGCAACAAATTACCAAGAGAGATTAAAGAGATTATAGAAAGAAACTTATTTAAAATGGCAGTTAGAAAATACCCGTTAAGCAATACATCCTATACATTGAAGGATTACTCTGATAACATAGAGGTTTGATTTGAAAAAAATGTAACACTTGAAAACGATAACTAGCTTAGTGCCCGCTGCTTTGGCTCGCTTAGACTGTATGTTCTGTACACATTCTTTTCCTTTAATCGAATTTCTACGTTGTTCATAAATTGCAACACGTTCAAAAAATTTCACGCTAATTGAAGCCGAAGAAACATGGTCCTCTAAGAATGTACTTCTGATCAAAAAACGATTCTTGTAGTTGGAGTCCAAGGTGGTTCTTAATCATGCCATTTAGGTCCTTTCCACAGAAACTTGCGTCTCTTAAAACGTATTTCTTTATATCCACCAGAGAGGTGAAATAGCTATTTCCAAACATTTAGCTTTAAAAATCTTTTAGTATAACGAAATATTTTCTCAAAATTTTCCATCCCCTACTTCACTCCTTCAGGGGCTTGAATTTCCAAAATCAGTGAAACAGGTATTTTTTTTTTTATTCTTAACTGAGAAACCACACAATTTTTCGTTGTTCTAGCTTCAAATTGCCTTATAGCAACACATTTTCAAAAAGCCATTCATCCCCTATTTCACTGCCTTAGGAGTGCAATTTTGAACTGACCCTTTTTAAACGATGTCCTCAGCATCAGCTCAACATCCTCTCCAAATTTCAGGTTTCTATCCTTAGCGGGTTGAGCTGGGCGATGAGGAGTCAGCCATTCAGTCACTACAATGCCTTTTGTATATATAGACGACAACGACAATAAAGCATATATTATTTCAATTAGCACTGCTTTTCCTTCTTTTTCCCTTTCTGGCAAAACTTTCATTCATACCTGTGGAATGTATAATACTAACACCTCATCTTCTCTCTGAGCTCACAGTATCATTCGCTACAGCGGGATGCTGATTGAATTTTTCAAGCTGGAAAATGAGAAGTTGCGGTCGCGCAAGATAGAAACCACGCATCGTCGCTTTGGTGCTGACGTCAGCTGACAGTGTGTGTAATCTTATGTATCTAACAACGCCTGTAGTGTGTGCAATTCCTGGGAGTGAGAAGTGGGTGGGCAGTGTAGCATTAGTCTTTTACTTTAATAACTTCCTTGTAAAACAGTATTTCCTTAATAAACCGAATGAGATCGCACTGCTTCGCACAGAGTGGCCCTGCATTCGGCAGGGTGGACGCTCCAATCTTCACTCACCCATTCTTATTTAGGTTTTCCGTGGTTCCCCTAAGTGAATTCAGGCAAATACCAGTGTGTTTCCTAATATAAGGCCACGCTCGACTACCTGTCCCAAGCTTGTCAAACTAGACGTTTAACCCTTTCAGTCCGTACAATACAAAAAAAAAATTATTTTTAAAATTTTTCACAAAATTGATCTTTATCATCATAGTAAGCAGTGGTAGCAGGAGAAATTGGCAAAAACTTTAAAAATAATCATTTGTTGTAAGGAGATGGTTTAACTTTGGAACGACTCGCACATACAGTTTTCAACCACCCATCATTTCATGAGACATATCTGAAAAGCAAAGTCGTGTTTTTGCTAGACACAATCCCGTATCTCGAAACTTCTATTAACAATGCCTAAAACAAATTATAGTCCTAAATAACAAGCACAAATAGGTCTAATATTTGATAAACATACACACCTCGAAAAAAGGTTTGCATCACCTCGCTTCCGAGAGTTCAGGAACCTCTACAGAAAACTGGAATTGAGATCAACGTAAACATCATTTCCGCCCTTTTTATTGATCATGAAAATCACACATTGCATGTTGTACCACCATATAGGGAGACTTTCAGAAGTGGTGGTCCAGACTGCTGTGCACACCGGTACCTCTAATACCCAGTAGGTGGTGCTGGTTAGTTTTTAACGTCCCGTCGACAACGAGATCATTAGAGACGGAGCGCAAGCTCGGGTTAGGGAAGGATTGGGAAGGAAATCGGCCGTGCCCTTTCAAAGGAACCATCCCGGCATTTGCCTGAAACGATTTAGGGAAATCACGGAAAACCTAAATCAGGATGGCTGGAGACGGGATTGAACCGTCGTCCTCCCGAATGCGAGTCCAGTGTGCTAACCACTGCGCCACCTCGCTCGGTAAATACCCAGTAGCACGTCCTATTGCATTGATGCATGCCTGTATTCGCCGTGGCACACTATCCACTAGTCCAGCAAGGTACTGTTGGTCCAGCTTGTCCCACTCCTCAACGGCGATTAGGCGTAGATTCCACAGAGTGGTTGGTGGATCACATCGTCCATATACAACCCTTTTCGATCTATCCCAGGTATGTTCGATAGGGTTCATTCCGGAGAACATGCTGGATACTGTAGTCGCCATTCACAGGATGTGCACGATCGGGGCGGGAATTGTCGTCCATGAAGAAGAATTCCTCGCCGATATGGTTGCACTATCGATCGGAGGATGGCATTCACGTATAGTACAGCCGTTAGGCGCCTTCCATGACCACCAGCGGCGTACGTCGGCCCCACATAATGCCGTCCCAAAACATCAGGGAACCTCCACCTTGCTGCACTCGCTGGACAGTGTGTCACAGGCGTTCAGCCTAACCGGGTTGCCCCAAAACACTTCTCTGACGATTATCTGGTTGAAGGCTTACGCGACACTCATCGGTGAAGAGAACGTGATGCCAATCCTGAGTGGTCCATTCGGCATGTTGTTGGCCCCATGTGTACCGCGCTGCGTGTTGCCGTGGTTGCAAAGATGGACCTCGCCATGGACGTCGGGAGTGAAGTTGCGCATCATGCAGCCTATTGCGCACAGTTTGAGTCGTAACACGACGTCCTGTGGCTGCACGAAAAGCATTATTGAACATGGTGGCGTTGCTGTCAGGGTTCCTCCGGGCCATAATCAGTAGGTAGCGGTCATCCACTGCAGTAGCAGCCCTTGGGCAGCCTGAGCGAGGCATGTCATCGACAGTTCCGGTCTCTCTGTGTCTCCTCCATGTGCGAACAACATCGCTTTGGTTCACTGTGAGACGCCTGGACACTTGTTGAGAGCCCTTCCTGGCACAAAGTAACAATGCGAACGCGATCGAATCGCGGTATTGACCTAGGCATGGTTCAACTGAAGACAACAGGAGCCGTGTACCTCCTTCCTGGTGGAATGACTGGAACTGATCGGCTGTCGGACCTCCTTGGTATAATAGGCGCTGCTCATGCTTGGTTTCTTTACATCTTAGGGCGGGTTTAGTGACATCTCTCAACAGTCAAAGGGACCGTATCTGTGACACAATATCCACATTCAAAGGCTATCTTCAGGAGTTCTTTTTTATGTGTATAAATCAAAAGTACGTACTACTCCAGTGCTTTCATTTCGAATGAAACTGGAACTCAGTACAGCACTCGTGGCTGCCGCATCGCCGTCTAGAAGTGGGGCCGAGGCAGTTCCAGATAAGTTTTACAGTCCGAAGATAATTTATGGATTTGTAGTTTTAGCATGACTATGTCCACTATGGACAAACGATAGATATTGTTATTCTGAAGAAGGTTAGGTTATCCCGACTGAAACCTAGGTAAATTCTAGGTAAACGGTGCAACTGAGGCTGCTCATTATTAAAATCAAAATTAATATCTTCCCTCTTGCCGAATCCTACCTTTGGCAGCAAGGTTGCCGGATCTTTCCACAACTAAGAGCGTTTGGCGATTATAATACACAGTATACGGAAGGTGGAGGGTCATCTTCCAGACAGCGTTACTGGTGAATGCTGACAACTCGCACCGCAGAGTAGGCGTGACCCTGAGTAAATCTAACTCTCTGCAGCGGGGAGTGCGCTGGTTTGTAAAGTACTTGGCAGATTAATGCTGTGTGCCGGATCAGGACTCGACCGCAGAATACTGTCTTTCGCGGAAAAATGCTCTTACCGACTGAATCCACCAGGCAAGAGCTACAGACCACCGACACAGCTGTGGCCCTGCCTCTAAATACTCATATGTAACGAGGAACAACTGGCAGAAGCGGAGGCGTAATCGAACGCAACATCAATTACCTAGTCCGAGTGCTCAATAACACGGTTTTCGCGAACAGAAAATTACGAATATTTCACTTGATTATACGTGCAATTGACTTGAAAAATTTATCAGCCGATGTGAATCTGTAATGGAGAAAATATTTCTGCTGAAAGAACTGCGCGGACGTCATTCCGTCACGGAAAGAGATTCATTTAATTATGCACGAAACTTCATAACTGACGCCATATTAGCGCCAGGATTTGAGGGCGACGGCGAAGTAATTAATTTTCGCGCATATATTTACTCACAAATTAAATTCGAAACATTTTCTCCTATATTAAATTTCAGAAATGAGTCCTTTATTAAATTTCAATTACTTGCAAAATCTATCAGCCGGAAAGGTAATTGAAATCAGTGGAGACAAATGAGCTGCTAAAATTCGTGCCGTGTTCGCCGGTAGAGGGTTTATTTCGAAAAAAAAATCCGGGCGTCTGCTTGCTGTGCTGTAAGTGATTCCAGCGGCGTCAAGCAATGTTTGCTGTTGGTTTCTGATATCTTGCGTTACATATATGCCTCTGTTAAAATCGGGGCAATTCCATCTGATAACGGGTACAGGAGTTTTTCCACATTACATCACTGGCCATAAAAACGGTAAAAACATGAAAGCGCCAGGAAGAATCAGGAAACTGACATAAAGCGTACTTCATGCTTGGATATCCTGTTAAGTTATATGTCATCCATATAGCAGAAAGCAAGTAGGAGAAACACCGTCTACATTCTTTAAACAAAGAAAGATTGTGCAGAGGGTTTCTTACGCACAAAATCGCATTTGAATGTTGTTTACGAGATGATAGTATTGTGTGTCAATTTTTTTTTTACATTTGTGACTTATACTTCTCCAAAATTTTCAGAATTATTTTAAAATTAATGGATTTTTTGGATTAACATCACTTCCTTGTGATTCCACTTCAAAGAAATTTTTTTTTCATCTTAAACTGACGTTTTGACTTTTTTTAACAAAATATTAGTTAAAAGAACAGTTGGACATCGGGGCCGGCCGGAGTGGCCGTGCGGTTCTAGGCGCAACAGTCTGGAACCGCGAGGCCGCTACGGTCGCAGGTTCGAATCCTGCCTCGGGCATGGATGTGTGTGATGTCCTTAGGTTAGTTAGGTTTAAGTAGTTCTATGGGACTGATGACCTCAGAAGTTGAGTCCCATCGGGAAGTTGTTAAAAAACAAAATTGAAGCTCTCTCGGTGTGCGGCCGTACACATTCTTCCGCTGCTTTCGCGCGTCAAATGTTCAGGAAAAAGACGTTATAAAATTCCTTTTCGCTGTTAGATGATACGGTTTGCGATGCTCTTCTGTTTTCCTCTGTATATCTTTGGTTTTCGTGGGTTGTTTCTGTTACAAACTTTTCTATAGTTCGAATACTGCTATTTTATCGTTCTCGAAAGTTATTATGCCTCCAAAAAGTGATTTAGTACTGGAAATCGTAAGTTTTACGGCAATCCTTTATTTCCTCAGTACAGATTGTAGAAGTACATCTACAAACTGACTGGATGTTACGTAGACTCAGTGCCTGAAGACAAAAGCTCAAACACTCGTATTTGGTGAGACAGGGTGACACTTCCATGATCGCAGATCAGGACAATATGACTCGACAATTCCAGTGTCCTCATCAACACTTGATAACTGAGCAGTAGTTTCACGGAATATCTTCATAATATAATCAAGATTTCGGACATTTGATATGCGAATGCTTGCCCAAAACAGTGTTCGTTGGATGCAAAACTATAATATTAGGCGTACTAGATGCTGTAATGTGTTCTAATGATGGAGCAATCAGCAGTTGTGAAGTTTTAGAGTTGCTAGGAATATATTCTGGATTCAATATGAAACAATCAGTGGTAGCGCGTGATTCTCTGAGAGCAGCCGAAGCTGAAAAAAGCTTCATGCGACGTTTGAGGAGACTATTTGGGGGAAAGTAGACTAGAGACACAAACCGACTCTCAACAGGAAGGAAAATACCTACTGATTAATTATAAGAAAATAACTTTTGATTTTCGGATGTGACTGAAATAACAAGAATGTAGTCTACTTTTTAGAAAGGCATCCTGTTAATTTGTACATAAAGTTTGAAGCATCTAAGTAAGACAGTGAGTGCACACATTCGGAAGTATGGACTGGGCAAATAAAAATTGTAGTTTACCGATTTTCGCAAAAAAAATTCAATAAAGTCAGTATGAGAACTAATGTGATAAATAACAAAATGTTCAACACGGAACACTCCAACTGTCCTATCATTTTCATCTTGCTAAGAGTTCACGTTTTTCAGTAAGAGACATGCAAATTTTATAAAAATTATTAGTATTTTTTCAGGCGGTCACAGGCAAGTTCTGTCACGGAGCCGGCCGGGGTGGCCGTGCGGTTAAAGGCGCTTCACAGTCTGGAACCGCGTGACCGCTACGGTCGCAGGTTCGAATCCTGCCTCGGGCATGGATGTGTATGATGTCCTCAGGTTAGTTAGGTTTAATTAGTTCTAAGTTCTAGGCGACTGATGACCTCAGAAATTAAGTCGCATAGTGCTCACAGCCATTTGAACCATTTTTCTGTCACGGAGCGTTGTCATATTAGTTGTTAATGATTGATTAACTGGTGTATGAAATGTTCTTGCTGATTAGCGGTCACATTATGTCTGATTAGCGGTCACATTATGTACATAAGAAGGCAAATGTGACTTATATCGTACTGTCCTTCCATCACAATCACATTACGAACTATCTTGAACGTCTTTGTCGCCTTAAAGGGATTCTCGACTAACATCAGCTCACCATGTCCAATCTCAAATGTGGCGCTACTAGGGCAACTGGCGTGACTTTGAACAGACATCATCTTTCAGATGTAGGAGCACGTCCGGCAGCTTTCGTTAACGTCGCACAAGTCGCCCTTGGTGATACGACTTTTTCCGTAAGTGTATAAGGAAAACATCGAATATCTTCTTCGCTGCTGAACGTTTAATGAGTTGGAAAATATCGAGGCCTCGCCACCTAGATTTGGTCTAGTCAGCATACTTGCCAATATGCTGTGGAAACGTCGTCTCGGCCCTTCTGGCAGCGCCGTTTCAACGCGCTCTGCTGTGCCCACGACCTGTCCGTGCCACGTCCCCGCCACGCCATTTCTGCGTGCACTGCACATTCTTCCTAATTTTCCCCGGTCAGCTTGCATGAAGACTCACAGCTCCAAGGTGGTGATTCAAAAATATTTCTGTTTGCTGATGACACCAGCTTGATAGTGAAGGATCTTGTATGCAATATTGAAACAGTAACAAATAATGTAGTTCATGAAATAAGTTCGTGGCTAGTGGAAAATAATTTGATGCTAAATCACAGTAAGACTCAGTTTTTACAGTTTCTAACTCACAATTCAACAAGAACCGATATTTTGATCGGACAGAATGGGCATATTATAAGCGAGACGGAACAGTTCAAATTCCTAGGCGTTCGGATAGATAGTAAGCTGTTGTGGAAAGCCCACGTCCAGGATCTTGTTCAGAAACTAAACGCTGCTTTATTTACCATTAGAACAGTATCTGAAATAAGTGACAGTTCAACACGAAAAGGAGTCTACTTCGCATATTTTCATACGCTTATGTCATATGGTATCATTTTTTGTGGTAATTCTTCTGATTCAAAAAGGGTATTTTTGGCTCAAAAACGGGCTGTTCGAGCTATATGTGGTGTAAGTTCGAGAACCTCTTGTCGACCCCTATTCAAAAATCTGGGAATTCTGACATTGCCCTCACAGTATATATTTTCTATAATGTCGTTTGTTGTTAGCAATATTAGCCTATTCCCAAGAGTTAGCAGCTTTCACTCAGTTAATACTAGGCAGAAATCAAATCTGCATGTAGAATGCACTTCCTTGACTCTTGTGCAGAAAGGAGTGCAGTATTCTGCTGCATCCATTTTCAATAAGCTACCACAAGAACTCAAAAATCTTAGCAGTAGCCCAAACTCTTTTAAGTCTAAACTGAAGAATTTCCTCATGGCTCACTCCTTCTATTCTGTCGAGGAGCTCCTGGAAGAGCTAAAAAATTAAGCAAATTCTAGTGTTACATTGTTGATTGTCTTCATTTAAACTTACGACTTGTCACCTGAATATGTTTTTTTTTATATTTCATTTTATCTGTTTCTAATATCGTGTTATAATTTCATGTATTGACTCGTTCCATGACCATAGAGACTTCTCCTTAATTTGGTCCCACGGAACAATAAATAAACAAATAAATAAATAAATAAATAAATAAATAAATAGACGTCGGGGCAGTGTGTAGTACACTGAGATGGCAAACGGCATTGGAAACTACTGCGAAGCTTCCCTGCAAATTTAAACGCAGCCAAAACCACTCAGACAAACACAAGCTAAACGATGTCAAAGTTAGCGTAAGGAGGGTTATGCGTGAAGCGTTCAGTGAATTCGGTAGCAAAATACTACGTACCGACTTGACAGAAAATCCTAGGAAGTTCTGGTCCTACGTTAAAGCAGCAAGTGGCTTGAAACAGCATATCCAGACACTCTCGCATTGAAACAGAGATGACACGCGTAAAGCTGAAATACTGAACACCTTTTTCCAAAGCTGTTTCGCAGAGGAAGACCGCACTGCAGTTCCTTCTCTAAACCCTCGCACGAACGAAAAAATAATGGCTGACATCGAAATAAGTGACCAAGGAATAGAAAAGCAACTGAAATCACTCAACAGAGAAAACTCCACTGGACCTGACGGGATGTTGTTGTTGTGGTCATCAGTCCCGAGACTGCTTTGATGCAGCTCTCCATGCTACTCTATCCTGTGCAAGCTTCTTCATCTCGCAGTACCTACTGCAACCTACATCCTTCTGAATCTGCTTAGTGTATTCATCTCTTGGTCCCCCTCTACGATTTTTACCCTCCGCGCTGCCCTCCAATACTAAATTGGTGATCCCTCGATGTCTCAGAACATGTCCTACCAACCGATCCCTTCTTCTAGTCAAGTTGTGCCACAAGCTCTTCTTCTCCCCAGTTTTATTCAATACCTCCTCATTAGTTATTTGATCTACCCATCTAATCTTCAACATTCTTCTGTAGCACCACATTTCGAAAGCTTCTATTCTCTTCTTGTCCAAACTATTTATCGTCCGTGTTTCACTTCCATACATGGCTACACTCCATACAAATACTTTCAGAAATGACTTCCTGACACTTAAATCTATACTCGATGTTAACAAATTTCTCTTCTTCAGAAACGCTTTCCTTGCCATTGCCAGTCTACATTTTATATCCTCTCTACTTCGACCATCATCACTTATTTTGCTCCCCAAATAGCAAAACTACTTTACTACTTTAAGTGTCTCATTTCCTAATCTAATACCCTCAACATCACACGACTTAATTCGACTACGTTCCATTATCCTCGTTTTGTTTTTGTTGATGTTCATCTTATATCCTCCCTTCAAGACACCATCCATTCCGTTCAACTGCTCTTTCAAGTCCATTGCTGTCTCTGACAGAATTACAATGTCATCGGCGAACCTCGGAGTTTTTATTTTTTCTCCATGGATTTTAATACCTACTCCGAATTTTTCTTTTGTTTCCTTTACTGCTTGCTCAATATACAGATTGAATAACATCGGGGAGATGCTACAACCCTGTCTTACTCCCTTCCCAACCACTGGTTCCCTTTCATGTCCCTCGACTCTTATAACTGCCATCTGGTTTCTGTACAAATTGTAAATAGCCTTTCGCTCCCTGTATTTTACCCCTGCCACCTTTAGAATTTGAAAGAAAGTATTCCAGTCAACATTGTCAAAAGCTTTCTCTAAGTCTACAAATGCTAGAAACGTAGGTTTGTCTTTCCTTAATCTTTCTTCTAAGATAAGTCGTAAGGTCAGTATTGCCTCACGTGTTCCAGTATTTATACTGAATCCAAACTGATCTTCCCCGAAGTTGGCTTCTACTAGTTTTTCCATTCGTCTGTAAAGAAATTCGTGTTAGTATTTTGCAGCTGTGGCTTATTAAACTGATTGTTCGGTAATTTTCACATCTGTCAACACCTGCTTTCTTTGGGATTGGAATTATTATATTCTTCTTGAAGTCTGAGGGTATTTCGCCTGTTTCATACATCTTGCTCACCAGATGGTAGAGTTTTGTCAGGACTGGCTCTCCCAAGGCCGTCGGTAGTTCCAATGGAATGTTGTCTACTCCGGGGGCCTTGTTTCGACTCAGGTCTTTCAGTGCTCTGTCAAACTCTTCACGCAGTATCGTATCTCCCATTTCATCTTCATCTACATCCTCTTCCATTTCCATAATATGGTCCTCAAGTGCATCGCCCTTGTATAGACCCTCTATATACTCCTTCCACCTTTCTGCTTTCCCTTCTTCGTTTAGAACTGGGTTTCCATCTGAGCTCTTGATGTTCATACAAGTGGTTCTCTTATCTCCAAAGGTCTCTTTAATTTTCCTGTAGGCAGTATCTATCTTACCCCTCGTCAGATACGCCTCTACATCCTTACATTTGTCCTCTAGCCATGCTTGCTTAGCCATTTTGCACTTCCTGTTGATCTCATTTTTGAGACGTTTGTATTCCTTTTTGCCTGCTTCATTTACTGCATTTTTATATTTTCTCCTTTCATCAATTAAATTCAATGTTTCTTCTGTTACCCAAGGATTTCTATTAGCCCTCGTCTTTTTACCTACTTGATCCTCTGCTGCCTTCACTAATTCATCCCTCAAAGCTACCCATTCTTCTTCTACTGTATTTCTTTCCCCCATTCCTGTCAATTGTTCCCTTATGCTCTCCCTGAAACTCTGCACAACCTCTGGTTCTTTCAGTTTATCCAGGTCCCATCTCCTTAAATTCCCACCTTTTTGCAGTTTCTTCAGTTTTAATCCACAGGTCATAACCAATAGATTGTGGTCAGAATCCACATCTTCCCCTGGAAATGTCTTACAATTTAAAACCTGGTTCCTAAATCTCTGTCTTACCATTATATAATCTATCTGATACCTTTTAGTGTCTCCAGGGTTCTTCCATGTATACAACCTTCTATCATGATTCTTAAACCAAGTGTTAGCTATGATTAAGTTGTGCTCTGTGCAAAATTCTACCAGGCAGCTTCCTCTTTCATTTCTTAACCCCAATCCATATTCACCTACTACGTTTCCTTCTCTCCCTTTTCCTGACGGGATACCAATTCGATTCTACACAGAGTACGCGAAAGAACTTGCCCCCCTTCTAACAGCCGTGTACCGCAAGTCTCTAGAGGAACGGAAGGTTCCAAACGATTGGAAAAGAGCACAGGTAGTTCCAGTTTTCAACAAGGGTCGTCGAGCAGATGCGCAAAACTATAGGTTTATATCTCTGACAGCGATCTGTTGTAGAATTTTAGAACATGTATTTTGCTCGCGTATCATGTCATTTCTGGAAACCCAGAATCAACATGGATTCCGGAAACAGCGATCGTGTGAGACCCAACTCGCTTTATTTGTTCATGAGACTCAGAAAATATTAGATACAGGCTCCCACGTAGATACTATTTTCCTTCCGGAAGGCGTTCGATACAGTTCCGCACCGTCGCCTGATAAAGTAAGAGGCTGCGGAATATCAGACTAGCTGTGTGGCTGGATTGCAGAGTTTTTAGCAAACAGAACACAGCATGTTGTTATCAATGGAGAGACTCTACAGACGTTAATGTAAACTCTGGCCTGCCATAGGGGAGTGTTATGGGACCATTGCTTTTCACAATATATATATAAATGACCTAGTAGATAGTGTCGGAAGTTCCATGCGGCTTTTCGCGGAAGATGCTGTAGTATACAGGAAGATCTGCACCGGATAGGCACTTGATGCAGGGAGTGGCAAGTGACCCTTAACATAGACAAATGTAATGTATTGCGAATACATAGAAAGAAGGATCCTTTATTGTATGATTATATGATAGCGGAACAAACACTGGTAGCAGTTACTTCTGTAAAATATCTGGGAGTATGCGTGCGGAACGATTTGAAGTGGAATGATCATATAAAAGTAATTGTTGGTAAGGCGGGTACCAGGCTGAGATTCATTGGGAGAGTCCTTACAAAATGTAGTCCATCAACAAAGGAAGTGGCTTACAAACATTCGTTCGACCTATACTTGAGTATTGCTCATCAGTGTGGGATCCGTACCAGGTCGGGTTGACAGAGGAGATAGAGAAGATTCAAAGAAGAGCGGCGCGTTTCGTCTCAGGATTATTTGGTAAGCGTGATAGCGTTACGGAGATGTTTAGCAAACTCAAGTGGCAGACTCTGCAAGAGAGGCGCTCTGCAACGCGATGCAGCTTGCTGTCCAGGTTTCGAGAGGGTGCGTTTCTGGATGAGGTATCGAATATATTGCTTCCCCCTACTTATACCTCCCGAGGAGATCACGAATGAAAAATTAGAGAGATTCGAGCGCACACCGAGGCTTTCCGGCAGTCGTTCTTCCCGCGAACCATACGCGACTTGAAGAGGAAAGGGAGGTAATGACAGTGGCACGTAAAGTGCCCTCCGCCACACACCGTTGGGTGGCTTGCGGAGTACAAATGTAGATGTAGATGTAGACAGCATAAGCAGTAGTATCGCGTACATAAGGTATAAAAGCGCACTGCATAGGCGGAGCTGTTATCTGTACTGAGATAATTCATGTGAAAAGGTTTCCGACTTGATTATTGTCGCACAGTGGGAATTAACAGACTTTTAATGCGGAATGGTAGTTGGAGCTGGACGCATGGGACATTGCATTTCGGAAATCGTTGGGGAAATCAGTATTCCGAGATCCACAGATTCAAGAGTGTGACGAGAATAGCAAATTTTAGGCATTACCTCTCGCCAAGGATAACGCAGTGGCCGACGGCATCAACTTGATGACCGAGGGCAGCGGGGTTTGCGTAGAGTTGTCAGTGCTAACAGACCAGCAACAATGCGTGAAATAACCACAGAAATCGACGTGGGACGTAGGACGAGCGTATCCGTTAGGACAGTGGGGCGAAATTTGTCGTTAATGGGCTATGGCAGCAGACGACGGCCGCGAGTGCCTTTGCTGACAGTGCGACATTGTCTGGAGGGCCTCTCCTGGGATCGTGACCAGATCGGGTGGACCGTCGACGACAGGAAAACCGTGGCCTGGTCGGACGAGATCCGATTTCTGTTGGTAAGAGCTGACTGTAGGGTTGGAGAGTGGCGCAGACCCCAGCGAAGACTTGGCCTCAGGTTGTCCACAAGGCAGTGCTCAAGCTGGTGGTGGCTCCGAAATATTGTGGGTTGTATTTAGATTGGATTGGATTTTTAGGGGGAGGAGACCAGACAGCGAGGTCATCGGTCTCGTCGGATTTGGGAAGGACGGGGAAGGAAGTCGGCCGTGCCCTTTTAAAGGAACCATCCCGGCATTTGCCTGGATCGATTTAGGGAAATCACGGAAAACCTAAATCAGGATGGCCGGACGCGGGATTGAACAGTCGTCCTCCCGAATGCGAATCCAGTGTGATAGCCACTGAGCCACCTCACTCGGTGGGTTGTATTTACATGGAATGGACTGGCTCCTGGTTATGTTCGGCAACTTGGAGACCATTTGGAGCGATTCATGGATTTCACGTTCCCAAATACCAATGGAATTTTTTATGGATAACAATGCGCCATGTCGCCGGGCCACAATTGTTCGCGACTGGTTTGAAGATCATTCTGGACAATTGGAGCGAATGATGTGGTCACTTACATCGCCAGACATGAATTCCATCGAAGATTTATAAGACATAATCTAGAGGTCGGTTCGTGCACAAAATCCTGTAGGGGCAACACTTTCGCAATCATACACCGGCCAAGTGGGCATCACCCTATTCTGCGTTGTTATCAGACTTATGCAAGGTGGCGAATACAAGATGGTGGACATAGATGAGTGACGTCGCACTGAAGTCATGGCGGGAAATATAAATTTTGTCTGGAAAATAGGTCAATTGGGCTACCTCCACTAATCTAACTCCATCCGCCCCCACACCTGGAAATGGCGGTAAAATCAGATTTGTTCTACATATCTACATTTACAGGGCTATTACAAATGATTGAGGCGATTTCTTAAGTTCACTGTAGCTCCATTCATTGACATATGGTCACGACACACTACAGATACTCATAAAGTTTTGTTCGGCTGAAGCCGCATTTGAGGTTTCTGCCGCCAGAGCGCTCGAGAGCGCAGTGAGACAAAATGGCGACAGGAGCCGAGAAAGCGTATGTCGTGCTTGAAATGCACTCACATCACACAGTCATAACAGTGCAACGACACTTCAGGACGAAGTTCAACAAAGATCCACCAACTGCTAACTCCATTCGGCGATGGTATGCGCAGTTTAAAGCTTATGGATGCCTCTGTAAGGGCAAATCAACGGGTCGGCCTGCAGTGAGCGAAGAAACGGTTGGAACGCGTGCGGACAAGTTTCACGCGTAGCCCGCGGAAGTCGACGAATAAAGCAAGCAGGGAGCTAAATGTACCACAGCCGACGGTTTGGAAAATCTTACGGAAAAGGCTAAAGCAGAAGCCTTACCGTTTCGAACTCATTGATGGGGACATGCTGTGCCGAGTGTGGGAGGAACTTGATTATCGGTTTGATGTCTGCCGAATCACTAAAGGGGCACATATCGAACATTTGTGAATGCCTAAAAAAACTTTTTGAGTTTTTGTATGTGTGTGCAAAGCATTGTGAAAATATCTCAAATAATAAAGTTATTGTAGAGCTGTGAAATCGCTTCAATCATTTGTAATAACCCTGTACATATCTACTCCGCTAGCCACCAAGCGGTGTGTGGTGGAGGGCACAATTCGCGCCAAAGTCATATTTCCCCCCGTCTGTTCCACTCACGGATCGCGCGAGGGAAAAACGACTGTCTCGACGCCTCAGCACGAGCTCTAATAATGGTGATCATTGCGCGATTTGAAAGTTGCTGGTAATAATATATGCTCTACATCCTCAGCGAAGATCGGATTTAGTGAGCAGCCCCTTCCGTTTAGCGCGCCGTCTATCTGCAAGTGTGCCCCACTTCAAACTTTGTATGAGATTTGTAACGCACTCGCGATGGTTAAATGTGCCAGTCACGAATCTTGCCGCTCTTCTTTGGACCTTCTCACAATCTCTTCAATCAGACCCAGCTGGTAAGGGTCCCATACAGACTACCAATACTCTAAGACTGGACGAACTAACGTATTGTAAGCTATTTCCTTTGTTGAAGGACTGCATCGGTTCAGGATTCTACCATTAAACCGCAATGTAGAGTCGCCTTGCCCGTTACTTGTGTAATATGATAAGGTTACACTTACTAATACTGAGAGATAACTGCCAGACATTACACCACGCAATTATTTTCTGCAAATCCTCAGTGATTTGTTTACAACTTCCGTGTGAATCTACTTTCCTACAGACTACAGCATCATCGGCAAACAGTCTAATTCCGCTGTCAATACCACCAACCAAATCGTTTATGTAAATCGTAAAAAGCAGCGGACCTATAACGCTGCCCTGAGGCACACCTGAAGTTACGCTTCTGTTGAAGTCACTCCGTTCAGGACGACATACTGCTGTCTGTCTGTTAGAAAACTTTCTACCCAACCGCGTATGTCTTCGGATAGGCCGTAAGCGCGCGCTTTTTGGAGTAAGCGACAGTGCGGAACTGAGTCGAATGCCTTTCGAAAGTAGAGAAATGCGGCATCAACCTGGGAGCCGGTATCTACAGCCTGTTGTATATCATGCACAAAGAGGGCCAGCTGTGTCTCGTACGACCGCTGTTTCCTAAAACTGTGCTGGTTTCTGCAGATGAGCTTCTCAGAGTCTAGAAAGGTCATTATGTCAGTACACAAAATATGTTCCATAATTCTATAACAAATCAATGTCAGTGAAATTGGCCGGTAATTATGTGCATCCGATTTTCTACCCTTTTTATAGGTTGCTATGACCTGGGCTTTCTTCCAGTCCCGTGGAATTTCCGTCGTTCGAATGACCTGTGATAGATGATGGAAAAGAATGGTGCTATATTTGTAGAATTGTTGTGGTCTTCAGTCCTGAGACTGGTTTGATGCAGCTCTCCATGCATTACATACAGTAAAGCTGCATGCCCGCGGGAAAAATTACGGCTGTAGTTTCCCCTGGCTTTCAGCCGTTCGCAGTACCAGCACAGCAAGGCCGTTTTGGTTAGCGTTACAAGGCCAGATCAGTCAATTATCCAGTCTGTTGCCCCTGCAACTACTGAAAAGGCTGCTGCCCCTATTCAGGAACCACACGTTTGTCTGGCCTCTCAACAGATACCCCTCCGTTGTGGTTGCACCTACGGTACGGCCATCTGTATCGCTGAGGCGCGCAAGCCTCCCCACCAATGGCAAGGTCCATGGTTCATGGAGGGGATTTGTAGCATAGTCAACATATAATCTTACGGGGATACCGTCTGGGCCAGATGCCTTCCTGGCGTCTAAGGATCTTTTACAATCCCAGATACAATAACCACTATGTCAGCCATGCTTTGTACCAAATTTTGTGTGCTGACATTGAGGTTCGGAGACCAACTGGGGTAGTTCAGAACACTATGACCAAAGGGCGGTCCTCCTCCATTCCCCTCCCATCCCCTCCTCCATCTGGATGCTGGCCGGCTGCAGGAAAGGACGAAAGTAAGTCTTTACTGTTTTGTACACAGCGTAGTATATTGTTTATCATGGCACCAGGGGGCTTCAGTGCCACATCTTGTTGTCACACTACGCCGGAAAAAAAATGAAAAAATAAAAAAAAAGTTCAAATGGCTCTGAGCACTATGGGACTTATCTTCTGAAGCCATCAGTCCCCAATATAGCTAACCTAAGGACATTACTCACATCCATGACCGAGGCAGGATTCGAACCTGCGACCGTTGCGGTCGCGCGGTTCCAGACTGTAGCGCCTAGAACCGCTCGGCCACTCCGGCCGGCGCAGCGCTCTGGTATATGTGACACAAATCTTCTGTACCAGCGAAATTTCGTTTCAGTAACGTCGTTGGCTTCCCCTGGCCGGGCAAAAGGGGATCCTGCAGGACTTTAGGAGGTGTCCCACGACTTCTGTCACCACAGCGTGCACAGTGCGGCCAAGCACGGCAGCTGGCTATACTGCCAGTGGGCTGTACTACGGCAGCGGAACAAGTGTTACGGCCGGAGCCCGCGCGCGCGCGCGCGCGCCAGGAGATAAACACGCAGGTAAATGAGTTACACGGCTCGCTGCGGCGGCCGGGCTGTGCGAGACTAATCCCCGCGTGGACGCCGGGCGGCAGATAAAGGGAAACAGCGTTAGCCCCGGTCTGGCCTCCCCTGCTTAATTTCATCCCGGCCCCGCGTTTTGCCGCGTGCCCCGGGCATCGCCGGAGCGGGGCACTCCCTGCGTCTGCTTTGTGCTCGCGCTACTGTCTGACCCCCGCTGGACGCCCACTCCCTGCACCTCTGCTGCCGGCGCACTCTACAGGCTGTTTCACAATTCTTATCAGAGGCTTCTGCGGGTTGTAGCGGGGAGTTACAAGGAGAGGTCCCGACGTTGGAATCACTGCTTTACTTCAAACTTTGTACACCTCTAACAGGCCGCTAAAACAATACAATGTGCAAGTACGAGGGTTGGAACTTAAATACACTACTGCCCCATTAAAATTGCTACACCACGAAGATGACGTGCCACAGACGCGAAATTTAACCGACAGGATGAAGTTGCTCTGATATGCAAATGATTAGCTTTTCAGAGCATTCACACAAGGTTGGCGCCGGTGGCGACACCTACAACGTGCTGACATTGGGAAAGTTTCCAACCGATCTCTCATACACAAACAGCAGTTGGCCGGCGTTGCCTGGTAAAACGTTGTTGTGATGCCTCGTGTAAGGAGGAGAAATGCGTACCATCGGGTTTCCCACTTTGATAAAGGTCGGATTGTAGACCATCGCGATTGCGGTTTATCGTATCGCGTCTTTGCTGCTCCCGTTGGTCGAGATCCAATGACTGTTAACAGAATATGGACTCCGTCGGTTCAGGAGGGTAATACGGAACGCCGTGCTGGATCCCAACGGCCTCGTATCACTAGCAGTCGAGATGACAGGCATCTTATCCGCATGGCTGTAACGGATCGTGCAGCCACGTCTCGATCCCTGAGTCAACAGATGGGGGACGTTTCAAGACAACAAACATCTGCACGAACAGTTCGACGACGTTTGCAGCAGCATCGACTATCAGCTCGGAGACCACGGCTGGCTGCGGTTACCGTTGACGCTGCATCACAGACAGGAGCGCCTGCGATGGTGTACACAACGACGAACCTGTGTGCACGAATGGCAAAACGTCTTTTTTTTTTTCAAATGAATCTAGGTTCTCTTTACAGCATGATGATGGTCGCATCCGTGTTTGAACAGTGGACGTTACATTTCAGATGTGTTACGACCCGTGGCTCTACCCTTCATTCGATCCCTGCGAAACTCTACATTTCAGCAGGGTAACGCACAACCTCAAGTTGCAGGTGCTGTACGGGCCTTTGGATACATAAAATGTTCGAATGCTGCCCTGGCCAGCACATTTTCCAGATCTCTCAGCAACTGAAAACGTCTGGTCAATGGTGGCCGAGCAACTGGCTCGTCACAATACTCTTGACGAACTGTGGTATCGTGTTCTGCATGGGCAGCTGTACCTGTACACGCCATCCAAGCTCTGTTTGACGCAATGCCCAGGCGTATCAAGGCCGTTATTACGGCTAGAGATGGTTGTTCTGGGTACTGATTTCTCAGGATCTATGTACCCAAACTGCGTGAAAATGTAATGACATGTCAGTTCTAGTATAATAAATTTGTCCAATGAATACTCGTTTATCATCTGCATTTCTTCTTGGTGTAGCCATTTTAATGGCCTGTAGTGTATGACCACCATGAACTCTAATGTCTACCACCTACGCACAAGCCACATAATAGGCGCGTAAAACATCTCTTGCGATTTTCTTGGAATTGCCAGAGTAGTTCATCTTCCTACTTGCTCGTTATGTTCTTATAATGGCCTACTAAAGGCGTACAAAGTTTGAAGTATATCTGTGATCCCAACGTCGTGGCATCTCCTTGTTAATAGATACAGTTTTGATTAGGAGCCCATGTCCGGAAATGTATCGTTTGGATGTGAAATAATTTTGAAGATCGGATCACTTTTGTGTATGAGGACCGAAAGTGATGACAAGGTGGAGTTCCACGTTGGGAACTGCAAGTAATAAGAGGAATGAAAGGACGAGTTTACTGTTACCAGTCACTGGTTATTTGCATCTACAACGCGTTTAGATGGTTTAAACCTCCATCATCAGGAGGATTTACATGTGGTAGAATGACATATGTGAGTGTGTGTTTTGTGTTACGATTTTGAGGTCTATCCTAACATATCACATGTAAACTGTCATATTTTGAGACTATTTCTACAGAAGTGAATGTGCCGTGTGGTCATTGCAAGTTTTTCTGAGGTTGTACTCGAAAATTTGACTGCATGACTGTGCACATTAATTTTAAATGCGAACATTTTATGTTGGGTAATGACGACACAACATATTCAGTTAAATAGAAACTGCCTCAAAATATGACCGTTCACATGTCATGTGTTACGATAGACCCAAAATCGTAATACAACATATGGATGTGTCATATTGACACATGTAAATCCACCTGATGATCGAGCTCAAACCTTCGAAACGCGTTGTCGATATACACAAACAGTCACTGGCAGCTGTAAATTTGTTGTTTCATTCCATATCAATAGCAGTCACGTTAAAGGCTGATCTAAAATATTCGCATTTAAATAACGGGAAACTGGTCGAAGAAAAGAGAATGTAGTTGAGTGTACGGATGAGGCTCACGTAGGGAAAGAATGGTTCAAATGGCTCTGAGCACTATGGGACTTAACTTCTGAGGTCATCAGTCCCCTACAACTTAGAACTACTTAAACCTAACTAACCTAAGGGCATCACACACATCCATGCCCGAGGCAGGTTTCGAACCTACAACCGTTGCAGACTGTAGCGCCTAGAACCGATCGGCCACTCCGGCCGGCGTAGGGAAAGAACAGTCTTCGTCACACCAATTGCTGAAGTTGACGAACTGAAGGTTAGGACACAAGCTGTTGTGGGTACTGTGATAGAACACTTGTTACGAAACACCTGAGGGTAAGTGGAATACCGCCTCGACATTCTCCGAGCTACAAAGGGAGCACACGTTGGGTTTACTAACGTAAGTGGTCTTAAAAAAAATTGTAACACTAACGGATGTAACGGCATCAAATGTAAATTACTATGACAAACGGGTATTCCGTAATAGATTGTTATAATCAGGGCAAAACTTTGTGCTCACCCTGTATTTCTGCTGTACAACGTTTCTAAGGTGGAATGTCGTAACTTTGTCATCTCATTGTACCTGCACCCATGTTGTAAGCCCACCAACCAACGTGCAACAAGCATTCTTCCCGCCCGCGCGCTTTTGTGTGCGTGTGTGTGTGTGTGTGTGTGGGCGCGCGCACGCGAACGAAAAAGAAAGAAAAAGAGAGAGAGCGAGAGAGCTGCGAATCTCTCTAGAGATGCGTAACCAGGAATTTAGGCTGCGCTCTTAGTTCTTACATAAAATACGAAATACAGTAGGCTTTTCATCCTTGATGTTCACTCAGGTAATGTCACATCAAACTGTAAAGCTGCAAAGCTTCTCTCTCTTGGACCCGAACTGGGTTATAACAACGCTCATTGCTCATAAGGCCAAAGAATACTGCTAGGTGCAAGATAAACCGAGATAGTACCGTCGAAACAGGGAGACGTAAAAAATTTAATGAGATGACATGAAAATGTATGCCTTGGATAAGACATTCCAGGTGCAGGTACGGTAATTTATTATTTAAAAAAATAGTACTGCCTTTTCCATCCTTAGACACAAACCAAAACCCACCCATTAGTACAATTTTAATTATATCGCTACTGCCAGCCGAAGTGGCCGAGCGGTTCTAGGCGCTACAGTCTGGAACCGCGCGACCGCTACGGTCGCAGGTTCGAATCCTGCATGGATGTGTGTGATGTCCTTAGGTTAGTTAGGTTTAAGTAGTTCTAAGTTCTAGGGGACTGATGACCACAGCAGTTAAGTCCCACAGTGCTCAGAGCCATTTGAACCATATCGCTACTATAGTTCCAGATGTCAGTCTCGTAAGATTTCACACATACTCTTATGATGAAGACATTAAAAGAATGTATAACGTGATAAAAGAAATTATCCAAGCAGTTAAAAAAGTTGAAAATTTTATTGTGATGGGGTATTAGACAGTAGGAAAAGGAAGTAAAAAACAGAGGAACAAGATGGACAATGAGGAGAAAAACGAAAGGGAAGTAGCCTAGTAGAATATTGGTCAGAACATAGTCTTTGCTAACGTATTAAGAATCACGAAAGAAGGTTTTATATATCGAAGAGATCTGGAGACATCGGAAGATTTCACTGTCAGACTGACCTTGAAACCACATCATCACTGAACAAACTCCACACACTAGGAGTCAATAGCCGCACTGAGTTGTCGGTCAAATCCACGCCTTGTATGATCTAAAAAGCTTCAAGATTCCGTTTAGTCGGATCACACTACACGCCTCCACAGTCCAATTTCTGTGTTATTTGGCCCGAAATTGAGGGCAGTGAGATATTTGGGGAAAATCATACGAGGTACCAGGTGAAATTTGTTACTGGATTGGGGACTTTTTGGTTGGGGAGAAGCAACATGTTTTCTTGGGTGGAGAATCCTCGACAGACTTATCAAGTAACTTAAGAGTGTTATCTAAGGAACCGCATTGGGTCCCTTGCTCCTCATGTTGTATATTAATGTTAAAACTAACCTCAGATTTCTTGGAGGTGTTGCAGTTATCTATAACCACCAAAACCGATAATTCTTCGCAATGGCTAAATATGTACGGCAATTTTATGCACGTTCTAATCTCCTCCTCCCCCCCCCCCGCCCCATCTCTCTCTCTCTCTCTCTCTCTCTCTCTCTCTCTCTCTCTCTATCTCACACACACACTGAGCCTCGCTTATTGTTATTGCAAACAAAAGCTCGACTCGGAATCGAAGTCTCTTCAAATGAATCAGTAAATCGGCTAGAATCATTGGCATAGCGGTGTAATCCCACTATTTGTTATCATTATCACAGCTTCCGGATATCAGAGATACGTCCTATGACTTTTTTTCGCTGCGAGTTTCTTTTTAGGATAAATTCTGGTGTCTCGATACTGTCTTGCACCATATTAGTGAACGAATGGAATATATGGTGGTTTCTTATTATGTTATTTTAGACAAGTTGAATTACACTCTAGACGCGTTCATATTATTAGACTAAACGATTATTTTTGCTACTCTTAAGTTTTCTGGTGTAAAAACAGGAGAGAAATGTGTAATAATTGATTTGTTTTAATGGTTTGATTGATGCCACGAAATTTCCCTTCCAAGAAACTCACATTTCACTGAATTTTTCACAGTTGGTAACATTCGTCATTTTCCCTCCAAATCGTGTTGGTGCTAGTTGTCTATGTACATGCTTTGAAACTGTATTTACAGTAATGTTTTATGTTTCTGTGGTGTACTTCAGCTTGTTATTTATCCTATCAACTTCTTGCTACATTAACAAGACATTATATAGCTTGTGAACTTACATGTTTTTAGCTATAGGAATAAATCGTGGAGTTTCCGAAGAAAGTGATGGGGAAGACGAAAGATGTTTCACCTAGGAAAGTTTCGGCTGTGGTAGCACTTCTTGCTGAAAATTGTTATACAGGATGTTACAAAAAGGTACGGCCAAACTTTCAGGACACATTCCCCACGCACAAAGAAAGAAAATATGTTATGTGGACACGTGTCCGGAAACGCTTACTTTCCATGTTAGAGCTTATTTTATTACTTCTCTTCAAATCACATTAATCACGGAATGGAAACACACAGCAACAGAACATTTGCACTGAAATGAGGATTGGCACATTGTTGGATGAACCATTCGCAGAAGTGTACCCGTGGAGGCCAATCAGCTGCTGATAGTGCCTGCACACGCTGTACATGGTACGAAAACATCTGGTTCTCCCGTAGCACTCTCCATACAGTGACGTGGTCAACGTTACCTTGTACAGCAGCAACTTCTCTGACGCTGACATTAGGGTTATCGTCAACTGCACGAAGAATTGTCTCGTCCATTGCAGGTTTCCTCGTCGTTCTAGGTCTTCCCCAGTCGCGAGTCATAGGCTGGAATGTTCCGTGCTCCCTAAGACGCCGACCAATTGCTTCGAACGTCTTCCTGTCGGGACACCTTCGTTCTGGAAATCTGTCTCGATACAAACGTACCGCGCCACGCCTATTGCTCCATGCTAATCCATACATCAAATGGGCATCTGCCAACTCCGCATTTGTAAACATTGCACTGACTGCAAAACCACGTTCGTGATGGACACTAACCTGTTGATGCTACGTACTGATGTGCTTGATGCTAGTACTGTAGAGCAATGAGTCGCATGTCAACACAAGCACCGAAGTCAACATTACCTTCCTTCAATTGGGCCAACTGGCGGTGAATCGAGGAAGTACAGTACATACTGACGAAACTAAAATGAGCTCTAACATGGAAATTAAGCGTTTCCGGACACATGTCCACGTAACATCTTTTCTTTATTTGTGTGTGAGGAATGTTTCCTGAAAGTTCGGCCGTACCTTTTTGTAACACCCTGTATACAGCAAGAAATTGCTGACGGAGTGAGAATATCACAGAAAACTGTCAACAGAATCAAACTTTCAGTGCAGAAAGGTGATGAATACAAGCCAAACAAGAAAGGAAAACGTGGACAGTCCTAGAACAATGAGAAGACTTACAAACATGGCAACAATGAACCGTAAACTTACATTTACAGACATGAGCCATCAGCTGAAAGGTTTGGGTGTTGAAGTTTCACCTGTGACAGCGAGGAGGAGTTTGTCTGAATGTGGTATACAGGCATGCCGACCAACGAAAAAACAGAAAATAACACTTGTCATGAAAACCAAAAGATTGCAGTGGCCTAAACAACTTCTGGAATGGACAAATGAGGACTAGGCTACGGTATGTGCAACGATATGGTAAATTAAGTCGGTCTGGCTTCTAACGTTAAAAGTTTTGGTTTCAAATTGTGAAGTTTTATTGATACTGAAGAAATGCACATTTGAATTTTGTGACTGTTGAGGTCCCGTATGCTACTATTTCCAACTTAGAAAAGTTGGGAATAGTAGCATAGGAGACCTCAACAGTCAAGTGCTTCAGGTATGCATCAGTGATGAACCTGTATTCATTGTGATGGAAGATAGCAGCCAGTATGTTCGTCGCAGACGTGGAGAACAGTTCAAAGCTGAGTGTGTGCAGCATTGTGTGAAGCATCCAAGTTTCATTATGGTCTGGAGTGTGATGTCGTCCGTGAAAGGTCCTGTCAGATTAGACATTGCTGAAGGGACAATGAGGTAAGAATAATATAAAGGAATCCTTGAAAAAGAACTTTTTCCCCCAAATAAATGAGTGGTTCAGGCAAAAGCGTTTCCAAGTACTTGGAAGAAAAGCAACTGAAAGTGTTGTCCTGGCCAGGGAAATCCTGATATGGACCCAATTGAAAATTTATGGGCTATTGTGAAACAGAGAATACGGAAATTTACAATAACCACTCGACTTTCGCAAGGCGTTCGATACAGATCCCCACAGTCGTTTAATGAACAAAGTAAGAGCATAAGGACTATCAGACCAACTGTGTGATTGGATTGAAGAGTTCCTAGATAACAGAACGCAGCACGTCATTGTCAATGGAGAGAAGTCTCCCGAAGTAAGAGTGATTTCAGGTGAGCCGCAGGGGAGTGTCGTAGGACCGTTGCTATTCCGAAATACATAAATGACCTTGTGGATAACATCGGAAGATCACTGAGGCTTTTTGCGGATGGTGCTGTAGTATATCGAGAGGTTGTAACAATGGAAAATTGTACTGAAATGCAGGAGGATCTGCAATGAATTGACGCATGGCGCAGGGAATGGCAATTGAATCTCAATTTGGACAAGTGTAATGTGCTGCGAATACATAGAAAGAAAGATCCTTTATCATTTTGCTTCAATATAGCAGGTCAGCAACTGGAAGCAGTTAATTCCATAAATTATCTGGGAGTAGGCATTAGGAGTGTTTTAAAATGGAATGATCATATAAAGTTGATCGTCGGTAAAGCAGATGCCGGACTGAGATTCATTGGAAGAATCCTAAGGAAATGCAATCCGAAAACAAAGGAAGTAGGTTACAGTACACTTGTTCGCCCACTGCTTGAATACTGCTCAGCGGTGTGGGATCCGTACGAGATAGGGTTGACAGAAGAGATAGAGAAGATTCAACGGAGAGCAGCGCGCTTCGTTACAGGATCATTTAGTAATCGCGAAAGCGTTACGGAGATGATAGATAAACTCCAGTGGAAGACTCTACAGGAGAGACGCTCAGTAGCTCGATACGGGCTGTTGTTGAAACTCCGAGAACATACCTTCACCGAGGAGTCAAGCAGTATATTGCTCCGTCCTACGTATATCTCGCGAAGAGACCATGAGGATAAAATCAGAGAGATTAGAGCCCACACAGAGGCATACCGACAATCTTTATTTCCACGAACAATACGAGACTGCAACAGAAGGGAGAACAGATACAGTTCCCCACAGTCGTTTAATGAACAGAGTAAGAACAGATAGAGGTACTCAAAGTACCCTCTGCCACATGCCATCAGGTGGCTTGCGGAGTATGGATGTAGATGTAAAAACAATATCTCATGGAGAAACTAGAGGAAATCTGGTACCATGACAATGATATTAAAATGTCATATGAAAGTTAATAAAAACAATGCTAAACAGGATAAAAAGGTTGATTAAGAACAAAGGCATGTATACAAAGTATTGAAAGTACAAAAATAATCTGTACGTGGATGTAAATGTGTAATAATTGTAAAGTTTTGGAAAAAATTTCTTTAGTGTAATAAATTGAACACGTTGCGAATATTTACTTTATTCACTTGTATCATTTAATTTACTCCTTGTCCTCATCTGATAATTTTAATGTTGTTCAACTAATGTTCGTTGTCGGTCGTCCTAATACGATGATGCATCTGATTGACCGACAATGTCGCAGTCGTAAGTGTTCACAGTACGTTCCAAAAAACGAAAGTATCTTCAATCAGTTGCAAGATAACGAATTCTGATGTCGATTTATAAGCCTCATTTAATTGAAAAGTTAATTCTTACGCACAAAACTCATTAAACATCTTCACACGATAACGCATCATCGTGTTAAACATACGCCGACAACACAGGCTTTGCCGATTTTCCTCCTCCAGCGCACCACTGTGATCGCCCTTTCTTTCTATTGACTTTTATATTCACTACAACCAATGTTAAACATATTACCAAAGGGATAGGGCGATTATACGGAGTATGGGAGAGACGTCTCCATCTGCTAGATCTGTGCGGATAGCAGCTTGGAAGACATTACTTCGCACAGTTTTAATCTGCGAGCGGGCAGTGTTACAAAGTTAGTCATAAATACAACTTCTCTGTTTCCTGTTAAACTGACTGCGAGGATTAAAACAAAACAGTACACTGTTGCATACACAATTTTGGCGTAAAATTATATGTAAGGAGAAAATATACGAGTACATATAGGAGAAGCGATTTGTCTAAGGTTTCAATGCTCTGTCATCGTCGTTAAAACTGACAGCGAGAAAGAAAACGAAATCTTTCACTTTCATAGCACAAAGTAGCATTTTCTTTCTTACAGTCTGTTTTAACACAAAATCTGTACATAGCTGTTTTAAAAAAATATAGCTATGTCCGTCTGAATGTTTATTAGAGTATGGCGCAAAAATCTTAAATAAACAGATCAAGAACTTTTGGTGATTTTTGCTAACAACGTTTCCTGTTTATTATACAGCGTGGTCCATTGATCGTGACCGGGCCAAATATCTCACGAAATAAGCATCAAACGAAAACACTACAAAGAACGAAACTCGTCTAGCTTGAAGGGGGAAACCAGATGGCGCTATGTTTGGCCCGCTAGATGGCGCTGCCGTAGGTCGAACGGATATCAACTGCGTTTTCTTAAATGTTGTTGTTGTGGTCTTCAGTCCTGAGACTGGTTTGATGCAGCTCTCCATGCTACTCTATCCTGTGCAAGCTTCTTCATCTCCCAGTATCTACTGCAACCTACATCCTTCTGAATCTGCTTAGTGTATTCATCTCTTGGTCTCCCTCTACGATTTTTACCCTCCACGCTGCCTTCCAATACTAAATTTGTGATCCCTCGATGCCTCAAAACATGTCCTACCAACCGATCCCTTCTTCTAGTCAAGTTGGGCCACAAACTTCTCTTCTCCCCAATCCTATTCAATACCTCCTCATTAGTTACGTGATCTACCCACCTTATCTTCAGCATTCTTCTGTAGCACCACATTTCAAAAGCTTCTATTCTCTTCTTGTCCAAACTATTTATCGTCCATGTTTCACTTCCATACATGGCTACACTCCATACAAATACTTTCAGAAACGACTTCCTGACACTTAAATCTATACTCGATGTTAACAAATTACTCTTCTTGAGAAACGCTTTCCTTGCCATTGCCAGTCTACATTTTATATCGTCTCTACTTCGACCATCATCGGTTATTTTACTCCCTAAATAGCAAAACTCCTTTACTACTTTAAATGTCTCATTTCCTAATCTAATTCCCTCAGCATCACCCGACTTAATTTGACTACATTCCATTATCCTCGTTTTGCTTTTGTTGATGTTCATCTTATATCCTCCTTTCAAGACACTGTCCATTCCGTTCAACTGCTCTTCCAAGTCCTTTGCTGTCTCTGACAGAATTACAATGTCATCGGCGAACCTCAAAGTTTTTACTTCTTCTCCATGAATTTTAATACGTACTCCGAATTTTTCTTTTGTTTCCTTTACTGCTTGCTCAATATACAGATTGAATAACATCGGGGAGAGGCTACAACCCTGTCTTACTCCTTTCCCAACCACTGCTTCCCTTTCAAGCCCCTCGACTCTTATAATTGCCATCTGGTTTCTGTACAAACTGTAAATAGCCTTTCGCTCCCTGTATTTTACCCCTGCCACCTTTCTTAAATAGGAACCCCCATTTTTAATTACATACTCGTGTAGTACGTAAAGAAATATGAACGTTTTAGTTGGACCACTTTTTTCGCTTTGTGACAGATGGCGCCCTAATAGTCACAAACGTATGTAGTATCACGTAACATTCCGCCAGTGCGGACGGTATTTGCTTCATGATACATTACCCGTGTTAAAATGGGCCGTTTACCAATTGCGGAAAAGGTAGATATCGTGTTGATATATGGCTATTGTGAGCAAAATGCCCAGCGGGCGTGAGCTATGAATGCTGCTCGGTATCCTGGACGACATTATCAAAGTGTCCGGACCGTTCGCCGGAAGTTACGTTATGTAAGGAAACAGGAAGTGTTCAGCCACGTGTGAAACGTCAACCACGACCTGCAACAAATGATGATGCCCAAGTAGATGTTTTAGCTGCTGTCGCGGATAATCCGCACATCAGTAGCAGACAAATTGAGCGAGAATCGGGAATCTCAAAAACGTCGGTGCTGAGAATGCTACATCAACATCGATTGCACCCGTACCATATTTCTATGCACCAGGAATTGCATGGCGACTACTTTGAACGTCGTGTACAGATCTGCCACGGGGCACAAGAGAAATTACTGGACGATGACAGATTTTTTGCACGCGTTCTATTTAGCGACGAAGCGTCATTCACCCACAGCGGTAACGTAAACCGGTATAATATGCACTATTGGGCAACGGAAAATCCACGATGGTTGCGACAAGTGGAACATCAGCGACCTTGGCGGGTTAATGTATGGTGCGGCATTATGGGAGGAAGGATAATTGGCCCCCATTTTATCGATGGTAATCGAAATGGTGCAGTGTGTGCTCATTTCCTAGGTAATGTTCTGCCGATGTTACTACAAGATGTTTCACTGCATGACAGAATGTCGATGTACTTCCAACATGATGGATGTCCGGCACATAGTTCGCGTGCGGTTGAAGCAGTATTGAATAGCATATTTCATGACAGATGGATTGGTCGTCGAAGCACGTTCACCGGATCTGACGTCCCCGGATTTCTTTCTGTGGGGAAAGTTGAAGGATATTTGCTATCGCGATCCACCGACAACGCCTGACAACATGCGTCAGCGCATTGTCAATGCATGTGCGAACATTACGGAAGGCGAACTACTCGCTGTTGAGAGGTATGTCGTTACACGTATTGGCAAATGCATTGAGGTTGACGGACATCATTTTGAGCATTTATTGCATTAGTGTCGTATTTACAGATAATCACGCTGTAACAGCATGCGTTCTCAGAAATGATAAGTTCACAAAGGTACATGTATCACATTGGAACAACCGAAATAAAACGTTCAAACGTACCTACGTTCTGTATTTTAATTTAAAAAAACCTACCTGTTACCAACTGTGCGTCTAAAATTGTGAGCCATATATTTGTGACTATTACAGCGCCATCTACCATTAAATGAAAAAAGTGGTCCAACTAAAACATTTATATTTCTTTACGTACTACACGAATACGTAATAAAAAATGGGGGTTGCTGTTTAAAGAAACGTAGTTGATATCAGTTTGACCTATGGCAGCGCCATCTAGCGGGCCAACCATAGCGACATCTGGTATCCCCCTTCAAGCTAGACAAGTTTCGTTCTTTGTAGTTTTTTCGTTTGACGCTTATTTCGTGAGATATTTGGCCCGGTCACTATCAATTGACCACCATATATATATATATATATATATATATATATATATATATATATATATATATATATATATCGATATTAAAAACAGAGATTCCATGACTTACCCAACGGGAAAGCGCTGGTAGATAGGCACAATAAAAAACACACAAACACACACACAAAATTTCGAGCTTTCGCAACCCCCGGTTGCTTCGTCAGGAAAGAGGGAAGGAGAGGGAAAGATGAAAGGATGTGGGTTTTAAGGGAGAGGGTAAGGAGTCATTCCAATCCCGGGAGCGGAAAGGCTTACCTTAGGGGGAAAAAAGGACAGGTGTACACTCGCGCGCACACACACACACACACACACACACACACACACACACACACACATATCCATCCACACATATACAGACACAAGCAGACATATTTAAATATATTATTTGGTCTTTAAATATGTCTGCTTGTGTCTGTATATGTGTGGATGGATATGTGTATACCTGTCCTTTTTCGAAATTTTGTGTGTGTGTTTTTTATTATGCCTGTCTACCAGCGCTTTCCCGTTTGGTAAGTCGTGGAATCTCTGTTTTTAATATAGTTTTCCCATGTGGAATGTTTGTTTCTATTTTTTATATATACGAGAAGCGATCTCTGGTTTCAATGCTCTGTTATCGTAGTTAAAACTGACAGCGAGGAAGAAAACGAAATCTTTCATAGCACAAAACAGCATTTTCTTCCTTGCAGTCTGTTTTAACACAAAACTTGTACATAGCTGTTTTAAAAAATATAGCTTATGTCCGCCTGAATGTTTATTAGAGTATGGCGTAAAAATTTGAAATAAATAGGTAAAGAACTTTTGGAGATTCTTGTTAACCATGTTGCCTGTTTATTACATAAGCCATCTTGGGCTTACATTTCAGCAAGATAATCCCCGCCCACAAATGGCGAGAGTTTCTATTGCTTGCATTCGTGCTTGCCAAACCGTATCTTGGCCAGCAAGGTCGCCGGATCCCTCCGCACATGTAAACGTTTGAAGCAATCAGGTCGCGATTTTGGCGATCTAACGCATCAGTTGGACGAATTAGACACGGCAACCATCAGAAGCACATCCTACACCTCTATCAATCAATGCCAAGCTAAATGACTGCTTGTATAATGGCCAGATGTGGACGAGCGCGTTACTGACTTGCTCGATTTGTGAAGCTCTTTCTCTTGAAGAAATCATCAATTTTTTTCTGAAATTGTTTTCATCTGTCTGTCTGTACATGTACATCACATCTGCCGATTTCCGCCCCATTAGTATAACTGCGTGGACCGTCGTTGGTCTTAGGAGTGTATAGTGCCTGGTGAGCTTAATTACTATATGCGGAAAGAACGCAATGTTAGCGAAAACACTGCTGAAAGTAAACAGTTCCTGCACAGAATGTTCTGCTGGTACGGACTGAGATGAAAACTCAGTGATGTAACCAGCGCAGACACGGTGGGAGAGGGGGGGGGGGACGGAACCGGCGGGGAGGGTGCGGAGAATATGGGGGAGGCTTAATATGCGTCCCCTTCCCCTGCTGCAGCGAGTCCGGATGCTGCCGACAGATGTCACCGCTGTTAACGCAGCCAGACAGGCCGGCGAATATTTCTATTCCGCTTCCTCCACCTGCGCGCGCGCACGCACACACACACACACACACACACACACACACACACACACACACACACACACACACTGCTAGAAGTAAGAGATGGGCCGAGGAAGGCAGAGCTGAATTTAACAGCCCAAACTGTCCCCCTTTAATGCGGAACCCTCGAAATGATGAGAGGCGTAATTTAGACCAAACGGCCCAACTTCACAGGGAACGATTTTAATAAACGAACTTCTCGCAGTGCTCGACAGGGCTCCAACGAATTATCTCTCATTTCCGCATTTCGAAAGTAAAACGAACCAGATCCATCACGGAGCCAGTGGATATGATGGGTCAAATAGTAGCTCTAATGAAGCGAATACGACCATGAAGGAGATTTTCACTGAATCACTCAATCGTTAAAAAGTCACATGTGAAATGTCAATGGAAGGACACACAAGACGGAAAAGATTGTAGACATAGATACTCCGCAAGCCAGCGTACGGTACGTGGCGGAGGCTACCCTGTACCACTATGTCATTTCTTTTCCTGTTCCACTCGTAAACACAGCGACGGCAAAACGACTGTCTGTACGCCTCCGTTGTTTTGTGGTCTTCAGTCAAGAGACTGGTTTGATGCAGCTCTCCATGCCACTCTATCCTGTGCAAGTTTCTTCATCTCCCAGTACCTACTGCAACCTACATCCTTCTGAATCTGCTTAGTGTATTCATCTCTTGGTCTCCCTCTACGATTTATACCCTCCACGTTGCCCTCCAATACTAAATTGGTGATCCCTTGATGCCTCAGAACATGTCCTACCAACCGATCCCTTCTTCTAGTCAAGTTATGCCACAAACTTCTCTTCTCCCCAATTCTATTAAATTCCACCTCATGTAATCTTCAGCATTCTTCTGTAGCACCACAATTCGAAAGCTTCTATTCTCTTCTTGTCCAAACATTTTATCGTCCATGTTTCACTTGCATACATGGCTACACTCCATACAAATAATTTGAGAAACGACTTCCTGACACTTAAATCTATACTCGATGTTGACAAATTTCTCTTTTTCAGAAACGCTTTCCTTGCCATTGCCAGTCTACATTTTATATCCTCTCTACTTCGACGATCATCAGTTGTTTTGCTCCCCAAATAGCAAAACTCCTTTACTACTTTAAGTGTCTCATTTCCTAATCTAATTCCCTCAGCATCACCCGACTTAATTCGACTACATTCCATTATCCTCGTTTTGCTTTTGTTGATGTTCACCTTATACCCTCCTTTCAGGACATTATCCATTCCGTTCAACTGCTCTTCCAAGTCCTTTGTTGTCTCTGACAGAATTACAATGTCATCGGCGAACCTCAAAGTGTGACATGTGAAATGTCAATGGCAGGGCAGATAAGACAGAAAAGATTATATCTACATGGATACTCCGCAAGCCAGTGTACGGTGCGTGGCAGAGCGTACCCTGTACCACTATTATTTCCTTTCCTGTTCCACTCGTAAACAGAGCGAAGGAAAAACGAGTCTGTATGCCGTCCTTGTTGTTGTGGTCTTCAGTCCTGAGACTGGTTTGATGCAGCTCTCCATGCTACTCTATCCTGTGCAAGCTTCTTCATCTCACAGTACCTACTGCAATCTACATCCTTTTGAATCTGCTTAGTGTATTCGTCTCTTGGTCTCCCTCTACGATTTTTACCCTCCACGATGAAAGAAGATTGGAGGCACTAGAGATGTGGATACGGAGAATAATGGAAAAAGTGAAGTGGGAAGACCGATTAAGGAATGAAGAAGTTTTAAGAAGAGTTGGAGAAGAAAGAAACATGCTGAAAGTCGTCAGAAAGAGAAAATGGAACTGGATCGGACATTGTTTGAGGAGGGACTGTTTATTGAAGGAAGGAATAGAAGGAATGGTGGAGGGAAAAAGGGGAAGAGGAAAAAGAAGATATCAAATGCTGGACAATACGAAAAGAGGCAAATATTCAGAAATGAAAAGACTGGCTATGCACAGACAAAAGTGGAAGAGGCTTAACCCATGATAGAGCCTGCCAGAAGGCAGAATACCATACACACATACATACATACATTCAACGGCCACCGTAAGCAACTCAATAGTGGATACACCGGTTCCCGTGCGTTCACCGAAGTTAAGCGCTGTCGGACGTGGTCGGCACTTGGATGGGTGACCATTCAGGCCGCCATGCACTGTTGCCATTTTTCGGGGTGCACGCAGCCTCGTGATGCCAATTGAGGAGCTACTAGAGCGAATAGCAGCGGCTTCGGTCAAGAATACCATCATAACAACCGGGAGAGCGGTGTGCTGACCCCACGCCCCTCCTATCCGCATCCTCCCCTGAGGATGACACGGCGGTCGGATGGTCCCGGTAGGCTACTCGTGGCCTCAAGACGGAGTAAGCAACTCAGTGGGCTGTAAGCAGTCGCTCGTCCCTAATTTAGGGCCACTGACTCCAGGGAAGGGAAAGTGCCAGTGGTGTTAGACATATAACATCATCCACGTCCCACCGGGATAGAACTCACACTTTTCTCCCACGAATAAACAGAAGCCAATCGCTTCGACCACTGTGCCACCGGGGCGACTAATAAAAGTTGTAGAACTCTCAAGAGAAAATGCAATCAAGACGTCAATTATTTATTTAACCACAAGAAAGTGGATGCTCAAACAGATTAGATTTACTGCTCATTCTAAAAACGCTTGAATTAAAACAGAAACAAAATAACACCACAATTATCCAGATGACCTGGTCCAATACTTCGGCATGTCTGCCGTCAGTAAACCACAATTTCTAAACTCACGAAAAAAATTCCAAGCGTTTATTAGCCCATTTTCTTGCAATGAAATGAAATAAGTATTTGATGCCAAATTTGGTTACGCTGGTATGTTCAGTAGAGTTCTAGTTTAATATGTTCAGCACGTTCTTCTTATTTCCACTATTTTGGGGTATCTCAAATACTGAGGACAAAAAAATAAGAAATTGAGGACATTTGTTGTCATCTACCAGTTTTAAAGGATTTGAGGGCAAAGCACGAAAACAGAGGGCCGTATGTCAATTTCCGAGACCGGAGCTGCTACTTCTCAATCAAATAGCTCCCCAGTTTGTCTCACAAGGGCTGAGTGCACCCCACTTGCCAACAGCTCTCGGCAGAACGGATGGTCACCCATCCAAGTGCTAGTCCAGCCCGATAGCGCTTAACTTCGGTGATCTGAAGGGAACCGGTGTTACCATGCAGCAAGGTCGTCGGCGCAATGTGGAAAAACATAATAATAAACCTTCTTTAAACAGTGGGATGGGGCGAGTAATTATTCCTATGAAATGATATTGCAAGACAATGAAGTATGTATTCAGACAGACAGACTCAAACTTCGCTTGGTCTGAACACTACTATGATTAACAAAGTGAACAATGACTTAAAAAGGATACAACGTTAACAGAGAATTTCAATAAAAGTCAAACAGCTCAATCAGTTGGTATGTTAATGCATGATCAAGAGAGTGGTGCGGTCTTTCCCTCAGCTCTGAGCAAGTGAACCAACTTAACTAGCTGACAGTAATCATTCCGACAAACTAGCTGCGCAGTGCTACAGTCCTACTTCGAACTTCTCTCTTTCATATTCAAAATTTATATTCTCTTCGCTATTCATTCTTGCTGTCCTTTATAATCACAAGTCAACACAGCACTACTGAATACGTCCATTATCTACCACACTTTAGCTAAGAATGTTATCAGAAAGCGCAGAGGCAAAGACTGTGCAACAGCAAGACCAAAGATTTATGAATGGTGGGCTCCATGTGGTTCCCAAGTCGTGCAGCGATCGTGAACCATAAAATTACCAAATATGCAGCAACCAGTCGCAAAATCATGTTTCATTTCAACTGATTAACAGCCATCATGGGTCCTTTCAACCAATCAGTTGAAATCGATTTGCAAAAAATGGCTCAAATGGCTCTGAGCACTATGGGACTTAACATCTATGGTCATCAGTCCCCTAGAACTAACCTAAGGACATCACACAACACCAAATCGATTTGCAAAGGTGAATAAATAAAACATGATTTTGCGACTGGTTGCTGCATATTTGGTAATTTTTAGACCAAAGATTGTTTAGCAGTAACGTAACTTGCTCTCTCTCAGACATGCACATCGATAACTTACAAAAATTAGAATGACACTCCCACGTTATTCTGTTAAGACCTCTTTTTCTCAAGAGAAAGTAGACGTAAGAAGATGACATTTATGTCACTTACCACGGAAAGTCTGTCGCCCCTGGTACCGCAAAAAAAAAAAAAAAAAAAAAAAAATAAAAAATAAAAAAAATAAAGCTTCTAGGTCAATGCAGCAAAAGATAATAGGGCCATTTATGACACACAATTTTGATACTCGCAAACTGACTCGTCAAAACCGTAAGGATAACTTACCCCTTTGTTTTATAATAATAAAAATTGGAAAGAAGCAATGTTTCACAGTAGAAGTAAGCGCAAATTTCCGAAAATCAATTTATAACTAAATCACGAAAAAAATGTGTCATTAGTTGTCCATCTGTCTGTCCGTCCGTCCGTCTGTTAAAACCCTTTTTCTCACGACCGGCCGGAGGTATCAAGTCGAAATCTTGTTGTTGTTGGTGCGGTGTCACCGCCAGACACCACACGTGCTAGGTGGTAGCCTTTAAATCGGCCGCGGTCCGTTAGTATACGCCGGACCGGCGTGTCGCTACTATCAGTGATTGCAGCGCCGCCACACGGCAGGTCTAGAGAGACTTCCTAGCACTCAGCCCAGCTGTACAGCCGACTTTGCTAGCGATGGTTCACTGACAAATAACGCTATCATTTGCCGAGACGATAGTTTGCATAGCCTTCAGCTACGTCATTTGCTACGACCTAGCAAGGCGCCATTATCATTTGCTATTTATCTTGTGATGCATGTACCGTCAGACCGATGTTCACCAATTATGGATTAAAGTTAAGTATTCCAGAAGCTACGTACCTTTTTCTTGCTACTATAAAGTCCTACCTGTTCCAGACCTCACGCCAGCCTGCGTGAGCTAAAACGCGTGCCTTTCGGCTTCCTCTCCTAGTGGCTTGGCTGTCTTGCCAAGTCACAACAGTTGGTGTTGTTGTTGTAGTTGTGGTCTTCAGTCCTAAGACTGGTTTGATGCAGTTCTCCATGCTATTCCATCCTGTGCAAGCTTCATCATCTCCCAGTACCTACTGCAACCTACATTCTTCTGAATTTGCTTAGTGTATTCATCTCTTGGTCTCCCTCTACGACTTTTACACTCCACGCTGCCCTCCAATACTAAATTAATGATCCCTTGATGCCTCAGAACATGCCCTACCAACCGATCCCTTCTTCTAGTCAAGTTGTGCCACAAACTCTTCTCCCCAATCGTATTCAACACCTCCTAATTAGTTATGTGATCTAACCATTCAGCATTCTTGTCGAAATCTTATGTCACATATTAAGGTCTATGATCCTGGCGGTGTTAAAAGCTTAAGTTTCCGACTCAATGCATGCCATATGCCGCCATTTATGTCACACATTTTGATATTTTGCCAGTATGGGTTTTGATAAGAGGTAAAAAACGAGGAAATTCTCGATTCCCGCGATGGATGAACTATCTGTTTACAAAACTGATACATAAAAAAATGGAAATGAGCGTATGGCATTGTTGGCCGGTAGACCCCTTGCGGGGGAGTTCGGCCGTCGTATAGTTAAGTTTGTACGGAACCTTCGGTGCCTGAATCCTACCAGCACTTACCCGGATTTTTTTTTTTTTTTTTAAGTAACTTGATCATTTGACTCTTGAAATTTTCCCGGCGTAACAAACATTCCACAAGATTTCGGGATTGCAGCCGGATCTCATCGACTTCTTTCCACGATATTTCGGCTGACAACCTTACAGCCATCTTCAGGCGAGTGTTTGACAAACACTCGCCTGAAGATGGCTGTAAGGTTGTCAGCCGAAATATCGTGGAAAGAAGTCGATGAGATCCGGCTGCAATCCCGAAATCTTGTGGAAAACTTGATCATTTGCTCTACTGAACACAGACGCTGATGAAATATCGTGTAAAGAGGAGACGATACATCGGCTGAAATCCCAGCAACTCGTGAATTAATACCGGTGTAGTCCACAGATTTCATGATGTCGTCTCCAGCACATACGAGGAGCCGTAGAAAGCAAGTGAACTGCCAGCAAACAGCAAAGTGGAGGCGCGTGTGTTCCCGCGGTGCATCTCGCCACGTAAAGAGTACGGGAGTCAAAAGCATGCGGCAAAGTTTCGACCGAAGATTCCTCCGCTAAACGCGCACAAACGAGTGAGCAGAGGAACGCTTTCAAGCGGAGCAGGAGAAAATACGTAGTGAAATACCGGAGTAAACAAATCTCGTCCTCGACCGAACACGAAAGAAGAGATGGGGGAGCGGCCAGTGATGCGTTACCAGGCCCCAGCGGACGTGGATAGGAGCGCGCCAGCCGGAGCAGGGAATGTGGCGTCTTCTCCTCTCGCCCCACCACTGGCAGACGGGAGGAGTAACAAAGCGCGACGAGTGTCCAGAGTCAAAACTCTGGCGTCTCGAACTGTGTTGAACGTACGTAAGAGTGGTAGTCAAAGTTTCAATTTATTTCGTTCATTTCGGCCCTTTACGATCACGGATGCCTGTTCAATACGTCTCGTTCTTACGAGGTGCATTCAAGTTCTAAGGCCTCCGATTTTTTTTTTCTAATTAACTACTCACCCGAAATCGATGAAACTGGCGTTACTTCTCGACGTAATCGCCCTGCAGACGTACACATTTTTCACAACGCTGACGCCATGATTCCACGGCTGCGGCGAAGGCTTCTTTAGGAGTCTGTTTTGACCACTGGAAAATCGCTGAGGCAATAGCAGCACGGCTGGTGAATGTGCGGCCACGGAGAGTGTCTTTCATTGTTGGAAAAAGCCAAAAGTCACTAGGAGCCAGGTCAGGTGAGTAGGGAGCATGAGGAATCACTTCAAAGTTGTTATCACGAAGGAACTGTTGCGTAACGTTAGCTCGATGTGCGGGTGCGTTGTCTCGGTGAAACAGCACACGCGCAGCCCTTCCCGGACGTTTTTGTTGCAGTGCAGGAAGGAATTTGTTCTTCAAAACATTTTCGTAGGATGCACCTGTTACCGTAGTGCCCTTTGGAACGCAATGGGTAAGGATTACGCCCTCGCTGTCCTAGAACATGGACACCATCTTTTTTTCAGCACTGGCGGTTACCCGACATTTTTTTGGTGGTGGTGAATCTGTGTGCTTCCATTGAGGTGACTGGTGCTTTGTTTCTGGATTGAAGAATGCCATCCACGTCTCATCCATTGTCACAAGCGACGAAAAGAAAGTCCCATTCGTGCTGTCGTTGCGCGTCAACATTGCTCGGCAACATGCCACACGGGCAGCCGTGTGGTCGTCCGTCAACATTCGTGGCAGCCACCTGGATGACACTTTTCGCATTTTCAGGTCGTCATGCAGGATTGTGTGCACAGAAGCACAGAAATGCCAAATCTGGAGCCGATCTGTTCAACAGTCATCCCCCAAAACAATTCTCTCCACTTTCTCGATCATGTCGTCAGACCAGCTTGTGCGAGCCCGAGGTTGTTTCGGTTTGTTGTCACACGATGTTCTGCCTTCATTAAACTGTCGCACCCACGAACGCACATTCGACACATCCATAACTCCATCACCACATGTCTCCTTCAACTGTCGATGAATTTCAATTGGTTTCACACAACACAAATTCAGAAAACGAATGATTGCCCGCTGTTCAAGTAAGGCAATGAACGCGGCCTCATTTTAAAACAATGCGCATGTTTCTATCTCTATCCAGTCCGGAGAAAAAATATCGGAGGCCTTAGAACTTGAATGCACCTCGTATATAAATAGATAGTCTCGGCTCTAAAGTTATTTTTATTACACACATCAAAAAATTTTTTGCGCCACCTCGGTTCCGAGAGCTCTGGAACTTGTACAGAAAATTGGAAGGCAGCTCAACATAAACAGCATTTCCGCCTTTTTTATTGCTCATGAAAACCACACGTTGCATGTTGTACCACCATACAGCGAGACCTTCAGAGGTGGTGGTCCAGATTGCTGTACACACCGGTACATCTAATATTCAGCAGCATGTCGTCCCGCACTGATGCATGCCTGCATTCGTCGTGGCATACTATCCACAAGTTATTCAAGGCATTGCTGGTCCAGACTGGCCCACTCCTCAACGGCGATTCGGCGTAGATCCCTCCGAGAGGTTGGTGAGCCACGTCGTCCATAAACAGCGCCTTTCAATCTATCCCAAGCATTTTCGATAGGGTTCATATCTGGAGAACATGCTGGCCACTCTAGTCGAGCGATGTCGTTATCCTGAGGGTTCAAATGGCTCTAAGCACTATGGGACTTAACTTGTGGGGTCATCAGTCCCCTAGACTTAGATCTGCTTAAACCTAACTAACTTAAGGACACCACACACATCCATGCCCGAGGCAGGATTCGAACCTGCGGCCGTAGTAGCAGCGCGGTTCCAGACTGAAGGGCCTAGAACCGCACGGCTATCCTGAAGGAAGCCATTTACATGATGTGCACGATGGGGCGCGGATTGTTATCCATGGAGACGAATGCTTCAGCAATATGTTGCCGATATGGTTGCACTATCGGTCGGAGAATGGCATTCACGTATCGTACAGCCGTTACGGCGCCTTCCATGACCACCAGCACTCGGTGGACAGTGTGTCTAAAGCGATCAGCCGGACCGGGTTGCCTAAAAACACGTATCCGACGGTTGTCTGGTTGAAGACATATGCTACACTCATCGGCGAAGAGAACGTGATGCCAATCCTGAGCAGTCCTTTCGTTACGTTGTTGGGCCCATCTGTACCGGGCTGCATGGTGTCGTGGTTGCAAAGATGGTCCTCGTCATGGACCCCGGGAGTGAAGTTGCGCATCATGCAGCCTATTGCGCAGTTTGAGTCGTAACATGACGTCCTGCGACTGCACGAAAAGCATTATTCAACATTGTGGCGTTGCTGTCAGGGTTCCTCCGAGGCATAATCAGTAGATAGCAGTCATCCACTGCATTAGTAGCCCTTGGGCGGCCTGAGCGAGGCATGTCATCGACAGTTCCTGTCTCTCTGTATCTCCTCCATGTCTGAACAACATCGCTTTGGTTCACTCAGAGGCGCCTGGACACTTCCCTTATTGAGAGCCCTTCCTGGCACAAAGTAACAATGACGACGCGATCGAACCGCGGTAATGACGATCTACGCATGGTTGAACTACAGACAACACGAGCCGTGTACCTCCTTCCTGGTGGAATGACTGGAACTGATCGGGTGTCGGACCCCCTCCGTCTAATACGTGCTCCTCATGCATGGCTGTTTACATCTTTGGTCGGGTTTAGTGCACCTCTGAACAGACAAAGGAACTGTGTCTGTGGTACAATATCCACAGTCAACGTCTGTCTTCAGGAGTTCTGGGAAGCGGGATGATATAAAACTTTTTTGAATAGGGAGGATCTTGACGAAGCGAAATATTACCGTAATTTACAAGCCCACCAGGAAGATACAGGAATACCTTAAGCCTGCCAAGGACGCTCGCAAACCACTGGAAAAGCTGGAGTGTATAGGATCCCATGCAGCTGTGGTGATGTTTATCTGGGTACCACTAAAAGAACTGTTTCTAAACGTTTGGAAGAGCATAAGGGAAATTGCAGAAGAGGAGAAACGGAACGATCAGCTGTTGCGGAGCATGCTTTCCAGCCAGGGAACCACAATATTCGTTTCGGGGAGACGCAAGTACTAGCGGCCACAAGCGGATATTACGAAAGGCTCTACAGGGAGGCAATCGAAATCGCTAAACGCCCAAATAATTTGAACCGTAAGGAGGAGGGTGTCAAATTAAACGGCATATGGATGCCGGTGTTAAAGAAGATGTGTACCACCCGCCCACTACTGGGTGATGGCAACGGCGATCGACGGCGACGGACAGCGGCCAATTGCACTGACGTTTTCAAAACACGTGACGTCACGCCGCGGCGTGGGAGCGCGCGGACACGGAATTTAGCGGCAGTCAGTAGCGAGCCAGTGGATGTGTTGGACCTTCCATTGAGCTACGGACCCCCTTGAAGATGTCTCCCGCAGTCGGAGACAAAACGTTGGGAATCGACACAGAATTCATCAACCGACCACGGCATAACAGCCCGGATAATTATAATGGACATGATATTTCCGGCCGTGAAAGTCTACATTTTAGTACCTTAAAATAGTCGAAGTGGCCACTTGAAGCGCAGCGTACAGCCACAGGTACATGGAATGGCCTACTGTAGTACAAGGGAAAACTATGTTGCCCTCCTTAGTAGTACGCCTTACAATCCAATATCTGATTTCGGAATCTCAGTCTGACTACCATCAGCTGGAGGAGGAAGTGTTTAACGTCCCGTCGACAACGAGGTCATTAGAGACGGAGCACAAGCTCGGATTAGGGAAGGATGGATGAGGAAATCGGCCGTGCCCTTTCGAAGGAACCATGCCGGCATTTGGCTGAAGTGATCTAGGGAAATCACGGAAAACCTAAAGCAGGATGGCCGGACGCGGGATTGAACCGTCGTCCTCCCGAATGCGAGTCCAGTGTGCTAACCACTGCGCCACCTCGCTCGGTCCATCAGCTGGAACCTTTCCGTACATCCAGGCCTTTTACAAGTCCTCTTTTTGTGATTTTTGTTCATTTGAACAGTGTATTTGCTATTACTGACTGCAATTATTGGAGAACTCAATTGGTCTTTCTTCTCTCCCATTCTTACTACCAAGATTACATTCTCTCGTAACCCTTTCTTCTAAACCTTCGGCCACAACCGAGTTACAATCTCAATTATGTTAAAGTTTCATCTCAGTTTACGTACTGAATTACCAGTCCAATATCTCATATACTCTCTCTCTCTATCTCTTCATCTTTAGCTTGTGACAACGCCATGTGTGCCTGAACTCTTACTGTCTGCGATGGTTTGCTGACGCATCTGATTAGAATAACCTACCACAAAACTGTTCACATTAACTCATCTTCTGCCCTACTTTCCTACTCATAACGAAACCTACTCCTATTATACCACTTTCTGCTGCTGTTGATATGACATTATATTCGTCTCACCAGAAATGTGCATCTTATTTCCATTTCACTTCACTGATGCACACTACAGCTTCCCTACAATGTTCAAACTTCTGACATTCCACGTCCCGACACTCAGAGCGTTACCCTCTCGTTGGTTATTCAATCTATTTCTCATGGACACCTCCAACGTGGCAATCCCCTCTCTGAGATCCGAACTAGGGACTAGTCCGGGATTTTTGCCCAATGGAGAGATCATCATGGCACATTTTTCAACTACATGACACATTCCAGAATGAGATTTTCACTCTGCAGCGGAGTGTGCGCTGATATGAAACTTCCTGGCAGATTAAAACTGTGTGCCCGACCGATACTCGAACTCGGGACCTTTGCCTTTCGCGGGCAAGTGCTCTACCATCTGAGCTACCGAAGCACGACTTGCCCGCGAAAGGCAAAGGTCCCGAGTTCGAGTATCGGTCGGGCACACAGTTTTAATCTGCCAGGAAGTTTTCTACATGACACATGTCCTGCGGATACACATTATGTGCATTTTAAGCAGCCTTTTGCATGCTAATGCCACTGATCACCGCTAATTCATCTCCTTTTAAGAACAGTATCCATCCCCAAGGGCAATATACTGGCCTGACAAGCCGATTGGCAGAACCAGGGTGATTTCTCATGTTGGAAGTCTTCGGTCGCCATTTCTCATTATTTTTATTCGAAACTAACTGACAAACCCGAAATTTTCCCGGGTACTCATACTGCCAATTTTCTACTAGAAACGAAAGAAATTAGCGGTGTTTGTAGTGAAGTATCGAAAAAATTTATATCTAAACTATTGGCCATTAAAATTGCTACACCAAGAAGAAATGCAGATGATAAACGGGTATTCATTGCACAAATATATTATACTAGAACTGACACGTGATTACATTTACAGGCAATTTGGGTGCATAGATCCTGAGAAATCAGTATCCAGAACAACCACCTCTGGCCGTAATAACGGCCTTCATACACCTGGGCATTGAGTCAAAAAGAGCTTCGATGGCGTGTACAGGTACAGCTGCCCATGCAGCTTCAACACGATACCACAGTTCATCAAGAGTAGTGACATACCACAGTTCATCAAGAGTAGTGACTGGCGTATTGTGACGAGTCAGTGCTCGGCCACCATTGACCAGACGTTTTCAATTAGGGCAGCAGTCGAACATTTTCTGTACCCAGAAAGGCCCGTACACGACCTGCAAAATGCGGTCGTGCATTATCCTGCTGAAATGTAGCGTTTCGCAGGGATAGAAGGGTAGAGTCACGGGTCGTAACACATCTGAAATGTAACGTCCACTGTTCAAAGTGCCGTCAATGCTTTCAAGAGGTGACCGAGACGTGTAACCAATGGCACCCCATACCATCACGCCGAGTGATACGCCAGTACAGTATGATGAATACACGCTTCACTGCGACGTCGTCAAACACGGATGCGACCATTATGATGCTGTGAACAGAACCTGGATTCATCCGAAAAAATGACATTTTGCCATTCGTGCACCCGGATTCGTCGTTGAGTACACCATCGCAGGCGCTCCTGTCTGTGATGCAGCGTCAAGGGTAACCGCAGCCATGGTCTCCGAGCTGACAGTCCATGCTGCTGCAAACGTCGTCGAACTGTTCGTGCAGATGGTGGTTGTCTTGCAAACGTCCCCATCTGTTGACTCAGGGATCGAGACGTGGCTGCACTATCCGTTACAACCATGCGGATAAGATGTCTGTCATCTCGACTGCTAGTGATACGAGGCCGTCGGGATCCAGCACGACGTTCCTTATTACCCTCCTGAACCCACCGATTCATTGGTCTGCTAACAGTCATTGGATCTCGACCAACACGAGCAGCAATGTCACGATACGATAAATCGCAATCGCGATAGGCTACAATCCGACCTTTATCAAAGTCGGAAACGTGATGGTACGCATTTCTCCTCCTTACACGAGGCATCGCAACAACGTTTCACCAGGCAACGCCGGTCACCTGCTGTTTGTGTATGAGAAATCGGTTGGAAACTTTCCTCGTGTCAGCACTTTGTAGGTGCCGCCACCGGCGCCAACCTTGTGTGAATGCTCTGAAAAGCTAATCATTTGCGTATCACATCATCTTCTTGCTGTCGGTTAAATTTCGACTCTGTACCACGCCATCTTCGTGGTGTAGCAATTTTAATGGCCAGTAGTGTAGTTAAACTTCAGGAATGGTGGGGCACTGCATGTTTTGACGTGTCTCAGTGCTTATGACAACATATCACTTTAACTATGTATCGTACGACGATACATTCCTGGTGGAACATTGAGCGACATATGTGGATACTGCCTGCGTATTATGTTGCCAATAGATTTAGTAGCTGAGAAGTTACAAATTTAAAAGTCATACACAGTGCGGCATCTTTTCACGCATCTCTATGTTTATCTCATGAACTACACTATGTGATCAAAAGTATACGGACAACTTGCTGAAGACAACATACAAGTTCGTGGCGCCCTCCATCGTTAATGCTGGAATACAATACGGAGTTGGCCCATCCTTGATGACAGCCTCCACTGTCGCAGGCATACGTTCATTCAGGTGCTGGAAGGCTTTTTGGGGAATGGCAGCCCATTCTTCACGGGGTGCTGCACTGAGTAGAGGTATGGATGTAGGTCGGTGAGGCCTGGCACGAAGTCGGCGTTCCAAAACATCACAAAGGTGTTATATAGGATTCAGGTCAGGACTCTGTGCAGGCCACTCCATTACAGCGATGTTACTGTCGTGTAACCACTCCGCCACAGGCCGTGTATTATGAACAGGTGCTCGATCGTGTTGAAAGATGCAATCGCCATCCCCGAATTGCTCTTCAACAGTGGGAAGCAAAAAGGTGCTTAAAACATCAATGTAGGCCTGTGCCGTGATAGTGCCACGCAACACAACAAGGGTTGCAAGCCCCTCCATGAAAAACACGAACACGCCGTAACTCCACCGCCTCCGAATTTTACTGTTGGCACTGCACAAGCTGGCTGATGACGCGCACCGCGCATTCGCCATACCCACACCCTGCCATCGGATCGCCAAGTTCTGTACCTTGATTCGTTACTCCACACGTTTTACCATTGTTCAATCGTCTAATGTTTACGCCGCTTACACCAAGCGAGGCACCGTTTGACATTTACCGGCGTGATGTGTGGCTTATGAGCAGCCACTCGACCATGATATCCAAGTTTTATCATCTCCCGCCTGTCACAGTACTTGCAGTGGATCCTGATGCAGTTTGGAATTCCTGTGTGGTGGTCTGGATAGATGTCGGTCTATTACACATTACGATCCTCTTCAACTGTCGGCGGTCTCCGTCAGTCAACAGATGAGGTGTCCGCCCCGATAGCTGAGTGGTCAGCGTGACGGATTGCCGTCCTACGGGCCCGGGTTCGATTCCCGGCTGGGTCGGGGATTTTCTCCGCTCAGGGACTGGGTGCTGCGCTGTCTTCATCATCATTTCATCCCCATCCGGCGCGCAGGTCGCCCAATGTGGCGTCGAATGCCATAAGACCCTCAGCAAGGCGGCCGGACCTGCCCCGCAAGGGGCCTACCGGCCAAAGACGCCAAACGCTCATTTCATTTCAACAGGTCGGCCTGTACGCTTTTGAGCTGTACGTGTCCCTTCACGTTTCCACTATCACATCGGAAACAGTGGACCTAGGGTTGTTTAGGGGTGTGGAAATCTCGCGCGTACAGACGTATGACTCAAGTGACACCCAATTAGCCGGCCGGAGTGACCGTGCGGTTCTAGGCGCAGCAGTCTGGTACCGAGCGACCTCTACGGTCGCAGGTTCGAATCCTGCCTCGGGCATGGATGTGTGTGATGTCCTTAGGTTAGTTAGGTTTAATTAGTTCTAAGTTCTACGCGATTGATGAACTCAGAAGTTAAGTCGCATAGTGCTCAGAGCTATTTGAACCATTTGACACCCAATCACCTGACCACAGTCGACGTCCGTGAGTTCCGCGATGTCCTACTGAGGTTGCTGATATGGAGTATCTCGCAGTAGGTGGCAGCAAAATGCACTTAATACGAAAAACGTATGCTTTTGGGGGTGTCCGGATACTTTTGATGAGATAGTGTACGTCATATTTCGTGAACTATGAGAGGTAGGCGATTCTTACCCACATAACGACTGTTCTCTGGCAATAACATATATGTCCAGCAAGTTTGGTTGAAATCGGTCCAGTGGTTTACCAGCAAATGTGGTAAACACGCCAATTTTTACGTATACAGGGTGTTACAAAAAGGTACGGCCAAACTATCAGGAAACATTCCTCACACACAAAGAAAGAAAATATGTTATGTGGACATGTGTCCGGAAACGCTTACTTTCCACGTTAGAGCTCATTTTATTACTTCTCTTCAAATCACATTAATCATGGAATGGAAACACACAGCAACAGAACGTACCAGCGTGACTTCAATCACTTTGTTACAGGAAATGTTCAAAATGTCCTCCGTTAGCGAGGATACATGCATCCACCCTCCGTCGCATGGAATCCTTGATGCGCTGATGCAGCCCTGGAGATTGGCGTATTGTATCACAGCCGTCCACAATACGAGCACGAAGAGTCTCTACATTTGGTACCGGGGTTGCGTAGACAAGAGCTTTCAAATGCCCCATAAATGAAAGTCAAGAGGTTTGAGGTCAGGAGAGCGTGGAGGCCATGGAATTGGTCCGCCTCTACCAATCCATCGGTCACCGAATCTGTTGTTGAGAAGCGTACGAACACTTCGACTGAAGTGTGCAGGAGCTCCATCGCGCATGAACCACATGTTGTGTCGTACTTGTAAAGCACAGCACAGGTAGAGTATCCCGTATGAAACCATGGTAACGTGCTCCATTGAGCGTAGGTGGAAGAACATGGGGCCCAATCGAGACAACACCAACAATACCTGCCCAAACGTTCACAGAAAATCGGTGTTGATGACATGATTGCACAATTGCGTGCGGATTCTCGTCAGCCCACACGTGTTGATTGTGAAAATTTACAATTTGATCACGTTGGAATGACCAAACTAAAATGAGCTCTAACATGGAAATTAAGCGTTTCCGGACACATGTCCACATAACATCTTTTCTTTATTTGTGTGTGAGGAATGTTTCCTGGAAGTTTGGCCGTACCTTTCTGCAACACCCCGTATATGTATAGATTTAAGAAGTGGCTGGGTCCGAATCGGAAACCCAGGACGTTTTGATCGAAGACAATTGATCGGTAATTTTGGGAACCCATTTTCGAAGAAGACTGTGCGATCATCATGTTGGCTACATGAGAATATACGTAAATGCAATAGGAAATCAAAAGCGATAACATTTCTACTCTGCACCCTCAGCCGTGCACTGTACGGTGGCTTGCAGAGTATATATGTAGATGAACAGGAAGTGTCCGGTTTGTGCATGATTGCTGCACTGTTCACGTAATTTGCTTCATACGTTTAGGTCAGAACATATCCCCCACACGAACAAAATTACCATCGTAATGTCATAATGAGTAATTGATTGGTTCGCATTTAATATCAAAAGCCATCTGTCACTGTTCCAAAGACATTATAAGCCCATCAGACTAGCATCGAATTATTCCGTAACGAGCCATCGGAAATCGCTCAGCAAGGATCCTCCGACAACTTCTCCAAGTTTTTCGTATTTATAATTAATGTAGTTGATAGCAAAAAATCATAAGCCGAATATACTATTTAAACTAACAACTCTAAAAAGTTTGAAAATAAACTCATTAACAAGATAAGTTCCGGCAGTAAGTAAGTCAGAATCAATATTGCCACACTGATAGGACATGACATGTTATGTAAATATGCACTTTTATGCGGTGGCGCTGATTATTAACCAAAGCCGGAGTGATAATAAAGGACATATAGAAAGTCGCGTGTCGTACATTTCATAAAATTTAATAAGAAAGTCACGATTCTATTGCGCTAATTTTGGCACAGCTCTCTTATTTCACATGCCTGTAGACGCTCAAGACAGGTACCAGCAAACGGGTTGAAGTTAACCAATGGGCAGAGATCGATCGAAAAGTTAAAAAAAAAAACATTTTATATTAAATGTGATAAAATTCTTTTACTTTAGGCATTACGTTTTCTGCTCTAACGTCCTGTATTCGTCGCAGTCGCTAGGTGTGAAATATTCCGAACCACTATCTGAAGCCTAATCTTTTCAGGAGGACTGGTTTTTTAAAACTTTTTTGATGTGCTAATTTGCATTCGGGTGACTTGCATGTAACAACTTATATGCATAGGTATTATGTCTGCTGTCCATTGACCCTTCACAATGACAACTGGAGCAATAACAAAAGTTAATCTATTATTTATAGACACATAAATGAAACTTTGGAAATTCTCCGTACGCTCAGGAGTAAATGTGAAGTCTTTTCTCGAACGGTTCTTTTAAACATTCGTGATGTGGCACGAACGTGACGTAACGAAAGCAGCAACAACATAAGACAGTGGATGCAGCAACAATTGTCTATAACGGTCTAGTAGGATATTCGTTGTTGCATGTGTCATTACGTAAACTTATAAATTTGTCGCTTGGGTGACAGTGCTGTTTGTTGCATCAGACAGCTGAGATAGAAAGAGCTGTCAGCGTAAAAACATCGTGAGTGCAAACGTAAAATTGCGTAAACTAAAGAAATATAGCCTGGATATTTTAGAAGTGTCTCTCAAAGGAATTTTAAACGGAAAAATAAGTATTAACTAGGCTAACAGCGTACAAAATTCTCAAAGGAACCCTGATAAATATGCTTAATGGCCCCTGATCGTAAAACAGGAGATTCTCAGCTAAAGAAGGAAGAGTTACTTGAGCAGATCTGCTCTTAATCCTGACCACTGCTTTCTCGCAATGTAATTTTAAGTTCAAATGGTTCAAATGGCTCTAAGCACTACGGGACTTAACATCTGAGGTCATCAGTCGCCTAGAACTTAGAACTACTTAAAACTAACTAACCTAAGGACATCACACGCATCCACGCCCGAGGCAGGATTCGAACCTGCGACCGGAGCAGCAGCGCGGTTCCGGACTGAAGCGCCTAGAACCGCTCGGCCACAGTGGCCGGCTAATTATAAGTAAGTAAACTTTGTACATTAATTTTAAGTAAGTACCCTTTGTACATTCATTTTAAGTAAGTAGCCTTTGTACGTCATGACAAGTTTCATCTTTGTCATACTTAATTTTCTATGTATTATTTTATAAGGCTTCGAAAAATTTCATTCTGACAAAGACATTCTTAGAGGTGTCGAAACCTAAATCAGTGTGCCAAACAGTTATTTGCTACCGGCTAGCTGTGGGATTCCTATGTTAAGAAGAAACAGTGTTTGCTCTTTCGGAATTCCATGACGCAAATATTTGACCATAGTTTTCGTAATTTTTTCCCCCTTAGACTCTCTTTGAACGTTAGCCTAAAGTTGGTATACAAATTTAGTTAATAGGCCTGATTAATTTTTCTATTGCTGATTAGGTTTCAAAACAAATTCATCCTAGAGTTACAAACAATTCACAATTATCGCATAACAGTTCATCGGTCAACTTTATCCCCAGGGCCGGCCCGAGAGGATGACCGTTTCTAGGCGCTTCAGTCTGGAACCGCGCGACCGCTACGGTCGCAGGTTCGAATCCTGCCTCGGGCATGGATGTGTGTGATATCCTTAGGTTAGTTAGGTTTAAGTAGTTCTAAGTTCTAGGGGACTGATGACCTCAGATGTTACGTCCCATAGTACTGAGAGCCATTTGAACCATTTTTTTTTTTCATACCCAGGTGGCGTGAAGTTGACTAACGCACTCTTTTTACGACCTGTTAGAGGAAAAGGCAATTGAGACCACAGAAAAACCAACACATTGACTTTTGAAGTCCAAAATCGCTCATGTTCGCCCCATTTGACGGTACTTCTGTCGCAGACCTCGCGCCCCCATCCTCCGTCCGCCCAATTCTTGGTTCTGACAACAGGAAAAAGGTCGAATCGGCACCCCGGAGTCCTGCCAATAAATTCGGGCCACGACCGCTGCTTCAGTTTCGCGTGAGGTTGAGTGAGGCAGTATTTATACTGGGTCAGAGAATTATATAGAAACGCACCCCGGTTGCGCGAGCGCGTGGAGAAGGAAAACGGCGTCCTACGCTGCGGCAGAAGGCTACGAAACTGCTCAGAGCGAGCACCGCGTCCGACAGTAAATTCTGGAAGCGACCGCCGCAACAGCTGTGCTCTCCAATAGACCCCAACACTAACACTAACTGGCCGCCATTACTCCGACGGCAGCCGGGACCCGAAAGCGCCAGCGCAGTCGGGCCCATCTCTCTCTGTAAGACGCCGGCCGTTAACTGGGGCAACAAACACACACACACACACACACACACACACACACACACACACACACACAGAGCGCGGCTGGGTGGTGGGTGAGGCGCGCCGCTCGCCGCTGTTGTTGCAGTCCGACTTCTGCACAAAGTGTGAGAAGCGGCGCAGCGGTTGCTCGTTCCGTTCCCTCCGCGAGAAACTAAGCGAGCAGCTGTGTGTGTGTGTGTGTGTGTGTGTGTGTGTGTGTGTGTGTGTAAACGTCTGCCGTGCTTCAATCTGGACGTGGAGGCGCGCGAGGCGGTTGCTAACTCTGTTCCGAGGCGCGCAAATCAGGGCAGAGCTGTCTGCGAGAGTTCTGCACAGCGGTCGGAAAGCAGTGGGTGGGATGGGGGTGGGGGGGTCTCTTCCGCTCGGTTCCGCAGCAGCGCAGAGAGATTTACATCACATTAACCCATCACCGCACACACTGCCTCAAAAAGGCGGACAGAGAAGCGCTCTCGTTAAGAACGCCATTCGCGGCAAGGATGCACTCTTTCTTTCTACTGTTCATCAACCTGCATATCGAAGAACTAGTGGCCGAAATGAAATTAAAGGATTGGGAGTGGCATTAAAATTCAGGATAGAGGACATGAATGATCTGATTCGCTAGTAACACTGTTACTTACAGTAAAATGGAAGAGTTATTACAGCACCTGTCGGATGTAATGCACAGCCTATGAGCACACAATATGTACTAAGGGGAGGTTTACTACCTTTTGGTTCAAAAAATCTATCAATTAATTGCCTACATCATTCATCCAAATATATTCAATTGATTTATCTGTATATCTTTTAACTAAACATTCACCTATTTTTTGTTGTTCAGGAGAACTTATTTCTGAAGAATCATCTATAGTTGGTAATCTTAAGGTTGGAAAATAATCACCAACAATTGGTTTTATTAAATATTTATATTTATTATCTTTACTTAATCTTATTATATTTGGATTATTATCAGAATATAATGCTCCTGAATTTAATAATATAGTTGCATAATTTGATAAATCTTCACCATTGAACTTTTCATTTAAATCTTTTTTAAATTGCATTTCTGAATCCATAAAAGTGTTTAGAATCCACCCCTGAAACGTTTTTTTCCGAATACGGAACGGAAATGATCGTTATTCGCGGTTGAACAAAAAAAAAAAAAAATGCACCTGCCTGAAATCGGCCCTTTTCACGCACCAGTCTTTTTCTTTCGGGGGACGAGGTATTGTACCGGTGCTTGGGAGGAAACACACAAAATTCAAATGAAAGTTTGAGCGCTTGTGTTTGGAAGTCAGCCCCCAAGCATTTGCATTCTGGTGCGAAGACTGTGGAGATTGCGACTTTCCTGGCAGTGAGCAGCTTCAACGAAGGGTATTATGCAATTCTGAAGACCGTGACAACGATGGACGTCACCCTGGGACTCTATTCGGCGCAGTTCGCTAAGCATTCGGACGACCACCGGATTCGAGCGGCCGAAAACCGCTTGTCACCGGCCGTACGAGCGGCTCTGGAGCAGCGCAAGGTGGCCCAGATCGAGCAGAACGCCCTCTATGAGGAAGACGAAGAAATATTTTATGGAGCCGGAATAGCAGATTGAACGTAAGTTGCATAATATTGCATTTATATGTAGTCAAAACTTCAAACGTGTTTTTCTCGAAATGACTTTTTTTTATTGCGCGGTATGTTAACTTCAAATATACTGAACCTATTGGCATGATTCTTTGTTTCCGACGAAGCTAACTAAATTGTCTAGGAGTTGTACTACTTTTATTACTATCAGTGGAATAATCGATGAAAAAACCCTTTTTTTCAAATGGCCGCCATTTTGTTTTCTATGGTCCAAATAACTTAAGCGAGGTACAACTCCTAAAGGATCTTAAATACTTCGCTAACGTCAACTCAATTTTGAATTCAGACAAGTTGGCTGACCTGTGACATATCGCGCGTGGAGGTCTACATCGAATGTTGTTTCGTTCCGACGGCACTTCCGCCTTTGCTCTTCGACATTTCCGGTCGAAAAAATTCCAGTTTGAAGAGGAAATATCAATAAACATTTTGACCAAATTTGACATTGATATCTATAACACATCCCGAGAAAAAATTTTCAAAGAACATGCTTTTTTCGGGCCAAACATAATACACCTCCCCTTAAGAGTGAATTGAAGAAAGACGAAAGTGTAAAATGAAGAAAGACGAAAGTAATGAGGTGTATCAGATATGAGAATAGCGAGAAAGTACAAAAAAATGAAGCAATTCTGCTACCTTGGAAACAAAATTACACAAAAAGCGCGATTACGAGCGTGGAAAGAGGTGTAGTCGACCGAGCACTGGAGAGAAAGATGAAGCGCCGTTCAAAACTGAAGCCAGCACTTTTGTTTTTTGGTAAATATTAAGCAAGCCTTTCCACGCCCACACTTCCAAGGTGACCAGTCAGGAAGATCTAAAAAGAATTCAGTCGACAATGCAGCGATTTATTTCCATCTGGGTCGTTAACCATTTGTAACTTTCAGAGAAGTGTCGCGAGTGACGAATTTTGAGTAAAAGCTACACATTTCTCTAGTTGCCATATCAAAATTTGCTTCTTTTGCCAAACCACACGGAAGTTTACACAGTCTCACCTCACAAACATCTTGTGCAGACGCAATTACGAGAGAGTGGTCTACGAGGTGCATTCAAGTTCTAAGGCTTCCGATTTTTTTTTTTAATTAATTACTCACCCGAAATCGATGAAACTGGCGTTACTTCTCGACGTAGTCGCCCTGCAGACGTACACATTTTTCACAACGCTGACGCCATGATTCCATGGCAGCGGCGAAGGCTTCTTTAGGAGTCTGTTTTGACCACTGGAAAATCACTGAGGCAATGGCAGCACGGCTGGTGAATGTGCGGCCACGTAGAGTGTCTTTCATTGTTGGAAAAAGCCAAAAGTCACTAGGGGCCAGGTCAGGTGAGTAGGGAGCATGAGGAATCACTTCAAAGTTGTTATCACGAAGAAACTGTTGCGTAACGTTAGTTCGATGTGCGGGAGCGTTGTCTCGGTGAAACAGCACATGCGCAGCCCTTCCCGGACGTTTTTGTTGCAGTGCAGGAAGGAATTTGTTCTTCGAAACATTTTCGTAGGATGCACCTGTTACCGTAGTGCACTTTGGAACGCAATGGGTAAGGATTACGCCCTCGCTGTCCCAGAAAATGGACACCATCATTTTTTCAGCACTGGCGGTTACCCGAAATTTTTTTGGTGGCGGTGAATCTGTGTGCTTCCATTGAGCTGACTGGCGCTTTGTTTCTGGATTGAAAAATGGCATCCACGTCCCATCCATTGTCACAACCGACAAAAAGAAAGTCCCATTTGTGCTGTCGTTGCGCGTCAACATTGCTCGGCAACATGCCACATGCCACACGGGCAGCTGTGTGGTCGTCTGTCAGCATTCGTGGCACCCACCTGGATGACACTTTTCGCATTTTCAGGTCGTCATGCAGGATTGTGTGCACAGAACCCACAGAAATACCAACTCTGGAGGCGATCTGTTCAACAGTCATTCGGCGATCCCCCAAAACAATTCTCTCCACTTTCTCGATCGTGTCGTCAGATCGGCTTGTGTGAGCCCGAGGTTGTTTCAGTTTGTTGTCACACGATGTTCTGCCTTCATTAAACTGTCGCACCCACGAACGCACTTTCGACACATCCATAACTCCATCACCACATGTCTCCTTCAACTGTCGATGAATTTCAATTACCAAGCAAATTCAGGAAACGAATGATTGCACGCTGTTCAAGTAAGGAAAACGTCGCTATTTTAAATATTTAAAACAGTTATTCTCGCCGCTGGCGGTAAAATTCCATCTGCCGTACGGTGCTGCCATCTCTGGGACGTATTGACAATGAACGCGGTCTCAAACAATACGCATGTTTCTATCTCTTTCCAGTATGGAGAAAAAAAATCGGAGACCTTAGAGCTTGAATGCACCTCGTATTAAGCGAGGAACAGAGGAAAAGTAAGGTCAGTATCTTATGAAAAAGCAGATCCTCGGTACAAAATGGAAATGGGCGTTTGGCGTCATTAGCTGGGAGCCCCTTGCGAGGCAGATCCGGCCGCCTTGGTGCAGGTCTTATTACATTCGACGCCACAATGGGTGACCTGCGCGGCGGATGGGGGTGAAATGATGATGAAGACAGCACAAAACCCAGTCCCAGCCCGGAATCGAACCCGTGCCCGTAGGACGGCGATCCGCCACGCTGACCACTCAGCTATCGGGGCGGCCCTCGGTACCAAATAAGCGTATTATGTCTTCACTTACGTCATTCCACAAACCAAAACATTTATCATTTCACCGGCTACCAATGGCCCTTGAAAATTACATTCTTTTATCGAAGAACTCTGTAGTTAGTGGTATAACACAGTAGATAATGAAATTTTGCATAATAACCATACGAAAAAATACTCTCGTGTGCTATCATTTGGCCGGCCGAAGTGGCCGTGCGGTTAAAGGCGCTGCAGTCTGGAACCGCAAGACCGCTACGGTCGCAGGTTCGAATCCTGCCTCGGGCATGGATGTTTGTGATGTCCTTAGGTTAGTTAGGTTTAAGTAGTTCTAAGTTCTAGGGGACTGATGACCTCAGCATTTGAGTCCCATAGTGCTCAGAGCCATTTTGCTATCATTTGCCAAAATCTCATTCCGATATCTCAAACAGTTTATGAAATATGAGGAATGTTGTTGATATTTCACTCTGCCTGTATCGCTTGCGCAGAGCGATCGCAAATAAATGTGCTATGTCAGATCTATTTTCCCAGGATTGGTAACAGACAGACTTCCACCCAAGTCTAAATAAAAATTCAATATGTTAGCTAAATTTCATACGCTGCAACAGAGCTGCTTGGAAAAGAGCACAGGTAATTCCAGTTTTTAAGAAGTGTCGTCGAGTAGATGCGCAAAACTATAGGCCTATATCTCTGACATCGATCTGTTGTAGAATTTTAGAACACGTTTTTTGCTCGCGTATCACGTCATCTCTGGAAACCCAGAATCTACTCTGTAGGAATCAACATGGATTCCGGAAACAGCGATCGTGTGAGACCCAACTCGCTTTATTTGTTCATGAGACCCAGAAAATATTAGATACAGGCTCCCAGGTAGATGCCATTTTCCTTGACTTCCGGAAGGCGTTTGATACAGTTCCCCACTGTCGCCCGATAAACCAAATAAGAGCCTACGGAACATCAGACAAGCTGTGTGGCTGGATTGAAGAGTTTCTAGCAAACAGAACACAGCATGTTGTTCTCAATGGAGAGACGTCTACAGACAGTAAAGTAACCTCTGACGTGCCACAGGGGAGTGTTATGGGAAAATTGCTTTTCACAATATATATACATGACCTAGTAGATAGTGTCGGAAGTTCCAAGCGGCTTTTCGCGGATGATGCTGTAGTATACAGAGAAGGTGCCGCATTAGAAAATTGCAGCGAAATGCAGGAAGATCTGCAGCGGATAGGCATTTGGTGCAGGGAGTGGCTACTGACCCTTAACATAGACAAAAATGTAATGTATTGCGAATACATAGAGAGAAGGATCCTTTATTGTATGATTATATGATAGCGGAACAAACAATGGTAGCAGTTACTTCTGTAAAATATCTGGGAGTATGCGCACGGAACGATTTGAAGTGGAATGATCACGTAAAATTAATTGTTGGTATGGCGGGTGCCAGGTTGAGATTCATTGGGAGAGTCCTCAGAAAATGTAGTCCATCAACAAAGGAGGTGGCTTACAAAACACTCGTTCGACCTATACTTGAGTACTGTTCATCAGTGTGGGATCCGTATCAGGTCGGGTTGACAGAGTAGATAGAGAAGACCCAAAGAAGAGCGGCGCGTTTCGTCACAGGGTTATTTGCTAAGAGTGATAGCGTTACGGAGATCTTTAACAAACTCAAGTAGCACACTCTCCAAGAGAGGCGCTCTGCATCGCGGTGTAGATTGCTGTCCAGGTTTGGAGAGGATGCGTTTCTGGATGAGGTATCGAATATATTGCTTCCCCCTACTTATACCTCCCGAGGAGATCACGAATGTAAAATTAGAGAGATTCGAGCGCGCACGGAGGCTTTCAGACAGTCGTTCTTCCCGTGAACCATACGCGACTGGAACAGGAAAGGGAGGTAATAACAGTGGCACGTAAAGTGCCCTCCGCCACACACCGTTGGGTGGCTTGCGGAGTATAAACGTAAATGTAGATGAAAGAGCCAAATGATGGACGTGCCAGAAGTACCCTCCGCCACACACCACACACTGTAAGGTGGCTCGTACACATGTAGATGACGAATCTCGTGCCGTCCCGTTGAGGGCAACAGAAATGCGCGCAACACAGTCTCCGCGACGATAAAAAGAAGGCCCAAAATGAGTGTGGGTTGGCGAGATGGCCTCTCCAGCTTCATGGACCGGAGAACATTACGGGGTGAAGGATGCGTGGTCCGACCGGCGATGCCTCACCTTATAACGGCCGGCGCTGCAACTATCTACAAATAGCTATTGCCGTCTCCTTCCCGTGACCACGGTCGTATGTCTTCCGTCCTGGCCGTCTTAAGGGAGCTCCCAGTACCTCGAGATCGATAGTGTCCACTTCTGACGGCATTTGTCGTTCCCCGACCTCCGTTCCAGCCATTCCGGCCACTAGCGTCTTATTACCCGCCGTAATTTTTAGAAGAAGGACTTCTGCAGACTTATCTCAATCTCTCAATTGCCCCTTAATGTACAAGTTTGTGCCAGATTTGCTTCCGCAGAAGGAAAGCGAATGTTTCTTGTCCCATCGGAAGCAATGCTGACTCCACAAACATATGCGCACGAAAAAAAAAAATTGATGACAGTTGTGCGGAGATGGAATACGTCGACATTTCTGCGGAAGCCGAGACACTTCAGGTAGTTTTTTTTGCTCTTACATTCGTTGGCTTTGCTGACTCCCAACTAAACTGCCACGTTCCAATCTAACCTAGATCTCGCCTCCAGCTACAGATGAATCTGTCACTACAACAAGTAATTTTGAATTCACATTCGTTGGTCTCGCCAACTCAGAAACGGACTGTCACATTCCAGCCTCACCTATACTTCGGGCTAAGCTACAGATCAATCTGTCGCCCATACCAGTTTTCACATTCATTCGCTCAGCCAACTCACAACAAAACTGCCACCTTTCGACATAACCAGGGCCTCCTCTGAACTATAAGCAAACCAGCCTGAAACTGGAAAACACAACTTATCACAAAAAAGTGACTGGTGATAGTTTTATCAACATTTCAACGCACAGGGAACAGAAGAGCCACCACGAAGAAATTATCCGAACAGGACAGAAATCAGTAGATATAGGCTAATATTTATGTACAGACAAACAAATGGTGGTGGTTGTTGTTGTTGTGGTCTTCAGTCCTGAGTCTGGTTTGCAGCTCTCCATGCTACTCTATCATGTGCAAGCTTCTTCATCTCCCAGTACCTACGGCAACCTACATCCTTCTGAATCTGCTTAGTGTATTCATCTCTTGGTCTCCCTCTACGATTTTTACCCTCCACGCTGCCCTCCAATACTAAATTGGTGATCCCTTGATGCCTCAGAACATGTCCTACCAAACGATCCCTTCTTCTAGTCAAGTCAAGTAATCGATGTATGTAATTCCTGTATTCCCGCATTTTCTCATTTGTAGTATCGTCTAAAGGTGGCAGGGGTAAAATACAGGGAGCGAAAGGCTATTTACAATTTGTACAGAAACCAGATGGCAGACCGAGCGAGGTGGCGCAGTGGTTAGACACTGGACTCGCATTCGGGAGGACGACGGTTCAATCCCGCGTCCGGCCATCCTGATTTAGGTTTTCCGTGATTTCCCTAAATCGCTCCAGGCAAATGCCGGGATGGTTCCTTTCAAAGGGCACGGCCGACTTCCTTCCCCGTCCTTTCCTAATCCGATGAGACCGATGACCTCGCTGTTTGGTCTCCTTCCCCAAAACCAACCAACCAACCAGATGGCAGTTATAAGAGTCGAGGGGCATGAAAGGGAAGCAGCGGTTGGGAAGGGAGTGAGACAGGGTTGTAGCCTCTGCCCGATGTTATTCAATCTGTATATTGAGCAAGCAGTAAAGGAAACAAAAGAAAAATCTGGAGTAGGTATTAAAATCCATGGAGAAGAAATAAAAACTTTGAGGTTTGTCGATGACATTGTAATTCTGTCAGAGACAGCAAAGGACTTCGAAGAGCAGTTGAGTGGAATGGACAGTGTCTTGAAAGGAGGATATAAGATGAACATCAACAAAAGCAAAACGAGGATAATGGAATGTAGTCGAATTAAGTCAGGTGATGCTGAGGGAATTAGATTAGGAAATGAGACACTTAACGTAGTAAAGGAGTTTTGCTATTTGGGGAGCAAAATAACTGATGATGGTCGAAGTAGAGAGGATATAAAATGTAGATTGGCAATGGCAAGGAAAGCGTTTCTGAAGAAGAGAAATTTGTTAACATCGAGTATAGATTTAAGTGTCAGGAGGTCGTTTCTGAAAGTATTTGTATGGAGTGTAGCCATGTATGGAAGTGAAACATGGACGGTAAATAGTTTGGACAAGAAGAGAATAGAAGCTTTCGAAATGTGGTGCTACAGATTAATGCTGAAGATTAGATGGGTAGATCAGATAACTAATGAGGAAGTATTGAATAGGATTGGGGAGAAGAGAAGTTTGTGGCACAGCTTGACCAGAAGAAGGGATCGGTTGGTAGGACATGTTCTGAGGCATCAAGGGATCACCAATTTAGTACTGGAGGGCAGCGTGGAGGGTAAAAATCGTAGAGGGAGACCAAGAGATGAATACACTAAGCAGATTCAGAAGGATGTAGTTTGCAGTAGGTACTGGGAGATGAAGAAGCTTGCACAGGATAGAGTAACATGGAGAGCTGCATGAAACCAGTCTCAGGACTGAAGACCACAACAACAACAGTATCGTCTTTATGCTCCAGATCTGTTCCGTACATGATCGCCCTTTTCTGAATCAGGCCAAGTATTCACCAAGTGGTCTGCAGCTCGTGGTCTTGCAGTAGCGTTCTCGCTTGCCGAGCACGGGGACCCGGGTTCGATTCCCGGCGGGGTCAGGGTTTTCCCTGCCTCGTTATGACCGGGTGTTGTTGTGTCGTCTTCATCTTCATCATTCATCCCCATTACGGTCGGAGAAGGCAATGGCAAACCACCTCCGCTAGGACCTTGCCTAGTCAGCGCTGCGGGTCTCCCGCATCGTCCCCCTACGCTTCTCGAGTATGGCACCTCATCACCGTCATTCACCAAGTAGTGAATCGCCTGGGGTTCTATTCCGCTTAGAAGTGCTTTGGAGAGGATTTTGTACGCCACCGGGAGCAGGGAGATTCGTCTGTAGTTGTTGCTGTAGGTCTTGTCATCGTTTTTATGTAAGGGGTGTATCTGAGCGCATTCCCAGTCTTCTGGTATTTCCTGCGTCTCCCATACATCAGATTAGGTGACGAAGTTTCTATATCAGTGTAGGATGTTTAAGTTTCCAGAGTTCTGAGACAATCCCATCTTCTCCTGGTGCTTTGCTGTTCTTGAACTGCTTGATTATCGCCATAATTTATGTGAAATCTGGGGATTTGGAGTCCGGGTGTGTGACTACCGGGGGGGTGTGAAGTCAAGTTTTTTTTTTTTTTTTGTGGTGGCTCACAGTTAAGAAGGGAGCACAAATACAGGGTTATTACAAATGATTGAAGCGATTTCACAGTTCTACAATAACTTTATTATTTGAGATATTTTCACAATGCTTTGCACACACATACAAAAACTCAAAAAGTTTTTTTAGGCATTCACAAATGTTCGATATGTGCCCCTTTAGTGATTCAGGAGACATCAAGCCGATAATCAAGTTCCTCCCACACTCGGCGCAGCATGTCCCCATCAATGAGTTCGAAAGCATCGTTGATGCGAGCTCGCAGTTCTGGCACGTTTCTTGGTAGAGGAGGTTTAAACACTGAATCTTTCACATAACCCCACAGAAAGAAATCGCACGGGGTTAAGTCGGGAGAGCGTGGAGGCCATGACATGAATTGCTGATCATGATCTCCACCACGACCGATCCATCGGTTTTCCAATCTCCTGTTTAAGAAATGCCGAACATCATGATGGAAGTGCGGTGGAGCACCATCATGTTGAAAGATGAAGTCGGCGCTGTCGGTCTCCAGTTGTGGCATGAGCCAATTTTCCGCGGGCTACGCGTGAAACTTGCCCGCACGCGTTCAACCATTTCTTCGCTCACTGCCGGCCGACCCGTCGATTTCCCCTTACAGAGGCATCCAGAAGCTTTAAACTGCGCATACCATCGCCGAATGGAGTTAGCAGTTGGTGGATCTTTGTTGAACTTTGTCCTGAAGTGTCGTTGCACTGTTATGACTGACTGATGAGAGTGCATTTCAAGCACGACATACGCTTTCTCGGCTCCTTTCGCCATTTTGTTCACTGCGCTCTCGAACGCTCTGACGGCAGAAACCTGAAGTGCTGCTTCAGCCGAACAAAACTTTAGGAGTTTTTCTACGTATCTGTAGTGTGTCGTGACCATATGTCAATGAATGGAGCTACAGTGAATTTATGAAGTCGCTTCAATCATTTGTAATAGCCCTGTACTTTATTGAGTTGTTTCTAACGAGCCGTCGGATCTTTTGAAGCACAGACTGGGTGCTTGGTAACCCTGTAGGTTTTCTCTAAACGTAGTTCCCCCTTTAGTTCTGCTAGTGGTACCCGTGCGAAGCCACGGCAAGTCGTCTGTTATTATGTAAAGCATGTCACTTTTCAACACGGCCCGCTGCTGATGGCAAAGCCGAGCTAAAGCATTCGTTAAGCAACAAAACGATTACCTTTTTTTGCGTAACCATGCGGAACCGAATTCCGGTACACAAACGAGTCTTGTCCCCGAGTGGTGTACGCGTTGGGATCCAGTAATAGGCTGTCAACGTTTTGTCATTTCCAGCTTACAACTTCCAGTACATCTCCTTTCATTTTTCAGGTTTTTGCTTTCTATTAGCTCGAATAGAATGCTAACTTTTTTTCCATTTCGATAGTATAGTCAATTTGCTTACCGAAATAGGTTCGCGATGAAATGGACAGAACAACTGAATGATGTTATATTGCCGGCACATGTGCAGATGGAAGAAACGATCCGTATTCGATGTGCTGTGTTTGCAACGCGCCAGCTGTTACCATGTCTGCGGTCAGCGCCGCTCAATTAAAACTATCATTTCCGTGAAAGCGTACAGACAAAGCTTTAAAACAGATTGGGAGCGGCGCATCTGAACAAAAAAGGAGTAACGGACTCGTCCGCTGAACTCCAAAGGGCTGCGGTTGCACCGTAAATAATGGAGAGCAGTTACGAGTCTTGCGGAGCGCAAATTAAAAACTCCCCGAGTAATGCGATTTCTTACAGATGAGCCGGTCGGTAACTGCACGAGGGGAATATTAGCACCATTGTGCTACACCGTACATCAAAGTTATTTCCCAACGCCGGATACACTGTTTTTGATACACAGCAAAGCAACTCAACGCAGCGAGGAGTCACAATGGTATAGCAATGGATTTCAAATGGCGGTAAAGAACACCAAATTAAGCTTCTATATGTGCTTCGTCCATTTAACAGAACCTATTTGGAGTCACTATAGATATCCTGAATTAAATTGCATGTGTCTGGAATATCGTCTCGGCTGTGCGACTGCATTCGTGATTCACTGTCAGAAAGGTCACAGTTCGTAGTCACTGACAGAAAGTCATCTAGAGAAACTAATGTTATATCTGGAGTTCGTTGAGGAATTGTTATAGAACCTCTGCTGCTCCTGATCTATATAAACTATTTGGGTAAGATCTGAGCAGCCTACTTAGATGGTTAGATGTTACGGACATCAAGTTCAAAACGAATTGCAAAATGATTTAGACAAGATACACGTACAGTGCGAAACTTGACAAACGAAGCAAAATAACCGGCCGGTGTGGCCGAACGGTTCTTGGCGCTACAGGCTGGAACCGCGCGACCGCTACGGTCGCACGTTCGAATCCTGCCTCGGGTATGGATGTGTGTGATGTCCTTACGTTAGTTAGGTTTAGGTAGTTCTACGTTCTAGGGCACTAATGGTTGGTTGGTTGGTTTTGGGGAAGGAGACCAGACAGAGTGGTCATCGGTCTCATCGGATTAGGGAAGGATGCGGAAGGAAGTCGGCCGTGGCCTTTCAGAGGAACCATCCCGGTATTTGCCTGGAGCGATTTAGGGAAATCACGGAAAACCTAAATCAGGATGGCCGGACGCGGGATTGAACCGTCGTCCTCCCGAATGCGAGTCCAGTGTCTAACCACTGCGCCACCCCGCTCGGTAGGGCACTAATGACCTCAGCAGTTAAGTCCCATAGCGCTCAGAACTATTTGAACCATTTTTGAAGCAAAATAATAAGAAAGGTCTATAACATGAGTACTAAAAACACGATAAATTACACAAATTTAAAGATTGGCGATTACAATTACAAACAAATCTAACTGCAACTATTACACAGCAAATGTTGTGAGGAAGGCGAACCAAAGACTGCCTTTTTTTATTATCAGAATACTTATGCAAAAAATCTACTAATGAGACTACGCTTGTCCATTCTCTTTTGGAATACTGTCGCGCGATAAAGGATCCTAACCAGATAGGATTGAAGGAGGACGCCGAATTAGTTCTAAAAAGGGCAGATCGTTTTGTATTATCGCGAAATTAGGGACACAATGTCACGTATATGACAAGCGAGTTAGGGTGTCAATATTTAAAACAAAGCCGCTTTTGAAACTTCCTGGCAGATTAAAACTGTGTGCCGGACCGAGACTCGAACTCGGGACCTTTGCCTTTCGCGAGCAAGTGCCCTACCAACTGAGCTACCCAATCACGTCTCACGCCCCGTCCTCACAGCTTCACTTCAGCCAGTACCTCGCCTCCTACCTTCCAAACTTTACAGAAGCTTTCCTGCGAACCTTGCAGAACTAGCGCTCCTGAAAGAAAGGATATTGCGGAGGCATGACTTATCCACGGCCTGGGAGTGTGCGCTGATATGAAACTTCCTGGCAGATTAAAACTGTGTGCTGCAGAGCGAAAATCTCATTCTGGAAACATCCCCCAGGCTGTGGCTAAGCAATGTCTACGCAATATCCTTTCTTTCAGGAGTAGCTAGTTCTGCAAGGTTCGCAGGAGACTTTCTGTAAAGTTTGGAAGGTAGGAGACGAGGTACTGGCAGAAGTGAAGCTGTGAGGACGGGGCGTGAGTCGTGCTTGGGTAGCTCAGTTGGTAGGGCACTTGCCCGCGAAAGGCAAAGGTCCCGAGTTCCAGTCTCGGTCCGGCACACAGTTTTAATCTGCCAGGAAGTTTCATATCAGCTCACACTCCGTTGCAGAGTGAAAATCTCATTCTGAAAGCCGCTTTTCGTTGCGACAAGATCTTCCGAGAAACTTCAATTCCTAACTTTGCCCTCCGAATGCCGAAATGGTGTGGTCCCACCTACATAAGGAAGGAATGCCGCAAGAGGAACCAGAGCTCGCACGGAGAGATTTTGCAAGCTCATTTTTCCACTGCGTTGTTAAGAGAATTAAACGATCGAGAGATAACCTGAAAGTAGTTCTCTAAGTCTCCTGCCGAGCAACAGCATAGCAGGTAAGTATATACACAAATTTATTGAAATGAAATGGATCTATGGGCATGAAATCAATGACGTGACATGAAGCTGCGATATCACCAAACGTTGACACTGAAAAGTGTTCAAAAATGCTGAACGTGCAATGTAATGAGTATACCGTGGCAACTGAACATTTGTGACGACCCGGGACACAAACTTGCATTTCTTGCTTATCGTCCTGATCAGCAGAATTCCTTAGGACCTCTCCAGGTCACAATCCAATTTTCAATTTCACAAATGTTTCCATCATTCACTTCTGAACACTATTAGAAGACGTTCTATCGTAGGCTATTCACTTCTGAACACGATTAGAAGAGGTTCTGTCGTAGGCTATGTGCGAAATACATTGCTGAAAGGGAACGTATATAGTTTTTAGAAAACTGATCTTCATTAATTGCATCCCTATTTAGTCTTTCATTTCATTTTACTGAAGTTAATTAAGTTTATAAGAACACACGACAAAAAATTAGTCACCCACAGCAGACGGCAAGGGGGGGGGAGAGCTATGGGGGCTATAGACACCCCCCCCACCACCACCACCACCACCACCACCACCACCACCCATGGAGTATCAAATTACACTGGATACAATGACTTCAGAAATCAGTGAATATATTAATCCAACAGATTCAATCATATTTTAACAAAAGAATAAGAGCGGCAAACCTTAGTATCTAAACCAATATATATCATTTAACTTAAAATAGGCGTCTTATTATTTATTAATACACATTTTTTACCCTGAACTACAAAACAGTTACCAAAAACAACTTTAAGCAAAACCAAATTTTACCAATTTGTCGGTGGAGTACCCCAACTATCCTTTTGTTAAGCGATATTCAATTCCCCCCAAACCGCGCCCCCCGCCCTTGACCGACTTCTAGAACCGCCCCCTGGACATCCAAGCTAAAATCATTTACAACGTCTATTCAAAAAATTCCGGAACATCCGTAAATTCGCGCCAACAATGTGTGGAGCCAAATGCGGTTGGCATTCCTGTACACGCCTGTGTTTAATGTATAACTGCCGGAAGTTTCATAGTTGTATGTTACGTTATTGTTCAGTGCTGTATTGAGTAGAATAGAGATGGGCAAACAAACACGTAACTGTTTCGAAACAAATGAAACAGTACAATCTAATGTTTCGATACGCTGTTTCGAAACAGTTTGTGTTTTATAATTTAATAAACCTACACATTTTATCATCTTTAATGTCTACTGTATAAGTATGTCCATATAAACACAAATGAGGCGCGAGAGCGCTAATCATATCGCAGAAAGTATGAAACTATCACTTAGGCGTTTTGGCAGTTCCGTATTTCATGTAGCAAATGCGCTACTTTCGTGTCGTGTCACTTTCATACTTTGCAATTGGCTGGGGACAGCCATAGCTGAAGACAGAAGAACCACCACGAACGGAACTGGAGGTGGGAGCAAACTGCAGAAACACACATTCCGTTAGTATGGGTAATATACCCATCCTGCTAATTTCCATGCACACAAAGGGAATCATTGTGGATAATAGGCACAGTGAGTAGAGACTCACAAATAATGCCAAATAATTCGAATAAATAACAAAATATAACAGAAAAAAATTTTCTCTTTCAAGGTGTTTCGAACCACTACTATAAATGCACCATGCTTCCCATCCCTTCCTATCAGTGATATGTCAAACAGATTGCTTGCAATTATACCTACATCAAATTTGTATATATGTCTAATAACTGTCACTCTACGCCTTTTTTTGTTCAAAATGTTGTAGTCTTACTTGCGTTTCTTAATATGATTACTGTACATCAACAGAGAAGCGTATGTTATAAAAAAAGTGTAATTTAACTGAATGATTTTTCACACATTTATTATTTTGAATGTGAATAGTATGCGTTGTTTTATTGTTTGGTTAGTGTTTATAAAGCAGATGTTACGCCATTTCGGAATAGGACAGTCAGCTTGAAACGACGCTTTATTTTCGGATATCTTAAGCTTCATGCTATTGCTTGTCAAAAAGATTTCAACACTCTTGAAAGTGTTTCACGAAGTGTTATGTTGTGTTTCAGTACCTGTGCCGAGCCCGAATTTCGTCCGACACAGAGCGGAATGGAACATCACTGTTTCGATACAATTAGTCCGTTCCAAGCGCAGGTGGACTGAAACAGCCTTATTTTGAAACAACGATACAGTTTCTGTGTCTGGCTCGAGATCGAATCTGGTCCGGTTATCCGAGACAGGGGCAAAATGAAACACCACTGTTTCGAAACAGGTGAACCACAGCCGTTCCGAAACACTGAAACAGTTCCACGTATCGATACACTGTATCGAAACACAGAAACAGTGGCCAAGTCTAGAGTACAGCGTTGTGTCGCACAGTTCGCGAACTTCGCGGTGAAGGAGTTAGAGGAGTTGTGTGTCTGCATTAAATTTTGCGTGGAAATAAAAAAAAAATATCTTTATAGAGATACACCAGATAATGCAAGAAGCCTGCGGTGAGGAGTGCTTAAGCCCTACTAGGTGTTACGAATGGTTCACACGGCTTAAAAATGGCCGGACGGAAGATAAAAGAGGACACTAGCTCAGAAAGTTTACCGACGGCGTTCATGTCAGGAACGTTAACAAAATTATGTGCGGCAACTGAACGGTGACTGTCAGAGTTTGCAGGAGAATTTAACATTTCCATTGGATCGTGTTATGAAATTCTGACACATCATCTTGGAATCCAGCGTGTTGCTGTCAAGTTCGTACCCCGGATCATGAGTCAATACCCGGAAGACCTTGACCTCGCAAACTGTGAAGAGCTTTTGGATCGCGCAAATGAGAACGAGATGTTCCTTAATAGAATCATAACTACCATCTGGTGAACAAGATGTATGAGACAGGCGAAATACCCTCAGACTTCAAGAAGAAAATAATAATTCCAATCCCAAAGAAAGCAGGTGTTGACAGATGTGAAAATTACCGAACTATCAGTTTAATAAGTCACAGCTGCAAAATACTAACGCGAATTCTTTACAGACGAATGGAAAAACTGGTAGAAGCCGACCTCGGGGAAGATCAGTTTGGATTCCGTAGAAATGTTGGAACACGTGAGGCAATACTGAACCTAAGACTTATCTTAGAAGAAAGATTAAGGAAAGGCAAACTTACATTTCTAGCTTTTGTAGACTTAGAGAAAGCTTTTGACTTTGTTGACTGGAATACTCTCTTCGAAATTCTGAAGGTGCCAGGGGTAAAATAAAGGGAGCGAAAGGCTATTTACAATTTGTACAGAAACCAAATGGCAGTTATAAGAGTCGAGGGACACGAAACGGAAGCCGTGGTTGGGAAGGGAGTGACACACGGTTGTAGCCTCTCCCCGATGCTATTCAATCTGTATATTCAGCAAGCAGTAGAGGAAACAAAATAAAAATGCGGAGTAGGTATTAAAATCCAAGGAGAAGAAATAAAAACTTTGAGGTTCGCCGATGACATCGTAATTCTGTCAGAAACAGCAAAGGACTTGGAGGAGCAGTTGAACGGAATGGACAGTGTCTTGAAAGGAGTGTATAAGATGAACATCAACAAAACCAAAACAAGGATAATGGAATGTAGTCGAATTAAGTCGGGTGATGCTGAGGGAATTAGATTAGGAAATGAGACACTTTTAGGAGTTTGCTATTTGGGGAGCAAAATAACTGATGACGGTCGAAGTAGAGAAAATATAAAATGTAAGTCTGGCAATGGCAAGGAAAGCGTTTCTGAAGAAGAGAAATTTGTTAAAATGGAGTATAGATTTAAGTGTCAAGAAGTCGTATCTGAAAAGTATTTGTATGGAGTGTAGCCAGGTAAGGAAGTGAAACATGGACGATAAATAGTTTGGACAAGAACAGAATAGAAGCCTTTGAAATGTGGTGCCACAGAGGAATGCTGAATATTAGATGGGTAGATCGCATAACTAACGAGGAGGTACTGAATAGAATTGGGGAGGAGTTTGTGGCACAACTTGACTAGAAGAAGGGATCGGTTGGTAGGACATGTTCTGAGGCATCAAGGGATCACCAATTTAGTATTGGAGGGCAGCGTGGAGCGTAAAAATCGTAGAGGGAGACCAAGAGATGAATACACTAAGCAGATTCAGAAGGATGTAGGTTGCAGTAGGTACTGGGAGATGCAGAAGCTTGCACAGGATAGAGTAGCATGGAGAGCTGCATCAAACCAGTCTCAGGACTGAAGACCACAACAACAACTACTACTACTACAAGCGCAGGTGACGCTTATATATTATAAGAAGGGTAGAAGGACGGATCCTCAAAATTACAGACCAATATCCTTAATATCGGTTTGTTGCCGGATTCTCGAACATATTCTCAGTTCGAATATAATGAATTTCCTTGAGACAGAGAAGTTGCTGTCCATGCATCAGCACAGTTTTAGAAAGCATCGCTCCTGCGAAACGCAACTCGCCCTTTTTTCACATGATATCTTGCGAACCATGGATGAAGGCTATCAGACGGATGCCATATTCCTTGACTTCCGGAAAGCGTTTGACTCGGTGCCCCACTGCACACTCCTAACTAAGGTACGAACATGTGGGATTGTTCCCCAAGTATGTGAGTGGCTGGAAGACTTCTTAAGTAATAGAACCCAGTACGTTGCCCTCGAGGGTGAGTGTTCATCGGCGGTGAGGGTGTCATCTGGAGTGCCCCAGGGAAGTATGGTAGGTTCGCTGTTGTTTTCTATCTACATAAATGATAATTTGGATAGGGTGGATAGCAATGTGCGGCTGTTTGCTGATGATGCTGTGGTGTAAGGGGTCGTCGTTGAGTGACTGTAGGAGGATACAAGATGACTTGGACAGGATTTGTGATTAGTGTAAAGAGTGGCAGCTAACTATATAGATGGTTCAAATGGCTCTGAGCACTGGGACTTAACTTCTGTGGTCTTCAGTCCCCTAGAACTCAGAACTACTTAAACCTAACTAACCTAAGGGCATCACACACATCCATGCGCTAGGCAGCATTCGAACCTGCGACCGTAGCGGTCGCGCGGCTCCAGACTGTAGCGCCTAGAACCGCCCGGTCACTCCGGCATGTAAATTAATACAGATGAATAGGAAAAAGAATCCTGTAATGTTTGAATACTCCATTAGCAGTGTAGCGTTTGACACAGTCACGTTGATTAAATATTTGGGCGTAACACTGCAGAGCGAAGTGAAACAAGCATGTAATGGCAGTTGTGGGGAAGGCGGATAGTCGTCTTCGGTTGATTGGTAGAATTTTGGGAAGATGTGGTTCATCTGTAAATAAGACCGCTTATAAAACACTAATACGACCTATTCTTGAGTACTGCTCTAGCGTTTGGGATCCCTATCTGCCCGGATTGAGGGAGGAGATAGAAGCAACTGAGAGGCGGGCTGCTAGATTTGTTACTGGTAGGTTTGATCATCGCGCGAGTGTTACGGAAATGCTTCAGGAACTCGGGTGGGAGTTTCTAGTGGAAAGGAGGCGTTCTTTTCGTGAATCGCTACTGAGGAAATTTAGAGAACCAGCATTTGAGGCTGACTGCAGTACAATTTTACTGCCGCCAACTTACATTTCGCGGAAAGACCACAAAGATAAGATAAGAGAGATTAGGGCTCGTACAGAGGCATATAGGCAGTCATTTTTCCCTCGTTCTGTTTGGGAGTGGAACAGGTAGAGAAGATGCTAGTTGTGGTACGAGGTACCCTCCGCCACGCACCGTATGGTGGATTGCGGAGTATGTATGTAGATGTAGATGATGAGACGTGGATCTACAGTTATGACGTTGCGACCAAGTTTAAACCTTTACAGTGGGACTGCATCACATATATATGTCGTCCAAGCGTTTTGTATGAGGATAAACTACTCGATATTTGCCGGCCTAAGTGGCCGAGCGGTTCTAGGCGCTACAGTCTGCATGTATTCATGAGGAACCACTTCAATCTGTGAAAATAGGAATTTCGATTGCAATTTCTAGACGTCGCATTGTGGATTCCATATTTTTCAACGCATTGTGGATTCCATATTTTTCAACGAAACAATAAACGCAGAACGATACTGCAGTGATATTCTGTACCCATTCATAGGAGAACTTCTGTTATGTGAAATACTGAACGGTTATTTTGAACAAGATGGTGCAACTGCGCATACAGCTCGCGTTTGCAGCGAAAGCAACTCTCTATAAAAACCATCCAAAATCCATTGATGAATTGAAAACTGCAGTATCCACTTTCACTGTTGCAGAAGACAGCTTGTGTTTTTCCTTCGTTCTGTTTGGGAGTGGAACAGGGAGAGAAGATGCTAGTTGTGGTACGAGGTACCCTCCGCCACGCACCGTATGGTGGATTGCGGAGTATGTATGTAGATGCAGATGATGAGACGTGGGTCTACAGTTATGACGTTGCGACCAAGTTTGAATCTTTACAGTGGGACTGCATCACAATAACGCACCTGCACATCCATCCCTGTTGGTGCGTGACTATTGCACAGATAAAAAGAAATCACCGAGCTGCCTCATCCCTCATTTCCCCTATATGCCCGGCCCTTGCGGTTTTTTTTTTTTTTTTTTTTTGTAATTCTCAAAGTTGAAACCTCCGTTTCAAGGACGAAGACTTGCAACGATAGACTAGATAAAATTCGCGGATGGCGCGCCTGCTCCCGGAAGTGAAAACAGTGTTGGGAGCGGTTTTTCAATTGTCCATATTCTGCCCGCTCCCGACTACGGCATTCGCAGTCCAAAATACGATATGGCCGAGTCTTCTCTCCCCACTACCTGCAAGGACAAAGTCGGCGGCCGTTCACCTACAGGGGAATTAGCTGCTAGAGCAGCTGACACACCGCCCCTCCCCCCCCCCCCCCCTTCAATATCCGCTATTAGACCACCCGCGCGGCTGACGGATCGCTGCCCCACGCCGCTGCAGTCGGCCGCCTACGGTATGTGAGTCACGCCCGCGGCGCTGCCCGGCTTTGCTTCATTTCTCTTCCTGTCATTTTTCCAATATGCCAGCGCGTGTTGCTCTTGCCACTGTCACGGCGTTTCGTGACGAGCGTACAGAGACCCTCATTCTTCCCCTTCCTTCCTTCCTCCGCCGCTCTGATACAATATCCTGCGCCCGGCTTAGCAGTCCCCGAGCCGGCAGCGGCTACTTAAATAAGGGCCTCCGACCAGGGACGGTCAATATTCGCAGACATGACAGGAACGCTCATTTGACGCAATATATACGAGGTGCATTCAAGTTCTAAGGCCTCCGAGTTTTTTTCTGCGGACTGGAAAGAGATAGAAACATGCGCATTGTTTTTAAAATGAGGCCGCGTTCATTGTCAATACGTCCCAGAGATGGCAGCACCGTACGGCAGATGGAATTTTACCGCCAGCGGCGAGAATGAGAACTGTTTTGAATACTTAAAATGGCGACGTTTTCCTTACTTGAACAGCGGGCAATCATTCGATTCCTGAATTTGCGTGGTGTGAAACCAATTGAAATTCATCGACAGTTGAAGGAGACATGTGGTGATGGAGTTATGGATGTGTCGAAAGTGCGTTCGTGGGTGCGACAGTTTAATGAAGGCAGAACATCGTGTGACAACAAACCGAAACAGCCTCGGGCTCGCACAAGCCGGTCTGACGACACGATCGAGAAAGTGGAGAGAATTCTTTTGGGGGATCGCCAAATGACTGTTGAACAGATCGCCTCCAGAGTTGGCATTTCTGTGGGTTCTGTGCACACAATCCTGCATGACGACCTGAAAATGTGAAAAGTATAATCCAAGTGGGAGCCGCAAATGCTGACGGACGACCACGCGGCTGCCCGTGTGGCACGTTGCCAAGCAATGTTGACGCGCAACGACAGCATGAATGGGACTTTCTTTTCGTCGGTTGTGACAATGGATGAGACGTGGATGCCATTTTTCAATCCAGAAACAAAGCGCCAGTCAGCTCAATGGAAGCACACAGATTCACCGCCACCATAAAAATTTCGGGTAACTGCCAGTGCTGAACAAACGATGGTGTCCATGTTCTGGGACAGCGAGGGTGTAATCCTTACCCATTGCGTTCCAAAGGGCACTACGGTATCAGGTGCATCCTACGAAAATGTTTTGAAGAACAAATTCCTTCCTGCACTCAACAAAAATGTCCGGGAAGGGCTGCGCGTGTGCTGTTTCACCAAGACAACGCACCCGCACATCGAGCTAACGTTACGCAACAGTTTCTTTGTGATAACAACTTTGAAGTGATTCCTCATGCTCCCTACTCACCTGACCTGGCTCCTAGAGACTTTTGGCTTTTTCCAACAATGAAAGACACTCTCCGTGGCCGCACATTCACCAGCCGTGCTGCTATTGCCTCAGCGATTTTCCAGTGGTCAAAACAGACTCCTACAGAAGCCTTCGCCGCTGCCATGGAATCATGGCGTGCGTTGTGAAAAATGTGTACGTCTGCAGGGCGATTACGTCGAGAAGTAACGCCAGTTTCATCGATTTCGGGTGAGTATTTAATTAGAAAAAAATCGGAGGCCTTAGAACTTGAATGCACCTCGTATCTCGTATGGACGTATGCCATATTCCGAATGGTATCCGCGACAAAACACATTTCATGTGCAACTGTTCTTGGGCTAGTGGGGGGCACTTCGTCGTTAGTTATTTACAGTTTCATGTATCATTTTGCACGACAGATCATAATGACGTGGAACGAGTCATTTTTGATTCACACCGCAATTTATACATACTCTTACATTCCGAACATTTCTAAATATTTTCTTCAAAAAGAAGAAAATGGTAATACCTACCCACCATCTTTTACACATTACAGTAATAGAAATTCTTCTACAGAATAGGCGTTGTCAAGGAGAAACTTTCTCAGTTTGTTACGAAATTTTACTTTCCTGTCGGTCAGACTTCCTGTATCACTGTGTAAGTGATCAAAATTTGTTAGAGCACTGTGCACTTCTTCTTGGACTAAAGACAACCTTAATATCGGGTAATGAATGTCATTTTTCCTTCTGGTATTGTAATTATGTACATCATTGCTCCTTTTCGACTGTAGTTGATTATTTACAAACGCATGAACCTGTGTTCAGTGTATGCCGCCTTTAGAATCTGAAGATGGTCATCGTATGGCAAAAAAAAAATGTGTGTGGATTCCTAAGGGACTAAACTGCTGAGGTCATCGGTCCCTAGACTTACACACTACTTAAACTAACTTATGCTAAGAACAACACACACTCCCATGCTCGAGGGAGGACTCGAACCTCCGGCGGGAGGTATGGCAGAAACCGGTTACGACTGTGTCATAAGAACGTGATTGCGTCTATAAATAAACAAAAAAAATTTTACAAAATAATGACTCACTCCATTAACAAAATATCGTTTTTTCCAAAAACATATTATTCTTACAGCGAGTTTTTCAGAAAAGAAAATTTTCTTTTGTCTTGAAAGTGTCCCCCCTATTGTTGAATACACAATTCAATTTGTCTAGTCATGTTTGCAAACACAAGCTATCTTCTGGAACAGAAGCAGTGAAAGTGGATACTTCAGTTTTCAATTCATCAATGGATTTTGGACGGTTTTTATAGACAGTTGCTTTCGCTGCAAACGCGAGCTGTATGCGCAGTTGCACCATTTTGTTCAAAATAACCGTTCAGTATATCACATAACAGAAGTTCTCCTATGAATGGGTACAAAATATCACTGCAGTATCGTTGTGCGTTTATTGTTTCGTTGAAAAATATGGAATCCACAATGCGACGTCTAGAAATTGCAATCCAAATTCCTATTTTCGCAGATTGAAGTGGTTCCTGATGAATACACAATGGATTTGCGGTACTCCACATCCGAGAATTTTGCGACTTCATATACCCCCATAAATGAAACCACGCTTCATCAGTGAAAAACGTTTCATTAAGAATATCCCACCCATTTTGTGAACGAAATATTTGAAACATTGACAATAATGCGGTCTCATGCATGATCAGTATTTTTCAGTTCTTGCACGATTGTCACTTTATATGGGAAAAGTTCTAATTTTTTCCTTACAGCTGTGTGGGCCGTTCCGACAGGAACATGATTTCCTAGGCGAGTTTTCTTACTGATTTGTTCGGACTCACGGACATTTTATCGAAAATATCGAGTATGGCTGGCTCTGAGCACTATGGGAGTTAACTTCTGAGGTCATCAATCCCCTAGAACTACTTAAACCTTACTAACCTAAGGACATCAAACACATCCATGCCCGAGGCAGGATTCGAACCTGCGACCGTCGCGGTCGCGCGATTCCAGACTGCAGCGCCTAGAACCGCTCGGCCACTAAGGCCGGCAAATATCGAGTAGTTTATCCTCATACAAAACGCTTGGACGACCACTACTCGGTGCATCTGTCACTGAACCCGTAATTCGAAATTTGTTAATCAAATCTCACACAGTATCGCAATGTGGGTGTCTTGTCTCCGGGAAAACTGAATTAAATGTTTGACGAACTGAAACTGCGTATTTACCGCCAGTTTTGAACACTTGTTCGCCTGAAAACACGAAGAAGTCTGCACCACGAGGAAAGTGCAACTGTTGCAGTACATTCAAAGGTAAGATCACCGTCAATTATGAATACTTAAAAACTTATCTTCCATAACGATTTATATCAGCATATTCTGTCCTTGAAATTCGCTATTCGTAATGTATTCAAATCAATGCAACTCAAATTTTTTACGCAATTGATGGTCAATAATAACCTGAAATTACGTTAAGATTGTCAGTAGTTTTCTGCAGATACAATACATCACCTATTAAACACACATTTCTATATAAAAAAGGTTCAATTATCTCGTTAACTTGCGTAAGCGATTTCGCTCTTATTAATGAAAAATCACAAATCGAAGAGCCAAACGAATAGTTTTAAATCTAAAAATACTGGTGGACATATTCAGGAGATCACGCGAGCAGCTAATGCGACGGCAGTTCAAACACTTCAACAGTGACAAAAACAAAACAAATCAACAAAGGAACTAAACTTAAACGTTCACGTCAACACGTAACGACACACACCAACGATACTGCTAACGCTGGCTGAGATAAACGAAACAGAGGAATGCTGGGAGAGTCCACTTGAAGGGAAGTAACCCAGGCAGGCGAACAATCATACGGCACTGCGGGGAGACTTTTTTAACACCTCGAATTTCTTTCTCTTTGCGTTACTTTCTGTGGTCGACCTCTTCTTTCGCTATTAATGAGAGTATTTCTTTCTCTACGTCGCGATATTACGGACTTCACATTTACCCGACTTCTTCTATTCAAATCAGCTATTTCGGAAAATGATTTTCCTTTTTCATGTTGGGAGATAACTATTGGCGTTTCCTTTACAGTCATTTCCTTCCCTTTGCGGCCCATTTTGCTCACCGGGTATCAGAACCAACATATACGAGATACATCTTGCCACTGAAGGCTTTCCTTGCTGCAAGCGGTTCGCTAGTCGTTTCCATGTTTACATTTCTAGTAGTGTATGAATGCATTTTTCCCAACTGTGTGAAGCAGGCTGGTACAGAATTTTTATTTGCTTATTTTAGAAGGGTAATTTAGTTAATCCTTTTATATGTTCAGATTAGTGTTATTGTTAGTTTACCAAATAACTTCTCCGGTTTTGATCTTTAGTTCGAATAAGTAAAATTATTCCACATGAACAACGGTCTACAATTAGTTTTTTCCTTGACTTACCTAGCATGCGCCTGAGGCGGTTTGTCTCTTACGATGATAATTTGCTATCGTCACATCGTACAATGTTATCAACAGTGTTATTAATACACAATCTGTGGATATATTCAGAAGTTTTCATCGCCAAAAGTATGTGTGTTATTATTCGCTGAGAAAAAAAAGGTTAGAATGCGAGTTTCATTCATGTCAAAGAAGTTACAGCGAACGGCTGTTGAAAAAGATGAGCGGCGGTGTTCAATTATTATGAGTAAAAGATCGTGGAGCCATTGCTAATACTGCTCGTGGTTACGAATATATTAACAAAGACTGGTGCTCGAGTTACAACTTGTTTATAAAGTTGCCTGCATTAGAAGGAGTCTGTCGTTATTTGGGTGTTACGGGAGCAAAACAGACTTAAAATACTTCGTAATCGCGTAACACGAAGAAGTCTGCACCACGAGGAAAGTGAAACTGTTGCAGTACATTCAAAGGTAAGATCACCGTCAATTATGAATACTTAAAAACTTACCTTCCATAACGATTTATATCAGCATATTCTGTCCTTGAAATTCGCTATTCGTAATGTATTCAAATCAATGCAACTCAAAATTTTTTACGCAATTGGTCATCAATAACCTGAAAGTACGTTAAGATTGTCAGTAGTTTTCTGCAGATACAATACATCACCTATTAAATACATTTCTATATTAAAAAGGGTTCAATTATCTCGTTAACTTGCGTAAGCGATTTCACTCTTATTAATGAAAAATCACAAATCGAAGAGCCAAACGAATAGTTTTAAATCTAAAAATACTGGTGGACATATTCAGGAGATCACATAAAATATCTAAGGAAATTATGAACAGTTGTATTGTAATTTCAGAAAACTAATTAAGCTTTTGGAATTAAATAGCGAAATGCGTGTGGTCCAAATATTCAGGTAACATCAGTTACCCTACTGATTCTGAGATTCGAACCTAATGAATGAATTAACATTGCGACCGAAGAGCAACCAGACCAAGAAGAAAATTTTCCCAGACAAAGTTCTGTATGATATTTAAGGGGAATAATGCATTTTTTAAGAGTAGCAGAGTACTTTTTCTGTAAGTCAAGTCTTTTTCAAGGCAGTCAAGTAGATGCCGCATTTCCGAGAAGCATTTTATTCAGTACTACACTGACGCATACTAATCAAAAGTATGATCGCATGTGATATGAAGCGAAATTTGTGACTGGATTGAGGATTTCTTGATAGGTAGGACACGGGGATAAAGAGTCATCCAAAAATGTAGAAATAACACAGGGGAAGTGTGTAGGGACCCTTGCTGTTTACGTTCTGTATCTATTACCCAGCAGACAATACTAATACCCAGCTAGCACTCAAGCTTATTTCAAGGTGGATATTGAGTTTAGGTTCAGTTGAAAATTCAAGTTTGAAAAATCAACCTGTTACACAGCTTGTTTCAAGGTGGGTATTGAGTTTAGATTCAGTTGAAAATTCAAGATTGAAAAATCAACCTGTTACACAGTTTACATCAAGCTGTAAAAATTTAGCTTGAATTAAAATAATTTTCCCAAGCTTGAAATAAACTGTATTTTCCCTGGAAGGCTGTACAGCAGATGCGCGCGCAGCATAGTTTCCATAGACGTCCACGGGAAGCGCCACAAGCGTTTATAAGCCGTGACGTAAGGGTGTTGTGTGTGACGTCTTGACGGCGCGGAGTTTGGTTTGAGTGTGGCTGTCTCCAGTTCTGTTTTATCTTATTTTATTTACTTTTCTGAGCCTTGCTATGTTTACGGCCATTTTACCTTTGTGACGCGCGTTAATGGTTGTGGTTTGTTGACAAGTTTGTTTTATACTAGAAAACAGTTCGGTACGTTAATGTTACAAATGTTAAATATTACGTAACGTAAAGTTACGTTTACGGCCATTTTACCTTTGTGACGCGCGTTAATGGTTGTGGTTCGTTGACAAGTTTGTTTTATTCTAGAAAACAGTTTGGTACGTTAATGTTACAAATGTTAAATATTACGTAACGTAATTAATTAGGTTCAATAAATTCAGATTAATATTTATATAGCTTAAAACAAGCTGTAAATACCAGGCTGTATTCCACGTGTGTAGATACAGCTGGAGCCAAGCTTGATAAGTCAAGCTTGAAATATAGCTTGAACTCTGCCAACTTTGATGTTTATTTCAACCTAGAATCCAGCTAACAGGCTTGAATATTCCAGCTTTAATCAAGCTTATATACTTGAACTTTACAGCTGGAAACAAGTTTGAAACCGGCTTACTGTGCTATCTGGGTAGTAACCTTGGACTTTCATCTACATCTACATGACTACACTGCAATTTACAATTAAGTGTCTGGTGGAGGGATCATCGAATCACCTTCAAACTATTTCTCTACCGTTCCATTATCTAACAGGGCGAGCCCTGATTTCTCTTATTTTATCATGATGATCAGTCCTCCATATGTAGGTGGGCGTCAACAAAATATTTTCACCCTCTGAAGAGAAAGTTGGTGATTGAAATTTTATGAGAAGATCCTGCCGCCACGAAAAAAGCCTTTGTTTTAATTTGGTTTGCTTTACCCACAACATTATCTACGTGTTCGTTCCAACTTATGTCCTTCGTAACCATAATCCGTAAGTATTATATCTGTGATTATCGTGTGACCGAAATTTAGCGGATTCCTTTTGTCACTCACGCGGATGACTACACACATTTCATTATTTAGAGTGAACTGCCACTTTCCGCACAGTACAGATATCTTGTCTAAATTGTTTTGATCATCTTATGACTTTGTAAGTTGGTAAAGGACAGCACCATCCGCAAATAATCTAAGAGTACCACTCAGGTTGTCTCCTAAATTATTTATGTAGTTCAGGAATAGCAGAGCGCCTATTACAGTTACTAGGGTAACGGTTGGTAGGACATGTTCTGAGGCATCAAGGGATCACCAATTTAGTATTGGAGGGCAGCGTGGAGGGTAAAAATCGTAGAGGGAGACCAAAAGATGAATACACTAAGCAGCTTCAGAAGGATGTAGGTTGCAGTAGGTACTGGCAGATGAAGAAGCTTGCACAGGATAGAGTAGCATGGAGAGCTGCATCAAACCAGTCTCAGGACTGAATACCACAACAACAACAACAACAACAACAACAACAACAGGGTAACGCCACACATTACTTCTTTTTACTCGATAACTTTTCATCAGTTACTACGAACTGTGACCCTTCTGACAGGAAATCACGAATCCGGTTGCACAACCGAGACGATACTCCGTAGGCACGCAATTTGATCAGAAGTCGCTTGTGAGATATTGCGTCAAAAGCCTTCTAGAAACCTAGAAATATGGGTTCAATATGACATACGCTGTCAATAGCCGTCATTACGGTTTGAGAAAAGAGGGCTAGTTGTGTTTCACAAGCGCGAAGTTTTGTGAATTCGTGTTGGCTGTTTGCCAATAAATCGTTTTCTTCGAGATAACTGTATGTTCGAACACAGTATATGTTCCAATTCAGCGGATTACTGCTATTTCCCTTCTTGAGTATTGGTGTGACTTGTGAAACTTCCCAGTCTTTAGGTACGGATCTTTCGACGAGCGATCGACTATATATGATTGCTAAATATGGAGCCATTGTTTCAGTATACTCTGAGAGGAACCTGACTGGAATACAATCAGGACCGGAGACCTTGCCTTTATTAAGTGGTTTAAGCCGTTTTGCTAGATCGAGGATACCTTCTTCTAATTTCTCATGTTGGCAGTTATTCTTGGTTAAAATTCTGAAATATTTATTTCGTCTCCTTTGGTGAAATAATTTCGGAAAATCGTAGATGGCAACTCTGCAATAGCTTTTCGAGATGCTGCATCTGTCTATAACGAAGGGATATGGAACGTATTCCGAGAAGGTCCGCACGAATGGTCACAGGTGGGGATAGTTCACGGAGATGCTGAAGAAAATGAACTGGCAGACACTTGGAAGACGGGAGCAAACTATCCCGAGAAAGCCAAGATACAAAGTTCCAAGAACCAACTTTAAATGCTGAAGCCAGGAATACCCTACGACTCTTGCGAGTCGCTCCCGTAGGGAGAAATTATATTCATTACAGCACCCATATGTGACTGGAACAGGAAGAAGCCCTGCAACCTGGTACGAAAGTTAAGTACTCTCTGACATGCACTTCACATAAATTTGCAGAGAAATAATGAGTAATTTTACCGTTGTAGGGGTAGGCCTGTATTTTGATAATTATCAAATTGAGGTGGTTGTAGTTCTGAGATGGCGCTGTCGTTTACTTGTATATATTCCGCAACGCTAATCCAATCGTGTGCCGGCACGGTAGCTCAGCGTGTTCGGTCAGAGGGCTGCTCTCCCTCTGTAATAAAAAAACGGAGTCAAAGAATCAATGATCAACTTGAACGGATGTCTTGTGACGTCCGCCCAGACCAAAACGCAACGAACTAGATCGAACAAAATGGAAAAAAAAATCGTGTCGTTTTTAAAACACACGGCAGGCATGTTCTCCCATTGGCTGCCGTCGACGTTCTAATGCCACAACTGTCGGGCCATTGCTGCCTCCCGAAGAGCCCGCGAGAGGCGCTAGTGCAGCCCGAGCCCGCAGTTTCGATCGTGGTGAGCGCGCATGCGTGCGCGGCGTTTCCCAGCCTCCAGAATGGACTCACGCACACAGGCGCATATGCAACCCTATGGACCACAACGCAGCCAGCGACAGGGGTTAGTCACAGATCTGCCGTCGCGCCAGACGGAGCTGTGGTCACGTTTCCGACGAGTCGGCCGCGAGCCACGTTGACGCGAAGTGCCATACAGACACTATAGCCGCATTCGACCATCCGCATTTTCGTTATTTTTTTTTCGCAACGACACAGTTACTCGGGCGTGCGTGGAGTTACGATTTTGCGTTCGCGAAACAACTTCATCCGCGTCAGCCGAGTCGCGTGACAGGGACGTCGTGTGCCGAGTCGCATTCGAAATACAACCCGCTCGTTTTTTCCCAGCGTGTGGACTGTCTCGTTCGTAAGTTACCGGTTTCTTCCGCCCGCGTCGGTTAATACTGCCCCTCAACACTGCTGTTTTCGATGGTACAGTCGTTACTGAAACAGCAAAAATACCCTCTGTCTCAAGCAGATATATAATTTGATCATCACTAATACTGAACAATATATATTTCGTGTGCAATACTGTTGTCAAGTTCTTGCCCTGAACCACCTGGATACACGACAGTTGGATTAAAACAAGCACTGCTGCACACGTGTGTCACGTTCAGCAATGGCAATCAAAAAAACACCTTATTGTGCTAAGTTTCTCGAATAATAAGCTTGAGTGTTGTCAGGTCTGCTGAAAAAAAGAACAGTGTCTTTTTCCGTGAATAAGAGGACTACCATGTACCTAATACAAAAAAATTGTGCGAAAAAACAGAGACAATGGAAGGGTGCAAAGTTATTATCTGGATGAAAGTCGTGTTCTATTTTGACCTAACAGCAGAGGTCGAAAATAATTTCGGACAAAAACGCATTGTAGTATAAAAATTCGTTCAGTGCACGAATCGCCAATTTTAACACAAACACTGCCTTGAGTGCTCCAGGTACTTGTGGAATTCTTTTCTCAAAAATCTCAGCGACGAATGAAATCACTGCATTCTATATAAGAGTGTACGGCGATCCGGAAAGCTTGCTGGCTCAACGGACAGAAGACGTATAGACTGGCGCCACATCCATCGCTGTCAGCGTCATCCGGCGTGAGAAAGGAAAAGTGCGAAGGGAACTGAGTCATTTGCGAGTTTTTTGTTCGGCGGTGCGCGAGACGGGTAGAAGAGGGTGAGCTGCGAAGCGGCACTGCGAAAATCGCAGCAGTTGTCCCAGGGTCCGGAGTGGATTCTGTACGCTGCTCTGCCGGAGGGAGAAGAGAGAGGGGAGAGGAGAAGAGAGAGAGAGAGAGAGAGAGAGAGAGAGACGAGGGCAGTGCGACGTGCGGTGTGCTGCTAACTCACTCAAAGCGATCGTTAGTCCCACCCACGCGGGTTCCCTACCCCCCCTATCCTCACTCCAACAGACCTGCTTTGCTCTCGGTGGAGGCAAGCAGCCAACGCGCAAACTGCAAACAGTATTGAAAACCAAACAGCAGCTACCCTAGCGCGCGGAGAGTACATAATCTGGTTTCCGCAGACGGGAAACCGGCCACCGCAACAACGTGCGCGCACAGACCACCCCCGCGTTTGCCAGTCTAGCCTGGCGCGCACTAACACAAAAGTCGCTCCGGATAAACTGTTCCCGGCGGTTACTAACCTAATTTGGTGCTGGCCCCCGCGAAAGAACGACCTTTACGAAAATCTGGACTCACGGGCGGCAAATGAAGATAAACAACACTCCAATACGGCGGACGCGAGGAACAAAAAGCACTCGCAGAAATTGAGTAGAACGGCGCCCCAGGCAGTACATCTGTCTCCCACCGCTCTTCCTCTTGGAAAGCTCCAGAAGAAGATGCTGAAAAATTCAGAGAGCATCGCGAGCGAGGCAATACGTGCGAAGCGCGTCTGTTTCGACAGCTGAAGACGGCGCTGTACCGCTCACAAATCAAACTGAATCACTTCCCCCATCCCACTGCCGTACAACAAGACTTCTATCCGAAACGAATTTCTGATGTAAGGTGCGTACCAGAAGAAAACAGCTTCGCTGGGCTATATCAAATACATTTGGGACACAAAAGTAAAACAGTTTTTTTTTTACATTGAAGCGAGCACGAGCAGATAAACGCTGAAATTAATACTGTTCTGTAAAGGCAGGTGGCATTTTTAAAAAGAAGTGTGACCCTGGGAAGTCAGAGAATTAGGCATTATGAAAAAAAGGGAGAAATCGCTGTTGTGGTAGAAGTGCTGTATCAAACAAGTGAAGAGAAATTAAAATTTTAGCGTGACAATAGTCTGAACTCCAGCTTGGTTGTCAAGCTAGTCAACGGTGAACTGATTACTGCACTGTGTCAACGTGTACGTTAATTCTGCCTCATAGGAAAAGAATAAGTACGTGGTACTGAGGAGTAAACTGACTTGACAAATTTCCACAATTTACGCAAGAGGGAAAGAAGAAGCAACAACAAATGTTTTTCGCCTGTCACCTTTAATCAGTACGCGAGCAGCTAAAGCGACGGCAGTTCAAAAAAGTGACAGAGAGGAGAAAGCATCATGCGCCGTAATTTTGTTGCACTCGGCATCCTCTAAATAAACCAATTCCCGCTCACTGGGCTGCCTGTAATTCCGCATAGAATAATTATTATTAATTGTCCCCCCAGGGCCGAGAGGTACAATCACAGCTGCGCACGCACAGCGTAAGGGAGACCAGCGCAGCGATTTCGCATTCGATCCCCCCTCGCACCCTCTTCTCTCTCCTCCCCTAGTTGGCCGCATAGCGAATTTGTTCGCTTGGACCCCTCCGTGCACACGTGTGTGTGAGTGCACGTGCGCCCGTATTTGCGCAGTCAACTGGGGCCACCATTCAGGGCCATTTTGCGCTCTCGCGCCCTCCAAAGCGCAGCACCCGTGCCGCTAGAGTAAAAAAAATAAATAGACCTTGATTAAACAAATATATCGCTGAAATTTAATAACGGCGGTGTGTTCGTGTGTGTGGGAGAACTCCCCCCAACCCCCTCTAGCTCAATCAGTCAACAGAGGAAAGCAATCTGCCGAAATTATTGTATAAACACAGCAGGGGGCGGCAATCTGTTGAACAGCGCGCAAACTGCAGCCAATTCCGACGAAACAGTGGTGGACAAACAACTGAACTGCCAAAGCACCCCCTTCCCCTCGCCGCAGTATCGGTTGGGACATTAATGACTTCCTCGGGCAGGAAGCTGACACAACACTGCCAGTGATCGAAAAGCCAACGCAGGACTCTAAATAACAACCAGGAAGCAACGAAAACGGAAATCGAGAGATAGTGAAGTTGGAACCATGTTTCGCTGTGGTGTCCATCGCCGGACAAATACAAAATAAAGAGGCAAATCGTTTCGGAAGCCTGACAGATTTGCGTCATCAAGCAAGTGTTCATAAATACAGTGTACTGAAAACTGGGATCAGTAGCCGTTCATATGGCCGTGTGTGACGTTCGTGAAAGCAGCCGAAGCGCTGTAAAACAACACTAAAAACAGACATAAGCAAATTCTCCTACACATTGTTGAAACAAGTGCTATTTGCCAAACGGACAATACAAATAACTTCTGAGGAAGTTCCCAACTGTGAAAAAGCAGCTCGTCCCAACGAGAATTAAGTCTGCAAGTTTGCTAGTCGGCATTAACAAAGAATCAAAAGGCTGCTACTATCTAGTCATCTAACAGCTCATCCAGTTCTGGTGAATTAACTGGTGAACGAAAGCTCAAATCGAAATACGGCCCCGAAAGTTGTCAGCCTACTGGCGAATTTTCCAGAGTGCCGCGCAAGAAAACGAACCAGTTTCGCTGAAATAGCTGTTCCGGGGAAAAGCTGGAGCAAAAGCGCCGCTGAGCATTTTCACCACCTCGTAGCTCATCGCGTCAGGGGGGAAATTGGAGTGATATTGTTCCGTTGTTTGACGCGAAAGGGGAAACGTAACGGGCTGTCAGGCTGCGAAATAATGAACTCTGCCCCGCCGTGAAACTGAGCGATCAATCATCTCGCTCTCCGACGTGCGCTTCCGCCTCGAAACGGCTAGTGCGCTTTAATTTGATCGTCGGCCCTGTGCGCGGATACGAGAGCATCGCAGTGACGCCGTCAGCAGAAAAAAAAAGAGCTGAAAAATAAAAAACGGCGGGAGGGCCTCTCATATTTTAACACACATTACACGCCTGGAAAGCTCCAACTTTGTGCTCAAGGACGATCATAACGGTATTAAACGCGCTGCAAGCATGAATTTTCAGTTGCCACCGACAGACTTTTGAAGTGTTCTTCGAGGATGACTTCCAATCCTTTGCTAAACCGCGTTGCTGCATCGTTATTTCCTGGATCGTGTGACTGACAACTCAAGAATTTAGGTAACTGTGAGGACGAGTTCACTTGGATACTCCGGCGATGCAAAACGTGTGGTTATTTGCGTTTTTGTCCCTGTTGTGGATAAAGTTTGAAGCTGTGACATGACGTGTACAAAAATTCGCCAGAGACGTGTGTGTTATTTTTGTGTGTTCTGTGGCCAACGGCGAAATGAACTGGTGAATTAGACGACAGTAGTTTATCCGACGCGTGCTACCTTGCATTTATCGACTGTTACTATCCAAATTCGCTTAAGTACCAACAGAGTGGGTCCGACTCGAGAACTGCAGAGAAGAAAAAAAACTATCAAATACAACCTGGCATTTCCTGAAAGGGCATCTCAGATCATTGATAAAAAGGAATACTTTAATGGTCAGTATTCTAAAATTACTCGAACACAAGGAGGCATGAAGCACTTGACTTTGAAGTCATAAACAGTGGTCAAACAGTCTGGGCCAGAGTTTCGTCTGTCATAAAATGGAAACCGTGCTGGGACATGGGCACTCGGAAGTAGGCAAACCCCGGTGACCTCCAAAGGCAGACATGAGTCCTGGAACGGTAACTACGATTTGTACTCTCCTCTTGGTGGTAGTGCTCGGTGCTGGAGGCAGACCGGGGCACGGCAGACCGGAGATCAGTCCTGGAGTCTGGAATGACGCCAGCAATGGAACGTGGTGTACTTGTGCCCACGCAGCTGGTGTGTGCACAGACGTGATGGCTGCACTCTACGGAGGTGGCTCTTCGGTGATGACAGCGGATGCCGTTTCCAGCCCTTTGTCTAATATTGTGGCTCTCCACGTACGCCAGTGTCACCTACAGACCTTGCGGCGTGGCGCCTTCCGCAACTTCGTTCGCCTGGAAGAGATGGACGTGTCATACTGCTTGGTCCGCCGCATCGAGACTACCAGCCTTCCACCAACTCTCCAACGTCTGCGACTCCGAGGGAACCTGTTGGACACACTCCGCTCCGATTGGCTCTCGACGAGGCTGGCTGTCCTCAGAGTGCTAGACGTGTCCGGCAACGCTGTGGCAGCCATCGACGATGGAGCCCTGTCGTCTCTGCCACTGCTGGAGCACATTGACCTGTCGAAAAACAGGCTGACTACAGTCCGTATGACGTGGTACGGGAACGTCGGACTGCCAGCCCTTCTCACACTCGATTTGTCATCCAATAATATAAGCTTCCTAGAGGCGGGGGCCTTTCAATATCTGCCCGCTTTGGAGCTACTCAACCTGTCAGGAAATGCATTAGCTGAACTGCATGCAGAATCCTTCCGTGGTCTCTCAGGGCTTATCAGACTGGATCTTTCACACAATAATTTGACTGCAGGAAGCTTCTCGGGTCTGTCAGCACTGGAAGAGCTGCATCTTAGGGGGAATGGAATGCAGAAGCTCCACAAGGGGGCATTTACTGGACTGTCGGCACTTCTAGTGTTAGACCTGGCATTCAATGCCATCGTCGACATGGAACGTGGTGCATTCAATGGTGTAACATCACTGGAGCGGCTCGACTTGAGCGGCAATAAATTGGAGTGCCTGGAGGCTGGGTGGTTGGATGGTCTTGTTGTGTTACTACACCTCAACTTGTCAGCAAATAGACTCCGTGCACTTGCAGATGACTGCTTTGCCCCATTGGTCTCTTTACAAAAATTGGACTTGAGTGAAAATGCGCTGTCGGCACTCCCAGCACCGGCACTAGCGCTATCATCTCTTGCTGAACTGGATGTATCACGCAATGCACCACTTCGCAGACTGCTTTTGGCCGGTGGACGACTGCGGGCAGTGGATGCTACGGCAGCAGCCCTGACTCGTCTCCCAGAGGCACTGACGCAATCTGTGAGAACACTGCACCTCGCTGACAATGCCGTCACAACTGTACGCTGTGGAGACGCAGACAGTTACCCACTGCTGGCACTGCTGGACTTGCGCCACAATGGACTCTCTGAAGTGGAGGAAGATGCGCTGGGACGCCTCGAACTGCTTGCCACACTGCTACTAGCTGGTAATGCTTTAAATTTTGTGCCTCGCAGTCTACCAGCTGGTCTGAAGCTCCTGACACTGGATTACAATCCCATCACTGAGCTGACACCGGCCGATTTCCGAGGCCTGCCCAGATTGAGAGTTTTATCGCTTACATACTGCCATATCACAAACATTGTCCACGGAACTTTCTCAGCTCTGCCGTCACTTCAAGAACTGGACCTATCTGGGAATCCCCTAGTTTCCCCACTGCCACTGATATCTGGTCCTCTCGGTCTCACAAACCTACGCCTTTCGAACCTAACGTGGGACACCTCCACAGACTACACATCCACAGCCTTCCCAGTTGCTGCACCTGAGCGACTGGAGCTTCTTCAGTTGGACGGCAGTCCAGAGCTGGCTCGTGGTCTGCTTGAGGATTCTGCAACACTGGCTGCTTGTGGACAGCTCAGAGAACTCAACCTGGAAAATGTGGGCCTGACCCAGCTGCGGCCTGATTTGCCACTCCTCCTCCCTCGTCTCAGACTCTTACATCTGGCAGGCAACCCGTGGAGCTGCACAATGGAGGAGGTGCTGTGGTTGGCACAGTGGCTTCACCAGCTGTCAGAAGTGAATGATCGAGACAAACAACAGGACAACATTGGAGCCAAAGCATTTTGTGCTGAACCACCACCACTGCGGGGCATGCTAGTCAATCGGCTTACGGAAGAGAAACTAACTAGAAGCCTAAAAGGGTGGCAAAAGCCTCCCCCTGCACAAATGACCCTGTCTACACCTTACACAACACACACCGTACTATTCCATCCTCCTACCATCACAAGTCCACCAAAGAATCTTCAGCCTCAACAACTGACCACTACAGTCCCCAGCAGAGAATTTTCAACTGGCGAGCGACACACTACAATGGGCAGAGGTGCGTCAACTCGTCGAGACAAGAATGGTAACACCAGACTTGTCATTACTTTGTCACCGGCGACAGCTGCACCACATCAACCTGCTGCACCACATCAACCTGCTGCACCACATCAACCTGCTGCACCACATCAACCTGCTGCAACACATCAACCTGCTGCACCACATCAACCCATGACTGACACTCATTTTGCCAACGACTCTGACAGCCAGACGAAGGCCAGTATATCATTCAGCACTTCAGACAGCGATGAAAGTTCCAGTCAAAGGTATGGATCACCATCTGACAGTTCTGTATCACCAACCAGTGACACTGTGACTGCGTCTGAATGGTTGCCCCCAGCTACATTATCTGGAGTGACTATGTCTACAGACATACAGACAGTCTCAATAAGTTCACTCATCCATCTTACTTCCCCAAGTATGTCTCTTAATACTAATGCTAGTAATAGTGTTACTACTGTCGGTTCCCTGCCAGATACCAAAGCAACACTTGCAAGCACTGCCATAGAATGTTTAGGACAAGCACAAAACAATCCTCTACTTGGACAAGTAGAACAACCATGTGGGTTAGCTCCTGTGACAGTGCCACTGGACATGCAGACATCCACTGTCACAGAAGTTACTCACCTATCCCAGCCACAGCCTCAAAAAAATACTGCAGTGCACACACTAAACGAAACAGTGCAACAAACACATTCAAATGAGGGGAGTCTAGTTCGTCCAGGGGAAAGCAGAGTGATACTCAATATCACAGTTCTAACATCGCACAGTGAAAACACTACACGACCGCGGCCTGCTGACGTCACCACACTCCGTTCTGTCAAGGCAGCATCACATGTAATCAGGGTAATCAAACTGTTGAATGTAAGTTCATCTGTCAGCACAGCCACAAAAAAGAATATTTTAGCCAGTGGGTCGCAGAGAGTGTTACACAGTAAACCAGGACAACATCCATCCGGTACAACAGTTCCAACCAGAATGAACACTGATGAAAAGCAGACGACATGGTCTATACGTATCACAAAGGAAAGGCAAAATCATACTGCCTATACTCGTCCTACAATGAAACCTCAAGATGACCTACCTACTACCCATTCAAAGCAAAATGTGATGTCAAGAAAACATCAGAAAACACCGCAGGCATCAGTGAGACAGTGGAAAGCCCCAACTAGAAGTCAAGTTGGCCGGATTCCTTGGCCAAAAGAGCAGGATGAACAATACACGAGGAAGGCAACAACATTCAATGAAAAAAGAGAGAATATGGACCCTAATAACAGTGTTCAAAAGGCACAAAATGAACAAGGTACACATGACCATGTTGGAACTGTTAGCAGTCCATTCTATGCTGTCCATTACAAACATGAGCAGACGACAGCCACTTGGCCAGAAGTTACTGCCAATTTGTTAAGACAGGGAGAAATTCACAGAGCTCAACCACAAAGTATGGCCAAAACTACTGCTCGAAAGGAGCACCCTTATTTAAATGTATCACCAACGCAGAATCCTGTTTTGGATCTGATCCCCAAGTCAGAAAAAGCAGGAAAACATGCGAAAACACAACATTATGCTGATACTGATCTGGCTGGTGTTATAAATGGAACATATGACAATAAGATGGCAGTGGAATATGAAGTGGAAGGAAGTAGCAGTGAACTTCCAGGCACCAGCCAGCAGGTGGAGTATAGTAATATGCAAACCTTAGCAGCAACAACTGGTAAAACAAGCAACAATTCTCATCACACGTCTTCGACAGCAGAAACACTGCCCAATTTGGAAGACAATGAGAGGTGGCGAATTACTGAGACAAATAATTTTGCTATCACAGAGAAACAGCCAGTTGCTGAGGCTGGCAAAGCTGCTCGCGAGGTGCTTAGTACGAGCACTGCTTCAAACATTGGCACCCTTTCTTCTGAGGCAGAACCTAGTAGAAAAGGCACACCCATGACACAAAGTCCAGACACATTGCTTGTTGCCACTCGCAGATCAGATGAACTGTTACACAAGAGTGGAGTACAAAAGAGAATAAGAATTAACTCAAGACGTGGCACCCCACCAAATGCTAATAGTGGGCTGGTAATGTACAATCTCGTCAACGAAGATACTGACAACATAACAGCAAAGGATGATTCATTAGAACAAGAAGAGCCTCATTCAACTGAAGTAACACATTCGGTGGATGGGAGTCACAATAATGATGGTAACCATGGAAAGGATATTGTAGGGACCAGTGCAACTGTGAATGAATACAGGGAAACTATGGACCCAAACAGGCCTTACAGTCACCCTGAAGATCATAGTGACGATAACTTCGTGAGCACAGTATCTGGGCATCAAAGTCAGTCACTTAGCGATTCACTGCTTACTGTCTGGCAACGGCCAACATCTGTAGCTACTTTAGGAGAGGGAGGAAGAACAACTCAAGAAATTGGCAAGGATGCCTCTGAAGTGATACGGCAACGTATATCGAAAGTCCTCCGCGAATCGACTGAGAGTTCAGACGAAGACGGCGAGGGTGTAAGGACCCTTGAGAGCACGATGTTAAAAGCCGAAGGATACAGGACTACTGCTGAAGGGACATTTGCAGATGAGGAGCTGGCCCCTGCCGGATACGGGCGTATCAGAGAAGCATTTCTGGAGTTGGGACACAGAGGGGACAGACCTGGAAACGAAAGGGAAGCATTCTACAGTCGCCAAGTGGGTGACGAGGAGGCCGAGGACGAAGAGCTGCCCTCGACAGCGCACAGTGGTTCTCACCCCGGCATGTTTGTACTCCTCGCCGTCGGGGCTGCTCTCGTCGCTGCCCTCGGCGCCGCACTGCCGCACCTGGCTGCCAAGCGAGCGGCAGGTGGTAGTGGGAGCAACACCGTAGCTTTTGGCGGTTACAGCAGGCAGCGCGAGGAAGACGACTATGGATTTGGTGGCGGGGCAGACGAGGATATCGAAGTGCGTACCATGACAGAACTCTGGTGACGATCGCCACGAGGGCCCGATGCGGCAAACATTCCACTGCTTGCGAGAGATACCTGAGATTTCAAAAAGTTCTGTTGTATGACACTTTCATAGATGTGAGTGATTACCTCCAAACAAATGGGGGGGTGCAAAGAAACAAGAAAACCATATTTGTGGAATGTCAATGTCCGCTTCACAAACTCGGATTATCCAACTGCAAAGGTTCACTGTCATACGATCTGACATCCACAGTAAAATTTTTGTGAGACTTCAGCGTTACAGCAAGCAGATGTCAATTATTCTGACACTGGGTAATGTATTAATCAGAATATAAAAATTACAGCCAAATGTTTTGGGCAATATACCACCAAACAGCCTGACTGATAAATCAGATGCCTCGAAGTACCACAAACACATCACAACAGAAGTGTTGGCAGTGCAAGAAGTCAACCAATACACCAATAAGAATTCCAAGTCTTCATCAAAAAAGCGCAGTACACACAAACACGAACCAACGAAATCAGCTCTGCATAATATTGGAATTGCACTGCATCTTATGAAACATAAAAAGAGCTATAATGTAATCGGTGACTCTCCGTTTAAACCTGATGTCCAACAGGTTCGAAATGGAATATAAAGCATGGTCAACATTGACAATAAATTGAAATAATACCCATCAAATCATCTTTTCATGATTAATGGATATTTGGAAATTATTTTTACAATTTCCTCCAGAAGCTGTAAACCACACGTAAACTCATAGCAAGAGGCCTTGTGAGCTGCTATATCAGTATTAAGATTAGGAATATGGTAGTCAAGCAGATAACATATGAAAACTGATGTCTGTTATATGGCAACATTCATAATACTGGCACTGTCATCATCTCAAATAAGGCTACAATGCTAAAGTAACATTTAAAAGTGAATATTTTAGATGAAGGGGCAGTGAAAGCTCCAGAAGAAATCTAGAGAGTACACGGAACACAAATGTCTCTTGGCATTAGTTACGAAAGGTCTGACAAATCGTAATATAACAAACATGCAGTGTCAATGTGTTGATTTCATAGCGCTCTTCGAATCTATAACCTACAGAGAATAGGCGAGAGTATAATGCATGACAACTAGTTATTTGCACATACAGAGAAAAATATAAGACCCATTCAATGACTGTATTACCTATGGAACAGCAAACAGTGCTGATAGAATTTATACTGTTGTACTTGCTGGAAATGAATGTAGTAGAGCAGACAGGCCAAGAGAAAGAATTCCAAGGAAACAAAAACGCACAAAAGGAAATGTTTTTATATTTAACTGTTTCACAAAGAAGCAATTATTGGATGTATATCTGTCTATTAACCACACCATCTGTAGACATTGCATAACCATTGTCATCACATCACTCCATTACAAATCATATATATTTTACAATAAATCAGAATGGTAAATATATGGCTTTCCGCCTATCAACTCAATAATAACTGAACATGGAAACAGTATTAAAAATAAAATTCCATCAAACTGAAAGAGATATTCGAAGACTTTTGTAACAGACATCAAAAATAAAAATAATCTAGAGGGAAGTGTGAGTACAGTAAAACATCTACAGATCAATTCCTGTAAAACGATACACACTAACTTAGATCTGTGTCATATAAATGCATATGTGGAAATGTATCTGCCATCAAGAGTGAGAATTATGAGATACAATTTGCTGGTTAAATGTGCTACAGCTGTTCTAACTGCTGTCCACTGAAAAACCATTTACATGCCAACTGCATCATCATGGATAACAACAGCCTTCAGGATATCCACTTCATACAACAACATATTTTCAACAGTTTCACTCTTCAACATACACGTTGTGCTGCATTCCAGAAAACTTCAAAGTTTCTGTGTAAGTGTGACAATTTAATAGTCGTGTGTTAAGTCCTTATTTTGGTTTTCAATTCCTTTTGCTATGAGAGTGTTTTGGTAGATTAAATGGTGGTAGTACTAGTACATATTTTTCACATACTGCAGGACTATTTAATAACAGACTCACAGTAAGTATACACTACCAGAGAATGATCTCACTTTAAAAGACCTTCATGTTCCCCTTCTTCATGCACACTGATATTGACCAAACAGCTTGTCAGAAGAACGTGATTAATATACTAGTACGACTTTTGAGAAAACAAGAACATACGATCCGAAAATATCATGGCACTTCAAAGTTTATGGTGTGGCTGTGTTGAAAACATCCCCTTCAAGTAAATGATTTAAATGTTTTACTTTAAAGGGCAGATGAAGGACTTGTAACATTGTAGATTAAGTGATATGTTCTCTGCACAGGTTTTTAAGTAGTAGGGAGGTGTACTATGTTGCAACAAGATGTCAGGAAATTGTAATACATTTTAATGCAATAATACAACACATTAGCATTATCTTTCTCTCTTACAGTTATTATATGTGCTAGGTTTGTAATGTTACAAACTAGACAGATTTCCAGAGTAATTATATTGAACTTTCATCACCACATTAAAATTTTTATTTCAACTAAATGATCTGCACTTGAAAAGTGGTACCAAATTGTCATTTCACACATTCATCACAAATGTTTTATAAACAAATTGTGCCGATAACAGTGCATGGTGGACATACATGTTCTACTACCACAATTTTGGTAATTTTCCAAGTACGCACTACATCAGTTCATACATTTAAGGACTTCTTATATATAAAAAAAGAAAGAACAGTGTAAAGTACAGAAATGTTAAAATCATCCAGTCTATCTTGCATTCCCAGATGTCTACGTAATTGTATTGTAAGAAATTTTTCCCCTACAAAATATTGTGCCAAAAAAGCTGTATATTTTTTTACAAAAGCTTTTCTTCTACCAGACAACAATGTGTGTAAATGTGCTTCCCAGATTGTTTACTGTAAAGAGATTTGAAATATGCAAATTCTTCTGTAAGTGTAATTATTTTTAATAGAAAATATTTCACTGAACTGTTTTATATATTTTACATTTACAGTCTTAACAAGTGTGAAAACTAAATGTTATCCATGGACAAACCTTAGAATAAGTCAAACAAACAGAAAATGAGACAGCTCCGTGCAAAAGCAAAACCAATTGTGTTAAGGATGATGTGACGATCAACCACAGCAAACGTTGCCATACCTCAATGTGACTGTGACTATTTAAACATTTGAGACATTCAGTTCTTTACAGCTTAAGAGGTGAGATAATACAAATAGTCTGAAATAAGACAAACTGCTAAAAACAAAAATCTGCACTGAGAACATAGACTGAACATACAAAAAATGCATGATTGATTTCAATTACAATGCAGATATCAAATAATTTTTTGGTTGAAGGAAAATTATGTCAAAAATTACTGTATTTGTGAGAGATAGTCTTATCATCAGACCCAATAACTTTTTATCATACGTTCTGATGCAAGTCGGAGCCTATTTTAAGCTTGTAGAATTTGAATTTATTACCTTGAAATTACGAGGCTGTCATAAAGCAAAGACAAATGGCATATTTTTGCCCTGACTTTTTTAAAACTTCAGTGATGATAAACATTCACTGTTGGAAATGTGGTAGTAATGATGTTTGTACAAAGCTCCCTACTGAATGTATGTGGAGACGTTTGCATATTCTCGGGAGTAAAGATGAAAGGATTTTTGCTACTGTTTCATAGTATAAAATTACATTTCTTATGAATGATGGTGTATTGACTGCAGGCAAATATAGACACTTGAGAATAATTATTTCTGTGTTTCTGCTTCACTCTCAGAAAATAAGGAAACAACGCCAAGCCCCTTTATCCTCTTGCAGATCCCAAACACTATAAGGGACTAATACACTTATGTTCACTGTCCTACAGCAAAACAACACGAACATAATAAAGGAATTTCCATCATATTATCTTAATTAATAATAAGTCGGTGGCTTGAAAGTGTACTAGAATGTTAGATGTAATCAAATAATATTAATGAGACCCAGACACATTTGCAGTTACACATTTTTCAGTGAAAAATCAAGTGACTAGGCTCAGTTGTAAATCAGCTGATAGACTGATTGCATGATTATTAACTAATGAGGGTGGTTCTTAGAGGCAAATATCAGCATTTAACAGATTGCTAACACTGTTTGTCATACACTAATCAATGTACTCATTGGTTTATGATCCGATTACAGTGTGCTTTGGATAAATACCATACATTTTGTATTCAAGAAGAGTTACATCAGTTCTTTTGCTTTTCAACTAGGAATTATTTTCCTAACAAAATATACAAGAACTGCAGCTTTTTAAAACAGTCTATCTCAGTAGCATCAAATGATAGTATTAGTATTAGTAGTAGTAGTAGTAGTAGTAATAGTAATAATAATAATAATAATAATCAGTTATAACAATAGTAATATTATTATTATTATTATTATTATTATTATTATTATTATTATTATTATTATTATTATTATTACAGAAGACATGTGACAAGACAAATCCCAAGGGATGATTTGCAAAGATTGTCCAACAAATATTAGTCCCGTAAAATCTCTGTTTCAACCACAGCTCCTTACTGTATTGAAATACATGTGCTCCCTCATTAAAACTTATATTACTAAATGGCTAATGGTACAGCCACACAAGCACAAAGTCCCATTTTCAGATTGCCTATATCTAACACCTTCCAGGGGCAACTACAGTTGTATTTTAAGTATTTCATTTAACTGCTGACAAATTTAAAATATTGTCGTACTGTACGCAATAAAATGTTATAACCTCAAATTACATGTTCAACAAAATATGTCATATTAAAGATATTTCTCGAAGCTGCTTCTTGCTTACATGCTTAATATCAAATATTTAACATATTAACTCTTTTGTAAAATAATAAGACATATGAAGTTTTATACATGTTCAATTGTTTACAGAATTGGGGGTGAGGGGGGTTACTGCTCAGTTCTAAATTGAAAAATAAATAAATGAATAAAAATCAAGATAAGTTTGTGCAACTGAACAAGAAGAAGAAACATTATTATTATTATTATTATTATTATTTACAGTTGGAGTTATGAGTGTTTCATATCTAACATTAATAACTGATGACAGCCAGTACTTAGTGCCTGGAGGTGAAATGTGTGATACTGCCGACACACGAACATAAAAGTAAAAGTGACGGAGAGGAACAGGTTGGGGGAGGATAAAAGGAAGGGGAGGTCATCTCATATTCCAGTAAGAGGGAGGTGACAGTAGTGAGGACAAGGATAGGTAAATATCTTCTTGAGGGAGGAAGTAACAGTCCCAAAAACTAAGACAGTGCAGTCATTTTTACTTTAATGTGCATTGATTGGCAGTACTGCACATTTCGCCTAACGAAAACACGTGTTGCCCAGCAATTCTGTCATGATTTATCAGCTTTCTCAATTGAATTTTTCTTAGGTCTAACATTAACTATACCAATCAAAGGCTGGGAGATGGGGGAGTACTTTGTGTTCACCTTTTAAATACTGTAATCTAGTTGTGTACTTCATATTTTACAAGTTTGAAAAAAAAGTATTTATTATTCTTAACATAATGTAACCGGATAGATAAAATATCAATTCACCAAGTGGCAGCTGGAGAACAGACATGTTGTTGTTGTTGTGGTCTTCAGTCCTGAGACTGGTTTGATGCAGCTCTCCATGCTACTCTATCCTGTGCAAGCTTCATCATCTCCCAGTACTTACTGCAACCTACATCCCTCTGAATCTGCTTAGTGTATTCATCTCTTGGTCTCCCTCCACAATTTTTACCCTCCACGCTGCCCTCCAATGCTAAATTTGTGATCCCCTTATGCCTCAGAACATATCCTAACAACCGGTCCCTTCTTCTTGTCAAGTTGTGACACAAACTCCTCTCCAAATCTATTCAATACCTCCTGATTAGTTACCTGATCTACCCATCTAATCTTCAGCATTAATCTGTAGCACCACATTTTGAAAGCTTCTATTCTCTTCTTGTCCAAACTATTTATCGTCCATGTTTCACTTCCACACATGGCTACACTCCATACAAATACTTTCAGAAACGACTTCCTGACACTTAAATCTATACTTGATGTTAACAAATTTCTCTTCTTCAGAAATTCTTTCCTTGCCATTGCCAGTCTACATTTTATATCCTCTCTACTTCGACCATCATCAGTTATTTTGCTCCCCAAATAGCAAAACTCCTTTTGCTTTTGTTGATGTTCATCTTAAACCCTCCTTTCAAGACACTGTCCACTCCGTTCAACTGCTCATCCAAGTCCTTTGCTGTCTGTGAAAGAATTACAATGTCATCGATGAACCTCAAAGTTTTTATTTCTTCCCATTGGATTTTAATACCTATTCCGAATTTTTCTTTTGTTTCCTTTACTGCTTGCTCAATATACAGATTGAATAACATCGGGGATAGGCTACAACCCTCTCTCACACCCCTCCCAACCAATGGTCCCTTTTCATGCCCCTCGACTAACTGCCATCTGGTTTTTGTACTAACTGTAAATAGCCTTTCACTCCCTGTATTTTACCCCTGCCACCTTTAGAATTTGAAAGAGAGTATTCCAGTCAACATTGTCAAAAGCTTTCTCTAAGTCTACAAATCCTAGAAACGTGGGTCTGCGTTTCCTTAATCTTTCTTCTATGATAAGTCGTAAGGTCAGTATTGCCTCAGACATAAAAAGTATTTCATATGCAAGCTTTTGGAGCCAGTGGCTTCTTTGTCAGGTGGAAGGGTTGAAAGAGGAGGAAGAGGTGTAGAGAAAAAGGACTAGTGAGGTTTAGGAAAAGGGATACAGTTCAAAGGAGTCAACCAGAACCTCGGTTCAGGGGAGACTTACCGGATGGGATGAGAAGGAAAGACTGATTGTCCGGGACTACATCGTGCAAGATTTCAAAACCTGATAGTTTAAAGCTGGAAGATAGGGTAATATGCAAGACACACATGCATGAGTTAATAAGAGCGAAAAGCTAAGTGCATTGTATGTGAGAGAGGTGGGAGGTGGATGGTGAAAAATAGACAGGTCAGAAAATGAAAGATACAGAAAACTAAAACGGAGTGAAGAGGGGAGAATGTAGGACATGTTGTAGCACCAGTTTCCACCTACAGAGCTCTGAGAAACTGGTGTCTGGGGAAACAATCCAGATGGCACACGTTGTGAAACAGGCATTGAGGTCATGACTGTCATGTTGTAGTGCATGGTCTGCAACAAGATATTGTGTGTTGCCAATATCTGTCCTCTGCCTATGCCCATTCATCCTAACTGATGCCGATGTAAGAGGTCGAACAGTGTTTACATAACAGCTGGAATGTAGCATATGTCACTTCACAGGTGGCTCTCCCTATGTTAGTGGGTTTAATGTGAATGGAAGTGTGTACCTGGCCTTTGGTGAGGATTAAATCAACCTACTAACAAACAACAGTACTTAAATTTTGACATTTGCCATCCTTTCCATGTCAACCGTGTAATGTAATGTGTACGGAATGCAGCAACCAACACATACAACAATTTATTGTAGGGATGGTTATCTGGTCTGACAAGGTGCAATTCAAACTGAACAATTGCCACAATTGTGTGTACTGTGCTCCTGAAAATACTCAAGTTCACTTGGACAAACATGTTAATCTACTGGGTGTTCATGTGTGGTGTGGTCTGTCATCGCGCAGTTTGATTGGCCCATTCTTCTTTGAAGGTACCATAACTGGCGAGGTGTATCTCCATATGCTGCAAACATAAATTTTACCTGCCATCCAAACAAGAGGTCCGCAGGAGAGCTTCTGTAAAGTTTGGAAGGTAGGAGACGAGGTACTGGCAGAAGTAAAGCTGTGAGGACGGGGCGTGAGTCGTGCTTGGGTAGCTCAGTTGGTAGAGCACTTGCCCGCGAAAGGCAAAGGCCCCGAGTTCGAGTCTCAGTCTGGCACACAGTTTTAATCTGCCAGGAAGTTTCAAACAAGAGGTGTTTGGAAATGAAAGATTTTATCCATAACAAGATGGTGCTCCACCTCACCACAGCAGATCTGTCAGAGCCTACTTAGATGAAAATCTACTTGGTGATGCATAGGTTGAAGAGGGTTGTTGAGTACCTACCATGGTCTCCAGACCTTACACCTCTTGACTTATACCTATGGAGGATCTTGAAAACTGAAGTTTGTCAACAGAAGCCAGCTGTACTGAACAAGCTACTAGAAAGCATTAAGGTGTTCTGTGTGGCTATCTGGCTATCACACCACAGCACTGACAGCCGTAGTTTGGCAAGCGGCATTGTTTGCCTGCTAAGCGGAGTCGCTTTGAATCCACAAAGTAACATTCCCCCCATCCAAGAATTGTGATGGTATGACATTTTGTTACATCAATACAGACTATCAAAGAGTGTCTACATTTTTCTGGACCCATCTGTGCATGAGGAAGAAGTTCATACATTCACTTCACAAACTGTAACCTCCACTATATTGTGTAATGTGTTAATGCTACTATTTGAAACCTTATGTAATCACTATTCAATCTTATGAAATAGTAATAATCTTTCAAAAATAATTTAATTTTGTGACTGAAACACAATAGAACTTTTTGTTTTTACCCTCAGGAAATTACATTTTACTGCTCAGGGAGCTAATTACCCACCAGTTTAGAAACTATGGTTCTATTTGGAATAAGTCCCACATGACTGAGAAGTATTCTAAGATGGATTGCACCAGTGTTTTTTTAAGCAATATCCTCTGATTGTATTTTTGCAGTATCCTGTCAATGAATTGAAGTCTTCTTTACCTATGACTGAACATATGCGATCATTGCATTTCATATCCCCACCAATTATTACATCCAGAATTGTACAAGTTGGAAGATTCTGTATGTTAGCCACTGATAGTGCAGTCATAGGGAACTATATTTTTTTTTCATTTTATAAAACACACAGTTTCATGTTTCTGAATATTTAAAGCAAGTTTCCAGTCTTTTCACTGCTTTGAAATGTATAAAGATCTAACTGGACATTTTTGTGGGTTATTTCCCACATACTTAGGTAATATTTTACAATGGGTCATAACCACTTTTGTAGGCTGCCTGTATTTTTCTCATATTCTGTAAAAATTTATGGCAAGTTGCCTGTTATTGCACCACTTATCACAATCTGACTGGATACTTGTGCAGCAACCCCCCACCCCAATTCCTTGTTAGTACTTCACTGTAGATAACTCCATCACCTACAAGAAATGTGAGATAACAGATAACATGGTCTGTAAAGTAATTAATATTCAACATAAGCAGGGAGTGTCCCAATACACTTCCATTTCTTGGCCTGCTTCACTAGTAACACATCACTGCATTTTGTGCAATTCATTCATACTGATTCCACAGATCTCATATCAGTGAATGCAACTCAGCATTAAACATCTGGGGACCAATAAAGCCTCCCCCAAAACATCAGATGCATCGCACACAGTACATATGTAGTGTAGTGACCTCTCACGCACGTGTACACAGGGCACTCGAGGGAGCGTGCTGAGCTCAACTTGATAATTCAGTGGCTCCGGGACTGGGCCCTGTTCTCCCTCCCTCCTCCCACGTCCTCTGCCGGCCTTCGTTGCCCTGCCTCATGAATTCTACACGGTGGCAGCCTGCACGACTGATTCCAGTGGGGATGCACCAAGCTCGTGTTGCACGGAGTGCCCCTAAATGTTTTCTCAACACACACGAATGTGCGTGCCGATCGGATTGTTGCACACCCGAGTAACATCTCATAACTGAATATGATGATAATTTAAAACAGAGTCAACACTCACATAAACTAACCGAGAAGCTAGGTTCTGTGTGTTATGCCCTTGAACTTTAGTTCCAAATAAACAACCCCTAAGAAAATTACAGAATTGATCAACTCACTAAAAAGTTGCAATTCTGTTGACAGCAGTGAGCTTGCTGTATTGAGCTTTTTTTTTTTTTAGTGGCTTCATTTTCAGTTTTTGTGGTGTTAGTGCGCCAGATATTTATGTTCATTCTGCGAGTGGTCGTGTTCCATGACATTATAAAATTATATATATATATATACCTAAAAACAAAGATGATGTGACTTACCAAATGAAAGTGCTGGCAGGTCGACAGACACACAAACGAACACAAACATACACACTAAATTCAAGCTTTCGCAACAAACTGTTGCCTCATCAGGAAAGAGGGAAGGAGAGGGAAAGACGAAAGGATGTGTGTTTTAAGGGAGGGGGTAAGGAGTCATTCCAGTCCCGGGAGCGGAAAGACTTACCTTAGGGGGAAAAAAGGACAGGTATACACTCGCGCACACACACATATCCATCCACACACATATATATATATATATACTTAAAAACAAAGATGATGTGACTTACCAAATGAAAGTGCTGGCAGGTCGAAAGGATGTGGGTTTTAAGGGAGAGGGTAAGGAGTCATTCCAGTCCCGGGAGCGGAAAGACTTACCTTAGGGGGAAAAAAGGACGGGTATACACTCGCACACACACACATATCCATCCACACATATACAGACACAGGCAAACTCTTTGCCTTTACAAATGTCTGCTTGTGTCTGTGTATGTGTGGATGGATATGTGTGTGTGTGCGAGTGTAAACCTGTCCTTTTTTCCCCCTAAGGTAAGTCTTTCCGCTCCCGGGATTGGAATGACTCCTTACCCTCTCCCTTAAAACCCAATCCTTTTGTCTTTCCTTCTCCTTCCCTTCCTGACGAGGCAACCGTTGGTTGCGAAAGCTAGAGTTTTGTGTGTATGTTTGTGTTTATTTGTGTGTCTATCGACCTGCCAGCGCTTTTGTTGGGTAAGTCTCATCATCTTTCTTTTTATATATATATATATTTGTTGTTATGGTTACGGTGTAATTTTTTGCTGCAATAAAGAAAGGAGCAATAAGTTATTTTTACTCGAATTTACCGTATTTCGCTCTGTGATTTTCTGCCAAATATCTGTTTCTGTTCTGTGAATTGCTTTTGACTGGACCTTTATTCGCGTGAACCATGACACTCAAGTTCTGGAACCGTTGTATTTTGCTGGTCTACTGTGGAAAACCTTCGTTCTCATTTTGCACTGAGTATTATAAGTTTGACTTACATTCAGCCTGTACGAAGATGCATAAACTGAAAATGTACAGTATCCAGAAATTTGATGGTAAAAATTTCCAAATGTGGAAATATCAGTTGCAAATTACTTTTTGTGCTAAAAACATGCTTGATATCGTCGAGGGGAAACCGAGGCCAAATGAAGCTGGTGAGAGTCAAACCGCTTGGGATGACTTAAATGCAAAGGCGACGCTCATTCTATCTACTGCGATGGAATTTGAACAACTGCCATCTGTTATGACGTGCACAAATGCAGCGGAAATGTGGGCCAGACTAAAGACTATTCATGAACAGCGATCTGCAGTTAATAAAATGGCCTTGAAGAGGAAATTTCTTGATTACATAATGTCGCCAACAGACACGATCACACTACACATTAGTCAAGTAGAGCTCTTGGTACAAGCATTAATTCTGACCACACCGAAAGTCTTCACTAACACATGAATAGAGTTATTTTTTATTTTACGTCTAGGGTAAGTGCCTTATCAGTTCTATCTGTAGGGTTGTCAAATATGGGCCACAGGGCTAAGAAAACTACTTTGCAGATTTTGTAATTACCGAATTGTTTGGGAAAAGATAAATAATGTTGAGAAACACCTTAAATATAGGCATCAAAATGGTGCTATTTTTCAGAAGAACAACTGATTCATTGAAAGATTAAACAGAGTCAAAATAAAAAAAGAAAAACAAGCAAAGTCCTTTGCAGGGGCAGGGAATCACTTTTTGTTAACAGTCAATTTCTAAGCACTAAGCACTTGATTTCGATGGTATTTGTCAAAGAAACACAACTGTAAATCCTGAGTCTAGTTTACAGTACATTACTATTTGTCACATAGATTTGCAATGGAGACTGCTAATTGCTATTAGCTAACTCAACTTTTCATATAATTTGTGTAAAGACTGATAAATGAATAGGCTCTTTTTTTGGTAAAATTTGCAGTTTTTACTGCATGTGGCATGACAACCTTTTAATTTGTACATCTAAAAATTACAAAAAAATTTATCATTCTCTGTTGTTATTTCTATGTGACTTTGAAGTTTATAGTACTGGGGATGGCTGCACATTTTCCACAAATTAGGGAAAAAAATGAATTTGTACTCAAAGCTTGTTGCACACATCACATTTCAAAAAAAAAGAAAGTGAAGTTTACATTTTAAAAAATTATGAATTATCTGAAAGTTATGGCAAATAATAAACAAACTGACCTGTATAGTCTGTTGCATAAAATAGTGAGTCAAGAGTAAGATGGTCATAAGGGGAACAGGTAAAAAGCTGCTGTTCAATAAATTTTATACTCAGCATTCAAATTGTACCATAATGGAATGGCATAGGAAGTCTGCACTACCTAAATTATCCATCTGCGCATCTTCAAAAAAATGAGTCAATTTTTTTTTCACAATACTCTCAATAAATAACACAGTATTGACTCTCTCAATAAATAACACAGTATTGACTCATCAGGCAAGAATTCTATGGAGTGAGAGTAATGAGAAAAGAAAGTGAAGCACAAATGTGCTTCCAAATCAGTAGTATCCACAGACCCCACACAAATTTGTTTGCACTTTTCTGGGAGATATTTTTTCAATGGAGCATCATAAAATATTCCTTCCTCAATCATAACAAGTCACAACAGGTAAAATATGTCCTTACATTTCTTCACTTACCTTTACGAGCCTTTAAAGTGGGCTGTGTGCAGGAACAATCAGACCTGTATTCACATATTATTCTACCAGTTTCTTCCTAAGTTTTGTTTAATGTTAATTTGAATATCAATGTCATACCTTCCTCGAGAAACTGAACATCAAACATCACAACAAATTCAACAATATGCCCTCCCACAAACCCAAATAAAAGATGTTATGTAATGTGTTATTATTACTGTTATTATTACTGTTGTTGTTGTTGTTGCTGTTCTTCTTCTTCTTCCTGAAATGATTCTGCTTATGCAGGTTGTTCACAAAGCCTCTTCCAATCTTCTCCCACAGAAAAAAATTACACACTCTTTAAAAACAATCATGTACTCACGATTCAAGTCTGCGATATAAATGTCCCTGAAGATGTCGTACTCGTCAGTAAGTGAAGCATTAGCTGCACCAAAAACATCATTTTCTGGCCACACTTCCCTGAAAGACAAATATATTCACACATTACAGAGATTAAATTCCACTTGTGTGTTTGTATTTAGAGCAGGATTCTCATGCCTGTATACTATCTGGTGCAATAGCTCATATTGGCCAACTGATTAAGTAAAAACAAACAAGAAGCCATTCTAAGAAAACCTGATTATCTGATAACATAACTATGAATAAAAAAGACTATACCATAAGGCAATGGTTGGCTATTTTGTGTGGTGTCTGTATCTGGTTGATTGAGAATATCACATTCTGTATTTCATCCCTTCCAACTTGGGGCAGTGGAACGAATCCATGTTAGAGACACAGTACGTCAACATCAGCTGATTTTGGAAAGGATTATGCACAGTCTGAATTTCAGAATGCTGCACTTTTACTCTGCCACCCCCCTCCCCTCGTTCTTGCATGACTTCCTCTTTCACGCGAACCTCCTCATTTCAGAGTAATGTTTACATACGTAGTATCCACACACACACACACACACACACACACACACACACACACATACACACATCAGGTCCAAACAGCCTACTGACATTTGTGAATTGCTCCACTCTGTTGTCTCCTCACTCCCATCATCCACCATACTAGAAATTCAAACTTCATTTTCTTGTACGAATCCAATTTATGCTGTTGAGCACATAAACAACAAAAACACGGATCCAATTGCCATCATGTTTTTATAGTCCACCTGAATGGGAATGAATATTATCTGTATGTGTTTGGAAAGTCTTAAGGGCATAAATTGGAAATGTAATTAAGTATTTAACAAATTTATAGCAGCATTATACCTTTTATTCTACAAAATTTAACATAAAATTTGAGGCATGAGAGCATATAACATTTTCTTGATGTCTACTCCTCCTGAAATTCTGAAGGGTTGCATTCACTCATACGAAAATCAGAAACACTGACTTAAAAGCCATGACCTTGTGAAGAAGAAAATATTTCACAATATCAGTCCAAGATCCCATACTTTATGTTTTATCAGTCAGTACAGTATGAATTAGTGGATACAAGTGGAATCACAATGGGACATAAATTAAAAAGACAAGTCCTCCGATACATACCTTGCTGCCCTGAGCAGGGCTATGGCCATTTCAAATTCACTTTGCCTAAGAAGTCGCTGGATCTTCTTCACACAGTCAGACCTGTTAAAAGGAATGGAAATATAATGCAGAAGAAATTTCACCAGTTCATACCAAAATACTTATTTTAAAATTCTAAGAAATTGGCATTAGCATTTTACATCTGCCTTTAAAGTTAAAATTATATGAGCAGACTATTAGTTTTTCGTTATGAAAGCTGTTTTTTATGTCCATGTTTGCTTCAACAATAATTCTTTTTTGAAAGATTCTGCATTTTGCAAAAAACAATTTCTCGTTTTTCTTTACCCATACACCTTTCAGTGACGTTTCACCATCTTTCAGTACATTTCCATTTATTTTTCTGTCAAATCACCATAGTTTTGGAATTGTGGTCTCTACTCTCCAAAAGCTTTGCTAATTACAAAGATTAATAGCACATGACATTGTCTGTTTTCTACAAAACAGCTGCTACTGTGGTTTATTGGGAACAAAAAAGAAATAATCATAATAATAATAGGACTTTTGGTGTTTGGGTTATTTTGTGCTTTGTTAATGTTATTGATCTTACTGATTTGTTGATCTCTGCTATGAAGACCGCTATGTAGATTATGTGTAATGTTTGTTAGGTTATTGAAATTCTTTACAAAAAAAATGGGCCTGCTTGTCTGTCAAATGGGTCCTGTAAACTTTGCAACAGTGAGGGATGTATGTAATACGTCATAACATTTTGTAGTTTCCACATTGTCAAAATTAACCCTTCGTGATACTCTTTACAGTGGTCTGCTAAGAAGGGATGTAGAACACTGTATTTGCAGACGTGTTCTGTATCATTGCTTGCAATATATTCAACTGTTATGCAATCCATATAAAACAGGGGCGGGCAGGAATCTTGCACGTGTGCGGTGCACTTGCACGCGTGCAGTTAACAGGTGTTCTGCGTGCACACAGGGGCAAGCTGGCCACCCGCTTCTATCCACTCCCCACCATATCGTCTCTCCGCTTCTTCCTCTGTAATGCGTTTTGTTTCCTGGCCTGTTTTATTGAATGAAGGAATAAGGTTAGTAGGAGTGCTTGAAAGAAATCGTGGTTTGAAAGAGTACCTATTACCTATGATACGTTTTATTTATTTATCACAGGTGGAGTTTACAATACATTTAATGTCTGGAACAAAATTTCTACATACAGACAAACGCAAACAGTTATGTAAATTTTCATTACTGATGTTTGCTCTTAACCGAGACTTATTAATTTTCATAACAGAAAAAGTCTCTCACAAACGTATGTCGAGCCAAACATTGACATTATCTTTGTGGCTTCACAATGGAGACGAGAAAACTCTTGCTGTGGAAAGTCGTGATAAAAATCTATTACATGTCTTGCCAAAAGGAACTTGTCTCTCAGACGAGAATTATGCTGTAGAATCTACAGTGCAGATCTATTAATTCCATTTGCAAACTGGGATGAATATCATCGACAGAAACAGCAAATTGTCTCGAGAACTACTCAAAACCTTGGGATAAGTGTGATATATCCCCAAATCGCTTGAGAAATTCCTCTTTTATTGCACTAAGTACGCGAACATTGAAATTTATTATAATGGCGTTCAATATTAAACTTCCGCTGACCAGCGAGAATACTATCACATATTATACATTTCGAATTTTCACATTTTTGCACAAAGAAAAAATGATTCTCCCATTCCTTTTTAGAAGATAGCAAATCTCCACTTCACCGTTTCCTTGATTCACTCTGCATTTTCCGGTTCTTGAAATACAACGTTCACTACGTAGTGGTCGCTTCACTTCAACATCCGCAGCTTAGCCTGGTACTACACTGCCACAACCTGCCGGCTGTCGTCACTGTCCCGTTTGATGATTGCACGCGAGCAGCACACGTGCAGCGCTGTGTGCTCATGAGCCGCGTGCAACATTTGCCCACCCCTGATATAAAAGAAGATGCTAGATTTTCAAGTGTTCATTACACGCAGATAACGGTAACAAGTGAGAACATCATGCGGCTTATTAAACTGTATGGGTTACCAACTTTATGTCCTATGTTTACTTGTACTTGACAAAAATCTTTACACCTGGTCACAGAGCACTAGTCATAGCTCTGGGAAGGAATAGAATAATTGTTTGGGAACCACTGTTTCTAATGCCTAAGTTATAGATTTCAGTTCAACCACAACTGATTTCTACTTTTATTTAAAAAAAAAAAAAATATGTTTGTAGTTACATGTAGCAGGATGTCAGAGTATAAGTATACATTTTCTTGATAGTTCCGCAAATGACCTCTTGCAGAAATGGAGTGCTGTTACCTCCTCCATTAAAATAATGTCACCTGTCAATGACACTAGAATGTAAAAGCTTGTTGACTTTTTCCAATTTTTCCACTGTTATATAGTATGGGATAATTCTGTGTATTCACAAAGAACATTCTTAGCCCAAGGAATGATTATCTGTGCTCCCTGTGGTATGAATATGCGAATATTGGCGTGGATACTTTTACGTGTCTTAGGATTCTAACACTGCCATTTCAGTGAATACAATACCCTATACTACTGGCTTTTATGGACTGTTCAAATGCTATACAGAGTGTCCCATTTATCTTGACCACCATAAATAACTGTTTGTCCAGGTGCAAATTACAAAATGTTTCACTCAAATGTTCTTTACCCGTCAGGGGGACATCCATCAGCATGATTACCTTCACTGTAGCTTTGTTTTTTAGAAAGATATGAACAGTGGTATGACTTTTTAAAATGACACACTGTATTTTTTATTTGATAATTCATTTCCTTTCCTAAAGACCTATTCAAAAATGTATCACAGTGTACCGTTCACTGAAACACAACGTTATTAATTACAAAAGACAACATTGACTTTGTGCCCGGGATCACAAACTCGTCCACAAACTCGTAACTAGAAGTTTTTCTTTGAATTATAATTTCCATCATATCCTCAAATATTGACCATTTCTCTTGGAACGTCCTGGATATCCATGAAAAAGCAACTTGAAGATTTTGGAGTGTTGTCAAGCACAAAAATATCAGAGGAGTCCACAACAATTTTGAAACAAATTTTAATTTATTATGAATTCTTTCATTTCTATGCAATTAGTTGCTTTAAAAAATGGTATTTTTATTAGAAAATTGTGATCCAATATTTGTTAAAGAACATATAAATTTGATATTAAATATATAATTCAAATAAAAGTAGAGAAAAACTGCTAGAATCGACCAGACTCACACAGTTACAAGACAGGTACGCTATGCACACAGCTGCAGGCAGCTCTGTTAACAAGGTTCAAAAGTTTTTTGCACTTAATGCACTTAACAGTCCTTGGAAATCATCAAAGGCGATTTTTTTAGAGTTATTTTAAAAAAGTGCATTGTACTGCTTTATTGTGTCACTGAACTTAAAAGTGTGAAAAAATTTGAAGACAGCTTGTCCAGAAGGACCCTGTGTAACTCTAAACAGGATAACAGATTATGAAAGAAACCAAATTAAGAAACCACTGAGTAGTAGGTACGGAGATAATGATTAAACACTGTCTTGTGTCTAATATCACTCCAAATAATGCCACAGCAAAAATTAGAAATCAGTCTTTAATCAGAAATACCATTATTTCCTGAACTCAGATATGACAGTGTGTGTCTTGCAAAAACAATCATTGATGATTTTGTCTTGTTTTGTAATCTGATGTACTATTTAGACAGTTGCATTCTTTTTTATTATGTCTCTTTTGTATTGTTGGTCTGAAGATAACAATAGTTCGGTGATTTGTAAATGGACTCTAGAACTAGTTCACTACTCATGATGGACCAGATACTTGTTCCACACCAAATTTATGTCACACAAACAGTATCACGACTACTGCTTAAAATAACTCCGTATAATATCGGTGAGAGAAAATATTTCATGTAATACCACATTCTTCCCTGTAAACCAAAACAAGAGCCCACAAGCATCCTACATTTTCAAGGCCTCTCAAATGCTTTTGATGAAAGAATAAAGTTCCAGTTTACAAACACCACAATGTCAGTTTCATTAAAAATCTTCTGACTGTACTGCCACATCATATACAACATGGTTTAAACACTTTGGAGACCTAATCCGAGCATAGCTTGAGTCACAACTTTGTGTTAAGAAGACCACACCCAGGTATAGGCCGGGCCAAGATTTTCTTGAGATGTGAGCCACCTATCATTCGAAAACTGGACTCATTCTGTATGACAACAATGTACACACATCTCACTACTTGTCCCTTAACTGATGCTGTCTTCTTTTGTCAATTTCCAGAATTATTTCAAAAGAAACTTAGCGAACGTAACAGCTGTTGTCGCGAATAGCTGAGTCAATATGATCACAGTGACGTCATATTGTGCGATGACTCACTGGGTTTCGCAGAACGTCTGTTGCATGAGCAAGAAATTTTGGAAGCTCAAAAGGAAGAAATTGCTCAGTAATTCACCTCACACTTTCTTTTTGTCAGTGTAATTCTAATAAGTTTGAAGAGTTTTTGTTTTGTTTGTTGATATTCCGGTTGCTGTTGTTGTTGTGGTCTTCAGTCCAGAGACTGGTTTGATGCAGCTCTCCACGCTACTCTATCCTGTGCAAATTGCTTCATCTCCCAGTACGTACTGCAACCTACATCCTTCTGAATCTGCATAGTGTATTCATCTCTTGGTCTCCCTCTATGATTTTTACCCTCCACGCTGCCCTCCAATACTAAATTGGTTAGCTCTTCATGCCTCAGAACATATCCAACCAACCGATCCCTTCTTCTAGTCAAGTTGTGCCACAAATTTCTCTTCTCCGCAATTCTATTCAGTACCTCCTCATTAGTTATGTGATCTACCCACCTAATCTTCAGCATTCTTCTGTAGCACCACATTTCGAAAGCTTCTATTCTCTTCTTGTCTAAACTATTTATCGCCCATGTTTCACTTCCACACATGGCTACACTACCTACAAATACTTTCAGGAACGACTTCCTGATGCTTAAATCTATACTCAATGTTAACAAATTTCTCTTCTTCAGAAACGCATTCCTTGCCATTGCCAGTCTACATTTTATATCCTCTCTACTTCGACCATCATCAGTTATTTTGCTCACCAAATACCAAAACTCCTTTAATACTTTAAGCGTCTCGTTTCCTAATATATTTCCCTCAGCATCAACCGACTTAATTCGACTACATTAAATTATCCTCGTATTCCGGTTGCTATAGGTTTATTCCCCCCCCCATGAACCATGGACCTTGCCGTTGGTGGGGAGGCTTGCGTGCCTCAGCGATACAGATAGCCGTACCGTAGGTACAACCACAATGGAGGGGTATCTGTTGAGAGGCCAGACAAACGTGTGGTTCCTGAAGAGGGGCAGCAGCCTTTTCAGTAGTTGCAAGGGCAACAGTCTGGATGATTGACTGATCTGGCCTTGTAACAATAACCAAAATGGCCTTGCTGTGCTGGTACTGCGAACGGCTGAAAGCAAGGGGAAACTACGGCCGTAATTTTTCCCGAGGGCATGCAGCTTTACTGTATGATTAAATGATGATGGCGTCCTCTTGGGTAAAATATTCCGGAGGTAAACTAGTCCCCCATTCGGATCTCCGGGCGGGGACTACTCAAGAGGATGTCGTTATCAGCAGAAAGAAAACTGGCGTTCTACGGATCGGAGCGTGGAATGTCAGATCCCTTAATCGGGCAGGTAGGTTAGAAAATTTAAAAAGGGAAATGGATAGGTTAAAGTTAGATATAGTGGGAATTAGTGAAGTTCGGTGGCAGGAGGAACAAGACTTCTGGTCAGGTGACTACAGGGTTATAAACACAAAGTCAAATAGGGGTAATGCAGGAGTAGGTTTAATAATGAATAGGAAAATAGGAATGCGGGTAAGCTACTACAAACAGCATAGTGAACGCATTATTGTGGCCAAGATAGATACGAAGCCCACACCTACTACTGTAGTACAAGTTTATATGCCAATTAGCTCTGCAGATGACGAAGAAATTGAAGAAATGTATGATGAAATAAAAGAAATTATTCAGACAGTGAAGGGAGACGAAAATTTAATAGTCATTGGTGACTGGAATTCGAGTGTAGGAAAAGGGAGAGAAGGAAACGTAGTAGGTGAATATGGATTGGGGCTAAGAAATGAAAGAGGAAGCCGCCTGGTAGAATTTTGCACAGAGCACAACTTAATCATAGCTAACACTTGGTTTAAGAATGATGATAGAAGGTTGTATACATGGAAGAACCCTGGAGACACTAAAAGGTATCAGATAGATTATATAATGGTAAGACAGAGATTTAGGAACCAGGTTTTAAATTGTAAGACATTTCCAGGGGCAGATGTGGACTGACCACAATCTATTGGTTATGACCTGTAGATTAAAACTGAAGAAACTGCAAAAAGGTGGGAACTTAAGGAGATGGGACCTGGATAAACTGAAAGAACCAGAGGTTGTACAGTGTTTCAGGGAGAGCATAAGGAAAAAATTGACAGGAATGGGGGAAAGAAATACAGTAGAAGAAGAATGGTTAGCTTTGAGGGAGGAAGTAGTGAAGGCAGCAGAGGATCAAGTAGGTAAAAAGACGAGGGCTAGTAGAAATCCTTGGGTAACAGAAGAAATATTGAATTTAATTGATGAAAGGAGAAAATATAAAAATGCAGTAAATGAAGCAGGCAAAAAGGAATACAAATGTCTCAAAAATGAGATCGACAGGAAGTGCAAAATGGCTAAGCAGGGTTGGCTAGAGGACAAATGTAAGGAGGTAGAGGCGCATATCACTAGGGGTAAGATAGATACTGCCTACAGGAAAATTAAAGAGACTTTTGGAGATAAGAGAACCACTTGTATGAACATCAAGAGCTCAGATGGAAACCCAGTTCTAAGCAAAGAAGGGAAAGCAGAAAGGTGGAAGGAGTATATAGAAGGTCTATACAAGGGCAATGCACTTGAGGACAATATTATGGAAATGGAAGAGGATGTAGATGAAGATGAAATGGGAGATACGATACTGCGTGAAGAGTTTGACAGAGCACTGAAAGGCCTGAGTCGAAACAAGGCCCCCGGAGTAGACAACATTCCATTGGAACTACTGACGGCCTTGGGAGAACCAGTCCTGACAAAACTCTACCGTCTGATGAGCAAGATGTATGAAACAGGCAAAATACCCTCAGACTTCAAGAAGAATATAATAATTCCAATACCAAAGAAAGTAGGTGTTGACAGATGTGAAAATTACCGAACAATCAGTTTAATAAGCCACAGCTGCAAAATACTAACACGAATTCTTTACAGACGAATGGAAAAACTAGTAGAAGCCGAACTCGGGGAAAATCAGTTTGGATTCCGTAGAAATACTGGAACATGTGAGGCAATACTGACCTTACGACTTATCTTAGAAGAAAGATTAAGGAAAGGCAAACCTACGTTTCTAGCATTTGTAGACTTAGAGAAGGCTTTTGACAATGTTGACTGGAATACTCTCTTTCAAATTCTAAAGGTGGCAGGGGTAAAATACAGGGAGCGAAAGGCTATTCACAATTTGTACAGAAACCAGATGGCAGTTATAAGAGACGAGGGACATGAAAGGGAAGCGGTGGTTTGGAAGGGAGTAAGACAGGGTTGTAGCCTCTCCCCGATGTTATTCAATCTGTATATTGAGCAAGCAGTAAAGGAAACGAAAGAAAAATTCGGGGTAGGTATTAAAATCCATGGAGAAGAAATAAAAACTTTGAGGTTCGCCGATGACATTGTAATTCTGTCAGAGACAGCAAAGGGCTTGGAGGAGCAGTTGAACGGAATGGATGGTGTCTTGAAGGGAGGATATAAGATGAACATCAACAAAAACAAAATGAGAATAATGGAATGTAGTCGAATTAAGTCGGGTGATGTTGAGGGTATTAGATTAGGAAATGAGACACTTAAAGTAGTAAAGGAGTTTTGCTATTTGGGGAGCAAAATAACTGATGATGGTCGAAGTAGAGAGGATATAAAATGTAGACTGGCAATGGCAAGGAAAGCGTTTCTGAAGAAGAGAAATTTGTTAACATCGAGTATAGATTTAAGTGTCAGGAAGTCATTTCTGAAAGTATTTGTATGGAGTGAAACATGGACGGTAAATAGTTTGGACAAGAAGAGAATAGAAGCTTTCGAAATGTGGTGCTACAGAAGAATGCTGAAGATTAGATGGGTAGATCACATAACTAATGAGGAAGTATTGAATAGGATTGGGGAGAAGAGAAGTTTGTGGCACAACTTGACCACAAGAAGGGATCGGTTGGTAGGACATGTTCTGAGGCATCAAGGGATCACCAATTTAGTATTGGAGGGCAGCGTGAAGAGTAAAAATCGTAGGGGGAGACCAAGAGATGAATACACTAAGCAGATTCAGAAGGTTGTAGGTTGCAGTAGGTACTGGGAGATGAAGAAGCTTGCAGAGGATAGAGTAGCATGGAGAGCTGCATCAAACCAGTCTCAGGACTGAAGACCACAACAACAACAACATAGGTTTATTTATTGATAGTTGTATTTTGATTCGCTGTTGCTATCTGACTTGTCATTTTGTCATTTGGAGATAGTAAGTACATGCTATTTCCAAGTGGAGAAATTGGAACATTTCTAACATATTCTCCTGTTTTGAGTTCAATAGAAAGATGACACATGCAGAGGCAGCCAGAAACATTTGCGCGACATATGGGGATAATGCCATTGGATAGAGCATGGCAAGAAAATGGTTTTCTCCTTTTCAGGAGTTACTCTCCCACAGTCAAGAAGACTGCGGGGTTTGATAAATATCGTCTAAATGCATCAATCCACAGTGATCCATGTCACTGTACTCCAGAGCTGGCAAATGTGATGAACCATCATCATTCCACCACCATGTGACAGTTGTGTGCAATAGGGAAGGTTCAGAAACTGGGTGTATGGGTACCACATGCTCTAAGCCAAAATCGCAAAAATCAGCGCGCGGCCATATGTGCACTTCTGCTCGCTCATCATCAATTGGCTTGTGAACAACACTGACCATTCCTATCCTGTATCATTATTGGTGATAAGAAATGGTGTCTTTATGATTACATAGGGAAAGGAAAGGAATGACTTAACAGAAACGAAGCATAATATTCTTCTCGGGTGTGCAGCCGGATCAAAACGTCATCTTGACACAATATTTCAGCAGTCCATCTGGCCGCCATCTTCCGGTGAGAGTGGTGGTACACGATCTCACCAGCGAGATCAATTGTTACGCCGGGAAAGCCTTTGTACTCACAACAGAAACAAAGCAGCAACTGAACGTACAAAGACCTGAGCATATCCACAAAAGATGATGTTATGCATCTGGTGGAACAACGACAGTGTGCTGTACTATGAATTGTTGCCCCAAAGTGTAACCAACACTGCTCATATTTATTGCCAACAACTGAGATGTCTTGCAGTTACAATCCCAGAACAACGACCGGGAAGACTGCGTGAAGTGATGGTACTCTGCGATAATGTCCACTGGTGTTCTGCTAGACTGACAAAAAAACACTATGCAGGAGTTGGGTTGGGAAACCATTATACACCCACCGTATTAACCTGACCTTGCAGCCTCAGATTTTCACCTTTTCTACTTTACATCAAACAACTGTGAAGGAATTCCCTTCTGAATGAAAACATAGTCCCCTGAACATGCCTTGACGAGTTCTCCGCCTCCTAACTGTATAATTTTGCTATCGTGGAATTGAAAAGTTACCCCAGTATTGGCAGGCTGTTGTAAGTAGAGAAGGAGAATGTGTTATTGATGAATAAAGTCTCTGTTTCCTACACCCGACATTCTTCCAAGTGATCGATGCCCAACGTGTTAATGAAAGTTATACCAGTCTCTTTATATGAAAAACAACAGCTGTTTCATCGTTTTGATACATAAACAAGTTATGTATATTGACCATACAACTTAACGCTTGTTCTTTCTCTACTGTACCCTGCTGTAGGGCTAATTTCAATATCTTCTGCAGTCTCCAAAGTTTGCTTTAAAATAGTTTACCTTCCAGCATAATCACAAACAATTTCAAAAAACAATTACCCATTTTGATCATCACCAACAATCTCCAAGTCATATGATGCACACACCAACCACTGAGAAAATTACATTGTCGATCAATGTTTGGTATGAACTGCTGCATCTGTCTCATGACTTGAATGTGGCCAATGACAACCAAAACCAGTAATTTCTGCTTGAAAGTGTGTGAGATTGTTTCAGAAAATAATTTTCAAAAGAAAAACTTGAACAATCACTAATGCCTCTAGTATGAATGAAATGTCAGTATTTCCAGTTTCCAAAATATTTAAACATAACAGCTTTTTGTCTCATTGTATTTGTTGACATCTTTAGGCAGAGGTTTGCCAGATGGGAACATGTGTAGACAGCCATAGTAATACTTCACAAAGCAGCTTGAAGAACAGTGCTAATATTCAATTCTCATTTATTTACACTACATGTGATCAATGCACGTGATTACATGAACCGGCACAGCACATCAGCAGAGTATTTTCTGTTGAAATTAGGATACGGTCAGACTCACCATTCTTATTTCATCAAATGTAAATAATGAAGCACGTAAGCAGAAAATAAAAAATCAGGTACATGTACAAATCTAATTCTACATCTACACATAACAAGCCACGTTACGGTATGTGGCAGAGGGTACTCTGTGTTCCATTGTCACTCCCCCCTTTCCCTTTTCCAGTCGCATACGGTTTGCAGGGAGAATAATTGCCGGTAAGCTTCTGCATAGGCTCAATTTTCTGTAATTTTATCTTGATGGACTATTCGCAAGATATATGTAGGAGGAAGCAATGTAATGGTTGACTCTTCTATGAATATACAATTTCAGAACTTTAACACCAGATCACACCATGATACAGAACCAATCTCTCGCAGCATCTGCCACTGGGCATATCAGAGATGCTTTTGCACTTACTGAATGTACCTGTAACAAACAGTGCTGCTTTTCTATGGGTCTTCTCTAATTCGTCTATCCGTTCTATCTGGTACGGATCCCGTACTGACAGGCAGTATTCCAGTATTGGTCGAACGAGGGTTTTGTAGGCAACTTCCTCTGTTGATGGCCTACATTTCTTGTGGATTCTTTTAGTCAACAGTCTGGCAACTGTCTTACTTGCAATTCTTTTTATGTGGTCAGTCCACTTCAAACTGCTCCATACGCATACTCTTAGATATTTTACAGAAGTAACTCCTTCCACTGATTGTTATGCAATTCTGTAACCATACACTAAACAGACTTTCCACCTACATATTCGCGATATATCACATTTGTTAATGTCGAGGGTCAGTTTCCACTCCCTGCACCGAGCATCGATCCTCTGCAGGTCTTCCTGCAGTCAGATATGCCGACTTTCAAAAGTGAAGAATCAGGAGAATTTTAGCGGTGAACTATTGTGAACTACAACACATCCCTGACGATTAAAGTTGCTGTAATTCAATACCTCTAACAACTCAGTTACATTTGCTTTATTATTTACATGTAAATACTAAATAATGGACATACCTGAGCCTTTGGACTGTATAATTTATCATTCAACATGCTGAACAACATAAATGATTAGCTCTGCAGGCTTCTTTGGATTCACACACATTCAAGTGAAGCACTATCAAGAGAACTACAGTTCGAAATTACGATCCGAGAAAACAAATTAACGTCTATCAGGTTTCTGTTTTGACATTAACACACTTTTTGCATGAATAAATCACTGTTAAATGATGACACGCTTTCATTTCATAATGCAACCCATATTTGCATTGCATCTTACATCCGTAAGACATCTTTCCCAAATTTAAATCAATTTTAAGCACCTGTTAGGCTTAGCAAATAATCTGAATAGTTTACCAGTCTGAATTTGTCTGATTACGGTAGTTACTTATTCAGTACACCCGTAGCTGACTTAGCCTTCTTCAAAAACCTTGAACTAAATTTTGCTCAAAGCACTTGCCTTTTTGAACTGATTTTAAAATTAAAAATTTCTCCAAAGACGTTTCCAGAAGCATGGACCTGAACTGAGTTTTGCTCTTTGTAACTGTGTTAAAAATTCTCTCACATTCCACATTACTATGTGGAATTGACAAAATAGCCAGCATCACCTTTGCAAGTTTATCATATTAAAGAATCCCATCAGCTGATTTCATATGACCTACCAACGCCCACTGAATATCAATTCTCTCTGCTGCCAAGTTGGTTTCTTCCAGCTGAAAGTTACAGAACTGAGAGTGGAGAATATCAACTTCTGTATCTAAGCGTTCACTTTCACTAGTCAGAATATTAGTTAACATAGTCAAGTAGCAGCTATACCTTGTCATCCACCAATATATCGAAGGATTTTCAAACAGTAAGGAGAGTATTGAAACTGCTCTGAAAATCAGGAGATCGGTCTTCTCGGTCGGGAGATCGGGAGGAAGAAGGAAAAATCAGGAGTCTCCCGTTTAAATCGGGAGAGTTGGCACGTCTGTGCAGTTCACTACAATTTTCTAGCATCGCAAAATTTCTTCACATCAAAATCCTTAAATATACATCAACAACAAAAATATTATGTGTCATTATGGCATGAGACTGAAATGGGTTTAAGTTTGTTTCAACTGACATTCAGATTCACCAATGCATTAACTCAGAGCAAAGGTACAAATCCACATCTACATGCCTTAGCCAACAAAAATAGTTCAGTTGAGTTTCAAACACAGCATCAGAGCTCTTACATGCTACAACGGTTAAGATTCATACGGTAGACTCTGCTGCAGATATTGGCAGGTACATCTTACTTACCTACATTTCTCTCTATCTATGGATTATGTACACTACGACCATCATAAAATATCTACTAAAATACAGGTACTTACTTCTGATCATCAATTTCTTTTTCTGATGCTACATCAAAAGGCACTGCCACTGGAAGTTCTGTTGTATGCTGTAGAGCTACAGACATCTGAGGCCCCAGTTCTTCGTCCCAAACCTCTGCCGGTGGTCTGGGTTCGACAGGTGGAGCCGTGACTGTCGCTGGCTCTGCAAGACAAAGAAAGCTACTTTTTAGGCCTACTTCAAATGACCATTTGTATAAAGAGGGCACACAGTTTAGTATGTTACATTACCACATGCATCAGGTAGACCATCAGAAAGCTACGAGTATAAAATCCTAAAGGAAACTGCAGACAAGGTACACTGAAGCGCCAAAGAAACTGATACACCTGCCTAACATTGTGTAGGGCCCCAGCGAGCACACGGAAGTGCCAAAACACGACGTGGCATGGACTCGAGTAATGTTTCAAATAGTGTTGGAGGGAATTGACACCATGAATCATGCAGGGCTGTCCATAAATCTGTAAGAGTAAGAAGGGTGGAGATCCCTTCTGAACAGGATGTTGGTTCAAATGGTTCAAATGGCTCTGAGCACTATGGGACTTAACATCTGAGGTCATCAGTCCCCTAGAACTTAGAACTACTTAAACCTAACTAACCTAAGGACATCACACACATCCATGTCCGAGGCAGGATTCAAACCTGCGACCGTAGCGGTCGCGTGGTTCCAGACTGAAGCGCCTAGAACCACTCGGCCACACCGGCCGGCTGAACAGGATGTTGCAAGGCATCCCAGATATGCTCAGTAATGTTAATGTCTGGGCAGTTTGGTGGCCAGCAGAAGTGTCTAAGCTCAGAAGAGAGTTCTTGCAGCCACTCTAGCAATTCTGAACATGTAGGGTGTCGCATTGTCCTGATGGAATTGCCCAAGTCCGTCAGAATGTGCAATGGACATGAATGGATGCGGGGATCAGACAGGTTGCTTACATACCTGCTACATGTCAGAGTCGTACCTAGGATTCAAACCTGCGACCGTAGCGGTCGCGTGGTTCCAGACTGAAGCGCCTAGAACCACTCGGCCACACCGGCCGGCTGAACAGGATGTTGCAAGGCATCCCAGATATGCTCAGTAATGTTAATGTCTGGGCAGTTTGGTGGCCAGCAGAAGTGTCTAAGCTCAGAAGAGAGTTCTTGCAGCCACTCTAGCAATTCTGAACATGTAGGGTGTCGCATTGTCCTGATGGAATTGCCCAAGTCCGTCAGAATGTGCAATGGACATGAATGGATGCGGGGATCAGACAGGTTGCTTACATACCTGCTACATGTCAGAGTCGTACCTAGGATTCAAACCTGCGACCGTAGCGGTCGCGTGGTTCCAGACTGAAGCGCCTAGAACCACTCGGCCACACCGGCCGGCTGAACAGGATGTTGCAAGGCATCCCAGATATGCTCAGTAATGTTAATGTCTGGGCAGTTTGGTGGCCAGCAGAAGTGTCTAAGCTCAGAAGAGAGTTCTTGCAGCCACACTAGCAATTCTGAACATGTAGGGTGTCGCATTGTCCTGATGGAATTGCCCAAGTCCGTCAGAATGTGCAATGGACATGAATGGATGCGGGGATCAGACAGGATGCTTACATACCTGCCACATGTCAGAGTCGTACCTAGATGTATCAAGGGTCCCATTTCACTCCAACTGCACACACCCCACACCATTTCAGGGTCTCAACCAGCTTGAATAGTCCCCTGCTGACATGCAGGGGTCTATGGATTCATGAGGTTGTCTCCATGCCTTCATACAATTTGAAACAAGACTCGTGCAACCAGGAAACATGTTTTCAGTCATCAACAGTCCAATGTCAGTGCTGATGGGCCTAGGAAGGCTTAAAGCTTTGTGTCGCGCAGTTATCAAGGGTACACGAGTGGGCCTTCGACTCCGAAAGCCCATATCGATGATATTTTGTTGAACTGATTGAAATCGGCAGCAATTTGCGGAAGGGTTGCACTTCTGTCATGTTGAACGATTCTCTTCACTCATCATTGGTCCTGTTCTTGCACGAACTTTTTTTGGCTGCAAAGATGTTGAAAATTTGGCGTTTCACCAGATTCTTGATATTCACGGTACACTCGCGAAATCATCGTACAGGAAAATCCCCACTTCATCGCTACCTCGAACATGCTCAGGAAAATCCTCACTTCATCGCTGCCTCGAACATGCTGTGTCCAATCACCCATGCACTGACTATAACACCACGTTCAAATTCCCTTAAATCTTGATAACCTGCCATTGTAGCAGCAGTAACCGATTTAACAACTTGTTTTCTTATACAGGTGTTGCTGACCATTGCGCCGTATTCTGTCTGTTTACATATCTCTGTATTTGCCTATACCAGTTTCTTTGGCATTTCAGTTTATATGCTTTTAATACTAGATAGCACAGTTGTGAATTTTATATGAGAAACACGTAATGAATTTCCACTCTGCAGTAGAGTGCTGATCTTAAACTTCCTGGCAGATGAAAACTGTTTGCCAGTGGCATATGTAAATGATAAGGAGTTACAATTCTCTGTGAGATGCAGTAGAGTCACACAAATGTATCAGTGATCTTCACGTTTAGCGCTGTTGCCATGCCTGGTAAACTGTGTACAGGGCATAAACAGTGTCAGATGTTGAGCGATTTCTGTGAAGGGCACAAGATGCCTCGTACATGATTGAGACAGAGTTATCAGCATTTGATAGAGTGATGCCCAACTCCCTTACATTTGTATTCCATTGTGTGAGGTATGACTAATACTGTACTTGAAAAGATTATTGCTCTTGTATGAAAATATATTGCTACTTACAACACAAGATTTTCTGATGATGCACTTCAGGTAATTTTTTGCTGCAGCCACATTGAATTTTACACCCAATGTGAAACCCATAGTTTCTATGAACACTTGTCCAGGGGTAAATTGGTAGTAACATCTTTGTGTAGACTTTCTTATCTGTATTGTTAGAATGTTGCCTAGGAATTCACTTTCTCATTGCCCCTACAAATGTTATGAGCTATTGCTACTAGGCTGAGTTTTAGGGACATCGACATGCCAGTCTCATTTATAGTGTGTTGCAGTAGTAGTGAACCTGATTTCCAGAAGAAAAGTTCTCAGTTAATGTTTGAATTTTACACTGGTAACTAATATTCACTGCACCCATATATCCTGGAAGCATGATCCATTGTGCAGATGACTTTCCAGTTTTTGTCATTAGCATAGACATTTTGTTGTCATTCATCATCATTATAGCCCCAGCTAACTAGACTAAACCAAGAGCCTCAGAATAACTATCACTCGGCTTGGGCACAGTTTTGGCTTTTCAAGATTTCTTATCATGATGCGTGCATTCCTGAGTCAGCCCTTTCTTCATCTGAGCATACTTAATTTTTGAGCACCTTTCCTTTCTCCTGCCTCCTATTATAATAAAGCTTTGGTTTGCATTTATTTTTTTATGTTTAGCTAACACCTTTCAGCTATCAGCGCTCTACAATGTGGCTCTTAGTCATTAGCTGACACTTCTGGGACACCTCCTGTTTCTGTCCATCTTGATCCAAGGTTTGATGTGACTTTCCAGTCCCTTCAAGCACCTGTATGTGCTACGGCTTTCTCCACATGCCGTCCTCCCCCTTTTTTAAACCTCCTCATGAATTTTTTTTTAAGTTAAAAAAATGCGTTAAAGGTACAGAACTCCTAAAAAAAAAGTTCCTTTGTCTCACTGCTCCTGTTTCAGTGGGGAGCCAATCCAAATTCTAATTTCTTCAAAGAAATTTACCTAAAGGACCAATGATCTGTTACAAAAGTGGTCAGTCACATAGGTTTCCTACTGTTGGAAACCATGTGAGAACAAGCATTAAGATCCATAAAGAAATCAAAAGCACTGGCAGTTTTCACTAGAAAGTTACAAGTGACATCATTGGTTTTTAAATCAGCTGTTTACAATTCAGCAAACACTTAGCATTAATGAATAGTTCAAATTAACATAAACCACAATGGAAAATTCAGGATGAAATAATGACAATATTATGAAATGTATAGATTGCTACCCAAGTGAGTAGCAGTTTATCCTTCTCACACTATTAATATAAATCACTACAAAATAACAACAGAGTACTTACTCTTCTTGCGCTTTGGCTTCGATCTCACTGGTTTCTGTACCACAATTGTTCCCTTTGCGGAAAACTGCTCCAGCATCCTGAGGAAGATGTGTGCAGTCACTACCAGGTCTCGCAAGTAGGCCCTGCAAACAGACTGCTATAAATTGCTGGCCCTTTTCACACACTACAAAGAATGACATACTTTTATAAAGTATGGCTGAATATAGTGAGTTGCAGAAGTACAGACTACAAGAGAAGTTTGCAAAAAAACACTAATATCGGAAAGAATCTAAGGCACGGATTTTGTCTTTCGCCCCTAATGTCTTATCAGTGAAGCAATAATGGAAATGTAAGAAAGGTTCAGAGTGGGATAAAAATTCAGGGTGAAAGGAATTAATAACACAGATTGAGAGAAAACTGAAGGGAGACAAAAGTAATAAGCAGTAGCAGAATTGAGACTACTGATAAACTGAGCATCAAACTCCACCCAACAGTTTCCACCCCCTCTGTCCTATCACCTCCTCCCCATTCTCATCTTCAACCCTGTTTATTTTCTGCCCCCAGCCAATACATCTGCTAATCTTTCCCCGCTCCTTTCCTTTTTTGCTCCTTTTCCCCCAGCTCCCTGCCACACAACCCCCTGACGCTGAGCCTGTTGGCATTCTAGGCCCTGCACACTCCACCTGAAAGTGTTTGTTTCTCTCCCCACACATACATTACTACCCCCTTTCCCCTGCTTCTTCTCCACACTGCTGCTTGCCTCCCACATGATAGATCTATGAATTGTGCCTGTCTGCAACCTAACATGTCTTCTTTATGGTAAGCAGCCATCTGTCTTTTCCTACATTGTTGATATTCCTACCTAGAGTTTCCATTGTTTGAGTGGTGTTTAGTGTGGGTTTGGGTGGAGCAAGCTCATTCACTGTACTCTTAAGCTCACGTTCCAAATTTTTGCCTAAAAAATTGCGCACTTAATTCATATTGTGCTGTTCACAGACTCAAGGTATGCTACAGTTATTTGCAAAGGAAATATAACAGCCAAGGTTTTAAGCACAATACAGTTACAAAAATAAACTTGCTAATGACTTACTTTATCTCTTAAATACCGTCCGCAATCAACAAAATTCTTAGCAACTAAATAACAGGACATGTTTTGTGCTCATATCTCCTGTAATAAATCTAGAAACTCTCATTAGGCGGTACCATATATGTTACCACATTCTAGTGCGGTCTAGTGAGACATTTACAACCCTGACATGCTTTTCCTCTATCTGATACAATCGCCAATGCCAGAAAGTCCAGGAACTGTCTTCAACACTATCAAAACATTAATATTAAATGCCATTTAATGATAGACTGAAGCATAATACAGATCTACTGAGGCAGGGAATCGATAATGAAGGTTCAGTGTATCCCAGGTTCCAGTGTACGCAACAAAACATGTGCAGGCTTTAAAGAGTGCTGAGTGGAGATCTGAATCAAGAGGCTCAGATGGTTCCGTGACCGTGTAGGCTGCAGATTCCTCGACTTGCGCCACAGGGTGGTTGGGTTTCGGGTTCTGCTGAGGTGCTCGGGAGTCCACTACACAGGTAGCAGGGGCCGTGTGGCGTGGACTGAGTGGTTTTTTAGGTTAGAGGGTCTTGGGAAAACACTACAAGGGCTTCAGTCACAAAGGGTGCAGGCCAGGCACAGGAAGAATGTAGATAAAGAACCATTCGTATAACAGCTGTAAACTGTCATCGCTGTGTCGGGAAATTATCAGAGTTCCAAGCACCGATGCTCAAATTGTTATACGTCCTGAAAGCTGGCTAAAGCCAGAGATAAATTCAGCTGAAATTGTTGCAAAGAACCTAACGATGGTCCGGAAGGATAAATTAAGCACAGTTGATAGTGGCATTTTTGTTGCTGTTAGAAGTAGTTTTCTTGTTGCAAAATTGAGGTAGATAGTTCCTGTGAGTTAGTATAGGCAGAGGTCATTCTTGGCAACCAGAATAATATAATAATTGGATCCTTTCACCGACCTCCCAACTCAGATGAGACAATTGCTGAAAGGTTCAAAGGAAACTTGAGTTTGATTTCAAACACGTACTCAACTCATACAATTATAATTGGAGGTGACTTTAATTTACCCTTCAGATGTTCACGAAAATACACGTTTAATTCAGGAGGTATGCATCAAACATAATCCAAAATTGTTCTAAAAGCATTTTCTGAAAATTATTTAGAGCAGTTAGTTCATGAGCCCACGTGAATAGTAAACAGTTGTGAAAACGCACTTGACCTCTCATCAAAAAATAATACTGAGTTGATAACGAGCATCAAAATGGATACATGGATTAGTGAATACAGAATTGTCGTAGCGAGATTGAATTTTGTAACCCCCAAATCCTCCAAAAATAAACAAAAAATATACTTACTCAAAAACGCAGATAAAAATTCACTTGACATCTTCCTGAGAGACAGTCTCCAGTCCTTCCAAATTAACAATGCAAGTGTAGGCCAGATGTGTTTTGAATTCAAAGAAATAGTATTGGCAGCAATTGTGAGATTTATGCCAAATAAATAAACAAACAATGGAGCTGATCCTCCTTGGTACACAAAATGGTTCAGAACACTGTTGCAGAAACAACGGAAAAAACATACCGCATTTAAACAGGCACAAAATCTCAAACATTGGCAATCTTTTATGGAAGCTCGAAATTTAGCTTCAGTGCGAGATGCTTGTAACAGTTTCAACAACAAAACTTTGTCTCCAAACCTGGCAGAAAATCTAAAGAGATTCTGGTTGTATGTGAAGTACGCTAGCAGCAAGACAGAATCACTGCCTTCTCTGCACGATAGCAATGGAGATACTATCGAAGACAGTGCTGCTAAAGCAGAGTTACTAAACAGAGCCTTAGGAAATTCCTTCACCAAAGAATATGAAGTAGATATTCTAGAATTCGAATCAAAAACAGCTGCCAACATGAGTACTGTAGAAGTAAATATCCTCACAGTAGTGAAACAACTTAAATCACTTAATAAAAGCAAGTCTTCTGGTCCAGACTGTATACCAATTAGTTCCTTTCAGAGTATGCCAATGCAGTAGCTCCATACATAATAATCATATACAACCGTTCGCTCGACGAACGATCTGTACTCAACAACTGGAAAGTTGCACATATCACACCAATATTCAAGAAAGGTAGTAGCAGTAACCCACTAAATTACAGGCCCATATCATCATCAATATGCAGCAGGATTTTGGGACATATATTGCGTTCAAACATTATGGATTACCTCGGAGAAAACTGTCGATGACATACAGTCAACACAGATTTAGAAAAATGTCGTTCTTGTGAAACACAACTATCTCTTTACTCACCTGTAGTGTTGGATGCTATTGACAAGGGATTTCAAACTGATTCTGTATTTCTGGAGTTCCAGAAGGCTTTTCACACTGTACCACGCAAGCAGCTTGTAGTGAAATAGAGTGCTTATGGAATATTGTCTCAGCTATGTGACTGGATTCAAGATTTCCTGTCAGGGAGGTCACAGTTCGTAGTAATTGACGGAAAGTCATCGAGTGAAACAGAAGTGATTTCTGGTGTTCCCCAAGGTAGTGTTATAGGCCCTTTGCTGTTCCTTATCTATATAGACAATTTTGGAGACAATCTGAGAAGCTGTCTTAGGTTGTTTGCAGATGACACTGTCGTTTATCAACTAGTAAAGTCATCACAAGATCAAAACAAATTGCAAAATGATTTTAAAAAAAAAATCTGTATGGTGGGAAAATTGGCAATTGACCCTAAATAACAAAAAGTGTGAGCTCATCCACATGAGTGCTAAAAGGAATCCATTAAACTTCGGTTACATGATAAAGCAGTCAAACCTAAAGGCTGTAAATTCAACTAAACACCTAGGCATTACAATTACGAACTTAAATTGGAAGGAACACACAGAAAATGTTGTGGGGGAAGGCTAACCAAAGACAGCGTTTTATTAGTACGACCCTTACAAGGTATAACAGATCTGCTAATGACACTGCCTACAGTACACTTGTCGGTCCTCTTTTAGAATACTGCTGCATAGTGTGGGATCCTTACCACATAGGATTGATGGAGTACATCAAACAAATTCAAAGAAGGGCAGCACGTTTTGTATTATCGCGAAATGGGGGGAGAGTGTCACTGAAATGATTCAGGATTTGGGATGGACATCACTAAAACAAAGGCTTTTTTTTGTTACAGAGGAATCTTCTCACGAAATTCCAATCACCTACTTTGTCCTCTGAATGAGAAAATGTTTGGTTGATGCTGACCTACATAGGGAGAAACTATCACTATGATAAAATAAGGGAAATCAGAGCTCGCATGGGAAGATATAGGTGTTACTGAGCCTTCAAAATGCCCGAAGATGTACTGTGTACAAACCATGCCTTCAAGCTTTCAAGCTGCAGCCTTCAGAGTAGCTACTGCCGGTTCAAAAAACATCATTCGATATCAACAGTTGTAAAAATGTTGACTACCATTATTTAAATCCATGAGGGATGTATACGAAATGCATCCTGATAATTTCAATTCTGTAATCTATTCATTACTGAGAAGTGTATTTTAATATATCTTTTGCAGTGGCTCCATCTCAGAGCCTTTAACTATAAGCTTCGTCTGACTATTTTTCTATGTGTTTATTTCTTTTTGCACCACATAACAATCTGTTTTTTCACTGCCAGTATGATCTGATTACAAACCTATTGCTGGTAATTCAAGCTTGTTGCCTAGGTCAGAATCAACCAGTTTAAAAAAATAAGTACTAACATGAACACATCATTGGCTGCTATAAACCATTGCTACTTCACCATATTAATTTCCATGATCACTCACCAAAGATGTTACTGATATGTACATCAAGCTAAGTGCGTGGACATTCCTTCATACACATTTACAAATTTTGTATGATATAGCCAAGTTACAAGAAGTCATATTTTTATGTGGGTTTCCATTGCTTAATCCATGTGTGTATCTTGATCAGCGTTTTTAAATGCTAATAAAGCCGACTAAATAATACACAGCTTTAAAAGCAGACATACCTTGACATTTTTGTTTCTGAGAAATTAATCAGCAATGTGAAAATGAGCTCTCGGTATTCAATGACATAGAAGATATTGCTCTTTATGACTCTTGAGGAGTTCCTCACCACTGCATCGTCAGACTTGTCCATGGCTATTAAGGTCATCAGAAGTTCCTGAAACATGTAAAAATATGATTTTAAAATTACTGAACATTATACTACTAATGCTAGCAATAATACAGAAACTATACATATGACAACTGTTGAAATCTGTAATGTCACATTCAAAGCAAGTGAAGGTCAGTTCCCCACAACAATCGATAGAACTGGACATATCTTTTGAAGCTGCCAGTCCATTACCTGATGCCAACAGCTGCAGATGACGAAAAATAGAGCACACAGTAATTCAACAAACCACAGTATAAATTAACCTGCAGTCATTCTCTGTAGGCAGCTGCATGATGTATTGTAGAGAGTATCTTGTACTAGTATTACTGGCCCCTTTTCCAACCATTTCTCAAGTGTTTTTAGAGTAGAACAATTCATAACGGTTATGACAGTTTTCCACAGAATTGTTCTTTCACCTTCTCTTTCAAGAACCTCCTAATACGTTATCTTGTTGGTCCGCTCCATGTTTTTCATGTGTTCATAGCACAGAGAAACACTCCAAATATATTTTCCAAAGGCTTTTCCAAACTTTAGAGGCAATTATATTGTGACACTCCACATCCCCTCAATGCCTGACCAATGCACATTTCACTTGACCTGTTCTACTTTGTGCCTCTACTTTACTGTGATTATCTCTGGTAATATTCCTTTAGAGGTAAGTAAATCAACTGAGCTCCCCGACGACAATAGTACAATCATATGAGGCATCAAACAAAATTTGTGACCATACTGACGATTTCTTGGTAGGGATGATGTAGCACATTATTATGAATGGAGGATTTATCAGCAGAAGTGTAAGTAACTCCTGTTGTGAAATTTTTGTTTTTCTTACAGAGTCTTTATTTATTCATCAACATCAACTTTATTTCCTGCAAAGCAACCCCCCTCTGCTGTTTACAGAGCAGATCAGTTCCAAGAACACGTATGCCACATCTTATAACATTGCTTAAGGATGCAGAACTTATACCAAATGAGCCAAACAGCAGAAACTGAAAGTATATTTTTAAAAAAAAGGCATCAAGAATGATAACAGGTTTGTTTGGCTTCCAGGAGCTCAAATCAGCACGCATCCCACAACAGAACGAAAAATCCACTCTGGAAACAATCCCAAAGGCTGTGGTAAGCCATGTGTCCAAAATATCCTTATTTTTTGGAGTGCTAGTCCAGACAAGGGATTCAGGAGAACTTCCGTCAACTTTGAAAAGTACATGAAGAGATACTGGTGGACATAAAGCTGTAGGAAAATCATGAAAAACCTAAATCTGGATGGCAAGACAGGGATATAAACCATTTTCCTCCCGACTGCGAGTCCACCCAAATCCAGTGTGCTAACAACTGCACCACCTTGTCCAGTTCGTCATTTAAAAGTTGGTTCTAGGCTTTCACAGGATAGTTTGGGTTTTACTTCAAGTGTCTGCCAGTTCAGTTCTTTCAGGATTCCTGTGACACACTCCCATGGGTCAAACAAATCTGTGACCATTTATGCTGCCCTTGTATGTATACATCCAATATCACCTCTTAGTCCAATTTGGTATTGTCCCCACACACTAGGATTGGGTCGCATGACCATTTTGCATGCAATCTCCTTTGTAGACTGACTGCATTTCCCTGGCATTCTACCAATGAACTGCAGTCAACATCCTGCTTTACCTATAACTGAGCTTATGTGATCATTCCATTTAATATACCATGTATTTGTCCCTACAGATCTTAACATCCATATATTTGTATGAGTTGGTCAATTTCAACTCTGACTCATACATGTTGTAGTCATAGGATACTACATTTTCCCCCTCTTGTTGTTGTTGTTGTTGTGGTCTTCAGTCCTGACACTGGTTTGATGCAGCTCTCCATGCTACTCTATACCGTGCAAGCTTCTTCATCTCCCCCTCTTGTGATGTGCAAAATTTTACATTTCTGAACATTTACAGCAAGTTGCCAATCTTTGCACCACCTTGAATATGTGGTAGACTTCCCATTGGTTTTTAGAGTTCAGATATAGAGTTCATTTCCAATAATAAAACACATCTTTTTCTTTCTTTCTTTTTTTTGAGAAAGAGGGTCAACAACTTAAGTATGGCAATATAACTGTTAAAATGACACACTTACTGAGTCATACTTATTAAGCGATTCTTACAATGCATACCAGACCCTATTAAATTTTTGCTGCAGTAGAGTACACGAATTGAAACATGAGTTTTAACCATTCATCTCATTTTTGGATCACAATGAGAAAACTGTTCACCCGTAATTCACTAACACACAATATTTTTCTTCTTACTGTTAACATTTTTGTAATTTAAACAAACCAATGGTATTCGTGTCTTGTCACTGTAACAGGCAACCTGAAAGCTGTCTCAAAACTTAATTCATTATAGACACAAATACAGTAATGGAAGCAAGCAGTAGTTGAAAATAATTTAAGGGTAAAGGGAACAACTCAGCAATAGAAGAGGCAATTGGCTGTCATCAGACACCTCAACAAGACACGTATCTTTGCTTGTTTTTTGATGAATCTTTTTTTGAGCTATAGAGAGAGAGAAAGGCGGTAGGAGGGGTTTGTGTGTGTCCGAAAGCTAGTAAATTTTTCAGTCTTGTTAAGATGACCGTCAACAACTAACTGCTTCTGCTATTTGACGAGTTGTTACATGTACTTCTAAATTATGAGTCACACGCATGGCTCATTGTGATTAGGGTATTACTCACACATCTGCAACTTCTTCATTCAACAACATACTGTCACAACCATTCTGCACTACAGCCATGACTCATTAACAGCTCTGCCCATGGCTGGAGTTACTTGAGGTTGGAACTTAGTCATTGTTGGGTACCAGCTAATATGGGTGGACTGCTGAAGGCAGTTGTTTGACCGCACAAGCAGTGCCACCGCTCCAATGTAGAACCAGTAACATATTAAGCACTGTGAGTGTGCCTGTGTGTGTTCTTGACTGCAGGCCGGTATTAGCATATTATACAAACATACATGAAAATCAAGTATAACAATATTTTATTTAATTTGGTGTGCAGTTGCATGAGGTCATCAATAATGAATAAAAATCAAGTTATCCAGAGATACTTTTCTGTAAGAGACTAAAGTAATAAAATCACACAGTGCAATAGTTGTGAAACACTGTGTTACAAGACAACTGTGAATAACCTGAGAAAACGCCTGGTGTAAAAGTATCTAATATAATACAAGAAGTACAACTTTGCTACCGTCGTTTTTTCCCCAATATTGAGGGTTTAAAACTGGTTACACATGCATCATTAAAAGTATTTTCTATCATTGGCCATTACTTTCTCGCATCTTTCAGGCAGTGTACGATTCCCGGGTCGAAAAAATTGTTCATCTTTTGAAGCAATCCACGAATCGATTCAATTTGTGACTTCTTCATGAGATCGGAAGTGTTGGTCAGCCAGGCCATGCGCTACTGATTTAAACAGGTGATAGTCAGAGGGAGCAATGACCAGAGTATATGGCAGGTGGGGTACGACTTCCCATTTTAACGTTTCCAAGTACGTTTTGACCTCTTTTGCAACATGGGGTCGAGCGTTGTCGTGCCGCAAAATAACTTTACCGTGCCTCTCGCTGTATTGCGGCTGTTTGTCTTCTAATGCTCTGCTCAAACGCATTAATTGCGTTCGATAACGAGTACCTGTGATTGTTTCACTTGGTTTTAACACCTCATAGTACATGATGCCGAGCTGATCCCATTAAATGCAGAGCAATTATCTTGGAGCCATGAATATTCGGTATGGCCGTTGACGTGGAAGCATGACCAGGATATTCCCATGTTTTTTTGTGTTTAGGGTTATTGTAATGAACCCATTTTTTGTCCCCGGTTACAATGCAGTGCAGAAATCCCCGTAACACCTCTGGCAAATGACGAGAATTGGGCTCGTAAACTGGCATTTTCAATCAAGAACAACTATATGTTGCACACACAGCAATGTCTCCAATTCTGCATCTTTGACAACATTCTCTCTTCCACCACTATGCCGGTCTACGAAGTTAAAATCACCATTCTTGAAGCGTTGAAACCACTCACAACATGTTCCTTCACTAATAACGTCCTTACCATATGTACTTGAGAGCAAATGATAGGACTCGGCCACTGTTTTCTTTATATTGAAACAAACAGTAACACCTCCCACAAATGAAGAGAATTGGGCTCGTAAACTGACGTTTTCAATCAAGAACAACTTTACGTTGCACACACAAATCAACTAATGTTTGAATGAGGTTATTTTGACCGAGGTTTAAGCTAACTGCCTGACGTCTGCGATCTGTTTCTTTCGACCGCTACTTACCTTACTTGCCACCTATCGGCAAATGGCAGAAGCAAAGTTGTACACCTTGTAGAAATGTGATGTTAAATCTTCTATAAAATAAAATTCAATATGATTTCCATAACAACATAAAACACTCAGAAAAAAGTGCTAAAGTGATGTGAATATTTCGCTAGTTTCAGTGAACTTCATGGCCAATTTGTAGAGTGAAAATTATTTAATAGGAATGTATTACCTGGTTGGAAACGGATCTTTGTAATCTAGTTTTCATAACTAGTAGTTTATCCTATCCCCTCTACAAGCAGTCAGCAATGCAAATGAGAAAAGCAAGTATGCTATAAGGCCAAAGTATCCATTCACACTGTTGTAAACATTTTATTGATGGCTAATACAACATCCTTGTGTTGATGTACAGGACAGAATAATTCTCTAATGTGAAATCAACATTCCTCAGAGCTGCACATTTAGACAAGTTACATGGGAATAAATGAATTGCCAATGCAAACAGTTGTACTAACCTGGTAGGCCTTCAGCGCCACATGCATACGGCGAGACCAGAGTGAAATTTTCTTCTTGTCGCATACCATGTTGGCGTAGCAGCTTTCCATCTGGGTTTGCACAAAGTGGAATGTTTGAACTGACATTGTCTCACTGCACAAACAGAAAAAAATGTGGTTTAGTAATGGTTTCATATAAAATGTTTCAAAACTCTGTGAATCAGCAACTGAGTTGCTGATGTAAGAAAGCATGTAAATCACACATACTTTAATTTACTGCAAAGTGAAAATTCTTCCTGGAAACACTTCCAAGACTACATTTAAGCCATTTCTCTGTGATATCCTTTCTCTCAGGAGTGCTAGTCCCACAACTTCCGCAGGAGAACTTCTGTGAAGTCCGGAAGGTAGCAGATGAGGTACTGGTGGAAATAAAGATGTGGGAGTGGGCTGAGTCGTGCTCAGGTGGCTCAGCCAGTACAGCATTTTTGTACAAAAAGCAATGTCCCGGGTACAAGTCCCGATCCCGTATACAAATTAAATCTGCTAGGAAATTTGTAACCTATATTTAATGCAAAATTTAAACATCTACAGCATGTAATGTGCATTTCAGATATTCCGTTCCACAATGAGCATGGATCTGCAGTTCTACTGCTGGGTTTTCAGAAAACATCTCTAAGAGTTCAGATACTTGTGCAATTTGTAGCGTCCTGCTGAGCAAACTGAAAGTACACATGATACTAGAGTGTGAGACGTATAGCTAAAAACAACTGTATCCAAAAAATATATAAAAAATAAATAACTAAATAATGTTATATAAACACAACTCCTCTTTAACATATTCATAAATATTTTTTGTTTCTCCTACAAAATATAGCTTTTGTGACTTACACCCTTTTCTGTATCAACACCTGAATTGTCAATAAACAGCTTGAAACAAAGTTTCATTCTATTCCTTGTTGCAGGTTGTTCTATATTTCAGCACTTAGCCACAACTCCCCTTCTTCACATAAATAATATTATAAGCAAGATCATCACATATGGAAGTCCGCTATGTAGCTAATATAAAAATATATCTACAACAAATGATCAATTAATTGACAATATGCCTAACATGGAAAGAGAAATCTACTAGCCCAGTAGTAGCAGAAACACAGAACGATCTTGTGATGGGCTCATAAACATCATAAAAAGCTCTGTTTGGTCTCCTATTCCACTTACACATTTCTCTCATTATACTGATCTTCAGATAGGATTGGTAGCACACTTTCACTCAGTACTGTTCTATGACACAATCAGCTAAAATTTTTCAGAATATAGAATATACGGACTCAGGGATGTACCGGGTGGTTATAATAAAATTGACGGTGTTCCGAGTGCTGCAGTTTGGACTGTATACATCGCACAAAGCTGAAATGACATAGGTATGTTCGTTAATTGGTGCACTCGAAGAGTATGCTTAAATAATAATAATAATAATAGCCCTAGTTTCTGGCACCAGGTGAAAATATGGGTTGTAAGCAGTCAGAATGGGGTGTGGGTGCAGGAAAAGAGGAGGAATGATCAAGCAAGTGATCAGGGTGCCTCTGTGACATTTATAAGGATATGGTCACAAGTTATAACATGTGTTCAATATGGTCCTCCAACTCAGCAACATGCTGCATCCGTAACACGGTATGGGTGACAGTTGCTCGCAGCATACCAGGTTAATCGGAGTGATATGTCATCAAATGCTATCCTTCCTATCAAGAAGAGTCAGGCTCCATCCCTGATAAAGACACAATCCTTCAGATTTCAGATATCACCACAATCAGAAGTCACATGCATTTAGGATGGGGGATCTGGAGGGCCACATATCCTGAAATTGCTTAGAGATAATGTGGTCATTACAAAAGGTTTCTTGAAGTGAATTTTTCACCTGGCAAGTAATATGCAGTGTTGCCCCATCTTGCACACAATAGTGGTGTGGACTAGAGTGCTGCAACGCTCCGTGTTTGACCGGTCACGGCTCGCCTGTTGAAAGGGGGACCGAGCCGCTCGTGTCCGGCCCCATACGGCTCGGCTCGCTCACGTACTCGCCCCATGTCTGTTGTCCGGATTCCAGACACGCGGATAACTGAGCATGACCGGTCACCGCTGACGTCTCACCTCGCCTCGCCCTGGCTCGCTGCACTGTGCTGCCAACGCCTCCCTCTCTCTCTCTCTCTCTCTCTCTCTCTCTCTCTCTCTCTCTATTTCTGTCTCTCTCTCTCGCTTTCTTTTAATACAAAAGTAATGTTTCCAAGAACGGGTACGTTACACAGCTAAATTCATAGAGCACTTTCTTTTATAATATTTACTCCCGTCTTCCTAAGGTCCGGGAATTTTGTTGTAAATAAAACATTGATCAGAAGAGACCAATCTGTGTTAATGTAATGAGATGTAAGCGTAAAATAGTATACCTGATTATGCGAATCAGTCCACATATCAACTGTCGCAGCACATGTTTTATTAATAACTTCCGCAATAACAGAAGGCATTACACTGTTTCGTATTGCATCAGCTTGTTCTTTGACATGTGTGCTTATAGTAGAGGGATGTGGCATGACATCTGCCACGTTAACTTTTCCATAATGCGCACCTAGATGTATTAATTCTTGGCCTAGTTCTCTGAAACCTTCACCGCAAACAGCATTAAAAGGTCTCATATCTTTAGCACACATTACAACACACTTTGCTGTAATACTATTTTTTATTACTGCCGGTATTCCTGAAGGAGCTGTATCTTTGTGAGGTTTCTTGCAACTGTGTTTCTTTAAAAGAGTGGTTCCCGACTGGAAACACAATAATGTGGAGCAGTTTATGCACGATACGTATCCAGTAGACGCACTGTTTTCGTCTACAACCACCAAAAATATGCTCCGTACTTGGCTTTTTAGACCTTCCCGTCTCTTCAATGTGTAAACATTGATTTCAGTCTTACGTCTTACTGCACTGGTTTCCTCGCACTGCATGATTGCAGAGAGAGAGAGAGAGAGAGACACCACAAATGAGAAGCCCGTACTGGCTGCAGTCTCACACGGATAATGCCACGTGTAATGTGTTTGAAGTTGCGTGCTACGTATTCGGTCACGGCTTCTGTGCTCGGTCACTAGAACTAGTGCGGACAGCCTATCCAGTTAGGGTGTGCTCGCCCCATCTCGTATTTTATGCTCGCTTACTCGGTCATGCAGGACTCTAGTGTGGACACAGTTCTACTGTTGCAAAGCTGGAATTAGATATAGCACAAGGAGGTAACATGAAGATGTCACTGTACATTGAACAGACCCATAGAGTGCCATCTCCTCAAACAAAAGAGGATTGAGAATACAAGAGGTTGTGAAACCACACCACACCCCCACATAAGCTCCGTGCAGTAGATGTTCCTGTAAAAAATGTGGCAGAGTAGAATTCCATACACGACAGTGTAGAAGAAAATGTGCCTTTTATGTCCAGAAAATATTCCCTGACCGTGTCAATCATTTCCATATGTGCCAAAAAGGAAGGGCAAAGTCCAATGTTGTAGGCTATCTTGGGGCTTCATTTGGTGCACATTCTGAACCTTGTGGGATATCAGTGTAAAAGAGCCGGAAAATCTGAGCTGTTGACCAGGGATGAGAGCATTTCTGTGACACAGTTCAAGCATTGGCAGCAGTGAGTTGTGTGCTGCTCAGTTGGCTATAACAACAACTTCAACAACAATTGCCACGGGAATCGACCACCTTCCTCTCCCTGTTGTACCAACTAATTCACCTGTATCTTCAAAATTCTCCATCATATTCTTCAGCCCTTTTACTGAAGTGTGGCCACGTCGCAGTGTCCCTGCTGTCGACATTCCTGCAATGTAGCGCTGCTATTGCTGCCGTACTGCTTAAAGAAGTTTACCGGCAGTACACTGTCTGCCACCTCAATAGCCATTGCATTTTGTACGAAAGACTTTGACCTTCTTAACCCTTTACACCAGCAGACACTTCACAAGAGAAATGGACACGCGTCACCAAGCAACAAATGTATACTGACGTCAAAACAAGTAACATTTAACATTCTGACTGCTTACAGTACCATGTTTACACCTGGTGGCAGAAAGTGGATCTATATTCAACGAGCGCACAAATTAATAAACATACTAACTATGCTTCAGAGTCCTGTGATGCACACAGCTGACACTGCAGCACTCGGAACACTGTCCACTCAATTGTAAGTACCCGGTACATTCCACAAAACTCTAAATGTTTCTGTTAAATAGACCTAGATTTTCGTCCGCATATACAGGGTGTCCCAGCTATCTTGTCCACCCAAAATATCTCCGGAACAATAACAGCTATTGGAAAACGACTTTCACCGGTATCAATGTAGGGCTGGGGCCCATGAATGTACATATTTGGAAACATTCTAAAACGAAAGCGTATGTGTTTTTTAACACAAACTTATGTTTTTTTAAATGGACCTCCTATATTTTTTCTTCAGCAATGCATAGCATGACAAAGCACATACACAATGGCGTTGATTGCATCGCAATATTCCCATTACATCCCGAGATACTAAGACGCGAAGTTGACGCTTGAAACACCCGACATGCGCTGCTAGCGCACGTCCTGAGGCTCAGGCATGAACCCCATGCTGCCCGTAATCGCGATGTGACTGACATGCGTAATCACACTTCCATACTTATCAAGAGGTCCGAAACGAATAATACGGTCTGCTGCCATCAACTCTCATAAGCACATAATGGTTTCCCTCTTGCACGTTTTATGTATCTACGTACACAATATGAACCTTACACCGCTGGATTATTTTCTTTGGGGAGCAGTGAAGGATGCTGTTTACCAACATGAACCAACAACACCAGAGGTCATGAAGCAACACATTATTGATGCTTGTACCGCCATCAAAGAGGAAACAGTAGCACGAAGTAGGGCATCCTTCATCCGCAGAGTGACCCTATGTATGCAAGCCAATGGGCATCACTTTGAGCATGAGATGTGAATGCTATGTTTAGTATGTAGTGCTGGTATCACGGTGGAAATTTCTACAAAGGGCCATTTTACCCAGTGATGTTAAGAAACATTTGTTTGCAACAATTTGTCATACAATGCATTAGATAAACATAACATTGATAATTATGTGATAATAAAAGTAATTGGTTAAACATGTTTACATTCATCTTCTATGTCCTACCTGAACTTCCCAACTCAAAACATTTTTACCTAAACTACGGTAAAACTTTTAGTCCACTTGCTCGTTTCACTAAATCCATCAACATGAATTTTACTATTACGAGTGAATGATTAACTGTCACTTGCGCTAGATCTACAGTAAAGTAAAGTTTTAATGTTGAACGGCATTACCTTTGTAGTAACGGATTAACGATAAGCGAAGTTAACTTTGTGAATAACGTTGCGGTACACAGATGTATTACAGAACCGCATCACCCCTAGCCTATGGGATAAATACCTGCTGGAATGTACGACGTTAATGCAGGATGGCAGCAGACCGTATTATTCGTTTCGGACCTCTTGATAAGTATGGAAGTGTGATTACGCATGTCAATCACATTGCGATTACGGGCAGCATGGGGTTCACGCCTGAGCCTCAGGACGTGCGCTAGCAGCGCATGTCGGGTGTTTCAAGCAATAACTTCACGTCTCAATATCTCGGGATGTAATGGGAATACTGCGATGCAATCAACGCCATTGTGTATGTGCTTTGTCATGCTATGCATTGCTGAAGAAAAAATATAGGAGGTCCATTTAAAAAAACGTAAGTTTGTGTTAAAAAACACATATGATTTCGTTTTAGAATGTTTCCAAATATGTACATTCATGGGCCCCAGCCCTACATTGATACTGGTGAAAGTCGTTTTCCAATAGCTGTTATTGTTCCAGAGATATTTTGGGTGGACAAGATAGCTGGGACACCCTGTAGACAGCTGATAACATGCCGTATCAATTTTTGGAGGAATTGGTTGTACACAGAAGATGAGTAGTACAAGGATAGCAGCAGTGGCTTTTTATGGAGTTGCTATTTTGTTCTGATATATATAGAAGTAACTATCACAACAACTGTCTGTGTAAGTGGATAACACCACCAACACACAAAAAAACACATTGCTTGTCAAAAGTGAGGTACAGCTGTTTTACACTTGTTCTATGAATTTTACAGTACACAGGTGTACAAGATATATGACAAGTACAAGAAAAATTGTAAAAAAACTTCCGGGAGAATTTAAATAATTTAGGATTCAAAGCGATAACTCACTGAGTTGTCAACAGGCACAAAAAAAATAATGGAAACTCTGCCTTTAATGCTTTTTCTATTAGATGATTGTCTCCTTTACTCCACTTTTAACAGCTCGAATAGTTAAGCTTTGAAAATAACAGAAACTACAAACACAGTTGACCACTGTGTCATAATATTTTTAGAACATAGTTACTTAATTGCTCATGAGACTTAAAAGGCTGTATGGCCATGGTCGAAGAAACTTTTGGTTCCCAACGATTTGTCCAGAGTTGTGCTGGATGAAACATACATCCTGGAAAATTCATCAGCAACTATGACATCTGGTTGTGAATGCCTATATAGTATGATAGTTGTCTTAAGAGTTAAATTGCATGGCGGAGAGGATGAGCTCATATATTTAATACAAATTTGCCTCCAGGTACTCATCAACAGAATGAAAAAGTGTGTTTCATTACCATCTCCTTTAGGTTCTCCCAAGAACAATGGTTTTATTTCTAATCGAATGGGGTAGTTTTCTGATAAGTCCTTCATAATTTCTGCTCAACCTATGGTTCACAGATAAGTTTTTGCCTTAGCTTGTTTATCATGGTTCTGCATTTCTCCTTTTGTTCCCCCATACACAACATAAGGCTAATTCTGGAGTGTAAAGATGAAGTTAGTTTTGAAATGTCTTGTCAGGATGGTGGGCTTGTGGTATTTTCCTTTTGATCTTCAACAGGTGTACATTTTAAAAAGATGTCTATTTCATACAGCATTCAGGATCATTCTTTTGTAAGCCAGATTACAGGACAGCCGTCAATTTTTGGAAGTTACTTATACTGTTCTCACTACAACACCTGCTATACTATTGTAAACAATGAGCTTTTGATGCAGCTTTTACTTATGCAACTGGCTAGTTTTCTTTATTACCATCATCCTGCGAGCTTATGGGTGCAGGCTTGCTCATGGTGATGTTTTTAAACTATGTAATGCCACTGTCTTGGTATTACGTGTCATTGAATGATTAGAGCTAATGATGCTTTCCAGTGCATATTCACCACTTTTTTACATTCCAAATGATCTGAAGATGGTTCCACATAGCAACTGAAACTAGTTATCGTACTTTAATTGTAACAGGAAAATTGTGGTGTATGCATTATAAGATTTTTATTTACAAAAAAAAATTCATTTGATAAATTAATAGTAATACACACTCAAAATGGCAGAAATTTAGTTAAAAAATAAAAAGACAGAAAAGAAAAAACAATAAAAGCAATTGGGAGATTTATGTAAGATCATTAATAACAAGCAGTACAACAAGAGGACTGGAACTGACACTTGTGGAACTCCACAGCTTATCATGGCTACATCAGAGTTTGTTCAGATTCTGTGCTTGTGCTTTTAACATTTGCTTTCAGATGCTAAGAAAGACTGGGATTTGCTATACCACTGAGACCATGATTTGCTTCACCATTAAGACCATATGTTTCTAGCTTCTGAATCCACAGTGAGTGATTAATGAGATTCGAAGCCTTGTGTATGTCAGAGTAAGCTCCAAAGGAAAATTACTTTTGATTGAAGAAATTCAAACTGGCGCCTGGTGAATGATACAACTTCATCGAGAAATACTTTTATTCAATTGTTTATGACCTTCTCAATTATCTTAGAGGGGAGTATGCAAATACGATGATAATTTTTTATCCTTTCTTGGACACTTCCCTTCATTGTCCTAACCAATTGTCTTGGCTACAGTTATATTCACTTCACAATATTTTGTGTATTTAGTTCACCGTGTTTAGCTGACATGGCCAATTTAAATGTCAAGTGTCTGTAGAGCAATTCTTGTTTGCTTAAATGCATTAATTTACATGTTGTCGGTTTTTTTAAAAAAAATAGCTTCTCATTTGCACATTACTTCATTTTTTTCCGGCATAGAACAATACATGCAAATTGGTCGATCACTCAAACGAGACCACCGTTCACGATGTAAATGGCGCAAGCATCTGTGCTGTGGCAGGGGAATGTATTGCCTCCAGCAGACCGCGAAATGCCATTTATCATATGCTGGCGCACTTGTTCTGCCGGTTAGCTGCAATTTGTTTAGGCAATTCAAAAGGCTCAATTTAGCATTTAAATCTCTGCCATTACATCCATACAAATGAAAACAATCTCGTTTTCAAAACAATGTTGATGCCGAAGCTTAATTTTTGTTAACTGACAGTCTGCTTTAGCTGGCCAAAGAGAGCTATGGGGGCACACATGTCACTGTGAAATTAAAAAAAAAAAATGAAGTTTGCATCTAGGCTGGGAGAATGGTGTTCATTATACACATATTCTACAATGTATCGCCACAAAGCGTAGATTACAGTGATGAATGCATGATGACTTGTAATTTAGTGGAGGGCTTGGTTTTCAACTTCTGAAAAATACATTTCAGAAATTCCTAACTAATTATTTCCACAGTGTCTCTGTAATACTAACATAAGGACTAGTACTGCATGCTTTCAGATTTTTTAATGAAAAGGAAGGAATGAAGCTGTTTCTATGGACACTGCTAGAACATAAATAGTCAGCCTTATTGATGCGGAATTCCTGTACACAAACTATAAGACAGCTTTCAACTTCTAGTTTATTATTCTTAAGAAATTACTTGCTTCCAACCCAAACTACAAAATATCCTATCCATCTCTAGGCCATTCCAACTCCCAACCACTTCTTGTAGGGATCATCTCTCTGTGGAAGATCCAGGAGCAACATCTGCCCAATCCAGCCACCCAGCAGTTAATATTCCTGTCCTGTCACAGGCTCATCCTAACCTAAATGAGGTCAAGCTATCTGTGAAAGTAACCGTGTCATAAACCAACTCTGCTGCCATCACGGCACAGCTTTTTATGTTGGTATGAGAACCAGCCAGCTGACCACTGGAACTGTGAGCAAGAACATCATTGACCACCCCACGACTTGGGCCATTTGAATTCTTTCCTCCAGCAATGTGCGTGTGAGTTGCGTTTTGTGTGTGTATGTGTGTGTGTGTGTGTTATATCTAATTTTGACAAAGGCCTTGTTGGTTGAAAGATAATTGCGTAGCAGTCTTTTTGTTGTCCCTTTCTACAACTCGGCATCTCCACTATATGGTGAGGTGCAACTATCCTTTTCACTATACCATTACCTGAAAAGTAAATGTGTTCCGCAATTTGGGCAGCAAAATAACTGGCAATCATCAAAGTAGGGATTAAATAAAATGTAGACTGCCTATAGCATGAAAGGCATTTCCAAAACCTGAAATTTTTTAACATCTAATATAAATTAAAATGTTAGGAAGTGTCTTCTGAAGGCATTTGTCTGCAAAGTAACCTTGTAAAGAAGTGAAACATGGATAGCAGACAGGTTAGAGAAATGTGGTGGTGTAGAAGAAGCAGAAGGCTAGATGCATAAATCAGATAACTAATGAGCAGGCACTGAATCGAATTGGGGAAAAAAATGTGGCCAAACTTGGCCAAATGAAGAGTTTGATAAGACATATTCTGTAGATAAAACAGTAATCAATTTTATAATGAAAAGAACAGCGGGTGAGGAAGAAATTGTTGGGAGAGACCAATGATGGAATACAGTAAATAGGATCAAATAGGTTGCAGTAGGCACACACAGGTGAAATAGGATGGAGGGCTCCATCAAAACAGTCTCCATTTGTTACTCATATAACAATTAAATGTTTCTCATTTGATTTCTTGCCTCAGAGAATCATAAATACGCATTCCAGGAGTAAATCCAACAGAATCAGAGAGAGGACTCACCTGACAAGCTTCACTTGGAACTTGTAGTTCCTGTTAAACTCCATGAAAAATTTCATCGCCCACAGATAATAGGACTCGTCATTTGCTTGAGTTTTAGCTCGCACCAGGTTGCTCTGTATAAGCAAAATGATAAAATGGTGAATTAGCAAAGAAGAGAATATAGTTATGTGGCACCAGTCTTCTTCATACCAACTACTTTCTACTCACTTTGACATGATACATCAGAGTGTTGTATGCTCCGATCAGAAATTCAGAACAGAATTCTTTCAGGAAGAGGCGAACACTGTATGCAGATCTCCGTTCAACAACTTCACTCTTCAGTGGTTGGCGATTCTTTGGTGTCTTTACCTTGTGCTGCAAAATTTGAAGACACATTAATCAAACTCCATGTCTATCCCTCAATCCATAAATGTAACACAAATAATTTCTCGTATTTCCTCTCAGATTAATGAACTCTGTTTCCATTCTGTCATAAGTGTCCCACTAATGCACAGATTATTTAAGTGTGTTATATCACATTTTGTGTCTACAAAAAGAAGGACAGCAGAAATGGTCATAGGTTTGTTTGACACCACAGAAATGCTGAAGAACCTGAACTGGAAAATTCTTGAAGACAGATGTAAACTAACCTGTAAAAGCCTATTTACATACTTTTAATCACCAGTATTAAGTGACGAATCTAGTAATATACAAGTGTCGACATATTTGCTCCTGTAAGGGTTGCAAAGACAAGATTAGGTTATTTCAGCATGCATTCAAGCAGTCATTCTTCCCACACTACATACACGAATAGAAACTGAAGAATCCCCATTACGTAATGCAATGGGAAGTACCCTCTTCTATGCAGTTCCCAATGGTTTGTAACGTATACCTATAAATATGGAATAAATAAGCAATGAACCAATATGTTGTTTACCATAATCAGCAAAAAGAACAATGTTTTTCAGAGACTGCATAAATGTCATGATTACTCAAAAAAAAATGGGAAAACAGAAAGAAGACACACATTTTTTTAAAAATATATTGAAGAAAGAGAAACGAGGTTGCTCATATACCTAAGGTACTTTTCACACACACACACACACACACACACACACACACACACACACACACACACACACAAATATATTATTGTTAATTGTTCCACTTGTGGAATTTCCATTGTTGTCATTATGTCCGTAATGAAATGTATTTGCAAAGCGTGAATTCATTGTTACAACAGCTGTACGGTTTACTACAGACACATGGAAATTTATGCTGGACTAATCTCGAATCCAGATTTCCAATTTGTCATGTGAAGTCACCTTAAACATTCTGGCTATCTGCGCACGCGTTCTGGACCAATCCAAACTTCCATATGTCACAGTGTCTATGTCCCATAGTGCTTGCACACTGTTCATCTAAGTCCCACATATGGAGACACTTCTCTGACTGTATTTCATGGGAATCACACAAATGGTGTGCGAGCACTATTATATGTCAACACGTTGATGTATGGAAGTGTGGTTTGGGCTGGGAAGTGTGCATGGATAGCCAAAGTGGTTAAGGTGACCACTCGCGATAAGTGAGAAATCTACGTTTGAGCCCTGGTCCGGTACAAATCTTTATGTGTAGACGATAAACCATATAGCTGTTGTAATATTGTATTCACAATTTGTAAATACATTTCATAACTTAATATGGCTGCATATCATCAGCGGTGACTGTTGCAATGAGCTATACAGACACACTTGAATACAGGCACTACACTCACTGAATTATGTCTGTCATTGCATATTATATATACACAGCAGTCAAATGAAAAGGAGATAGATGGAAAACAAGTAAGCTGACTGTTCATTAATCACCATAACAGTTAATACATTTATCCCACTGGGAGACAAGACTATCAATGCCATGGGCAGGCCCTTATGTTGCCAAGGTTGTTTCAAACATGCTGCATAGGTTTCACTGGAAGCCCTTACTCATCCTCCATGCAGTCCTGATTTCTCCCCATGCAATTTACATGTTTTTGGAGCCCTGAAGAAAGACAATTTTGGCCATTTATTTGATTCAGACAAGGTGGTATATGTCTGGGTACAGTCACAGTTCTGTAGCCAACTGTAAACATGTTTCCACAAAGGTACTGACTATCTTGTCTCACAGTAGGATAAATGTATTAATAGTTATGGTGACTGCTTTTGACATAATGAACAGTTAACTTACTTGTCTTCCATAGCATCAATTTCATTTGACTGCTCCTTATATTTCCTCATAATTTTCTCAGGTTGTCAGTTTACTTTTTAAAACCAAAAAGTGCCTCTGACAATTGTTTTTGAATATGGCACAAAACAACAACAAACTGAGTAAGTACAGCTACATGAATTAATGAAATATTACCTTTTCATGGTCAAATGTTAAGTCATCAAGTTTGTTTAACGGCTTATGGTAGATCAAATTGCGGTCACTTATAGACTTAAAGTCCTTTAGTACAAATGTTCCACCAAATCTTGAATGCCTGTAGACAAAACAGACACTTTCTTAAAAAAATTAATGGAGTGGGAGTGTATGTATGCGTTAAGAAGAAATGAGAATAACAAATTGAACAAAGATTAAATTAAAATTTCCATAAGATTATAATGATTTTAATTTATACTACTAACGTTAGATACTTCTAAATGAATCGCATATATTACACTTCACTATGATACTTTACTATTTTAATTGTAAAAATTATTTGAAACTGTTATCCTCATCTCAGATTTTCATAATGAACTTCACAAGAAATTATCAGTATTTAAGAATATTAAGAACAATGCGCAATCATTAATTCCAAGCAGGCATATTTATTCTTAAAATATAACATCAGAAACATCTAAAATTCTAGAAAGAATGATTATTTGTAAAGCCATTACACCAGGAGGAAAAAAGTACATCATAGAACTGAAATGGGTCAGTCCAAAATCCAGCAGAGCAATGAATCAGTGTGCTCTGAAAGATGAGGGCCGTCTTGAGCATTTTGTCCCAGTATTTTGCCACTCTTAGTACACTGAATTTGGACATTTCTGTGCTTTATGTTTTACACACACACACACACACACACACACACACACACACACACACAGGCAGAGAGAGAGAGAGAGAGAGAGAGAGAGAGAGAGAGAGAGAGTGAACCACATGTGCGAGTCACTCACCCTGACAAGTCCACACACAGAATCCTGTGCAATACAGCATTAGTACGCAAAAAATAGTGTACAGCTCTAGAAAGTATCATTTGCTTTGAACATAGTATTAGAAACTACAGGGCTATTACAAATGATTGAAGCGAATCTTAAGTTCACTGTAGCTCCATTCATTGACACATGGTCACGACACACTACAGATACGTAGAAAAACTCATAAAGTTTTGCTCGGCTGAAGCCGCACTTCAGGTTTCTGCCGCCAGAGCGCTCGAGAGCGCAGTGAGACAAAATGGCGACAGGAGCCGAGAAAGCGTATGTCGTTCTTGAAATGCACTCACATCAGTCAGTCATAACAGTGCAACAACACTTCGGGACGAAGTTCAACAAAGATCCACCAACCGCTAACTCCATTCGGTGATGGTATGCGCAGTTTAAAGCTTCTGGATGCATCTGTAAGGGGAAATCAACAGGTCGGCCTGCAGTGAGCGAAGAAATGGTTGAACGCGTGCGGGCAAGTTTCACGCGTAGCCCGCGGAAGTCGACGAATAAAGCAAGCAGGGAGCTAAACGTACCACAGCCGACAGTTTGGAAAATCTTACGGAAAAGGCTAAAGCAGAAGCCTTGCCGTTTACAATTGCTACAAGCCCTGACACCCGATGACAAAGCCAAACGCTTTGAATTTTTGGCACGGTTTCAACAGCTCACGGAAGAGGATGCGTTTAGTGCGAAACTTCTTTTCAGTGATGAAGCAACATTTTTTCTTAATGGGGAAGTGAACAGACACAATGTGCGAATCTGGGCGGTAGAGAATCCTCACGCATTCGTGCAGCAAATTCGCAATTCACCAAAAGTTAACGTGTTTTGTGCAATCTCACGGTTTAAAGTTTACGGCCCCTTTTTCTTCTGCGAAAAAAACATTACAGGACACGTGTATCTGGACATGCTGGAAAATTGGCTCTTGCCACAACTGGAGACCGACAGCACCGACTTCGTCTTTCAACAGGATGGTGCTCCACCGCACTTCCATCACGATGTTCGGCATTTCTTGAACAGGAGATTAGAAAACCGACGGATAGTTCGTGGTGGAGATCACAATCAGCAATTCATGTCACGGCCTCTACGCTCTCCCGGCTTAACCCCATGTGATTTCTTTCTGTGGGGTTATGTGAAAGATTCAGTGTTTAAACCTCCTCTACCAAGAAACGTGCCAGAACTGCGAGCTCGCACCAACGATGCTTTCGAACTCATTGATGGGGAGATGCTGCACCGAGTGTGGGAGGAACTTGATTATTGGCTTGATGTCTGCCGAATCACTAAAGGGGCACATATCGAACATTTGTGAATCCCTAAAATAACTTTTTGAGTTTTTGTATGTGTGTGCAAAGCATTGTGAAAATATCTCAAATAATACAGTTATTGTAGAGCTGTGAAATCGCTTCAATCATTTGTAATAACCCTGTACAAAATATGTAAGACATGGAATTCTAGCTCAGCTTGTGAGGGTCAGGGACTGGAGTAGGTATACACTACTTGATTGGAAGTATCTGCCCCCCCCCCCCTGTGTAATGTAGAACTGATCACTAGATGTCACGAGACGTACATCTGCCAGGAGAGATGAGTGACTTCACAGGTGGACATGCCACTGGATGTCACCCACATAACAAATTCATCATCAGGGATATTTCAACCCCTCTAAAGCTGTCCAAATTGACTGGTGCTGAAAGGACTGTGAAGGGGAAGCATGAACAAACATTCCTAATCCCAGACCAGATAGACCTCACATACTGATGGACAAAGATCTTCGAGCACTGCAGTGGACAGTCGGGGGAGGGGAGGGGGGGGGGGGGGGGGTTAAGACAGCTTAGCTACTGTGCGTAGGTACAAAGGTTGAGCAGCTCCCTGGAGTCAATGCTATATGGTACTTGAAGTGAAGTAAAGAACAACGCCAATGGCTAGGGATGATTGGAAACAAGTGATGAATTATGTGGGAATGCTAAAGTAGTGTTTTGGTTTGGTGATTGTCTCAGGAACATTAACGGCCATCACGGGTAGTGACAATAACGAAGTATTAAGGTGGTGTTATGGTATAGGAATGTTTTACAAATTAAGGCACGGTCTCCTTACTGCACTTAAGAAAACTCTAAATCCGGAAGGATACGAACGCACTTTAACACGTTGTGTACTGTATAGAGTGTAGGAACAGTCTGAAGATGACGATTGTCGATACTACAGTGACAATGCACAGTCATACAACAGCACCTATGAGGCAATTGTTTGTGGAGAATAACATTCCTGAAATGAAATGACCTGCCCGGTGTCCCGTTCTGAACCCAATGGACCACCTACGGGACAAGTCAGAATATTGACTTCACACTAGGCCCCACCGCCCGAAATTGCTGTCGTGTCTGGTTATGGGTCTTGAGGAAGAAGGGCTACCACTCCTCCATATACTTCTGGGTACCTCATGGTCTTCCCAGCAGTAAGATGTCATACAGATGAAGCACATATTAATGTCCACTAATAGGTGTCAACATACTTTTGATCAGATAGTGCATGCTGAAGACTACAAATCTGAAAAACGCACATTTTCAGCTCTGATCATCTGTATAACATTTCTTCCTGTTTTAATTAACTCAATTCACTCATCAATAATTAGTGTATAAGAAAAAATCAAATTATATCATGATTCTTGGCAATCAAATTAAAGGTTCCTTACACCTCAATAATTGAAGGAGTGTCTCAGTTCACAGGTAAGACAGCATGGGAACACCAACTCCAATAGAATGCTGTGTTCAAACCAGTCTTCAAGTTGTTGATTACATTACTTTATTATGAATATAATGGATATAATGAGGGAAACATTCCACATAGAAAAAGTATATCTAAAAAGAAAGATGATGAGACTTACCAAACAAAAAGCGCTGGCAGGTCGATAGACACACAAACAAACACAAACATACACACAAAATTCAAGCTTTCGCAACAAACGGTTGCTTCGTCAGGAAAGAGGGAAGGAGAGGGAAAGACGAAAGGATGTGGGTTTTAAGGGAGAGGGTACAAATGTCTGCTTGTGTCTGTGTATATGCGGATGGATATGTGTGTGTGTGTGCGAGTGTATACCTGTCCTTTTTTCCCCCTAAGGTAAGTCTTTCCGCTCCCAGGATTGGAATGACTCCTTACCCTCTCCCTTAAAACCCATATCCTTTCGTCTTTCCCTCTCCTTCCCTCTTTCGTGACGAAGCAAGTCTCATCATCTTTCTTTTCAGATACATTACTTTATTAGTTTGATCTCAGTCGATAATTGAAAGAGTAAAGGTAGCGGCAATAGTTCATGTGTCAAATCGTCGACAGGCAGATAAGCAAGACAGAGTAAGCTGACACACATGTTTTCTGGGCATGTACCATGCTTTTGTGTCAACTGACTAGCCAAAGGAGTCTTCACAATTATATAAGACAAAGAAAGTTGCTGGCTTCTGGACAAGTCTTTCTTCACAGCATACAGCTATAGAACATACAGCTACACACATACGCACACTATGTGAGTCTCATACAAGGATTCGTCTGAAAATTAGTAATGGTCTTAGTCTTGTTTAGGTGCCTATCAAAACTCAACTATATGTTGAGCTTTTACCTCTACTCTTTCTACTATATTCCACCACGGACTTCCTTACCATATTTAGCTTAATTTAGGGAATCAGGTAGTACGCTGGAGAAATTTTACCAGCATTCACTGAAACTGACATAAAGAAAAACAGAGAGATTAGAAATAATTTTGCAGGTGTTCCTGGATTCAATCACAGCAAGAAATTTTTCACTTGCCGGAAATCTAGCCCTCACCAAAAGCACGAGCATGACTTTCTACAGCCATACTTTGCATTTTTCTACTGCAAAATATTGTTAAAATGAATAAATGTTTTATTGATGAACACTACTAGTCAAAACAGTGACTGATGACAGTTATTCCATAAGTTTTTAATAATTGTCACAACTAATCAAGAAAAATATTCTCATATTACCCTGAAAGAAAAAACATTTCAAATGCTTTGAATTATCAGTTCTCCTCGATCTCTATGTCTCTATACCCACTATGTGGAATGTTTACTGTTTCAAAGTAAGAAAAACGTGTTCAGTGTTGGGCCAATTTACTGAGTTGTGTGTCTGGACACAGCTGAAGCTACTGTGTGAAGATTTAACTGCCATTTCTCCTGGTTACAACTAGAGTGCTACCAAATATAATTTCTTCTGAAAATCAACTGCTAAATACTCATACATACAATGACTACCTTCAGGAGGAGAATTACAATCTTATTACACTGAACAGTGGTAAGTGTTACCAAAATAATATCTCAGTTCCACACAGGACGCACCTGGCTCCTCGGAAACGTCTTTCCAGCTCCTGCCGGCGGCGTATCTCCTCGTTACGCACTGCTAGAAGCCGCGCCTCGTCCCGTGTCTTCTCCTCGATGCTGCGTTCAGGTGCAGCGACTGCCAGCTCATCCGGCTTCTGTTCTCGCAGCATCAGGGAAACTATCTGTTTGCAGTGATCCAGATATTTATACATATCACTCTGTTACATACAGTTTATTTACACAGATTTTGACCCACAGACATGCAAGAATGGAAGTTCACACACAAAAAAAGCAATAAGATCATAAAACTTTGTTAAAAACATAAGTTTTAACTAGAGTCTTGCATGGTGCAAAAGTGTCTGTTGCCTAAAATAGGCCTAAGGTATAGAGAAAACGTATCATTTGCTTCAGTTACTGAATTTAATTTGTCACATTCTGCAGGACCATGTGAGCCAAAACTAGCTGGTCACAGAAGATCTACTACATAATTCAAAGAAAACTAATAAAAATTAAAAACTATTAAGATTTTAAAAATAAAAATATTTACAACACTAAACTTCTTTTTTCAGTTATTCAATCTACACCCATAATCTTCAGCATTCTGCTACACTGTCTGAACTGTTTAAGGTGAACAACAAATAGTTCAAACAGAAAGAGGATACAGATTTCACCATGTGTAATTTAACCAAAATAATCCCATTTGGTAGGAATACTTAAAAATGTGATGAAAACATCACACGAGACACTAAGCTGTTTTGTGTACAAATTGGTATGGAAAGAGGTTAGAGATGTCAAATGAGCCACTTTTTTATTTTCAATTTGGAGTGGACATTAGAAGCAATCTGTCGAAGTTCTGAAGAATTAACCACACCAGCGCTAACAGGAAGTATTTTATGTAAAATTATAAACTTTCTGTGGTCGAACCAGAGACTGCAATTTTTTTTAAAAAAATATTGAACCGATGTGTAGTAGCCTAACTGTGTCATTCAGCAGCGTATTTCATATGTTGTATTAACTTATTCTATTTATATTTACAACCAAATTAGCTGTTATTCTTACACTGATTATTAAAATTTTAAACAGTTTTTATAGAGACCTTTAACAGTAGCAGTCTTTTTAAAGATTGTTTACACTTTTTTTATACTGACAAAATGATGTTTCACATAAAAGAATGCAACCTATGGCTCATGAGTAGGGATGGTTTATTACGAAAACCCGTTAACATCCCTGCAACCCCACAGAATGAAGTAATTTAGTTAGCTAAGCAGAAAGTACTGGTGTACAAGTTAATGTTATCCCAGTGGGAGCACGTAAATGGAGTTAAGGGTCACCAACAGAAGCCAAGGAGAAAGTTCTGCATCCTACGGCTCCCCTATTCCAGCAGTAAACACGTGCCTCACAAAAGGGGGTTGCAGGGCTTCTGAATTGCTTTCTTCTGGCACGAGATGCACTGGGGGCTGTTACATTAAATCACTCGGTGACAACAATACTGCCAGATAGGGGGAGATACAATACAAAGACAGAGCTGAGGGGCAGCTGAGGAAAGGGGGAGATGCAGGAGATAGGCAACGCTCTGACTGCATTACATGGCTCCTCACCAGCTCATCCATACAGTAAAGCAAAATGTTCCTCTTCTTCATACTGATCACACTATGAAACACTTCAGACAGTCCTTTCCAAAACTGATAACAAAAATGCTGAAATTAAAAAGTTATCAACAAATTAAAATACCTGGAGGCTTTTTATTGCAATCAAAATATTTGTAGGAGGAAAAAATATGCCACCTATCATAAATAAGCTTGGTGCCCAGAAAGCAAAAAAAAAAAAAAAATTCTCGTGCATGGAATATTTTGAGAAATTCACTGGATCATCACTCATTTACACAATCTTAAGTGGCCTATCTATGTTTTTCTCTGCAAGAACCACAAACCTTGAGAGCAGTTGTTTACAGTTCACACCCTTTCATTATTTCTAAGCAATCCTTTAACCATTTTATTCTCTAATGTCATTTGTAACAAACACAACAAAACAAAAGTAGTTCTAATACAGCTAGTACTAACTTTGTAACAGGATGATGAAAGGACAATAACTGCTGAGACTGTTGCTGTAACATGTCTACCCAGCATCTCTACCTTCACCAAAATAATAGCACTCTAATTTATTTTATAAACTGATATAAATAAGTGGAAGATTCAGAATGTTTTCAAGCCCTCAAGAATTCACCATGTGTGTTTGTACATCTGCCCACACCAATGTTTAAATGCAAATTTTGTAGCTTCTATTATATCAAATCCCACATAAAAACTTAGTTTTCTAAGCTTTACAGGATGGTCTCTTACCAACTAATCATACTTCTCAGCACTTTAGAAGTAAGTTATTACTTCCAAGCATACTGATTCAATGATAAAATTAATGCCAATGAAACTGACTATACAGTTGATGACTACTGCTACTCAGAAATACAAATATACATGAGAGAATGCAATCACTCAAATTCCACCCATTGACAGATAGCTCATAAGCACATATAACAGATCAGAAAATCATACTATACTGAGATATTTTGCTCTTTTTATGGTGGAAGTAAACACACTCACAAAAGCACCTGAACATACCACCCACGCAATTTCACAATCTGTTAAGTGTATGTCAGAGCCATCTATCAACTATCTGTGGTCAGTGGCAGCTTTTCTTCATTCCCGAATGTTTTTCCGCTGAAGAATTTCCATCTCCAAAACAATAAAAAATAATCTATAATTAAACCAGTAAGAATTTAAAAAATATGAGGGAGAATTCAGTTGTCATCAAGCTCTCAGGTAGCTCGCCAATTAGAAAAAGGATAGCTAGTTCAGTTCATGTCATTCACGTATTTTACAGGAACACTCGAAAAGGGCAAGGAATCAAAAACATTATAGTTTCAATGTGCCAGTGGAATTTAGCAAACCTGTATTACACATATTTTAAACATAATTCGTAAGACTACAAAATACATGCAGCATCATACCTCAAGAATATGCATGTAGTATTGTTGTTCATTTTCAGAACTGGCCAGGTACAGGAAGATATCGACCATGCCGGAGACGTGCAGTGCCCAAAGTACCTGTCAAGCAGTGAAACAAATTTTGTGACTTTTCAGATTTCATACACATAATATTCTGCACGACATCAGACACTTCTGCAAATGTCCAGAGAAAATAAATGTTACAAATTTTGAAATGCAGCTCAAAATATTTTTTCTGAATACATTACTCTTCTTACAAAGTTTTTAAAGGAAAGGATTAATTTTAAAAAATGTTCATATTCTTTCATTCACGCATGAGCACTTTTGTTTATTTTTGTTGCAAAACAGTTTGAAACTCATTTTACTGAATACAGTCCAATGGGAAAGACATTAAACTCCTTAAATTGCTAAAGAAGTATTTGTTGTTTTATATTAGAGTGAGTAGCTTGTCAGACAGTAATAATAGCAGAGGTATTGCACAGGCTCATAGAAATTTTCATGCAGAAGTGCTTGGAGCAATGGAAGTGCTAATGTGCATGGATTCAAATGAACACATCTGGTAAGTACAAACATTAGCAACACTAATCTAATTGCCATTTTGCAGTACAATGATCTGGCACATATGGCGAAAGTTATGCCTGATTTGTTCAATCTGGGGGACTGGGAAGTGCTGCACCGCTCATCACTCCCCACACTTAAGCCCTTGTGACTTCAGCTCGATTCCTAAATTGAAGAAAACATTTTGTGGCATTCACTTCAGGACTGTTACATAGATTTGTCAGTCAACAGACCACTTCACTCAAACTATCAACACATTGGCACTGCTATGGGTATCCCACAACTACCACATCACTGGCAACGGGTTATACACAATGCTGGTGACTGCTCTTAAGGACAGGAAAACTTAGATACATGTCTCTATTTTGTAACAATACCAGAGAAGGAAAGTTGCTACTCACGATATAGCGGAGATGCTGAGTCGCGATAGGCACAACAAAAAGATTCACACAATTATAGCTTTCGGCCATTGAGGCCATTGTCAGCAGTAGACACACATACACACACGCCAGCTCTCTGAGACTGCACATGTGTGTGAAAGTTGTGTGCGTGCGTGCGTGTGCGTGTGTGTGCGTGTGTGTGTGTGTGTGTGTGTGTGTGTGTGTGTGTGTGTACTGCTGACAAAGGCCTCAATGGCCAAAAGCTATAACTGTGTGAATCTTTTTGTTGTGCCCATCGCAACTCAGCATCTCCGATATATGGTGAGTAGCAACTTTCCTTCTCTGGTATTGTTACATTCCATCCTGGATTTTCCATTGTTTGATTTGTCTCTATTTTGTAGAAGATGTAAATAAACAGTTGGCACTATTAATGTTGTAACCCTCATTTTATAGTATGAAGACAACAGTCACACATACAGGGCACACATACAGGGGCAGCTTTAAATTGCTCCACCTTTAGCACAAATAGTGACACAGTAGGGCTTCTTCCTGCTGATGAAAACACATTCTCTTATTTCTTAGGGTCTAAGAATGGCCAACAATGTTATAAAATCATTTCATTTCTTAAAAATTACAGACTGTCAAAGAGAAAAAGGTCAAGCATCCTGAAATGGAGGAAGAAATGGAATGGAATTTTGTGGGCTGAGAGGGTATGTGATTTTATTTAGTGATCCACAAATGAGTAACACATACAAAGTACATGACCATATGAGGCCACTTATCAGTATGACATTGAACCCACTCTGACCCAAATGCATGCACCAATTCGGTTCAGAAGGGCATCATAAAGCCGTTGCATCCTCTCCTGAGGCAATCTGCCAACAACTGGGCACTGGGACAGAGTTGAGGTCTAGAGCTGATCCCACAAGTGTTCTGTCAGGGACAGATCTGTGCACCTCGCTGGCCTCGCGACTACCTCAACGTCACATCACACAAACAGTTCATAGACACGTGTGCCGTGTGCAGACGAACATTATTGTCCTACTGAAAAATGAAACTGCAATACTGTTGCACAAGGGCTAATGCTTGAGGATGGAGACTGTTCGTGATGTAGCATTGTGCTGTCAGAATCCCCTCAAATCACTAGCAGCCGTGACCTGAAACCGTGCCCAATGGGTCTCCATATCAAGATTCCAGGAGTAACACCACCTCTCTGCAAAATATTGGAAGAATGCATGTGCTCCCCACATTATCACCACACTCACCAATGGTGGCGATCCACGGTGGGACAGAACTGTGACACATCATCGAACCCAGTGTGACGCCATACGTCAGTAGTCTACGCTAATGCAACCTATGCACCAGATGGTAATCCTCCAGACATGTTGCTAAAATGAAAATGCCATGTGGCTAGGACCCCCCGTCAGGTAGACCGCCCGGTGCAAGTCTTTCGAGTTGGCAACTCGTGTGTCGAAGTCATGTTGCTGCTAGTCTCTGACTGCAGCGTGACATCCAATGTTGCAGGGAGTCCACTGCTAACTCTCGGATGGAAGATGCAGATGGGAGGGGTTACAGTGTGTTTGGTGCACAATACAATGATTAATCCTCGTGATGGTCAGATGTGGTCAACTGGAACCTTGACGACAAGTATACCTGCCCTCGTGTACCTGAACAGTTCAACATCGGAACACTGTCGAGCCGTGTGTGTCTTGCGTCGGTGCCATCAGTAGGTCGGCATCGTGTAATAGGAATAGTGGCGTCTCGTATTCTTATCGTGTTTACTGGCACCACGACGTTGCTAGTGTTGTCTGTCTGCGAGTGGCAGCAGCATTTATAAATATCTAGTACCGTGGTACTATCTTTGGTAGGACGTCAAGTGTTTTCGAGGTCGGTTGTGTCGGTAGTTTGGTTAGGATGGAGCAACAGTGAGGAGGTCTGGCAGCGCAAGGATGTGCCGGGACCGCTGGCGGCATGCATGCACTGCCGGATAAAGGAGCTGTAGTTACGAGGGCCACAACCTCCTCGTCCACCGGATCCAGCATGTCGAGTTGAATAAACATTAATCCAGTAGTGAAACCTCCACTATTCTGTGATCACACTGTTTTTTTGTGCGTTGCTGCTCGAGGGTCACCGTGAAACGAGCAGCAGCAAGTGGAGCGTGTCGAGTTGGCGGATCTATTAGCCGTCTTCTACTGCCTGTTTTTAGTTTTTTAATTTTGTGTTATTATTTGGTGAAGTGCAATCAGTGGTATTTTACTGCCTAGTGGCCGCTAACGCCCCAGTTACCTACCCTGGAGGTTAACGTATTTTTGCGCAATGAAGTGTCACACTGGAGCAGACGTAGTAACACGAATCATCTCAGTACAACAGATCACTAGATAGCATCACGATCTGACGTAGAAATATAGTGCCAGTTTGACACTCGTACCCAATATGATACCTGGGATACCTCCTTAAATTGTAGAAGTTCAAAAGATGTATCACGCTATTGTACGTTGTTAACTGAGAGGCCCCTGACATTAACAACAGATGCAGGGCACACATTTTAGAGATAATTGTTGAGTGCCATATGCACAACATTCTGCCACAAAAATTAGACTTCACCGTGAGACGAAGCATGCTGACCTGGTCGTGGACACTGGGTTCACTATCAGAGAGCTTCTCTGCGGCGACGTCGGCCGGCACCTGCAGCACGTTCCGCGCTAGGATCAGCATCCGCTCAATCATCAGGCTCTTCTCCTCTCCGCGCTCCTCCCACTCCTGGAATGGAGAGCGTTATTAAAGTGACAGCCAAAACCTTCCGTGCTTTGGTAACCAGTAAGTATGAAACAGGTCGTGCTCGTTCAGATTATAGCCACACTATTTCTCTGAATATGTCGTCACTACTGAACATTTACAGTACTCTGAGACTCTGACCCAGATTTCTTGCTCTTTGTGGGCAGGTGCCTCAACTACTCAACTACTGCAGGAAGCCTCCCAGTCTGAATCAACCTTTCATGAGCATAAATTACATTAATTCAAATGAAAAGTACCTGCATGCTGCACACACAGCAACAAAACGACAACACAAACAACATATGAAAACAAAGAAAAAGATTTAAGATGGTAAACAATGACCTCTACGTTTTCAAAACACAAGGCATAAACATAGCATTCAAAACAGATAGTTCAATCCAAAGATAACAAAAGACACAGACATCTACCAGAAACCTGGAATGTATCAACTGCAATGCAACACATATGATGGAAGATATGTAGGACATATCACCAAAACATTTGACACCTAGTACAAACAACAAAACAGAGCATGGAAATAAGCCACTACACTTTTGCAGAACATTTATAAGGAAGTAATCAAAAACTTACTGCAACAGAGAAGGACATGAAAGTAGTTGGAATATATAATGAAAGAAATCTCCTAACCTTACAAGAAAATTACCATATATACATAACAAAGGCTGAAAAGAAGCTACTACTAATTTATGTAGTGAGTATGACTAACCACTCACTGTTTACACTGACTTATCATATAACAGACAGTAATCCCAACAGATGATCAGAAATCCCATTTCTCTCTGAAGTATATATACGAAAAATAAATAAAAAGAATGATAATAAACAGTAAAAATTAAAAATAAAATATAAATAAAATATAAGACATGCACCCATGTGCCCACACATTCCCCGCAAATGACACCCCCCCCCCCCTTCCCCCAAACACACACACACACACACACACACACACACACACACACACACACACACACACACACACACACACACAGAGAGAGAGAGAGAGAGAGAGAGAGAGAGAGAGAGAGAGAGAGAGCGCACTTACATCAGCCCACATATAGTCAAATAATAGACAGTTGAAAGCAAAACCTGAGAAAGTTGGCATTACAGTGCTATGTTTTGAAAACAATGACCACAAGAAAAATGGCACACTTTCAATCAGTTTGCCACATGAGAGAAAGTGTTTGACTTTAAACTAATGAATTAAGATGCTGATCAATAAGTACTTTTCCATTTTATTATACAAATTTCAATAGAATGTTTTAAAGCTAAGTGTGCAGGAGGAAAAAAAATTATATTTCACTGAGGATGCCTTTTAACTAAGGCAAAATGTGTGGGTACACAAGTTGAATAAAAATAACTTAATGTGCAGCATGCAAAAGTCACAGCTGCTGCAAAAATGACCACCACAAAAAACTTGTTTCATGAGCATAATTGTATTTAGTTTGGAATCACAGTCTTACAAATTTTTTAAAAAAATTTCATGTTTGCCACTGCCTATACTATTTACAATTTCCACAATTCAATACCGATCTTATGACATTATCAAGAAGGAATCTGCAACCAATATATACAAAAAGTTAAATGTCCTTCTTACAAAAAGCATGCATGTTTCACATCACATCCATGAAATACCTGGATTGACAATTAGCAAAAATTGCTCATATGCTGAGAAACAGCAGTTGTCAACGTTAGTAAATGAGCAAAACAGAATAAATGAAAGAATTTAGCTCTCTCTGCATTTATTACCATATACCATTTGTAACTGATTATTGGTACATGAATATCTTCTACTACAGTACTGGTCTTCCTAAATTGTGTGTTCATTGCCATCAACAGGTTAATGGGAATAACTGCAGGTACAGATCCAATGCTCATACAATATTTAATATACAGTATTGATCTGATTTTGTGTGATCAAAGGAAACATTCATCCATAATGAGTAAAGTAACCATTAGCACCAAATAAAAAAAGGCACTCATATTACATATGTCGTTGTCCCTTTAAGACAGTAACTATGAAGTTGATTTCTGATGTAAACAATAAACAATAATAACAAAAAATTTTAGGCAGCTAAGCCATAAACTGCCTACCGTCTCAAGGAGTTTACTGAGTTTCATCTTGATTACTTCCCACACATCTGAATTGGTGAAAGCCTTCTTGTAAGCTTGTAACTGTGATATGATTTGCAAGTAGTAATTTCTCGACACCTTGTCTACAGGAAGCTCTTCCCGGTACAGGAGCAGGGCTGGATTCGTCAGATTAACCAGCAGCCTGTGAAAGAAATAGGCATACTGTTCACCACAGTCATGAGCAAAAGGATAGGACTAATATTGATCACATTAATGGATTGTCCAGTCATTGCTTTGTGAAAATATTATAGATCCATAAATGGAAAACAAACTGCAAATGTTCTACAGAATTTATTGTTCTTCTTAACTAAGGTTATTTATCAATTACAATGTCATCAATATAGAACAAACTCTTGTCATCCACTTCACACTATTATGTCAAACTAGTCTCATTCTGAGGAAATGAGTGTTGGGGAGAGTGCAGCAATCCCACTTTTCTTCCTGGGCAATGTCCTACTGGAGATCTCTACTGTTGCCTTTCTCCCATTTCTTATAAAATTTTTGGGAAACCACAGTTGGCATACAGGTGCACTGTCACTTTATTAAACAACCAGTTTCGGTCATAAATTGTCCTTCCTCAGATATCTACATATCTTCAATATGAAAAACTTATACACAATCATTAATTACAAAAATAAACATAATACACTAATCGACATTAGTGACAAATTGTATACTTGCAATGTGTCATCATAATGAAATGCATGACAAATCATAACTATTAACAAGCATCATGTCATAAACCAAATTGCATCAGCAAAGAAGGTACAATTGTAACAAAAATTACATCTCAAGTAACAACTTAAATTGGGTTACTACTCTCACCATTGCCTGAATCACCAAACTGACACAACTAAGTAGAACAAGAAGACATTACTATACTAACACGGTGGCTGAACATAGCATTTTGTCAAATCATAGAAAATTTGCCTATAAATTATGGGCATATTACAGTATATCATTGTAGAAAATAAAATTTTCAGCCATCCTGTTCGTTTAAAACTGTCTTCACTTTTAAATTGGTGCCTTTAATTTCGTGACTGAGTTAATGACAGGAAGGTTATCACAGGTTAGTACCTGAGATATAATCTGAAAGAGTGTTCATTGGCCCTGCACAGTGTCTTTCTTATGATTCTACCACCTCTGCTGATGTTTTGTGACTGAAGATCACACGCCATTTCAGTATCGTCGTGTGCTTTGCCACAGTATCTGTTGTGCACTGTACGTGCTCCAATAGTATAGCTGCATTAGCATGTTACTTTATGGCATGATGCTTGTAAATAGGTATGATTTGTCATGTTCCAGTAGTATAGCTGAATTAACGTGTTAGTTTGCAGCATGATCCTTGTAAAAATCTGTCATGTCATGATCTGATTATGATGTCACATTGTAAGTATACAACAGGCCATGAATAGTAATTAGCTTATAACAATAGTTTCTGTTACTACACAATGTGCCTAATTTTGTGCCTTTTTCGTGGTATGTGGACATCTGAGGATGGTTCGTTTGTGACCAAAACTGGTAGTTTGATAAAGTGATAAAATAGCTGTACGCAAACCATGATTTTCTAAAAATTTCTAGATGCTGTAAGTCATTGCCTCCTCAAAATACTGTCATCAAGTGTCAGGTGCGTAACACGTATATATCTGTGTCCTAGGGATAACTGCTTGTACAGCGTGATGTCAAGTTTGGGTTGTGTGACGAAGAGAGAAGGGAGAAGGTAAAATCTGGTGCCTAGACACAACTCATTCCTCTCAATAGCAAAAAAGAGAGCAGCGAGCTTAATGTCTTCATCCAATGGACGGAACAATGTCAACAGTATTACACATCTTCACTCCAAGAGGCACTGCGTAGACTTTTATTTAAGTCAGGATGTTGGTGCAAAGTCTGGTGCTCAGAAACTGTGTGCTGCCACCCTCTCTCCAAACAGCAGCAATGAAAATTTCATCCGGCATCAGGATGTGAGTTCGCTACATTGGAATTGAGCACCATCACATACACACATTAACAACTGCAGTTATGGAGGCAGGTAGGTTCACTACATGCAGGTAAGAAATACTTTGTAAAACAATGTTACAATAAGAATATGTACAGCATTTGTCTAGTTTGTTCACAACGTCCTGAACAAATTCTCAGGGAGGTGCTGGTAATGGAAGAAGTAAGCTCTGTCTACTGATTTTCAGTTTGTGGGCAGCCACATGGGGAGAGGAACCACAGGCAAACGAGCCTAGCTTTCATCACTACACATGTACTCGTTGGTTTGGCATGGCACCGTGTGATAATCATTTTATAAAAGCTAGAGCAATGTGTGGTTACTGAATTGTAAGAACACTAATGTTGGCTTCAGCTGGACACTAAACACTTGTACCCCAAAGATGCAGACTTCTGTCAGCTTCCAGAACCAGGAAGTCCCCGTATAGGATGTTGTGAACAATTTGTATGTTGTATATATGGAGACTGAAGCGATGAATGGAAATTTCTATGAAAGACGGGATTCGAACCCAGGTCTCTTGTTCACTGGGCAGATGTGCTAATCACTACGCTGGCAAAGTGGGCTGGTAAAACCGCACGGACTACCCTAGCACACATTCCTCCTCAATCTAAATTCCCATTCACACCTCAACCCGCTTGGTACCCCCCAAACTCAAACAGCATTGCAGAGATTCTCCAACTAGTGCTATGATAGCCCATGCAGTTGTGCAAAGTCACTGCATCAGGCTTGCATAGTGGTTAGTACATCTACCTAGTGATCTGGATATACGGATTTGAATCCCAACCTCAGTACAAATTTTTGTTGTGCTAGGGTACTCCATACTGTTGTGCAAAGCCACTGTTCTAGGATGGAATAGTGGTTAGTACATCTGCCAAGTGAGCTGGAGACCTTGGTTCAAATCCCAGCATTGGTACAAATTTTCATTCATCGCTTCAGTCCAAAAGTTCAGTTGAAAAGGTAAAGTTCTAGTTTATATGCCTAGCCACTTCTCAACAATTACAGTATATGGTGCCTGGTAGTCATTATCCATTGTACTGCTTGTATTCTATTTAGGATTTTACATTACAGGAATAAATGTTATCTTTAGCACCTTAAGACATTGATTTTTTTTAAAATTATGTTTCAAAAAATATTTTTTAATGAATGAAAAACATCCTACAATGAATGACATTATATATAGACATACGAGGGTTGGAACTTTAATAGTGGCAACTATTTATTTACAGATCATACAAAACAGATATGTGTTTCAAAGTTTTACTGACCTTCAAAGTAGTCACGAGCATTGTGTATAACCTATTGCCAGTGATGTGGAAGTTGTAGGATTCTCTTAGCAGTGCTGTGTTGACAGTTTGAGCAGCGCAGTCTATTGCCCAACGAATTTGTAGCAGTTCTGAAGCGAATGCCTTTAAGTGTTTCCCTCAGTTTATAAATCGAGTTGAACTCACGAGGGCTTAAGTCAGGGGAGTGCAGTAGGTGGTATAGCACATAGCAGCCCCGTCAGTCAAACAAATCAGCAACAGCTTGCACTGTACATGTTTGATCATTGTCCTGCAAAATGATGGTCAGGTCCTGCAGAAAGTGCCATCACTTCTGTCTCTATGCTGGTCATAGGTTGTGATCCAAAAATGAACAGCATAGAGACAGAAGTGATGACACTTTCTACAGGACATGACCACCATTTTGCAGCAAAATGCTCAAGCATGGAGAGTGCAAGCTGTTACTGATTTGTCTGACTGATAGGGCTGCTAAGTACTATAACCACCTACTGCACTCCCCTGACTTAGCCCTCGTGATTTCAACTCGATTTCTAAACTGAAGGAAACACGTCACGGCATTCACTTCAGAACTGCTACAAATTCATCGCCGACAGACTGCGCCGCTCGAACTGTCAACACCACCAGCACTGCTAATAGAATCCTACAACTTCCAGATCACTGGCAATGGGTTATACACAATGCTGGTGACTACTTTGAAGATTAGTAAAACTTTGAAACGCGTATCTATTTTGTACGAGCTGTAAATAAATAGTTGCCACTATTAAAGCTCCAATCCTCGTATATAGCTTTCAAAGGTCAGAATAATTAGTTACAAAATTTTGAAGGTCACCAACAATAAAATTGAGAGTATACCCATGCACTGGACTTTAATGGATATACCTTGAAACTTTAAGTCTTTTTTTAGTTTGTGTGTAGCTCTGAAATATAACCATGTATTTCGCAAAAGTTTCATGAGAGCATAAGTGGAACAGAGTGGATGTATTTATCTGGTACCATACGCAAGCACTTGTCACTCAACTGATGAACTATTGTTACTTTCGGTCTCCAATGAAGTAACATCACATTCAACCTTGCTTTCTGAGCTGCTAAATTTAATGTCAAACACAGGATCACTACAGCTATACTTTTTTAAAAGCACTGCCCAAACACCAATACAGGAGAGAGGCTTAAAGCATGCATTTTGCTGTTGAGTATCCAAAGCAACACACAGTAAAGACGATATCTAGTGGCAATCACCTCAACCACGACATGACACCCAGGCTACAAACGTGGGACCAAATGCTCTCCAGCAGCCGAATTCTTAACTATAAGTGCTGAAATGGATAAAGGTGCGGTTTAATTTTTTTGAAGGACCGTCCTTAAGATGCCCAAGTATACTAAGAATTTTAAGTTTTTGTTAAAATAATAAAAATGGTTAACAGAGCAACTTGAACACTAACAGAAAATTTCAAATCTCATTTCATTTGGTAGATGGGCACCACACAAAGTTAAAAGACTGTAAATCACAGGGGCATATTAAAATATCACTTGCAAGCACCTGCAACTTACCAAAGAGCTACTCACACAAGATACAATCACTACACAATATTCTGCAGTGTTTAACAAAAGAATAAGAATAACAACTGCTTTCATCTGCTCACCTGATGACAACATCAAAAAGATCAGAATCCTTCCACTCCTGTTTGAGGATGGGCAAGAGGTCCGTCTGCAGCACCTGCGCCTCGCCCAAGTGTCGGCGGATTTCGTGGTTTTCATCGTCACGCCTCAGGTAGCGAATCAGATCTCTCACGGTCTCTGTAAGACAGCAACAATGTATGTACCCTCTCTCTGCTCTACCTCTTACAACAGGCCTGTGGCCAACCACCCGTTTTCTCCCCTCTAAACACACATGCCTATATTTGTGTGTCTATATACACTCCTGGAAATGGAAAAAAGAACACATTGACACCGGTGTGTCAGACCCACCATACTTGCTCCGGACACTGCGAGAGGGCTGTACAAGCAATGATCACACGCACGGCACAGCGGACACACCAGGAACCGCGGTGTTGGCCGTCGAATGGCGCTAGCTGCGCAGCATTTGTGCACCGCCGCCGTCAGTGTCAGCCAGTTTGCCGTGGCATACGGAGCTCCATCGCAGTCTTTAACACTGGTAGCATGCCGCGACAGCGTGGACGTGAACCGTATGTGCAGTTGACGGACTCTGAGCGAGGGCGTATAGTGGGCATGCAGGAGGCCGGGTGGACGTACCGCCGAATTGCTCAACACGTGGGGCGTGAGGTCTCCACAGTACATCGATGTTGTCGCCAGTGGTCGGCGGAAGGTGCACGTGCCCGTCGACCTGGGACCGGACCGCAGCGACGCACGGATGCACGCCAAGACCGTAGGATCCTACGCAGTGCCGTAGGGGACCGCATCGCCACTTCCCAGCAAATTAGGGACACTGTTGCTCCTGGGGTATCGGCGAGGACCATTCGCAACCGTCTCCATGAAGCTGGGCTACGGTCCCGCACACCGTTAGGCCGTCTTCCGCTCACGCCCCAACATCGTGCAGCCCGCCTCCAGTGGTGTCGCGACAGGCGTGAATGGAGGGACGAATGGAGACGTGTCGTCTTCAGCGATGAGAGTCGCTTCTGCCTTGGTGCCAATGATGGTCGTATGCGTGTTTGGCGCCGTGCAGGTGAGCGCCACAATCAGGACTGCATACGACCGAGGCACACAGGGCCAACACCCGGCATCATGGTGTAGGGAGCGATCTCCTACACTGGCCGTACACCACTGGTGATCGTCGAGGGGACACTGAATAGTGCACGGTACATCCAAACCCTCATCGAACCCATCGTTCTACCATTCCTAGACCGACAAGGTAACTTGCTGTTCCAACCGGACAATGCACGTCCGCATGTATCCCGTGCCACCCAACGTGCTCTAGAAGGTGTAAGTCAACTACCCTGGCCAGCAAGATCTCCGGATCTGTCCCCCATTGAGCATGTTTGGGACTGGATGAAGCGTCGTCTCACGCGGTCTGCACGTCCAGCATGAACGCTGGTCCAACTGAGGCGCCAGGTGGAAATGGCATGGCAAGCCGTTCCACAGGACTACATCCAGCATCTCTACGATCGTCTCCATGGAAGAATAGCAGCCTGCATTGCTGCCAAAGGTGGATATACACTGTACTAGTGCCGACATTGTGCATGCTCTGTTGCCTGTGTCTATGTGCCTGTGGTTCTGTCAGTGTGATCATGTGATGTATCTGACCCCAGGAATGTGTCAATAAAGTTTCCCCTTCCTGGGACAATGAATTCACGGTGTTCTTATTTCAATTTCCAGGAGTGCATATAACTTTTGTTATTCCTTGTATTACTGACAAACCCTTTTTTAAAAAAAAGCACTCTGTCTTCAGGCCACAAGTGGCCCATCATTGGGACCATCCGACTGCCGTGTCATCCTCAGCTGAGGATGTGGATAGGAGGGGCATATGGTCAGCAAACCGCTCTCACGGACGTTATGTGACCGGAGCCACTACTATTCGGTCAAGTAGCTCCTCAACTGGCATCACAGCTTTAATTAGTTACTGACTCAGTTTATTGGGTCCAGAAATGTGCTTTGATTATTAACATGGCTAAAGGCTAGCCAATGAAGGTTAATTAACTGCATATTGGTTTAAATTGTGAAAGCATGACCATATTAGTCTTTAATAATACACCAAAAACATAACTACTGATACACCTGAGTTTAATTTAAAGCTATATATGTTACCAGTTTGTAACTAAAATTTACCTGCCAAGTACAAGATGGTGACAGAGAAAATGATTTTCAGATAGATATAAAATTTGCTTTACTACATGTCAAAGATTGCATGTTGTTGGACAACTGCTAAGACTTTTGTGGCCACATATTGAACACTTTTCTGGGCCACTGAGATCACTAGTAATGAACAATAATGGTATACACTAGTGAATACACATATTAAAAAAGTCTTCCCTTGAGGGAGCCCCATTTGAGTTTAAATCTTTTTCTGTACCTATCTCATAATGACATCAGCGTAGGAGCCAAAGGAGTAGAAATTGCATGGAGAAGGAAAAGTCAAATATCATGTTTTGTCCACATGCTCTCTTTGGCAGCAAAAAGTTGTATCGAAAAAATTGGCAAGCTTAGTAGATTACTGCAGCAAAAAAGACTGTAAAGTGGCTTAAAGAAATTGTAGTAGCAAGTGAAGAGCCAAGGAATACATCAGACCTCAAGCAACTTCAAGAATTATCCACTACATATAACATGTGTGAGTAATCTCACATAAAAGTGATGGCAAACAGCATCCTACTATGATAGACTGTCCCATGCACCTTTTGTTGTCATTCAGCAATGCTTCTTGGAAGCTCTGGAGAACAAGCAAATTCCTGTTTCAGCATCCCCCATACGTGTTCAATTGGCGAAAGATCTGGTGGTCTTGCTGGCCAGGGCAATCATTGTAAACCACAAATAGCGCATTGCATCCCAATGGCTGCATGTGGACCTGCAGTGTTTGGGTGGAAAACCACATAATCTTCCTGCCAAAGAAATGACTGTAGCAGGGAACTACTTCACCCTGTAGAAACACTAAATGTGACCATGAGATGAGATGTGACCCCCCAACACACCATGAATTCTGGTGTAAAACATTTTACAAATATATAGAATGAAGACAGACATTATTGTGTTCTACTGACTTTACCATCAGCTGAAACAACCTACACTAATTGGCCTCAAAAATTAACATGAGAAAGCCACATGAAGGATGTCCGCATTAGGATTTCAAAGGTTGTGCATGATCTACACATCAGAATAGGCCAAAGTAGGAAATTATCAGGCAAAGTACAAGAGCCAATTAAACTCTGTGGAAATTGCCACAGATAGCACTTACTCTAATCTTGAGTATTCCAACTTCTATTCATGTGTCATTTTTAGTTCACATGCCAGTTTTCCATTAAGAATTACAAATCTTTATTTCTCAGTTATAAAACATAAAATTATAACTAGTTACATTCAGTAGTAAAACAGAACATAATTCAGTGATGCATTATGGAGCACAAACAGAATCTTGCAGTACTAAATGCTTCAGTTGATAAAGAGATTAGTGTTTAACGTCTGTCGACAATGAGGTCATGCTCGGGTTAGGGAAGGGTAGGAAAGAAAATCAGCTGTGATCTTTTAAGAGAACAATCCCTGCATTTTCATGAAGTGATTTAGGAAATACACAGAAAACCTACATCAGGATGGCCCAAAGCAGATTTGAACCATCATCCTGACAAATGTGAGTCCGGTATGCTAATCACTATACCACCTGACTCATTCGACCCACTTGATCCATAATATGTTGCATGAAGAGAATCCCAATTACCGTGAATGAAACAACAATATGGAGGATGCAAACTCTAGAAAAATAAGTGTAAATATTAGGTTAGAGCAGGCTTTATTCTATACCTCCTTATTCTCTTTTCATTTGGACCAATTTTGATTTTGAACTTTCAGTGCCTCTTTCAATAAACCTCTCCATGTTCAGAGTTCTACATATAAAGATGAGTAAACACACAACACAACTAGTTATAGCTGGAGGGTCGTGAAAAGAACCGTGAGAGTCCAGGTCTTGTGAAAAATTCAGTTTAACTAGTAGATTGTCAGCGAAAACTTTTTGTACGTCAGCACTCAGGCTGATAGACTCAGCAGTAGAGTACTGTATATCTGTCTGGCTTAATAGTCCATAAGTGGAAAAGAAAGATGTACAACTTAATGAATCTATGCACATTGCTAGCAGGTCAACATGACCTACTCCCACATACTGGTTATCTATCTCAAGTCAAATTTCAATTTATGATACCAGATGATAGAGTGCACTACTATGTGAATACCAGAAGACTGCTGATAACCCTGACATTCCAGTATCGACTGATGTATTCCGTGTGGAGTGAAAAAGTTGAGGATCAAGACATCCCACTCTCATCACTGCCAGTGTTCAATGCCATCAATGGATGGAAATGCTGCTTGCAACAAAACTTTCAACCACAATGCCTGAAACTGCCCTGGATCCAGGAAAACTTCCTGGATTTGACCACCCTCAGACTATTTGGACAACTCTGAAATGGAACTGAATGGCCCGTGGAAGATACGCATATACAGTCTCCGCAAGTGGGGCAAATCTTCATCATCATATTGTGGCAATAGTTTGAATGACAGATAGTTGCTCATGCCTTATCAACATATCCTGCACATACCTACGAGGGTCATCTGAAGACTTCCTGGCGGTGGCTAATGGTATGACGAATTATATAAAAGATGGTGATATTCACCTATATTATGCTGTAGAGTTGTCTTTAATGTTATTTAGTAACTTAGTAATCTCTGGATATGTATAGCCATTCTTATCATACGCCATATTACAAATGAATACCTACTAGTTACATGTCGAAATGCTATGTTAATATACAATGAAAAATAAAATGTGTAGGGGGAATGACAGGTTAAGGTAATGCATACAGAACACTGTCTAAAAATGTGACTAGGCCTACATGCAAGGTGGACCTACTGACAGTTAAGTTATTTACAAGTTCCCTAGACCAGAACTGCAACCTCTCACATGTCAGTACAACTTCTCTGTGGAAGAAATGGCAACATACAGACCATTTACGCAATTTTTATCTTTCAAGACTTTTCTAATGATGTCCGATATTGTTCACAAAAAAAAGGAGATGACAAATGTGTTATGTATGTACTATTTATCACGAATACTGTTGCACAGCCAGGGCCTATGATTTCAAAATATGGAAACTGCTAGTATCACAGACATGATGACTGGCATTTCCACATTGTTGCTAGCTGACGAGACAGGAACTTCAATGTTGCTATAACACAAAGCACAAATATTTATAAAATGTGCTAATAGTATGAAGAGAGAGTTAGTTAGTTAGTTACATGTTCCACTAATCAATCTCAAGGTAACTGTTATGATGTGGAATGTGCCAAGTGCATAAGAAATGCACACATGAATGATGAGTTTAAAAAAAAAAAAGGGGTGAAATTTTTGTTACCTGCTCCACGCCCTTAAATGGCACAAAATATATATATTATGCCTACTGATTTATTTATTCCTATTCAAAAATTCGTCTATGGTATAGAAGGAGTTGTCAAGGAGATACGATTTCAATCGCATTTAAAAATGCTGGTGGCCAAACAAGCATCAATTCACAATACAGTGCAAATTAGTAGTGTACTGTTATCCACACATAATAGAAACCAGCATGAGAATGTTGTGAGTAATATAGATAAACAATGATTTCTGCACAACTATACTGTCAGTTAATGTTACTATATACTATACCTGTAATGAAATGATATCAATTTAAAACAACATTGAACAATAGCGGCTAAAATAAGGCAGTGCTGTCATTAAGACAATGACCTCATATTTGGGAGGACAGATTTTTCTCTGTCCACACACCCTGATCTATGTTTTCCATGTTTTCCCTAAATCATTTCAAGGAAATTCCAGCATGGTTCCTTCAGCAGGGCCATGGCCGGCACCTGTCCTACCCTCATATCATAGTTCTACATTCTGTGCGTATGTAATTTTGGAGTACTGTATTTAATTTCACTGTATTATGATGGAAATGAGCATTTGGCAGATGACAAATCCGGTATCATTGTGAGATGACCCTTGAATGGATAAATAAATAAATCAAACAGTGATATCTATGACAAAACAACACCCGCCACATAGCTCAATCCCTTATGCACAATGGGCAGTTAGTTTCCCTGCATGGTTAACTTCTGAAATGGTGACAGCAGTTGTGGTTGTGACAATAGTAAAATTCCTTCATGTGAAACACTGATGTTAGTTAACTTTTAAAAGTAAACCATTCTCGGCGGAATCTAACGGGTTTCACGCATATTTATCAAAAATTATACAACTGACATTTGGCAAATTAATAAATAAAACTGTAATACACACCAAATAAAGCAGCCCCTTGTAAGTAACTTAATTTCAAAACACTCTGATCAAAAATACAATAAATGTGTCAACAAACAGATAAGTTTGACAGACATTTATCATAAAATTGCTCAGTGACACACTCCCTCGGCTAAAACAAATTGTTTCGAAAACTCATTGTTAGGTATTACACCACGAATATTTCGCGACAAAACAAAATCCTAATGAAGACGGCGGTAAGTTATTAACATTTTACATTAACTGTAAACCATACTAACCTTTACAGTGTGTATCCGGATAGTATTTACTACCATCAGAGAAGCCGAGGGCATTGCAAGTTGCCGCTAATTCAGCAAATAACAAAGAAGACATGGCAAATAAAATTTAGATTTTCTCGTTTGATACGTTTTGCACGGTTTATTTCATTCCACCACACACATATAGACTTCTATGTCAATGTTTGGAAGACACAAATCAGCAATTCACTTTCTGCACTACACTTCACGTCAACACTCCACACGCCACTACAGCTCCCAATCCGTTTATTTACTTCTGCTATTTCGCGCGCAAAATCACTTGGTTGAAACAACTGACTAACGCACTCTGGAGAGCGGTTAACTCAAATGTATTTCTTCTCTGTCGCCGCATCCTGAGTCTCATGGAGATGAACGGTTCTTATTGACTTTGTATAAGCGGATTTTAAGGAATATATGTGATCACGTACATCAACATCTTTTAATTATATTGTACACTACGAGACAATTTCGTTGTACAATACCACTCAATCCAATCATGTAACGTAATGTTTATTGAATCCTTACACAATACAGCTTTTATGTATAAAATCAAGTTCGTTTCAGTAATTTTGTATGAAGTATCAGGCTAAAATTCATTTACATATCTGTCCCGTTAATGTCATCCTGTGAAATAGGTCAAGTTATACATGTATAAGCACAAGCAGTGACTGCATCCCACTTATGCAAAATAAACTAACAACTAATTATACAGGCATAGGCATAAACAGCTACCACAGGCAACTTATGTAAAATAAACTAACAACAAATTATGACTAGTGCTTTCTACTCTTAGTGATGCCTGTGGGGATTACTTCTAAATTACTGTACTTTGTATATGTTTATGTACATTAGGAGTAAAACAGCTACAGTTACTATGAAAAATGCCAATGCTCTTCCTGTTTTACTGCTCACCTTCTGTTTTTAACTAATACTTCAAAAATAGAATTTTCCTACCCCGACTAAACACAGACCATGTCACCTGTCTCTATTTTAGCAAATTCAGGATCTGTTTGATATGAATGTTACAAGTTAAGCAGAATTCAATCCCTGTATCCAAATATTCTGTTCAGTTGTCTGAACTTCCACTTTGAAGCACAGTTCAACACTATTATTTGCAGCAAAAGTACAATTTTTGACCTTATTAACAGTGAGATAAATGGTAAATTAGCTGTAATTATCATCTCAGTTTATTGAACTGTGGCACATAAAGCATAAATATCTATAGTCCCAAACCAAAATAGCTCCAAAGGTCTGGCAGTCTGACTCTTTCCACACCACAACCACATCCCAAATGTTCCTCTCCAAGGGATCCATGGAAAACGATAAAAGTAGTGTAATGTCAGACGTGCCTTACTGGTTGATTGGTTGATTTAAATTCTCTATAATCAACCTGTTTGTCATCTAACAAATTTTCAGCTTCATGATTGAGGGGTGAAGAAGACCACTCATCCACTCACGAAATAATAGAAGCTTTTGTAAGAAATCCTTTGACAAGCTATAAATCAGTTATTTACATTCTGCCACAACCCTTACTATATTATCAACTTTCTGTTCCATTCTCCTCTATGTTATTCTTTTTAGTGACTTGTAGCCAAGAGATGTTAAGCTGATTATATGATAGTTCTCACACATATCTGGAATGTGTAAATTATATTTTTAATTTTGTTGGAGGCACTCCATCATGATTGATTAAACCAATCATATCTAAGATACATCATACTAGCAAATGCATAAAAATGACATATCAAACAAACTACAGCACTGTTAAATACATGTTACTAAAACAAACTTATTTAAAATGGGAGTTAGAAAGTCTCTGTTAAGCAATACATTCTAGTAATTAGATCCAGCAGAGAAGGAGTTTGCTAGGAGGATGTAGCACAAATAAATAATAATAATGATAATAATAATAATAGTAGTAGTAAAACATCTACCATTTCACACAACACTTTAATGCTAGCTTTTTTCCTTCATTTTTTTCCTTTTATTTCTCTTTCTTTTCTGTTCTGGAAACCCTTACTCCCAAAGCTATGCACTGTATAATACTAACACCTTATGCTATTTCTGAGTTCAACATCACATTCATTATAGAAGAATACTGACTCGATTCTTCAAGTTAACAAATGGAAAGTTGCAGAACACTTAATGCAAATCAAAATTTGTCACAATGGCCTTGATAATTCCTAATAGTGCATGCAGTGTTATGTTATGAAACAATGTGTGTGTACTGTGTGCAGTGACTGGAAGTGAGGGGCAAGGTAACAGAGTAGTACTAGCCTTTTGCATTAATAAATAACTTCTTTGTGAAACAGTATTGTACACTAGGGATCAACCAAATGAAGTAGTTGTATTCATGAGAATGAAAGCTTGAATCTTCATCCAGCCATCCTGATTTAGGTTCTGTGTGGTTTCGCTAAATTATATCAGGCAAATGGTGGGATGATTTCTGTTTTAAGGCCACAGCTGACTACTTGCCCCCTCCTTGTCGGACTGTGCCTGTAAGTATGTAAATGCCTTATTTATGAATTGTGATATTTTGTTATTCTTAAATTTTAATTCCATGACATGTCCAATATCCTTATAAAAGTAATTTACAGATAAATAAAACTACTACTATTACTACTGCTCCTACTGCTACTATTACTAGATGCACGCAAACAGCGGTTTCAGTCAGATGCCTTTAATACAACTGTAATTTGTTTAGGGCTAACTTCCATGTATTATTCTCATTTATTCACCTGTATAACCTCTTCTTAGATATGGGTACTTCACCACAGTATGATGCAATGCCTCAAAACAGACTATAAACCCATGAGAAAGAAAAGGAGAAAGACAGTTGAAAAAATTTAGCAGACTGCTACCAGATATTTTAGGAATTAGATACCATAAATCTGAGATGATGTTATTATGAATTCAGTAGAACAATCAAACTATATTTCCATTAATACAGAGATTGGCTTTTATGATTTTTGCAATAACAATATGCCAAACAAGATTCATGGGAGGCCAACCACAGTATCTCTATTTGATATGACAATTATCATAAGATATACTCCTTCTTCAGAGTTTCTAGTAAATGACAGCTGTGTGATGTAACATGTAAAAATGCCAAATGGTGAAAAAGAAAGGAAGTTTCTAGTAAATCTCTGTATAGAAAATCTCATGAAAGAAAACATACAATTAGAAACAGATATTTACATTATTTATTTGGGATTATTAAATCAAGCTCACTTTTACATGAAAATTAGTGTTTCAAACAATGAAAAATACAGGTTGGCATATGAACAGTATTATGAAAAGATAGACTGCTACTCACCCTAAAGATGACATACTGAGTTGCAGACAGGCATGATAAAAAGACTGTTGCATATAAGCTTTCAGCCAAAGCCTTCTTCAGAAAAGAGAAATGCACACCCATTCACACAAGCAACCACATCCTACACTCAGAAGATCGCCACCTCTGGGCACACCAGCCGGACTGAAACAGAAATCTGTTTAATAGGAGAAACAATCTGGAGCATGGTGGGGAAGGGGGAGGGATAGCAAGGTATAGAAGGGAGGGAGGAGAGAGGGAAGAGGAATTGCTACTGTCTAATGGAGAATACCGAGACTAAAGGTGACAGTACAGAGCTGACAGATGCCATATTGGATGGCTGTGTGGGAGGGGGAGGATGGAGAAAAACTTGGAGGGGAAAGAAGAGGAGGAACAAAGGGGAAAATACCTGTGGTTGTAACAGCAATGCACAAGAAGGGTGAGGGGAGGCGAATTGTGAGGAGATGACAGCACAGAGGGGCATGAACAGGTGGATGGAAGGTATGGTAAATTGAGGATAGGATGATTTTGGGAGTGGAGAATGTGTTGTAAAGATAACTTCCATCTGTGCAGTTCAGAGAAGCTGGAGGTGGAGGGCAGGATCCAGACTGCCTGGATTGTGAAACAGCCTCTGAAATCAAGTACGTTATGAACAGCTCCGTGTTGTGCCAGAGTGTAGTCCACTTTATTCTTAGCCACAGCTGGGCTGTGGTCATTCATCCTTTTGGACAGCTGATTGGTCATCATACCAATATAAAAAGCTGCACAGTGATTGCAGCAGAGCTGGTAAATAACATGGCTGCTTTTACAGGTGGCCTAGTCTCTAATGGTGCAGGATACTCCTGTGACAGGACTGGAATAGAAACTGCTGGCTGGATGGGTAGAATGGGCAGGTTTTGCCCCTGGGTCTTCCACAGGTATATGTGCCCTGTGTAACGGTTCAGGAATGGGAGCAGCATAGGGATTGACTTGGATGTTCTGGAGATGGCTGGGTGACAGAAAACCACTTTAGGGGGGGGAGGGTGGGGGGGGGGGGTGGGAAAGATCTTGGGTAGGATATTCTTAACTTCAGAGCATGATGATGGGTTAAAAAAAAACACTGGTAAAGGATGTGGTTCAGTTCCAGTTCGGGATGGTAGTGGGTGATGAAAGGAATGTTCCTTTGTAACTGGTTCTTGGGGATGGTGGGAGAATTGAAAGGGTGTGGGGATATGACATGGGAAAACTATTTGCAGGCTAGGTCAGGGCAGTAGTGTCTGTCTGTGAAGACCTTTGTGAGACTTTCAGCGTACTGGGCAAGGGAATTCTCATCACTGCATATATGCTGCCCCCAAGTGGCCAGGTTGTGTGCGAGGCACATCTTGGTATGGAAGAGATGACAGCTGTGGATATGCAGGTACTGTTGGTGGTTGTTGCTTTTAATGTGGACAAATGTGTGGTTGGAGCCATCAGAGAGGAAGAGGTCAACCTCCAGGAAGGTGGCAATCTGGACTGAGGAGGACCAAGTGAAGTGAATGGGAGGGAAGGTGTTGAGGCTGCGAAGGAATGAGGATAGGGTGTCCTGGCCCACAGTCCAGATCATGGAGATGTCATCAATGTACCTGAACCAGACCAGGGACTTGAGGCTTGGTAGGCTAGAAAGGTTTCCTCTAGAACAGGGCTTCCCAACCTTTTCAGGTGGCGGACCCCTTCTTCAGTCGACAATCCATGGCGGACCCCTAGTCAGTCAAGAGCACAATAACTTTAAATTTCAGAGCGAAAGCCATGGGAACTGAAAGCTTCTTAATGCAAGTGCCATGTTCGCAATGACCCCCCACCCCCCACCCCCTCCTGAAGTATCAATAGTCTTTGGTTTAGAGATGAATGAAAACAACTTGAAGGTCAAAAATCGACTCATGAAGTAGGTAGTGTACTGACAAAGCAAGTTAAACATTTAATGATGCCTGGGGCCGCATACGTGCCAGTGAGCACTGTTATTGGTCGACAGAGCTCGCTCCGCTCACGTGTATAAGGTTTCAGAGCATCTAGCACCATGAACCAGCTCACAAACGACCCACGTATTGTTGCGATACAGTCGATCAGAAAAGCCGCATTCTCTGGCACTAAACTGTGTATGCGTTCTCACTTAGGAAACGCAAAGGCTGCTTGGGAATACGACATGAAGTAAAAAAAGTACACATATTTTTCACAAGAAAAATGTGAAGAATTTTATTTTCACATTTTTATTCAATAATTTTACTCATTATTTTACATGATTTGGTGAAACGTGGCAGCGGACCCTCTAGAAAGAGCCGGCAGACCCCTAAGGGGTCCGCGAAAACACGTTGGGAAGCCCTGCTCTAGAAAGCCCATAAACAGATTGGCATGGGAGGTTGCCATGCATGTGTCCATGGGCATGCCATATATTTGTTTGTACAACTTCCCTTCGAAGGAAAAGTAGTTGTGTGTTAGCATATAGTTAGCAAAGTGTACGAGGAATGAGATAATGAGTTTGGAGTCTGTAGGACATTGGGAGAGGTACTGTTCAAATGTGGAGGAGGAGGAGGAGAATGAGGAGGTGGGGAGGAGAGGGGGGAGGAAGAGGGTGGAGGAGGAGGAGGAGATTAGTGTTCAATGTCCTGTTGACAATGAGGCCATTAGAGACAGAGCAGGATTAGGGAAGGGTGGGGAAGGATTCGACTGTGCTCTTTCAAAGGAATAATCCCAGCATTTGCTTGAAGTGATTTAGTGAAATCATGGAAAACCCAAATCAGGATGGCCGAACATGGGTTTGAACGATCATCCTCCTGCATGCGAGTCTAGTGTGCTAACCACTGTGGCAACTCACTCGGTGTGTGTTCAGTAGTGGCAAGGCCATTGGCATGACAGATGTTAGTGTACAGGGAAGTAGTGTCAAGAGTGACAAGTAGGGATCCAAGAGGTAAAACAGTTGTGGATAGTGGATGTGTTGCTGTAAGTGGTTGGTACCTTTGATATGGGAGACTAGATTTTGGCAATAAATTACAGGACCAAAATTCTTGCAGTGGGAGCACAATAACACACTACAATGTGTGTCCAGGATCGTTGGGTTTGTGGATTTTGGGGAGCATGTAGAAGGTGGGTGTGTGGGGTGTCAGGATTGAGGAGGAAAATGAATTAAGGGGAGACGTTCTGTGAAGGGCCTAAGGCTTTAAGCAGGGATTGGAGATTATGTTGGACTTCTGGGATGGGATCACTCCATTTGGTGGAGGTGTCAGACAGTTAGCAGAGGCATCCGACCAGGTGGTCACTTCAATTGATAATGCAGTGATGGAACCTTTGCCTGCAGGTAGGGTGATAAGGTCATGATCTGTTTTGAGGTTGTGTATGACTGTCCCTCCTTCTGCTGAAAGGTTGGTGGTCTTAGGAAGGGACATGGGGAAGGGAGAAGGATGGTGAGGCCAAGCTGGATGTAAGACATTCCTGGAAGGTGACCATAGGGTAGAGGGTTGGTAGGAGTGGAGGATCCAAGTCCAGCCAGCATTGTTAAATTTTGGATGTAGGGCTGAGGACATTGTGTGGGGCTGAGGATTTCCACAAAAAGGTTTATAACAGTTTTTACAGATTGTTTCTGCTCTGGATTTAGGTGCATCGCCTGCCCAATCCATCCTCCCAGCACTTCCTGTTCCAGTCCTGTCATGGGCTTATCCCACCCTACTAGAGTGCAGACCACCTGTAAAAGCAGCCATGTTATGTACCAGCTCTGCTGCAATCATTGTTCAGCTTTTTATATCAGTATGACTACCAACCAACTGTTTACGAGAATTGCTGGCCATACCAAACTGTGGCCAAGAGCGAAGTGGGCTACTCCTCTCCTTTCCACTCTCCGATTTTCCCCTTCCTCTCCCTCCCCCACAGCCTCCCAACACTGCGCCTGTCAGTCTGTCCTGCCATGTCTAGTCCCTGCATGCTCTGCTAAGCTGTGCCGATTCCTCTTACCCACCCGTACCCTGTTGTCTCTCGCTCTTCTTCAACATGCTCCAGATTGTTGCTCTCTTTAGTATGTTTCTCTTGCAGCCTGAACAGAGTGGTTGGAGGTAGTGGTCATGTGTTGTGAGGTGTTCTTGCTTGTGTGAAGGTGCATGCATTTCAGTTTCTGAAGAAGGCTTTGATCAAAAGCTTATATGTAACAGTCTTTCCATCACACCTGTGTGCCATCTTTATAGTAAGTAGCTATCTATCCTTTACATAATTTTGTGAAAATTAGTACTAGATCTACAACTTTGCTTCCACCGTTTTTTCTTGAAGTTCAGGGCTTCATTGTGGAAAATTAAAAAAAAAAGATTCATACTGCTGCCCATTGCTGGCCATTACATTCTCCCGTCTTTCAGATCGCATATGAATCCCGTGGCGGAAGAACTGGGCATCTTTTGTGGGGATCCATGAATTGATTCAATTTTACACTTGTTCATATGACTGGAAGTGCTGGTCAGCCAGACTGTACGCCACTGATAGAAAAAGGTGGTAGACAGAGAGAGCAACGTATGGAGAATATGGCAGGAGGGATAAGATTTCTCATTTCAACGTTTCCATGTATATTTTGGCGGGTTTTGCAACATGGTTTTGAGCACTGACCCACTGCAAAATTACCTTTACATGTCCATCGCTGTATTGTGGCCTTTGGTGTTTCAGTGCTGGGCTCGAACACATCAGTTGCTTTCAATAATGATGTCCTGTGACTGTCTTTGTCTGTATCAGTAGCTACGAAAACATCCCGTCTTTCCCTGCCACGCCGGTCTTCGACATCAAAATCACCATTCTTAAGGTGTTGAAAACATTCTCTGCATGTTTTTCCACTAATAGTTCCCTCACGATTGGTCTTACCCAGCATTTGAAGAGCCACAGCCGCAGATTTCTTCATGTTAAAGCAGAAAAATAAAACTTCTCGCAAATTGCGAGAAATGGGTACGTAAGTTGATGTACTTAATCAAGAATAACCTTATGATGCAATCACAAATCGACTAATATTTTTATGGCATTACGTTTACAGATACCTAAACTTATGTATTACACCTATGACCAACCACCTGAACCCCACTTGCCACTACTGCTATTGCAAAATGGTGAAACAAAGTTGTAGACCTAATATTTCAGTTATCTCCACACTTACAACATGATTCGTGCTGTAATATATAATGTTGAACAATAGTGCTAAAAATACAAGAAAAATCCATTCATTATAACTTATTATACTCCTGACAAACAATGCTCTTTTCAAGTATTAGCAGTTCCACATTCTGGAATGTCTGCAGATGGCTAGGAGAGTGGTGTGCCTACCACATGCCCCTCCATAGAGCATCAACATGACACTGCAAGACAGAGGATGACACAGCAACTGGTAGACACCATTTGGGCCTTCACAGCTTGGCAAGGAGCTATTTAGTGTCATTTACAAAGCTAGCAATTCATTAATGTAATAAACACATTATTATGCATCAGAAAGAGATTATCTGTGACACGTAAAACAAGTAATTTAATTATTATGTACAAGCAACATATTTGCCATACAGGATGGGAAATATTAAAGAAAGAAGGATACAGTGTTTGAAGGACACATATGAAGACTGTGCTAGAAATCCACAACTTGCCCCAGTTCTCAGTTAGGTAAGTATGCAGAAAGATGCATTTCAAGAAATATGTATTGTAATTTGATATGATCTGAACATTTTTTACATTTTGTACTAGCATCATGGGTTAGAACAATATTCTGAAACTTACCTCTTCTTCATACTTTAAAACTGTTAGACTGAAGCTAAACCTATTACAGCACGAATATACACAATATTAATGAAGTTGTCATTTCATATTCTGCTTGTACATCATGTCATATTTATCTATAGAAATTATAATAATAAAACAAAGATTACATGCATTGGAATCTCATTACTTCCAAATATTCTGAAAAGCATATTAATTACCTTGTACAGCCTTCCTGAAGGTCAAAACTGTTTTGCCATCTTCTGCTCTTTAATACATTCAAAATACATGTTTCCCTGTTTCACCATTCACTTGTGTAATAAAACTGAAATGTAAACAGAACTCTCCACCATATCTGCTGCATCTCTCTCTGCATACACTCTGTGTTAATGGTGAAGGAGTCAACAAACACATCCCACTTGATTATACACATTTCGTGCATACTGTTGTGCCACATACTATTTGTGAAATAGAAAAATACTTATTAAAATTTTTTTTTGTCAAGACAGAGGTGGAGAAATGGTTTCAACCTTCAAAATGCTAGAGAGACTTCAGGATTAATTGCTGTCAGTCAATAAATAGTAGTTTTCCCTAAGGATAATATACAAAGAGAAGACAGAAGTCATTAAATTTGTTTCCTGTGGTATTGGCATAATACAGGCAGAAAGTGGGAAAAAATTGCCATAGTTATGATTTTGATGTGGTTGTCTCTATTTCTTACTCCAGAAAATTTATTGCAGTCTATTACAGTCACTAATTTTAGTGTCTTATGATAGGATGCTGCTCTGCTTTTCATTGTACATAATGGTTGTAAAGATTCATACATGTCTGAGCACCTATTTTAAAAAGCAATATCTGCAACAAATAGCAAACTGTTTTTGTATAAAGTCCATCATGAGATGCTCTTTAAAGTTTTAATAGTTTAGAATTTGTATTATAAGTATGTTAATTTATATGTTATCGTATGGGACTAGGCGTTGAGAGATTTCATCACATCACAGGATTTATTCTTCATTTTCTCTGAGAACTGGAAATGCTGCTATGCAGATCTCTAAAACAAAATTCACCGATTAGACATCACTGATTTATGTTGACATGCTATGAAAATGTAGGTAATGCAAGGCTATATACAGGGTTATTACTAATGAGTGAAGTGATTTCACAGTTCTACAATAACTTTATTATTTGAGATATTTTCACAGTGCTTTGCACACACATACAAAAACTCAAAAAGTTTTATAGGCATTCACAGATGTTCGATATGTGCCCTTTAGTGATTCGGCAGACATCAAGCCGATAATCAAGTTCATCCCACACTCGGCACAGCATGTCCCCATCAATGAGTTCGAAAGCATCGTTGATGCGAGCTCGCAGTTCTGGCACGTTTCTTGGTAGGGGAGGTTTAAACACTGAATCTTTCACATAACCCCACAGAAAGAAATTGCATGGGGTTAAGTCAGGAGAGCGTGGAGGCCATGACATGAATTGCTGATCATGATCTCCACCACGACCGATCCATCGGTTTTCCAATCTCCTGTTTAAGAAACGCCGAACATCATGATGGAAGTGCGGTGGAGCACCATCCTGTTGAAAGATGAAGTCGGCGCTGTTGGTCTCCAGTTGTGGCATGAGCCAATTTTCCATCATGTCCAGATACACATGTCCTATAACATTTTTTTCGCAGAAGAAAAAGGGGCCGCAAACTTTAAACCGTGAGATTGCACAAAACACATTAACTTTTGGTGAATTGCGAATTTGCTGCACAAATGCGTGAGGATTTTCTACCGCCTAGATTCGCACATTGTGTCTGTTCGCTTCACCATTAAGAAAAAATGTTGCTTCATCACTGAAAACAAGTTTCGCACTGAACGCATCCTCTTCCATGAGCTGTTGCAACCGCGCCGAAAATTCAAAGAGTTTGACTTTGTCATCGGGTGTCAGGGCTTGTAGTAATTGTAAACGGTAAGGCTTCTGCTTTAGCCTTTCCGTAAGATTTTCCAAACCATCGGCTGTGGTACGTTTAACTCCCTGCTCGCTTTATTTGTCGACTTGACATCATGTCAATGAATGGAGCTACAATGAATTTATGAAATCGCTTCAATCATTTGTAATAGCCCTGTATATTGTAGTTAGTATAGCACATATTGCACAAAAGTAGTATTAAACCCTCCAATAAAATAATGATTTCTTAAATCTTGTTATGTATTAGACCCTGAAACTTAGTTTTTGTGTCATTTTTACTTACTCTAAGGACGACACATATACCCATGCCCGAGGGAGGACTCGAACCTCTGACGGGGGGAGCCGTACGGACCATGACAACAGGCCTCAGATCATGTGGCTACCCCATGCAGCTCTGAGGAAGACCTTGTCGGCCAAAAGCTAACTTCATGACAGTCTTTTTGTTGTGCCTATTTGTATTTATGTATTTTTTATGGTACTGTGCTACTATACAATTTTCCCAAAATAAAACTAAAAGATTAAAATAATGAATAATTCAATGAGCCAAAGATTTCTTGGATATAGCAAAGTACATTCTCAAATAGTGTTAAAATAGTGCAGATTAATTTCAGGTAGGTCAAGCAGTAATTTTTTCCTATGATGTAATGAGAAGAGCCCTCAACTCACATCGTACACAGTAATTCACTCTCTGAAATTCACTGCAGTAGTAACATTTACCACGTAGGACTAGGTGCAAATAAAGATGCTGTTTATTATGAATTCAAATGAATGATAATATTCTCTTTTTTTCATTTGAGCCAAGCAAGTAACATACTCAAAATATATTAAAACTATATGCAACTTGAGGATGAGACATAAATCAGTTATAATTATGAATGATCTTGTATCAAAAGGCAAACCAACATGTCTTACATGGCCAGTAATACTTTTTTATTTTTTTCCATTGTGATTTAATGCATAGCTCAGTAGAATAATTATATAAAATATGTGACAGAAACAGAGTGTTGCCTTGATATTCAACAAAGATGTAAACAAAAGCATTGGAATGAGTCCTTTTTAAAGCTATGCGTACTCTACAAGCCATATTTTTGTGTGTGGTGGAGGGTACATCTGACATCGCTATCATTTCTGCCCTTCCCTGATTCATTCACGAATAACCTGTGGGAAGATTGATTGTCACTCATCTCTATTTTTTTATTTCCTTTTTGTGCCTGTATCATGAGATGTATGTGGGAGGAAGTATTATGTTGTCAGAATCTTCTTGAAACTTGCCTGATCATTCCTGGCAACTTTGTGGACTGTTGATCTGCTTGGTCTGTTATTGGCTGTCATATTAATTCAGTGTCACCATTATTGGACAAATATACTCTGAATGTATGATTGTAATAGCTTACATAACTGAATGCTCATGTGACACATGTCCTTTCAATCTACTGCTTCTACTCTCAAATATTGAGTTCATATAAAAGGCTCTATGCTGATCTAAAGTCGGCTTAAATGAACACTCACATTATTCACATTCTCACTTTGCTAACCACTGCCTATTGATATTCTGTTCAGTCAGAGTAAAGAAGGAATACTGATTCTTACTTCACAATATTAACCATAAAATAAAAACTTTGTACCCCTATTTGCACTTATGGGGACTGAGCACTGACTTGTACTTCTTCAGTCTATGAACTGATATTTCAGACTAACTACTTATGCAAATTTCCTGTTGGTGCCAAAAGCTTACTCTACTTCCTAGATGATGGGACATCCTCCTGCAAGATGTAGTCTGGGATCCAGCAGAGATGACTAAGGATAAAATTCAGGACATCATAGCAATATTGATATATGAACCCTTAAAGCCCCCCCCCCCCCCCCCCCCACACACACACATACACACACAAAACTTTTCCCAGAATACTATCAAATGAAATTTTCAGAGAAATAAATAAAAAAAATCTCCCTGACAATCATCAAACCATCAAAAATTTGAAACTGAAATCAAAAAGACTCCACAAAGCCAAAAATCCAAGAAAATGGCAAAACAGCAATGGTGTCCTCTTATCTCAACAATGCTCTAAGTGTTAGCTGTGAACAACAAAAAGCATTAACACTCTCATTCATACAGACCTAAATTTAATGATTTTACAATATTTTTAAGACGTTTACACAATAATATTTGCAAAGGTCATGTTGATGTATGAGGGGGGTTTTCAAAGTTCTCGGAATCACCACGAGAGATCAGTACCAGTGCAACAAGTTTTTCAGGTGGTATTCATTGGACTGTTGCCTGTAAAAAAGTCCTTTTGCATCACGACAATGCACCAGCACACACCTCAGCAGTTGTGGTCGCAAAATTAATGGAAATAAGATTCCAACTAGTTTCACATCCCCCCTATTCTCCAGACATGGCTCCCTCGGACTAGTGTTTGTTCCCCAATTTGAAGAAATGTCTGGCGGGACAAAGATTTTATTCAAACGAGGAGGTGATTGCAGCAACTAATAGCTACACTCCTGGAAATTGAAATAAGAACACCGTGAATTCATTGTCGCAGGAAGGGGAAACTTTATTGACACATTCCTGGGGTCAGATACATCACATGATCACACTGACAGAACCACAGGCACATAGACACAGGCAACAGAGCATGCACAATGTCGGCACTAGTACAGTGTATATCCACCTTTCGCAGCAATGCAGGCTGCTATTCTCCCATGGAGACGATCGTAGAGATGCTGGATGTAGTCATGTGGAACGGCTTGCCATGCCATTTCCACCTGGCGCCTCAGTTGGACCAGCGTTCGTGCTGGACATGCAGACCGCGTGAGACGACGCTTCATCCAGTCCCAAACATGCTCAATGGGAGACAGATCCGGAGATCTTGCTGGCCGGGGTAGTTGACTTACACCTTCTAGAGCACGTTGGGTGGCACGGGATACATGCAGACGTGCATTGTCCTGTTGGAACAGCAAGTTCCCTTGCCGGTCTAGGAATGGTAGAACGATGGGTTCGATGACGGTTTGGATGTACCGTGCACTATTCAGTGTCCCCTCGACGATCACCAGTGGTGTACGGCCAGTGTAGGAGATCGCTCCCCACACCATGATGCCGGGTGTTGGCCCTGTGTGCCTCGGTCGTATGCAGTCCTGATTGTGGTGCTCACCTGCACGGCGCCAAACACGCATACGACCATAATTGGCACCAAGGCAGAAGCGACTCTCATCGCTGAAGACGACACATCTCCATTCGTCCCTCCATTCACGCCTGTCGCGACACCACTGGAGGCGGGCTGCATGATGTTGGGGCGTGAGCGGAAGACAGCCTAACGGTGTGCGGGACCGTAGCCCAGCTTCATGGAGACTGTTGCGAATGGTCCTCGCCGATACCCCAGGAGCAACGGTGTCCCTAATTTGCTGGGAAGTGGCGGTGCGGTCCCCTACGGCACTGCGTAGGATCCAACGGTCTTGGCGTGCATCCGTGCGTCGCTGCGGTCCGGTCCCAGGTCGACGGGCACGTGCACCTTCCGCCGACCACTGGCGACAACATCGATGTACTGTGGAGACCTCACGCCCCACGTGTTGAGCAATTCGGCGGTACGTCCACCCGGCCTCCCGCATGCCCACTATACGCCCTCGCTCAAGTCCGTCAACTGCACATACGGTTCACGTCCACGCTGTCGCGGCATGCTACCAGTGTTAAAGACTGCGATGGAGCTCCGTATGCCACGGCAAACTGGCTGACACTGACGGCGGCGGTGCACAAATGCTGCGCAGCTAGCGCCATTCGACGGCCAACACCGCGGTTCCTGGTGTGTCCGCTGTGCCGTGCGTGTGATCATTGCTTGTACAGCCCTCTCGCAGTGTCCGGAGCAAGTATGGTGGGTCTGACACACCGGTGTCAATGTGTTCTTTTTTCCATTTCCAGGAGTGTACTTTGCAGACTTGGACAATTCCTATTATTCGGAAGTGATCAACAAAGTTGGACAAAGTGTATAAATCTAAAAGGAGACTTTGTCGAAAAATAAAAAAGGTTTACCCCAAACACGTAAGTAGTATTTATTTTTGCACAGACTTTTCAAACACCCCTCGTGTCTATACCTCTCTTCATCGACACATCTCACACTGTCAATATACTCATCATGTTCCCCATGTTATACATCATCCTTTTAGCTGACTATGTCTTATCATTATGTTGTAAAATCTGCTATTTAATGTATAAGGACAAGAATTTGGCCAGAAGGACTTAAGCTACTCACAAGAAGAGTCCATGATAAAGCTTGTACAGTTGCATTACTTACATAATGCTTGGACAACTCTCACAAAAATCTTGCTACTTCACCTCTCTTCCCAGGCAGATTCGATCTGCATATTCTGCTCCATAGGCTCTGTGATCTCACTGATAAATTTGATTGGTCACAGGCGCTCTACCAACTTCAACTGGTGCTACCTATTCTTGATTGCTATTTCATAGCTAGCTGCTTGTACTGTATTTCAGCTCAAATCTGTGCTACCTTATTTCAGCTCCTATTATCACTTTCTCATCACATTTTTGCTGGACAGTCCCTAAGTTCTCTCATTATGATAAGCTTGATCCTTCACCCATGATCTACTACACGGGTTCCCATAGCTATATCAGGCAGACCCTTTCCTTTCACGGCGGCAGAGCTCCATGGGGGCAGGAGTGGTATAGAGACGGTGTCTCGGTCAGTCGTCCATCTCACATCTGTGTGGTATCTCGGCTTTATACTGTGCTATTTTAACTCAGACACTGCCCAATGAAAAGGCAAAAAAATCTTGCCAAAAGACGCCGTCAGGGCAGTACCTTTTGAGACGTGGTCCATTTTTTATTTCATTAGTGCTGTGTCACTGCTTTCACCTACCTACCTAGACAAAAGAGTCACAGATAGGTTTAAAGAGTGAGACATAGAAAGTGAAGGGAAGAGATGATGATGATGTTTGGTTTGTGGGGCACTGAACTGAGCGGTCATCAGAGCCCATACAAATTCCCAATTTGTTCACAGTCCAATTTTCTTCACAGTCTAATCTAACTACTGTCACGAATGATGAGGATGATGATGAAATGATGAGGACAACACAAACACCCAGTCCCCAGGCAGAGAAAATCCCCAACCCGGCCAGGAATCGAACCCGGGACCCAGTGATCCAGGGGTAGCAACGCTAGCCTCTAGACCACGAGCTGAGGACGAAGGGAAGAGAAAAGCTCTGCACATAATTCAGGCACTCTGTTGATGTCAGACCTCATATCCACTTGCATAGATCCTCCGAGGACTCGCAAGTTTATAACTTACTAGTGGACTTCCCAGGCTTCGCACAGGTAGCACTAAGTATTTACAGCTGGATGACTTGTCTGATGCAGTGGTAATTACAGCTGTTCCAATCAACATAATATGGGATATCTCTTGCATTGTGAGTCATTAAGTAAGACAGCACTAGCTCATTCCGGTCTCCCAGTAGTGGTAGGTAGTGACGGCATGTCGGCAGGAGTTCGTGCCAGCCTCCTGGTATCGGTAGCTTGTGTTTACCTGGCTGTGCAGTTGGGTAGCTTTATATGTACTGCTTCCCATGGAGTGCAACCTTCATTGGGCCAAACAGATGGAAGTCAGAAGGTGCAAGATACGGGCTGTAGGGCGGATGAGGAAGAACAGTCCAATTAAGTTTTGTGAGCTCCTCTCGGGTGTGCAAACTTGTATGAGGCCTTGGATTGTCATGGAGAAGTAGTAGTTTGTTTGCATTTTGGTGGTAACAAACATACGGAAGTTGTTTCTTCAATTTCCTGAGGGTAGCACACTACACTTCAGTGTTGATCGATGCTCCATGAGGGAGGATTGATGTGTCCCAAGAAATCCGAAGAGTTATGGATATGGTGTGGGCATGTCCCCACGTGAGGGCTGAGCAGCTCCTTGAGGTACTTGGCGAGAGGATACGTTGGGACTCTAATATTGCTGACAATAGGACGTAATGGGACGTGTTCCCTGTGGACTTTCGGTAAGCCGTGCAGCCTCGGAGGAACAGGGGCCCTGGGTGGTAACTTCTTTGTGACCTTTTCAGGGAAGTCGGAATCTTTGAGAAGCGGATAACAAACAGAATAACCGCTTCACACTCCGAGAAGACCATCACCATGATTTTACCAGCTGAGGCTGCGGCTTTGAACTTTTCCTTCGGAGGAGAATTAGTGTGGCACCACTCCATGGATTGCCGTTTATTTCTGGTTCGAAGCCATCAACCCATGTTTCATCGTCTGTGACGAGTTTCAACAAAAAATTATCACTATCAGCCTCGTAACGCGCAAGTAATTCTGCACAAATGGTCCTCCGTTGCTCTGTATGGTCTCTTGTTAGGAGGCGAGGCATCCAGTGGGTACATACAGGGTGTTTCAAAAATGACCGGTATATTTGAAACGGCAATAAAAACTAAACGAGCAGCGATAGAAATACACCGTTTGTTGCAATATGCTTGGGACAACAGTACATTTTCAGGCGGACAAACTTTCGAAATTACAGTAGTTTCAATTTCCAACAACAGATGGCGCTGCAAGTGATGTGAAAGATATAGAAGACAACGCAGTCTGTGTGTGCGCCATTCTGTACGTCGTCTTTCTGCTGTAAGCGTGTGCTGTTCACAACGTGCAAGTGTGCTGTAGACAACATGGTTTATTCCTTAGAACAGAGGATTTTTCTTGTGTTGGAATTCCACCGCCTAGAACACAGTGTTGTTGCAACAAGACGAAGTTTTCAACGGAGGTTTAATGTAACCAAAGGACCGAAAAGCGATACAATAAAGGATCTGTTTAAAAAATTTCAACGGACTGGGAACGTGACGGATGAACGTGCTGGAAAGGTAGGGCGACCGCGTACGGCAACCACAGAGGGTAACGCGCAGCTAGTGCAGCAGGTGATCCAACAGCGGCCTCGGGTTTCCGTTCGCCGTGTTGCAGCTGCGGTCCAAATGACGCCAACGTCCACGTATCGTCTCATGCGCCAGAGTTTACACCTCTATCCATACAAAATTCAAACGCGGCACCCCTCAGCGCCGCTACCATTGCTGCACGAGAGACATTCGCTAACGATATAGTGCACAGGATTGATGACGGCGATATGCATGTGGGCAGCATTTGGTTTACTGACGAAGCTTATTTTTACCTGGACGGCTTCGTCAATAAACAGAACTGGCGCATATGGGGAACCGAAAAGCCCCATGTTGCAGTCCCATCGTCCCTGCATCCTCAAAAAGTACTGGTCTGGGCCGCCATTTCTTCCAAAGGAATCATTGGCCCATTTTTCAGATCCGAAACGATTACTGCATCACGCTATCTGGACATTCTTCGTGAATTTGTGGCGGTACAAACTGCCTTAGACGACACTGCGAACACCTCGTGGTTTATGTAAGATGGTGCCCGGCCACATCGCACGGCCGACGTCTTTAATTTCCTGAATGAATATTTCGATGATCGTGTGATTGCTTTGGGCTATCCGAAACATACAGGAGGCGGCGTGGATTGGCCTCCCTATTCGCCAGACATGAACCCCTGTGACTTCTTTCTGTGGGGACACTTGAAAGACCGGGTGTACCGCCAGAATCCAGAAACAATTGAACAGCTGAAGCAGTACATCTCATCTGCATGTGAAGCCATTCCGCCAGACACGTTGTCAAAGGTTTCGGGTAATTTCATTCGGAGACTACGCCATATTATTGCTACGCATGGTGGATATGTGGAAAATATCGTACTGTAGAGTTTCCCAGACCGCAGCGCCATCTGTTGTTGAAAATTGTAACTACTGTAATTTCGAAAGTTTGTCTGCCTGAAAATGTACTGTTGTCCCAAGCATATTGCAACAAACGGTGTATTTCTATCGCTGCTCGTTTAGTTTGTATTGCCGTTTCAAATATACCGGTCATTTTTGAAACACCCTGTACCTTTGAGCACGCTGAGTGGTGCACGAGTGTGCCAGCACTACTAACGGAGGCGTCCAGTCGATCACCTCGAATGAGAGTGTCCGCACGTTTCAACATCGCAGGCGTCACAGCTGTGTGCAGCCGACCGGCACACAGGAGACTGGACAGGTTGGCGCGACTATGAGGACAGACGCCTTGCGCAACAATGGCACTGTCCTTTTGTTCACTATCTGCGATGCTCTGGCTTTCCGCCAAAAGAATGAGGCCTCTCTTATTGGAACGCACCTTCGTTACGGACATCATTTTGACAACTACGTACAGCGCCGCCATTGCTGTAGTGTAGTCGTGTGACTAGGGCCTCCCGTCGGGTAGACCGTTCGCCTGGTGCAAGTCTTTCGATTTGACGCCACTTCGGCTATTTGCGCGTCGATGGGGATGAACTGATGGCGTTTAGGACAACATAACACCTAGTCCCTGAGCGGAGAAAATCTCCGACCCAGCCGGGAATCGATCCCGGGCCCTTAGGATTGATATATTTATTTTAAATCTCATTTTGTTCGCTTAAGTTCGTTGCATCTGCTCGGGGCGGACGTCATAAGACATTCATTTAAGTTCGTTGTTGATCGATTAACCCTCTGACCGAACACGCTGAGCTACCGTGCCGGCTACCGCTCAGTTACCGGGGGCTGACACTATAGTTGCTAAAGCGGGAATGTTCAGTGATGTTCCGTAACAAATTCCGCATTTTTTTAACCGAAACTGGCCAAGATAAACAAGTTTTGTATCAGTTAATGAACCCCCCTCGTAAACGCTATACAAATGAGATGATTACCTGCGCTTTTTTCCAATTTAGAAAACAAATGAAAATAGACTAAGCGAAATGAGTCTTTCTCAGCTAGTTTGTATATGTCTTATTTTAATGATTTCAGGCCGAAGACTGGTTTGATGCAGCTCTCCACGCTACTCTATCCTGTACAAGCCTCTACATCTCTATATAACTACTGCAACCTAACTATTTAAACCTACTTACAGTATTCACCCCTTGGTCTCCCTCTACAATTTAACCCCACACAGTCTTTCCGTTACCAAATTGGTGATCCCTTGATGCCTCAGAATGTGTCCTGTCAACCGATCCAAATGGTTCAAATGGCTCTCAGCTCTATGGGACTTAACATCTGAGGTCATCAGTCCCCTACAACAGAACTACTTAAACCTAACTAACCGAAGGACATCACACACATCCATGTCCGAGGCAGGATTCGAACCTGCTACCGTAGCGGTTGCGCGGTTTCAGACTGAAGCGCCTAGAACCGCTCGGCCACAACGTCCGGCCTCAACCGATTCCTTTTTAGCCAAGTTGTGTTACAAATTTCTTTTCTCTCCGATACAATTCAGCGGTTACTAATTAACTATTCGATCTACCAATCTAATCTTCAGCGGTTGTTGCCAGTATTCATTTTATATCATATCCACCTCGGTCATCATCTGTTACTTCCTGCACAAATAGCAAAACTCATCTACACTCCTGGAAATTGAAATAAGAACACCGTGAATTCATTGTCCCAGGAAGGGGAAACTTTATTGACACATTCCTGGGGTCAGATACATCACATGATCACACTGACAGAACCACAGCCACATAGACACAGGCAACAGAGCATGCACAATGTCGGCACTAGTACAGTGTATATCCACCTTTCGCAGCAATGCAGGCTGCTATTCTCCCATGGAGACGATCGTAGAGATGCTGGATGTAGTCCTGTGGAACGGCTTGCCATGCCATTTCCACCTGGCGCCTCAGTTGGACCAGCGTTCGTGCTGGACGTGCAGACCGCGTGAGACGACGCTTCATACAGTCCCAAACATGCTCAATGGGGGACAGATTCGGAGATCTTGCTGGCCAGGGTAGTTGACTTACACCTTCTAGAGCACGTTGGGTGGCACGGGATACATGCGGACGTGCATTGTCCTGTTGGAACAGCAAGTTCCCTTGCCGGTCTAGGAATGGTAGAACGATGGGTTCGATGACGGTTTGGATGTACCGTGCACTATTCAGTGTCCCCTCGACGATCGCCAGTGGTGTACGGCCAGTGTAGGAGATCGCTCCCCACACCATGATGCCGGGTGTTGGCCCTGTGTGCCTCGGTCGTATGCAGTCCTGATTGTGGCGCTCACCTGCACGGCGCCAAACACGCATACGACCATCATTGGCACCAAGGCAGAAGCGACTCTCATCGCTGAAGACGACACGTCTCCATTCGTCCCTCCATTCACGCCTGTCGCGACACTACTGGAGGCGGGCTGCACGATGTTGGGGCGTGAGCGGAAGACGGCCTAACGGTGTGCGGGACCGTAGCCCAGCTTCATGGAGACGGTTGCGAATGGTCCTCGCCGATACCCCAGGAGCAACAGTGTCCCTAATTTGCTGGGAAGTGGCGGTGCGGTCCCCTACGGCACTGCGTAGGATCCTACGGTCTTGGCGTGCATCCGTGAGTCGCTGCGGTCCGGTCCCAGGTCGACGGGCACGTGCACCTTCCGCCGACCACTGGCGACAACATCGATGTACTGTGGAGACCTCACGCCCCACGTGTTGAGCAATTCGGCGGTACGTCCACCCGGCCTCCCGCATGCCCACTATACGCCCTCGCTCAAAGTCCGTCAACTGCACATACGGTTCACGTCCACGCTGTCGCGGCATGCTACCAGTGTTAAAGACTGCGATGGAGCTCCGTATGCCACGGAAAACTGGCTGACACTGGCGGCGGCGGTGCACAAATGCTGCGCAGCTAGCGCCATTCGACGGCCAACACCGCGGTTCCTGGTGTGTCCGCTGTGCCGTGCGTGTGATCATTGCTTGTACAGCCCTCTCGCAGTGTCCGGAGCAAGTATGGTGGGTCTGACACACCGGTGTCAATGTGTTCTTAGTTCCATTTCCAGGAGTGTATTATTTTTAGTGTCTCCTTTCATATTCTCATTCCCTCAGCAACGCCAGACTGAATTCGACTACATCCCATTAACCTTGTCTTACGTTTGCCGTTGTTCCTCTCACAACCTCTTTTCAAGACGTTATCCATTCCAATTCCTTTACCATGTCTGACAGAATTACAGTACGATCTTCAAACCTCAGAGGTTGTCTGTAAAGTTGTCTTAGCTGAGTGGTCGCCGACACGGAAGCTCAGCGTGTTCAGTCAGAGGGTTAGTTTCCCTCTGTAATAAAAAAACTGAGCGAACGGGTCGACGTTGCACTTGAACAGGTGTCATGGGACGTCCGCCCCGAACAAATGCAACGCAACGAATATTAACGAACAATAACTATTGACGGCCTTGGGAGAGCCAGTCCTGACAAAACTCTACCATCTGCTGAGCAAGATGTATGAGACAGGCGAAATTACCGAAGTATCAATTTAATAAGTCACAGCTGCAAAATATTAACGCGAATTCTTTACAGACGAATGGAAAAACTGGTAGACGCCGACCTCGGGGAAGATCAGTTTGGATTCCGTAGAAATGTTGGAACACGTGAGGCAATACTGACCTTACGACTTATCTTAGAAGAAAGATTAAGGAAAGGCAAACCTACGTTTCTAGCATTTGTAGACTTAGAGAAAGCTTTTGACAATGTTGACTGGAATACTCTCTTTCAAATTCTAAAGGTGGCAGGGGTAAAATACAGGGAACGAAAGGCTATTTACAATTTGTACAGAAACCAGATGGCAGTTATGAGTTGAGGGGCACGAAAGGGAAACAGTGGTTGGGAAGGGAGTGAGACAGGGTTGTAGCCTTTCCCCAATGTTATTCCATCTGTATATTGAGCAAGCAGTAATGGAAACAAAAGAATAATTCGGAGTAGGTATTAAAATCCATGGAGAAGAAGTAAAAACTTTGAGGTTCGCCGATGACATTGTAATTCTGTCAGAGACAGCAAAGGACTTGGAAGAGCAGTTGAACGGAATGGAAAGTGTCTTGAAAGGAGGATATAAGATGAACATCAAGAAAAGCAAAACGAGGATAATGGAATGTAGTCGAATTAAGTCGGGTGACGCTGAGGGAATTAGATTAGGAAATGAGACACTTAAAGTAGTAAAGGAGTTTTGCTATTTGGGGAGCAAAATAACTGATGATGGTCGAAGTAGAGCGGATATAAAATGTAGACTGGCAATGGCAAGGAAAGCATTTCTGAAGAAGAGAAATTTGTTCACATCGAGTATAGATTTAAGTGTCAGGAAGTCGTTTCTGAAAGTATCTGTATGGAGTGTAGCCATGTATGGAAGTGAAACATGGACGATAAATAGTTTGGACAAGAAGAGAATAGAAGCTTTCGAAATGTGGTGCTACAGAAGAATGCTGAAAATTAGATGGGTAGATCACGTAACTAATGAGGAGGCATTGAATAGAATCGGGGAGTAGAGGAGTTTGTGGCACAGCATGACAAGAAGAAGGGACCGGTTAGTAGGACATGTTCTGAGGCATCAAGGGATCACAAATTTAGCATTGGAGGGCAGCGTGGAGGGTAAAAATCGTAGAGGGAGACCAAGAGATGAATATACTAAGCAGATTCAGAAGGATGTAGGTTGCAGTAAGTACTGGGAGATGAAAAAGCTTGCACCGGATAGAGTAGCATGGAGAGCTGCATCAAACCAATCTCAGGACGGAAGACAACAACAACAGCATAAGGTCAGAAAAAAGGTGGGCAGAGCGTCTGACTGCTACGCAGCGGGCCTCGGTTCAATTCTCGGCCACGTCGGAGAGTTTGTCCGCTCGTGGACTGGGTCTTGCGATGTAGTTATCATCACTTGATCATCATCGACTCGCAAGTCGCCCATTGTGGCATCATCTGGAAAGATTTGCACCTCGGCGGCATATGGAGACCTACAACCACCAATGCTGTAGGATCATTTCATTTCATCTGTCTGTAGTCCGCCGGCACGATAGTTCAGCGTGTTCGGTCAGAGAGCTGGTTGGCCTCTGTAATAAAAAAAACTGAGTGGAACGATCAACAAATACGGCGCTGCCTCATGTGACGTCCACAACGACCAAACACAACGATTAAAAAAAAAAAGTGTGGTCAGCGTGAGAGAACGTCAATTCTAAGGGCCCGGGTTCGATTCCCGGCTGGGTCGGAGATTTTCTCCGCTCGAGGATTGGGTGTTGTGTTGTCCTAATCGTCATCATTTCATCCCCATCGACGCGCAAGTCGCCGAAGTGGCGTCATATCGAAAGACTTGCATACGGCGAACGGTCTACCCGACGGGAGGCCCTAGTCACAAGACATGTACATTTTGATCTGCCTGTAAAACATGTTTCAGCCTATACTGAAAATTTAGTAACGTTTGTCGGTGTGATGGCTGTTGTGTTGCTTATGCTTCGACTGGCATAAATCGAAATGACAACGAAAAGACGAAAAAAATCCGAACGCCACAGGTGCGTGAGTCCCACAGGCTGCAGTTGAGCAGAATGTAGGCTACGGTAGGTATTCGGTATGCACAGCCACGCAGTAACATAAAACCAGACAAACGATGTTACCGCCGTGTTATTGAATAATCGAGTAAAAATCGCGGAAATTCCATTACGCCGTATAATTATTTCAGCGGAATAGGAATTATAGAAGCGGACGCGGTAATTAGAGTAATTGGCGGCAGCGGCTGACGACAGACTCGCTTTGATGCGAGTGCGTGCCTCGGCCCAAGTCCGCGTTTAATTACACGCCTAATGCGGTTTCTGCACTCGCCAGATTAAATGGACAAACGTCGTTTATCTGCCCGGGAGTCGCCTCCAGCACTGCGGAAAGCTCGCTGCGGGCGTGCCGTTCCCGTGGCTGGATACGGCACTGTTGTGCAAAACTTACGGACGCATCGTGTGTCACTGCTCGGTGAAACTCGGGCCATACATAAAAAGAACTGCTACAATATCGTACACAGGGTAACCCGAAGAAATACACAATGAGACGGACAGGACTGATACTTTTACTCAAAGACAATAATTACGCTGAAGTCACCGAGATAATACAAAATTGTTGAGGCTTTCGTGGCCACTTGTTGTAGAAAATCTTGTCCCAGTCGTCTCGATGCATTCTGCTACTCAGTTGATAGAAAATGTCCAAAAGTTCCTGATCCGTTCTTGCCAAGTCTCTCCGTGTTGTAGCCGGCCGCGGTGGTCTAGCGGTTCTGGCGCTGCAGTCCGGAACCGCGGGACTGCTACGGTCGCAGGTTCGAATCCTGCCTCGGGCATGGGTGTGTGTGATGTCCTTAGGTTAGTTAGGTTTAAGTAGTTCTAAGTTCTAGGGGACTTATGACCTAAGATGTTGAGTCCCATAGTGCTCAGAGCCATTTGAACCATCTCCGTGTTGTATGAATTCGCTCACGAAGGAAAGCTCGTTCCATTCTGTCGTAGATACAATGTGTTTAGGCGGTGGTGAATAGACACATTTCAAGAACTTCGGCGTATCACCTTCATCTCGACACCGTGACAGAAAGGCGACAGAGGACATTAATCGCGCTTTCTTCTTCCGTCGTTGGGCAAGGCGTCGGTACAAGAAAGCGCGATTGATGTCCTCTCTCGCCTTTCTGTCACGGTGCCGAGATGAAGGTGCTACGCCGAAGTTCTTGAAATGTAAGCGCCTATTCACCACCTCCCAAGCACATCACCAAGATAAGTTATACACTGAAGCGCCAAAGAAACTGGTATAGGCATGCGTATTCAGAAACAGAGATATGTAAACAGGCAGAATACGGCGCTGCAGTCGGCAACGCCTACATAAGGCAAGTGTCTGGCGCAGTTGTTACATCGATTACTCTACATCTACATCTACATACATACTCCGCAATCCACCATACGGTGCGTGGCGGAGGATACCTCGTACTACAACTAGCATCTTCTCTCCCTGTTCCACTCCCAAACAGAACGAGGGAAAAATGACTACCTACATGCCTCTGTACGAGTCCTAATCTCTCTTATATTATCTTTGTGGTCTTTGCGCGAAATGTAAGTTGGCGGCAGTAAAATTGTACTGCAGTCAGCCTCAAATGCTGGTTTTCTAAATTTCCTCAGTAGCGATCCACGAAAAGAACGCCTCTTTCCTCCAGAGACTCCCACCCGAGTTCCTGAAGCATTTCAGTAACACTCGCGTGATGATCAAACCTACCAGTAACAAATCTAGCAGCCCGCCTCTGAATTGCTTCTATGTCCTTTCTAAATCCGACCTGATAGGGATCCCAAACGCTCGAGCAGTACTCAAGAATAGGTCATATTAGTGTTTTATAAGCGGTCTCCTTTACAGATGAACCACATCTTCCCAAAGTTCTACCAATGAACCGAAGACGACTATCCGCCTTCGCCACAACTGTCGCTACATGCTTGTCCCACTTCATATCGCTCTGCAATGTTACGCCCAAATATTTAATCGACGTTACTGTGTCAAGCGCTACACTACTAATGGAGTATTCAAACATTACGGGATTCTTTTTCCTATTCATGTGCATTAATTTACATTTATATATATTTGGAGTTAGCTGTCATTCTTTACACCAATCACAATTCCTGTCCAAGTCATCTTGTATCCTCCTACAGTCACTCAACGACGACACCTTCCCGTACACCACAGCATCATCAGCAAACAGCCGCACATTGCTATCTACTCTATTCAAAAGATCATTTATGTAGATAGAAAACAACAGCGGACCTACCACACTTCCCTGGGGCACTCCAGATGATACCCTCACCTCCGATGAACACTCACCATCGAGGACAACGTACTGGTTTCTATTACTGAAGAAGTCTTCGAGCCACTCACATACTTGGGATCCAATCCCATATGCTCGTACCTTAGTTAGGAGTCTGCAGTGGGGCACCGAGTCAAACGCTTTACGGAAGTCAAGGAATATGGCATCCGTCTGATACCCTTCATCCGTGGTTCGCAAGACATCATGTGAAAAAAGGGCGAGTTGCGTTTCTCAGGAGCGATGCTTTCTAAAGCCGTGCTGATGTATGGACAGCAACTTCTCTGTCTCAAGGAAATTCATTATATGCGAACTGAGAATATGTTCGAGAATCCTGCAACAAGGATGTTAAGGATATTGGTCTGTAATTTTGAGGATCCGTCCTTCTACCCTTCTTATATACAGGCGTCACCTGCGCTTTTTTCCAGTCGCTCGGGACTTTACGTTGGGCAAGAGATTCGCGATAAATGCAATCTAAGTAAGGTTCAAATGGCTCTGAGCACTATGGGACTTAACATCTGAGGTCATCAGTCCCCTAGAACTTAGAACTACGTAAACCTAACTAACCTAAGGACATCACACACAGCCATGCCCGAGGCAGGATTCGAACCTGCGACCGTAGTGGTGACGCGGCTCCAGACTGAAGCGCCTAGAACCGCTCGGCCACTCCGGCCGGCGCTAAGTAGGGAGCCAATGCAGCAGAGTACTTTCTGTAAAACCGAATTGGAATCACATCAGGACCTGGCGATTTATTTATTTTCAACCCATTCAGCTGCTTTACAACCCCAGGGATGTGTATCACTATGTCATCCATACGGGAATCTGTACGAGACTCAAACGGCGGTATGTTTGTACGATCCTCGTGCGTGAAAGATCTCTCAAATGCTAAATTTAAAATTTCAGCTTTCGTTTTGCTGTCTTCCAGACTGATCAGTGAGTGACTGATGGAAGCCTTCGACCCGCTTACCGATTTTACGTAAGGCCAGAATTTCCTTGGGTTTTCAGCAAGATCTTTTGCTAAGGTATGACGGTGGTAGTGGTTGTATGCCTCGTGCATCGCTCTTTTTACAGCAGCACGAATCTCTACAAACTTTTGCCTGTCTTCATTCTCCCGATCTTTCTTGTACCGCTTCCTGAGCATTCTCCGAATTGCGCTGTTAAACCACAGTGGGTATTTACGTCCGTAACCCACTTTTACGGCACACACTTCTCCGATGCGTGATTTACAATGTGTTTAAAATTTGCCCATAATTCTTCCACGTCCATCGTACCGGATGTAAATGGAGTCGATTCATTTACTAAGTGGGATGCTAACAACTGCTTATCTGCTCTTTCTAGTAAGAATACTCTCCTAGCCTTCTTGACCGACTTTTTAACTTTCGTAACCATAGTCGTAATGACAACATCATGATCACTAATCCCTGTCTCAACACTGACACCGTCGATGAGGTCTGGTTTGTTCGTGGCTACCAGATCTAAAATATTTCCATTACGCGTTGGCTGTCGATTTAGCAGCACACGACAGTTTTCGGATAATGTGTTCAAAAGTAATTCACACGAAGGCTTGTCTGTACCACCTGTTATGAATCCATAGACATCCCAGTGTATACGAGGTAGGTTGAAGTCGCCTCCGACTAATATAGCATGATCCGGGTACTTCTGCGGTACAAAATGTAGACTCCCTTTGAATGATTCTAGAACTGTCACGGTGGAAACTGATGGCAGGTAATAACACCCAACAATTACCTTTATTTCTCCTAGCCCTGTGTCCAGATAACTTCACAATCACACTCTACTTCGACCTCTGTAGACACAATATTTTTGTCAACTGCAGTGAAGACACCACCTCCTACGGTGTCTAATCTGTCTTTCCGATACACGTTCCAACCCTCACTACTGCTGCTATAATGGCAGGTTATCAAGATTTAAGTGAGTTTGAACGTGGTGTTATAGTCGGCGCACGGGCGATGGTACACTGCATCTCCGAGGTAGCGGTGAAGTGGGGATTTTTCCGTGCGACCATTTCGCGAGTGTACCGGGAATATTAGGAATCTGACAAATCAAATCTCCGACATCGCTGCGGCCGGAAAAAGATCCTGCAAGGACGGGACCAACGACGACTGAAGAGAATCGTTGAAAGTGACAGAAGTGCAATCCTTCCGCAAATTGCTGCAGACTCCAATGCTGGATCATCAACAAGTGTCAGTGTGCGAATCACTCAACGAAACATCAACGATATAGGCTTTAGGAGCCGAAACCAACGCGTGTACCCTTGATGGCTGATGTGTTGGCAAATGTGCCAACACCTTGTAGATAGAGGAGGCCGAAATGCACGCTATCTAACGCAGACGGGCGTGAAGTCTGGAACAGGATACTTTATGAATGCTATAAAGAAAAGTACGTAGCGGCGTTAATACTTAACTTTCATTCATCCTTGTGGTACATCGCTATTGTTAATACAAGTGAGACTCTCTCCAGATATGGTTAATGGCGCCTTGCTAGGTCGTAGTCATGGACTTAGCTGAAGGCTATTGTAACTGTCTCTCGGCAAATGAGAGAAAGGCTTCGTCAGTGTAGTCGCTAGCAAAGTCGTCGTACAACTGGGGCGAGTGCTAGTACGTCTTTCTAGACCTGCCATGTGGTGGCGCTAGGTCTGCAATTACTGACTGTGGCGACACGCGGGTCCGACATGTACTAATGGACCGCGGCCGATTTAAAGCTACCACCTAGCAAGTGTGGTGTCTGGCGGTGACACCACAATGGCTACTCGACACAGAGCTTTACGCCTCGCTTGGGCCCGTCAACACCGAGACTGGACTGTTGATGACTGGAAACATGTTGCCTGGTTGGACGACTCTCGTTTCAAATTATATAGAGCATATGTACGGGTATGGAGACACCCTAATGAATCCATGGACTCTGCATGTCAGCAGGGGACTGTTCAAGAGGATGGAGGGTCTGTAATGGTGTGGGGAGTTGGATTGATATGCAATCCCTGATACTCCTAGATACGACTCTGACAGGTGACACGTACGTAAGCATCCTGTCTGATCACCTGCATCCATACATGCCCACTGTGCATTCCGACGGACTTGGGAAATTCCAGCAGGACAATGCGACACCCCACACGTCCAGAATTGCTACAGAATGGCTCCAGGGACACTCTTCTGAGTTTAAACACTTCCGCTGGCCACCAAACTCCCCTGACATGAACCTTATTGAGCATATCTGGGATGCCTTGCGACGTGCTGTTCAGAAGAGACCTCCACCCCTAGTGTTATTGCGGATTTATGAACAGCCCTGCAGGATTCATGGTGTCAGTTCCCTCCAGCACTACATCAGGTATTAACCGAGTCCATGCCACGCCGTGATATGGCACTTCTGCGTGCTCGCGGGGGCCCTACGCAATGTTAGGTAGGTGTATCAGTTTCTTTGGCTCTTCAGTGTATGACAGTTGTAACACTTCGGTTCAGTTTACACTGATAAAAGCTATAGAAAGCATAATTTAAAATTAAGAGTAGAATTTTTACAGGGGAAAATAGTGTAGAATCAGAGTTCGGTATTTGCAGATCAAAATTATAGTATATCAGCAAGTAGTTTAACGTCTAAGTACAGCAAAGCCACGGAAGCTCCCGTCATGGAGAAGGCAGTGACGTTAAGCTCTTGTGATGAAAAACCTATAAAAAGGCCTGATCGTCATTATTGCCACCTTTTTTCCTTGATTGTTTCGTTAAAGGGCGGGGAACCCTTGTCGGTCAGTGATACAATAATTAGATTGGACTTTATCGTGTTACGCTTCACGATAAACTGTTAGAATATTCCGGAGATTAAAAGTGATATAGTGTACGATCTCTGACTGTTGGTAGCAACGGATTATTAAGGGGATTTTAGGACTTCAGTGCTAGATTGGCACTTTACGGACATATAGACGGCAGAAACTCAAATTATCTGCTGATACGAGTTAATTCAGAGCTACCGGTGTACAGATATTAACGTGTGGACTTTGAAAGTGTCGTGTGCCGTTACTTGCGAATCTGGACGTAGAGAGCGTGCATATCGGCATTTGCGGACGATTTAGATTCCTCCAGGCTAGGAACCTTTTAAATAGACCATCATCCATCACCATCTTAATCCTTGAATATAGAGTGAAAGTGAAATACGAGGTGCATTCAAGTTCTATGGCCTCCGATTTTTTTTTTTCTAATTAACTACTCACCCGAAATCGATGAAACTGGCGTTACTACTCGACGTAATCGCCCCGCAGACGTACACATTTTTCACAACGCTGACGCCATGATTCCATGGCAGCGGCGAAGGCTTCTTTAGGAGTCTGTTTTGACCACTGGAAAATCGCTGAGGCAATAGCAGCAAGGCTGATGAATGTGCGGCCGCGGAGAGTGTCTTTCATTGTTGGAAGAAGCTAAAAGTCACTAGGAGCCAGGTCAGGTGAGTAGGGAGCATGAGGAATCACTTCTAAGTTGTTATCACGAAGAAACTGTTGCGTAACGTTAGCTCGATGTGCGGGTGCGTTGTCTTGGTGAAACAGCACACGCGCAGCCCTTCCCGGACGTTTTTGTTGCAGTGCAGGAAGGAATTTGTTCTTAAAAACATTTTCGTAGGATGCACCTGTTACCGTAGTGCCCTTTGGAAAGCAATGGGTAAGGATTACGCCCTCGCTGTCCCAGAACATGGACACCATCACTTTTTCAGCACTGGCGGTTACCCGAAATTTTTTTGGTGGCGGTGAATCTGTGTGCTTCCATTGAGCTGACTGGCGCTTTGTTTCTGGATTGAAAAATGGCATCCACGTGTCATCCATTGTCACATCCGACGAAAAGAAAGTCCCATTCGTGCTGTCGTTGCGCGTCAACATTGCTCGGCAACATGTCACACGGGCAGCCGTGTGGTCGTCCGGCAGCATTCGTGGCACTCACCTGGATGACACTTTTCGCATTTTCAGGTCGTCATGCAGGATTGTGTGCACAGAACCCACAGAAATGCCAACTCTGGAGGCGATCTGTTCAACAGTCATTCGGCGATCCCCCAAAACAATTCTCTCCACTTTCTCGATCGTGTCGTCAGACCGGCCTGTGCGAGCCCGAGGTTGTTTCGGTGTGTTGTCACATGATGTTCTGCCTTCATTAAACTGTCACACCCACGAACGCACTTGCGACACATCCATACCTCCATCACCACATATCTCCTTCAACTGTCGATGAATTTCAATTGGTTTCACACCACGCAAATTCAGAGAACGAATGATTGCATGCTGTTCAAGTAAGGAAAACGTCGCCATTTTAAGTATTTAAAACAGTTCTCATTCTCGCCGCTGGCGGTAAAATTCCATCTGCCGTACAGTGCTGCCATCTCTGGGATGTATTGACAATGAACGTGGCCTCATTTTAAAACAATGCGTATGTTTCTATCTCTTTCTAGTCCGGAGAAAAAAAATCGGAGGCCTTAGAACTTGGATGCACCTCGTATAAGAGTGTTGTACTTATTTCATTTACCTAGTATAAATCAGTGAAGGTTTTACGGAACCAAAGCTATTCAGCAGTAAGTCAGCACCATGTACCGGAAAGCGTAGGCATTAACTAACACGCTAACTGAAGTGAACGTTTACATGTTTTACGGACTGCTTAATATGATCTTTTGTGACACTTTGACGTCCCCACTCCCTCCGAAAAGTGGCGCAGGCTGTCTTAATCATAAAAGGGGAGAGTTTTAGCCGGGCAGATTACTAAATAAAAGCGATATTTACAGGACTCGCAGTAATGGCAAAACACAAGGCCCGCACCTCATCGGAGAGTCGTCGCTGTCACGTCGGGAAGCAAAGCCGGAAAACCTACCGACGATACGTATCTACGAGCAGACGTCGACGTGGAGTACCTAAAAAGGGAACCACAAGAGAGTTGGTGATGCTTCACAGTGTATGATTACTCATTGTAATCTGTAATAATAAGGTCAGGGCCGAATGCAGCTCTGTAAAGACGCACATAGTGAAGGAATATAGTGCCGCAATAACGTCGAACGGTGAGTGCTCCGTGTTCAAAGATTTGGAGGTCAGCACGCTCATGCAACATTATGCCCCCTCACACCATAATATCTCGACCACAAAAACGATCACGTTTGACAATGTTCTTGGCTGCATCAAGTGTTTTTACCTCTCACCATATGAACAGTACATCCAGAATCATTATACTCAGACTGAAACTGCTGTCGTCCAGAATCAGTACTCAGACAGAATCTGCTGTTATCCGAAAAGATAGCGCGACTCCACTCCTCGCTGCTCCAGACCCTACCTCTCGGCACGATTGGAAACAGTGCCGTCGATGTGCCTTCGTGAACCGGTGCTGTTTTTTGTTCACCATGTAAATTGTTCGGAGGTAAGGCCGCGATTGATACTAATGGTATTGCAGATTGGAAAAATACTTCTAATATTTTATCTTATCATGAGAATTCACTCGAACACAAAAATTCTATCACTCTTAAGAAGAGTAATTAAACAAAACAACGCCTGTATAGCGGCTATCAACTAACAAAGCAACGCTAGACCCTCGTGGAGACTGTTACCTAACAAAACAAAACAACGCGTTTGTGGCGACTGCCGGGGCAATAAACAAAAGGCACATATGGACTTAGTTTATTCTCTGGGGAATAATAAATTATATAAAATACACACTATATATATATATATATATATATATATATATATATATACAGGGTGTTTCAAAAATGACCGGTATATTTGAAACGGCAATAAAAACTAAACGAGCAGCGATAGAAATATACCGTTTGTTGCAACATGCTTGGGACAACAGTACATTTTCAGGCAGACAAACTTTCGAAATTACAGTAGTTACAATTTTCAACAACAGATGGCGCTGCGGTCTGGGAAACTCTATAGTACGATATTTTCCACATATCCACCATGCGTAGCAATAATATGGCGTAGTCTCTGAATGAAATTACCCGAAACCTTTGACAACGTGTCTGGCGGAATGGCTTCACATGCAGATGACATGTACTGCTTCAGCTGTTCAATTGTTTCTGGATTCTGGCGGTACACCTGGTCTTTCAAGTGTCCCCACAGAAAGAAGTCACAGGGGTTCATGTCTGGCGAATAGGGAGGCCAATCCACGCCGCCTCCTGTATGTTTCGGATAGCCCAAAGCAATCACACGATCATCGAAATATTCATTCAGGAAATTAAAGACGTCAGCCGTGCGATGTGGCCGGGCACCATCTTGCATAAACCACGAGGTGTTCGCAGTGTCGTCTAAGGCAGTTTGTACCGCCACAAATTCACGAAGAATGTCCAGATAGCGTGATGCAATAATCGTTTCGGATCTGAAAAATGGGCCAATGATTCCTTTGGAAGACATGGCGGCCCAGACCAGTACGTTTTGAGGATGCAGGGACGATGGGACTGCAACGTGGGGCTTTTCGGTTCCCCATATGCGCCAGTGCTGTTTATTGACGAAGGCGTCCAGGTAAAAATAAGCTTCGTCAGTAAACCAAATGCTGCCCACATGCATATCGCCGTCATCAATCCTGTGCACTATATCGTTAGCGAATGTCTCTCGTGCAGCAATGGTAGCGGCGCTGAGGGGTTGCCGCGTTTGAATTTTGTATGGATAGAGGTGTAAACTCTGGCGCATGAGACGATACGTGGACATTGGCGTCATTTGGACCGCAGCTGCAACTCGGCGAACGGAAACCCGAGGCCGCTGTCGGATCACCTGCTGCACTAGCTGCGCGTTGCCCTCTGTGGTTGCCGTACGCAGTCGCCCTACCTTTCCAGCACGTTCATCCGTCACGTTCCCAGTCCGTTGAAATTTTTCAAACAGATCCTTTATTGTATCGCTTTTCGGTCCTTTGGTTACATTAAACCTCCGTTGAAAACTTCGTCTTGTTGCAACAACACTGTGTTCTAGGTGGTGGAATTCCAACACCAGAAAAATCCTCTGTTCTAAGGAATAAACCATGTTGTCTACAGCACACTTGCACGTTGTGAACAGCACACGCTTACAGCAGAAAGACGACGTACAGAATGGCGCACCCACAGACTGCGTTGTCTTCTATATCGTTCACATCACTTGCAGCGCCATCTGTTGTTGAAATTTGTAACTACTGTAATTTCGAAAGTTTGTCCGCCTGAAAATGTACTGTTGTCCCAAGCATATTGCAACAAACGGTGTATTTCTCTCGCTGCTCGTTTAGTTTTTATTGCCGTTTCAAATATACCGGTCATTTTTGAAACACCCTGTATATATATATATATATATATATATATTTGTAAATACGGAAAAGCATGTATTCCGCTATCTAGCGGCACTGTTTTCTTTTATCGTTCTACGGCCGCATACGAATCAATTTGCACTTATGCTTACGAGGAGAACACGGCAAGTGCCATAAACCGATTTCCGACAAACTTGGCTCAGTGGAAGAGGCGTTAAAATAGGCCAAAACGTGTCTTGGCTTATCCTTAGATACTCGACCGTTTCTGGAAAAACGACGGTGGAAGTTTTCGAGGTACTTTATGTGTTTTTTTTTTTTATTTTGAGTAAATAGTTTAACCAAAGCAGTGGTACAGTGGCTAGCCCCACGGCTTTACAATTTTATGCCGATTAATATTTTTATTTCCCCTTTTGCAGAGGACATTACAAGACGAATACAGACAGACACTGCCGCTTAACAGAATACTGCAACACACACGAAGCACATAAGACAGCAGTTCCAATTCGTGCACCAGCACAGACAGCAACACTGACATACACATTCATTCAAATAGCATTCACTAACACGTACCACAGGCAACTTTACACAGCATCTGAAATACACTACTGGCGATTAAAATTGCTACACCAAGAAGAAATGCAGATGATAAACGGGTATCGTTGGACAAATATATTATACTAAAACTGACTTGTGATTACATTTTCACGCAGTTTGGGTACATAGATCCTGAGAAATCAGTACCCAGAACAACCACCTCTGGCCGTAATAACGGCGTCGATACACCTGGGCATTGAGTCAAACAGAGCTTGGATGGCGTGTACAGGTACAGCTGCCCATGCAGCTTCAACACGGTATTACAGTTCATCAAGAGTAGTGACGGGCGTATTGTGACGAGCCAGTTGCTCGGCCACCATTGACCAGACGTTTACAATTGGTGAGAGATCTGGAGAATGTGCTGGCCAGGGCAGCAATCGAAAATTTCAGTATCCAGAAAGGCCCGTACAGGACCTGCAACATGCGGTCGTGCATTATCCTGCTGAAATGCCGGGTTTCTCAGGGATCGAATGAAGAGTAGAGCCACGGGTCGTAACACATCTGAAATACAACGTTCACCCTTCAAAGTGCCGTCAATGCGAACAAGAGGTGACGGAGACGAGTAACAAATGGCATCCCATACCGTCACGCCAGGTGATACGCCAGTATGGCGATGTCGAATACACGCTTCCAATGTGCGTTCACCGCGATGTCGCCAGATACGGATGCGACCATCATGATGCTGTACTCAGAACCTGGATTCATCTGAAAAAAATGACGTTTTGCCATTCGTGCACCTAGGTTCGTCGTTGAGTACACCATCGCAGGCGCTCCTGTCTGTGATGCAGCGTCAAGGGTAACCGCAGCCAGGGTATCTGAGCTGATAGTCCATGCTGCTGCAAACGTCGTCGAACTGTTCGTGCAGATGGTTGTTGTCTTGCAAACGTCCCCATCTGTTGACTCAGGGATCGAGAAGTGGCTGCACGATCCGTTACAGCCATGCGGATAAGATGCCTGTCATCTCGACTACTAGTGATACGAGGCCGTTGGGATCCAGCACGGCGTTCCGTATTACCCTCCTGAACCCACCGATTCCATATTCTGTTAACAGTCATTGGATCTCGACCAACGCGAGCAGCAATGTCGCAAAACGATAAACAGCAATCGCGAGAGGCTACAATCCGACCTTTATCAAAGTCGGAAACGTGATGGTACGCATTTCTCTTCCTTACACGAGGCATCACAACAACGTTTCACCAGGCAACGCCGGTCACCTGCTGTTTGTGTATGAGAAATCGGTTGGAAACTTTCCTCATGTCAGCACGTTGTAGGTGTCGCCATCGGCGTCAACCTTGTGTGAATGCTCTGAGAACCTGATCATTTGCATATCACAGCATCTTCTACCTGTCGGTTAAATTTCACGTCTGTAGCACGTCATCTTCGTGGTGTAGCAATTTTAACGGCCAGTAGTGTAATTAAACTGTATCAGAATAAACAATGTAATGCATTCGCCTCTGTAAACTTGTCCTAGTTTAAATATAAACTGCAAGCATATCCATTACGGGGTCATTATACCACTGTTTGAATGTAACATTTGTAACTGAACACTTAGTATGTAAGGTTCATGTATGTTTGGAGAGATCCAGGAGAATTAGCCATCATGCGTACGTCACAGACGACGTATGCATGATGGCTGATTCTCCTGAATCTCTCAAAACATACATGAACCTGCTGGTTTAGTCGTAAGCATCACTAAGAGACGAGTCCTTCAACAACCACTTTGGGGTTCCAATACAGACGACTGTAGTATTAAGTTGGATAACAAACATTTGGAAAACGTGTCACACTTTAAATCTGTAGGTAGCCAAATTAGAAGCGACAACAGCTTGACCACAGAAATTGCAGCTCATATAGCGAATGCAACCTCAGTTTTCGGCAAACTGAATCACAGAGTACGGAAATCACATGATCTCAGATTACAAACTAAAGTTTATATTAAAAATGAAGAAATTCCTCCAGCTGTATTTAAGGTGTCGATTTTATTCTTGCAACTAGTTTCAATGTTGTAACAACGTCATCTTCAGGCCTATACACTTCTTGACGTCAACATCAGTAAAAGAAAGGCGTTGTTCGTTGCGACGGAATCTTCTCACGAAATTCCAATCACCAACTTTCTCCTCAGAATGCGAAAATATTTTGTTGACACCGACCTACACAGGAAGAAACGATCACCACGATAAAATAAGGGAAATCAGAGATCGTACGGAAAGATATTGGTGTTCGTTCTTTCTGCGTGCTATACGATATTGGAATAATAGAGAATTGTGAAGGTGGTTCGATGAACCCTCTGACAGGCAATTAAATGTGATTTGCAGAGTATCCATGTAGATGTAGATTTTAAAATTACGTGAAGAATATTTATGAAACGACATCTTCTAAACATTTTGCGCTACACCTAAAATGTTTATTAGATAAACTGGTAATCCAGCATATAACCAACCCATCGTTAGTTTCTGCTATTGTTTACACAGTTGTCATCTTGGAGAAATTCATGTAAGCCCTACATACCGTTGTTTCTTCCTTTGTATCAGATGCCACTGGCGACGGGTTTCACACTGCAATACCGGTTTGTCTAGTAAACATTTTAAGTACAGCTGATTGCGTTTAGAACATGTCCTTCAACAAATGTACAAAAGCCTCTGAGGACCAGCATTCAAGACTTTTAAATGAAGGAATACATTAGAGGTTTCGATAAGCAGTGATGAGACATGATGATGTGTTTTGTGCAGCATTGGTTCAAAATGGTTCAAATGGCTCTGAGCACTATGGGACTTAGCATATGAGGTCATCAGTCCCCTAGAACTTAGAACTACTTAAACCTAACTAACCTAAGAACATCACACACATCCATGCCCGAGGCAGGATTCGAACCTGCGACCGTAGCGGTCGAACGGTTCCAGACTGAAGCGCCTAGAACCGCTTGGCCACACCGGCCGGCTGCAGCATTGGTAAGAATGTTAGGTTCTGCTCATTCAAAATTTGCATACTATATTACAGCTGTTTGGAAACTATTGTTAAATCTTCAGTTACAGAGTCTTATGATAAAATTCTGTATATTTTTGAAACTTGTTATACAGGGCGATTTTTTTCCACCGTGTACAACCTCCAGGGATTGATCGATGAGAGGGGAACAAAAAAGGTTTAATGTCCGGAAATGCATGGTTTGTATGCCAGAGACCATTTGTTCAATCACACTTTGCTACAGTATGTCCTGTACCATGCAGGCACAGTTACAGTATGCACGGCTTCCTCCTAGAGGTTGGTACTGTTCCTCATACTTCACATCGTAGTTCCTTACTCTGCCATAATAACTGGTAATGTTGTGTCCGATTCATTTCCCTTGCTGACTCACCTTGTAGTGAATGTGGTTCAAATGGCTCTGAGCACTACGGGACTTAGCATCTGAGGTCATCAGTCCCCTAGAACTTAGAACTACTTAAACCTAACTAACCTAAGGACATCACACACGTCCATGCCCGAGGCAGGAATCGAAACTGCGACCGCAGCATCAGCGCGGTTCCAGACTGAAGTGCCTAGAACCGCTCGGCCACAGCGGCCGGCCTTAGTGAATGCGATATAGCGTTGTACACAGTGGTTCCGTATTCGAATCGACAGCTTACCGACATGGTGTTTGCTTACGGAAAGGCAAATGGCAACGGCCGGCGGGCGGCATTGTTGTATCGGTGGACCTATCCTCGCCGACAACAACCACAGCACTCAATGTTTGCAACAGTATTTCGTCGTTTGAGACAAGGTCGTTTCAGGGAGCATGAAATCACGAAGGACGTACCCGAAATCTTCGGACAGCAGACTTGGAGGAAGATGTGATTAACACTGTGGAACGCTACCGCCCTGTCAGTTCCGGGCAGTTAGCTCGCCAGTACAGGGCAAGCCAGACGACCGTGTAGAACATTCTCCGTGACATAGAATGAAGGCTTTCACGACCGGGTAACATGGCTGTTGATATACTTTCCGGGATGTGAGGTCGTGGTCCAAGAACTTTTCTGCTCCTTACGTTTCGTCCAGAACTGCGCTGGACTTCCTCAGAGGCGCTGCTCCGCTGAGTCTTGCCGACTGACTGGTCGGGTGTCTGAGAGCGACTTATATATTGTGAGAAAGGGGGGCGTGGTTCAGGTGACACGTGATGAGCAGTGATAATCCATAGCAAAGATAAGGTTGACTATCGATTACCACCTTGTCAAAGGTAAAAATTGTTAGCAATTTTGTAGAGCCACTGTCCATATATCGCTAAGTTTCATAGCCCCCTCTTTCCTATTAAAATTATCGTGATGTTTATAAATTTCGATAGCTTCTCTATATAGCCGTGTATAGTATTTAACGTTGTAGATAAAACTTCGGTATCCGAAAACTTCACTTGGTGGTTGCCTGGTTGAAGAGCATGTTCCGCTACAGCTGACTTTTCTATTTTTCCAAGTCGACAAAGACTTTTATGCTCTTTCAGTCGCGTGTTTACGCTGCTTTTGGTAGTACCAATGTAAACTTTACCACAGGTACATGGAATTTTATACACACCACATGTCGACAGGGGAGGGCGTTTATCCTTCACAGATCGTAGTACTTGACTTATTTTCTTTGTTGGTTTAAAGATCGGTTTTATGTCAGTCAGTGAAAGGGTTAAAACGGAAGACGGTCTTCTACCACAGAAAGTGTGGTACTCGCAAACGTTTTATTTTTTTTTACGTCTTACGAATTTTGCAAGTCTTCAAAACGGAAATTTGTGTTAGTTTCCAGCCGGCCGTGTTGGCCGAGCGGTTCTAGGCTCTTCAGTCTGTAACCGCGCGCCCGCTACGGCCGCAGGTTTGAATCCTGCCTCGGGCATGGATGTGTGTGATGTCCTTAGGTTAGCTAGGTTTAACTAGTTGTAAGTTCCAGGGTACTGATGACCTCAGATGTTAAGTCCCATAGTGCTCAGAGCCATTTGAACCATTTCCAATGGCTTCTGTTTCAAAATGTGTAACTTGTAACGCGTTTCTAATAATACGTCTAGTGAACAAATAATGTAACAGACAGACAGTTAGACACTTTATTTACAAGATTTTCTCGACTGCAACATTTTTAAATTTCAATAAAATATTTATTCCTAAGTACGTGAATATGTTTTGCCTTGGAATATTTTTTCGCATTTGGAAAAGTCTTACTTTTCCAGAGCAAATTTGGTAGTTCCAGTAAAAAGACTGCAGCACACAATAAGTGAATGTTAACTTTTAAAAATGGAATAAGAGAATGTACAGCCCGACAAAAAATGGTTCAAATGGCTCTGAGCACTATGGGACTAAACATCTGTGGTCATCAGTACCCTATAACTTAGAACTACTTAAACCTAACTAACCTAAGGACATCACACACATCCATGCCCGAGGTAGGATTCGAACCTGCGACCGTAGCAGACAGCCCGACATCCATGTGGAGCACGTATTGGTCTCACCGCGGACTTCTAGTACTCAGCCACACACAATTTATTTCGTCAAAGAGTACGGGCCTGAAGATGGCGTTGATGCAACGTCGAAACTAGTAGCCAAATAAATATAAAATGCTGAGTACAGCTGGAGGAGTTTTATTTTTAATAAAAACGATAACCATCAGTGGATCGATGAATGAGTCTGTCGCACACTTCTTCGTCTATAAGTTTAACGTATACTAAGCTGGACACCAGACACCACACTTGCTAGGTGCTAGCCTTTAAATCGGCCGCGGTCCGTTAGTATACGTCGGACCCGCGTGTCGCCACTATCAGTGATTGCAGACCGAGCGCCGCCACACGGCAGGTCTAGAGACACTTCCTAGCACTCACCCCAGTTGTACAGCCGAGTTTGCTAGCGATGGTTCACTGACAAATTACGGTCTCATTTGCCGAGACGATAGTTAGCATAGCGTTCAGCTACGTCATTTGCTATGACCTAGCAAGGCGCCATTACCAGTTACTATTGATGCTGTAAAACATGTACCGTCAAGAGCGATGTTCACCAATTATTAATTAAAGTTAAGTATTCCAACAGGTACGTACTATTTTTGCTAGTCTCAATTCCTTGTCATGTTCCAGACCTGACGCCAGCCTGCGTGAGCTTAAACGCGTGCCTTTCGGCTTCCTGTCATAGTGGGTTGGCTGTCTTACCAATACACAACAGACACTATGAACTGGTGGATCCCTATCAGATCCCGTGGATCTAGCTTCATTACATCGAGCATGAAACGTTCAATTTCGCGCGCTTTCGGTCTTTTATACTGCACAGCGAACTTGAGATTAATTGTCGCCTTCCGGTGGGAAAGAGCCCCCTTGAACTGTAGTAAGCAATACACCACCATGTGAAGTCTCACGGATGTAAACAAGACTCGCGCTAACGGAGCGCGACCAAGGCGTTAGACACGCCCGAGCCGCTACAACACCGAAGCGGTCTGTTTACTAGGCAAATGCTTTGACCGCAAAGCCATCCGGACACAGTGGTCACTGCAATTGCACTGACTATTGTAGCACGCTTTTTTTTCCTTTATTGAGTTTCGATTCCCCCTAAAGGGGGCGGGTTGGCAGCAGCTTATTACGCCGCTCTTCAGCCTACAGAATTTGTTGTAAAAAGATGAAGATCATAAAAAAATAATAACAGTTGGCGATAAAATCGGTGACTTAAAGGTAAAATGGAAGAAAATTCTGGAGCTTAAAACATAAAACACAGGGTGGACGATGCTAATAAAATACACAGGAAGCAGAAAAATAATAGACAGACAATTAAAAAACACGGCGACAGTCTGGGTTCTGTTCGCAAGAGATATAAAAAGCACACCCAGCGACAGCATGATTTCTGTTCGCAACACTGTGGAAGGACGCACAACACCGAACATTTACTTACACACTGCACTAAAAAGTTGGCACAAATATGACATACCACACCCGAGAGCAGGTGGGGGGAAACTGGTCAGATGACGGGAAAAAGGGGGGGGGGGAAGGAGAGGAAAAGTGAAGGGGGAGGGGGAAGAGGAGCCAATGGAAGATGAGGATCCATAAGAGCGGTGGGGGTTGCTGAGCAGACGTGCCAGGGAGTGGGGAAGGCAGAGGAGGGGAGTACAAAAGGACTCGGGGGAGAAAGGAGATAGGGAGAGGATAGGCGGGGAGAAAACACAGGATGGATGGGTGGAGAAAGAGGGAGCCCAGGGAAAAGACGGAGGAAAGGAGGGGGAGTGAGGATCAGAGTTGATAGGAAGGATAAATGGAGGGAGAGAGGGCATCATCCGGGAGGGGGAGTTGATGGAAGCCACCTTGGGAAAGGAGATGTAGGGTGTAGAGATAGAGGGTAGGGGGATTGTAGCACGCCTCCTGTCAGACCCAAAATCTCAATTCATCCCCAAACTAGGAACGTAGTGCCCCTCCCCCTTATCCTCATTACTCGCGGCATTTCGCCGATTCCCGTAAGAGCCTGGTGTCCGCACTGAACCGATCACTGCCCATCATATACAGGCTGGTCCATTGATAGTGACCGGGCCAAATATCTCGCGAAATAAGCGTCAAACGAAAAAACTACAAAGAACGAAACTTGTCTAGCTTGAAGGGGGAAACCAGATGGCGCTATGGTTGGCCCGCTAGATGGCGCTGCCATAGGTCAAACGGATATCAACTGCGTCTTTTTAAATAGGAACCCCCATTTTTTATTACATGTTCGTGTAGTACGTAAAACATGAATGTTTTAGTTGGACCACTTTATTCGCTTTGTGATAAATGGCGCTGTAAGAGTCACACACATATGGCTCACAATTTCAGACGAACAGTTGGTAACAGATAGGTTTTTTAAATTAAAATACAGACGGTAGGTACGTTTGAACATTTTATTTCGGTTATTCCAAAGCGATACATGTACCTTTGTGAAATTATCATTTCTGAAAACGCGTGCTGTTACACCTTGATTACCTGTAAATACCACATTAATACAATAAATACTCAAAATGATGTCCGTCAACCTCAATGCATTTGGCAATACGTGTAACGACATTCCTCTGAACAGCGAGTAGTTCGCCTTCCGTAATGTTCGCACATGCATTGACAATACGCTGACGACTGTTATCAGCCGTTGTCGGTGGATCACGATAGCAAATATCCTTCAACTTTTCCCACAGAAAGAAATCCGGGGACTTCAGATCCGGTGAACGTGCGGTGCTTCGACGGCCAATCCACATGTCACGAAATATGCTATTCAATACAGCTTCAACTGCACGCGAGCTATGTGCCGGTCATCCATCATGTTGGAAGTACATCGCCATTCTGTCATGCAGTGAAACATCTTGTAGTAACATCGGTAGGACATTACGTAGGAAATCGGCATACATTGCACCATTTAGGGCCAATTACCCTTCCTCCCATAATGCCGCACCATACATAACCCGCCTAGGTCGCTGATGTTCCACTTGTCGCAGCCATCGTGGATTTTCCGTTACCCAATAGTGCATATGATGCCGGTTTACGTTACCGCTGTTGGTGAATGACACTTCGCTGCTAAATAGAACGCGCGCAAAAAATCTGTCATCGTCCTGTAATTTCTCTTGTGCCCGGTGGCAGAACTGTACACGACGTTCAAAGTCGTCGCCACGCAATTCCTGTTGCATAGAAATATGGTACGGGTGTAATCGATGTTGACGTAGCTTTCTCAACAGCGACGTTATTGAGATTCCCGTTTCCCGCGCAGTTTGTCTGCTCCTGACGTGCGGATTAGCCGCGACAGCAGCTAAAACACCTACTTGGGCATCATCATTTGTTGCAGGTCGTGGTTGACGTTTCACATGTGGCTGAACACTTCCTGCTTCCTTAAATAACGTAACTATCCAGCGAACGGTCCGGACACTTGGATGATGTCGTCCAGGATACCGAGCAGCATACATAGCACACGCCCGTTGGACATTTTGATCACAATAGCCATACATCAACACGATATCGACCTTTTCCGCAATTGGTAAACGGTCCATTTTAACACGGGTAATGTATCACGAAGGAAATACCGTCCGCACTGGCGGAATGTTACGTGATACCACGTACTTATACGTTTGTGACTGTTACAGCGTCATCACAAAGCGAAAAAATTGGTCCAACTAAAACATTCATATTTCTTTACGTACTACACGAATATGTAATAAAAAATGGGGGTTCCTATTTTTAAAAAATGCAGTTGATATCCGTTTGACCTATGGAAGCGCCATCTAGCGGACCAACCATAGCGCCATCTGGTTTCCCCTTTCAAGCTAGACGAGTTTCGTTCTTTGTAGTTTTTTTCGTTTGATGCATATTTCGTGAGATATTTGGCCCGGTCACTATCAATGGACCACCCTGTATATGACGTCCGTTTTTTCGGAATGTTCAAATATGGTTCAAATTGTTCTAAGCATGCCCGAGGAAGGATTCGAACCTGTGACCGTCGCAGCAGTGCGGTTCCCGACAGAAGCGTCTAGAACCGCTCGGCCTCAGCGGCCGGCTGGAATGTTCAAACGAAGAGGCACATGTTTATCCTGCAGTCACTATGAAGGTTGGCATATGATCAATGCAACTGCCTAGTAAGCAGGAGACTCGGCCTCGAACAATGGTGCGGCACAAATTTTCTACTTTTCCCATTGATTTCAGTCAGAGCCCGCTTGCAGCCCATGTCTATAATACCTTTATGTCTTAATTCATAATGGTTGCTGGATCAAAACTGTGTTTGTTCTTTCGAACATATCCGAAAGAACAGACACCACAAATATATCATAAGAGCTATCAGCACTGCCCCATCTTTGATGTCGTGAACCAAACCTCTTCTACTGCAAGTTCTATGCTTTCCACATTTTGAGAGGTGGCAGGATGGACCAAACCAAGAAAAATACTTCCACTAAACAGGGGCTTTGAAATGCATACTTTAAAAGCCATCGGCACTTGTTCATCTTCGCTGCTGTGAACCGAGCGAGGTGGCGCAGTGGTTAGTATACTGGACTCGCATTCGGGAGGAAGACGGTTCAAATCCGCATCAATCTATCCTGATTTAGGTTTTCCGTGATTTCCCAAACTCGCTTCAGCCAGATGTCGGGATAATTCTTTCGAAGGACCCGGCCGATTTTCCCCATCCTTATCTAATCCGAGCCGGTCGGAGTGGCCGAGCGGTTCTAGGCGCTACAGTCTGAAACCGCGCGACCGCTACGGTCGGAGATTCGAATCCTGTCTCGGGCATGGATGTGTGTGATGTCCTTAGGTTAGTTAGGTTTAAGTATTTCTAAGTTCTAGGGGACTGATGACCTCAGAAGTTAAGTCCCATAGTGCTCAGAGCCTTACCTAATCCGAGCTTGTGCTCCGTCTCTAATGATCCAGTTGTCGACGGGACATGCAACAGTAATCTCCTCCTCGTCCTCCTGATACTCTTCCTCCGCTGCTGTGAAGCACGTATCTTCTACTGAACAAGTGCTCACAGCTCTTGAGGTTACGCAATTTAGAAATGGTTCAAATGGCTCTAAGCACTATGGGACTTAACATCTGAGGTCATCAGTCCCCTAGACTTAGAACTACTTAAACCTAACTAACCTAAGGTCATCACACACATCCATGCCAGAGGTAGAATTCGAACCTGCGACCAACATCTACATCTACGTGATTACTCTGCTATTGACAAAAAAGTGCCCGGCAGAGAGTTCAATCAATCTCTCTACCGTTCCACTCTCCAACGGCACGCGGGAAAAACGAGCACTTAAATTTTTCTGTGCGAGCCCTGATTTCTCTTAATTTATCGCGATGATCATTTCCCCCCAATGTAGGTGGGTGCCAACAGAATGTTTTCGCAAGCGGAGGAGAAAACTGGTGAATGAAATTTTATGAGAAGATCCCGTCGCAACGAAAAAGTCTTTGTTTTAATGATTGCCACTCCAATTCACGTATCATGTCTGTGACACTATCTCCCCTATTTCGCGATGATACAAAACTAGCCGCCCTTCTTTATACTTTTTCGATGTCTTCCGTCAGTCCCACCTGATGCGGATCCCACACCGCGCAGCAATACTCCAGAATAGGGTGGACAAGCGTGGTGTAAGCAGTCTCTTTAGTAGACCTGTTGCACCTTCTAAATGTTCTGCCAATGAATCGCAGTCTTTGGTTTGCTCTACCCACAATATTATCTATGTGATCGTTCCAATTTAGGTTATTTGTAATTGTAATCCCTAGTATTTAGCTGAATTTACAGCCTGCAGATTTGTGTAACTTATCGAGTAATCGAAGTTTAGCTGATTTCTTTTAGTACTCGTGTGAATAACTACACACTTTTCGTTATTCAGGGTCAATTGCCACTTTTCGTGCCATACAGATAACTTATCTAAATCATTTTGCAAGTCATTTTGGTTATCTGATGACTTTACAAGACGGTAAATGACAGCATCATCTGCAAACAGTCTAAGACGGCTACTCAGATTGTCTACGTCGTTAATATACAGGGTGTCGGAAAAGTCTTTCCCTGATTACATAAATTGATAACTCAGGCTATAAGTAAGATACAAATATGAAACTGGTGTCTAATTGTTTGAAAACTATTAAAGTTTCGTGCATACAAAGTGCAAATCGTTCAGGCCTTGTTGCCCAATGACAGTACGCGTCGATATGACTTTGCGGTCGAAATGCTATCACGTATTGAGGACGATGATGGTTATCTCAGACGAATTGCCTTTTCCGACGAAGCGATCTTTTTTGTCAGTGGAGTAGTGAATCGCCATAATGTGCGCATTTGGGGTTCACAGCCCCCTGGCGAGGTCATGGAGTGCACCAGAGGCAGTCCAAAGGTAAATGTTTGGTGAGCGCTATTGCACGATCGAATTATCGGGCCATTCTTCTTCGCTGAGGCTACCGTCACATCTGCAGTGTATCTGGACATGTTGCAACTGTATGCTGTTCCTCAGCTGCTTCAGTATCACCCCGATGTCTTGTTTCAGAAAGACGGTGCACTGCCTCATTGTGGTTTGGACGTCCGTGCCTATCGCGGTATGACCTCCACGCTCTCCTGACATAACCCCATTACACTTTTATGGGGTTATGTCAAGGACGAGGTCTACCGAAAACGTGTACCAGATCTTGAAACCCTGCGGCAACGGATAACCACAGTCGTTGAGTCGGTCCCTCCAGTGACGTTGGCTAATGTGTGGACGGGAATTGAATATCGCCTAGATGTTCTACGTGCTACCAAGGGTGCTCATGTGGAAGTTTACTGATGTGTGAAAAAACTTTGATAGTTTGTTCAAATGGCTCTGAGCACTATGCGACTTAACTTCTGAGGTCATCAATCGCCTAGAACTAAGAACTACTTAAACCTAACTAACCTAAGGACATCACACACATCCATGCCCGAGGCAGGATTCGAACCGTAGCGGTCGCCCGGCCCCAGACTGTAGCGCCCAGAACCGCACGGCCACTCCGGCCGGCTGATAGTTTGTAAACAATTAGACACCAGTTTCATATTTGTATCTTACTTATAGCCTGAGTTATCAATTTATGTAATCAGGGAAAGACTTTTCGGACACCCTGTAGATCAGGAACAATACAGGGCCTATAACACTTCCTTGGGGAACGCCGGATATTACTTCTGTTTTACTATTACTACGAACCGCTTGGCCACAGCGGCCGGCCATGCAATTTAGAGCCCATGTTTATTGGACATTTTTTCCTTGTTTCGATCTGTACTGTCTTCTCCAAAAATATGGAAAGCATAGAGCTTGCAGTGGAAGAAGCGCACACAACTGGTAAGGTATACATTTTTGAGCCCATGTTTACTAGACTTCTGCTTCAAATGGTCATATCCCTGAATACTGACCGTTCCTCGTGGGACAATTCGCACTAAACTGCTATTACAACGCTGGGCACAGGCCAAGGAACACAAAGTGTTGCGACGTACAACACTCTTTTTATTTTAATTTCTTAGACTTTCCCGGCGATTTTGTGGCATCCCGTTGAATCGGGTGTACTGCCGGTGGTCTTCATTAGGTGCTTCCTGTGACTGAACAGTTCAGGCGCAGGAAGCATCTGATGAAGACGCCGAGGTACGATGTCGAAATATTGTGTTAGGAAAGTTAGTTAGTTAGTTACGTGTTCCATTGATCAATAGCACGGAAAACCGTTGTGATGTGGAACGTGTCAAATGCACAAGAAATGCGCACAGGAAACAAGTTTTTTTTCTTTTTTCTTTTTGTTTACATTCTAGTGTTGTGCCTAAATATTTCTATTATCTATCCCATTCCGTTAAATGTTAAAAAATGCATGTATTATATCTCCAGATTTATATACTCATATTCAAGAATTCACCTACCTCTTTCTGTGCCAAAGATAGGTTAAGTAAAGGATAGTGTAGGTCCTTCTTTTTTCTGGTATTGTAATCATGAATGTCGCTGTTGATTTTAAACTGGTCCATGTTGCTGAGGAAAAATTTCATTACTGAGTAAATGTACTGTGAAGCAGTAGTAAGAATTACTAACCTTTTAAACACATGCCTACAAGATGTGCGACTATGAACCCCACATATTATTCTAACTACTTTCTTTCGAGCAGTGAATACCTTTTGCCTATGCATTGAGTTGAGCCAGAATATTATACCATATGACATCAGAGAGCGGAAGTATGCAAAGTATGTTAGCTTACTAATTTCTACATCCTCAAAATTGGAAATTATTCTGATTGCAAAAATTGCTGAACCTAGTCACTTTACGAAATCCAAAATATGAATTTTCCAATTAAATTGTCATATATATGTACAGGGCTATTACAAATGATTGAAGCGATTTCATAAATTCACTGTAGCTCCATTCATTGACATATGGCCACGACACAATACAGATACGTAGAAAAACTCATGAAGTTTTGTTCGGCTGAAGCCGCACTTCAGGTTTCTGCCATCAGAGCGCTCGAGAGGGCAGTGAGACAAAATGGCGACAGGAGCCGAGAAAGCGTATGTCGTGCTTGAAATGCACTCACATCAGTCAGTCATAACAGTGCAACGACACTTCATGACGAAGTTCAACAAAGATCCACCAACTGCTAACTCCATTCGGCGATGGTATGCGCAGTTTAAAGCTTCTGGATGTCTATGTAATGGGAAATCAGCGGGTCGGCCTGCAGTGAGCAAAGAAACGGTTGAACGCGTGCGGGCAAGTTTCACGCGTAGCCCGTGGAAAATTGGCTCATGCCACAACTGGAGACCGACAGCGCCGACTTCATCTTTCAACAGGATGGTGCTCCACCGCACTTCCATCATGATGTTCGGCATTTCTTAAACAGGAGATTGGAAAACCGATGGATCGGTCGTGGTGGAGATCATGATCAGCAATTCCTGTCATGGCCTCCACGCTCTCCCGACTTAACCCCATGCGATTTCTTTCTGTGAGGTTATGTGAAATATTCAGTATTTAAACCTCCTCTACCAAGAAACGTGCCAGAACTGCGAGCTCGCATCAACGATGCTTTCAAACTCATCGATGGGGACATGCTGCGCCGAGTGTGGGAGGAACTTGATTATCGGCTTGATGTCTGCCGAATAACTAAAGGGGCACATATCGAACATTTGTGAATGCCTAAAAAAACTTTTTGAGTTTTTGTATGTGTGTGCAAAGCATTTTGAAAATATCTCAAATAATAAAGTTATTGTAGAGCTGTGAAATCGCTTCAGTCTTTTGTAATAACCCTGTACATCCAAAAACTTAGTATGTTGTACCCTAGCTACTGACTTCTTTTGATGTGTTATGTTTATTGAAGGAATTATACTTTTTGTAGCAGAAAATTGGATGTACTGTGTTTTTTCAAAGTTCAGAGCAAGCCTGTGGTGTGCGTACTGTAAGACCTTCGGTACACACACCGTCAGATTATTTGACTTGTCGCTCTAACGAAGTAGGCGAGTGTCAGCAACATGTCTCGTGGTCTTATTGTGGCGTGTTTATCTTCTGCCATTAGGTCAGACGATAGAAATGCCACTTGCACGCTTAGAATAGCAGACTGACGGTGACCAACTTTAAACAGAACTTGATTACTTTTCACACACATTTATTATAAAAATTACTTAACTTGGTTCTGGATGCTATTTACAATTGACAATCTGAAGTTCCTTTGGTCTTGGTACGTTAATCCTATCTTGGTACGTTAATCCTATTCTCACATATCTCTGATACTTGACAAAAGTGTCTATAATTTATCTTCATGGCTATGTACAGGAATGTGATAATCTTCTTAGGTGCAGACTGAAACTTGACTATACACTGGTACAGACTAATGTAGACTAGTGCAGACTGGTGCAGACAAATGCAGACTGAGTAATCGGAGGTCTGTACACTCGTTATAATACCTCGCGCATTCAGGTATCACTGCGCGAGTGTGATCCGCGAGGAGAAAAGGTTCTACGTTAGCAGCAATCTCATTGGCTGCATTACATATTAATACGTGGACCGGCGGAAGCAGAATTTGGTCCGTCTCTATGGCAGCGCCATCTCGTAGTGCGGAGACGGACGAGCGCTGCGCCTGTGCTGTTGTGCTTAGCGGGGCGCGCTCTAGTGGGAAAGTTGTGTACGTGCTGACTACGTGGAACTATGTACACAACAAAGCCCATTCGGAGAAAACCAGTTAATAATTTTTTCAAAGACCTTATTTGTATCATTTTCTATCCGACTTTCTTTTACTGAATTAATAGTTATGCTTGTATTATGAGCAAACACCGGCCGGAGTGGCCGTGCGGTTCTAGGCGCTACAGTCTGGAACCGAGCGACAGCTACGGTCGCAGGTTCGAATCCTGCCTCGGGCATGGATGTGTGTGATGTCCTTAGGTTAGTTAGGTTTAATTAGTTCTAAGTTATAGGCGACTGATGATCTCAGAAGTTAAGTCGCATAGTGCTCAGAGCCATTTTCATCAGCAAACAGTGTCAGTTCAGCATCTTGTTTCACGTAAGAAGGGAGGTAATTCACATATATCAAGAAGAGGAGGGGACCCATGACCAGACAGCAGTACTCTCGATTCAGCGAGATGTTTCTTTATTCTTTTCTGTCGCTAGTTTCCCTCGATTTATTGAACTTAGCGTCGACAACCATATAGGAACAGCGGTACTAACCCACAAAGCGCACTGGTAGCACGCTCTGGAAACCGTTCGTCTTGCACCCCCGAATCGCTCCCCTAGTATTTCCCCCTCCCTACGGCCGAAACTCGACCCTATCATCGGTAGCACAGGCGGGGGTGGCCACCCTCAAGAAACACTGTCCTCGTCGCCCACCACAGCGTCCCTCCCACCCCACCACCTCCACCCCCACCCCACTAGATCTCGGCCGCCCCTGTGGTGGGAGAGCAAATCTTCTTAAAACAACTTTTCAGTGGCGGCCAATAGCGGAAATTTAATTTCCTCGGGCGCGTACTTTTTTTTCCCTTTATTTTAAGCTTGCGGTGCGTCGCCTAATGATTTTAAATGTCGTTCCGCTTCTCTGGCCGCCCTCGCTCTCCGCCGGTCTCGCACCCCCGCCACTGGCGGAGGAGGCAGCGAGGAAACTTCAGGCAGACATTTCCCTCATTCTCTAAGTAGCCGCCCTGGAGACGAGATTTCCAACTTCTGACAAGGAGCGCCTGTCAAGGACCGCACGACTGACAATTCTTAACGACGGCGCCATGCCGTGGCAGAAACGTTCGACAGCACCTGGAGCTTGTAAAGACACTGGTTCATCTACATCTACATTTATACTCCGCAGGCCACCCAACGGTGTATGGCGGAGGGCACTTTACGTGCCACTGTCATTACATCCCTTTCCTGTTTCAGTCGCGTATGGTTCGCGGAAGTACGACTGTCTGAAAGCCTCCGTGCGCGCTCGAATCTCTCTAATTTTACATTCGTGATCTCCTCGCGAGGTATAAGTAGGGAGAAGCAATATATTCGATACCTCATCCAGAAACGCACCCTCTCCAAACCTGGACAGCAAGCTACACCGCGATGTAGAGCGCCTCTCTTGCAGAGTCTGCCACTTGAGTTTGCTAAACATCTCCGTAACGCTATCACGCTTACCAAATAACCCTGTGACGAAACGCGCCGCTCTTCTTTGGATCTTCTCTATCTCCTCCGTCAACCCGACCTGGTACGGATCCCACACTGATGAGCAATACTCAAGTATCGGTCGAACGAGTGTTTTGTAAGCCACCACCTTTGTTGATGGACTACATTTTCTAAGGACTCTCCCAATGAATCTCAACCTGGTTCCCGCCTTACCAACAATTAATTTTATATGACCATTCCACTTCAAACCGTTCCGCACGCATACTCCCAGATATTTTACAGAAGTAACTGCTACCTGTGTTTGTTCCGCTATCATATAATCATACAATAAAGGATCCTTCTTTCTATGTATTCGCAATACATTACATTTGTCTATGTTAAGGGTCACTTGCCACTCCCTGCACCAAGTGCCTATCCGCTGCAGATCTTCCTGCATTTCCCTGCAATTTTCTAATGCTGCAACTTCTCTGTATACTACAGCATCATCCGCGAAAAGCCGCATGGAACTTCCGACACTATCTACTAGGTCATTTATATATATTGTGAAAAGCAATGGTCCCATAACAGTCCCCTGTGGCACGCCAGAGGTTACTTTAACGTCTGTAGACGTATCTCCATTGAGAACAACATGTTGTGTTCTGTTTGCTAAAAACTCTTCAATCCAACCACACAGCTGCACTGATATTCGGTAGGCTCTTACTTTGTTTATCAGGCGACAGTGCGGAACTGTATCGAACGCCTTCCGGAAGTCAAGGAAAATAGCATCTACCTGGAAGCCTGTATCTAATATTTTCTGGGCCTCATGAACAAATAAAGCGAGTTGGGTCTCACACGATCGCTGTTTCCGGAATCCATGTTGATTCCTACAGAGTAGATTCTGGGTTTCCAAAAACGACATGATACGCGAGCAAAAAACATGTTCTAAAATTCTACAATAGACCGACGTCAGAGGTCTATAGGTTTGCGCATCTGCTCGACGACCCTTCTTGAAGACTGGGACTACCTGTGCTCTTTTCCAATCATTTGGAATCTTCCGTTCCTCTAGAGACTTGTGGTACACGGCTGTTAGAAGGGGGGCAAGTTGTTTCGCGTACTCTGTGTAGAATCGAATTGGTATCCCGTCAGGTCCGGTGGACTTTCCTCTGTTAAGTGATTCCAGTTGCTTTTTTATTCCTTGGACACTTATTTCGATGTCAGCCATACTTCTCAAAAAAAAACCTTTTAAATAAAAAAACATGATCTATACAAGGAATCTGACTACCCCTGTTAGTCATGGGCGAAAAAAGAATTGGACATAGTCTATAACACTTCCGTCTGCTACTGCTATACCATAACCTTGAAGTACGAGGCAGGTCGTGAAATACAACTATCTAGTTAAAACAATTATGGTATAAAGCAACAGAGTAGTGTTACCCTCTGATAGGAATTTTGTTGTGTTGACCGAGTTGTACCTAACGGGGGTGGCTTATCGGAAATGAAAGTCAGAATTACGTAAATATCTGAACAGCAACAAACAAACTTTTTGCCTATCTGCATTGTTTATCGGATAAAGAAAACGGTCGCCAACCTAATTAGGCAAGAGCATGATTAACATTCTTGTTCAAGAAGATAGTTATTAGTAACTTTAACGGATAAACACAACCTATACTTTGTCACACGCGAGTACAATGAACTCTGACACATACATATGTTTACGGTAAGATTGAAGCTAACAGCTAGAGCAGCACAAACTATTAGCAAAAACATAACAGATACCGAAATACACTATTACTTTCAGGGCTTGTTCAAACTGAATGGTCTTTATAACATTACTATTAACATTCACTGCAGGATCATAAATTGGACATAGGTTAAGTCTCTCTCAGTTAAATACTTTACTATTTAAAATTAAAGTTAATTTAAATCCACTAATAAGTTGCTTCTCACTATCTTTTGAATAAACAAGTTATGGTTTTCATAAATAGTGGTCTTCCCATTACTTGTTACCTAGCATTAGCACAATAGACAAACTGTCTAGTCTAATAGTATAACAGGTTATACTATTAATATGCGCTTCCAATACACAATAGAGACAAAGACTTAGCAACCATGAACATATAACTTTCCACAACTGCAGTTTCCCACTTTTACTATAGTGAGACACAAAATTAACATATTTGTAAGAAACAGACTCACCTTTTAAAATTTACTACAGGTAGCACTATGATCATTAACTAAGCAAAACTTTATAAGCCTCGATTTTAAGAACTTTAATTTATAAAAGAAACAGCAAATTGTCTTTATTACAAAGTCTTCTACTTTCAAGTAAATGATTAAATAGGTGGCTATGTAACTTCACAAAACTACATTTACTGCCTCCCACAATTTCGCTAAATCCACAGTAAATCTGAATATTCACTTCTCATCAAAGATCAAACAACATTATGTAATTAACTGTCTAACTTTGTGGCTTTCGTTTTTTCCACAAAATAGGACACTCGGTAATCATAGTTTAAATGGAGAGGAAACTGAGAGGTGTTGTGATAGGGAAAAAATCAAGGTAGGTACATAAACTCAGTTATAAGTTACCTTATATTTGTGCACACTAAATCACCCAATAAGCTGATCATTCACTGTACATTATTATAGTACTCCTTTACAGTGATTGCACAATGTGGTGGCAACTGCATGTTGGTAGGCGGATTTGCAGACAGAATTGCTGGACTCTGGTCCTTCATCGTGGCGATGATGAATACCAATTCCAGAATCGTTCCAGCTATTTATCCATCCATCCGAGGCGTTGGAAAGTAGCAGAAAAAGCCTCTCTCGGAACCAGCACAATATGCATCTTTTACATGGCAGTGCACAGCTTGGTAGCTCGTTCCCGACTGACTCTTGGTTCCACCTTTCCTACCTAGGCCAACCACAATTTGCGCGCGCTACACAGTTCCGTTCCCGAGGGGAACCACGCTACCTCTTATAAACAGAATAACTAAGAACCCTAAGCGAGGATCAGTCACTTGTGTTTATCACTATAGTAGTCCGTTAAACATCAGTTCAATTTACGTCGTCGTCTTTAAGACAGTTTGGATGATATATAAAATGTTTCTTGATCAAATCATAGCACTGTTCTTTAACATTTGGTTTATTCCACTTTCACGCAATTCTAACAGTTAGTGTCTCCACACGACAATGGTGTCTGGTTCACGGCTAATTGTCACAAGTTCACACAGTATGTAAAATCGTCCCCGCAAACACTCGATATACTTTTTAGGTTTTACTGTTCACTTAATAATGAACGATCTCCTATTAAAACAGCGGACGCACTGTAATTAATTGTTCCTCCGCGTATCACCGTCTTTCAGGCTGAACTTTGCAACGTTTCTGTGGTGTCACCGCCAGACACCACACTTGCTAAGTGGTAGCCTTTAAATCGGCCGCGGTCCGTTAGTATACGTCGGACCCGCGTGTCGCCACTATCAGTGATTGCAGACCGAGCGCCGCCACACGGCAGGTCTAGAGAGACTTCCTAACACTCGCCCCAGTGGTACAACCGACTTTGCTAGCGATGGTTCACTGTCTACATACACTCTCATTAGCAGAGACGACAGTTTCGCATAGCCTTCAGCTACGTCATTTGCTACGACCTAGCAAGGCGCCCTATTCAGTTACTATGTCTTCTGAAAAGATAATATTGTGAATCATGTGCCGTCAAGAGCGACGTTCATCATTAATATATTAAAGTTATCAACTAATTACGTCCGCTTTCTGAATTCTAAATCCTTGTCATGTTCCAGACCTCACGTCACTATAGTCCTTCCCTCCTCACGCCACCCTGCTGAGCCAAAACGCGTGCATTTCGGCATCCTCTAGTAACACGGTGTTGGCTCTTCAGCCAAAACAACAGTTTCTCCACCCGCGAATCGGCCAAGATACCACCAAAACTGCACGCTCTCTATCGATAGTCGTTCGCTCTCGCTCTGATACAGAACTTCTCCTTGCCTAACCAAAGATTTGCAAAGCATATAAAACCAGAACATTGGTTCAAATGGCTCTGAGCACTACGGGACTCAACATCTTAGGTCATAAGTCCCCTAGAACTTAGAACTACTTAAACCTAACTAACCTAAGAACATCACACACACCCAAGCCCGAGGCAGGATTCGAACCTGCGACCGTAGCAGTCCCGCGGTTCCGGACTGCAGCGCCAGAACCGCTAGACCACCGCGGCCGGCCCAGAACATTGATATTCGTAGAATATAAGATATAAAACAGTAGCAAAATGAGTGAAGGAACAATGTGACGTATTAACAAATAAAGAATAGTTGAAATAAATGATTCATACTTACTATGACAAGGTAGTGCACAAAACAAAACAAAAAATTATCGACTTTCGGGGAAAACAATGTCTTTACAAGCTACAGCTGAATCAAGAAATTACACCAACGAATCGAAACATTCAGAATGAGGTTTTCACTCTGCAGCGGAGTGTGCGTTGATATGAAACTTCCTGGCAGATTAAAACTGTGTGCCGGGCCGAGACTCGAACTCGGGACCTTTGCCTTTCGCGGGCAAGTGCTCTACCAACTGAGCTACCCAAGCACGACTCACGACCCGTCCTCACAGCTTTACTTCTGCCAGTATCTCGTCTCCTACCTTCCAAACTTTACAGAAGCTTTCCTGCGAACCTTGCAGAACTAGCTCTTCTGCAAGAAAGGATATTTCGAAGACATGGCTTAGCCACAGCCTGGGGGATGAAGTTTGGAAGGTAGGAGACGAGGTACTGACGGAATTAAAGCTGTGAGGACGGGGCGTGAGTCGTGCTTGGGTAGCTCAGTTGGTAGAGCACTTGCTTGCGAAAGGCAAAGGTCCCGAGTTCGAGTCTCGGTCCGGCACACATTTTTCATCTGCCAGGAAGTTTCGTATCAGCGCACACTCCGCTGTAGAGTGAAAATTTCATTCTAGAAACTTTCACCGTGTTGCCACAGGAAAACAGTCACATGTGTTTATCACTATAACAGTCCGTTAAACATCAGTTCAATTTACGTCGTCGTCTTTAAGACAGTTTGGATGATATAATAAATGTTTCTTGATCAAATCACAGCACTGCTCTTTTACTTAACATTTTGGTTTGTTCCACTTTCACGCAATTCTAACAGTTAGTGTCTCTACACGACAATGGTGTCTGGTTCACGGCTAATTGTCACAAGTTCAAACAGTATGTAAAATCGTCACCGCAAACACTCGATATATTTTTCAGGTTTTACTGTTCACTTAATAATGCACGATCTCCTATTAACACAGCGGACGCAATGTAAGTAATTGTTCCTCCGCGTATCACCGTCTTTCACGGCGAACTTTGCAACGTTTCTCCACCCGCGAACCGGCCACGATACCACCACAACTCCCACGCTCTCTATCGATAGTCGTTCGCTCTCTCTCTCTGATACAGTACTTCTCCTAGCCTAACCAAAGATTTACGAAGCATATAAAATCAGAACATTCATATTCGTACAAATTAAATATAAAACAGTAGCAAAATGGATGAAGAAACAATGTGACGTATTAACAAATAAAGAATAGTTGAAATAAATGATACATACGTACTATGACAAGGTAATGCACAAAAAAAAAATATTATCGTCTTTCGGGGAAAGCAATGTCTTTACAAGCTACAGCTGAATCAAGAAATTACACCAACGAATCGAAACATTCAGAATGAGATTTTCACTCTGCAGCGAAGTGTGCGCTGATATGAAACGTTCTGGCAGATTAAAACTGTGTGCCGAACCGAGACTCGAACTCGGGACCTTTGCCTTTCGCGGGAAAGTGCTCTAACACTTTTTCTTTTTTTCTTTTTTGCATTATGTTCATTGTTGATCGTTGTGTTCGGTCGTTGCGGACGTCGCAAGACATCCTGTTCAAGTTCGGTGGTTGATCCGTCCACTCAGTTTTTTTATTACAGAGGCCAACCGGCTCTCTGGCCGAACACGCTGAGCTACCGTGCCGGCTACCATCTCAGCTACCCAAGCACGACTCATACTCCGTCCTCACAGCTTTACTTCTGCCAGTATCTCGTCTCCTACCTTCCAAACTTCACAGAAGCTCTCCTGCAAACCTTGCAGAACTAGCACTCTTGGAAGAAAGGATATTGCGGAGACTTGGCTTAGCCACAGCCTGGGAGATGTTTCCAGAATGAGATTTTCACTCTGCAGCAGAGTGTGCGCTGATTTGAAAGTTCCTGGCAGATTAACACTGTGTGCCTTACCGAGACTCGAACACGGGACGTTTGCCTTTCGCGGGCAAGTGCTCTATCATCTGAGCTACCCAAGCACGACTCACGCCCCGTCCTCACTTCTGTCTGTATCTCGTCTCCTACTTTCAAAACTTCACAGAAGCTCTCCTGCGAACCTTGCAGAACTAGCAGTCCTGGAAGAAAGGATACTGCGGAGACACGGCTTAGCCACAGCCTGCGGGATGTTTCCAGAATGAGATATTCACTGTGCAGCGGAGTGTGCGCTGATATGAAACTTCCTGGCAGATTAAAACTGTGTGCCGGACCGAGACTCGAACTCGCCTTTCGCGGACAAGTGCTCTACCATCTGAGCTACCCAAGCACGACTCACGCCCCGTCCTCACAGTTTCACTTCTGCCTGTATCTCGTCTCCTACCTTCCAAACTTTACAGAATGTCTCCTGCGAACCTTGCAGAACTAGCAGTCCTGGAAGAAAAGATATTGCGGAGACTTGGCTTAGCCACAGCCTGGGGGATGTTTCTAGAATGAGATTTTCGCTCTGCAGCGGAGTGTGCACTCATATGAAACTTCCTGTATATTAAAACTGTGTACCGGTTCGAGACTCGGGGCCTTTGCCTTTCGCGGGCAAGTGCTCTACCATCTGAGCTATCCAAGCACGATTCACGCCCTGTCCGTGAGTCGTGCTTGGGTAGCTCGGATGGTAGAGCATTTGCCCGCGGAAGGCAAAGATCCCGTGTCTCGGTCCGGCACACATTTTTAATCTGCCAGGAAGTTTCGAATGGAAACATTATGATTAATACCGTGTTGGCTCACCTTTCGAACACAGTAGAGTAGCGATTCTGCGTGGTACGGATGCTTCCTTAGTAGGTTCTCAGAGATCCGCTGATAATACAAAATATTACGACCACTGCCCACCATGAAGCTAGCTGCCGCCTGCTGGCGTTGTGGGTACTTGACGCCATAATGAAAGTTTGTTAGAGGAGCAGACACGGACGGCGAATCACCATAGCGAAGATCTACATCTACATCTATATTCCACAAGCCACCCAACGGCGTGTGGCGGAGGGCACTTTACGTGCCACTGTCATTACCTCCTTTTTCTGTTCCACTCGCGTATGGTTCGCGGGAAGAACGACTGTCTGGAAGCCTCCGTGCGCGCTCGAATCTCTCTAATTTTACGTTGGTAATCTCCTCGGGAGGTATAAGTAGGTGGAAGCAATATATTCGATACCTCATCCAGAAACCCCCTCGAAACCTGGCGAGCAAGCTACACCGCGATGCAGAGCGCCTCTCTTGCAGAGTCTGCCACTTGAGTTTGCTAAACATCTCCGTAACGCTATCACGGTTACCAAATAACCCTGTGACGAAACGCGCCGCTCTTCTTTGGATCTTCTCTATCTCCTCCGTCAACCCGATCTGGTACGGATCACACTCTGATGAGCTGCAAATTGAGATAAGCTACTTTGACAAAGGAGGAAACGGCCTTGCCGCAGTGGATACGCAGGTTCCCGTGAGATCACCGAAGTTAAGCGCTGTCGGGCATGGCCGGCACTTGGATGGGTGACCATCCAGGCCGCCATGCGCTGTTGCCGTTTTTCGGGGTCCACTCAGCATCGTGATGCCAGTTGAGTAACTACTCGATCGAATAGTAGCCGCTTCGGTCAAGAATACCATCATAAAGGCCGAGAGAGCGGTGTGCTGACCCCGCGCCCCTCCTATCCTCATCCTCCGCTGAGGATGACACGGCGGTCGGATGGTCCCGGTAGGCCACTCGTGGCCTGGCGACGGAGTGACTTTGACAAAGAGCAGATTATTGTTACGCAGAGCCTGCGAACGAGTATCTCGAAAACGGCGAAGCTGGTCGAATGTTCACGTGCTACTGTCGTGAGCATCTACGGAAAGGACAACTACCACTAGGCGTTAAATGGTTGGACGTCTGCTACTGTTCACAGAACATCAGGTTCGGAGGCTTGTCTGCTCTGTGAAGTAGGATAGATGGTGATCTGTGGCATCTGTCAGGTAAGAGCTCAACGCTGGTGCACGCACAAGTGTTTCGGAACTCACCGTTCATCGTACATTGTTGAACATGGAGCTCCGCAGCAGACCAACTCTACATATTGTTCACCAGACGACATCGTCAATTACGATTGCAGTGGGCACGGCATCATCGTAGTCAGACCGTCGGTGAAACGTGTCAGCTCTTCGGATGAAGCACATTTCTTGCTGCACTAGGTCGATGGTCGTATCCAGAAACACCGCCATCGAGGTGGACGGCGGCTCGAAATGTGCAGTGCGGCACGCACGCCGGCTGGTGGGAGCTGCTACGGGAGACATTCTCCCGCGCTCGCATGGGACCTGCGGTGGTAATCGAAGGCACACGGACAGCTGCGAACCACCTGCTTCATGCTTCATGTCTGCCCCGACTGCGATGTCATCTTTCAGCAGTGCAGTTGTAGGTGTCTCGAAGCCAGAATCATACTGCAGTGGTTCGAGGAGCATTACAGCGACATCACGTTAATGTCTCGGCGACCAGATTCGCCTGATAAAAACCTACGGAACCCAGCTTGATCGCTATCGGCTGCCATCACTGCATGCGCAAACCAGCTGTCCGTTATGAACGCGAATTAAATGTCCTGTGCGTAGACACCTAATGCCACATACCTCCAAAAACCGGCCAACAAACCGTCGCAGCTCTGATACGCAGAATCAGTGATGTATTTCGTTCTAAAGACGGACAAACAAGCTGTTTATCAGTTTCAAAAGGCTCAAATGGCTCTAAGCACTATGGAATTAACATTTGAGGTCATAAGTCCCCTAGACTTACAAGGGAACCTCCCCATCCCACCCCCCTCAGATTTAGTTATAAGTTGGCACAGTGGATAGGCCTTGAAAGACTGAACACAGATCAATCGAGAAAACAGGAAGAAGTTGTGTGGAACTATGAAAAAAATAAGCAAAATATACAAACTGAGTAGTCCGTGGATAGGCCTTGAAAGACTGAACACAGATCAATCGAGAAAACAGGAAGAAGTCGTGTGGAACTATGAAAAAAATAAGCAAAATATACAAACTGAGTAGTCCATGTGCAACATATGCAACATCTAGCATAATGTGAAATCAGGAGCGCCGTGGTCCCGTGGTTAGCGTGAGCAGCTGCGGAACGAGAGGTCTTCGATTCAAGTCTTCCCTCGAATGAAAATTTTAATTTTTTATTTTCAGACAATTATCAAAGTTCAGGCACTCACACATAATCAACTTCGCTCTCCAAAATTCCAGGACATGTTCAGAGTTGCTTGGACATATGCAGGATTTAACGGTCTACACACGGAAAAATTTGAAAACTTTAAAAACATGTTTTGACAGAGCACAGGGAAAACTGTGCTATTGAGAAACTGTTGCATTCATTTGTTACAGTTTATGTGACAAACTCTTATGTTTTCATCACTTTTTTCGGAGTGATTATCACATCCACAAGAAACCCTTAGTCGGGCAAAGTAGAAGAATCTTTTTACCCATTCACCGTACATGTTAGGTGGGTAGACGACATATTCCTGTCATGTGACGCACATGCCGTCACCAGTGTCGTATAGAATATATCAGACGTGTTTTCCTGTGGAGGAATCGGTTGACCTATGACCTTGCGATCAAATGTTTTCGGTTCCCATCGGAGAGGCGCGTCCTTTCGTCTACTAATCGCATGGTCTTGCGGTGCGGTCGTAAAACACAGACACTAAACTTATTACAGTGAACAGAGACGTCAATGAACGAACGGACAGATCATAACTTTGCGAAAATAAAGAAAGTACACTTTTCACTCGAGGGAAGACTTGAACCGATGACCTTTCGTTCCGCAGCTGCTTACACTAACCACGAGACCACGGTGCTCTTTAGCTCACAATTTCCTTGATGTTGCTTATTTTGCAAATGGACTAAGTTTGTATATTTTGCTTATTTTTTTCGTAGTTCCACACAACTTCTTCCTGCTTTCTCGATTGATCTGTGTTCAGATTTTCAAGGCCTATCCACTGTGCCAACTTATAACTAAATCTGAGGGGGGTGCGATGGGGAGGTTCCCTTGTTAGAACTGCTTAACCCTAACTAATCTAAGGACAGTACACACATCCATGCCCGAGGCAGGATTCGATCCTGCGACTGTAGCATCAGCGTCCGCAGCTCGTGGTCGTGCGGTAGCGTACTCGCTTCCCGCGCCCGGGTTCCCGGGTTCGATTCCCGGAAGGGTCAGGGATTTTCTCTGCCTCGTGATGACTGGGTGTTGTGTGATGTCGTTAGGTTATTTAGGTTTAAGTAGTTCTAAGTTCTAGGGGACTGATGACCATAGATGTTAAATCCCATAGTGCTCAGAGCTATTTGAACAGTTTTTTTTTTTTTTAGCAGCAGCGCGGTTACGGACGGAAACGCCTAGAACCGCTCGGTCACAGCGGCCGGCATTTATCAGGTGGTCATTATGTTTTGCAGCAGTGTACGTAGCAACTCCCAAATCACGGACCTGTGGTTTGGTTCGGGTTTGATTGTGTAGATCGTATTACACTCTTAGAAAGATTAAGTATTGGAGAACTGATGGCTTCACGCACATCTGGTTTGTAACATACACAATAAACAGAATGCAGAAAGTTGTGCTCAGTAACTGAGACCATATTGGAAAGGTAGAAAAATTTATCGACAGGGGAGAAATCACGAAGGGAGACCCACAGGATTCAATTTCGGTCCACTGCTATTCCTTCTATATCTGAACAACTTTGCAATTAACATTCAACTAGCAGAATTAGTATTGTATTTGTAAAACTGCAATCTTTGTGTCTGCTTCACATGTGGCAAATACACTCCTGGAAATGGAAAAAAGAACACATTGACACCGGTGTGTCAGACCCACCATACTTGCTCCGGACACTGCGAGAGGGCTGTACAAGCAATGATCACACGCACGGCACAGCGGACACACCAGGAACCGCGGTGTTGGCCGTCGAATGGCGCTAGCTGCGCAGCATTTGTGCACCGCCGCCGTCAGTGTCAGCCAGTTTGCCGTGGCATACGGAGCTCCATCGCAATCTTTAACACTGGTAGCATGCCGCGACAGCGTGGACGTGAACCGTATGTGCAGTTGACGGACTTTGAGCGAGGGCGTATAGTGGGCATGCGGGAGGCCGGGTGGACGTACCGCCGAATTGCTCAACACGTGGGGCGTGAGGTCTCCACAGTACATCGATGTTGTCGCCAGTGGTCGGCGGAAGGTGCACGTGCCCGTCGACCTGGGACCGGACCGCAGCGACGCACGGATGCACGCCAAGACCGTAGGATCCTACGCAGTGCCGTAGGGGACCGCACCGTCACTTCCCAGCAAATTAGGGACACTGTTGCTCCTGGGGTATCGGCGAGGACCATTCGCAACCGTCTCCATGAAGCTGGGCTACGGTCCCGCACACCGTTAGGCCGTCTTCCGCTCACGCCCCAACATCGTGCAGCCCGCCTCCAGTAGTGTCGCGACAGGCGTGAATGGAGGGACGAATGGAGACGTGTCGTCTTCAGCGATGAGAGTCGCTTCTGCCTTGGTGCCAATGATGGTCGTATGCGTGTTTGGCGCCGTGCAGGTGAGCGCCACAATCAGGACTGCATACGACCGAGGCACACAGGGCCAACACCCGGCATCATGGTGTGGGGAGCGATCTCCTACACTGGCCGTACACCACTGGTGATAGTCGAGGGGACACTGAATAGTGCACGCTACATCCAAACCGTCATCGAACCCATCGTTCTACCATTCCTAGACCGGCAAGGGAACTTGCTGTTCCAACAGGACAATGCACGTCCGCATGTATCCCGTGCCACCCAACGCGCTCTAGAAGGTGTAAGCCAACTACCCTGGCCAGCAAGATCTCCGGATCTGTCCCCCATTGAGCATGTTTGGGACTGGATGAAGCGTCGTCTCACGCGGTCTGCACGTCCAGCACGAACGCTGGTCCAACTGAGGCGCCAGGTGGAAATGGCATGGCAAGCCGTTCCACAGGACTACATCCAGCATCTCTACGATCGTCTCCATGGGAGAATAGCAGCCTGCATTGCTGCGAAAGGTGGATATACACTGTACTAGTGCCGACATTGTGCATGCTCTGTTGCCTGTGTCTATGTGCCTGTGGTTCTGTCAGTGTGATCATGTGATGTATCTGACCCCAGGAATGTGTCAATAAAGTTTCCCCTTCCTGGGACAATGAATTCACGGTGTTCTTATTTCAATTTCCAGGAGTGTACTTTTTGGTGTGTGTGTTTGTGTGTGTGTGATGCTTTGCACAATATGGTGAAGTGCAAATCATATAAGTGCTGCATATATTTTGGAATATTTGAAAAATACATTCCTGCAACTTCGCAACAAAATCGGGCGTAATTTTCGATGCCACGAACGCACGAAGAATATTTCGCCCCAGTGAAAGAATAAACATCAAATCACTGACGATTATGTAAAGTGTTTCTTGCAAATCTCGTGAACAGTCGTCTGATATGAACCTGTCAGTTCGAAACCGGTTACGGCGCTATTTACGTAAATAAATAGCAGTATTAATAGTGGCTGGTTGCTGTCTTCTTCTTTGTAAGAATCAACCTACATTAATTGTACACAGTGCTGTCTTTTTGGGGGAACGCTGGGGGATGCGTACCCCTAAACTTTTTCGCCGACAAAGTAATTTTTTTACGATGTTGAGAACTTGGAAGAGTGCCAAAGATTTATTTCACGGACGTAAATTTTTTATTTCATTTTTTCGTGTCGGTAGTTGCAATACGAACGATACCAGTGCAGTTTTTGGTGGGAAAAGCGATGTCATTGACTGTTTCAAGCATTTCGAAGCTGCGGCAACCGTTCTCGACAACTGAATCGCTGGCAGCCAGTTCGACAAGCATGTAGTGACGTCGCCCGCTAATAATGGGCTAAAGGGATATGCGTACGCTCAAACGCCGAGCTACCGATAGATGTCTCTACGATCCCACTACCATGATCCTTCGCGATTCATTGCCATCTTCGTTTTGTTGTCCTTTATTCGTTTGTGTTTGCTGTTCCGTTCTTGTCGCTTCTGCGAAGTTTTACAGTGTGTTCTGTCTTTCGTTGCAACTGGTAAGTTAAGTTGGAAGTGAGAGACGAGCAGAAAACTAACAAACTATTTTACTCGTTCTCCTGCATCTAAAAAACAAAAAACCGTCAATAATTCGTGTGCGAGTGAAAAGCCAGGAAGCTCAACATCAGTGGATGACGAAAGTGAAACTGTAAACCTGAGCACTGAATCTACGTGTGAAAATGCAGTGAACGAACGTGTGCTTGATAGAAAATTAAATGATCGTCCAGAATGTTGGACTTTGGAACAAGAAATCACATTTTGTGAGAAAAATGACTGGTTGATCGTTTCAAACAACAAACTTGTCTGCATAAATTGCAAAGAAGTAGGAAGTTTAGGCGTAGACAGAAATAAACAAGGCATGAACATTGCACAGCCTTGGGCTACAGTATCTGTGTCATCTTCAGGTGGTTCCAGAAAAGAAGAAATGGTTTCTTTGCATAATGTCTACTGAAGAGTCCGATACCACTTTTTTTTTAGTTCGACGTGTTGATGGCGTCATGGCTAAAAGCAGATGGGTAGTATCCCATGCTTCAGTTATAAGTAATTTTCGCCGCATTATATCGAATGTCGGAGTACCCTCTAATCTTTTTTTTTTTTTTTTTTTTTTTTTTTTTTTTTTTTTTTTTTTTTTTAGAAAAAAAGCACTGATTGTACACAGCCACGGTCTCACCATGTCAGTTTCAGACAAAATTGCATTGTAATAGAGAGTATTTCGCAGGGGATAAGGTTGTTTTGAAAACAATTTGAAAATATATAGCTTTCGAAAAGTAATTCCGGTTTTTTGCGTACTCCTTCGTACAGCTCGGAAGCCCCCCCAGCGACTGTGACAACCCGCCGTGAAAGCCTCCACTGTGTGATCAAAATACGAGGGCTGCTTGAAGGGCCGGTCGGCCTTCCCTTCACAAATCGCTCGGCTCTCGCCCGTGACGTCATCCGCCCGCCCGCCCGCATCAAAAGGCGTCCGGTCGGCAGCCCGTGAGGCCCCGCCTCGCTCTCTCCCTCCCTCCGTTCATCCTCCTTTTGTGACCGCTCGCTCCTCCGGAATCGCCCGGCAGAAAGAAAAAAGCAGGAAAAGGGGAAAATTCCCTCTGGCCGTCCACTAAATCTTCTTAAAACAACTTTCAGTCAAAGCCGACATCGGGAATTTCATTTTCTTTCACGTGCGCTCTCTTTGCGGCCACGACGGCGGCGAAAGAGCTAATAATTTAAAATATAATTCCGCTGCCCGCAATCTGCCTGTCGTCTGCATACGAGAGCAGCAGGCGGCGCCGCGCAGGGAAACTAGCGGCAAACTCGCCCCTGCAGCCCGGCAACCCCAGGTCTCCGTCGTCGAGTGCCCCCGTCCCGGCGGAAAACATTTACAAGAGTTCGCTCAGGCCAAGGAACTCCTCCCTGCTCTATTAAGAAACTGCCTTTTGCATTCGTTCAATTTATTATCTGGTCGTAAAACGCGTATTTCACACACACACACACACACACACACACACACACAGAGGATTCATCATTACCCATTCCGGCTACCCTCTTTTGCTCTTCCCTTCTTACAAGCTAACGACCCTGTCCTAAAGTGGTGTTCCCCGCGGAGGGAGTTTGGCGGCCGATGCGACAAACTTCGGATTTGTAAAGACAGGAGAAAATCATTAAGCGCCGAACTGAGAGAGTTCCGATGGGGGCTGCAAAGTAATGCCTTAACTTTCCGTTAATGAGGTGTTAATTGAGCACGAAACGCGTGAATTAATCTTTTTATGTAATTATGTGGACGTTCAATAAGTAATGCAACACATTTTTCTTTTCTGGGTCCAATTTCGGTTGAAAAAATGGGTATTTTGCTGTAGGACATCATGGAAAATTCCCGCTTCGGCTGCTATCGTTTCATGAAGTTCTGGTGGCGGCGGCGCTATATAGCCTACAGAATGGCGTCTGCATCAGGTACGCGTTCCAAGTACAAAGCTGCCATTGAGATCCTTTTGGCGAAAAACCGCAGCATCACAGATATAATAGGCGCTGAGACATCCTGCTAAGTCCGCAGGACAGGATCGGTAGTTTAAATTGTGGAAAGGGGCCAAACTAAGGGGCTGCCAGTTACACTCCTGGAAATGGAAAAAAGAACACATTGACACCGGTGTGTCAGACCCACCATACTTGCTCCGGACACTGCGAGAGGGCTGTACAAGCAATAATCACACGCACGGCACAGCGGACACACCAGGAACCGCGGTGTTGGCCGTCGAATGGCGCTAGCTGCGCAGCATTTGTGCACCGCCGCCGTCAGTGTCAGCCAGTTTGCCGTGGCATACGGAGCTCCATCGCAGTCTTTAACACTGGTAGCATGCCGCGACAGCGTGGACGTGAACCGTATGTGCAGTTGACGGACTTTGAGCGAGGGCGTATAGTGGGCATGCGGGAGGCTGGGTGGACGTACCGCCGAATTGCTCAACACGTGGGGCGTGAGGTCTCCACAGTACATCGATGTTGTCGCCAGTGGTCGGCGGAAGGTGCACGTGCTCGTCGACCTGGGACCGGACCGCAGCGACGCACGGATGCACGCCAAGACCGTAGGATCCTACGCAGTGCCGTAGGGGACCGCACCGCCACTTCCCAGCAAATTAGGGACACTGTTGCTCCTGGGGTATCGGCGAGGACCATTCGCAACCGTCTCCATGAAGCTGGGCTACGGTCCCGCACACCGTTAGGCCGTCTTCCGCTCACGCCCCAACATCGTGCAGCCCGCCTCCAGTGGTGTCGCGACAGGCGTGAATGGAGGGACGAATGGAGACGTGTCGTCTTCAGCGATGAGAGTCGCTTCTGCCTTGCGGCCAATGATGGTCGTATGCGTGTTTGGCGCCGTGCAGGTGAGCGCCACAATCAGGACTGCATACGACCGAGGCACACAGGGCCAACACCCGGCATCATGGTGTGGGGAGCGATCTCCTACACTGGCCGTACACCACTGGTGATCGTCGAGGGGACACTGAATAGTGCACGGTACATCCAAACCGTCATCGAACCCATCGTTCTACCATTCCTAGACCGGCAAGGGAACTTGCTGTTCCAGCAGGACAATGCACGTCCGCATGTATCCCGTGCCACCCAACGTGCTCTAGAAGGTGTAAGTCAACTACCCTGGCCAGCAAGATCTCCGGATCTGTCCCCCATTGAGCATGTTTGGGACTGGATGAAGCGTCGTCTCACGCGGTCTGCACGTCCAGCACGAACGCTGGTCCAACTGAGGCGCCAGGTGGAAATGGCATGGCAAGCCGTTCCACAGGACTACATCCAGCATCTCTACGATCGTCTCCATGGGAGAATAGCAGCCTGCATTGCTGCGAAAGGTGGATATACACTGTACTAGTGCCGACATTGTGCATGCTCTGTTGCCTGTGTCTATGTGGGTGTGGTTCTGTCAGTGTGATCATGTGATGTATCTGACCCCAGGAATGTGTCAATAAAGTTTCCCCTTCCTGGGACAATGAATTCACGGTGTTCTTATTTCAATTTCCAGGAGTGTACATTCAAACATCCATATATGTATTACACTACTGGCCATTAAAATTGCTACACCACGAAGATGACGTGCTACAGACGCGAAATTTAACCGACAGGAAGAAGATGCTGTGATATGTTATGGCAATGTAAGCAAACTTTACTGAATGGTGCACCACACTACAAAATGACATACACTACTGGCCATTAAAATTGCTACACCACTAAGATGACGTGCTACACACGCGAAATTTAACCAATAGGAAGAAGATGCTGGGATATGCACATGATTAGCTTTTCAGAGCATTCACACAAGGTTGGCACCGGTGGCGACACCTACAACGTGCTGACATGAGGAAAGTTTCCAACCGATTTCTCATACACAAACAGCAGTTGACCGGCGTTGCCTGGAGAAACGTTGTTGTGATGCCTCGTGTAAGGAGGAGAAATACGTACCATCACGTTACCGACTTTGATAAAGGTCGGATTGTAGCCTATCGCGATAGCGGTTTATTGTATCACGACATTGCTGCTCGCGTTGGTCGAGATCCAATGACTGTTAACAGAATATGGAATTGGTGGGTTCAGGAGGCTAATACAGAACGCCGTGCTGGATCCCAACGGCCTCGTATCACTAGCAGTCGAGATGAGAAGCAACGTATCCGCATGGCTGTAAAGGATCGTGCAGCCACGTCTCGATCCCTGAGTCAACAGATGGGGACGTTTGCAAGACAACAACCATCTGCACGAACAGTTCGACGACGTTTGCAGCAGCATCGACTATCAGCTCGGAGACCGTTGCTGTGGTTACCCTTCACGGTGCATAACAGACACGAGCGCCTGCGATGGTGTACTCAACGACGAACCTGGGTGCACGAATGGCAAAACGTCATTTCTTCGGGTGAATCCAGGTTCTGTTTACAGCATCATGATGGTCGCATCCGTGTTTGCGAACATCGCGGTGAACGCACATTGGAAGCGTGTATTCGTCATCGCCATACTGGTGTATCACCTGGAGTGATGGTATGGGGTGCCATTGGTTACACGGTTACCTCTTGTTCGCAGTGACGGCACTTTGAACAGTGGACGTTACATTTCAGATGTGTTACGACCCGTGTCTTTACCCTTCATTCGATCCCTGCGAGACCCTACATTTCAGCAGGATAATGCACGACCGCATGTTGCAGGTCCTGTACGGGCCTTTCTAGATACAGAAAATGTTCGACTGGTGTCCTGGCAAGCACATTCTCCAGATCTCTCACCAAGAGAAACGTCTGGCGAATGGTGGCCGAGCAACTGGCTCGTCGCAATACGCCATTCACTACTCTTGATGAACTGTGGTATCGTGTTGAAGCTGTATGGGCAGCTGTACCTGCACACGCCATCCAAGCTCTGTTTGACTCAATGCCCAGGCGTATCAAGGCCGTTATTATGACCAGAGATGGTTGTTCTGGGTATTGATTTCTCAGGATCGATGCACCCAAATTGCGTGAAAATGTAATCACATGTCAGTTCTAGTATAATATATTTGCGGAATGAATAGCCGTTTATCATCTGCGTTTCTTCTTGGTGTAGCAATTTTAATGGCCAGTAGTGTATTTGACCAAACATTACAAGAGACAAGAAAATTTTTACAAAAACACAGCATTAAGTTTTGGAACTTAATTACCGGCTGAATGCGCCGTACAATCTCATGCCTTAAGGGCACTTTAATTTAAAATCGACTAAAAGACAATATCTTAAGAATCAAACCAAAACCAGAAATGTAAAAGGCAGAAGGTCTTGTTTTAAGTAAGATCTTTCAATTAGGCTGAAGGCCGAAACAACCTGACGCCTTAAGAGCAAAAAGAGTTTAATTTAAAAATCGGCTGAAGGGCGATCACTTAAGACTCCAACCAAAATATATTTTTTACCTTAAAACAGTTCTTTGAATTAGGCTGAAGGCCCAAACAATCTTGCACCTGAAGGGCAAAACAGCCTTAATTTAAAAATTGGCTAGAAGCCATACAAACAACAAGAACAAATAGGAAAAGGCAGTACACCCAACGGCGCTCAGAAGTTTCCGAAGTTCGGCCTCGAATTCAAACACTAACGCTCGCTTAGGTGAGACAGGCAGTCAGCCCAACCATTCTCGATTCGATGACAACCCAACCGACAGACAGTCAACGGATCCACCGACAAGGTGACTTCCGCTCCACCTGACCAGCACACAACAAGGAGTTCAATGGAACAACGTAGAAGGTATTGGCGCCCACAACCAATTATACACTCCTGGAAATTGAAATAAGAACACCGTGAATTCATTGTCCCAGGAAGGGGAAACTTTATTGACACATTCCTGGGGTCAGATACATCACATGATCACACTGACAGAACCACAGGCACATAGACACAGGCAACAGAGCATGCACAATGTCGGCACTAGTACAGTGTATATCCACCTTTCGCAGCAATGCAGGCTGCTATTCTCCCATGGAGACGATCGTAGAGATGCTGGATGTAGTCCTGTGGAACGGCTTGCCATGCCATTTCCACCTGGCGCCTCAGTTGGACCAGCGTTCGTGCTGGATGTGCAGACCGCGTGAGACGACGCTTCATCCAGTCCCAAACATGCTCTATGGGGGACAGATCCGGAGATCTTGCTGGCCAGGTTAGTTGACTTACACCTTCTAGAGCACGTTGGGTGGCACGGGATACATGCGGACGTGCATTGTCCTGTTGGAACAGCAAGTTCCCTTGCCGGTCTAGGAATGGTAGAACGATGGGTTCGATGACGGTTTGGATGTACCGTGCACTATTCAGTGTCCCCTCGACGATCACCAGTGGTGTACGGCCAGTGTAGGAGATCGCTCCCCACACCATGATGCCGAGTGTTGGCGCTGTGTGCCTCGGTCATATGCAGTCACCTGCACGGCGCCAAACACGCATACGGCCATCATTGGCACCAAGGCAGAAGCGACTCTCATCGCTGAAGACGACACGTCTCCATTCGTCCCTCCATTCACGCCTGTCGCGACACCACTGGAGGCGGGCTGCACGATGTTGGGGCATGAGCGGAAGACGGCCTAACGGTGTGCGGGACCGTAGCCCAGCTTCATGGAGACGGTTGCGAATGGTCCTCGCCGATACCCCAGGAGCAACAGTGTCCCTAATTTGCTGGGAAGTGGCGGTGCGGTCCCCTACGGCACTGCGTAGGATCCTATGGTCTTGGCGTGCATCCGTGCGTCGCTGCGGTCCAGTCCCAGGTCGGCGGGCACGTGCACCTTCCGCCGACCACTGGCGACAACATCGATGTACTGTGGAGACCTCACGCCCCACGTGTTGAGCAATTCGGCGGTACATCCACCCGGCCTCCCGCATGCCCACTATACGCCCTCGCTCAAAGTCCGTCAACTGCACATACGGTTCACGTCCACGCTGTCGCGGCATGCTACCAGTGTTAAAGACTGCGATGGAGCTCCGTATGCCACGGCAAACTGGCTGACACTGACGGCGGCGGTGCACAAATGCTGCGCAGCTAGCGCCATTCGACGGCCAACACCGCGGTTCCTGGTGCGTCCGCTGTGCCGTGCGTGTGATCATTGCTTGTACAGTCTTCTCGCAGTGTCCGGAGCAAGTATGGTGGGTCTGACACACCGGTGTCAATGTGTTCTTTTTTCCATTTCCAGGAGTGTACATTGAGCTATCAAACTACACACCGTGCTGGACAGCGACAACACGATGATGAAAATACACTGCCTGAATTTACGTCAACGGCCAGGGCAGGAAACCGGAACATTAACGGCAATAAGGCAGAAGATTCCGCTGGTTCACTTCATTTCAAAATAACTAAGTACAGTTAAACTCCTCCGGAGGGTGGCTAAAATTTGCCAGCTATAAACACACGCTGTTGCTTGCGGGAATGTCCCAACAGCTGACAACGAAATCCAAACGACACAATGTGAACAGTCGTGACTTGCTGGTAGATTGCGTCAAAACTCAACTTTCGTGTCCAGGATCGGTGAGCCACGGACCTTGTACCAGTGGAAAGAGCAGCACACACTCTGACCAGGCGTGGACACCGCCAGCAGGCTCGGCCAATCTACGCGCTGCGGAGATTTCCTCGCTGCTCCACGCCAACCGACCAACTGCTCGCACACAGCACAGTTGGGCAATATAAGCCCCAGGCCAAAGATAGCACAAGGTGCGAATATTGATACACACCGCTGCTGCCACTTGCAGAGAGAGAGAGGATAACAGCATAATCGCGATAGAACGCCAACCAAGGTTTAATCCAACGCATAATATGAGCCAGCCACGGCTCAGGTGCTTGCACACGGTATACTGAAAACTGACAGTGAACAAAAGCACGGTGAGTCGGTCGAGGCGTCTGTCATTATCGCAACACGGTCGTACACAGGTGTCCTATCTCCCACGTGCCGGCCGACCTCGCACAGCTGTGACAGCTGCAGTGTTGGAACGTGTGGACACTCTCATCGAAGGATCACGTTCACACACTTCGCTGCACAACTGGACGTCTCTGTTGGTAGCGCTGACACACTCGTTCACCAGTTGGAGTAATCAAAGGAGTGTGCTCGCTGGGTTCCTCGCCGCCTACAAGAAGACGGTGTCCGCCCTGACAGCTGAGTGGTCAATGTGACTGATTGCCATCCTACGGGCCTGGGTTCGATTCCGAGCTGAGTCAGGGATTTTATCTGCTCAGGGACTCGCTGATGTGCTGTCTTCATCATCATTTCATCCCCATCTGGCGCGCAGGTCGCCCGATGTGGTGCCGAATGTAGTAAGACCTGCACCAAGGTGGCTGGACCTGCCCCGCAAGGGGCCTCCCGGCCAATGACGCCAAACGCCCATTTCCATTTACCAGAAGACGGTAAAAAGAACGAAGGATCGTCTGTGCGGAATTGCTTGCACGTTGTGAGGCTAATCGCGACAGTGTTTGCCGAACTTCGTCACAGCTGACGAAACATGGGTTCATCATTTGGAAACGGAAACAAAACAGCAATCCATGAAGTGCCGCCACATCTCGTCGCCTCCGAAGAAAAAGTTCAAAGCCACATCCTCCAACCATGAAGTCACCGCGGCGGTCTTCTGGAAATCTGAAGCGGTTATTCTGCTCGATGTCTTCACTAACAATGCAACGATCGACTGGGAAATGCATCGTGCCTCAGGAAATTGAAAAAAAAACGACTTCAGCGTGTTTGTCGCCACAAAAATACAAACGAACTACTTCTCCTTGACAATGGGAGGTCTCGCACAATTCTGTGCACCCGAGAGGAGCTCACAAAACTTCATTTCCCCGGTTCTCCCCTGTCCACCCTACAGCCCGAATCTCGCACCTTCCAACTCCCATCTGTTTGGCCCAATGACGGATGCACGCCATGGACGATGGGGAGGTCATTGATGCAACAAGACGTTGGCTCCGACGTGGACCCGTAGAGCTGTACTATGCCGGCATACACAACCTGCCAGTAAGGATGCGTAACATCTTCGCACTAAATGGAGATTATGTTGAAAAAATAGTCCTTTGTGGACAAAAGAGATGAAAATAATATGGTGTATCGGATTTCTAAACAAAACAATCCTGTTTTCAGGAAAAAAGGTGATGCATCACTTATTGAACGTCTGTTGTAGAAACTTCGGACACCTGGTTTCTAATCTCCAGCCAGCCGGAGTGGCCGAGCGGTTCTAGGCACTTCAGTCTGGAACTGCGTGACCACTACAGTCCCAGGTTCGAATCCTGCTTCAGGTATGGATGTGTGTGATGTCCTTAGGTTAGTTAGGATGACGTCAGCTGTTAAGTCCCATAGTGATCAGAGGCATTTGAACCATTTTTTTTCTAATCTCCACAAAAATGAAAAATGAGTTCTTATTCCTCAGAACTATGAGAATTATTGTTACATTGAAATTGAATAAGGCCAGAATTTTTTTTTTTGTACAACAAATAATCGTCGCCATTTAATACGTTTACTGCGAACGTTCACTAAGTTTTAGATTCGTCAACTATAATTGACTTTTGCACTCCCGTATATCAACGATCCTACCTTCTCTGGTAACGCCTTACACTATATGCAGTTATCTGCATATCACTGTACTATTTATTGTTGATATACTATCGAACAGAGTTAAATGGCCCCTGTAATTCTAATAGACGGAAACTGCTGGCAGTTATTTTAATTTGTCTGCTGCACAAAAAAACTTTTCCAGAAAGTTTTTCAATTATCAGAAGTGAGAATTTCAGATGGGGGAGTGTGGACGAGAAGTTTTCGTCATAGAGTGGGAACTTTCATTAGGTGCCCAGACATGGAAATCTTATAATTTGTATCTCCGTATTTATTTCACAAGAACACTCTACATTACGGAAACATGCCGTCACAATAGTTTCCGAATAATTGGACTCTCGTCGCTTCTTTTTCGTAGCCGAAAGCAATAATTTTTCATTCCTTGCGTAACAGTTGTATTTTTAAGTCAGCACTTAGTCCCAAAGTAGAGAACACGGTACTTTGTACGTCCCTCAATCTCGTCTTCATCAAACAATTACTTCGCTCCATTCCAACTTTTCTACTGCTTCCAACTCCACTAAAAAGCGACAACATGAGACATCATTTAGCCGCTGTTTCCAGTATTTTTTTTTTAACACACCTGTCTCTCGCTTACCTCCCTAACTGCAACTTTCTCTCTCTCATTCTCGGTTAATCTCAGTTATTATATCTAACAATAGCAACACAGATGCGCACGTGCACATACACACTTGAATTTTTGCCTCGGACGATTGGGAACACTGTCCCAGAAATAAACTGAAATGCTCCGTGTCCCTTGGCCATCACCAATGGGATGAAAAGTACAAAAAAAGTAAAATAAGTAAAGGAATTCTGATACATCATTCAGTACTGACTTTACAACAGCGGCACGTCCCATGCAGTAGTAACTCTATTAATCTTTCTAATAAGGGGGTGCTTTATTTTAAAAATTTGGATGAGTCGTTCAGTGCAATGTTGTTAAGCGGTGGAACGCCCAAAACAAAATTAGGGTAAGGTGGGGTAAATCCGACCGGATGGGTAAACCCGACCGCCGTCTATTTGTGAGAAACGGCAAAGCTGAGCGATTTCGCATTAGTGTTACCATATAGAGGATTCGAAATAACGACAATGTCACCTTGACGGCTTTGCCGCATTTGACATTCAGACGCTCAAAAGACAACAAGTGTGTTTTCCATTGTTTCAATTTAATTTTTGTGCAAAGTGCACCACTAGATTTATCTTATTAAATAAAACGATCGTAAAACAAACGGTAAATGATTTTGTAGTGCCTTTAGTGACCTATTCAGTGTATGTATCGTTTTTGTTGGAAATTTCGTGTAAATTGTTTCTATGTGTGTTAAATGAAAAATGGCATGGTGGGGTAAATCCGACCGCATGTTTTTTATCGTTTATCTGTATGGAATGATTTATTTATGGAAACAAAAAGAATTTTTGTTTGCACGCATCTCGTGGTCGTGCGGTAGCGTTCTCGCTTCCCACGCCCGGGTTCCCGGGTTCGATTCCCGGCGGGGTCAGGGATTTTCTCTGCCTCGTGATGGCTGGGTGTCGTGTGCTGTCCTTAGGTTAGTTAGGTTTAAGTAGTTCTAAGTTCTAGGGGACTTATGACCACAGCAGTTGAGTCCCATAGTGCTCAGAGCCATTTTTGAATTTTTGTTTATTTTTAGAAAAATGGTACGAAATTACAAACGAAAAGCGACAAAACGCAATCAAAACGATATTTGCCGAGCAGTTGCTGCAATGCAAGTGGGAATGTCTTTACGAGCTGTCGCTCGTGATTTTAACATTTCGAGAACGACATTGCTGTTGCACCACCGTGCAATGAAAAATGACACAGGTACAAGACTATCTTTCCGCATAGTCGCCAAGTCTCTGTGAACAATAGTATGGACGTTTTACCAATCGCTGGATTTCTCGACAGTAGAAATCCACTTCTTGGTCAGGGAACCATTTGAGAGCCACTGTGCGAACGTCCTCAGCATTGGAAAATCTCTTCCTCCGGGATTTTCTTTCAGCTTGCCGAAAAGACTGACTGAATATTGTCATGTGCGGTTGGTATCGATAGCCTTTCTTCCCTATCGGCACCACAAAGCGGCCGCGGTGGCCGTGCTGTTCTAGGCGCTGCAGTCCGGAACCGCGGGACTGCTACGGTCGCAGGTTCGAATCCTGCCTCGGGCATGGATGTGTGTGATGTTCTTAGGTTGGTTATGTTTAAGTAGTTCTAAGTTCTAGGGCACTGATGACCTAAGATGTTAAGTCCCATAGTGCTCAGAGCCATTTTTGAACCATTTGTCGCGTCCAGCGAGCGGTCAAGACGGTCTGTGACACTGGCGCTTACGGTCTCCTCCCGTCCGCCGCTCGTGGTCTCGCGGTAGCGTTCTCGCTTCCCGAGCACGGGGTCCCGGGTTCGATTCCCGGCGGGGTCAGGGATTTTCACCTGCCTCGAGATGACTGGGTGTTTGTGTTGTCCTCATCATTTCATCATCATCTAGGAAAGTGGCGAAATTGGACTGAGCAAAGGTTGGGAGATTGTACGGGCGCTGATAACCACGCAGTTGAGCGCCCCACAAACCAAACATCATCATCATCAGCCTCCTCCCTGCATGTCTCGTATGACAGTGTACGGTCACCGCCAACACACTGCCGCGCCTCGCTACTATCCATGTAACACCTCCTGAGTTCGTGTAACATTTCCGGCCAACGCCCAAACCAACGCTCTTCCTCTGGTGTCTCCTTTGTACTCTGAGTACTTTCTAGAAAACGTATTCGTTCTGGCTGCTGTTCAGTTGCCTTTCAGGCGTTGCATTTTTTAAGTATGAGACACCTATCCCCCTTAGGTAAAAATTTCTAGGCACTGTCCTCAGCGCAGTGGCGGATATAGAAAAACCTCAAGGAGGGGGCACTAAAGATATCTTGAGCTACCTGTACATTTGCCGTAATAAAAAATAACCAAGTCACGTGCAAAGTTTAAGAAAGTTTTGTTTAAACTGATTATACTCATGTACAAGACAATGCCATCTTTTGATATAAAAAAGTTACTATTGTGGTTCTCTTCCTTTAGCCATGAATTCTATGCGACTATTTTTCCTGGCAAATTGGTTGATTACATCGTCAATAGGACAATGTCAGGGTGAGCGTTCAACAGAGGTAAGTCATTAAGTCAATCCTTCTCCACTGTCGACCTCAGCCATGTCTTTGTACGCTGCAGTGTTGAAAAACTTCCTTTCTACTGTAGCAGGAGATGCAGGTAGACTTCTATAGTAACAATGCGTTTTTAGGAATCTTCTCGAAAGTCGCTGTTACCGGAGATGGTTCAAATGGCTCTGAGCACCATGGGACTTAACTTCTAAGGTCATCAGTCCCCTAGAACTTAGAACTACTTAAACCTAACTAACCTAAGGACATCACACAATCCATGCCCGAGGCAGGATTCGAACCTGCGACCGTAGCGGTCGCGTAGTTCCAGACTGTAGCGCCTAGATCCGCTCGGCCATCCCGGCCGGGTATTACCGGAGATATACGCATCAATAATACGTAATACGAGTTAGGTTTTGGGAAACTATTGTAACATTATTAGGAGAAATATTGTTACAATACTTGTAACAATATTTATACTGAGAAATTACTAGGAATTACCATTATTAATACTTCACGACCAGCTGATCGCTCTCACTGTTGACCAATCTTCACACTTGCACTTGCTACAGCTAGGACTTTTTACTTATTCATTCTTCAGTCGTAATATTTCTGCTCTGAATGTAAACTAGCTTCCTATTCGGCGAATACTTCGTATTCATAATGGAGATGGGCACAGTCGTTCATCCTTGGGAACTAGTTCACTGGTGATGCTCTTTTTCATGAACCGTTCATTTTTACTGGTTCACAGCTCATTGTGCTTGGTATATGGTTCTTATGAAAAATTGAAAATTAGTAGCACAGGTGACTGAAGATGGAAGGCGCCAAGAGGGGGCACTTGCCTCCCCCCCTGGAGTACAGAGTTTTTATTCGTAACAGAATTCTCACACACTTGCAACTTTCGTGATTCTGCAAAACATCTCGTTTAGACAATTGCAGCGTTATGTGGCTGATCGCAGTGAAATAATACAAGGTGGCGCACGAAAAACCGACCCCGAGTACAGATTGCTCGCCAATTACGCACGATTTGTTGACCGATACGAGCATAATAGATAAACATGTAATAATGAGGCAGTGAAGAAATAACAAATAAGCTAATGCAAACAACTTCGAAACAATAGATGACTATTGGTAAGCGACAATCTGCAGTCTAGCACCCGGGACCGATTTTTCGTGTGCCACCCTTCACCACTGAAATAATATAGTAGGAGTTATCATATCCTCTTTACAAAATGTGACACCAGACACTGGATTACGAAGAAGGGGCTAATTCGGCTGTAAGTCGGTCTGCCTTCCATAACAATGAACACGCTCTTTTACCTTGGATCAAAAGAAAGACGGATAATGGTCACTCGTGTGTGGCGTACCGACGTTCCTTGCATGTGTAATAACAAAAGATCTTGCCTTTTTACACGCATTTCTTCCGTTGTTTATCGAAATGGTGAAGTAAGCTGATACGCCGTTTTGTTACCTGAAAAGATATATGTATTACATATCACGTAATTTTTATGTAATTTAGATATTTATACAATGCATTTTAATTACCGGGCATGGACGCTGAATAGAATACGAATAGAACCAGAAATTCAGAGTTCGAAAAAGGTTTGAAATAGATCTAGAATGGGCGTGGGAAGCGAACGAAACGAACAACGACTCTATACTGAAGTAACTATGAGCAGTCGGCAGTGGAACTGCGACGAGTGGCCACGCGAGGGACGAGTCCGGCCGAACGATACCGAGACAAACGGGAACGGGACCGAGGCTAGAACGAGACCGACCGACGTCCCGTTGCGGGAACGAGACCGACCGTTTCTCGTTCCCGGGCACTATAAGTAGAAAGCCGCGACCGAAGTGAACTATGAAAGACCGTTCCTTAGAATTCGTTCCTCGCTCCTTCCGTTCATCTTGGTGAACCGTTCCTTTGGACTCGTTAATTCGCGAACGACCCATCTCTGATTTATAATGCTACGTATCGAAGGTTCTCTGTACAAGAAAACAGTAGAATATTCGCGACTTTTCTCGAGCAAATGCCAGACTGAATAACGTATCGAGATCACTAGAATGACCGCGACTTTTCTCGGAGGTATGTGTTAGCTCTCCATTTGCCAGACTGGAACATATAAAATATGGTGAGGCGGAGGCGCGTGCTACATAGGAAAGTACAACTACTCGATAACACGATGCAGTCGAGTCGACTGGCGAAAGAAACGAACGAATAGCGTGCGGGCTGATTGGCTGGGGGTGGGGGGTGGCAATACTACCCCGCAGGGGGGGGGGGCAAGGGGAAGAGGGGTCGCCCCCCCCCCCATATGTTTCCGCCACTACCTCGGCGATTACAAATTTTTGTACAAGGCTTTTCACAGATCTTATTCCATTAACTGCGAAACGTACACATTTACTTTACAATAATGCTCAGAAGAGACATAACTGCTATGCAACTGTCCACGACAGAAATACTTATAAATCAATCTTTTCCTGGAAGAGAAACATTTACATTTTTACATTTTGCACTTAAAATGATTATTACATATTCTGGTACATAAAATAAAGATACATTTTATTTTACAATACGAGACATCTCGTGTTATCCTACCAATTTTCTTTCTGGTAGAACGGGTACATATACTATTTTACAATCAACTTTGCCATGAATTACACTTGATACATTGACGTACACTTCATAACATAATTAAAAATTTAGTCCTTGAAAGAGAAAACACTTAACGCTAGTTTTTAACACTTTTTACCAGAATTATCAGTCTTCAACATTTGTCCGTTTTTGTCGTATCACTTTGATAAACGCCACTTCTAACTTTACTTCTAACGTATCTAGCAGGCATTAGGTATCTCCCAAAAATTATCTCTTCACTGTCTCCAGATATATCCCTCTCTGGGCATTGATTTACGATATTTTTCTCCAATAATCGTCACCCTTTGTTTTGCACACAAATTTAAAACAGTGTCATCAACATTTACCATATCTCCAGAGACAACATACTATTACTATAATTACTACACCAGAGCCCATGAAATCCCAGAAGTTGCTGAAGCCACTTCTCTCCTGGTATTGTCTCACTTTGTACCTCATAGAACTTACGTCCTGCAACTGTCCGGTCATATAAATGTCTGTTTGTTGGTTGTATGGGCAATTCCAGCTTAAGTTCACTTATAATATTCTTCTCATTATTCACTCATTTTAAGTATGTGACACATTTCACTAGGCTGGAAAGAGCATTGCATTTGGTCCACACACCGTCAGAATTCCACGGTGAATCTGTGCGCAGTTTGGACATGCCGTTCAGAAGAATCGTTCTTCAGCTTTGCAGTATACTTCCGGTTGCCACGACATTTCACTCGCACACTATCACACACCTGTTATCCGCACCTCAGCAGAACCGTGTTTGCAGGGAACCCGAAATGTCTGCTCTCTTCTCAGAATGTACCACTCTTGTCGGGCAGTGGTTTTACCGTGGAACGACGTGTGTATGTGGGTTATGCCAAAAGTTTTTAGCAGAAATTCAGAAAAAATTGTTTGCAGTACTACTGACTGTTACAACTTTTCAGGATACTCTCCATGAGCACTCAGACATTATTCCATCCTTTTAAACCACTTCAGAAATGTCTCAATCCAAACTGCTTGCACCACTTTTCTATACTGCGACAGATCTTCATCATATGAAAAACGCTGCCCACGAATTTATTACTTCCTCTTTGGCGACAGGAATAAGTGGTTGCTCTAACTCTCGCACGTTTTTCTTCTCGAAGAAGTCCATTGTTTTGGCAATCGTATGTGCTGAGGCATTATCTTGATGCAGAAACGGGGTCCCGGGTTCGATTCCCGGCGGGGTCAGGGATTTTCACCTGCCTCGAGATGACTGGGTGTTTGTGTTGTCCTCATCATTTCATCATCATCCAGGAAAGTGGCGAAATTGGACTGAGCAAAGATTGGGTAATTGTACGGGCGCTGATGACCACGCAGTTGAGCGCCCCGCAAACCAAAGATCATCATCATCATCTTGATGCAGAAGAACGCGTGCATCTCCTTCGTTTGGGTGCTTTGGCCTCCTTGTGGTGCCGACTTCCGGCAGATATTCAGTCACGTACTACTCAGCACTGACTGTGCAACGCGCGTCCAGAGTCAAAGAGGCGAAGTGATCCATCGTGGTGAAGGCAATGGCTATCAACTTATTTCCAGTCCGCCTACTTTTCCAAACATTCCTGGGTGGTTCCTCGCCCTTAAAGCACCGTACTGAAGACTTATTTTTCGTTTCAGGGTCACAACAGGACACCCATGTTTCATCATCTGTGAAGATATTGTAAGTGGACCGCCCCTTGTCGAATACACTCCTGGAAATTGAAATAAGAACACCGTGAATTCATTGTCCCAGGAAGGGGAAACTTTATTGACACATTCCTGGGGTCAGATACATCACATGATCACACCGACAGAACCACAGGCACATAGACACAGGCAACAGAGCATGCACAATGTCGGCACTAGTACAGTGTATATCCACCTTTCGCAGCAATGCAGGCTGCTATTCTCCCATGGAGACGATCGTAGAGATGCTGGATGTAGTCCTGTGGAACGGCTTGCCATGCCATTTCCACCTGGCGCCTCAGTTGGACCAGCGTTCGTGCTGGACGTGCAGACCGCGTGAGACGACGCTTCATCCAGTCCCAAACATGCTCAATGGGGGACAGATCCGGAGATCTTGCTGGCCAGGGTAGTTGACTTACACCTTCTAGAGCACGTTGGGTGGCACGGGATACATGCGGACGTGCATTGTCCTGTTGGAACAGCAAGTTCCCTTGCCGGTCTAGGAATGGTAGAACGATGGGTTCGATGACGGTTTGGATGTACCGTGCACTATTCAGTGTCCCCTCGACGATCACCAGTGGTGTACGGCCAGTGTAGGAGATCGCTCCCCACACCATGATGCCGGGTGTTGGCCCTGTGTGCCTCGGTCGTATGCAGTCCTGATTGTGGCGCTCACCTGCACGGCGCCAAACACGCATACGACCATCATTGGCACCAAGGCAGAAGCGACTCTCATCGCTGAAGACGACACGTCTCCATTCGTCCCTCCATTCACGCCTGTCGCGACACCACTGGAGGCGGGCTGCACGATGTTGGGGCGTGAGCGGAAGACGGCCTAACGGTGTGCGGGACCGTAGCCCAGCTTCATGGAGACGGTTGCGAATGGTCCTCGCCGATACCCCAGGAGCAACAGTGTCCCTAATTTGCTGGGAAGTGGCGGTGCGGTCCCCTACGGCACTGCGTAGGATCCTACGGTCTTGGCGTGCATCCGTGCGTCGCTGCGGTCCGGTCCCAGGTCGACGGGGACGTGCACCTTCCGCCGACCACTGGCGACAACATCGATGTACTGTGGAGACCTCACGCCCCACGTGTTGAGCAATTCGGCGGTACGTCCACCCGGCCTCCCGCATGCCCACTATACGCCCTCGCTCAAAGTCCGTCAACTGCACATACGGTTCACGTCCACGCTGTCGCGGCATGCTACCAGTGTTAAAGACTGCGATGGAGCTCCGTATGGCCAACACCGCGGTTCCTGGTGTGTCCGCTGTGCCGTGCGTGTGATCATTGCTTGTACAGCCCTCTCGCAGTGTCCGGAGCAAGTATGGTGGGTCTGACACACCGGTGTCAATGTGTTCTTTTTTCCATTTCCAGGAGTGTATTTTAAGGAAAAAACGACGCCAATGAATACTCCGTATCTCCATCACTGTGCAAGACAGTTGAGGGACTTTGGCTGTTCAGCATAAAATGTAAAATTAAAAATTCCTTCAGCCCTCTTAATTTTGCATTTAATTTACTTATGCGACCAATTTTAGCGTTTCACTACGCCATCTTAGGGTCTCCTGACCAGCGTCTAGAATTTCAGCTGGGGAATGTGAGCAACACGTTCTGTTTACAGAGTGCACACGAGGTTGGATTCCTCCTACACGTTGGTCAGGGAGACAGAAGACGGCGTAGTGAAACGCCGGTCGCATAAATAAGTTGTATCCAAAATGCAGACGACTGGATAGGTTTTTAATTTTACATTCCAGCCAGTTCTTGGGTGTTTATGAGCTTCTGTCGGGGAATGAGTCAAACAAACGGAACATATCTCGGACAGACCTAAATATCGAGAATGACGGTCTGCAACGCAGTCGATCCATTACTTAGGGTTACTTCTGCGTCGCAGATAGTGAGATGAGAATAATTCTACATCATTGTCCTCACAGTATCAATGTTTTCTTGGGTCACTGCCGTTGCTGGGCAACCAGGACGAGTTTCAGTTTCAATAGACTCCTGATCGCTTGAAATTCGCCAAACCAACTTCCAACGGTGGCCCTAGAAGGGGCAGACTCAGCAAAAACACTTACTAGAGAAGAACGGCAGTCTTTTGCATTTAACTTCTGTCACTACTCGTAATCGGAGCGACGTTCAGTAAGTGATACATCCTTTTCTCGGTCAATTTCTGTTGAAAAAATCCGGAATTTTTGTGGAGCATCATGTAAAATGCCCTCTTCAGCCTTTATCGTTTCATGAAGTTCCGATACGTAGCGGCGCTATACGTAGTCTTCAAAATGGCCACCCAAGGACAGAGCTGTCCTCGAGTTCCTTTTGATGTAAAACCAGATAGGTGCTTGTGGACTGTCTACGGCGACCATACAGGGAAAAAAAGCACGGTGAGTCGTTGGGTAAGGCGTCTGTCATTATGTCAACAACCTCGCACTAACCTGTTCGATCTCCCACATGTCGGGCAGCCGCCCACAACTGTGACTTCTGCGCTGTTGTAACATAAGGACACTCGCACTCGAGGTGATCGATGGATCATAATCACCTCGCTGCACAATTGGATGTCTCGGTTTTGTAGTGCTGACACATTCGTCCACCAGAGGTGGCACCAGCAGTGTTGGAATGTACGGACACTCCCACTCGAAGTGATCGATGGATCATAATCACCTCGCTGCACATTTGGATGTCTCTATTTGTGGTGCTGACACATTCGTCCACCAGAGGTGACTTCTGGATTGTTGGAACGTAAGGACACTCACACACGAGGTGATCAATGGATAATAATCACCTTGCTGCACAAGTGGATGTCTCTGTTCGTTGTGCTGACACATTCGTCCACCATAGGTGAGTCCAGCAGTATTGGAACGTACGGACTCACCCACTCGAGGTGATCGATGGATTATAATCACCTCGCTGCACAATTGGATGTCTCTGATTGTAGAGCTGATATATTCGTCCACCAGAGTTCACTAGAGCAGCATTCGAACGTACGGACACTCTCGCTCGAGGTGATCGATCTATCAATCACTTCATTGCACAGTTGGACGTCTCGGTTTTTAGTGCTGACACATTCGTCCACCAGAGGTGACTCCTGCAGTGTTGGCAGGTACGGACACTCTCGCTCGAGGTGATCGATGGATCATAATCACCTCGCTGCACAATTGGACGTCTCTGTTTGTAGAGCTGACACATTCGTCCACCAAAGGAGACTCCTGCAGTGTTGGAACATACGGACACTCTCGCTCGAAGTATTTGGTGGATCATAATCGTTTCGCTGTTCCATTGGTCTCTTCTGGTAGAGCTGACACATTCGTTCCCCAGAGGTGACTCCTGCAGTGTTGGCAGGTGCGGATACTCTCACTCGAGGTGATCGATGGATCATAATCACCTTGCTGCACATTTGCATGTCTCTATTTGTGGTGCTGACACATTCGTCCACCACAGGTGACTCTTGCAGTGTTGAAACGTACAGACACTCTCACTCGAGGTGATTGATGGATCATAATCACCTTGCTGCACAATTGGATGCCTCGGTTTTGTAGTGCTGACACATTCGTCCCCCACGAATGACTCCTGCAGTGTAGGAACATACGGACACTCTCGCTCGAAGTGATTGATGGATCATAATCGCTTCGCTGTTTAATGGGAGGTCTCTTTTGGTAGAGCTGACACATTCGTTCCCCAGCGGTGACTCCTGCAGTGTTGGCAGGTACGGACACTCTCACTCGAGGTGATCGATGAATCATAACCATCTAGCTGCACATTTGGATGTCTGTATTTTTGGTGCTGACACATTCGTCCACCACAGGTGACTCCTGCAGTGTTGAAACGTACAGACACTCTCACTCGAGGTGATTGATGGATCACAACCACCTCGCTGCACAATTGGATGTCTCGCTTTTGTAGTGCTGACACATTCGTCCACCAGAGGTGACACCAGGAGTGTTGGAACGTATGGACACTCCCACTCGAAGTGATCGATGGATCATAATTACCTCGCTGCACAATTGCACGTCTCTGTTTGTAGAGGTAACACATTCGTTCACCAGAGGAGACTCCTGCAGTGTTGGAACATATCGACACTCTCGCTCGAAGTGTTTGGTGGATCATAATCGTTTCGCTGTTCAATTGATCTCTTCTGGTAGAGCTGACACATTCGTTCCCCAGAGGTGACTCCTGCAGTGTTGGCAGGTACGGACACTCTCACTCGAGGTGATCAATGGATCATAATCACTTTGCTGCACATTTGGATGTCTCTATTTGTAGTGATGACACATTCGTCCACCACAGGTGACTCTTGCAGTGTTGAAACGCACAGGCACTCTCACTCGAGTGATTGATGGATCATGATCACCTCGCTGCGCAATTGGATGTCTCGGTTTTGTAGTGCTGACACATTCATCCACCACGGATGACTCCTGCAGTGTTGGAACATACGGACACTCTCGCTCGAAGTGATTGGTGGATCATAATCGCTTTGCTGTTTAATTGGAGGTCTCTTTTGGTAGAGCTGACACATTCGTTTCCCAGCGGTGACTCCTGCAGTGTAGGTAGGTACGGACACTCTCACTCAAGGTGATCGATGGATCAGCATCACCTTGCTGCACATTTGGATGTCTCTATTGGTGGTGCTGACACATTCGTCCACCACAGGTGTCTCCTGCAGTGTCGAAACGCACAGGCACTCTCACTCTAGGTGATTGATGGATCATGATCACCTCTCTGCACAATTGTAGTGCTGACACATTCGTCCACAAGAAGTGACTCCTCCAGCGTTGGAACATACAACATACGGACACTCTGGCTCGAGGTGACTGGTGGATCATAATCGTTTCGCTGCATAATTGGAGGTCTCTTTTGGTAGAGCTGACACATTCGTTTCCCAGCGGTGACTCCTGCAGTGTTGGTAGGTACGGACACTCTCACTCAAGGTGATCGATGGATCAGAATCACCTTGCTGCACATTTGGATGTCTCTATTTGTGGTGCTGACACATTCGTCCACCACAGGTGACTCCTGCAGTGTTGAAACGTACAGACACTCTCACTCGAGGTGATTGATGGATCATAATCACCTCGCTGCACATTTGGATGTCTCTATTTGTGGTGCTGACACATTCGTCCACCAGAGGTGACTCCTGCAGCGTTGAAACGTACAGACACTCTCACTCGAGGTGATTGATGAATCATAATCACCTCGCTGCACAATTGGATGTCTCGGTTTTGTAGTGCTGACACATTCGTCCACCAGAGGTGACTCCTGCAATGTTGGAACAAACGGACACTCTCGCTCGGTGTGATTGGTGGATCATAATCTCTTCGCTGTTTAATCGGAGGTCTCTTTTGGTAGAGCTGAAACATTCGTTCCCCAGAGGAGACTCCTGCAATGTTGGCAGGTACGGACAGACTCACTCGAGGTGATCGATGGATCACAATCATCTCGTTGTACAATTTGATGTCTGTGTTTGTAGTGCTGTCACATTCTATCATCAGCTGTGACACTCAAAGGTTTGTGCTCGCTGGGTTCCTCGTGTTCCGACTTCCATGTGTTCGGTCGAATGAAGGGTCCAGGGACGCAGTCTGCAGGAAGCATTACATGGAAGGGTATTGGCGCAGCTAGTCACTTTTCCCGCCGTCGAAATGGTACCATTCGAGCATACAGCCGACCTCTCCCCATCTCCCCCCCCCCCCCCCCCTGCCAGTAAGGTGGCGTACTGTCGTCGGATGTGTTGAAAAATAGAGCTTTGTAGCGAAAAGAGTAGGAATCCTGAATAAAACCAACCTGTTTTTAGAAAAAGATGAATTAAATATCTTCAACATATCGCGCCCCTGTCAGCACCTGTATAGATATTAATTTCAATTTTAATAATGAACAGCCTCAGTTGCACCGTTTACCTAGAATGTACCTAGGTTTCAGTCGGGATAACCCAACGTTCTTCAGAATAACAGTATCTACCGTTTGTCCCTAGTGGACATCGTCAACCTACAGCACTCGTGGCTGTCGCATCGCGGTCGCGAAGTGGGGCCGAGGGAGTGCCAGATAAGTTTTACAGTTCGACGATAATTTATGGATTTGTAGTTTTAGCTTGACGATGTCCACTATGCACTGAGGCTGTCCATTATTAAAATTAAGATTAAAGAAACCCAACGTTGCAACACTGCAGGAGTCACCTCTGGTGGACGAATGTGTCAGTACTACAAACAGAGACAAAATTAAAATTGAAAGATCCTCCTGTATCACTGTGCGAAAATCGCAGCTCGATGGATCCAACATGCACATTGTTACTCAGTACCGCTTCTTGCACTTTGTCTGAGTACTGCTTGCGTCTTCAGTCAACGTTCGCAGCCAGGTACGAAATCCAGCGGTGGATGAACTGCCACGTGCATGCTCCAATGTCGAGAAAGGGCGTTCTTTCAAACTGAAATAAACCCATGAAAAAATGGAAATGTCGTGTGGTTAGGGCCTCCAGTCGGGTAGACCGTTCGCGTGGTGCAGGTCTTTCGATTTGACGCCACTTCGGCGATCTACGCGTCAATAGGGATGAAATGGTGATGATTAGGACAACACAACACCCAGTCCCTGAGCGGAGAAAATCTCCGACCCAGCCGGGAATCGAACCCGGGCCCTTACGATTGACAGTCTGTCACGCTGACCACTCAGCTACCGGGGCGGACAATAAACCCATTGTCATCACACTTCCAGTTTAGGAAATGTTAAAAAACTTTCGTCACAGTCCTAGTTGCTTACTTTCTGAAAACCCTACGTAATAGCATACTGAAAAACAAAATGCAAGAAGAAAAAAGCTGTCACAAACTTTGAAAGAATGTACCGTTTGCTCGGAGCGGAATTTCAGGGAAATTTTTGTAATATTCTAAATAGGGAGCCACCACCGTGTGGTAGAAAATAAAATACGTGTCATCTGAATTTCTTTTGGCATTCTTTATATATATTTTCAACGCGAGCGTTTCTAATTAATCGAACGCTGTGCTGGAGGCTTTTGATCTCGACCGGAAATTAACGCCACGCAGTAGAGGAAAATATTCTGTACGCGCCAGCCAGCCCGAAAGCGCTGTGTGTGTCCCCTGGAGCTTCTTTCGTAATTTACAAGTGACATCCCGTATTTATTCGGGGCGCATCTGTGCACGTCGCTCGTCTTTCTGGCGCGGGAGCAATATTCCGTTCACGGTTGACGCGTTACGGATATATGTTTTTTCCTCCCTTTCTCTGTGTGCGCCGACTCTGCGGCGCGGCGGTGTGCTTTCGCGGCCTCGTCCGTGTTTGCTGACTTCATTCGTTCCTCCAATAAAGAGGGATGGCTGTGACGTCACGCGTGTATTGCCAAACACACAAGTGTGCGTGTGCGCGCGCACAGAGGAGAGACGTTTACATAATTCATGGAGCGCGCGAGGGGTCTGGTTTGTCATTGGCGCGAGAGTAGAGGATGGTTTCGCGAAAATATACGGGCTGCCGCGACGGCTGCAGCAGCAGCGGCAGTCGTGGGCACGGGTCACTGGGCCTTATGCAACCCGCATAGCGCCCCCGGCTCGTTTTGTTTCGTTCGAGAGAATGTTTGCGCAGACTGTTGTACAATGTGGATGCAGACTCCAATCCAGTTCTGTGCGACTGCAGTGTCCCGTCGACACGGAGGTCAGTACAAAAGGACACTATTCCCGGCTGGTAGCAGTCACGCCCTTTAAATGTCGAGTCCGCTCACTGCGATATTACCTCATCTTCGTGGGACTTAATTCGCATTGAAAGGGGCTCTAAAACGGCCTTCTCACGCTCAATTTTTATTGACCGTCTGAGAGCTGTGTTGATTGTTTGCGCAATATATTGAAAGAAACTGTTGAGCTTCAAAACTATTGACGCTCGCTCAATATTGAGCGCAATATACAGACAATTGAACGTGGCCGGGCCAAATATCTCGCGCAATAAGCGTCAAACGAAAAACCTCGAAAGAACGAAACTTGACTAGCTTGAAGGGGGAAACCAGATGGCGCTATAGTTGGCCCGCTAGATGGCGCTGCCATAGGTCAAACGGATATCAACTGCGTTTTTTTAAACAGGAACCCCCATTTTTTATTACATATTCGAGTAGTACGTAAAGAAATATGAATGTTTTTGTTGGACCACTTTTTTCGCTTTGTGATAGATGGCGCTGTAATAGTCACAAACATATGGCTCCCAATTTTAGACGAACAGTTGGTAACAGGCACGCTTTTTAAATTAAAATACAGAACGTAGGTACGTTTGAACATTTTATTTCGGTTGTTCCAATGTGATACATGTACCTTTGCGAACTTATCATTTCTGAGAACGCATGCTGTTACAGCGTGATTACCTGTAAGTACCACATTAATGCAATAACTAGCCGGCCGCGGTGGTCTAGCGGTTCTGGCGCTGCAGTCCGGAACCGCGGGACTGCTACTGTCGCAGGTTCGAATCCTGCCTCGGGCATGGGTGTGTGTGATGTCCTTAGGTTAGTTAGGTTTAAGTAGTTCTAAGTTCTAGGGGACTTATGACCTAAGATGTTGAGTCCCATAGTGCTCAGAGCCATTCGAATTTGAAATGCAATAAATACTTAAAATGATGTCCAAAAATGGTGCTTCGACGACCAATCCACCTGTCATGAAATATGCTATTCAGTACCGCTTCAACGGTACGCGACATATGTGCCGGACATCCATCATGTTGGAAGTACATCGCCATTCTGTCTTGCAGTGAAACATCTTGTAGTAACATCGGTAGAACATTACGTAGGAAATTAGCATACACTGCACCATTTGGACTGCCATCGATAAAATGGGGGCCAATTATCCTTCCTCTCATAATGCCGCACCATACATGTTTCACTTGTCGCAGCCATCGTGGATTTTAGTTGCCTAGTAGCGCATATTATACCGGTTTACGTTACCGCTGTTGGTGAATGACGCTTCGTCGCTAAATAGAACGCGTGCAAAAAATGTGTCCCGTATTTTCTATTGTGCCCAGTGGCAGAACCGTACACGACGTTCAAAGTAGTCGCGGATTAGCCGCGACAGCAGCTAAAACACCTACTTGGGCATCATCATTTGTTGCAGCTCGTGGTCGACGTTTCACATGTGGCTGAACACTTCCTGTTTCCTTAAATAACGTAACTACCCGGCGAACGGTCCGGACACTTGGATGATGTCGTCCAGGATACCGAGCAACATACATAGCACACGCTCTTTGGGCATTTTGATCACAATAGCCATACATCAACACGATATCGACCTTTTCTGCAATTGGTAAACGGTCCATTTTAACACGGGTAATGTATCACGTTGCAAATACCGTCAGCACTGGCGGAATGTTACGTGATACCACGTACTTACACGTTTGTGACTATTACATCGCCATCTATGACAAAGCGAAAAAAGTGGTCCAACTAAAACATTAAAATTTCTTTACGTACTACACGAATATGTAATAAAAATGAGGGTTCCTATTTTTAAAAAATGCAGTTGATATTCGTTTGATCTATGGCAGCGCCATTCAGCGGGCCAACCATAGCGCCACCTGGTTTCCACCTAGATGAGCTAGATGAGTTTCGTTCTTTGTATTTTTTCGTTTGATGCTTATTTCGTGAGATATTTGGCCCGGTCACTATAAATGGACCACCTTGTAGTGTCCCGTGTAAGGGTGATGTCTAATACAAGGCAGTTCCTGTCGATATTTAGTGGTTTGCGGACATTTATTTGATACAGTAACATCATATGAATCTGAATACTCAGTAGATAAAACGATTCATCTGTTAAAGTGCGTTCAGGGGAGTAATTTGATTACAAGTTTAATGTTTATTCAGTAGTTAGCTGTTGAAGCACTGGCCTAAAATGTTTAAGCGCAAGGAAATAACACTGCAACTACTTGAAATTTCACTCTGCAGCGAAGTGTGCGCTGATATGAAACTTCCTGGCAGATTAAAACTGTGGATCGGATCTAGACTCGAACTCGAGACCTTTGCCTTTCGCGGGAAAGTGCTCTACCATCTGAGCTATCCAAGCATGACTCACGCCCCGTCCTCACAGCTTTATTTCTGCCAGTATTTCGCCTCCTACCTTCCAAAGTTCACAGAAGCTCTCCTGCGAACCATGCAGAACTAGCCGTCCTGGAAGAAAGGATATTGCGGAGACATGGCTTAGCCACAGCCTGAGGGATGTTTCCAGAATGAAATTTTCACCCTTCAGCTGAGTTTCATATCAGCACACACTCCGCTGCAGAGTGAAAATCTCATTCTCGAGACATCCCCCAGGATGTGGCTAAGCCATGTCTCCACAATATCCTTTCTTTCAGGAGTGCAAGGTTCGCAGAAGAGCTTCTGTAAAGTTTGGAAGGTAGGAGGCGAAATACTGGCAGAAATAAAGCTGTGAGGACGGGGCGTGAGTCATGCTTGGGTACCTCAGTTGGTACACCACTTGTCTGCGAAAGGCAAAGTCCCGAGAGGAAGAAGATGCTGTGATATGTAAATGATTAGCTTTTCAGAGGATTCACACAAGGTTGACGCCGGTGGCGACACCTACAACGTGCTGACATGTGGAAAATTTCCAACCGATTTCTCATACACAAACAGCAGTTGACCGGTGCTGCCCTGTGAAACGTTGTTGTGATGTCTAGCGTAAGGAGGAGAATTCGTACCATCACGTTTCCGACTTTGATGAAGGTCGGATTGTAGCCTGTCGCGATTGCGGTTTATCATATCGCGACATTGCTGCTCGCGTTGGTCGAGATCCAATGACTGTTAGCAGCATATGGAATCGGTGGTTCAGGAGGGTAATACGGAACGCCGTGCTGGATTCCAAAGGTCTCGTACCACTAGCAATCGAGATGAAAGGCATTTATCCGCATGGCTGTAACGGATCGTGCAGCCACATCTCGATCCCTGAGTCAACAGATGGGGACGTTTGCAAGACAACAACCATCTGCACGAACAGTTCGACGACGTTTGCAGCAGCATGAACTATCAGCTCGGTGACCATGGCTGCGGTTACCCTTGACGCTGCATCACAGACAGGAGCGCCTGCGATGGTGTACACAACGACGAACCTAGGTGCACGAATTACAAAACGTCATTTTTTCGGATGAATCCAGGTTCTGTTTACAGCATCACGATGATCGCATCCGTGTTTGGCGACATCGCGGTGAACGCACACTGGAAGCGTGTACTCGTCATCGCCATACTGGCGTATCACCCAGCGTGATGGTATGGGGTGCCATTGGTTACACGTCTCGGTCACCTCTTGTTCGCATTGACGTCACTTTGAACAGTGGACGTTAAATTTCAGATCTGTTACACCAAATGAAAACGTCTGGTAATGGCGGTCGAGCAACTGGCTCGTCACAATACGCCACTCACTACTCTTGATGAACAGTGGTATCGTGTTGAAGCTGCAAGGGCAGCTGTACCTGTACACGCCACCCAAGCTCTGTTTGACTCAATGCCCAGGCGTCCAAAGGCGTTATTACGGCTAGAGATGGTTGTTCTGAGTACTGATTTCTCAGGATCTATGCACCCAAATTGCTTGAAAATGTAATCACATGTCAGTTTTGTCCAATGAATACCCCTTTATCATCTGCATTTATTCTTGGTGTAGCAATTTTAATGGCCAGCTGCGTAGCACGTGTTTAGTACTCCACCGAAAGGCAGCAGCTAGCCGATGCCTTCACCGTCGGATACGCAGTTCGGCTTTGGCAGAGAGCAGCAACGGTATTCTCGCCACCGCCATAACTCGCGCCGCGTTCCGATAGCGGGGCCTCAGTCTGGCCTGGCATTCCCGAGGCGCCATCGAGCACAGCTCCCTCCTCCCACGCACCTCCACCCGCACCCCCGTCACCCGTCGTCGGCGCCTTTTGTTTGTTTCCTGGCGAGAGAGAGAAAGCCTGACCTCATTTCCGGGTCGGTCCAGATGTCTCGCGCAGCGACGCGGGAGATTGCCGAGACGTCCGGACGGAACGGGAGCGAGCAGCAGAAACAGGGGAAGGGGGAGGGGAGAACGGAATAAGGAAGACGCGAGTGCGGGGAAAGAAATCGGAGAAAGTAACGAGGGAGGGCGCGGCAACAGCGCCATCTGCCAGCCCTAACTCCCTGTTATACGACCGCCGCTACGACAACAATCGGAAATATTTCCGCCTAACAATAACGGATGGACTCTCCTCTCACGGCTAACAGAGGCGCACGATATACATTTGCAAGTTTTGGCTCTTCTTATTCTCTGCGTAGGCGCAGATATTCTGGACTCTATCCAGGGCCACATTCGAGGACCGCGCCACTAACATTTAAAATTTAGAAGTCTTTGTTTTATGAGGAGATTTCAAAAAGTAAGTTGCACATTATTGCGGCAGGCCACGAAATTTTTATTTAATGCTGTACTGCACTTCTTCAGTCTGGAACCGCGCGACAGCTACGGTAGCAGCTTCGAATCCTGCCTCAGGCATGGATGTGTGTGATGTCCTTAGGTTAGTTAGGTTTAAGTAGTTCTAAGTTCTAGGGGACTGATGACCTCAGATGTTAAGTCCCATAGTTCTCAGAGCCATTTTTTGTACTGCACTTCAAAGTAGGGTTGGGGGCTTTGGCTGAAACAACCGGTTTTCGGATATATCTTTTTTTTTTCAATAGGAGCTTAACCCGAGTGCTAAAACCGCTCAAAATAACTGGTTTCTGAAATTACCCATTTTCTTTTTTATTCCAATTAATTCCTGTAATAAATACAGATATCAAATGAAGACTGAAAAATTTCGATTCCTTGAGTTTCGATATGCATAGAATCGAATCGTAGCTAAATAAAAGAAAAAATTAGTCCATTCAGTGCACACTAAAATGTAAATGTCGTGTGACTAGGGCCTCCCGTGGGGTAGACCGTTCGTCAGATGCAAGTCTTCCGATTTGACACCACTTCGGCGACTTACGCGTCGATGGGGATGAAATGATGATGAACAACAAAATTGGTTCAGATGGCTCTGAGCACTATGGGACTCAACTTCTTGGGTCATCAGTCCCCTAGAAGTTAGAACTACTTAAACCTAACTAACCTAAGGACACCACACACATACATGCCCGAGGCAGGACTCGAACCTGCGACTGCAGCGGTCTCGCGGTTCCAGACTGTAGCGCCTAGAACCGCACGGCCACTCCGGCCGGCGATTAGGACAAACACAACACCCAGTCCCTGACCGGCGAAAATCTCCGACCCTGCCGTGAATCGAACCGGGGCCCTTGCGATTGACATTCTATCGCGCTGACCACATAGCTACCAGGGGAGAACACTGTACACAATTTTTCTTAAATAGCTGTACACAATTTTTCTTAAATAGCGTTAATTGGTTGATTACTGTTTCAGACCACCAGTATTCTGATACAGATTCTAATTATTTGAAAACCTGCTCAAAAATCGTGTTGTGATTAACAATCATACCACTATTGCTCAGTGATAAAGGGTGAAAACTGATGTTTAACCCTTAAACTCAGGAGGTGTGGTCTATCAGACCACGCGAAAATATTCGATCTCGCTCCCCAGGACCAATTACGGTGGAATGCTTCTAAACCCTCCCCCTACCCTCCTTAAATTGCCAAGCCTATGATGTTTTGCTGTCGGTTGCGTTATCGCCTTCTGTGTTTGTCTTCGTACATCCATATTTAAAGTGGATGAAGGTGGGACACAGCTGGTATAATTATTATTAAAAATGAAATTCCTCCAGCTGATTTTATGTTTACTTCGCTACTGGCAACGTCCTTGCCGCAGTGGATACACCGGTTTCCGTGAGATCACCGAAGTTAAGCGCTGTCGGGCGTGGTCGGCACTTGGATGGGTGACTATCCAGGCTGCCATGCGCTGTTGCCATTCTCCGCGGTGCACTCAGCCTCGTGATGCGAATTGAGGAGCTACTCGGCCGATAGTAGCGGCTATGGCCAGAGAAAAGCATCATAACGACCGGAAGAGCGTTGGGCTGACCTTACGCCCTTCCTATCCGCACCCTCCACTGAGGATGACCCGGCGGTCGGATGGTCCAGGTAGGCCACTCGTGGCCTACAGACGGAGTGCTTCGCTACTAGTCTCGACGTTGCGTCAGCGCCATTTTCAGGCCCCTACACTTTGATGAAATCAGTTGTGTGTGGCTCAGTCTAGCAGTCCGCGGTGAGACCAACACGTGCTCCACCCGCTCTGTGTTTGTTGACACGTGTTATTGATAGGTGTTGCAGTCTCCTAGACCGCGCCTCGTGAACTATGTACCTGTTTCCTTCAGCACGGTAACGTATAGCTGAAGATGTGTTGACACGTCTGTGTCGTTTTTCACTTTCCCGAGTTTGTTTAAATTGTTAGTCGGTCTATGGTGGAAGGTGTCAGTGATACAGATCAAGAAGTAAACGGAAAAGACGACGATTTTACATTAGCTAGTGATCACAGTACTGCTAACGAACAAGAGTATCATTCAGAGGAAGAACTTCAGGAAAGCTGTGATGGGGATCTACAGCTACATCTACATCGATACTCAGCAAGCCACCTGACGGTGTGTGGCGGAGGGTACTTTGAGTACTTCTATCGGTTCTCCCTTCAATTCCAGTCTCGTATTGTTCGTGGAAAGAAAGATTGTCGGTATGCCTCTGTGTGGGCTCTAATCTCTCTGATTTTATCCTCATGGTCTCTTCGCGAGATACACGTAGGACGGAGCAGTATACTGCTTGACACTTCGGTGAAGGTGTGTTCTCGAAACTACAACCAAAGCCCGTACAGAGCTACTGAGCGCCTCTCTTGCAGAGTCTTCCACTGGAATTCATCTATCATCTCCGTAACGCTTTCACGATTACTATCCATTGATCGTGACCGGGCCAAATATCTCACGAAATAAACATCAAACGAAAAAACTACAAAGAACGAAACACTTCTGGTTTGAAGGGGGAAACCAGATGGCTCAATGGTTGGCCCGCTAGGTGGCGCTGCCATATGTCAAAATGGTTCAAATGGCTCTGAGCACTATGCGACATAACTTCTGAGGTCGCCTAGAACTTAGAACTAATTAAACCTGCGACCGGAGCGGTCGTTCGGCTTCAGACTGTAGCGCCTAGAACCGCACGGCCACTCCGACCGGCTGCCATATGTCAAAAGGATATCAACTGCGTTATTTTTTAAATAGGAACCTCCATTTCTATTACATATTCGTGTAGTACGTAAAGAAATATGAATGTTTTAGTTGGACGACTTTTTTCGCTTTGTGATAGATGGCGCTGTAATAGTCACAAAGGTATCACGCAACATCCCGCCAGTGCGGACGGTATTTGCTTCGTGATACATTACCCGTGTTAAAATGGACAGTTTACCAATTGCGGAAAGAGTCGATATCGTGTTGATGTCAGGCTATTGTGATCAAAATGCCCTAGTGTGCTATGTATGTTGCTCGGTATCCTGGACGACAACATCCAAGTGTCTGGACCGTTCGCCGGATAGTTACGTTATTTAAGGAAACAGGAAGTGTTCAGCCACATGTGAAACGTCAAACACGACCTGCAACAAATGATGATGCCCAAGTAGATGTTTAAGCTGCTGTCGCAGCTAATCCGCACATCAGGAGCAGACAAACTGCACGAGAATCGGGAATTTCAAAAACGTCAGTGTTGAGAATGCTCCATCAACATCGATTGCACCCGTACCATATTTCTATGCACCACGAATTGCATGGCGACGACTTTGAACGTAGTATACAGTTCTGACACTGGGCACAAGAGAAATTACGGGACGATGACAAATTTTTTGCACGCGTTCTATTTAGCGACGAAGCGTCATTCACCAACAGCGGTAACGTAAACCGGCATAATATGTATTATTGGGCAACGGAAAATCCACGATGGCTGCGACAAGTGGAACATCAGCGAACTTGGCGGGTTAATGTATGGTGCGGCATTATGGGAGAAAAGATAATTGGCCCCCATTTTATCGATGGCAGTCTAAATGGTACAATGTATGCTAACTTCCTATGTAATGGTCTACCGATGTTACTACAAGATGTTTCACTGCATGACAGAATGGCGATGTACTTCCAACATGATGGATGTCCGGCACATAGCTCACGTGCGGTTGAAGCGGTATTGAATAGCATATTTCACGACAGGTGGATTGGTCGTTGAAGCACCATACCATGGCCCGCAAGTTCACCGGATCTGACGTCCCCGGATTTGTTTCTGTGGGGAAAGTTGAAGGATATGTGGCTATCTTGATCCACCGACCACGCCTGACAACATGCGTCAGCGCTTTGTCAATGCATGTGCGAACATTACGGAAGGCGAACTACTCGCTGTTGAGAGGAATGTCGTTACACGTATTGCCAAATGAATTGAGGTTGACGGACATAATTTAGAGCATTTATTGCATTAATGTGGTATTTACGGGTAATCACGCTGTAACAGCATGCGTTCTCAGAAATGATAAGTTCACAAAGGTACATGTATCACATTGAAACAAACGAATGTTCAAACGTACCTACGTTCTGTATTTTAATTTAAAAAACCAACCTGTTACCATCTGTTCGTCTAAAATTGTGAGCCATATGTTTGTGACTATTACAGCGCCATCGATCACAAAGCGAAAAAAATGGTCCAACTAAAACATTCATATTTCTTTACGTACTACACGACTATGTAATAAAAAATGGGGGTACCTATTTAAAAAAAACGCAGTTGATATCCGTTTGACCTATGACAGCGCCATCTAGCGGGCCAACCATAGCGCCATCTGGTTTCCCCCTCCAAGCTAGACGAGTTTCGTTCTGTGTAGTTTTTTCGTTTGACGTTTATTTCGTGAGATAATTGGCCCGGTCACGATCAATGGACCACCGTGTATATTGTGAATAGCAACGGTCCTACGACACTCACCTGCGGCACACCTGATATCACTTTTACTTCGGAAGATTTCTCTGATGATATCCACAAGGTCATTTACATATATTGTGAATAGCAACGGTCTGTTTCTTCTACCTCCTGTACACGGCGGATATGCCCCCCCCCTCCAGTACACCCCTTGCAATATGCTGATGACACCGCATTCCTCGCCCTCGCTCGCTCCTACCCTCCAACGGCCCCAACGCCTTCTCCAGAATCACCTTGACCTTTTTGCTGCATGGTGTAACCAGTGGCTCCTGAAACTCAATCCTTCCAAGACCCAGGCAATCATCGTAGGTCGTACCACTCGCTCCTTCCGGCTCCTGGATTACTCCCTTACTGTCTGCGCACGTCCTGTCCGCCTCACCCCCACCCTCACCTACCTTGGCCTCACCATTGACCGTCACCTCACGTGGATCCCTCATCTCCACTCCATCCAATCCAAAGCCCACAACCGCCTCCGACTCCTTAAACTCCTCTCTGACCGGACGTGGGGGTTGCACCCCTCTACCATCCTCCACACCTACAAATCCTTAATCCGTCCCGTCCTCTGTTATGCCAGTCCTGCCTGGATATCTGCCCCCCCCACCTCAAATTCTATAATTCCCTCCAGATCCTTGAGCGTCATGCACTCCGCCTCGCCTTCCGTATCTGCCTCCCGTCCCCCACGCGGATCCTCTATGATTTCATTCCTTCCCCCCATCTGCTCCTATTCCTCGAACATAACCACATCCTCTACACCTCCCGCCGTCTTGAACCCCCTCACCCCCTGGTTGCTCCTCTCCTGTCCCATCCCCGCCCCCTGCCACGTCTTCACCATTGTGTCCCCTCTACCCTCCATCTCTACACCCTACATCTCCTTTCCCAAGGTGGCTTCCATCAACTCCCCCTCCCGGACGATGCCCTCTCTCCCTCCATTTATCCTTCCTATCAACTCTGATCCTCACTCCCCCTCCTTTCCTTTCCCTGGGCTCCCTCTTCCCCCCCCCTTCCGTCCTGTTTTCTCCCCACTAAACCTCTCCCTACCTCCCTTCTCCCCCCCCCAAGTCCTTTTGTATTCCCCTCCTCTGCCTACCCCACTCCCTGTTGCGTCTGCCCCCCCACCCCTCTTATGGGTCCTCATCCTCCATCAGCTCCTTTCCCAGTTCCCCCCTTCGCTTTTACTCTCTTTTCCCCCCTTTTCTTGTTTTCCCATCTTCTGTCCAGTTTCCCCCCACCTGCTCTCGACTGTGGTATGTCACATTTGCCAACTTTCTAGTGCCATGTTCCAGTGACTATTCAGTGTTGTTCGTCTTTCTCGTGTTGCGAACAGAAACCATGCTGTCGCTAGGTGTGAATTTTACGTCTTTTGCGAACAGAATCCAGACTGTCGCCGTGTTTATAATTGTCTGTCTATTGTTTTACCTGTCTGCTTCGTATGTATTTTATTAGCATCATCATCCCTCTGTTCTTTGTTTTAAGTTCCACGAGTTCTTTTCGCCATGTTACTCTTTAAGTCTCCGATTTTATCGCCTGTTTTTATTACTTATTCTCTTCATCTTTCTCACAAAGTCTGTAGGCTGAAGAGCGGCATACTAAGCTGCTGCCAGCCCGCCCCCTTCGGGGGGAATTGAAATTCAATAAAGAAAAAAAAAGGTCTGTTTCTTCAGTGAAATACTTAAAGTGTCTGTTAAAGTCGGAAGTGTTCTGAGTGGTGATAAAAATGTAGTACTTATCGGGTAAAATTTTTATGCGCAAATTTACACCTTGGAATTTAGTTTTATTTGGAGATTTATTTGCTACAGAGATTGCATAATTTTTCAGAATGTAAAATTCAGTACTCTACAGTCTATTTATGTGCACTATTTGAAAGATCCACACAAAATTATGTGCTTTTGTGTGATAAATAGTAAAATTCTGCAGGCTTTGTTTAGTGCAGTAAAATAAACTAGAAGTGTTTAAACAACCTTAAATAATTGTAAAATTAAATATTATATAGCATAAAGTAAAAAGTTTCAAATGGTTCAAATGGCTCTGAGCATTATGGGACTTAACATCGATGGTCATCAGTCCCTTAGAACTTAGAACTACTTAAACCTAACTAACCTAAGGACAGCACACAACACCCAGTCGTCACGAGGCAGAGAAAATCCCTGACCCCGCCGGGAATCGAACCCGGGCGCGGGAAGCGAGAACGCTACCGCACGACCACGAGCTGCGGACTAAAAAGTTTCAAATGATTTTTGCCTTAAATCTCGGTTTAAATATAGGAGTCTCAGAGATCCCACCTAGTGGTATACGTTACAGAAAAGTCACCTCGCGAGTTAAGGGTTACGAACTCTTTAGTTTTCGTGTTAAATCTGTCCGTTTTCAAGGGCTACACGCAGATCAAGGGTTTTTTTTTGTGGACGCAAGCAACGGATCAGCTAATTTCTATTTTTATCCTAAAGTGTGAATCAATTGTTAAGTCTTAAGTTTATTCCTCAAATGGTGTCGCAAGTTCATTGTGGCTCATCCCGTTTTTAATCTTCTAAAGCAAAGGGAACATTGCACTTCACTGGTACTGTAATTCGTAACATATGTCCACACTAGGGATGGTGCTATTCTGTAATACAATTGATGTCAGACAACGACAGCGAGCAACTACCGTATAGACCAAATGGTACAAGTCTTGAATACTGCAACTACACAGGTACCTTGTAATACGCCACCGCAACATGGTTAATGGCACATTATTCTCTCAGCAACGCTGCACCAATAGAGGAAAGGTGCCTATTATGCGATAGTTCCTTAATATGAAACACCCAACTGTGCTCATGTTAGGGGTTGCACTCTGGTGGAGAGTTTCTGAAACATGTCTACTGCGTGCCAGACGACGACGAAGCGATTGGACGCCATAGTTGAGCCGGACACAGTACGTAGAGGTTGATATAAAATTTCTTTTGTTTGGAGTTTTTGCGACCTCAGTTTAAAGGTGAGTGGATATTACTGCACTCTTTTATTGTTGTTATTTGTGACGATATTACCTATAATTATTGACAATTAGGTTCATTTTCCAACGAACCTTATTAGCAAGTGGGTGATTCTTTGTTTAAGATGCCGAAATTCCTAATACGCGATAGTATGGGGATTCAAATACGCGACAGTGTTGCATATTACGATACCTATCGCATATTGGGGGAACTCGTTCTCTCACGATTTGTTATATGTAATTACGCAATACTATCATGCGATAACAATATTTATCATCTACTGTAGTAAAATTTTGGCAACTGCGTTTATTTTAATTCGAATAAATTATCATAAACAGGGATTACTTTGACTAGCCTTATGATCAGAAATAGGAATGTTTACTGGAACTTTGTTTCAAGGCAGTAATTTACTCAGAAGTACAAGGTGCATTAAAGTTCTAAGGCCTCCGATTTTTTTTCTCCGGACTGGAAAGAGACAGAAACATGCGCATTGTTTTAAAATGAGGCCGCGTTCATTGTCAATACGTCCCAGAGATGGCAACACCGTACGGCAGATGGAATTTTACCGCCAGCGGCGAGAATGAGAACTGTTTTAAATACTTAAAATGGCGACGTTTTCCTTACTTGAACAGCGTGCAATCATTCGTTTTCTGAATTTGCGTGGTGTGAAACCAATTGAGATTCATCGACAGTTGAAGGAGATATGTGGTGATGGAGTTACGGATGTGTCGAAAGTGCGTTCGTAGGTGCGACAGTTTAATGAAGGCAGAACATCGTGTGACAACAAACCGAAACAACCTCAGGCTCGCATAAGCCGGTCTGACGACACGATCGAGAAAGTGGAGAGAATTGTTTTGGGGGATCGCCGAATGACTGTTGAACAGATCGCCTCCAGAGTTGGCATTTCTGTGGGTTCTGTCCACACAATCCTGCATGACGACCTGAAAATGCGAAAAGTGTCATCCAGGTGGGTGCCACGAATGCTGATGGACGACCACACGGCTGCCCGTGTGGCATGTTGCCAAGCAATGTTGACGCACAACGACAGCATGGGACTTTCTTTTGGTCGGTTGTGACAATGGATGAGACATGGATGCAATTTTTCAATCCAGAAACAAAGCGCCAGTCAGCTCAATGGAAGGACACAGATTCACCGCCGCCAACAAAATTTCGGGTAACTGCCAGTGCTGAAAAAATGATGGTGTCCATGTTCTGGGACAGCGAGGGCGTAATCCTTACCCATTGCGTTCCAAAGGGCACTACGGTAACAGGTGCATCCTACGAAAATGTTTTGAAGAACAAATTCCTTCCTGCACTGCAACAAAAACGTCCGGGAAGGGCTGCGCGTGTGCTGTTTCACCAAGACAACGCACCCGCACAACTAGCTAACGTTACGCAACAATTCCTTCGTGATAACAACATTGAAGTGATTCCTCATGCTCCCTACTCACCTGACCTGGCTCCTAGTGACTTTTGGCTTTTTCCAACAATGAAAGACACACTCCGTGACTGCACATTCACCAGCAGTGCTGCTATTGCCTCAGCGATTTTCCAGTGGTCAAAACAGACTCCTAAAGAAGCCTTCGCCACTGCCATGGAATCATGGCGTCAGCGTTGTGAAAAATGTGTTCGTCTGCAGTGCGATTACGTCGAAAAGTAACGCCAGTTTCATCGATTTCGGGTAAGTAGTTAATTAGAAAAAAAATCGGAGGCCTTAGAACTTGAATGCACCTCGTAGATCAATATTACTGCAAATTCAAAGTACTCCGTTCACAGTACTTATAAAAAATAATCTTACAAATAAAATCATAGAAGTTGAAGTCCTGTAAGAATTATGCCTGATTATTGTGTTTATTCTTTGTAGATGGCATTGGTACCTAAAAGGAAAACGTGGGATAAAGACGCCATGGTCCGTGCCATTCCATGTGTGAGAAATGGCGAGATTGGGTACTTAAAAGCCTCAAAAGTTTTTGCTGTACCAAAACGTAGTTTGGAAAGGTATGTGAAGAATAAAACTCGTACACCTGAGAAGCTGATTGGTGTTAATCTTGGCAGAAGGCCTGGTCTCTCATCTCAACTGGAAGATAGATAGTGAAATACTGCCTTGCAATGGAAGAGCGATTTTATGCTCTTAAATGTAAGGACATACGAAGCATGGCCTTTCAGTTAGCTGTCGAGAATAGGCTGAAGATTCCCTTCAGTTCAGAAAAGGCTTCAGCAGGAAAGAAATGGCTCCGAGCTTTCCTTAAGAGACATCCCATTTTATCAATGAGAACTCCTCAGGATCTTGCAGTTGCAAGTGTGAAAGCTTTTACTCCAGAAAATGTGAGGAGATTATATGATATATACGAATCTGTGCTATCTAAAGTCAACCATAACCCGCATCGAGTCTTCGATGTTGACGAAACTGGGGTGACGTCTGTGCAGCACAAACACAACAAGGCTATTGCTATGAAAGGGAAGAGACAAGTTGCTGCATTGACTTCAGCAGAATGTGTATTAACGCAGCTGGCACTTGTGTTCCACCACTAATCGTCTTCCCAAGGAAGAATATGAAGCAGGAACTGATGGACGGTGTACCTGCAGGATCAATATCAGCTTGTCATCCAAGTGGCTCGATAAAAACTCACATTTTTACTCACAAGGGAACCTCCCCATCGCACCCCCCTCAGATTTAGTTATAAGTTGGCACAGTTGATAGGCCTTGAAAAATTGAACACAGATCAATCGAGAAAACAAGAAGAAGTTCTGTGGAACTATTAAAAAAATAAGCAAAATATACAAACTGAGTAGTCCATGCGCAAGATAGGCCACATTTAGGATAATGTGAGCTCAGGAGCGCCGTGGTCCCGTGGTTAGCGTGAGCAGCTGCGGAACTAGAGGTCCTTGGTTCAAGTCTTCCCTCGATTGAAAAGTTTAATTTTTTATTTTGAGACAATTATCAGAGTTCAGGCACTCACACATAATCAACTTCGCTCTCCAAAATTCCAGGACATGTTCAGATTTGCTTGGACATATGCAGGATTTGACGGTCTACACACGGAAAAATTTGAAAACGTTAAAAACATATGTTTTGACAGAGCACAGGGAAAACTGTGCGACTGTGAAACTGTTGTATTCATTTGTTGCAGTTTATGTGACACACTCTTATGTTTTCATCACTTCTTTGGAAGTGATTATCACATCCACAAGAAAACCTAAATCGGGCAAGGTAGAAGAATCTTTTTACCCATTCGCCAAGTGTGCAAGTTAGGTGGGTCGACAACATATTCCTGTCATGTGACGCACATGCCGTCACCAGTGTCATATAGAATATGTCAGACTTGTTTCCTGTGGAGGAATCGGTTGACCTATGACCTTGCGATCAAATGTTTTCGATTCCCATTGGAGAGGTACGTCCTTTCGTCCACTAATCGCACGGTTTCGCGATGCGGTCGATAAACACAGACACTAAACTTATTACAGTGAACAGAGACGTCAATGAACAAACGGACAGATCATAACTTTGCAAAAATAAAGTAAGTAAACTTTTCGCTCGAGGGAAGACTTGAACCAAGGACCTCTCGCTCCGCAGCAGCTCACGCTAACCACGGGACCATGGCGCTCCTGTGCTCATATTATCCTTGATGTTGCCTATGTTGCCAATGGACTACTCAGTTTGTATATTTTGCTTATTTTTTATAGTTCCACACAACTTCCTCCTGTTTTCTCGATGATCTGTGTTCAGTTTTTCAAGGCCTATCCACTGTGCCAAACTATAACTAAATCTAAGGGGGGGGGGGGGGCGATGGGGAGGTTCCCTTGTCAGTGGTTTGATCATTTTGTGAGTCATGTAAAGTCATCTTCAAATGACCCTGTCATTTCGATTCTTGATGGGCATTATTTCCACACAAAGAATCTCGATGTGTCAGATAAAGCACGTGAAAAAAATGTTCGTATTGTATGTTTGCCACCTCGCTCAACGCATAAAATGCAGCCACTTGACGTCGGATTTGCGGGGCCTTTGGAAACCTACCACGCCCAAGAGATAGAAACGTGGTTGGCAAGTAACCCAGGTCGTGTTATCACCCCATTATTAATAGCCATGTTATTTGGGGCAACTTATAACCGAGCAGCAGCAATGGAAGCATCTGTGAATGCCTTCAGAAAAACAGGTCTCATCTCATGCAACAGAAACATCTTTAGGGAACATGAACTTTCAATTCATCGCCATGCTGACGCTCTTCAAGAAAGAGATGCCAAAAACTAAAATAAAACTACTGACGGTGATGGTCAAGCTGTCAGCCCGGCAGACATCAGACTTCTCCCACACATCGCAAAACCACCTGGAGATAGTCAAAAGGTCAAACATCGCGTTCATGCTCTGCTGCGTTACTAACTTCATAACCTTATGCGAAGCAATTGCAAGAATCTAAACAGAAGAAATCAGAGGCTGAAGCTAAGAAAGGAACCATAAAGTTATTTGGGGAGAAGAGTACATCTAAAGCAGAAGAATGTTCTAGTGACTCGGCACCCGATATCCATCTTGATGACAGTGGGGATTCAGACAGCAGTGATGACGATGACGCAGAGTGTCTGTTCTGTACTGTGTGCTTTTCTGAAGACAAACACGGGGAGAAATGGGCACAGTGCACGAAATGTTACCGCTGGGCTCATGAAGATTTCGGTGTCACAGAAGACAATTTTGTTTGCCCCGGATGTCGAAAATATAAACCTAAGTAGTGTGAAATGAGTGAAGGATAACAGGAATGAATGAACATGTAAAAATTGTATATTCATATGTCATTATTCTGTAACAAAATAATTAAAGCAAAATATTATTACTGTCTCATACTAGGAAACCTTCATCTCATTTCTACGAAATGCCTTGTTTGTGAAGATTTAATAACCACTCTGAAAGATCGTTTATTATTGCAAATACGATAATTGTATGATAAAATTAAATAATGCAAGATATTATTACCATCATAAAAAATACAATTGCACTTAATTTTAGGTCTTTCAAATGGGTTTACAAAATTGTGTCTCATATTAGGCACCTTTCCTCTACTTACGCCATGTGTTTGTTGCTCGTTTTTATCGGCATTTTTATTAATATAGCACTGATCGCTTTTCGCCTCTTCTGTTACTATATAACGAAATATTTCAAAGCAATGGAAATTTTACGGGCAATAATTGCTCGATTAAAAAAAAACATTTATTTGAAAACTAAAAATTTTAAAAATTTAGTTCTGCTGCTATGGCTAATTGATATTTCAGTTCTTTCACTCGGTTATTAGTAAGGAAAAAAAAGCATGTGTTCCAAACGAAGCCAAACAAATACCGAAAAATACCGGTTATTCAGAACTAAAATACCGGTATCGGTTTCAACTGGTCGGTTTTTTTCCCATCCCTACTTCAAAGTGACACATACGCACCTTTAGAGAGTGTGTATTCAGAAACAAATATTACGTTAAATTCTATACTACGAAATGACCCAAGAGCCAAAAAACGGTAGTTGTATTTCGAAGTAATAGTTAGTTAAAATTTTACAAAGCGTGATATTTGAAATAGAGTAATGCAAAGTATTACAAAGGGAATCCAAGGAAGACATAACAGAGCTGCGTTTAGTTTTGAATATAATATATAAACCAATGTTAGCTCTCTCGAGTCTTTGTTTTCAGTGGTGCATTTTCGCAGTCTGCCGTGGTAGTCGAAAGTCTGGGATTATAAGGCGAATTAAATATCATTCTGATAACTGGATTAGACATTGGAGTGGTGGATAATAGATTATTTTGAGATATTGGGACAGAAAATAGTTGGACCTTATCATACTAATATCTTTGCCGATCGTTATCAAGGCGATTCTGCTAACAAACGAGACGTGAGATATAGTGCCCGTGAAAAGACTAAATTTATGCTGAACAGACATTGAAAGAACTAGAACTTATAATTAATATTGAATCGTGAGAATTAAGAAGTTTATATATTGTAAAGCCAGAGACATATTTATGATTTATCACATATGAATGGTAAAGGACAGTTTCATGGGAAATCATATCTTTGGTGGTGATAGGAACGTAAAAGAATGTGGTACGGACTGACTGTTATTATACCGAAACGATACACACTAGGGTCAGCTCCTTCTTCATTGATTCCCCAGTGCCATCTCTCATTAATTTAAGAAGTGAATTGTGTCATTAAAACAGAATATATACGACACTTTCTCCGTGTTTTATAAATCTCAAAAATCAGCTAGTAGACAATTATATCCGTGAATATTCAAGGGTTATTGAGAAAAGCTGATCAACCTGTTACAAACGGATAATAGGATTTAACGAAGGCATATTGACTACTAAGGTAACTAAATCAAATTATTTGGGAAACAAAAATTAGAAAAAATAGACTGGAACCCGATTGCTATGTTATTCCCGAGTAATAAATAAAATCACTGTCTTTGGATCCGTTGTGGCTGAAACTGTATGAAATATCTCAGGAAATTGAAAACGAGATCAATTTTCAACTGCTAGTTCACACAGATTCACAACGTGATTCAGAGACGTTTTATGCCACCCACACGGCAAGGAATGGTTCATAACTAGCCGGGACAATATATACACAAACTTTTGAGATCAGCTCCGCTGCCGGAGGGAAACGGCGAAGCAATATCTGTGCAGTGGCGACGACAGTGGGTGTGCGGGCATAAAAAAAAAAAAAAATCTATTCCAAACGAGGCCAAACAAATACCGATAAGTAGCTGTTATTCGGAACTATAATACCGGTATCGGTTTTAACTGGTCGGTTTTTTTTCCCGTTCCTACTTCAAAGTGACACATATGCATCACTAGCCTTACTATACGTGCAGTCCTGTTTCTTTAGTGCAGTCCGAAGGTAATATCCCGGGTTGTACAAATCTTCGCAGTTTGAGAATTTTACGACTGGCGAGGATTTTTATTATTATCTAGACCCACATGTACGACATCACGTTGTTAAACGTTCTCTTACGGCCGTGCCTCTCTCAGCCGATCTCTGAGCAAGCGCTGAGGTTGATGATTCCGTCACTGCTTCTGACCTGTCAGTCATTTGGCGACACGGCCTACGGGTTTACGTTGTTTTCGTGCGTGAAGCGACTCGTCTGCACGTCTTTCATCATTTTATCTCTATTCATTTCATGTCTCATTATTCAAATGGCTCTGAGCACTATGGGGCTTAACTTCTGAGATCATCAGTCCCCTAGAACTTAGAACTACTTAAACCTAACTAACCTAACACACACACATCCATGCCCGAGGCAGGATTCGAACCTGCGATCGTAGTGGTCGCGCGGTACCAGACTGTAGCGCCTAGAACCGCTCGGCCAATCGGGCCGGCTCTCATTGTTCATCACCGGGCGAAATAAAGTGTTTTTTTAATATTAACCTGCTCTAAGAAAACAAATTTTTCAAAATCTATTATGACAGTAACAGTGAACGTGTTTATTGTACACTATGTTCTGGAGAATTTTCTGTTGCACATAAAGGAAAGTGAGAGATGAAAGACCAGGTAGAAACAGCTATACATAGGAATGCTATTAATGCTACTGCTTCAGCAAACATAAGCATTTGTTTAAGCCAAAGATGGGAATAACTGTGGTCTGGAGTGTGCTGCTGTTAAATAGGCTATATTTTCATACCACACTGCTAGACACGGACGCCATTTCTAAAAAAGAAGTCGTGCGTAATGAAAACACAGTTTCAAAAATATGTCCCGGATTAGACAGAAAATGTAATACAGGGTGGTCCATTGTTGTGACCGGGCCAAATATCTCAGGAAATAAGCACCAAACGAAAAAACTACAAAGAACGAAACTCGTCTAGCTTGAAGGGGGAAACAGATGGCGCTATGGTTGGCCCGCTAGATGGCGCTGCCATAGGTCAAACGGATATCAACTGCGTTTTTTAAAAATAAGAACCCCCATTTTTTATCACATATTCGTGTAGTACGTAAAGAAATATGAATGTTTTAGTTGGACCACTTTTTCGCTTTGTGATAGATGGCGCTGTAATAGTCACAAACGTATAAGTACGTGGTATCACGTAACATTCCGCCAGTGCGGACGGTATTCGCTTGGTGATACATTACACGTGTTAAAATGGACCCTTTACCAGTTGCGGAAATTATCGGTATATTTCTCTAATTCTCTTTGTTTTCTAATTTGCTGAGACAATATTTGATTCTCAGTCTCAAAGAGTGAAGTATAAATAAATAAAATAAATCTCTCAATGCTCAACATACACACAGCTTTGTAGCACTTTACGCAGCAGAATGTATACCTCTAAACAGAAACTAGGTGATAGAACCGCTGTAAATCACAGAAAGAAAAATACCAAGGATAATTTTGGGACCAGTTACAGAGTATTAAACGCAATACGGAAGGTATCATTATAGTGAACTTCATACACAAACTGAAAAAAATTACAGACATGATTATTAAAAGAACAGCTTTTTACTGTCACATCCAAAGGATGAATCCCAACAGACTGACAGAAATGTTGTTCACTTATGTCGATAAATTAAAAATGAATAACACATGGCCCAAGCAAATTGGAAGGGACATCGACGATCTCCAGATTGCTGCACTATATACTGAGGAACGACTGCCACTGCGAAAGAAAATGCTAGATCCAAAGGTTTCCATGAGGAAACGAAGAAGTTGGAGCTACTTGGAGAATCCAGAAAATAAAATCGAGAAATCATGAGAGGAATGTGGAAGAAAAGACAGGAGAAACAGTTGAAATAAAAAAAATAAAATACAGCTAAGGCATCTGTCACTATAGTCGACATATTTATCTCGCAAAAATTCTGCAACTTTTTTATATTTAATTTTTTTATCGTTTATTTTTCTGGACATTTTAATTGCTTCGTAAAAGTTACCGATGACAGTCCTCCTAAAACGAAGTTAGTAAATGCGGTTATCAAAAATTGCTTCACCAAAGAAGAAATAAATATTTCACAATTCAAACTGAAAGGTCTCTGCTGGATTCCTTTCATGTTACCTTCTTAAATATGTTGTCATTTACGTCATAAATTCCTCTTCTAAATTTACTGTGGCGTTTCTGACTATCTGGGAGGAGACTGAGTAGTGGAACGTGTTGAAAGGGTCCTGTAGCCACCTTTCATTGCCAACTCTCGTAGTGGTCAAGTCGGCAAAGAGGTTTCCGCTACTTGGGAGAAATCCACCTGCGTTAGGTTGGTGGCGGAAATGGCATCCTGGGGTTTTCCGGTCCACGCGGAGCGTGGAAGAGGCTGGAGAAGCGGGAGGCAGTCTGCCGCTGGTACGGGAAGCGTACACAGCTGTGCTCCAGTTGAAGAAGGGTGAGTTGGACTGACCGCGTGGCGCGTTGTCACATAGAGAGGGGAGATTTTAGCTTTTGGTCACGAATTTTGTCTTATAAAGATTTACTTGCTGGGTTGCAGCAGGGAATGCAAGGCTTTTGTAGACTTTCAGTTTGATTCCCAATGCAGTCTTGACTTTGATCCGTGAGAGGAACGCAGCACAAGGGAGTTGCATATGTTGAAGTGCCCTCGGTTCAGTGTGAGTATTTATGTGCCTACAACTGTGTGTGTATGCTTCTAATCTTTTCCAGATCTTGGTAATTTTTGTGTATTTGTGAATCTTCTTTGTCTCATGTGATTAAGATTTGGCCACGGTCCATAGAAATTGTCTCCGCGGACCGAGTGGACACGCGAGTCTGTTATGAAACGTGTAGTATTTCACAAGCAATTGTACACAGTTAGCATGCAACAGCAGTCTATAGATGCACTACATCAATGTTTTAAGGAATAAATAATTTTGCCTTCAATCTTATCTTGTGTACCGATGTTACGTCGCCGTTACCTTCGCCATTTACCTCGTAGTTTTCCTTGTTAGCCCACCTATAGCGTTTCCATGTGCACAGGTGTAGTGATTAGTGTCCCTTTTTTTTATCTGAAACAAATGCTCTGGAATAGATCGTGTTTTCACGAATCTTGCTGCAGGCTGCACTTACGCATGGTGTTCACGCCCTTTTTACTTTACTCAATATTTGATTCACGGGAAGAATGCCTGGATCATATTAATAACTACATCCCATTCTTTATCAATGACTTTGCAATGAATGTTCTTTTGTGAGTTTTTCTTATTAATAAATCAAGTAATTTTCCGACTCAGTGCTACTTCTTCTTTGTCGTGTGGCTAGAGTTGGTGGCGACCCTATCTTTTATATTGATTTCAGTGTCAAGTAGCATTTTGTTATTCAAAGTGCGCGTGGCTCTTTTAGCTATCAGGATACATTCAAAGGGCGCTTCATGCTTCTTGCACATAGCGTCCTTATATTCACGCTACTTATATTCACGCTACTTACACATGGCTTACCCTGCTCACGGATTTCGGTAAACCAGGAATCTTCTGATGCGCAGTGAGAATTAGTTATTTTCGGTTGGATGTGCTAATTGGTATATTGTCTTTCTGCACCACAGAATTTGTTTGAATTTAGGATATAGGTGTGCATTTTCTTCCATGTTTTATTTTGTTTATGTATTACTGTATAGACATTGTGATTTAGTATTCCATTGTGCTACAAGTGTGGGTTGATTCTTGTCCTGTGTCGTGTATCGGTGTCATATAGTAAATTTTGGCTGCCTTGTGGGGACTGTGAGTCCATTAGGAGACTTTGGTACTATTCTTGTATTTTGGAGCACGGAGCAACTATCCTTATGATGGAGACGCGTAGCTGTTCAGGGAGCCGCGATCGGAAAAACCTGCCAGACAATAACCCTGAACAAGGACGAGGTCAAAACGTCGAGTCCGACCGGGAACGAAACGCGGAAAACGCAAGTACAAGTGTTGTCCATCCTGAGCCCGCCGTAGTGATTTCGAATCATTCGATAGATGCAAATTCATTACAGGCTATGCTACGGCAATTACTAGACAGTAATAAAAGGGATATCGAGGAAGCAAATAAAAGATTGAGTAGTGAAATAGTACAGGGTGTTGGGGAGAAACTGGCGATCATTGAACAACGCATCTCCGCCTTAGAAGAGGGGCAGCAAGTCATTAGCAAGCAGGTGATGGAGCAAGAAGAAAGGTTCGCTGGGAATATACGTATACTAGCAGAACAATGCCAGAGTGAACAAGCGCCTCTTGAGTCCCGAGTAGGACGAAATTCCGCCAGGGATCTCCGCGCGTTAGCAGAACAATGCCAGAGTGACCACGCGGCTCTTGTGTCCCGAATAGAGGACACTGCGGCTAAGTGTCCGGTCCACCTTAGCGCGCAGGTAGAAACCCTCAGCCAGGCGATAATAGCTCTCGAGCGAGAGCAAGGGCTTACGCAAACAAAACAAGACACGGCCCACCGAGAGATGCGAGAAGAAATAGCCAGGATCTCAGACGCAGTGGCGCGTAAGTCTGACAATAATAGGGAAACGATTACCTCGTCATCAGCGGATGCAGACGAAATACGGTCGATAACGAAATGTCCGCGTGGACAGTGTGAAATAAAAATACAACAAAGAGGGGTTACCGAGGGAATATGTGAGCGCATGGCCCGTTTAGAACTTCATCTAAAAGGGTTAAAGGCCCATGAAGTTGAAAGAAATGAACGAAAGGGCCATTATTCCGACGATGATTCCGGGAACGATGGCGAATTTGATCATCGTCATGATCACGGATCTCGTACCAGGTGGGAACGGCGCGGATCCCCTCAGGAACGTTCGCCAAGGGAAACTCACGAATTTGACTTTAAACATTTTCTGACCGTGAGGAAGTTTGAAGTCTTCCGTAACTCAGCTACGGGGATTCACCCGCGGGCCTGGTTACAGCAGTTCGAGTTCTCCCTCCCTCCTACGTGGCCCAGTGCGCACAAGATGGAGTATATGTGCGGCTACCTCGAAGGTGAGCCAGCGGCGCGGATGAGGTCAATTGCACGCAATTGCTACACTGTTGGGGAGTTTCGTCAACACTTCCTGTCGATATATTGGTCAGTGGCAGCGCAAAGTCGTGTAAAACACGGACTCATTATGCTACCAGAGTTAAACAGGTCAAAATTCTCCAGCCCTGTGCAGATGTTCGAGCACATGCTGCAGGCGAATGAACATCTTGACGATCCTTATGGACCTGCAGAAATTATTCGTATTTGCCTGGGAAAGTTTCCAATGCAGTTGCGGCACGTTATCCTTGCAGGACGATGTAAGGATGACGTAGAGGGGTTTCGCAATTTCCTTTTAGAGCTTGAGTGCGATGCGAATGGCACCACGCAGAATTACGGTCAGAGCGCCTACGAGCAGCGGCCGCGCGAGCGAAGCCGCAGCCGTAGAGACAGGTGGCACTCCAGACGTAACGGGTCGCCTCAGAGTTACAGAATGCGCGAGCGTTGGCAGCGTCGCGACTCCTCGTGGAACGCGGGCAGAACGAACTATGCCAATGGTCATCATTCGCCTAGAGGAAATCAAAGACACCCCTGGGAGTTTAGAAGATATAGTAATGAGCAGAGATTTAGGCGCAATTACAGCGGACCTAGGAACGGTAGTCGTGACCGACTCCAGAATAATTATCGAACAAGAAACAACAGGGGTGCCGTAAACAGTACGGGTGGTCCGCCAGTGGGTGTTGAAATTCGTCCCGCAAACCCGCGGCACAATCCGACAAATGCCTCTAATCAAAGGGATCAATGACTGTTGGCTGGCTCGGTTGGCGTCAAACTTAATGAGGACCGGTGCTATTGATGATATTGATGTGCATTTGAATAAAGGAAGACGATATTAGGGAAGATTTGTTGAGAGAGGGCCACGGTATTGGTGTGCCCGCGGTAAACCCAGTCGCCTCTGTTTCGTAAAATTACAGTGTATATTTTCCAATGTTTTGATTCACTCTGGTGTGATTGAAATTAAAGTTTATATTTTCTATGTATTGTAAAGGGTCCCCCAATATGTGTGTAGTTATTTCTTCTTGTCAGCAGAAAGGAGTAGTGTTGTGCAGTTTCAAAACATCTGAATGTGAATGATTATGAGGCTCATATGAAGCGTTTCCTATTACAGTAAGATGGCTTTCGTTCTTTGATGACTAAAAAGGTATCGGGTGTGTTGGCGTGGCCAGTCAATGGTCGTAAGGTAATTCTTGATGATAAATTACAGTTTTAGTGTTCTTATTCCCCTTAGGTGAGCAAGATTCAGTGAGACTTTTCAAATGTACTGCGATGTTGATGAAGCGACTTGGTGACTTGTAGGTGAAGGATTTGTGTATGAAAGGAGATTAATAGTGTTTGATTTTCAGAGTTGCCATCTTATAAGACATTTGGAAAGTGTAACTTGCCGCCACATACTACTAGGTACGGTTGAGGGCACCAGGATGTGAAACCCCAGAAGATGTATATGGAAACAGCTTATAAACTCAAGCAGCTTGATATTTAATAGAGAATCAATGCGACTACCTCCAAGCTAAAATAACATGACGGTAGGTGAGGACCCCTGGGGACATGTGGTGAGTAAGTGTGTAATCATTATGAGTATCTTATTATAGCAGTAAGTTGGGTACTCATGGCCCTGGACAATGGATTTCTTTTGACAGTATTTTTTATGTACTTATAGGACGAAGTGTTTATGTGTTTGCTAATAGGATAGGATGATTTTTATTTTCATTTTTATGCCCACTGACCTTTTGCATTAGTCTGATGAACAGATGTTGAAACATTTGCTATTCCAGATGTGACTTGAATGAACCTTCTGTGTCTCATTAATCATAACTTTTATTATACAATGTCCATAGAAAAGAAATCTCGGAAATTTTTCACAGATCAGCAAACATGTTCTGCAAACCTTGGAGGAGCAGTCAATGAACAACGATATGGGTATTGGTGTTGAAAGAAATATTTTGTTTATATGTGGGAATTGTAGTCGGGCTATATGGTGATGGTGACTAGTACGAGCTGTGTAGATTGTGTGTGAGAGAGTAGTTAGGAGCAGGTAGAGTTTTGTGTCTGTAGCTAGCAGCGGCGCCAAATCCTATCCAAATCCTGACCAAACCTTGTACAAGACCTACCCTGACTGATTGACAGCAGATGTAATGCTGGAACTATATTTTATAAAAAGGATTTTTTGTTTGTTTGAATATTGGTTATTTAATTTTCTTCATTGTTTTTTTTATTAGTAATGTTAAGAAGGCCCTTTTTGTCAAGTTAATTTTGTGCACTATTCCATGTATTGATCAGGAGTGAGAAACTCCGAAGATTTTGTGGTAATCTGTACACATGATATTTTGTAACGATCCCTGTGAGCGCAGTTCTTAAGTGGGTGCAAGGCCGCCTAGGGAGCCTCCGCATCAGAAAGCACAGGGCTTGGTCCACCGGCAGGCGTTGCCGAACCCTGGTATCAACGGCGAAGCAGTGATGCGGCGAGCGGTCATAGCTGTTTCCCCGTCAGAGGGGAGGGGATGCTGGTCTTCCCCTAGGCGCAGGCTCACACCGGAGCCCGCAGGCGTGTCACCACGGCAGCGCAAGCTGATGGCCGGCGTTCCACCCCATGCGCTAGTCATCTGACAAGCGAAAGGGAAAGTATGACGCACACCAGGCGAGGCCGCCGATCCCTGAGCGCCGCTAGTCCAGACTGCTGCTGCGGTGAGGTAACGCCCACTGCCCGGAGGGACGCGGGTCCCACCACTGACGCATCAGCTGAGACGGTGCAAAGAGGTGATAAGCGGGTCTCAAGCCCGACACCCGCACGAGTTTACGTCGACCTCGATGCGACGCAGAAGAGCGCGTGTCTCCCCATTGACACGACAGGAGACGGGGGCGTGTGTCGGTAAAACACATTCCTCCACAACACACGGACGACGACCGCCAAGCCGCCTTCTCGATGATGAGGCAGGGCCCACAAGTGGCGATGTCCTGCAAATCTGCAGCGCCGAACCATCCCACAGTATGGACGCAGAGGGTGGAAACGGGCACGAGGCAACGTCGCGGGGTGCTGTCTAGGATGAACGACCTGGGTTACAACGGACGTTACAATCAACGCCGCTGCGAACTCCCCAGTTCAGTGTTGTGGTCCCCTAGTAGCTTATCCTCCAAGTCGCCTTTAGAAGAGACGCCCACCCCAGCACCTAAAGAGAATACCCAGTGAAACAACCATGTGGCGAAACTGAAAAATGACAGCGTGTCAGCGAGTTGATTTCTGGATGTGTTTTTGTACTCATGTCTTATTTTCCATAGGTGATTATTTACCAGCTGTCATACCATTGGGTTCATTAATGATTTTGTATCACTGTATTTGTTGTGAATATTGTATTTTGCACTTTCACTTGCATGTTTTTATATATGTCAGCACCAGATGATACTGCTTTGGTTCGTGATAATGATTTTGCATCATTGTATTTGTTTATATATTTATATATATTATATACCTGTTCACCTATGTCTCTATGTTAACTTTTGATAGTTGGTTAAAGCAATTTTAAAATAATATCTCAAGGTTGTGGTCGTAATAGGTCAGATGACATGATGTTAGCGTAGTATATCACGCTTAATTTAATTTGTTCTGTTTGCTTTGCGGACCGCATGAGGTCACAATTATTGACTAAGGTCAGATAAAGCTCACTTGGATATAAGAGATTAATCAACTCCTTTGTGCTGCTGTTTACTGTTGCAATTGTTACTCGTTAGGGTATGTTTGTTTCGAAGACTGTTGGCGAATCTCCTAGCATGGCGAGAAAATTCGCGGCACAATCTTCTCCGGGACGTTTGGGGTGATGAAAGGGTCCTGTAGCCACCTTTCATTGCCAACTCTCGTAGTGGTCAAGTCGGCAAAGAGGTTTCCGCTACTTGGGAGAAATCCACCTGCGTTAGGTTGGTGGCGGAAATGGCATCCTGGGGTTTTCCGGTCCACGCGGAGCGTGGAAGAGGCTGGAGAAGCGGGAGGCAGTCTGCCGCTGGTACGGGAAGCGTACACAGCTGTGCTCCAGTTGAAGAAGGGTGAGTTGGACTGACCGCGTGGCGCGTTGTCACATAGAGAGGGGAGCTTTTAGCTTTTGGTCACGAATTTTGTCTTATAAAGATTTACTTGCTGGGTTGCAGCAGGGAATGCAAGGCTTTTGTAGACTTTCAGTTTGATTCCCAATGCAGTCTTGACTTTGATCCGTGAGAGGAACGCAGCACAAGGGAGTTGCATATGTTGAAGTGCCCTCGGTTCAGTGTGAATGTTTATGTGCCTACAACTGTGTGTGTATGCTTCTAATCTTTTCCAGATCTTGGTAATTTTTGTGTATTTGTGAATTTTCTTTGTCTCATGTGATTAAGATTTGGCCACGGTCCATAGAAATTGTCTCCGCGGACCGAGTGGACACGCGAGTCTGTTATGAAACGTGTAGTATTTCACAAGCAATTATACACAGTTAGCATGCAACAGCAGTCTATAGATGCACTGCATCAATGTTTTAAGGAATAAATAATTTTGCCTTCAATCTTATCTTGTGTACCGATGTTACGTCGCCGTTACCTTCGCCATTTACCTCGTAGTTTTCCTTGTTGGCCCACCTATAGCGTTTCCATGTGCACAGGTGTAGTGATTAGTGTCCCTTTTTTTTATCTGAAACAAATGCTCTGGAATAGATCGTGTTTTCACGAATCTTGCTGCAGGCTGCACTTACGCATGGTGTTCACGCCCTTTTACTTTACTCAATATTTGATTCACAGGAAGAATGCCTGGATCATATTAATAACTACATCCCATTCTTTATCAATGACTTTACAATGAATGTTCTTTTGTGAGTTTTTCTTATTAATAAATTAAGTAATTTTCCGACTCAGTGCTACTTCTTCTTTGTCAGCACCGCTTACACCTCAAATTAATGCGACAACGTTACAAAATGAAGGGCAACTGCCAAAATGACTGACGTAGAAGTAGATGTCCTCAGCGTAGCGAAGCAGCTTCAATCATTTAATAAAGGCAAGACTTCTTGTCCATATCGTATGCCAATTAGGTTCCTTTCACAGTATGCTGATACAATAGCCTCATACTTGGCAATCATGCGTAACTCTTCACCCGAAGAGAAAACCGTACCTAATGACTGGAAAGTTGCACGGGTCACACCAATACTGAAAAAAGGAAATGGGAGTAATCCGCTGAATTACGGATGCAACCACTGACGTCAATGTGCATTAGGATTTTGGAACATTTCGTTCGAAAATTATGAATTCCCTCGAAGAAAACGATTCATAGGCAAATAGCCAACGCGGTTTCAGGAAATATCGCTTTTTCGGAACATAACTAGCTCTTTATTCCTTTATTCGTTAATAATTCATAACGAATGATATCGACAGATGATCTCAAATTGCAACGCCGAAGTTGTGCGATTGGATCCGTGATTTCCTGTCAGAAAGGTCGTAGCAGTTGGCGGAAAGTCATCAAGTAAAACAGAAGTGATATCTAGTGTTCCCCAAGCAATTGTTTTAGGCTCTCTACATCTACGTGTACATATACACTCAACAAGCCACCGTACGGTGCGTGGCGGAGGGCACCATTTACCGCTACAAGTTATTTCCTTTCCTGTTTCATTCGCAAATAGAGCGAGGAAAAAACTACTGCAAAAATTGTAAATTTGTGGTAAGATCTTATGGGACCAAACTGCTTAGGTCATCGGTCCCTAAGATTACACACTACTTAATCTAACTTGAACTAACTTAGGCTATGGACAACACACACATCCAAACCGAGGGAGGAACCTTCGACAGGGGAAAAAAAATACTGTCTATATGCCTCCACATGAGCCCTAATTTCTCGTTCCTTATCTCCGTGGTCCTTACGTTATATGTGTTGGTGGCAGTACAATCGTTCTGCAGTCGGCTTCAATTGCCGGTTCTCTAAATTTTCCCAACATACTTTCTGGAGAAGAACCTCACCGTTCCTCCAGGAGCCGGCCGCTATGGCCGAGCGGTTCTATGCGCTTCAGTCCGGAACCGCGCTGCTGCTACGGTCGCATGTTCGAATCCTGCCTGGGGCATGGATGTGTGTGATGTCCTTAGGTTAGTTAGGTTTAAGTAGTTCTAAGTCTAGGGGACCAATGACCTCAGATGTTCAGTCCCATAGTGCTTAGAGCCATTTGAACCATTTTTTCCTCCAGGAATTTCCATCTCTGTAACATTTACGTGTTGTTCGAACCCACTGGTATGAAATCTAGCACCCCGCCTCTGGATTACTTCGACGTCTTCCTTCAATCCGATCTGGTACGGATGCCAAACACTCGCACAGTACTCAAGAACAGGTCGGATCAGCGTCCTGTATGCGGTCTCCTTTATAGGTGAACCACTCTTTCCTAAAATTCTCCCAGCAAAACGAAGTTGACCATTCGCCTTCCCTACCACGGTTCTAACATGCTTGTTCCATCTCATATCACGTTACGCCCAGATATTTAACAACTTGACTGTGTCAAGCAGAACACTAGCAACATTACAGGATTGTTCTTCCTACTCATCCGCATTAACTTACATTTTTCCAATTCGACAGAATTTCTAGTTGGTATGAGCTGCCATTCATCATTCCAACTAGAAATTTTGTCGAGGTCGTTCTGAATCTTCCTACAGTCACTCAATTTCGACACCTTACCTTACACCACAGCGTCATCATCAAAACTGCAGATTGCTGCCCACCTTCCCCACCAAATCATTTATGTGTACGAGGTGCGACAATAAAGTAATGAGACTGATTTTCTGTGTAAGATGTGGCAACCCTGCAGGTTTGCGTGGGCACAATATCATTGACCTTGGTCTATAAGCTGCTTCTAGTCCAATGCGGGACATAGATGCAACTGCTCAGTCGTGAGTAGTGCTGTAATAAGTTAACACGTGTTTGTGTCTCTCGTCACGGAAATGGAACCGCATAATATTGCGCAGCGGTATGCCATTTCGTTTTGCGTTAAAATGGGTGAAAACGCGATGATAACTTATGGTAAGCTTCAGAAGGCTTTTGGAGAGGAGGTTATGTCAAGAGCTCAAGTTTTTCGTTGGCATGAAATGTTTAGTGAAAGCAGAACGAATGTTGAAGACCGCAGTGGACGACCATCAACCTCACGGACGGATGCACAGCCTTCAAAATTCCGTCTGTATGTCTCGCGTAGGATATGATGGCCGAGGTGCAATGTGCTGGGCGAGTTCATTCGTTTGTTCTGAAGGGGAGGCCGGTAAGTGTTTCCCAGTTTCAGCCAGTCAGCGACGACAGAGTCGAGGCGCGCACACGTTATCTCCCTCAAACGATTTTCCATACACCATTCGGTAAAGAATTTCATTTTTGTTTTGCTTATAGCTTTATACGAGGTGCGACAATAAAGTAATGAGACCGATTTTCCTTGCATGATGTGGCAACCCTGCAGGCTTGCGTAGGCACGTGGCAACCCTGCAGGCTTGCGTAGGCACAATACCTTTGACCTTCGTCTGCAAACTGCTTCTAGTGCAAGCGGCACATCGATGCAACTGCTCGGTCGTGAGTTGTGCTGCAATAAGTTAACACGTGTTCGTGTCTCTCGTCACGGAAATGGAACCGCATAATATTGTGCAATGGTGTGCTGTTTCTTTTTGCGTTAAATTGGGTGAAAACGCGGAGACAACTTACGATTAGCTTCAGAAGGCTTTTGGAGAGGATGTTATGTCAAGAGCTCAAGTTTTTCGTTGGCATAAAATGCTTAGTGAAGGCAGAACGAACGTTGAAGACCGCAGTGGACGACCATCAACCGCACGGACGGATGCCAACTTGGCCAGGCTGCGTGAACTCGTACGATCTGATCGAAGATTATCCGTGAAAATGATTGCAGACGAACTGAACATCAGTCGAGAAACGGTTCGTCTAATAATAACTGAAGATCTTGGTATGAGAAAGATTTGTCCAAAAATGGTCCCCAAAAATCTCACACCGCAACAGCGAGAAACACGGAAAAATGTGGCAGCCGATCTGTTGGAGCAAACGGAAATCAATCCAGTGTTATCACTGGTGATGAAAGTTGGTTTTTTCAGTATGATTCAGAGACAAAACGCCAAAGTTTGCAATTATGCTCAGAGGGATCACCCAGACCAAAAAAAGTTCGCATGTCAAAGTCAAAAGTGAAATGCATACTTGTGTGCTTCTTTGACTCCAAGGGAACTGTTCATAAAGAGTGGGTGCCTCCTGGACAAACAGTTAACCAATATTACTACACAGAAATTTTAGAAAGACTTCGTAAAAGAGTTCTTCTTGTCCATGCCAACATTTCAGATAATTGGATTCTACATCATGATAATGCGCCATCCCATACTGCTCTGTCAGTACAGCAATTTTTAACCTCAAAACAAATTTCAGTACTACCACAGCCACCTTATTCACCAGATATCGCTCCGTACGACTTTTTTCTATTTCCAAGAGTCAAAACGGCGGTCAAGGTACGCCATTTTCAAACAATACAAGATGTCCAATAAGCTGTTACGAGGGTCTTGGAGGGTATTACAGAAGATGTGTTCCAGAAATGTTACCATCAATGGCAGAAGCGCTGGAAAAAGTGTGTGCAATCAGAAGGGAATTACTTTGAAGGAGGCAAATGGTTCAAATGGCTTTGAACACAATGGGACTTAACATCTGTGGTCATCAGGCCTCTACTAAACCTAACTAACCTAAGGACATCACACACATCCATGCCCGAGGCAGGATTAGAACCTGTGGCCGTAGCGGTCACGCGGTTCCAGACTGAAGCGCCTAGAACCGCATGGCCACACCGGCCGGCTGAAGGAGACAACACTAAACTTGTCTAAAACGGCAAGCAACATTTCTTTTTCACTTCAGTCTCATTAGTTTATTGTCGCACCTCGTATACAGTACAACAGCGGTCCAATCACACTTCTTGGGGCACTCCTTACGATACACTTGGCTCTGATGAACACTCACCGTCGAGCTCAACATACTTAGTTCTATCGTTTGAGAAGTCTTCAGGCCACTTCACATATCTGTGAACTTACTCCATATGCTCATGTTGTTATTGTGGTCTTCAGTCCTGAGAGTGGTTTGATGCAGCTCTCCATGCTACTCTGTTCTGTGCAAGCTTCTTCAAGTAACCACTGCAGCCTACATACTTCTGAATCTGCTTAGTGTGTTCATTTCTTGGGCTCCCTCTACGATTTTTACCCTCGATGCTGCCCTCCAATACTAAATTGGTTAGCCCTTGATGCCTCAGAACATGTCCTACCAACTGATCCCTTCTTCTAGTCAAGTTGTGCCACAAATTCCTCTTCTCCCTAATTCTATTCAATACCTCCTCATTAGTTATGTGATCTACCCATCTAATCTTCAGCATTCTTCTGTAGTACCACATTTCGAAAGCTTCTATTCTCTTCTTGTCCAAACTATTTATCGTCCACGTTTCACTTCCATAGATGGCTTCACTCCATACAAATACTTTCAGGAAGGACTTCCTGAGACTTCAGTTTATAATCGATGTGAACAAATTTCTCTTCTTCAGAAACGCTTTCCTTGCCATTACCAGTCTACATTTTGTGTCCTCTCTACTTCGACCGTCATCAGTTATTTTGTTCCCCAAACAGCAAAACTCATCTACTACTTTAAGTGTCTCATTTCCTAATCTAATTCCTTCAGCACCACCTGATTTAATTTGACTACATTCCATAATCCTAGTTTTGCTTGTTTTGATGTTCATCTTATATCCTCGTTTCAAGACACTGTCCATTCCGTTCAACGGCTCTTTCAGGTCCCTTGCTGTCTCCGACAGAATTACATCGGCAAACCTCAGTTTTTTTCCCCCCCATGGATTTTAATTCCTACTTCAATTTTTTTTTTTTGTTTCCTGTGCTGCTTGCTCAATATACAGATTGAATAACATCAGGGTTAGGCTACAACCCTGTCTCACTTCCTTCCCAACCACTGCTTCCCTTCCATGCCCTTCGACTCTTACAATTGCCATATGGCTTCTGTACCCTTCTTATATATTGTAGTCACCTGCATTTTTTTCCAGAAACTTGTGCCTTTGTGCTGGGCGGGCGATTCCCGAGTAATGCAAGCCAGGTAAGGAGCCAATGCCGTACAGTACTGTCTGTTGGTTGGTTGGTTAGTTTGGGGAAGGAGACCAGACAGCGTGGTCATCGGTCTCGTCGGATTAGGGAAGGATGGGGAAGGAAGTCGGCCGTGCCCTTTCAGAGGAACCATCCCAGCATTGGCCTGGAGTGATTTAGGGAAATCACTGAAAACCTAAATCAGGATGGCCGGACGCGGGATTGAACCGTCGTCCTCCCGAATGCGAGTCCAGTGTCTAACCACTGCGCCACCTCGCTCGGTGTACTGTCTGTTAAATGTCTTCTGGTCCTAATCTACATTAGCGATCGAGGAGACAAACCAAGCAGCTGTTTTGATTATTTTCCAGATGATGCTGTCATTTTCCGAGTAGTAAAGTCATGAGAAGATCAATACCAATTGCAGAATGATTTAGACAATATATCTGTAGGGTGCAGAAGGTGGCAACTGTGTCTGAATAGGGAGAAGTGTGAAGTTATTCCACACGAGTACAACAAGAAATTTATTAAATTTCCGGTATACGATAAATGAGACAAATCTACAGGCTGCCAGTTCAACTAAATAATTCGGGATTACAGTTACGAATAACTTAAATTGTAACCATCTAGTAGATAATGTTGTGGTGTGGGTGAAACAAAGATTGCGTTTTATTGGCAGAGCACTTAGGAGGTGCAACAGGTCTGGAAATTATCGTATGTCATTGTTGGCCAGGAGACCCCATTCGGGGTAGTTCGGCCGCTGTATTACAAGCCCTTTTTAGGTGACGCCACATCGGCGACTTGCGAATCAATGATGATGAAAATGATAATGAAGGACACGCAACACCAAATCCCCCTGCCGGGAATCGAACCCGGGCCCCCTGCGTGGTAGGCGTGCTAAAGAGACTGCCCGCACTACACTTGTTTGTCCTCTGCTAGAGTATTTGTGTGCTGTATGGAATCCTTGACGGTTGACGGAGGAAATCCAGCAAAGAAGGGCACCTCGTTTAGTATTATTGCGATACGGAGGGGGGGGGGGAGGGTGCCACGCATATGATGCGCGAGTTGGGGAGCCAATCATTAAATTTAGAGCGTTTTTCGTTGCGACGAGATGTTTTCACGAAATTTCAATCGCCCATTTTTTTCCTCAGATTGCAAAATTATCCCGTAGGCGCCCACTTGCGTAGGGAGAAGTTATCGCCGTAATAATTTGAGAGAAATCAGAGCTAGCACGGAAAGATTTAAGTGCCGTTGTTCCCCGAGCGCTGTTCGAGAGTGGAGTGGTAGAGAAATAGCTCGAGGGTGGTTCGATGACCCTCTGCAAGGTACTTAACTGTGAATTGAAGAGTAGATTTATGTGTAGATTTTTTTATGGTTTACTGTAAAATAATGTGCAACTGAGACGGAAAAAAGGGCAGGTGAGGCAGAAAAATTAACAAGGATTCAAAAAACATTTAGACTTCTACAGACTTGATAAATGTAACGAATCAGCAGTAGCAACTAACATTAAAGACACAGGCCACCCTTTAAAAATCAAAGACAACCTCGAAATTGTACACAAAATAGGAAAAAGTAAAAGAATGGATATCATAGAAGAAGTGGAAATTTTCATCCGTAGTACAAAACATGGAGATAACAATCTTAATGAGATTGCCGAATTCCAAAACTCAAAGTTCTTCAACAGTCTTAAGCCAGTTGTAACTCAATAGATTAAAGATGTGTCAATTTAAATAAACGACTACAGATCTGTTAGTAGCAAGAATATCGATACAAAATCTCGATAATTGATACTGACTCAAATGTTACAAGTCCGCCATCTTGTAGAAAGTGCATAATGTTTACATGTATGTCGAAACAATTACGTCGGAAAACAGCGACAAACTACAATAGTATAATGTTACACAACAGCCCTGTCATTTCACCAGTGATGCAAGTAAAGCTGCAAGGCGATAAAATCGTAAGTGATCATCTGTCATATAAGCCTTTCACACGATTTTCGCAACATACAACTGATGCAAAACTATCCGCATCTTATACGGGCTGTGATGTCATACATAACCAACAACAAGAAAAACCAGCAGAAGACATCACTGACATCGATTTCTGGTCACCCACGGCCCCCCTCCCCTCCCCCCCCCCCCCAAATGCCACAGTGGCCAGTACAGTAACGAACAATGGACAAAAAGCTCTTGGTTAATTTAGTTTAAGAAAATTTATTTTTAAGTAACATTTCTCTGTATGTATGCATCACTGCCTGATGATGAAGAGAACATGTTCGAAACGCGTTGTACAGTAAAACTTCGTTAACACGAATCCGAAGGGACCGAAAAATCAGGAGTTCGTGTCAAAAAAAATTCGAGATAAGTGAAAAACACATATTTTAATAAGTATACATGTACAGCAGTACACTAATGTGTAATACACCACACTATCACGTTATTGTAGACTTATAACACTATAAAGTGGTTGTAAAATCCAAGTACTCACAAATTATGTACGTTACTTTCTTGGAAAAAATTCGGTCATGGTTCACTGACGTTCATGGGAACGATAGTATTTTGTAATTTCACAACCAATTGTAATGATAGCGTCCGTAAACCCAGCAGTGACGACGGATGTTGAAGCGAACCTTCTAAACAGTCCAAGGCTGTAAACATCTCCTGACGGATAGGTGGAACTGGATCTGTAATCTCTTGCTCTTCACTTTCTTCTGATGCCCCTTCTTGCACTTCGTTCACAGCTTTTGGCACATCCGATTCCACAGAAGCACATACGGCACCATCGTCGTCTACACGAATGTGTTCATCGAAACTAATCCCAGGGTTCGCAACGTCCTGCAGAAGTCCATTCATCAGATGAAGTGGCATCTTCTGACTCGGGGACATCTTCAGTGTTGCTATGTCTCCAAGCTCTGTTAAAGCACTTCCCCAAATGATGTGGCGATACTGAGTTTCAGGCTGCTGCGATGGCTCTTATTACATCAAGCATATTCCAATTTGGGGTTGCACTATTGTTTTTAGCAGCACGAATTGCAGCTCTTACAAGTCGCTTACGATAAGCTCTCTTTATGAGAGAGATTACGCCTTGGTCCAAAGGCTAAAAGCGGCTTGTGGCTAGGGGGGAAAAAATAGGACCTTTATGTTGGATGGGTTCAGATCTTGAACGTTATGGGCAATACATCTGTCCAATGTAAGAAAAACATGTCTATTCTGAGCAACCATTCTACTGTTGAAACGAAGAAGCCACTTGCGAAATGATGTGCCATCGATCCAAGCTTTCTTGTGGTGAGGGTAGATGCAAGGTAAAGTATCCATATTTACGTTTTTAAAACAACGTGGTTTCTCGGATTTACCGATAACCCAGGGACGAAAGTTCTCACTGCAGTAAGCATTACAGCTCAATATAACAGTCACACTTTGTTTGCTTCGAGCTCCACCGTGACATTTATCACCTTTTATCCCCAGGATGTGATTTGGAAAAAGATTGTAGAAAAATTCAGTTTCATCCATGTAAAACACATCACACGAGGCATACTTTTCCCTCACTCGGTTGAATTCATGCAACCAGCTGTTCGCACTTTCTTCATCAACTTTCTTTACTTCACCACAAATTTGTACAGATGAAATTGCATGTCTCTTTTGGAACCGATAAAACCAACCAGCAGAATAACGGAAGTCTTCGATGCCCATATCTTTAGTAATATCATTTGCTTTTGACTGAATCACAGGGCTAGTTAAAGGTGTGTTAGATGCACGCATATGATTGAACCATTCTAGCAGTAACGTCTCGATATCTTCATACTTGGCGGTACAAAGTCGTTTAGATTTTTTTCCAGAACCTGATGCCGCAGCAATTCTTAATAATCGTAGATAAAGTAGATTAAGGTATTCCAAACTGCTCTGCTATTGCTGTTTTCTTGGTACCACGGACCACTTAATCTAGAATCTTAAGCTTTAAGTGTACATTTAGAGTCTTCTGTTTCCTCTTTGCCATTTTCGCGTGCTACGGTACCGGTTGTAACTGTAGTTTTCATTCAGTATTCCAACTCGATAGGGCTACGACTAACAAAACACCTGTCAAATCTGGCACTGAGTACATTCCTAAATGCTGCCGCACACATTATTGAATGTCTTTCAATGTACAGCATACACTGATTGTTGAGGCGATAATCGCGGCTACCGACCTACAATTAGGATGACCATATTTTCTTCGGACAAAAGTGGGACTTTCATACATTTTCGTGGCCAAAAAGTGGGACAATTTTTATTTCTCGTTAAATATCACTTTTAATGCTAACATTTCTTCTTCCTTTGCAAATATAGCCTTCACTGTGTGTGTGTGTGTGTGTGTGTGTGTGTGTGTGTGTGTGTGCACAAAACCAAACAAAGAATGGAAGACTGGAAAGAAGTACATTTCAAGTTTCCAGAAATTTACTTATTAAGAAATGTAATATTTATAACACAGAACGTAGAAAGACATACAGTAACAATCACTACAAAAGAAGCTCTTAGCGAACACAAGGAATTTATGGTTTTGTGGATTCCACACAGCAATCGTATTTCTTGGAAGATGGAATTTCATTCAGCAACTCAGGTTTGCCTAATAGGCATGAATAGAAGTCAGTGCAAATGTATTTACTGAAGTTTTAACAGGTCAGTAAAATACACTTAACGCTCCTCACTGTAAATCTATTCCTCTCATCTGTTCACTGTGACGATAGTAAGCTGAAAACTCTTTCAACATTTGCATTGTGGGCAGGGAGTGCGCTATATTAAGCGATTCTCTGAACTGTTCATTACATTGGCAAGATCTGAAAAACCTACACCATTTTTCGTGTCCAATCAACTCCATTGTTCACTGTCTGTTTCCACTTGTTGTTTTACAAATGACTGTATATGAACTATTTCATCAAATAAGAGGCTGTCATTTACTAGAATGCCCTTTTCATTTAGCCACGTTAAAGTATTTTCAACTACTGACCATTCTGGTGGTTCTGTGAGCATCATCCATGAGAATACAGAAAACTCAGCTATTCCCTGTAACCATGAGGATAAACAGTCTAGTTAAGAATCATAAAACGTTGATACTGCAATGTCAAATTTCGTAACAGACTGGTCATCACAATCATACAGCAGGTTTTTTTACACTTAGTGGTACAAAATTTTCATGTTTCCTTAAATTTAGACTTGTCAAAGCTTTATTTAAGACTGCTAATACTTCACATACGAAATTATTCTGTTTCTCAATGCTCAGACTGGATTGTTGGAAAATATTCATTTGTGAATGTACGAAAAGTAAATAACATTCATTTATAGGATCACTGAAATAACTATTTTAAGATTGCAGGGAACTTTGAGTTAGACTGTGACAAAAAGTAAGATTTCAAAGGTTCATACATTTTCAAGATCCTTTCTATGGCTGGCAACAATGAAAGCCACCTTGTTTTGGAAAAGGACAGGAAATTTTTGTAAGCGACACCAACAAATTCACAGAATTCAGTGAGTTCTGCAACAGGAATAGAAAAAATATGAAAACGGTTGTACGATTCCATGACAATGCAGTCAAAGTCAACAGGTAAAACATCACAAGCACTTTGAAGTGTGTTATGAACAACATGTGCTGGACAACCTATGCTACCAATGTTAGTTATTTAATTTTTCTTTCAGATGTGTGAAAGCATTATCACCCTCTTTCTTCATTAACCCTCCAAAATTACAGTTAGTATTGTCTGCACCAAATGCAACACACTTTGAGATGATACTGAATGACTGTTTAACATGAGAAAGATAATTGGAAATTGTTTGTCTGTAGCAGTGAAGCAAGGAAATTTCCTCTGAAGCCCTTCCGAAAGCTTTGATTTTACACTCCTGGAAACTGAAATAAGAACACCGTGAATTCATTGTCCCAGGAAGGGGAAACTTTATTGCCACATTCCTGAGGTCAGATACATCACATGATCACACTGACAGAACCACAGGCACATAGACACAGGCAACAGAGCATGCACAATGTCGGCACTAGTACAGTGTATATCCACCTTTCGCAGCAATGCAGGCTGCTATTCTCCCATGGAGACGATCGTAGAGATGCTGGATGTAGTCCTGTGGAACGGCTTGCCACGCCATTTCCACCTGGCGCCTCAGTTGGACCAGCGTTCGTGCTGGACGTGCAGACCGCGTGAGACGACGCTTCATCCAGTCCCAAACATGCTCAATGGGGGACAGATCCGGAGATCTTGCTGGCCAGGATAGTTGACTTACACCTTCTAGAGCACGTTGGGTGGCACGGGATACATGCGGACGTGCATTGTCCTGTTGGAACAGCAAGTTCCCTTGCCGGTCTAGGAATGGTAGAACGATGGGTTCGAGGACGGTTTGGATGTACCGTGCACTATTCAGTGTCCCCTCGACGATCACCAGTGGTGTACGACCAGTGTAGGAGATCGCTCCCCACACCATGATGCCGGGTGTTGGCCCTGTGTGCCTCGGTCGTATGCAGTCCTGATTGTGGCGCTCACCTGCACGGAGCCAAACACGCATACGACCATCATTGGCACCAAGGCAGAAGCGACTCTCATCGCTGAAGACGACACGTCTCCATTCGTCCCTCCATTCACGCCTGTCACGACACCACTAGAGGCGGGCTGCACGATGTTGGGGCGTGAGCGGAAGACGGCCTAACTGTGTGCGGGACCGTAGCCCAGCTTCATGGAGACGGTTGCGAATGGTCCTCGCCGATACCCCAGGAGCAACAGTGTCCCTAATTTGCTGGGAAGTGGCGGTGCGGTCCCCTACGGCACTGCGTAGGATCCTACGGTCTTGGCGTGCATCCGTGCGTTGCTGCGGTCCGGTCCCAGGTCGACGGGCACGTGCACCTTCCGCCGACCACTGGTGACAACATCGATGTACTGTGGAGACCTCACGCCCCACGTGTCGAGCAATTCGGCGGTACATCCACCCGGCCTCCCGCATGCCCACTATACGCCCTCGCTCAAAGTCCGTCAACTGCACATACGGTTCACGTCCACGCTGTCGCGGCATGCTACCAGTGTTAAAGACTGCGATGGAGCTCCGTATGCCACGGCAAACTGGCTGACACTGACGGCGGCGGTGCACAAATGCTGCGCAGCTAACGCCATTCGACGACCAACACCGCGGTTCCTGGTGTGTCCGCTGTGCCGTGCGTGTGATCATTGCTTGTACAGCCCTCTCGCAGTGTCCGGAGCAAGTATGGTGGGTCTGACACACCGGTGTCAATGTGTTCTTTTTTCCATTTCCAGGAGTGTAGTTTCGGCAACGCCACGACGTGCTAGCACTTCAAGAAACTGATACTGAGTAGACTTGGCCACTGTTTCTATGTTTCGATACAGTGTATCGATACCTGGAACTGTTTCAGTGTTTCGGAACGGCTATGGTTCACTGTTTCGAAACAGTGGTGTTTCATTCCGCCCTTGTCTCGGATCTCGAGCCAGACACAGAAACTGTATCGTTGTTTCGAAATAAGACTGTTTCAGTCCACCTGCGCCAGGAACGGACTAATTGTACCGAAACAGTGATGTTTCATTCCGCTCTGTGTCGGACGATATTCGGGCTCGGCACAGGTACTGAAACACAACATACCACTTCATGAAACAGTTTCAAGAGTGTCGAAATCTTTTGACAAGCAATAGCATGAAGCTCAAGGTATCCGAAAATAAAGCTTCGTATCTAGCTGACTGTCCTATTCCGAAATGGCGTAACATCTGCTTTATAAACACTAACCAAACAATAAAACAACGCATACTATTCGCATTCAAAATAATAAATATGTGAAAATCATTCAGTTAAATTACACTTTTTTTTTATAACATACGCTTCTCTGTTCATGTACAGTAATCATATTAAGAAACGCAAGTAAGACTACAACATTTTAAATAAAAAAAGGCGTAGAGTGACAGTTATTAGACATGTATATAAATTTGATGCAGGTATAATTGCAAGCAATCTGTTTGACATATCACTGATAGTGTAATGGTGAACGGGAAGCATCGTAAATTCATAGTAACGGTTCTAAACACCTTGAAACACAAATTTTTTTTCTGTTATATTTTGTTATTTATTCGAATTATTTGGCGTTATTTGTGAGTCTATAGTCACTGTGTCTATTATCCACAATGATACCCTTTGTGTGCATGGAAATCATCAGGATGGGTATATTAGCCATACTAATGGAATGTGGGAATCCCAGTAGCTTATCTGTTGTTTCTGCAGTTTGCTCCCACCTCCAGTTCCGTTCGTGGTGGTTCTTCTGTCTTCAGCTAAGGCTTTCCTCAGCCAATTGAAAAGTATGAAAGTCACATGACACAAAAGCAGCGCATTTGCTGCAGGAAATACGAAACTGCCAAGGCGCATAAGTGATAGTTTCATACTTTCTGCGATATGATTAGCGCTCTCGCACCTCATTTGTGTTTATATGGACATACTTATACAGTAGACATTAAAGATGATAAAATGTGTAGGTTTATTAGATTACAAAACAAACTGTTTCACTGTTTCGAAACACCGTATCGAAACATTACATTGTACTGTTTCATTTGTTTCGAAACATTTACGTGTTTCAGTTTGCCCATCTCTAATACTGAGTGCTGACAACAATGGCAAGCAAAAGCAAAGAAAATAAGAATACGCAACAATAATAGTGCTTAAGCTGTACATTATCAGGGGGTACCAACGTACGGAATGTCAGTTTCAGTTGATAGTTTATAAAATCAGATAGTTTATAAAATCGACACTCAGAAAATATTTTAACCACTCTGTAAATGTCTGAAAATAATACTTGAAAATCGGGACAAATTGCTTGTTTTTTTTTTAAAAAAAAAAGTCGGGACAAATTTTTGAGCCACAAAAAACGGGACAATCCCGATTAATCGGGACGTATGGTCACCCTACCTACAATACATTAAAAATGAGTCAACAATAAGTGTAATTAGCTTTGTAGCTACATTTCCTACATTCATTTCGGAAAAAAATTACGCTTTAGAATACTCTCAGGTCGGAAGTTTGTGTTACAGTGAAATTTAATTACCCTAAGAACTGAAACAGAGTTCGTAATTCGCCTTTACCGAAATTCGTGTTAACCGATAAAATATACCATAAGAACTAATGTATCCCTGGTGGGACCAATATTTTTTTCGCCTTAACCTCGAGTTCGTCTTATGCGAGTTCGCGCTAACGAGATTTTACTGTATTACGTTAGATTAAACATAGAACAAAAGTGACTGGTAATGGAAATTACAAATAAATAATTATCCCACACAACTGGGAAAAACTTCGTACGGATTACCTGTTCCAAAAATAATGCTTTACCAGCAAGGGACATGCAAATAAAATTCTTATCGGATGTGAAGAACATTATGAAGAAAGCTCCGACATAAGCGAATCTTGGACGGGAGGGAAATCTATCTCCTCGCGAGTAAGGCTGGCTCAACTACGGTGGCTTAGTTCGCCCGTAGCGATCACCATGGCAGCGCCTGCTTGTCGGAGGGTGGTGGGTTGGAAAGGGGAAGGGAGTGGAGGGGGGAATGTAATTAGACAGCGGGCGTGGCGCCTCTCGCGCACCTCCGCTTCCCCCCCTGGTGACAGCGGGCTGACAGCCGCCTGCTCTAGCTTCCATGGCATCCCCCACCCCCCGACACAGAAGCAGACGCAGACACCCGCAGCTGCCAGAAGTCTGCTCTGCTCGGCGCGGTGAGAGGCAGATTGCGAATCAGCAGGGGGAGCGCAGGTGGCGCACAATTATTCCCCTTCCTGAGGACGCCGCTTCCTGCCACACTGCGGCGAAACGCGTCTGGGCCATCAGAAGCACGCACTGCCTTCCGCACTCTAGCAGCCGCCAGAGCGCGCACTGTAAAAGGAAAAAGATCGTCAGTATGGTGAAAAGGACTGGAGTTTTTGTTTTATTTGGCTCGATCCCAACGATTTAATACATTATTGGCCATTAAAATTGCTACACCACGATGATGATGTGCTACAGACGCGACATTTAACCGACACGAAGAGGATGCTGTGATATGCAAATGATTAGCTTTTCAGAGCTTTCACACAAGGTTGACGCCGGTGGCGACACCTACAACGCGCTGACATGAGGAAAGTTTCCAACCGATTACTCATACACAAACAGCAGTTGACCGGCGTTGCCTGGTGAAACGTTGTTGTGATGCCTCGTGTAAGCAGGAGAAATGCGTACCATCATGTTTCCGACTTTGGTAAAGGTCAGACTGTAGCCTATTGCGATTGCCGTTTAACGTATCGCGCCATTGCTGCTCGCGTTGGTCGAGAACCAATGACTGTTAGCAGAATATGGAGTCGGTGGGTTCAGGAGAGTAATACGGAACGCCGTGCTGGATCCCAACGGCGTCGAATCTCTACCAGTCGAGATGACAGGCATCTTATCCGCATGGCTGTAACGGATCGTGCAGCCACGTCTCGATGCCTGAGTCAACAGATGGGGATGTTTGCAAGACAACAACCATCTGCACGAACAGTTCGACGTCGTTTGCAGCAGCATGGACTATCAGTTCGGAGACCGTAGCTGCGGTTACCCTTGACGCTGCATCGCCGGCCGATGTGGCCGAGCCTCTAGGCGCTACAGTCTGGAACCGCGCGACCGCTACGGTCGCAGGTTCGAATCCTGCCTCGGGCATGAATGTGTGTGATGTCCTTAGGTTAGTTAGGTTAAAGTAGTTCTAAGTTCTAGGGGACTGATGACCTCAGATGTTAAGTCCCATAGTGCTCAGAACCATTTGAACCTTTTTTTTGACGCTGCATCACAGACAGCAGCGTCTACGATGGTGTACTCAACGACGAACCTGTGTGCACGAATGGCAAAACGTCATTTTTTTCGGATGAATCCAGGTTCTGTTTACAGCATCATGATGGTCGCATCCGTGTTTGGCGACATCACGGTGAACGCACATTGGAAGCGTGTATTCTTCATCACCAAACTGGCGTATCACCCGGCTTGATGGTATGGGGTGCCATTGGTTACACGTCTCGGTCACCTCTTGTTCGCATTGACGGCACTTTGAACAGTAGACGTTACATTTCAGATGAGCTACGACCCGTGGCTCTACCCTTCATTCGATCCCTGCGAAACCCTACATTTCAGCAGGCTAATGCACGACCGCATGTTGCAGGTCCTGTACGGGCCTTTCTGGATGCAGAAAATGTTCGACTGCTGCCCTGGACAGCACATTCTTCAGATCTCTCACCAATTGAAAACGTCTGGTCAATTTTGGCCGAGCAACTGGCTCGTCACAATACGCCAGTCACTACTCGTAATGAACTGTGGTACCGTGTTGAAGCTGCATGGGTAGCTGTACCTGTACACGCCATCCAAGCTCTGTAAGACTCAATGCCCAGGCGTATCAAGGCCGTTATTACGGCCAGAGGTGGTTGTTCTGGGCGCTGATTTCTCAGGATCTATGCACCCAATTTGTGTGAAAATGTAATCGCATGACAGTTCTAGTATAATATATTTGTCCAATGAATACCCGTTTACCATCTCCATCTCTTCTTGGTGTAGCAATTTTAATGTCCAGTAGTGTACAAATACAAAATTCTACACGTATACCAGTACATTTAAATAAGGCCACGACGTTGTTTAGTATAGTTACCAAAACTCTCGAAAAGTTCTTCACCTATTTATTTCGAATTTTTACACTATGCTCTAATAAAAATTCGAAGAGGCAAAATACAGGGTTTCTTTCTCAAAAATCTTCAGTCGCATTTCCTCTGTTTTTTTTTCAGGAGATACTGGCAATTTTGTTTTCACACTGCGTAGCTCGAGTCAGATGTGGGACTCATCACATCTTTCATGCGACGCTCAGTGTCGACGGAAAGTGTCCCTCTTAGAGCAAGAACTGAAATGAGAACAATGCACGCTCACGCTTGGCGCTAACTGCTTTGCTTTCAATGGCAACTGCATGGAAGATGCACAGTAAAAGGTGTCCGCCGTGTCCGTCGTTCGGTTTCGTCACATATCGGGTTTGCCCACAACACTACATGCCGACTTCCCTTTTTTCCCCATTTCTACGAACGCCAGCCACTTAGCAGCTGTAGTGTCAAAATTGCGTGCTGAAGGTAAACACTGCAGTTTCTGTTGGTAGCGTCGATTACGTCCGCATATCCCCTTACACGTCCCCGTCCACCTCAAAAATAAATCTTGTCATTTAGGTTATGGTCCTCTTTTTCAGTAACTGTTTTTGAAGAATACCGATGTGAAGAAACAGCACACTATTTGCGCTAATGGCAAAGCGTCAGGCACAGATAACATCCCAGCAGAAATACGGAAGGAAATTGGAGAATCAACAAAAAGAGTACTTATATAAACTTATTAAAGAGTACTATGAAGATGGAAAAGAACCACCAACAGAATTGCTTAACAGCAAAACAGTAATAATCCCAAAAAAAAAAAAGGTTCAAATGGCTCTGAGCACTATTGGACTTAACATCTATGGTCATCAGTTCCCTAGAACTTAGAACTACTTAAACCTAACTAACCTAAGGACAGCACACAACACCCAGCCATCACGAGGCAGAGAAAATCCCTGACGCTGCCGGGAATCGAACCCGGGAACCCGGGCGTGGGAAGCGAGAACGCTACCGCACGACCACGAGATGCGGGCTAAATAATCCCAAAAAAAAAAAAAAAAAAAAAAAAAAAAGGAAATGCTGTGCAGTGTGAGAATTATAAAAGTACCTCCTTACTATCCCACACTTTCAAAATAATGTTAAACATAATAAAAAAATCGAATAAAAAAGAAAATTGAGGCAAACCTAGGAGAAGACCAATTTGGTTTCAGATCCGGAAAAGGAACTAGAGAGGCAATACCAGCTCTGATGATGGTATTAGAAACACGAACTGGAGTTAATAGGAAAACCTACTTCACCTTTATAGACTTACAAAAAGCATTTGACATGGTTAATTGGAAATTGTTATTCCGAACAATGAAGGAAATAAATCTTGATTGGAGGGACAGAAGATTAATCTGGAACCTGTATAAAACACAGGAAGCGGAGATAGAACTGAATGGTGTGAAGAAGAAAGCAAAAATAAGGAGGGGGGTAAGGCAAGAATGCTCGTATCACCATATTTGTTCAACTTATTTATTGAAAAAACCATTGAAAAATTGAAAAGAATAACGAAAGGAATTAAAATGGGAACGAATACACTGTATCCGTTTTGCAGATGATGTGGTAGTACTTGCTGACTCAGTACAGGAAATGGAGTTTGTGTTGCTAAAATTTGCCAAAATCCTAAGAGAATTTAATCTAATAATAAATAAGAAGACAACAAAAACTATGGTAGTAGGGAAGACAAAAGAAAATGGTAAAGTTAATATTAAACTATAAGATGTTGTTCTAGAGCAGGTTGAGAACTTCAGTTATTTGGGGAGCACAATCACTGACGACAATAAATGTATCACAGACATAAAGAGAAGAATAGCCTTGGCAAACCAGGCTTTCCAAAACAACAGAAATTTACTAACAGACAATCATATAAGCCTAGAAAGTAGGAAAAAGTTTGCCAAAACTTTTGTCTGGAGTGTCTTAAGATACGGATGTGAAGTGTGGACTCTGGGATAGGCAGAGAGTAAGAGAGTGGAAGCAATGGAAATGTGGATATGGAGAAGAATGACGAAAACAAGCTGTGTAGATATAAAAAGTAATGAACAGGTCTTAAGAGAAGTGAAATGAGAACAGAACGCTGCTACAGTATACAGGAAGAAGAAAATCAAAAATGCTAGGGCACATAATGAGACACAGCCAGTTCCTAAAGAATGTATTTGATGAATTGAAGAGGATGACAATGGAGTGAGGCACATGGCTAAATCGGCAAGGCATAGCCTTCAGTTTATGATGGTGATGAGTGGTTTATTAACGCAACTGGTGTGCTGTTTCTCCACATCGGAAATCTTGTTATTCCATTCACAGCGGCATCCATCCCATTTCCCCCCCCCCCCCCCTCCTCCCCCTAGTGCAATCGGAGTTCTTCTTTTCGCTTTGTGACACCTATACTTGCTCCACACAATCAAAGAGAAAAACTGGACTTCATAGTAGCTCAAAAAGTAGTAAGACTCCTTCACACAGTAAAAATAAAGTTGTGCTTTACTACAATTTCAAAACAACAAGTATTTACCGAAAATTGCGAAAAAATGTAATAAAAAATAAAAAATATCGGCACTGTATATTGCCATTTCGATATCAATATATCTAAATGTCGGTGAAGGGAGTGTGTGTGGAGTTTATCTGTCATCTCCGCGATTACGTAAAGATCCTGTAGCGAAGCGCGCTGCTCTCCGTTGGATCTTCTCTATCTCTTCTATCAACCCTGTCTGGTACGGATCCCACACTTCTGAGCACTATTCAAGCAGTTGGCGAACAAGCGTACTGTAACCTACTTCCTTTGTTTTCGGATTTCATTTCCTTAGGATTCTTCCAATGAATCTCAGTCTGGCATCTGCTTTACCGATGATCAACTTTATATGATCATTCCATTTTAAATCACTCCTAATGCCTACTCCCAGATAATTTATGGAACTAACTGCTTCGAGTTGCTGACCTGCTATTTTGTAGCTAAATGATAAGGGAACTATCTTTCTATGTACTCGCAGCACATTACACTTGTCTACATTGAGATTCAATTGCCATTCCCTTCACCTCTTCAAGCTAGACAAGTTTCGTTCTGTGTAGGTTTTTCGTTTGACGCTTATTTCGTGAGATATTTGGCCCGGTCACTATCAATGGACCACCCTGTATACTCTTATGCATCTCTTCAGCGTATCAGAGCACAATTTCATCACCATCATCATCAGTATTTCCTTCCAGCGAGCCGGGTAGGAACTTTGTGAACGATATGCCTCCATTGGTTTCTGTCCTGGTATAGCTTTTCTCCCTCCACTACATCCCATATTACTCTTCTCCTCTTGAGATCTTCCTTAACCTAGTCCGTCCATCTCTCTCTCTAGGCCGCCCGATTGGTCTTCTTCCAACACTGGCGTGGAGTTCGAGTCTAACGCAACATACTGACATAAAAATGGCAACCGTTCTTGAGTATAAATGATAGATTCGATAAGTCTGTGTAAGGTAGTGTTTGCGACTGAAAGTTTTCAGCGACCTAATTTGAATGTTTCTGGGAGACCGAGCCATTCTTTGGCGGCGTTTGGGGAGATGACTTTTATCACGTCTCGGCGCTGTGGGGGGAACGGCAGCGGCCGAGGAGCAGGAAGAGGGAGAGGCAGAGGCGAGCAGCGGAAGGGGCGGCCATCCTATTTGGCTGGCTCCGCTCGATATGAATGGAGGCGAGTGAGCGATTTCTCGGAAGCGCCGGGCTGGAGGTAAGAGGATTCGGGAATTATTTCTCAGGTGGCAGCGCCGGGCTACGTCTCAGGTGCTTTGCAGATCCCCGCAGCACAAACAGCAGCTGCGCACCTCTGTGTACGTACGGCTGCCTGTCAGTTTCTGCTGCCTCTGTCCACCATTCGCCACACACCGCAGGACGTGGAGTGACTAATGATCGCGTCTGCGGTCTGAGAGAAGCATATCGCCTCAGTAAAGCGAGGTTGACAAATTATGGACTGAAAAACAACTAGATTGCTCAATACATATATCACTTACATACTGATGCACCAAACATTATAATCAATGAAACTGCCTGGCAGAACTGTGAAAATGTCATTCTGGAAACATGGCTGTGGCTAAGCCATGTCTCCGCAATATCCTTTCTTTCAGGAGTGCTAGTTCTGCAAGGTTCGCAGGAGAGCTTCTATAAAGTTTGGAAGGTAGGAGACTAGATACCGACAGAAGTAAAGCTGTGAGGACAGGGCGTGAGTCGTGCTTGGGTAGCTCAGATGGTAGAGCACTTCACCCCAAAGGCAAAGGTCCCGAGTTCGAGTCTCGGTCCGGCACACAGTTTTAATCTGCCAGGACGTTTCGTATCGGCGCACTCTCCGCTGTAGAATGAAAATCTCATTCTGGGTTATAATCAGTGCTCACCCCAAGATCGAATGCCCATTATTACCCCTGAGAGTTAACGAGCATTTCGCTCTCTTTTAAATGTACTGCCAAAAGAATCAGCCTTCAAGATCTGCGAAACGAACCTTGTCCTTCAGGACCGTGCGCCAAAAAGAGTGCGCCGGCCGCTGTGGCCGAACGGTTGTAGGCGCTTCAGTCCGGAACCGCGCTGCTGCTACGGTCGCAGGTTCGAATCCTGCCTCGCGCATGGCTGTGTGTGATGTCGTTAGGTTAGTTAGGCTTAAGTAGTTCAGATGTTAAGTCCCATAGTGCTTAGAGCCATTTGAACCACAGAGTGTGCAGATTTGCCACGTCTACAGACTTAAAGTAACCTCTGGCGTGCCACAGGGGAGTGTTATGGGACCATTGCTTTTCACAATATGTATAAAAGACCTAGTAGATAGTGTCGGAAGTTCCATGAGGCTTTTCGCGGATGATGCTGTAGTATACAGAGAAGTTGCAGCATTAGAAAATTGCAGCGAAATGCAGGACGATCTGCAGCGGATAGGCACTTGGTGCAGGGAGTGGCAAATGACCCTTAACATAGACAAATGTAATGTATTGCGAATACATAGAAAGAAGGATCCTTTATTGTATGATTATATGATAGCGGAACAAATACTAGTAGCAGTTACTTCTGTAAAATATCTGCGAATATGCGAACCGAACGATTTGAAGTGGAATGATCATATAAAATTAGTTGTTGGTTAGGCGGGTGCCACGTTGAGATTCATTGGGAGAGTTCTTGGAAAATGTAGTCCATCAACAAAGGAGGTGGTTTCAAAACACTCGTCCGACCTATACTTGAGTATTGTTCATCAGTGTGGGATCCGTACCAGATCGGGTTGACGGAGGAGATAGAGAAGATCCAAAGAAGAGCGGCGCTTTTCGTGACAGGGTTATTTGGTAAGCGTGATGGCGTTACGGAGATGTTTAGCAAACTCAAGTGGCAGACTCTGCAAGAGAGGCGCTCTGCACCGTGGTGTAGCTTGCTGTCCAGGTTTGGAGAGGGTGCGTTTCTGGATGAGGTATCGAATATATTGCTTCCCGCTACTTATACCTCCCGAGGAGATCACGAATGTAAAATTAGAGAGATTCGAGCGCGCACGGAGGCTTTCCGGCAGTCGTTCTTCCTGCGAACCATACGCGACTGGAACAGGAAAGGGAGGTAATGACAGTGGCACGTAAAGTGCCCTCCGCCACACAGCGTTGGGAGGCTTGCGGAGTATAAATATAGATGTAGATGTAGATGGGGAAATTCACAGGCGTCTATTGTGCTGAACGAGGCCTAAACGCTGTAGTGTGCGAGTGAGACAGACGAGAAACTACATCATAGGGAAAACCTGTAGAAGCTGTTTGTGGTCACGGAGACGTAGCAGCGTTAAATACGGCGGACCTAAGATCGGCCATAAAGGGAAACATTTCTGAAAACTATTTAATTCTGTAGTAATTCAGGGAATGTAGCCACAGTAGTTTTAATCTATCATCCTCCATAAAATTTCGTGGTGATCTCAATAAACCCTGAATATTGATCATATCTAAAATAGTTTAGGATTTACTGTTAAAGTGAAATTAACAGGTTTTGTAACAAAGATCTGAATGCTAAGATCTGAACGCTTTGGTCGATCTTAACGATCGACATTTCATATAGAAGCGCATCATTAAAATGACAAACATTGTTAAATATAAACTCTGTAACTTTATTTGTTTAAAAGATATAGTAAATATAAATTATCAGTATTTTCAATTAAGTATCAGATCATCATTTCATTTCCTCCACACAAACACATTGAATGATGACAGCATGACACCTTATTGAATCATCAGGTAATAGAATATTTGTTGTGAAGTTTAGTGCATAATAGTTACTTTTTTCTTTATTTATTTAATCAGAAAGCACATTCGTGCAAGGCTACTGGCCGTGGCATTCTAAGACAAGAAGGAAATTCTATTGGTTTTATGTAAAAGAATTTGAAGTTTATCATGTTGATGATGAGGTCCCATACTCTGAGGAGCATAGGGGATGATGCAGGAGACCCACACCGCTGTACTAGGCAAGGTCCTAATGGCGATGAATAGTGATGGTGAAAACGACACAACAACACCCAGTCATCTCGAGGCAGTAGTAATACCCGACCTCGCCGGGACTCGAACCCGGGACACCGTGTGCGGGAGGCGAGAACCCTACCGCAAGACCACGAGCTGCGGACTTTCTCGTGTAATGGATATTATTGTTCAGAACGTGAAAGATGTCAAGCTTTGATTATTTAAATATGTTAAAATGTAGAATAATGCAGAATAAGCTATAGCCAATCAGATGGACGGCTTCAGGAAAGCGAACTGCCCTAGTCAGTTGAGCAAACATGTGCAGCGCGCGGGAAAACGCGACCGGGGACGGGCAGATTTGGGCAGTGCTAGTGGAGACGTGAAAGCGGACGGTCGGTCTTTAGGCAGTTAGAAAGTGAAACAACTTCGAAAATTTCGCGTTGTGTGGTATCGCGGGACTTAGTCTCTGAGCGGCGAGCAGCCGCGCGCCTGGTGTGAACTTTTCTCATGGTTAACGAGGTGGAGTATTGGACTTTTGATTCGCGATGAGATTGTGAATGATCGAACTATGTCAAATCGATAAGCGCTCGGATGCAATACTACTACTACTACTACTACTACTACTACCACCTGATCAGGCCCCGTGCACCGCACGCATCTACAAGTTTCCTCCTCCACTGTATTCTGTCCATTGCTGCTATCCGCCATCCATTCACGTCTATTGACACTTGATTTAAATCTTCACGGAGTCCATCCCTCTAACGCTTCTTGGGTCTCCCTGGCGGTCTCTTTCCTCACCACCATCACCATCATCACCATCATTTAAGACTGATTATGCCTTTCAGCGTTCAGTCTGGAGCATAGCCCCCCTTATACAGTTCCTCCATGATCCCCTATTCAGTGCTAACATTGGTGCCTCTTCTGATGTTAAACCTATTACTTCAAAATCATTCTTAACCGAATCCAGGTACCTTCTCCTCGGTCTGCCCCGACTCCTCCTACCCTCCACTGCTGAATCCATGAGTCTCTTGGGTAACCTTGCTTCTCCCATGTGTGTAACATGACCCCACCATCTAAGCCTGTTCGCCCTGACTGCTACATCTATAGAGTTCATTCCCAGTTTTTCTTTGATTTCCTCATTGTGGACACCCTCCTGCCATTGTTCCCATCTACTAGTACCTGCAATCATCCTAGCTACTTTCATATCCGTAACCTCAACGTTATTGATAAGGTAACCTGAATCCACCCAGCTTTCGCTCCCATACAACAAAGTTGGTCGAAAGATTGAATGGTGCACAGATAACTTAGTCTTGGTACTGACTTCCTTCTTGCAGAAGAGAGTAGATCGTAGCTGAGCGCTCACTGCATTAGCTTTGCTACACCTCGCTTCCAGTTCTTTCACTATGTTGCCATCCTGTGAGAATATGCATCCTAAGTACTTGAAACCGTCCACCTGTTCTAACTTTGTTCCTCCTTTTTGGCACTCAATCAGTTTATATTTCTTTCCCACTGACATTACTTTCGTTTTGGAGATGCTAATCTTCATACCGTAGTCCTTACATTTCTGATCTAGCTCTGAAATATTACATTGCAAACTTTCAATCGAATCTGCCATCACAACTAAGTCATCCGCATATGCAAGACTGCTTATTTTGTGTTCACATATCTTAATCTCACCCAGCCAGTCTATTGTTTTCAACATATGATCCATAAATAATATGAACAACAGTGGAGACAGGTTGCAGCCTTGTCTTACCCCTGAAACTACTCTGAACCATGAACTCAATTTACCGTCAACTCTAACTGCTGCCTGACTATCCATGTAAAGACCTTTAATTGCTTGCAAATGTTTGCGTCCTATTCCATAATCTCGTAGAACAGACAATAATTTCCTCCTAGGAACACGGTCATATGCCTTTTCTAGATCTATAAAGCACAGATACAATTCCCTGTTCCACTCATAACACTTCTCCATTATTTGCCGTAAGCTAAAGATCTGGTCCTGACAACCTCTAAGAGGCCTAAACCCACACTGATTTTCATCCATTTTCATCTCTTTCCTGTAGGTGTGAAATCCAGGGGCTTCCGAGGCCATCTGTGATCCTCCATCCGGGCCACATGGCCGGCCCACTGCATTCGTTTGGCTTTGACAGTTCCTGCTATGTTGGGCTGCTGGTATAGTTCCTCAAGCTCTCGGTTGTATGTGATCCTCCATTCCCATGTATCTGCATCCAGAACCGGACCGAAAATCTTCCGAAGCACTTTTCTCTCAAAAACAAGGAGCTTATGGAAGTCCTGTTTCCGGATACCCCATGTCTCACAGCCATATAGAACAACAGGCTGGATCAGGGTTTCGTTCAGTCGAATCTTGAACTGTCTGGGGAGATATGTGGACCGAAGCAGTTGTGCTAGGCTGTGGTAAGATCGGTTTCCTGCTTGTATTCTGGCATTGATCTCTGCTTCACATGACGAGTTCTCGGGTGTAATAGTAATTCTAAATACGAGCATTGTCGCTATTAGAGTCCTTTCTGAATAAACAATATTCTAACTGAATCGCAGCTGTGTGGCCTACATCCTTTATGGGTCGTTAATTTAGCTCCCGATTTTATTACTGTTGTTAGGAGGGGCGTTTGAAAAGCCCGTGCGAAGTCCGAGAGAGGGCAGCACCGACGCGTATTAAGGTGATGTACAGTTAGTAGCATCTTTGGAAAGAACGCATACCAAATTTGAGTCATATTGGTCAATTTCTTTGTGTTTTGCATTCGTGTGAATGAAGGAACTCGAGCGATTGTTAAAAAATAGAATTTCGTGTGGTGATTAAACTTTACTTTATGAAAGGCAAAACGCCTCAGGAGACTAAAGAGAATCTTGACAAATATTATGGTGACTCTGCACCTACGATTAGAACAGTTTATAAGTGGTTTCAAAATTTTCGGAGTGGCCATATGGTCACAAATGATGCTGAATGTTCTGGACACCCAGTGGAAGTTACGACTCCAGAAATCATTGATAAAATCCATGATATGGTGACGAATGACAGAAGAGTTAAGGTGCGTGAGATTGCTGGTGCTGTGGGCATCTCGAATGAACGGGTACATAATATTTTGCATAAACATTTGGACATGAGAAAGCTATCCGCTCGATGGGTTCCGCAATTGCTCACGCTTGAGCAAAATCGGAATCGTGTGAAGTGTTGCAAGATGATTTGCAGCTGTTCAGGAAGATTGCGCAGGACTTTAAGCGTCGTTTCGTCACTGTGGATGAAACATGGATACATTACTATACTCCCAAGGTCAAAAAACAATCTAAACAATGGGTTACCAAGCGAGAATCTGCACCAAAAAAGGCGAAGACCATTCCTTCGACCGGAAAGATTATGACGACTGTCTTTGGGGATTCGCAAGGGATAATCCTCATCGACTATCTGGAAAAGGGTAAAATTATTGCAAATGCATATTATTCATCGTTATTGGACCGTCTGAAAACCGAGCTGCAAGAAAAACGCCGGCGATTGGACCGCAAGAAAGTCCTTTTCCATCACGACAATGCAGCAGCACACACCTCAGCAGTTGTGGTCGCAAAATTAATGGAAACAGGATTCCAACTCGTTTCACATCCCCCCTTTTCTCCAGACTTGGGTCCCTCGGACTACTATTTGTTCCCCAATTTGAAGAAATGTCTGGCGGGACAAAGATTTTATTCAAACGAGAAGGTGATTGCAGCAACTAATAGCTATTTTGCAGACTTGGACAATTCCCATTATTCGGAACGGGAGGGGTCAACAAATTAGAACAGCGTTGGACGAAATGTATAAGTCTAAAAGGAGACTGTGTCGAAAAATAAAAAAGGTTTACCCGAAACACGTAAGTAGTTTTTATTTTGGCACAGACTTTTTGTTGTGGATTGGCAAGAGAGCCAACCCAATATGAGAGGAAGCCGAAAGGCACGCGTTTTAGGTCACGCAGGCTGGCGTGAGGTCTGGAACAGGTCAAGGAAATGAGACTAGCAAAAAAGGACGTAGCTGTGGAATACTTAACTTTAATCCATAAATGGTGAACATCGCTCTTGACGGTACATGTTTTACAGCATCAATAGTAACTGGTAATGGCGCCTTGCTAGGTCGTAGCAAATGACGTAGCTGAAGGCTATGCTAACTATCGTCTCGGCAAATGAGAGCGTAATTTGTCAGTGAACCATCGCTAGCAAAGTCGGCTGTACAACTGGGGCGAGTGCTAGGAAGTCTCTCTAGTCCTGCCGTGTGGCGGCGCTCGGTCTGCAATCACTGATAGTGGCGACACGCGGGTCCGACGTATACTAACGGACCGCGGCCGATTTAAAGGCTACCACCTAGCAAGTGTGGTGTCTGGCGGTGACACCACACGTTTCATACAGCCCTCGTATATGTTATATTAAAATTGTGTGATTCGTACAATTTCGCCAACTTGCAATAGGCCAGACAATGTAACCAAAAGTCACAGGTGTCTAATTTAGGGCGTGTAATGCGACACGTGTGGTTCAACACCTAGACGAGTTCGAGCCAAGACATTTCGACGAAGAGGAACCGCATGTGAGACCGAACATCTTTGGGATGTTAGCTCGCACCCCTTATTACACTGACGTGACAAAACTCATGAGGTAGCGATATGCAGATATACAGACGGCGGTAGCATCACGCACGCAAAGCATAAAAGAGCAGTGCATTGGCGGAGCCGTCATTTGTACACAGCTGATTCGTGTGAAAAGGTTTCAGACGTGATTATGGCCTCTCGACGGGCATTGAAAGATTGTGAACGCAGAATGGTAGTTGGAGCTAGAAGCATGAGACGTGCCAATTCAGAAATCGTCAGGGAATTCAATATTCCGAGAACCACAGTGTTAAGGAGTTTGCTGGCAATAACAAATTTCAGGCATTACCTCTCACCACAGACAACGCAGTGGCCGACGGCCTTCACTTAACAACCGAGAGCAGCCGCATAGAGTTGTCAGTGCTAACAGACACGCATCACTGCCTTGAATGGCCACAGAAATCAGTGTGGGACGTAAGAAGAACGTATCCATTAAGACAGCGTGGCGAAATTTGCCGGGAGACGGAAGGCAAGTCGGCTTCAAAAATTCGATTTTTAGATTTTAGCGTACTTCAAATGCCTGATCTCTCCTGCGTGAAACAGTTTTTGTTTTGACATCTTGGGTTGTCGGGTGTTCTGCCGGATATTAGCGTCGTACTTGCACGATATTTCGGTCACGTAGCTCGAGACCTTCATCAGGTGCGACCTGAGACTGCTCCTCGAGTGGACCTGGTCCAGTATTTATGCCTATGGCCTTCCCCCTCCACCAACGGCTGCAGGCGCTTCCTCTGTGGTCCGCGCCCATTCCCTGCGACCTGTTGGAGCATTGCTGCTCCGTTTTCCGTCCGCTGCGGTTCTAGGTGTTCCCTCTGCGGTCCGCGCCCACTAAACCCGCTCCTGGGGCTTTCATCTACGGTCTGGAGTACCAAGCGTTCCCCCTGCGGTCCGCGCCCGCTCACCACGACCTGTTGGAGCGTTGCCGCTCCGTTTTTCGTCCGCTGCGGCTCTGGATGTTCCCTCTGCGGTCCGCGCCCACCAGTCCCACTTCTGGGTGTTCCATCTTCGGTCTGGTGCGCCTGGCAGTCCGTCAGGGGCTCGTTTACCATCTCCATCTCTCTGGTTCTTCTGTTTGTGTAGTGTTGCAGCTGGCCCCGTTGCTCCTTTAACAATTCCAGAGCCGGATCCCAGGCTCTGCTTAGCTGGTACCCTGTGTCACGATTCATAAGATCGTCAGCCATTTTAATCTCTATCGATTCTCTTATAACACTGTCCCAGAATCTGGGTGTTTGTGCTAGAACCTTGGTATCCTCATACTTCATGGCATGATCTAGTTCTAGGCAGTGTTCAGCAATGGCTGACTTAGTCACCTGTCTTAATCTAGTGTGCCTCTGATGTTCTTTGCACTTCATCTCCACAGTTCTTGTCGTCTGGCCAATGTAGGACATGCCACATTGACAAGGTATATTGTAAATCCCTGGTTTTCGTAACCCCAGGTCGTCTTTGACACTCCCCAGCAGTCCCCCGATCTTGTTGGATGGACAGAAAACACACTTGATATTGTGTTTACGGAGGATCCTACTGATTCTGGCAGAAATAGAGCCAGCATAGGGCATATATGCCACCTTCTTTGCTTCATCTTGGTCTTCTTCAGGAACCTGTGGGATAGTGGCTGGTTGGAGTGCCCTCTCAATTTGTCTGTCCGTGTATCCATTCTTGGAGAAAACTGTTTTGAGACGTTCTATCTCTATGGGTAGATTCTCTTGGTCTGACAGGGCACGTGCACTGTGGACCAAAGTCTTCAGAACCCCATTCATCTGTGCAGGGTGGTGGCAACTGCTGGCCTGCAGATATAAATCAGTGTGTATTGGTTTTCGGTACACACTGTGGCCAATTGATCCATCTGCTTTCCTCTGGACTAGTACATCCAGAAATGGCAGCTGGCCATTCTTCTCCAGTTCCATGGTGAACTTGATATTAGGGTGGCATGAGTTAAGATGTTCAAGAAACTCATTGAGCCTGTCCATCCCATGTGGCCAGATCACGAAGGTGTCATCCACATAACTAAAGAAGCATGTGGGTTTAAATGTGGCTGTCAGCAATGCCCTCTCCTCAAAACTCTCCATAAACATGTTGGCAACCACAGGGGACAGTGGGCTGCCCATAGCTACACCTTCAGTTTGCTCGTAATATTGGTTTCTGTACAGGAAATACGTGGATGTCAGTGTATGACTGAACAGGTCCAACAGAGCACCGTCAAATTTCTCTGCAATCAGTTCTAGTGAGTCCTTCAGTGGAGAGTTTTGAGGAGAGGGCATTGGAGACAGCCACATTTAAACCCACATGCTTCTTTAGGTATGTGGATGACACCTTCGTGATCTGGCGACATGGGATGGATAGGCTCAATGAGTTTCTTGAACATCTTAACTCATGCCACCCTAATATCAAGTTCACCATGGAACTGGAGAAGAATGGCCAGTTGCCATTTCTGGATGTACTAGTCCAGAGGAAAGCAGATGGATCAATTGGCCACAGTGTGTACCGAAAACCAACACACACTGATTTATATCTGCAGGCCAGCAGTTGTCACCACCCTGCACAGAAGAATGGGGTTCTAAAGACTTTGGTCCACAGAGCACGTGCCCTGTCAGACCAAGAGAATCTACCCATAGAGATAGAACGTCTCAAAACAGTTTTCTCCAAGAATGGATACACGGACAGACAAATTGAGAGGGCACTCCGACCAGCCACTATACCACAGGTTCATGAAGAAGACCATGATGAAGCAAAGAAGGTGGCATATCTGCCCTATGCTGGCTCTATTTCTGCCAGAATCAGTAGGATCCTCCGTAAACACAATATTAAGTGTGTTTTCTGTCCATCCAACAAGATCGGGGGACTGCTGGGGAGTGTCAAAGACGACCTGGGGTTACGAAAACCAGGGATTTACAATATACCTTGTCAATGTGGCATGTCCTACATTGGCCAGACGACAAGAACTGTGGAGATCAGGTGCAAAGAACATCAGAGGCACACTAGATTAAGACAGGTGACTAAGTCAGCCATTGCTGAACACTGCCTAGAACTAGATCATGCCATGAAGTATGAGGATACCAAGATTCTAGCACAAACACCCAGATTCTGGGACAGTGTTATAAGAGAATCGATAGAGATTAAAATGGCTGACGATCTTATGAATCGTGACACAGGGTACCAGCTAAGCAGAGCCTGGGATCCGGCTCTGGAATTGTTAAAGGAGCAACGGAGCCAGCTGCAACACTACACAAACAGAAGAACCAGAGAGATGGAGATGGTAAACGAGCCCCTGACGGACTGCCAGGCGCACCAGACCGAAGATGGAACACCCAGAAGTGGGACTGGTGGGCGCGGACCGCAGAGGGAACATCCAGAGCCGCGGCGGACGAGAAACGGAGCGGCAACGCTCCAACAGGTCGTGGTGAGCGGGCGCGGACCGCAGGGGGAACGCTTGGTACTCCAGACCGTAGATAAAAGCCCCAGGAGCGGGTTTAGTGGGCGCGGACCGCAGAGGGAACACCTAGAACCGCAGCGGACGGAAAACGGAGCAGCAATGCTCCAACAGGTCGCAGGGAATGGGCGCGGACCACAGAGGAAGCGCCTGCAGCCGTTGGTGGAGGGGGAAGGCCATATGCATAAATACTGGACCAGGTCCACTCGAGGAGCAGTCTCAGGTCGCACCTGATGAAGGTCTCGAGCTACGTGACCGAAATATCGTGCAAGTACGACGCTGATATCCGGCAGAACACCCGACAACCCAAGATGTCATTAGATCGCCGGGAAAGCCTGAAGAGTTACAGTTTTTGTTTTATATAAATATGAAAATTTTTTCGTGATATATGATTGTTTTCCAGACGCCGTGTGCAATCTGGCATTTAAATGCCACGCCTTCCTTTTTGCGCCAAGCAGAGATAATGTACGGCATTCTTTTACTCCTTGTATATTATTTCATGCTTCTATTGTTTTATCGCTTCAGTGTTTCCTACCCTGTACCTACTATCGATATTCTTGTCTGTTGGCACTCACAACTTCACACGAACGTCGCTGCTCTCGATCGTTATGTGAAGGCCCTCGGCCACTGCGTTCTCCTGGTGAGAGGTAATGCCTCAAACTTCGTATCCTCGGCTTGGCCATAGAAGAAATGCAGGGAATTTAGAAAACATGAAAAAAGCTCTATGCGCTATCTTTTTCCATAAGCTTTCCCCAAATGAAAATCCAGTGTACGGTCTTTGCCCGAATGATCCTGACACTTGGTGCAAGAACAGGAGAAGTCCCAGGTATGACCACAAACATCAGTAACGAATGAAATTAAACCCATATTTAGAGACCTTTGTAAAGATACCTTTTGAAGAAATGTCTTCATGGAAAACCCAAAATTGAAATGAATGTGTGAATTCTGTCATTTGGAACCGGTTACCGAAAACTGTATCTGTTCAACTTACAACCCTGAAATTTGGTGTTTATGATGCTATTTTATGCTTCAATGATGGTGTAATTAGAAAAGTGGATGTTTTGGAATTATTGGGTATAAAATCTGGTGGAAATACTGCAATATCCTTGGTAAAAATAGATAAAAAGAGAATCCGCAAAGGAGGTATTGCTAATTTAAAATGTACAAAAGAAGCCAGACAGAAACGAAGAGGGGACAAGAGAAGAAAAGATCAGTATGATTCAGATGATGCTTAGTATGGTGCAGGAAAATATTAGCGGTAAGTAATTCTCATCAATAACTATAGTAGAACTGCTATATCAAACTTTAAATGGATTTTTCTCAAAACTACATCTTTTTTTACTTTCAGGTACCATTATTTGAAAAACTAATGTGGTTAGTAACATGAAATTTGGTCGATTTGTACTTCTTATTACAAGTAAATTGAGAATCTCCGAACAATCAGAAACTGTTTTACAATAATTAATGTACAAAAGAAGTTCAAGTTTACTAGTGAAAGAACAAAATTTTTTTGTCTTCAAAACCATAAGAGGTATTATGTTCATTTTGCTTGTAAATTGAGGCATATACACTCCTGGAAATGGAAAAAAGAACACATTGACACCGGTGTGTCAGACCCACCATACTTGCTCCAGACACTGCGAGAGGGCTGTACAAGCAATGATCACACGCACGGCACAGCGGACACACCAGGAACCGCGGTGTTGGCCGTCGAATGGCTCTAGCTGCGCAGCATTTGTGCACCGCCGCCGTCAGTGTCAGCCAGTTTGCCGTGGCATACGGAGCTCCATCGCAGTCTTTAACACTGGTAGCATGCCGCGACAGCGTGGACGTGAACCGTATGTGCAGTAGACGGACTTTGAGCGAGGGCATATAGTGGGCATACGGGAGGCCGGGTGGACGTACCGCCGAATTGCTCAACACGTGGGGCGTGAGGTCTCCACAGTACATCGATGTTGTCCCAGTGGTCGGCGGAAGGTGCACGTGCCCGTCGACCTGGGACCGGACCGCAGCGACGCACGGATGCACGCCAAGACCGTAGGATCCTACGCAGTGCCGTAGGGGACCGCACCGCCACTTCCCAGCAAATTAGGGACACTGTTGCTCCTGGGGTATCGGCGAGGACCATTCGCAACCGTCTCCATGAAGCTGGGCTACGGTCCCGCACACCGTTAGACCGTCTTCCGCTCACGCCCCAACATCGTGCAGCCCGCCTCCAGTGGTGTCGCGACAGGCGTGAATGGAGGGACGAATGGAGACGTGTCGTCTTCAGCGATGAGAGTCGCTTCTGCCTTGGTGCCAATGATGGTCGTATGCGTGTTTGGCGCCGTGCAGGTGAGCGCCACAATCAGGACTGCATACGACCGAGGCACACAGGGCCAACACCCGGCATCATGGTGTGGGGAGCGATCTCCTACACAGGCCGTACACCACTGGTGATCGTCGAGGGGACACTGAATAGTGCACGGTACATCCAAACCGTCATCGAACCCATCGTTCTACCATTCCTAGACCGGCAAGGGAACTTGCTGTTCCAACAGGACAATGCACGTCTGCATGTATCCCGTGCCACCTAACGTGCTCTAGAAGGTGTAAGTCAACTACCCTGGCCAGCAAGATCTCCGGATCTGTCCCCCATTGAGCATGTTTGGGACTGGATGAAGCGTCGTCTCACGCGGTCTGCACGTCCAGCACGAACGCTGGTCCAACTGAGGCGCGAGGTGGAAATGGCATGGCAAGCCGTTCCACAGGACTACATCCAGCATCTCTACGATCGTGTCCTTGGGAGAATAGCAGCCTGCATTGCTGCGAAAGGTGGATATACACTGTACTAGTGCCGACATTGTGCATGCTCTGTTGCCTGTGTCTATGTGCCTGTGGTTCTGTCAGTGTGATCATGTGATGTATCTGACCCCAGGAATGTGTCAATAAAGTTTCCCCTTCCTGGGACAATGAATTCACGGTGTTCTTATTTCAATTTCCAGGAGTGTATGTTATATATATTCAGAAAAAATTTCATTTTTTATGACTTTATAGAGGGTCTATACAAGGGTCTATACAAGGGCGATGTACTTGAGGACAATATTATGGAAATGGAAGAGGATGTAGATGAAGATGAAATGGGAGATACGATACTTCGTGAAGAGTTTGACAGAGCACTGAAAGACCTGAGTCGAAACAAGGCCCCCGGAGTAGACAACATTCCATTGGAACTACTGACGGCCTTGGGAGAGCCAGTCCTGACAAAACTCTACCATCTGGTGAGCAAGATGTGTGAAACAGGCGAAAAACCCTGAGACTTCAAGAAGAATATAATAATTCCAATCCCAAAGAAAGCAGGTGTTGACAGATGTGAAAATTATCGAATCAGTTTAATAAGCCACAGCTGCAAAATACTAACACGAATTCTTTACAGACGAATGGAAAAACTAGTAGAAGCCGACCTCGGGGAAGATCAGTTTGGATTCCGTAGAAATACTGGAACACGTGAGGCAATACTGACCCTACGACTTATCTTAGAAGAAAGATTAAGGAAAGGCAAACCTACGTTTCTAGCATTTGTAGTCTTCGAGAAAGCTTTTGACAATGTTGACTGGAATACTCTCTTTCAAATTCTAAAGGTGGCAGGGGTAAAATACAGGGAGCGAAAGGCTATTTACAATTTGTACAGAAACCAGATGGCAGTTATAAGAGTCGAGGGACATGAAAGGGAAGCAGTGGTTGGGAAGGGAGTAAGACAGGGTTGTAGCCTCTTCCCGATGTTATTCAATCGGTATATTGAGCAAGCAGTAAAGGAAACAAAAGAAAAATTCGGAGTAGGTATTAAAATCCATGGAGAAGAAATAAAAACCTTGAGGTTTGCCGATGACATTGTAATTCTGTCAGAGACAGCAAAGGACTTGGAAGAGCAGTTGAACGGAATGGATAGCGTCTTGAAAGGAGGATATAAGATGAACATCAACAAAAGCAAAACGAGGATAATGGAATGTAGTCGAATTAAGTCGGGTGATGTTGAGGGTATTACATTAGGAATTGAGACACTTAAAGTAGTAAAGGAGTTTTGCTATTTGGGGAGCAAAATAACTGATGATGGTCGAAGTGGATATAAAATGTAGACTGGCAATGGCAAGGAAAGCGTTTCTGAAGAAGAGAAATTTGTTAACATCGAGTATAGATTTAAGTGTCAGGAAGTCTTTTCTGAAAGTATTTCTATGGAGCGTAGCCATGTATGGAAGTGAAACATGGACGATAAATAGTTGGGACAAGAAGAGAATAGAAGCTTTCGAAATGTGGTGCTACAGAAGAATGCTGAAGATTAGATGGGTAGATCACATAACTAATGAGGAAGCATTGAATAGGATTGGAGAGAAGAGAAGTTTGTGGCACAACTTGACCAGAAGAAGGGATCGGTTGGTAGGACATGTTCTGAGGCATCAAGGGATCACCAATTTAGTATTGGAGGGCAGCTTGGGGGAAAAAATCATAGAGGGAGACCAAGAGATGAACACACTAAGCAGATTCAGAAGGATGTAGGTTGCAGTAGGTACTGGGAGATGAAGAAGCTTGCACGGGATAGAGTAGCGTGGACAGCTGCATCAAACCAGTCTCAGGACTGAAGACCACAACAACAACAACAACAACAACCACAACAACATGACTTTAATTCTTTTGAAAAGTGTACCCGTTCAAAGAGTAAATTAGCCTTGGCAGAATAGGGATAAAAATTGCCTTCTGTCTGCCCTTAATGACCTGTGGCAGCAGACGACCGATGTGGATGGCTTTGCTAACAGCGCGACACCACCTGGAGAGCCCCTCCTGGGCTAATGAGATGTCACTCGCCGACTAGACGACTGGGAAACCGTGTCCTGGTCAGGTGAGTCCCGCTTTGAGTTGATAAGATCTGACAGCAGCGTTCGCGTGTGGCTCAGACCCCACAATGCTATGGAGCCAAATTCTCAAACGGGCGCTGTAGAGACTGGTAGTGGTTCCATAATGGTGTGGGCTTTGTTTACTTGTATCGGACTGGTTTCTCTGGTCCAAATGAACCGATTACTGACTGAAAATGGTTATGTTCGGCTACCTGGAGATCATCTGCAGTCATTCATATTCCGAGGTAACGGTGGAATTTTTATGGATGACAGTGGGCTATGCCACACGGCCGCTGTTGTTCGTAGCTGGTTTGAAGAACTTTCTGGAAAAAATCGAGCGAATTATTTGGTTACCCAGATCGCCCGACATGAATCCCATCGGTCATTTATTGGAGATAATCCAGAGGTCAGTTCGTGCACAAAATCCTGTGACAGCAACACTTTCACAGTTACAGGCGGATACAGAGGCAGCATGGTTCAGTATTTTTGCAGGGGACATCCAACGACATGAGCCCATGCTATGTAGAATTGCCCCGCCTTGCTGAGCAAAGGGAGGTCCGACATGATAGGACAGGGCCGGCCAGAAATTCTGCACGCGTGCGGTGCTCTTGCACATGTGCAACTTCCGGGTGACAGCGTGCACGCTGCAGCCGTCAGCGTTCGTGTAGTGCATGTTTCTACGCACAGATGTCGCTCCTCTGTTACACAAAGTGCGTTATCGACACCTCGTATGTATATAACAACCTGGGCTGTGTCTGTAAGATCCCATCCCCGCCCCCTGACACTTCACCGTTGTGTCCCCCCTACCCTCCATCTCTACACCCTACATCTCCTTTCCCAAGGTGGCTTCCATCAGCTCCCCCTCCCGGATGATGCCCTCTCTCCCTTCCTGATCCTCAACCCCCCTCCTTTCCTCCGTCCTTTCCCTGGGCTCCCTCTTCCTCCCAACTTCCATCCTGTGTTTTGTCCCCACCTATCATCTCCTTTCTCTCTCCCTCCCCCCCGAGTCCTTTTGTACTCTCCTCCTCTGCCTTCCCCACTCCCTGGCCCGTCTGCTCAGCACCCCCACCCCTCTTATGGATCCTCCTCTTCTATTGGCTCATTTCCCCCCTCCCCCTTCACTTTTCCTCTCCTTCCCCCCCCCCTTTTTCCCGTCATCTGATCAGTTTCTCCCCACCTGCTCTCGGGTGTGGTATGTCGTATTTGTGCCAACTTTTAGCGCAGTGATTAAGTGAGTGTTCGGTGTTGTGCGTCCTTCCACAGTGTTGCGAACAGAAATCATGCTGTCGCTGGGTGTGCTTTTTATATCTCTTGCGAACAGAACCCAGACTGTCGCCGTGTTTTTTTAATTGTCTGTCTATTGTTTTTCTGCTTCCTGTGTGTCTTATTAGCTTCATCGACCCTGTGTTTTATGTTTTACGCTCCAGAATTTTCTGCCATTTTTACCTTTAAGTCACCGATTTTATCGCCAATTGTTATTATTTTTTATTATCTTCATCTTTTTAAAAAATTCTGTAGGCTGATGAGCGGCGTAATAAGCTGCTGCCAGCCCGCCCCCTTTAGGGGGAATCGAAAACCAATAAAGGAAAAAAAAATCTGTAAGGTCTGTTGCTTCATCGAGCGCAACAGAGAAAGCAACAAAGTATTTAGCCTTATTTATTAGCTGCCTGTGCAGATCGCCGGCCATAGCACTGATACGTCTGGTCACTGTTTGTTTGGATAGACTGATTTCTTGAAACCTGCTAACGTTCGTGGGACACACAAGTTCTGCAGCATCAGTCAGACACCCTTTCACAAACTCCCCTTCGGAAAAGGGTTTCCCAGATTGTGCAATTCTTAATGCGATTTTAAAACTTGCTCGCAGTGAAGATTTAGTGTGGTTGTCATTCCGGAAAATTTAAAACGGTAAATTGTACAGCGTACAGTAAAAGTAGACATAAATGTAACTCAATAAAATAAGAGTTCAAGAAGTATCAGTTACTTCGACGTACAGTAAAATCGAGTTGTGTCCCATCCATTTTCTTAAGGACATTTCATTTTGCTTGCCGTTCTTCACTCTTGAGTTCAGTACACTCGTCTTTGTGATATGTATTGTAGTGTCTTTCAATTGAAAACTTACGCTGGACGCCTGTTATTCGGCGGCATAGCAAACACTGTGAGTTTTCACCAACGGCTACAAAAGAGAATTGCAGTTCCCAGTCATTTTTAAATGACTGAGAACATAGATCTCCCGTCCCGTCCATTTCTCAGTACTTCTCTGTTAAGGGCACTGTCACAGGGGGTAAACGAGACTGGCTATGTTGCGCTCTTGCTTGTACCACATAGACAGGGAAGTGGAGCCGCCGCCGTTCATTTAGGACACACGTCTAACAACAGATGTAGCTGTCGCTGTGCAGTACTTCCTCACGTCTGCACACTGTGCAGCGTTTGGCCGGCCCTCTGATAGGAGGTATTCCTCACTTTTGTCGCCTCAGCGTCAAGCTGCCATTGCCACAGAATGAAGGTCAGCACGCAACAAAAGTGTCTGGTCATTTGCCCAATAACGTAAAATGGCTGACAGGCAGCAAAGCAAGTTTACCGGCCCTTCTATGCCAAGGACGAATTTCTACTTAAAGAGTGCTTGCCTGCTTAGTTCCTGTCGTTCCCTCTGGAGCATAGGGCCGTGACGAAATTCCTCCACCCGGTACGATTTCTAGCAAGTCTCTTCACTTCACTCCAAGTTTTCCCATCCTCTGCAGCCTCTCTCTCGATCGTCCTTTTCCACGTCTGTTTGGGACGACCACGTTTTCTGACTCGTCGAGGGTTCCAATCCGATGCCAGCCTTTCAATAGCTCCATCTGGTTTCCTCAATATGTGCCCAATTCAGTTCCATTTTCTTTCCTTGATTTCTATATTGATTGGTTGCTGATTTGTCTCCCTCCTAATATCTTCATTTGTCATTATATCTGGCCATCTCACATTTAAAATACGCCAGAGACAGCAGATGATAAAAACTTGGAGCTGGTTTTTGATGTGGTTAGTCCAGTGTGCGATTTGCAGGGGGGGATGGGGGGATTTCCCCCCCCCCCCCCCCCTCTGCATCAGACCATCCCCTCCTCTGGCTTTAGTTCATGCATCCCAACCTGGGATGTTTATTTCCCATACACTGGAGTAAAACTTTACATATAATTTAAATTTGTGGAGCCGAACACTGAAAGTTTTTAATACAGTCTTACTATTAATACTATTATTATGCTCGCTTATTAATTTTGAAAAAGTGTTATGTAGTAGGTAAGCATTTCAAAACATTTAGAACTAAATGACAAGACGACGCACGCCACATTTCCGTAGCATGCCACAATGTTGCAAGACGTCGCCCCAGCGTAAACGAGGCTTTAGAGCCAGGTCTGTATTGTATGGTGGACGTGACGTGTTGCGTACGAAACTAAAACCTGCAATCAGGTCCAAACGACGTGGAAAACTGTGAAGACGTGTCATCCTGCAGCAAGATAACGCTCGCCCACATTCTGCCAAACGGACAGCCGACGCAATAAAGGAGTTGAGATTCGAGGTGCTGGAACACCCAGACCTGGCTCCAAGCGATTTTCACATGTTTGGACCCTTAACGGAAGCACTACACGGAAGAAGATTTGAAAGTGATGAAGACGTCATTGCTGCGGTGCAAAATCGGTTACAGATGCAACCGATGAACGTATTTTCTGATGAAATAAAAAAAACTCGTGAAACGTCGGGAAAACTGCACTGAAGTCCAGTGAGGTTACGTAGAAAAATAACGCATGTTTCAGTTTTCTATCATCAGAATAAGTACAGCTTTTCACAAATGTGCCTTTACTTTTTGAATTCCCCTCGTATACCTGTATGTAGATGATTTTGTAAATGAGCTTCACCTATAATGTGCTTTTAAAGATATAACAAGGGATGGCTTTTCTGATAGTGCATACGCGTGAATAGTGAGTTTCGGCATTAACATCTATTTATAAATAACTGTTTAACCATGGGTAACGCCACGGTCAAAGCTAGCAACATACACTCCTGGAAATTGAAATAAGAACACCGTGAATTCATTGTCCCAGGAATGGGAAACTTTATTGACACATTCCTGGGGTCAGATACATCACATGATCACACTGACAGAACCACAGGCACATAGACACAGGCAACAGAGCATGCACAATGTCGGCACTAGTACAGTGTATATCCACCTTTCGCAGCAATGCAGGCTGCTATTCTCCCATGGACACGATCGTAGAGATGCTGGATGTAGTCCTGTGGAACGGCTTGCCATGCCATTTCCACCTGGCGCCTCAGTTGGACCAGCGTTCTTGCTGGACGTGCAGACCGCGTGAGACGACGCTTCATCCAGTCCCAAACATGCTCAATGGGGGACAGATCCGGAGATCTTGCTGGCCAGGGTAGTTGACTTACACCTTCTAGAGAACGTTGGGTGGCACGGGATACATGCGGACGTGCATTGTCCTGTTGGAACAGCAAGTTCCCTTGCCGGTCTAGGAATGGTAGAACGATGGGTTCTCTTCAACACACGGTCCGACACCAAAACAAATAGTGTTGGCGAAGGAAGACACCCTTGTTGTACTCCCGAATTAACTTGGAAAAGCTCTGTTAGTTATCCATTATGTAGTACTTGGCATTCATAGTCTTCATACACTTCCTTGATGATGTTAATAATCTTCGTAGGAATGCCATATTTTGCAAGTGTATCCAACACGAATCTTCGGTTGACAGAGTAAAAAAAATGGTTCAAATGGCTCTGAGCACTATGGGACTCAACATCTTAGGTCATAAGTCCCCTAGAACTTAGAACTACTTAAAACTAACTAACCTAAGGACATCATACACACCCATGCCCGAGGCAGGATTCGAACCTGCGACCGTAGCAGTCCCGCGGTTCCGGACTGCAGCGCCAGAACCGCACGGCCACCGCGGCCGGCGGTTGACAGAGTCGAAAACCTTTTCAAAGTCAATGAAGGTTAGGTAGAGGGTGTGTTGCCACTCCGCACTTTGTTCCAGAACAATTCTGAGAGTGCCGGCCATTGTGGCTGAGCGGTTCTAGGCGCCTCAGGCTGGAATCGCGCGACCGCTACGGTCCCAGGTTCGAATCCTGCCTCGGGCATTGATGTGTGTGATGTACTTAGGTTAGATAGGTTTAAGTAGTTCTAAGTTCTAGGGGACTCATGACCTCAGATGTTAAGTCCCATAGTGCTCAGAGCCTTTTGAACCATTTGAATTCTGAGAGTTTTGATGAGGTGTTTTCTAAAACCCACCTGCTCTCTCCTCAGTTGTGCTTCCACAGAATCCTAAATGCGGTTTTTAAAATGATCCTCGAAAGTACCTTACTCGGTACTGACAGTAGGATAGTACCCCCCCCCCCAATTGTTGCAGTTACAAACATCTCCTTTCTCGGGTATTTTCACGATAATAGCTCGTTTCCAATCTGTTGGCAGTTTCTCCTCTCTCCACTTCTTCTCTTAGAGGATGTACAATAACTCGACTGTGGTGTCCTAGTGGTGGCCAGTAAATAATAATAGTTATAATAGTAATAATAATAATACTAATAAATCTCTTCGTTTTAAGTGTGGTTGCACGAGTCAGACTAATGCTATAATGTGCTCATAATGTCAACAGTAATCACATCTACATATCCTGTAAACTCACTCGTACCACATCATTATTTGGCGTTCGCTGTGTTATTCAGTGGTTTGGTATTTAACTAATTTGTAAATGGAAATGATAATCTTATTTTATTACATTGAGTAATTACTAAATAATTTTTCTCCCGGCTAAAGATTTGATCAAGTTGCTAAAGAACTCCAAGTTAACGTCGTGTTAAGGTGTTGTCTGTAAGTTGTGTAAGTGTCACTAAATCACAGTTCATACAATAGATTCAACACAACTATGGATTATGATGGGAGCAGTTATCTTCAGCAAAATGATGATTAAAACCACCGAATATCAGCCGCGCACAACACTTCTTCCGCTAGTTTCCCCTTCCTGGGACAATGAATTCACGGTGTTCTTATTTCAATTTCCAGGAGTGTATTAGTACTATCAAGATCGAAGGTGAATTTCTTGGGAGCTACCGTACAGGAGCTTCATCTAGGAATCCATTCATAAAGAATGCATGTAGAATCATATTGATGTAGCGGGGTGATGAGAACTTATGGAACGTGATGGCATGCAAAATAGTCTATCGTGGAGCTTATCGTGAAACTGGCTATCCTTTAAGGCGTAGCTGCACATAGTGCGATTATATGTTTTATAAGCAAGGGGAAAAAATATCCACAGGCTGAATTTTTCCAGTGGTTCCAAGTGATAGGAATTCGCAATGTCAGACGCTTTTCAGGAGGAATAGTCTGCTCTAAATCAAATGATTTCTACACTCATGCTCATAAATTCAGGACAATGTTCATACATGGTGAAACAACGCTCTGGCGGGCGGTTTGTGTGTTTAAATCACCTCGGGGTTTGGCCGTGCGGTGCATTTGACCTGCGGTCGTCGCATGGTGGCGCTGGCAGCAGTCCACATACGCAGAGGTGTGTTGGTGCATGTCAGAGTACGGAGCAGCGAGTAAGTGTGCAGACGTTTTCAGACCTTCTAATGGTGACTGTGTGTTGAAAATTGCTCAAAGAAATATTGATGACGTTATGAGGGGTAGAATACTAGGGCGACTGGAGGCTGGTCAAACACAGCAGGTCGTAGCACGGGCCCTCCATGTGCCACAAAGTGTGATCTCAAGATTATGGCAACGATTCCAGCAGACAGGAAACGTGTCCAGGCGCTGCAGTACGGGACGTCCACAGTGTACAACACCACGAGAAGACCGATATCTCACCATCGTGCCCGCAGATGGCCACGGAGTACTGCAGGTAACCTTGCTCGGGACCGTATCGCAGCCACTGGAACAGTTGTTTCCAGACGCACAGTCTACAGACGACTGAACAGACATGGTGCATTCCACTGACCCCTGGTCACAGGAGAGCCCGTAAAGCCTCGTGTCAACAACACAGTACATGGTCATTGGAACAGTGGTCCCAGGTTATGTTCACGGACGAGTCCAGGTATAGTCTGAACAGTGATTTTCGCAGGGTTTAAATCGGGCATGAACCAGAAACCAACCCCTTAATGTCCTTGAAAGGGGCCTGTATGGAGGTCGTGGTTTGATGGTGTGGGATGAGATTATGATTTGTGCACGTACACCACTGCATGTCTTTGACAGAGGAACTGTAACAGGTCAGGTGTATCGGGACGTCATTTCGCACCAGTATGTCCGCCTTTTCAGGGGTGCAGTGGGTCCCACCTTCCTCCTGATGGATGATAACGCTCGGCCCCACCGAGCTGCCATCGTGGAGGAGTACCTTGAAACACAAGATATCAGGCGAATGGAGTGCCTGCCTGTTCTCCAGACCTAAACCCCTTCGAGCACGTCTGGAACGCTCTCGGTCGACGTATCGCTGCACGTCTTCAAACCCCTTAGACATTTCAGGGGCTCCGACAGGCACTGGTGCAAGAATGGGAGGCTATACCCCAGCAGCTGCTCGACCACCTGATCCAGAGTATGCCAACCCGTTGTGCGGCCTGTGTACGTGTGCATGGTGACCATATCCCATATTGATGTCGAAGTACATGCGCAGGAAGCAGTGGCGTTTTGTAGCACATGTGTTTCGGGACGGTTTTCTCAACTTACCATCAATAACCGTGGACTTACAGATCTGTGTCGTGTGTGTTCCCTATGTGCCTATGCTATTAGCGCCAGTTTTGTGTAGTGCCACGTTGTGTGGCACCACATTCTGCGATTATCCTTAATTTATGAGCACGAGTGTATATGCAGACTAGGAATCAAGCGAAAGAAAGTTATTTTGACCAGCTATTGGCAAGAAGCAGTGCTCATATCATAGTTGTAGGTCTCTTCTCCTATTTTGCCTCTCTTGTCTGCTGTGACGTAATTATTCCCTACTGCAAAGTCACGCGGACGAGACAGAATAGAAACAGGCAGAGCACCTCCAAGTTGTCGCAGCACAACGAATGATTTTTGAGTCAATTTACCATCCAGATGAACAATCGGCATAATTGAACACGAATGCTTTTAGGCACTGATGCCAGTTGATCTTGATGCAGCTCTGTTAGTTCTAATTACCAGGGTTCCTTACATATGCATTTCCTCTTCAAATCCCTGTTGGTCTGAACTGAAAAGAAATTTCTTGCTAAACGATGGGGTAAGTTTGTTTACGTTATCTACAAATTTTCGGGCCGATTCCGCAGTTCGCATTGCGTCATCAGTTTAAAACACTTTGAAATTTCGGTGTCTTACGTCTCCTAATTGTGTAGTACTGTTTGAAGTTACAGAACCATCCACTGCTTCTCTTGAAATCACTGTAATCCGTGTCGCGCGCAGTTTGATGTGCGTAACTCAATAGGTCGCTATTAGCATATCCTGTAAATTGTATCGAGTATCCTTGAAACGCGCAAACACCAGTCTTTGTAACAAGTGCGTCTTGTTCTCCCTTGAATATACATAGTTTTTCTTGTGCGCTACACGCTCATACTGCTGCAGACTTATTCGAAATTTATTCATAATTATTTTCTTACTAAGCTGCGGAAGATCTTGTACCTACGTAATTATGCTTAGTACCCGCTCCTTGGACAACGATTGTTCTTACCACGTTTCACTGGAGCTGTAGCTCCCTCTCCGACAAAGATGATGAACTACATGGCTAGACACCTGTTTCAGTACCACAGTCGCTTGTTTAGCACGTATCATCATTTAACTCCTCATGTACATTCTCCCCATAGTCTAGCCCACATTCCCCTGACTCATGTTGCAGGAACACTAATATTTTGAAACTTCCTGGCAGATTAAAACTGTGTGACCGTGCGAGGCTCGAACTCGGGACCTTTGCCTTTCGCGGGCAAGTGCTCTACCAACTGAGCTACCCAAGCACGACTCACGCCCCGTCCTAGCAGCATTAATTCCGCCAGTACCTCGTCTCCTACCTTCCAAACTTCATAGAAGCTCTCCTGCGAACCTTCCAGAACTAGCACTCCTGGAAGAAAGGATTCTTAACACTGATATTTTATCTGCCACTTCTTTCTCACTCTGCGAAATTCCTTGTGTTCCTTTCTTACGAAATGCCAACTTCGATGGCTGTTGTAGATGTAATATAGTGTTTGCTTTGTTTATCGCTACCATTGCACTGCTTTGTGTCAACACCATTAGCACTGTAGCACTGTTGTGATCTATTCGTCGACGAAGCAGTTCAACTATGCTCCGTAGCCTCATGCCGTGCTCACCATTGGATAACTCCAGTCCCGCCATCTGTTGCCCTTAGCAGCCGATATTGTGGTTGCGTGGAAGATTATACGAGTGTTGTCCAGAAAGTAAGTTCCGATCAGTCGCTAAATGGAAACCACAGTGAAAATCAGAAACATTTTATTTGCAAGAGTTAGCTACACTTTCCAGATACTTCTCTACATAGTCGCCGCTGTGACTTAGACATTTATTGGAGCGTTATGCCAAATTTCCAACGCCGTCGCCCTAGAAGGCAGCCAACAGTGCTTGCCGATAATTCTCTACGCTGGTGTACAGCGCATGGCCTGCAATCGGGTGATGTCTTCATATCCAGCGTTTCATGTGAGCAGAGATGATACACAGGACGAGCCAATTAGGGCTGTGTTGTGGGTGATCGAACACTTCCCGTCGGAAAGGTTCAAATGGTTCAAATGGCTCTGAGCACTATGGGACTTAACATCTGAGGTCTTCAGTCCCCTAGAACTTAGAACTACTTAAACCTAACTAAGCTAAGGACGTCACACACATCTGTGCCCGAGGCAGGATTCGAACCTGCGGCCGTAGCGGTCGCGCGGTTCCAGACTGACGCACCTAGAACCGCTCGGCCACAACGGCCGGCCGACGGAAAGGCTGCAGGAGCATCTTCACTGCCCCTGCAGAGTGCGGCTGAGAATTGCTACGAAGAAGGAAGTGCGTGGCAGTTGTGTTAGGCGGGCTGCATTCATTAAGGCGAAGTCTCTGAGCGAACCCTCCTACTTGGCGGGAGACGTCGTTGTACTGAGCACCTTTACTCGCTCACAGTGCGCTCACAACTGAAAAGAGCGTCTTGATGCGATCGACCAACTCATCTGTGCAAAGCTTCATCGGGTTTTCATTGTGGTGTCCATTTCGCGACGGATCGGAACTTACTTTCTGCACAGCCCTTTTATGTGGAGTGTCGAATGCCCAAAATGGCGTTTCCCTTTTGCTAACTCGCACACAAGGGCTTGCTTGTGAAAGGTCCCTGACCCCTCTGCACGTAGACACGACTTATTGTTCCTGAGGCGTTGCCTGTGTTGTGGGCAGCGACATACCCGCAGCGTCTGCGGTCCACAAATTAACTTCGGCCCGCGGCCGCCTTACCGGCAGCCGCCGGTGCGCCTATCCCCACGGCCACCCCACACAGCGCCCGCGGGAAATGAAATTCTTGGGGTGGCATTCCTGGGTGTCAGCCGCCGGCCGGAGCGGCATCTGTTGATCCTTCCGCGAAATAGGCTCGGGCCGGAGCGGCGTGTGGCACGAGATAGCGCGCGCAGAAGCGGGTAATAAATATAAGGGGGCGCAGAGGTCGGGAGAGGGGAAGACAACGGCGTCGCCTCTATGCTCCGCTGTGTCAGTGCCAGGAAAAACATACACTGCTGACTCAAAACTACGCTGACGGAAACACACTACTGGCCATTAAAACTGCTACACCAAGAAGAAATGCAGATTATAAACGGGTATAGACTGACATGTGATTACATTTTCACGCAGTTTGGGTGCATAGACCCTGAGAAATCAGTACCCAGAACAGCCACCTCGGCCGTAATAATGGCCTTGATACGCCTGGGCATTGAGTCAAACAGAGCTTGGATGGCGTGTACAGGTACAGCTGCCCATGCAGCTTCAACACGATACCACAGTTCATCAAGAGTAGTGACTGGCGTATTGTGACGAGCCAGTTGCTCGGCCACCATTGACCAGACGTTTGCAATTGGTCGGAGATCTGGAGAATGTGCTGGCCATGGCAGCAGTCGAACATTTTCTGTATCCAGAAAGGCCCGTACAGGACCTGCAACATGCGGTCGTGCATTATCCTGCTGAAATGCAGGGTTTCGTAGTGATAGAATGAAGAGTAGACTCACGCGTCGTAACACATCTGAAATGTAACGTCAACTGTTCAAAGTGCCGTCAATGCGAACAAGAGGTGACCGAGACGTGTAACCAATGGCACCCCATACCATCACGCCGGGTGATACGCCAGTATGGCGATGACGAATACACGCTTCCAATGTGCGTTCACAGAGATGTCGCCAAACACGGATACGACCATCATGGTTCTGTAAACAGAACCTGGATTCATCCGAAAAAATGACGTTTTGCCATTCGTGCACCCAGGTTCGTCGTTGAGTACACCATCGCCGGCTCTGCTGTCTGTGATGCAGCGTCAAGGGTAACCATAGCCATGGTCTCCGAGCTGATAGTCCATGCTGCTACAAACGTCGTCGAAGTATTCGTGCAGATGGTCGTTGTCTTGCAAACGTCCCCATGTGTTGACTCAGGGATCGAGACATGGCTGCACGATCTGTTACAGCCATGCGGATAAGATGCCTGTCATCTCGACTGCTGGTGATACGAAGCCGTTGGGATCCTGCACGGCGCTCCGTATTACCCTCCTGAAACCAACGATTCCATATTCTGCTAACAGTCATTCGAGCTCGACCAACGCGAGCAGCAATGTCGCGATACGATAAACCGCAATCGCGATAGGCTACGATCCGACCTTTATCAAAGTCGGAAACGTGATGGTACGCATTTCTCCTCCTTACACGAGGCATCACAACAACGTTTCACCAGGCAACGCCGGTCACCTGCTGTTTGTGTATGAGAAATCGGTTGGAAACTTTCCTCATATCAGCACATTGTAGGTGTCGCCACCGGCGCCAGCGTTGTGTGAACGCTCTGAAAAGATAATCATTTGCGTATCACAGCATCTTCTTCCTGTCGGTTAAATTTCGCGTCTGTAGCACGTCATCTTCGTGGTGTAACAATTTTAATGGCCAGTAGTGTAGCAATCTGACGCCATGACGCAGCAGCCTGATATGGACTAAGCTTTGTGGCAGTATTCATGATTAAATTATCATTCCATTCTGAATTGACTTCCGTCATCTATGTCAATAAGACATCTGGCCCCCTCCCTCCCCCATGGGCAACGACATGCATGCAAACAACATCCAAATGACGTCTTGAGAAACACCTTGGCATTCCTGAAACATATCAGTTAATGAAGGCTGAAGGCAGGTGTGAAACTACACTGTCCAGTCACATTGAAGTGACCACCTGTCATGAGCCTAAATAATCAGATTTCGCAGCGCTGTGAGACGTGTCAGGATTCCTTCCAAGCTAATTATGTAAGCATAGACCGGATATGGCTCATATTCAAAGACACAGTATCGACAGCAATAGATAGATTCATGCCGCATAAGTTAATAAGAGACGGGACTGATCCGCCATGGTACACAAACACGTCAGAACACTGTTGGAGAGGCAACGAAAAAAGCACGCCAAATTCAGATGAACGTAAAATCCCCAAGACTGGCTAAGTTGCACTGAAGCTCGAAATTTAGTGCGGACGTCAATGCGGGATGCTTTTAATAGTTTCCACAATGAAACATTGTCTCAAAATATTGTAGAAAACCCAGAGAGATTCTGGTCGTATGGTAAGTACACCAGTGGCAAAAACAGTCAATACCGTCACTGCGCGATAGCGATGCAAATGTTACCGATGATGTTGCCACTAAAGCGTAGTTACTGAATACAGTTTTCCGTAATTCCTTCACGAAAGAAGACGAAGTAAATATTCCAGAATTCGAAACCAGAACAGCTGGCATGAGTGACATAAAAGAAGATATCTTAGTTGTTACGAACAACTCAAATTACTTAAGAAACGCAAGTCTTCCGGTGCAGATGGTGTAACAATCAGGTTCCATTCAGAGTATGCAGACACAATAGCGCCTTTCTTAGCAGTCATATACAACCGCTCACTTGACGAAAGGTATGTTGCTAAAGACTGGAAAGTATCACAGGTCACACCAATATTCAAGAAAGGAAATAGGAGTAATCCATTGAATTACAGATCCATATCACTGACCTCAATTTGCAGTTGGATTTTGGAGCATATACTGTACTCGAACATTATGAATCACCTCGAAGAAAATGACTTATTGATACATAGCCACCACGGATTCAAAAAATATCGTAAAAATCGTTCTTGTGCAACACAGCTACCTCTTTATTCCCATGAAGCAATGAGTGCTGTCGACAAGGGATCCCAGATCGATTCCAAATTCCTAGATTTCCACAGGGCTTTTGATACTATTCCTCACAATCACTACTAATCAAATTGCGTGCATATGGAGTATCGTCTCAGTTGTGTGACTGTATTTGTGATTTCCTCTCACAGAGGTCACAGTTAATAGTGATAGACGGTAAATCATCGAGTAGAACAAAAGTGAAATCTGGCGTTCCGCAAGGTAGCGTCATAGGTCCTCTGCTGTTCCTGATTTACATAAATGATGTAGGTGATAATATGAACAGCCCCCTTAGATTGTTTGCAGATGACGCTGTAATTTACCGTCTAGTAAAATCATCAGACGATCAATTCCAATTACAAAATGATCTAGAGAGAATTTCTGTATGGTGCGAAAAGTGTCTATTGGCACAAAACAAAGAAAGGTGCGAGGTCATCCACATGGGTGCTAAAAGAAATCCGATAAATTTTGGGTATACGATAAATTGCACAAATCTAAGGGTTGTCAATTCGACTAAATACTTAGGAATTAGAATTACGAGCAACTTAAATTGGAAAGACCACATAGAGAATATTGTGGCGAAGACGAAACAAAGACTGTGCTTTGTTGGCAGAACACTTGGAAAATGCGACAAACCCACTAAGGTGACGGCCTACATTACACTTGTCCGTCCTCTGCTGGAATATTGCTGCGCGGTATGGGATCCTTACCAGGTAGGATTGACGAAGGACGTCGAAAAAGTGCAAAGAAGGGCAGCTCGTTTCGTGTTATCACGCAATAGGGGTGAGAGTGTCACTGATATGATACGCGATTTGGGGTGGCAGTCTCTGAAACAAAGGTGGTTTTCTTTTCGGCGAGATCTATTTACGAAATTTCAATCACCAACTTTCTCTTCCGAATGGGAAAATATTTTGTTGGCGCCCACCTAAGTAGGGAGAAATGATCATCATAATGAAGTAAGAGAAATCAGAGCTCGAACGGAAAGATTTAGGTGTTCTTTTTCCCCACGCGCTATTCGAGAGTGGAATGGTAGAGAAGTAGTATGAAAATGGTTCGATGAACCCTCTGCCAGGCACTTAAGTGTGAATTGCAGAGTAACCATGTGGATGTAGATCTAAGTCAATAAGAGTTCTGCCCCCCCCCCCCCCCCCCGCCCCATGGACAACGACATGCAAGCAAACAATCTCCAAATGACAGTTTGAGAAACATCCTTGGCATTCCTGAAACATACGTTGTATCAGTTAATGAAGGCTGAAGGCAGGTGTGAAACTACGAAGGCTATTCAGAAAGTAGGGAACGTTTTGGCATACATTTTATTATATACATCTGAAACAGCGACTGACCTACTACTTTTCCACATAGTCACCAAACATATTGAGGCAGGTATCATAGCGGTGGACAAGATTTGAAATACCTTCGTCGTAAAATTCTGCCGCCTGAGACTTAAGCCAGTGATTCACGCCCGCCTGGAGTTCCGCGTCGACATCCGAGCGCTGTCCGCCCCCGGTAGCTGAGTGGTCAGCGCGACAGAATGTCAATCCTCCGGCCCGGGTTCGATTCCCGGCTGGGTCGGAGATTTTCTCCACTCCAACTCGCGTATCATATCACTGACACTCTCACCCCTATTGCGTGATACTACGAAACGAGCTGCCCTTCTTTGCACTTTTTCGACGTCCTTCGTCAATCCTACCTGGTAAGGATCCCATACCGCGCAACAATATTCCAGCAGAGGACGGACAAGTGTAATGTAGGCCGTCACCTTAGTGGGTTTGTCGCATTTTCCAAGTGTTCTGCCAACAAAGCGCAGTCTTTGTTTCGCCTTCCACACAATATTATCTATGTGGTCTTTCCAATTTAAGTTGCTCGTAATTGTAATTCCTTAGATTTGTGCAATTTATCGTATACCCAAAATTTATCGGATTTCTTTGAGTACCCATGTTGATGACCTCGCACCTTTCTTTGTTTTGTGCCAATTGCCACTTTTCGCACCATACAGAAATTCTCTCTAGATCATTTTGTAATTGGAATTGATCGTCTGATGATTTTACTAGACGGTAAATTACAGCGTCATTTCATTCCCATCGACACGCAAGTCGCCGAAGTGGCGTCAAATCGAAAGACCTGCACCCCGCGAACGGTCTACCCGACGGGAGGCCCTAGTTGTGGTGTCACTGCCAGACACCACACTTGCTAGGTGGTAGCCTTTAAATCGGCCGCGGTCCGTTAGTATACGTCGGACCCGCGTGTCGCCACTATCAGTGATTGCAGACCGAGCGCCGCCACACGGCAGGTCTAGAGAGACTACCTAGCACTCGTCCCAGTTGTACAGCCGACTTTGCTAGCGATGGTTCACTGACAAATTACGCTCTCATTTGCCGAGACGATAGTTAGCATAGCCTTCAGCTACGTCATTTGCTACGACCTAGCAAGGCGCCATTATCATTTGCTATTTATCTTGTGATGCATGTACCGTCAGACCGATGTTCACCAATTATGGATTAAAGTTAAGTATTCCAGAAGCTACGTACCTTTTTTTGCTAGTATAATTACTTTACCTGTTCCAGACCTCACGCCAGCCTGCGTGAACTAAAACGCTTCCTCTCCTAGTGGCTTGGCTGTCTTGCCAAGTCACAACACTAGTCACACGACATTTATTTATCAAAGCGCTGCGTTGCAAGCCAGTTCTTCATATCGGGAAACAAGTGGAAGTCGCTTGGTGAAAGATCGGGGCTGTAGGGCGAATAAGGGAAAATTTCCCATTTTCTTTAGTGCAGTTTGCGGTGTGAGGTCTGACATTTTCGTGCAAAAAAAACAAAATTTTGGACGTCAGCTTTCCTCGGCATTTGTATTGAACTGCTTTTCTAAGGTTTGACAGTACCAGGCAGAATTTATGGTTGCTCCACGTTCGAGAAAATCGATAAGAAGCACACCTTGCCTATCCCAAAACACTGTCGCCATCAACTTCCTTGCTGACAACGTTTGCAAACATTTTCTTGGGGTTTGGGGGAACCTATGTGCCCCCACTCCATAGACTGTAATTTTGTCTTGCAATTGATGTGTTTCACTCAAGTCTCGTTACCGGTTACGATTCGATCCAGTAATGAAGCACCATGTTTGTGGTAGGCCTCCAGGAATGTGAACGTTGCCCCCATTCACTTTGGTGCTCTGTAAGCATTTTGGGCACCCTTCGTGCTCACAATTTGTGGTAGCCTAGCTTTTGAATGACAATTTCAAACAACAGTGAAACATGTGGGAAAGAAAGCGAAAGGTCCGTTACTGTGAAGCGACGGTTTTCACGAATCATTTCATCAACTTGAGCGACAAGATCGTTAGTCACAATGCTCGGGCGTCCACTCTTCTCTTCGTCATGACCGTTAGTTCGGCCATTTTTAAACCAAATGCACCATTTCCGGATGGAACATTCACTCATTACGTTGTTACCCTGCACTTCGCACAGTTCACGATAAATTTCTATAGGTTTTACGTTTTTTGCCAAGAAAATCCTTATCACAGAGCGCACCTCGCAACTGGTGGGATTTTCGATTGCAGCGCACATTTCAGATTCGAATATCGAAAAAAACCAGACGCGCAGAGACGTTCCCGCTGTCACGGAGGGATGCCGACTGAGCTGCCGAGCACGCAAATACCTAGCGGCGTCAGACAGAAACGTTGCCTACTTTCTTAATAGCCCTCGTACGCTGTCCAGTCACATTAATGCGACCACCTGTCAGGAACCTGAATAATTAGCTTCGATGTGGTCCCTCACATAGGGGCCGGCCGGTGTGGCCGTGCGTTTCTAGGCGCTTCAGTCTGGAACCGCGTGACCGCTACCGTCGCAGATTCGAATCCTGCCTCGGGTATGGATGTGTGTGATGTCCTTAGGTTGGTTAGGTTTAAGTAGTTCTAAGTTCTAGGGGACTGATGACCAAAGAAGTTAAGTCCCATAGTGCTCAGAGCCAGGACCCTCACATAGGGCCGGCCGCTGTGGTTCAAATGGTTCAAATGGCTCTGAGCACTATGGGACTCAACTGCCGTGGTCAGAAGTCCCCAAGAACGCAGATAGCTTTCTCATGTCCAAATGTTTTCGGAAAATATTATGTATCCGTTCATTCGAGATGCCCACAGCACTAGCAATCTCACGTACCTTAACTCTTCTGTCATCCACCACCATATCATGGATTTTATCAATGATTTCTGGAGTCGTAACCTCCACAGAGCGTCCAGAACGTTCAGCATCACTTGTGCCCATATGACCACACCGAAAATTTTGAAACCACTTATAAACTGTTCTAATCGAACGTGCAGAGTCACCGTAATGTTTATCAAGCTTCCCTTTAGCCGCCTGGGGCGTTTTGCCTTTCGTAAAGTAATGTTTAATCACCACACGAAATTATTTTTCGTTCATTTTTTGACAATCGATCGACTTCATTCATTCACACGAATGCCAAACACAAAGAAATTGACCAATATGGCTGAAACTCGGTGTGCGTTGTTTCCAAAGATGCTACTAACTAAACATGACCTCGATAAGCGCCTGTGGTGCGATCTCTCGGTCACTGCATGGACTTTACAAACGCCCCTCGTATATTTGGAACGTCGCGACAGATCAACACTTTACTGGCTTAGTGGTTTTTGAAATACTTCCACACTTTGCACTAAAGCCTATCAATCATTATGCACTTTTGGATGTCAGACAAATCGCTCCATTTACACATCATGACAACGTCTGAACTGTTTTCCGCGTCCCCCGACCCACTTTATATAGCCTCCACTGCTAGTTTTGGCACTTGCCGCCTGTGAGTGGTTATTGCACATTGATGTCGGACATGGGCGCAGTCAAATTAATGTTGAAGGACCATGTATTCTACATGGTCTGCATCATTTAGGGGACAGGGGGACAGGTGAAATACCCTTAGACTTCAAGAAAGCCGGTAACTGTGGCCGAACGGTTCTAGGCGCTTCAGTCCGGAACCGCGCTGCTGCGGTCGCAGGTTCGAATCCTGCCTCGGGCATGGATGTGTGTGATGTCCTTAGGGTAGTTAGGTTTAAGTAGTTCAAAGTCTAGGGCACTGATGATCTCAGATGTTAAGTCCTACAGTGCTTACAGCCATTTGAACCATTTGAACTTCAAGAAAAATGTACTAATTCCAATTCAAAACAAAGTAGGTGGGGGAGACAAGTGAATATTAGCGAACTATCAGTGTAAAATAGATGTAAATGTCGTGTGGCTAGGACCTCCCGTCAGACCGTTCGCCAGGTGCAAGTATTTCGATTGGACGCCATCTCGACGACTTTCGCGTCGATGGGGATGAAATGATGATCTTTAGGACAACGCAACACCCATTCCCTGGGTGGAGAAAATCTCCGAGCCTGCCGGGAATCGAACCCGGGCCCCTAGGATTGACATTCTGTCGCACTGACCACTCAGCTACTGGGGGGCGGACACTATCAGTTTAATAAGTCATGATTGCAATATACTGTAGTTCAATTCTTTTATCTTGGCGGCTCGCGCATGCCCGCCCAGACGCGGGAGATTGCTGCGTTGCCAGTTGCACGCGCCAAGAGAAGCAGCGCCGTAGTATAGTATAGTTCGCAAACTTACGTTTAGGGGGGAGCCCGCAGTTTATGAAGAAAAGCCACCACGGCCGCATTAACCCTTTCGCTGCTTCAGAGACGTGCTCCCCGCATTTTGTCATCACTGGACTGCTCGCCAGTGCAGACACACGGTGTTCCGACTGCTTTGACACACTTATCATTCGATTTCACAAAAACTATTTGGCCCAAAAATTTGATTTTTACACATCTTCTTGACTGATACCTTCCCCCCCCCCCCCCCCCCCCCCCCCCATAAATGACTTAATTTTGTTTCGTGTAGTAAACCATCGCACGAAATTTTGAAGAGTTTGCAGAGGTAATTGTCCACAGCGTATACTTTCCGTATGGGCACTAGAAATTTCAAAAAAATACATTCAAACGAGTAAAATTCATGAAGTAAGACACAAAGAAAATATTAGGCACCGAACAAGATTTCAGCTCTAAACCTTTTGCGTAGCAGCTAAACACAGTAACCATTACGCTAACGCAGCTTGTCATTCAACAGACATCCTGGAGTGCTTTAAAGAATCACGCAAAATACCAACAAACACTGTTGGTATGACTATGAATTACGTTTCGTCGAAGTACAATAGGAAATAAACAATTACTGCTGTTGTTTATTGCGAAAAAGCGGTTAGTGAGAATGAATTTCCTTGCTATCGCCTGAATTAGGAGGCTTATTTGGTTGTTTGGTTTAATTAATTAATAGAATATGAAGCAGTTGATATAAAGAATGCTATTTCCAAACTTTCTTTTATAGAAAGTGTGCTATCAAGACATTGCATTTGTTCAGTTACTTTATTTATGATGGAACGTTTCTACAACTGAAGACACTCGTCCATGCTCTGCAGTGCAGCCGGCCGGCGTGGCCGTGCGGTTCTAGGCGCTTCAGTTTGGAACCGCGTGACCGCTACGGTCGCAGGTTCGAATCCTGCCTCGGGCATGGATGTATGTGATGTCCTTAGGTTAGTTAGGTTTAAGTAGTTCTAAGTTCTAGGGGACTGATGGCCACAGATGTTAAGTCCCATAGTGATCAGAGCCATTTTTTTCTGCAGTGCAGTCGAGCTCTGGCAATGTCGTTCTCTGTTCATTGGCTAACTGTTTTGTGACGTCAGATGTGCAGAACGAACCTAAACTCGGCCGCCGTCGTAAATGATGTGCACTTTAGTACGAATTATGTAAGGAATAATGGAAAAACTGGTAGAAGACGATCTCGGGGAACATTAATTTGGATTCCAGAGAAAGAGACATACCCATTAGGCAATATTGACCCTATGACTGATCTTAGAAGATAGGTTAAGAAAAGACAAACCTGCATTTATAGCAGTTGTAGACTTAGAGAAAGCTTTTGACAATATTGACTGGAAAACACTCTTTAAAATTCTGAAGGTAGCAGGGGTGAAATATATGGAGCAAAGGCTATTTACAACCTGTACAGAAACCCTGTAAGAGTGGAGGGGCGTGAAAAGTTAGCTGTGGTTGAGAACGGAGTGAGACAGGGCTCTAGCAAGAAAAGCGGTTTTGAAAAAGACAAAATCTGTTAACATCGACAACTGTTTACAGTGTTAGGGAGTCTTTTTCTGGAAGCATTTGTCTGGAGTGTAGCCATGTAAACAGTTTAGACAAGAAGAGATTAGAAGCTTTTGAAATGAAGTGCTATGTAAAAATTCTATGGATAGATCACGTAACTAATGAGGAGATACTGAATAGAATTGAGGAGAAAATAAATTTGTGGCACAACCTGAACTAGAAGGAGGATCCATTTAGAGACATCAAGGGACCACCAGTTTAGCACTAGAGGGAAGAGTGTGTGTGTGTGTGTGTGTGTGTGTGTGTGTGTGTGAGGGCGGGGGGGGCGGGGGGGGGGGGGGCGGGGGGGGGGGGGTTACAAATCGGAGATCACGAGGTAAAGAATAAGCAGATTCGGAAGGATGTAAGTTGCAGTAGTTATTTGGAGATGAAGAGGCTTGCATAGGATAGAGCAGCACGGAGAGCTGCATCAAACCAAATCTGGGACTGGAGACATGTACAAAACAACAACTCACTTTAGAAAGATTCCCTTTGTGAAGCCAGAAGACACAACCTCTGTATCTCATAGTAACATCGTTGGCCTCGTCTTCAGTATAAATGAATACTGTCTGCATCATCACGACACTTCTCTGCGTACGCCTTTTTTTTTTTTTTGATCAGCCCTTCGACTGCATTACGTAATCTGCCACGAATTCCTCTCGTTGCCTACCTTTCTATCTCAGAGTAGCACTAGCACTTTACGATGTCAATTATTTGTTTGATGCGTTCCCAATGTCTGTCTTCCTCTACAGCTTTTACGTTCCACGGCTTTTAAACGTGATGATTAACTTTTAAGAAAGCCTTGCGATAAAGACTGATTAGTATTTCAGCTATCTATCAGGTCGCTGCTATTTTCCAGCAGTGTTTTCAGAACTTATTAAGTTACAATGGGGACTCGAAGTCAGTGGCGGCGTCCGCAGCTCGTGGTCGTGCGGTAGCGTTCTCGCTTCCCGCGCCCGGATTCCCGGGTTCGATTGCCGGCGGGGTCAGGGATTTTCTCTGCCTCGTGATGACTGGGTGTTGTGTGATGTCCTTAGGTTAGTTAAGTTTAAGGGGCTCCGGAACGCCCTATACTTGCAATGTTAAAATAACGCTTATAAATTACATCTTTCCTCACAAAGTATTTGAGGTAGGAAGTTGAACTTCTTACAGATTATTTATTGGAATATGGGCTACAACTTAACACAGGTATTTTACAAAATTTTAGTTCAGTTATTAAAGATGATTTTTTTCAATTGTAATGAAAATTCACAACATTTTTTTGCAATTTTTTATTTATATATTCAAAAATATACAGTTTTTTGGAAAAAGGATGTGTTAAATTATGCAGAAGGTACTGTGTAACATTTACTGAAAGTTTGAAACAAATATGTTTGGAAGATCCTTAGAAAACATGTAATTAGTATGAGAAAATAAAAGTTTTGGGAATCGAGCGACAAAGATTGGATTAACTTTTTAGTGCATTCCAGGTCCATAGGATGGATTATCTTCATCCTCTGCAAACTCCTCCTCCAGCTTCCTCTTGTTCCTCCTCCTGTTTACTCTTGCTTGTATTTCTAGACTCTTTACAGCCCTGTCTGCAGCCCGAAGGCGTTCCTTGTCTAAAGCAAGCATCGCTCGTACCATGTTAGAATGTGATTATTTACAGTAATAACACATACCTTTGGCTTTCCAACATTTCTCCTTTTCTTAAAAGCCTTCAGAGGATTTCTAATAACTTTACTTTTACTCATTATTATACTTCAACAAAACAGAGACTCAAGAAACAGAATTAATTACGAATATTTTCGAGATAACGACAGAGTAAATAAACATGAAACAATCGACAATCACACCAGCGATATATATTGAACCATCACAGGTTAGCCACGACACATACTTTATCTCACATCACTAAAATGTACCTGATGAACACGGACGTTAATAATAACACCATTTGACAGCAGTTTAACAGCGCCACAGTGGGTCACGCCCATGTAGAACACATTTCAAAAAAAATTTAAAAATAGTTGTAGTCTTCGGAATTGAATAAATTATATATCTACTAAAAGGTAATAGTCTGCAGATTCAGAAAACGCAAAAAAGTAAAAATTGAACTTTTCATGATTTTGAGCCTTTCCGGAGCCCCTTAAGTACACTCCTGGAAATGGAAAAAAGAACACATTGACACCGGTGTGTCAGACCCACCATACTTGCTCCGGACACTGCGAGAGGGCTGTACAAGCAATGATCACACGCACGGCACAGCGGACACACCAGGAACCGCGGTGTTGGCCGTCGAATGGCGCTAGCTGCGCAGCATTTGTGCACCGCCGCCGTCAGTGTCAGCCAGTTTGCCGTGGCATACGGAGCTCCATCGCAGTCTTTAACACTGGTAGCATGCCGCGACAGCGTGGACGTGAACCGTATGTGCAGTTGACGGACTTTGAGCGAGGGCGTATAGTGGGCATGCGGGAGGCCGGGTGGACGTACCGCCGAATTGCTCAACACGTGGGGCGTGAGGTCTCCACAGTACATCGATGTTGTCGCCAGTGGTCGGCGGAAGGTGCACGTGCCCGTCGACCTGGGACCGGACCGCAGCGACGCACGGATGCACGCCAAGACCGTAGGATCCTACGCAGTGCCGTAGGGGACCGCACCGCCACTTCCCAGCAAATTGGGGACACTGTTGCTCCTGGGGTATCGGCGAGGACCATTCGCAACCGTCTCCATGAAGCTGGGCTACGGTCCCGCACACCGTTAGGCCGTCTTCCGCTCACGTCCCAACATCGTGCAGCCCGCCTCCAGTGGTGTCGCGACAGGCGTGAATGGAGGGACGAATGGAGACGTGTCGTCTTCAGCGATGAGAGTCGCTTCTGCCTTGGTGCCAATGATGGTCGTATGCGTGTTTGGCGCCGTGCAGGTGAGCGCCACAATCAGGACTGCATACAACCGAGGCACACAGGGCCAACACCCGGCATCATGGTGTGGGGAGCGATCTCCTACACTGGCCGTACACCACTGGTGATCGCCGAGGGGACACTGAATAGTGCACGGTACATCCAAACCGTCATCGAACCCATCGTTCTACCATTCCTAGACCGGCAAGGGAACTTGCTGTTCCAACAGGACAATGCACGTCCGCATGTATCCCGTGCCACCCAACGTGCTCTAGAAGGTGTACGTCAACTACCCTGGCCAGCAAGATCTCCGGATCTGTCCCCCATTGAGCATGTTTGGATGAAGCGTCATCTCACGCGGTCTGCACGTCCAGCACGAACGCTGGTCCAACTGAGGCGCCAGGTGGAAATGGCACGGCAAGCCGTTCCACAGGACTACATCCAGCATCTCTACGATCGTCTCCATGGGAGAATAGCAGCCTGCATTGCTGCGAAAGGTGGATATACACTGTACTAGTGCCGACATTGTGCATGCTCTGTTGCCTGTGTCTATGTGCCTGTGGTTCTGTCAGTGTGATCATGTGATGTATCTGACCCCAGGAATGTGTCAATAAAGTTTCCCCTTCCTGGGACAATGAATTCACGGTGTTCTTATTTCAATTTCCAGGAGTGTAGTTCTAAGTTCTAGGGGACTGATGACCATAGATGTCAAGTCCCATAGTGCTCAGAGCCATTTGAACCAAGTCAGTGGCGGCCAGTCTGGACGGTGTCGAAGACCCAGTGATTCCTCGATGAGGATGCCGCCTATCCCCCCCCCCCTCACCCCGACGGTCACCACCTCTCGAGCTGACGGGCAGCGGGCGAGTCGCAGTGACGCAGCACGCCCCGGGGCGTCGTCGAGGGGGCGCGACGCCTGCCGTAATGGCGTCGCTGTCAGGGGCGGCGGGAGGGCGCCGTAAATAAGGGGGAGGCTGTATAAGGCGCCCCCGCCGCCCACCTGCCCCGTATAAGGCGCGGCCGGCCAACCGCAGGCCGGAGTCGATCGCGTGTGGGGGGCCGGGCCGGGCCAGGGCTCGTGACTTATGTATGGATCAGCGGGCGTCGCAGCTCGTAATCACCTGCCAGCCATTTGTTCTCGTCTGGGGGATGCGCCGGCCGTAAACTTTACTGCTCAATCGTGCACCTTCGTCGAGGCTCGTTTCTCTTCATGATGTGGAGAATGAAGCGTGAATAGAAATTAACAATTGCTGGGAGTGACTGACGAATGGATGCGAAAAACAAAATTTCGAGTAAGTGAAGATACATATTATAAAAATGTATGTAAGTACATTCCACATCTCCTCCAAAAGCCGGCCGCGGTGGTCTAGCGGTTCTAGGCGCTCAGTCCGGAACCGCACGACTGCTACGGTCGCAGGTTCGAATCCTGCCTCGGGCATGGATGTCTGTGATGTCCTTAGGTTAGTTAGGTTTAAGTAGTTCTAAGTTCTAGGGGACTAATGACCACAGATGTTAAGTCCCATAGTGCTCAGAGCCATTTGAACGATTTTTGAATCCTCCAAAAGCACGGGATCGATTTCAAGCAAACTTGGTGTACATATTGTAAGGTGGCTATAATTTCGCACCTTACAAGCCACTCATCCACATACTTCGCCCTGATCTACAAACACAATTAGGTACCATGTGATACATGGGTAGTCCTCTTAGTCCAGTGGTGGCCAACTTGTTCATGGAACGCCCGCACCTCGTGGTCGTGCGGTAGCGTTCTCGCTTCCCACGCCCGGGTTCCCGGGTTCGATTCCCGGCGGGGTCAGGGATTTTCTCTGCCTCGTGATGGCTGGGTGTTGTGTGCTGTCCTTAGGTTAGTTAGGTTTAAGTAGTTCTAGGGGACTGATGACCATAGACGTTAAGTCCCATAGTGCTCAAAGCCATTTGAACCATTTTCTTGTTCATGGAACATTTCGAAGCACAGGCACTGGACTCGGCGACTTGCAAACCTAAGGTGTCGTACAGGTACGTCGATGATACTTTCGTTGTGTGGAGCCATGGTGGAGAACAGGTCGGTGACTTCCTAAGGCAATTGAACAGCCTCCACACCAACATAAAATTTACAATGGAAGTAGAAAAGGACAGAAAACTATCATTTCTAGACGTGCTGGTCACAAGGGACGGCGAAAACCTGGGACACAGTGTATACCGAAAACCGACACACACGGTCCGATACCTGCACAAACTCCCCCTGCGGGTTCGGGGGTTAGAATAGGCCCGCGGTATTCCTGCCTGTCGTAAGAGGCGACTAAAAGGAGTCTCACATGTTTTGGCCTTATGTGATGGTCCCCTCTCGGGTTTGACCTCCATCTTTCTAAATTATTCCGAAGAGCGAGCCAATTGGGGAAGGGCGCCTTACGTGGTGCACTGTGTATCCGTCGTGCAATTAGACCTTTAGCCGGCTTTCACGTCGTTGCCATGGTGTCCCGCTCGTTTTCGATCTTTAGGGCGGGGATACGTCCCTGGGTGCGATTACCACGCTGCCCTCTGCAGTGTTTCTTTTAACTGCGGCGACGACCTTGGACAGTTTTGCACCTAAGATCCAGCACGGTAGCCAGTCCGTTGTGGTGGGGCCGCCATGTACCCTCTTGGTTGTAGCCCCCTGACAACACAGGGATCGCTCTACTGATGCCTGCGCCGTTAACTCCCCACGTATGCCAAGGAGTAGATGCCTATCCTCCTGGGGTATCAGGACTCCCGGCAACGGCCATCCTGCCAGGTGGCCTTTGCTGTGGCTGGGTGGCGCCCGTGGGGAGGGCCCTTGGTCGGAGTAGGTGGCATCAGGGCGGATGACCCGCAATGAAGCGTGGTACATCATCTCTCGCTGGCGGCCAGCCGCCAGCAGTCTCTAAGCGTTCTCGGGCTCAATTTAATGCTCAGAAGTACGATCCGAAAACGTTCCCCTCCCTGGCCACGCCGTGGGAAGAGCGTAAGTCCCAGGATGGAGGTAACAGTTATTCGCCCCGATTCTTAGTTTGCACGAGAGCTGATGGGGAGTCTTTTCTCTCCACAAAGCCTCAGTTCTTCGTCGAGCATTTAGAGGACAAGTTTGGGGAGGTGGAGGGCTTGTCTAAAATGCGCTCTGGCTCAGTACTGATACAAACGGCATCCTCCGCCCAGTCACGCAGGTTACTTGCTTGTGACAAGTTGGGGGATGTTAACGTTACTATTACTCCACATAAGAGTTTAAATATGGTCCAGGGTGTTATTTTCCATAGGGACCTCCTTTTGCAGTCTGATGACGAGCTGCGCGCCAACTTAGAACGTAGAGGTGTTCATTTCGTCCGGCGCGTTCATCGGGGTCCGAGGGACAATCAGGTTGCTACCGGTGCCTTCATCTTGGCCTTCGAGGGTGATACGTTACCGGAAAAGGTCAAGGTGATGGTCTACCGATGTGACGTCAAGCCCTATATCCCTCCCCCGATGCGGTGCTTCAAGTGCTGGAAGTTCGGCCATATGTCTTCCCGCTGCACTTCCAGCCTCACATGTCGAGATTGCGGACGCCCATCTCATCCCGATACTCCATGTGCCCCGCCTCCCATCTGCGTCAACTGCGGGGAGCACCATTCACCTTGCTCGCCAGACTGCAGAATATTCCAGAAAGAGCGCAAAATCATGGAATATAAGACCCTGGACCGACTGACTTATACTGAGGCCAAACGGAAATACGACCGATTACATCCAGTGAGAATGACAACTTCCTACGCCGCTGTTACAACACCTGTGCTAGCCCCATCAGTTTCGCGCCTTTCGGCCGGATCGACGAGTTGTACAACTCCTCCTGCCCCCTTGCCAGTGGGGGGCTCTACCCACCCGATTGCTCCTGTGCCACCTACCTCAGGAGCAACACCATCCCCCCCATCGGGGACGTCGGTCCCCGCTTCTACGCCGGAGAAGTGTCCAACTTCTTCGGCTTCTCACGCTCGCAAGGGGTCCCTTGGGTCCCTCCCTTCCCAGGTTTCCACCGGCGGGAAGGCTGACGATAGACAGTGGCGTAAGTGCCCACAATCTGCAGGTCGAAGGGCTTCCCGATCCTCCTCAGTCCCGGAGACTGAATCGGTGAAGCCCTCCCAGCCAGTTAAACCCAAGGAGCAGCGTGAGAAATCAAAGAAGAGCAGCTCTAAGCCCAAGGAACGCGCGGTGGTAGCCACCCCATCGCAACCTTCTAGCTCTGCGTCTGAGGACGCGGTGGAGATTCTGGCGTCCGCTGAGGACCTCGATCTCGCCGGTCCCTCAGACGCCGTGAATAGCAATAGCACTAGCACGGGTGCTCAATCGGAGGCAGCAGGTGACCCAGCGGCGTAATCTGCCGTCCCAGTCCCGGCACGCCTTTCTCAGCCATGGACAAAACCATCCTCCAGTGGAACTGCAGCGGTTTCTTCCACCATCTAGCTGAGCTCCGCCAACTTATCAGCCTTCACCCTTTCCTCTGCATTGCTCTGCAGGAAACTTGGTTTCCAGCAATGCGCACCCCCGCCCTCCGTGGCTATCGGGGTTATTATAAGAACCGAGCAGCTTATGAAAGGGTGTCTGGTGGCGTCTGCATCTATGTCCTTAACTCACTTCACAGCGAGTCTGTCCCTCTCCAAACAGCTTTAGAGGCTGTCGCTGTTAGGGTGTGGACGCCGCAGGCTCTTACCATCTGCAGTCTTTACCTTCCACCGGAGGGTGATGTCGCGCAGCATGTCCTGGCTGCGCTGATAGCCCAATTGCCGCCACCTTTTTTATTACTGGGCGACTTTAACGCCCATAACCCTCTGTGGGGTGGGTCAGTGGCAACAGGTCGAGGCGCCACCGTTGAGCATTTATTGTCGCAGCTCGATCTCTCGATTTTGAATGATGGTGCCTCCACACACTTCAGTGTGGCGCATGGCACCTACTCCGCCATTGACCTTTCAATCTGTAGCCCTAGCCTCTTACCATCTGTCCACTGGAGTGTGCATGACGACCTGTGTGGTAGTGACCACTTTCCGATTTTTCTGTCACTACCACAGCGTCACTCTTCTGGGCGCCCTAGCAGATGGGCTATGAATAAGGCTGACTGGGACTTGTTCTCCTCCACTGCCGCTATTGAGCCTCTCTCAACTGATGCCATTGATGTGGTGGTTACATCGGTCACCGCCGGCATCGTCACTGCCGCCGAGTCTGCCATTCCCCGTTCTTCTGGGTCCCCTCGGCGGAGGGCTGTGCCTTGGTGGTCGCCTGAGATCGCTGAAGCGATTAAGGATCGCTGGCGGGCACTCCAGCGTCACAAGCGACATCCCTCCATGGACCACCTTATCGCCTTTAAACGGCTGCGTGCGCGGGCCCGCCTCCTTATCCGCCAAGGCAAGAAGGAGTGCTGGGAGCGGTATGTGTCCACCATTGGACTCCATGTCACTCCATCGCAGGTCTGGGCCAAGATTCGACGGGTCTTCGGCTATCGGACCCCTGCCAGCGTCCCTGCGCTCTCACTGAATGGAGCAGTTTGTACTGACTCCGACGTCATTGCAAACCGCTTAGTAGAGCATTTTGCTATGAGTTCCGCTTCTGCGAATTACCCCCAGGCCTTCCGCTCCATTAAAGAGCGGATGGAACGTCGGAGCCTTTCTTTTCGCACCAACGCTTCTGAACCCTACAACGCTCCATTCAGTGAGTGGGAATTTCAGAGTGCCCTTGCCGCTTGCCCTGATACCGCTCCCGGGCCAGATCGCATCCACTGTCAGATGCTGAAACACCTTTCAGTGGACTGCAAGCGACGCCTCCTCGACCTTTACAACCGTCTCTGGGTCGAGGGTGAGTTTCCATCGCAATGGCGGGAAAGTATTGTCATCCCCATTTTGAAACCTGGAAAGAACCCTCTGGAGGTGGACAGCTACCGCCCCATTAGCCTCACCAACGTTCTCTGTAAGCTTCTCGAACGGATGGTGAGCCGGCGCTTAAATTGGGTACTGGAGTCTCGGGGCCTTCTGGCTCCGTCTCAGGGTGGGTTCCGGAAAGGCCGCTCCGCCGCCGACAATCTGGTGAGCCTGGAGTCGGCCATCCGTACTGCCTTTGCCCGCCGTCAGCACCTGGTCGCTGTCTTTTTCGACATGCGGAAGGCGTACGATACGACATGGCGTCATCACATCCTTTCTACGCTTCATGGATGGGGTCTTCGGGGCCCTCTGCCGATCTTTATCCGCAATTTCCTGTCGTATCGTACCTTCCGCGTGCAAGTCGCAGCCTCCTATAGTTCCACCCACGTCCAGGAGAACGGTGTGCCACAGGGTTCTGTTTTAAGTGTCTGTCTGTTTTTAATAGCCATTAACGGGCTCGCTGCGGCCGTGGGAAATTCTGTCTCTGCTTCCCTGTATGCTGACGACTTCTGCCTTTATTACAGCTCTACTGGCATTGCAGCTGTTGAACGTCAGCTACAGGGCGCTCTCCGTACGGCGCAGTCTTGGGCTGTAGCGCATGGGTTTCAGTTTTCGGCAGCCAAGACCCGCGTTATGCATTTCTGCCGGCGTCGAACAGTCCATCCTGAGCCGCGGCTTTATCTTGGCGACGAACTCCTTGCTGTGGTGGAAACCCACAGGTTTTTGGGGGTGGTTTTCGATGCCCGGTTGACTTGGCTGCCTCATATCCGGCAGCTTAAACAGACGTGTTGGCGGCATCTCAACGCTGTGAGATGCTTGAGCCACACCCGCTGGGGCGCCGACCGCTCTACCCTGTTGCGGCTCTACCAGGCGTTAATCCAGTCCCGTCTGGATTATGGGAGCCTGGCTTATGGCTCAGCATCCCCATCTGCGTTACGGGTGCTGGACCCAATTCTCCACAGCGGGATACGCCTTGCCACTGGTGCTTTCCGCACCAGCCCTGTGGACAGTGTGCTAGTGGAGGCAGGTGTACCCCCACTGCGGTTCCGGCGCCAACGTTTGCTGGCCGCTTATGCTGCCCATGTTCTAAGCTTGCCCGGGCATCCAAATTATCGTGTCCTGTTCCCGCAGTCAGTCGTCCATCTGCCAGACCGTCGGCCCCGGTCGGGTTGTCCGATCGCCGTACGCGTCAAGGAGCTTCTCTGTGGGCTTGGGTTTTTCCCTGTTCCACCTCCTTTCCGGGCGCCTCTGAGTACACCCCCGTGGTGTGTTCCTCGCCCTTGCCTTCGGCTCGACTTGGCACAGGGCTCGAAGGACTCGGTCCCTCCAGAGGCCTTCCGCCGCCGCTTTTATTCCATCCTGGCCACGTATCAGGGCTCTGGAATTGTTTACACCGACGGTTCGATGGTTGCTGGTCGTGTCGGGTATGCGCTAACTCTAGGGGACCATTCCGAACAACGGTCCTTGGCGGCTGGCTGCAGCGTTTACACTGCTGAGCTAGTCGCCATCTTTAGAGCCCTAGAGTATATCCGCTCCTGCTCAGGTGAGTCCTTCGTTATCTGTAGCGATTCCCTGAGCGGTTTACGAGCTCTCGACCAGTGTTTTCCTCGTTCTCGTCTGGTGATGGCTATCCATGAGTCCCTGCATACTCTTGCGCGTTGCGGCCGCTCTGTGGTCTTTGTGTGGACCCCCGGTCATGTCGGTATCCCGGGCAATGAACATGTTGACCGCCTGGCGAAAGAGGCCACGAATAAACCATCTCTGGATGTTGGCCTCCCAGAGGCTGATTTGCGGGCAGTCCTCCGCCGAAAAGTTTTTGCGCTTTGGGACGCTGAATGGCGCGATCGGATTACACCCAATAAACTCCGTGCCATTAAGGAGACGACGACTGTGTGGCGGTCCTCCATGCGAGCCAACCGCAGGGACTCAGTCGTCCTTTGTCGGCTCCGCATTGGCCACTCCCGGCTAACACACAGTTATTTACTGCGCCAGGAGGACCCTCCTGTATGTCGCTGCGGGGCGGCTTTGACGGTGGCCCACATTCTGTTGGCCTGCCCCCTTTTAGCTGTGGTCAGGCAGACATTTGCGCTGCCTGATACGCTCCCTGCCGTTTTATCCGATGACCCTGTTATGGCTGCCTTAGTTTTACGTTTTATTCGGGCAGGGAGTTTTTATTCTTTCCTCTGAGTGTTTCTGTTTTATTTTATTTTTTGTTTTGATTCTGGCCTTTGGCCTATGATTTTACACTGATCTTTTAATGTGTTTCTAAGTGGTTGGCTTTTCCTTTTTTTATTTCTATGGTCGGCCAACCACTGTCACACTCTGTGTGGTTTTAGTCCGTTTTGTCTTGTCCTTGTCTCCGTTTCTTTTGTTCTGTATCGTCTGTGTCTATTCTGTTCCTCGTTTTTATTCTCTGTGGATGTTCTTTGTCTTTGGAAAAAGGGACCGATGACCGTAGCAGTCTGGTCCCTTTCATCCCCCAAACCAACCAACCAACCAACCAACCTGCACAAACTATCAAGCCACCACCCCGAGCCAGAAAAAAGGCATGATTCATACGGTCGTGACGCGAGCAGAACGAGCATGTGACCCGCAGCAGCTCAAACGCGAAATGCAACATCTGGAAAGTGTTCTGAGGAGCAATGGGTACTCCACAAATTATATTAGAAGTGTAACAGAGACAAACACTCGGCGAGGTAAGAAATCAGGAAAAGAAATGTCGGGTACGACCTTTCTGGCATACATTCCCAGAGTGACGGACAGATCGGCAGTATATTGCACAAACACGGCGTAAAGACGATATTCAAACCGACAAGGAAGATAAAAGTATGTCTTAGATCGGCAAAGAATAAAAGGGACCCACTTGCAATGTCGGGAATATACCGCATACCATGCACATGCGGAAAACTGTAAGAGGTCCGAGCAGATGTAATTCCGATGTATTGCTCATGCGCTGCCTGCGATATGCAGGGTATAAGAGAATCGCTGACCAGAGAGCAGTGTTGACTGAGCTGTAGCTGTAGCAGTAAGTTGTGGCTAGTCTGCGCTAGTCTGCAGTCTGCTCTGGTCTGGTCTGGTGTATCGTGTTGGCTGGCCCGGTCGCGGTGCAGCGATGCCGGAGCCTGAGTATTATTTTACAAGGTAAAAAGCAGCCTCGCGCATATGTAGTAATGTTATCTCAAGTCGCATGTAAATGCTTTAAAAATGTCCTAATAATAATCTTTGTCATATAATTTTTTAACACGCATTCATTTCATTTCAATTTAAAGAATTTACTAATTTCTCCAATCCATGATCATTCCGATTGTTGCAAAAGAAAAATCAGTTGCTTCCTATCATAAATGACAAATCTATCGGCCAGCATTGCACAGAGCTGTGCCGAAAAATTTATTGTAAGAGCACATATATTCGGCAATTTTATTGAGGTAAGAATTTTTCCTTTTCTTATTCAGAATGATCTTACAGGGCCATGACGCAGCACTGCTGTCGTCCAAAATTTACCAGGTTAAATTCACAGTGAATTATTGAAAAATCATAAGTGAGCGACAATTTAATTGAGAGGTTAGTTACATTGTTTTTGTGGTGTCACCGCCAGACACCACACTTGCTAGGTGGTAGCCTTTAAATCGGCCGTGGTCCGCTAGTATACGTCGGACCCGCGTGTCGCCACTGTCAGTGATTGCAGACCGAGCGCCGCCACACGGCAGATCTAGAGAGACTTCCTAGCACTCGCCCCAGTTGTACAGCCGACTTTGCTAGAGGTGGTTCACTGACAAATTACGCTCTCATTTCCAGAGACGATAGTTAGCATAGCCTTCAGCTACGTCATTTGCTACGACCTAGCAAGGCGCCATTATCATTTGCTATTTATCTTGTGATGCATGTACCGTCAGACCGATGTTCTCCAATTATGGATTAAAGTTAAGTATTCCAGCAGCAACGTACCTTACTGGCTATATTAATTACATTGTCCTGTTCCAGACCTCACGCCAGTCTGCGTGAGCTTAAACGCGTGCCTTTCGGCTAGCGGTCATAGTGGCTTAGCTGTCTTGCCAAGTCACAACAGTTTTATTACCAGGTTACTGAATTTATTTTTTTTTTTTTTGTTGGGAAAGAAATTTTGTTCTGAGCTTACACTAAATGTGAATGAATTTTGTGCGGAGGTTAAATGGGAACGAATTTTGTTGGGAGGTTACACTAAAATTAGAATCAATATCCATATTAATTATTTTTTATTTTGTGGGGAGGTCACAAAACTTTATGTCGGATTGACTGGACGATCAATCAACACCAGGATCAAAGAACATAAGCGACATTGCAGGCTGGGGCAGGTGAAGAAATCGGCCGTGGCAGAGCACGCACTGAGACCGACCACGTAATAAAATTCTCCGACACGGAAGTTCTGGCTGCAGAGAAGCACTATCACACCCGCTTGTTTACAGAAGCTGAAGAAATAAACGCGGCGACAGCTTCAACAAGAAAGAGGAAAGCCTTAAGGTAAACGGATCCTGGCTTCCCGTACTGCAGCGAACGACCGTCGCAGGTAGCAAGAGGAGAACCGCACCGGAAATGACCGCGGAGTAGCCCTCGGACGTTGGCGCGCCAGGTACATATAGGCTGCGGCCGCGAGCTCGGCTCCAGTTCACCAACGGCAATGGGGGGGGGGGGGGGGGGGGGGGGGGGAAGCTTTGACAATGTCAGCCACTCGTGCCGGCGAAACGTCAGTAAAATCATTAGATGAACGTCGGCCGAAGAACCCGAGACAGAAGCAAATAGACAGTTTGTCAACAACTGGCCACGAAAGCCTTAACAATTTTGTATCATGTGACAGATTGTACATCGTACATATGAATACACAGGGTGAGTCACCTAACGTTACCGCTGGATATATTTCCTAAACCACATCAAATACTGACGAACCGATTCCACAGACCGAACGTGAGGAGAGGGGCTAATGTAATTGTTTGATGCAAACCATAAAAAAATGCGCGGAAGTATGATTTTTAACGCAAACCTACGTTTTTTTAAATGGAACCCCGTTAGTTTTGTTGGCACATCTGAACATATAAAGAAATATGTAATCAGAGCCGTTTGCTGCATTGTAAAATGTTAATTACATCCGGAGATATTGTAACCTAAAGTTGACGCTTGAGTACCACTCCTCCGCTGTTCGATCGTGTGTATCGGAGAGCACCGAATTACGTAGGGATCCAAAGGGAACGGCGATGGACCTTAGGTACAGAAGAGACTAGAAAAGCACATTACGTCCACATGCTAACACCTTTTTATTGGTCTTTTTCACTGACGCACATGTACATTACCATGAGGGGTGAGGTACACGTACACACGTGGTTTCCGTTTTCAATTACGGAGTGGAATAGAGTGTGTCCCGACATGTCAGGCCAATAGATGTTCAATGTGGTGACCATCATTTGATGCACACAGATGCAATCTCTGGCGTGATGAATGTCGTACACGCCGCAGTACATCTGGTGTAATGTCGCCGCAGGCTGCCACAATACGTTGTTTCATATCCTCTGGGGTTGTAGGCACATCACGGTACACATTCTCCTTTAACGTACCCCACAGAAAGAAGTCCAGAGGTGTAAGATCAGGAGAACGGGCTGGCCAATTTATACGTCCTCCACGTCCTATGAAACGCCCGTCGAACATCCTGTCAAGGGTCAGCCTAGTGTTAATTGCGGAATGTGCAGGACCACCATCATGCTAATACCACATACGTCGATGCGTTTCCAATGGGACATTTTCGAGCAACATTGGCAGATCGTTCTGTAGAAACGCGATGTATGTTGCAGTGCTCTCCGATACACACGATCGAACAGCGGAGGAGTGGTACTCAAGCGTCAACTTTAGATTACAATATCTCCGGATGTAATTAACATTTTACAATGCAACAGACGGCACTGATTACGTATTTTTTTATATGTTCAGATGTGCTAACAAAAATAACGTGGTTCCATTTAAAAAAAACGTAGGTTTGTGTTAAAAAAGATACTTCCGTGCATTTTTGTATGGTTTGTATTAACCAATTACATTAGCCCCTCTTCTCACGTCCGATCTGTGGAATCGGTTCGTCAGTATTTGATGTGGTTTACGAAATACAGGGCTATTACAAATGATTGAAGCGATTTCATAAATTCACTGTAGCTCCATTCATTGACATATGGTCACGACACAGTACAGATACGTAGAAAAACTCATAAAGTTTTGTTCGGCTGAAGCCGTACTTCAGGTTTCTGCCGCCAGAGCGCTCGAGAGCGCAGTGAGACAAAATGGCGACAGGAGCCGAGAAAGCGTATGTCGTGCTTGAAATGCACTCACATCAGTCAGTCATAACAGTGCAACGACGCTTCAGGACGAAGTTCAACAAAGATCCACCAACTGCTAAATCCATTCGGCGATGGTATGCGCAGTTTAAAGCTTCTGGATGCCTCTGTAAGGGGAAATCAACGGGTCGGCCTGCAGTGAGCGAAGAAACGGTTGAACACGTGCGGGGAAGTTTCACGCGTAGCCCGCGGAAGTAGACGAATAAATCAAGCATGGAGCTAAACGTACCACAGCCGACGGTTTGGAAAATCTTACGGAAAACGCTAAAGCAGAAGCCTTACCGTTTACAATTGCTACAGGCCCTGACACCCAATGGTAAAGTCAAACGCTTTGAATTTTCGGCGCGGTTGCAACAGCTCATGGAAGAGGATGCGTTCAGTGCGAAACTTGTTTTCAGTGATGAAGCAACATTTTTTCTTAATGGTGAAGTGAACAGACACAATGTGCGAATCTGGGCGGTAGAAAATCGTCACGCATTCGTGCAGCAAATTCGCAATTGACCAAAAGTTAACGTGTTTTGTGCAATCTCACGGTTTAAAGTTTAGGGCCCCTTTTTCTTCTGCGAAAAAAACGTTACAGGACACGTGTATCTGGACATGCTGGAAAATTGGCTCATGCCACAACTGGAGACCGACAGCGCCGACTTCATCTTTCAACAGGATGGTGCTCCACCGCACTTCCATCATGATGTTCAGCATTTCTTAAACAGGAGATTGGAAAACCGATGGATCGGTCGTGGTGGAGATCATGATCAGCAATTCATGTCATGGCCTCCACGCTCTCCCGACTTAACCCCATGCGATTTCTTTCTGTGGGGTTATGTGAAAGATTCAATGTTTAAACCTCCTCTACCAAGAAACGTGCCAGAACTGCGAGCTCGCATCAACGATGCTTTCGAACTCATTGATGACATGTTGCGCCGAGTGTGGGAGGAACTTGATTATCGGCTTGATGTCTGCCGAATCACTAAAGGGGCACATATCGAACATTTGTGAATGCCTAAAAAAACTTTTTGAGTTTTTGTATGTGTGTGCAAGGCATTGTGAAAATATCTCAAATAATAAAGTTATTGTAGAACTGTGAAATCGCTTCAATCATTTGTAATAACCCTGTATATCCAGCGGTAACGTTAGGTGACTCACCCTGTATAAAGGAGACTGACATTGTTATATATGCCTTGTAAATAATTGTTAACGCTTATTGCATGAAAGGTGACGGAGTGTATTGTCAGAACAACGTAATGAATGACTGCCTATACTAGTAGAGGTGGGAACGACAGTGGAAATGAAACGGCAGGCGGAAGTCAAGCCCTGGTTGGAAGGCCCACACAGGTGTGTTGGTCCTGCTTAAACGCAGGATCCTTCCTGGGACACCTGAGCGCTGGAGCACAGTAGAGTCGCGACTGGCCGGTATTGTAGCCGGACGGGAAGATTAACACGTCGGAAACTACGAAAATATTTGACGCAACTGAGAGGAACGAGGAAGCGTCACCCTGGAAGTCACGAATGCTGGGTTATTTCCGCGGATTTTTACTCAGAAGCGTACCATTGTATGAGTATAGGTATTTCCTCGCAAACTTTCTGCGCATGACGACAAAAGACTAAAATATGGTTACTCAAAATCCGTCTTGATTGCAATTTTTTTTTATTCATATGACCGGTTTCGGTTCATTCAGAACCATCTTCTGATCTGATACTTCAGTTACAGAGTTTTTTTTTTTTTTTTTTTGACGTAGCATGTGAAAGATTAAGGAAAGGCAAACCTACGTTTCTAGCATTTGTAGACTTAGAGAAAGCTTTTGACAATGTTGACTGGAATACGCTCTTTCAAATTCTAAAGGTGGCAGGGGTAAAATACATGGAATGAAAGGCTATTTACAATTTGTACAGAAAGCAGATGGCAGTTATAAGAGTCGAGGGACACGAAAGGGAAGCAGTGGTTGGGAAGGGAGTAAGACAGGGTTGTAGCCTCTCCCCGATGTTATTCAATCTGTATATTGAGTAAGCAGTAAAGAAAACAAAAGAAAAATTGGAGTAGGTATTAAAATCCATGGAGAAGAAATAAAAACTTTGAGGTTCGCCGATGACATCGTAATTCTGTCAGACACAGCAAAGGACTTGGAAGAGCAGTTGAACGGAATGGATGGTGTCTTGAAGGGAGGATATAAGATGAACATCAACAAAAGCAAAACGAGGATAATGGAATGTAGTCGAATTAAGTCGGGTGATGCTGAGGGAATTAGATTAGGAAATGAGACACTTAAAGTAGTAAAGGAGTTTTGCTATTTGGGGAGCAAAATAGCTGATGATGGTCGAAGTAGAGAGGATATAAAATGTAGACTGGCAATGGCAAGGAAAGCGTTTCTGAAGAAGAGAAATTTGTTAACATCGAGTATAGATTTAAGTGTCAGGAAGTCATTTCTGAAAGTATTTGTATGGAGTGTAGCCATGTATGGAAGTGAAACATGGACGGTAAATAGTTTGGACAAGAAGAGAATAGAAGCTTTCGAAATGTGGTGCTACAGAAGAATGCTGAAGATTAGATGGGTAGATCACATAACTAATGAGAAAGTATTGAACAGGATTGGGGACAGGAGAACTTTGTGGCACAACTTGACCAGAAGAAGGGATCGGTTGGTAGGACATGTTCTGAGGCATCAAGGGATCACCAATTTCGTATTGGAGGGCAGCGTGGAGGGTAAAAATCGTAGGGGGAGACCAAGAGATGAATACACTAAGCAGATTCAGAAGGATGTAGGTTGCGGTAGGTACTGGGAGATGAAGAGGCTTGCACAGGATAGAGTAGCATGGAGAGCTGCATCAAACCAGTCTCAGGACTGAAGACGACAACAACAACAACAACAACAACATGTGAAAGTTGCTGGATTTGGACGGGTTACTCCTGTAACTGAAGTATCACACCTGAAGATGGTTCTGAATGAACCGAAACCGGTCATATGAATAAAAAAAATTTCCAATCAAGACGGATTTTAAGTAACTTTATAAAATCACTGATTTCTGTTATCCCATAAGACATTATGTCTGTTTTTGCAGAGACTAAAATATGGTTGGTCGGCGTTCGGAAGAATTTCTAGACAGGGAGAATATTCCGTGGTTTCGGCAATATGATTCGTTTTCGGAATTACGAGGGTGGGGAGCCGACCCTTGCTGGGAAGCCAGCGCTAGAGAGACGAGGTCTTCGTTGTGAGCGCCCTTGTGTGACGGTCGCTCGATAACAGCTTTGCTGAGACAGACGGACTTTCTGTCTATGCTCTCACAAGGGAACCTCCCCATCGCATCCCCCTCAGATTTAGTTATAAGTTGGCACAGCGGACAGGCCTTGAAAAACTGAACACAGATCAATCGAGAAGACAGAAAGAAGTTGTGTGGAACTATGAAAAAAATAATCAAAATGTACAAACTGAGTAGTCCATGCCCAAGATAGGCAACATGAAGGATAACATGAGCTCAGGAGCGCCGTGGTCCGTTGTTAGCGTGAGCACCTGCGAAACTAGAGGACCTTGGTTCAAGTCTTCCCTCGAGTGAAAAGTTTAATTTTTTGTTTTCAGACAATTATTAAAGTTCAGGCACTCACACATAATCAACTTCGCTCTCCAAAATTCCAGGAAATGTTCAGATTTGCTTGGACATATGCAGGATTTGACGGTCTACACACGGAAAAATTTGAAAACGTTAAAAACATATGTTTTGACAGAGCACAGGGAGAATTGTGTGACTGTGAAACTGTTGCATTCATTTGTTGCAGTTTATGCGACAAATTCTTATGTTTTCATCACTTTTTGGGGAGCGATTATCACATCCGCAAGAAAACCTAAATCGGGCAAGGTAGAAGAATCTTTTTACCCATTCTCCAAGTGTACAAGTTAGGTGGGTCGACAACATATTCCTGTTATGTGAAGCACATGCCGTCACCAGTGTCGTATAGAATATATCAGACGTGTTTTCCTGTGGAGGAATCGGTTGACCTATGACCTTGCGATCAAATGTTTTCGGTTCCCATTGGAGAGGCACGTCCTTTCGCCTACTAATCGCACGGTTTTGCCGTGCGGTCGAAAAACACAGACACTAAACTTATTACAGTGAACAGAGACGTCAATGAACGAACGGACAGATCATAACTTTGCGAAAATAAAGAAATCAAAATTTTCACTCGAGGGAAGACTTGAACCCGGGAACTCTCGTTTCGCAGATGCTAACGCTAACCACCGGACCACAGCACTCCGGAGCTGAGATCAGCGTTGATATTGCCTATCTTACACATGCACTACTCAGTTTGTATATTTTACTTATTTTTTTCATAGTTCCACACAACTTCTTCCTGTTTTCTCGATTGATCTGTGTTCAGTTTTTCAAGGCCTATCCACTGTGCCAACTTATAACAAAATCTGAGGGAGGTGCGATGGGGAGGTTCCCTTGTCAGTAGAGTTCAGAATTAGAACAGTTAGCCACTGTACTGTTCCGAACCTATACGATACTGGACTTCACCTCCGCGTTGGAAGCCGTCGTGGAGTATGCAGCGTTCAGTAACTGAGAGCACTTCCTCTGCCTATACTTACGTTGAGACGTTATCTGAACTCCGTTTTTGTGGCTGGGAGTTCGCGTTTCTTGTCTGCAGAACACAGAGATGAGAAAACAGTATTAGACCATATTAGGCAGAGGAGCGCCTTTTGCCGTCCTGTTGTTTGGAAGAGCTTATTTGTGGCTGGAGTTCTTCCATCATCGCAGACAAGTATGAGAACCATCACTTCGACGCACCAGACGCAGTACATACGGTGATCTACATCTACATCTACATTTATAATCCGCAAGCCACCCAACGGTGTGTGGCGGAGGGCACTTTACGTGCCACTGTCATTACCTCCCTTTCCTGTTCCAGTCGCGTATGGTTCGCGGGAAGAACGACTGTCTGAAAGCCTCCGTGCGCGCTCTAATCTCTGTAATTTTACATTCGTGATCTCCTCGGGAGGTATAAGTAGGGGGAAGCAATATATTCGATACCTCATCCAGAAACGCACCCTCTCGAAACCTGGCGAGCAAGCTACACCGCGATGCAGAGCGCCTCTCTTGCAGAGTCTGCCACTCGAGTTTGTTAAACATCTCCGTAACGCTATCTCGGTTACCAAATAACCCTGTGACGAAACGCGCCGCTCTTCTTTGGATCTTCTCTATCTCCTCCGTCAACCAGACCTGGTACGGATCCCACACTGATGAGCAATACTCAAGTATAGGTCGAACGAGTGTTTTGTAAGCCACCTCCTTTGTTGATGGACTACTTTTTCTAAGGACTCTCCCAATGAATCTCAGCCTGGTACCCGCCTTATCAACAATTACTTTTATATGATCATTCCACTTCAAATCGCTCTTCACGCATACTCCCAGATATTTTACAGAAGTAACTGCTACCAGTGTTTGTTCCGCTATCATATAATCATACAATAAAGAATCCTTCTTTCTATGTATTCGCAGTACATTACATTTGTCTATGTTAAGGGTCAGTTGCCACTCCCTGCACCAAGTGCCTATCCGCTGCAGATCTTCCTGCATTTCGCTACAATTTTCTAATGCTGCAACTTCTCTGTATACTACAGCATCATCCGCGAAAAGCCGCATGGAACTTCCGACACTATCTACTAGGTCATTTACATATATTGTGAAAAGCAATGGTCCCATAACACTCCCCTGTGGCACGTCAGAGGTTACTTTAACGTCTGTAGACGTCTCTCCATTGATAACAACATGCTGTGTTCTGTTTGCTAAAAACTCTTCAATCCAGCCACACAGCTGCTCTGATATTCCGTAGGCTCTTACTTTGTTTATCAGGCGACAGTGCGGAACTGTATCGAACGCCTTCCGGAAGGCAAGAAAAATAGCATCTACCTGGGAGCCTGTATCTAATATTTTCTGGGTCTCATGAACAAATAAAGCGAGTTGGGTCTCACACGATCGCTGTTTCCGGAATCCATGTTGATTCCTACAGAGTAGATTCTGGATTTCCAAAAACGACATGATACGCGAGCAAAAAACATGTTCTAAAATTCTACAACAGATCGGGGTCAGAGATATAGGTCTATAGGTTTGCGCATCTGCTCGACGACCCTTCTTGAAGACTGGGACTACCTGTGCTCTTTTCCAATCATTTGGAACCTTCCGTTCCTCTAGAGACTTGCGGTACACGGCTGTTAGAAGGGGGGCAAGTTCTTTCGCGAACTCTGTGCAGAATCGAATTGGTATCCCGTCAGGTCCAGTGGACTTTCCTCTGTTGAGTGATTCCAGTTGCTTTTCTATTCCTTGGACACTTATTTCGATGTCAGCCATTTTTTCGTTTGTGCCAGGATTTAGAGAAGGAACTGCAGTGCGGTCTTCCTCTGTGAAGCAGCTTTGGAAAAAGGTGTTTAGTATTTCAGCTTTACGCGTGTCATCCTCTGTTTCAATGCCATCATCATCCAAGATTGTCTGGATATGCTGTTTCGAGCCACTTGCTGATTTAACGTAAGATCAGAACTTCCTAGGGTTTTCTGTCAAGTCGGTACATAGAATTTTACTTTCGAATTCACTGAACGCTTCACGCATAGCCCGCCTTACGCTAACTTTGACATCGTTTATCTTCTGTTTGTCTGAGAGGTTTTGGCTGCGTTTAAACTTGGAGTGATATCGCAAACTGCTTCGGCGTATTAGAGCTATAAAAGCTAAACAGCTGTGATCACGCTAGTTTATTCCACTGAGGTTCCACAACACCGTAGATCATCTTTGGAAGTAGTGTCGTCTAGTGTTTAGTAGGTAGATTATGTCAGTCATTTCGCGTTATTGATATTAGATCGTGCAGTCATAATAAGGGGCAGAGTTGGGCAACTGATTAATAATTTTAGTTAGGAAATATAGACAATTGTATTTAAAGGGTTGATTTTAATCTAAAATAAATATATATTGAACTACAACGTTTATCATTCAGTAGCATTAGTTGCCTTCATCATTCGTTTATGTTTAGTTTGTAATTGATAGAATTAAGAGATACTGAGATCTGCTTCAGGGGGTAGCCAGACAGGGCCAAATCATCATTTTAGCGTTTATTATTTTCCGTTGCGCACATTGTTTTTACATCCGCCTGGACTAGCATCTTGGAATATTAGTTACTGTTTCGAAAGAACTGCTTTAGGCGTAAGAACCACTTCTGAAAGAGGATGGGGGTGAAAAAGAAGAGCAGCTCACGAAGCGCAAATTGCTAGATTACATTCATCTGTTATCTGAGAAACAGAGAACTTAGTGACTTGCAACCAACTTAACACATAATTTCAGAACTTCATGAGACTTTTTCTCGCCCAATACCCCACAAAATGATGAAAGGACAAAAGTTTACCGCTTACTACATTTTCCTGTTCATGCCACTAAACTGCTCCAACTGACATGACGTTTTAATTTGTTACATCTTTACCAACAACTGTGTTCGCAACACATTTTGCATATTCACGTACCATTGAATGTACCTGCAAAAATATATTGTTGGACAACATATAGTTCAGGAGATACCACGTCACAGACATTGAGCTGCGTGAAAACGAAACTGCGGGGCGAAATCCGCTAGAGATACAGCTGAAATACACTCATGCTCATAAATTAATGATAATGCTGATACATAGTGAAACAACGCTCTGGTGGGAGGATTGCGGATTTAAATCACCTCGGGGTATGACCATGCGGTGCATTTGACCTGCGGTCGTCGCACGGTGGCGCTGGCAGCAGTCCACATACGCAGAGGTGTGTTGTTTCGTGTCAGAGAACGGTGCAGCGAGTAAGTATGCAGACGTTTTCAGACGTGCTAATGGTGAGTGTGCGTTGAAAACGGCTCAAAGAACACATTGATGACGTTACGAGGGATAGAATACTAGGGTGACTGGAAGCTGGTCAAACACAGTAGGTCGAAGCACGGGCCCCCGTGTGCCACAATGGGTGATCTCAAGATTATGGCAACGATTCCAGTAGACAGGAAACGTGTCCAGGCGTTACAGTTCGGGACGTCCACAGTGTACAACACCACAAGAAGACCGATATCTCACCATCAGTGCCCGCAGATAGCCACAGAGTACTGCAGGTAGCCTTGCTCGGGACCTTACCGCAGCCACTGGAACGGTTGTCTCCAGACACACAGTCTACAGACGACTGAACAGACATGGTTTATTCGCCCAGAGACCTGCAAGGTTCATCCCACTGACCCCTGGTCACAGGCCGTGAAGCCTGGTGTCAAGAACACAGTACATAGTCATTGGAACAGTGGTCACAGATTATGTTCACGGACGAGTCCAGGTATAGTCTGAACAGTGATTCTCGCCGGGTTTTCATCTGGCGTGAACCAAGAACCAGATACCAACCCCTTAATGTCCTTAAAAGGGACCTGTATGGAGATCGGGGTTTGATGGTGTGAGGTGGGATTATGACCGGTACACGTACACTAGTGCATGTCTTTCACAGATGAACTGTAACAGGTCAGGTGTATCGGGACGTCATTTTGCACCAGTATGTCCGCCTTTTCAGGGGTGTAGTGGGCCCCACCTTCCTCCTGATGGATGGTAATGCACGGCCCCACCGAGCCTCCACCATGGAGGAGTGCCTTGAAACAGAAGATATGAGGCAAATGGAGTGGCCTGCCTGTTCTCCAGACCTAAGCCCCATCGAGCATGCCTGGAATGCTCTCGGTCGACGTATCGCTGCACGTCTTGAAACCCCTAGGACACTTCAGGACCTCCGACAGGCACTGGTGCAAGAATGGGAGGCTATACTCCAGCAGCAGCTCGACCACCTGATCCAGAGTATGCCAACCCACTGTGCTGCCTGTGTACGTGTGCATGGTGATCATATACCATATTGATGTCGGAGTACATGCGCAGGAAACAGTGGCGATTTGTAGCACATGTGTTTCTGGACGGTTTTCTCAACTTATCACCAATACAGTGGAGTTTCAGATCTGTGTCGTGTGTGTTCCCCTATGTGCCTATGCTATTAGCGCAAGTTTTGTTTAGTGCCATGTTGTGTGGCGCCACATTTTGCAATTATCCTTAATTTATGAGCATGAGTGTGTATAGACAAATATGTGTAAAAAATGTTAAATGTATGTGACATGTGCATATGTGGGCAAAGTCACACAATGACAGCTTCTTGTAAGACGGTGGGTCGATTTCAACCGAACTTGACACATATACTACTTACTATCTGGAAACAAATACTGTGGGAATGAAAACCAGCAACCTGCTATTGGGAAATGGGTAATACCGTGGAGAGGGAAGGAGGTAAGAAAAGATGGACAGAGAGAGGTGCAAGATATGCGGGAGGAAGAAATTAAAAGAGACAGGCAGGAGGAGATGAAAGATATGCGAGAGAAAGAGATTGAGTGAGAGAGGGGGAAGCGAAAATGAACAGAAAAAGTGAAGAGGAGGAGATGGACAGCGGGAGGGAGGAACAGGAATGGACAGACAGAGGGAGTGGAGAAGATGATTGCAGTAAACTGCAGGAGAATCCAAGGGAAGGTCCCAGAATTGGTATCGCTTACTGAAAGTTATAATGCACGGATGGTATTGGGAACAGAAAGTTGGTTGAAACCAGACGTCAGTGACAATTAAATCCTGAGTCCAGATTGGAACGTTTTCCGTAAGAATAGGTTAGTCGCCAATGGTAGCGGCGTCTTTATTGCAGGAAAAAATTCGATAAGTCTAGCGAGGTTATCACGAATTCCGAATGTGAATTAACCTGGGTGAAGTTGAGTGTCAAAGAACGGTCAAAAATATTTATGGGTGCTTTTATAGACCTCCTGGGTCAGGATCTGTAGCTGTGGAGCGCTTCAGACATAACTTAAAGAATATCATTGGTAATTTTCCTGATCGTGCCGTTGTAATGGAGGCTTACTTCAGCTTGGCAGGTATAGATTGGGAGTGTTATTCCATCAAAACTGCCAGAGACAGGGAATCGTGTGGCATTGTGCTGGATGTCTTGTCCGAAAATTACCTTGAGCAGATAGAGAATCAACTCGTGAGGGTAACTTCTTAGACCTCCTGGCAACAAACAGACGTGAACTTATCGAATCAGTTAACGTAGAGGAAGCTATCAGTGATCATAAGGCTTTGACAGCATCTATGACGACGGGTCCTGCAAGGAATGTTAAGAAAGGTAGGAAGATATATTTGCTCAGCAAGGTTGACAGGATACAAATTTCAAAATATGTCAGCAGTTCGCATCAAATATGAGGACGAAGATGTGGAGAACAAATAGAAAAAATTCAAAGGCATCGTTCAATACGCCCTAGACACGTATGTCCCGAGTAACGTTTTAAGGGATGGTTTAATAGCCGTGTTAGAAAAGCGCTACCTAAAAAAGAGCACTTCATCTCAGATTCAAGAGAATTAAAAACCTAGCTGACAAACATAAGCTGAACGAAGCGAAAATGAGCGCAAGGAGAGCAATGCCAGAATCGTTCAATGATTTTGAAAGTAAAACGTTGTCAACCGACGCGAGAAGAAGCACTAAGAGATTTTCGTCGTATGCAAGTGGGTCAAAATCATCTATTCATTCTCACAGCGACCACACCGGCACCGAAGCAGAAGATAACAGAGAGTAGGCCGAAATACTAATTCGATCTGCCTAAACTGTTTCATCTCAGAAGTTCGCAATGCGGTCCCTTCTTTCAATAATCGTACGAAAGTCGAAATGTCAGATACCGAGATAACCGATCGCAGAACTGAAATACAGCTACAATCGCTTAGTAGTGGAAAGGCTTCAGGACAAGAAGAACTACCTATAAGATTCTATACAGATTATGCAGAAGAACTTGCTCCCCTTCTATCAGTAATTTATCGTAGATCGCTTGAGCGACGAAAGGTACCTAACGACTGGAAAAAAGCGCAGGTCATTCCCGTTTTTAAGAAAGGACGTAAGACAGATCAACTCAATTATAGATGTACATCGTTGACGTCAATCTGTTGTAGAACTATGGAACATATTTTGTGTTCAAGAATTACGTCGTTTTTGGAAAATGAACATCTCTTCTATAAAAATCAACATGGGTTCCGCAAACAGATATCCTGCGAAACTCAGTTCGCTCTGTTCCTCCCAGAGGTCCACAGCGCAGTGGACAACGGCGCTCAGGCTGATGCCGTGTTCCTTGATTTCAGTGAGGCGTTTGAACCGTCCCGCACTGCCGTTTAATGAAAAAAATACGAGCTTACGGAGTATCGGAGCAAACTTGCGACTTGAATCAAGACTTTCTTGCAGACAGAACTTCACACGTCGCTCTTAACGGAACTACACTCCTGGAAATGGAAAAAAGAACACATCGACACCGGTGTGTCAGACCCACCATACTTGCTCCGGACACTGCGACAGGGCTGTACAAGCAATGATCACACGCACGGCACAGCGGACACACCAGGAACCGCGGTGTTGGCCGTCGAATGGCGCTAGCTGCGCAGCATTTGTGCACCGCCGCCGTCAGTGTCAGCCAGTTTGCCGTGGCATACGGAGCTCCATCGCAGTCTTTAACACTGGTAGCATGCCGCGACAGCGTGGACGTGAACCGTATGTGCAGTTGACGGACTTTGAGCGATGGCGTATAGTGGGAATGCGGGAGGCCGGGTGACCGTACCGTCGAATTGCTCAACACGTGGAGCGTGAGGTTTCCACAGTACATCGATGTTGTCGCCAGTGGTCGGCGGAAGGTGCACGTGCCCGTCGACCTGGGACCGGACCGCAGCGACGCACGGATGCACGCCAAGACCGCAGGATCCTACGCAGTGCCGTAGGGGACCGCACCGCCACATCCCAGCAAATTAGGGACACTGTTGCTCCTGGGGTATCGGCGAGGACCATTCGCAACCGTCTCCATGAAGCTGGGCTACGGTCCCGCACACCGTTAGGCCGTCTTCCGCTCACGCCCCAACATCGTGCAGCCCGCCTCCAGTGGTGTCGCGACAGGCGTGAATGGAGGGACGAATGGAGACGTGTCGTCTTCAGCGATGAGAGTCGCTTCTGCCTTGGTGCCAATGATGGTCGTATGCGTGTTTGGCGCCGTGCAGGTGAGCGCCACAATCAGGACTGCATACGACCGAGGCACACAGGGCCAACACCCGGCATCATGGTGTGGGGAGCGATCTCCTACACTGGCCGTACACCACTGGTGATCGTCGAGGGGACACTGAATAGTGCACGGTACATCCAAACCGTCATCGAACCCATCGTTCTACCATTCCTAGACCGGCAAGGGAACTTGCTGTTCCAACAGGACAATGCACGTCCGCATGTATCCCGTGCCACCCAACGTGCTCTAGAAGGTGTAAGTCAACTACCCTGGCCAGCAAGATCTCCGGATCTGTCACCCACTGAGCATGTTTGGGACTGGATGAAGCGTCGTCTCACGCGGTCTGCACGTCCAGCACGAACGCTGGTCCAACTGAGGCGCCAGGTGGAAATGGCATGGCAAGAAGTTCCACAGGACTACATCCAGCATCTCTACGATCGTCTCCATGGGAGAATAGCAGCCTGCATTGCTGCGAAAGGTGGATATACACTATACTAGTGCCGACATTGTGCATGCTCTGTTGCCTGTGTCTATGTGCCTGTGGTTCTGTCAGTGTGATCATGTGATGTATCTGACCCCAGGAATGTGTCAATAAAGTTTCCCCTTCCTGGGACAATGAATTCACGGTGTTCTTATTTCAATTTCCAGGAGTGTATGTACATAAATGATCTAGTAGAAAGCGTCGGATACTCTTTAATACTATTCGTAGGTGATGCAGTTGTCTATGCCAAAGTAGCAACGCCAGAAGACAGTAAGAATTTGCACAACGACCTGCAGAGAATTGATGAATGGTGCAGGCTCTGGCAGTTGACCCTGGACGCAAATAAATGTAACATACTTCGCATACATAGGAAAAGAAATCCACCACTATACAGCTACACTATTGATGACAAACAGCTGGAAACAGTGTCTGCCGTAAAATATACGAGGTGGTTCATCGATTGTGACCGGACCAAATATATCACGAAATAAGTGTCAAACGAAAAAACTACAAAGAACTAAACTTGTCTAGCTTGAAGGGGGAAACCAGATGGCGCTATGGTTGGCCCGCTAGATGACGCTGCCATAGGTCAAACGGATATCAACTGCGTTTTTTAAAAAATAGGAACCCCCATTTTTCATTACTTATTCGTGTAGTACGTAAAGAAATATGAATGTTTTAGTTGGACCACTTTTTTCGCTTTGTGATAGATGGCGCTGTAATAGTCACATACGTATAAGTACGTGGTATCACGTAACATTCCGCCAGTGCGGACGGTATTTGTTTCGTGATACATTACCCGTGTTAAAATGAACCGTTTACCAATTGCGGAAAAAGTCGATATCGTGTTGATGTATAGCCATTGTGATCAAAATGCCCAACGGGCGTGTGCTATGTATGTAGCTCGGTATCCTGGACGGCATCATCCAAGTGTCTGGATCGTTCGCCAGATAGTTACGTTATTTAAGGAAACAGGAAGTGTTCAGCCACATCTGAAACGTCAACCACGACCTGCAACTAATGATGATGCCCAAATAGGTGTTTTAGCTGCTGTCGCGGCTAATCCGCACATCAGTGGCAGACAAATTGCGCGAGAATCGGGAATCTCAAAAACGTCGGCGTTGAGAATGCTACATCAACATCGATTGCACCCGTACCACATTTCTATGCACCAGGAACTGCATGGCGACGACTTTGAACGTCGTGTACAGGTCTGCCACTGGGCACAAGAGAAATTACGGGACGATGACAGATTTTTTGCACGCGTTCTATTTAGCGACGAAGCGTCGTTCACCAACAGCGGTAACGGAATCCGGCATATATGCACTGCTGGGCAACGGAAAATCCACGATGGCTGCGACAAGTTGAACATCAGAGACCTTCACGGGTTAATGTATGGTGCGGCATTATGGGAGGAAGGATAATTGCCACCCATTTTATCGATGGCAATCTAAATGTTGCAATGTATGCTAATTTCCTACGTAATGTTCTACCGATGTTACTACAGGATGTTTCACTGCATGACAGAATGGCGATGTACTTCCAACATGATGTATGTCCGCCACATAGCTCGCGTGTGGTTGAAGCGGTACTGAATAGCATATTTCATGACAGGTGGATTGGTCGTCGAAGCACCATACCGTTGCCCGCACGTTCACCGGATCTTACGTCCCCGGATTTCTTTCTGTGGGGAAAGTTGAACGATATTTGCTATCGTAATCTACCGACAACGCCTGACAACATGCGTCAGCGCATTGTCAATGCATGTGCGAACATTACGGAAGGCGAACTTCCTCGCTGTTGAGAGGAATGTCGTTACACGTATTGCCAAATGCATTGAGGTTGACGGACATCATTTTGAACATTTGTTGCAGTAATGTGGTTTTTACAGGTAATCACGCTGTAACATCATACGTTCTCAGAAATGAGTTCACTAAGGTACATGTATCACATTGGAACAACCGAAATAAAATGTTCAAACGTACCTATGTTCTGTAAATGTGTACCTATGTTCTGTATTTGTGTCCGGTTACCGGCCGTTCGTCTAAAATTGTGAGCCATGTGTTTGTGACTACTACAACGCCATCTATCTCAAAGCGAAAAAAGTGGTCCAACTTAGACCATCATATTTTTTTACGTATTACACGAATATGTAATAAAAATGGGATTCCTGTTTAAAAAACGCAGTGGATATCCGTTTGAACTATGCCAGCGCCATCTAGCGGGCCAACCATAGCGCCCTCTGGTTTGCCCCTTCAAGCTAGACGAGTTTCGTTCTTTGTAATTTTTTCGTTTGACGCTTATTTCGTGAGATATTTGACCTGGTCACGATCAATGGACCACCCTGTATAGACGTAGCTATCCAGATCGACAAGTGAAATGACAGTATAAAAGAGATAGTGGTAAAAGCGGACACCATACACAGATTCATCGGAAGAATCTTAAGGAAATGTAACTCATCCACGAAAGAAGTGGCTTATAAATCTCTTTTTCGCCTGTTTCTTGAGTGTTGTTTATCTATCTGGGGTCCCTATCAGGTAAGACTGATAGAGGAGATGTAGCAGATCCAACGAAGAGCGGCGCGTTTCGTCACGGGATCGTTTAGCTGGCGAGAGAGCGTTACGGAGATGCTAAACAAACAGCACTGACAGACGTTACAAGAGAGGCTTTGTGCATCACAGAGAGATTTAATATTGAAATTTCAGGACAGCACTTTTCAGGAGGAGTCGGACAACGTATTAATTCCTCCCAATGTATCTCGCGTATTGGCCACGAGGAGAAACTTCGTGAAATTATAGGCAATACAGACAATGCCAGCTACACACTTTACTTACGTTCCTAAACATGTAAAACTATCACATAGTTGCCTGTCTATCGGCTTCCAGGGTCAATAACAACTTGAGTTTTTGGTATTTAACATCTTCTGCGAATAGAATTAGTAGTAAGGAAGTAATAAATTAAAACATAATCCATGATGGTGAGGTTTAAGTGCAAGGAAGGCCAAAATGTAGTGAACGATGAAATTTTTTTCCCTTCATCATTTTGTGGTGGATGTCAGCGAGGGAAAGTTTCGAAATTTTGCATAAAATTTATTGGAACTCGCTGAGCGCTCTCATTCATAAATACTGGATAAATATAGTCCGGGTAATTTACGCGCCGTGAGTTATGCTGCCCGAAGACATATGCACACTTTCAACTTCAGTACCTGAATCATTGTTTAAATCTTAACAAATAGATGACAGCATCTTAAATTTTAAATTCTGTCGATAACTAAATTTATTTATTTAATCGTGTGGCTAGGGCCCCCTGTCGGGCAGGCCGTTCGCCAAGTGGCGGTCTTTCAGTGAAGTAAACTGATTAATTTTTTGTTGCCCCGGATGCGACCTTTTCAGCCATTTAGTAACATACAGGCTGTTCCAGGAGGATTGGTCAATATTCGGAGATATGAGAGAAACGAACATTGGAAGCAAAAACGTCTAACAAAATGGGCACTAAAATACATACCATAAGAAATACTAATACTTGTTCATTTTTGCAACTGTGAAAGACATCTCTTGTATTGCACATGTGCTCAAAGCTCCTAAGCTATGCACTTTAGAGCATGTTTACTGCGCACTTTTTTTTTACTTGTCCCATACACTCACCTCTCAAAACATGGAAAGCAGAGACCTTGCGGTAGAACAGGTTTGTCTTGCAGTACCGAAGATGAAAAAGTGCTCATGGCTCTTAATGTATTCATTTTGGAGCCCATCTTGACAAGATCCTTTTTGCTTCAAATGATGCTTGATGCTTCCTGTCATATACCTGAATACTGACAATTAGTCTAGGGATCAGCCTGTAGATACCGCGGGAGTGCTACGGTCGCAGGTTCGAATCCTGCCTCGGGCATGGGTGTGTGTGGTGTCCTTAGGTTAGTTACGTTTAAGTAGTTCTAAGTTCTAGGGGACTTATGACCTAAGATGTTGAGTCCCAGAGTGCTCAGAGCCATTTGAACCATTTTCAGCCTGTAGATAGGAAGCTCGCCATTGACCCAAGCTATTGAGGAGGGATATGCCAATCCAATGTCGGTCGCTGTTCTGCTCTGCCTATTCTTATCAGAAGGTGCTTTCCTGTTCTAAGCTCTGTACTAGAACATTGTTATCACCAATTAATTTTCAGTAATCGAACTGCTTAATCAGTATCAGAACTCACGCGCATTGACTGCATTTGCTTATAATAAGGACTGCCTGTCCTAACATATACGACTACGGCTGCCGACCGCTGTAGCCGAGTGGTTCTAGGCGCTTCAGTCCGGAACCGCGCTGCTACCACGGTCGCAGGTTCGAATCCTGCCTCGGGCATGGATGTGTGTGATGTCCGTAGGTTAGTTAGGTTTAAGTAGTTCTATGTCTAGTGGACTGATGATCTCAGATGTTAAGTCCCATAGTGCTTAGAGCCATTTGAACCACGGCTAAACTCACAAACTAACGGAAAACACTCCAGTTGCTTTGGAGAACTTTGTTGATTCCACTAAGGTTTTCAGCGTTTGTATTAGGCCATTTTCAAATGGTTCCAGAAAATTGTGCTGTACAGAAGCAGCATCAAATGAAAAAAAAATCAAGAACTTGTACCTCTTTAAAATAGTCACATATAAAGGCCGAAACCCATGCTGGGCTCTGTACAGTCAACAACAGCCAGAGGGATTTTCATTAACTGAACAAACTATTGCGGCATCTGCATACCATCCGACCACGCAGGAAGTAACCACTGTGGAATACTTGCTGTCATGACCTCTGTGCTCCAGAGTCGAGTTGCGTCTGAATCCCGCAGGAAGCGGGCCGCATTTCCTGGGCCGTATCTTGGAGAGCGGTCATTTCCTGTTGAGCCGCCTCGCGAGTCCGCCATATTGCGACTCTCCGGAAACAGGCACTGCGTCGCAGTGTTGTCGTCCTGCTTCTCTAACGCTCCGTCTGTACTCGGCTCCAACGTCTCGATCCTAGACACGGCGTCTAGTGTTCCCCAGGAGCACCCACTCGAAATTGCGAAGTACATAAACACATGTTAACTTTTTTATACTCACCATTCTTCCGAGTCCTTTGATGCTGTTGTGATATAATTCTATTAAACTCTCCGCTATTTTCATACAGGCCTAATCGACTGCAACCGATCTATTTTTAATCGGTTGCTTCAAAAGGAAGGACGTTTGTTCGTCAGAACCTAAATTTTACGTAATAAAAGTTGATTCTGTAGTTGTACAGTAATGGGTTTCTTTTCCTACATATGCGTTGTATGTTACATTTATCGACGTTATGGGTTCAACTGCCAGAGCCTGCACTGGTACGTGAGTTCCCTTATTTCGTACCACACGTACCCACCATATCGTAGATACTATAAAAGAGGAAGCGGGACAGAATCATGGTTGGCAGTCACAATTTATAATTAAGACAGTTTATTGACATTACGCCTTTTAAGGAAGCTGACAATTACAAGTTGTGGACGAGCCACTAGATAAAGCTTAGCAAATCCAATTAGAAATCCGACGTATCCAGCACACAAATAACCAGTCCCTTAAGAGAAAGTTATAAAAAATTGATGTGCCAGGCATTTATAGAAATCTTAAGCATAGCAATTATCCAGAATGAGATTTTCACTCTGCAGCGGAATGTGGGCTGATATGAAACTTCCTGGCAGATTAAAACTGTGTGCCGGACTGAGACTCGAACTCGGGACCTTTGCCTTTCGCGGGCAAGTGCTCTCCCATCTGAGCTACCCAAGTACGACTCACGCCCCATCCTCACAGCTTTACTTCCGCCAGTACCTCGCCTCCTACCTTCCAAACTTTACAGAAGCTCTACTGCGAACCTTTCAGAACTAGCACTCCTGGAAGAAAGGATATTGCGGAGACATGGCTTAGCCACAGCCTGGAGGATGTTTCCAGAATGAGATTTTCACTCTGCAGCGGAGTGTGCGCTGATGTGTGCTAAAGCTGTGAGGCTGGGGCGTTAGTCGTACTTGGGTAGCTCAGATGGGAGAGCACTTGCCCGCGAAAGGCAAAGGTCCTGAGTTCGAGTCTCAGTCCGGCACACAGTTGTAATCTGCCAGGAATTTTCATAGCAATTATCAATTACTTCACATAGTCACTTCATCAAACTCCCTAAAACCAGTTATTACATTAAGATGGCCAGTCTTAAAACATTCTTCACTAAAATACCCTATAAACTTACTATTTCAATCCGTTAAAAGGTGAATTACAAACTTAACGTTGCTGGGCAGTAATACCCCTCGCTTTATTCTCCCTTATTAAGAAAACAGAATTACTGACAAACTTCAGAAATTCAAACACCCATGTAGGATTTCCCTCAAAATATATGTAATGAAAATAGTTGCCAATAAAGGGTGACTTGATGACACTTCAACACTAGTGCAAGCAAAAATACAGTTACATAACATGATAGAACCACTTCAATAAAAAAAACTACAGCAGAAACACTGATCTTTACAAATGAATGTTCGTGTGCTCAGACGTGTTAATAAAAAGACTACTGGAAAGAGCTGCGCAAGGAACTCAGCAGATGCTACGCAATTTAAAGTTTAGCCAGTTGCCAGTCCCTAATATTTAAGGTTGGTTGGTTGGTTGTTTTGGGGGAGGAGACCAGACAGCGAGGTCATCGGTCTCATCGGATTAGGGAAGGAATGGGAAGGAAGTCGGCCGTGCCCTTTCAAACGAACCATCCCGGCATTTTCCTGGAGCGACTTAGGGAAATCACGGAAAACCTATATCAGGATGGCCGGACGCGGGATTGAACCGCCGTCCTCCCGAACGCGAGTCCAGTGTGCTAACCACTGCGCCACCTCGCTCGGTAATATTTAAGGAAACAGGTTCGTATAAGAACAAGTTAAATACAATATATATTTATATATCTACCAGCTTAACCCGCCTTGGCGGAGGGAAGATAAATACTAAACTCTGGTATGTGAACAACTCTCGCTAGTGGCCAGGTTCTTAAACACTGCCAGGCCCAGACCTCGGATGACATTCCACTCCCTGTCAAGGCGCTGGCACAATCAAAGGTTTCTGCCCGAATCACAAACACATTCCAATAACTACGTAACATAGAAACACTCGGCAGAACCTTTGAATCGACATTTGGGTAAGCGTGTAAAAGAACACGTTACACTACTGACAAATTCGCAACTTTGGCCTTAAGCATTTTACACGTGGAAAACTGTATTAATAGAGTGCAGCCTTTGAAAACGCCAGCATAAAATCATTTGATTACAAGAAACACAGGGCACTAGTAAAACTTCTGAGAAAGCTTTCAAATAACGGCCATCATTTAACTAGGCCAACTGACACTCTTCCACACCATCTTAAAGTTCAACTATGAAAGTCTCACCATGATAATAATATTTAAATGCCTCTGAGTGTGTCGGTCAACAAAACACAATTATGACCACTTACTTCATATTCCGTACACAATACGAAGGAGCGGGTTCCTCAGATTCACCGCTTCATTTCAAATTTTGTTCCCAGCGAGGTTACAGAATTTGTATCTCCAAGCTGCCCATGTCGCCAAAACGACCGACCAACTTCACACCACAACACATAACGGTCATCACGCTCGTTCGGAAACCGTTGACACTAGTCTCCCAGCCAATGTCACCACATCTCGAGGGTTACCCGTCGAAGGCTAGGAACCAACTCGCTTCGCCCGCCAACCCGGAAGATAAGACACTCGAAAGGCAAAGATAGCTTAGCTCAACCACAATCGATCTCAACGATACATGAACAAAATAACACCGCCAGCTCACCACGGATCATGCACTGTTTAACAGTCCTCTTCAGGTCATTCTACAAATCGATACTGTTTTCTGCTGTTGTTACTTTCCTATAGACAAGAGATCATCTGCGAACAGTCTTAAACAGCTTCCGAAACTTTCTACTACATCATTTACGAGGTGTCCAACGCCCCAGGTACGACCGTTTCTTTTTTTTTCGGCCGAAGGTCGGCTACTTTTTGAACAGACCTCGTATATACATTGTAGACAGCGACGACCCTTTCAGACTTCCGTGGGATACTCCGAAAATTACCTTTACCTCTGTCGATTATGTTCCGTTAACACCGACGTGTTCTATCTGCAAAGAAGTCTTGAATCCAGTCGCAAATGTGGTCCGATACTCGCTAACCTCGAATTTTTTTCTGTAAACGGAGGTATGGGATGGTGTAAATGCGTTGTAAGGTGTCAGGCAAATCCAACATCTTCCATGAAAAGCCTGACATGATAAGCAGATCCAGTAGTATGTCACATAGCTCCGAATAAATCGTGACATTAAATTAACCAAAGTAATACGAGTGACGAGTGAGCAAATAGAATACCACAGACTAACACAAGAATGCCTAAATGAATGTCATACCTTCCCACTGTGAGACAGACGCAGTTCCGAGGGGAGAAACGAGAACAGAAGCCGAGAGCAGAACCGTGTTAAGCTGGAAGGCCCTACGATAAGGGACGGACGGACACCCACGTCGCCAGCTAACCACTAGGACTACACCACCCGCAACTTTTAGCGTGAGACTTTTTCGCGTCTCTGTTACGTTGCAAACTTTAAAAACATTGTCGCACCACGAAAAGTATAACGTTTCTCATTGGATAGACAGAATTTTTTTAGGCGGAGCTTAAGGTTAACATTGAGACCCTGATTGGTCAGATGAAAACACAGCCAGATAGTTTTTTTTTAAACCAAATTCGGTAAATTGTAGTAAGGAGAAGTTAGGAGAGAGTTGCTTCCGAGACAACGAGGTGAGCGGAGCTGCGCTGCCCGTCGCCCCCTGACGAACACCAACAAGGTAATGAACGCACGCGATGCCGCATAACAGCGCATAAGGCTTCACTCAGAACTGCAGAAGTCTCATCTGTTACACCCCCTTTTTGGGTAATACTAGTGTCGATCGTCAATTAAAGCTCATGGTGTTCACATTTGCCACTTGAAGTAAAAATCAGAAACGCGATGATTTTTCTGTTATATAGAAGCCACATCAGCCACTGTAATTTACGACAAGTTAGATAAGCAATTAAAGATAATTGAGGGTCACTGTAGACCATTTTGATAGTTTTCTCTCTTGTGAAACTTAATTTAAAACTAGATTATAGATGTGATATGGCATAGGTCATCCTTCGATCCATTGTGGAACTTGGAAACCCATTCAGGGAATATCCTGTATTAAAATATTTCCATTTGTCAATAGTGCAATTTATAAACAATGTTTTGTGAGTAGAATAAAATTTCCAATGGCAAACTTAACTGCTTTTTCGACGTTATCTTATCAGCTAACTAAAAATAGGAAAGCCTTGAACCCCTTCAACTGAATTTAGTTAGTATTAAGATTCTTTTACAGGGAGTGCAGTGGAGCTGACGCTGAAATCATTAAGTATTTAGTTATATCATCGCTAGTCTCACTGAACTCTTCTGAATTCTACATGTCATGTGTGGTCTGGCGTCTCCTTACCAGCAACAGTCCCAGGTTCAAACTAGTCAATTCGCTAAAAAACACGCTCTGAGCCTCGTTGCGCGAAAGTGGTAGGGAGACACAACTTAGAACAAACACACACAACACAGAATGTTAGAAGGTTTTATCCTGAACTGACACAGCCACAAGCCTGAGAATGTCTTATATCAACATGACCGCCTGAAGATCGGAGTGCCGGCCACTGTGGTTCTAGGCGCTGCAGTCTGGAACCACGTGGCTGCGATGGTCGCAGGTTGGACTCCTACCTCGGGCATGGATGTGTGTGATGTCCTTAGTTAGGTTTAAGTACTTCCAAGTCTAGGGGACTGATGACCTCAAATGTTAAGTCCCGTAGTGCTCAGAGCCATTTGAACCATTTTGAACTTGTATTCCCAACACCAATGTAGTGTGTTGTCAGATCTGCCACTGATAGCCACAGATCCTACCTTGCAGAGTTGACAGGCTTCTGAGAAACACGTTCTTTGGTGAGGTGCAGAAGTCAACACTTTGTCACTGTTCGTGGTTTCAAGCTCCTTCAACCACTTTCCATAGCTGCTCACGACAGTGGCCGACCAGCTTCGCCGTTTCCGAGATGGACCTTCCCAGACAATGGGCCATAACAATTTGCCCTCTGTCAACGTCGCTTACGTCAGAGGACTTCCCCACATGCGACCTGTGTCTTCACTACAGTGATTCCCCCTTTCGCCTCTGCTCGTCCACACTTTCCTTACTACATGATGTGCCCGAAACGCCATCAGGGGGCATTCAGTCTGGCAGTGGGCAGTGGTCATGATGTTTTCGCTCATCAGTGTGTAATTTTTTTCCCTACTATTGCTCTTCATCTATGTCTTTGTATTGTATTGTACTGTATTGTATGTTAACTGGAGGCCTAGAAACGACGGAGAGGTTCCGTCCCCGCCGCAGCCGCAGTGGTCCAGAACCCCACGACGACTACCGAAGTCCACTTCACCCCTTCGCCGCCCCACACCGAGCCCAGGGTTATTGTGCGGTTCGGCCCCCGGTGGACCCCCCTGGGAACGTCTCACACCAGACGAGTATAACTCCTATGTTTGCGTGGTACAGTAGTGGTGTATACGTACCTGGAGAACGTGTATATGCAGCAATCGCCGACATAGTGCAGCTGAGGCGGAATAACGGGAACCAGACAGGATTCGCTGAGGCAGATGGAAAAACTGCCTAAAAACCATCCACAGGCTGGCTGGCTCTCCGGCCCTAGACACAAGTCCTCTGGGCGGATTCGTGCCGGGGACCAGGCGCTCCTTCCGAATCCCAGCTAACCGTGCGGGCTGTGTGTCTTTACTCTGCTTATCTTGAAGCCATAACATTCTGTCCTAAGTATCCTGTCCATTCCTATAAACAAATATTTTGAACTTGTCTTACATACGGGCAGAAGAGTTCGGTCGCTTGCAGGCCTTAACGCTGCTATCTGTTCGGCATACACTTTTATTAGTCTTCCTAATTTTTCTCTCACTTTCTATGTTGAGCCTTAGCTGTAAAAATTAAACAGTTGTAGCCTGTGTGAGATGTAGAAACCAGAACGTTATTTGAGGTAGTACCTCAAGTCTACAAAACTAAGAACTTAGCACCTGATTTTCAGGAAAGCAATATCACCATATCGTCGAATAAGGCGGGTGCGAGTAAACGTAAAAACCATCGGATGATTAGCTGACAGCTCAACCTTGTAAATGCTGCGAAGAACAATATACTGGGTGGGTATAAAGACGTTCCCTGATTACAAAAAATCTATTTCTAAGGAATTAAGCTAGGTACAGCTATCTGGTTTTGCTGCAAATGGCAGCTGGAATTCTTTTAAGGTTGCCCTTCGGTATATCTGTGCCTCCTTTTGGCCGTGGTAGCTCAATTCGTCAAGTATTTATGGAAACACCTCTACACTGAAGGGCAAAAACATAACACCCTCAAGGATACGGTCATGTTATTGAATAGCGAGATTGCAGGTAGTTAATCATTGCAGGGGTATATATAAATTCAGACCAAGTGGAACACACACCTCACAGTAAAGGGCGCCGAAAAAGTCGCATCAATACATGACGTACACCTCTCCGTATGCAAATGATCATAAAGGCGCCGAATGGCCGCTTTTGTTGTAATTTGACAATAGTTTTCGCATGCTCTGGGCAATGCGTGATTTGCACATCACCATGTCAAATTGGTTCAAATGGCTCTAAGCACTATGGGACTTAACATCTGAGGTCATCAGTGCCCTAGACTTAGAACTACTTCAACCTAACTACCCAAAGGACATCATACACATCCATGCCCGAGGCAGGATTCGAACCTGCGACCGTAGCAGCAGCGCGGTCCGGACTGAAGCGCCTAGAACCGCTCAGGCACAGTGGCTGGCTCGTCACCATGTCCCACAGCTGGCCAGAGATGTGGTGATCTGCTGGCCATGACATTTGTTGTACACCACAAAGAGTGGCTGCATTGCAGCAACCTTATTCGGACGTGCATTTTCCTGCTGAAAAAGCAAATCAGCCACCTGTTGGAGAAATGCCAACAGCATGGGGATAACAAACTGTGCAACGTAGCGTGGCACTAGTTACTTTACACCGGAGAGACACTAAATGTGACTGTGAGATGTAACTAACGGCCACCTACATTATGAGATCTGAATGGGTCCTGTATGTCGTGGGCGAATGCAGTCTGCAATAGGCAGCTCACTAGTTGTACGCCATACATGTACACTCCTGGAAATGGAAAAAAGAACACATTGACACCGGTGTGTCAGACCCACCATACTTGCTCCGGACACTGCGAGAGGGCTGTACAAGCAATGATCACACGCACGGCACAGCGGACACACCAGGAACCGCGGTGTTGGCCGTCGAATGGCGCTAGCTGCGCAGCATTTGTGCACCGCCGCCGTTAGTGTCAGCCAGTTTGCCGTGGCATACGGAGCTCCATCGCAGTCTTTAACACTGGTAGCATGCCGCGACAGCGTGGACGTGAACCGTAGGTGCAGTTGACGGACTTTGAGCGAGGGCGTATAGTGGGCATGCGGGAGGCCGGGTGGACGTACCGCCGAATTGCTCAACACGTGGGGCGTGAGGTCTCCACAGTACATCTTTGTTGTCGCCAGTGGTCGGCGGAAGGTGCACGTGCCCGTCGACCTGGGACCGGACCGCAGCGACGCACGGATGCACGCCAAGACCGTAGGATCCTACGCAGTGCCGTAGGGGACCGCACCGCCACTTCCCAGCAAATTAGGGACACTGTTGCTCCTGGGGTATCGGCGAGGACCATTCGCAACCGTCTCCATGAAGCTGGGCTACGGTCCCGCACACCGTTAGGCCGTCTTCCGCTCACGCCCCTACATCGTGCAGCCCGCCTCCAGTGGTGTCGCGACAGGCGTGAATGGAGGGACGAATGGAGACGTGTCGTCTTCAGCGATGAGAGTCGCTTCTGCCTTGGTGCCAATGATGGTCGTTTGCGTGTTTGGCGCCGTGCAGGTGAGCGCCACAATCAGGACTGCATACGACCGAGGCACACAGGGCCAACACCCGGCATCGTGGTGTGGGGAGCGATCTCCTACACTGGCCGTACACCACTGGTGATCGTCGAGGGGACACTGAATAGTGCACGGTACATCCAAACCGTCATCGAACCCATCGTTCTACCATTCCTAGACCGGCAAGGGAACTTGCTGTTCCAACAGGACAATGCACGTCCGCATGTATCCCGTGCCACCCAACGTGCTCTAGAAGGTGTAAGTGAACTACACTGGCCAGCAAGATCTCCGGATCTGTCCCCCATTGAGCATGTTTGGGACTGGATGAAGCGTCGTCTCACGCGGTCTGCACGTCCAGCACGAACGCTGGTCCAACTGAGGCGCCAGGTGGAAATGGCATGGCAAGCCGTTCCACAGGACTACATCCAGCATCTCTACGATCGTCTCCATGGGAGAATAGCAGCCTGCATTGCTGCGAAAGGTGGATATACACTGTACTAGTGCCGACATTGTGCATGCTCTGTTGCCTGTGTCTATGTGCCTGTGGTTCTGTCAGTGTGATCATGTGATGTATCTGACCCCAGGAATGTGTCAATAAAGTTTCCCCTTCCTGGGACAATGAATTCACGGTGTTCTTATTTCAATTTCCAGGAGTGTATATTATTCGCATACATACAGAACCTGCTCCCATCACTAAAAAATGTAAACGTCGTGTGGCTAGGACCTCCTGTTGGGTAGACCGTTCGCTGGGTGCAAGTCTTTCGATGTGACGCCACTTCGGCGACTTGCGTGTCGATGGGGATGAAATGATGATGATTAGGACAACACAACACCCAGTCTCTGAGCGGAGAAAATCTCCGACCCAGCCGGGAATCGAACCCGGGCCCTTAGGAATGACATGCTGTCGCGCTGGCCTCTCAGCTACCGGGGGCGGACACTCATCACTGAAAACAAACGAGCGCCATTCCACTCTCCAGTGAACTCTTTCACGACGCCAGAGTGGCTATCCTTGGCTGTGCCATGGAGTCAGCCTGGCCAGTGGAACACACGATCTCAATCCTGCTGCAAGAGGACGGTTCCCAATGGTCCCTTTACGGCACAGGAGGTAAAGCCGCTGGGACTTCGTTTCTGGATGATGTTCGATCGGCCGCCAGTGATCGATCTTGACGTACGTCTGTATTACACGGACGTTCAGAACTTGTGGGTGGGGGAATCTTCCATATACCACTGCTGAAAGCAACGACACACCACCGATACAGCGTACCCAGCAATACGTTCAATGGCTGATATGTTCAACAGGAATATGTATTCATCAGTCGAGTACAGTAGTGTTGGGTTGGGTTGTTTGGAGGAGGAGACTAAACAGAGAGATCATCTCATCGGCTTAGGGAAGGATGGGGAAGGAAGTCGGCCGTGCCCTTTCGAAGGAACCATCCTGGCATTTGCCTGGAGTAATTTAGGGAAATCACGGGAAACCTACATCAGGATGGCCGGATGCGGGATTGAACCGTCGTCCTCCCGAATGTGAGTCCAGTGTGGTAACCACTGCGCTATCTCGCAGGCTTTCCTACTTTGGGGAGCTTTTAGTGCCCATAACCCCTTCTGTGGTGGCACTGTGCTCACTGGCCGAGGTAGGGATGTCGAAATTTTCCTGTTTCAACTTGACCTTCACCTCTTAACTACTGGGATGGTTCCTGTGAAAGGTCACGGCCGATATTATTCCCTAATCCGATGGGTCAGATGACCTCGCTGTTTGGTCACTTCCTCCAAATCAACCAACCAACCATATTCTGAGCTATTTGGTTACGAATTGTTCTGAGGTATGCCTGTTTCTCTGCAAACACATCGCGTTGATTTCCGTGGACAGCGATGAAATGCTGTACACACGTGTCAAAAGCGTAGTCATTCACTCCATGTCTACCGCATCGCACCTCGTAAACAACACTGCCAGTCTAAACTTTTCATACCGTTCTCTGGTGCTCTTCACATCAGACGGATCTCGACCATAGGCACTTCATAACTATCGCTGAAATACTATAGGCAACCGTGTTTCAGGAAACCACAAAACACTTTCTGCTTTCTGCTGCATGGACGCCATTGTGACAGGACCTCTCCTCAGTGTAGGGTTTCGCTGGGATCGAATGAAGGGTAGAGCCACGGGTCGTAACACATCTGAAATGTAACGTCCACTGTTCAAAGTGCCGTCAATGCGAACGAGAGGTGACCCAGACGTGTAACCAATGGCACCCCATACCATCACGCCAGGTGATAGTCCAGTATGGCGATGACGAATACACGCTTCCAATGTGCGTTCACCGCGATGTCGCCAGACACGGATGCGACCATCATGATGCTGTAAACAGAACCTGGATTCATCCGAAAAAATGACGTTTTGCCATTCGTGCACCCAGGTTCGTCGTCTAGTACAGCATCGCAGGCGCTCCTGTCTGTGATGCAGCGTCAAGGGTAGCCGCAGCCACGGCCTCCGAGCTGACAGTCCACGCCGCTCCAAACGTCGTCGAAATGTTCGTGCAGATGGTTGTTGTCGTATCGGCCGCCGCACAGCAGCCGTCAACTCGGCGCGGCGTGCCACAACACGCCCGGCACAGAGCGAGCACCGCTGGCGCCGCACACGATGTCAACAACTGGCGCCAGTGAACGCGTCGTCGCGGGGTTAGCGGCAGCTTACACACCACTATCCATAAGGATTACCCTGGCGGCGCTGCCCTTGTCGCCAGAGTGAGCAACCGTATAAGGGCGCCATCTACCGACACTCTGATTGGCCGGACCTGCGGATTTAAGCGAGCTCCCTGAACCCGTTCATGTTCAATTGTCGCCGATGACTGTGTCACTACCCGGCTGCTGGATTCACGACGACCGAACCGTACGGTGGCCTCCCTGGCTGGAAACTTGCGACGCGTCGGTATCGACTGGTTTGCAGTGGTTTGGACTCGTATTCTCTACTAGCGACTCTCAATTCTCCTTGGCGCTACAGCCAGCGATGTGTTGTGTAGTCGAACCTAAGTTTTGTTTTGAGTGACAGAAGGTCAAATAAATTTGGTTATCAAGGAATATTTGTTGTGTTACATTGCGGACATAACAGTTGTGGTCTTGCAAACGTCCCCTCTGTTCACTCAAGGATCGAGACGCTGCTGCACGATCCGTTACAGCCATGCGGATAAGATGCCTGTCATCTCGACTGCTAGTGATAAGAGGCCGTTGGGATCCAGCACGGCGTTCCGTATTACCCTCCTGAACCCATCTACTCCGTATTCTGCTAACAGTCATTGGATCTCGACCAACGCGTGCGGCAATGTCGCGATACGATAAACCGCAATCGCGATAGGCTACAATCCGATCTCTATCAAAGTCAGAAACGTGATGGTACGCATTTCTCCTCCTTACACGAGGCATCGCAAAAACGTTTCACCAGGCAACGCCGGTCAACTGCTGTTTGTGTATGAGAAATCGGTTGGAAACTTTTCTCATGTCGGCACGTTATAGGTATCGCCACCGGCGCCAACCTTGTGTGAATGCTCTGAAAAGCTAATCATTTGCGTATCACAGCATCTTCTTCCTGTCGGTTAAATTTCACGTCTGTAGCACGTCATCTTCGTGGTGTAGCAATTTTAATGGCCAGCAGCGTAATAGAACGCTGAGAAATAGAGACGCCTTTCTAGCATTTGTGCACCATGAGAGAACTCTCGGCAATGCAAGGAGGCGCAAAGATGTTCACATTCCTTAGACGAGACATATGAAAAATATTCGAAGTCCACAGCGTCTCAGCAAGTTTATCATATAAGAGCTCAGTAACTTTGAACGTGGACTAATCATTGGATGCCATTTACCAAATCCAGCAGAGACATTTCACCACATAAAGCTACCAAAGTGATCAAATCATAAAGTGAAACCAAGCCCAGGCACATCTTACATACTGACGAAGGGGGACCGTCGAGCATTGCAGAGGGTGGTTGTAAAAAAATCACATGACGTCAGAGGAAGGAATCGCTCGTCAGTTCCGAAGTGCTGCCAGCGGTCCATCTTGCACAATGACTGTGTGCAGGGAGTCAAAATAGAATGATTGAGTAGCTTTCCATAAACTACACATTTCTCCAGTCATTGCTATGTTGGGGGTGGTGTAAAGAGCAATGGCACTGGACAGTGGAAAACTGGAAACCGTTTGGAGTCAGGGCAACTAAAAACAGTCAGGTAGGTCATTCCAGGAGGTCGCGCTGCTATTGGTTAACGCGTATGTCGTCATCAGGAATACTGTTCCACTGCGGGAGTTTAACACCAGCCTCATGAACCGTCTGTTGTTAACTGTTCATGCACATTATTAAGCATCGCTTGCATCTGAAATTATAATAAATTGACACTTTCTATGTTACAATAAATAACAACCTTCAAAGACTTAATGCTAAGAGCTAGAACACCTTCCTGTGTTCGTAAATACTCACTGCGGCTCAGGAAGATGACCCACACATCTGATCTGTGCACGTCTCGCGTTTATCCCTTTCATGGTTTGTCATCTTCTATTACGGTACTGCCGCCTCGTTTCCTTATTCCATTTACTGGCGTCACTAACTTCCTGCCTTACTTGCCGGTGAGCAGCAGCAGCAGCACGTATCAATAAGTGCACTGTTTATCATCTCTGGAGCGACCGATAGTATTTTCGGGTCGTGGTGTGTCTGGCAGTCAGTTTGGGACGCGAAAGAACTTGCCCCCCTTCTAACAGCCGTGTACCGCAAGTCTCTAGAGGAACGGAAGGTTCCAAATGATTGGAAAAGAGCACAGGTAGTCCCAGTCTTCAAGAAGGGTCGTCGAGCAGATGCGCAAAACTATAGACCTATATCTCTGACGTCGATCTGTTGTAGAATTTTAGAACATGTTTTTTGCACGAGTATCATGTCGTTTTTGGAAACTCAGAATCTACTATGTAGGAATCAACATGGATTCCGGAAACAGCGATCGTGTGAGACCCAAGTCGCTCTATTTGTTCATGAGACCCAGAAAATATTAGATACAGGCTCCCAGGTAGATGCTATTTTTCTTGACTTCCGGAAGGCGTTCGATACAGTTCCGCACTATCGCCTGATAAACAAAGTAAGAGCCTACGGAATATCAGACCAGCTGTGTGGCTGGATTGAAGAGTTTTTAGCAAACAGAACACAGCATGTTGTTATCAACGGAGAGACGTCTACAGACGTTAAAGTAACCTCTGGCGTGCCACAGGGGAGTGTTATGGGACCATTGCTTTTCACAATTTACACTCCTGGAAATGGAAAAAAGAACACATTGACACCGATGTGTCAGACCCACCATACTTGCTCCGGACACTGCGAGAGGGCTGTACAAGCAATGATCACGCGCACGGCACAGCGGACACACCAGGAACCGCGGTGTTGGCCGTCGAATGGCGCTAGCTGCGCAGCATTTGTGCACCGCCGCCGTCAGTGTCAGCCAGTTTGCCGTGGCATACGGAGCTCCATCGCAGTCTTTAACACTGGTAGCATGCCGCGACAGCGTGGACGTGAACCGTATGTGCAGTTGACGGACTTTGAGCGAGGGCGTATAGTGGGCATGCGGGAGGCCGGGTGGACGTACCGCCGAATTGCTCAACACGTGGGGCGTGAGGTCTCCACAGTACATCGATGTTGTCGCCAGTGGTCGGCGGCAGGTGCACGTACCCGTCGACCTGGGACCGGACCGCAGCGACGCACGGATGCACGCCAAGACCGTAGGATCCTACGCAGTGCCGTAGGGGACCGCACCGCCACTTCCCAGCAAATTAGGGACACTGTTGCTCCTGGGGTATCGGCGAGGACCATTCGCAACCGTCTCCATGAAGCTGGGCTACGGTCCCGCACACCGTTAGGCCGTCTTCCGCTCACGCCCCAACATCGTGCAGCCCGCCTCCAGTGGTGTCGCGACAGGCGTGAATGGAGGGACGAATGGAGACGTGTCGTCTTCAGCGATGAGAGTCGCTTCTGCCTTGGTGCCAATGATGGTCGTATGCGTGTTTGGCGCCGTGCTGGTGAGCGCCACAATCAGGACTGCATACGACCGAGGCACACAGGGCCAACACCCGGCATCATGGTGTGGGGAGCGATCTCCTACACTGGCCGTACACCACTGGTGATCGTCGAGGAGACACTGAATAGTGCACGGTACATCCAAACCGTCATCGAACCCATCGTTCTACCATTCCTAGACCGGCAAGGGAACTTGCTGTTCCAACAGGACAATGCACGTCCGCATGTATCCCGTGCCACCTAACGTGCTCTAGAAGGTGTAAGTCAACTACCCTGACCAGCAAGATCTCCGGATCTGTCCCCCATTGAGCATGTTTGGGACTGGATGAAGCGTTGTCTCACGCGGTCTGCACGTCCAGCACGAACGCTGGTCCAACTGAGGCGCCAGGTGGAAATGGCATGGCAAGCCGTTCCACAGGACTACATCCAGCATCTCTACGATCGTCTCCATGGGAGAATAGCAGCCTGCATCGCTGCGAAAGGTGGATATACACTGTACTAGTTCCGACATTGTGCATGCTCTGTTGCCTGTGTCTATGTGCCTGTGGTTCTGTCAGTGTGATCATGTGATGTATCTGACCCCAGGAATGTGTCAATAAAGTTTCCCCTTCCTGGGACAATGAATTCACGGTGTTCTTATTTCAATTTCCAGGAGTGTATATAAATGACCTAGTAGATTGTGTCGGAAGTTCCATGCGGCTTTTCGCGGATGATGCTGTAGTATACAGAGAAGTTGCAGCATTAGAAAATTGTAGCGAAATGCAGGAAGATCTGCAGCGGTTAGGCACTTGGTGCAGGGAATGGCAACTGACCCTTAAAATAGGCAAATGTAATGTATTGAGAATACATAGAAAGAAGGATCCTTTATTGTATGATTATATGATAGCGGAACAAACACTGGTAGCAGTTACTTCTGTAAAATATCTGGGAGTATGCGTGCGGAACGATTTGAAGTGGAATGATCATATAAAATTAATTGTTGGTAAGGCGGGTACCAGGTTGAGATTCATTGGGAGAGTGCTTAGAAAATGTAGTCCATCAACAAAGGAGGTGGCTTACAAAACACTCGTTCGACCTATACTTGAGTATTGCTGATCAGTGTGGAATCCGCACCAGATCGGGTTGACGGAGCAGATAGAGAATATCCAAAGAAGAGCGGCGCGTTTCGTCACAGGGTTATTTGGTAACCGTGATAGCGTTACGGAGATGTTTAACAAACTCAAGTGGCAGACTCTGCAAGAGAGACGCTCTGCATCTCGGTGTAGCTTGCTCGCCAGGTTTCGAGAGGGTGCGTTTCTGGATGAGGTATCGAATGTACTGCTTCCCCCTACTTATACCTCCCGAGGAGATTACGAATGTAAAATTAGAGAGATTAGAGCGCGCACGGAGGCTTTCAGACAGTCGTTCTTCCCGCGAACCATACGCGACTGGAACAGGAAAGGGAGGTAATGACAGTGGCACGTAAAGTGCCCTCTGCCACACACCGTTGGGTGGCTTGCGGAGTGTAAATGTAGATGTAGATGTAGATGAGAAGAAGTGCAGTCGGGACGCAGCAGCAGTGAAGTCGGGGACGGAGCGTCGGTGAGGCGCCGACAGCCAGTGATCGCCGACCGCTGGCGACCCACACGAACTGTCTGACAGAGGGAGACTGGAAGGGGACGATCGTTGGTTGGTCGTTCGGTTGGTCGTATCATCGGCCGACGTATACATAGTCCTTTCACCGTTTCCGGGCCTGGGCAGTTGTTCGGTTGGCGTGGAACAGTGAGGAAATCTCTGCTGTGTGGAGTTTGGCTGGGCCCACTGGCGGCCTCTATGCAGTATCGGAGTGTGTGGTGCTGCTCCGATTGCTACGAAGTTCGTGGCTCGCCGATCCTGGACATGAAAGTTGAGTTCTGACTTAATCTACCAGCAAGTCACTACTATTCACATTGTGTCGTATGTAGTTCGCTGTCGTCTGTTGGGATATTCCCGTGAGCAACAATTTGGTATATTTTAGCTCCCTGTTGTGTGCTGGTCGGGGGAATCGGAGGTTACCTTGTCGGTGGGTCAGTTGACTGCCTGTCGGTTGGGTTGTCGTCGGATCGACAATGGTTGCGCCGACTGCCTGTCTCGCCTAAGCGAGGGTTAGTGTTTGAATTCCAGGCCGACCCTCGGAACGTCTGAGCGCCCCTGGGTGTACTGCCTTTTCTTCTTTGTTCTTGTCGTTTGTACTCACATGGCTTCTAGCCAATTTTTAGTTTAAGGCTGTTTTGCCCACAAGATCTCAGATGGTTTGGGCCTTCAGCCTAATTTAAAAACTGTTTTATGTGAAGCCTTTGGCATTTTTAGAATTAATGTTTTTGGAATTAATGTTTTTGGGTATTAAGTGTTGGGCCTTCAGCTGATTTTAAATTAAAATTGTTTTGCTCTTAAAGTGTCAGATTCTTTCGGCCTTCATCCTAATTAAGTAACTGTTTTAAGATAAGGCTTTGCCTTTTAAATTTCTGATTTTGTTTGAGCTTTATTGGCTTTCAGCCGTTTTTAAATTAAAGTGGTCTCGCCCTTAAGGCATGAGATTGTATGGCGCGTTCAGCCACTAATTAAGTTCCAAAACTGAAGATGTGGTCCTCTTTTTAAATTTTTCTTGGCTCTCGTAATGTTTGATCAAATAAAAGATTGTATATTCGAGTGTAACTGACAGCCGCTTATTTTTGCCCCTTTCCACAACTTAAACTACCTGTCCTGTCCGCCGGGTTTAGCAGGGCGTTTCAACAGTGAACATTTTTCCTTACTGTAACCTTTTTATGTTATCTGTTTTAGTTTTTGTGACGTGTTCTAATGTAGACTCTTGTCCTCACGTCGAGAGAAACCACTTTGTGATGCACGAGTTAATTTCTACATCAACCTCAAAGTGTCCCGAAATGCATCACTCCGTGACAGTTCGATACTTGTCGCCCATGGAAAGTGCAAAATATCACTTCAGACTCCTTTACTTTTTTGAACCAGTCAGTTCAAGGAAATGTGAGCCCAACTCTTCAAATTACAGAGATCCAATTATGACCGGTGATGTAATCTGTTGTTGTTGTGGTCTTCAGTCCAGAGACTAGTTTGATGCAGCTCCCCATGCTACTCTATCCTGTACAAGGTTCTTCATATCCCAGTACCTACTGCAACCTACATCCTTCTGAATCTCTTTAGTGTATTCATCCCTTGCTCTTCCTCAACGATTTTTACCCTCCACGCTGCCCTCCAATGCTAAATTTGTGATCCCTTGATGCCTCAGAACATGTCCTACGAACCGGTCCCTTCTTTTTGTACTCTTCTCCCCAATTCTATTCAATACTTCATCATTAGTTATGTGGTCTACCCACCTAATCTTCAGCATTCTTCTGTAGCACCACATTTCAAAAGCTTCTATTCTCTTCTTGTCCAAACTATTTATCGTCCATGTTTCACTTCCATACATGGCTACACTCCATACAAATACTTTCAGAAACGACTTCCTAACACTTAAATCGATACTCGATGTTAACAAATTTCTCTTATTCAGAAACACCTTCCTTGCCATTGCCAGTCTATATTTTATATCTTCTCTAATTCGACCATCATCAGTTATTTTGCTCCCCAAATAGCAAAACTCATTTACTACTTTGTCTCATTTCCTAATCTGATTCTCGCAGCGTCACCCGACTTAATTCGACTACATTCCATTATCCTCGTTTTGCTTTTGTTGATGTTCATCTTATATCCTCCTTTCAATACACTGTCCATTCCGTTCAACTGCTCTTCCAAGTCCTTTGCTGTCTCTGACAGAATTACAATGTCATCGGCGAACCTCAAAGTTTTTATTTCTTTTCCATGGATTTTAATACCTACTCCGAATTTTTCTTTTGTTTCCTTTACTGCTTGCTCAATATACAAATTGAATAACATCTGGGGAGGCTACAACCCTGTCTCACTCCCTTCCCAACCACTGCTTCCCTTCCATGCTCCTCGACTATTATAACTGCCATCTGGTTTCTGTACAAATTGTAAATAGCCTTTCGCTCCCTGTATTTTACCCCTGCCGCCTTTAGAATTTGAAAGAGAGTACTCCAGTTAACATTGTCAAAAGCTTTCTCTAAGTCTACAAATGCTAGAAACGTAGGTTTGCCTTTCCTTGATCTTTCTTCTAAGAGAAGTCGTAAGGTCAGTATTGCCTCACGTGTTCCAATATTTCTAGGGAATCCAAACTGATCTTCCCCAAGGTCGGCTTCTACCAGTTTTTCCATTCGTCTGTAAAGAATTCGCGTTAGTATTTTGCAGCCGTGACTTATTAAACTGACAGTTCGGTAATTTTCACATCTGTCAATACCTACTTTCTTTGGGATTGGAATTATTATATTCTTCTTGAAGTCTGAGGGTATTTCGCCTGTCTCATACATCTTGCTCACCAGATGGTAGAGTTTTGTCAGGACTGGCTCTCCCAAGGCCGTCAGTAGTTCTAATGGAATGTTGTCTACTCCCGGGACCTTGTTTCGACTCAGGTCTTTCAGTGTTCTGTCAAACTCTTCACGCAGTATCGTATCTCCCATTTCATCTCCATCTACATGCTCTTCCATTTCCATAATATTGTCCTCAAGTACATCGCCCTTGTATAGACCCTCTATATACTCCTTCCACCATTCTGCTTTCCCTTCTTTGCTTAGAACTGCGTTTCCATCTGAGCTCTTGATATTCATACAAGTGGTTCTCTTTTCTCCAAAGGTCTCTTTAATTTTCCTGTAGGCAGTATCTATCTTACCCCTAGTGAGATAAGCCTCTACATCCTTACATTTGTCCTCTAGCCAGCGCTGCTTAGCCATTTTGCACTTCCTGTCGATCTTATTTCTGAGACGTTTGTATTCCTTTTTGCTTGTTTCATTTACTGCATTTTTATATTTTCTCCTTTCATCAATTAAATTCAATATTTCTTCTGTTACTCAAGGATTTCTACAAGCCCTCGTCTTTTTACCTAATGACCGGTGATGTAATCTCGATCTCAAGAAGTTTCTCTGAGTCTGAAGGCAATGAACTGTCAACGTGTTTGCATTTAAAACCTATGTAACCCGCAAAATATTTCTTTTTGTTGTAATGAATTGCGGTTTACCCGTGGCAGTTCGATGATATGGTTTGGCGAATACCTGGAGAATGTTACCAGATATAATGGATAGTGACAACAGTGAATTACAGAGGAGGTGTTATTTTCCGTGGCTTGGGCGTGGTCCCCTAACTGCGCCTCAGAAAATGCTGAATGCAAAAGAACATGAACGGATTTTAGAGCACTTTGTACTGCTTTCAGTAAAGGCACAGTTCGAAGGCTGTATCAGCATGATAACGCACTTTATCAATGGTTTCTGGACAATAATGTTCCTGAAATGGTAGGCCTGCACTGCGGCCCAACCTGAACCCAATGGAAGACCTTTGGGATGTGTTAGAAACGCTCCAGATCCTAGCTTCGAACATCCCTAACTTCTCTGGTTTTGGCTCTTGAGGAAGAATGGGCGGGTTGCAGTTCCATCACAAACTTCAGACACCTCGTTGAAAGTGTCCCAGCAGAGCTCAAGCCACCATAAAGGCGAAGGGTGGGCACATCCCATATTTAATGTCAACTACTAGATGTCCGATTCTTTAGATCAGATAGTGTATGCAATAACTAAACAATAGCTGCCCGAATAGTTCTCATGGATCACATATTCTCAACTTCTTGATACACACTGATGAGTTAAACCGTGATGATCGCTATCCTTCCCAAAACTGAACATAATCTGCTGCCACTACAACCATGTGACGCATAAAGGAAAATGTATAAATGGAGCTCAAAATCTTTCAGTTTGAAGGCCATACAGTCCAGATTCCGTACGCCAATCAGGCGATCATCCCACTAATGCATCAGATTGAAGATATCCGTTTGATGAAACACTGTTTTCTGCTGCGTTGAGAAGTCTGTAATTGCCTGCTGAGCATACACATCAGTCAGAAGTCATCGACCATTCAAGGACAGGACTGTGGGGCATCTGCTTGAATGGCTCCCACTCCAGTCTCCCAGTTGAGGCTGACCTCCGAGATCGATCGGCGCCTTGTGTCGAATCGCGATCAGGACAGAACTTGGCGCACAATTCCACAATGGCGGTTTCAGACAGACATGCTGTCCCATATACATTTGTAGCATTACAAGAGTATGTCCAATATAGTCGGATCTACTTTGCTTCACGTGAGTGTAGGGGAGTCGAAACAACTAGTGACCCATGACGTCATATCTACTTGTGATTTTTTTTATACATGTAATTCATTTCTAAATTTTATTGATTATTTGCAGAATAAATAATTAAGTTATGTACTAAATTTAATAGGTAATAAGTTTCAATGATATAGATATAAATACGTTTTGACATAGCAAATCACCTTCTTGCATTATGCATGATATGTTTTCTCTTTGTAAGAACAAAAACTGCCGTGTTGCTCGAGGGCGCGATCAAGTAGTCGTCGAGTGCGGATCTTCTGTAGCTTTCATGAATGGGCATAGAATTGTTAATGGACAACCCGGAGTTGATTTAAAAATTATTCTAGGGAACCACGGACCTACTTTGGTGCAAACAAATCGCACACGCATTCTCAAATATCGGCGCGTAGTTTAAGATACGCGGCTGGATATCGGGCGTTATCGTCGAGTGTGTGATTCAGTAACAATAACCGCAATTTACGAATATTAGCTTGATAATAACTATCAAAGACTTATAGTAATCGTCGTGATGCTTAAAGCAAGCGAGAAGCGATTAACTGTCGGGAAACGACAAATATTAATCATTGTATAGTCAGCTTGTTGATATGTTGCTTAGCAACTCAAACGGACAGTGATAGAATTATTGAAACGATCTTTTAAGTATCAATGACCACTACACACACATCAGAAACTAATTACTCTAACTGTGAATGACTTCTTTATTGGATGAGGGTTTTTTTTATTTCAACTAATTGGTATTGATAAACTTCTTTCGAGGTTGAAACATCATCAATGATGTCGCGCTCATTCAGTTTAGTTGAAAGATAGGTTTGTGATTGGATTCAGGATTTCCTAGAAGAAAGAACTCAACATGTCATTCTTAACGGTTCAAAATCTGCAGATGTAGAGGTAATTTCGGGAGTACCGCAAGGAAGCGTGATAGGACCTTTATTGTTTACAATATACATAAATGACTTAGTTGACAACATCGGTAGCTCCGTGAGGCTATTTGCAGATGACACGGTTGTCTACAAGAAAGTAGCAACATCAGAAGACTCGTACGTACTCCAGGAAGACCTGCAGAGGATTAATGCATGGTGCGACAGCTGGCAGCTTTCCCTAAACGTAGATAAATGTAATATAATGCGCATACATAGGGGCAGAAATCCATTCCAGTACGATTATGCCATAGGTGGTAAATCATTGGAAACGGTAACGACCGTAAAATACTTAGGAGTTACTATCCGGAGCGATCTGAAGTGGAATGATCACATAAAACAAATAGTGAGAAAAGCAGGCGCCAGGTTGAGATTCATAGGAAGAATTCTAAGAAAATGTGACTCATCGACGAAAGAAGTAGCTTACAAAACGCTTGTTCGTCCGATTCTTGAGTATTGCTCATCAGTATGGGACCCTTACCAGGTTGGATTAATAGAAGAGATAGACATGATCCAGCGAAAAGCAGCGCGATTCGTCATGGGGACATTTAGTCAGCGCGAGAGCGTTACGGAGATGCTGAACAAGCTCCAGTGGCGGACACTTCAAGAAAGGCGTTACGCAATACGGAGAGGTTTATTATCGAAATTACGAGAGAGCACATTCCGGGAAGAGATGGGCAACATATTACTACCGCCCACATATATCTCGCGTAATGATCACAACGAAAAGATCCGAGAAATTAGAGCAAATACGGAGACTTACAAGCAGTCGTTCTTCCCACGCACAATTCGTGAATGGAACAGGGAAGGGGGGATCAGATAGTGGTACAATAAGTACCCTCCGCCACACACCGTAAGGTGGCTCGCGGAGTATAGATGTAGATGTAGATGTAGATAGATAGTACTAGCTACGCTAGTATTTACAGTTTTCGAAGAAAAGAGAGCACGTACCTGTTTTTCTTTTGAGAAACGTTTGTACCTCAGTCATCAGTCTTCTCAAACCAGAGGCACGAGTGACGCTCCTTCACAGCACTACGATATCGTGAACCACCACACACATGTGCCATCTTCTCACTACATTTCTGCATTGAAAACCCTGAGATACCGGTATAGCCGCGGTACGAAGAAGGAAGAAAGGAGAGGAAAGATCACCGAAATAAACGGAACAAAGGGAGAAGGGGAGGTCACACATTCTTCATTGTCTGATGGTTATCTTCCGGCGTTTGACCTTCAGCAGCCAAGAATATAATAACAGTATTTGGTCCTGTTTGGACGCATCCAGTAATAACGTCGCCATACTTCACAATTCCGCATTAACTGCATGTACATTGTGAAGACACGAATGCAACACTAATTCCTTGGCTACATGTCGGTGCTTATACACCCGAATTGGTGTCGCGCTGTTTTGCATATACGCTGCAGCAATGCCGTCAAACAGTAAGTTTTCGGTCGTCAGTAATATACGAGGGTCACTCCAAAAGAAATGCACATTATTTTTGTAAAAATACAGTTTTCATTCTGCATGTGTCATAGTTTTACAGTGTGTAGATACATCCTTCCCGCTTGTTTCCAAACTTAGTTCAACCTGTTCCCGTGAGTGGCGCCGTCACAGCATGTCTTCAAGATGGCTGCTACACTTGACGTTTGTCAGAAGCAACGTGCTGCAATAGAATTCCTCTGCTGTGAAAATGAGACAGTGGGAAACATCCACGACAGTGGGAAACATCCACGACGCTTGAAGTCCTGCGGATTTTTCCTGAACAGCTGCAAACCATCCTTGCAAACGGTGTATGGAGATGCTGCTGTCGATCGCAGTACAGTTAGTCGGTGGGCAAGCAGGTTACGTGATGCAAGCGGGCACGGAAATATTGAGGATTGTCCTCGCATAGGCAGGCCTCGTACTGCACACAGTTGACAGTGGCTCACAAAGAAACAAGAAAAACGGTATGCAGCGAACTTTTGGAACATTACGAGAATGGTGGAGATGAATTTCTTGGAAGATTTGTGACAGGTGATGAAACATGGCTCCATCATTTGCCACCAGAGCCGAAGAGGCAATCAATGGAGTGGCATTATGCAAAATCACCCAAGAAAAACATTCAAAATCACACCTCCTGCTGGAAATGTTATGGCTACGGTGTTTTTCGATTCCGAAGGACTGTTGCTTGTGGACATCATGCCAGGTGGAACCACCATAAATTCTGATGCATATGTGACGACACTGAAGAAACTTCAAGCTCGATTGAGTCGTGTTCGACCACATTGGCAAAAGCAGGATGTCTTCCTGTTGCACGACAATGCGCGGCCACATGCCAGTCAATAAACCATGGAAGCCATCACAAAACTCTGATGGACAACAATGAAACACCCGCCTTACAGTCCTAACCTAGCTCCATGTGACTATCACCTCTTTGGGAAACTGAAGGACTCTCTTCGTGGAACAAGGTTCGAAGATGACACCCTTGTGCACGATGCCAAACAGTGGCTCCAACAGGTTGGTCCAGAATTTTACCGTGCGGGTATACAGGCACTGGTTCCAAGATGGCGTGAGGCAGTTAGAGGGATGGAAATTATGTGGAGAAATGAAAATATTGTTCCTAAAGGATGTATCTACACACTGTAAAACTTTCAAACATGTAGAATAAAAGATGGATTTAAAAAAAATAGTGTGCATTTCTTTTGGAGTGACGAATGGGTCATCATTTCATGAGTTCATCCTTTGTAGGTACCGGGCAATTATAATTGAAGTGCAGTTATTCACAGAGATCCAGTATGGGCTTAATTATTGTAGCTATGCCAGCAAAACTTGCTACCTACTCTAATGCATTAATGTGGATACAATTTATGCAGGCAGGAAAGAAAATAGTTCCAATTTTAGCCACCATGTACAAACCTGGTGCTGTGAATGAAGAATGATAGATAGAAATGGTTCCATATGTAATGAATTAGAAATCAGACATGGGCAGGATGGATCAAACAAGTGAGAAGGACATATTTCTTTTACTATTAACCGCCACTTATACAGTTTGATCAGTATGAGCACTGGAGTCATCAACGAGATGTTGTACAGCGCCAGATTTCCACCTGGTGGCCAAATTTGGAACTAATTTTTTTGCAGTGCAAATTATTTATGCATTAATGCATGGCATATCTACCGAGTTTAGGTGCCATATCATAATTTAAGCCCACACTTCGCTTCAGTGAGTAGCTGCACTTTAATTATAGACACCCTGTGCCACGTAATGAAAATACGAGGGTGAGTCAAATGAAAACTTTAAATTTTTTTTTTAAATATTATTTATTGCACAGAAGTGGTAAAAAGCTGTATCACATTTTAACATAATCTCCCCCACGCTTAATGCAAGTCCCCAGCGCTTACAAAGTGCATAAATTCCTTTAGAAAAAAATTCTTTTGGTGGTCTGTACAACCACTCATAGCTCTGAGCAATATGGGACTTAACTACTGTGGTCATCAGTCCCCTAGAACTTAGAACTACTTAAACCTAACTAACCTAAGGACATCACACACATCCATGCCCGAGGCAGGATTCGAACCTGCGACTGTAGATGTCATGCGGTTCCAGACTGAAGCACGTAGAACCGCACGGCCACACCGGCCGGCCAACCACCCATGCACCGCGTGGCTTACCTCTTCATCAGAATGGAATTTATTTCCTCCCATTGCGTCTTTCAGTGGTCCAAACATATGGAAATCACTTGGTGATGAGGAATGGCGCCATTCCCTTCTCGCTCTCTTTGTTGCTGGTTGGTGGAAGTGAATCCAGTTTTCGTCCCCAGTAACGATTCTTGCAAGGAAGCCATAACCTTCTCGTTCAAAGCGCCGATGAAGTTCTTCACAAGCATCAACAAGTCGTTCTCTCATTTTAGCAAACAGAACACAGCATGTTGTTATCAACGGAGAGATGTCTACAGACGTTAAAGTAACCTCTGGCGTGCCACAGGGGAGTGTTATGGGACCATTGCTTTTCACAATATATATAAATGACCTAGTAGATAGTGTCGGAAGTTCGATGCGGCTTTTCGCGGATGATGCTGTAGTATACAGAGAAGTTGCAGCATTAGGAAATTGTAGCGAAATGCAGGAAGTTCTGCAGCGGATAGGCACTTGGTGCAGGGAGTGGCAACTGACCCTTAACATAGACAAATGTAATGTATTGCGAATACATAGAAAGAAGGATCCTTTATTGTATGATTATATGATAGCGGAACAAACACTGGTAGCAGTTACTTCTGTAAAATATCTGGGAGTATGCGTGCGGAACGATTTGAAGTGGAATGATCATATAAAATTAATTGTTGGTAAGGCGGGTACCAGGTTGAGATTCATTGGGAGACTCCTTAGAAAATGTAGTCCATCAATAAAGGAGGTGGCTTACAAAACACTTGTTCGACCTATACTTGAGTATTGCTCATCAATGTGGGATCCGTACCAGATCGGGTTGACGGAGGAGATAGAGAAGATCCAAAGAAGAGCGGCGCGTTTCGTCACTGGGTTATTTGGTAACCGTGATAGCGTTATGAAGATGTTTAACAAACTCAAGTGGCAGACTCTGCAAGAGAGACGCTCTGCATCTCGGTGTAGCTTGCTCGCCAGGTTTCGAGAGGGTGCGTTTCTGGATGAGTTATCGAATGTATTGCTTCCCCCTACTTATACCTCCCGAGGAGATCACGAATGTAAAATTAGAGAGATTAGAGCGCGCACAGAGGCTTTCAGACAGTCGTTCTTCCCGCGAACCATACGCGACTGGAACAGGAAAGGGAGGTAATGACAGTGGCAGGTAAAGTGCCCTCCGCCACACACCGTTGGGTGGCTTGCGGAGTATAAATGTAGATGTAGATATAGATGTTCAGGAGTCAGCTGCCGTGGGACCCATCTTGCAGACACTTTGTGAAACTGGAGCACATCATGCACAATGTGGTGTGCTGACCCATGACAAGTCTGTAAAGATGCTGCAATGTCATTCAGTGTCACTCTGCGGTTTTCCTTCAGTATGGCTTCAACTGCTGCAATGCCACAACTCGTGCCTGACCTGGACGAGGAGCATCTTCCACTGAAGTCACACCATTTGCGAACTTCCTACTCCATTTGTAGAATTGCTGCTGTGATAAACATGCTTCACCGTACTGAGCCTCCGTTCGTCGATGAATTTCCATAGGTTTCACACCTTCACTACGCAAAAGCCGAATAACAGAACGCTGTTCTCCCCTGGTGCAAGTCGCAAGTGGGGCGGCCATCTTTATACTGATACTGGAGCGGTATGTGTGCATCTGCACTATGCTGCCACCTACAGGCCATTCTGCACACTGTTTGTAGCACGCTTACCAACTTACAGGATAACGGCGCGAAATTTCGATTTTTTATTACAAATTTAAGGTTTTCATTTGACTCGCCCTCGTACTATTAAGAAAAGCGTACTCCGCCATGGCTTCTCAAGTTCAGTCTCAGTCTCTCTATCCGCGTACCTCCACTCACAAGGGAACATCCCCATCGCACCCCCCTCAGATTTAGTTATAACTTGGCACAGTGGATAGGCCTTGAAAAACTGAACACAGATCGATCGAGAAAACAGGAAGAAGTTGTGTGGAACTATGAAAAAATAAGCAAAATATACAAACTGGGTCATCCATGCGTAAGATAAGCAATATTAAGGGCAATGTGAGGCGAGGAGTTCTGTGGTCCCGTGGTTAGCGTGAACAGCTGTGGAACGAGAGGTCCTTGGTTCAAATCTTCTCTCAACCGAAAATTTTAACTTTTTGTTTTCAGTTTTTGTGAAAAACTCTTATGTTTTCATCACTTTTTTTTTTGGAGTGATTATTACATCCACAAGAAAACCTAAATCGGGCAACGTAGAAGAAACTTTTTACCCATTCGCCAAGTGTACTAGTTAGGTGGGTCGACAACATATTCCTGTCATGTGACGCACATGCTGTCACCAGTGTCGTATACAAAATATCAGACGTGTTTTCCTGTGGAGGAATCGGTTGACCTATGACCTTGCGATCAAATGTTTTCGGTTCCCATTGGAGAGGCACGTCCTTTCGTCAACTAATCACACGGTTTTGCGGTGCGGTCGCAAAACACAGACACTAAACTTATTACAGTGAACAGACACGTCAATTAACGAACGGACAGATCATAACTTTGCGAAAATAAAGAAAGCAAAATTTTCAGTAGAGGGCAGATTTGAACCAAGGACCTCTCGTTCCGCAGCTGTTCACGCTAACCATGGGACCACGGCGCTCCTCGCCTCACTTTGCTCTTAATATTGCCTATCTTACACATGGACGACCCAGTTTGTATATTTTACTTATTTTTTCATAGTTCCACAGAACTTCTTCCTGTTTTCTCGATTGACCTGTGTTCAGTTTTTCAAGGCCTATCCATTGTGCCAACTTATAACTAAATCTGAGGGGGGTGCGATGGGGATGTTCCCTTGTCAGAACCACATCTGTGAAAGGTGAGTCCTAAACAGTTACCTGCCATTTCGACGCACCGCAAGCCGTTGGAGTATTCCACCACTTTTATTCTCATTTCTTCCTTTTTTCGCCTATTTTCCCCCTCCCTCCCAAGCCCCGTGATATCCGCGCCTGCTGCCTGATGACGTATCGTTTCATTAACCGAGCTCTGTGACAGACCGCGCCAGCTGACTGATGAGCTACTGGCGCAGCATTACCCAAAAAAGGAGAAAAAAACGGCGGACCGCAGCTGGCGCCATCGCCGGGGCGGCATCTGCTGCCAAAACAAAGGCCGGCCAAGCGGCCGCCGGCTCCAGCGAGGCGTGGGCGCGAAATGAGCGCGCTCCGCTGGAGCGGACGCTGGACCGCGCCGCGCTCCACACGGCATTATTTATGGACCGCGCTTTGTTTACACTTCACTTTCCGCCCTGCACAGCGGATGGAAGGCTTTAATGAGTTCAGGCCGCAGTTCGGCCGTCTCAATGTGAACACTGCCCAATGAGTGACATATTTATGATCAAAGGATTTCTGTAATGGCCCGTTTCCACTGCACTATCTGTCGAATCTTTCACGGTGGCACCTCAGTTTGCAGTCATAAATTTCAGATGTTACAGTTTCATTTTTCAGTGAGAGTCATGCTCTAAAATAAACCTATAATGCATATTAAAATTTTGTGTCAGTCCAAGACTCAGTCCAAATTTGCTTATGGTGATCAAGCCGCTTTCACCAAGTCGCTATCTGAGACTGTTGCCAGACATGATTCAGGATCTGTAATAGCCCATTTACATATATTTCTTGTATCCCTGGCAGAACATTAATTTTTTTTTCTTTATTGTATTTCAATTCCCCATCGGGGCGGGCTAGCAGCAGCATATGCGCTGCTCTTCAGCCAAAAGATATAGAACAAAGAATAGAAGACATTTAAAAATAACAAAGGAGAAAACATGGTGTACATATACAATGAAGGCTTTCACGACCGGATGGTACTGTTGTTGATAATTCTTCCGGGTTATATGGCCATGGTCCATGGAATTCTTCTATTCCTAACGTTTCGTCCAATACTATGTTGGACATCTTCAGAGGTATGGCTGGTCCTGCTGAGTCGGCAGGAAGAATTATCAACAACATGGTTTACATAGCTATAAAAAAGGAGGAACATCATGGAAGACAACAGACAAAAAAGGGGCGACTGCAAAATGGAGATAAAAACTGTAAAAATGTAGTGCACACAAAAAAACTACACACTGGGACAATTAAAAGAACACAAGGCGCAGTATGACCAGAGCATGAAAGTACCGACGGATGGTGTAGCACACAACAATCACTGACAGTAACACTAAGTACAAGGCCAGCACACAATTAAAATCGCACCTCTCGACGCACAGGACAACAGCACTAAACACAACACTGATGTGGCACACTGACGATGATCAAAACGGAGGATCTGCCAGGCGTAAGGAGATGAGGGAGAAGAGAAGAAGGCAGAGAGGGGAAGAGAGGGGGGAGATGGGCGAGGGGCGCGCTGAAGAGGCCCAGGTAGGGAGGTATGTGGGAGGGAAAGAGGAGAGGATGGGGTGCAGGGTCCCGAGGGAGAGGAAAATCCGCTCTGGGAGAAGGAGGGGAGAGAAAAAAGGGGGCCCTGGGGAGGGGGGAACAAGGCCAGTTGTAAGGAAGGTTATATGTCGAGTGATTATTGGGGAGGGGTAGGCGCTGAAAATTGCCCTGATGAAGGAGATGGTGGGTGTGGAGGGATACAGCGATTGAGGCGCGGCAATGGGTGGGGGGGGGGGGGTGGAGAGTAAGGAGGAAACCAGGGGGTGGGGTATCAAGTCTGTGGGCAGTGTAAATGATGTGGAGATATTGGAGGAACAGGAGGAGCCATGTGGGGGAAGGGGATGAGTTCATACAGGAACCGTGTGGGGGAAGGAAGGTGGATATGGAAGGCAAGGTGGGCAGAACATTAATTTTTTTTCCTTTATTGTTATTTTACCACCTTACATAAGGTGGGCTTGCAGCAGCATATTACGCTGCTTGTCAGCCTCAAGTTGTACAATGAAAATGCAAAGGAGACACAGAAGATACAATACACAGTGGTGGGCAAAAATACCGTAGACACAGAAACAAAGAACATGAAGCCGTTCACACTCAATGAAAAAAAAAACACTAAAAACTCTGGCATGGCGCACAAACACTGACAACTTCGACGGCACAGGTGAACGTAGGAGCGTGACGGCGAAGAACACTAAACACAAACACGATGGCACACACACGAGAAGCAGATGGCGACGATCTCTGGCATGCAAATGTCCACATAACATCTGCAAATCCAGGGGCCTGCCAATGGGCTGGGGGAGGGAGAGGAGAGAGCAAAGATGCCAATGGAAGAGGAGGTGGTAGGAGGAATGGAGGTATGGGGGTAGGGGAAGCCTGGGGAAGGAATGGGGAGAAAGGGAGGAGGGAGGGCAGGGGGAGAGAAGGGAGAGAGAGTGCCCATAGGAACAAACACAGGATGAGGGAGGGAGGATCAAAGTTGGTAGGAGGGGTAGATGGAGGGGAGGAGGGTATCATCAGGGAGGGGGAGCTGGAAGAAGCCACCTTGGGAGAGGTTATGGAGAGTGGAGAGATGGAGAGCAGGTGGGACGTGGAAATACAGGCACGGCAGTGGATGGGGGCGGGAGAGGATGGGAGAGACCAGTGGGTGAGGAGGATCGAGTTTACAGGAGGTACAGAGGATCCATATCCGTTCGAGGAAAAGGAGGAGGTGAGGGAATGGAATAAGGTCGTACTGGATCCACGTGGGGGAGGGGAGACAGATGTGATAGGCGAGGTGAAGAGCATTGCGTTCTAGAATCCGAAGGGATTTGTAAAAGGTAGGGGGAGCGGAGATCCAGGCAGGGTGGGCGTAGCAAAGGATAGGGCGAATGAGGGATTTATAGGAATGGAGGACGGTGGAGGGGTCCAGACCCCATGTATGGCCAGAAAGGAGCTTGAGGAGACGGAGCTGTGAGCATGCCTTGTCTTGGATTGTCTGGAGGTCGGGGGTCCAGGAGAGGGGACGGTCGAGGGTGACGCCAAGGTACTTAAGGGTGGGGGTGAGGGCAATATGACAGCCATAGATGGTGATGTAGAAATCGAGGAGGCGGAAGGAAGGGGCGGTTTTGCCAACAATGATCGCTTGGGTTTTGGAGGGATTGACCTTGAGCAACCACTGGTTGCACCAAGTGGTGAACAGGTCAAGATGGGATTGGAGAAGGTGTTGGGAGCGATGCAGAGTGGGGGCGAGAGCAAGGAAGGCGATGTCATTGGCGTACTGGAGAAGGTGGATGGGAGGTGAAGACGGCGGCATGTCCGCCGTATACGAAAGGTACAGAGGAGGGGAGAGGACGGAACCGTGGGGCACACCGGCGGAGGGAAAAAAGGTGTAGGAATCCGTGTTGTGGATGGTGACGTAGGAAGGAGGTTGGGAAAGAAAGGAGCCGATCAGACGGACGTAGTTAATGGGAAGGGCGAAGGTTTGGAGCTTGAAGAGGAGACCGGAATGCCACATGCGGTCACAGGCTCGTTCGAGGTCGAAAGTGGAGCGACAGGAATTGAGCTGTTCGGAGAGGAGATGAGTGAGGTGAAGGAGAAGGTCGTCGGAAGAGAAGGACGGCCGAAAGCCACACTGGGTAACGGGAAGGAGGCGGTGCTGGCGGAGATGCTGGTGGATGCGGCGGGTTAGGATGGATTCCAGGACCTTGCTGAAGACCGAGGTAAGGCTGATGGGACAGTAGGAGGAGACAGCGGACGGCGGTTTGTCGGGCTTAAGGCACATCAGGATATGGGAGGTTTTCCACAGGTCCAGAACATTAGTTTCAAATACAAGATGTAACATAAAGGTACCGCAAAACATTGAGAAAACATGTGTCACACACAGAGGAGTAAAATGTGTTATATGGACATGGATCTGGAAATGCTTTACTTCCGCGTCAGAGCTCATTTTCCACTCAACTTCCTAGTCACATTAATCGTGTGATATACGCAAAAACTCACATTAATCGGGCGAACACAGGGAAACAGAACGCACTAGTAGGACATTATGCGGACAATTACGAGGTGCGTTTGAGAAGTCCGTGCAAAGTCCGAGGAATGGAACCACCGGCGCCTATCGAGGTCATGTTTAGTTAGTAGCATCTTTGGAAAGAACGCACATCAAGTTTTAGCCATATTGGTCAATTTCTTTGAGTCTGGCATTCGTGTGAATCAAGGAACTCGAATGATTGTCAAAATTGGACGCAAAAGAATTTCATGTTGAGATTAAACATTGCTTTATGAAAGGCAAAACGTCTCAGGAGACTAAAGAGAAGCTTGATAAACATTACGGTGACTCTGCACCTTCGATTAGAACAGTTTATAAGTAGTTTCAAAATTTTCGGCGTGGCCAAATGGGCACAAGTGATGCTGAACGGCCGGCCGAAGCGATCGTGCGATTCTAGGCGCTTCAGTCTGGAACCGCGAGACCGCTACGGTCGCAGGTTCTAATCCTGCCTCGGGCATGGATGTGTGTGATGTCCTTAGGTTAGTTAGGTGTAACTAGTTCTAAGTTCTAGGGGACTAATGACCTGAGAAGTTAAGTCCCATAGAGCTCAGAGCCATTTTGATGCTGTACGTTCTGGACGCCCTGTGGAGGTTACGACTCCAAAAATCATTGATAAAATTCGTGATATGGTGAGGGATGACAGAGGAGTTAAGATGCGTGAGATTGCTAGTGCTGTGGGCATCTCGAATGAACAGGTACATAATATTTTGCATAAACATTTGGACATGAGAAAGCTATCCGCAAGATGAGATCCGCGACTGCTCACGCCTGACCAAAATGGGAATCGTGTGAAGTGTTGCAAGGATGGTTTGCAGCTGTTCAGGAAAAGTCCGCAGGACTTCAAGCGTCGTTTCGTCACTGTGGATGAATCATGGATACGTTACTATACTCCTGAGACCAAACAACAATCTAAACAACGGGTTACCAAGGGAGAATCTGCACCAAAAAAGGCGAAGACTAGTCCATTGGCCAGAAAGGTTATGGCGACTGTCTTTTGGGATTCACAAGGGATAATCCTCATCGACTATCTGGGAAAGGGTAAAACAATTGCAGGTGCATATTATTCATCGTTATTGGACCGTTTGAAAACCGAGCAGAAAGAAAAACGCCGGTGATTGGACCGCAAAAAAGTCCTTTTGCATCACGACAATGCACCAGCACACACCTCAGCAGTTGTGGTCGCAAAATTAATGGAAGCAGGATTCCAACTCGCTTCACATCCCCCCTATTCTCCAGACTTGGCTCCCACGGACTACTATTTGTTCCACAATTTGAAGAAATGGCTGGCGGGACAAAGATTTTATTCAAATGAGGACGTGATTGCAGGAACTAATAGCTATTTTGCAGACTTGGACAATTCCTATTATTCAGAAGGGATCAACAAATTAGAACAGCGTTGGTCGAATTGTATAAGACTAAAAGAGACTACGGCGAAAAATAAAAAAAAGGTTTAGCCCAAACACGTAAGTAGTTTTTATTTTTGCACAGATTTTTCAAACGCCCCCCTAGTATGCTGCTCCATACTTCTTTTGTATACGAAGTTACTTCGGCTTTATTGACTTCATCAGTACATCTGGAAACAGTCACATTTATTTGTGTTTTACATAATATGCAATTAATAAAGTTTTTTTTTTTACATTGGATATTGTACTCACAGTCGTATGTCAACTTCGAGTGAACTATTACTGCTGTCCGTAGCCGTTGGATGTACATGTTTTCAGTAACGTTTTAAAGTTGTTCGACGATTTCATGTTACACGTACGTTATACGGTTTTTATTGTTATTTTGACAGTTGTAAAAATTGAAGTTTGACGGCTAGTTGTTTACTCAAAGATATTTAGGTCGTCGCGGGTCTTTTAACTACGGACCTCTCATTGACATGGACGGGGGGGAAAAAAAAGGAGATGCCGCTATTGTTATGCGCTTTAGCCTTATGCTGTACGTTGTTTTGAAGCCAGAGGGGGCGGGGCCTGTCGCCATGTTAAATTGCCCATGACATTAGCAGACTACTGTTAACGATTGCTGCTTCTTCTTCATTTCTGTCGTGTGCACGCAACAACTGTTTAAAATACTAAAAATCAAGGTGCTTACATGAATAACATGCTGTCAGGGAGGCAGCTTCGAACGTTTTTCTCTTCTTGAATGCGTATTTGCTCTACTAATACGACAGGTTTGACCTGGTTGATGTAGCTTATTTTCTGTTGATACATATTTCGAATAATCAAGAGGAGAAGGATGGGATGTGAAACGGATGCTTTCGTAATTCATTTCATTCCACATTTACGGTATTTGTATCGATAGTAAATGAAGCCGGAACACTGAAACCAATGCTTGTTTGCGCGTTAGTACTGCTTCGTGTTCGTTACAAAACAGCTTTCAACTCGTATGCATTTTAGTATTCACGATTACAAAAAAACTTACCTGCATGTTTTTTGTTACCCCACAAACGTATGCAATGAAGAAAGAAGCAAGGCACGCTATCACATCTCGTGCATGTCAACAAAGTGAACGATTATTGAAATGCCAAAGAAACAGAACTGCATAGAGATATACCTCCATACAGAATGGAGTTCCCGTTTTATTAGATTGTCAGTGAATTAGTATCACTGCAGTTTACACGTCCTCTAACTTTGAAATCTTAGCTACGATGCCTCATTCAGTGGGTGACCAATAATAGCAATTTACATGTTCCAGCATTGTCAAATTTTATAAATGTGATTAAAGGAACGATCTCAAATGTTTAAACTCCGTAAAATGGCTGTTTTGCTTGAACGTGTATGTAAGTCGTTTTCTCAGCAACGGTAGCTCAACCTCTGTGACATATAGTCCTGCCCTTCCAACAGTAGCCTATTTGCTTCTTTTCTGGGAAAATTTCTCGCCAATAATTCTGTCAGATTCTCGGGAAGAGCAAGACATACCACAATTGGAATCTAAGTCTACTGTGATCATCTGCTTCATTTTATTCTTGAATTTTATTTTGATGCTTTGCATATGCCTATACCTTGCTTTGTGACATACCAATAATTAGATCGTTAGTTAGTTTCATGTCCTGTGTATCATTTGCACGATAAATCGTAATGATATGGAACGAGTGATTTTATATCCATATTTTTTTTGTAAATATGCCTCTATGCTGATCATTTATTAGTATTTTTGTTTTTTAATTAAAGATAGATGTTAGTAATACCTACCCATGCCCATATACACATTACAATAATAGTCTTCTGCGAAACAGAAGGGGTAGGCAAAAGGAAACATTTTAGGGCCCCTATTTTCGCTAGACCAGAGATGGAATTCACGGGACCTGAAGATGGCGTAATGTAGTACTGAAACTGGTTGCTAAAATAAAACAGCTACTGGAAATTTAGTCAGCTGAAGATGTTTTGATTCGACATTTTGTTTTCAGTTTAGTCACGCACTGCATATCACTGGGTAAGTGATCAAAACTTTTGATTGCGGCGTTGTGAACCCCTGTTTGTGACGCAGTGAAAGACATTTTATATTCTGGTATTTTAATTGTGAACGTCATTGTACCTATTGAAGTACAGTGGACTGTTTACAACAAATTTCAGGAGGGAATAGCTATACTGTGACACACACACACACACACACACACACACACACACACCACAGGTCACTGCTGTCTCCGGCTGTTCTATCCAGAATCTTCTTTAAAGAAGGAGAAAATGTGAGCAATGAATAATATCGGTGGGAGGAATTTAGGGCATGACTTGCTGCACCAACAATAAGAGCAATCACATAGCAGTGTGTTGTGGGGGGACGAGATCGTGACTCTGTGTGACTCGGATGTCAAAGCGTTTTCGGTTTGCAAGGCAATGAAAAACACAGGAAAGAATGAAAGTAAACAGCGCAACCATAATTCATAAATAGAAAAGAAAATATTTCTTGAACGGTTCCACTTAGGAATGAAATGTGATTCCTTTAGATTACGATCGGATCGATTAGTACACCCATAAACGATTCAAGCTGACAGTTTTGATGAAACAACCACGTCTCCACACAATCAAACCACCAGATGCTATTTGGACGACCACAGAAGTCAGTAGATATCCCCAACTGTCGAAATTGGACAGGGGTACGTCCGAATGACGTCATGGGGAAATATAACCACGGTAAACGAAGGATGTATGAATGCAGTGAACCTAATGTTTTGGGCTATGTAAGATGGAGGACGTCGGCTTCAAGTTTGTGACGTAATAAGAACTTCCTTCTTTTTTTACCTCCATGGTTGTTGATGTGATGTGTTTGTAATCTCTGGTGTTTTGGTTATCCATAATCCCCATGTAAACACATTACAAATCCTGCACAAAATCCCAAAATGTCCAATCAATATTTTTGAGGAATTTGAAATATAAATACATACTAAGGATTATCCCAACAATCTACTAAACGAACAACCCAATTAACCACAAGCAATTTTTAAAATTTTTATTGAAATTTTATGTAGTGATAATGGATAACTAAAACACCAGAGACTACCAACAGGTCAATAACATATTTTTGTAAAAAATAAAAATCGCCTTTTCTCGCTGCACTGTATTTTATTTCTCCCAGACGCGTTTCGCCTTGTTTTTACTTTACTTATGTTGGTAACATGTAGATAAAGAAACCAAACAAAATGAGACACATAGTCAACTCAAATTATTTACGTATTTAAAAGCACAGTTTTCAAACACGTACCTATAACTATTGGCAGAAGACTAATTGTGCACCACAATAATTAGGGTAAACGAGAAGAACAGTGTGAACAAAAAAGTTCGGAATATGAAAATGTGCTTAAGTTTCGTAAATGAAATGATAATGCGAACTCCAGCACGTGACAAGTTTGGAGGAAACGCAAATGCCAAGCCTCGTATTGACGATGAAACACACAAATTGCGTCGCGGTTCGATACTACTGTCTCCAGCCGACATCTCTCCAAGCGACTAACGCGGCTACGGTCACCGTATGGATGTTCTCCTTGGAGACCAGTCGTTTGTAAGTAATTACTTATTTACATAAAAAAGAGATATAAGCTGTTTTATAACCAAAAAATAACATATATCAAAACAAGAAAGTATCGTTCTAGATCCCACTGAAGATTCCTTAAAGTAAAAAATAGGCGAAATGCGTCTAGGAGAAATAAAATACAGTGCAGCAAGAAAACCGGTTATTATTTACAAATCAAATATTTCTGTGCTTGCTCCGGAGGATGACTGCGCAAACAAATCTATTACATTAATAACAGTTTCATAGATCCATGACATGCAACAACGTAAATATCTCTGAGTAAACAGCAAGCTGTCAAAATTAAATTCCTACGACTATCAAACTAATAACAGAAAGTGTATTATCATATAAGTGCAACATCAGATCATCGAACAACTTTAAAACCTTACTGAAAAAACATTACATCCAACAAATATGGACAGCAGTAATAGTTTACTGAAAGTTGACGTATCTCCATGAGTACAATACCCAATGTGAAAAAAAACTTTATAAATTACGTCTAACGTAAAATATAAATAAATGCGATTGTTTCCAGATGTATTGATGAAGGAAATAAAGCCGAAATCAACGTCTACACAAAAGTAAAATATCAAGCAGCGCTTTGTCTATAATTCTTTGCTTAATGTGCTACTGCGTCATAATATGTTCTGCAGGTCCAATAATAAAGAAAGAACATACCAGCATTACATGAAACGTTTTCTTACATGACATGTTCGAAATATCCTTTTGGTTACGTTTAGTTAAAATGTACTCTATACTGTAATTCTAAGGTTCACCGCTGCGTTTGTTATTCCAGTTGAACGAAGGTAATGTTGACATGTGACTCACTTCATTGCTTGCATAGACATGAGACTAACTTCATTGCTCTAGGAGCATAAAACACGTAGCATCAGCTGCTCATCACAGGCTTTGTTTCTGGTAGAGTGCAGTGGAAGTGCACTCAGATGCGGAGTTGGCAGACACTCATTTTTCGTACGGGTTAGCAGACGGTAATGACTGTGACACTTGATGTTTGTATCTGGAGAGATTTCCAGAACGACAGTACCCTGTCAAGAGGACATTTGAAGCAACTGACCGTCGTCTCAATGGCAATGGCCTTGTCGCAGTGGATACACCGGTTCCCGTCAGATCACGGAAGTCAAGTGCTGTCGGGCTTGGCTGGCACTTGGATGGGTGACCATCCGGGCCGCCACGCGCTGTTGCCATTTTTCGGGGTGCACTCAGACTCGTGACGCCAATTGAGGAGCTACTCGATCGAATAGTAGCGGCTCCGGTCAAAGAAAACCATCATAACGTCTCGGAGAGCGGTGTGCTGAGCACACGCACCCCCTCCCGCCGGTCGACCGTACATTCCCGTGACCACTCCTGCCAGCAATCATATAGAGTGGCTACTTTCGTGCCAAATCTTTCTGCAGTACAAGGTGCATTCAACTTCTAAGGCCTCCGATTTATTTTCTCCAAACTGGAAAGAGATAGAAACATGCGCATTGTTTTAAAATGAGGCCGCGTTCATTGTCAATACGTCCCAGAGATGGCAGCACCGTACGGCAGATGGAATTTTACCGCCAGTGGCGAGAATGAGAACTGTTTTAAATACTTAAAATGGTGACGTTTTCCTTACTTGAACAGCGTGCAATCATTCGTTTTCTGAATTTGCGTGGTGTGAAACCAATTGAAATTCATCGACAGTTGAAGGAGACATGCGCTGATGGAGTTATGGATGTGTCGAAAGTGCGTTCGTGGGTGCGACAGTTTGATGAAGGCAGAACATCGTGTGACAACAAACCGAAACAACCTCGGGCTCGCACAAGCCGGTCTGACGACATGATCGCGAAAGCGGAGAGAATTGTTTTGGGGGATCGCCGAATGTCTGTTGAACAGATCGCCTCCAGAGTTGGCATTTCTGTGGGGTCTGTGCACACAATCCTGCATAACGACGTGAAAATACGAAAAGTGTCATCCAGGTGGGTGCCACGAATGCTGACGGATAACCACACGGCTGCCCATGTGGCATGTTGCCCAGCAATGTTGACGCACAACGACAGCATGAATGGGACTTTCGTTTCGTCGGTTGTGACAATGGATGAGACGTGGATGCCATTTTTCAATCCAGAAACAAAGCGCCAGTCAGGCCAATGGAAGCACACAGATTCACCGCCACCAAAAAAATTTCGGGTAACCGCCAGTGCTGAACAAATGATGGTGTCCATGTTCTGGGACAGCGAGGGCGTAATCCTTACCCATTGCGTTCCAAAGGGCACTACGGTAACAGGTGCATCCTACGAAAATATTTTGAAGAACAAATTCCTTCCTGCACTGCAACAAATACGTCTGGGAAGGGCTGCGCGTTTGGTTTCACCAAGACAACACACCCGCACATCGAGCTAACGTTACGCAACAGTTTCTTCGTGATAACAACTTTTAAGTGATTCCTCATGCTCCCTACTCACCTGACCTGGCTCCTAGTGACTTTTGGCTTTTTCCAACAATGAAGACACTCTCCGTGGCCGCACATTCACCAGCCATGCTGCTATTGCCTCAGCGATTTTCCAGTGGTTAAAAACAGACTCCTAAAGAAGCCTTTGCCGCTGCCATGGAATCATGGCGTCAGCGTTGTGAAAAATGTGTACGTCTGGATGGCGATTACATCGAGAAGTAACGCCAGTTTCATCGATTTCGGGTGAGTAGTTAATTAGAAAAAAAATCAGAGGCCTTAGAACTTGAATGCACCTCCTACTTCAGAAGGAACATCCTGCTTCCCGTATTATTCTTTTTTCCATTTCCAGGAGTGTAGATTAGGAAATGAGACACTTAAAGTAGTAAAGGAGTTTTGCTATTTGGGGAGCAAAATAACTGATGATGGTCGAAGTAGAGAGGATATAAAATGTAGACTGGCAATGGCAAGGAAAGCATTTCTGAGGAATAGAAATTTGCTAACATCGAGTATAGATTTAAGTGTCAGGAAGTCGTTTCTGAAAGTATTTGTATGGAGTGTAGCCATGTATGGAAGTGAAACGTGGACGATAAATAGTTTAGACAAGAAGAGAATAGAAGCTTTCGAAATGTGGTGCTACAGAAGAAGATTAGATGGGTAGATCACATAACTAATGAGGAAGTATTGAAGAGGATTGGGGAGAAGAGAAGTTTGTGGCACAACTTGACTATAAGAAGGGATCGGTTGGTAGGACATGTTCTGAGGCATCAAGGGATGACCAGTTTAGTATTGGAGGGCAGCGTGGAGCGTAAAAATCGTAGAGGGAGACCAAGAGATGAATACACTAAGCAGATTCAGAAGGATGTAGGTTGCAGTAGGTACTGGGAGATGAAGAAGCTTGCACAGGATAGAGTAGCATGGAGAGCTGCATCAAACCAGTCTCAGGACTGAAGACCACAACAACATTCGTGTACTACGTAAAGAAATATGAATATTTTAGTTGGACCACATTTTTCGCTTTGTGATACATAGCGCTGTAATAGTCACAAACATATGGCTCACAATTTTAGACGAACAGTTGCTAAGCGGTAAATTTTTGAATTAAAATATAGAACGTAGGTACGTTCGAACATTTTATTTCAGTTCTTTGAATGTGATACATGTACCTTTGTGAACTTACCACTTCTGAGAACGGATGCTGTTACAGCGTGATTACTTGCAAATACCACATTAATGCAATAAATGCTCCGGCAGCCTCAATGCATTTGGCAACACGTGTAACGACATTCGTCTCAACAGCGAGTAGCTCGCCTTCCGTAATGTTCGCACATGCACTGACACTGCGCTACGCATGTTGTCAAGCGTTGTCGGTGGATCACGATAGCAAATATCCTTCAACTTCTCCCACAGAAAGAAATCCGGGGACGTCAGATCCGGTAAACGTGCGGGCCATGGTATGATGCTTCGACGACCAATCCACCTCATCCATCATGTTGCAAGTACATCGCCATTTTGTCATGCTGTGATACATCTTGTAGTAACATCGCTAGAACATTACGAAGGAAATCAGCATATATTGCACCATTTAGATTGCCATCGATAAAATGGGGCCAATTATCCTTCCTCCTATAATGCCGCACTATACATGAACCCGCCAAGGTCGCTGATGTTCCACTTGTCGCAGCTATCGTGGATTTTCCGTTGTCCAATAGCGCATATTATGCCGGTTTACGTTACCGCTGTTGGTGAATAACGCTTCGTCGCTAAATAGAACGCGTGCAAAAAATCTCTCATCGTCCCGTAATTTGTCTTGTGCTCAGTGGCAGAACTGTACACGTCGTTCAAAGTCATCGCCATGCAATTCCTGGTGCATAGAAATATGGTACGGGTGCAATCGATGTGGATGTAACATTCTCCGCACTGGCGGAATGTTACGTGATACCACGTACTTATAAGTTTGTGACTATTACAGCGCCATCTATCACAAAGCGAAAAAAGTGGTCCAACTAAAACATTCATATTTCTTTACGTGCTACACGAATATGTAATAAAAATGGTGGTTCCTATTTAAAAAAAAAACGCAGTTGATATCCGTTTGACCTATGGCAGCGCCATCTAGCGGGCCAACCATAGCGCCATCTGGTTTCCCCCTTCAAGCTAGACAAGTTTCGTTCTTTGTAGTTTTTTCGTTTGATGCTTATTTCGTGAGATATTTGGCCCGAACACTGTCAATGGACCACCCTGTAGAAATACGTCCAGCAACTTGCACGCTTTCAAATAAAGTGATGAAAGGATGTGAGGTGGCCCTCAACTACGTACCCACCGACTCAAAGGCGAAATATTAAACGTTTGGGCTGGTTTCGTTGTCTAGGGGATGGCAAACGTAGTTGCTGCATTAGAGGCCAAATACTGCTGAATCTACAGTATACGATAAGAATACACACATGAATCGAATGGTCGAAGGTTTCTATCACTCGGTAATTGCAAGTTATGAAAGTAACATATAAATTTATAAACGAAAGATTGCAATTAAATAAACTCTGCAGGTACTATCTTAATGACTTTAAATGATGAGTACGATAGTAGAAGTACTTTCGAGAATGCGATATATTGCTGCAAAACACATATTGACAAACTGCCTATTGGCTTCTGTCTCGGGTTCTTCGGCCGACGTTCATCTAATGATGAACGTCGGCCGAAGAACCCGAGACAGAAGCCAATAGGCAGTTTGTCAACAAGTGGCCACGAAAGCCTTAACAATTTTGTAAAACACATATTGCCGCGCGGGGTTAGCCGAGTGGTCTCGGACGCTGCAGTCATGGACTGTGTGGCTGGTCCCGGCGGAGGTTCGAGTCCTCCATCGGGCATGGATGTGTGTACTTGTCCTTAGGATAAATTAGGTTAAGTAGTGTGTAAGCTTAGAGACTGATGACCTTAGCAGTTAAGTCCAATAAGATTTCATACACACACACACACACACACACACACACACACACACACACACACACACAAAACACACACACACACAAAACACATATGGGTGTTGATGGCCCAGCAATTAAATAAAATATACAATAGATTCCTACTGCAGGTAATTGGTTATGAACAACAACATAGCTCGCGAGATATTCACTTCCAAACGCACACTACGTCTTCACTGCAGAAGCCATGGAAATCACACAAGAGCACAGGTCGACACTCCGAAATACACTCCAGGAAATGGAAAAAAGAACACATTGACACCGGTGTGTCAGACCCACCATACTTGCTCCGGACACTGCGAGAGGGCTGTACAAGCAATGATCACACGCACGGCACAGCGGACACACCAGGAACCGCGGTGTTGGCCGTCGAATGGCGCTAGCTGCGCAGCATTTGTGCACCGCCGCCGTCAGTGTCAGCCAGTTTGCCGTGGCATACGGAGCTCCATCGCAGTCTTTAACACTGGTAGCATGCCGCGACAGCGTGCACGTGAACCGTATGTGCAGTTGACGGACTTTGAGCGAGGGCGTATAGTGGGCATGCGGGAGGCCGGGTGGACGTACCGCCGTATTGCTCAACACGTGGGTCGTGAGGTCTCCACAGTACATCGATGTTGTCGCCAGTGGTCGGCGGAAGGTGCACGTGCCCTTCGACCTGGGACCGGACCGCAGCGGAGCACGGATGCACGCCAAGACCGTAGGATCCTACGCAGTGCCGTAGGGGACCGCACCGCCACTTCCCAGCAAATTAGGGACACTGTTGCTCCTGGGGTATCGGCGAGGACCATTCGCAACCGTCTCCATGAAGCTGGGCTACGGTCCCGCACACCGTTAGGCCGTCTTCCGCTCACGCCCCAACATCGTGCAGCCCGCCTCCAGTGGTGTCGCGACAGGCGTGAATGGAGGGACGAATGGAGACGTGTCGTCTTCAGCGATGAGAGTCGCTTCTGCCTTGGTGCCAATGATGGTCGTATGCGTGTTTGGCGCCGTGCAGGGGAGCGCCACAATCAGGACTGCATACGACCGAGGCACACAGGGCCAACACCCGGCATCATGGTGTGGGGAGCGATCTCCTACACTGGCCGTACACCACTGGTGATCGTCGAGGGGACACTGAATAGTGCACGGTACATCCAAACCGTCATCGAACCCATCGTTCTACCATTCCTAGACCGGCAAGGGAACTTGCTGTTCCAACAGGACAATGCACGTCCGCATGTATCCCGTGCCACCCAACGTGCTCTAGAAGGTGTAAGTCAACTACCCTGGCCAGCAAGATCTCCGGATCTGTCCCCCATTGAGCATGTTTGGGACTGGATGAAGCGTCGTCTCACGCGGTCTGCACGTCCAGCACGAACGCTGGTCCAACTGAGGCGCCAGGTGGAAATGGCATGGCAAGCCGTTCCACAGGACTACATCCAGCATCTCTACGATCGTCTCCATGGGAGAATAGCAGCCTGCATTGCTGCGAAAGGTGGATATACACTGTACTAGTGCCGACATTGTGCATGCTCTGTTGCCTGTGTCTATGTGCCTGTGGTTCTGTCAGTGTGATCATGTGATGTTTCTGACCCCAGGAATGTGTCAATAAAGTTTCCCCTTCCTGGGACAATGAATTCACGGTGTTCTTATTTCAATTTCCAGGAGTGTATTTCTATCCTCCGCGACCACGCGCAAACTGCTCCACTGTCCTCTCTCCAGAACTCGCTCCCATCCAGTCTCTCCATTCACGAGCGCTGTGATTGGCTAGAGCGCTCGCGCCATGTCTTCAAGCCAACACACTCACAAACAAATAACACTTTCGAAATACTGGATTTACATTTAAATAACATGAAATTAAATAAATGTTCCTACGGCTGGACTATAAACACGCTCTATCACGCATTATTAAATACCTAAATAAATTAAATAGACATATATGAAAGGAATAGCGACAAAAAGTAGGCCAGTAGCATAATGTGTCTGTGCTTTCTAAAACACTGTAAATAATTGACCAAATTCCCCATGAATAGCATATTTCAGATATAAACCAAGACATAGATGAATAAATGTACAGGATTATTACAAATGATTGAAGCGATTTCACAGCTCTACAATAACTTTATTATTTGAGATACTTTCACAATGCTTTGCACACACATACAAAAACTCAAAAAGTTTTTTTAGGCATTCACAAATGTTCGATATGTGCCCCTTTAGTGTTTCGGCAGACATCAAACCGATAATCAAGTTCCTCCCACACTCGGCGCAGCATGTCCCCATCAATGAGTTCGAAAGCATCGTTGATGCGAGCTCACAGTTCTGGCACGTTTCTTGGTAGAGGAGGTTTAAACACTGAATCTTTCACATAACCCCACAGAAAAAAATCGCATGGGGTTAAGTCGGGAGAGCGTGGAGGCCATGACATGAATTGTTGATCATAATCTCCACCACAACCGATCCATCGGTTTTCCAATCTCCTGTTTAAGAAATGCCGAACATCATGATGGAAGTGCGGTGGAGCACCATCCTGTTGAAAGATGAAGTCGGCGCTGTCGGTCTCCAGTTCTGGCATGAGCCAATTTTCCGCGGGCTACGCATGAAACTTGCCCGCACGCGTTCAACCGTTTCTTCGCTGACTGCAGACCGACCCGTTGATTTCCCCTTACAGAGGCATCCAGAAGCTTTAAACTGCGCATACCATTGCCGAATGGAGTTAGCAGTTGGTGGATCTTTGTTGAACTTCGTCCTGAAGTGTCGTTGCACTGTTATGACTGACTGATGTGAGTGCATTTCAAGCACGACATACGCTTTCTCGGCTCCTGTCGCCATTTTGTCTCACTGCGCTCTCGAGCGCTCTGGCGTCAGAAACCTGAAGTGCGGCTTCAGCCGAGCAAAACTTTATGAGTTTTTCCTACGTATCTGTAGTGTGTCGTGACCATATGTCAATGAATGGAGCTACAGTGAATTTATGAAATCACTTCAATCATTTGTAATAGCCCTGTATTTATAAGCATGCTGCTACAGTTTTTACGTGTAACTGTGGAGTACTTACGGCCTGACGTGATCGATAGTAATCGGCCACTTTGACCTCCAATAACTCATGTACTATTCAAGTTACGTGCCTGTAATTCATACCAATTTAGGTTTACACTAATAGCTTTCTAAAGACTAATAAATCGACGAAATCGGATGCGCCGTTTAGATTTTGGAAATTCGTTTCTGGCTGTTACTTGCATAACTTATCATCAGATCATCATCATCAGTTATCTGCTGTATTAGCAGGTCCTTTGCCTCTCCATTTTCTGCGATCCATTGCTTCCTTCTTAAGGCTGCTGTATGTTGTACCATCCATCATGTCATCCAGTATCTGGAATCTCTTCCTTCCTCGCTTCCTTTTCCCTTCTACATAACCTTCTAAAACTATTTTCATCAGTCCGTCATTCTTTCTTAACATATGCCCAATCCAATTTCTTTTTCTTTTCTTTAATACATCTAGTAACTGTCTTCTCTCTCCCAATCTTCTCAGTACCTCTTAATTTTTTACTCTGTCCATCCAACTTATTCTTTCCTTCCTCCGCCATGTCCAGATCTCAAAAGCCTCCAGCCTTTCTCTGTCTTTCTTCCTCATAGCCCATGTTTCAGCGCCATGTGGAAGAACACTCCACACAAGACATTTTATGAGTCTCCTCCTGAGTTCTCTGTCCATACCGCTGCGGAAAATTCTTCTTTTCTTATAAAACGCCTCATTTGCCATTGCTATCCTTTTTAATTTCTGTGGTGCACTTCCAGTCGGTGTCTATCGCCCTTCCAAGATACTTAAAATTTTTCACAGCAGCTAAGGCAGACTTTACTTCTTCCATTGCGATGGTTGGTCCTGTCTCATCATCACTTACACTGTTGTGTGAACCAAGTTCCAGAGTTTCTAGTTTGATATTTGTGTCATATAGCTCTTTTAGATATTCTTCCCATCTCTGGAGGGCATCGTCACGATCTTTGTACACTACCTCTTCGTCTTTACTCAAAATTTTCATAGTAGCACTTCCTGCTCTGTTTTGTTCCCATGTCATAGTCTTTACTATGTTGTATTTTAAGTCGTATCTTCCCTTCCTGTCCAGTTCTTCAATATCATCATATTCCTCTTTTAGCCTTTTTTTCCTAGCCTGCTCTGTTTCTCTTCGCAGTTCATTATTTAACCTTCGGTATATCTTTCTTGCATCTTCAGTGCTCTTGTTTTTCAATTTTCTTCTCCATCTTGGAAAGAATTTCTTGTGTGACCCACGTTTTATTTTTTTACCTTTTCCCTTTTACATATCCTATATTTTGCTGTCCTGCTTTAATGATTCCTTCTTTCAGCATATTCCAGTACTCGTTGGCATTATCAGGTGGTTCTTTGTCTCGTAATGTGTTTAGAAACTCCCAAGACAACATTTCTGTAATTTGTTCTTTGTTGGATCTTATCTTCTCTAGATCCCACTTCTTCACCGTGGTCACCTTCTTCAGTCTCTTCATTCTTATTTCTATTTCTGCCATGAGTAAGTTGTGATGTCTATTAATATTTTCACCTGGTAATGTGTGCACCTTCTTGATTCCATTCCTGTATCTTTCTTCTACCAGTACAAAATCGATTTGGTTTCTGTATTTGATTTCCAAGTGTACAGCCTCCTCTTGTGGTTTTTGAACCATGTGCTTGTAGCTATCAGCTGCCTTTCCCTGCAGAAATCAGTTAGCCATTCACCTCTATCATTTCTCTTTCCAAGACCATGACTGCCCACTATGTTTCCCTCTTTCCCTTTTCCCACAATGGCGTTCCAGTCTCCCATTAATATTTTGCTGCATTTTTTATTTTCGTCCATTATTCTCTCTATTACATTGTACGTTTCCTGTACAATTTGGTCATCATGTTCTGAAGTCATCGGATACTAAACTTTAAACCAATAAATATATTGAAAATCTGATTACACCATCAGAATCGTCGTGCAAGTAATGGTAATGTACTTGTTCCTTTTTGAGGTATCATGATTCATCTGGCTACTATTAATTTCTATACGAACAGTGAAATGTCTGCCATTAAGGTTTTACAAAGTCCGCCATCTTTGGCCCTCCCGGCGCACAGCGTCACGATGGAATTCCCAGCCACGTGCTCGATGGACCACGTGGTCCGGCTGTTGTGCGGCATCACGCGCCTTGCCGAGCGGCCCGAGCACTTTCTGTCAACTCTGAACTCAGAATTGATTTCAGGGCGCAACGACTCGCCCATTACCTTACAAACATTGGGTTATGTCCAGCAACCTCTTCTTGGTGTTGTGGTTCAAATGGCTCTGAGCACTATGGGACTTAACATCTTAGGTCATCAGTCCCCTAGAACTTAGAACTACTTAAACCTCACTAACCTAAGGACATCGCACATGCCCGAGGCAGGATTCGAACCTGCGACCGTAGCACTCCCGCGGTTCCGGACTGAAGCGCCTAGAACCACACGGCCACCGAGGCCGGCTTGGTGTTGTGATTCTTTTCCGTCAGTGTATTTTGTTTCCTACGCCTTTCGGCATTTAACCATTATTATCAAAGGAGCTAAGCGCAAAAAGGGAAGTGCGCGATGAGAAACATATGTTTGTTTGCGTGGCCATCTTCTGCAGCAACTGACAGCTGACAGCTCTGTGACAGATAACCTATAGTAACAGAGAAACATACAGGGTGTTTCAAAAATGACCGGTATATTTGAAACGGTAATAAAAACTAAACGAGCAGCGATAGAAATACACCGTTTGTTGCAATATGCTTGGGACAACAGTACATTTTCAGGCAGACAAACTTTCGAAATTACAGTAGTTACAATAGTCAACAACAGATGGCGCTGCGGTCTGGGAAACTCTATAGTACGATATTTTCCACATATCCACCATGCGTAGCAATAATGTGGCGTAGTCTCTGAATGAAATTACCCGAAACCTTTGACAACGTGTCTGGCGGAATGGCTTCACATGCAGATGAGATGTACTGCTTCAGCTGTTCAATTGTTTCTGGATTCTGGCGGTACACCTGGTCTTTCAAGTGTCCCCACAGAAAGAAGTCACAGGGGTTCATATCTGGCGAATAGGGGGGCCAATCCACGCCGCCTCCTGTATGTTTCGGATAGCCCAAAGCAATCACACGATCATCGAAATATTCATTCAGGAAATTAAAGACGTCGTCCGTGCGATGTGGCTGGGCACCATCTTGCATAAACCACGAGGTGTTCGCAGTGTCGTCTAAGGCAGTTTGTACCGCCACAAATTCACGAAGAATGTCCAGATAGCGTGATGCAGTAATCGTTTCGGATCTGAAAAATGGGCCAATGATTCCTTTGGAATAAATGGCGGCACAGACCAGTACTTTTTGAGGATGCAGGGGCGATGGGACTGCAACATGGGGCTTTTCGGTTCCCCATATGTGCCAGTTCTGTTTACTGACGAAGCCGTCCAGGTAAAAATAAGCTTCGTCAGTAAACCAAATGCTGCCCACATGCATATCGCCGTCATCAATCCTGTGCACTATATCGTTAGCGAATGTCTCTCGTGCAGCAATGGTAGCGGCGCTGAGGGGTTGCCGCGTTTGAATTTTGTATGGATAGAGATGTAAACTCTGGCGCATGAGACGATACGTGGACGTTGACGTCATTTGGACGTTCGAAGCAATTGATCGGCGTCTTAGGGAGCACGGAACATTCCAGCCTATGACTCTCGACTGGGGAAGACCTAGAACTACGAGGACACCTGCAATGGACGAGGCAATTCTTCATGCAGTTGACGATAACCCTAATGTCATCGTCAGAGAAGTTGATGTTGTACAAGGTAACGTTGACCACGTCATTGTATGGAGAGTGCTACGGGAGAACCAGTTGTTTCCTTACCATGTTCATCGTGTGCAGGCACTATCAGCAGCTGGTTGGCCTCCACGGGTACACTTCTGCGAATGGTTCATCCAACAATGTGTCAACCCTCATTTCAGTGCAAATGTTCTCTTTACGGATGAGGCTTAATTCCAACGTGATCAAATTGTAAATTTTCACAATCAACATGTGTGGGCTGACGAGAATCCGCATGCAATTGTGCAATCACGTCATCAACACAGATTTTCTGTGAACGATTGGGCAGGCATTGTTGGTGATGTCTCGATTGGGCCCCATGTTCTTCCACCAATGCTCAATGGAGCACGTTATCATGATTCCATACGGGATACTTTACCTGTGTTGCTAGAACACGTGCCTTTACAAGTACGACACAACATGTGGTTCATGCACGATGGAGCTCCTGCACATTTCAATCGAAGTGTTCGTACGCTTCTCAACAACAGATTCGGTGACCAATGGATTGGTAGAGGCGGACCAATTCCATGGCCTCCACGCTCTCCTGACCTCAACCCTCTTGACTTTCATTTACTGGGGCATTTGAAAGCTCTTGTCTACGCAACCCCGGTACCAAATGTAGAGACTCTTCGTGCTCGTATTGTGGACGGCTGTGATACAATACGCCGTTCTCCAGGGCTGCATCAGCGCATCAGGGATTCCATGCGACGGAGGGTGGATGCATGTATCCTCGCTAATGGACGACATTTTGAACATTTTCTGTAACAAAGTGTTTGAAGTGACGCTGGTACGTTCTGTTGCTGTGTGTTTCCATTCCATGATTAATGTGAGAGAAGTAATAAAATGAGCTCTAATTCAATGTGTCTATAGGCACCCTGGCTCAGCAGCTGTTGTGGCTGAGCACCTGAAGGATAATTTGGAAAATATATGGAGTAGATTTCCCCACCATGTTATAGTTCTGGGTGGAGATTTTAATTTACCGGATATAGACTGGGAGACTCAAACGTTCATAACGGGTGGCAGGGACAAGGAATCCAGTGAAATTTTTTTAAGTGCTTTATCTGAAAACTACCTTGAGCAGTTAAACAGAGAACCGACTCGTGGCGATAAACATATTAGACCTTCTGGTGACAAACAGACCCGAACTATTTGAAAGAGTTAACGCAGAACAGGGAATCAGCGATCATAAAGCGGTTACTGCATCGATGATTTCAGCCGTAAATAGAAATATTAAAAAAGGTAGGAAGATTTTTCTGTTTAGCAAAAGTGACAAAAAGCAGATTACAGAGTACCTGAAGGCTCAACACAAAAATTTTGTCTCAAGTACAGATAGTGTTGAGTATCAGTGGACAAAGTTCAAAACCATCGTACAATATGCGTTAGATGAGTATGTGCCAAACAAGATCGTAAGAGATGGAAAACAGCCACCTTGGTACAACAACCGAGTTAGAAAACAGCTGCGGAAGCAAAGGGAACTTCACAGCAAACATAAACATAGCCAAAGTCTTGCAGACAAACAAAAATTACGCGAAGCGAAATGTAGTGTGAGGAGGGCTATGCGAGAGGCGTTCAATGAATTCGAAAGTAAAGTTCTGTGTACTGACTTGGCAGAAAATCCTAAGAAATTTTGGTTTTATATCAAAGCGGTAGGTGGATCAAAACACTCTGTGACCAAAATGGTACTGAAAGAGAGGATGACAGACTAAAGGCCGAAATAGTAAATGTCTTTTTCCAAAGCTGTTTCACAGAGGAAGACTGCACTGTAGTTCCTTCTCTAGATTGTCGCACAGATGACAAAATGGTAGATATCGAAATAGACGACAGAGGGATAGAAAAACAATTAAAATCGCTCAAAAGAGGAAAGGCCGCTGGACCTGATGGGATACCAGTTCGATTTTACACAGAGTACGCGAAGGAACTTGCCCCCCTTCTTGCAGCGGTGTACCGTAGGTCTCTAGAAGAGCGTAGCGTTCCAAAGGATTGGAAAAGGGCACAGGTCATCCCCGTTTTCAAGAAGGGACGTCGAACAGATGTGCAGAACTATAGACCTACATCTCTAACGTCGATCAGTTGTAGAATTTTGGATCACGTATTATGTTCGAGTATAATAACTTTTCTGGAGACTAGAAATCTACTCTGTAGGAATCAGCATGGGTTTCGAAAAAGACGGTCGTGTGAAACCCAGCTCGCGCTATGCGTCCATGAGACTCAAATGGCCATAGACACAGGTTCACAGGTAGATGCCGTGTTTGTTGACTTCCGCAAGGCGTTCGATACAGTTCCCCACAGTCGTTTAATGAACAAAGTAAGAGCATATGGACTATCAGACCAATTGTGTGATTAGATTGAAGAGTTCCTAGATAACAGGACGCAGCATGTTATTCTCAATGGAGAGAAGTCTTCCGAAGTAAGAGTAATTTCAGGTGTGCCGCAGGGGAGTGTCATAGGACCGTTGCTATTCACAATATACATAAATGACCTTGTGGACGACACCGGAAGTTCACTGAGGCTTTTTGCGGATGATGCTGTGGTGTATCGAGAGGTTGTAACAATGGAAAATTGTACTGAAATGCAGGAGGATCTGCAGCGAACTGACACATGGTGCAGGGAATGGCAATTGAATCCCAATGTAGACAAGTGTAATGTGCTGCGAAAACATAGAAAGAAAGATCCCTTATCATTTAGCTACAAAATAGCAGGTCAGCAACTGGAAGCAGTTAATTCCATAAATTATCTGAGAGTACGCATTAGGAGCGATTTAAAATGGAATGATCATGTAAAGTTGATCGTCGGTAAAGCAGATGCCAGACTGAGATTCATTGGAAGAATCCTAAGGAAATGCAATCCGAAAACAAAGGAAGTAGGTTACAGTACGCTCGTTCGCCCACTGCTTGAATACTGCTCAGCAGTGTGGGATCCATACCAGATAGGGTTGATAGAAGAGATAGAGAAGATCCAACGGAGAGCAGCGCGCTTCGTTACAGGATCATTTAGTAATCGCGAAAGCGTTACGGAGATGATAGATAAACTCCAGTGGAAGACTCTGCAGGAGAGACGCTCAGTAGCTCGGTACGGGCTTTTGATAAAGTTTCGAGAACATACCTTCACCGAGGAGTCAAGCAGTATATTTCTCCCTCCTACGTATATCTCGCGAAGAGACCAAGAGGATAAAATGAGAGAGATTAGAGCCCACACAGAGGCATACAGACAATCCTCCTTTCCACGAACAATAGGAGACTGGAATAGAAGGGAGAACCGATAGAGGTACTCAAGGTACCCTCCGCCACACACCGTCAGGTGGCTTGCGGAGTATGGATGTAGATGTAGACGTAGAACATGGAAAGTAAGCGTTTCTGGACACGTGTCCACATACCATATTTTCTTTCTTTCTGTGTGAGGAATGTTTCCTGAAAGTTTGGCCGTACCTTTTTGTAACACCCTGCAGTGGTACAAACAGCAGAACTTGCACGCAAATTAATTCAAAATAAACAGAATTCTACACAATCTAATTCTTAAAGAAACTTTTAATTTATGTATTAACTGACCATACAGAGTATCCAGGGTTACTAAGCCTTGGTGAAAATTGGCCAGTAAGCGGCCACAGAACGATAAGGAAAATCGCGGCGCCAGGCGGCATTACCGGACAGTACAGCATTACCGGACAGTACATGGCTCTGCCGTGAGAGGAGTAGATATTTTTCCACATTTACTAGAAAGCACAAGTGTATCTCTAACAGTCGCTTATAAGCACGCTTAGGGTTACATGAAAAATGGAAAGGCAATGAGAATTGGTGAGATTCCTGCGGAACTGTTAAAGTCATTGGAGAAAGAAGGGAAAAGGGAGTTGATTCAATTGTATAATCAAATATACATGACAGAAAGTATCTTAATACCCATAGAAAAGTAAAAGAACAGCAAAAAGTGTGAGGAACATAGAACAGTGAGCCTGATATCGCTTGCAGCCAAAGTCTTGCTGAGGACGCTCAACAGGAGGCTATATGGAAAGTTGAATTGCGTAATAGGAGATGAACAAATTGGTTTCAGGCGAGGAGTGGGAACTAGAGATGCCATTGGGCTACTGGAAGTGATAGGGGAGAGGTACATGGAGAAGAAAAGGAAGGTGTATGTTGTGTTCATTGATCTTGAGAAGGCTTTTGACTGTCAGATGGGACAAACTGATGGAAATCCTAAGGAAACATGGAGTTGACTGGAGGGATACACGGCTAATTAGAAATTTGTATTTGAACCAGAGAGCAAGAATAACTGTTGTGACTTGGCAAGACAGCCAAGTCACTATGCGAGGATGCCGAAAGGCACGCGTTTAAGCTCACGCAGGTCTGGAACAGGACTATGTAATTAATATAGCCAATAAGGTACGTTGCTGCTGGAATACTTAACTTTAATCCATAATTGGTGTACATCGGTCTGATGGTACATGCTTCACAAGATACATAGCAAAGGATAAATGGCGCCTTGCTAGGTCGTAGCAAATGACGTAGCTGAAGGCTATGCTAACTATCGTCTCGGCAAATGAGAGCGTAATTTGTCAGTTCCATCTCTAGCAAAGTCGTCTGTACAACTGGGGCGAGTGCTAGGACGTCTCTCTAGACCTGCCGTGTGGCGGCGCTCGGTCTGCAATCACTGACAGTGGCGACACGCGGGTCCGACGTATACTAACGGACCGCGGCCGATTTAAAGGCTACCACCTAGCAAGTGTGGTGTCTGGCGGTGACACCACAATAACAATAGGAGGTGTAATGAGTGAAGAAATAGAACTGGGATGAGCTGTAAGACAAGGTTGTTTACCATCAACACTGTTCAATATATATCTGGAGGAAATTATTAGTGAATGTTTTGATGGAAGGAGACGAACTTGTATAGGGAGGCGGAGAGTGGAGTGTATGAGATTTGCAGACGACATGGTTATGATGGCAGAGAGTGCAAGAGAGATGGAACAAATGTTACATGATCTAAACACAAAATTAGAAGAATATGGAATGAAGATTAACAAGAAGAAAACAAAAACCTGGTAATTGGAGGAAAGGGGAGAAAACGCCGTATGAAAATTGGGGGAGAGGAAATAGAGCAGCCGGCCGCGGTGACCGAGCGATTCTAGGCGCTTCAGTCCGGAACCGCGCAACTGCTACGGTCGCAGGTTCGAATCCTGTCTCGGGCATGGATGTGTGTGATGTCCTTAGGTTACTTAGGTTTAAGTAGTTCTAAGTTCTAGGGAACTGATAACCTCAGATGTTAAGTCCCATAGTGCTCAGAGCGATTTTTTTTTTTTTTAATAGAGCAAGTGAATACCTTCAGTTACTTGAGAAGTGTAATAATGGACGATATGTATTGCTCAACAGAAATTAGGAAAAGAATTGCAATATCAAAAGAAGGATTCAAGAGGAAACAGAAATTACTTTGTGGACCACTAAACAAAGATCTGAGGAAAAGACTTGCCAAATGTTACATCTGGAACGTTGCACTATATGGTGCGGAGACCTGGACATTGAGGAAGGAAGAGATTGTAGGCACTAGAGATGTGGATATGGAGAATAATGGAAAAAGTGAAATGGGAAGACTGAGTAAGGGATGAATAAGTATTAAGAAAAGTTTGAGAAGAAAGAAACATTCTGAAAATTATCAGAAAGAGAAAACGGAACTGGACATTGTTTGAGGAAGGGCTTTTTATTGAAGGAAGGAATAGAAGGAATGGTGGAGGGAAAAAGAGGCAGAGGAAAAAAGAAGATATCAAATGCTGGACAATATAAAAGGGAACAAATACTCAGAAATGAAAGGACGGGATATGGACACATAAAAGTGGAAGAGGCTTAACCCATGAGAGGACATGCCGTAAGGCAGAATATCATACTACTCCTATAACCACATTTAGAGTTACATTATGTCACTATGTCTATGGCACTATGATGTGTTGCGCATCAGAACATGAACGTTCTTCATTTTTATAAAGTGAAAGGCGTATACACAAATAAGCTTACGTACTATTGTGAAGTACACACGAGTCACCTTTTGTAAATGCGGGCATACGTGTACTTCTTTCACGACAATGCCATCTACTGTACGTTACGTTATCTGGCGCCGCTGGTTTCCTTATCGTTTTGCGGCCACATGCGATCCAGTTTGCTCTTCTGCTTAGTAACACAAAGTTGAACGTGACACGTTGTAGCAACAGTGTTCTGATAACTGCAAGTTCCGCTGATGATAATGTATTCAGTATGTGACTCTGTGACGCAGATGTGTTTCCCATTGTGTGCTTCTCTTTTTACGTTCAGACTCTTTGACAATTAGAAAATGGCGAAACAAGTAAGGGAGACATAAAATAGATATGATGTGCTCATGACGGGCGTTTCATTATAATGTAAGTTAATGCCACTGTTCATATGTGGTTATCGACGCTGATTTCCAATAAATCGACGAAAACTGACAAAAGCAAAGCGTAGTCAACAAGTTAGCGGAGTACGTATGGAGCGCACTGTGTTGTTTTTAATATGTATGTCGTTTTCTATTCTGGACGTCGCGTGGTTTGTTTTAATTGTGTGTACATGTGCAAATCGTTAAACTGTCAGATTCGTTGGCACGTACACGTATAGTTACGTATCAAATGACGCCACACACACTTAAGTGACGACACGGTCAAATTACATTTGGAAATATTATTTGAAGGTTTAATGCCCGCAATATAAAACACGTAAAGAGCGGTGTGAAGCATCGTACTACCTCGTATTTAACAAATATCTTAGGTTATTTTTGCATTGCGATTTCAGTGAAATCGGTAGTGTTTTAATGTCATGGGTTCGCGTAGGAAATATCATTGTGCGACAAATTTATCACTGATCATTTCGAAGTACGAGGGGCGTTTGAAAAGTCCGTGCAAAAATAAAAACTGCTTACGTGTTTCGGGTAAACCTTTTTTTTATTTTTCCACGTAGTCTCCTTTTAGACTTACGCACTTCGTCCAACGCTGTTCTAATTTGTTGATCCCTTCTGAATAATGGGAATTGTCCAAGTCTGCAAAATAGCTATTAGTTGCTGCTATCACTTCCTCGTTTGAATAAAATCTTTGTCCCGCCAGCCATTTCTTCAAATTGGGGACAAATAGTAGACTGAGGGGGCCTAGTCTGGAGAGTAGGGGGATGTGAAACCAGTTGAGGTGTGTGCTGGTGTATTGTAGTGACGGAAAAGGACTTTTTTGCGGTCCAATCGCCGGCGTTTTTCTTTCTGCTCGGTTTTCAAACGGTCCAATAACGATGAATAATATGCACCTGCAATTGTTTTACCCTTTCCCAGATAGTCGATGAGGATTATCCCTTGTGAATCCCAAAAGACAGTCGCCATAACCTTTCTGGCCAAAGGACTAGTCTTCGCCTTTTTTGGTGCAGATTCTCCCTTGGTAACCCGTTGTTTAGATTGTTGTTTGGTCTCAGAAGTATAGTAATGTATCCATGTTTCATCTACAGTGACGAAATGACGCTTAAAGTCCTGCGGATTCTTTCTGAACAGCTGCAAACCATCCTTGCAACACTTCACACGATTCCGTTTTTGGTCAAGCGTGAGCAATCGCGGAACCCACCTTGCGGATAGCTTTTTCAATTCCAAATGTTTATGCAAAATACTATGTATCTCTTCATTCGAGATGCCCACAGCACTAGCAATCTCACGCACCTTAACTCTTCTGTCATCCATCACCATATCATGGAGTTTTCAATGATTTCTGGACTCGTAACCTTCACAGAACGTTCAGAAAGTTCAGCATCACTAGTGCCCATATGGCCATTCCGTAAATTTTGAAACCACTTATAAACTGTTCTGTTCGAAGGTGCAGAGTCACCGCAATGTTTATCAAGCTTCTCTTTAGTCTCCTGAGACGTTTTGCCTTTCATGAAGTTATGTTTAATCACCACACGAAATTCTTCTTCGTCCATTGACAATCCTTGATTCACACGAATGCCAAACACAAAGAAATAGACCAATATGGCTGAAACTTGGTGTGCGTTCTTTCCAAAGATGCTACTAACTAAACATGACCTCATTACGTGCTGATGGTGCCATCTCTCGGACTTTGCACTGACTTTTAAAACGCTCCTCGTAAGTCAATTTCTGTGAATTTACCTATTATACGTCTTCATCATAAACGAACATACACCAACTGAATAATGCTTAATCCGATTTCTTATACAGTCACACTAGAACGAGTGATAATTCAGAAATTCTTATAGCGGATAGGTCAGTGTCACGGAACCTGCACAAGTAACAGAACCTTCAAAGAATAAAGTTTTTACCGCAAATCAACAAGCAACAAACCTGCCATGAAGTACATAAAACGAATACTGGTTAAATGATAAATAAAACTACTAATAAAAATTGGTTTCACTGTAAAATGAAACCATACTTTCCGCCACCTCTGTAGAATAAAATACGGCATTTCTTTACCTCCTTTTGAATAAATAATGAACACCTCTTTTATAAGTGGCTAAATACAAGCAAAACTAATAAATAGCTGCAGGTTGTTACTCCATAACACCCATACTTAAAGACATTAGTACCGAGTTTTTAACTCAGTACATTTAATATTTACAAACTATCACCTAAGTTCCGAGCCTACGTTTCTATAGTCGTGTAATATTACATTTCAATTCTTCTGTTAGGCCTATATGAAAAGGGCATTCTAAATATCTCTATAAACATTAATTTAGTCGGCCGTTGTGGCAGAACGGTTCTGGGCGCTTCAGTAGGGAACCGCGTGACCGCTACGGTCGCAGGTTCGAATCCTGCCTCGAGCATGGATGTGTGTGATGTTCTTAGGTTAGTCAGGTTTAAGTAGTTCAAAGTTCTAGGTGACTGATGACCTCAGATGTTAAGTCGCATAGTGCACAGCGCCATTTGAACTTTTTGAGCCGTTAATTACTGTTTGGTTCATGCAATATCAAATACACTGAAGAGGCAAGGAAATAACATCAGCTTATATCGTGTAGGGCCCCGCGAACACGCAACATTGCCGCAACACGACGTGGCACGGCCTCGACTAATGTCTGAAGTAGTGCTGGAGGGAACTGACACCATGAATCCTGCAGGGCTGTACGAGGGCGTGGAGGTCTCTTCTTAGGAGCACGTTACGAGGCATCCCAGATATGCACAATAATGTTCATTTCTGGGAAGTGTGGTGTTCAGTGGAAGTGTTTAAACTCAGAAGAATGTTCCTGGAACCATTCTGTAGCATTTCTGTGTGTGTGAGGTGTCTCAAATTGACCTGCTGGAATTGCCCAAGTCAGTCAGAATGCACTGTTGTGGACTGACAAGACAGCCAGTCCACAGTGACGGGTAACCGAAAGGCAGGCGTTTACACACGCCGGCTGGCGTTAGGTCTGAAACAGAATACGTAATGAATGCTATAAAGAAAAGTACGTAGCTCCTGGAATACTTAACTTTAATCCATCATTTTTATACAGCATTCTTGATGATACAAGTGAGACTCTCTCTAGAAATGGTTAATGGCGCCTTGCTAGGTCGTAGCCATGGACTTAGCTGAAGGCTATTCTAACTATCTCTCGGCAAATGAGGGAAAGGCTTCGTCAGTGTAGTCGCTAGCGAAGTCGTCGTACAACTGGGGCGAGTGCTAGTACGTCTCTCTAGACCTGCCGTGTGGTGGCGCTCGGTCTGCAATTACTGACAGTGGCGACACGCGGGTCCGACATTTACTAATGGACCGTTGCCCATTTAAAGCTACCACCTACCAAGTGTGGTGTCTGGCGGTGACACCACATAAACAGTGGACATAAACGGATGCAGGTGATCAGACAGGATGCTTACGTACGTGTCACCTGTTAGGGTCGTATGTAGACGTATCAGGGGTCCAATATCGCTCCAAGTGCACACGTCTCACACCATTACAGAGCCTCCACCAGTTTGATATGCAGGGTCCATGCATTCATGAGGTTGTCTCCATACCCGTACACGCCCATCTGCTCGATACAATTTGAAACGAGACTCGTCCGACCAGGCGACATGTTTCCAGTCATCAACAGTCCAATGCTGGTGTTGGCTGACCCAGGCGAGGCGTAAAGCTTTGTCGTGCAGGCATCAAGGGTACATTAGTGGGCCTTCGGCTCCGAAAGACCATATCTATGATGTTGCGTTGAATGGTTCGCACGCTGACGTTTGTTGATGGTGAGACGTCCCCTTAGAACAATTTTAGAATTACTGTGCTGATAAACCTCTTACATTATTTGCTTTTCAAACAGCTGAGCAAAACTGAACGTACTCAAACATTCATTAAAGTGACACACAATATTTTTAGCGCAACGCAATCTGACTTTCAAAAATCCCTACAAAAGAATGGCCCTGACTAACATTAACCTATACCTTTCACAAATCACTTACCTCACAAAAATCTTCGTTACTCAAGCTACAGCGATACAGCGAGCGCAACTACTGCCAGCTAAATAAAAGATTCAAACTACGGAAGGCACTAACTACTAGTAGGCATAGTTAGCAAATGAAAGATTTTAATAGAGAACAAACAATGTATTTACCGTAATAGTCATCAAAAGTCATAATATATACAGCAGTTCATGATATCCAGTATTACAAATTTCAAAACTCCGCCATCTCTCTCCCCACATCCACCACTGCTGGCGGCTCACCTCCAACTGCGCAACGCTACGCGCTGTTCACATCCAGCTGCCCAACACTACAATGGCAGACAACAATGCAAACTAGCCACAGCACAGCCAGTGATTTTCATACAGAGCGCTACGTCGCATTACCAATAAGAAAACCTAAACAGCCTACTTACAATGCTTCCAGCATTGAAATGTGCAACAATTTGCGGAAGGGTTGCACTTCTGTCACCTCGAATTGTTCTCTTCAGTCGCCGTCGGTCCCGTTCTTGCATGATCTTTTTGCGGCCAGAGCGATGTCGCAGATTTGATGTTTTTCCGGATGATATTCACGGTACACTGGTCGTACGGGAAGAACCCTACTTCGTCGCTAACTGTGTCCCGTCGCTCTTGAGCCGACTGTAACACCACGTTCAAACTCACTTAAACCTTCATAACCTGCCATCGTAGCAGCTAACCGATTTAACACTGCACCACACACTTGTCTTATATAGGAGCTGCGGACCGCAGCGCCGTATTCTGCTGTTTACATATCATTGTATTTGATTACCCATGCCTATACCAGTTTCTTTGGTGCATCAGTGGACTGTATTTTATAAAAAATACTGTAAAAAGTTGCAGGAGTAGGTTAACCATTCACAAGGTAAACACTGCTGAATCCTCAGAGATGTGGAAAACATGGCGGACAATTGAGCCTGTTATATACACTACTGGCCATTAAAATTGCTACACCAAGAAGAAATGCAGATCATAAACGGGTATTCATTGGACAAATATACTATACTAGAACTGACATGTTATTACATTTTCACGCAGTGTAGGTGCATAGATCCTGAGAAATCAGTACCCAGAACCACCACCAATGGCCGTAATAACGGCCGCCTGGGAATTGAGTCAAACAGAGCTTGGATGGCGTGTACAGGTACAGCTGCCCATGCAGCTTCAACACGATACCACAGTTCATCAAGAGTAGTGACTGGCGTATTGTGACGAGCCACTTGCTCGGCCACTATTGACCAGACGTTACCAATTGGTGAGAGATCTGGAGAATGTACTGGATAGGGCAGCAGTCGACCATTTTCTGTATCGAGAAAGGCCCGTACAGGACCTACAACATGCGATCGTGCATTATCCTGCTGAAATGTAGGCTTTCGCAGGGATCGAATGAAGGGTAGAGGCACGGGTCGTAACACATATGAAATGTAACGTCCACTGTTCAAAGTGCCGTCAATGCGAACAAGAGGTGACAGAGACGTGTAACCAATGGCACCCCATACCATTACGCCGGGTGAGACGCTACTATGGCGATGAATACACGCTTCCAATTTGCGTTCACCACGATGTCGCCAAACACGGATGCGACCATCGTGATGCTGTAAACAGAACCTGGATTCTTCCGAAAAAATGACGTTTTGCCATTCGTGCACCCAGGTTCGTCGTTGAGTACACCATCGCAGGCGCTCCTGTCTGTGATGCAGCGTCAAGGGTAACCGCAGCCACGGTCTCCGAGCTCATAGTGCGTGCTGCTCCAAACGTCGTCGAACTGTTCGTGCAGATGGTTGCTGTCTTGCAAACGTCCCCATCTGTTGACTCAGGGATCGAGACGTGGCTGCACGATCCGTTACAGCCATGGGGATAGATGCCTGTCATCTCGACTACTAGTGATACGAGGCCGTTGGGATCCAGCACGGCGTTCCGTATTACCCTCCTGGACCCACCGATTCCATATTCTGCTAACAGTCATTGTATGTCGGCCAATGCGAGCAGCAATGTCGCGATACGATCAACCGCAATCGCGATAGGCTACAATCCGACTTTATCAAACTCGGAAACGTGATGGTACGCATTTCTCCTTCTTACACGAGGCATCACATGAACGTTTCAGCAGGCAACGCCGGTCAACTGCTGTTTGTGTATGAGAAATCGGTTGAAAACTTTCCTCATGTCAGCACGTTGTAGGTGTCGCCTGCGGTGCCAACCTTGTGTGGATGCTCTGAAAAGCTAATCATTTGCATATCACAGCATGTCTTTCCTGGGTTAAATTTCGCGTCTGTAGCACGTCATCTTTGTGGTGTAGCAATTTTAATGGCCAGTAGTATATGAGCTGTAAGTCGTTAGTTGAGGTGTGTCGAGTGCGACGTAAAGTTTTGGTGACGCGCTGGACGCCGTTTTGACGGCCCGCCATCCAGCGGGCTGTGGACACGGAAGGCGGCGGACCCACAGTCAGCAGAGGCCGGCCGTGTAAGCGGATCAGGGCTCGCTGTGTCCGCCGGCATTGATCTCCCGCCGCCGCTGCCGGCCACTGGCGGCCCGCCACATTTATTTGCGACCGCCATAAACAGGCGATAGCGGCGCTTTTAGGCTTTTGTTTGCATTAGGCCGTCTGCGCGCTTTGTCCGGCCGTAATCTGCATTTATATCATTTAATCTCCATCTATATCGGCTAATTAAGCAGCCGGCTCTTTTATCACAGGAGCCCCGCGGGCGGCGGGAAGCAATTATAGGGACAAACACGGGCGCCGGCCGCCGAAATCCAGAGCCTGGCCCTCGGGGCACTATACGCGCACCAGAGTTAATCCGCGGTATCTCTCTGTGGCGGCCGCTCCTGCAGCCCACGCGCTCGTTGAAGCATCACAGGTGACAAACAACGGGAGGCAGCGTGTCTGACGTTTGTAGACATAATTTACAGAGTTTGCTCCCCGATTATTTAGTGCAATTGTTTTCTGAGGTTGAATATGATTTCAAAACCGGTAATAATATTTCTGTGTGTGTGTGTGTGTGTGTGTGTGTGTGTGTGTGTGTGTGTGCGTGCGTGAGAGAGAAGGGGGGCAAAGAGAGAGGTGGTGAGAGGGGAGGGTAGAGGGATAGAGGGAGGGAGAGAGAGAGAGAGAGAGGGGGGGAGGGAGAGAGAGAGGGGGAGGGAGAGAGAGGGGGCAGAGAGAGAAAGAGATGGGTGTAGAGAGAGATATGGGTGCAGAGAGAGAGAGAGAGAGAGAGAGAGAGAGAGAGAGAGAGGAATCAGATAGATGGAGGAGGTGGTGAGAGGGTGGAAGGAAGAAAAATATAAAGACAGAATTAGACGGAAAGAATTACATGATAGGATTGACATCGAAAAAGTTCAAAGAGTGTTAGCTCATTTTGTATTATTTGTGTCTTTCACAGAAAGTTGCACAGGTATCACTCGCAAGTTGTTGTGGCAGTAATTAAAACAAAGGACATTTTCTTTCTGGCGAGAGCTTTACACGAAATTTTATTCATTCAATCACCAACTTTCTCCTCAAAACGCATAAATCTTCGACTACCATCTACATAGAGAGAAATGATAATCGCAATGAACTAATAAAATAAGAGATTTGCAGCTCGCATGGAGTTACTAGTACTTAGGGGTTGGGTTGTTTGGGGGAAGAGACCAAACTGCGAGGTCATCAGTCTCATCGGATTAGGGAAGGATGGGGAAGGAAGTCGGCCGTGCCCTTTCAAAGGAACCATCCCGGCATTTGCCTGGAGCGATTTAGGGAAATCACGGAAAACCTGAATCAGGATGGCCGGACGTGGGATTGAACCATCGTCCTCCCGAATGCGAGTCCAGTGTGCTAACCACTGCGCCACCTCGCTCGGTAGTTACAAGTATTTAGGTGTTCATTTTTCTACCAACAATTCGCTGTCAGACAAATGGGTCTTATGGAGTAGTCATCTGATTGCAGATGTAGAAACAGACAGACACGGCCAGACAGAGGCAAGTACTGAAATAGTACAGAGATATGAAAGAAAGAGGCAGGCAAGCAGACAGACAGAGAGCTGAAGGGAGAGAAATCAGACAGACAGAATGGTGAAAACGAAGAAAGGTCAGAGAGTGACACATCGTCAACAATGCGGCCGTTAGAGGTGGAGAACATGCTTTGAATGGCGAAGGAAATGATTAGTCTCGTCATTCACTTTTAGTCAGGAAAATCGCGGGAGTTCTGAATCAGGATGGATAGATGCGAATTTGAACCGCCGATGTGTCGAATGGGAGTCCATTGTGCTAATCAATAGGCTGACTCGCTCACCAGAAAGAGAAAGAGAAAGATAGGGGTGAGGGAGGGGAGAGAGAGAGAGAGAGAGAGAGAGAGAGAGAGAAAGAGAGAGAGAAAGAGGGGAGAGAGAGAAAGAGGGAGAGAGGGAGAGAGAGAGAGAGAGAGAGAGTAAGAGAGGGGGTGAGGAGACAGAGAGGCACAAAGAGAAAGACAGAGGGGCTGCAGAGGTATACAAAGACAGGAAGAGAGAGAGAGAGAGAGAGAGAGAGAGAGAAAGAGGCGGAGTAAGGAAGAGACAGACAGATAGAGGAAGAAATATAAAGACAGAGAATGATGTAGAGGGAAAGGTAGAGGCAGAGGTAGAGAGACGGCAGAAGTGTCAAGTGACAGCGGTAATGGAGCACGTTATCATTGGTGTGCGACGCAGCTGTGCACACGGAGGTGACACAAGCTTAACTTTACACGCCGGAAGACATGCAGATGATCAGGGTTTGGCAGCTGACCCTCGGCATAAATGCGGTGCAGTGCGCATAAACGGACGGAAACACCTGCAAACACGTCCGGCGATAAGCATCAACAAGTCAGAAGTATCTGCACGTAGCGGTCTCGAGTTAAAAGGCTACAACTCCACAGAGAACACGTACCTCAAAACTCTGATAGCTGAATGACTAAGTCGTATCACATTTAATTATTACCAACGTACAGCCATAGAAATTGGGCCTTGTATGGAAGGGTACCAACAAGAATTATTCCAGCATGCATCTACATGCACAATTCGTAACCCACGGTGCGTGGTGGAGGCAGCTTCGTACCTCTTATGGTTTTTTTAACTGAACGGTACTATTAATTCAGCCCAAACATCCTCGGTGGCAGAAAGCTGCCGTAGTTAACTAGAGGTGGCCGTTGCATGCGGTGATTTTCAAGTAAACACTTGCTTTAACAGGGCATCACGAGAACACAAAAGTGGTAACACAATATGAAATAACGAATAACATTTGTTGAGAGTTTCTTACAATATAGGACTTAACTACGGTACAGACTGATGTGTGACACTTGATACCTTGTACGTAATACAATGAAATCTAAATAACTTTCGCCGGCCGGTGTGGCCGTGTGGTTACAGGCGCTTCAGTCTGGAACCGCGTGACCGCTACGGTCGCAGGTTCGAATCCTGCCTCGGGCATGGATGTGTGTGATGTCCTTAGGTTAGTTAGGTTTAAGTAGTTCTAAGTTCTGGGGGGCTGATGACCACAGATGTTAAGTCCCATAGTGCTCAGAGCCATTTGAACCATCTAAATAACTTTCCTGTCTCTTGGCGGCCTATGATATTCCTGTTTTACATCTCCAACCACACACATGTACCAGAAACCACCGTTCAGTGCACAGCTGCGGGTGATTTGTACCACTACTAGCTATTTCCTCTCCGACTCCATATGCAAACAGAGCGAGGGAAGAACGTCGATCTAAAATTCTCAATAAGAGCCCTAATTTCTTGCATCCTGTCTTCATGGTCCTTACGCGAAATGTACGAGGGTAATCCCAAAAATAAAGTCTCCTACTTTTTTTATAAGTACATAGACCTGTTTATTTCTACAATGGTTTACATCATCAATAAAATTCTTCAGGGCATCAGACCGCATCGTCATAATTTAAAATGAGCCAACGTTTCGGCCAGCGTTGCAGCTAGCCTTCATCAGGGCCGTACGTTAAACTGCTAAATGAAACACACTTGGTTCCTTAAATAGCTGCACGAGAAAACCGTGTCGATACTTGATTGGCTGTAAAAGGAGGAGGAGGAGGGGTGAAAGGTATGCTTTATTGGTGTTTCCTTTATTATCTGTCATTGGCTGAAATAGCTGTTTTCTATTGGTCTTTATATTAATCCACCCCATTGGAGGAGACGGACGAATAGCGAACAGGTGATGGCTGTGACGTCACACTGTTTATATGCTGTCCAGAAGCCGGCTGCGGCGTGCCATTGCTTTGTGTGCTCGCGACCACTACTGCGGCTCTCCGCGTGTCTGCATGGGCCGCCACGGCTCTGCCGCCGCTCCGTAGCCCTGCTATTGCAGGCAGCCAAGACCTCGGAAGCTTGTACCCGTCCTCTCTATTCATGTTGGAGCCTCTCTAATCTTTCTTTTGAAAGTGAGAGGCTGTTTCGCCAGGACGCGGGCTTCTTGAAAAAATATTGGTTTCCCGCACTCGTCTCGGTGTTCCGCCACTGCTGACATAGTGTGTTGTTTCAGGCGGATATATCTTTCATGTTCCGAGAGCCTTGTGCTAATCGGACGTCCCGTCTCACCTATGTAGACACGCACAACCAATTTCATACACGCCAGCTGTGTGTAGTTTGTCAACTGCATCCTTGGTAGAACCGAGCATGTCTGATATTTTGTTACTGCTTCGGAAAATTGGTTTGATGACTGCTTTTCGTAGAATTTTGCCAATATGTTCGGTGACCCCTTGTACATATGGTAACACAGCAATGCTCTGTGCCTCCTTCTCCTCTTCCCTATTAGTCTTCTCCCTTGTCGACATGGTGCTGTCTATCGTCTGCTTCCCATAGCCATTAGTTCCGAAGATGGACCTGAGGCGTTCAAGTTCTGTCTTCAGATGTTCTTCGTCGCTAATCCTGTACGCTCTCTTCTTTAGCGTGTGCAGGGCGGACTTCTTCTGCGTGGGGTGATGGTGGGAGGAGGCGTGAAGGTACCTGTCCGTACTGGTTGGTTTCCTGTACACTTTGTGGCCAAGTTTACCATCAGGTTTTCGATAAACTTCCACGTCGAGAAAAGGCAGCACCCCATTCTTCTCTGTTTCCATTGTAAACTGAATTTTCCTATGCTGTTGGTTAAGGTGCTTGTGGAAGTTCTGTAACTCCTCTTCTCCGTGGGGCCAAATGACGAAAGTATCATCGACATAGCGAAGCCAACAATTTGGACGTAATGGTGCGGACTGGAGGGCTGTTTCCTCAAATGCCTCCATGAAGATTTCTGCTGCGATGGGCGATAGGGGTGAGCCCATAGCTACACCGTCAATTTGTTCACAAAATTGACCTCTCCACTTGAAATAGGTGGTCGTCAGACAGTGGCGCACAAGCTCACATATATCAGGTGCCACGCGTTCTTCTAGGATGTTCACAGTATCTGACACTGGGACATTCGTGAATAGGGATTTGACGTCGAAACTAACCATCAGATCTTGGTCCGTAACACGCATTTCCTTTAGGAGAGACACGAAGTGAGGACTCGGTTTGATGCACTAGGTGTCGGAGCCTAGGTGCCAGTTCTTTCGCCAGGTAGTAGGTCGGCGAATTTATTACTATGGGCCTTAAGGGGAAGTCGGTTTTGTGTACCTTCGGTACACCATATATCCTTGGTGCCTGTGTTACTTGCGGGATGAATCTTCTGGCCTTGTCGAAGTTGATTCTAGAGTGCTTGAGCAGTGCCTGGATTAATATAAAGACCAATAGAAAACAGCTATTTCAGCCAATGACAGATAATAAAGGAAACACCAATAAAGCATACCTTTCACCCCTCCTCCTCCTCCTTTTACAGCCAATCAAGTATCGACACGATTTTCTCGTGCAGCTATTTAAGGAACCAAGCGTGTTTCATTTAGCTGTTTAACGTAAGGCCCTGATGAAGGCTAGCTGCAACGCTGGCTGAAACGTTGGCGCATTTTAAATTATGACGATGCGGTCTGATACCCTGAAGAATTTTATTGAAGATGACAACGGCCGCGGAAGCCTACGCTTACAATGGTTTACATCAGTTTACAGCTTGAACATTTAGCTATTTTTCGACATAATGATCATTTCTGTCGATGCATTTCTGTAGACGCTATGGCAGTTTTTGTATGCCCATGTCATACTAGCTCGCCGCCATGCTGTTCAGAAAGTTATGAACCTCTTCTTTCACCTCGTCGTCGGAGCTGAATCGCTTTCGGGTCAAATGTTCTTTTAACTTAGGGAACAGGTGACAGTCACTGGGCGCCAAGTCAGGACTACAGGGTGGGCGTGTGATTATGTTCCACTGAAACTGTTCCAGGAGAGCAACGGTTTGCCAAGCGGTGTGTGGGCGAGCGTTGTCATGGAGAATGTGTACGCCCTTGCTTAACATTCCACTTATCCGGTAATGAATTGCCCGTTTGAGTTTTTACAGAGTCTCACGGTGCCTGTCAGCGTTAACTGTACACATTGACCTCTACAGCTTCCTCTAGTACCATGGAAGTCATTCCCCGATGTCTTAACAGATGTCCTTTCATCCTGTCCCTTCTCCTTATCAGTGTTCTCCACATATTCCTTTCCTCTCCGATTCTGCGTAAAACCTCCTCAAACCTTACCTTTTCAGTCCATCTAATTTTCAACATTTGTCTGTAGCATCACATCTCAAATGCTTCGATTATATTCTGTTCTAGTTTTCCCACAGTCCATGTTTCACTGCCATACAATGCTTTACTTCAAACAGACATTCTCAGAAACTTCTTCCTCAAGTTAAGGTCTATGTTTGGTACTAGTAGACTTCTCTTGGTCAAGAATTCCCTGCGAGAGTGGAAGCTGTCATCAAGAATTCCAGAATTACTGATAGAGGGCGCCACGAACTTGTAAGTGATTTTTAGCCAGGTGTCCAGATACTTTTGAACACACAGTGTATCTGTTCATACCTAGTCTGCCCTGTGATGGAGCTGGTTAGTTGCTGCCTGCTTATTGAAGACACCTCAATACAGCAACTACTTTCCGTTGTAAGCGGTCCTCTTCCTGCCAACCTTATGTTGGATGGCAAGTGTACATCACTATGTTGGATGGTAAGTGTACATCTGTGTTGGATGGCAAGTGTACATCTCTTCGTTGGATGGTAAGTGTACATCTCTGTGTTGGGTGCCAAGTCTACATACCTATGTTGGATGCCAAGTCTACATATCTATGTTGGATGGCAAGTCTACATACCTATATTGGATAGCAAGTCTACATACCTATATTGGATGGCAAGTCTACATCTCTATGTTGGATGGCAAGTCTACATCTCTATGTTGGATGGCAAGTCTACATCTCTATGTTGGATGGCAAGTCTACATCTCTATGTTGGATGGCAAGTCTACATCTCTATGTTGGATTGCAAGTCTACATCTCTATGTTGGATGGCAAGTGCACATCTGTGTTGGATGGCAAGTGTACATCTCTATGTAGGATGGCAAGTGTACATGAATATTTATTGCAACAACTCTCGCTGGTCCCAGTATACAGTCCTTTAAATACACGGAACTTGGGCCGAACTGTCTTTAGCAAAGACCTTAAAAAATAACTGGACTCCCAGAGGCCGCTGCAGTCGTGGGATATCTGTAACGGTCGGCTGCATGACATTGTAGTGGTAAGCTTCTCCTAAATAGAAACGTGCTGTGGCTTGTAAGGACACAGAACGAACATTACACAGGATGAGTCACTAACTATTGCCACCAAGAATATCTCCGAAAGTATGATAGTAGCTGAAAAGTTTGTGGGACAAATGTTGCACAGGATAATGGGGGCCATAATATGACGTTGGTTTCTTGTTGCTAGGTAGGGTCGCTACAGAGATATGAAGGTCAATTTTGTTTTTTTAAATGGGATGCTATAGTTTGATACTTATTTTCTGATAGTGTCTATCGAGACGAATCCAATGATGTGTAAGGTCTTTCAAGGTCAACGAAGGTCAAAAAGGTGGCCTGAACGACCATTTACAGAAGGTGTTCGAAGTGATGACCATTGGTATCAATGCAGTGCTGCAATCCTCTTATCGTGGATTGAGTGGTATTATCACATCGGCACTTATCGAAGCACATGCTCTGAAAATTCTCGCATATATTCAGGTGTAGTTGGAATGTCTTTATGAACAATGTCTTTTTGCGAATCCCCACAAGAAAAAATCCAGAGGCGTGAAGTTTGGCGAACAAGCCGTCCACGACACATCTCCTACGCGTCCAGTCCAACGATTTGGGAATTGTCTCTGCAACTCACTTCTAGCCATCGGCGAAAAATGTGCCGGACATCCATCGTGTTGATACCACACTCTGTTCCTTGTTCCTAAAGGTATTTCTTCTAACAACGGACCTAATGTTTCTCGCAGGAATGTGGTGTACTTTCTACCACTAAGATTTCCTTCGATGAAATGTCCTCCAGAATCCCGCATCATGCATTCACCGACAACTGTTTTTGGTGTGCAACTTGCCGCAGCAAACGTGGGTTTTCAGTTGCCCAATAATCCAGGTTATGCAAATTAACATTTCCATGGTTCGTGAATGTAGCCTCGTCAATAAATCAATTCAAATTAAGAAATGTGCCAACCCTCTGAATCTGACGTTGAGCCCATCGGCAGAATTCAATGCGACTCATACAATCTGTACTATTTAATTCTTGGTGAATACTGATATGGTAAGAATGATATTTTTGGCGATGCAGAACTCGAGCAACACTACTCTGGCTCATGCCAGATTCCCTTGCGATTTGACGCGAACTAACACAAGGATCGCGAACCACAGAGGCAAGAGTACCAATCTCCGTTTCCTCGTTAGTAACTTGTTCTTCGAAGGAGTACATCATTCGCTTGATTCAACGATACTAGTCTTACCGTTCCTATTAGTGTTGTACTGCGAATCAATCGAATGGTGTTTACATGTCAATGGCACGTTAGATGGATATGCCGTATTCGGCGAATATTTACTATTTGCACGACATACGAGAGAGAATTGTCAGAGCTTGTGCTTCGAGAACTGCCGAAGTGATAAGGAATACCACTCAATCCATGGTAAGAAGATTGCAGCACTGCATTGATACCAATGGTCATCACTTCGAGCACCTGCTGTAAATGGACGTTCATGCCACCTTTTTGACCTCCGAGGACCTTCAAAGACCTTACTGTTACGCATCATTGGATTCGTCTCGATAGCCGCTATCAGAAAGTAAGTAACAAACTATAGCCTCCCATTTAAAGAAAACAAAGTTGACCTTCATAACTCTGTCGCGACCCCACCTAGTACCAAAAAACCAACGTCATGTTATGGCCTCCGTCGTCCCATGCAACTTTTGTCCCACAAACTTTTCAGCTCCTACCACACTTTCGGAATTATTCTTGGTGACTCACCCTGTGTATTTATTGGGGGGTATATATATATATATATATATATATATATATATATATATATATATATATATATGTGTGTGTGTGTGTGTGTGTGTGTGTGTGTGTGTGTGTGTGTGTGTCTATATATGTATATATACAGGGCTATTACAAATAGCGATTTCATAAATTCACTGAAGCTCCATTCATTGACATATGGTCACGACACACTACAGACACGTAGAAAACCTCAAAGTTTTGTTCGGCTGAAGCCGCACTTCAGGTTTCTGCCGTCAGAGCGCTCGAGAGCGCAGTGAGACAAAATGGCGACAGGAGCCGAGAAAGCGTATGTCATGCTTGAAATGCACTCACATCAGTCAGTCATAACAGTGCAACGACACTTCAGGACGAAGTTCAACAAAGATCCACCAACTGCTAACTCCATTCGGCGATGGTATGCGCAGTTTAAAGCTTCTGGATGCCTCTGTAAGGGGAAATCAACGGGTCGGCCTGCAGTGAGCGAAGAAACGGTTGAACGCGTGCGGGCAAGTTTCACACGTAGCCCGCGGAAAATTGGCTCATGCCACAACTGGAGACCGACAGCGCCGACTTCATCTTTCAACAGGATGGTGCTCCACCGCACATCCATCATGATGTTCGGCATTTCTTAAACAGGAGATTGGAAAACCGATGGATCGCTCGTGGTGGAGATCATGATCAGCAGTTCATGTCATGGCCTCCACGCTCTCCCGACTTAACCCCATGCGATTTCTTTCTGTGGAGTTATGTGAAAGATTCAGTGTTTAAACCTCCTCTACCAAGAAACGTGCCAGAACTGCGAGCTCGCATCAACGATGCTTTCGAACTCATTGATGGGGACATGCTGCGCCGAGTGTAGGAGGAACTTGATTATCGGCTTGATGTCTGCCGAATCACTAAAGGGGCACATATCGAACATTTGTGAATGCCTAAAAAGCTTTTTGAGTTTTTGTATGTGTGTGCAAAGCATTTTGAAAATATCTCAAATAATAAAGTTATTGTAGAGCTGTGTCATCGCTTCAGTCATTTGTAATAACCCTATATATATATATATATATATATATATATATATATATATATAAGGTATGTTTGGTCGTCGTAACTGTAGTGTCTACAAATTCCAGTTTACGCGAAGAAAAATTGTGAAGAGTTCAAATGGCTCTGAGCGCTATGGGACTTGACATCTGAGGTCATCAGTTCCCTAGAACTTATAACTACTTAAACTTAACTAACCTAAGGACATCACACACATCCATGCCCGAGGCAGGATTCGAACCTGCGACCGTAGCGGTCGCGCAGTTCCAGACTGTAGCACCTAGAAGCTCTCGGCCACACCGGCCGGCCGTAAAGAGTTGCGTAGCGTATAACTGCACAAATAAATTCTAGAAAGGAGCTAATATTACCTTTTATAGTTACGTGGATATTTTTAGACGTTTTGTGTGTTAATGAAAGTACCTGAAAAATATGTCTACAGCGTAATAATAATACAGTGAACATCCATTTATTTGCAGGTTTCTTGTTTAAGAACCGTAGCTACTAGGAAAATCGTTAAATGCTGGCGGGGCAAGGTTTCCAACTGACAGAAAACCTTTTTTTTTTTATGTTCGGGACATTTTCGAAGGAAGTTGTTTCCTTACGGACCAAGTGAATTGCAGAAGGCTGAAAGATGGAGTTGTTTCGTCTTTCGTTTTCAGGGCCATAGATAACGGAAAGTAAATTATTTTTATAAAGCATAAGACCTATGAGATTTTATTTCAACTACAGAACTTTATAGACCCTGAAATGCAAGGAACAGGGGATTTCGCGCATACGTTTAACACTACAATGGCCGCTGTTCACCGTAGACCACTTACGGGATAATGGTGCCTTGGTCGGCAGAAAATAATTGACCTGGAGTCATCGTTAAACTGTAATCGAACCCTTTTAGTCTTTACCTTCGATAATGTTTTACGTTACCCCTAGAGAGAGGCGACTGTCTGTGTGAGACTGTGCTGTTCGAGCGGAGACAGGTCTTGGCCCGTCAGCTGCTGTGGTGGCAGATTTCCTTGAAGCTTTGCCAAGCGCTTGCGGAGGCTAATTGGCTATTAGGCGGACAAGTTCTGTTAATATCCTCCGTCCTGCAAACTGCCTTGGTTATGGTTTATTAAAAAAAAGGGGAGAGAGAGTTCATCGCAATTAGTCATTCCATGTTAATAGTCAGAAACGAAATGTACCGGGTGATCAAAAAGTCAGTATAAATTTGATAACTGAATAAATCACGGAATAATGTAGATAGAGAGGTACAAACTGACACATATGCTTGGAATGACGTGGGGTTTTATTAGAACCAAAAAAATACAAAAGTTCAAAAATGTCCGACTGATGGCGCTTCATCTGATCAGAATAGCAATAATTAGCATAACAAAGTAAGACAAAGCAAAGATGATGTTCTTTACAGGAATTGCTCAGTATGTCAACCATCATCCCTCAACAATAGCTGTAATCGAGGAATAATGTTGTGAACAGCACTGTAAAGCATGTCCGGAATTATAGTGGGGCATTGGTGTCGGATGTTGTCTTTCAGCATCCCTAGAGGTGTCGGTAGATCACGATACACTTGCGACTTCAGGTAACCCCAAAGCCAATAATCGCACGGACTGAGGTCTGGGGACCTGGGAGGCCAAGTATGACGAAAGTGGCGGCTGAGCACACGATCATCACCAAACGATGCGCACAAGAGATCTTTCACGCGTCTAGCAATATGGGGTGGAGCGCCATCCTGCATAAACATCGTACGTTCCAGCAGGTGTTTATCAGCCAGGCTGGGGACGATGCGATTCTGTAACATATCGGTGTACCTCTCACCCGTTATGGTAGCAGTTTTGCTGTCCAGCGCCATCTGTTGGACATTTTGTGAACTTTTTTTTTGTTCTAATAAAATCCCATGTCATTCCAAGCATGTGTGTCAATTTTTACCTCTATATCTACATTATTCCGTGGTTGATTAAGTTTTCAAATTTATACTGACTTTTTGATCATCCGGTATTTTTATTTGCGTACTGTGTCCATACCACGCCGACAAGAGCTATGTATGTGGATGGCACATAGTTAATAAAGATTAAGACTGTGTGAAGATGTACAAAACACATTACGGCTGAAAAAATCGTAACAAACAGTAGTAACTGGCAACAAATACAATGCTTTCGGAGTACTGAGGGAACGAAACGTTTGAGAAAACAAACACAGAAGGAGATGGCGTATCATCACTTATTGCTTCGCTACGTTTCAGAAAAAGCTGTTAGTCTCGAATTTGGTACGTAAAAATGCCACAAAATTGGACCAATCATTCTGGGAAGAAAAACAAATTGAATTAATGTAAGCTGCCCAGTTTTTGCAGACGATTTTGAAATACGTTAACGAAATCCAATAGAAGCAGTTACTCAAATGCGTCTTCTGAAAAACAAAAAATAGCGAATAGGATTGGTCACAAGTTTTCAGCTGGAATAAAAAGGAAATCTACGAAAAATATTTAAAAATGCTCCAAAATACACAAATAGGTAAAGTAGAACGAGGTAGTAACTTTAAATACTTTGGACAAACTATACAGCACAATGAACTAGAAAAATTTGCAGTAGATGTAAAAGTTAATAGAAATGTAAAGATCAAGTTGGTTCACAAAAAATATCTAAAACATCAAATGCATATCTGGCAAAAAATGGCTAAAACACTATACCGCAGTGGTAACACCAGAATGATCAAATGGAGGTGAATGCTTAATAATTAACTTTAAGTTTGACAGAATAGACACACTTAGAAGAAGGATTATTAGCAAAGTAATGAGTGCAGCAAGAAGTACGTATATGAAGACGATATCTGTTCTTTCGGACATGTCCGAAAGAACAGATACCATCTTCATATAGTTAAGGCTAACCGGCCATTGACCTTCTTCTGTGCGGATGCACACGTACTGCCCGAACTCTTACGGGACTCGGTAAGATTGTCTGCCGCGAGCAATGATTGCAATGGGCAGGGGCACTACGAATGTAGTGTGTGGACATTAAATTGGGAATGTGTATCTTACGGGGAGCCTGCAAGGGATAAGTCCCTGCAGTCGCACTATCGTCTGTACCCTCGGTGGCTCAGAGGGATAGGGCGTCTGCCATGTAAGCCGGAGATCCCGGGTTCGAGTCCCAGTCGGGGCATACATTTTCAACTGTTTCCCGTTGATGTATATCAACACCTGTCGAAAGCGTAGGGTCTTGATTTAATTATCATTTCAGAACTATGTATGGTTGGAATATGAGAATTAACGAAGAGATCTACGAAAATGTTTAGAAAATATCATAAATGGTTCAAATGGCTCTGAACACTATGGGACTTAACTTCTGAGGTCATCAGTCCCCTATAACTTAGAACTACTTAAACATAACCAACCTAAGGACATCACACACATCCACGCCCGAGGGAGGATTCGAACCTGCAACCGTAGCGGTCGCGCGGTTCCAGACTGTAGCGCCTAGAACCGCTCGGCCACAAAATATCATAAGCAATGACAAAGAAAAAATTAATCTACTTCCGATAACACTACAGTGCGTATGAGGACAGGCTAACTAAACAAATACTCACGTATTTCAAGAAAAAAAATTCCACAGTAGCATGGATTACAAAAATAAGGAAAGAATTAAAAACGACAATAAAACTTTAAGAGTAAAATACTAAATTTAGAAGGTTTTCAATGTAGAAGTAATGAAAAATCGGGAACAGCATGCACGGAAGACAGGAACAGACATGACGGGCGATGACAAAGAAATATTGGAGAAATACACAGTGCTAAGTTCAAATGGCTCTGAGCACTATGGGACTCAACTTCTGAGGTCATTAGTCCCCTAGAACTTAGAACTAGTTAAACCTAACTAACCTAAGGACATCACAAACATCCATGCCCGAGGCAGGATTCGAACCTGCGACCGTAGCGGTCTTGCGGTTCCAGACTGCACCGCCTTTAACCGCACGGCCACTTCGGCCGGCACACAGTGCTAAGTGTATCACTCTTTTGAAATTCCGTAACTGGTTTCCATAGCGATGCAAAAGTTTGAAATTTGGCGCAAAGGTGCCTACAGCCTTCTTGTGTGATGGTACAGAAGCGTGGGACACTGCCACGTCACCCTATGGCTTGACGACGCTTCGAAGGTTTCGACACGTGCCATAAAAAGACCATAGATCAGTAGTCCATGTGAGCTGTAAGACGGGTTGATGACGTCACATTGGCACAAATTTTCATCACAACTTTGCCAAACGCCATAGTGGGCGTCTTACACGGTGGAGAGATCGTAACACACCCTCTGATCCACATGACACCTCTTCTTTCGACTTCTCTGCGATGGAGGTCAGAACAGTGACACCCAGCATGGAAATCGCGCGGTTGTCCTATGGGTGGCCGAGGAAAACGTTTCAAACATACCGTGGCGCAGAGTCGATCACAGAGCCCTCAGGAGGTGTCTGTAAGGCCGTCATTGCAATTGTTTCTTGATCCCCACACATTTTCCGATCGAAAGCGACACGGTTCGTAGTTTATGGACAATAGTGTGACGTTCTTGACAACACTCCACACTGCTCACCCTTCCCCTCCCTCCCCATATGCTCCGGACGATTCAATCCTACCCCACAGAACGTGATATAATCCCTTTTTGAGTGTAGAAGAGCCACAATTTTTGCTCTGGCAACAAGACGGATCGACTATGGACCGTTTAAAACCATATGACGAAATGTGAACGTAATTAGAATTATATGAATACCTTCAGGTGCTAACGGGCGCCGGCCGGTGTGGCCGAGTGGTTCTAGGCGCTTCAGTCTGGAACCGCGCGACCGCTACGGTCGCAAGTTCGAATCCTGCCTCGGGCATGGATGTGTGTGATGTCCTTAGGTTAGTTATGTTTAAGTAGTTCTAAGTTCTAGGGGACTGATGACCTCCGATGTTAAGTCCCATAGTGCTCAGAGCCATTTGAAGTATTTTTGCTAACGGGCGTTGATATACAGGGTGAGTCACCTAACGTTACCGCTGGATATATTTCGTAAACCACATCAAATACTGACGAATCGATTCCACAGACCGAACGTGTGGAGAGGGGCTAGTGTACCTGGTTAATACAAACCATAAAGAAATGCATGGAAGTATGTTTTTTAACACAAACCTACGTTTTTTTTTAAATGGAACCCCGTTAGTTTTGTTATCACATCTGAACATATAAACAAACACGTCATCAGTGCCGTTTGTTGCATTGTAAAATGTTAATTACATCCGGAGATATTGTAACCTAAAGTTGACGCTTGAGTACCACTCCTCCGCTGTTCGATCGTGTGTATCGGAGAGCACCGAATTACGTAGGGATCCAAAGGGAACGGTGATGGAACTTAGGTACAGAAGAGACTGGAACAGCACATTACGTCCACATGCTAACACCTTTTTATTGGTCTTTTTCACTGACGCACATGTACATTACCGTGAGGGGTGAGGTACACGTACACACGTGGTTTCCGTTTACAATTACGGAGTGGAATAGTGTGTGTCCCGACATGTTAGGCCAGTAGATGTTCAATGTGGTGGTCATCATTTGCTGTACACAACTGCAATCTCTGGCGTAATGAATGTCGTACACGCCGGAGTACATCTGGTGTAATGTCGCCGCAGGCTGCCACAATACGTTGTTTCATATCCTCTGGAGTTGTAGGCGCATCACGATACACATTCTCCTTTAACGCACCCCACAGAAAGAAGTCCAGAGGTGTAAGATCAGGAGAACGGGCTGGCCAATTTATGCGTCCTCCACGTCGTATGAAACGCCCGTCGAACGTGTACCTCACCCCTCATGGTAATGTACATGTGCGTCAGTGAAAAAGAACAATAAAAAGGTGTTAGCATGTGGACGTAATGTGCTGTTCCAGTCTCTTCTGTACCTAAGGTCCATCACCATTCTCTTTGGATCCCTACGTAATTCGGTGCTTTACGATACACACGATCGAACAGCGGAGGAGTGGTACTCAAGCGTCAACTTTAGGTTACAATATCTCCGGATGTAATTAACATTTTACAATGCAACAAACGGCACTGATTACGTGTTTGTTTATATGTTCAGGTGTGCTAACAAAACTAACGGGGTTCCATTTAAAAAAAACGTAGGTTTGTGTTAAAAAACATACTTCCGTGCATTTTTTTTATGGTTTATATTAACCAACTACACTAGCCCCTCTCCTCACGCTCGGTCTGTGGAATCGATTCGTCAATATTTGATGTGGTTTACGAAATATATCCAGCGGTAATGTTAGGTGACTAACCCTGTATATGAACGAGGACAGGTGAAAATGTGTACCCTGACCCGGACTCGAACCTGGGATCTCCTGCGCACATGGCAGATGCTCTATCCATCTGAACCACCGAGGACGTAGAGGATAGAGCTACTGCAGGGACTATCTCGCGCATGCCTCTCGCAAGAGCCACATTCTCACCTTGTATGTCCACACACTACATTCGTAGTGTCCCACCCCCACACACTCATTACTCGTGGAAGACATTCTCAACAAGTCCCATAAGAGTTCAGGGGATATGTGTGCAACCGCACAGAAGAAGGAGGTCATGGCCGGTATTGCCAGAACTATGTACTTATATGGATATGGTGCCTGTTCTTTCGGACATGTCAAACCAGTCAGAACACTGACGACCCGGAAAAAAAAAGAAAGGAGAAAGAAAACGAAACGATTTGATCAACTGGAGAAATTGAGGCCTATAATGAGGCCCCTTTCAATTCTTGCAGGTTCTGATAACTCTGTCTCACACGAGTACGTGGCATCTCTGCATCCTTCACACCTATCATTCAGCATCTGATGCTGTTCAGTCCCATTACATTCCCTGCCAGACTTTGTAACAATAGTAAACACGACAACACTTCATGCACTCTGGCATTCGTTTCAATTGTCACTGGGAACTGGAGCTGTAATCATTTACATACCGGCCGATGGTGCAAATGTCTACGAAGTTACGTTGGCATCCGACCACATCTTCTTGCTGCTTCACTCTTTTTGTCGAGTAGTGTATTTTACACTGAATATTACAGTGAGCCGGCCGCGGTGGTCTAGCGGTTCTAGGCGCTCAGTCCGGAACCGTGCGACTGCTACGGTCGCAGGTTCGAATCCTGCCTCGGGCATGGATGTGTGTAATGTCCTTAGGTTAGTTAGGTTTAAGTAGTTCTAAGTTCTAGGGGACTGATGACCACAGATGTTAAGTCCCATAGTGCTCAGAGCACTTTCCTAAGGATTTCCGAAACGGAATGTCTCATGCGTCGCTCTCCAACCGTTAGTCCGCGTTCAAGGCCTGAGTCGATAGTGACATACGAGGTGCATTCAAGTTCTAAGGCCTCCGATTTCTTTTTCTAATTAACTACTCACCCGAAATCGATGAAACTGGCGTTACTTCCCGACGTAATTGCCCTGCAGACGTACACATTTTTCACAACGCTGACGCCATGATTCCATGGCAGCGGCGAAGGCTTCTTTAGGAGTCTGTTTTGAGCACTGGAAAATCGCTGAGGCAATAGCAGCATGGCTGGTGAATGTGCGGCCATGGAGAGTGTCTTTCATTGTTGGAAAAAGCCAAAAGTCACTAGGAGCCAGGTCAGGTGAGTAGGGAGTATGAGGAATCACTTCAAAGTTGTTATCACGAAGAAACTGTTGCGTAACGTTAGCTCGATGTGCGGGTGCGTTGTCTCGGTGAAACAGCACACGCGCAGCCCTTCCCGGACGTCTTTGTTGCAGTGCAGGAAGCAATTTGTTCTTCAAAACATTTTCGTAGGATGCACCTTTTACCGTAGTACCCTTTGGAACGCAATGGGTAAGGATTACGCCCTCGCTGTCCCAGAACATGGACACCATCATTTTTTCAGCACTGGCGGTTACCCGAAAATTTTTTGGTGGCGGTGAATCTGTGTGCTTCCATTGAGCTGACTGGCGCTTTGTTTCTGGATTGAGAAATGGCATCCACGTCTCATCCATTGTCACAACCGACGAAAAGAAAGTCCCATTCGTGCTGTCGTTGCGCGTCAGCATTGCTCGGCAACATGCCACGCGGGCAGCCGTGTGGTCGTCCGTCAGCATTCGTGGCACCAACCTGGATGACACTTTTCGCATTTTCAGGTCGTCATGCAGGATTGTGTGCACAGAACCCACAGAAATGCCAACTCTGGAGGCGATCTGTTCAACAGTCATTCGGCGATCCCCCAAAACAATTCTCTCCACTTTCTCGATCGTGTCGTCAGACCGGCTTGCGCGAGCCCGAGGTTGTTTCGGTTTGTTGTCACACGATGTTCTCCCTTCATTAAACTGTCGCACCCACGAACGCACTTTCGACACATCCATAACACCATCACCACATGACTCCTTCAACTGTCAATGAATTTCAATTGGTTTCACACCACGCAAATTCAGAAAACGAATGATTGCACGCTGTTCAAGTAAGGAAAACGTCGCCATTTTTAGTATTTAAAACAGTTCTCATTCTCGCCGCTGGTGGTAAAATTCCATCTCGTACGATGCTGCCATCTCTGGGACGTGTTGACAATGAACACGGCTTCATTTTAAAACAATGCACATGTTTCTATCTCTTTCCAGTCCAGAGAAAAAAAATTCGGAGGCCTTAGCACTTGAATGCACCTCGTACAGGGCGAATCAAAAGTCCTTGGGCACCTTCGTAAGGTAGAAGATTAAAGGGAAAATTGAAATGTGTTGATGGGAACATAGATTTGATGTGGGGCTGCAACTTCTGGAGTGAATGTCATTCATGGCCGCCATCTTGAAATTCGCCATTTTGGATTCAGGTTTTTTTTTTTTTTTTTTTTTTTTTTAATGGGACGGGAGGTGTATTACACATCAAACAACACTCGCTTGATCTCTGGAATTTAGTGGCGTAATTTGTTTTTGTCAGTCTTCTACAGTTAAGAGGTTATTAATGTTCAAAGTTGGGAAATTACCTTCATACCGACTGCTACACTACATGTTCTACGTGTTGCCCATCCCGTGCAATGCACAACTGTAGTCACCGCAACCACATTAATAACTTCTAAACTGTACATGATAGACAAAAACAAGTTTCACCACTCAATTCCAGATCTCAAGCGAGTGTTATTTGATGTGTCATACACCTCCCTTCCCATAAAAAAAAGAAAAAACTTGAATCCAAAATGGCGGATTTCAAGATGGCGGCCATGAATGACATTCACTCCAAAAGTTGCGGCCCCACGTCAAACCTATGTTCCCTTCATCACATTTCAATTTTCCCTTTAATATTACAACTTATGAAGGTGTCCAAGGACTTTTGACTCGCCCTGTAAATTTAAACATGATTTTAATGCAGCAGTAACTTTATTTTCATTGTTAAGGCACTTTGGCAACATATTTGTTATCATACAACAGTCTTCAGCACTGCAGTCAGTCAAAAATACTTACTCTAGGACTGTACTAGAAATTATATATAATCAATAGCAAGTAGAAACAAAAAAAGAAAAATTTCCATGTTCAAAATAACTGAAGATCAAATACGATCTGAAAATTATGTCTTCGTGGAGAAAAAAAGAATTTAACATAATAATTACAGATTCAAAATAAACATTTCAGTGTGATCCTGCCTATAATCAGACTTTTATGGCAAATATAACAGCGACGACCATCTGTGCGCTCTGACACCAGTGTCCACGTTATCCTTGGCATATTTGTCCAGGCATGCTTCCAGTGTATTGTCAGACAAACAAGACACAAAAATTCCTCATTTTCTGATGACTGTCGAGGTGCTTTCGATTTCGTTGCTTTTTATTTGCCTTTTTTTCAGTGAAATCATTTGTAATTTTTTTTTTCATTTGCTTGTAGTTATCTCGGCTTTGTTTCCTCTTCAAATTCTTGCCTGATAACCTCTTTTTCAGCCGGCCGGTGTGGCCGAGCGGTTCTAGGCGCTTCAGTCTGGAACCGCGTGACAGCTACGGTCGCCGGTTCGAATCTTGCCTCGGGCATGGGTGTGTGTGATGTCCTTAGGTTACTTAGGTTTAAGTGGTAATAAGTTCTAGGGGACTGATGACCTCAGATGTTAGGTCCCATAGTGCTCAGAGCCATTTGAACCACCTCTTTTTCATCTTCGTACATCCATATTTGAACTGGACACAGGTGGTATAATTTTTATTGAATATGAAATGCCTCCAGCAGTACTTAAGATTTTTTATTTAATTCTCTACTAGTTTCGACGTTGCCTTAACGCCATCTTCGCTACTAGTAACGAAGTAAATAAAAAAATCTTAAATACAGTTGGAGGAATTTCATTTTTAATAAAAAAACTCTCTTCCAGGCGTGTCTGTATCCAATTTTTCTAGGAGGAACCTAACGCGAAAAAAAAAGTTGGTAGGGTAACCTTAGGCGTCGATGGCATTGCTGAAAACCCACATTACTGCATCTAGGAGTAGTAGTCAGAAGAACATTCAGTAATGAAGGAGATAGAATAATTCTTCTGTCACAATAGTACCCAAAAAAAGGGTAATAATTGTACCCACCCCCACGTTCTGCAGAATAACCTCTGTCAGAACAATACCAGCGAACTCAATCAAAAAGCAATCGTTATTAGGTCTGATACATGAAGAGAAAAGCAGTCTTATACGTACAGAAATAAAAACACAATTAACAAAAAGAATTCGTTTAAAAACATACTTTTGATCTCCAAAACAGAAGATGACTCCCTGAAGGCCTTAATCGTGTGACGGCCGGCGCAATATCGTCGAGGTTACTTTGACCACTGATGAAATACCGAAAGTTTTACAGCTTTACATTTACATATATACTCCGCTAGCCACCAAGCGATGCGTGGCGGAGGGCACAATTGCCGCCAACGTCATATTCCTCCCCCCCCCCCCCCCTCCCGTCTGTTCCACTCGTGGATCGCGCGAGGGAAAAAAATCTGTATTTGCTAAATTTTAGCTCACTGAAAACACTATTATTTGTACAGTTGTTTATTCCTTCTGTGGTGTCACAGCCAGACACCACACTTGCTAGGTGGTAGCCTTTAAATCGGCCGCGGTCCGCTAGTATACGACGGACCCGCGTGTCGCCAGTGATGGCAGACCGAGCGCCGCCACACGGCAGGTCTAGAGACAGATCCTAGCACTCAGCCCAGTTGTACAGCCGACTTAGCCAGAGATGGATCACTGACAACTACGCTCTTATTTGCCGAGACAATAGTTAGCGTAGCCTTCAGCTACATTTGCTACGACCTAGTTAGGCGCCGTATTCAATTGATATTGAGATTCTATTAATGTATCATCAAGAGCGATGTTCTACAAACGTGGATTAAAGTTAAGTATTCCAGAAGCTACGTACTTTTCTTTATAGCATTCATTACGTATCCTGTTTCAGACCTCACGCCAGCCTGCGTGAGTTTAAGCGCGTGCCATTCGACTTCCTCTCATTGTGTCTAGGCTGTCTTGTCTAGACACAACACCTTCATTAATAAGTTGTGGTATTTTATTTATTGTTGAGTCTGGAATTATTAGTTTAAAATAAATTTTGTAGAATTGCAAAAGGCAACCAATAGTAACTGATTAAGGCCCACAATCGTAACCCAATCATGCCTTACTTTGACCATCAGGTCTCAGGCACTTATAATTTCTTGCCTTTAAGGGAATTATCTCCATTTTTTGTAGATGTTCGTTCCATTTTCTTCTGTAATCTCGAATTTTATCATTGAAACTCCTTTTTGTGGGGCTATGGTGAAGACAAGGTGAACAGCAATAACCTCAATACCATTGCTGAACTTAAAACAGCCATTTGTCAGAAGGTCATCGACAGCATCGATGTTCCGACACTCCAGCGGATCATACAGAATTTCGCTATTCTTCTGCGCCACATCATCGCCAACAATGGCAGGCGTATCGAACATGTCATAATCTAATTCCGAATGTTTGTAGTGGCGTTTACATGTTAAGTGAAGTGTGTGCACGCCGTAGTTTGTAATTAATTTGCGATTTTTTTTATCTAGCAGGGTTGTCTAGAAAATAAGTTCCGATCGGTCGCGAAATGGAAACTACTAGGAAAATCTGGTAAAGCTTTGCACAGATGTGTCGGGCAGTGTCTCTAGTATGCCCGTCGATCGTGTCGCGTCGCTCTTTTCAGTGAACAGTGAGCACGTAAAGATGTGTAGGGAATAGCGTCTCCCGCCAAGTATGAGGGCCTGGTTAGAGATTTCGCCTGTGTCACGCAGCCCACATAACACAATTGTCGAGCAGTTCCTTCTTCATGCCAGTTCTCGGCCGCACACTGCAGGGGCAATGAAGGCGCTCCTACAGCGTTTCCGGTGAGAAGTTTTTGATCACCCACAATACAGTCCGTAATTGGCTCCCCTGCGTCTCATCTCTGCTCACAAGAATCGCTGGCTATGAAGGCAAAATGTTTCCTCAGGCAATGAGCCGCAGACCAGTGCTGATAACTGGCCGAAAGCACAGGCGGCCGCTTTCTATGACGAGGATATTGCACAGTTGATACAACACTACGAAAAAACTCGAAGTTGGAGAGGCGACTACGTAGAGGAGTAGGTGGAAAGTGTACCTAACTGTTGCAAATAAAACGTTTCTGGTTTTCAGTGTGGTTTCCATTTCGCGACCGATTGGAACTTCTGGACAACCCTCGTAGTTCAATAATTGCCACCCTGCACATTAACCATCACAATATTATGAAAAGCATAGTCGTTACTCACCATATAGCGAACATGCTGAGTCGCAGATAAGCACAACAAAAAAGATTGTCAGACAAAGCTTTCGGCAAAACAAACTATCAATATAGACAACACACACACACGCACACACACACACACACACACACACACACAAACACACACACACACACACACACGACTACAGTCTCTGGCTGCCAAAGCTGCCTGGTTTCCTACGGAAGTGCAGAAACAAAGCGCCAAGCAATGGAAAGGCATCATTCACGATCCTCAACGAAATCCAGAAAGACCAAACGAATTCTCAGCACCAAAAAGGTTATGGGCGTACTATTTTCGTATCGACAGGGCATCCTACTCATCGACTTGATGCCTAGAGGAGGAGATATAAATATAAATGCGCCGCACCGTTCAAACCAAACGGCGTGTGGTGTTGTCTAGCGGCCGGCCGCGGTGGCCGAGCGGTTCTAGGCGCTCTAGTCCGGAACCACGCGACTGCTACGGTCGCAGCTTCGAATCCTGCCTCGGGCATGGACGTGTGTGATGTCCTTAGGTTAGTTAGGTTTAAGTAGTTCTAAGTTCTAGGGGACTGATGACCTCAGCTGTTAAGTCCCATAGTGCTCAGAGCCATTTGAACCATTTTTTTTTTGTTGTCTAGCGACTCGTGCCTCTCCTGCACTCTGCTTCGCCTTGGCAACGTAAGTGGGAAGTTTTGAACACACGCCTTATACCACGAGCGTGGCCCCGAGTGCTTTCCATTTAGTTTCCCAAGCTGAAGGTTTTGTGGTGTGGAAAGACGTTTCGGACTAACAATCAAATGAAAGAGGACGTTAGCGACCAGTTCGCCCTGGCTGTAACTGAGTATGCAGGAGGCACAAACAAGCTTGTGGAGCCCCATGATATATATACTTCCTGTCAGATTAAAACTGTGTGCTGGACCGAGACTCGAACTCGGGACCTTTGCCTTTCGCGGGCAAGTGCTCTACCGACTTAGCTACCCAAGCACGACCCATGCCCCGTCCTCCAGTACCTCGTGAGTCGTGCTTGGGTAGCGCAGTTGGTAGACCACTTGCCCGCAAAAGGCAAAGCGCCCGAGTTCGAGTCTCGGTCCGGTACACAGTTTTAATCTGCCAGCAAGTTTCATGTCAGCGCACACTCCTCTGTAGAGTGAAAATTTCATTCTAGTAACCCCATGATATATGTTTACATTTGTACGGCGACTATGTAGAAAAATAGCTAAGATTTCAAAGCACGTTGTAAATTTTGTTTCATTATCTTGAATAAAAATGTATGGAGAAACAAATGTTCTTCACTTTTACTGCGTTGCTGCCTAAGTTCGTACCGTTTTTCCGTAATAGACATTAGTGATCAATAATATATTCTCCTTCACTATTTACAGCAGTCTGACAACTGTGGCTTAACTTCTGAGTCGAAGAAGTCGTTGAGCCATGTTTGGGCGCCGCGCGGGGAAGCCGCGAGGTTTAAGACGTCTCGTCACGGTCCTTGTGGCTCCGTCGGAAGTTCGAGTCCTCCCTCAGCGTGAGTGAGTGTGTGTGTGTGTGTGTGTGTGTGTGTGTGTGTGTGTGTGTGTGTGTGTGTCGTCCTTAGCGTAAGTTAGTTTAAGTTAGATTAAGTCGTGTGTAAGCTTAGGGAACGATGACCTCAGCAGTTTGGTCCCATAAGACATTACCGTGAATTTCAAATTTTTCCTGTTTGGACAGCACTTTTATCCGGTGTGGTGAAATAAATAAAAAAAATTAAATTTATCGATTTTCTGAAAAGAAAAAAAAGTATGGATATGGAACTTTAACTTTAGAATTTTTGAAGGGCTTTTAAGGACTGTAGTGACTGCTTTGAATGTGGACAAATGCAGTGCTGACTGAATTTTGCTTGAAATATAATGCACATTTTCGCTTAACAATATTTCGGAATTTTAGGTCGTTGCCGATTTATTCAGAGTTCTCACCTTGAACGTGGAATTAGTTCTTCTGCCACAATATTAATTCATTGGTCGCCATAAATGTTCTTCTCTTTGTTGGCCGTGCATGTCTTCAGAAATGGCTCAAATGGCTCTGAGCACTATGGGACTTAACATCTGAGGTCATCAGTCCTCTAGAACTTAGAACTACTTAAACCTAACTAACCTAAGGACATCACACACATCCATGCCTGAGGCAGGATTCGAACCTGCTACCGCAGCGGTCACGCGGTTTCAGACTGAAGCGCCTAGAACCGCACGGCCACACCGGCCGGCGTGCACATCTTCCTAAGGCGGCGTTGGCCTCTTTAGCGAAGACGGTGGAACACAATGCTATGTAGATTGAAATAATTCTCGCAAGACTGAATTATTTTTCACTATTTTATTCGCGAGACAGTAAGACTTTTCTTACGCTCGTCGCGGGCTCCCGGGTTCGATTCCCGGTGGGGTCAGGGATATTCTCTGCCGCGTGATGACTGGGTGTTGTGTGATGTCCTTAGGTTAGTTAGGTTTAAGTAGTTCTAAGTTCTCGACTGATGACCATAGCTGTTAAGTCCCAGAGCCATTTTTTTACGCTCGTCGCACAAATCATTCATACAATATGGCTGCTTTGCAGCACACTTAAAGAAAAAAAGAAAAAAACGCATCCGTCACATACAAGGTAACAAGCGAGAGTTTTTTTGCTCCTTCTTGGAGTACGAAACAAAAGTAGTTCAAATATGGACATTGCAGAGATTATTTTCTACACTCCTCTCAATTTAATCTTAGGCGCAGAATCTAAAGTATTGTAGCTCTTTGCGTCGTAATGTGTAATTACACCGGAAAAGAAGTTTCTTGAAATGTTGTGCGACAGAGAGCGTGAAAGGTGAAAATCCGAGGACGCAAGATCACGTGAATAAGACGGATGCAGGATGATTTCCCAACCAACGTCCTCTAAAGTATTTTTTGTGAGTAGCAGAATGCGGGCGGGCGTTTCATCACTTCACGCAGTCTTCCTGCCGGTTCCCGTCAGATCACCGAAGTTAAGCGCTGTCGGGCTGGGCTAGCACTTGGATGGGTGACCATCCGGTCTGCCGAGCGCTGTTTGCACGCTGGGTGCACTCAGCCCTTGTGAGGCAAACTGAGGAGCTACATGACTGAGAAGTAGCGGCTCCGGTCTCATAAACTGACATACGGCCGCGAGAGCGGTGTGCTGACCACATGCCCCTCCCTATGTGCATCCACTGACGCCTGTGGAGTGAGGATGACACGGTGGTCGGTCGGTACCGTTGGACCTTTCAAGGCCTGTTCGGGCGGAGTTTAGTTTAGTAACGATACAAGACAGGAATGTTCGGAGTTGTCCACGAGTGAACTGACGACGAACAAGCAGAGATGCGCATATGGCCAACCGCTGGTTTTTATTACACTACTGGCCATTAAAATTGCTACACCAAGAAGAAATGCAAATGATAAACAGGGATTCGTTGGACAAATATATCAAACTAGAACTGACATGTGATTACATTTTCACGCAATTTGGGTGCATAGTTCCTGAGAAATCAGTACCCAGAACAACCACCTCTGGCCTAAATAGCGGTTTTGATCCGCCTGGGCTTTGAGTCAAACAGAGCTTGGATGGCGCGTACAGGTACAGCTGACCATGCAGTTTCAGTAAGATACCACAGTTCAACAAGGGTAGTTACTGGCGTATTGTGATGAGCCAGTTGCTCGGCCACCATTGATCAGACGTTTTCAGTTGGTGAGAGATCTGGAGAATGTGGTGGCCAGGGCAGCAGTCGAACATTTTCTGTATCCAGAAAGGCCCGTACAGGACCTGCAACATGCGGTCGTGCATTATCCTGCTGAAATGTATGATTTCGCAGGGACCGAATGAAGGGTGGAGCCACGGGTCGTAACGTATCTGAAATGTAACGTTCACTGTTCAAAGTGCTGTCAATGCGAACAAGAGGTGACCGAGACGTGTAACAATTGGCACCCCATACCATCACGCCGGGTGATATGCCAGTATGGCGAACATGCATACACGCTTCCAAAGTGCGTTCACCGCGATGTCGCCAAACACAGATGCTACAATCATGATGCTGTAAACAGAACCTGGATACATCCGAAAAAATGACGTTTTGCCATTCGTTCACCCAGCTTCGCCGTCGAGTACACCATCACAGGCACTCCTGTCTGTGCCCGCCGGAGTGGCCGTGCGGTTCTAGGCGCTACCGTTTGGAGCCGAGAGACCGCTTCGGTCGCAGGTTCGAATCGTGCCTCGGGCATGGATGTGTGTCATGTACTTAGGTTAGTTAGGTTTAATTAGATCTAAGTTCAAGGCGACTGTACCTCAGAAGTCGCATAGAGCTCAGAGCCATTTTGAACCAACTCCTGTCTGTGTTGCAGTGTCAAGGGTAACCACAGCCATGGTCTCTGAGCTGACAGTTCATGCTGCTGCAAACGTCGTCGAACTGTTCGTGTGGATGGTTGTTGTCTTGCAAACGTCCCCATCTGTTGACTCAGGGATCGAGACGTGGCTGCACAATCCGTTACAGCCATGCGGATAAGATGGCATCTCGACTGCTAGTGATACGAGGCCATTGAGATCCAGCACGGCGTTCCGTATTACCCTCCTGAACCTACCAATTCCATATTCTGTTAACAGTCATTGGATCTCGACCAACGCGAGCAGCGATGTCGCTTACGATAAACCGCAATCGCGATAGGCTACAGTCCGACCTTTATCAAAGCCGGAAACGTGATGGTACACATTTCTCCTCCTTACACGAGGCATCAGAACAACGTTTCACTAGGCAACGCCGGTCAACTGCTGTTTGTGTATGAGAAATCGGTTGTAAAGTTTCCTCATGTCAGCACGTTGTAGGTGTCGCCACCGGCGCCAATCCTGTGTGAATGCTCTGCAAAGCTAATCATTTGCATATTACAGCATGTTCTTTATGTCAGTTAAATTTCTGTAGTATGTCATCTTCGTGGTGCAGCAATTTTAATGGCCAGTAGTGTATTTTGGCTTAGAGGATGCGGTACCCATACACCCGATTTTTGAACTTTCCCTATTGCATGCAAAACGTCGTACGTTGGTGGAATGATGACAGTTCATCACACTGCCAGTTCTGGAGCACACTGACATGCATCATTGTGGATTAATGCGTTTAAATGAGTCCTGTAGTTTTTGCTGGTTGTGGATTGTTACTAACGTCAAAACAACCATTTTTAAAATGAGAAAACTATTTTCTTGCCATGCTCTGTCCAATGTCAATATCCCCAACACGGCAGAAATGTTTCCAATGGCAATATCCCCAACACGGCGGAAACGTTTCCAATGGCAATATCCCCAACATGGCAGAAACATTTCCAATGGCAATATCCCCAACACGGCGGAAAGATTTTCAATGGCAATATCCCCAACATGGTTGAAACATTTCCAATGGCAATATCCCCAACACGGTGGAAACATTTCCAATGGCAATATCCCCAACACAGCAGAAAAGTTTCCAGCTGCCTCCGCTCATGTCGTCCCCCCTCTACTGAATTCGAACAGGGGAAATGTTCTAGTGTTGTAAATTTTGCTATTTACACACTTTTAATCAAGTATAACAGGAATGATGATAATGTCTGGCAATGTTTATGGACGAGATAAAGAATGAAACCTAGAACACTAGACTGCGTACTCACAGCAGTTCTACTTTGCCGTTTTTGCTACAACTCGGAAAGAGAGAAAAATTAATTTATGTTCCCTGATGCGTTGGTTCTCGATTGTGTTCAGGAGACGTAAGGTTTGATTACGCGAAGGTGGTTTCGTAACTGACCTTTGACCCGGGTTGCCTTCACGCAATCAGAAACTTCAATGAAAATACCTCAAGGACGTATTTGAATAATAAAAAAATGGAAATGAATGCGAAACAGTGAAATTTTGTAAAAAGTTATCAGATTGGAAATTGAACACATTAATGTCCTCCGGAATAAAATCGAGATACCGCGATGAAGAGCGGACCTGTAACAAAGCTTACATACATTGAAAAAACATGGTGAGTTAAAAGAAAAGTATAAGCAGAGATTTTTTGTAAAGGAGGCATCAATATATTCTCAAAGAAAAGTGCGTTAAACTAATAGACATCAACAAATGCACAATGAATACAAAACTTCAATTTTTATGTTTTTCTCGTACGTGGAGCAGTTCAACAATCACTGCTTTTGTGGGTGCGAGATTTCTCAAAAATTAAATGTTCTGGCGTGCGCGTAAGTACTTTTTAGCGTCATACGGTTTACCGAAGTGTTTTGCATGGCGATTACATGGTTTTGACACTAAATAAAATATAAAATCCAGTGAAAGGCAAAGGTGCAGAGGTCGAGTCTCGGTCCGGCACACAGTGTTAATCTGCCATGAAGATTCAAGTTTCAAAATATAAAATGTTTTTTATTGCAGTCTTTCATCACAATACGAATTTTTTAGACGATGACCGGTTTCAGTCCGTAATGACCATCCTCAGATCTTTTTTACACCATGTCCTAAAGTGATAAGGCCATAATGGCATCGTCTAAACATATAAATACAGGGTGATTCAAAAAGAATACCACAACTTTAGGAATTTAAAACTCTGCAACGACAAAAGGCAGAACTAAGCACTATCTGTCGGCGAATTAAGGGAGCTATAAAGTTTCATTTAGTTGTACATTTGTTCGCTTGAGGCGCTGTTGACTAGGCGTCAGCGTCAGTTGATGCTAAGATGGCGACCGCTCAACAGAAAGCTTTTTGTGTTATTGAGTACGGCAGAAGTGAATCGACGACAGTTGTTCAGCGTGCATTTCGAACGAAGTATGGTGTTAAACCTCCTGATAGGTGGTGTATTAAACGTTGGTATAAACAGTTTACAGAGAATGGGTGTTTGTGCAAAGGGAAAAGTTCTGGACGGCCGAGAACGAGTGATGAAAATGTAGCACGCATCCAGCAAGCATTTGTTCGCAGCCCAGGAAAATCGACTGGCAGAGCTAGCAGAGAGCTGCAAATACCACAATCAACTGTATGGAGAGTCCTACGAAAAAGGTTAGTTATGAAACCTTATCGTCTGAAATTGGTTCAAGCACTGTCTGCAGCTGATAAGATTAAAAGAATCGATTTCTGTGATTTTATCCTTGTTCAAATGGAAACAGATGAATGTTTCGTTTCAAAGATTGTGTTTAGTGATGAAGCAACTTTCCACACTAATGGGAAAGTCAACCGTCACAATGTCTGTATATGGGGCACTGAGAATCCGCGGGAAACAACTCAGTATGAACGTGACTCGCCTAAGGTGAACGTTGTCTGTGCCATTTCAGCCAATAAAGTTTTTGGTCCCTTTTTCTTCGAAGGTGCTACTGTAACTGGACTACAGTATCTGGAGATGTTAGAGAATTGGCTGTTCCCTCAGCTCGAACAAGAAGCACAACAATTCATATTTCAGCAGGATGGAGCGCCACCACATTGGCACTTATCTGTCCGTAACTACCTGAACGTCAACTACCCGAGGCGATGGATCGGCCGCCAGGCAGCCCGTGACAGAGCACTTCATCACTGGCCTCCAAGGAGCCCTGATCTTACCCCCTGCGATTTTTTCTTATGGGGGTATGTTAAGGATATGGTGTTTCGGCCACCTCTCCCAGCCACCATTGATGATTTGAAACGAGAAATAACAGCAGCTATCCAAACTGTTACGCCTGATATGCTACAGAGAGTGTGGAACGAGTTGGAGTATCGGGTTGATATTGCTCGAGTGTCTGGAGGGGGCCATATTGAAAATAAAATATAACTTGTAGCGGTGCTACTCAACAAGTCTTAACAAGCTGGCGACCAAACGTAAAACGGTAATGAAGTCTCTAGAACATTTCTTAACAAATGATGGATTGTTCTTTCAAATGTTTCGCAGCTTATTGCTATCGAACGATGTGGAAAAGATTTAAATATCTGCGCCCAGCGGGTCATAGTGTTTATTTGAAATATTTTAACGCTGGACGCGCGTCTTGGTGTAGACGCACATTATAAAGCATTTCGTCTCTTTACACATGCGCTCTGGTGCTTAATATCATTACTAACTACAGCCCGACGGCTATTCCTCTCTTTCCAATTTCTCCACTTAGTACGCCATTTCCTAGCGTCCACAGCTCCACTCACCGTCATCAAATGACACAATGAGGATACGTAAATTGAAATAGCAACAAATAAAGTAGAAAATGACAATCGATAAATATCTTCGTATATCCATAATTGAAAAGGACGACTTGGGACATGAGCTAGTATAATATATGTTAAAAATGACGAAATTCCTCCAGCTGTATTAAGGAGTTGGTTTTATTGGCAACTAGTTTCGATGTTGTTACAACAAGTTGTCTTAGTTACGATCTTTGAACCACTAGTTTTAACTTCATATCAGTTACTACCTGCCTTCCGCATGGAATACACCTATCTCACCACTGACTACTTGTGTTAGGCACATACGGTTGCTGTCAACAAGTATGGGCCTGAAAATGATGTAACAACATCGAAACTAGTTGCCAATAAAACCAACACCTTAATACAGCTGGAGGAATTTCGTCATTTTTTTAACATAATCGATAAATGAGCCCATAACAATCGGAATACCAACATGCAGAACAAAAACGTGAAGAACTCATGCACCAGCCTAACAGAATGACCGTCGTAATGAAATTAAATGTTGTGTGGCTAGAGCCTGCCTTCGAGTAGACAGTTTGTCTGGTGCAAGTCTTTTTAGTTGACGCCACTTCGGCGACTTGCGTGTCGATAGTGATGATGATGATGATGATAACACAACACCCAGTCCCGGAGCGGAGAAAATATCCGACCCAGCCGGGAATCGAACCCGGGCCCCTTTGCATAGCATTCCGTCGCGCTGATCACACAGCTATCGAGGCGAACACCGTCGTAATTAAAACTGCAGATTACCCGTCCTGCAGACTTTTGGCTACACACTGCAGCATCGGTGAACGCCAGCTGCAGCGAGGTCACTGACCTCCAGTCAAGAGGCTACGGAGGCAGTCTCCCCCACTGCAGAACAGGCTGCGCCAGCGGCAGGAACCTGCTCCACGGTTGCATAAGGGTGTCAACAGGTGCAGGGAGCGCTGCGTCTTACACAATAGCATCAGCGACCCTAGCGCCCGGACCGGTGGGAGGGTAAGTTCACGGGACACGTGCTGAGGAATGTAACGTGTGGCGTACCCTCTCCATGCCAACAGGAATTAGCCGCACCCTTCCGCACGAACCATGGATCTTGCCGCGTTCGGGTGGTTTGTGTGCCTCTACGATACAGATGGCAGGACCGTAGGTTCAAACTGTGTATGTGGGGGTGGGGGAGTGGGGGTGGGGGTGGGGATGATGTGTGTGGTGTTTACGGGCGCTCAGCGGCGAGGTTATCAGCGTCCTTAAAAATATTAAATGAAACGAATGGCTAAAAATACTGTCATACATTGAGGAGTAAACCTGTAAAATGACATTCACCCTCCGCCGGCCGCGGTGGTCTCGCGGTTCTAGGCGCTCAGTCCGGAACCGCGCGACTGCTACGGTCGCAGGTTCGAATCCTGCCTCGGGCATGGATGTGTGTGATGTCCTTAGGTTAGTTAGGTTTAAGTAGTTCTAAGTTCTAGGGGACTGATGACCTAAGATGTTAAGTCCCATAGCCGGCCGCGGTGGTCTAGCGGTTCTGGCGCTGCAGTCCGGAACCGCGGGACTGCTACGGTCGCAGGTTCGAATCCTGCCTCGGGCATGGGTGTGTGTGATGTCCTTAGGTTAGTTAGGTTTAAGTGGTTCTAAGTTCTAGGGGACTTATGACCTAAGATGTTGAGTCCCATAGTGCTCAGAGCCATTTTGTTAAGTCCCATAGTGCTCAGAGCCATTTGAACCATTTGAACATTCACCCTCCCTCTCACTTCCACCTCGTTCGTATTGATCCCCGCAGTCGCTATGTAAATTGGAAAGCAAGAAATAGAAAAAGACAATCTATAAATAAGCCCATAGCAAGCGGAATACCAACATGCAGAACAAAAACGCGAAGAACTCATGCACCACCTTAACAGAATGACCGTCGTAATGAAATGAAATGTCGTGTGGCTAGAGCCGGTAGCGACAGAATGTCAATCCCAAGGGCCCGGGTTCGATTCCCGGCTGGGTCGGAGATTTTCTCCGCCTAGGGACTGGATGTTGTGTTGTCCTAATCGTCATCATCATTTCATCCCCATCGAAGCGCAAGTCGCCGAAGTGGCGTCAAATCGAAAGACTTGCACCCGGCGAACGGTCTACCCGACGGGAGGCCCTAGTCACACGACATTTTATTTTTACTAACAAACCTTAAGATAGGATGCATAAGAAAACACACAGATACATATAAACTAACGTAACTTTTACTGTTTGAGAGATAATTGAACCAAATTTTGCACATGTTATCATGTTGATGGCTACAATCTGGATTCTTTTCCAATTTTTTTATCAATTAATTTGATCAGGACGTTGATGGATAGTTTTAAAACACATACATACTATCACATGAGCAACATTTTATCAAGAGTAACTTATCGCTTTCAAAATGTGGTAGGCTGTTCTTAGTAATTCGATAAGTAAATCTGTGGACCAGGTTTTGCAACGTCAGTGTTATAACTCTCGTAACACTTTTTTTTAAAATTTATGTGTATGATACATAGCAAATTCTATTTCACAAAAATGTAAACACAGTGGACAGTAATGCACTTTGAAAAATTTTACATCGCAGGTAGCTGTACCAAATTTCACATTTAGTCTGCGGTGGTTTAGCAAAAAATGTTCCTCACACACTGGAAAATGCAGAAAAAAAGATTTTACTAACGTTAATGCTAGAAACAAATATCTTATCTTGGCTATAAACATACATTTAGTCTTTTTGGTCCTTATGTAGCTCTTTCCTTTTACATAATAATTAAATCGACACCCTAGCGGCAAACAGGCGTTGATATACATCATTGGGGCCATGTTGAAAATCTACGTCCTGATCGGGACTCGAACCCGGGATCTCCTGCTTACATGGCAGACGCTCTATCCATCTTTTTTTTTTGCATTTTGTTCGTTGTATTTGGTCGAACCGGACGTCACATGACATCCATTGAAGTTCGTTGTTGATCTTTCACTCATTTTTTTTTATTACAGAGACACGCCAGGTCTCTGACCGCACACGCTGAGCTACCGTGCCTGCTTCCATCTGAGCCACCGAGGGCACAGAGGACAGTGCGACTGCAGGGACTTTTCCCTTGTACGCTCCTCGTGAGAGGAGCACTACATTCGTAGTGCGCCTAATAAATGTTTGCCAATCACTCTCATTACGCGTGGAAGATTAATGTACCAAGTCCCGTACGAGATGGGGCATAGCGTGTGCGTTCCCCCATGAAGATCAATGGCCGGGTAGCCATATATTAACTATATATGAAGGTAGTATCTGTTACCGAAAGAATAGATACCATTGATGACCGTGCATCTTCTCTAGAATGACATGATAATTAAATCGACACCCTAGCTTTTAGTCTGATCCTTCTGGCGTGACCTTTTGGCAACATCCTTCACTGGCTCTTCAGAACTAACAATACCCACGTCATAGTGGGTATTCACTGAAGCAACGTGCACCAAATCCTAGCCTCGTAAGGATCCTGAATCTTCCAGTGTTAGCATCACTGAACATCAGACAACCATCATATGAGGAAATTTTAACTATAGTAGATGAGAAAAATGTTGTTCTTGGGCCTCTCTTGCACACTCGGTTATTAAAGTTTTCATCTGAGTTTTGTGTTCCACCATGTTTGCATTTCTTTAATAAATTGTAATTACTCGCGTCGTAGATGGTCTCAGAGCCTTACTGGCTGTATAGACGTCTTCTCTAATGGCATGAAGGAATAAACTATCGCAAACAAGAAAACAGTCATATACACTCCTGGAAATTGAAATAAGAACACCGTGAATTCATTGTCCCAGGAAGGGGAAACTTTATTGACACATTCCTGGGGTCAGATACATCACATGATCACACTGACAGAACCACAGGCACATAGACACAGGCAACAGAGCATGCACAATGTCGGCACTAGTACAGTGTATATCCACCTTTCGCAGCAATGCAGGCTGCTATTCTCACATGGAGACGATCGTAGAGATGCTGGATGTAGTCCTGTGGAACGGCTTGCCATGCCATTTCCACCTGGCGCCTCAGTTGGACTAGCGTTCGTGCTGGACGTGCAGACCGCGTGAGACGACGCTTCATCCAGTACCAAACATGCTCAATGGGGGACAGATCCGGAGATCTTGCTGGCCAGGGTAGTTGACTTACACCTTCTAGAGCACGTTGGGTGGCACGGGATACATGCGGACGTGCATTGTCCTGTTGGAACAGCAAGTTCCCTTGCCGGTCTAGGAATGGTAGAACGATGGGTTCGATGACGGTTTGGATGTACCGTGCACTATTCAGTGTCCCCTCGACGATCACCAGTGGTGTACGGCCAGTGTAGGAGATCGCTCCCCACACCATGATGCCGGGTGTTGGCCCTGTGTGCCTCGGTCGTATGCAGTCCTGATTGTGGCGCTCACCTGCACGGCGCCAAACACGCATACGACCATAATTGGCACCAAGGCAGAAGCGACTCTCATCGCTGAAGACGACACGTCTCCATTCGTCCCTCCATTCACGCCTGTCGCGACACCACTGGAGGCGGGCTGCACGATGTTGGGGCGTGAGCGGAAGACGGCCTAACGGTGTGCGGGACCGCAGCCCAGCTTCATGGAGACGGTTGCGAATGGTCCTCGCCGATACCCCAGGAGCAACAGTGTCCCTAATTTGCTGGGAAGTGGCGGTGCGGTCCCCTACGGCACTGCGTAGGATCCTACGGTCTTGGCGTGCATCCGTGCGTCGCTGCGGTCCGGTCCCAGGTCGACGGGCACGTGCGCCTTCCGCCGACCACTGGCGACAACATCGATGTACTGTGGAGACCTCACGCCCCACGTGTTGAGCAATTCGGCGGTACGTCCGCCCGACCTCCCGCATGCCCACTATACGCCCTCGCTCAAAGTCCGTCAACTGCACATACGGTTCACGTCCACGCTGTCGCGGCATGCTACCAGTGTTAAAGACTGCGATGGAGCTCCGTATGCCACGGCAAACTGGCTGACACTGACGGCGGCGGTGCACAAATGCTGCGCAGCTAGCGCCATTCGACGGCCAACACCGCGGTTCCTGGTGTGTCCGCTGTGCCGTGCGTGTGATCATTGCTTGTACAGCCCTCTCGCAGTGTCCGGAGCAAGTATGGTGGGTCTGACACACCGGTGTCAATGTGTTCTTTTTTCCATTTCCAGGAGTGTAGAAAGGGCAGCATGGCACTGTGCTTTGGTCGAAACATGATGGATTTTACATGACCTGTAACATGAACTAAAAACTGAAAATTAGAGGCAATATTTCTAACCAACTATGGAACTATCTGATGCGAAAAAATTTTCAACATTTCTGATCAATTTCATATACATTTCCCCTTAATATAATGGTGAAAGTGTGGAGGTCAAAGCTAAGTGAAACGAAGAGGAGCTAAAACAGCAGCATAGGGAACTGTGACTGGATGACTACTTACAATACTCATGGATGGTCCAATCACCCTGTTACCACATTACGAACATGTCTGTAATATTTTAGGAAACATTTTACAAAACCTTGGAACTCTTACCACTTTCGCGTGAACGTCACTTAATACAGAGGACGCATCTGTCAGTAGATCTGGCGCTGCCCTCTGGTCTGAAAATAAATCGCATTCTAATAAAATGTGGCGCACTGTGACCTGTACCCAACAGGCACCACACATTGGAGGGCGGTCGCGTCAGAGCAGGAAGCCATGCGTCAGAGGACTGTGCCCTATGCGATGGCGAGTAACGAGGACCTCGTGCCCTCTGCATGTCTGCGCTAACGGGTGGTTCCTGAAGAGCGGTAGCAGTTGTTTTTATGATATGGCCACGTAACAGTATATAAGGGGGGGGGGGGGGGGGTTTATGGGCGCTCAACATCGAGGTCATCAGCGCAACAGTATCCAAGATCTCCGGAATCAAGCTTTCACTCTTCAGCGAAAAATGCACTGCTTTGAAACTTCCTGGCAGATTAAAACTGTGCCCTGGAGCTTGACTCGAACCCAGATTATAATATCTCAAGTGAAGTACTACAATATTGTCCTCCACACACTATATGATCAGAGCTATCGGGAAACCTAGTAGTGGACACTAATATTGGGCCGGCCTGAGTGACCGAGCGGTTCTAGGCGCTACAGTCTGGAACCGCGCGACCGCTATGGTCGCAGGTTCGAATCCTGCCTCGGGCATGGATGTGTGTGATGTCCTTTAGGTAAGATAGGTTTAAGTAGTTCTAAGTTCTAGGGGACTGATGACCTCAGCAGTTAAGTCCCATAGTGCTCAGAGCCATTTGAACCATTTGAATTAATATTGGCTGTGTCCACCCATCTACATCTACAATAAACTCCGCTAGCCACAAAGCGGTGTGTGGCGGAGAGCACAATTCGCGCCAAAGTCATATTCCCCCCCCCCCTTCCCACCCCCCACCCCCTCTGTTCCACTCGCGGATCGCACGAGGCAAAAACGACTGTCTGAACGCCTCAGTACGAGCTCTAATTTCCCTTACCTTTGAATGGTGAACATTGCACGATTTGAAAGTTGGTAGTAATAATATATGCTCTACATCCCCGATGAAAATCGGATTTCGAAATTTAGTGAGCAGACTCTTCCGTTTAGCGCGCCGTCTATCTGCACTTTCTATGAGATTTATAACGCTCTCGGGATGGCTAAATGTACCGGTCACGAATCTTGCCGCTCTTTTTTAGACCTTCTCAATCTCTTGAAACAGACCCAACTGGAGAGTGTCCCATACAGACGAACAGTACTATAAGACTGGACGAACTAACGTATTGTAAACTATTTTCTTTGTTGAAGGACTGCATCGCTTCAGGATTCCACCAATAAACTGCAATCTAGAGCTTGCCTTACCCGTTACTTGTGTAATCTGATCATTCCATTTGGGATCATTTCGAATAGTCACTCTCAGATACTTAACGGATGTTATCGCTTCCAAAGCCTGGGCATTTATTTTGTACTCTTACACTAATAGGGATTTTCGCCTTGTTATACGCAGTATGTTACTCTTACTATTATTGAGAGATAACTGCCAGTCATTACACCACGGATTTATTTTCTGCAAATCCTCATTGATTTGCTCACAACTTTCGTGTGATACCACTTTCCTGTAGACTACAGCATCATCAGCAAACAGTCTAAGGCCGCTGTCAATACCTTCAACCATATCGTTTATGTAAATCGTAAAAAGCAGAGGACCTATTACGCTGCCTTGGTGCACACCTGAAGTTATTCTTGTTTTTGTTGAAGTCACCCTGTTCAGGACGACATACTGCTCCTTGTCTGTTAGAGAACTTTCTATCCAACCGCATATGTCACCGGATAGACGGTAAGCGCACACTTTTGTAGCAAGCGACAGTGCGGAACTGAGTCAAACGCCTTTCGAAAGTCGAGAAATATCGCATCAACTTGGGAGCCGCTATCTAGAGCCTGTTGTATATCATGCACAAAGAGGGCCAGCTGTGTCTCGCGTGACCGCTGTTTCCTAAAACCGTGCTGGTTTCTGCAGATGAGCTCCTCAAAGTCTAGAAAGGTCTTTATGTTGAACATAAACTGAGAATAAAAACCAATTTCCCGGAGGAAACCGAGAACCAGTTCGACTATCCGGGAATCGTCAGCCAAAATCAAAGGTAAAGTGCGGGGGTGTCTGTACTTAGCACGCAGAGCCAAAAGAAGGGGGCATTCAACCAAATGTGGGCTACTGACTGGAAGGCTCCACAACCACAAAGTGGGGGTGGCTCATCACACAAAAGAAAACCATGGGTCAGCCTGGTATGGCCGATGCAGAGACGACACAGTATGGTCGAGTCCTTTCGGGAGAGGCGAAAGGAAGAACGCCACGGGCCTGGTGTCACCTTAAACGCACGAAGTTTATTAGACAGGGAAGTAGCCTCCCCAGAGTTGGCCCACGATAGTGCGAACTGGGATTTGATGTGAAGCCGTAAATCCGCTGCAGGAGGGGTTATAGAAAACGGGGGGGTAAGTGACTGCTCCCCCAGCCAAACTATCAGCAAGTTCATTACCTGAGATACTCACATGGCCAGGGACCCAAAGGAAGTCAATGGAACAAGCAGCATGGTGAAAATCAACGAGATGGTCATGGATGGCAGAGACCAAGGGATGACGCGAAAAACACCGGTCAATAGCCAGAAGGTCACTCATTGAGTCCTTGCATAACAAAACGCGGTTGTGTTGGGATTGTTTAATAAAGGTAAGGGCCTGGGAAATTGCCATCAATTCCGCAGTAAACACCCCACATGTAGGTGGCAGCAGATGATTTTCCATCCCAACAGAGGACGTGAAGGCATATCCCACATGATCAGCAGATTTAGAGCCATCGGTGTAAAAAACAACAGCTTCCCGAAACTCCCATAAAATTAGGCGGAACAAGGAACGGAACACCACCGGGGGGGATGGAATCTTTCGGACCTCGGCGGAGATCCACCCGAATTCGAGGCCGAGGAACTAACCAAGGAGGGGTAGAGGGGAGGGAGCGAGGAAGACAGGACAAAGAAGGAAGCTGAAAATCACGGCAAAGAGACGCAAGGCGCAGCCCAACCGGTAAACCCACCCGAGGGCGGGAATCGGGTGGGCGACGTCCGTGGTCTGGGAACAGGATAGAATAGGAAGGATGAGTGGGAGAGGAACGGATAGTGAGTGCATAAGACACCAGAAGCTGGTACCGCCGAACAGAAAGGGGGGGATCCCAGCTTCAACCAGGAGACTATCAACAGGGCTAGTAGGGAAGGCACCAGTGGCCAAACGGATACCACGATGGTGGACTCGATCCAGCACGTGCAGTGTGGAAGGAGCAGCCGAACCATAAACTTGACAACCATAGTCCAAGTGAGACAGAACTAAAGCACGATAAAGGCAGAGGGGGAGGGAGCGGTCCGCACCCCAAGAGGTGTGGGCAAGGAAGCGAAGAATTTTTCGGAAGCATCCTACCTTCAGAAGTCTGATATGGGGCAGCCAAGTGAGCTTGTTGTCGAAAAGAAGACCCAGGAAACGAAACTGTGGGACCACAGGCAATCGTTGTGCATCGAGATAGAGCTCTGTATCATGGTGGATCGTAGTACGGCGACAGAAGTGGACCACCCGCGATTTTAAAGGAGAGAACTGAAACCTGTGTGAGAGGGTCCATGCAGAGGCACGCCGTATAGCTCCCTGGAGCTGCCGCTAAGCAGAGGCCATCGAAGAGGAACTAACCCAAATGCAGAAATCATCCACATACGGAGCAGGTGCGAACAAAGGACCGATAGCAATGAGGAAAAGAAGTACACTCAATATAGAACTCTGTGGGATGCCTGTCTCCTGGGTCTGTGGAGAACTAGAAACAGTACCAACCCAAACCCTGAAAAACCGATGGAACAGGAACTGGCGGATAAAAATCGGGAGTGGGCCCCGGAGACCCCACTGATGAAGTGTAAGTAAGATGTGATGGCGCCAAGCCGTTTCATAGGCCTTGCAAGGGTCAAAAAATACTGAAACCAAATGGTGGCGCTGGGAAAAAGCCTGCCGAAATGCGGATTCCAAGCGAAGTAATGATCGACCAGAAGCCACACTGGTAAGGGGACAACAGATCCGGAGATTCGAGGTCCCAATTGAGCCAACGGGCTACCATCCATTCAAGTAACTTGCAAACAACATTTGTCAGACTAATTGGCCGATAGCTTTCAACAAATAGGGGGTTCTTACCAGGCTTAAGGCCAGGAACAACGATGCTATCCCTCCATGAGAAGGGAAGTCACCCTGAAGCCAAATACTGTTAAACGTCTGGAGAAGATGTTGCCATTGTGGAGCACTGAGATGTTGAAGCAGTTTCCAGAATGAGATTTTCACTCTGCAGCGGAGTGTGCGCTGATATGAAACTTCCTGGCAGATTAAAACTGTGTGCCCGACCGAGACTCGAACTCGGGACCTTTGCCTTTCGCGGGCAAGCGCTCTACCATCTGAGCTACCGAAGCACGACTCACGCCCGGTACTCACAGCTTTACTTCTGCCAGTATCTCGTCTCCTACCTTCCAAACTTTACAGAAGCTCTCCTGCGAACCTTGCAGAACTAGCACTCCTGAAAGAAAGGATATAGCGGAGACATGGCTTAGCCACAGCCTGGGGGATGTTTCCAGAATGAGTGCTTCGGTAGCTCAGATGGTAGAGCGCTTGCCCGCGAAAGGCAAAGGTCCCGAGTTCGAGTCTCGGTCGGGCACACAGTTTTAATCTGCCAGGAAGTTTCATATCAGCGCACACTCCGCTGCAGAGTGAAAATCTCATTCTGGAAACATCCCCCAGGCTGTGGCTAAGCCATGTCTCCGCTATATCCTTTCTTTCAGGAGTGCTAGTTCTGCAAGGTTCGCAGGAGAGCTTCTGTAAAGTTTGGAAGGTAGGAGACGAGATACTGGCAGAAGTAAAGCTGTGAGTACCGGGCGTGAGTCGTGCTTCGGTAGCTCAGATGGTAGAGCGCTTGCCCGCGAAAGGCAAAGGTCCCGAGTTCGAGTCTCGGTCGGGCACACAGTTTTAATCTGCCAGGAAGTTTCATAGGTTGAAGCAGTTGTTTATGAATAGAGTCTGGGCTATTCCACTGGAGGACAATGTGATCGTGAGGCTGGGAAGGCATGGAATATTCAATGAGGTAGTTTACACCTCAGGGCCACCTGCCGCCTGTGAGCAGTCTGTATCCATTGTGCCCGAGGGTCTAGCAAGATCCAGATCCTCAGCGTACCAGAATCTTCACCCCATCCTCAGATGCAGAGCTTGTAGGTAGCAGTGGTGTGAGCGCCACCGCAATTCACTTGGGGGTCTTCTTTCTGGATTTTCTCGCTGCTCCGTGTGTTTCTCAGGCTGGGAGGGCTCATTGATTCAATCTCCAGGATGAGCCCTAAGACCAGCTGTTTTTTGGGCACTTCAGCCACTGGTGGGTGTCATTTTTCCCAGTAGCAGAAACCCGGGGAGTGACCCAAGGGACTGCTTCCTAGTGAGAGGAGCCGAAGAAGACTAACGCTTCTCTGGCTGAGAACTAGGGACTGGTGGCCCTGATGGTTGGGGGGCAGTTCTCCCAAGGTAAGTGGTGTGGGAGCAACAGGGTTGGAAGTGTCCCCCACCATCAAGAGAGCAAGTATGGTCTTCTGGTTCTGAGAGCCGACTGGAATTCATAGAACTGATGGGGCTACAGCGTTTCTCATAGTGGCGACGTAAGAGGAGCTCATAGCCACAGGATGGAGGCACTCAAATTTTCTCTTAGCCTCAGTATAGGTCAGTCGGTCCAGGGTCTTATATACCATGATTTTCCCTTCTTGCTGTACAATCCTGCAGTTTGGCGAGCTAGGGTAGGATGCTCTCCGCAGTTGACACAGATGGGAGGTGAGCACATGGAGTATTGGGATGCGATGTATGTCCAGAATCTCGACAGGTGGGGCTGGAAGTACAGAGGGAAGGAAGACATTTGGCCAAACGTCCAGCACTTAAACCACTGCATCAGGGGAGAGATATATGTCTTTATGTCACGGTGGTAGACCATCACCTTGACCTTCTCAAGTAATGTGTCACCCTCGAAGGTGGAGGGCACTGGTGGCAACCTGATTATCCCTCAGACTCCAATGGATGCTCTGGACGAAATGGACACCTCGCCACTCTAAATTGGTGCGCAGCTCATCGTCACACTGCAAAATAAGGTCCCTGTAAAATATGATGCTCTGGACCAAATTTAACCTCTTGTGGTGTGTGATGGTAACGGAAACATCCCCCAGCTTTTCACAGGTGAGTAGTGCCTGTGACTGGGCAGAGGATGCTGTTTTGATCAAGACCGACTCTGACCGCATTTTGAACAAACCCTCCATCTCCCCAAACTTGTCCTCTAAATGCTCAACAGAAAACAGAGGTTTCATTGACAAGAAAGATTCCCCATCAACTCTTGTACATACGAAGCATTGGGGTGAATAAGCATCGCTGTCGTCCTTAGCCTGGCGTTCCTCCCATGGTGTGGCCATGGGGGGGGGGGACGATTTGGGGTTGGACCTTGACTGCTTAGAGACTGCTGGTGTGTGATCAGCAGCAAGTGATGACGTGGTACACTTCATCGTGCATCACCCACCCTGATGCCACCCACTCCAACCAGGATCCCTCGCCATGAGCGTCACCCAGTTGCAGCAAAGGCCACCCGGCAGGATGGCCTTTGCTGGGAGTCCCAATGCCCCAGGGTGACGGGTATCTGCTCCTTGGCATACGTGGGGAGTTAATGGCGGAGGCATCAGAAGAGCGATCCCTGTGTAGTCAGGGGGCTACAACCAACAGGCTACATAGCGGCTCCACCTTAACGGGCTGGTTACCATGCTGGATATCAGGTGCAATCAAGCAAACAGGTCCATTATCATCGTCACTGCAGAAAGCGATACTGCACAGAGGATGGAGGAAAACGCACTCAGGAGGGTGACCTCGCCCAACAGCTGGAGAATAAGTGGAAGTGCAGATCCGCGTCGACGAAGGATGTGAGAGGCCTCAGCAAATGATGAACACTCTGCACCATGTAAGGCTCCCGTCCCCAATTGGCTCGCTCTTCGGAAAAATTTTGAAAAATCAAACCCTGCAGGGGACCATCACATAAAGGCCGAAACTTAAGAGACTCCTTTTAGTCACCTCTTACAACATGCAGGAATACCTCTGGCCTATTCTAGCCACTGGACCCACAGGGGGGTCCTGCGGTTTGTGCCCATAAAATAATGACAAGTGTTCATGGCAGAGGGACCAATGTTGCTACGTGTGGCAACACAGCGATCGTCTCAAAGGACAGAACAGCTAAAAGGCCTAGGTAGTCGGACTGTAGCCTTGGCAGCAGAATTGGGAGCTTAATTCCCCGATAGTGTGAAGTAACTACGGAACCACATTAATATCACGTTATCTTCATCATCAGCGAGCGAATTGAGTTATTTGTGGATTCGTTGTATTATGAGGTGGTATGTGTATGGCACACAGATCTGAAGGGCACTAAGTGAATAGGAACATAGTACACAATTGAGAATCCTGTGTTGTCGCATGTAGTGGGATGTTGAAACCTGCTAGTTTGCAGGGTTGGGTTACGATTGTGGACGGGGCCCAAATCAACTACTATTGACTTGCTTTGGAGTGTCAATCATTTATTTTAGTTAATAATTTTTGAAAACAAGCCAATGAGATCGCAATCAGACTTTTAAGGCACCCCCAGGGCAGGTAACTAGGGCATTAACGGCCACAAGACATAAAAATACCGCTGGTTGAACTTAACAATGTAAGAAGCTAAAAATAGTAAATAGTAGTTACAAGCTCAGGACGGCTAATCAGACCCGCCTTCCACAGGTACTCCACTCGCTGCTTTTCGCCTCAGCGACACTGAGCAGCAACATGAACCCAAGTCATTGGAGAATCGCGAGTTTTCACAGTGGTGGATGTTTCTGCACTCAAACATGCAGGATCCGGTTTCAACGAGGTCATGCATCCTCGTGACCGCCGGCCGCGGTGGTCTAGCGGTTCTGGCGCTGCAGTCCGGAACCGCGGGACTGCTACGGTCGCAGGTTCGAATCCTGCCTCGGGCATGGGTGTGTGTGATGTCCTTAGGTTAGTTAGGTTTAAGTAGTTCTAAGTTCTAGGGGACTTATGACCTAAGATGTTGAGTCCCATAGTGCTCAGAGCCATTAGCCATCCTCGTGACCACTGCCCTTCCATCCGGCACTCCATACACGCCGCCAGCGGTCCCGGCGTGTTGTCGCTCTGCGCGGACCTCGCTGCTCCTCCATCCCCAACTGAACTCCACACTCACACCACATGGAAAAGGAACGAGGTCGTTCCAAAGATAGGGCAAGAGAACTACATATCGATAAGCGCCACTGCTGCCACTCCCCCCGCCTCTCCCCCCCCCCCCCCCCCCCCTCTGTCAACCCAATTGCAGCAACAGGCATGGTGCGGATGAAGCTTTGTTTCAGTCAAAAGCAATATGCAGGCTGCAGAACTTCATCTGCACACGAGTGAGTGCTGTTGCTGCTCGTGTTTTCTCCAGGTCACCTTCAATGATATATTCTGAGATGATAGCCAGGGTGTTTGCTGCTCCAATAGAAAGTACCTTATCCTCGCCATCAAAATCTCTTTGCAAGGCCCCTATGTTCTCAGTCACCTGCCTATGCTTGCCGCTAGGTTTCACGATGCTTGTAACCTGGTACTCTACGTCTAACTTCTCCTGTAGCAATTGGCTTTCGCCTATCCTGTGACTGCTTCCAAGTAACAAAGCACTTTTCTTTCCACGTCACTTTCCTACCGGCTTGCCTGAAAGCCCTTCATACAAGAATTTGAAATGTGATTTCTGAGGTTTCCTCCTTTTGCCAATTGCTTGTCACCTTCTCACAGTTGCCATTGCCTCTTTTCCCCATCAACTTATCTAATTCAACATATGCCATTTCTAATTCTGCCTAGAGGACACAAATCATTTTCCCCTGTTCCACGATTTTCTTGTCGCTACTACATCATCTACAACTCCGTGGAAGAGCCTCATAGGACACTTTTTTTTACCTTCTCCGCTGCATTCTACCCAATGAAACACCAACCCACAGTCCTGACATATTTGTCCCATAACAATTAAACTACAGCAACATCTACATGCGTCACACGTGACGCTACTCATACGAGGGTTGGAACTTTAATCGTGGCAACTATTTATTTACAGCTCGTACAAAATAGATACTTGTTTCAAAGTTTTACTGACCTTCAGAGTAGTCACCAGCATTGTGTATAACCCGTTGCCAGCGATGTGGAAGTCGTAGGATACTCTCAGCAATGCCAGTTGTGTTGACAGTTCGAGCTGCGCGGTGTATTGCCCGACGAATTTGTAGCAGTTCTGAAGCGAATGCCGTGAAGTGTTTCCTTCAGTTTAGAAATAGAGTTGAACTCACGAGGGCTTAAGTCAGGGGAGTGCAGTAGGTGGTATAGCACTTAGCAGCCCCATCTGTCAAAACGGTAACAGCTTGCACTGTACGTGCTTGAGCATTGTCGTGCAAAATGATGGTCAGATCCTGCGGAAAATGTAATCAAAATGTTCAAATGGGTGTGAAATCTTGGGGGACTTAACTGCCAAGGTCATCAGTCCCTAAGCTTACACACTACTTAACCTAAATTATCCTAAGGACAAACACACACACCCACGCCCGAGGGAGGACTCGAACTTCCGCCGGGACCAGCCGCACAGTTCATGACTGCAGCGCCCTAGACCGCTCGGCTAATCCCTCGCGGCAAAGTGTCATCACTTCTGTCTCTATGCTGTTCATTTTTGGAACACAACCTACGACCAGCTTAGAGACAGAAATGACGACACTTTTTGCAGGACCTGACCACCATTTTGCACGACAATGCTCAAGAACGTACAGTGCAAGCTCTTACTGATTCGTTTGACTGATGGGGCTGCTAAGTGCTATACCACCTACTGCACTCCCCTGACTTAAGCCCTCGTGAGTTCAACTCGATTTCTAAACTGAAGGAAACACCACGACATTCGCTTCAGAACTGCTACAAATTCGTCAGGCAACAGACCACGTCGTTCTAACTGTCAACACAACTGGCACTGCTAATAATGTCCTACGACTTCCACATCGCAGCGGGTTATGCACAATTCTGGTGACTATTCTGAAGGTCAGTAAAACTTTGAAACACGTATCTCTATTGTACGAGCTGCAAATAAATACACTCCTGGAAATGGAAAAAAGAACACATTGACACCGGTGTGTCAGACCCACCATACTTGCTCCGGACACTGCGAGAGGGCTGTACAAGCAATGATCACACGCACGGCACAGCGGACACACCAGGAACCGCGGTGTTGGCCGTCGAATGGCGCTAGCTGCGCAGCATTTGTGCACCGCCGCCGTCAGTGTCAGCCAGTTTGCCGTGGCATACGGAGCTCCATCGCAGTCTTTAACACTGGTAGCATGCCGCGACAGCGTGGACATGAACCGTATGTGCAGTTGACGGACTTTGAGCGAGGGCGTATAGTGGGCATGCGGGAGGCCGGGTGGACGTACCGCCGAATTGCTCAACACGTGGGGCGTGAGGTCTCCACAGTACATCTATGTTGTCGCCAGTGGTCGGCGGAAGGTGCACGTGCCCGTCGACCTGGGACCGGACCGCAGCGACGCACGGATGCACGCCAAGACGGTAGGATCCTACGCAGTGCCGTAGGGGACCGCACCGCCACTTCCCAGCAAATTAGGGACACTGTTGCTCCTGGGGTATCGGCGAGGACCATTCGCAACCGTCTCCATGAAGCTGGGCTACGGTCCCGCACACCGTTAGGCCGTCTTCCGCTCACGCCCCAACATCGTGCAGCCCGCCTCCAGTGGTGTCGCGACAGGCGTGAATGGAGGGACGAATGGAGACGTGTCGTCTTCAGCGATGAGAGTCGCTTCTGCCTTGGTGCCAATGATGGTCGTATGCGTGTTTGCCGCCGTGCAGGTGAGCGCCACAATCAGGACTGCATACGACCGAGGCACACAGGGCCAACACCCGGCATCATGGTGTGGGGAGCGATCTCCTACACGCCGTTCACCACTGGTGATCGTCGAGGGGACACTGAATAGTGCACGGTACATCCAAACCGTCATCGAACCCATCGTTCTACCATTCCTAGACCGGCAAGGGAACTTGCTGTTCCAACAGGACAATGCACGTCCGCATGCATCCCGTGCCACCCAACGTGCTCTAGAAGGTGTAAGTCAACTACCCTGGCCAGCAAGATCTCCGGATCTGTCCCCCATTGAGCATGTTTGGGACTGGATGAAGCGTCGTCTCACGCGGTCTGCACGTCCAGCACGAACGCTGGTCCAACTGAGGCGCCAGGTGGAAATGGCATGGCAAGCCGTTCCACAGGACTACATCCAGCATCTCTACGATCGTCTCCATGGGAGAATAGCAGCCTGCATTGCTGCGAAAGGTGGATATACACTGTACTAGTGCCGACATTGTGCATGCTCTGTTGCCTGTGTCTATGTGCCTGTGGTTCTGTCAGTGTGATCATGTGATGTATCTGACCCCAGGAATGTGTCAATAAAGTTTCCCCTTCCTGGGACAATGAATTCACGGTGTTCTTATTTCAATTTCCAGGAGTGTAGTTGCCACTATTAAAGTTCCAACCCTCGTACATTAAACCAAGAAACACTACAACGCACTTAACTATAATAAAATAGTGATCAGTAAAAACTTACTTTCAGTGAGGTGGACAACTAGCTTTCAGACGTCAGGCAGAACGTAGAATAATACGACGAAAGTTCGTTGAACTTACCTAGTACCAGACAGGAAGTGAGCGAAAATTATAAAGGCACAATATTTTCTAACAACACTCTTAAACGGTCGCCATCAGAAAATTATTTAAACGAGTGTAACGGGTCCAAGACAATACGTAACGACTATACGAGGAGCAGAAATTAACACTGGGTTCTGAACACACCACCGATTTTCACTTAACGTAGGTTTTAAACCATGGAAGACACGAAACGAATGAAAAGCCTACAGAGAGCGATAATATTATAAGAATCCTATATAACAAGACACAATCCGTAAATTATGGTGAGCACCGCACTGCACTCAAAGCAACTCTTAACGCTATGCCACTGCTGTTGTTTACTTCCTAGTGCTTCAGTGCGACCGCCTGAAACGGCTGGGAACTGTGCTCTCTGGGCATCCAGCCCATGTCAGGAATTCCACTGTCCACCACAGATGCTCCTTTGTGACAAAGGTGAACCGTCACGCTGATACAGTCTGGTATGGTAGGAGTTATGAAGGAGTGGTAAGGTGACGGGCTAACGTTAATTCAGACACACTTTAAAACAAATTTATTAAAAAACAACTCTTTCTCAACGGTCATTAAAAAAAACGAATTTGTCCTGTCCTTTTTATTCTTTTCTTGTTTCAAAGGGTAGCCTTTACATGGCTTACTGTTAACTGAGTGTTTCAAAAGAATTTACGTATTACAGAGCACTATTTTGTCTAAACTATCGATCACTGTGCCTCAGCCCGGCTATTGGAGAAATGAATACATAGTCTAGTTTATACGAGGGTGAGTCAAATGAAAACCTTAAATTTTTAAAAAATATTATTTATTGTGCAGAAGTGGTATAAAGCTGTATCACTTTTCAACATAATCTCCCCCACGCTCAATGCAAGTCCTCCAGCGCTTGGCATAAATTCCTTTAGAAAAAAATTCTTTTCGTAGTCCGCGCAACCACTCATGCACCGCGTGGCGTACCTCTTCATCAGAAAGGAATTTCTTTCCTCTCGTGGCTCTTTGAGTGATCCAAACGTATGTAAATCATTTGGGGCAAGGTCTGGTGAGTATGGTGGATGAGGGAGACACTCAAAATGCAGGTCTGTGATTGTTGCAACTGTTGTACGGGCAGTGTGGGGCCTTTCATTGTCATGTTGCAAAAGGACACCTGCTGACAGCAATCCACGTCGCTTTGATTTGACTGCAGGCCGCAGATGATTTTTTAGGAGATCTGTGTATCATGCACTGGTGACAGTGGTGCCTCTAGGCATGTAATGCTCCAAAATGACGCCTTTTTCGTCCCGAAAGAGAGTCAGCATAACCATCCGTGCTGATGGTTCTGTTTGAAACTTCTTTAGTTTTGGTGATGAGGAATGGCGCCATTCCTTGCTCCATTTCTTCGCTTCCGGTTGGTGGAAGAGAACTCAGGTTCCATCCCCAGTAACGATTCTCGCAAGGAAGCCATCACCTTCTCTCTCAAAGCGCCGAAGAAGTTCTTCACAAGCATCAACACGTCGTTCTCTCATTTCAGGAGTCAGCTGCCGTGGCACCCATCTTTCAGACACTTTGTGAAACTGGAGCATATCATGCACAATGTGGTGTGCTGACGCACGTCTAATCTGTAAACATGCTGCAATGTCATTCAGTGTCACTCGGCGGTTTTCCTTCACTGTGGCTTCAACTGCTGCAATGTTCTGTGGAGTCACAACTGACCTGGACGAGGAGCATCTTCCACTGACGTCACACCATTTGCGGACTTCCAACTCCATTCGTAGACTTGCTGCTGTGACAAACATGTGTCACCGTACTGAACCTTAATTCGTCGATGAATTTCAACAGGTTTCACACCTTCACTACGCAAAAATCGAATAACAGAACGCAAGTGGCAAGTGGGGCGGCCATCTTTATACTGATACTACGACGGTATGTGTGCATCTGCACTATGCTGACACCTACAGGCCATTCTGCACGCTGTTTGTAGCATGCTTACCAACTTACAGGATAACAGCGCAAAATTTCGATTTGTTATTACAAATTTAAGGTTTTCATTTGACTCACCCTCGTATTAATGGCCGCTAAATGTCAGTTGTCTTCTGTTTTGCTTGGTAACCGTCGTATGTTTAAAATGGCAACTCCGCAGCAGAATTCATTTTGTGTTCTCGAGTTTGTGAAGTCCAATACTGTGATTACAGTGCAAAGACATTTCAGGTTGAGGTAGGAAAATTGATCCTCCGAATGGGTGGAACATTCACAGATGTTATCGAATGTTTCTAGATACAGGATGCGTTTGCAAAGTAAAGAGTGCTGGCCGCCCTCGAGTTCCCGAAGAAAATGTTGCACGAATTCAAACTGCTTTCCAACGTAGTCCCCAGCATCAACCCGTCGTGCCAGTCGGGAGTTACAACTGCCTACAACAACAATTTGGCGTGTTTTGAGAGACGTCGGTTGCTTATGAAGCCGTACAAGTTACAGCTGTTACAAGCTCTGCGTCCTGTTGACAAACGCAAACGTGTGGCAGATTCCTGATGCTATTGAGAATGATAACACTCTCGCACAACGCATCGTGTTCAGTGATGAAGCGACTTTCCACGTTTGTGCTCAGGTAAACAAACACAGTGTTCGAATTTAGGGCCTACAGAACACACATGCAGCCACTGAACATGTACGAGATTCGCTTAAGGGGCTCCGGAAAGGCTCAAAAATCATGAAAAGTTCAATTTTTACTTTTTTGCGTTTTCTGAATCTGCAGACTATTACCTTTTAATAGATATATAATTTATTCAATTCCGAAGACTACAACTATTTTTAAATTTTTTTTTGAAATGTGTTCTACATGGGTGTGACCCACTGTGGCGCTGTTAAACTGCTGTCAAATGGTGTTATTATTAACGTCCGTGTTCATCAGGTACATTTTAGAGATGTGAGATAAAGTATGTGTTGTGGCTAACCTGTGATGGTTCAATATATATCGCTGGTGTGATTGTCGATTGTTTCATGTTTATTTACTCTGTCGTTATCTCGAAAATATTCGTAATTAATTCTGTTTCTTGAGTCTCTGTTTTGTTGAAGTATAATAATGAGTAAAAGTAAAGTTGCTGTTGCGACTTTCAATGATGGCAACATTGTAAGGTGCAAGGTATTTAGAAATATGGGAATGAAGATAGGTTCTAACATGGTACGAGCGATGCTTGCTTTAGACAAGGGACGCCTTCGGGCTGCAGACAGGGCTGTAAAGGTCTAGAAATACAAGCAAGAGTAAACAGGAGGAGGAACAAGAGGAAGCTCGAGGAGGAGTTTGCAGAGGATGAAGATAATCCATCCTATGGGCCTGGAATGCACTAAAAAGTTAATCCAATCTTTGTCGCTCGATTCCCAAAAGTTTTATTTTCTCATACTAATTACATGTTTTCTAAGGATCTTCCAAACATATTTGTTTCAAACTTTCAGTAAATGTTACACAGTACCTTCTGCGTAATTTAACACAACCTTTTTCCAAAAAACTGTATATTTTTGAATATATAAATAAAAAATTGCAAAAAAATGTTGTGAATTTTCATTACAATTGAAAAAAAATCATCTTTAATAACTGAACTAAAATATTGTAAAATCCCTGTGTTAAGTTGTAGCCCATATTCCAATAAATAATCTGTAAAAAGTTCAACTTCCTACCTCAAATACTTTGTGAGGAAAGATGTAATTTATAAGCGTTATTTTAACATCGCAAGTATAGGGCGTTCCGGAGCCCCTTAAAGTCACTGTGTTTTGTGCGATATCCCGATCATCTGTTTCCGGCCCATTCTGCTTTGATGAAAACATGGTTAACGGCCAGCATTACCTCGCTGTTACAAAACTGGTTGTTTCCGAGGCTGCACGAAGACAACTTCATTTTTCAACAAGACGGGGCAACCCCTCATTGGAGTCGCCAAGTGCGTGAATAACTGAATGAAACTCTACCGAACCGTTGGATTGGTCGTCAAGGAGCTGGGGAGTTAGCATATCTCAGCTGGGCTACACGGTCACCGGATTTGGCACCCTCAGACTTCTTTCTGTGGGATTTCGTTACAGACAACGTTTATGTACCGCCACTCACACAGAACCTGGAAGAGTTGAAGAACCGGATCCGTACTGCCATAACATCAACGACGAAGGACATGCTTGCCCGACTATGGGAGGAATTTGAGTATCGATGTGATATTGTTCGTGTCGCTGATGGAGGACATATTGAACATCAGCCATCGGAACCTGAGATTTTCGTAAATAAGTGTATAAAGTTTCATCTTCGTATGTCTTAAATTTAATAAATATATGCATTCGAAATACGTACATTCTTTTTGAAATGCCCTATAGTTACACTGATGAAACATCTAGAGTAAAATACCGGTGATGTCAAATTTGAACCCAAAGCAGTTGTAACATCAATTAAAAGTTTCAACTCGATAACTGCTTGTGATAAAAAATTTAAAATACCCAGTGCTGTCTTAAAAATGCATGTAGTAACCCTTAAACAAATTTATAATAACGAACTGACAGCTGTTGAAACCTAAAACAAAAAAAAATCAGATAAATCCAATTTATCAAAAGCATTTGAAATACACATCAACAAATCCCCCTTATGTCAAGTTTTGTGCACACCAGCTTTTCTCGTGCCGCAATTTAAAATTTGCTCATTTACTGTACAGGAGTAACAAACAATTTCAAAACAAGTTTAGGTGCAAAACTCCTTCAGATGAATGCCAGATTAAGAGACGTGAGCTGTCGAATTACAAAAAGTAATTACTTAACTGAAGAACAAATCTGCAGCATTGGAATTCATTCGCTGCTACCTCAGTGGGTTTACAGAGCCGTAATCTTGCAGTCTTATTTCGTTTCACTCGTCAGTTTTGCTCACACTTCCTGGCAATACATTACATCATTACATTGGCGTGATAAGACCTGAAATGAAAATCAGTTACCACTGGTCCCACACATGCATACAATAATGGCCCCACCACGGAAAACTCAATTACAACTTTGTAACATAAACAGTTAAAACAAACAAATGACCAGTCACGGAATACTGGAACTAATGGTGCCCCACAAGGACAGACTAAATTACTATTTTGGACGATGAACAACGAAAACGATGTCACTGAGCCGGAAGCAGTCGTCCACCCTGTTTCAGAGGACGCTTCTCGGCCTGCAAGGTCTGGGCATTCACAGAGGGTGGGTTTGCTGGTAGTTGGGAGCTCCAACGTTGGGCACATAATGAGGCCCTTTAGGAATATGGCTGCCAAGGAGGAAAAGGAAGCCAGTGTGCCCTCCGGATGTGGAGAGGCTGCTTCTGGATGCCATGAAGAGTGCAGGGTGCAGCCAAATGCAGGTGGTGGCTCATGTTGGTACCAATCACGTATGTCGCTTTGGATCAGAGGAGATTCTCTCTGCTTTTGGGCGGATAGCGAAAATGGTAAAAACTGTCAGTCGTGCTTGCGAGATTAAGACAGAGCTCACCATCTGCAGCATCGTCGATAGAACCGACTGTGGTCCTTTGGTGCAGAGCCGAGTGGAGGGTCTGAATAAGAGGCTCAGGCAGTTCTGTGACCGTGTAGGCTGCAGGTTCCTTGACTTGCGCCATTGGGTGGTGGGTTTCCGGGTTCCGCTTAATAGGAGTCCACTATACACAGGAAGCGGCTACACGGGTAGCGGGGGCCGTGTCGAAGGGACTGGGCGGGTTTTCAGATTAGGGGGTCTAAGGGAATCACAGACGGGACGTCCGTCCAAAAGGGGGCAGGTAAAACACAGTGAGGTAGTTGTATGGAAATGAGCGTTTGGCGTCATTGGCCGGGAGGCCCCTCGCGGGGCAGGTCCGGCCGCCTTGGCGCAGGTCTTATTACATTCGGCGCCACATTGGGCGACCTGCACGCCGGATGGGGATGAAATGATGATGAACACAACACAACACCCAGTCCCTGAGCGGAGAAAATCTCCGACCCAGCCGGGAATCGAACCCGGCCCCGGAGGACGGCAATCCGTCACGCTGACCACTCAGCTACTGGGGCGGACAGGTAGTTGTAGAAACGATCGGTATTGCAGTTGTAAATTGTCGTAACTGTGTTGGGAAAGAACCAGAGCTCCAAGCCCTAATAGAAAGCACTGAAGCACAAATAGTTATAGGTACAGAAAGCTGGCTAAAGCCGGAAATAAATTTAGCCGAATTTTTTTCAAACGATCTAACGGTGTTCAGAAAGGATAGATTAAATAGATTAAATACAGTTGGTGGTGGAGTATTTATTGCTGTCAGAAGTAGTTTACCTTGCAGTGAAATTGAAGTTGATAGTTCCTGCGAAATAGTATGGGTAAAGGTTATACCTGATAATAGGACTAAACTATTAATTTGATCGTTTTACCGACCCCCCGACTCAGAAGATATAGTTACTGAACAGTTCAAAGAAAACTTGAGTCTTATTTAAAATAGGTACCCCAATAATACAATTATAGTCGGTGGTGACTTAAATCTACCCTCGATATGCTGGAAAAATTATACGTTTAAGGCCGGCGGCAGGCATGAAACGTCATCCGAAACTATACTGAACGCTTTCTCAGAAAATTATTTCGAACAATTAGTTCATGAGCGCACTCGAAGCGTAAATGGTTGCGAAAGCTTACTTGACCTCTTAGCGACAAATAATCCTGGACAAATAGGGAGTAACGAATACAGGTATTAGCAACCACAAGGCAGTCGCTGCTAGGCTGGATACCGTCTTGAATGTGATTTATTAATGCGTGTTTTAGATTGTAGTATACTGACTGCCGCATCACTTGGCTTGAATATACAGTTGTGGAAGATATCGCACCAAAACGTAATCTGGGGTATCAAATTTCGGAAATACAGTTGTCTAGGTAACGTATTTAAATGATTAAGACAGCAAGATCTTAGTTAATATAAACGCGAGATATGCCCTTTGTAATGGTTCCTTATTTGCTTGACCATTACGGCACTCCAACCCCAGTTCTCGATACCAGTAATATCGTGCTACTTTTCTGCGAAGTAACAGACATGTTTTTGTGACAATATTCACATTTGGTTTTATTAATGTATAGGTACTCCGATGTATCGATATATTACAGTAATATGGTTTTTGTGTGTATTCATTTCTGTGAGACTGTCATAATCTTTGACTTACTTGTAAGCTTTCGGCGCTTTGTAAAAGAACAGTCAAGTCTTGTGTTTGGTTAAAGTGGAAATTAAATATATGAAGATTGATGCAAAACTGTTTTCTTGATGATGTGACAATTAAGGAGAAGTATATATGAATTTACAAGCAGTTTAATAAAGATGTGGGTCGTGAACACCAGGTCAAAAATTATTTCTACCATACCATTGTTCTGATCTGGGATTGTTTGATCATTAATAATTTCCTGAAAAACGCATTTGTTAAGTCTTCAAATATTGCTAAAATACAGATCTGGACCTTCTAGCAGTCAAAATGGAATCACCCTAGAATCAACAAGATGAGCCATAACAACTTCGACGAAATCTACGTGGGAATCCATTCAAGATAAGTGCCAAAATTAATGACTTTTTTACTGTGACTTCATTATTTCCATTCTGACGATACCATCCACAGTCAATAACTTTGTTGTTGCCTGATAAAGCGAACATATGCTGCGCTAGCAACATTATTAATCTGATTTCTAATCTACAGGGCTATTACAAATGAATGAAGCGATTTCATAAATTCACTGTAGCTCCATTCATTGACATATGGTCACGACACAGTACAGATACGTAGAAAAACTCATAAAGTTTTGTTCGGCTGAAGCCGCACTTCAGGTTTCTGACGCCAGAGCGCTCGAGAGCGCAGTGAGACAAAATGGCGACAGGAGCCGATAAAGCGTATGTCGTGCTTGAAATGCAGTCACATCAGTCAGTCATAACAGTGCAACGACACTTCAGGACGAAGTTCAACAAAGATCCACCAACTGCTATCTCCATTCGGCGATGGTATGCGCAGTTTAAAGCTTCTGGATGCTTCTGTAAGGGGAAATCAACGGGTCGGCCTGCAGTGAGCGAAGAAACGGTTGAACGCGTGCGGGCAAGTTTCACGCGTAGCCCGCGGAAGTCGACGAATAAAGCGAGCAGGGAGCTAAACGTACCACAGCCGACGGTTTGGAAAATCTTACGGAAAAGGCTAAAGCAGAAGCCTTACCGTTTCGAACTCATTGATGGGGACATGCTGCGCCGAGTGTGGGAGGAACTTTATTATCGGCTTGATGTCTGCCGAATCACTAAAGGGGCACATATCGAACATTTGTGAATGCCTAAAAAAACTTTTTGAGTTTTTGTATGTGTGTGCAAAGCATTGTGAAAATATCTCAAATAATAAAGTTATTGTAGAGCTGTGAAATCGCTTCAATCATTTGTAATAACCCTGTACTTTGCAAGTGGTAGTATTGTTAGACCTTGCAAAGGTGATGATGATGATGATGGTTGGTTTGTGGGGCGCTCAACTGCGTGGTTATCAGCGCCCGTACAATTTCCCAATCTTTGCTCAGTCCAATTGCGCCACTTTCCTGGATGATGATGAAATGATGAGGACAACACAAACACCCAGTCATCTCGAGGCAGGTGAAAATCCCTGACCCCGCCGGGAATCGAACCCGGGACACCGTGACCTTGCAAAGGTGAAATGATGGTATATTAAAAACAGATGTAGCAGCCAGAATATTGAACGCAAGGACGCAAACGTGCATGCGTATTTACGTACAGGTGCCGGATGTTAGTTTGTGCGATGGAGTTCCACGCCTGTTGCACTAGTTCGCAGAGACGGCCAATGAAGTTTTTGAACGACGCTGGAGTTGTTGTCCGATGATGTCCCATATGTACTCGACTGGAGATCGATCTGGAAGGTCAAAGGAACATGTCGTTACTCTGTAGAGCATGTTGGGTTACAACAACGGTAAGTGGGCGAGCGTTATCCTACTGGAAAACACTACCTGGAATGGTATTAGTGAATGGCAGCACAATAGATCGATTCACGAGATTGCCGTTCAAATTTGTAGTCAGGGTGCGTGGAATAACCAAGGTAGTGGTCCAGCTGTCATAAGAAATTGCACCAAGACCACAACACCAGGTGAGGGTCCAGTGTGCCTAGCGTGCAGGCACTTGGTTGTACACCCCCGACTGGCCTCCTCCTAACCAACAGAACCAGCTTTCATCAGAAAACACAATACAGTCCCACCCTACCCTCCAGTGGGCTCTCGCTTGACACCACAAGTGGGTCAGTGCTACAGGGCATCCGGCTCGGAAGTCTTTGAAGTAACCGATTTGTAGTAGTCCGTTGTGCCAACTGCTGATCAAATTCCTGCTGCAGATACAGTACGATGTTCACAGCCATACACTGTAAGCGATCATTTTCCCTCTCGATAGTTCCACGTGACCGTCCAGAAGGGGGTATTGTAAGGACCGTACGATCTCGTGACCACATCTGTCATAAGTGGTACATTTGGTAACTGACTTGTACCATTAATACACTCCTGGAAATTGAAATAAGAACACCGTGAATTCATTGTCCCAGGAAGGGGAAACTTTATTGACACATTCCTGGGGTCAGATACATCACATGATCACACTGACAGAACCACAGGCACATAGACACAGGCAACAGAGCATGCACAATGTCGGCACTAGTACAGTCTATATCCACCTTTCGCAGCAATGCAGGCTGCTATTCTCCCATGGAGACGATCGTAGAGATGCTGGATGTAGTCCTGTGGAACGGCTTGCCATGCCATTTCCACCTGGCGCCTCAGTTGGACCAGCGTTCGTGCTGGACGTGCAGACCGCGTGAGACGACGCTTCATCCAGTCCCAAACATGCTCAATGGGGGACAGATCCGGAGATCTTGCTGGCCAGGGTAGTTGACTTACACCTTCTAGAGCACCTTGGGTGGCACGGGATACATGCGGACGTGCATTGTCCTGTTGGAACAGCAAGTTCCCTTGCGGGTCTAGGAATGGTACAACGATGGGTTCGATGACGGTTTGGATGTACCGTGCACTATTCAGTGTCCCCTAGACGATCACCAGTGGTGTACGGCCAGTGTAGGAGATCGCTCCCCACACCATGATGCCGGGTGTTGGCCCTGTGTGCCTCGGTCGTATGCAGTCCTGATTGTGGCGCTCACCTGCACGGCGCCAAACACGCATACGACCATCATTGGCACCAAGGCAGAAGCGACTCTCATCGCTGAAGACGACACGTCTCCATTCGTCCCTCCATTCACGCCTGTCGCGTCACCACTGGAGGCGGGCTGCACGATGTTGGGGCGTGAGCGGAAGACGGCCTAACGGTGTGCGGGACCGTAGCCCAGCTTCATGGAGACGGTTGCGAATGGTCCTCGCCGATACCCCAGGAGCAACAGTGTCCCTAATTTGCTGGGAAGTGGCGGTGCGGTCCCCTACGGCACTGCGTAGGATCCTACGGTCTTGGCGTGCATCCGTGCGTCGCTGCGGTCCGGTCCCAGGTCGACGGGCACGTGCACCTTCCGCCGACCACTGGCGACAACATCGATGTACTGTGGAGACCTCACGCCCCACGTGTTGAGCAATTCGGCGGTACGTCCACCCGGCCTCCCGCATGCCCACTATACGCCCTCGCTCAAAGTCCGTCAACTGCACATACGGTTCACGTCCACGCTGTCGCGGCATGCTACCAGTGTTGAAGACTGCGATGGAGCTCCGTATGCCACGGCAAACTGGCTGACACTGACGGCGGCGGTGCACAAATGCTGCGCAGCTAGCGCCATTCGACGGCCAACACCGCGGTTCCTGGTGTGTCCGCTGTGCCGTGCGTGTGATCATTGCTTGTACAGCCCTCTCGCAGTGTCCGGAGCAAGTATGGTGGGTCTGACACACCGGTGTCAATGTGTTCTTTTTTCCATTTCCAGGAGTGTAATTGGGCCACCAGATATAGCATTCGGAGGAATCGTGTATAAGTGGCTACACTCCTGCCAAGTCTTTATGCAGTATCACGGAATGAACATCCAGGTTCTCCTCTCTTACACGACCTCGTTCAAACTCAGTGAGGTGTTGGTAATGGCGTCTTTGTCGCCTTAAAGGCGTTCTTGACTAACATCAGCTCACCGTGTGCAACAACAAAGGTAACTAACGCTGATGACCGCTACAACGTGTATTTAATGCAAACATGATTTGCATCCTCAGAGGCGCTACTATCGCCGCTCTTATGCAGCTGTAGCAAAATTTCAGTAGACATCATCTTTCAGATGTAGAAACACGCCTACCAACTTTCGTTCGTATCGCACAACTTCTTCTTGGCGTTGCGATTTTTTCCGTCATTATAATATGATTATAGTACTTAACTGCTAGTTTTTCAGATGTGGAGGAGATTAGTCTTTAACGTCCCGTAGACATCGAGGTCATTAGAGACGAAGCGTCAGTTCGGATTAGGAAAGGATGGGGAAGGTTATCGGCCGTGCTTTTTCAAAGGAACTAACTCGGCATTTGCCTGAAACGATTAAGAGAAATCACGGAAAACCTAAATCAGGGTGACCGGAGCCGGTTTTGAACCGTAGTCCTCCAGAATGCGAGTCCAGTGCGCTAGCCACTGCGCCACCTCGCTCGGATTTTCAGATGTGTCACAGGCATTTAAAAGCTAGAGAAGTATGTTGCACAGACGGAAAAGCCGTAATTACCCCACTTTTAAAAACCACAGCTTCATTCAAATGCTGTCCCCTGCATTTTTTCAATTCGTCTAGCCTTATATGTTTTCAGCTGCAGGATAGTCCAGCGAGGGACCGGAAAGAAAGGAGCACGTTGAGGCAGCAGCTTTGCCAGGAGGTATCAAGATCAGTGTAGCCAGCCATAAAACACACAAAGCATCCAGGAACTGAAAAGTAAAGTTAAACAAATATCTTTACAGAAGAACAGGGCGAAAATAGTGTAAGAAGAGTGTTTTATTTATATGTGTATCGACCCATATGTGCAGTTCCATTACTCAGTGCATATTGTGACCGGTAGTCATTTGAAAGTGGGGGTCTAACCAAGACCAGTTTCATTCAAAGAAATTCTTGCCACTGCATTTGTTCTTAAAGTTGTACTGCTAACAGAACGTTGTGTAAATAGGACTGTGATGTGCAAGCTTCAGTGTTTTCCTACACACATCAAGAAAAGTTTTGCAACACCTCAGTCCCGAGAGTTCCGGCACCTGTACAGAAAATTGGTATTGAGATCAACATAAACATCATTTCCGCCCATTTTATTGCTCATGAAAGCCACACATTCCATATTGCTCCACCAAACAGCGAGAACTACACAGCTCCAGATTGTTGTCCACACCGGTACCTCTAATACCGAGTAGCACGTCCTCTTGCATTGATGCATGCCTGTATTCGTCGTGGCATACCATCCACAAGTTCATCAAGGCACTGTTGGTCCAAATTGTCCCACTCCTCAACGGCGATTCGGCGTATATCCCTCAAAGTGGAATGTGGGACACGTCGTCCATGAACACCCCTTTTCAATCTATCCCAGGCATGTGCGGTAGGGTTCGTGTCTGGAGAGCAAGCTGGCCACTCTAGTCGAGCGATGTCGTCATCCTGAAGGAAGTCATTCACAAGATGTGCACGATGGGGGTGCAAACTGTCGTCCATGAAGACGATTGCCTTGCCAATATGCTGCCGATATGGTTGCACTGTCGGTTGGAGGATGGCATTCACGTATCGTACAGCTTTCCATGACTACCAGCGGCGTACGTCTGGTTGTTTACGTCTATGGGCGGGATTAGTGACATCACTGAAGAGTCAAATGGACTGTGTCTGTGATACAATATCCACAGTCAACGTCTATCTTCAGGAGTTGTGGGAACCACGGTGATGCAAAACTTTTTTTTGTGTGTGTATAAAAATATTATTTGGAAACGTGTGAATATTTCGCAGTACAACTCCTGTACACCTAAAAATGTTCCAGATTTTCCTATAAATTCATGCCTAGGAAAATAACTTTTTTTTAAAATCATGGGCAGCGTTGTTTACAAATGTGCACGGTTCTGTTGGCGTTGGTTGCTTTATATTACGATCGCTGCTTGGCAGTGACATCATGGCACGGTTGTCTCTGGTTGGTGTTGCTCTATCTAATGATTAACTTCAGCAGTACCAATCAATTTTCCACAACTTGAACCGTAAGGGAGGGAGAGAGGTCAGTACTTCATGTGTACCACAAAAAAGTTAAATAATACAAATTTAGTCGGTACTGATGTCCAGGATCTAAAAATTTCTCTTAGCACAAGTTTAGCAGTAGCAGTGTATTTTCCATAATGTGTACAGCAAGGAAGGGATACTTATGACTGCCAGAACACTTCTTTTTAAATACAAATTTCGTTAATTGTTGTTGACTTTTATTCACAACATACTTTTTAACCTGAAAATATGAATGTGAAAAGTCACATTCACTAAGACTTAAATTTTTGGATTACAGTTTAGGGATAAATTTTAAAGCAATAATTTTTTTCAAAATTTTAAATATAAAGCACTTGACTACGATGTTTCCAGAAGTTGACCATATGGAACTTCTCCTCCTTTGCCCCCTCCCCTTGGCAAGGTAAGTGTTAAATCACATACTGAAACTGCTCGGACATGCTGCATTTGGAATCGATATTTTGTTTGGGAAAACAATTGATTTTAGTCCACCTTCACGAAGTTCATTGCTATGAAAACACGGGCACAATGAAATCCTGCAAACGCTTTGTAAACAGCCTTCACTGAAGGTGATTTGACTACCTAAAGTAGAACGACGTGATTCGAGACATTTTTCTTAGAATTTTACGAGACTCGTAAAAAAAATTATTCGATGAAACGATCACGCGATGTACCATTTTTTTATAACAGTTTCATTATTCTGTTTTTTTTTTTTTTACTTACAGTCTACTGTCACATTTGCCTATACGGTAATAAGCGGTTTCGTCGACATTCTGAACATCTTCACGTCAGATAAAACAATTAAGACAAGTCTGATCTAATCTAACAGATCAAAAAGACACATATCAGAAATGTGATAGTATCTATGATACCAATTGTAGGTTAAGAGCTACCCGTTAACTTTGTGTGTTTGTGCACAGCCACCATAAGTGACTGTTGTAAATAAATTATAATGTAATCGGCTATAAATGAGTACGGGCAATCATGTTACAAGGTGTTACAAAAAGGTACGGCCAAACTTTCAGGAAACATTCCTCACACACAAAGAAAGAAAATATGTTACCTGGACATGTGTCCGGAAACGCTTAATTTCCATGTTAGAGCTCATTTTAGTTTCGTTCTTCCACCTACGCTCAATGAAGCACGTTATCATGATTTCATACGGGATACACTACCTGTGCTGCTAGAACATGTGCCTTTACAAGTACGACATAACATGTGGTTCATGCACGATGGAGCTCCTGCACATTTCAGTGGAAGTGTTCGTACGCTTCTCAACAACAGATTCGGTGACCGATGGATTGGTAGAGGGGGACCAATTCCATGGCCTCCACGCTCTCCTGACCTCAACCCTCTTGACTTTCATTTATGGGGGCATTTGAAAGCTCTTGTCTACGCAACCCAGGTACCAAATGTAGAGGCTCTTCGTGCTCGTATTGTGGACGGCTGTGATACAATACGCCATTCCCCAGGGCTGCATCAGCGCATCAGGGATTCCATGCGACGGAGGGTGGATGCATGTATCCTCGCTAACGGAGGACACTTTGAACATTTCCTGTAGCAAAGTGTTTGAAGTCACGCTGGTACGTTCTGTTGCTGTGTGTTTCCATTCCATGATTAATGTGATTTGAAGAGAAGTAATAAAATGAGCTCTAACATGGAATGTAAGCGTTTCCGGGCACATGTCCACATAACATATTTTCTTTCTTTGTGTGTGAGGAATGTTTCCTGAAAGTTTGGCCGTACCTTTTTGTAACACCCTGTATATATGGTACATAAGGTCATTGTGTTAAAACAAAAACATAATGTTATCTTTCCAAATACACTCCTGGAAATGGAAAAAAGAACACATTGACACCGGTGTGTCAGACCCACCATACTTGCTCCGGACACTGCGAGAGGGCTGTACAAGCAATGATCATACGCACGGCACAGCGGACACACCAGGAACCGCGGTGTTGGCCGTCGAATGGCGCTAGCTGCGCAGCATTTGTGCACCGCCGCCGTCAGTGTCAGCCAGTTTGCCGTGGCATACGGAGCTCCATCGCAGTCTTTAACACTGGTAGCATGCCGCGACAGCGTGGACGTGAACCGTATGTGCAGTTGACGGACTTTGAGCGAGGGCGTATAGTGGGCATGCGGGAGGCCGGGTGGACGTACCGCCGAATTGCTCAACACGTGGGGCGTGAGGTCTCCACAGTACATCGATGTTGTCACCAGTGGTCGGTGGAAGGTGCACGTGCCCGTCGACCTGGGACCGGACCGCAGCGACGCACGGATGCACGCCAAGACCGTAGGATCCTACGCAGTGCCGTAGGGGACCGCACCGCCACTTCCCAGCAAATTAGGGACACTGTTGCTCCTGGGGTATCGGCGAGGACCATTCGCAACCGTCTCCATGAAGCTGGGCTACGGTTCCGCACACCGTTAGGCCGTCTTCCGCTCACGCCCCAACATCGTGGAGCCCGCCTCCAGTGGTGACGCGACAGGCGTGAATGGAGGGACAAATGGAGACGTGTCGTCTTCAGCGATGAGAATCGCTTCTGCCTTGGTGCCAATGATGGTCGTATGCGTGTTTGGCGCCGTGCAGGTGAGCGCCACAATCAGGACTGCATACGACCGAGGCACACAGGGCCAACACCCGGCATCATGGTGTGGGGAGCGATCTCCTACGCTGGCCGTACACCACTGGCGATCGTCGAGGGGACACTGAATAGTGCACGGTACATCCAAACCGTCATCGAACCCATCGTTCTACCATTCATAGACCGGCAAGGGAACTTGCTGTTCCAACAGGACAATGCACGTCCGCATGTATCCCGTGCCACCCAACGTGCTCTAGAAGGTGTAAGTCAACTACCCTGGCCAGCAAGATCTCCGGATCTGTCCCCCATTGAGCATGTTTGGGACTGGATGAAGCGTCGTCTCACGCGGTCTGCACGTCCAGCACGAACGCTGGTCCAACTGAGGCGCCAGGTGGAAATGGCATGGCAAGCCGTTCCACAGGACTACATCCAGCATCTCTACGATCGTCTCCATGGGAGAATAGCAGCCTGCATTGCTGCGAAAGGTGGATATACACTGTACTAGTGCCGACATTGTGCATGCTCTGTTGCCTGTGTCTATGTGCCTGTGGTTCTGTCAGTGTGATCATGTGATGTATCCGACCCCAGGAATGTGTCAATAAAGTTTCCCCTTCCTGGGACAATGAATTCACGGTGTTCTTATTTCAATTTCCAGGAGTGTAACTTTAGAACAGATTTCTAATCACCGCACTTCCCCCAGCAGAGTGAAAATTTATTCTGTAAAATATCCTCTAGCTTACGTCTGAATCACTTCTCCGCAATATTCTTCCTGCCAGGTGTGAAGTGACAAAAGTCACCACCGGCAATGGAGGGTGAAGCTTTGACAATGCCAGCCACTCGTGCTGGCGAAACGTCAGAAAAATCATTAGATGAACGTCGGCCGAAGAACCCGAGACAGAAGCCAATAGGCAGTTTGTCAACAAGTGGCCACGAAAGCCTTAACAATTTTGTATCATGGGATACCACCTGACATCGTGTCGGACCTACTTTTTCCCCGCGCATTGCAGCAAAAAATGGCTCTGGGCACTATGCGACTTAACTTCTGAGGTCATCAGTCGCCTAGAACTTAGAACTAAATAAACCTAACCTAAGGACATCACACACATCCATGCCCGAGGCAGGATTCGAACCTGCGACCGAAGCGGTCGCTCGGCTCCAGACTGTAGCGCCTAGAACCGCACGGCCACTCCGGCCGGCCACTGCAGCAACTCGACGCGATATGCACTCAACAAGTCAAAAATATTGAGTCTTGCTGCGTCTATACCGATCCGTATAACTGCGAAAGTGTTGTCAGTGCAGGATTTTGTGCACAAATCGACCTCCCGACATTGTCCCATAAATGTTCGACTGGATTCATGTTGGGCGATCTGGGTGGCCAAATCATTCGCTCGAACTGTCCGGAATGTTCTTCAAAGCAACTGCGAACAATTATGGCGCAGTGTCATAGCGCACTGCAATCCATAAAAATTCCATCGTCGTTTGGGAACATGAAGTCCAGAATGGTTACAAATGGTCTCCAACGGGGTGGTGACAGGAAGGGCATACGGCCTCCCCTTTAAAAATAACCATTCAAACACCACTGAGAACCATGCCAACCCTGCATCGATGCGGGACAAAGGGACAAGAAGAAGAAGAAGAAACTTTCCTATATTAAAAACACCATATTCTCGGTGACGTGTTACCCTAGAATATGAAGCCACAGAAAATTAGTGTATCTCACCCCAGAACTCCTGAAGATAAACGTTGACTGTGGATACTGTATGACACAGTCCCTTTGACTGTTCAGCGATGCGCCGGCCGAAGTGGCCGAGCGGTTCTAGGCGCTACAGTCTGGAACCGCGCGACCGCTACGGTCGCAGGTTCGAATCCTGCCTCGGGCATGGATGTGTGTGGTGTCCTTAGGTTAGTTAGGTATAAGTAGTTCTAAGTTCTAGGAGACTGATGACCTCAGAAGTTAAGTCCCATAGTTCTCAGAGCCATTTGACCTATTTTGTTCAGCGATGTCACTAAACTCGCCAAAAAAGTAAACAACCGCGCATGAGGAGTGCCTATTAGACGAGGGGGTCCGACAGCCGATCAGTTCCAGTCATTCCACCAGGAAGGAGGTACCCGGCTCGAGTTTTCTGTAGTTCGACCATGCTTAGACGGTCAGTACTGCGGGTCTATCACGTCCGAATCGTTACTTTTTGCCAGGAAGGGCCCTCAACAAGGGAAGTGTCCAGGTGTCTCGGAGTTGACAAAAGCGATGTTGTTCGAAGGCGACAGGAACTGTCGACGACATGCCTCGTTCAGGCCGCCCAAGGACTACCACTGCAGTGGATGACCGCTACCTACGGATTATGGCTCGTCGTGTTACGACTCAAACTGTGAGCAGTAGGCTGCATGATGGGCAACTTCACTCCCGGCATCCATGGCGAGGTCCATCTTTCCAATCACGATAACATGCAGTGCTGTCCAGATGGGCCCAACAACACGCTGAATAAACTGCTCAGGATTGGCATCACGCTCTCTTCACCGATGAGTGTCGCATATCCTTTCAACCAGACAATCGTCTTAGACGTATTTGGAGGCAACTCGGTCAGGCAGAACGCCTTAGACACACTCTCCAGTGAGTGCAGCAAGGTGGAGATTCCCTGCTGTTTTGGGGTGGCATTGTGTGGGGCCGACGTACGCCGCTGGTGGTCATGGAAGCCGCCGTAACGGCTGTATGATACGTGAATGCCATCCTCCGACCTATAGTGCAACCGTGTTGTTGTTGTTGTGGTCTTCAGTCCTGAGACTGGTTTGATGCAGCTCTCCATGCTACTTTATCCTGTGCAAGCTACTTCATCTCCCAGTACCTACTGCAACCTACATCCTTCTGTATCTGTTTAGTGTATTCATCTCTTGGTCTCCCTCTACGATTTTTACCCCCCCACGCTGCCCTCCAATACTAAATTGGTGATCTCTTGATGCCTCAGAACATGTCCTACCAACCGATCCCTTCTTCTGGTCAAGTTGTGCCACAACCTTCTCTTCTCCCCAATCCTTTTCAATACTTCCTCAGTCGTTATGTGATCTACCCATGTAATCTTCAGCATTCTTCTATAGCACCACATTTCGAAAGCTTCTATTCTCTTCTTGTCCAAACTATTTATCGTCCATGTTTCACTTCCATACATGGCTACACTCCATACAAATACTCTCAGAAACGACTCCCTGATACTTAAATCAATACTCGATGTTAACAAATTTCTCTTCTTCAGAAACGCTTTCCTTGCCATTGCCAGTCTACATTTTATATCCTCTCTACTTCCACCATCATCAGTTATTTTGCTCCCCAAGTAGCAAAACTCCTTGACTACTTTAAGTGTCTCATTTCCTAATCTAGTTCCCTCAGCATCACCCGACTTAATTCGACTACATTCCATTATCCTTGTTTTGCTTTTGTTGATGTTCATCTTATATCCTCCTTTCAAGACGCTATCCATTCCATTCAACTGCTCTTCCAAGTCCTTTGCTGTCTCTGACAGAATTACAATGTCATCGACGAACCTCAAAGTTTTTATTTCTTCTCCATGGATTTTAATACCTACACCAAATTTTTCTTTTGTTTCCTTTACTGCTTGCTGAATATACAGATTGATAACATCGGGGAGAGGCTACAACCCTGTCTCACTCCCTTCCCAACCACTGCTTCCCTTTGATTTCTCTCGACTCTTATCACTGCCATCTGGTTTCTGTACAAATTGTAAATAGCTTTTCGCTCCCTGTATTTTACCGCTGCCACCTTCAGAATTTGAAACAGAGTATTCCAGTCAACATTGTCAAAAGCTTTCTCTAAGTCTATAAATGCTAGAAACGTAGGTTTAGCCAGCATATTGGCAAGGCATTCGTCGTCATGGACGACAGTTCGCGCTCCCATCGTCATATCTTCCTTCAGGATGACGACATCGCTCGGCTAGAGTAGCCAGCATGTTCCCCAGACACGAAACCTATCGAACATGCCTGGAATAGATTGAAAAAGAGCTGTTTAGGGATGACGTCACCCACCAAACACTCTGAGAGATCTACGCCGAATCGCCGTTGAGGAATGGGACAATTTGGACCAATAGTGCCTTGATGAACTTGCTGATAATATGCCATGACTTGCATAAATGCAAGAGGACGTGCTACTGGGTATTAGAGATACCGGTGTGTACAACAATCTGGAGCTGTGTAGTTCTCGCTGTATGGTAGTACAACATGCAACGTGTGGTTTTCATGAGCAATAAAAAGGGCGGAAATGATGTTTATGTTGATCTGTATTCCGATTTTCTGTACAGGTTCCGGAACTCTCGGAACCGAGGTGATGCAAAACTTTTTTTGGAGTGTGTATGAAAACACTGATGCTTGCACATCAGAGTCCTATTTACACAGCTTTCTGTTACCAGTAAAACTGTAAGAACAAATGCAGCGACAAGAATTTCGTTGAATGAAACTGCTCTTGGTTAGACCCCACTGGTCACAATATGCACTGAGTTATGCAACTGCACATATAGGTCGATACACATATAAATGAAACACTCTTCTTACACTATTTTCATCCTGTTCTTCTGTATTTTCATCCTGTTCTTCTGTAAAGATATTACTTTATTTTTCAATTCCTGGATGCTCTTATATCATGCTTTGATTTGTTTTTTTTTTTTAAGGCTGGCTACACTGATCTTGATACTTCACGGCAAAGCTACTGCCTCAACGTGCTCCTTTCTTTCTGGTCCCTCGCTGGACTGTCCTGCAGCTGAACAAATACAAGGCTGGAAGAATTGAAAAAAAATGCGGAGCACAGCATTTGAATGACGCCGTGGTTTTTAAAAGTGGGGTCTTTCCGTCTGTGCCGCATACTTCTCTAGCTTTGAAATGCCTATGACACATCTGAAAATCCGAGCGAGGTGGCGCAGTGGTTAGCACACTAGACTCGCACTCGGGAGAACTACGGTTCAAGACCGGCTCCGGCCATCCTGATTTGTTTTCCCTGAATTCCCTAAATCGTTTCAGGCAAATGGCGGGATCGTTACCTTGAAAGGGCACGGCCGATTTCCTTCCCCATCCTTCCCTAAACCGAGCCGGCTGAGGTGGCCGAGCGGTTTTGGGCGCAACAGTCTGGAAAGCGCGACCGCTACGGTCGCAAGTTCGAATCCTGCCACTGGCATGGATGTGTATGATGTCCTTAGCTTAGTTAGGTCTAAGTAGTTCTAAGTTGAAGGGGACTGATGACCTCAGAAGTTATGTCCCATAGCGTTGAGAGGGAAAATGACCGCGTACAGTGTGTGGCTGTGGCAGATCGTACTGCATCTGCAGCAGGAATCTGAGCAGCAGTTAGTGCCACGGACTACTACAAATCGGTTACTTCAAAGACATTTGCGAGCTGGGTGCCCTGTAGCGTACATTCCACTGACCCACTTGCGACTTCTGTGGTGTCAAGCGAGAGCTCCCTGGAGGGTAGGGTGGGACTGTATTGTGTTTTCTGATGAAAGCCGGTTCTGTTGGTTAGGAGGAGGCCAGTCGGGGGTGTACAACCAAGTGCCTGCATGCTAGGCAACCTGGACCCTCACCTGGTGTTGTGGTCTTGGTGCAATTTCTTATGACAGCTGGACCACTACCTTGGTTATTCCACGCGCCCTGACTGCAAATTTGTACGTCAATCTCGTCAATCGATCTATTGTGCTTGAGACGCCCTGCTAAACCCGCAGGACATGACAGGTAGTTTAAATTGTGGAAACGGGCCAAATAAAGCAACTGTCAGTTACACTCGAAAATATACACTATTGGCCATTAAAATTGCTACACCACGGCGATGAAGGTCTACAGACGCGAAATTTAACCGACAGGAAGAAGATGCTGTGATATGCAAATGGTTAGCTTTTCAGAGTATTCACACATGGTTGGCACCGGTGGCGACACCTACAACGTGCTCACACGAGGAAAGTTTCCAACCGATTTCTCATACACAAACAGCAGTTGACCGGCGTTGCCTAGTGAAACGCTGTTGTGATGCCTCGTGTAAGGAGGAGAAATGCGTACCATCACGTTTCCGACTTTGATAAAGGTCGGATTGTAGCCTATCGTGATTGCGCTTTAACGTATCGCGACATTACTGCTCGCGTTGGTCGAGATCCAATGACTGTTAGCAGAATATGGAATCGGTGGGTTCAGGAGGGTAATACGGAACGCCGTGCTGGATCCCAACGGCCTCGTATCAGTAGCAGTCGAGATGACAAGCATCTTATCCGCATGGTTGTAAAGGATCGTGCAGCCACGTCTCGATCCCTGAGTCAACAGATGGGGACGTTTGCAAGACAACAACCATCTGCACGAATAGTTCGACGACGTTTGCAGCAGCAGGGACTATCAGCTCGGAGACCATGGCTGCGGTTACCCTTGACGCTGCATCAAAGACAGGAGCGCCTGCGATGGTGTACTCGACGACGAACCTTTGGTGCACGAATGGCAAAACGTCCTTTTTTCGGATGACTCCATGTTCTGTTTACAGCATCTTGATGGTGGCATCCGTGTTTCGCAACATCGCGATGAACGCACATTGGAAGCGTGTATTCGTCATCGCCATACTGGCGTATCACCCGGTGTAATGGTATGGTGTGCCATTTGTTACACATCTCGGTCACCTCTTGTTCGCATTGACGGCACTTTGAACAGTGGACGTTACATTTCAGATGTGGTACGACCGGTGGCTCTACCCTTTATTCGATCCCTGCGAAACCCTACATTTTAGCAGGATAATGCACGACCGCATGTTGCAGGCCCTGTACGGTCCTTTCTGGATACAGAAAATGTTCGACTGCTGCCCTGGCCAGCACATTCTCCAGATCTCTTACCAACTGAAAACTTCTGGTCAATGGTGGCCGAGCAACTGGCTCGTCACAATACACCAGTCACTACTCTTGATGAAATAGTGCTGAAGCTGCATGGGTAGCTGTACCTGTACACGCCATCCAAACTCTGTTTGAATCAATGCCCAGGCGTATCAACACCGTTATTACGGCCGTAGGTGGTTCTTCTGGGTAATGATTTCTCAGGCTCTGTGCACCCAAATTGCGTGAAAATGTAATCACATGTGAGTTCTAGTATAATATATTTGTCCAATGAATACCCGTTTACCATCTGCATTTCTTCTTGGTGTAGTAATTTTAGTGGCCAGTTTTATTTATTTGATCAAACATTACAACAGCCAAGAAAATTAAAGAAAAACACAGCATCAATTTTTGGAACATAATAACTGGCTGAATATGCCATACAATCTCATGCCTTAAGGGCAAGACCACTTTAATTTAAAATCAGCTAAAAGCCAATAACTTAAGATTCGAACGAAAATAAATTTTTAAATGGCCAATGGCCCCACCTTAAAACAGTTCTTTAAATTAGGCTGAAGGCCCAAACAATCTTGCGCCTGAAGGGGAAAACAGCCTTAATTTAAAAATCGGCTGGAAGCCATACAAACAACAAGAACAAATAAGAAAAGGCAGTACACCCAACGACGCTCAGAAGTTTCCGAAGTACGGCCTCGAATTCAAACACTAACGCTCGCTTACGTGAGACAGGCAGTCGGTCCAACCATTCTCGATCCGACGACAACGCAACCGACAGACAGTCAACGGACCCACACCGACAAGGTAACCTCCGCTTCACCCGACCAGCACACAACAGGGAGTTCAATGGAACAACGTAGAAAGTATTGGCGCCCACACCCAATTATACGAGGGCTGTTCAGAAAGTAAGCTCCGATTGATCGCGAAATGGAAACGACTATGATAATCCGATAAAGCTTTGCACAGATGTGTTGGGCAGTGTCTCTAGTATGACCCTAGATAGCATCACGTCACTCCTCATTTCTGAGCTCACAGTGATCGCGTAAAGTTGTCTAGAGAATAGTGTCTCCCGCCAAGTACGAGGACCTGGTGAGAAATTTCGCCTGAAGCTATACAGCCAACATTACATAACTGTCGTGCAGTTTCTTCTACAAGGCAATATTCTCAGCCGCATTCTGAAGGGGCAATGAAGATGCTCCTGCATCGTTTTCAATTGGAAATGTTTGACTACCCACAATACAGCCCGTAATTGACTCCCCCTGCGTTTCATTTCTGCTCACATGAACCGCTGGCTATGAATACAACATTTTGGCACAGAAAACGAGCTGTAGGCCAGCGTAGAGAATTGGCGGAAAGCACTGGCGGCTGTCTTTTATGATGAGGCTATTGGAAAGTTGGTACAACGCTACGACAAATGTCTTAGTCAGAACGGCAACTACGTAGAGAAGTAGCTGGATGGTGTAGCTAACTGTTAAAAATAAAACATTTCTAATTTTCACTGTGGTTCCCATTTCGCGATCAATCGGAGCTTACTTTCTGAACAGCCCTCGTACATTGACCTATCAAACTACACACCATGCTGGTCAGTGACAACACGATGAGGAACATACACTGCCTGAATTTACGTCAACGGCCAGTGCAGCCGTTAGCGGCCACAAGGCAAAAGATTCCGCTGGTGCACTTCAGTTCAAAATAACCAAGTACAGTTCAACTCCACCGGAGGATGCGTAAAATTTACCAACTTGCTCGCGGGAATGTCCCAACATCCGACAACGAAATCCAAACGAGACAATGTGAACAGTCGTGACTCGCTGGTAGATTAAGTCAGAACTTTCGTGTCCAGGATCGGTGAGCCACGAACTTCGTAGCAATGGCAACAGCACCACACACTCCGACCATGCGTAGACGCCGCCAGCAACCCTGGCCAAACTACGCCAACCGACCAAATCATCGCACACAGCACAGCCGGATACTATAAGCGCCAGGCCAAAGATAGCACAAGATGTGAATATCGATACACACCGCTGCTGCCACTCGCGGAGAGAGAGGATAACAGCATAATGGCAACAATCGCAGGAGACTAAACACAGAACAGCAACCAAGGTTTAATCCAACGCATAACATGAGCCAGCCACGGCTCAGTGCTACCATCAACTAACACCATTCCAGGGAGTGTTTTCCAGTAGGATAACGCTCGCCCACTTACCGTTGTTGTGACGGAACATGCTCTACAGGGTATCGACATGTTGCCTTGACCTTCCCGATCACCAGATCTGTCGCCAGTCGAGCACATACGGCAACTCCAGCGTCATTTACAAACAGCATTGGCCGTCTCTGTACTGAGCGATCTGGTGCAACAGGCGTTGAACTCCATCCCACAAACTAACATAGTTTTGGGAGTAGCGGCGTTCGCGGCGCACGAGGCGGAGGGTCAATGTGGAGGCTGGCTGTGTGGCATCGCCCACTCTGCCTGTGAGTGGACATGTGGCTGCTCCTTCAGCAAGGTCCGAGCAGGCACACGGGGGGAGGGGTTTATTAGTTATTGGGAGCTCCAACGTTAGGCGGGTGATGGAGCCCCTTAGGAAAAATGCGGGAAGGTCGGGGAAGAAGGCCAGTGTTCACTCTGTCTGCTTGCCGGGGGGTCTCATCCGAGATGTGGAGGAGGCCCTACCGGCGGCGATAGAGAGCACTGGGTGCACCCGACTGCAAATTGTTGCTCATGTCGGCACCAATGACTCCTGCCGTCTGGGTTCAGAGGTCATTCTCAGTTCGTACAGGCGGTTGGCGGAATTGGTGAAGGCGGAAAGCCTCGCTCGCGGGGTGGAACCAGAGCTAACTATTTGTAGTATTGTTCCCAGAACCGATCGCGGTCCTCTGGTTTGGAGCCGAGTGGAAAGCTTAAACCAGAGGCTCAGACGATTCTGCGGAGATCTGGGGTGCAAATTTCTCGACCTCCGCTATCGGATGGAGAAATATAGGGTCCCCCTGAATAGGTCAGGCGTGCACTACACGCCGGAAGCGGCTACAAGGGTAGCGGAGTACGTGTGGAGTGCACATGGGGGTTTTTTAGGTTAGAGAATCCCCTCCCTAGGCCCGACAAGGCGCCTCCTGAGACGCGGCAAGGTAGGAGTAGGCAAAATGCAACAGGGAATAACAATATTAATGTGCTAATAGTAAACTGCAGGAGCGTCTATAGAAAGGTCCCAGAACAGCTCTCATTAATAAACGGTCACAACGCCCATATAGTACTAGGGACAGAAATTTGGCTGAAACCAGACGTAAACAGTAATGAAATCCTAAACTCAGATTGGAATGTATACCGCAGAGACAGGCTGAACAGTGAAGGGGGAGGCGTGTTTATAGCGATAAGAAGTGCAATAGTATCGAAGGAAATTGACGGAGATCCGAAATGTGAAATGATTTGGGTGAAGGTCACGGTTAAAGCAGGCTCAGACATGGTAATTGGATGTCTTTATAGGCCCCCTGGCTCAGCAGCTGTTGTGGCTGAGCACCTGAAGGATAATTTGGAAAATATTTCGAGTAGATTTCCCCACCATGTTATAGTTCTGGGTGGAGATTTTAATTTGCCGGATATAGACTGGGAGACTCAAACGTTCATAACGGGTGGCAGGGACAAAGAATCCAGTGAAATTTTTTTAAGTGCTTTATCTGAAAACTACCTTGAGCAGTTAAACAGAGAACCGACTTGTGGCGATAACATATTAGACCTTCTGGTGACAAACAGACCCGAACTATTTGAAAAAGTTAACGCAGAACAGGGAATCAGCGATCATAAAGCGGTTACGGCATCGATGATTTCAGCCGTAAATAGGAATATTAAAAAGGGTAGGAAGATTTTTCTGTTTAGAAAAAGTGACAAAAAGCAGATTTCAGAGTACCTGTTGGCTCAACACAAAAGTTTTGTCTCAAGTACAGATAGTGTTGAGGATCAGCGGACAAAGTTCAAAACCGTCGTACATTATGCGTTAGATGAGTATGTGCCAAGCAAGATCGTAAGAGATGGAAAAGAGCCACCGTGGTACAACAACCGAGTTAGAAAACTGCTGCGGAAGCAAAGGGAACTTAACAGCAAACATAAACATAGCCAAAGCCTTGCAGACAAACAAAAATTACGCGAAGCGAAATGTAGTGTGAGGAGGGCTATGCGAGAGGCGTTCAATGAATTCGAAAGTAAAGTTCTATGTACTGACTTGGCAGAAAATCCTAAGAAATTTTGGTCTTATGTCAAAGCGGTAGGTGGATCAAAACAAAATGTCCAGACACTCTGTGACCAAAATGGTACTGAAACAGAGGATGACAGACTAAAGGCCGAAATACTAAATGACTTTTTCCAAAGTTGTTTCACAGAGGAAGACTGCACTGTAGTTACTTCTCTAGATTGTCGCACAGATGACAAAATGGTAGATATCGAAATAGACGACAGAGGGATAGAGAAACAATTAAAATCGCTCAAAAGAGGAAAGGCCTCTGGACCTGATGGGATACCAGTTCAATTTTACACAGAGTACGCGAAGGAACTTGCCCCTCTTCTTGCAGCGGTATACCGTAGGTCTCTAGAAGAGCGTAGCGTCCCAAAGGATTGGAAAAGGGCACAGGTCATCCCCGTTTTCAAGAAGGGACGTCGAACAGATGTGCAGGACTATAGACCTATATCTCTAACGTCGATCAGTTGTAGAATTTTGGAACACGTATTATGTTCGAGTATAATGACTTTTCTGGAGACTAGAAATCTACTCTGTAGGAATCAGCATGGGTTTCGAAAAAGACGGTCATGTGAAACCCAGCTCGCGCTATTCGTCCACGAGACTCAGAGGGCCATAGACACGGGTTCACAGGTAGATGCCGTGTTTCTTGACTTCCGCAAGGCGTTCGATACAGTTCCCCACAGTCGTTTAATGAACAAAGTAAGAGCATATGGACTATCAGACCAATTATGTGATTGGATTGAGGAGTTCCTAGATAACAGGACGCAGCATGTTATTCTCAATGGAGAGAAGTCTTCCGAAGTAAGAGTGATTTCAGGTGTGCCGCAGGGGAGTGTCATAGGACCGTTGCTATTCACAATGTACATAAATGACCTGGTGGATGACATCGGAAGTTCACTGAGGCTTTTTGCAGATGATGCTGTAATGTATCGAGAGGTTGTAACAATGGAAAATTGTACTGAAATGCAGGAGGATCTGCAGCGAATTGACGCATGGTGCAGGGAATGGCAATTGAATCTCAATGTAGACAAGTGTAATGTGCTGCGAATACACAGAAAGATATATCCTTTATCACTTAGCTACAAAATAGCAGGTCAGCAACTGGAAGCAGTTAATACCATAAATTATCTGGGAGTACGCATTAGGAGTGATTTAAAATGGAATATAATGTTGATCGTCGGTAAAGCAGATGCCCGACTGAGATTCATTGGAAGAATCCTAAGGAAATGCAATCCGAAAACAAAGGAAGTACGGTACAGTACGCTTGTTCGCCCACTGCTTGAATACTGCTCAGCAGTGTGGGATCCGTACCAGATAGGGTTGATACAAGACATAGAGAAGATCCAACGGAGAGCAGCGCGCTTCGTTACAGGATCATTTAGTAATCGCGAAAGCGTTACGGAGATGATAGATAAACTCCAGTGGAAGACTCTCCAGGAGAGACGCTCAGTAGCTCGGTACGGGCTTTTGTCAAAGTTTCGAGAAAATACCTTCACCGAAGAGTCAAGCAGTATATTGCTCCCTCCTACGTATATCTCGCGAAGAGACCATGAGGATAATATCAGAGAGATTAGAGCCCACACAGAGGCATACCGACAATCCTTCTTTCCACGAACAATACGAGACTGGAATAGAAGGGAGAACCGATAGAGGTACTGAAGGTATCCTCCGCCACACACCGTCAGGTGGCTTGCGGAGTATGGATGTAGATGTAGATGTAGATCCGGCACCTATGCAAAAATACGCATGTACGTCTGCATGCTTGCGTTCAATATTCTGGCAGCTACGCCTGTTATTAATATACCAGCATTTCACCTTGGCAATGGCATATCTCTCGTTTATATTAACTAAGATCTTGCCGTGTAAATCACTTAAACAGGTTACCTAGACAACTGTATTCCCGAAATTAGATACGCCACATTAATTACACTCCTGGAAATTGAAATAAGAACACCGTGAATTCATTGTCCCAGGAAGGGTAAACTTTATTGACACATTCCTGGGGTCAGATACATCACATGATCACACTGACAGAACCACAGGCACATAGACACAGGCAACAGAGCATGCACAATGTCGGCACTAGTACAGTGTATATCCACCTTTCGCAGCAATGCAGGCTGCTATTCTCCCATGGAGACGATCGTAGAGATGCTGGATGTAGTCCTGTGGAACGGCTTGCCATGCCATTTCCACCTGGCGCCTCAGTTGGACCAGCGTTCGTGCTGGACGTGCAGACCGCGTGAGACGACGCTTCATCCAGTCCCAAACATGCTCAATGGGGGACAGATCCGGAGATCTTTCTGGCCAGGGTAGTTGACTTACACCTTCTAGAGCACGTTGGGTGGCACGGGATACATGCGGACGTGCATTGTCCTGTTGGAACAGCAAGTTCCCTTGCCGGTCTAGGAATGTAGAACGATGGGTTCGATGACGGTTTGGATGTACCGTGCACTATTCAGTGTCCCCTCGACGATCACCAGTGGTGTACGGCCAGTGTAGGAGATCGCTCCCCACACCATGATGCCGGGTGTTGGCCCTGTGTGCCTCGGTCGTATGCAGTCCTGATTGTGGCGCTCACCTGCATGGCGCCAAACACGCATACGACCATCATTGGCACCAAGGCAGAAGCGACTCTCATCGCTGAAGACGACACGTCTCCATTCGTCCCTCCATTCCCGCCTGTCGCGACACCACTGGAGGCGGGCTGCACGATGTTGGGGCGTGGGCGGAAGACGGCCTAACGGTGTGCGGGACCGTAGCCCAGCTTCATGGAGACGGTTGCGAATGGTCCTCGCCGATACCTCAGGAGCAACAGTGTCCCTAATTTGCTGGGATGTGGCGGTGCGGTCCCCTACGGCACTGCGTAGGATCCTACGGTCTTGGCGTGCATCTGTGCGTCGCTGCGGTCCGGTCCCAGGTCGACGGGCACGTGCACCTTCCGCCGACCACTGGCGACAACATCGATGTACTGTGGAGACCTCACGCCCCACGTGTTGAGCAATTCGGCGGTACGTCCACCCGGCCTCCCGCATGCCCACTATACGCCCTCGCTCAAAGTCCGTCAACTGCACATACGGTTCACGTCCACGCTGTCGCGGCATGCTACCAGTGTTAAAGACTGCGATGGAGCTCCGTATGCCACGGCAAACTGGCTGACACTGACGGCGGCGGTGCACAAATGCTGCGCAGCTAGCGCCATTCGACGGCCAACACCGCGGTTCCTGGTGTGTCCGCTGTGCCGTGCGTGTGATCATTGCTTGTACAGCCCTCTCGCAGTGTCCGGAGCAAGTATGGTGGGTCTGACACACCGGTGTCAATGTGTTCTTTTTTCCATTTCCAGGAGTGTATTTTTTGGTGCGATATCTTCCATAAGTTTATATTCAAGCCAAGTGATGCGGCAAACAATATACTATAATCTAAAACACACATTAGTGAATTACATTCAAAACAAAGGTACGTGTTAAATACCTCTGAATAATTATTAACTGTGAAACCCTGTCTTGGAATTGAATAGACCCATTTCTATCATATTATATCGTCCAGGATGAGAATTTTCACTCTGCAGCCGAGTGTGCGCTGATATGAAACTTCCTGACAGATTAAAACTGTGTGCTGGACCGAGACTCGAACTCGGGACCTTTGTCTTTCGCGGGAAAATGCTCTGTTTAGGAGGAGGCGTAAGTCGTGCTTGGGTGTCTTAGGTGGTAGAGCACTTACCCGCGAAAGGCAAAGGTCCCGAGTTCGAGTCTCGGTCCCGCAGCCAGTTTTAATCAGCCAGGAAGTTTCATATTATATCGTCTTTAGAAAACTTCAACACACGAATCTTGTTTTCCGCTATGTAATAAGGCAAAACTTCATAGCCACAATGAAAGTTGGGTTAAACTCACACAAACACTACTTAGTAATTCATACTAACAGTTTCTGCACTTACATAACGATCTCGCGACGACCATTTTTATTTTCCCCACGCGTTGCTGACGCAACAAAAGACAGCTGATGACCGTCGCTTCTCGCTGGCGTCACAACTTCTAGTTCACACAGTTGTACGGCCTTCCCATCCAGGTGGTATTCGATGGCGGCAGTACTGCAGTACTTTAGATTGCGCATGCATTTTTAGAGAAACATATTGGTTCCTTATTGAATGCATATAATTTGACCGAAGCTCGAAAACAGCCCGTAGAGCTTGCGTCAGAAAACGTTCAAAAATTTTGAAAGGAAATGTAAAATCCGTTTCCAGCATAGTAACACAGACGAAACGTTTTTGTTGTCTGTACTACTAAATGGCTCATCCTGTTCGCGTTCCAATTCCTAGTTGCAGGTTGCCTATGTAACGGATGCCAGGGGCAACAAAAATTGATTATTGACCGAATTTAAAATTTTATACCACTGTTAAAGTCTACACATTAGGAGGTATAATCTTACGATAAAGGTTTATTACAAATAATCATTAAAGTTAGGAGCAATGTGTGTCTTGAGGCGTCATACCGCTCGGTGGGCAGAGAATCCGGAGTTTGTTCATACAGTATCTGAGAACGAGAGCATTAGCGACTTCCAACAAACTTTAGTCATAACCCGAAACCCTTAAGAAACTTTTTCTCCCTGCGCTCCACACACAAAATTATTGTTGTTGTTGAGGTCTTCCGTCCAGAGACTGGTTTGATGCAGCTCTCCATGTTACTCTATCTTGTGCAAGCTTCTTCATCTCCCAGTACCTACTGCAACCTACATCCTTCTGAATCTGTTTATTGTATTCATCTCTTGGTCTCCCTCTACGATTTTTACCCTCCACGCTGCTCTCCAATACTAAATTGGTGATCCCTTGACGCCTCAGAACATGTCCTACCTACCGATCCCTTCTTCTAGTCAAGTTGTGCCCCAAATTTCTCTTCTCCCCAATTCTGTTCAATACCTCCTCATTAGTTATGTGATCTACCCATCTAATCTTCAGCATTCTTCTGTAGCAGCACACTTCGAAAGCTTCTATTCTCTTCTTGTCCAAACTATTTATCGTCCACGTTCCACTTCCATACATGGCTACACTCCATACAAATACTTTCATAAACGACTTCCTGACACTTAAATCTATACTCGATGAGAACAAATTTCTCTTCTTCAGATACGCTTTCCTTGCCATTGCTAGTCTACATTTGATATCTTCTCTACTTCGACCATCATTAGTTATTCTGCTCCCCAAATAGCAGAACGCCTTTACTGCTTTAAGCGTCTCATTTCCTAATCTAATTCCCGCAGCATCAACCGATTTCATTGGACTACATTCCATTATCCTCGTTTTGCTTTTGTTGATGTTCATCTTATATCCTCCCTTCAAGACACTGTCCACTACGTTCAACTGCTCTTCCAAGTCCTTTGCTGTCTCTGACAGAATTACGATGTCATCGGCGAACCTCAAAGTTTTTATTTCTTCTCCATGGATTTTAATTCCTACTCCGAATTTTTCTTTTGTTTCCTTTACTGCTTGCTCAGTATACAGATTGAATAACATCGGGGATAGGATACAACCCTGTCTCACTCCCTTCCCAACCACTGCTTCCCTTTCATGGCCCTCGACTCTTAAAACTGCCATCTGGTTTCTGTACACATTGTAAACAGCCTTTCGCTCCCTGTGTTTTACCGCTGCCACCTTCAGAATTTGAAAGAGAGTATTCTAGTCAACATTGTGAAAAGGTTTCTCTAAGTCTACAAATGTTAGAAACGTAGGTTGCCTTTCCTTAATCTTTCTTCTAAGATAAGTCGTAGGGTCAGTATTGCCTCACGTGTTCCAACATTTCTACGGAATCCAAACTGATCTTCCCCGACGTCGGCTTCTACCAGTTTTTCCATTCGTCTGTAAAGAATTCGTGGTAGTATTTTGCAGCCGTGGCTTATTAATCTGACCGGTAATTTTCACACTTGTCAAAACCTGCTTTCTTTGGGATTGGAATTCTTATATTCTTCTACAGAAAATTATGAACGGAAAAAAGTTTATGCTTTGGTACAGTTTCGCTGTTCACACAATAGAACAGCAGCATCAGGCATGACATTTTACCTTATTACTTCTTTACTACTAACTTTATCCGCAACTTATTTTCCAGATAGTATCCATGTATAGCGCTGAAAGTACTTGAAGTATTATATCATTGTACGACACATAGTTAGTAGATGTGACTTTTATGCATGAGAGTTCGAATCATTAAGGAATCGAGTGTCGGTGGGGGAGGGAGAGGGGGGGTTAGAGTTGTTGGTTGATTATTATTTTATGGAGAAAAATATCAAATTAATAACTTATTACCCGATAGTTACCAGATTTTCCCCGCGACGACATCTTTCTGTTCTCTTACGTCGAACAAAAAAGACGTGTTACAATGATTTTCATCACTTGAGGAAGCTGTTGACTCCGTTCGAAAGCATACTGTTCAGATTCAGATTCCGACACGAGAGATTAATAAATCGCCCCAGAATTGGTTCGAACACTTGCAAATATGCGAAGCTATATTTTATAGATGGATGCTTTGGGAAACAATGAAACGATTTCACGCGAAAACGTTTTTCTTTATATCCACATCTTCGTCCATACTCTGAAAATTACTGTGAAGTGCATGGCAGAGCGTATTTCCCGTCATGAGGTTTCTTCCTTTTCCATTTACGTATGGTGCGCGGGAAGAATGATTGCTTAAATATCTCCATGCGCTGTAATTAGACTAATCGTTTCTTCCACCTGTAACTCATATTGTAGTCATACGATAGTATATTTGTTAACTGCGAAGTTCTACATTTTTGGATATTTAACGCAAGCTGCCAATCTTACACCACTTTAAAATTTTATCAAGGTCTAACTGAATATTAATGCAATAATTTTTTTTTCAGACAGTACTTCACATACAACTACATCATCTCCGAAGAGTCAAAGGTTACTAATCACTTTTCTGCAAGGTCATAAAAAACCAAAATACTCTGAATAGATCCCAGAATAACCTCTGGCATTTTGTCAATGGAGTTAGGGCTCCCCCTGTAAATGTCCGCTATTTTTAAATTCTGAGGTGGTCTGAAGTACGAAATTTTCTCTGTGTTCCATTTGCAAATGGTTTACGGATGAAATTGAAATTGTGATTTTTATGGTTAAATAATCAAAGGCGAGAAATGTAAGGATAGACAGTACCAACTGGTTCAACCACATTTTCAGGTCCAAGACAATGATCACCTCGTTAAACAGAATGCGTTTGGGATATAGATCCTACGCAGCTCTCTTGTGCAAAATCAGAGTAGCGAAATCTCCTTGCTGCGAAGAACACCAGCATGAATCTGCTAATCTCTACCATTTATTATCTGGATGCTCAAAGTGTTTAGAAGAACCCTAGAAATTGTACGCAGGAATGACACGGGGTCAAATTTTATTAGAACTAGAGTTGCGGATATTTTGCGTGCGTTTCACACTGTCATGTATTGAGTTAATGGGACACACCTTTTTGAAGCACGAATTTACTTGTATGAAGAAAAAAAAAGCATTGTTCACGTACGTGCTATCATACTACTATGTAATGGCTAAACTGTAAAACAAAAACGTCATTAAACAAGTAAGGAAGTAATAACGAGATGCTAAAAAAGCAATTTTAATTCACATCATTGTGGAAAAACTTCATAGAAGTTTAGTTCAAGTTGTTTGACTAAAAAGAGAGATTCACTATCCCCGAACAGCCGTCATTCACTTACAAGAAGCGCACCATTCTCATAATGAAAGACTTAATCCAACGAATATCGCGAAGGAAAATTAATAAATTCGTAGTAATAGACGGAAAGTCATCGAGTAAAACAGAAGTAATAACCGGCGTTCCCCAAGGAAGCGTTATAGGCCCTCCATTGTTCCAGGTCTATATTATCGACATAGGAGACAATCTGAGTTGGCCGTCTTAGATTGTTTGCAGATGATGCTGTCATTTACCGTCTTGTAAAGTCATCATATGATAAAAACTACTTGCAAAATGATTTAGATAAGTTATCTGTATAGAGCTAAAAGTGGCAATTGACCCTGAATAAAGAAAAGTGGGAACTTATTCACATCAGTAGTAAAAGAAATCAGCTAAATTTCGATTACGCGACAAGTCACACAAATCTGAAGGCTGTAAAGTCAACTAAATACTTAGGGATTACAATCACAAATTACCTAAATTGGAACGATCACATAGATAATATTGTGGGCAGAGCAAACCAAAGACTACGATTCATTGGCAGAACACTTAGGAGGTGCAACAGGTCTACTAAAGAGACTGCTTACATTACGCTTGTCCGCCCTATTCTGAAGTATTGCTGTGCGGTGTGGGATCCGCACGAGGTGGGACTGACGGATGACATCGCAAAAGTACAAAGAACGGCAGCTCGTTTTGTATTATCGCGAAGTAAGGGAGATATTGCCACAGACATGATACGTGAATTGGAGTGGCAACCATTAAAACAAAGGCGTTTTTCGTTGCGACTGGATCTTCTCATGAAATTTCAATCGCCAGTTTTCTCCTCCGATTATGAAAACATTGTGTTGCCACCACCTACATAGGGAGAAATGATCATCACGATAAAATAAGAAAAATCAGGACTTGCACAGAAATATTTATGTGCTCGTTTTTCCCGCGTGCCGTTCGAGAGAGGAATGGTAGAGTGACAGCTTGAAGGTGGACCATTGAAGCCTCTGCCAGGCACTTTATTGTAAATAGCAGAGTAATCACGTAGATGTAGATGCAAATAATGAAAACTAATTAATTATGGTAATTCCAAGCAACGAGTAATTTTTATCCACCGATGCAAAGAGAATACTTTGCGACTCGTGGCTAAAAGAAACACTGGAAAACAGGCTCATGCAGGTCGTTGTAGTTGTTGTTGTTGTTGCTGTTGTTGCTGTCTTCAGTCTGTAGACTGGTCTGATGCAGCTCTCCACGCTACTGTATCCTGTGCAATCCTCTTCATCTCGGAGTAACTACTGGAGCTTAACATCCATCTGAATCTGCTTACTGTATAGTGAAACCCTATTCTCCCTCTACAACTTTAAGTCCTGCCGCCCCCTCCCCCACGGCCCCTTTCCTCCCGATTTTTTAGCACTCCGTCTTCAGGCCACGAGTGGCCTACCGGGACCATCCGACCGCCATGTCATCCTCAGTGGAGGATGCGAATAGCAGGGACGTGGGGTCAGCACACCATTGACCGAAGCCGCTACTATTCGGTCGAGTAGCTCCTCAATTGGCATCACGAGGCTGCGTGCACCCCGAAAAATGGCAACAGCGCATGGCGCCCTGAATGGTCACCCATCCAAGTGCCAACCACGCCCGACAGCGCTTAACTTCGGTGATCTCACGGGAACCGGTGTATCCACTGCGGCAAGGCCGTTTCCTCCCCATGCACAACTTTTTTTTCCTATTACAAAACTGACGATTTCCTGATACGTCAACACATGTTCTATCAGCCACTCATTATTTTCTGTAGTTCCATTTTGTCTAAATAGAATGGGACTGTGGCTGGCTAAAGACCCTTAGAAAATAAATACTGACAACCATAATTTTAATATTTATTTTATTTGACTACCAGTTTCGGTGCCTCATGTTTGTAAGTCTACAAATAAAATGACTTTTATCTTAATAATATGAATATTTATATATGTGTTATGTGTTTGGAGAGAGAGAGAGAGAGAGAGAGAGAGAGAGAGAGAGAGAGAGATTTTTAATTGAGATTTTTACTTTAAGTCGTAACTGGTACCTGAATTGTGGTTGCTGCCTCCTTGAATGGTCAGCTTCTGCACCAGATGGTGACGTATTACAGTTTGGAGGAAGTTATTGTTCTTTAAGGTTTAAAATACGACTCTGTTAGTTACTTGACCGTATTGCGGACAGCTTTGAGCCCAAGTTTTCGTAGCTTTTCATACCTAAGGGACCACTGCTGTAAGTAAATAAGATCAAACAGCAGTATGCTTTTCGTGAGAAAAGGAGATTGCTTGGCACACAAACTTCCTTCAAACTACACGTCCTGCTACATCAAAATTGGTCAGTGGAGTTCAGCACCATACTATTGTACAAGAACATAATCCAATTACTGTAATTAAGAAATTATGAGAGGTTGTTGCTTATTGGATGAAAAGTATCGAGAATGCGTTTCTTTTCCTGTATTTTAGTGAATTCTGTACACTTACAATTCTGTCGACTGATAGACGGCGACGACAATGAAGTTCACCTCCTTTTCCAGAAACAAGATATTTCTATTCTTCACTTCCAGAAAATTTGTATACATAAATGTTTGGCAACTCTTACACATACTTTACTCGGTTTTATCACTAAAATATCAATTTTCATTAACTGTAACAATACGTTCTGAGCAGCGGCCTAGCAACACGTCCTTTCCACAACATATAGAGTAACAGTCCTTTTTTTTTTAAATAAAACAATCGTCTCTTAAAAAAAAAACCAAACAAAGTCCATACTCGAAGATTCACAACTACAATCGTTGCAGGGATTGCGCGCTGAAGAGTTTCTTGCTGTCCAGCTGCGCTTCACTTCACTTCACTTCACTTCAAGTACTTTTTTAATCACATTTACATTTACGGTATCTACATACATTACTGAGCTACTCAGAATAAAATCAGGCACAAATTAGTTTAAAAAAAGCAGTGAGTCATACATAACACTACATATAGAAATGCGCAGATGTTTAGATGACTAATCTAGCTACGTGTAAGATGGTGTCAGTGTGGCTAGTCAAATAAAATAACTAATAAAATTACGGCTGTCGGTATTTATTTTCTTCAGACAATTCTTTTACTGAAGTTGTATCATAAATTTCTTTGTACCTCAGTTTGATTCGATTCGTCCTCACTAGTTACCCAAGCTGCCCATCTAATCTACAGCATTCTTCTGCCGAATCATGATTTCGAAAAAGTACTAGTTTACCTGATATTCATAAATTGCAGTAAATATCTGACACGGTTTTAAAAAAGTCTGTAATAACAGCACTTGAGGAAAAAAAAGACACTGATTTGAACCTACGCTAGCTTCATGAAGGAAGGAAAGAGAAATGTGAAATTCTAATAGATAGTGAAGTTCCACATCACTCAGCAGCTCTAGGAGGTTATTTTTAGATTCTTAAACTGGGAGAACGAATCAGGTAAACGTGGTAATGGTACGTGACCTTAGGTTTTTCTGTTAACAATTTGCTGTTTGTCCCTCAGTCTTGGATGACAAACAGAAAACTTGTAGAGTTAGAAAGTAAGGCTAAATTCAGTTTTGGTCAATAAGTGTCCTGACTTTATATTAATTACTTCAAGATCTTATATCGCCATGGATTACTCACTGCATGTAATCTCAATCATTAATTTCTTAAGTGCAATCTGGAGATGTAGGCCTAAATGTAAACGATAAATTTATAAATAACTAGCAAGCAATAACTTCCGCTGAAATTATTTGAACTGCCATCTGGAATGAGATAACAAGAGTGCATATAATTTTCGCGCTACAGAAAGAGCCAAAACAAGTGAAGATACAATACCTCTTGCTTTCTTCATTCATATTAATTATCTGATGGCATAATGAAGATTTTTTTTTTTTTTTTTTTGCCAGTTGCGGGTAGGACTCTCGCACCGAGGGTCCTGTACAAACTTAATTATGTGTGTAGACAGACAGTTCATCCATCTTAGGAACCAAGAATCCCAACGAGTTCTTGGCTGTTTTCGATATCGGGACTGGTAGCACATCAGGCCCGAGAATTCCAACAACGTATCAAAATCTCTACAGTAATTCCTGAGGATAGCCAGGGCATAAAAAAAATTGCGAGCAGGGGACTTCGTGTTTTACGAATAGAAAAAATATTTTTATTGACTTGCTACAATTTTACGTTTGCGATCAGTAATATTTTTCTATCGTGCTTTTGACAGATGTAGAATGCAATGTAAGTTCCAATGGAAAAAGGATTTTTAAAACAAATTTCGCTATTTTTCCTTCACTTGTAGCACGAAGCCTTGCTCCCTGCCAAATTTCATGATTCTGCTTCAAAGCGAAGTACCCTAAATTTTAGATGAGTGAGTTTGTGAGTGTCAAAATATGTGACGTAAATGGCCGTATGTTTTTATTGCATGAACATAAAAGCTTAATGTATATACAGCACCATCGAGTGCAGACCTTAGTATGTGACATAAATTTCAGCTTGATACCTCTACTCATTCCCGAGAAAAAGAAGTCTTAACAGACGGAGGGCAGACGGACAGTAAGTTAGCAAATGACAAATTTTTTCGTGTGATATAATTACAAATTAGAAGATTTCGGAAATTTTTCCTTGGTTTATAATGTGACGTCTAGCTTCCTGACAAATTTCGTGATCCCAGGCCGACGGGAAGTTCCACATAGGTTGTTATGAGTCATTCTGCGAGTATCGAAATATGTTACATAAGTGCCCGTATCCTTTGATTGTACTGACTTAGAAGCTACAGTTTTTTTACACTGCCAAGGAACCGTATACCTTAATTATATGTCATAAATTTCAACTTGAAGCGTTTCCCCGTTCCTCAGAATAAGGGTTTTTAACAGTCGGACAGACAGACAGACAAACGGATAGCAAATTGTTCTTGTAAATGTTCCGTTTCTACTTATTGAGGTACGAAACCCTAAAAACATGTATTTGTCGTCTTCGACTCAAAATTATTTATTTACAGAATTCCAATTTGCAGTTTCGATCTTTAGCCATTTTAAAGTGGAACACAGCGGATATTTCGTGCTATTAGTCAACATGTGCAGTAATTCTATGTTACTTGCACAAAAGACATCATAATTTACACAGGCACCCAATAAAAATTTCCCACGTCAAGATGGCATTTACATATGACTTTAAAATTAGGCATGTGATAAAATTCGAAAACAGTTAAAAGATGAAATTGCAGTGGTGGATTTTCATTTTTGTTATTGTATTCTTTAGTCGAAAGATTTGTTTGATTCATCTCCACACCAGAGTATCCTGTATAAACCCATTTATCTCTGCATAACTACTGCAATCTCTTCTTGTCCGAATTCTAGTTCGTCCACTTTTCACTTCCGTGCAAGGCACACTTCATAGCAAATACCCTGCAAAAAGAATTCCTAACACTTAAATTCATATTCGTGGTTAACAGATTTCCTTTATTCAGAAATGCCTTTCTTGCTTTTTGAAAAACGTAACCGCCATTTGACTGTCAAACAGGTTTTATTCCACAATCTAGAATTTGGCGTTAGGCCACTTTCAAGTGTTACAACTGCAACAGATTAAAGCACAATAAAAGTACAAGTATCAGAAAAATAAAAATGCAAACAGTTAAATTAATGTGTGGGGTGCATGATTTGTTCTACTTACGTATCAAAAATCATTAAAGTTGAGTAAAACCCAAGTCATCGTCAAAATATGTATCTCCGGTTACATAAACCAATTTTGTCAAAAGAAAATACGATAATATTTGTGTAATGGGTTAATTTACTGGCAATTAGCACCACTTATTCACTTGATATGGTTGTGGAACAAAATAGATGACCAAACCACAGGTTTAAATTTCGCTACACTGTGTGTAAGAAGCCATTGACATAAACGTAAGTGAAACGATCGTCAAAGACCATCATAAGGACATTCCACTTTACTTTGTGGTATATCATTGGAACAGGTAGCGGGACTCTTTAATTATACTTGTTACATTAACGTTGAAGTGAGCAGAAAATGCCAATGTTTACATTATGTGGCGTGAAGAGCCAACTTCCCAGTGTGCATGTAAAAACGCGAGTTACACCGTCGTAATTAAAGATACATAGAAGGACAATCTTGCAAGATAGTGAGATAATTGGTACATGGTCAGTTATAAAATATCAAGTTGTATATCACAATCATGTTTAAAAATTGGTCAGTTGTATAAAATAAATGATCACAAACATCTTTGAATTTTAAAAACCTTTACATAAAAGAGACAATGGTTGTTGTAAAAGGCTAAGCGTGCAATGATACAAAAATGGAGAAAAAGGTGAGGGGTGGGGGGTTGCATAGTGAATGAGGGAATGGTGTACATTAGGATTAACTGGAATGGATCAGAGGTATTAAACAGATAAGGGGGAAAGTAGATGAAGTCAAGTGGGGGAGGGGGAGGGGGGGGGGGGAGAGAAGGGGGAACAACTAATGTGCGCAATGTTTACTGTGTTACACATATGTACGCCTATAGCGCAATTTTATTTACACAGGTGTTTGCTGATGAAGGTCATCAACTGTAGTAAGTGTATTGAATCTTAAAAACTTAAAATGTACAAGGCAGTTCTTCTCCATAAGTGTAGAAATGTAGTACATAACACCAGTTGTCCCATTAAATTACATTAAAGTGTGAAGAACAATCATCACCTTTTAGGTAAAGTTTCATAGATAAGAAATATTCCGTTGATAGGAAAATCGTGAACAGTAGACGAGACTTAATTGTGGAAGAGGCACAACATCCGAGAGAGATGTGTTGGCTCTATTGCCAACGGCATTTTACATCCTCAATACTTCGGTCGTCGCCAGCTATTTTTCTGACTTCGGAGATATAATAAGTAGATAATTTTAACGTTGGAAAGTTACCAATGCGTCTTAAAAAGTTGTCTTTATGGAATGCTAATACTGAGGCTTTAAACTGAGCTAGAGAACTATCATGAATGGGAGATTAGCACAAGATATTTGTCTAACGAGTAAGAATGGCTATTGCCAAACAATTGACATTGGTAGTCGAAAGAATTTTTAAAGCTACATACGTGTCGCAAACTATAGTTCAGAATGAAAGTTCTAATCCTACGAACAACCAAAGCAAATAAATAAAATACGGAAGTCTAGCACAAGAAGTTTGTCTGCGGAGAAAGTGAGTATCGTCTAACTGACATTGGCAGTGGAACGAAAATTTTAAGCCAGTATTTCTCAAACGAAAGATTTTATCCTACGAACAGCATCAATGAAAATAAAGAAAATTTGAAATATTGGCACAAAATGTTCGCCTAAGGAGAAAGAAAAATTATCACCGAACATCTGACATGGCAGTAAAAAAAAAAAAAAAAAAAATCTTAGCCACTTACATGAAGCTCACAATTCCGCAGAACAAAAGCTCGTATGAAAAGCATCAAGAAAAATAAATAAAAGACCCAAATTTTACACAAGATGTTTGTCTAAGTAGAAAGAATTAATATCGTCAAACAATTGACATTGGCAATAGAAAAAAAAAAAAATTAGCTGCTTAATATAAAGCGCGCAATTTCCAGAACGAAAGCTTTACTCGTCTGAACAGCACCGAGGAAAATAAATAAAATATGAAAATTTAGCACACGGCATTTGTTTAAAGGTACAGAATGACTATCAACAAACAATTGACGTGGACTGTTGAAAGAAAATTTTGTGCCAATTACGTGATGCAAACTATTTTTCAGAACGAAAGGTTTAACCCTATGAACAACAGAAAAGAAAATAATAAAATAATAAACTTTTATGAGAATACGCCTTTTAAGTACTATATTATTGCTGAGATGTTCGTTGTATTACATAAATATAACCGTTTTTTGTTTATTTTTTTAAATTTTCTAATTTTTGCTCCCTTCCACGCCCTTAAGGTGCGCGGCCGAGTTTCCCCGGCCGAGAAGGTCGTGTGTTCGATCCGGCAGCGCCCCGTAGCGCGCGCGGGAGCTAGGAGCTAGGAGCCATCTCCTCGCCACCTCTGTTCGCCTGTTCCCAGTACTCGCAGTTCCGAGTGCAGTGCGTAGCCGCTGCAAGTGCAATTGCAGTTACGCTGCACTCGGCTGCAGCGCGCCGGGGAGGGGGCAGAGGGGAAGTCTCTTCGGCACGACTCGCTGGAATTCGCCAACGCTCGCTCGTTTGTTCGGCAGGCGCAACAGACGTTCGCGGCCGTTGCATTCTGCGAAAACTTCGAACGTTCGTTTTTCTGTGACTGATTTACAAGTCAGCAGTCGAATTAGAAGTGCACAGTAGCTGTGTAAGTTGCGTGTGTGAGAGAAAAACAACTTACTAATTAATGCATCTGAAAGTAAAGTGACTAGGTGAATAAACGCCACATTTCGCAATGTGGTAGTGTAGTATATAATGTGATTAGTGTTGCAAGTAAACAAGGTGATTGTGTATGAGAGGAAATACATGAGCAATGACGCTGGAGTATTTCACCTTGTCCATCAAAAATGCCGTATTAAAGATGTGCTTCGGTTTTTATTGCACGTAGGCTTTATACTATGCATATTTTTATAAAATTCGTTTCATTATTTAAATACGCTTCTCGATGGTTTTTTGTGAGAATCTTATACTGCCTGTGTTCGTTCTGCGGTTTCCATTATCTGTCTGCAAAATTGCACATGCTGTTTTCGTCAAGGTCGCGTCTAAAGAAAATAATATAATGATTGTAGTGATTGTCTGTCAGGACCCATTGCTATGAAAAACATAGTATTAAAAAGTGCTTTTTTACTAAATACTTCTGCATCGGTACACAACAGCACATTTAAAAACAATAACTATTTTAAAAAACATGCTCAATGTGTGTTGGATAGTATATTTCATGTGTTCATTCCACTATTTCCTTGATACAGGCTACATATAAAATCGCACATTAATATCTTTTTTCGATCGTGTGTCTCACGAAATTGATGTCAATATTATTCTAGTAATGCAGTGCACAACAAAATGTTATGATCGATGCAGTGTTAAAAATATTCGGCTTTTATTCCGCAATTCTGCATCTGTACACATACGAGTTTTTTCTTTTAAATTTAACTTCGTTTTCAGAAACTATTTTGGATGTTTGTTGGCCAGAGAAGATTGCCTTTGTTCTTTTCCAGATTTAGGGGCAAAGTCAGATTTTTTTTTTTTTGTCCTTGCATATGAGGAAGATCAAATCAACACTATTTCAGTAATGTGTAGTAGGTTACATTATAGTGAGAGATGCAGCATTAAAAATATGCTTTGCTTTTTTTATTGGATGCTTACGCAGAGCATACAAACGAAATTTTATTTTATTTTGACACAATTTTTAAAAAACAGAGAGTCGTACCTGGCTGTGTTCTTTCCACTACTTCCTTAATTACCTGTAAAATCACTATCTCTCTTTTTTTTCAACTTCGCATCTCAAAAATATAATATCAACATTACGCCTATGTCAGTAAAGTACTGGCAGAACACATTTATATGAGAAATGCAGTACTAAAAAAACATAGGTTTTTTTTAATTTGTTGTAGCTGGTATTCACAGTCAAAAATTTTTTTGAAGGACATCATCTTTACGCAAGTGACATAAGTTTTTATTACACTAGTACTTTAATCCATGTCAACGTATTGCAAGCTGACACACACACTATCAGCACCTGATAATGGCCTAAGGCCGTAATTGCAATAGTGTAAGATGATGGCTTTCAAAACATAGCTTTTTATTACGTACTCCTGCATCTGTACGCAAGCGCATTGTTTAGAAAAAGAATCGACTACTTTTAAAAACAATTCCTGATATTTCTTGGCAAGAAAAGCATACCGGCTGTCATTATTTTAGGATTTCCTTCATTTATCAGAAAAATTACACTTGTCTTCTGTCGCTTTTGGATTTCAAGACAGTAATATGGATATTATATATAAGAAACTGCAGACCGAAATGTTATGAGAAATACTGTATGAAAATTGTGCTTCGCTTTTCATTGCATACTTCTGCACTTGTATAAAAACGCGCCTTTTTAAAAAATTTAAATCAATAGCCTTCGACGTCTGTTGGTGAGAATCATATAATGACTGTTGATTTCCTGAAGTTATCTGTGAAATTCTACGTTTTCTTGATCCTCCCTTCCATCTAACGACGTAATATAAACATTATTCCGGCGAAATACTGTTAAAACACATCTTTATGATAGCTACAGTGTTAAAAATGCACTTCGGTTTTTATTGCGTTCCGCAAACGTACCTTTCTCAAATTGCTATCAGTTTTTAAAAACAGCCCTCGACTTTATTTAGTGAGAATCGTACAGTGACTGCATACATTGTATGGTTCCCCTAATTTACCTGTAAAATTGTGCGTCCTCTGGTTTCATCCTCGCACGTTTAGAAACAGTATCAATATTCTTCCATTAACATGCTGTCACAGCACATTCTTATGGGAGAACTAAAATGCACTTCTGCTTTTACTTCGTATTTGTGCGTCTCAATCCAAACGAATTTTTTAATTTTAAAAATAATCCTTGATGTTTGTTGGTGAAAATTGTTTACTATAATTTCCATAATTTATCTACAATATTACTCGTTCTCTTTTTCTGCTCTGGTAAATTACTGTCAGAGCATACTGAAAGATGCAACAGTAAACATATATTTCGGTTTCTACAGTGCATAAAATACCTCTGCATCTGCATTCTAACGCATTTTTTTTAAATTACTCGATTTTTAGAAATACTGTTAATTTTCGATATTCGTTGGGAGGAAACCATGCTGCGTGTGTTCATTCTATGATTTCTTAAGTTTTCCTGTAAAATTTGCCGTTCCCTTTTTTCGTCCGTGCACGTCAAGAAAATAATTTCACATTATGCTTGTGACGTGATGTCAGAGTAAATTATTGTGAGAGATACAAAACGGGAAGAAATGTTCACTTGGAGATTTTACGGAGCTGTGAGCGTTAGATGCTATGAGAATGCGCATTGTGTGCTAGGTGGTGCAATAGGCGCACTTATTTCTTTATTTTATGCATCACAATTTATCTCGAACGAGATGTGAAACACCAAATCTATACTGTACAGAAAATTAAGTAGTGTTCTGGGAGGAATACTGGATGTTCATGGATATGTCAGGGATCATCATTTGAAGCAAAAAACCTCTTATGTGCATATGGCCTTGTTCCGAATGGTTTCGGAGATAGGACACATTTAAGGCACCGGTACATTGTTATCTATTTTCTGTATTATTCATTAAATTGTCGTTATTTGCAAAGTACCACAGTAGTGTAGAGGGAGTCGAGGCAAACCATTGATATAGGAGATTTGTGATCTGTGAAATCAAGAATCTAAATTGACCTACAAAAATTGCTCAAGCCACATCGTATGTTCGTCCCTCGAGCTTTTCCGTACTCTCTCGCTCAAGGTGTTAGTTCTACAGAAAAAATTAATATGAATTCTTCGTAGGAAATTTAATGTAGTGTATTGTGACACCTTTTCGCCAGAGGCTGCAATTTTCGAGTCATTCAAGAAAAACGTACAAAAGTGACATTAATAGTGTTCTGCCTCCGGAACCATTCGGAATAGGCCATCTGGCATATGAAATTTTTTTGCTTAAAATGAGGGTTCCCGCCAATACATGAATATTGATCGTTCCTTCTGGGACACTCTGTATGGAATGAATTAAATACAGTGAATTGTGAATGGATCGACGGGCATGAAATCAATAAATATGATGTCAGTGCAAACTGCTCATTAGTCTAGTTTGGTTACATGCACATTCCATGGCTCAAAATTGCATTTTATCACTATGACGTGGAATGGGTGAGTTTCAGAATTTCAGTACACGTTGTCAATGAAAATTATGGCCCAAGCATTTGTGTTGGCTTAAGCTATTTTTTCCTTTCTTGTATACAGTGGCTTATACATAACGATATTAAATCTCTCTCTCTCTCACACACAGACACACATGTGCAAACACAAACAGAGATTGTGTTATTCCACATCCAGAAATTCATTTATGGAATAGAAGGAACTGTGAAACAGGTATGATTTCAGTTTATGTTTGAAGTCCATTAAACCATGTATTAAATTCATCTCATCACTAGGCAGATTTTTTACTGCTGTCTGTGCCCTCATTAAGACTGAGAAATTGATAGTGTATATCTTTTTTACTTCCTTGACCATATCTACGCATGTTTTCGAACTACGGTGGATTGCTGACAACAAATTCTCAGGCAATACAACACTAACTGTATTGTGGGGCTGCTGTCAGTATGCCATACTATTTAAAGAGATCAGTACTAGAGGTTGTAGCGTACACAACACCACATGTCCTTATTACGTGATTCTGTGCAACAAACAGTATCCTGCTAAATGAAGGGTGTTTTTTTTTTTTATTCGTAGTATGTCAGTTTGTGTTCTAATGCTGTTACCGAGTGTTCACTGTTATCTTGCAAACTACGCCCATCGTTAACAAACTGCCACTCAGTGTACATTTTCTTAGTCATGCAAAAGTGTACTTGCACATGTGAATAAACATAATGTTTATACAGTATGATAGTTTGTAATGCAGAGGTCTGATTCAATTAACAGGGATCATTTATACAATACCCAAAGACCCAATGACATAAGTCACTTTTGTGTATAACAAAACAATGTTCGAATGAGTTGAAACGCGCCCTTCCAGTGGCAGGAAGCATTTCTGTTGCAACAAACTGGCTATGAATGAAAATAAGCACGTCTAAGGAAACATACTTTGATAGAAAAGTAGAAGTGACTTAACAGCTTTAATTAATAGTTCTCGTGGTCTGCAGAAAAAAAACAGTGACATTTATACCCCTCAATGACACAGTGTGAACATCAAACTCAGCCTGTACTTAAGGTATTTCATATCCAAATCTCTGCAACTACTAAAAATGAATAGTTTTTTTGTCATGTGATTTAGTCATTTGATATATAGTCAGTGGCCTGGAATCAAACGGTTTTACAATTTTCGTTTTCTTGTAGATCTAAAAAGTGCTCATTTCACAATAAATTGAAATGTACTTTCTAATTGCGGCATTTTTGTCTGGTTACCGTTAACTTCAGGTAGTGGTGCCTACATGCATATTTTCTGCATATTATTGTGTATGGCACTGATTTTCTTGATCTGATTTCACAAAGGCTTCCAGCTCCGTTTCTTAAACTAATACGGGACAAAATATTGCACCACTATTGCTTTTTTAAAAATAGGTGAGAAAACAGGTGCCAATAGTTGGAAAAAAGAGAGAAAAACAGTATTTTGAATCAGCCATACAGAGGACATTTAGTAAACTAAAAATTAATTTGACATCCCCATCTGAAATAAGTTCATCATGACATGAAAACGTAAAAGTGCGTATGTCGTTGTGATGTCTCCAATAAAACACTAAAATGTTATGACTCTATAAGATCCACTGTTCTTTGTTACTTATGTGTAATTAACTCAAGGTGTGTTCCTATAATGATTGAAATATGGCATCGTTTGGCCTCTCTACAAAAAGGTCGGGTCTATAGATTTCAAAATTGCCTTTCTCCCGAGTAAACTACTTATAAATTTACCGAGCACGTAAAAGTGGGATCTTCTGTGACTTATCCAAGATATTTGATTGCGTAAACCATAATATTGCATTACTGAAGTTAAATTTCTATGGAACTCGTAGTTCAGCAAACGTCTGGTTTAATTCTTATTTAAGAAACAATACAGAGAGTTACCTTAGGCTGTTCGAGCAGTACAATACGTCTTCTGCATGGGGAGAAATTACAATGGGAATCCCATAGGATTCGATCATTGGCCCACTGCTGTTCTGCTGTATGTTAGTGATCTGTTAATTTTATTTGAATGAGGACATAGAATTAGTTCCGTTTTGCTGATGATAGAAACATTTTTGTGAAGCCTAACAAAGAATCATCAACAGAGAAAATAGTAGATGTTTTTGTGAGAGTCTGTTTTTGTCAAAGCTAGTGAATGCTTTTGCACAAATGGGTGCCTTTAAACTCAGTTCACTCAGTTTTATTCTGTCAAAAATACACCTTCTATTAAGATAGTAAACCAACAAGAAATAGTAAAGGGGTCAGAAAATGGTAAGTTCTTAGGTGTGCATATTAATGAAAACTTAAGCTGCAAAATCCGTGTAGTAGACCTGCTAATACGTTTGGCTTAGGCTACTTTCACAGTAGAAATAACAGCCAACTTTTGGGGAATAATAGTCATTAAGATCTTTCACATTTTCATTCACTGATGTCTTAACGGGATAATATTCTGAGGTAATCCCTCGCATAGGCCAAAAGTTCAGTATTTATTGCACAAAGTAAAGTCGGTATAACTATGTTTGGAGCTCACACACATACATACATGTTGTAGGTATGTCTTTTAGCGGCTGGGAATATTAACCACAGCCTCACAGTACATTTATTCTCACTTATAAAATTTATTGTCAAAAATCCATATAAGTTTGAGTGTAGCAGATGTACACAAGTGCAACTGTAGAGGCGAAAATAGTCTGCATTGCCCTTAGAGCCTACCTTTGGCACAGAAAGTTCTGAAATTTGCAGCTATAAAACTATTTGACAATCCGTCGATCACAGTAAAATGTCTCGCAGATAGCAAAAATGTTTTCTAATGTAGAGAGCTTCCTCCTTAAGACCATCTTCCATACCACTGAGGGATTCTTGAGCAGAGATAATTAATCATTTAAAAAAAAAACTGCAAATGGTCAGACTGCAACTGTATAAATATTTCTTATTTTTTTATTTAGTTGTGTAACGTGTTATTCTGTTGACACGTTCCACCATATCATTTATCGTTAATTTGGCCAATGGAACAAGAAACTAACTAACTAATGTTTGTTTACGGTCTCTTGGCATTGTGAAAATAGGCCAAAAATATCAGTTCCAAATGCAGAAATACCTGGAGAATGGGCAAGCAGACGGCTCTTGGAGATATAAGCCGAAATCAGACAAAAGTATTGCAAGCAAAATCATGCTTTGGTATATTTTGCAATGATTCGTTTCCAGCAAACCAACATTGTAAATGTGTTTCATTCCAGACCACTGACTAAGTTTCAAATGAATGAAACTAGCAAGATATGGTAAGACAAATAAGTATTTTTAGTAGTTGCAAAAACGGATTTAAAACACTGTACCTTAAATAATTATAATGCAACCACGGTGCTATGGCTATGATCATGCACATATGAAGAATTAGACTCAACATCACTTGCAAAAGTAACGTTTGATATCGTTAATTTTCTACGTTTCAAGATGATTGCTGACACAGGTAGGTCCTGTGATTGCAAAACAGTTCTCCTCTGCAGTAATATGTCTGCAATGCTTCTATAAGAAAATCTATAATTTTACGATAAATGTCAGGTTGTTGATTGTGTGGGAACACTAGCAGTTATTGCTTATAATAAGGATGCAAGTGGCTACTTATATTTTAAATCATATCATAAAAGTTGTTTCATAGTCCGTTAATGATTGGTGGCGCTTGTTTCCACAATAATGGCTACACTCGGCCGTATGATTAACTTCCGTTTTTACTGTTTTTTGCCACGCCACACATAATTTTACTTTTGCGTAACAATAAGGGAAATTGCCATCAGTCCGAAAGAGGCAATGTCGTACGAATACTATAATCGTCTCGGAAATGAAATTCGCCTTGGGTGAATAAGTGATTGTAAGGAGCAATTAAAACTTGTGACTGTCTCTTCTGCTTCACTGCTAATTATTCGTGGGAATCACAGATTGTAATAGGAAGCGTCCCAATTGACTTATTCACCACCGCCCAGTCCAAACCGCTAAGGATAAAAACTTGAAATTTGCAGGAGTTGTTAATCTTGTTCTGCAGGCATCGTTTAAGAAGGGATTTTTCGAAATTCCACCCTTAAAGAGGTGAAATATGGGATTCAAGGTTTTTTGAAAACATGATGCTCTTAAGACATTTGTGAAGCTAGACCTACGAAAATCGGTATTTGGTTTCTCGGTCACAAATAAAGAAATACATGCTTCAGAATTTTTTGAAATTTAACCCCTAAGGGGGTAAAATAGTGAGTGAAAGTGTTTATTATTGAAGCACTAATAAAGTGTATTTTAAAGCTGTATCTATGAAACTTGGTATTTGCCTTCTCGGTTAGACAAAAAAATCGTATTTCAGTGGTTCTGGAAGTTCAAGCCCCAATAGGATATTTTATGAATTCGTTATGAAAGCATTTTTAAAGCTATGTCTATGACAGCTGGTATGTGGCTTCTCAGTGAGAAATGAAAAAATACGCGTTTCAGCATTTTGGTAATTCAGCCACTAAGACGATAAAATTCGGGATAAAAATTTTGAAGAAAATATTTTGTTCTGTTAATAAAATTTGAAGGTAGATCTACAAAGATTGGTATTTCACTTCTCGGTTAGATATAAAGAAGTATGTGTTAGGGGATGAAGTTTCCATGGAAATACCACCACACGAACGCAAAAGGCATAATTAACAAATATGTAGGGCTTCAGGTTCCATAATAGCTTTTGGTCAGAAGTACATGCGACAAAGACCATACTACTATTACTTTGTTTAGCGTGTAAAGTTTGGAAGGTGTTGCAATTTGTGAACAACAGAAAAATTCGATTTTAAAAAACTTGTGCAGACCATGAAACATACGCGAGCGTAGCAGCGGGCGCTAAGCTTGTCATTCGTATGTTCAGTATGTTGACCTCCACCGGCAGTGAACTGTTAGGAGCTTGAATAAGGACTGGCGGCTGTTCGTTTGTAAACACAGTGGAAAAATATTACTTTTTGAATGTTCAGTGTGTTTCTTTAAATGAATGCAGTAATTAGGTTGCAGTATGGAATTTTATGTTCTGGTGCAATATTCTAAAACAGGTAGACATCAGGCAGAAACTGTAAATCCCCAGACAATCAAAAACAAAGTGAAAGAATACCTCATTAGTCACTCCTAATTTTATGAATATATTTGGACTCAGGAATGTTAATTAGTACACAGATCGTAGAGTTGTCAGTCTGGTCTGTTAAAGCAAATGATAAAAATTAAAAAAAAATTAAATGTTTTGAGATAGGATTTGTCGGAAACTAAGAAATAAAATAGATTAGAGAAATACTTAACGCGCCTTTGAATGATGCCTAACATTTTGTACAGTACATGAGGTGCCGATTGAGAATTTAAAGTTCAGTGTTTAACTTAGAGTCTGAATTTTTAAGAGTATACTCTACTCATACGAGGAACGATCCTGTCGTAAACAAAGACATGAGCGGTGATTGGCCAGAGGTCGTAGCGCACTTTCGCGGTTGTTGTTCCGCCATTAGAAGTAGAGCCTAATTATGTATTAAATATATTGTGTTATGCTACCGCTGAATTTTTCAAACGTTCCAAAGAGTTAACGGACAGCAATGGCTTTGCTGATCAATACGCTAAATGGTTACGCCATGTATTTCTTATTTCAAATCTCAGTATATAGCTGCTTGCTCTGAATAGTTCTGGGTACTTTTGATCGGTACAAATCGGCTCGGTTTGTAAATACTCTCTCATTTTCTCCTTTGAGCATGAAACCCCGAAACTTAAGTTTTCATCCTCTTTTTAATAAATTTGAGAAACATAGTGGAGGGGAGCGAAAGGCTATTTACAATTTGTACAGAAGCCAATTGGCAGTTATAAGAGTCGAGAGACATGAAAGGGAAGCAGTGGTTGGGAAGGAGTGAGACAGGGTTGTAGCCTCTCCCCGATATTATTCAATCTGTATATTGAGCAAGCAGTAAAGGAAACAAAAGAAACATTCGGAGTAGGTATTAAAATCCATGGAGAAGAAATAAAAACTTTGAGGTTCGCCGATGACATTGTAATTATGTCAGAGACAGAAAAGGACTTGGAAGAGCAGTTGAACGGAATGGATAGTGTCTTAAAAGAAGGATATAACATGAACATCAACAAAAGCAAAACGAGGATAATTGAATGTAGTCGAATTAAGTCGGGTGATGCTGAGGGAATTAGATTAGGAAATGAGACAAAGTAGTAAAGGAGTTTTGCTATTTGGGGAGCAAAATAACTGAGAGGATATAAAATGTAGACTGGCAATGGCAAGGAAAGCGTTTCTGAAGAAGAGAAATTTGTTAACATCGAGTATAGATTTAAGTGTCAGGAAGTTGTTTCTGAAAGTTTTTGTATGGTGTAACCATGTATGGAAGTGAAACGTGGACGATAAATAGTTTGGACAAGAAGAGAATAGAAGCTTTCGAAATGTGGTGCTACAGATTAATGCTGAAGATTAGATGGATAAATCACATAACTAATGAGGAGGTATTGAATAGGATTGGGGAGAAAAGAAGTCTGTGGCAGAACTTGACTAAAAGAAGGGATCGGTTGGTAGGACATGTTCTGAGGCATCAAGGGATCACCAATTTAGTATTGGAGGGCAGCGTGGAGGGTAAAAATCGTAGAGGGAGATGATGATGATGATGTTTGGTTTTGTCGGGCGCTCAACTGCGTGGTTATCAGCGCCCGTACAATTTCCCAACCTTTGTTCAGTCCAATTTCGCCACTTTCCAGGATGATGATGAAATGATGAGGACGACACAAACACCCAGTCATCTCGAGGCAGGTGACGTAGAGGGAGACCAAGAGATGAATACACTGAACAGATTCAGAGGAATGTAGGTTGCAGTAGTTACTATTAGATGAAGAAGCTTGCACAGGATAGAGTAGCATGGAGAGCTGCATCAAACCAGTCTCAGGACTGAAGACCACAACAACAACAGTGTAGTATCATAATAAAAATACCACCAAATCTACAGAGTTGTGGCAGCGTAGCTTACGTAAGCTTGTGGGTTCTATTGCTCTCTAAGTTATTTATATCTATCAGAATGACATCCTGTGCTGTACACTTGAGAGTAAATGGAGCGTGCGGAGGAAAATCAACCTTTGTATGTGAGAATGCACCGCTCACAATGCATCAGTTAGTAAGTGGCGATCTTTTCACATAGGAGCGTTCAGTTATAACCGTCATTCTGAAGAAACATCCGGAGAGTAGGAGAGTGCAAAGAACCTCTCCCTTTGTGAACACTCAAGTCCGTGCTGTCGGTTGTCGTGTCGCCTGGATATATTTCCATAGTCTCCGAGGTCTGTTCAGAAAATTCCGGAATTTTGTCCTCAAAATTTTTCTGTGCTTACCTTTTACTTATTGTGGACCGTCTGCTTCGAAATACTCTCCTGCACAATTGATACACGGCTCCCAATGCCGTTTTGCCGGACCGCTCGAAGCGCCGTCTGCGAATTTTCTTTTATCTCGTCTATTGTTGCAAATTTTCTTCCTTTCAACGGAATTTTCAACTTTGGAGATAAACGAAGTCCACAGGGACCAAGTGTGGAGAGTTCGGAGAATGAGACAGTACAGTGATTTCGTTGTTTGTGAGATAGTCACGCACCAACCGAGACGATTCAATAGCCATGAATTGCCTCGCCACATTCCAAGCCGTTTCCTTCTCACATTTTAGGCGTCACAACGAGTCCCGATAGTACGGTCGATTAATTTTTTGTCCCTGTGGCATGAATTCATGATGAACTAATCCTCCAAAGGAAACTATCAGCTTGACTGACATTTGACCTGACCTGACGAGCTTTTTTGGTCTCGGGGAACCTTTCCCGACCCGTTGTGAAGATTGAACCTCGGTCTCAACATACGAGGTGCATTCAAGTTCTAAGGCCTCCGATTTTTTTTTTTCTAATTAACTACTCACCCGAAATCGATGAAACTGGCGTTACTTCTCGACGTAATCGCCCTGCAGACGTACACATTTTTCACAACGCTGACGCCATGATTCCATGGCAGCGGCGAAGGCTTCTTTAGGAGTCTGTTTTGACCACTGGAAAACCGCTGGTGAATGTGCGGCCATGGAGAGTGTCTTTCATTGTTGGAAAAAGCCAAAAGTCACTAGGAGCCAGGTCAGGTGAGTAGGGAGCATGAGGAATCACTTCAAAGTTGTTATCACGAAGAAACTGTTGCGTAACTTTAGCTCGATGTGCGGATGCGTTGTCTTGGTGAAACAGCACACGCGCAGCCCTTCCCAGACGCTTTTGTTGCAGTGCAGGAAGGAATTTGTTCTTCAAAACATTTTCGTAGGATGCACCTGTTACCGTAGTGCCCTTTGGAACGCAATGGGTAAGGATTACGCCCTCGCTGTCCCAGAACATGGACACCATCATTTTTTCGGCACTGGCGGTTACCCGAAATTTTTTGTGGTGGCGGTGAATCTGTGTGCTTCCATTGAGCTGACTGGCGCTTTGTTTCTGGATTGAAAAATGGCATCCACGTCTCATCCATTGTCACAACCGACGAAAAGAAAGTCCCACTTGTGCTGTCGGTGCGCGTCAACATTACTCGGCAACGTGCCACACGGGCAGCCGTGTGGTCGTCCGACAGCATTCGTGGCACCCACCTGGATGACACTTTTCGCATTTTCAGGTCGTCATGCAGGATTGTGTGCGCAGAACCCACAGAAATGCCAACTCTGGAGACGATCTGTTCAACAGTCATTCGGCGATCCCCCAAAACAATTCTCTCCACTTTCTCGATCATGTCGTCAGACCGGCTTATGCGAGCCCGAGGTTGTTTCGGTTTGTTGTCACACGATGTTCTGCCTTCATTAAACTGTTGCACCCACGAACGCGCTTTCGACACATCCATAACTCCATCACCACATGTCTCCTTCAACTGTCGATGAATTTCAATTGGTTTCACACCTCGCAAATTCAGAAAACGAATGGTTGCACGCTGTTCAAGTAAGGAAAACGTCGCCATTTTAAGTATTTAAAACAGTTCTCATTCTCGCCACTGGCGGTAAAATTCCATCTGCCGTACGGTGCTGCCATCTTTGGGACGTATTGACAATGAACGCGGCCTCATTTCAACACAATGCGCATGTTTCTATCTCTTTCCAGTCCGGAGAAAAAAAATCGGAGGCCTTAGAACTTGAATGCACCTCGTATTAACCGTCCGCCTCTGGTAGCTGAGTGGTCGGCACGACGGAATGTCATACCTAACGGACGGGGTTCGATTCCCCACTGAGTCGACATTTTCTCCGCTCAGGGACTGGGTGTTGCATTGTCCTTATAATCATCATTTCATCCCCATCGTCAAGCAAGTCGCAAAAGTGGCGTCAACTCGAAAGACTTGCAGCAGGCGAATGGTCTACCCGACGGGAGGCTCTAGCCACACAGCATTTCCATTTTAACATCATAACCATTGACCCACGTCTTATCAGCAGTTATGATTCTCGTAAGGAATATCTCGTTCCCACTGGCGCTAGCTACGGTCGCATGTTCGAATCCTGCCTCGGGCATGGATGTGCGTGATGTGCTTAGGTTAGTTAGTTTTAAGTAGTTCTAAGTCTAGGGGACGGATGACCTCAGATGTTCCCATAGTGCTTGGAGCCATTTGAACCATTGACGCGATCCAAAAGCTATTCACAGATTGCGAGGCGAAGATCTTTATGGTCTTGACTCATGAGCTGTGGTACTAAGTTGGCGGCAACACGATGCATTCCGAGATGCTTTGTCAGGATTTCATGACATGATCCACCTGATACATTACATTCTTCTGCAATCCCTCAGTCAGTCAGTCTTCGACTGCCACGCAGTTTCGTTGACGTTCCCGAGATGAACGTCGTCGGTAGAAGTCGAAGGGCGTCCTTAACGAAGATCATCTTTAACTTCCGTCCGGCCGTTTTTAAACCGTGTGAACCATTGGTAACACCGAGTACCGTTTAAGCACTCGTCACTGTAGGCTTTTCGCATCAATTGGTGTGTCTCTGTAAAGGTTTTCTTGAGTTTCGCGCAAATTTTAATGCAGATGTGTTGCACCTCCAACTGTGCCATCTCGAAATTCGCGAACTGTGAGACACAACGCGCTATTGAATAGAGCACTGAACAATACCTGCAGACATTCAACAATGAAACTTCCGTCAGTTACACATTAAACACAGGCGTGTGCAGGGAAGCCAACCGCATTTCGCTCCATCACACCATTAGCGCGAAATTACGAATGTTAGAGAATTATTTGAATGGATCTCATATGGCCGAAGGTGTAAAGAAATTCCAACAGTTTTTCAGTCTGAAAAATTTTTTCAATTGAGAATCCTTCATATATCAGGAAAGAGAATGCGCATGGCGCAAGCGATGTTTCCTTACATATAGAGCAAAACTTACAACTGGAATCTTAGAGCCGACCGAGGTGGCCGAGCGGTTCTAGGCGCTACAGTCTGGAACCGCGCGACCGCTACGGTCGCAGGTTCGAATCCTGCCTCGGGCATGGATGTGTGTGATGTCATTAGGTTAATTAGGTTTAAGTAGGTCTAGGGGACTTATGACCTTACAAGTTAAGTCCCATAGTGCTCAGAGCCATTTGGAACCTTAGATCAGATAGCAGTTGGAATCTCTTGCCGAATATTACTCGGTCGTCTTACGACACTAACTCATGAGCATCTCAGATTCTGCGGTTGATGATCTGCATAGCAATAGTAACTCTGTCGGTACAATACTGTACCTCTTGACGTCACATGCCAATAGCGACTCACCGTCTACATAACCCACCAGACAAATATTCTTTATAGCACTCTTTAAAATTCTAAGTTAAACAATGAACTTTACATTCTCGATATGTACGTCATTTGCCGTACATGATTTCGAACATCATTCAAAAGCGAGTCAAATGTTTCTTTAACTTATTTTATTTCATTTTACCCAAATCATTTCATAAAACGTTTGGCCGTTTCTTCAAGAGCTTTTTATTTTTACTTTTTGTTCAGAAAGCATGAAATATTTTAAAAAATCTAGTTTTAATGCTGGTTAATTTGTTATCCCATCTATCCATTTCCCACTCTTAGTTTTGATTACAGAAATTCGCACAAAAATCAGCTGCGTGATTTCTATGGAGTCTTGCTTTCTCTGCACTCAGACATTATTTGACAGTTAAATGTCACATCAAGGTAATTTTTTAACATGCGAAATAGGTAGACCTTGTTGAGATGAACTTTCTGACACTTCATTTCCATAGTTAGCAGCAGATATTCGTCACATATACGAATTTCCTCTCAAATCGCCAAATTTGTCTTAATTATTTTGAGGAATTTCAAGCAATTAAACATTTTCTACGAAACTAGACCACATGGCGGTCAATTTGACATCCCATTTGTCCATTTCCCACCCTTCGCTTGGATACGAGAATAATTTGGACAACGATATTCCCTCTTATCACTGTTTTTCTTAATTACCCTGATTAATTTCAAACATACACTTTTTTTTTTTTTTTTTTTTTTTGCAAAACTACACGTCACCGTTGGTCAGTTCATTTTCCCACGCTTCTTTCGGCTGTGAAAATTCGGTCAAAAGTCCATTGCTTAGTTTCTAGGGAGTTGTTTTCACTTCTGACAAGAAATAGCAGGTGGATAGCGTAAGAGAAGGAGCGATGTTTTTTTTCTGAAGTAGCTGCCTTTCTCATTACATACATATACGCAGCGCTGTTTTTCTGGGGGAACGCTGGGGGATGCGTACCCCTAAACTTTTTCGTGGACAAAGTAATTTTTTTACGATGTTGAAAACTTGGAAGAATGCCAAAGATTTATTTCACGGGCATTAATTTTTTATTTCATGTTTTTGTGTTGTTAATTGCAATACGAACTATACCAGTGCAGTTTTTGGTGGTAAAATCGATGTCATTGACTGTTTCAAGCATTTCGAAGCTGCGGCAACCGTTCTCGACAACTGAATCGCTGGCAGCCAAGCCCTCGCCCGGTAATAGTGGGCGATGGTAGTGCTAAACGGAAATGCGTACGCTCAAATCGCATGTGATGTAAGCTGAAGTGTTCGATACCACATTCTCTTGTATGTTTGTGTGTTTCTCGATATCGCCTGCTTCATTTGAGCTGTAGTAAAGTCAACTGAAGACTCCGATACCACTTTTTGTAGTTTGACATGTTGATGACCTCATGGCTAAAAGCAGGTGGGTGGTATCCCATGCTTCAGTTATAACTAATATTCGCTGCACTATATCCCATGTCGGAGTACATTCAAACTTATTTTTAGAAAAAAAGCACTGCATATACGAAGTACTATAGAAGGAAGCGCATAAACATCAGTTTCAGTAACTTTACACTTGTCATAATTTGTTGTTAGTATACTTTACAGAACCGCAAGTGGTTGCTTAAAATGGCTCTGAGCACTATGGGACTTAACAGCGTAGGTCATCAGTCCCCTAGAACTTAGAACTACTTACACCTAACTAACCTAAGGACATCACACAACACCCAGCCATCACGAGGCAAGTGGTTGCTTCTGCCTGTTAATGTACAATCCGAGTCGATGGACATCTTTATTCTTGGTGGAATCTACGGGACACGATATGCGAATGACTGGATGTGAATGAATGAAAAATGAGACTTCACGTTTCCACGTGCCACACGTTGCTTCATAAATCAGTGTTTCATTGCGCAGGATTCGACACAGACAGTAGCTTTTCGGCTATATGTCATATTTCCATGCTTCCTAGTGTTTGCAACACCAAACTTGTTTTTGTGCAACAAAAAGAGAAGTTGACATGTAGTTGACTAAACGCACACTACATTCACAGACATCTGTAGCGGAAGCGAATTGTGAAGAGGATTCATAGCAAGTAACGTACAGTTCTTGTATCGATGCTACTACATATATACATCAACTTATTAACTCGGTAAACCACTGTACGGTGCATGGCGGAGAGTACAGTGTACCAATATTTTCGACTGGCGTACTGAGTGAGGGGCAAATGATTGTCTATATGAATCCGTTTGCGCACTCATCTCTCTTATCGTATGCTCACTATCCCTCCACTAGGTATACTGCCAGAATGAAAAATGCCCTATCATACACAAAAAAGGCGAATATGCTCTCGGCAGAGTTAGGGATGTAAAAGAATGGACTTGGCTTAATTTAAAGCATGTTGACATATTCACGCTTTTTTAATTAGTACCCATGTCATGTAATGTAATACATCGTGTCAAGTAAAGCAACATGATACACCATGTCATGTCGCATACGCCATCCAACATGACACAACGTGTCACCAAGGACGCATGCATCCCCACTCTGAGATACTTTCTATTATGTGCATCACACTCTATAGAAGCAAATAAATTTGTGTCTGTTTGTTCTTACACCCCTCCCCATACATGTAAGAGACTGCGTCCAACTGAGTTCAATGAGCTGGTAAGTAACCGCAACAACCAATTTTTTTTTCAGTTATAACAAAATGCAGCGCTTACAATGCAACGCATTCGTGAAACATGGTTTCATGTGCGTGTGATTTTTCGCATGTAAAACTCGAACGACAAACATTTTTGCAAACGATTCTTATAATTAACGCTAGAATGTATTTTTTACTATCAATCTCTATCACTTTAAAGCGTCTCAGCACGTGCGACTCGGGTAAAATAGGCTTTTACGATATTTTGTGTGCAAGTTTAGACCATTATATCTTGGGTACCGATAGAGCTTTCACAATTAATTAAATGTATTTGTCTGGTTTCTTACAAAATTTGAACCTATTCGCGCAAGTGGCTCGCATAAAAAAAACTTACAAAAAACTTGTTTTTTCTGCGTGTAAAATCCAATTCTTGAAAGCGTGTTTTCACTTTTATGGTAAGAACGCATTTTTTATGTATTTGATTCACTTTCGGGCGTTTCCACGCATTCACATCACGTAGGAACGAGTTTTATACGTTACATTTAACTCGAGTTTAACTTTCGTATCTTGACAAGGAATAAAGATTATGTGATAAAAAAATTTCGTTTCGTTGTGGCTTGTAGTACTCATTTATTCGTGGCTGTTTTGTCTGGATGAGGGGCTCGAGGAACTGCAACACCATAAGATTCAGTGATTTTTCGTAAATTTCCTATTTCATATCGCTTCTGAGACTTCATATTCCTCGTATACGATATTATCCCAGCCGCCTGTTACGCTCTCAGACCATCTCCTTGCTGGTCTTCCTACATCCCTTCTACCTCTGGGTCGATATCTGAGGGTATTTCGTAGGATCTGGGCGTTTCTCATACGTCTTTCCAACATATTCTCTACTGTGGGGAGAATCCATTTTGGCCTTGAGATGTCATCAGGTCTTTTCCTATCCCATTGTGTGGGGCCGTCTGTTGTTCTCATGAACCGTATCTTGGCACTCACTGATCTTCGTTCATCATCCAAATTTCGCTCCCATGCAAGAGGGTAGGTTTGGCCAGGACACTGTATAGCTTGAGACTGATGCTCCGAAGATGCTATTTACTAGTCCTGTGACTTTTGCAAAATTGTTTCAAATGGTTCTGAGCGCTATGCGACTTAACGTCTGAGGACATCAGTCCCCTAGAACTTAGAACTACTTAAACCTAACTAACCTAAGGACATCACACACATCCATGCCCGAGGCAGGATTCGAACCTGCGACCGTAGCAGCAGCGCGGTTCCGGACTGCAGCGCCTAGAACCGCTCGGCCACTGCCGCCGGCCTCGAGAAAGTCTGTTAACAAAATTTTAAGAACTGGGTTTAATTGTTTACTCTAGGTATATACTACAACCGCTACGTATGGCTCACATAGGGATCATGAGAATAACATGAGAATAATTACTGCACGCACACTGGCATTCAAACAACCATTCTACCCGCGCTTCATACGTGAGTGGAACAGAAAGAAACCCTAATAACTGATACAGTGGGACGTACCCTCTGCCATTCACCTCAGGGTGGTTAGCAGAATATAGACGGTTATGATGTCTACTGAAATTTTTGGTTCTCTTGTAGTCGTTACAGATGAAGGCATTAATTTTGTTTTTATTAACCGAGGTCTCCATGTTACAAATTTTTGCTGTTATACAGTGATCTCTGCAGATCATCCTCGGATTATGCGAAAAGCACCTAGCATGTTTGGGTGAGTTTGTCTCACTGTCTTGACTCTGTCAAGGGGATCTTTTTCTCTATTCACTTACGATTTTATACAGAGTAGCTATCCCAAGAATCGTCAAACCTATTTTCTCTGGCATTAAAATAGGAACTTCGTTTTTACGTGATATAGCTGGAGTCACCCCAAACGATTCTTGTTAATCAACGCACAGCGTCGCTTTTTCCCCCGTTACAAACAACATAATATTTACAAAAGGAGATTTTCACTCTGTAGCGGAGTGTGCGCTGATATGAAACTTCCTGGCAGATTAAAACTGTGTGCCGAACTGAGACTCGATCTCGGGACCTTTGCTTTTCGCGGGCAAGTGCTCTACCATCTTAATTTTTAAATTTCATGGTTCAAATGGTTCAAATGGCTCTGAGCACTATGGGACTTAACATCTATGGTCATCAGTCCCCTAGAACTTAGAACTACTTAAACCTAACTAACCTAAGGACAGCACACAACACCCAGCCATCACGAGGCAGAGAAAATCCCTGACCCCGCCGGGAATCGAACCCGGGAACCCGGGCGTGGGAAGCGAGAACGCTACCGCACGACCACGAGATGCGGGTATAAATTTCATGTTGTTCGCTTTTGTTCGTCGCATCTGCTCGGGGCGGACGTCGTAAGACACCCTTTTCAGTTCGTTGTTGATCGATTAACTCAGGTGTTTTATTACAGAGGGCAGCTACCCCTCTGATCGAACACGCTGAGCTACCGTGCCGGCTATCATCTGAGCTACCCAAGCACGACTCAAGACCCGTCCTCACAGCTTCACTTTGCCAGTACCTCGTTTCCGACCTTCCAAACTTTACAGAAGCTCTCCTGCGAACCTTGCAGAACTAGCACTCCTGGAAAAAAGGATACTGCGAAGACATGGCTTAGCCACAGCCTGGGGGATGAAGTTTGGAAGGTAGAAGACGAGATACTGGCAGAACTAAAGCGGTGGAAACGGGTCGTGAGTCTTGCTTGGGTGGGTCAGATGGTAGAGCACTTGCCCGCGAAAGGCAAAGATCCCTAGTTCGTGTCTCGGTCCGGCACACAGTTTTAATCTGCCAGGAAGTTTCAAAATGATCTTTAAATCAGAATTATATGTGCCAGTTCGATAGAGCGGTCCCAAATTAGTTTAGAGGTATATTTGTTTTATCGCTATGTACACTCCTGGAAATGGAAAAAAGAACACATTGACACCGGTGTGTCAGACCCACCATACTTGCTCCGGACACTGCGAGAGGGCTGTACAAGCAATGATCACACGCACGGCACAGCGGACACACCAGGAACCGCGGTGTTGGCCGTCGAATGGCGCTAGCTGCGCAGCATTTGTGCACCGCCGCCGTCAGTGTCAGCCAGTTTGCCGTGGCATACGGAGCTCCATCGCAGTCTTTAACACTGGTAGCATGCCGCGACAGCGTGGACGTGAACCGTATGTGCAGTTGACGGACTTTGAGCGAGGGCGTATAGTGGGCATGCGGGAGGCCGGGTGGACGTACCGCCGAATTGCTCAACACGTGGGGCGTGAGGTCTCCACAGTACATCGATGTTGTCGCCAGTGGTCGGCGGAAGGTGCACGTGCCCGTCGACCTGGGACCGGACCGCAGCGACGCACGGATGCACGCCAAGAGCGTAGGATCCTACGCAGTGCCGTAGGGGACCGCACCGCTACTTCCCAGCAAATTAGGGACACTGTTGCTCCTGGGGTATCGGCGAGGACCATTCGCAACCGTCTCCATGAAGCTGGGCTACGGTCCCGCACACCGTTAGGCCGTCTTCCGCTCACGCCCCAACATCGCGCAGCCCGCCTCCAGTGGTGTCGCGACAGGCGTGAATGGAGGGACGAATGGAGACGTGTCGTCTTCAGCGATGACAGTCGCTTCTGCCTTGGTGCCAATGATGGTCGTATGCGTGTATGGCGCCGTGCAGGTGAGCGCCACAATCAGGACTGCATACGACCGAGGCACACAGGGCCAACACCCGGCATCATGGTGTGGGGAGCGATCTCCTACACTGGCCGTACACCACTGGTGATCGTCGAGGGGACACTGAATAGTGCACGGTACATCCAAACCGTCATCGAACCCATCGTTCTACCATTCCTAGACCGGCAAAGGAACTTGCTGTTGCAACAGGACAATGCACGTCCGCATGTATCCCGTGCCACCCAACGTGCTCTAGAAGGTGTAAGTCAACTACCCTGGCCAGCAAGATCTCCGGATCTGTCCCCCATTGAGCATGTTTGGGACTGGATGAAGCGTCGTCTCACGCGGTCTGCACGTCCAGCACGAACGCTGGTCCAACTGAGGCGCCAGGTGGAAATGGCATGGCAAGCCGTTCCACAGGACTACATCCAGCATCTCTACGATCGTCTCCATGGGAGAATAGCAGCCTGCATTGCTGCGAAAGGTGGATATACACTGTACTAGTGCCGACATTGTGCATGCTCTGTTGCCTGTGTCTATGTGCCTGTGGTTCTGTCAGTGTGATCATGTGATGTATCTGACCCCAGGAATGTGTCAATAAAGTTTCCCCTTCCTGGTTCAATGAATTCACGGTGTTCTTATTTCAATTTCCAGGAGTGTATTAACAAGGACGATGATACTGTGATGCATAACCAGTGCTACAACAGCACTGGCCCCCGCTGACTGTGCTACGGGCAGGCATGCAACGCTTCTCAGTAGCTGCTGGGATACTGCTTATTCATCGGGTTTTATTGTCCCTGCTAAAACACATCGATGAAAGCAATATCGTACAAGGCTAATCTGGGACCGCTCTGCGGAATGGACACGTAAAATTCCGACTTATTTTATTTCATTTTATTCCATTTTATTATTATTTTTTTTTATGGGAACCGGACCGACGCTTTTCGTCTACGCTGGGCGTCGCATGAAAAGCGTCATGAGCAGGATGGTTTGGGCTGCCTTTAGCTACATCATGCAAAAACGAAACTACAGACATCTGCCGAAACACCAGAGAAAATACACTACTGGTCATTAAAATTGCTACACCATGAAGATGACGTGCTACAGACGCGAAATTTAACCAACAGATAGACGATGCTGTAATATGCAAATTATTTGCTTTTCAGAGCACTCACACAAGGTTGGCGCCGGTGGCCACACGTACAACGTGTTGACATGAGGAAAGTTTCCAACCGATTTCTCATACACAAACAGCAGTTGACCAGCGTTGCCTCGTGAAACGTTGTTGTGATGCCTCGTGTAAGGAGCATAAATTCGTACCATCACGTTTCCAACTTTGATAAAAGTCGCATTGCAGCCTATCGCGATTGCGCTTTATCGTATCGCGACATTGCTGCTCGCGTTGTTCGAGATCCAATGACTGTTAGCAGAATATGGAATCGGTGGGTTCAGGGGGGTAACACGGAACGCCGTGCTGGATCACAACGGCCTCGTATCACTAGCAGTCGAGATGACAGGCATCCGCATCGCTGTAACGGATCGTGCAGCCACGTCTCGATCCCTGAGTCAACAGATGCGGACGTTTGCAAGACAACAACCATCTGCACGAACAGTTCGACGACGTTTGCAGCAGCATGGACTATCAGCTAGGAGACCGTGGCTGCGGTTACCCTTGACGCTGCATCACGGACAGGAGCGCCTGCGATGGTGCAATCGACGACGATCCTGGGTGCACAAGAGGCAAAACGTCACTTTTTCGGATGAATCCAGGTTCTGTTTACAGCATCATGATGGTCGCATCCGTGTTTGGTGACATCGCGGTGGAAGCACATTGGAAGCGTGTATTCGTCATCGCCATACCGGCGTATCACCCGGCAGGATGGTATGGGGTGTTATTGGTTACACGTCTCGGTCACCTCTTGTTCGCATTGACGGCACTTTGAACAGTGGACGTTACATTTCAGATGTGTTACGACCCGTGGCTCTACCCTTCATTCGATCCCTGCGAAACTCTACATTTCAGCAGGATAAATCACGACCGCATATTGCGGGTCCTGTACGGGCCTTCCTGGATACAGATAATGTTCGACTGCTGCCCTGGTAAACACATTCTCTAGATCTCTCACCAATTGAAAACGTTTGGTCAATGGTGGCCGAGCAACTGGCTTGTCACAATACGCCAGTCACTACTCTTGATGAACTGTGGTATCGTGTCGAAGCTGCATGGGCAGCTGTACCTGTACACGCCATTCGAGCTCTGTTTGACTCAATGGCCAGGCGTATCAAGGTCGTTATTACGGCCAAAGGTGGTGGTTCTGGGTACTGATTTCTCAGGTCGTATGCACCCAAACTGCGTGAAAATGTAATCACATGTCAGTTCTAGTATAATATATTTGTCCAATGAATACCCATTTATCACCTGCATTAGTTCTTGGTGTAGCATTTTTAATGGCCAGTAGTGCACTCACAATTTCATCTCTGGAGTAGAAATTGACAGTAAAATTATTACAGTTTTATTTTTAAAACTGTCACTACCTGCCCGTGCCTTTAATTCGCTACATGGCTACATACCTGGTTTTTCTCTGTGCAAGCGTAAGGGTAAGTGGTGGGTAGTGGTGGAATTTTTGTTCACAATCTTACACTTGTGAATTCTTCTACTACTTTCAATCAATGCCTGAGTCTTACAAAAGAAACTTGATTTGGGAGTAAATGTATTGTGACGCTGTGGTTAGTATCCCAAATTTCTGAAACAGTTGCCTAGGCGAAAGTGGAGGATGAATACTAGATGGTATTCTAATAGTGTGTTTCTGTATCCGTGTGTAGAATTGGAGGAGGAAGAGGAGATTAGTGTTTAACGTCCCGTCGACAACGAGGTCATTAGAGACGGAGCACAAGCTCGGATTAGGGAAGTATGAGGAAGGAAATCGGCCGTGCCCTTTCGAAGGAACCATCCCGGAATTTGCCTGAAGTGATCTAGGGAAATCACGGAAAACCTAAATCAGGATGGCCGGACGCGGGATTGAACCGTCGTCCGAACGCTAGTCCAGTGTGCTAACCACTGCGCCACCTCGCTCGGTGTAGAATTGGCCAAAGAAATTTTTCCATATATTAACGAAAGGAAGTATACAAAACACGCTAGTTTCTACTGCTTTGATCACCAAAATCGGCAATTACACATAGAGCAAATGCTGCTCAATTTAAGCGTTTGAGAAGGTAAGCGATTACCTGTTCAAGTTCTTATCAGTATGCGAGGTGTGATAAAAAAGTAACGGGAATTTTCGTTTTACTTAATGAATTTTTATTTATTCCATCAACTTTGCCCCCTCAAAGTGCTGCACCTTAGATATAATACATTTGTGCCAGCGCTTTTTTCAGTCTTGGAACCACTTTTGGAACTCAGATTTCGTTGCTGTGTTCATCTCCTTCAGCGATTCTATTTTTTATCTCATCAACAGTGGCAAAACGACGGCCTTGGTTCTCTTCAACGTCGGGAATAGAAAAAAAAGTAGCAAGGGGCCATATCCGCCGCATACGGTGGCTGTTGCAACATAACAGTTTTTTTTGACAAAGTCACGAACAATCATTGAGGTGTAAGCAGGAGCATTATCGTGATGCAGTTTCCCAAGTGGTTTTGCCACAATTCTGGTCGTTTCCTTTGGTCTCCTTCAAGTAAACTGCGCATAACTTCGAGGTAGTCATTCTTATCGACCGTACGACCGACCTCATGATAGCCGTCCCCCTGTAATCGAAGAAAGTAGTCGGAAGAATCTTCACATGTGATGAATCTTGGCAAATGTTTTTCAGTTTTGGCTCTTCAGGCTGTTTCCTTTTGGATGACTGGGTCTTGCTTTCGGTGTTATGTCTGTATATTCATGTTTCGTCACCTGTTGTAACCTTCTTGCGAAGTTCTGTATAGCTGCCCGCATCATTCAGAAATTCCTGAGCGATGTCTACGCGACATTGTTTCTGGTGGAAATTCAACAATTTCAGAAAAAACTTTATTGCTACACGTTTCGTGCCCAAAACTGCGAAAAAATTGCTTGGCGTGAGTCATATGCCAGCATCATCAGCAACATCTCTGTTGGTGATTTGGCGATTTTGCGGAACCAGTTTCTTTACTTCTTCCACATTGTGGTCAGTAAATGATGCGCTAGGGCGTCTTCGACGTCTTCTGGACTCTCTTTGAAACGTTTATACCACTCGTAAACTCTTGTCTTAACTCACAGTACATTTGTCAAAATCCACAGTGAACATTTAGAATGCAATGCTGCACTTGACTCCATTTTTCAAGCAAAATTTAACAGATTCTTTGATCTATCTTTTTCTCAAGTAAAAACTTGCAGTGCAGTCGAAAACACGTGTAACTTCTTCGACTGTTAGCAATAAACTAAGTATTCAAAACAACTGACAATGCAAACATGCGTCAGCAACATGTGTACCACAAGATGAAGTTTTGAAAATCGCATGTATAAAGGCTGTGAAATTTTAAAAAAATCACATTACTTTTTGATCACACCTAGTACACGCCCAGAAATTTGAACAATCAGTTTTTCATATCTGCATTCCCCGTGCTGTATTATGATTGATAAGACAAATGTTGTTTAAAAAAAAGCGCCATATATTCCTACACAAAGCAGTATCAGTCAGAACTATAAGAATAGTTCCTACACTCCTGGAAATGGAAAAAAGAACACATTGACACCGGTGTGTCAGACCCACCATACTTGCTCCGGACACTGCGAGAGGGCTGTACAAGCAATGATCACACGCACGGCACAGCGGACACACCAGGAACCGCGGTGTTGGCCGTCGAATGGCGCTAGCTGCGCAGCATTTGTGCACCGCCGCCGTCAGTGTCAGCCAGTTTGCCGTGGCATACGGAGCTCCATCGCAGTCTTTAACACTGGTAGCATGCCGCGACAGCGTGGACGTGAACCGTATGTGCAGTTGACGGACTTTGAGCGAGGGCGTATAGTGGGCATGCGGGAGGCCGGGTGGACGTACCGCCGAATTGCTCAACACGTGGGGCGTGAGGTCTCCACAGTACATCGATGTTGTCGCCAGTGGTCGGCGGAAGGTGCACGTGCCCGTCGACCTGGGACCGGACCGCAGCGACGCACGGATGCACGCCAAGACTGTAGGATCCTACGCAGTGCCGTAGGGGACCGCACCGCCACTTCCCAGCAAATTAGGGACACTGTTGCTCCTGGGGTATCGGCGAGGACCATTCGCAACCGTCTCCATGAAGCTGGGCTACTGTCCCGCACACCGTTAGGCCGTCTTCCGCTCACGCCCCAACATCGTGCAGCCCGCCTCCAGTGGTGTCGCGACAGGCGTGAATGGAGGGACGAATGGAGACGTGTCGTCTTCAGCGATGAGAGTCGCTTCTGCCTTCGTGCCAATGATGGTCGTATGCGTGTTTGGCGCCGTGCAGGTGAGCGCCACAATCAGGACTGCATACGACCGAGGCACACAGGGCCAACACCCGGCATCATGGTGTGGGGAGCGATCTCCTACACTGGCCGTACACCACTGGTGATCGTCGAGGGGACACTGAATAGTGCACGGTACATCCAAACCGTCATCGAACCCATCGTTCTAACATTCCTAGACCGGCAAGGGAACTTGCTGTTCCAACAGGACAATGCACGTCCGCATGTATCCCGTGCCACCCAACGTGCTCTAGAAGGTGTAAGTCAACTACCCTGGCCAGCAAGATCTCCGGATCTGTCCCCCATTGAGCATGTTTGGGACTGGATGAAGCGTCGTCTCACGCGGTCTGCACGTCCAGCACGAACGCTGGTCCAACTGAGGCGCCAGGTGGAAATGGCATGGCAAGCCGTTCCACAGGACTACATCCAGCATCTCTACGATCGTCTCCATGGGAGAATAGCAGCCTGCATTGCTGCGAAAGGTGGATATACACTGTACTAGTGCCGACATTGTGCATGCTCTGTTGCCTGTGTCTATGTGCCTGTGGTTCTGTCAGTGTGATCATGTGATGTATCTGACCCCAGGAATGTGTCAATAAAGTTTCCCCTTCCTGGGACAATGAATTCACGGTGTTCTTATTTCAATTTCCAGGAGTGTATAATGCCTGAAAAGCATTATATATTGAGATGTGGGACATTGAACATCCGCAGTTCACAGCCTGCATTTTATGTACAGCTTTGCAGGGGTTCACAAGAAACAGCATAGTAAATTACCACAACAAGCAAGTGTGGGGAGACGCATATCCTCTAGCAGTCAGGGAGGTGAGGAGCCGGCCGCTGTGGCCGAGCGGTTCTAGGCCGCTCAGTCCGGAACCGCGCTGCTGCTGCGGCCGCAGGTTCTAATCCTGCCTCGGACACGGATGTGTCTGATGTCCTTAGGTTATAAGAACGTAGGCTTCCGCGGCCGGTGTCATAGTGATTAAAATTCTTCTGGGTATTATGCCGCGTCATTGCTAAAAATTAACAACAATAATAAACTAAAACCTTACGTTAGTTAGGTTTAAATAGTTCTAAGTCTAGGGGACTGATGACCTCAGATGTTAAGTCCCATAGTGCTTCGAGCCATTTTAACCATTTTGAAGATCGTTAGGCAGTAACTCAGCTCAACTTTTCATGGGCAATGGATTGCTTGAGGAAGTCCGGCAGCATGGCCTCCCTGATCACTGGACCTGATCCATTGTATTTGTGGAGATGGGGAGGTTTAGAAGGCATCGGTGTATGCCCAACCCAGCGACAGTGTGCAGATGTTACAGGAGCGTGTGGCCAATGCATGTGACCCAATCCTAATGGCGCCAGGTGTGTCTGAAAAAGTGCATCCTTCACTGCGAAGAAAGGTTGAAGGGTGTGTCAGGATGCGTGGTACCCATATGCAGCACTGCATGTAGTAGTTTTCTTGTACGGAGCGGACAGATATGAATGAGAGGACTGATTGGCACATACCTCAACAGGTATTGCTTTCCAGACATGTCATTGCTGGAACCTTCCTTCTAATTTTGAGCAATACTACCTCTTGTAGGAACATTTGACAGTCTTCTAAGCGCCCTGGTTCTTGTGTTGTACAGAATTCAATGAAGAGTTTTTCCTCTAAGTGTACACCAGTCACTGAGAACCAATCAATAAGAGTTCTGAATATTTCCTTTATTACTTGTTCTAATGCTGTGCTAAGCTTGACAATGATACTTTGATCATCAGCAAAGAATACTTCTTTTGTTTTATCAGTAGATCTGATATAAATAAATTTTCCTTGAGACATTTGGGTCTCATCTTTATCTACGATAATGATGGAAGCTGAAGAAATGAATTAAAATTTTGCCATGGCTGGGACATGAACCTAGGTGACCCATTACAGCAATATAGCTAATGTAGCTGCACAGCTTACCCTAGCCCAATACCCAGCCGGCCGGTGTGGCGGAGCGGTTCTAGGCACTTCAGTCTGGAACCGCGCGACCGCTACGGTCGCAGGTTCGAATCCTGCCTCGGATGTGTGGATGTGTGTGATGTCCTTAGGTTTAAGTACTTCTAAGTTATAGGGGACTGATGACCTCAGATGTCAAGTCCCATAGTGCTCAGAGCCATTTGAATTTGAACCCAATACCCTCCCTAACACGAACTTCAGTTCACACCTTCAGCTTTTATTTATTACCTCGTGTCCAGAACATAACATACATATACAGCCGATAGACAGCAATTAACAAACAACATAAGTACATGATTACATTCCATATGACATCAATTTACAAACAATGTAAGTACATGATTAAATTCCATATTACATCCAAAATTCCGCCGTTTGAACTGCTGAATCACTGGCGATAACCAGATCGTCCATAGGGCATGGGGCTGGGAGGTTTATACAGTTGAGCAGGTGTTTATGACCTTGCTGTTCTGCACATTCCCATAGTTCATTTCCTGGAGAGAAACCCCGTTTCTTCAAATTGGCCTTGCATCGGAATACACCAGTTCTCAGCCTGTTGAGGACCTTCCATGTTTTATATGGGAGGTGACGTCCTTAAGCAAGCTCTTCTTTAGCGTTGTTCCAGTACCTCTTTGATGGTGAGTTACGCCAAAGCCGTATTCGACGATTTGCAGTTGATGTTAAGAGTGGTTCTGTTGAACGGAGGAAACTCTTTCTCGATCTTAATCTTGGATGTTGGTATTCACATCCGAACAAGAGGTGTCTTGGATCTGTCTCCTGCTTCCGCTTCTCTTTTTCTGTTGCTGTTCTTTTTCTGATATGTGGAGTTGCTACGCCCATGAGATGATAGATTTTATTAATAGGAGTTGCCCACAAGCAACCAGTGACAATGCGTCCTGTTTCATGAAGGAAATGTCCACTTATTTGGCATGATTGGATTTTTGCCGCACGGGTGCTGCATATTCAGCAGCGGAGAAGCGTAAGGACAATGCAGATGTTGCGAAGAACATCTGGTTGTGCGCCCCAGTTTCCGAAAGATGATGTTCCTAGCAGATACTTTCATTTTTGTGTCCTTGGACTTTGAAGCTGAGGGAACGGTCTAGCTTTACTCCCAGGTATTTTAGGGTATCGCAGTTGCTCAGTTGCTGTCCCCCAAATAATGAATTTAGCTTCAGAGGTAACTTTCACTTACATCCAGTAAAGATAGTTATAGGAGATTTTAACTGCCACAGTGTATCATGGGGCTACAGAGAAACAGATCAAAGCGCAGAAGACCTTGAAAACTGGGCAGAATGCATGGGTCTACAGCTCATACATGATCCAAAATTGCCATATTTTAGGAGTGGGAGATGGAAGCGTGGGTATAACCCTGATAATATCTTTGTCAGTGGAAATATTGCCGATCAAGTGAAGAAAGAGATGGGAGACCCAATCCCTAAACCAAAACAGCGTGCAATTATCTGTAAAGTAGAAGCAGCCATTCAACCTACATATGTTCCTTTCAAGAGGATATTTAATTTTAGACAAGCACAATGGGATAAATTTGCTGAGGAACTTGGTTCCAAAATCATCGCCCTTGACCCCTCCCCAGGAAATTATGAATCTTATATAAATTTAGTTAAAACTATTTCCCGTAGGCACATTCCTCGGGGATGTAGAACAACTTCCGTACCAGGACTGAATAAAGATACAAAGACCATTTTGGACAAATGAACGCCTTTTCGAAGAAGATCCCTTTTCTGACTAAACAATACAAATAGGAGAAGATTTTATATCAGCCACATCAGCAACAAGAAAATGTTGCAATCTTATGACAGACCTTGAACAAAATAGTAGAAAGGCATGGCAACTGTTGAAGAACCTTAACAGTGACCAATCGACCGCTCCCACCGTTATTTCTGATGTAACGCCTTATCAGACAGCGCACCAATTATTGTTGAATGTGAACATAAAGAAAAGATATGGAAGCCAAAGACATCAAAGATTTCCTGAAGAGAACGGCTATATTGGCACACGTTTCTCTCTGGGTGAATTAGAAACCGCAATACATGCAGTGAAGAATAACAAAACCGCTGGCTTAGATGACCTAAGAATGGAACAAGTAAAAATGTTTGGGCCTACGACTATGAAGTGGATTCTAGACATGATGAACATACGTGTCTCAAGACTGCAAATACCAAAGATTTGGAGAAAAACCAAAATTGTGGCTGTGTTGAAACCCGGAAAACAGCCCACAGGAGCTATAAACTTCCGACCGATATCACTTCTGTGTCGTCTTTATGAAGTCCTAGAAAGAATGATACTTAATCCCATCTCAACACGTATTGACCAAACCTTCAGCTTATTTTCCTCTCCTTACATAGTCACTATTTTATCAGTATAAGACTGAAGGTCATTTATGTAGTGTGAATCATCTGAAACTGGAGCACCCTTTTTTCTGTAAACAGTTCAAAATATCGAAACAAGACTTTCGGCGAATGATATTGAACAGAGGGCACACAATTTTGTTGTTTGTTTAATCTTATGACCTCTTCTTCAACTGAGACAGTGAGGTAAGTGTTAAAGAGAAGCACTATTTGGGATGGGAGATAGACAGGGTGCTACTTAATCTGTACATTGAGCGAAAAGTCAATGTAATGAAACTAAAATTTAAAGAGGGAATTAAAACTCAGTGAATAGAAATAAAATGAGGTTTGTGCAAGAGATAGCGAAGCACTTATAATAGCAATTGAAATGAATGGAGTCTCTTGAAAGGAGGGAATGTAAAGAAATGTAGTCTAACTGAATCAGCTGATGCTGAGAATTTGAAATTAGGAAATGAGACACTTCAACTAGTAGATAGGTTTTGTTATTTGGGCAGTAAAATAACTGATGATGGCCGAAGTAGAGAGGCTATAAAATGCAGACTGGCTATTGCACGGAAACAATCTGTGAGAAAAAGGAATTTGTTAGCATCTAGTTTCAGTGCTAGGAAGACTTTCCTGAAAGTACTTGTCTGGAGTGTAGCCTTTACAGAAGTGAAACATGCGCGATAAGCATGTCAACAAGAAGAGAAGTAGTGAAGGCTACAGAAGTCAGTCGCAAATGAAGTTTGTTGCATATCTAGATTTCGGTCACTGTGCGGCCATTTTTAGTGCCATGAAACATGCGATGAAGCAGGTACAATAAGGTGACATGCACCAGTAAATGTAAGTTCAAAAATTAAAAACACTTATGTATGCACCTAATCAGAGACTGTACCTCATACCAAGCTACAGCGCCCTCTTTACATGTTTAATGCATTGACAAAACTTTATTTCACAATTTGTACGTTTCATAGTTTTATTTATTATTTTATACTTTTTAAAAACTTACGCACGTAACACAAATAAGGTGGTTGCACCTAAAATCAGTCACTGATGTTTTATGGTTATACGAAGTGCATTCAAGTTCTAAGGACTCCGATTTTTTTCTAATTAACTACTCATCCTAAATCGATGAAATTGGCGTTACTTCTCGACGTAATCGCCCTGCAGACGTACACATTTTTCACAATGCTGACGCCATGATTCCATGGCAGCGGCGAAGGCTTCTTTAGGAGTGTTTTGACCACTGGAAAATCGCTGAGGCAATAGCAGCACGGCTGGTGAATGTGCGGCCACAGAGAGTGTCTTTCATTGTTGGAAAAAGCCAAAAGTCACTAGGAGCCAGGTCAGGTGAGTAGGGAGCATGGAATCACTTCAAAGTTGTTATCATGAAGAAACTATTGCGTAACGTTAGCTCGATGTGCGGGTGCGTTGTCTTGGTGAAACAGCACACGCGCAGCCCTTCCCGGGCGTTTTTGTTGCAGTGCAGGAAGGAATTTGTTCTTCAAAACATTTTCGTAGGATACACCTTTTACCGTAGTGCCCTTTGGAACGCAATGGATAAGGATTACGCCCTCGCTGTCCCAGAACATGGACACCACGCACTGGCGGTTACCCGAAATTTTTTTGGTGGCGGTGAATCTGTGTGCTTCCATTGAGCTGACTGGCGCTTTGTTTCTGGATTGAGAAATGGCATCCACGTCTCATCCATTGTCACAACCGACGAAAAGAAAGTCCCATTCATGCTGTCGTTGAGCGTCAACATTGCTCGGCAACACGCCACACGGGCAGCCGTGTGGTCGTCCGTCAGCATTCGTGGCACCCACCTGGATGACACTTTTCGCATTTTCAGGTCGTCATGCAGGATTGTGTGCACAGAACCCACAGAAATGCCAACCCTGGAGGCAATGTGTTCAACAGTCATTCGGCGATCCCCCAAAACAATTCTCTCCACTTTCTCGATCGTGTCGTCAGACTGGCTTGTGCAAGCCCGAGGTTGTTTCGGTTTGTTGTCACACGATGTTCTGCCTTCATTAAATTGTCGCACCCACGAACGCACTTTCGACACATCCATAACTCCGTCACCATATGTCTCCTCCAACTGTCGATGAATTTCAATTGGTTTCACACCACACAAATTCAGAAAACGAATGATGCACGCTGTTCAAGTAAGGAAAACGTTGCCATTTTAAGTATTTAAAACAGTTCTCATTCTCGCCGCTGGCGGTAAAATTCCATCTGCCGTACGGTGCTGCCATCTCTGGGACGTATTGACAATGAACGCGGCCTCATTTTAAAACAATGCGCATGTTTCTATCTCTTTCCAGTTCAGAGAAAAAAAATCGGAGGCCTTAGAACTTGAATGCACCTCGTACATGGTAGTAACCATGTGAAATAACCAGAGGTATCAGTTACTGCTGCGCATTTTACAAATGAACATGATTTAAAAAAGACAGAACATCCTGCTCAAATACGTAAGTTAACAAAATTGAATTAAAACCTTGCTGCGACCTAAGTACCATTAAAAGAATTAGATAAGACCAAAGTGTTACTATAAGTCGTCGTACCATCAGCGCCACACTTCCGTTATCCTTATTGATGTTCATCTTATATCCCCCTTTCAAGACACTGTTCATTCCAGTAAACTGCTCTTCCCAGTTCTTTGCTGCGTTTTACAGAACTGTAATGTCATCGGCACATATCACAGCTTTGATTTCTTCTCCTTGAACTTCAGTTCCTTCTCGAAATTTTCTTTGGTTTCTTTTACTGCTTGTTCAAAATAAAGACTGAATAACGTCGAGGATAGGCTACAACTCTATCTCACTCTTCTTAACCACTGCTTCCTTTTCATACCTTTAGACTCTTGTCAGTGCCGTTTCTGTACAAGTTATATATAATCTTTTGCTCCTTGTATTTTCTTTCTGCTACCTTCAGAATTTCAAAGAGTGTTCCAGTCGTCATTGTCAAAAGATTTGTCCAAATTTACAAAAACTATAAATGTAAGCTTGCCTTTCCTTAGCCTATCTTCTAAGATAAGTTGAAGGGTCAGTATTCTCTCGCGTGTTCCTACATTTCTCCGGAATCCAAGCTGATCTTCCCCTAGGTCGGCTTCTACCAGTTTTTCCATTCTTCTGTAAAGAATTCGTGTCAGCCATGACTTATTAAACTGACAGTTCGGTAATTTTCACACCTTTCAGAAACTGCTTTCTTTGGAATTGGAATTGTTACAATCCTCTTGAAGTCTGAGGGTATTTCTCCCATGTCATACATTGCACACAAGATGGAATAGTTTCTTTCGTGGCTGGCTCTCGCAATGATATCAGCAGCTCTAAGGGAATGTCATCTACTGCACGGACGGTGATATAACGCTTGTAATTGTGGGCATGAAGCTTTGTGCGAAAATGTCCGACAAATATCCTAAAACTGAAAGGCCACTCCGTTGAAATCGGCTATTGTGATATAAACACTGCCAAGTCGGCTACTCATACAAGACTCTCATGTTGCCGGCCGCTGTGACCGAGCGGTTCTAGGCGCTTCAGTCCGGAACCGCGCTGCTGCTACGGTCGCAGGTTCGAATCCTGCCTCGGGCATGGATATGTGTGATGTCCTTAGGTTAGTTAGGTTTAAGTAGTTCTAAATCAAGAGCACTGATGACCTCAGATGTTGTCCCATAGTGCTTACAGCCATTTAAACCATTTAAACTCTCATGTTGTATCAAGCCTTTCGACTTTTTACTTGTTTCCACAGAAGCCGTTCGCTAAAAGCATGAGTACATACACACATTTGCAATAGTTATCCTGAGCCACTTCTGTTACAAGTAGACCATGTTCAAGAATCGCTGTGTCTCTGTGGTATAAAGTAGGAACAACAGGAAATGCGTTTTATGATAGTAGCCTAGGACTATCTCCTGGCTGCGTATAAACGCGGAGCCACACTAAGCTTCCGGCCGCTTTGCGTTTCAACCTGTAGCCCTGGTTTTAGTGCACTATCGAATAGTGAAACATGCATACATTCATGCAGCATCATATCATTAAACGTGCTCATTGAGGCAGCAAAACAAAATATGTGGTACTAAAATTCAATTCTAGATTTATTTCTGATTTCTTCTAAAACATCAGCTTTTTCACTCAGGCTCATTCTTTTATCAGACAGAACATTTATGCACATGGAAAATGATCTTTCTGTGTCAAATGGCAGGCGCATTCTTTAGTGAAGAAATCTGGAAGAAAGTCAGATCAAGTTGAAAGACTATTACGTTTTCGATACAAAATAGATTTTTGTCATCTTCAAAAACTCAAAATCAGAATTTCATCCGATAACATTTTCATCTTATTCTTTGTTGGAACACCCATTTCTCCATACACTGATGAGCCAAAACATTGAGACCACCTGCGTGTTTGCCGGCCGGGGTGGCCGAGCGGTTCTAGGCGCTTCAGTCTGGAACCGCGCGACCGCTACGGTCGCAGGTTCGAATCCTGCCTCGGGCATGGATGTGTGTTGGTTAGGTTTAAGTAGTTCTAAGTTCTAGGGGACTGATGACCTCCGATGTTAAGTCCCATAGTGGTCAGAGCCAGCCAATAGCGAGTTTGTGCGTCTTCGGAACGAAAACACTGATTCTGTGCATCAGGGACCCGACCGTTTCTTGGTAGGTATGTGGCATTACATGTCTACCCACAGGTCATGTAATACGTGTAAATTATGGGTCGCTGATTTGCTTACACCGTGATGGCGCTCAGTAACGACCCAGATGGGTTCCATAGGATTTACATCACGCGAATTTGGTCGCCGAGACATCAGCATGAGTTCTGTATAATGCTCCTCGAACCAGTGTAGCACGGTTCTGGTTCCGAGACACGGACTATTACACTGCTAACAGATGACATCGCCGTGGGAGAAGACATCAAGCGCGAAGGGACGCACGTGTTTCTCAGCTGTCAGCGTGTCTTCGATTAATACCACAGGTCTCACGCAAGTGAAGGAGAATGTTTGCCGTAAAATACACTCCTGGAAATTGAAATAAGAACACCGTGAATTCATTGTCCCAGGAAGGGGAAACTTTATTGACACATTCCTGGGGTCAGATACATCACATGATCACACTGACAGAACCACAGGCACATACACACAGGCAACAGAGCACGCACAATGTCGGCACTAGTACAGTGTATATCCACCTTTCGCAGCAATGCAGGCTGCTGTTCTCCCATGGAGACGATCGTAGAGATGCTGGATGTAGTCCTGTGGAACGGCTTGCCATGCCATTTCCACCTGGCGCCTCAGTTGGACCAGCGTTCGTGCTGGACGTGCAGACCGCGTGAGACGACGCTTCATCCAGTCCCAAACATGCTCAATGGGGGACAGATCCGGAGATCTTGCTGGCCAGGGTAGTTGACTTACACCTTCTAGAGCACGTTGGGTGGCACGGGATACATGCGGACGCGCATTGTCCTGTTGGAACAGCAAGTTCCCTTGCCGGTCTAGGAATGGTAGAACGATGGGTTCGATGACGGTTTGGATGTACCGTGCACTATTCAGTGTCCCCTCGACGATCACCAGTGGTGTACGGCCAGTGTAGGAGATCGCTCCGCACACCATGATGCCGGGTGTTGGCCCTGTGTGCCTCGGTCGTATGCAGTCCTGATTGTGGCGCTCACCTGCACGGCGCCAAACACGCATACGACCATCATTGACACCAAGGCAGAAGCGACTCTCATCGCTGAAGACGACACGTCTCCATTCGTCCCTCCATTCACGCCTGTCGCGACACCACTGGAGGCGGGCTGCACGATGTTGGGGCGTGAGCGGAAGACGGCCTAACGGTGTGCGGGACCGTAGCCCAGCTTCATGGAGACGGTTGCGAATGGTCCTCGCCGATACCCCAGGAGCAACAGTGTCCCTAATTTGCTGGGAAGTGGCGGTGCGGTCCCCTACGGCACTGCGTAGGATCCTACGGTCTTGGCGTGCATCCGTGCGTCGCTGCGGTCCGGTCCCAGGTCGACGGGCACGTGCACCTTCCGCCGACCACTGGCGACAACATCGATGTACTGTGGAGACCTCACGCCCCACGTGTTGAGCAATTCGGCGGTACGTCCACCCGGCCTCCCGCATGACCACTATACGCCCTCGCTCAAAGTCCGTCAACTGCACATACGGTTCACGTCCACGCTGTCGCGGCATGCTACCAGTGTTAAAGACGGCGATGGAGCTCCGTATGCCACGGCAAACTGGCTGACACTGACGGCGGCGGTGCACAAATGCTGCGCAGCTAGCGCCATTCGACGGCCAACACCGCGGTTCCTGGTGTGTCCGCTGTGCCGTGCGTGTGATCATTGCTTGTACAGCCCTCTCGCAGTGTCCGGAGCAAGTATGGTGGGTCTGACACACCGGTGTCAATGTGTTCTTTTTTTCCATTTCCAGGAGTGTAATACTGCTCCCACCAGCCTGCGTCCTCGATGACGGCGTTTACGGACACGGCCGTCGACCTAGTGTAGCAAAAATGTAATTCAGCAGAATAGCTTACACGTTTCCGTTGATCGACGGTCGAATCCCGTTGGTCCTGTGCCCCCTGCAATCGTACACTTCTGGCCATTAAAATTCCTACACCACGAAGATGACGTGCTACAGACGCGAAATTTAACCGATAGGAAGAAGATGATGTGATATGCAAATGATTAGCTTTTCAGAGCATTCACACAAGGTTGGCCACGGTGGCGACACCTACAACGTGCTGACATGAGGAAAGTTTCCAACCACACACAGTTGACCGGTGTTGCCTGGAGAAACGTTGTTGTGATGCCACGTGTAAGGAGTAGAAGTGCGTACCGTCACATTTCCGACTTTGATCGCGATTGCGGTTTATGGTATCGCGACACTGCTCCTCGCGTTGGTAGAGATCCAATGACTGTTAGCAGAATATGGAATCGGTGGGTTCAGGAGGGTAATACGGAACGCCGTGCTGGATCCCAACGGCCTCGTATCACTAGCAGTCGAGATGACAGGCATCTTATCCGCATGGCTGTAACGGATCGTGCAGCCACGTCTCGATCCCTGAGTCAACAGAGGGGGACGTTTGCAAGACAACAACCATCTTCACGAACAGTTCGACGACGTTTGCTGCAGCATGGACTATCAGCTCGGAGACCGTGGCTGCGGTTACCCTTGACGCTGCATCACAGACAGGAGCGCCTACGATGGTGTACTCAACGACGAACCTGGGTGCATGAATGGCAAAACGTCATTTTTGCGGATGAATGCAGGTTCTGTTTACAGCATCATGATGGTCGCATCCGTGTTTGGCGACATCGCGGTGAACGCACATTGGAAGCGTGTATTCGCCATCGCCATAGTGGCGTATCACCCGGCGTGATGGTATGGGGTGCCACTGGTTACACGTCTCGGTCACCTCTTGTTCGCACTGACGGCACTTTGAACAGTGGACGTTACATTTCAGGTGTCTTACGACCCGTGGATCTACCCTTCATTCGATCCCTGCGAAACCCTACATTTCAGCAGGATAACGCACGACCGCATGTTGCATGTCGTGTACGGGCCTTTGGATACAGAAAATGTTCGAATTCTCCCTGGCCAGCACGTTCTCCAGATGTCACACCAACTGAATACGTGTGGTCAATGGTGGCCGAGCAACTGGCTCGTCACAATACGCCAGTCATTACTCGTGATGAACTGTGGTATCGTGTTGAAGCCGTATGGGCAGCTGTACCTGTACACGCCATCCAAGCTCTGTTTGACTCAATGCCCAGGCGTATAAAGGCCGTTATTACGGCCAGAGGTGGTTCTTCTGGATACTGATTTCTCAGGATCTATGCACCTACACTGCGTGAAAATGTAATAATATGTCAGTTCTAGTATAATATATTTGTCCAAGTAGAGTATATCTTGCTTTACCTTCTTGTGTAACGGAAATTAAAGCTTTTCTTATGATCATAATGTCATCGTATAGATAATAGGTTCGTAGCAACCGGGATAGTGATAGTATGTTTTTATTTTAATATTAAATGGAATGAAATGCTTTTGGACGGCACCGGATAGCTTTTGAAAACATGATTACAGTGACAAACCGCTCGTTAATCATGTCGTTCGAATTTCTTCAAAGTATCCCAGACAAGTGATAAGTAGATCTACGATTTCCATTCAAATGCACGTTGCACATATTTTCCCACGTTTTGGTCATTTGGAGAGTAAATGCATACTTTCAAGCTTCGTCGGTATAAATGCATGAATTTACACCTTGTATGTACCGGTATGTATATATGTATGTATGTATGTATGTATGAATGGAACCGGGGACCTCGAAACGACGGAGAGTCTTCTCCCGCCGTAGCCCTCAGTGGCTCAAAACCCCACAAAAGGCCACAGCAGTCCACCCACCCCACCACCGCCCCACACCGAAACCAGGGCTATTGTGCGGTTCCGCCCCCAGTGAAACCCCCACGGGAACGTCTCATAGCAGACGAATATAACCCCAAATGAGATTTTCACTCTGCAGCGGAGTGTTCGCTGATATGAAACTTCCTGGCAGATTAAAACTGTGTGCCCGACCGAGACTCGAACTCGGGACCTTTGCCTTTCGCGGGCAAGTGCTCTACCATCTGAGCTACCGAAGCACGACTCACGCCCGGTACTCACAGCTTTACTTCTGCCAGTATCTCGTCTCCTACCTTCCAAACTTTCCAGAAGCTCTCCTGCGAACCTTGCAGAACTAGCACTCCTGAAAGAAAGGATATAGTGGAGACATGGCTTAGCCACAGCCTAGGGGTTGTTTCCAGAATGAGATTTTCACTCTGCAGCGGAGTGTGCGCTGATATGAAACTTCCTGGCAGATTAAAACTGTGTGCCCGACCGAGACTCGAACTCGGGACCTTTGCCTTTCGCGGGCAAGTGCTCTACCCGCACTTGCCCGCGAAAGGCAAAGGTCCCGAGTTCGAGTCTCGATCGGGCACACAGTTTTAATCTGCCAGGAAGTTTCATAACCCCATATGTTTGCGTGGTAGAATAATTATGATGTACGCGTATGTGGAAATGGTGTTTGCGCAGCAATCACTGACACAGTGTAACTGAGGCGGAATAAGGGGAACCAGCCCGCATTCGCCGAGGCAGATGGAAAACCGCCTAAAAACCATCCACAGACTGGCCGGCACACCGGAGCTCGACACTAACCCGCCGGGCTGATTCGTGCCGGGGACCGGCACGCCTTCCCGCTCGGGAAGCAGCGCGTTAGACCGCGCGGCTAGCTGGGCGTGCCATTTACACCTTTATAACGTGTATTGTATCATTTTTCTGGCTTCAATGCATATATTGCGATAACTTGCATTTCGTACTGAATTTCTTTCATATGAATTAAGCTAAAAGTGCAGAAGATGAGTAATTTCTCGAATATTGTTACAGTTTGTAAACTTCATACTGAGCTCTAGCGCCGTCATTGGACGCGATGAACGTCGGTAGGAATCGATAAATTTAAATAAAAAAGGATCCTTTAGCGACGCTGCCCCGTATATGATGAAGGCCAGGAAAACAATTAAAATATTTTATCCTAACCTAAAGCATGTTACACGTATGGCCCATGCGTGTAGCTGAAACAGTATGACAATGTGAATACGCAAATATCCTCCACAAACAAAGCAAATAGACGCACAAAACGCAAATATGTCACAATTTTGACAGCACTAAGTCAAACAGATGTTTTTCATACTGAAAGTATTTTTAAAGGACCTACCCGTGCTGCCGCATTTGGAGATGTACTGCCAGATTTAGCTTTGCCACCACAACCTATTTTAACCAGATGGAGTTACGTCGGTAAGAGGCCGTAGATTCCCACAACTTTATTGAAGTTAACATCTGTTTGCTTCATTCTGCTGGAAAAGCCTTTTTGTCGATTTTGGGTCGTAAACCTTTTCGAAGCGATTAATGCAGCTTGCATTAAAGACGTGCAAGGGGCAATCAGAAACAGAAACGAAGTGGTCGTATGGCTTTGTTGGCCAGGATGTCCCAGTCGAGTTAGGCTGCCTAGTGCAAGTCTTATTTTAGTCGGTGTCACATTGGACGACTTGCGCTCGATGAGGAGGATGAAATGATGACGAGGACAAAACAACACCCAGTCCCCGAGCGGACAAAACCTCCGACCCGGCCGGGAATCGAACCCAGGCCCAGTGCACGGGAGGCAAGCACGCTACCACCCAACTAAGCAGGCGGACTTCAGAAATACAGATTTTAAGCAAGATCTGATTTATATGAAATCCGATTTTGCGCATTTGCCTGCAGGAATAACGTAGTTGTTAGCCCTAGATAAGTGGAGGAATCTCTGACAGTGATTGAAAAAGTTGAAAATCTTTGCAACTGTCCTACACTGACAAGCCAAAGCATTTTGACCACTGCCCACCCCGACGTTGGATGCCGCCTGGTGACGTTGCAGGCACGTGACGCGGTAGCGAAAGCATGTAAGCGGAGCAGACAAGGACGGGGGATCACCCTAGCGAAGATACGTGGTGCAAATGGAGAAATCCAGTGAGATAAGCGACTCTGACAAAGGGCAGAGGCTGTGAACGAGTATCTCGAAAATGGCGAAGCTGGTCGAATGTTCACGTGCTGCTGTCGTGAGCATCTACGGAAAGATGTAGGAGGACAGTCAAACTACCGCTAGGCGCTAAATGGTTACACGTCCACGGCTTTTCTCTTCACAGAAACTACCGAAAGGGCACAATGCGGGTGCACGAACAAGAGTTTCAGAGCACACTGTCCATCGTACATTGGTGAACATGGAGCTCCACGGCAATTCACCCTGAATTGCTGAGCCGCCATTGACCAGACGCTTTCAATTGGATAGAGATCTGGAGAATGTGCTGGCCAGGACAGTAGTCGAATATTTTGTATATCCAAAAAGGCCCGTACAGGACCTGCAACATGCAGTCGCGCATTATCCTGCTGAAATGTAGTGTTTCGCAGGGATCGAATGAAGGGTAGAGCCACGGGTCGTAACACATCTGAAATGTAACGTCCACTGTTCAAAGTGCAGTCAATGCGAACAAGAGGTGACCGAGACGTGTAACCAATGGCACCCCATACCATCACGCCGGGTGATACGCCAGTATAGCGATGACGAATACACGCTTCCAGTGTGCGTTCACCACGATGTAGCCAAACACGGATGCAACCATCATGATGCTGTAAACATAACCTGGATTCATCCGAAAAAATGACGTTTTGCCATTCGTGAGTACACCATCGCAGGCTCTCCTATCTGTGATGCAGCGTCAAGGGTAACCGCAGCCACGGTCTCCGAGCTGATAGTCCGTGCTGCTGTAAACGTCGTCGAACTGTTCGTGCAGATGGTTGTTGTCTTGCAAACGTCCCCATCTGCTGACTCAGGGATCGAGACGTGGCTGCACGATCCGTTACTGCCATGCGGATGAGATGCCTATGATCTCGACTGCTAGTGATACGAGGCCGTTGGGATCCAGCACGGCGTTCCGTATTACCCTCCTGAACCCACCGATTCCATGTTCTGCCAACAGTCATTGGATCTCGACCGACGCGAGCAGCAATGTCGCGATACGATAAACCGCAATCGCGATAGGCTACAATCCGACCTTTATCAAAGTCGGAAACGTGATGGTATGCATTTCTCCTCCTTACACGAGGCATCACAACAACGTTTCACCAGGCAACGCCGGTCAACTACTGTTTGTGTATGAGAAATCGATTGGAAACTTTCCTCATGTCAGCACGTTGTAAGTGTCGCCTCCGGCGCCAACTTTGTGTGAATGCTCTGGAAAGCTAATCATTTGCATATCACAGCTTCTTCTTCCCGTCGGTTAAATTTCGCGTCTGTAGCACGTCGTCTTCGTGGTGTAGCAATTTTAGTGGCCAGTAGTGTAAGTAACTGCAGAGGAACGTCACTAATATCCGTTGAATACAAAATCATATCCCAGTATCTTCTAGAGAGAGTACAAAAACAACTTCAATCAATAATAATTGGAGGATATCAGGCAGCATTGAGATCAGATCGTCGTGTCCAGAGGAAATTTTTTGCCTAAGCTAACCCTATGATGTCAAAGTATTTGAAGGGAAATTTTGCTCTGCACATTTGTTGATTTGAAAAAAAAATCGTATAACCCAGTTGACTGCGAATTACCCTGCCTAGTATTAAAAGAACAAGGTCTAGACCTGCAAACACAAACAGTTATAAAACAGGCATTGTCAGACACAAAGACCGAGGTTAAATTTATGGGGAAAATCTCAGATTCTTACGAAATCAAGGCGGGCCTAAGAAAAGGAGGTGGGCTTACTCCAATATCTTGCAATTGTAACCATGAGAGAGTTATAAGAGGATGGCGCAAACAGAAATCAGTCCTCAAACTGACCATCCAATCACATTAGGAAAAGGAGAGCTATCCTTAGATTGCCTAGCATTTGCAGACGATTTAGCAGTCCTAACTCGCGACGGTTCGTCAACCCAAAGTCAGACTGAATTATTGAAAAAAACTGCACAAAAAGTAGACACCAAAGATGCACCAAACTTTATCGAGACGAAATATGCTATAATTAAATGAGTTCCAAAGTTTAAATACCTGGGTGAAACAATTAAGGAAAACTGAATCGAAAAGAAAACAAACGAAATTAAATGCCGAAAGATGGCGCATACCGACATACCCAAAATATCTACATCAAGCGCACAATACTAGGACATTACAACAATGTAATTAAACCAGAATGCTTCTATGGATCAGAGGCACTAATTATGAACAGGAAAACAGACATTGAAAACTCTGAGACAAAGTACGCAAAATGGTAAGGTAAATTCTAGGACCAAAATTTGTAGACGAATAATATCTACTCTGAAGCAAACAAGAGATCAAACAATTCACAAATATCCATAGTGACGTTGGAAAACATGTGTTAATATTCCGTGGACACATTCAAAGAATGAATCCAGATAGATTTTCAAAACAAATAGTTGGATTCTTTGACAAAAGGGGTAAATCCAGAACGGACACGATGAAGTGGTTTGGCGAGATTAAAATTTATCTGAAATTGGAAGCAGTTACAGAAGAAGATGTCCAGGTCTAAAATTGACAAACAAAAAAAGAAGACTGGCACAACATAGTCTCAAAAAGAGAGAAGGGAAGCCCACCGCAAGAGAATGAAAGAAATATGGGCACAATGAAAGGCAGTTGCCCAGCTCTAAGTAATAGTAACAAAATTACAATTCCTCTGCCTAGTGTCATTTGCTACAACCTTTTCTCGATATCCGAGCCTTTCAACAAATGGAAGTGGTACAAGCTGTAAAAGGGAATGCAAGTAAAACTGGAAAAAAATTATATTTCTTGCCGTTAGATAGTTCCTTAGCTCATTAAAAATATTGTCTCCAATTTTCAGACTTAAATTTGTGCTACAAATAATGTAAAAGCCATCTTGTTTGAAACAATGCGCACCGCCATGGCCCTTTCCTACATGACTCTGTCCGTGTTTGCAATATTCTATTATTTCCTGCCATCAGGGAAGACGTCTGTTGTGTATATGAGGCTGTGAGCCCATTTTCGGTGGTATTAATTACAATTTATTAAAGAAAAGTACACATTGTGGAACACTCAACCGGCAGACAGGTTCTGATAATCTGGTAACCTCATTCAGAAGATATGCCCAAAGACAACGTTTTGTCCATCTGCTATTTCTAAAATTGCCTCATGCTTGTCTAATGTTTAGTGATGGTCACTGCAAAAGTCACGCCCCATATGAGAATAGGATTTGATTTTACCCATCTACAATATGATACTTGTCTGATGTTCAATAGTGGAAACACTGGAAAAGTCTCGACCAATATGAGACTAGGATATTATTCAGTTTTTTTCACTGTAGACCTGAGGAAGAAGACTGATGATGTACGGATCTACATCTACATCTACATCTATACTCCGCGAGCCACCTTACGGTGTGTGGCGGAGGGTACTTACTGTACCACTATCTGATCCCCCCTTCCCTGTTCCATTCACGAATTGTGCGTGGGAAGAACGACTGCTTGTAAGTCTCCGTATTTGCTCTAATTTCTCGGATCTTTTCGTTGTGATCATTACGCGAGATATATGTGGGCGGTAGTAATATTTTGCCCATCTCTTCCCGGAATGTGCTCTCTCGTAATTTCGATAATAAACCTCTCCGTATTGCGTAACGCCTTTCTTGAAGTGTCCGCCACTGGAGCTTGTTCAGCATCTCCGTAACGCTCTCGCGCTGACTAAATGTCCCCATGACGAATCGCGCTGCTTTTCGCTGGATCATGTCTATCTCTTCTATTAATCCAACCTGGTAAGGGTCCCATACTGATGAGCAATGCTCAAGAATCGGACGAACAAGCGTTTTGTAAGCTACTTCTTTCGTCGATGAGTCACATTTTCTTAGAATTCTTCCTATGAATCTCAACCTGGCGCCTGCTTTTCCCACTATTTGTTTTATGTGATCATTCCACTTCAGATCGCTCCGGATAGTAACTCCTAAGTATTTTACGGTCGTTACCGCTTCCAATGATTTACCACCTATGGCATAATCGTACTGGAATGGATTTCTGCCCCTATGTATGCGCATTATATTACATTTATCTACGTTTAGGGAAAGCTGCCAGCTGTCGCACCATGCATTAATCCTCTGCAGGTCTTCCTGGAGTACGTACGAGTCTTCTGATGTTGCTACTTTCTTGTAGACAACCGTGTCATCTGCAAATAGCCTCACGGAGCTACCGATGTTGTCAACTAAGTCATTTATGTATATTGTAAACAATAAAGGTCCTATCACGCTTCCTTGCGGTACTCCCGAAATTACCTCTACATCTGCAGATTTTGAACCGTTAAGAATGACATGTTGTGTTCTTTCTTCTAGGAAATCCTGAATCCAATCACAAACGTATAGGTAGTTCTGAAATTTCAGTGAAGGATATTGCACGACAAAATGATCAGACTCGAGAAAAGAGCTACAGGAAAACCAAAACCACGAAGTACAACAAATGGTGATGCCCAAGTAGGTGTTTCAGCTGCTGTGGAGGCTAATCTGCAGATCAGTAGCAGACAAATTCCGCGAGAATCGGGAATCCCAAAAACGTCGGTGTTGAAAATGCTACATCAACCCGTACCATATTTCTATGCACCAGGAATTGCATGGCGACGACTTTGAACGTCTTGTACAGTTCTGCCACTGGGCACAAGAGAAATTACGCGACGATGACAGATTTTTTGCACGCGTTCTATTTAGCGACGAAGCGTCATTCACCAACAGCGGTAACGTAAATAGACATAATATGCACTATTGGGCAACGGAAAATCCACGATGGCTGCGACAAGTGGAACATCAACGACCTTGGCGGGTTAATGAATGGTGCGGCATTATGGGAGGAAGGATAATTAGCCCCCATTTTATCGATGGCAATCTAAATGGTGCAATGTATGCTGATTTCCTACGTAATGTTCTACCGATGTTACTAGAAGATGTTTCACTGCGTAACAGAATGGCGATGTACTTCCAACATGAGGGATGTCCGGCACATAGCTCGCGTGTGGTTGAAGCGGTATTGAATAGCATGTTTCATGACAGGTGGATTGGTCGTCGAAGCACCATACCATGGCCCGCACGTTCACCGGATCTGACGTCCCCAGATTTCTTTCTGTGGGGAAAGTTGAAGATTATTTGCTATCGTGATCCACCGACAACGCCTGACAACATGCGTCAGCGCATTGTCAATGCATGACCGAACATTACGGAAGGCGAACTACACGTATTGCCAAACGCATTGAGGTTGACGGACATCATTTTGAGGATTTATTGCATTAATGTGGTATTTACAGATAATCACGCTGTAACAGCATGCGTTCTCAAAAATGATAAGTTCACAAAGGTACATGTATCACATTGGAACAACCGAAATAAAATGTTCAAGTGTACCTACGTTCTGTATTTTAATTTAAAAAACCTACCTGTTACCAACTGTTCATCTAAAATTGTGAGCCATATGTTTGTGACTATTACAGCGCCATACATCACAAAAACCCGGAAAAAGTGGTCCAACTAAAACATTCATAGTTGTTTACGTACTACACGAATATGTAATAAAAATGGGGGTTCCTATTTAAAAAAAAACGCTGTTGATATCCGTTTGACCTACGGCAGCGTCATCTAGCGGGCCAACCATAGCACCATCTGGTTTCCCCCTTCAAGCTAGACAAGTTTCGTTCTTTGTAGTTTTTTCGTTTGACGCATGTTTCGTGAGATATTTGGCCCGGTTCAAATGGCTCTGAGCACTATGCGACTTAACTTCTGAGGTCATCATTCGGCTAGAACTTAGAACTAATTAAACCTAAGTAACCTAAGGACATCATACACATCCATGCCCGAGGCAGGAATCGAACCTGTGACCGTAGCGGTCGCTCGGATCCAGACTGTAGCGCCTAGAACCGCACGGCCACTCCGGCCGGCCACGATCAATTGACCATCCTGTGTATAGAGTGAATAGAATAGGAGTGGTCCTATAATTAAACCCTGTGGAACGCCATCAGAAGTAGGAGTGGAGCCTCTTAAGAACGGTTTTCTGCGCTGGTGTTACGAGTAGGACTGTTAGGTAAGACGTCGGGCAGGTTTGCATCAGGCGGGCTCACAGCTGGTGACCCCGTTCCCAGTACTTTCCAGTCAGGGTCGCGCGAGGAAGCGGCTGCGGAATTCTGCGCGACGGCGAGACAGGGCGCGGGCGATGCAGTTTTATTTTGTCTGGCTCTGGCCGTCTGGCTGCAGTAGCCGGCGACGCCGGTTGGTGGAAGCGGCCGCGGCTTCAGGGCCAGACGGCTGTGTGTGTGTGTGTGTGTGTGTGTGTGTGTGTGGAGGCGACAGTGGAGGGGAGGGAGGGGGGGGGGTGTCGCAGTGCATTCGTCTGGCTGGTCTGCGCGCGCCGACTGCATACAGTTCGCCCGCTGCACGTGGTGCATTCCCTGCCACCTTCTCGCACTGCATGCCTTCCTGCCACGGGCGTTTAACGTGAGACCAACATATTCGTGAGGATACGGAAAACTTATCACAACTTACTTGGTAATCGGGTCAATATGGATAACTGGGTGCTGGATACTTTTCAACTGGTACCTCTACTCGTATCGGCATTTTATAGCAGTTCTGCTTACCAAGAATTTAGGGAAGTACTTGACCGATTTGCTGTAGATTTTTACACGATACTGTAATAAACGATCGGACAGGTGTAGACTAGATTTATAAAAGATTTATATAGTATTCAAATATATACAGGGTGTTACAAAAAGGTACGGCCAAACTTTCAGGAAACATTCCTCACACACAAATAAAGAAAAGATGTTATGAGGACATGTGTCCGGAAACGCTTACTTTCCATGTTAGAGCTCATTTTAGTTTCGTTAGTATGTACTGTACTTCCTCGATTCACCGCCATGATTTCATACGGGATACTCTACCTGTGCTGCTAGAACATGTGCCTTTACAAGTACGACACAACATGTGGTTCATGCACGATGGAGCTCCTGCACATTTCAGTCGAAGTGTTCGTACGCTTCTCAACAACAGATTCGGTGACCGGTGGATTGGTAGAGGCGGACCAATTCCATGGCCTCCACGCTATCCTGACCTCAACCCTCTTGACTTTCATTTATTGGGGCATTTGAAAGCTCTGGTCTACGCATCCCCGGTACCAAATGTAGAGACTCTTCGTGCTCGTATTGTGGACGGCTGTGATACAATACGCCATTCTCCAGGGCTGCATGAGCGCACCAGGGATTCCATGCGACGGAGGGTGGATGCATGTATCCTCGCCACTAACGGAGGACATTTTGAACATTTCCTGTAACAAAGTGTTTGAAGTCACGCTGGTACGTTCTGTTGCTGTGTGTTTCCATTCCATGATTAATGTGATTTGAAGAGAAGTAATAAAATGAACTCTAACGTGGAAAGTAAGCGTTTCCGGACACATGTCCACATAACATATTTTCTTTCTTTGTGTGTGAGGAATGTTTCCTGAAAGTTTGGCCGTACCTTTTTGTAACACCCTGTATACACTATGTAAAAGGGAAGAAGTTGTTTGCAAAGTTCTTGAACGATATACCTCAAATTTTTACCCAATACTGTAATAAAAGTTCGAAAAAATCGGTCAAGTAGTTGTTAGCAAAAATCTTGAAAAGTTCTTGAACGATATACTTCAAATTCTTACCCAATACTGTAATAAAAGTTCGAACAAATCGGTCAGGTATGTTGTTGTGATCTTCAGTCCTGAGACTGGTTTGATGCAGCTCTCCATACTACTCTATCCTGTGCAAGCTGCTTCATCTCCCAGTATCTACTGCAGCCTACATCCTTCTGAATCTGCTTAGTGTATTCATCTCTTGGTCTCCCTCTACGATTCTTACCCTCCACGCTGCCCTCCAGTGCTAAATTGGTGATCCCTTGATGCCTCAGAACATGTCCTACCAACCGATCCCTTCTTCTAGTCAAGTGGTGCCACAAACTCCTCTTCTCCCCAATTCTATTTACTACCTCCTCATTAGTTATGTGATCTACCCATCTAATCTTCAGCGTTCTTCTGCAGCACCACATTTCGAAAGCTTCTATTCTCTTCTTGTCTAAACTATTTATCGTCCACGTTTCACTAACGTTTCCTAACACTTATATCAATACTCGATCTTAACAAATTTCTCTTCTTCAGAAACACTTTCCTTGCCATTGCCAGTCTACATTATATATATATATATATAGTTCGTTCCCCTTTTACATATTTTATATATATTTCCATACTACATAAATTTTTAAAAAATTTAGTCTACAGCTGTCCGAGCAGTTATTACAGTATATATATATATATATATATATATATATATATATATATATATATATTCGTTCGAACTTTTATTACAGTATTGTGTAAAAATTTTAAGTATGTGGTACAAGAACTTTTCAAGATTTTTTTCTAACAACTTTTTCCCTTTTACATAGTGTATTTATATTTGCATATTACATAAATTTTTAAAAAATCTAATCTACACCTGTCCGGGCGTTTATTACAGTATCGTGTAAATATCTGCAGCAAATCGGGCAAGTACTTCCCTAGATTCTCGGTAAACATAACTGCTATAAAATGCCCATACGACCGAAGGTACCAGTTAAAAAGTACATTCGTTCGATTTATACAGTAGTACAGATGTATCTACATACTTACATACCATATATATTAAAAATATTAAAAATACGTTGCCTGTTGTCTGTCCCAATGTTTCTCTAATGAACATTCCGACAGTCGTACGCTATACTATTTTTTAGAATATATATAGTATGTAAATATATTTGTTACATACGCATTGGGAAACGTTGTTACCAAAAATCTCGAGAAGTATTTGTCTGATTTACTTTAAATTTTTGCACGAGAAATGAACATTCGGACAGACAGACACTATATATTTTCATGTAACTGTGTTGATGATGTTTGGTTTGTGGTTTGTGGGGCGCTCAACTGCGTGGTTATCAGCGCCCGTACAATTACCCAATCTTTGCTCAGTCCAACTTCGCCACTTTCCTGGATGATGATGAAATGATGAGGACAACACAAACACCCAGTCATCTCGAGGCAGGGAAAATCCCTGACCCCGCCGGGAATCGAACCCGGGACCCCGTGCTCACGAAGCGAGAACGCTACCGCGAGACCACGAGCGGCGGACAATGTATAACTGTGTATCTAATATATAGATGATAAACGTCCTTACCAAAATCTCGGAAAATAATTGACCGATTTACTTCAGATTTGTACAGGATACTCTAATCAGCATTCAAGCAGACGTAGATTATATATATTTTTGAACAACAATACACAGGTTTTTTAGTTACAACAGATTGCGAGGAAGTAAATGCTGTGCTGTGCTCTGCTGAAGCAATGTGTTGTTTGTTTTTCTATTTAGGAAACAGTTTTAACTACGATCATAGGACATTTAAATCAGTAGAGAACTTCTTTCTCCCATAAATATTCTTTTTCTTTCTTATTATTAGAATACTACTACGATATTTGAATTTCCTATAAGAACAAGGCTGAAGGTCAAAGAAAATGGGAGAAGTAGGTAAAGAGAGGTTGGGGAACGGGGAGGAAATGGACATAGAGAAGATGTAAGGAGAAGCTGGATAGAGAGAAGGCGGAGAAGGAGATGAGAGAGAGAGAGAGAGATGGTGAGGAAGAGACGGACAGTGATAGTGGAGAAAGAGAGAGAGAGAGAGAGAGAGAGAGAGAGAGACAGAGACAGAGAGAGAGAGAGAGAGAGAGAGAGAGAGACGACAGGGTTGGGTGTGAAGGTGATGGACAGAGAGTCGGGGGAGGATGAGGAAATGTACAAGGAACGACGGGAGATTAGGACGTATGTCAAACTCCGTTATACGTTTAGCAATTCCGAAGCACAGCTGCGTTCACGAGTACTTTATGAAAGAAACATGGGCTGTTGCAAGGTGTAATGAAAACGTTCTTTATTTAAATCGTGCTATTAGCTAATGCCAATCATGTCATTTTCAAGCACGTGCGAGATGTCGCGTTTTGCATAGTGCAAGAAAATCTGAGAATGACTTTTGGTCGAATTAACTATTCGCACGTTTTGTATAAGGCCAACGGCCTTGCCTCAGTGGTAACTCCGGTTTCCGTCGGAAAAAAAAGGTTCAGGTGGCTGTAAGCACTTAACATCTGAGGTTAAGTCCCCTAGACTTAGAACTACTTAACCCTAACTAACCAAAGAACATCACACACATCCATGACCGAGGCAGGATTCGAACTGCGACCGTAGCAGCAGCGCGGTACCGGACTGAAGCGCCTAGAACCGCTCGGCCCCGTCAGATCAGCCAAGTTAGGCGCTGCTGGGCTGGGCTAGCACTTGGATGGGTGACCATCCTGTCTGCCTAGCGCTGTTGGCAAGCGGGGTGCACTCAGCCATTGTGAGGCAAACTGAGGAGCTACTTGATTGAGAAGTAGCGGCTCCGGTCTCGTAAAGTGACATACGGCCAGGAGAGCGGTGCGCTGACCACATGCCCCTGCATATCCGTCTCCAGTGACGCCTGGGGTCTGAGGGTGACACGGCGATCGGTCGGTACCAATGGACCTTCATGGCCTATTCGGGCGGAGTTTAGTTTTTACGTTTTGTATAAAGATCGTTCGCATTACAGCGCACAACGGACCATGCTGCCTTTTATAAACTTTGAATCAGGTTTCGTACTGAGTAATCCTCGTAATGATTTGCTACATTTTTGTAATTTACTCAATATTTTGGCCGTCTAAGTTGCAACACTTTCAGCAACCGGTGCGAGCAAAAGTAGGCCACAATGTGCATGTGCGAGCACTAGGGTGTACGGAAACATTTGCGACTCTTGGCGAACCTTGGCCGAGTTTCGTCAACAGTTCGTCCAGTTGGAATATACTTGTTTCCACGATTCGACTTACTCGTTTGTTTTTGTATTGTTGTTTAAAACAGATCAGACACAAGGATTTCTGGTTTTACAGATTTCGTCGGAGCAGAGGCAACTTTATACAGGGTGAGTCGCCTAAAACTTGCACCACGGATGTTGCGGAAATATGAAGGGCTATTGATGTGCGGGATTTCACAGAATGGACTGGTAGTCACGGGTTCGTATTCTTAGCCAATCAGCCGGCCGTGGTGGCCGAGCGGTTCTAGGCGCTCAGTCGGGAACCGCGCGACTGCTACGGTCGCAGGTTCGAATCCTGCCTCGGGCCTGGATGTGTCTGATGTCCTTAGGTTAGTTAGGTTTAAGTAGTTCTAAGTTCTAGGGGACTGATGACCATAGATGTTAAGTCCCATAGTGCTCAGAGCCATCTGAACCATCTTAGCCAATCAATAGATGTAATTGTGGAAGAATGTGGAACAATGTCTATTGACATTAACAAAGTAAAAGTAGGGTAAATTAGAATGTTAGCGGTGTTTGTTGCAGTATTTTAGTGCGCGTCATTTACGAGATACCGAATTTTGAAAAGTTTAGACACTGACACTTCTTCGTGCCATGCAACCTTAGTTGTTAGGTACGATGTTGTATTGTTTGCTTACAGTATACGTGTGTGTTCCTTGCGTGGAGTGCGACTTGTTAGACAGTGTGTAACAGTCCAAAAAGTAGGTCGTAAGTTCAAATTGTTCAAATGGCTCTAAACACTATGGGACTTAACATCTGAGGTCATCAGTCCCCTGGACGTAGAGCTACTTAAACCTAACTAGCCTAAGGACATCACACACATCCATGCCAGAGGCAGGATTCGAACCTGGGACAGCAGCCGCAGTGCAGTTCTGGACTGAAGCGCCTAGAACCGCTCGGCCACAGCGGCCGGCAGGTCATAAGTGGACAAGGACGCAGCTCGTTCTTGTACGGTGTAATGCCTGTTGATCGGGATTCATCCACAGTTCATTGAATATGTGAACTGTGGATGAAGCCCGACCAACAGGCATTGCATGAATTGATCAAAAATGATAGCGCATTGAGAATGGCTAATTTCTAGCCGAAATCTAGATCTGCCAATAAAATTTCGAAAGGACGACTGATTGGTGAAATTTATTATTTACAAGTCTCCAAGTATGTTTTGATGGGATTTTCGACATGGGGTCGGGCACTGTCATTTTTTCATGTCTATCGCTGTACTGTGGCCGTTTGTCTTACAGTGATCGGCGCAAACACATCAATTGCTTTCGATGACGATCTCCTGGAATTGTTCCCGCCGGTTGCAGTAGCTTCTAAAGCTCTCTCTCTTTCAAAAATTGGTTCAAATGGCTCTGAGCACTATGGGACTCAACTGCTGTGGTCATAAGTCCCCTAGAACTACTTAAACCTAACTAACCTAAGGACAGCACACAACACCCAGCCATCACGAGGCAGAGAAAATCCCTGACCCTGCCGGGAATCGAACCCGGGAACCCGGGCGTGGGAAGCGAGAACGCTACCGCACGACCACGAGATGCGGGCTCTCTCTCTTTCACAACCATGCCGGTCTTGAACGTCAAAATGGAAGCATGGAAACCATTTCCTACGAAATTCTGTCACTAACAGGCGTCTCACCATAGGGCTTACCCAGTTTTTTATGAGCCTCGGCCGCAGATTTCTTCATATCAAAGCAGCAAATTAAATCCTCCTGCACATGACGAGAACTGGGCACATAATTTGACGTATTCAGTCGAGAATAACTTTACGATGCAATCAAAAATAGACTGATATTTTGATGGCGTTATGTTTTGAAATGCCTAAGCTTACTGTACGACACTTACGACGAACGACTTGCACCACTACTTTCCACTACTGCCCTCTACTGCAAAACGGTGGAAGCAAAGTTGTAGACCTTATAGAATGTGTTGATCGGCTAACAATACGAACCCCTAACTACAAATCCTGTGAAAACCGCACATCAATAGCACTTTCCATTTCCGAAATATTTGCGGTGCAAGTTTTAGGTGATTCACCCTTCATAAGGGGCAGTCAAATGAAAAGGGAACAAGTGGTAAAAAGTAAGTACACTCGTCATTGTATCAAAACGAATCACCATAACTGTCAATACATTTATCCCTCTGCGAGACAAGACAGTGAATGCCTTCATGGAAAATTGTTTGCAGTTGTCTACAGAGCCATGACTGTTCCATTAGTGCTTCGCCTGAAGCAAATCGAAGCCCGCCAACATCTTTATTTAGGAACCCAAAAATATGGAAATCGGGAGAGAGAGAGAGAGAGAGGGACTGTATAGAGCAGGCTGTTCCAGCTGGTCGGCTCCGGTGTGAGCCGCGGAGCGCTCCCTGCTCCAGGGAGCCGCGTCGCTCGCTGTGGCCACTCGAGTGGGCCGCCACGCCGGCGCGTGGCTCGGCTGCCTGAGGCAGGCGGCAAGGCAAGCGTTTTGATGTGCCAGCTGCGTCTTACAAGATCGACAACCTCATACTCTTAGCTGCTAAGACGTGGTGACGTGCTACACCAGGAAATACGATGTTCGGGAAATAAATAAGAAACAACTGTTTTATAAGAAATTGCATACTAAATTTATTGGGCCTCTGTAGCTTGATACTTTCTTTTCATTACAAGATCGGAAATATCAGGCGTCAAAGTGTTCGCAGCGTTAATGCGGAGGATGAGCTTCATTGTTACGTCCTGAAGAAACGATCGTTCCTTACTATTTACTCTTTTCATTGCTGAGTAAAGCTGCTCACAACAATACGTGCCAACATGCACATGATCTGAGTGGCATTGTTGTGAAGCTTGGGAAATGTTTTTTGCTGTAATGAACGATACCATCGTGACAGATCCGACGTGTTGTAGTACCTCTCTTTCAACAAAGTTGAACTTTGCAAATCAATAATCTCTAATTGAAGTGACAATGACAAGCATCGGGGGAAACTGAAAAACGAGTGCTGAACACCTTAAGATCCATTTCCAAACTAGTGAGGTCTCGGAATCGTGTTTCAAACGACGTGATGAGCTGCTTTAACTTTGCTTGGTAATCGCCGAAAGTAGTACCTTCAGGTATTTTTAAAGAAGCAAGACGATTGAAGAACGTTAAATGTTCATTACTCATCTGCCTCTCAAATATACGTAACTTTTCCATGAACGCTTTGATCTCGTCGTGCATGTCAACGATTAGCTGCCCTTTGCCTTGCAATAACAGATTTAATTTATTCAGATGCATAGTTATGTCAGATAGGAACGCCAGGTCAGATATCCATTTTATATCTTTCAGACAACGCATTTCTTCCCCTTTCATTTCGAGAAAATGGGATATTTCCTCACGAATGGCAAAGAAACATCAAGAACTTTTCCCCGACTTCGCCAACGAACTGCACTGTGGTAAGGTATATCCCCATACTCCGCTTCCATATCTTTCAGGAATCATTTGAATTGGTGATGATTCATACCGTGACGCCGCACAAAATTCACACACTTCACGACATCTTTCGTTACGCCACCTAGCTCTACTGTTGCAGCACACAGTGCCTCTTGGTGAATAAAACAATGAAGAGTCAAAATGTCTTTCCCGAATTCATCCCTGAGTTTATTTTTCAAACGAGAAGCAAATCCTTGGTGACGCCCAATCATTTGTGGTGCACCGTATGTCGCTACAGAATGGAGCTTATCCCACGGCAAATTCATATTGTCCACTGATTCACAAACAGCTTCAAAAATGTCACGTCCTGTTGCGGTGTCATCGAGTGGTACCACATCCAAGAGTTCTTCAGTTACTTTCAGCTCCATGTCGACACCACGTACAAAGACTGCAAGCTGAGCACAGTCCGATATGTCGGTGCTTTCGTCAAGCGCTAGCGAAAATTCAACAAAGCTCTCCGCCTTTTTCCTGATCTGTGTTTCATAATCCGCTGCCATGTCCAGGATTCGACGAGACATTGTCTGCTTCGACAGGCAAACCCCATCGATTGCCTGCACCTCCCTTGGAAACAAACATTCTGCAACTGCTACCATGCACGATTTTACGAGTTGTCCCACCGAAAACGGCTTGCCACTCGTCGCAATGATGTGAGCGACCCTGCAGCTTGCTCGAACTGCAGATTCAGTAGTGTTTTCTCCGCTCTCAGTCACCTGAAAATTATACACGCATTACAGAACACGAACTATGTTGCATATTTTGATACTTTCCGTATTACGAAACCGTTTTTAAACTTACGTCTCCTGGTATGTCGTTATTAAGCCTGGCTACAAGTTCTCTGAGTGAAACGCCTTCTACCTGATCGTAGTGCGCTGCGTGAAGACGCGTATAATGTCGTTGTATATTGTACCTCTTCACAGAATTAAATACTTTATGACATACAAGACACTGCCGACGACCATCCCTCTCAATGAATAGAAAGGTATCCTCCAATAGAAGTACAGGGCTCCCGCAGCTAGTCATAGCTGTCATTGAACACGGATTATTGCGTCAGTTACGGCTGTATGCGGCCAGGGGGCAGTGAGTTCGCTTTCCCCCTCCACGTGGGCTCCGAGCTGCCGCAGTGAGCGCTCCGGAGCGCTCCGGCTCCCTGGAGCTCGGTTGGAACAGCCTGGTATAGAGGATGTGGTTCAAATGGCTCTGAGCACTATGGGACTTAACATCTGTGGTCATCAGTCCCCCAGAACTTAGAACTATTTAAACCTAACTAATCTAAGGACATCACACACATCCATGCCCGAGGCAGCTTTAGCGGTCGCGCGGTTCCAGACTGAAGCGCCTAGAACCGCTCGGCCACACCGGCCGGCAGAGGATGTGGGTGGGCCCACATGTTGCCAAGGTTTTTTCCAGTACTCTGCAGACGTGTCGCTGGAAAGTCGTTACACGTCCTCTATACAGTCCCGATTTCTCCCACGCTATTTACATGTTTTTGGAGCCCTGAAGAAAGACATCAGTGGCTGTCGATTTGCGTCGGACGAAGAGGCGCATTCTGAAAACCAGAATGTACACAATGTGGTACTTACTGTTGACATGAGAAGTGTGACGGTCGTTCTTAATATCACTGAACCTCACAGTAAAGTGACATCACTGCTGGAAGTTAACATGTACAAATGTCAAAAATTGGACTCAGCTCTGTCATGTAGCGGAAAAACGGTGGAACTCCAGAAGAATTCTGGTCTGCAAGAGGATGTCATCAAAAATCTTAGGGCACGAGCTCCTAGACCTCCAACACTGTACGGATTACCTGGAGTCCACAAGGAAAGTACCCATGGAGGCCAGTTGTTAGCGCCACTGGATCTCCTACTTACAGGCTGGCCAAATACTTAACTAAATTGATGATTCCGACAGTCGGCCGCTGTCAGCATCACATGAAAACCTCTCAGATATGCATTGAGGATATTAAACAGATTAGAATTGGGCCAAACGAGTTTTAGTCAGCCTGGATGTGGTCTCACTATCTACAAAAGTTCCTAGGTAGAACTCACCGAATCTGTTGGCAGAGCATTTTCCTCGTGAAACCATAAAGTTGTATCAGACACGTTTGACAACCAAATACTTCTTGTACAGCGGTAAATTTTATGAAATGACGGATAGAATGGGTATGGGCTCTGCACTGCCTCCAGCTATGCCCAACTTCCTTATGAAATATTTTGAGGAACGTGCGTTAAATTCAGCTCCCCTTCGTCCATCTTCATGTTATCGTTATGCTGACGACACGTTTATGGTCTAGCCACACGGCGTAGAAACTCTTGAGCACTTCCAGGAACATGTGAACAACATGCACTAAAACATCCAGTCCACCGTCGAGACAGAGAAAGAGGTAACGCTGCCGTTTTTAGATGTTCTGGTAAAACGAAAGTCGGATGGAGTTCTTGGCCAATCACTGTACCACAAGCTAACGCATACTGATTTATATACGAGCGACTATCCAGTCCAGAAGAGAGCGGTTTTAAATACACTGGTACACAGAGCAAAAACCGATTCTGACGAAGACCACTTGGATTTCGAAATCAGTCATCTGAAGTATGTGTTCTGGAAGAACGGCTATGCATCACATAATATCAATTCAGCATTCACCAAGAGTCCACCCCCGGTAGCTGAGTGATCAGTGCGACAGAATGTCAATCCTAAGGGCCCGGGTTCGATTCCCGGCTGGTTCGGAGATTTCTGCGCTCAGGGACTGGGTGTTGTGTTGTCCTAATCTTCATCATTTCATCGCCATCGACGTGCAAGTCGCCGAAGTGGCGCGAACTTGGAAGACTGCACGACAGGAGGCCCTAGACACATGACATTTATTTATTCACCAAGAGAAGGAAACGTGAAAATGTTGAACATTCACGTGATGAGCCACCGACTGCATTCCTTCCCTTCTGCGGAGCTACAGCCAGCAAAATAGGTAAAGTCATAGGAAGAGAGGTATCAGATCTGTTTTCCGATCTCCTAACTTAGGTAAAGAAGATGCTACGCCCTGTTAAGGACAATCTCAGCCTGAGGATTCCTGTAATTTACAACATTCCACGTGAATGCGGAAGCAGTTACACCACTCAGTCCATCCGGACCGTTTTCGGCCACTGTGCAGAAAATCAACGGCATATTAAAAATCGTGAGCTGGGAAAATCCGCAGTTCCTGAGCACAGATTCACAAACAAAGTACTGTTTGGCGAAACAACAGTTTTGTCTCAGGCTCCCACACACTGAGACTCTATAATTAAGGAGGCTACTGAAATAAGAATGCGCAAGAAAATTTTCAACCGCGATGGCGGATATAATCACAGCGGTGCATGGAAGAGAGCTCTCGATGCAGAGAAGAGCCAGAGACATTCGTCGCAATGTTTACGCTGCGGCGGGGGCGGTGACGCCACCAGTGCCGGCGTTGACACCGTCTGCGACAGCACGACGTAACTTCCCACTAATCAGAAGCTGTCTTTGGGCTACAAAGGGCCACCACACAGTGATTTTGACTTTCAATTGCGCTTGACGATGACGATGGTGGAAATAGTCTAAAGCTCGAGGTTTTATCCTGAATTGACGCGGCTAAAAGACTCATACATATATCATGGTGGCCACCTGAAGACTCGAGCCTCCATTCTCCCGAATAAAAGTCGATTCGGGTACAACAATGATACCTCATTTGCTTTGTCACTAGTGTACAATACTCTTTTCAAAGATGCTATTTAATAATCAGAAAAGCTAAACTGCTCATTTATTTCTCACTCCATTATTGCACACACTATCCACACGTTGTTTCACAATATAACATTGCACACACTATCAACTGACATCAGCAACGTAGTGGCGATGTCTCTTTACTATATTGTGTACCTCTACTGTTTAGTATCTTCAGAAATTGAGTCAGCAACCTTATATAACGAATGAGATGTTGAACTCAGGAAGACGAGAAGTTTTTACTGCAATGACGTGCACAACAAAAGGGCGATAGTACCTTCTGCACGTTCCTGATCAATTTTAATGACATAGGAGACAATCTTAGTAGCCGTCTTAGATTGTTTGCAGATGATGCTGTCATTTACTCTCTTGTAAAGTCATCAGATGATCAAAACGACTTGCAAAATGATTTAGATAAGATATCTCTGTGTTGCGAAAAGTGGCAATTGACCCTGAATAAGGAAAAGTGTGGAGTTATTCACGTGAGTACTAAAAGAAATCAACTAAATTTCGATTACGCGGTAAGTCGCACAAATCTGAAGGCTGTAAATTCAACTAAATACTTAGGGATTACAATTACTAAAAACCTAGATTGGAACGATCACATAGATAATAATGTGGGTAGGGCAAACCAAAGATTCTGATTCACTGGTAGAACACTTAGAAGGTGCAACAGATCTACTAAAGAGACTGCTTACACAACGCTCGTCTGCCCTACTCTGGAGTATTGCTGTGTGGTGTGGGATCCGTATCAGGTGGGACTGACGGATGACATCGAAAAAGTACAAAGAAGGGCAGCTCGTTTTGTATTATCGCGAAATAGGGGAGATAGTGTCACAGACATGATATGAATTGGAGTGGCAATCATTAAAACAAAGGCGTTTTTCGTTGCGACGGGATCTTCTCATGAAATTTCAATGACCGGTTTTCTCCTCAGATTGTGAAAACATTCTGTTGGCACCAACCTACATGGGGAGGAACGATCACCACGAGAAATCAGGGATCGCACAAAAAAATTTAGGTGCTCGTTTTTCCAACGTGCCGTTCGAGAGTGGAACGGTAGAGAGACAGCTTGAAGTGGTTCATTGAACGATCTGCCAGGCACTTTACTGTGAATAGCAGAGTAATCGCGTGGATGTAGATGTGCCAGGAGCGTCCCAGGGAAGTGTGATAGGGCCGCTGTTGTTCTGTATATACATAAATCATTTGGCAAACAGTGTGGGCAGCAATCTGCAGTTGATTGCTGATGATGCCGTGGTGTACGGTAAAGTGTCGAAGTCGAGTCAGTGTAAGGAGATACAAGATTGCTTAAATAAAATTTCCACTTGGTGTGATGAATGGCAGCTAGCCCTAAATGTGGGAAAGTGTAAGCTAATGCGGACGAGTAAGAAGACCAAACGTGTAATGTTAGGATTCAGTATTATTAGTGTCCTGCTTGAGACAGTCAAGGCGTTTAAATACCTGGGTCTGACGTTGCAAAGCGATATGAGGTGGAAGGAGCCATGTGAGACCTGCGGTAGGGAAGGCGACTTCCGTTTATTGGGAGAGTTGTACGCAAGACTGGTTCACCAGTAAAGGAGACCGCGTATAGGATGTTGGTGTGACCTATTCTTGAGTACTTCCGGAGTGTTTGGGATCTGTACCAGGTCGGTTTAAAGGAAGACATCGAAGCAGTTCAGAGGCGGGCTGCTAGATTTGTTACCGGTAGGTAAGAATATAATAATTCCAATCCCAAAGAAAGCAGGTGTTGTCAGATGTGAAAATTACCGAACAATCAGTTTAATAAATCATAGCTGCAAAATACTAACGCGAATTCTTTACAGACGAATGGAAAAACTGGTAGAAGCCGACCTCGGGGAAGATCAGTTTGGATTCCGTAGAAATATTGGAACACATGAGGCAATACTGACCCTACGACTTATCTTAGAAGAAAGATTAAGGAAAGGCAAACCTACGTTTCTAGCATTTGTAGACTTAGAAAAAGCTTTTGACATTGTTGACTGGAATACTCTCTTTCAAATTGTGAAGGTGGCAGGGGTAAAATACAGGAAGCGAAAGGCTATTTACAATTTGTACAGAAACCAGATGGCAGTTAGAAGAGTCGAGGGACAAGAAAGCGAAGCAGTGGTTGAGAAGGGAGTGAGACAGGGTTGTAGCCTCTCCCCGATGTTATTCAATCTGTGTATTGAGCAAAGGAAAAATTCAGAGTAGGTATTAAATTCCATGGAGAAGAAATAAAAACTTTTAGGTTCGCGGATGACATTGTAATTCTGTCAGACACAGCAAAGGACTTGGAAGAGCAGTTGAACGGAATGGACAGTGTCTTGAAAGGAGGATATAAGATGAACATCAACAAAAGCAAAACGAGGATAATGGAATGTAGTCTAATTAAGTCGGGTGATGCAGAGGGGATTAGATTAGGAAATGAGACTCTTACAGTAGTAGATGAGTTTTGCCATTTGGAGAACAAAATAACTGACGATGGTCGAAGTAGAGGGGATATAAAATGTAGACTCTTACAGTAGTAGATGAGTTTTGCTATTTGGGAAGTAAAATAACTGATGATGGTCGAAGTAGAGGGGATATAAAATGTAGATTGGTAATGGCAAGGAAAGCGTTACTGAAGAAGAGAAATTTTTTAACATCGAGTATACATTTAAGTGTCAGGAGGGCCTTTCAGAAAGTATTTGGAGTGAAACATGGACGAAATATAGTTTGGACAAGAAGAGAATAGAAGCTTTCGAAATGTGGTGCTACAGAAGAATGCTGAAGATTAGATGGGTAAATCACATAACTAATGACGACGTACTGAATAGAATTGGGGAGAAGAGAAATTTGTGGCACAACTTGAGTAGAAGAAGGGATTGGCTGGTAGGACATGTTCTGAGGCATCAAGCAATCACCAATTTAGTATTGGAGGGCAGCGTGGAGGATAAAAATCGTAGAGGGAGACCAAGAGATTAATACACTAAGCAGATCAGAAGGCTGTAGGTTCGAGTAGTTACTAGGAGATGATGAAGCTTGCACAGGATAGAGTAGCATGGAGAGCTGCATCAAACCTGCCTCAGGACGGGAGACCACAACAACAACAGGTTCGAACAACACGTAGGTGTTATGGAGATGCTTCGAGAACTCAAATGGGAATCACTGAAGGAAAGGCGACGTTTTTTTGGAGAAACATCACTGAGAAAATTTAGAGAAGCGGCATTTGAAACTGACTGCTGAACGATCTTACTGCCGCCAACATACAACGTGTGTAGGGACCACAAAGATACGATACGAGAAATTAGGGCTGATACGGAGGCATACAGACAGCCTCTCCTTCGATCTATTTGCGAGTGGAATAGGAAAGGAAATGACTACTAGTAGTACAGAGTACCCTCCGCCACGCACCGTACAGTGGCTTACGGAGTATCTATGTAGATGTGCAGGGTGTCCATAAAGCCCCTTTACAACTTCAAAATGTTGTTACACGGCAGTTGTTGAAATATTTCGACACCATTTATTTTGTTGTAATCACTGTTTACTAAAGTTTTTATATATACTAAAATTTTGTGTTTAAGATACTCTGATGATGGAAGGAACTCATCAAGTGAAGGCACAATGTGTGTCCTGGCTTATTGAGACAAAATCGGATGTTCGGACTCAACGAAACTTCAGAACGAGGTACGGAAGAGATCCAGCATCGCGCCCTTCAATCAGTGCATGGCACAAAAAAATTATGGAGACCGGGACAGGGAGAGGAGCGGGGGACCAAGAACATCCGAGGAAAACATCGATCGTATATTAAATGTTTTTACTCGTTCACCTGTGTAGTCCATGCGCAGTGCTGCCAGACAGTGGCACACAAGAAACTACGGCTGTACGCTTACAAAGTGCAACTGTTACAGACAGCTGAGCCAAATTACAAGCCAAAATGGACATAGTTTGCACTCAACATGCTGAAATGCCTTTCGGAGGATGAAGCATTCCTCAAGCGAGAGGCAATTTTCATGTTTCTGGGACAGTAAACAGACACAGTGTGAGAATCTGGCGATCTGAACACCCCCACGTGACTAGGGAGCTTCACCGTGTAATGCATACGCGCATTCCCTTCATGGGCTTATGCTAAGTATTAGGCACATTTATGCGATCGGGAATGCTCAATAGCAGCCAGCTTACAGGTACATCTGACAATTATGCGTCAGCAAGGAGCATTAGTGATGGGTCTACCGAAGCGGCAAGACACCAGGCTAGTGATACAGAAACAAGAGAAGTAAGGCAGAGTCGCTTCCTTCTCGCTACAATGCCACAGACGCCATCGTAACCGAAATAGTCCAAAAGTGAATTTGTGGTGTAGAACCATGTGTAACCGAATAATTGGTCCATTTTTCTTCAACGAGTCAACAATTACTGCAGATGTTTACCTCGACCTTCTGACCGAATATGTAGCACCACAGTTGACTGACTTACAACCAACTTCAATTTTCCAGCAAGACGGTGCACCACCACATTGGGAACTGCATGTTCGTCGGTTCCTCAATGAAACATTTCCAGGCAGATGGATTGGGAGGGATGGGCCGATTCCTTGCCAGATATCACTCCGTTGGACTTTTTTTTATGGGGGTATGTAAAAGATATCATGTATCAAACATAGATACGGGAGATTGCTGACTTGAAGCAAAGGATTCGTAATGCCACTGCCACCACTGATGACGCTATGCTACAGCGAACATGGCAAGGAATCGAGTACCGTCTTGATGTGCTTCTTGCAACTAAAGGCGCCCATATAGAGGTCTATTAAACACTGTCAAAAAAACTTTTATAAACACTGATTACAATACAAGAAATTTTTTTAAAAAATTTGAACTATTGACGTTGTAGTAAAATGTTGAAGTTCTAAAGGGACTTTATGGACACCTAAAGACATCACACACATCCATGCCCGAGGCAAGATTCGAACCTGCGACCGTAGCAGCCGTAGTTCCGGACTGAAGCGCCTAGCACCGCTCGGCCACACCGGCCGGTCTTAATTAATAAAAATGTTGAAGCCTTACTGCGTAAGTGGTCTATATTGATCAAAGACTCATTACGACTGCGAGAAAGGGGGAGATTATTTCTGACTCTTCATTAAAACCCTGTGGCTATAAGGTTCAAATGGTTCAAATGGCTCTAAGCATTATGGGACTTAGCTCTGAGGTCATCAGTCCCCTAGAACTTAGAACTACTTAAACCTAACGAACCTAAGAACATCACACACATCCATGTCCGAGGCACGATTTGAACCTGCGACCGTAGCGGTCGCGCGGTTCCGGACTGAAGCGACTAGAACCGCTTGGCCACAGCGGCCGGCCCTGTGCATATAAGGCGGAACATTATATGTATTATGAACTTACTTAGTTCTGATTTAGCAATTGCGGAGAGGAAATGGATGGTACAATCACGGCTGAACTGGAATTAGTGGCAATTATTGGAAGCTGCCATTCTGAATACAGAATGTAATTTGATTAAATACGATAACACTCCATCTCATGGAATGTTATCGTAATTAATCAAATTACATTCTGAACTTCATGTGCTGTTCATAGATTTTAAGGCGTACGACTGCATCCACCGGGGGAGCCTGAGGAACTGTCTAACGGAGTTTGGAATACCTAAGAAACTCGTCAGCATAGTTGGGATTTGTCTCACTGATTCAGAAGGCAAAGTGAAGCTCAGGAACCAACTCCCGCAGAGCTTTAACATAAACACAGGGTTGAGACAAGGAGATGGCGTGTCACCGAAATTGTTCAACCTGACACTTGAAAAGATGATGAGAGAAGTCTCTCGTAAAAGCTCCGAGGGGGTGGAGGTAGAGGGCGAGAAAATCACACATCTAGCGTTTGCTGATTATGTGGCCCTGTTGTCCAGATCTAAGGAGGAACTTATGCGGATGAGTGAAAGCGTGGAGGTGGAAGAAAGCAAAATTGGACTCCTTGTGAATGACGGAATATCTAGTGATGAGCAGGACCCATGCTTATTCAGGAGGCCCGCTCCAGCCTTTGATAGTCGGAAACCAATCCTACGAAAGGGTTCGTGAATTTAAATATCTGGGGGTAATCTTTACAGAAGACGCAGCATGGGAAGCAGAAATCAAAGCGAAGATCCAAGCCGCCAACCGATCATACTTTGGTCTCGGTCAGCTTCCTGGATCGCGTGGTCTCTCGCGGAATTTCAAACTCCAGTTCGTATAAAACAATGGCTCAACCCGTAGTACTGTGTGGTTGTGAAACCTGGAGTGTCAGGAAAAAAGACTTGAACAAAGTCTTAAGGAAGATCTGTGGCCCAGTGCAAGATGAGATAACTGGATTGTGGAGGATCGGACATAACTGTGAACTAGACTAAATGAACAATAGACCAAACACTGTAGGACCGATGAGAACCAAGCGCCTTGTAAGGGTAGGACATGTCAGTCGGATGGATAAATGCCGATGGCCTTTGAAAGCTATGGAAGACGCCTTGTAGGAAGACCAAAGAAGAGATGGAGGGATGGAATCCATGAGGACTTGCTGCAGATTGGAATAGAGAATGATTGGCGCCGGGAGGCACAAAACAGAACCCAGTGGAGGAGGAACCTTGTAGCAGCGAGCTATCCTCTGGGCCTGATCGCGTAAACTAAAGTAAGTAAGTAACATTCCGTCTCATACAAGAGTATGATGTATCCAAGAATGCAGCTATGAAGATCATTTATGGCAAAATATAATTTCATGAACCGAAAAGGTACGTTTAATTATTTGGCTATTTTAACTGCTCCCTTGTCTGTGGTTCGGAACTCGTAGGGAACTTTGTATCCTGGGAAATCAGTGAAGCCTGCACCATGGCCGTTTGTGCTCTACTTTGAGGGATTAATTTCTTTACTTTTATCGAAATTGATACACAACTTGGTCACTGATTTCCATGCTGCAGAGTGAGTACGCCACAGCACGTAAGACGGGTTCCCTATGGCGCACGATTTTGCCTGTATTTTTTAAGAAGTTTCAGAGTCGGCGATCGCCGGAATTCTGCAGAGCCACAGAAATTTTATTCCAGCTGCTGACTTTGATATCGACAGGCAGACAGAGTATGATTACTAACTGTAACTGCATATTGCATACCATTAATCATTTTGCTTTATAGACTATAGAATCCAAACAGCAATTAAATTAATGCCTGGGAGCATGGAAGATATTTGTGTTAAAAATATTGTGGAAGCAACTTCTGCCGTCCAAAAGATTCCATTTAAGTAACCAGATATTATTGACTCATAATACACAGATCAAAAAAGGTTTTGCATCACTCCAGTTCCCAGAACTCCTGAAGATAGACGTGACTGGATATTCTATCACTGACCCAGTCCCTTTGACTGTTCAGAGATGTCAATAAACCCGCCAAAAGTTGTAAACAATCATGCATGAGCAGCGCCTATTAGACGGATGGGGTCCGACACCCGATCAGTTCCAGTCATTCTAGCAGGAAGGAGGTACATGGCTCACGTTGTCCGCTCAAAAACGCGGTTCGATCGCGTCCGCATTGTTATTTTACGCCAGGAAGGGCTCTCAGCAAGGGAAGTGTCCAGGTGTCTCGAAGTGAACCAAAGCGATGCTATTCGGACATGGAGAAGATACAAAGAGACAGGAACTGTCGATGACATGCCTCGCTCAGGCCGCCCAAGGGCTTCTACTGCAGTGGATGACCGCTACCTACGGATTATAGCTCGCAGGAACCCTGACAGCAACGCCACCGTGTTGAATAATGCTTTTCGTGGAGCCACAGGACGTCATGTTACGGCTCAAACTGTGCGCAATAGGCTGCATGATGCGCAACTTTACTTCCGACGTCCACGGCGAGGACCATCTTTCCAACCACGACACCATGCAGCGCGGTACAGATGGGCCCAACAACATGACAAATGGACCGCTCAGGATTGGGGTCACGTTCTCTTCACCGATGAGTGTCGCACCTGCCTTCAACCAGAGACGTGTTTCGAGGCAACCCGGTCAAGCTGAACGCCTTAGACACACTGTCCAGCGAGTGTACCAAGGTGGAAGTTCCCTGATGTTTTGGGGTGGCATTATATGGGGCCGACGTACGCCGCTGGTTGTCATGAAAGGCGCCGTGACGGCTGTACGATCCGTGAATGCCATCCTTCGATCGATACTGCAACCATTTCGGCAGCATAGTGGCAAGGCATTCGTCTTAATGGACGACAATTCGCAACCCCATCGTGTACATCTAGTGAATGACTTCCTTCACGGTAGCGACATCGCTCGACTAAAGCGGCCAGCATGTTCTCCAGACATGAATCCTATCGAACATGCCTGGGATCGACTGGAAAGGGCTGTTTATGGACGACGTGACCCACCAACCACTCTGAGGGATCTACGCTGAATCGCCGTCGAGGAGTGGGACAATCTGGACCAACGGTGCCTTGTGGATAGTATGCCACGACGAATACAGGCATGCGACAATGCAAGAGGACGTGCTACTGGATATTAGAGCTACCAGTGTGTACAGCAATCTAGACCACCACCTCTGAAGGTCTCGCTGTATAGTGGTACCACATGCAATGTGTGTTTTTCATGAGCAATAAAAAAGGGCGGAAATGATGTTTATGTTGATCTCTATTCCAATTTTCTGTACCTGTTCCTGAACACTCGGAACCGAGGTGATGCAAAACTTTTTTTGATGTGTGTATTTTAACTTCATTTTAATGGGGAGAGAACCTTGCGCCGTCATTTTTAATGACCGGGGGAAAATGATGAACCGCGGTGACTTCAGTGTAATTATCGTCTTTGAATAAGTCATTTCTGTTCGTCTCATTGCGTAATTCCATCAGTCAGTTTCTGCATTGTACTGTTGCTGATCTTTCCAAATATGGTGCTAGTTCCATCGAGCTATATTCCTTGCCAGCGAAAAGGTACTATTGTCCTGATGTTTTTCACATTAATGTACATTTGATAACTCTGAGAGTAAGATTTTCCAGAATAGATAAAAAATAAAAGAAAATAAAAGAAGCAAGGAAAAAAAGTGTGAATGTGTTAATGTGAAATGATCTGTTACATTTTTTTTACCGAACTCCTACTCTGCGCTCTGCATTCTCTAAGTTATCTTTCACTATATAATTTACCAACTAAATTTTCTGGTATGTCGTAATAATTTCGGCCCTCGCGTGTGGGCGCCTAGCGAAAGCTTTGCCAGCTAGGTAACTAGCACACTGCGACGTGTAAACAGCTGCTGCAAATATCTGGCAGTTAGCACAGCCCGCGCTTAAGCAGGCTACTTCTGCAGCTGCGTTCCGCCGTAGAGACAACCTGTAGCCATAGTGCACTAGCGCCCTTTTATTATGCTTCCATTTACACGCTGTTATATAGAGCTTTTATTCTTGCGCTAATAACCGACACTGCAAACTGCGCAAATTAAGGCAGTAATCTTGCGCCTGCAGAGACCACTTTAAACAGCATTTATTGCGTAAAAAAAGGCGAGACTTCATTGTAGGCTTATGGTAAAGCACCGGTTTTATGCTGTTCGTAATATTTGGTTTATTCATAGTCGCTGTCCTATGTAACGTCTCCTTACAGCTGAGGGTGTTACACTGAGCCGGCCGCGGATAAGATGCCTGTCATCTCGACTGCTAGTGATACGAGGCCGTTGGGATCCAGCACGGCGTTCCGTATTACCCTCCTGAACCCACCGATTCCATATTCTGCTAACAGTCATTAGATCTCGACCAACGCGAGCAGCAATGTCGCGATACGATAAACCGCAATCGCGATAGGCTACAATCCGACATTTATCAAAGTCGGAAGCGTGATGGTACGCATTTCTCCTCCTTGAACGAGGCATCACAACAACGTTTCACCAGGCAACGCCGGTCAACTGCTGTTTGTGTATGAGAAATCGGTTGGAAACTTTCCTCATGTAAGCACGTTGTAGGCGTCGTCACCGGCGCCAACCTTGTGTCAATGCACTGAAAAGCTAATAATTTGTATATCACAGCATCTTCTTCCTGTCAGTTTAATTTCGCGTCTGTAGCACGTCATCTTCATGGTGTAGCAGTTTTAATGGCCAGTAGTGTACATAAAGCGGAAACGTTACCAAAAATCTCGAACAGATTTTTGATTTACTTCACAATTTTACACGATACGATAATGACCATTCGGTCGGACGTACACACTGTACTTTTAATGTACATAATATATGAATACATGTGTAATACCTAAACGGGCAACGTTGTTACAAAAAAACCTCGGAAAGTTCTTGAAAGGTTAACTTCTAATCTGTACACGATATTCTAATGAACATTTGGATGGACATAGGTTATATACCTTTTTTAAACGATAATTGACAGCTTTTCTGTTAAAACCGAATGAGAGAAAGAAAATGCTGCCCTGTGCTGCAAAAACGTGCTGTTTCGTTTTCTTTCTTGTAGCCAGTTTCAACTACCATAGCGAGGCATGTAAACCATTAGACATATTGTTTCTCACATATACAGTGTGTCTCGCAGATGTCGTCAGTCATATTTTCCTTGGTTTTCGGCAGATATTTTTAATTTCGTTTCTGCAATAAATAGAAGGAGTAGGCTCAAACAAGTATTACTCGCTGTATAAAGGAACAGTCCCAGTTGCAAAAAGTAACTTTGCAAGTGAGACTGTTTCTTTATACAATCACGAAAAACGGTTGCTGTACCAATCAGCCTATCATGGAGTGGAACAAACTTTACATATGCACTTTACATATCGCACTAGGCTAATTCGGAACCGCTCGATGTAATGAGCACCTAAAATTCCGGTTTAAAAACAATTTTGTTTGATATGGGAAAAAAAATCCACGCACTCTGTCGATACAGGGTATCGCATAAAAGACCTGACGAACGGTATTTGTTTGGGTTTACTACAGATGCACATTACAAAAACGTAATAGAAAGTACCTGCTGAAAAACCAGACAAATGTGCTAGACGGTTCTTAGGAGAGATACCGGGTATGTTCTGCATCTGCATCTGCATACTCCGCAAGCTCCTTACGAAGCGTGGTGGAAGGTATCCAGAACATTTAATTGTATTGATTTCGCTCAATAGTCATTTCATCGTATTTTTCTCTAATTTTATGTATTCTGAGTCAGTTTTCATATTTTACTAGGTTTTGGCCATTTTTCACATTTAATCGTCTTTCCCTCAAATTTTACTTATTTCACATCGATTTTTCATAATTATACCAGGTTTTCCTCGAATTTTACCACTGTCATTTTTCATATTTTTTCCAGTTTTCCATATGTATATGGTCATATTGCCGACATACCTATGCGCTGTTTGGTTTTCTAAGAGAATATTAACACATCTTTTACACCAACCTACTAAAAAATTCTAAGACTTGCCCTCTCCCTGATCCACATGCATACATTCTGGATAGGATAATCATGAAAAGCAAATAACAGTCTCTTCATACCTGTATGAAACTGAAGACTCGATTTATGTCCAAGATGGTTCAAATGGCTCTAAGCACTATGGGACTTAACATCTGAGGTCATCAGTCCCCTAGATTTAGAAACTACTTAAACCTAAGTAACCTAAGGACATCACACACAACTATGCCCGAGGCAGGACTCGAACCTGCGACCGTAGCAGGCGCGCGGTTCCGGACTTACGCACCCAGAACCGCTCAGTCACAGCGTCTGGCTGTGTCCAAGATGCGACAAAGAAATGGAGTACTTTGCAAACATCTTAGTTCGTCTAGAGGAGAGTGTTGAAATAGGTTTTTCATTAATGAACATGATTCATCACACCTGCGTTGGAAGCCCCCTGCTGACTGTGGTATGGAGACGTTTGGTGTTAACGATTGCAGGTAGGTAGCGCTTTAAGTCACACACCAAACACGCAATTTTATACAACTCGATCGTAAGTTATAAAAGACATCTGATGAATCCAAGCAAACAACGAAAAAAAAAGGTTAAATGTATGCTAAATAACCTGCAGCAACATCTCCCTCTCTCTAAAATACATCATCAGTCTGCCATTAAATCATACCTGGTTACAACCCCTCTGAAGCGATCACTCCATTTATTTTCTAGCATCCTTTAATGCAGATTCATGTCAGTTTAGAGGCAGATGGTTTTCTTTGGCAGGAAAGCATCTAAGACAGCAGTCAACTTGCATGTGTCACTATTACCTCAATAGACATACAATAGAATGTTAGTAAAAAACCGCATAGCAACTGTTCTGTAAAGAATTTGTTACCTGACACCGCATGGTTGTAATTGGTGGAGAGTACAGATAAGCACATTGTGAATACTGATTGTCAGGATGCTAAACACCTAAACAATTTTGCACAGGACCAAACACAAGATCCATTCTGTAGTTGTACATGGGTTGTCAAGAAAGTAAGTTCTGTTCGGTCGCGAAATGGACACCACAGTGAAAACACAATGAAGCTTTGCTCAGATGTGTTGGATAGTGTCTCTAGTATGACTGTCGATCGCACCAAGACGCCCTTTTCAGTTGTGAGCGCACTGTGAGCGAGTAAAAGTGCCCAGAACAACGACGTCTCCCGCCAAGTAGGAGGGCTCGCTGAGAGCCTTCGCCTTAATGACTGCAGCCCGCCTAAAACAACTGCCACGCACTTCCTTCTTCGTTGCAATTCTCAGTCGCACTCTGCAGGGGCAGCGAAGACGCTTCTGCAGCCTTTTCGATGGGAAGTGTTCGATCACCCACAACACAGCCCAGCCCTAATTGGCTCGTCCTGAGTATCATCTCTGTTCATACGAAACCCTGGATACGAAGACAACAATTGGGCGCAGGCTACGCACTATATGATGATGATGATGTTTGGTTTGTGGGGCGCTCAACTGCGTGGTTATCAGCGCCCGTACAATTACCCAATATTTGCTCAGTCCAATTTCGCCACTTTCCTGGATGATGATGAAATGATGAGGACAACACAAACACCCAGTCAACTCGAGGCAGGTGAAAATCCCTGACCCCGCCGGGAATCGAACCCGGGACCCCGTGCTCAGGAAGCGAGAACGCTACCGCGAGACCACGAGCGGCGGACACTACGCACTATAGACCAGCATAGAGAATTATCGGAAAGCACAGGTGGCTGCCTTCTACGACGATGGTGTTGAAAATTTGGTGTAACGCTCCGACAAATGCGTAAGTCGGAGCGGCGACTATGTAGAGAAGTATCTGGAAAGTGTAGCTAACTCTTGCAAATAAAATGTTTCTGATTTTCACTGTGGTTTCCATTTAGCGAGCGATCGGAACTTACTTTCTGGTCAACCCTCGTATATTGCAGTCACCTCAACCGGTAATACGATGTTCTTTAGCAAAGGATGCTTTATAAAAATATATAAGGCGGTTTCCCATAGCTTTGGGGTCACACCTGGGCTTGTGATCCGACATGTAGAAATTTATTGCTCTACACTTGGTAGTCGTCCACGTAAAACGTCCAATTCCCACTATCTTGCGGCTGTCGACGAAAAATGACTGTTTCCCTGGTTGCCGGTGCTTCCATGTCAATTCTTTCTTGTATTCCTCTTGCTATCGCACACTCGTTGCCACGTACAACAATTTTCCTGCACCAAGTAGAAGCCATGCAACTACTCCCACATTCCTCTCAATTTCCCCGCATTTTGACGTATTTTCCCTCTGTTTATATGTATCATTCGTCATTTTATCGATTTTATGTCACTTCTGCCCATATGATCACCACTTATTCCAAAATTGCTTGTAATTGTAATACAATTGCCAACATTTAGCGCAAATGCACTCTTTTTCTGGTCAGACGATGTAGTGTAGCACTGTACTCGAAAGCATCCAGATACCTCCTACCACATATTCTATGGTTGCAGTGCACTTTTTTCTGTATATCTGTGTCTGTGTGTGAGTCCTTAGCCGAATCACTTTTTAAAGTCGGTGATACGGTGATTTTATTACGAGCTTATACCGCTGTCGACGTGCACCCGGACTTTCAGCCTATTAATACACACCTCACGATCACCGTCTATATTTGTGCGGAAGACCACTTCATTCAGAAGCAATACCATACCGCGATTTATACAGCATACACAGTTTTTAACATGGATATCGTTAGCGATACTTGTGTTTACGTGTAGAACCAAGACTGATTTTTATGCCGGATGACAGTAACATGCTGCGATCATGTTTTTAACATCTGGTAGCTCACTAGACGATTACGTCTCTCTTTGTAAGATGCACTGGTGCCACTCGCAAGAAAAACAAATGAGGCATGTCCATCCATCGTGGATTTGCTCTCAGTATCGTTTGGTGCCACCAGCATTCAGTTACTGGCGATGCAGTATACTTAGCAGGGGATGTGTGACAGATTCACCGAGATTGGCAGGCTTGTGTTGGGGTGTAAAGTTACTGTAGCCATTGTTCCAACTCTTACAAAGAAAATGGCTATGTCTGGTCGTAAGAGAGGTATAGATTTGATGTGGGAGATTGAGATTTCAGCGTACTTATAGCCATAAGGGGGATGAAGGAATTTATGTGGAAAATTATGTCCAGTCATAAGAGGAATATAGATTTGATATTTCCAGAGCCACAGCTAACAGAAGGAGGTACTTCATTCATTGCCCATTGTCATCAGACTGGAGCTGCAATCGTAATATTTAATTGTAATCTATATATATAAAATAAAGTCGTGTTAGTTACACTATTTATAACTCAAGAAAATTGGTGGAGAGGTAGCTTAGAATCAGGAGACGGACATAGGATACTTTTTATCTCGTTCGAGCACTATAAAACAAAAACGCATCTGGCATGGAATAACAAAACGAAAATATCAGCTAAACGTCACTATAAAACGTGGTATAACAAAAACACATCTGACATGGAGTAACAAAACGCAAATGACAGCTAAACGTCTATCACGGCTCATTAAAATTACCGTTAAATCTTCAAGCTATTGAAGAACCAACATGCAATATTACAAAAAAACTCAGCAATGGCCGATGTTTTATCAGCATCCAATATCATCATCTGGGATAAAAAACACAATGGCGCATAAACGTGCATTAGAGGCACTTAACCGAACATTGAAAGATCTACGCAATAACTCGAGATGTTTTGGAGGAGCAATGATTTTACTGCCTGGCGATTTCCGCCAAACATTGCCAGTATTTCCAAGATCAACGGCTGCAGACGAAATAAATGCTTGCCTCAAATCATCGAATCTATGGCGCTATGTGAAGAAACTTCAGCTGACAACAAACATGAGAGTTGCATTGCTTAGTGATACATCTGCAGAAGATTTCTCTGAGCAGTTGTTGACTATCGTTAATGGTCGAGTACCTGTCGAAGAATCGAGCGGATTGATTTGATTTCCTCATAATTTCTGTAACTTTGTGTCATCGAAAGACGAACTTATCAAGAAAGTATTCCCAAACATGTTCACGGGTCGGAAGACCATCTGCGTTGTTTGTTCTTGCGCCTGATAATAAAACAAAAAATGTCGTGTATCACAAGGTACTTAATTGAAGAGTGGAAGCTTAGCACCAAAAAACATAAAGAATAAAGAATCATTAAAATACTTATTTTTATTTATATTTCCTAATAAAAAATTGAACTTAAACATCCAAAATATGATTATTTACTGGCTTTAAAGCGGAACAGAGTTCGCCGTTTTGGCTAGTTACAGTGATAAATACGTGGATGGTTTCCTATGACGACATATCTGAATAGCGAAGTAACACTCAGTATGCATTGCGCTGTCTCCGCGATCACATGTATTCTCACAAGGGAATCTCCCCATCGCACCCCCCTCAGATTTAGTTATAAGTTGGCATAGTGGATAGGCCTTGAAAAACGGAACACAGATGAATCGAGAAAACAGGAAGTAGTTGTGTGAAACTATGAAAAAAATAAGCAAAATATACAAACAGAGTAGTCCATGCGCAAGATTGGCAATATCAAGGACAGTTTGAGGTAAGGAGCGCCGTGGTCCCGTGGTTAGCGTAAGCGGTTGCGGAACGAGAGGTCCTTAGTTCAAGTCCTCCCTCGAGTGAAAAGTTTACTTTTTTTATCTTCGCAAAGTTATGATCTGTCCGTTCGTTCATTGACGTCTCTATTCACTGTAATAAGTTTAGTGTGTGTGTTTTGCGACCGCACCGCAAAACCGTGCGATTAGTAGACGAAAAGGACGTGCCTCTCCAATGGGAACCGAAAACATTTGATCGCAAGGTCATAGGTCAACCGATTCCTCCACAGGAAAACACGTCTCATATATTCTATACGACACTGGTGACGGCATGTGCGTCACATGACAGGAATATGTTGTTGACCCACCTAACTTGTGCACTTGGCGAATGGGTAAAAAGATTCTTCTACCTTGCCCGGTTTAGGTTTTCTTGTGGATGTGATAATCACTCCCAAAAAAGTGATGAAAACATAACGGACAGACAGATAATAATTGTCTGAAAATAAAAAAATTAAACTTTTCACTCGAGGGAAAATTTGAACCAAGGACCTCTCGTTCCGCAGCCACTCACGCTAACCACGGGACCACGGCGCTCCTTACCTCATACTGTCCTTGATGTTTCCAATCTTGCACATGGACTACTCAGTTGGTACATTTTGCTTATTTTTTTCATAGTTCCACGCAACTTCTTTTCCTCGATTGATCTGTGTTCCGTTTTTCAAGGCCTATCCACTGTGCCAACTTATAACTAAATCTGAGGGGGGTGCGATGGGGAGGTTCCCTTGTCAGTGGAAAACTCAGCAATTCAGTATAAATCACTGCAAAGTGTTGCCGCGGGACATATTGATAATATCCAAACTCCTACCACGCCATTCATTCCTGGGTGCCCTCCGTGGATGGTGTGGTACAGTCTGGCACACATGTGTGTCCACAACTGTGGCAGTTTTCTCCAGCCTCTGAGTGTTGACGTCTGTGGTGAACGATGGAATGGGTGCGCTGCGTGTGGACATCTGGGGCTGAGTGAGCTATCGTTTAGATGTTCTCAATGCATTGCAGTGCAGTCTGTCTTGTTGTTGTTAGTGTCCTGTCACGCAGAAGACTCTTCCTCATCCTCCTCGCCTCTTCCTGCTCATTCTTCGTCCTGGTGTAGTTGAGAAAAACAACTTATGGGTTACGTAATGCTTTAAAAACCCACCAGTCCAACAGGCACGGATGACCGCACAGTTGAGCGCCCCACAAAGCAAGCATCTCCCTCAGATGCGTCGCCAATAGAATACCTGTGGGACGAACTTAGACATCACATCTGCTCCAGTGCTAGCATCCACGATATCCAGGAGCATTTACAATAGTTGTGTGCCATCTTGTTTGCTTTATCACACCCTTCCCAACCGAGTCAGCCTATCGATGTCAGACGGGGTAAAACGTTATACGTATATATGAGCTCAGCTACCAAGTCCTTCGTGTATCTGATGCCATTTCGTAATCACTGAAATAACATCTCATATTCTTTCAACCCCTGAAGTTCCACTTGGTATCCTCCACCGCTTTCGGGTGCTTCATTTTAGTCAGTCTGTGAACTTCATTACTAAAAACCAGTTGATTAGTTGCGAATAAATATTGTTAATCATTCAAAAAAAATTGTTACTCTGAGGTCATTCTCGTCCTCGCAAAACTTGTCGAAGAGCTTCTATATGATATCCGCAATATCCTTTCTTTCAGGAGTGCTAGTTCTGCAAGGTTTGCAGGAGAGTTTCTGTAAATTTTGGAAGGTAGGAGACGAGGTACTGGCAGAAGTAAAGCTGTGAGTACCGGGCGTGAGTCGTGCTTCGGTAGCTCAGATTGTAGAGCACTTGCCCGCCAAAGGCAAATGTCCCGAGTTCGAGTCTCGGTCGGGCACACAGTTTTAATCTGCTAGGAAGTTTCATATCAGCGCACACTCCGCTGCAGAGTGAAAATCTCATTCTGGAAACATCCCCCAGGCTGTGGCTAAGCCATGTCTCCGCAATATCCTTTCTTTCAGGAGTGCTAGTTCTGCATGTTTCGCAGGAGAGCTTCTGTAAAGTTTGGAAGGTAGGAGACGAGGTACTGGCAGAAGTAAAGCTGTGAGTACCGGGCGTGAGTCGTGCTTCGGTAGCTCAGATTGTAGAGCACTTGCCCGCCAAAGGCAAATGTCCCGAGTTCGAGTCTCGGTCGGGCACACAGTTTTAATCTGCTAGGAAGTTTCATATCAGCGCACACTCCGCTGCAGAGTGAAAATCTCATTCTGGAAACATCGCCCAGGCTGTGGCTAAGCCATGTCTCCGCAATATCCTTTCTTTCAGGAGTGCTAGTTCTGCAGGGAAGCAGGAGAGCTTCTGTAAAGTTTGGAAGGCAGGAGACGAGATACTGGCAGAAGTAAAGCTGTGAGACCAGGCGTGAGTCGTGCTTCGGTAGCTCAGATTGTGGAGCACTTGCCCGCGAAAGGCAAAGGTCCCGAGTTCGAGTCTCGGTCGGGCACACAGTTTTAATCTGCCAGGAAGTTTCATATCAGCGCACACTCCGCTGCAGTGTGAAAATCTCATTCCAGTTTCTATATTGGTTTAATTTGTTTGTTGTCCGCCCCCGGTAGCTGAATGGAAGTGGGAGATACGTGTGTTGTTGTCGAGCTGAACGAACAAACTTCAACATAGAAGAAAATGAATGATATTTTTGCCGGCAATGTAGCTCAGCGTGTTCGGTCAGACGATTAGCTACTCTCTGTAATAAAAGAAACTGAGTGAACGGATCAACAAACAACCTGAACGGGTGTCAAGAGACGTCCGCCCCGAACATGTACCACGAACAAAATAGAACAAAATGAGATCAACAAAGAATTAAAAAAAAGTGGTCAGCGCGACAGAATGTCACTCCTAAGGGCCCGGGTTCCATTCCCGGCTGGGTCGGAGATTTCCTCCGCTCAGGGACTGGGTGTTGTGTTGTCCTAATCATCGTCATTTCATCCCCATCGACGCGCAAGTCGCGGAAGTGGCGTCAAATCGAGACTTGCACCCGGCGAACAGTCTACCCGACGGGAGGCCCTAGTCACAAGACATTTACATTTTTAATTTGTTTGTTAGGCAAGAAGTCCTATGCAGCTTGCAACGTCCATACTGTCAGGCTGCAGCGTCTTACGTGGAGCATTAATTCTTTCTTGCGGTTAATGTTGAATCTGAAAAGGGTAAGATTATTTTTTAGGATTTATTGCTACACTTAGTTTGTCACATTGTTTACTCTTAAGAATTATGTTTTCAGAACCGTAAGAATGTCAGTGAATCTCTTGAGTTTACACGCGGCTTGTTATCTGCCAACCCAACATGGTGGATTTAGTATCTTTAGCATTACTTCGGAAGAAATCACGGGACAAATTGTTAATTCATCGCACCGTACCAAGTTGTGACAAAAAAAAAGATGTTTCCAGCTTTTTCCAAATACACGGCTTTTTCTTGAGTAGCCTCTTAGCCCCTACAGCGCCTTTAAGGAGAAAATGTAAATTGTGACTCAATTGTTTTTTTGATCACCATTGAATACCGATGACCCGTCACAGCCTTGACCGAAACGCTTCCCAACATCTAGTCCCTATGCATTCAATTAACTGGCGTTCGTATTCTAATAAAGCCTGATCTTTTACATGGGTAAATACGGAAGTGATTCTCATATCTTTACGTCAGAATGATTTCCACGACAAACTTTCATCATTTTAACATAGCAAAAAACTTCTCCTGACACAAAGATTTCGATAAATTTTTCACTTTTTCTTCCCATTTTAATTTCTCCTCATTTTTTTTGCCTGTTTTATCACTAGACAGTTTACTTAATCAAATGGTTCAAATGGCTCTGAGTACTATGGGACTTAACATGTGGTCATCTGTCCCCTAGAACTTAGAACTACTTAAACCTAACTAACCTAAAGACATCACACACATCCATGCCCGAGGCAGGATTCGAACCTGCGACCGTAGCGGTCACGCGGTTCCAGACTGAAGCGCCTTGAACCGCACTGCCACACCGGCCGGCTTTACTTAATCGTGCGGTAGTTATTTTCTGCATATCCTCTCAGAGTAAACAACACATCCCGACGTGCCGCGGCTTTCAACAATACGGCGCCATTGCGTAGCATCAGTTCAAGACGAGGTGACACGCGAGCAACAGGAATGTATCCGTCCTCTGTCATCAAAATCTTACGAAAACAAGGCAGTACAGCAAAAAAGTGGAGCCACGATGGCAGTCAGATGGTAAGCCATCATCAAACAACTGAGCTGCTTCAATACAGAGGAACCAAGACACAGGCTTCACGTCAACTGCACCTTTCCCCAGACGCATACAGGGGTGCATGGTTGATGAATATGGAGATCATCGACACTGCACTTACATTCACGGTAATTTGGTTTTGCAATCCTGTCATCTAGACTATTTATAAAAGACTGTCTGAGATGGTTTGTGTTTGAGGAGCACCAACTTTATAAATCTTGTAACTACAAAAAAAGCGGCCTACTACCAATTACGTATTCGCCTTTGAATTTTCCGTGCCAAATGATCTCTGTATTCGCTCATATGGGTATTGTTCGACAAGTCGGATGTGTGTGTCAACGTCGTGTCTTGAAACATACATTTTTCATCCGCATATCATAATAAATAATACATTTGACTAGAATTTATGATTTGAAAAGTGATGGCGTGTTACTGTCAGAAAACTAACAGGCCTTTTAAATCATAGGTGTACGTGTCTCAGACGAGATGAAAACGATTTGAAATTGTCGTATCTGCTAACGTATAATTAAATAAGACGGGTCAGCTTCCGTCATTGCGCCAGAGCAGTTCGTATCCTCACTCCCAGTACAGCACACACTTATTTTCTTGTCTCCCCAGTACTGAAACGTTAAAGGCCGCTGGTACTCGAGTTGATGACGTGTTGATCCTTTTCACTGCCAGCTTCGGCGATCCAATGATAAGATTACTGTATGCAAGTGGCCTCTTGCCGTGTCAGCGAGACTCATCCACGAGTTTTACAAACCTGTGCCCTGATGACTGAAGTTCTCCTTGGTGTCGCACCGCGTCATAAATAAATATTTTAACTGTAAAACGAACATTTCGACGGTGTTACAACGGCCTTCCTCGGGGGTTAGGCTAGTTTTGGTGGAGGAAAGGTGGCTCTTATTTATTGCAGACAATCGGTGACAATACGTCATATTTGTGAAGTTTTATTGGCCCTCGAATATAATAGGCTAGTCATGACGAAAGGGGACAGGGTGGGGAACAAACAATTGGTGGGCTAGCCGGGTTGTCTGTGACTGGCGACTGTCTGCCAATCAGCGATTGGTTTCATGGAAGCTTTTGAACAAACGGCCGTAACTTCTGCACCATTACGCCCCCGTTGCTAACTACGGTATGTAGATGACACATTCGTTGTCTGGCCACATGGGGAGGTGCAGTTGGAAAGCTTCCTTCAGCATTTAAACAGCCTGTGTGTTCAAATGTGTGTGAAATCTTATGGGACTTAACTGCTAAAGTCATCAGTCCCTAAGCTTACACACTACTTAACCTAAATTATCCTAAGGACAAACACACACACCCATGCCCGAGGGAGGACTCGAACCTCCGCCGGGACCAGCCGCACAGTCCATGACTGCAGCGCCTCAGACCGCTCGACTAATCCCACGCGGCTAAACAGCCTGAACAGGAGTATACAGTTCACTCACGAAACCGAGAACAGCACGCTGAGTTACAATTTTTGGACGTGGAGTTATATATAACTGCGGATGGTACACTGGGGCACAAATTGTACCGGAAGCCAACCCACACAAATGTACCTGCGCGCCAGGAGGTGCCACCAGCCAGCTCCGAAGTATTCAGTTCTGCACACGCAAATTTCCCGTGCGTGCCGCATAAGTGACACTAGTATTATCAAAGATGAACTGAGGGAGCTGCACCACACGTTTCGCGCCAACGGTTATGACAATTTTATAAGAAAGGCGACCGAGGCCAACCGAAATAAAACAAGAGAAGGATGCACGGAAGAGAAGCTTTTGCTAGTGCACCGTATATGAAGTAGAGATGGGCAAAACTGTTCTTTTCAGAGATTGGATCAGAACTGTTCACTCCCTGAAATGAATTAGCTCTTTTTCATGACTCACCACTCATTTACAATAGAAAATAAATGGAAGGCACATTGCCCTTTAAACTTGGTTTATTCCAGTACTATACCTGTATTTTGATCTTATTTGGTCCTATTTTGAAGTAACACAGATAATGAGTAAGAATTTTGTATTGTTTATTGAAATTTCCACGATATGACAAAGTTTTGGATTATTGATTTATTTTGCACTATCGTGGTTTTTTGGGTGATCGGAAAATGTTGTAACTTGAGATTTACATTAACAATATATTTGGCTACAATGTATTAAAATTTCATTAACCTCATACAAATACATCGCAAGCCATATATTTTTAAAGTGAATGTTTCCTTCCGAAGACGCCTAAAATCGCAAAATCCGTACCAGAATAAGAAAAAAATATATAAATTTGACTGCAAAACGAAAGTGCTGCATATAGCCTTACGCAGAATAAAACAAGGAAAATATTGGTGTATCACATTTTGCGATACGTTTATCGGTTCGCTCGTAATTAAAGCGTAAATTCGAGTGTCCATAATAAAAATCCTATAGTAAGAGGAGTCGTCAGGAACCTAATCTAATCAGTTTAAACAAAGAAAAATAAAATAAAAACAATTGATGTATACATAACATAATAATGTAATATACATAGCGGTATTACTACGAAGAACAATATCTAGTAGAGACGAACTCCGATGCAGAGGCGCTGAGTCGAGCAGGTCGAGCCGCGAGCTGTATTACTGCGTGAGCTGAGACTGCAGAGACCAGAGTGACACCTGAGTCGCTTTTCTCAACGCTCTGGCTAGAGTCGAGACGGTGGGGCGAGCGTTGAGCGGGCGAGTTCCGAGGGTGGGGGGGAGCGGTGAACTCACCCGCTCCGAGACAAATCGTCCGTTCCCTTGCGAGCAGGTTGTTGCAAGTAGTTCCTATGTTATCCGCTAGGTGGCTCTCTGTCCTGTTGCTCGCATCAACTGCCCAGAGGGCAGGACGTGCGACTGAAACGATCGCCGACAGAGTGCGATGCGAAGTTACGCTGCGCCAGACACTGCAGGCGGCAGACGACGCACAGAGACGGCACGGCATATGTGAAACACAAAATCCAATGGGGCACTGCACAATGCAGGCAGCCAAGGTAGAAGCAGGGCAGAGGCCGGCGCTGGCTGTGTTGTGTGGCGTGCACTGTGCTCTGACCAGCAGAGGCGCTGCTGATATGCTCCGTCTCTCTCTCTCTCTCTCTCTCTCTCTCTCTCTCCCTCTCTCTGCCGTGGGAAACGTTTGGAGCTACCGTTCTTTTTTTCTGAATCACTGATTGTTCACTCCTTTGAAAGATTCAACTCTATGAATTAGTTCAAGAGCGGATCCCCCATCTCTAATATGAAGGGCTTCAGTGAACGGTTAGGCAACGTACTCCGCCGACAAGATGTTAAATAGATTTTCCGCAGCAGCCATTGGATCCACGGCATGGTAAGGTTCCACCAAGCATGCAGTCAACAACTAAGTTCTATAGGAGTATATTAACACTATGCCGTTCGGCGACACCACAGTGGTGTGCGCGAAATAGCGGTCAACGGCCGGCGACACCACAGTGGTGTCCTGTGCATAGTATCGCGCTGTGGCCGGCGACAGCTCTTTAGCATCTTTTGCATTCTGCTGGTGTTTTGGTTAGGTAACAGTAAGTTACACATGACAACAAGTTTTTTTTTATGTACTTGTGCCCTTTCATCATGGCGGACGAAAGAGGCAATAGGATGATTTACGATGAATCTGTCTTGTCTGACGTTCCGGACGACTTGGGAAGAAGACATTGGATATCAAAAAAATGAAAGTGAAGTAGAATCGTAGGAAGATAGTGAAATACGTCCAAGGAGAACTCGGCGAACACTACGGTTGCCAACTGATTCGGCTGAATCAGACGAAGAAGACAGTGCACAGTGGTCAGACTTTGATTTACCGAGGACCAATAATAAATTTGAAGGATCCCCAGGTCCAAACATATTTCCCAAATATACACAGAGCGTCGTGGATATATTAGAATTATATATTGGGAACGATCTAATTGAATATGTTAGCAACGAAACCAACAAGTACTACAGTCAAAATTGCAATAGAAGGAAACAGGATTTGAAAAAATGCCAAATTTGTCGATGTTACGGGACCCAAACTAAGAAAATGGTTTGGGCTTGCTATCCTTATGGGAACTGTAAAAAAAGCATGATCGATGATTTTGGTCAACGAATCCGTTGGTAGACACACCGGTATTTCGCAAAACGATGTTTATTTATTTATTTATTGTTCCGTGGGACCAAATTAAGGAGAAGTCTCCATGGTCAAGGAACGAGTCAATACATGAAATTATAACACGATATTAGAAACAGATAAAATGAAATATAAAAAACATATTCAGGTGACAAGTCGTAAATTTAAATAATGAAAATCAACACTGTAACACTGGAATTTGCTTAATTTTTTAGCTCTTCCAGGAGCTCCTCGACAGAATAGAAGGAGTGAGCCATGGGGAAACTCTTCAGTTTAGACTTAAAAGAGTTTGGGCTACTGCTAAGATTTTTGAGTTCTTGTGGTAGCTTATTGAAAATGGATGCAGCAGAATACTGCACTCCTTTCTGCACAAGAGTCAAGGAAATGTATTCCATATGCAGATTGGATTTCTGCCTAGTATTAACAGCGTGAAAGCTGCTAACTCTTGGGAATAGGCTAATATTGCTAACAACAAACGACATTAAAGAAAATATAGACTGTGAGGGCAATGTCAGAATTCCCAGACTATTGAATAGGGGTCGACAAGAGGTTCTCGAACTTACACCGCATATAGCTCGAACAGCCCGTTTTTCAGCCATAAATACCCTTTTTGAATCAGAAGAATTACCCCAAAAAATAATACCATACGACATAAGAGTATAAAAATATGCGAAGTAGACTGCTTTTCGTGTTGAAGTGTCACTTATTTCAGATACTGTTCTAATGGTAAATAAAGCAGCATTTAGTTTCTGAACAAGATCCTGAACATGGGCTTTCCACAACACCTTACTATCTATCCGAACGCCGAGGAACTTGAACTGTTCCGTCTCGCTTATAATATGCCCATTCTGTCTGATCAAAATATCGGTTCTTGTTGAATTGTGAGTTAGAAACTGTAAAAACTGAGTCTTACTGTGATTTAGCATCAAATTATTTTCCACAAGCCACGAACTTATTTCATGAACTACATTATTTGATACTGTTTCAATATTACACACAAGATCCTTCACTATCAAGCTGGTGTCATCAGCAAACAGAAATATTTTTGAATCACCTGTAATACTAGAAGGCATATCATTTATATAAATAAGAAACAGCAGTGGCCCCAGCACCGACCCTTGGGGAATGCCCCACTTAACAGTGCCCCATTGGGACTGAACAACACTACCACTCTCAATATTGCAGAGAATTACCTTGTGCTTACTGTTCTTAAAGTAAGAGGCGAACCAACTGTAAGCTACTCCCCTCACTCCATAATGGTCCAACTTCTGCAGTAATATTTTGTGGTCAACACAGTCAAAAGCCTTCGTTAAATCAAAGAAAACACCTAGCGTTCGCAACCTTTTATTTGATCCGTCCAAAACCTCACAGAAAAAAGAGAATATAGCATTTTCAGTTGTTAAACCATTTCTAAAACCAAACTGAACATTTGACAGCAAAATATGTGAATTTAAATGCTCCAGTAACCTTCTATATACAACCTTCTCGATAACTTTAGCAAGGTCTATAATTGTCAACATTATCCCTGTATCTCTTTTTATAAAGTGGCTTCACTACCGAGTACTTTAATCGGTCAGGAAACCGTCCACTCCTAAAGGAAAAGTTACAGTCATGGCTAAGTACTGGGCTAACATACACAGAACAATACTTCAGTATTCTGCTAGATACCCCGTCATATCTCCCTCTTGTCAGTATCATGGAGGAGCATTTCAAGTAACAGTCTCGGAACACTTTTTTCCGCTATATGACTCCCTGTTGGGACTAGGTTTCTATTTAGTTCACCTGCTATATTCAGAAAGTGATTTTTAAATGCTGTAGATATATGCGACTTATCAGTAACACGGACATTCCCACTACGCACTGATTCTATATCCTCGACCTCTGTCTGCAGACCAGCCACTTCCTTTACGACTGACCATATGGTTGTAATTTTATCCTGAGACTTAGCTATTCTATCTGCATACTACATACTTTTTGCCTTCCTAATAACATTTTTAAGCACCTTACAATACTGTTTGTAATGGGCTGCTGCGTTTAGATTTTGACTGTTTCTAACGTTTTGATATAATTGCCACTTTGTTCTACAAGATATTCTTAGCCCTCTAGTAAGCCACCCAGGCTGCCTGTTTGTGCTAGTACCCTGTTTTGAACGTTCTAACGGAAAGCAACTTTCAAAGAGCACGAGAAAAGCATTATATTTATCGTCTACTGTATCAGCGCTATAAACATCTTGCCACTCTTGTTCCTTGAAAAGGTTTACAAAGGTCTCTACAGCAACTGGATCAGCTTTCCTAAACAGCTGATGACTATACTTAACACGTGTTACAGCACAAAAATCTTTTAGAGTTAAAATTTGTGCATCATGATCTGAAAGGCCATTCACCTTTTTGCTAACAGAATGCCCTTCTAGTAATGAGGAATGAACAAAAATGTTGTCTATGGTTGTTCTACTGTTCCCTTGCACTCTCGTTGGAAAGAATACGGTTTGCATAAGATTATATGAATTAAAGAGGTCTACCAGCATCCTCTTCCTTGCACAATCACTTATACAATTAATATTTAAGTCACCACATATAACTAACTTTTTGTATTTCTTATAAAGTGAACCAAGAACCTCCTCAACTCTTTAGCAAAAATGTTGTGAAATCGGAGTCTGGGGATCTATAAATAACACCAGTTAGAAGTTTAGCTCCGTTAAATTTAACCACACCTGCACAACATTGAAACACCTTTTCAGTGCAGTACTTTGAAACATCAATTGACTCAAATGGGATGCCGTTTTTCACATACATGGCTACTCCCCCACACCGCAAAGAGCTCCTCGAAAAGCTGCCAGCCAACCTGTATCCTGGTAAAGGAAGCCTCTGAATTATCTCCTTATTTAAGAAGTGTTCAGATATACCAATAATTTCAGAGCCAACATCTATAAGTAGTTTACTAGCTTTATCTCTAATACCTTGTATATTTTGATAAAATATACTAATTCCCTCATTACTCGGATACCTAAGCTTTGTCAAAAGTGGTTCCTTTGTTAGAGAGATTCCCTTAAGCAGGAATACCTATCAGCTGACTTCAATCTAAAAAAGGTGCACCTCTAACACCCACTACTGCAGGAATTTTCCCATGAGTGATCCCACCAACCCCACCTATGCTGTCACCTATAAGCTTTGCCAACCTCCCCTTCCCATGCCTGTTGACGTGCAGGCCATGTCTAGTGAAACCCGTCCTGCTGATAACGCTCCACCGCAACTTATTCAGACAAATATCATTTTTACGTTTTTTCGACAGCAACAATAAACTGGCTAATGCCGACGGGCTTGTCAAAGTGCAGTTAGTAATTTATTATTTTTCCAGAAAGTTTAAGGAAACGCTTAATCCAAGTCAAAACATCTCAAATTGAAGGAATGATGCCGTGGTGTGGACGGTTAAAAGTTTACAGTCCGTCGAAAATTACGAAATACGGCATACTCATTCGGATACTGTGTGATTCGAGTACGGGATACATTTCCTCATTCAAGATATATTCCGGCGCTGGACAGCCTTTAGCAAAAACAGTGATGGAACTATTCCTTGTGATGTAAAAAGGCATCACTTCCGCATGGTTGATTATTATAACAGTGTAGAACTTGCAGAGAAGTTCCTTGAGAAGAAAATTCGAGTTTGTCGAACGATACGGCAAAATAGGGGATTTCAGGAAAATTAAAGCGCGCAAAAGTCAACGTATTTGAAGCTTGTCATCAACGGAAAGGTGACAAGCGGCCGGCGACGAGCCAAGTAATCCGAACTAGTGCTGCCGGCGCCAAGCGAATAATTTTGTACGAGACGTGTGGACGGCAAAGTGTTAACTACGTTGTGAGCGCGGAGCTGTCTATATAGGAGAGACCACTTAGTACACGAGAAGCAGGGCACGAACGCTATATGCGATTAGCACAGCATAACAAATCGGCGACAGCTGAACACCACCTACCTCGTTCCAGGAAGCTCGTGTGCTGGCGAAGAAGTTGTGGACGTGCCAACGTAAAATTCGCGAGGCGACTGAAATCATCAAGCAGCCAGACATCGATAGAGAGGACGGCTATTAACTACCGCCGTCCTGGCTGCCGCCTTCCCAGTACAACGGGCCGCGAGCGGCCGCAGGGTAAATGCCTCACAGAGCATGGACGCGACAAACTAAACAAACAGCTATATGGGAACTGTCAGTGCAATAAGACGACTTGCCCACCAGAAGCCAAGCGCCGATTTGCCGACTGTCGTCATTCACTGACAAGCCAGTTAGCTCACCCACAGCTCCTGTCCTACTCTCTCCCCTTTCGTCATGACTAGCCTAATCCGAGGGCCGATAAAATTTCACAGATGTCACGTATTGAGGCCTATCATCTGAAATAAACAGAGCCACCCTTGCTCCACCAAAACCAATCCAGCCCTGAGGAAAGCCGTTGTAATACGGGTGAAACGTTGGTTTTACAGTTTGTAACTAAAGTATTTATATAATGATGCAACAAGACCCAAAACAATTTTAATCATCATGTGACCGGCTGCAGAAACCTATGTAGTTAAGCCTGTGACCATTCGTTCTGCCCTTCATAGTGTGGGGTCAATATCCCCTGTTAGTCCTATTTGATATGAGGTCCACAAACTTGAGCTATATTCTAGAACCAGTTACACGAGTAATTTGTAAGCCATAAGCTTTGTAGACTGATTGCAGTGCCCCAGCATTCTACAAATAAACCCTACGTCCACCTGCTTTACCACAACTGAGCCTATGTGATCATTCCATTTCACATTCCTATACAGAGTTCTAGGTATTTCTATTAGTTGGCTGATTTCAATAGTGGCTCATTGACATTATAGTCAAAGGATACTAATTTTTTTTGTTAAGTGCACAATTCCACATTTTTCAACATTTAATGCAAGCTTCCAATATTTGCACAATTTTCGAATCTTATCAAGATCTGACAGGATATTTATGTGTCTTCTTTTGGACAGTACTTCATTATAAATAACTGCATCATCTGCAAAATGTATGAAGTTACTATTAATATTGTCTACAAGGTCATTAATATACAACATGAACAGCAAGAGTCCCAACACACTTACCTGGGGCACACCTCTAGTTACTTCTACATCTGACGATGATTCTCCATACATGATAACATGCTGTCTCCTCCCTACCAAAAAGTCCTCAGTCCAGTCACAAATTTCACTTGATACCCCATATGATCCAACTTTTGATAATAAACGTAAAGTCTGGTACTGAGTCAGATGCTTTTCGGAAATCAGGAAATACTGCATCTACCCGATTGCCTTGATCCAAAGCTTTCAGTAAGTGCAAGTTGGGTTTCACATGATCAGCATTTTGGAATCTCTGCTAGTTGGCATGGAGGAGGCAATTCTGCTTAAGATATCTCAGAATGTGTCTAAGATTCTATAACAAATCAATGTAAAAGATATTAGATAGTAGTTTTGTGGATCACTGTTGTGTACATAGTTCCGCGTAGTCAGCGCGTACACAACTTTCCCACTAGAGCGCGCCCCGCTAAGCACAACAGCGCAGGCGCAGCGCTCGTCCGTCTCCACACTATGAGATGGCGCTGCCTTAGAGACGGACCAAATTCTGCTTCCGCCGATCCGCGTATTAATATGTAACGCAGCCAATGAGATCGCTGCTAATGTAGAACCTTTTATCCTTGCAGATCACACTCGCGCAGCGATACATGAACGCACGAGGTATTATAACGAGTGTACAGATATTATAACGAGTGTACAGACCTCCGATTAGTCAGTCTGCATTTGTCTGCACCAGTCTGCATTTGTCTGTACCAGTCTATAGCCAAGTTTCAGTCTGCACCTAATAAGATTATCATATTCCTGTACATAGCCATGAAGATAAATGAGTTCTGTTTAAAGTTGGTCACCGTCAATCTGCTACTCTAAGCGTGCAAGTGGCATTTCTATCGTCTGACCTAACGGCAGAAGATAAACGTGCCACGATAAGACCACGAGACATATTGCTGACACTCGCCTACTACAAATAATCTGATGGTGTGTGTACTGAAGGTCTTACAGTACGCACACCACAATCATATTACCTACCCTTCTTCTACAAGAAGGGTAGGTAATATGATTGTGGTGTGCGTACTGTAAGACCTTCAGTACACACACCATCAGATTATTTGCCTACTACAAATAATCTGATGGTGTGTGTACTGAAGGTCTTACAGTACGCACACCACAATCATATTACCTACCCTTCTTCTACAAGAAGGGTAGGTAATATGATTGTGGTGTGCGTACTGTAAGACCTTCAGTACACACACCATCAGATTATTTGTAGTAGGCTTTTTTCCAATAACCGGGCACAGTTTTTTGTTTGAGGGATCTACAATAGATTATAGACAAGAGATGCTAACTTAGTGCCAAATTCAGTATAGAATCTGATAGGGATTCCATTTGGTCGTGGACCTTTGTTGAATCTAAATAATTTCATGTTTTTCAGCACCACTGACACTAACACTTATTTCACTCATCTTTCAGTCGCACGAGGATTAAACTGGGGCAATTCTCTGAAGATTTTCTTTGTAAAGGAATGTTTGAAAATGGAGTTAAGCATTTCAATTTTTGCTTTGCTATCCTCAATTTCAGTCGCGATTAACTAGAAACTAACTTCGGTGCCACTAACTGCATTTACAAAAACTAACATAGAATCAGAGCACCACACGGTGACCTTAATTCCTGTACTAAATGGATGCAAATAGTTCGTGTCCTAGTTTCAGCTTGTTCAAAAAATGTGTACATTGGATACTCTGTATTAAGATATCTTCATGGGACTTAGGACCAATGCACGAGTAATTTCTCTGGAGGAAATAACAATGAAACTACAAAATGATCTGAGAAACTAAAATGATATTTAGCCTTGCTTCTTTTTCCTACTCAGTATTGTCCAATTTTCTTCTCTTCAACAAGCAGTCAGTACTTCCGTTACTGCTGGTAACATCAATTTCTTCTCAGATCTTGATCTTCAGCCCTCTAAATGATACAAAGGAGTGAAACAATTTGGGACAGAATATTAAAAAGGGAAGTTTGATTAGTGGCATAACTTTATGGAAGAATTCCAACCAGTAATTAAAACTCCAATTGGAAACAACCTTTTTATGATCAAGCTCCATGTAAATTGTAGTTTCACCCTTTACAGAGTCACCTTAAAGTATCCGGTTCTTCCACTTAATGTATCGTTTTTCTGGTGGTCATAAATGTGTTTACAGATCAGGACTGAAAATTCCACCCAGTAGAGCAAGATCAAAGCAAACAAATCCACAACACTTGATCACTGTGTGTTGTTAGTTGATACTGGCTTGTTTATTACAAAACTGACTTGATGAGCATAACAATGCATATTTTATGTACAGGGATAAAAAAATCTGATATCCCACCAGAGGAACCAGCCATAATGGATGCTTAAACCTAAGTCTGTTTTTGGGGAAATTAAAAATTGGAAAGTCCAGGATGGAATAACAATATGGAAAGAATAGACTGCTGCTATTCACCACACAGAGGATACTTTGAGTCACAGTCTGTTTTAGGGAGTTTTATTTACTTTATGCTTCTTTCAGTCTGTAAACACAAGCAATGTTAGTGTGTCGTGTTTTGAAAGAGACACAAAACTCAAGAACCCTTGCTATTTGGTTTGTCTCTTATTATGAAACACAAGACAATGGCCATCTGAAAAAAATTTTAAAATGTCACTGGTTTCATTTCCTGTAATTTTGTTTTGGTATTTCTTCCTGGCATACCTCAAACTTAATGTGTAAAAATTCACTTTGGATTGTTTTTGTTGTTCCTTTGAAAAAAGTTGCTTTTTCTAAATAAAATTTTAGTACAACGTCCAATTGGGTACTAAAAGTAATTAGTCTCCTGAAAACATGTTATTGTCTGAAGACAGTCCAGTTTCATCATAACCCCTTAAGGTCAGTTCAAAAGAAATGTGGAAACAATATAGTTTATTAAAATATTTACCACTTATCTACAATGCCTAACTTTTTCATTATAACTAGCAATTTTCTTTCCAGTTACGCTATCTATTTGTGCAGATACACGGGCATTTCCAGAAAGTGACAGCCTTAAACAGTTCTGTATGTGTAAAACTGAAGATTTACATTTCTTTAAACGTCTGTGACACTTACTCTGCTCCCTGCAGGTTCCCTATCAAACAGCAGACACGGGAAGCAGAATAACACCTTTCTTAACTTCTTAGCCACATAATGAATCACTATTTTTATAATTATCCCTTTTAAATATTCTCTTTAACTGTCTCTTTCTAGTGTTAATATTTTGCACAGTTTTAAAATTTTGTAATGGTCTTCCAAGTGTCATTATAGTAAGTCTCTCCACATCAGAAAGGCAGGAAAACTAATTTTAAATCATTCACACTATTCATTTCCACTCACACTCTACAATACTGACACAGTACTCGAATCCAGAACCTATTGATATAACAAATGCTAAAAAAATTATTTGAAACCAAAACAACCACACCAAAATTTATAGCACGTGCAGAAAGTATACATAACATCCGCACTACACTGACATTTCACTTAGTCTAGTCACTTTGCACCATGTGACAATTTCGGCACTAAGCTCAATTTACCTTTGACAGAAATATAAAATGAAGTTATGTTGATGAGAAAACATTTCCTCCGAAACTCTATGTTCATAACAAATTTGTTTCTGAACCAAAATATGTATGACTGCTGATGAAATGCCACTGTTGATAATGTTAAGGGTGGACAGTAAGGTGTAACCTAGCAGCATGGAGAGTAGGTGTCATTATGCGAAGTGAGAAAGCAGAAATGAAATAATCTCTGAAGATATTTCCTGTTACAGGGGTTGCAGGCATGATGCTGCAACACCTGCTGACAGACACAAGTGAGGTTTTCACCTGCTGCTACCTACAGCTGCTCGCTCATCCCTGCTGAAACTACACTGTGGCGGGCAGTCCACTAGGGAGTTGCAATAGGAAAGTAACACCCACATTTCATTCGAAGCCAGCAGTGTTTATCAGTCCATTGGGCATTAATATGTCAAACACCCACAGACAATTAACTTTAACATATTTTACAGGATATGCTATGTACTTTAATGTAAAAGATTAGAAAAAGGTAGAAATGGGTGTAAAATTACTTGGAGTTGTGCAACATTGCAACAGTATTGTGTACCACCCCTTGGAACTGCTAAAAGAAGCTTCAATGGCTTAAAGGACACAAGGGCAATTATATTCTGGGAAACACGCATCATCTGCAATAGCCAGGCACATTCTGGGGCTAGAGAAACATGAATTTGATTCTACAATATTTATGTTTTATTAAAGTCCAATCATTACTATGTTAGAATGGACCACAATGCTACAGAAATTAAAAAAAAAAAAATAAAATAAATTAACAGATAAGAAGGCAGCCTGAAACTGGACAAGTCACAGGAGTTAGGGCGAATACAGACTACTCAGACATGATGTGGAAACACGTGGGCTCACATCATAACGCGCGTGATCGCGTGATATAAAAATCCAACACAGGGTTTTCTGCGCTTATATTTATATTGAGCTGACATGACGTGGGAGTGTGTTGGATGATGCAATCTGACACTACACGCCTTATGACACGTGGGAAGAATATCTACAGTTCTAGATTTTTGTCAGTCGTGGGAAGGCGTCAGAAGTATGAAGTGGTTTCTCCTCTACCGTTTGCAGTTATTATTTGAAGATTGAGGAGATGTTGATTGAATACGTTCGGTCAAATCCGGTGCTGTATGACCCTACAAACCGGGAATATCATAACCAACATTCAAGGAAAGAGGCTTGGGACGAAATAGGAGAAAAACTCGGATTTACAGGTTAGTGAAAACAGTTACTTTTTCCATATTTTTTATTAGTTTTTCTTTTTTACAATTTGTAATAGTTCAATAGGCGTTATATTTTATATTGATAGGAAAAAAGTATCAATCCATAACAAGTAAAACCAGATATGAATATAAAAGATATCTGTTATATAAACTGGATTATATGAATTGTAATTAAAAATAACACCCAATTGAACTTAAAATGGTCGGTTATAACGAATGCGCGTATTAAGTAAATAATACTGGACGTGTCATGGAGCAACTCTACCCTTTCTAATGGAGTGCCATTGCCAAGGACAACTTGCTGAACCATAATCAGAAACGAAGTACTTTTTGAACTTATCTCTGGTGATGGCCATTTCTCTCACGAAATTTCTACGAATGGGCTCGAGGTTGGCTACACCATGAATGTGTTCACTTTCCATTCTGATTTGTTCCTCGAAAGGGGAAATATTTGTTGATGTATTCCGAAGCATGTTGTGTAGACAGGTGGAAGCTAAAACTATTACATCGGCAATTTCTGGTTTAGTTTCAATAGGCTTTAGAAATATTCTCCAGCGCCCGGCTAGAATTCCGAACGCATTTTCTACAGTCCGTCGAGCTCTTGAATGACGGTAGTCGTATACCTTCTCTTCGTCACTTGTAATGGCTACTTTGCTGTATGGGTGCATCAAATAGGCTTTAAAAGGGAAGGCTTCATCTGCAATAATTACATAAGGAATCTCCATTGCTGGTAGTAGCTCTGTCTTTTGGAATGGCGTATTTGTTGCTTTCAAATCTTTTCCCCATCTCAGATCGCTCAAAAGTTCCTCCATCGCTATTTTTGCCGTAAGCTCCGACGTCAACAAGTGTGAATTTGTAATTTGCAGCTACCAAAGCCAATAAAACAATGGCATATATTCCTTTGTAGTTATAGTACAATGAACCAGCACCAGCTGGACATCGGATTTGAACGTGCTTGCTGTCCAAAGCTCCTATGCAGTGTGGATAATTCCACTTCTCATCATAATCGTTGGCTATATGTTCCCATTCATCTTTGTTTGGTTCTGGCATGTAAATCGGTCATAGAGTTTTCCTAATTACCCCACAACACTCTAACTATTTCTCCAATAGTTGAAAATCCAATCCGAAAAGAAAAACCCAATGTTCTGTTAGAATTGCCAGTCACCAAGTACCTGTGAACAGTGAAAAAAACCGCACTTATTAAATTATTAATCTTCACATTGTCCTTTGGCAACCAAGCTACCTTTGTCTTTTGAGCGCCAAAGGAGAATAAATGAATAATTATTAGATAACTACGGTGCATTTAAAATTACTTGCGACTTTTTACAGTTCGGTACGGAGCGAGTGGAGGGGAGTGTTGTTGCCAACGCGTGCCAGCAGGCGGAGATATCTCCAAGTCTAAAAGGAGCTGGCCGTCAGGTAAACATTCTTTAGCGATAGAGAAACGACAATAATGAACAGAGAATGTTCTTTGGTGTCAAAGAAACAATTGTGGTAGTGTTTACCTATGGCCTGGCGACAGGAATGCCTTACAGGCCGACACCAGTGGCGGCTCAGGGGGAAAGCCTGGCTCGCCATTGGTGTTGCCTTGGTAACGGAGTCATGTCACCTCCGGCAAGCTGAACGTCAAAATTCGCAACTAATTTTAAATGCACTATAAAGACTAGCCTAGAATTGTAAACTAATTTCTCAGTTCTAGTTAATGAATGTAAAGACAACTGGAATAAACTGCGGAATGCGTACATCGAGGCTAAACACCGTAGAGCCACAAAATCAGGTCAGGCAGCAAACAGTTTGAGCAAATGGAAATTTGAAGATAAAATGCCTTTTTTGAATCCAACTCTCGTAACAAGAAAAACTTGAGGAAATGCGGAAGACAGCCCCAATAATGAAGATTATAATGGAACACGAGAAGAAACTGGCTTATGTCCGATTGATGAAACAGACTCAAAAGTGGCCTCATCAGTAAGTTCCCAATCCAATTCACCAAGAAACGATCTACTGAAAAGTGCAGTCCCTAAAATGGTCGAGGCCATCGACAATCCCACTGCTAATGTATCAGATTCTCCAACAACTTTTACTCAACCTTCAGCGAAGCCCGTAAGGCCTTTTGTTGGAAAAAAAAATTTGCATCATCCGTACAAGAAATGGTTAAAATAATGGAAGACAACCAACGCTTGCGCTCCCAAGTACTTCTTCAAAGTGCACACGCTACATCAAGTGACAATGTGGACGATGAATGCGAACTTTTTTTCCTCAGTATGGCGAAAAATGTGAAAAAATTGCGCCCTGATGAGCAAATTAGAGCGAGCAACATCGTTTTGGGGGCAGCATTGCAAGCAGCACGTGGGAGCTCATTTCAGGTGAACCCTGGTTACCACAATACTCTTAATACAAATCCATCATCATTCTATCAATCCTCCACAACACCATCTCCTCAATGATCTGAACACAGCTTGGACTGCTCAACAGACTCAACGTTGTCCTACACTTGGCAAGAGAAACAGCAAGAAAACTTTTGTAATTTGTAATTACCTTTCTGATGTATAATAAAACGCACTTTGTGAAAAGAAAATCAATAAAAACTCCAAAATGTCTGTGTGATAATTTTTTCCCTCCCAGATATTTAACACAATAAAGTATTAGCACTTACCTCAAGCAAACTGCAAGTCGTATCTCTGCCGGAATGCTTTCCCTGAGTTGAGTGGAGCGTTTTTCTATTATCGGACCAACCAAGCTCAGGAGATGATAGAATTCAGTTTCTGTCACTCTGTAATACCACTTAAATCGCTCTTCGGAAGAGCAAATGGATGCAATACACAGAGCAGCCATTTCTTCTTCTTCTTCTTCTTCCAGCATGTCAAAAACACACAGTACATTCATGGTTGCTGGTTCAAAACAAACTGTCGGAAAATACAATGCAGACGAAGTAGTTGTTTCATGCTGCTATAAGTCAGGCCAATGTGAACACAGCTTCATGTCTGACGTGACGTGGGAACACGTCACGTCAGAGTATTCTGAGTTCACCTTTAGTGCTAAATAAAGCAAACAACACAAATTCTTCTGCATTACAAGCTCCATAACACACTGGCATGACTCTGTGATCTTTGGCAGTAGTTGGGTGACATCGCGAAAAGGGGTGGAAATAACTTTTTGAAACACCTACGCAGTGGAGTAGGTAAGTGTCCCAGTTATCGATCCCCAGCCATTTACCCTGATGGAGCCTCATTTGTGAATGACTGGCAAAAAGGTATTTCTTGTAATCGAATAGAGCCTTGAATATAACAGTGACTTGGAAATGTCATCATAGCCTAGTGATTCAGTTCTTTAGCTGTTAAGATGATGATTGTGGATTCAGGTACTATGGGGTGCCATCAATTTTTTTCATTGTAATGGCTGAGATACATATTTTCTTTTAATTAATTGTTCTGAATATATGTTTTTCCTCATTTCTAGTGCTTTGCCACACCATTTTATTAATTTCTTATTTACTCTAATCTTTTCTTCTGTTTATTCTTTTTTCATATGGAATCTTTGCCCTTGTGATTTTAATCTTTTTACTTATATCATAATATTTGTATGTTTAAAATACTAATTCGTCAACTAAAAAATAAAATATGAAATAATATTTTTTATTGGCTTTGAATTGGTAACAAATATATGTTTTCCAATACACTGTACATTTGTTTGGCTAGTAATCATCGCACAAATATATAAAACATAAATACTTCCCCCACCATAGTCAGAATATAAACATTATCTTACCTCAATCACATTTTTGTTTTATAAATTCAAAGAAAAGCACACTTCATTAACTTTAGAAAATACTGTATTTTCATTACATAATGTTGATCTACACCAGGCACACCGTACCATATTACTAACTGCTCGTGCGTGGTCTGATGCACACAAAGCAAATACCAGCAACAGTAAGTCACCTTTTCCCTCCCAAACTGTACGAGGTGCATTCAAGTTCACAAGCCTCTGATTTTTTTCCTCCGGCTGGAAAGAGATAGAAACTTGCGCATTGTTTTAAAATTAGGCCGCATTCATTGTCAATACGTCCCAGAGATGGCAGCACCGTATGGCAGATGGAATTTTACCGCCAGCGGCGAGAATGAGAACTGTTTTAAATACTTATAATGGCGACGTTTTCCTTACTTGAACAGCGTGCAATCATTCATTTTCTGAATTTGCGTGGTGTGAAACCAATTGAAATTCATCGACAGTTGAAGGAGACATGTGGTGATGGAGTTACGGATGTGTCGAAAGTGCGTTCGTGGATGCGACAGTTTAATGAAGGCAGAACATCGTGTGACAACAAACCGAAACAACCTCGGGCTCGCACAAGCCGGTCTGATGACATGATCGAGAAAGTGGAGAGAATTGTTTTGGGGGATCGCCGAATGACTGTTGAACAGATCGCCTCCAGAGTTGGCATTTCTGTGGGTTCTGTGCACACAATCCTGCATGACGACCTGAAAATGCGAAAAGTGTCATCCAGGTGGGTGCCACGAATGCTGACAGACGACCACATGGCTGCCTGTGTGGAATGTTGCCGAGCAATGTTGACGCGCAACGACAGCACGAATGGGACTTTCTTTTCGTCGGTTGTGACAATGGATGAGACGTGGATGCCATTTTTCAATCCAGAAACAAAGCGCCAGGCAGCTCAATGGAAGCACACAGATTCACCGCCACCAAAAAAATTTCGGGTAACCGCCAGTGCTGAAAAAATGATGGTGTCCACGTTCTGGGACAGCGAGGGCGTAATCCTTACCCATTGCGTTCCAAAGGGCACTACGGTAACAGGTGCATCCTACGAAAATGTTTTGAAGAACAAATTCCTTCCTGCACTGCAACAAAAACGTCCGGGAAGGGCTGCGCGTGTGCTGTTTCACCAAGACAACGCACCCGCACATCGAGCTAACGTTACGCAACAGTTTCTTCGTGATAACAACTTTGAAGTGATTCCTCATGCTCCCTACTCACCTGACCTGGCTCCTAGTGACTTTTGGCTTTTTCCAACAATGAAAGATACTCTCCGTGGCCGCACATTCACCAGCCGTGCTGCTATTGCCTCAGCGATTTTCCAGTGGTCAAAACAGACTACTAAAGAAGCCTTCGCCGCTGCCATGGAATCATGGCGTCAGCGTTGTGAAAAATGTGTACGTCTGCAGGGCGATTACGTCAAGAAGTAACGCCAGTTTCATCGATTTCTGGTGAGAGTTAATTAGAAAAAAAATCGGAGGCCTTAGAACTTGAATGCACCTCGTATCACAATTCTCTGAGGATCACTCTATGTATGAAGAAGTGTGCCTGACTCACCCAGGTCAACTGACCTCAAATGTAGTGGGAACATGTAGGAAATTAATGAGAAAGATGCATGCACCTGGAGTCACCTCTGACCTATCACCCTGAATTCTGAGAACTGGATGTGAGGTGTCACCGCCAGACACCACACTTGCTAGGTGGTAGCCTTTAAATCGGCCGCGGTCTGCTGGTATACGACGGATCCGGGTGTCGCCACTGTCAGTGATTGCAGACCGAGCGCCGCCACACGGCAGGTCTAGAGAGACTTCCTAGCACTCGCCCCCAGTTGTACAGCCGACTTTGCTAGCGATGCTACACTGACAAATACGCTCTTATTTGCCGAGACGATAGTTAGCATAGCCTTCAGCTACGTCATTTGCTACGACCTAGCAAGGCGCCATTACCAGTTTATATTGAGATTGTAATTATGTGTCATCAAGAGCGATGTTCTCCAATTATGGATTAAAGTTAAGTATTCCAGAAGCTATGTACTATTTTTGGCTACTATAATTCCTTGTCATTTTCCAGACCTCACGCCACCCTGCGTGAGCTTAAGCGCGTGCCTTTCGGCTTCCTCCAAACTCCGTGAATTGGCGCCTGCCAATTCACAACAGGATGAGCAACAATAAGTCACGCCATAACACTGACGAACACAAGAGCTGTCTGAATAGAACTCTGGAAATAGTGTGGTGTTACAACAGACATTTACAAAACTGTGTTACATGACTGGTTGAGATAGGCGTGCGATGCTGCTGCAGTCAGGCCACTGCAAATGTCAGTGATCTTGTTGTTGTTGTTGTGGTCTTCAGTCCTGCGACTGGTTTGATGCAGCTCTCCATGCTACTCTATCCTGTGCAAGCTTCTTCATCTCCCAGTATATACTGCAGCCTACATCCTTCTGAATCTGCTTAGTGTATTCATTTCTTGGTCTCCCTCTACAATTTTTACCCTCCACACTGCCCTCCATTACAAATTGGTGATTCCTTGATGCCTCAGAACATGTCCTACCAACCGATCCCTTCTTCTAATCAAGTTATGCCACAAACTCCTCTTCTCCCCAGTTCTATTCAATACCTTCTCATTAGTTATGTGATCTGCCCATCTAATCTTCAGCATTCTTCTGTAGCACCACATTTCAAAAGCTTCTATTCTCTTCTTGTCTAAACTATTTATCCTCTATGTTTCACGTCCATACATGGCTACACTCCATACAAATATTTTCAGAAACGACTTCCTGACACTTAAATCAATACTCAATGTTAACAAATTTCTCATCTTCAGAAACGCTTTCCTTGCCATTGCCAGTCTACATTTTATATCCTCTCTACTTTGACCATCATCAGTTATTTTGCCCCGCAAATAGCAAAACTCCTTTACTACTTTAAGTGTCTCATTTCCTAATTTAATTCCCTCAGCATCACCCGACTTAATTCGACTACATTCTATTAATCTCGTTTTGCTTTTGTTGATGTTCATCTTATATCCTCCTTTCAAGACACTGTCCATTCCGTTCAACTGCTCTTCAAAGTCCATTGCTGTCTCTGACAGAATTACAATGTCATCGGTAAACCTCAAAGTTTTTATTTCTTCTCCATGGATTTTAATGCCTACTCTGAACTTTTCTTTTGTTTCCTTTACTGCTTGCTCAATATACAGATTGAATAGCATCGGGGAGAGGCTACAACCGTCTCTCTCCCTTCCCAACCACTGCTTCCCTTTCATGTCCCTCGACTCTTATAACTGCCATCTGCTTTCTGTACAAATTGCAAATAGCCCTTCGCTCCCTTTATTTTACCCCTGCCACCCTCAGAATTTGAAAGAGAGTATTCCAGTCAACATTATCAAAAGTTTTCTCTAAGTCTCCAAATGCTAGAAACGTAGGTTTGCCTTTCCTGAATCTTTCTTCTAAGGTAAGTCGTAGGGTCAGTATTGCATCACGTGTTCCAATATTTCTACTGAATCCAAACTGATTTTCCCCGAGGTTGGCTTCTACTAGTTTTTCCATTCGTCTGTAAAGAATTTGCGTTAGTATTTTGCAGCTGTGACTTATTTAACTGATAGTTCGGTAATTTTCACATCTGTCAACACCTTCTTTCTTTGGGATTGGAATTATTATATTCTTCTTGAAGTCCGAGAAAATTTCACTTGTCTTATACATCTTGCTCACCAGATGGTAAGAGTTTTGTCAGGCCTGGCTCTCCCAAGGCTATCTATCAGTAGTTCTAATGGAATGTTGTCTACTCCCGGGGCCTTGTTTCGACTTAGGTCTTTCAGTACTCTGTCAAACTCTTCACGCAGTATCATATCTCCCATTTCATCTTCATCTACATCCTCCTCCATTTCCATAATATTGTCCTCAAGAACATCGCCCTTGTATAGACCCTCTATATACTCCTTCCACCTTTCTGCTTTCCCTTCTTTGCTTAGAACTGGGTTACCATCTGAGCTCCTGATATTCATACAAGTGGTTCTCTTTTCTCCAAAGGTCTCTTTAATTTTCCTGTAGACAGTGTCTATCTTACCCCTCATGAGATACGCCTCTACATCCTTACATTTGTCCTCTAGCCATCCCCGCTTAGCCATTTTGCACTTCCTGTCGATCTCATTTTTGAGACGTTTGTATTCCTTTTTGCCTGCTTCATTTACTGCATTTTTGTATTTTCTCCTTTCATCAATTAAGTTCGATATTTCTTCTGTTACCCAAGGATTTCTAGTAGCCCTCGTCTTTTTACCTACTTTATCCTCTGCTACATTCACTATTTCATCTCTTCTACTGTATTTCTTTCCCTCATTCATGTCAATTGTTCCCTTATCAGGGTGTATACGGGGACAAGGAAAAAAAATTCCCGGATTATTCCCAGATATCCCGTTTAAAAAATATGCTTTTTCCCGGGCGAAAATACACTTTTTCTGTGCTAAGTGACAGTAGGTTTTCCGTAGATTTTCCCTTGGAACTGTAAAACTTACCAATCCTTTGAATGGTTAACGTTTTATACAATCGCATAGAACTTCCAGGATAAAAAAGATGGGGCAAAGAAGTTTTGGAGAGATTTTTAATAATAAAAAAAGAAGGAGAGAAGTTTTGGAAAGACCTTTGATTTGCAGCAACATATACGTTGCATATTTTAGTATTACGAAAATATAAATTCGAATTGCACCAAACACAGCGCGTTAGTTTCCGGAGCGTTGAAACCGAGGTTGCCATGTCTTTTTGTAATCGAGTCATATCTCAAGCCACGAGATCTCGTCAGCCGATGACAGCAGCTATTCAGAGCATAGGACACGTGTTATAGTCAGCCAATAGCAAGATCACTGATTACACAGCGCGAACACGCAAGAGGAAAAGTTAACGGTTTAAATTAATGTACACAGTACCGTATATCTACAAGAATAGCTTAGCTTTCATGTATTAGCATTTTTGTATTTTCAAGATTATTTGTATTTTGAAGATTAACACGCTACAACAGAAGCTAAGCTTTCACATGTAATATTGATCTTTTTTTGCGTGTGTTATACTTTAAGACACATCACACAAATGTGCCAGTAAATTTAAAATTATGACATAAATGTCTCGACTCCAAATTCTTGTAAGTGGCTGGTACTCAAACTGTTCAGTTTCGAACGCTCTGTGATTTAGATAACCATCCCACTTTCTCACACCTAATATAATTCATCTTGCGTAAAAAGAAATTTACTTTGAAAGTAACGCTTTTCTAACTACCGTTCGCAATACTATCCGGAGACTGTTGGAAATAGGTTCGATTTACCAGTTGCCAGAGAGCGCCAGAAAACAGGCATTATTGTGCGTGTGCAGCTGCAGTGGTGTAGGAAGCCCATATGTTCGTGTGTATAAAGCACTAAGAGAGCTTACATTACACCATAAAAGAAACAGTGCATCAGAGGATACTCCAAAGAGCATCGGAATTTCGTAAACCATACTAAAATGCATAATTCGGCTTGAGGTGCAAATTGGCTTTTCCCAGATTCACAATGAAGTAGGTTCCTTCTGATATTAAGATTTTCAGTGTGGTTTTTGGGATGTAAATTTTCTTGGAGTACCAGTACTCTACGATCTCATTTTTGGTTCATTATTATGGCATACTGCCATATACGGCAGAAGATGATAAAAAAAACGTGCACTTGAAATTGCACTTGAAATTCAGCAAACAGTTGGAACTAGCCAATACTGTAGAATGAAACACTTCGTTTCAAATAAAATGATTGCCTCGGCGGAAAGATTAATAAAGCCAAATTTCTTTAGCAAACTTGCAAAACTTCACTGTTCTGCAAGGCGATTAAAACTGAAATTAATAATATATTTTTGCCCTCCGTAATTATGTGAATGTATTTTAATTCACTTGATAGCTCCCGGCCGCAGAAATCTGATGTGTTTTCATTTGATGTGTGTGCTGTACACGAAGAGCAGCAGCGAAATCACTTAACGTAAACACGGTGTGGCGAAATAAATAAAAAAACATTTGATTTTTATTGTGTTTTTTAACTTTAGAACTTTTGAAAGGCTGTTTTACGGATTGCATTGACCGGCTTGAATGCGGACAAATACAGTGCTGCGTGAAATATGCCTGTAATATAATTTACCATTTCGATTAATTACATTTTGAATTCTACGTCATTGTTGATTTAATCAGAGTTCTCACCTTAGACGTAGAATTAGTCCTTCTGCCACAATATTAATTCATCAGTCGCCATCGAAGTTCTTCTCTTTGTTGACCGTGTGTATCTTCCTAAGTCGGCATCGGTTCACTTTCACGAAGACGGTGGAAACCAAGGAATACAATGCTACGTTGCTTTAAATAATTTTCGTAACACTTCGATACTTCTCACTATTTTTATTCACAAGACAATAAGACTTGCTCTGCTAGTCGCACAAACCATAATTACTAACTACATGGCTGCCTTTCCGCACAGTCCAAAAATCACGTCCATCCTCCACGAGGCAACAATCGAAAGTGTCCCTTAGCTCCTTGGAGTATGAAACAAAAGAGAATACAATGTGAACTTTACAAAGATTATAATATACATGCCTCTCAATTTATCTTTGGCGCAGCTTTTAAGATATTGTATGTCTCTGCATAGGAATGTGTCATTACAACTGCCCCCCTACTGTATACTGTCACTAGAAAATTTTATTTGGTTGACAGGATACAGTAGCCGACCTTGCAATTGCTAGGTTTGGGGGTCTTTTATTTACAACCTTCATTTTTATTGTCTCATTTTCATGGCACTGTGAATTCTTTGGTATTAATGAGTGTGTGTCAGTTTTTTGGTATACTTATGCTAATATTTACAAACCTTAATCCTAATATACAAAGTTTTGGTTAACACTGAGAAAACAACATCATGTGGTAAAGTTTGTACAATAAAATATACAATGAACACACCTCATCAGAGGTGAAAATTAAGTTCTTGTATTGCCTTCTGTACTTATTCTGGGGTGACGAGCTTTGTTCGCTAGACCCAGTGTTGAATGTGGGCGGGTGATACTCGCGCCTGATTGTTTGGTCGTCCGTTAGCTGGCGACGTTGGTTGAATGCACGCGCCAGTGCACTGAATATACACCGACGTGCGGGTACCGTCGAGACTTCCGAACCTCAGTATGCGTGTGCTTTTTGCAGTTCCTTCCAGTACTTAGACTGGATACGACGAGGTACATTGGAATATGTGCCCCGAAGAACACACCACACTATGTGCGAGGTGGAGGACGATCCCGTCGATGCAGCACCAGGTAAGAAGCGTACCATGTCAAACTTGTTTGGCATTGTTCCTTCCTATTGTGACGCCATGGGTCGTTTGACGATACTAGCTTCAATTTTTCGATGTCCCTTGTTTAGGCTCGCTGACACTTGCAACGTAGCACTACTTTGCACAATTTCAATTTCTACACACACCACTTTAACCGCGAGTATTGCGATCGAAACTTCCTTTTTCACTACACTTTTTTCTTCGCATTAACCCCTTTTACCTTTTGTATTTATCGAGATTCATTCCCCTCAATATTTCTGGTCAATGTACATAAATATTCACAAATTTGTAAGTCACGGGACTTGGTATGAAATACAAAGTACATCACATACAATGGAATAACATAAAACACATACAATACATTGGTTACATTAATTACAGGAAAAAACTATCGACGAAAATTGAAAAAAATTTTTGACCACTCATAGTGGCTTCTTCGTCTTGGATTTTACTGACACACACACACCTTTTTCCATTAATCAGTTAGAAGGAACAAGTCCTTTGTTTTCTTTCTTGAACTCGAGTGTAAGTTAAGGTTTACCTTCGTTACGTATTCTTCATACGCAACGACATGCATCAGCATGCAGAGAATACACCTGTAGCCGCTCCACTGCACCTTGGGAAGGGAATTTTCTACCTTCTACTTAGGGTAATGGCAACGACTACGTGTATGCTACGGTTTTTACCTATAAAATATGAAAATGCACGAAATGATCATTTATATGCAGCGTAACCCTAATATGTACAGTGTTTTGTGCTTAAGCACGTTCTGGTGTGCTTGTAAATCGTTACCTCTAATAAAATTTCCTACATTAACATAGACATATAAACATACAATCTTGAAGTTCAGGGTGTAGCAACTATTAATATGTACAGTGTTTCATAATAGCAGCACGCCCTTGTGTGCGTGTATCATTTTCAATTTAAGTACGCTTATAGGCGTCTTGTGTTATCATGGGAGAAAAAATACAGACATTTTAATGCATCGGTTGTCATGAAAATCTATGTACACGAATAATCAGACTTGCATAGCTTCAGTGCAGCATGAAATTCTGTATGACGTTCTTTTTTTTTTCACAGTTTATTTTATAGACGATTCCTTTGCTTACAGGTCGTCGATCACACTACTTACCTGTTTCTCGTACAGCGGCGATATCATTTTCATTCTTTGTGACTGTAAATCGTGAAATGTATGGAAGATATAGTTTTGACATGATTTATCATTTCATGTTTCAAGTGTGTAAAGTAATTCATATCTTCCTTCCGCATACATGAGTGAAGAATCGCTAATGTTGCACTTTGTATCAGGTTTTTCGTATTTTCTGGTAAACTCGTAGAGTCTTACGGTTTTAATTGTTTCTTGACGTTAGGTATACCTGTTTATACGAGATTGTCTTAGAGTTTAATTTTCCTTATACACTTCTACGTTGTTTAAGTTTCGTACATGTACAGAGCTTCTTTCGCCTTTCACACATTCATACATACGTTTATACACACAAAAAATATCTACCACTAAATATACACATTGCTGGTGGGGCCCTTTTTCGGTACCCTGCACCCTTCCCTCAATATTCAAAAATAATTCAGGGCGTGCTGAGCATCGTCCCTTATACTAATAATACTTACAACTAAATATTTCTTCTTACATACATAACTGCCTTACGGTCCATTAATGCGCAATCATTCCATATTTTCCTCCTTTACACTTTAGCCTTCGTACATATAACCTCGTGTATAGCTTATATATTCTACAAAGTTGTTTGCTGAGTGTTTTAGGTGTTTCCTAACGTTAATGTGTTTCAAATCCTAGGTATTTGCTTTGAGAGCGATTCAGTTCATTACTCACGCTGCATAGATCTGTTTATTATTTTCCTATTTTAAAGCTTGTGTCATTCTCTTCCTTAGTCACAAAAATTCACACGTTTACCTTATTGTTCATTCTGAAAATCGCAAGCTACTGTGTAATGTAAATGTATCCGTTATCTCTTTGCTGCTTTTTCCCTATATGTAATTGTGTTTTGTTCTCGTGTACATAGCTTTTCTTCCGGTTATCTATCTGCATTATTTATTTATTTATTTTTTTCTCCTTCCGTACAAGCTAAGATTTTTTACTCAGTATAATATAATATTACAATACCGTCCATGACCAGTATGTCCTTGTATGTTCACTTTTATTACGTAATACCAGCTTATAATTAAATTTTCTAAGCTACTATTTACAAGACTTGAGTATCCTTTTCTTTCTTGTTTTTGAATGGCTTTCATCACTGTGTCTCATAGTAAGCGTGGTCTCAAAACTTTTAAACGTTCCGCGCATCCGCGCTTATGTACCATGACTGGACTGCAGGCGCGGGGAAAACTCTGCATTGTTGGTGAACATTATTCGTGATAGCCGCCATCGTATAATATGAGTCACGTGTCGTCTGGACTCGACCGCGCATGCGCCTTCGCGCTTTGTATACACTCAGCTGATAGGACAGGGAAGGGGGAAGATTTCTCCCCGGCTCGCTGCCTACAGCGCGGCCAATGACCTTGTCTTGACATGCAGCTATCGCGTGCTCATCAGCTGAGCGTTGTATTGCAACTTCGACGCGTGGTTTGTTGCTCGTCTCAAGCGAACAAACTCTGGCCCTCGCGTTAATTTGGCGTCGCTCCTCTCTCTTAAATAACTGAGTTAGACTACAAAAGTACCGTATGGTTTATTTTATAGCGTTAAGACTCACAGTAACACATGTTTCATTAGGTGTAGTTGACTATGCGTTTTTTAGCTGGCATATGCCCCCAGTTGGTTACTAGTTTCGATGTTTACTTTATGCTGCCGGAAAACTTCCATACCTAAAATACAATTGACGATTAACTTGTCAACGATTAAGAATGTACAGTTTATCGTGACATCGCTAATGGTAACAGGTATTTGCGTCTGCCACTTAATACTTTTTGACTTGTTACCTACAGCTGTCAAGATTTTACAATTTTCCATTGGCAACACTGGTACTTTTAATGCTTTCGAAACTTCTTTGAATAAACTGTTAGAAATAATATTCGTAGATGCCCCTGTATCTAAAATTACGTTGGTAATTATAGTTCCTATCTTTGCTGTTATTACAGCCTGCACGAGGTCACTTACCTTGTCTGGTGCTTTCATCTCTTCTTCACATAGATCATCTTCTACGGTCGCATCCTGATCATATCTTAAAAATAATGGTCTAAGATGTAATGTGTGCTTGTTTGTGCCCCCTGTCGTCAAATCGGTCGGCCGGTGGGCGCTCATTGCGACCGATTGTTGTTTACCGGGGGAGACAACGGCGTTGCTTCAGTACTGTCCGTTACCTCTACAAAGTGTACTGAGTGGTTATTCTGTCGCCAATTAGTTTCCGGAGCGCTGCGTGCAACATTTTCTTGCGACCGGCCGTCGCTATTCCTCCTTGGTCTGTCATTCCTATTACTGTAACTATTGTAATTTTCATTTGTGTGCCGCCTCTCATCACGCGGGCCTGACCAATCATTCACATGATTTCTATCATTTCCATACCGGCGTGGACCGTAATCAATACTATACCTTCGGTCTTCACGTCTCTGTGGCGCCGAATTCCTCCGATTCCCGTAATTCCAGGTTCCATTATTTGGCCTTGTCGCATACGGATGCCAACTGTGTGGGTTTTGTCCACTGCCATTAAAATAATTTCCGTTACCGTTGTTTTGATTGGTTCCGGAATATTCATTCCGATTACTTGTGCTCGGCTCTTCGTATATTAGATCAATTGAGTCAAGCACGGAAAGAAAGTATTCAAGGTCGTTTTCCGGTATGGTTACCAATTTTTTGCGTAAATTCGCGGGTAGTCTGTTTTTCAGAATTTTGAGAACGTCTACGTGCGGTATTGGATTGTTCCAATAGCGCGTCTTATTCAAGTACTTTTCGAAATACTTTCTCAACCCGCCCTTTTTAAGGTTGAACGGTTGTGGGTTGAATACCTCACGTCGCAGTCTTTCTTGGACCCCAGCAGACCAATATTTCTCCAAGAAAGCCCGTTCAAATTGTTCGTAGGTGACGCACTGTTCAGCCATGTCTGTGGCCCACAAAAGTGCGTCGCCTTGTGTGAAGCCTACTACATATCTAATCTTCTGTGCCTCAGTCCAGTTTCTTGGTAAGACATTTTTAAATGCTCTTACAAATACGACTGGATGAGTTTTTCTGGATTCTGTGGAGAAAACTGGAAACTGTCTATGTTTCAACAGGCTCTCATCGACTAGAATCGTCGAGATGCAAGGCGACACGCCTGCTGCCTGTTGCAGCACCGCGTTTGGCGAATAGCCATTGTTTGCCTGTGCCGGTGCGTGCACATACGCCGGACAGGGCGCGTGATGTTCTGCGTTATTGAAATCGCAATCTGGCACGGGCGAATAAGTGTCGCGCTGCCTGCTGCTTGACGTAGGCAAATCATTTGAAACATTCAGTCTACCAGCAATTTCCTTGCGTATTCTATCCTCGGCTACTTTGATTTCATTACCTAATTTTTCAAAAAGTTTTGTTTCCCGGTCAGTCATTGATTCATTTACATTACCGTTTTCTAAAGTTTCATTTATTTTGATAATGTCCGCCTTGATACGTCGAGTCTCCTGTTTCAGAAAACCGACTTCTTCGTTAACTTTATTAACTTGGTCAGGTATTTCTTCACATGCGGACTGTACTCTTGTTAAATTTAATTGAATAGCCTGTACGTTTTCATGTATTTCTTTTTGTACGTTTTGTGTTTGATTGTGTGTTTCTACTATTTCTGACAGTTCCTGTTCCTGTTTGTTTGTAAGATCTGACAATTTCTTTTCTAAGTCATTTGCCAATACATTGTATACACTATTGACGGTTTTGATGACTTTGTCTTCGATCTTTTGATCGATTTCATTGGTGAGTTTATTTAAGCGTTGATCGAAATGTCTGTGCATGTTCGCCAGTTTTGTGTTCGTTGTGTTGTGGCTGACTTCTAGATTCGCCAGTTTTGTGTTCGTTGTGTTGTGGCTGATCTTTAAATCAGATAATTGCTCGCTCACGTTTGACATCAGACTATATAATGCCTCAAGCGTAACTGACGAAGCTTGTGTGTTTGTATTTATGCCATTATTTGTAGCCATTGTTTCTCTACCACGATCTGATTGAATCGAAACCGGGCTAGGTTCACTGATTTCACGCGAAATATTTTCATCTGATCTGGTAATCGATGCTTCATCGACTGTGCACAAGGTTTCATTTGCAAGTGGTTCATTATTGTTAATCCCTGTGGAGTGCAATTGAATCGTATTTACTTCTACATTATGTTGTGCTGAAAAACTAATTGCGTCATCATTTACGTCACTATTGTCAGAATCGGTGACGTGTCCATGAACATTTGTCAAATTAAAGTTCTCCGATTCCATTGTGGAGATATTATTTTTATCTGTACTTTACTGTTAAACTAAATCTTTAAATTCTCTCGCAGTTTAATTAATAGAAATATCTCGCGATTGTTATTTGTTGCGCGTCGGAAATTTACAACATGGCGCACTACGTCTTCTAATTCTGCGATTGTTGAACATAAAAAAGTAATTATCAAAGTGTAATTGTGTGTTGCCACAAACACTACCAGGATTTTAATATGGAAAGGAAAAGGTTCTGCTTTAAGTGGAGCTAAGCCAAGGTGCAGCCACTGCATGCGTTTGCGCTTTCCTACCTTAATTCCGGCTGAGCTGCGTCACTCACGATTACGTTAGTTTTGTAAATCCTTGTCCTTGTTCCTTCTGGTTATTGTGCCATCTGTTTATATAGTTAACATTGTTTCACCTTATTCATCATTTTCCATGTGCGTCATGTAACAGAGAAACAGTAATTAGTACAAGTACATTTGTAGCACAACAATCAAGTACTTACTCTTTGTTCCACCAGCACTGTCCCTGTCAGCGGTCGCCAGTGTGGCGAAATAAATAAAAAAACATTTGATTTTTATTGTGTTTTTTAACTTTAGAACTTTTGAAAGGCTGTTTTACGGATTGCATTGACCGGCTTGAATGCGGACAAATACAGTGCTGCGTGAAATATGCCTGTAATATAATTTACCATTTCGATTAATTACATTTTGAATTCTACGTCATTGTTGATTTAATCAGAGTTCTCACCTTAGACGTAGAATTAGTCCTTCTGCCACAATATTAATTCATCAGTCGCCATCGAAGTTCTTCTCTTTGTTGACCGTGTGTATCTTCCTAAGTCGGCATCGGTTCACTTTCACGAAGACGGTGGAAACCAAGGAATACAATGCTACGTTGCTTTAAATAATTTTCGTAACACTTCGATACTTCTCACTATTTTTATTCACAAGACAATAAGACTTGCTCTGCTAGTCGCACAAACCATAATTACTAACTACATGGCTGCCTTTCCGCACAGTCCAAAAATCACGTCCATCCTCCACGAGGCAACAATCGAAAGTGTCCCTTAGCTCCTTGGAGTATGAAACAAAAGAGAATACAATGTGAACTTTACAAAGATTATAATATACATGCCTCTCAATTTATCTTTGGCGCAGCTTTTAAGATATTGTATGTCTCTGCATAGGAAAGTGTCATTACAACGGGTCACGTGGAGACTAACCCCCTCCCCACTACAACTCAGAAAACTCTGTGCAAGCGTGAATCTGGCAGATAGGGCGCGCGAGAAAAATTTTTCTCGTTTCCATCTGGCTGCTTGCTGCTACTACCGGTACAGCTAACAGCCAAACTTCAAGTAGTGGGAGAAGGTACTGCTTAATACGAGAGTCAAATGCGCATGCGCAACAGACCGCTGGCAATTGGTCAAACGAATCTAATGTGAACAGTTGTGACATCATGCTCATAGCAAGCAGTTTATTGTTACGAAGAATTACAGTCTGCGCCATACGGCCTTTGACACATTTTTGCTATTTGCAGACACTTGTGCGTGCACGGGTTCTTGTTGTAAATTGCACATTTCCTTTGACACTAAAGTTTTATTTTTTTACCTCTTGTTTATATTTTATTGCTGCAGTATCATTCTCCAGTAGCAGGATACAATAACATTCTTTGCTAGAGAATCAAGTCTGCAGTCAAAATTACAAAAATTTAACTGAAAGCTAAAACAATGAAAAATTCCCGGAATTCCGAAAAATTCCCGGGTTTTTCCCGGTTTTCTCCCGGATGAAAAAATTCCCGGATTTTTCCCGGGTCGTATACACCCTGCTTATGCTCTCCCTGAAACTCTGTACATCATCTGGTTCTTTCAGTTTATCCAGGTCCCATCTCCTTAAATTCACACCTTTTTGCAGTTTCTTCAGTTTTAATCTACAGTTCATAACCAATAGATTGTGGTCAGAGTCCACATCTGCCCCTGGAAATGTTTTACAATTTAAAACATGGTTCTTGAATCTGTCTTACCATTATATAATCTATCTGAAACCTGTCAGTATTTCCGTGCTTCTTCCATATATACAACCCTCTTTTATTATTCTTGAACCACGTGTTAGCTATGATTAAGTTGTGCTCTGTGCAAAATTCTACCAGGCAGCTTCCTCTTTCATTTCTTCCCCCAATCCATATTCACCTACTACGTTTCCTTCTCTCCCTTTTCCTAGTACCGAATTCCAGTCACCCATGACTATTAAATTTTTGTCTCCCTTCACTATCTGAATAATTTCTTTTATCTCATCATACATTTCTTCAATTTCTTCGTCATCTGCAGAGCTAGTTGGCATATAAACTTGTACTACTGTACTAGGCGTGGGATTCATATCTATCTTGGCCACAATAATGCGTTCACTATGCTGTTTGTAGTAGCTTACCCGCACTCCTATTTTTTTATTCATTATTAAACCTACTCCTGCATTACCCCTATTTGATTTTGTATTTACAACCCTGTATTCACCTGACCAAAAGTCTTATTCCTCCTGCCACCGAACTTCACTAATTCCCACTATATCTAACTTTAACCTACCCATTTCCCTTTTCAAATTTTCTAACCTACCTGTCCGATTAAGGGATCTGACATTCCATGCTCCGATCCGTAGAACGCCAGTTTTCTTTCTCCTGATAATGACGTCCTCCTTGGTAGCCCCGCCCGGAGATCCGAATGGGGGACTATTTTAGCTCCGGAATATTTTACCCAAGAGGATGCCATCATCATTTAATCAAACAGTAAAGCTGCATGCCCTAGGGAAAATTTACTGCTGTGGTTTCCCCTTGCTTTCAGCCGTTCGCAGCACCACAACAGCAAGGCCGTTTTGGTTAGCGTTACAAGGCCAGATCAGTCAATCATCCAGACTGTTGCCCCTGCAACTACTGAAAAGGCTGCTGCCCCTCTTCAGGAACCACATGTTTGTCTGGCCTCTCAACAGATAGCCCTCCGTTGTGGTTGCACCTACTATCTGTATCGTTGAGGCACGCAAGCCTCCCCACCAACGGCAAGGTCCATGGTTCATAGGGGGAGTGATCTTCTTACGTCAACTATATTATACCTCTCTCAGTATGTTGTGTAATTTATATGAATCTTTTGTCCATATAAATCAGGTTTAAGCCCTTTGTACCGAAACCATTATGATTTGTAACACATGCTAACAAAATTGTGAAAGGAGGATAACAGTTTAATATTCTTGATTTGTCAGAAAAGACCTTTTCCTTTACATTTGACTCATAACAAATGGGTCTTTCTCAACTTAAGCCTGAGAAACCTGTTTCCCCTCCATTTTTTTCAAGCTCTCCTTAACTAACCCTTGTTTCCTCCCTGGTCGCAGCAACTGTCTAAGTTAACATAGAATGTTAGTGGAATTGATGTGACTATCAATACTTTCTTCCCCTGATGATTTATGGAAGAAGGAGCCAAGTTTGGAATCATGGTGTAATGTGGCACAACCTGTGAGGTTCATGTAGTTTCTGATAAAGACTACTGTCTTAGGAAAATGATTAATAACATCCAATAACATCCAATTTTCATCCATCCTTTGAGTTTGGATGCTGTGGTAAAAGCAATAACAGTTAATGACTTCCAATGAAAATCTTAAAAAAATTGGCAAGTTTTTTAAATAATGCCTGTGTTCCCATTTATTTCTCTACAAAAAGTAACAAAATTGCTGACTGAACAGTCTTCTTGCTCTGATCATTTCCATTAAGTGTTATTAGGTAAGTTCACAACAATACTTTCAATAACAAGGGAAATGCCAACAATGATGAAAATACTATAAAAATGGTAAAAATATTAAAAATATGAAAGTTCCTTGTCAAAATCTGCATAACACATACAAAATAATTATGGAAGACACGTCTATAATTGACTACTACAAGAAAATTCCACAAACTTTTTCTTCAGAACTCTCTGCTGGTAACCTTTCCCACAGAGTCCTGTTATGATCAAGTGCACTTGCAAGCACCCATCAGTTTCTGTTCCTTACTTGAATACAAGTGCATGACCTAGAAAGAAACAAAGCACACTGAAAATTGTAACTACAGGAACAATTTATTCCTTTAAATATCCAAGAAAGAATGCAACAAGTTGTATACACCTTACTTACTATTACTGCCACATATAATCAGTTACTACTACTATTACTAATACTACTATTTGGTATCGTAATAAAGCACTGGAAAGTCAGCCTATGACAGATACTGCCTGAGCAGTTAAGCAGAGAGCAGGAGGTGTGCCGTCACATTCTGAGGACTATTAGGTATTCATTAGATTTTTCATTACTACTACTATTACTATTGCCAATACTACTACCTTATACAGTAATAAAGCACTGGAAAGTCAGCCTATGACAGATATTGCCTGAGCAGCTAAGCAGCGAGCAAGAGGTTTGTCGTCACATTCTGAGGACTATTAGGTATGCATTATATTTTTCAGAAGGATTGTTTTCAGTTATGATGGTCAGATCACACAGTCCTTATGACGAATAGACAAGTGAACTTATCAATCTTATCCTGTCATTTTCTGTACAAACCTTGAAAATCAATGTTATCAAGTTGCCTGTTTACTGGATTCATAATTCTTGGTACAATGTCAGCATATGCACTGAAATGACAATACACTGACTCATTAATCAAATAATGTTTCAAAATTAATATATAATCCAAGGGCTCATGATTAAAAAACAATTTGCTTTTCAATATCTGAGGGGGGAAAAGAATGTTACCAGGGCATTTCACAAGAGAACTGTACCTACACACGCTCTTGTGTATAATGTGTTTGTAACAGTGAGTCATTACAAATTGATAATAGGTATGTAGTACACAACAAAGTGTAATTTTTCTGCCCTGTTTATTTGGATATGAGACATCATTTAATTAAGTGGCTGTTCTTGAGTAATAAACAGAGTAAATAAAGAATACATTCACGTCCTGAAAATGAATCTTCGGTGCCCACAGTTCAGTAGCACTGTTTTGTTGCTCAGTGACCAGAGAGAGTCGGCCTATGACAGATATTGCCTGAGCAGTTAAGCAGCTAGCAGGAGGTGTGCCATCACATTCAAAAACAAATGTGATGGTGGAAGTGCATAGGCTTCCATGGTCAGGGTCAGTTAGAATAAACACTTCTGGGCATTAGGCCACATCATTCTGAAATACTAGACACAACTATGAAACTGATGTTTCGACCACCTTTACAGTGGTCTTCTATAGGGCGACTAAACTTACTTTAGTCATCCTTAACAGTATTGCTACAAAACAGTACGGATATCAGTTTCACAATTACTTTTATTTCAAAATTAAATGCCCCAAGAGTTTTAGCCAAAATGTGGGTGCGTAATAATAAACAAGTTTGTCGTATTCAATCCAGTGCTTTTCTACACCTACGTCTATACCCTGCAAACCACCACAAAGTGCTTGGCAGAGGATACATTCCATTGTGCCAGTTATTAGGGTTTCTTCTTGTTCCATTCACATATGAAGCAAGGGAAGAATGATTGACTGAATGCCTCTGTGTGTGCTGTAATTTTCTACTCTTGTCCCCACAATCCCCATGTGAGACCTGTGCAGGGGGTTGTGTCATCATCTAAAGCTAGTTCTTGAAACTTTGTTAGTAAACTTTCTTGGGATAGTTAACGTATATCTTGAAGAATCTGCCAGTTCAATTCTTTCAACATCGCAATGACACTCTCCCACAGGTCAAATGAACCTGTGACCATTTATGCAGCACTTCTCTTTATATGTCTAATATCCTCCAGGTCTCACACACTTGAGAAATATTCTAGACCCAGTCGCACGAGTGACTTGACCCAGTCGCATGAGTGACTTGTAAGCAATCTCCTTTGTAGACTGATTGCACTTCCCCAGTAGTCTACCACGTGTACTGCCCGCTTAACACACCACTGAGCCTATGTGATCATTTCATTTCATATTCCTACAAAGTTTCACACTCAGGTATTTGCACAAGTTGAGCAATTCCTACAGTGACTCGTGGATATTATACTGATAGGTTTAGGATACTAGGTTTCTTTTTTTTGTGAAATCCACAATTTTACATTTTTGAAGACTTAAAGCAAGTTGCCAGTCTTTGCACCACTTTGAAATCTTATCATGATCTGACTGAAGATTTATGCAGGTTCTTTCAGACAGTACTGTATTACAGGTAAGCACATAATCTGTAAAACATCTGAGGTTACTGTTGATACTCTCTACAAGGTCATTAATATACAACATGAACAGCAAGGGTCCCAATACACTTCCTGAGGCACACTCGAAGTTACTTCCACATCCGATGATGACCCTCCATCCAAGATAATGTGCTGTGCCCTCTCTACCAAAAGATCCTCATTCCAGTCACAAAATTAGATTTATATCCCATATGATCACACTAATGACAATAAGTGTAGGTGTGGTACTGCGTCAAATACTTTTCATAAATAAAGATATACTGCATCTACCTTTCTGCCTTGATCCAAAGCTTTCAGTATGTCATGTGAGAAAAGTCTGAGTTAGGTTTTGCATGATTGATATTTTGGAATCCATACTGGTTGGGATGGAGAGGACATTCTGTTCGAGACACCTTACTATTTTTTGAGCTCAGAACATGTTCTAAGATTCTACAACAAATCGATGTCAAGGATATTGGGCATTAGTTTTGTGGATCACTTCTACTACCCTTGTACCTGTGCTTTCTTCCTAATACTGGCAGGTTTTTTTTTTGTTTGAGGGATCCATGATAGATTATAGTTAATAGAGAGGCTAACTCAGCAACAAATTCAGTATGAAATCTGACAGGGATTACATTGCACCCTGGAGCTTCATTCAGTTTTAATGATTTCAGTTGTTTCTCAGCAACACTGACACTAATAATTATTTAATTCATCTTTTCAGTTATACAAGGATTAAATTGGGACAATTCTTCTGGGTTTTTCTTTTTAAGGGAACGTTTGGAAAAGAGAGTTAAGCATTTCAGCATTTGCTTTGCTACCTCCAATTTCAGTTTCTCTCATTTGCTAGGAGCTGGACACTACCTTTGGTGCCACTAACAGCCTTTACATACAAACAGAATTTCTTTGGGTTTTGTGGAAGGTCATTTGATGGTAGTCACTGAAGGCTTCATGCTTTGCTCTCTAGACAACTAAACGCGTTTCATTCAGAATCTCTCTATCTATACCTCTATCCTTTATTTTACACCTGTTATGCAGTAATCTCGATTTCTTTATAGGTTTCTTTACAGTCATTGAATACCATGGGGAGTCCCTCTTATTATGAATTGTTCTACTGGATATGTATCTATCCAATGCATGGTCAAGTACCCTTTTAAACTTGAGCCATAGTTCCTCTACATGTTCCTGCCCTGCTCTGAAAGTCTCAAGTTCCTCACTGATATATGACACTACTGATTTTTTGTCTAGTTTACTGGACATGTACATCTTTCTACTCGTTTAGTTTTCCTTTGTACTTTGCTAATCATTGTTGCCACAACCGCATTTTATTTTCTATCCGTCATAGCATATGATAAAGGACATTTAATCTTTGGTTCGGGATGTCCACTGTTTCTACACCAATTTTGTGGATCTTTCTCCACATTGAAGTCCTTTTTATTAGCTCACTGTCCTTCCATCAAATGGGCTTGACATATAGTCGCTTTTTAAGTTCTCTTACTTCTTGATCATCTAAGGTTATGGTTTGGGCACTTACGGCCTTAGTTGTTTCTGCACCCTCAAACAAATAAAACAAACTGCATCATGGTCACTGATACCAGTTTTGGTGTGGACATCATCATAAAGTTCAGGCCCACTTGTTGCCATTACCTCGAATACACTTCCATCATGAGTGAGGTTCCAAACTATCTGTTCTAAGTAGTTTTCAGAGAAAGCATGCAGTAATGTTTCACTGGATGTCTTATCATGCCCACCATAAACAAAACTCTAATTTTCCCCAATTGATTGTTGGATGATTAAAATGCCCACCAATTATTACAATATGATTGAGGAACTTACATACCAGTGAACTGAGGTTTTCTCTTAAAGTTTACAGTTACCTCAAACAATTTCATGTGCAGCTTCAATTTCTATCTTGCTGGACTGCGACAAATACAAAACTCCGGCCCTTTGCTGCGAACGCTTTAGCAGTTAACCATTAGGATTTTAACTCCCTCTCCTTTGAGAGGAATTTCTTTTGATCTTACACTGATACTTCTGGATCTGCTACAGCTATCATTACCTGGATTCAATGGAGAGTCACCTAATCCAAAAAATTCTTGTGTGCACCCCACAGTCAGCTACATATGTAGTGGCCTTTGATGTGTAGCGTGCACCTGGCCCATTTAGGGGGACCCTTCTGTTCTCACCCCTACGGTGAAGTCCACTAAGTCGCAGCCTAGCTCATTACAGAACCTTCTAAGTCTCTGGTTCAGCCCTTCCACTCAACTCAGAACCAAAGAGCAACAATCAGTTCTGGCGACAATGCTACAAGCTGTAAGCTTCATTGAAACTCCTTGCGCAATGCTGGGATTTTCAACCTTCTCTGCCAGTTGCTGGAATGACCCAAGAGTGACTTCAGAGGCCAGACAAAAGGCATCATTTGTTCAAACATGTGCCACAATCTGCAGTTGTTAGCTTTGTCTAGTTTAGCTTTTTAGTTATGAACAAAGAAATACTTCAGAGGCCAGACGAAAAGCATCATTTGTTCAAACAAGTGCCACAATCTGCAGCTGTTAACTTTTGTCTAGTTTATTTTTTTAGTTATAATTCAATTCTATTTTGTACCTTCACATTCTCATGGTGTATTAACTGGTTCATACAACTGCAGGACAAAGTTTGGTTATGACTGATTTCCCAAATATTATGTATCAGTTCTATTTTCTTTCAACTACGTCTAGTGTAGTGAAGGGCGAAAGTTCGACAGTTGAAGCTAAACAGAGGAAGAACAGCATGATACATAGACAAGCACCAAACTGTAAAAGGAGAAAAATGATTACTCAGTGAAGGGAATTTTAAATCTTTAAAACATTTGTAAGAAAAAGGACACAAAAATACAATGAACTCTGTGATAACACTGCACGACAAAGATGAAGATACCAGAGAAAAAGCGCTTGTAGAATAAGTAAATTGCAACATTGGACAATTTCCAGAAAGATAATATTTGTAATTTTATAGATTACTATCACTGTCAAATAGATGTAGGTAGATCAAGGTTTAGCATCCTGAAGGCAATGAAGACTTTAGAGATAAAGCATGAACTTATGTATTACATGAATGAGGAAGCCATGTACTTTCCAAAAGAACCATCCCAGCATTTGTCTTAATAGATTTAAGGTAACCTAAATAAAGATGGCACTAATGGTTCTGAAGTCCGTTTCTCTGGAATGCCAATCCGATGCCTTGACCACTGCTACACCTTGCCAAGTAACCATTATTGGAAAAATGAACATCTGATACTGTTTTGTGTATTCTGAAAGGTGGCTTTCTCTTTCATTATGGCCTCTGTATGATCTTGTGGAGCACATTCATAGATTGAGTTTTCTTCTTCTCCCTCAAAACTTTTTCACACTTTTCTTGTCTTCTCTCACACACTTCTTCTGAGATCTTCAGTATCCTCTTCTCTTGTCTGCTCCACTGGCAACACTCTGCGCTTTACTGTCGTTGACATCTGGCATATTGGCGGTATGCACTTCCGTCTCTGCGGTATGCACTTCCGTCTCCTATTTTGCTTCCCATTCACCTTGATCCTCATCTCTGAGCAATACTTCCCAAATTTAACAACCCACTAGCACTAGGTTCGCATCTTTCCTATTGTCACTCCAGCTTCCCCCCCCCCCCCTTTTTCTTGCTCATATGCATCCTGATCACATGTCCCACATATCTCACCCTTTTCAGTCTTATTTCTCCTAATATTTTTCCTAGTGCTATGGTATAGTTCTTTGACAGGTTTTTGCATCTGTTGTCAGGCCTCTTTATTTTCCTCAATATTTTTCTCTCTTCTCTCTCTAATTGATCCATGTCCGGTCTTCCTCATGTTACCACCTTATCTACATACGATACAGCTTTACCACCATTGCCTTACAATGTGTGGTCTTTGTTCTGCATGTATTTATTTTACTGTTTGTGTGTGGAGAGGGTGTGGGAGGTAGGCATACAGAAAGCTCGCCCTATTACCATTATCCTCTCTATTACCACCTCACTGATCCTGGGAACTCAAATGGGGCTCCCTGGAGGACAGACAATGTTCTTTTTGCAAAACACTATTGAGAAAATTTAGAGAACTGGCATTTGCAGCTGGCTTCAGAATGATTGCATTGCCACCAACATACATTTCACATAAGGACTGCTAAGACAAGAAAAGACATATCAGTAATCGTACAGAGTCATATAGTCACTCATTTTCCCCCCATTCCATTTACAAGCGGAACAGGGAAGGAAACTGACCAGCAGTTGTACACGATAACCTCCGCCATGCATCATACTGTGACTTGTGACATATGTATGTAGATGTATATGTTATATATTCTCATAGGTACATAAATTTGGCCACCTTCTCTATGTTACTTTCAGGACTTATCCAATTGCCAGAGGTACTGTGTTTTTATTTTGCTGCATGCAATCCTTGGCTTTCTAACTTAAGTTACACAGTTGTTGTTTCCCATCTTCTTCCAACTCATTTACTATCGCTATGTCACAAAAAAAGGGCTGGCAGTGCACTTGGGTTCTAGTGTCCTTTTTGTCTCTTTTGGTATTCCTCTTTGGTTGCTTATTGCTCTTCGCTGTTTGATTATTTTTTTCCACTGTTATGGTGATCTTGAAAACAGTAAATTTTCTTAGTGACCAGTACTGAAAGACTAAGCTTCAGTATGAGGTTATTCATGTGTGAAAAATATTTCCTGAAAAGACAGAAGTTGTTTTTTATGCACAAAGATAAGAATTAATAGTGGCTACATTAATCTTGGCTCAAGGTCACTCACTCACCACAGACACATCTCGAGTGGAAAATGGCAGTTTGTAAAGTAATGCAGGTATAAGACACTTTTGTACAAAATTTTGCATTAATGTTTTGTTCAAAAAACAGAGGTGATTATTACTAACAGATGAACAGCATAACTCTCCCAAAGTGCATTCATCATCTAATAGAAATTCCATTAATTTCCAACCCTGTGGCAAACACTGGTGTTGAAGAACTAAACAGTTTTCCTTTTATTCTATAGGCAGCATTTGTTGCTAACCTATTACAGACTTTTGTACTTTAATATTAGAACGGTTTGTGGCAGCAACATGAAGTCTCTACAAAACTGATTTGATATTTTGTGTCATGATAATTCCAAATTTATGTGAAACTTAATTGATATGCAGTGAAAATGAAAGAGTTGGCAAGAAATGTGTAAAATACCTGTGTATGATAAGACAGTGGGGATTGAAAAGTGTGTGTGTGTGTGTGTGTGTGTGTGTGTGTGTGTGTGTGTGCGCGTGCACACACATGTAACAGGACAATACTTGAAAAGATGTGGGTGACATAAACATTTCACCAAGTTATATTAATGCAGACAGATTTACCTTTTGTAATTTCACCGATCCTCTGGCCCAACAAGGTCACCTATGACGATCTTCAGCTGGGGCATCAGAGTACGCAACACCCGTAACCCACCTACACCAATTCCCTCACAGAAGGAGAGTTTGAGCATCCTCAGATTGTGGAGGTGTTTCGGGAACAGTCCCAGTGGCAAGACGGACACAATGCTGGAAGTCAAGTCCAGCGTCTCTAACTTTTTAAGTCCTAATAGGTGGCGCAACCCAGGACGTAATCTGTGGAGAAAATGTTTAGTTCAGATAACTGATACACAGCAAAAATTTCTACAGTGTTAATACAAAGATTTTCAGCTGCTCCCTTGGTTAACACTCAGTCAAACAAGGTGTGGGCTGGTTGAATGCACTACTGCTACATGTCTATGTACATCTCACAACTCACATACTACCAGTGCACTGACACTCTGCTGTGACATACTGGTAATGGCAGGCAGTTGACATGTGATGGTGTGAACCCTTACTAAAGAATCTCAGTTCCAAGTTAGATCTACCTATATTTACTTTGAAGCATTTAACTGAGGCCCCATCAATAATTGCCCAAATCCACAACTCTTGTGGATATACCCCTCTTTGTTGATGTCAGTTTAGCCAGAGTTATAACTGATTGATGTCAGTTCATCCTGAGTTATAACTGATGGCTTCATTTAATCTTCGAGCTTATATTGTGGTCTGAATAACAGAAAATATTTACAGAATGTTTGAAAATGTACTTGGAGAGATAAAAAATCTACTCACCAAGAGGAGGCAGGAGAACACACACACATAAAAGGTATAACAGTTTGCAAGCTTTCAGGGCTAGTCGCTCCTTCTTCTGGCAGACTAGTTGAAAGTGAAGGAAGAAGAGTGAAGGGAAAGGGCTGGTGAGGTTTACGAAAAGAGGCAGAGTTTGGAAAAATCACCCAGAACCCCGGGTAAGGGTAGACTTACTGGACAGGATGAGAAGGGAAGAAGGTTTGTTTATTTTTACCTTACAGCATAATTTTACCTTACAGCATAAATACACATATCTATTACTCTGATATGAATGTATCCTATTGCAATCATACACTTCCCCAAAATGAAAACAGATTGTAATATAATGTGACACACAGCACATATAGACTTTGCCTGTTGTGGTAAGCCCACAGCACATACCTTCAGGTGAGGCAGCTTATTTTGTAATGGCAGTTTGTGACACTGTTGCAGCTGTATACCATGCTCGGAACATTCTTTTAATTTGTATTACTCTTTACATTAAATAGTGCTGCAGGCCAAATTTATACAGGACTAGCGATCCACACTGGCTTTGCAAGGTTAGCACTAAGTGCCTACGGCTGGATGACTTGTCTGATGTTGCAATAATTTTGTTTATAGGGCAGTGCTTAGTGTTATAATTAAAAATCAAAGAACACTGTTAGGTTATGGAAAATTAACTCCAGACTTTAATAATGGTGCTGAACAAAGTTTGTTGAGTTTAGCCTCTAGAAGAAGCCCTTAAAAGCTCACTGTTTACTTTTAACTGTGGCCCAGCAGATATTATCAATATTATCTGCATATTTAATATATTTCTTTGTATACAACACTGATTAGGTGCAAAAATGAACATATTACGTAGTGATGTCACACGTGACAGGGCCATGTACAACTGACTATATGACAAACACTGCGCACTTAGTTCAATTCCAGCAATGTTCAGTGTCTGGACTTGTGCTTTGTTAAGTGTTATACCAAGGGTGAGTGTAATGGGGAATTGGAGCCATCCGAACAGGAAAGGTAAATCTGTGGGTATTATTGCTGTTCCTGGTATCAAAACAGTTTGTCCAGCACTCAATCAAAATATTTTTGACACTGGTTATTCAGTGCTTTGTTCTGCTGGAAAATTGAGATGTGTTCAAATTTCTCAATAAAATAGTAGGTGCACCTACTTGTGGTATTAATGCATGCAGTAGAGTTTCAGGCAGCATCGATTTAAAAATTCAGTAGGGTGATGCACTGCTTCCTCTTTACCTGAGACCAAGTCAACACAGTAATGAATTTGTGATAGGGCCTCAAACTTGGACAGAATGAAATCATTTACTCTACTGACTTGTTCATTTGAATGAAATTAATAATATAAGGCAAAAGGTAATACTGCTGCTTGCCATAAAGATGACACATTGAAATGCAACGGAAACACTGTTACACATTTAGCTTTGACCCAAAGCCTTTTTCAGACAAGGAAACACTCACACAAGCAAGCACACCTCACACACACGACTGCCATCTCAGTTCAGAATGCAACTGGGGAATGGATAACAGGATACGGGTGGGGGGAGAGAAGAGCACTCTCTGGTGGAGCATGAAGGAGGCATGACAAGACTCTTGACAACACTTCTGATCGATTCCTCCCCTACTGGCATTCCCCACCCCAGTACAAAGTGCTAAACTATATTGCAGATGTAGTTCTTTGCTTGAGCATTGTCCTCAATAATATTTACATAAAACAAAAATATGAGGAAAGACGAGCATTGAATAAAATATTCCCAGAATCGCAGTCACTGTCAAGTGCAACTAAGTGCTGTGCGGTTGCTGGGCCTCTCCCTACATGGGCGTAGTATCGGCTGTGACGCCATTGGTGCTCTGTCTGTCACTGTATAAGCCAGTGTTTTCATCATGCATCTGCCTTACCTCTTTAATCTTGGGATGGGCAGCTTGCATACTGTGCTCAGGTGCAAACCACTGTCTATACTGAAGGTGTTATTGGATATTTTGGTCTCTATAGCTTCTGAAATTAGGATATTTTGGTCTCTATAGCTTCTGTAATTACACTATACTAGGCACCATTAGTCTCCATGATGATAGAGGTGTCACTGAATGTAATTATACAACATGGCAAAAACAAGCCACTTTTTGTTCTCCTCATTCATACAGTTCAGCTTGCGGGTATCTCCAGAAAGTGCCCACAACATTTGTTTGTTGCAGCTACTCTCGCACAACACTTTTCATGGGCAGTTAAGTTGTGTGAAGTTTTTGGTGTCAGAGATTCCACTGAATGAACCCGGTCCCGGAACAGTCCACTTTTCAGAGTGGTAGTGGTGGTCAAAAGTGTACAGGTACTGGTCTGTATGAGTGTGTTTTCTGCGCAGACTGCACTTGAGGCACCTGTATGGTTTTTGGTCAACAAAGATGTCACAGAAGAGTGAGGCACAGTCTTTTCTGACCTCCGTCATGAACTTGAAGGCAGTGTCTTCCCCTACCGTGACACTTTATCCACAAAAACCCTGTGGGTTTCTGAGCTGCAGCATATACAAAACTTGTGCACATAGGCCTGTATCTGCACACTTTCAGCAGCCACCACCATCTGCTCCGAAGGTGAACTTTACACAAGACCTGAACTGCCTATAAAAAGCCTTTTGCGAGAACAGATGTAACAGACAAATATTTCGCATGCTCTACTGTCATGAGCATCACAGTAAAGTGGTTGAAGGACAGGGCAAATGACAATGGGTGACAAGCTGTTGGATGTCCATACTTAATTCAGAACGTGGGTGTCGACGGCTTGCCTTTTCTGTAAAGCAGCATATCACAGCACACCATTCAGAGCACATTGTTGAATGTGGGGCTGTGCAGCAGATGGCCTTTGCGTGTCTCAATGTTGATCCATCAACACTGCCAATTATGATTGCCGTGGGCACAGGATCTTCAACACTGGAGCCTGACAGGAAACATCGTGTTTCTTGTTACAACAGATTGATAGTCGTGTCTGGTTATGCCATCATCCTGGCAGACAGCTACTTGACTGCTCATTGCACCATGGAGCTGGGATTCCATGGGAACTGTGGCAGTAATCTAAAGAATCATGAAAGTTGTGGACTACAGTACATTATTGTGGACTAACTGTGTCCATTCATGCTCGATGTCTTCCCTGACGGCAATGGTACCTTCTAGCATGATAACTGTCTGTATTACAAGGCCAGAAACGTAGTACAGTGGCTTCAGAAGCATGACAGTGAACTCACATGAATCTCTCAGCCAACAAATTCATTTGATTTGGACCTGATGGACCACATCTGGAATGGTATCAGCATGCACATATCATCAGCTCTTAATTTACAGGAATCGTGCGACGTGTGTGTAGACATCTGTTGCCACGAAACACTGGAAACCTACCGAGGACCTGTCGAATCCGTACGATGCAGAACTGGTACTGAACTCCATTCCTGGGTGGCCCAGCACACTATTAAATAGGTGGTCATAATTTTTTGGCTCATTTTTATACATCCAATTTAAAAAAAAAATGGTTTTTTATCTTGTTGGTACACATATTCTTGATGTAGGTTTGTATTTTCAGCTGTTTTGAATAATTAGTTTGTTGATAGCTAAAAAGGTTATATGTATTTTCGAATTCCTGATGAATTTTTACTTAAAAAAAAGGGTAGATCAAAGAATTTGCATTAAATTTTGCTTGAAAAATTGAATTGCCTTGGACACCCTAGCATGTCAATTACTGATGACAATGTGGAGGAAGTAAAGAAAATGTTCTGAAGAATCACTGAATCACCATCAGAGAGTTTGCTGATGGTTTCTGCATATCCTGCAGCTCATGCGAAACATTTTGTTTGGATGTTTCGGGCATGAAATGTGTAGCGGCAAAGTTTGTTCCGAAATACTCGAATTGCAACCAAAAACAACATAATGTAGACATCACTCAGGAATTGCTGACTGAAGTCAACAACAATCCAGAGCTTCTAAACACGGTTACAATAGTTTGTTGCGTCCCAAGCGTGGGTTTTACTTGAGACTGAACACAGTTCGTAACAACAAGATTAGGTGATTGGCTGTAGTGCAAAGGAGACTTTTGAACTAGCTAAGAAGTTAAAATCTCTGGTGTAAAGGTAAATAGGCTTGGAGATAACAGAAGTAACTCTCCAGAAACATCATTCAACAATCTGAAGATTATTCAGACACAGAATGAAATCCTAACTGCTCTGGCTGAGATGTTTCCAATGAGCAGCCAAGTCTGACACAGAGACTGCAAACAACAGTTGTTGTTCTGTCTGCTCTTCACATGTGACCCATATGACTAATCCAGAGTCCCACAGCTGCTGCCTATCTGATCATCAGCTCCAGATGCTAACTCTGCAACGAGCCCTGGCTCTCCCTCCAGCTCCTTGCATCAGACCTCTGTCTAGCACTCTTCTACCAATCTTCTGACTACTGATCTCTCCCTCAGAGTGTCTTGCTGACAAGTTTTGTATACTTCTCCCCTTTCACCCTGCTGGCTATTGCCATGACATAATGTGCATTGTTCTTCAGAGGCTGAGAGGAGGGGTAGAGATGCATCTCTTAATAGGGTCACACACTGCATCCTAAGCCCTGTATCGGCTTCTCATGATGTAGTGCTGTGCCCATCAAAGACCCTCTCTCTTGCTCCCTCTCAGCACATGCTCTCTCTCTCTCTCACCAGAAGTGCTGTTCGCCTATTAACTTTAGCCCTAATCCTTGCCAAGCACCCTGTTCTCAGAGGTACACAGAGCCCTCTTTGTGCCTATATAGCTTATAGCTTTTAATTCTTTATCAAACTTGGCAGCCCATCAGCCTGGCGCCAGCCAGCCAGCCCACTTCCAGGTCTGTCGCTCCTCTCGCTGCGCCTAAATACATTACTGTTGCTTCTTTTAATATTATAGTTTCCCTTCTTGTTATTAACAATGCCTTAACAGTTCCTTGTTTTGTTATTAACAATGCGATTCACACTTGGCTCCACTCATGGATATAACAAGTTGATGAAACGTGGGTATATGTGTATGACATCGAAACCAAGGCCCAATCATCCCAGTGGAAACTATCCGAAGAGCCAAGATCCAAAAAAATTTGACAAGTTCGATCACATGTGGTTCTCCTCACTGATTTCTTTTATTACAATGGGATCACAACCACTTGTGGGAATTGCGTCATGATAATACCCCCTCCCACACCTCAGTACTTGTTCGTGATTTTTGGGCAAAAAACAGAACTGTTATGTTGCCTCAGCCACTGTGTTCACCAGACAGGAGCCCCTTTGACTTTTTTCTATTCTCATTGCTGAAGAGAACCATGAAAGGACACAATTTTTCCACCACTGATGAGCTAAAAACAGAATCGCCGAAGGAGCTGAACACTATAATGAAAAGTGCTTCCAAGATTGGAAACAGTGCTGGCATAAGTGTATTATATTTGAAGAGGATTACGTTGGAGGGGACAAAGTTGATGTTGATCAATAAATAAAAACTCTTTAAGAGAAACAAAACATTCCATTACCTTTTATCACCCCTCATATTTGGTATCAAAGGAAAATTCAATTCAGAAAACTAATAAATTACGACAAAGAATTACCTGCAAGTAGTTACCTTCACAAGGTGAAATGCTTAGTACTCCTGATAGACACACACAAGAAGGAACTATTACACACACACACACACACCTGGACATGTCCTGGCACTGGAGCTGGAGGTTTCGCAGCCCTGGGCAGCACCTGGCGATGGCCGTGATGGCGCCTCCACCCAGCGAGCAGCAGTTGGACAGGTCCAGTGTCTCCAGCCCATTGCCCAGCAACTGGAGCCCTGCATCTGAGATCTGCCTGCAGCCACCAAGCAGAAGCTCGCACAGCTCCGAGCAAGACCGACAGATTGCCAACAGTGCGTCGTCGTCTACGGCCAGGCCACTGCTGCGCAAGTCCAGCTTCTTCTGAAAACCAATAACACATTTGCTTACTTCTCGCCGCCTTCTCAAATTAACCTGTTCACTGTTTTCTCCTAGCACCAGTCTGATATGTGCCAAGTGTACAGGACACCAAGTTGTCTGTGAGCAGAATGGAGTAGGTCCTCATGTCAGTGGTGACAGAGATATACAGGGTGGGTCCAGAAACTAATGCATTGCAATTTTTTCTGATTTGACTACATGTTGTAGAGTGGCCAGATCGTTTCTGGGGGACTATTAGCTTCCCAGCAGTAGGTCACTCAATTGCCTTCATGCTCTTGTAGGGTTAGGATGGCTTCTTTCACAAACCTCTATGTAGCAGTTGTGTCAAACTCACAATACAGAAAACTTTAGGCAATTCTATGCAATAAAGCTTCACGAGAAGCTCAACAAGACACCACTGGAAACTTTTGGAATGCTCAAGGAAGCCTTTGGGGATGACTTCCTTTCCAGATCACAGTCAAACAGGTGGCACATGATGTTTAAAGACGTGCGGGGCACACGTCAACATCATGAATGGATGACCCTGCGACTTGCGTGTGCCAGTTACTGAATTCATACCATTGAATGAGTGTTTGCTTGATTTCAGAAATATTGGACTTGCCGAAAACTGTTCTCCATGCGACTGTATTGGTAAACTCAGCCATGTGGAAGATTTGCACAAAACTTGTGCCTAGGCTTTTGACCAATGATCAAAATCAACACCGAGTGGAAGTGTGTGAAGAATTCCAGCAACTCTGTGAAGATGATCCCAATTTCCTCGACAACATGACCACTTGGGGATGTCACGGGTCTTTCAGTATAACTCAGAGTAAAAGCAGCAGAGTGCAGAATGGCACACGATGTCTTCGCTGCACCAGAAAAGTCCAGGATGAAGTCCATGTGCATTGTTGTAATTTTTTTTAATGGCTCTGAGCACTATGGGACTTAACATCTGTGGTCATCAGTCCCCTAGAACTTAGAACTACTTAAACCTAACTAACCTAAGAACATCACACACAGCCATGCCCAAGGCAGGATTTGAACCTGCGACTGTGGCGTTCTTTTAATGTAAAGGAGATAGTACACTATGAGTTGGTACCCCCTGGGCTGAATTTTGTAAGGCAGTGCTCCAGAGGCTGAATCACAGAGTTGCCCACATTCACAAGGAGTTCCGTGCATTGTGGAAACTGCACCATGACACATGCTGGCTCACACCGATTTGTTGTTACACTCTACCTAACACATATCAAGCGTGACAAAAGTGCCATATCTGCCCTACAGTCCCGACATGGCCCTGGGAGACATTTTTTGTTTTTGTTTCTTTGGCTGAAAAGGGACCTCAAAGGAAAGCATCTTTAGTTATGGACAATGTGCACATTACTTTGACGGCTTCCCTGAAGAGCATCTGATTCAGGTGTTCCAGAAAGCTTATGATGCAGAGAAATAATAATGGCAAAAACATAATGCTGCAGAAGGGTCATGCTTCAACAATTTTAAGTTGTTGAACCTATATGAGCAATACTTTCTGGACAATCCCTGTAAAGTCAATCACATTGAGTCTGTTTATTCTAATGATGTGGTTTACATTGTGACCCTCCAGAAAGCAGTTTTAACCATTCAAGCCAGTAGTTTACATTCTCAAACCTAGGCAGCAGTTTACATGGCTGGCTGGTGCAGGAATTCAGTATTTTAGTTCAATGGTTCCAGCTCAGGAGTTATTTGTTGAACCTGCCAATGCTTTTGCCATGTTCAATACACCAGTTCTTGCCTGATCACCAAATTAAGCAATGTTGGGCCCAGTTAGTACTTGGATGGGTGCCTACATGGGAGCACCAAATGCTGTTAGCTCAGGGCACGCACATCATCGAAATGGCATGCAACTTAAACACTTGCATGAGGCCTTTAAGCCATATGACATTATTATTATTATTATTATCATTATCTGTCAAAAGTTAATCAAACCTTCAGGAACTGTTAACAACAGACCTTTAACATGTTTAAAATGTACATGATCGGTGTGATGAATTTTGAAGCACTCTTAGAAACAAAGCCTTACACATAAGTCTCTTCCCATGAGTTTCTGGCAGTTCTGTTCAAAGAAACATCTTGCAATTCACAGTGCATCTACCTATGTCATTTCAATGGTACAGCAAATGATAAATACATTGTACTGTGAAATATTTAGTAACCTTTTCAATATTTTAACCTACAACTTACAATTTTTTTTTCTTTTCCTGGAGGACAGTTTCTAGTTCCTAATTTCTTTTGACTCACTCTTTTTCCAATAAAAGATTTACGTGATACATCAGCACACACATATCTCTACACTAAACTGATTAAGCAATGTTGCCTGTTGTCTACAGGCGGCAGAGCAATGTGGTTTCCTGTAACAGACCAAAGATGGCGAAGATGTGCTTGGGTTACTGCTGATGCAATTGCCCACAGCACCCAAGTACATACTCAGATTACCAGACTAAAAGTTTTAATCTGAACACCTGTCTAATGCACAATAGATGCGAATAGCATAGGTTATGGATATTAGAAAGAAACTGACAATTTACAGTCATGTCAAAATAAACAGAGAGGGAACTGAGGCAGAAAACCTGTCTGCTCTTGAGTAGAATCAAATAACAAGAGAGGCACATGACTGAGCTATACACCACAGAAGAGAGAGAGAGAGAGAGAGAGAGAGAGAGAGAGCATGGATCTCAGTGCAGGAAGACACAGGAGAAAGTTGTGTGTCTCCTGAGTGGTTACTGAAAGAATGCTGGACTATGCTATGAGTCATTAAGGACTCTGTACTGTTCTCCATCTTTGGTCCATCAATTTGGCTCTTATGTAGCCAGCATGTGTGCCTTGCTAGAACAACGGCATACACAATACTAAATCTTAAAGAGAAACATAAACAAACAACTTATTCAGTGCTACATCAATGGTAAGAGTAACATATGGAGAGGAAATAATAACTGTGGTAGAAACTTCAAAAATGTTAGGTGCCCATATGGATAAGAATTTTAAACTGGAAAAAACATATTTTATAATTCCCAAACAACTTAGTTTAGCCATATTTATGTTTTGATTTATTACAAATCTATCAGAGAGACAAATCCATAAGTTAACATATTTTTTGTATTTTCACTCAATAATGCAATATGGAGTAATTTTTTGGAGCAACTCATATTTAATACAGAACATCTTCACTGCTCAGAAAAGTGCTGTAAGGATAATATATGGCACTCATTCACAATCATCTTGTAGACATCTGTTTAGGGAGTCAGTTATTTTGACTACTGCATCACAGTCTATTTACTCCCTCATGAAGTTTATTGTAAATAATCAACTACAGTTCAAAATGAATAACGATATACATAATCACAAAACCAGAAAAAGTACTGACATTCATTAATCTACATTATGACTAATTTGGCCCGAAAAGTAGTGCAAAATGCTGCAACCAAAATTTTTGATCACATATCAAATCATACATACACAAAACTGCCTTTATTATGGTGTATTGATAAGTTATACATATTAGAAAATCGTGAATGCTACCTTCCACTGAAGATGCCTTGCAGATAATAAAGGCGGAATGCATATGGCATGAAAACTGTGTTTCATTCAGTTGTAGTCAGATGGTCCAAAAACAATATATGGTGATATTACACGCAACTGAGGAAGACAAGACTACAAAGTTAAACAAAATTGCCTGGCGCAATCACAAGTAAAACCTAATTTCACTATGCTGTAAATGGACTATTATTCAATATATCTGATCTTCTTTCAAAATATTCTGATATTACGCCCTCCCCCTTCCCCCCACCACTGAGTAGGCGTGCAAGCACCGTGGCTGACTGGAGTTTTTCTGCCGCATAGTATAAACAGGCTGTTATTATGACAGCAGCGCACGCCAAAGATACTGAGAGGACGAGCTCCATGATGACACATAGATGTTGTTCTTGTTTGGCACTAAATTATTGTTACTTGGTTTTTTAGGTTGATTAGGAAGCTCATCACAATAGCAATAAGTCTTTTGCATTAGCTCAGTTGAGCAAAGTGTAATATAAAATGGAATAATATATTAATCAAACAATGGAAAATCCAAGATAGAATGTATCACTATTATGAAAAGGAAAGTTGCTTCTCACCATATAGCGGAGATGTTGAGTCGCAGATAGGCACAACAAAAAGACTGTCACAAATAAAGCTTTTGGCCATTACGGTCTGCGTGAATAATAGACAACACACACACACACACACACACACACACACACACACACACACCTCACATACATGACTGCAACATAATATATTAATGGAATAACATATTAATATATATTAATTACCAGCAAAAATACTGGACTGCATTTTTAAGTCATAAAGATGAAAACAAAAATCATAATTAATTTTTTCTGAGTTAATTGCCTTTTTTCAAATTGAGGCAGCTATCTGAAAGGAAAATCTCAAGAACGGGAACCATTATACTGGCAGACATAAAAGTTAAATTGTAAAACAAACTGAAAACGTTTCTCGTTGACAACTCGACCTATTTCGTAGCAGAATTTCTATTTTTTGTAGTCTGTAAAATGTGGTGGGTAGGAATTACTAACTCAAATCTGTATTAAAAAGTAACGCGCCTTGTTAAATGGTCAGAATGTAGCCATATTTACAAATTAATTTTTAATGTGAATGATGACTCATTCCACACCATTACAATTAGTCATACAAATGATCCATAGAACAACAATTGATCCACGCAACATGAAACTAATTACATCTTGTCTTGTGAAATTTATGTTCTGTTTGTCTCTCATTTATAACTAACATAAAAAACAGACTTTGAGTTTAAGATTAATAACTAGTGTATGATCAAAAGACAGAAGGTATTCAAAGTATGCTATATGAACTTTTCCAAAGATCCAAAATATATAATTTTCTGGAAATAAAAGTGATTATGACATGATCTGATTACATTCATGCAGTAGGGACACTTTTGCTGTTTATTTTTATTGATTCAAATTCCACATGAAAGTGCACTGTTTATGATTAATAAATATAATTTTGGTAGGAGAATAATTCAGTATCTGCCATACGCATAAATTTAAAATGATCTCTTAATAAAATATCGTTTTGTGTCAAATCATTTATTACACATAATATAGTACTTCTATTTCTTAAATTTCTGTTGCCTGTGTTACTTAACACTCACCAGTCTACAGACTGCTGCCCCACTGAACACCTGTGCCAGTATGCCAGGTGGCAGCCCATACGCGTACGGTGCCGCCAACTCCTGCAAGTTCACGAGGTCACGCAACGAGAACAGGGCACTGGCAATTCTGTCGATAGGCACGTCATACCATCCCAAGGTCAGACGTTTCAAACTAGCACCACAGAGAGTTGCCACCATTGGCAACACACATCTACAAAAGGAACACAAGATATTTGCTGCAATAAAGTAATTTTATTTCTTCTTATTATTATTACTGTGACTGACTCGATGTCTAATAGACTGGATCAAAATTTAGTGTACAAGTAAATATGCTCTTCCCACTTCTTCCTCCCATTACTAAAATACATTTTTATCTTTTATTTATGACTTGTGGCTGTATAGTCAGGTGAAGGGATGGTAGCTGCCTCCCACTATGGTGAAAAATTATGTTTGTAAAATGAACTTTCATCCTACCCAAAGACACACAGATGTTATTATTTCAAGGAAGCCAGAACATGGAAAATGACAATGAATGGTAGCAAATGTGCACAGAGCCAACTGTCAAGAAATCTTTGAACTCTTTTTACTATTTGCTGCTAATCTCTTCACAGCGGAAAATACCACACAGTTCTGTCTCCTAAAAACCTTCCAACAGCACTATAAGTTCAATTTGCGGGGTTCTTCTGGTGTTACCAGCAAGTATAAAAAACTGCTAAAATATGTAAATTGAAAGCATTGGCAAGTTTCTGTCTGACAGCAAAATTCCATGTGTAAGACTCAATACTCTCCCAGTTAAGTACACTGTAGGTAGTAAGCACCTATTACAAAGTGGTAGCATTAGTATGTTTGCAGTTTAATAAACAGTTTAGAGTTTTATAACAACAGTGTAGGAAATTCCTGGATAGGTAATACCTAAAATAAAGGAAAAGCAACCACTCATCTATAGCTGACTGACGTGTGGCACCCAGAAACAGATCACAGAGACAGTATTTTACTACACACCAGTCAGCTGTAGTTTAGAATTTTATTTAGCAATAAATACATCTCCATTTCCTCCACCCCTGCTCCTTTCCCAAAACTAATACAAGCCTCTCTCAACCATCTACACTACTGGCCATTAAAATTGCTACACCAAGAAGAAATGCAGATGATAAACGGGTATTCATTGGGCAAATGTATTATACTAGAACTGACATGTGATTACATTTTCACACAATTTGGGTGCATGGATCCTGAGAAATCAGACCAAGAACAACCACCTCTGGCCATAATAATGGCCTTGATACGCCTGGGCATTGAGTCAAACAGAGCTCGGATGGCATGTACAGGTACAGCTGCCCATGCAGCTTCAACACGATACCACAGTTCATCAAGAATAGTGACTGGCGTATTGTGATGAGCCAGTTGCTCAGCCACCATTGACCAGACGTTTTCAATTGGTGAGAGATCTGGCGAATGTGCTGATCAGGGCAGCAGTCGAACATTTTCTGTATCCAGAAAGGCCCATACAGGACCTGCAACATGCGGTTGTGCAGTATCCTGCCGAAATTTAGGGTTTCGCAGGGATAGAATGAAGGGTACAGCCACGGGTCGTAACACATCTGAAATGTAACGTCCCCTGTTCAAAGTGCCGTCAATGTGAACAAGAGGTGACCGAGATGTGTAACCAATGGCACCCCGTACCATCACGCCGGGTGACACGACAGTATGGCAATGACGAATACACGCTTCCAATGTGCGTTCACCGCGATGTCGCCAAACACAGATGCGTCCATCATGATTCTGTAAACAGAACCTGGATTCATCTGAAAAAATGACGTTTTGCCATTCGTGCACCCAGGTTCATCGTTGCGTACACCATCGCAGGCACTCCTGTCTGTGATGCAGCATCAAGGGTAACTGCAGCCATGGTCTCCGAGCTTATACTCCATGCTGCTGCAAATGTTGTCGAACTGTTCGTGCAGATGGTTGTTGTCTTGCAAACGTCCCCATCTGTTGACTCAGGGATCAAGACGTGGCTGCACGATCCGTTACAGCCATGCAGATAAGAATCCTGTCATCTCGACTGCTAGTGATACGAGGCCGTTAGGATCCAGCACGGCGTTTGGTATTACCCTCCTAACCCACCGATTCCATATTCTGCTAGCAGTCATTGGATCTCGACCAACGCGAGCAACAATGTCACGATACGATAAACTGCAATCGCGATAGGCTACAATCCGATCTTTATCAAAGTCGGAAATGTGATGGTACGCATTTCACCTCCTTACACGACGCACCACAACAACGTTTCACTGGGCAACGCCCGTCAACTGCTGTTTGTGTATGAGAAATCAGTTGGAAACTTTCCTCATATCAGCACATTGTAGGTGTTGCCATCGGTGCCAACCTTGTGTGAACGCTCTAAAAAGCTAATCATTTGCATATCACAGCATCTTCTTCCTGTCGGTTAAATTTCACGTCTGTAGCACGTCATCTTCATGGTGTAGCAATTTTGATGGCCAGTAGTGTATGTTACCAAACGACTGACGTGCAAGTTGGGCCTCAGTACCAGTTACCACTTTCGAATGACTTCCAGGGGATTTTTATTTTTTTCTATATTTCACTTGATTATTGACTAAATGTAAATGCTGTCATAATCAACTCATTAAAAGGTATAATCTTATATTAAATGTTTAACACAATAAGACAAGTATTACAGTTAGAAATAGTGTGTCTGTCTTTAGGCGGCGTAATTGATGGCCAGCTAATACCCAGACTTTATTCATCCAGTATTTGAGAATGAGAGCACTTAGGGACTTCCTATAACCTTTACATATTATTTCAAACCTTTACAAAACGTTTCCTCACTGACCCCCGCAAAATGATGAAGATACAAAGTTTATTGCTTGTGTCCTGGCTTCCCAGAGGAGTTTTACAAGAAAATGCAGAACCTAGTACCACAGGTGTAGATATCTTTAATTTGTGTGGCTTGTCTTCAACTATCTTAAGACTTATACCACTGATGATTAACTAAAGCAATCACACACCAATTGTTGCACACTAATGTACAGTGAGCATTGTTTTCACCTGTGTTACTTTTCAAAAGACATTCTGGTGTCTTATTATCTTTTACTGGATCTGCAGCTAATGACCACATAGTGTGGGCAACACTGAGGTACACAAATTTCTGCTATGTGACATAATTACATTGATGTTCATGGGGAAAACATTTTACTGATGGACCTGGATCTAATCCTTTCACTACTATACTCATGAAATTGTTTCAAAACAGACTTAGCTCTGTTTCGGTCCAAAGATGAGGTTCATTCATCAGCATCTACATCTTAACCACACTGCTGGCTGCTAACAAAAAGACACCTAATCTAGCCACTGGACCAGAAATTGTACATTGATAATAGGCATCATTTAACAGACCAACTGGTTCTTACCAACTTTCTCAGATCTCAAAATATAACTCTCAGAAGAATGGTCATACATACAAGAATCAATATGCCACAAAAAGCAACCATGTAAGTTTATTTCAATTTTAACAAATGTGGACAAGTCTGTTTCTTCCACCAAAGCATTCTCTAGTTCACTTTTATCCCCAGCATACAGAGGCTAAAACACAATTAAGTCTCTGTTGAATCCCTTTAAACACTAGCTGCTTATGAAACACTATAGTAATTTCATACGAAGCCTTGTAGCTGAATTTAACAGTGCAGATTCTATGCAACATAACTTTCATCTTTACAAGATCCCAACTAGTGAAAAACTATATCATTTGCTTATGTTTGGGAGGTTGCTAACCTGGCCACTTCACTCTGCCAAACCTACCAAAACTGAAGTCCAAAACAAGTACAGAGGATTGTTCAACATTCAGACTTCCACATTTATGAACTACCAATGGGTTCCATCCACCCTTTCCTCTTGATGGTACCTTTAATTACTGTTGTCTTCATTCCAATATTCAGAAAAGTTTTAACTGATTTTGTAGGAAACTCTCTGACAATTTAGATCAGCCCAAAACTCTCACAAAGTTTGTCAGTCAGCACTGTGAACCTTCTAAAGTCAACTCCGCTCAGTTTAGAAAATCCATCTATTCACAAAATGACAGTTAGCGTAGGGGAGACAATTACTAATGAAGAGCTACAAAACTTCTATTGCACAAATAGTAGCACACTAAACATATGCCACAGCTTACACAACTAAAGTAACATCCCTGCAACAGTATTCATGTACACCATATTTAACTTGTGTTTAACTATACCCCAAATTAAAACACAAATCTGATAATGTACTTGTGTAAAAGAGACCTGGAACTGATGTTAGAGCTTTTACTCAATAAGCAAATATGCATCTTTATCACATATCACTTCCAGGAACTGAAATGTCTTCAGTGCATGTTATCTGTTGGGAAATCATCAAAACTTTCAGCAAAGCTTGTTGCTCTGTTCACAGCACTAGGTAAAACAACACAAATACATCTTTCACATAAATGTCCACAAAGTTTTTCCTAGTGATTGTGCACATTTTGTTAACTTATGTGCTCACCTCCTATCTGACGTCATCCATCGGAGCTCCAGTGCTTCTATCTGTCCAGCCTTAACAGCAAGAAAGTTGTCCAGTTCATCACCAGCACAGAACTGGAGAGGAATCTCCAGACATCGAAGTTTGGGGCAACCATCAGCTAGCTGTTGCAGCCTGAAAGGCTGATACGTCAATGTCCGATACTCAAATCGCAGTGACTTCAGGTTTTCCATCTTGCTAATGAGCTGTAACAGGTGTGTCACTTTTATGAATATGATTAGTGTTCAAGAGTAACAAAAAATAAACTTTCCTTATATTTAAAGTTAAACAAAAATATATGCAATGAAATTATCTCAAAAAAATAAGCTATCACTGTACTGGTTCCACATTTTATCAAAGTCTTTTTTTTCTTCATGTTTCATACTCATAGTTAATCTCTGACTTTAGTGAGTAATTTATCTGTGTTCGACTGATGCATTTCGTGTGTGTCATCATCTGTAGGGAACCATTCAAACTTTTTGTTAGTACGAAACTTTGAACCAACTTCAAATTTTGTGTAAATAATAGTGTTTAATTTAATCAGATGAAAAACAGCCGACCAGTTGCAAAGGATAAAGTAATCTTTACCTAGGTTTCAGAAGAAGATAGGTTTAAACCTATTGAAACCTAGGTAAAGATTACTTTATCCTTTGCAACTGGTCGGCTGTTTTTCATCTGATTACGTGGAACCGTTGCTGTTACGCAGCTATGTTTAAAATAGTGTTTAATTTATGTCTATGTCTGTCAAGCCAGATATTACAAACAGCCTAACACAGTGTAGGAGAGTAACGAGTATAGGTATAGGAGAAAAGATATTAAGCTTGCATTTTAATACTGATACTCAGCTCCTCTTCATAGATTTTAAAAAGGCATATGATAGCATACACTGACCAAACATATTAAATGTATTGTGAGAATTACATTTGCCCTGTAGGATGATGTGACTAGAGAGGATCTTTTAGGACAACCATTCTGGAAAGTTACAACTGGCCGAAGGGAATCTGTTGGAGTTCTTGGGCGAAATCTGGTCCAGGACAAGAATACATGTAATCCAAAGTACTAAGTAAACCTAGTACTAGAAGGAACTGACAGAAACCAAGAGGAATAAAAGTATGCGGAGTAGATCTACCCCACTATGTCTATGCAAATCCCATCGTCCTAGTAAGTAAAAACACACACCACCTCATTGACATGACCAGTACATACAGAAACATGGTGCTACAGGCAGGGCTCCAAATAAATGAGGAGAAAACAGGAGTATGGTGTCTTCAGTAAAACTGGCAATGGAAAGAAACATCTAGTAGTCAGTGACTGGTCACTGAAACAAACAGACAGCTTTAAATACCTGGGAAATATTTTCAATGAACATAACAGCTATGAAAAGTAAGTTAAGGAAAAAACTGTCGACAGATTAATATAGCACCTTATATACTTTAAGAAACAAATCACTAGGAGGAAGTGAGACTATTCCAATACTCTGGTCAGCCAGTAATCCTCTATGTATACACATCATAAACTTCCCAGAATGCAATGGACAGATATTGACAGGTTTTGAACAGTAGAAACCAATAAAAATTTGGGCTCTACGGCAGCTCCTAAGAGAGGAGGGGGAAAAAAAAGCCCAAAGAACTGATAGATTAGTAATCACATTCCAGAGCTGTGAATTTTTCTGCATATAATATATCAGAAATATCAGGCACTAAATTTGCAAAGCAGATGACATTTGTCAAAAATTGAGCCACACCTAGGGCACTATCATTTGCACGCATAAGTTCCTGTGAAGTGAAACCCTGAAGTTTAAGGGAGGACTTTGCCTTCCCAGCACCAGTTCCTAAGTGGTTAAGGGGCCTCCAAACACAATACTCCTTGTTGTGGCTGGCCAGAAGATGCCTCACAATTCCATTGAAAAAGTGTTGTCTTGTCTGGATGGAGTTTCGAAAGTTCTGCTGTTTTAAGCAAACTTTTTATTGATTTTATCCTAGACTAGTGATGTGGATGGGGCAAAAGCCCAAAATCTGAGTATTTATTAAAAAAAAGTATTTTTTAAAGTTTTTGCTGCTAGAATGTACTATTTACCAATTAAATTAAGGGATGTGATGATACTACCAACATGAAAAGTTAGTAAATGTTTACACTGACTTAAAGCTAACAATATTATAATTTGTATTTATTGCTAAGACTGTACTTCTTTTTTCATTTTTTTAACTTGCTGTACCGAGAAAGGGTGCTGCTTGTTGACAGCTGCTTATAATTTATAATGTCCTTTTTCGTTTTAGCAGTTCTACTCTTCACTCTCCCTCTCTCTCTCTCTTGCTCGCTCTCTCTCTCACACACACACCACACACACACCTTGTTGAACAGCTGTGTTGCGATAAGCAAGGTAATAACAATGTCCTTAGATCTCTTTATAATCTATGTTGAATCTCTGATTATTACTGATGAATGATTATTAATAACAAAATTATTACTAAATGCATTAAACAACTGACAAGAGTTTTTTAATGATAAATGTATTCTTAAATGTTCTAACTGTTTTCGGTGAATAAACAAAGAGGAAGAAAAAGAAGCTTTACTGTTAGCTATAGTGCAATTTGAGACAATTATACTTTTCTATTCTGCTCCTTTCTTTATCTACTTTCATATGGCTGCACTGCTGTGAAGATAAAATGAGAACATGAATATAAAAAAGATTTAATAACGAAGATTCGATACCAAAAATGAGGGAATTGTTCATTTCTGATAACAGTCAATTCCTAGAGAAACAGCAATTCTTGGAATAGTGGAATCAGAGTCTGCAAATGACGCATCCCTAATTAAACTCATTATGGATAAACATTTTTTACTCTAATTCCAGTTATATTCAGGTGAAGCTAAGGCAGAGTCAGAATTTCATGATTCTCTGATTGAGAACAATGTTTTATTTTTTTTTTTTTTACATTACTATACTATAAGTAAAAATACTACCAACAGGCTACCCGCTTAATGTAAGCTATACTTTATTTGAAAAATTACTTTCCAACTCGAATGTAGTTTCCTCTTCTTCTTCTTCTTTTATGTACTACCCCAAGAACTGACTTCATGAAAGATGCAAAAAGTCATGTTTACAGGTCTGTTTATGTCCTCTAATAACTCTTCCCTAACTCTCAAGAAGCTTTGATAAACCCTAAAGAAGCAGCGTAGCAAAACACCTTTTCCGATACAGGATATCGGATTAATTTTTATTATTATTATTTTTTTTTTTTCATAAGCACCACTTACAAATTATCTTTAAACTGCATAAATTACCAGGTATTTATGGATTTGGGACATTTGCCCAGACTTTTATAGTGGGTACTTGCCCCAACTTATAAGTGCCCAGTTATTTTACACCACTATCTTAGGCTGATGTAGTTAATGGCCAAACCAAAGTTCTATGGCTTCAGTCATTCATGATTGGCAGCAACTTCTCAACAAATATTTGAAGGTGAGATACCAGAAGACAATAAATCTGCCCAACTGGTGTAGGTTTTAAGTACCCTGTAATAGCCTGCAAACTTTGTTTCTTGCAGGGTGCACAGTTTTGGCATGAGGTGATTTACACCAAACAGTGGAGGCATACTCCACTGCAGAGTAGCAAAGGGGCAAGGCACTGGTCGTAAGAACTTGTTTCTTAGTTCCCGTGTCAGTGGCTCTGAACGTTTTCAACATGTTACTCCAAGTGCTGGTTTCCTGGATGACACTGGAGAAATGTTTTCTGACAGTGGGGCACAGTCCAGTATTGCTCCTCCTAGGTACTTTGAAGTTGGTCAAAATTGGTGCTATTTCAAGACACACTGAATTTTCTTGATGCCTCCCTGTTCCTGAGACGGAAAGCACAGAGTAATAGTATGTACCCATTTCATTAAAAGGTGGTTTAATTGATGATGATACAAGGTAGACTGCCACTAGAAACATTCAGAGAAGTAGTGGACAGCAGCAGCAGGTTGTGTGTGTGTGTGTGTGTGTGTGTGTGTGTGTGTGTGTGCAGGCGCAGGCCAGTCAGCAACTAAACGCTCCTACTGTTAGCTGAGTCGCGACCTTTGTTCCTAAATTCATTACTTTGTGACAATTAACATCTCTACAAAGTAATTCACAATACTTACAGGGCATTATGCTAAAATTAAAGACTGCTGTAATAATTTTGCTCTTAATTAACTTTTTGCTGCAGCCCCGGAGAACTCAATATTAAATACTTCAGTTCAACTAAAAATATATTCTACATTGATTATTTTATTGGTAGTAATTGAGATACATCTCCATGATACTTAAAAGTTTATTTGCTTGTCTGCCATACTTGTTTTGCTTCTTTTCTTTATGGTGGCAATTTTGGGCCCTGCACAGGTGCAAAGAAAGGATTGTACGAAATTGCCATTGATGATACTTCATAAATAAAAGCACAGAATTAATATGGAAGATGAGCAAAGAGACTTTTACTTGAGTTCCAGACACCAAGAAGATTATTGTGATTTATGACAAATACAAGATTTAGTATTTCTACCTATAGAAAAGATTTACAACAATATCTATTAAATTTTACGTCCAAAATCATAAAACGAGCTCCATAAAATGTAAACAAACCAATATACAGATTATTCATAACTATATCTGTGGTTTCAGAAGAGGACTGCATGAAAACTTTAAGACACACAGAAAACTAACACATATCAGTGGATAGAGCATCTCTACAAACTTTTAACTCACTTTACAGGTGCTCAGTACAGACACTATTTGTGAGGCAGCAATCATCAATATAATATTCAAACTACTGCCACCTAAAACAAAGTGTGGCCGAGCACTGTCTCAACTGTTGTACTATAATTGTGACATTAACTATTGCTGCAGCAATTCCAGGTACAACAGTCATAGTTTTCTTCACAAAGAAAAATGGTCACTATAATTTTGGAGACATTAACTTTAGATGAATCACAAATATGTTCCACATTCTCGTGTGAATGTTCTGCGCCCCTAAACATGCACATTATGAAGATTCACTTTGCCAGGCCACTTTGTCAGCACTTTTCTTTGCATCACATATGCAGACAGCCTCGTGGAATATGTTGTCATATGCACGGACTGTTTCATTTCTTTGAGCTTTTACCTTATATCTGGTATGAAATCATCGCTGTAATGCCGCAACTGACTCAGATTTAGTGAATTCAAGGACACAAAATGCAAGCATTGCTCCATTATATGCCGTGTTCTGACATGCCTGCTTCCTAGTGGTGTGCTTTGCAACTAAGCTGCAGCGTATATTAAAAATAAAAACCTGGAGAGATGTTCTATCCACTGATATGTGTAATTTTTCTGTACATTTTGTAGTTTTCGAGCATTCATTCATCTTCTGAAAGCCTGGAGGTACTCATGAATAACCTATATAATATTTCCTCAGCTACTGGCAAACATGCAGTTATATCATTATGCAACCATATGAACAGGATTAATCTAAATTAATTTAATGCTGCACAGTATGAACTGAGACTGCCACAAGGAAATCAAAAATTACTACATCACATGCAGATACTAAAAGGTATCAGATAGACTATATACTGGTAAGACAGAGATTTAGGAACCAGGTTTTAAATTGTAGGACCTTTCCAGGGGCAGATGTGGACTCTGACCACAATCTATTGGTTATGAACTGTAGATTAAAACTGAAGAAATTGCAAAAAGGTGGGAATTTAAGGAGATGAGACCTGCATAAACTGACTAAACCAGAGGTTGTACAGAGTTTCAGGGAGAGCATAAGGGGACAATTGACAGGAATGGGGGAAAGAAATACAGTAGAAGAAGAATGGGTAGCTCTGAGGAATGAAGTAGTGAAGGCAGCAGAGGATCAAGTAGGTAAAAAGACGAGGGCTAGTAGAAATCCTTAGGTAACAGAAGAAATATTGAATTTAACTGATGAAAGGAGAAAATATGAAAATGCAGTAAATGAAGCAGGCAAAAAGGAATACAAACGTCTCAAAAATGAGATCGACAGGAAGTACAAAATGGCTAAGTAGGCATGGCTAGAGGACAAATGTATGAATGTGGAGGCTTATCTCACTAGGGGTAAGATAGATACAGCCTACAGGGAAATTAAAGAGACCTTTGGAGGAAAGAGAGCCACTTGTGTGAATATCAATAGCTCAGATGGAAACCCAGTTCTAAGCAAAGAGGGGAAAGCAGAAAGGTGGAAGGAGTATATAGAGGGTCTATACAAGGGCGATGTACGGGAGTACAATATTTTGGAAATGGAAGAGGATGTAGATGAAGACGAAATGGGAGATACGATACTGCGTGAAGAGTTTGACAGAGCACTGAAAGACCTGAGTCGAAACAAGGCCCCAGGAGTAGACAACATTCCATTAGAACTACTGATGGCCTTGGGAGAGCCAGTCCTGACAAAACTCTACCATCTGGTGAGCAAGATGTACGAGACAGGCGAAATACCCTCAGACTTCAAGAAGAATATAATAATTCCAATCCCAAAGAAAGCATGTGTTGACAGATGTGAAAATTACCGAACTATCAGTTTAATAAGTCACAGCTGCAAAATACTAACACGAATTCTTTACAGACGAATGGAAAAACTGGTAGAAGCCGACCTCGGGGAAGATCAGTTTGGATTCCATAGAAATGTTGGAACACGTGAGGCAATACTGACCCTACGACTTACCTTAGAAGAAAGATTCAGGAAAGGCAAACCCACATTTCTAGCATTTGTAGATTTAGAGAAAGCTTTTGACAATGTTGAGCGGAATACTCTCTTTCAAATTCTAAAGGTGGCAGGGGTAAAACACAGGGAGTGAAAGGCTATTTACAATTTGTACAGAAACCAGATGGCAGTTATGAGAGTCGAGGGGCATGAAAGGGAAGCAGTGGTTGGGAAGGGAGTGAGACAGGGTTGTAGCCTCTTCCCGATGTTATTCAATCTGTATATTGAGCAAGCAGTAAAGGAAACAAAAGAAAAATTTGGAGTAGGTATTAAAATCCAGGGAGAAGAAATAAAACCTTTGAGGTTCGCTGATGACATTGTAATTCTGTCAGAGACAGCAAAGGACTTGGAAGAGCAGTTGAATGGAATGGACAGTGTCTTGAAAGGAGGATATAAGATGAACATCAACAAAAGCAAAACAAGGATAATGGAATGTAGTCAAATTAAGTCGGGTGATGCTGAGGGAATTAGATTAGGAAATGAGACACTTAAAGTAGTAAAGGAGTTTTGTTATTTGGAGAGCAAAATAATTTATGATGGTCGAAGCAGAGAGGATATAAAATGTAGACTGGCAATGGCAAGGAAAGCGTTTCTGAAGAAGAGAAATTTGTTAACATCGAGTACAGATTTAAGTGTCAGGAAGTCGTTCCTGAAAGTATTTGTATGGAGTGTAGCCATGTATGGAAGTGAAACATGGACAATAAATAGTTTGGACAAGAAGAGAATAGAAGCTTTCGAAATGTGGTGCTACAGAAGAATGTTGAAGATTAGGTAGGTAGATCACGTAACTAATGCATAGGTATTGAATAGGATTGGGGAGAAGAGAAGTTTGTGGCACAACTTGACTAGAAGAAGGGATCGGTTGGTAGGACGTGTCCTGAGGCATTGGAGGGCAGTGTGGAGGGTAAAAATCGTAGAGGGAGACCAAGAGATGAATACACTAAGCAGATTCTGAAGGATGTAGGTTGCAGTAGGTACTGGGAGATGAAGGAGCTTGCACAGGATAGATTAGCATGGAGAGCTGCATCAAACCAGTCTCAGGACTGAAGACCACAACAACAACATGCAGTTATAACAAAGGAAATGTATGTTTTGATTTATGCTCGTACAACTGTTTCATTAACAGTCTCTATTTGACAAACAGTGTGAGGATTTCTTAGATTGTTCTATCCTAATCAAGTATCCTGCCCTGCCTACTGAAATTAATTCTGCCATCTTGTTAATTGTTCTTTCCATTGTCTCCATGTTTCAGATATCTTCCCAAACTGAAAGAGGCAAGTCCTCAAAGTACTAAACCAGAATAAATGAACAGGCATTAGCAGTGTGTGCATGTGAACATATTCCTGTCCCAAAGAACAAAAGACCAGAATGTCAACAACGACAATTTTACTTTTCTGTTCTTGTGGACTGCTCATTACGTCAACTTTAAAGTAAGTGATCTTTTCAATTCTTGTTTCCGGTTCATCCACAACTATATATTATTGTAATTAAAATCCTAGAATAAATTATTTTCAATTACAAGTCTAAATAGTAAGAGCATTATTGGAACATGCTAAGCTTTAGATAACAGCTTCATTTACTGAAATAGCTTGTCTGGCACAGAATTTTGGGTTTATTTTACTAATTTTTGAATAATTGAATTTATGAAATTTGGACTCACTAAATAATTTAAAGATGCATCATACAGCAACATGTTTCATCAACAATACTGCAACGTTTTGCATAAGGCTGAGGAGATAATTTCACTTTTTGTATGTTAGATTAATTTTTTTGAGAGTGAATTTAGTCTGGCACAGCAGTTCTGTTGCTTTTTATTTTGAGCTGTTGCCTCTACTCTTTTCAAATGGGTGAGTGATCCCATAAGAGTGATAATTACAGAAGTCTATGGTCTCTTTAATATTAACCATGTCATTTAATTTTTTTGTCAAGTACAGTTTTTAATGATGTCCTGCATCAGTGAATCAGTTCCATCACTGTCTTTAACTATAGTTCAGAGAGCATGGCCTTAAAAGTTACAGCATGACAAGCTAACAGCAAATTTTCTAATTTGTTACATCCTCAGACATTTCACTGCAGAATTTTTGTAATGAAGGCTACCTTTCTTGGATGTATTTTTTTCCTGCTTTGCTTATGAGAATATAAAATTGTACATGATATCATAATAAAGCCAACAATTAACTTTCAGTATGTCTAAACAAAAACTTTCCAGCAGAGTACATTCAAAGCTCGAAGATATTTTGTTTGATACAGTTATTAATAAAGGCTCACACAGCTGCAAAATAATAGTTAAAGACAGGGTGATCAGTTACTCAACAGTTGCACATCTATTTGCCAGCACATCTACCCAGCTTTTGTTCAGCCCTGTCATCTATGGCAGTTGCCTTGGTGCTGGTTTTGGATAGCACCATTTTGCCAAGCATGGTGGCATGTCAAAAGTTTACAAATTCAGCCATTTCAGAAATGCTTCCACCATTGGCCCAAAATCCAATGATCATACCCGTTTGGACGTTAAATAGATCACTTCATTTCTGCATCAGCCAATGACTGCACCGTTTTCTGTGTCTACCCAACATATACCCTCCACTTCTAGTGCTGTCCCCAGCTGTGTGTGAGCAGTTATTGTATGTTGTTGCTGAACATAGTTGGTTGTCACATCAATGAGACTGGTCCACGTACATTACGCCTAACAAGGAAATAGGGAAGTATTATGAAACTGAGTTCAAGGTCTGTCACAAAAGTGACTAGTCCTGTACAATCTTCCTGTTTATAACAGTTTTCACTTTCTATTATCAGTGTAAATTTATCCCTCTTTTTACTTGTTTTCTTCTCTGTCTCTAGCTTCTTGAATAATTTAAGGAACATACCATTTTGTGCTCTCACAATAATTTTGATTTCCGAATGGTGCACTCTTATGTTTTAGAGCCAGTTGTAATGCTCACATCACCTGTCAATACACAGGAAAGATATAGTACTGGTAAGAGCTAGGGTTAAATGATGAATTACTTGTAAAAATCCAAAAAAAGCAGGGGAAGTGTGAAATTGTAAAGTTAGACAAAATATCTTGCTACAAAATAAATTCATATTATGTCCATGCAAAATACTGACCATCAACCCTCCAACTGCAGCATCCATGAATTGGTGGTTACATCCCTGAGTCTGCACTACTTCCCATGCCACAGGTGCTGATTAGTTCCAATGTAGCCATCAACTTTTCTCAACTTCTTTTGCCCCCTAGCCTTAGACAGGCAAGGGAAGAGTTAGCAGTATTATATAGACACTTTTATGTGACAACTGGTTGTGAGTGTAAACAGGGCACAGTGCACTTTGTATACCATGGAAGTCCTCTACACTTAAAGGGTTAATTCTCAACATATAATCCTGTTGCACAATCAACTAAGGTCGATTCATTCTGGATGTCAGTGGAATGGAAGGTAGTGTCAAAATCAAATGGAGGTGTCCTCACAGAATATCAGTATGTCACATCAATTAGCCCAATATTGAATGATGAAAGTCAGATTAGGAGTTACAATCCATGATACAAAAAACTGGAATTTAGCATCGGAATTAAGGAACTAGCGATGATAGGTTTACTGATGGCCATAGCAAAATTTCGTTACACACAGCTTTGAAAGATTAAAAAATAGGAAATGTGTGACCCAAACTTTTCAAAGCATGACATTTACTTGCACACAAGAACACAGTGTCCCAGAAGGAACAGTCAAGATTCAAGGATATGACAAGGATGATCATTTGAAGCAAAAAAAGTCTAGTAAACATGGGCTTTAAATTGTATACCTTAAGAGCTATGAGCACTTGTTCATTTTCGATACTGTGGAACACATCTTTTCTACTGAACAAGTGCTCACAGTTCTTAAGGTATGAACTTTTGAGCCCCTGTTTACTGGGCTTTTTTGTTCTTCTTTTGATTCACATTTTAGAGCCCAAGTTTACTACATTATTTTGCTTCTAATGATCGTTCCTGTCACATCTCTGAATACTGACCAAAGCTGAGGGCCAACCTGTATATGCATAGAAACACATAAAAAATATTTAGGTGGAAATATGTAGAATGTGTTTATGTTATCCATTATGTTTTTTGTCTTCTTTCTAAGTACCGAATAACGTCAATGGTGCAGTTAAAACTTTTATCTATTACAATGTGGAACTCTGTGAATGAGATGAATAAAGGTTTTCAGCAATAAACGCACACAATTGTCTTTTGCGAAGGTACAATACAATTTCTATTTTACCTTGACCAGTTTGAAGTCATTTAGCACCTGCTTGTACAACAGTACCTGTTCTTAGCATTGTCTGTGGGATTTTGCTGTATAGTTATTTGCAGCCCTAGGAACAAATCATTTGGGAAAACAGTGTTGTGCCACAGCTTTGAGAGGAGGCAATGAACTCTTCTTTCACCAAACAACAGAATGACATCACAGAGAAGGGAGCAGCTTTGGCCTGAAGACAAGGCACCGTTCGCTAAGAGAGCCTATTCAGGACCAAAAACTACACATTCAGTAAGCTGACACCACAAACTACGCTAACCAGTATCACTCAACCAGTTTCAATTCCAGGATGGAAGCACTGCTGTTGGAGATGTATACCCTCCCTCTCCCCCACCCAAAAAATCAGATCATCATTCTCAGATGTTCTTTGTACTTAGCAGTAACCATGTATGTACTGTGTACTGTGTGATGCAATCTACACCAGTCAATAACTACGAGACAGACAGCATTTGCAGTAGTACAAGATGGCGCAGCCATCTGTCACCCACAGACTTTGCCACCTGTAGCTGCAGGCTTCTGCCACGATGCTGTTACCAGAAACTTTGGCTTCCCACACGCAGCCTGTCGTTCCAATGAAATGTTAACGCAGGCATGTCGTTTGCCCATGGCCACCTACATCACCAGGCCTCCATCTACATCTACATCTACATCCATACTCCGCAAGCCACCTGACGGTGTGTGGCGGAGGGTACCTTCAGTACCTCTATCGGTTCTCCCTTCTATTCCAGTCTCGTATTGTTCGTGGAAAGAAGGATTGTCGGTATGCCTCTGTGTGGGCTCTAATCTCTCTGATTTTATCCTCATGGTCTCTTCGCGAGATATACGTAGGAGGGAGCAATATACTGCTTGACTCTTCGGTGAAGGTATGTTCTCGAAACTTTGACAAAAGCCCGTACCGAGCTACTGAGCGTCTCTCCTGCAGAGTCTTCCACTGGAGTTTATCTATCATCTCCGTAACGCTTTCGCGATTACTAAATGATCCTGTAACGAAGCGCGCTGCTCTCCGTTGGATCTTCTCTATGTCTTGTATCAACCCTATCTGGTACGGATCCCACACTGCTGAGCAGTATTCAAGCAGTGGACGAACAAGCGTACTGTAACCTACTTCCTTTGTTTTCGGATTGCATTTCCTTAGGATTCTTCCAATGAATCTCAGTCTGGCATCTGCTTTACCGACAATCAACATTATATGATCATTCCATTTTAAATCACTCCTAATGCGTACTCCCAGATAATTTATGGTATTAACTGCTTCCAGTTACTGACCTGCTATTTTGTAGCTAAATGATAAAGGATCTATCTTTCTGTGTATTCGCAGCACATTACACTTTTCTACATTGAGATTCAGTTGCCATTCCCTGCACCATGCGTCAATTCGCTGCAGATCCTCCTGCATTTCAGTACAATTTTCCATTGTTACAACCTCTCGATACACCACAGCATCATCTGCAAAAAGCCTCAGTGAACTTCCGATGTCATCCACCAGGTCATTTATGTATATTGTGAATAGCAACGGTCCTATGACACTCCCCTGCGGCACACCAGAAATTACTCTTACTTCGGAAGACTTCTCTCCATTGAGAATAACATGCTGCGTACTGTTATCTAGGAACTCCTCAATCCAATCACACAATTGGTCTGATAGTCCATATGCTCTTACTTTGTTCATTAAACGACTGTGGGGAACTGTATCGAACGCCTTGCGGAAGTCAAGAAACACGGCATCTACCTGTGAACCCGTGTCTATGGCCCTCTGAGTCTCGTGGACGAATAGCGCGAGCTGGGTTTCACATGACCGTCTTTTTCGAAACCCATGCTGATTCCTACAGAGTAGATTTCTAGTCTCCAGGAAAGTCATTATACTCGAACACAATACGTGTTCCAAAATCCTACAACTGATCGACGTTAGAGATATAGGTCTATAGTTCAGCACATCTGTTCGACATCCCTTCTTGAAAACGGGGATGACCTGTGCCCTTTTCCAATCCTTTGGAACGCTACGCTCTTCTAGAGACCTACGGTACACCGCTGCAAGAAGGGGGGCAAGTTCCTTCGCGTACTCTGTGTAAAATTGAACTGGTATCCCATCAGGTCCAGAGGCCTTTCCTCTTTTGAGCGATTTTAATTGTTTCTCTATCCCTCTGTCGTCTATTTCGATATCTACCATTTTGTCATCTGTGCGACAATCTAGAGAAGGAACTACAGTGCAATCTTCCTCTGTGAAACAACTTTGGAAAAAGACATTTAGTATTTCGGCCTTTAGTCTGTCATCCTCTGTTTCAGTACCATTTTGGTCACAGAGTGTCTGGACATTTTGTTTTGATCCACCTACCGCTTTGACATAAGACCAAAATTTCTTAGGATTTTCTGCCAAGTCAGTACATAGAACTTTACTTTCGAATTCATTGAACGCCTCTCGCATAGCTCTCTTCACACTACATTTCGCTTCGCGTAATTTTTGTTTGTCTGCAAGGCTTTGGCTATGTTTATGTTTGCTGTGAAGTTCCCTTTGCTTCCGCAGCAGTTTTCTAACTCGGTTGTTGTACCACGGTGGCTCTTTTCCATCTCTTACAATCTTGCTTGGCACATACTCATCTAACGCATATTGTACGATGGTTTTGAACTTTGTCCAGTGATCCTCAACACTATCTGTACTTGAGACAAAACTTTTGTGTTGAGCCAACAGGTACTCTGAAATCTGCTTTTTGTCACTTTTTCTAAACAGAAAAATCTTCCTACCCTTTTTAATATTCCTATTTATGGCTGAAATCATCGATGCCGTAACCGCTTTATGATCGCTGATTCCCTGTTCTGCGTTAACTTTTTCAAATAGTTCGGGTCTGTTTGTCACCAGAAGGTCTAATATGTTATCGCCACGAGTCGGTTCTCTGTTTAACTGCTCAAGGTAGTTTTCAGATAAAGCACTTAAAAAAATTTCACTGGATTCTTTGTCCCTGCCACCCGTTATGAACGTCTGAGTCTCCCAGTCTATATCCGGCAAATTAAAATCTCCACCCAGAACTATAACATGGTGGGGAAACCTACTCGAAATATTTTCCAAATTATCCTTCAGGTGCTCAGCCACAACAGCTGCTGAGCCAGGGGGCCTATAGAGACATCCAATTACCATGTCGGAGCATGCTTTAACCGCGACCTTCACCCAAATCATTTCACATTTCGGATCTCCGTCAATTTCCTTCGATACTATTGCACTTCTTATCGCTATAAACACGCCTCCCCCTTCACTGTTCAGCCTGTCTCTGCGGTATACATTCCAATCTGAGTTTAAGATTTCATTACTGTTTACGTCTGGTTTCAGCCAACTTTCTGTCCCTAGTACTATATGGGCGTTGTGATCGTTTATTAATGAGAGCAGTTCTGGGACCTTTCTATAGATGCTCCTGCAGTTTACTATTAGCACATTAATATTGTTATTCCCTGTTGCATTTTGCCTACTCCTATCTTGCCGCGTCTGATTTGTGGAAAATGACATTCCATCCTGATTTGCCAGCAGCTAAACTCCTGCCACAGTACGGGTCATGTCATGACCCCAACAACAGTTTGTTTAGTTATGTTCATTACATCCAGATAACAACTCCCATATGCTTTACAGGAAGTAACCAAACCATGTTTCCCAAAATGATCTGTGCACCACAATTAATCTCAAAGATGCAAATACCTTTACCCAACGACCCCCACAACACTACAGGTGATCACAATCTGACGAAGAGGTGCCTGGTAACTTGAGGCCACTCTTGGTAAAATAGAAACTTTACTGTGAAGAGGTGACTGGTTGCAGTTACTTCCAAAAACTGTAGTTTTCTTGTTCAATACAACTGACGTTTTCATTGTTAAATTTTTTTTAATGAAAATGGTTCCATCATTTTACGTCCTTATTTGCGTATAGTGTACACTTACTCTTTCTCTAGGTATTGTAAAGCGTAAACCAGTTTTCACTTTCACATATTAGACTTCTTTTGTAAAACAACACACACAGGAAAAATATCAAAAGTCCACAAACACCTTCTCAAAGTGTCACAATGCAAAGCAAACAAAATAAAGACTAAGAAGACAAAAAAAAGAGCAAAATTCAATACTACAGTATGAATGAACTCACTGAGAATAGGTTAAATTTCAATGACAGAGGACAATGCCACCCCCTCCCTTCATCAACTGATGTGTAAATGTCACACCTTCCTTCTGGGGAATCCGTAATGTCACCGTCTCGTTCTGGCCCCATTCTGTCAACAGACTGTGTAAATGTTGCTGTAAGAAATGCATTCTGTTCCACGACATCAAGTGTGAATCGACCTTAAAACTGCTATTATTGCATGCACAGAAGAAGAATAATATGCTTCTGTCAGCTGCAAACAGAGCAACCTCACTCCAGCAGGTGGACCATACCTCCAGATGCTCAACCGTTGTTCGCTGGCCAGGCACTACAAGCCTCTCTATGTTGGGGCAGTTCTCGACCAGGCAGCTGAGCTCAGAGGGCAACAGCTTGTGTCTCCTGAGGGCGGAACACAATAACGACAATGGCTCAAACTACTGCTGCACAATCTGTGTGCAACAACACAAGTGGTGGTGTACAATAACATCATAATTTCAATTTCCATAAAAAGAAAACCTTGAAATATGGGCTAACACTGTCCTGGACAGCAACATGATAAAATTATTTATGAGGAAGAATTGCTGGTCAGTAATTACTTTCAGGAGGTGAAATATCAGTACTGCCAATAGGCAGATGTAAAAATAACGAATCAGAACAAAAGTTCCTTCTAAAAGAGCAATATGTAGGGGATGTTTAAAAGGGGGTAGGTAACTCAGCCCCAATGAGAGGGGGGACAAGATGAAATGGGAGGAAGGGAGTGGGGTGTTGTCAGAAGGAGTAGGTAAAAGTACATTAGTAAGCACTATGCCAGCTTCAGTCAAAAGAGAGAGAGAGAGAGAGAGAGAGAGAGAGAGAGATAGGGAGGGACAGAGGGAGGGTGGGGTGAATGGAGGGGGCCAAACACAAAAACATAAAGGCAAAAAGAAAGTATAAAAAGTGATGAGACGTAATACTTGTAACAAAAAAATGATGACAATCTTCTGTCATCAACAATGTTAAGAAATTACTCAACGTAAAACATGACCTGTTCAGTTGCCGACAGGCACAGTGGAAAGAATGTTAAAGATTATAGCTCTTGGCCAAAGCTGTTTTGGGAGGGATTGGAATGATCTTTGTACAATGTCCCTCATTTCAGGGCATTATGATGGATAATCAGACCACTGATGAAAGATGTGGTTCAGTTGTTCCACTTCGGTGTGGTATTAGGTGACAAAGGAGGGAAGTCTTTTGTAGTTGGCTATCTTGGGGAAAATGACACAGGAAATCTGTTTGTGGACTAGGTCTGTGGGGTAGAGTCGTCTACGAAGGCCTTGGTGAGATTTTCAGTACACTGGGAAAGGGAGTTCTTGTCATTGCAGATATGCTGTCCCCCAGGGTGATCAGGCTGTATGGGAGGGATTTTTTTCATATGGAAGGGATGGCAGCTGTCAAAATGAAGCTGCTGTTGGATTTACTGTAGACAGAGGAGTGGATAGAGCCATCAGAGAGTAAGAGATGCACGAAGGGGCAAAGCTGGGTTGAGGATGACCAGGGTGTCTTGGCCCTGAGTCCATATCATCAATGAAACTGGACCAGATCAGGAGTTAGGGGTTTTAAGAGGCTAGGAAGGTTTCCTCTAGATGGCCCATAGACCAATTGGCATAGGAAGGTGCCATGGGGGTGCCCATGTCACGGACCTGTCTGTACACCTTCCCTTCATAGAAGAAGTAGTTATGTGTTAAGTTAAAGTTAGTTAGCTGTATGAAGAATTAGGCAGTGGGTTCAGAGTATGGCTGTTGATAAAATATTGATATATCGTTATTTTTTACAAAAAAACATCGATATATATCGGCAATATTTTTTCACCAATATATCAATATCAAAATGGCAATATCAGGTGTCGATATTTTTATTTTATATTATATTTTCTTGCAGTTTTCGGTAAATATTGAAATTGTAGTAGAATATAATTTTGCTTTCCCTGTGTGAAAGTATCTTACCGCTTTTTGAGCTTTCATCATGTCCATTCTTTATCTTTGACTGTGTGAAGCAAGTACAGATGTCACAAAGAAGAAGTCCAATTGCACTGGCAGGTGCCCATGTGAAAGGAAAACCAGATATCCAATGTGAAGAAAGCTTACTTGTTTAGCAGTCTTTTGTTGTGCTGGCCTGCAACTTAACATCTCCGCTATATGGAGAATAGCGATCTGTCCTTTTCATAATATTGTATTATTGCAACCTGGATTTTCCACTGTTCGATTTTGCCCAAAGTGGTCTGTACAATGATTGTAATTTAACAAGGGTTGTTGGAAGCTGTTGCAAATGAGCTCGGAATCACGCTTGATGGAACATACAAAAATTTTCATGGCCCATTTTACAGAACCTTAACAACCTGTTGTGTATTCTGAAAAGCTAGCAAAGATTATCACCCATAATTAAGGCACACAGAATACAAAAATGAATTCAAATTATGGTAACTTTATAGTGAGTTTAACATATGAAGAAAATTTTCCCTTACCCACTGTTTTCTTTTTCTTTTGAGTGAAGAAATTTGTCATTGTAATTTATTGTACCGTGATTATTTTATGCTACATTTCTCAGATAGGATACAATTTCTCACTATTCTTGTCTCTGAATGCTCTCCAAGTCATGAAACAATGTAATTTCTGGTTAACTGAAGAGAATGAAGGCTGCAAAGTGAGCAAAGTGCAATGTTGAGGAGAATAATGTTGACACAGTGGCTAAATGAAATGGAACTCATAACTTTAACCTTTGAAAAGATCTAATGACAATGTTCTGCTGGTGGCCAACTTCTTAACAGCTGACGGTGAGGACGCACCCCAAAAAGCCATTTCTAAATTAAATATAACTGTACAGAACAGTAACTTAACAATCTTGACCACAAGACCAGGTCCCAAGAAAAAAAATGCAATAACCGACCAGAAAATAGAGAGAGTCAACGAATTCTCCTTCACAAATGAAAAAGACATACTGATAAAAAATGGAAGATTCAATCATATTAATGGAAACCTATGCAGAATGCTGAGAAAAAATGTGAGGAAAAAAGCCTTAATGAAGTTCTACAAAACAATGGCAACGCTAACCACACTTGATGGTAGTGAAACTTGGAGAATAACAGCTGGAAACGAAGAAGAATATGAGCTACAGAAATGGAGAGCAACTGGCTACAGACTATCTGCAATAACAATTGGGACTTGAGGGTATAAATGAACAGATCAAGGAGTACAGAAACAAATGTAAAGTTCATATCACAAGAATGAATGAAAATAAAATGCTTAAAATAATAATGAATTACTGACCAATAGGGTCCCTGCATGTCACATTAAGATAGGCCAAAATCACATAGAACAAGTACATAAATACACATACCTTGGCACTACAATAGATGACCAGTGGGATCTTTCTGATGAGGAAAGAATTCGAATTGGAAAAGCCAGGGCTGTCTTCAATAAGACGAGTAACCTTTTCAAGAATCATGGCTTAGTAATGACGACGAAGGTCAAACTTCTACGCTGCTACGTATTTTCCACCCTCTTCTATGGTGTCGAAACATGGTCTCTGACAGAATCATTGGGTAAGTGGCTGGAGGCTTTTGAGATGTGGCTGTACAAGAGAATGTTAAGAGTACTGTGGACAGCGCATGTCACAAATGTCGAGGTTCTATGAAGAATGAAGAAAGAGAAAGAAGTACTGGCCACTATGAAAGCAAGAAAGATCCAGTACCTGCAGAACAACAACAGATAGCATCTCCTCCAGACCATCCTGCAAGGAAAAATACCAGAGAAGAGAAACATTGGCTTAACAATATCAGAGCGTGGACCTCTAAAACATCTATAGAGCTATTTAGAGCTGCAAGTGACAGGAAAAGCACTGCCAAGATGGTTGCTAACATCCGGAATGGATAGGGACCAGATGAAGAAGAAGAAGAAGAAGACCAATAGGGAAAGTTCAAAGGGTAGACCAAGAAAGAGGTGGAGAGATCAAACACAAACTAACCACAGGCTACAGAGGCACTGAAAACAATGAAAGAAGCAGAAAAAAGGGGAAGCAGAAAGAATATTTGCAAAGCACACCCACAGCTGGCAAAGAAACAAATTATTTGGTGATATGTTGTTGTTGTGGTCTTCAGTCCTGAGACTGGTTTGATGCAGCTCTCCATGCTACTCTATCCTGTGCAAGCTTCTTCATCTCCCAGTATATACTGCAGCCTACATCCTTCTGAATCTGCTAAGTGTATTCATCTCTTGGTCTCCCTCTACGATTTTTACCCTACACGCTGCCCTTCAATTGGAGGGCCCTCCATTGATGCTAAATTGGTGATCCCTTGATGCCTCAGAACATGTCGTACCAACCGATCCCTTCTTCTAATCAAGTTGTGCCACAAACTCCTCTTCTCCCCAATTCTATTCAGTACCTCCTCATTAGTTATGTGATCTACCCATCTAACCCTCAGCATTCTTCTGTAGCACCACATTTCGAAAGCTTCTATTCACTTCCGTCCAAACTATTTATTGTCCATGTTTCACTTCCATACATTGCTACACTCCACACAAATACTTTCAGAAACGACTTCCTGACACTTTAATCTATATTCGGTGTTAACAAATTTCTAGGGACCGATGACTGTAGCAGTCTGGTCCCTTTAATCCCACAAACCAACCAACAAATTTCTCTTCTTCAGAAACGCTTTTTTTTGCCATTGCCAGTCTACATTTTATATCCTCTCTGCTTCGACCATCACAAATTATTTTGCTCCCCAAATAACAAAACTCCTTTACTACTTTAAGTGTCTCATTTCCTAATCTAATTCCCTCAGCATCACCCGACTTAATTCGACTACATTCCATTATCCTCGTTTTGCTTTTGTTCATGTTCATCTTATATCCTCCTTTCAAGACACTGTCCATTCCGTTCAGCTGCTCTTCCAAGTTCTTTGCTGTCTCTGACAGAATTACAATGTCATCAGCAAACCTCAAAGTTTTTATTTCTTCTCCATGGATTTTAATATCTACTCCAAATTTTTGTTTTGTTTCCTTTACTGCTTGCTTAATATACAGGTTGAATAACATCGGGGAGAGGCTACAACCATATCTCACTCCCTTCCCAACCACTGCTTCCCTTTCATGTCCCTCAACTCTTATCACTGCCATCTGGTTTCTGTACAAATTGTAAATAGCCTTTCGCTCCCTGTATTTTACCCCTGTCACCTTCTGAATTTGAAAGAGAGTATTCCAGTCAACATTGTCAAAAGCTTTCTCTAAGTCTACAAATGCTAGAAACATAGGTTTGCCTTTCTTTAATCTTTCATCTAAGATAAGTCGTAGGGTCAGTATTGCCTCACGTATTCCAATATTTTTACGGAATCCAAACTGATCTTCCCTGAGGTCGGCTTCTACCAGTTTTTCCATTCGACTGTAAAGAATTCGCGTTAGTATTTTGCAGCTGTGACTTATTAAGCTGATAGTTTGGTAATTTTTAGATCTGTCAACACCTGCTTTCTTTGGGATTGGAATTATTATATTCTTCTTAAAGTCTGAGGCTATTTCACATGTCTCATACATCTTGCACGCCAGATGGTAGAGCTTTGTCAGGACTGGCTCTCCCAAGGCTGTCAGTAGTTCTAATGGAATACTGTCTACTCCTGGGGCCTTGTTTCAACTCAGGTCTTTCAGTGCTCTGTCAAACTCTTTGCACAGTATCGTATCTCCCATTTCGTCTTCATCTACATCCTCTTCCATTTCCATAGTATTGTCCTCAAATACATTGCCCTTGTATAGACCCTCTGTTGTGGCGTAGCAAGACAGCCACGCCACTCGGAAGTAGCCGAAAGGCACGCGTACACACACGCCGACTGGCGTGAAGTCTGGAACAGGAAACTTAATTAATGCTATAATGAAAAGTACATAGCTAAGTTAATACTCAACTTTATTTCATCCTTGTGGTACATCGCTCTTGACGTTACAAGTGAGACTATCTCCAGATATGGTTAATGGCGCCTTGCTAGGTCGTAGCCATGGACTTAGCTGAAGGCTATTCTAACTGTCTCTCGGCAAATGAGAGAAAGGCTTCGTCAGTGTAGTCGCTAGCAAAGTCGTCGTACAACTGGGGCGAGTGCTAGTCCGCCTCTCTAGACCTGCCATGTGGTGGCGCTAGGTCTGAGGGTACTGACAGTGGCGACACGCGGGTCCGACATGTACTAATGGACCGCGGCCGATTTAAAGCTACCACCTAACAAGTGTGGTGTCTGGCGGTGACACCACACCCTCTATATACTCCTTCCACCTTTCTGCATTCCCAGTTTAATGTGGAATCCAAACCACCTATCGTTCCTGGCGCATCTTCACATTACTAAGAGATGAAGGCTAGGTTAAAAGCAGACTGAGATATTCCACTATCCAACCACAATCCAATCCCATGATCTTTCGGTTACAATGCAAGTTCTTTACCATTAGAAGTGACTACTCCTTCCTTAACAATTACCCATCATTAACAGATATGAATTGGTAATATAAAAAAACAAAAAAGTAAAAATTTCCAGAATTGTTTACATCTAACAGTTTTTTCTCACTCTCCTTATAGGAGAATTTAATGTTTAAAACATATTCATTAGATGAGACATTTATCAGTATCTGATGAGAAGTGTTTCAGAGAAATCACAATAACCTAAGACAATATATATCATGACTTAAACTATTATATTCTCACTTAAAAGCTAAAAAAGTTACTAGGCGTGTATCATAGTCTTGTTGTTGGCATCATTATGTCAATAACAACAACAACAGCAATAATAATAATAATAATAATAATAATAATAATAATAATAACAACAACAACAATAATAATTCTTTGTGGCTTCAGCAGTCAGGTGCACGTCTAGCAATTGTTCACCACTTTGGTGACATGCATGCCTCTAATCTAAACCAGTAATTTTTACTGAGGAAACAGTTTAATGTGGAATCCAAACCACCTATCGTTCCTGGCGAATCTTCAAATTACTAAGAGATGAAGGCTAGGTTAAAAGCAGACTGAGATATTCCACTATCCAACCACAATCCAATCCCATGATCTTTCAGTTACCATGCAAGTTCTTTACCATTAGAAGTGACTACTCCTTCCTGAACAATTACCCATCATTAACAGATACGAATTTTTAAAACAATTGATGAAAGCTATTATCAGGAAGGTAGTCTTTTATTACTCAATTACTATATTCACAGCTTAAAATACAGGTAAATTTCACACTCTTTTCTTTTACATTAGTTGACTTATATTTGTCTTAGGAATGTCTCTGACCACTGATTCTACAGAGGAAAGGCTCCCCAAAATCACAATACAGATAGTAGTTTGCTGATGATACCATGGAGTACAGTAAGGTGTCAAAGTTGAGTGAGTATGGGAAGATATAAGATGACTTAGACAAAATTTCCAGTCGGTGTGATGAATGTCAGTTAACCCTAAATGTGGAAAAATGCGTAGTAGGAAGATCAAACCTGAAGTGTTCTGATACAATATTACTGGTGTCCTGCTTGACATAGTCAGTCATTTAAATATCTGCGCTTAACATTGCAAAATGATATGAGCTGGTACAAGCATGTGAGAACTGTGATAGGGAAGGCGAATACTCAACATCATTTTGTTGGGAAAAGTTTGGCAAAGTGTAACTCACCCATAAAGGAGACAGCATATGCAACCCATTTTTGAGTACTGTTTGAGTGTTTAGGATCCGCACCATGTCATATTTAAGGAAGACATCGACACAATACAGAGGCGGGCTCCTAGATTTATTACAGGTAGGTTCAAATAACAAGTGTTACGAAGATGCTCCTGGAACTTAAATGCAAATTCCTGAAGGGATGGTGCCGTTCTTCTCAAGAAACACTTGAGAAAATTTAGAGAACAGTCGTCTGAAGCTGACAGCCAAATGATTCTACTGCCACCAACATACATTGTGCCTAAGGACCACGAAGATAAGATATGAGAAATTAGGGCTCATATAGAGGCATGTAGACTGTAGTTTATCCCTCATTCTATTTGCAAGTGGAACAGAAAAGGACATGACGAGTAGCGGTATGGGTACCCTCTGACACACGATATGGTGGCTTGCGAAGTATCTATGTAGATGTAGATGTAGGTAAGAGGGGGCAGCTAAAAACAGACAGGTCAGAAAATGAAAGATGTAGAAAACTAAAACGGAGTGAATAAAGTAGTAGTTACTGTGAACAAGTGCTGAGACAGATGCAGAGCATGCTCTACAACATGACAGTCATGTACTCAGTGCTTGTTTCGCCGCACACGCCATCTTGATTCTCCCCTTGTACTCCAGTTTCCCATAACTCCACAGGAGGGAACTACAGCTACAACATATATCCTTGCTTCTTGTCACCCACCTTGCCTTAATTTACATTAATTTTTCCTGTCTCAGCATTTCTTCACAGTAACTATTCCTTTTTTCAATCTGTGTTAGTTTTCTACTTCTTTCATTTTCCGACCTATCTATTTTCAGCAGCCTCCTCCCACCTCTATTACATACAATACACTTGGATTTTCACTCTTTATTAGCTTGTGCACAGAGTTTCAGCAGTAATCTCTGTCTTGCATACTACCTTGTCTTCCATCTTTAAGCTCTTAGGTTTTCAAATCCCTTCTTGTGCAGTCCCCTACAATCAGTTTTCCTTCTCATGCCATCCAGTAAGTGTTCCCTGACCCGCGTTTCTGGCTGAGTTTTCCAACTTCTATCTCTTTTCCTAGACTTCTCTAGTGCCTTTCCCTTTACCCCTCTACCTTCCCCTTCAACCCTTCTGCTGGAAGAAGGACCCACTGGCTCCAAAAGCTTGCATTAAATTAAACCATTTTTTAAATGTGTATTCTCCTGTCTCCACTTAGTGAGTAGATTTTTTTGTCCATCCAATACCAAACAATGGAATATCCAAATGGAATGTAACAATATTATGAAAAGGAAAATTGCTACTCGTCATATAGTGGAAATGCTGAGTTGCAGATAGGCACAACAAAAATACTGTCACAAATTCACAAATTAGCTTTCGGCCAGTATGGCCGTCATCAAAAATAGACGACCAACACACACACACACACACACACACACACACACACACACACACACACACACACACACACGCGCGCGCGCGACTGCAGTCTCTGACAACTGAAGCCACAGAACTGGCCAAAATCTAATTTGTGACAGTCATTTTGACACACACACACAAGCAAACGCAGCACACAACACACACACACACACACACACACACACACACACACACACACACACAACTGCAGTCTCTGGCAACTGAAGCCAACTGTTTTAACAGTACCATGGGTATTGATCAGTCTAATAAATAATGTCTGCCAAAAAGAAGGACACCCAGAAGACATGGTCAGATGTCAATGTAGCTTTGTACATGTGCACACCATCAGCAGACATGTAAATGATTACAGAGTTGCAATACTCTATGACAAGTAGAACAGCCACCAGAGAGTATTACCATATTTTATGTTTAGAGTTGCCACCAGGACTGGCAGAGTATATAAGGGATGTAAACTGAATCAGATGTTGAGTGATTGTTGTGAAGAATACAGAGATGCAGAGTACTCATGTGACACTGTTATCAACACCTGACAGTTTGAGAGAAGCCTCATTGTGGATCTCCATTTGCCTGACTGGTAGAATCATAACATCCAGTTTTTTGGGGTATTTGGGTGTGACAGAGACCTGATGTCAGGCTTCATGGGAATGTGACTCAGTGTCAGGGTTCTGGTCGACAACAACTGAATACCACGAACTGTTCCTGCTGCCCGAGAATGAGTAGTTGACTTCCTGCGGTAAAGTGTTACCCTGCACGACTGGTTGGAGACTAGCACCAGCAGGACTTTGGTATTACTGTGGAGTGGTGCCGTGACAGGGAAGCATGGACTACTGATAAATGACATCACATGGTGTTCAGTGATAAATCGTGACACTGCACTACCCCCAATGACCACTGTAGGTGAGTATGGCAGCAACACGTGGCGAGGTCCCATTCTTCCAATGGTTTGGAGAAACACAGTGGTGTTACTCTTGATGCAATGGTGTGGGGAGCAATTGGATATGACTGGTCACAGCTGATATTGATTTGAGCGAACTCTGTCAGCATACCAGTATCTCATGCATATCCTACACCCTCATGTGTTGTCTCTTAAGTGACACTGTGGTGCCATTTTTTCCTCCACCCATGGCATGTGTGTCTATGAAATGACTATATGATGTTGAGGTACTCCCGTGGGTACTCCCGTGGCCAAAAAGATCCTCAGATCTGTCCCTGATGTATGTGGGACCAGTTCAGACATTAATTCTGTCCCCGTGCCTGTTTCAAGGATATGAAAGGCCAGTTACAACAGTTGTGGGCCGGTTTGCCTCAAAACAGGATAAAATGACGTTATGACACCCTTTCCAACTGAATCAGTGCATGCATCCAGGCAATATCATACTGATAAGTGGGCCCATACTGTCATGTACTTTATAAATTTGACTCAATTGTCTAATCACTGCAATAATATCATATAACTTTCCATCCCACAATGTTTCATTTCGTTACCTGGTCTCTTCCAGGTGTTTCACTTTTGTTGTCAGGCAGTGTAGGTTTCACTTAATGTTTTGCTCACTTATTTTTGCATCCTTCAGTTCACTTTGTAATTTTTGCAATGTGGGGTATCAGTTTGGTTATTTGTATTTTACAGAGACAAACTTTACACAGTTTACGAATCCATGTGGTTCTGTCATGTCTAAGTCATCTTCGGGATACTCTGTATATTTCTGTCATATTTTAGACTATCTGCAATTAAAAGAATTGTTTTAAATCAAGTGTTTAATTGGGAATGTTTGTAGTAATTATATTAACACTAAAATGTAATTTTGTAAAGAAATTGCATTAAAAATAACAATATTGGTTTTATATGTTTGAAATGCATCATCTTTGTTTATCACACCATCTCTTGTGAACACACGACTTTGCTAGGGCACTGACGTAGCTTTTGTCGGAGTCACTTGCAAGAATAGTTCACAACTGAATTAAGTTGTGGTTGGAGAAAATTTACCAACAAGAATAGAAATAGATGCTGTATCTGTTGATAACAAAGTCTGAAAGTGACGTGAATCTTACAAAGAACCTGAGATACCTGTAACTGTTTAACAACTGCCCTCAATTGCCAGCACACTACTGACCCACCAGTACAGTTTATGTTGATGCTGTGCACACTTTTATCTTGTTTACAGCATGGTGCTGTATAGTAAATTTAATCACAGACAACCACTTTTAGCATGCTATCCACTTTTATCTTGACGATGGGACTAGGCTCTAAGCAATCATTTTGCTTTGCCATGACAGTTTATAAAACAGCCAGTACGGAAGATTTTATTCATCATGCCAGCAATGAAGTAAATCAAATAAATGAAAATTTTGTTGCAATGCTAGTTATCTGTTTTCTTCACAATGTGCAAAATATGCATTATATTGGAATTAAATGTACATGGAATAGATAATTCTTTGCGGTTAGGTGAGAATGAGTACGTTACAATTATTGGCAGTAAATGTCCATGTTTCCCAATCCTTATTTCTTTTTTCTTAAATGATGGAAACTCTAAAATATAAACACACACAAAAAGTAACCAGTCAATGAATTTAAAGTGTTTTTGAGGCTTTGCTCTATCATCAAATGACATTTCCGATGTTTATCACGCATACTTTGCTCCTGAGAAACTAATGGTGTTGAAATATCTACAATGTTTCAAATTGATCATTTTGAGTGCAGAATGTTTTTGGGGGATTAGTAAGAAGAAATTCTGCAATAAAAAGACACTTATTTAAAATATTCTAGATATTTCATGATGGTCAGTTTACCGAGCAATGCACCTGAGCTAAACAATGGAACTGACATCTGAATATGGACCAAAGCCCCCAGAATGCACTGTAAATACACACACACACACACACACACACACACACAGTTTAGTGACTCGTTAATTTTTGTTTTTATTTATAATTATTCTGCACTCCTATGTCACTAGCCACCCTGGAGTACTTTACAGGAAACATACCGAAATAATGTCCATCATAAAATCTTTAAAATTAAAAACATCTAGTGGGTATGATGAAATATCAACAAAGTTAATTAAAGAATGTGATTCTGAGCTAAGTAACATATTAAGCTATCTGTGTAACCAGTCGTTTATCAGTGGAATATTTCCTGAGTGGCTGAAATATGCTGAAGTTAAGCCACTGTTTAAGAAGGGAGATAAAGAAATAGCATCAAATTTCCGTCCAATTTCACTGTTGCCAGCATTCTCAAAAATTTTCGAAAAAGTAATGTACAGTCGTCTTTATAACCATCTTATCTCAAATAACATACTGTCAAAGTCACAGTTTGGATTTCTAAAAGGTTCTGATATTGAGAAGGCTATCTACACTTACAGTGAAAATGTGCTTAATTCATTAGACAAAAAATTGCAGGCAACTGGTATATTTTGTGATCGGTCAAAGGCATTTGACTGTGTAAATCACAATATCCTTTTAAGTAAACTAGAATATTATAGTGTAACAGAAAATGCTGCAAAATTGTTCAAATCTTATATCTCTGGCAGGAAACAAAGGGTGTTTTTAGGAAAGAGACATGTATCAAGCTATCAGGCATCATCCAATTGGGAACTAATTACATGTGGAGTCCCACAAGGTTCCAATTTGGGGCCCTTACTTTTTCTTGTGTATATCAATGACCTTTCATCAGTAACATTACCAGATGCCAAGTTTGTTTTGTTTGCCGATGATACAAACATTGCAATAAATAGCAAATCAAGTGTAGTCTTAGAAAGATCAGCCAATAAAATATTTTTGGACATTAATCACTGGTTCCTAGCCAATTCTTTGTCACTAAACTTTGAAAAAACACACTACATGCAGTTCAGAACTTGTAAGGGGTGTCCCAAGAGTATATGTCTAACATATGATGACAAGAAGATAGAAGAAGTGGACAGTGTTAAATTCTTGGATTACAGCTTGATAATAAATTCAACTGGGAGGAGCACACCACAGAACTGCTGAAGCGTCTTAACAAATATCTGTTTGCAATGCGAATTTTGTCAGACATAGGGGATATAAAAATGAAAAAGCTGGCATACTATGCTTACTTTCATTCCATAATGTCATATGGGATTATTTTTTGGGGTAATTCATCAAGCCAAGCTAAAGTTTTCCGGGCACAAAAACGTGCAGTAAGAGTTATATGTGGTGTGAACTCAAGAACATCCTGCAGAAGCCTGTTTAGGGAACTAGGGATACTAACTACTGCTTCCCAATATATTTATTCCTTAATGAAATTTGTCATTAAAAATATATCACTTTTTCAAACCAACAGCTCAATTCATGGAATCAATACCAGAAATAAGAATAATCTTCACAAGGATTTAAAGTCACTTAGTCTTGTACAAAAAGGTGTGCATTATTCAGGAACACATATTTTCAATAACTTGCCAGCAGCCATAAAAAGCTTAACAACCAATGAAATTCAGTTTAAGAGAAGCCTAAAGGATTTATTGGTGGCCACCTCCTTCTACTCCATTGATGAATTTCTTAGTAAAACCAACTGATTTGTATATAAGTACAACATAACTTCTGCACAATTTCAGTGCAGTAATGTGTTCATTGAAAATAAGTATTACAGTTGTTGTATTACATGTTTATTACCTTATAAATAAATAAAAAACTTTTTTTATTTTAAATTCAGTGCATTAGTATTTATAAAATGACTCTTAGTGTTCATTAAAAAATGACAATCATTCCACTTGGGACCTGTGGAATGGTACATTAGCTTACTTGTTTTAGTTGTAAATATTTGTCGTGTATTGTTGTTTTTCTGACATGTTCCACATCCTGGAGGACCTCCTCACTACGGATCAATTGGAATGAAAGTAAATCTAATCTAATCTACCAAGCTTTCAATAGTTGACAGCTGGACTTACCAGTGTATCTCGAGCTTGGTGAGGCTGTGGCACGTGCGGAACACGTGCTGCAGCATGCCAGACGGTAGCATGCGCTGCAGCCTGAGCACTCGCAGCTGTGGCATGCTCATCACCAGCGACAGGGCCTCTTCGTCAGTCTGGTTTTCACCGACGACGTAGTCACTGTCGCGCCAGAGTGTGTCATCATTACACACGGCCTGCCATCGCCGGTTCACGTGGCTCGGCCCTGCGGCCAGCTCCTCTCGGGACAGGTACGAGAAGATGTGTAGGAGGATTTCATCTGGGAAATCACCGATGTAAATGGAACCCATAGCCTATTGGGAAAGCACACATGTTAATTATGTAGGAATATAAATTTGAATGCAATTTCAAGACTTGAACAAGTCAAACTCAAATAAAAGTAGTTAACACTCAAGACAGAAAATTAAGTCAATTCACCGGAGACATCACGCTAATACCTTGTAGCACCGTGTCCAGCCTTGATAACGAACTTAATCTGGCAAGGAAGAGAGTCGACAGGTTCCTTCAGGTATGCCATATCCAGTTTGTAATGTAACAGACCAAGATGCACTATTGACGAATGACTAACACTGACTACTTACTACACTCCTGGAAATTGAAATAAGAACACCGTGAATTCATTGTCCCAGGAAGGGGAAACTTTATTGACACATTCCTGGGGTCAGATACATCACATGATCACACTGACAGAACCACAGGCACATAGACACAGGCAACAGAGCGTGCACAATGTCGGCACTAGTACAGTGTATATCCACCTTTCGCAGCAATGCAGGCTGCTATTCTCCCATGGAGACGATTGTAGAGATGCTGGATGTAGTCCTGTGGAACGGCTTGCCATGCCATTTCCACCTGGCGCCTCAGTTGGACCAGCGTTCGTGCTGGACATGCAGACCGCGTGAGACGACGCTTCATCCAGTCCCAAACATGCTCAATGGGGGACAGATCCGGAGATCTTGCTGGCCAGGGTAGTTGACTTACACCTTCTAGAGCACGTTGGGTGGCACGGGATACATGCGGACGTGCATTGTCCTGTTGGAACAGCAAGTTCCCTTGCCGGTCTAGGAATGGTAGAACGATGGGTTCGATGACGGTTTGGATGTACCGTGCACTATTCAGTGTCCCGTCGACGATCACCAGTGGTGTACGGCCAGTGTACGAGATCGCTCCCCACACCATGATGCCGGGTGTTGGCCCTGTGTGCCTCGGTCGTATGCAGTCCTGATTGTGGCGCTCACCTGCACGGCGCCAAACACGCATACGACCATCATTGGCACCGAGGCAGAAGCGACTCTCATCGCTGAAGACGACACGTCTCCATTGGTCCCTCCATTGACGCCTGTCGCGACACCACTGGAGGCGGGCTGCACGATTTTGGGTCGTGAGCAGAAGACGGCCTAACGGTGTGCGGGACCGTAGCCCAGCTTCATGGAGACGGTTGCGAATGGTCCTCGCCGATACCCCAGGAGCAACAGTGTCCCTAATTTGCTGGGAAGTGGCGGTGCGGTCCCCTACGGCACTGCGTAGGATCCTACGGTCTTGGCGTGCATCCGTGCGTCGCTGCGGTCCGGTCCCAGGTCGACGGGCACGTGCACCTTCCGCCGACCACTGGCGACAACATCGATGTACTGTGGAGACCTCACGCCCCACGTGTTAAGCAATTCGGCGGTACGTCCACCCGGCCTCCCGCATGCCCACTATACGCCCTCGCTCAAAGTCCGTCAACTGCACATACGGTTCACGTCCACGCTGTCGCGGCATGCTACCAGTGTTAAAGACTGCGATGGAGCTCCGTATGCCACGGCAAACTGGCTGACACTGACGGCGGCGGTGCACAAATGCTGCGCAGCTAGCGCCATTCGACGGCCAACACCGCGGTTCCTGGTGTGTCCGCTGTGCCGTGCGTGTGATCATTGCTTGTACAGCCCTCTCGCAGTGTCCGGAGCAAGTATGGTGGGTCTGACACACCGGTGTCAATGTGTTCTTTTTTCCATTTCCAGGAGTGTATTCACTATGTCACTTACAAGCATAACCAATATCACTACTACTTAACTATGTTTGCCATATAAACACAGCAAAATTACTAGTATTTTCATAATCCCAAATAGAAGTAAAAATACAACTCTGTATAACATTGAGTTTTGAAAAACAACCATTAGTAACATGTTTGGTAAATTAATTAGGTTTAGCTATGATGTGAAGACTTCTGACTGGCAAAAACAAATATTTCACAAAACAGAATCTAAAAGGATGTATATTACTTGACTATGACTAGAAAATCTGTGTTTATGTTTTATTCATTACGCCATGACGGATTTCAATAACTCTATAATCCATTTTTTGTAATTATAATTTAGTTAAAATATAACTGTTTATAATATACACACTGGTTTTGATTGTTAAGAATACATTTACAATTCAGTGGCTGTGCCTGTGAAACCAGTGCAAATTTTGTTCATGTGAGTGCACAAGTACATGTCAGTAGGTGTGCATCAAAGTTTTGTGGAAATTCAACCAAGGTAGTTTGAAAATCATTACACTAAATATTTGATTACATTTATTGCATACATGTTATTATTTCGAGTACCAACCATGCCAAATAACACACCTCATATATTTACAACAATATGTTACTGCAGTGAGCAGATATAATCATCAGATATCTTCAACAACAGAACATTCAAGTTCTCAAATAAAACTGTGACTTTTTCTGCCAAGAGTTACTGAAATTATACCAAACTTTGTAATTGCGTTGATATACACACAATTTAAGTGCATATTTAATCTGAATTACAGCCTGGGGGGATGTTACAGGCTGAAGCCACTCCTCGATAATTAGATCCTACAGAGATACCAAATTACAGGGATGCTGATTGGTGCATTTCACCTACTGCTCAAAACAGCCACAGACATTTTCCACCTGATTAAGATTAGGATGCTAAACAGGTCACTTGAGGTGCAATAGCGAGCCTTTGTGTTCGTCAAACCACAAACGTTGTGTGTGCAGACCAGTTTACATGGTTTTTGTCGTCTTGAAAGATGCAAGTCTCCACAGCACACTCATGATGAATATGTAGAGGGAGACAAAAGTAAACCTGAACTAATTCAATAGGTCATAATTTCCCTCTGAAAGCTTGTAGAAATGGGAGAGTTGTTTCAATGATTTCAATAGCTCTAGGAGAGTCAAAGTACTACCCGTTGTTGGCAAGTTGATTGTTGTTTCTGAGCATGAGGTCCTTTGTCTGGTATAATGCCACACTTGCTTGGATTGTGTCAGTTAGTTCGTAGCCTCATCCGTAACTGCTTGTGAAGTCTGTGAGTGTTTAGTTCTTACTGCATGACAATAATGAGCAAATTAGTGATTCGTTTGCAGTCTTGAGCTGGTAGAAACATGCAATAAGCACTTCAAGAGTGGGTTTTTATAGTGAAAACATAATGGAGGGCAGACTCATTGGTTTCAATGAAACAGGCATTCCAAAGAGAATTCAATATGTGCGATTTTCTGAAGAGAATTCAATGTTTGCGATTCTCCAAGAAAAGCAACAATTTTATTAATTGTTAAGGAAGCTGGAGATAAATGGTGTACTAAACAGTGACAGTGGTAAACATAGACCATCACTGAGTGCAGAGGTTATTGGTAATGTTTGAAGTTGCTTGGAAAACTCTGCTTGTGATTAAGCCAGGAGACAGGCATTTCAATCGCATATTGCGTATGTCAGAAAGCTGCAAAGAAATCAGCATTGCTACCATACAGAGTGTAATGATGTAAGCATTGCAAGAAACAGATCATGAGAAAAGAATGTGTTACTGTCAATAGTTTTAGGGATTCCTGACTGAATGTCAAGACATTAACTTAGTTTACAGATGATGCACGATTCCATCTTTCAGGTTACATCAACACACAAAACAGCATATACTGAGTTGGTGTAAACCCCTGTATCATTCACAAACCACCAGTGCATGATGAAAAGGTTGGAGTGTGGTGTGCAGTGTCAGCTTCCAGGATTGTTAACCCAATGTCTAACGTGTCCTAGGCGCTACAGTCTGGAACTGCGCGACCGCTACGGTCGCAGGTTCGAATCCTGCTCGGGCATGGATGTGTGTGTGATGTCCTTAGGTTAGTTAGGTTTAAGTAGTTCTAAGTCTAGGGGACAGATGACATCAGATGTTAAGTCCCATAGTGCTCAGAGCCATTTTCTAATGTGTCCATGCAACATGTAACCAGTTTCTTTGGTGACCGAATAATCTCAAAAAATCTGCCCTCCCTCCCATCACATGACCTAACCCACCCAGATTTTTTCTTGTGTGGGTATCTTAAAAGTTGAGTGTATGAGATTAGACCACGGACTATTAAAGAACTCCATAAGGCCATTACACATGAAATAAGCAACACTGGTGAAGACACACTTCACAGAATGTCGCAGAATATGATGAAATAAGTACTGTAGTGCATTGATGCTGGGGGGGCACTTAAAACATTTGCTGTGAGGACTTCATCTCCCAAAACTACAAATGTGCCCTATTATTGGTTACAAAATTATGACTCATTAAACTAGTTCAGGTTTATATGGATCACGCTGTAGAAGAAAGGGCAACGCTTGCTTAGAGAGGCACCTTATTCCTAATGTCTACTGCAACCAGTTCCGTTTGAAATGTTCATTTGGAAACTGGCTGAGATGGACCTAGTCACTGATGGCCTTTAGTTCCATTTGGACTTGAAACTGATTCTCACTGATGATGTGTGACATTAGCCTCTGTTCTCCGACTGTTAGGTTCTTTTTACAACTACTGTTCATGCATTGAATTACATAGCAACAAGTAGTACACCTCTCATGTAGATTCACTGGGTAGACTGCATTAATACGCTAACAAATTGACCAACTTCATACACGGTGCAGGCAAGGGCACATCCAAATTCAACAGCTTCATTCTTTTGCAGCTGTACACAGACTCATCTTACTGTAGTGATTTCACACAACTGACTGGCATATATGCATCACTTCACTGATATGACATGTCAATGGTCCAGGGTCATGTGAGTGTCTGGTAATAGCACCTGGTAGTAGTTCTACATCACCTCACTATTCGAAAGTGACCAACAGATGGTGACCAATATTTTTACTACTAAGCATATATTTACAATCTTGGAAGGTACAAACAAAAGGAGAACTAGTTATAGCATATAACACAGGCAAATAATAAAATGAGTTAAACACATTCACTTTCACAATCAAGCTCGCCATACAAGTTACATCTAAATCTGTACAAAAAGGCCTCTATATTGTGTGTCCCAGAGGTACATTTCCTCCATTTGTATTCTGTATCGCATATTCTACATGGGAAGAGAGGGTGTTGGTTATCACTCTGTATGAGCCTAAATTTCTCTACATTTAGTACTGGAATCATTACACAAATCATGTGTTAAAGAAAATATGTTTGACAAGTCATTGGTGAATGTCAATTCTCTGAATTTAGTGAATCTACATCTACATCTACATTTATACTCCGCAAGCCACCCAACGGTGTGTGGCAGAGGGCACTTTACGTGCCACTGTCATTACCTCCCTTTCCTGTTCCAGTCGCATATGGTTCGCGGGAAGAACGACTGTCTGAAAGCCTCTGTGCGCGCTCTAATCTCTCTAATTTTACATTCGTGATCTCCTCGGGAGGTATAAGTAGGGGGAAGCAATATATTCGATACCTCATCCAGAAACGCACCCTCTCGAAACCTGGCGAGCAAGCTACACCGCGATGCAGAGCGCCTCTCTTGCAGAGTCTGCCACTTGAGTTTGTTAAACATCTCCGTAACGCTATCACGGTTACCAAATAACCCTGTGACGAAACGCGCCGCTCTTCTTTGGATCTTCTCTATCTCCTCCGTCAACCCGATCTGGTACGGATCCCACACTGATGAGCAATACTCAAGTATAGGTCGAACGAGTGTTTTGTAAGCCACCTCCTTTGTTGATGGACTACATGCTCTCTACGAAGCTCAACATTTTTCTTGGAAAGTCTCCCATTGCTGTTTGTAAAAAATTTCTGTGACACTCTCGTGCTGGCTAAACAAATCCCAGACAAATCACGAAGCTCGTTTTTCAATGTTTTCTCTACCTTACATTAATCCAAAACTAACAAGCTCTACTGAAGAACTGACCAAACAAGTATCACTTTTCTTTCAATAAATATGAATCTGGTACCTGCTTTCCCCATGGCTTAAATTATGTGGTTTTCTGTAGTATTACAAATACAGTAGAACCATGATGATCCAACCTCCGATTAACCAACTCCTCGGATTATCTAACCATGCGTCCGATCATGCATCTGTGCTTTGCACCAAACAGTGTGCCAGCGTTATCGATCGAGTTTGCCAACTCAGTGCGATTGTAGTCGCAGGCAAGTGCCAAGCTACCCCTCTGAGTCTGAGCTCCAACAAGATTGCATTGTTTGTTGTTGTGGTCTTCAGTCCTGAGACTGGTTTGATGCAGCTCTCCATGCTACTCTATCCTGTGCAAGCTTCTTCATCTCCCAGTATCTACTGCAACCTACATCCTTCTGAATCTGCTTAGTGTATTCATCTCTTGGTCTCCCTCTACGATTTTTACCCTCCACACTGCCCTCCAATGCTAAATTTGTGATCCCTTGATGCCTCAAAACATGTCCTACCAACCGATCCCTTCTTCTAGTCAAGTTGTGCCACAAACTTCTCTTCTCCCCAATCCTATTCAATACCTCCTCATTAGTTACGTGATCTACCCACCTTATCTTCAGCATTCTTCTGTAGCACCGCATTTCAAAAGCTTCTATTCTCTTCTTGTCCAAACTAGTTATCGTCCATGTTTCACTTCCATACATGGCTACACTCCATACAAATACTTTCAGAAACGACTTCCTGACACTTAAATCTATACTCGATGTTAACAAATTCCTCTTCTTGAGAAACGCTTTCCTTGCCATTACCAGTCTACATTTTATATCCTCTCTACTTCGACCATCATCGGTTATTTTACTCCCTAAATAGCAAAACTCCTTTACTACTTTAAGTGTCTCATTTCCTAATCTAATTCCCTCAGCATCACCCGACTTAATTTGACTACATTCCATTATCCTCGTTTTGCTTTTGTTGATGTTCATCTTATATCCTCCTTTCAAGACACTGTCCATTCCGTTCAACTGCTCTTCCAAGCCCTTTGCTGTCTCTGATAGAATTACAATGTCATCGGCGAACCTCAAAGTTTTTACTTCTTCTCCATGAATTTTAATACCTACTCCGAATTTTTCTTTTGTTTCCTTTACTGCTTGCTCAATATACAGATTGAATAACATCGGGGAGAGGCTACAACCCTGTCTTACTCCTTTCCCAACCACTGCTTCCCTTTCATGCCCCTCGACTCTTATAACTGCCATCTGGTTTCTGTACAAACTGTAAATAGCCTTTCGCTCCCTGTATTTTACCCCTGCCACCTTCAGAATTTGAAAGAGAGTATTCCAGTTAACATTGTCAAAAGCTTTCTCTAAGTCTACAAATGCTAGAAACGTAGGTTTGCCTTTTCTTAATCTTTCTTCTAAGATAAGTCGTAAGGTCAGTATTGCCTCACGTGTTCCAACATTTCTACGGAATCCAAACTGATCTTCCCCGAGGTCGGCTTCTACCAGTTTTTCCATTCGTCTGTAAAGAATTCGCGTTAGTATTTTGCAGCTGTGACTTATTAAAATGATAGTTCGGTAATTTTCACATCTGTCAACACCTGCTTTCTTTGGGATTGGAATTATTATATTCTTCTTGAAGTCTGAGGGTATTTCGCCTGTCTCATACATCGTGCTCACTAGATGGTAGAGTTTTGTCATGACTGGCTCTCCCGAGGCCATCAGTAGTTCAAATGGAATGTTGTCTACTCCCGGGGCCTTGTTTCGACTCAGGTCTTTCAGTGCTCTGTCAAACTCTTCACGCAGTATCTTATCTCCCATTTCGTCTTCATCTACATCCTCTTCCATTTCCATAATATTGTCCTCAAGTACATCGCCCTTGTATAAACCCTCTATATACTCCTTCCACCTTTCTGCCTTCCCTTCTTTGCTTAGAACTGGGTTGCCATCTGAGCTCTTGATATTCATACAAGTGGTTCTCTTCTCTCCAAAGGTCTCTTTAATTTTCCTGTAGGCTGTATCTATCTTCCCCCTAGTGAGACAAGCCTCTACCTCCTTACATTTGTCCTCTAGCCATCCCTGCTTAGCCATTTTGCACTTCCTGTCGATATCATTTTTGAGACGTCTGTATTCCTTTTCAGTGCGATTGTAGTCGCAGGCAAGTGCCAAGCTACCCCTCTGAGTCTGAGCTCCAACAAGATTGCATAAAAGCCAACAAAGTTGCACAAAAGCTATGTTTTTGCCCCCCTTCCCCATAACCAATGGACCTGGATGTTACTGGGTAGTTAGAACAACGTTACACGAGGAAATACATCAGTGCCTTGTTAGAGACAACAGAAGAAAGTTGTGAGCTTTTTGAAGCAATGAGAAGCTTCAACATAAAATATGCAATTCACTACATGGCTGCCAAAGCTTGGGAAGAACTTAGAAAAATCATTCCACAGAAATAATGGAAGAAAGGTTTTCGTAGCTTAAACCAAAAGCAAAAGCCTCCAGAAACAATGTCAGACACTGTAGATTGAGTTGCTGGATTATAAACTCTTCAGAATGATACCCATCGTGCTAATATAGAGGAATGGATAGAAGAAAGTGACATTGATACTGTTACGAATTAAGAACTTGAAGATGATCAGATCCTTGCTCTTGATTTGCTGATTGTCTGACCTTTTTACTGCTCTGACCACCACCTGGTCCCAAAAGTGATGGTTAATCGAAGTTCTACTATACTGGTGGTAGCACTTCTGAGTTCCCCATCTAAGCAACATCAGGTTGGCATCTGTAATTTTATACTTCACAGTATTTACATCACCTGTATTGCCAAGATATTCACACAATTATTTTTTTGTTTAAGGTGGAGTTTTCAAGATCCCGATAATGTGATATTGTGTTTGTCAAATGACACAAAAATTTGTAGCGATGGGAGCCACACTATCGAGAGCCTTGTTGCTTTTCATTGTAAAAAATAAAGACAAAAAGGAAATGTGAAAGCATTGTAAATACATAATCGGTATCACGAAATGAGTTAATTCTCACTTGTCTGGCAAAAGGAAACAGTTTGTGAATGTATAATAGTGTATCAATCTTGTCAAGGGTATTATCTGTAGTAAGAAGATAGATAAATGGCGAGCATTAAGAAAGTTATTTTGCAGCTGAGAAGAATTTTATTTATTCTGCAAAGGAATTGGTAGCAAGTAAGGAAGAAACGTGTAGAGTTTAATATCCATGAAATGACGTCATTTAGAGACAGAGCTCAGGCTTGGGATAGGGGAAGAGGGGGATGTAAATCAGCTGTGCCTTTTACAAAGAAATCATTCCATCATTTGCCAGCATCAATTTCGGGAAATCACAGAGAACCTAAATCTGGACGGCCTGATGGGGATTTGGATCGTCTTCCTACTAAACTAGGAGGGCATTTCTTCTAGAAAGAGCAGATAGGCAGTTGTTAGTACCCCACTTAAGACAATGAATTGGCATCATTTAGTTCCAGTACAATAGGCATAGAGGAATTATGGGTTAAGTTTAAACAGATTGTAAATCATAAGTGCGGTTAACAGAAATTTGTAAATCTGTAAAATGATCGATGTGTGAAGGTTACAACAATTACCATCGACATACCTTAGCAATAGATCTTGCTGAGAACCTCAGAAAATTCTAGTCCTATGTAAAATCACTAAGTGGGTCTAAGGCTTTGATCCAGTCATTCATTAATCAGTCTGGTGTGGCAGCAGACAACAGCAAAAGTGAAGCCAAAGTTTTACATTTCACATTTAAGAAATCGTTCATGCCGGAGAATCATACAATTATACCATCGAAACTTCCTGGTAGATTAAAACTGTGTGCCCGACCGAGACTCGAACTCAGGACCTTTGCCTTTCGCGGGCAAGTGCTCTACCATCTGAGCTACCGAAGCACGACTCACGCCCAGTCTCACAGCTTTACTTCTGCCAGTATCTCGTCTCCCACCTTCCAAACTTTACAGAAGCTCTCCTGCGAAACTTGCAGAACTAGCACTCCTGAAAGAAAGGATACTGCGGAGACATGGCTTAGCCACAGCCTGGGGGATGTTTCCAGAATGAGATTTCTCTGCAGCGGAGTGTGCACTGATATGAAACTTCCTGGCAGATTAAAACTGTATGCCAGACCGAGAATTGAACTCGGGACCTTTGCCTTTCGCGGGTAAGTGCTCTACCATCTGAGCTACCGAAGCACGACTCACGCCCGGTCTCACAGCTTTACTTCTGCCAGTATCTCGTCTCCCACCTTCCAAACTTCACAAAAGCTCTCCTGCGAAACTTGCAGAACTAGCACTCCTGAAAGAAAGGATACTGCGGAGACATGGCTTAGCCACAGCCTGGGGGATGCTTCCAGAATGAGATTTTCACTCTGCAGCGGAGTGTGCGCTTTACAGAAGTTTGGAAGGTAGGAGACGAGATACTGGCAGAAGTAAAGCTGTGAGACCGGGCGTGAGTCGTGCTTCGGTAGCTCAGATGGTAGAGCACTTACCCGCGAAAGGCAAAGGTCCCGAGTTCGATTCTCGGCCGGGCACACAGTTTTAATCTGCCAGGAAGTTTCATATCAGCGCACACTCTGCTGCGGAGTGAAAATCTCATTCTGGAATTATACCATCGTTTGACCATCGCCATAGACTCCTGTATGGAGGACTTAGTAATAAGCATCCATTGTGTAGAGAATCAATTGAAAGAGATGAAAGCAAGTAAGTCACCAGGTCCTGATGGGATCCCAATTCAGTTTCACAAAGAGTACTCTACAGCACTGGCCCCTTATTTAGTTCGCATTTATTACGAATCTCTCTCCCAGTGCAAAGTCCCAATGATTACAAAAAAGTGCAGGTTGCTCCTGTATATAAGAAGATTAAAAGAATGGACCCACAAAATTACGGCAAATATCTTTAACATTGGTTTGCTGCAGGATCCCTGAACATATTCTCAGTTCGAATACAACAGACTTCCTTGAGAGAGAGAAGAGTATCCGTCCACGTAACAGCATGGCTTTAGAAAGCATCGCTCGTACGGAACTCAGCTTGTCCTTTTCTCGCGATATACTGCAAACTATGAATGTAGAGCAACAAGTAGATTCCATATTCCTGGATTTTCATAGAGTATTTGACATGGTGCCATACTGCTGACTGTTAACGAAGGTACAAACATACAGAATAGGTTCCCATGTTATGTGAGTGGCTTGAAAATTTTTTACGTAATAGAACCCGGTATGATGTTTTCATTGGCGAGTGTTTGTCAGAGATAAAGGTATCGTCAGGAGTGCTCGAGGGAAGTGTGACAGCACTGAATGTAGAGCAACAAGTAGATTCCATATTCCTGGATTTTCATAGAGTATTTGACATGGTGCCATACTGCTGACTGTTAACGAAGGTACAAACATACAGAATAGGTTCCCATGTTATGTGAGTGGCTTGAAAATTTTTTACGTAATAGAACCCGGTATGATGTTTTCATTGGCGAGTGTTTGTCAGAGATAAAGGTATCGTCAGGAGTGCTCGAGGGAAGTGTGACAGCACCCGTTATTTTCTATACATATAAATAACCGGGCGGACAAAGTAAGCATCAGTCTGCGACTGTTTGCTGACGATGCTGTTATGTATGGGAATGTGTCGTCATTGACTAACTGTAGGAGGATATAAGATGACTTACACAAAATTTCTAGTTGGTGTGATAAAAGGCTCTAAATGAAGAAAAATGTAAGTTAATGCAGATGAGAAGGAAAAACAAACCCATAACATTCAAGTAAAGTATCACCAGTATGCTGCTTGACACAGTCACGTCAATTAAATATGTAGCAATAACACACCAAAGCAATAAAAAATGGAATGCTCATGTAAGGATTGTACTAGGGAAGGTGAAGGGCCAACTTCGGCTTATTGGGAGAATTTCAAGAAATGTGGTTCATCTGTAAAGGAGATCACATATAGGACACTAGTGTAACCATTGTTGAATACTGTTCGAGTGTTTGGGATCTGCACTAGGTCGCATTAAATGAATTCAAGGCACGTTGCTAGATTTGTTACTGGTTGCTTCAATCAACATGCAAGTATTACGGCGATGCTTCAGGAATTCAATAAATGGGAAGCAGGGGAGGGAAGGTGATATTATTTTCAAGGAGCACTAACGAGAAGATTTTGAGAACTGCCATTTGAGGCTGACTGCAGAACAATTCTACTGATGCCAATGTACATTTTGTGTACACCACAATGATAAGATTGGACAGATTAGGGCTTGTATGTTTTTTCCTTGCGCTATTTGAGAGTGGAAGAGAAAAGGAAATTACTAGTAGTGGTACAGGATAACCTTCACCACACATCATATGGTGACTTGCAGAGTATCGCTGTAGATGAAGAGTCCACTGCGCTAATCACAATAGTATTGACGGCTATTGAGACATACACCAATTAAATTACTAAGGGTTGGTACTGATCCCCCAAGGTACACAAAACAGGTCAGAACATTATTGCAGAAGCAATGAGAAAAGCATGCCAAATTTAAAAGAACGCATAAGTCCCCAAGACTGGTGAAGTTTTTAGAAGCTTGAAATTTATCACGTACTTCAATGCGAGATCCTTTCAATAGTTTTCGAAACTCTGTCTCAGAATCTGGCAGAAAATCCAAAGAAATTCTGCCAACAGAAAGACACAATCAGTACCTTCACTGCGTGACAATAATAGTGATGTTACTGATGACAGTACCAAGTAAATATTCTAGAATTCAAACCAAGAACAACTGCTAACATGAGTAATTTCAAAGTAAATATCCTTGTTATAGCAAAGCAGCTTAAATTATTTAATAGAGGCAAGGCCTCTGTTCCAGATTGTATACCAGTCAGGTTTATTTGTGAGTATGTTTAAACAACAATCCATACTTCGCGATCATACACAACCATTTGTTCACTGAAAGACGTGTACCTAAAGGCTGGAAAGTTGCACAAGTCACACCAACAACCAAGAAAGGAAATATGAGTAACCTGCTGAATTACACACCCATTTCACTAACATTGATTTCCAGTAAGTTCCTGAAACATATACTGTGTCTGAACATTGAGTTACCTTGAAGAAAATGATTTAGGTTATTGACAAATAGCCAACAAAGATTCAGAAAATATCATTCTTGTGAAACAGAACTAGCTCTTTATTCTCATGAATTAATTAGTACTACTGACAGGGGACGTCAAACTGATTCCATGTTTTCAGATTTCAGGAAGGCTTTTGACATTGTACCACACAAGTGACTTCTAATAAAATTGTGTGTTTATGGACTAGTGTCTCAGCTGTGCAACTGGGTTTGTGATTTTCTGTCAGTAAGATCACAGTTTGAAGTAACCAACAGAAAGTCATAAGTAAAACATAGGTAATATCTGACATTTCCCAAGGACGTGTTATAGGCCCTCTGATGTTCCTGATCTACATAAACGATTTAGGAGACAATCTGTTTGCAGATGATGCTGTCATTTGCCATCTTATAAAGTCATCAGGTGACTAAAACAAATTGCACAATGATTTAGACAAGACATCTGTATGGTGTGAAAAGTGACGATTAACTCTAAATAATGAAAATTGTGGTGAGACTAAAAGGAATCATTAAATTTCGGTGTCACAAAAAACCACACAAATCTAAAGGCTGTTAATTCAACTAAAGACTTACAGGTAAAGCAAACCGAAGACTACAATTTATTGGCGGAACACTTGCAAGATGCAACAGGTCTGTGAAAAAGACTGCCTACTGTGTGCTTGTCTGCCTTCTTCTGACTGTATGCTTGTCTGCCCTCATCTGGAGTAGTGCTGTGTCATGTGGGATCCGCATCAGATAGGAGACCTTCGAAACAGTTCAAAGAAGGGCACCTCGTTTTGTACTATCATGAAACAGGGGAGAGATTGCCACCGATATGATATGAAAATTGGGATGGCAATCATTAAAACAAAGGCGTTTTTCAATGTGGCAGGATCTTCTCGTGAAATTTCAATCTCCAACTTTCTCCTCAGAGTGTGAAAATATTTTGTTGGTACACTCCTACATAGAGAGGAATGATGATCATAATAAAATAAGACAAACCAGAACTTACATAGAAAATTTTAAGTGTTTGTTTTTTCCATGCGATGTCTGTGAGAGGAACAGTAGAGAAATAGGTTGAAGGTGGTGCAATGAACCCTCTGCCAGGCCCTTAATTGATATAGATAAAATTATACGTAGTGAACAACTCCACTGAAAATTTTTTGTAAATTGTTCAGTGATATTTTACAAGGGTTTTAGTATAGGGATCCCATTTCGCCAACAGCTCATTAGAGAGTAACAATGTTATAATCATTTATTTGGTTTCTTATCCCAGCTTCCTTCAGTTTGGTAAAATGCCTTTACAAAAGTGAAAAAGCCTGTTGTATGGAATCACCAAAACGTACATTGCACAACAAAAAGTAACGTAACAACACTCAGATGTTACGTGGTAGCTGTCAATGTGGGAACCGCCCAGCCTAGTGTCTTCATGTTGGTCTTCCATTACATTCAGTGAAGCGATAGTTGAGGCGCATATCAGTCAACTCTTCATAAATAAACCTATCTGTACTACTGTGTCTTCTTCTTTCTTTCAAGCGTGAAGCCTAATTTTTACAATATAATCGAAATGTTCTCCTGCCACCTTTACACTGGTTGATGTAGCAAGCTTAGACCAATAGGGTGATAGTGTAGCACAAATTTTGGGATTGCCTTTGAGTTTATTCATTGTAGATGCTTTCTCCAGATATTTTGGTAGTTCTGCACATAATGTGTATCACTATTAAGTACAACACGGATGGAATAACCAACCAAAGATGGAAAAGAACAGTACTGAATGCAAGCTTGAAGGCGAACAGTAAAGTGGGAATTACTGTGGTCAACAGCAAGTGCTGTGAGTGAAAGGAACAAATTTTGTTCCTAATGAGACACAAGCACATACTGTCGGTATCCGCATTGTTGTGCACACATTTTCAGTGCAATACAATGATAAATGGTGGTAAGAAATCAAATTTTTGACTGCATTACTCTCCAATGAGCCACGAGATGCCAAATGTCCCTTACAACAAAATAGCGGTCTTGACAGCTGCACCCCATCCTCCCCCCCCCCCCCTTAAAAAAGAGAGAGAGAGAGAGAGAGAGGAGGAGAAGAAGAAGAAGTAATTCTTTTAGCAAAACTGCTTATATTTTTACATATATAAAATACTCAATTCTCAGCCGTACTTTACAGTTGGATGCCCATGTGGATGGGTTTGTGACCTGATTGCCTACATCGAACATTCACATGTAAAGCTGATCATACTTGCTGTTCACACAATACAATTTGTGAGTTCACTGACACAGTTCTTAGTTCACATTTGGAACCACTATTTGCCTTTTTTCTCAATTTTTTCATCATGTTCAATAGATCCCATCAAATAGGAGAACCTTCATGGATGTGGAACAAGTCACAGTATACATAAACATAAGACAACGACATCACAGAAACTTAATATTGTAGTAACAGCGAAGTATTCGTACACTACACTGCTTAATGCTATTTATATTTATCCTCTTCAGTCCCAGTGATAAAATAAGCACAGAAAATGTTTTCACTGTTTATTATTTTTACATATGATTACATTCTAAATTATACTGTTTTAACTTTTATTTTATGTGTACTTAAGGTCTTAACTAGCAAAAGAAAAAATATTTTACAACTGCTGTTTATCTGCTATTACTAGCTTTGTATTTACATGGTTACAACAGTATATTTCAATAAAAACTTTTTTGTCTATAAATACAACACATTCATGACATTCTGAAAAGCCCATTTTTTTTAGTACACATAAATATAATTTCATTTCTTGCACACGGTTCTTGTAAAGTACACCTTTCATGTGACATTTATACACACTCTTCGCCATTCTGTTGAGTCAACATCAGAAGCTGCACTGCAATCAGTGTGTGGTGCAATCTAGCAAGAAAAATCTGAAACTATACACCCTGCACAAATGTGTGATGCAAGTCTTGAGTTGGTAAAAACAGTTTATTAATTTTATGAACTGCATTGTCAAAGTTCACAATGTGCACCCATACACTGAAGAGGTTATACCATCTAAATTTAATCGTGTGAGTGCTGCTCCTTTGAAAAAAGTTGCTGTCTGCCTGGTTTTACTATACAGCTGCTGTTATCTGCTATTACTATCTTTGTATTTACATCGTTACAACAGTACATTTCAAATAAAACATTTTTTTTATCTATAAATACTGAGTTCTATTTACAGTACACTAGTTCCTTCACTGAAGCTTCGCTCGCATAGCGTTTGACTCATATACACGAACATCTCCTCCTATCCTTCCTTGTCCATCTCATCCTCCTTCTCTCTGTGTTCTCCAATTCCTCCCCATCTCTCTTGTCCACCTCTTCCGTCTGCCCACACCCTCCTTCCCATTCCCTCTGATGATGATGATGTTTGGTTTGTGGGGCGCTCAACAGCGTGGTTATCAGCGCCCGTACAATTACCCAATCTTTGCTCAGTCCAATTGCGCCACTTTCCTGGATGACGATGAAATAATGAGGACAACACAAACACCCAGTCATCTTGAGGCAGGTGAAAATCCCTGACCCCGCCGGGAATCGAACCCGGGACCCCGTGCTCGGGAAGCGAGAACGCTACCGCGAGACCACGAGCGGCGGACTCCCATTCCCTCTGTCTGTCCTCCTCCCTCTCTTTGTTCGTCTCTTCCACACCTCTCGCTGACCACATCCATCTCCCCCTCTCTCTGTGCATCTCCTTCTTCCCACCTCTCAGCACATCTCCTCTTCCCTCCCTTCTTTCTGTCCATCTCCTTGCCACCATTCCTCGGCCCACCTTGTCCTCCCCTCTCTCTGTCCGCCTCCTCCTCCTCACCCTCTCTGTTCACCCCTCCTGCCCCCTCTCTCCCTAACATATCCTCTTGGCTCACCTCACCCCCTATACATCCCCTTCCTGAACTCTCTCCATCTCCTCCTCTATCCATCTCAACCTCTCCCTGAGGTGCAGGCTGGCATGAACAGCAGGCTGATAATATTTTCACACAACACACCTGTCCTGCAGGACCTGGTGCTTGAAAAATACACATATGTATCTCTGTAAATATCAGAGCTAGAGCATTATAAACCCCCTTATGCTGGTCCTCTTGAGTAAAGGAGATGTGTGTCACATGTGGAGGACTTTGGTCCAAGGCCTGAGAGGACCTATAAACAAGTGATTCAAAAAAATTATGCATGATGTCAAAACTTTTAAAACAAGTGCCACTAGAAAGTTTTATACCCCAAGTTCTCTCAAAAAACTAACTTACCATAAAAAAACAGTAAAGCACAAATTACTATCTGAAAAATAAAATCGTTAATGTTTACTAGGTAATTGTGGCAACAAATCACAAAATGGAAAAAGCAGTTCTATTACTATTATTGTGTTTAGCCCCTTAAAGAACATGTTTTACTCAGTGTTCTTATCGTCCCAAAACTTCCATCATCCCCTCACTAAGGGTCTGCTATATTTCAACTGTCTGAGAAGTAAGTGGAGGATTTCTTTTACATTAACTTTGTATTAAATCTTTTACTTGTAAAATAATTACATACACAATGAAAGTTAGAACTATCTGCAATTTGTTAACAAATGATGTCACTAAAATGCGATGTATATGATGGAAGTGAGTCCTGCAAACCACTGCTACTGATAATTCCAATGGTTTGACAACAACTTGCAAAAACCACACTGGTGGCAGGAATATTTACTGAAGTTGTAGCAGCACTGACATCACATATTGTGTGTATGGCAGTTTTATTTCTCCCATTTCCATTATGAAAGAGCTAATAGGCAATGTTTACAATCTGATATGTACCTCATCTTCACAGCTACATCTTTCCAAACATGACAAGACCTCCTACAAGATTTTTGGGTTTCTTGAGGTGACCTGTTATAGCCCCTAGTAACAAATCAATAAGACTGCAGGTTTGTTTATATGTAGGAGATCTGTCTGGTGATTTCTTCACAGTTTGCTGGATAGACTATCCTGCACAAGGCTTATGCATGATCTATACATGCCTAGAATGTGTACATCCAACTCTTCTGTGGGGCCAAAAATAGTGTTCATGTGTGTGAGGTGTAGCTGCTTGTGTGAATGTGTTTGTTTTCCTTTTTTTTCTGAGGAAAGCTTCGCCCAAAAGCTTAGTGTGTAACAGTCCACTGTGTCTGTCTGCAACTTAACATGTTAACTTTATGGTGCTCAGCAATCCATCCTTTCCATTATGGCTAGTTTTCTTTTACAAGATGTATATTTTACACTTCTCATGCTTCATTTTGCAGATTTAACAATAGTACACTGCAATAATTATATACTTGCTATTGTAACTGCCAAATTAAAATTTTACATTACTTTAATTCATTTTCTACGTTCTTGAAAAAAAAAATGCAACTAGTTCACAACAGTGAAAGACGTGGAAACGTGGAGAGAATTTTCCACACACTATAGGGTACATTAATGGGAAACCAGCAAATGCAAATGATAGAGTTATTCTAGACCCAATTTCGTCACATATGGCAAAGCATCAGATAGAGGTGTTCTTCAGATACAGAGTTTAGGTTACTTGTTACAATGAATTAGGCTTGATTCCAGTGTCTGTAAGTGTAACATTTGATTAACAATGAAATTTTCTCTAGGACATACTACCGTAACTACCGTCAACACAAACATTAAAGGTAAACGCTCATGTAGTGCTGGTTCCGCAATAGGATATGTAACATTCCTAAATGCCCGCTACATATTGGTAGCTGGTTATCAGGATATGATTACTTTGTGATTTTCTAATAACTCTTTATACAGTTTTTTATTTGTGCTAGGCTTTCTAAATGTCCCATTATCGGCACTGATATTACAAACAACAAAAAGGGTATTACCGGTATATCTATTTGGGCATTGTGGACAGATTGTTCAGCTGGTTTATCCCTTCACTCCACTTACATTATCCTTAAAACTATCATCTACGCACATGCTGCAACACACAACACAATACTGAAATGGATCCTTTAACAATAACCATCATACAATTATTGGTTTACAACACTCAACAAACTACGCAGTTGTAATTACCTCTCGTCTTTCAACGCACAATGCGAAGAATAATAGTCATACGACTATTGGATGACAAAAGTAATTATTTGTTATCGACGGTAACTACTCGAATAATTCTCAAACGCTTAGAACAAGCGATACAATCATAACATCCCTGAACACATTTTGTTGCGCGCTTCTGAAATTTCTTTGTATCGATAGTGATAATTATCGATTTGTTTAAAGTCGATTAATTAGAGGCGTGATATCGCGTTAGACGGAGGTGAAAACATTTTAGTTGTGTATCAGATTAGCGAACATTTATTTGCAAAATCTTGAAAGCAATCTGATAATCAGTTCATAGCATCATAAAGACTGTACGTACATAACAGACACAACTTATGAAAGATCGTAAGTATGTGTGACTACTCCGAACACGTACAGCATGTGATCGATAGATTTAGCTCACTGCTGTGCGGTGGGCGTTTTGAATTCATAACTTGTATTCTGTTGCTAGTTTATATTTTTACCACACTCCGTTGGAACGTCAGACATCTCCGAAACTATCCATTTTTACAGAAATTTATATTTCTAAGGCTGCCGGCAGTGATTTGACAACTCATTTACAATTTCTATCGTACTAACACGACCATTAGTCATGGGGGAGCAGAGGCAAAAATAAGGCTTAGTAATCATTCAAGTTTAAATCATATTTGACCTATGCTCATCAAAAGTTAACTGAAAAATTTGTGTCTAGTTTTACCGTAAAACAAATAAGGTCAAAAACGAACAGAAGTAATGGTAATAAGTGGATAACTCCTGGGATTAAAGTGTCGTGTGTTAGGAAGTGACAGCTCTTACTAAGTCAGAGAACAAATGGTAGTCAAGATTTGAAACTTCATTGTCATCAGTATTGTAAAATCCTCTAGTCTGCCATTAAAAATGCAAGAATCATGTACTATGCTCAACGAATAAAGCCCTCCAAGAATAAGACAAAAACTTTCAGGAATATTACAAAAAATAAAACAGACAACATAGTAACGCAAATGAAATTGACTCCACAGAATGCAGGTCTGTCAGAAATGGCGACAACTTCAAATCATTGGACACCAAATGCAATGATTACTTCCTCACAGTGGCAGCAAACATTGTACCCACTAATAAACAACAAAATATAGATACATTAGATTTACTTGTCCAGACAGTCATGCACCACCAAGGGACATTAGTTTCAAAAACACAACAGTTAAAAATATAAAATTTGTCAGGTCACTAAAAGGTATAGTAGTTTTGCTGGCTATTATGGTGCTTCCAGTAGAATATAAAAATCTTATGCTGACCTAATATGGTTATCCTTCAGCTATCTTTTTGATGAATAACTGACTCAGTGCATATTTCATGATATACTTCAATATGCTGTAGTATCACCCATCTACGAAACTGGAGATAAGAAAACCACCTTTAATCACAGGCCTATATCACTCCTTCAAGTCTTTTCCAAAATGTTTGAGAAGGAGGTGTATGACAATATGGACTCATTCCAAAGAGCAGAATTTGTTAACTGCCCCTCAGTTAGGTTTTCATAAACCTGACATTGAACCCTGCCTCGAGTAGTTCCGACCACAATCCTAACTTGATCCACCGCTACCTCAGGATAATCCCTTACAAGCCTTCCAAGAATTCTTCACATTCAGCATTGCTTCACAGCCTTTCCTCAGGTTCCTATAACATGACCCTAACCTTCCTTTGCAGAACCCCAGGCTCTGCATTTCCGAAAAGCTGATGACTCCATCATTATCCTCCCAGAATACAAAGGACCGACCACTGTGGTACTTGACTGAAAGGAATATGTAAAGGTCTATGCCAGCTATCTGACACTTTTATGTACAGCATCTGCCATCAAGATCCCATCCCTCTGATTCAAACTGACCTGCACACCTCCTTAAAACCTCAGGGCACTCACAATGATTAACACCTCAATCTATAGAACTTACCTCACCCAAACCATGTACTCCCACCTTTTACCTTCTTCCCAAGATCCACAAACCCAATCATCCTGGCCATCCAACAGTTTATAGCTTCAAAGCACCCACCACACATATATATGCCTTAGTTTATCAGCAACTGCAGCCCATAGTACAGACTTCTATCTATCGCTTACGCCTTGGTCCCGCACTGTGCGTGGGGTTGGCATGGTTAAACCGGATTTGGCATGTTAATGTGAAGGAGTGGCCGGATGCCCTTCCTGCCGCCACCCCATACCCTCCCGGGACGGAATCAGAGTACCCCATCTGTCTGCATCTAGTGTAAAGCATGGAAAAGTGCGGATGTGTGTAAAATGTCAGAGCCGTGTAACTCAGGCGGGACATGGGGACCAGCCTGGTATTCACGTAGAGGGATGTGGAAAACCGCCCAAAACCCACATCCAGGCTGGCCGGCACACCGGCCCTCGTCGTTAATCTGGTGTGCGGATTCAATCTGGGGCCGGCGCGCCTACCCGAGTCCAGGAAGCAGTGCATTAGCGCTCTCGGCTAACCTGCCGGGTTCCATAGTCCAGACTTCTCTCCTATGTCAAAGACACCAACCATTTCCTAGATCATTTGAAATCCTTGTCCGTCCCACTCCCACCACACATTTCGCTTGTCACCATTGATGCCATCTCCCTCTACACCTACATCCCCCACGTACATGGTCTGCCTGCTCTGAACATTTCCTCAGTCAGTGTTCACCTGATTACAAACCTATGACATCCTTCCTGTTCACCTTAACCAGCTTTACACATACCAACAACTACTTCAACTTTGAGGAGCAGACATACAAACAGACTAGGGGTACAGCCACGGGAACCAGGATGGCAGTGGAGGCTTTTCTAGGATACAGTCTTCAGGCCCTAGTTTGGTTTAGATACATTGATGTCCTGTTTGCAATATGGACTCTCAGTGAGGCTGACCTGTTAAAATTCCTGAAATCTCTTAATACCTCCCTCCAATAAAATTTCACATTGTCCTATTCCAAATCCTGTGTCACCTTCTTTGATATTGATCTCGTCCTCAATGAAGGCCAACTGCTCGCTTCTGTTGGCATTAAACCTACTAACAGATAACAGTGCTTACATTTTAACAGTTGTCATCCTTTTCATGTCAAATTTTCCCTCTCATACAGCCTTGGCATTTGAGCCAACTCATTTGTTTAGATGCAGACTCTTTGCAGCAATACACCACCATTCTCATCTCAGCCTTCACTGGTCTTAATTACCCCACCAGCATAGTTCATAGAGAGCCATCGTCAGATGTCAAAGTAACTTCAGGTGCGCCCCATGGAAGTCTGTTGGGGCCCTTGCTATTCATGTTGTATTTAATGACCTTGTGAACAATATTAATAGTGACCTAAGACATTTTGCAGATGTTGCAGTTGTCTATGGTGAAGCACTGTCTGAAAGAAGCTGCAGTTAGATCTTGATAGGATTTCAAAGTGGTACAAAGTTTGGCAATTTTCTTTAAATGTTAAAAAATGTGCATCATAAAATGAGAAAAATGTAGTATCTTGTGACTATTGCAAATACCTGGGCGTAACACCCTGTAGAGATATGAAATGATCTCAGAGGCTGTCAATGGTAGACTTAGGTTTATTGGTAGAATACAGGGGAAGTGAAACCAGTCTACAAAGGAGATTGCTTACAAATCACTAATGTTGCTGTTTCTAAAATATTGCTCAAATGTGTGGAACCCAAACCAAATAGGACTAACAGGGGATCCTGAACACATATAGAGAAGGGCAGTGTGAGTGGTCGCAGGTTTGTTTGATCCTTGGGAGAGTATAACAAGAGATACTGACTAAAATAATCTGATATACTCTTGAAGATAGATGTAAACTATCCCATGAATGTTTAGTAGCAAATTTTCAAGAACCAGCTTTGAATGACGACTCTGTGAATATACTACACACAATACATATCGCTCACACAGCAATCATGAGGGCAACATTAGAATGATTTCAGCAGGCACAGAGGAATTCGAGGAACAATTCATGCGCTCCATACATGAATGGAATGGGAAGAAACCCTAATAACAGGTACAATGGGACATAACTTCCATGTACTTCATGGTGTTTGCAGAGTATGGATGTGTATGATCACAGACATGACAAGTGTATTGCAGTTCAAAGAAACAGGGGGTTGCTGTCAAATTTAGAGGGTGGTAAGATATTTTGCACTTAGGAGAGAAATACATCAACATGTTAAATGATTAGAGAGAAGTGTCCAAGATATTTCTGGGCACACTTATATAAGGAGGAGCCACCAATTTATTCTACATAGCAGTGTTAAATTTAAATGTGTCCTGCTGGTAATTATATACAAGTGTACACATTGCAACATAAATGTTGTGGTGGCTTTTAGGTGTTGCAAGGACTTGAAGTACTGCTCAAAGATTTCACAGTAGAAAGTAGCATAATTGGGTGGCAGTGATATGTATATTACAAGATAGTACTATCTTTTGTAAGCGAAGGTGGCTGTCTTCAGTTAACAACTGAGATTTATGAGAGAATTCAGCACCAACATGAGATATTTATGATTGAGTTTTGTAACTAACCCCCCCCCCCCCCCCCCCCCCCCATGAACCATGGACCTTGACGTTGGTGGGAAGGCTTTCGTGCCTCAGTGATACAGATAGCCATACCATAAGTGCAACCACAACGGAGGGGTATCTGTTGAGAGGCCAGACGAAGGTGTGATTCCTGAAGAGGGCAGCAGCCTTTTCAATAGTTGCAGGGGCAACAGTCTAGATGACTGACTGATCTGGCCCTGTAACACTAACCAAAACGGCCTTGCTGTGCTGGTACTGCGAATGGCTGAAAGCAAGGGGAACTACAGCCGTAATTTTTCCCAAGGGCATGCAGCTTTACTGTATGGTTAAATGATGGCGTCCTCTTGGGTAAAATATTCCAGAGGTAAAATAGTCCCCCATTCGATCCTCCAGGCAGGGACTACTCAAGAGGATGTCGTTATCAGGAGAAAGAAAACTGGCATTCTACGGATCACAGCATGGAATGTCATATCCCTTAATCGGGCAGGTAGGTTAGAAAATTTGAAAAGGGAAATGGATAGGTTGAAGTTAGATATAGTGGGAATTAGTGAAGTTCGGTGGCAGGAGGAACAAGACTTTTGGTCAGGTGAATACAGGGTTATAAATACAAAATCAAATAGGGGTAATGCAGGAGTATGTTTAATAATGAATAAAAAATAGGAGTGCAGGTAAGCTACTACAAACAGCATAGTGAAAGCATTATTGCAGCCAAGATGGACACGAAGCCCTCGCCTACTACAAATTTATATGCCAACTAGCTCTGCAGATGACGAAGAAATTGAACAAATGTATGATGAAATAAAAGAAATTATTCAGATAGTGAAGGGAGACGAAAATTTAATTGTCATGGGTGACTGGAATTCGGTAGTAGGAAAAGGGAGAGAAGGAAACGTAGTAGGTGAATATGGATTGGAGTTAAGAAATGAAACAGGAAGCCGCCTGGTAGAATTTTGTGCAGAGCACAACTTAATCATAGCTAACACTTGGTTCAAGAATCATAAAAGAAGGTTATATACATGGAAGAAGCCTGGAGATACTGACAGGTTTCAGGTACATTATATAATGGTAAGACAGAGATTTAGGAACCAGGTTTTAAATTCTAAGACAAATCCAGGGGCAAATGTGGACTCTGACCACAATCTATTGCTTATGAACTGTAGATTAAAACTGAAGAAACCACAAAAAGGTGGGAATTTAAAGAGATGGGACCTGGATAAACTGAAAGAACCAGAGGTTGTACAGAGTTTCAGGGAGGGCATAAGGGGACAATTGACAGGAATGGGGGAAAGAAATACTGTAGAAGGAGAATGGGTAGCTTTGAGAGATGAAATAGTGAAGGTAGCAGAGGATAAAGTAGGTAAAAAGATCAGGGCTAGTAGAAATCCATGGGTAACAGAAGAAATATTGAACTTAATTGATGGAAGGAGAAAATATAGAAATGCTGTAAATGAAGCAGGCAAAAAGGAATACAAACGTCTCAAAAAAGAGATCGACAGGAAGTGCAAAATGGCTAAGCAGGGATGGCAGAGGACAAATGTGAGTATGTAGAGGCTTGAAACTTCCTGGCAAATTAAAACCGACCGAGACTTGAACTTGGAACCTTTGCCTTTCGCAGGCAAGTGCTCTACCAACTGAGCTACCTAAGCACGACTCACACCCTGTCCTCCCAGCTTTACTTCTGCCAGTACCGTGCCTCCTACCTTCCGAACTTTACAGAAGCTCTCCTGCAAACCCTGCAGAACTAGCACTCCCGAAAGAAAGGATATTGCGGATACATGGCTTAGCCACAGCCTGGGGGATGTTTCCAGAATGAGATTTTCCCTCTGCAGCGGAGTGTGCGCCGATATGAGTGAAAATCTCATTCTGGAAACATCCCCCAGGCTGTGGCTAAGCCATGTCTCCGCAATATCCATTCTTTCAGGAGTGCTAGTTCTGCAGGGATCACAGGAGAGCTTCTGTAAAGTTTGGAAGGTAGGAGGCGAGGTACTGGCAGAAGTAAAGCTGTGAGGACGGGGCGTGAGTCGTGCTTGGGTAGCTCAGTTGGTAGAGCACTTGCCTGCGAAAGGCAAAGGTCCCGAGTTTGAGTCTCGGTCCGCCACACAGTTTTAATCTGCAAGGAAGTTTCATATCAGCGCACACTCCGCTGCAGAGTGAAAATCGAAAATCTCATTCTGGATGTAGAGGATTATCTCACCAGGGGCAAGATAGATACTGCCTACAGGAAATTTAAAGAGACCTTTGCAGAAAAGAGAATCACTTGGATGAATATCAAGAGCTCAGATAGAAACCCAGTTATTAGCAAAGAAGGCAGAACAGAAAGGTGGAAGGAGTATATAGAGGGTCTATACAATGGCGATGTAGTTGAGGACAATATTATGGAAATTGTAGAGGATGTAGATCAAGATGAAATGGGAGATATGATACTGCGTGAAGAGTTTGACAGAGCACTGAAAGACCTGAGTCAAAACAAGGCCCCGGGAGTAGACAACATTCCATTAGAATTATTGACAGCCTTGGGAGAGCCAGTCCTGACAAAACTCTACCATCTGGTGAGCAAGATATATGAGACAGGCGAAATACCCTCAATCTTCAAGAAGACTATAATAACTCCAATCCCAAAGAAAGCAGGTGTTGCCAGATGCAAAAATTACCGAACTATCAGTTTAATAAGTCACAGCTGCAAAATACTAACGCAAATTCTTTACAGACGAGTGGAAAAACTAGTAGAAACCAACCTCGGGGTAGATCAGTTTGGATTCCGTAGAAATATTGGAACACGTGAGGCAATACTGACCCTACAACATATCTTAGAAGAAAGATTAAGGAAAGGCAAACCTACATTTCTAGCATTTGTAGACTTAGAGGAAGCTTTTGACAATGTTGACTGCAATACTCTCTTTCAAATTCTGAAGGTGGCAGGGGTAAAATACAGGGAGCGAAAGGCTATTTACAATTTGTGCAGAAACCAGATGGCAGTTATGAGTCGAGGGACATGGAAGGGAAGCAGTGGTTGGGAAGGGAGTAAGACATGGTTGTAGCCACTCCCCGATGTTATTCAATATGTATATTGAGCAAGCAGTAAAGGAAACAAAAGAAAAATTTGGAGTAGTATTAAAATTCATGGAGAAGAAATAAAAACTGAGGTTTGTCGATGACATTGTAATTCTGTTAGAGACAGCAGAGGACTTGGAAGAGCAGTTGAACGGAATGGATAGTGTCTTGAAAGGAGAATATAAGATGAACATCAACAAAAGCAAAACGAATTTAAGTGTCAGAAAGTCGTTTCAGAAAGTATTTGTCTGGAATGTAGCCCTGTATGGAAGTGAAACATGGACGATAAATAGTATGGACAAGAAGAGAATAGAAGCTTTTGAAATTTGGTGCTACAGAAGAATGCTGAAGATTAGATGGGTAGATCACATAACTAATGAGGAGGTATTGAGTAGAATTGGGGAGAAGAGAATTTGTGGCACAACTTGACTACAAGAAGGGAGGCATCACGGGATCACCAATTTACTAATGAAGGGCAGCGCATAGGGTAAAAATTGTAGAGGGAGACCAAGAGATGAATACACTAAGCAGATTCAGAAGGATGCATGTTGCAGTAGATACTGGGAGATGAAGCTTGCACAGGATATAGTAGCATGGAGAGCTGCATCAAACCAGTCTCAGTACTGAAGACCACAACAACAACAACAACAACAACAACTAACAATGGATGTTTGCAGCTGGCTTTTTGCTTTTGATGGCACTGAAGCTTTAAAGGCACATTATACTATAGGAAATATAAATATTTACATGTGTAGAATCACAATTTATTGAATTTTTTCTCATTTTATAGCACTTGATAATGGGATAACGTACTCCTGAAACATGATGCGAGTAAATAAATCGCATATTTGCTAACTGGTGCGAAGCATTCTCAGTACTGCGAACAAGCTATGCTGCTACATTTAAAACTGCGAACAAGCTATGTTGCTACATTTAACGAAAATAGAAAAGTGTTCGAAGATCACTCAAGACAGAGGAAAATGAAACAGGAAAATAATACTAAAACCAGAAAGAGAAACCTATTTTCAAAAGAACTGAACTTGCCTGGAACAGTGCAAGCTAAAACGAATGATCCTTCAGTTTACTCACACCATGAGGATATTAACGGTCAAAATGAGGCCAAAGAATAAATCGTTAGGCCAGCTACTCAAGACAACTGTGGTATGTAGGACTCCCTGGCAAGAACAAAGTTCACTGTACCAATAAGCACAGATGCCTTTAATCCGATATCAATCTAGAAAGTTAATGTTCACTAAATACTGTAAAATAAATTGACATCACTTTCAAAGAATTCCTTTTTCCCATCATGTAACTGTAGCTTGTATTCTGAAGCAGTTGAATAACACAAGTTTTGTCAACACTAACATTTTTTCCATGCTCATTGCAATGTATGCCAGTAGATTTAAAGTTTCAACACTTATGTGGCTGTCGATTATAATTATAATTACTGTGTACTGACTAAAGATTAAGAGACGGCCTTAATCTTGCCAGGTGAAATCGAGCATTCATCCTTAAAGGCACCCCAAGTTACTTGCTTCAATGTTTCTCAACCACTGTATTTATTGTACCTTGAGCATAAGTATCCTTAAAATTATCAACAGATTAGTCTGAAGGAAATCAACCTTTAAGTGCAAAAGTATGGCTGTTTCAAATTTTAGGGTGGACACACTGATAACAATAGGAACATAACTGACCTCAAACACTTAAGCACAACACCTTCTGTTCATGGCTAGCTTTCAAATACACAACACTCACCTGGATTTTCTGCACTCAGCATCTTGAGGCAAAATCTGGAATTGCTCTTCATTTAGAAATTATATATTCCATGAACCCAAGTAGAGAGGATATGTTGTTAGCTAAACATGACCAACATCATTTATTATTAAAGCTGTCAATGGTTCAAAGATGTGTAACATGCAGTAACAAAAATTCTTTGATGAAACAAAGTCTGACAGTTAGCAATGTGTTCCTAAACCTTAACCAAATCTCTGTTAATTACATTATTATAGGCCTACATTTGAAGGAAAAAAAATTATTATAATATTTTAAGTACATTGTGTAGGGAAGGCCGTTCTGTAAAAGTTACATACTGGACACCCCTCCGCTCCCCCACCTTGTGTATTTCAATATGGCACCAAATAACCATTGGACTTCACTACCAGTCAATTTGTTACAACAACCAGATTTTCTGCTCTCATATTTGTTGGCTTCCTCAACACATATTTAAATTATCAGCTTCCAACCTAACCTGGATCTCGAGCTGTGCAACAGATAATTCTGTCACCACAACAAAGATTCCAGAGAGGGAGAAGGTCAAAAACTTAACTTTAGTCAGTTCTTCTGTACTTCTGCTGGTAAATTTTTAACCCTTCTGGTACTATGAAATGTAAAAATGGTCAACATGTAACTGCGCATTAAAATAATACATGCCAATAGTAAGCTATAAAATTAGTAACTATGGCAGGGAAGTTACGATAAAACGTCTCTACCTTGGCAAAAGACTTTTTCTGAACACCAACATGTTTCCATTCTTTTTTGTGTGCCTGTCAACAACTCAAAAGCTCTATTATTAAGTGAGTAAAATTGGCTTATTTTTTGTCTGTCAATCACAGATTTTTTATTATCTCAAACTGGCTGGTTTTGGGCAATGCTGCCCATTTTCAGATCATTTTCTGTAGTTACAGAGTAACTACCATTGGCAGAGCAATAAATTTCACTGCCATAATTGTCTGAAACTACTTAGTTTGAAATAAGAACCACTGATTGACAGACATAAAATGATACTATGTTATATAAATCAGGTTACAGACAAGTATGTCCAGTTCTGACAAAGTCAGTGCCGACAGAAATTATGAATGACTGATTGAACATGGAACTAACTAAACTACATATACATATAAATGCTCGAGGACGCACTAATGTTAGAGCATTTAAACCAACTCTAGGAACAACTGATCAATATTAACAAGACACCACTCATTAAGCTTAGTCCGGTTAGAAAAAACAATGGTATGGTTCAGTGCACCCTTTACAGCATATCAAATTCTAATTCCACATTAAGTCCTGTCATGTTTAGTGTAATATTCCTGAAGGTCTTGTTGAAAAGCTTACTTCTCAAGTTCACTGCCTCTATCACACTAAAAACTAGCATACAACAACCAACTAACCAACTGTGTTCAGCGTTTCAGATTTCCGTCTTTTCATATTACAGCAATCGAAACAATGCATTATTTTTTCAGGAGTAAGTAATACAGAGTGTTAATACTCTCAACTTTATATCTGTTATGTACCACTCTTTATTAGATATTTGAGTACAAACTCAAATGCACTTAAACACAACATTTCTTATAGTGTCAACCATGTCCAACTGTCAAAATGCTAAGCAATTTTAACACATTCTTAACATTTAAATCAAAATGCTTACACCACCATTTTGTATTTCATATCATAATACTGTCTTACATCGTCACACAGGTGTCTGCTGAAATTCTAACTGCATTATTTTAACAAAATTCTGTCAAAAGGAAACGAACAACTGCACTCCTTATAACATCAATATATTTCAATTAGCGCACGATATAATTTTAGCATGAAACTACTACATGGAGTCCTTTAATACGTTCGCAATTTCTCACTAGCACTTTATGTTCAATTAACAAACATTACACAAATTCACTACAAAAATATGTTCCACTGTTTGCATTCCTGTTTCACCTCACTCGACTGCGTTATCAGCAGGCGTACTGTGGCTGTTGCGTTGGAAGCAAATAAAATCTTCTCTTTGTCATTATTCTCTCTCGGGAGTATTTATCCTCTGGTGAAAATCGGGCTGCAAAGAATTTATGTATCAGTAAATAGCACCAATTGTTTGTATAATTCGTATCCTCAATTACAATCAGTAGTAGATGAAAAATATAGAGAATCCTGAAAATAACATCTATTGCTAAAATCTCTCTTGTGCAGTCTTCTAATATTAGCAAGTCAACCCTAGTTACCGTATTGTTTCAGTACGTTAGTCCGAGACGAAATGTACTTACCAGGATGAGCTGATGCCGTGGGTCTGCCCTTCGGATCGACTTTCTTCAGAGTATACACTCTGTCACCATTTCCGTCAAGATAATACATTAAATACATCGTGAATGCTTCCAAAAATCGCTATAGTGCGAATAAAGTAGCAGCTCTCGTTCCGTCCACTTGTAAACAACAAACGACGACGCACGTGTTATCCTGTATGCCAGCGATAATCTTTGTTGTATGATTGTATCATGGATTGTATGAACTATGAAGGTAGCATCCGAGATGCGAAACATAAGACAGCGTCAGAGTATACGTTAGGACGTGACCAATCTCTAGAGTCTAGAGCAAGAGTTGAAGCAACATCTTATTGACTTGTTCAGTTTGTGGAGCCCTTTCTCCCTCAATAAATCATCCAGTTTTACTTTTTAATTTTTGTCATTTGTTTGTCTGCACATGAACACCACATCTACTGATATGATTTCCGTTCCGCTCAAATAATTCCTCTGGGTTAACTTAGACTGCGCGTTGTACGTCAACATTTTCTTCACCGGTTAGGAATTTCCGGAATAGCGATCCCGGCCTTTCGACCATAGTCCCGGCCAGTTAAGTTGGTAACAACTTTGGAAAACTGCGTATTTGCGCTTACGTCATTTCATAATTAGTTACTTACTTAAGTTACTTTAATCGTTGATTCGTTGACTGCAGAAGTAGCGGATCCAACGTGAGCAATAAGCGTTCCAGGTCGCAAAATTATTCGTTTGAGGATATTTTGAAGCTGGTTGATACTGTAGAAGAGTTCAAGAGTGTAGCAGAAAACACGAAAACTTCTGCGGTCTCATTCAATGAAAAGTTGAAAACGTTGGTGCAAGACAGTGAACTAAGTTTGCTGGATACTTGCGTGTATAATAGTATAACGACTTGTCGTAAAATTAGTTAAATGATAAGGTTTGTGTTGTTTGACAAGTAAGAAAACTTTCTAGATTTCTGAATAAAATACGAGAAAAAAATACAACGCTTTCCTTTGTAAAACAACTTCACACATATCAACAGAGCAGCTACAATAGGCCAACGATCCCCAACGCGCGTGAAGAAAGGAACACATAAATACAATGCCTAGAAAAGGTAGCAGCGGTGCCCATACGTGGAATGTGAGTTCCAGGTTGTGTACAATGAAATTTGCCAATTGATAAAGTTGTCAAGGAACACGCCACAGTCAAGTAGGGACATAATATAAAAGCAACTGTGAAATGCTGTCTGATTTGTGAAACAGTGGTTGTTCCCAGAGTCTTCAACTGTGACAGCGCAGCCAAAATTGAGATTGATTTGAATGAGAATTCTGAGAGGTTTAACTGGCTAACTTACTGTTGTATTTATGTCTTAGAATGTTTCATTCATTACAGCAGCAAGACTTTCCGTAGAAAGTATCTTTGCTGTAGTACTGAACATTGTGCATCCACATCTGCAGTTGTTTGACATTTATAAATCTTGTTTCTATGATGTGATTATTTTCAATTATGTTGAGCATGTATATGAAGTATAAGATGCCAACATTTGCAATAAACAACAATAATCTTTTTTATAATCCTGGGGTAGAAATGTATCCATGGACAATATCGAAACTGGAAGCTATCATCATAACTCACCGTAAATGTTTGAGGAACAGTAGCTATTTCATACACAATTTTGGCTTTTGCAAACATCTTGAGCTGTCATATTTAATCTGGGAGGGAAGGGGAAGTAACTGGAGGTATGACACCTTCACTGTGTTCATTTTCTACAGTCATTTTAGCTTAAAACTGTTAGTTTTAGTTTCAGAATAAAAATATCTGTTCTAAAATGTGGTAGAATTAGAGTTCAGGGTGCTGCTTCAAAAGTAGCATGACAAGAACAAGAGAAAGGAGGAAGTACTGTATTAGTTAAAAAAAATGTTATGTTCAAAATTAGGATCAGAAAATACAAATAAAACAAATGATTTCAGAATAAAAGAATATTATTCCATATAAGCGCATTTATTTTATTTTCCCTTAATTACATGAGAGAGCTGAAATAATTAACAAAACTGTCTCATGTATATGTTCTCCAGTGTCACACAGACCCTTTTCAATAATCCTGCTAACTGTCCCCTTGTCAGAACCAATGAAGTATCCAATGAACAGAAAAAAATCACACAAAGTATTTGAGTGTCAGTAGTAACTGCTTCACTGGTAAAACAGTGTCATTTATGAAAGAAGAAAAAGAACCACATGAGACAATTTGTTTGACAATTCTAAAGAAATTTAAAAACATAACTCCGTCCACTTTTATGATTATGTAGATTCAACAGCTAAAGATTCCTGTCAGCTGAATGAGAAGTACCTATGTTCTTATAACACACAGATAACAATTACTTTATGATAAATATGGATGTTGTTATGTAGATAATACTAATAAGTGAGAAAAACAACAACCAAACAGCTTTCTGTTACTTTTACTACATTAAACCTAGCTTGAGTGAACACAAATAATGTATATGTTTACAGGAGTAATTCTAGGTGCTGTATAACTTTTTTGCTCTGAAGCATTCACCAAAAGATGGAAAGTTGTTATTCGAATGGGAGATACGAGTGAAGAATATTTTCTGCTACGGATGTGGCTGAGTGAACTCTAGACATTAATATACTTTCAAACTTTTTGTTACATTACTCAGTCATAACAAGCCATTAGTTTCAGAAAAATGGTACTTCATAGAAGTGCAATATAAAATATTTCAGTTTAAGTTACCTTCAGCCAGCTACAATCTAAAATAAAGGACACTGGCACAAGATTCCTCTTTTGCTCTTATAAGATGGATATATAGCTATTATTTTATGGTAAATATGGATGGACTTATGTGGATAATACTGATAATTGATTGCAATTTGCATGAAAATGCTATTAGATAACGTGGCCATCGGATGCACTTTTAATAGTTACACTATGTCCTGATCAAACTTTTATTTTTCATCAGCGTTACGCGTTTCGACTTTCCGTCATTTTCAAAGACTACAAAAATACAGAATAAAACTGGTATCTGACGATATGAAAATTTGATACATTTCACCATTGTTAAGAGACAGATCCTTGAGCCTCAGTAGAAGGTGATGCACTACAGTTCGCCACTACACAAAATTCTTTTCGCCATAAATGGCATACCATTCAGTATTTTACCCCCAAGACTATGCACCTTTGTGTGGTTTCCTCCTTGTTGTGTTTTGCGCACAAGATGAGTAAAACTGTAACTATTTACTGCATATTTAATATTATATGCTCGGATTGGCCATACGCCGATACAGTATTCATAAGTGGGTGCTCAGCGCCTCATGTTGCATCGCACAAGTTGAAAACTGTTGACAAAAGCGCTACTATAGCTGCTTAATATCACGTTATTTTATTTAGGTTGTCATTTTATTAACATTTGTAGGTGCGGTATTACATACAGTAACACAGGATTTTTTTATCATGTTAAGATTGATATTGTGTACCACTTGACCCCTCCTCACTTCCCTTAGTTGTCACATGACGATCTGCAATGACAATGTTTGTTATTAAGATCTACACTATATGATCAACAGTATCATATTACATACCGCCATAGTACACGCTACTATTCGAAGCAGCAGACGGTTGCAGCTTACGTCAGTGAAGTGGGGATGTTGAGCCAGTAATTTGCATGTCGTGTAATACCTCAACTGACGTATATGTATACTGCCTGGAAAAACAGTGAAAAGCCTGGAAGGGAAAGGTGAAACGAAATTAAACTACACGGATTGAGAGAAAATGTGTTCTTGTAGTGATTACAAAATCGAGTGAAATCTACAAAGAACATGACAGTAATGTGGCCACTTGAAAGTACAATGTTGCATCCTCTCTGGCCTGGATGCATGCATTGATTCGGTTGTGAGGGCTGTCACAATCGTGTTGTATCTTCTACCGAGGTGGCCCAAAACTTTTGTAATAGGTTCTTGATATTCTGAATTGTATTGTATGTTAACTGGGGGCCTAGAAACGATGGGGAGGCTCTGTACCTGCGGCAGCTGCAGTGGTCCACAGCCCCACGATGACTGCAGCAGTCCACTTCACCCCTCCGCCGCCCCACACCGAACCACTCTTTCAGGGTTACTGTGCGGTTTGACCACCGGTGTAACCCCCCCCCAGGGAACGTCTCACACCAGACAGGTGTAACCCTTATGTTTGTGTGGTAGAGTAATGGTGATGTACGTGTACACGGAGAACTTGTTTGTGCAGCAATCACTGACATACTGTAGCTGAGGCAGAAAAAGGGGAACCAGCCCACATTTGCTGAGGCATATAGAAACTGCCTAAAATCCATCCATAGACTGGCCGGCTCACCGGACCTCAACACAAGTCTGCCAGGCGGATTCATGCCGGGGACTACGCGCTCCTTCCCACCTGGAAAGCCATGCGTTCGACCGCACAGCTAAGCAGATATCCTGGATACTGGCACAGAGCTAATGTCCCAACTGGTCCCACCCATGTTCTATTACGGAGGGATGTGGGGCTCTTCGTACTCAAAGGATTATCCCAACATCACATAGACAGTTGATAAAGATGCGTGCCGTATGTGGACAAATATTGTACTGTTGAGAAAGGGTACTACAATACTATTGCATGAGAGGTAACACTTGAGGATGCACCATGTCTGTTATGTACCATTGTGCCATCAGAGTTCCCTCAGTCACTACCATCGATTACCTGAAGTCATATTCTATGGCTCCCCACAACATGACCACAGGAGCAACACCACTTTGCCTCTATAAAACACTGGAAGAATGCGACCTCCCACTAGGTTGCTGCCATACTTGCCAACAGTGGTCATCCACGGTAGTGCAGATCCCCCACTCATTGCTGAATGCAATGTAACGCCATTCACCAGCAGTCCATACTACCTGGTCATTGCACCACTCCAAAGGCAGACATTTCTGTTGCGTTATTAACAACAGCCAACACATGGGACCACAATTCCGTGATTTGGCTGCAGTTAGTCTTCACCAAATGATGCAGGATGACACAAAATGTTGGAGGGAGTCTATTGTTCTTGGATGGCAGGCATAGATATGAATGAGTTACGATGTGGTTGGTGCACAGTACAGTGGTCTTCCATTGTGGCGGTCAGATATTGTTGGCTGGGACTTTGATTACGAGTAGGCTTGCCCTCATATTTCCATGCAATCAAACATCAGGCAACTATCACATCTGAATGTCGCAGAAATCTGAATACTGCACGATTTGATCAGCCAGGCAAATGGAGATCCACAATGAACCCCCTTTGTAAAATCTGTCAAGCGCTGATAATGCTGTCGTTCATGAGTATGCAATATCTCTGTGTGCTTCGTGATCAGTCAACATTGGAAACTGTTTATGGCTCTTGTATACCCGACCAGGACTGGTAGCAATACTGTATTTGAATATAGCTAATGTACTCTGGTGGGCGTTTCTCCTGTCACAGAATATTGCAACTGTAATAGTTTACATATCCACCAATACTAGGTACATGAATGAAGTTACATTGACACCTGACCGTGTCTTCATCTACATCTACATCCATACTCCGCAAGCCACCTGACGGTGTGTGGCGGAGGGTACCTTGAGTACCTCTATGGGTTCTCCCTTCTATTCCAGTCTCGTATTGTTCGTGGAAAGAAGGATTGTCGGTATGCCTCTGTGTGGGCTCTAATCTCTCTGATTTTATCCTCATGGTCTCTTCGCGAGTTATACGTAGGAGGGAGCAATATACTGCTTGACTCCTCGGTGAAGGTATGTTCTCGAAACCTCAACAAAAGCCCGTGCCCAGCTACTGAGCGTCTCTCTCGCAGAGTCTTCCACTGGAGTTTATCTGTCATCTCCGTAACGCTTTCGCGATTACTAAATGATCCTGTAACGAAGCACGCTGCTCTCCGTTGGATCTTCTCTATCTCTTCTATCAACCCTATCTGGTACGGATCCCTCACTGCTGAGCAGTATTCAAGCAGTGTCTTATGAGTGTTTCACTTTCTTTGCCGGCCGGTGTGCCCAAGCGGTTCTAGGCGCTTCAGCCTGGAACCGCGCGACCGCTACGGTCGCAGGTTCGAATCCTGCCTCGGGCATGGATGTGTGTGATGTTCTTAGGTTAGTTAGGTTTAAGTAGTTCTAAGGTCTAGGGGACTGATGACCTCAGATGTTAAGTCTCATAGTGCTCAGAGCCATTTGAACCATTTTTTCACTTTCTCTGTCTGGCAGTGTACATTATCATGTCCATTATAATTATCCGGGCTTTTATGCCGTGGTCGGTTGATGAATTCTGTGGTGATTCCCAACGTTTCGTCTCCGACTGCGGGAGACATCTTCAAGGGGGTCCGTAGCTCGATGGAAGGTCAAACACACACACTGGCTCGCTAGCACAGTAGCGAGCCAGTGTGTGTGTCGAGCGGCTGTTCATAAGCCACATATCACGCCAGTAAATGCCGAACGACGCCTCGCTTGGTGTAAGGAGTGTAAACATTGGACGATTGAACACTGGAAAAATGTGTGGAGTGACGAGTCACGGTACACAATGTGACTCTCCGATGGCAGGGCCTGGGTATGGCGAATGCCCGGTGAACGTCATCTGCCAGCGTGTGTAGTGCCAACAGTAGAGTTCAGAGGCGGTAGTGTTATGGTGTGATCGAGTTTTTTACGGAGGGGGCTTGCACCCCTCGTTGTTTTGCATGGTACTATCACAGCACAGGCCAACATTGATGTTTTAAACACCTTATTGGGTCCCACTGTTGAAGAGCAATCTGGGAACGACGATTGCACCTTTCGACATGATAAAGCACCTGTTCATAACACACGGCCTGTGGCTGAATGGTTACACGACGTTAATATCCCTGTAATGGACTGGCCTGCATAGAGTCCTGACCTGAATCCTGTAGAACACCTCTGGGATGTTTTTAAATGCCGACTTCGTACCAGACCTCACCGACTGATGTTGATACCTTTCCTCAGTGCAGTACTCCGTGAAGAACGGGCTGCCATTCCCCAAGAAACCTTCCAGCACCTGATTGAACGGATGGCTGCTAGAGGGGAAACTGTTATCAAGGCTAAGGGGGGGGGGGGGGGGGGGCAACACCATATTGAATTCCAGCATGACCAGTGGAGGGCGCCACGAACTTCCAAGTCATTTTCAGCCAAGTGTCCGGATAATTTTGATCATATACTGCATATATTAGTACTGTATTTTTGTCAATAAATATTTACTGAAGAAAAGTGTTGCGCAAAACCAATAATTACCTAAGTCATAATTGACATGCAGTGAACAGTATTCTCTGAATGACTAAAGCATAGACATTCACACTATCCTTGGTTGATAATTAAAAATCCATACATGTGTATCTCGTTTACAGTGCAATTGATATATAAGTCATATTGTGCGTTGTCGAATAGCATGACTATTTTCCCTGGGTCCAGCAGTTCTTGTTCTTGGAGGTGTGTCACTAGCACCACCAGAGGGCAGTCGTTGTGGCAGATGAAACCACTGTAAGTGACACTGCCGTGGAACTTGGAGAGTGGACAGAGTGACAGAATCATACTGGAGAGACACCGAGGAAAGCAGTTATGTGGGAAGCCTATTCCAAGACCCTAACTGAGTCGGTATGCACATCAACACCAGAGGGTTATGGTCAGCAAGGACGATGCTGGCGTGTGGACAACAACCTTTTGAAGCAGGTGTTGTTTTTTCTGGTTGCACACGTGGCATTGTAGAAAAGTGAGGAATGGCTTCAGCAGATTGTAAGGAGCACAGCTACAGAGCTTTTGAGTTCAAGTCGGTATACTGGTGCTCTTGTGCATGAGTCAAAGTGCTATATGTGGAGGTGCATTAAGTGAAGTCTGTTGTATCTCATCTCATCCAAAGTTGTAAGAATAAAGTTACGGATTGTCGCAGCTATTGCATTTGGGGCCATGCTAAGTGCGCATTGTGTATAGCACACAGGATGTGCTAAAGTAAATATTGTGTCTTAAAACAAACCAGGTTATATCATTACACGCAGTGCATGTGATTGTGCAAAAATTAAATGTAACTTAAAAGCTTGTTAAAGCTGTGGGCCTATACCATACTCTGTCATGTTGATTCATGGACAAGGACATCAAAGTATGTTAATGGTACAACAATGGATGTGAAAAATCTACATCAATAAGGGCGATGCCAATAACGTGATGTGCACGTACATTTTGTATTTGGGTGTTCTCCTATATTAAATACACAGCAACAGACTGAATGATACCACAGAAATAATATAATCACCCGCGCGTGACTATTGCACAAAAAACGAAATCACTGTGCTGCTTCATCCTCCATACTCTCCATACCTAGCCCTGTGTGGATTTATTTTTAATTTCCAAAGTTGAAAAACCCCCTGAAAGGATGAAAATTTACGATGACAGACGAGATAAAAGAAAATTCACAAACGGCGCTTCGTACAGTCCAGCAAGAGGCGTACCAAGACTGCTTCCGGAAGTGGAAACGGCCTTGGGAGCGGTGTATCAGTTGTGGAGGAGAGTGTTTAGAAGGAGACCATCCACAATGAGTAAAAGGTAAGCGTAGAAAAATTATGTGGGCAAAGTTCCGGAATTGTGTGAACAGACCTCGTACAAAGAAAAGTCGCGACGCTAGAAAATTGTAGCGAAATGCAGAAAGAACTGCAGAGTATTGAAGCCTGGTGCAGGGAGTTGCAACTGGCCCTCCACATAAACAGGTATGACGTACTGCAAATACACCGACAGAAAGACTCTTTATTGTATGATTACACAATCGCATAACAGTCACTGAAAGCAGTTACTTCAACAAAAAATCCCAGGCATGTGCACCGAACGATCTAAGTCGGAACGACCACATAAAAGTAAAAGTGTGTTTACCAGCTGCCTGACTGGGATTCACTGAAAGGATCCTCAGGAAAGGTAGTCCATCAACAAAGAAGTACGAGGCATGTTTTTTTAAATAAGTACCGTTTTGAAATTAAAAAAAGACGTGCTAAGATATCTCAATAATTTTATTTTTACATGAAAGCCTGTACCTTAATCTACTTTTCTACATAATTTCCGTCAATATTGAGGCACTTGTCATAACGTTGTACCAGTTTTTGAATACCCTCCTCGTAGAAGTCTGCCGCCTGACTTGTTAACCACTGCATCACCACTGTTTTGACTTCGTCATCGTCTTGAAGACGCTGACCGCCCAGGTGTTTCTTCAAGATGAAACATGGGTGGCCTACGTCACACCAGAATCAAAGCAACAGTCCATGGAATGGCGGTATTCACATTCACCCCGAAACGTGAAGTTTAAGCACACAATTTCTGCCCGGAAAATCATGTGCACAGTTTTTTGAACGGAAAAGGTGTAGTGCTTGTGGAATTTCTGCCCCGTAACGAGACAATGAATGCAGCAGTTTACTGTAAGACAGTGCACAATCTGCGCCGTTCAATTCAGAACAAAAGCCGTGGCAAGTTGAGCAAGGGCATCGTTTTGCTGCAAGACAATGCCCGTCCGCATGTGGCGAATCAGACCAAAGGTCTCATCACATATTTTCGATGGGGAACTCTACATTATCCTCCGTACAGCCCCGATCTTGCGCCCAGTGACTTCCATCTGTTCTTGCACCTGAAGAAACACCTGGGCGGTCAGCGTCCTCAAGACGATGATGAAGTCAAAACAGTGGTGATGCAGTGGTTAACAAGTCAGGCGGCAGACTTCTATGAGGAGGGTATTCAAAAACTGGTACAACGTTATGACGGAAATTATGTAGAAAAGTAGATTGAGGTACAGGCTTTCGAGTAAAAATAAAATTATTGAGATATCTTTGCACGTCTTTAATTTCAAAACGGTACTTACTTTAAAAACACGTCTCGTAGCTTACAAAACACTCATTTGACCAATACTTGAAGATTGCTTGTCAGTATGGGATTAGTACCAGATAGTACTGATAGAAGAAACAGATAAGATCCAAAGAAGGGCGGTGTGTTTCGTTACAGCTTCGTTTAGAACGTAAGGAAGCGTCGCAGAGATGATCAACGAACACCAGTGGCACCTGCTGCAAGAGAGGCGTTCTGCATCACGGTGGTTTTACTATTTAAAGTTCCGAGAGCGTACGTTCTTACAAGACTCAACAAATATTTTCTCCTACGAATATCTCGCGAAAAGACCGTAAAGATAAAATTATATTCGAACTAACATGGTGGTTTACTGGCAATTGCGCTTCACGTAAACTACACTCATGCTCATAAATTCAGGATAATTGCAGAATGTGATGCCACACAACGTGGCACAACACAAACTGGCGCTAATAGCATAGGCACATAGGAAACACACACGACACAGATCTCTAAGTCCACAGTATTGGTGATAAGCGGAGAAAAACCGTTCCGAAACACATGTGCTACGAAAGGCCACTGTTTCCTGCGCATGTACCCCGACATCAATATGGGATATGATCACCGTGCACACGTACACAGGCCGCACAACGGGTTCGCATACTCTGGATCAGGTGGTCGAGCAGCTACTGGAGTATAGCCTCCCATTCTTGCACCAGTGCCTGTCGGAGCTCCTGAAGTGTCCTAGAGGTTTGAAGAGGTGCAGCGATACGTCGACCGAGAGCATCCCAGACGTGTTCGATGGGGTTTACATCTGGAGAATAGGCAGGCCACTCCATTCGCCTGATATCGTCAGTTTCAAGGTACACCTCCACAATGGCAGCTCGGTGGGGCCGTGCGTTCTCCTCCATCAGGAGGAAGGTGGGACCCACTGCACCCCTGAAAAGGTGGACATACTGGTGCAAAATGACGTCCCAATACACCTGACCTGTTACAGTTCCTCTGTCAAAGACATGCAGGGGTGTACGTGCACCAATCATAAACCCACCCCACACCATCAAACCACGACCTCCATATTGGCCCCTTTCAAGGACACGAAGGGGTTGGTATCTGGTTCCTGGTTCACACCAGATGAAAACCTGGCGAGAATCACTGTTCAGACTATACTTGGCCTCGTCCATGAACATAACCTGGGACCACTGTTCCAATGACCATGTACCGTGTTCTTGACACCAGGCTTTGAGGGCTCTCCTGTGGTCAGGGGTCAGTGGAATTCACCTTCCAGGTCTCCGGGCGAATAAACCGTGTCTGTTCAGTCGTCTGTAGACTGTGTGTCTGGAGACAACTGCTCCAGTGGCTGCGGTAAGGTCCCGAGCAAGGCTGCCTGCAGTACTACGTGGTCGTCTGTGGGCACTGATGGTGGTGAGATATCGGTCTTCATGTGGTGTTGTACACTGTAGACGTCCCGTACTGTAGCTCCTGGACACGTTTCCTGTCTGCTGGAATCGTTGCCACAATCTTGAGAGCACACTTTGTGGCACACGGAGGGTATGTGCTACGACCTGCAGCGTTTGACCAGCCTCCAGTCGCCCTAGTATTCTACCCCTCATAACGTCATCAATACGTGCTCTTTGAGTCATTTTCAACACTCAGTCACCATTAGCACGTGTTAAAACGTGTGCACACTTACTCGCTGCAGCGTACTCTGACATGAACCGACGCACCTCTGCACATGTGGACTGCTGCCAGCGCCACCGTGTGACGACCGCAGGTCAAATGCACCGTATGGTCATATCCCGAGGTGATTTAAACCCGCAAACCGCCCACCACAGCGTTGTTTCACCACGTATCAGCGTTATCCTTAATTTATGAGCATGAGTGTATTTGCGACTGGAACAAGAGGAAAATGGTTCAAATGGCTCTGAGCACTATGAGACTTAACTTCTGAGGTCATCAGTCCCTTAGAACTTAGAACTACTTAAACCTAACTAACCTAAGGACGTCACAAACATCCATGCCCGAGGCAGGATTCGAACCTGCGACCGTAGCGGTCGCGCGGTTCCAGACTGTAGCGCCTAGAACCGCTCGGCCACCCAGGCCGGTGGAACAAGAAAGATGGGAAAGCGACAGTGGGGCACAGTGGGGCACAGAGTACCCTTCGCCACACTCCGTAAGGTGGATTGTGGAGTATGGATGGGGACTCCGTGCGACGGAATAAAGGCTAATAACGGGAACGTTTCGCATCCAGACGTGTCTTGGGGCGTCATTGTCCTGCTCGTTCCACTGTTGGCACAGAGTGGAGATACGCGGTGTTATCGTGTTTGCACTGCGTGAACCGCGATGACGGTTGATATAGTGAGTATGTTGTCCAAGATAAGTTCTATACTGGGCAAGCAATTTGCCCACTTATCTCTGTGTTGTGCACAACGAGAATGACGGCGCACACAGGAACACAATAGACACACGTGCTCTGCCATTCCTTTTAGTCAGAAGTCTCCAAGCCGTGGCCCAAGAAGTGGGCACCTAACACATGATTTGTAAGAGATGTAACGTTATGATAAATTGATCCTCTTCTTTGCGCAGCGGGTTTGTGCGGCCCAGAAATACCAGTCCTCTTCCAGTGTGGCGCAGGTAAGCTAAAAGGTTGGATACTTCGCACTGCAGTGGCCTACTACAGCTATAACTACACGTTTACGCCGCCAGAAACGGTATAGTGCAAGGTGGGGCCACTCTACGACAGTATTACAGATTTTACGTCCTGTTTCGTCTGCGTACTGAGCGAGGGAAAAAGAGGAACCCAATGGGGCAACAGAAGACGAAACTCCACAGGTTGAGAGGGTACATGCCATTATTTCAGTTATTACAAAGTCGAGGCAGACTGCTGAAAAACTTGGCAGCATGAGTCCCTTATCAGTATGGCGTTGTACTCCCTCTGGGTTTAATTGCTACCCTTACTCGATCGGCAAGGGTTCCAAAGGCGTTGTATCCACTCCTGAGCCAAGCTGACCGACAACTGTTGTAACTCGTCCTTGGTGTATGGGGGTACTGGCAATGTGGGAGAGTTGACATCAGAGATGACACCACACCTTTCCCATTGGGGAGAGAGCTGAGGATCTTGCTGAACACTGCAGTTCCTCAATATTACGCAGACAGTTCACATGGACAAATGCCATGTGTGGATGAGCGTTATCCTGTTGAAAAATAGCACAAAACGTCACATGTGAACACGCAGGATGTTTGTGATGTACTGCTGCGCTGTCAGACTACCCTGATCACTGCCGGCTGTTATCTGAAGTATAATGTTACTTAAAATCCGTCTTGATTGCAAATTTTTATTCGTATGACCGGTTTCGGTTCATTCAGAACCATCTTCAGATCTGATATTTCAGTTACAGGAGTAACCCGTCTAAATCCAGCAACTTTCACATGCTGCGTGAAAATTGCTGGATTTAGACGGGTTACTCCTGTAACTGAAATATCAGATCTGAAGATGGTTCTGAATGAACCGAAACCGGTCATATGAATAAAAATTTGCAATCAAGACGGATTTTAAGTAACATTATAAAATCACTGATTGCTGTTATTCCATAAGACATTATGTCTGTTTTTGCAAAGTTATCTGAAGTCACACTCGACAACATCCCATGTCGTGACACCAAGAGTAACACCGTTGAACCTCTCTGAAACATTGGAAAAATGTAGCCTCTTTCTATGTTCCTGCCATTACTAACTGAATATGGTCATTTGCACAACCACGATTCGTCACTGAACACAAAGGGACGCCACCCACCAGCATTCCATGCTTCCCAGTCATGACATTACTCTAATGCAACCGTTTGTGTTGTGGCGTTGATTGCAGCCTGTGCATTGGATGATAATTCCATAGTCCGACTGCTGCACCTTTCTGACTAATGGTATGAGCTGGCACAGAATGTTGCAGGGAGTCTGCATACTGAATCGTAATTCCCTATTTCGACTGCTGCTACTCTCTGACGAATGGTGTGGAATGGCATAGAATGTTGTGGGGAGGCTGCGCATTGGAGGTAATTCCCTAGTTTGACTGCTGCTATTATCTGATCAGTGATGTGGGATGGCAGATAATGTTACAGGGAGTCTGCGGATTGAACTGTACTTCCCTAGTCCGACTGCTGCTACTCTCTGACTAACAGTGTAGAATGACACAGAATGTTGTAATAAGTCTGCTGATTGGATCATAATTCCCTAGTCTGACTGCTGCTACTCTCTGATCAATGGTGTGAGATCGCTCAGAATGTTACAGGGAGTCTGCGGACTGAACCATACTTCCCTAGTCTGACTGCTGCTACTCTCTGACCAATAGTGTGGGATGACACAGAATGTTATAATAAGTCTGATGATTGGACCATACTTCCCTAGTCTGACTGCTGCTACCCTCTGACCAATAGTGTGAGATCGCTCAGAATGTTACAGGGAGTCTGCGGATTGAACCATACTTCCCTAGTCTGACTGCTGTTACTCTCTGACCAATAGTGTGGGATGACACAGAATGTTGTAATATGCCTGCTGATTGGACCATAATTCCATAGTCTGACTGCTGCTACTCTCTGACCAATAGTGTGAGATCGCTCAGAATGTTACAGGGAGTCTGCGGATTGAACCATACTTCCCTAGTGCGACTGCTGCTACTCTCTGACCAATAGTGTGGGTTGGTACACAATGTTGCGGGGAGTCCATCAATTGTTTTCGAAAGATGTGTAGATGTAAAGTAGCCATATTGGTGCACAACATGGCTCCTTAAAAAACTTTTGGTAAGCAAATACTTTTGGAAAAGACTGTTGTTAAATGGTCTGAGTAATTTTGGCGTGGTTGTACGGAACCAAATCTTTCAGCTGTAGACTTCGTAAAGATCGATTGAAACCAGTTGTCGAGACAGAAAACTGATGGTGTGAGGAACATGACTGAAGACTCTAGAGAAGTGACTTTACTGTGAGATGGAGTTGTGCTCAGACTTTGGAAAGACCGTGAAACGCTACGTCTTGCACGAACATTTAACTGCGAGATAGGGCTCTCCTCTATGGTTTCCGTTTAAACTGAACAAAGCTCAAAACGCAGGCTCGTGTCAATGAGTGCAATGAAATACACAAAAACTTCGGCCAAGGAAATCCGAAATCCGTATAACAAGTTCGTAACTGCTGATGGGAACAAACGAGTGAAACCAATCCAAATGTTTCAAATGACTAAGCACTATCGGACGTAACATTTGAGGTCATCAGTCTCCTAGACTTACAACTATTTAAACCTAACTAAGCTAAGCACATACCACACATCCATCCCCGAGGCAGGATTCGAACCTGCGACCGTAGCAGCATCGCGGTTTCAGACTGAAGCACCTAGAACAGCTCGGCCACATTGGGTGGCGAAACCAATCGATTCATTCGGTTGTAGATTTACGTAGGCGTATCCGAAGAACTGTTCATTTGTTTTGAATGAAACGAGTCTATGGGAGTAATACGAGGTGCATTCAAGTTCTAAGGCCTCCGATTTTTTTTCTGATTAACTACTCACCCGAGATCGATGAAACTGGTGTTACTTCTTGACGTAATCGCCCTGCAGACGTACACATTTTTCACAACGCTGACGCCATGATTCCATGGCAGCGGCGAAGGCTTCTTTAGGAGTCTGTTTTGACCACTGGAAAATCGCTGAGGCAATAGCAGCACGGCTGGTGAATGTGCGGCCACGGAGAGTGTCTTTCATTGTTGGAAAAAGCCAAAAGTCACTAGGAGCCAGGTCAGGTGAGTAGGGAGCATGAGGAATCACTTCAAAGTTGTTATCACGAAGAAACTGTTGCATAACGTTAGCTCGATGTGCGGGTGCGTTGTCTTGGTGAAACAGCACACGCGCAGCCCTTCCCGGACGTTTTTGTTGCAGTGCAGGAAGGAATTTGTTCTTCAAAACATTTTCGTAGGATGCACCTGTTACCGTAGTGCCCTTTGGAACGCAATGGGTAAGGATTACGCCCTCGCTGTCCCAGAACATGGACACCATCATTTTTTCAGCACTGGTGGTTACCTGAAATTTTTTTTGGTGGCGGTGAATCTGTGTGCTTCCATTAAGCTGACTGACGTTTTGTTTCTGGATTGAAAAATGGCATCCACGTCTCATCCATTGTCACAACCGACGAAAAGGAAGTCCCATTCGTGCTGTCGTTGCGCGTCAACATTGCTTGGCAACATGCCACACGGGCAGCCGTGTGGTCGTCCGTCAGCATTCGTGGCACCCACCTGGGTGACGCTTTTCGCATTTTCAGGTCGTCATGCAGGATTGTGTGCACAGAACCCACAGAAATGACAACTCTGGAGGCGATCTGTTCAACAGTCATTCGGCGATCCCCCAAAACAATTCTCTCCACTTTCTCGATCATGTCGTCAGACCGGCTTGTGCGAGCCCGAGGTTGTTTCGGTTTGTTGTCACACGACGTTCTGCCTTCATTAAACTGTAGCACCCACGAACGCACTTTCGACACATCCATAACTCCATCACCACATGTCTCCTTCCACTGTCGATGAATTTCAATTGGTTTCACACCACACAAATTCAGAAAACGAATGATTGCATGCTGTTCAAGTAAGGAAAACGTCGCCATTTTAAGTATTTAAAACAGTTCTCATTCTCGCCGCTGGCGGTAAAATCCCATCTGCCGTACAGTGCTGCATCTCTGGGACGTTTTGACAATGAACGCGGCCTCGTTTTAAAACAATGCACATGTTTCTATCTCTTTCCAGTCCGGAGAAAAAAAAATCGGAAGCCTTAGAACTTGGATGCACCTCGTAGATCTCTCTTGTTGGCCTCTTTATCCAGATTCCTTCACGAAACACTGGTCCAAGTATTTTCCTCAGAATTTTTCGTTCTTGCTTTTCAGTTTCTCTGATTTTGCTATGACCATGAATCATTGTAGTTTTTGCAGCATAGCGTGCTTCTGGTAGACCCACTGTGTTGTAATGCCTTAGTTTTTTATTGACAGAAATAGATTTTTTATTGTAGTGATTCCAAGTGATTCTATATGCATTCTGTGATTTGGAATTCTTTCTTGATTTGCTATTGAGTTCACTCCTGATGGCTGGATTATCTCTCCTGCATATTTGAAGTGCGCAACTCGTGAGTTGTAATGGGGAGATTATTTCCAGGCTTGCTTTCCATGTATTGAGTCTTCTCATAGGGGATTTGTAGGCCAGTCTTCTGTGAGATTTCGTGAAGCTTCTCCAGTGCAAGTTTGGCTTCTCCTCTGTTGTTGGTAAGAATGGCAAGCCTCGTTTCACACTGATTCTCTGCTCTTTTTCAAACCGGAGTTGAATTCCCTCTGTTTCCTTTTCCCATGTCTTCACAATAAAACACGATGTTTTAATGTATTACTTCCTTAATACTAAGGATATAAAATGTAGACTGGCAATGGCAAGGAAAGCGTTTCTGAAGGAAGGGAAATTTGTTAACATCGAGTACAGATTTAAATGTCAGGAAGTTGTTTCTGAAAGTATTTGTATGGAGTGTAGCCATGTATGGAAGTGAAACATGGACGATAAATACACTCCTGGAAATTGAAATAAGAACACCGTGAATTCATTGTCCCAGGAAGGGGAAACTTTGACACATTCCTGGGGTCAGATACATCACATTATTACACTGACAGAACCACAGGCACATAGACACAGGCAACAGAGCATGCACAATGTCGGCACTAGTACAGTGTATATCCACCTTTCGCAGCAATGCAGGCTGCTATTCTCCCATGGAGACGATCGTAGAAATGCTGGATGTAGTCCTGTGGAACGGCTTGCCATGCCATTTCCACCTGGCGCCTCAGTTGGACCAGCGTTCGTGCTGGACGTGCAGACCGCGTGCGACGACGCTTCATCCAGTCCCAAACATGCTCAATGGGGGACAGATCCGGAGATCTTGCTGGCCAGGGTAGTTGACTTACACCTCCTAGAGCACGTTGGGTGGCACGGGATACATGCGGACGTGCATTGTCCTGTTGGAACAGCAAGTTCCCTTGCCGGTCTAGGAATGGTAGAACGATGGGTTAGATGACGGTTTGGATGTACCGTGCACTATTCAGTGTCCCCTCGACGATCACCAGTGGTGTACGGCCAGTGTAGGAGATCGCTCCCCACACCATGATGCCGGGTGTTGGCCCTGTGTGCCTCGGTCGTATGCAGTCCTGATTGTGGCGCTCACCTGCACGGCGCCAAACACGCATACGACCATCATTGGCACCAAGGCAGAAGCGACTCTCATCGCTGAAGACGACACGTCTCCATTCGTCCCTCCATTCACGCCTGTCGCGACACCACTGGAGGCGGGCTGCACGATGTTGGGGCGTGAGCGGAAGACGGTCTAACAGTGTGCGGGACCGTAGCCCAGCTTCATGGAGACGGTTGCGAATGGTCCTCGTCGATACCCCAGGAGCAACAGTGTCCCTAATTTGCTGGGAAGTGGCGGTGCGGTCCCCTACGGCACTGCGTAGGATCCTACGGTCTTGGCGTGCATCCGTGCGTCGCTGCGGTCCGGTCCCAGGTCGACGGGCACGTGCACCTTCCGCCGACCACTGGCGACAGCATCGATGTACTGTGGAGACCTCACGCCCCACGTGTTGAGCAATTCGGCGGTACGTCACCCGGCCTCCCGCCTGCCCACTATACGCCCTCGCTCAAAGTCCGTCGACTGCACATACGGTTCACGTCCACGCTGTCGCGGCATGCTACCAGTGTTAAAGACTGCGATGGAGCTCCGTATGCCACGGCAAACTGGCTGACACTGACGGCGGCGGTGCACAAATGCTGCGCAGCTAGCGCCATTCGACGGCCAACACCGCGGTTCCTGGTGTGTCCGCTGTGCCGTGCGTGTGATCATTGCTTGTACAGCCCTCTCGCAGTGTCCGGAGCAAGTATGGTGGGTCTGACACACCGGTGTCAATGTGTTCTTTTTTCCATTTCCAGGAGTGTAGTTTGGACAAGAAGAGAATAGAAGCTTTCGAAATGTGGTGCTACAGAAGAATGCTGAAGATTAGATGGGTAGATCACATAACTAATGAGGAGGTATTAAACAGAACTGGGGGGAAGAGAAATTTGTGGCACAACTTGACTAGAAGAAGGTTGGTTGGTTTGAGGAAGGAGACCAGACAGCGTGGTCATCGGTCTCATAGGATTAGGGAAGGATTGGGAAGGAAGTCGGCCGTGCCCTTTCAGAGGAACCATCCCGGCATTTGCCTGGAGTGATTTAGGGAAATCACGGAAAACCTAAATCAGGATGGCCGGACGCAGGATTGAACCGTCGTCCTCCCGAATGCGAGTCCAGTGTCTAACCACTGCGCCACCCCGCTCGGTACTAGAAGAAGGGATCGGTTGGTAGGACATATTCTGAGGCATCGAGAGATCACCAATTTAGTATTGGAGGGCAGCGTGGAGGGTAAAGACCGAAGAGGGAGACCAAGAGATGAATACACTATGCAAATTCAGAAAGGATGTAGGTTGCAGTAGGTGCTGGGAGATGAAGAAGCTTGCACAGGATAGAGTAGCATGGAGAGCTGCATCAAACCAGTCTCAGGACTGAAGACCAAAACAACAACTACTAAATCTATTAGCAACACATTTTGCAGCCAGTATCTACATGTATCTGTGACTGGATTATGATAAAATTATATTATTATATGACACATACGACTCAAGGGATATGACGTCATAAAACTGAGATGCTTGAAGAACCAGTTTTTTCTTAAAACTATGGTGAGGTCCTATACTCCAAGGAGCGTTGGGGACGATACCGACTAGGCAAGGTCCTAGCGGAGGTGGTTTGCCATTGCCTTCCTCCGACCATAATGGGGATGAATGATAGTGGTAAAGACGACACAACAACACCTACTCATCTCAAGGCAGGGAAAAACCCTTACCCGCCGGGAGTCGAACCGGGGACCACGTGCGCGTGAAGCCAGAACGCTACCACGAGCTGCGGACGTCCAGACTCTCCTTATCCTGAATAAGATTTTCACTCTGCAGCGGAGTGTGCGCTGATATGAAACTTCCTGGCAGATTAAAATTGTGTGCCCGACCGAGACTCGAACTCGGGACCTTTGCCTTTAGCGGGCAAGTGCTCTACCAACTGAGCTACCCAAGCACGACTTAACGCCCCGTCCTCACAGCTTCACTTTGGCCAGTACCTCGTCTCCTACCTTCCAAACTTTACAGAAGCCCTCCTGTGAACCTTGCAGAACTAGCACTCCTGAAAGAAAGGATATTGCGGAGACATGGCTTAGCCTCAGATTGGGGGATGTTCCCAGAATGATATTTTCACTTTGCCTTCCTGTTTGATAACGAGAACCCATAGCAACTTCCAACACACTTTAAGGATAATTTCAGTTCTTTTCTAAGAAATTAGGCTACGAGAAAATTATCCGAAATTATAGCTGGAGCCACGAATGATGGCGGTAGAGTGTAGGCTTGTTCTGCGGAACTACGTCCGCATCCTCTGACAGCCAATGAACATTCAGTATCCAGAATGAGATTTTCACTCTGCAGCGGAGTGTGCGCTGATATGAAACTTCCTGGCAGATTAAAACTGTGTGCCCGACCGAGACTCGAACTCGGGACCTTTGCTTTTCGCGGGCAAGTATTGTTCTGAGGGCTCTGCTGCGAATACTGTAGCTATAGCAAACTTTTTCTTTATTCCTTTATTTTGCCTTTGAGTTACACGGACCATACAGCCAACAAAGGTTATAAAGTGCTAAAGAAACACAACCGCAAGAAAGAAAACATTAAACGTGATCGTAGAGAGTTGTTTAGTGAATTTCTGTTTCATATTTTGCGAGTTGTCATCGCAGATGGTGATGGGAAGTTACAAATTCTGCATAAGCAAGCGAGAGACAATTTGTATATGCTTTCATCGAGCACAAGATCATCCACATACGCGTTCTGCAACTGTCGCTTGGAATCGGCAACAATGCAGTCCACGTCCGTTCCTCGACATGCGCTAAACCGCCATCGTTCGTGGATCAGACTACTATAAAACCAACATAATTAGCGTTTTGGATCTTCAACCATCAACGTCAAATACTTAACACATAAACTCACTTGTGAAGTAATCAGGCGTTCGGCGCTGTTTTATACATGTGACGTCGATTTCTTAATGAGTAGGTGTTGTTAGTCTCACCGAATACATAAATGTAGTACTTTCTCGCATTCTGTAATTTTTGCGCAGTTTATGTAAAACGTTGATGCAGATACAAATGATTATGACTGCATACATGTCCTGTACTTAATATCGCTTTTTATGTCTGAAGATGGCCTGTATTTGACCAAAACTGGTAGTTTCAATATTATGGCACACAGATATTGCGCGAAATTATGGTTTTTCCAAAAGTAAAAATACATTTTATCAGGTGCGTCGTTGAAAATCTTGAGGCTACACTAAACATCACAGAACAATGTCAGAAAATTAAAGTAATCAAGAACACAGCGCCTTAGCGCCCTTGTTTTGGAGTCCACAATCTGCTAAGTCAGACTAACTGTCTTTGCGTCATTCAGTATGATAAGGGAGATAGCAAAACACAAGTGGAGCATCGCTGTCGATCCGTGTTACGTAAATGAGCAGGAGATGGAAGTGAATTAATTCTATGTCAGAAGCCGCTGAAACGCTTATGAGAGTTGCCTTTTCTTTTACAAAAAAACATCGAAAGAAGAAACCATTTTTTAAAGTATTAAACTGTCTATTGTTTCTCAAAGTATACGCCTTCACAATTTATACAGTTCTCCATGCATTCAAACGAATTATAGAAACAGTTTTCCCTCTCTGATTCATTACCACGAAAACATGGTTTTCGACGGAATCAAAACAGATTCTTGAGAAGTTGCTGTCGGCATATTTTTTGTTTGACGTAAGGCAACAAAAGGAAGTCGTTAGGCGATAAAGTAGGTGAACACGGGAAATGGTGCATTAATTCCATCTTTTTCTCCGTCAAATAATCGATTATTTGAAGTTCTGTGAGAGATCTACCATTGTCGTGTGAAGAATGATGCAACTTTTTTTTGTTCGTTTTTTCCTAATAATTCTTGACTTGTGGCAAACTTTATTGTCATGTACCACTCAGTATTAATGGTTCTTTAAACTTCTGTTCTAAAGCAATGGCCGCAACATTTCAAGTGTAACCAAAGAAACAAGCGATCATTATGTCGGAGAAGTTTGTGAACGAAATAGTTCTCTCGGTTTTGGTTTCTATGGGAGCAACCAAACAGTTCTTTGTTGTTTTTTTAATTTATTTGTAGCCTTCGATATCTGATACGCTACAAATTAATTGACATATACTACCACCTGCGCACACCAGTGACTCGCAAGGAATATTTACATCGCGTATAACATAGCAATTATGTCATGATATGTTCATCCACTGAAAACTTATTTATATACTTCTCGTAATGAAAAATGCTCCTGTCGTAGTACAAAAAAGGTCGAAAATGTCCTGGACAGAATTAGGGAACCAACTTTTAGCCTTATACAGCAGCTTCAAAGACATTTAAATCAAAGCATCTTGACATATTAGCTTTCGTTTATTTATTGATATTAGTAGCCATGTCAAGTCATGTAATTCATCGTGTCAAGCAAAGTAACATGATACATAATGTCATGTATAACGTGACACATGTCATCGTATCATCCAGCATGGCATCTGTCATGTCGTGCAATATGACACAACGTGTCTTTTAAGTTTAAATGCATGCATCTCCACTCTGCGGTACTTTCTATTATAAATGCACCCGCATTCTCGGATACCTCCTGTGGTAGAAGAAGCATCCCACTGCTTAGAAGCACATAAAAAAATGAAATAATTGTATGGCAGTGTTGGCCGGGAGGTCCCATTCGGCATCGACCGCCAAGTGCAAGTCTTAATTTCAGTGGGCGCCACATTTTTTTCTTTTCTTGTTCGCTTTCGTTGAACAGATCGCCTCCAGAGTTGGCATTTCTGTGGGTTCTGTGCACACAATCCTGCATGACGACCTGAAAATGCGAAAAGTGTCACCCATGTGGGTGCCACGAATGCTGACGGACGACCACACGGCTGCCCGTGTGGCATGTTGCCAAGCAATGTTGACGCGCAACGACAGCATGAATGGGACTTTCTTTTCGTCGGTTGTGACAATGGATGAGACGTGGATGCCATTTTTCAATTCAGAAACAAAGCGTCAGTCAGCTTAATGGAAGCACACAGATTCACCGCCACCAAAAAAATTTCGGATAACCGTCAGTGCTGAAAAAATGATGGTGTCCATGTTCTGGGACAGCGAGGGCGTAATCCTTACCCATTGCGTTCCAAAGGGCACTACGGTAACAAGTGCATCCTACGAAAATGTTTTGAAGAACAAATTCCTTCCTGCACTGCAACAAAAACGTCCGGGAAGGACTGCGCGTGTGCTGTTTCACCAAGACAACGCACCTGCACATCGAGCTAACGTTACGCAACAGTTTCTTCGTGATAACAACTTTGGAGTGATTCCTCATGCTCCCTACTCACCTGACCTGGCTCCTAGTGACTTTTGGCTTTTTCCAACAATGAAAGACACTCTCCGTGGCCGCACATTAACCAGCCGTGCTGCAATTGCCTCAGCGATTTTCCAGTAGTCAAAACACTCCTAAAGAAGCCTTCGCAGCTGCCATGGAATCATGGCGTCAGCGTTGTGAAAAATGTGTACGTCTGCAGGGCGATTAGTCCGAGAAGTAACGCCAGTTTCATCGATTTCGGGTGAGTAGTTAATTAGAAAAAAATCGGAGGCCTTAGAACTTGAATGCACCTCGTACACAGAGATAGAAACAGTGACGGACACCTTTAGAAAGAGAAAGATGTAATTTTGTGGACATATTAGCAGGATGAATGAGAACAGGCTCACAACGCAAATCTTTGACCTAGTGAACAGTAAAACGAACTAGATAAAGTGGGTCAGTGAAACAGAAGATATTAAGAAACTGAAAATTACAGAAGACAGTAAACAATCGAGAACAGTTCAGGAACATCATAAAGAAAGATACATTAAAAAAAAAATACACCGAGAAAAAAACAGGAAATAAATGGTAGGAAGAATGCAATAGAGAGCACAGCGAGAGTGTGAAAAGAATTTGGGAAGAAGAAGAAATCATGAATACTCAAGTTCAATCACTCTCTTAAAGGGGACTAATCGAAAAAATCAGGTCAGCTTCTGAAGTTTTAATGTGTGCACAAAAAATGCAGTAAGATACGTTTTTCTATTTTAGCGGTCGCTGTCAACGATAAAATGTTTCGGAATACTAGATCAATATAGTCTGGGTAATTTGCGACCCTTGAGTTACACTGTCTCAAGATACAAATACTGTTTATGTTTGACTTAATTGTGTTAAACCTTAATGTAAGAATATACCGCTTAGTGAGTGGGTGATGGCAGCATTTTAAAGTTATCAGTAATTACACGAAATATTGAAAATTAAATTTTTGTTGCCTCTGGGAGTCGTTAGATAGATAACCTGGACTTGGAGTGCGCACCGTGCATCCCTTTAGCCATTTCGTGACATAGAATAGATGTTAACAGTACGAGGGAGAAGGCTTAACATTTAGGGCGTAATGTCTGAATAGTCTATGAATGGCGTCCGTTATTAGGCAGGATATCAGTTACGAATATAACAACACTCGTCGGTAAAATGTAAATGTCGTGTGACTAGGGCCTCCCGTCGGATAGACCCTTCGCCGGTTGCAAGTCTTTCGATTTGACGCCACTTCGGTGACTTGCTCGTCGATGGGGATGAAATGATGGTGATTAAGACAACACAACACCCAGTGCGTGAGCGGAGAAAATCTCCGACCCAGCCGGGCATCGAACCCGGACACTTAATATTGACATTCTGTCGCGCTGACCACTCAGCTACCGGAGGCGGACGTCGGTAAATAGTAGCTTCAGTTCTAAAATCACAGGGTGTTTGCAAAGTGTCACGTTCCGCGAACAACATTTCGCTCTGCGCTAATACAGGCGAATCGGTGGGATCCATAATCATGGATTCCTGAAAGGCGATCGAAACCGTAAAAGACAGACGGCTGATCACAGAGATATGTGAATATCTTGCCAGATATGTTACTAACGTACAAACTTGTTGAGTCATGATGCCAGACTTTTTCTTTTTTACTTTTAGTCGTCGTTCTTCTGACTGGTTCCTTTCTTGTGCCAACCTTATCACCTCAGAGAAGTGCTTGCATTCTACTCCTCAGTTACTTTCCTGATATATTCCAGTCTCTGTCTTGCCTTCCATTTTTTCCCTCTATATCTCCCTCTAGTTCAAATGGTTCAAATGGCTCTAAGCACTATGGGACTTAACTTCTGAGGTCATCAGTCCCCTAGACTTAGAACTACTTAAACCTAACTAACCTAAGGACATCAGACACATCCATGCCCGAGGCAGGATTCGAACCTGCGACCGTAGCGGTCGCGCGGTTGCGGACTGAAGCGTCTACAACCGCTAAGCCACAGTGGCCGGCTCTCCCTCTAGTATCATGGAAGTTAATCCTTGATATCTTAATACATGTCCTACCATTCTCTCCCTTCTTCTTGTTACTGTTTTCCACACCTTCCTTTCTTCGCAAATCCTGCGGAGAATCTCATCTTTCCTTAACTCCTCAGTCCAAATTCTTTCGAACATCGTTTTGTAGCGCCACAACGTAAGTTAAAAAATGGTTCAAATGCCTCTGAGCACTATGGGACTTAATATCTGACGTTGTCAGTCCCCTAGAACTTAGAACTACTTAAACCTAACTAACCTAAGGACATCACACACATCCATGCCCGAGGCAGGATTCGAACCTGCGACCGTAGCGGTCGCGCGGTTCCAGACTGTAGCGCCTAGAACCGCTCGGTCATACCGGCCGGCCACACACAGCTCAAGTGCTTCGATTCTCTTCTGTTCCAGTTTTCCCATAGTCCATAATCACTACCATACATTGCTGTGCTCCAATTGTACATTCTCAGGAATTTCTTCCTCAGATTTAGTCCTATATTTTATACCGCTAAACTTCTCTTGACCAGGAATGCCCACTTTGCCTGTGCTAATCTGTTTTTATTTCCTCCTCGCTTCGTATGTAAGTCCTTATTATGCTTCCAAAATTGAATTAGTTCACCCCGTGTACTTCGTGGCACCAAATGTTTGTGTTAAATTTATCGCTAAACTCATTTGTTTCGCTCCTTATTACTTTTTTGTTGTCTAGTTGTAATCTCAAGAATGTCCGTCCCTGGTAACTGAGTGGTAAGCGCGACGGAATGTCATACCTAACGGCCCTGGTTCGATTCCCGGCTGGGTCGAAGATTTTCTCCGCTCACGGACTGGGTGTTGTGTTGTCCTTATCATCATCATCATTTCATCCCCATCGACACGCAAGTCGCCGAAGTGGCGTCAACTCGAAAGACTTGCACCAGGCGAACGGTCAACCCGACGGGAGGCCCTAGAGAGGATGATGTTTGGTTTTGTGGGCGCTCAACTGCGTGGTTATCAGCGCCCGTTCAATTATCCAATCTTTGCTCAGTCCAATTTCCCCACTTTCCTGGATGATGATGAAATGATGAGGACAACACAAACACCCAGTCATCTCGAGGCAGGTGAAAATCCCTGACCCAGCCGGGAATCGAACCCGGGACCCCGTGCTCGGGAAGCGAGAACGCTACCGCGAGACCACGAGCGGCGGACACGGGAGGCCCTAGTCCAGGGCATTTCCATTTCCATCTCAAGAATTAGGCACCGTCAACCTCTCCTGTCTGCTTTCTATTACGTTTTCGACGTAACTGGGAGGAAACCTCTTACAAGCTCTGAACAGCCTAGTGTATTTCCAAAGTTTAGTGATAAAGAATTGGGTGGGAAACAATTTTAGCCCATTGAAATTGCATTAACCACTGTGTGTAAGACCATACCTAATTTGTCATTTACGCGTATTGTAATATTTTATCATCTGCAAAGGAAACAAATTTGGCATCTATTAATGTTACTGAAAAAAGATGATTAATATACGCAAGAAAAAATAAGAGCCCTAAGGTAGCACCTTGTAGGACCAACACATAATACACTCATGCTCATAAATTAAGGATAATTGGAGAATGTTGTGCCACACAACGTGACACTACATAAAACTGGCGCTAATAGCTTAGGCACATAAGGAACACACATGACACAGATCTGTAAGTCCACGGTATTGGTGATAAGTTGAGAAGACCGTCCCGAAACACATGTGCTACAAAACGCCACTGTTTCCTGCGCATGTACCGCGACATCAGCTTGGGATATGATCACCATGCACACGTACACAGGCCGCACAACGGGTTGGCATGCTCTGGATCAGGTGGTCGAGCAGCTGCTGGGGTATAGCTTCCCATTCTCGTACCAGTGCCTGTCGGAGCTCCTGAAGTGTCCTAAGGGTTTCAAAATGGCTCTGAGCACTATGGGACTTAACATATGAGGTCATCAGTCCCATAGAACTTAGAACTACTTAAACCTAACTAACCTAAGGACATCACACACATCCATGCCCGAGCCAGGATTCGAACCTGCGACCGTAGCGGTCGCCCTAGGGGGTTGAAGACGTGCAGCAATACGTCGACCGAGAGCAGCCCAGACGTATTCGACGATGGGGTTTAGGTCTGGAGAACAGGCAGGCCACTCCATTCGCCTGATATTTTCTGTTTCAAGGTACTCCTCCACGATGGCAGCTCGGTGGGGCCGTGCATTGTCATCCATCAGGAGGAAGGTGGGACCCACTGTACCCCTCAAAAGGCGGACATACTGGTGCAAAATGACGTCCCGATACACCTGACCTGTTACAGTTCCTCTGTCAAAGACATGCAGGGGTGTACGTCCACCAACCATAAACCCACCCCACACCATCAAACCACGACCTCCATATAAGTCTCTTTCAAGGACATTAAGAGGTTTGTATCTGGTTCCTGGTTCACGCCAGATGAAAACCGGGCGAGATTCACTGTTCAGACTATACCTGGACTCGTCCGTGAACATAACCTGGGACCACTCTTCCAATGACCATGTAGTGTGTTCTTGACACCAGGCTTTACGGGCTCTCCTGTGATCAGGGGTCAGTGGAATGCACTTTGCAGGTCTCCAGGCGAATAAACCGTGTCTGTTCAGTCGTCTGTAGACTGTGTGTCTGGAGACAACTATTCCAGTGGCTCCAGTAAGGTCCCGAGCGAGGCTATCTGCAGTGCTCCGTGGCCGTCTGCGGGCGCTGATGGTGAGATATCGGTCTTGTTGTGGTGTTGTACACTGTGGACGTCCAGTACTGTAGCGCCTGGGAACGTTTCCTGTCTGCTTTAATCGTTTCCATAATGTTAAGATCACACCTTGTGGTACACAGAGGGCCCGTGCTACGACCTGCTGTGTTTGACCAGCCTCCAGTCGCCCTAGTATTCTACCCCTCATAACGTCATCAATATGTGTTCTTTGAGCCATTTTCAACACACAGTCACCATTAGCACGTCTGAAAACGTCTGCACACTTACTCGCTGCACGGTACCTTGACATGCACCACTCTGCGTAGTCCGCGGCTCGTGGTCTTGCGGAAGCGTTCTCGCTTGTCACGCACAGGGTCCCGGGTTCAATTACCGGCGGTGTCAGGGATTTTTATCTGCTTCGAGATGACTGGGTGTTGTGTGTCTTTCATCACCATTTCATCCTCATTCACTCGCTAGTCGCCGTAGTGGCGTTAAAGAACTTGTGGAGCGGCAGCCGAACAGCCCCGCGAGGGGTCTGCCGGCCACCAATGACATACGCTCATGTATACCTCTGCGTATGTGGCATGGAGGTGAGAATAGAGGGAGACGCCGTGACGTCACAGCTGTGAAGCTATGTGAAGCCGAGGGTAGCCATCTCAATCCGACCAAAGCATTGCTGCTGTAAGCTTGTGTGCATAGGCTTGTCGCTCGCTTTTGGAAGGATTTTGCGCTATTATGGTGACTTGTGTGGTGTTCGGATGTACGAATCGTTCTGATTGTGATGCGAAATGAAAGGGAATAACATTTCATGTGTAAGTTGTCTCGTTAAGTGTGATTTTACAACTTCATTGTGAATGAAGGTGTGCTACATCGGTACTTGTACTATAGCGTGTTTTTCTCCTGTATGGTTTTTAATTTCCTAAAAATAAAAGTCGGAAAGCTCTGTGGGAGAATGCCGTGAGGAGGAAGAATTGGCGTGCGTCTAAATGCAGCACTATATGTTCTCAGCATTTCCGAGAAGAGGACACAGACCGAACTTCCCTTTCAACAGTAAGGATCCGAGAAAATGCTGTACCATCAGTTTTCCCTACACACCCAAAACATTTGCAAAAGGTATGTTAATTCAAAGAATTAAATTCTTAGTTTTCAAGTTCACGTTTCAGTATAATACGTACGTATCGTCGATAATCGAGTGTTGAGTAACTCACTTTGTCTTCATCATGTACCAAATTAAAAGCTAACACTACATTAACTGGCGTAAAGCATAGGCCTAAACAGGACACTGTGTAGATTTGCCATTCTATGTAACGTATTTCAGTAAATATTGGTGGTAATGAACAGTGTTTCCCAGTAGTGTAACGAAACTGAAATGTCCCAGTACGTATTACAAACAAGATGTATTTATGGGGCTTTGGAGGGAGGGTATAGCTAATTTAGTTTTCAGTTTCTATTGTTTGGTTTGTGATACACGTTTATTACTGAATTAACAAAATTGTATCGTTTACATTGAAGGCTAGCTATTCGTAATATTACATTAAATACTACACTCCTGGAAATGGAAAAAAGAACACATTGACACCGGTGTGTCAGACCCACCATACTTGCTCCGGACACTGCGAGAGGGCTGTACAAGCAATGATCACACGCACGGCACAGCGGACACACCAGGAACCGCGGTGTTGGCCGTCGAATGGCGCTAGCTGCGCAGCATTTGTGCACCGCCGCCGTCAGTGTCAGCCAGTTTGCCGTGGCATACGGAGCTCCATCGCAGTCTTTAACACTGGTAGCATGCCGCGACAGCGTGGACGTGAACCGTGTATGCAGTTGACGGACTTTGAGCGAGGGCGTATAGTGGGCATGCGGGAGGCCGGGTGGACGTACCGCCGAATTGCTCAACACGTGGGGCGTGAGGTCTCCACAGTACATCGATGTTGTCGCCAGTGGTCGGCGGAAGGTGCACGTGCCCGTCGACCTGGGACCGGACCGCAGCGACGCACGGATGCACGCCAAGACCGTAGGATCCTACGCAGTGCCGTAGGGGACAGCACCGCCACTTCCCAGCAAATTAGGGACACTGTTGCTCCTGGGGTATCGGCGAGGACCATTCGCAACCGTCTCCATGAAGCTGGGCTACGGTCCCGCACACCGTTAGGCCGTCTTCCGCTCACGCCCCAACATCGTGCAGACCGCCTCCAGTGGTGTCGCGACAGGCGTGAATGGAGGGACGAATGGAGACGTGTCGTCTTCAGCGATGAGAGTCGCTTCTGCCTTGGTGCCAATGATGGTCGTATGCGTGTTTGGCGCCGTGCACGTGAACGCCACAATCAGGACTGCATACGACCGAGGCACACAGGGCCAACACCCGGCATCATGGTGTGGGGAGCGATCTCCTACACTGGCCGTACACCACTGGTGATCGTCGAGGGGACACTGAATAGTGCACGGTACATCCAAACCGTCATCGAACCCATCGTTCTACCATTCCTAGACCGGCAAGGGAACTTGCTGTTCCAACAGGACAATGCACGTCCGCATGTATCCCGTGCCACCCAACGTGCTCTAGAAGGTGTAAGTCAACTACCCTGGCCAGCAAGATCTCCGGATCTGTCCCCCATTGAGCATGTTTGGGACTGGATGAAGCGTCGTCTCACGCGGTTTGCACGTCCAGCACGAACGCTGGTCCAACTGAGGCGCCAGGTGGAAATGGCATGGCAAGCCGTTCCACAGGACTACATCCAGCATCTCTACGATCGTCTCCATGGGAGAATAGCAGCATGCACTGCTGCGAAAGGTGGATATACACTGTACTAGTGCCGACATTGTGCATGCTCTGTTGCCTGTGTCTATGTGCATGTGGTTCTGTCAGTGTGATCATGTGATGTATCTGACCCCAGGAATGTGTCAATAAAGTTTCCCCTTCCTGGGACAATGAATTCACGGTGTTCTTATTTCAATTTCCAGGAGTGTATTTTTAATCAGAAGAAACGCGGAATTTCGCCTTTACGAGATTTTATTTTAAACAAAAACTTTGAAACAACGAATCCGATGACGTTACATGCATATATGGTGCAATTAGCGACTGTAATACACGCAGCGCTATAGCACACTGGCAATGTTTTGGTCAGTGTGTCATGGCAGCGAGCCACGCCCCCATGGCTTCAAAACGTAGTACGGCTGGGATACGTAGCGCCATCTCCCCTTATTCTTACCTCCATGGTATGTGGACAGCTGCCAGCGCCACCGTGCGACGACTGCAGGTCAAATGCTCCGCATGGTGATACCCCGAGGTTATTTAAACCCGCAAACTGCCCACCAGAGCGTTGTTTCACAATGTATCACCATTATCCTTAATTTATGAGCATGAGTGTATTTAAAAAAATTGTTGTGTATCGAATAAAGAACAAACTCGCTGTATGTGTAAATAGCGTTATCAGTGTCGGAACGCTTTAGAAACCCAAACAGTGACTCTGACAATACGTTTCGGTAGTTACGTGGATAAATTCGACACCCCGGCGACATCGCGAAACTTTCACGGTCTCGTGTGCTAAGGGGCTACTAGTTGGAGACAAAAGGCTATGGCCCGCTATCTGTTCGCCTTGGGGAGACGGCCTCGCTGATAACGCGGTATTACCACCAGATGAAACGCAACCGCACAGAGACACTTGGAGCCGCGCCGGTTGCCATGTCCGCGTGTGTCTGGCGCTTATACGTCTCCACCGTCGCGAAGTGCACTGGAGAAACATTACAACTGGTACTACCTATGGCGCTCAAACGTCACCGCCCGCCTTTGACTTGGATGGGTACCGTTTCAGACTAACAGGTGAGTTCATTTTTCCGTTTCTTGTCAAATATTTGAGCGGAGCGCAAACAAAAATTTTGGATTTCTAAATACTGAAAGTAAAACAGTCGTGGTTGAAAGTAATTCTTTCTTTAAAAATAACACGTTTCGCCATGATTAAGCATCATCGGATAGTTGTTGTTGTGGTCTTCAGTCCTGAGACTGGTTTGATGCAGCTCTCCATGCTACTCTATCCTGTGCAAGCTTCTTCATCTCCCAGTACCTACTGCAACGTACATCCTTCTGTATCTGATTAGTGTATTCTCTTGGTCTCGCTCTACTATTTTTACCCTCAACGCTGCCCTCCAATGCTAAATTGGTGATCCCTTGATGCCTCAGAATATGCCCTACCAACCGATCCCTTCTTCTAGTCAACTTGTGCCACAAATTTCTCTTCTCCCCAGTTCTGTTCAATACCTCCTCATTAGTTATGTGATCTACCCATCTAATCTTCAGCATTCATCTGTAGCACCACATTTCGAAAGCTTCTATTCTCTTCTTGTCCAAACTACTTACTGTCTATGTTTCACTTCCATACATGGCTACACTCCATACAGATACTTTCAGAAACGACTTCCTGACACTTAAATCTATACTCGATGTTAACAAATTTCTCTTCTTCAGAAACGCTTTCCTTGCCATTGCTAGTCTACATTTTATATCCTCTCTACTTCGGCCATCATCAGTTATTTTGCTCCCCATCTTCTACTTTAAGTGTCTCATTTCCTAATCTAATTCCCACAGCATCACCCGATTTAATTCGACTACATTCCATTATTCTCGTTTTTCTTTTGTTGATGTTCATCTTATATCCTCCTTTCAAGACACTGTCCATTCTCTTCAGCTGTTCTTCCAAGTCCTTTGCTGTCTGACAATTACAATGTCATCTGCGAATCTCAAAGTTGGCATTTCTTCTCCATGGATTTTAATATCTACTCCGAATTTTTCTTTTGTTTCCTTTACTGCTTGCTCATTATACAGACTGAATAAAATCGGGGATAGAGCTGCATGCCCTGGGGAAAAATTACGGCCAGTTTCCCCTTGCTTTCAGTCGGTCGCAGTCGCATCGGCTTATCTAAACTCAGAAAGTAGACTAATTAAACAAGTACGACATTGCTGTGCCTATGTTATTACGAAAAAGTATTCGCAGTTGCGAATAAGGACAACCATCAGCTGTATAACGGAATGACAATGAAAATTTATGCCGAACCGGGAATCGAACCCCAATCTCCCGCTTGTCGCGAGCGTTCGACTAACCATTTCTTTTTTTTTTCATTTAGTTCTAAATTGTTCGTTGTCTTTGTTCGTGGCGGACGTCCGATGACACTTGTTCAGGTTGTTAGTTGATCCGTTCACTCAGTCTTTTATTACAGAGGTTAACTAAACCCTCTGACCGAACACGCTGAGCTTCCATGCCGGGGAACCACTTGGGTCTCCGAACGCAACTCAGAGCCAGAGCCAAACTTTAATATGTCGTCAATGAACTGTGTACAAACTGTACTCGTACATCCATTGTGTATATTCCCGCGCGGGGAAGATGTTTTACTTGAAAGTCGCTTGCCTGGTATCGGCGGATTATTACAATATTGCAGTGCCTGTGTTATTACGAATTACGATGCTCAAATTTTCACTGTCGTCATTCAATTATACAGATGAAGCTTGTCCATATTCGCAACTGCGAATACATTTCTTGTATTTCATAACGGCTGTAGTCGTACCAATTACTGCATGCATGCATGCATGCATGTCCGAAGGAACTGTGCACCGTAATTGGTAATAACACAGCCACTGCAATGTCGTACTTATCCACCAACACCAGCAAGCGACTTTCACGTAAATCGTCGCCCCTATACGGGAATATACGAGGAGGCGTCCGTGCAAAGTCCGAGAGATGGCACCACCGGCGAGTTTCGACGTCATGTTTAGCTAGTAGCATCTTTGGAAAGAAAGCACACCAAGTTTCAGCATATTGGTCTATTTCTTTGTGTTTGGCATTCATGTGCATCAAGGAAGTCGAGTTATTGTCAAAATATGGACGAAAAAGAATTTCGTGTGGTCATTAAACATTACTTTATGAAGGGCAACACGCCTCAGGAGGCTAAAGAGAAGCTTGATAAACATTACGGTGACTCTGCACCTTCGATTAGAACAGTTTATAAGTGGTTTCAAAATTTTCGGCGTGGCCATATGGGCACAAGTGATGCTGAACGTTCTGGACGCCCTGTGGAGGTTACGACTCCAGAAATCATTGAAAAAATCCATGATATGGATGACAGAAGAGTTAAAGTGCGTGAGATTGATAGTGCTGTGTACATCTCGAATGAACGAGTACATAATATTTTGCATAAACATTTGCAAATGAGAAAGCTATCCGCAAAATGGGCTCAGCGATTGCTCACCCTTGACCCAAAACAGAATCGTTTGAAGTGCTGCAAGGATGGTTTGCAGCTGTTCAGGAAGAATCTGCAGGACTTTAAGCGTCGTTTCGTCACTGTGGATGAAACATGGACACATTACTATACTCCCGAGACCAAACAACAATCTAAACAATGGGTTACCAAGGGATAATCTGCACCAAAAAAGGCGACTGTCTTTTGGGATTCGCAAGGGCTAATCCTCATCGACTGTCTGGAAAAGGGTGAAAATATTACAGGTAATATTATTCATCGTTATTGGACTGTTTGAAAACCGAGCTGCAAGAGAAACGCCGGCGATTGGACCGCAACGACGTCCTTTTCCATCACGACAATGCACCAGCACACACCTCAGCAGTTGTGGACGCAAAATTAATGGAAATAGGATTCCAACTCGTTTCACATCCCTCCTATTCTCCAGACTTGGCTCCCTCAGACTACTATTTGTTCTCCAATTTGAAGAAATGGCTGGTGGGACAAAGATTTTATTCAAACGAGGAGGTGATTGCAGCAACTAATAGCTATTTTGCAGACTTGGACAATTCCTATTATTCGAAAGGGATCAACAAATTAGAATAGCGCTGGACGAAGTGTATAAGTCTCAAAGGAGACTATATCGAAAAATAAAAAAGGTTTATCCCAAAGAAGTAGGTAGTTCTTATTTTTGCACAGACTTTTCAAACGCCCCTCGTACATAGTGGGTGTGCGGGTGCAGGCTGTGTAAGTTTGGGTGTGGCCGGGAGTCGCCCACGGAGAGCCCAATGGTATAGTGACCGCTCGCAACAAGCAGGAAATCCGGTTTCGAGTCCCCGTCCGACACAAATATTCATTGTCATTCCATTATACAGCTGAAGGTTGTCCACATTCGTAAAATTGTGTACCTTTCGCCTGGTCATTGACATGGCTGTTCTCCTTCTGTAGTCTTGGCAGTTATCATACTAGACGCTGCTTATAGAGCATGAGTCATTCGGTGAGAATATACACTACTGGCCATTAAAATTGCTACACCAAGAAGAAATGCAGATGATAAACGGGTATTCATTGTACAAATATATTATAACAGAACTGACATGTGATTACATTTTTACGCAATTTGGGTGCATGGATCCTGAGAAACCAGTACCCAGAACAACCAACTCTGGCCGTAATAACGAGCTTGATACGCCTGGGCATTGAGTCAAACAGAGCTTGGATGGCGTGTCAGGTACAGCTGCCCATGCAGCTTCAACACGATACCACAGTTCATCAAGAGTAGTGACTGGCGTGTTGTGACGTGCCAGTTGCTCGGCCACCATTGACCAGACGTTTTCAGTTGGTGAGAGATCTGGAGAATGTGCTGGGCAGGGCAGCAGTCGAACATTTTCTGTCTCCAGAAAGGACCGTACAGGACCTGCAACATGCGGTCGTGCATTATCCTGCTGAAATGTAGGGTTTCGCAGGGATCCAATGAAGGGTAAAGCCACGGGTCGTAACACATCTGAAATGTAACATCCACTGTTCAAAGTGCCGTCATTGCGAACAAGAGGTGACCGAGACGTGTAACCAATGGCACCCCATACCATCACGCTGGGTAATACGCCAGTAAGGCGTTAACGAATACACGCTTCCAGTGTGCGTACACCGCGATGTCGCCAAACACGGATGCGACCATCATGATGCTGTAAACAGAACCTGCATTCATCCGAAAAAATGACGTTTTGCCATTCGTGCACCCAGGTTCGCCGCTGAGTACACCATCGCAGGCGCTCCTGTCTGTGATGCAGCGTCAAGGGTAACCGCAGCCATGGTCTCCGAGCTGATAGTCCATGCTGCTACAAACGTCGTCGAACTGTTTGTGCAATTGGTTGTTGTCTTGCAAACGTCCCCATCTGTTGACTCAGGGATCAAGACGTGACTGCACGATCCGTTACAACCATGCGGATAAGATGCCTGTCATCTCGACTGCTAGTGATACTAGGCCGTTGGTATCCAGCATGGCGTTCCGTATTACCCTCCTGACCCCACCGATTCCATATTCTGCTAACAGTCATTGGATCTCGACCAACGCCAGCAGCAATGTCGCGATACGATAAACCGCAATCGCGATAGGCTACAATCCAACCTTTATCAAAGTCGGAAACGCGATGGTACGCATTTCTCCTCCTTACAAGAGGCATTACAACAACGTTTCACCAGGCAACGACGGTCAACTGCTGTATGTGTATGTGAAATGGGTTGGAAACTTTCCTCATGCCAGCACGTTGTAGGTGTCACCACCGGCGCCTACCTTGTGTGAATGCTCTGAACAGGTAATCATTTGTATCTCACAGCATCTTCTTCCTATCGGTTAAATTTAGCGTCTGTAGCACGTCATCTGCGTGGTGTAGCAGTTTTAATGGCCAGTAGAATATTACCGTCGCAAGTAAATGTGATGAATAGAGAGAGCAGGCGAGATGCCGCATAGACCTCTGACAGAAATGAAAACGACAAATAGACTGATGTGAACTGAGTTACAACAAAGGAAATCTAGAATCAAAACTTCCAAAACGGAACGCAAGACTGCTAACATCTGTACTTGTGTAGAATAAACAGGAGGCACGTTCGTCTGAAGGTCCCTTCCTTACACCTCAGTGTTGCAAAAGGACGTTACGCCACAACACGGACACAGATCTAAATACAGTGAACAGATTCGTCAATGGCCGGTCGGGGTGGCCAAGCGGTTAAAGGCGCTACAGTCTGGAACCGCGCGACCGCTACGGTCGCAGGTTCGAATCCTGCCTCGGGTATGGATGTGTGTGATGTCCTTAGGTTAGTTAGGTGTAAGTAGTTTTAAGTTCTAGGGGACTGATGACCTTACAAGTTAAGTCCCATGTGCTCAGAGCCATTTTTGATTCGTCAATGACGGCACGGCCAATTCATCATTTTGTGGAAAAAAAGAGTGGGGCGCGAGGGTAATCCACAGTCCAACACAGTGACCACAGAACCACTGCGCCGTATCTATTCAGATTAGCCTGATGTTTCACATCTTCAGCGTGGACCGTTCGCTCTTTCTATTTTGCTTCTATTTTCACAGTTTGGTTTTCATGCTTGATCTGTGTTCAGTTTTTGACAGGAATCCACTGGGTCATCTTATAACTAATTCTGAGGGAGGAGGGTGTGTGCGATAGGAAGTTACCTTGGAAGCTGCGCCAAGTATTTAATGAAATCCGTAGACAACGCTCACGTGAAACTGTGAAATGAATATCAATGCGCGCCGGCCGCTGTGGCCGAGCGGTTCTAGGATCTTCAGTCCGGAACCGCGCCCGCATCTCGTGGTCGTGCGGGGTCAGGGATTTTCTCTGCCTCGTGATGGCTGGGTGTTGTGTGCTGTCCTTAGGTTAGTTAGGTTTAAGTAGTTCTAAGTTCTAGGGGACTTATGACCACAGCAGTTGAGTCCCATAGTGCTCAGAGCCATTTGAACCATTTTTGAACCGGAACCGCGCTGCTGCTACAGTTGCAGGTTCGAATCCTGCCTCGTGCATGGACGTGTGTGATGTCCTTAGGCTAGTTAAGTTTAAGTAGTTGTAAGTCTAGGGGACTGATGACCTCAGATGTTGTCCCATAGTGCTTACAGCCATTTTTGAGTTCACTGCGCCTGCTAACAAAACTCTACACCAGCCACATACACATAAAATCGTCTAGACGAAAATCCGTTCGTCAGAATAACTAAAAGAAACTTTGGGAACCTAGGCAGAATGTTTCGGAAACCAGCCCACGGCCACAATGAAAAAGAGATCTGACCATCTAACAAAGAAAACCACCGAAGAATTACATATACGATTAAACTGTTACAACATCAGGGAGAGCACAGCGTAGAACCATGCATACGTGTTGGCCTGGTTGCCAAACAATTGAGCGATCTAACCGGCAGCGTCAATAGAATTACTAAACGGCAGATGGCCGCATACAGCCGCGCTAATACAGCGAAAGAACTATCGATGGCGCTAGTAACTTAAGGGGAGGCTGCGGGAAAAAAAAGAAAAAAAATTAAAATTGACAGAGGAGTAGCATTTTTTTCGTTCGCGGGAGAGCTTCTGTAAAGTTTGGAAGGTAGGAGGCGAGGTACTGACAGAAGTGAAGCAGTGAGAACGGCCCGTGAGTCGTGCGTGGGTAGCTCAGTTGGTAGAGCACTTGCCCGCGAAAGGCAAAGGTCCCGAGTTCGAGTCTCGGTCCGGCACACAGTTTTAATCTGCCAGGAAGTTTCATATCAGCGCACACTCCGCTGCACAGTGAAAATCTCATTCTACATGAACCATGTTCCAACACTGATCACCTGCACGGCCTGTGAACCCCACACCACACCGCCACCCATTCTGTATTAGAAATCTTTATATACATTTACTTTACAGTTCAGAACTGAGTCCACCCCGAACGTAAAGTCGCATGTCTGGAAATTAAAAAAAAAGTAAATAATAGTTGTAATTATTTATTTACTTTGATTTCGGATGTATATATAGATTAGGCACACTTATATACAGGATTACGGATATACGTACAATTTAGGCACATATACAGACATACTCATAGAAAATTAATGTTTCAATTAAATTTATCATTTCCGCCCATTTCATTGCTCATGAAAACCACCCATTTCATGTTGTACCACCATTCAGCGAGAGCTTCAGAGGTGGTGGTCCAGATTTCTGTACACACCAATACCTCTAATACCCAGTAGCACGTCCCCTTGCATTGAAGCTTACCTGTATTCATCGTGGCATACTATCCACAAGTTCATCACGGCACTGTTGGTCCAGATTGTCCTACTCCTCAACGGCGATTCGGCGTAGATCCCTCAAAGTGTATGTTGGGTCATGTTGTCCATCAACAGCCCTTCTCAATACATCCCAGGCATGTTCGATAGCGTTCATGTCTGGAGAACATGCTGGCCACTCTAGTCGTACGGTGTCGTTATCCTGAAGGAAGTCATTCACAAGATGTGCACGATGGGGACGCGAATTGTCGTCCATGAAGACGAATGCCTCACCAATATGCTTGCACTATTGGTCGGAGGATGGCATTCACGTATCGTACAGCCGTTACGGCGCCTTGCATGACCACCAGCGGCGTACGTCGGCCCCACATAATGCTACCCCAAAACAGCAATGAACCTCGACCTTGCTGCAGTCGCTGGACAGTGTGTCTAAGGCGTTCAGTCTGACCGAGTTGCCTCCAAATACATCTCCGACGATTGTCTGGTTGAAAGTATATGCGACACTCATCACTGAAGAGAACGTGATGCCAGTTCTGAGCGGTCCATTCGGCATGTTATTGAGCCCATCTGTACCGCGCTGCATGGTGCCTTGTTTGCAAAGATGGACATCGCCATGGACGTTGGGAGTGAAGTCGCGCATTATGCAGTCTATTGCGCACAGTTGGAGTCGTAACACGACGTCCTGTGGCTGCACGAAAAGCATTATTCAACATGGTGGCGTTGCTGTCAGGGTTCCTCCGAGCCATAATCCGTAGGTAGCTGTCTTCCATCCACTGCAGTAGTAATCCTTGGGCGGCCTGAGCGAGGCATGTCATCGACAGTTCCTCTCTCTCTGTATCTCCTTCATGTCCGAACAACATCGCTTTGTTTCACTCCGAGACGCCTGGACGCTTCCCTTGTTGAGAGCCCTTCCCGGCACAAAGTAACAATGCAGACGTGATAGAGCCGCGATATTGACCGTCTAGGCATGGTTTAACTACAGACAAGACGAGTCGTGTACCTCCCTCCTGGTGGATTGACTGTAACTGATCGGCTGTGGGACCCCCTCCGTCTAATAGGCGCTGCTCATGCATGGTTCTTTACATCTTTGGGCGGGTTTAGTGACATCTCTGAACAGTCAAAGGGACTGTGTCTGTGATGCGATATCCACAGTCAACGTCTATCCTCAGAAGTTCTGGGAACTGGGATGATGCAAAACAGTTTTTGATGTGTGTATATCTAAAGAGAGAAAACTATCCATACTTCGACTTTTTTGAAAAAATCACAATGACCACAATAAAAAATGCTCCTCGTCCGCCAATTTTAAACATTTTTGCCTTACACTTTTTTTGTGAACACATTCTGTGATAACCAAACAACTATATGTATGGGTTTGAACAAAAATAATGATTTTTTTCGAAACTAAAGAATTCGAAATGATCGGAAAAATATTGTTTGCAAATTGTGTTTACTCATTCAATTCAGGATGCCAAAGTATGTTATGAATTAAATTGTCAGCTCCCTCAGATTTTTTTATGGTGGGATTGTAATTTGACCGATGCCTCTCCTTAAGTTACAAAAAGGCTAATATGGGACTGGTAGACCTATGCTTTAAGAAAAAGGAATAAATAAGATTAAAATTAAAATGTAATAAAAATTAAAATTATTTAAGACGTAGTATGCGCCATCCAAGTCACGTGCAATACAGTGACGCTACTGCACATACTAGGAAAACATTAGTGTGTAAACGACAATAATATTAGAAGTTAACCTACGTTTCTAGCATTTGTATACTTAGAGAAAGCTTTTGACAATGTTGACTGGAATACTCTCTTTCAAATTCTGAAGGTGGCAGTGGTAAAATACAGGGAGCGAAATGCCATTTACAATTTGCACAGAAACCAGATGGCAGTTACAAGAGTCGAGGTGCATGAAAGGGAAGCAGTGGTTGGGAAGGGAGTGAGATAGGGTTGTAGCTTATCCACGATGTTATTCAATATGTATATTGAGCAAGCAGTAAAGGAAACAAAAGAAATATTCGGAGTAGGAATTAAAATCCACGAAGAAGAAATAAAAACTATGAGGTTCAAAAATGGTTCAAATGGCTCTGAGCACTATGGGACTTAACATCTGAGGTCATCAGTCCCCTAGAACTTAGAGCTACTTAAACCTAACTAACCTAATGACATCACACAACACCCAGTCATCACGAGGCAGAGAAAATCCCTGACCCCGCCGGGAATCGAACCCGGGAACCCGGGCGTGGGAAGCGAGAACGCTACCGCACGACCACAAGCTGCGGACAAAACGAGGATAATGGAATGTAGTTGAAGTAAATCGGGTTATGCTGAGGGAATTAGATTAGAAAATGAGACGCTTAAAGTAGTAAATGAGTTTTGCTATTTGAGGAGCAAAATAACTAATGATGGTCGAAGTAGAGAGGGTATAAAATGTAGACTGGCAATGGCTAAGAAAGCGTTTCTGAAGAAGAGAAATTTGTTAACATCGAGTATAGATTTAAGTGTCAGGAAGTCGTTTCTGAAAGTATTTGTATGGAGTGTAGCCATGTATGGAGGTGAAACGTGGACAATAAATAGTTTAGATAAGAAGAGAATACAAGTTTTCGAAATGTGGTGCTACAGAAGAATGCTGAAGATTAGATGGGCAGATCTTATAACTAACGAGGAGGTATTGAATAGAATTGGGGAGAAGAGAAATTTGTGGTACAACTTGACCAGAAGAAGGGATCAGTTGGTCGGACATATTCTGAGGCATCAAGGGATCACCAATTTAGTATTGGAGGGCAGCGTGGAGGGTAAAAATCGTAGAGGGAGACCAGATTCAGAAGGATGTAGGTTGCAGTAGGTATTGGGAGATGAAGAAGCTTTAACAAGATAGAGTAGCATGGAGAGCTGCATCAAACCAGTCTCTGGACTGAAGACCACAACAACAACTAGCAAGTATGACATGGATGTAGCGTACAAAGGCAGCGTCCATGGACGATTAAATAAACAAATTGGAGATGGATAGAAAGAGGGGAGAGGGGGGTTTGGAGATAAAAAAAGGGGAAGAAGATAAGGTTAGAGAGGGGTCGGAGGAGGGGACAATGAGAGAGGGAGGACGTGGAGGAGGAGGAGGTGAAGAAACAGAGACAGTGTTGAGGAGAAGATTGACAGATAGAAGTGGGAGGATGGGTTGGACAGAGAGACGCGAGGAGGAGGAACTGTGACCATAGATGCATCAAATGCGTACGCAAGCGAAGCCTTGGGGAAAAGGCTGCTAAAAAATACTGGAAGCCTTCTGTAGATAACTTTTTTCTTGTTTGTTCTCACTTGGTTTCATTATGTGGGCAAGTAAGCAGATAATCATATGACGGTCTCCTCACCTGTTTCTCTGTTGCAGACAGGAGCTTTTGGTGCGGTGAACGTCCAATATGGCGTTCCCTAAAAGCAGGGAATCCGAAAGTACTTTGGAACTGGGTTTCTCGAGAAACGTGACGTCAGACACCAGCGACAGCCGACGTGAAGTACAAGTGCGCCGGCTGTGCTGTCGGCATATCGACTTCTCCTGTCCTCATTTTAGAGACGCCAAATTCAGACGCTGCTAACAAAGCTGGCAGCTGAAGAGTATGACTTTATTACAGCAGGCAGAGAGGATGACAAACGGTGGTACATTTAAAAACTGATCAGCTTACTACCAACATGCAGCCATTAACGTATCTTTGGAGAGATTCAAGTACGTGTAAAATATATTCTCATCTGTTTGTGTGTGACTAAGTGTGTGTCATCAGTGATCATTGGTGCTGGAACTATTCTACTCATCTAAGTGAAGCGTCGACGTGTGAGTGATAAGAATCATATAGCTATCTCTCCAGTGCATATTACCTCAAAGGAATTTCATTATCATCCGTTTTTCACGAGTACCTGTCCATAATCCTACCCTCTTTAACATTACAGGTTGTGGAGCATTTTTGGTCTCGTTATTCCAGTTATCTCTGAATGGAAAATACTCAGAACGGTTACCTAAGACGTTCGTGTAAAGTGTGGCGAAGCTTTCTGAATGTGCGTGTGTAGTGCAATAAAGTGAGTGACAGAAGTGGCGACAGGAAACGCGGATGCTGTTGTCCAGTATCCGGCCGAGATCTGTTCAACATGAGCAGAGACTTCCAGTCGGTGAGCCAGGTGGCCTGGAGCGTCCGGAGGGACGGGCTGCTGGAAGGCCCTACTGATAATGACACCGACTGCGCCCACAGTCAACTGCCCTCTGTCAAGGACTACTACACAGGTAAGCAACTCCACGTAGCTTAGAAATTCAAAAACGCAAAGCTCGGAATGAGTGATGGTGAGTCTAAGGGTGGGCCTAAAGACTTTATACAATTATCAATTTTATTTTACAACAGCTGCAGAAATTACACTACTGGCCATTAAAATTGCTACACCATGAAGAAATGCAGATGATAAACGGGTATTCATTGGACAAACATACTATACTAGAACTGACATGTGATTACATTTTCACGAAATTTGGGTACATAGATCCTGAGAAATCAGTACCCAGAACAACCACCTCTGGCCGTAATAACGGCCTTGATACGCCTGGGCATTGAGTCAAACAGAGCTTGGATGGCGTGTACAGGTACAGCTGCCCATGCAGCTTCAACACGATACCACAGTTCATTAAGAGTAGTGACTGGTGTATTGTGACGAGCCAGTTGCTCGGCCACCATTGACCAGACGTTTTCAGTTGGTGAGAGATCTGGAGAATGTGCTGGCCAGGGCAGCAGTCGAACATTTTCTGTATCCAGAAAGACCCGTACAGGACCTGCAACATGCGGTCGTGCATTGTCCAGTTGAAATGCAGGGTTTTGCAGGGATCGAATGAAGGGTAGAGCCACGGGTCGTAACACATCTGAAATGTAACGTCTACTGTTCAAAGTGCCGTCAATGCGAACAAGAGGTGACAGAGACGTGTAACCAGTGGCACCCCATACCATCACGCCGGTTGATACGCCAATATGACGATGACGAATACACGCTGCAAATGTGCGTTCACCGCGATGTCGCCAAACACGGATGCGACCATCATGATGCTGTAAACAGAACCTGGATTCATCCGAAAAAATGACGTTTTGCCATTCGTGCACCCAAGTTCGTCGTTGAGTACACCATCGCGGGCGCTCTTGTCTGTGATGCAGCGTCAAGGGTAACCGCAGCCATGGTCTCCGAGCTGATAGTCCGTGCTGCTGCAGACGTCGTCGACCTGTTGGTGCAGATGGTTGTTGTCTTTGCAAACGTCCCCATCTGTTGACTCAGGGATCGAGACGTGGCTGCACGATCCGTTACAGCCATGCGGATAAGATGCCTGTCATCTCGACTGCTAGTGATACGAGGCCGTTGGGATCCAGCACGGCGTTCAGTATTACCCTCCTGAACCCACCGATTCCTTATTCTGCTAACAGTCATTGGATCTCGACCAACGCGAGCAGCAATGTCACGATACGATAAACCGCAATCGCGATAAGCTACAATCCAACCTTTATCAAAGTCGGAAGCGTGATGGTACGCGTTTCTCCTCCTTACACGAGGGATCACAACAACGTTTCACCAGGCAACGCCGGTCAACTGCTGTTTGTGTATGAGAAATCGGTTGGAAACATTCCTCATGTCGGCACGTTGTAGGTGTTGCGAATTCTCTGAAAAACTTATCATTTGCATATGACAGCATCTTCTTCCTGTCGGTTAAATTTCACGTCGGTAGCACGTCATCTTTGTGGTGTAGCAGTTTTAATGGCCATTAGTGTACAAATATGTGGTTTCTGGCAAATGAAAGAATAAATCATCAAGTATTGGTTACGGTGTCAATAAACTTGTTGCTCGAAAAATGTCTAATAGATATTCGATCACACACCATACGCTGGACACCATTCATTGCTAACACCAATAACAGCATTTGTTATCTTTCTTGTTGATGTATCCAGATCAGCTACTTGCGTAGCGTAAACCTTGCCGGCCGCGGTGGCCGAACGGTTCTAGGCGCTTCAGTCCGGAACCGCGCGACTGCTACGGTCGCAGGTTCGAAGCTGCCTCGGGTATGGATGTGTGTGATGTCCTTAGGTTAGTTATGTTTAAGAAGTTCTAAGTTCTAGGGGACTGATGACCTCAGATGTTAAGTCCCATAGTGCTCAGATGCTCAGAGCCATTTCGTAGCGTAAACCTTGTCCTTTATGTAGCCCAAAAAAAAAGAAATCTAAAACCGTTATGTCTGGTGATATTGCTGGCCAAGTGATTGGACCAGCACGCCCAAGCCACCTGTCAGGAAATGTTTCAATAATAAAATTTCGACAATATGATTCCCAGTGCTGTGGTGAACCATCGTGCTAGAAAATCGCTTCATTCTGCAAGTCTCTCAGTTGCAGTCCTGCAGGCTGTTCTAGCATATCCACATACACGTATCTGTTGGTGATTTTTCGACAAAAAAGACAGGCTGATTGGTAGTGTCTGTATTATTCAGTGTCTCTACCGTCTAATGATTAAAAAAAAAGGGTCATTGACTGTTGTGCATCAAGCGTGCACCACACTCTCATTTTAGGGGAATCCTTAACGTGATCTGAGGCGAGGTGTATAGCTTCTAAACCCCATTTCTCCGCATAGTGCTTGTTAACTTTACGTGGTGTGTGGAAAGTTGGCTCATCTGCAAAACAAATTCGTTGTAGACACTCATTGCTGGTCTTGATCTGTGGCAGTTTCTCAGCTGGAAAAAGCTCCATTATGTGGTTGTAACGCATGTCTTATCTCTTCGCTCTGTGGCTCTAGGAACCCCTAATTCACGAGTGCACCGCAAGTAGATTTGGAAGGGCTTCGTAAGAACGCCTGTTGCACAGCTCCGACATCTTACTCACTGACTGATGGCCGCACTGTTCGCGGAAGATCCAGCACACTGCCGGTCTGTTTAAACTTTAGGTACCACACAACAATTTTACACGTGCAAACAAAGTTGACACTCGGCGCGATGGCTGATGGGAGCGACCGTAAAGGCATTTCCCATTTACAAGGTGCATTCAAGTTCTAAGGCCTCCGATTTTTTTCTCCGGACTGGAAAGAGATAGAAACATGCGCATTGTTTTAAAATGAGGCCGCGTTCATTGTCAATACGTCCCAGAGATGGCAGCACCGTACGACAGATGGAATTTTACCGCCAGCGGCGAGAATGAGAACTGTTTTAAATACTTAAAATGGCGACGGTTTCCTTACTTGAACAGCGTGCAATCATTCGTTTTCTGAATTTGCGTGGTGTGAAACCAATTGAAATTCATCGACAGTTGAAGGAGACATGTGGTGATGGAGTTATGGATGTGTCGAAAGTGCGTTCGTGGGTGTGACAGTTTAATGAAGGCAGAACATCATGTGATAACAAACCGAAACAACCTCGGGCTCGCACAAGCCGGTCTGACGACATGATCGAGAAAGTGGAGAGAATTGTTTTGGGAGATCGCCGAATGACTGTTGAACAGATCGCCAGAGTTGGCATTTCTGTGGGTTCTATGCACACAATCCTGCATGACGACCTGAAAATGCGAAAAGTGTCATCCAGGTGGGTGCCACGAATGCTGACGGACGACCACCCGGCTGCCCGTGTGGCATGTTACCGAGCAATAATGACGCGCAATGACAGCACGAATGGGACTTTCTTTTCGTCGGTTGTGACAATGGATGAAACGTGGAAAGGCAAAGGTCCCGAGTTCGAGTCTTGGTCGGGCACACAGTTTTAATCTGCCAGGAAGTTTCATATCAGCGCACACTCCGCTGCAGAGTGAAAATCTCATTCTGGAAACATCCCCTAGGCTGTAGCTAAGCCATGTCTCCGCAATATCCTTTCTTTCAGAAGTGCTAGTTCTGCAAGGTTCGCAGGAGAGCTTCTGTAAAGTTTGGAAGGTAGGAGACGAGGTACTGGCAGAAGTAAAGCTGTGAGTACCGGGCGTGAGTCGTGCTTCGGTAGCTCAGATGGGAGAGCACTTGCCCGCGAAAGGCAAAGGTTCCGAGTTCGAGTCGGGCACACAGTTTTAATCTGCCAGGAAGTTTCATATCAGCGCACAGTCTGCTGCAGAGTGAGAATCTCATTCTGCATAAAGAATGTTCTTTACTGTTTGTAAACATGTAACTATTAGTTTTTGAATCGTAATTACAGATATTTGCGAAAACACATAAATTATGAATTCACACCTTTTTACCACAGGGTGTGGTTTTCCTGATGTGTTGTGTTTCTACAGTGTCTGTTTTGTTCCACAGTTTGTCATCTCCAACCACTTACACCTTAAATTAGATAAATTGTTTAAGCCAAAATTACGATTTGAAAACTGTTATTTCTATGCCTGAAATTAATTAATTCTATGTGTGTGTGTGTGTGTGTGTGTGTGTGTGTGTGTGTGTGTGTGTCTATTTACATAATGTTTCACTTACATTTTATTTTTCCTCATCTTTATCACTGTCAAACAGTATATATTAAGTTGCCACTGTCACTGTCACTGTAACTGTTTCAATGTTTACCAGCTGTAACAACAAACATGGCGGGCAGTGGAACAGTTGAAGGGGTAAAAACAAGATGGCTGACACTGGAACAGTTGAAGATGTTTCTGGCTGTTGTGAATCTTTCAGAGGTGTCTGTGAATTTTTTTTTACCATTTGGTAAAAAGGTGTAAATTAATAATTTATGTGTTTTCTCAAAGCTGGCCACAGTGGCCAAGCGGTTCTAGGCGCTACAGTCTTGAGCTGCGTGACCGCTACAATTGAAGGTTCGAATCCTGCCTCGGGCATCGATGTGTGTGATGTCCTTAGGTTGGCTAGGTTTCAGTAGTTCTAAGTTCTAGGGGACTGACGACCTTAGAGTTTAAGTCCCAAGTGCCCAGAGCCATTTGAACCATTTGTTTTCTCAAATATCTGTAATTACTATTTAAAAACTAATAGTTACACGTATACAAACAGTAAAGAACATTCTTTATCTTTAGCTGATGAAAGATAAAAGCCCTCTGAAGATGCTGCAACTGCAGTGAAACATGTTTGGGTTAAAAAACCAAAACTGTGTTTTGCTAAAGATGAACCCTATCCAAAAACATATGTATATTTATATTGTTTATACTTGTAGCCGTTCTTCCTTCATTTGCCACACCTGTGTTGTTTTTTGTCGATAATTATAACTGTTACCAGTCTTATACAACCGAGTTTTTGTTACGATAAAGCAGTGCCTGTGTTCGTCACAAGTACATTAGTGTTTCTTTCGCATGCATCTCTGAAAGAACGTTGCAACGTGCTTCTGAATAACATAGGAACTACAATATCGTGAAGTCCTCGTCAGGTTACGGTCGTCGATGCACAGCGACCAGTTTTCATCCAACATGCTGGGCGAGTTCATTCGTTTCTTCGGAAGGGGAGGACGACTAGACAGTGTTTGCCACCTTTCAGCCGGTCGACGATGACAAAATCGGGTCGCACGCTCTGCAATCTTTCTCAAACGACTTTACAGAAATTTTTTGGTAAAAAAAATTATTTTCTGCGTTACTTATATCTTTGTATGTCAGTTTCGTGATGACTGCCCATCATTTCTTTAATGGTCATAGTTATTGTGATATTTTCGAGGGGCGTTTGAAAAGTCCGTGCAAGTCCGAGAGATAGCAACACCGGCGCGTAGCGAGGTCATGTTTAGTTAGTAGCATCTTTGGAAAGAACGCACACCAAGTTTCAGCCGTATTGGTCTATTTTTTTGTGTTTGGCATTCGTGTGAATCAAGGAAGTTGAATGATTGTAAAAAAGGGACGAAAAAGAACTTCGTGTGGTGATTAAACATTACTTTATGAAAGGCAAAACGCCTCAGGAGACTAAAGAAAAGCTTGATAAACATTACAGTGACTCTGCACTTCGATTAGAACAGTTTACATGTGGTTTCAAAATTTTCGGAGTGGTCATACGGGCACAAGTGATGCTGAACATTCTGGATGCCCTGTTGAGGTTACGACTACAGCAATCATTGACAAAGTCAAAGAAGAGTTAAGGTGTGTGAGATTGCCAGTGCTGTGGGCATCTCGAATGAACGGGTACATAATATTTTGTAAAAACATTTGGACATGAGAAATCTATCCGCATGATGGGTTCAGCGATTGTACATGCGTGACCAAAAACGGAATTGTGTGAAGTGTTGCAAGGATTGTTTGCAGCTGTTCAGGAACAATTCGCAGGACTTAAAGCGTCGTTTCTTCACTGTGGATGAAACATGGATACATTACTATACTCCTGAAACCAAACAACAATCTGCACCAAAAAAGGCGAAGACCATTCCTTCGGCCAGATAGATTATGGCGATTGTCTTTTGGGATTCGCAAGGGATAATCCTTATCGGCTACCTGGAAAAGGGTAAACCTATTACAGGTGCATATTATTCATTGTTATTGGACCTTTTGAAAACTGTGCTGCAAGAGAAACGCCGGCGATTGGACCGCAAGGACGTCCTTTTCCATCACGACAATGCACCAGCACACACCTCAGCAGATGTGGTCGCAAAATTAATGGAAATAGGATTCCAACTCGTTTCAAATCCTCCGTATTCTCCAGATTTGGGTCCCTTGGACTACTATTTGTTCCCCAATTTGAAGAAATGGCTGGCGGAACAAAGATTTTATTCAAACGAGGAGGTGATTGCAGCAACTAATAGCTATTTTGCAGACTTGGACAATTCCTATTATTCGGATGGGATCAACAAATTAGAACAGTATTGGACGAAGTGTATAAGTGTAAAAGGAGACTATGTCGAAAAATAAAAAAAGGTTTACCCCAAACACGTAAGTAGTTTTTATTTTTGCACGGACTTTTCAAACGCCCCTCGTACATGGAAGTAAGAAACTGCGTGAAATTCGAAAAAGTTGGACTTCCTCCATAGTTTAGAGATTTTGAAGGTTTCTGAGCAGTGGTTAAATAAGCTTAACACATAATTTTTGGCATTTGGTTCGAACTGCTTTACCTGTTCCACACACACACAATCGACACCAGCCACCTCAAAAAGCTAACTGGCAGTAAATGGGGGCGCCAAAGCTATACTTCCTGACTGTAAAGACTGTTTTAGCGATGCTGGAAAGATTAATCGGCAATCTGGTGTTATTACATATAATTATAACGTATTCTAAACGTTGCAAATAAACAAAATATCATAAGATAAAATGAAATAATCAATAAGAAATATGTTTCCGTGGCTATCACCTGCAACAAGCAGAGAAATGTTCGTTTAGTAAATAACAAACGCCATTTTATTCCTGTGACTTATTTTATTTGTTCTATACGCTTTTTGCCTTTTACTTTAAAGTACTTTCAGTGGAATCTTCGTGATATTTGTAGATTATGAAACAGTTCAGGTCTTATTTTTTACGTGAATAAGTGATTACTGACAGTTAATCGAATTTTTGGCTGGCATCTGCGTTTCCTCTCATTTGGTCGCAGACTGTAGATCGCACTATAAAATCACTTACAGGACATAAGCAAATTTTCACGTTAAAAACTTTTTTCCTTCACAATTTTTATTTTATTTTATTTTTTGCTCTAATTGGTGTGGAACACAATTATTCTTCTGTCACTAGCTACTAATATTTTACCAAAAACTGATTTAGAGTCGTAACTACTCTTTGTGCAGTTCATGTCTCTTCTTTGGTTCATTTATGTACACGTTGCCACCTTAACGAAGCATATGCTGAAAACTAAAGTCTGTTCATTCTGTACTCTGTATATCTGTTTCTGTGTGTGTGTAGTTAATCAGGCTGAGTTGTAGAAATTGAATGTGAATGTAATATATACCAGAGCGTACTTGAAAGTTTTGGTGTTCAGCTGATTCGAGTTTTGATTTACATATCTTGAGGAGCGAGGAGAAACGGGTTGGGTGCTAGTATTCTGATAATACCAATGACCAACATTCTAAATTCAGAAAAGTTCTCCAGTTTAAATACCTTGGATCACGTTTCAACAGTAAAAATATCACAACAATGGATCTAAATGTAAGAATAGCCTCAGGGTCAAGATGTCTGTACTCACTAAGCAACTCACTCAAAAGTAAAGCTTTGTCAGTCACCGCAAAGATGAAGATATACAACACTATTATATGCCCCATAGTACTGTACGGATCAGAAAGCTGGACGCTTACAAAGAATGAAAGAGAAAAACTGAATGTTTTCGAAAGAAAAGTAAGGAGAAAAATCTGGGGACCTGTGTTGGAGAATGGCGTATGGAGAACTCGAAAGAACAATCAAATATATCAGTTAATGAAGCAACCCACTATCATCCAGAAATTAAAAAGTAGGAGACTGCAGTGGGCTGGACATGTGGCCAGAATGGAAAACAACAGAATCACCAAGAAAGCATTTGAAGGAACTCTCCAGACAACAAGACCATTGGGCCGACCTCGGACAAGGTGGAAAGATGACAGAGGAGGACGTCGCGGCATTAAGAATTTCCGCAGGGTGGAGAGAGGCTGAGAGAGATAGAAGGTGGTGGAAGCACATCGTTTATGCAGCACGTGGTCTACAGGGCCGGTGATCGCTGAGAAGAGAGAGAGAGAGAGAGAGAGAGAGAGAGAGAGAGAGAGAGAGAGAGAGATTCTGATAATAATCATCTGTTGAAATGTTATTCTGCTGTTTTATCTATTAACGTAAGCAGTGAGTTTACTCTTACATGAACTCCTCCACAAAACATTTAAACCAAAACTGAAATCAGCTGAGTACCAAACCTTTCAACCACTGTCTGACAACTACTGCATTCACTTTCAACTTCCTGTAAGTATCACTGACTAGCCACACACACATACAGATATAAGGAGAACAGAAATAAACAAACGTTAGTTTTCAGCACATAATCCTTTAGGTTGGCAACATGTACATAAAAAACCAAGCAGTTATGACTTCCAAATCAGAGTTTTCGGTGAAATGTGTACAGCTAGTGACAGAAGAAAAAGAGTGAACATGAAAATGTGGTTATGTTCCTTAAGCTAAGCTTTAGTTCAACCTCCAGCATGAGACAAGGTGAGGCGAAACGCAGATGTCCGCCAAGAACTCGATTAACTGTAAGTAATGACTTAGTCACGTAAAAAAAAATATGAACTGTTTTATAATCTGCAAGTACCACATATGAAAACAAAATTGAATCATTCTAGATTCCACCGAAGATGCCTTAAAGTAAAAGGCGAAAAGCATCTTGAACAAATAAAGCACACTTTAGCAAAAGAAACAGTGTTTGTTACTTACCACAGGAAGTAATCAATATCTGTAGATACTTACCAAATCACATCTTATCACATACCAACAAATTAGTTTCGGTTTAATTTCTGTAAGTCTATATACACTCCTGGAAATTGAAATAAGAACACCGTGAATTCATTGTCCTAGGAAGGGGAAACTTTATTGGCACATTCCTGGGGTCAGATACATCACATGATCACACTGACAGAACCACAGGCACATAGACACAGGCAACAGAGCATGCACAATGTCGGCACTAGTACAGTGTATATCCACCTTTCGCAGCAATGCAGGCTGCTATTCTCCCATGGAGACGATCGTAGAGATGCTGGATGTAGTCCTGTGGAACGGCTTGCCATGCCATTTCCACCTGGCGCCTCAATTGGACCAGCGTTCGTGCTGGACGTGCAGACCGCGTGAGACGACGCTTCATCCAGTCCCAAACATGCTCAATGGGGGACAGATCCGGAGATCTTGCTGGCCAGGGTAGTTGACTTACACCTTCTAGAGCACGTTGGGTGGCACGGGATACATGCGGACGTGCATTGTCCTGTTGGAACAGCAAGTTCCCTTGCCGGTCCAGGAATGGTAGAACGATGGGTTCGATGACGGTTTGGATGTACCGTGCACTATTCAGTGTCCCCTCGACGATCACCAGTGGTGTACGGCCAGTGTAGGAGATCGCTCCCCACACCATGATGCCGGGTGTTGGCCCTGTGTGCCTCGGTCGTATGCAGTCCTGATCGTGGCGCTCACCTGCACGGCGCCAAACACGCATACGACCATCACTGGCACCAAGGCAGAAGCGACTCTCATCGCTGAAGACGACACGTCTCCATTCGTTCCTCCATTCACGCCTGTCGCGACACCACTGGAGGCGGGCTGCACGATGTTGGGGTGTGAGCGGAAGACGGCCTAACGGTGTGCGGGACCGTAGCCCAGCTTCATGGAGACGGTTGCGAATGGTCCTCGCCGATACCCCAGGAGCAACAGTGTCCCTAATTTGCTGGGAAGTGGCGGTGCGGTCCCCTACGGCACTGCGTAGGATCCTACGGTCTTGGCGTGCATCCGTGCGTCGCTGCGGTCCGGTCCCAGGTCGACGGGCACGTGCACCTTCCGCCGACCACTGGCGACAACATCGATGTACTGTGGAGACCTCACGCCCCACGTGTTGAGCAATTCGGCGGTACGTCCACCCGGCCTCCCGCATGCCCACTATACGCCCTCACTCAAAGTCCGTCAACTGCACATACGGTTCACGTCCACACTGTCGCGGCATGCTACCAGTGTTAAAGACTGCGATGGAGCTCCGTATGCCACGGCAAACTGGCTGACACTGACGGCGGCGGTGCACAAATGCTGCGCAGCTAGCGCCATTCGACGGCCAACACCGCGGTTCCTGGTGTGTCCGCTGTGCCGTGCATGTGATCATTGCTTGTACAGCCCTCTCGCAGTGTCCGGAGCAAGTATGGTGGGTCTGACACACCGGTGTCAATGTGTTCTTTTTTCCATTTCCAGGAGTGTAGAATACTGCAAATATTAACATGTTCCATATCACTGTAGTTCTCATTTCACATGCTATCAAATGCCGTTTAAAAATATTCATCGATGCATTCTGAAAAACTTTAGTTACTTTCATATATCGCTAGATAAATAGATTTGGATATTTATCATGCAACGAAATACATGACTCTTTACAAGTTATCATTTGCAAAAAAACACATTTCGATTTCTTGAACCGTTTACGAAATTTGGGGCTGATACAAAACCACGTGGTTTACGATGAGCAAGACAAAGTATCAGTCGCTTTGCGAGTGACCTGCGCATGGCCACCGCACGGCCACCGCACAGCCCGTCCGCTGACATATCGTCTCGAGAACAGTGACACCTAACATTCCACTCAGCTTTAAAAACAGTTTCGGAATGTTGACCAAATTTGATACGCAATAATGTATTACCTAAAATGAACTATACGCAAAGTCCACACAATATGTGGTTACCTCTGCACACTCATTAAAATTTCGTGTAATGTTTTACATAAATGCGATACAGCAAGTAACCACGACGAATAACGAAAAGACTTTCAGTCCTTCATCGAGAGAAGATATCAGGCTGTAACGTGCAGAAGAATCAAATTTTTCTACTGAATAGTTTCCTTGAAATCGGATCATAAATATTTCACAGCTGCCGCCGCGTCCGCGCCAGCGGTTCGGCGAAAGTTCTTGTGGCCCTGCGTTCCATACCTGACGTCACGCTCAGCGCGTTCTGTGATTAGCGGCGCGGACCTGCAGCGCGGCACGTGGAAATGGCAGCGGTTTGACATGGGCGAACCGCGACGCAGAGGCCGCTATGCCACGCCGCTGACGGCGTCTCCGTGGCAACCACAGGCCTGCCGCGCGGTTTTGCCGCGCGGCAGCCCTAGTGGGAACCAGCCTTAACACATGTGCCTGCTCCAAAACTATACTCTGGCATCAGACCTGCCAAAGATTGTCGCCTAAGCTTCTTTATTGAGCAGCCGAGAGGCCGACCTCCATGTTATTTGATGAGGCGTAGACATCTAACACCTTGTCACCTACTCATGGTTTCTTCGTTCATTGACCACTTTTCATACATGCTCACGACAGTAGTATGCCAACAGCCGATCAACTTCGCCATTTCCGAAATACTTGTTCCCATGTAGGGGTCATAGTAACATGCCCATTGTCAAACTCACTTCTGTTAATAAATTTCCCATTTTGCAGCATGCATTATTGCTTGAATGAGTCCCCATTTATCTATGCTCTCCTTTTATATGAGGGCTGTCCAGAAAGTAACACATGTTTTGAAGTAGTTGGCTCTGAGCACTATGGGACTCAACTGCTGTGGTCATAAGTCCCCTAGAACTTAGAACTACTTAAACCTAACTAACCTAAGGACAGCACACAACACCCAGCCATCACGGGGCAGAGAAAATCCCTGACCCCACCGGGAATCGAACCCGGGAACCCGGGCGTGGGAAGCGAGAACGCTACCGCACGACCACGAGATGCGGGCTTTGAAGTAGTTCAAGAGATTAAAAGATAAGCAGCGGGCTTAGTTTAATGTTATTAGTTCAATGCCCTAACAGCACCCCCACTATTGATGCCGTTTTCAACACGGAATGTCATTTGTAAACAGCCGAAAATCGCCCTGGATACTGTCAAACGATTGACAGCTGGTGCTAGGTGTTATGTTGGCAGAGCTCCCGATAGTCATGTACCTATGGTACCGGTACCAAAGGTACTTTAAGTACTGTCACCTCCTGTGAATCCTGTGGTTTCTGCAGAAAGTACAGGATGTCATAACTCATCCATTTGATTGCGAGTGGCGTTTCAATGGTAGAGCTTGGAATCCTGTACAGGATGAACTGGGCCAGGGTGTTGTACCAATCTCCCTAACAAACAAGTTTGAGGTGCTATCTTTCACTGCAACTGAAACTGAGTCAGTAGGCCTCCCTTCACCTGTTTTGGAGAAATCTGTGTTGTCCAGTGTCAAAAAGGAGGCAAACACAAAATGGTAGGGGTCCATTAATCGTCGACAGTTCAAACATACAGAGAATGATGCTACCCCTTAGGGATATGGCAGCAAGGTGCACTCAGTGTGTATGCCTGGAGGCCTCATTCAACATGTAGAAGAGGCTATTCCGGTAGCCATTGGGGGAACAGGGTGCAATCAACTGCAGATTGTGTCGCATGTAGGAACTAGTAATGTCTGTTGTCTGGGCTCCAGGGTCATGGTTGGGTCATTCCAGTGACTGGAACAGAGGGGTGTGAAGACCATTCTTGCACATGGAGTTTCAATGAAGCTCACAATTTTCAGGATTGTCCCTAAAGCTGATCGTCGTCCTTTGGTTCTGAGTTGAGTGGAAGGACTCCCAGAGACTTTGAAGGTTCTGTGACGAGTCAGGCTGTGACCTCCTGGACTTTCACCATCAGGTTGAGAACTGTAGGGTCCTCCTAAAAGGGTCAGATGTGCACTACACATTAGACGCTGCTATTCAGGTAGCTGACTCTGTGTGGAATACACACCAGGGTTTTTTGGATTAGGCAACTGTCCATCCAATTCAGATAACGATAGCTGTAGGAAACCCAGCAGTATCAGTGTAAGATAAAAAGAAATACCTCGCACAGGTGGGAGTATTAAAATCCTAGTTGTTAGCTGCTAAAGCATTCATAATAAAGTGCTATAGTTTGAAGCGCTCCTGAAAGCAGTGAAGCTCACATAATACTAGGTAATACTAGGTAATACAGGAAAACTGAAATTGATGACAGTAGACTTTTGGGGAAAATTTAAGTTTATATCGAAAAGATAGGCAAATGGGAAATGGTAGTGGTGTATTTGTCACAGTAGATAAGAAACTCAAATCCACTGAGACATAAAATGGAGTCGCGTGTGAGGTTGTTTGGCTGAGACCCAGTATCAAGGTTTTGCGTAAATGATAATTGTGTTCTTCAATTGCTCACCATACTCATTTCCTGATGTAAGCAAAAACTTTAGAGAAAAACTCAGTATGCTTGTACATGTTCCCCAGTCATACTGTAATCATTGCTGGAGACTTTAATCATCCAACAATCAATTGGGAGAATAACAATTTTGTTAGTGGCGGGTGTGATAAAGCCGGCCGCTGTGGCCAAGCAGTTCTAGGCGCTTCAGTCTGGAACCGCACGACTGCTACAGTCAGTTTCGAATCCTGCCTCGGGCATTGATGTGTGTGATGTCCTTAGGTTTGTTAGGTGTAAGTAGTTCTACGTTCTAGGGGGCTGATGACCTCAGATGTTAAGTCCCATAGTGCTCAGAGCCATTTCAACCATTTGAACGAGTTGGAGTGATAAGACATCCTCTGAAACATTACTAAATGCCTTCTCTTAAAACTACCTTGAGCAGTTAGTTTGGAACCCCACCCATGACGGAAAATTATTGGCTCCAATGGCAAGAAATAAATACGAACTCTTTGAGGATGTTACATCGCAAATGATATCAGTAATCATGAAATTGTTGTGGCAACAATGATTACCAAAATACAAAGGACAACTAAAACAAGCAGAAATATATATATGTTCAGTAAATTAGTTAAATGATCAGTAGTGTCATATATAATTGAGGAACTTGAAATTTTCAGCACATGGCAGAGCATGTACAGGAACTATGGTTCAAGTTTAAAAGAATAATTGACCATGCATTGGATACATATGTACCCAGTAGAACAGTCCATAACGGGAGGGTCACTTCATGGTATACAATCACTGTAAAGAAACTTCTATAGACACAGATAATTGTATAATATGTGGAAAACAAAGCATTGGGCTATAGACAGAGAGATGATGAATGAAACGCGTTTAGTTGTCAAGAGAGCAATGTGTGATGCCTTCCGTGACTACCATAGCAGCATATTGTCAAGTGAACTTTCACAAAACCCAAAGGAATTCTGGTCATATGTAAGGCTGTTAGTGGCACTGAAGTTAGTGTCCAGTCCTTAGCGAATGTGACAGGACCTGAAACTGAGAGTAGCAAAGCAAAAGCTGAAATTCTTAACTCCGTTTTCAAATGTTCCTTTACAAAGGAAAACTGAAAACAGGTGAAATTATTAAAATTGAACAAAGTACCTCGGCCCAATGGAATCCCTGTCAGATTCTATACTGAATTTGCAGCTGAGTTAGCCCCTCTTCTAACTAAAATCTATTTTAGATCCCTCAAACAAAAAACTGTCCCCAGTTCCTGGAAAAAGGCTGAAGTCACACACGCCCACAAGAAGGGTAATAGAAGTGATCCACAAAACTACTGTCCAATATCCTTGACATCGGTTTGTTGCAGAATTTTGGAACAGATTCTAAGCACAAATATGAGGTATCTCGACCAGAAAGACCTCCTCCATGCCAACCAGCATGGATTCCGAAAAATCGATCATGTGAAATCCAATTCCCATTTTTCTTACACTGGATCAAACCAGGCAGATAGATGCTGTATTTCTTGATTTCAGAAAAAAAAAAACATTTGACTCAGTACCACACCATTTATTGTCAAAGGTACCATCATATGGGGTATCAAGTGAAATTTGTCATTGGACTGAGAACGTTTTGGCAGGGAAGACGCAGCGTGGTATATTAATAGAGAGTCATCGTCAGATCTATAAATAATTTCGGGTGTGCCCAGGGAAGTGTGTTGGGACCCTTGCTGTCATGTTGTATATTAATGACCTTGAAGACAGTATTAATAGTAACCTCAGGCTTTTTGCAGGTCATGCAGTTGTACATGATGAAGTACTGTCTGAAACAAGCTGCATAAGTATTCAGTCAGATCTTGATAAGATTTCTAAGTGGTACTTGCTTTAAATGTTCAAAAATGTAAAATTGTGCACTTCTCTAAACGGAAAAACATTGTATCCTATGAATATAATGTCAGTGAGTCACAGCTGGAAACGGCCATCTCATACAAATAGCTGGGTGTAACACATTGTAGGGACGTGAAATGGGACGGCCGGGGTGGCCGAGTGGTTCTAGACGCTACAGTCTGGAACCGCGCGACCGCTACGGACGCAGGTTCGAATCCTGTCTCGGGCATGGATGTGTGTGATATCCTTAGGTTAGTTAGATTTAAGTAGTTCTAAGTTCTAGGGGACTGATGATCTCAGATGTTAAGTCCCATGATGCTCAGAGCCATTTGAACCACTTTTTGATGTGAAATGGAATCATCACATAGGCTCAGTCGTGGGTAAAGCAGATGGCAGACTTCGGTTTTTTGATAGAAAACTGAGGAAGTGCAATCAGTCTACAAAGGAGATTGCCTACAAATCACTCGTGCGACTGGTTCTGGAATATTGCTCAAGTGTGTGGGACCTGTACCAGATAGGACTAACAGAGGATATTGAATGTATACAGAGAAGGAAAGCACGAATTGTCACAGGTTTGTTTGACCGGTGGGAAAGTGTTACAGAGATGCTGAAGAAACTGAACTGGCAGACTCTTGAAGGTAGACGTCAACTATCGGGAGAAAGTCTACTACTGAAGTTTCGAGGTTAAATGATGACTCTAGGAATAGTACTACAACCTCCTACGTATCACTCACATAGGAATCATGAGGACATGATTAGAATAATTACAGCATTCGCAGAGGCATTCAGACTATTACTCTTCCCACGCTCCAAACGTGAATGGAATGGTAAGAAATCCTAATAATTGGTACAGTGGGATGTACCCTCTGCCATGCACTTCACGGTGGTTTGCAGAGTTTAGATGTACACTCGTGCTCATAAATTAAGGATAATTGCAGAATGTGGTGCCACACAACGTGGCACTACACAAAACTGGCGCTAATAGCATAGGCACATAGGGAACACACACGACTCAGATCTTTAAGTCCACGGTACTGGTGGTAAGTTGAGAAAACCGTTCCGAAACACATGTGCTACAAAACGCCACTGTTTCCTGTGCATGTACCCCGACATCAATATGTGATATGATCACCATGCACTTATACACAGGCTGCACAACGAGTTGGCATACTCTGGATCAGGTGGTCGAGCAGCTGTTGGGTTATAGCCTCCCATTCTTGCACCAGTGCCTGACGGATCTCCTGAAGTGTCCTAGAGGTTTGAAGACGTGCAGCGATACGTCGACCGAGAGCATCCCAGATATGCTCGATGGGGTTTAGATCTGGAGAACAGGCAGGCCACTCCTTTCACCTGATATCTTTTGTTTCAATATATTCCTCCAGGATGGCAGCTCGGTGGGGCCATGCGTTGTCATCCATCAGGAGGAAGGTGGGAACCAATGCATCCCTGAAAAGACGGACATACTGGTGCAAAATGACGTCCCAATACATGCGACGTGTTACAGTTTCTGTGTTAAAGACATGCAGGGGTGTACATGCGCCAATCATAATCCCACCCCACACCATCAAACTATGACCTCCAAAGAGGTTCCTTTAAATGACATTAAGGGGTCGGTATCTGGTTCCTGGTTCACGCCAGATGAAAACCCGGTGAGAATCACTCTTCACACTATACCTAGACTCGTGCGTGAACATCACCTCGGACCACTGTTCCAATGACCATGTACTGTGTACTTGGCACCAGGCTTTACGGGCTCTCCTGTGACCAGGGGTCAGTGGAATGCACCTTGCAGGTCTCTGGGCGAATAAACCATGTCGCTTCAGTCGTCGGTAGTCTGTGTGTCTGGAGACAACTGTTCCAGTGGCTGCGGTAAGGTCCCGAGCAAGGCTGCCTGCAGTACTCCGTGGCCGTCTGCGGGCACTGATGGTGAGATATCGGTCTTCTTGTGGTGTTGTACACTGTGGATGTCCCGTACTGTAGCGCCTGGACACGTTTCCTGCCTGCTGGAATCGTTGGAATAATACTGAGATCACACTTTGTGGCACACGGAGGGCCTGTGCTACGACCTGCTATGTTTGACCAGCCTCCAGTCACCCTAGTATTCTACTCCTCATAACGTCATCAATATGTATTCTTTGATCTATTTTGAACACACAGTCACTATTAGCACGTCTGAAAACGTCTGCACACTTACTTGATGTTCCGTACTCTGACATGCACAAACACACCTCTGCGTATGTGGACTGCTTCCAGCGCCACCGTGCAACGACCGCAGGTCAAATGTACCGCATGGTCGTACCCAGAGGTTAGTTAAACCTGCAAACCCCCGGCCAGAGCATTGTTTCACCATGTATCAGCATTATCCTTAATTTATGAGCATGAGTGTAGATGCAGATGTCGATGTAGATGTAGAAATAAAAAATTAACAATATGGAAAAACCACGTTTTATTATGTACATTTTAAAGGTACATTCTTAAGCCATTTTCCTACATAATCACCATTCAGACTGAGCCACTCATCGTATTGGGGCACAAGTTTTTGAATAACATCTCTTTACAAATTTACCGCCTGGGTGAAACACCTACCATCCACTACCTTGCAGGTGCTCTCGGATACGTTTGCTCGTGTTTGAAGTGTGTTGTCGCGAAAAAAAGAAAATTTTTGCTCCAAGTTTTCTCCGACACTTGATTTCTACTGTCCGCCTTAACTTTGTCAGTGTTCGACAATATCTTTCTGAGCTAATTGTTGTCTCACGTAAAAGGAAATCAACGCGAATCACTCTCTTAGAGTCTCAAAACATAATAGCCACGATGTTTCTTGCTGACGGCGTTTGCAAACAATTCCTTGGTTTCTTTGGAGAATTTGTATGTCCCCGTTCCACTGACTGCCTTTTGGTTTCACCCAAGTCTCACCCCCAGTAACAATACGATCGATAACTAAATGGTTCAAATGGCTCTGAGCACTTTGGGACTTAACATCTGAGGTCATCAGTCCCCTAGAACTTAGAACTACTTAAACCTAACTAACCTAAGGACACCACACACATCCATGCCCGAGGCAGTATTCGAACCTGCGACCGTAGCGGTCGCGCGGTTCCAGAATGAAGCGCCTAGAACTGCTCGGTCACACGAGCCGGCCGATCGATAACTCTGTTACTATTTTTCTTGTAATCTTCGAGGAAGGTCAGTGCTGCAGCCAATCTTCTTGTGGTCTTCCGTTAGGATTTTGGGAACCCACCTGACACAAATTTTTTGGTAACCAAGCTTGCCTGCCACAGTTTCACGCACCAAACTCATTCTAATTTGGGAAAGACGTGAGCTTCGTAATCGTGAAACGACGATTCTCACGAATTTTGTCGTTGATTTCTATTACCAGTCAGTCAGTCACAAGGCTAGACCTACCAGTACGGTCCTCATTGTGAGCACTGGTACGGCCATTTTTAAAATCATTGCACCACTGCCTCGCTCGGCTTTAACTCATTATTCCTTTTCCGTACACATTACTAAGGTCGCGATAAATTTCAACTGGTATTCACTTTTTTATCAACAAAAACCTAATCACAAAACGCGCGTCAATAGTGGTGGTATTTCTGTAGCAGCACACATTTTAACGTGTCACAGAAAGCTAAGTAGCGGAAATGCAGACCACACGCTACCACTGCTGGATGCGTACTGAATGTAGGAACGTTATAGCACCAAGACGGCGGCTATAGTCCCGCCAACCGCCGCGATAGACCTTGTATCACGAGCCCGTAGCGGCAATCAATATCGGGCTGGGTAGTGGTCATAGCGTTTTGCCTCATCTATAGCTCTGCCACACCTTATGGAAAGCGCTCATTGTGTACGGGGGAAGTTTCCTATTAGGTGGCTGAACAACCAGTTGGGGCCTCCCAGCCAACAATGCTATATGAGATTTTCTTCAACGTACAACTAACGATGCACCTGAATGCAATTCTCAGAATCAGTAGATAGATTCATACCGCATAAGTTAATAATAGACGGGACTGATCCACCATGGTACACAAAACACGTTAGAACACTGTTGCAGATGCAACGAAAAAAGCATGCCAAATTCAGAAGAATGCAAAATCCCCAAGACTGGCTAAGTTTCACGGAAGCTCGAAATTTAGTGCGGATGTTAATGAGTGCTGCTTTTAATAGTTTACTCAATGAAACATTGTCTCAAAATTTGGTAAAAAACCCAAAGAGATTCTGGTCGTATGTAAAGTACACCAGTGGCAAAAAACAGTCAATACCGTCACTGCGCGATAGCGATGGAAATGTTACCGATGATGGTGCCACTAAAGCGGAGTTACTAAATACAGTTATCCGTAATTCCTTCACAAAAGAAGATGGTTCAAATGGCTCTGAGCACTATGGGACTTAACATCTGAGGTCATCAGTCCCCTAGAACTTAGAACTACTTAAACCTAACTAACCTAAGGACATCACACACATCCATGCCCGAGGCAGAATTCGAACCTGCGACCGTAGTGGTCGCGCGGTTCCAGACTGAAGCGCCTAGAACCGCTCGGTCACACTGGCCGGCTATGAAGAATTCAAAACCGGAACAGCTGTTAGCACGAGTGACATAAAAGTAGATATCTTAGGTGTTGCGAAACAACTCAAATCACTGAAGAAAGGCAAGTCTTCCGGTCCAGATGGTATACCAGTCAGGTTCATTTCAGAGTATGCAGACACAATAGCGCCTTTCTTAGCAATCATGTACAACCGCTCACTTGACGAAAGGTCTGTTCCTAAAGACTGGAAAGTAGCACAAGTCATACCAATATTCAAGAAAGGAAATAGGTGTAACCCACTGAATTACACACCCATATCGCTGACCTCAATTTGCCGTAGGATTTTGGAGCATATACTGTACTCGAATATTATGAATCACCTTGAAGAAAATGACTTATTGATACATAAGCAATACGGATTCAGAAAATATCGTTCTTGTGCAACACAGCTAGCTCTTTATTCCCATTAAGTAACGAGTGCTGTCGACAAGCGATCTCTGATCGATTCCATATTCCTAGATTTCCAGAAGGCTTTTGATACCGTTCCTCACAAGCGACTATTAATCAAATTATGTGCATACGGACTATCGTCTCAGTTGTGTGACTGGATTCGTGATTTCCTCTCAGAGAGGTCAAACGTAGTTATAGACGGTAAATCATCGAGTAGAACAGAAGTGATATCTGGTGTTCCGCAAGGTAGTGTCATAGGCCCCCTGCTCTTCCTGATTTACATAAATGATCTAGGTGATAATCTGAGCAGCCCCCTTAGATTGTTTGCAGATGATGCTGTAATTTACCGTCTAGTAAAATTATCAGATGATCGATTCCAATTACAATATGATATGAGAGAATTTCTGTATAGTGCGAAAAGCGGCAATTGGCACTAAACAAAGAAAAGTGTGAGATCATCCACATGGGTACTAAAAGAAATCCGATAAATTTTGGGTGCACGATAAATCGCACAAATCTAAGGGGTGTCAGTTCGACTAAATACCTATGGATTACAATTATGAGCAACTTAGATTGGAAAGACCACATAGATAATATTGTAGGGAAGGCGACTTTGTTGGCAGAACACTTAGAAGGTGCGACAAACCCACTAAAAAGACAGTCTACATTACACTTGTCCGTTCTCTGCTGGAATACTGCTGCGCGGTGTGGGATCCTTACCAGGTAGGATTGATGGAGGACATCGAAAAAGTGCAAAGAAGGTGTGGTGTGCGTACTGTAAGACCTTCAGTACACACACCATTAGATTATTTGACTTGTCGCTCTAACGAAGTAGGTGAGGTTCAGCAATATGCCTCGTGGTCTTATCGTGGCGTGTTTATCTTCTGTCGTTAGGTCAGACGACAGAAATGCCACTTGCACGCTTAGAGTAGCAGTTTGACGGTGACCAACTTTAAACAGAACTTAATTAATTTTCACACACATTTATTAAAATAATAACAAGCATAAAAATTACTTAACTTGGTTCTGGATGCTATTTACAATTGAAAATCTGAAGTTCCTTTGGTACTGGTACGTTAATCTTATTCTCACATACACTCCTGGAAATTGAAATAAGAACACCGTGAATTCATTGTCCCAGGAAGGGGAAACTTTATTGACACATTCCTGGGGTCAGATACATCACATGATCACACTGACAGAACCACAGGCACATAGACACAGGCAACAGAGCATGCACAATGTCGGCACTAGTACAGTGTATATCCACCTTTCGCAGCAATGCAGGCTGCTATTCTCCCATGGAGACGATCGTAGAGATGCTGGATGTAGTCCTGTGGAACGGCTTGCCATGCCATTTCCACCTGGCGCCTCAGTTGGACCAGCGTTCGTGCTGGACGTGCAGACCGCGTGAGACGACGCTTCATCCAGTCCCAAACATGCTCAATGGGGGACAGATCCGGAGATCTTGCTGGCCAGGGTAGTTGACTTACACCTTCTAGAGCACGTTGGGTGGCACGGGATACATGCGGACGTGCATTGTCCTGTTGGAACAGCAAGTTCCCTTGCCGGTCTAGGAATGGTAGAACGATGGGTTCGATGACGGTTTGGATGTACCGTCCACTATTCAGTGTCCCCTCGACGATCACCAGTGGTGTACGGCCAGTGTAGGAGATCGCTCCCCACACCATGATGCCGGGTGTTGGCCCTGTGTGCCTCGATCGTATGCAGTGCTGATTGTGGCGCTCACCTGCACGGCGCCAAACACGCATACGACCATCATTGGCACCAAGGCAGAAGCGACTCTCATCGCTGAAGACGACACGTCTCCATTCGTCCCTCCATTCACGCCTGTCGCGACACCACTGGAGGCGGGCTGCACGATGTTGGGGCGTGAGCGGAAGACGGCCTAACGGTGTGCGGGACCGTAGCCCAGCTTCATGGAGACGGTTGCGAATGGTCCTCGCCGATACCCCAGGAGCAACAGTGTCCCTAATTTGCTGGGAAGTGGCGGTGCGGTCCCCTATGGCACTGCGTAGGATCCTACGGTCTTGGCATGCATCCGTGTGTCGCTGCGGTCTGGTCCCAGGTCGACGGGCACATGCACCTTCCGCCGACCACTGGCGACAACATCGATGTACTGTGGAGACCTCACGCCCCACGTGTTGAGCAATTCGGCGGTACGTCCACCCGGCCTCCCGCATGCCCACTATACGCCCTCGCTCAAAGTCCGTCAACTGCACATACGGTTCACGTCCACGCTGTCGCGGCATGCTACCAGTGTTAAAGACTGCGATGGAGCTCCGTATGCCACGGCAAACTGGCTGACACTGATGGCGGCGGTGCACAAATGCTGCGCAGCTAGCGCCATTCGACGGCCAACACCGCGGTTCCTGGTGTATCCACTGTGCCGTGCGTGTGATCATTGCTTGTACAGCCCTCTCGCAGTGTCCGGAGCAAGTATGGTGGGTCTGACACACCGGTGTCAATGTGTTCTTTTTTCCATTTCCAGGAGTGTATATCTCTGCTACTTGACAAAAGTGTCTATACATTTATCTTCATGGCTATGTACAGGAATATGGTAATCTTATTAGGCGCAGACTGAAACGACTATAGACTGGTGCAGACAAAGGTAGACCGACCAATCGGAGGTCTGTACACTTGTTATAATGCCTAGCGCGTTCATGTATGACTGCGCGAGTGTGATCCATGAGGAGAAAAGGTTCTAAGTTAGCAGCAATCTCATTGGCTGCGTTACATATTAATACGCGGATCGGCGGAAGCAGAATTTGGTCCGTCTCTATGGCAGCGCCATCTCGTAGTGTGGAGACGGACGAGCGCTGCGCCTATGCTGTTGTGCGTAGCAAGGTGCGCTCTAGTGGGAAAGTTGTGTACGCGCTGACTACGCGGAACTATGTATACAACAAAAGGGCAGCCCGTTTCGTGTTATCACGCAATAGGGATGAGAGTGTCACTGATATGATACGTGAGTTGGAGTGGCAGTCACTGAAACAAAGGCGGTTTTCTTTGCGGCCAGATGTATTTACGAAATTTCGATCACCAACTTTCTCTTCTGAATGAGAAAATATTTTGTTGACACCCACCTACGTATTGAGAAATGTTCATCATAATAAAATAAGAGAAATCAGAGTTCAAACGGAAAGATTTAGGTGTTCCTTTTTCCCACACGCCATTGGAGAGTGGAATGGTGGAGAAGTAGTATGAAAATGGTTCGGTGAACCCTCTGCCAGGCACTTAAGTGTGAATTGGAGAGTAACCGTGTACATGTAGGTATAGAAGCATGTCACTGTTGACAAACTACTAGTACTGGAGCACATTCTGTAAGTTCCCTTTCTGCTTTGCAGAGCTGAGTCCGGTGCTGGTGTGGGTCATCGCCGTCTCCACGGTGGCGGTCCTTTCCACGTGCGCCGTCTACGTCATGAGCTTGTGGCACGTGCTCACCAGGGCAGCACCCACACTCAAGTCGCCCACCAGCTACGTGCTCACCATACACCCAGTGAGTAGCTGCACCCTGTCTACACTCAATACCTTAATGTCGTCAACATTTTATGGCCTAGGGGTCAACGTTGCTACCTTTAGATTTTGGGATCCCGAATTCGATTCCTGATCGGGTAAGAAATTTTTTCTCTCAGGAACTGAGTGGTTGTGTTGAACGGGGTGTTCAAAAAGTCTCTCCGCAGTGCCGTATGATTGTTAGCCGCGCGTGCCGTATGATTGTTCGCCTGCCTGGGTTACTTCCCTTCAAGTGGACTCTCCCAACATTCCACTTTTTCGTTTATCTCAGCCAGCGTCAGTAGTATCGTTGGTGTGTGACGTTACGTGTTGACGTGGACGTTTAAATTTAGTTCCTTTGTTCGTTTGTTTCGTTTTTGTCACTGTTAATATGCTAACCATTGAAGAATGTGTGTTTTTAGTCGAATAAGTGTCCAAAACACACAGTTTCAGTTCGCCAAACATTTAATTCAGTTTTCCCGAAGACAACACTCCCACATCGCGATACTATGCGAGATTTGACTAACAAACTTCGAAGTACGGGTTCAGTGACAGATGCATCGAGAAGTGGTCGTCCTAGCGTTTTGTCTGATGATAAACTACTCGATATTTCCGATAAAATTTCCATGAGTCCGGACAAGTCAGTAAGAAAACTCGCCCAGGAAATCGATGTTAGTGTCGGAACGGCCCACACAGCTATAAGGAAGAAATTAGAACTTTTCCCATACAAAGTGACAGTCGTGCGAGAACTGAAAAATACTGATCATGGCAAGAGACTGCATTATTGTCAATGAATCAAAAATTTCGTTCAACAAAATGGAAGGGATATTCTTAATGAAACGGTTTTCGGTGATGAGGCGTGGTCTCATTTATCCGGGTACATGAACTCGCAAAATTCTCGTATGAGGAGTACTGCAAATCCCTTGTATTCATGAGGAATCACTTACTTCTGTAAAAATAGGAGTTTGGATTGCAATTTCTGGACGTCAGATTGTGGGTCCCATATTTTTCAACGAAACAATAAACGCACAACGATACTGCAGTGATATTTTGTACCCATTCATAGGAGAACTTGTGTTAAGTGAAATACTGAACGGTTTTTTTCAGCAAGATGGTACAACCAAGCATACAGCCCGCGTTTCAATGTCACTGCTTGCTGATGTTTTTGGTGATCGTATGATTTCACAGGGACTTTGATCTCCACGATCGCCTGACCTAACACCACCTGACTTTTTCTTTCTTCTGGAGTGCAGCGAAAGTAACTGTCTATAAAAACTGTCGAAAATCCATCGATGAATTTGAAAACTGCAACATCCAATTTCGCTGCTTCTGTTACAGAAGAAATGTTGCAGCTTCAGTTTCGGAACATGGTTAGACGAATTGAACTGTGTATTCAAAAACATAGGGGATACTTTCAACATTTAATGTGAAAATTCGTAAGTAAAAATGAATATGCAATACATTAACAACTTGTATTTCACTGAGTTTCATTTCGGTATATTCACTGCAGCATACGGCACGCGCGGCTAACAATCATACGGCACTGCGGAGAGACCTTTTGAACACCCCGTATTAGTCATTTCATTATACACTCCTGGAAATGGAAAACAGAACACATTGACACCGGTGTGTCAGACCCACCATACTTGCTCCGGACACTGCGAGAGGGCTGTACAAGCAATGATCACACGCACGGCACAGCGGACACACCAGGAACCGCGGTGTTGGCCGTCGAATGGCGCTAGCTGCGCAGCATTTGTGCACCGCCGCCGTCAGTGTCAGCCAGTTTGCCGTGGCATACGGAGCTCCATCGCAGTCTTTAACACTGGTAGCATGCCGCGACAGCGTGGACGTGAACCGTATGTGCAGTTGACGGACTTTGAGCGAGGGCGTATAGTGGGCATGCGGGAGGCCGGGTGGACGTACCGCCGAATTGCTCAACACGTGGGGCGTGAGGTCTCCACAGTACATCGATGTTGTCGCCAGTGGTCGGCGGAAGGTGCACGTGCCCGTCGACGTGGGACCGGACCGCAGCGACGCACGGATGCACGCCAAGACCGTAGGATCCTACGCAGTGCCGTAGGGGACCGCACCGCCACTTCCCAGCAAATTAGGGACACTGTTGCTCCTGGGGTATTGGCGAGGACCATTCGCAACCGTCTCCATGAAGCTGGGATACGGTCCCGCACACCGTTAGGCCGTCTTCCGCTCACGCCCCAACATCGTGCAGCCCGCCTCCAGTGGTGTCGCGACAGGCGTGAATGGAGGGACGAATGGAGACGTGTCGTCTTCAGCGATGAGAGTCGCTTCTGCCTTGGTGCCAATGATGGTCGTATGCGTGTTTGGCGCCGTGCAGGTGAGCGCCACAATCAGGACTGCATACGACCGAGGCACACAGGGCCAACACCCGGCAACATGGTGTGGGGAGCGATCTCCTACACTGGCCGTACACCACTGGTGATCGTCGAGGGGACACTGAATAGTGCACGGTACATCCAAACCGTCATCGAACCCATCGTTCTACCATTCCTAGACCGGCAAGGGAACTTGCTGTTCCAACAGGACAATGCACGTCCGCATGTATCCCATGCCACCCAACGTGCTCTAGAAGGTGTAAGTCAACTACCCTGGCCAGCAAGATCTCCGGATCTGTCCCCCATTGAGCATGTTTGGGACTGGATGAAGCGTCGTCTCACGCGGTCTGCACGTCCAGCACGAACGCTGGTCCAACTGAGGCGCCAGGTGGAAATGGCATGGCAAGCCGTTCCACAGGACTACATCCAGCATCTCTACGATCGTCTCCATGGGAGAATAGCAGCCTGCATTGCTGCGAAAGGTGGATATACACTGTACTAGTGCCGACATTGTGCATGCTCTGTTGCCTGTGTCTATGTGCCTGTGGTTCTGTCAGTGTGATCATGTGATGTATCTGACCCCAGGAATGTGTCAATAAAGTTTCCCCTTCCTGGGACAATGAATTCACGGTGTTCTTATTTCAATTTCCAGGAGTGTATATGCGATGTCCGTTCTTTTGGATATGTCCAGAAGAACAGCCACTATGAATCAAGACTCAAAGGAATCAAAGATGTTAGCTGCCAATGAGAACTGGTTTATATGAATGGGGCAAGTTGAAAACTTGTACCATACATAGTGGTTGCAGGATCACAATGATGCCTGTACTTTCAGACATGTCTGAAAGAATAGACACCACATGTATAATTAATTAAGGCCATGACACTCAGTCATCCCTTCAGTGTAGACGCACACCAAGCTCGGATTCTTACAGGAATTGCCCAGAAGCTGCAAGTTATGAGGGTAATACTATACTGGTAGTGTGTGGTATATGTTGAGAATTTGGATTTGACAGAAGGCGTGCTAGGGTGGTACATGGAGTTTGTAACTGCTCTTTAGAAGTGGGTATTCAGAAACGAATATTACATTAAATTCTGTAATACAAAATGATCCAAGAGCCAAAAAATGGTCGTATTCTTTCGAAGAAATAGTTAGTTATAATTTTACAAAGAGTGCATATTCGAAATAAAATAACGCAAAGTAGTACAAAGAGAATTCAAGGAAGACATAACTGAGCTGCGTTTTGTTTTGAACATAATATATAAACCAATGTGCAGCATTGTTATCTCTCTTGAGTCTTTGTTTTCAATGGTGCATGTTCGCGGTATTCCGTGATAGTCCGAAGCTAGGGATTATAAGCCTAATTAAATATCATTCTCATAACTGGGTTACACATTGGAGTGGTGAATAATAGATTATTTTGAGATATTCGGACGGAAAATGGTTGGACATTCTCATACTAATATCTATACCGAGCGTTGTCAAGGCGATTCTGCTAATAAACGAGACGAGAGATATAGTGCCCGTGAAAAGGCAAAATTTGTGCTGAACAGACACTGAAAGAACTCGAACTTATAATTAATATCGTGTCGGGAGAATTAAGAAGCTTAGACATTGTAAAGCCGGAGACATATTTATGATTTGTTTTAGTAGTAAAAGACAGTTTCATGGAAATCATATCTTTGGTGATAGGAACGCGAAGAAATGTGGTACAGACTGTTATTATACCGAAACGACACACACTAGGATCAACTCCTTCTTCATTGATTCCCCAGTGCCATCTCTCATTAATTTAAGAAGTGAATTGTGTCAATAAAACAGAATATATACGAGACTTTCTCTGTGTTTTCTAAATCCCAAAAATCAAAAAGTACGTAGACAATTTTATCTGTGAATATTCAAGGGTTACTGAGAAAAGCTGATCAACGTGTTACAAACAGATAACAGGATTTATCGTAGGCATATTGACTACGAAGGTAACTGAATCGCCAGCCGTTGTGGCCGAGCGGTTCTAGGCGCTTCAGTCCGAAACCGCGCGATCGCTATGGTCGCAGGTTCGAATCCTGCCTCGGGCATGGATGTGTGTGGTACCCTTATGTTAGGTAGGTTTAAGTAGTTCTAAGTTCTAGGGAATGATGACCTCAGATGTTAAGTCCCTTAGTGCTTAGAGCCATTTGAACCATTTGGTAACTAAATCAAATTATTTGGGGAACAAAAATTAAAAAAAATAGACTGGAACCCGATTGCTATGTTACTATCTTTGGATCCGTCATGGTTGAAAGTATACGAAATATCCCTAGAAATAAAAAACGAGATCAATTTCCAAGTGCTAGTTCAAACACTTAGATTCACAACGTGATTCAAAGATGTTTTATGCCCAACCCACACGGCAGCTAATGGTTCTTAACTAGCCGGGACAATATATATACACAGTTGTGAGATCAGCTCTGCTGCCGAAAGAGGAAACGTCGAAGCTATATGATTGCAGTTGCGACGACGGTGGGTGAGCGGGCATAAGTTGTGGTGACCACTGGTCCGGATAGTGTAGTGGCCAGAACATCTGCGTAGGAAACAGGAGACTAGGGTTCGAAGCCCAGTCTGGCACAAATTTTCAACTTGCCCCATTGATATAAGTCAATGCCCACTGGTATCTAATGTCTTTAATTTCTTTCTGTCCTAATAATTTCATTTGATCTTCATCATAAAGACACGCAAGTTTCTGATGCAGCGTCAAATAGAAAGACTTGAACCTGGCGAACAAACAACCCTAGATGGAGTCCCGGCCAATAATGCTATATGATCCCCTCCATCACGATGTGGAGGCCACTTCACAGTCTAGGATGTATCAGGAATTTTTGTTGTTAATCTAAAATTTCTGTGTCCAACTCAAGTTTCCACACTCGATACCTGTGTTCCAGTCTTCCAGGTTGTGTGCTAAGTAGAATCATTACCTTAGTATTATGTTTTTGAAATGCAATCTTCCTCCCATTCTGCGGCAGAGCGACCATTAAGGAATTGGGGTGAGGGTCGTGACCAGAGGCTCGGACGAAAGACAGACGATCTTTCTGGCTCCATACCATGATTCCAGGGGCTGGAGAGAGATGGAAATTGATAGGGTACATTCCTATAGAATGTGAACTGCAAAAAAGGAAAGGCGGACACGGCTACTAACCGCACAAGTCTTGTTGAGATGGAGAAATAGGTGCGGCGTGTAGGGACAAGCATTTGGCAGCTGCAGAAGGCACAGAGGGCGAGCTGATCTGAGCTCAATGAGCCGTGAAAGTCTTGCGGTGTCAGCAGTAGATGGCGGCACCTTTGAAACTCAGTGAGTGGCAGGCACAGTGGGTGTCAGAAATACCATGTCCACACGATGGCTAGTGGGTAAACACATGCCCCGGACACCTGATCATAAAAACCTAGGCGTTCCAGCTCTTGGCGACAAACATGGCGAGGATGACCGCCATTGCCGTACCAGGTTAGCAGCATAAATATTAAATATCACAAGTCAATAAAAACTGATTCCCACTAGTTACTGAGAACCCAGTAACATCGGCATTTAGACAAAACTAGGACGTGTGCATAAGTGAAAACGCCCCTCAACCGGAAAAGTAGTTTTTAAGTTGTTTAATGTTAAATGTATTGTGTCTAAAATAAGCTTTGAAAATTAATATCTCGACAACGCATTAAGCGATTTTCACAAACTGTGTTTCTACAGTTAGGTCTCATTGAGCACAATCCGAATATGACAGCAGATGTCTTATAAGCATAAAACTAAAACTAAAAACTCCTCCCAAATAGGCCATGAAGGCCCAACGATACCGACCGGCCGCCGTGTCGTCCTCAGCCTACAGGCGTCACTGAATGTGGATACAGAGGCCCATGTGGTCAGCACACCGCTCTCCCGCCCGTATGTCAGTTTCCGAGACCGGAGCCGCTACTTCTCAATCAAGTAGCTCCTCAGTTTGCCTCATAAGGGCTGAGTGCACCCCGCTTGCCAAATAGCGCTCGGCATACCGATTGGTCACCAAGTGCTAGCCCAGCCCGACAGCGCTTAACTTCGGTGATCTGACGGGAACCGGTGTAACCACTGCGGCAAGGCCGTTGCCTCTTCTAAGCATGGCCTATTTTAAATTACAGGCCGGAATGTCCATGTCATGCTTTGAACCTGATTTTTCAATAAATAAAAAATTGCATATTACGAAGTAAATTTAGGTAGGGATGTATGAATGTACTTGGGTTAATTATTTATGTTTATTGGCAAAAAAAAAAAATTTAAAACTAGTGTTTGGTTCAAGTGGCTCTGAGCACTGTGGGACTTAACTTCTGAGGTCATCAGTCCCCTAGAACTTAGAACTACTTAAGCCTAACTAACCTAAGGACATTACACACATCCATGCCCGAGGCAGGATTTGAACTTGCGACCCTAGCGGTCGCACTGTTCCAGTCTGAAGCGCCTAGATCCGCTCGGCCACCTCGGCCGGCCCCTAGTGTTTACATTTGGTAGTGTTTATCTTAACAAAATCGTAACTACGAAATAGCAGTACCTGTGTCATTAAGAACAACTTGCAGGGTACTTCTTATTAACGCAGGCACTGCTATTTCGTATTTATTCGCCAATAACAGGCCCTCGACTCTCAATAAATATGTCTTTTATGGACTGGAATATACGTAAAATAGGAGTGCAGGTTGTGACACATGGACGACAGCATATGGAACTTTGGGTCTGGCTGTGATTCGTGCACGGATAGGTGAAGCAGTTACGGTGCCTGCTTGCGAAATGTGGGAAATCTAGCATCAAGTCCCATTCCGACACAACTTTTCACTGCCGTCATTCTAATATACAGTCGAAGGTGGCTCATATTCGCAACTGCAAATACATTTCCAGTGAAATCGTAAGTATTAAACAAACTATTTAACTTAGAGATAAACAAGGACAGCAATGGAAAGCTGAGGAAATTAACTTACAAACTGATGTATGATAATCAAATGCAAAATTATAAAAATTTAAAAACCGTTCTATATCACTTTTAAACTTTTTAAAATTTTTTTCTATTAATTGTCCCCAACGCATTTAATATAAATTTTTTTTTGCAAAGTGATGACCAGTTTCAGTAGTTAACTATCATCTTCAAATCACATGTAGTATGCACTTGTAGTATGCAACTCCATTGCGCCGTCCATAACATTCTTATTTAAATCTTCAGGTAAAAGGTGCTATGTACAGTCACTTTATTTGTGACAGCAATTGGAACAAAAAAAAAACTCGAACACCACTATAAACTTTTTGTATTGAAACGTCCAGATAATAATTTTCGTTAAGTCAGTAACTGCATGCAGAGATTTGCCATGTAAGCTGTACTTAAAGTCAAAACCAAAACGTAAAATACGAGGCGTGTTTTTTAAGTAAGGTCCATTTGAACATAAATACACAACGAAAGGATTTTTAAAGAAAGTAAATTTATTTTTAGAAAGTACATACTTCACTCAAGAATAAGATTTTCACTCTGCAGCGGAGTGTGCGCTCACATGAAACTTCAAGGCAGATTAAAACTGTGTGCCAGACCGAACTCGGGACCTTTGCCTTTCGCAGGCAAGTGCTCTAACAACTGAGGTACCCAAGCACGGCTCACGTGCCGTCCTCACAGTTTCACACCTGCCAGTACCTCGTCTCCTACTTTCCAAACTTTACAGAACCTCTCCTGTGAACCTTGCAGAACTAGCACTCCTGAAAGAAAGGATATTGGGGAGACATGGCTTAGTCTCAGCCTGGGGGATGTTTCCAGAATGAGATTTTCACTCTGCAGCGGAGTGTGCGCTGATATGAAACTCAGCTGCAGAGTGAAAATCTCATTCTGGAAACATCCCCCAGGCTGTGGCTAAGCCATGTCTCCGCAGTATCCTTTCTTTCAGGAGTGCTAGTTCTGCAAGGTTCGCAGGAGAGCTTCTGTAAAGTTTGGAAGGTAGGAGACGAGCTACTGGCAGAAGTAAAGCTGTGAGGACGGGGCGTGACTCGTGCTTAGGTAGCTCAGTTGGTCGTCAGCACAGTGTGTTCGGTCAGATGGCTGCATGCTCTCTGTAATAAAAAAACTGAGTCAAAGAATCAGTGATCAACTTTAACAGATGTCCTGTGACCGTCCCCCCAGACCAAACAACGAACTATATCGAACAAAATGAAAAAAAAAAAAAAAAAAGAATTTGGTACAGCACTTGCCCGTGAAAGCAAAGGTCCCGCGTTCGAGTCTCGGTCTGGCACACAGTTTTAATCTGCCAGGGAGTTTGATACTCCACTCCATTTTTCGACATAGTTGCCAAGTTCGTTGAAACACGTATCATACCTCTCAAACCATTTTAAAATACTCTCTTCATAAAAACTTGCCGCCTGCTCCGATAACCAAGAGTTCACTGTCGTTTTCACGTCGTCGTCATCATTGTAACGGTTGCCACTGACGTGTTGTTTGAGGTGGAGGAACAGATGGTAATCGCTCGGCGCAAGATCAGGACTGTAGGGTGGGTGGTGTAAGACGTCCCAGCCAAAAGTGTCCAATAAATCGCTGGTCTGACCTGCAGTGTGAGGTCTTGCATTGTTATGGAGAAGGACAGTTCCCTTTGGCACCATTCCGCATCTTTTGTTTTGAATCGCTCTGCATAGCTCTCTCAGGGTTTGGCAGTATGCTTCTACGTTGATAGCGGTTCCTTGTTGCATGAAGTCGACCAACAAAACACCATGCCTATCCCAAAACACCGACGCCATGATTTTGCGCTGGGACAGTGTCTGTTTGGCCTTCACCTTTACAGGCGAGTGTGTGTGTCTCGATTCCATGCTTTGTTACTTCCAGTCGGGCGTGATATGGAAAACCCATGTTTCTCCAGTTACGATCTGACTCAAGAAGCCGTCACCTTCTTCGTGATAACGAGTCAAGAATTTCATCGCACACTCAAATCTTTGGTTTTTGTGGTTTCGGGACCGAAACGGAGCACAGTTTCCTAAACTTCAGGTGCTCAGAAACAATGTTGTAAAGCACTTATCTTGACACACCAGGAAATTCGTTTGAGAGACCTGTTATTGTTACGCGCCTATTCTCACGAATCCTCACTTCAACTGAAGGCACCAAATAGTCTGTAATCAAAGAAGGGCGACCGGAGTGGTCCTCATCATGGACGTTGTTATGGACATCTTTGAATTCTCGTACCCACTTGCGCACTTTGCTTTCACTCATAACAGTATCACTGTACCCTTCGCAAATCTGTCGATGAATTTCTGCAGCAGACAGGTTCCTTGCTGACAAAAGCCTTATCAGTGAGCGAACCTCACACGCGGTGAGCGAGTTGATAGTCTGAAAAATTTTGAAAGCGGAGAACAGAACCGTATAGGTTAGCTACACAGCTGAAACTGAGCTCAGTTGTCCCTGAGGCATGCCGGTACACGACGCACGCGCTCGCTTCGGTATGCGCGCGAACTACTACAACAAAACGGACCTAAAAAAAAATTAAATAAAAGCTTGCCTCGTATTAACTCACATGTAAAGTAATCAAACGTTCGAAGCTGTTTTATACGCGGGAGTTCGATTTCTTAAATAATTAGGAGCGTGCTATTGATGAAACTCTGACGAACGAATTTCACAGGCAAAGAATTACCGGAGTATCTGTTTCCTAAGTCTGGTCGAGGTGCTGATGGCGAACTGTATCCATTTCCGTGAGTGTGTGAAGACATTTCGCCTTGAGAATAAAAAGTTCTCAGGTTTCCAACCACGTCAAGCAGTCAAAATCGCACGAGCTTTCGGCCAAACACTCCATGGCCATTGTCAAGTGGTATGAGTTGCAGTAAGCTGTTTTTTCCCTTTATTGTTATTTCATGCCTGAGATGAGGCAGGCCAGCAGCGGCCTATGTATGCTGTTCTTCGGCCAATAGATACAGCAGATAAACATAGAAGACAGAGAACATAAAAAGCATGGTAATACATGATGAACATTACATGATATATTAGAAGCCGTTAGATGGAAGGCACGGTACACAAAGGGTGTCACCAGTAGAACAGACGAAGACATCCAGTTGGAGGTGCAAACGTAGGAGAACACCAATGAAAACACTGTAGCACACAACGGAGAAACACAACAGATAGATATAGAAGACAGAGAACATAAAAAGCATGGTAATACATGATTAACATTACATGATATATTAGAAGCCGTTCGACGGAAGGCACAGTACACAAAGGGTGTCATCAGTAGAACAGATGAAGACATCCAGTTGGAGATGCAAACGTAGGAGAACACCAATGAAAACACTGTGGCACACAACGGAGAAACACTGACGCGTGGAAACACTGGTGACGATCATCGGCGAAGCACTCACAGACATACTGATGAAGGAGGGGCCTGCCTCCAGGTGGAAGGGAGAGGTAGGAGGGCGGGAAGGAGGAGGGTGGAGCCAGTGGGAGAAAGAAAGGAGAGTGGGGGTAGGGGAGAGGGGCGGAGTTGGAAGCCCGGGGAGGGGGGTGGAAGCGGGAGATGTGGGAGAGAGGAGGGGAGGAAAGAAAGGTGAGGAGGGAGAGAGGGAGCCCTGGGGGAAAAGGGGGGGAATGGGAGGAGAGAGCCGGTAGGAGGGGTAGATGGACCGAACAAGGACAGCATCATGGAGGGGGAGCCACCTCGGGCAAGGGTATGGAGGGTGTGAAGATGGAGAGCAGATGGGATGCAAGAATACAGGTGTGGCAGCGGGCTGGGATGGGCGAGGATGGGAGCAGTAAGCTACTGCTACGTCCCTTAAATACAACAGCTATCGGCTGAGTCGTCACTAGTGCTCGTGGTATCCCCATATACGGGGATACGTCGAGTCGGCATTCGATGTGCCCGCTTCAACCGCGCGATCGCTGGATCCCACGCCATATATACTGCAGGCCACCGTCTAAGGCGTTATCGATGATTTTTATTTCAATGGCTTCTTTAATTACACAGTCCCAGAAGCCGTTAGTACGAGCCACGACAGAGGTTTCGCCAAATTTTGTCCGGTGTCTGTTTACTAAATCATGCTCAGCTAAAATGGATTTCTCGGGGTAGCGTAGGCGATAAAACCTGTCTTGGTGCTTCCTTTGTTGTTCCACAGTGCTTACTATTTGTCCAGCGTAAGACTGGCCACACTCAAAAAAATGGTTCAAATGGCTCTGAGCACTATGGGACTTAACATCTGTGGTCATCAGTCCCCTAGAACTTAGAACTACTTAAATCTAACTAACCTAAGGACATCACACACATCCATGCCCGACGCAGGATTCGAACCTGCGACCGTAGCAGTCGCGCGGTTCCGGACTGAGCGCCTAGAACCGCTAAGCCACCACTGCCGGCTGGCCACACTCGCAGGGTAGCTGGTAGACCCCAGGTGTTCTGAGACCTGCTGCGTGTTTAACTAGTCTCAGTAATTGACGGCTTTTTGTCAGAGACCTCAAGATCGATTTGACCTTGCGCCTTTTCTGCAGGCAGTTCACCTTGCCCGACGCAGAGCTACAAAACGGCAAGAAAGTAGGTTTCTTATCCCGCTCCTCGTCGGTAGTCTTATTGTGATTTCTGCTCGAAATCACTTCATTTACTTGGTGAACATTATAACCGTATTTCCTGTACACTCGCTTAGGTGGCTCAGCTCATGGCGCAAGTTATCACCGTCTGATATCATTCTTGCACGATGCAGCAATGTTTGTAACTCAGCGCACTTCTGTGACGCATGGTGATGGCTGATGGCGTGCAAGTAGAGATCGGTGCGGGCAGGTTTTCTATAGACGCTGCGGCCAGGGCATCCAAATCGCTTGCGACGGACGAGGAGGGCGAGAAAGGGTAATGCACTGTCTTTTTCTACCTCCATGGTGAACTAGATGTTACCATCAATGCTCTTCAGGTGCTCCAAGAGCTCTTCGAGCTTCCTAGTTCCGTCGGGCCAAATGACGAACGTGCCATCAATGTATCGAAAGAAACAAGCTGAGGTGAACAAGAAGCAACTTAAATCACTTAATAACACCAAGCCTTCCGGTCCAGACTGTGTACAAATTAGGTTCCTTTCAGAGTAAGGTGAGGCAATAGCTCCATAGTTAACAATCATATACAACCGCTCACTTTACGAAAGATGGTGTTACGTCGGTGCCATTTGTTACGTTATATATATATATATATATATATATATATATATATATATATATATATATATATATATATATATAGATTTTGAACGTGATGACTAAAATATAGTTGCCATAAACTGAATTGAATGTAATTTTGTTATATATATATATATATATATATATATATATATACTATATTTTAGTCATCACGTTCAAAATCTAAAGTTGGTACATGAATATCAGCGGCCCTTCAAGAACCCGTTTCATATTTACTTATGCTCGTAAGTAATAAGAAAAGGTAATATCCCTGAGAGAAAGAATCATGCTCTAACAAAAGAAAAATTCATGCTGATAAATTATATATATATACACTCCTGGAAATGGAAAAAAGAACACATTGACACCGGTGTGTCAGACCCACCATACTTGCTCCGGACACTGCGAGAGGGCTGTACAAGCAATGATCACACGCACGGCACAGCGGACACACCAGGAACCGCGGTGTTGGCCGTCGAATGGCGCTAGCTGCGCAGCATTTGTGCACCGCCGCCGTCAGTGTCAGCCAGTTTGCCGTGGCATACGGAGCTCCATCGCAGTCTTTAACATTGCTGCGAAAGGTGGATATACACTGTACTAGTGCCGACATTGTGCATGCTCTGTTGCCTGTGTCTATGTGCCTGTGGTTCTGTCAGTGTGATCATGTGATGTATCTGACCCCAGGAATGTGTCAATAAAGTTTCCCCTTCCTGGGACAATGAATTCACGGTGTTCTTATTTCAATTTCCAGGAGTGTAATAACAAGCATAAAAATTACTTAACTTGGTTCTGGATGCTATTTACAATTGACAATCTGAAGTTCCTTAGGTATTGGTACGTTAATCTTATTCTCACATATATCTCTGATACTTGACAAAAAAAGTGTCTATACATTTATCTTCATGGCTATGTACAGGAATATGGTAATCTTATTAGGCGCAGACTGAAACTTGACTATAGACTGGCACAGACAAATGTAGAACTCGTACAGACTGGTACAGACTAATGCGGACTGGTACAGACAAATGCAGACTGACTAATCGGAGGTCCGTACACTCGTTATAATACCTCACGCGTTCATGTATCACTGCGCGAGTGTGATCCGCGAGAAGAAAAGGTTCTACGTTAGCAGCAATCTCATTGGCTGCGATACATATTAACATGTGGATCGGCGGAAGCAGAATTTGGTCCATCTCTATGGCAGCACCATCTCGTAGTGCGGACACGGACGAGCGCTGCGCCTGCACTGTTGTGCTTAGTGGGGCGCCTCTAGTGGGAAAGTTGTGTACGCGCTGACTACACGGAACTACGTACACAACAACGAGAATTAGCCGTTTGAAGATGAACGTGTCGGTTCGAAAGCGGGAGCGGCGCTATTTAAATAAATAAATAGCATTGTAAAAAGTGGCTGGCTGCTGTTCTATGTAAGAACCTACATTAGGCATAATTTCATGCGGAGTCCAGATGTTAACAAATTTCTCTTCTTCAGAAACGCTTTCCTTGCCAGTGCCAGTCTACATTTTATATCCTCTCTACTTCGGATAGCATTAGTTATTTTGCTCCCCAAATAGCAAAACTCATGTACTAGTTTAAGCGTCTCATTTCCTAATCTAATTCCCGCAGCATCACCCGATTTAATTCGACTACGTTCCATTATCGTCGTTTTGCTTTTGTTGATGTTAATACTATATTCACACTGTCCATTCCGTTCAGGTTCTTTGCTGTCACTGACAGAATTACAATGTCATCGGCGAACCTCAAAGTTTTTATTTCTTCTCCATGGATTTTAATACCTACTCCGACCAATTTTTCTTTTGTTTCCTTTACTGCTTGCTCAATATAGAGATTGAACAACATCGGGGAGAGGCTACAACCCTGTCTCACTCACTTCCCGACCACTGGTTCCCTTTCATGCCCCTCGACTCTTATAATTGCCATCTGGTTTCTGTACAAATTGTAAATAGCCTTTCGCTCCCTGTATTTTACCCCTCCCACCTCCAGAATTTGAAAGAGAGTATTCCAGTCAACATTGTCAAAAGCTTTCTCTACGTCTAAAAATGCTAGAAACGTAGGTTTGCCTTTCCTTAATCTATCTTCTAAGATAAGTCGTAGGGTCAGTATTGCCTCACGTGTTCCAACCTTTCTACGGAATCAAAACTGATCTTCCCCGAGGTTGGCTTCTACAGGCTAAAAGAAAATAGCAAATAAGTAAATGGCTCTGAGCAGTATGGGACTTAACATCTGAGGTAGTCTGTCCCCTAGAACTTAGAACTACTTAAACCTAACTAACCTAAGGGCATCACACACATCCATGCCCGAGGCAGGATTCGAAGCTGCGACCGTAGCGGTCACGCGGTTCCAGACGGAAGCGCCTAGAACCGCACGGCCACACCGGCCAGCAGCAAATAATAAGTAACTGAAGAAGCTCTTGAAATAAAAATCACCAGTAACACTGTTACTAGAGACGGGTGCCTGCGGGTCAGCGTGGCATGAAATCCAGCGGTCAGGAAGTCAAAGCAGACACATCAAAATGGTTCAAATGGCTCTAAGAACTATGGGACTTAACATCTGAGGTCATCAGTCCCCTAGACTTAGAATTAGTTGAACCTAACTAACCTAAGGACATCACACACATCCATGCCCGAGGCAGGATTCGAACCTGCGACCGGAGCTATTCAGAAAGTAGGGAACGTTTTGACATTAAGAAAAAATAAGTTCAATAAATACATTTTATGATACACATCTGAAAGAGCGACAGACACTCAGCTTTTCCACATAGTCAGCAAGCACATTGAGGCAATTGTCATAGCGGTGGACAAGATTTGAAATATTTTCGTCGTAAAATTCTGCCGCCTGGGACTTCAGTCAGTGGGTCACGCCCGCCTGTAGTTTCGCGTCGTAATCAAAGCGCTGCGTTGCAAGCCAGTTCTTCATCTCGGGAAACAAGTGGAAGTCGCTTGGTGCAAGATCGGGGCTGTAGGGCGGATGATGGAAAATTTCCCATTTGAATGAATTAAGGAGTTCTGTAGTGCAGTTAACCGTGTGATGTCGGGCATTGTCGTGCAGAAACAAAATTTTAGACGTTAGCTTTCCTCGGCGTTCGTTTTGAACTGCTCTTCTAGGGCTGTGTAATGTTTGACAGTACCAGACAGTGCCACACTGGCAGGCCAGACACATGAAATGCCGTGTCAATGTACGCTGGTATATGGTGATGCCGCGAGCACATGTGACATCACAGCCGGCAGACAGTGTATATAAGGGCGTATTAGCAGCCCACTGGCAGTCGCACCACTTGACAATGGACAAAGTGCTCGGCCGAAAGCTCGTGTAATTTTAATCACTCGATGTTGCTCTTTATGCAGTGTTACTGCCGCGAGACTCTGCATTCTTTCATTTCGCCTCGTGTCGACAGGTGGCGGCTGTGGCGTCGTACATCTCGGTGATGATCCCGCGCACGTACTTCCTGATGGAGGCGCTGGTGCAGGACCTGTTCACCATCTGCGTGTACCAGATGTTCTGCCTGCTGGCCGCCTACTACGAGCAGGAGGGCGTCTCGCGCAAGCTGCGGGGCGCCTGCATCCGGCTGAGCACGGGGCCGTGCTGCTGCCTGCCCTGCTGCCGCCGCCTCTGCACGCCCGTGCCGCTCACCAGGTCCGTACACCTGTTCCCAGTCTTTAGCAAGAAAGGAAAACATGAGAAGTTGGAAATGGTACTGTGGAGGCTGTTCCAATGCTGCCCCATAGGTTGCCGGCACTTGCGGCCACTCCTCAGCTCGCCCGAGGGCATATACAGGCAGTATAGGCTACACTCCAAATAGCATTATTACACCTATACTGCACCATTCGGCTACGCTTGCCCATAAGCATTAGGCTGTGCAACGCTGTCAAGTGGCTACGGCCCATTAGAGGTCACAAACGGAGCGAGTAAGATTATACAAGGGCTATTTGGAAGGTAAGGAACGATAGGTCGCGAAATGGAAACCACAGTGAAAATCGAAACTGTTTTATTTGCAACGGTTAGCTACAGCCTCCAGCTACTTCTTTACTCAGACTTAGACATCTGTCGTAGCGTTGTACCAACTTCTCAATTCCTTTGTTATACACTCATGCTCATAAATTAAGGATAATGCTGATACACGGTGAAACAACGCTCTGGTGGGCGGTTTGCGGGTTTAAATCGCCTCGGGGTATGACCATGCGGTGCATTTGACCTGCGGTAGTCGCACGGTGGCGCTGGCAGCAGTCGGCATACGCAGAGGTGTGTTGGTGCGTGTCAGAGCACGGTGCAGCGAGTAAGTGTGCAGACTTTTCAGACGTGCTAATGGTGACTGTGTGTTGAAAGTGGCTCAAAAAACACATAATGATGATGTTATGAGGGGTATAATACTAGGGCGACTGAAAGCTGGTCAAACACAGCAGGTCGTAGCACGGGTCCTCTGTGTGCCACAAAGTGTGACCTCAACATTATGGCAACGATTCCAGCAGACAGGAAACGTGTCCAGGCGCTACAGTACCGGACGTCCACAGTGTACAACACCACAGCAAGACCGATATCTCACCATCAGTCCCCACAGACGGCCACGGAGTACTGCAGGTAGCCTTGCTCGGGACCTTACCGCAGCCACTGGAGCAGTTGTCTCCAGACACATAGTCTACAGACGACTGAACAGACACGATTTATTCGCCCAGAGACCTGCAAGGTGAATTCCACTGACCCCTGACCACAGGAGAGTCCTTAAAGCCTGGTGTCAAGAACACGGTACATGGTCATTCGAACAGTGGTCCCAGGTTACGTTCATGGGCGAGTTCAAGTATAGTCTGAACAGTGATTCTTGCCAGGTTTTCATCTGGCGTGAACCAGGAACCAGATACCAACCCCTTCATGTCCTTGAAAGGGACCTATATGGAGGTCGTGGTTTGATGGTGTGGGACTGGATTATGATTGCTGCATGTACACCCCTGCATGTCTTTGACAGAGGAACTGTAACAGGTCAGGTGTATCGGGACGTCATTTTGCACCAGTATGTCCGCCTTTTCAGGGGTGCAGTGTGTTGTGTCTAGACAAGAAAGTCTAGACACAAGGCGAGGAAGCCGAAAGGGCACGCGCTTAATTCACGCAGGCTTGCTTAGGTCTGAAACAGGATACGTAATGAATGCTATAAAGAAAAGTACGTAGCTGCTGGAATACTTAACTTTAATCCATCATTTGTATACAGCATTCTTGATGATACAAGTGAGACTCTCTCTAGAAATGGTTAATGGCGCCTTGCTAGGTCGTAGCCATGGACTTAGCTGAAGGCTATTCTAACTATCTCTCGGCAAATGAGAGAAAGGCTTCGTCAGTGTAGTCGCAAGCAAAGTCGTCGTACAACTGGGGCGAGTGCTCGTAAGTCTGTCTAGACCTGCCGTGTGGTGGCGCTCGGTCTGCAATTACTGACAGTGGCGACACGCGGGTCCGACATGTACTAATGGACCGCGGCCGATTTAAAGCTACCACCTAGCAAGTGTGGTGTCTGGCGGTGACACCACACAGTGGATCCCACCTTCCTCCTGATGGAGGAGAACGCACAGCCCCACCGAGCTGCCATCATGGAGGAGTACCTTGAAACTGACGATTTCAGTCGAATGGAGTGGCCTGCCTATTCTCCATATGTAAACCCCATCGAACACGTCTGCGATGCTCTCGGTCGACGTATCGCTGCACCTCTTCAAACCCCTAGAACACTTCAGGAGCTCCGACAGGCACTGGTGCAAGAATGGGAGGCTATACCCCAGCAGCTGCTCGACCACCTGATCCAGAGTATGCCAACCCGTTGTGCGGCCTGTGTACGAGTGCATGGTGATCATATCCCATATTGATGTCGGGGTACATGCGCAGGAAACAGTGGCCTTTCGTAGCACATGTGTTTCGGGTCGGTTTTTCTCAGCTTATCACCAATACTGTGGACTTAGAGATCTGTGTCGTGTGTGTTTCCTATGTGCCTATGCTATTAGCGCGCCAGTTTGTGTTGTGCCACGTTGTGTGGCATCACATTCTGCAATTATCCTGAATTTATGAGCATGAGTGTAGTTCACAGGAAGCGCAATTGCCAGTTAATCACCATGTTAGCTCGAATGTAATTTTATCTTTACGGTCTTTTCGCGAGATATTCGTAGGAGAAAATATTTGTTGAGTCTTGTAAGAACGTACGCACTCGGAACTTTAAATAGTAAAACTCACCGTGATGGAGAACGCAGGCTGGCTGGTCAAACACAGCAGGTCGTCGCACGGGCTCTCCGTGTGCCACAAAGTGTGATCTCAAGATCATGGCAACGATTCCAGCAGACTGTAAACGTGTCTAGGCGCTACACTACGGGACGTCCACAGTGTACAATACCACAAGAAGACCGATATCTCACCATCAGTGCCCGCAGACGACCACGGAGTAATGTAGGTAGCCTCGCTCGGGACCTTATAGCAGCCACTGGAACAGTTGTCTCCAAACACGTAGTCTACAGACGACTGAACAGACATGGTTTATTCGCCCAGAGACCTGCAAGGTGCATTCCACTGACCCCTGAAATTCTCCAATTAAAAAAAAAAATCGATCAAAGCCAAATCTCATGTGAATTAAAAAAAAGGTTTAACACGGTATCGTGGGTTTCCCGACCGGTTAGCCGTGCGGTCTAACGCACTGCTTTCCGGATTGGGAAGGAGCCCCTGGTCCCCGGCACGAATCCGACCGGCGGACTTGTGTCGAGGTCCGGTGAGCCGGCCAGTCTGTGGCTGGATTTTAGGCGGTTTTCCGTCTGCCTCGGCGAATCCGGGCTGGTTCCCCTTATTCCGCCTCAGCTGCACTCTGTCGGCGATTGCTGCGCAAAAAAGTTCTCCACATACGCGTACACCACCATTACTCTACCACCAAAACATAGGGGTTACGCTCGTCTGGTGTGAGACGTTCGCTGGGGGCCGAACCGCACAATAACCCTGAAAGAGTGGTTCGGTGTGGGGCGGCGGAGGTGTGAAGTGGACTGCGGTAAGCCGGCCGCTGTGGTCGAGCGGTTCTAGGCGCTTCAGTCCGGAATCGCGCTGCTACTACGGTCGCAGATTCGAATCCTGCCTTGGGCATGGGTGCGTGTGATGTCCTCCGGTTAGTTAAGTTTTAGTAGTTCTAAGTCTAGGGGACTGATGACCTAAGATGTTAAGTCCCATAGTGCTCAGAGCTATTTGGACAGCGGTAGTCGTCGTCGGGGTATGGACGACTGCGGCTGCGGCGGGGACGGAGCCTCTCCGTCGTTTCTAGGCCCCCGGTTCACATACAATACAATACAATCGTGGGTTAAAGCACGGATTCTGATCATTGTTTACAATGATAGTGCGACTAACACTGCAGGGAATTAATTCGTGTGTGGGCTCTGAAACTACGAAAGTTTTCGATCTTATATGAAGATGTAAGACTGTGCGTGCGGTAGTGCGAAGACACGCACACACACACACACACACACACACACACATACACACACACACACACACACACACACACACACACACACACACACACGTAATTTGCCCTCACCAACCACAGTGCGAAATCACCCGAGTCCCCCCATCATCGTCAGGAAGACAGATGCAACGGCCAAGCGCCTGATCGCCATTCAGTTCACTTCTTACTTTGTTTTTCTACCGTTAATTATTGAAAAATTACGATGATTTAAAATCTGCCTTTGCGCTAGCACTATGGCATACTGGTCCAACGAGCAACACATGTAATTTGTATGGATGCTCGTACATTTCGTGATTTTTGGTTGCTAAATTCCGCAGACTATAAAAGGAGTAATGAAAAGTTAGCACCAGATGTGTCCAACCTTTTACCGTACTTGAGCCACGTTGGAAGAAGACGAAGTATTTTTGGGCCGCACATAGTACATTTAACACCAACAATAACCCGTGATGTACATTTACGAATACATATACAGGGTGAGTCACCTAACGTTACCGCTGGATATATTTCATAAACCACATCAAATACTGACGAATCGATTCCACAGACCGAACGTGGGGAGAGGGGCTAGTGTAATTGGTTTATAAAAATGCACGGAGGTATGTTTTTTAACACAAATCTACGTTTTCTTAAATGAAACCCCGTTAGTTTTGTTAGCACATCTGAACGTATAAACAAATACGTAATCAGTGCCGTTTGTTGCGTTGTAAAATGTTAATTACATCCGGAGATATTATAACCTAAAGTTGACGCTTGAGTACCACTCCTCCGCTGTTCGATCGTGTGTATCGGAGGGCACCGAATTTCGTAGGGATCCAAAGGGAACGGTGATGGACCTTAGGTACAGAAGAGACTGGAACAGCACATTACGTCCACATGCTAACACCTTTTTATTGGTCTTTTTCACTGACGCACATGTACATTACCATGAGGGGTGATAGGTACACGTACACACGTGGTTTCCGTTTTCAATTACGGAGTGGAATAGAGTGTGTCCCGACATTTCAGGCCAATAGATGTTCAATGTGGTGACCATCATTTGCTGCACACAATTGCAATCTCTGGCGTAATGAATGTCGTACACGCCGCAGTACATCTGGTGTAATGTCGCCGCAGGCTGCCACAATACGTTGTTTCATATCCTCTGGGGTTGTAGGCACATCACGGTACGCATTCTCCTTTAATGTACCCCACAGAAAGAAATCCAGAAGTGTAAGATCAGGAGAACGGGCTGGCCAATTTATGCGTCCTCCACGTCCTATGAAACGCCCGTCGAACATCCTGTCAAGGGTCAGCCTAGTGTTAATTGCGGAATGTGCAGGTGCACAATCATGCTGATACCACATACGTCGACGCGTTTCCAGTGGGACATTTTCGAGCAACATTGGCAGATCATTCTGTATAAACGCGATGTATGCTGCAGCTGTTTGTTACAACACGCAACTGAACGTCGGAGGTTTCAAGCGTCAACTTTAGGTTACAATATCTCCGGATGTAATTAACATTTTACAATGCAACAAATGGCACTGATTACGTATTTGTTTATATGTTCAGATGTGCTAACAAAACTAACGGGGTTCCATTTAAAAAAACGTAGGTTTGTGTTAAAAAACATACTTCCGTGCATTTCTGTATGGTTTGTATTAAACAATTACACTAGCCCCTCTCCTCACGTTCGGTCTGTGGAATCGGTTCGTCAGTATTTGATGTGGTTTACGAAATATATCCAGCGGTAACGTTAGGTGACTCACCCTGTATACAATGTGGAAACAACGAAGGCAATTATGAACAAATTAAAACGCCACCGTTTGCACTTCCACTATTAAAAAAAACGCTGTTAATGAGTAGAACCTGTTAAACAAATAGTACTTTTCATGCTGGACCCTATTAACTTTTCAATAGGCGCGAAAGGGAAGTAGTGGTTGAGAAGCGAGTGAAACAAGATTATAGGCCATCCCGGCCCTTCCGCAATATTATTCAATCTGTACACCGAGCAATCAGTAAAGGAAATCAAAGATAGATTTCGAGAAGGAGATACAGTGCATGGAGTGGAAATATAATCCTTGAAGTTTGCCAAAGACATTGTAGGTCCACTCTGTCGGAGACTTGGAAGCACAGTTGAACGGAATGGACAGTGTCTTGAAAGGAGGATATAAGGTGAACATAAACAAATGCAAAACAAGGATAATGGAATGCAGCCAAATTATTTCAGGCGACTTTGAGGGAATTAGTGTAGGGCATAAGACACTAAAAGTAGTTGATGAGGTTTGCTATTTGGCCAGTAAAGTAACTGGGTGATGGCCAAAGTGGAAAGGATATAAAATGTAGATTGACAATTGCAAGGAAAGCGTTTCTGAAGAAAGGAAATTTGTTAACATCGAATATAGATTTATGTGTTGAGAAGTCTCTTCTAAATGTATTTGTCTTGAGTGCAGCCATGCATGGAAGTGGTACGTGGACGATAAACAGTTTGGACAAGAAGAGAATAGAGGCTTTCCAAATGTGCTAAAGGAAAATGCTGAAAATTATACGGGTAGATCACGTATGTAATGAGGGGGTACTAAACAGAATTGGGGAGACAAAAAATTGGTTGCGCAACCTGACTTGAAGTTGGCTTTTGGTTGACAGGACACATTCTGAGACATTAAGGGATCACCAATTTAGTACTGGAGGGAGAAGTGGGGGGGGGGGGAGGTAAAAATCGTACAGGGAGATCAAGAGATGAATACAGTAAGCAGCTCTAGTAGGGTGTATGTTGCAGTAGTTATATGGAGGTGCAGTAGCGTGAAGAAGTGCGTGAAACCGTCTTCGCACCGAAAATAACAACAACAATAGGGTAGTATTCACCAAAAGACTAATTTGCACCATTCATCTCGTTTTTCTATAGGATAAGAAAACTATTCGTTTTTATTGCACTGCTCTTTTCCGTCCTATGAAAATTTCAATAATTTTATAGAGAGTATAAGAGATAATCCACACATCAGAAAAAGTTTTCCATCACCTCGGTTCATAGAGTTCCGGAACCTGTACGGAAAATTGGAATAGAGATCAACATAAACATTATTTCCGCCCTTTTTATTGATAATGAAAACCACACATTGCGTGTTGTACTACCATACAGCGAGGTGATGGTCCAGGTTGCTGTACACATTGATGAATACCTGTATTCGTCGTGGCATACTATACACAAGTTCATCAAGACACTGTTGATAGAGATTGGTCCACTCCTCAACGGCGATTCGGTGTAGATCCCTCAGAGTGGCTGGTGGGTCACGCCGTCTATAAACAGCCCTTTTCAATCCATCCCAGGCATATTAGATAAGGTTCATGTCTGGAGAACATGCTGACCACTCTAGTCGAGCGATGTCTTTATCCTGAAGGAAGCCATTCACAAGACGTGCACGACGGGGGCGCTAATTGTCTTCCATGAAGACGAATGCCTTGCCAATATGCTGCCGAGATGTGACACACAGTGGTTACGGTTACTACAGGTCACACCACAAGTTGGGAAACGGAGCCAAATTTCTAGTAGTTTACTGTCGAGTTGAGTTTTTCACACACAAATGTTTTATTCATATCTTACAGAAACTAGCAGTACGGCAATAAACAGCCTTTTAAACACGCCGCTAACGGCAATCAAATCATTTATAGCAATACAACAATTTAAAAAAATTCTTTTTTTAAAAAATAGAAATAACAGTACGGCAATCAACAACCTTTCAAAACACGCCGCTAACGCCAATCTAATAATTTACAGGAATGCAGCAGTTTAAAAATTTCTTTTAAAAGCGATACAACAGTTTAATTTTTTTTTAAACACAGAAGCTAACAGTACAGCAGTAACAGCCTTTCAAAACACGCCGCTAACGACAATCAAGTAATTTATAGCAATACAACCGTTTTTTAAAAAAATTTAAAGAACATTAGTAAACAGGCTACTAAAGTAAATACAGAACTTTGTTAATAAAGTACGGTGAGGTAGTGAAGCTACCAACAGCGCCATTTAAAACAAAATCAAAGGTCTCAGCAAACACACGAATGGAGGAATTTAAAAGGTTTTTTTTTAAACAAAAGTGTCCTGGAATATCATTAGAACATAATAGATATGGCGGACCCGTGTAAGGCGGCCACAAATCACCCACTCAGGGATGCTCAGACTAGGCAGAATACTGACCAGTTTAAGTCTCCGACAGAGACTCTCAGGCTGGGTACTACACCGATCTTAGGCAGCGAAAACTTGTTATAAGATAGCTTAACTTGCTGACACAATCAGAGCTAACCTCGTGCAAGGAAACGTTACACCACACAGTCCTGAATGAGCGACCACATGATCAACCAACAAGAAGCATGAATTTACTCCTAACACACGACAGAATAGCGAAACAATTAAACTGCCAAAACTACACCTCCCATCGGGCAGTAACGAGAAGAGGAGGAAAGGTCACTGTCTTCAATTACAGCGATGCCAGGGACAGTAAACCCGATCGCCGGAGGCCACAAGGCAGAAGAGACACTGGTTACGCAAACTTATTACATAATGATTAAACCTTCCACGAACTTAACTTGCAATTATGCTCGAACAGGCAGTACACGACCTCCGATGGCAAAGATCCACACATCCGACCGCGCACGCGTCGCCAGCGTACCCAACACGCCACGGTCACGCGACAACACGCTCTGTCAACGGAGTTCACGTCTTCTCTGCAACGTTGACGGGTAGTGACCTCTCCTTCATGTTAGATGTCTCCTTTTTAAACTCCAATGTTGAAACGGAGGATTTAAAGAGGCTCGTTAGCGTCCCACCGAGGCGAAATGAACAGCAACTACTCGTGGGGCGAGTCTGTATACAACCAACCCGCGGGGAGCTCTTCCGTCAACTCCACCCGCTCTTTACACACAACCGACATACATGACGTGGCGACTCGGTACAACCGACCACGCCTGGTCCGCGCTGGCGAGCCACACTGCCCTCCCGTGTCCACCACACTCTCTGAGCCAAAGACCTTGTAAAAAATAACTAGACTCACTGATGGCGCTGCAGTCGCGGGATAATTTGAACCTTCGGCTGGACGCCATTACAGTGGTTGTAGTCTGATGTGTTTTGTATTATTGTTGTTTATGAAGACCCTGATTCAATGTTGTATATTTGTTGGGGCGTACATACAGTATTTGTTACTCGTAATTCTACTGTCTGTACATTCCAATCAAAAGACGTACAATGGTGAAGAGTTGTGCAGCGATTAATTGTACAAATGAATTCGAGAAAGGAACGAATATTACATTTCACAGGTATGTGAATATTTTAAGTTGTTTCGTATGTCAGTGCGCTTGCTTAATAAATGTTTTCGTAACACGGTATTAGCATAATGTCTGTGCATCTATTTGCAGGTTTCCTTTCTCAAAACCACAGCTGTTACAAAAATGGTTACACGCTGTCAGCAAGCAAGATTTCCGAACGACAGAATACCATTTTCCATGTTCTGATCATTTTGAAGAAAGTTGGCTTATCGGTAGTGTTTTCATGGTCTAGGTTAGGTTGAAACTTGATAATTTGGTCGTGAGTTGCCAAAGCACTATGCCATATATAACGCACTTCTCGTCATAAAATCTAAAGTAAGGTAGAGTCAGAAAATATCTATTAATATAGTGGGCAAATCTTCGAGTATTTTGATGCATTTTGCGTACATCTATCGTAAATGAACTACAAAAAATGCTAGGGGTCCAGTATATAACTTTTAGCTACGGCAGATTCCATGTAGTACGTAAGATAAATTCATAAACAGCGACTAGTTGCTGTTTGTTCATAAATTAAAAAGTATATTGTAGTAACGTATTTAAATGAGGCATTATGTTTGCGACCTAACTAAAGGGAAGGCATTTTATAACCAAAAGCGATGTATAAACATTCGAACTCCGCGCTTCAGTTTACCACTCTAATGGCTACCACTCTAATGGCCGCCGCCCAGCTATTCAATTTGTCCGCTCTTCACAGTCGACCACTCGTGCGGTTGTGGGGGCCTGCTCTGAGCGCACAACGCCCCTACTTCCGTGCCACCACACAAAGTTACAACCGGTCAAAGATCTCACTTCCTCCATAGCAGTTTCTCGGAAGCAAACGCAGATATCGATAGCAGAGGGAAAAGACAACCAAGCAGCCACTCAGTGACAGACAACATATCAAACTAGCATATCAGGGGAAGAAAAGGAAAACCAATGCAACCTAAATACAAGGTGTAGCACGAGTCGAAACACGGCTCAATATGGTTGCACTATCGGTCGGAGGATGGCATTCACGTATCGTACAGCCGTTACGGCGCCTGCCATACCACCAGCGCCGTACGTCGACCCCACATTATGCAACTCCAAAACAGGAGGGAACATTCACATTGCTGCACTCGCTGGACAGTGTGTCTAAGGCGTTCAGCCTGACCGGGTTGCCCCCAAACACGTCTCCGACGATTGTCTGGTTGAAGGCATATGCGACACTCATCGGCGAAGAGAACGTGATGCCAATCCTGAGCGGTCCATTCGGCATGCTTTTGGGCCAATCTGTACCACGCTGCATGGAGTCGTCGTTGCAAAGATGGACCTCGCCATGGACGTCGGGAGTGAAGTTGCGCGTCATGCAGCCTACTGAGCAAAGTTTGAGTCGTAACACGACGTCCTGTGGCTGCACGAAAAGCATTATTCAACATGGTTGCGTTGCTGTCAGGGTTCCTCCGAGCCACAATCTGTAGGTAGCGGTCATCTACTGTAGTATTAGCGCTTGGGCGGCCTGAGCGATGCATGTCATCGACAGTTCCTCTCTGTATCTCGTCCATGTCCGAACAACATCGCTTTGGTTCACTCCGAGACGCCTGGACACTTCCCTTGCTGAGAGACCTTCCTAGCCCAAAGTAACAATGCAGACGCGATCGAAGTACGGTATTGACCGCCTAGGCATGGTTGAACTACAGACAACACGAGTCGTGTACCTCCTTCCTGGTGGAATGACTGGAACTGATCGGCTGTCGGACCCCCTCCGTCTAATAGGCGCTGCTCGTGCATGGTTGTTTATATCTTTGGCCGGTTTTAGTGACATCTCTGAACAGTCAAAGGGACTGTGTCTGTGATACAATACCCACAGTCAACGTCTATCTTCAGGATGTTGTAGCGCGCCGACTGGCGGTACCCAAGATCTAACTTACGACAACGGATCGTACTGTACCAACGTCGCTATGCTGTTAACGTATGGCTTCCTGCCGCACAAAATACTTGGGCGAACAAATCGACCACTGCAGCTTTAATTAGGTACAGTTTTTAATTTCACAGTCGATGTTATGACTGCGGATCGGCCTCTGATTTTAAAAGATTCCAGTTGTAGTGGAGCGCCTGGTGACTAATCGAAGTCTAGCTCGTACCGTAATCGCACTCTCAAGGAACAAATTGAAGACAGATCACCGTTACTACTGCGGCAACCTCAACCACTGCCTATGCAACCGGCTCGAATATCGAATAATGAAAGACAGCACCCTTACATTACATAAGGTCGAGATTGAACAGTGACATGATTACACTACGAATAGCCACATCCAAACACTCTAATGACAATGATCACCAATATGAAGCAGTAATTAGGAAATAGGCCAATTTAGATAACAACTCTCGAATCCAAGCATGAAATCTCGTTAAATACAGTACCTGTTTACATTGTGTCGAGATAAATGCCCCAACTAGATTGAAAATGTTCTCCCACACAGCTAAATTCTCACAACGCAGTACGTACTTTTTTAGTTAATTGCAAAATTCCTATTCCATATACCGTCGTCTTATGACTACTTTGTATTAAGACGCTTCCACCAATATCGATAAGAATTGAAACAGTTTATTCTACCACTAAATCTCTTTCCACTTAGCCCAGCGTTGCTATGTAAATAATACGTCATGTACTTCACAGATTTACTAATCTTTGTCCTTGGTGTAATCGTTGACCTTTCCGTAATAAATTATGGCAAAGTCAATTCTACTTGCATTTACTTAGACACTCTTTCCATCAACGAAATCGTTTTAACTTTTTAGAATATCTACCCTCTGTAGGTTTATTGTGGTTCTACTCAATCAATGAACTTTTGATAAGGCAAACTTACAAATACCAGCGTACACTTGTGTTCTGCAACACGGTATTAAGATCTTTTCTCATTATATATATATATATATATATATATATATATATATATATATATATATATATATATATATATATACTAATTAAATACATGGAAGGTTTATGTTAACGCAAGAAAACTTGATTTTATATATATATTTTTCAAGAAACCAACACGAAAACTTACCACATGGAAATTCCCCAGTGGAAAGCAAGAACTACAAATCGACCACGTAATAGTGCAGAAAGACTCACAAAAAGAAATTTTGAACATAGACACCCGCAAAGGCTACTTCGACTCAGACCACCACCTACTACAGATCAGGATTCGTCTTTTGCCCAAGAAAAAGCTCCAGAAGAACAAAATTGTTAGACCAGGTCCAGAATACGTTACTTTAAACCAGACACAAATATTACACAAAATTAAAATGGAGAAAACGACAGACTGGACACAACTTTCACGAAGAATCCGAGAGGCCATGAAACTAGCACAAGCACCACGCACACGGAAACACCGTTGGTGGAACCACACACGTGACCAAGCTATTTACCAACGAATCAGTGCATGGAAAAAAATTTAGTAGCCATAAATCCCAAGAGAATTGGATGAACTTCTTGAAAACACAGAAGCAATCAAGCAAAATCATTCGCAGTGAAAAACGACAGTATGACAAACGGCGACTGACAGAGATCGAATCGAACTTCATGAAGAACAATACAAGAAACTTCTACAGAACGTTCAGAGAAAATATGACTGGATATCAACCACCCAACTTGTGCTTCAGAAGACCGGATGGAACCCTAGAAACCAATACCAAAAACAATTGTGACATTCTGGCAAAGTACTTTAAAAAACTGCTCAACACGGACCCCCCCATGGAAGAAATTATGACAGAAACGAGCACATACAATCCAGATAGTGAACCTCCAACTCTAGAAGAAGTTAAAGAAATAATAAAGTCACACAAGAATCGTAGAGCACCAGGAGAAGATGGCATCATCGCGGAAATCTGGAAGTTACAAGACCCAGAACTCACCAAAGACATCCACAGGATCTTGGAAGACATCTGGAAGACCATGAAAATTCCTGACGACTGGAAAACTGCCCTGATACACCCACTACACAAAAAAGGTGACAAGACTGACCCGAACAACTACAGAGGAATATCCCTACTATCGGTCACATACAAGATCCTCTCTAGAGCTTTACTGAACAGACTAGAATGCCAGACCGACCACTTGATTGGGGAATACCAAGCAGGCTTCCGTAAAGGGCGGTCTTGTGCGGAACAAATTTGGAACCTGAAAATGATTTTACAACACAAACAGAACCTGATCATTACCTTTGTTGACTTCAAAAAGGCGTACGACTCCATCGACCGGAAAACTCTCTTCAAAATTCTAACAGAATACAAAGTAGACAACAAAACACGGGCTATCATAGAGCAAACTTTAACCAACACGACCTCCAAAGTAAAGTTCTGTGGGGAACTATCAGAGCCCTTTGAGATTCGCACAGGTGTCCGACAAGGCGACGGCCTCTCACCTCTCCTTTTCAATCTGGTGTTAGATAAGGTCATAAAAGAATGGGAAACATCACAACAGGGGATAACCTTAGGAAACCTACAGATTAAATGCCTGGCTTTTGCAGACGATTTGGCGATTGTCACGAAAGGTATAAAGGAAACAAAAGACGCTATTGAAAAACTGCACGAAATCGCTTCCAAAACTGGACTACAGATCTCTTACGAAAAGACACAGTTTATGAGCACAAAGAAACTCTCATCTCTGAACACAAAGTATGGCACCATTTACAAAACGGCAAACTTCAAATACCTCGGTGAAACACTACAAATGAGTGGACATAACAGAGACTCAAACGAAGAAAGAAAGACTAAACTGGACAAGACATACAAAGTAGTGTGGAATCATTACAACAAGAAGTCTATCTCACAAAAAGCCAAATTACGCCATTACGACACGGTGGTGCTCCCCGAGGCACTATATGCAGCAGAGACCACACTAATCCTAGGGCATACACGTATCAGACAATTAGAAAAAGTAGAACGGAAAATACTTAGGAAAATATTTGGCGCAACTAACAACAATGGAATATGGATGAAGAGACCTACAGAGGAACTGTACAAACATACGGAGACAATCACAGAAAAGATTAGAAAACGCAGACTACAATTCTATGGACACCTATACAGAATGCCATCACACAGCCTGACCAAACAGATCTTTGACTGGGTAACCACTAGAAACAACACATGGGTGGCAGAGGTAGAAAACGACCTGAACCAACTCAACATAACAGCAGACACAATAAACGACAGAATAAAGTTCAGAAACATCATTAAGAAAAGTAAACTACATGAGATACAATGTGACAAACGAACAGGCATAAAATGGACCGAAGAACGCAAGCAAGATCACAGCCAGAAGATGAAAGAAATATGGGCAACCAAAAAGGCAATCAAGATGAAGCCGAAGACACAAAGCCGACAAGAAGCGTGGACAGAGGACCGGAAACAGAAACACGGCGAGCGAATGAGGGAAGTTTGGGCAGCAAGGAAGGCAGCAAAAGGAACTGGCCATGTAGTTTAGTCCAAATGCGCTCTTTAAGGGCAAAACACTAATAATATATATATATATACTAATTAAATACATGGAAGGTTTATGTCAACGCAAGAAAACTTGATTTTATTTTCTCTAAGTATTTCAATACAATTTCATTTACGTAAGTGAGAGAGTGCCATCAAAGACTACACCCCACAACACGGAAATTCAGAAATAAAAAAAATTAAACAAAAACTCTACGTGCCCCCGCCAGTTTAAATCTAACCGTAAGTGACAATTTAAAACAATTCTGAACCTGTTCAGGCGTCGAAAATACGCGACCCGCTAAGTTCCCTACTTGAATTCGGCCCCTCGTCACTTTGGCTAATCAAGTTTTTGTTTAGCTGCTTGCTGCTTGTAAAATGGTTCCTTTATTTTCTCTTCGCTTATCCACTCAGCTACTGGTGCACTGTATCACAATATAGTGAAACAGTTCGTATTTATTCGAGCCAATTCTCGGTCCGCTGTAATACGATCAAGTGTTTGAGGCTTTCCCTTCTCGACACACACACACCAACCACTACCAAACCACTCCAACAAAACAACTAACAACCCAATTACCTCTGGGCGAGCCGCGACCACTAATCGTACCACACCGACAGTATATCGGTTCCACCGATTCCCAAAATCTCAGCACCTACAAATCTACTTCTCACTCCAACCAGGCTCACGCTGGATTTACCGCAGCAAACTTTACGACCGAAACTGTCCACTAGACGACAATCAATTGATAGCTCGTTCACCTAAATTCGCCAAAACCGGTGTATCTACATCTACATTTATACTCCGCAAGCCACCCAACGGTGTGTGGCGGAGGGCACTTTACATGCCACTGTCATTACCTCCCTTTCCTGTTCCAGCCGCGTATGGTTCGCGGGAAAAACGACTGTCTGAAAGCCTCCGTGCGCGCTCTAATCTCTCTAATTTTACATTCGTGATCTCCTCGGGAGGTATAAGTAGGGGGAAGCAATATATTCGATACCACATCCAGAAACGCACCCTCTCGAAACCTGGCGAGCAAGCTACACCGCGATGCAGAGCGCCTCTCTTGCAGAGTCTGCCACTTGAGTTTGTTAAACATCTCTGTAACGCTATCACGGTTACCAAATAACCCTGTGACTAAACGCGCCGCTCTTCTTTGGATCTTCTCTATCTCGTCCGTCAACCCGATCTGGTACGGATCCCACACTGATGAGCAATACTCAAGTATAGGTCGAACGAGTGTTTTGTAAGCCACCTCTTTTGTTGATGGACTACATTTTCTAAGGACTCTCCCAATGAATCTCAACCTGGTACCCGCCTTACCAACAATTAATTTTATATGATCATTCCACTTCAAATCGTTCCGCACACATAGTCCCAGATACTTTACAGATGTAACTGCTACCAGTGTTTGTTCCGCTATCATATAATCATACAATAAAGGATCCTTCTTTCTATGTATTCGCAATACATTACATTTGTCTATGTTAAGGGTCAGTTGCCACTCCCTGCACCAAGTGCCTATCCGCTGCAGATCTTCCTGCATTTCGCTACAATTTTCTAATGCTGCAACTTCTCTGTATATTACAGCATCATCCGCGAAAAGCCGCATGGAACTTCCGACACTATCCACTAGGTCATTTATATATATTGTGAAAAGCAAAGGTCCCATAACACTCCCCTGTGGCACGCCAGAGGTTACCTTAATGTCTGTAGACGTCTCTCCATTGATAACAACATGCTGTGTTCCGTTTGCTAAAAATTCTTCAATCCAGCCACACAGCTGGTCTGATATTCCGTAGGCTCTTACTTTGTTTATCAGGCGACAGTGCCGAACTGTATCGAACGCCTTCCGGAACTCAAGGAAAATAGCATCTACCTGGGAGCCTGTATCTAATATTTTCTGGGTCTCATGAACAAATAAAGCGAGTTGGGTCTCACACGATCGCTGTTTCCGGAATCCATGTTGATTCCTACATAGTAGATTCTGGGTTTCCAAAAACGACATGATACTCGAGCAAAAAACATGTTCTAAAATTCTACAAGAGATCGACGTCAGAGATATAGGTCTATAGTTTTGCGCATCTGCTCGACGACCCTTCTTGAAGACTGGGACTACCTGTGCTCTTTTCCAATCATTTGGAACCTTCCGTTCCTCTAGAGACTTTCGGTACACGGCTGTTAGAAGGGGGGCAAGTTCTTTCGCGTACTCTGTGTAGAATCGAATTGGTATCCCGTCAGGTCCAGTTGACTTTCCTCTGTTGAGTGATTCCAGTTGCTTTTCTATTCCTTGGACACTTATTTCGATGTCAGCCATTTTTTCGTTTGTGCGAGGATTTAGAGAAGGAACTGCAGTGCGGTCCTCCTCTGTGAAACAGCTTTGGAAAAAGGTGTTTAGTATTTCAGCTTTACGCGTGTCATCCTCTGTTTCAATGCCATATCTATCTATCACCATAGAGTAGAAATATCTCTGGAGTGAGCATTCAGAAGCGCAGAATTGATTTTGTGTTGTCAACATACGTTGCCACAATGGTCACGTGATCTCGGGACGCCGTAGATTTTTCCGACATTTGTCCTATAAATTTTGAATGCTGTCATATCGCTAGTAAAGACGGATTTCCTTCGTAAGTGCTGTGTATTAGTATAGACGTTTTGCAGGCACCATAGCAGTTTACGTCTGATATTTGAAATAAAATGGGCTCTTAGCTTTGAAGAGCAAAATCAACGGGCATGACGTCACAGAAGCTTCACGTCAGTATGTATTTATACTGTCTTTCATGTCACATCTCGTCAAGTCGCTCAACACAGTACTGAACGGCGAAATTGGGGTTTTGAGTCACCATCCCTAATACGCATAAAATGTTAGTGTATAGTATCAGGACTGAGGAGCTAACAACGACAAAATTTGTCAATGACCGAATCAAACTTTATAACCTATGTTCTTGATCAATTATGTTTGGTAAATTACTGAGAAGTGAGACAACGTTTCAAAATATCGACAATTATTTGCTAGGGGAAATATGTACATTCGTACACATCAAGAAAAGCTTCAAACGAATTAATGAAGCCTGTTAAACTTATCCATTATGTTTTTTCTTACGTAATTAATAACGTCATGAACAACTGTATTTTACTCCTTCATTAAAGCTGACTTTTTTGCTTCAAATGTCATATGGTGGAATTTGCTTCGTCTACTTATGTTCTTATACATATACATTGTGGGCGTCTGCGCTGTTGTGTTATCGTAAAACCTAAATAACTTTTCGCCTTCAGGTATACGAGCTCGGTTGTGTAAGAAAGTGGAAAAAATATCCCAGTCGTCATGGAGCATCTCCAATTTGTCTCTAAAACAAAGCGCTATTATAAAATAAAGATTATGAAGATACAATAGTACAAAATCCACTATTATAAAGAGAATGAGCACGGTGAAAATAGGTTAACTTAACATGTTAACAGACTGGTACCGTTAAAATTTTCTTCCCGAGAAACCTTGACGTACCGTGAAATGACGTGACGTTCCGTTGACGATCTGTGCGAATGCCTCCACTCGAAAGGTATTGTAGAATGTTTTGGTGTTATGTGACGAGATGTGACGTTACCTAATGGACGCAAATTGGCGCTAAACAATCGACGTCGTCCCTAGATCACGTGACAATTCCAGTTTAATGTTGACAACATGCGCAGGACGCAATGCTCACTCCAGAGATATTTCTGCTCTATGTGTATCACCAGCGACTATTCAGAAAATCCCACAGAATCTCTGTATATTCCGTTGCTCAGCTTTGGGAGGAAACAGCCGTCACAGCCACGTATATGAGCAGGGGCCTAACAGACTAAATAGCCACACTGCCTCCGCGAACTGCACCCAAATTAAAATACCGGTACTACCAATCCAAACTCCTTTCTCTCTCCCAAGCCTTAACCGCCAGCTGCGGTGCCTCACTACACCACGCAATGGGTCGCTCTGCTATCAGACCTAGACGCACACCGATTCATCTACTTAGTCAGTGAGAAGTCTACATGGGAACCAACTAACTCTTTGTCATACCATAGGAACCATTTAAAACGAACAAACACGCAGCAGCACGCCATCTTTCGACAATTGACTAATTATTCGTTGCTGCTGTCGGTTTTCTACAACAGCGGCCTGCTACTGCGCGTATCTCAGGCAGCATCTCCGGACCCATAAGGCGAGTTGTTGCATCGCTGAAGTCGCGCGCGCTCACCACCTGTTTTTTCGTCGACGTTCGCGGTTCATCTACAAAACATATTTTTTTTTCTTAATACATCGTACACGTGTGTTTGCAGTAACCACCAGGTGTTATTATTAAGTTATAGTGTAGGATGCTCAGCACTAGTAAGGGCGAACGTAACCCGTGTGTTTGGACGCAGCACAATGTCTGGGAACTGGGATAATGCAAAACTTTTTTTGATGTGTGTATTTCCACCAGACTCGTACCTCATCTGGAGGTATGACATCTGCATGTATTTAGAATCCTTGGTGCTGACCCCGGTAGACTTGTGTGGAACTCACAGCTGTGGGACATTGTTCCAGGAGTGCGATGATGAAGCTCCGCATCCTGGTGCTGCAGTTGCCGGTGGTCCTGTGGGTGCTGTACGGCGTGTGCTACGTGCTGTGGGCGGAGGACGAGGTGAGTGGACAGCCACACGCTGTGTGCGTTTGTGTAATGGGGACCTGTACTGACAGCGTTTTATAGATTGTTCAGGGATAGCTACTCTGTGATTTGGTACAAGGAACTCTTGCTGTTAAAATACGCTGCTGGCCATAAAAACTGCACTACCAGGAAACACTGCGAAAAACGAAATTTTATATACTGTGTGCGTACACTGAATCAGGAAGAATGTATGATGAAATTTACAGATGACTGGCTGTACCCAGACACACTTTGCTGTAACTCAGACTGATTAAACGGAAAAAAAGAAAAGAAAAAGCACACGTTTGAAATATGCTTATGAATTGGATATAGTTCCTTATCTCCTTCTCTCCCTCTCTTTCTCCATCTCCTTCGCCTCCAACCTCTTTCTGCCCATCACTTCTCCCTCTCTCTCTCCCAATCTTCTCCTCCCCCTCCCTTTCTCCGTCTCCTTCTGTCCCCCCTCTCTCTCTGTCCATAATCTCTTTCCCCTCTCTATCTCCTCTTTCCTCCTCTCTCTGTCCATCTTCTCTCCCCCTCCGTCTCTCCATCTCTTTCTGCCCCCCTTTCTCCCCTTCGCAATCAGTCATCTTCTCCCTTCTGTCTTCTCCTCCCCTCTCTCTCTCCATCTCGTCTCTCTGTCCATTTCCTCCTTGCCATTTCATATGTCCATTTCCTACCACCTTCTGTCCATCTCCTCTTCACCTCGACATACTCTCTGACCTTGAGGCTAGTTTATTATTATTACAAAGTCAGATTCTGTAGTAGTATTCTAATCATAAACCACTATGCCACAAATACAGCTTCCCTGTTTACTAACAACGTTACACTGATGTATATTTTATATACACATTTATATATTAAAAAGAATATAGTCTGTATGTGTCTACATCTTTTTTTACAGTAACATGTAAAAATTTGAAGTAAATCAGAAGGGTATATTTTCAGATTTTTGGTAATAATGTTTTCTCTTTATACATTACATACATATATTTATATATTACATGTATTAAAAATATACAGGGTGAAAAGTATTTAAACCGACAAACTCTGGGAAGTTGTAGGGGACATCAAAACAAATATTTTTCCCTAATGTCGTTTTTTCCTATGAGGATTATTTAAACCGGTGGAGCCCGTATTACGCTCTTCAATTGTTAGAGGCCGTATTACGATCTTCAGTTATTAGAGGGCGTATTACGCTCTTCAGTTGTAGGCAACTGTTGTCCACCAGTGTAGTAGTGCATTGTCTCTGTTTACTAGTGGAGCGATACACCTGGAGTAATTACACTCCAATGGTTGGTGCGTACTACGTAGCGCACCACAACGAACAAGCTGCACAGCGGGTTTATCAACAACAATATCCTAATCTCTGTATCCCGCATCATACGAACTTTGCTGCTGTGTACCAACGTCTGCGTGAGACCGGGTCATTTAGCAGATTACCTGGACAGGGACGCCGTCGCACGGCAAGAACGCTGCAATTTGAGGAAGCTGTCTTGCAGCATGTGGAGCGGGATCCTTCAATCAGCACTCGTGCAATTGCACGTAACATGGGGACGAATCAGACGAATGTAAGAACAGTCCTTCGAGAGCAATTGTTACGTCCATTTTACTTGCAGCGTGTCCACAACCTGGAACCAGTTGATTATCCACTCAGAGCACAGTTTTCGCAGTGGTACCCGGAACAGTGTGAAATGCATCCTACATTTCCATCCTCTGTGTTGTTTACCGATGAAGCAACGTTCAGGCGTGATGGAGTGTTCAACATGCACAATTCTCATGTTTGGAGAGAGGATAACCCACATGCCACAGTTACTAGCGCTCATCAAGTGCGGTTCTTCGTTAATGTGCGGATCAGTGTTGTTGGGGACTGTTTAATTGAGCCGTATCTGCTACCTACGCCATTAAATAGCAGGCACTATTACAATTTTCTCGCCAGAGCTTTGCCAGAATTGCTGGAAGACGTCCCGCTCCCTACAAGACAACGCATGTGGTTCCAACATGACGGGGCGCCGGCACATTTCAGTCTTCGTGTGCGTCGATTCCTGGACCGACGGTTCCCAGAAACGTGGGTTGATAGAGGTGGTCCTGTACCATGGCCTACTCGATCCTTGGTCATAAAAATGGAAAAGTGTTTGTTGGTTTAATTTATTTGCCGCCTGATAAATCTTCCTCTACCGGTTTAAATACTCCTCATAGGAAAAAATGACATTAGGGAAAAAATGTGTTTTGATGTCCCCTACAACCTCCCAGAATTTGTCGGTTTAAATACTTTTCACCATGTACATCAATAAAAGCATTATGTACCTACAAACACGTCCATATTCGAATTCAACGTTGTGTCAAAATTTCAAAGCAGTCGGTCAAGAACTTTTCGAGACGAAAGACTATGAACAAACCAACGTTTACATGTTTTAACGTTTCCCATTTTATTACATATGTATTACATATCTACCAGATGGCATTACAGTAGGTATATAAAAACTCGTGAGTATTCGTATGCAATATTGCCTCAATATATCAAAGCAATATTTCGCGGTATTGAAGCAATTCTGGGTGTTTCCACCGAGCGAGGTGACGCAGTAGTTAGCACACTGGACTCGCTTTCGGGAGGACGACGGTTCAATCCCGTCTCCAGCCGTCCTGATTTAGGTTTTTCGTGATTTCTCTAAATCGTTTCAGGCAAATGCCGGGATGGTTCCTTTGAAAGGGCACGGCCGATTTCCTTCCCCATCCTTCCCTAACCCGAGCTTGCGCTCCGTCTCTAATGACCTCGTTGTCGACGGGACGTTAAACAACACTAACCTAACCTGGGTGTTTCCCGCGTGAAAACAAGGGGACTTCGGTTTATCCAAAATTTTCATTACCCGAATCGGCCCCTGTCCCGGTCTTTTTGGATAAACGGGAGTTTTCAGTATTGAGCATTAGTTTGGTTTATTGCAAGTTTAAGCAACGTAAAAATCGAAAACGAAAAAAGAAACCAGTGTTTCTGCATTGAAGCCCAATTCCAGACCCTCAGACTACCAGTCTGTACTTTTTCTGCTGTGCCAACCGCTGCCTGGATATCTTCTATATCTGTTCTACGACTACATCAATATTAAATTTGTAAGATTATCGTATCCGTTTCTCTGTTTGAACACGCTTCTCCAAAACTAATAGACGAATTTTCAGAGGGTTTTCACACAAAAATTGAGCACAACTTGGGGTACCATATACGCTTTAGGTCATCAAACTCCGATCACAGAAAAAGAAGTTTTTTGTAAAACCGGCCTGTGTGAGTTCGTCTGTTTCAACATGCTACTCTCTCTCATGGAGATTTCACAGGTAACTTGAGTATAGCTTCGGGAACATTCAAGGCTTTGCTTGATCCAAAAAGTTGTCGTAAATGAAAGATTTATCCATACTAATATTATATGAGGTGTGACAATGAAGTAATGGGACTGATTTTCTTTGCAAGATGTGGCAACCCTACAGGCTTGCTTAGGCACAATATCTTTGACCTTGGTCTATAAGCTGCTTCTAGTCCAAGCAGCACATCGATTCAACTGCTCAGTCATGAGTTGTGCTGTAATAAGTTAACACGTGTGTCTCTCATCACGGAAATGGAACTGCATAACATTGCGCAACAGTATGTTTTTTTCGTTTTGCGTTAAATTGGGTGAAAACGCGACGACAACTTATGGTAAGCTTCAGAATGCTTTTGGAGAGGAGATTATGTCAAGAGCTCAAGTTTTTCGTTGGCATAAAATGTTTAGTGAAGGCAGAACGAATGTTGAAGCTGAAGACCGCAGTGGACGACCATCAACCTGGGAATTCCAAGGGAATTGTTCATAAAGAGTGGGTGCCTCCTGGCCAAACAATTAAACAATATTACTACAAGGAAATTTTAGAAAGACTTCGTAAAAGAGATCTTCGTGTCCGTGCCAACAATGCTGATAATCGGATTCTGCATCATGATAACGTGCCATCCCATACTGCTCTGTCAGTACAGCAGTTTTTAACCTCAAAACAAATTTCAGTACTACCACAACCACCTTATTCACCAGATATCGCTCCGTGCGACATTTTTCTATTTCTAAGAGTCAAAACGGCGGTCAAGGGACACCATTTTCAAACAACACAAGATGTCCAAAAAGCTGTGACGAGGGTCTTGGAGGATATTACAGAAGATGAGTTCCAGAAATGTTAACATTAATGGCAGAAGTGCTGGAAAAAGTATGTGCAATCAGCAGGAAACTACTTTGAAGGAGACAACACTAAACTTGACTAAAACGGTAAGCAACATTTTTTTTAACATCAGTCTCATTACTTTAGTGTTGCACCTCGTAAATGCGAAAGTAATTCCATCTGTTAAGTCTTCACGACCAACCGTCTGAACCGATTTTTTAATGGAGATAGCTTGAACCCTGGGGAGGAACATAGCATGCTTCATAAAGTGCGCTTCATAACTGTGTGTAGGCAGTTAAAATGAGTGGGTTTCAGTGATTGAACAGCTCCCCATAAGCTACATATTTCTGCATCCAGTTGTGTGGTCCTGCCCACTTGTCTCTTGTAGGGTACCTAAAGGATGCTGCTTTCTCAGATAGCTATATAACAATTCAAGCATATCACATTAAATGGTTTTTAATACAATAAAGAAAATTGACAATACTTAACTACGGATTTACAACGAGTTGTCACAAGCGATGGGCGACATGCAGAAAGTCAGAATCCTTCACCAATTACTATGTCTATATAAGCATTCACACTCGGTCATAAGTCACTGCTATCGTTAATATCGGCAACGGCCTTGCCGCAGTGGATACGCCGGTTCCCGTGAAATCACCGAAGTTAAGCGCTGTCGGGCGTGGTCGGCTCTTGGATGGGTGACCATCCAGGCCGCCATGCGCTGTTGCCATTTTTCGGGGTGCACTCAGCCTCGCGAGCTGAGGAGCTACTCGACCGAACAGTAGCGGCTTCGGTCAAGAATACCATCTTACGACCGGGAGAGCGGTGTGCTGACCCCACACCCCTCCTATCTGCATCCTCCACTGAGGATGACACGGCGGTCGGATGGTCCCGGTAGAACACTCGTGGCCTGACGATGGAGTGCTTTTTTTTATCGTTAATATCACTGCTCATCTAGGCCTATCTGCTAGTGTTCGTCTTCTACTGTCCCTGAGGCTGGCAGGACCAGCGCTTGCATTCTCTTCGCATAGAGGCCACTCCTGTCGTGGTGCTGTCTTAGTCAGCAGGATATTGGCTGACGTCATCTCACAGCCTTCTCTGCTCTTATGTTCAACTTCTTGCCGTCTCTTGTTGATAAGCTCCTCCACCAAAGCGATTGACCGTCATCGTGCAGGGAGTGTGACCATGGCGGAGGAGGCAGAAGTGTGGGCGCATCGTGGGACCAGAGGCTGTGGCTGTAGGGGACATTAAGCTTCCAGTCGTACCCTGCCATCCGGCCTGTGCTCTGGTGGAAACGTCCCCTGGAAAACGACCAGAAGGGTACACGCCCACCTCCTGATGCCACTAACCAGATGAAGAAGGTGGTGACTGCTGCTGTGTGGGCAAGTCCAGCTCCATCAGTAGGCCAAGAGGAGGTGAAGTCTCTGTCTCCATGGGGTCGTCCCACGGTGCCTTGATGACACCCTCTAGCGGCTTTTGGGGCTGTGCTGTCTTCTAGATCTGGGAATCTGGGGCAAGAGACGTCGTGCACATGACAGAGGCGGAGTTGTTTTGATGGCGGTGTTGCAGGCCATCTGGACCTGAAATAAGATACATGCAAGCGCCAAGTCGATGGACGATCTCGCCTCACGCCCACTGTCTGCTGCCACTAACAAACCTATAAAAGACAATATTATGCAGAGCGAAGCGATACTTGCGGCCTTCCTTCAGTTGAGGATGTTGAGGAGGGTGGAGCAATATCTGATGGCGGCGGCTGTGAAGCAATTCCGCCGGCGATGGTCCATCTCGTGGGTGGGAATGATGGGAGGAGAGAGACAGTTGCAATGCTTGATCCCTGGTGTGTGCGGAGTGAAGCTTGGGCATCTGGTGCTTGGAGGTTCTGACAAAACGCCCCAGATTCCCAGATCCAGAGGACAGGACGGCCACAGAAGGCGTCATCACGACACCGCGGGACGACCCATCGGGACGGAGCCTTCACCTTCTCCGCCTCCCTCTCGTCCTACCGATGGAGCTGGACCCGCCCACACGGCACCAGTCGCCGCCTTCTTCATCTTCATTCCGTCGCTTGTCGATACACTGGAACAGCAGTAATAAGAGATACTTGAGGCGCCCACTTGACAGTGGATGACTTGAGAAGAGTGATTTGGAGCGATGAGTACCGCTGTAACCTGTGGAAGTCTGATGAAAGGGTTTGGGCTTGGCGAATGCCTGGAGAAAAAAGCCTGCCACTGTGTGTCGTGCCAACAAATGGTTCAAATGATGATGATGATGTTTGGTTTTTGGGGCACTCAACTGCGCTGGTATCAGCGCCTGTACAAATTCCCAACCTTTTGTCAGTCCAGTATCGCCACGTGCATGAATGATTATGAAATGATGAGGACAACACAAACACCCAGTCATCTCAAGGCAAGTGAAAAGATTCAAATAACTCTGAGCACTATGGGACTTCACATCTGAGGTCATCAGTCCCCTAGACTAAGAACTACTTAAACCTAACTAACCTAAGGACATCACCCACATCCATGCCCGAGGCAGGATTCGAAACTGCGACCGCTGCAAGATTCAAACCTGCGAGCGTAGGGGTCGCGCGGTTCCAGACTGAAGCGTCTAGGACCGCTCGGCCACTCCGGCTGGCGTCATGCCAACAGTTAAGTACATATGGAGAAGGTGGTGTTACGGTATGGGGATGCTTTTCGCGGTTAGGATGTGATGCCCTTACTGCGTTTAAGATAACGCTAAATGAAGAAGAAAATGAGGACATTTTACTGAATTGTGTGTTGTACACAGTAAAGAAACAGTTTGGAAATTTGTGCTAAGTTACTATGGAACCAAACTGCTGAGGTCATCAGTCCCTAGGCTAACTTAAACGAACCTAACGCTAAGGACAACACACACACCCACGCCCGAAGGAGGACTCGAACCTCCGACGAGGGGAGCTGGGCGAACCGTGGGAAGACGCCTCAGATTGCACGGCTACCCTGCATGGCGAACAGTTTGGAGAATATGATCGATAATCAGCATGACATTGCAAGCTGTATAAAGCAGAGGATATAAAATGTAGACTGGCAATGGCAAGGAAAGCGTTTCTGAAGAAGAGAAATTTGTTAACATCGAGTATAGATTTAAGTGTCAGGAAGTCATTTCTGAAAGTATTTGTATGGAGTGTAGCCATGTATGGAAGTGAAACATGGACGGTAAATAGTTTGGACAAGAAGAGAATAGAAGCTTTTGAAATGTGGTGCTACAGAAGAATGCTTAAGATTAGATGGGTAGATCACATAACTAATGAGGAAGTATTGAATAGGATTGGGGAGAAGAGAAGTTTGTGGCACAACTTGACCAGAAGAAGGGATCGGTTGGTAGGACATGTTCTGAGGCATCAAGGGATCACCAATTTAGTATTGGAGGGCAGCGTGGAGGGTAAAAATCATAGAGGGAGACCAAGAGATGAATACACTAAGCAGATTCAGAAGGATGTAGGTTGCAGTAGGTACTGGGAGATGAAGAAGCTTGCACAGGATAGAGTAGCATGGAGAGCTGCATCAAACCAGTCTCAGGACTGAAGACCACAACAACAACAACATAAAGCAGCATCTGTGAGGCGATGGTTTGCGGATAGTAAAGTTCCTGAAAAGAACTGTCCTCATCAGAGTTCAAGCAGTCATAAAGGCGAATGCAGGACACACTGCGTATTAATGTCAATTAATATGTAATTCTCCAGATACTACTGACCAGGTAGTGTACATCCAGTTGTGTTATGGATTGAGAAACAAGCTGCTCAGTGTTCCTTTGTATACAGAATTTACGTCTTTATCTACACTCATGTTCATAAATTAAGGATAATGCTGATACATGGTGAAACAACGCACTGACGGGCGGTTTGCGGGTTTAAATCACCTCGGGGTATGACCGTGCAGTGCATTACCTGCGGTCGTCGCACGATGGCGCTGGCAGCAGTCCACATACGCGGAGGTGTGTTGGTGCATGTCAGAGTACGGTGCAGCGAATAAGTGTGCAGACGTTTTCAGACGTGCTAATGGTGACTGTGTGTTGAAAATGGCTAAAAAAACACATATTGATGACGTTATGAGGGGTAGAATAGTAGGGCGACTGTAGGCTGGTCAAACACAACAGGTCGTAGCACGGGACCGCCGTGTGCCACAAAGTGTGATCTTAAAATTACGGCAAGGATTTCCAGCAGACAGGAAACGTGTCCAGGCGCTACATTACGGGACGTCCACAGTGTACAACACAACAAGAAGACCGATATCTCACCAACAGTGCCTGCGGACGGCCACAGAGTGCTGCAGGTAGCCCTGCTCGGGACCTTACCGCAGCCACTGGAACAGTTATCTCCAGACACACAGTCTACAGGCGACTTAACAGACACGGTTTATTCGCCCGGAGACCTGCAAGGTGCATTCCAGTGATCCCTGGTCACTGGAGAGCCTGTAAAGCCTGGTGTCAAGAACACAGTACATCGTCATTGGAACAGTGGTCCCAAGTTATATTCACGGACGAGTCCAGGTACTGAACAGTGATTCTCGCCAGGTTTTCATCTGGCGTGAACCAGGAACCAGATACCAACCCCTTAATGTCCTTGAAAGGGACCTGTATGGAGGTCGTCGTTTGATGATGTGGGTTGGGATTATGATTGGTGTACGTAAACCCCTACATGTCTTTGACAGAGGAATTGAATCACATCAGGTGTATCGGGACGTCATTTCGCACCAGTATGTCCGCCTTTTGAGGGGTGCAGTGGGTCCCACCTTCCTCCTGATGGATGATAACGTACGGCCCCACCGAGCTGCCATCTTGGAGGAGTAACTTGAAACAGAAGATATCACGCGAATGGAGTGGCCTGCCTGTTCTGCAAACCCAAACATTATCGAGCACGTCTGGGATGCTCTCGGTCGACGTATCGCTGCACGTCTTAAACCCCTAGGAAACTTCAGGAGCTCCGACAGGCCCTGGTGCAAGAATGGGAGGCTATACCCCAGCAGCTGCTCGACCACCTGATCCAGAGTATGCCAACCCGTTGGGCGGCCTGTGTATGTGTTCATGGCGATTATATCCCAGACTGATGTCGGGGTACATGCGCAGGAAACATTGGCGTTTTGTAGCACATGTATTTCGGGACGATTTTCTCAACTTATCACCAATACCGTGGACTTACAGATCTGTGTCGTGTGTGTTCCCTATGTGTCTACGCTATTAGCACCAGTTTTGTGTAGTGCCTCGTTGTGTGGCACCATATTCTGCAATTATCCTTAATTTATGAGCATGAGCGTATTTCTGTAGCCACAAAACTGCCTTGCGGTGTGTGGCGGAGGGTACTTTGTGTACCTCTGTCACTTCCCCCTTTCCTGTTCCAGTCCTGTACGGTTCGCGGGAAGAACGATTGCTGCTATGCCTCCATGTGGGTTCGCAGCTCTCTAGTTTACTTCCATGGTTTGTTTGCGAGATATACGTACGAGGAAGAAATATACTGATTTACTCTTCTTAGGAACGCACACTGTCGGAACTGGAACATTGGCTGTAACATGGTGCAGAATACTTTGTCTGCCACAACAGTTATCTCAGCATCTCCGTGACGTTCGCGCGCTTACTAAATGAATCTGTAACGAAATGCGCTGCTCTTCTTTGGATCTTCTCTATTTCCTCTATCAGTCCTATGTGGCATGGATCTCACACTGATGAGCAATATTCTAGTATTGGTGGAACGAGTGTTTTGAAATCTACATTCTTTGTGGGTGGACTAAATTTCCTGAGGATTCTTCCAACGAATCTGACTGGCATTTGCCTCACCCGCGATTAATTTTATATGGGTGTTACATTTCAAATCGCTCCATATGCATACTTCTGTTTATTTTATGGAAATAACAGCTTCCAGTGAGTGTTCTGCGATCGTGTAATCATACAATAAAGATTCTTTCTGCCTATGTATTCGCAATACATTACTTCTGCTCATATTGTCAATTGCATTTCTCTGCAATAATTGTTGATGCTCTATAGGTTTCTACCGTTTCGACTTCTCTGTACACAACAGCATCATCCACGAAAGGCCTCATAGAATTTTCAAATGGCTCTAAGCACTATGGGACTTAATATCTGAGGTCATCAGTCCCCTAGACTCAGAAGTACTTAAACCTCAATAATCTAAGGACATCACACACATCCATGCCCGAGGCAGGATTCGAACCTGCGTCTGTAGGGTCAGCACGCTTCCTGACTGAAGTGCCTGGAACAACTGGGCCACAGCGATCGGCTCATAGAACTTTATGCGTTGTCTTGTAGACCATTTATATATACTGCGAAAAGCAATGCTCCTATAACACTCGCTTGGGGCACACTGTAATTTACTTTTACTCCATTCGTAATGACATACTGTGTTCTGGCATCTACCTGGGGGGGGGGGGGGGGCTTTATTTACTGCTTTCTGGGTCTCGTGAACGAACAGAGTGAGCTGGACTTAACACGATCGTTGTTTTCAGAAGCCGTGTTGGTTGCTACAGGTGGTATTACTACTACTTGCTTTTAGTGTTTGTGTAAAATTCCAACAATCTGCATGTCTGTGCATGTTCGCTGAGGTGATAAGTCATGGGCTAGCGATATGCACATATACAGATGGCAGCAGTGTCACGTTTACAAAGTATAATAGAGCAACGTACTAGTGCAGATGTTTTTGTACTAAGGTCATTCATGTGAAAAGGTTTTCGAGGTGATTATGGTTCAAATGGCTTTGAGCACTATGGGACTTAACATCTGTGGTCATCAGTCCCCTAGAACTTAGAACTACTTAAACCTAACGAACCTAAGGACATCACACACATCCATGCCCGAGGCAGGATTCGAACCTGCGGCCGTAGCAATCGCGCGGTTCCGGACTGAGCGCCTAGAACCGCTAGACCACCATGGCCGGCCGTGATTATGGTCACAGGGCGGGAATTCAGACTTTGAATGTAGAATAGTGCTTGGGGCTAGACGCATGGGACATTCTGTTTCGGAAATCGTTAGTATTCGTCAGTATTCGTCAGTATTCGGAGATCCACAGAGTCAAGAGTGTGCTGAGAACACGAAATTTCAGGCGTCACCTCTCACTATGGACAACGCAATGGCCAACGGCCTTCACTTAACAACCGAGAGCAGCGGTGTCTACCTAGAAGTGTCAGTTCTAACAGACAAGCTACGCATGCTTGAAATACCAACAGAAATCAACGTGTGATATACGACGAACATATCAGTAACGGCTGTATGGATTTTTAATTTTAAATTTAATCTTATGGCTAGGGCCCCCCATTGGGCAGAACGTTCGCCGGATGCCGGTCTTTCAATTTGGCGCCACTGCGGCGACCTGCAGTCGATGAGGATGATAGGATGATGATGAGGACAGCAAAACACCCTGTCCCTGGGCGGAGAAAATTCCCCGACGCAGCCAGGAATCGAACCCGGGCCCAGAGGATTGACAGTTCGTCATGCTGACCATTCAGCTACCGCGGGCAGACGACAGTATGGTGAAATTTGGCGTTAATAGGTTGTGCCGGCAGAAGACCGATGCGAGTACCTTTGCTAACAGCACATCACGTCGGCGTCTCTTCCTTTCTTATGACCATATCGATTGGACCATAAGTGACTAGAAAACCGCGACTTGATCAGAAAAGTCCCCAATTTCAGTTGGTGAGAGTGGATGGTAGGAATCTAGTGTGGTGCAGACCCAGCGAAGCTGTGGATCCATATTGTCAACAATGCACTGTGCAAACTGTTGGCGCCCCCATTACAGTGTGGGCTGTGTTTTCATGGAATGCACTGGGTCATATGGTCCAACTGAATCGGTCATTAACTGGAAATGTTCGTGTTTGGTTACTTGGAGATCATTTGCAGACATCTGAGATGTTCCCAAACAATGGTGGAATTTTTATGCCTGACAACACACCTTGTCACAAAGGGACAGTTGTCTATGGTAGGTTTGAAGAAAATTCTAAACATTTCGAGCCGATTATATGGCCACCTAGATGGCCTGTTGTGAACCCCAATGAAGATTTATGGGACATATCGAGAGGTCAGTTTGCCAGCCGCGGTGGCCAAGCTGTTCTAGGTGCTTCAGTTCGGAAGTGCAATGACTGCTAGAGTCGCAAGTTCGAATCCTGCCTCGGGCATGGATGTGTGTGATGTCCTTAGGTTAGTTAGGTTTAAGTAGTTCTAAGTTCTAGAGGACTGATGATGTTAAGTCCCATAGTGCTCAGAGCCATTTGAACCATTTTTGAGAGGTCTGTGCTCAAACGCACCGGAAACGCTTCCAATTATGGACGGCTATAGAGGCAGCACGGTTCAATATTTCTGCAGGGGACTTTCAACGATTTCTGGGCTCCATGCTATGTCGAGTTGCCGAACTACCCCGGGCAGAATGAGGTGCGGCACGATATTAGGAAGTATCCCATAACTTTTATCACCTCAATGTAGTACACATCAAGCCAGTTTAAGGTTTGTTGTGCATGGCTACCATCCCAGTTAGCACTCAAGCTTATTTCAAGGTGGATATTGAGTTTAGGTTCAGTTGAAAATTCAAGATTGAAAAATCAACCTGTTACACAGCTTGTTTCAAGGTGGGTATTGAGTTTAGGTTCAGTTGAAAATTCACGATTGAAAAATCAACCTGTTACACAGTTTACATCAAGCTGTAAACATTTAGCTTGAATTTAAATAATTTTCCCAAGCTTGAAATAAACTGTAATTTCCCTGGAAGGCTGTACAGCAGATGCGCGCGCAGCATAGCTTCCATAGACGTCCACGGGAAGCGCCACAAGCGTTTATAAGCCGTGACGTAAGGGTGTTGTCTTGTGTGACGTCATGACGGCGCGGAGTTTGGTTTGAGTGTGGCTGTCTCCAGTTCTGTTTTATCTTATTTTATTTACTTTTCTGAGCCTTGCTATGTTTACGGCCATTTTACCTTTGTGACGCGCGTTAATGGTTGTGGTTTGTTGACAAGTTTGTTTTATACTAGAAAACAGTTTGGTGCGTTAATGTTACAAATGTTAAATATTACGTAACGTAAAGTTACGTTTACTTCCATTTTACCTTTGTGACGCGTGTTAATGGTTGTGGTTTGTTGACAAGTTTGTTTTATACTAGAAAACAGATCGGTACGTTAATGTTACAAATGTTAAATATTACGTAACGTAATTAATTAGGTTCAATAAATGCAGATTAATATTTATATAGCTTAAAACAAGCTGTAAATACCAGGCTGTATTCCACGTGTGTAGATACAGCTGGAGCCAAGCTTGATAAGTCAAGCTTGAAATATAGCTTGAACTCTGCCAACTTTGATGTTTGTTTCAAGCTTGAATCCAGCTAACAGGCCTGAATATTCCAGCTTTGATCAAGTTTATATACTTGAACTTTACAGCTGGAAACAAGTTTGAAACCGGCTTACTGTGCTATCTGGGATGGTGCTGCAGTTTCAGTGACCAGTAGTGTATCACAGACTGATCTTTCTGGTCGAACGTGAGGGTACACCATTACTATAGAGCTCTGACCTCTCTTTTCTGTACATCCGATGAACTTGTATTCCTCCTCACAGAGCGTTCCTCATTGTCGAGCAGAAGCTGCTGGACGCGGCGCAGCCGTTCCTGGTGCCGCTGCAGGTGGGGTCAGTCCTGCTGGCAGGCTGGGGCACCAACATGGCGGCGCACGTGCTGTCCGAGGCGCTCGGTGGGGTGCGCGCCACGCACAAGTTCCTCGCCCTCGAGCTCACCGTGCTGCTGCCCGAGGTGCAGAGTCTGCTGGCGCACCGCGTCGCCGGCCTCTTCCCCTGCACCGTGCCCTTCACGCCGCTTTTCTGGAGCAACAGTGAGTCCGCCAGCCATTACAATGTGCTATCCTAAATTTTCAGGACTGGTGCTGCCATCTGTTGAAAACCTTACCCTTGGACTAATGGTCACCATCACCCTCGAAGTAGTTCCCACCTACACGTACACACGGTCCCAGCACTTCAGCCACTGGTCAAAGGTTTTCTGGAAGTCCTGTTCTTTGAGGGTGTTTATCACTGCCAGCGATTCTTCTTGAATCCTCTCTAGAGTGTTGAACCGATGGTCTTTCACCTTGAGTTTCAGTTTTGGGAATAGCGCGAAATCGCAAAGTGACAAATCTGGCGAGTACAGTGGGTGGGGTACAACAGTCATGTTAGTTTTTTTCCAAAAACGTCCTGGTGAGGAAGGACGTGTGACAGGGGGCCTTCTCGTGATGTAGCAGGCAGTTCCCTTGACACCAAATTTCGGGCCATCGTCGCCGCACATTTCCACGGAGCCGTCGCAAAACGGCAGAGTAGTACGCGGAATTCACTGTTTGGTTGGGTTGAACGAATTCTTAGTGCACAATTCCCTTGCTATCCAAGAAAACTATGATCATGCTCTTCACTTTGCTCTTCACCTATCTCGCTTTTTTTGGGTCTTGGAGAGCTCGGGCTCCTCCACTGGGACGATTGTTGCTTTGTCTCTGGGTCATGACCGTAAATCCAGATCTCGTCGCCGGTGATAACCTGTGACAAAAAGGTTGAATCATGAGATGTGGTCTGACGAAGGTCCGTACGCACTTTAACAGTCTGTGCCTTCTGATCGCCAGTCAAGATCCTTGGCACAACTTTTCTGGCAACAGAATGCATGCCCAATTCATCAGTCAACATTCGTTGACATGTCCCATAACTAATACCCACTTCATCCGCAATGTCTTGAATGGAACCAGTTGTTGAAGTTTGGCCACAATGTCTGGCTTTGTGTGGCTAACGGGCCTTCCAGTGTGAGCATCATCTTCGACATCTGTACGGCCGGCCCTGAACCGAGCATGCCACTTTGTGCACAATTCCCTTGGTATCAAAGGAAAGGATGGTCATGCTCTTCACTTTGCTCTTCACCTATCTCGCTTTTTTGGGTCTTGGAGAGCTCGGGCCGAGCATAGATGGAACAAGTGTGCCATATGGAACTTTAGCTAAGAGTCCTGTTGTCTCAGCTATACTCCATGTTTTCCAAGCAAGAATATTTGCATCTGGAAAGGCTTCAAGACCACCATAGACACAATGATTACCCCACACTACAGCAATTGTCAGGCATGTACTACCTCCAAACAGAGCTTGTACATCACATGTGAAGTTCAGGCGGAGTCCTCGAAACACATTTGGACCTCCAATTAATAGTTGCTTGTTAAACTGTCCAGCCAAGTCAATATCAATTGCCTTCAATGCACGATACACAGGAGCGCTGCGCCGCAAGCGACGTCGCCAAGCATGTCGCCGAGGCATTGCTGTGGCACGTTAATTCCTGTGTATCGTGCATTGAAGGCAATTGATATTGACTTGGCTGGACAGTTTAACAAGCAACAATTAATTGGAGGTCTAAATGTGTTTCGAGGACTCCGCCTGAACTTTACATGTGATGTACAAGCTCTGTTTGGAGGTAGTACATGGCTGACAATTGCTGTAGTGTGGGGTAATCATTGTGACTATGGTGGCCTTGAAGCCTTTCCATATGCAAATATTCTTGCTTGGAAAACATGGAGTATAGCTGAGACAACAGGACTCTTAGCTAAAGTTCCATATGGCACACTTGTTCCATCTATGCCATTTGTTGACTGTATGTACGGCTCATGCTCTGTCCCCCAAACACTTGTTGAATCATTGCAAGGGTCTCCATAGCACTTTTCCCGAGATTCGCACAGAATTTGATACACATGCATTGTTCTGTTCGCGGATCCACCGTAAAATCGCCACACACCAACACAGAGTATTACGGAAATCACTGTGGACACTCAACACGTCCTCCCAGCTGAATGCCACTTTGCACACTGGCTCATTAGATATGCAGCTCTCGCCACCTAGCGGTGCGAAGATCTACTACTCCTACTTTCCAGATGGCAGCTCCAGTCCCGAAAATTTTGGATTCCACCTCGTAGAGCTCGGAGCGGGTACGACTCCAATGTTGAGGTTTGCATACACTGTCAGTTCACTGTTATACAGGCTCCTTCCTCATTGCTGCAGTTTCGCGAGTAAGATATGTCTCAGAACAGTGGCACTGCAGTCGCTTCCTACTAGCATATTCGTTCCCTTTTAGTAAAGCGTACGGGAGTGTCAAGCTGTGACATAGCACAGAAGTTGAGTGGACATTCTTACAGTTGTAGTGTAGCAATGATGGGGTGAGAAACGGTGACTGTCAGTGTCAGATGATCTCTAACAAAGCTGTTTTTCCTGCTACACTGGAGGATGTAAGACGAAAATAAATTGTGTGGTGCAGTCTATACAATTGCAAATTTGCTTCATAATAGGAGAAGTGATGTTTGGGGATAGTTTGATGCTACAATCCACTCTTCCGATAGTCTGCAGCTCACGGTCGCATTCTTGCTTCCCGAGCATGGGGTCCCGGGTTCGATTCCCGGCAGGGTCAGGAATTTTCACCTACCTCGAGATGACTAGGTGTTTGTGTTGTCCTCATCATTTCATCATCATATTCATGAAACTGGCGAAATTGGACTGAGCACAGGTTGGAAATTTGTACGGGCACTGATAACCGTGCAGTTGAGCGCCCCACAAACCAAACATCATCATCATCACATTTCAGATGGAATACATACAATGTCCGTCCAGTGCTTAAAAAAAGTATTGTAGCATACACTGATATGGCAAAAGTCATAGAATACCTCCTAACGTCGTGTTGGACCTCCTTTTGACTAGCATAGTACAGCAGCTCTACGTGGCGTGAACTCAAGTTGTTGGCCTCCAGAAATCTTGAGCCATGCTGTCCCTATATCCGTCCAGAATTACGAAAGTGTTGCCAGTACAGGATTGTGCACGAACTGACCTCTCCATTGTGTCCCACAAATATTCTACAGGATTAATATCATGCGATTTGGATGGCCAAATCATTCTCTCAAATTATCCGGAATGTTCTTCAAACCAATCGCAAACAATTGTGGCCCAGTGACATGATGCACTGTCGTCCATAAAAATTGCATGATTATTTGAGAACATGAAGTTGATCAATGGCTACAGCTCTTATCCGACTAGCAGAACATAACCAGGACGCAGTTTATTTTACGTTAACACAGCGCACAGCATTGTGGAGCAACCGCCAGCTTGCACAGCGCCTTGTTGACAATGTGGGTCCATGGCTTCTTGGGATCTGCCCAGGCCACAGTTTTTCAGTGGCTTGTGGTCCAACCAATGTGGTCATGAGCCCAGGAGAGGTGCTGCGGGCAATGTTGTGCTGTTACCAAAGGCACGTGATCAATACTGCACTGTTGTAACAGATACTTTCGTCGTATGTCCCTCATTGATTTCTGCGACTATTCCACACTGTGCTGCTTGTATAATAGCACTGACACCTCTTCCCAAACACCGGTCCAGGTTGTTAAGCGAAGGTCGTCTGCCACTGCGTTGTACATGGTGAAAAGTAATGCCTCAAATTTCGTATTCTCGGCACACTCTTGATGCTGTGGATCTCGGAATACTGAATTCCCTGACAATCTCCAACTACCATTTCACTTTCAAACTCTTTTGATTCCCTTCCTGCTGGGATAATCACTTTGTAAACCTTCTACATCAATCACCTGAGCACAAATGAAAGCTTCGCCAAAGCACTGCCCTTTTGTACCTTGCGTATGGGATGCTAACGCCTGTACATGTGCAGATCGCTGTCCCATGACTTTTGCACACCAGTGTAGTCCACACTTGTGATAGAAAACATACAAAGTTCATCCACTGCTAAAAAGAAGATTGTACTGTCTATATACATACAGTACATGTGAATAAATGTACAAAATGTTGTTACTCATTCTCTTTTTATTGGCATAATGCATTCTTTACTATGGTTCTTTTTAATTCCAAACAGTCTATGATAACTGATACAGAATTAGTAGCCACAAGCACCATTATTCAACATGAAACTGTCTACTTCAATTTCACAAATCCTGTAAACTTTTATTACACTCCTGTCTCCATTTTTCGTTTTGTGGATGCACAGTATACAGCAGTTGATAGTTGTTATGGTGGTGGCTGATGAATGGCACCATTAGCACTGCTTGGAGCAGAAACTGTATGTAAATGTAACTATGTTGGCAGCACTGTTCGATGTTAGTGTAGCTTATTTCCTACGCTCTACCACTCCCCAGCCTATGTGCTGGGCATCAATAGGCAAAGCTTGCTTACTTTGGTCCCTGCACCCCTCTCAGAATTAACTCTTCTTATTGTGAACAGGCCGTAAATTATAGGCAGGTTATAAATATAGATGTAAAAAGTAATTTTAAATGAAGAATATTAATGTGTCATGTTGTACGAGTATATTAAAATAATGTATCACATGGTTTAATAAACAGTGACAATGCAGCACTGGTGAATTTCTTTGCAAATTCTTTGCCATTTTTGAGACTCTTACATTTCACAATACTTAATTCTCCAAAAGTTAGCTCAGAAATTTGGAAATTTATGTGTAAATAAATATATAAATAATACAAAATAATATAAAATATATAATATATAAATATATTATGTTGGAGTGCAAGTTTGTAGTGTTTTTGTTTTGCATTTTAGTATTCTGGTTGCTACAGGTTTATTTATTTGTCAATTGGTATTTATTTGAGTTTCCACATTGTCTTTTTGTCATTTGCTGACAGTGAGTGGGACTGTGAACACTAGAAAATGGAGTACCAATTGGAGAAACAAGAATGTTCTACATCTACATCTACATGGTTACTCTACAATTCACACTTAAGTGCCTGGCAGAGGGTTTGTCAAACCATTTTCATACTACTTCTCTACCATTCCACTCTCAAATGGCACATGGGAAAAATAAAGTCCTGAATCTTTCCATTCCAGCTCTGATTTCTCTTATTTTATTATGATGATCATTACTCCCTACGTAGGTGGGTGTCAACAAAATATTTTCACATTCGGAAGAGAAAATTGGTGATTGAAATTTCATAAATAGATCTTGCTGCAAAGAAAACCGTCTTTGTTTCAGTGACTGCCACCCCATCTCACGTATCATATCAGTGACCCTCTCACCCCTGTTGCGCGATAACATGAAACGAGCTGCCCTACTTTTTTTTCGATGTCCTCCATCAATCCTACCTGGTAAGGACCACATACCGCACAGCAATACTCCAGCAGAGGATGGACAAGTGCAATGTAGGTGATCTCTTTAGTGGGTTGTCACATCTTCTAAGTGTTCTGCCAACAAAGCGCAGTCTTTGTTTTGCCTTCTCCACAAAATTACCTATGTGGTCTTTTCAATTTAAGATCCTTGTAATTGTAAGTCCTAGGTATTTAGTTGAACTGACAACCCTTAGATTTATGCGACTTATCATATACCCAAAATTTATCGGATTTCTCATGTGGATGGCCTCGCACTTTTCTTTGTTTAGTGCCAATTGCCATTTTTTGCACTCTAGATCATTTTGTAATTGGAATTTATCGTCTGATCATTTTACTAGATGGTAAATTACAGCGTCATCTGCAAACAATCTAAGGGGGCTGCTCAGATTATTACCTAGATTATTTGTGTAAATCAGAAACAGCAGAGGGCCCATGACACTACCATGCAGAATGCCAGATATCACTTCATTCTATTTGATGATTTACCATCTATCACTACAAACTGTGACCTCTCTGAGAGGAAATCATGAATCCAGTTATACAACTGAGACGATACTCCATATGCATGCAATTTGATTAATAGTTCTGACATATTCTTCTGTTTGAGTTCAATAGAGAGGTGACAGCAGGGGAGGCAGCCAGAAACATTTGTGCCATGTATGGGGATAAAACCATTGGACAGAGCATGACAATGAAATGGTTTTCTTTTTTAAGGGTAATGTTTTTAACGTTAGTGACTCTCCAGGTTCAGGAAGACGTTTGATGAAGATTGTTTAAATGCCTTAATCCACAATGATCCACATTGTTGTACTTGAGAATTGGCAAATGTAATGAGCTGTGCTCATGCCACCATTATGTGACAACTGAATGCAATGGAGAAGGTTTAAAAATCCAGTGTATGGGTACTGCATGATCTAAGCTCAACTCGCAAAAATCAGCAGGTGGCCTTTTGTGCATGTCCGCTTGCTCATCATCATTTGGCTCATAAACAACACAAATTGTTTTTATCCTGTATCATAATTGAACAGAATTTATGTCATTTTGCTAACATAAAGAAAATAAAAGAATGGTTGAAACCAAATAAAGCAGCAATTCCCCATACAAAGGCCTCCGCTCATCCACAATAGATAATGTTACGCATCTGGTGGGACAGTGAAGTATGATGTACCACAAATTGCTTCCCTGAGGTGTAACAATCACTGTTGACATTTATTGTCAACTACTGAGACATTTAGCAGATGCAGTCCAAGAACATCAACCAGGAAGACTGGCTGAAGTATGCTACTCCATGCTAACAAACACCTGCCTGCATTCTGATAGGCTGACGGAAAACACTATACAGGACTTACATTGGGAAGTCATTCCACACCCACCTTATTCACCTTATATCACGTCCTCAGATTTTCACCTTTTCCATTGTTTATGGGACAACCTTCCAGGAACTTCCTCTCCAGATGAAAATGCACTCCGAGCACGCCTCGATGAGTTTTTCACCTCAAAGTAAGTGATTTCTATAGTAGCAGAATCAAAAATTTACTCTAATGTTGCTATATTGTTGTAAATAGTAAAGGAGAACATATCAAACAATGGAAACTCCAGGCAGGAATATCAATACCATATCAGAATGCAGGCCCAAGATGCCAGAGTTGGCGATCATGTGTGTGTGAGGTATGCTTTCTGTGTGAATGAATGGTGTGTGTTTCTCTTTTTCTGATAAAGGCTGAGGCTGAAAGCTTATGTGTAAGTGTCTTTTAATTGTATCTGTCTGCAACTTAATGCATTATCTTTATAGTGAGTAGCAATCTGTCTTTTCCTGTATTGAAGGAGAATATATTACTGATGACTAGAGACTCTGTTATTTGTGTCTGTTATGTTTATTAAATTATGGAAAAGTGCTACAAACTTACACACCAACCTAATCTAAATGCTTTTAATAAAATGTTTTTCTTTGTTGCTCATGATCCCCAAGATCACCTCTGTCCCTTGAAAGATTCCTTCAAAGGAGACCAGGTATCTAAGTAGTGAAGGAATTAGCATATTTCATCAAAATATTATAGATAAAGCTAGTAAACTGCTTATAGATGTTGACTCTGACATTATTGCTATATCGGAGCACCACTTAAATAATGTGACAGTTTAGAGGCTTTCTTTACCAGTATACAGACTATCTGCCGGTTTTTTAAGGAGTTCTTTGAGAACTGGGGGAGTAGCCATGCACGTAAAAAACAGTATTCCATTTGAGTCCGTAGACGTATCACGGCACTGCACTGAACAGGTATTTGAATGTTGTGCATGGGCAGTTGCATTTAATGAAACTAAACTTCTAATTGTTGTTATCTATAGGTCACCTAACCCTGACTTCAGGGCATTTCTGCTTAAGCTAGAGAGGATTCTTGGTTCCCTTAATAGGAAGTACAAAAAATTAGTTAATTGAGGTGACTTCAATATTAATTTTGTAATCTGATTGTGCAACAAAAAGGATGCTGGAAGATCTTCTAAATTCCAAACAGGGTGCAGAATAACACTAGTAGAAGCATAGACAAAATTTTTATTCATTCTTCATAACTAGACTGGCATTCTGTTAGTAAAAGAATGAATGGCTTTTCAGACCAGACCATGGTGCACAAATTTGAACACTAAAAGGTTTTGTACTCAAACAAATGTTATTTATAATTACAAACTATGTAGGAAAGCTAATCCAATGGCAATAGAGAATGTTTTAAACCTCATTAAGGAACAAAGGTGCTGATAACACAGATGCCAAATATAATTCTTAATACACTACTGGCCATTAAAACTGCTACACCACAAAGATGACATGCTACAGATGCGTAATTTACCTGATAGGAAGAAGATGCTGTGGTATGCAAATGATTAGCTTTTCAGAGCATTCACACAAGGTTGGTGCCGGTGGCGACACCTACAACGCGCTGACATGAGGAAAGTTTCCAACCGATTTCTCATACACAAACAGCAGTTGACTGGCATTGCCTGGTAAAACGTAGTTGTGATGCCTTGTGTAAGGAGGAGGAATGCGTACCATCACACTTTCAACCTTAATAAAGGTTCAGGAGGGTAATACGGAATGCTGTGATGGATCCCAATGGCCTCATATCACTAGCAGTTGAGATGACAGGCATCTTATCCACATGGCTGTAATGGATCATGCAGCCATGTCTCGATCCCTGAAGTCAACAGATGGGGACGTTTGCAAGACAACAACCATCTGCACGAACAGTTTGATGACGTTTGCAGCAGCATGGACTATCAGCTCGGAGACCGTGACTGCGGTTACCGTTGATGCTGCATCACAGACAGGAGCACCTGCGATGGTGTACTCAACAACGAACCTGGGTGCACGAATGGCAAAACATCATGAATCCAGGTTCTGTTTACACATCCATGTTTGGCGACATTGCGGTGAATGCACATTGGAAGCGTGTATTCATCATCACCATACTGGCGTATCACCCGGCGTGATTGTATGGGGTGCCATTGGTTCCACGTCTCGGTCACCTCTCGTTCGCATTGATGGCACTTTGAACAGTGGACGTTACATTTCAGATGTGTTATGACCCTTAGCTCTACCCTTCATTCCATCCCTGCAAAACCCTACATTTCCGCAGGAGAATGCACGACTGCATGTTGCAGGTCCTGTACAGGCCTTTCTGGATACAGAAAATGTTCGACTGCTGCCCTGGCCAGCACATTCTCCAGAGCTCTCACCAATTGAAAGCGTCTGGTCAATGGTGGACGAGCAACTGGCTCATCACAATATGCCAGTCACTACTCTTGATGAACTGTGGTATCGTGTTGAATCTGCATGGGCATCTGTACCAGTACACACCAGCCAAGCTCTGTTTGACTCAATGCCCAGGCATATCGAGGCCGTTATTACTGCCAAAGGTGGTTGTTCTGTGTACTGATTTCTCAGGATCTATGCACCTAAATTGCGTTAAAATGTAATCACATGTCAGTTCTAGTATTATATTTGTCCAATGAATATTTGTTTATCATCAGCATTTCTTCTTGGTGTAGCAATTTAAATGGCCAGTAGTGTATTATATAATATATAATATACCTAAAAACAAAGATGATGTGACTTACCAAATGAAAGTGCTGGCAGGTCGACAGACACACAAACGAACACAAACATACGCACAAAATTCAAGCTTTCGCAACAAACTGTTGCCTCATCAGGAAAGAGGGAAGGAGAGGGAAAGACGAAAGGATGTGGGTTTTAAGGGAGAGGGTAAGGAGTCATTCCAGTCCCGGGAGCGGAAAGACTTACCTTATGGGGAAAAAAGGACGGGTATACACTCGCAAACACACACACATCCATCCACACATATACAGACACAAGCAGACATATTTAATATAATATAGTATATATAATTAATATAGTACTCCTTAACACATTTCTCATGCTCTTTGAAAGTTGTTTCTCATTAGAAAATCTAAACAGACTACTGGGAGTAAAAGGCAGCCTGGGTGGCTGACTAGTTGGATAAGGATATAATGTAGAACAAATTGGGAATTATATCAAAATATCAGAAGCAGCCACAATAGTGCTACAGTAGCCCAATGCAAATATTATTGGAAGGTGCTTAAAGATGTTATTAGGAAGGCAAAGAGTATGTGGATGCAAATAGAACAGGAAGTTCACAGGACAAAATTAAAGCCATAAGATCAGTCATGAAGGAAGTCACTGGTCAGCAGGACAAGGTCGATGATATAAAGTCAGTTTGTAGTGAAAATGTTTCTGGTACTGATAAGTCATATATGTGTACAGTATTTAACAATCACTTTCTGAGCATAAATTAAATAAAAACTTAGTTCCTATAGAGAATCGTATTACTCTCTTGGAAAATGCCTTCCCAATATTGATGCCTGAAATACTTCTCTGTGATACTGACAAGGGGGAGACTGAGTCAATAATTAAATCACTGAAGACTAAGGACTCTCATGGATATGATGGAGTACCTAGCAGAATATGAAAGCGCTGTGCTGCCCATGTTAGCACTATACTTTGCCATATTCTTAATTTTTCCTTTAAGAATGGTCAGTTTCATGAAGCATTAAAGTACTCAGTAGTAAAGCCGGAAAAGGATAATGTGGACAATTTTAGACCTATTTCTGTGCCATCGGAGTTTGCTAAAGTTATTGAAAAGGCTGTGTATGTAAGTATAATTGATCATTTTATTTTGTATAATTTTCTATAAAATGTGCAGCTTGATTTTAGAAGTGGTGTAACAACTAAAATGCTGTATTCTCTTTCTATATGATGTACTGGATGGATTAAACAAAATGTTTCAAATGCTTGGCATCTTTTTTGATTTAACTAATGCGTTTGATTGTGTTGATCCAGAAGTTGGACCACTACGGAATATGGGGAGTAGCTCACCATTGGTTCACCTATTACTTTAATAACAGACAACAAGAGGCCATTCTCCACAGTGTTGAGAATGGCTATGATGTCGGGTCTGAGTGGGGCATGGTTAAATGAATGGTGCCCCCAGTAACAGTGCCAGAGCCACTCCTGTTCCTTGTTTATACAGCAGATATGTGCTCTAGTATTACAAGTGTTCCTAAAATATTTCTGTTTGCTGATGACTCTAGCTTGGTAGTAAAGGATGTTGTGTGCAACTGTGGCACTGTTTGAAGCTGTTCAGTTCAAGACATAGGTTCATGGCTTGTAGAAAACAAACTAATGCTAACTCACAATAAGACTCAATTTTTACAATGAAATAAATTTCAGGTGAACAGCCTGGTATGAGTGTGCATAGGACACAATATTTCGGCAATCGACCACATTGCCATCATCAGGTGCACTGATGTACTGACCGGTGGTGGGCCAACGCCAGGTATATATAGGACAATCCCGCTCCTGCTCCTCCCTCAGGCGCTTCCTACGAGTCGGTGTGGTTCATGCCCCGTGCGTGGTCCAGGTACAGCGTCCGTTCTCCCGCCGTCTGGGCGCTGCGTCCTAGGTCTTCTCGTTCAGGAGGGTCTGCCGGCATTGATCTCATTATTCTTCCCTCCTCCCCCGAAGTCAGTACACTCTGGGAAATATCCTTTTTCTTCTTAATCCGGGTGATCGCAGGTTCCCAAGCCTTGCTAAGGATGTAACCGCTGTCACGATTTAGTTGTGGCTCCCTTACTCCGATCTCTGTGGCTTCTTTGATGACACAGTCCCAGTATTTGGAAGTCTGTGTCAAGACTTTGATTTGGTCATAATCCATGCTGTGGAGTTCAGACAGGCAATGCTCAGTGATTGCTAACTTACTGGGCTCTTGCAGTCTAGTGTGCCGTTGATTTTCTCGGCATCAGTCCTCAATGGTACGAATGGTCTGACCTGTGTATACACTCCCACATTGGCAAGGTATCTGATAAACCCCTGATTTACATAGACCGAGGTTGTCCTCGACACTAGCAAGGGTTTGGTTTTACTTGGAGGGTGGTAGATAGTTTTCATTTGGTGTTTATTTAAAATGCGTCCAGTTTTACGGGATAAGGCCCCAGAAAACGGAATAATAGCCAAGGCAGCCTCCTCCTGAGGTTCATCCTCAGTTTCTGCCGGTGCTGCAGGTGTGGGATTTAAATCCTTCCGAATTTGCCCTTCCTTGTAACCGAGTTTATTTCATCATAAAATACATCTGGAGAAATTGAAGAATCACTCAATTTTTACAGTTTCTAACACACAATTAAAGAAAACCTGACATTTTAATCTCACAGAATGGACATATGATTAGTGAAACAGAACAGTTCAAATTTCTAGGTGTTCAGATAGATAGTAAACTGTTGTGGAAAGCACATGTTCAGGATCTTTTTCAAAGACTTAATGCTGCCATTTTCACCATTCGAATGGTATCTGAAGTAAGTGATAGTTCAACACAAAAATTGGTCTACTTTGTTTATTTTCTTTTGCTTATGAGATGTGAGATTATATTTTATGGTAGGTCTTCCCATTCTCATGGGATATTTTCAGCTCAGAAATGGGTGGTTCGGGCAAGTGATGTAAGTTCATGAAACTCTTGTTGGTCCCTGTTCATTAGTCTGGATGTTCTGACATTGACCTCTCAATATGTATATTATTTACTGTCATTTCGTGTTAACAATATCAGCTTATTACCAAGAATTTGTAATGTTCACTCAGTTAATACTAGGCAGAAATCCAATCTGCATTTGGATATCACTTCTTTAACTCTTGTGCAGAAAGGTTGTGGTAGTTCCACATGCTTTTATTTCTTTGTTTGTTGATTGTTGTCCTTGGTGTCAATATACTGCATTGCTACACTGGCTGAAAAAATGGGTTGTGGTTTTCGACACTGCCTACTTCAAATTATGTAGCCTCAGGTGCACAGTTGTGTTTCGTAGTACTTTTAATTTCACTGTTTATAGCCCCTCAATAACATACAGTTATATGACCAGTGCACTATTGTTTAACTCGCGATAAGCTTCATGAATAGTTTGCAGGCAAAACTCCACATACTGTTGAACATCTACCAACAGTAAAGCCTAACCACAAAGTTCATAGTTCTTGAAGAATAATCAGGTATATATGGAGCAGACACCATTATTGTTTTTACACATGGCCTAATTGTTTAACACTTATTCCACAGTTATTTTGAAGTATTTTAGTTGTTCTAAATACCACAGGTTACTCAAGTGAAACTCAGCCGTGGACTGACTGTCTCGTGACCAAAAATTGGGTCCTTATATATCATCACAATAATAGGTGCTGGAACTAAACATTGTTCAAAGTTTAATTTACAGAAATTACAATTAAAACGTAACTCATAAAATTAACTGAATACATTGATAAATTGGTTTTATTTAGCAGTTTCTTCTACTACAAGCATTATGCCAAATTATTTGTTTAAATCATGAAATTAACAAATATAGTTACATAAACAATACTTTTGACAAAATTGTTAATTACTTTGGAATTAATGAAGGGCTGGTTTTATTAACATGTTTTGAATAGAGCTAAATAGATACTTTAAGGTTACTATTATTTCGTCTTCCAAATGTTTACAATTATTACGGAATTTATACTTGTTTACAAGTCAACAATGGAATTTAAGTTAGGAAACAATCACTGATTTCACCCTATAACAAATGATACTAATACTAGGAATAGGCAAAAAAAATTAGAAAATCATAAAACAAAACACAAAATTAGATCTGGTGTTATTTACTTTAAAAATGAGGGCCACTCTTTCTCTTTTATGGAAATGCAGATTATATTCATTTATTTAATGATAATTAGTTAAAGGTAACAAAATGAATTTAAGGAAGCAGATGGCAAAACAAGTGGGGAATTGAAATTATCCCAGCTTGCTTCATCGCAGGATGTGCAGTACACTGCTGCATCCATGTTCAATAAGGTACCACAAGAATTCAAAAATCTTAGTTGTGATCCACATGGTTTAAAATCAAAACTGAAGAGTTTCCGCATGGGTCACTCCTTCTGTTCTGTCAAGGAGTTCCTTGAAAAAAGCTTATTCCTGCGTTACATCATTTGTTGCATTTACATAATCTTATGGCTTGTCTTTTTTTTGGATTCATAAGCATTCTATTTTAGCTGTTATATTTTATGTTGTAATTTCATGTACTGACACGTTCCCTGATCTTGGAGATTTGCTCCTCAATTTAGAGCTGTTCCAACTCTACAGTGTTTTCCTCTGTATTGTCCGCAGTGGTGGTGAATGTGCTGACACTGCTGGAGGTGTTTGCCCTCAGCCTCTGGGCTCGAAGCCTGTACTGCCACCAGGAGCTAGGCTTCCACCGCATGCGAGAGGAGGAGGAGGCGGGTGAAGACGCGGAACACTGCCAGGAGATGGTTGACGTCTCAAATGCCAGGGGCCTTCGGTAGCAGTCTGAGCTGGTGGTTGCTCAAAGTGACCGTGATCGATTGTGGTACTGCCCATCAGGGCCTGCAAGACAGCTCCCAGCAGAGAGTCGTGCGATATCCCACTCGTACTCTAGCATTGGAGATTGAACCTCTCACAGAGCACCAGCGACACGCAATTGCAGGGAAAGTTGCACACCTGCAGCTGTTGGCTTTGAGGTTACCCAGTTTTGTATCATCTGCAGAATCTGCTATACCCTGTGGGAGAAATGGAGCATCATCCATCCCAGATGTGTGAAATGAATTCTTTTCTGCATAGCCCAGTAAGTGGAAGTCAGCCTTCCCTCGGGATATTCAGCAGAGTTTCCAGATGTCTCCATGTGGTCAGTTCCATCTCCAGGGGTTCATACTGTTTATACTGTATCTACATACGATTTATGTTGTTAACGGGATTTTGACTGTCCTGCTTGTCCTTATGGTGAACTATCTATTGCCTCACTCTGAAGTGGCTGCAATGGGTAACTTTATCATACATATGTATGATTATTTCCTGGCATGTAATATGGCCATTATTAGAACATACCCAAATCCAAAACGATGTATATACTTATTGTCCAGATCTATCTACAGGTTGTACTCACCTTGCTATCAATAAAACTCTATGAACTATAATTATTTATTTATTGCTCCTTTCTTTCACACAAAAAAGCATACCACAAATTCAGCGAGAGGATAGTAGAATGTTACGGAGTTGTAGAATATTCTTTAGCTTGTCTGCTCATCATCACATAGATAATACATGTCTAAATCTGCTCACTGTAGTCTGCCTCACCCCGGGTGCAAGTCAGTGGAAGATAAATTTGGCACTCTAATAAAAATAATATAAGCAATACTTCCAATTCTGATAATATTTTGAAGAATCAGCATCAGTTGCACAAATTTTCTGGTCTTTACCAGGTTTTGGCTAAATTAACCTAGCATCAAATTAGTATCAAATGCCTGAGTAAGACACAGTGAACATTAAAATTAAAACCTATAATACCATGGTGCCATGTCAAATGAAAACTACTTAACTAAAGTCCAGCCCCGGCATGTCTTCACCAAGCAGTCGGTTGGCAGCAGCAAGTACATTGTACAACTGAGACTGATTCTTCAAAATATTAGTCTATCACAGTTGCTGACAGGGCTGCAATATGCTAAAAATTCTTAGAATTCTAATTATAGTTTAATGATACACAAATAATTTTTCACAAAAGTTTTCCTGTTTAGCTACTGACATTGGCTGCAGACTTACTGACTAAAGGATCACAACTCCCTGTCTTAATGACAGACTGGTGGATTTATTTATTTATATTTATTTATTTATTTGATTAGCCATCCGTAGACATTTTGCAATGTATGGATGTTGTCAGTTTGGATACAGTGATTTTTGCAGATACATTGACACTTTTATATGCATTTACAGAGTATACAAATACAATGACATTTATCACTTAAATTACATTCAAACAATTAAATATTCACTTATTGTTTAGAAACAGTGTTCCTGAAAATATAGTTTAAGGGTTTTTCTGTAACAGTACATGTTGTTAATTTCTTTGATGTCCTGTGCAGCTTGTTATACATTTACAGAATATACAATACAATGTCATTATGTCACTTAAATTACATTCAAACATTTAAATATTCACTTACTGTGTAAAAACAGTGTTCCTGAAAATACAGTTTAAGAGTTTTTCTGAAACAGTACATGCTGTTAATTTCTTTGATTTCCTGTGGCAGCTTGTTATACAATTTTACACCCTGATACAAGAAACTTTTTTGGGTCTTATGCTTATTTCTCCTATCTAGATGAAGGCAGTGGCTTGTTCTTGTGCTATAGCTGTGTAAAATGCTGTTTGTACTATAATTCACTATATTTTTCTTTATATATACTATAGTGTGGAACATAAATAAACAGGGAACAGTTAGAATACCAAGTATTTTGAATAGTTCTCTGCAGTGAGCCCACTTACTGCTTTTAGTTATAATTCTCACAGCTCTCTTCTGCACTTTAAAAACTGTTTGTAAGTTGAGTACATTATTTCCCCAGAAAATTATCCCATAGCTTATGACTGAATGTACATAGCTAAAATATACAGTTCTTAGACATTCATCGCTGCATACTGAGGAGAGAACTCTAAGTGCGTAACACGTTGTAGATATCTTCTTTGTGAGTTTTTTAACATGTTCACTCCACCTAAGCTGGCTGTCAATATGCAACCCTAGGAATTTTGTGGTGGGCACTTCGTCTACAGAGGTGTTATGTAGCTTTAACTTTAGGGGACTGTTTTTTCTGTTTATTCTAAAGCGTATGCTATTTGTTTTCTTAATATTTAAGGTCACTTTATTCTCTGTAGACCATTTGTAGACATCTTTCAGTGATTCATTACAATTTTCCAACATTTGTGCTGATGTCTCACTGGTGATTATAATATTGCTGTCATCGGCAAACAATATCTTCTCTCCATGTCGGATATATTGTGGAAAGTCATTTATATAAATCAAGAACAACACCGGACCCAGCACACTTCCCTGAGGGACCCCAATATTAATATGTTGTGGATCTGACAGGTGTTTTTCTATGAACTTTGATCTACTGGAGACATGCAAGATCTCTACCCACTGTACTCTATTTTTTAGGTATGAATGGAACCATTTGTTGATTACCCCTCTTACTCCTAGTGCTTCTAACTTAAGTAATAGATTCTGGTGGTCAACTGTATCAAAGGCCTTTGACAGGTCAAGGAATATGCCAGATACATAGTTGCCTTCATCCAGTGCTTCTAAAACCACTTTAGTGAAATGTGCTATTGCCATTTCTGTATCTCTGCCGGGTCTGAAACCAAATTGGTCATTTGAAAGAAGGTTGTATTTGTTTAGATAGCTCATAAGTCTGTTCTTCATTATGGACTCTATTATTTTGGAAAATGATGACAGTAGGGCAATTGGCCTGTAGTTCTCAATGTTTTCTACATCATCTTTTTTGTGTAGAGGTAAAATTTTTGCATGTTTCAGATAATCAGGGAAACAACCGGCTTTGAAAGATTCATTTATGATATTGGTTAGGGGGGCTTTGATACTATTTATGCATTTTTTCAGCACAGACATTGGAATTTCATCTAAACCTGCTGAATTTTTGCTCTTTAATTTCCTTACCACATTACATACTTCTTCCTCAGTAGTGGGTAGCAATACCATTGAATTTGATGTATATTCCCGTGTTCGTGGATTATGAGATTTTGAAAAATTTTCCTGTAACTTTGTAGCTATACTACTAAAGTAAGAATTAACAAAGTTTGCTAGTTCTTTTGGGGTACTTGTTAGGTTTTCTTTGTTCCTGATTTGGGTGTTTATTTGCCTTTGTGTTGCAGTTCCTGTCTCTTGTTTCACTATAGTCCATGTAGCTTTACTTTTATTTTTAGCTAGATTTATTAGTCTATAATTGGCCTTTTTTTTTTGCAACATTGAGCACCTTCCTATAGATTTTTTTGTAGTTTCTGTAGTAATTAAGAAAATCTGGATCACTGTTGTTGTTTTTCATAGAGTTTAGGTATTTAAAAGTTTGGGCAGATTTTCTAATTCCTGTGGTAATCCACTTATTTTTGGTGGATGTTCCAATAGAACTTAGTGCTTTGGGGAAGGCTTCTTCGAATATTATCTTAAACTCCAACATGAATTTGGAGAATTTCTGATTCACATTATTTTCTGAATATACTTCTTCCCATCTTTCATGTCTTAATTGTAAGCAAAATTTTTGTATTGCTGCGTCTGAGTAGACTCTTTTAAACATGTGGAGGTTTACTGGTTTTTCTACAGAAGCTTTTACTTTTATGATTTGGCATAAATGATCTGACAGTCCAAGATTTTTGACAGTTATGACACAGTTTTCCCCACCTATATCTGTAGCTACATGGTCAATGGTAGATGTTGAGTGTTTGGTTATTCTTGTTGCACAATTAACTAAAGAGGACATGCCAAAACTATTCAGAATATTCAGAAAAGTGTTACTGGTTTCATCTGCCTTAGCTGTGTTAATGTTTAAGTCACCACACAAGAGTATATTACTTTTCAGGGATGACACTTGTTCTAGGCTTTGCATAAGTTTTGAAAAGAATGTTTCTAAATCACCACTGGGAGAACGGTATACACATAGTACAATTAGTTTTTTGGGCATATCTACAGCTGGTATCTCTACTGCTGACACTTCAAAATGCTTGTCTACACTTAGTAGGATAATATCATTCCTAACTTTAAATGAAATACCACTCTTAACAAAAATACATGATCCTCCACCTTTCATTGAGTTTCTGCAATAAGAACAAGCTAGTACATACGAGGGCAAATTTATGTATTGAATTTCATTGACTTTGCACCAGTGCTCTGTGATGCAGATAACTGGACTGTCTAAGGATTGTAACTCAACTTCTAGCTGTTGCAATTTGCTTTTTACACTCTGAATGTTTTGGTGAAGCACTGTTAGAGATTTAATGTTACTTATCTTGGAGGTTTCTTTTTCATCATGCTTGTGACTAAAAAATCTTGCAGATGGGAGGGAGGCACTCTCTTCCGTCTGCTTGTTGCTCCATGTGAGGTTGTGTACTTTTCTGCCACTGCTGATGTTGGAACTGCTGCTGCTCCTGTTGTCTGTACTGCTTCTGTTGATTGTGCTGCTGCTGACGGTGCTGTGTCTGCTGTTTCTGGTACTGCTGCTTTTAGTGGCACTGGTGGCAGTTGTGCTGGTGTTTCTGCATCTATTTTTGTTGATGTTACTCTTACTTCTACTAGTGTTGAGTTTTCATCGTTTTTGCTATTGGGATAGCCTGGGATGGCGGCTAATTCTGCTGTCGCCTCCTTTGAATGTGTGTTTTGGTCATCATTGCTTTCTGCATGAAAGTCCAGTGGCATAACAGTTTCAGTTAAAAAGTCGTCTTGCATGTTGAGTTTGTCTAAAGTTTCACCGATTTTTTCACTGAGCAGTCTTTTGCCTCTTCTGTTTAGGTGCATTCCATGATTTGTGTAGCTGCACCTCTGAAGAAAATTCACACTGAGAAAATAGGCATTTGAGTAGGCTTTACAGATTTTCTGGAATTGCCTGTTTGCTTTTTTAATTTCTAAATTTACGCAAGAATTAGGTATGAGATCATGCCTATGAGGTATTCCTGTTACTATCACTGTGTCCTTTTCGGTAGCATGAAGAATTTTCTTTAGGTTGCGGACTGCAGTTGCCAGTTCATTCCTATACACATCGTTTGCGTTCGCAATCAGTACAATGCGCGATTTTTGTTTTGTAATCTGTCTTGCTCAATGCTTTTAGCTACTTCCTGTATAGGAGCCCCTGGTTTAACATATCCACACGCTATCACATTGTGTTCAGCACGCAATATTTCTGCAAGATTGCGTCCATGGCTATCAGAGTAAACTGTTACTTTTGTACGTTTATAACACTTTTTCGTCTTCGTTCTTCCGATAATGCATTTATCAATTTTGAATTTGTTCACTTCACACGTTTCTTCCGCTAGGCCTACTGTGTTTACATCAGTCTGTACAGTTGTGTAACAGTCTTGTGTTTCATTGCACTCAGAAATTGTGTTTATGCACTTTTCTTGTGAATGTTTGTTTAGTTCACACGTTTCGCGGCCTATCGTGTTTGTGCCTGGATACAAGGCATCAAAACGATTCTGCAACGGTACTTTGTACACTGTTTCACCAGATTTGGAGCGGAACTTTTTAGGTATTTCAAAGTCACGGCTAGTTTCTGTTAGTATACCGTTACAATGAGAACTGCTTGAGATATACTTAAGCATGTTGAGAAGCACTGATGCGTATTTTTTGCTAAGTTCTAGATCACGCTGCAATGCACTCGCTACACAATCTTCAACACCAGAATATACCATTTCTGTTGCGGCTCGGCGTCCGTTACAAGTCACTACGCCGCAATTACAGTCCGAGTTTTCCAAATTTACTTCTGCAATACATTTCGTATGACACCAAATTTGTCTCACAGAACAAAGTCTGACACCTTTACGAACAATTTCGCTACAATATAAACAGCTAACTGATACTTTTAAGTCAATTTCTGGAGAACGATTTATTATTACTTCCACACGTGACGCCATCTTGTCAACAATGCAACTGTCATGGTAAAAATAAAAATATAACAATGTAAGATTTTCAAAGCACTGTTTAAATGGTTACAGAACTGATAATATAAAATCACAAGTTCACATTAGTCTTGATACATTATCATGTTTTCCATCTTTCACATTTATATTTGACATAATTACAGTTTTTGTAAGGATATTTTCTTTCAAAAATTGATTATTTTCAAAATTTCATTGTTTTCATTGATATATTAATTACTGTAAGAGTCTGTTTTACTCATTTCAATATGAAATTTAACAAAATAAATTTTATAAACAATTACATATGACTAATTGTGAATCACACTTTAATTATATAATTATTTTAATTACTGACATTTGTGGCACAATTTAATTTCAGATTGATTTATGTAGTGTTCCTACTTTTGTCTGAAATTATGTAATATTGCAAATGTGACAGCGTTTATGTAGCAAAGAAACAGATTTTTGGCATGACTGAATAACAAGATTTTGGTACTTAAGAATACACAATGATCAGCAATTAACATTTTTTCCAAAATATATACTTAAGATTTTCACATACTAACATCACAGAACAGAAAAAAACTCATTATGAAATAATTATATATTCTACAACACATTCACATTCCAGTCCACAATAGAGAAATCTATAAGAAACTGTCCACTGAGTTATTTCATAGGTGATACTTCTTTAGAAAACACATTACAGATTTGTTCAAACATACAGTTTCATGTCAAAGTAGTCCTAAGCATTACATATAGGAATCTTCAGAAAATTATTCTCATATGTAAGCCTGTATTTTGTGTGAGAAATTACTTTTCTATGTTCATCCCATAAGTTACATAATGTTTTTTTTTATTTCCAACACAAACAAAAACATATGTTTGAACCACTCCAGTATAGCTGCCATGAGTATTGCCACCATACAATTACTTAACGCGGCATCACAGTGCCACCTGAAGTTTCATACTTGCTGTCAGACTGATCAGACAGCTTCTTTTGTAAAAGTGGCTTGTGACAACACTTGTATTGCTGTATTGCCTGAATTGCCTGAATTGCTGTATGTTATAATTATAGAATGTCTTTTGACTCAAATTATATTTTATATAATTTCAAATTATGCTGAAGGCCAATTTAATACAAGTGGACTATACAAAACTCAGAGTCTCTCAAACTCTGCTGCTTCTGTCTGCACTGAAATAATTTTTATGACATGTTGACTGAACCAGGCTGACATGACATAGAAGGCCTGAAAGTGTACAAAAAGTAAAACTCAGAACAAAAAGGCCAAAATAAAAATTGAATGGAATGTTGTTTTGTACACCAAATGACTACATTTTATTAGAGAAGTATAAATCTAATATTGTATTTTATGAAGACAAAATATTTTGCAAGTTATCAATGCATTCTTTTTTTTAAAATGCCAATTTAATACAAGATTCAGTAGACAAAATAAAAATCAGAGTCTCACAAGCTCTGCTGTTTCCATCTGCACTCAAATCATTTTATGGTACGTTGATTGAACCAGGCTGACATGACATAGGAGACCTCAGTACAAAAATGTCAAAATAAAAATTGAATGGAATGTTGTTTTGTGTATCAAACGACTACATTTTATTACAGGAGTATAAATCCAATATTGCATTTCATCAAGACAAAATATTTTGAAAGTTATCAATGCATTTTTGGTTTTTTTATATAATGTCAATGAAAACGTCATTTGTAGGTAAAAATAGTTATCAGAATCAAGGTATTTTTACCTCACACTTCAAAAGGCTTTTTTTAAACTGAAAATATAAGTTGAACAATACTCTTGTATCTACCTTGCTAAGATGAGTTCATGGAAGCTACAGCCAACCACAACTCTCACCTTTCCACACATACAAAATGTATTATATCACTGTGAATAAATCATGGTTCTGACTTCCAAAAATATTAGTGATGCTGGGTATAATTTGTAAAAGGCAGACCAAAGAAAAATCTTGAATCACATGAAGAGAGCTGATAGAATAAGTACAAGTAACATGACATATAATTTTTGGCAATTATTTGTGGTAGATGAGGGCCTGTTGTATCAGGTCAGAACCAGTTTTTACTAGCTCAGAATCCAGACTATGATGGGAAAAGAGGGTTCTGTCTTAAGCAACTGTTTATATGTAGTCTTACTGCTTGGAATCAGTCCTGGGTTGATAAAAAGAGTAAAGAATTCAGCAGAATCATATCACAAGATCAGCCAGCAACATGTTACAGTCTAGCTACATAAACACTATTACAGACAATATTATGAAAAGGATAGGTTGCTACTTGCCATAGAGTGGAGATGTTGTGTCACAGAGAGGAACAACAAAAGGACTGCTAAACAAGTAAACTTTTGGCCAAAAGGCCTTCTGAATTAGACAACACACACACAAACATTCATACAAACACAACTCATACACAGAGTGTGCATATGAGTCACATTTGTTGTTGTGGACTGACAAGACAGCCAGTCCACAGTGACGGGTAACCGAAATGCACGCGTACACACATGCCGGCTGGCGTGAGGTCTGAAACAGGATACGTAATGAATGCTATAAAGAAAAGTACATAGCTGCGTTAATACTTAACTTTATTCCATCATTGTGGTACATCACTCTTGGTTATACAAGTGAGACTCTCTCCAGAGATGGTTAATGGCGCCTTGCTAGGTTGTAGCCATGGACTTAGCTGAAGGCTATTCTAACTGTCTCTCGGCAAATGAGAGAAAGGCTTCGTCAGTGTAGTCGCTAGCAAAGTTGTCCATACAACTGGGTGAGTGCTAGTCCGTCTCTCTAGACCTGCCGTGTGGTGGCGCTCGGTCTGCGATTACTGACAGTGGCGACACGCGGGTCCGACATGTACTAATGGACTGCGGCCGATTTAAAGCTACCACCTAGCAAGTGTGGTGTCTGGCGGTGACACCACATTTGTAGCACAACTCATGCACAGAAGACCACTTTCTCATGTGCATATGTGTCATGTTTGTGTGAATGTGCGTGTATGTAGTCAATTTCAGAAGAAAGACTTTTAGCTGAAAACTTACTTGTTTAGCAGTCTCTTTGTTGTGCCTGTTTGGACTCAACATCTCTGCAATGTGGCGAGTAGCAATCTGTAATTTTCATAATCTTATTATTATTCCATCCTGGATTTTCCATTGTTTAATGATGTTCGTATGGTTATCAAGATACTTCAATCTGCAGGGTTATTGTAATCTACTCCTCCCTCACATCATTTGTTGATTGTCACTCACTCCATAATCAACTCTTTTAATAAGCTTCAAGAGCAGTAAGTTTTACAATAAAGTTTTTACTTATCTTCTTATCTCATAGTCAGCTCCAATTCTTCACACCTAGGTGTTGATTCTTGAAGCTGAAACTTTTGACTTTATAGGTTCTCATGGTTCCAATTGACATGATAAATTTTGAAAGAATTGCCTGAGAAGTAATTTCTGTTGCTGCAATTTTTATTCTTTCACATTTTTCTATATCATACTGTCTTTACAATTATCACTTCAAAATCTAAAATTACTTTGTTTTTGCCTAACATGAAAAAACAGGCAGGGATGGCTAGAGGACAAATGTAAGGATATAGAGGCTTATCTCACTAGGGGTAAGATAGATACTGCCTACAGGAAAATTAAAGAGACCTTTGGAAATAAGAGAACCACTTGTATGAACATCAAGAGCTCAGATGGAAACTCAGTTCTAAGCAAAGAAGAGAAAGCAGAAAGGTGGAAGGAGTATATAGAGGGTCTATACAAGGGCGATGTACTCGAGGACAATATTATGGAAATAGAAGAGGATGTAGATGAAGATGAAATGGGAGATACAATACTGCGTGAAGAGTTTGACAGAGCAGTGAAAGACCTGAGTTGAAACAAGGCCCCCGGAGTAGACAACATTCCATTAGAACTACTGACAGCCTTGGGAGAGCCAGTCCTGACGAAACTCTACCATCTGGTGAGCAAGATGTATGAGACAGGCGAAATACCCTCAGACTTCAAGAAGAATATAATACTTCCAATCCCAAAGAAAGCAGGTGTTGACAGATGTGAAAATTACCGAACAATCAGTTTAATAAGCCACAGCTGCAAAATACTAATACGAATTCTTTACAGACGAATGGAAAAACTAGTAGAAGCCGACCTCGGGGAAGATCAGTTTGGATTCCGTAGAAATGCTGGAACACGTGAGGCAATACTGACTTTACGACTTATCTTAGAAGAAAGATTAAGGAAAGGCAAACCTACATTTCTAGCATTTGTAGACTTAGAGAAAGCTATTGACAATGTTGACTGGAATAGTCTCTTTCAAATTCTAAAGGTGGCAGGGGTAAAATACAGGGAACGAAAGGCTATTTATAATTTGTACAGAAACCAGATGGCAGTTATAAGAGTCGAGGGACATGAAAGAGAAGCAGTGGTTGGGAAGGGAGTGAGACAGGGTTGTAGCCTCTCCCTGATGTTATTCAATCTGTATATTGAGCAAGCAGTAAAGGAAACAAAAGAAAAATTCGGAGTAGGTATTAAAATCCATGGAGAAGAAATAAAAACTTTGAGGTTCACCGATGACATTGTAATTCTGTCAGAGACAGCAAAGGACTTGGAAGAGCAGTTGAATGGAATGGATAGCGTCTTGAAAGGAAGATATAAGATGAGCATCAACAAAAGCAAAACGAGTATAATGGAATGTAGTCCAATTAAGTTGGGTGGTGCTGAGGGAATTAGATTAGGAAATGAGACACTTAAAGTAGTAAAGGAGTTTTGCTATTTGGGGAGCAAAATAACTGATGATGGTCAAAGTAGAGGGGATATAAAATGTAGACTGGCAGTGGCAAGGAAAGCGTTTCTGAAGAAGAGAAATTTGTTAACATCGAGTATAGATTTAAGTGTCAGGAAGTCATTTCTGAAAGTATTTGTATGGAGTGTAGCCATGTATGGAAGTGAAACATGGACAATAAATAGTTTGGACAAGAAGAGAATAGAATCTTGTGAATTGTGGTGCTACAGAAGAATGCTGAAGGTTGGATGTGTAGATCACATAACTAATGAGGAAGTATTGAATAGGATTGGGGAGAAGAGAAGTTTGTGGCACAACTTGACCAGAAGAACGGATCGATTGGTAGGACATGTTCTGAGGCATCAAGGGATCACCAATTTAGTATTGGAGGGCAGTGTGGAGGGTAAAAATCGTAGAGGGAGACCAAGAGATGAATACACTAAGCAGATTCAGAAGGATGTAGGTTGCAGGACGTACTGGGAGATGAAGAAGCTTGCACAGGATAGAGTAGCATGGAGAGCTGCATCAAACCAGTCTCAGGACTGAAGACTACAACAACAAGAATGAAAAAACATGTCCCATCACATCAGATGTGTGTTCACCACAACTCCATTATGCGGTACTAACAATAGTCCAAAGAGTTTACAAATTTTCTTAACAATTGAATTTCTGCCAATTTATACCACTATTTTATAAATGATTCCATGTGTAAACATAATAAATATCATCTGATTGTGCAACTAATAATAAGAATTTTAAGTGTGCCAGGTATTTCATAATTTCAAATGTTTCTAAAAGTAATTTTAACTGTACATACAGACTTAGTAGATATCAATTGTAACAACAAAAATAAAGTAATTTGTTTTTGTGCATTGAAGCCTTAACTGTAATACATTGTGTACAAAGTCATTTGCAATTCTTTTAGAAAAATGGTTGAGATAATATTATCCTCTTTAAAAATTCGTAAATTTTTTTTGGTATCACCAACTTATGTTGAGGAGTGTGTTCCTTTACAAGATCCCACTCACAAAATTTAGAAACAACGCGTTTACAATATCTTGTGACAGACTATAAGGTATGCCAAATGGTGTACAAAATGATGCCAACAGATAGAATACAGATGTATAGCAGTATCTGATACATAAGAAATTACAGAAAACATAAGAAATGAATCTACTATACAAGTCATAGTTTGTACATATATTAGAACATAGCATTTAGATTTTGCAGATCTGTGGGACGTTTTATCACAAGATAATTGATACAAAGTCAACACTACAACATTGCAACCCTAAACTATAGAAATAAATAGAGAGACAATGTAAATTACTATAATTACAAATTGTAAGTTTACAGCTATTAAACCACACCTTTAAAATCTTCAAAAGAGAAGAGAAGAAATTCAGAGCCTAACTGTATGACAAGCAAGCCAATTCGAAAAACTTACAATGATGGGTACAGACCAGAAGAATATACACAGTCATGAGCGAGAATATAGCACAAGATCAATCAGCCACATAAACCATAGTATTTAAGGATACATTGACCCATGAAAGGACAAAATGATGAAAAAATATTAGGGCCTAAGCTTACGATGTGGGGACCAACCCATGAATCCAAACCACACCAGGTAAAAACCAGCAAAAAATGTTTTGACACAACAAAATGAATAAAGTTCATGATCATATCAATAAGTTCAAACATATGTGAATAGTAGTTATAAGAAGCATCTATCCTCAATCAATAGTTGCATGCTCTCCTCGAGTAAACACACAGTCGCGATGACCAGGCGTACCCAAAACAGAGTTAAGAATGAGTTTGCCCACCACTCAAGTTCCAGTCAGATAGCATATTGCAGTACTCAGGACAAATACAGGTAAACAGAGTCATAAACAGCTTTGAATGATGACATAATCAAGTAACTTGAGGACCAAAATCAGTGCATGAAAGCAGACATGTGTACCTCTTGTTATATTGTCTACATCAGTAAATGTCTTCCACACTATTTGCTAGTAGTCCATACAAACTAATCTACATATATAAAGACCAGAAGATTAATTTACAGTTGATTAAAAAATACTGATTTAAAGTTATATAATGCATTGGGAGGGCAATACCCCTACTTGAAAAAACATACATTTATGTGGAATAACATTGTCTTTGGCAGTCTTCGCTAACAGTTGACAAATCTCAGTCACAACACTGAGGTAACAGACAGATGCTTGAGTACATTACCCAGCACCTATGATCTCTTGTAAGTCAGCTGGTTCAGCAGGGTACAGCCATACAGCAGTGTGGGAGTGTATCCACCCACATCTCTCAGTTTCCTCCCTAGAGTTCTCATCACACAATCCAATGGATAGGTAACTTCCTGTCTAGCACTCACAGAAAATCCTGAAAGATTGTGTTATGTACTAAATATGCTGTTCAAGACCTTCTTCACATCACATGGCATATGCTCTCCCTATTTATATTGCGAAAGCAATTATGTAGGGTTTACATCAGATAGGATTAAAAAGTTTTCTTATAAGAAACTTTAATAAACAAAGTCAAATGCAATGAAAGAAATAAACTAACAAGGTGATACATACAGATGTACTAAGATACTATTCCTAATTTTTGCAGTACAAATTATGAACATTGCCCCATTTCAAAATTGTAAGAGGATCTATTCATTTAGTCTCATGGCACATATGTATCAAATTTTAAGGCACAAATCTATTACAAAACCTAATTATATAGAGTATCGCAGATTTTAACTCTGTCAATAGACAAGACAGAACTTTAGAAATCACATCATCTCACATACTAAATTCACGATAAACAAAACACACTTACATAGTCTTCTGAATTTTCAAATAGATTTAAAATCAGTAAATAGATAAGACAGAACTTTAGAAATCACATCATCTTACATACTAAATTCATAACAAACAAAACATAATTATATAGTCTTGTGAATATGCAAACATAGTCTATATTTTCTTCCAGACTAGGGAGCATTATACATCCACGTTCAACGGTCTTGTCCTCTATACTAAATGTTAACAGTACTTGACATTTTACATTCTTGCTTTGCTTACTAGTAGCTCCTCTTATCTTTACATGTACAATGGACATTTCCACAAAATTCTTACTGTACTGGATATATACCAGAAACTGGGCTGCCTGTATCAATCAAATAGTTCCCTCCCCACTGATCAAGCTTAATCTTAATGTAATGACACCCAAAATCTGAATCGTCATCTCTATTATTAGACACATCATGTAAAAGACCACTAAATTTCATCAAATGCTACGCCCACACCATCTTTACATGGTTCTATCAACTTTATTGGTACCATAGCATTACTTCGGTTACTCATGTCATCAGGTAAAGACTAAACACAATGAATGGATTCCATAGCACAATTAACATCACTTATTACGGTAGGAACACAAAATATATCACTGTCAAAATTACACTTCCTGCTTAGATCTTCTTTCACTTCATTCCACCAATTTGGATACAAATTTTGACTAAACACAGCTCACATACTCCAGAATGCACATTTATCTATGTTACCATGGTCCCAAACAAACTTCAAATAGTTTTCACCTTTATTCTCTAGGCTTACGTATAACTCACCTGTATTGTTTGGATCATTAATCTGCATGATATTAATGAAAAAATGCTTCAACTGGACTGGTATATCATGACTCTCAGTTACATCACCACATACATCACTTACCTTATCTGTATGGTCAATGCCATTAACAAATAACTCTGAAACTTCATTATTCTTAAACTCAACAAATACCTGATTCTCCTCCTCCTCCTCCTCCTCATCATCATCATTATCACTATCATCATCATCATATTCTTCCAAAATTACTTCATCAGCAACATCATTAATGACACCAGTCTCATCTCAATCAAAGTCACTTACCTCGCCTACATTTATTTGCAATAAGCTACCAGTCTCAGACTTATCAACCCCAGTTATTTCACTGCTCTCATTCGTATCTACATCAAAAATACTGCCTAATTCAGATCCAATACAGTCATCACCTGATTTACACATGTCAGTAACACTGTTTTCTGACCAACATTTGCATTAGTTAATTAAATTTACATATTATGTCCCTAATTTTATCTGAAGATAATCAGCTTTTATAAATATGGTAAGTGTAGGACAATAGAATTAAAAGTTTTATATGTATGTAACATTACATAATGGTATCGCAATCTCCCAAATATTTTACATCAGTCTGCTCATTATCTTCTGTCCCATTCTGCTACAGTATAACGTGGCCGGGAGTTCAAGAACATTTTTTATCAGTAAATATCACTGTCAAATCGAGCATTTGTACACAAAGAAAGGATAATTTTCTTACCTGAAATAAAGTGTATACTTCTTATGAACACGTGTTTGAAAACCACATTACTCATAAAACATTACACTTTTTCAACACTGTCCCCCAGCTAGAAACCTGAGGACTATTCATCAATATAAAATTATGCTGAACAGCTGTAACTTTACAAACAGTTCTTACATTTCTAATATAAAATATTTTGGAAGTAGGATCTCACTTTTAGAAAACACAGTACTGTTTATGTTTACCCATCATGTGTTGACCCATTCTGACATCATCAGTGAATTCTTCCTATTTATTCAGTGCTCCATTACATGGTATAATTGGCACCTTCTCATTTTTAATTTATATGTATATAACTATGTTGAATTTCCATTTTACTGTTTAGGAGAATCACCACAGTCTTTCCCAGTCTAAATTTGGCAAACACTAGTATGTGGTAACACAATATACTGTTGTTCTACAAATGTGAATTACAAAATCTGAACATGTTCATCACATTACATGACAATGTAAAAGAATAAACAGTAAAAATTCACTAATGATGACGCAGCAGTATAAAAACATGTTGGAGTGGGCATAATCAACACTGTGTTTGACATAACAATAAGTGAACATCCAAAATACTGTGAAGCAGAATACTGCTGCAATATAAAACAATTACACCCTTTATATTTTCAGATAATGCTTTTGAGGTTAATTAATTCTAGTAGCAGAGAACTGGTATTAAATCATGTTGTTGCTGTAATTTTTAACACATGCCCTATTCAATCATTTAATGTGCATACTATTATGTCTCATGTACAAAAATGTGTTATTATACCCAGAGTAAACTTAATAGTGTAATACCAAACAGTGGAAACTCCAGCTTGGTATATCAACAATAGAAGGAAAAGATAGATGGCTACTCACCATAAAGATGACAGGGTGAGTTGCAAACAGGCACAACAAAAATAAAGTTACACATTCAACTTTTGGGCGGCATGCTGAGTTGGACACAGGCAGAATGAAATAGCAGCTACACATCTAGCTTTCACCCAAAGCCTTGTTCAGAAAAGGAAACACATACACATTCATTCACATGAGCAGGCACATGTTACACACATATAATCCTTGCATGAAAAAATGTGTGTGTGTTTCCTTTTTTGAAGGGCTTTGGCCAAAAAGCTACATGTGTAACTGTCTTTTTGTTGTGTTCCTATCTGCAACTCAACATGTCATCTTTATTGTGAGTAGCAATCTGTATTTTCCTGATGTTGTTAATATGTAATAGGTTACTGAATGGCATGTATATAGTTCAGTTAAAACTTTGTACAGATTTTTATAAATTTGTGTTATTACATTTCCAATGTTAAACATTATACATTAAAGTAACAAATATTACAGCAAATATTTATTGAAAAAATGTTACATATGTGGGTACCAGCTAGGTAAGTAACAAGTATGATACTCTCGCTTGTTGCAGGTAAGGTAATTATAGTATTTATTGTGGGGCACATGAACAAGACATTCACACTATTTAACTGCTAAGAACAAAACTGAACTCTCATCCAACACTCCGAAGAACATCCGACAATGATTATTACACACTGAGTTTGTACACAATAGGTTATCAATCAAAGGGCAAAGTTCCCACAGATGGTACTGGAATCTCCATTTCCTCTTTGGATCAGCTGCCTGAGTGTGACTAGCAGTGTCATGGCTGGCTGCAAAGCACAGATCGACTGCATTGTTTCTTCAATCTCCTGGCACACAGAACAACAGCTGAGCCATTCCTTACAGATAAGAAGATAGCTTGGTGTCCCCATAGTCCAGCCTACATTAACAGTGATAGTAGAGAGTGCTGTGAACCCATCCATAGCTTGAGCGATGGTTGTGGTCAGTGGCTTCCTGTCTCAGAAGCTGTGGATTTTCGTCGACCTCTTCTTGGTCACTTACCTAATAGTATCAAAAGTCTGACAGATAGCAATATAGCATTTAAAAGGAAATTAAAACAATGACAACTCCTTCTACTCATTAGATGAATTTTTGGATATAGTAAGTGGGTAATTTCCCCACTCCCCAGAATAAATAAATATATTTAGTGTCATGTGATATTTTGTGTAATGTAATATCTTGTATGGACACCTTTCATTAACCTGACACATTCCACATCATTACAAAGTATTGTATACATGATCTATGGAACAAGTACTAATCTAATCTAATCTAATCTAATCTGATGACAGAGATTCCGAGACTGTGGTGTCCCTTATAACTATTGGTCAACAGTTACTGTATTTTCTGTATCTTTCACTGACATATTCTACAAGAACTGATTGGATTTTGATTATTGTAAGGAGACCATGGAAGGCTTCCTGTTTAGCAAGCTGGCAATGGTACACTCTCCATGTTCCAGGACTGGATGCAGTCCTGTATAAGGAGATTGTAATGCTGTGTGGACCATGTCATCCATGAGCACAACATATCTGAAATCTTCCAATGCTTTGTGTATGAAGACACATTGTTCACTGTGTGGCTGCAAAGGTGGAGTATGTGTATGTGTGATTTGCTGTTCAACTTTCTGGACCAGAATAGGTATCACAGTAGCAGTCAGAAATGGTACAGGCATAATAAATTCTACTAGAAGATTGAGGCCTTCACTGTATAAGATTTCTGCTAATAGCACTTTTAAGTTCCTTGAAAGCTATTCTGAAACCTGGGAGAAACCATGGTAAGATTCCTGTCCTTTGCTCCTAGTGGCAAATAATTTTTGCCTTGGTGGTTTGGTGAGCTCATTGCTCCTTTGGTATTCAATACTTGCTGTGCTTGGGGAATGCTTGGCGTCATTCTCCAATTTATTGGCAGCCAATACAAGTTTGGACCCATGACTCTGTAACGATTCATGGTGAATGTTACTTAATTTAAGTTTCTTCTGCCTGGTCCATTGATGAATGAATGTGAAATTTTCATGCTTCACAAAATTTATTCACATAATTGACATCTGAAGTGCACACTTGTCATGTAAACAAAACACGGACAGACTTCACTGATCTCTTTGACTTCCAAAAGTAACTTCAAAACTGACTTGTCACAGCATCGCTCCACCACTTTATATAGAATTTTAACAATAACTTCCAAAATAACGCATTATTAATTTTTAAAAATTTTGATTTTACAATTAAAATTTACAAAATGTAAAGAAACTGATGTTACAGCCAAATAAGGTATAAAATACAATATTCAATGATAATCTTTTATAGTAATGTCTTTAGTTTTCCATAAGAAAATCATACTGAACTTTAATTACAATAATGTCCTCATATTATTTTAGTCACATAATTAATTACAGTTTGGATTTGGTTACTAACATTCAATGGTAGTACAGAGCTCATGCTTTATCCGATTACATACATAAAATGTACAAATAAGGCCTCAAATTCTGGAAATTGGAAAACTGCGAGATGTAAACAATTGGAGAGTTAATTAGAAATGTAATTAATAAATAACAAATGAAAATACATCACTTGGTAATAACTTTTAAGTTGTTTCTCTAGATAATGAGGTCTTCTGTTACTGGATTTTTAGATTACCATTTTGTCAATCAGAAGCATTGATTTTTCATGCTAGCATCTCTGCAGTCTCTAGCTATTTATTGCTAAGGACTTACTACTTCAGTTTCTTGATTAGTTACTTAATTTACTATATGTACATAATTTTATCAATGACAACAATCCGCCAATAATCATGACAATGCACGTCCTTCCAGAACATTCCACATACCTTTGCAATGAATATCAAGTTTTTTATCAAATAGGACAGAATGATACATATAAAGACACACATACAAGGTCTTAGGAAGCACTGAATTGTCTGGTAACTATCCAGATGCATATAAAAAAGGGGTATTGGACATTTCATATGAATTCTGGGGGAGGCTGTACCATTATAACTCATAGCTAGTCTTCACTTTCCATGAGACGAAATTACTAATTTTGTAGTTGGTTGAATCCCTGTGCAAGACGTGTAGATTATCTAAAATGGTCTTCCAAAATTTTTGGAAGTCTACTGGACATAACCAGTTTTGGAAGACATCACACCATGGTTGTGTAGCAGTTACAGGGATCATCACCGACTCCGATGTAAGTTCTGTAGCAGTATCTTGTAGAAATTCCTTGATTTGTGGGTCTTTTTGTTGCACTTCAGCAAGCTCTTCATAGTTGTTGCTGACTGTTACTGCATTTATGTATGAGAGGAAATCAGCCACGATAATGGAGGTGCCCTTAAGATGCCAAACATCTATAGAACTGACCAATAAAATTGAGGTGACAGAATCAACATGGGATACTGTCCTTGCATGGGTTAAGAATAGAGTCCAGGAGTGGTCAATACTATGTAAAAATTATCATTGTTCTGGATCGGTGTCCTCTCAGAAACACTTGACTGCTTCATAGAGAGCTAACAGTTCTCAGTCATAAGCTAACCACTTACACTGTGATGCTGGAAGCTTTTGGGAGGAAACCTATAGTGGTTGTTGCCACCCTGTGACCTTTTGCTGTAGGACTGCACTTATAGCAGTTTTGCTAGAGTTAATAGTATTCAATAAAGCCACTGAAGACTTTGGATTAGGCTTGGTGTAAATTATCTTGTATTTGGTCAAATGTATGTTGCATTTTGCTGGTCCATGACAATGTTTGCTGTCAGCATTTCCTCCCCCAATGTGTCACTTAATGACACTTCTATTCCCAAAGACTGAGCACGTGTTCATGGTAAAAATTAATCATACCAAGAAAGCATCTCAGTTCATGCAAGGCATTTGACAGACATGGTTTGTATCTTGCTGGTAGTCCTAAACTGCTTCTTTGTCACGGAGTGTCCCAGAAAGATGACTTCTTGTTTAACCTTCCATCGGGCGCGGCTGTTCAAATTGATACACCTCGAAGTTTACTGTAAATTATTTGTCAACGAGTGGCAGCACTGATGCCTACTCACTAGTAGCTAGCCTTTTCTGAACGCTTGTCATTGGTGTGTGCTTCAGTGTCTATACGACTGCTCTGTTGTCGATATATGTGCTGATTGATCAGTTTGATACACTGCGCCCGTTCATATTGCATTTAAACAATTCATTTCTTTGGTTATCAACATAACTTAGTAAGTAGTACAATGTTAATATACAATGTGTAATGTACTTATTTTCTTTTTGGACCTTTCAATCGTCAGTTAAGAATGTTTGAGTATCAGGTACCAAATTGATACACTGTGCCTGACTGTGTTATTTTATAGGAATTTTATCATTTTAGGTGTGAGACACTTGATCATGGCAGGCTACAGTAAGACGTACAACCTCCTTGACCCAAATAATGTTGCAGAAATACAAAAAATGTTGTTCGAAGAGGATAATGATGAAGTTCAAGAGGGTTTTGAAGATGAAGTACACAGATTATGATGATGCAGTTGAAGTTCGGCAGGAAGATTCAGAAACAGAGGAAAACGACAGTGAAAATGACGAGGAAGTACTTGAAGAAAGCCAGCATTATTATACTGGAAGGGACAAAGAGACAAAATGGAATAAAGTTCCACCATCGCAGAGAGTATGTTTCAGGGCCCACAATATTATTCGAAAGTTATCTGGTCCTATAGGTGCGGCGAAGGAATTGAGAACGCCTTTGGAATGTTGGAATTGCCTCATAGATGATGACATTTTGTCGATTATAGTTCTGTATACCAATCAGTATATTGAGAGCATCAAAGCTTCTTTTCAGCGAGAGAGAGATGTAAAACCTATAGATATTATTGAATTAAAAGCTTTCATTGGTCTTCTGTTTTTGGCTGGTGTTAACAAAAGTAACAGACAAAGCTTATAAGATCTGTGGGGAAGTGATGGGGATGAAACTGAAAAATTTTGTCTCGTTATGAACATAAAACTTTTCAAATTCATCATGCGGTGCCTTAGATTTGACAATCGTGTGACTCGCAATGAAAGGAGAAAATTAGACAAGATAACAGCAATTCAGGAAATATTTTCTCGGTTTGTACAGAACTGCCAGAAATCCTACACCCTCAGAGAAAACGTTACAGTAGATGAGAAACTTGAAGGATTCTGTGGAAGGTGCAGTTTTCGCCAATACATACCTAGCAAACCAAAGAAATATGAAATTAAGATATATGCTCTTGTGGATTCCCAAGTATTTTATCTCTATAATCTGGAAATATACGCTGGGCTGCAGCTAGAACGATTGTACCACATTAGCAATAAACCTTCAGATGTTGTTCTGCGACTATGTGAACCAATTTATGTCAGGTTGAAATGTGACAGCAGACAATTGGTTTACTAGTATTGGTTTGATAGAAGAGCTAAGAAGAAATAATCTTTCTTTTGTTGGGATGATGAAGAAAAGCAAGTGTGAGATTCCTCTGGAGTTTGCTACCAGTAAAGGCAAGGCTGGCCATAGTTCACTTTTTGGCTTCAAGAAAGGCTGTACTCTAGTTTCCTATGTTCCTAAAAAGGGGAAGTGTGTTATCTTGGCATCAAGTTTGCATGAAGATAGTTCAGTAGATGCTGACACTGGAGATATGCAGAAGCCATCCATTGTAACATTTTACAGTAGCACCAAAGGTGGAGTCATCACGACAGATAATTTGACCGCTTCATACAATGTAGCAAGAAATGTGTGCCGTTGGCCCATGGTCATATTTTTTGCAATGATCAGTATGAATGGAATCAATTCACAAGTAATTTACTATGGCAACAATGAGAATTTTATCCGAAGAAAAGGATTCCTGAAGCAACTCTCATATGCGTTAGTTCTACCTCACTTGGTTCGTAAATGCTTGGACACCTAAGGAATTCAAAGAGATCTTCACTGCGGCTACAACAATATAGGCCAATGTGGGAAGAAGAAGCAGAAGACACAAGCAGAAACGAAGAACAAGGGACTGGGATCAAGAGGCGAAAGGTAATACCTGCACAGAAAAAAAGAAGACTGACAAAATATTGTTGCAAAATGTGTCAGAAGCCTATCTGTTTGATACACATTAAACCTTTTTGCTCTGAATGTGGAAAAATTCCGCAAATGAATGAATTGCAATATCATTGTTGTTCTGCTCCAGTGTCATAATAGACTTTCTGTAAAGATAATTGTCATTTTTAATGTGTTTTATTAGTGAAATATAATAAAGAAGCAAATGAAAAAGCGACGTTTTTATCATTTGTTACTAAAGCCCAACATTGACGATGAGAAATCTGAATGATGAATATTTCCACTGCAGTTATGCTCGTATGTCATCTTTGTCTTTCTTTATATATTTTTGGCACTTATAATATGTTTTGTGAACAGAATTTAATAAATGATCATGTGAATAAATGGTGTGATCAATTTGATACACCGTGCCCGATCTCGCTGCGACAAATACCACGCCTGACAGAAGGTTAAAGAGATGATATTTTTCCTCAATCACAACTGCTCCAAATTGTTCCAAGGCTTTGAAAATTAGGCATAGGTTCTCTTCATGTTCTTGGGTGGACGTCAAAAATATTAGGATGTCATCCAGTCAAGAAAAACAAAATGGCAATTTATGGAGGATTTTATCTATAAAACATTTCCAATCCTGATGAGTGTTTTGTAATCCATAGAGCATAAAAAAGGCTCAGTCAGCCCAAACAGTGTAATTATCATCATTTTTGGTATGTCTGTATGGGCTAGTGGGAACTGAAAATAAACTTTCTGACAGTCCAAAACATACAATATGGAGGCAGCTGCTAACACATGCCAAATCTTGTACACTCCTGGAAATGGAAAAAAGAACACATTGACACCGGTGCGTCAGACCCACCATACTTGCTCTGGACACTGCGAGAGGGCTGTACAAGCAATGATCACATGCATGGCACAGCGGACACACCAGGAACCGCGGTGTTGGCCGTCGAATGGCGCTAGCTGCGCAGCATTTGTGCACCGCCGCCGTCAGTGTCAGCCAGTTTGCCGTGGCATACGGAGCTCCATCACAGTCTTTAACACTGGTAGCATGCCGCGACAGCGTGGACGTGAACCGTATGTGCAGTTGACGGACTTTGAGCGAGGGCGTATAGTGGGCATGCGGGAGGCCGGGTGGACGTACCGCCGAATTGCTCAACACGTGGGGCGTGAGGTCTCCACAGTACATCGATGTTGTCGCCAGTGGTCGGCGGAAGGTGCACGTGCCCGTCGACCTGGGACCAGACCGCATCGACGCACGGTTGCACGCCAAGACCGTAGGATCCTACGCAGTGCCGTAGGGGACCGCACCGCCACTTCCCAGCAAATTAGGGACACTGTTGCTCCTGGGGTATCGGCGAGGACCATTCGCAACTGTCTCCATGAAGCTGGGCTACGGTCCCGCACACCGTTAGGCCGTCTTCCGCTCACGCCCCAACATCGTGCAGTCCGCCTCCAGTGGTGTCGCGACAGGCGTGAATGGAGGGACGAATGGAGACGTGTCGTCTTCAGCGATGAGAGTCGCTTCTGCCTTGGTGCCAATGATGGTCGTATGCGTGTTTGGCGCCGTGCAGGTGAGCGCCACAATCAGGACTGCATATGACCGAGGCACACAGGGCCAACACACGGCATCATGGTGTGGGGAGCGATCTCCTACACTGGCCGTACACCACTGGTGATCGTCGAGGGGACACTGAATAGTGCACGGTACATCCAAACCGTCATCGAACCCATCGTTCTACCATTCCTAGACCGGCAAGGGAACTTGCTGTTCCAACAGGACAATGCACGTCCGCATGTATCCCGTGCCACCCAACGTGCTCTAGAAGGTGTAAGTCAACTACCCTGGCCAGCAAGATCTCCGGATCTGTCCCCCATTGAGCATGTTTGGGACTGGATGAAGCGTCGTCTCACGTGGTCTGCACGTCCAGCACGAACGCTGGTCCAACTGAGGCGCCAGGTGGAAATGGCATGGCAAGCCGTTCCACAGGACTACATCCAGCATCTCTACGATCGTCTCCATGGGAGAATAGCAGCCTGCATTGCTGCGAAAGGTGGATATACACTGTACTAGTGCCGACATTGTGCATGCTCTGTTGCCTGTGTCTATGTGCCTGTGGTTCTGTCAGTGTGATCATGTGATGTATCTGACCCCAGGAATGTGTCAATAAGGTTTCCTCTTCCTGGGACAATGAATTCACGGTGTTCTTATTTCAATTTCCAGGAGTGTATATTAGGTATAATGTACCAGTGAGGTACTGCTCTGGAATTAGAGCCCTATAATCCACAACTAAAAGGTACAAACCATCTTTTTATATCTCTAAATGTATGGGGGATGCCCACAGGCTACCTGAAGGGTAGCCTGTGAGCCAGTGAGCCTTGCAAAAAATTGATGGATCTTGCATGGTATTTATCCTATATGCCATATCTGTCCTAGGAACATTGTAACACTGATAACACTGGTAGGAGTAACATGTACACTGTTGTTTACATTTGTAGTACTAACCTGCATGCATGTATGTGTAGATGGTCTGCCAATGACTCCTGTCACTGACTCCCCAGTACTGCATTGCTGAAATTTACCATCTTCTAGGACAGGAGACAGGTAGAACCTATCTTAAAAAATCTGCACCCAGTATCAGCTCATTTACATCCACAGCTGTGAAATGCCATGTGAAAGTTTTGTGCAGTCAGAGGTCCATGGAGCATGTGACTATTCCATATAGTTTGATGTGTGTGTCATTGGTGGCACACAGCTGGAGAATAGTATACAAAATCTCTATCTGAGATGCTTCTTTGAGGAAGCTGCTCATCTCTGAGCTGGTATCAGTAAGAAAATACTGGTTTGACGTAATTTCCAAGGTATAAAATCTGCTGCCTCCTTTGTAAGTTGTACTAAACTTGATTGGCCAACCTTTCTGTACTGGTGCCACATTTATGATGTGCATTGAGCCATAGCACCTATTGCACGTTGTGCCTGTCATTTTGGGTGACTGCGTGGTGCAGAAAATTTGCATCCTCATTTCTCGAAACCAGCAAAATGTTGTCTCTTCTTCCTCATAGCTAGTATTCCTAGCACCATCAGCTGGGGTATGTCTGGTACAAACAGCTAGTGACTAGTACTCCTAGTTGTTTCAGTCTGCTGTTTACCTATGATGTCACTGTCATATATTTCCATGAGTGCACAGTTTGTTTCAAACTGCTGTCATGATTTATTGTTGTCCCTATTACAGCACTACTGCCATTGCTGTGGAATTGCAAAAATTCTATCCCCTATTTGTAATTTGACTTTCTATGTATCGTTATCATGTGAAATCATCACTGATTGAATATAAGGTGGTAACTTATTTTGCCAAAGTATCCAAAACATGCTGTCTGACTTGTCTTTTGGGTCAGTCAGTTCACATGTCTCCAAAACTGGGAAGATGTTATGCTGTCCAGTTTTTCTGTGCATACCACTTGCTGTGACTGGTGACCTTGCTGTTAGGTCCCATCTCTCAAATCAACCAACTGGTCAAACACCTGCTGTATCTGCTGTTCTAGGAACCTTCCTAATCATTGGAGCAAGGTTGCCTTTGTCATGCAAAATTTGCGAGAGGCATGCAGCAATTTTATCACATCACTAATAATATTAGAGTATTCACTGACATTGGTGGACAGTGTAGAAAACTTAGAATCATCTTCTACTACACTGTAATTGCCAAGAATAATTTATGGAATATCAGATGATGTTCTCAGGTGATCTGCCACGATGAAGTACCTTGAAAAGAATGACCTTCTCCATGTCAACCAGCAAGGGTTCCAAGAACATCAATCATGTGAAACCCAACTTGCACTTTTCTTGACATTCTGAAAGCTTTGGGTCATTGCAGTCAGGTAGATCCAGTATTCCTTGATTTCCAAAAATCACGTGACCCAAAGTCACACCTACACTTACTGTCAAAAGTTCAATCATATCAGGCATCAAGGGAAATTTGTGACAGGACAGGACTTTTTGCTAGGGAGGACACAGCATGTTATCTTGGATGGGGAGTCATTGTCAGATATTGAAGTAACTTTGTGTGTGACCCAGGGAAGTGTGTTGGGACCCTTGCTGTTTGTGTTGTATAGTAATGACTTTGTAGACAATATTAATAGTAACCTCGTACTTTTTACAGATGATACAGTTATCTTGTCCACACCTTGTGGTCTCACTGTAGTGTTCTCGCTTCCTGAGTCCGGGGTCCCGGGTTTTATTCCCAGCGGGGTCAGGGATTTTCATCTGCCTTGAGATGACTGGGTGTTGTTGTGTCGTATTCATCATCATCATTCATCCCTATTATGGTCAGAGGAAGGCAATGGCAAACCACCTCCACTAGGGCCTTGCCTAGTACAGCGGTGCAGGTCTCTGCATTGTCCCCTACGCTCTGTTACGGAGTATGGGACTTCATCATTGTCATCACAGTTATCTTGTATTGTATTTTATGTTAACCGGGAGCCTAGAAACAATGGAGATACTACACCCCCGCTGCAGCCGCAGTGGTCCACAACCCCACGACGACTATCACAGTCCACTTCACCCCTCTGCCGCCCTACATCAAACCACTCTTTCACAGTTATTGTGCGGTTCGGCCCCTGGTGGACCTCCCCAGGGAACATCTTGTCCCAGACGAATGTAACCCCTATATTTTGTTGGTAGAGTAATGGTGGTGTACACGTACATGGGGAACTTGTTTGCGCAACAATTGCCAACATAGTGTAGCTGAATGGAATAAGGGGAAACAGCCCACATTCGCTGTGGCAGATGGAAAACCACCTGAAATCCATCCACAGACTGGCCGGCTCACCGGACCTCAACACAAGTCAGCCAGGTGGATTCGTGCCAGGGACCAGGCACTCCTTCCTGCCCCAAAAGCCGTGCATCAGACCGCATGACTAACCATGCAGGCATAAAGTTATCTTTAATGAAGTTCTGTCTGAATACAGCTGCATAAATATTCAGACATATGTTGATAAGACTTCTAAGTGGTGCGAAGATTAGTAACTTGCTTTAAATGTTCAGAAATGTAAAATTTTGCACTTAAAAAGAAAATGACCAACCCATACAAATATCTGGGTGTATCACCGTAGGGACATGAAATGGAATGATTACATACGTAGGGATATGAAATGGACTGATCACATAAGCTCATTTGTGAGTAAAGCAGGTGATAGACTTCAGTTTATTGGTAGAATATTGGGGAAATACAATCAGTCTACAAAGGAGATTGCTTAGAAATCACTTGTGCAACCCATCCTAGAATATTGCTCAAGTCTGTGGGACCCATACCAAATAGGACTAACAGGGGATATTGAAGGCATACTGAGAAGGGCAGCACAAATGATTACAGGGTTGTTTGACCTATGGTGGAGTGTCACAGAGATACTGAAGGAACTGAAATGGCAGACTCTTGAAGATAGACATAAACTAGTCTGAGGAAGTCTGGTAACAAAGTTCAAAAATGGACTTTAAATGATGATTTTGGGAATATACTGCAACCCCCTATGTACCACTCATGTAGGGGTCATGAGGACAAGAGTAGAATAATTACAGCATGCACAGAGGCATTCAGTCAATCATTCTACCTGACCTCCACATTTGAATGGAATAGGAAGAAACCCTCATAATTGGTACAATGGGACATACCCTCTGCCCTGCACTTTACGGTGGTTTACAGAATATAGATGTAGATGTAGAATGGCACTGGATTGAGTACAACAAACTTGTTATGTTGTTTATTATGCACCCACATTTTGGGCATTAGGTCACTTATATGTGAGTGCAGGCTTTCTTTGCAAATTTCATATATGAAGTCTTCACGGGTTGTCAGCCTAGTAGTGTCGTCGTCTCGTAGCAACGTTTCGATGGAAAGCGCCTCCATCATCTTTAGACAAACTCTTCACCTGAAGCTGATGGAGACAATTATTCAGAATTTGTTGCACTCAAGAAGTGACAGTTCTGCTTATTGATTTGATTATTTAGGTGAAAATGAGCCTCATCAGAAATCAAGATGTTGTTAAATGAAAGCCCCTCAGTTACATCATTAATTAACTGCAGCCTATGTATGGAATCCTGACGCTTTATTTCTTGCACCAACTGGATTTTGTAAGGGTGCAGCTTAAGGTCTTTCTGCAGAATTTGCGAATATGTACATTTAAAGAACTTGCACGCTTATGAATGGAGAGGATAGGATTGTCATGAACAGACCAATTTATACTCTCCATGGATTTGCTGATTGTTGATGACCTACATCACCTGGATTTCAGTTTGGCCCATGTTGAACTGGTCTTCTCAAACGTATTGATCCATTTCCAGATAAGGGGAACACTTGGAGAATTGTTTACATTATGCAATCTATGATCACTGCAAGATTTTCTCCATTCTACAGTTGTCGAATCACTGTTTTTGTAAAATTCTCACACAGAGTACATGCGGTCCATTCTCAAGAAGTGCTCCATATCGACTGAATTCCTGAAGGCCAAGCAAGTGATGAATGTATCCCCCACTCTTCTCTGATTTGTTGTGCATGTACATAGAGCTCTTGAAATATAAACTTTCTTTCGAGACACCCTGTGCTTACACACTGCAATTAAGATCCCTATCTCCATAAACAGACCTTTGTAATTGATGCATTGGATCACAAAGAACAAGTCCATAACTGGTGATCAAATGTAGATAGAACTGGGATGTAGTTGTCATGTACTGTTACACACAGATGGCAGACTCTGACAGGAATTGACTGTTTCCTGTGGATAATTTATTGACTTATTAATGTCATTTATCTGTACGTTACCACAATTAATTTCCTACATTTTCTATTTGGCAATTTTCCATGGTGCTTGGTTTATATTAGGTGTCATTTTGCCATTTGGTAGCTTTTTATTCATGTATCAACTCCATTTTAGATTGTTGCTTAGCTGGCCACCAGGGAATTTTACGCACTGTTCTTCATTCTGTGTATGACATTAATGTCTACCTCTGGTGTTAAATAAAGTAATTTCTGTTTGTTTGAAATTACATAATATGTGTCTCTGTGTGGTTAAAACTGTTATATGTGAACCACTTGCAGGGCTGTTCAACTATCATACAGTTGCCAGCTAGGGTTGAGTCTGGATCACTGGTTAGTATGTTTGTGATGTCTGCAGGACTATTTTTTCTTTTTCTTTTTCTTTTAGGACAAACACACACAAACTGCATTAAAATGAAACCATGTCAAGACATTACAGCTATGTGTGCGCTCTGAAAACCAATGTATTTTCATTGCCTATCTACCACCCAAAACTTCCACCACTTAGTGGAGGATTATGTTTATTCATTACATTGTACATGCCTGAGGTCTCTGATTTCTGTAATGGAGATAAGATTCCATCCATGCAAAAGGGAGGCCATTATTGCCAGGGCACTTTACTTTGTTAAGTACAGGTTTGTGATTCACACTATCAAAGGCTTTGGCAAGGTCACAGACTATACCAACAGGATAATTTTTCTTATTTACCTCTATCATTATTGCTGTAACCACCAAATTTGTGGGTGCATCTCTTCATAGCTTGCACATGAAGACTATGCTCAATACGGCCACTAGAGGACACTTTGCCTGCTAGTACAACAGAAGTTGGGTGTAAATATAGGCCGGAGCACAAGTCTCTGCTGGCCACTTGTGTGTTATCTGTGCTTTGTACCTCATATGTCTCTGCATTTTCACATATTAACATTACAGTGTTCTTGGATTGGAACACTTTGCAACAAAAAATGCCTACAACAACATTTACAGGCATTTGGGACAACAGTTGTAAACTTGTACAAGGCTCTTTTTCTGTAACAGATCTCACCTCAAGTGTATCAGTTGGTGTCAGCTCGCCCCTTTACAAGAACCTTCAAATCTCTCTTTTGATCAGACATGTTAGTTACTTTCTACCCATCCCTGCAAATGTACTCGCATTATTTGTGTTCATGTGGAGTTTTATCGTTGCCAACAGTGGCCAAAGCAGTCATACACAGCGTGGGCAGCAGAACTACATGGACTTTGTCATCATCATAATTTTGTGACAAATGTTCGTAAAGAATTCTATACAGATCAGATGGTCTGAGACGCAATCCTACATCTGGCTTCTGACAGGGAGCCTATAGAAGTATTAAACATAGCTCAGTCATTTGAAGTTGCACTAGCTGTAGGTAGTCAGATAGAAATTTGGTCCAAAGTTTCAGAAATCAGTTCCTCTCACACCTTCCATCTTCTGTCAGTTCACAAGGGAACAGAAAAGCTCTTGCAAACAGCCCAACAGATGTCTCAGCATTGTGTAGGCAATTGTCATTCACAACAATGACAGTTCGCATCACGACAACAGCCTTTTACACTGATGCCTTCGTGCCTGTACTGTTCCATTAAATATGAATGGACCCCATGCCCCAACCACTGGGTAACATGTAATAGGTGCCATAAAAAGGACACACTGCTGAATCTGAGTGAGGATGAAATGAGCATGGATGTGAACAGTGTGTCAGCAGTGACGGTGTCTCCAAGCAAGCTATACATGAAGTGTATGTGTGTTTAACAAACAATTGAGAAGCAGGTGGACACAGGTGCAACAGCAACTTTGGTGAACCCACATATGTGGATTTGGGTCATCCTCCTTTGGCTCCATTGTCATGGAGGCTGTTGAATTATAACAAACAACAGATTTCCATTATTGGGACAGTTTTCCGCACCTGTGACTTACAAGGCAGTATTCTGTTCATTAACATTCCTAGTTGTGGACAATACTCACACTGGAATTCTGTTTGGTTTGGAAGCTTTTAATCTACAGGTAAATTACATCTCTGTGGTTATTTTAAAAGATCAGTTAATGCACAGTCTACCACTTATACCTGTACTTTACCACACACTGACAAGCTGTTAGCAAAATTATCAAGGGCCATTATTTTTCAGAGATTGACTTAACAAATGCATACTCACAGCTGCCAATAGACATGGAATCTCAACTCTTTCTAGTTATCAGTAGACCATTTGGGCAATACCATTGTTTACCTTTTGGTGTGGCAAGTGTACTAGCTATTTTTGAATAGTTTTTTAGAGTAACTTAGTCTGATGCCACTACAGAGGAATGTTTGCAGAGCCTTCTTGCTCTATTTTCTGTTTTACAGTCTGCACGGTTAAAGTGCAATTAGTAAGACACAGTTTTTTCAGTCATCTATTATTTATTTGGGTTTTGAAGTGTCACTAAATAATTGTGTCAGCATATTGATGCTATTGCCATGTTGCTACATCCCATGTCCATCAAGGAATTACAGGCATTTTTAGGCAAAATTGTGTATGATCACAAATTCATACCAGATACCACTATTGTGGCACAATCACTCCATGCATTATTACATAAAGGTGTTCCTTTCCAAAGGCCCCAGCTTGTGAGCAGGCTTTCAAGTTGTTGAAACCTAAGCTGCAGTTGGCCCCCTGTTTAACTAGTTTCCAGTGAGGCCAGCACCTTGTGTTGGCTGCAGACACATCTCAGTTTGGCCTTGTAGCTGTCCTTGCTCATAAGCATGGGGATGGATCAGAACATCCTATTGCATGCACCTCTAAAACCTTCAGTGCAACAGCATTATCCTCAGATAGGGACAGAAACTTTAGCAATGATGTATACTCTAAAAAAAAATTCATGTTGTTTTTCTGTATGGTTCTATGTTTCACCTGATCATATACCACAAACCACTGAAATCTCTTTATAACCCTATGGCATCCTTTGCCAGACAAAACCACACATTGCTTTCAGTGGTCAGCTTTTTTCCTGTCACAATCAGTTATGAGATAGTGCTTTCCGACCTACACCACAACGTACAAATCCAGTCACCTTATCGTGTTTGGCAATTGGTCCAGATCCAGAGACTGATAAAGAGAAATTGCTTTGTTTCCATTTAGACATGGAAGCTCAAAAAGTTGTTTATTGTTTAGCTATTACTAGCAGTAAAATTGCAATTGCAGTAGCCATGGATCCTGTTTTAACTAAAGTTGTTTCTTTTGTGCAAAATGGCTGACTAGACAAACCTCCAAGCCATGCTTCTGATTCTTTAAGAAATTATTTTAAATAACAAAATCATCTTTTTGTTTAGAATGGAGTTCTGCTGTTAGCTACAGAGCACACTGCTCCCTGGGTTGTAGTCCCATCCACCCTTCGGCATGAGGTTATGTATTTATTACATGTGGACCACAAAAGTGTTTTCATTGAGCCCCCCCCCCCCCCCCCCCCAATGCATCTTTGTTTCTATGACCAGCCCACAGTGGCCTTAGGAATGAATTCATGTAGATTTTGTGGGACCTTTTTTGAATTTCTACTGACTTGTTGTAATTGATGAATATTCTTTTTCTGTATGTGGTGTGTTGTCTGTCTTCATCTGTGGCAACGCCAATTTCGATTCTGTCAAAAAATTTTGAAACTGAAGATCTTCTGTATATGTTAGTTGCAGACAATGGCCTCCTGTTCATATCTTAGGAACTCGAAGCTTCTTGTAAAAAAAGTTATGTTCACCATGTCATGACTCCTCCTTTCCACCTTCAAACATTTAAGACTCAGATGAAAAAATATGTTTGAGATTTGTCACTGGAAGAGGCTCTTGACCGATTTCTCAATTCTTGTAGGTTTAGCCCTGTTGGAGATACGAGTCTGGCAGAGTGCCATCATTCCTGGACTCTCCTTTGACTGATGCCAGGACATCTGCTGACACTGATGTCACAACACTTATGGCACAGCTGTTTGGGCTTGCAGTTTTGGTTGCTGACCGTAATGGGGGTCGGTGGTCATCGAGAGTCACTGTGGCCGATGCCTCTCTGTCATCCACACTGCTGACAGAAGGGCTTCACAATACTTTGACGAGCCATGACCTCATGTGGGCGGCTGCCCACCAGGAACACCTCCGCCGCCCTGACATTCTCTGTCTGCCCGGCCATCTCCCACATCACAGCCGCTGCCCTCAGCTTCTCCGTCACTGCTGCCAATGCCTTCACAACTGTCCCCTCTTATGCTGGTGCCCCTTCAACTGTCGGGGGCCAAGGGAGGAGCCCTGCTCCCGTGCTGTCACAGCCGACACTTCTGCCTCTGCCATCACAGCCGGCGCTGACTGCTCAGTCTCCTGTGCCGCAGCCTCCATCACCATGGTTCGATTCAGATGTCAAAATGGAAGCCATGACAGTGTCACCTCTCCTACCACATAATCAGGGGTCAGGTGATGCACCTGTCCACACTCGTACAACTTCCGACCCTACGCACCAGTGTCTGTGTGTCACATGACTTGAGAACTGACATTGATGACAGAACAAATGGATTTAAGCACAGTGCTCACATCTTTGCAAAGGAAGGGGAGTGCAGTAACTACCAAATCTGTGTGTTCACCACTTCATAGCTCACGTATGAAGTCTGTGCTTTTTATACCTGTTTAAGGACATGGAACCAGTTGTTATTCAAAATAATATCTCTGCCTAGTGTTTATATACAGGTTGTCCAAAAATAATGCACACACTCTTTGAAACTGAACATCTCTTTAATGAGAGGGGTTAGAAACACAATTTTAGTGTTGTTAGGTGCCTCATGGTCTGACTTAAGGTGGTTAATGTTCAAACTGGTGTCCGTCCATCACAATACACCATCAACAATGACTTACGACTGAGCGACATGCCAACTTTATTGTTTCCAACAGAAGAGCATCACAGGCTTGCTCAATTTGCTCTCTAAGATCATCCAGTGTGTGTGGTCTAACAGTGTAAACTGTGTTCTTGAGGGTACCCCACAGAAGAAAGCCTAGAGGAGTTAAATCTGGAGGTCGAGTGGGATACTCCTCACTCTCCCTTTGTCCTATCTGTCTGGCAGGGAATGTACGACTGAGAAATGCCCTCACATCCAGGTGAAAGTGAGGTGGCACCCCATCCTGTTGAAAGAAATAATATTCATTTCCAAACACAATGCTAAGACCAGGAGTTATCATTTCCAACATTTCCAAGTACGAATCGACCCACGACAGTGTTGTGAAAGAAGTATGGCCCGATTAACCCTCTAGAAGACAGACCACACTGTACTGTTACTCCTGGTAGATTAACATACCTTTGCTTGGTTACATATGGATTCTCCCATGAACCACAATTATGGTGGTTAATTGTTCCATCAAGTTTAAACATCACTACATCTGACCAAAGAATTTGACCTTGGAAACATTGCTCCTCTTCACATCTGTTAATGAACCACAAGCAAAATTCGCTTCACCTGTCAGGATCATCCTCGTTAAGAGCCTGAGAAGTCTTGGAATGTAAGGCTTAAAGTCCTGAGATCACAAAATTCTATGAACACTGCTTCTGCAGATCCCAGACTCATGAGAGCATTGCCTCACAGATTTCTTTGGGGATTGTGTGTATGTCTGGATTACTGCATCAACACTCTCATTGTCTGTTGGATTTATCTTTTGTCTGCTATGTCCTTCTTCATATTGTGCACCATTTCTTCAACTTCTCTGATTCTTGTAATTTTACTCTTGTCAATGGTGGTGTTCCAAATTCAACTCTCCAACATCGGCGTGCCACACTCACATTCTCTGTTTTCCAGTAACCCTTTAGCAACCGTTTCTGGCATTCAAATGATACCAAAATGTTTGCTGACGGTCCTGAAACAAAAGAAACCATTGTTCTGTTTTTCACTGCCTTCTAAATTATTACACATAAAAATTGTATTCTGTCTTCCTTAATTAAAGAGGTATTCTGTTTAAAAGAGTGTCTACATTATTTTGGGACACCCTGTATATTTTTTATGCTTCCTTTCCTGTATGGTATTATCTAAAATTTAATAGCCTTGTGTTTAATTATTTTGTAAAAGCAGTATTAAATGCATCTTTAAATAGACACTGTCCACAAAGCTAATCATTCAGTTCCTAGCATTCATATTGTAAAGTCCCATTTCAGTGAGTCCTGGTTGTAATGTTTGTATAGTCAGTCGCTGCCATGCTTCAATTACGCAAATTTTCATGTCAGCGTAAACAAAGTCAATAATATAATGAGCCACCATAACATACAATCACTTGAATTGAATATGGATGATGTATGAATACTGGTACCACTTATAGGATTTTGTTAGACTTCTTTAAGTCTGTGTAGCTTACTGATCTGTTATGATATCTGTATGAAGCTTACTATGAAACAGCTAATCATCTACAACCAAGGACAGTACAATAATTATGAATAAACATGAATACATACTTTGATGATATCGTGTACAGTTATTTAAAAACTACCCATAGTAAACCAGCAATCAACTACTAGACATTGGAAAAAGATGATGACTTAGTAGGCTTCCATCCACCTGACAGGTCAGAAACTTACAGACTTATCTTAGAGGACAGACTTAATAATGATAAACAGGTATTAATAACATTTGTAGATTTAAAGCTCGTTTTGAAATGATGAATGGAATAAATTCTTTGAAATTCTGAAAGTAGCAGAGGTAAAATACAGGGAGTGAAAGGTTATGTACAGCTTGTACAGAAACCAGGCTGTGAAAGAGAAGCAGCAATTGAGAAGAGAGTGTCAGGATTGTAGCCTGTCCCTGATGTTATTCAGTCTGTATATTGAGCAAGCAGTAAAGGAAACCAAGGAGAACTCTGGAAAGGGATTTAACATTTAGGAGAATGAAATAAAACTTCAAAGTATGGCAAAGAAATTGTAATTCTAAAAGAGATAACATGGACTTGGAAGAGCAGTTAAACAGAATGGGTAGAGCAGTTGAACAGGATGGGTAGTGTTTTAAAAGGAGCTTATGAGATGCATATCAACAAAAGCAAAATAATGTTAGTAGAATATAGTCAAATCAGACAGTGATGGGTGAATTAGTTAAGAAAATGGGGCACTAAAAGTAGTAGATGAGATTTTCTATTTGACCAGAAAAATAATTGACGGTAAGCAAAGTTGAGAGAATATACTAGGTCTACAACTTTGCTTCCGCCATTTTTTCTTGAAGTTCGGGGCTTTATTGTGAAAAACTTACAAAAAAGTTATGATTCATAGAATTGGCCATGGCTGGCCACTACATTCTCCCATCTTTTGGATAGCATACAAATCCCGTGGCAGAAGAACTGGGCGTCTTTTGTGGGGATCCATGGATCGATGCAATTTTGCACTTCTTCATATGATTGGAAGTGCTGGTCAGCCACACTGTATGCCGCTGATCGAAAAAGGTGGTAGTCAGAGAGAGCAACATATGGAGAATATGGCAGGAGGGATAGGACTTCTCATTTCAATGGTTCCAGGTATATTTTGACGGGTTTTTCGACATGGGGTCGAGCACTGACCTGCTGCAAAATTACCTTTACGTGTCTATCGCTGTATTGTGGGCATTTGTGCTTCAGTGCTGGGCTCAAACACATCAATTGCTTTCTATAATGATGTCCTGTGACTGTGTTCATCTGTTTCAGTAGCTATGAAACCGTTCTGTCTTCTGCCGCCATGCCAGTCTTCGACATCAAAATCACCGTTCTTAAGGCACTGAAAACATTTTCTGCACGTGCTTCCACTAATAGTTACCTCACCATTGGTCTTACCCAGCACTTTAAGAGCCACAGCTGCAGATTTCTTCATGTTAAAACAGAAAATTGAAACTTCCCGCAAACAGCAAGAAATGGGTACGTAAGTTGACGTACTTAATCAAGAATAACCTTATGATGCAATCACAAATCGACTAATATTTTTATGGCATTATGTTTACAGATGTCTAAACTTATTGTATTGCACCTATGACCAACCACCTGAACCCCACTTGCCGCTACAGCAGTCTATTGCAAAACGGCAGAAGCAAAGTTGTAGACCTAATAATAAAATGCTGACTATACGAAGAAAAGCGTTTCTACAAAATGGAAATTTTCTTACATCAAATATAAATTTGAGTGCTGGGAACTCTTTTTTTAAGATCTTTGTGCTGTGTGGCCCTGTACAGACATGAAATGTGAACAATAAACATTTTGGACAAGAAGGGAATAGAAGCAACCTGATTAAAAGAAGGGATTGGTTGACAGAACACATCTAGAGACACAAAGGAGTTGGCAATTTGATAATGGAGGGAGCAAAAATTGGAGGGAGAGAGAGAGAGAGAGAGAGAGGCTCAGATATAGTAAGCAAGATAGGAGGATCAAAAGAATGTAGGCTGCAGTAGTTGACCTAATGAAGGGATGTGCACAGGACAGGCTAGCATGGAGAACTGCATAAAACCAGTCTTTGGGCTGAAGTCCACAAGTGTATATTATTGCTTGGTATCTTTCAAATACTCTCTGAAAAATTTAAGTCATTATTACACCACCTAACAGTTAAAAGAAAGCAAATATTGGTGTGAGAAGATTTTATTAAATTAGTTTCCAGAACATTCAGATAAAAGACAGGGTTTGTAAATGTCACTTAAGATTTATACCCTTAGCTCTTTTAATTTTCCTCTCAGAAGCAGTGCAGTAAGAAACAATATCTTTGCAGGCAAACATTTAATCAATACTACAGGATGCTCTAAAATTCCCCTTACAAGCTCCTGGGACTTGTAGAAGGGACTGAATAGACAATCCTATGAATAGGAATGGGAACCCATGTTCAGAAATGTACCATTTCTCAGCTACAGCCTTTCGAAAACATGTTTGCTTGATAGATATGCAGCAGGGTAGTTGTGGCGGATCAGCTGATGTCATTTTACATCTATCCTACTTCTCTGACGACGCTTGAGCCACATTCTCATGTCTGTGAGTGCTAGAGCAACTTGGTTGAGTACACATTGGCAGAATACACTGACCCGATCCTACTGTATGGCAAAGCTCACAGTAATGGAAGAGTTTACCAAGATCATTTTCCACAATGTCTGACTCTATCAAATACCCTCTTTGCTACAATTATGCAATGTCTTCAAAAAAGGAATACCTTCACTGTCAACACGTATGGTTCTGGTGCATGAGTGGTGGTTATTGTAGAACAGATAACAGACACAACTGGTGTGAGAGCATGTGTACCACAATATAATTTGTGGATATGATGTGTACACCAAACTTGGTGATTGACACTTCCATACTTACTTGTAGTGGATGAGAATGGTAACCCTCCTTTGCAAAGGACAAAAAACAATGTAAACAACAGTGTTTGGGAAAACTGGTTAAGTATCCTCTTGTTTTGTTGGTTATTAGTGAGTGGAATTGTAAAACAAGTTATGCACTTAGTCATGCCTAATAAAGTGCTTGTAATATTGTTGGCATTACCAACATGTTTTCAAATGGTTGTAACACAGAAACGGTATGTTTCTGGACATGACTTCTGATGAGAAATATTATCTCCTCAGTCCACTCTAGAAGTTTGTAACGGGAATTTTAGAGCACCCTGTATAAATGTTTATCCAGTGGTGAATGGCCTTTCTGACCATTATGCACAACTAGTCATACTAAACAACAACTGATGCTATTGAAATAGTTTTCCTGAAAAGAAATAGACAATGGAAAATCCAGGATGGAATATTGACAATATTATGAAAAGGTTAGATCACTACTCACCATATAGTGGAGACACTAAGTCACAGCAGGCACAACAACAGGACTACTAATAAGTTAAGCTTTTGGCTGAAAGGCCTCCTTCTGCATTAGACTACATACACGCACCCATTCACCAAATTTAGCTCACACTGTTTTTGCATGAATGTGTGCTTGTATGTTGTCTACTGTACAGGATGGCCTTTCAGCTAAAAGCTTAACTTGTTGGCAGCTGTTTTCTTGTGCTTGTCTGCGACTCAACATCTCCACTATATGGTGAGTAGCAATCTATCCTTTTCTCAATATTGATAACAATTAGAGTAATTAATAAGCACAAAATCTGAAAGTTGTCTTAAAGGAAGATGACTGGAGAAATATCATTTGCAAATTTAATATGTGGGGTGTGTCAAAAAATGTATGCACACTTTGAACTGTCATAGGCAATTTATTTCCCATTCTACAAGGTTAAATATCTGTGAGAAAGTGAGGTTATGTTTCTTCAACAGGTGGCAGCAGTGGCAAGGAAGTAACTGCAACATGGTGGACGTGCATTTGAGCTTTGAAGTGTGGAAGCAGATAATTAAGTGGTACTGGAATTTTGAGAATGTAGCTGTGGTTCGAAGACAATGGAGAAGCGAGTATGGTACAGAAACACATTCAAGGTTAACAATTACACGTCTATGAGACAAATTAAAAATTCATGGAACAGTGTGTGATGTGCATAAAGGTCGATCAGGGTGACCTCGTACAGCTACAAATGATGATTCCACAACTGCGGTCTTGGAACTGTTTCAGCATTCGTCTCAAAAATCTTCAAGGCAAGCAGCATGTGAGAGTAATGTAAGTGCTAGTAGTGTTCTACACATTCTGAAGAAAGGCAAGTTTCGTGTGTACATTCCAAGGCTGGTGCAACAGCTAAGTGACGACAATCCAGATCGAAGGTTAGAATTTTGTGAATGGGTTCAGGAGATGGTGAGACGTGAACCGGGATTTATAGGTAGCATAATTTGGTCGAATGAAGCCCGATTCAAACTCAATGGAACTGTCAATAGGCACAATTGTGTGTACTGGGCTGAAGATAATCCTCACATTACACTTCAAAAGGCTGTGGATTTGCCTGGTGTAAATGTGTGGTGTGGTTTGTCTGCAAGGGGACTCATTGGGCCTTTCGACTTTGAAGGTACTGTTACTGGAGAAACGTACCTAACAATGCTTGCTGACTCCATATTCCCTGCCATTCGTGCATTATACGGTAATGATGAGTTTTATTTGCAACAAGATGGCACCCCGCCACACTATCATAGGGATGTACGAGCATACCTGGATCATAATGTGCCAGGCCAGTGGATAGGACGCACGGGACCAATTGAGTTTCCTGCATGCTCTCCAGACCTCACGCCGCTGGATTTCTTCTTATGGGGCACAGTAAAAGATGAGATGTACAAACATAAACCACATAACCTGGACACACTTTGGAATGATATTCAAGCGGTGTGCTCAGAAATCTCATTGGACACTTTGGTACGATGTACGGAATCTGTGGTGACTCGTACTCAGAAATGTATTGATGCTGAAGGCCACCAGTTTGAACATTAACACATTTGCAAAGTACATTTATTTTTCGAATTGGACTTTAAGCTTTCCATTTCCAGAAATTTAACATTGTAGAACGGGAAATAAATTTTCTATGATGCTTGAAAGTGTGTATACAATTTTTTTACACACCCCGCATATTAAATTTGCAAATGATATTTCTCCAGTCGTCTTCCTTTAAGACAACTTTCAGATTTTGTGCTCATTAATTACTCTAATTGCACCCTGTATTTGTAGACTGGGTTCTATCAGTCTTCAACAGCTGCATCCCAAGAAGACAATGATGCCTTGGACTCTGAAGTGAATAACAATACAGTGTGCAAAGAAGTGCTGTGTATGTGTTCATATTCTTCTGAATTTGGAGTTTTCTAAAGTGTGATAAAGGGGTGCACAACCTGCCACAAAATCATCCACATACCATAACACCACCATCTCCATACTACACTGTTGGCACTCCACACAATGAGAGGTAGCATTCTCCAGGCATTCACCAAATTCTCACCTTTCCATTGAATTGCCTTAGGGTAAAGTCTAATTTGCTACTACAAATCATTTGTTTCTAGTCATCCACTGTCCAGTGGCATTACTGTTTACACCACCTCAGTCATTGCTTAACATTGAAATGTGTGGCATATTAGGAGCTACTTGACCATTCTACCACGCTGTTCTTAACTCCCTGTGCACAGTCATAGTGCTAGCTATCGCACTGGTAGCCCTTCGAACTCACATGTGATGCCATCTGCTAATCATGGGCGATTTTTTAAAATCACTTTCCACAATTCTCAACAGTCCCTGCCTGTCAGTGTGTGAGATTTACCTGATCTTGGTTTAGCTGTGGTTGTTCCTTTGCATTTGCATTTCATAGTTACAACAATAGTCAATATATGCCACTTTATAAGGATCAAAATGTCCTTGATGGATTTGTTACTCAGGTGTCAGCCAATGACTATTCCATGTTTGAAGTTATTGAGCAGATAGGGCTCTGCATCTTGCGATATCTGTCCTCAATTCTGCATTACATTGGGTTGTCTGGATCATATAATGTACACTGCTGGCCATTAAAATTGCTACACCACAAGGATGATGCGCTACAGATGTGAAATTTAACCGACAGGAAGAAGATGCTGTGATATGCAAATGATTAGGTTTTCAGAGCATTCACACAAGGTTGGCACCAGTGGCAACACCTACAATGTGCTGGCATGAGGAAAGTTTCCAACTGATTTCTCATACACAAACAGCAGTTGACCGGTGTTGCCTGGTGAAACATTGTTGTGATGCCTAATGTGAGGAGAAGAAAAGCATACCATCACGTTCTTTGATAAAGGTTGAATTGTAGCCTAGATGACAGGTATCTTATCCACACAGCTGTAACGGATCGTGCAGCCACGTCTCGATCCATGAGTCAACAGATGGGGGCATTTGCAAGACAACAACCATCTGCACAAACAGTCCGACGATGTTTGCAGCAGCACGGACTATCAGCTCGGAGACCATGGCTGTGGTTATCCTTGATGCTGCATCACAGACAGGAGTGCCTGGCATGCTGTACTCAACGACGAACCTGGGTGCACAAATGGCAAAACGTCATCTTTTCGGATGAATCCAGGTTCTGTTTACAGCATCATGATGATCACATCCGTGTTTGGCGACATCGCGGTGAACTCACAGTGGAAGCGTGTATTCGTCACCGCCATACTGGTGTATCACCCTGCATGATGGTATGGGGTGTCATAGGTTACACGTCTCGGTCACCTCTTGTTCGCATTGACGGCACTTTGAATAGTGGACGTTACATTTCAGATGTGTTACGACCCGTGGCTCTACCCTTCATTCGATCCCTGCGAAACCCTTCATTTCAGCAGGATAATGCATGACCACATGTTACAGGTCCTGTACGGGCCTTTCTGGATACAGAAAATGTTCAACTGCTGCCCTGGGCAGCACATTCTCCAGATTTATAACCAACTGAAAACGTCTGGTCAATGGTGACCGAGCAACTGGCTCATCACAATATGCCAATTACTACTCTTGATGAATTGTGGTATTGTGTTGAAGCTGCATGGGCAGCTGTACCTGTACACGCCATCCAAGCTCTGGTTGACTCAATGCCCAGGCGTATCAAGGCCGTTATTATGGCCAGAGGTGGTTGTTCTGGGTACTGATTTCTCAGGATCTATGCATCTGAATTGCATGAAAATGTAATGACATGTCAGTTCTATATAATATATTTGTCCAAAGAATACCTGTTTATCATCTGCATTTCTTCTTGGTGTAGCAATTTTAATGGCGAGTAGTGAATATCCACGGTCCAGTCACATTCATGTGACCACCTGTCAAAATCCTAAAAAATCACATTTTGCAATTTGGAAGAGAGTCAGTGAGATTCTGGAAGGTACTGACAGGGATATGGAGTGATGCTGACTGCAGTGCCATGGCCAGATGCTGTAGGTTTCTCAGATGAAGATCCATCACGCAAACAGTCTGACTGAGACAGTCCCACAGGTTCTCTATTGGGTTTAATCCGGGGGAGTATGATAAGTTCATCCTGGTGCTCTTCAAACAACGCTCATTCACTGCAAGCTGTGTGAGATGTTGGATTGTCCTGCTGAAAATTGCCAGTGCACAAAAGAAAAAATAGATTGCATGTATTGGTGCACATGATTCCAGTAGATAGATGCATACTTGTATTGATCCATTGTGCCTTCCAGAATGATAACCCAGAAAATGCTATGAAAACATTCCCCAGACAATAACACTCCCCCCTTTGGCCTGGACTCTTTTGGTAATTGTTGCAGGGCCATACACGCCAATGGCCATCTACCATATGAAGCATAAAATGTAGTTCATCCGAAAATGGCACATCACCAATCAGTGGACGTCCAGGTGTCGTATTAGTGTGTAAATTCCATCCTTTGTTGCTGGTGACCAGCAGTCAGCTTGGAGGCATGGATCAGGTACCTGCTGTGGAAGCCTATACACAGCAATATTTGCTGAACGATCACTGTGGAGACTCTGTTGGCAGCCCCTTGGTTCATTTCGATGGTAAGTTGTTTAACAGTTGCAGGTCTATTCCCCTGTGCATGTCTCTGCAGCAGTTGTTTGCCCCCTTTTATCTATGGCTCACAGTGCACCACAGTGCCAGTTTTGGATAGCATCATTTTGCCACACATTGTATACTTTAACCGCAGTGACACACAAGCAGTTTACAAACATAGCCATTTCAGAAATGATTCCACCCTTGGCCCGAAAGCCAGTGAGCGTGCCCTTCTGGGAGTAAGGTAAATCACTCAGTTTCCACATTACGAAAATGACTGCTTTGTTTTCTGCATTCCCCTCAACATGTTTATATAACCACAACTGTTAGTGCTGTTACCTGCTGTCTGTGACTGTTCATTACATGCTGTCAACCATAGGTGATGGTCACATTAATGTGACTGAACTGTGTAGTACTTAATGAGTTGGTATTGAAAAATAAATGATGATACTTAGGCATGTAGGTGACCATGCCTATGCTACATCAGCTAACACCAAGCTTTGTTTAATAAATTTATATGAAGTCTTTGGCTCATTATTACAGTTTGTATTAATCTGTAATCCTAAGGGATCTAATCAGTTTTAGCTGCCCTGAAACTAAGTTTACTACCAGAGCTACAGCTTACAACCTTCATTAGTCACTGTCATCACCCATCCAGCCTCCTCTATGTTCCCATTCCAGCACTTCACAGCCGTCATTTCACTGCCACACCCAGTCTTTTAATTTCTTTTATTTCTCTCCTTTCCGCTACTTACCCCCTCCCCCCTCCGCACCTTCTCTCCTGCCCTCCGTCTAAACTGCAACACTTCACTGTCCACCACTCCCACCATACTATCCCTCTTTCTCCCCGCCACAGCCTCCTCTTTACCCCCACCCAGTCGCCACTCCCATCATGCACTAGTGCTGCTGTTTGCAGTGAGTGTGTGTGTGTGTGTGTGTGTGTGTGTGTGTGTGTGTTTGTGTGTGTCTACTGCTGACAAAGGCCTTAATGGCCGAAAGCTTTAATTGTGTGAATCTTTTTGTTGTGCCTATCACGACTCAGTCAAAATAAGATACTATGGGAATGTGCATGGTTCTGTTTTGGTAGTCTGTAGTTAATGACAGTGTGAACTATCCATCTAACTCTACAGGAAAAGCTGAGGCAGATGGTACTGTCACCTGAAATTTACTGAAAAAGCAGAGGCTCCAACTGTCTCAACATCTCCAGGCTCCTTCAAGTGTTTTCCATGAATAACAACTCCTCCATTGTGGATATGAACTGGGTATAGTGTGGTGGCAACTAACTATGTAGAAGAATGTCACACTCTGTAGACCTCTACCAATATTCTGAAATTCTAAAACATGTAGTATGAACAAGTCCTTTACAGTAATTATTAGTGCAGTGATACGACAGAGGTCTCCACTCACTGTTGACATTCAGAGCCAGCACATGTCATAGATTTACAAACAAATAGAGAAGTTACGAGTTACATTCACAAAGTTCATTTAATAGCTCATTCTAAAGTGGATTCTTTTCTTGAAAACAATGTTCAATTAAAGCTCCTTGATATGAAAATAATACACTCACCACAAAGCAGTATATGTTGACATGACACAAGAAACAATTAATAATGTTTACAAAGCTTCAGCTATGCAACAAAATTTAGAGTCCAAATTCAAATGAGTAGATTCTCCCTGACTCCACCATGTAGCATGATGAAAAATCTTCTAAGTTCACACACAACATGGTTGCAATGGCAGAGCAATGACCAGTGCAGTCACAGCATCCTAGTACTATTGAAACCATCTTCTGCCCGGTGAAGAGCACAGCTTTCATCTGGCAATTGGATGGCGGACGGGGCATCTGCCGTTAACCTTGCTACTGGCTGCTTTCACCCCTAGCAAAATATTGTCCATTCAACCAACTAGATCACTCACAGCATTCCTATTTAGGTCTCAGCTATAGTTTTATAAATTTCTAACATTTGGGGATCTTTTGCTATGTGAGGCACAGTAAAAAGTATCACCATAGTTTGCAAATAAAAAACATAGGAACTTATTAAACATACTGCATTATGTTGAAATGTTGTTGTTGTTGTTATGGTCTTCAGTCCTGAGACTGGTTTCATGCAGCTCTCCATGCTACTCTATCCTGTGCAAGCTTCTTCATCTCCCAGTACCTACTGCAACCTACATCATTCCGAATCAGCTTAGTGTATTCATCTCTTGGTCTCCCTCTACGATTTTTACCCTCCACGCTGCCCTCCAATACTAAATTGGTGATCCCTTGATGCCTCAGAACATGTCCTACCAACCGATCCCTTCTTCTGGTCAAGTTGTGCCACAAACTTCTCTTCTCCCCCATCCTATTCAATACTTCCTCATTAGTTATGTGATCTACCCATCTAATCTTCAGCATTCTTCTGTAACACCACATTTCGAAAGCTTCTATTCTCTTCTTGTCCAAACTATTTATCACCTCTGTTTCACTTCCATACATGGCTACACTCCATACAAACACTTTCAGAAATGACTTCCTGACACTTAAATCTATACTAGATGTTAACAAATTTCTCTTCTTCAGAAACCCTTTCCTTGCCATTGCCAGTCTACATTTTATATCCTCTCTACTTCAACCATCATCAGTTATTATGCTCCCCAAATAGCAAATCTCCTTTTCTACTTTAAGTGTCTCATATCCTAATCTAATTCCCTCAGCATCACCCGACTTCATTCGACTACATTCCATTATCCTCGTTTTGCTTTTGTTGATGTTCATCTTATATCCTCCTTTTAAGGCACTGTCCATTCCGTTCAACTGCTCTTCCAAGTCCTTTGCTGTCTCTGACAGAATTACAATGTCATCAGCAAACCTCAAAGTTTTTATTTCTTCTCCATTGATTTTAATACCTACTCTGAATTTCTCTTTTGTTCCCTTTACTGCTTGCTCAATATACAGATTGAATAACATCGGGGAGAGGCTACAACCCTGCCTTACTCCCTTCCCAACCACTGCTTCCCTTCCATGTCCCTCGACTCTTATAACTGCCATCTGGTTTCTGTACAAATTGTAAATAGCCTTTCGCTCCCTGTATTTTACCCCTTCCACCTTTAGAATTTGAAAGAGAGTATTCCAGTCAACATTGTCAAAAGCTTTCTCTAAGTCTACAAATGCTAGAAACGTATGTTTGCCTTTCCTTAATCTTTCTTCTAAGATAAGTCATAAGGTCAGTATTGCCTCACGTGTTCCAGTGTTTCTACGGAATCCAAACTCATCTTCCGTGAGATCGGCTTCTACTAGTTTTTCCATTTGTCTGTAAAGAATTCGTGTTAGTATTTTGCAGCTGTGGCTTATTAAACTGATTGTTCAGTAATTTTCACATCTGTCAACACCTGCTTTCTTTGGGATTGGAATTATTATATTCTTCTTGAAGTCTGAGGGTATTTCGCCTGTTTCATACATCTTGCTCACCAGATGGTAGAGTTTTAACAGGACTGGCTCTCCCAAGGCCGTCAGTAGTTCCAGTGGAATGTTGTCTACTCCGGGGGCCTTGTTCCGACTCAGGTCTTTCAGTGCTCTGTCAAACTCTTCACACAGTATCATATCTCCCATTTCATCTTCATCTACATCCTCTCCCATTTCCATAATATTGTCCTCAAGTACATCGTCCTTGTATAGACCCTCTACCTATCTGACCTTCCACCTATCTGCTTTCCTTTCTTTGCTTAGAACTGGGTTTCCATCTGAGCTCTTGATGTTCGTACAAGTGGTTCTTTTATCTCCAAAGGTCTCTTTAATTTTCCTGTAGGCAGTATCTATCTTACCCCTGGTGAGACAAGCCTCTACATCCTTACATTTGTCCTCTAGCCATGCCTGCTTAGCCATATTGCACTTGCTGTCGATCTCATTTTTGAGACGTTTGTATTCCTTTTTGCCTGCTTCATTTACTGCATTTTTATATTTTCTCCTTTCATCAATTAAATTCAATATTTCTTCTGTTACCCAAGGATTTCCACTAGCCCTCGTCTTTTTACCTACTTGAACCTCTGCTGCCTTCACTACTTCAACCCTCAAAGCTACCCATTCTTCTTCTACTGTATTTCTTTCCCCTATTCCTGTCTATTGTTCCCTTATGCTCTCCCTGAAACTCTGTACAACCTCTGGTTCTTTCAGTTTATCCAGGTCCCATCTCCTTAAATTCCCACCTTTTTGCAGTTTCTTCAGTTTTAACCTACAGGTCATATCCAATAGATTGTGGTCAGAGTCCACATTTGCCCCTGGAAATGTCTTACAATTTAAAACCTGGTTCCTAAATCTCTGTCTTACCATTATATAATCTACCTGATACCTTTTAGTATCTCCAGGGTTCTTCCATGTATACAACCTTCTTTCATGATTCTTAAACCAAGTGTTAGCTATGATTATGTTGTGCTCTGTGCAAAATTCTACCAGGCGGCTTCCTCTTTCATTTCTTAGCCCCAATCCATATTCGCCTACTACGTTTCCTTCTCTCCCTTTTCCTACACTCGAATTCCAGTCACCCATGACTATTAAATTTTCGCCTCCCTTCACTATCTGAATAATTTCTTTTACTTCATCATACATTTCTTCAATTTCTTCGTCATCTGCAGAGCTAGTTGGCATATAAACTTGTAGTACTGTAGTAGGTGTGGGCTTCGTATCTATCTTGGCCACATCAATGCGTTCACTGTGCTGTTTGTAGTAGCTTACCCGCATTCCTATTTTCCTATTCACTATTAAACCTACTCCTGCATTACCCCTATTTGATTTTGTGTTTATAATCCTGTAGTCACCTGACCAGAAGTCTTGTTCCTCCTGCTACCGAACTTCACTAATTTCCACTATATCTAACTTTAACCTATCCATTTCCCTTTTTAAATTTTCTAACCTACCTGCCCGATTAAGGGATCTGACATTCCACACTCCGATCCGTAGAACGCCAGTTTTCTTTCTCCTGATAACGACATCCTCTTTAGTAGTCCCCACCTGGACATCCGAATGGGGGACTATTTTACCTCTGGAATATTTTACCCAAGAGGACGCCATCATCATTTAATCATACAGTAAAGCTACATGCCCTCGGGAAAAATTACGGCCGTAGTTTCCCCTTGCTTTCAGCCGTTCGCAGTACCAGCACAGCAAGGCCGTTTTGGTTATTGTTACAATCAGTCAATCAACCAGACTGTTGCCCCCACCTTTCGCAGCAATGCAGGCTGCTATTCTCCCATGGAGATGATCGTAGAGATGCTGGATGTAGTCCTGTGGAACGGCTTGCCATGCCATTTCCACCTGGCGCCTCAGTTGGACCAGCGTTCATGCTGGACATGCAGACCGCGTGAGACGACACTTCATCCAGTCTCAAACATGCTCAATGGGGGACAGATCCGGAGATCTTGCTGGCCAGGGTAGTTGACTTACACCTTCTAGAGCACGTTGGGTGGCACGGGATACATGCGGACGTGCATTGTCCTGTTGGAACAGCACGTTCCCTTGCCGGTCTAGGAATGGTAGAACGATGGGTTCGATGACGGTTTGGATGTACCGTGCACTATTCAGTGTCCCCTCGACGATCACCAGTGGTGTACGGCCAGTGTAGGAGATCGCTCCCCACACCATGATGCCGGGTGTTGGCCCTGTGTGCCTCGGTCGTATGCAGTCCAGATTGTGGCGCTCACCTGCACGGCGCCAAACACGCATACGACCATCATTGGCACCAAGGCAGAAGCGACTCTCATCGCTGGAGACGACACGTCTCCATTCGTCCCTCCATTCACGCCTGTCGCGACACCACTGGAGGCGGGCTGCACGATATTGGGGCGTGAGCGGAAGACGGCCTAACGGTGTGCGGGACCGTAGCCCAGCTTCATGGAGACGGTTGCGAATGGTCCTCCTCGATACCCCAGGAGCAACAGTGTCCCTAATTTGCTGGGAAGTGGCGGTGCGGTCCCCTACGGCACTGCGTAGGATCCTACGGTCTTGGCGTGCATCCGTGCATCGCTGCGGTCCGGTCCCAGGTCGACGGGCACGTGCACCTTCCGCCGACCACTGGCGACAACATCGATGTACTGTGGAGACCTCACGCCCCACGTGTTGAGCAATTCGGCGGTACGTCCACCCGGCCTTCCGCATGCTCACTATACGCCTTCGCTCAAAGTCCGTCAACTGCACATACGGTTCACGTCCACGCTGTTGCGGCATGCTACCAGTGTTAAAGACTGCGATGGAGCTCCGTATGCTACGGCAAACTGGCTGACACTGACGGCGGTGGTGCACAAATGCTGCGCAGCTAGCGCCATTCGACGGCCAACACCGTGGTTCCTGGTGTGTCCACTGTGCCGTACGTGTGATCATTGCTTGTACAGCCCTCTCGCAGTGTCCGGAGCAAGTATGGTGGGTCTGACACACCGGTGTCAATGTGTTCTTTTTTCCACTTCCAGGAGTGTATATCCAACATTGTCAAATCATTACTTATGTAATCTTTTTATTAACATTATAATTTACTATCTACTGATTCCAGTGGCATTGTTAGCTCTCTGTAAAACATTTTCCTTTAGGATAAATCATTAATTGAAGTTGTCCGCTGGCCGGGGTGGCCGAACGGTTCTAGGTGCTACAGTCTGGAACCGCGCGACCGTTGCAGTCGCAGGTTCGAATCCTGCCTCAGGCATGGGTGTGTGTGATGTCCTTAGCTTAGTTAGGTTTAAGTAGTTCTAAGTTCTAGGGGACTGATGACCTCAGAAGTTAAGTGCCATAGTGCTCAGGGCCATTTGAAGTTGTCCCATTTGAAGATAAGAGTCAAAATGTGAGCTAATAACAGTTTACTTACAAAAAGCCCTAGGTCATTGGATAATCCTAATTTTGCACTTTTCATTAACCAGTTAACGTTTCTCAAAAACCCACTAATTACTTATCTGCAGTTAAAATACTTTCACTATTTGAGCCCTGAAGCTTGATTATTTCCTGGGTTTGAAACTATATTTTTGCACCCTAATCTTACTGAATTAGATAATGCATTTGTTTATCCAACCAAGCTACTAATTCCTCATAATTTTGGTCTTTATATTATTATTAACTATAATATAGTTGCCAGTTTAACAAATTATTCTAATGTCTCTCTCTATACACCCCAGTCTGACACTGATTCTTAAGTCCATACTTAGAAACTATCACAATAACATCTATGTGTAAAGAGTTCATGCCTAGCTATCATATAGTCGATGCCACTTTGTAAAGTTTGTGTAAGAGCCGGCCCTAGTAAATATACTTATGACTTCTATTTGGTTAGCACATATATGGGTGAACTGAGTCTGCCAGTCTGCGTTTGATGTTTGTGCTTTTATCTTTTCTGTATTGTTTTAGTGACTCACTCTGAGAAATGTGCATAACTGTCTCTTTTTTGATGAACAAAGATCTGCAGAAGATTGTTGTGTGTATGAAATTGAGTCTTCATCTCCATCTACATCTACGTAGATACTCTGCAAGCTACCGTACGGTGTGTGGCAGAGGACACCCTTTACCATTGCTTGTCATTTTCTTTTCTGTTCCACTCACACATAGAGCGAAGGAGTAATGACTGTCTGTATGCCTCCATATGAGCCCTAATTTCTTTTATCTTATCTTTGTGGTCCTTACACGCAATGTATTTTGACGGCAGTGGAATCATTCAGCAGTCAGGTTGAAATGCCAGTTCTCTAAATTTTCTCAGTAGTGTTTCTCAAATGAACATCACCTTCCCTCGAGGGATTCCCATTTGACTTCCTGAAGCATCTCCGTAACACGTGTTGTTCTTACCTACTGGTAACAAATTTAGCAGCCTGCGTTGAATTGCTTCTACATCTACATCTACATCTACATACATACTCCGCAATCCACCATACGGTGTGTGGTGGAGGGTACCTCATACCACAACTAGCATCTTCTCTCCCTGTTCCAAACAGAACGAGGGAAAAATGACTGCCTATATGCCTCTGTACGAGCCCTAATCTCTCTTATCTTTGTGGTCTTTCCGCGAAATGTAAGTTGGCGGCGGTAAAATCGTACTGCAGTCAGCCTCAAATGCTGGTTCTCTAAATTTCCTCAATAGCGATTCACGAAAAGAACGCCTCCTTTCCTCTAGAGACTCCCACCCGAGTTCCTGAAGCATTTCCGTAAGACTCGCGTGATGATCAAACCTACCAGTAACAAATCTAGCAGCCCGCCTCAAAATTCCTTCTATGTCCTCCCTCAATCCGACCTGATAGGGGTGCCAAACGCTCGAGCAGTACTCAAGAATAGGTCGTATTAGTGTTTTGTAAGCGGTCTCCTTTACAGATGAACCACATCCTCCCAAAATTGTACCAATGAACCGAAGACGACTATCCGCCTTCCCCACAACTGCCATTACATGCTTGTCCCACTTCATATCGCTCTGCGATGTTACGCCCAAATATTTAATCAACGTGACTGTCTCAAGCGCTACACTACTAATGGAGTATTCAAACATTACAGGATTCTTTTTCCTATTCATCTGTATTAATTTACATTTATCTATATTTAGAGTTAGTTGCAATTCTTTACACCAATCACAAATCCTGTCCAAGTCATCTTGTAGCCTCCTACAGTCACTCAACGACGACACCTTCCCGTACACCACAGCATCATCAGCAAACAGCCGCACATTGCTATCCACCCTATCCTAAAGATGATTTATGTAGATAGAAAACAACAGCGGACCTATCACACTTCCCTGGGGCACTCCAGATGATACCCTCACCTCCGATGAACACTCACCATTGAGGACTATGTACTGGGTTCTATTACTTAAGAAGTCTTCGAGCCACTCACATATTTGGGAACCAATCCCATATGCTCGTACCCTAGTTAGGAGTCTGCAGTGGGGCACCGAGTCAAAAGCTTTCCGGAAGTCTAGGAATATGGCATCCGTCTGATACCCTTCATCCACGGTTGGCAAGATATCATGTGAAAAAAGGGCGAGTTGCGTTTCGCAGGAGCGATACTTTCTAAAGCCGTGCTGATACATGGACAGCAACATCTCTGTCTCAAGGAAATTCATTATATTCGAACTGAGAATATGTTCGAGAATCCTGCAACAAACCGATGTTAAGGATATTGGTCTGTAATTTTGAGGATCCGTCCTTCTACCCTTCTTATATACAGGCGTCACCTGCGCTTTTTTCCAGTCGCTCGGGATTTATTTATTTTCAACCGATTCAGCTGCTTCACAACCCCAGGGATGTCTATCACTATGTCCTCCATACGGGAATCTGTACGAGATGCAAACGACGGTATGTTTGTGCGATCCTCCTGTGTAAAAGATTTCTCAAATGTTAAATTTAAAATTTCAGCTTTCGTTTTGCTGTCTTCCGTTGCCAGGCCAGACTGATCAGTGAGTGACTGAATGGAAGCCTTCGACCCGCTTACCGATTTTACGTAAGACAAGAATGCCTTCCTTCAATCTGACCTTTAACGGATCCCAAACACTCGAACAGTACTCAAGAATCAATCGCACCAGCATCCTACGTGCAGTCTATTCTACAGCTGAACCACTCTTTCCCAAAATTCTCCCAAATACACCGAAGTCGACCATTCACCTTCCCTACCACAGTTCTCGCATGCTCATTCCATCTCATATCTCTTTGTAATATTATGCCCAAATATTTAAACTACTTGACTGTGTCAAGCAGGACACCAGTAATACTGTGTCTGAACATTACAACTTTGATCTTCCTACTCATCTGCATTAGCTTACAATTTTTCCACATGTAGGGCTAGCTTCCATTCATCACACCAATTGGAAATTCTGTCTAAGTCATCTTGTATCTTCCTACAGTCACTCTACTTCGACACTTTGCCATACACCATGGCATCGTCAACAAACAACCACAGATTGCTGGCCACCCTGTCAGCCAAATAATTTATGTACGAGGGCTGGAACTTAAATAGTGGCAACTGTTTGTTCAGAACCGATACAAAAGAGTTACATGTTTGCACCTGTTACTGTCCTTCAAAGTAGTCACCAGCGTTGTGTAGAACCCGTTGCCAGCGATGTGGAAGGCGTAGTATACCGTTAGAAGAGCCCGTTCTGTTGATGGTGCAAATGGAGTGGGCTAAGGTTATGGTAATTCTCATGTACGACTGTAATGGTGTTATCCTAATGCATTACGTTCCCCTTCAGCAGACCGCCAATGCACAGTACTACTGTTCGTTTTTGGAGCATCACCTGCGACCAGCTTTGCAAAAGAAGCCGCGACACTTTCTGCACAACCCACCCATCACTTCGCACGACAATGCGCAGGCGCATATAGCGCAAGCTGTAGCTGTTCGGACTTGTGACTGATTTGATTCCGAAGATGAAGGAACCACTTCGTGGAATTCGCTTCAGAGCTGTTCCAGAGATCTGACAGGCAGTAGACCGCTCCATTCGCACCATCAACAGAAGAGGCTCTGCTAACGGTATACTACGCCTTCCTCATCGCTGGCAACAGATTCTACACAATGCTGGTGACTACTTTGAAGGACAGTAACAGGTGAAAACATGTGACTTTTTTGTATCAATTGTGAATAAATAGTTGCCACTATTTAAGTTCCAACCCTCATATATATACAGAATAACAGAGATCCTATCACACTTCCCTGGAACACTTCTGATTATACCCTTGTCTCTGATGAACACTCGCCATAGATGGCAACATACTGGGTTCTATTATTTAAGAAGTCTTCAAACTACTCACATATCTATGAACTTATTCCATTTGGTTGTATCTTCCACATCGCTGGCAATGGGTTCTACTAACACTGGTGACTACTTTCAAAAGACAGTAACAGGTGCAAACATGTAACTCTTTTGTATCGGTTGTGAATAAATAGTTGTTAATATTTAAGTTCCAAGCCTCGTATTTTATCAGAGGGTCAATCTGCAGATGGGTGGTCTTGCTGTACCATCGATCTCGTTTCAAGACTCGGCTCCGGAGCACCACCCATCGTGTCACCCTGAACGACCTCCAACGCAGGCATTTCTGATTTGTTTCTCGTAAACAGTCTGACAGTGATCACAGTATCTCTTTAATGATCAGGTTGTCTACCGTTCGTTGCCTCGACATTTACGAGGTGCATTCAAGTTCTAAGGCCTCCGATTTTTTTTCTCCGGACTGGAAAGAGATAGAAACATGCGCATTGTTTTAAAATTAGGCCGTGTTCATTGTCAATACGTCCCAGAGATGGCAGCACCGTACGGCAGATGAAATTTTACCGCCAGCGGCGAGAATGAGAACTGTTTTAAATACTTAAAATGCCATTATCATTTCCAGTCATTCGTAGGTTTAGTTGGACTAGAGGAGTCAGTTCATTCCAGGTAAACACAGCCCACACCATTATGGAGCCACCACCAGCTTGCACAGTGCTCTGTTGACTACTTGGGTCCATGGTTCCATGAAGTCTGCCTCTCATGAGAACCGTACCACCATCTCTTACCAACTGCAGTCGGGTTGATTGGTTGGTTGGTTTGGGGAAGGAGACCAGACAGCGTGGTCATCGGTCTCGTCGGATTAGGGAAGGATTGGGAAGGAAGTCGGCCATGCCCTTTCAGAGGAACCATCCCGGCATTTGCCTGGAGTGATTTAGGGAAATCACGGAAAACCTAAATCAGGATGGCCGGACGCGGGATTGAACCGTCGTCCTCCCGAATGCGAGTCCAGTGTCTAACCACTGCGCCATCCCGCTCGGTGCAGTCGGGTCTTATCTGACCAGGCCATGGTTTTCCGGTCGTCTGAGGCCCAACCGATATGGTCATTTCATGCAGTGTTGTTCGTCTGTTAATTCTGCGAACTCGGCGCAAACGCCGCTGCTCTCTGTCGTTAAGTGCAGGCCGCCGTTCACCGGGTAGTCCGTGGTGAGAGGTAATGCCTGGAATTTGGTATTCTCGGCACACTCTTAACACCGTGAAAATCAGAATATTGAATGCCCTGACGACTTCCGAAATGGTATGTCTCATGCGTCTAGCTCCAACTGGCATTTCGCATCCAAAGTCTGTTACACTACTGGCCATTAAAATTGCTACACCAAGAAGAAATGCAGATGATAAACGGGTATTCATTGGGCAAATACATGATACTAGAACTTACAAGTGATTACATTTTCACGCAATCTTGGTGCATAGATCCTGAGAAATCAGTACCCAGAACAACCACCTCTGGCCGTAATAACTGCCTTGATACTCCTGGGCATTGTGTCAGAGCTTGGATGGCGTGTACAGATACAGCTGCCCATACAGCTTCAACACAGTACCACAGTTCATCAAGAGTAGTGACTGGCGTATTGTGACGAGCCAGTTGCTCGGCCACCATTGACCAGACGTTTTCAATGGGTGATAAATCTGGAGAATGTGCTGCCCAGGGCAGCAGTCGAACATTTACCGTATCCAGAAAGGCCCGTACAGGACCTGAAACATGCGGTCGTGCATTATCCTGCTGAAATGTAGGGGTTCGCAGGGATCGAATGAAGGGTAGAGCCACGGATCGTAACACATCTCAAATACAACGTCCACTGTTCAAAGTGCCGTCAATGCAAACAAGAGGTGACCGAGACGTGTAACCTATGACACCCCATACCATCACGCCGGGTGAAACACCAGTATGGCGGTGACGAATACACGCTTCCACTGTGAGTTCGCCGCGATATCGCCAAACACGGATGCGATCATCATGATGCTGTAAACAGAACCTGGATTCATCCGAAAAGATGACGTTTTGCCATTCGTGCACCCAGGTTCGTCGTTGAGTACACCATGGCAGGCACTCCTGTCTGTGATGCAGCGTCAAGGGTAACCGCAGCCATGGTCTCCGAGCTGATAGTCCACGCTGCTGCAAACGTCGTCGAACTGTTCGTGCAGATGGTTGTCGTCTTGCAAACGTCCCCATCTGTTGACTCAGGGATCGGGACGTGGCTGCACGATCCGTTACAGCCATGCGGATAAGATGCCTGACATCTCGACTGCTAGTGATACGAGGCCGTTGGGATCCAGCACCGCGTTCCGTATTACCCACCTGAACCCACCGATTCCATATTCTGCTAACAGTCATTGGATCTCGACCAACACGAGCAGCAATATCGCGATATGATAAGCCGCAATCGCGATAGGCTACAATCCAACCTATATCAAAGTCGGAAACGTGATGGTACTCATTTGTCCTCCTTACACGAGGCATCACAACAACGTTTCAAAAGGCAACGTCGGTCACCTGCTGTTTGTGTATGAGAAACCGGTTGGAAACTTTTCTCATGTCAGCACGTTCTAGGTGTCGCCACCGGCGCCAGCCTTGTGTGAATGCTCTGAAAAGTTAATAATTTGCATACCACAGCATCTTCTTCCTGTCGGTTAAATTTTGCGTCTGTAGCACGTCATCTTCGTGGTGTAGCAATTTTAATGGCCAGTAGTGTAATTTCCGTCGGGTGGCCATAATGACATAGAAAAGCATTTCACATGAGTCACCTGAATACAAATGACAGTTCCAACAATGCACTGCCATTTTATATCATGTATATGCGATACTACCGCCATCTGTAAATGTGCATATCGCTATCCCATGACTTTAATCACGTCAGTGTAATCTTCAACTTTACAACTAACCTGGGCTTTACTGTCAGGAAATGGATCAGTGTTCCCTGTCTCTTAATTCCTGCTGATTTTGTCCACACACGCCGAAAGACAGAGATGCTGTTTCGTTTAAAACATTTGAATGATCACTACTGTGTGCAGGCTTATTGTTTGCAATCTCGTTATAATTAACAGCGACTGAATTACAAGTAGGCCCATAATTATGTATCTGATATTTGACTAGTATTTGTAATTCTGGACAAAGAGTTTTGATATGGTAACACTCTGTGGCCTTTGAGTGGCGATAAAGGTCACTGAACTTAGAATCAGAGGATCACCTTAGCGACTTTTACACAAGATCTAGCGTTTTTTTAGTTCAATCTCGAGAGAAGACTTTACTTATTGCGAGATGTCTCATTCTGGAGATTTTAAATGCTTTTTAGCTACTAATCTGGAGTTGTTTTAAGCTTTTTTGAAAACGGTAATAATCCAGTCGTACATAAAATGTGAAACGAATGTTGCAATGATTAGATGGAACTTTTATCTTTAAGCAGCTCTAATGTAGGGTGTCACGTCAACACTCCACCAGGGATGCCCCTGGTTTGTTGATTCGGATCCCTCCCGAGAGCAACCAAAAAAGCTGTGTTATTTCAACACTGCGTGAAATCATGCCTCGCACACACGTGTCTTGTCGTGTGTTACTCGTTTTAAGACAAATCTTAATTACCAAGCCATACATTTTCTTGTTGTCCTTTTATTCGTGGATATATGTTATCGTTTTGAAGCGCCTTTATTATTTCATAAGAAATTCTTCGTAACAGGTCTAGAGCTGGAGTCCGAGGCGGAATGGAGTACCGGGGCAGAACAGTCTCAGCCGACTAATTGCGTATAGAGGCGCTAGAGTGCTCTCCAGCTTACAGGTATTTACCAAACCAGTGACTGTTATGGTTTAATGAGTTTGCAAGTGTTATCGCCCGCCAATTACGTAGTCTGCATGTAAAAGTGACTGAATACGCTGGGCCATTTCCAACTAAGGTAAGTCTGTCATAGTTTTTTCTTCACAGTCAGCGTTTAGTCCGCCTAAATGGGCAGGTTCTTACCCGTAGGTATCCCTGTGTACAATGCAGTTGGAAAAATACTGCTTATGGTGGTTACAAAATAATTTTTCAATAGATATGTATTTGGGGCGGAATGGTCTACTGGCATAGTCCATTCCACCCTGATCGCCTTTTATTCTTCTTCTGACGGATTCTACCGCATGTTTTGTCTTTATCATATACGGTTGTTACGTCATTATCTACAGAGAAGGACAAAATTAATCTACGAAAAACATGCAGTTGAATCAGTTATTAGTAATACATGATTATTAGAATAGATTCATCAAAATAGCTGCTTATAGTAACAAATCTTTATTTACGACAGACTGTTTCGGCATTTATCGCCATTATCGAGTAACTGCGGAAACAGTTTTGGTGAGAACGGTATAGATGTGGATGTCATTTGTATTTGGTGACTATATTGTACTCACGTCTAGACTGATGTGACATCCATATACTGAAGTGTCTTACAACTGTCACTGTGTTAATGAGAAGGTAAATGACGAAAACAGAACATTAATTACGGTATGACAGAAATTTGACAGTTCCACTCTTACAAAGCTGTATGTTCACGAAGATTATGAAGATGAACAGCGATATTGTTCTATTAACTAAATTTGTTACGATTGTCCTTGGTTGTTGCATATGTTACTTCCGATTTACCCACTTTCGTGTTCTAAAGGTTTTTGGGGTAGTACTTGTGTCTAAATTCTGTATGCTACTGTAATATTTTCTGTGGTTATTTTCTCGTTTGTATATAGATTTCCAATTCTTTAAGAATGTTCATTACAAAGCCTTTGGGTATTCTGTGCAAAATCTGTTAAACTGATGTCACACCTTAATTAACGTTTTATTTTCAATATATTACGTCATTTACCACGTTATTAAAAGAGTGACAATTATAAAACAGTTCACTAACCACGTCATATGGACCTCACATCAGCGTAGACTGAGTACAATGCAGTCATTTAAGTACAAATGAAATTCACATTTATAACGTTCTCATCAGAATTGTATTCGTAGGTACTTGACAATGGCGATAAATACCGGAACAGTCCGTCATAAATGAAGATTTGTTATTATAAGCAGCTGTTTTGGTGCATCTATTCTAATAATTATGTCGTTATCAGACATACGTGTATTATGCTGCTGGCCATAAAGAAGAAAAATTAATGAAACGATGCCCCACGAAAAAGCAACGAAACAATTTCTCGTGCCTTTGACTACTTTAAAAGGATACGTAAAAAAAGAAAACTTGGAACCCCTGTCAACAGTTGACAAACTCCTCCTATCAACAGGTCACAAAATCAACGGAAATATCAATGTTTTCAATAAGGTTAGAACTTCTTAAATATTTTAAGAATTTGCAAAAGCAACTTTTTGGTATGACTATGAAAGAACTGCGCAGATTAGCGTATCGGCTCGCAAAACGAAACGGATGCCCGCATCCATTCTAGAACGAAACGCAAATGCCTGGAGAAAATTGGTTTGATGGATTTCTAGCTCTCCATCCTGACTTAAGTTTCAAGAAACTGGAAGCCACATCCGGACCGCGTACTATGGTATCACAGTTTTTTTTACTTGTTGACTAAAGTCATCGACGAAAAAAAGAACAGCATAGAGAATTTATACCTGTGACGAGATCATTATAACCGTCGTACTAAAAAAATATTGCAAATAAAGGACAGCACCAGGTTGGAGTGCTCACATCCGCTGAAATTTGTTGTTCACAAGACGGAAGATTCATGGCTGCGATGTTGATTTATTCTAGGAAAAGGAAACAGCAAGAATTATGGGCTCTGAGCACTATGCGACTTAACTTCTGAGGTCATCAGTCGCCTAGAACTTAGAACTAATTAAACCTAACTAACCTAAGGAAATCACACACAGTCTGCAGCTCGTGGTCGTGCGGCAGCGTTCTCGCTTTCCACGCCCGGGTTCCCGGGTTCGATTCCAGGCGGGGTCAGGGATTTTATCTGCCTCGTGATGACTGGGTGTTGTGTGATGTCCTTAGGTTAGTTAGGTTTAAGTAGTTCTAAGTTCTAGGGGACTGATGACCATAGCTGTTAAGTCCCATAGTGCTCAGAGCCATTTCAACCATTTTTTTGACATCACACACATACATGCCCGAGGGAGGATTCGAAACTGCGACCGTAGCTGCCGTCCGGCCCCAGACTGTAGCGCCTAGAACCGCACGGCCACTCCGGCCAGCCAGCAAGATTTATAACCTGGTTTGTCACCAGAAGGTGACACCCACGCTATAGTCCTGACTTGGCGCCCAGTGACTATCACCTGTTCCCTAGGTTAAAAGAACATTTAACCGGAAAGCGATTCAGCTCCGACGACGAAGTGAAAGAAGAGGTTCATAACGTTTTGAACAGCGTGGCGGCGAGCTGGTACGACATGGGCATACAAAAACTGCCACAGGGGTCTACAAAAATGCATCGACAGAAATGGTAATTATGTCGAAAAACAGCTACATGTTCAAGCTGTAAACTGATGTAAGCTATTGTAGAAATAAACAGGTCTAAGTACTTATAAAAAAATATACCTTACTTTTGGGATTACCCTCATATATATATATATATATATATATATATATATATATATATATATATATATATATATATAAACATCAGCACTCGATCTTGTCATTTCGTGTGATATGTCTGAGAAATGATTATCTTTGATACCGATTTTTTTCGAAGAATATCGATATATTGATATTTTATCGATAGCTCTAGTATGGAGGGGCATGCGGTCAGCCCATCGCTCTCCCGGCCGTTGTGGTGACTTTCCAGAGCGTGGAGCCGCTATCGCTCGATTAAGCAGCTCGTTACTTGGCTTCACGAGGCTGAATGCACCTTGTACCAGTAGTCCCTAGAAGAAAAAAGCCTTGGCAGTATCGGTAGTCGAACCCGGGTCCTCCGCATGACAGCCATCTACCCAGCACTCCGTCATCAGGCCACGAGTGGCCTACCGGGACCGTCCGACCGCCGTGTCATCCTCAGTGGAGGATGCGGATAGGAGGGGCGTGGGGTCAGCACACCGCTCTCCCGGTCGTTGTGATAGTATTCTTGACCGAAGTCGCTACTATTCGGTCGAGTAGCTCCTCAATTGACACCACGAGGCTGAGTGTACCCCGAAAAATGGCAACAGCGCCTGGTGGCCTGATTGGTCACCCATCCAAGTGCCGACCACGCCTGACAGCGCTTAACTTCGATGATCTCACTGGAACCGGTGTATCCACTGCGTCAAGGCCGTTGCCTGCATCTACCCAGACTACTTTCTTTTAATCTCATCTTATTCGTTGCAATTGTTCGAGGTTGGTTGGTTGGTTTGGGGAAGGAGACCAGACAGCGTGGTCATCGGTCTCATCGGATTAGGGAAGGATTGGGAAGGAAGTCGGCCGTGCCCTTTCAGAGGAACCAACCCGGCATTTGCCTGGAGTGATTTAGGAAAATCACGGAAAACCTAAATCAGGATGGCCGGACGCGGGATTGAACCGTCGTCCTCCCGAATGCGAGTCCAGTGTCTAACCACTGCGCCACCCCGCTCGGTAATTGTTCGAGGCGGACTTCCCCTGACACTCGTTGAATTACATTGTTGACCCATTCACTCAGGTTTTTTTCTTTTCTTTACTTTTTCTTTTTTTTTTAATAACAAAACAGAATCTGCGGCGTCAAGCAGAGTCACTCAGCTACGGAGGCGGACCATTAACTAAAATAACTAAACGTCAATGTCTTTCACTTAAAAAAATAGTGGAGAAAGTGTTAAAACAGGTGAGAATTTACGCGCTATTTGGTTTGGAGTTATTGTGTTTATAGCGGCACTGCGTTTCTCCCGGGCCTGTTAGCATAGCGGCACGTTCCGGGCGCAGGAGAGAATTACGTCGGCGAGGGCGACTCGTGTAGAGTGTTTGTTTAAAAGCAATTTCGCCGGTCGGCCGCGAGGCGGCAGTTCATTAACGAGGCGTTATCTCAACGTAATAAACGGCGCCGTCTCACGCCCCGTGAGAAAAACCGCTACTCGGTACGGCGAGCAGAAACCAGATAAGTCCGGACCACCACTGTACCGGGACTAGACGTCATAAGTGCACTGCCGATGGGGGGGGGGGGGGGGGTGTTACACCACGAACTCCATCCCTGAACGCTACCTCCAGTATTACTATGCCTGTGGGATATCTTCTTCTTCAGCTTATCCCGCTCCACTACTGAGTGTACACTGTATTTAAAAGTATCGGGACACATTGTTGTGGACTGGCAAGACAGCCAATCCACTATGAAGGAAGCCGAAAGGCACGCGTTTAAGCTCACGCAGGCTGGCGTGAGGTCTAGAACAGGACACGGAATTATAGCAGCAAAAAAAGTACGTAGCTGCTGGAATACTTAACTTTAATCCATAATTGCTCTTGACGGTACATGTTTTACAGCATCAATAGTAACTGGTAATGGCGACTTGCTAGGTCGTAGCAAATGACGTAGCTGAAGGCTATGCTAACTATCGTCTCGGCAAATGAGAGCGTAATTTGTCAGTGAACCATCGCTAGGAAAGTCGGCTGTACAACTGGGGCGAGTGCTAGGAAGACTCTCTAGACCTGCCGTGTGGCGGCGCTCGGTCTGCAATCACTGATAGTGGCGACACGCGGGTCCGACGTATACTAACGGATCACGGCCGATTTAAAGGCTACCACCTAGCAAGTGTGGTGTCTGGCGGTGACACCACACACATACTAGACAATAATATGAATGTTTCCACCCTTCGCCTTTACGGACACTGTTGGGGCCACTTCCAGTGAGGTATCTACAAGTCTGTGAAAGTATGACCGCCCAGGGCCTGAATACGCGAAACTGTAGAAGCTGGTCACTGGGGTCTGGCGTTCTCACCCATCCAGAAGATTTTTGTTAAAAATAAAATTCTCCGACTGTACTTAAGATTTCATATTTATTTGGCTACTAGTTTCGACGTTGCGTCAACGCCATCTTCAGGCCCTATATAACACACCATACATAAAACAAAGGATGTGAGACATCAGTAGTCTGTAAGCTAGTGTGCAAAATAAATATATTATAAACATATTATACATAGGATGACTTCATTAAAAGTAGTTACATTTCGTTCATTTTCACTAACAGGGGAACCTCCCCATCGCACCCCCCTCAGATTTAGTTATAAGTTGGCACAGTGGATAGGCCTTGAAAAACTGAACACAGATCAATCGAGAAAACAGGAAGAAGTTGTGTGGAACAATGAAAAAATAGGCAAAATATATAAACTGAGTAGTCAATGGGCAAGATAGGCAACATCAAGGACAGTGTGAGCTCAGGAGCGCTGTGGTCCCGTGGTTAGCATGAGCAGCTGCGGAGCGGGAGGTCCGTGGTTCAAGTCTTCCCTCGAGTGACGCCGGCACGGTAGCTCAGCGTGTACGGTCAGAGGGTTAGCAGCCCTCTGTAATAAAAAAACTGAGTTAATCGATCAACAACGAACTTAAACGGATGTCTTACGATGTCCGCCCCGAGCAGATGCAACGAACAAAAGAGAACAAAATGATATTTACAAAAAAAAAAAAAAAGTGAGAAGTTTGTTTTTTGTTTTTTTGTTTTCAGACAATTATCAAAGTTCAGGCACACACACATAATCAACTTCGCTCTCAAAAATTCCAGGACATTTTTAGATTTGCTTGGACATATGCAGGATTTGACGGTCTACACACGGAAAAATTTGAAAACATTAAAAACATATGTTTTGACAGAGAACATGGAAAACTGTTCGACTGTGAAACTGTTGCATTCATTTGTTGCAGTTTACGTGACAAACTCTTATGTTTTTATCACTTTTTTGGGAGTGATTATCACATCCACAAGAAAATCTAAATCGGGCAAGGTAGAAGAATCTTTTTACCCATTCGCCAAGTGTACAAGTTAGGTGGGTCGACAACGTATTCCTGTCATGTGACGCACATGTCGTCACCAGTGTCGTATAGAATATATCAGACGTGTTTTCCTGTGGAGGAATCGGTTCACCTGTGACCTTGCTATCAAATGTTTTCGGTTCCCATTGGAGAGGCACGTCCTTTCGTCTACTAATCACACGGTTTTGCGGTGCGGTCGCAAAACACAGACACTAAACGTATTACAGTGAACAGAGACGTCAATGAACGAACGGACAGATCATAACTTTTCGAAAATAAAGAAAGTAAACTTTTCGCTCGACGAAAAAGCTTGAACCAAACACCTTTCGTTCCGCAGCTGCTCACGCTAACCACGGGACCACGGCGCTCCTGAGATAAAACTATCCTTGATGTTGCCTATCTTACACATGGACTACTCAGTTTGTATATTTTGCTTATTTTTTTCATAGTTCCGTACAACTACTTCCTGTTTTCTCGATTGATCCGTGTTCAGTTTTTCAAGGCCTATCCATTGCGCCAACTTATAAATAAATCTGAGGGGGGTGCGATGGGGAGGTTCCGTTGTAAGATGCAATTTACTTTGACATTAGCAATTTTCATGGTACAAACAAGTACAAATGATGTTAAATATACCCGGTTATTTCCGTTATAGATCAATACCAGACATTCGAATAAAAATGGGGGTGTATACAGGTTGGTACAAGAAGGTACGGCCAAACTTTCAGGAAACATTCCTCACACAAAAATAAAGAAAAGATGTTATGTGGACATGTGTCCGGAAACGCTTAATTTCTATGTTAGAGCTCATTTTAGTTTCGTCAGTATGTACTGTACTTCCTCGATTCACCTCCATGATTTCATACGGGATACTCTACCTGTGCTGCTAGAACATGTGCCTTTACAGGTACGACACAACTTGTGGTTCATGCACGACGGAGCTCCTGCACATTTCAGTCGAAGTGTTCGTACGCTTCTCAACAACAGATTTGGTTACCGATGGATTGGTAGAGGCGGACCAATTCCATGGCCTCCACGCTCTCCTGACCTCCACCCTGTTCACTTTTATTGATGTGGGCATTTGAAAGCTCTTGTCTACGCAACCCCGGTACCAAATGTAGAGACTCTTCGAACTCGTATTGTGGACGGCTGTGATACAATACGTCATTCTCCAGGGCTGCATCAGCGCATCAGGGATTCCATGCGACGGAGGGTGGATACATGTAACCCCGCTAACGGAGGACGTTTTGAACATTTCCTGTAACAAAGTGTATGAAACGCTGGTACGTTCTGATGCTGTGTGTTTCCATTCCATGATTAATGTGATTTGAAGAGAAGTAATAAAATGAGCTCTAACATGGAAAGTAAGCGTTTCCGGACACATGTCCATGTAACATATTTTCTTTCTTTGTGTGTGAGGAATATTTCTTGAAAGTTTGGCCGTACCTTTTTGTAACACCTGTATAAGTCTAGATGTATACATCTACATCTACATTTACACTCCGCAAGCCACCCAACGGTGTGTGGCGGAGGGCACTTTACGTGCCACTGTCATTACCTCCCTTTCCTGTACCAGTCGCGTATGGTTCGCGGGAAGAACGACTGCCGGAAAGCCTCCGTGCGCGCTCGAATCTCTCTAATTTTACAGTCGTGATCTCCTCAGGAGGTATAAGTAGGGGGAACCAATATATTCGATACCTCATCCAGAAACGCACCCTCTCGAAACCTGGCCAGCAAGCTACACCGCGATGCAGAGCGCCTCTCTTGCAGAGTCTGCCACTTGAGTTTGCTAAACATCTTCGTAACGCTATCACGCTTACCAAACAACACATGTGAAGAAACGCGCCGCTCTTCTTTCGATCTTCTGTATCTCCTCTGTCAACCCGACCTGGTACGGAACCCACACTGATGAGCAATACTCAAGTATAGGTCGAACGAGTGTTTTGTAAGCCACCTCCTTTGTTGATGGACTACATATTCTAAGGACTCTGCCAATGAATCTCAACCTGGCACCTGCCTTACCAACAATTAATTTTATATGATCATTCCACTTCAAATCGTTCTGTACCCATACTCACAAATATTTTACAGAAGTAACTGCTACCAGTGTTTGTTCCGCTATCATATATTCATACAATAAATGGTCCTTCTTTCTATGTATTCGCAATACATTTCATTTGCCTATGTTAAGGGTCAGTTGCCACTCCCTGCACCAAGTGCCTATCCGCTGCAGATCTTCCTGCATTTCACTGCAATTTTCTAATGCTACAACTTCTCTGTATACTACAGCATCATCCGCGAAAAGCCGCATGGAACTTCCGACACTATCTACTAGGTCATTTATATATATTGTGAAAAGCAATGGTCCCATAACACTCCCCTGTGGCACGCCAGAGTTTACTTTAACGTCTGTAGACGTCTCTCCATTGAGAACAACATGCTGTGTTCTGCTTGCTGAAAACTCTTCAATCCAGCCACACAGCTGGTCTGATATTCCGTAGGCTCTTACTTTGTTTATCAGGCGACAGTGCGGAACTGTATCGAACGCCTTCCGGAAGTCAAGGAAAATGGCATCTACCTGGGAGCCTGTATCTAATATTTTCATGCCGTTACTCTTAGAGATGATACTCTTAGAGATAATAATATAGGCATAAAACAGTACTATACTGTGTTAAAGCCAACAATAATACCCAAAACTCTTCTTTGTGTGTACGGTTTAACTAACAGGCAGGAAAATATCCATTGCCAATCAGACATATGTAATGTATGGTTCCATTGTTTATAAATAGTGAATGGTGGGAAAGGTGGAAAGGATTTACGTTTGCGTAACACTGTATCGCCATCACTATAAAGTAACAAAGTGAAACAGATTACTGAAACAACATCATTCATAACGATATGAAAACACAAGTGAGGAGGAACTGGAAGAATGGTATGGAACCCAGTTGATATATTAAAAGGTAGTCAATGGTGTAAAATAAATGCATATGAGTCAATTCATTAATCTACTCATTCCAACAAGAGATATGTAAGCTAACATGCCACCAAAATGTACCATTTCTATGTGGGTGCCACATTTAAGGCCGTGCCCCAGGTCTGAGGTAATCTAATTCTAAGCCCGCATTAGTAAAAGAACGATCAAGTACGTAACAATGCTCCAAATAGCAGAAAACAGGGTGTTGTCAGTCAAAACAGTTCGTCATATACGTAAAGTACTTGTAGTTCAAAAAAAGGTTCAAATGGCTCTGAGCACTATGGGACTCAACATCTGAGGTCATCAGTCCCCTAGAACTTAGAACTACTTAAACCTAACTAGCCTAAGGACATCACACACATCCATGCCCGAGGCAGGATTCGAACCTGCGACCGTAGCATTCACGCGGTTCCGGACTGAAGTGCCTAGAACCGCACGGCCGCCGCGGCCGGCAATTGTAGTTCCTCTAATAAGTAATTACTAAAGAAGAGTACACAGTAAGGTACACAAAGTATAGCTCTTGTATTGTTATACGTAGACCAGTCAAAGGTTGACATAAGTTAACTACAATCACTGAAATGCCTAATCACCCACTTACTTGGACGACTAAAGTCTAACATTTATATCATCATAACACCATAAGTACTCACTTATTTCACCTACCTTTGTAAACCTGTTCTAGTACAGGGCTATTACAAATGATTGAAGCGATTTCATAAATTCACTGTAGCTCCATTCATTGACATATGGTCACGACACACTACAGATACGTAGAAAAACTCATAAAGTTTTATTCGGCTGAAGCCGCACTTCAGGTTTCTGCCGCCAGATCGCTCGAGAACGCAGTGAGACAAAATGGCGACAGGAGCCGAGAAAGCGTGTGTCGTGCTTGAAAAGCACTCACATCAGTCAGTCATAACAGTGCAACGACACTTCAGGACGAAGATCAACAAAGATCCACCAACTGCTAACTCCATTCGGCGATGGTATGCGCAGTTTAAAGCTTCTGGATACCTCTGTAAGGGGAAATCAACGGGTCGGCCTGTAGTGAGCGAAGAAACGGTTGAACGCGTGCTGGCAAGTTTCACGCGTAGCCCGCGGAAGTCGACGAATAAAGCAAGCAGGGAGCTAAACGTACCACAGCTGAGGGTTTGGAAAATCTTACGGATAAGGCTAAAACAGAATCCTTACCGTTTACAATTGCTACAAGTCCTGACATCCGATGACAAAGTCAAAGGCTTTGAATTTTCGACGCGGTTGCAACAGCTCATGGAAGAGGATGCGTTCAGTGCGAAACTCGTTTTCAGTGATGAAGCAACATTTTTTCTTAATGGTGAAGTGAACAGACACAATGTGCGAATCTGGGCGGTAGAGAATCCTCGCGCATTCGTGCAGCAAATTCGCAATTGACCAAAAGTTAACGTGTTTTGTGCAATCTCACGGTTTAAAGTTTACGGCCCCTTTTTCTTCTGCGAAAAAAACGTTACAGGACACGTGTATCTGGACATGCTGGAAAATTGGCTCATGCCACAACTGGAGACCGACAGCGCCGACTTCATCTTTCAACAGGATGGTGCTCCACCGCACTTCCATCATGATGTTCGGCATTTCTTAAACAGGAGATTGGAAAACCGATGGATCGGTCGTGGTGGAGATCGCGATCAGCAATTCATGTCATGGCCTCCACGCTCTCCCGACTTAACCCCATGCGATTTCTTTCTGTGGGGTTATGTGAAAGATTCAGTGTTTAAACCTCCTCTACCAAGAAACGTGCCAGAACTGCAAGCTCGCATCAACGATGCTTTCGAACTCATTGATGGGGACATGCTGCGCCGAGTGTGGGAGGAACTTGATTATCGGCTTGATGTCTGCCGAATCACTAAAGGGGCACATATCGAACATTTGTGAATGCCTAAAAAAACTTTTTGAGTTTTTGTATGTGTGTGCAAAGCATTGTGAAAATATCTCAAATAATAAAGTTATTGTAGAGCTGTGAAATCGCTTCAATCATTCGTAATAACCCTGTATATGAAGATGGTATCCTTTCGGACATGTCCGAAAGAACAGATACCATATATATAAAGGCTCACCAGCCATTTGACCATCTTCTTCTGTGTAGATGCACAAACAGTGCCCGAACTCTTACGGGAATCGGCAGTAAGCCGCGAGTAATAATGGGCAGGGGCACTATAAAAATAGTGCGCGACAATAAGTTGCGAATGTGGGTCTCACGGGAGGCGTGCCAGAGATAAGTCCCTGCAGTTTCACTATCCTCTGTGTCCTCGGTGGCTCAGATGGATAGAGCATCTGGCATATAAGCAGGAGAGTCCGGGTTCGCGTCCTGGTCAGGCCACATATTTTCAACGCCTGCATGCAACCAGAGGTATTCATTTCATTGTAGCTCCAGTATTTGTTGTGTATGTTGTTTAGACGGGCCTTAGAGTCATAGGTCCCAGACTGTAGGTAGGGTCTACATATAGTATCCTTTAGCCTTCAGATTATTTGGGGAATCTTTGTTAGTCTCTATGGGGTCTTAGCTTCCGAAACTGCCCAGCCTAGTTCTATTCTGACAGGAATTTCTGCGTTCCGGCTGGTTTTTCCGTAGTTTAAACTTGTGCCCGGGGTAGGTCATTGCTCAATAGCGTCCATAGACCACTTTCCAACTGTATGTCGTTGGTTGTTGATTTTACTGATGTTCATTTCCTAGCCAATTTCTCTAGGTCTTTCAAATCTGCAGTTATAAGCAATATATCTTTGGCAAAGTGCAGATGACTCAGATGTGGGCCACTGAGTTTTCTTCTTCTGTTATTACACTCTACTGGTTTGAATTCATCTTCCATCCCAAGGGCGAACAGTTTCGGAGAGACGATTCGTTTTGCCGAACTCCTTTCCGATAGAGATCTTACTGCTGATGTACGAGGGTAAGTCAGTTATTATCCGCAATTTAGTTCTACTTTTGTTTATTTTGGTAGTACTGTTGTTTTACGTTGATAACGCATGCTTGTTTATTTGTTGTTGTATGTTTGCAATTTTCAAGCTGCTAGGTTAGTTTCGTTATCGCTGCCGTGCTGTTAATCATGGCTGCTCCGCTGTTTATTTGCACCAAAGAAGAGCAACGTTCAGTGATCCGTTTTTTGCAGTCGGAAGGCGTATCAGGGGCCGAAATTCATCGAAGACTTTCGGTACAGAACGGGAACAGTGTTTTTCCCGAACGGAGTGTCTGCGAATGGATTGGAAAATTCCGAAATGGTCGCACAAGCGTTACACTTGATGAAGGAGCCGGACGACCGTTAACCGCCATAAATGAAGAAACCGTTGAGCGTTCACGTGAAATGATTCTCTTAGACAGACGATTAACTATTGACGAAGTTGCGTATCGTCTGAAAATTAGTCACGGTTCTGCTTACGAAATCATGCACAACATACTTGGGTTTCATAAAGTTTGTGCAAGACGGGTGTCAAAATAACTCACACAGTTGCATAAGCAAACGTGTTTGGACATCTGGAAAAAACATTCGGATCGCTATGATAACGATGGGGACAACGTCTTAAATAGAATCATTACTGGTGACGAAACATGTATCCATCATTACTAGCCGGAGAATAAACGGCAGAGTATGGAATGGAAACATCCAAATTCGCCGTGCAACAAAAAGTTCAAGACCCAACCGTCCTCATAAAAATTGATGCTCACGGTTTTTTGGGACGTACTGGTCCAGTACTGGGACATTATGGGGAAAGGGGCACAACAGTAATCAGTGTACGTTACAGTGAGATGCTTACTGCCAGGCTGATGCCTGTAATTCTAAGCAAACACCGAGGATTGCTGTCGAAAGATGTTTTGTTGTTGCATGACAATGCTCGTCCGCATACGAGGTGCATTCAAGTTCTAAGGCCTCAGATTTTTTTTCTAATTAACTACTCACCCGAAATCGATGAAACTGGCGTTACTTCTCGACGTAATCGCCCTGCAGACGTACACATTTTTCACAACGCTGATGCCATGATTCCATGGCAGCGGGGAAGGCTTCTTTAGGAGTCTGTTTTGACCACTGGAAAATCGCTGAGGCAATAGCAGCACGGCTGGTGAATGTGCGGCCACGGGGAGTGTCTTTCATTGTTGTAAAAAGCCAAAAGTCACTAGGAGCCAGGTCAGGTGAGTAGGGAGCATGAGGAATCACTTCAAAGTTGTTATCATGAAGAAACTGTTGCGTAACGTTAGCTCGATGTGCGGGTGCGTTGTCTTGGTGAAACAGCACACGCGCGGCCCTTCCCAGACGTTTTTGTTGCAGTGCAGGAAGGAATTCGTTCTTCAAAACATTTTCGTAGGATGCACCTGTTACTGCAGTGCCCTTTGGAACGCAATGGGTAAGGATTACGCCCTCACTGTCCCAGAACATGGACACCATCATTTTTCAGCACTGGCGGTTACCTGAAATTTTTTTTGGTGGCGGTGAATCTGTGTGCTTCCATTGAGCTGACTGGCGCTTTGTTTCTGGATTGAAAAATGGCATCCACGTCTCATCCATTGTCACAACCGATGAAAAGAAAGTCCCATTCGTGCTGTCGTTGCGCGTCAACATTGCTCGGCAACATGCCACACGGGCAGCCGTGTGGTCGTCCGTCAGCATTCGTGGCACCCACATGGATGACACTTTTCGCATTTTCAGGTCGTCATTCAGGATTGTGTGCACAGAACCCACAGAAAAGCCAATTCTGGAGGCGATCTGTTCAACAGTCATTCGGCGATCCCCCTAAACAATTCTCTCCATTTTCTCGATCGTGTCGTCAGACCGGCTTGTGCGAGCCCGAGGTTGTTTCGGTTTGTTGTCACACGATGTTCTGCCTTCATTAAACTGTTGCACACACCAAGCAACTTTCGACACATCCATAACTTCATCACCACATGTCTCCTTGAACTGTTGATGAATTTAAATTGGTTTCACACCACGCAAATTCAGAAAACGAATGATTGCACGCTGTTCAAGTAAGGAAAACGTCGCCATTTTAAGTATTTAAAACAGTTCTCATTCTCGCCGCTGGCGGTAAAATTCCATCTGCCGTATGGTGCTGCCATCTCTGGGACGTATTGACAATGAACGCGGCCTCATTTTAAAACAATGCGCATGTTTCTATCTCTTTCCAGTCCGGAGAAAAAAAATCGGAGGCCTTAGAACTTGAATGCACCTCGTACTACTGCCTACACTGCTGAAAAACTCCAGAAACTCAAATTTGAAGTAGTGGATCATCCTTCATATAATCCTGATCTTGCTCCTTCTGGCTGTTACTTGTTTGGTCCACTCAAACAGGCATTAAGGGGCCGTCGATTTGCCTCGGACGAAGCAGTGAAAGAAGCGGTGCATTCCTGGATCGCAGCTCAACCGAGAACCTTCTTTTTTGAGGGCATCAGGAAGCTTGTACAACAGTGGAACCAAGTGCGTTGAAAAAGGAGACTATGTCGAGAAATGATGCCCTTGTAAGTTTCCTATTTGATAACAATACAATTTTATAGCTACTTTGCGGATAATAATTGACTTACACTCGTATTTATCCTATCGCATTGTCACAGTTGCCTGCACATAGATGTATATAAGTAGTTTTATGTACTTTAAATTTATCCTGATATTTTAAGGGGCTTTCATTATTTGCCCGAATATCGATAGAGCCGAAAGACTTTCGATGATACACTGCCGGAAAAAAAATGCAAGACCCTCACGGAGAAGGCAATTCTATTGACAAGTGATGCACCACGTAGTTCATCATTATAGACATATACGAGAACAATTTCAGACCAAGGGTGTCCAACCATTCGCATAATACACCATGTACACACACCTCCCTGACGGCAAGGCAGCCGTGTATTCTCTCATGCAAATGATAGTAAAGGTGGCGAATGGCATCCTGCGATAGACTGTCCCAAGCACCTATCATCTTTTGTTGCAATTCGGCAATGGTTCTTGCAGGCTCTGCAGAATGAGTAAGTTCACGTTTCAGCATGTCCCATACATCTACATCTACATCTACATTTATACTTCGGAAGCCACCCAACGGTGTGTGGCGGAGGGCACTTTACGTGCCACTGTCATTACCTCCCTATCCTGTTCCAGTCGCGTATGGTTCGCGGGAAGGACGACTGCCGGAAAGCCTCCGTGCGCGCTCGAATCTCTCTAATTTTACATTCGTGATCTCCTCAGGAGGTATAAGTAGCGGGAAGCAATATATTCGATACCTCATCCAGAAACACCCTCTCGAAACAGCAAGCTACACCGCAATGCAAAGCGCCTCTCTTGCAGAGCCTGCCACTTCAGTTTGCTAAACATCTTCGTAACGTTACCACGCTTACCAAACAACCCTGTGACGAAACGCACCGCTCTTCTTTGGATCTTCTCTATTTCCTCCGTCAACCCGACCTGGTACGGATCCCACACTGATGAGCAATAGGTCGAACGAGTGTTTTGTAAGCCACCTCCTTTGTTGATGGACTACATTTTCTAAGGACTCTACCAATGAATCTCAACCTGGCACCCGCCTTACCAACAATTAATTTTATATGATCATTCCACTTCAAATCGTTCCGTACGCATACTCCCACATATTTTACAGAAGTAACTTCTACCATTGTTTGTTCTGCTATCATATAATCATACAATAAGGGATCCTTCTTTCTATGTATTCGCAATAAATTACATTTGTCTATGGTAAGGGTCAGTTGCCACTCCCTGCACCAAGTGCCTATCCGCTGCAGAGCTTCCTGCATTTCGCTGCAATTTTCTAATGCTGCAACTTCTCTGTATACTACAGCATCATCCGCGAAAAGCCAGATGGAACTTCCGACACTATCTACTAGGTCATTTATATATATTGTGAAAAGCAATGGTCCCATAACACTCGCCTGTGGCACGCCAACTTTAACGTCTATTGACGTCTCTCCATTCAGAACAACATGCTGTTTTCTGTTTGCTAAAAACTTTTCAATCCAGCCACACACCTGGTCTGATATTTCGTAGGCTCTTACTTTGTTTATCAGGCGACAGTACGCAACTGTATCGAACGCCTTCCGGAAGTCAAGGAAAATGGCCTGTATCTAATATTTTCTGGGTCTCATGAACAAATAAAGCGAGTTGGGTTTCACACGATCGCTGTTTCCGGAATCCATGTTGATTCCTACAGAGTAGATTCTGGGTTTGCAGAAACGACATGATACGCGAGCAAAAAACATGTTCTAAAATTCTACAACAGATCGACGTGTTCAGCTGTCGAGAGATCTGGAGGCCGTGCTACGCAGAGCAGTTGTTTTACTCTACGAAGAGCACGTTGCCTTGCAGCACTCGCATGTGGACGTGCGTTGTCCTGCTGAAAAACGGCGCCACCTTCATGTCGAGAAACTGCGCCATTGTCATGGGGATAACAAGCTGTGCTGTGTAGTGGGAACTGATTAATTTACCCTGCAGAAAAGTCAAATGTGACCGCGAGTTGTAAATGATGGTCGTCCACAGCATGGTACCTGTGTGTCATGGGCGAACGCACTCCAGAGTAGGCAGCTCGGTAGATCTACGCCATACAAGCGTACGTCCATCACTCGCACAGGTTAAGTAGCGACTGAGCAGTTCAACCGAAGCGGTAATGAAATGCTGTGTGAGGAGGGCCTCCCGTCGGGTAGACCGCTCGCCGGGTGCAAGTCTTTCGGTTTGACGCCACTTCGGCGACTTGCGCGTCGATGGGGATGAAATGATGATGATTAGGACAACACAACACCCAGTCCCTGAGCGGACAAAATCTCCGACTCAGCCTGGAATCGAACCCGGGCCCTTAGAATTGACAGTCCGCCGCGCTGACCACTCAGCTACCGGGGGCGGTGGCACGGTCGCTAATGTCGCGGCTTCGCACTTTTTCGTCCTGTGTTCGAAATCCGATTATTATTTTTATATGTGTTTTTCATTGATCTACCAGTGTCCGTAGAAGATCACTACACGAACGTTTTCAGACGTGTATTGAAATAACGTTGTCCTTATTAGTCCACTAATTTGACGTCTGGCGAAGGAATTAAAAAAAAAACCAAATAAATGAGAAAATTATTTGGAATTGTTTTCGATGAAATTTCTGTAACGTACACTCCTGGAAATGGAAAAAAGAACACATTGACACCGGTGTGTCAGACCCACCATACTTGCTCCGGACACTGCGAGAGGGCTGTACAAGCAATGATCACACGCACGGCACAGCGGACACACCAGGAACCGCGGTGTTGGCCGTCGAATGGCGCTAGCTGCGCAGCATTTGTGCACCGCCGCCGTCAGTGTCAGCCAGTTTTCCGTGGCATACGGAGCTCCATCGCAGTCTTTAACACTGGTAGCATGCCGCGACAGCGTGGACGTGAACCGTATGTGCAGTTGACGGACTTTGAGCGAGGGCGTATAGTGGGCATGCGGGAGGCCGGGTGGACGTACCACCGAATTGCTCAACACGTGGGGCGTGAGGTCTCCACAGTACATCGATGTTGTCGCCAGTGGTCGGCGGAAGGTGCACGTGCCCGTCGACCTGGGACCGGACTGCAGCGACGCACGGATGCACGCCAAGACCGTAGGATCCTACGCAGTGCCGTAGGGGACCACACCGCCACTTCCCAGCAAATTAGGGACACTGTTGCTCCTGGGGTATCGGCGAGGACCATTCGCAACCGTCTCCATGAAGCTGGGCTACGGTCCCGCACACCGTTAGGCCGTCTTCCGCTCAAGCCCCAACATCGTGCAGCCCGCCTCCAGTGGTGTCGCGACAGGCGTGAATGGAGGGACGAATGGAGACGTGTCGTCTTCAGCGATGAGAGTCGCTTCTGCCTTGGTGCCAATGATGGTCGTATGCGTGTTTGGCGCCGCGCAGGTGAGCGCCACAATCAGGACTGCATACGACCGAGGTACACAGGGCCAACACCAGGCATCATGGTGTGGGGAGCGATCTCCTACACTGGCCGTACACCACTGGTGATCGTCGAGGGGACACTCAATAGTGCACGGTACATCCAAACCGTCATCGAACCCATCGTTCTACCATTCCTAGACCGGCAAGGGAACTTGCTGTTCCAACAGGACAATGCACGTCCGCATGTATCCCGTGCCACCCAACGTGCTCTAGAAGGTGTAAGTCAACTACCCTGGCCAGCAAGATCTCCGGATCTGTCCCCCATTGAGCATGTTTGGGACTGGATGAAGCGTCGTCTCACGCGGTCTGCACGTCCAGCACGAACGCTGGTCCAACTGAGGCGCCAGGTGGAAATGGCATGGCAAGCCGTTCCACAGGACTACATCCAGCATCTCTACGATCGTCTCCATGGGAGAATAGCAGCCTGCATTGCTGCGAAAGGTGGATATACACTGTACTAGTGCCGACATTGTGCATGCTCTGTTGCCTGTGTCTATGTGCGTGTGGTTCTGTCAGTGTGATCATGTGATGTATCTGACCCCAGGAATGTGTCAATAAAGTTTCCCCTTCCTGGGACAATGAATTCACGGTGTTCTTATATCAATTTCCAGAAGTATATATTGATTCATAATGAATTGCAAGCGCCGGTTATCGGTGAAGTGATGCGTTATGCGTGGTTTGTCGCGAAATTATTGTCAAGGCGAGAAATCTTCAACTGTGTTAACGACGTTTCTTTTCCAAGCGAGATTCATACTAAGAAATGTCACAATGGTAAACCTGCCTTCTCGCGATGCTCGTGGTGTTTGGAATTACTGTGTTTCGAATGTTTCTGCATTCGCTATGATCGAATGGAATGCACTAAATCTTCCTGACGAATAAAATGTTCAAATGTGTGTGAAATCTTATGGGACTTAACTGCTAAGGTCACCAATCCCTAAGCTTACACAATATTTAACCTAAATTATCCTAAGGACAAACACATACACCCATGCCCGAAGGAGGACTCGAACCTCCGCCGGGACCAGCCGCACAGTCCATGACTGCTGCGCCTAAGACCGTTCGGCTAATCCCGCACGGCTCCTGACGAATAAACATAAGAATAAAATATAAGAATTAATATCAGAATGAAATATAAGAATACGAGAATTTAAAACGATTTTAACGCCTGAAAATACCGTACATGTGTTATATAATAAATCTGTGACACTTATTGTGAAATCTAGTTGTAATTTTGCAATTGATATGGCGTCCTTGTATCCGCCTTCTTGATAAGAAACATCCGTGTAGTAACCTTCTACTGACATGGATAGATCTACCGTTGTCCAGAGGAGATTACTACACGAACGTTTTCAAACGTGTATTGAAATAACGTCGTCTTTATTAGTCTACTATTTGTATGTCTGGTGAAGGAATTAAAAAAAAAATGAGAAAATTATTTGAAATTGTTTTCGGTGAAATTTCTGTAACGTATATTGATTCATAATCAACTGCAAGTGCCAGTTTTCGCTGAAGTGATGCGTTATGGGTGGTTTGTCGCGAAATTATTGTCAACGCGTGAACTGTTTCAAATGGCTCTGAGCACTATGGGACTTAACTGCTGAGGTCATCAGTCCCCTAGAACTTAGAACTACTTAAACCTAACTAACCTAAGGACATCACACACATCCATGCCCGAGGCAGGATACGAACCTGCGACCGCAGCGGTCGCACGGTTCCAGACTGTAGCACCTAGAACCGCTCGGTCACCTCGGGCGGCCAACGCGTGAAATCTTCAACGGTGTTAACGACGTTTCTTTTCCAAGCGAGATTCATACGAAGAAGTGTCACAATGGCAAAGCTGCCTTCTCTCGGTGCTCGTGGTGTTGGGAATTACGTGTGTTTCGAATGATTCTACATTCGCTATATCCAATGGGATGCACTAAATCTTCCTGACGAGTAAACATAAGAATAAAATATAAGAATTAATATCAGAATTGATATAAGAATGAAATATAAGAATACGAGAATTTAAAACGATACACGTGTTATATAATAAATCTGTGACACTTATTTGTGAAACCCAATCGTAATTTTACAATTGATATGACGTCCTTGTATCCGCCATCTTGATAAGAAACATCCGTCTAGTAACCTTCTACTGACATGGATAGATAAATGAAATAAAATAACATAGAATACCTGAAAACAATAACCGGGATTCGAAAATCGGGCGCAAAAATAAGAAGCTGCGACGCTAGCCACTTAGCCCCCATTTCGTCTGATGATATCGGGCTGTAAAAGGCACAAAAAAACTCGAAATCTTTGACGATCTTTTTCTCAGAAGCGGTCGAGTATCTACGAAGGAGCCGCGACACGTGTTTGCTTATTTTGACTCCTCTTCCACTGGGCGAAGTTTCTGGGAAATCGGGTTATGACGCACGCCGTTTTCTCCCCGTCAGTTGTTTTCGCTTGTAGGAAATGCTCATTAAAACGGCATCCTCGTGTAAGCTTAAAACCGGTATTGTTCTATACGGAAAACAGCCATTGCTACGGGTGAATCGTAGTGTGAGTACATGATGCCTGCTGGGTGTGTCAACCGTTACTGGAACTTTTGTAATGGAGACTACAATAAAGCATACCAAAATGAGAAGCTTTTTGCCGTCTTCCGGACTCTGAGAAAGGTCGAATCATTGCCATGAGGAACATGGGAGCATCATACGGACACATCGCACTAACAGTTCGGCTGCAGCGCAATGAATACCTTACGAATGGTGAAGAGATGCACTCAAGACAAGAATAGATTCCCCTTCCTTCTCTGCCGGCCGTTGTGGCCGAGCGGTTCTAGGAGCTTCAGTCGCAGGTTCGAATCATGCATCGGGCATGGATGTGTGTGATGTCCTTAGATTTATTAGGTTTAAGCAGTTCTACGTCTAGGGGACTGACGACCTCAGATTTTGTCCCATAATGCTTAGAGCCAATTGAACCCTTCCCCTCCTCCGCCCAGAAGGACTACATTACTTGCCCAATATTTGGATCCAATTCTCTCTTCAGACGAAAATTTTTAACGGACACAAACAGATCTCCTTCACGTCTTGTATTGCCAAGTCAATAATGTCGGGTTCAACCATTGTTCAGAATCCACATTAAGCCTTTGAGCCACGAGCTACCTTTCGTTTAAAAATTAATTGAAAGTGTGTTGTCCTTATAGAATTACACCATGTAAACAGGAATATAACGTTTGTTTTTAATTTTAATGTGTCATTTGGGTATAAAGTAGTGGTTTCTGTGTGAAACACCACTACAGCGATATCAACTTTAGTAGACTCATACACAATAACTGCCACCTTATTTATTAATCGGAAATGAAGATTTGTAATTACACTACTGGGCACTATAATTGCCACACCACGAAGATGACATGCTACAGACGCGAAATTTAACCGACAGGAAGAAGATGCTGTGGTAAGCAAATGATTAGCTTTTCAGAGCATTCAAACAAGATTGGCGCCGGTGGCGACGCCTACAACGTGCTGACACGAGGAAAGTTTCCAGCCGATTTCTCATACACAAACAGCAGTTGACCGGCGTTTCTTGGTAAAACGTTGTCGTGATGCCTCGTGTAAGGAGGAGAAATGCGTACCATCACGTTTCTGACTTTGATAACGGTCGGATTGTCGCGATTGCGGTTTATCGTATCGCGACATTGCTCCTCTCGTTGGTCGAGATCCAATGACTCTTAGCAGAATATGGAATCGTTGGGTTCAGGAGGGTAATACGGGGCTCCGTGCTGGATCCCAATGGCCTCGTATCACTAGGAGTCCAGATGACACGCATCTTATCCGCATGGGTGTAACGGATCGTGCAGCCACGCCTCGATCCCTGAGTCAACAGATGTGGACGTTTGCAAGACGACAACCATCTGCACGAACAGTTCGACGACGTTTGCAGCAGCATGGACTATCAGCTCGGAGACCATGGCTGCTGTTATCCTTGACGCTGCATCACAGACAGGAGCGCCTGCAATGGTGTAGTCAACAACGAACCTGGGTGCACCAATGGCAAAACGTTATTTTTTCGGATGAATCCAGGTTCTGTTTACAGCATCATGATGGTCGCATCCGTGTTTGGCGACACCGCGATGAACGCACATTGGAAGCGTGTATTTGTTATCGCCATACTGGCGTATCACCCGGCGTGATGGTATGGGGTGCCATTGGTTACACGTCTCGGTCACCTCTTGTTCGCATTGACGACACTTTGAACAGTGGACGTTACATTTCAGATGAGTTACGACCCGTGGCTCCACCCTTTATTCGGTCGCTGCGAAAGCCTACATTTCAGCAGGATATTGCATGACCGCATGTTGCAGGTCCTGTACGGGCCTTTCTGGATACAGAAAATGTTCGACTGCTGCCCTGGCCAGCACATTCTCCATATCTCTCACCAACTGAAAACGTCTGGTCAATGGTGGCCGAGCAACTGGCTCGTCACAATACGCCAGTCGCTGCTCTTGATGAACTGTGGTATCGTGTTGAAGATGCATGGGCAGCTGTACCTGTACATGCCATCCAAGCTGTGTTTGACTCAATGCCCAGGCGTATCAAGGCCGTTATTACGGCCAGAGGTGGTTGTTCTGGGTACTGATTTCTCAGGATCTATGGACACAAACTGCTTGAAAATGTAATTACATGCAGTCATAATATATTTGTCCAATGAATACCCGTTTATCATCTGCATTTCTTCTTGGTGTAGCAATTTTAATAGACAGTAGTGTATGTAAATAAAATGGATCTAAAATCGAGATCTATGAAAGATCATGAGCGAGTACACTTCGTTCTGAAAGACGTATTTGTTTCGTTTCCTCCCATGTTATTTCGCAAAAATGTCTGAGTAAAGTAATTTGACCCCCTTTTTGCCCCTTTTATTCAGTACTTACTATACCGGTAGTGTATTTTTTCTTACGATATTGTGATATTATCGAATACATTGTATCGAAAGAAAAGTGGGCGATACTTACTGGAGCTATTAGTATCGGGGAGGTATCCCGGTTCAGACATGAGGCGGCAGCTCGCCTTTAGGCGAGATTTCATTTGCAGAAGTTGGTCAGCCGGCAATGGCAACTGGCGGACTCCATCGGAATCCAATACCGAGTATTGCCGAGCCCGGCCGCGTCCTAACACTGATTTCTCCGGCGCAGCTCGCACGGGTCTGAGCGGCCGAGGGGTGGGGCAGTTCTGCGATGGACAGGTCGCCGCAGCAGCGCTCGAGGGTCCCCACGGAGTGCCCAGCACCGTAGCGGACTCCGCCCAGCTCCTCGTGGGCTACTTAACGTTGCGGACTTCGCCTTTCGAAATACCGTGCTGTTAGTGTGGGGTGAAAGGATATCAGTGATACGATTCGCTGATGACATTGCTGTCCTGAGTGAAAGTGAAGAAGAATTAAATGATCTGCTCAACGGAATGAACAGTCTAATGAGTACACAGTATGGTTTGAGAGCAAATCGGAGAAAGACGAAGGTAATGAGAAGTAGTAGAAATGAGAACAGCGGGAAACTTAACATCAGGATTGATGGTCACGAAGTCAAAGAAGTTAAGGAATTCTGCTACCTAGGCAGTAAAATAACCAATGACGGACGGAGCAAGGAGGACATCAAAAGCAGACTCGCTATGGCAAAAAAGGCATTTCTGGCCAAGACAAGTCTACTAATATCAAATACCGGCCTTAATTTGAGGAAGAAATTTCTGAGGATGTACGTCTGGAGTACAGCAATGTATGGTAGTGAAACATGGACTGTGGGAAAACCGGAACAGAAGAGAATCGAAGCATTTGAGATGTGGTGCTATAGACGAATGTTGAAAATTAGGTGGACTGATAAGGTAAGGAATGAGGAGGTTCTACGCAGAATCGGAGAGGAAAGGAATATGTGGAAAACACTGATAAGGAGAAGGGACAGGATGATAGGACATCTGCTAAGACATGAGGGAATGACTTCCACGGTACTAGAGGGAGCTGTAGAGGGCAAAAACTGTAGAGGAAGACAGAGATTGGAATACGTCAAGCAAATAATTGAGGACGTAGGTTGCAAGTGCTACTCTGAGATGAAGAGATTAGCACAGGAAAGGAATCCGTGGCGGGCCGCATCAAACCAGTCAGTAGACTGATGACCAAAAAGAAAAGTGTTGGGCAGCTAGCACCCTACCGCGCAAATCCACAATTCTGTAGCTCGCAGCTTGGACATTTCAACCTGTCCTGGTCACCATGCCTCATGGTCAGTGACATTCGAAATCAAAAAGAGAACAACAAAATAATATTCATTGTAGGGGGGAGTGCTGTATCTTGAAACGCCCTGCAGAGTTTCGCCTCTGTAACAGTCCTTTAATGCGCAGGGTGACTCAAAAGTCAATTCTCATATAATACGTAACAGACCAGTTTAAAAAAGTTTACTGCATCGATCGATACCACAGCCCATAGTTTATTTAGCACATGTAATCATCCGCCGGCCCCTGTGGCCGAGCAGTTCTAGGTGCTTCAGTCTGGAACCGCGCTGCTGCTACAGTTATATTGAAACTTCCTGGCAGATTAAAACTGCTGGACCGGCAGGAGTAAAGCTGTGAGGACAGGGCGTGAGTCGTGCTTGGGTAGCTCTCTTGGTACAGCACTTGACCGCGAAAGGCAAAGGTCTCGAGTTCGAAAGCCATGTCTCCGCAATATCCTTTCTTTCAGGAGCGCTAGTTCTGCAGGGTTCGCAGGAGAGCTTCTGTAAAGTTTGGAAGGTAGGAGACGAGATACTGGCAGAAGTAAAGCTATGCGGACCGGGCATGAGTCGTGCTTGGGTAGCTCACCTGGTACAGCACTTGACCGCGAACGGCAAAGGTCCCGAGTTCGAGTCTCGGTCCGGCACACAGTTTTAATCTGCCAGGAAGTTTCATATCAGCGCACACTCCGCTGCAGAGTCAAAATCTCATTCTGGATATAATTACATTGTAAGTACAATGTACGTAACAAAAATCTCTATCTTGTTAATGATGTTTAATGTACATGATCTTGAAATGACAAAGCACCAAATCTATGAAGCTCGGTTCATTGTTGGGAACATTTGAAATTAGCACATTTTGCTCTAATTATCGAATAATGAAATCGTATAGTCCAGTGTTTCTTGATTTTCGCCCGTTGGTCTAAATACTCGAAATTTGCTACTGTTAATTTTTGAGACAAATATATATGTTTTGTGAGTCTTTAATTGTCGATGTCATTAAAAATGCCTGAACATTGTCAGACGAAACTTTTGTGTAAACGAACCGGACTTCTGTGCGTATCATTAAAGGGATGTCATATGAACTGAGGTGATGAAAGTCAAAAATGTTCAAAAAATGGTTCAAATGGCTCTGAGCACTATGGGACTCAACATCTTAGGTCATAAGTCCCCTAGAACTTAGAACTACTTAAACCTAACTAACCTAAGGACATCACACACACCCATGCCCGAGGCAGGATTCGAACCTGCGACCGTAGCAGTCCCTCGGTTCCGGACTGCAGCGCCAGAACCGCTAGACCACCGCGGCCGGCCAAAAATGTTCAAATGTGAGTGAATTTCTAAGGGACCAAGCTGCTGAAGTCATTGTTGATTGAGGGTTTTCTGAGGCCATATTTGTGTCACTGTCTGCAATAAATCTGCACTAAGGAGTATTATAGTGTACCTGTTTCTAATTTCACGTTACACGCTGGTGGAACCTAAAAACTGAGTATAGTTCTCGACAAAAATTCCAGGACAACGAGCAGATATAAACTATTTTGTGTTAATTTACCCATACAAAGTACTTAAATTTCATCGAGTTTCTGATTTCAAAATTTTGTTGTAAGTACATTTCCATTTAAAGAAGAATACTTTACGTCTCAAAATGTGTGGGATTATTTATGTCTCATCTGAAATAAATAGAAACGTAACACATACGACAAATAGGATGAACCAGTACTTCGCCGACAAACTCTCAGAGCTGATGGTATCAGTCGAAACAAGGAAAAAAATATGTCCACCAAATATGGACTCTAAAAGTGCATATCTTACAAGTGTTTCCTAGTAACGAAGGCGAACAAGTTCTCATAGCTTAGAGGCCTTGTTTACGGGACATTTTTTTCTTGTTTTGCTTCACACTACAAACTTACGGAATATGGAAAACCAAGTGCTTGCAGTGAAATGATTTTTTTCATAGTACCGAAGATGAAGAGGTGGTCATAACCCTTAAGGTAAGCTATTCAGAACCCATGTTTAACAGACTTTATTTTCTTGTTTCTTTTTTTTTTCCATACTACCATCTCTTAAAGCTTGTTGGTGGTGTTCTGGTTCTTCCTATTTGTTCTGTGGAACATGACTTTTGAATCAACAGATATTTTCTTATTACATTTTGAAATGATAGCGTTCATTTCATAGTACGTGGGCAGTAGGCCTCTTTCCGAAATTGCAAAAATTACGCTCGGGAAGTAAGGTTTTTTCCGAATATGGGAAAATCATTCCTTTACCCCGAACATGCAACATGGAACCATGATTAATTAATTCAAATTAAATAATTTTATTCATTTCATGTTATTGCCACGATCTAGTGCTGAGTTTATCTGATTGTATTTACTTTCTTGACAGATACTTATGACTGTATTGTTGAATCTTTAAATTCTACATGAAACGGAGTGATAAAACATCCCCACAAGCGCATTGTGCTCCGAGTGCAAGCTCACTTTTCGTTCTATCCCTTGTATTTCGTTATATTTCTACACAGTTTACTACACTGTACACTGCAGTAATAGAGAGAAAAGCATTATAAGGAAGAAGCATTTTTCGTTTAAACAACACAGTTCAGTGGAGAGCCATATTAAAAAAAAATTAAAAAAAATATAAACCGAGCTCTCACCTTAGGTGTGCAACGCTAACGTTTATATCGAGCATTTAACTTCATGTATTTATCGCAGACAACATTTAGTGACCTAATCCACTCTGCTTCACACAAAATATAATTACAATCTTTTTTGCTGTATAGTTAACACAGGTAACTACACTGACAATGTTATAGACACACTTTCGTCATGACATTACACAAACAGTTCACGAGAGAGAGTGAAACTTTAACATTACGAGGTGCATTCAAGTTCTAAGGCCTCAGATTTTTTTTCTAATTAACTACTCACCCGAAATCGATGAAACTGGCGTTACTTCTCGACGTAATCGCCCTGCAGACGTTCACATTTTTCACAACGCTGACGCCATGATTCCATGGCAGCGGCGAAGGCTTCTTTAGGAGTCTGTCTTCACCACTGGAAAATCGATGAGGCAATAGCAGCACAGCTGATGAATGTGCGGCCACGGAGAGTGTCTTTCATTGTTGCAAAAAGCCAAAAGTCTCTAGGAGCCAGGTCAGGTGAGTAGGGAGCATGAGGAATCACTTCAAAGTAGTTTTCACGAAGAAACTGTTGCGTAACGTTAGCTCGATGTGCGGGTGCGTTGTCTTGGTGAAACAGCACACGCGCAGCCCTTCCCGGACGTTTTTGTTGCAGTGCAGGAAGGAATTTGTTCTTCAAAACATTCACTACGGTAACAGGTGCATCCTACGAAAATGTTATGAAGAACAAATTCCTTCCTGCACTGCAACAAAAACGTCTGGGAAAGGCTGCGCGTGTGCTGTTTCACCGAGACAACGCACCCGCACATCGAGCTAACGTTACGCAACAGTTTCTTCGTGATAACAACTTTGAAGTGAAGTGATTCCTCATGCTCCCTACTCACCTGACCTGACTCCTAGTGACTTTTGGCATTTTGCAACAATGAAAGACACTCTCTGTGGCCGCACATTCACCAGCCGTGCTGCTATTGCCTCAGCGATTTTCCAGTGGTCAAAACAGACTCCTAAAGAAGCCTTCGCCGCTGCCATGGAATCATGGCGTCAGCGTTGTGAAAAATGTGTACGTCTGCAGGGCGATTACGTCGAGAAGTAACGCCAGTTTCATCGATTTCGGGTGAGTAGTTAATTAGAAAAAAAAATCGGAGGCCTTAGAACTTGAATGCACCTCGTATTGGATTTATAGCCCACATCATATGCATACCTTTTAATTTTTTTCATTACGAAACTAGCTATTAACAAAAATATTGCACTGTTACCGATAACACAAACCACTTTCAATTTACGTTCACTGACACCGTAGACAGCAATGACGCAAAATAGTCTAGACAGTGTTCTGGGTCTGTGATGGCAGGGTGGGAGGGAGACAGTTTTAGCAAGCTTGAGAATCTGACAACTCCATCACAACGTTGCACTGCCGCTACCAGTTGAATCCAGTGTTGCCAGATAGAGATAGGTTTCCCGTGGCGTCGGATATATGGCCATTTTAAAGACTGGCCAGAATTTTAGATGAAACACTGTATATTTTTATATTAATTTCGAGTATGAGAGACACCTGAGGTTTTGAGGCCGTTTTTCGAAGAAAAGAGGCCGTCTTACTGTCCATAGAATACGGTATATACGGGCGAAACAATTTGCCTAATGATTTAAACGCTGCGCTATCGTAATTAGTACAGATTGCGAGAAAGTAAACGGAAGAGCAAGTTTTCACAGTACAGCATTTTATTTTTCACAGTCGGTTTCAGCTGGAGACCTGTACATCGTTGTTTCAAAAAATTTATGGTCCATGTCCGTTTGAATCTTTACTAGAGAATCGTGTAAAAATTTGAAATAAGTCGATCACGATCTTTTTAGAGATTTTTACTAACAACGTTTCCCTATCATATAAACATATTGTTAAAAACAACATGTAACCTATGCCTGTCCGAACATTAATTACAGTATCATGTAAAAATCTGAAGTAAGTCGATAACGTGCTTTTCTAACTTTTGATAACAATGTTTTCCCTTAAAAAAATCGGTCAAGAACTTTCTGAGATTTGTAGTTGTAGCGTTTCCCCTTTATATACTACATATATCTTTATATATTAAAAATATATAGCCTGTGTCCGTCCGAATGTTCATTAGAGTATCTCGTAAAAATCTGAAGAAGTTGGTGAAGAACTTTGTGGAGAGTTCAACATTTCCTCTTTATAAAGGATGATTCAAGAAGATATGCAAATATTTTAAGATGTTATTCTACAAGTAAAACTAAAGAAAAAAGTTCATGTAAACATAGGTCCGCAAATGTTTAGTTATGGAGTTACAGCTAATAAAAGATTTTGCCTGAAATTTAGCAACTTCGCTAATATGAAGCCATTGCAAAACTGCCAGAAGTTAAAGTAAAGCACGATTTTCATTTACTTCGCTATTATTGATCTGGTGAATCTAATAAAACATGTCCCACACGTGTATCTGCAATAGTTTTCCAGGACATCCAGAGACGCAAAGGCGTGATTTCGTAAAATTTTTAATTTATTAACTACTTGACCCAATTTGTTTTTTAAATTCCAGAAAATTGTACAAAGTTTTCAACTGAAGTTGTAGAGAATTTAATTTTGGAAAAATCATGTAACGTTAACTGAAACCGTATGATTGTGTCAGATAATCTGCTTTTATTAATACCGTAGCACATGTGAATTCATGTTAAAGCGGAAAAAACAAAACTCGGTGTTAAGGAAGTTGTACATTGCTCATGCAATTTCACAATACATTCACAATAAATGTTCAAAAATGTTTCCACCGAGTTCAATGCATTTAGCTGCACGTGTATGAATAGATTTTGTTGCTCGTTTCAGTTTCACAGAGTTCTTATGCAAAACAACCGTAGATATATGTCTGGGACATGTTTTATTAGATTCAACAGACCAGTGACAACAAAATAAATGGAAATCGTGCTTTACTTTAACCTCGTACGGTTTTGCGATGGCTTCATATTATCGAAGTTGCTAAATTTCAGCCGGCCGCGGTGGTCTAGCGGTTCTGGCGCTGCAGTCCGAAACCGCGGGGCTGCTACGGTCGCAGGTTCGAATCCTGCCTCGGGCATGGGTGTGTGATGTCCTTAGGTTAGTTAGGTTTAAGTAGTTCTAAGTTCTAGGGGACTTATGACCTAAGATGTTGAGTCCCATAGTGCTCAGAGCCATTTGAACCATTTGCTAAATTTCAAGCAAAATCTTTTATTAGCCTTATCTCCGTAACTAAACATTTGCGGACCTATTTTTGTATGAACTTTTTTCTTTAGTTTTACTTGTAGAATAACATATTAAAATATTTACGTATTTTCGTTAATCATCTTTTATATTACATATATGTTTATCTGCAATATATTTTGAAACGTCCCCTTAGAAAAATTATACAAGGCTGTGCTTAAACTGACACACAATATTTTTAGCGCAACGCAAACTGACTTTCAAAAATCCCTACAAAAGAATGGCCCTGACTAACATTAACCTATACCTTTCACAAATCACTTACCTCACAAAAATCTTCGTTACTCGAACTACTGCAATACAGCGAGCGCCACTATGTCAGCTAAATAAAAGATTCAAACTACGGAAGGCACTAACTACTGATAGGCATAGTTAGCAAATGAAAGATTTTAATAGAGAACAAACAATGTATTTACCTTAATAGTGTTCAAAAGTCATATATAGCAGTTCATGACATCCAGTCTTACAAATTTCAAAACTCCGCCATTTCTCTCCCCACATCCACCACTGCTGGCGGGTCACCTCCAACTGCGCAACGCTACGCGCTGTTCACATCCAGCTACCTAACACTACAATGGCAGACAACAATGCAAACTAGCTACAGACTGCACACAGCACAACCAGTGAGTGATTTACATACAGAGCGCTACGTGGCGTTACCAATATAACAACCTAAACAGCCTACTTACAATTTTAAAAATATATAACCTAATTCCGTCCGAACGTTCGTTAGAGTATCATGTAAAAATCTGAAGTAAATTGATCAAGTACTTTCCGAGGTTATCGGTAACATTAAACAACGACTTTTCCTTGTGGTATAGGTTCCATACTCTGCACTACATTGACATTTTAGTCTTCAGTACGGAAATCTGTAATAAATCGTTCATTGAGCTATTTCTTAGCTGACTCTTTTGTAGAATCCAATTACTTTTTTTTTTTTTTTTTTTTTTTGCATGCTACGTTTTATGTCAAAACATTGCCTTCAGCTTTACATATCGGAATATTGAGGTAATTCGAATATGTAATCCTGTATTTTGGGTGACGATTTAAGTCCAAAAATAGTATGAATTATGTGCATCATGGGCCACGATGTGTTGTGACACTTCGGTTTGGGAAACAGTATCACTTCGAGTACGATTGCGTTAGGGGTCTGTATATTGCATATGTCCGTTGATCTGTCGAGTCATGTCCCTTGCTGTGTCCCATATCGCGACAAATTCTGGGGACTAAAAACAATATTCGACTATGTCCTCCGAATTACTATTTCCCCATGTCGGCCGACGGTTTTAACTGAATCAAGTAAAGCTTGGAGTTGGTCGCTATTGTTTGGTGTATTGTATCAAGTCGATATGGCGCCTTCTGGTATTTCCATCGCTAATTAATTTCAACCTCAAATTATTGTTATTTTGAATCATTCTTTGTAAATGTTGTAGATAAAACAAAATGAAAGAAAACTGTAAAAAGATGAAAATCGAAAATTGTAAGATGTACGACCTGTTTTAAACATCAGGTAACAGGTCTATAATTTGGCAATAAATAAATAAATAAATATTTCCATCGCTAAATTTTACCACACGATTTTCCAGTTGTGCTGTGGTAATCGTTGTTCCCATTCATGAGGACCTGGAATCCCTTTGAGAGCTATCGTGATTTTACGAACTTTTCCTTCTTTTAGGACAACTGTTTGTGTAACTTTTTTGGAGACAATAACTTCGAACGAAGTTTGATGAGCGCAGGACATTGAGAATATTAACCGGCGGTCGTTCTGATGTCGGGCAATACTTGTGAAATAGTGGAGCAGGAGGCGAGTGTGGTCGCTTTTGTATTACACTCTTATTCTGTTGAGGCGTAGTGTAGTATTTTGCGTGCAAGTCCCAGTTCACCATCATTTAAGCTGAGTGTGAAGCTCTGGAGAGAAAACTTTAAAAATATCAAAAAAATGGTTCAAACGGCTCTAAGCACTATGGGACTTAACATCTGAGACTTAGACCTACTTAAACATCTGAGGTCATCCGTCCCCTAGACTTGGAACTGCTTAGACCTAACTGACCTAAGGACATCACAAGCATCCATGCCTGAGGCAGGATTCGAATCTGCGACAGTAGCAGCCGCTTGGTTTCGGACTGAAGTCGCAAAACCGCTCGGCCGCAGCGGCCGGCAAAGATATCATCCCTACATATAAACAAAGATATCGTTAGCTGTAGAGGCTTCCCTACCTTTTTGGGCACCGGGAGGTCCACGCTTCTGCTAGTATTTGCGTGCTGTTTAGTTCTACTTTGTACGTCAGAACTAAATTCAACCCGCGTGGATTTTTACGACTATTTTATGTTGTGTATCGTAACGACTGGGAGAGGCGTGTGCTGACCACACAACCCTCCTATCCGCATCCTCAACTGAGGATGACTCGGCGGTCGGATGGTCCCGGTAGGCCACTTGTGGCCTGAAGACAGAGTGTTTACCGTATTTCATGTCGTGTCGTGCGCCAGTTGAGAATCTTCATTCTTTGCGGTTATTTGTCACAGTGACACCGAACACTTTGTGTTGATCTTTGGCAGTGAATCAGTTTCTCTGTGTATTCCACTTTTATTTGCAGTTGGCAACAGTAGTCTGGCGTCAACAGCTGTTCGTGTACCTTTTTCCTACCGCCGGAAGATGTTGTTATTTAACATGTAAGAGAAAAGCCTGGTTCTGTGGAATAGGGTTTTGCTGGGATTCGTAATTCAAGTGAAAAGGAAACGGTTATGATTCCTTGACGATAACTTTTCGTCATAAACGTCGATATTCGGGTGAGTGGATAAGGAAGACCGCCTTCATAGGATGATCTCAAGGAATAAATGCATAATTGTAACCATCCAAAAACAAGCATCCTCTTTCGCCGCATTCAGTGGAATTTTATTTCGTGGTTCAAATGGCTCTAAGCACTATGGGACTTAACATCTGAGACTTAGACCTACTTAAACCTAACTAAGGACATCACACACATCCATGCCCGAGGCAGGATTCGAACCTGCGACCGTAGCAGCAGCGCGGTTCCGGACTGAAGCGCCTAGGACAGCTCGGCCACAGCGGGCGGCTTTATTTCGTGTCTAGCAATAAGACGCAGTTCTTTCTTTACTAGAAGAGAAGATATTTAACTAGTGAAATGGTGGGAACGGCTCTACTTTTAATTTAGCAAAACGGCAGTACAACGACAACGCAAGAACCATGACGGCCGTACGAAAACCAAATCCTGTATTCATGAACTTATTTGTTATCCTTACGGAAGCCATGACAGGTTGTTTGCAATTTCATGCGTTTCATCTACGGTTTTGTTGCGACTGTATGTCACTAAAAGAAGGAATTTGCAACATTAGTTTATTACAGCAAAGCCTCAGTACTGATTAAAAGCGGGGCATGATTAGCCTACCACAATTTAACGCTATATCTTCATGAACACTTATTTAGGCAGTCAAGCCTCTTAGTAAGGCATCGAGTGGAAAAAAGGGGAGAATGACGGAGCCTGATAGTTACTACGAGAAAATCGTGCTAGTGGTTACAAAGAAATGGAGAGGATTAACACGCAGCCGCCACTGGAATAGGTAAATCGGGAAATAACTCGGTACGGGGAAGGAAGAACGGTAAAGGAGAATCCCTTCCGCATGTTAAGTAAATCACTGGGACATTCAACACACGATTGTAACTTGCTACAGTACACATTACGGGTTCCTCAGCCATGTATTATTACTGTTATGTTTAACACTGCTTAAAACCACCACTCACTGCGTGTTCTTAAAATGAGTAACAAAGTAACAAGAGCATGTCTTGCGAAAAATTTACGGTTACAAAAACATCCACTTCACTCGCGAAATATCGAATCATACAACTCGCCGAAGGCGAAACGCGTGCACGAAAAGCGAATGAATTTACTTAACGTGCATTGATTGACTGTCCCATCGGTACTTGGTAGAACATTTTATACGTTACGTATGAAGAAAAAAATACGACACTGGTGTGATATTCTAAGATATTTATTCTTTATCGAGCGATGTGGTGCAGTGGTTAGCACACTGGACTCGCATCCGGGAGGACGACGGTTCAAAACTGCGTCCAGCCATTCTGATTCCCTAATCGGATGGGACCCACGACCTCGGTATTTGGTCCCCTCCCCAAACCAACCAAACATACGTTTATTATTTATTTCATAAAGCGGTTTTCGGCTGTTACGTCATCATCAGGTACAAAGATATGAAATTCTCAAAAATCTTAAGCCAATGGATCTACAGAGCATCTCCATTTCCAAAGATGTAAATATTAACGTTAGATTTGGGAATAAAACAAGAGGGTTTATTTCTGTGTAAATGCGATGTAAGGTTATTTAACTAGGATAAAATATATGACACATTAATTAATTAACTATATACAAATTACAACAGTTAGTCACAGAAGAAAATAAATTGAACAATAAACTTTGGTGACATGTTGCAAAGGTGTGGATGAACAAAGTAATCTGGTCTTTATCTCTAGCTATACCCGGATCCCGCTCCAGCTACTGCCGGGTCTGTGTGCTGACGAGTCTTCTCCATTTGGCTCGGTTCTCCCACCACTTTTCTTCTTCCACTTGACGCCAGGTCACACCTGTCCTTTCCACAGATATTCTCACTCCCGTTTTCCACCGTGTTCTTGGGCGCCCTCTAGGTTTTTTTCCATCCATCTTTAGTTCTTCCATAATTTTGGGGAGTCTCTTTCCACGCATCCTCTTAACATGCCCGTACCATCTTAATCTCTTTTTTTCAATTTCTTCTCTCATACTTTCTTGTTAAAGGTCCTTTCTAATATCTACTTTCCTTACTCTGTACATTCTTGTTTTTCCCTTAACTGCTCTGAAAAATTTGGTTTCCTCTGCTTGCAGTCTGCTCCAGTCCCTTTCTGTCATTGTCCTTGTTTCTCCTCCACAGGTGACAATAGGGAAGTAATAACTCTTATACATAAGGAGTTTTGTTTTTTCTGAAACTTTCTTATTCTAAATCAGGTGTTTTATTGTTTGGTAGAAATTGCCTCCCTTCTGTAACCTCCTATTAATATCGTTGGCTATTCTTGCATCACTAGATATTTCACTCCATAATAAGTGAAACTGTTTACCACTTCGAGGGATTCTCCATTCAAAGTAATATTTCCGTTGATCTCTTTGTCTCTTCCAAATACCATTACTTCACTCTTATCCTTATTTATTTTTAATCCGCACCTTTTCATTATTTCCTTTCACGCATCAAGTTGTAGCTGTACATCTACCTCTTTAGCGCCCCATATTACCATGTCATCTGCAAAAATCATCTTTTTGTGTTTTTCTTTTACTATATCTTTAACTGCCCTATTGATTCCCTCCATCACAACATTAGAAAGTGCAAGAGATAGAGTACTTCCTTGTTTGAGTCCTTGTCTTATTTCGAAGTATTCAGAGTTCCCCAGTGGTGTTCTAATTCTACAATTGTGTCCTCTGTACATTGTCTTTATTATTATTATTGTTGGCGGATTTTCCCTAAAAGGAAATCGTTAAGCTTATGACTTTGAAGGCTTGTTCTTCTTGTCCTTCCAGTACTCCTTCATTCTCTTGGAGAGGGCCTCTTTTCTCTCCTCAGACCATTCTTGTTTGGTCCGCTGTTTCAGCGCTTCTGACTTTACTTCCCAATTGTCTATGTGTTTTCGGAAGGTGCTTCTGTCTGTGGTGTTTGTGGTGCCAATTGCTTGTAGGTCTTTTCGGACTCCTTCCATCCAGGGTGTCGAGACTTTAAGTGTCTTGATGTGTTCTAGAATTTTCTTGGTGAGTCTTGTTTCAGGGAGTCTATCTAAATGTCCGTAGAATTTAAGGCGCCTTTTTCTCATATCGTTCTCGATGTTCGAATATGCTTCTACTGTTGAGTTCTTCTGTAGTCTGTAGCCATCTGGTGTGGGTCTTCCTCCTAAAATTTTCCTCATGATTTTGCGTTCTTCTTTTTTGATTTCTTCAATTTTGATTTTCCTGTTGAGTGCTAGTGTTTCGCTGGCATACAGTACGGTGGGTTTGATCACTGTGTTATAGTGTCTGATCTTGGTGTTTCTGGAAATGCATTGTTTGTTGTAGACGTTTCGTACCATGCCTAGTGATTTCCGTGTCTTCTGTTGTCTGTCTTCGTAAGCCAGTTTCTCTGTTCCGGTCGGTTCGATGATTTCGCCTAGGTATCTGAAGTGTGTGACCCCTTTAATTTTGCCGTACTTGGTTGTGATGTCGTCGCCTTCTCTTGTTAGGACTTGCGTTTTTTCAAAAGAGATTTGTAGGCCGACTTTCTCGGCGCATTCTTTCAGGATTTCGATCTGTGTTTTTGCTGATGTTGGGTCATAGGTCAGTATCGCTAGGTCGTCTGCGAATGCATTGTCTTTATTATATCTGCAATATCTATCTTCTTCATTTCTCCCAGAGTCTTTCCCTGAGTCATATGCCTTTTCTATGTCTATAAAAACCATTATCACCCTGTTGTTATACACCCAGATTTTTTACATCAGTTGAAGAATAGAAAATATCAGGTCGATCGTGCTTCTTCCTTTCCTAAACCCATGCTGTTCTTCACTCAGCTCCTTTTCTATCTTTTCACTTATTCAGTTTAGTAACATTCTTTCCAAAATCTTGGCTGTGTGACTCATAAGGGTTATTCCTCTGTAGTTTTCACAAAGTCTTTTATTGTCTTTCTTCAAGATGGGAACAATGTCTCCTGTTCTCCAGTCGTCAGGTATTGCACTATTTCTCCACACGCTTGATAGTGCTCTATACAGCCACAGCATTTCCACTGGACCTGCTGCTCTTATCATATCCACTGATACTTCATCAGGTCCTGGGGATTTCCTCCCATTCATTTTCTTCACAGCTTTCTCCATTTCTTCCCGTGTAAACTTTCCTAATTCTGTTTCCCAACTGCTCTCAATTTCTCCATTATTTGTTGTTTCCGCGTGTACCTGCTCCTCAGCGTTTAACAGTTTCTTAAAATATTCTCTCCAGAGATCTTTTATATTCCCTGTATCTTCAATCACAGTACCATCCTCTGTTTCCATCTTTACTGGTACTTCAGAAGCCTTCCTATTATTTTTCATCATTTTATAGAACATTTTGTTATTGCTCTTCACATCTTCTTCAAGTTTTTTGTAAGCTCTTCCCACGCCTCTTTCTTTGCTGTTTCCACTATCTGGTCCTTAATTACCAACAGATAAGATGAAGTAGTGAGATTAAGCAGGTAAGGAGCTTTGATTGTACAAAGTAATTTTCTTAATACAACAAGGGAAATTATAATAAGTGAAATAAGGGAAATTTGGGCATGTGAGTAAGAGGGGTAATTTATAACAATGCCTGGCTGGGATTGTGGGCACTGTCTACAGTTAGAAGTGGCGATTAAGTGGGCTATGCATTGTCATTCACTACTAAGCTCGGGCTAATTCCCATTATTTCAGTACTTAACATGGTGGTGCTACAGAAGAATGCTGAAGATTAGATGGGTGGATCACATGACTAATGAGGAGGTATTGAATAGAATTGGGGAGGAGAGGAGTTTGTGGCACAAATTGACCAGAAGAAGGGATCGGTTGGTAGGACATGTTCTGAGGCATCAAGGGTAAAAATCGTAGAGGGAGACCAAGAGATGAATACACTAAACAGATACAGAAGGATTTAGGCTGCAGTAGGTACTGGGAGATGAAGCAGCTTGCACAGGATAGAGTAGCATGGAGAGCTGCATCAAACCAGTCTCAGGACTGAAGACAACAACAACAACAACAACAACAACAACAACAACGTGGTTATCAAGTGTCTCGTCACGTGATCTTAAGATCAGTAACAAAGCAACAAATGTCTCCCGAACAATTAACGGTTCCGAAAGTATTCGTTTCACTCACCAAATATTGAATCATACAAGTCGCTGAAGGTGCTTGAAAAGCGAATGAATTTACTTAACGTGGTTATCAAGTGTCTCCATGTGCATGACATCTAACTAACGGATAATGCTCGGATGCTGAGACCGACACAACTGAACATTCAATGAATTTCACACACAAAAGGATAAAAAAGTTTGAGGTAATAATAAGTAGGGGAGCAAGGAGGATTAGATGTTTCCAGGTTTACGGGATTCGTGACTTACTACACGCATCGTGCTTTAGTGTAAATCGGTGTCAACTAGGGACGCATGCTTACCCATGGACGGCAGGAACACACAACTCCTCCACCGAAACTTGGAGGCCCAACTTTGTGTGGGCGGAAAGCGGCGCTCGCCATTCTGGCCAATGCGGCCGCGCAAAACTGCTGCGTGAGCGACTCACTGTCCTGGCAAGTGGCCCACATGCAGCAAACCGACTCGTGACTCGTCAACATATATGCAGGGGGACCTCTTTGCTTCACTAAACATACAAGAGAGGCAAAATTACAAAGGTTGGTACTGCTGCTTGGGAGAATAAATAAAGGGGCCTCTTTGGCCCATACAGGGCATTCAAACAAAGAAGCCAGTTAGACGGCCTAGATGGAAAGAGGACTCCTTACTTGATAGAGACTGCAGTTTTTAAGAAAATAAAGCAGAAATACCTTTCTCCCGTCCTGTTTTCAAGCATTAGCGTGTTTTTCCATGTATAAAGTTAAGGACCAACAGGGCATGACATTGCCAGAATAAAAATGATAAAGACACCATTGCAGGATCAAATATTATGAAAAAAAGAGTGCGAAAAACTCACGTCCTTCAGACGTCAACATCTCTTGAACTTTCCATGAAAACACACAATCACTTGTTCTGCATGTAAGCCATCCACTTCCTACCGAAATTACTTGAAACAACATATCGAACGGTGAGAGGATCCAAAGTTGTTACATAAAGCGCAATAGATAAGGGAGAACCTTGTCTGATTGTTCCGTTGATGGGAAAGGGAGAACCTTGTCTGATTGTTCCGTTGATGGGAATATTCTTACTTAGTCTAATGTTGGTGAGTTGTGCATTACCCAAAATATACTGACTTGCACTCATGAACTTGGTGCGAAAGAACATTTTAATCATGACTCTTTCCAGATACGAGGGCTGTCCAGAAAGTAAGTTCCGATTGATCGCGAAATGGAAACCACAGTGAAAATAAGAAATGTTTTATTTGTAACAGTTAGCTACACCTTCCAGCTACTTCTCTATGTAGTCGCCGTTCTGACTTAGGCATTTGTCGTAGCGTTGTAACAACTTTCCAATACCCTCGTTATAGAAGGCAGCCGCCAGTGCTTTCCGCCAGTTCTCTACGTTGGCCTACAGCTCGTTTTCTGTTCCAAAATGTTGTCCTCATCGCCAGCGATTCGTGTGAGCAGAGATGAAACCCAGAGGGAGATAATTACGGGCTGTATTGTGGGTAACCAAACATTTCCAATTGAATGCGGTGCAGGAGCATCTTCATCGCCCCTGCAGAATGTGGCTGAGAATTGTTTTGAAGAAGAAAACGCACGACAGTTATGTAATGTTGGCTGCATAGCTTCAGGCGAAATTTCTCACCAGGCCCTCATACTTGGAGGGAGACACTATTTTCTACACATTTTTACGCGCTCACTGTTAGCTCAGAAATGAGAAGAGCGACGTGATGCTATCTAGTATCATACTAGAGACACTGCTCAACACATCTGTGCAAAGCTTTATCGGATTTTCATAGTCGTTTCCATTTCTAGACACCCCTCGTATTTCCGACGAACCCTATCGAAAGCATTTTTAAAGCCTATTAATAAACTAGCTGTTTTTATTTATTTATTCATTTACACTTCAAGTTCCGCAGGACCAAATTGAGGAGCAAATCTCCAAGGTCATGGAACATGTCAGTACATGAAATTATAAAATAAAAGTAATAACAGATAAAAATAAATGTTTATGAACCCAGAAAAGTCAGTCCATAAGTTTAAGTAAACGCAATCAACAACCCAATAAGAATCAGCTTAATCTTTTAAGCAACTCCTCGATAGAATAGATGGAGTGACCCATGAGGAAACTCCTGTTTCGATTTGAAAGTGGGTGGGTTACTGCTAAGAATTTTGGATTCGAGTGGTAGCTTATTGAAAATGGATGCAGTAGTATGCTGCACACCTTTTTGCAGAAGAGTTAAGGAAGTCTGATCCAAATACAGGTTTGGTTTCTGCCGAGTATTAGCCGAGAGACAGCTGCTTATTCTAGGGAATAAGCTAATATTGTTAACGAGAAGTGACAGTAACGAATATATATATTGAGAGGGCAATGTCAAAATACCCAGACTCATGATCAGGGGCGAACAAGAGGCCCATGAACTTACACCACTTATTGCCCGAACCACCCGTTTCTGAGCCAAAAGTATCCTTTTAGAATGGGAAAATTTACCCCAAAATATAATACCATATGACATAAGCGAATGAAAATAAGCAAAGTAGATTAATTTTGTCATCTAGAATGATAATTCACTTCTGATACCATTCGAATAGTAAAAATGGCAGTATTAAGTCTTTGAACAAGATCCTGAATGTGGGCTTTCCAGGACAGTTTACGATCTATCTGAACACCTAGAAATTTGAACTCTTCAGTTTCACTAATCACATGCCAGTTCTGTGAAATTAAAACGTCAGGTTTTGTTGAATTGTGTGTTAGAAACGGTAAAAACTGAGTGTTACTGTATTTAGCGTTAGTTTATTTTCTACAAGCTAAAAAAAATGGTTCAAATGGCTCTGAGCACTATGGGACTCAACATCTTAGGTCATAAGTCCCCTAGAACTTAGAACTACTTAAACCTAACTAACGTAAGGACATCACACGCATCCATGCCCAAGGCAGGATTCGAACCTGCAACCGTAGCAGTCCCGCTGTTCCGGACTGCAGCGCCAGAACCGCTAGACCACCGCGGTCAGCTTTCTACAAGCCATGAACTTGGGACATGTACTGCACTATTTGAAACCGAGCCAATGTTGCACACAACATCCTTTACTACCAAGCTAGTGTCATCAGCAAACAGAAATATTTTAGAGTTACCTGTAATACTGGAGGGCATGTCATTTATATAAATAAGGAACAGGAGCGGCCTCAACACTGATCCCTGGGGCACCCCCCCCCCCCTTCCCCCCTTCCCCCCTTCCCCCTCCCCCCCCCCCCCACGCACTTGACAGTACCACACTCAGACCCCTCATCACAGCCGTTATCAACATTGTGAATAATGTCCTTTTGCTGCCTGTTGATAAAGTAAGAGGTGAACCAACTGTGAGCTACTCCCCGTATTCTGTAATGGTCCAATTTCTAGAGCAATATTTTGTGATCTTTGATATGTCGGTTTTATATGCGAAATTCGTCTTTATAGGCTAGGAAGGCGACATAGATGTTTCCGTTCGGAAAGGCAAACATTTGATTTGCTTTGTATGCAGCTGGAGCTCAACCTCAAATTCTGAGAACATCGGCGGTCGCACTCTGTTTCTTTGCAGCAGCGTAAGCACCACGCGTCTAGTATTACGCTGCACACGCCAAATACAGGGCGATTTTTCCTACCGTGTACAAACTCTAGCAATTGATCGATGAGGCGATACGGAACAAAAAAGATGTACTGAACTACTGTCCGGAAATACATGGTTTCCATTCTAGAGACCATCCATTTACTCATACATTGTTATAGAGACTGCGGTACCATGCAGCCACAGTTACAGTATGTGTTGAAAATGGTTTCCATGTGTCTCAACGCATGCGTCTACGTTCCGTAGCATGTTCTGTCCTACACTTTCACACTGTCCAGGCTGCATTCGAAGAGTGTCAAAGACAGCATGAATACGCTGCTCCAGTATCTCCACATCTGGAATGAGCTCTGCATACACAATACGTTTGAGATGGCCTAATAACCACAAATGGCAAGGGTTGAGATCCGGTAAAAGTCCAGGCCATGCAACTGGACCCCTCGTCCAATCCATCGACCAGGGAAGACACGATTGAGATGCGTGCGGACGTTAAAGGCAAAGTGGGCTGGAGCACCATCATTTAGCAGCCACATAACCTTTCGAATCATCAATGGCAATTCCTCCAGCAGGAGAGGCGAAGCCACCCCCAAGAAACGCCATAGTTGCGGCCTGTTAGGCGACATGCAAGGAAGACTGGTCCCAAAACACTGTCGCCAATTACCTCTGCCCACACATTCCGGCTGCACTGTTGCTAATAATTTGCTACCACCATACCATGGGGGTTCTTCATACTATCCCACAGACGACTGCTATGAAATTGAAGATTCCGTTCCGCATAAAGGTGGCCTCGTCTGCAGGATGGATAACATGTATCCACAAATCTGGATGCCTGGTGAAGAAACCTGTGACCTTATGTGGAAAGTCTGGCGCTAGTAAGCGCTGCACACGCTGTAAATAATAAAGATAGTACGAGGTGCATTCAAGTTCTAAGGCCTCCGATTTTTTTTCTCCGGACTGGAAAGTGACTGAAACATGCACATTGTTTTAAAATGAGGCCGCATTCATTGTCAATACATTCCAGAGATGGCAGCACCGTATGCCAGATGGAATTTTACAGCAAGCGGTGAGAATGAGAACTGTTTTAAATACTTAAAATGGCGACGTTTTCCTTACTCGAACAGTGTGCAATCATTCGTTTTCTGAATTTGTGTGGTGTGAAACCAATTGAAATTCATCGACAGTTGAAGGAGACATGTGCTGACGGAGTTATGGATGTATCGAAAGTGCGTTCGTGGGTGCGACAGTTTAATGAAGGCAGAACATCATGTGACAACAAACCGAAACAACCTCGAGCTCGCACAAGCCGGTCTGACGACATGATCTAGAAAGTGGAGAGAATTGTTTTGGGGGATCGCCGAATGACTGTTGAACAGATCGCCTCCAGAGTTGGCATTTCTGTGGGTTCTGTGCACACAATCCTGCATGCCGACCTGAAAATGCGAAAAGTGTCATCCAGGTGGGTGCCATGAATGCTGACGGACGACCACACGGCTGCCCGTGTGGCAAGTTGCCAAGCAATGTTGACGCACAACGACAGCATGAATGGGACTTTCTTTTCGTCGGTTGTGACAATGGATGAGACGTGTATGCCATTTTTCAATCCAGAAACAAAGCGCCAGTCAGCTCAATGGAAGCACACAGATTCACCGCCACCAAAAAAATTTCGGGGAACCGCCAGTGCTGAAAAAATGATGGTGTCCATGTTCTGGGACAGCGAGGGCGTAATCCTTACCCATTACGTTCCAAAGGGCACTACGGTAACAGGTGCATCCTACGAAAATGTTTTGAAGAACAAATTCCTTCCTGCACTGCAACAAAAACGTCCGGGAAGGGCTGCGCGTGTGCTGTTTCACCAAGACAACGCACCCGCATATCGAGCTAACGTTACGCAACAGTTTCTTCGTGATAACAACTTTGATGTGATTCCTCATGCTCCCTACTCACCTGACCTGGCTCCTAGTGACTTTTGGCTTTTTCCAACAATGAAAGACTCTCTCTGTGGCCACACATTCACCAGCCGTGCTGCTATTGCCTCAGCGATTTTCCAGTGGTCAAAAGAGACTCCTAAAGAAGCCTTCGCCGCTGCCATGGAAACATGGCGTCAGCGTTGTGAAAAATGTGTACGTCTGCAGGGCGATTACGTCGAGAAGTAGCGCCAGTTTCATCGATTTCGGGTGTAGTTAATTACGCCTTAGAACTTGAATGCACCTCGTAACAACTGTCATGGAAAATGTTCCACACGGTCGTCTGGCTTTCCCTGTACTGGCAGTCCAACTGCCTGGTACTGACACGGCGGTCGCCTTCCACAGTACTAAACACATTTTCCTCGAAGTCTGGTGTACAAACATTTCGTGTACGTCCTTCATGATTTCCTGCTTGCCACGCGGGATTAGCCGAGTGGTCTAAGGCGCTTCAGTCATGGACTGTGCCGCTGGTCCCAGCGGAGCTTCGAGTCCTCCCTCGGGCATGGGTGTGTGTGTGTGTGTTTGTCCTTATGATAAGTTAGATTAAGTACTGTGTAATCTTAGGCTCTGATGACCTTAGTAGTTAAGTCCCATAAGATTTCACACACATCTGAACATTTGAACATTTCCTGCCTCGTGAAACGACCCTGTCTTACAAGGGGAGGCCACGACGTTTGGAACGCGGATTTACTGCAAACTTCGCACACTCGTAGTACTCCATGAGGACAACAAAATGTGTAAGCAGTAGCGCGTACTTCTCAAGCGTTACCGAGAAAATCGCAAGATAATTTCGGTCGTCGAATATACAGGGTGAGTCACCTAACATTACCGCTGGATATATTTCGTAAACCACATCAAATACTGACGAATTGAATCCACAGACCGAACGTGAGGAGAGGGGCTAGTGTAATTGTTTAATAGACACCATAAAAAAATGTACTGAAGTATGTTTTTTAACACAAACCTACGTTTTTTTAAATGGAACCCCGTTAGTTTCGGTAGCACATCTGAACATATAAACAAATACGTAATCAGTGCCGTTTGTTGCATTGTAAAATGTTAATTACATCCGGAGATATTGTAACCTAAAGTTGACGCTTGAGTACCACTCCTCCGCTGTTCGATCGTGTGTATCGGAGAGCATCGAATTACGTCGGGATCCAAAGGGAACGGTGATGGACCTTAGGTACAGAAGAGACTGGGACAGCACATTACGTCCACATGCTAACACCTTTTTATTGGTCTATTTCACTGACGCACATGTACATTACCATGAGCGGTGAGGTACACGTTCGACGGGCGTTTCATAGGACGTGGAGGACACATAAATTGGCCAGCCCGTTCTCCTGATCTTACACCTCTGGACTTCTTTCTGTGGGGTACGTTAAACGAGAATGTGTACCGTGATGTGCCTACAACCCCAGAGGATATGAAACAACGTATTGTGGCAGCCTGCGGCGACATTACACCAGATGTACTGCGGCGTGTACGACATTCATTACGCCAGAGATTGCAATAGTGTGCAGCAAATGATGGCCACCACATTGAACATCTATTGGCCTGACATGTCGGGACACACTCTATTCCACTCCGTAATTGAAAACGGAAACCACGTGTGTACGTGTACCTCACCCCACATGGTAATGTACATGTGCGTCAGTGAAAAAGACCAATAAAAAGGAGTTAGCATGTGGACGTAATGTGCTGTTCCAGTCTCTTCTGTACCTAAGGTCCATCACCGTTCCCTTTGGATCCCTACGTAATTCGGTGCTCTCCGATACACACGATCGAACAGCGGAGGAGTGGTACTGAAGCATCAACTTTAGGTTATAATATCTCCGGATGTGATTAACATTTTACAATGCAACAAACGGCACTGATTACGTATTTGTTTATATGTTCAGAAGTGCTAACAAAACTAACCGGGTTTACTTTAAAAATCGTAGGTTTGTGTTAAAAAACATACTTCCGTGCATTTTTTTATGGTTTGTATTAACCAATTACACTAGCCCCTCTCGTCACGTTCGGTCTGTGGAATCGGTTCGTCAGTATTTGATGTGGTTTACGAAATATATCCAGCGGTAACGTTAGGTGACTCACCCTGTATATCAGTGCGTGGCCATTTTAACCATGAAGCGACTGCAGCCGAGTGGTGACGGCACGGTAGCTCTGCGTTGCCGGCACGGTAAACTCAGCCTGTTGGTCAGAGGGTTAACTGTCCTCTGTAATAAAAAACTGAGTTAATGGATCAACGAAGAACTGGAACGGGTGTCTTGCGACGTCCGCACCGAGCAGATAAAACGAACGAAAACGAAGAAAATGAGATTTAAAAAAATGCGTGTTCGCTCAGAGTGTTACTTCCCTTTCTAATAAAAAGACTGAGCGAACAGATAAACGAACAAAGCGAACGAGTGTCATCGGATATCCGACCTGAACAAATTCAGCGAACAATGTATAACAATTTTTTTAAAGACGCTATTAAAATACACTCGATACTGCATAACCAATTATCAGTGCCGATTTTTAATGAAATACTGCGTTACGCATGGTTTGCTTCCAAACTGTCGTCTGAAAGGGAGGTTTTTGAAAATGTTAACAAGGTTCGTTTTTCCACAGAAAACGTCAAAAGACCTTGCGTACGCGGAAACATAGCATTTATTCAATGGAGCTTGTGCCGTTTAATTTTATGTTTTCCAGTTTTTACGAAACGTACCATCCTGCAACTTGTAATGTCGAAAGCGACGATTAGTTGTACATCTTTCGAAAGCCGTCTGTGCCGGTCAAAACCCGGAGGTAACAAGTTGTTGGGTTGGCGGAAGAGCCAACACCGTGTTACTAGAGGAGGCCGAAATGCACGCGTTTAGCTCACGTAGACTGGCGGGAGGAGGGAAGGACTATTCTGACGTGAGGTCTGGAACATGACAAGGAATTAGAATTCAGAAAGCGGACGTAATTAGTTTTATAGTTAACTTTAATCCATTAATGATGAACGTCGCTCTTGACGGTACATGACTCACAATATTATCTGTTCAGAATACATTCTTGAAGTAACTGAATATGGCGCCTTGCTAGGTCGTAGCAAATGACGTAGCTGAAAGCTATGATAAACTGTCGTCTCTGCAAATTAGAGCGTATGTAGACAATGAACCGTCGCTAGCAAAGTAGGCTGTACAACTGGGGCGAGTGCTAGGGAGTCTCTCTAGACCTGCCGTGTGGCGGCGCTCGGTCTGCAATCACTGATAGTGGCGACACGCAGGTCCGACGTGTACCAACGGACCGCGGCCGATTTAAAGGCTACCACCTAGCAAGTGTGGTGTCTGGCGGTGACACCACACAAGTCTTTTCGGGCTGCTTCCAGGTATAAGGGATTACTCAAATGACGGACAAGCATACATTTTTAATATGACTTTATGCATTTGGTCGTTTACTAGTCGATAGTTATGAATATTACATTATTTGTGATAATAAAAATTATTGTTGTTGTTGTGGTCTTCAGTCCTGAGACTGGTTTGATGCAGCTCTCCACGCTACTCTATCCTGTGCAAGCTGCTTCATCTCCCAGTACCTATCTCCCAGTACCTACTGCAACCTACATCCTTCTGAATCTGCTTAGTGTATTCATCTCTTGGTCTCCCTCTACGAGTTTTACCCTCCACGCTGCCCTCCAATACTAAACTGGTGATCCCTTGATGCCTGAGAACATGTCCTACCAACCGATCCCTTCTTATAGTCAAGTTGTGCCACAAACTTCTCTTCTCCCAAATCCTATTCAATACTTCCTCATTAGTTATGTGATCTACCCATCTAATCTTCAGCATTCTTCTGTAGCACCACATTTCGAAAGCTTCTATTCCCTTCTTGTCCAAACTATTTATCGTCCATGTTTCACTTCCATACATGAATAAAAATTATTAGACTGACAAATAACATTGTAAATTTAATAAAAATTCATCTGATTACACGTACTTTCCCCATTATATCAGTTGTAATATAAATAATAAAGAAAATGACTTTGTTGAAAATAAAAATAAACTGATGAACGCAACTCGATCCAGCGACTTGAACGCCAAACACTTTTTTTTTTTTTTTTTTTAAAAAAAGAATGTTCTACATTGTTAGTTGAATTTGTTCAGGGCGGACGTCCAATGACACCCATTCAGTTTGTTCGATGATCCGTTCGCTCTGTTTTTTTTTTTTATTATAAAGGATAGCTAAAGAAAAGATTGTAACAACTACAGAGGTATCTCTTTAATCAGCGTTGTGGGTAAAATCTTCTCGGGTATTGTTGAAAGGAAAGCGCGAGTATTAGTTGAGGACCAATTGGATGAAAATCAGTGTTTAGGCCTCTTAGAGGTTGTCAGGACCAGATCTTTAGCTTACGGCAAATAATGGAGAAGTGTTATGAGTGGGAATTGTATCTATGCTTTATAGATCTAGAAAAGGCATATGACCGGGTTCCTAGGAGGAAGTTATTGTCTGTTCTACAAGATTATGGAATAGGAGGCAAACTTTTGCAAGCAATTAAAGGTCTTTACATGGACAGTCAGGCAGGAGTTAGAGTTGACGGTAAATTGAGTTCATGGTTCAGAGTAGTTTCAGGGGTAAGACAAGGATGCAACCTGTCTCCACTGTTGTTCATATTATTTATGGATCATATGTTGAAAACAATAGACTAGCTGGGTGAGATTAAGATATGTGAACACAAAATAATCAGTCTCGCATATGCGGATGACTTAGTTGTGATGGCAGATTCGATTGAAAGTTTGCAACGTAATATTTCAGAGATAGATCAGAAATGTAAGGACTATGGTATGAAGATTAGCATCTCCAAAACGAAAGTAATGGCAGTGGGAAAGAAATATAAACGGATTGAGTGCCAAATAGGAGGAACAAAGTTAGAACAGGTGGTCGGTTTCAAGTACTTAGGATGCATATTATCACAGGATGGCAACGTAGTGAAAGAACTGGAAGCGAGGTGTAGCAAAGCTAATGCAGTGAGCGCTCAGCTACGTTCTACTCTCTTCTGCAAGAAGGAAGTCAGTACCAAGACTAAGATATCTGTGCACCGTTCAATCTTTCGACCAACTTTGTTGTATGGGAGCGAAAGCTGTGTGGATTCAAGTTACCTTATCAACAAGGTTGAGGTTACGGGTATGAAAGTAGCTAGGATGATTACAGGTACTAGTAGATGGGAACAATGGCAGGAGGGTGTCCACAATGAGGAAATCAAAGAAAAACTGGGAATGAACTCTATAGATGTAGCAGTCAGGGCGAACAGGCTTAGATGGTGGGGTCATGTTACACGCATGTGAGGAGCAAGGTTACCCAAGAGACTCATGGGTTCAGCAGTAGAGGGTAGGAGGAGTCGGGGCAGACCAAGGAGAAGGTACCTGGATTCGGTTAAGAATGATTTTGAAGTAATAGGCTTAACATCAGGAGAGGCACTAATGTTAGCACTGAATAGGGGATCATGGAGGAACCGTATAAGGGGGGCTATGCTCCAGACTGAACGCTGAAGGGCATAATCAGTCTTAAATGATGATGATGATGATGAAGCGTAGCTAACGCTCTTTTTTTTTTAAGTTTATTCGATATAGTTCGTTGCATTCGGTCTGGGCGGACGTCACAAGACATCCGTTCAAGTGGATCGTTGATTCTATGACTCAGTTTTTTTTATTACAGAGAGCACGCAGCCCTTTCACCAAACACGCTGAGCTACCGTGCCGGCGTCCACTCGGCTGCAGTCGCTTCATGGTTAAAATGGCCACGCACAGATATATATTCGACGACCGAAATAATCTTGCGATTTTCTCAGTAACGCTTGAGAAGTACGCGCTACGGCTTACACATTTTGTTGTCCTCATGGAGTACTACGAGTGTACGAAGTTAGCAGTAAATCCGCGTTCCAAAACGTCGTGGCCTCCCCTTGTTAGACAAACGGCGGAACACTGTTGCAAAACATTGAATGCTGTGGTTGCTGTCGGCGAGGATACGTCTGCCGATACAAACTTGCCGTCCGCCGCCCGTTGCCACTTGCGTAAGTAAACGTGTTGGCAAGTTCTCAATTCGAACACCGTACCATTGTGTACAAGGTGAGTCAGCAAGAGGAGTGAATGGGGCACAACACTACCAATGACTATGGCAGGGGAGGACGCTGGGGCATGACGTATGAGGAAGAGTACCAACCGCTAACAAGGGAACCTCCCCATCGCACCCCCCTCAGATTTAGTTATAAGTTGGCACAGTGGATAGGCCTTGAAAAACTGAACTCAGATCAGTCGATAAAACAGGACGAAGTTGTGTGGAACTATGAAAAAAAAGCAAAATATACATACTGGGTAGTCCATGCGAAGATATGCAACTTCAAGGATCATGTGAGCTTAGGAGCGCCGTGGTCTCGTGGTTAGCGTGAGCAGCTGCGGAACGAGGAGTCCTTGGTTGGAGTCTTCCTTCAAGTGTAAAATTTTATTTTTTAATTTCAGACAATTATCAAAGTTCAGGCACTCACACATTATCAACTTCGCTCTCAAAAATTCCAGGACATGTTCAGATTTGCTTGGACATATGCAGGATTTGACGGTCTACACACGGAAAATTTTGAAAACGTTAAAAACATATGTTTTTACAGAGCACAGGGAAAAGTGTGCGACTGTCAAACTGTTCGATTCATTTGTTGCAGTTTATATGAAAAACTCTTATGTTTTCCTCACTTTTTTGGGAGTAATTCTCACATCCACAAGAAAAACCTAAATCGGGCAATGTAGAAGAATCTTTTTACCCATTCGCCAAGTGTACAGGTTAGGTGGGTCGACAACATATTCCTGTCATGTGACGCACATGCCCTCACCAGTGTCGTATAGAATATATCAGACGCGTTTTCCTCTGGAGAAATCGGTTGACCTATGACCTTGCGATCAAATGTTTTCGGTTCCCATCGGAGAGGCACGTCCTTTCTTCTACTAATCGCACGGTTTTGCGGTGCGGTCGCAAAACACAGACACTAAACTTATTACAGTGAACAGAGGCGTCAATGAACGAATGGACAGATCATAACTTTGCGAAAATAAAGAAAAACTTTTGACTTGACGGGAGACTTGAACCAAGGACCTCTCATTCCGCAGCTGCACACGCTAACCGCGGGTCTACGGCGCTCCTGCGGTCAGACTATCCTTGATATTGCCTATCTTCGCATGGACTACTCAGTTTGTATATTTTGCTTATTTTTTCATAGTTCCACACGACTTCTTCCTGTTTTCTCGATTGATCTGTGTTTAGTTTTTCAAGGCCTATCGACTGTGCCAACTTATAACTAAATCTGAGGGGTGTGCGATGGGGAGGTTCCCTTGTAAGAGGAAACCATGCATACTGTAACCCCTGGTTGCATGGTACAGCGACTGCAGTCTCTGTATCAAAGTATGATTAAATAAATGGTCTCTAGCATTCCATAGTACGGTTCGAGACTGTAGCGCCTAGAACCGCTCGGCCACACTGGCCGGCGACTGTTCACAAATAGTACATTAAGTGAAATGCAACTACCCCGGCACTTGTTACACGCTTTGGGGAAACTGTAGAAGAATCTAATTTTGGATAACTAAGCGGGAATTTGAACCGACGTCGTCCCGAGAGCCCAGTGCAGCACCTTACCGCAGCGCCTTCACGCCCTGTCCCACCGCCTGGAGAGAAGGGCTTATCTTATCTGTGCCGTCGCTTAGAGGGCTGTCTGGCTTTCGGCCAGGGTCTATAAGGAGGTTCGCCAGCGACGCGCTTCTTGTACAAGTGAAGGTGTTTACGATTCCTACGAAAAGCCGGGACAAAACCTGCCGAGGAAATTATACCCCAGCAGCTCATAAGTAAATTGTCGCCTGAGTCCTTTTTACAATATACAGGGTGTTTCACAATTAATGTTACACAGTTCTAATGGTTGTAGATGGGAAGACTGCACTGTAGTTCCTTCTCTAGATTGTCGCACAGATGACAAAATGGTAGGTATCGAAATAGATGACAGAGGGATAGAGAAACAATTAAAATCGCTCAAAAGAGGAAAGGCCGCTTGACCCGATGGGATACCAGTTCGATTTTACACAGAGTACGCGAAGGAACTTGCCCCCCTTCTTGCAGCGGTGTACCGTAGGTCTCTAGAAGAGCGTAGCGTTCCAAAGAATTGGAAAGGGGCACAGGTCATCCCCGTTTTCAAGAAGGGACGTCTACCAGATGTGCAGAACTATAGACCTATATCTCTAACGTCGATCAGTTGTAGAATTTTGGAACACGCATGGGTTTCGAAAAAGACGGTCGTGTGAAACCCAGCTCGCGCTATTCGTCCACGAGACTCAGAGGGCCATAGACGCCGTGTTTCTTGACTTCCTCAAGGTGTTCTATACAGTTCCCCACAGTCGTTTAATGAACAAAGTGAGAGCATATGGACTATCAGACCAATTGTGTGACTGGATTGAAGAGTTCCTAGATAACAGAACGCAGCATGTCATTCTCAACGGAGGGAAGTCTTCCGAAGTAAGAGTGATATCAGGTGTGCCGCAGGGGAGTGTCATAGGACCGTTGCTATTCACAATATACATAAATGACCTGGTGGATGACATCGGAAGTTCACTGAGGCTTTTTGCAGATGATGCTGTGGTGTATCGAGAGGTTGTAACAATGGAAAATTATACTGAAATGCAGGAAGATCTGCAGCGAATTGACGCATGGTGTAGGGAATGGCAATTGAATCTGAATGTAGACAAGTGTAATGTGCTGCGAATACATAGAAAGATAGATCCCTTATCATTTAGCTACAAAATAGCAGGTCAGCAACTGGAAGCAGTTAATACCATAAATTATCTGGGAGTACGCATTAGGAGTGATTTAAAATGGAATGATCATATAAAGTTGATCGTTGGTAAAGCAGATGCCAGACAGATTCATTGGAAGAATCCTAAGGAAATGCAATCCCAAAACAAAGGAAGTAGGTTACAGTACACTTGTTCGCCCACTGCTTGAATACTGCTCACCGGTGTGGGATCCGTACCAGATAGGGTTGATAGAAGAGATAGAGAAAATCCAACGGAGAGCAGCACGCTTCGTTACAAGATCATTTAGTAACCGCGAAAGCGTTACGGAGATGACAGATAAACTCCAGTGGAAGACTCTGCATGAGAGACGCTCAGTAGCTCGGTACGGGTTTTTGTTAAAGTTTCGAGAACATACCTTCACCGAAGAGTCAAGCAGTATATTGCTCCCTCCTACGTATATCTCGCGAAGAGACCATGAGGATAAAATCCGAGAGATTAGAGCCCACACAGAGGCATACCGACAATCCTTCTTTCCACGAACAATACGAGACTGGAATAGAAGGGAGAACCGATAGAGGTACTCAAGGTACCCTCGGCCACACACCGTCAGGTGGCTTGCGGAGTATGGATGTAGATGTAGAATTAGTATATCAAGTTTTACGTAGGAACCAACATCCAGCGATGCTACAGTGCGTCAAAGTTATAAGTGCCGGTGTCTGTAAATGTACAAGGTGTCCGAAAAGTCTTTCCCTGATTACATAAATTGATACCTCAGGCTAGAAGTAAGATACAAATATGAAACTGGTGTCTAATTGTTTACAAACTATCAAAGTTTTTTTCACACATCAGTAAACTTCCACTTCGATTGTTGCCCAATGGCAGTACACGTCGATATGACTTTGCGGTCGAAATGCTATCACGTATTGAGGACGATGATGGTTATCTCAGACGAATTGCCTTTTCCGACGAAGCGACCTTTTTTGTCAGTGGAGCAGTGAATCGCCATAATGTGCGCATTTGGGGTTCACAGCCTCCTGGCGAGGTCATGGAGTGCACCAGAGGCAGTCCAAAGGAGAATGTTTGGTGCGCGCTGTTGCACGACCGAATTATCGGGCCATTCTTCTTCGCTGAGGCTACCATCACATCTGCAGTGTATCTGGACATGTTGCAACTGTATGCGGTTCCTCAGCTGCTTCAGTATCACCCCGATGTCTTGTTTCGGCAAGACGGTGCACCGCCTCATTGGGGTTTGGACGTCCATGCCTATCTCCATATGGCCTTTCCTGGGCGATGGATTGGTCGTGATGGGCCAACGGTTTGGCCTTCATGCTCTCCTGACATAACCCCATTATACTTCTTTTTATGGGGTTATGTCAAGGACGAGGTCTACCGAACACGTGTACCAGATCTTGAAACTCTGCGGCAACATATAACCACAGTTGTTGAATCGATTCCTCCAGGGATGTTGGCTAATGTGTGGACGGAAATTGAATATCGCCTAGATGTGCTACGTGCTACCAAGTGTGCCCATGTGGAAGTTTACTGATGTGTGAAAAACTTTGATAGTTTGTAAAAAATTAGACACCAGTTTCATATTTGTATCTTACTTCTAGCCTGAGTTATCAATTTATGTAATCAGGGAAAGACTTTTCGGACATCCTGTATATCAATACAGGGTGATCCCGCGATGATGTTACAAACTTTCAAGCATGATGGTGACGGATAAATGTATCGATTTGACGTAAGGATCCCTGATTCGGAAACGAACCGGTCGAAAGTTAGAAACGAGAATCATTCTGATCTCTCTGACAGTGGAATACATGTACTGGTACTGTTGTTTCTAAAGGGTATAAAACTTTCAGAGTCGGTAGTAAGGGCCAAAACAAGGAAGAAATGTTTAGTAAACATGAGCTCTAAAATGCATTACTCAGGAGCTATGAGCACTTGTTCGTCTTCGCTAGGGGGGAACACATCTCCAAATAATGGTTCAAATGGCTCTGAGCACTATGGGACTTGACTTCTGAGGTCATCAGTCCCCTAGAACTTAGAACTACTTAGGACATCACACACATCCATGCCCGAGGCAGCATTCGAAGCTGCGACCGTAGCGGTTTAGCGGTTCCAGACTGAAGCTCCTAGAACCGTTCGCCCACTGCGGCCGGCAACACATATTCTCTGTTAGCAAGTGCTAATAGCTCTTAAGGGGGTATGTAATGGATTTTAGTCCAAAAAATCGACTTTTCAAAAATATTATTTTCTCGATCTACACAGTTTAATCTATGTTGTGTGTGAATTATATCGTGATGGCAGCTTTAGAAACGCCTTTAAATTGTTAAATTGATTAACTCTGCACTGGCGGCAACTCACAAATTTTCCGACATTTGTGAAACTGCTTGCTTCAGGGGAATCTTTGTCAGTGTGAAGGCTATTTTGTTTCGATATCTTTGGCTGACGTCTGTATCTCTGGCTGACATCTATATCTTTGCACGAAAACTTTCTTGCATGTGGTTTATTTACGTTGAATTCGCGAAAATTTACATGGAAGTCAAGATTTACGCATAATGGGTGGTGGACAAACTGTGTTTAGGAAACGGAGGTTTCATGGAAATCGGTTTACCAATAAAAAAGATGAAGCAGCTTGAAATGCAGAACATAAGCTCTCAGCTTCAACATCGAAACTTGGGACAGGAGGATAGTACAGATGCGTGAATGATATTGATATGGATTCCACTGGATTGAGACTTATTGATTTATAGCTTCTCTACCAGGCTATGAAGTTTTCATGTTCATGTGTTAGCTGTAAAAATACGGAATGCATGATTGTTGTTGAAGAACGAAGAGTGGCAGTAGCTTGTGATTTTAAATTTGTTTGTAATTCTTGTGGCTATGAACTTTCATTTTACTCCTCCAAAAAAACTGACGTACCTATGAAAGTAATTTTAGGTTATCACATGCTCTGAGATGCCTTGGACAGGGCAGGGAAGGAGGTAATTTATTGTGTGGTTTTCTGAACATGCCTCCACCTTGTGCAAGGTTTGAACAAATAAATAAAGAAATGTCTGATGCTGTATATGATACTGACAAAGTTTCTATGAAGAAAGCAGTGGAGGAATTGTTGGAAATAAACCAAAAAGAAATAGGTCCTGTGGTAGATAGTCATGACAGTGAATCTCCTACAAATGTTACTGACCTGTGCGTGTTAGTAGATGGAACCTGGATTAAAAGGGGTCACACATCTCTGTGTGGAATTGCATCTGTTATTGGTATTGACTCAAGTAAAGTCTTAGATGTAGAAATGATGTCTAAATACTTCCACCAGTGTGCAACAAGGAAAATGTCCAACAATGAAGACAGTGAGAAACGTTGGCAGGAAAATCATGCAGTACCATGCTCTAAAAACTATAGTGGCTCAAGTGGGGGCATGGAGGTTGCTGCAGTTGTGAGGATATCCTCCAGATCTAAGGACCAATATGGTGTTAGATATACTAAATACCTTGGTGATGGGGACTCCTCTTCGTTCAAAGCTGTAACAGATAAAAATCCGTACAGTACAATAATAGAAAAGCTGGAATGTGCTGGCCACATCCAAAAGAGGCTTGGAGGTAGGCTTCGTCCCTTGGTGAAAGAGATGAAAGGTGAAGTACGAGGTGCATTCAAGTTCTAAGGCCTCCGATTTTTTTTCTCCGGACTGGAAAGAGATATAAACATGCGCATTGTTTTAAAATGAGGCCGCGTTCATTGTCAATACGTCCCAGAGATGGCAGCACCATATGGCAGATGCAATTTTACCGCCAGCGGCGAGAATGAGAACTGTTTCAAATACTTAAAATGGCGACGTTTTCCTTACTTGAACAGCGTGCAATCATTCGTTTTCTGTATTTGCGTGGTGTGAAACCAATTGAAATTCATCGACAGTTGAAGGAGACATGTGGTGATGGAGTTATGGATGTGTCGAAAGTGCATTCGTGGGTGCGACAGTTTAATGAAGGCAAAACATCGTGTGACAACAAACCGAAACAACCTCGGACTCGCACAAGCCAGTCTGATGACATGATCTAGAAAGTGGAGACAATGGATGAGACGTGGATGCCATTTTTCAATCCAGAAACAAAGTGCCAGTCAGCTCAATGGAAGCACACAGATTCACCGCCACCAAAAAATTTCGGGTAACCGCCAGTGCTGAAAAAATGATGGTGTCCATGTTCTGGAACAGCGAGGGCGTAATCCTTACCCATTGCGTTCCAAAGGGCACTACAGTAACAGGTGCATCCTACGAAAATGTTTTGAAGAACAAATTCCTTCCTGCACTGCAACAAAAACGTCTGGGATGGGCTGCGCGTGTGCTGTTTCACCAAGACAACGCACCCGCACATCAAGCTAACGTTACGCAAGAGTTTCTTCGTGATAACAACTTTGAAGTGATTCCTCATGCTCCCTACTCGCCTGACCTGGCTCCTAGTGACTTGACTTTTTCCAACAATGAAAGACACTCTCCGTGGCCGCACATTCATCAGCCGTGCTGCTATTGCCTTAGCGATTTTCCAGTGGTCAAAACGGACTCCTATAGAAGCCTTCGCCGCTGCCATGGAATCATGGCGTCAGCGTTGTGAAAAATGTGTACGTCTGCAGGGCGATTACGTCGAGAAGTAACGTCAGTTTCATCGATTTCGGGTGAGCAGTTAATTAGAAAAAAAATCGGAGGCCTTAGAACTTTAATGCACCTCGTACTTGAGGATGAAAAACCACTAGGAGGTAAAGGCAGACTTACTCTGACACAAATTGATTCTCTTCAGTTGTTTTATGGGAGAGCTATCAGGAGAAACACACGTAATTTAAAGGCAATGAGGTATGGTGTGTGGGCAATTTTTTCCACAAACTATCCACTAACCAAACACCAATGCACAATCTGTGTCCGAAAGACGATTGGTGTACGTTCAACTCCAGAAATGAGCCCACATTCAGGTATCTTCCAAACCCTGATTTATTGAGGAAGTGTCTTCAGGGAAAGAAATGAAAGCCTCAACAGTTAATTTAGATAAGATGCTCAAAAAGGACATTCTGCGGACCTGAAGTACTCAAAATAGATGTCTATGATGCAGAGTTATATTACAATAACGGAAATAATGGCAGAATTGCTGAAGTGGGTTGGTGTAGATACTGGTGTATTTACAACAAAAGCATTTTACAGCATCAATGAGAGCAGGGTCAAGAAGGCTAACAGATCAGTGTCTTACTTACAAATACAGGACAGGCAGATTCTAAGAGCAGAGAAGAGAAATCTGGAAGATGAGGAGTATCAGTATGGAGGATTTTAAAACTGAGGTAAGCTTATTACATGCAGAAGTATGGGAAGAAAATCTTTGAACGACATTTTCTCTGTCTTACATTTTTTACGTTATTAGAAGCCTTTCCTCAAAAAGTATATGCGCTAATGCTATGAAATTTTCAGGAACTGTTCTCAACGTATTGCTGTCTCACTGCAACTAAAAATACGGGATCCTGCAGTTACTTTCTGATTTTTAGATGATTGTATGTAGAAAAAAAGTTAATTTTAGATACGCAAAATAGAAACTCTGTTAATGATAAAGTTTGTACCATAAATTAATAACTGTAGCTCAGTGGTCTTATAAACATCTCAGGACGCTACAATAAAATTTTCAGATTAATTGTATGATTAGAATTTGAGTTGTAGCTATTTATAAAAAAGACAATAAAAACATTAAAAATTCAAATTTCAAGCAAAATATGAATCCTGCATATTTAATTATATCTTTCCGTTAAAACGCAGCTCTTTTGCTTTACACATGCAAAATTTTAGATTTTTACATTAATAAATATGGCTGTATTGATTTTTTAAATAAATGTTTACATTTTCCGTTACATCCCCCTTAACGTATGCATTTTATAGAGCCAATGTTTACTAAACATTTTTCCCTTGTTTCGGTCCATACTACCACTTCTGAAAGTTGGGTGGCCTACAATTTTAGCAACAGCAGTACTGGGGTAGATGTATTCCACTGTCAGGGGTTGTTGTTGTTGTGGTCTTCAGTCCTGAGACTGGTCTGATGCAGCTCTCCATGCTACTCTATCCTGTGCAAGCTTCTTCATCTACCAGTACCTACTGCAACCTACATCCTTCTGAATCTGCTTAGTGTATTCATCTCTTGGTCTCCCTCTACGATTTTTACCCTCCACGCTGCCCTCCATTACTAAATTGGTGATCCCTTGATGCCTCCGAACATGTCCTAGCAACCGATCCCTTCTTCTAGCAAAGTTGTACCACAAACTCCTCTTCTCCCCAATTCTATTCAATACCTCCTCATTAGTTATGTGATCTACCCATCTAATCTTCAGCATTCTTCTGTAGCACCACATTTCGAAAGCTTCTATACTCTTCTTGTCCAAACTATTTATCGTCCATGTTTCACTTCCATTTATGGTTACACTCCATACAAATACGTTCAGAAACGACTTCCTAACAATTAAATCTATAATCGATGTTAACAAATTTCTCTTCTTCAGAAACGCTTTCCTTGCCATTGCCAGTCTACATTTTATATCCTCTCTACTTCGACCATCATCAGTTATTTTCCTCCTCAAATAGCAAAACTCCTTTACTACTTTAAGTGTCTCATTTCCTAATCTAATTCCCTCAGCATAACCCGACTTAATTCGACTACATTCCATTATCCTTGTTTTTATTTTGTTGATGTTCATATTACATCCTCCTTTCAAGACAGTGTACATACCGTTCAGCTGCTCTTCCAGGTCCTTTGCTGTCTCTGACAGAATTACAATGTCATTGGCGAACCTCAAAGTTTTAATTTCTTCTCCGTGGATTTTAATACATACTCCAAATTTTTCTTTTGTTTCCTTTACTGCTTGCTCAATGTACAGATTGAATAACATCGGGGAGAGGCTACAACCCTGTCTCACTCCCTTCCCAACCACTGCTTCCCTTCATGCCCCTCGACTCTTGCAACTGCCATCTGATGTCTGTACAAATTCTAAATAGCCTTTCGCTCTCTGTGGTTTACCCCTGCCACCTTCAGAATTTGAAAGAGAGTAATCCAGTCAATATTGTCAAAAGCTTACTCTAAGTCAATTGCTAGAAACGTAAGTTTTCCTTTCCTTAATCTTTCTTCTAGGATAAGTCGTATGGTCAGTATTGCCTCACGTGTTCCAATATTTCTACGGAATCCAAACCGATATTCCCCGAGGTCGGCTTCTACCAGTTTTTTCATTCGTCTGTAAAGAGTTTGCGTTAATATTTTGCATCAGTGACTTATTAAACTGATAATTCTGTAATGGAATGTTGTAATGGAATGTTGTCTGCTATCGGAGCCTTGTTTCGACTTAGAACTTTCAGTGCTCTGTCAAACTCTTCATGCAGTATCATATCTCCCAATGCATCTTCATCTACATCCTCTGCCATTTCCATAATATTGTCCTCAGGTTTCCTTTAGTTTACGTCTATGGTCACAATCTTTTTTGTTTAACAGATTACCGGTTTCGGTCTTTAAAGACCATCATCAGATCTGTTTCATAAAAACAAAGTCCTAATGTACTTTGTTTTTATGAAACAGATCTGATGATGGTCATTAAAGACCGAAACCGGTAATCTGTTAAACAAAAAAGATTGTGACCATAGACGTAAATTAAAGGAAACTTATTACATATAGGGTTCACTGTGTTTTTTCGCGACGACGTCGCAGCTTGTGAAAATATTGTCCTGAGGTACATCGCCCTTGTATAGGCCCTCTATACTCTCCTTCCACCTTTCTGCTTTCCCTTCTTTGCTTACAACTGGGTTTCCATCTGAACTCTTGATATTCATACAAGTGGTTCTCTTTCCTCCAAAGATCTCTATAATTTTCTTGTAGGCAGTATCTATCTTACCCCCAATGAGATAAGCCTCTATACATTGACATTTGTCCTCTAGCCATCCCTGCTTAGCCATTTTGAGCTTCCTGTCGATCTCATTTTTTAGACGTTTGTATTCCTTTTTGCCTGCTTCATTTACTGCGTTTTTATATTTTCTCCTTTCATCAATTAAATTCAATATTTCTTATGTTACCCAAGGATTGTTACTAGCCCTCGTCTTTTTACCTACTTGATCCTCTGCTGCCTTCACTATTTCATCTCTCAAAGCTACCCATTCTACTTCTACTGTATATCTTTCCCTAATTTCTGTTAATCGTTCGCTTGTGCTCTCCATGAAACTCTCTACAACCTCTAGTTCTGTCAGTTTATCCAAGTCCCACATCCTTAAATTCCCACCTTTTTGCAGTTTCATCAGTTTTAATCTACAGTTCATAACCAATAGATTGTGGTCAGAGTCCACATCTTCCCCCTGGGAATGTCTTACAATTTAAAACCTGGTTCCTCAATCTCTGTTTTACCATTATATAGTCTATCTGAAACCTTCCAGTATCTCCAGGCCTCTTCTATGTATACAACCTTCTTTTACGATTCTTGAACCAAGTGTTATCTATGATTAAGTTACGCTCTGTGCATAATTCTACCAGGTGGCTTCCTCTTTCATTTCTTACCCCCATTCCATATTCACCTACTACGTTTCCTTCTTTTCCTTTCCCTACCATGGGCCGGCCAGTGTGGCCGAGCGGTTCTAGGCGTTTCAGTCTGGAACCGCTCTGCCGCTACGGTCGCAGGTTCGAATCCAGCCTCGGGCATGGATGTGTGTGATGTCCTTAGGTTAGTTAGATTTAAGTAGTTCTACGTTCTAGGGGACTAATGACCTCAGATGTTAAGTCCCATGGTGCTCAGAGCCATTTGAACCATATTTGAACCCTACTGTGGAATTTACGACCACGTAAGTGGCGGACATGTGCATTATTTTCCCTGATATGTGAGTGGCCCGAAGAAATAGAACCCAGTATGATGTCTCGACGATGAGTGTTCATCGAAGTCAATGGTATCGTCAGGACTACTGCAGGGAAGTGTGCCAGGCCACTATTATTTTTTATGTACATAATGATCTAGCGTACCAGGTGGGTAGCAGTCTGCACCTGTTTGCTGATAATGCTGAGGTGTCGAAGTTGAGTGAGTGTCGGAAGATGCAAGACGACTTATACAAAATTCTTAGCTGGTGTGATGAATGGCAGCTGGCGTGATATGTAGAAAAACGTGAGTTAATGCAGATGAGCTGGAAAAACAAACCCATATGTTCGAATACCGTATTAGTTGTGATCTGCTTGACACAGTCACACCGATTAAATATCTAGGCTTGACGTTCCGAAGTAATATGAAATTGAATCTACAGGTACATCTACATCTATGAGGTGCATTCAAGTTCTAAGGCCTCCGATTTTCTTTCTCCGGACTGGAGAGAGATAACAACATGCGCATTGTATTAAAATGAGACCGCGTTCATTGTCAATACGTCCCAGAGATGGCAGCACCGTACGGCAGATGGAATTTTACCGCCAGCGGCGAGAATGAGAACTGTTTTAAATACTTAAAATGGCGACGTTTTCCATACTTGAACAGCTTGCAATCATTCGTTTTCTGAATTTGCGTGGTGTGAAACCAACTGAAATTCATCGACAGTTGAAGTAGACATGCGGTGATGGAGTTATGGATGTGTCAAAAGTGCATTCGTGGGTGCGACAGTTAAATGAAGGCAGAACATTGTGTGACAACAAACCGAAACAACCTCGGGCTCGCACAAGCCGGTCTGACGACATGATCGAGAAAGTAGAGAGAATTGTTTTGGGGGATCGCCGAATTACTGTTGAACAGATCACCTCCAGTTTTGGCATTTCTGTGGGTTCGGTGCACACAATCCTGCATGACGACCTGAAAATGCGAAAAGTGTCATCCAGGTGGGTGCCACGAATGCTGACGGACGACCACACGGCTGCCCGTGTGGCATGTTGCCGAGAAATGTTGCCGCGCAATGACAGCATGAATGGGACTTTCTTTTCGTCGGTTGTGACAGTGGATGAGACGTGGATGCCATTTTTCAATCCAGAAACAAAGCGCCAGTCAGCTCAATGGAAGCACACAGATTCGCCGCCACCAAAAAAATTTCGGGTAACCGCCAGTGCTGAAAAAATGATGGTGTCCATGTTCTGGGACAGCGAGGGCGTAATCCTTACCCATTGCGTTCCAAAGGGCACTACGGTAACAGGTGCATCCTACGAAAATGTTTTGAAGAACAAATTCCTTCCTGCCCTGCAACAAAAACGTCTGGGAAGGCTGCGCGTGTGCTGTTTCACCAAGACAACTCACCCGCACATCGAGCTAACGTTACGCAAGAGTTTCTTCATGATAACAACTTTGAAGTGATTGCTCATGCTCCCTACTCACCTGACCTGGCTCCTAGTGACTTTTGGCTTTTTCCAACAATGAAAGACACTCTCCATGGCCCCACATTCACAAGCCGTGCTGCTATTGCCTCAGCGATTTTCCAGTGGTCAAAACAGACTCCTAAAGAAGCTTTCGCCGCTGCCATGGAATCATGGCGTCAGCGTTGTGGAAAATGTGTACGTCAGCAGGGCGATTACGTCGAGAAGTAAAGCCAGTTTCATCGATTTTGGGTGAGTGGTTAATTAGAAAAAAAAAATCGGAGGCCTTAGAACTTGAATGCACCTCGTATAATCTGCAGATCAACGTGAGGTGCATGCAGAGGGTATGTCCCATTGTACCAGTTTTTCTTTCCATTCACGAATGGAGTGCAGGAACAATCGTTGTTTGAATGCTTGTGTGTGTGCAGTAATTAATCTAATCCTATCCTCACGAACCCCATGTGAGCGATACATATGGATTGTAGTATACACCCAGGGTCGTCATTTAAAGCCAGTCGTTGAAATTTTTAATAGACTTTCTCGGAATACTTTACGTCAATCCTCAAGAGTCTGCCAGTGTAGTTCCTTCAGCATCTTTGTGGCACTCTCCCACGGATCAAACATACCTGTGAAAATGGGTGCTGCCCTTCTCTTTATACGTTCAATATCCCTTGTTGATCCTATCTGGTACAGGTCCCACACACTTGAGCAACATTCTAGAAACGATCACATGAGTGATTTGTAAGCGATCTCTTTTGTAGACTGATTGTACTTCATCAGTATTCTACCAATAAACCGAAGTCTATCACCTGCTATACCCACTACTGAGCGAATGTGATCATTCCATTTCATATCCCTACAAACTGATACACTCAGACATTTGTATGATTCAGCCGATTCCAACAGTGACTCATTAATATTCATTCATTTCCGTGTCCGATCAGCATTTCCAGAAGGTAGCGACTTCGATGGCCTGGTTGTTTCCCTCGATCAGGACCTGAGTTGTGCAGGGTTGTTCAAGTTGAGGGCAAATTAGCAGGTGGGACGGGTCTTGTGTTGTTCTGCACTCGCAGGATGTATCTCCATCAGCTGGAAGAATGTCCCATTTTCGCATGTTGGTCTTGGAAAGAGGAGCGCCCACCCTAAGACGATATTATAGTCATAGGATTCGTTTTTTCGTTTTGTGAAGCGCACAATTTTATATTTCTGAACATTCAGAGCAAGTTGTCAATCTTTGCACCACCTTGAAATCTTAGCAAGATATGTCTGAAATATTTACCTGCGTCTTTTAAACAGCGCTTCATTATAGGAAACTGCAGCATCTGCAGAAAGTCTGATGTTGCACCTGATATTGTCTGCAAGTTCATTAATATACCAAACATTTCCAATACCAAAAAAACAGCGTAGAGTTTTCCTGTTTGGGAAAGCAAATGAAAGTGTCATTAATGAATATCTTCATAGTCAGCTCCAAGCATTCACTGCGGGACATAAAGGTATTGAGCATCTTTGGTCGGAATTTAAAGGTATTGTCCGCCATGTGCTAGAGAAGTATGTGCCTAGCAAAAGTATAGGGGAGGGAAAGGATCCACCTTGTTACAACAAACATATTAGTAAGTTGCTGAGAAAGCAGGGAATATTGCACAGTCGTTTTAAACTTAGTCACTGCCCCGCTGACAAACAGAAATTACGCGAAATGAAAGCAGCTGTCAGAAGGACAATGAGAGATTCTTTTAACGAATTTGAAAGCAATATTTTATCTGCAGATTCTAAAAATAACCTCAAAAAATATTGGTCGTACGTAAAATCTGTGAACGCTACAAATAATTCAATACCTTCTTTTGCTGACAGTACGGGTAATGTAACTGATGATGATAACCAGAAAGCCGAAATTCTAAACCTAGCTTTCAAAAAGTCGCTTAGGGTAGAGGACTGCAGCACCATTCCCCCTTCCAATTATCGAACAAACGAAAGGATCGCTGACATTGCGTTTAGTGTATCTGGGATTGTAAAACAAATGCATCTGGTCCAGACGGTATCTCCCTAACGTTTTATGTTGACTATGCTACAGATATAGCACCATTCTTACCCATCATCTATCAGAGATCATTGGAACAGCGGAAAGTTCCACGGGACTGGAAGAAGGCCCAGATCATAGCAATCTATGAAAAGGGTAGAAAACCGGATGCACGCAATTACTGGCCAATTTCAGTGACATTGATTTCTTGAGAATCATGGAACATATTTTGTGTTCAGACATAATGACCTTTCTAGGCTCTGAGAAGCACTGAAGGTTGATGCGATATTTCTAGACTTTCGAAAGGCGTTCGACTCCAAAAAGTGCGCGCTTACGGTCTATCCGATGACATATGCGGTTGGATAGAAAGTTTTCTAACAGACAGGGAGAAGTATGTCGTCCCGAACGGGATGACTTCAACAGAAGCCGGCCGCAGTGGTCTGGCGGTTCTAGGCGCGCAGTCCGGAACCGCGCGACTGCTACGGTCGCAGGTTCGAATCCCGCTTCGGGCATGGGTGTGTGTGATGTCCTTAGGTTAGTTAGGTTTAAGTAGTTCTAAGTTCTAGGGGACTGATGACCACAGCTGTTAAGTCCCATAGTGCTCAGAGACAAATTTTTTTTTTACTTCAACAGAAACAATCGTAACTTAAGATGTGCCCCAGGGCAGCGTAATAGGTCATCTGCTTTTAACGATTTACATAAACGATCTGGTCGATGGTATTGACAGCAGCCTTAGACTGTTTGCCGATGATGCTGTAGTCTACAGGAAAGTAGTATCGCACGAAAGCTGTGAACAAATCAATGAGGATTTGCAAAAAATAAATGCGTGATGTAAAGAGTGGCAGTTATCTCTCAATATTAGTAAGTGTTACCTACTGCGTATAACAAGGCGAAAATTCCCAATAATGTACGAGTACAAAATAAATACCAGGTCATTGGAAGCGGTAACGGCCGTCAAGTATCAGGGTGTGACTATTCGAAATGATCTCAAATGGAATGATCAGATTACACAAGTAACGGGTAAGGCGAACTCTAGATTGCGGTTTATTGGTAGAATCCTGAAGCGATACAGTCCTTCAACAAAGGAAATAGCTTACAATACGATACTTCGTCCCGTCTTGGAGTATTGTTCGTCTGTATGGGACCCTTACCAGTTGATTTAAGAGATTGAGAAGGTCCAAAGAAGAGCGGCAAGATTCGTGACTGGTACATTTAGCCATCGCGAGAGCGTTACAAATCTCATAGAAAGTTTGAAGTGGGATACACTTGCAGATAAACGACACACTAAACGGAAGGGGCTGCTCACTAACTTCCGAAATCCGATCTTCACCGAGAGTGTAGACCATATCTTATTACCACCAACTTTCAAATTCCGCAGTGATCACCATTCAAAGATAAGGGAAATTAGAGCTCGTACTGAGGCGTTCAGACGGTCGTTTTTCCCTCGCGCGATCCGGTAGTGGAACAGAAGGGGGGAAATATGACTTGGCGCGAATTGTGCCCTCCGCCACACACCGCTTGGTGGCTAGAGGAGTATATATGTACAGGGCTATTACAAATGATCGAAGCGATTTCATAAATTCACTGTAGCTCCATTTATTGACATATGGTCACGACACACTACAGATACGTAGAAAAACTCGTAAAGTTTTGTTCGGCTGAAGCCGCACTTCAGGTTTCTACCGCCAGAGCGCTCAAGAGCGCAGTGAGACAAAATGGCGACAGGAGCCGAGAAAGCGTATGTCGTGCTTGAAATGCACTCACGTCAGTCAGTCATAACAGTGCAACGACACTTCAGGACGAAGTTCAACAAAGATCCACCAACTGCTAACTCCATTCGGCGATGGTATGCGCAGTTTAAAGCTTCTGGATGCCTCTGTAAGGGGAAATCAACGGGTCGGCCTGCAGTGAGCGAAGAAACGGTTGAACCCGTGTGGGAAAGTTTCACGCGTAGCCTGCGGAGTCGACGAATAAAGCAAGCAGGGAGCTAAACGTACCACAGCCGACGGTTTGGAAAATCTTACGGAAAAGGCTAAAGCAGAAACCTTACCGTTTACAATTGCTACAAGCCCTGACACCCGATGACAAAGTCAAACGCTTTGAATTTTCGGCGCGGTTGCAACAGCTCATGGAAGAGGATGCGTTCAGTGCGAAACTTGTTTTCAGTGATGAAGCAACATTTTTTCTTAATGGTGAAGTGAACAGACACAATATGCGAATCTGGGCGGTAGAGAATCCTCACGCATTCGTGCAGCAAATTCGCAATTCACCAAAAGTTAACGTGTGTTGTGCAGTCTCACAGTTTAATGTTTACGGCCCCTTTTACTTCTGCGAAAAAAACGTTACAGGACACGTGTATCTGGACATGCTGGAAAAATGGCTCATGCCACAACTGGAGACCGACAGCGCCGACTTCATCTTTCAACAGGATGGTGCTCCACCGCACTTCCATCGTGATGTTCGGCATTTCTTAAACAGGAGATTGGAAAACCGATGGATCGGTCGTGGTGGAGATCATGAATAGCAATTCATGTCATGGCCCCCACGCTCTCCCGACTTAACCCCATGTGATTTCTTTCTGTGGGGTTATGTGAAAGATTCAGTGTTTAAACCTCCTCTACCAAGAAACGTGCGAGAACTGCGAGCTCGCATCAACGATGCTTTCGAACTCATTGATGGGGACATGCTGCGCCGAGTGTGGGAGGAACTTGATTGTCGGCTTGATGTCTGCCGAATCACTAAAGGGGCACATATCGAACATTTGTGAATGCCTAAAAAAACTTTTTGTGTTTTTGTATGTGTGTGCAAAGCACTGTGAAAACATCTCAAATAATAAAGTTATTGTAGAGCTGTGAAATCGCTTCAATCATTTGTAATAACCCTGTAGATGTATAATGTCCAACACGAACAGCAAGGGTCCCAACACACTTTCCTGGTGCACCCCCGGAGTTACTTCTACATCTGACGATAACTCTCCAGCCAAGATAACATGCTGCGCCCTCTCCACCAAAAAGTACTCAGTCCAGTCACAAATTTCGCTTGATACACCGTGAAGCGTGGTCATGTAAGGATTGTAGTAGGGAAGGCGAATGGCGAATGGTGAGCTTCGATTCTCTGGGGGAATTTTAGGAACGTGTGGCTCGTCTGTAAAAGAGACCGCATATAGGACACAAGTTCGACTCATTGTTGAGTACTGTTCGAGTCTTTGGGATCCGCGCCAGGTCGGATTAATGGAAGACACTGAAACAATTCAGATGAGGTCTGCTAGATCTCTCACCGGTAGTTTCGCCAACACGCAAGTATTACGCAGATGCTTCTGGAACTCAAATGGGAATCATTGGAGGATAGGTGGCGTTCTTTTCTGGGAACATTATTGAGAAAATTTAGTGTTTGACGCTGGCTGGCGACTGTGATGTAACAAAATAAAAGTGATGTTGCTATTCAGAAATGTTGGAATTTGAGATTTCGCTTACTGTTTTATCAATCACAATTGGCGTAAGAATCATGGATTTACCATTGCCATAAAATGTTGCATTTTGAAATGTGAATAGTCTTTACTTACAGTTTCGCGTTGCTTGAAGCAGTCACAGCTAGCGTGCTATTGATTAAGAAATTGCGCCGGCCGCGGTGGTCTGGCGGTTCTAGGCGCGCAGTCCGGAACCGCGCGACTGCTACGGTCGCAGGTTCGAATCCCGCTTCGGGCATGGGTGTGTGTGATGTCCTTAGGTTAGTTAGGTTTCAGTAGTTCTAAGTTCTGGGGGACTGATGACCACAGATGTTAAGTCCCATAGTGCTCAGAGCCATTTGAACCATTTGAACCATTAAGAAATTGCGTTATCGTCTTTCTAATTACTTCATGATCGTAGATACGATCATACCCGGTCGTGAAGTTATTGTTATGACAAAACAATTTCCTAAGTGACCAGAAAGTTCTTAAGGGCGGAAAAACATCACACAAAAGGAAAATTCGGTATTAAAGCTGATGCAAAACAACGATAAAACAGTTTTCTTTTTGTCAGTGTAACACGCACATTGGACTGCTGATCTTGGTGTCAGTAATCTTAGCAAAATGCATAATTAAAATGAAAATAATACTGAGGAGATCACAGGAATGAGCACCGCTAAATGATTCAATATTTCCAGAACAAATATTTCTTATAACTAACACATATATCGTACCTTATGCTTAGTACTACAATGACGGCAGATTTTTATCTCCGTTTCATGTACATTGAGCGCTCTTTTATATAGCCATTGTCCTCTTGAATCGCCCGTGTGTCGTCACAACAATAAGTTATAACAGTTCTTCTTTTTACACTTCACTCGAACTTAGATGGAACACGTTTTTATACATTTAGTAAAAAAATAGATCAGGCCGCCACAAATCTGCGCCCGTCTTACTTAAGAAAAACAGTACAAGTGTTGAGCGCTCAAGGCTTCATTTGTTCTCCAGCGAACAAAATAGTGAAGGATCGCATATCGATCCGTGTTCTTCTGTTTATATTGCCGCACAAAGACAACGAATTACATTATTTAGTATATTCCACCGTCGCTATGCGACATCTTATTATACATTAATAATTCTTTATAAACAAGTATTTGCCTTCTGGCGGAACGTGTTAACTATTTGCTGCTTTAATGCAGCCAAAAATAGCGAATATCACACGACGTATGTTCCGTGTAAGGACTACGAAGATAAGATACGAGAAATTAGGGCTCATCTGGAGGCGTATAGATAGTCATCTTTCCCTCGCTGTATCTGCAGGTGGAGCAAAAAAAAATGGCTGTGAGCACTATGGGACTTAACATCTGTGGTCGTCAGTCCCCTAGAACTTAGAACTTCTTAAACCTAACAAACCTAAGGACATCACACACATCCATGCCCGAGGCAGGATTCGAACCTGCGACCGTAGCAGTCGCGCGGTTCCCGACTGGGCGCCTAGAACCGCTAGACCACTGCGGCCGGCTGCAGGTGGAACAGGGAAGGGAATCAGTATTAGTGGTACAGAGTGCCCTTCGCCACGCACCATAGATGTCGACGTGCGACAGTATTACGTGGTTGACTTCGTTCGTGACATACACGTATGTTGCCTATTTGACAGATGTGATGTGGCAGGGATGTTACGTATCATCGTGCACTGATGGAGAACCATCAGTGTTATTCATCAAAGCACTGAAATTATTTATACAGATTTCTTTATATTTGTGAAAGCTGTACTTACTGAATATCTGGTGGAATATGACTGCTATGTTTTGTGGATTTTTGTAGCGCTCACGCTCTAGCTAAACAAATAAATCATCAATTGCGCGCAGCGTTCTTTCAAACATCTTCTCAAACAGCACCTACGGTGAATTTGTGACTAACTGCTCCAGTAGCCCAAAATATCTCACTATTTCGTTCCTCGACCGGAACCTGCTTTAATATTGAAAGCATTTTCTACTGGAATATGAAAACACGACGTTGTACACAATGATAAATATTTAAATATGTTTACGTCACGGGGCGCAGGAGTCTCGACAAAGGAAAACACAAACCGTAACTTTACACACATACAATATAAGTACAGCATAAAGAAACAGAAACATATCTGTTACACTGTACTGCGGTGGAGCAAAGTTAAATGATTACGAGTGTAAAGATGCGTATATAGAAAGTGATGTGACCAATAGGCTCTCATATCTTAGGAGAAATGGATATTTCGTGGCTATAAGAACTGTGCAATTTGATACATTAAAATTACTGGGATTCTTGATTTTGACACGTTCGAAACTTTAAACTGATGCTTGACCAGTACAGAGCTAAAGGTAGTTGATTAGATGTAAAGAAATTGTGAAATAGTTGTGGTGTTTGGTGAGTCCAGTTCAAGCGTAGAGTTACGTCCTCTAGCGTGAGCGGCTGGAAGTTTAACATCGGTTCTAGGCGCTACAGTCTGGAACCGCGCGACCGCTACGGTCGCAGGTTCGAATCCTGCCTCGGGCATCAGTCTACTGACTGGTTTGATGCGGCCCGCCACGAATTCCTTTCCTGTGCTAACCATCTCAGAGTAGCACTTGCAACCTACGTCCTCAATTATTTGCTTGACGTATTCCAAACTCTGTCTTCCTCTACAGTTTTTGTCCTCTACAGCTCCCTCTAGTACCATGGAAGTCATTCCCTCATGTCTTAGCAGACGTCCTATCATCCTGTCCCTTCTCCTTATCAGTGTTTTCCACATATTGCTTTCCTCTCCGATTCGGCGTAGAACCTCCTCATTCCTTACCTTATCAGTCCACCTAATTTTCAACATTCGTCTATAGCACCACATCTCAAATGCTTCGATTCTCTTCTGTCCCGGTTTTCCCACAGTCCATGTTTCACTACCATACAATGCTGTACTCCAGACGTACATCCTCAGATATTTCTTCCTCAAATTAAGGCCGGTATTTGATATTAGTAGACTTTTGCCATAGCGAGTCTGCTTTTGATGTCCTCCTTGCTCCGTCCGTCATTGGTTATTACTGCCTAGGTAGCAGAATTCCTTAACTTCAATGACTTCGTGTCCATCAATTCTGATGTTAAGTTTCTCGCTGTTCTCATTTCTACTCCTTCTCATTGCCTTCGTCTTTCTCCGATTTACTCTCAAACAATACTGTGTACTCATTAGACTGTTCATTCCGTTCAGCAGATCATTTAATTCTTCTTCACTTTCACTCAGGATAGCAATGTCATCAGCGAATCGTATCATTGATATCCTTTCACCCTGTATTTTCACTCCTGAACCTTTCTTTTATTTCCATAATTGCTTCCTCGATGTACAGATTGAAGAGTAGGGGCGAAAGGCTACAGCCTTGTGTTACACCCTTCTTAATACGAGCACCCTCTTGGTTGTTGTACATATTGTATATGACCCGTCTCTCCCCTATTTTTTTCAGAATCTCGAACAGCTTGCACCATTTTATATTGTCGAAAGCTTTTTCCAGGTCGACAAATCCTATGAAAGTGTCATGATTTTTCTTTAGCCTTACTTCCATTATTAGTCGTAACGTCAGAATTATCTCTCTCGTCCCTTTACTTTTCCTAAAGCCAAACTGATCGTCACCTAGCGCATTCTCAATTTTCTTTTCCATTCTTCTGTATATTATTCTTGTAAGCAGCTTCGATGCATGAGCTGTTAAGCTGATTGTGCGATAATTCTCGCACTTGTCAGCTCTTGCCGTCTTCGAAATTGTGTGGATGATGCTTTTCCGAAAGTCAGATGATATATCGCCAGACTCATATATTCTACACAGCAACGTGAATAGTCGTTTTGTTGCCACTTCCCCCAATGATTTTAGAAATTCTGATGGAATGTTATCTATCCCTTCTGCCTTATTTGACCGTAAGTCCTCCAAAGCTCTTTTAAATTCTGATTCTAATACTGGATCCCCTATCTCTTCTAAATCGACTGCTGTTTCTTCTTCTATCACATCAGACAAATCTTCACCCTCATAGAGGCTTTCAATGTATTCTTTCCACCTATCTGCTCTCTCCTCTGCATTTAACAGTGGAATTCCCGTTGCACTCTTAATGTTACCACCGTTGCTTTTAATGTCACCAAAGGTTGTTTCGACTTTCCTGTATGCTGAGTCTGTCCTTCTGACAATCATATCTTTTTCGATGTCTTCACATTTTTCCTGCAGTCATTTCGTCTTAGCTTCCCTGCGCTTCCTATTTATTTCATTCCTCAGCGACTTGTATTTCTGCATTCCTGATTTTCCCGGAACATGTTTGTACTTCCTCCTTTCATCAGTCAACTGAAGTATTTCTTCTGTTACCCATGGTTTCTTCGCAGCTACCTTCTTTGTACCTATGTTTTCCTTCCCAACTTCTGTGATGGCCCTTTTTAGAGATGTCCATTCTTCTTCAACTGCACTGCCTACTGCGCTATTCCTTATTGCTGTTAGTTAGTGAGGTCAGTGAGGTTTAAGTAGTTCTAAGTTCTAGGGGACTGATGACCTCAGAAGTCAAGTCCCATAGTGCTCAGGGCCATATGTGTATCTATTGCTGACAGAGGCCTTAATGGCCGAAAGCTATAATTGTGTGAATCTTTTTGTTGTACCTATTGCGACTCAGCATCTCCGCTATAAGGTAAGTAGCAACTTTCCTTTTCTAATATTGTTACGTTCCAACCTGGATTTCCCATTGTTTGATTGTAGCAGCCATTTGTGGTTTATGCAGGTGCGATGATAATAAAGAGGATTTGTAGACGATGCTTCGGTGTTAAAACACGAAATCACTGCACAGTGCTTATCGAGTGAATCAGTAAGGGACAAACCCGCAGCTTTCGTCACACAAAGATTAATCTTTCGTCCCTTCTAGAGGTAAACGTTGACTTCGATGTTTCTCTGTTGCAATTTATAGCATTCTACCTTTAAATCTGCTGTGTGGGGATTTTAGTAGCTACACCTGCTTGTTCCGAATACGGTTAAAATTCACAAGCATTGCTGCAAAAACTTGTTTTTCCCTCGCAAGCGAACTTGCAGAATGCATTGTGAAGGAAAGCAGTGGCGATGAGAGGATACAAAGGAAACTTCACACGAAACATCTAACAGAAGAGCTCAGACGACGCAACTTTTACTGGACTAAACGAACTTCCTCTTACTGGCCGCGTTTTGGAAACAAAGAGAAAGTAACAGGAAGAAATTAAAATCCCAGCTTTCACACGTGCGTTGGTAAAGGTAACTAGAGCGTTCGTCGCTTCTAGGCTTTCGGAAAGCTTTTCACTGGGCACTGCTCCAATACCAACAATGGAAAGGGCGGTGAATATACGGTGCCAAAGGAAACGTCGTGCAAGACCGAAATTCGACTCCGAGTCTTCTACTGTACACAGCTCAGTATTGAACCTCACCACTATGAACGAGGAATGCAGCGGACGTAACATTACGAGGGTGAGTCAAATGAAAACCTTATATTTGTAATAACAAATCGAAATTTCGCGCCGTTATCCTGTAAGTTGGTAAGCGTGCTACAAACAGCGTGCAGAATGGCCTGTAGGTGGCAGCATAGTGCAGATGCACACACAACGTCGCAGTATCAGTATAAAGATGGCCGCCCCACTTGTAACTTGCACCAGGGAAGAACAGCGTTCTGTTATTCGGTTTTGCGTAGTGAAGGTGTGAAACCTATTGAAATTTATTGACGAATGAAGGTTCAGTACGGTGATGCATGTTTGTCACAGCAGCAAATCTATGAATGGAGTAGGAAGTTCGCAAACGGTGTGACTACAGTGGAAGATGCTTCTCGTCCAGGTCAGGCACAACGAGTTACGACTCCACAGAACATTGCAGCAGTTGAAGCCATAGTGAAGGAAAACCGCCGAGTGACACTGAATGACATTGCAGCATGTCTACAGATTAGTCGTGGGTCAGCCTACCACATTGTGCAGGATGTGCTCCAGTTTCACAAAGTGTCTGCGAGATGGGTGCCACGGCAGCTGACTCCTGAAATGAGAGAACGACGTGTTGATGCTTGTGAAGAACTTCTTCGGCGCTTTGAACGAGAAGGTGATGGCTTTACTTGCTTATTTGCAATTGGTTCCAAATGAAGTATACGTGACAAAAAAAAAAAAAAAAGCTGAGCAACCAACGGTAATAGATGAAGTCCCTGTCCACACCGAATCCTGCCCTTCCCTAAGCCTCATGTTTCAGGGATTATTCCTTCGTGTTACGTCGTCCAGTCAAAGACATGCAGGGGTGTACGTGCACCAATCACAATCCCAACCCACATCATCAAACGACCTCCATACAGGTCCCTTTCAAGGACATTAATTGGTTGGTATCTGGGCCCTGGTTCACGCCAGATGAAAACCCGGCAGGAATCGCTGTTCAGACTGTACCTGTCTGTCAAAATAACCTGGGGCCACTGTTCCGACCATGTACTTTGTTCTTGACACCAGGCTTTACGGGCTCTCCTGTGACCAGGGGTGAACGCAATGCACCTTGCAGGTCTCGGGGCGAATAAACCATGTCTGTTCAGTCGTCTGTAGACTATGTGTCTGGAGACAGCTGTTCCGGTGGCTGCGGTAATGTCCCGAACAAGGCTACCTGCAGTACTCCGTGGCCGTCTGCGGGCACTGATGGTGAGATATCGGTCTTCTTGTGGTGTTGTACACTGTGGACGTCCCGCACTGTAGCGCCTGGACACGTTTCCTGCCTGCTGGAATCGTTGTCATAACCTTGAGATCACACTTTGTGGCACACGGAGGGCCCGTGCTACGACCTGCTGTCTTTGACCAGCCTCCAGTCGCCCTAGTATTCTACCCCTCATAATGTCATCAATGTGTGTTCTTTGAGCCATTTTCAACATACAGTCACCATTAGCACGTCTGAAAACGTCTGCGCACTTACTCGCTGCACTGTACTCTGACATGCACCAACACACCTCTGCGTATGTGGACTACTGCCAGCGCCACCGTGCGAAGACCGCAGGTCAAATGCACCGCATGGTCATACCCCGAGGTGATTTAAAGCTGCAAACCGCCCTACAGAGCGTTGTTTCACCATGTATCAGCATTATCCTTAATTTATGAGCATTAGTGTAGTATGGTAATAGTACATGCAACAACAATGGCAAAAACTAGTTTTAGTTTGAGGGTAAATGGTAAACGGCCAGTATGACGCCGCAGACAGCGATTGCTTGACATCTTGCATCAATATCTCAAGATCTCAGGCCTGTACTCTGATCAGCACAAGATCGGTTAAAATGGCAACATAGAGCGTAAATAGCGAACCCATCAAGCATGCAGGGCAAACGCTAAGCAAGAAGAAGAACAAATCGAAGCTAGTATCGGAAAATACGCTTTAGCTATACAGCTCACGTGGAAATTGGTACAGCCAATTATGAGAGAATGTGTCAGGATTAAATCTAAACGTTACTGAAACTTCCTGCTCTACCATCTGAGCTAACCAAACACGCCCCGTCCTCACAGCTTTACTTCCGCCAGTACCTCGTCTCCTACTTCCAAACTTCTAGCGCACTTGTCCGCGATAGGCAAAGGTCCCGAGTTCGAGTCTCGGTCCAGCACACAGTTTTAATCTGCCAGGAAGTTTCATATCAGCGCACACTCCGCTGCAGAGTGAAAATATCATTCTAAACGTTACTGTATTGTAGGAAAGGTTTTTACTCTTTGTCGGAGAAAAACGAGGAGAGAACCGCGATACACAGCACTAACTAAAAAGCGGCAATTATAAAGAAATCAACCCCTAGTGACCGAAAAATTTGCGAATGCAAACTCTCTAGTCAACGTATCTGAGGCCCCCAAACGATTTTTACGTGAAATCACTTCCGTATCAAATATTTGTGAGACTGTTTTCTTTTTGTCAGTCTTACAATAATGTCTTGAGCCACAATTTCAGCAAGAACATTGAGGCATGGCACGAATTGCATCACATGAAACCAACTTGTATACCGTGCCACGAGAGTAAAGACAGCATCGTGTGGAAACAGCGGCGCAGGCGCAACTGCCTTGCTGTGGCGCCACATTTGTTGCATGTGTAAACCCGGCTTTAGGGCTCAAAGTATCCAGATGGATAAACTACAACAGGACTGACACGTTAACGATCTAATGAGGCATATACAGATTTCCTATCACTTGTGCTTATCTCACTTTGCTGACATTCCCAAAACTTACTGGTGCGCTCCACTCATTTTCTCAATGCGTAATTCCATGCAGTAACTCAACAAACGTAAGTACGCCATTTAGAAAAGCAAACGAAGTTGTTGTGCAGATATGAAACATTAACATCATGGAGTTTTGTCTAAAGAAATTAGCAATTCTACCTCTACAACAACTCCATCTGTATCCACGTGATTACTCTGCTGTTCACAATAAAGTGCCTGCCAGAGGGTTCAATGAACCACCTTCAAGCTGTCTCTCTACCGTTCCACTCTCGAACGGCGCGCGGGAAAAAGGAGCACTTAAATTTTTCTGTGCGAGCCCTGATTTCTCTTCTTTCATCGTGATGATCATTTCTCCCTTTGTAGGTGAGTGTCAAAAGAATGTATTCTCAATCGGAGGAGAAAATAGCTGATTGAAATTTCATGAGAACATTACGACACAACGCCTTTGTTTTAATGCTGGCCACTCCAATTCACATATGATGTCTGTGATACTATCTCCCCTACTTCCCGATGATACAAAACGTGCTGCCCTTCTTTGTGCTTCTTCGATGTCATCCGTCAGTCCCACCTGATGCGGATCCCACACCGCACAGCAGTACTCCAGAGTAGGGCGGAGAGGCGTGGTGTAAGCAGTCTCTTTAGTAGACCTGTTGCACCTTCTAGGCGTTCTGTCACTGAATGGCAAAGACTGCGATTCATTAGCAGAACACTTAGAAGGTGCAACAGGTCTACTAAAGAGACTGCTTACACCACGCCTCTCCGCCCTACTATGGAGTATTGCTGTGCGGGGTGGGATCCGCATCAAATGGGACTGACGGATGACATCGAAGAAGCACAAAGAAGGGCAGCACGTTTTGTATCATCGGGAAGTAGGGGAGACAGTATCACAGACATCATACGTGAATTGGAGTGGCCAGCATTAAAATAAGGCGTTTTTCGTTGTGTCGTAATGTTCTCATGAAATTTCAATCAGCTATTTTCTCCTCCGATTGAGAAAACATTCTTTTGACACCCACCTATAAAGGGAGAAATGGTCATCACGGTGAAAGAATAGAAATCAGGGCTCGCACAGAAAAATTTAAGTGCTCATTTTTCCCGCGCGCCGTTCGAGAGTGGAACGGTAGAGAGACAGCTTGAAGGTGGTTCATTGAACCCTCTGCCAGGCACTTTATTGTGCATAGCAGAGTAATCACGTAGATGTAGATGAAGCCCTTACATATCCTCCATACAGTACCGATGTCTCCCCGTGCGATGTCCGTATTTTTGGAGCGCTGAAGAATGACATTCGTGACCATTGATTTGCTTCGGACGCAGAGGAGCACCCACGGGTACAATCATGGTTCCGTAGGCAACCACAAGCATTAAAAAAAAAACAAAAACTGTTGACCGTCTTGTCTCGCAGTGGGAGAAATGTGTTGACAGTTTTGGCCGTTTGAGGCGGTTGCAATCCTTCCGATTGTCGCGGAATTGTCTCGAAATTACGAGGAAATTTTCGAATTGATAAAGGCGGCAATCAAGGAAGATAATTTCAAGAAAAAACCTTCCGGCGGGAACAAAATAAAAATACACGCACTGGAAGACTACAACACAACCAAGACACTTTTCAATTTTAATAAACATTTTTGGAACAGAGATACAAAAATTTAAAAAAAAAATTTCTTTTTAAAATTCAGTCTTGATCGCACCACGTATGCTACAAGAACACAGGTGACCGGATTCGGTCATACCAGATGACCATCATCAAACCTGTAATTGAATTTAGAAAGCAATAGAAGCCCTGCTAGATTGACAATAAAATATGACAAAATGCTTATAAGGATAAAATACAATAAGACTTGTTATACCCATGGCATCCTTCGAAGATGGTAGGTGGAGCACTCTTCTCAGCTGCTGTGATGTTAACGGGTGCCAGCAAGTGACGGACATACGCTTAAATAAGAAGATGCTCCGCCTACCTCTTCTCTATCTACCTCACGTCAACCAATCAGTGTAAAACGGGTTCACATAATCGTAAAAACGTAAAACATACAATAATAACATAAAAATAGTTATGTATAAAATATCTCTTTACAAGCATGGAACTACTTACATAATGTGTAAAATATCAAACTCAGTGTGCCCTCTATGGGCGAGGATGGTACTACCACAATGGCTTTAATGTCAGCGATGTTGTGAAGCTCTTTGGCATTGCTGCATTATATCGATATGTAAGTTGTGATTCGACTGCAAGTATACAATGAACAGTGGATTTTCGTGATACACATTTTTATGATGTCTTTGATGAAATTCTATGAACACGTATGTACTCATTTGTTCAGGAAATCATAGGACCCAGTTGTATCCATGGCAGAAATGTACCTTAGAACAGTACGTAAATATTTGTATCACAGTCTTAAACATCCAACTGGAAATATTACGAAATATGACTCCATTTTTAATAAATCAGTGTTTTTATTTTTTGGTCATCAGTCTACTGACTGGTTTGATGCGGCCCGCCACGAATTCCTTTCCTGTGCTAACCTCTTCATCTCAGAGCAGCACTTGCAACCTACGCCGTCAATTATTTGCTTGACGTATTCCAATCTCTGCCTTCCTCTACAGTTTTTGCCCTCTACAGCTCCCTCTAGTACCATGGAAGTCATTCCCTCCTGTCTTAGCAGATGTCCTATCATCCTGTTCCTTCTCCTTATCAGTGTTTTCCACATATTCCTTTCCTCTCCGATTCTGCGTAGAACCTCCTCATTCCTTACCTTATCAGTCCACCTAATTTTCAACATTCGTCTATAGCACCACATCTGAAATGCTTCGATTCTCTTCTGTTCCGGTTTTCCCACAGTCCATGTTTCACTACCATACAATGCTGTACTCCAGACGTACATCCTCAGAAATTTCTTCCTCAAATTAAGGTCGGTATTTGATATTAGTAGACTTCTCTTGGCCAGAAATGCCTTTTTTGCCATAGCGAGTCTGCTTTTGATGTCCTCCTTGCTCCGTCCGTCATTGGTTATTTTACTGCCTAGGTATCAGAATTGCTTAACTTCATTGACTTCGTGACCATCAATCCTGATGTTAAGTTTCTCGCTGTTCTTATTTCTACTACTTCTCATCACCTTCGTCTTTCTCCGATTTACTCTTAAACCATACTGTGTACTCATTAGACTGTTCATTCCGTTCAGCAGATCATCTAATTCTTCTTCACTTTCACTCAGGATAGCAATGTCATCAGCGAATCGTATCATTGATATCCTTTCACCTTGTATTTTAATTCCACTCCTGAACCTTTCTTTTATTTCCATCATTGCTTCCTCGATGTACAGATTGAAGAGTAGGGGCGAAAGGCTACAGCCTTGTCTTACACCCTTCGTTCTTGATCGTCCACTCTTATTATTCCCTCTTGGTTGTTGTACATATTGTATATGACCCGTCTCTCCCTATAACTTACCCCTACTTCTTTCGGAATCTCGAACAGCTTGCACCATTTTATATTGTCGAACTCTTTTTCCAGGTCGACAAATCCTATGAAAGTGTCTTGATTTTTCTTTAGCCTTGCTTCCATTATTAGCCGTAACGTCAGAATTGCCTCTATCGTCCCTTTACTTTTCCTAAAGCCAAACTGATCGTCACCTAGCGCATTCTCAATTTTCTTTTCCATTCTTTTGTATATTATTCTTGTAAGCATCTTCGATGCATGAGCTGTTAAGCTGATTGTGCGGTAATTCTCGCACTTGTCAGCTCTTGCCGTCTTCGGAATTGTGTGGATGATGCTTTCCCGAAAGTCAGATGGTATATCGCCAGACTCATACATTCTACACACCAACGTGAATAGTCGTTTTGTTGCCACTTCCCCCAATGATTTTAGAAATTCTGATGGAATGTTATCTATCCCTTCTGCCTTATTTGACCGTAAGTCCTCCAAAGCTCTTTTAAATTCCGATTCTAATACTGGATCCCTTATCTCTTCTAAATCGACTGCTGTTTCTTCTTCTATCACATCAGACAAATCTTCACCCTCATAGAGGCTTTCAATGTATTCTTTCCACCTATCTGCTCTCTCCTCTGCATTTAACAGTGGAATTCCCGTTGCACTCTTAATGTTACCACCGTTGCTTTTAATGTTACCAAAGGTTGTTTTGACTTTCCTGTATGCTGAGTCTGTCCTTCCGACAACCATATCTTTTTCGATGTCTTCACATTTTTCCTGCAGCCATTTCATCTTAGCTTCCCTGCACTTCCTATTTATTTCATTCCCCAGCGACTTGTATTTCTGTATTCCTGATTTTCCCGGAACATGTTTGTACTGTCTCCTTTCATCAATCAACTGAAGTATTTCTTCTGCTACCCATGGTTTCTTCGCAGCTACCTTCTTTGTACCTATGTTTTCCTTCCCAACTTCGTTGATGGCCCTTTTTAGAGATGTCCATTCCTCTTCAACTGTACTGCCTACTGCGCTATTCCTTAATGCTGTATCTACAGCGTTAGCGAACTTCAAACGTATCTCGTCATTCCTTAGTACTTCCGTATCCCACTTCTTTGCGTATTGATTCTTCCTGACTAATGTCTTGAACTTCAGCCTACTCTTCATCACTACTATATTGTAATCTGAGTCTATATCTGCTCCTGGGTACGCCTTACAATCCAGTATCTGATTTCGGAATCTCTGTCTGACCATGATGTAATCTAATTGAAATCTTCCCGTATCTCCCGGCCTTTTCCAAGTATACCTCCTCCTCTTGTGATTCTTGAAGAGGGTATTCGCTATTACTAGCTGAAACTTGTTACAGAACTCAATTAGTCTTTCTCCTCATTTATTTCTTGTTTGATGACATTTTAAAAAGTGAATGTAGTATCACAGCACTCTGCAGACGATAATTCCATTATTACATATATCACCAGCGGCAAATAAAGTTAATATAAGATAGACAGACTGAATCTAGCATAGGTGTATACTTGCAGTCGAGTCACAACTCACATATCTATATGATGCCGCAATGCCAAAGACCTTCACAACATCGTTGACTTTGAAACCACTGGGGTAGTACCGCCTTGGCCCCTAGAGGGCACACTGAGTATATGTCGTCTGTACAGTTGTTTAAAGCTTTTAATTCATATTTTACACAATATTTAAGTAGTTCCATGCTTGTAAAGAGATATTTTATACATAACTATTTTTATGTTATTATTGTATTTTTTACGTTTTTACGATTATGTGAACCCGTTTTACACTGATTGGTTGACGTGAGGTAGACAGAGAAGAGTTATGTCCGTCACTTGCTGGCACCCGTTAACATCACAGCAGCTGAGAAGAGTGCTCCACCTACCATCTTCGAAGGATGCCATGGGTATAACAAGTCTTATTGTATTTTATCCTTATAAGCATTTTGTCATATTTTATTGTCAATCTAGCAAGGCTTCTATTGCTTTCTAAATTCAATTACAAGGTCTGATGATAGTCATCTGGTATGACCGAAACCGGTCACCTGTGTTCTTGTAACATACGTGGTGCGATCAAGACTGAATTTTAAAAAGGAAAAAATTATTAAAGACGCTTTTCACCAAGAAAAACATACCACATTACACGTTCCCCACAACAAAAACACGTAACACGTAACAAAAACGTAGTCGTCAGGGACCTCCCAAGACAATTATTGCCACAGGCTATTAAAACAAACTTGACTGCCCAGGGATTCTTCGTTAAGACCGTCAGGCAGATGGGCAAAGCGGACAGCAAATGGCCATTATTCCAGATCATACTCCCGGACATGATCAGAACAAGAGGGAGATCAAAGTGTTTCTGGCTGTGCCTGTAACCACCGAGCCACTGCGCCGTTAAAGCAAGACGGTGCATTGCTTCAGGTGCATGGACGTAAGAATAGAGGGAGACGCCGTGACGTCACAGCTGTGAAGCTATGTGAAGCCGAGGGTAGCTCAATCCGACCAAAACATTGCTGCTGTAAGCTTGTGTGTATAGGCGTGTCGCTCGCTTTTGTAAGGATTTTGCGCTATTATGGTGACTTGTGTGGTGTTCGGATGTACGAATCGTTCTGATTGTGATGCGAAATCGAAGGGAATAACATTTCATGTGTAAGTTGTCTCGTTAAGTGTGGTTTTACAACTTCATTGTGAATGAACGTGTGCTACATCGGTACTTGTACTATAGCGTGTTTTTCTCCTGTATGATTTTAGATTTCCTAAAAATGAAAGTCGGAAAGCTCTGTGGGAGAATGCCGTAAGAATTGGCGTGCGTTTAAATGGACCACTATATGTTCTCAGCATTTCCGAGAAGAGGACATAGACCGAACTTCCCTTTCAACAGTAAGGCTCCGAGAAAATGCTGTACCATCAGTTTTCCCTACACACCCAAAACATTTGCAAAAGGTATGTTAATTCAAAGAATTAAATTCTTAGTTTTCAAGTTGACGTTTCAGTATAATACGTACGTATCGTCGATAATCGAAGTGTTGAGTAACTCACTTTGTCTTCATCATGTACCAAATTGAAAGCTAACACTACATTAACTGGCGTAAAGTATAGGCCTAAACAGGACACTGTGTAGATTTGCCATTCTATGTACCGTATTTCAGTAAATATTGGTGGTAATGAACAGTGTTTCCCAGTAGTGTAACGTAACTGAAATGTCCCAGTACGTATTACAAACAAGATGTATTTATGGGGATTTGGAGGGAGGTATAGCTAACTTAGTTTTCAGTTTCTATTATTTAGTTTATGATACACATTTATTACTGAATTAACGAAATTTACATTGAAGGCTAGCTATTCGTAACATTACATTAAAAACTATTTTTAATCAGAAGAAATGCGGAATTTCGCCTTTACGAAATTTTATTTTAAACAAAAACTTTGAAACAACCATTCTGATTACGTTACATGCGTATATGGTGCAATTAGCGACTGTAATAGACGCTATAGCACACTGGCAATGTTTTGGTCAGAGTGTCATGGCAGCGAGCCACGCCCCCACGGCTTCAAAACGTAGTACGGCTGGGATACGTAGCGCCATCTCCCCTTATTCTTACCTCCATGTTCAGGTGCCAGGGACTAAATAACATCGCAGCACACTGCACCATGGCGGTAAGGTGATGAAGTGCGCAGAGGCCCATGACACGAGGTACCGTACACCGCTACCCATAGACGCACAAATAAGATGCGCGCTGTGTGGAAAAAACCACATAGCAGGCTACCAAGGTTGTGAGGTCCAAAATAGACACTCAGCAGCCAAAGGGTTTATAATTAGTACAGAATTTATAATTGTTTGTAAGTCAACAATGGAATTGAAGTTGTGGAACAATCACTGATTTCACTGTATAACAAAAGATATTAACTTGGAATAGTCGAAATAAATACGGAAATCTATTACATACCTAAAACTAAGCACAAGATTAGATCTGGTGGTATATTCTTTAAAACTGAGGGCCAACCTTTCTCTTTTATGAAAATGCAGATTATACTCACGTTTGTTAATGTACATTAGTTCAAAAATGAAACAAATGAATTTTAAGAAGGCAGATGGCAAAACAAGAGAGGAAGTAAAAATATCCCAGCTTGCTTCATCACATGTGGCCTTCTCAGTGGTCTGGCCTCACTCCTGCCCTTCCCACCTTCGAAATTCTTCTTATTCTTGGGTATACGTCGGTGGTCGACAGGTACAACAGCATTTTTCTCTTTCCTGATGTTTTATCTTGTCTGCATAGCTAGTTTTTTTGTGGCATTGGAGGTTGTGGAGGCAACTGTCAGGTGCTGAGGGTATCTCCAGTCGCATACCGTGACCCAGGGGTCTTGAGCTGCTTTCTGGGCAGAACAACTCTGCCATTTTTCTCTCACTTTCACTTGCTTCCATGTCTTTGCTTTCTTTTTCTTTGGTACTATCGTGTGCATTGGGATTTGTCTTTTGAGTCCATCTTCTCTGAGGCTATTCCCAGCTTGATAAGTCCCTTTTTATTTTTTATTTTTATTTATTTATTTATTTTTTTGGGGGGGGGGGGAAGGTGGGGTGGGAGAGGGGGCTGTACTAGCTGTTAGCGAGTGGTTGAAAACTTTGGTGACAGCTGATTTCACTTTTCGTTTCAATATTCTGTGAAGATAGTCTCGAACATCGTTAGGTTGGCAACAAATAGGTAAAGATACCAAAGAAGATGAAACACGTAATGAAATATTTACGTTGTGAAAAACAGTGTAGGACGAAATAGTCGTATCGGGTGACAAAAGAACAATAGTCCACCACAAAAAAAACGTGAGAAATATGGTGAACAGTGTGTGGAAGGCGAGAACACAACGATGTGATTATATGGCAGTGATAAAAGTGGTAGCGCGACCTCCAGACCAGATGTAAGGAATCGCATATCAGTAAATCGTTAGTAATTACTTTTCTTACAAAAAAAATCTCAAAGTGAACTGTTTAATAATATAAAACTAACAAAACTGTATCGTTATAGATCCTACTGATGACGCCTTAGAACAGGAGAAGGCGAAACGCGAATGGGATAAATAAAGTAACCAGCAGCAGCAAAAGGCAGTTTTATTTACAAAACAAGTATTTATATGCTTGCTGCGGAGGATGGCCACACAAACAAACTTGTTATACATAATTAAGTTTGTACAAATCCTCAGTGCGCGAGTCCTATTCTCACTTGGCCAATTTTTTCTTACTACTGTGAGAATGCGGTATAAATCATTTTTTGGCTATACGAGGTGCATTAAAGTTCTAAGGCCTCCGATTTTTTTTCTCCGGACTGGAAAGAGATAACAACATGCGCATTGTTTTAAAATGAGGCCGCGTTCATTGTCAATACGTCCCAGAAATGGCAGCACCGTACGGCAGATGGAATTTTACCGCCAGCAGTGAGAATGAGAACTGTTTTAAATACTTAAAATGGCGACGTTTTCCTTACTTGAACAGCGTGCAATCATTCGTTTTCTGAATTTGCGTGGTGTGAAACAAATTGAAATTCATCGACAGTTGAAGGAGACATGTGGTGATGGAGTTATGGATGTGTCGAAAGTGCGTTTGTGGGTGCGACAGTTTAATGAAGGCAGAACATCGTGTGACAACAAACCGAAACAACCTCGGGCTTGCACAAGCCGGTCTGACGACACGATCGAGAAAATGGAGAGAATTGTTTTGGGGGTCGGCGAATGACTTGAACAGATCGCCTCCAGAGTTGGCATTTCTGTGGGTTCTGTGCACACAATCCTGCATGATGACCTGAAAATCCGAAAAGTGTCATTCAGGTTGGTGCCACGAACGCTGACGGACGACCACATGACTGCCCGTGTGGCACGTTGCCAAGCAATGTTGACGCGCAAAGACAGCACGAATGGGACTTTCTTTTCGTCGGTTGTGACAATGGATGAGACGTGGATGCCATTTTTCAATCCAGAAACAAAGCGCCAGTCAGCTCAATGGAAGCACACAGATTCACAGCCACCAAAAAAATTTCGGTCAGTGCTGAAAAAATGATGGTGTCCACGTTCTGGGACAGCGAGGGCGTAATCCTTACCCATTACGTTCCAAAGGGCACTACGGTAACAGGTGCATCCTACGAAAATGTTTTGAAGAACAAATTCCTTCCTGCACTGCAACAAAAATGTCCGGGAAGGGCTGCGCGTGTGCTGTTTCACCAAGACAACGCATCCGCACATCGAGCTAATGTTACGCAACAGTTTCTTCGTGATAACAACGTTGAAGGGATTCCTCATGCTCCCTACTTACCTGACCTGGCTCCTAGTGACTTTTGGCTTTTTCCAACAATGAAAGACACTCTCCGTGGCCGCACATTCACCAGCCGTGCTGCTATTGCCTCAGCGATTTTCCAGTGGTCAAAACAGACTCCTAAAGTAGCCTTCGGCGCTGCCATGGAACCATGGCGTCAGCGTTGTGAAAAATGTGTACGTCTGCAGGGCGATTACGTCGAGAAGTAACGCCAGTTTCATCGATTTCGGGTGAGTAGTTAATTAGAAAAAAAATCGGAGGCCTTAGAACTTGAATGCACCTCGTAAAGTTGTGCAGAAAAGAATATTTATTCAGGGCACATTCCTGAAGATGTATTTACATTTGTTCAGATAAGAAGCAAAAGGGTAGTTAGCTTGGAATCTGTACTTTGTAAAGAACGAGGAACCCGTTGTGCGTCAATCACGTACCGCTCAGAAATTTAACTTTGTCAGCTGCCCGTCGTACATAGACGACAGACACTTCTACCAGGATCAGTGGCACAATTTATAACGGAGAGAGCGGCGAACGTGGGCAAAGTGTGTTCTGAGAAATTGATCTCTCGTGTAATGGTCCTACTGTAGATGGATGGGAACGAAAGGCCGCTGGTTATCGATCGCGGCGCAGAGGCTGCACGTAGCCTGCCCGTATGCGAGAGCACGCACTAGCGAGCGCCCGATCTGTGTGCGCATCGCAGGCCGCTTTGTTTGCTCTGTCGCGTTACCGCGAGCATCCATAAATTTCCGTGTCGCCGGCGCCTTCAGGCTGTTCCAGCGTCCATTAGGCGGAGTGGAACACCTGTGGCTTGTCTCGCGATCGCCCGCGTCTACTGAGAACCACTTGTACCGTAAACACGACAGTGCTACCCTCAGACGGTATTTCTATTCCACTGCAAGAAAAGAGGGTACTGCAGCAAGGCGAAACACGTAATCTACATAATGTGTGGTATCATACAGGAATAATGTCACACCAAAGCTACCAGAGCCTAGCAGTTTACAATCTTTTTATCTGTGCGGATCACCTATTTTGTAAACAAAAAGAAAAAAAAAGCGTAGAGACCCAGTAAAATTAAATGCCGTGTGGCTAGGGCTCCCGTCGGGTAGACCGTTCGCCTGGTGCAAGTCTTTCGAGTTGACGCCACTTAGGTGACTTGTGTGTCGATTGGGGTGAAATGATGATGACAATGACGATAAGGACAATACAACACCCAGTTCTTGAGCGAAGAAAATCTCCGACCCAGCCGGGAATCGAACCCGGGCCGTTTGGTATGACATTCTGTCGCGAGGATCACTGAGATAGAAAAGATGTTATGTGGACATGTGTTCGGAAACGCTTAATTTCCATGTTAGAGCTCATTTTAGTTTCGTCAGTATGTACTGTACTTCCCCAATTCACCGTCAGTTGGCCCAATTGAAGGACGGTAATGTTGACTTCGGTGCTGACATGCGACTCATTGCTCTACAGTACTAACATCAAGCACATCAGTACGTAGCATCAACGGGTTAGTGTTCATCACGAACGTGATTTTCCAGTCAGTGCAATGCTTACAAATGCGGAGTTGGCCGAATCCCATTTGATGTATGGATTAATACGGGGCAATAGCCGTGGCGCCGTACGTTTGTATCGAGACAGATTTCCAGAACGAAGGTGTCCCGACAGGAAGACGTTCGAAGCAATTGATCGGCGTCTTAGGGAGCACGGAACATTCCAGCCTACGACTCGCGACTGGGGAAGACCTAGAACGACGAGGACACCTGCAATGGACGAGGCAACTCTTCGTGCAGTTAACGATAACCCTAATGTCAGCGTCAGAGAAGTTGCTGCTGTACAAGGTAACGTTGACCACGTCACTGTATGGAGTGTGCTACGGGAGAACCAGTTGTTTCCGTACCATGTACAGCGTGTGCAGGTACTATCAGCAGCTGATTGGCCTCCACGGGTATACTTCTGCGAATGGTTCATCCAACAATGTGTCATTCCTCATTTCAGTGCAAATGTTCTCTTTATGGATGAGGCTTCATTCCAACGTGATCAAACTGTAAATTTTCACAATCAACATGTGTGGGCTGACGAGAATCCGCACGCAATTGTGCAATCACGTCATGAACACAGATTTTCTGTGAACGTTTGGGCAGGCATTGTTGGTGATGTCTTGATTGGGCCCCATGTTCTTCCACCTACGCTCAATGGAGCACGTTATCATGATTTCATATGGGATACTCTACCTGTGCTGCTAGAACATGTGCCTTTACAAGTACGACACAACATGTGGTTCATGCACGATGGAGCTCCTGCACATTTCATTCGAAGTGTTCGTACGCTTCTCAACAACAGATTCGGTGACTGATGGATTGGTAGAGGCGGACCAATTCCATGGCCTCCGCTCTCCTGACCTCAACCCTTTTGACTTTCGTTTATGGGGGCATTTGAAAGCTCTTGTCTACGCAACCCCGGTACCAAATATAGAGACTCTTCGTGCTCGTATTGTGGACGGCTGTGATGCAATACGCCATTCTCCAGGGCTGCATCAGCGCATCAGGGATTCCATGCGACGGAGGGTGGATGCATGTATCCTCGCTAACGGAGGACATTTTGAACATTTCCTGTAAGAAAGTGTTTGAAGTCACGCTGGTACGTTCTGTTGCTGCGTGTTTCCATTCCATGATTAATGTGATTTGAAGAGAAGTAATAAAATGAGCTCTAACATGGAAAGTAAGCGTTTCCGGACACGTGTCCACATAACATATTTTCTTTCTTTGTGTGTGAGGAATGTTTCCTGAAAGTTTGGCCGTACCTTTTTGTAACACCCTGTACACAGGGTGGTCCACAGATAGTGACCGGGCTAAACATCTCACGAAATAAGCATCAAACGAAAAAACTACAGAGAACGAAACTCGTCTAGCTTGAAGGGGGAAACCAGATGGCTCAAATGTTGGTCCGCTAGATAGCGCTGCCGTAGGTCAAACGGATATCAACTGCGGTTTTTTAAATAGGAACCCCCATTTTTCAAAAAATCGAATGTGTGTGAAGTCTTTTGGGACTTAACTGCTAAGGTCATCAGTCCCTAAGCTTACACACTACTTAACCTAAATTATCCTAAGGACAAACACACACACTCATGCCCGAGGGAGGACTCGAACCTCCGCCGGGACCAGCCGCACAGTCCACGACTGCAGCGCCTTAGACCCCATTTTTATTACATATTCGTGTACTACGTAAAGAAATACGAATGTTTTAGTTGAACCACTTTTTTCCCTTTGTGATGGATGGCGCTGTAATAGCCACAAACGTAAAAGTACGTGGTATCACGTAACATTCCGCCAGTGCGGACGGTATTTGCTTCGTGAGGTATTTGCGTCGTGATGCATTATCCGTGCTAAAATGGACCGTTTACTAATTGAGGAAAAGGTCGATATCGTAATGATGTATGGCTATTGTGATCAAAATGTGTGTTATGTATGCTGCTCGGTATCCTGGACGACAGCCCGCATCTCGTGGTCGTGCGGTAGCGTTCTCGCTTCCCACGCCCGGGTTCCCGGGTTCGATTCCCGGCGGGGACAGGGATTTTCTCTGCCTCGTGATGGCTGGGTGTTGTGTGCTGTCCTTAGGTTAGTTAGGTTTAAGTAGTTCTAAGTTCTAGGGGACTGATGACCATAGATGTTAAGTCCCATAGTGCTCAGAGCCATTTATCCTGGACGACATCATCCAAGTGTCCGGACCGTTCGCCGGATAGTTACGTTATTTAAGGAAACAGGAAGTGTTCAGCCACATGTGAAACGTCAACCGCGACCTGCAACAAATGATGATGCCCAAGTAGGTGTTTTAGCTGCTGTCGCGGCTAATCTGCACATCAGTAGCAGACAAATTGCGCGAGAATCGGGAATCTCAAATACGTCGGTGTTGAGAATGCTACATCAACATCGATTGCACCAGGAATTGCATGGCGACGACATTGAACGTTGTGTACTGTTCTGCCACTGGGCACAAGAGAAATTACGGGAGGATGACAGATTTTTGCACGCGTTCTATTTAGCGACGAAGCGTCATTCACCAACAGCGGTAACGTAAACCGGCATAATATGCACTATTGGGCAACGGAAAATCCACGATGGCTGCGACAAGTGGATGCAGCTTCAAGGGTAACCGCAGCCGTGCTCTCCGAGCTGATAGTCCATGCTGCTGCAAACGTCGTCGAACTCTTGGTGCAGATGGTTGTCTTGCAAACTTCCCCATCTGTTGACCCAGGGATCGAGACGTGGCCTCACGATCCGTTACAGCCACGCGGATAAGATGCCTGTCATCTCGACTGCTAGTGATACGAGGCCGTTGGGATCCAGCACGGCGTTCCGTGTTACCCTCCTGAACCCACCGATTCCATATTCTGCTAACAGGCATAAGATCTCGACCGACGCGAGCAGCAATGTCGCGATACGATAAACCACAATCGCGATAGGCTACAATCCGACCTTTATCAAAGTCGGAAACGTGATCGTACGCATTTCTCCTCCTTACACGAGGCATCACGACAACGCTTCACCAGGCAACGCCGGTCAACTGCTGTTTGTGTATGAGAAATCGGTTGGAAAGTTTCCTCATGTTAGCGCGTTGTAGGTGTCGCCACCGTCGCCAACCTTGTGCGAATACTCTGGAAAGCTAATCATTTGAATATTACAGCATCTTCTTCCTGTCGATTAAATTTCGCGTCTATAGCACGTCATCTTCGTGGTGTAGCAATTTTAATGGCCAGTAGTGTAGAAATACTCTTCGCCACACACCGTTAGGTGACTTGCGGAGTATGATGCAGACGTAGACAGTCTGTGGTGCTCCAGATGTCGCCGTACATTCCGTTTGGACTCTTTCTGCAGTAAGCAAGCCCATCTCCTCACCGAAGGCAAGAGACGTAGTTGTACGGTCCTGCACGGCCGTGCAAACAAGTTGTCTGTCTTCTCGGGCGCTGGTCACAAGGGGCGACTGAAATCCTGCATGATGGAAAGCCCAGCATTGCTCGACCTATCGATTCCATCCCCACCCAGGCCATCACCAGTATAACGGAACGAAAAAACCGCAGTCTCAGTACGACAAAATCCAAACATTGCCCAACCGCAGCATGTGCTGAAACGTCCCCTGAGAAAAATTTATGAATTAATGTGCTGATAAACCTCTTACATTATTTGATTTTCGAACTGCAAAACTGAACGTACTGAGACATTTCTCTCTTTACTTATTCTGATTATCACTAAACTGACACACAATATTTTTAGCGCAACACAATCTGACTTTCAATAATCCCTACAAAAGAATGGCCCTGACTAACAATAACCCATACATTTCATGAATCATTTAACTCAAAAAAAATCTTCGTTACTCGAACTACTGCAATGCAACGAGCGCCAATACTGCCAGCTAAATAAAAGATTCTAACTACTGAAGTAACTAACTACTGATAGGCATAGTTAGCAAATGAAACATTTTGATAGAGAACAAACAACGTATTTACCTTAATAGTGTTCAAAAGTCATAATATATATAAATCAGTTCATGACATCTAGTCTTACAAATTTACTGTCTCTGATGGACACACGTCCAGATCATCCGCTCTCAAAACTCTGCCATCTCTCTCCCCACATCCACCACTGTTGGCGGCTCACCTCCAACTGCGCAACGCTACGCGCTGTTCACATCCAACTCCACAGACTGCACACAGAACAGTCAGTGATTTTCATACAGAGCGCTACGTGGCGTTACCAACATAAAAACCTAAACAGCCTACTTACAGTGCAAGTAGATTCTCCTTGTTACAAGAGGCACAAACCTATCTCCTCAGGAACACGTGATACTGAAAAGCAACTCCTGAAGGAGAAACGCGCTTCGGAATACATTCTAAGACACGCACCAGAAATAAATTATCCGGATGAAACAAAAATCCGTAGATGTGGCGAACATGTAAAGTTAAATTAATCATTACAATTAATGAAAAATTGGATGAGTTATTCAAGAGAAAGAGCTTCACAAATTGAGCAAGTCAATAACGTTTTGGTCCATCTGTGTCCTTTATGTAAGCAGATATTCGGCTTGGCTTTGATTGACGGATTTGTTGGATGTGATCCTGAGGGCTATCGTGCCCAGTTCGTCCAATAGGTGCGTTAGATTGTCAAAATCTCGAGCTGGTCGGAGGGCCTCTAACGGTTTTGATTTAATATTCTATATTGGTTTTATGCTTTTTGATGCCACGTAAGATAAGAGGTTAGCATTAATTATTTTCTTTACGCACGTGAGGCCGTTAGATGCAGGGTATCTTATAGGAGGCCAAAATAAATGTTTCTTTTCAATTTAAATGAGCGCCAGGCTCCCTACAACCTCATGACCGGTTTTCATCTAAATACAGCCAAGGCCAAAGTTCACAGACCTACGACAAATGGTATCTCTGAAAGTATCTGAGCACTCCATCTTCAGGCCACAAGTGGCCCATCGGGACCATCCGACCGCCGTGTCATCCACAGTTGAGGATGCGGATAGGAGGGGCTTGTGGTCAGCACACCGCTCTCCCGGTCGTAATGATGGTTTTCTTTGACCCGAGCGGCTACTATTCGGTCGAGTAGCTCCTTAGTTGGCATCACGAGGCTGAGGCAGGCCCCGAACTAATGGCAACAGCGCATGTCGGCTGATGGTCACCTATCCAAGTGCCGGCCACGCCCGACAGCGCTTAACTTCGGTGATCTCACGGGAACCTGCGTATCCACTGCGGCAAGGCCGTTGCCGAAAGTATCTGAACTCTCTCAAAATTAACTCATGGAACTATTGAGATTTCAACTAAATAGGCTGAAGGCCTGGATTCTTAAGAACAATGAAACTTCTCCAAGAGATACTAAATTATTTTTTTAAAAAAGACAATCATCAAAATTTCACTATTAAGAGACAATATGTAATTAAAAATTCTTAAGACAGTTTGCAATCACGGCTGAAGGCCTTATTGACAAAAAATTCAAATTACTTCTCGGCTGAAGGCCTCAATAGCAATAACTCAAAATTAAAATATTAAAAAAAACAAATCACCACAATCTGATCACACCAAGAGAGAAGTGGGCCTCAGACAGAGCTCCAACGATTGGCCTGGGAAAGTCGCTCAACTTCGTGAACGATGAGACAGGCAGCCAAGGGCTGTATTCACTTGACCAGATGGCAACTCAAACTAGAGACAGTTTAAAATCAGACGAACACTCTTGCAAAATCTACCTAACGTCTGATAACCAATGCAACAATGGAATAACCCAGGCAAGGCGGAACTGGCGGACAGTACTGCGTCTTTGGAATCCGGCGTTTAGAACATCAAGAAGCAGAAGGAACCACTACAACCAAGGCAGTCGAACAGAAACAACATATCCGACCCACTATCAAGGAGGCTGTCGAACTAGACGCCTTACCATACAGCAGCGGTAAGACGAGGAAAGGTACACTGCCGCGAAAATACGCTAACCTCCAGGGCAGGTAACAGGGGCGTTAGCGGCCACTAGGGAGAAAAAATACCGCTGGGTGAACTTCAGCAATAAACATAAGGAATTCAATGATTAATAATAAGAAGTGGAGGACGGCTAACTAATGTCGCCAACTCCAAACACTCTACTCATTGCTCTTCGTCTCAGCGGCCCTGTGAGCAGTAATGCGCGAAGAAACAGCGTGATCTGAAAACAGTGGATGTTTCACTACTGGGTTAATGTTCACTCAAATCAAACGCCCTGGGTCAGGTGGACAACGAGGTTGTCGCCATCGCAACTACAGACCCTCGATCAGGCAGTGCCTGCGTGCCGCCAGCGGTCATGGCATGTCCTCGCGCTGCCGCACCTCACTGCTGCTCCATCCCAACCGAACTCCCCAACACACTCCCACCTGGAAAACATCTGACGTCCTTCCAAAAATAGTACAACATTTGTGTCTAGACAAGACAGTCTAGACACAGGGTGAGGTTACCGAGGGGCACGCGTCAACTCACACCGACTGGCGTGAAGTCTGGAACAGGATACTTTGTGAATGCTATAGAGAAAAGTATGCAGCTAAGTTAATACTCATCTTTAATCCATCATTGTGGTACATCGCTCTTGGCTATACAAATGAGAGTCTGTAAATACAAGCACTGTAAGGCTAATGGCGCCTTGCTAGGTCGTAGCCATGGACTTAGCTGAAGGCTATTCTAACTGTCTCTCGGCAAATGAGAGAAAGGCTTCGTCAGTGTAGTCGCTAGCAAAGTCGTCGTACAACTGGGGCGAGTGCTAGTCCGTCTTTCTAGACCTGCCATGTGGTGGCGCTAGGTCTGCAAGGACTGACAGTGGCGACACGCGGGTCCGACATGTACTAGTGGACCGCGGCCGATTTAAAGCTACCACCTAGCAATTGTGGTGGCTGGCGGTGACACCACAACAACATTACTAGGTCTCGATTGGTCCGAGCACGGGGCTCACAACCCGAACCACGCGCCACTGTTAAGCACTAATGAAGGACTTGGTCCCTTACTTCGACTGCACATAATTCATTAAGGTCAATCCAACACATTTATTTCAAATATCATAAATGAAGTTACATTTGAATCTGTCTGACATTAAACAGGAATTAAGAAAAAAATTCAATATCAGCTGATTTAGTGCGTGAAGGGCGAGTTAAGCTGTGACCTCCCCCGTGAATTTTGAAAGGACAATAATTAAATGTTAATGGGAGTCGTGTTAAACGTAAGGTCCCAGCAAATTCTTACAAGATAATACAAATGTTAATGTGAACAGAGCCAAGTGTGATTTCCCAGCAAAAAATAAAAAGAAAAGTCTATGATAATGAAAACGTGCCAGAAGTTATTTCCCCACAAGATTACTGAATAATAATGACCCTAATGTTGTTGAGCTCCCACAAAACATCGTTAAATTGAAATAAAAGCGACTGTACCTTCGCTACAAAAATATTGAAAAATAATGGCCCAATGTAAACTCGACACAAAAATTGAGAAATGATCATTCAATTGTAATGATTTGTTTCTTTTTAATAACGATTGCTTTGAAAACAGAATTATTATTGGGGCATTTCTTCAACAAATCAATTACAATTACAATACATTATTAGCTGAGCGCAATGCTGCATCATTACCTTATTTAACAATATACCTCGTCCTGAATCGTGACCAGAGACCCATGTCGACCCCCGCTGACTCCTCACACACTGTACTGACTACTACTCTCCAACTGCAACTACCGACTCCCTACATGCAACTGAACTCTTGCGCGGTCAAGCGCAGACTAGCAACGATAAATACACTCCTGGAAATTGAAATAAGAACACCGTGAATTCATTGTCCCAGGAAGGGGAAACTTTATTGACACATTCCTGGGGTCAGATACATCACATCATCACACTGACAGAACCACAGGCACATAGACACAGGCAACAGAGCATGCAAAATGTCGGCACTAGTACAGTGTATATCCACCTTTCGCAGCAATGCAGGCTGCTATTCTCCCATGGAGACGATCGTAGAGATGCTGGATGTAGTCCTGTGGAACGGCTTGCCGTGCCATTTCCACCTGGCGCCTCAGTTGGACCAGCGTTCGTGCTGGACGTGCAGACCGCGTGAGACGACGCTTCATCCAGTCCCAAACATGCTCAATGGGGGACAGATCCGGAGATCTTGCTGGCCAGGGTAGTTGACTTACACCTTCTAGAGCACGTTGGGTGGCACGGGATACATGCGGACGTGCATTGTCCTGTTGGAACAGCAAGTTCCCTTGCCGGTCTAGGAATGGTAGAACGATGGGTTCGATGACAGTTTGGATGTACCGTGCACTATTCAGTGTCCCCTCGACGATCACCAGTGGTGTACGGCCAGTGTAGGAGATCGCTCCCCACACCATGATGCCGGGTGTTGGCCCTGTGTGCCTCGGTCGTATGCAGTCCTGATTGTGGCGCTCACCTGCACCGCGCCAAACACGCATACGACCATCATTGGCACCAAGGCAGAAGCGACTCTCATCGCTGAAGACGACACGTCTCCATTCGTCCCTCCGTTCACGCCTGTCGCGACACCACTGGAGGCGGGCTGCACGATGTTGGGGCGTGAGCGGAAGACGGCCTAACGGTGTGCGGGACCGTAGCCCAGCTTCATGGAGACGGTTGCGAATGGTCCTCGCCGATACCCCAGGAGCAACAGTGTCCCTAACTTGCTGGGAAGTGGCGGTGCGGTCCCCTACGGCACTGCGTAGGATCCTACGGTCTTGGCGTGCATCCGTGCGTCGCTGCGGTCCGGTCCCAGGTCGACGGGCACGTGCACCTTCCGCCGACCACTGGCGACAACATCGATGTACTGTGGAGACCTCACGCCCCACGTGTTGAGCAATTCGGCGGTACGTCCACCCGGCCTCCCGCATGCCCACTATACGCCCTCGCTCAAAGTCCGTCAACTGCACATACGGTTCACGTCCACGCTGTCGCGGCATGCTACCAGTGTTAAAGACTGCGATGGAGCTCCGTATGCCACGGCAAACTGGCTGACACTGACGGCGGCGGTGCACAAATGCTGCGCAGCTAGCGCCATTCGACGGCCAACGCCGCGGTTCCTGGTGTGTCCGCTGTGCCGTGCGTGTGATCGTTGCTTGTACAGCCCTCTCGCAGTGTCCGGAGCAAGTATGGTGGGTCTGACACACCGGTGTCAATGTGTTCTTTTTTCCATTTCCAGGAGTGTAACTCTCTGGTCAGAGATTCTGTCATGCCTGGCCATCGCTGTCAATGAATACATACGTGTTTCAAAGCCAATAAACAGGTAAACTAAATTTGAATCTGTCTGGCATTAAACAGGAATAAAAAAAAAACAAATTTTTTATTTGATTAAATTACAGCATTAAGGAATTCCAGACCTTTCCCCTTTCTAGGCGGAGGCTGAGCCAGAAACACAGAATGCCACAAAAACACAGTTTTGCTGTGAAATCCTATAGGACACCCAGAAGCAGTAACAGACGAAGGGTCGGCACCCACAAATAACACAGGCTAAGAGTCAGGCTGGGAGTACAGCCTACGAGAACTTGTTCACACTATGCTCACCACAAACTGTAGACATTCCGGCCGAACATGCGCTTGCGGTGGCTGCCAGAAGGACGAAGCAACCGACAGGCCCACGCTGTGCTTCTCACACAGGCACCTCAGTTTGTACAAACATCTAGGTCAACACCAACTCCGGACTCCCCTCTCACTGCGAGGCTCGGCACAGTTTATACGAAATGCCTTCCAGGCCACCAGTAACCGCCGCAGGAGTTTCACGATCCGCAAACAGCTCCAGCGTAAAGCCGTCGGCACACGGACCGTGCATCCGAACGTTGAGCGTTGAGCGTGCCGAGTTTCTGACGTCATAGCGTGGAATAGCACGCTCGGGAGTCTTTCCGAACGTGCAGAGCAATATCTGGCATGTCAGATATTCTGAGCGTTCGTCTGAGCGTTGACCAATGAGATGGCATAACGCCACCTACGTCACAAAGACGGCGTCTCCCTTCAGTACAGAGTTGTGAGGCGCCATATTGACATTCATTTCAAGTGTATATGTATATATGCCGTCTCTGAGCACCAGCAAATTGAGAATCATTGGAAAACCGTTTGATAATTGTGTGATTCGTTCCAATAAAATAATAAGATACATCATATTCGTGGCAAAAGAATTATTGTAAGTGGCGTATTATGACAGTAGGCTATTTGAAGGCAGCGACACACTGAAGAGCCACACAAAACGCATTGTTCTTGGTACAATTTGTTATAATTAAATTTCAGTTAGTATCATATCTACGATTAAAGTTTTCAGCAAGTGGTAAGATACTATAATTAGATTACGAAAGGCAGATGTTGGTTGAGCGTAATGAGTAGCGTCATTGTCCCTACATGTGTCTTTTGTTGGGGCGGTGGTTCGCGTCTCGACACAGCCAAATTTTTTTCCTAACATTCGCGTTTTTATTATGTTCTGATACTTTATTATTAGTTTAATATAAGTATATACTATAACATTTGATGTTATGTAAATACAAGTTCACATTTTTTGAGGGGTGACTTTGTTCGATTGGATTAATCTAAAGGACGTCCGCCCCCGGTAGCTGAGTGGTCAACTTGACAGACTGTCAATCCTAAGGGCCCGGGTTCGATTCCCGGCTGGGTCGGAGATTTTCTCCGCTCAGGGACTGGGTGTTGTGTTGTCCTAATCATCATCATTTCATCCTCACCGACGCGCAGGTCGCCGAAGTGGCGTCAACTCGAAAGAACTGCACCAGGCGAACGGTCTACCCGACGGGAGGCCCTAGCCACACGACATTTCATTTCATCTAAAGGACAGCTTGCGCTACTTGTATTACGTTATTTTGTTGCTTTTTCTTTTACGCTTCGTAATTCACATGTTGCAAAGATTCTGCTACTGGGTAGGAACAGTGATCAAGTAAGACTGACCTTGGGATTTTACTAAAATGTGGGAATGATGAAATAATGTTTATCTTATGCGGAGAAGTATTCCAGATTCGTAACGCAGTGTTTGTAACGGAACTTTTATAAGCCTGTGTCTCTACTGATTGGACATGGTACTTTCCTCTTCGTGGACGATGGAGGAAAAGTGCGTTTTAATAGAGCTAACGTGGGAATTTCACGCGCGCCCGTTGATTAGAGAGTGTGATTTACGAACTAGAAACATCCCTCAACTGCCGCTGGAGTGCGATGCGATCGCGTATACCACGTTGGGGCCCACGTGCCGTATGCACAAGTCGCATCGTTCCTGAGCGTTCAGCAGCACGTTGAACTTGGCACGCTCAACGTTGACGTTCGACAGCACGGTCCGTGTGACGACGGCTTAACAGACATCACACGTGTGCTTACCCCCCAGCCACCACTCCGCCAGTCTCACCGGCCGCCCCAAACCGACTGCCTCTCGCCTACCCGCGCGCCCCAGCCTAAAACGCAAAGATGCTCATGCCCGGGGATGCGCCAAAGATAAGCCGGTCGCTGACGATCGACCAAAAACAGTACAACAGTACTAGGTATCGATAACCACTGCTGCTGCCACTCACGGACAGACAACACTAGCAAACGTAGTGGCGCCAGTAGACACAGGGAAGAAAATGAGATGCCACTATCCCTATTACACGATGCCGACCTACCAATGACACGAACGCGAGCCGCAACACGGCTCACCCAATGGGACAGAAATCGGTATTCCTGTCTAGTGAAGAGAAAGAGCTTCACAACTTGACCAAGTCATTGGTCCACCCTCTGCCCCGAATACAAGCAATTATTCGGCTTGGTATTGGGATCCAGTATTAGAATCGGAATTTAAAAGAGCTTTGGAGGACTTACGGTCAAACAAGGCAGAAGGGATAGATAACATTCCATCAGAATTTCTAAAATCATTGGGGGAAGTAACAACAAAACGACTATTCACGTTGGTGTGTAGAATGTATGAGTTTGGCGATATACCATCTGTCTTTCGGAAAAGCATCATCCACACAATTCCGAAGACGGCAAGAGCTGACAGGTGCGAGAATTATCGCACAATCAGCTTCACAGCTCACGCATCGAAGCTGCTTACAAGAATAATATACAGAAGAATGGAAAAGAAAATTGAGAATGCACTAGGTGACGATCAGTTTGGCTTTAGGAAAAGTACAGGGACGAGAGAGGCAATTCTGACGTTACAACTAATAATGGAAGCAAGGCTAAAGAAAAATCAAGACACTTTCATAGGATTTGTCGACCTGGCAAAAGCGTTCGACAATATAAAATGGTGCAAGCTGTTCGAGATTCTGAAAAAAGTAGGGGTAAGCTATAGGGAGAGACGCGTCATATACAATATGTACAACAACCAAGAGGGAATAATAAGAGTGGACGATCAAGAACGAAGTGCTCGTATTAAGAAGGGTGTAAGACAAGGCTGTAGCCTTTCGCCCCTACTCTTCAATCCGTACATAGAGGAAGCAATGATGGAAATAAAAGAAAGGTTCAGGAGTGGAATTAAAATACAAGGTGAAAGGATATCGATGTTACGATTCACTGATGACATTCCTATCCTGAGTGAAAGTGAAGAAGAATTAAATGATCTGCTGAACGGAATGAACAGTCTAATGAGTACACAGTATGGTTTGAGAGTAAATCGGAGAAAGACGACGGTAATGAGAAGTAGTAGAAATGAGAACAGCGAGAAACTTAACATCAGGATTGATGGTCACGAAGTCAATGAAGTTAAGGAATTCTGCTAACTAGGCAGTAAAATAACCAATGACGGACGGAGCAAGAAGGACATCAAAAGCAGACTCATTATGGCAAAAAAGGCATTTCTGGCCAAGAGAAGTCTACTAATATCAAATACCGGCCTTAATTTGAGGAAGAAATTTCTGAGGATGTACGTCTGGAGTACAGCATTGTATGGTAGTGAAACATGGACTGTGGGAAAACCGGAACAGAAGAGAATCGAAGCATTTGAGATGTGGTGCTACAGATGAATGTTGAAAATTAGGTGGACTGATAAGGTAAGGAATGAGGAGGTTCTACGCAGAATCGGAGAGGAAAGGAATATGTGGAAAACACTGATAAGGAGAAAGGACAGGATGATAGGAAATCTGCTACGACATGAGGGAATGACTTCCATGGTACTAGAGGGAACTGTAGAGGGCAAAAACTGTAGAGGAAGACAGAGAATGGAATACGTGAAGCAAATAATTGAGGACGTAGGTTGCAAGTGCTATTCTGAGATGAAGAGGTTAGCACAGGAAAGGAATTCGTGGCGGGCCGCATCAAACCAGTCAGTAGACTGACGACAAAAAAAAAATTGATTGACAGAGTTGTTATATGTCCCCCTCAGATATGTCAAGCAATATTTTGTCCAATTGACGCGTTAGATCGTCAAAATCCCGAGCTGGCTCGGAGGGTCCTGAACAGAGATGCTGCGACCTTGCCAGCCAATGTAGTGTTCGGCAAGCACGAAGAAAAGCTGTAGGAACTCTCGCCGTGTACGGGCGCGCATTATTTTGCTGAAATGTAAGAAGAGGATGGCTTGACATGAAAGGCAACAAAATTGTGCGCACAGTATTTTCGACGTACCGCTATGCCGTAAGGATGCCACTGATGACAACCAAGTGGCACCGTAGACCGTCACTCCTGGTTGTCAGGTCATTTGGCGGGCATCAGTCATGTTGATACCCCACCACTGTGTGGGTCGTCTCCAGACATGCCTTCACTAGCCATCGCGGCTCATTTCGATGCTGGACTAATCCAGACATTTCTACTCCAGTGAATGAGATTCCAAGCCGAAGACGATGTGAGATGGTCAGGGTTATCATTTCATAGCAGGATTCCTTTGGTTGTCATCCGCAGCACTCTTAGAGCACAACGGTACGTCGACGATATTATACGAGGTGCATTCAAGTTCTAAGGCCTCCGATTTTTTTTCTCCGGACTGGAAAGAGATGGAGACATGCGCATTGTTATAAAATGAGGCCGCGTTCATTGTCAACACTACCCAGAGATGGTAGCACCGTACGGCAGATGGAATTTTACCGCCAGCGGCGAGAATGAGAACTGTTTTAAGTACTTAAAATGGCGACGTTTTCCTTACTTGAACAGCGTGCAATCATTCGTTTTCTGAATTTGCCTATTGTGAAACCAATTGAAATTCATCGACAGTTGAAGGAGACATGTGGTGATGGAGTTATGGATGTGTCGAAAGTGCATTCGTGGGTGCGACAGTTTAATGAAGGCAAAACATTGTGTGAGAACAAACCGAAACAACCTTGGGCTCGCACAAGCCGGTCTGACGACATGATCGATAAAGTGGAGAGAATTGTTTTGGGGGATCGCCGAATGACAGTTGAACAGATCGCCTCGAGAGTTGGCATTTCTGTGGGTTCTATGCACACAATCCTGCATGACGACCTGAAAATGCGAAAAGTGTCATCCAGGTGGGTGCCACGAATGCTGACGGACGACCACACGGCTGCCCATGTGGCATGTTGCCGAGCAATGTTGACGCGCAACGACAGCACGGATGGAACTTTCTTTTCGTCGGTTGAGACAATGGATGAGACGTGGATGCCATTTTTCAATCCAGAAACAAAGCGCCAGTCAGCTCAATGGAAGCACACAGATTCACCGCCACCAAAAAAATTTCGGGTAACCGCCAGTGCTGAAAAAATGATGGTGTCCATGTTCTGGGGCAGCGAGGGCGTAATACTGACCCATTGCGTTCCATAGGGCACTACGGTAACAGGTGCATCCTACGAAAACGTTTTGAATTCCTTCCTGTACTGCAACAGAAACGTCCGGGAAGGGCTGCGGGTGTGCTGTTTCACCAAGACAACGCACCCGCACATCGAGCTAACGTTACGCAACAGTTTCTTCGTGATAACAACTTTGAAGTGATTCCTCATGCTCGCTACTCACCTGACCTGGCTCCTACTGACTTTTGGCTTTTTCCAACAATGAAATACACTCTCCGTGGCCGCACATTCACCAGCCGTGCTGCTATTGCCTCAGCGATTTTCCAGTGGTCAAAACAGACTCCTAAAGAAGCCTTCGCCGCTGCCATGGAATCATGGCGTCAGCGTTGTGAAAAATGTGTACGTCTGCAGGGCGATTACGTCGAGAAGTAACGCCAGTTTCATCGATTTCGGGTGAGTAGTTAATTAGAAAAAAAAATCGGAGGCCTTAGAACTTGAATGCACCTCGTACACCCGTTTTGTTGCCCTTCATGGCAAGCTACCCTAGGCATACATTTCAGTAAAATAATGCCTGCCCGCACAGGGCGACAGTTTCTGCTGCTCGCCTTCGTGCTTACCAAACCCTACCCTGGCCAGCAAAGTCTCGAGACCTCTCCCAAACTGAGAACGTTTGCAGCATTATGGGCAGGGCCCTCAAAGCAACTAGGGATTGTGACGTTCTAACGCACCAGTTTGACAGAACATGGTACGATGTCCCTTACGAGGACATCCAACAACTCTATCAATCAATGCCGAACTGAATGACTGCTTCCACAATGGCCAAGGATGGACCAACGTGTTATTGACTTGCTCGATTTGAGAACCTGTTACTCTTGAATAAATCATCCAACTTTTCTGAGCTTATAATCATTTTATTGCTTGTTCGTGTAAAATGGTTCAAATGGCTCTAAGTACTATGGAACTTAACATCTGTGGTCATCAGTCCCCTAGACTTAGAACTAGTTAAACCTAACGAACCTAAAGACATCACACGCATCCATGCCCGAGGCAGGTTTAGAACCTGCGACCGTAGCAGCAGCGCTGTTCCGGACTGAAGCGTCTAGAACCGCTTGGCCACATCTGCCGGCTGTACATCACATCTATCGATTTCAGTCCCATTCGGATAATTTGTTCGTGGTGCTTCGTTTATTTTGTCTTAGACTGAATTTTGTCCAAAACATACAAAAATGCGTATAGTCGTCCATGCTTGTAACACGTGCTATACTGAATCACCACAAAAGTAAGAACTGCATACAAAAATATTTGTAAGCATTGGAAAACGATGGAACACAACTGACGCCGGCCGGGGTGGCCAAGCGGTTAAAGGCGCTACAGTCTGGAACCGCGTGACCGCTACGGTCGCAGGTTCGAATCCTGTCTCGGGCATGGATGTGTGTGATGTCCTTAGGTTAGTTAGGTTTAAGTAGTTCTAAGTTCTAGGGGACTGATGACCTTAGAAGTTAAGTCCCATAGTGCTCAGAGCCATTTGAACCATTTGAACTTAACTGACAGAGAGTGCGGTGAGTTCAACATTCTGTTATACGGATGGACTTATGAAAAGCCGATTCTGTATCGTCATCCTTGAACGTATCCACCTCACTGAACAACGATGGTAAACACACATAAAAACGCACATAAATAATCTGAAAATGCTGGAAACTATAATACGCCAAGCTACGCGATGTGAGCCGGAATCACATTATAGAGTTGTAACTCTTGCCCTGACACCATATCCATGTAAGTATATAGTTCTGTGCGGATGCACACATATTACCAGAACTCTTACGGGACTTGGTAAGAATGTCTCCCACGAGTAATGAGTGTGTTGGTGCGGGACACTACGATTGTAGTGTGTGGACGTATAAGAATAGAATGTGGGTCACGCGGGAGGCGTGCGCGAGATTGTCCCTGCAGTAGCGCTATCCTCTGTGCCCTCGGTGGCTCAGATGGGTAGAGCGTCTGCCATGTCAGCAGGAGATCCCGCGTTTTAGTCCCGGTCGGAGCACACATTTTAACCCGTCCCCACTGATATACAGGGTGAGTCACCTAACGTTACCGCTGGATATATTTCGTAATCCACATCAAATACTGACGAACCGATTCCGCAGACCGAAAGTGAGAAGAGGGGCTAGTGTAATTGTTTAATACAAACCATACAAAAATGCACGGAAGTATGTTTTTTAACACAAACCTACGTTTTTTTAAATGGAACACCGTTAGTTTTGTTAACACATCTGAACATATAAAGAAATACGTAATCAGTGCCGTTTGTTGCATTGTAAAATGTTTATTACATCCGGAGATATTGTAACCTAAAGTTGACGCTTGAAACCTCTGACGTTCAGTTGCGTGTTGAAACAAACACGGGCCACGGTCGGCGAGCAGTGTCATGCGCATACTGCATCGTCACCGCTTTCACCCGTTTCATGTGTCGCTACATCAGCAATTACATGGTGATGACTTTAATCATCGAGTGCAATTCTGTCAATGGGTATTGACAGAGAATGCGTTGCAGTTCTACATGTTTACCGATGAAGCGGGTTTCACAAACCACGGGGCAGTGAATGTACGGAACATGCATTACTGGTCCGTGGACAATCCTCGCTGGCTCAGACGGGTAGAGCGACAGCGACCGTGGACTGTAAATGTATGGTGCGGAATCATTGGCGACCACCTCATTGGTCCTCACTTCATTGCAGGGGCCTAAACAGCTGCAACATACATCGCGTTTCTACCGAGTGATTTGCCAACGAAAATGATCTGCTCGAAAATGTCAAACTGGAAACGCGTCGACGTATGTGGATCAGCATGATGGTGCACCTGCACATTCCGCAATTAACACTAGGCTGACCCTTGACAGGATGTTCGACGGGCGTTTCATAGGACGTGGAGGACGCATAAATTGGCCAGCCCGTTCTCCAGATCTTACACCTCTGAACTTCTTTCTGTGGGGTACGTTAAAGGAGAACTGGTACCGTGATGTGCCTACAACCCCAGAGGATATGAAACAGCCTGCAGCGACATTACACCAGATGTACTGCGGCGTGTACGAGATTCATTACGCCAGAGATTGCAATTGTGTGCAGGAAATGATGGCCACCACATTGAACATCTATTGGCCTGACATGTCGGGACACACTCTATTCTACTCCGTAATTGAAAACGGAAACCACGTGTGTACGTGTACCTCATCCCTCATGGTAATGTACATGTGCGTCAGTGAAAAAGACCAATAAAAAGGTGTTAGCATGTGGATGTAATGTGCTGTTCCAGTCTCTTTTGTACCTAAGGTCCATCACCGTTCCCTTTGGATCCCTACGTAATTCGGTGCTCTCCGATACACACGATCGAACAGCGGAGGAGTGGTACTCAAGAGTCAACTTTAGGTTGCAATATCTCCGGACGTAATTAACATTTTACAATGCAACAAACGCCACTGATTACGTATTCGTTTATATGTTCAGATGTGCTAACAAAACTAACGGGATTCCATTTAAAAAAACGTTGGTTTGTGTTAAAAAACATACTTCCGTGCATTTTTGTATGGTTTGTATTAACCAATTACACTAGCCCCTCTCCTCACGTTCGGTCTGTGGAATCGATTCGTCAGTATTTGATGTGGTTTACGAAATATATCCAGCGGTAATGTTAGGTGACTCACCCTATATATCAACATCCGTCAGCTGCTGAACGTATTAGTATATAATTCTAACTTCAAAGGAAGTCAGTGCCTTACTCGTCCACAAGACAACTGCAGCGCCGGGAACCGCCACAGGAAACGAAGACTAGACTACAAAGCTTACAAGGGGAAAGCGCCAACTCGTCACCATCGATTTCGTCCAAATTTATGGTACCGGGTGTCAATAAAATGAGGTGACAAATTCACGTGATAGTGATATGGAGATATACATATGGCAGGAGCAACGCCTACACAAGGCATATACGGGCAGTGCATTAGCGATGCTGCCATTTGTACTCAGTTGATTCACGTTCGAAAGGTTTCCAACGTGACTGTGGCCGCGCGACGGGAATGTACACACTTTGAACACGGAATGGTAGTTGGAGCTAGATGCATATAGCACTCCGTATTCGGGTCATAAGTGACCCATCGGGACCATCCGACCGCCGTGTCATCCTCAGCTGAGGATGCGAATACGATGGGCATGTGGTAGGGCACACCGCTTTCCCGCTCGTTATGATGGTTTCCTTTGACCGGAGCCGCTACTATCCTGTCGAGTAGCTCCTCATTTGGCATCACGATACTGACTGCATCCCGAAAAATGGCAACAGCGCATGGCGGCCCAGATGGTGACTCATCCAAGTTCCAGCCACACCCGACAGCACTTAACATCGGTGACATGACGGGAACCGGCGTATCCACTGCGCCAAGGCTGTTGCCCTAGATGCAGATCGGACATTCTGTTTCTGAAATCGTTAGGGAATTCAATATTCCGAGGTCCACATTGTCAAGAGTGTGCCGAGAACTTTGAAATGTCGGGCATTAGGTCTGACCACGGAGAACACAGTGGCCGACGACCTTCAGTTAACGACCGAGCGCAGCGGCGTTTGGGTAGAGTTGTCAGTGCTAACAGGCAAAGAACGTAGCTTGAAATAACCGCAGAAATCAATGTGGGACGTACGGAAAATGTATGCATTAGGACAGGGGACGAAATTTGGTTTTAAAGAAGTATGTCGACAGAAGACCGACGGGACAGCCTTTGTTAACACCGCGACATCGGCTGCAACGCCTCACCGGCGCTCTTGACCATGTCGGTTGGACCCTGGACGACTGGAAAACCGTGACCTGGCCAAATGAGTCCCTATCTGAGTTGGTAGGAACTGAAAAAAATGGTAGAGATAGAGTGTGGCACAGATTGCACCAAGTTGTCAAGAAGGCACTGCGTAAGCTTTTGGCGGCTACATAATCATGTGAGGTGTATTTACATGGAATGGATCTGGTCCAACTGAACCGACATTGACTGGAAATACACTACTGGCCATTAAAGTTGCTACACCACTAAGGTGACGTGCTACAGACGCGAAATTTAACCGACAGGACGAAGATGCTGTGATATGCAAATGATTAGCTTTTCAGAGCATTCACACAAGGTTGGCGCCGTTGGCGACACCTACAACGTGCTGACATGAGGGAAGTTTCCAACCGATTTCTCATACACGAACAGCAGTTGACCGGCGTTGACTGGTGAAACGTTGTTGTAATGCCTCGTGTAGGAGGAGAAATGCGATTGCGGTTCATCTTATCGCGACATTGCTGCTCGCGTTGGTAGAGATCCAATGACTGTTAGCAGAATATGGAATCGGTGGGTTCAGGAGGGTAATACGGAACGCCGTGCTGGCCTCGCATCACTTGCAGTCGAGATGACAGGCATCTTATCCGCATGGCTGTGACGGATCGTGCAGCCACGTCTCGATCTCTGGGTCAACAGATGGGGACATTTTCAAGACAACAACCATCTGCACGAACAGTTTGACGACGTTTGCAGCAGCATGGAAAATCCGCTCGGAGACCGTGGCTGCGGTTACCCTTGACGCTGCATCACAGACAGGAGTGCCTGCGACGGTCTACTCGACGACGAACCTGGATGCACGAACGGCAAAACGTCATTTTTTCAGATGAATACAGGTTCTGTTTACAGCATCATGATGCTCGCATCCGTGTTTGGCGACATCGCGGTGAACGCACATTGGAAGCGTGTATTCGTCATCGCCATACAGGCATATCACCCGGCGTGATGGTATGGGGTGCCATTGGTTACACGTCTCGGTCACCTCTTGTTCGCATTGACGGCATTTAGAACAGTGGACGTTACATTTCAGATGTGTTACCTCCCGTGGCTCTACCCTTCATTCGATCCCCGCGAAACCCTGCATTTCAGTAGGATAATGCACGACAACATGTTGCAGGTCCTGTGCGAGCCTTTCTGGATACAGAAAATGTTCAACTGCTGCCCTTGCCAGCACATTCTCCAGATCTCTGACCATTTCTAAACGTCTGGTCAATGGTGGCCGAGCAACTGGCTCGTCACAATACGCCAGTCACTACTCTTGATGAACTGTGGTATCGTGTTGAAGGTGCATGGGCAGCTGTACCTGTACACGCCATGCAAGCTCTGTTTGACTCAATGCCCAGACATATCAAGGCCGTTATTACGGCCAGAGGTGGTTGTTCTGGGTACTGATTTCTCAGAATCTATGCATCCAAATCGCGTGAAAATGTAATCACATGTCAGTTCAAGTATAATGTATTTGTCCAATGAAAACCCGTTTATCATCTGCACTTCTTCTTGGTGCAGCAATTTTAATAGCCAGTAGTGTAATACCAAGGATTGTACGAGGCACAACGAAGCATCCATAACCGTAAACCACAACACCAGGAACGAATTCCTCATAATTTATGATTGCTGCACAGCACTTTCTAGGAAACAGTTTATGGATGTTGAGAACATTGGTAGACATATAAGTTTTATTTGTGCATACCCGATGGTACTTTGGTTTCTATAGACAATTTGCCTCCAGTATAAAGTACTGGCTGCTATTAGTCAAATATTGATAGAATCAGTCACATAGCTGCGTGGATACTCCCTGTGATTGTAACAGGAGGCTGTAGTTAAAGTGCAGTCCGCCCCCGTATCTGAGTTGTCAGCGCGGCAGAATGTCAATCCTAAGGGCCAGGGATCGATTCCCGGCTGGGTCGGAGATTTCCTCCGCTCAGGGAGTGGGTGTTGTGTTGCCCTAGTCATCATCATTTCATCACCATCGACGCGCAAGTCGCCGAAGTGGCGTCAAATCGAAAGACTTGCACCAGGCGAACGGTCTACCCGACGGGAGGCCCTAATCGCACCTCATTTACATTTTAATTAGAGTGCAGCTATTCACGAATTTCCAGCGCTCGCTGTGATTATCGTACGGCAGCGAACCTTGATTGATATGCTAATGCGGAACCGATTTACGCAGGAAAAAAATTAGTTCCCATTTTGGCCACCAGTTGCAGATATAGCGCTCTAAATGCAAGAAAGACGTATAGCAATGTTTCGATACGTAATGAACTAGGAACGTATACGTGGACAGGAGGTCTAGGGGATGTTGGCGACGTTCGCGCGGCTCCCCCCGTCTATATTCCTCGAGTGTCGCTAACGGTTTCCGTTTTTTGGTGAGAAAACGGTCTGTATGAAGTTCTGGCGTTACAGTTTCTTCCCCCATCCTTACATCTCGGTCCTGTTGCTCTCCCATTCGTGGAGACAACAAATTTTTTAGGTCTTACATTTGACAGGAAACTTTGCTGGTCTCCACATGCATCATACCTGGCTGCTCGTTGTACCCGTTCCCTAAATGTCCTTCGCTTTCTCAGCGATACGTCATGGGGAGCAGATCGAATGGCCCTGCTTCACTTATATAGGTCCATTGTCCGATCGAAGCTGGATTATACGAAGTTTGTCTACTCTTATGCCCGGCCGTCCATCTTACGCCGTCTAAACTCTATTCGCCATCGGGGGTTACGTCTGGCGACTGGAGCATTTTACACCGGCCCTGTTGAGAGTTTGTGTGCCGAAGCTGCTGAATTACCGCTAAACTACCGGCGCGATATGTTGCTTTGTCGCTACGCCTGCCGACTGATGTCAATGCCCGACCACCCGTCTTATCGTTCCTTTTTTGACGACACTCCCGACCGCCAGTACGGGCTGTATGTCTCTGCTCTGTTACCCCCTGGAGGTCGCTTTCGTCGCCTGCTTCAGCAACTTGATTTTACCCTCCCTACGACTTTAGAGTGGGTGAGAGCCCGACGCCACCTTGGCTCCAGGCTCAGGCTCAGGTTCGCATTCACCTTGAACTTAGCTCGCTCCCAAAGGAGAGGACCACGGATTCGATATACCGCTCAGGGTTTGTCGAACTTCGTTCGAGACTAGCTAATAACGTCTTTACGAGGTGCATTCAAGTTCTAAGGCCTCCGATTTTTTTTCTCTGGACTGGAAAGAGATAGAAACATGCGCATTGTTTTAAAATGAGGCCTCGTCCATTGTCAATACGTCCCAGAGATGGCAGCACCGTACGGCAAATGGAATTTTACCGCCAGCGGCGAGAATGAGAACTGTTTTAAATACTTAAAATGGCGACGTTTTCCTTACTTGAACAGCGTGCAATCATTCGTTTTCTGAATTTGCGTGGTGTGAAACCAATTGAAATTCATCGACAGTTGAAGGAGACATGTGGTGATGGAGTTATGGATGTGTCGAAAGTGCGTTCGTGGGTGCGACAGTTTAATGAAGGCAGAACATCGTGTGACAACAAACTGAAACAACCTCAGGCTCGCACAAGCTGGTCTGACGACATGATCGAGAAAGTGGAGAGAACTGTTTTGGGGGATCGTCGAATGACTGTTGAACAGATCGACTCCAGAGTTGGCATTTCTGTGGGTTCTGTGCACACAATTCTGCATGACGACCTGAAAATGCGAAAAGTGTCATCCAGGTGGGTGCCACGAATGCTGACGGACGATCACACGGCTGCCACTCTGGCATGTTGCCGAGCAATGTTGATGCACAACGACAGCACGAATGGGACTTTCTTTTCGTCGGTTGTGACAATGGATGAGACGTGGATGCCATTTTTCAATCCAGAAACAAAGCGCAATTCAGTTCAATGGAAGCACAAAGATTCACCGCCACAAAAAAAAAAAAAAAAATTCGGGTAACCGCCAGTGCTGAAAAAATGATGGTGTCCATGTTCTGGGACAGCGAGGGCGTAATCCTTACCCATTGCGTTCCAGAGGGCACTACGGTAACAGGTGCATCCTACGAAAATGTTTTGAAGAACAAATTCCTTCCTGCACTGCAACAAAAACGTCCGGGAAGGGCTGCGCGTGTGCTGTTTCACCAAGACAACGCACCCGCACATCGAGCTAATGTTACGCAACAGTTTCTTCGTGATAACAACTTTGAAGTGATTCCTCATGCTCCCTACTCACCTGACCTGGCTCCTAGTGACTATTGGCTTTTTCCAAACATGAAAGACACTCTCCGTGGCCGCACACTCACTAGCCGTGCTGCTATTGCCTCGGCGATTTTCCAGTGGTCAAAACAGACTCCTAAAGAAGCCTTCGCCGCTGCCATGAAATCATGGCGCCAGCGTTGTGAAAAATGTGTACGTCTGCAGGGCGATTACGTCGAGAAGTAACGCCAGTTTTATCGATTTCGGGTGAGTAGTTAATTAGAAAAAAAATCGGAGGCCTTAGAACTTGAATGCACCTCGTACAATATGTGATTCCTACGTTGGAAGAGCGGAACTTTGTGGAAGCCACTGTTTTCACGCAAGGCGGGGAAACTGCAGCCATCAGTCCCCTATAACTTAGAACTACTTAAACCTAACTAACCTAAGGACCTCATATACATCCATGGCCGAGGCAGGATTCGAATCTGTCGCGCGGTTCCAGACTGAAGCGCCTAGAACAATGCAACCTTCCACGAACGTGTTATCTCCAGAGGTTTTCCAGACATATGACATGCGAGATCACCTGATCTGAGTCAGTGTGACTTTTATATTTAAAAGAACGTGTTTACCAGGGATACATTCGGTCTCTGCCTGATTTCAGGGCCAGCATACAGGAACAAATTGCTCAGATTCCTCCGCAACTGCTGCGAGCAACTGTTGATGACGTCGTTTTACGTATGCAGCATCTTGTCGATGTGTCCGGTGCTCATACTGAATAAAGTGAGTAAGCAGCGGGTAATAATAAAATCAGGTTTGTGCCTTTCTCATTTGTTTGACCTATCTTGTGCACAAAATAATTTTCGGAAATTTGTGGTAAGTTGTATGGGACCAAACTGTTAAGGTCATCGGTCCCTAGGCTTCAGCCCTACATAATCTGATTTAAACTAACTTACGCTAAGGACAACATACACACACACATGCCCAAAGGAGGACTCGAAACTCCGACGGTTTTTTTTTTATGTTTAGGGCGCTCAACTACTAAGGCCATTAGCGCCCAGTATCAAACGTTAGTGCACTAATAGCGTAGAAAAACGCAAGGGGGCAACATAAGAAAGTACTTACAAGAACGCAGAGAGACAAAATAAAAGAGTCAGATCTTTTTAGACAAGTCCGTCAGTGTAATAAAACGAAGGACACGAGCAGCTGCTCGAGCGTCATCAGCTAAAAGTTCCTGTTAGGTAGACGGCAGATACACAGATGGCTCCAAGACTACTGCTGGCGTCGGATGTGCCTTTGTCGTTGGAGATGATACCTTTCAATACAGGCTCCTTGATCAGTGTTCAAGCTTTACAGCTGAGCTTTTTACCCTTTGTCAGGCTGTTCAGTACATAAGCCGTCACCGTCAATCTCCCTATGCCATCTGCTTTGATTCTTTGAGCTCCATTCAGAGTCTCCGTGACCCATATTCGGACCACCTTCTCGAGCAACGAATTCGACGGCTGATACCGGCGCTCGTATCCCTTTTTTGTGGATTCCTGGCCACGTCGTTGCTGTCCTCCTGCCTCGGACAGCTTCATTTTGTGTCTCATCAACTGATGTTAGTGGGGTTCTTTGTCGGCGCGTTTCATCATTGTAGCACGAGGCTTGGTCCTCTCTCCATGAAAATAAGCTTAGGGCCATCAAACCGATCCCTCCTCTCGGACGACCTCCTCACGCCCTTCCCGGCGAGAGGAGGTCATTTTGCGGATTGGGCATTGCCGATTTAGCCACCGCTATCTGTTGTCCCGTGACCCCGCCCTGCAGTGCCCCTGTGGTCATCCATTGACGGTGCGCCATGTTTTATTCTCCTGTCCCCGTTTTATTTACTCTCATGTTGCCCTACGAGGTACATTCAAGTTCTAAGGCCTCCGATTTTTTTTTCTAAACTACTCACCCGAAATCGATGAAACTGGCGTTACTTCTCGATGTAATCGCCTTGCAGACGTACACATTTTTCACAACGCTGGCGCCATGATTCCATGGCAGCGGCGAAGGCTTCTTTAGGAGTCTGTTTTGACCACTGGAAAATCGCTGAGGCAATAGCAGCACGGCTGGTGAATGTGCGGCCACGGAGAGTGTCTTTCATTGTTGGAAAAAGCCAAAAGTCACTAGGAGCCAGGTCAGGTGAGTAGGGAGCATGAGGAATCACATAATAATTGTGTTGCGTAACGTTAGCTCGATGTGCGGGTGCGTTGTCTTGGTGAAACAGCACACGCGCAGCCCTTTCCGGACGTTTTTGTTGCAGTGCAGGAAGGAATTTGTTCTTCAAAACATTTTCGTAGGATGCACCTGTTACCGTAGTGCCCTTTGGAATGCAATGGGTAAGGATTACGCCCTCGCTGTCCCAGAACATGGACACCATCATTTTTTCAGCACTGGCGGTTACCCGAAATTTTTTTGGTGGTGGTGAATCTGTGTGCTTCCATTGAGCTGACTGGCGCTTTGTTTCTGGATTGAAAAATGGCATCCACGTCTAATCCATTGTCACAACCGACGAAAAGAAAGTCCCATTCATGCTGTCGTTGCGCGTCAACATTGCTCGGCAACGTGCCAAACGGGGAGCCTTGTGGTCGTCCGTCAACATTCGTGGCACCCACCTGGATGACACTTTTCGCATTTTCAGGTCGTCATGCAGGATTGTGTGCACAAAACTCACAGAAATGCCAGCTCTGGAGGCGATCTGTTCAACAGTCATTCGGCGATTCCCCAAAACAATTCTCTCCACTTTCTCGATCGTGTCGTCAGACCGGCTTGTGCGAGCCCAAGGTTGTTTTGGTTTGTTGTCACACGATGTTCTGCCTTCATTAAACAGTCGCACCCACGAACGCACTTTCGACACATCCATAACTCCATCACCACATGTCTCCTTCAACTGTCGATGAATGTCAATTGGTTTCACACCACGCAAGTTCAGAAAACGAATGATTGCACGCTATTCAACTAAGGAAAACTCGCCATTTTAAGTATTTTAAACAGTTCTCATATTCGCCGCTGGCGGTAAAATTCCATCTGCCGTACGGTTCTGCCATCTCTGGGACGTATTGACAATGAACGTGACCTCATTTTAAAACAAAGCGCATGTTTCTATCTCTTTCCAGTCCGGAGAAAAAAAATCGGAGGCCTTAGAACTTGAATGCACCTCGTATAAGGAGGTCTCTATAACGTGGAGACGTCGAGACGTCACGGTACACGTGACAGACCGTCTGGGACTATACCCTTCAAAGAAGAATGGACCGAGAGAAAAGGTGCTTGTGAATCCAGACCACACCGTCACTTACGCTGAGACCAATGCGTCTTCGTGCACAACTCTCAGTTTAACAGTAACCCCAAAATTGGCAATTCTGTGTATTCACTGTTTAGAATGTGCCTTGTCGCGCCATAGAAAATTGCCCGGCCACATGTCATCGGCTTCGATCAATGTCAGGAACTGAAGAGCAAGTTCGGAACGTTGGTGTGGGTCATGAGGTTTTATTTGCTGCACCGAATGGATTTTGTACCAGTGTAAAACGTAAAACAGACCGCAAACTTTGTATTATTGACCAGGGGATGGACAATTCTCGTGGCAGTGCACGAGCACTAGGACAGTTCAGGTCACGTGCTGCGTGGTCACTCACAGTAACAGCAACTCCTCAATAATTTCCACCTGCACAGGATGCACTCTTCTCCCAGGTACTGCACCAAGCTCATCCTTGTTTTCGGATTTCATTATCATCTTTTTTAAACCATTTAATGGCAACGAGCCTCTCCTCAGTCGGCGATACTCGCTCAATACAGTCTGTAATAGCTGCTGTTGACATAAGACAGTTTCACTAGCAAAGGACGGTCTCTTTTTTCCTCAGCCGCATGTTCAAGCATTTGTAGACTCAGAGAAAGCTTTTGACAATGTTGACTGGAATACTCTCTTTCAAATTGTGAAGGTGGTAGGGGTAAAATACAGGGGGCGAAAGGCTATTTACAATTTGTACAGAAACCAGATGGCAGTTATAAGAGTCGAGGGGCATGAAAAGGAATCAGTGGTTGAGAAGGGAGTGAGACAGGGTTTTAGCCTCTCCCCGATGTTATTCAGTCTCTATATTGAGCAAGCAGTAAAGGAAACGAAACAAAAATTCGGAGTAGGTAGAAGAAATAAAAAACTTTGAGGTTCGCCGATGACATTGTGATTCTGCCAGAGACAGCAAAGGACTTGGAAGAGCATGGAATGGACAGTGTCTTGAAAGAAGAATATAAGATGAACATCAACAAAAGCAAAACTAGGATAATGGAATGTAGTCGAGTTAACTCGGGTGATGCTGAGGGAATTAGATTAGGAAATGAGACACTTAAAGTAGTTTTGCTATTTGGGGATCAAAATAACAGTTGATGGTCAAAGTAGAGAGGATATAAAATGTAGACTGGCAATGGCAAGGAAAGTGTTTCTGAAGAAGAGAAATTTGTTATCATCGAGTATACATTTAAGTGTCCGGAAGTCGTTTCTGAAAGTATTTGTATGGAGTGTAGCCATGTATGGAAGTGAAATGTGGACGATAAATAGTGTGGACAAGAAGAAAAGCTTTCGAAATGTGATGCTACTGAAGATAAGATTAGATGGGTAGATCATGTAACAGATGAGGAGGTACTAAATAGAATTGGGAAGAAGAGGAGTTTGTGGCACAACTTGACTAGAAGAAGGGATCGGTTGGTAGGACATGTTCTGAGGCATCAAAGGATCACCAATTTAGTACTGAAGGGCAAAAATCGTAGAGAGAGACAAAGAGATGAATACACTAAGCAGATTCAGAAGGATATAGGTTGCAGTAGGTACTGGGAGATGAAGTAGCTTGCACGGGATAGAGTAGCATAGAGAGCTGCATCAAACCAGTCTCTGGACTGAAGACCACAACAACAATGTTCAAGCGTGTTATTGATTGTCGAATGACAGTGTGGATGTCGTACCCTAAAACAGTGTATAGTGGCTGATTTGCACCTTGTAGCCAAAATTGGAACTAATTGTTTCCAGTGTAAATCGGTTCCACATAAACGTAATAGCGTATCTACAAAGTTTCGCTGCCATACGATAATCACAGCGATCGCTGAACTTTCGTCAGTAGGTACATTTTAATTATAAGCACTGCGTACATCTAGAGGCTTGGGAGTGTCATTATATTGAGCGGACTGAAATGTCCGGTTCAGTACTGGTATTCGCTAGGATACAATAGACGAATATATCTGACAACTTTATTTTTCATCTGAATACACAGTTTGCATGCGATGAATTTCCCAGTAGCAGCTGTGATGAAAGAATGCAAAGTGACAAAGAACCAGTAAATTTTCATTGGCAGAATGGATTACGTTTTAGAGAGAAAAATCACAGGTGCTAGTTTACCAGGCAGACATTTTATTCGCTCATCTCTATCAGAGTTTTTCCTCTGTTATGAGGACTGATTTTTTGAAACTTTTTCTTGCAACTTTAGTTTAAAATAAATAGCATCTGTTCTTGTTCTGTTTGTACACAGTGCACAAGCGAAACACTCCAGTAACAAAAAAGAGATGAGGAACAGTAACCAGTTTTCCCAGATAATTTTGCAGCAGAAAAGAAACATGCTTCAGCTTCATAAAATGCAAGTACTGAAGGTCCCAGAACGGACCCCTGTGGAAACAGCAGGCAAGTTTCGCCTTCGCGAACGTCCACCCGCCTAGCGCGCTGTACGCTACCTTGGAAGTCTGTTGGCCATTTAGGGCTTCCATCAGAGTTTGCGTCACGCAGTAAAACGCCCTGTAGGGTGGCGTGCCCTCAGCGCGACAGAGGGCCGGCCAATTTCGTGTGCTGGCTGTGTTTGCCCTGTAAACAGGCGGAGCACACAAAGGCTGCGACGGCGCCCACAACAGACGGGCACGGCGCCTGCTATTGCTTGCGCTTCGGCAACAGCCCCATCTCTTACGGCGACACTCCATGTTGTGTCTAGACAAGACAGCCTAGACACAATGAGAGGAAGCCGAAAGGCACGCGCTTAAACTCACGCAGGCTGGCGTGAGGTCTGAAACAGGATACTTAATGAATGCTATAAAGAAAAGTACGTAGCTCCTGGAATACTTAACTTTAATCCACATTTGTAGAACATCGCTCTTGATGATACATTAATAGAATCTCAATATCTATACTGGTAATGGCGCCTTGCTAGGTCGTAGCAAATGTAGCTGAAGGCTATGCTAACTATCGTCTCGGCAAATGAGAGCGTAATTCTCAGTGAACCATGGCTAGCAACGTCGGCTGTACAACTGGGGCAAGTGCTAGTACGTCTCTCTAGACCTGCCGTGTGGCGGCGCTCGGTTGGCAATTACTGACAGTGGCGACACGCGGGTCCGACGTATACTAGCGGACCGCGGCCGATTTAAAAGCTACCACCTAGCAAGTGTGGTGTCTGGCGGTGACACCACACTCCATCTCGTGTTTTGATGTGTACCTTGAAGGACGATGAGGGTACTAACGAATACACTGACGGGAAAAATTGCTAAACCAAAAGTAATTACTGTAGAGTAACGAAATTTCGGGAATGCATTTGCCTGCGCGATAGCAATGGAGATACTATCGAAGACAGTGCTACCAAAGCAGAGTTACTAAACACAGCCTTCACAGAAGAAGACGAAGTAAATATTCCAGAATTCGAATCGAGAACAGCTGTCAACATGAGTAACGTAGAAGTAAATATCCTCGGAGTAGTGAAGCAACTTAAATCAAGTGGAGCAAGCTGCGCCGATGTACGACGCTAAACTGACTGCTTCATGGAAGTCCACCTACCGTTCTGGAGTCCGAAGATGATCCTTAAGGATAGAAACCGGTCACTCGAATTAAAAGAAATTTGCGATCAAAACTGTCTTTCAATTATCACAAAGTTCGAGATAACAGGACTTGAAAATCGATCTACAGCGACCCTGGTGTAAAATACTGATACTCGTACCAGTGATTCTAAGCATACTGGGGGAAGGGGGGGGGGGGGCAAGTGAGAAAGGAACTTAGTTGGCATTTGAAAATAATTGGTACTAATGAAATACCCATTTTCTGCCAGTAAAAACCCACGTTACTGGGGTTTGCAGGAATTGTTCCCTGATACATCACGCTTAAGAAGTGTCTAATTGGTGATTAGTACGAAATCCAACACAGTTATCGCTTTTGCTGAGTTTACTGTTATAATAATAACACTCTCTCAATGTAGTGCAGTTACATAATCTTGTGTCCTCCCAGTTAGCCGAGAGGTCTAACGCACGGCTTTCCGGAGTGGGACGGAGTTCCTGGTCCCCGGCACGAATCCGCCCGGCGGGCTCGTGTCGAGGTCCGGTGAGCCGGCCAGTCTGTGGATGGTTTTTAGGCGGTTTTCCATCTGCCTCAGCGAATGCGGGCTGGTTCCCCTTATTCCGCCTCTGCTACACTACCGTCGGCGAATGCTGCACAAACAAGTTCTCCACCTGCACGTACACCACCGTTACTCTACCACGCAGACAAAGGGGCTACACTCGTCTGGTGTGAGACGTTCCCTTGGGGGGTCCACTGGGAGCCGAACCGCACAATAACCCTGAAAGAGTGGTTCTGTGTGGGGCGGCGGAGGGTTTGCAGTGGACTGCGGTAGTCGTCGTGGGGGTTGTGGACCGCTGCGGCTGCGGTGGGGACGGAGCCTCTCCGTCGTTTCTAGGCCCCCCGTTAACATACAATACATAATCTTGCTGTGGTGACTTTTAATGATATTTGAAAATAAAGAACACACTGAATGTATTGAGACAGTCATTATGAGGAATATACAGGCAAACAAATGATTCAGAAAAACTGAACGGTTTATTCGAGAGAAAGAGGCTCACAAATTGAGCAAATCTGTGGTGTCACCGCCAGACACCACACTTGCTAGGTGGTAGCCTTTAAATAGGCCGCGGTCCGCTAGTATACGTCGGTCCCGCGTGTCGCCACTGTCAGTGATTGCAGACCGAGCGCCGCCACACGGTAGGTCTAGTGAGACGTCCTAGCACTCGCCCCAGTTGTACAGCCGACTTTGCTAGCGAAGCTACACTGACAAATACGCTCTCATTTGCCGAGACGATATTTAGCATAGCCTTCAGCTACGTCATTTGCTACGACCTAGCAAGGCGCCATTCACATTTGTTATTTATCTATGGATGCCTGTACCATCAGACCGATGTTCACCAATTATGAATTAAAGTTAAGTATTCCAGAAGCTATGTACTATTTTTGGCTACTATAATTCCTCGTCATTTTCCAGACCTCACGCCAGCCTGCGTGAGCTTAAAGGCGTGCATTTCGGCCTCTTCTAGCAACACGGTGTTGGCTCTTCTGCCAACACAATAAAATCAATAATACTTTGGTCCATCTCTGACCCTTGCGCAGACAGTTATTCAGCTTCGCAGTGATTAATACAGTTGTTGGATATCCTAAGGAATATAGTACCATATTCTGTCCAACTGGCGCTTTAGATCGTCAAAATCTCTAGCTGGTTGGAGCGCCCCGCCCATAATGCTCCACATATTCTGAATTCCTGAGAGATCCGGCGACATTACTGGCCAAGGTAGGGTATGGCAAGTACGAAGTCAAGCAGCAGAAACTCTAGCCGTGTGTGAGCAGGCATTACGAGGGTAATCCCAAAAGTAAGGTCTCCTATTTTTGTATAAGTATATAGACGTGGTTTAAATCAGTTTACAGCTTGTACATTTAGCTATTTTTCGACATAATCACCATTTCTGTCGATCCATTTTTGTAGATGCTGTGGCAGTTTTTCTATGCCCATGTCATACCAGCTCGCCGCCATGTTGCTCAGAAAGTTATGAACCTCTTCTTTCACCCTGTAGTCGGAGCTGAATCGTCTTCCGGCCAAATGTTCTTTTAACCTGGGGAACAGGTGATAGTCGCTGGGTGCCAAGTCAGGACTATAGGGTGGGTGGGTGATTATGTTCCACTGAAACTGTTGCAGGAGAGCAACGGTTTGAAGAGCGACGCGTGGGCGAGCGTTGTCACGGAGAATGTGTACGCCCTTGCTCAACATTCCTCTTCTCCACTTCTCAACTGCCCTTTTGAGTTCTTTCAGATTCTCACAGTACCTGTCAGCGTTAATTGTGGTCCCAGTGGGCATAAATTAAACCAACAATACCCCTTTCCGATCCCAAAAAACGGTTATCATGACTTTACCGGCGGGCTGTATTTGTTTGAATTTCCGCGGCTTTGGCGAAGAAGGATGCCGCCACTGGGGTGATTGTTGCTTGGTCTCAGGTGTAAAGTGGTATGGCCAGGTTTCGTCACCCGTGACGATTGAGTCCAGAAAATTTTCCTGTTCGGCTGCGAGGCGGTGAATAAATGAGCGGGAAGCATCAACTCGTTGCCGCATGTGGCCCTCAGTCAGCATGCGTGGCACCCATCTTGCGCACACCTTCCTGTAATTCAATGTTTCCATCAAAATTCTGTGAGCGGTGCTTCGGGAAACCTCAGGAAACGACGTGCAGAAATCACCCGGGGTGATCCGCCGATCTTCACGCATGCTTTGCTCAACCTTCAACACTGTCTCCTCAGAAATTGACGGTTCGTGAATTTCCGTCAGAACAGTTGCAAACTCTCTACATCACTTACGAACATTTTTGACATCCATGCACGGATCACCGTACACTTCCGTCAATTGGCGATGGATTTCAATCGGCGCAGTGCCCTCTGCGTTCAAAAACCGAATAACTGCGCGCAATTCGCACTTGGCGGTGACATCCAACGGGAGCTCCATTCTCAACGGCTGCCAAGCCAAGTCTGAGCGCCTCAGCGCGGTGTGCACATGTTTACACACAGCGCGTGAAGCACTCTTCATAGCAGTGTGACCAGCTGCCACACAAACAGAGTCCTGTACTTACAATAAATAGGAGACCTTACTTTCGGGATTACCCTCGTATATTCCCGTGCAGGCGAGACATTTTACTTGAAAGTCACTTGCCCGATGTCGGTGAATAAATACAACATTGAAGTACCTGTGTTATTCTGAATTACGAGGCAACGTTCCTTTGGACATGCATGCTTACGGTTGTCCATATTCGCAATTGCGAATACGTTAAATGTAAAAACACTGAAACGAATGCCAGGCAGACCCCGCTTACCGACGGGCAGGGACCGTCCAGCATTGCAGAGGGTGAATGCAAAAAATCGCATGAAATTAGCAGAAGAAATCACTCGCGAGTTGCAAAATGCTACCAGAAAGTTAAAAGGAATGTGGTCAATGGTAGAGCAGCTCCTCATCAGTCACACATTTATCTAGTCAATGTTAAGCAGCCTTCGAGGTGGTGCAGAGAGCGAGTCATTGGATGGTGGGTGACTGGAAGCGATGGAAGGGTTTGGGTTTGGCGAATGCCTGGGGAACCTAACCTGGTGTCATGTGCAACACCATCATTTCTGTGCAGAGCAGGTCGAGTAACGGTATGGGGATGGTTTTCGTGCTTGGGGAGTGTTTACTTTTTTTGCACTTAAAATGTGGAAGGATACCAACAAATTTTACAGCATTGTGTGCTGCGAACAGTAGAGGAACAGTTCGGAGACTAAGGCTGTTTGCATCAGCATGACAATGCACCCTCTCACTGAGCAGCAACTGTGAGACAGTGGTCTGTGGAGAGAAATATTCCTGAACTGGACTTGTCTGCTTTGAGATCCGACTTGAAACCAATGGAACACCTTTACTATGAATTAGAAAATCGAATTCGCTACAGTCACCAGCATCCAACATCACTATATGTTCTGGTTTTTGCTCGTGAGGAAGAGAGGGCTGCCATTCTTCTGCAGACATTCAGACATCTCGACAGTGCCGTCAGCACAGTCAAGCCATAAGGTGTCTTGTTGCTCGCCCAGTCCCTAAGTGTCAGAACCGTAACGGCGGAGAAAATGTTTTTATAACTGGTGTCATAGAAGCTAGCAAGTTTCGTTATCCCCACGGAGCTGGTGACAGTTGCAGATCCCACCCCCTGTGCACCCCTACTTACGCATCTTACGATACTGTGAATGTTATTTTCTGCGAAGGAGGTTGTTGTGACTGAAAATTCGCATTTTTTCACAAACACAACTTTTATTGATGTAAGTTCACAAGGTTGATGACTGAACATACAAATGAAAGGTAACAATAACGAAAACAGTCTCCTAATTGAGGCGAACAAAAGTTCACTTCTAATTTTCCACAAAGGTTCGTTGTAACACACTCACACAGTAGTAACAGTCCAATTCCGAGACGAAGCCGTAGTCTTCAACGGTCGCAGTACACGAGGTCGGCATCCGGTGTGAACTGAACTTCGGGCCTGGTTATAGCCTCTAAATAGCTGTATCCAGCCACTCTGGTTTTGGCGTTGTGATACTTCCTGCAGGCCGTGGTTCGAGCTCCCCCTGCAGGAAGTAGTGCTCGGAATGTCTGTTTCCATTATCTTGTATGTAAATAGCTGGTGTTTACCATGGTGCTTTCGGTACACCTTGGGCATAGACAACCTCGTCCTCTGTGGTGTTACATGGGTTGCCGGCCCGCAGGGGCTACCTTGGCTCTGGTATAATAGAGGTAAACTGTAATGTTCAGTGTACTTTCTCCCTAGTACTGATTGATCCTTTGCTACAGTAAAGTTCCTGTGCTACCATATATATTTTCTCCCGCCCCGTCTCGGACAACTACGGACTGGGAGACAATTTCGATCTCTTCTTATTTTGTTGTTTGTTCTGCTTTCATCTTTTCCCCCTGACTCCTTTCTTTATTGAGACCAAATCACACCTGACTGTGCTTCTGCCATGGAGTCGTTCTAAATTTAACACGTTCTTTCTGATAGCATCTGTTTCTAGTGCTTTTATATTGTGTGTTTCTAAATATTATTTACCATCTCTTACCAATCTTACAGTTGATTCCTTTTCCAGAGATACATGAATCGCTGACTGCAGAAAGGAAACATCCAAAATTTTCAAAATTCGTTTTATTGCATCAAAGAAGTGCAACTGGGTAGGCGTATTGTTCTTCTGCAGATACGGAACTTGTCCGTAGTTAATGAAGTGCCTGTAGCAACAGGTATAATTAACCGCTTATCACGGCTTTTGGCATCGCCAGGACAACACTGAAAGAAACAGGAACAATTTTGCACTGTTAGTGAACTGATAGATCTCGTACTGGATTTTTCGCAGAAAAACTGCAAACTTAGTGTTGCCCTAATGAAAACACAAGACTTCATAGATTGCAATACTTGGCGGTCAAAATTCTACAAAAATCTTGCCTTAGTAACTATTTTTATGGGAAAGGTGTTCCACAGGAGCAAAAGACTTCTTTTGCCCTATCGGAGTATCATGACTTTAATGTTAGCGAAGATACATCACACGTCGCTCAACGTAAGATAAACATTAATGACCTGCGAACTGCTAGTTTTTATTTAAGGAATATTAATATGAATCTAGAATTTCCATAAGAACATGCCTACAAAGCTAAACAAACCATAAAAGTTTAAAAACTTGATGATATAAAAAAGTTTGATTTTCGTTCAGGAAGAAAAATGGCGCAATTCTGAAATGAAATTTTGGCATACCCGACAACAGACACAGACAAATCCGAAGAGAACAGTAGAGTCCATGAACTTATTTTGATGTAATAATATTTAAAATTTATTTAATTAGTGAATACTGTGGAAAATAAATATGTATCTTCAAAATATAATGCTTTTAATTTGTATTCCACATTCTTTATTGCGAAAAGGGTGCCTCTCCAGCTACAAAAAAATAATTTTTTTTACCCACCAGTGACAAAAACTACATAATCTAAAGCACTGCACAACCACATGTTCTTAGAGAAAATAGAGAATAATTTTGGCCTAGATTGTTTTGCAAAAAGCAGTTTTTGGTCATTCCTGTAAAATCTGTAAAAGTGGACTTGTTCTCTTTCTGGAGTTACCAGTTCACTTGAAGATACCACGCTTAGTAAGTTGTCATTCATCCAGTTTAAATGTCCAGAAGCTAACAGTTTTCTTTCCGTCGTTGTTTGTGTTATTTTTTTATGTTTTGATTTATTACCTCACTGCTTGTTATTTTCCAAGCCTCTGTTCTTATTGGTTTTATAATTTTTCTCATGATTCCTTTCATCATCGTTCTTAGTGAGCATAATTCTTAATTCAGTGTTAGGCATTAATTTGCATAGAGGGACTGTAGTTTCACTGTCTTGTTGTGCTGAATTTCCTGATATGTACTTTTTATTTATTTTTTTGTTTACTTACATGTTCCGTTACAGTATTTGTAATATTACATGTATGTATTATGTATATGTGTGCGTGAGAGCGCGCGCGCCCGCGCGTGTTTGTGTGTGTGTGTGTGTGTGTGTGTGTGTGTGTGTGTGTGTGTGTATGTGTGTGAGAAGTTTAGTGTAATGTTTGTATTGTATGATGATGATGATGATGATGATGATGAGAAAAGGGAGAGGGTGAACCCCTGTACCATTACATAACCTACTCGTCGCGAACAGCACCAGTGTGGCTGGCCCCACCCACCGGTAACCACCATAAAAAAAATCACATGCTCTCACTTCATGAGGCACTGCGGAGAGGTTTGGTATTTAAACCAGGATATGGGCTCAAAGTCTGGTGACCAGGAACTTTAAGCTACCACTTCTCCTCCCCTGGTTGCCAAATACTGACAGTGAAAATTTTTTCCACCATCAGGCGAATCGAACCCAGTGCCTCGTGATCTAGAGAAGGTTCCGCAAAACTGCTAGGCTTGAGCTGCTGTGCGAGAATAGCTGCCTGTAAAAAAAACGAATGATTCGGTGGTTCAACAGTGAAGTGCTAGGTTAGAAACGCAAAGGTGTTAGGTTCGATTCCAGTGCAGGACTGGGAATTTTATTCAATTCGCATGGCCGCGGGACAAAATTTCACTGAACTAGCAGGGCTTACTCATCAAGGGGTTCATCTCCATACTACCGGTCCCATTGTACTCACAGAGTCATTTTCAACAAGAAAAGCTGGAGAACAAGTGTCTCTATGAAGAAAAAGTTATTTTAGAGGCTAGACCTCCTTCCCTCTACACATACCAGATCACTGGATTATGGGCAACATACACTCCATAGAAATACTGCAGAGTGTCTACACCCTGCTACCTGCCAGGGCACAACAAATTATAAAAGGCGCGTAGCATCACCAGTACGCGTCAGCTAACATTTTACCTGTATTAATATTGGTTCTGACGACGTGATTCACCCACAGACCTAGACGTTTAACGCAAAGACTTTTAAAATAAAACTAATAATAAACTGTACCCAACAAACAAATTTACTGGCAAAATAACCATACTACTGTATAAAGATAAGCTGTCGCTCAACGTCATTTTGCCAAAAATCTCCGAAACTAGTTGACAAGCTTACTTCAGATTTGTATACAATACTCTAATAAACGTTCGGGGGGACATAAGCTACATATTTTTCTAATATATAAGGTATATAAGTACACATATACTATATAGAGGGGCAATGTTTTTAGCAAAAATCTCGTTGAACTCTTCATCCATTTGCCTCAGTTTTTTTACACAATACTCTTACACATTCCGACGAACGTAAGCTACATATATTTCAAATTCAGGATGAGGCAGCTAAGTCATAACATCCCTTGTATCTCCCCAATCGTAATAGATACAAAGATGCCGTTTGGACAATGAATTGCAGGGACAGGGGCTACTTCAATACATCACATTTCATGTTTGTGCTATTTTTTATTACAGAGATATGAGGCCATGTTTGGTATTTTAAATGGAACCCCATGTTAAATTTTAGCGTAACAATGGGCTTAAAAAGACGGTTTCAAATAAGCGTATATCGTAATATTTGAGCGAACAGTTTTTAAGACACAGATGTGTTCTCGTATCGTGTTCGTCCTTCGAAGCGGCGTTGTCCAATGCGACCTTTCCTGTTGACCACTGAGGATCTTAACAGGGAAGGCGTTGTTTTCCTGCTTCTCGATAACGCCGCAAGGTGACGTACGAGGCAGCTGGAGAGATGGGTATAAATGTGCTGCTGGGTAATGAGACATCGCATCCCTCCAAAACCCAGGCGATCATTGTAGGCAAAACCACCTCTTCCTTCCGCCTCCTTGATTTCTATCTCACCATCTATGGCCGTCCTATCGCCCTCACTCCCACCCTTAAGTACCTTGGCGTCACCCTCGACCGTCGCCTCTCCTGGACTCCCCACCTCCGGACAATCCAAGCCAAGGAACGCTCCCGCCTCAGTCTCCTCGAGCTCCTCTCCGGCCGTAAGTGGGGTCTGGACCCCTCCACCGTCCTCCACACCTATAAATCCCTCATCCGCTCTATCCTTTGTTATGCCCATCCGGCTTGGATCTCCGCCCCCCCCCCCTACCTTTTACAAATCCCTTCAAATCCTTGAACGCCATGCTCTCCGCCTCGCCTATCGCATCCGTCTCCCCTCTCCCATGCGGATCCTGTACGATCTCATCCCCTTCCCCCACCTCCTCCTTTTCCTTGAAAGGATACGGATCCTGTACACCTCCCGTAAACTCGATCCTCCTCACCCACTCGTCTCCCCGATCCTCTCCCACCCCCGCCCTCTGCCGCGCCTGTATTCCCACGTCCCACCCGGTCTCCATCTCTCCACCCTCCTTACCCTCTCCCAAGGTGGCTTCCGCCAGCTCCCTCTCCCTGATGATGCCCTCCTCCCCTCCATCTACCCCTCCTACCAACTTTGACCCTCCCATCCCTCTCCTGTGCTTGCTCCACTGGGCACCCTCCCTCCCTTCTCTCCTTTTTCCCTCCCTCCTCCATTTCTCCCCGCTCCTCCCCCGGGCTTCCCCTCCCCTGTCCCTCTCCTCCTGCCCCCGTATCCTCAGCCATTGGCATCCTTGCTCTCCCCTCTCCCCCACCTCCCCCTTCTTCCCCTCTTGGCAGGTCCCCGGACTGGCACACGCTACGTGGACATTCGCCGGAGATCACCGCCATCAGTGTCTCGTGTGGGCTGTCATGCTTAGTGTTCAGTGTTCACCGTCACACTCCATCGTTCACCAGTGCCATCGTCCTCTTTAGTGTTTGTGCGTCGTATCAACAGTTTGCAGTGTGGATTCCCGTCGAGTATGAACGGCTCCGTGTTTGTCTTTATGTGTCTCCTGTTTTATTGCCCACCGTTCTGTAACTTATGTGTCTTCTTCGTGTTTATCTCTCATTGTGTATCCTATGGCTGAAGAGCAGCGTAGAATGCTGCTGACAGCCTGCCTGTTGTCCAGGTTTAAAATAACAATCAAGAAAAAAAAATGAGACATCGCATTTCCGTCACAGTTTCTTGGAGCAGACATGTGCAGTTACGAAGAAAAGTTAGAAACGCTTCTACTGTATGGTGAAAGCAGAAGAAATGCTGTTAGAGCAATAACGCGATATGGAGAGCTGTATCCTGATCGTGAGCGTCCTACGCGCCAGCTTCTTGCACGTATTGCCAAGAAACTACTTCAATCGGGATCATGGAACGCCATAGAAAGGCAACTGGCGTGGTAAATGAAGTGAACTTTCTAGCGTTGGCGCGTAACGACCCAACTGTTTCGTCAAGACGTATCGCCTCTGAATGTGGTATAAGTCAGAGAAGTGTTCTGCGCATATTGCACGGGCATAGATTCCACCGGTTTCACCTCTCATTACATCAAACACTCTCCGGTGTGGATTTCGAACGGCGCCAGGAATTTTGCCGGCTTGCTCTGCAGCGCCTACAAGATGATCCAACGTCTTTTCAACTGGTGCTTTGTACTGATGAAGCGACTTTCACCAACCACGGAAATGTGAATTTACATAATATACATTACTGGTGTCCGCCGCTCGTGGTCTCGCGGTAGTGTTCTCGCTTCCCGAGCACAGGGTCCCGGGTTCGATTCCCGGCGGGGTCAGGGATTTTTCCTGCCTCGAGATGACTGGGTGTTGTTGTGTCGTCTTCATCATCATCATTCATCCCCATTACGGTCGGAGGAAGGCAATGGCAAACCACCTCCACTAGGACCTTGCCTAGTAAGGCGGCGCGGGTCTCCCGCGTCACTCCCCTACGCTCTGTAAAGAAGTATGGGACTCATCATTATCACATTACTGGTCAGTAGACAACCCTCATTGGCTTCGACAGGTACAGCATCAGTAACCGTGGAGTGTTAACGTGTGTTGCGGCGTCGTCGGAAACGTCATCGTGGGGCCGTACGTCATTCCGGATATACTAAACGGCAATAACTATGCACAGTTCCTGAGAAACGTACTGCCCATTTTGCTGGAAGAGGTACCACTAACTACGTGTCAGTGCGTGTGGTTCCAGCATGACGGCTGTCCTGCTCACTCTTCCCGCGTGGCTACAGAGCTCTTAAATGGAAAGTTCCCGGATTGTTGGATAGGACGACGAGCTGAAGTGAAGTGGCCAGCCCGGTCTCCTGATTTGACCCCTCTTGAATTTTTTTCTGCGGGGAACAACGAAACATAAAGTGTATGCTCAGATACCGACTACGCCAGACGATATGAAGCAACGTATCATCGAAGCGTGCGCTGGTATCTCACGTGACACCCTCGCAATCGTTCACAAATCATTCGAAGGGCGACTACAAATGTGTATCGCAGCAGAGGAGAAGCCTTTTGAGTACATGCTTCAGTAAAGTTTTGTATCATATATAGTATGTATTTTACATCTTTGTGTCTTTGCTTCGTATTGTGATCAACAGTAAACATTTACAAATAAAAAACAAATACGTACGAAATAACTGTGATCAATAAGGGTCTCCTCATTTACATTTGTATTTATGTTACTTAAAATGTATTAACATCTTGTAGCATTTTACTACTGTATGTTGTGTACTATTTTGGTATCACGGTTGTCAAATAACTAAATAATGTTTGCACGACATCATCAGTTAATTTTTGCGCAAAATATCGCAGTATGTATTACAATTGTCGGGTAAATGGGCGTGTTTGGGTAAGGATGTACTCGCGACGTTTACCATGTACTCTACACAAAAGCAGGCCGCTGTGACCGAGTGGTTCTAGGCGCTTCAGTCCGGAACCGCGCTGCTGCTAAGGTCGCAGGTTCGAATCCTGCCTCGGTCATGGATGTGCGCGATGTCCCTAGGTTAGTTAGGTTTAAGTAGTTCTAAGTCCAGGGGACTGATGACCTAAGATGTTAAGTCCCATGGTGGTTAGAGCCATTTGAATCGTATTTTCTGCACAAAAAGAATGTTCGCATTGGACAACGCCGCTTCGAAGGGCGAACACGATACGGGAACATATCTGTGTCTCAAAAAATATTCCCTTAAATATCATGATATACACATATTTGAAACCATCTTTTTAAACGCATCATATTACGCAAAAATTTAACATAGGGTTCCATTTAAAAAACCAAAGGTTGTATCATATCTCTGTAATAAAAATTAGCACAAACGTGAAATATGATGTATTCAAGTAGCTCCTGTGCCTGCAATTCACTGTCCTCCAAACGGCATCTTTGTATCTATTGCGGTTGGGGGGATACAAGGGGTGTTATGACTTAGCTGCCTCGCCCTGTATATATGGTATATAAACATATATTTAAAATCTATATTATTATTTAAGGACAAGTCTATGGTCAGCTTTGCTACCAAAAATCTCGATAAGTTCTTGACCGATTTACTTCGAAGATTTACCTGATACTGTGATGACCATTTGAACAGACATAGGCTACATATTTTTAAATATGATTAACGTATCAATATATAAAGGGAAACCATGTTACTAAAAGTCTAGAAAAATTCTTGACTCATATTTTTCAAATTTTTGAACCATACTCTAATAAACATTCGGATAGGCTATATATGTCTATATATTATATATAAATACACATGTAACATATAAAGAGAAAACGTTGTTACCAAAATTCCTTTAAAGTTGATCGATTTACTTCAGATTTTGACACGATACGCTAATTAACATTCAGATTGACATAGGCTATCCATTTTTCAAACGATAATCCATAGGTTTTCTGTTAAAACTGACCGTAAGAGAGAAATGCTGTGGTGTGCTGTGAAAATATGCGGTTTTATTTCCTTTCTTGCAGTCAGTTTCAGCTACGACAGAAAGGTATTTAAACGACTAGACAATTTGTTTCTAACATGTATATTCACTCTACTTACATATAGTTTCAATCAAAAATTGTATACGTCCGCAGCTCGTGGCCTAGTGGCTAGCGTTGCTGCCTCTGGGTCTCGGTGTCCCGTGTTCGGTTCCTGGCCGGGTTGAGGATTTTCTCTGCTCGGGGACTGGGTGTTTGCATTATCCTCATCATTTCATCATCATTAGTGGAAATGGCTAGATTGGAATGTGTAAAGATTGGGACTTTGTACGAGCCCTGATGACCGTGCTGTTGAGCGCCCTAGAAACCAACCAAACAAACAAACAAAAAAATTGTATATTCAGGACTGTACTCTTTTGTTTTCTTCCACGCCGTCGGTTTTGCAGGAAATAGAAAACGTGTGTGGCTTATCGGCTTACGGTTGGACTCTGAATCATTAGAAACTTTATAATCCTACCAATTCGGGGATTAAAACTATGCGAAGTAGTGTCATAGAAGCCTATTCTTGCAAATCCGACAGTCGAAGGTATCTCTTGTGCTCGTATGATTCCAATCGATTAACCTATTCATTTTAAGCAACCTCAATTTACAATCATGATTACATTGGCAAGCTGGCCGGGGTGGCCGAGCGGTTCTAGGCGCTTCAGTCAGGCACCGTGCGATGGCTACGGTCGCAGGTTCGAATCCTGCCTCGGGCATGGATGTGTGTGATGTCCTTAGGTTAGATAGGTTTAAGTAGTTCTAAGTTCTAGCGGACTGATGAGCTCAGATGTTAAGTCCCATAGTGCTCAGAGCCATTTGAACCATTTTTTACATTGGCAATAACAATAAACAAGGCTCAAGATCGGAGAGGGGAAAGGAGGTGACGGACAGAGAGGTGGAAGAACGACATCGATAGAGAAGGAGGGGGAGCGAAGGCATGAACAAAGAGATGGGCAGAGAGAGTTGGGAACGAGTTTAGGATATACAGCGGAATCTCCCATAGCGAGCATAATTCGTTCCAGAATTCTACAGTGCGAAACACTCGTTAAGCGATACAATTTACCCTACATAAATTACCATAAACCACGATAACGCGTTCGATGCAGAAAAAGTACTCAGTTTTATCTTATTCATGCCATTTATTCAAAGAAAATTAGACTTACAGTATTATGTACTTTATTATTCACGATACATAACTAATTCTTTTTTACTAGGAAGCTGTCTGTAGCAATTTCTTTCAGCCGACGCTTCAACACTTGGCGACAATACGACAAAGAATTATCGTCAAATGTTTCAAATGGCTCTAAGCACTATGGGACTTAACATATGAGGTCATCAGTCCCCTACACTTCTTAAACCTAACTAACCTTCGGACATCACACACATCGATGCCCGACGCAGGATTCGAACCTGCGACCGTAGCAGCCGCTTGGTTCCGGACTGAAGCGCCTAGAACCGCTCGGCCACAACGGCCGGCCCATTATCGTCAAATAAATTTTTAGCGTGTGTAGCCACTGCTTTATTGCGGCGATGATTTTCAGTATACGAAGCAACCGATTCGCATTCTTTCAGCATTTCTCTAATTGCGTCAGAAGATTGCTGCTTTGTTGTTGGCACTTCCTCCTCCTCCTCCTCCTCCTCTGTAGAGCTCCTATCCATAACTTCTTGCTGTGAAACACACTGTAGCTCCATAGCCTCTTCGGCGGTCATTTCTTGGCTGCGAACTTGCACAAGCTCATTGATATCACTGTTATCCACTTACAGTCGCATGCTATTGGGCAAAGACACAATCGCGTCGACTACAGGCTCCACAGTCTCTACTGACTCTCTCTGAGCACTATGGGACTTAACTTCTGAGGTCATCAGTCCCCTAGAACTTAGAACTACGTAAACCTAACTAACCTAAGGACATCACACAACACCCAGTCATCACGAGGCGGAGAAAATCCCTGACCCCTACGACTGACTCAAATGCCGCAGAGTTACATTCGACAACGCACTCCGGCCAAATCTTCTTCCAAGCAAGAGTTCTCTTGGTAACCCCTTCCCACATCTACATCTACATCTACATTTATACTCCGCAAGCCACCCAACGGTGTGTGGCGGAGGGCACTTTAAGTGCCACTGTCATTACCTCCCTTTTCTGTTCCAGTCGCGTATGGTTCGCGGGAAGAGCGACTGTCTGAAAGCCTCCGTGCGCGCTCTAATCTCTCTAATTTTACATTCGTGATCTCCTCGGGAGGTATAAGTAGGGGGAAGCAATATATTCGATACCTCATCCAGAAACGCACCCTCTCGAAACCTGGCGAGCAAGCTACACCGCGATGCAGAGCGCCTCTCTTGCAGAGCCTGCCACTTGAGTTTGTAAAACATCTCCGTAACGCTATCACGGTTACCAGATAACCCTGTGACGAAACGCGCCGCTCTTCTTTGGATCTTCTCTATCTCCTCCGTCAACCCGATCTGGTACGGATCCCACACTGATGAGCAATACTCAAGTGTAGGTCGAACGAGTGTTTTGTAAGCCACCTCCTTTGTTGATGGACTACATTTTCCAAGGACTCTCCCAATGAATCTCAACCTGGTACCCGCCTTACCAACAATTAATTTTATATGATCATTCCACTTCAAATCGTTCCGCACGCATACTCCCAGGTATTTTACAGAAGTAACTGCTACCAGTGTTTGTTCCGCTATCATATAATCATACAATAAAGGATCCTTCTTTCTATGTATTCGCAATACATTATATCTGTCTATGCTAAGGGTCAGTTGCCAAACCTGCACCAAGTGCCTATCCGCTGCAGATCTTCCTGCATATCGCTACAATTTTGTAATGCTGCAACTTCTCTGTATACTACAGCATCATTCGCGAAAAGCCTCATGGAACTTCAGACACTATCTACTAGGTCATTTATATATATTGTGAAAAGGAATGGTCCCATAACACTCCCCTGTGGCACGCCAGATGTTACTTTAACGTCTGTAGACGTCTCTCCATTGATAACAACATGCTGTGTTCTGTTTGCTAAAAACTCTTCAATCCAGCCACACAGCTGGTCTGATATTCCGTAGGCTCTTATTTTGTTTATCAGGCGACAGTGCGGAACTGTATCGAATGCCTTCCGGAAGTCAAGAAAAATAGCATCTACCTGGGAGCCTGTATCTAATATTTTCTGGGTCTGCAAATAAAGCGAGTTGGGTCTCACACGATCGCTGTTTCCGGAATCCATGTTGATTCCTACGTAGTAGATTCTGGGTTTCCAAAAACGACATGATACTCGAGCAAAAAACATGTTCTAAAATTCCAGAACAGATCGACGTCAGAGATATAGGTCTATAGTTTTGGGCATCTGCTCGACGACCCTTCTTGAAGACTGGGACTACGTGTGCTCTTTTCCAATCATTTGGAACCTTCCATTCCTCTAGAGACTTGCGGTACACGGCTGTTAGAAGGGGGGCAAGTTCTTTCGCGTACTCTGTGTAGAAACGAATTGGTATCCCGTCAGGTCCAGTGGACTTTCCTCTGTCGAGTGATTCCAGTTGCTTTTCTATTCCTTGGACACTTATTTCGATGTCAGCCATTTTTTCGTTTGTGCGCGGATTTAGAGAAGGAACTGCAGTGCGGTCCTCCTCTGTGAAACAGCTTTGGAGAAAAGTGTTTAGTGTTTCAGCTTTACGCGTGTCATCCTCTGTTTCAATGCCTTCATCATCCCGGAGTGTCTGGATATGCTGTTTCGAGCCACTTACTGATTTAACGTAAGACCAGAACTTCCTAGGATTTTCTGTCAAGTCGGTACATAGATTTTTACTTTCGAATTCACTGAACGCTTCACGCATAGCCCTCCTTACGCTAACTTTGACATCGTTTAGCTTCTGTTTGTCTGAGAGGTTTTGGCTGCGTTTAAATTTGGAGTGAAGCTCTCTTTGCTTTCGCAGTAGTTTCCTAACTTTGTTGTTGTACCACGGTGGGTTTTTCCCGTCCCTCACATATCTACTCGGCACGTACCTGTCTAAAACGCATTTTACGATTGCCTTGAACTTTTTACATAAACACTCAACATTGTCAGTGTCGGAACAGAAATTTTCGTTTTGATCTGTTAGGTAGTCTGAAATCTGCCTTCTATTACTCTTGCTAAACAGATAATCTTCACGCAGGCAACGATGTTGAAGTGATATTTCAAAAACTCTGAGTGAGATTGGTAGATTCAGTCAACTCAAAGCAATGCTCGAATAGTGCTTTGAAACCTTCCCGTCGAATAAATAAAAGAAATAATTTAATTTACTTTCCGTCTAATGAAAAAAAGAAAGAAAGAGAATTGAACTTTTTCTGCCTTGCAGCTTTCCTGTCTGGACTTGCCTTTGACAACGTGTCTGATCTGATAGTCTTTAGCGTACCAAATTTTGTATGCCTTGTGCCTTTATTGGTAACATTATTAATGTGACTGATCAAAAGAAGATTGTTTCGACGTGAACACATAGGCTTACGCCGTGGCCCTTTCTACTGGTTGTCTATGCAGTGAATCTGAAAACATACATATATATTTTCCTTACCTTTTATTTTTCTGGGTCGCCTCTGGATCATCTGACTGCATGTCTGAATATATTCACTCTGATCTATTGTTGATAATTATTTGGTTTGGCATTCATTTATTGATACTGCAAATATGTGAGCTAAAACTGTACTTATTATTCATTTCGTTTTTTGTTTGACGTTACTGGTAAAAAATTCAATGTCATTACTAAATAAAAAAATTCAGAAAACTCAACAAAAATTAAATCTTATGGTTACTGGGTTCAGTGAAAAATAATACGATATTGACTGAGATAAACTGATCAATTCTGAAAATGACTGAATATAAAGTTTTAACTCTTTATAATGATTCAATTTATAAAACTTTAGTTAGGGGATCGTTTACAAAAAGCAGATTAAAAATGTAACAACGAACTTACAATATGCAATTAGCGCTTAAATACCTTTGATGTCTTCATGATGTCGATTTTTAGTAATTCATGAATAATTATCAATTATATAATTATAGTACATAACTAATGAGGAGGTATTGAATAGAATTGGGGAGAAGAGGAGTTTGTGGCACAACTTGACAAGAAGAAGGGACCGGTTGGTAGGACATTTTCTGAGGCATCAGGGGATGACAAATTTAGCATTGGAGGGCAGCGTGGAGGGAAAAAATCGTAGAGGGAAACCAAGAGATGAATACACTAAGCAGATTCAGAAGGATGTAGGTTGCACTTCACAGCACAAAGGTTGACTCAAGAGTGTTCTATCGACAATTCTGCGCGCTATTCGCCGCTCTCCCTATGTATCAATGCGCGGCCTCCCCCACCAACAAAGAGCTTGGTGCGTATACCTCACTGTCACCATCGATATACAAAGAACTTAAATAAATCTTACAAAACATTTGTATTAACATTTTTCTTACACACTATAATTGTTATTTACATATTTCTTAGCTTATAAATATTTTTCATGGCCTTTTTGATTTTCTACTGACATATTTCAGCTTTACTGTAGAGCTTCTTAAAGTTTGAAATAATCTGCTGGTCCATAGGCTGGAGTGGTGTTGGTAGGCAGAAATTGGATCTTGATGAACTGAAATTCTTCAAGGAGCTGATCTTGTAGGCCTGGAGGATGGGCAGGAGCTTTGTACGTAACAAGGAAGACATGGAGTGGCAGATTCATCTCAAGCAAATATTTTTTCACCGAAGAACCCCATTTCATTTATCCAAACACAATAAAGATCACTTGCCAGCCAAGCCTTGTTCTTGGACTTACACATCACATTTGACCTGCTCTTCTGGACTGTACACTTCCTGAAGCCTCTTAGAGTTTCTGAATAGTAAACGGGCAGCGGTTTAATTTTCAAATCGCCGCTTGCAATGGCACAGAATAGCAAAGTGAGACGGTATTTCGTTGGCTTGTGCCCGGGCAACGCATTCTCCTTTGCTGTTGTAAAGGTACGATCCGGCATATTTCTCCAGAATAAACCTGTTGCGCAGATAACCCTCAGAATCTACGAGCGTCTTGAAGGTACCGAAAAAGTTCTCTGCCGCCTTTGTGTCGCAGCTGTCTGCTTTGCCGTGCCTCACAACGCTGTGCATGCCGGTTCTCGTCTTAAACTTCTGGAACGCACCACGGCTTCCCTTCTTCGGCCGCCTATGATCGTGGTGGCGTTTTTTAACGAGGTCGGCGAAAACCATTCTCGCCTTCTCACAAATGATGTTCTTGTTGATAGTGTCGCCTTGCAATTGCTTTTCATTTATTCATATAAAGATCAAACTTTCGACATCGTCCAGATTACGAAACGTTGTTTAGAGACTATTCTCCTTTTGAACCATACGTCTCCTTAATCTTATCCTTGTTCTTGAAGATAGTGCAAATAGCTGATGCAGATCGTGTGTATCCGTGTGCTAAATCAGCAACGCTCACACCACGTTTTCGTTTTTCAGTGATTTTACTTTTCAGTCCTAAGGTCATCTTCTTTCTCTTATGGTCATCTTCTTACGGCTTTATCAGGAGGGTTATTAAAATTTGCGCATAAAAAACACTGTGAACATAGTTGTAATAGTAGAATGGTGTTCTGCCTTACGGCAGCTCTTGCCATCGGTTAAGCCTCTTGCACTTTTGTCTGTCCATAGCCAGTCTTTTCATTTCTGAATATTTGTCTCCTTTTGTATTGTCCAGAATTTGATATCTTCTTTTTCCTCTTCCCCTTTTTCTCCTCCACCATTCCTTCTATTCCTTCCTTCAATAGACAGTCCCTCCTCAAACAATGTCCAATCCAGTCCCGTTTTCTCTTTCTGATAACTTTCAGAATGTTTCTTTCTTCTCCTTCTTAATACTTCTTCATCCCTTACTCGGTCTTCCCATTTCACTTTTTTCATTCTTCTCCATATCCACATATCTAGTGCTTCCAATCTTTTTTCATCTTCCTTCCTCAATGTCCAGGTCTCTGCACCATACAGTGCAACGCTCCAGATGTAACATTTGGCCAGTATTTTCCTCAGATCTTTGTTTAGTGGCCCGCAAAATAATTTCTGTTTCCTCTTGAATCCTTCTTTTGCCATTGCAAATCTTTTCCTAATTTCTGTTGAGCAATACATATCATCCATTATTACACTTCCCAAGCAATTTAAGTTATTCACTTGCTCTATTTCCTCTCCCCCTATTTTCATACGGCATTTTCTCCCCCTTCCTCCAGTTACCATGCTTTTCGTTTTCTTCTTGTTAATCTTCATTCCATATTCTTCTAATTTTGTGTTTAGATCATCTAACATGTGTTCCATCTCCCTTGCACTCTCTGCCATCACAACCATGTCGTCTAAAAGCCTTATACACTCCCCACTCTTCGACCCCCTATACAAGTTCCTCTCCTTCCATCAAAAGATTCACTAATAATTTCATCCAGTAAATAGGTCTAGAAAAATGCGTGATTACAAGCTGCACTAACATGGTAGCAGAAAGAGCGCTAAACCCAGACATCAGTACGTACTAAAGACATCGTTTGTATGCCGCTGCCGAAAGTGAAAGGTGTTCATACTGTTGAACGTTTCCCCTGCCACGCGAACAGCTGTTGACCTCTCACTAAATAGTCGTCACTACTTATGCGAAACATCGTTCATTAAGTGAGTCATTATTTTTATTATATCTTTTGCTCCTTATTCGGACTGCGCGTAATTGGGGCTGTTCTTTAAGCGAGGTTCCACTGTATATACACTACTGGCCATTAAAATTGCTACACCAAGAAGAAACGCAGATGATAAACCGGTATTCATTGGACAGATATATTATAGTAGAACTGACATGGGATTACATTTTCACGCAATTTGGGTGCATAGATCCTAAGAAATCAGTACCAAGAACAACCACCTCTGGCAGTAATAACAGCCTTGAAACGCCTGGGCATTGAGTCAAACAGAGCTTGGATGGCGTGTACAGGGACTGCTGCCCATGCAGCTTCAACACGATACCACAGTTCATCAAGAGTAGTGACTGAAGTATTGTGACGAGGCAGTTGATCGGCCACCATTGACCAGACGTTTTCAGTTGGTAAGAGATCTGGAGAATGTGCTGGCCAGGGCAGCAGTCGAACATTTTCTGTATCCAGACAGGGCCCGTACAGGAGCTGCAACATGCGGTCGTGCATTATCCTGCTGAAATGTAGGTTTTCGCAGGGATCGAATGAAGGGTAGAGCCACGGGTCGTAACACATCTGAAATGTAACGTCCACTGTTCAAAGTGCCGTCAATGCGAACAAGAAGTGACCGAGACGTGTAACCAATGGCACCCCATACCATCACGCTAGGTGATAAGCGGAAATGGCGATGACGAATACTCGCTTCCAATGTGGGTTCACCGCGATGTCGCCAAACACGGATGCGACCATCATGATGCTGTAAACAGCACCTGGATTCATCCGAAAAAACGACCTTTTGCCAACCGTGCACCCAGGTTCGTCTTTGAGTACACCATCGAAGACGATCCTGTCTACGATGCAGCGTCAAGGCTAACCGCAGCCATTGGCTCCGATCTGATAGTCCAAGCTGCTGCAAACGTCGTCGAACTGTTGGTGCAGATAGTTGTTGTCTTGCAAACGTCCCCATCTGTTGACTCAGGCATCGAGACGTGGCTGCACGATCCTTTAGAGCCATGCGGATAAGATGCCTGTCATCTCGACTGCTAGTGATACGAGGCCGTTGGGATCCAGCACGGCGTTCCGTATTACCCTCCTGAACCCACCGATTCCATATTCTGCTAACAGTCATTGGATCTCGACCAACGCGAGGAGCAATGTCGCGATAGGATAAACCGCAATCGCGATAGGCTACAATCCGACCTCTACCAAAGTCGGAAACGTGATGGTACGCATTTCTCCTCCTTACACGAGGCATCACAACAACATTTCACCAGGCAACGCCGGTCAACGGCTGTTTGTGTATGAGAAATCGGTTGGAAACTTTCCTCATGTCAGCACGTTGTAGGTGTCGCCACCGGCGCCAACCTTGTGTGAATGCTCTGAAAAGCTAATAATATGCATATCACAGCATCTTCTTCCTGTCGGTTAAATTTCGCGTCTGTAGCACGTCATCTTCTTGGTGTAGCAATTTTAATGGCCAGTAGTTTACATTTCCCATGCAATTTAGCAATTGCGAAGCGTTGCTGGGTTCCCTTGTTCATTTGTGAAGACGACAGAGGTAAAACTAAAAATGTTAGGGTGCATACCTGCAACTGCATTCCCGACACGCAGACCCTGTCTCGCAGGAAAGAGGAAACACAGTACTGGTGACAAGCACTCTCTTGCCACACACCGTACGCCGTCTTGTGGGTGTGGCAGCTTTTTGTACCCGGTATAACTGACAGGCGAGGAAGCCGGTACGGCAACGTGTCAGCATAAAAAGATGGATCGAGTCTTCACTTTTTCGAGGAAAGGGCCTCTTGTAGGCACAGTCCTCGGCGCTAACGAAGCTGCGCTCGTAAACTAATTACGTCCACGACAAACCGTTTGAGGAGGCGCACTAAAAAGTCTTCCCGCGCACTGCTCTCTAATTGAGTAAACAAGCGCTGATGAAGGCCGGCGCCTTCCACCCCTTTATTGCCAGAGTAGGGGGATAGAGGAGGGATGTATGTGTGTGTGTGTGTGTGTGTGTGTGTGTGTGTGTGTGTGTGTGTGTGCGTGCGTGTGTGAAAGGCTGGAACAGGCAACACATGCGGCTGTGAAAAAGGATTCACGTCTCTGGTTGTGTGCGCTCCAGTGTGGTTGGACAGCTACAGTACGTTGTTGTAGAATTTTGGAACCCGTATTATGTTCGAGTATAATGACTTTCCTAGAGACTAGAAATCTACTCTGTAGGAATCAGCATGGGTTTCGAAAAAGACGATCGTGTGAAACCCAGCTCGCACTATTCGTCCACGACACTCACAAGGGAACCTCCCCATCGCACCCCCCTCAGATTTAGTTATAATTTGGCACAGTGGATAGGCCTTGAAAAACTGAACACAGATCAATTGAGAAAACAGGAAGAAGTTGTATGGAACTATGAAAAAATAAGCAAAATATACAAACCGAGTAGTCCATGCGCAACATAGGCAACAGAAAGCTTGGTGTCAGCTCAGGAGCGCCGTGGTCCCGTGGTTAGCGTGACCAGCTGCAAAACGAGAGGCCCATGGTTCGAGTCTTCCCTCGAGTGAAAAGTTTAATTTTTTATTTTCAGACAATTATCAAAGTTCAGGCACTCACACATAATCAACTTCGCTCTCCAAAATTCCAGGACATGTTCAGATTTGCTTGAACATATGCAGCATTTGACGGTCTACATAGGGAAAAATTTGAAAACGTTAAAAACATATGTTTTGAAACAGCACAGGGAAAACTGTGCGACTGTGAAACTGTTGCATTCATTTGTTGCAGTTTATGTGACAAACTCTTATGTTTTCGTTACTTTTTTGGGAGTGATCATCACATCCACTAGAAAAGCTAAATCGGGCAAGGTAGAAGAATCTTTTTACCCATTCGCCAAGTGTACAAATTAGGTGGGTCGACAACATATTCCTGTCATGTGACGGACATGTCGTAACCAGTGTCGTATAGAATATATCAGACGAGTTTTCCTGTTGAGGAATCGGTTGACCTATGACCTTGCGATCAAATGTTTTCGGTTCCCATTGGAGAGGCAGGTCCCTTCGTCTACTAATCGCACGATTTTGCAGTGCGGTCGCAAAACACAGACACTAAACTTATTACAGTGAACAGAGACGTCAATGAACGAACGGACATATCATAACTTTGCGAAAATAATGAAAGTAAACCTGTCACTCGAGGGAAGACTTGAACCAAGGACTTCTCGTTCCACACCTGCTCACGCTAACCACGAGACCATGACGCTGCTGAGCTCAAGTCATCCTTGATGTTGCCTATCTTGCACATGGACTACTCAGTTTGTATATTTTGCTTATTTTTTTCACAGTTCCACACAACTTCTTCCTGTTTTCTCGATTGATTTGTGTTCAGTTTTTCAAGGCCTATCCACTGTGCCAACTTATAACTAAATCTGAGGGGGGTGCGATGTGGAGGTTCCCTTGTCAGAGGGCCATAGACACGGGTTCCCAGATATATGCCGTGTTTCGTGACTTCCGCAAGGCGTTTGATACAGATCCCCACAGTCGTTTAATGAACAAAGTAAGAGCATAAGGACTATCAGACCAATTGTGTGATAGGTTTGAAGAGTTCCTAGGTAACAGAACGCAGCATGTCGTTCTCAATGGAGAGAATTCTTCCGAAGTAAGAGTGATTTCAGGTGTGCCGCAAGGGAGTGTCTAAGGACCGTTGCTATTCACAATATATGTAAATGACCTTGTGGATAACATCGGAAGTTCACTGAGGCTTTTTGCGGATGATGCTGTAGTATATCGAGAGGTTGTAACAATGGGAAATTGTACTGAAATGCAGGAGGATCTGCAGCGAATTGACGCATGGTGCAGGGAATGGCAATTGAATCTGAATGCAGACAACTGTAATGTGCTGCCAGTACATACAAAGAAAGATCCTTTATCATTTAGCTACAATGTTGGCAGGTCAGCGACTGGAAGCAGTTAATTCCGTAAATTATCTGGGAGTACACATTAAGAGTGATTTAAAATGGAATGAACATATAAAATTAATCGTCGGTAAAGCAGATGCCAGACTGAGAATCCTAAGGAAATGCAGTCGAAAAACAAAGGAAGTAGGTTACAGTACACTTGTACTGCTCAGCAGTGTGGGATTCGTACCAGATAGGGTTGATAGAAGATATAGAGAAGATCCAACGGAGAGCAGCGCGCTTCGTTACAGGATCATTTAGTAATCACGAAAGCGTTACGGAGATGATAGATGAACTCTAGTGGAAGTCTCTGCAGGAGAGACGCTCAGTAGCTCGGTACGGGCTTTTGTTGAAGTTTCGAGAACATACCTTCACCGAGGAGTCAAGCAGTATATTGCTCCCTCCTACGTATATCTCGCGAAGAGACGATGAGGATAAAATTAGAGCCGACACAGAAGCATACCGACAATCGTTCTTTCCACGAACAGTACGGGACTGGAATAGAAGGGAGAACCGATAGAGGAATTCAAGGTACCCTACTCCACACACCGTCAGCTGGCTTGCGGAGTATGGATGTAGATGTAGATACGTTCTTAGGCGACTTTGATCAAACCGGTTATACGCTGAATGGTGTTTTATCTATACTGCCCACTGTTAAAGGCTGTGAAGGTATTTTGTACATCAACGTCATTGCAACCATTCAACAGCATGGATGTGAGGGTAGCACGATGGCGCAAATTGCACAGCCAGTGAAGCAGCTGCTGCAGGGGAATTTTGGGAAATGGTAGAATTATCAGCCGCCATTTCCCTACAGCCTGGCCGTGCAGATCATCTGATCTTAATCCGTGTGGTTTCTGGCTGAGGGGTTCTTGGTGCTTCAGTCTGGAAGCACGCGGCTGCCTCGGGCATGGATGAGTGTGATGTCCTTAGGTTAGTCAGGTTTACGTAGTTCTAAGTCGAGGTGACTGATGACCTCAGATGTTAAGTCCCATAGTGCTTAGGGCCATTCGAACAATTCTGGCTGTGGGGTTATCTGAGATATGGTGTCTTCAGTGCTCCAATTACGAACGTAGCTGAGTTGAACACATGCACTGTGCAATCCATTCTGAACGTGACTCCTGGCACACTCCAATCTGTGTAACGTGCCGTGTCTCACAAGGAGATCACCGCAGTTGTGGGATCTATTTTTTGAAACCAAATATACCGTGATGTAGGTCAAGATGCTAGGTATCACACCCTGCAGCCATTCACCCTGGTGGACCATCGTTTGCGAGTAATTGACAAAAAAATTGGGAATTCTGTGTGACCCTCAACACCATTACAAAAGAGATATTAGATGGGTCGGTTGTGTGGTGTCATACACTCATGCTCATAAATTAAGGATAATGCTGATACATGGTGAAACGACGCTCTGGTGGGCGGTTTGCGGGTTTAAATCACCTCGGGGTATGACCATGCGGTGCATTTGACTTGCGGTCGTCGCACGGTGGCGCTGGCAGCAGTCCACATACGCAGAGGTGTGTTGGTGCATGTCAGAGTACAGTGCAGCGAGTAAGTGTGCAGACGTTTTCGGACGTGCTGATGGTGACTGTGTGTTGAAAATGGGTCAGAGAACACATGTTGGTGACGTTATGAGGGGTAGAATACTAGGGCGACTGGAAGCTGGTCAAACACAGCAGGTCGTAGCACGGTCCCTCCGTGTGCACACAAAGTGTGATCTCAATATTATGGTAACGATTACAGCAGACAGGAAACGTGTCCAGGCGCTTCAGTACGGGACGTCCACAGTGTGCAACTCCACAAGAATACCGATATCTCACCATCAGTGCCCGCAGACGGCCACGGAGTACTGCAGGTAGTCTTGCTCGGGACCTTACCGCAGCCACTGGAACAGTTGTCTCCAAACACACAGTCTACAGGCGACTTAACAGACACGGTTTATTCGCCAGGAGACCTGCGAGGTGCATTCCACTGACCCCTGGTCACAGGAGAGCTCGTAAGGCCTGGTGTCAAGAACACAGTACATAGTCATTGGAACAGTGGTCTGAGGTTACGTTGACGGACGAGTCCATGTATAGTCCGAACAGTGATTTCTCTCCGGGTTTTCATCTGGCGTGAACCAGGAACTAGATACCGACCCCTTAATGTCCTTGAAAGGGACGTGTATGGAGGTCGTAGTTTGATGGTGTTGGGTGGGATTATGATTGTGCACGTATAACCCTGCATGTCTTTCCAGAGGAACTAACAGTTGAGGTGTATGTGGACGTCATTTTGCACCAGTATGTCCCTCTTTTCAGGGGTGCAGTGTGTCCCACCTTCCTGCTGATGGATGATAACGCACGGCCCCACCGAGCTGCCATCGTGGTGGCGTGCCTTGAAACAGACTAGGAGAAAGGTGTGGCCTAAACCCCATCGAGCATGTCTGGAATGATCTCGGTCGACGTATCGCTGCACGTCTTCAAACCCCTACGATACTTCAGGAGCTCGGACAGGCACTGGTGCAGGAATGGGTGGCTATACGCCAGCAGCTGCTCGACCACCTGATACAGAGTATTCCAACCCGTTGTGCGGCCTGTGTACGTGTGCATGGTGATCATATCCCATAATAATGTCGGGGAACATGCGCAGGAAACAGTGGCGTTTTGTAGCACATGTTTTTATAGGCGGTTTTCTCAACTTATCACCAATACCGTGGACTTACAGATCTGTGTCGTGCTAGCGTGCGGAACTGCCCCGTCCGCCGGCCAGCGTTCCGCTTTCGGCTTTGTTTACTTCTGCGTCGCGGTACTCATGTTTATAGAGTCCACTACTACCGAACCTCATGGCGCACTCTTAAGCCGTCGGCACACGGACCGTGCTGTCGAACGTTAACGTTGAGCGTGCCAAGGTCAATGTGCTGCTGAACGCTCAGGAACGATGCGACTTGTGCATACGGTACGTGGGCCCCAACGTGGTATAAGCGATCACAACGCACTCCAGCGGCAGTTGATGGATGTTTCTAGTTCGTAAATCACACTGTTTACTCAACGGGCGCGCGTAAAATTCCCACGTTAGCTCTATTAAAACGCACATTTCCTCCATCGTCCACGAAAAGGAAAGTACCATGTCCAATCAATGACACGGGCTTATAAAAGTTCCATTGCAAACAGTGCGGTACAAATTTGGAATACTTCTCCGCATAAGATAAACATCATTTCATCGTTCCTACATTTTAGTGAAACCCCAAAGTCAGTCTTACTTGATCACTGTTCCTACTCAGTAGCAGAATCTTTGCAACATGTGAATTACGAAGCGTAAAAGTAAAAGGAGCAAAATATCTTTATACAAGTAGCGCAAGCTGTGCTGTAGATTAAGCCAATAGAACAAAGTCACCCCTCAAAAAATAAAGTGAACTTATATTTACATAATAGCAAATATTATAGCATATACTTATATTAAAATAATAATAAAGTATCAGAACCCAATAAAAACGCGAATGTTAGGAAAAAAAATTGGAAGTGCTACGACGCGAACCACCGCCTCAACAAAATACTCATCCTTGGACAGAGACGCTACTTATTATTTTTTTTTTTTTTGCATTTTGTTCGTTATTGATCGTTGTGTTTAGTCGTTGCGGACGTCGCAAGACATCCTGTTAAAGTTCGGTGGTTGATCGTTCCACTCAGTTTTTTTATTAGAGAGGCCAAGCGGCTCTCTGACCGAACACGCAGAGCTACCGTGCCGGCGAAGTAAACTAGCAGCATGCTTATTGTGATCAATCGCATTGTGTTACCCCTTGCTAAAAACGTTAATCGTAGATAATTATGTTACGAATTGAAATTTAATTATAGCAAATTGTACCAAGAACAATGCGTTTTGGGTCGATCTTCAGTGTGTCGCTGCCTTCAAATAGCCTATTCTCATAATACATACGTTACAATAATTCTTTTGCCACGAATATGATGTTTCTCATTATTTTACTGGAACGAATCACACAACTAACAACGGGTTTTCCAGTGATTCAGAATATGCTGATGCTCAGAAACGGCATATATACATATAGGCTTGAAATGAACGCCAATATGGCGCCTCACAACTCTGTACTGAAGGGAGACGGCGTGCGTGTGACGTAAGTGGCGTTTTGTCATCTCATTGGTCAACGTTCAGACGCACGCTCAGAATATCTGACATGCCAGATATTGCTCTGCACGTTCGGAAAGACTCCCGAACGTGCTGTTCCACGCTATGACGTCAGAAACTCGGCACACTCAACTCTCAACGTTCGGATGCACGGTCCGTGTGCCGACGGCTTTACCGCCATGCGACGATCAAAGTAATGCTTCAGGCCGAACATGCATGACCAAGAGCCTTTGAACTTGAACAGTTCATGCGAGAGGACCTATGATTGAACCCCCTGGACGTGATCGGAATACATTTTCCATCAAAGGAAGTGTTGTATATATGAAGATGTCGGCGGAGGCGCTGTGCGCTGAAATTGTCCAACGACACGCCACCGGGCTAAAATCTAAACACTCTCATAGACGCTTAGGTGGAGTGACAGTGGACCATGTAGGATTCGGTCTCCGAACTTTACGGGTGTTTGAACTCTCGTTCGAGATGCCTCAATAAGTGGTCGCTTTCACGGAGAAGTGGCAAACATTTACGACCTACCCAGTGTTAAATGGAGTTCGGCAGATCAAAACTGAAATGACGCAACACATTCCATCGTACCTGATGATGCGCGGTGTGCGGGGCATCGTCACCAATGTACTCCGGATGTGGCCAGGAGGCGCGCGGGATTAGCCGAGCGGTCCGGGGCGCTGCAGTCATGGACTGTGCGGCTGGTTCCGGCGGAGGTTCGAGTCCTCCCTCGGACATGGGTGTGTGTGTTTGTCCTTAGGATAGTTTAGGTTAGGTAGTGTGTAAGCTTAGGGACTGATGACCTTAGCAGTTAAGTCCCATAAGATTTCACACACATTTGAACATTTTTGTGGCCAGGAAGGATATGTCCGGTCCGAATGTTTACGCCGACGTTTGATACAGACATCGCTGGGTGAAATGACCCCGGTGAGCCGTGTGTACTTCCATCTTTCCACGGCTCGTTTCCTGAGCGTCGTGTGGAGCCAATATTTTTGGGCGCGATCGGGCTCTAGCATCTTGTTGCTGTCTTTATTCCTTCGCTTCTATTTCGTTTTTCCGCGGTTGTTCAGGGTTGGTCTTCTATGAAGCTCTTTCATTTGAACTCTCGCCCGTAGTGTACCCACTATCGGTTGCGAGTTTTGTCTTTGGTGTACTTAGAAACCGTAGGTTGGTAACACGACCGACTCACGTGTTTACTGCAGCAGACTCTTTGGCCTGTACTATTTATAGCCGAGCGCGGTCACGCTGGAGAAGGTTGTCGCGTAGTGGCCTTCGTGTCTGCTCTGGTGACGTCGACATCCTGGCTTCCGCGTACGGGGAACGCCATGGAGGAACGCCGGCCTGGTTGGGCCCCTCTGTCCGCTCCTCACTGGTTGTCCGAGGGAGGCGGATGGCAGTCTTAATCATTGCCTACGTCGACGAAGGCAAACAAACAGTAACCATCATGGGGCGGAGGATCCGCCGTTCGGCGAGGGTTTGAGTCCGGGAGCAGTTCGGCTGGGTCGGTGTCTGCCGGGACGACTGGGGACGGCTCAGAATTGTGCACAGCAGTCCCGGACAAACTACGAAGTGCCCCGAGGGAAAGGAGAAGAGACGTCAAGTGTGAATATTTCATGTTGATCATCCTTTGGGATTGAGTTCATCCAGTCGAATTTCCCGCCTTGTGGCCACCGCTGTGGCTGTTCTGTTCACTGGTGCAATTCTGACAGTGCAGATTCCTCCACGCATCGTTGCTAACCGGTGTAGTGGTGTATTTTGGTAGATATTTGTGTACATTTGCACTTCTATGTTTTGGGAGTTCATCCTCCCGCCCTGTGGTTGCAGAATTTCGGGTGGGGAGTTAGTTCCTTGTTTCTCAAGATCTAGTGCTGTATTATTAAGGTTAATTCTAGTTCAGTCTAGTGTTCTGTTAATCCCTGAGTATATGTGTCCGGCATATTTTTTGCGCAGTATTTATTCTAAGTGAGTTGCACTGACTGTAATAGGGGGTTCGACTCCTGTCACGGAGCTGATAAGGGGTCACATTCAAACTTCCTGGCAGATTAAAACTGTGTGCCGGACCGAGACTCGAACTCGGGACCTTTTCCGTTCGCGGGCAAGTGCTCTACCAACTGAGCTACCCAAGCATGACTCACGCCCCGTCTTCACAGCTTTACTTCTGCCAGTACCTCGTCTTCTACCTTCCAAACTTAACAGAAGCTCTCCTGCGAACCTTGCAGAACTAGCACTCCTGAAAGAAAGGTTATTGCGGAGACATGGCTTAGCCACAGCCTGGGGGATGTTTCCAGAATGAGATTTTCACTCTGCAGAGGAGTGTGCGCTGATATGAAACTTCACACACGGGTCAGATTGGTTTCGGCTTGTCAGTTGGAGGGTGTTGCCTTAGAGGTTTGTTAACATTGGCATATCAGCGATGTCTAGCGCTACCGGGACCTAAAGAAGAACATTGTCCTGATTAGGGAATGTTCTTACACGTTCTTGTTTTCATTTCGATACCTGTATTTGTGAAGGCAACCAAAAGAAAAAAAATGGTACAAATGGCCCTGAGCACTATGGGACTTAACATCTGTGGTCATCAGTCCCATAGAACTTGTGGTCGTTGTTGTGGTCTTCAGTCCTGAGACTGGACTGATGCAGCTCTCCATGCTACCCTATACTGTGCAAGCTTCTTCATCTTCCAGTACTTACTGCAACCTACATCCTTCTGAATCTGCTTAGTGTATTCATCTCTTGGTCTCCCTGTACGATTTTTACCCTCCACGCTGCCCTCCAATGCTAAATTTGATGTCTCAGAACATGTCCTACCAACTGGTCCCTTCTTCTTGTCAAGTTGTGCCACGAACTCCTCTTCTCCCCAATTCAATTCAATACTTCATCATTAGTTATGTGATCTACCCATCTAATCTTCAGCATTCTTCTGTAGCACCACATTTCGAAAGCTTCTATTCTCTACTTGTCCAAACTATTTATCGTCCATGTTTCACTTCCATACATGGCTACACTCCATACAAATATTTTCAGAAACGACTTCCCGACACTTAAATCTATACTCGATGTTAACAAATTTCTCCTCTTCAGAATCGCTTTCCTTGCCATTGCCAGTCTAAATTTTATATCTTTTCTACCTCGACCATCATCAGTTATTTTGCGCCCCAAATAGCAAAACTCCTTTACTACTTAAAGTGTCTCATTTCCTAATCTAATTCCCTCAGCATCACCCGACTTAAGTCGACCACATTCCATTATCCTCGTTTTGCTTTTGTTGATGTTCATCTTATATCCTCCTTTCAAGACACTGTCCATTCCGTTCAACTGCTCTTCCAAGTCCTTTGCTGTCTCTGACAGAATTACAATGTCATCGGCGAACCTCAAAGTTTTTATTTCTTCTCCATGAATTTTAATACCTAATCGAAATTTTTCTTTTGTTTCCTTTACTGCTTGCTCAATATACAGATTGAATAACATCGGGGAGAGGCTATAACCCTGTCTCACTCCCTTCCCAACCACTGCTTCCCTTTCAGGCCCCTCGACTCTTGTAACTGCCATCTGGTTTCTGTACGAACTGTAAATAGCTTTTCGCTCCCTGTATTTTACCCCTGCCAACTTTAGAATTTAAAAGAGAGTATTCCAATCAACATTGTCAAAAGCTTTCTCCAAGTCTACAAATGCTAGAAACGTAGGTTTGCCTTTCCTTAATCTTTCTTCTAAGAAGTCGTAAGGTTAGTATTGCCTGACGTGTTCCAGTATTTCTACGGAATCCAAACTGATCTTCCCCGAGGTCGGCTTCTACCAGTTTTTCCATTCCTCTGCAAAGTATTCGTGTTAGTATTTGGCAGCTGTGACTTATTAAACTGATAAGTTCGATCATTTTCATATCTGTCAACACCTGCTGTCTTTGGGATTGGAATTATTATATTCTTCTTGAAGTCTGAGGGCATTTCGCCACTCTCATACATCTTGCTCACCAGGTGATAGAGTTTTGCCACGACTGGTTCTCCCAAGCGTGTCAGTAGTTCTAAGGGAATGCTGTCTACTCCCGGAGCCTTGTTTCGACTCAGGTCTTTCAGTGCTCTGTCAAACTCTTCACGCAGTATCATATCTCCCATTTCATCTTCATCTACATCCTCTTCCATTTCTATAATAATGTCCTCAAGTACATCGCCCTTGTATAGACCCTCTATATACTCCTTCCACCTTTCTGCTTTCCCTTCTTTGCTTAGAACTGCGTTTCCATCTGAGCTCTTGATGTTCATACAAGTGGATCTCTTTTCTCTAAAGGTCTCTTTAATTTTCCTGTAGGCAGTATCTACCTTACCCCTAGTGAGATAAGCCTCTACATCCTTACATTTGTCCTCTAGCCATTCCTGCTTAGGCATTTTGCACTTCCTGTCGATCTCATTTTTGAGTCGTCTGTATTCCTTTTTGCCTGCTTGATTTACGGCATTTTTATATTTTCTCCTTTCATCAATTAAGTTCAATATTTCTTCTGTTACCCAAGGAGTTCTACTAGCACTCGTCTTTTTACCTACTTGATCCTCTGCTGCCTTCACTACTTCATCCCTCAGAGCTACCCATTCTTCTTCTACTGTTCTTCTTTCCCCCATTCCTGTCAAAGAGCTAGTTGGCATATAAACTTGTACTACTGTAGTAGGCGTGGGCTTCGTGTCTAACTTGGCCACAATAATGCGTTCACTATGCTGTTTGTAGTAGTTTACCCGCAAACCTATTTTTTTTATTCATTATTAAACCTACTCCTGCATTACCCCTACTGTTGACAGTGAACTCCTCGCGGTGTGCCACTGCGTTGGCTGTAGGTTTGGTTCAAATGGCTCTGAGCACTATGGGACTTAACTTCTGAGGTCATGAGTCCCCTAGAACTTAGAACTACTTAAACCTAACTAACCTAAGGACATCCTGCCCGAGGCAGGATTCGAACCTGCGACCGTAGCGGTCACGCGGTTCCAGACTGAAGCGCCTAGAACCGCACGGCCACACCTGCCGTGAAGGCAACCGCATGAAGAAAGATCTGTTCTGAAGCTATGCTGGATCTTGCGCTCTTGGGATTTTTGGTTTTGTTTTGATCCCGACTATTTGGGTGTCAGGAATATGGAACTGTGTTGTTAATGTTTGGCTTCAACAGCGGATACGCGGCTAGTTTAGTACGTGTGTAGTTGCATGGCGTCCTCGTGAAGGCGTGCCCGCTAGATTGCTATTGCGTCTCCTAAAAGTGTAATTTCCACCTTACTAAAACCCCTTGTTAAAAGTTAGGAAGGCAAAAAAAACTTAAGAAATACCTTCTATTTGCATTAACTGTCTTACCTGTCGCTTAAGTAAATATCTGCTCGGTGATTAAGCTAATTGGAGCAAGTATCCTAAAAGCTACTAGCGCACTTCTGTTATGGTGGCCCTCGTGCCTATTTTGGTCCGAAATATTGTATAAACAGGCTTACATGCTCCGTATCGAACTTCTGATGTTGTTTTTTGAGTGATTGTGGATTATTAAAATTGATTATAGCGCAAATGTTTGTATTTTACCGACCGTGCTTACAAGTTATTAATGTGATTGGCTGGAATGTAATACGAAAGTTTTAGGACCATAGGTTGTCCAGGTAGAAATTTTGAAGCCATGCTGTGTTGTGAATTCATGTATTTATGTTTTATATTGCAATGAGAATTTAAATGTGGTAAACCCACGCTTTGTGATTAATAATTAAAGATTTAAGAGTGCGTTCACTTAGCGCTTACTTATGTGTTGTGTTATGATTATTTTTAAAAATTATAATAGGCGTTTTAGTTTCTTAAATTAAAGCCTTTCCAATTTGAAAGTGGTGGCCCTCCCGTTTTGGGCAGTTGTAAGCATCGAAGCAGGATTTACGTAGTTGGTGTTATGTATTGTATGTTATGAATAAATTATTTATGTGTTAAATCACGTCTGATATGTCAATTCCTTGGCCCCGTTCACACCTTGGTCGTAGTCTTTTAATATTAAATGGTCAGACCACCGTTTCACCCGCCATCGACGTTCACGTCCTTACCCGTCACCTACATGACGGTAGCACGGAACCCTGCCACGCCACGTCTTGTCAACGCCACCCACCGCGCCACAACACGCTGATGAGATCAGCATGGCATCACCCCCAGTGCTCGCACTGGGACATCCAATCCCTGGACTGTGACGGACGACCCTGCTCGAACCATGGACGTCGTACTATATGTCGTGCCGACTGCTGTCTTTATCCAGACGGGTATATCATCGGATGATGTGCGCATTCTGAATCGGAACACATTAGAAAACAACGCTCAGCCACGAAGCAGAAGAAACGCCGACAAACACCCTCCGTCGATGTCCTCCTTCCGATGGCCTCGCGAGATGACGACCGGATGTCTGATGGTGACCTTCCATACTGTCTCCGGTCACATGGTACAACCAATGTTCCTGTGGCGGATCCTCTCTCAATCTAGAACAGGTACTCATTGCTGCCACTACGTGAGGACGACAGACCCCCCACAGCTACTGTCACAGAAACTGCAGTAAACGACTCTCACGTGTCTTCGCCGTCAGCATTTTGGGCTGATGATGTTGAATAAGGAGCGGATGAGACCTCCATCGTGTCCACGAGAGAGCATCCTACGGAGACGCCTGAGCCGGCGCCCTGCCACTAATCATGACCACTGCTACAGACCTGGCGGGTCTACAGCCACAGGATGCTTCCATCACGAATTTTGCATCGACTGCAAGGGACCATACACAGCAATAACGTGTCGCCATAATGAATCTTGCCACCATCTGAGCCCCTCACAAACTGCCCATGTGCCGAGATGGATGTTGATATTGCACTACTACAGGAGGTGTTCATTGCTGAGTTCCAAGTGCGCATCAGATACACTGACTACGTCTCTCATGCCTTCGACACTGATAGTGGCGTCGCAATGCTCTTACGCGACAGACTCCCAGCAGAGAATGTCGCATACCTCCCCTCTGCTCGGGATATAGCCCTCACCCTATGTGGCTCTAGCCGCCGTCATGACCGGCAAACATTCTTCACCAGGGGGTCACACCGCTCTCCACAGGCCCACAAGGGGATTTGATGCTCGACGGAGGACTTTGACTCGACCAAGGGCCCTAAGAGCCCACAGACCAACTCCCACAGCCTTCACCTTGTGCAGCTCTCTCGACAGTCATCGATCACCTGGGACTCATTGACACGTGGATGAAGCTACATGGAACCCAACTGGGTAACATGTTTTACACCACTCGCTCATCAATCCGCATAAGCCGCATCTACCTCACCCACTCGCTTGCTGATGGTACTCACCATGCAGCAGTCTGGTCCGTGGCCTTTCCAGACCATGAAGCATACATCTGCGACATCACTCTTGTCCCAACAGTGTATGTGACATAGCGTGGTCTGTGGAAACTGAATGCCACCCACCTGACCTCCACAGACTGTCGCTGGATGGTCGAAGATGCATGGGCATGGGTCGTTGTGACACCTCTTATGTCCCCACTTTATCTTGATGTCTCTCCTGTGCAAGGACGACCCTCTGTAAAACATTGGTGAGGTGCGGTAAAGAATCCAAGGCATGGCGCACTATTACCTGGCACTTTTATTATTCCATTCTTCATGATCGTGCAACGATGCCTTTTAGCCAGCCAGGCAGACGGTGGTACACCAAACAAAGGCGCAGATTTCCTTTATCATATGCTGTCACCTGGAACGCACTCTACTCCGATCTCGGACCTCTAATCGTATACCTCAAGAGTATCTGTCAATGTACTACCTCCTCCAGGAAAGACAACGAAGATGCACAGCTCTGATTCACGTCCTCACTGATGCCGCCAGCATGAGACCCAACAAACCACCGGCCATGTTCTCCACAATCATTTAACTGGATTGTACACAATTGTACCGCATTCCGTGGAACTGATCACAGAGGTCGTCTGACTTAATATAAGTGGTCTACAGCTGAAGTAGTACATGAACTCCAGGAAGACGTGACCAAAGATGAAATACTCGATGCTTTCAAGGTGGGATCTGACAACAGATCCCCAGGGCCCGATGGTATCTCATTGAATTTTACTGAAGTTGTAACTCTTTGTTGACTTCGACATGGACGACCATCACACAGAGCTGATGTCCCCAATGCCAGTGGTCCCTAACACCTTTCTTGATGGCATCGTTATACCCGTTCACAAACCGCATGGTCTATTGAGCGTCCATGATTATCGACCAGTGACGTTGAAAATATTTGCAGGAATGCTGGTATCGCGACTCGAGAAGGTCACAAGTTACGTCACCACCGTCGACGACTTTCCTAAGTGGTCCTTTCCCGTTACCGAGACATGATAGAATTTGGTCGTCACCAACGTCTCACTGGTGCCTTGACATCGCTGGACTTTATCCAGGACTTCGGCCAAGTAGACCACACCTATTTGCGAGCAGTTCTTTAACATACTGTTTCCCAGGCTGTCTTGTCGAGGTAATTTTGTGCCTTTTGAGCGGCGCGACCTCCAGAAATGTACAACTGATGCCTCATGCTGCCCCTGGTCATAGCACGATCTGTGTAGTAATGGCACGAGCGCGAGCCACGCACAGCTCAGTGAGCGATATACAGTCGACATCAGGACTATGCACTGCTGCGTGTCTTCCCGTTCAACTCACAGTACAGAAACTTAGCGTTCCCAACTGTAAGACCATCATCGGCGTCGGCAGGCGAAATTATATTTACATAGTCACATTACTGACTTCAACATATCTGTACACTTACATACATGATCCGTAAGCACTTAGCTTTGAGTACACTATGTCATCAAAAGTATCCACTCACCCATATGTAATGCGGAATTGACCACCAGATCTCACGAGAGACGAACCCGAAACTATCACACGAGGTGTGGAGTGTTGTGTTGTCAGTAAAGAAGCAGTGATAGTAGGATGGGTCGGTCAGGAGAAATCAGTGACATCGCCCGTGGACTAGTCGCTGGACGTCACCTGAGTAACAGATTCATCAGGGAGATTTCAGCCCTCCTAAAGGTGCCCAAGTCAACTCTTGGAGATGTAACTGTCAAGTGTAAACGGGCAAGAACAACCATAGGTAAACGGTGACCATCCAGGCATCATTGTTCTGACGGACACCGTGAAGAATTGCAGAAGGTAGCTGTAAATGTCGCATGAAATCAGCAGAAGAAATCGTTCATGAGTTCCAAATCCCTATCAGCGGTCCAGCCAGCCCAGTGACTGTTCGTAGGGAGTTAAGAAGAATGATGTAAAATTATCGAGCAGTTTCTCATAAGCGACACATTTCTGCAGTCAGTGGAAAGCGGCGCTTGAAGTGCTCTAAAGAGAAACGCCGCTGGATAACGAATGATAGGATAAAAATGATTTGGAGTGATGATCCGTACTACACCTTTCGGCAATGCGAAAGAAGGGTTTGGATTTTGAGAATGCATTGAGTGCATTATCTGCCACAATCTTTAGTACCAACATTGAAGTATCGAGATGGTGGTTTTATGGTATGGTTCTTTTTTTTTGGTTAAGGTGTGGTAGCTTTTTCACGTTTAAGCAAATGCTAAATGTGGTAAGATGTGCGCATTACAGAATTGTGTATTACATACAGTGGAGGATGATTGTATCAGCTTGACAATGCACCCTGTGATAAGCAGGATACGTGACGTAATGGTTTGTGGGTAATGATACTCCTGGAATGGACTGGCTTGAACAGAGTCCCGACCTCAAACCAGTGCCAATGTGATAAGGAATACCACTCGATCCATGATATTCCTGGAATGGACTGGCTTGAACAGAGTCCCGACCTCAAACCAGTGCCAATGTGATAAGGAATACCACTCGATCCATGATATTCCTGGAATGGACTGGCTTGAACAGAGTCCCGACCTCAAACCAGTGCCAATGTGATAAGGAATACCACTCGATCCATGATATTCCTGGAATGGACTGGCTTGAACAGAGTCCCGACCTCAAACCAGTGCCAATGTGATAAGGAATACCACTCGATCCATGATATTCCTGGAATGGACTGGCTTGAACAGAGTCCCGACCTCAAACCAGTGCCAATGTGATAAGGAGTACCACTCGATCCATGATATTCCTGGAATGGACTGGCTTTAACAGAGTCCCGACCTCAAACCAGTGCAATTGTGATAAGGAATACCACTCGATCCATGATATTCCTGGAATGGACTGGCTTGGACAGAGTCCCGACCTCAAACCAGTGCCAATGTGATAAGAAATACCACTCGATCCATGATATTCCTGGAATGGACTGGCTTGAACAGAGTCCCGACCTCAAACCAGTGCCAATGTGATAAGGAATACCACTCGATCCATGATATTCCTGGAATGGACTGGCTTGAACAGAGTCCCGACCTCAAACCAGTGCCAATGTGATAAGGAATACCACTCGATCCATGATATTCCTGGAATGGACTGGCTTGAACAGAGTCCCGACCTCAAACCAGTGCCAATGTGATAAGGAATACCACTCGATCCATGATATTCCTGGAATGGACTGGCTTGGACAGAGTCCCGACCTCAAACCAGTGCCAATGTGATAAGGAATACCACTCGATCCATGATATTCCTGGAATGGACTGGCTTGAACAGAGTCCCGACCTCAAACCAGTGCCAATGTGATAAGGAATACCACTCGATCCATGATATTCCTGGAATGGACTGTCTTGAACAGAGTCCCGACCTCAAACCAGTGCCAATGTGATAAGGAATACCACTCGATCCATGAGATTCCTGGAATGGACTGGCTTGAACAGAGTCCCGACCTCAAACCAGTGCCAATGTGATAAGGAATACCACTCGATCCATGATATTCCTGGAATGGACTGGCTTGAACAGAGTCCCAACCTCAAACCAGTGCCAATGTGATAAGAAATACCACTCGATCCATGATATTCCTGGAATGGACTGGCTTGAACAGAGTCCCGACCTCAAACCAGTGCCAATGTGATAAGGAATACCACTCGATCCATGATATTCCTGGAATGGACTGGCTTGAACAGAGTCCCGACCTCAAACCAGTGCCAATGTGATAAGGAATACCACTCGATCCATGATATTCCTGGAATGGACTGGCTTGAACAGAGTCCCGACCTCAAACCAGTGCCAATGTGATAAGGAATACCACTCGATCCATGATATTCCTGGAATGGACTGGCTTGGACAGAGTCCCGACCTCAAACCAGTGCCAATGTGATAAGGAATACCACTCGATCCATGATATTCCTGGAATGGACTGGCTTGAACAGAGTCCTGACCTCAAACCAGTGCCAATGTGATAAGGAATACCACTCGATCCATGATATTCCTGGAATGGACTGTCTTGAACAGAGTCCCGACCTCAAACCAGTGCCAATGTGATAAGGAATACCACTCGATCCATGAGATTCCTGGAATGGACTGGCTTGAACAGAGTCCCGACCTCAAACCAGTGCCAATGTGATAAGGAATACCACTCGATCCATGATATTCCTGGAATGGACTGGCTTGAACAGAGTCCCAACCTCAAACCAGTGCCAATGTGATAAGAAATACCACTCGATCCATGATATTCCTGGAATGGACTGGCTTGAACAGAGTCCCGACCTCAAACCAGTGCCAATGTGATAAGGAATACCACTCGATCCATGATATTCCTGGAATGGACTGGCTTGAACAGAGTCCCGACCTCAAACCAGTGCCAATGTGATAAGGAATACCACTCGATCCATGATATTCCTGGAATGGACTGGCTTGAACAGAGTCCCGACCTCAAACCAGTGCCAATGTGATAAGGAATACCACTCGATCCATGATATTCCTGGAATGGACTGGCTTGGACAGAGTCCCGACCTCAAACCAGTGCCAATGTGATAAGGAATACCACTCGATCCATGATATTCCTGGAATGGACTGGCTTGAACAGAGTCCCGACCTCAAACCAGTGCCAATGTGATAAGGAATACCACTCGATCCATGATATTCCTGGAATGGACTGTCTTGAACAGAGTCCCGACCTCAAACCAGTGCCAATGTGATAAGGAATACCACTCGATCCATGAGATTCCTGGAATGGACTGGCTTGAACAGAGTCCCGACCTCAAACCAGTGCCAATGTGATAAGGAATACCACTCGATCCATGATAAGAAGATTGCAGCACTGCATTGATACCAATGGTCAGCACTTCGAACACCATCTGTAAATGGATGTTGAAGCCACCTTTGTTGACCTTCAAAGACCTTACTGTTACACATCATTGGATTCGTCTCGATAGCTGCAATTAGAAATAAGTACCAAACTATAGCATCCCATTTAGAAAAACAAGGTTGACCTTTATATCTCTGAAGCGACCCCACCTAGTAACGGATAACCAACTTCATATTATGTCCTCCGTTGACCCATGCAACTTCTGTCCCACAAATGTTTCAGCTTCTATCATACTTTCGGAGTTATTCTTGGTAGCAATAGCTAGTGACTGTCCCTGTATATCGTACAATGACATAGTTTTACAGGTACATTCAGAGGTATATGTGGATACTGTCTAGAAAATGAGTGAAGTATGGAGTTACTGAAGGAGTAATTAATTGAAACGTCATGCCTCATGCGGCAGCTTTACCGCATGAACAGAGAAAATGTGGTAAATAATAAACATTTTCTTCTTTCATCATTTTTTGAGGGATTGCCATTAAGAAAATATTTCGTAAAGGTTAGAAATTATGTGTTAACTGCGTTCCAAATCACTAATTGCTCTCTTTCGAAAATACTGCTTTGAATAAAATCTGAATATCTTCTGGTAAACCTTCCGGGATGTAAGGTCGTGGTCCATGAAACTCTTCAGCTCCTAATGTTTCGTCCAGAGCTGTGCTGGACATCTTCAGATGGGTGTTTCTCCTCCGGTGGGTCTTGCAGGAGTCTTCATACTAAAATCTGAATATTCATGCATCATGGGGTAAAATCTTTTTTTCAACCACACCCTGTCCCCTTTGATAGGTAGGTCGTCTGTACCCACACAGCTATTCTTTCCAGACTGTGATTTGTCTGCCAATTTTGGTTGGCGTGTTCCAGATGTTTAGGAGGAGATGTGGAACATAGATGTGATTATATATACGCACATGGGTAATATCTGTGTAAGGCGCTCTTAGTGTTATCTGTGTTTCTGACATTCATTTATACAAGGTGGTCCATTGATCGTGACCGGGCCAAATATCTCCCAAAATAAGCGTCAGACCAAGCAGTTTTGAATAGCATATTTCATGACAGGTGGATTGGTCGTCGAAGCACCATACCATGGCCTGCACGTTCACCGGATCTGACGTCCCCGGATTTCTTTCTGTGGGGAAAGTTGAAGGATATTTGCTATCGTGATCCACCGACAAAGCCTGACAACATGCGTCAGCGCATTGTCAGTGCATGTGCGAACATTACAGTATACATAATGTAAAAACTACTGCTGCTACAGGAAAACCAACGTTTCGGCCACAATTACAGCGACCTTCTTCTGGGTGTAATCGTTTACGCAGGTAAGGAACAAAAGGGGTCTAAGTTAGGGACCTCGAGAAATAACTTTTGTTTACTCGATGACTTTAAATGATTTGCTACGAACTGTGATGCCTCCGACAAGAAATGGCGAATCGAGTGGCATAACTCAGACGTTATTCCACAAGCACGCTATTTGATACACGCCGCTAGTGAGTCACGGTTTTGAAAGTCTTATGGAAAAGAACAAGTACGGAATCAATTTGAAATCGCTTATCGATAGCACGCAACACTTCGCGTGAGTAAATAGCTAGCTGTGTTTTACAAGAACAATTTTTTCTAAATCCGTGCCGGCCGCTGTGACCGAGCGAGCTTCTGTAAAGTTTGGAAGGTAGGAGACGAGGTACTGGCAGAAGTAAAGCTGTGAGTACCGGGCGTGAGTCGTGCTTCGGTAGCTCAGTTGGTAGAGCACTTGCCCGCGAAAGGCAAAGGTCCCGAGTTCGAGTCTCGGTCGGGCACACAGTTTTAATCTGCCAGGAAGTTTCATATCAGCGCACACTCCGCTGCAGAGTGAAAATCTCATTCTGGAAACATCCCCCAGGCTGTGGCTAAGTCATGTCTCCGCAATATCCTTTCTTTCAGGAGTGCTAGTTCTGCAAGTTTCGCAGGAGAGCTTCTGTAAAGTTTGGAAGGTAGGAGACGAGGTACGGGCAGAAGTAAAGCTGTGAGTACCGGGCGTGAGTCGTGCTTCGGTAGCTCAGTTGGTAGAGCACTTGCCCGCGAAAGGCAAAGGTCCCGAGTTCGAGTCTCGGTCGGGCACACAGTTTTAATCTGCCAGGTAGTTTCATATCAGCGCACACTCCGCTGCAGAGTGAAAATCTCATTCTGAAGTCCCATATTGTTCGGAGAAATATGAATCATTTTTCTAAATCCATGTTGACTGTGAGTCAATAGACTGTTCTCTTCGACGTAATTCGTAATGTTCGAATATACACTCATGGTAAATGAGAAACTACAGTACTGGCCATTAAAATTGCTACACCACAAAGATGAGGTGCTGCAGACGCGAAATTTAACCGACAGGAAGAAGATGCTGTGATATGCAAATGATTAGTTTTTCAGAGCATTCACACGAGGTTGGCACCGGTGGTGACACCTACAACGTGCTGACATGAGGACAGTTTCCAACCGATTTCTCATACACAACCAGCAGGTGACCGTCGTTGCCTGGTGAAACGTTGTTGTGATGCCTCGTGTAAGGAGGAGAAATGCGTACCATCACGTTTCCGACTTTGATAAAGGTCGGATTGTAGCCTATCGCGATTGAGGTTTATCGTATCGCGACATTGCTGCTCGCGTTGGTCGAGATGCGATGACTGTTAGCAGAATTAGGCATCGGTGGGATCAGGAGGGTAATACGGAACGCCGTGCTGGATCCCAACGGCCTCGTATCACTAGCAGTCGAGATGACAGGCATCTTATCCGCGTGGCTGTAACGGATCGTGTAGCCACGTCTCGATCGCTGAGTCAACAGATGGGGACGTTGCAAAACAACAACAATCTGCACGAACAGTTAGACGACGTTTGCAGCAGCATGGACTCTCAGCTTGGAGACCACGGCTGCGGTTACCCTTGACGCTGCATCCCAGACAGGAGCGCCTGCGACGGTGTACTCGACGACGAACGTGGGTGCACGAATGGCAAAACGTCATTTTTTCGGATGAATCCAGGTTCTGTTTATAGCATCATGATGGTCGCATCCGTGTTTGGCGACATCGCGGTGAACGCACATTGGCAGCGTGTATTCGTTATCGCCATTACCCGGCGTGATGGTGTGGAGTGCCATCGGTTACACGTCCCGGCACCTCTTGTTTGCATTGACGGCACTTTGAACAGTGGACGTTACATTTCAGATGTGTTACGACCCGTAACTCTACCGCTCATTAGATCCCTGCGAAACCCCACATTTCAACAGGATAATGGACGACCGCATCTTGCAGGTCGTGTACGGGCCTTTCTGGACACAGAAAATGTTCGACTGCTGCCCTGGCCAGCGCATTCTCCAGATCTCTCACCAACTGAAAACGTCTGGTCAATGGTGGCCGAGTAACTGGCTCGTCACAATACGCCAATCACTAAGAGTAAACTGTGGTACCGTGTTGAAGCTGCATGGGCAGTTGTACCTGTACACGCCATCCTAGGTCTGTTTGCCTCAATTTCCAGTCGTATCAAGGCCGTTATTACGGCCAGAGCTGGTTGGTCTGGGTACTGATTTCTTAAGATCTATGCACCCAAATTGCGTGAAAATGTAATCACATGTCACTTCTAGTATAACATATTTGTCAAATGCATTTTTTCTTGGTGTAGCAACGTTAATGGCCAGTAGTGTAGTTCTATTTACTTTCTCGTGTATCGATCTGCCCTGTGCAACTTTCCCGTCTTAGGCTACGGATATTCTGTCGACCGAATGGTTGTGCGTGATGTCAAACGCGACAAACAAAACGTCTCTCTGTAAACAGTATCGAATAAACGCCAGTTTTGCCGCGAGATTTCGGGGCTTCCTCTCTCAGCCGACTACACAGCCTTGCCGCCTGCCAGACGAACGAAGCCTTTCGAGTCTTCCAAGGTCGGCGCGGCCGGAGAGCGTTTTCCATCGATCTTCGTCCGCCGGCGAGTGGCCCGGAGTCTGCAGTCCACGGCTTCCACCCCTCCCCCTCCCCTCCACCCTTCCGCCCCCCCCCCCTGCCTTCCGCACCATACAGCCCCTCCTGCTGGCTTCCTTATAATTGCTTCTGGATTACCGCCGCCTGCTCGCAACGACGGTTATCGCGACTTGGAAGAATGCCTTCTCTCCAGCATTGTGAGGTTTTAAGCACTGCCCTTCGTTCCCTTTCTGCGCCGAGCCTCATCCGACAACGTGACGGTGTTCTGAGGAGCGACGGGGGCGCGTGAGCGTGTTGTAATGAGGCCGTCAGTACCAGCATACTTTTGTAAGGTACTCCTTATTTTTCTTCTCCTTCTTCTTCTTGCGTTGGGCAACGGCCTTGCCGCAGTGGATACACCGGTTCCCCCGAGATCACCAAAGTTAAGCGCTGTCGGGCGTGGTCGGCACTTGGATGGGCGCTGTCCGTTGCTATTCACAATATACATAAATGACCTTGTGTATAACATCGGAAGTTCACTGAGGCTTTTTGCGGAAGATGCTGTGGTATATCGAGAGGTTGTAACAATGGAAAATTGTACTGAAATGCAGGAGGATCTGCAGCGAATTGACGCATGCTGTAGGGAATGGCAATTGAATCTCAATGTAGACAAGTGTAATGTGCTGCGAATGCATTGAAAGAAAGATCCCTTATCATTTAGCTACAATATAGCAGGTCACCATCTGGAAGCAGTTAATCCGTAAATTATCTGGGAGTACACATTAGGAGTGATTTAAAATGGAATGATCGTATAAAGTTGATCGTCGGTAAAGCAGATGCCGGACTGAGATTCATTGGAAGAACCCTAAGGAAATGCAATCCGAAAACAACGGAAGTAGGTTACAGTTCGCTTGTTCGCCCACTGCTTGAATACTGCTCAGCAGTGTGGGATCCGTACCAGATAGATTTGACAGAAGAGATAGAGAAGATCCAACGGAGAGCAGCGCGGTTCGTTACAGGATCATTTAGTAATCGCGAAAGCGTTATAGAGATGATCGGTATACTTCGTATGAGACCGTACGTACATCTTCGCTTCTGCAAAAGTTATTCACTTATTTATTAATATCAACATTTCCTGGCATTGTAAAATTACTTAAACGTAGTATTTATGACCCGTAGACTCCTCTTGATGTCTGAGTGGCAGAAGGCAATTTTTGCTAGTAAATATTTATTAATAACAATTACTTGTGTAAGTATGCTGTTTAGCCACGTAGCGCTCTATATGAAAATCACTGGCTGTGCTGTGTGCAGTCTGTGTCTGGTTTGCATTGTTGGAATATTTGCTATTGTAGTGTTGAGCAGTTGGATGCGAACAGAGCTAGCGTTGCGCACTTGGAGGTGAGCCGCCAGCAGTGGTGGATGTGGGGGGAGAAATGGCAGAATTTTGAGAGCGGACGATTTGGACGTGTGTCCATCAGAAAGAGTAAATTTGTAATAGTGGATATCATGAACTGAAATATATATGATGACTTTTGAACACTATTAAGGTAAATACATTGTTTGTTCTCCATCAAAATCTTTCATTTGCTGACTATGCCTATCAGTAGTTAGTGCCTTCAGTAGTTTGAATATTTTATTCAGCTGGCAGTATTGGCGCTCGCTGTATTGCAGTAGTTTGAGTAACGAAGATTTTTGTGAGGTAAGTGATTCATGAGCGGGCCATTCTTTTGTAGGGATTATTGGAAGTCAGATTGCGTTGCGCTAAAAAAAAAAAAAAAATTATTGTGTGTCAGTTAAGTGTTGATCAGAATAAGTAAAGAGAGAAATGTCTGAGTACGTTCAGTTTTGCTCAACTGTTTGAAAATCAAATAACGTAAGAGGTTTATCAGCACAGTAACTCATTAATTTTTCTAACGGGATGTTTCACTTTACTCGCGCCAGAATAAATGTACTTTCTCCACGTATCTCTTTGCTGACGTCACGAGCGATTTCTGCATCGGAATCTCATCCCATTGGCTCTGAAAGCGCTTCTTTACATATTTGAAATAGAAAAACTGAAAATCAAGGAAAATGTGCTCTTATCTGCTTATAAGGAGTACCTTAAACAGGGATTGTCACCATTGTTGTTCAATATAGGACTGGACAAAGTGATCAGCCAGTGGAGAGCAAAAAACGAGGAAAGTTGAATACCAAAGACCCATGTGGGGGCAAAAAGGACAACAGGGCTCCAGTGGACTCCCTAGCCTTTGCAGACGACATAGCAATAGTGAGACGGAAGAAGACGCAAAGACACAACTTGACAACTTAAGTAAGGTAGCCAGAAAGGTGGGAGTGAGGATCGCCTATAACAATACAAAGACATTAAACAACACTGCAGACTGGGAAACACCGGAAGGCACTGTGCAAATGGTGGACAATTTTAAATACCTGGGAACAGGAGCAAATGGTTCAAATGGCTCTGAGCACTATGGGACTTAACATCTAAGGTCATCAGTCCCCTAGAACTTAGAACTACTTAAACCTAACTAACCTAAGGACATCACACACAGCCATGCCCGAGGCAGGATTCGAACCTGCGACCGTACCGGTCACGCGGTTACAGACTGTAGCGCCTTTAACCGCTTGGCCACACCGGCCGGCACAGGAGCAAGGAGGGAATAACAGAGAGGACAAAGAAGATGAGGTCAGCCTTCTGCATGACGAGAGACATATACAATAAAAAGAATGTATCCACAGAGGCAAAGATACGCCACTACAAGGCAACGGTGAGGAATGCAGTATTATATGCTGCTGAGACGATGACACTTGGAAGAAATGGGGCAGAACAACTAGAGAAAGAAGAGAGAAAAAAACTGAGAAAAACACTAGGTCCCTAAAGAGGTGGAGAGAGGTGAATACGAAGACCTAGGGAAGAATTGTAGTGGAACGTGAGAACAATATTGGGGGAAATCAGACTCAAAAGTTGCTGGACATGTAGATAGGTTGAGAATGGACAGAATGAAAAAGAGAATGTGGGAAACAACAGGGAGGACAAGGGGAAAGACAGGAGCCAAGTGGACTGTTGAACCTCGGAAGGATTGGTTGGAATTGGGGATCAAGATCGAAGGAAAGGAAAATTGGAGGAACAAATATACACCAACCAATAAGCCGGAGATCAGTGATAGAGAAGAATATAGGAAAAGGTTAGAGTGGAGTGGAGTGGAGCCGAGAGGAGAAACAGAAACTGAAGATCTGGGAAGAAGAGTGGGAGAGAAGAAGAGAAAGAATTAAGAGGTGGTCCTACAGAGGCAATAACGGAAGAAGAAGAACAAGAAGAAGAAGAAGAAGAAAAAGCAATCCGTCTTCAGGCCACGAGTGGCCTACCGGGACCATCCGACAGCCGTGTCATCCTCCAAGAATACGAGGGGCGTGGGGTCAGCACACCGCTCTCCCGGTCGTGAAGATGGTATTCTTGACCGAAGCCGCTACTATTCGGTCGAGTAGCTCCTCAATTGGCATCACAAGGCTGAGTGCACCCCGAAAAATGGCGACAGCGCATGGCGGCCCGGATGGTCTACATCTACATCCACACTGCGCAATCCACCTGACGGTGTGTGGCGGAGGGTACCCTGAGTACCTCTATCGGTTCTCCCTTCTATTCCAGTCTCGTATTGTTCGTGGAAAGAATGATTGTCAGTATGACTCTGGGTGGGCTCTAATCTCTCTCATTTTATCTTCATGGTCTCTTCTCGAGATATACGTAGGAGGGAGCAATATACTGCTTGACTCCTCGGTGAAGGTATGTTCTCGGAACTTCAACAAAAGCCCGTACCGAGCTCTTGAGCGTCTCTCCTGCAGAGTCTTCCACTGGATTGGAATTATTATATTCTTCTTGAAGTCTGAGGGTATTTCGCCAGTCTCATACATCTTGCTCACCAGGTGATAGAGTTTCGTCTGGACTGGCTCTTCCATGCGTGTCAGTAGTTCTAAGGGAATGCTGTCTACTCCCGGAGCCTTGTTTCGACTCAGGTCTTTCAGTGCTCTGTCAAACTCTTGATGCAGTATCATATCTCCCGTTTCATCTTCATCTACATCCTCTTCCATAATATTGTCCTCAAGTACATCACCCTGGTATAGATCCTATATATACTCCTTCCACCTTTCTGCTTTCCCTTCTTTGCTTAGAACTGGGTTTCCACCTGAGCTCTTGATATTCATACAAGTGGTTCTCTTTTCTCCAAAGGCCTCTTTAATTTTCCTGTAGGCAGTATCTATCTTACCCTAGTGAGATAAGCCTCTACATCCTTACATGTGATGAAAGTGGTGTCATCTGCATACATCACTACTTTACATGGCACCATACTTGGCAAGTCATTTACATATATAAGAAACAGGAAGGGTCCCAGCACAGGACCCTTTGGGACGCCATACATAAATTATCATATACTGCTACACATGACCATGAACTGGTCTTGTGCTTGTGGGTGTTGCATTTTTCCCCGCACATAATGTATCTCACGCTGTGCAGACCCACCTATTCCACTGCTAAACGAGAGAGAGCATTTGCAGCCTCTCAGGCCTTTTGATACTTGCCGCTCTGACGCACAATGCCGGCAGCTCTCTGCTCGAAATCGATGCCACTCAAGGGCGGTGACTGCCCCCTATCAACGAGCGAGGCTTTATCTCCGACAGGACTCACAACGTCACCAGTTCTGGCAAATAAACAGAACCCTGTCGACGATCGAACCTGTACTGAACGCATGGACACCATTCCGTGCACGATGATGACATTTATATGAACGTCGAATTTATAATATTAAGAACATTAAAATATTATATTGCAAATTTTTTTTGAGGTGAGGGAATTAATTTAAAATATTGAATTCAATATTAGCTGTGCAAGTTACTTTCGAATATATGTTCTTTAAGGGGCTCCAGAAAGGCTCAAAATCATGAAAAGATCAATTTTTACTTTTTTGCGTTTTCTGAATCTGCAGACTATTACCTTTTAATAGATATATAATTTATTCAATTCCGAAGACTACAAATATTTTTAAATTTTTTTTGAAATGTGTTCTACATGGGCGTGACCCACTGTGGCGCTGTTAAACTGCTGTCAAATGGTGTTATTATTAACGTCCGTGTTCATCAGGTACATTTTAGTGATGTGAGATAAAGTATGTGTTGTGGCTAACCTGTGATGATTCAATATATATCGCTGGTGTGATTGTCGACTGTTTCATGTTTATTTACTCTGTCGTTATCTCGAAAATATTCGTAATTAATTCTGTTTCTTGAGTCTCTGTTTTGTTGAAGTATAATAATGAGTAAAAGTAAAGTTATTAGAAATCCTCTGAAGGCTTTTAAGAAAAGGAGAAATGTTGGAAAGCCAAAGGTATGTGTTATTACTGTAAATAATAACATTCTAATATGGTACGAGCGATGCTTGCTTTAGACAAGAAATGCCTTCGGGCTGCAGACAGGGCTGTAAAGAGTCTAGAAATACAAGCAAGAGTAAACAGGAGGAGGAACAAGAGGAAGCTGGAGGAGGAGTTTGCAGAGGATGAAGATAATCCATCCTAAGGACCTGGAATGCACTAAAAAGTTAATCCAATCTTTGTCGCTCGATTCCCAAAACTTTTATTTTCTCATACTAATTACATGTTTTCTAAGGATCTTCCAAACATATTTGTTTCAAACTTTCAGTAAATGTTACACAGTACCTTCTGCATAATTTAACACAGCCTTTTTCCAAAAAACTGTATATTTTTGAATATATAAATAAAAAATTGCAAAAAAATGTTGTGAATTTTCATTACAATTGAAAAAAATCATCTTTAATAACTGAACTAAAATTTTGTAAAATCCCTGCGTTAAGTTGTAGCCCATATTCCAATAAATAATCTGTAAAAAGTTCAACTTCCTACCTCAAATACTTTGTGAGGAAAGATGTAATTTATAAGCGTTATTTTAACATTGCAAGTATAGGGCGTTCCGGAGCCCCTTAAATATTCCTGACTGAAATGAATTTTACTCGTCAAGAGACATTTACTGATTGTTAAACAGTTAGTAATATTATAAAATTTTTAATCAAATCCGCTGGTGGCAGAGCTTCTGAAATGGTGAAACGGTGCTCAGAAAATTTTTACTTGCTTGTTAACTGATTTGCATCCGCCATCAGGTTCCCATCAGACCGACGTGAACGCTGACCGACGTCATTGCTCATAGGCCGGTGACCGATCTCAAAATTACGCAGTTTTCGTAATTATATTGCCCGGATACTGATAGAAAAGATCGGTAAAAAAGATCTCAGGGCCGCTGAAATAAAAGTTTGATAAAGTAGATGCCTATTGAACTCTAGTAACGCTCGCCTGTCGTCACCAAACAACTAGTCGGCAACTCTCCTTCGCTAATGCCTGAAAAAGTTCTAATATGCAACATAATAAATTGAGATGTGGCATTAATGACAGAGGAAAGTAGGTTTATTGGTTCAAACACGGCTGTTACCATTAAATTAACGTGATTATTTAACCAAACGTTACAGACGAGACACATTTTATGAGACAGCAGTCAATAGATTAGATTAGGTTAGTACTTGTTCCATAGATCATGAATACGATACTTCGTAATGATGTGGAACGTGTCAGGTTTATAAAAGGAGTCTATACAAGATATTACATTACACGAAATATTACGCGACAATATTTTTTATTTTTTTTGTTGGGGGTTGGGCAAATTACCCACTTACTATATCCAAAAATTCATCTAATGAGTTGAAGGAATTGCCACTCAGAAATTCTTTTAATTACCTTTTAAATGGTATATGGCATTCTTTCAGACTTCTGATACTATTAGGTAAGTGACCAAAGACTTTTCTGGCAGCATAATTTACCCCCTTCTGAGCCAAAGTTAGATTTAACCTTGAGTAATGAAGATCATTCTTTCTCCTAGTGTTGTAGCCATGTACACTGCTATTACTTTTGAATTCGTTCGGATTGCTATATATATACACTCCTGGAAATGGAAAAAAGAACACATTGACACCGGTGTGTCAGACCCACCATACTTGCTCCGGACACTGCGAGAGGGCTGTACAAGCAATGATCACACGCACGGCACAGCGGACACACCAGGAACCGCGGTGTTGGCCGTCGAATGGCGCTAGCTGCGCAGCATTTGTGCACCGCCGCCGTCAGTGTCAGCCAGTTTGCCGTGGCATACGGAGCTCCATCGCAGTCTTTAACACTGGTAGCATGCCGCGACAGCGTGGACGTGAACCGTATGTGCAGTTGACGGACTTTGAGCGAGGGCGTATAGTGGGCATGCGGGAGGCCGGGTGGACGTACCGCCGAATTGCTCAACACGTGGGGCGTGAGGTCTCCACAGTACATCGATGTTGTCGCCAGTGGTCGGCGGAAGGTGCACGTGCCCGTCGACCTGGGACCGGACCGCAGCGACGCACGGATGCACGCCAAGACCGTAGGATCCTACGCAGTGCCGTAGGGGACCGCACCGCCACTTCCCAGCAAATTAGGGACACTGTTGCTCCTGGGGTATCGGCGAGGACCATTCGCAACCGTCTCCATGAAGCTGGGCTACGGTCCCGCACACCGTTAGGCCGTCTTCCGCTCACGCCCCAACATCGTGCAGCCCGCCTCCAGTGGTGTCGCGACAGGCGTGAATGGAGGGACGAATGGAGACGTGTCGTCTTCAGCGATGAGAGTCGCTTCTGCCTTGGTGCCAATGATGGTCGTATGCGTGTTTGGCGCCGTGCAGGTGAGCGCCACAATCAGAACTGCATACGACCGAGGCACACAGGGCCAACACCCGGCATCATGGTGTGGGGAGCGATCTCCTACACTGGCCGTACACCACTGGTGATCGTCGAGGGGACACTGAATAGTGCACGGTACATCCAAACCGTCATCGAACCCATCGTTCTACCATTCCTAGACCGGCAAGGGAACTTGCTGTTCCAACAGGACAATGCACGTCCGCATGTATCCCGTGCCACCCAACGTCCTCTAGAAGGTGTAAGTCAACTACCCTGGCCAGCAAGATCTCCGGATCTGTCCCCCATTGAGCATGTTTGGGACTGGATCAAGCGTCGTCTCACGCGGTCTGCACATCCAGCACGAACGCTGGTCCAATTGAGGCGCCAGGTGGAAATGGCATGGCAAGCCGTTCCACAGGACTACATCCAGCATCTCTACGATCGTCTCCATGGGAGAATAGCAGCCTGCATTGCTGCGAAAGGTGGATATACACTGTACTAGTGCCGACATTGTGCATGCTCTGTTGCCTGTGTCTATGTGCCTGTGGTTCTGTCAGTGTGATCATGTGATGTATCTGACCCCAGGAATGTGTCAATAAAGTTTCCCCTTCCTGGGACAATGAATTCACGGTGTTCTTATTTCAATTTCCAGGAGTGTATATATATATATATATATATATATATATATATATATATATATATATATATATATATATATATATTGTGAGGCTACAGTGAAGATCCCTAGCACTTTAAATAAGTGTCTGCAGGATGATCTTGGATGAGTTCCAGCAATTATTCTGATTACACGCTTTTGTGCAACGAACACTCTTTTACTCAATGATGAGTTACCCCAGAGTATGATGCCATACGAAAGTGGAGAATGAAAATAGGCGTGGTAAGCTAATTTACTGAGATGTATACCGCCAAAATTTGCAATGATCCTAATAGCATAAGTAGCTCAATTTAAAGGTTTCAACAGATCTTCAGTGTGTTTTTTCCAGTTCAACCCCTCATCAATGCATACACCTAGAAATTTTGGGGATTCTACCTTAGCTACCGATTTCTGATCGAAGTCTATATTTATTAATGGTGTCATTCCATTTACTGTGTGGAACTGCATGTACTGTGTTTTGTCAAAGTTTAATGAGAGCCCATTTGCAGACAACCACTTAATGATTTTCTGAAAAACCTCGTTTACCATTTCACCAGTTAATTCTTATCTATTGGGTGTGATAGCTTACTTGTATCATCGGCAAAAAGTACCAGCTTTACATCTTTGTGAATATACAGTGCAAGTCATTAATATACAGGGTGATTCAAAAAGAATACCACAACTTTAGGAATTTAAAACTCTGCAACGACAAAAGGCAGAGCTAAGCACTATCTGTTGGCGAATCAAGGGAGCTATAAAGTTTCATTTAGTTGTACATTTGTTCGCTTGAGGCGCTGTTGACTAGGCGTCAGCGTCAGTTGATGCTAAGATGGCGACCGCTCAACAGAAAGCTTTTTGTGTTATTGAGTACGGCAGAAGTGAATCGACGACAGTTGTTCAGCGTGCATTTCGAACGAAGTATGGTGTTAAACCTCCTGATAGGTGGTGAACGTTTTCTGTGCCATTTCAGCCAATAAAGTTTTTGATCCCTTTTTCTTCGAAGGTGCTACTGTAACTGGACTACAGTATCTGGAGATGTTAGAGAATTGGCTGTTCCCTCAGCTCGAACAAGAAGCACAACAATTCATATTTCAGCAGGATGGAGCGCCACCACATTGGCACTTATCTGTCCGTAACTACCTGAACGTCAGCTACCCGAGGCGATGGATCGGCCGCCAGGCAGCCCGTGACAGAGCACTTCATCATAGGCCTCCAAGAAGCCCTGGTCTTACCCCCTGCGATTTTTTCTTATGGGGGTATGTTAAGGATATGGTGTTTCGGCCACCTCTCCCAGCCACCATTGATGATTTGAAACGAGAAATAACAGCAGCTATCCAAACTGTTACGCCTGATATGCTACAGAGAGTGTGGAACGAGTTGGAGTATCGGGTTGATATTGCTCGAGTTTCTGGAGGGGGCCATATTGAACATCTCTGAACTTGTTTTTGAGTGAAAAAAACCTTTTTAAATACTCTTTGTAATGATGTATAACAGAAGGTTATATTATGTTTTTTTCATTAAATACACATTTTTAAAGTTGTGGTATTCTTTTTGAATCACCCTGTATACTAAGAACAGCAGAGGACCCAAGACCGAACCTTGTGGCATCCCATTCTTGATTTTTCCCCAGTTTGGGAAATCACCAGTTTTTTGCAAACGAGAGATAGATAGACAGAGAGAGAGAGAGAGAGAGAGAGAGAGAACAGAAGCGCAACTCCTGCTTTTATACAATAAAGACAAATTACTGTCGCTGCCTTTAACATACTCCACGAAGTGCCTTTTATAAAGTTTTGATATATGAACATTTCTCTGGAACATTCATTATATGTAAAAAAATAACGTTTTTTGTATTAAACTATGACCTTTTCTCCTTAATCTATAGATTTATTTACACAGGGAAAATTTCTTTTTGAGGGGAGTTAGAACGCAAATTTTTTTCACGTTTTTGGATTTTTATCTCATTATAAAATTTGCAATGTTCCGAATAAAATGATACATATATCACTTATAACCTCACGTGGGAAGTATTTCATTTTACTTTTTTAAATATGATCTACACCAGTTGGAAATGTTAAAATATTTACGTGCATTATTTCAAGATCTAATAAAATAGGTATTTTTTTATAAAGAAGGAAGTGGATTGCTGTGTTATAAATGTCATGTCCAGAAGAGGATGATTCCAGGATGAGGAAGTTGGATCAAAGTTTGAAAGACAAGAAACTTTCTGATGGTGAAACCATGAGTCAGGCTGACAGACAAAATGGTTGATGAACTGAAGCAGTATTATGGGATGGCCATTGATAATAATACTGAGGATTTGTTGAAAATGAAGCAGGCAGTATGGGTTACCTTCTTCCACAGACGGTCAACTGATAAAAAAAAACAGTAGACCACCTTTACCCTCCTGGACCTGAGTCATAGTGCAATTACCGCAATGCTCAAACTCAAACAGTTCATATAGCCATAAACATTCCATTCCAGCAGCAGTCATGGATATCATAAAATCTATTTACAGAGACCTGGCAAATCCTGAATTACTGAAGAAGTGTCTGCATGGTCAGACTCAAAATCTCAATGAATCTTTCAATAATCTTATATGGACTCACTTACCAAAAAATGTTTTTGTTGGAATGAAGACACTAAAGTAGAGTGTCAGCGATGCTGTTATTGCCTTTCATGATGGCAATATTTTATATGGTGAAAGTACTGCAGCATATGGGAATTAATCCTGGAGCAAACTGCATCAGAGAACTTGAAGGAATGGACATTGATGAAGCAGAGTGTGCACCACAGTTGGCCACTGCAAAAAGAAGAAAAGAAGAAACAACTTAGAAAAAGATCCTGAGGATGGTATACAGCATGGTGCAGGTTGCTTGACTAAAAAACTAAGCGCATATTAAGTTAGTTACAGTGTTTCGCAACTTTAGAAGCCGCTCCTGCACATTTACATTTTCTGTTGCATTTTTCCATAAACCTCAGAAACCACTTCGAGTAGAGTACTCAAATTTTCAAGGAGTAATAACATACATATCCTGAGTCTACTTAACTAAAAGAAGAATAATTAAAATGATTTAGGATAACGTACAAAACAAGTACACAAAATTTTAACCATGTATTTAAAATTTGTACTTCAGAAAGCAGTGGCTGAAATGCAATTACTGTAGTTCAGTAGACTCAGAACATACACTTTAATGTCCTGTTAAAGTTTCATGTCAATGGCTGTAGTGGTTCCTGAAATACATGGAAGGCATGTCACTAAATTTAACATTGTCGGGATAGGGCGCTCCAACTCCCCTTAATGTCTTTTAGCATTAATTAAACATTTGGTGCATTTTTAATGAAATTGTTTCAAGAAAGTAATTAAAACTTCCGGGCTAAGAGGCCGTGGTCCAATAGTAGAAATACTTCTCCCTGACGTTTCGTTGCCAGCTGCGGGCAACATCATATGAGGTGACTCTACGACTGGCTGCTAGGCCTGTTTATACAGGGTGTTACAAAAAGGTACGGCCAAACTTTCAGAAAACATTCCTCACACACAAATAAAGAAAAGATGTTATGTGGACATGTGTCCGGAAACGCTTAATTTCCATGTTAGAGCTCATTTTAGTTTCGTCGGTATGTACTGTACTTCCTCGATTCACCGCCATGATTTCATACGGGATACTCTACGTGTGCTGCAAGAACATGTGCCTTTACAAGTACGACACAACATGTGATTCATGCACGATGGAGCTCCTGCACGCTTCTCAACAACAGATTCGGTGACCGATGGATTGGTAGAGACGAATCAATTCCATGGCGTCCACGCTCTCCTGACCTCAACCCTGTTGACTTTCGTTGATGGGGGCATTTGAAAGCTCTTGTCTACGCAACCCCCGGTACCAAATGTAGAGACTCTTCGTGCTCGTATTGTGGACGTGTGTGATACAATACGCCATTCTCCAGGGCTGCATCAGCGCATCAGGGATTCCATGCGGCGGTGGGTGGATGCATGTATCCTCGCTAACGGAGCACATTTTGAACATTACCTGTAACAAAGTGTTTGAAGTCACGCTAGTGCGCTCTGTTGCTGTGTGTCTCCATTCCATGGTTAATGCGATTTGAAGAGAAGTAATAAAATGAGCTCTAACACGGAAAGTAAGCGTTTCCGGACACATTTTCTTTCTTTGTTTGTGAGGAATGTTTCCTGAAAGTTTGGCCGTACCTTTTTGTAACACCCTGTATAGAGCGCGTAGAGGGCGCCACAACTCGTCACGTGTTGTCAACAGTAAAACTATCTCTGGCTGGCGTCATTACTCTCGGTCGAAGGTAATCGATTGTCACATCTTTGGTACAAAGTCGATCGCCATGTCTTATCTAACTTCAAGCCTTCTTCTTTCCTGTTAAAATTATTGTGGTGTTTAAAAATCTCTACAGCCTCTCTATGCATACGTGCATAATAATGCAATGTCTTAGCTAGCACGCTCGTCTCACTAAATTTTATTTCATGGTCACCCGTTTCAAAAACATGTTCGCTACAGCCGATTTGTCCGTGTGTCCCAGTCGACAGTTCCTTTTGTGTTCAGTTAGGCGAGTATTGATACTTCTTTTTGGGTTCCAACGTAAACCTTCCCACAACTACACGGAATTTTATACATACAAGGAGTAGCTAAAGGGTGTCGTGCATCTTTCGCCGATCTTAAGCATTCACTAATCTTCTTGGTGGGTCTGAAGGTTGTTTCAACTCTGAACTTGGCCAGCACTTTCCCGATACGGTCCGTAATATTGTGGATGAATGGAAGAAAAACTTTCCCCACCGATGGTTGTTGTTGTAGCACATTTTCGGACATTTTTCTTCTGGGATGGAGTGCTCGATCTATCTCCTTGCCAGCGTACCCATTTTCCTGGAAAGCGGTTCGCAAGTGGTTTAGTTCCTCTTGCAAATAAGCTGGCTCACAGATTTTATTAGCCCTGTCCACCAATGTCTTGATAATAACTCTCTTCTGCCTGGGATAATGGTTCGAATCCTTATGAAGATAACGATCGGTATGCGTATCTTTTCTGTAGACTTTGTGACCCAGAGTCCGATCTGCTCGTTTAATTACTGAGACGTGCAAAAAATTAATCTGCCCATTACTCTCTGTCTCCATAGTGAATTGTATTTTTGAGTTGATGCTATTCAAATGCTTCACAAAACGGTTCAGTTCTTCTTCACCGTAATTCCATATGACAAAAGTGTCGTCCACATACCGATACCACTTCAAAGGCCTTTTCCTGGCTGACTGCAGTGCTTGCTGTTCAAAAAATTCCATAAAAATATTAGCAACGGCTGGACTTAGAGGGCTACCCATTGCCACTCCATTGATTTGTTCATAGAACTCATTATTGTACTGAAAATAAGTCGTGGAAAGGCAATGTCTCAACAAAGCTACTATATCAGTAGGAAATATGTCAGATATGCAAGCAAAAGCTTCGTTGACAGGAACCATGGTGAACAGAGACACCACATCAAAGCTCACAAGAATATCACTGGGGCTGACGGTAATCTCCTTCAATTTTTCGATGAAGTGCATAGAGGTTTTAATATGATGATCAGTTTTTCCAATAAACGGTTGTAACAAGGTGCATAAACCTAATGTCCCACTGAGACCGATAGTAAGTGCTATTGGATTCCCTACTCAAGAGCTGGCTAGACATCTTGCCACCTTGTTACAACCGTTTATTGGAAAAACTGATCGTTGTTGTTGTTGTGGTCTTCAGTCCTGAGACTGGTTTGATGCAGCTCTCCATGCTACTCTATCCTGTGCAAGCTTCTTCATCTCCCAGTACCTACTGCAACCTACATCCTTCTGAATCTGCTTAGTGTATTCATCTTTTGGTCTCCCCGTACGATTTTTACCCTCCACGCTGCCCTCAAATACTAAATTGGTCATCCCTTGATGTCTCAGAACATGTCCTACCAACCGATCCCTTCTTCTGGTCAAATTGTGCCACGAACTTCTCTTCTCCCCAATCCTATTCAATACTTCCTCATTAGTTATGTGATCTACCCATCTAATCTTCAGTATTCTTCTGTAGCACCACATTTCGAAAGCTTCTATTCTCTTCTTGTCTAAACTATTTACCGTCCATGTTTCACTTCCATACATTGCTACACTCCATACAAATACTTTCAGAAATGACTTCCTGACACTTAAATCTATACTCGATGTTAACAAATTTCTCTTCTTCAGAAACGCTTTCCTTGCCATTGCCAGTCTACATTTTATATCCTCTCTACTTCGACCATCATCACTTATTTTGCTCCCCAAATAGCAAAACTCCTTTACTACTTTAAGTGTCTCATTTCCTAATCTAATACCCTCAACATCACCCGACTTAATTCGACTACAATCCATTATCCTCGTTTTGCCTTTGTTGATGTTCATCTCATATCCTCCCTTCAAGACACCATCCATTCCGTTCAACTGCTCTTCCAAGTCCTTTGCTGTCTCTGACAGAATTACAATGTCATCGGCGAACCTCAAAATTTTTATTTCTTCTCCATGGATTTTAATACCTACGCCGAATTTTTCTTTTGTTTCCTTTACTGCTTGCTCAATATACAGATTGAATAACATCGGGAAGAGGCTACAACCCTGTCTTACTCCCTTCCCAACCACTGCTTCCCTTTCATGTCCCTCAACTCTTATAACTGCCATCTGGTTTCTGTACAAATTGTAAATAGCCTTTCGCTCCCTGTATTTTACCCCTGCCACATTTAGAATTTGAAAGAAACTGATCATCATATTAAAAACTCTATGCACTTCATCAAAAAATTGAAGGAGATTACCGTTTGCATATTTGCGAAAGGATTTTGTGCACGAACCCACCTCTCGATTAGGTCTTATAAATGTTCGATGGCATTCTTGTCGACCTATCTAGGTCGCCAAATAATCTGCTCGAACTGTCGAGAATATTCTTCAAAACCAATCGCAAATAACTTTGAATCTGGGACATGGCACACTGTCACCCGTAAAAATGAGATCGTTGTTTGGAAACGTGAAGTCCATGAATGGCTGGAAATGGTCTCCAAGTGGCCAAACATCCAGAGGACCCAGTCTTGTTCCACGTAAACACAGGCCACGTCATTATGGAGCAACTATCAGCCTGCACAGTGCCTTGTTGACAACTTGGCTCCATGGCTTCGCGGGGTCTGCGTCACACTCAAACCCTACCATCAGCTCTTACGAACTGAAATCTAGACTCATTTGGCGAAGCCACAGTTTCCCAGCCGTGTAGGGTCCAAGCAATGTGGTCATGAGTCTAGGAGAGGCGATGCAGGCGATGCAGGCGATGCCGTGCTGTTAGTAAACGCACTCACGTCAGTCGTCTGCTGCCATAGCCCATGATGATGATGACCATGGTGCGGTCCCATACTCCGAGGAGCGTAGGGGACGATGCGGGAAACCCGCATCGCCATATTAGGCAGGTGCTAGCGAAGGTGGTTTGCCATTGCCTTCCTCCGACCGTAATGGAGATGAATGATAATGAAGATGATGATGATGATGATGTTTTGGTTTGTGGGGCGCTCAACTGCGTGGTTATCAGCGCCTGTACAATTTCCCAACCTTTGCTCAGTCCAATTTCGCCACTTTCCTGGATGATGATGAAATGATGAGGACAACACAAACACCCAGTCATCTCGAGGCAGGTGAAAATCCCTGACCCCGCCGGGAATCGAACCCGGGACCCCGTGCTCGGGAAGCGAGAACGCTACCACAACACCACGAGCTGCGGACCCATAGCCCATTTAACACCAAATTTCGCCGTACTGTCCTAGCGGATACGTTCGTCGTACCGTCCACAGTGATTTCTGCCGTTATTTTTCTCAGTGTTGCTTGTCTGTCAGCACTGACAACTATATGGAAACGGCGTTATTCTCGATCGTTAAGTGAACTCCGTCGGCCACTGCGTTGTCGGTGGCGGAAAATAATGCCTGAAATTTGGTATTCTCCGCACTCTCTTGTCACAGGCCGGCCGCGGTGGCCGTGCGGTTCTGGCGCTGCAGTCCAGGACCGCGAGGCTGCTACGGTCGCAGGTTCGAATCCTGCCTCGGGCATGGGTGTGTGTGATGTCCTTAGGTTAGTTAGGTTTAAGTAGTTCTAAGTTCTAGGGGACTTATGACCTAAGATGTTGAGTCCCATAGTGCTCAGAGCCATTTGAACCATTTTTTCTCTTGTCACTGTACATCTCGGAATATTGAATCCCCTAATAATTTCCGAATTGGAGTATCCCATGCGTCTAGGTCGAACTACTTCCACCTTAAAAGTTTGTTGGTTCCCGTCGTGCGGCCGTAATCACATCGGAAACCTTTTCACGTGATTCACTGAGTACAAATGGCAGCTACACCAATAATGCACTGTCGTTTTATGCCCTGTATACGCGATACTACCTCTATCTACACATGTACATGTCGGTATCGCATTATTTTCGTCACTTTCTTGTATATGTGTGATGTCCGTTCTGTCAGACGTCTGAAACTTTTTTTCATGTGTAAAGACCGTTCCTCACAAGCGTCCATTAATCAAATTGCTTGCATATGGAGTATCGTCTCAGGTGTGACTGGATTCGTGATGTCCTCTGAGAGAGGTAACAGTTCGTAGTGATAGACGGTAAATGATCGAGTAGAACAGAAGTAATATCTAGCGTTCCGCAGGGTAGTGTCATAGGCCCTCTGCTGTTCCTGATTTCTAGGTTATAATCTGAGCAGCCCCCTTAGATTCTTTGCATATGATGTTGTAATTTACCGTCTAGTAAAATCATCAGACGATCAATTCCAGTTATAAAATGATCTAGAGAGAATTTTTGTATGGTGCGAAAAGTAGCAAGTGGCACTAAAAAGTGCGAGGTCATCCACATGGGTACTAAAAGAAATCCGATAAATTTTGGGTATACAATAAATCGCACAAATCCAAGGGCTGTCAATTCAACTAAATACCTAAGAGTTACAACTACGAGCAACTTAAATTGGAAAGACCACATAGATAATATTGTGGGAAAGGCGAAACAAAGACTGCGCTTTGTTGGCAGAACACTTAGAAGATGCGACAAACCCACTAAAGGGACAGCCTACATTACACTTGTCCGTCCTTTGCTGGAATATTGCTGCGCGGTGTGGGATCCTTACCAGGTAGGATTGACAGAGGACATCGAAAAACTGCAAATAAGGGCAGCTCGTTTCGTGTTATCGCGCAATAGGGGTGAGAGTGTCACTGAAATGATACGCGAGTTGGGGTGGCAGTCACTGAAACAAAGGCGGTTTTCTTTGCGGCGAGATCTATTTACGAAATTTCAATCACCAACTCTCTCTTCTGAATGCGAAAATATTTTGTTGACACCCACCTACGTAGGGAGAAATGATCATCATAATAACATAAGAGAAATCAGAGCTCGAACTATAACACTCCTGTCTGCTACTGCTGTACCATAACCTTAAAGTTGTAGGCAGGTCGTGAAATAAAACTATCTTGTTAGAGTAATAATGGTATAAAGCAACAGAGCAGTGTTACCCTCTGGGAGGAATTTTGTTACGTTGACCGTGTTGTACCTAACGGAGGTGGCTTATCGGAAATGAAAGTCAGAATTACGTAAATATTTGAACAGTAACAAACAAAATTTTGCCTATCTGCACTGTTTAACTGATAAAGAAAAACGGTCGCCAGCCTAACTAGGCAAGAGAATGATTAACATTCTCGTTCAAGAAAATAGTTATATATATATGGATAAACACAACCTATATTTTGTCACACGCGAGTGGAGTGAACTCTGACACATACATATGTTTACGGTAAGATTGAAGCTAACAGTTAGAGCAGCAGAAACTATTTTCAAAATTATAACAGATACCGAAACACACTATTACTTTCAGGGCTTACACAATCTCGATGGTCTTTATAACATTACTATTCACTGCAGAATCATTAATTGGATATAGGTTAAGTCTCTCTCAGTTAAATACTTTACTATTTAAAATGAAAGTTAATTGGAATCCACTAACAGGTTGCTTCTCACTATCATTTGAATAAAGAAATTATGGTTTTCATAATTAATGGTCTTCCCATTACTTGTTACCTAGCATTAACACAATAGACAAACTGTGGATCCTGTTACACTGTTAATATGCACTTCTAATACACAAGAGAGACAAACACTTAGCAAACGAGTATATAACCTTCCATAAATGCAATTCACGACTTTTACTACAGTGAGACACAATGTTGACAAATTTGCAAGATACTGACTCACCTTGTGCGATTTACAACAGGCAGTAATGTGATCATTTACTAAGCAAAACTTTATAAGCCTCAGTCTTAACAACTTTTAATTTAAAGTTGGCAACAACACATTAATAAGCAGTTTTACTAGGGAAATTATTTTCAGCAAGCATCATTAACTTTAACTCACTCTCTTACCACATTAACTTTAACTTTCTTTTTACTATGTTCAAGAGGCATTAATTAGCATAAACACTGGTCTTTAATGTTCTTTCAGTAGGGACACTCGGTAAACACTTCAGTTCAAATGGAGAGGAACCTGAGAGGTGTTATGATGAGGAAAAAATCAAGGTAGGCACATAAAAAATGGTTCAAATGGCTCTGAGCACTATGGGACTCAACAGCTGTGGTCATCAGTCCCCTAGAACTTAGAACTACTTAAACCTAACCAACCTAAGGACATCACACACATCCATGCCCGAGGCAGTATTCGAACCTGCGACCGTAGCAGTCGCGCGGTTCCGCACTGCACGCCTAGAACCGCGAGAACACCTCGGCCGGATGTAGGTACATAAATTCAGTTATAAGTTATATTTGTGCACACTAAAACATCCAGTGAGCTGATCCTTCACTGTACATTATTATAGCATTCCGATACAGTGATTGCGCAATTTGGTGGCAACTGCATGCTGGTAGATGGATTTGCAGGCAGAATTGCTGGACTCTGTCTCTTCTTGGTGGCGATGATGAATACCAGTTCCAGAATCGTTCCAGCTATTTATCCATCCATCCGAGGCATGGGAAAGTGTCAAAAAAAAAAACCTCTCTCGGAACCAGCACAATATACAACATTAACATGGCAGTGCACAGTTGGGTAGCTCGTCTCCGACCGACTCTTGTTCCACCTTTTCTACCTAGGCCAACCACAATTTGCGCGCGCAACACTGTTCCGTTCCCGAGGGGAACCACAACAACCTTTACATACAGAATAACTAAGAACTATAAGTGAGGATCAGAAGTTTACATCGCAGCAACCAAACACATTAAATAAAACAGAACATTTTCACATGTTGACATTTCTATAAAAAAGTATTCACACAGAAATTACATTTATGTATAGTAAGTTTTGTTCCCTCCAAATGAGACAAATAATTTAAACGACAGATATACTACATTGCATAGAATCAAACCATGACTCAAAGTTTTTACAAAGAAAGGAGTATACAGTTTTATGTTATCGTTCAATCAAACAATATTTACAGAAGCTTAACGATGTAATATTAAACGAAACAAAAGCAAAATAAATCAGTAGAGCATTAGAGCTGTGGTGTTACAGAACGGAAAGGTTTAGGTTTTCCTTTTTCCCACGCGCCATTCGAGAGTGGTCCGGTAGAGAAGTGGTGTGAAAATGGTTTGATGAACCCTCCGCCAGGCACTTAAGTGTGAATTGCAAAGTAACCGGGTACATGTAGATGTTAGAGATGGGGGATCCGCTCTTCAACTGATTCATAGAGTTGAATCTTTCAAAGGAGTGAACAATCAGTGATTCAGAAAAAAAGAACGGTAGCTCCAAACGTTTCCCATGGCAGAGAGAGAGAGAGAGAGAGAGAGAGAGACGGAGCATATCAGCAGCGCCTCTGCTGGTCACAGCACAGTGCACGCCACACAACACAGCCAGCGCCGGCCTCTGCCCTGCTTCTACCTTGGCTGCCTGCATTGTGCAGTGCCCCATTGGATTTTTTGTTTCACATATGCCGTGCCGTCTCTGTGCGTCGTCTGCCGCGTGCAGTGTCTGGCGCAGCTTAACTTCGCATCGCACTCTGTCAGCGATCGTTTCAGTCGCACGTCCTGCCCTCTGGGCAGTTGATGCGAGCAACAGGACAGAGAGCCACCTAGCGGATAACATAGGAACTACTTGCAACAACCTGTTCGCAAGGGAACGGACGATTTGTCTCGGAGCGGGGGAGTTCACTGCTCCCCCCACCCTCGGAACTCGCTCGCTCAATGCTCACCCCACCATTCTCGACTCTAGCCAGAGCGTTGAGCGAAGCAACTCAGGTGTCACTCTGGTCTCTGCGGTCTTAGCTCACGCAGTAATACAGCTCGCGGCTCGACCTGCTCAACTCAGTGCTTCTGCATTGGAGTTCGTCTCTACTGGATATTGTTCTTTGTAGAAATACCGCTATGTATATTACATTATTATGTTATGTATACATCATTTGTTTTTATTTTATTTTTATTTGTTTAAACTGATCAGATTAGGTTCCTGACGACTCCTCTTACTATATGATTTTTATTATGGACACTCGAATTTACGCTTTAATTACGAGCGAACCGATAAACGTATCGCAAAATGTGATACACCAGTATTTTCCTTGTTTTATTCTGCGTAAGGCTATATGCAGCACTTTCGTTTTACAGTCAAATTTATATATTTTTTTCTTATTCTGGTACGGATTTTGCGATTTTAGGCGTCTTCGGAAGGAAACGTTCACCTTAAAAATATATGGCTTGCGATGTATTTGTATGAGGTTAATGAAATTTTAATACATTATAGCCAAATATATTGTTAATGTAAATCTCAAGTTACAACATTTTCCGATCACCCAAAAAACCACGATAGTGCAAAATAAATCAATAATCAAAAACTTTGTCATATCGTGGAAATTTCAATAAACAATACAAAATTCTTACTCATTATCTGTGTTACTTCAAAATAGGATAAAATAAGATCGAAATACAGGTATAGTACTGGAATAAACCAAGTTTAAAGGGCAATGTGCCTTCCATTTATTTTCTACTGTAAATGAGTGGTGAGTCATGAGAAAGAGCTAATTCATTTCAGGGAGTGAACAATTCTGATCCGATCTCTGAAAAGAACAGTTTTGCCCATCTCTAGTAGATGTAGACCGTATATATAGCGCCACGGTCAGGATTCGGCCCTAAAAACACAGGTAATTTCGCGTCAACGGAATCGGAAAGCGAATTTTCCGAGCAGGGCGGGTAGCGCGATTGGCGACCGCTTTCCCGCTTTTCCGCTTTTCGTTTCTGCGCCCCCTTTGACAGGCGGCCGCATTTAACGCAGAGCTGCGCATCGCGTCGCATCGGTGGGCGCGTTATTTCATTCCGGCAGGCAAATATTTACGGCCCGTGTGTCTCGGCGCTTTGAAAGCTAAGTTTAGATAGGGCCCGCTGCCGTCCCTGGCAGAAGAGGTTTCCCTGAGGTCGCTTTCAGCTTTATTTTCTCTCCCGCTCTCTGTATCACTTTTTCGGTTTCAATATCTCGTCGAGTGGGTCGCCGGGATTAATAAGTTGCGCAGCAGTCATGTTGGGTGGAGGTGGAGGGGTGGGTGGGGGGGATTGTGGGGGTGGGGGGGAAGCGGTCTTCCGCTGCAGGATTATCGGCAGCAAACACAAGTGCAACAGGTGTGCGCTGGACCAGAGTGGGTCGTGAATGCGGAGCGGAGTGAGTTTGCAGTTTAGCGACGCACAGCACACTCTTGTGTTAGCTGTTTGTAAAGGACGCGGCGGGACTGCAGTTTGCTGGAGTTTGCCGAGCAGTGTGGACAGCGAAGGACATAGTTACGTGGAGCGTGGTCGGCAGCCCTGCCAACTGCAGGGTTCTCCCGGCATTAACCCTCGTGCTACCAGTGGGGGCGGGGGTACTTAATGGCGACATATTTAAAACGTTGGAATCTAGCCTTTACATTTTAAAATTTCGAAAAAGAATACTCTTTTTAATGATTTCTTCTGTCACATTCTACACTGGTGTCCAAAATTAAAGCAACAAACGGAAATTTTACGAGGCTGCGTTTATTTTGTCAGAAAACAGTATACACAGATGATGTTGTCGTTGTTGTGGTCTTCAGTCCAGAGACTGGTTTGATGCAGCTCTCCATGCTACTCTATCCTGTGCAAGCTTCTTGATCTCCCAGTACCTACTGCAACCTACATCCTTCTGAATCTGTTTAGCGGATTCATCTCTTGGTCTACGATTTTTACCCTCCGCGCTGCCCTCCAATACTAAATTGGTGATCCCTTGATGCCTCAGAACATGCCCTACCAACCGATCCCTTCTTCTAATCAAGTTGTGCCACAAATTTCTCTTCTCCCCAATTCTATTCTATACCTCCTCATTAGTTATGTGATCTACGCATCTAATCTTCAGCATTCTTCTGTAGCACCACATTTCGAAAGCTTCTATTCTCTTCTTGTCTAAACTATTTATCGTCCACGTTTCACTTCCATTCATGGCTACACTCCATACAAATACTTCCAGAAACGACTTCCTGACACTTAAATCTATACTCGATGTTAACAAATTTCTGTTCTTCAGAAATGCTTTTCTTGCCATTGCCAGTCTACATTTTATAGCCTCTCTACTTCGACCATCGTCATTTATTTTGCTCCCCAAATAGCAAAACTCATTTACTACTTTAAGCGTCTCATTTCCTAATCTAATTCCTGTAGCATCACCCGATTTAATTCGACTACATTCTATTATTTTCGTTTTGCTTTTGTTGATGTTCAACTTATATCCTCCTTTCAGGACACTGTCCATTCAGTTCAGCTGTTCTTTCAGGTCCTTTGCTGTCTCTGACAGAATTACAATGTCATCGGTGAACCTAAAAGTTTTTATTTCTTCTCCATTCTCGCGTCCGGCCATCCTGATTTAGGTTTTCCGTGATTTCCCTAAATCGCTCCAGGCAAATGCTAGGATGGTTCCTTTCAAAGGGCACGGCCGACTTCCCTCCCCGTCCTTCCCTAATCCGATGAGACCGATGACCTCGCTGCCTGGTCTCCTTCCCCAAACCAACCAACCAATCTTCTCCATGGATTTTAATTCCTACTCCGAATTTTTCTTTTGTTTCCTTTACTGCTTTCTCAGTATACACATTGAATAACATCAGATGATAGCAAAGTGGAAAAAGAGTAAAGAAAACTGAATGTAAATGATGCGCCCACGAAACCCGCTGGGCAGAACGCGTAATAAGATTGTGGGAAGGGCCAAAGGCTGAGGTCAGTTTCTCCTTCTAATTGTCATTTATTGTAATTTAATAACCTTTACAACCAAAGCGGCACATAGCCGGACCTTTACCGAATGCAACTCTTTCAAGGCTGAAGGCCTCCAAACAAGAAATCTTAACAAATCAACAAGATAAAAATCCAATTAAGATAGCAATAAAATACTTTAAAAAGAAAACCGGCAAACATATGCAAAGTGCAATTCAAATGGCTGAGGGCCACAACTAAATTTCAAAACTTTAGAATATATCACCATAAACATTTAAAGGCAGAAGGCCAGAATGTTTAACAACAAGAAATCTTAAAAATCAACAAGATTAAAACGAATTAAAGAGGCAAATCCAATATAAAAAAATAAGTATCACGCCGCCGGCCGGAGAGGCCGAGCGGTTCTAGGCGCTACAGTCTGGAACCGCGCGACCGCTACGGTCGCAGGTTCGAATCCTGCCTCAGGCATGGATGTGTGTCATGTCTTAGGTTACTTAGGTTTAAGTAGTTCAAAGTTCTGGGGGACTGATGACCTCAGAAGTAGAGCCCCATAGTGCTCAGAGCCATTTGAACCATTTGAACCTATCACGCCTACGTGGAAAGCCTTAAGGCTAAGCAGATAGAACTTACACATGCAAGGTGCAATACCAATGGCTGAAGGCCACAATTAAGTTTCAAATTTTTAAAATATGTTACCATAAACCTTTCAAAGGCAGAAGGCCACAATATTTAAGCTTGAAAGATAAAATTAAGAATTAATTTTGTAAAATTTTTAAGAAAAAGGAAAAATAACCATAAGCCTTAAATTTTAAGTAGCTGCTAACAGATAATTAAACAACATTGGCACTCAGAAGCCTCCAGGGACGTCGGTCTGCCTTTGTTCACTAAGGTGAGACAGGTGGTGAGCCCAGCTACACTTGCTCCGTCGGAACCCAACCAGGGGACAGCCACGAACCGACCGACAAAACGACTTGCTTGCCACCAATCGGTACATGAGAAATCCAACACAAAATTTCAGCAATCAAACTGTGCTGTCTGCAATCGGGTTCCCCTAAATGGCAGGCAGCACCGCATAACAGCCACGTTATGAGGGAAACATACCAACAGCCAAACAGGCGATGACATCAGGTAAACGCGTCGAAGATTCCAGTCGATTAATAGGAACCTTTCCTTGCATAGGTCGCCGCGACATATTCGGCCACGGATTCCTACGCCGGGTTTCTGTTGGCTCCAGCTCACTATATAGGCCCGGCCGGTCGAAAGCATACTTCGTCCGCTGCTGATGGCAACCGCTATAGCAGAGTCTCCGAGAAGATATCACCAAAGTCGCTGTACTGCACCGCCGATCGAAGTACAGCCGACCGAGAGAAACCACATCTCCGGCTAGATCGACGGACGTCTGCATCTATTGTACAGCCAGCTATTGTATTGTAGAAGAAGTTACGTTCAATAAACTGTTGGAGAAAACAACACAAACACTCGGTGCTGCTCACAGGAAAATCTCCCCAACAGCGAACCACCGAAACGATCATGAATGCACGTAGCTTGGGTACTTGAAACTACTACTCAACTTTGACGTCCTGGGTCGGTGAACCTCATAGTGATCGGACAACTCCACACACGCTCCAACACTGGCAAGGACCGCCAGCGGACGCAGCCGACTGCACCAAGTGGAGATAACTTCCCTGGTCTGCAGCAACCGACCGACTCCCGCAGATTGCCGACAACATATAAAACAGTCGTCAGTGGAAATAGCGCCTACTGCACACACAACCTGACAAACACTTGCACGAAGACCTGAACGATACCCAACAGTAACTAAGCACACACGAAGACAAATCGGGAGTCGATGCAGACACACACAGCCGACTCATGAACGATCGGCGAGCCAAAACGCGTCATCCGGTAGGGCGACCGACGACGATCCACCAAGACCGTGGCCCGGCTCAAGTGATGCGTGGCGGCAATGGTCGGGCGAGCCATGTCGACACAGACCTCACTGCTGCTCCAACGCGACTGCACGAGTGGCGCATTGCAACTCCCCGACTGGCAGGTCCGGACTGCGCTCCAGACGCGTTACAACTGACTGTCTGGCAGACCCGAACTCGAGACCCGAACTGCTCTACGACAGACAGCGACCGGGAAGTAATAGCAGTCAAGCAAAGATACTACGGGAGGGGATATATCGATACGCGCTACTAACGCCGCTCACAGTCAGGCAAAGCAGCAATTCAGTAGTAATTTAAATTAACGTACTGAGGCTGATAGGCCGTGGTCGTTGTACAGAACTCTCCCCTGACGTTTCGTCTCCGACTGCGGGAGACATCCTCCAAGGTAAAGCGGCGAACTGCGCAGAGAACTCGAGGAAGCGCTGATTACATAGGCAGTACAGACGGCGCCACTGTCGATCACGTGGCGTCGGCTATGAGATCGTCTCTGGTAATGCCAACATTCTCGACTGACAGTAATCGATCGCCACGCTTGCGGTGCAACGCTGACATCCAAATTTTATCCACTTTAACACTTTCGTCTTTCCTGTTAAAATTATTGCGATGTTTATCAATCTCGGTAGCCTATACATGCGCCCATAATAACGCGAGGTTCCAGATATGACGCTCGTCTCGCTGAATTTTATTTCATGATCTCCTTCCTGGTAAACATGTTCCACTACGGCCGATTTATCCGTGTGACCCAGGCGGCAATTCCTCTTATGTTCGACAAGACGGATGTTCACAGCTCAGGCTCATCGTATTGACAGCCGTACGGAATCTGCAATGCTACGTGACAGGATTCATCACACGCGGCGAGCACTGGCGAAAACCAGCAGTAAGCTTTTTCATTTCCACTTGGTTATTACTAATGCTACGCAGTGTGGTGATTGGAATAATATTGACGGTCTAATATTCAAATCTATGGAAGTTAGTGCAGAAATATCAGCAAATAGACAAAAGAAGAAGCTCGATAACTTACAGAAGAATATTTCGGGAGGTTCACTTGAGGACAATTCTTGAACTGTTATTAACCTGTCTGATAAAGATTTGTCAATAGTTGAAATTTCTGTACTAGCGAAAGGAGGCAAGTTTGCTGTGACGCCACAAAACGTACCCACAGAGGATATTGTAGCAAATATTAAGGCAGGTATCCGTCAGTCTGCTGACGTAATTAGGATGGAAACGGCTAGGATTTTACGTACATGTAAGCCACCTAACATTAATCTGTCACAGGCACAAAGGAAGGCGCTGAGGGATATAAAGGCAGATAAAAACATTATTGTTCTTAATTCAGATAAGGGTAATGCCACCGTCATATTGAACATTGAGGATTGTCATGGAAATATCAAAGATATTTTGTTTCCCTCCAGTTACAATAAAGTCCAGAAAGATCTGACTATGAAGATTTTAAGAATGACCACTTGTCTGGTGAAATCGTCTTCATTCGCCTCCGACGGTATGAAGCTGCTTTGTAAAACAGAAGCGTACCCACCTAGACTTTGTTGAATACCCAAAGTGCATAAACCCGACGTTCCGTTGATGCCAACTATCAGCGCTATAGGCGGACCAACACACGAGTTAGCTAGACACCTTGCCACATTGCTGCAAACTTATGTTGATAGGACGGGTAGTAATATTAAAAATTCAGCTCATTTCATTAACAAGTTAAAGCAAACGAGCGTGGGCCCGGATAATATCCTCGTCAGTTTTGATATTGTGTCGTTATTTACCATGATTCCGGTAAACGAAGTTATCTCATGCATAGCGGATATTTTTCCTACCGATATTGTGGCATTATTCCGACACTGCCTCAGCACAACCTACTTTCAAAACAATAGTGACTTTTATGAACAGATTGACGGGGTGGCTATGGGCAGTCCTCTTAGTCCTGCTGCTGTTGTTGTAGTCTTCAGTCCTGACACTGGTTTCATGCAGCTCTTCATGTTACTCTATCCTGTGCAAGCTTCTTCATCTCCTAGTACCTACTGCAACCTGCATGCTTCTGAATCTGCTTAGTGTATTCATCTCTTGGTATCCCTCTACGATTTTTACCCTCAATACTGCCCTCCAATACTAAATTGGTGATCCCTTGATGCCTCAGAACATGTTATACCAACCGATCCCTTCTTCTAGTCAAGTTGTGCCACAAACTTCTCTTCTCCCCAATCCTATTCAGTACCTCCTCATTAGTTATATGATCTACCCATCTAATCTTCAGCATTCTTCTATAGCACCACATTTCGAAAGCTTCTCTCCTTGTTCAAACTATTTATCGTCTACGTTTCACTTCCATACATGGCAACACTCCATACAAATACTTTCAGAAACGACTTCCTGACTCTTAAATCAATACTCGATGTTAACAAATTTCTCATCTTCAGAAACGCTTTCCTTGCCATTGCCAGTCTACATTTTATATCCTCTCTATTTCGACCATCGTCAGTTATTTTGCTCCCCAAATATCAAAAGTCCTTCACTACTTTACTACTTTAAGACTCCTTTACTACTGCTGTGGCTAACCTATTTATGGAGACTTTTGAACAACGCGCGTTGCAGACTGCCAGTACGAGACCAGCCAGATGGTATGGCTATGTCGATGAGACTTTCGTGGTACGGACACACGGAGCGGAGGAGTTGGATACCTTCCTGACACATTAATCCGAAAATCCAATTTACTATGGAGACGAAGAATAATGCGCAGTTGAATTTCCTGGATGTGTCTATGATTAAACGACGGGACGGAACGTTGGGCCATATGGTCCATATAAAATCCACACATACATATCTGCATAAAGATTCAAACCACCAACCTAGACAAAAAGAGGTGTAATGAAAACCTCGGTAGGCAGGGCGCACAAAATTTGTGAACCTGTTTATTTAAAGCCGGCCGCGGTGGCCGTGCGGTTCTGGCACTGCAGTCCGGAACCGCGAGGCTGCTACGGTCGCAGGTTCGAATCCTGCCTCGGGCATGGGTGTGTGTGATGTCCTTAAGTTAGTTAGGTTTAAGTAGTTCTAAGTTCTAGGGGACTTATGACCTAAGATGTTGAGTCCCATAGTGCTCAGAGCCATTTGAACCATTTTTTTGTTTATTTAAAACATGAGATTTAACATCTACGGTCAACTTTCGTGAAGAATGGCTATTCTAGCAAGGATATAGATCGAGCACTTCGCTCTAGGCAGAGAATCAGGAGCAACGACTAACAACAGTCGCCAATGGGCAAGGTTTTTCTTCCGTTCATTAGTAAGATCACAGATCGCATTGGGAAAGTTTTACACAAGTATGGAAGCTGTGGTGTCACCGCCAGACACCACACTTGCTGGTTGGTAGCTTTAAATCGGCCGCGGTCCATTAGTACATGTCGGACCCGCGTGTCGCCACTGTCAGTAATTGCAGACCGAGCGCCACCACACGGCAGGTCTAGAGAGACGTACTAGCAGTCGCCCCAGTTGTACGACGCCTTTGCTAGCGACTACACTGACGAAGCCTTTCTCTCATTTGCCGAGAGATAGTTAGAATAGCCTTCAGCTAAGTCCATGGCTACGACCTAGCAAAGCGCCATTAACCATTTCTATAGAGAGTCTCACTTGTATCATCAAGAATGCTGTATACAAATGATGGATTAAAGTTAAGTGTTCCAGCAGCTACGTACTTTTCTTTATAGCATTCATTACGTATCCTGTTTCAGACCTAAGCAAGCCTGCGTGAATTAAGCGCGTGCCCTTTCGGCTTCCTCGCCCTGTGTCTAGACTGTCTTGTCTAGACACACAGAAGCTATTTTCAGACCCACCAGGAAAATGAAAGAATATTTAAGATCGGCAAAAGATGCATGACGCCCTTTGGCTACACCGGGGCTGTATAAAATTCCTTGTAGTTGTGGACAGGTTTATGTCGGTACCACAAAGAGAACTGTGAACACCCATCTTGGTGAGCATAAGAAGAATTGCCGCCTGGGTCACACCGATAAATCGGCCGTAGCGGAACATGTTTACCAGGAAGGTGATCAGGAAATCAAATTCAGCGAGACGAGCGTCATATCTAGAACCTCGCATTATTATGCGCGCATCTATGGAGAGGCTAACGAGATTGATAAACACCGTAATAATTTTGACAGGAAAGACGAAGGTGTTAAACTGGATAAAATTTGGATGTCAGCGTTGCACCGCAAGCGTGACGATCGATTACTTTCAATCGAGAATGTTGGCATTACCGCAGACGGTCTCATAGCCGACGCCACGTGATGGGCAGTGGCGCCCTCTGTACTGCCTACATAATCAGCGCTTCCTCGAGTTCTCTTCGCAGTTCGCCGCTGTACCTCCGAGGATGTCTCCCGCAGTCGGAGACGAAACGTCAGGGGAGAGTTCTATTCATCGACCACGGCCTATCGGATGTGTTTTCTTTGATTTAACGAAGGCTTTTGACTGTGTTTACCACAAAATATTACTGCAGAAGTTGGACCACTATGGAGTAAGAACAGAAAGCAGAAAGTAATTCTTCGCAATATTGAGAGTGGTAATGATGTTCAGTTCCAATGGGCCACTGTTAAGTGGGGCGTTCCACAAGGGTCGGTGCTCGGGCCGCTGCTGTTTCTTATTTACATAAATGACATGCCTTTTAGTATTACAGGTGATTCAAAAATATTTCTGTTTGCTGGTGACACCAGCTTGGTAGTGAAGGATCTTGTGTGTAATATTGAAACATTATCAAATAATGTAGTTCATGAAATAAGTTCGTGGCTTGTGGAAAATAATTTGATGCTAAATCACAGTAAGACTCAGTTTTTATAGTTTCGAACTCACAATTCAACAAGAACTGGTATTTGGATCAGACAGAATGGGCATATTATAAGCGATACGGAACAGTTCAAGTTCCTAGGCGTTCGGATAGGTAGTAAGCTGTTGTGGAAAGACCATGTTCAGGATCTTCTTCAGAAACTAAATGCTGCTTTATTTACCATTAGAACAGTATCTGAAATAAGTGACAGTTCAACACGAAAAGTAGTCTACTTCGCGTATTTTCATACTCTTATGTCGTATGGTATTATTTTTTGGGGTAATTCATCTGATATTTATGGCTCAAAAACGGGCTGTTCGAGCTATAGGTGGTGCAAGTTCGAGAATCTCTTGTCGACCCCTATTCAATAGTCTGGGAATTCTGACATTGTCCTCGCAGTATATACACTCCTGGAAATGGAAAAAAGAACACATTGACACCGGTGTGTCAGACCAACCATACTTGCTCCGGACACTGCGAGAGGGCTGTACAAGCAATGATCACACGCACGGCACAGCGGACACACCAGGAACCGCGGTGTTGGCCGTCGAATGGCGCTAGCTGCGCAGCATTTGTGCACCGCCGCCGTCAGTGTCAGCCAGTTTGCCGTGGCATACGGAGCTCCATCGCAGTCTTTAACACTGGTAGCATGCCGCGACAGCGTGGACGTGAACCGTATGTGCAGTTGACGGACTTTGAGCGAGGGCGTATAGTGGGCATGCGGGAGGCCGGGTGGACGTACCGCCGAATTGCTCAACACGTGGGGCGTGAGGTCTCCACAGTACATCGATGTTGTCGCCAGTGGTTGGCGGAAGGTGCACGTGCCCGTCGACCTGGGACCGGACCGCAGCGACGCACGGATGCACGCCAAGACCGTAGGATCCTACGCAGTGCCGTAGGGAACCGCACCGCCACTTCCCAGCAAATTAGGGACACTGTTGCTCCTGGGGTATCGGCGAGGACCATTCGCAACCGTCTCCATGAAGCTGGGCTACGGTCCCGCACACCGTTAGGCCGTCTTCCGCTCACGCCCCAACATCGTGCAGCCTGCCTCCAGTGGTGTCGCGACAGGCGTGAATGGAGGGACGAATGGAGACGTGTCGTCTTCAGCGATGAGAGTCGCTTCTGCCTTGGTGCCAATGATGGTCATATGCGTGTTTGGCGCCGTGCAGGTGAGCGCCACAATCAGGACTGCATACGACCGAGGCACACTGGGCCAACACCCGGCATCATGGTGTGGGGAGCGATCTCCTACACTGGCCGTACACCACTGGTGATCGTCGAGGGGACACTGAATAGTGCACGGTACATCCAAACCGTCATCGAACCCATCGTTCTACCATTCCTAGACCAGCATGGGAACTTGCTGTTCCAACAGGACAATGCACGTCCGCATGTATCCCGTGCCACCCAACGTGCTCTAGAAGGTGTAAGTCAACTACCCTGGCCAGCAAGATCTCCGGATCTGTCCCCCATTGAGCATGTTTGGGACTGGATGAAGCGTCGTCTCACGCGGTCTGCACGTCCAGCACGAACGCTGGTCCAACTGAGGCGCTAGGTGGAAATGGCATGGCAAGCCGTTCCACAGGACTACATCCAGCATCTCTACGATCGTCTCCATGGGAGAGTAGCAGCCTGCATTGCTGCGAAAGGTGGATATACACTGTACTAGTGCCGACATTGTGCATGCTCTGTTGCCTGTGTCTATGTGCCTGTGGTTCTGTCAGTGTGATCATGTGATGTATCTGACCCCAGGAATGTGTCAATAAAGTTTCCCCTTCCTGGGACAATGAATTCACGGTGTTCTTATTTCAATTTCCAGGAGTGTATTTTCTTTAATGTCGTTTGTTGTTAGCATTATTAGCTTATTCCCAAGAGTTAGCAGCTTTCACTTAGTTAATCGGATCTGCATGTGGAATGCACTTCCTTGACTCTTGTGCAGAAAGGAGTGCAGTATTCTGCTGCATCCATTTTCAATAAGCTGCCACAAGAACTCAAAAATCTTAGCAGTAGCCCAAACGCTTTTAAGTCTAAACTGAAGAGTTTCTTCGTGGCTCACTCCTTCTATTCTGTCGAGAAGCTCCTGGAAGAGCTGAAAAATTAAGCAAATTCCAGTCTTACATTGTTGATTTTCTTTAACTTAAGACTTATCGCCTGAATACGTTTCTTGTATTTCATTTTATCTGTTTCTACTATCGTGTTATAATTTCATATATTGATTCGTTCCATGACCATGGAGCCTTCTCCTTAATTTGGTCCCACGGAACAATAAATAAATAAAATAAAAAAATTAAAAAATACCGGCCGTGAAAGCCTACATTGTATGAACATGAACAGATATTCGAGTGGTCAACATAATGTGTGCCATACCATTAGTGCTCCTCCTCGATATCGGTCTCTTGCCACAATGTTCGGACCTCGAAATCGTGTTCCACGTCCCTTCAGATGCGAATCCGTCTAGAATCACTCTCCAGGCCAAATCGGGACTCATCTGTGAAAAGAGCACTGGCCCACTCTTCGACCGTCAAGGCGGAATGTTGACGACTCCACTCTAGAGATTCCCTTCTGTGAAGACGCGTCACAGTTACACATACAGCATGTCTCCGACAATAAAGGCCACTCCGTTTGCCTCGATGCAAAACGTCCAGTGGTTGCTGCGAGGTCCAATGTCAGTTGCTTTGCAGTACTAAGGTGGTACCGTCGTGGTCTTACAACCAAATGACGGCTCTCTCTTTCCGATGTCATATGTGTTCGGCCCTGTCCTGCTCTTCGGGTTACAGTTTCTGTCTCTCTAAACTGTCACATCGTCCGAGAAACAACACGACTTACCTTAAGTAACAGGACCACATAGGTCTGCGACTGTCCTGCTTCCAATCTTCCTATGGCCCTCCACCGCACAGTCCGGTAAGCATCTTTTCTATGCTATACTGTACCATCTGTTCAAAATGGTTCAAATGGCTCTGAGTACTATGGGACTTAACTGCTGAGGTCATCAGTCCCCTATAACTTAGAACTATCATCCTAAGTAACCTAAGGACAGCAAACACATTCATGCCCGAGGCAGAATTCGAACCTGCAGCCGTAGCAGTCGCGTGGTTCCGGACTGAAGCGCCTAGAGCCGCTCGGCCACCGCGGCCGGCTGTACCATCCGTAACTGCGTACACAGCGATTGTGGATGTGGGACTACTCGGTAACACCACACCGTTTGGTAAGTGCCCTGATGTCATCGTTACCGTCGTTTTACGTTGACCGAAATTTCATCTTCCTTGCAGAACACGAGCATACGGACATTTGCTGACAGTTTGTATAATTACATCGTGAATTAGTCACAGGAGAGGGAAACAGAAGTTTGTTGCTTTAATTTTGGACACCAGTGTACACGTGTTTTAAACTTTGCAGTTAAACGTAACTCAGAGATTTACGTATCAGTAGTAGATTGCTCTTTTCCAAATGAACGCCATACTATCGAGCAAGGTGGCGCAATGGTTAACACACTGGACTCGCAGTTTGGAGGACAAGGGTTCAGATCTGTATCAGGCCATCCAGATTTATATTTTCCCAGATTTCCCTAAATCTCTGCCGGCCGGAGTGGCCGTGCGGTTCTAGGCGCTACAGTCTGGAGCCGCGTGACCGCTACGGCCGCAGGTTCGAATCCTGCCTCGGGCATGGATGTGTGTGATGTCCTTAGGTTAGTTAGGTTTAAGTAGTTCTAAGTTCCAGGGGACTGATTGTTGTGACTTGGCAAGACAGCCAAGCCACTATGACTGGTAGCCGAAAGGCACGCGTTAAGGTCACGCAGGCTGGCGTGAGGTCTGGAACATTTAAGGAAGTTTTAGCAAAAAAGGTCGTAGTTGTTGGAATACTTAACTTTAATCCATAATTGGTGAACATCGGTCTGATGGTACATGCATCACAAGATAAATAGCAAATGATAATGGCGCCTTGCTAGGTCGTAGCAAATGACGTAGCTGAAGGCTATGCTAACTATCGTCTCGGCAAATGAGAGCGTAATTTGTCAGTGAACCATCTCTAGCAAAGTCGGCTGTACAACTGGGGCGAGTGCTAGGAAGCGTCTCTAGACATACCGTGTGGCGGCGCTCGGTCTGCAATCACTGACAATGGCGACACGCGGGACCGAAGTATACTAACGGACCGCGGCCGATTTAAAGGCTACCACCTAGCAAGTGTGCTGTCTGGCGGTGACACCACACTGATGACCACTCCAGTTAAGTCCCATAGTGCTCAGAGCCATTTGAACCATTTTTGAACCCTAAATCTCTCTAGGCAAATGGTTCCTTTGAAAGTGCACGCCCGATTTCCTTCCCCATCCTTGTCACACTCCGAGCTTGTGCTCCGTCTGTAATGATCTCGATGTCAACGGCACGTTGAATCCAATCTTCCTTACTTCCTTGAATGCCATATCCGTATTTCAAGGTTGAGAGCCTTACTTCTTCTTCCTCTTCTTTTGCTCCAGCGTTTGTCCCGCGTGCCTGCGGGGTCCGCTTCATGGGTTCGCTCTATCACGGGCTGCATCTGGGTGGATATTCACACATTTAAGGTCTTTATGAATTGTATCGGCCCAACGTTGCTGAGGTGTCGTCCTTTGGGTCTACTGCCGACGACTTCAAGTGCGTAACCCGCCTTGGCAATAGAGTCATCACCGGCCCGTAAAAGATGCCCAAATCATCGAAGACGACTCTCACGCATGTTGTCTTAGATCGGTGCAACACCAAACTGTTTCCTAAAGCTGTCATCAGAAACGTGATCTAACATAGTGAGGCCCGCTGTCCACCTTAACATCTTCGTTTCCATTACACTTAGGCGGCGTTCTGTCTCAGATTAGTCGGCCAGCACTCATAAGGCGATTGGTCGGATGACGGGGCGATAGATTTTTGATTTTAAATTATCTTTCATCCTGCGGTCGCAAGTGACTCCGGTTGTTGTTCGCCACTTCATCCAGGCTGCCTGAGTTCTGGTGTTGACATCTTCGGTGAGTCGGCCGTAAACGGAGATCGTGGAACCAAGGAACTCTGTGCCCGCTGTGCTCTGCCGTGTTGCCTTAAGGGCCCTACACACGCACGAATGGACCGACTGGTGGACCGACATATTAAACGTGTGTAGGAGTTCTGACGACCGACCGACCGACGAACTTTCCTTATCGGGATGTCGGGCGGGTAGGACCATTCGACAGTAGACACCTTCCCCTCTCCTCCCCTCCATTCCCCTCCCCTCCCCACTTGACCCAACAAATTGTGCTGTTACGGGAGAATGTGGGCTTGGGACAAAAAGAATCAGGAGAGGAAGAGGTATACTTGGAAAAGGCCGGGTGATAAAGACAGATTTTAGATTACATCATGGTCAGACAGAGATTCCGAAATCAGATACTGGATTGTAAGTGGTATGCAGGAGCAGATATAGACTCAGATCACAATGTAGTAGTGATGAAGAATAGGCTGAAGTTTAAGATACTGGTCGCGCAAAGAAGTGGGATACAGAAGTACTAAGGAATGACGAGATACGCTTGAAATTCTCTAAGGCTATAGATACGGCAATAAGGAATAACTCAGTAGGCAGTACGGTTGAAGAGAAATGAAGATTTCTAAAAAGGGCAATCACAGAAGTTGAAAAGGAAAACCCCTAATTACAAAGGAGGCAACTCCGAAGAAACCATAGGTAACGGAAGAAATACTGCAGTTCATCTATGAAAGAAGGAAGAACAAAAATGTTTAGAGAAGTTCAAGAATATAGAAATACAAGTCACTCAGGAATGAAATAAATAGAAAGTGCAGGGAAGCTAAGACGAAATGGCTACATGAAAACAGTGACGAAATCGAGAAAGAAATGATTGTAAGAAGGACTGATTCAGCATATACGAAAGTCAAAGCAACGCTCGAAGAAATTAAAGGCAAGGGTGGTAATATTAATGGTGCAACAAGAATTCCACTGTTAAATGAGGAGGAGAGAGCGGAGTGGTGGAAAAAGTATACTGAAGGCCACTATGAATGGGGAGATTAGTCTGATGTGACAGAAGAAAGGAGCAGGAGTCGATTTAGAAGAGCTAGGGGATCCAGTATCAGAATCCGAATTTAAGAGTTTTGGAGAACAACATTAAATACGGCAGAAGGGATAGATAACACTCCATAAGAATTTCTAAAATACACTCCTGGAAATGGAAAAAAGAACACATTGACACCGGTGTGTCAGACCCACCATACTTGCTCAGGACACTGCGAGAGGGCTGTACAAGCAATGATCACACGCACGGCACAGCGGACACACCAGGAACCGCGGTGTTGGCCGTCGAATGGCGCTAGCTGCGCAGCATTTGTGCACCGCCGCCGTCAGTGTCAGCCAGTTTGCCGTGGCATACGGAGCTCCATCGCAGTCTTTAACACTGGTAGCATGCCTCGACAGCGTGGACGTGAACCGTATGTGCAGTTGACGGACTTTGAACGAGGGCGTATAGTGGGCATGCGGGAGGCCGGGTGGACGTACCGCCGAATTGCTCAACACGTGGGGCGTGAGGTCTCCACAGTACATCGATGTTGTCGCCAGTGGTCGGCGGAAGGTGCACGTGCCCGTCGACCTGGGACCGGACCGCAGCGACGCACGGATGCACGCCAAGACCGTAGGATTCTACGCAGTGCCGTAGGGGACCGCACCGCCACTTCCCAGCAAATTAGGGACATTGTTGCTCCTGGGGTATCGGCGAGGACCATTCGCAACCGTCTCCATGAAGCTGGGCTACGGTCCCGCACACCGTTAGGCCGTCTTTCGCTCACGCCCCAACATCGTGCAGCCCGCCTCCAGTGGTGTCGCGACAGGCGTGAATGGAGGCACGAATGGAGACGTGTCGTCTTCAGCGATGAGAGTCGCTTCTGCCTTGGTGCCAATGATGGTCGTATGCGTGTTTGGCGCCGTGCAGGTTAGCGCCACAATCAGGACTGCATACGACCGAGGCACACAGGGCCAACACCCGGCATCATGGTGTGGGGAGCGATCTCCTACACTGGCCGTACACCACTGGTGATCGTCGAGGGGACACTGAATAGTGCACGGTACATCCAAACCGTCATCGAACCCATCATTCTACCATTCCTAGACCGGCAAGGGAACTTGCTGTTCCAACAGGACAATGCACGTCCGCATGTATCCCGTGCCACCCAACGTGCTCTAGAAGGTGTAAGTCAACTACCCTGGCCAGCAAGATCTCCGGATCTGTCCCCCATTGAGCATGTTTGGGACTGGATGAAGCGTCGTCTCACGCGGTCTGCACGTCCAGCACGAACGCTGGTCCAACTGAGGCGACGGTGGAAATGGCATGGCAAGCCGTTCCACAGGACTACATCCAGCATCTCTACGATCGTCTCCATGGGAGAATAGAAGCCTGCATTGCTGCGAAAGGTGGATATACACTGTACTAGTGCCGACATTGTGCATGCTCTGTTGCCTGTGTCTATGTGCCTGTGGTTCTGTCAGTGCGATCATGTGATGTATCTGACCCCAGGAATGTGTCAATAAAGTTTCCCCTTCCTGGGACAATGAATTCACGGTGTTCTTATTTCAATTTCCAGGAGTGTAGTTGGAACTGGCAACAGAACAAAGTGGCAAAAAATATGTGCATCTGGCGAGGTTCGGAAAAATATCATCCACACAATTCCGAAGATTGCAGGAGCTGACTAGAGCGAGCGTTATCCCACAATCAGCTTAACAACTCATGGATCCAAATCGCTAGCAAGAATAATATACAGAAGAATAGGAAAAGAAAATTGACGCTGCGTTAGATGACGATCAGTTTGGTTTTAGGAAAGATAAAGGCACCAGAGAGGCAATTTTGACATTTCGGTTGATAATGGAGCAAAGACTAAAGGAAAATCAAGGCTGGTTCATAGTATTTGTCGATCTGGAAAAAGCGTTCGACAGTGTAGAATGATGCAAGATCTTTGAAATTCTGAGAGAAATAAGAGTAAGCTATAGGGAGATACGGGTAATATACAATATGTACAAGAGCCAAGAGTCAATAACAAGAGTGGATAATCAAGAACGAAGTGCTCTGATAAAAAAGCAGTATTAAAATTAAAGGTGAAAGGGTATCAATGATATCATTCCCTGATGAAATTGCTATCCTGAGTGAAAGTGAAGAAGAATTACATGATCTGCTGTACGGAATGAACAATTTAATGAGTACAGAGTATAGATTGAAATTAAATCGAAGAAAGATGAAGGTAATGAGAAGTAGTAGAAATGAGAACAGAGAGAAACTTAACATCAGGATTGATGGTCACGAAGTAGATGAAGTTAAGGAATTCTGCTACCTAGGCAGCAAAATGACCAATGACGGACGGAGCAAGAAGGACATCAAAAACAGACTAGCAATGGCAAAAAGGGCATTCCTGGCCAAGAGAGGTCTACTAGTATCAAACATAGGCCTTAATCTGAGGAAGAAAGTTCTGAAAATGTACGTTTGGTGCATTGTATGGTAGTGAAACATGGGCGGTGGGAAAACCGGAACAGAAGAGAATCGAAGCATCTGAGATGTGGTGCTACAGACGAATGTTGAAAGTTAGGTGGACTGGAAAGGTAAGGAATGAGGATGTTCTGCGCAGAATCGGACCGGAAAGCAATATGTGGAAAACACTGATAAGGAGAAGGGACAGGATAATAGGACATCTGTTAAGACATCAGGGAATGACTTTCATGATAGTAGAGGGAGCTGTAGAGGGCAAAAACTGTTGACGAAGATAGAGATGGGAATACATCAAGCAAATAACTGAGGATGTAGGTTGCAAGTGCTTTTGCCACTGCGCGCGGAATTAAATGGTGTTGTAACAAACTGACAAGGTGCGAGGCCCACGAAAGTTTCAGAACGGGGTTTACGGAGAAATTTAAAGAATGCGGATGTTTGTGGGGCACCTCGTGAGAGGAGTATAGCAATATAAATGCAAGAAATGAAGTACATTTTTCATTTTTTTAACGAATCCATAATGGTTCCGTGTGACACATAAAGAGATTCTGTTTATATGTTTTATATACAATACTTATCAGAAATAATATCTATAAACCGGTATATCGATATTTAATGGACGTTGATTCATAGGTATAAGTGCTAAAATAAATTCAGTCTTTATCCAAAACCTCTGCTATGAAGAGGAAAGTGTATGAGCCGGCCGGTGTGGCCGAACGGTTCTAGGCGCTTCAGTCTGGAACCGCGCGACCGTTTTGTCGCAGTTTCGAATCCTGCCTCGGGCATGGGTGTGTGTGATGTCCTTAGGTCAGTTAGGTTTAAGTAATTCTAAGTTCTAGGGGACTGATGACCTCAGATGTTAAGCCCCATAGTGCTCAGAGCCATTTGAACCACTTGAAAGTGTACGACACGTTTTCATTGTACTACCAGTGCTAAGTGCTTCATTCCTTCTGCGTATGTTGTTGTATTTATTAGATGATGTGCGCCACCATCATGTGTAGTCTTCCATCTTCAAATCCGAAATGAGTTTCTTAGGCTTACAGGTCGTCTTTTACTCTCCGTGTATAAATAAACTGAAAACGTGTACATGAACATATTTTGTTTTATTTATTTTGCTTTACGGTTATGCGTTTCCTCAGATACTGCAGGTTTCACGAATCGTTTTAGTTAATAACTGTGGGGATTCAGAGGCGCTGAGATTAACTGTGCTCTTTATCACTGTCACTGGCTAAAAATCGGAATGTAACTAACAGCGTCTTCTCGCATCTCATAGCATCTCTCATTTCATTAAGAACGGTTTGATAAGGTTCAGCAGCTCCGAAATGCGCGTTTCATCCATTCGTAGATAATTACGAAAATCATCAGCTCCCACCTGCTTTAGTGACAGACATGTGTAAACTTCTTTCCTTGCATTAGCCGTTTCTTTGCCCACAGTTTTCTCTCATGTTTTCTTTTCTTGACCTTGTTACCTCTAAAACAGCTGAGAAAAACACACGTTTCCGTTCCTCTGTCAAACTAAGCGAGAAATCTCTTAGAACAGAAACAATGTAATTACGATAAACAAATCAGAACAACAGGGTGGCGCTGTGATTGCCGAGTGCAGTGCAAAGTTGGTCGGTCGGTCGGTCGGTTGGCGGATAATTTGGTGCCTAACTTAAACCAAACCGTTCTCGTAGTTCATATTTAGGGTTTACTGTGACATCATTTAGTATTTACATAAAAGTTCGCCACAGGCAGTGAAGAAATGTCACTATGGTATCGTCGAATACGGAATTTTACACTCGATACAACGTCTCACACGAATACAAAGTTTAGCACGCGACGACAGTAATTTGTCTGTGCAATCACAACCTTGGCGTTCACCGACAAAGCAGTGGTTTTAGTGTCCGCGGTCTCATTGCTGTTTACGTGTGCGTAAGTGTATATGGGTACACCACCTCCTGCGAAATCTTCTGGAGATCAAGGAATCCATGAATTATGGACTAATCACATCGATGCATCTGAGGTGAGTGCCATTTCACTGTCTATTTTTTATGTTTAGAGTGTTCGGACTTTGCGCACTGCCACGTACCATCACACGCAGTGATGTCCTATATCTTTGAGCGGTAGCTAGCGTTAGTCCGTTTAGCAATTCATTCTCAATCCAAGTCATTTGAAATTATTTTTAACCAGTAACAGGCAGAGTTTCTGTGTCCTCCGGATCGTAAATAGCTTTCTTACAATACAAAAGTGAAATTGTATGTAAAGGGTGTAAAAAAAACCTTCAGGTACAGATGCGTTATACAGAAATAAGTAAGAAATATGTAGTAAGCAATGGCTCTAAAGCGCATACTTGAGCAATTGCTTATCTTCCATCCTATGAAACAGATGTATTCTACTGCAGCATCTTTCTTTTCAATCTTAGGGAGAGGAAGAGAGGAAGTATTGACTGAAACAAGAAAACAAGGTGTAGTAAACATTGTGTCCAAAATGCATATTTGAGGGCTATGAGCACTTGTTCGTCTTCGCTAGTGTGAAACACATCTACTGAACAAGTCCTCATACCTCTGAAGATATGCATTTTAGCGCCAATGTTTACTGGACATCTCTTCCTTATTTTGGTCCATACTAGCTCCTCTCAAAATACGGAAATTAAAGAGCTTGCAGTAGAACAGATGTTTCATAGTATCGAGGATGAACAAGTGTTTATATGTCTTAAGGTATTCACTTTAGAGTCGTTGTTTGCCAAAACAACTCCTCGTTTTGAACAATCAGCAATTGCTTGCTATGACATTCGCTCTTCTCTGTCGTTGGCTGACTCTCTTAGCTGTATCGTAGGCTCCCAGTTTAACTACATTCACACACTCACAAAACATTTGATATTATAACTTTAAATGTTCACGTAGAAAGAGATTTAACGAAACAAATTGTAAACAGCGAACATAATAAACTTTCTCTCTTTAAATAAAATCTCCAGGCACATTACTCACTCGTAGCAGATGGGAATTCTCGCTTGACGGTTGTTGTATGGTCTAGGGTTCCACATTCTAATTTCATCTTTTACGTCCTTCAGAATCATACACAATGACATTAAGGGGGTCGTATGAGAAAATACTCGGTTACATGTAAGTTAACGTCGGTTTCACTGTTTGAGAGATAATTCAACCGAATTTTGCACATGTTGTCATTATTTTATTGGCTGTAATCTTTTTTGTCAAATAATTTGATAAGGACGTTGCGGATACTTTTAGAGAACACGCTATCAAATGAACATTTTCTCAAACGTTACCTCACTTACCATGTTCAAAGCGTTGTAGAATATTCTTAGTAATTAGGTACACATATCTGTGTACCAGTTTTTTAATACTAGTCTTAGAACTCTCACAACAAATTTTTAAATTTTTGTGTACAATATGTAGCAATCCTTATTTCGAAAAAATTTAAATAAATTCGACAGTGATGCAGGTAGAAAAATTCTTTACCATTGGATTATGCATAAAGTCTGTAGCAAATTTCACTTTTTGCAGTGGTTCAGCAGAAAATATTCCTCGTACACTGAAAAATGAAAGTTGCGGGAAAGGGAGGGAAAGATTTTATTAGACTTAATGCCAGAAACAAGTATCTTAGCGTTGGCCACGACCATAAATTTGGTCGTGTTGGTCGTCATGTAGCTCTTTCCTTGTAGTCTGATCCTTCAAGTGTGTCCTTTCGGTAGTATTCTTCAGTGACGTTTCAGAAATAGCAATAAGGACATCATCAATATTCTTCAATAGCTTTTTAGTGAAGCGATCTGCATCAAACCCTAGTCTCATAAGGGTCCTCAATCTTCCACACTTACTATCATTAAACACAAGGCTATCACGATACGAGGAGATTTTAACAATAGAGCAAAAGAAAGCCACTTGCATCTCAGTTATTTCAGTACTCAGTTCTGCCGCCACTGTTGGATTTGAAAACACAGTACCTGGCGGAACTTTTAATTGCATCTCACACTTGTTTGCTCCTGTTAATGGCCACGCTAATATGGTTTCGGTGATAGACACTGTTCATTTCGTATAAACTGAGGTGACAAAAGTCATGGGATACCTCCCAGTATCGTGTCGGACCTTTCTTTGCTGGACATAGTACATCAAGTGAGACAGTGTTGTAGCCCATCCCCGATGTTATACAATTTGCACATTGAACAAGCAGTAAAGGAAAGCAAACAAACATTTGGAGTAGGAATTCCAGGGAGAGGAAATAAAAACCTTGAGGTTTGCCAATGACATTGTAATTCTGTCAGAGACAACAAAGGACTTGGAAAAACAGTTGAACGGAATGGACAGTGTCTTGAAAGGAGGATATAAGATGAACATCAACAAAAGCAAAACGAGGATAATGGAGCCAAGTGATGATGCTGAGGGAAGTAGATTAGGAAATGAGACACTTAAAGTAGTAGATGAGTTTCGCTATTTGGGTAGTAGAATAACCGAGGATGGTCGAAGTGGAGAGGATATAAAATGTAGACTAGCTATGGAAAGGAAAACGTTTCTGAAGAAGAGAAATTTGTTTACATCGAGTATAGATTTAAGTGTCAGGAGGTTTTCTCTGCAAGTATTTGTATGGAGTCTAGCCATGTATGGATGTGAAAGATGGACGATTAGCAGTTTAGACAAGAATAAAGGCTTTTGAAATGTGGTGCATCAGAAGAATGCTGAAGAATAGCTGGGTACATCACATAACTAAAGAGGAGGTCCTGAACAGAATTGGGGAGAAGAGGAACTTGTGGCGCAACTTGATTAGAAGAAGGAATTGGTTGGTAGCACACATTCTGAGGCATCAAGGGATGACCAATTTAGTCCTGGAGGGAAGCGTGTGGGGTAAGAATCGGAGAGCAAGAAATGAATTCAGTTAGCAGATTCAGAGGGATGTAGGTTGCAGTAGTTACTCCGAGATGACGACGCTTGCACAGGATAGAGTAGCATGGAGAGTTGCATCAGACCAGTTTTTCGACTAAAGACCACAACAGCAACAACAACTACAATAACAAAAACAACAAAACAACAACTCAACCTAGTATGGACTTGACAAAGTCATTGGAAGTCCCCTGCAGAAATATTGAGCCATGCTGCCTGTATAGCCGTCCATAATTGAGAAAGTGTTACCGGTGCAAGATCTTGTGCACGAAGTACCCCTCCTTTGTGTCCCGAAAATGTTCGATGGGATTCATGCCGAGCGATGTGGGTGCCCAAATCATACGCACGCACAGTTCAGAATGTTCTTGAAACCAGTCGGGAACAATTGTGACCTGGTGACAGCGCGCATTGTCATCCATAATAATTCCATCGTTGTCTGGGAACATGAATTCCATGAATGATGCAAGCGATCTTCAAATAGCCGAACATCCAGAGGACCGCGTCCATTTCATGTAGACACAGCCCAAACCACTATGAATCTACCATCAGCTTGCACAGTGTCTTGTTAACAATTTGGGTACATGGCTTAGTGGGCCGTGCGCCACACTCGAAACCTACCATCAGCTCTTACCAACTGAAATCGGGACTCATCTGACCAGGCAACGGTTTCTAGGGACCAACCGATATGATCATGAGCTCGCACAGTTCAGACTGTTCTTGAAACCAGTCGGGAACAATTGTGACCTGGTGACAGGGCGCATTGTCATGCATAATAATTCCATCGTTGTCTGGGAACATGAATTCCATGAATGATGCAAGCGATCTTCAAATAGCCGAACATCCAGAGGACCGCGTCCATTTCATGTAGACACAGCCCAAACCACTATGAATCTACCATCAGCTTGCACAGTGTCTTGTTAAAAATTTGGGTACATGGCTTAGTGGGCCCTGCGCCACACTCGAAACCTACCATCAGCTCTTACCAACTGAAATCGGGGCTCATCTGACCAGGCAACGGTTTCTAGGGACCAACCGATATGATCATGAGCTCGCACAGTTCAGAATGTTCTTGAAACCAGTCGGGAACAATTGTGACCTGGTGACAGGGCGCATTGTCATCCATAATAATTCCATCGTTGTCTGGGAACATGAATTCCATGAATGATGCAAGCGATCTTCAAATAGCCGAACATCCAGAGGACCGCGTCCATTTCTTGTAGACACAGCCCAAACCACTATGAATCTACCATCAGCTTGCACAGTGTCTTGTTAACAATTTGGGTACATGGCTTAGTGGGCCCTGCGCCACACTCGAAACCTACCATCAGCTCTTACCAACTGAAATCGGGACTCATCTGACCAGGCAACGGTTTCTAGGGACCAACCGATATGATCATGAGCTTGCACAGTTCAAAATGTTCATGAAACCAGTCGGGAACAATTATGACCTGGTGACAGGGCGCATTGTCATCCATAATAATTCCATCGTTGTCTGGGAACATGAATTCCATGAATGATGCAAGCGATCTTCAAATAGCCGAACATCCAGAGGACCGCGTCCATTTCATGTAGACACAGCCCAAACCACTATGAATCTACCATCAGCTTGCACAGTGTCTTGTTAAAAATTTGGGTACATGGCTTAGTGGGCCCTGCGCCACACTCGAAACCTACCATCAGCTCTTACCAACTGAAATCGGGGCTCATCTGACCAGGCAACGGTTTCTAGGGACCAACCGATATGATCATGAGCTCGCACAGTTCAGAATGTTCTTGAAACCAGTCGGGAACAATTGTGACCTGGTGACAGGGCGCATTGTCATCCATAATAATTCCATCGTTGTCTGGGAACATGAATTCCATGAATGATGCAAGCGATCTTCAAATAGCCGAACATCCAGAGGACCGCGTCCATTTCATGTAGACACAGCCCAAACCACTATGAATCTACCATCAGCTTGCACAGTGTCTTGTTAACAATTTGGGTACATGGCTTAGTGGGCCCTGCGCCGCACTCGAAACCTACCATCAGCTCTTACCAACTGAAATCGGGACTCATCTGACCAGGCAACGGTTTCTAGGGACCAACCGATATGATCATGAGCTCGCACAGTTCAGAATGTTCTTGAAACCAGTCGGGAACAATTGTGACCTGGTGACAGGTCGCATTGTCATCCATAATAATTCCATCGTTGTCTGGGAACATGAATTCCATGAATGATGCAAGCAATCTTCAAATAGCCGAACATCCAGAGGACCGCGTCCATTTCATGTAGACGCAACCCAAACCACTATGAATCTACCATCAGCTTGCACAGTGTCTTGTTAACAATTTGGGTACATGGCTTAGTGGGCCCTGCGCCACACTCTGACCCTACCATCAGCTCTTACTAACTGAAATCGGGACTCATCTGACTAGGCAACAGTTTCTAGGGACCAACCGATATGATCATGAGCTCGCACAGTTCAGAATGTTCTTGAAACCAGTCGGGAACAATTGTGACCTGGTGACAGGGCGCATTGTCATCCATAATAATTCCATCGTTGTCTGGGAACATGAATTGCATGAATGATGCAAGCGATCTTCAAATAGCCGAACATCCAGAGAAACGCATCCATTTCATGTAGACACAGCCCAAACCACTATGAATCTACCATCAGCTTGCACAGTGTCTTGTTAAAAATTTGGGTACATGGCTTAGTGGGCCCTGCGCCACACTCGAAACCTACCATCAGCTCTTACCAACTGAAATCGGGGCTCATCTGACCAGGCAACGGTTTCTAGGGACCAACCGATATGATCATGAGCTCGCACAGTTCAAAATGTTCATGAAACCAGTCGGGAACAATTATGACCTGGTGACAGGGCGCATTGTCATCCATAATAATTCCATCGTTGTCTGGGAACATGAATTCCATGAATGATGCAAGCGATCTTCAAATAGCCGAACATCCAGAGGACCGCGTCCATTTCATGTAGACACAGCCCAAACCACTATGAATCTACCATCAGCTTGCACAGTGTCTTGTTAACAATTTGGGTACATGGCTTTGTGGGCCCTGCGCCACACTCGAAACCTACCATCAGCTCTTACCAACTGAATTCGGGACTCATCTGACCAGGCAACGGTTTCTAGGGACCAACCGATATGATCATGAGCTTGCACGGTTCAGAATGTTCTTGAAACCAGTCGGGAACAATTGTGACCTGGTGACAGGGCGCATTGTCATCCATAATAATTCCATCGTTGTCTGGGAACATGAATTCCATGAATGATGCAAGCGATCTTCAAATAGCCGAACATCCAGAGGACCGCGTCCATTTCATGTAGACACAGCCCAAACCAGTATGAATCTACCATCAGCTTGCACAGTGTCTTGTTAACAATTTGGGTACATGGCTTAGTGGGCCCTGCGCCACACTCGAAACCTACCATCAGCTCTTACCAACTGAAATCGGGACTCATCTGACTAGGCAACGGTTTCTAGGGACCAACCGATATGATCATGAGCTCGCACAGTTCAAAATGTTCATGAAACCAGTCAGGAACAATTATGACCTGGTGACAGGGCGCATTGTCATCCATAATAATTCCATCGTTGTCTGGGAACATGAATTCCATGAATGATGCAAGTGATCTTCAAATAGCCGAACATCCAGAGGACCGCGTCCATTTCATGTAGACACAGCCCAAACCACTATGAATCTACCATCAGCTTGCACAGTGTCTTGTTAACAATTTGGGTACATGGCTTAGTGGGCCCTGCGCCGCACTCGAAACCTACCATCAGCTCTTACCAACTGAAATCGGGACTCATCTGACCAGGCAACGGTTTCTAGGGACCAACCGATATGATCATGAGCTCGCACAGTTCAGAATGTTCTTGAAACCAGTCGGGAACAATTGTGACCTGGTGACAGGGCGCATTGTCATCCATAATAATTCCATCGTTGTCTGGGAACATGAATTCCATGAATGATGCAAGCAATCTTCAAATAGCCGAACATCCAGAGGACCGCGTCCATTTCATGTAGACGCAACCCAAACCACTATGAATCTACCATCAGCTTGCACAGTGTATTGTTAACAATTTGGGTACATGGCTTAGTGGGCCCTGCGCCACACTCTGACCCTACCATCAGCTCTTACCAACTGAAATCGGGACTCATCTGACTAGGCAACAGTTTCTAGGGACCAACCGATATGATCATGAGCTCGCACAGTTCAGAATGTTCTTGAAACCAGTCGGGAACAATTGTGACCTGGTGACAGGGCGCATTGTCATCCATAATAATTCCATCGTTGTCTGGGAACATGAATTCCATGAATGATGCAAGCGATCTTCAAATAGCCGAACATCCAGAGGAACGCGTCCATTTCATGTAGACACAGCCCAAACCACTATGAATCTACCATCAGCTTGCACAGTGTCTTGTTAACAATTTGGGTACATGGCTTAGTGGGCCCTGCGCCACCTTCGAAACCTACCATCAGCTCTTACCAACTGAAATCGGGGCTCATCTGACCAGGCAACGGTTTCTAGGGACCAACCGATATGATCATGAGCTTGCACAGTTCAGAATGTTCTTGAAACCAGTCGGGAACAATTGTGACCTGGTGACAGGGCGCATTGTCATCCATAATAATTCCATCGTTGTCTGGGAACATGAATTCCATGAATGACGCAAGCGATCTTCAAATAGCCGAACATCCAGAGGACCGCGTCCATTTCTTGTAGACACAGCCCAAACCAGTATGAATCTACCATCAGCTTGCACAGTGTCTTGTTAACAATTTGGGTACATGGCTTAGTGGGCCCTGCGCCACACTCGAAACCTACCATCAGCTCTTACCAACTGAAATCGGGACTCATCTGACCAGGCAACGGTTTCTAGGGACCAACCGATATGATCATGAGCTCGCACAGTTCAAAATGTTCATGAAACCAGACGGGAACAATTATGACCTGGTGACAGGGCGCATTGTCATCCATAATAATTCCATCGTTGTCTGGGAACATGAATTCCATGAATGATGCAAGCGATCTTCAAATAGCCGAACATCCAGAGGACCGCGTCCATTTCATGTAGACACAGCCCAAACCACTATGAATCTACCATCAGCTTGCACAGTGTCTTGTTAACAATTTGGGTACATGGCTTAGTGGGCCCTGCGCCACACTCTGACCCTACCATCAGCTCTTACCAACTGAAATCGGGACTCATCTGACCAGGCAACGGTTTCTAGGGACCAACCGATATGATCATGAGCTTGCACAGTTCAAAATGTTCATGAAACCAGTCGGGAACAATTATGACCTGGTGACAGGGCGCATTGTCATCCATAATAATTCCATCGTTGTCTGGGAACATGAATTCCATGAATGATGCAAGCGATCTTCAAATAGCCGAACATCCAGAGGACCGCGTCCATTTCTTGTAGACACAGCCCAAACCAGTATGAATCTACCATCAGCTTGCACAGTGTCTTGTTAACAATTTGGGTACATGGCTTAGTGGGCCCTGCGCCACACTCGAAACCTACCATCAGCTCTTACCAACTGAAATCGGGACTCATCTGACCAGGCAACGGTTTCTAGGGACCAACCGATATGATCATGAGCTCGCACAGTTCAAAATGTTCATGAAACCAGACGGGAACAATTATGACCTGGTGACAGGGCGCATTGTCATCCATAATAATTCCATCGTTGTCTGGGAACATGAATTCCATGAATGATGCAAGCGATCTTCAAATAGCCGAACATCCAGAGGACCGCGTCCATTTCATGTAGACACAGCCCAAACCACTATGAATCTACCATCAGCTTGCACAGTGTCTTGTTAACAATTTGGGTACATGGCTTAGTGGGCCCTGCGCCGCACTCGAAACCTACCATCAGCTCTTACCAACTGAAATCGGGAGTCATCTGACCAGGCAACGGTTTCTAGGGACCAACCGATATGATCATGAGCTCGCACAGTTCAGAATGTTCTTGAAACCAGTCGGGAACAATTGTGACCTGGTGACAGGGCGCATTGTCATCCATAATAATTCCATCGTTGTCTGGGAAAATGAATTCCATGAATGATGCAAGCAATCTTCAAATAGCCAAACATCCAGAGGACCGCGTCCATTTCATGTAGACACAGCCCTAACCACTATGAATCTACCATCAGCTTGCACAGTGTCTTGTTAACAATTTGGGTACATGGCTTAGTGGGTCCTGCGCCACACTCTGACCCTACCATCAGCTCTTACCAACTGAAATCGGGACTCATCTGACTAGGCAACGGTTTCTAGGGACCAACCGATATGATCATGAGCTCGCACAGTTCAGAATGTTCTTGAAACCAGTCGGGAACAATTGTGACCTGGTGACAGGGCGCATTGTCATCCATAATAATTCCATCGTTGTCTGGGAACATGAATTCCATGGATGATGCAAGCGATCTTCAAATAGCCAAACATCCAGAGGACCGCGTCCATTTCATGTAGACACAGCCCTAACCACTATGAATCTACCATCAGCTTGCACAGTGTCTTGTTAACAATTTGGGTACATGGCTTAGTGGGCCCTGCGCCACACTCTGACCCTACCATCAGCTCTTACCAACTGAAATCGGGACTCATCTGACTAGGCAACGGTTTCTAGGGACCAACCGATATGATCATGAGCTCGCACAGTTCAGAATGTTCTTGAAACCAGTCGGGAACAATTGTGACCTGGTGACAGGGCGCATTGTCATCCATAATAATTCCATCGTTGTCTGGGAACATGAATTCCATGGATGATGCAAGCGATCTTCAAATAGCCAAACATCCAGAGGACCGCGTCCATTTCATGTAGACACAGCCCTAACCACTATGAATCTACCATCAGCTTGCACAGTGTCTTGTTAACAATTTGGGTACATGGCTTAGTGGGCCCTGCGCCACACTCTGACCATACCATCAGCTCTTACTAACTGAAATCGGGACTCATCTGACTAGGCAACGGTTTCTAGGGACCAACCGATATGATCATGAGCTCACACAGTTCAGAATGTTCTTGAAACCAGTCGGGAACAATTGAGACCTGGTGACAGGGCGCATTGTCATCCATAATAATTCCATCGTTGTCTGGGATTATGAATTCCATGAATGATGCAAGCGATCTTCAAATAGCCGAACATCCAGAGGACCGCGTCCATTTCATGTTACACAGCCCAAACCACTATGAATCTACCATCAGCTTGCACTTTGTCTTGTTAACGATTTGGGTACATGGCTTAGTGGGCCCTGCGCCACACTCTGACCCTACCATCAGCTCTTACCAACTGACATCGGGACTCATCTGACTAGGCAACGGTTTCTAGGGACCAACCGATATGATCATGAGCTCGCACAGTTCAGAATGTTCTTGAAACCAGTCGGGAACAATTGTGACCTGGTGACAGGGCGCATTGTCATCCATAATAATTCCATCGTTGTCTGGGAACATGAATACCATGAATGACGCAAGCGATCTTCAAATAGCCGAACATCCAGATGACCGCGTCCATTTCATGTAGACACAGCCTAAACCACTATGAATCTACCATCAGCTTGCACAGTGTCTTGTTAACAATTTGGGTACATGGCTTAGTGGGCCCTGCGCCACACTCTGACCCTACCATCAGCTCTTACCAACTGAAATCGGGACTCATCTGACTAGGCAACGGTTTCTAGGGACCAACCGATATGATCATGAGCTCGCACAGTTCAGAATGTTCTTGAAACTAGTCGGGAACAATTGTGACCTGGTGACAGGGCGCATTGTCATCCGTAATAATTCCATCGTTGTCTGGGAACATGAATTCCATGAATGAATGACGGAAGCGACCATCAAATAGCCGAACATCCAGAGGACCGCGTCCATTTCATGTAGACACAGCCCTAACCACTATGAATCTACCATCAGCTTGCACAGTGTCTTGTTAAAAATTTGGGTACATGGCTTAGTGGGCCCTGCGCCACACTCTGACCCTACCATCAGCTGTTACCAACTGAAATCGGGACTCATCTGACTAGGCAACGGTTTCTAGGGACCAACCGATATGATCATGAGCTCGCACAGTTCAGAATGTTCTTGAAACCAGTCGGGAACAATTGTGACCTGGTGACAGGGCGAGTTTGTCGTCCATAATAATTCCATCGTTGTCTGGGAACATGAATTCCATGAATGCCGCAAGCGATCTTCAAATAGCCGAACATCCAGAGGACCGTGTCCATTTCATGTAGACACAGCCCAAACCAGTATGAATCTACCATCAGCTTGCACAGTGTCTTGTTAACAATTTGGGTACATGGCTTAGTGGGCCCTGCGCCACACTCTGACCCTACCATCAGCTCTTACCAACTGAAATCGGGACTCATCTGACTAGGCAACGGTTTCTAGGGACCAACCGATATGATCATGAGCTCGCACAGTTCAGAATGTTCTTGAAACCAGTCGGGAACAATTGTGACCTGGTGACAGGGCGAGTTTGTCATCCATAATAATTCCATCGTTGTCTGGGAACATGAATTCCATGAATGACGCAAGCAATCTTCAAATAGCCGAACATCCAGAGGACCGCGTCCATTTCATGTAGACACAGCCCAAACCACTATGAATCTACCATCAGCTTGCACAGTGTCTTGTTAACAATTTGGGTACATGGCTTAGTGGGCCCTGCGCCACACTCTGACCCTACCATCAGCTCTTACCAACTGAAATCGGGACTCATCTGACTAGACAACGGTTTCTAGGGACCAACCGATATGATCATGAGCTCGCACAGTTCAGAATGTTCTTGAAACCAGTCGGGAACAATTATGACCTGGTGACAGGGCGCATTGTCATCCATAATAATTCCATCGTTGTCTGGGAACATGAATTCCATGAATGAATGACGGAAGCGACCTTCAAATAGCCGAACATCCAGAGGACCGCGTCCATTTCATGTAGACACAGCCCTAACCACTATGAATCTACCATCAGCTTGCACAGTGTCTTGTTAACAATTTGGGTACATGGCTTAGTGGGCCCTGCGCCACACTCTGACCCTACCATCAGCTCTTACCAACTGAAATCGGGACTCATCTGACTAGGCAACGGTTTCTAGGGACCAACCGATATGATCATGAGCTCGCACAGTTCAGAATGTTCTTGAAACCACTCGGGAACAATTATGACCTGGTGACAGGGCGCATTGTCAATCATAATAATTCCATGGTTGTCTGGGAACATGAATTCCATGAATGCCGCAAGCGATCTTCAAATAGCCAAACATCCAGAGGACCGCGTCCATTTCATGTAGACACAGCCCAAACCACTATGAATCTACCCTCAGCTTGCACAGTGTCTTGTTAACAATTTGGGTACATGGCTTAGTGGGCCCTGCGCCACACTCTGACTCTACCATCAGCTCTTACCAACTGAAATCGGGACTCATCTGACTAGGCAACGGTTTCTAGGGACCAACCGATATGATCATGAGCTCGCACAGTTCAGAATGTTATTGAAACCAGTCGGGAACAATTGTGACCTGGTGACAGGGCGAGTTTGTCATCCATAATAATTCCATCGTTGTCTGGGAACATGAATTCCATGAATGACGCAAGCAATCTTCAAATAGCCGAACATCCAGAGGACCGCGTCCATTTCATGTAGACACAGCCCAAACCACTATGAATCTACCATCAGCTTGCACAGTGTCTTGTTAACAATTTGGGTACATGGCTTAGTGGGCCCTGCGCCACACTCTGACCCTACCATCAGCTCTTACCAACTGAAATCGGGACTCATCTGACTAGACAACGGTTTCTAGGGACCAACCGATATGATCATGAGCTCGCACAGCTCAGAATGTTCTTGAAACCATTCGGGAACAATTATGACCTGGTGACAGGGCGCATTGTCATCCATAATAATTCCATCGTTGTCTGGGAACATGGATTCCAATGAATGACGCAAGCGATCTTCAAATAGCCGAACATCCAGAGGACCGCGTCCATTTCATGTAGACACAGCCCAAACCACTATGAATCTACCATCAGCTTGCACAGTGTCTTGTTAACAATGTGGGTACATGGCTTAGTGGGCCCTGCGCCACACTCGAAACCTACCATCAGCTCTTACCAACTGAATTCGGGACTCATCTGACCAGGCAACGGTTTCTAGGGACCAACCGATATGATCATGAGCTCGCACGGTTCAGAATGTTCTAGAAACCAGTCGGGAACAATTGTGACCTGGTGACAGGGCGCATTGTCATCAATAATAATTCCATCGTTGTCTGGGAACATGAATTCCATGAATGATGCAAGCGATCTTCAAATAGCCGAACATCCAGAGGACCGCGTCCATTTCATGTAGACACAGCCCAAACCACTATGAATCTACCATCAGCTTGCACAGTGTCTTGTTAACAATTTGGGTACATGGCTTAGTGGGCCCTGCGCCACACTCTGACCCTACCATCAGCTCTTACCAACTGAAATCGGGACTCATCTGACTAGGCAACGGTTTCTAGGGACCAACCGATATGATCATGAGCTCACACAGTTCAGAATGTTCTTGAAACCAGTCGGGAACAATTGTGACCTGGTGACAAGGCGCATTGTCATGCATAATAATTCCATCGTTGTCTGGGAACATGAATTCCATGAATGACGCAAGCGATCTTCAAATAGCCGAACATCCAGAGGACCGCGTCCATTTCATGTAGACACAGCCCAAACCACTATGAATCTACAATCAGCTTGCACAGTGTCTTGTTAACAATTTGGGTACACGGCTTAGTGGGCCCTGCGCCACACTCTGACCATACCATCAGCTCTTACCAACTGAAATCGGGACTCATCTGACTAGGCAACGGTTTCTAGGGACCAACCGATATGATCATGAGCTCACACAGTTCAGAATGTTCTTGAAACCAGTCGGGAACAATTGTGACCTGGTGACAGGGCGCATTGTCATCCATAATAATTCCATCGTTGTCTGGGAACATGAATTCCATGAATGATGCAAGCGATCTTCAAATAGCCGAACATCCAGAGGACCGCGTCCATTTCATGTAAACACAGCCCAAACCACTATGAATCTACCATCAGCTTGCACAGTGTCTTGTTAAAAAATTGGGTACATGGCTTAGTGGGCCCTGCGCCACACTCTGACCCTACCATCAGCTCTTACCAACTGAAATCGGGACTCATCTGACTAGGCAACGGTTTCTAGGGATCAACCGATATGATCATGAGCTCGCACAGTTCAGAATGTTCTTGAAACCAGTCGGGAACAATTGTGACCTGGTGACAGGGCGCATTGTCATCCATAATAATGCCATCGTTGTCGGGGAACATGAATTCCATGAATGATGCAAGCGATCTTCAAATAGCCGAACATCCAGAGGACCGCGTCCATTTCATGTAAACACTGCCCAAACCACTATGAATCTACCATCAGCTTGCACAGTGTCTTGTTAACAATTTGGGTACATGGCTTAGTGGGCCCTGCGCCACACTCTGACCCTACCATCAGCTCTTACCAACTGAAATCGGGACTCATCTGACTAGGCAACGGTTTCTAGGGACCAACCGATATGATCATGAGCTCGCACAGTTCAGAATGTTCTTGAAACCAGTCGGGAACAATTGTGATATGGTGACAGGGCGCATTGTCATCCATAATAATTCCATCGTTGTCTGGGAACATGAATTCCATGAATGACGCAAACGATCTTCAAATAGCCGAACATCCAGAGGACCGCGTCCATTTCATGTAGACACAGCCCAAACCACTATGAATCTACCATCAGCTTGCACAGTGTCTTGTTAACAATTTGGGTACATGGCTTAGTGGGCCCTGCGCCACACTCTGACCCTACCATCAGCTCTTACCAACTGAAATCGGGACTCATCTGACTAGGCAACGGTTTCTAGGGACCAACCGATATGATCATGAGCTCGCACAGTTCAGAATGTTCTTGAAACCAGTCGGAAACAACTGTGACCTGGTGACAGGGCGAGTTTGTCATCCATAATAATTCCATCGTTGTCTGGGAACATGAATTCCATGAATGAATGACGGAAGCGACCTTCAAATAGCCGAACATCCAGATGACCGCGTCCATTTCATGTAGACACAGCCCAAACCACTATGAATCTACCATCAGCTTGCACAGTGTCTTGTTAACAATTTGGGTACATGGCTTAGTGGGCCCTGCGCCACACTCTGACCCTACCATCAGCTCTTACCAACTGAAATCGGGACTCATCTGACTAGGCAACGGTTTCTAGGGACCAACCGATATGATCATGAGCTCGCACAGTTCAGAATGTTCTTGAAACCAGTCGGGAACAATTGTGACCTGGTGACAGGGCGCATTGTCATCCATAATAATTCCATCGTTGTCTGGGAACATGAATTGCATGAATGACGCAAACGATCTTCAAATAGCCGAACATCCAGAGGACCGTGTCCATTTCATGTAGACACAGCCCAAACCACTATGAATCTACCATCAGCTTGCACAGTGTCTTGTTAACAATTTGGGTACATGGCTTAGTGGGCCCTGCGCCACACTCTGACCCTACTATCAGCTCTTACCAACTGAAATCGGGACTCATCTGACTAGGCAACGGTTTCTAGGGACCAACCGATATGATCATGAGCTCGCACAGTTCAGAATGTTCTTGAAACCAGTCGGAAACAATTGTGACCTGGTGACAGGGCGAGTTTGTCATCCATAATAATTCCATCGTTGTCTGGGAACATGAATTCCATGAATGCACAAGCGATCTTCAAATAGCTGAACATCCAGAGGACCGTGTCCATTTCATGTACACACAGCCCAAACCACTATGAATCTACCATCAGCTTGCACAGTGTCTTGTTAACAATTTGGGTACATGGCTTAGTGGGCCCTGCGCCACACTCTGACCCTACCATCAGCTGTTACCAACTGAAATCGGGACTCATCTGACTAGGCAACGGTTTCTAGGGACCAACCAATATGATCATGAGCTCGCACAGTTCAGAATGTTCTTGAAACCAGTCGGGAACAATTGTGACCTGGTGACAGGGCGAGTTTGTCATCCATAATAATTCCATCGTTGTCTGGGAACATGAATTCCATGAATGACGCAAGCGATCTTCAAATAGCCGAACATCCAGAGGACCGCGTCCATTTCATGTAGACACAGCCCTAACCACTATGAATCTACCATCAGCTTGCACAGTGTCTTGTTAACAATTTGGGTACATGGCTTAGTGGGCCCTGCGCCACACTCTGACCCTACCATCAGCTCTTACCAACTGAAATCAGGACTCATCTGACTAGGCAACGGTTTCTAGGGACCAACCGATATGATCATGAGCTCGCACAGTTCAGAATGTTCTTGAAACCAGTCGGGAACAATTATGACCTGGTGACAGGGCGCGTTGTCATCCATAATAATTCCATCGTTGTCTGGGAACATGGATTCCAATGAATGACGCAAGCGATCTTCAAATAGCCGAACATCCAGAGGACCGCGTCCATTTCATGTAGACACAGCCCAAACCACTATGAATCTACCATCAGCTTGCACAGTGTCTTGTTAACAATTTGGGTACATGGCTTAGTGAGCCCTGCGCCACACTCGAAACCTACCATCAGCTCTTACCAACTGAAATCGGGACTCATCTGACTAGGCAACGGTTTCTAAGGACCAACCGATATGATCATGAGCTCGCACAGTTCAGAATGTTCTTGAAACCAGTCGGGAACAATTGTGACCTGGTGACAGGGCGAGTTTGTCATCCATAATAATTCCATCGTTGTCTGGGAACATGAATTCCATGAATGACGCAAGCAATCTTCAAATAGCCGAACATCCAGAGGACCGCGTCCATTTCATGTAGACACAGCCCTAACCACTATGAATCTACCATCAGCTTGCACAGTGTCTTGTTAACAATTTGGGTACATGGCTTAGTGGGCCCTGCGCCACACTCTGACCCTACCATCAGCTCTTACCAACTGAAATCGGGACTCATCTGACTAGGCAACGTTTTCTAGGGACCAACCGATATGATCATGAGCTCGCACAGTTCAGAATGTTCTTGAAACCAGTCGGGAACAATTGTGACCTGGTGACAGGGCGCATTGTCATCCATAATAATTCCATGGTTGTCTGGGAACATGAATTCCATGAATGCCGCAAGCGATCTTCAAATAGCCAAACATCCAGAGGACTGCGTCCATTTCATGTAGACACAGCCCTAACCACTATGAATCTACCATCAGCTTGCACAGTGTCTTGTTAACAATTTGGGTACATGGCTTAGTGGGCCCTGCGCCACACTCTGACCCTACCATCAGCTCTTACCAACTGAAATCGGGACTCATCTGACTAGGCAACGGTTTCTAGGGACCAACCGATATGATCATGAGCTCGCACAGTTCAGAATGTTCTTGAAACCAGTCGGGAACAATTGTGACCTGGTGACAGGGCGAGTTTGTCATCCATAATAATTCCATCGTTGTCTGGGAACATGAATTCCATGAATGACGCAAGCGACCTTCAAATAGGCGAACATCCAGAGGACCGCGTCCATTTCATGTAGACACAGCCCAAACCACTATGAATCTACCATCAGCTTGCACAGTGTCTTGTTAACAATTTGGGTATATGGCTTAGTGGGCCCTGCGCCACACTCTGACCCTACCATCAGCTGTTACCAACTGAAATCGGGACTCATCTGACTAGGCAACGGTTTCTAGGGACCAACCGATATGATCATGAGCTCGCACAGTTCAGAATGTTCTTGAAACCAGTCGGGAACAATTGTGACCTGTTGACAGGGCGCATTGTCGTCCATAATAATTCCATCGTTGTCTGGGAACATGAATACCATGAATGCCGCAAGCGATCTTCAAATAGCCGAACATCCAGAGGACCGCGTCCATTTCATGTAGACACAGCCCTAACCACTATGAATCTACCATCAGCTTGCACAGTGTCTTGTTAACAATTTGGGTACATGGCTTAGTGGGCCCTGCGCCACACTCTGACCCTACCATCAGCTCATACCAACTGAAATCGGGACTCATCTGACTAGGCAACGGTTTCTAGGGACCAACCGATATGATCATGAGCTCGCACAGTTCAGAATGTTCTTGAAACCAGTCGGGAACAATTGTGACCTGGTGACAGGGCGCATTGTCATCCATAATAATTCCATCTTTGTCTGGGTTCATGAATTCCATGAATGACGCAAGCGATCTTCAAATAGCCGAACATCCAGAGGACCGCGTCCATTTCATGTAGACACAGCCCAAACCACTATGAATCTACCATCAGCTTGCACAGTGTCTTGTTATCAATTTGGGTACATGGCTTAGTGTGCCCTGCGCCACACTCTGACCCTACCATCAGCTCTTACCAACTGAAATCGGGACTCATATGACTAGGCAACTGTTTCTAGGGACCAACCGATATGATCATGAGCTCGCACAGTTCAGAATGTTATTGAAACCAGTCGGGAACAATTGTGACCTGGTGACAGGGCGCATTGTCATCCATAATAATTCCATGGTTGTCTGGGATCATGAATTCCATGAATGACGCAAGCGATCTTCAAATAGCCGAACATCCAGAGGACCGCGTCCATTTCATGTAGACACAGCCCAAACCACTATGAATCTACCATCAGCTTGCACAGTGTCTTGTTAACAATTTGGGTACATGGCTTAGTGGGCCCTGCGCCACACTCTGACCCTACCATCAGCTCTTACCAAACGAAATCGGGACTCATATGACTAGGCAACTGTTTCTAGGGACCAACCGATATGATCATGAGCTCGCACAGTTCAGAATGTTCTTGAGACCAGTCGGGAACAATTGTGACCTGGTGACAGGGCGCATTGTCATCCATAATAATTCCATCGTTGTCTGGGAACATGGATTCCAATGAATGACGCAAGCGATCTTCAAATAGCCGAACATCCAGAGGACCGCGTCCATTTCATGTAGACACAGCCGTAACCACTATGAATCTACCATCAGCTTGCACAGTGTCTTGTTAACAATTTGGGTACATGGCTTAGTGGGCCCTGCGCCACACTCTGACCCTACCATCAGCTCTTACCAACTGAATTCGGGACTCATCAGACCAGGCAACGGTTTCTAGGGACCAACCGATATGATCATGAGCTCGCACAGTTCAGAATGTTCTTGAAACCAGTCGGGAACAATTGTGACCTGGTGACAGGGCGCATTGTCATCCATAATAATTCCATCGTTGTCTGGGTTCATGAATTCCATGAATGACGCAAGCGATCTTCAAATAGCTGAACATCCAGAGGACCGCGTCCATTTCATGTAGACACAGCCCAAACCACTATGAATCTACCATCAGCTTGCACAGTGTCTTGTTAACAATTTGGGTACATGGCTTAGTGGGCCCTGCGCCACACTCTGACCCTACCATCAGCTCTTACCAACTGAAATCGGGACTCATATGACTAGGCAACTGTTTCTAGGGACCAACCGATATGATCATGAGCTCGCACAGTTCAGAATGTTCTTGAAACCAGTCGGGAACAATTGTGACCTGGTGACAGGTCGCATTGTCATCCATAATAATTCCATGGTTGTCTGGGATCATGAATTCCATGAATGACGCAAGCGATCTTCAAATAGTCGAACATCCAGAGGACCGCGTCCATTTCATGTAGACACAGCCCAAACCACTATGAATCTACCATCAGCTTGCACAGTGTCTTGTTAACAATTTGGGTACATGGCTTAGTGGGCCCTGCGCCACACTCTGACCCTACCATCAGCTCTTACCAACTGAAATCGGGACTCATCTGACTAGGCAACGGTTTCTAGGGACCAACCGATATGATTATGTGCATAGGAGAGGTGCTGCAGGCGATGTCGTGCTGTTAGCAAACGCACTCTCGTTGTTCGTCCGCTGCCATAGCCCATTAACGCCAAATTTCACCGCACTGTCCCAACGGACCCGTCCTCCGTACGTCCCACATAGATTTCTGCGGTTATTTCCCGCAGTGTTGCTTGTCTGTTAGCACTGTCACCTCTACGCACATGCCGCTGCTCCTGGTCGTTACGTGAAGGTTGTCCACCACTGCGTCGTCCCTAACGAGAGGTTATGCCTGAAATTTGCGATTCTCGCTCACTGTTTACACTGTGGAAGGTGGAATATTGAATTCGCTAACGATTTCCGAAATGGAATGAACCCATGCGTCTAGCTCAAATTACCATTCCGCGCTCAAAGTTGTTAATTCCATTGTGGGGCCATAATCGCCTTGGAAACCTTTCCACACGAATCATCTAAGTACAAATGAAAGCTTCGCTAGTGCAGTGCCCGTTTATATCGTGGGTACGCGATACTGCCGCCATCTGTATATGTGCAAATCGCTACCCCGTGACTTCTGTCACCTCAGTTTATTTTATAATGAATCTATTTGTCTTTTTCGTCCAGGCATTTAGTAAGTTCAATGATAATTTTTTTTTCTCTTGAGCATTTACGCAATCTCTACCCTCCGAGACAACTGCTGCACCGCGCTTTCAGCTGCGTTTTCAGTTGTCTGCCTGGGCCTGAAATTTCCCTGGGTCTGAAATTTTCCTAGGTCTGAAATGTCTTGTGACATGTCTGTTACGCTATTATTTATTCGCGTGGTCAAGTCGTTGCCTCGCGTTTGAGGGGTGGAATTTACCTGTGTTGAAATTTGCGATGCTAGCTCCTGACGTCTCTAGATCATCAATTGTTTGCGCGTCTAAGTGTTTATCACGCGATCTCATCGTGACTGAAGATTCATTAAACAATACGGTAGATGGATCAACATTTTTAGCGACCTGAGAAATCTCCTCAGTAAATTGAGGCTGCAAATGTGATTTTAACTCAGAAATTGATGGATTTATTACAGGCATCGTCAGCTCGGCGTTTTTGCCATCTTCAACATCAAATTCAACATTTTCGTCGTTTACCGAAATCGTTTCCACTGTTTTTCCAATGTTAGTCATGCCACACAGCACAAAATAAACTTAAACTAAATTGTTTTACAATATACAATAACTGATTTGTGTTCTTCGTGCGCTGCAAATCTATTCTATGAGCAACAGCGCAAGATGGAAACCCTGAATTAAAAAAGTCGACCGAAAAGTTGTTCGATTTTGCATTTACGCTGTGCATAAGCGGCCATCTTAATCACGACTTCTGACAGCAATAAAAATTAAAGATATTAAGTCTTGTAATTAAAAATAATTTCAATGGCTAAATTTGAATCAAACTATTCAACACGCGTGCTGAGATATCGTGATGAGCTAAATACAAGTAATAAAACAACAGAACCATTCCTGTCGGTTACTTTGATGCTCACAGCTTTTCAGTATCATCAAGTGATGCTTTGCTCATTTACAAGCATCGCTTCCTTACTTCTCTAACTGGCAGTTCTGTTCTCCACCGTAGTTATTTAAATATGATACACAAAATACATGAATCACCTAGAACTAACGTTGAAATTATGGTTTCGAGGCCCCACATTCGGCACCATTGAAGCGCTACGTTTTAATACTCTATGCCTTTACGGGGAAGCAGACTTTATTGAATATGAGGTCGAAATATATATACCTCACAGTTCAGTGCGACAAAGGTAGTTAGGATTCGTTTAGTACTTTTTACCTCAAAGGTGTCCCTCTATCTCTCGTTTCCTGTCAGACCAGCGAGAAAACTGATTAACACGCTTGTTAGTCGCCGGGTGACCAGTCAGCTTACTACAATTGTTACAAGAATATCAGGTAAGCTATTGAAAACTGATCGGACCGAATTATCTCTGGGACGCTTTAGTTTCATTTAAAGAAATAAGGAACGAAAGAAGGCGATTAGCATTCGGTCGTTCGCTGCCCAACACACTGTATGTGAAGCCTGAAATAACAATCTTAAAGTTTGGTGACTATTGTATTGTATTGTATGTTAACCAGGGACCTAGAAACGACGGAGAGGCTCCGTCCCCGCCGAAGCCGCAGTGGTCCACAACCCCGCGACGACTACCGCAGTCCACTTCACCCCTCCGCCGCCCCACACCGAACCCAGGGTTACTATGCGGTTCGGCCCCCGGTGGACCCCCCAGGGAACGTCTCACACCAGACGAGTGTAACCCCTATGTTTGCGTGGTAGAGTAATAGTGGTGTACGAGTACGTGGAGAACTTGTTTGCGCAGCAATCGCCGACATAGTGTAACTGAGGCGGAATAAGGGGAACCAGCCCGCATTCGCCGAGGCAGATGGAAAACCGCCTAAAAACCATCCACAGACTGGCCGGTTCGCCACACCTCGACACAAATCCGCCGGGCGGATTCGTGCCGGGGACCAGGTGCTCCTTCCCGCCCGAAAGCCGTGCGTCAGACCGCTCGGCCAACGGTTAGTGACTATTACTTGCATGAGGAAACTTCGGATGCGGGATGGAACTGAAATGACAGACAGGGCTATATGTGAGATGTTACAGTAAATATTCAAGTAATTTAATAGAGAGAGTTTAACGTGCATATAAGTTACAGAACCATGGGGACAAGAAGGAAGAAAAATTCTCCGACAGTACAAGGCCGGATCTTCACTTTTTCCGTTATAGGCACTTAACAAAGCAGAGACATACACTCATGCTCATAAATTGATAATAATGCTGACACATGGTGAAACAACGCTCTGGTGGGCGGTTTGCGTGTTTAAATCACCTCGCGGTATGACCATGCGGTGCATTTGACCTGCGGTCGTCGCACGGTGGCGCTGGCAGCAGTCCACATACGCAGAGGTGTGTTGGTGCATGTCAGAGTACGGTGCAGCGAGTAAGTGTGCAGACGTTCCTAGACGTGCTAATGGTGACTGTGTGTTGAAAATGGCTCAAAGAAATATTGATGACGTTATGGGGGTGTAGAATACTAGGGCGACTGGAGGCTGGTCAAACACAGCAGGTCGTAGCACAGGACCTCCGTGTGCCACTATGGCTGCAGTACATTAGGACTTTGTTTTTATGAAACAGATCTGATGATGGTCATTAAAAACCGAAACTGTTAATCTGTTAACAAACAGTTTGTGAACATAGACGTAAATAAAATGAAACTTATTACATCCACACTGTACACCACCACTAGAAGACAGATATCTCACAATCAGTGCCCGCAGACGGCAATGAGGTACTGCAGGTAGCCTTGCTCGGGACCTTACCACAGACACTGAAGCAGTTGTCTCCAGACACAAAGTCTACAGACGACTGAACAGACAGACATGGTTCATTCGCCCGGAGACGTGCAAGGTGCATTCCACTCGAGCCCTGGTCACAGGAGAGCCCGTAAAGCCTGGTGTCAAGAACACAGTACATGGTCATTGGAACAGTTGTCCCAGGTTATGTTCACAGACGAGTCCAGGTATAGTCTGATCAGTGACTCTCGCGGATTTTTCATCTGGCGTGAACCAGGAACCAGATACCAACCCCTTAATGTCCTTGAAAGGGACCTGTATGGCAGTCGTGGTTTGATGGTGAGGGGTGGGATTTTGATTGGTGCACGTACACCCATGCATGTCTTTGTAACAGGTCAGGTGTATCGGGACGTCATTTTGCGCCAGTATGTCCTCCTGATGGATGATAACGCACGGGCCCGCCGAGCTGCCATCGTGGAGGATCTTTAAACAAGATATCAGGCGAATGGAGTGACCTGCCTGTTCTCCAGATCTAAACCCCATCGAGCACGTCTGGGATGCTCTCGGTCGACGTATCGCTGCACGTCTTCAAACCCCTAGGACACTTCAGGAACTCCGACAGGCACTGGTGCAAGAATGGGAGGTTGTACACCAGCAGCTGCTCGACCACCTGATCCAGAGTATGCCAACCCGTTGCGCGGCCTGTGTACGTGTGCATGGTGATCACATCCCATACTGATGTCGGGTTCATGAGCTGGAAACAATGGCTTTTTGTAGCAGATGCGTTTCGGGACGTTTTTCTCAACTTACCACCAATACCGTGGACTTACTGATCAGTGTCATGTGTGTTCCCTACTTGCCTATGCTATTAGCGCCAGTTTTGTGTAGCGCCACGTTGTGTGGCACCACATTCTGCAATTATCGTTAATTTATGAGCATGATTGTAGATTATACACCAACATGACAGAAATGATTCAAAGTTCCGTTCTCTTTAGCAAGGAAAAAACTTTACAAAACGCCATCTTTGGAAGTACGAACTGATACAAATCTCATTTTATTTCAGTAGTAATGTTTTGAATTTTCTCTAGTTCCATGGAAGTTATTGCCTGATGTTGATACTGAGCTGCGATGAATTTTTTAAATGATGACTTGCCCCCTGCTGCTATCATTTTTCCTTTATTGGTTATACGACTGCAGGAGGACTTCGGTCTTCGACCATTAACAGGTATCTGTAAAACGGAAGCACCATACATTCTATGTATTAGCAGTCAGGTTGATATCCCACTGCTGTTCAGGGCGTATCCAGGCGTGATCATCGGGGCTTAATTCGAAGCGGGACTCGTTGCTGGAGACAATTCCACTCCAGTCATTGAGATTCCAGGACGAAGACTCCGTGGACAGCTGTGGTATACCAACTTGCCTGTCTCCCGCCATACTGCCCGCCAACGCAGGAGTGATGCAATTTCTCTTCATAGCAAGATCCCTTCGGCTGTCATCCATGACACCCTTACACCACAGCGGTACGTCGACCGTATTCTACCCCCAGTTTCGTTGTGATTCATGGCAAGACATCCTGGGAGTACGTTTAAGCAAGTTAATACCCGCCTACACGCGGTGAGAGTTTCCACTGCTGGTCTCCGTGCTTGGAAAACCCTGCGTTGACCAGCAAGCAAGCTCTCCTAATCCTCTTCCGAGTTAAGAGTGTTTGGAGTATTGTGGGTAGTGCCGTCCAACCATTTCGGGATTTTACGATCTAACACGCCAAATGGACATAAATTTGCACGATATCCATCAGGACGACATTCAACAACTCTTTCAGTAAGTGCCAAGTCGAATAACTGCTTGCAGTAGACCCAGAAATGGACCAACGCCTTGTTGACTTACTGTATTTGTTAAGCTCCTTCTCTTGAACGAATCATACATCTGTTCTAGAATTATAATCATTCGTTTTTCTGTACATATACATCACATGGGAAGGGAGTGAGACAGGGTTGTAACTTCTCCCCGATGTTATTCATTCTTCATATTGAGCAAGCATTAAAGGGAACAAAAGAAAAATTCGGAGTAGGTAATAAAAATCCATGGAGAAGGAATAAAAACTTTGAGGTTCGCCGATGACATTGCAATTCTGTCAGAGACAGCAAAGGACTTGGAAGGGCAGTGGAACGAAATGGAAAGTGTCTTGCAAGGAGGATATAAGATGAACATCAATAAAAGCAAATCGAGGATAGTGGAATGTATTCGATTTTAGTCGGGGGATGCTGAGGGAATTAGATTAGGAAATGAGACACTTAAAGTAGTAAAGGAGTTTTGCTATTTGGGGAGCAAAATAAATCATGATGGTCGAAGTAGAGAGGATATAAAATGTAGACTGGCAATGGCAACGAAAGCGTTTCCGAATAAGAGAAATTTGTTAACATATAGTATAGATTTAAGTGTCAGGAAGTCGTTTCTGAAAGTATCTGTATCGAGTGTAGCCATGTATGGAAGTGAAACGTGGACGATAAATAGTTTGGACAAGAAGAGAATAGAAGCTTTCGAAATGTGATGCTACAGAAGAATGCTGAAGATTAGATGGGTAGATCACATAACTAATGAGGAGGTATTGAATGGAATTGGACAGAAGAGAAATCTGTGGCACAACTTGACTAGAAGAAGCGATCGGTTGGTAGGACATGTTCTGAGCCATCGAGGTATCATCAATTTAGTATTGGAGAGCAGCGTCGAGGGTAAAAATCGTAGAGGGAGACCAAGAGATGAATACACTAAGCAGATTCAGAAGGATGTAGGTTGCACTAGGTACTGGGAGATGAAGATGCTTGCACAGGATAGAGTAGCATGGAGAGCTGCATCAAACCAGTCTCAGGATTGAAGACCGCAACAACAACAATACATCACATCTATCGATCTCTGTCCCATTCGGATAATTCGTGCGTAGTGCGTCGGTTGGTTTGTCTCAGTATGTATTTCACTGATTAATTACACTTTCGTGTTTATTATATTTTCCTTACGTTGTTTATCGGTAAGGAGGGAAATCGGATCTTCGACCAACGACGTAAGGAATTGGCTGCATGTTTGCTTGTGAGAGTCATCAGTAGTTCTTTTACCCTTATTTTTATACTGACGGACAAAAAAAGTGAAGCTCTCGAATGGGAAGGAGAAAACGTCATGAAACTTCACGAGTTGTTAGGGTATGTGAAGTTATTTCAGTGAAACCAAAATGGAGTAAAGTTTAGAAAGAATATAGCGTCATGATACAGCTTAGTAACATGCAGCACAATCTTTGGTTGGATATACGCACTGATTCTTCTGGGTAGGGTGTCGTGAAGCCGTTGTATCTTCTGCTTAGACAAGTTGGCACACAATAGAGATGGGGGATGCACTCTTGAACTAATTCATAGAGTTGAATCTTTCAAAGGAGTGAACAATCAGTGATTCAGAAAAAAAGAACGGTAGCTCCAAACGTTTCCCACGGCAGAGAGAGAGAGAGAGAGAGAGAGAGAGAGAGAGAGAGAGACGGAGCAAATCAGCAGCGCCTCTGCTGGTCAGAGCACAGTGCACGCCACACAACACAGCCAGCGCCGGCCTCTGCCCTGCTTCTACCTTGGCTGCCTGCATTGTGCAGTGCCCCATTGGATTGTGTGTTTCACATATGCCGTGCCGTCTCTGTGTGTCGTCTGCCGCGTGCAGTGTCTGGCGCAGCTTAACTTCACATCGCACTCTGTCGGCGATCGTTTCAGTCGCACGTCCTGCCCTCTGGGCAGTTGATGCGAGCAACAGGACAGAGAGCCACCTAGCGGCTAACATAGGAACTACTTGCAACAACCTGCTCGCAAGAGAACGGACGATTTGTCTCGGAGCGGGTGAGTTCTCCGCTCCCTCCACCCTCGGAACTCGCCCGCTCAACGCTCACCCCACCGTCTCGACTCTAGCCAGAGCGTTGAGCAAAGCGACTCAGGTGTCACTCTGGTCTCTGCGGTCTCGGCTCACGCAGTAATACAGCTCGCGGCTCGACCTGCTCGACTCAGCGCCTCTGCATCGGAGTTCGTCTCTACTGGATATTGTTCTTCGTAGTAATACCGCTACGTATATTACATTATTATGTTATGTATACATCATTAGTTTTTATTTTATTTTTATTTGTTTAAACTGATCAGATTAGGTTCCTGACGACTCCTCTTACTATAGGATTTTTATTATGGACACTCGAATTTACGCTTTAATTACGAGCGAACTGATAAACGTATCGCAAAATGTGATACACCAATATTTTCCTTGTTTTATTCTGCGTAAGGCTATATGCAGCACTTTAGTTTTACAGTCAAATTTATATTTTTTTTCTTATTCTGGTACGGATTTTGCGATTTTTAGGCGTCTTCGGAAGGAAACGTTCACTTTAAAAATATATGGCTTGCGATGTATTTGTATGAGGTTAATGAAATTTTAATACATTGTAGCCAAATATATTGTTAATGTAAATCTCAAGTTACAACATTTTCCGATCACCCAAAAAACCACGATAGTGCAAAATAAATCAATAATCAAAAACTTTGTCATATCGTGGAAATTTCAATAAACAATACAAAATTCTTACTCATTATCTGTGTTACTTCAAAATAGGATCAAATAAGATCAAAATACAGGTATAGTACTGGAATAAACCAAGTTTAAAGGGCAATGTGCCTTCCATTTATTTTCTATAGTAAATGAGTGGTGAGTCATGAAAAAGAGCTAATTCATTTCAGGGAGTGGACAGTTCTGATCCGATCTCTGAAAAGAACAGTTTTGCCCATCTCTAGCACACAAGTGTTGTAGCTGGTCCTTGATTCCTGGGTGCCGCCCCTGGCACGGGGTTGACAGCTGAGCTGTCCCTAATCGTTGTTTGGGACCTTCTGGCAGCAGGAATACCCCAGCATCTCTCTCTCTCTCTCTCTCTCTCTCTCTCTCTCTCTCTCTCTCTCTCTCTCTCTCTCTCTCTCTCTCTCTTCACACACACACACACACACACACACACACACACACACACACACACCAGATGTGTGACATATTTTGGTAAGCGTTGTAGTGTTGTAAAACCACACCATAGTACCGTCACATTAGGGGCAACACATGGCGATGCAGTATGGGCGCGACTTACCGTTATGTCGACAAGGGCTCTCACAACCGCTAACAGCCGTGTCCTCAAGGCATACCAAATGGCCATACGTAACACGTATCTGTTCCTCCAAAACATTGGAATAAAGGGACTTATCCTCAGTTGGAAGGTGGATGGAGTATATAGAGGGTCTATACAAGGGCGGTGTTATTGAGGACAATATTATGGAAATGGAAGAGGATGTAGCTGAAGATGAAATGGGAGATATGATTCTGCGTGAAGAGTTTGACAGAGCACTTAGACCTTAGTCGAAACAAGGCCCCCGGAGTAGACGACATTCCATTAGAACTATTGACAGCCTTGGGAGAGCCAGTCCTGACAAAACTCTGCCATCTGGTGAGCAAGATGTATGAGACAGGCGAAATACCCTCAGACTTCAAGAAGAATGTAATAATTCCAATCACAAAGAAAGCAGGTGTTGACAGATGTGAAAATTACCGAACTATCAGTTTAATAAGCCACAGCTGCAAAATAATAACGCGAATTCTTTACAGACGAATGGAGAAACTGATAGAAGCCAACCTCGGGGAAGATCAATTTGGATTCCGTAGAAATGTTGGAACACGTGTGGGAATACTGACCCTACGACTTATCTTAGAAGAAAGATTAAGGAAAGACGAACCTACGTTTCTAGCATTTGTAGACTTAGAGAAAGCTTTTGACAATGTTGATTGGAATACTCTCTTTCAAATTCTGAAGGTGGCAGGGGTAAAATACAGGGAGCGAAAAGCTATTTACAATTTGTACAGAAAGCAGATGGCAGTTATAAGAGTCGAGGGGTGTGAAAGGGGAGCAGTGGTTGGAAAGGGAGTGAGACAGGGTTGTAGCCTATCCCTGATGTTATTCAATCTGTATATTGAGCAAGCAATAAAGGAAACAAAAGAAAAGTTCGGAGTAGGTGTTAAAATCCATGGAGAAAAAATAAAAACTTTGAGGTTCGCCGATGACATTGTAATACTGTCCGAGACAGCAAAGGACTTGGAAGAGCAGTTAAATGGAATTGACAGTGTCTTGAGAGGAGGATATAAGATGAACATCAACAAAAGCAAAACGAGGATAATGGAATGTAGTCGAATTAAGTCGGGTGATGCTGAGGAAATTAGATTAGGAAATGAGACACTTAAAGTAGTAAAGGAGTTTTGCTGTTTGGGGCGCGAAATAACTGATGATGGTCGAGGTAGAAAAGATATAACATTTAGACTGGCAATGGCAAGGAAAGCGATTCTGAAGAGGAGAAATTTGTTAACATCGAGTATGGATTTAAATGTCAGGAAGTCGTTTCTGAAAGTATTTGTATGGAGTGTAGCCATGTATGGAAGTGAATTGTGGACGATGAATAGTTTAGACAAAAAGAGAATAGAAGCTTTCGAAATGTGGTGCTACAGAAGAATGCTGAAGTTTAAATGGGTAGATCACATAACTAATGAGGAGGTGTTGAATAGAATTGGGGAGAAGAGGAGCTTGTGGCACAACTTGACTAGAAGAAGGGATCGGTTGGTAGGACATGTTCTGAGACATCGAGGGATCACCAATTTAGTATTGGAGGGCAGCGTGGAGGGTAAAAATCGTAGGGGGAGACCAAGAGATGAATACACTAAGCAGATTAAGAAGGATGTAGGTTGCAGTAGGTACTGGGAGATGAAGAAGCTTGCACAGGATAAAGTAGCATGGAGAGCTGCATCAAACCAGTCTCAGGACTGAAGACCACAACAACAACAACATCCTCAGTTAGGCGCCATGTTTGCTGACAACGATCATCAGGGGTAGTGCAGAACCGCGATTCATCACTGAAAATGCGACGCCATGCTTCCCAGTCGCTACACCACTTCGAATGAATCCATTTGTTGCGGTGTTGACAGCATCCTACGCATGGGGCGGTAGTTCCCTAGTGTTCTGAATGTAGAGGGCCGCCGTAGGTTGTCTTCAATCGAAAAGATATGAAGAAATGATGCTTCTTCAGGTGAAATGTCCAGGGCAATTAGATATTTGAAATTATTACGCCTCCTCTAAAATTTCAAGTTCTGCACTGTGTGATGGCTACGTAGAGTCGAGAGCTCGCCTACGATGCCGGGAGGCCTGAGTCTTCGAGACGGCGGGCGAACACTGCAGCTTGTGGACTCGGCGGTGACGAGACTGTACACGACTCGGCGCACTAAAGGGAACTGTCCGCCGTAGCTCAGTGCTCTGGTATTTAAAGAGGCATCGAGCAATCTCTATCCACACACTTGATGCCCATGGATTGGCAGCGGCGCCCCTGGTGGACCTCTATATACACCACTGGCCATTAAGGGGCTCCGGAACGCCCTATACTTGCAATGTTAAAATAACGCTTATAAATTACATCTTTCCTCACAAAGTATTTGAGGTAGGAAGTTGAACTTTTTACAGATTATTTATTGGAATATGGGCTACAACTTAACACAGGGATCTTACAAAATTTTAGTTCAGTTATTAAAGAAGATTAATTTTTTCTCAATTGTAATGAAAATTCACAACATTTTTTTGCAATTTTTTATTTATATATTAAAAAAAAAGGCTGTGTTAAATTATGCAGAAGGTACTGTGTAACATTTACTGTAAGTTTGAAAGAAATATGTTTGGAAGATCCTTAGAAAACATGTAATTAGTATGAGAAAATAAAAGTTTTGGGAATCGAGCGACAAAGATTGGATTAACTTTTTAGTGCATTCCAGGTCCGTAGGATGGATTATCTTCGTCCTCTGCAAACTCCTCCTCCAGCTTCCTCTTGTTCCTCCTCCTGTTTACTCTTGCATGTATTTCTAGACTCTTTACAGCCCTGTCTGCAGCCCGAAGGCGTTCCTTGTCTAAAGCAAGCATCGCTCGTACCATGTTAGAATGTTATTATTCACAGTAATAACACATAACTTTGGCTTTACAACATTTCTCCTTTTCTTAAAAGCCTTCAGAGGATTTCTAATAACTTTACTTTTACTCATTGTTATACTTCAACAAAACAGAGACTCAAGAAACAGAATTAATTACGAATATTTTCGAGATAACGACAGAGTAAATAAACATGAAACAATCGACAATCACACCAGCGATATATATTGAACCATCACACGTTAGCCACAACACATACTTTATCTCACATCACTAAAATGTACCTGATGAACACGGACGTTAATAATAACACCATTTGACAGCAGTTTAACAGCGCCACAATGGGTCACGCCCATGTAGAACACATTTCAAAAAAAATTTAAAAATAGTTGTAGGCTTCAGAATTGAATAAATTATATATCTATTAAAAGGTAATAGTCTGCAGATTCAGGAAACGCAAAAAAGTAAAAATTGAACTTTTCATGATTTTGAGCCTTTCCTCAGCCCCTTAAAATCGCTACACAACGAAGAAATGCAGTGATAAACAGGTATTCATTGGACAAATATATTATACTAGAACTGACATGTGATTACATTTTCACGCAATTTGGGTGCATAGACCCTGAGAAATCAGTACCCAGAACAACCACCTCTGGCCGTAATAACGGCCTTCATACGCCTGGGCATTGAGTCAAACAGAGCTTGGATGGCGTGTACAAGTACAGCTGCCCATGCACTTTCAACACGATATCACAGTTCATCAAGAGTAGTGACTGGCGCATTGTGACGAGCCAGTTGCTCGGCCACCATTGACGAGACGTTTTCAATTGGTGAGAGATCTGGTTCAAAAAATGGTTCAAATGGCTCTGAGCACTATGGGACTTAACATCTGTGGTCATCAGTCCCCTAGAACTTAGAACTTCTTAAACCTAACTAACCTAACGACAATACACACAGCCATGCCCGAGGCAGGATTCGAACCTGCGACCGTAGCAGTCGCGCGGTTCCGGACTGAGCGCCTAGAACCGCTAGACCACCGCGGCCGGCTGAGAGATCTGGAGAATGTGCTCGCCAGGGCAGCAGTTGAACGTTTCCTGTTTCAAGAAAGGCCTGTAGAGGACCTGCAACATGCAGGGATCGAATGAAGAGTAGAGCCACGGGTCGTAACACATCTGAAATATAACGTCCACTGTTCAAAGTGCCGTCAATGCGCACAAGAAGTGACAGAGACGTGTAACCAAAGGCACCCCATACCTTCACGCCGGGTGATACGCCAGTATACTGCTTCCAATGTGCGTTCACCGCGATGTCGGCAAACACGGATGCGACGATCGTGATGCTGTAAACAGAAGCTGGATTCATCCGAAAAAATGACGTTTTGGCATTCGTTCATCCAGGTTCACCGTTGAGTACACCATTGCAGGAGCTCCTGCTGTGATGCAGCGTCAAGGGTAACCGTAGCCATGGTCTCGAGCTGATAGTCCATGCTGCTGCAAACGTTGTCGAACTGTTCGTGCAGATTGTGGTTGTCTTGCAAACGTCCCCATCTGTTGACTCAGGGATCGAGACGTGGCTGCACGATCCGTTACAGCCACGCGGATGAGATGCCTGTCATCTCGACTGAACGGATACGAGGCCGTCGGGATCCAGCACGGCGTTCCTTATTACCCTCCTGAACCCACCGATTCCATACTCTGCTAACAGTCATTGGATATCGACCAACGCGAGCAGCATTGTCGCGATACGATAAACCGCAATCGCGATAGGCTACAATCCGACCTTTACCAAAGTCGGAAACCTGATGGTACGCATTTCTCCTCCTTACACGAGGCATCACAACAACGTCTCACCAGGCAACGCCGGTCAACTGCTGTTTGTGTATGAGAAATCGGTTGGAAACTTTCCTAATGTCAGCATGTTGTAGGTGTCGCCACCGGCGCCAACCTTGTATGAATGCTCTGAAAAGCTAATCATTTGCATATCACAGCATCTTCTTCCTGTCGGTTAAATTTTTCTTCTCTAGCACGTCATCTTCGTGGTGCAGAAATTTTAATGGCTTGTAGTGTAGTTCGTACTGCCATCCCATACAGCTGCTGCACTGCAAGTGTTTCGAGCGCCGCTTATCGATTGTGGTGCAGTGCTCGCCGGAGTCGTGAGTAGCGCCACCACGCATAGTGTGACCACTTGTAGTCAGTCAACAATGTTTGCGGATGACGCAGAAAGTAGCAGGCAGTTCATCACTGTCCTCGCATGAGAGCTGCAAAATGTAGAGTTCTCACGATGTGCTATTCTCTCTTGTGGTGGTCAGACGTGGTCGACAAGTATGCCTGCCTCCAAGTTCCTTTGCAGTTCAGAATGTCACATCAGAATGTCCCACGAATATGGATACTGTGCGATCTGACCAGCCAGCTGAAAGGAGAGCCACAATCAGGCCCCTTTCAAAGACGTGTGCTTCACAGCGATCACTTAACATTTGGAGCATATACTGCTAGAAAACGAAACGCATTAATTTGTCGCCCCAGCAGGGGGAAATTTTATTGACACATTCTTGAGGACGTATACAATACACGATCACACAGACAAGTGTCATGCACATGAGAACAGTCAACAGAGCGTGCACAATGTCAGCGCTAGTATTGTGTAAACCTTCCTTTTGCAGCAATACAGGTTGCAGTTCTCCAATGGAGACGATCGTAGAGGTGCTGAATGCAGTCTTGCGGAATGGCCTGCCATGCAATTTCCATCTGGTGCCTCAGCTGCGCCAGAGTTCGTGCCGGTAGTGGAGACCGCGTAGCATGACTGAGCTGTGACCGGCTCACGCTGATGGCGTTTTTTCTTTTGGTCATTTTCTCACCATCCACTGGCGCCGTTTTGCTCTACATCTACATCTACATCCATACTCCGCAAGCCACCTGACGGTGTGTGGCGGAGGGTACCTTGAGTACCTCTATCGGTTCTCCCTACTATTCCAGTCTCGTATTGTTCGTGGAAAGAAGGATAGTCGGTATGCCTCTGTGTCGGCTCTCATCTCTCTGATTTTATCCTCATGGTCTCTTCGCGAGATATACGTAGGAGGGAGCAATATACTGCTTGACTCTTCGGTGAAGGTATGTTCTCGAAACATTGACAAAAGCCCGTACCGAGCTACTGAGCGTCTCTCCTGCAGAGTCTTCCACTGGAGTTTATCTATCATCTCCGTAACACTTTCGCGATTGCTAAATGATCCTGTAACGAAGCGCGCTGCTCTCCGTTGGATCTTCTCTATATCTTCTATCAACCCTATCTGGTACGGATCCCACACTGCTGAGCAGTATTCAAGCAGTGGGCGAACAAGCGTACTGTAACCTACTTCCTTTGTTTTCGGATTGCATTTCCTTAGGATTCTTTCAATGAATCTCAGCCTGGCATCTGCTTTACCGACGATCAACATTATATGATCATTCCATTTTAAATCACTCCTAATGCCTACTCCCAGATAATTTATGGTATTAACTGCTTCCAGTTGCTGACCTGCTATTTTGTAGCTAAATGATAAAGGATCTATCTTTCTGTGTATTCGCAGCACATTACACTTGTCTACATTGAGATTCAATTGCCATTCCCTGCACCATGCGTCAATTCGCTGCAGATCCTCCTGCATTTCAGTACAATTTTGCATTGTTACAACCTCTCGGTACACCACAGCATCATCTGCAAAAAGCCTCAGTGAACTTCCGATGTCATCCACCAGGTCATTTATGTATATTGTGAATAGCAACGGTCCTATGAAACTCCCCTGCGGCACACCTGAAATCACTGTTACTTCGGAAGACTTCTCTCCATTGAGAATAACATGCTGCGTCCTGTTATCTAGGAACTCCTCAATCCAATCACAAAATTGGTCTGATAGTCCATATGCTCTTACTTTGTTCATTAAACGACTGTGGGGAACTGTATCGAACGCCTTGCGGAAGTCAAGAAACACGGCATCTACCTGTGAACTCGTGTCTATGGCCCTCTGAGTCTCGTGGATGAATAGCGCGAGCTGGGTTTCACATGACCGTCTTTTTCGAAACCCATGCTGATTCCTACAGAGTAGATTTCTAGTCTCCAGAAAAGTCATTATACTCGAACACAATACGTGTTCCTAAATTCTACACCTGATCGACGTTAGAGATATAGGTCTATAGTTCTGCACATCTGTTCGACGTCCCTTCTTGAAAACGGGGATGACGTGTGCCCTTTTCCAATCCTTTGGAACGCTACGCTCTTCTAGAGACCTACGGTACACCGCTGCAAGAAGGGGGGCAAGTTCCCTCGCGTACTCTGTGTAACTCTCAGTTACTACCTGAACGAATTGCTCACTTGCCTCCGTCAGTGGCAGCAGCAGCGTTTATCGATACTAGTACTGCTGTACCATCTTTGGTGTGACCACTATACAGGGTGATTCAAAAAGAATACCACAACTTTAAAAATGTGTATTTAATGAAAGAAACATAATACACTCCTGGAAATTGAAATAAGAACACCGTGAATTCATTGTCCCAGGAAGGGGAAACTTTATTGACACATTCCTGTGGTCAGATACATCACATGATCACACTGACAGAACCACAGGCACATACACACAGGCAACAGAGCATGCACAATGTCGGCACTAGTACAGTGTATATCCACCTTTCGCAGCAATGCAGGCTGCTATTCTCCCATGGAGACGATCGTAGAGATGCTGGATGTAGTCCTGTGGAACGGCTTGCCATGCCATTTCCACCTGGCGCCTGAGTTGGACCAGCGTTCGTGCTGGACGTGCAGACCGCGTGAGACGACGCTTCATCCAGTCCCAAACATGCTCAATGGGGGACAGATCCGGAGATCTTGCTGGCCAGGGTAGTTGACTTACACCTTCTAGAGCACGTTGGGTGGCACGGGATACATGCGGACGTGCATTGTCCTGTTGGAACAGCAAGTTCCCTTGCCGGTCTAGGAATGGTAGAACGATGGGTTCGATGACGGTTTGGATGTACCGTGCACTATTCAGTGTCCCCTCGACGATCACCAGTGGTGTACGGCCAGTGTAGGAGATCGCTCCCCACACCATGATGCCGGGTGTTGGCCCTGTGTGCCTCGGTCGTATGCAGTCCTGATTGTGGCGCTCACCTGCACGGCGCCAAACACGCATACGACCATCATTGGCACCAAGGCAGAAGCGACTCTCATCGCTGAAGACGACACGTCTCCATTCGTCCCTCCATTCACGCCTGTCGCGACACCACTGGAGGCGGGCTGCACGATGTTGGGGCGTGAGCGGAAGACGGCCTAACGGTATGCGGGACCGTAGCCCAGCTTCATGGAGACGGTTGCGAATGGTCCTCGCCGATACCCCAGGAGCAACAGTGTCCCTAATTTGCTGGGAAGTGGCGGTGCGGTCCCCTACGGCACTGCGTAGGATCCTACGGTCTTGGCGTCCATCCACGCGTCGCTGCGGTCCGGTCCCAGGTCGACGCGCACGTGCACCTTCCGCCGACCACTGGCGACAACATCGATGTACTGTGGAGACCTCACGCCCCACGTGTTGAGCAATTCGGCGGTACGTCCACCCGGCCCCCCGCATGCCCACTATACGCCCTCGCTCAAAGTCCGTCAACTGCACGTACGGTTCACGTCCACGCTGTCGCGGCATGCTACCAGTGTTAAAGACTGCGATGGAGCTCCGTATGCCACTGCAAACTGGCTGACACTGACGGCGGCGGTGCACAAATGCTGCGCAGCTAGCGCCATTCGACGGCCAACACCGCGGTTTCTGGTGTGTCCGCTGTGCCGTGAGTGTGATCATTGCTTGTACAGCCCTCTCGCAGTGTCCGGAGCAAGTATGGTGGGTCTGACACACCGGTGTCAATGTGTTCTTTTTTCCATTTCCAGGAGTGTATAACCTTCTGTTGTACATCATTACAAAGAGTATTTAAAAAGGTTTTTTTTCACTCAAACATTCGAGCAATATCAACCCGATACTCCAACTCGTTCCACACTCTCTGTAGCATATCAGGCGTAACAGTTTGGATAGCTGCTGTTATTTCTTGTTTCAAATCATCAATGGTGGCTGGGAGAGGTGGCCGAAACAGCATATCCTTAACATGCCCCCATAAGAAAAAATCGCAGGGGGTAAGATCAGGGCTTCTTGGAGGCCAGTGATGAAGTGCTCTGTCACGGGCTGCCTGGCGGCCGATCCATCGCCTCGGGTAGTTGACGTTCAGGTAGTTACGGACAGATAAGTGTCAATGTGGTGGCGCTCCATTCTGCTGAAATATGTATTGTGGCGCTTCTAGTTCGAGCTGAGGGAACAGCCAATGCTCTAACATCTCCAGATACTGTAGTCCAGTTACAGTAGCACCTTCGAAGAAAGGCCGACCGCGGTGGTCTAGCGGTTCTGGCGCTGCAGTCCGGAACCGCGGGACTGCTACGGTCGCAGGTTCGAATCCTGCCTCGGGCATGGGTGTGTGTGATGTCCTTAGGTTAGTTGGGTTTAAGTAGTTCTAAGTTCTAGGGGACTTATGACCTAAGATGTTGAGTCCCATAGTGCTCAGAGCCATTTGAACCATTTGAACCTTCGAAGAAAAAGGGACCAAAAACTTTATTGGCTGAAATGGCACAGAAAACGTTCAACTTAGGCGAGTCACGTTCATACTGAGTTGTTTCCCGCGGATTCTCAGTGCCCCATATACAGACAATGTGACGGTTGACTTTCCCGTTAGTGTGGAAAGTTGCTTCATCACTAAACACAATCTTTGAAACGAAGGATTCATCTGACGCCTAGTCAACAGCGCCTCAAGCGAACAAATGTACAACTAAATGAAACTTTATAGCACCCTTAATTCGCCGACAGATAGTGCTTAGCTCTGCCTTTTGTCGTTGCAGAGTTTTAAATTCCTAAAGTTGTGGTATTCTTTTTGAATCACCCTGTATTTCCCGTGTGGTGGTGGTGTGTGTGAATAGTCGGTCGGTTGCGACAGAGCAACGATGAAGTCTCTGTGGCATGTGGTCGAGCCGGGGCCACTGGCGGCGTGCACGCGCGGTCGGAGCTGAGAGGCACTAACCGCCCACCGAACAGGGATACTGGAGTTGAGTAATCAGGTAACCTGTTACGAAACCTCTGCTGATGTGACATCTCTTCGTTCATTGCCGGTTGTTGCTTCTTCGTCCGTTTCCGCAAGCAGCAACGTATGGTGTGCTGGTGCCGACAAATTTTGCAGCCGTCTTCCTGTATCGTGTTTAACTATTGAAATGATCGTATGTTGTTAGTGAAGTGCATCAACGGAATCTTCTGCCTTGTGGCCATTAACGTACCAGTTACCTGCACTGGTCGTTAGCGTAGTTTTCCAGCAGTGTGTTTTCCTCACTGTGTTGACGCTGTCCAGCACGGCGTGTAGTTCGACAGCTTGATGTTGTTCTCCCGTTTTTTTTTTCTTTGAGTGGTTATTGTGCTCTGACTGTGTGTAGATGCCAATTATCCAGTTGTAGTGCTGCTGCGATCTTCGTCCTCGCTGATATTTTCTGTTGTTGTGCCATTGGTTGGGTGGAAGAGAATTGGTTATGTTGTGTATCTTGAAGTTTTCCCGGCGTACTGATTGGTCCATCATATTTCGGTCCTGCAGCCGGATCACGCTGTCATCTTGGCACGATATTTCGGCTAACAAACATGCAGCCATCTTCAGGTGAGTACGGGACTGAAGATTACTGGTGCGCGTCGTTCTGTATATATGGTTATGTTGTTGGTTGGTTCTTCAGCCGTCCCTAGGTCGTGCTGGCCCCCGATTATTTACTGTTACGCTTGGCTGCCTCTCTCACACCTAACCTGTTGTTAGAGTTTCCTTCCCAGTCCGACCCTTCGAATACTTCTGAGCACCACTGTTCTGTTGTTTGGGATTGTGATTTTCTTTTGTCTTAAGTACTGTGCGAGGCCTTCAGCCGTGTATTAATTTAGTTTGTTTTAATGTTCAGTATGTGGCCTTCAGCCGAACCTTATGTGAAATATTTTAAGATACGGCCTTCAACCGTCTGAAGTAAAGTATATATATGTCGTCCATTGATAGTGACCGGGCCAAATATCTCACGAAATAAGGATCAAACGAAAAAACTGCAAAGAACGAAACTCGTCTAGCTTGAAGGGGGAAACCAGATGGCGCTATGGTTGGCCCGCTAGATGGCACTGCCACAGGTCAACCGGATATCAACCGTGTTTTTTTTTAAATATGAACCCCCATTTTTATTACATTTTCGTGTAGTACGTAAAGAAATATGAATGTTTTCGTTGGATCACTTTTTTCGCTTTGTGATAGATGGTGCTGTAATAGTCACAAACGTACGTGGTATCACGTAAAATTCCGCCAGTGCGGACGGTATTTGCTTCGTGATACATTACCCGTATTAAAATGGACCGTCCACCAATTGCGGAAAGGTCGATATCGTGTTAATGTATGGCTATTGTGATCAAAATGCCCAACGGGCGTGTGCTATGTATGCTGATCGGTATCCTGGACGACATCATCCAAGTGTCCGGATCGTTCGCCGGATAGTTACGTTATTTAAGGAAACAGGAAGTGCTCACCCACATGTGAAACGTCAACCAAGACCTGCAACAAATGATGATGCCCAAGTAGGTGTTTTAGCTGCTGACGCGGCTAATCCGCACATCAGTAGCAGACAAACTGCCCGAGAATCGGGAATCTCAAAAACTTCGGGTTTGAGAATGCTACATCAACATCGATTGCAACCGTACCACATTTCTGTGAACCAGGCATTGCACGGTGACGACTTTGAACGTCGTGCACGGTTCTGCCACTGGGTACAAGAGAAATTACGGGACGATAAATCAGTTAAATCTAAATGCCGTAAATTCAGCTAGATATCTAGGAATTCCAGTTACAAACAACTTAAATTGGAAAGAACACACACAAAATCTTGGGGAGCACGCGAGCCAAAGACTGCTTTTTATTGGCAGGACACTTAGAACATGCAACAGACCTACTAAAGAGACTGCCTATACATCGCTTCTCCGTTCTGTTTCGGAGTACTGCAGCACGGTGTGGGATCATTCATTACTAGATGGGATTAAGAAGTACACCGAGAAAGTTCGAAGAAGAGCAGCACGTTTGGTATTACCGAGAAATAGGAGGGAGAGTGTGACGGACATGATTTGGGCTGGACATAATTGAAACAAAGGCGTTTCTTGTTGCGGTGGAATCTTCTTACGAAATTTCAATCACAACTTTCTCCTCCGAATGCGAAAATGTCTTGTTGACGTCGACCTAAATAGGGAGAAACGATCATAATAATAAAATACGGGAAATCTGTGTTCGTACTCAAAGATATAGGTGTTGGTTTTTTTCGCGCGTTGTTCGAGTTTGGAATAATAGAGGTTTATTGTGAAGATGGTTCGATGAACCCTCTACCAGACAATTGTAATTTTCAGAGTAGCCATGTAGTAGATGAAATGTAGATACTTCAGGACTCTGATGCTTCAACATGCCAGGCCTTGGTAATCCTGAACAACACTATAGCAACTTCCTGGCAGATTAAAACTCTGTGCCGGACCCGAGACTTTAACTCGGGACCTTTGCCTTTCGCGGGCAAGTGCTCTACCAACTGAGATTCCCAAGCACGAGTCATGCCCTGCCCTCGTAGCTTTACTTCCGCCAGGCAAAGGTAAAGGTCCCGAGTTCGAGTCTCGGTCCGGCACACAGTTTTAATCTGCCAGCAAGTTTCATATTAGCACACACTCCGCTGCAGAGTGAAAATCTCATTCTGGAATCACTGTAGCACTTCTACCTGTCACGCGAATAAGCTTCGGCTTATCAAGCCCCTCCCAGTCCCTTGGACGACCTCCTCTCGACCCTCCCGCCCGGAGGAGATTAACTCTGCTGCGTATTGGGCGCTGCCTTTTTTTGCCACTGCCATTTGCTCAATGGCGATGCCCCACCACTTTGTACGCATTACGCCCAAATTTTAACTGTCCGCCACTTCCTGCTAGAAAGCTCTTTTTTTTACTAATTTACGTTCCAGCTTGGGTTTGCCATCTGATTTTTCAGCAGTTTTAGCAAATGACGCGCTGGCTGTCGCCCGCGTTTTACTTTTTATCCGCCGAAGCAATATGGTGAAGGTCACTTAATTTTTAGTTTTGGATCTCCATTTTTGTATTGTGTTTTTTTAGTTCTTTTTGTACGTGCTTTGTTTAGGTGTCTTCTATTCTTTCTATTGGGACTGACATATAGTCGTTTGCTTTGTCTCAATGTTTGGGTTCTATAGATTTTGAAACGTCCCCTTAGAAAAATTATACATGACTGTGCTTAAACTGACACACAATATTTTTTTAGCGCAACGCAATCTGACTTTCAGTAATCCCTACAAGAGAATGGCCCTGACTAAATTAACCTATACGTTTCACAAATCACTTACCTCACAAAAATCTTCGTTACTCGAACTACTGCCAGCTAAATAAAAGATTCAAACTACAGAAGGCACTAACTACTGATAGGCATAGTTAGCAAATGAAAGATTTTAATAGAGAACAAACAATGTATTTACCTTAATAGTCATAATATATATAGCATTCATGACATCCATTCTTACAAATGTACTGTTTCTGATGGACACACCTCCAGATTATCCATTCTCAAAAATCGGCCATCTCACTTCCCCACATCCACCACTGCTGGCGGCTCGCCTCCAACTGTGCAACGCTACGCGCTGTTAACATCCAGCTGCCCAACACTACAATGGCAGACAACAATGCAAACTAGCCACAGACTGCACACAGCACAGCCAGTGATTTTCATACAGAGCACTACGTGGTGTTACCAATAAGAAAACCTAAACAGCCTACTTACATAAAGAAAACATAAACAGCCTACTTACAATTTGACCTGGGCGAGTATGACCTCATCTGGTTTTTTACGCCCTAAAACAAAACGAACGAACGAAGTGGACCGAGGCATGAATGTGAACGTAGGTTGGGAGGGAGGCGTGCTATGGTAGTCTGAGCAGTTGTCAAGGCCAGTGTGCCAGGCTGGCGTAGTGGTTTGCGCTTCTGCCTGGTGAGCAGAATCCTGGCCACAGTACAAGGTTTCCTTCGTCGCTCCAGTCTGCATACGTACTTCATAGATGTTTGAAGTTTGGAAAGGTCTCTGGAAGCATATACGAGGGCAGTTCAATTAGTAATGCAACACATTTTTTTCTGAAACAGGGGTTGTTTTATTCATCATTGAAATACACCAGGTTATTCCCCAATCTTTTAGCTACACAACACTATTTTTCAACGTAATCTCCATTCAATGCTACGGCCTTACGCCACCTTGAAATGAGGGCCTGTATGCCTGCACGGTACCATTCCACTGGTCGATGTCGGAGCCAACGTCGTACTGCATCAATAACTTCTTCATCATCCGCGTAGTGCCTCCCACGGATTGCGTCCTTCATTGGGCCAAACATATGGAAATCCGACGGTGCGAGATCGGGGCTGTAGGGTGCATGAGGAAGAACAGTCCACTGAAGTTTTGTGAGCTCCTCTCGGGTGCGAAGACTTGTGTGTGGTCTTGCGTTGTCGAGAAGAAGGAGAAGTTCGTTCAGATTTTTGTGCCTACGAACACGCTGAAGTCGTTTCTTCAATTTCTGAAGAGTGGCACAATACACTTCAGAGTTGATCGTTTGACCATGGGGAAGGACATCGAACAGAATAACCCCTTCAGCGTCCCAGAAGACTGTAACCGTGACTTTACCGGCTGAGGGTATGGCTTTAAACTTTTTCTTGGTAGGGGAGTGGGTGTGGCGCCACCCCATTGATTGCCGTTTTGTTTCAGGTTCGAAGTGATGAACCCATGTTTCATCGCCTGTAACAATCTTTGACAAGAAATTGTCACCCTCAGCCACATGACGAGCAAGCAATTCCGCACAGATGGTTCTCCTTTGCTCTTTATGGTGTTCGGTTAGACAACGAGGGACCCAGCGGGAACAAACCTTTGAATATCCCAACTGGTGAACAATTGTGACAGCACTACCAACAGAGATGTCAAGTTGAGCACTGAGTTGTTTGATGGTGATCCGTCGATCATCTCGAACGAGTGTGTTCGCACGCTCCGCCATTGCAGGAGTCACAGCTGTGCACGGCCGGCCCGCACGTGGGAGATCAGACAGTCTCGCTTGACCTTTCGGCGATGATGACACACGCTTTGCCCAACGACTCACCGTGCTTTTGTCCACTGCCAGATCACCGTAGACATTCTGCAAGCGCCTATGAATATCTGAAATGCCCTGGTTTTCCACCAAAAGAAACTCGATCACTGCCCGTTGTTTGCAACGCACATCCGTTACAGACGCCATTTTAACAGCTCCGTACAGCGCTGCCACCTGTCGGAAGTCAATGAAACTATACGAGACGAAGCGGGAATGTTTGATAATATTCCACAAGAAATTTCCGGTTTTTTCAACCAAAATTGGCCGAGGAAAAAAATGTGTTGCATTACTTATTGAACTGCCCTCGTATTTTCGTATGATCTAACCATTTACATATCTCGTGTTGATATCTACACTCGATCACGTCTTGTTGGTGCCTCTTCTTGACAGGCAGAGTACAAGCGGGATTGCTGGCAGATTTCGTTGCCAGTTCTGGTCTGCTGACAGGCAGCCGCGCCAGCGTTTCTCTCGAATACCTGCTGCACCCACACCCTCGCTGCCGCCAGGTGTTGTATTCCCCGGACGTGGAGAGAAACCATAGCTCTGGTTAGCCGGGCACTCTAGCTAATGTAATGACTGAGCTGAACAAACAGCCGCCGCCGACCAGGGTGGAGTATTTGCCCGCAGGCGAGACGTCCTATATTCAGCCCATTTCACTCACTCTCTCTGCTCATCAGAAGTTACACTCCGACGCGTTTCTCTAATGTGCAGATGTGTGTACTTAATAAGAGGGTGAGTCAAATGAAATATTTTTTAAAATATTATTTATTGTGCAGAAGTGGTACAAAGCTGTATCACTTTTCAACATAATCTCCCCCATGCTCAATGCAAGTCCTCCAGCGCTTACGAAGTCCATAAATTCCTTTAGAAAAAAATTCTTTTGGTAGTCTGCGCAACCACTGGTGCACCGCGTGGCGTACCTCTTCATCAGAACGGAATTTCTTCCCTCCCATTGCGTCTTTGAGTGGTCCAAACATACGGAAATCACTTGAGGCAAGGTCTGGCTTGCTCGCTCTCTTTGTCTCCGGTTGGTGGAAGTGAAACCAGGTTTCGTCCCCAGTAACGATTCTTACAAGGAAGCCATCACCTTCTCCTTCAAAGCATCGACACGTCGTTCTCTCATTTCAGGAGTCAGCTGCCGTGGCACCCATCTTTCATACACTTTGTGAAACTGGAGCACATCATGCACAATGTGGTGTGCTGACCCGTGACTAATCTGTAAACATGCTGCAATGCCATTCAGTGCCTCTCAGCGGTTTTCCTACACTATGGCTTCAACTGCTGCCGTGTTCTGTGGAGTCACAACTCGTTGTGCCTGACCTGGACGAGGAGCATCTTCCACTAAAGTGACACCATTTGCGAACTTCCTACTCCACTCGTAGACTTGCTGCTGTGACATCATGCATCACCGTACTGAACATTCATTCGTCGATGAATTTCAATAGGTTTCACACCTTCACTACGCACAAACCGAATAACAGAACGCTGTTCTTCCCTGGTGCAAGTCGCAAGTGGGGCGGCCATCTTTATACTGATACTGCGACGGTATGTGTGCATATGCACTATGCTGCCACCTACAGACCATTCTGCACGCTGTTTGTAGCACGCTTACCAACTTACAGGATAACGCCGGCAAATTTCGATTTGTTATTACAAATTTAAGGTTTGCATTTGACTCACCCTCGTACATCTACATCTACATCTACATCTTTACCCTGCAGTTCACACTTAAGTGCCTGGCAGAGGATTCATCGAACCATTTCCATACTACTTCTCTACCATTCCACTCTCGAATGGGGCGTGGGAAGAAGGAACACCTAAATCCTTCCGTTCGAGCTCTGATTTCTCTTATTTTATTATGATTATCATTCCTCCCTATGTAGGTGGGTGTCAACAAAATATTTTCGCATTCGGAAGAGAAAGTTGGTGATTGAAATTTCGTAAATAGATCTCGCCGCAAAGAAAACCGCCTGTGTTTCAGTGACTGCCACCCCAACTCGCGTATCATATCAGTGACACTCTCACACCTATTACGCGATAACATGAAACAAACTGCCCTTCTTTGCACTTTTTCGATGTCCTCGGTCAATCCTACCTGGTAAGGATCTCACACCGCGCAGCAATATTCCAGCAGAGGACGGACAAGTGTAATGTAGGCTGTCTCTTTAGTGGGTTTGTCGCATCTTGTAAGTGTTCTGCCAACAAAGCTCAGTTTTTATTTCGCTTTCCCCACAATATTGTGTATGTGGTATTTCAATTTAAGTTGCTCGTAATTGTAATACCTAGGTATTTAGTCTAATTGACAGCCCTTAGATTTGTGGGATCTATCGTATACTCAAATTTATCGGATTTCTTTTAGTACCCATGTGGATGACCTCGCACTTTTCTTTGTTTGGTGCCAATTGCCACTTTTCGCACCATACAGAAATTCTCTTTAGATCATTTTGTGATTGGAATTGATCGTCTGATGATTTTACTAGACAGTAAATTACAGCGTCATCTGCAAACAATCTAAGGGGGCTGCTCAGGTTTTCACGTAGATCTTTTATGTAAATCAGGAACAGCAGAGGGCCTTTGACACTACCTTGCGGAACGCCAGATATCACTTCTTTCCTACTCGATGATTTACCATCTATCACTACGAATTGTGACCTCTCTGAGAAGAAATCACGAATCCAGTCACACAACTCAGAGGGTACTCCATATGCGTGTAGTTGGATTAATGGTCGCTTGTGAGGAACGCTGTCAAAAACCATCTACGAATATGGAATCGATCTGAGATCCCTTGTCGACAGCACTCATTACTTAATGGGAATAAGGACTAGCTGTGTTGCACAAGAACGATATTTTCTGAAACCGTGTTGGTTATGTAACAATAAGTCATTTTGAAACTTCCTGGCAGATTAAAACTGTGTGCCTGACCGAGACTCGAACTCGGGATCTTTGCCTTTCGCGGGCAAGTGGTCTACCATCTGAGCTACCGAAGCACGACTCACGCCCCGTCCTCACAGCTTTACTTCTGCCAGTATCTCGTCTCCTACCTTCCAAACTTTACAGAAGACGAGATACTGGCAGAAGTAAAGCTGTGAGTACCGGGCGCGAGTCGTGCTTCGGTAGCTCAGATAGTAGAGCATTTGCTCGCGAAAGGCAAAGGTCCCGAGTTCGAGTCTTGGTCGGGCACACAGTTTTAATCTGCCAGAAAGTTTCATATCAGCGCACTCTCCGCTACAGAGTGAAAATCTCATTCTGGAATAAGTCATTTTCGTCAAGGAGATTCATAATGTTCGACTACAGTACATGCTCCAAAATCGTACTGCAATTTGAGGTCAGTGATATGGGTAGCAATTAATTAACGACCACTTTTATATAGGATAAAAGAGCAGATATTTTTATATATGATAACTTAATACATGAACACATCACTGTGTTAATTGTTATTTTCTGTGTTGAACAGTCTCCATACAAACACATCACAAACTTCACGACCTGATGTTTTCTGCACAGTCGTTCTGCACCACAAAGTGGACAACGCATGTCACTATAGACTACCCGTTTTGCATCCATCCATCCATCCACATTTCACCACTTGACCAGCTGCACAGAGGAAAATAAGCGTTAATGGCTTGCTCTTGCCAAATGTACTTGAGGTACGAACGAACCTAAAAACCTAGAACAATTAATGGCTACAATTATTAGTCTGCAAATGACATTAGTACTGATATACCGCTGTTCAGTACATCTTCCTCAGTCAACAAGAGAAATATCTGCGGTTACACCCTGTATTTACTGTAATTTTATTCAAAATGGTTCAAATGGCTCTGAGCACTATGCGACTTAACTTCTGTGGTCATCGGTCGCCTAGAACTTAGAACTAATTAAACCTAACTAACCTAACGACATCACACACATTCATGCCCGAGGCAGGATTCGAACCTGCGACCGTGGCGGTCATGCGGTTCCATACTGAAGCGCCTAGAACCGCACGGCCACACTGGCCGGCTAATTTTATTCGTGTTAAAGTTTCAGCTACGAAACTGAAGTACAGGGGAAGGAGAAAACACCGCTAGAGAAGTCTGTGTAAACATAAATGCGGATGCTATCCGCGACTACGAACGCCACCTGTTCATGGTCCTGAATACTTTGGGTCAATGGGGCGGGAACAGTGTCCTGTGTTAAAGTTGAAACAAATGAGCCCTCGGTCACAATTTTTAGTCTTATTAACCGGATTTCAACACTTCTAAGAGTGCCTTCATCAGAATTTAAATGTTTAAAGTGACCTATAACATAATTTTAAATTTATGGGAAAAGAATTTTTTTATATAGGAGTGTAATTACTGCTTCTTTTTGCACTGTTAATCAGTTTTCAGTTTTGAAACTGTGTTTCTATGCCTTTCTATAAGCAAAATACACTCCTGGAAATGGAAAAAAGAACACATTGACACCGGTGTGTCAGACCCACCATACTTGCTCCGGACACTGCGAGAGGGCTGTACAAGCAATGATCACACGCACGGCACAGCGGACACACCAGGAACCGCGGTGTTGGCCGTCGAATGGCGCTAGCTGCGCAGCATTTGTGCACTGCCGCCGTCAGTGTCAGCCAGTTTGCCGTGGCATACGGAGCTCCATCGCAGTCTTTAACACTGGTAGCATGCCGCGACAGCGTGGACGTGAACCGTATGTGCAGTTGACGGACTTTGAGCGAGGGCGTATGGTGGGCATGCGGGAGGCCGGGTGGACGTACCGCCGAATTGCTCAACACGTGGGGCGTGAGGTCTCCACAGTACATCGATGTTGTCGCCAGTGGTCGGCGGAAGGTGCACGTGCCCGTCGACCTGGGACCGGACCGCAGCGACGCACGGATGCACGCCAAGACCGTAGGATCCTACGCAGTGCCGTAGGGGACCGCACCGCCACTTCCCAGCAAATTAGGGACACTGTTGCTCCTGGGGTATCGGCGAGGACCATTCGCAACCGTCTCCATGAAGCTGGGCTACGGTCCCGCACACCGTTAGGCCGTCTTCCGCTCACGCCCCAACATCGTGCAGCCCGCCTCCAGTGGTGTCGCGACAGGCGTGAATGGAGGGACGAATGGAGACGTGTCGTCTTCAGCGATGAGAGTCGCTTCTGCCTTGGTGCCAATGATGGTCGTATGCGTGTTTGGCGCCGTGCAGGTGAGCGCCACAATCAGGACTGCATACGACCGAGGCACACAGGGCCAACACCCGGCATCATGGTGTGGGGAGCGATCTCCTACACTGGCCGTACACCACTGGTGATCGTCGAGGGGACACTGAATAGTGCACGGTACATCCAAACCGTCATCGAACCCATCGTTCTACCATTCCTAGACCGGCAAGGGAACTTGCTGTTCCAACAGGACAATGCACGTCCGCATGTATCCCGTGCCACCCAACGTGCTCTAGAAGGTGTAAGTCAACTACCCTGGCCAGCAAGATCTCCGGATCTGTCCCCCATTGAGCATGTTTGGGACTGGATGAAGCGTCGTCTCACGCGGTCTGCACGTCCAGCACGAACGCTGGTCCAACTGAGGCGCCAGGTGGAAATGGCATGGCAAGCCGTTCCACAGGACTACATCCAGCATCTCTACGATCGTCTCCATGGGAGAATAGCAGCCTGCATTGCTGCGAAAGGTGGATATACACTGTACTAGTGCCGACATTGTGCATGCTCTGTTGCCTGTGTGTATGTGCCTGTGGTTCTGTCAGTGTGATCATGTGATGTATCTGACCCCAGGAATGTGTCAATAAAGTTTCCCCTTCCTGGGACAATGAATTCACGGTGTTCTTATTTCAATTTCCAGGAGTGTATTACCTGTCTGCTGTTGTCATATAAAACTTTGCCTGTGAGTTCAAGTATTAAATACTGTTCATTTTAACAATCAGCTGTCTATATTTTAAATGTTAAGTGGCCTACTTATATTTACGGCTACCAGATGGCACTCTTGTTGTCATGTTCACCTTCCCGCACTTGTTAACGCGGGAGCTTCCGTCCGTTGTGGCTTTAGAGACATGAGTAGCCCATAGTGTGACTAAAGCCCTTCTGACCTCTTATTTATTTTATACGTGACATGTAAATACTGTCTCTGTCGTGTATTGTTAGTAGTACTTACACTTTTATATAAAAAACTTTTTTCCCATAAATTTCTAATTATGTTATAGGCAACTTTAAACATTTAAATTCTGATGAACGCAGTCTTAGAAGTGTTGAAACCTGGTTAATAAGACTAAAAATTGTGACCGACGGCTCATTTGTTCAACGGTTCCAGACTGAAGCGACTAGAAACGCTCGGCCACGTCGGCCGGGGAATGCTTGTTGGTTGCCGGCCGTTGTGGCCGAGCGGTTCCAGGCGCTTCAGTCTGGAACCGCGCGACCGCTACGGTCGCAGGTTCGAATCCTGCCTCGGGCATGGATGTGTGCGATGTCCTTAGGTTAGTTAGGTTTAAGTAGTTCTAAGTTCTAGTGGACTGATGACCTCAGATGTTAAGTCTCATAGTGCTCAGAGCTATTTGAACCATTTTTTGCTGGTTGGTTGCTTGTCAATAAATCGTTTCCTTCGAGGGTATTGATAATGTTCGAGCAGAGTAAATCTTCAAAAATACTTCTGGAAGTCGACGTTAACGATATGGGTCTGTAACTCGGTCTATTACTCCTATTTCCATTCTCGCGTATTGATGTGACTGGAGCACCACTAAATTTAGCAAACGTTCGTCTTTATTTTCATCTGAAAAGTACAGAAAAAATTATGACCACAAAAGTTACAGTATAAATGCGGTAACTAATTAATTGCCTCCTGTATTAAAGCTGCAGTATTGAAGTTTATAGTATACAGCCTTCATTAACTTGATATGAAACAATGTTTACTGTGTCGTGTTTTAGCATAATAACGCTGCCTTTTTACGATCTGCATCTTCATCTACATCATACTCCGCAAGCCACACAATGGTCTGTGGCGGAGGGTACTTTCGATACCACTATCTGATCCCTCCAACCCTGATCCAAAAGATAATAGTGTGTGGGAAAAACGATTGTCGGTAAGCCTCTGTATTGGCTCTAATTTATCGAATTTTCTCCTCGTGGCCATTACGCTACACTTATGTAGGGGGAAGTAATATGTTATCAAACTCTTCCTGGAAAGTGCTGTCCCGAAATTTGAATAGTAAATCTCTCCATGATGCACAACGCCTGTCTTGTAACGTCTGATAGTCGAGATTGTTTAGCATCTCCATAACCCTCTCTCGCCAGCTAAACGATCCCGTGACGAAAAGGGCAGCTCACCGTTGGATCTTCTCTATCTCCTCTATCAGTCCTACCTGATAGGGATCCCAGTTACATGAACAGTGCTCAAGAATCGGGCCCCTTCTTACGTGGAGGAGTAACATTTCGGTAAGATTCTTCAGATGAATCTGAGTCTGGTGTTTGCTTTTCCCACTATCTGTTTTATGAGGTCATTCCACTTAAGGTTGCTCTGGATAGGTTTGCCTGGATATTTTGTGGCAGACGCTGTCTCCAGTTGTTTGTCATCAGTAGTGGATTTCTGTTCCTATGTATGCGGAGTATGTTACATTTATTTACGTTCAGGGTCAACTGAGAGTCTGCACCATTCATCAGTTATCTGCAAATTCTTATTATCTTCTGGCGATGCTACTTTGGTATAAACAACTGCATCACCAGTGAATAGCCTTAAAGAGCATCCTATGCTTTCTACTAGGCCATTTATCCCTTTGAAGCGTGCTATATATGGAAATGTGAGCAGCCAGTACATGCTATGTGTGTGTTTATCTGAAATCGTAAGAGAACTTTTTATTTTTTAATTAATTTCCTGACTGGTGGTTTGATGCAGCCTGCCACGACTTTCTGTACTGTGCCAACCTCTTCATTTGATTGTCCGGTCTAGGGCGCCATGTCACGGTTCGCGTGACACCCCCTTCTGAAGTTCGAGTCCTTCCTCGGGAATGTGTTTTGTCCTAAAGTTAGTTTAAACTAGGTTAATTAGTGTGTAAGCCTAAGGACCTATGACCTCAGCAATTTGGCCCCAAAGAACCTCACCACAAATTTCCAAAATTTGATTGTCCGTGTGGCTCTTATACAGCGTCCTCAGTTAATTGTTGAATGTGTAGCAAATCCTTCCTTCCCTGCAAGTTTTGCCCTCTAAGGCTGCTACAGGTACCATAGAAGTTACTCCCTGAACAACATGTGTTAACAAGTGGTGTCAGCCTGTCCTTCCATCTAGAGTCTTTTTTTATTAATACACTCCTGGAAATTGAAATAAGAACACCGTGAATTCATTGTCCCAGGAAGGGGAAACTTTATTGACACATTCCTGGGGTCAGATACATCACATGATCACACTGACAGAACCACAGGCACATAGACACAGGCAACAGAGCATGCACAATGTCGGCACTAGTACAGTGTATATCCACCTTTCGCAGCAATGCAGGCTGCTATTCTCCCATGGAGACGATCGTAGAGATGCTGGATGTAGTCCTGTGGAACGGCTTGCCATGCCATTTCCACCTGGCGCCTCAGTTGGACCAGCGTTCGTGCTGGACGTGCAGACCGCGTGAGACGACGCTTCATCCAGTCCCATACATGCTCAATGGGGGACAGATCCGGAGATCTTGCTGGCCAGGGTAGTTGACTTACACCTTGTAGAGCACGTTGGGTGGCACGGGATACATGCGGACGTGCATTGTCCTGTTGGAACAGCAAGTTCCCTTGCCGGTCTAGGAATGGTAGAACGATGGGTTCGATGACGGTTTGGATGTACCGTGCACTATTCAGTGTCCCCTCGACGATCACCAGTGGTGTACGGCCAGTGTAGGAGATCGCTCCCCACACCATGATGCCGGATGTTGGCCCTGTGTGCCTCGGTCGTATGCAGTCCTGATTGTGGCGCTCACCTGCACGGCGCCAAACACGCATACGACCATCATTGGCACCAAGGCAGAAGCGACTCTCATCGCTGAAGACGACACGTCTCCATTCGTCCCTCCATTCACGCCTGTCGCGACACCACTGGAGGCGGGATGCACGATGTTGGGGCGTGAGCGGAAGACGGCCTAACGGTGTGCGGGACCGTAGCCCAGCTTCATGGAGACGGTTGCGAATGGTCCTCGCCGATACCCCAGGAGCAACAGTGTCCCTAATTTGCTGGGAAGTGGCGGTTCGGTCCCCTACGGCACTGCGTAGGATCCTACGGTCTTGGCGTGCATCCGTGCGTCGCTGCGGTCCGGTCCCAGGTCGACGGGCTCGTGCACCTTCCGCCGACCACTGGCGACAACATCGATGTACTGTGGAGACCTCACGCCCCACGTGTTGAGCGATTCGGCGGTACGTCCACCCGGCCTCCCGCATGCCCACTATACGCCCTCGCTCAAAGTCCGTCAACTGCACATACGGTTCACGTCCACGCTGTCGCGGCATGCTACCAGTGTTAAAGACTGCGATGGAGCTCCGCATGCCACGGCAAACTGGCTGACACTGACAGCGGCGGTGCACAAATGCTGCGCAGCTAGCGCCATTCGACGGCCAACACCGCGGTTCCTGGTGTGTCCGCTGTGCCGTGCGTGTGATCATTGCTTGTACAGCCCTCTCGCAGTGTCCGGAGCAAGTATGGTGGGTCTGACACACCGGTGTCAATGTGTTCTTTTTTCCATTTCCAGGAGTGTAGTTATGTAAGTACATTCCATGCAAAATTCAAAGCACTTTGCTCCACATCTCAGCATGCAGTCGTTGTTGTTGTTGTTGTTGTTGTGTTCAGTCCTGAGCCTGGTTTGATGCAGCTCTCCATGCTACCCTATCCTGTGCAAGCTTCTTCATCTCCCAGTACTTACTGCAACTTACCTCCTTCTGAATCTGCTTAGTGTATTCATCTCTTGGTCTCCCTCTACGATTTTTACCCTCCACGCTGCCCTCCAATGCTAAATTTGATGTCTCAGAACATGTCCTATCACCCGGTCCCTTCTTCTTGTCAAGTTGTGCCACAAACTCCTCTTCTCCCCAATTCAATTCAATACTTCATCATTAGTTATGTGATCTACCCATCTAATCTTCAGCATTCTTCTGTAGCACCACATTTCGAAAGCTTCTATTCTCTTCTTGTCCAAACTATTTATCGTCCGTGTTTCACTTCCATACATGGCTACACTCCATACAAATACTTTCAGAAACAACTTCCTGACACTTAAATCTATACTCGATGTTAACAAATTTCTCTTCTTCAGAAACGCTTTCCTTGCCATTGCCAGTCTACATTTAATATCCTCTTTACTTCGACCATCATCAGTTATTTTGCTCCCCAAATAACAAAACTCCTTTACTACTTTAAGTGTCTCATTTCCTAATCTAATTCCCTCAGCATCACCCGACTTAATTCGTCTACATTCCATAATTCTCGTTTTGCTTTTGTTGATGTGCATCTTACACCCCCTTTCAAGACACTGTCCATTCCGTTCAACTGCTCTTCCAAGTCCTTTGCTGTCTCTGACAGAATTACAATGTTATCGGCTAACCTCAACGTTTTTATTTCTTCTCCGTGGACTTTAATACCTACTCCAAATTTTTGTTTTGTTTCCTTTACTGCTTGCTCAATATACAGACTGAATAACATCGGGGACAGGCTACAACCCTGTCTCACTCCCTTCCCAACCGCTGCTTCCCTTTCATGCCCCTTAATTCTTACAACTGCCATCTGGTTTCTGTACAAATTGTAAATAGCCTTTCGCTCCCTGTATTTTACCCCTGCCACCTTTAGAATTTGAAACAGAGTATTCCAGTCAACATTGTCAAAAGCTTTCTCTAAGTCTACAAATGCTAGAAATGTAGGTTTGCCTTTCCTTAATCTATTTTCTAAGATAAGTCGTAGGGTCAGTATTGCCTCACATGTTCCAACATTTCTGCGGAATCCAAACTGATCTTCGCCGAGGTCTGCTTCTAGCAGTTTTTCCATTCGCCTGTAAAGAATTCGCGTTAGTATTTTGCAGCTGTGACTTATTAAACTGATAGTTTGGTAATTTTCACATCTGTAAACACCTGATTTCTTTGGGATTGCAATTATTATATTCTTCTTGAGGGTATTTCGCCTGTCTCATACATCTTGCTCACCAGATGGTAGAGTTTTTTCAGGACTGGCTCTCCCAAGGCCGTCAGCAGTTCCAATGGAATGTTGTCTACTCCTGGGGCCTTGTTTCGACTCAGGTCTTTCAGTGCTCTGTCAAACTCTTCACGCAGTATCGTATCTCTTATTTCACTTAATCTACATCCTCTTCCATTTCCATAATATTGTTCTCAAGTACATCGCCCTTGTATAGACCCTCTATATACTCCTTCCACCTTTCTGCTTTCCCTTCTTTGCTTAGAACTGGGTTTCCATCTGAGCTCTTGATGTTCATACAAGTGGTTCTCTTCTCTCCAAAGGTCTCTTTAATTTTCCTGTAGGCAGTATCTACCTTACCCCTAGTGAGATAAGCCTCTACATCCTTACATTTGTCCTCTAGCCATCCCTGCTTAGCCATTTTGCACTTCCTGTCGATCTCATTTTTGAGACGTTTGTATTCCTTTTTGCCTGCTTCATTTACTGCATTTTTATATTTTCTCCTTTCATCAATTAAATTCAATATTTCTTCTGTTACCCAAGGATTTCTACTAGGCCTCGTCTTTTTACCTATTTGATCCTCTGCTGCCTTCACTACTTCATCCCTCAGAGCTACCCATTCTTCTTCTACTGTATTTCTTTCCCCCATTCCTGTCAATTGTTCCCTTATGCTCTTCCTGAAACTCTGTACAACCTCTGGTATAGTCAGTTTATCCAGGTCCCATCTCCTTAAATTCCCACCTTTTTGCAGTTTCTTCAGTTTTAATCTACAGTTCATAACCAACAGACTGTGGTCAGAGTCCACATCTGCCCCTGGAAATGTCTTACAATTTAAAACCTGGTTCCTAAATCTCTGTCTTACCATTATATAGTCTATCTGATACCTTTTAGTATCTCCAGGATTCTTCCATGTGTACAACCTTCTTTTATGATTCTTGAACCACGTGTTAGCTATGATTAAGTTATGCTCTGTGCAAAATTCTACCAGGCGCCGTCCTCTTTCATTTCTCTCCCCCAATCCATATTCACCCACTATGTTTCCTTCTCTCCCTTTTCCTACTCTCGAATTCCAGTCACCCATGACTATTAAATTTTCGTCTCCCTTCACTACCTGAATAATTTCTTTTATTTCATCATATATTTCTTCAATTTCTTCGTCATCTGCAGAGCTAGTAGGCATATAAACTTGTACTACTGTGGTAGGTTTGGGCTTCGTATCTATCTTGGCCACAATAATGAGTTCACTATGCTGTTTGTAGTAGCTTACCCGCATTCCTATTTTCCTATTCATTATTAAACCTACTCCTGCATTACCCCTATTTGATTTTGTGTTTATAACCCTGTAGTCACCTGATCAGAAGCCTTGTTCCTCTTGCCACTATATCTAACTTTATCCTCTCTATTTCCCTTTTTAAATTTTCTAACCTACCTGCCCGATTAAGGGATTTGACATTCCACGCTCCGATCCGTAGAACGCCAGTTTTCTTTCTCCTGATAACGATGTCCTCTTGAGTAGTCCCCGCCGGAGATCCGAATGGGGGAGTATTTAACCTCCGTAATATTTTACCCAAGAGGACGCTATCATGATTTAACCATACAGTAAAGCTGCATACCCTCGGGAGAAATTACGGCTGTAGTTTCCCCTTGTTTTCAGCCGTTCGCAGTACCAGCACAGCAAGGCCGTTTTGGTTAGTGTTACAAGGCCAGATCAGTCAATCATCAGGACTGTTGCCCCTGCGACTACTGAAAAGTCTGCTGCCCCTCTTCAGGAACCACACGTTTGTCTGGCCTCTCAACAGATACCCCTCCGTTGTGGTTGCACCTACGGTACGGCCATCTGTATCGCTGAAGCACGCAAGCCTCCCCACCAACGGCAAGGTCCAGGATACCGGTAAGTCTACAAAATTTCATAATTCTAGCTTTCATAGGCCCTGGGAAAAGGGTACGTAAGCTTTAAAAACTATAATTTTTCATGAAATATAATTTAAAGTTCAACCTAATGTTTTTTGTCGCCTTTTCAAAAGGCCCCAGATTTGTACTCTATGTCCTCTTTATCTTTAAGGCTTCTCTTCTGATTTTTTGTTTTCTGCCTTCTTTCTTTCATTTACCAGGTCTTCAACTGATTTTTCAACTGCAGTTTGGCGCTGTCTATTTCTCTCGAGATGTCATGAGTAGAGTTTCCTATTTTAACGTCCCTTCATCCTCCATACATTCCCATCATTAGATTCAAGAAATTAGTGACAAGTTGAAATTCTGACAACCGCAGAAGTTGAAAATCGGTTCCATTGTGAGTGAGTTTTAAGACTCATTTGGGTTCTGGGTCTAGCGATGAACACACTTTTTTAGATCACATGTGTCGGCCAGATACCTGTAAGTGGGCGTGGCAAAATCCAGAATACGATTTGGAAGCCTCTCTTTGCAAGTGTGATCGGGAGAATTGTTGTTCACCGCGTTATGATTGAAGTGTTGTTTGAGGTGCTTGAGGCAGTAATGTCGCGGCATACATTTTTAATTACTCATCAGGCACTTCGGATGCAATTTTAACATTCAGACATTGGGAACTTACTACTAATAAGTAAAACGTAAATTGAAAACTGACATTTCCAGACACCTTCATGAACGTCTCTCCCCCCCGCCCCCCTTAAAAAATCAGGGAATAACATCCATGGTACTAGACAGAGCTGTAGAGGTTAAAAACTGTAGGGGTGGACGTAGATTGGTATGTACTCAACAAGTAATTGAGTGTGTTGGATGAAAGTGCTACTCTGAGATGAAGAGATTGTCACAGGAGACGAATTCGTATGGGGCCGCATCAAACCAACTGCCGCCCTTCTGCTGCCCTTCCAATCCCCCCCCCCCCCCCAAAAAAAAAACAACCGAAAAAATAGTTTGCTGCCAAGGGAAAGGAATTCTTGGCGGCCCTCTTGAAACTAGGTAGAAGACTGCTGTCCCCCTCTCCCGTCTCCCCCTCCCCCCCTTCCCCCTCCAGAAAAAAAGAAAATGTTGGTTCTGATGGACGCATGAAACACCTTTATGCTGAAGAAAAGATTAACACATTCCATTTACAATACGTCTACAACTACATCCATACTCCGCAAGCCACCTGACGGTTTGTCTCGGAGGTTACCTTGAGTACCTCTATCGGTTCTCCCTTCTATTCCAGTCTCGTATTGTTCGTGGAAAGAAAGATTGTCGGTATGCCTCTGTGTGGGCTCTAATCTCTCTGATTTTATCCTCACGGTCTCTTCGCGAGATATACTTAGGAGGGAGCAATATACTGATTGACTCCTCGGTGAAGGCATGTTCTCGAAACTTCAACAAAAGCCCGTACCGAGCTACTGTGCGTCTCTACTGCAGAGTCTTCCACTGGAGTTTATCTATCATCTCCGTAACGCTTTCGTGATTACTAAATGATCCTGTAACGAAGCGCGCTGCTCTCCGTTGGATCTTCTCTATCTCTTCTATCAACCCTATGTGGTACAGATCCCACACTGGTGAGCAATATTCAAGCAGTGGGCGAACAAGTATACTGTAACCTACTTCCTTTGTTTTCGGATTGCATTTCCTTAGGATTCTTTCAATGAATCTGTCTGGCATCTGTTTTACCGACGACCAACTTTATATGATCATTCCATTTTAAATCACTCCTAATGTGTACTCCAAGATAATTTATGGAATTAACTGCTTTCAGTTGCTGACCTGCTATTTTGTAGCTAACTGATAAAGGATCTTTCTTTGTATGTATTCGCAGTACATTACACTTGTCTACCTTGAGATTCAATTGCCATTCCCTGCACCATGCGTCAATTCGCTGCAGATCCTCCTGCATTTCAGTACAATTTTCCATTGTTGCAACCTCTCGATATACCACAGCATCATCCGCAAAAAGCCTCAGTCAACTTCCGATGTTATCCACAAGGTCATTTATGTATATTGTGAATAGCAACAGTCCTACGACACTCCCCTGCGGCACACCTGAAATCACTTTTACTTCAGGAGACTTCTCTCCATTGAGAATGACATGCTGCTTTCTATCTAGGAATCCTTCAATACAATCACACAATTGGTCTGATAGTCCAATAAGTAAAGATAAATGGGGTGGGGGTATTATCACCACAGCCAGTGTTATTATTTAAAAAAGATACTGATGCACTAAGTGAATGCTTGAATACCAGAGCAGCTAACATCTGCCGTTTATAAGAACAAACTCTGGCTGGAGTTCATTCGCCCGCTTTCCCCCTAGCCACGGCTAGCGTTCACAGGGGGAGGTTGTCTAGCGCGTCGCCACTGGCACGCTGGTGCATCTCCTCATCGATTTTACGGTTGAGCAAACTATCAGGTACCTTGTTCCCAGATTCTAATTAGGAAGGAACTCGTCGCTAGTTTAATATCCGGACTGGGCCGCTTGCTTAACGAAATCGGCGTCTGCGGGCGATTTCTCCTCGTTTACTGGGAGCGAGACGAACACCGGCTGCTGTCACTGGGAATTCTAATTAAATTCCATTACGGACCGCTTCAGTAGGGCGGGGGGGGGGGGGAGGGGTGATGAGGGCCGATGAATCACACCACAGGGGCTGCAGAGTAAAACACTTCACACCTTTGCTCCACCCCACGGATTCTCTGCTGACAAATGAACGTACGTTGATGGTGCTTACAAATTATGTTTAAGCACTCACTTAGTGCTTCTAATTAAAATACCGTGTTACGTAGCTTTTGGCTATTGGACCTGTGGTGTGCGTACTGTAAGACCTTCGGTACACACACCATCAGATTATTTGACTTGTCGCTCTAACGAAGTAGGCGAGTGTCAGCAATAAGTCTCGTGGTCTTATCGTGGCGTGTTTATCTTCTATCGTTAGGTCAGACACTTACACGCTTAAAGTAGCAGATTGATGGTGACCAACTTTAAACAGAACTTGATTAAGTTTCACACACATTTATTAAAATAATAAAAAACCTAGACATTACGTAACTTGATTCTGGGTGCTGTTTACAATTGACAATCTGAAGTTCCTTTGGTCTTGGTACATTAATCTTATTCTCACATATCTCTGATACTTGACAAAGTGTCTATACATTTCTCTTCATGGCTATGTACAGGAATATGATAATCTTATTAGGCGCAGACTGAAACTTGACTGGTACAGACAAATGCAGACTGGTACAGACTTGTGCAAACAAATGCAGACTGAGTAATCGGAGGTCTGTACACTCTTTATAATACCTTGCGTGTTCAGGTATCACTGCGCGAGTGTGATCCGCGAGGAGAAAAGGTTCTATGTTAGCAGCAATCTCATTGGCTGCGTTACATATTAATACGCAGATTGGCGGAAGCAGAATTTGGTCCGTCTCTAAGGCAGCGCCATCTGGTATTGCGGAGATGGACTAGCGCTGCGCCTGCGCTGTTGTGCTTAGCAGGGCACGCTCTAGTTGGAAAGTTGTGTACGCACCGACTATGCGGAACTATGTACACAACAGGACCTGTCCAACAAAGAGCTACGGTGGTTATCACAAACGATGTGTCTGCACTGACTGAGATGAACTGTGGTGAGGGACCTCACACACTCTCCCTAACAGCCACAGAAGTTTCCACTCACCTGCTGATAAACCGACCACTAAACACATACGAGGTGTGACAAAAAAGTAATGACTGATGTGAAAAAATGTTACTTACCGTTTTAGTCAGGTTTAGCGTTGTCTCCTTCAAAGTAGTTTTCTTCTGATTGCACACACTTTTTCCAGCGCTTCTGCCATTTATGGTAACATTTCTGGAACTCATCTTCTGTAATATTCTCCAAGACCCTCGTCGCAGCTTTTTGGACATCTTGTTTGAAAATGGTGTCCCTTGACCGCCGTGTTGACTCTTGGAAATAGAAAAAAGTTGCACGGAGCGATATCTGGTGAATAAGGTGGCTGTGGTAGTACTGAAATTTGTTTTGAGGTTAAGAATTGCTGTACTGACAGAGCAGTATGGGATGGCGCATTATATAGGAATATACAGCCTACAGTTGCAGGTTAACTTTATCATTTACCTAGGTTTCAACGTTAGTAATAACGTCTTTTTCAGAACATAAAATATTATTTAAATGTTTGTCTAAGACAAGCCATGTCCTAAGTCAACTTTATAAAACTTGATGCGGTCTCTAGTTACACGACGAGGCCCATACAACGGGCTTAAAGTGATTGTCCTATAGCTTGTTTAATAGAAATGACCAAACATTATGGTTAATAAAGTTTTATAAAGTTGACTTAGGACATGGCTTGTATTAGACAAACATTTAAATAATATTTTATGTTCTGAAGAAGATGTTATTACTAACGTTGAAACCTAGGTAAACGATAAAGTTAACCTGCAACTGTAGGCTGTATTTCCTTATATAAACAGTACCAGTTGCTGTCGCCGCATAAAAATGTTAAAAATGGCGCATTATCGTGATGCAGAATATTCAGTTATTATTAGACAAACCGATTGTCGATTGATGTTCAGTTCTTCTGCAATCATTTTCACTAATAATCTTCGATCAGATCGTACGAGTTCACACATCCTGGCCAAGTTGACATCCGTCAGTGAGGCTGATGGTCGACCACTGTGGTCTTCATCTTCAACATTCGTTCTGCCTTCACTAAACATTTTATGCCAACGACAAACTTGGGCTCTTGACATAACCTCCTCTCAAAAAGCCTTCTGAAGCTTACCGTAAGTCGTCGTCGCGTTTTCACCCAGTTTAACGCAAAAAGAAATGACATACCGTTGCACAATATTATGCGGTTCCATTTCCGTGACGAGCGACACAAACAAATGTTAACTTACTGCAGCACAACTCATGACTGAGCAGTTGCATCGATGTGCCGCTTCGACTAGAAGCAGCTTATAGACCAAGGTCAAAGATATTGTGCCTACGCAAGCCTACAGGGTTGCCAGATCTTGCAAAGAAAATCAATCTCATTACTTTATTGCCACACCTTGTAGGTTGTTGGATTATTCGCTCACTTGTAGGTGGAGTAGTTGTCCAGTTTCTGAAAGGGTTTTAGCTGAAAGCGGACAGGGGAAAGCTACAGAATGTGAGAGGCGTTTTTAGAAGATAAACTGAAAGAAATGAGATGATAATAATGTTGACTTAGATATGATGTGTGAGTTCTTCCCTTTATATCTTCTAAGTGTTTGGTATACATCTGTTAGAATGTTGTCTTGGCTTTTGTGTTACATAAATAATAAACTACTGATTATTTAGGTTACAATGTGTTTCTGAACGTAAGGTAACTGTGGAGATTGGGAGTTGTTTTAAAACATGATAGTCAACTGTATCAGGTGCGAGAGCTTGGTAAATCTTCAAGACAGTGACACCTAATGCGGCGAAAGAGGAAGAAATGTACATCTTCAGATACTACTGCATGTTATGAAACGATATAATAACCAACTACATACAGAATTACATTTTCAGATTCGTTGGATTTAATGCTGGAGGACCTTAGCTTAGTTTTGCTATGTTTGTGTGTGTTTGTATCTCGCCTTCACTCCTGTGTCTGTGCTTGTGTCTCTGTCGTTTACTGTGTGCTACAGGTCTGTCAGATGTGGAGCCTGTCATTTTCTAGCATATGGTCTCTCCTATTTGTATGACTCGTGTAGTGCTCACGATACTTCGTCTATGATGTTGTTTATAGCGTTCCAGTCAGCCTGTCAGAGTATTAACTGTCCTATGTGTTGATTTCCTAACATCGGCATTATGTGTCCCAGTGCATATAAATAATATAATAATCTGATGATAATGGGGGACTGGAATGTAGTTTTGGAGGAAGGACTAGAAGACATGGATACAGGAGAATATCGGCTCAGGTCAAGGAGTGAGAGGAGGAGGAATACTTGATTTTGGTAATAAATTTCAGCTATCAATAGCGAATACTCTCTTCAAGAATCATAAGAGGAGGAGGTATACTTGGAAAATTATGGGTGATACGGGAAGATTTCAGTTACTTACATATTGGTCAGGCAGGGATTCCGAAATCAGATACTGCATACTAAGGCGTACACAAGAGCAGATATAGACTCAGATCACAATGCAGAATAGACTGAAGTTTAAGAGATTCGTCAGGAAGAATAAGTACGCAAAGAAGTGGAATACGGAAGTACTAAGGAATGACGAGATACGCTTGAAGTTCTCTAAGGCTATAGATACAGCAATTAGGAATCTCAAGCAGACACTACAGTCGAAGAGGAATGGACATCTCTAAAAAGGGCAATCACAGAAGTTGGCGAGAAAAACATAGGTACAAGGAAGGTAACTGCGAAGAAACTATGGGTAACAGAAGAAATACTTGACTTGATAGATGAAAGAAGAAATTACAAAAATATTCAGGGAAATTCAGGAATATGGAAATACAAGTCACTGAGGAATCAAATTAAGGGGAAGTACAGGGAAGCTAAGACGAAATGACTGCATTACAAATGTGAAGAAATCGGAAAAGAAACGATTGTCGGAAGGACTGACTCAGCATATAGGAAAGTCAGTCTTCGGTAAAATTAAGAGCAAGGATAGTAACATGAAAAGTGCAACGATAATTCCACTGTTAAAAGCAGAGGAGAGAGTGGATAGGTGCAAAGAGTACACTGAAGGCTTCTGTTACGGGGAAGATTTGTCTCAGGTGATAAAAGAAGAAACAGTAGTCGAGGTAGAAGAGATAGGGGATCCAGTATTAGAAACAGAATTTAAGGCAGAGTGCTAGTTCTGCAAGGTTCGCAGGAGAGCTTCTGTAAGGTTTGGAAGGTAGGAGACGAGATACTGGCAGAAGTAAGGCTGTGAGTACCGGGCGTGAGTCGTGCTTCGGTAGCTCAGATGGTAGAGCACTTGCCCGCGAAAGGCAAAGGTCCCGAGTTCCAGTCTCGGTCGGGCACACAGTTTTAATCTGCCAGGAAGTTTCATATCAGCGCACACTCCGCTGCAGAGTGAAAATCTCATTCTGGAAAGAACGAAGTGCTCCGACTAAAAAGGGTGCAGGACAGTTTATTGCCCTTACTGTTGAATCTCTACGTCGAATAAGCAATGAGGGAAATAAAAGAAAGGTTCAGGAGTGGAATTAAAATTCAAGCTGAAAGGATATCAGTGATACGATTCGATGATGACATTGCTATCCTGAGTGAAAGTGAAAAAGAATTACACGATCAGCTGAATGGACTGTACAGTCCAATAAGTACAGAACATGGACTGAGAGTAAATCGATGAAGGAGGAAAGTAGTGAGAATTACCAGATATGAGAACAGCGAGAAGCTTAACATAAGGATTGATGGTCACGAAGTAGATGAAGTGGAATTCTACAACCTAGAAATCATCAAAATAGCCAACGGCCTTGCCGCAGTGGTAACTCCGGTTCCCATAAGATCACCGAAGTTAAGCGCTGTCGGGATGGGCTAGCATTCGTATGGGTGACCATCCGGTCTGCCGAGCGCTGTTGGCAAGCGGGGTGCACTCAGCCCTTGTGAGGCAAACTGCGGAGCTACTTGATTGAGAACTAGTGTGGTCTCAGAAACTGACATACGGCCGGGAGAGCGGTGTGCTGACCACGTGCCCCTCCATATCCGCATCCAGTGACGCCTGTGGGCTGAGGATGACACGGCGGCCGGTCGGTACCGTTGGGCCTTGATGGCCTGTTCGAGAGGAGTTTAGTTTTAAAGATCAAAAGAAACAGAGACGGACGGAGCATGGAGGACATCAAAAGCAGAGTAGCACTGGCAAGAAGTGCATATCTGGCAAAGAGAAGTCAACTAGTATTGAACATAGGTCTTAATTTGAGAAAGGAATTTCTGGGAATGTACGTTTGGACCGCAGAATTGTAAGGTAGTAAAATATGGAGTGTGGGAAAACTGGAGCATTTGAGATGTGGTGCTACAGATGAATGTTGGACAGATAAGGTAAGGAATGAGGATGTTCTGACCAGAATCGGAGAGGAAAGGAATATGTGGAAATAGTCAAGGAGAAAGAACAGGATGATAGGACATCTGTTAAGACATCAGTGAATGACTTCCATGGTACTAGAGGGAGCCGTAGAGGGCAAAAACTGTAGAGGAAGACAGAGATTGGAATACGTCAAGCAAATAATTGAGGATGTAGATTGCAAGTGCTACTCTGAGATGAAGAGGTTAGCACAGGAAAGGAATTCGTGGCGGGCCTCATCAAACCAGTCAGTAGACTGAGGACCCAAAAAATAAAAAAAATAAAATAATGTGCGTTGCAGATGAGCAGTGTGTGTTGAGGTTACTGAGCCGCGGCGGCTCATACCGATACTGCCATTCTGGTGGTTTCTCTTTACTGCCACGGTCAGGGCGGTAAGCAGCGCCCTCTGGGGCCTAATCGAGGAGTAACGAGGCGATGTCCTGTGGGAGGGGGGGGGGACGTGATGGGAGACGGTTGTCGGGTTGACGCAGCGAGTGTGGGACCGGACCTATCGCATGGAGATATACAAGTTGGCTCTGAACGGAAGGCGCCGTAGCAAGCAGCGGGAAGCGGCCGTCCTGTAATTTGTGTGAAGGAGTAACGATTTTAGCATTGGATGTCCAAGTGGTTCCCGAGAGTTGCGGTAACTGCTTTCGGAGAAGAGAATTGGTAAGAGCTTGTGTCTACGCTCTTTTCCGTACGATGTTGCTGCCTGCCGTTATAAACGGGTGAAAATCATGCGCTTGTATTGACTATACAGGAACTGGTGATATAAAATTACATTTGTGATTGAGTTTCACTTGTACTGTGACCATTTAGAGGCGAAAACTGTGGTGGTTTCATTAGGTCTGGTTCTCTGCTGTGCAACTAAGGGAATCAGTTATTTGGGGTAACTGAGGGAGCACCTTTATGTTGGTCTAAGTGATACGTTCTCTACGATTTGTCTGTGGCTTTGCGACTCGAAATCGTGGGGGAGTACACATGTGAGTAATTTGCTATTGTATTGATGGTTATGTTGTAAAGACTGTTCTCTGGTGTGTTAAAACACGCGCTGATTTGTAGCCAATCCAAGCAGAAGTTACCATTGCTATTTGATTATGTGCTACTGTCCTTATGATTGGCGCTGTTTGTCTTTTGATTATGGGTGTGCTCACGTTTTAAAAAAAAATTACGGCTACTATTCATAAGGGTTGTCTAGTAAGCAAATTGCTTAAGCTTTTATCATATTCTGGTCTGTTTGCCTATCACATTGGCTTTCTGTGCAGTAACTGAAGGAATGCGTATGGTGGTTCAAGATTGTAGGCTGACTAGTACTTGAACTGGTGTTGAGGTTAAGGGCGAGATCAGCATCCCGCAAACCTGACCGCTGCGCGTGGTTAAATGTTCCGCTATTGGGGAGCCGGCTCTCTGTTCTTGGATTTTGTAAGGATACGTGATGAGTGCATCGCTGTAGTTTTTCGCGTGCTAAATTGCGGGGTGTCGGTGCCGTCCTAGGGCTAGACTTGTGATGTATGTTATGTGGAAAGGAATTAACTGTACCAAACTTAAGAGAACTTTTAGTTTGTTTTAGGTCTGTACACGGAATGATGTTGATATTTTGTCGATTGCGGCAATAACTTCCTCTGTGGGGATATCCTCTGAGGTACTTGTATTGTACTGTTGCAGTGCAGTCCATCTGAAACGTACTGCTTAAAACTTGGGACTGCAGCTCTCTGATGTTATATATTACTGTTTAATCTTATATGTCTTGGATGTAATATGGTTGTTGAGGATTATGTACTTAATTTTGATGGCTGGTTCCTTAAAGGAAGTACACTCCTGGAAATTGAAATAAGAACACCGTGAATTCATTGTCCCAGGAAGGGGAAACTTTATTGACACATTCCTGGGGTCAGATACATCACATGATCACACTGACAGAACCACAGGCACATAGACACAGGCAACAGAGCATGCACAATGTCGCCACTAGTACAGTGTATATCCACCTTTCGCAGCAATGCAGGCTGCTATTCTCCCATGGAGACGATCGTAGAGATGCTGGATGTAGTCCTGTGGAACGGCTTGCCATACCATTTCCACCTGGCGCCTCAGTTGGACCAGCGTTCGTGCTGGACGTGCAGACCGCGTGAGACGACGCTTCATCCAGTCCCAAACATGCTCAATGGGGGACAGATCCGGAGATCTTGCTGGCCAGGGTAGTTGACTTACACCTTCTAGAGCACGTTGGGTGGCACGGGATACATGCGGACGTGCATTGTCCTGTTGGAACAGCAAGTTCCCTTGCCGGTCTAGGAATGGTAGAACGATGGGTTCGATGACGGTTTGGATGTACCGTGCACTATTCAGTGTCCCCTCGACGATCACCAGTGGTGTACGGCCAGTGTAGGGGATCGCTCCCCACACCATGATGCCGGGTGTTGGCCCTGTGTGCCTCGGTCGTATGCAGTCCTGATTGTGGCGCTCACCTGCACGGCGCCAAGGCACCAAGGCACCAAGGCAGAAGCGACTCTCATCGCTGAAGACGACACGTCTCCATTCGTCCCTCCATTCACGCCTGTCGCGACACCACTGGAGGCGGGCTGCACGATGTTGGGGCGTGAGCGGAAGACGGCCTAACGGTGTGCGGGACCGTAGCCCAGCTTCATGGAGACGGTTGGGAATGGTCCTCGCCGATACCCCAGGAGCAACAGTGTCCCTAATTTGCTGGGAAGTGGCGGTGCGGTCCCCTACGGCACTGCGTAGGATCGTACGGTCTTGGCGTGCATCCGTGCGTCGCTGCGGTCCGGTCCCAGGTCGACGGGCACGTGCACCTTCCGCCGACCACTGGCGACAACATCGATGTACTGTGGAGACCTCACGCCCCACGTGTTGAGCAATTCGGCGGTACGTCCACCCGGCCTCCCGCATGCCCACTATACGCCCTCGCTCAAAGTCCGTCAACTGCACATACGGTTCACGTCCACGCTGTCGCGGCATGCTACCAGTGTTAAAGACTGCGATGGAGCTCCGTATGCCACGGCAAACTGGCTGACACTGACGGCGGCGGTGCACAAATGCTGCGCAGCTAGCGCCATTCGACGGCCAACACCGCGGTTCCTGATGTGTCCGCTGTGCCGTGCGTGTGATCATTGCTTGTACAGCCCTCTCGCAGTGTCCGGAGCAAGTATGGTGGGTCTGACACACCGGTGTCAATGTGTTCTTTTTTCCATTTCCAGGAGTGTATAATCCAAGGACCATATCAGTGCATGTGTTAATTTCGTGTAATGCACTGTACAAATTTTCATTATCGGATTTTCAAAATTGAGGCTTTGGTACATGCTTCAAATAGTGAATGTTTTTCACGAAACGTCCCCCCTTAAAACATGCCCTGTTGTCCTGTTCCCTCTTCTTTTCAGTGTTTCCCATTTTTGCACCTCCTCACGAATTCTGCCACCATCCTCCTCTTTTGTTACCAGTCCACTTCAGTTTTCAACTTCCTTCTGCAACACTACAAAGTACATCTCGAATGCTTAGATTCTCTCATATTCATATTGCGGAGGCTCTAGTCACATAAATTTCCCCTGCAGAGCTGTGTGTTGGTTTGGCATCTATCTTGGCTACGACAACGCACTGACAGTTTAAGGAATGAGAAAGTTTTCCGCAAAAACTGCGAGGAAATGAATATTAATAAAAAAAACTCTAGATGGAAGGACAGGCTGACACTACTTGTTAACACATATCGTTCAGGGAGTAACTTCTATGGTACCTGTAGCAGCCTTAGCAGGAGTGTATTTCGTTTTAAAATATGTACTCGGTCAGAGCCTATTTAAATATGATTTTAACTCATCGTTCAAATTTTCTAGTCTTGCTTTCTTAAAAGGCTTTCAGTTAAATGATTGCTATTTGCCTGTTTAAATGTTTGAGTGACTTAAAGGAAAAGAATATTATTTTGTAATTTGTACTGATTGTTCCTTAGCCGGCCGGGATGGCCGAGCTGTTCTAGGCGCTACAGTCTGGAACCGCGTGACCGCTACGGTCACAGGTTCGAATCCTGCCTCGGGCATGGCTGTATGTGATGTCCTTAGGTTAGTTAGGTTTTGGTAGATCTAAGTTCTAGGGGACTGATGACCTCAGATGTTAAGTCCCATAGTGCTCAGAGCCATTATTGATTGTTCCTTTTGGGTAGAACCTGACATGTGTTCAATAAATGAGTGTCTAGTTAATGGTGATGCACTGTTCTATTGCTAGCCTACCCCTTCCACTCCACAGCCTATTGAGCTGCTTTGTGTCGAAATTGTGTTCAGAAGACCTCTTTGAGCTGACACCTCAGTTACCCATTCTCACCACAGGCATAGTCTGATTTAAGCCAAACCTGTGGAGACGCACACGGTATGGGGCGTATCCAGAAGAGGCAGCCCTCTTACAAACAGACAGTATCACCACGAATCGTAACGTAAATGAGGAGCTTCTATGCTGCCGTGTGCCAGGAGGTATAATCGACAAAGACATGAACTTCTAAGCAGCAAGCGAAATGTAGTGTGAGGAGGGCTATGCGAGAGGCGTTCAATGAATTCGAAAGTAAAGTTCTATGTACTGACTTGGCAGAAAATCCTAAGAAATTTTGGTCTTATATCAAAGCGGTAGGTGGATCAAAACAAAATGTCCAGACACTCTGTGACCAAAATGGTACTGAAACAGAGGATGACAGACTGAAGGCCGAAATACTAAATCTCTTTTTCCAAAGTTGTTTCACAGAGGAAGATTGCACTGTAGTTCCTTCTCTAGATTGTCGCACGGATGACAAAATGGTAGATATCGAAATAGACGACAGAGGGATAGAGAAACAATTAAAATCGCTCAAAAGAGGAAAGGCCTCTGGACCTGATTGGATACCAGTTCAATTTTACACAGAGTACGCGAAGGAACTTGCCCCCCTTCTTGCAGCGGTGTACCGTAGGTCTCTAGAAGAGCGTAGCGTTGCAAAGGATTGGAAAAGGGCACAGGTCATCCCCGTTTTCAAGAAGGGACGTCGAACAGATGTGCAGAACTATAGACCTATATCTCTAACGTCGATCAGTTGTAGAATTTTGGAACACGTATTGTGTTCGAGTATAATGACTTTTCTGGAGACGAGAAATCTACTCTGTAGGAATCAGCATGGGTTTCGAAAAAGACGGTCATGTGAAACCCAGCTCGCGCTATTCGTCCACGAGACTCAGAGGGCCATAAACACGGGTTCACAGGTAGATTCCGTGTTTCTTGACTTCCGCAAGGCGTTCGATACAGTTCCCCACAGTCGTTTAATGAACAAAGTAAGAGCATATGGACTATCAGACCAATTGTGTGATTGGATTGAGGAGTTCCTAGATAACAGGACGCAGCATGCCATTCTCAATGGAGAGAAGTCTTCCGAAGTAAGAGTGATTTCAGGTGTGCCGCAGGGGAGTGTCATAGGACCGTTGCTATTCACAATATACATAAATGACCTGGTGGATGACATCGGAAGTTCACTGAGGCTTTTTGCAAATGATGCTGTGGTGTATCGAGAGGTTGTAACAATGGAAAATTGTACTGAAATGCTGGAGGATCTGCAGCGAATTGACGCATGGTGCAGGGAATGGCAATTGAATCTCAATGTGGACAAGTGAAATGTGCTGAGAATACACAGAAAGATAGATCCTTTATCATTTAGCTACAAAATAGCAGGTCAGCAACTGGAAGCAGTTAATATCATAAATTATGTGGAAGTACGCATTAGGAGTGATTTAAAATGGAATGATCATATAATGTTGATCGTCGGTAAAGCAGATGCCAGACTAAGATTCATTGGAAGAATCCTAAGGAAATGCAATCCGAAAACAAAGGAAGTAGGTTACAGTACACTTCTTCGCCCACTGCTTGAAGACTGCTCAGCAGTGTGGGATCCGTACCAGATAGGGTTGATAGAAGATATAGAGAAGATCCAACGGAGAACAGCGCGCTTCGTTACAGGATCATTTAGTAATCGCGAAAGCGTTACGGAGATGATAGATAAACTCCAGTGGAAGACTCTGCAGGAGAGACGCTCAGTAGCTCGGTACGGGCTTTTGTCAAAGTTTCGAGAACATACCTTCACCGAAGAGTCAAGCAGTATATTGCTCCCTCCTACGTATATCTCGCGAAGAGACCATGAGGATAAAATCAGAGAGATTAGAGCCCACACAGAGGCATACCGACAGTCCTTCTTTCCACGAACAATACGAGACTGGAATAGAAGGGAGAACCGATAGAGGTACTCAAGGTACCCTCCGCCACACACCGTCAGGTGGCTTGCGGAGTATGAATGTAGACGTAGATGTAGAATACAATTGAGAAATTGACCATAGATGGAGAGTGGGAATGCTACTGGGAATTTTACTTTGATAATGTTTTCGGCCTGCCACGAGGGTAGAGGCGAAGCAGGAGCAGAGGTGGCTAGATGTAGCGAATCAGCGTGCGAGCACTAAAAATTCGCGTGACCCTCCTAGTCGATGTAGTTTGCCGAATGGTACTCATCGTAAACGGCAACTGTAGAAAGATTCGCGAGACTGCTTCAACGTGGTGAAGGGACAGACCGGGCTAAAATGGCGGTCACTTCCGCGTTGCTGCTACTTACGAAGCGACACGTCTTGCAGAACTGAATACAACTGGCGAGAGAGCTGGTCTCCCCGGAGTTCTGTTCAGGCGAGCACCCCCGCACATTGCACTTCCGCGATACGCGGAGAGGGAAGAAAGCAGTCCTTGAAACCCGGGCTAGAGGCGTGACGCAGCCGTCTGAAGTTTAGATTAGCGGGCCGTCGTGCAGAACACACAGTATCCTGTTCCAGCGCGACTGCGTCCGTGCTGGTCATACTGGAACCTAATGGTTAGAAAACTCAAGGCAATTCGCCATCTTGACGAACTATATTATTATTTAATCAGGCAACGGGAAAATTATTTAGCGTCTTCGTACATCCATGGTTGACATGGAGGACAGTGAGACGTCAGCTGGAATAAATTTAGATTAAAAATGAAGAAATTCCTCCAGCTGTATTTAAGGTCTCGATTTTATTTTGGCAGCTACACTACTGGCCATTAAAATAGCGACACCAAGAAGAAATGCAGATGATAAACGGGTATTCACTGGACAAATATATTATACTGGAACTGACATGTGATTACATTTTCACGCAGTTTGGGTGCATAGATCCTGAGAAATCAGTACCCAGAAAAACCACCTCTGGCCGTAATAACGGCCTTGATACGCCTGGGCATTGAGTCAAACACAGCTTGGATGGCGTGTACAGGTACAGCTGCCCATGCAGCATCAACACGATACCACAGTTCATCAAGAGTAGTGACTGGCATATTGTGACGAGCCAGTTGCTCGGCCACCATTGACCAGACGTTTTCAATTGGTGAGAGATCTGGAGAATGTGCTAGCCGGGGCATCAGTCGTACATTTTCTGTATCCAGAAAGGCCCATACGGGACCTGCAACATGCGGTCGTGCATTATCCTGCTGAAATGTAGGGTTTCGCAGGGATCGAATGAAGGGTAAAGCCACGGGTCGTAACAATGCGAACAAGAGGTGACCGAGACGTGTAACCAATAGCACCCCATACCATCACGCCGGGTGATACTCCAGTACGGCGATGACCAACACACGCTTCCAATGTGCGTTCACCGCGATGTCGCCAAACACGGATGGGACTACCATGATGCTGTAAACAGAACATGGATTCATCGGAAAAAATGACATTGTGCCATTCGTGCACCCAGGTTCGTCGTTGCGTACACCATCGCAGGCGCTCCTGTCTGTGATGCAGCGCCAAGGGTAGCCGCAGCCAAGGTCTCCGAGCTGATAGTCCATGCTGCTGCAAACGTCGTCGAACTGTTCGTGCAGATGGTTCTTGTCTTGCAAACGTTCCCATCTGTTGACTCAGGTACCGAGACGTGGCTGCACGATCCGTTAGAGCCATGCAGGTAAGATGCCTGCCATCTTGACTGCTAGTGATACGAGGCCGTTGGGATCCAGCACGGCGTTCCGTATTACGCTCCTGAACCCATCGATTCCATATTCTGTCAACAGTCATTGGATCTCGACCAACGCGAGCAGCAATGTCGCATTACCATAAACCTCAATCGCGATAGGCTACAGTCCGACCTTTATCAAAGTCGGAAACATGATGGTACACATTTCTTCTCCTTACACGAGGCATCACAACAACGTTTCACCAGGCAACGCCGGTCAACTGCTGTTTGTGTATGAGGAATCGGTTGGAAACTTTCCTCGTGTCAGCACGTTGTAGGTGTCGCCACCGGCGCCAACCTTGTGTGAATGCACTTAAAAGTTAATCATTTGCATATAACAGCATCTTCTTCTGTCGGTTAAATTTCGCGTCTGTAGCACATCATCTTCGTGGTGTAGCAATTTTAATGGCCAGTAGTTTTTTTTTGCACAGGAGATTTTTAAAGTCTCAAAAAAATATGTGCAGGTGGCACCGATGATGTTGGCGGGCTGGCTGGCTCTCAGAGGAAATCTTTGGCTTTTTATCCATGTGGGTTTCAATGTCAATCCCCATGCCACAATGTGCACACCTCATAAGAGGGCGCGAGGAAGAAGGAATTTAAAAGCGTAACGAAACTTTTCTGCTTCAGATCACTTTGAGATTTCGTCGAATTCTTTTGATGGGTCTCAAGCGGTGCAGCCCTATAAACGAAATCAAAACATGCAGTCGTGCTAATCTGAAAAGTAGTGAGGTCACGTTCAACTGGGTTGAATCGACCGTGAAGTGTTAGCAGAGGCAAAATTTGTCAACAACCTCGTCCCGTTGTTCGTTGCTCCGGGAACTGTCATTTCGACCCTGAAATGTGTGAGAATCAACGTGCCAAGGGGAGAGGTGACGCCCTTTATCCACGTCCTGAAGGTTTTTTGTGCCGATCGTGACCGGCGGTGAGTCTGGAATATTTTACTCCGCCATGCATAAGGTAACCGTGTGATTTCAACGCTAGATGTCGCGATTGTGATCTCCATCACAGACGCGTCTAACGAAAGAATGAAATATGGTTAAGAGGGGCTGTGAGGATGTTCCCATCGTGTGGCATGTCCGCGGTGGGCCGGTCGGAGTGGTCGAGCGGTTCTAGGCGCTACAGTGTGGAACAGCGCGTCCGCTACGGTCACAGGTTCGAATCCTGCCTGGGCCATGGATGTGTGTGATGTCCTTAGGTTAGTTAGGTTTAAGTAGTTCTAAGTTCTAGGGGACTGATGACCTCAGATGTTACGTCCCATAGTGGTCAGAGCCATTTGAACCATTTTTTTGTCCGCGGTGGCATTAGGCAGGATTATGGTAATATTTGGTGCCAATTTGAAGCCATTAACACGCGTTGCAGCCTACATTAACTTCTGGTCTTTGTCCTTTTTTTCGCACGTGTCTTCACCTCGCTGTTTGAACTATCGCCGACCCCGAGAGTGACATGGGAAAGGGCCACGCCCTTGCACCATTGCAGAGGAAGTTTGTATTCAACTTTGACTCAAATTTCAAATTTCTGCGACGCAGTCGGAGACAGTTGTATTGTATTGTATTGCATGTTAACCGGGGACCTAGAAACGACGGAGAGGCTCCGTCCCCGCCGCAGCCGCAGTGGTCCACAACCCCACGACGACTACCGCAGTCCACTTCACCCATCCGCCACCCCACACCGAACCCAGGGTTATCGTGCGGTTCGGCCCCGGGTGGACCCCCCAGGGAACGTCTCACACCAGACGAGTGTAACCCCTATGTTTGTGTGGTAGTGTACTTGTACGTGGAGAACTTGTTTGCGCAGCAATCGCCACCATGGTGTAGCTGAGGCGGAATAAGGGGAACCAGCCCGCATTCTCCGAGGCAGATGGAAAACCGCCTAAAATCGATCCACAGACTGGCCGGCTCACCGGACCTCGACACAAATCCGCCGGGCGGATTCGTGCCGGGGACCAGGCGCTTCTTACCGCCCGGAAAGCCATGCGTTAGACCGCACAGCCAACCGGGCGGGCCGGAGACAATTACTGGGTTTCAAAAAGTAGATCTTTTAATTGCGTTGCACAGAGTAGATTTCGTGTCGACTGTCAATGCTTAAAACCCACCCTCACATAAGTAGTATGTTGTAAACGGTATCCGATCCGAGCTCGTAGGGCATTCTTACCTACTTGCGGAGACTCCTGCTTCACCTAGCTTCAAAATTCAATCAGTAATAACTTCGATTTTAATGTGGAGCCTGAAAAATGTCAATGAACTGCTCCTGTTCTTCAGTGTTAAAGAAGTTCTGAGCTAAGAGGCTCTTTCATCTAGCTGTGTTGATCAACTCGTTATGGAAAGTACTCCCGAAAATAAACTCTTTTTTTAAATTTAATCGTAAGGCTAGGGCCCGCCGTCTTGCAGACAGTTCGCCGGGTGCCGGTCTTTCAAGTGGACACCACTTCGGCGACCTGCAGTCGATGAGGATGAATGGAAGATGATGAGGACTGCACAACACCCAATCCCTGGGCGGAGAAAATTCCCCGGTCCAGCCGGGAATGGAACCCAGGCCCAGCGGATTAACAATCCGCCACGCAGCCTTTTTTTTTGTAATCTCATTTTGTTGGTTTTCGTTCGTTGCATCTGCTCGGTGCGGATACCCTTTTCAGTTCGCCGTTGATCCATTAACACAGTTTTTTTTTTTTTTTTTTTTTATTACAGAGGGCAGCTAACCCTCTGACCGAACACGCTGAGTTACCGTGGCGGCAACCATTCAGCTATCGGGAGCGGACAAATAAGCACTGAGTTGACGAATTAAATGATCCACAAACACAGAATTCAGTTCTTTACACAGTTGAAAGTCACTATCTTCTAGAATCGTATGAAGAGCAGAGAAGACGTAATTTGCACCTCCATCATGCAAATTTTTCTTGCACAATTACTTCTTTCTAAAGGCTGAAATTTTGCTTCGCGCTTTGGTGTGAGGTTTCTTGCTCTTTGCTGCACGGTAGGCAACTTTGCAAGACGTAAGAAGTTGTGGGAATCGTACCTCGTTTAGTGAAAGCGTTTTTTTTCCCTTTATTGTAAAGTGAGGGAAGTATTCTCAAGGCTTATTTACGGAACTACAATGTTTTGGATCCACTTTTCGTTACATCTTGTTATAAAGAACGCTTTCAGTAGGTAAGATTTTCCAAAAAATGACGGACTGTCGCTGTTCATTTCCAACAGCAATGCACGAAAAACCGAAATTCAGGTAACTGTCGTCATACTTCCTGCATTTGCGTTTCTTTATGGCTTTACATCTGCAAGATAGATTTGGAATATTACGTATTGTTTTTTGTATATAAAAGTATGTCCATTCTTACACATAAACACAAATCGTAGGAGAGCAACAATAATCAATAATCGAAAACGATTTGCGTTTAGACAAAACGTTCGTTTATGAAGAAAAGCAAATGAGTCCAAAATTTTAACCAAGGATGAAGCAGCAACTGTTCAAAATCTTCACGGTAAATGATAACAGCCAAAGCTATTAGTGTTTGTTTTTTCTTTTATCTCAGTTATGGAGCAAAGTTTTTTTGCTAATGAAGGTGTCTACCTGTTCAGGTGTAATTTTGCTTCTGATGAAGGTATATTTAGATATACCGAAACCCTGGTCAACGATTTCAATAAATCTTTACCCTGCAACTGTTTAGCTGTTACCATTTTCCCTTCGTACGGTCTCATAGTCACAACTCTGTCCACCCCCGGTAGCTGAGTGGTCAGAGCGACAGATTGTCTAACGTCGACTAGTTGCAGAATTTTGGAACACGTATTATTTGCGAGTATAATCATATTTCTGGAGACTATAAATCTACTCTGTAGGAATCAGTATGGGTTTCGGAAAAGACGATCATGTGAAACCCAGCTCCCGCTATTCGTCCACGAGACTCAGAGGGCCATAGACACGGGTTCCCAGGTAGATGCCGTGTTTCTTGACTTCCGCGAGGCGTTCGATACAATTCCCCACAGTCGTTTAATGAACAAAGTAAGAGCATATGGACTATCAGACCAATTGTGTGATAGGATTGAAGAGTTCCTAGATAACAGAATGCAGCCTGTCATTCTCAATGGAGAGAAGTCTTCCGAAGTAAGAGTGATTTCAGGTGTGCCGCAGGGGAGTGTCGTAGGACCGTTGCTATTCACAATATACATCAATTACCTTGTGGATAACATCGGGAGTTCACTGAGGCTTTTTGCGCATGATGCTGTAGTATATCGAGAGGTTGTAACAATTGCAAATTGTACTGAAATGCAGAAGGATCTGCAACGAATTGATGCATGGTGCAGGGAATGGCAATTGAATCTCAATGTAGACAAGTGTAATGTGCTTCGAATACATAGAAAGAAAGATCTTTTATCATTAGCTACAATAAGCAGGTCAGCAACTTGAAGCAGTTAATTCCATAAATTATCTGGGAGTAGGCATTAGGAGTGATTTAAAACGGAATGACCATATAAAATTAATCATCGGTAAAGCAGATGACAGACAGATTCATTGGAAGAATCCGAAGGAAATGCAATCCGAAAACAAAAGAAGTAGGTTACAGTACACTTCTTCGCCCACTTCCTGAATACTGCTCACCTCATCCGTACCAGATAGGGTTGCTAGAAGAGATAGAGAAGATCCAACGAAGAGCAGCGTGCTTCGTTGCAGGATCATTTAGTAATCGCAAAAGCGTTACGGAGATGATTGATAAACTCCAGTGGAAGACTCTGCAAGAGAGACGCTTAGTATCTCGGTACGGGCTTTTGTTTAAGTTTCGAGAACATACCTTCACCGAGGAGTCAAGCAGTATATTGCTCCCTCCTACGTATATCTCGCGAAGAGACCATGAGGATAAAATCAGAGAGATTAGAGCCCACACAGAGACATATCGACAATCCTTCTTCCCAGGAACAATACGAGACTGGAATAGAAGGGAGAACCGATAGAGGTAATCAAAGTACCATCCGCCACACACCGTCAGGTGGCTTGGGGAGTATGGATGTAGATGTAGATGTAGAATGTCAATCCTAAGGGCCCGGGTTCGATTCACGGCTGGGTCGAAGATTTTCTCCGCTCAGGGACTGGGTGTTGTGTTGTCCTTATTATTTCATCTCCATCGACACGCAAGCCGCTGAAGTGGCGTCAAATTGAAGACTTGCACCCGGCGAACGGTCTACCCTACGGGAGGCCCTAGTCACACGACTACACACACACAGTCACAACACTTACTTGCCGGCTGTAGCTACTAACTCAAAAGTTGTTTCTCTACTCAAGAAGCTAGTACAATGTCGAATCAATGGAAAAAAACTGGTAAGAGCGAGTATAGTTGTACTCTGAGGGATTCCGTTCAGCAATGACCCAAACATGTGGAAATACGTTAATTTACGGAATAATTTAGGTAGAGAGGTAAAAATTGACACACATGCCTGATATGACATGGGCTTCTACTGAAACCACAAACGAGGGCAAAAACTGGGCAACAGGTTCCGTCCCCGCCGCAGCTGCAGTGGTCCACAACCCCACGACGACTACCGCAGTGCACTTCACCCCTCCGCCGCCCCACACCGAACCCAGGGTTATTGTGTGGTTCTGCCCCCAGTGGGCCGCCCAGGGAACGTCTCACACCAGACGAGTGTAACCCCTATGTTTGCGTGGTAGAGTAATGGTGGTGTACGCGTACGTGGAGAACTTGTTTGCGCAGCAATCGCCGACATAGTGTAACTGAGGTGGAATAAGGGGAACAAGCCGAGGCAGATGGAAAACCGCCTAAAATCCATCCACAGACTGGCCGGCTTACCGGACCTGACACAAATCCGCCGGGTGGATTCGTGCCGGGGACCAGGCGCCCCTTCCCTCCCGGAAAGTCGTGCGTTAGACCGCACGCCCAACCGGGTGGGCAAGTGAAGCCTTAGTGTCAGGATGGAGAACCCGCTACGGTACAGCTTCACGATCCTATCGTCATCAGAAGGGTGTTCGAACAGGTCTTGTGACGGGTGCGAGGTACGACGATGTCATACAGAATCGCATCAACCATAGCCTGGGTGATAAACACCTGCCAGGAGGTACGACATTTATGTAGGATGGCGCTCCATCTCATAGTACTATACTTGATGAAAGATCTCTTTCGCACATCGTTTGGTGAGGATCGCGTGCTGAGCCGCCGCATCCGTCATGCTTCGCCTCCTAGGTCCCCAGACCACAATCTCTGTGATTACTGGTTGTGGATTACCTGAAATCGCAAATCCACAGCGATCGTTAGACCTCAATAGGGATACTAAAAGACAACATCGGACGGCAATTTCTCACTATACCCAGCTGGTATGCTTTACAGTGCTGTTCACAACATTGTCCATCCAGGTATTGATGAATGAAGGCCGATATGCTGAGTATTCTTCATGTCTCTGGTAAAAATGATTAGTTACCCTAATTATTGGTTTTGTATCATATGAAGCACCATCCGTTGGTCAATTTGTGCACTTTTTTGGTTTGAATAAAGCCCCATGTCATTTCGAGCATGTATGTCAATTTTTATGTCTCTACCTACTTATTCTGTGATGCATTGAAATTTCAAATACTAACGGTCTTTGGGTCATACAGACATTTCAACCATCATGGGAATCTAAGATCTCGACGATTTTTGCCTGTTACAGTTATCGATATTGGCAAGATATCGTTCTTGGGAAGTCCAAGATTTTTGAGAATAAAGTTTCAATTTTTTGTATGATTTTGAATTTGCTATGGTAATTTTTCATTTTTTTTATTATTTTTGGAGTTACATTAACATGGTACGCTAATTGCCAATTGCACATGCATTGACTTGGTCTGCTCTCGTTCTAGTAAGTTTTGACGGAATCCATAGGGCTATTACCAGAGCGATTGTTGAATTGTTTTGTGGACTACTTCAACGGATCGTTTGTGGGGTATGAGAACCTCATCCTAAACAATGGAACGGCGATCTTGCATCAGTTACCGGTATTACTTTGGACTGAAACATTACAAAATGGTTCAAATGGCTCTGAGCGCTATGAGATTTAACATCTGTGGTCATCAGTCCCCTAGAACTTAGAACTACTTAAACCTAACTAACCTAAGGACATCACACACATCCATGCCTGAGGCAGGATTCGAACCTGCGACCGTAGCAGTCGCGCGGTTGAAACATTACAGATGCTGTACGTGTCATCGGCTTGAACTGTCAGGCAATGTGTTGCATGCAATTTCGTGAAGGATCTGCGATGCTACACTATGTGATAAAATGTATCCGGACACCTGGCTGAAAATGATTTACAAGTTCGTGGTGCCCTCCATCAGTAATGCGGGAATTCAGTATGGTGATGGCCCACCCTTAGCCTTGATGACAGCTTCCACTCTTGCAGGCATACGTTCAATCAGGTGCTGGAAGGTTTCTTAGGGAATGGCAGCCCATTCTACACGGAGTGCTGCGCTGAGGAGAGGTATCGATGTCGGTCGGTGAGGCCTAGCACGAATTCAGCGTTCCAAAACGTCCCGAAGGTGTTCTATAGGATTAAGGTCAGGATTCTGTGCAGGCCAGTCCATTACAGGGATGTTATTCTCGTGTAACCACTCCGCCACATGCCGTGCATTATGAACAGGTGCTCGATCGGGTTGAAAGATGCAATCGCCATCCCCAAATTGCTCTTCAGCTGTGGGAAGCGAGAAGGTACTTAAAACATCAATGTAGGCCTGTGCTGTGATAGTGCCACGCAAAACAACATGGGGTGCAAGCCCCCTTCATGAAAAACACGACCAAAACACAACACAACACCACCGCTTCCGAATTTTACTGTTGGCAATGCACACGCTGGCAGATGACGCCATACTCACACCCTGACATCGGATCGCCACATTGTGTACCGTGATTCGTCACTTTACACAACTTTTTTGCAATGTTCTTTCGTCTAATGTTTACGCTCCTTACACCAAGCGAGACATCGTTTGGCATTTACCGGCGTGATGTGTGGCTTATGAACAGCCGCTCCACCATGAAATCCAAGTTTTCTCACCTCTCGCCTAAGTGTCATAGCACTTGCAGTGGATCCTGATGCAGTCTGGAATTCCTGTGTGACGGTCTGGATAGATATCTGCCTATTACACATTACGACCCTCTCTAACTGTAGGCGGTCTCTTGTCAGTCTACAGAAGAGGTCGGCCTGTACACTTTTGTGCTGTACGTGTCCCTTCACATTTCCGCTTCACTATCACATCGGAAACAGTGGACATAGGGATGTTTAGGAGAGTGGAATCTCGCGTACAGACGTACGACACAAGTGACACCTAATCACCTGACCACGTTACAAGTCCGTGAGTTCCGCGGAGCGCCCCATTCTGCTCTCTCACAATGTCCATTGACTACTGAGGTCGCTGATATTGAGCACCTGGCAGTAGGTGGCAGCACAGTGCACCTAATACGAAAAACGTATGCTTGTGGGGATGTCCGGATACTTTTGAGCACATAGTGTAGCTCCGGCGTGGCGCCGTAGTCGGAGGGCCTTACTCCTATCAACGCTGGCCGGCAAAGGCCTTCACAGAAACAGGGGCTTCATTGCGTCGTAGCTCAGCGAATTAGAACGAAGGATTTGTAGAATATATACTCAGACCTTCCTCGTGAATTACGCTACGTATTACTGAAAACCAGGTCAAAATCCCTAGCATAGTTCCTTAAATTACGGCGGATTACGAATGCAGAGTAAGCTTGTAAAGGCAAAAATATTTTTTATGTGAAATGATTAAAAATTAACAATATTGGGATTTTTTCTTTACTTCTACTGTGTAACATTGCGTTTTTCTAAATATTGTGATTATAGGCCAACGGGAAATACTCTGTAAATTTTGTCCGCAACTCGTGGTCTTGCGGTCACGTTCTCGATTCCCGGCGGGGTCTGGGATTTTCACCTGCTTCTAGAGGACTGGGTGTTTGTGTTGTCCTCATCAATTCATCATAATTCATCAAAGTGGCAAAATTGGGCTGAGCAAAGGTTGAGAATTTGTATGGGCGCTGATAAACGCGCAGTTGAGCGCCTCAGAAACCAATCATCATCATCATCATCATCATGTGTAATTTTTGATGAGTGAGTTTTCGATTATCAAGTAATGGCCATGTCTTCTAATTGCACTGACTTAGGACAGTGGTTCCCAACCTGTCTGAGACCATTGCTCCTGAGTACACTCGGATACTACATAAAATTCCCCTTCTCTCCCCAGGCATCAACAACATTAGCAGCTAACTATACTTCTGAATGAGTAAGAATTTTCTTTGAAAATTTTTGTTTTTAAATGACGAAAGATAAATGATGTTTAGTTTTTGTAGGTGTTTTATTAAACTAAGAATTAATGAGTCAGTGAGACAATTGGTACTGCTTGCTCCAACAAACTCGTTTTACAGAATGATGAAGCAATTCTTAAAGCAGTGCCAGAGCTACGAAGAAGTCCGTCTCAGAGAAAAAAAAAACCTTATTATTCCCTTAGACACTTGTTACAAAACATGCTTCGCTTGCACTAGTCCTGTCGTTAGCGACATTTCCTTCACGCACACACTGCACCTCATTTAAAATCAAACACTGGGTACTTAGATTGGTGGAGTCTTCACTTCTAAATTGGCAGAAACTGGAAGACTTCAAGCTGCCAATGCTTCGTTTCTCACCATTGTCACTAATAATAATAATAATAATAATAATAATAATAATACAGTGGAAGCCGTTCAGCAGTGCAGTAGCCATTACATAATTAGTGCTGCGTTGTTCTGTCAGTTTTTTTCGTCTATTGTTGCGAACCAAATAATAAAGCAATTTTTGATATACTGCAGGACCTACCTTTGATTAGGACGAGTAATTTTCAAGTGATATTTAAGCATATACGATGTATATGTCTCAATCAGTGGAAAAATGCTCATTTCGAAGCACGAAAAATGCGAATATGTTCCTGTTTATCTGAAAGATTCCCACTGAAAAATGGGGTAACCATCTGCCTCATTCTACCTTCCTCAGTACGTTTAAAAATGTTCCCAAATATTTTGATATGCGAACAAATTGCCGTTTTTTTTAATATGTAACTCACACAAACTTTCACAAGCCCCCATAACTGTAGCTAACCTACCCACTAGTCCATCGCTTTAAGTCGCTCATTCCCATCCACTCCCAGTTGCCCTTACTCACTCACTCACTAACCCAGTCCTACTCCTCGTCATTCTCTCTTTGTGCCTGTATCACACCCGCAGTCCCCTTCATTCTGTCCTACTACTTCTGTCTCCTCTTGCTGCTACTATCTCATTCCTTCCTAATGCTATTGTCGCTTCTCACTATCTCTATCTTTCACTGTCATATACGTTGTGTCTCATTATCGCTGCCTTTCACTCACTTCCACTTTCTCCTTATTCTATTCTCCACCCTCCTTGCACTCTCTCGACCCTTTCCCTAACACTGTTCTGTCACCGTCAACTATGTTGAAATCTGGTTTCGCAGGACAGAACGGATCAGGTTGGGGAAAGGGGCCAAGACCAGTTACTGTTAGGTACACAAGAACACCCAACTCTATTGCTTTTAAAACACATTTCTCTTTAAAACAACAACGATCAATTCATGGCAGTGGGCCCAAATAACTTCTCAATAATAAAGAGTTTAAATAATTCATTTTAAAACACGTCTGAAGGCCTTACTTAAGCAAAATTAAAATATCTTCTCGTCTGAAGGCTGTAGTGGTCGCCTAGTCGTAGATATTCGTAATTGCTATAATCGCACTGTTTCACTCCCATTTACGGAGCTTGTTAGCACTTGATGTTAGGTTGGCACCATTAAAATGCATTGTGGTAATAGCTGCTGCTTGCTGGATCGCTGCTGTGTCTCGATGCTGATGCTGGCTCTAAATCTGGTTGTCTAGGGTTATAAACATGAGGTACCGTGTTTTTTATGTGCTTTTGATGATAAAGAACGAGCGAAACCATCAAATATGTAAACTTCAAATATTTATTACTTTGGTGGCCATCTTAATTCCACTGTCCACCAAAGACCATGACACAACATAAAGTAGAACTTCCTTTACATGTTCTTTGCATTGTTTATCCACCTCAAACAATAACACACAAACACACTTTACCAAAGTTACATTCCGACTGCGCCCCCAGACCCCTTCTTGCTGCTGGTATTTATAACATTGTCAAAGAACTACTAAAAAGAGATATAGTTTATAAGTCGCATGTACATCTGTTATCATAATTTGTGCAGAAAAGTTATTAATTTGTATCGAGTGACATAATTTAACATGTTATTAAAATGACAGACAGATTTGTTGACTTGACAGAATAATTCTTTGTTACAAAAAGGCCGTTTTTTAGAAGTTTGTCAATTGACTCCTCTAATTAGCATAAATAGGTAAATAACATGAATTATTAAGAATTACATTGGTTTTTCGTCTAAAATGGGATTGATTACATGAATACTGAGTGAAAACGCTCATAGTGAACAAATAGGTTTCACTGGGTGATTTTTATTTAAGGAGATCCAAAATACCTAAGTTGGCCACTATTTTTCGTACTTCATATTAATTATTTAAGATGAACTTCGTGTTTTTACATGATGACATTTGCTGTATCAGTGATCAAGTGATATTAACTTTTGTGTGGGTCAGTTATTCAGTATAATTTAATGGGTTGACTGTTTATGGAGTCATGTTATGCAATCATTGTTAACATACACAGTAACTTTTCTATAATCATAAATACTCGTTAAAATAGTTGAATTTGGAGGGTATCACATACTTCGGTAAAGTAAAGCCTTTAATATGTTCCGTTACAAGGCCCAAATAATATTCAAGATCACCAAAGGAAATTTTTTAGAAGGCAAGCATTTACAAATCTCGGCTAAAAATCATATTAAGGAAAATTTGAAATAATTCCTCTGCTGAAGGCTCAATAATGATTTAAACAAACGGCTGAAGGCCATTTTAAGAATTCAAGATAATTAAACCTTACAGACAGGAGTTTACATATTATAGCTGAAAGCCACAAATTTTAAAACAAACACGGCCTGAATACAGAGCTAACAAGAATTTTAAATAAAACATGGCTGAAGGCCTAATCTTAAAATAAGTCACATAAGGTTCAGCTGAAACCCATATACTGAACATAGGACACCGAGCGAGGTGGCGCAGTGGTTAGCACACTGGACTCGCGTTCGGGAGGACGATGGTTCAATCCCGCGTCCGGCCATCCTGATTTAGGTTTTCCGTGATTTCCCTAGATCACTCCAGGCAAATGCCGGGATGGTTCCTTTGAAAGGGCACGGCCGAATTCCTTCCCCATCCTTCCCTCACCCGAGCTTTCGCTCCGTCTCTAATGACCGCGTTGTCGACGGGACGTTAAACACCAATATCTTCCTCCTCCTCCTCCTCCTGCACATAGGACAAAATTAATACACGGCTGAAGGCCTGGTATAGTACTTGCGATAAAAGAAAATCACAATCACAAACAACAGAACAATGGTGCTCAGAAGGGTCGGCCTGCGGAGGAAACCCTAACATAATTTTAGGTGACACAGGCAGCCAAGTGTAATACTAAATAATCGGATTGCAGCTCGACTTAGGATCGGCTGAAGAACCAATCAACAACCTAATCAATTCCCTTCACCCGACCAACGGCACCACAACCGAAAACATCAGCGATGGCGAAGATACCAGCAGCACTACGTCTCCAAATACTGGTATCTACGAGGGCTGTTCAGAAAGTAAGCTCCGATTGATCGCGAAATGGGAACCACAGTGAAAATTAGAAATGTTTTATTTTTAACAGTTAGCTACACCATCCAGCTACTTCTCTACGTAGTTGCCGTTCTGACTAAGACATTTGTCGTAGCGTTGTACCAACTTTCCAATACCCTCATCATAAAAGACAGCCGCCAGTGCTTTCTGCCAACTCTCTACGCTGGCCTACAGCTCGTTTTCTGTGCCAAAATGTTGTATTCATAGCCAGCGGTTAATGTGAGCAGAAATGAAACGCAGGGGGAGTCAATTACGGGCTGTATTGTGGGTAGTCAAACATTTCCAATTGAAAACGATGCAGGAGCATCTTCATTGCCCCTTCAGAATGCGGCTGAGAATATTGCCTTGTAGAAGAAACTGCACGACAGTTATGTAATGTTGGCTGTATAGCTTCAGGCGTAATTTCTCACCAGGTCCTCGTACTTGGCGGGAGACACTATTCTCTAGACAACTTTACGCGATCACTGTGAGCTCAGAAATGAGAGGAGTGGCGTGATGCTATCTAGGGTCATACTAGAGACACTGCCCAACACATCTGTGCAAAGCTTTATCGGATTATCATAGTCGTTTCCATTTCGCGATCAATCGGAGCTTACTTTCTGAACAGCCCTCGTAAATACAGCCAAAGCACAGTAACCACTGAAAAATATGAACAAACACAAAGACTGTTTAACTACACCCCGTGCCAGACAGCATCAACACGGTGAGGAAACACACACAGTCTATTCTCTGTCGCAACGGACGGACTGGCTACTCCAGTCCGCAGACAGCAACCATCTGCTCAGCGGAAATCACAGAAGCTACACACAGTTCTACGTAAACACTTGCACCAAGAACTCTGAACATCCTAAAACCAATCGCCGTGGAACAACAAGGAGAAATGACTAGTCGACACACACAAGTTTCCGTAAGCGGTCGGCGACCAAATACACGTCGTCGAATGGGACGACCGACCGAACGACCAACCAAAGTCGTCCCGACTCAAGTTGTGTGTGTCGGCAACGGCCGGGCGAGTCATGGCTGTCCGGAGCTGACTGCAGCTCCAACCCGACTCAACTCGATGTCCGTTCGGAACTCGGAGACACGCCGACCCGGGCACACTGCCTCGGACCCAATCGTGCAGAGGTACCTCTTGCCCATTGGGCACAACATCTCTGCACAAGGAAGGAACTAGAGTGCTGCAACGCTCCATGTTTGACCGGTCAGGGCTCGCCTGTTGACGGGGGGACCGAGCAGCTGTTGTCCGGCCCCACACCACTCGGCTCGGCCACGTACTCGCCCCATGTCTGTTGTCCGGATTCCGGACACGCGGATAACCGAGCATGACTGGTCACCGCTGACTACTCACCTCGCCTCGCCACGGCTCGCTGCCCTGTACTGTACTGTACAAGTCCAACGCCTCTCTCTCTCTCTCTCTCTCTCTCTCTCTCTCTCTCTCTCTATTTCTGTCTCTCTCTCTCTTTCTCTTTCTTTTAATACAAAAGTAACGTTTCCAAGAACGGGTACGTTACACAGCTAAATTCATAGAGCACTTTCTTTTATAATATTTACTCCCGTCTTCCTAACGTCCGGCAATTTGGTTGTAAATAAAACATTGATCAGAAGAGACGAATCTGTGTTAATGTAATGAGATGTAAGCGTCAAATAGTGCACCTGATTATGCGAATCAGTCCACACATCAACTGTCGCAGCACATGTTTTATTAATAACTTCCGCAGTAACAGAAGGCATTATACTGTTTCGTATTGCATCAGCTTGTTCTTTGACATGTCTGCTTATAGTAGAGGGATGTGGCATGACATCTGCCACGTTAACTTTTCCATATCGCGCACCTAGATGTATTAATTCTTGGCCTAGTTCTCTGAAACCTTCACCGCAAAGAGCATTAAAAGGTCTCATATCTTTAGCACACATTGCAACACACTTTGCTGTAATACTATTTTTTTTACTGCCGGTATTCCTGAAGGAGCTGTATCTTTGTGAGGTTTCTTGCAACTGTGTTTCTTTAAAAGAGTGGTTACCGATTGGAAACACAATAATGTGGAGCAGTTTATGCACGATGCGTATCCAGTAGACGCACTGTTTTCGTCTACAACCACCAAAAATATGCTCCGTACTTGGCTTTTTAGACAGTCCCGTCTCTTCAATGTGTAAACATTGATTTCAATCTTACGTCTTACTGCACTGGTTTCCTCGCACTGCATGATTGCAGAGAGAGAGAGAGAGAGAGAGAGAGAGAGAGAGAGAGAGAGAGACCGCAAATGAGAAGCCCGTACTGGCTGCAGTCTCACACGGATAATGACAAGTGTAATGTGTTCGAAGTTACGTGCTACGTATTTGGTCACGGCTTCTATGCTCGGTCACTAGAACTAGTGCGGGCAGCCTATCCAGTTAGGGTGTGCTCGTCCCATCTCGTATTTTATGCTCGCTTACTCGGTCATGCAGGACTCTAGAAGGAACCGACCCACGTCCGGCAAGATGAGCAACCTACGAAGCCCAGAAACGGTTGAAAGACCAAATCCAAGTCGCCCGATGAGACGACCGACCAACGGTCGTTGCCGCTCCAGTCTCCTTCCGTCGTACAGTTCATGCGTGACGCAGCGGTTGTCGAGTACTGGCTGTCTGCGCCTCACTGACGTTCCGTCCACGACTGAACTCCGACAGACGAGCACCCGGAAATTCTGTTGATCGCTTCAGAGATAGTACGATAGTGTACTTATCGATAAGCGTTGCTGCTGCCACTCACGGGCAGGCTGTGGTGTCACCGCCAGACACCACACTTGCTAGGTGGTTCATTTATTTATTTTTATTTATTTATTTATTGTTCCGTGGGACCACATTAAGGAGAAGTCTCCATGGTCATGGAACGAGTCAATTCATGAAATTATAACACGATTGTAGAAACAGAAAAATGAAATATAAGAAACATATTCAGGCGACACGTCATTAGTTTAAATAAAAAAAAATCAACAATGTAACACTGGAATTTGCTTAATTTTTTAGCTATTCCAGGAGCTCCTCGACAGAATAGAAGGAGTGAGCCATGAGGAAACTCTTCAGTTTAGACTTAAAAGCGTTTGGGCTACTGCTAAGATTTTTGAGTTCTTGTGGTAGCTTATTGAAAATGGATGCAGCAGAATACTGCACTCCTTTCTGCGCAAGAGTCAAGGAAGTGCATTCCATATGCAGATTCGATTTCTGCCTAGTATTAACTGAGTGAAAGCTGCTAACTCTTGGGAATAAGCTAATATTGCTAACAGCAAACGACATTAAAGAAAATATATACTGTGAGGGCAATGTCAGAATTCCCAGACTATTGAATAGGGGTCGACAAGAGGTTCTAGAACTTACACCACACATAGCTCGAACAGCCCGTTTTTGAGCCATAAATACCCTTTTTCAATCAGACGAATTACCCCAAAAAATAATACCATATGACATAAGCGTATGAAAATATGCGAAGTAGACTACTTTTCGTGTACAAGTGTCACTTATTTCAGATACTGTTCTAATGATAAATAAAGCGGCATTTAGTTTCTGAACAAGATCCTCAACATGGGCTTTCCACAACAGCTTACTATCTATCCGTACGCCTAGGAACTTGAACTGTTCCGTCTCGCTTATAACATGCCCATTCTGTCTGATTAAAATATCAGTTCTCGTTGAATTGTGAGTTTGAAACTGTAAAAACTGAGTCTTACTGTGATTTAGCATCAAATTATTTTCCACAAGCCACGAACTTATTTCATGAACTACATTATTTGATAATGTTTCAATATTACACACAAGATCCTTCACTACCAAGCTGGTGTCATCAGCAAACAGAAATATTTTTGAATCACCTGTAATACTAGAAGGCATATCATTTATATAAATAAGAAACAGCAGTGGCCCCAGCACCGATCCTTGGGAAACGCCCCATTTAACAGTGCCCCATTGGGACTGAACATCATTACCACTCTCAATATTGCGGAGAATTACCTTCTGCTTTCTGTTCTTAAAGTAAGAGGCGAACCAATTGTAAGCTACTCCCCTTACTCCATAATGTTGCAACTTCTGCAGTAATATTTTGTGGTCAACACAGTCAAAAGCCTTCGTTAAATCAAAGAAAACACCTAACGTTGGCAACCTTTTTTTTAATCCGTCCAAAACCTCACAGAGAAAAGAGACTATAGCATTTTCAGTTGTTAAGCCATTTCTAAAACCAAACTGTACATTTGACAGCAAATTATGTGAATTTAAATGCTGCAGTAACCTTGTATATACAACCCTCTCGATAACTTTAGCAAACACCGATGGCATAGAAATAGGTCTATAATTATCAACATTATCCCTGTCTCCCTTTTTATAAAGTGTCTTCACTAGCCTTTAATTCGGCCGCGGTCCGTTAGTATACGTCGGACCCGCGTGTCGCCACTGTCAGTGATTGCAGACCGAGCGCCGCCACACGGCAGGTCTAGAGAGACTTCCCAGCACTCGCCCAGTTGTACAGCCAACTTTGCTAGCGATGGTTCACTGACAAAATACGCTCTCATTTGCCGAGACGATAGTTAGCATAGCCTTCAGCTACGTCATTTGCTACGACCTAGCAAGGCGTCATTACCAGTTACTATTGATACTGTGAAACATGTACCGTCAAAAGCGATGTTCACCATTTATGGATTAAAGTTAAGTGTTCCAGAAGCTACGTACCTTTTTTTGCTAGTCTAATTTCCTTGACCTGTTCCAGACCTCACGCCAGCCTGCGTGAGCTAAAACGCGTGCCTTTCGGCTTCCTCTCATACCGGGTTGGCTCTCTTGCCAATCCACAACACAGGCAAACCAGCAACCTAGTGAAACCAGTAAATCGAATTAAAAGAAAAACGAGGCGACAGAACTATAAAAACACGATGACGAGCAATAAATGGCGTGAGCGCGAGCCGCGCAGGGCCCAAATGTTCCACTTCCATTGTGTCCCTCTCTTTCTCTCACATTGCCATTGTCTCCTTCGCTCTTTCTATAACACAACCACTGGCTACTACAAGCCAGTATGTATTACTTTTCCACCTCTTTGTGACGGCCTCTGTCTTCTTCTCTCTCAGCGGATATGTTCGCATGCTAAAATTGTTGATAAAATTTTCAAAGGTGCTGTGAAAGGTAGAATGAGGCAGTTGGTACCCAACATTTCAGTGGTCTTTCAAGCAAGCAGGAACATATTCGCATTGTCTTTCCGCTGGTTCGTTTCTTTTCCTTGCCGCAGCAGAGAATGACAATCACATTAAAAGATACGAATTGATTAATAAAATTTAGATACCAAAATGAGATTTTCAGTCTGCAGCGGAGTGTGCGCTGATATGAAACTTCCAGGCAGATTAAAACTGTGTGCCCGACCGAGACATTTTTTTTTTTTTACCTGCGATCGTAGCGTTCGCTCTGTTCCAGACTGTAGCGCCTAATCCACTTTTTTTTATTTTGCTTTTTTTATTTTTTTAGACGCTACCCCCTTTTTTTTAGACGCTACCTCTTTTTTGGACCACTTTTTCCCTTAAAAAGCCCCTTAGGAAAATGGAACTAAAAAAATAAAAAACCTAAGTGCCACCGCCACTTGTCATCCATATAACAAAAAAATGTGATCCACTTCAGGCGTTGGCTCCTGAGTAAACCCACCCCAGAGAGCTGCCTATAGACCAGGGGAAGTATGGGAAATCAAGGTTAGGGCTATCCGTTGCCACTTTTATTTTTTTTATATGATTACATTTAGGGAGCGTGTACAAATGAGAATTCTAGTAACTAAGTGTTACAACAACAAAGGTGGCATAAAAGAGTAATCAAAAAATGAAAATATAAACCACTGATTTAATTCTAACTAAAAGGTTCTTCAATAACGTAATTGGTTCCACTTGGAGCCTTGCCATCGTTATCTGAAATCTCCAATAGCGCCTTTGAAGGGCATCTGCAAGGGAGGCATTCTGCTTCGCTAGTGCCTCAAGGAAAACAGTATCCTTGCAGCAGCTCGCCTCTTCCTTTGGTCATGACTGACAAGGCAGAACGTTGAGCCGTTAGTGTGATGCGGCACAGAACATTAACCACAGCCTGGCACTCCCCAGCTGAGTGGGGGGTTAACGAAAACGCTGCGTAAATAATTTGGGAAGAGCGTACTTCGGTGTGCGTTCGAGGGCATTGTGAGCATTTTGTAGGAACCACCAGTAATCAAGCTGCCCTTTCTCTCCGTCGCTAAAGATGTAGGCGACGGTAAGTGCTTTGAACCATGTAAGCGCATGATATTTTGCAGCCGGAAAGTAAGTTTCATCGGGACAGAGTAGGGTCTGTGGGTCAATCATATCAGGTGTGACCCGGAGGTAACAAGCCAATATCTTCTGTGTTAGTCGCCAAACTCCGGACGATGATGCGCAAGTAAAACGATGTTCATCGGTATCCAAAAGGTGACAATCTGGGCAATAAGGGGAGTCTGCCAGTCCAATAGTGTGAAGTCGCTGGCGTGTGGCATATTTTTTGTTGGCGATCTGATACCACTTCGAACGCACCGTGGATGACAGAAAGTGGTGGTGTATCGTTTTCCACACTCTTGGCCAGTGAACCGTAGGGTATTTGTTTTCCACCACGTTATGGTGAACAGCCCGCAGAAGGTTGGTATAAAAAGCTTTCGCCTTTGGTGGACGTGTGGCGGAGAGGTTCGAGCTGACATAGCTGTAATCAAGAATGAAGGTCGACACATGGGAGAGCTGTGGTGCGACGTGCGCAACCGACACCGGCGGGACGTTAGAGGCTGGCATCAGAACCTGTAGTAAACGCCCCGTGAGAGAGGTATATTGACTTTTCCATCGTTTCCTCATGTTGCTCATGTAAAGGGCAGCTGCTGTCGCCCTGACGTTGACCAATCCCAGCCCTCCTTTGTGCACTGGGAGGGTAAGAGTGTCGTATCGTACTTTAAAGATATGACCTGCGGAAACGTAGTAACTGAAGGCCGCCTGAAGCCGGCGACCTATCTGCAGCGGTAGTGGGAGGACCTGTGCCACGTGGTTGAGTTTGGATGCTACGTAGAGGTTCAGGTATTCAACGCGTTGTAGCTGATTCAAGTCCCGGAGCAGGTTCTGTCGCACCATTGCGCGTATGATCTGTAATAACCGTCGGTAGTTTGCTGCAGCTGTTTTACGTACATCTTTCTTGAACGTGATTCCCAAATATCGCAGATCAGAAACTGGTGGGAGGGGAGCGAGGGTTTTCGGTCCGAGACGACGCCCAATGTCCAACGCCGCCGACTTGTTGATGTTCAGAAGACTGCCTGCGGCCTGTCCGTATCGCTCAATCCAGGTTAGTACGCTTTGAACTTCGTCATTGGAACGAACCAGCAGTAGCAGGTCGTCAGCGTATGTCCTATAGCGAAAGGTGACGTCCCGCAGCGTGATGCCAGATAGACGGTGGTTAAGGCCCCCTAGGAGTGGCTCGAGTGCGATTGCATAAAGGTAGGTAGAAAGGGGACAACCCTGTCGTAGAGACCTCTTAATGGGTACTGGTCCTACCGTTCTTCCATTGACCTGGACGTGTGAGCTGGCTGCGGTCCAAAGACGCCGTAGGGTGTCGATGAGGCCCGGGGGGAATCCCATACAGTCCATCACTCGTAGGAGGAAGTTGTGGTGCACTCTATCAAAGGCGCGGTTGAAATCGACGGAGACGATCGCCGCTCTCAGACGGCACGCAGAAGCGATCGCTATTAAGTCCCTGCAGTCACCGGTGGCCATGTGTATGTTGGCTTCTCCCCCCTGCGACGTCTGTTCTGGAGCGAGGATCATCGCCAAAGTCGTCTTAACACGGCTCGCCATAATCCTGGTGAAAATCTTGTAATCGGCGTTCAGCATTGTAAGCGGCCGATAGTCGTTAATCGATAGCCCTCCACCTGGCTTGTGTACCGGTATGAGGAGACCTTCTATAAACGCTGGCGGCACAACACAGTCTGGAGACATAAGTTCGCGGAACATTATAACCCAGCGAGGCATCATGATGTCACGGAAAGTCCGGTAGAATTCGATGGGCAATCCATCAGGTCCAGGAGATTTATTGGCCGCACCTTTGTCCACGGCGTCTTCGACTTCTTCGAGTGAGATTTCCTCTGCTAGTGCATTCACGGTAGCCTCGTCGATAGTACGTGTTACCTGCTGTAACACTTCAGTAGTGGCCTCGTCACTGACGGTTCTTTCCTTGTAAAGATGACGAAAATGATCCTCCACCGCCTTTACTATGGTTGCTTGGGTCGTACATAAGCGACCGTCGTATGTCCTGAGTTGTGTGATTAAATGTTGGCGTTGTCGGCGCTTATCCGCCACAACGTGGTGCATAGTGGGTTCCTCTGCAACCGTTCGGTCGTGCCGTCGCGAGCGGACTACTGCACCTTCTAGTCGACGCTTCGTCAATGATAGTATGTGAGCCTTGATTCTGCTTTGGTCATGTTGTCTCTCCGGGGAAGGGGGTAAGGCATAGAGGTCCCTGAGTGCCGCGTCGTAAAAATCGAGGGTCTGTCGATGCCACGCAGTCACGTCCTTGTCATATCGCATAAGTGTCCTACGGATTGCTGGTTTGGCACAGAGGAGCCACCACTCCAGGGTCGAGGTGTATCGTGGGTGGTCGAGCCAGGTGGCGCAGTGGTTAGCACACTGGACTCGCGTTCGGGAGGACGCCGGTTCAATCCTGCGTCCGGCCATCCTGATTTAGGTTTTCCGTGATTTCCCTAGATCACTCCAGGCAAATGCCGGGATGGTTCCGTTGAAAGGTCACGGCCGAATTCCTTCCCCATCCTTCCCTAATCCGAGCTTGCGCTCCGTCTCTAATGACCTCGTTGTCGACGGGACGTTGAACACCAATATCTTCCTCCTCCTCCTCCTCCTTCACATAGGACAAAATTAACACACAGCTGAAGGCCTGGTACAGCACTTGCGATAAAAGAAAATCACAATCACAAACAACAGAACAATGGTGCTCACAAGTGTTCCAAGGGTCGGCCTGGGGAGGAAACCCTAACATAAGTTTAGGTGAGACAGGCAGCCAAGTGTAATACTAAATAATCGGATTGCAACTCGACCTAGGATCAGCTGAAGAACCAATCAACAACCTAATCAATTCCCTTCACCCGACCAACGGCACCACAACCAAAAACATCAGCGAGGGCGAAGATACCAGCAGCACTACGTCTCCAAATACTGGTGTCTAAATACAGCCAAAGCACAGTAACCACTGAAAAATGTGAACAAACACAAAGACTGTTTAACTACACCCCGTGCCGGACAGCATCAACACGGTGAGGAAACACACACAGTCTATTCTCTGTCGCGACCGACGGACTGGCTACTCCAGTACGCAGACAGCAACCATCTTCCCAGTGGAAATCACAGAAGCTACACACAGTTGTACGTAAACACTTGCACCAAGAACTCCGAACATCCTAAAACCAATCGCCGTGGAACAACAAGGAGAAATGACAAGTCGACACACACAAATTTCCATAAGCGGTCGGCGACCTAATACACGTCGTTCGATGAGACGACCGACCGAACGACCAACCAAAGTCGTCCCCACTCAAGTTGTCTGTGTCGGCAACGGTCGGGCGAGTCATGGCTGTCCGGAGCTCACTGCAGCTCCAACCCGACTCAACTCGATGTCCGTTCGGAACTCGGAGACACGCCGACCCGGGCACACTGCCTCGGACCCAATCGTGCAGAGGTACCTCTTGCCCATTGGGCACAACATCTCTGCACAAGGAAGGAACTAGAGTGCTGCAACGCTCCATGTTTGACCGGTCAGGGCTCGCAAGTTGACGGGGGGACCGAGCAGCTGTTGTCCGGCCCCACACCACTCGGCTCGGTCACGTACTCGCCCCATGTCTGTTGTCCGGATTCCGGACACGCGGATAACCGAGCATGACTGGTCACCGCTGACTACTCACCTCGCCTCGCCACGGCTTGCTGCCCTGTACTGTACTGTACAAGTCCAACGCCTCTCTCTCTCTCTCTCTCTCTCTCTCTCTCTCTCTCTCTATTTCTGTCTCTCTCTCTCTTTCTTTTAATACAAAAGTAACGTTTCCAAGAACGGGTACGTTACACAGCTAAATTCATAGAGCACTTTCTTTTATAATATTAACTCCCGTCTTCCTAACGTCCGGCAATTTGGTTGTAAATAAAACATTGATGAGAAGAGACCAATCTGTGTTAATGTAATGAGATGTAAGCGTCAAATAGTGCACCTGATTATGCGAATCAGTCCACATATCAACTGTCGCAGCAGATGTTTTATTAATAACTTCCGCAGTAACAGAAGGCGTTATACTGTTTCGTATTGCATCAGCTTGTTCTTTGACATGTCTGCTTATAGTAGAGGGATGTGGCATGACATCTGCCACGTTAACTTTTCCATATCGCGCACCTGGATGTATTAATTCTTGGCCTAGTTCTCTGAAACCTTCACCGCAAACAGCATTAAAAGGTCTCATATCTTTAGCACACATTGCAACACACTTTGCTGTAATACTATTTTTTTTTTTACTGCCGGTATTCCTGAAGGAGCTGTATCTTTGTGAGGTTTCTTGCAACTCTGTTTCTTTAAAAGAGTGGTTACCGATTGGAAACACAATAATGTGGAGCAGTTTATGCACGATGCGTATCCAGTAGACGCACTGTTTTCGTCTACAACCACCAAAAATATGCTCCGTACTTGGCTTTTTAGACCTTCCCGTCTCTTCAATATGTAAACATTGATTTCAATGTTACGTCTTACTGCACAGGTTTCCTCGCACTGCTTGATTGCAGAGAGAGAGAGAGAGAGAGAGAGAGAGAGAGAGAGAGAGAGAGAGAGAGACCGCAAATGAGAAGCCCGTACTGGCTGCAGTCTCACACGGATAATGACACGTGTAATGTGTTCGAAGTTACGTGCTACGTATTTGGTCACGGCTTCTATGCTCGGTCACTAGAAATAGTGCGGGCAGCCTATCCAGTTAGGGTGTGCTCGTCCCATCTCGTATTTTATGCTCGCTTACTCGGTCATGCAGGACTCTAGAAGGAACCGACCCACGTCCGGCAAGATGAGCAACCTATGAAGCCCAGAAACGGTTGAAAGACCAAATCCAAGTCGCCCGATGAGACGACCGACCAACGGTCGTTGCCGCTCCAGTCTCCTTCCGTCGTACAGTTGATGCGTGTCGCCAGCGGTCGGCGAGTACTGGCTGTCCGCGCCTCACTGACGTTCCGTCCACGACTCAACTCCGACAGACGAGCACCCGGAAGTTCTGTTGATCGCTCCAGCGATAGTACGACAGTGTACTTATCGATAAGCGTTGCTGCTGCCACTCACGGGCAGGCTGTGGTGTCACCGCCAGACACCACACTTGCTAGGTGGTTCATTTATTTATTTTTATTTATTTATTTATTGTTCCGTGGGACCACATTAAGGAGAAGTCTCCATGGTCATGGAACGAGTCAATTCATGAAATTATAACACGATTGTAGAAACAGATAAAATGAAATATAAGAAACATATTCAGGCGACACATCATTACTTTAAATAAAAAAAATTAAGAATGTAACACTGGAATTTGCTTAATTTTTTAGCTCTTCCAGGAGCTCCTCGACAGAATAGAAGGAGTGAGCCATGAGGAAACTCTTCAGTTTAGACTTAAAAGCGTTTGGGCTACTGCTAAGATTTTTGAGTTCTTGTGGTAGCTTATTGAAAATGGATGCAGCAGAATACTGCACTCCTTTCTACACAAGAGTCAAGGAAGTGCATTCCACATGCAGATTTGATTTCTGCCTAGTATTAACCGAGTGAAAGCTGCTAACTCTTGGGAATAAGCTAATATTGCTAACAGCAAACGACATTAAAGAAAATATATACTGTGAGGGCAATGTCAGAATTCCCAGACTATTGAATAGGGGTCGACAAGAGGTTCTAGAACTTACACCACACATAGCTCGAACAGCCCGTTTTTGGGCCAAAAATACCCTTTTTGAATCAGACGAATTACCCAAAAAAATAATACCATATGACATAAGCGTATGAAAATATGCGAAGTAGACTACTTTTCGTGTTGAAGTGTCACTTATTTCAAATACTGTTCCAATGGTAAATAAAGCAGCATTTAGTTTCTGAACAAGATCCTGAACATGGTCTTTCCACAACAGCTTACTACCTATCCGAACGCCTAGGAACTTGAACTGTTCCGTCTCGCTTATAACATGCCCATTCTGTCTGATTAAAATATCAGTTCTTGTTGAATTGTGGGTTAGAAACTGTAAAAACTGAGTCTTACTGTGATTTAGCATCAAATTATTTTCCACAAGCCACGAACTTATTTCATGAACTACATTAGTTGATAATGTTTCAATATTACACACAAGATCCTTCACTACCAAGCTGGTGTCATCAGCAAACAGAAATAATTTTGAATCACCTGTAATACTAGAAAGCATATCATTTATATAAATAAGAAACAGCAGTGGCCCCAGTACCGATCCTTGGGGAACGCCCCATTTGACAGTGCCCCATTGGGACTGAACATCATTACCACTCTCAATATTGCGGAGAATTACCTTCTGCTTTCTGTTCTTAAAGTAAGAGGCGAACCAGTTGTAAGCTACTCCCCTTACTCCATAATGTTCCAACTTCTGCAGTAATATTTTGTGGTCAACACAGTCAAAAGCCTTCGTTAAATCAAAGAAAACACCTAACGTTGGCAACCTTTTATTTAATCCGTCCAAAACCTCACAGAGAAAAGACACTATAGCATTTTCAGTTGTTAAGCCATTTCTAAAACCAAACTGTACATTTGACAGCAAATTATGTGAATTTAAATGCTGCAGTAACCTTGTATATACAACCCTCTCGATAACTTTAGCAAACACCGATGGCATAGAAATAGGTCTATAATTATCAACATTATCCCTGTCTCCCTTTTTATAAAGTGGCTTTTTATAAAGTGGCTTCACTAGCCTTTAAATCGGCCGCGGTCCGTTAGTATACGTCGGACCCGCGTGTCGCCACTGTCAGTGATTGCAGACCGAGCGCCGCCACACGGCAGGTCTAGAGAGGCTTCCCAGCACTCGCCCAGTTGTACAGCCGACTTTGCTAGCGATGGTTCACCGACAAAATACGCTCTCATTTGCCGAGACGATAGTTAGCATAGCCTTCAGCTACGTCATTTGCTACGACCTAGCAAGGCGCCATTACCAGTTACTACTGATGCTGTAAAACATGTACCGTCAAGAGCGATGTTCTCCATTTATGGATTAAAGTTAAGTATTCCACAGCTACGTCCTTTTCTGCTAGTATAATTTCCTTGACCTGTTCCAGACCTCACGCCAGCCTGCGTGAGCTAAAACGCGTGCCTTTCGGCTTCCTCTCATACCGGGTTGGCTCTCTTGCCAATCCACAACACAGGCAAACCAGCAACCTAGTGAAACCAGTAAATCGAATTAAAAGAAAAACGAGGCGACAGAACTATAAAAACACGATGACGAGCAATAAATGGCGTGAGCGCGAGCCGCGCAAGGCCCAAATGTTCCACTTCCATTGTGTCCCTCTCTTTCTCTCACACTGCCATTGTCTCGTTCGCTCTTTCTATAACACAACCACTGGCTACTACATGCCAGTATGTATTACTTTTCCACCTCTTTGTGACGGCCTCTGTCCTCTTCTCTCTCAGCGGATATGTTCGCATGCCAAAATTGTTGATAAAATTTTCAAAGGTGCTGTGAAAGGTAGAATGAGGCAGTTGGTACCCAACATTTCAGTGGTCTTTCAAGCAAGCAGGAACATATTCGCATCGTCTTTCCGCTGGTTCGTTTCTTTTCCTTGCCGCAGCAGAGAATGTCAATCACATTAAAAGATACGAATTGATTAATAAAATTTAGATCCCAGAATGAGATTTTCACTCTGCAGCGGAGTGTGCGCTGATATGAAACTTCCTGGCAGATTAAAACTGTGTGCCCGACCGAGACTCGAACTCGGGACCTTTGCCTTTCGCGGGCAAGTGCTCTACCATCTGAGCTAACGAAGCACGACTCACGCCCGGTACTTACAGTTTTAATCTGCCAGGAAGTTTCGTATCAGCGCACACTCCGCTGCAGAGTGAAAATCTCATTCTGGAAACATCCCCGAGGCTGTGGCTAAGCCACGTCTCCGCAGTATCCTTTCTTTCAGGAGTGCTAGTTCTGCAAGGTTCGCAGAAGAGCTTCTGTAAAGTTTGGAAGGTAGGAGACGAGATACTGGCAGAAGTAAAGCTGTGAGTACCGGGCGTGAGTCGTGTTTCGGTAGCTCAGAGGGTAGTGCACTTGCCCGCGAAAGGCAAAGGTCCCGAGTTCGAGTCTCGGTCGGGCACACAATTTTAAAATTTAGATAGTTTAATTGTGTGAAATTGAAATAATTCAGAGCTAATTTTACACGGCAAACCGCATTTTACGTGCAAAAATATTTTTCCACTCCTTTAGTGCAACTACATTGGTTCCCAGAGGATAACATAACAACGGAGACACATTACTGCATATTTCCCCGTGCTACGCCGCTTTATAAACTACGTTTCCACCTCACACCAGATTTTACGTGTGCGAGTAGGATAACTTTGAGCCTCTGTGTCGCAAGAACTAATAAAGATACCAAGAAAATTTTCAAGGTTGTTCGAGATCTCCAACTTCGGAATTTCAGCCATTTGCTGCGCATAGCCGACTTCGAATCCTCGGCCGTGTTTTGTCCGCTTGTGTCGGCGAAAATGTAGTAAATAAGCCCTTTTCTTGGGGTTTTCGGACGAACCTTCCATGAACAAATGGTGCCTCCATAACTCCCATCTTCATAGCCAAATCATATGCGAAGAGAACCGTTGCTCGATTTGCCTGAGAAGGAGCAAGTGTTTAGTATTTGCACTTTTACCGTGTACCGTAGGATAGTAACACTAAGACGATCCTATTGTTGGGTATACTACTGCTCCCTACCCCAAGGACGACCCAGAACACTTGTCCTACCAATGAAACAGGAGGTATGACGCCTGAAAATCCCGTTTTCACGGTATCGCATGCAAACCAATTTTGCTATCATAGATGCATGATTCAAAGTGCAGGGACTATATGAGGAAGATGTTCATATATTCGTTTCAAAGCTGTAACCAGACCTACATTCTGTCATTAGTTAATACTAGTATTCGGAAAGAAATAATTATTGGTAACTTATGCAATCAGTTCTTCAGCCTTACGAAATAGTGATAATAGCAACATTCTTTGAAAAATAATAGTTTCGTAATCGCGACACAATTGGACCTCTTCATTGTTTACCCTTCATAAAATTACATTTTAGCCCCCGCCCCGGCGGTGAATACCCCGAAGCTGGGAATCACTGGCTTACAAGCTGAAATTTCTTACACCACCGAGAGATCGTAGACCTTAGTATGTAGCATGCATTTCAGTTTGATACCCCTATCCATTCCTGAGAAAATGGATCTTAACAGTCGGACAGACTAACGGACAATAACGTAATCCTGTGAAGGTTCCGTCTTCACCGGCCTAGTTATGGAACCATGAAAAGCATGTGGTAGCGACATTGCTGTTATCTCTCTATCTCCCTCTCTCCTTCCCTCTCTCCCTCCCTCCCTCTCTCTCTCCCTCCCTCTCTCTTTCTCTTACTCTGTTCAATAACCAAAAGAGAAGGAAAAAACGATCGACCACGAAGCAATTATCCAAATGGGTCACCAACCGGAAGATGTGATGTACATCTACAACCAAACAAATCATTATAATTTCACAAAAATTGAATGATTTATTCAAGACAAAGAGCTTCACAAATTGTGCAAGTTAATAACGCGTTGGTCCACCTCTGGCCCTTGTGCAAGAGATATTCTGCTTGGTACTGATTAACAGAGTTGTCGGACGTCTTCGAGAGGGATGTCGTACCAAATTCTGTCCAAAACTGGCGCGTTAGATCGTCAAAATCCCGAGATGGATGGGAAGGTCCTGCCTGGGGGGATCCTGCGCATAATTTTCCAAACTTGCTAAATTGGGGAGAGATGGAGCGACACTGCTGGCCAAAGTAGGTTTTGGTGAGCACGAAGCCAAGCAGTACAAACTCTCGCCTAAGGCGGGAGGGCTTCATCCTGCTGAAATGTAATCCCAGGAGGTCCATTATAATTATCAGGGCTGTTATGCCGTGGTCGGTTGATGAATTTTGTGGTGATTCCCAACGTTTCGTCTCCGACTGCGGGAGACATCTTCAAGGGGGTCCGTAGCTCGATGGTAGGTCCAACACACACACTGGCTCGCTACTGACTGCCGCTAAATTCCGTGTCCGCGCGCCCCCACGTCGCGGCGTGACGTCTCGTGTTTTGAAAACGTCAGTGCAATTGGCCGCTGTCCGTCGCCGTCGATCGCCGTTGCCATCACCCAGTAGTGGACGGGTGGTACACATCTTCTTTAACACCGGCATTCATATACCGTTTCATTTGACGCCCTCCTCCTTTCGGTTGAAATTATTTGGGTGTTTAGCGATTTCGATTGCCTCCCTGTAGAGCCTTTCGTAATATCCGCTCGTAGCCGCTAGTACTTGCGTCTCCTCGAAACGTGCCACGAGCGGATATTATGAAAGACTCTACAGGGAGGCAATCGAAATCGCTAAACACCCAAATAATTTCAACCGTAAGGAGGAGGGTGTGAAATTAAACGGCATATGGATGCCGGTGTTAAAGAAGATGTGTACCACCCGTCCACTACTGGGTGATGACAACGGCGATCGACGGCGACGGACAGCGGCCAATTGCACTGACGTTTTCAAAACACGTGACGTCACGCCGCGGCGCGGGGGCGCACGGACACGGAATTTAGCGGCAGTCAGTAGCGAGCCAGTGTGTGTGTTGGACCTTCCATCGAGCTACGGACCCTCTTGAAGATGTCTCCCTCAGTCGGAAACGAAACGTTGGGAATCACCACAGAATTCATCAACCGACCACGGCATAACAGCCCTGATAATTATAATGGACATGATATTTCCGGCGGTGAAAGTCCACATTTTAGTAATCCCAGGAGGCCTTTGTCGTGTTAGAGTCGAAATACAGCAGTGTTGCTACTATGGCCTGGAGTTCACTTCGGCCGGCCGAGGTGGCCGAGCGGTTCTAGGCGCTACAGTCTGGAACCGCGCGACCGCTACGGTCACAGGGTCGAATCCTGCCTCGGGCATGGATGTGTGTGATGTCCTTAGGTTAATTAAGTTTAAGTACTTCTAAGTTCTAGGGGACTGATGACCTCAGAAGTTAAGTCCCATAGTGCTCAGAGCCATTTTTAGTTCACTTCGCCTTGTCGGGATATATCTCGTTTGTAACAAAGCCCCTGACACAGAAATATGCACTGGGTTCCGTTACACAGCAACGCGGCAAAAAAATATTAAAAAAATGAGAGAGGAAGGAAAAACATTGTGCGTAGACGATATATATTGTGAGGCGATATACGGCGCTGGCTGAAGACCGCCAGCTGCGTGCTGAATGGCCCGCATTAATCACCCCTCCCCTCTCAGCCTACCCCTCTCACCACCCCCGCACACGTCATCCATTTAGCCGCCCTTATCGTACCAGGGGGCGAAATGAGCTTCCGCCGCCATGCCTCACGCCAGAGGCACTCCTATACCCTCCCACCCCCACCCTATTCTGCACCGGTCTCCACCAGTACAACATCGGTTATCGCAGCTGTCGGAACTGCCACTTCTTTGATATCGCTACATCTCGCTTCCCATTCTCTCCTCCTAACAGACTAACCACTTGAGACAACATCGTTTCAGCAGCGCAAAAGTGACCGACGTCTGCGTAAAATTAGATCGACCAATAAGAAAGTTCTGAGTGAGTACACTCTCGGAAGATCTGTCGCACAGGGAAGTGTCACTAAGTGAATGAAATCACAATCTGCCACACACTTGGACTGACTGTCTTGTGTGCCTAGAAATGTTACTGCTGTATGAGTCTTAGTCATGAAATGGGGTGCCGGCCGCTGCGGCCGAGCGCTTCTGGGCGATTCAGTCCGGAACTGCGCTGCTGCTACAGTCGCAGGTTCGAATCCTGCCTCGGGCATGGATGTGTGTCATGTCCTTAGATTAGTTAGGTTGAAGTAGTTCTAAATCTAGGGGACTGATGACCTCAGATAGTGCTTAGAGCCATTTGAATCATTTGAAATGGGGTTACGTGGAACTTCTGAGGAGACTGGTGAGCTCGATATCTACAGAGTGTCCCAGAAAAGTTGCGAGAAACTAGGATGAATTGTAGAGTGTCTCTTGGGGAACAAACCGAGGGTAGGTACCAGAGTCTGTAAGCGTCATCCAAGGACGCTACAGAGCTTCCAGTGTATCGGCGTCAGCGCCTGCAGCTAGGCCACCCCTATAGCAGCAAAAGTGAGTTTGTGCACTGATAGACTTTAGGCGCAGCTTTCCACAATGTTATTTCTCAGTGATTGCAATTGGTTGCCGAGGTCGCCAGTGGAGAACATGGATCTAGCTCCTGCATAGACCGGCCTTGTCTCTGCTCTGGTGCCATGGGCCCCCACCTGCAGTTTAATTTTCTCCAGTACACCAAAAAACGTTGGAGATTTTGGAGGGTTCCAGGAGAAAAATAAACTGTGTATGTAAACTCGTGTATGAAAGTGTCATCCAACAGAGCACTGCATTCATAGGAGAGAACGCCTTTGTGCCCAGCAACTAGCTTCATCTTCTCCACTAGCGACAGCACCAATCAGTTGCGATGACTGAATCACAAAAAATATTGCGAGAGTTCCGCCTACGGTCCGTCAGCACACAAAGTAACATTTGCTGCTCAAGGGGTTGCCTAGTGGCAGGCGCCGACGCCTATAACTTCGACGCCGTGTAGTGTCGTTGGATGACGTTTCTGGACATAGATTCCTACCCTCGCTTTGTTCAACGAGACACCCTCTACAACCCCATGACGTTTGTCGCAACATTTCTGGGACACTGTGCAAATGAAGGGAGCGGCCCACTTCAGTAACTATGACATTCTTAATGTAGCTGCTATGGCACTTTGAGAGTACCAAAATGGGTCAGCCCACTTGAGTGCATATCGCTGTCATAAGGTAACAGAGGGACTACACGACTTCAGTAACTTATCATAAATACTCTGCCTTTCATAGATGATAGTGAGCGACCCATCACACCATCCTCTTAACAGTCTATCTCCATCGTTGACTGTCTTCTGCATCTTGGAGAGGTGGCCTCATCTTTGTTCTGTATTCTCCTTTATCTGGTCCTTCCATCATGTCGGTTGCCTTCCCTGCATTTTCACATATAGCTTTTTCTTGGTTGATAATCTCATCCAGTACCCGTGGTCTAGGGTTAGGGTCTTTGATTCATAATCAAAAACGTCTTCGGTCCCAGGTTCGATCCCCGCCACTGCCTAAATTTTGATAAATAATCAGCATTGGCGGCCGAAGACTTCCGGCATAAGAAGTCAGCCTCATTCTGCCAACGGCCTTGTCAAAGAGGGCGGAGGAGCGGATACAGGTTCAGGGCACTCTCTTGTTCTAGGGGTGGGAAATTGCCCCTAAATGCGGAAGAATCAGCAATGAACAACGACATGAGGATGGACAAGGCAATGGAAACCACTGCATTAAAGACACGTAACGTGTATCCACAGGACATGTGGCCTGTGTCATGATGATCTCTACATTGGCAAAAGATTCCGGAATAGTCCCCCATTCGGATCTCCTGGAGGGGACTGCCAAGGGGGAGGTTACCATGAGAAAAAGATTGAATAATCTACGAAAGGATAACGTTCTACGAGTCGGGGCGTGGAATGTCAGAAGCTTGAACGTGGTAGGGAAACTAGAAAATCTGAAAAGGGAAATGCAAAGGCTCAATCTAGAAGTGAAGTGAAGTGAAGTGAAGTGAAGTGGAAGGAAGACAAGGACTTCTGGTCAGATGAGTATCGGGTAATATCAACAGCAGCAGAAAATGGTATAACAGGTGTAGGATTCGTTATGAATAGGAAGGTAGGGCAGAGGGTGTGTTACTGTGAACAGTTCAGTGACCGGGTTGTTCTAATCAGAATCGACAGCAGACCAACACCGACAACGATAGTTCAGATATACATGCCGACGTCGCAAGCTGAAGATGAACAGATAGAGAAAGTGTGTGAGGATATTGAAAGGGTAATGCAGTATGTAAAGTGGGACGAAAATCTAATAGTCATGGGCGATTGGAATGCAGTTGTAGGGGAAGGAGTAGAAGAAAAGGTTACAGGAGAATATGGGCTTGGGACAAGGAATGAAAGAGGAGAAAGACTAATTGAGTTCTGTAACAAGTTTCAGATAGTAATAGCGAATACCCTTTCTAGAATCACAAGAGGACGAAGTACACTTGGAAAAGGCCGGGAGATACGGGAAGATTTCAATTAAATTACATCATAGTCAGACAGAGATTCCGAAATCAGATACTGGATTGTAAGGCGTACCCAGGAGCAGATATAGACTCAGATCACAATATAATAGTGATGCAGGCTGAAGTTCAAGACATTAGTCAGGAAGAATCAATACGCAAAGAAGTGGGATACGGAAGTACTAAGGAATGACGAGATACGTTTGAAGTTCTCTAACGCTATAGATACAGCAGTAAGGAATAGCGCAGTAGGCAGTACAGTTGAAGAGGAATGGACGTCTCTAAAAAGGGCCATCACAGAAGTTGGGAAGGAAACCATGGGTAACAGAAGAAATACTTCAGTTGATTGATGAAAGGAGGAAGTACAAACACGTTCCGGAAAAATCATGAATACAGAAATACAAGTCGCAGAGGAATGAAATAAATAGGAAGTGCAGGAAAGCTAAGACGAAATGGCTGCAGGCAAAATGAGAAGACATCGAAAAGATATGATTGTAGGAAGGACAGACTCAGCATACAGGAAAGTCAAAACAACCTTTGGTGACATTACAAGCAACGGTGGTAACGTTAAGAGTGCAACGGGAATTCCACTGTTAAATGCAGAGGAGAGAACAGATAGGTGGAAAGAATACATTGAAAGCCTCTATGAGGGTGAGGATTTGTCTGATGTGATAGCAGAAGAAACAGGAGTAGATTTAGAAGAGATAGGGGATCTAGTATTAGAATCGGAATTTAAAAGAGCTTTGGAGGACTTACGGTCAATTAAGGCAGAAGGAATAGATAACATTCCATCAGAATTTCTAAAATCATTGGGGGAAGTGGCAACAAAACGACTATTCACGTTGCTGTGTAGAATATATGAGTCTGGCGATATACCATCTGACTTTCGGAAAAGCATCATCCACAAAATTCCGTAGACGGCAAGAGCTGACAAGTGCGAGAATTATCGCACAATCAGCTTAACAGCTCATGCATCGAAGCTGCTTACAAGAATAATATACAGAAGAATGGAAAAGAAAATTGAGAATGCTCTAGGTGACGATCAGTTTGGCTTTAGGAAAGGTAAAGGACGAGAGAGGCAATTCTGACGTTACGGCTAATAATGGAAGCAAGGCTAAAGAAAAATCAAGACACTTTCATAGGATTTGTCGACCTGGAAAAAGCGTTCGACAATATAAAATGGTGCAAGCTGTTCGAGATTCTCAAAAAAGTAGTGGTAAGCTATAGGGAGAGACGGGTCATATACAATATGTACAACAACCAAGAGGGAATAATAAGAGTGGACGATCAAGAACGAAGTGCTCGTATTAAGAAGGGTGTAAGACAAGGCTGTAGCCTTTCGCCCCTACTCTTCAGTCTGTACATCGAGGAAGCAATGATGGAAATAAAGGTTCAGGAGTGGAATTAAAATACAAGGTGAAAGGATATCAATGATACGATTCGCTGATGACATTGCTATCCTGAGTGAAAGTGAAGGAGAATTAAATGATCTGCTGAACGGAATGAACAGTCTAATGAGTACACAGTATGGTTTGAGAGAAATTTCTGAGGATGTACGTCTGGAGTACAGCATTGTATGGTAGTGAAACATGGACTGTGGGAAAACCGGAACAGAAGAGAATCGAAGCATGTGGTGCTATAGACGAATATTGAAAATTAGGTGGACTGATAAGGTAAGGAATGAGGAGGTTCTACGCAGAATCGGAGATGAAAGGAATATGTGGAAAACACTGATAAAGAGAAGGGACAGGATGATAGGACATCTGCTAAGACATGAGGGAATGACTTCCATGGTACTAGAGGGAGCTGTAGAGGGCAAAAACTGTAGAGAGAGATTGGAATACGTCAAGCAAATAATTGAGGACGTAGGTTTCTAGTGCTACTCTGAGATGAAGAGGTTAGCACAGGAAAGGAATTCGTGGCGGGCCGCATCAAACCAGTTATCCTCCTGTCGAACAATATGACCAAAAGTCTGGACAATCTCTTCTCCATTCTGAGCTTCTGAATGAGTTAAGAGAGACTAGCTATAAATTTTAATAAAAGTTGTTAAATGCTGAAGAGTATCGATCGCTATTTCTCAAATCGATCAGGTCGCTAAAACACGGGCTAATCGCGATGACCGAAAGTTGACTCAGCACTAGCACGAACTCCTAAGTGTCGGATGCCACAAAATTTTCAAATTCGCGACTGGTTTAAACACAATTAAAGTCCAGTGGCTCTGTTTTAGAACCAGTCGTCTAAACGTAGTGAAAATAATGAGAGTCCAACCTGGCCGTATCTGAAACTAAGTCCCGTTGGTATCCCAAAACACAATTCGGAATGCTAGAAAAGAAACAGTAGCGCTTCGGCGGCTAAGTCTGGCGGCACTCGAATCGAAGCGGAGTTCAACTGCGACGATTTTGCAGCAAAGTCTCGTTTGTTTACAAAAACGGTCACAAAAAGACGCAGCGCCTGAAAAACACATGTCCCTACTGTGTTCCCCACCGAAACAATATTGAGTCCGAATACTTCACGGAAAATTCTATCTTCCGTTTGGGTGACCATGCGAAATTCGGTTAAGTTCAACACTTCTGGAATCGCAAAAACAGTTACCACAGTGTCGCGTCGAGCAACACAGGTCCGGCGTCGGCAAAGGTGCGCAGAACTCTCTCCTGGAGCTTTGTGTCAGCTCCGCTTAAATACCCTCGATCCGAAATTCCCCAAGCTACGTCACGTAAGTGCTTTCCATCGAACACCATTTCCTTGCTTAACTTTTTACATAGAGGAGGAATCTTCACTACATATGCACGCTCATACTCTCATTAGGACATATACTACTCAAACTTTTACCAGCAATAGGTTACCCAGAGTTAAGGCTTCAATATTTTGAAATTATCTTTTCGGAGAGCCGAAACAGTTTTTGTCCATTTGTTCTTTATAAGTCACCACTTCCCATATGGATTTGACGCGCTCTTTCTGATGCGCTGATCAAAATTTACGTATATACAAACTGTGACGGTACGTCACATGAATATTGACATTTTTATTGGTTGTGAACAGTGAACAATATTGTTAAGGGTGAACAAAAAATTATTTGTAGTTGATGTATTTGTATTTTATGAACATAATTGGTATAAAAGATACAGTTAACGTTCTTGAAACAACTGATATGCAGCGATAATTTAAAACTAGCATCTTTATTTAAAACATGTCTATGAAAATATAAAAGGATCGTAAGGAGATGCGATTGTACGGCCTAGGAGGGAGGACGTACTTTATGGTACACACACACTGTTTTGTTTCGCGATATGGAAGGCAGCCACTGAGCGGCTACACATATTTTATGTAAGTTATTCGGTATTCTGCTAAAATAAACTAATTATAGTTATCACAAAATGAATTTCTTTGTAATAGTTGTCACCTCAAATTGTCGCACCGGCTAATTATTGTTAATAACCATTTTTTCAGTAATTTGCGCTCCGGGAAGCTAATCTTCCGAATTTCAAAGTGTTAACAGTAACTGTAAATGCGAGAGATTTCGTTGTAAGAACATTTCTAAATTGCAACAGATAATTAATTTACGTTAAAGTTCGTTTTTTAAACTATACAGATTCCATGAGTTCAGCAAGTTTTATTTTGGCCACTCCACGGTATCAATCGAAATTCTCTCGAGCCTTGCTTTGCAATCAAGAAATAGAAATTAACAAAATTACAATCAATTCAGTTAACGGCAGTCATCACGTCCCAAAATCTAAAGTTGGTACATGAATAACAGTGGCCCTTCAAGAACCCGTTTCATATTTACTTATGCACGTAAGTAAAAGTGATAAGAAAAGATAATATCCCTGAAAGAAAGAATGATGCTCTAACAAAAGGAAAAATTCACCTGATAAATTATATATATATATATATATATATATATATATATATATATATATATATATATATATATATATATATATATACAGCGTAACAAAACGTTAAAAAAGTATGGGCAAAACCTATAAAAATTATTAATAGACACAGACAACAGATCAGAATAGTTACAAATATCACAATATATCATGTTGAAATGTATATAACAACACCCGCTTTCAAGCACTGCCTTGCTGTTCGTGTATCTGTCTTACATTATTTGTTTCAATGAATATTAGCAACAAATTAATAAAATTGATATGAAACTTTCTGGCCGATTAAAACAATGCGCCGGACCGAGACTCGAACTCGGGACCTTCGCCTTTCGCGAGCAAGTGCTCTACCATCTTTTCGTTCGTTGCATCTGCTCGTGGCGGACGTCGCAAGACACCCGTTTCAGTTCGTCGGTGATCCATTAACTCAGTTTTTTTTTTTATTACAGAGGGCTGTTAACCCTCTGATCCAACACGCTGAGCTACCGTGCCGGCGTCCATCTGAGCTACGCAAGCACGACTCACGCCCCTTCCTCACAGCTTTACTTCTAGCAGTATCTCGTCTCCTACCTTCCTTCTTATCAGCACACACTCCGCTGCAGAGTGAAAATCTCATTCTGGAATAAAATTGATGTTTCACCACTGAAATACTAATGCTACAAATTATACAAGTATGTCCATCGTTGCGTTTCGAGGAGTCCTTTAAAATCAGTACTTGCTCTACTCTATACCTGTATTAGCTCAGACGTTATAAATTATGTAGTAAGCTGCACATATTGCAGGTTTGTTGATTTAAAATTCATATAAATAGTATTGGCGTCTCGACTAATTAACCTCAACTTCTCTTTCATTTGCCGTATCGTACTTTATCGTATTACACTGAAGAGCCAAAGAAACCGGTACACCTGCCTAATATCGTGTAGGGCCCCCGCGGGCACGCAGAAGTGCCGCAACATGACGTGGCGTGGACTCTACCAATGTCTGAAGTAGTGCTGGAGGGAATGGACACCATGAATCCTGCAGGACTGTCCATAAATCCGAAAGGGTACGAGGGGGTGGAGATCTCTTCTGAACAGCACGTAGCAAGGCATCACAGATATGCTCAATAATGTTGATGCCGGGAGTTTGGTGGCTGGCAGAAGTGTTTAAACCCAGAAGTGTGTTTCTGGAGACACTCTGTCGCATTTCCGAAAATGTAGGTTGTCGCGATGTCCTGCCAATATTGCCGAAGTCCATCGGAATTCACAATGGACATGAGTGGGTGCTGGTGATCAGACAGGATGCTTACGTGCTTGTCACCTGTCAGAATCGTATCTAGAGGTATCAGGGGTCCCCTATCACTCCAATTGCGCACCCCCCACACCATTGCAGAGCCTCCACCAGCTTGGACAGCCCCCTCCTGATATGCAGGGTCCATGGATTTATGAGGTTGGCCCGCATCTCGTGGTCGTGCGGTAGCGTTCTCGCTTCCCACGCCCGGGTTCCCGGGTTCGATTCCCGGCGGGGTCAGGGATTTTCTCTGCCTCGTGATGGCTGGGTGTTGTGTGCTGTCCTTAGGTTAGTTAGGTTTAAGTAGTTCTAAGTTCTAGGGGACTGATGACCATAGCTGTTAAGTCCCATAGTGCTCAGAGCCATTTTAACCATTTATGAGGTTGCTCCATACCCGTACACTTCCATCAGCTCGATACAATTTGAAACGAATCTCATCCGACCAGGCAACATGTGTCCAGTCACCAACAGTCCAATGTCTGTGTTGACGGGCCCAGATGAGGCGTAAAGCTTTGTACCGTGCAGTCATCAAGGGTACATGAGAGGGCCTTCGGCTCCGAAAGTCCATATCGATGATGTTTCGTTGAATGGTTCGTGCGCTGACAACTGTTGATGGCCGAGCATTGAAATCTGCAGCAATTTGTGGAAGCATTGCACTTCTTGTCACGTTGAACTATTCTTTTCAGTCGTCATCGGTCCCGTTCTTACAGGATCTTTAACCGCCCGCAACGATATTGGAGATCTGATGTTTTGCAGGATTTCTGATATTCATGGTACACTCGTGAAATGGTCGCACGGGAAAAGCCTCACTTCATCGCTACCTCGGTGCTGTATCCTATCGCTCGTGCGCCTACTGTAACAGCGCGTTCAGACTCACTTAAATCTTGATAACCCGACATCGTAGCAGCAATAAGCTATCTAGCAACTGTGCCAGACACTTGTCGTCTTACATAGGTGATGTCGACCGCACCGCCATATTCTGCCTGTTGACGTATCTCTGTGTTTGAATGCGCACGCCGATACCAGTTTCTGTGGCTCTTCAGTGTACTCTGTGTTTGCGTGTAGTCAACGCAAACTTGGATCAAGCATAGTGTTAAAGCGGTGCGCTGGAACGGCGTAAACCCGAGTGACGTAAGGTTACCGCCAGGTTTACGTGGAGCGGTCTGCCGCTGACAACTCTCTCGCTACCATCTTCCAACCCCCTCTCACCCGCTGTGTGGCTGAGGCGGCCGCATTGTTCCCCGTGCGCGCGCCCTTTACGCCCGACCCGCAATCTAACTTTTTTCTCCAAATGGCAACAAATGACTGTCGTATCACACCTCCCAATAAGGTGGCGTAATGCCGTCGCATTGAACGGCGGCTGTTTCGAGAAACAGGGAGGGTGACGCATCGAAAAAAGTGGGGATAACATGGTGTACTGGAATCCCGAATAATACCGACCTGCTTCAACCTGTTGCATTACTTCTTGAACGCTCTTCGTACATATATGTTCAAGAGTGCGGTTGATATAGTCTGTCTGTAAACTCAAGAGCGAGCAGCGCTTTTGGTGCGGGAAGTGGCCTTTCCCGGAAGAATGCTGCCACCGGCCTACAGGGCCAGCCAAAATCTGTTGCCCCTTACCTGTCTAGCAGTGCAGTTCGGGGTGCAGTGATATACGTCGTTTCTGTTCGTGGGATCTTAGTTGCCAGTGTCAGTCAGTTGACTTTGTGTACTCACTGATATAATTCAGTATCAGGAAGTGATGGATAATCGCCCTGCATTGCAAGAAAATGTGCAAAATACGAAGAAGAGGAGGTATTTGCGGAGTAACGAGCGTTCGATCGTCTCTAACGTTATTACAGCGTGTGTTGAGGAGGCGACACAAAACGAACTCTTGGCTAATATTACCAGTCCCAATCAATCGGCCGCAGTTTATGCAAACGTCAGCCTCGCCACAATAGGACGCATAAGGAAGGAACGCGAATATAAGCCGCATGGTTTACTGGAATCGTCGCAAAGGAAAACTAATAATTTAGGGAGGAAACCCACTGTTATAGACAGTTTAACAGAATCGGTCATTCGACAAACGACGGAGGACTTTTACATAGACCAAAAAATAGTGCCCCCATTACGGAAATTACTTACTGCCGTGAAACAGAAAATACGTTTTCCTTGCAGGAAGATGTTTTACGAGGTGCATTCAAGTTCTAAGGCCTCCGATTTTTTTTTCCCCGGACTGGAAAGAGATAGAAACATGCGCATTGTTTTAAAATGAGGCCGTGTTCAATGTCAATACGTCCCAGAGATGGCAGCACCGTACGGCAGATGGAATTTTACCGCCAGCGGCGAGAATGAGAACTGTTTTAAATACTTAAAATGGCGACGTTTTCGTTACTTGAACAGCGTGCAATCATTCGTTTTCTGAATTTGCGTGGTGTGAAAACAATTGAAATTCATCGACAGTTGAACAAGACATGTGGTGATGGAGTTATGTATGTGTCGAAAGTGCGTTCGTGGGTGTTTAATGAAGGCAGAACATCGTGTGACAAACTGAAACAACCTCGGGCTCGCACTAGCCGGTCTGACGACATGATCGAGAAAGTGGAGAGAATAGTTTTGGGGGATCGCCGAATGACTGTTGAACAGATCGCCTCCAGAGTTGGCATTTCTGTGGGTTCTGTGCACATAATCCTGCATGACGACCTGAAAATGCGAAAAGTGTCATCCAGGTGGGTGCCACAAATGCTGACGGACGACCACAGGGCTGCCCGTGTGGCATGTTGCCGAGCAATGTTGACGCACAACGACAGCACGAATGGGACTTTCTTTTCGTCGGGTGTGACAATGGATGAGACGTGGATGCCATTTTTCAATCCAGAAACAAAGTGCCAGTCAGCTCAATGGAAGCACACAGATTCACCGCCAGCAAAAAAATTTCGGGTAACCGCCAGTGCTGAAAAAATGATGGTGTCCATGTTCTGGGACAGCGAGGGCGTAATCCTTACCCACTGCGTTCCAGAGGGCACTACGGTAACAGGTGCATCCTACGTAAATGTTTCTTCGTGATAACAACTTTGAAGTGATTCCTCATGCTCCCTACTCACCTGACCCGGCTCCTAGTGACTTTTGGCTTTTTCCAACAATGAAAGAAACTCTCCGTGGCCGCACATTCACCAGCCGTGCTGCTATTGCCTCATCGATTTTCCAGTGGTCAAAACAGACTCCTAAAGAAGCCTTCGCCGCTGCCATGGAATCATGGCGTCAGCATTGTGAAAAATGTGTACATCTGCAGGGCGATTACGTCGAGAAGTAACGCCAGTTTCACCGATTTCGGGTGAGTAGTGTAAGTAGGCTGTTTATGTTTTCTTATTGGCAACGTTACGTAGCGCTCTGTATGAAAATCACTGGCTATGCTGGCTAAGGGGACGTTGCATAGTAGTTAATTAGAAAAAAAATCGGAGGCCTTAGAACTTGAATGCACCTCGTACACAAGACATTGCATGAAATGGGATTTACCTGGAAATACTTTTCAGACATGTTTACGAAGACAGTGACAAAAAAAGCAGTGCGAATCGAACTAATATAACACACAAAATTTTAAATTTCTGGCAACTTTTTAAACAATCTTCGTGATGCAAGAGTTGTTAAGTTTCAGTGCAGCCCTTCAAAGAAATCTTCAACCTTTTAGTAGAATCACAAAGTAAGAACAAGCCTTAAATTCTACAGATTGATTGCACTATATCTGGTTCGTCTTACGAATAGAGGAACATACATTCACATGAGTAGGCATTCGGTTCTATTTTTGTAGCAGAATCCTGACTTCCGTTCTTATGTTAATATTAATTACTCTATAACGTTTTGTTTCGAAAAAGCTATCGTCTTTTGTTTTCCTTATACTCTTAAAGCATTTGTCTAAAAATAAATTCAGCCGAAACGTATCTGTACATGGCATCGCCACAGATTTAAACGCGCGCCGCGGCAGGGCCGGTACTACGTTGTGAAACAGCCTGTGGAAGCGCCTCGTGACGTAGCTGGGTAGGCAGAGTGGGGACTCGCTCGCTCGCTCGCTCTTCAGCTTACCGACAGACTATACAAGGGGTACTTTGTTCTCAACCAAGCTGCTGCCAAGTGACGTGGTTGCACAAATCAATTTCGCCTTTCTGAACCATTGGTAGAGCTATATCATCATAACAGTTTCAAGTTAATTCATGACGAACCTATGTGGTTCTCGTGGGATTAACTTCGTTTACCGTTTTACCGATTTAGAGTACCTCGTATGATTATGTTTCAATAAATCCAGGATATTCTCAGCAACCTCTTGGATGTTCACATCTGCGGTTCTAGGCGCTCCAGTCCGGAGCCGCGCTGCTGCTACGGTCGCAGGTTCGAATCCTGCCTCGGGCATGGATGTGTGTGATGTCCTTAGGTTAGTTAGGTTTAATTAGTTCTAAGTTCTAGGGGACTGATGACCACAGCAGTTGAGTCCCATAGTGCTCAGAGCCATTTGAACCATTTGAACCATCTCGAAACCATCACTTCCTTTGCAGTTCTGTTCATATCTTGTCCATGTTTCAACCCGATAAGGACAGCTGGAAATACCAGAGGAATGAGCACACTCAGTTTGGCGAGTTTTCCCAAGTCACTGCAGGCTGAAGTGGCCGAGCGGTTCTAGGCGCTACTGTCTGGAACCGTGCAACTGCTACAGTCTCAGGTTCGAATCCTGCCTTGGGCATGGATGGGTGTAATGTCCTTAGGTTGGTTAGCTTTAAGTAGTTCTAAGTTCTAGGGGACTGATGACCTCAGACGTTTAGTCCCATAGTGCTCAGAACCATTTGAACCATTTGAACTCAAGTCACTGTCTGATGCAGCATCCTTACGTAGAACAATTGTACACCATACTCTCTTTCTGAACCACTCAGCCCAGGTGCGCGAAGTTGTGAACTTCTTCATATTCTAAATTATGTAGATCGTGTTAAGCATCATGCTGATTTTAATGATTAATGGAATCCACCTCGGCTTTATTGCTATACACTTACTGTGCTACGACTGATTCCGTTCTTACGTCATCTTCTAGTCGCCGTTTTGTGCTCAACTAATGCCATAACCGGACCATTTATATCATACGTTTAGCACAACCTGGCAACCTGAAGATGTTCAAGAACGAAACGGGTCATAGCACAATAAATTTTCATTAACCTTCATATTCTGATTGCATATCAGTGGCTCGCAGCGACTCACTTCTGGCGGTTATCGTGGTCTTTTTCGTATTCACAAATAAGCAAAGTTTCTCATTTTTTCTCTTAATTTTTCCAATAGTTCCTTCGTTTTGACTCATGATTCTGCAAACAGTATAGTGTTATCTGCTTCTTTTTGTAACTGTGACTCACTAAAGGTGCCTATGGGACCTGCTCTCATTGTTGACTGTGAAATTCTTAACGTAGCCAATGGAGCGGCACACTTTCTCAACTGTTAGTCTCTTAAGGTAGCGAAAGTAAGAGCCGTGTTTGGTAACTATCTTAAGCTAGCCGGGAGAGTAGACACCTCTCTAAGAAAACAATAGTTAACAGTCTTGTTCGTGTAGTGTTTTATTTTAGCAGTTTCCGGGTTTTAGTTTTCCAGCTATTATAAGGAGCAGGGTTGCACACGATCGTAAGGTGCGTCTAGCACTTCGATTACCATCTTACATGATGACGGCCGTGAAGACTTTTATACAGGGTGAGTCACCTAACATTACCGCTGGATATATTTCGTAAACCACATCAAATACTGACGAACCGATTCCACAGACGGAACGTGAGGAGAGGGGCTAGTGTAATTGTTTAATACAAACCATAAAAAAATGTACGGAAGTATGTTTCTTAACACAAACCTACGTTTTTTTAAATGGAACGCCGTTAGTTTTGTTAGCACATCTGAACATATAAACAAATACGTAATCAGTGCCGTTTGTTGCATAGTAAAATGTTAATTACATCCGGAGATATTGTAACCTAAAGTTGACGCTTGAGTACCACTCCTCCGCTGTTCGATCGTGTGTATCGGAGAGCACCGAATTACGTAGGGATCCAAAGGGAACGGTGATTGACGTTAGGTACAGAATAGACTGGAACAGCACATTACGTCCACATGCTAACACCTTTTTATTGGTCTTTTTCACTGACGCACATGTACATTACCGTGAGGGGTGAGGTATACGTACACACGTGGCTTCCGTTTTCAATTACGGAGTGGAATAGAGTGTGTCCCGACATGCCAGGCCAATAGATGTTCAATGTGGCGGCCATCATTTGCTGCACACAATTGCAGTCTCTGGCGTAATGAATGTCGTATACGCCGCAGTACATCTGGTGTAATGTCGCCGCAGGCTGCCACAATACGTTGTTTCATATCCTCTGGGGTTGTAGGCCTGACATGTCGGGACATATCCGCGGATATTGCCAAAGGCTCTACAGGGAGGCAATCGAAATCGCTAAACACCCTAATAATTTCAACCGTAAGGAGGAGGGTGTGAAATTGAACGGCATATGGATGCCGGTGTTAAAGAAGATGTGTACCACCCGCCCACTACTGGGTGATGGCAACAGCGATCGACGGCGACGGACAGCGGCCAATTGCACTGACGTTTTCAAAACACGTGACGTCACGCCGCGGCGTGGGAGCGTGCGGACACGGAATTTAGCGGCAGTCAGTAGCGAGCCAGTGGGTGCGTTGGACCTTCCATTGAGCTACGGACCCCTTGAAGACGTCTCCCGCAGTCGGAGACGAAACGTTGGCAATCGACACAGAATTCATCAACCGACCACGGCATAACAGCCCGGATAATTATAATGGACATGATATTTCCGGCCGTGAAAGTATACTTTTTTGTGTAAGCGTTGTTATTTTGCAATGCCAGAAGAATGGTAAATGTAGTAATAGAACAAAGAATTTTGAAGTTTCACATGAAAATTGGAAAACCTGCTATAGAAACTTATCATTTACTAAAAGAAGTGTATGGTGAAGACTGTTTCTCACGTAAGCGGGTGTTTCAGTTGTTCATGTTCTAACAACCCTACCACAACAAAGGTAAAATGTAATTGTGATTGTAGTGTTGCTCACACTGCTAAATATCGCATTTTCGGGCAACAACAAAGTTACGTTATGTGGCAGGTGTCATTAGAGCACAGTTAATAAAGTCATTTCATGAAATAATGGATAAACTAGACACTCATCTTTTCGTGTTTCCCACGCTCGTCTCGTTGTGAACTCATGGCTCAATCGTCGAAAATCTAGGTGGTGGTGATTCCAAGCTCGGATGCAAAGAGGCCTAGGTGTTATTCTGCGACATTCAAAAGTTTTATAGATTCATAAACCGTTCTTGAAGATTAAACTTTTGCAAGTGAGCACAATGGTGATGTAAAAAAGTAATCAGCACTCCGAATTTAAGTTACACTTCTTTTTTATTACTTTTGTTGCAATATCACGGATGAAAATAGCGAAAAAGTAGGTAATCTGATTCGATCTGAACATTGGTTGAGTATTCGACCGAAAGCCGAAGCTGTGGTAGTTGACAGAGTATGCAAATTTTGCATTACCAAGTCGAGAAAAGTATGCGCGAAGCTGGTCCCGAATACTCTTACCGCCGAACAAAAAGAATGTTGTGAATACGTTTGTACTGAGACTTCGAATACCGTTCAGCCGGCCGGAGTGGCCGAGCGGCTCTAGGCGCTTCAGTCTGGAACTGCGCGGCCGCTACTGTTACAGGTTCGAATCCTGCCTCGGGCATGGATGTCTGTGATGTCCTTAGGTTAGTTAGGTTTAAGTAGTGAGGACTGATGATGTTGTGTCCCATAGTGCTCAGAGCTATTTGAACCATTTTTTGAATACCGTTCAAAATGTTACTCCACCACGTTCATTCACCAGCTACCATTGAAAATGATCCTAGTTTCTTGGAAAGATTGATATCATGCATCGATGCCGGTTTTTCACATATGATTCAAAAACTATGAGCCGAACTTTATTGGGAGCGAAAGAAGCTCGAATAACCAAATCAAAATACAAAGCAATGATGATTACTTTTTCGCTGTTCGTAGAATTATGTTTCTGAAGGTTAGACTATTAATCAACATTACTCCCTTGATGTTCTTGCTGAAGTCATTGAGGAAAAAAAAAAAACAATTGTGGAAGAACAGCTCATGAAATTTGGAAATGGAAATTTGTGGTAAGGTCTTATGGGACCACACTGCTGAGGTCATCGGTCCCTAAGCTTACCCACTACTTAATCTAACTTGAACTAACTTACGCTAAGGACAAGACGCACACACACACATGCCCGAGGGAGGACTCAAACCTCCGACGATGGGAGCCGTGCGGAGAACGCACCATCTCATATCACATTATCTGTTAAGAGGTTTCTGGTCAAATACACCATCCCAATGTTAAACCATCCAAATTATTCGCCTCATTGTACTATAGGACTTAAGTTGTGCATACATACACAAGGGGAAGTGGGCTATAGAGTGGGGCAGCAGCTTTCGTCGTAGGGAATCTGGCCAGAAACAGAAATCGTCGGCGAACACTTGTTGTACTTATATTAAAGAGTTTCCAAGTATTGTGAAGAAACATTACAAAAGAACAAACACCAATTAAGTACAGCTATTACAAGAAGCGAAGTGTAATGCAGTCGGAAGCTCCACCTACTAATGCACGAATGTGTGGAAGACTATCGAAGACTGTGACTGAGACTGGACTGTGTAGCTGCCGCCGGCCATCCTATATCGCTGGAGCAGAAGACACCTGTAGTCGGAGCTGCTGAAGCCGTGACTCACTGGGCGCGCATCATTGGATCCTCTGGGTTTCCACGTGGCTGCTATCAACAGTACTTACAGTACTGCTTCTATCAATGGAAAAATTGCGTTGTGTGTTTGGGAATATATTGAGGGAGACAATAATTAAATATGTTTTTTTTGGTCATCAGTCTACTGACTGGTTTGATGCGGCCCGCCACGAATTCCTTTCCTGTGCTAACCTCTTCATCTCAGAGTAGCATTTGCAACCTACGTCCTCAATTATTTGCTTGACGTATTCCAATCTCTGTCTTCCTCTACAGTTTTTGCCCTCTACAGCTCCCTCTAGTTCCATGGAAGTCATTCCCTCATGTCTTAGCAGATGTCCTATCATCCTGTCCCTTCTCCTTGTCAGTGTTTTCCACATATTCCTTTCCTCTCCGATTCTGCGTAGAACCTCCTCATTCCCTACCGTATCAGTCCACCTAATTTTCAACATTCGTCTATAGCACCACATCTCAAATGCTTCGATTCTCTTCTGTTCCGGTTTTCCCATAGTCCATGTTTCACTACCATACAATGCTGTACTCCAGACGTACATCCTCAGAAATTTCTTCCTCAAACTAAGGCCGGTATTTGATATTAGTAGACTTCTCTTGGCCAGAAATGCCTTTTTTGCCATAGCGTGTCTGCTTTTGATGTCCTCCTTGCTCCGTCCGTCATTGGTTATTTTACTGCCTAGGTAGCAGAATTCCTTAACTTCATTGACTTCGTGACCATCAATCCTGATGTTAAGTTTCTCACTGTTCTCATTTCTACTACTTCTCATTACCTTCGTATTTCTCCGATTTACTCTCAAACAATACTGTGTACTCATTAGACTGTTCATTCCGTTCAGCAGATCATTTAATTCTTCTTCACTTCCACTCAGGATAGCAATGTCATCAGCGAATCGTATCATTGATATCCTTTCACCTTGTATTTTAATTCCACTCCTGAACCTTTCTTTTATTTCCATCATTGCTTCCTCGATGTACAGATTGAAGAGTAGGGGCGAAAGGCTACAGCCTTGTCTTACACCCTTCTTAATACGAGCACTTCGTTCTTGATCGTCCACTCTTATTATTCCCTCTTGGTTGTTGTACATATTGTATATGACCCGTCTCTCCCTATAGCTTACCCCTACTTTTTTCATAATCTCGAACAGCTTGCACCATTTTATATTGTCGAACGCTTTTTCCAGGTCGACAAATCCTATGAAAGTGTCTTGATTTTTATTTAGCCTTGCTTCCATTATTAGCCGTAACGTCAGAATTGCCTCTCTCGTCCCATTACTTTTCCTAAAGCCAAACTGATCGTCACCTAGCGCATTCCCAATTTCCTTTTCCATTCTTCTGTATATTATTCTAGTAAGCAGCTTCGATGCATGAGCTGTTAAGCTGATTGTGCGATAATTGTCGCACTTGTGAGCTCTTGCCGTCTTCGGAATTGTGTGGATGATGCTTTTCCGAAAGTCAGATGGTATATCGCCAGACTCATATATTCTACACACCAACGTGAATAGTCGTTTTGTTGCCACTTCCCCCAATGACTTTAGAAATTCTGATGGAATGTTATCTATCCCTTCTGCCTTATTTGACCGTAAGTCCTCCAAAGCTCTTTTCAATTCCGATTCTAATACTGGATCCCCTATCTCTTCTAAATCGACTCCTGTTTCTTCTTCTATCACATCAGACAAATCTTCACCCTCATAGAGGCTTTCAATGTATTCTTTTCACCCATCTGCTCTCTCCTCTGCATTTAACAGTGGAATTCCCGTTGCACTCTTAATGTTACCACCGTTGCTTTTAATGTCACCAAAGGTTGTATTGACTTTCCTGTATGCTGAGTCTGTCCTTCCGACAACTAAATATGTATGTGTTTAAGTAAAATGTCCTATAGCAATAGTCCCATAATTTTGTAGCCACATGGGTACACCTCCCGAGACATCTAGTGCTCACTTCGGTGCTACACCCGGATACATCTTGTCCAATAGTGTAGGAGAATACCCTTACGAACCGAGTAAAAAACATCTGCACTCTTTTTCTGATACATCTTTCTAAATTATTTATACACGAGATTTATATTCCTCCCTCCCCTCCTCCACTTGGCTGTTATTCCCTCTGGAAGCAGTTTATCAGTGGAACAGAGGAGCTGCAGGTCAACCGCAGCGAACAGAGTATGCAAACGCGTCGGCCTCAGCGGCCGCGCCGTACATTTTACATGGACCTCACCGTGTGTGCGCCTCATGTACGCACGGATGAACTGTATCCGGCGGTCGTGTTTAACTTGCAAATCCGCACGCCGGGGACCTGTGCTGTGTTCCCAGGGATGTTTGCGCCATTTTTATGCCACCTCTTCATCTCATCTGTAAACGTACGTGAACCCACTGTATACTGCTCTGACAAAAATTAGTGTAAACCAGAGCTCCGGCAACAAAACTTGGCAGTTCATTCGTGGGATATTTTTTTAGAATTTTGGTATCAAATATGTTTTATTTACCAAATTTTCATGGAATCAAACATAAAATGTAGTAGGAACAAAAACACCTATCATAGTTGCTGATATGTGACTACTTCCCTGCATGCAGCAACTATTAGGTTGGTGCATAAGTTCGTAGCGTTTTTCCATAAGTTTAATAAACAGATAAACATAACAAAGACCGGCCGCGGTGGTCTACTGGTTCTAGGCGCGCAGTCCGGAACCGCGGGACTGCTACGGCCGCAGGTTCGAATCCTGCCTCGGGCATGGATGTGTGTGATGTCCTTAGGTTAGTTAGGTTTAAGTAGTTCTAAGTTCTGGGGGACTGATGACCTCAGAAGTTAAGTCCCATAGTGCTCAGAGCCATAACAAAGACTTTAGTCAGTGTTCATGTGTTCTTCTTCACTGTTTACAACAGTCTGCCAACGCTGGGGCAACTTTTCGGTTCTGCGACTGTTGAAACCATGTGGCTTTAGGCGGAGAACTTGTCGGGTCATATTTGGAGCGCGTTTTCATCCGGAAAGGAAGTTCTCTGAAGGTTTATCGATAGAGAGCAGGAAAGGAGAAAATCTGATGCTATGGGGAATGACTTCCCAAGTCCTGTGTACTATTTTTTGTCAGTCCAGCAGAACGTAGGCGGTCTTTATCATGGAGCAGCATCGCTTCATGCCGTCTCCTTATTCTTGGGTTGTGCCCGTATGAAGTCTCAGTTACTAAGAACAAAAAATGTCAGCAGTAATGGTATCACCCTGAGAAAGCAATTCGTAGTACTCTACAGCATTGCTGCTCCAGCAGATGCATAACATTAACCGTTGTGGTTGCTCGCACATCTTTGCACGAGGGATTGCTGCTTTGTTTCGACTTAATCATTCCTTTCTTTTCCTTCTGTTAGCACAGAGACACCTTCAAGTGGTTAAAATACACTCCTGGAATTGGAAATAAGAACACCGTGAATTCATTGTCCCAGGAAGGGTAAACTTTATTGACACATTCCTGGGGTCAGATACATCACATGATCACACTGACAGAACCACAGGCACATAGACACAGGCAACAGAGCATGCACAATGTCGGCACTAGTACAGTGTATATCCACCTTTCGCAGCAATGCAGGCTGCTATTCTCCCATGGAGACGATCGTAGAGATGCTGGATGTAGTCCTGTGGAACGGCTTGCCCTGCCATTTCCACCTGGCGCCTCAGTTGGACCAGCGTTCGTGCTGGACGTGCAGACCACGTGAGACGACGCTTCATACAGTCCCAAACATTCTCAATGGGGGACAGATCCGGAGATCTTGCTGGCCAGGGTAGTTGACTTACACCTTCTAGAGCACGTTGGGTGGCACGGGATACATGCGGACGTGCATTGTCCTGTTGGAACAGCAAGTTCCCTTGCCGGTCTAGGAATGGTAGAACGATGGGTTCGATGACGGTTTGGATGTACCGTGCACTATTCAGTGTCCCCTCGACGATCACCAGTGGTGTACGGCCAGTGTAGGAGATCGCTCCCCACTCCATGATGCCGGGTGTTGGCCCTGTGTGCCTCGGTCGTATGCAGTCCTGATTGTGGCGCTCACCTGCACGGCGCCAAACACGCATACGACCATCATTGGCACCAAGGCAGAAGCGACTCTCATCGCTGAAGACGACACGTCTCCATTCGTCCCTCCATTCACGCCTGTCGCGACACCACTGGAGGCGGGCTGCACGATGTTGGGGCGTGAGCGGAAGACGGCCTAACGGTGTGCGGGACCGTAGCCCAGCCTCATGGAGACGGTTGCGAATGGTCCTCGCCGATACCCCAGGAGCAACAGTGTCCCTAATTTGCTGGGAAGTGGCGGTGCGGTCCCCTACGGCACTGCGTAGGATCCTACGGTCTTGGCGTGCATCCGTGCGTCGCTGCGGTCCGGTCCCAGGTCGACGGGCACGTGCACCTTCCGCCGACCACTGGCGACAACATCGATGTACTGTGGAGACCTCACGCCCCACGTGTTGAGCAATTCAGCGGTACGTCCACCCGGCCTCCCGCATGCCCACTATACGCCCTCGCTCAAAGTCCGTCAACTGCACATACGGTTCACGTCCACGCTGTCGCGGCATGCTGCCAGTGTTAAAGACTGCGATGGAGCTCCGTATGCCACGGCAAACTGGCTGACACTGACGGCGGCGGTGCACAAATGCTGCGCAGCTAGCGCCATTCGACGGCCAACACCGCGGTTCCTGGTGTGTCCGCTGTGCCGTGCGTGTGATCATTGCTTGTACAGCCCTCTCGCAGTGTCCGGAGCAAGTATGGTGGGTCTGACACACCGGTGTCAATGTGTTCTTTTTTCCATTTCCAGGAGTGTAGCTCTGAGCACTATGGAACTTAACATCTGAGGTCATCAGTCTCCTAGAACTTAGAGCTAATTAAGCCTAACTAAGGACATCACACACATCCATGCCCGAGGCAGGATTCGAACCTGCGACCGTAGCGGTTGCGCGGTGCCAGTCTGTAGCGTCTAGAACCACTCGGCCACACACCGGCCGGCACACCAGTTCTCGTCACCAGTAGTGATACAGGTCAGCCTTTGCTCTTCACGAGCCAATTTATGATGATCAAGCAGAGCTACACATGAATATGCCACCCACAGATTTTCGTGATTTTGGCTTAGAGAATGTAGTCTCCATATACCTGATTATTGAACCTTCCTCACTGCATGCAAATGTCGCACGATGGTGGAATGATCATAGCATTTCCTAGTTTTCAAGTACACCGACGGGAATCACTGTGTATTAATGCGTTTAAACGATCTTCATGAAACCCCAAAGGTATTCCTGAACATTAAGAGTCACTCATGTCAAAAGGGTCCCCCGTAAAAAAGAAACCTCATTTTCTCACTCTGCTCCGTCCAATGGCATTATCCCCATGTACGACGCAATTGTTTCTGATTTGCATCCGCTCTTCTCACCCCCCCCCCCCCCCAGTCCGCCACTCGTGGTCTCGCGGTAGCGTTCTCGCTTCCCGAGCACGGGGTCCCGGGTTCGATTCCCGGCGGGGTCAGGGATTTTCACCTGCCTCGAGATGACTCGGTGTTTGTGTTGTCCTCATCATTTCATCATCATCCAGGAAAGTGGCGAAATTGGACTGAGCAAAGATTGGGTAATTGTACGGGCGCTGATAACCACGCAGTTGAGCGGCCCCCAAACCAAACATCATCATCATCTTCTCACCCCTCTACGGATATCAGACCGAAGAATATGTCGAAAATGTTCGTCTACAGCTCCACTTACTATCGACAAATGAAAAAAGGAGAACGTGTAAGCTCAAATAACCACAGCGAACTACAAATAAGAAATCGCAATCGATAAATGAACCTATAGCAACCAGACACTCTGGGATGATAATGGCATTGAAACAGAGGATGACACGCGTAAAGCTGGAATACTAAACACCTTTTTCCAAAGCTGTTTCACAGAGGAAGGCCGCACTGCAGTTCCTTCTCTAAATCCTCGCACGAGCGAAAAAATGGCTGACATCGAAATAAGTATCCAAGGAGTAGAAAAGCAACCGAAATCACTCAACAGAGGAAAGGCCACTGGGCGTGACGGGATACTAATTCGATTCTACACAGAGTACGCGGAAGAACTTGCCCCCCTTCTAACAGCCGTGTACCGCAAGTCTCTAGAGGAACGGAAGGTTCCAAATCATTGGAAAAGAGCACAGGTAGTTCCAGTTTTCAAGAAGGGTCGTCGAGCAGATGGGCAAAACTATAGGCCTGACATCGATCTGTTGTAGAATTTTAGAACATGTTTTATGCACGTGTATCATGTCATTTCCGGAAACCCAGAATCTACTCTGTAGGAACCAACATGGATTCCGGAAACAGCGATCGTGTGAGACCCATCTCGCTTTATTTGTTCACGAGACCCAGAAAATATTAGATACAGGCTCCCAGGTAGATGCTATTTTGCTTGGCTACCGGAAGGCGTTCGATACGGTTCCGCACTGTCGCCTGATAAACAAAGTAAGAGCCTACGGAATATCAGATCAGCTGTGTGGCTGGATTGAAGAGTTTTTAGCAACAGAACACAGCGTTTTGTTCTCAATGGAGAGACGTCTACAGACGTTAAAGTAACCTCTGCCGTATCACAGGGGAGTGTTATGAGACCATTGCTTTTCACAATATATATAAATTACCTAGTAGATAGTGTCGGAAGTTCCATGCGGCTTTTCTCGGATGATGCTGTAGTATACAGAGAAGTTACAGCATTAGAAAATTGCAGCGAAATGCAGGAAGATCTGCAGCGGATAGGTACTTGGTCGAGGGAGTGGCAACTGACCCTGAACATAGACAAATGTAATGTATTGCGAATACATAGAAAGAAGGATCCTTTATTTTATGATTATATGATAGCGGAACAAACACTGGTAGCAGTTATTTCTGTAAAATATCTGGGAGTATGCGTGCGGAAAGATTTGAAGTGGAATGATCATATAACATTAATTGTTGGTAAGGCGGGTGCCAGGTTAAGATTCATTGGGAGAATCCTTAGAAAATGTAGTCCATCAACAAAGGAGGTGGCTTACAAAACAATCGTTCGACCTATACTTGAGTATTGCTCATCAGTGCGGGATCCGTACCAGGTTGCGTTGACAGAGGAGATAGAGAAGATCCAAAGAAGAGCGGCGCGTTTCGTCACAGGGTTATTTGGTAAGCGTGATAGCGTTACGGAGATGTTTAGCAAACTCAAGTGGAAGATTCTGCAAGAGAGGCGCTCTGCATCGCGGTGTAGCTTGCTGTCCAGGTTTCGAGAGGGAGCGTTTCTGGATGAGGTATCGAATATATTGCTTCCCCCTACTTATACCTCCCGAGGAGATCACGAATGTAAAATTAGAGAGATTCGAGCGCGCACGGAGGCTTTCCGGCAGTCGTTCTTCCCGCGAACCATACGCGACTGGAACAGGAAAGGGAGGTAATGACAGTGGCACGTAAAGTGCCCTCTGCCACACACTATTGGGTGGCTTCTGGAGTATAAATGTAGATGTAGATGTAGGATACCAACATGCAAAACAAAAACGCTACTTACTTATGCACTAATCTGATATAGGGACTTTGGCATAGTGCTAAATTGGACTAACGCGCGCGCATACGGACCGTGCTTTCGAACGTCAACATGGTTAGCTCAATGTGTTGCTGAACGCCCAGAAACGGTGCGACTTGTGCGAACGGTACGTGTGCCTCGTCGTGATATATGCGATAGTAGTTCGCTTCAGCGGCAGTTGTCGGCTCTGTCTGGCTCGCAAATCATACCCTATGTCCATATACGAGGTGCATTCAAGTTCTAAGACCTCCGATTGTTTTTCTAATTAGCTACTCACCCGAAATCGATGAAACTGGCGTTACTTCTCGACGTAATCGCCCTGCAGACGTACACATTTTTCACAACCCTGACGCCATTATTCCATGGCAGCGGCGAAGGCCTCTTTAGGAATCTGTTTTGACCACTGGAAAATCGCTGAGGCAATAGCAGCACGGCTGGTGAATGTGCGGCCATGGAGAGTGTCTTTCATTGTTGGAAAAAGCCAAAAGTCACAAGGAGCCGGGTCAGGTGAGTAGGGAGCATGAGGAATCACTTCAAAGTTGTTATCACGAAGAAACTGTTGCGTAACGTTAGCTCGATGTGCGGGTGCGTTGACTTGGTGAAACAGCACACGCGCAGCCCTTCCCGGACGTTTTTGTTGCAGTGCAGGAAGGAATTTGTTCTTCAAAATATTTTGGTAGGATGCACTTGTTACCGTAGTGCCCTTTGGAACGCAATGGGTAAGGATTACGCCCTCGCTGTCCCAGAACATGGACACCATCATTTTTTCAGCACTGGCGGCTACCCGAAATTTTTTTGGTGGCGGTGAATCTGTGTGCTTCCATTGAGCTGGCTGGCGCTTTGTTTCTGGATTGAAAAATGGCATCCACGTCTCGTCCATTGTCACAACCGACGAAAAGAAAGTCCCATTCATACTGTCGTTGCGCGTCAACATTCTTTGGCAACATGCCACACGGGCAGCTGTGTGGTCGTCCGTCAGCATTCGTGGCACCCACCTGGATGACACTTTTCGCATTTTCAGGTCGTCATGCAGGATTGTGTGCACTGAACCCACAGAAATGCCAACTCTGGAGGCGATCTGTTCAACAGTCATTCGGCGATCCCTCAAAACGATTCTCTCCACTTTCTCGATCATGTCGTCAGACCGGCTTGTGCGAGCCCGAGGTTGTTTCAGTTTGTTGTCACACGATGTTCTGCCTTCATTAAACTGTCGCACCCACGAACGCACTTTTGACAACTCCATCACCACATGTCTCCTTCAACTGTCGATGAATTTCAATTGGTTTCACACCACGCAAATTCAGAAAACGAATGATTGCACGCTGTTCATGTGAGGAAAACGTCGCCATTTTAAGTATTTAAAACAGTTCTCATTCTCGCCGCTGGCGGTAAAATTCCATCTGCCGTACGGCGCTGCCATCTCTGGGACGTATTGACAATGAATGCGGCCTCATTTTAAAACAACGCGCATGTTTCTATCTCTTTCCAGTCCGGAGAAAAAAAAATCGGAGGCCTTAGAACTCGAATGCACCTCGTACTAGTCATGTTGTTCTGCCTGTAGCATACGTAATTAAAGACTCCAGTAAACATAAAGATAAATTAAAGCAAATAGGAAAATCCCATATACAGTTAGTAAGGACACAAGCTGATAAAGGTTCAATTACAAATAGTGTGATACAAATTTAAAATAGTCCTCCATACCACATGACACTTATTTTTTCACTCTGACTTTTTAGCAGAACCCTGAGGTCATTCTTACTTGACCACTACCAAGTGAGGTAGTGTCCAGCACACTGGACTCGCATTTCGGAGGGCGACAGTTCAAACCTGGGTCCGGCCATCTTGATTTAGGTTTTTCATGATTCCCCTAAATCACTTGAGGCAAATACCGGGATGGTTCCTTTGAAAGGGCACGGCCGCTTTCTTCCCATAACCTTCCCGAACCCGAGCTTGTGCTCCGCCTCTGATGACCTCGTTGTCGACGGGACGTTAAACACTAATCCTTCCCTCTCTTCACTTGCTCACTGTTTCTACTCAGAAGCAGCATCCTTACAAGAAGTGAAAGACAAAACTTCAAACAAGAAACAACAAAATATGTTGTTGCAATTAGTGCAAGCTATCGCGTAGATAAGGCCAATCGAAGAAACTCATTCCTCAGGAACTGCGCACTTATATTTACATGACATCGAATACTATACAATACACATCTGTTTAATTAATAAGAAAGTAATTAGTAAAAATGTATTTGGAGCCAGTGAGATGCGAACTAGCAACGCATCACTTCATTCTTGACAATTCTGCAAGTCTAATTGTTACGTCTCACAGACCATAAATGATGTAGGACAATACTTGGCATCTTACGATCTCCTGAGAGCTTCATTCGTAAATATGTTATTACCTGACATTTAATAATAAGAAATTGTACAAAGAGCAAAGCGATTTTGATGAACCGTCAGTATGTTGTCCTGAAACTGCGTACATTCACAATACGCAAGTTACAATACTTCTTTAACTAGCTCTATGACGTATTCCATCATTTTATTACAATAAATCGTACAGTTTTTGATATATTGTCAATTTTCTGGTGCTTAATAACGGCGTACACTGAAGAGCCAATGAAACTGATACACCTGCCTAATATCATGTAGGGCCTCCGCGATCTCGCGAAAGTGCACCAATACGAAGCGGCATGGACTCGACTAAAATCTGAAGTAGTGCTGGAGGGAACTGACACCATCAATCCTGTAGGGCAGTCCATAAATCCGTAAGAGTACAATGGGATGGAGATATCCTATAAACAGCACGTTGTAAGGCATCCAAGGTATCCTCAATAATGTTCGTGCCTGGGCAGTTTCGTGACCAGCAGGAGTGTTCAAACTCAGAACAGTGTTTCTGGAGCCACTCTGTAGCAATTCTGGATGTATGTGGTGTCGCATTGCCCTGCCGGAATCTCCCAAGTCTTGACGAATGCACAATGGACATGAATAGATGCAAGTGATCAGACAGGATGCTTACGTACGTGTCACCTGTAAGAGTGATATATAGCCGTATCAGGGGTCTCATATCACTCAAGCTGCACGCGCCCCACACCATTACAGAGTCTCCATCAGTTTGAAGAGTCCCTTCCTAACACGCAGGGCCATGGATTCGTGAGGTTGTCTCCATCCATATCTGTACACGTCCATCCGCTCGATACAATCTGAAACGAGACTCGTGCGACCAGACTACATGTTTCCAGTCATCAAGAGTCCAATGTCGGTTTTGACAGGTCAAGCCGAGGCGTAAAGCTATGTGTCGTGCAGTCATCAGCGGTACACGAGTGGGCCTTCGGCTCCGAAAGCCGAAATTGATGACACTTTTTGATGGCCCAGCATTGAAATCTGCAGCAATTTGCGGAAAGGTTGCACTTCTGTGACGTTGAACGGTTCTCTACAGCTGTCGTTGGTCCCGTTCTTGCAGGATCTTTTTTCCCGGCCGCAGCGATGTCGCAGATTCGATGTTTTACCGGATTCAAATGGTTCAAATGGCTCTGAGCACTATGGTACTCAACTGCTGTGGTCATCAGTCCCCTAGAACTTAGAACTAATTAAACCTAACTAACCTAAGGACATCACACACATCCATGCCCGAGGCAGGATTCGAACCTGCGACCGTAGCAGCAGCGCGGCTCCCGACTGGAGCGCCTAGAACCGCACGACCACCGCGGCCGGCTTTTGCCGGATTCCTGATATTCATGGTATACTCGTGAAATAGTCGTACGGAAAAATACCCACTTTGTCGCTGTCTCGGAGATGTTGTGTCCCATTGCTCTTGCGTCAGCTGTAGCACCACTTTCAAACTCACTGAAAGCTGATAACCTGCCACTGTAGCAGCAGTAACCGATCTAACATTTACGCCAGACACTTGTTGTCTTACATAGACGTTGCCGACCGCAGGGCCGTATTCTGCTTGTTTACGTCACTCTGTACCAGTTTCTTTGGCGTTCAGTGTATATACAGGGTTATTACGAATGGTTGAAGCGATTTCACAGCTCTACAATAACTTTATTATTTGAGATATTTGCACAATGCTTTGCACACACATACAAAAGCTCAAAAAGTTTTTTTAGGCATTCACAAAAGTTCGATATGTGCCCCTTCAGTGGTTCGGCAGACATCAAGCCGATAATCAAGTTCCTCCCACACTCGGCGCAGCATGTCCCCATCAATGAGTTCGAAAGCATCGTTGATGCGAGCTCGCAGTTCTGGCACGTTTCTTGGTAGAGGAGGTTTAAACACTGAATCTTTCACATAACCCCACAGAAAGAAATCGCATGGGGTTAAGTCGGGAGAGCGTGGAGGCCATGACACGAATTGCTGATCATGATCTCCACCACGACCGATCCATCGGTTTTCCAATCTCCTGTTTAAGAAATGCCGAACATCATGATGGAAGTGCGGTGGAGCACCATCCTGTTGAAAGATGAAGTCGGCGCTGTCAGTCTCCAGTTGTGGCACGAGCCAATTTTCCAGCATGTCCAGATACACGTGTCCTGTAACGTTTTTTTCGCAGAGGAAAAAGGAGCCGTAAACTTTTAACCGTGAGATTGCACAAAACACGTTAACTTTTGGTGAATTGCGAATTTGCTGCACGAATTCGTGAGGATTCTCTACCGCCCACATTCGCACATTGTGTCTGTTCACTTCACCATTAAGAAAAAATGTTGCTTCATCACTGAAAACAAGTTTCGCACTGAACGCATCCTCTTGCATGAGCTGTTGCAACCGCGCCGAAAATTCAAAGCGTTTGACTTTCTCATCGGGTGTCAGGGCTTGCAGCAATTGTAAACGGTAAGGCTTCTGCTTTAGCCTTTTTGTAAGATTTTCTAAACCGTCGGCTGTGGTACGTTTAGCTCTCTGCTTGCTTTATTCGTCGACTTCCGCGGGCTACGCGTGAAACTTGCCCGCACGCGTTCAACCGTTTCTTCGCTCACTGCAGGCCGACCCGTTGATTTCCCCTTACAGAGGCATCCAGAAGCTTTAAACTGCGCCTACCATCGCCGAATGGAGTTAGCAGTTGGTGGATCTTTGTTGAACTTCGTCCTGAAGTGTCGTTGCACTGTTATGACTGACTGATGTGAGTGAATTTCAAGCACGACATAAGCTTTCTCGGCTCCATTCGCCGTTTTGTCTCACTGCGCTCTCGAGAGCTCTGACGGCAGAAACCTGAAGTGCGGCTTCAGCCGAACAAAACTTGATGAGTTTTTCTATGTATCTGTAGTGTGTCGTGACCATATGTCAATGAATGGAGCTACAGTGAATTTGTGAAATCGCTTCAATCATTTGTAATAGCCCTGTACCTATAACCTTAAAATGAAAGACAATATAGCGTCTCGCTACTCTATACTGAAGGGAGATGGCGTATGTGACGTAGGTGGCGTTCTTCCATCTCACTGGTCTATCTTTAAACGCACGTTCAGAATATCTGCACGTGCGGGAAGACTCCCCGAAGTGCTTTTCCACCCTCTGACGTCAGAAACTACGCAAGCTTCACTGGAGTACGATGACTGTCTGCGAGAATATAGATCAATGTCCACTTGCGTTCATGGCTCTTTTATCTTTGGCGTAGTCTTATATCCAGTGAAGATGACTACTACCATTTCTGAGGGTCCGGCAAAAAGAGCTTCCATATCAGGAGAGGCCTCTGTGTAACTTGTGACGGGGATAATGATGTTGAGGGAGTATCGACCGATAGCGGTGTTCGTGCTGTTTTCGGTAGGCGCAAAGGCTTGGCTAGGTGAGCATCGTGCATTTGTCGTGGAGGAGGATATTCGTAATGGTGATTCTGTGATTACTACTCAGCGAATATTTCGCATTCAGTTCGAACGGCCGACATGATTCTGTTCCTGACGCAGAAACTATTCGAATTTGGGTGTCAGAGGGCCAGCCGCGGTGGTCGTGCGGTTCTAGGCGCCCCAGTCCGGAGCCGCGCTGCTGCTACGGTCGCAGGTTCGAATCCTGCCTCGGGCATGGATGTGTGGGATGTCCTTAGATTAGTTAGGTTTAAGTAGTTCTAAGTTCTAGGGGACTAGTCCAGAGCTCGTGGTCGTGTGGTAGCGTTCTCGCTTCCCGCGTCCGGGTTCCCGGGTTCGATTCCCAGCGGGGTCAGGGATTTTTCTCTGCCTCGTGATGACTGGGTGTTGTGTGCTGTCCTTATGTTAGTTAGGTTTAAGTAGTTCTAAGTTCTAGGGGACTGATAACCATAGCTGTTAAGTCCCATAGTGCTCAGAGCCATTTGAACATTTTTTTCTAGGGGACTGATGACCACAGCAGTTGAGTCCCATAGTGCTCAGAGCCATTTGAACCATTTTTTTTTTGTGTCAGAGTTTAAACCATCTTCACATACACCCACACAAAATTATGGTTACCCAAGAATTAAGTGAGAGAGATGTTGAAAATCGCAGAGCTCGTGTGAAACCCAGCTCACCGTATTCGTCCACGAGACACAGAGGGCCATAGACACGGGTTCCCAGGTAGATTCCGTGTTTCTTGACTTCCGCAAGGCGATTGAAACAGTTCCCCGCAGTCGTTTAATGAACAAAGTAGGAGCATATGGACTATCATACCAATTGTGTGATTGGATTGAAGAGTTCCTAGATAACAGAACACAGCATGTCATTCTCAATGGAGAGAAGTCTTCTGAAGTAAGAGTGATTTCAGGTGTGCCGCAGGGGAGTGTCGTAGGGCCGTTGCTATTCACAATATACATAAATGACATTGTGGATGACATCGGAAGCTCACTGAGGCTTTTTGCGGATGATGCTGTGGTATATCGAGAGGTTGTAACGATGGAAAATTGTACTGAAATGCAGGAGGATCTGCAACGAATTGACTCATGGTGCAGGGAATGGCAATTGAATCTCAGTTTGGACAAGTGTAATATGCTGCGAATACATAGAAAGAAAGATTCTTTATCAATTAGCTACAATGTAGCAGGTCAGCAACAGTTAATTCCATAAATTATCTGGGAGTAGGCATTAGGAGTGACTTAAAATGGAATGACCGTATAAAATTATTCGTCGGCAAAGCAGATGCCAGACTGAGATTCATTGGAAGAATCCTAAGGAAATGCAATCCGAAAACAAAGGCAGTAGGTTACAGTACGCTTGTTCGCCCACTGCTTGAATACTGCTTAGCGGTGTGGGATCCGTACCAGATAGGGTTGATAGAAGAGATAGAGAACAGCGCGCTTCGTTGCAGTATCATTTAGTAATCGCGAAAGCGTTACTGAGATGATAGATAAGTGGAAGACTCTGCAGGAGAGACGCTCCGTAGCTCGGTACGGGCTTTTGTTGTAGTTTCGAGAACGTACCTTCGCCGAGGAGACAAGCAGTATATTGCTCCCTCCTACGCATATCTCGCGAAGAGACCATGAGGCATAAGACAATCCTCCTTTCCACGAACAATACGAGACTGGAGTAGAAGGGAGAACCGATAGAGGTACTCCAGGTACTCTGCGCCATACACCGTCATATGACTTGCGGAGTGTGGATGTAGATGTAGGAAAAAAAAAGGAGATGGGGTTACAGTGACGGCTAATTAAAATTGCTACTACCATATGACAGAGATGTACGTTAAATCTGTCTGCTGTGAAACATGAAGATGGAGAAGTCTGGTTCCAACAAGTCGGAGCCACAGCTCACACTTCTCGGTATTCTCTACAAATTTTAATAGTTGTTTCCTGGACGTCTTCTCTCTTCACGAGGAAACGTCGCCTAGCCCGCGAGATCACATGATTTATCACGTTGAAATTTTTTTCACTGGGAACACTTAAAGACTTAAGTGTACACACATCTTCCCGCAACCCTGCAAGCACTTAAGGAGGCAAGATGTCTTTAGTTTTGCATTGTAGAGGTAGAAGTTTCTTCAGGCTTACTGAGGAAAGGGTTTTGGGACCCTCGCTGTTCATGCTGTACGCAGGTCGTTCAATAAATGATCCGTCATAATATGCTTTGGTTTCAGAAGGGGATTGGGAGCAAGAGAGGCGATTCTGGCGCTGAGACTCCTTATCGAAAACAATTACAGAAAAATAAACCAACTTATATTGCCTTTGTAGACATGGATAAGGCATTTGATAACGTTATCTGGCTAGAGATGTTCAGAGTGCTGATTAAAAGTGGAATAAAGTACAGAGACCTCCGTGTGATACTCAGTTTCTATAAGAATGAGGCGGCAGTGATTAGGAACTGTCGCCAGGAACAAGAAGCAAATATTACACTACTGGCCATTAAAATTGCTACACCAAGAACAAATGCAGATGATAAACGGGTATTCATTGGAGAAATCTATTATACTAGAACTGGCATGTGATTACATTTTCACGCAATTTCGGTGCATGGAGCCTGAGAAATCAGTACCCAGAACGACCACCTCTGGCCGTAATAATGGCCTTGGTACGCCTGGGCATTCAGTCAAACAGAGCTTGGATGGCGTGTACAGGTACAGCTGCCCATGCAGCTTCAACACGATAGCACAGTTCATCAAGAGTAGTGACTGGCGTGTTGTGACGAGCCAGTTGCTCGGCCACCATTGACCAGACATATTCAATTGGTGAGAGATCTGGGAAATGTGCTCGCCAGGGCAGCAGTCGAACATTTTCTGTATCCAGAAAGGCCCGTACAGGACCTGCAACATGCGGTTGTGCATTATCCTGCTGAAATGTAGGGTTTCGCAGGGATCGAATGAAGGGTAGAGCCACGGGTCGTAACACATCTGAAATCTTACGTCCACTGTACAAAGTGCCGTCAATGCGAACGAGAGGTGACCGAGACGTGGAACCAATGGCACCCTATACAATAACGCCGGGTGGTACGCCAGTATGGCGATGACGAATACACGCTTCCAATGTGCGTTCACCGCGGTGTCGCCAAACACGGATGCGACTATCATGATGCTGTATACAGAAAAAATGACGTTTTGCCATTCGTGCACCCAGGTTCGTCGTTGGGTACACCATCGCAGCCGGCTGCGGTGGCCGAGCGGTTCTAGGCGCTTCAGTCGGGAACCGCGCGACTGCTACGGTCGGAGGTTCGAATCCTGCCTCGGACATGGATGTGTGTGATGTCCTTAGGTTAGTTAGGTTTAAGTAGTTCTAAGTTCTAGGGGACTGACGACCTCAGATGTTAAGTCCCATAGTGCTCAGAGCCATTTGAACCATTTTACACCATCGCAGGCGCTCCTGTCTGTGATGCAGAGTCAAGGGTAACTGCAGCCACGGGCTCCGAGCTGATAGTCCATGCTGCTGCAAACGTCGTCGAACTGTTCGTGCAGATGGTTGTTGTCTTACAAACGTCCCCATCTGTTGACTCAGGGAACGAGACGTGGCTGCACGATCCGTTACAGCCATGCGGATAAGATGCCTGTCATCTAGAATGCTAGTGATACGAGGCCGTTGGGATTCAGCACGGCATTCCGTATTACCCTCCAGAAACCACCGATCCCATATTCTGCTAACAGTCATTGGATCTCGACCAACGCGAGCAGCAATGTCGCGATACGATAAACCGCAATCGCGATAGGCTACAATCCAACCTTTATCAAAGTCGGAAACGGTACGCATTTCTCCTCCTTACACGAGGGATCACAACATCGTTTCACTAGCAACGCCGATCAACTGTTGTTTGTGTTTGAGAAATCGGTTGGAAACTTTCCTCATGTCAGCACGTTGTAGGTGTCGCCATCGTCGCCAACGTTGTGTGAATGCTCTGAAAAGCTAACCATTTGCATATCACAGTGTCTTCTTCCTGTCGGTTAAATTTCGCGTTGTAGCACGTCCTTTTCGTGGTGTAGGAATTTTAATGGCCAGTAGTGCAGAAAAGGGATAAGACAAGGATGTACTACACTATGGGACTTAACATCTACGGTCATCAGTCCCCTAGAACTTAGAACTACTTAAACATAACTAACCTAAGGACAGCACGCAAAATTAATGGACAGAAGTTAGACATGCTACGTTATGCAGGTGATATTGCTATAGTCGCGCAGACAAAATAGGATCTATAGGAAGTCCTCAGAACAATGGGGAAAATTCTAGGCAATCAGTATGGAATGAGAACAAACAAGAAAAAGAGTAAAGTGGTGGTACGTAGTAGAGGAGCAGAACATGAACCTCTGAGGACTAGAATTGGAAGAGGCGAGCTGGAAGTGATAGAAGAAGTTAATTACCTGGGAAGCAAAATCACAAGGGATGGTAGAAGCCGGAAAGAAATTGCAAGCAGAATACAAAAGGGCAAAACTGCATTTAATCGGAGGAGGAACTTACTCACCAACAACAACATCAGTCTGAAAATAAGGAAAATTATCATGGAAGGTTTCGTTTGGAGTGTGGCCCTATGCGGATTTTGAAACTTGGACAATTGGAAGAGAAGAGAAAAGACGGCTAGAAGCCCTGGAGATGTGGAACTATAGAAGGATGATGAAGATCAGCTGGGGAGACAAAGTAACAAATGAAGAGGTGCCTAGAAGAGTACAGGAAACAGGATCTCTGTGGAGGCACATCCAAACAAGATGAGACAAACTTGTAGGGCACATCCTAAGGCACAACAACATCATTGGAACAATGGCAGAAGGAGCTATTGAGGGAAGGAATGGGCGGGGGCGACCAAGGATATCACATGCAACAGATCATGAATGACGGTGGACGTAACATACGTGGAAATGAAGAGGAAGGTAGACACACTCGTAATAGTGAATGATTAACTGTCACTTGCGCTAGAACTACAGTAAAGTTTTAACGTTGAACGGCATTACCTTTTTAGTAACGGATCAACGATAAGCGAAGTTAACTTTGTGACTAACGTTGCGGTACACAGATATGTTACAGACCGCATCACCCCTAGCCTATGGGATAAATACCTGCTGAAATGTACGACGTTAATGCAGGATGGCAGCAGACCGTATTATTCGTTTCGAACCTCTTGATAAGTATGGAAGTGTGATTACGCATGTCAATCACATCGCGATTACGGGCAGCATGGGGTTCACGCCTGAGCCTCAGGACGTGCGCTAGCGGCGCATGTCGGGTGTTTCAAGTGTCAACTTCACGTCTTAGTATCTCGGGATGTAATGGGAATATTGCAATGCAATCAACGCCATTGTGTATGTGCTTTGTCATGCTATGAATTGCTGAAGAAAAAATATAGGAGTTCCATTTAAAAAAACATAAGTTTGTGTTAAAAAACACATACGCTTTCGTTTTAGAATGTTTCCAAATAAGTACATTCATGGGCCCCAGCCCTACATTGACACCGGTGAAAGTCGTTTTCCAATAGCTGTTATTGTTACAGAGATATTTTGGGTGGACAAGATAGCTGGGACACCCTGTATATATGAAGTAAAAATTTCATTGTTTTCTCACTTAAAGTTCTTTTGAAAAGTGTACATATTCAAAGGGTAAAATAGCATTGGCAGAATGATAAAAAATGCCTTCCCGCCCCCTAACTGAACTCACCCTAACGATAATTTGTACAATGCTTGAATGTAAGTAATCTTACTGAGTCCTAACAGTGATGTTAAACTGGCCCCGACAACCTTTGGCGACTCACCCTTCGGCAGCGGAAACTCGATACTGCTGGGAAGCGGTGAACGCTAGAATGCATTGCAGCAACAGTCCAGCTAAAGAAAACCTTGCCCCGGTGCAATGTACGCAAAAGCAATTATGCTGTGTGCATGATACTTCAAGCTTTAAGTCACTGTGTTCCGCTAAATGCAGTGCGATGACACACGATTATAAAGTAAAATTTTGATAAGGGGCCGATCAAAGAAGATGCTCTCACAGAATGATATAGAACCCACTAGCATTAAAAACTGTATTGTTATACTTTTATCTATTACAACAATCTTTACAAAATTCACTTCTTATGAAAAAAAAGAACTCTAACACGTAACTCGTTAATGAAATGGTAAGGGAGCAGCGGATCTATGTGAGTAAATAAATTTGTTTAATATTGTGACGACAGTCAAGTTAACCGATCCAAATCAATAAAGAAAAGTCACACCGAAAATTTACCTTTCTCAAAATGATTGTAAATAAAGCATGAAGAAGCAATGCAGCGTCAACATTACCTGAATATCTTCACACTTCTAAAATCGATCTTCACTTCTTTATTTTACATTGTCAGTTCTGCTGTTGGATAACTGGCGCAGGTTAAGGACAATCAGCTGAACTATTTGCACCAAGATACTGAGCCACGCGAAATTAAGGCGACCATCCCCCCCCCACCCCTCCCCAAAAAAAGATTAGTCACCCCAGTGCGCACACACAGGTGAATCGTTAAGCCTTCGCAGACGGCGCAACCATGGAGTCACGTGCTTAACCTTGTACTCTTAACACTTCGTGAGGATGTGGAAGTAGCCACCAGAATAAGATTTTCACTCTACAGCGGAGTGTGCGCTGATATGAAACTTCCTGCCAGATTAAAACTGTGTGCCGGACCGAGACTCGAACTCGGGACTTTTGCCTTTCGCGGACAAGTGCTCTACCATCTCAGCTACCCAAGCACTTCTCACGCCCCGTCCTCACAGCTTTACTTCTACCAGTATCTCGTCTCCTACCTTCCAAACTTTACAGAAGCTCTCCTGCGAACATTGCAGGATTAGCACTCCTGAAAGAAAGGATATTGCGGAGACATGGCTTAGCTACAGCCTGGGGGATTTTTGCAGAATTAGGTTTTCACTCTGCAGCACTTACCCGCGAAAGGCAAAGGTCCCGAACTCGAGTCTCGGTATGGCACACAGTTTTAACCTTCCAGGAAGTTTCATAAGTAGCTACCAGTCAGATATTCATGTTTCAAGCGGACATTCTACGTAAACATGTGGAAAATGTAAGGACGTGACAACGGCGAGAAAGTATAATCGTGGTTGACCGTGCCCATGGAATACGGTATGTCAGGTAGCTGGATCTATTGGTTTTCGAGGCGAGTTTAAAAGCAGTGGTGTAACACACCTGACGTCGAATCACGTCATTAGAATTTTTAACGGAAAAACATGCTGACTGAGACGGATCGGAAACGCGTTTCGCGGTTTATGAGTCAAAATAGCTTCCAGAACCGACGGGAACCGCTGCACGTGGTGGATGGAAGTCCATTCCTCCCTGTCAGCGAGAGAATACGGGGACGGGAAACAATACGATGAACAATCGGGGTCGGGTAGTCGGGTAATTCGCTAGAGGCCATTGCTCATCGAACGTGGACAGTAGCTGACTGCTAGAAAGTAATGACGTCTGACAAAGAACGTTTTTGGTTATATTTAAATGTAGTTATTGAACGCAGTTTTCCGAAATTCCTTCACCAGGGAAGACGAATGGAATATTCCAGAATTTGAAACACGAACAGCTGCTAGCATGAGTTTCTTAGAAGTAGATACCTTAGAGGTTGCGAAGCAACTCAAATTGCTTGATACGGGCAAGTCTTCAGGTCCAGATTGTATACCGATTAGGTTCCTTTCAGATTACGCTGATACAATAGCTCCCTACTTAGCAATCATATACAACCGCTCGCTCACTGGTAAATCTGTACCTAGAGATTGGAAAATTGCGCAGGTCTCACCAGTGTTTAAGAAGGGTAATAGGAGTAATACATCGAATTACAGACCTATACCATTGACGTCGGTTTGCAGTAGGGTTTTGGAGCATATACTGTATTCAAACATTATGAATCACCTCGAAGGGAACGATCTATTGATACGTAATCAGCATGGTTTCAGAAAACATCGTTCTTGTACAACGCAGCTAGCTCTTTATTCGCACGAAGTAATGGCCGCGATCGACAGGGGATCTCAAGCTGATTCCGTATTTCTAGATTTCCGGAAAGCTTTTGACACCGTTCCTCACAAGCGACTTCTAATCAAGCTGCGGGCCTATGGGGTATCGTCTCAGTTGTGCGACTGGATTCGTGATTTCCTGTCAGGAAGGTCGCAGTTAGTAGTAATAGACGGCAAATCATCGAGTAAAACTGAAGTGATACCAGGTGTTCCCCAGGGAAGCGTCCTGGGACCTCTGCTGTTCCTGATCTATATAAATGACCTGGGTGACAATCTGAGCAGTTCTCTTAGGTTGTTCGCAGATGATGCTGTAATTTACCGCGCCGGCCGGAGTGGCCGAGCGGTTAAAGGCGCTACAGCCTGGAACTGCACGACCGCTACGGTCGCAGGTGCGAATCCTGCCTCGGGCATGGATGTGTATGATGTCCTTAGGTTAGTTAGGTTTAAGTAGTTCTAAGTTCTAGGGGACTTATGACCACAGCAGTTGAGTCCCATAGTGCTCAGAGCCAGAGCCAATTTACCGTCTAGTAAGGTCATCCGAAGACGAGTATCAGTTGCAAAGCGATTTAGAAAAGATTGTTGTATGGTGTGGCAGGTGGCAGTTGACTCTAAATAACGAAAAGTGTGAGGTGATCCACATGAGTTCCAAAAGAAATCCGTTGGAATTCGATTACTCGATAAATAGTACAATTCTCAAGGCTGTCAATTGCACTAAGTACCTGGGTGTTAAAATTACTAACAACTGCAGTTGGAAAGACCACATAGATAATATTGTGGGGAAGGCGAGCCAAAGGTTGCGTTTCATTGGCAGGACACTTAGAAGATGCAACAAGTCCACTAAAGAGACAGCTTACACTACACTCGTTCGTCCTCTGTTAGAATATTGCTGCACGGTGTGGGATCCTTACCAGGTGGGATTGACGGAGGACATCGAAAGGGTGCAAAAAAGGGCAGCTCGTTTTGTATTATCACGTAATAGGGGAGAGAGTGTGTCAGATATGATACGCGAGCTGGGATGGAAGTCATTAAAGCAAAGACGTTTTTCGTCGCGGCGAGATCTATTTACGAAGTTTCAGTCTCCAACTTTCTCTTCCGAATGCGAAAATATTTTGTTGAGCCCAACCTACATAGGTAGGAATGATCATCAAAATAAAATAAGAGAAATCAGAGCTCGAACAGAAAGGTTTACGTGTTCGTTTTTCCCGCGCGCTGTTCGGGAGTGGAATGGTAGAGAGATAGTATGATTGTGGTTCGATGAACCCTCTGACAAGCACTTAAATGTGAATTGCGGAGTAGACATGTAGATGTAGATGTAGATGAAGCATCGAAGGCCGAATGAGGCACTTCATCATGAATGTGCTCAAGATCAGCTTCAAGCCGGACATGGTTTTGTGATGTTTTGGCGGTGTTATTCTCAACCCGCTCATTGAGGTTACCACTAACAACTAACAGCATGTTCATTTAAACATTCCTAATGATCAGGTGTTACCTTTCAGTCAACATCTGTATGACGAACATACTATTCATAACCCTATTTTTCGATGATGATGATGATGATGTTTGGTTTGTGGGGCGCTCAACTGCGTGGTTATCAGCGCCCGTACAATTTCCCAATCTTTGCTCAGTCCAATTTCGCCACTTTACTGGATGATGATGAAATGATGAGGACAGCACAAACACCCAGTCATCTCGAGGCAGGTGAAAATCCCTGACCCCGCCGGGAATCGAACCCGGGACCCCGTGCTCGGGAAGCGAGAACGCTACCGCGAGACCACGAGCGGCGGACCCCTATTTTTCGAGAGGACAACAAAATGATTCATATGGCTCTGAGCACTATCGGACTTAACTTCTGAGATCATCAGTCCCCTAGAACTTAGTACTTAAACCTAACGAACCTAAGGACATCACACACATCCATGCTCGAGCCAGGATTCTAACCTGCGACCGTAGCGGTCGCGCGGTTCCAGACTGTAGCGCGTAGAACCGCTCGGCCACCTCGGCCGGCCGAGATGACAACAGCGAAGTTAGTCATCCTGGAAGTATATGTAACTGGTTTTCGGAGCACTCCCCCCACCTCGTTACTTTTCGACTGGCCTACAAATTCACCTGCGTTGGACCTCATAGAAAACCTGTGGTATCTGTTGGAACAGCACGTAAAACAACGACATCAGCATCCCCGCAATTTGGTGGAATTATGCTATGAGATCCTCAGAGGCTGGTTTAATTTAAGTGCGGCGTATGTGCACAACTTTGTGGATCCGCTTTGTAACGGAAATCATACGGTTATCATGTCCAGGGGAGGAATTACATGGTATTAAATGATGACTGTAATGATTTCTCTATCAGTCACAAATTTTTTGTCCGATCTTGTTTTTCACACGTTCTAAGAAAAAAATGGAACCGTACGCCACTAAGGAATTACCTGACTGGGACGGAAATCCGTAGACGCCACAAATAATCGACTACAATGTCAGGAAAAATGGATGATTTGTTCAAGAGAAACAACTTCACAAATTGAGCTATCATGACTGATGGTCTTTTCTTTTCATAGCAGGACCTGTTCGGTTATAATCCGTGGCATCGTTATAGCCTAGCTGTACGTCAATGACATTTTCAGGATCGGTTTTTTCTGTTCATGGCAAGCCAACTTGGGCTTACATTTCAGCAAGATAATACCCGTCCGCACCTGCGGGAGTTTCTACTTCTTGTCTTCGTTCTTGCCAAACCGTACCCTTGCCAGCAACGGAATCGGATCTGTTCCCAACTGAGACAGTTTATGGCATTACGGACAGCGCCTTCTAACCAGTTCGGCGTTTCGACGGTCTAACGCCCTAACTCGACAGAATTCGGCACGATGTCTTCGGGGGGACGCCCAACAACTCTATCAATCAACGCCAAGCCGAATAACTGGTTGCACAAGAGCCAGATGTGGGCCGACGCATTATTGACTTAACCGCTTTTATTTTCACAAGTCTGTCTTGATCACATAGATTTATTTACACTTTATGACCGGTTTCGGCTTATCGCCACCGTTAAAATATTCTGATATAAATCATCGTCAAGTTAAACATATGCGCACATGTGTAACTTGACGATGATTTATATCAGAATATTTTAACGATCTGAAGATGGCGATGAGCCTGAACTGGTCATAAAGTGTAAATAAATCTATGTGATCACGACGGACTTGTGAAAATAAAAATGCTAAAAATAAAATGATCGCGGACTCATACACACACTTCATGTCGTCAATTGATACAGTTTTGACTTGCTCAATTTTTTGAAGCTCTTTTCCTTAAATAAATCATCCAATTTTTCTGAAATAGTAATCAATTATTTGCCTGTACATGTAAGTCACATATACCGATTTACATCCCATTCGGATAATTCCTGGTTGGTGCGCCTCATTTTTTTTGACTTGTAGTGTAGTACGATAAACTATATTTTTTTTACTCTTGTTTGTCTTATGAGATTTTCTTCTGGCAGCAGGTGGTCAGATATGCTTTCCGACCTTTTTCTCGGTAATCTAGTGACGAACTATGGAATTTGAGCATCTATATACAGAGTGGTCCATTGATAGTGACCGGGCCAAATATCTCACGAAATAAGCATCGAACGAAAAAACTACAAAGAACGAAACTCGTGTAGCTTGAAGGGGGAATCCAGATGGCGCTATGGTAGGCCCGCTAGATGGCGCTGCCGTAGGTCAAACTGATATCAACTGCGCTTTTTTAAACAGGAACCCCCATTTTTTACTACGTATTCGTGTAGTACGTAAAGAAATATGAATGTTTTAGTTGGACCACTTTTTTCGTTTTGTGACAGATGGCGCAGTAATAGTCACAAACGTATAAGTACGTGCTATCACGAAACATTCCACCAGTGCGGGCGGTATTTGCTCCGTGATACATTACCCGTGTTAAAATGGACCGTTTACTAACTGCGGAAAAGGCATCGTGTTGATGTATGGCTACTGTGATCAAAATGCCTGTTACGGTGCTCGCTTATTTCCAAAGTCCGTATCGATCTTAGTGCTGAGTTTTCACTCAGACGGCGCTTTGGCGTTAGGCGGATGTTTCAGTGTGTGATCGCTGGCCGGAGCTGAGCTGGAGGCGTGTGAGGAGGAAAGATCTGGCTAGGGTTGTTTGCGTCTGGACGCCGAGGGGGGCCCGATGGGAAGACCGGACCGTCATTTTACGGTTAATAGTGTGGACAGCGGCTTGGTGTGCCGTTCAGCTTGATTCGCAAGGGGAGCAAATTCCATCAGAATTTCTAAAATCCATCAGAATTTCTAAAATCATTGGAGGAAGTGGCAACAAAACGACTCTTCACTTTGGTGTGTAGAATATATGAGTCTGACGATATACCATCTGACTTTCGGAAAAGCATCATCCACACAATTCCGAAGACGGCAAGAGCTGGCAAGTGCGACAATTATCGCACAATCAGCTTAACAGCTCATGCAGCGAAGCTGCTTACAAGAATAATATACAGAAGAATGGAAAAGAAAATTGAGAACGCGCTAGGTGACGATCACTTTGGCTTTAGGAAAAGTAAATGGACGAGAGAGGCAATTCTGACGTTACGGCTAATAATGGAAGCAGGGCTAAAGAAATATTAAGACACTTTCATAGGATTTGTCGACCTCGAAAAAGCGTTCGACAATATAAAATGGTGCAAGCTGTTCGAGATTCTGAAGAAAGTAGGGGTAAGCTATGGGGAGAAACGGGTCATATACAATATGTACAACAACCAAGAGGGAATAACAAGAATGGACGATCAAGAACGAAGTGCTCGTATTAAGAAGGGTGTAAGACAAGGCTGTAGCCTTTCGCCCCTACTCTTCAATCTGTACATCGAGGAAGCAATGATGGAAATAAAAGAAAGGTTCAGGAGTGGAATTAAAATAAAAGGTGAAAGGATATCAATGATACGATTCGCTGATGACATTGCTATCCTGATTGAAAGTGAAGAAGAATTAAATGGTCTGCTGAACGGAATGAACAGTCCAATGAGTACACAGTATGGTTTGAGAGTAAATCGGAGAAAGACGAAGGTAATGAGAAGTAGTAGAAATGAGAACACCGAGAAACTTAACATCAGGATTGATGGTCACGAAGTCAATGGAGTTAAGGAATTCTGCTACCTAGGCAGTAAAATAACCAATGGCGGACGGAGCAAGGAGGACATCAAAAGCAGACTCGCTATGGCAAAAAAGGCATTTCTGGCCAAGAGAAGTCTACTAATATCAAATACCGGCCTTAATTTGAGGAAGAAATTTCTGAGGATGTACGTCTGGACTACGGCATTGTATGGTAGTGAAACATGGACTGTGGGAAAACCAGAACAGAAGAGAATCGAAGCATTTGACATGTCGTGCTATAGACGGATGTTGAAAATTAGGTGGACTGATAAGGTAAGGAATGAAGAGGTTCTACACAGAATCGGAGAGGAAAGGAATATGTGGAAAACTCTGATAAGGAGAAGGGACAGGACGATAGGACATAAGCTAAGACATGAGGGAATGACTTCCATGGTACTAGAGGGAGCTGTAGAGGGCAAAATCTGTAGAGGAAGACAGAGATTGGAATACGTCAAGCAAATAATTGAGGACATAGGTTGCAAGTGCTACTCTGAGATGAAGAGGTTAGCACAGGAAAGGAATTCGTGGCGGTCCGCATCAAACCAGTCAGTAGACTGATGACCAAAAAAAAAGTTTGTCGAGCCTGAGCTTGAAATACCTTCTATGTGCGGCGGGATGCCATTTCGTTCTCCTATCTCTCCGTCGCTGGGATTTCTGTCCTTCTTTACTGTCCCATGGATGTATATCGATGGGGTACGCTGCTCTCCGTACTCTACTAGACGCTGGTGATGGAAGTGCGTCGTTCAGCGGCACGTTAGTCTGTGTGCTTTATGTTTGATCCTCAAGTGCATAGTCTTCGAGTGGCACTCCTTAGAGTTTTCCTTGCGCAGTTACATTGGAGTTTATTTTGTCTTGTGCTTCCGCTTTCCGTTAACGAAGATTAAGCTTGATTCGGCACTCCGTACGACGCTTGGCACCTCAGCAGGCGGGTCGGAGCCACCTTCGCGACTAAATGGAAGCCTTTGGACTGAGAGGTCTTGTGTTTCGCATATTTTTCATAAATTGTTGTTTTGGTATTAAGTTGGCTGAGGTTTCTTGTGGATTTTCCGGCATTTGGTCTGTTGTCCGGGCAGGGCTAGGTCTCGTTATTTTAAAAGTCGGTCCTTGTTTTGGCTTAGTACGATTTTGGTTCACTGCCTGGTGGTTCTGGTCGTACGCCGACTCGCTGTGGTTGTGTTGCATTTTGTATGGGGCTGTGTGCTCGGAGCCGTGGAGTGCCATTTGTGTGAACTGCTTCACTGGGGAGTAGTGATCGGGCCATTCTTGGTCCTCTGCTGTATGAAATGATTTTATTATTATTTTAAAGTAACATTATCACTTAAATGATTTAATTCTTGTTGCGTTAATTGCAACTTGGGTACTGAGAAATTTAGTAGTGTAATTACGGAAGATTTAATAGTGGCACATGCCCCTTTACCTGTTTCGTAATCTGTTAATTACAGAAAGACCTTAAGCTCATAGCGCCGGCCGGTGTGGCCGTGCGGTTCTAGGCGCTTCAGTCTGGAACCGCGTGACCGCTGCGGTCGCAGGTTCGAATCCTGCCTCGGGCATGGATGTGTGTGATGTCCTTAGGTTAGTTAGGTTTACGTAGTTCTAAGGTCTAGGGGACTGATGACCACAGATGTTATGTCGCATAGTGCTCAGAGCCATTTGAACGATTTTTTTTTTTAAGCTCATAGTCATGTGATTTTCTTAAATTATTGTATTTTTATGTCATGTTATTGTGTTTAAATTTGCTGATCAGCGGTGTACTGTTCCAAGTATTAAAATGTTTCTGCCCGCATCTCGTGGTCGTGCGGTAGCGTTCTCGCTTCCCACGCCCGGGTTCCCGGGTTGGATTCCCGGCGGGGTCAGGGATTTTCTCTGCCTCGTGATGGCTGGGTGTTGTGTGTTGTCCTTAGGTTAGTTAGGTTTAAGTAGTTCTAAGTTCTAGGTGACTGCTGACCATAGATGTTAAGTCCCATAGTGCTCAGAGCCATTTGAACCATTAAAATGTTTCAGGTAGCTATTACTAGGATGGAACGCGCCGAACCGCAACGGAGAGAGTAGTTGCGTGCCTTACGTGTCCGTTGTTGGCGCGGCCTGGTGTCCGTTGTTTGTTTTGGTGCACCTGAGTTAAGTATTGTGTTGCCTCCTCCCTCGCGGCCCCCTCGTGTTCTTCTCATAAACAATTCCTTCTAGGCATTTCAGTTAATTTTAAGCTACTATTATTTTAATTTCTTACATTGGTAAAATTGTATGGCCTTCATTATACACACAGTCTGTCATAGCGGAGTTGATGTGCCATTGTAATTTATTAAACTCCGTTGTGTGTGCCCTTCGTGATACATATTGTTTGTCATAATAGATTTGAGTATGGCAATTATAATGTCTCATATATCATGATGTGCGTGTGTAATGGTGCAATAAATGGATGATTGTTATTTCTGTTTTTGGCGCCCTTCACGCCACCTTTCTTGTCCCTATTGGTACGCTATCCTTGTGTTGGTATGTCACATCAGTGCCCAAAGGGCGGGTGCTATGTATGCTGCTCGGTATCCTGGACGACATCCAAATGTCCGGGCAGTTCGCCGGATAGTTAGGTTATTTACGGAAACAAGAAGTGTTCAGCCATATGTGAAACGTCAACCACGACCTGCAACAAATCATGACGCCCAAGTAGGTGTTTTAGCTGCTGTCGCGGCTAATCCGCACATCAGTAGCGGACAAATTGCACGAGAATCGGGAATCTAAAAACGTCGGTGTTGAGAAAGCTACATCAACATCGATTGCACCCGTACCATATTTCTATGCAGCAGGAATTGCATGGGGACGACTTTGAACGTCGTGTACAGTTCTGCCACTGGGCAGAAGAGAAATTACGGGACGATGACAGATTTTTTGCACGCTTTCTATTTAGCGACGAAGCGTCATTCACCAACAGCGGCAACGTAAACCGACATAATATACACTATTGGGCAACGGAAAATCCACGATGGCTACGACAAGTTGAACATTGGCGACCTTGGCGGGTTAATGGATGGTGCGGCATTATGGGAGGAAGGATAACTGGCCCCCATTTTATCGATGGCAAATTAAATGGTGCAATGTATGCTGATTTCCTACGTAATGTTCTACAGATGTTACTGCAAGATGTTTCACTGCATGACAGAATGGCGATGTACTTCCAACATGATGGATGTCCGGGACATAGCTCGCGTGCGGTTGAGGCGGTATTGAGTAGCATATTTCATGACAGGTGGATTGGTCGTCGAAGCACCATACCGTGGCCCGCATGTTCACCGGATCTGACGTTCCCCGATTTCTTTCTGTGGGGAAAGCTGAATATTTGTTATCGTGATCCACCGACAACGCCTAACAACATGCGTCAGCGCATTGTCAATGCATGTGCGAACATTACGGAAGGCGAACTACTTGCTGTTGAGAGGAATGTCGTTACACGTATTGCCAAATGCATTGATGTTGACGGACATCATTTTTAGCATTTATTGCATTAATGTGGTATTTACAGGTAATCACGCTGTAACAGCATGCGTTCTCAGAAATGATAAGTTCACAAAGGTACATGTATCACGTTGGAACAACCGAAATAATATGTTCAAACGTACCTTTAAAAAAACCTACCTGTTACCAACTGTTTGTCTAAAATTGTGAGCCATATGTTTTTGACTATTACAGCGCCATCTATCACAAAGCGAAAAAAGTGGTCGAACTAAAACATTCATATTTCTTTACGTACTACATGAATATGTAATAAAAATGGGGGTTCCTATTTAAAAAAAAACGCAGTTGATATCCGTTTGACCTATTGCAGCGCCATCTAGCGGGCCAACCACAGCGCCATCTGGTTCCCCCTTCAAGCTAGACAAGTTTCGTTCTTTGTAATTTTTTCGTGAGATATTTGGCCCGGTCACGATTAATGGACCACCCTGTATACAAGCTAAACTCCGATGTTCACTAAAGCATCGTTTATATTCTGATCCTGCCCAAGATAACAAAAATGATGCAAGCATGCAGGTATGTTGCTACAAAGACGTGGTGGCCTAGTTAAGGGAAAAGCATTAGTCTGAAGGTGACAGCGTGCAGCCGAAACATATCGTGGTACTGAAACAACCAACTCTCATTAATTATAGCAAGTTATACAATTCAGTGTGCATTACCGCGTGTGAATAGTTTCTGGAGCTAATGGGAGCGGTCCGCTGTTGGTGGTCGCGGTGAAGAATTGTTTTACCTTGGTGACGCAATAGCGAACGTAATCACAGACAAAGCCTCTGCTTTTATTTCCTCTGCGGTAAAACAGCAGTCGTCCTGCCGAGAGGCGATCGAACAAAGCGCAGATCCAATCACATGTGATAAGCGCGCAATGCAAACCGCACGTCGCATGCTTCAAATACCGGCGTGTGCTGATTGCTTCCCACCCAATTTAAAATAGCGACCACAGGTGACATTTCTCTTTTATCCATGTACCAAACGGGAAATTCGGCGATCTCGTCCCGGGCTGTGAAATACAAACCAGAGTACAGATGCAATCGGCGACTGCCAAGGTATTCGCCGGCACAGGGAATTGTTAATTTTAGTCTCCGTTGTACTGTTGACGTAATGCAACTGTTGTTTTTCTTCACGAGACCAGTATGTAATACGCGGTATGGAATGGGTGTACTGTCTGCTGACACATATCTACATCTACATCTTCATATGTACTCTGCAAGTCACCGTGTGGTGCGTGGCGGAGGGTACCTGTACCGCTACCAGTAATTTCCTTTGCTGTTCCAATCGCAAATGGCACGAGAGGAAAGCGACTGTCTGTGTGTTTCTGTTCGAGCAGTGATTTCTCTTGTTTTTGTCTTACAGGAAATGTACGTTACCAGCAGTAGAGTCAGGCAGTCACCCTCAAATGATCTTTTTATAAATTTTTTCAAGTGTTCCGCGGAAAGAACTCGAACAGTACTCAAGAATTTGTCGCACTAGTTTTCTATAAGCAGTTTCTTTTATATCTGAGCTACACGTTCCTACAGTTCTGTCTAACAACCTTCAAATCAATCGACCTTACTTGTCTGGTCCATTTCATGTCACTTTGCTTCATAGCTCCTACACATGTAATTGACGCGGCTTTGTCAGTTCTGTATTCGAATTTTACTGAATTGTTTTTCCTACTCACATGCGTTACATCACGTTTTTCTAGCCGGCCAGTGTGGCCGAGCGGTTCTAGGCGCTAGTCTGGAACCGCGCGACCGCTACAGTCGCAGGTTCGAGTAGTGCCTCGGGCCTGGATGTGTGTAATGTCCTTAGGTTAGTTAGGTTTAAGTAGTTCAAAGTTCTAGTTCTGTTCTGTATGAGACAGGCGAAATACCCTCAGACTTCAAGAAGAATATAATAATTCCAATCCCAAAGAAAGCAGGTGTTGACTGATGTGAAAATTACCGAACAATCAGTTTAATAAGCCACAGCTGCAAAATACTAACACGAATTCTTTACAGACGAATGGAAAAACTAGTAGATGCCGACCTCGAGGAAGATCAGTTTGGATTCCGTAGAAATACTGGAACACGTGAGGCAATACTGACCTTACGACTTACCGTAGATGAAAGATTAAGGAAAAGCAAACCTACGTTTCTAGCATTTGTAGACTTAGAGAAAGCTTTTGACAATGTTGACTGAAATACTCTCTTTCAAATGCTAAAGGTGGCAGGGGTGAAATAAAGGAAGCGAAAGGCTATTTACAATTTGTACAGAAACCAGATGGCAGTTATAAGAGTCGAGGGGCATGAAAAGGAAGCATTGGTTGGGAAGGGAGTGAGACAGGGTTGTAGCTTCTCCCCGATGTTATTCAATCTGTATATTGAGCAAGCAGTAAAGGAAACAAAAGAAAAATTCGGAGTAGGTATTAAAATCCATGGACAAGAAATAAAAACTTTGAGGTTCGCCGATGACATTGTAATTCTGTCAGAGACAGCAAAGGACTTGGAAGGGCAGTTGAACGGAATGGATGGTGTCTTGAAGGGAGGATATAAGATGAACATCAACAAAAGCAAAACGAGGATAATGGAATGTAGTCGAATTAAGTCGGGTGATGGTGAGGGAATTAGATTAGGAAATGAGACACTTAAAGTAGTAAAGGAGTTTTGCTATTTGGAGAGCAAAATAACTGATGATGGTCGAAGTAGAGAGGATATCAAATGTAGACTGGCAATGGCAAGGAAAGCGTTTTTGAAGAAGACAAATTTCTTAATATCGAGTATAGATTTAAGTGTCAGGAAGTCATTTCTGAAAGTATTTGTAAGGTGTGTAGTATGGAAGTGAAACATGGACGGTAAATAGTGTGGACAAGAAGAGAATAGAAGCTTTCGAAATGTGGTGCTACAGAAGAATGCTGAAGATTAGATGGGTAGATCACATAACTAATGAGGAAGTATTGAATAGGATTGGGGAGAAGAGAAGTTTGTGGCACAACTTGACCAGAAGAAGGGTTCGGTTGGTAGGACATGTTCTGAGGCATCAAGGAATCTCCGATTTAGTATTGGATGGCAGCGTGGAGAGTAAAAATCGTAGAGGGAGACCAAGAGATGAGTACACTAAGCAGATTCAGAAGGATGTAGGTTGCAGTAGGTACTGGGAGATGAAGAAGCTTGCACAGGATAGAGTAGCATGGAGAGCTGTATCAAACCAGTCTCAGGACTGAAGACCACGACAACAACGTTCTAGGGGACTGATGACCTCAGAAGTTAAGTCCCACAGTGCTCAGAGCCATTTTGAACATTTTTCTGCATTTACAGCAAGCTGCCATTTATCGTACCAAACAGAAACTCTGTCCAAGTGGTCTTGTTTTCTCATACAGCCACTCAACGACGACCGCTTCCCGTACAATACAGCGTTATCAACAAACTGTCGCACATTAACAATGGCGACACTCACACTCAATACCCTTTCAAATTGTCATAAAAATTGTAACAATTAAAAAGGCAAGAATAATGAGGTGTTTTCCGTGCGGCTCCCCCCGTCGGAGGTGCGAATCCTCCCTCGGGCATGGGTGTGTGTACTGTCACTAGCGTAGGTTAGTTTAAGTTAGATTAAGTAGTGTGTAAGTCTAGGGACCGATGACCGCAGCAATTTGGTCCCATAGAAATTCTCACAGATATCCAATGATGAAGTGTTTCCAAAAACTGCATAGCTGCATGGAGGTGCTTTATACGAAACTACCCGTTTCAAGACAGTACTGATACATCTTTAGGTTTATAATGGTTATGTTTCCATAATGTAGATGTAAGGTTACGGAGGCCCAGCCCTCGGGAAGTTATCCACGTTATGAGTCAAACCACTATTGTCGGTTGTCATAATACAATTAGTTACATCGAAAAGGTGTGTCTATACTGTCGTAAAACCGGTAATTGCGAATAAAGCACCTTCATGCTGTTTTTGGAAAATGCTGCTTTTGGAAACACCTCACAATTATTGACATCCTAATTGTTGTAATTTTTATGACAGTTTGAATGGTTATTGAATATTGATATTGTTATTGCTTCAGATGGCTCTGAGCACTATTGGACTTAACATCTGAGGTCATCAGTCCCCTAGAACTTAGAACTACTTAAACCTAACTAACCTAAGGACATGAAACACGTCCATGCCCGAGGCAGGATTCGAACCTGCGACCGTAGCGGTAGCGCGCTTCCAGACTGTACCGCTTAGAACCGCTCGGCGAAACCAGCCGGCTGTTATTGTTATTAGGAATGGCTCTGAGCTACAGTTGCCTTACACCAAAAGTTGTTTGTAGTTGCAGATTGCTGATCATATAATACGTCACATCCTTTACGCGCAGTGTGCTTGTAATTAAAGTGCAGCTATACATGGAAGTGGAAACGGCCTTGCCGCAGTGGATACACCGGTTTCTGCCAGATCACCGAAATAAGCGCTGTCGGGCGTCGCCGGCACTTGGATGGGTGACCATCCGGGGCGCCGTGCGATGTTGCCATTTTTTGGGGTGCACTCAGCCTCGTGATGCCAATTGAGGAGCTGCTCGACCGAATAGTAGCGGCTCCGGTCAAAGAAAACCGTCGTAACGACTGGGAGACCGGTGTGCTGACCACACGCCCTTCCTATCCGCATCCTCATCTGAGGATGGCACGGCGGTCGGATGGTTCCGGCGGGCCACTTGTGGCCTGAAGACGGAGTGCTTTTTGCTGTTTATCATGGAGGTCCACCATGGGATGTAATTATCGTATGTCACCGAAACTTGTTCCTATCTTGGCTAGCAGGTGAAAAACTGGCTGTGTGAATGCATGAAAGATGTGTAGAAATGTTTCCATATGTAACTGAATAGGAACTGTAAGTGGTTAGAAAAAGACAAGTGAGAAAGTTATAAGGTTGGTTCAATATGAGCACCAGAGATGTCGACGAGATGCTGCATCCGCAAAACGCCGTCATCAACAGTTGCTCTCAACAGTTCCAATGGAATCTGAGCAATGCGTCCCTATATATACTAGCCTTCAGATCGGGTCCGAACGTGTCCCTGATAAACCCGTTCTTTTAGATTCAGATCATGCGTTCTTTCACGACGTGCATGTGGAAGACCTCTGAAGATAACAAGTTCCTGGAAAGTTTCATGAAGCAGATTTCTCACTGGACGAGCGACATTAAGGTGTTTCCCTATCTTGCATGAAAACAGTTACCCTCTCCCCAAAGCAGGTATCGCTTACTGTACAAGGAGGTCTCAATAACGTGGAAAAGTCGCAGTACTCCTTTGGGTATATTGTCTTCAAAGAAGAACGGTCCGAGAATAAAGATGCTAGTGAATCCACACCACCCACTGACATACAGTGCAGAATGTTGTGAATTGGCAGGAGCCAATTCACGGAGTTTGGAGGAAGCCGAAAGGCACGCGTTTAAGCTCACGCAGGCTGGCGTGAGGTCTGGAAAATGACAAGGAATTATAGTAGCCAAAAATAGTACATAGCTTCTGGAATACTTAACTTTAATCAATAATTGGAGAACATCGCTCTTGATGATACATAATTACAATCGCAATATAAAATGGTAATGGCGCCTTGCTAGGTCGTGGCAAATGACGTAGCTGAAGGCTATGCTAACTATCGTCTCGGCAAATGAGAGCGTATTTGTCAGTGTAGCTTCGCTAGCAAAGTCGGCTGTACAACTGGGGCGAGTGCTAGGACGTCTCTCTAGACCTACCGTGTGGCGGCGCTCGGTCTGCAATCACTGACAGTGGCGACACGCGGGTCCGTCGTATACTAGCGGACCGCGGCCGATTTAAAGGCTACCACCTAGCAAGTGTGGTGTCTGGCGGTGACACCACACAGAACATGCGGTTAAACACTACCCCAAATTCGGCACTTCTGCCGCTGTAGTGTAAAATCAGCCTCGTCACTCCATAGAACATTTCCTGGCCATATGTTATCAACATCGATCAGTGTCAGAAACCGAAAGGCAGATTCAGAACGTTGCTGCTGATCATAAGGTTCCCGTTGATGCACTGTCTCGATCATGAACGTGTACCAGTGTAACGCAGGCCGCAAAACATTCCGTGTTGTTGACCATGTGATGGAAAGTTCTCTTGACACGGTTCGAGCGTTAGCACTACCCAACAGCAACAACAGGAGCCTCGTCAATAGCTTCCACCTGCAGAGGATGCGTTCTTTTAGCAAGTGCCACACCAAACTCACCTGTCTTTTCGAATTTCATTGTCAATTTTTTCAAACCATTTAGACCTTTCAGTAAGCAGTTATCTCTCAAAGCAGCACTCTAATTGCTGCCGTTCACATAAAACAGTTTCCCTGACAGCCATACTGGTCACTCTCGTTGCGGCTTATCGAATGACAGCGTGTATGTCATATCCTAATACAGGCAGTGTACAGCGCAGGTTTCTGCCTGCTGACCAAAACTTTCGATAATTGTGTTCCCAGTTTAAATTGGACCCGCATTAAGGGGAGGTTTACTATCTTTTGGTTCAAAAAATCGTTTTCTTAAATTGCATTTTTGGATCCATAAAAGTGTTTAGAATCCACCCCTGGAAGGGTTTTTCCGAATACGGAAAGTTTTTTCTTAGTAAAGACATCCCACTGGTTGCAATGGATTTTATAGCCGAATCGACCATAGTTTCGACTTCTAAACTAAGGGAGTCTTCATCAGAATTCATGTTACCTAAATAAGGGGGATACAAAGTTAGTCATTAATAAGAAAAATACAGGACAGTAGTAATTAATATTCGTATATAAAGATGTACTTACATACGTAAAACGTTGAACATTGCAGCTCTCGTCATACAATTTTATCACCAAAAAGGCCACGTCACATAATAAAACATCCTACGTAAAAGTTTTACTGTCATTTCTAGTTAAAAATTAAAGATTGCCGCTAAGGGCTGCTTGTGTATACTGAAACAGGCGGCGTCAGACTGGGTGGCGCGTGCGCCGGCTATACTACGACGTGGACGTGGGGTGTCACGCCATCTGGTGTCGAAAATTGGTAACATCTGTTTTACGTGATAGAAAGGTTACAGCAGTTTGTATAGCAGATGTGTCTACAACTTTTAAACATTTTATAGTATGAAGACATATTATAATTTAAAAGCAGTAAGAAATTATTTTTAAAAAATTTTTTCAGTAATTTGTTACAGTAAAATACAGTAAGTGATTAAGCTGCAAAATGTTTAAAAGTTGTAGACACATCTGCTGTATAAACTGCTGTAACCTTTCTATCACGTGAAACAGATGTTACCAATTTTCAACACTAGATGGCGTGACACCCCACGTCCACATCATAGTACGAGGTGTGGCTAGAAAAAAACCGGATTAGTACTGGTGAAACAATAAAACGAATGCAATAAGGCTGAAAGTCGCGTGGCCTGTCACGTGACTCTCGCTCCACCTACTGCTCGAGTTTCATCTGCCTCCTGCACTCAGTCTGCCCGTGGTGTCTGTTTTAAGTAGTTGACGTTTTGTTTGTGCGTCGGAAAATGTTGAGTGTACAGAAAGAACAGCATGTTAACATCAAATTTTGTTTCAAACTAGGAAAATCTGCAAGTGAAACGTTTGTAATGTTACAACAAGTGTACGGCGATGACTGTTTATCGCGAACACAAGTGTTTGAGTGGTTTAAACGATTTAAAGATGTCCGCGAAGACACCAGTGATGATACTCGCACACTTTGTTCATGTTGAAACTTTCATGAAGAATCTGCCTAACACTTTCCTTGTCAACTCCTGTTAACTCAGACACTGCTCTGATTGTTAAACGGCGATCTTGTCGAACAAGTTTACCGATTTTTTCAATGTTTGCATCAGTTTTTGCTGACAATGGAATGCCAGTGCGAGTGTCATCACTGGTCTCTTCGCGGCCATCTTTAAATCGTTTAAACCACTCAAACACTTGTGTTCGCGATAAACAATCATCGCCGTACACTTGTTGTAACGTTACAAACGTTTCACTTGCAAATTTTCCTAGTTTGAAACAAAATTTGATGTTAACACGCTGTTCTTTCTGTACACTCAACATTTTCCGACGCACAGACAAAACGTCAACTACTTAAAACAGACGCCATGGGCAGACTGAGTGCAGGAGGCAGATGAAACTCGAGCAGTAGGCGGAGCGAGAGTCACGTGACAGGCCACGCGACTTTCAGCCTTATTACATTCGTTTTATTGTTTCACCAGTACTAGTCCGGTTTTTTTCTAGCCACACCTCGTATAGCCGGCGCACGTGCCACCCAGTCTGACGCCACCTGTCTCAGTATACACAAGCAGCCCTTAGCGGCAATCTTTAATTTTTAACTAGAAATGACAGTAAAACTTTTACGTAGGATGTTTTATTATGTGACGTGGCCTTTTTGGCGATAAAATTGTATAACAAGAGCTGCAATGCTCAACGTTTTACGTATGTAAGTACATCTTTATATACGAATATTAATTACTACTGTCCTGTATTTTTCTTATTAATGACTAACATTGTATCCCCCCTATTTACGTAATATAACTTCTGATGAAGACTCCCTTAGTTTAGGAGTCGAAACCATGGTCGATTCGACTATCAAATCCATTGCAACCAGTGGGCTGTCTTTACTACAAAACAATATTTTCACGGTTGCTGCACACAGCTATGTTAAAAGTTTTGCGGAACGGAAATGTTTGTTATTCGCGGTTGAACAAAAAAATGCACCTGCTTGAAATCGGCCTTTTTCACGCACCAGTTTGTTTCTTTCGGAGGACGAGTTATTGTACCGGTGCTTGGGAGGAAACACAAAATTCAAAGGAAAGTTTGAACGCGTGTGTTTGTAAGTTAGCCCCCAAGCATTTGCATTCTGGTGCGAAGAGTGTGGAGGTTGCGACTTTCCTCGCAGTGAGCAGCTCCAACGAAGGGTATACATCAATTCTGAAGACCATGGCAACGATGGACGTCACCCTGGGACGCTATTCGACGCAGTTCGCCAAGCATTCGGACGACCACCGGATTCAAGCGACCGAAAACCGCTTGTCACCGGCCGTACGAGCGGCTCTGGAGCAGCGCAGGATGGCCCAGATCGAGCAGAACGCCCTCTGTGAGTAAGGACTAGTTTATCGACCCGGAGCAGCACATTGAATGTACGTTGCATAATATTGCATTTATATGTTGTCAAATTTCAAACGCGTTTTTCTCGAAATGACGTTTTTTTTATCGCGCGGTATGGTAACTTCAAATGTACTGAACCGATTGGCATGATTCTTTGTTTCTGACGAAGCTAACGAAATTATCTAGGAGTTGTATCACTTTTATTTCGATCCATCAAATGTAAATATTTTTACTTGGCCGACGAAGTCGAAAAAGCGATGAAAAAAAACCGTATTTTTTTCAAATGGGCGCCATTTTGTTTCCTGTGGTCCAAATAACGTAAGCGGGGTACAACTCCTAAAGAATCTTATATACTTCGCTAACGTCAACTTAGTTTTGTTTTCAGACGAGCCGGCTGGCTTGTGCCATACCGCGCTTGCAGGTCCTCATCGAAATTTTGTTTCTTTCCGACGGCACTTCCGCCTTTGCCCTACGACATTTCCGGTCCAAGAAAATCCCAGTTTGTAGAGGAAATATGAATAAAGATTTTGACCAAATTTGACATTGATATCTGTAACACATCCCGAGAAAAAAATTCTCAAACAGCATGCTTTTTTCGGGCCAAAGATAGTAAACCTTCCCATAACGCATTAGCGTATCTACCACGGTCCGCTACCACAAGATACGTAAAGCTACCATACATTGATTAAAGCCTACACTGGACCTCCTTGGGTAGCTGCCGTTTAGTTATAACCACCAGGTATTACTGACTGAAAAGCTAAAACAATCAAACAGCTTGCAGGGCCAACAAAAATTAAATTTTCAGTATTTATATAACTGTTGATCTTCCTCAAAAATTAAAAATGCTGTAATAAACTCTTCATTAAGAGCTACATGGTGACAATTGTTTAACTGTATGAAAAAAAAAGAAACTAGTTACAAACTACGGCATGCACACACTTCATTCAACATGGAAACATCACTGTAGGTATTCGGATTTTGGTTATGACATGTCTGATCTGTCTGCCATCATTGGCGATGATGTTGCGCAGACGAATAGCAAAATTCTGCCTGACCCGCTGAAGTGTCGGAACATCGATGCTGTCGATGACCTCCTGAATGGCTATTTTCAGCTCAGCAACCGTTTCGGGGTTATTGCTGTACACCTCGTCTTTAATATAGCGACACAAAAAGGAGTCCCATGTGTTCAGGTTCTGAGAGTATGGTGCCCAATCTAGGACCATGCCAGTGGCCTCTGGGTACCCCAGAGACAGGAGATGGTCCCCAAAGTGCTCCTACAGAACATCAGACACTCTCCTGCTTCGACGGGGTCGAGCTCCGTCTTGCAAGCACACCTTTTCGATTTCAGGGTCACTTTGGATAATAAGGATGAAATAATCATCCTAAACCTTGACGTTTCGATCGGCAGCTCACGTGACGTCAAGTAATACCGGTCCGATTATTCTGTGACTGGACATTGCACACCATACAGTCACCCGTTGAGGGTGCAGAGACTTCTCGATTCCGAAATGCGGATCCTCAGTCCCCCCTCCCCCCGAAATGCGCCAATTTTGCTTATTGATGAACCCGTCCAAATGGAAGTGGTCTTCAAAAAACGTCGCGTACCTATGAACTTACTAACTCTCATCACGCCATGCGGCCAACTGTGCAGTTTGAACGTGCTAACGCAAACCATTCAAAAGTTATGACGATATTATTTCATGCCGTTCGATAATTGTTACGTTGTATCTCCGTCCGAACAGGCCTCCGAATGCGCAACGGTGCCGGCCGATGTGGCCGAGCGGTTCTAGCCGCTACAGTCTGGAACCGCGCGACCGCTACGTCCGCAGGTTCGAATCCTGACTCGGGCATGGATGTGTGTGATGTCCTTAGGTTAGTTAGGTTTAAGCAGTTCTAAGTTCTAGGGGACTGATGACCTCAGATATTAAGTCCCATACTTCTCAGAGACATTTGAACATTTTTTTTTCCGCAACGGTATCGAAAGTGAAGTGGAAGGAAGACAAGGATTTCTGGTCAGATGAGTATCAGGTAATATCAACAGCAGCAGAAAATGGTATAACAGATGTAGGATTCGTTATGAATAGGAAGGTAGGGAAGAGGGTGTGTTACTGTGAACAGTTAAGTGACCGGGTTGTTCTAATCAGAATCGACAGCAGACCAACACCAACAACGATAGTTCAGGTATACATGCCGACGTCGCAAGCTGAAGATGAACAGATAGAGAAAGTGTACGAGGATATTGAAAGGGTAATGCAGTATGTAAAGGGGGACGAAAATCTAATAGTCATGGGCGACTGGAATGCACTTGTAGGATAAGGAGTAGAAGAAAAGGTTACAGGAGAATATGGGCTTGGGACAAGGAATGAAAGAGGAGAAAGACTAATTGAGTTCTGTAACAAGTTTCAGCTAGTAATAGTGAATACCCTGTTCAAGAATCACAAGAGGAGGAGGTATACTTGGAAAAGGCCGGGAGATACGGGAAGATTTCAATTATTTATTTATTTATTTATTTATTTAACCTGATCAGATTAGGGCCATCAGGCCCTCTCTTACATCGGACCAGTGTTTCACACATGCAGCATTTCACACATCAGAGTTACATCATGACAATACTTTAAATAAGAAAATTAGATTACTCTAGTCACAATATGAATAAAGAATAATGACTAAGTCCTAATAAAGTAAGTACTGCCAGTATTTTTACGACAGGTACTATACATACAAATTATGATAAAAGTAATAATAGTTACAGTAAAAAAAATTAAATAATAATGATAAACATGTGAAAAATTGGCAATAGTAATGAAGATTTGTGCAGATGTACATTAATATCTTGGTGTGTAAAGTAGATGTTTACTAGTATAGCGAGTTTTGGGGGAGGGAGACTTAAGGAGGGGGAAAGAGGGAAGTAATGAGGTGAAGTGCATTCGTGTACAAAGGAAATAATTACTGTTGCTTAAGTAGATACGTCATTAACTGTTTTTTGAAGCTGGATATGTTTTTAAGTTCTCTAACATACCGAGGGAGGTTATTCCAGAGTCGGGTTCCCGCTACTGTAAAGGACTTGGAGAAGGCGACTGAGCGATGCAGTGGAACAGAGAGGATTTTATTATGATGGGAACGTGTGTTTCTATCATGTTGTTCAGACATAAGCGTTAAGGACGAGGAGAGATATGAGGGACAGTGTACATTTATAAGGCAGTAGATGAGACAGAGTGTATGGAAATCTCTGCGTTTGTCTGCACGCAGCCAGGACAATTTTGCATATGCTGGTGAAATGTGATCAAAAAGTCGAATGTCACAGATATATCGGACACAGGCGTTCATGACCAGTTCCAGACGTCGCGAGTTTTCCTGAGAGAGGCCTTGTAGGATAATATCGCTGTAATCAATGATTGGGAATACAAGCATTTGTACTAATTTCTTTTTCAGATCGAAAGGGAAGAGTTTTTTATATTTTTGTAGGACATGGAGGGATGCTGATGCTTTTTTGCACACTGCAGTTACGTGCTCTGTCCAATTTAGATTTTCATCTATTATTACTCCCAAACTCTTTGCTGAGGGAGAGAAGTTAATATTTGTTCCATTTAGGATAAGAGATGGTACGGATTCCCGATGTTTTGGGCTAATGAGCTTAGAGTGACCAACAAGTACCGCTTGGGTTTTAGATGGGTTTAGTTTTAGTCCTATGTCCTGTGCCCATTTTGATAGTGCATCGAGATCAGTATTGAAGTTTTCAATAGCTTTCTTCAGATTGTTTGGTTCCGCACTTAGATACAACTGAAGGTCATCAGCATACATATGATATTTGCAATAAGTCAGAACCGATGACACATCATTGACATACAGAGAGAAGAGTATGGGACCTAGTACTGAGCCTTGGGGAACGCCTGACACTACCTGCCGTCATTGTGATTTTATATTCCCGGACAGGACGCGTTGCTGACGAGATGTCATGTATGAGCGAAACCATTGCACTGCACTTGGTGCGAAATTTAGACCGCTAAGTTTGGCTAGTAAGATGTCGAAGTCGACAGTATCAAATGCTTTGCTGAAATCTAAGAAGCAAATGATAGTCGCTTCTTGTCTGTCCATGGCAAGTTTCAGGTCATCTGTCACCTTTATTAGTGCGGATGTTGTGCTTCGATGTTTACGGAAACCTGATTGGTATTCGTCTAGTAGGTTGTTAGTAGTTAGGTAGTTGGTGAGCTGGTCATGAACTATATATTCTAAGGCCTTTGATAGTGCAGGAAGAAGGCAGATGGGGCGGTAGTCAGAGGGTGCTGTGGCGATGTCCTTTTTAGGCAGTGGCTTAATTTGTCCCAGTTTCCAGGCCTCAGGGAAAACACTTGTGATTAATGAGTCGTTGAAAATGTCTGTTATAGAGGGCAGTAGTTGATCAATAATAAGTTTTACCATCTGGATAGTGATGCCATCATGTCCAGTAGATGCTGATCTAATCCGCATTATGGCTTTCTTGACGGTATTGCAAGTGACGTGCCGTAGATACAATTTTTCTTTGCTACAGTCGTTCATCCCCATGAAGTAATCAATGATTCTCTGTTTTTTTTGCGGTTCAATTGTGGTTGCAGGTAATGTGAAGAATCGGTTTAGTTCTTCAGCTGGGACCATGGGATTTTCTGCAACTTTTATTTTGCCTAAACCGAGACTACGGAGATTTTTCCACAGGATAGCTGGTCTACATCTATTGTCAGCTAATGTACGGGCATGCCTGAGCTTAGCGTTTCTCACCGCTTGACTGACTTTGTTTCGCTTCTGCTTGTATACAATGTGATTTTCAGGTGTAGGGTGTATCTTGTATGCTCGATGAGCAGCGTCTCTGAGATTCATGAGCTGTTTTAGTTCATCAGTCAGCCAAGGTGCAGGTTTCCTTTTTACTTTTCTGCCCTTTATTGGAGCGTATTTGTCATATAGTTTAGTAATTTTGGTAGTGAAATCTTGGAGTTTGTCGTTTATGTCCATGAGGGGAGTAGAGGTCATCCCCCAAACTATTTCTTGTGCCTCAGTTTCGAGTTCAGGCAAATTTATGCGTTTGAAGTCTCGGTATGTAGACAGTTTTTGTTTTTTTCTAGGACATTCTAATGAATACGTCATGAAAATGATGTCATGGGCCGACATGCCAGGTGCAGATATTTGAGAGGTGCGGATTATTCTGTTTGGAGATTTAGTTGCGAATATATCTATGAAAGTGTGACTGGTAGTCGTGTGATGAGTAGGTGCCAGCTGAAGTAGCGTCATATTTGAGGAAGAAAGCATCCTCTTAAATTTCCCAGTGGAAGGACTATTGCACAGAAAATTAATGTTAGTGTCACCTGCTATAATTACATGTTCATATGACGATTCTAGACTAGAGAGGGCAGTTTCGAAGCAGGCGAACCCGCCTACTTTAGGAGGTTTGTAAAGGACACATATTAAGCACTTTCTGTTAAGGGATTTGATCTCTATGAACATATATTCCTCTTGTTTATCTAAATTGTTGTCGGATGTGTGTAGTACAGTAGGTGACAAATCAGAGCGTATGTACGCCCCTACTCCGCCCCCTCGTCTGTTGCATCTGTCGTGCCTGAGGAAGATATAGCCATCTAGGTTTACGGAATTTGTAGGAATACTTGGTTTCAGCCAAGTCTCTGACAAAAGTATTACGTGTATATCAGTAGTCTGAAATATATATTTGAACTCGTCGAAGTGAGCTGGAAGAGATTGGACATTTGCATGTGCAATATGCAGCTTGGTGCGTTCGGGTGTTGATTTCCCGAGGAGACTGCCGACAGATGTTTGCGGGTCGTGGTTAGCGGTGACAAGAGGGTCTGGCATGTGGAATGTGGAAGGCGTGTGAAGGTGAGGGGGTGAGGGAGTGTCCTCCCAGTTCTGAGCAGTGAGAGCGGCCGAGAGTGGGAGGGGGTGGGTCCCCGGGGAGGCAACTTGAACTGTGGCCAAGGTCAGCGAGGTCTGCAACGGTTCTGGAAGTAGCCATGGGCCGGCAGGGGAAGGAATTTCGCTAAACACAACGGGAGTAATCTGCACGAAACGATTACATCATGGTCAGACAGAGATTCCGAAATCAGATACTGGATTGTAAGGCGTACCCAGGAGCAGATATAGACTCAGATCACAATATAGTAGTGATGAAGAGTAGGCTGAAGTTCAAGACATTAGTCAGGAAGAATCAATACGCAAAGAAGTGGGATACGAAAGTACTAAGGAATGACGAGATATGTTTGAAGTTCTCTAACGCTATAGATGCAGCAATAAGGAATAGCGCAGTTGGCAGTACAGTTGAAGAGGAATGGACATCTCTAAAAAGGGCCATCACAAAAGTTGGGAAGGAAAACATAGGTACAAAGAAGGTAGCTGCGAAGAAACCATGGGTAACAGAAGAAATACTTCAGTTGATTGATGAAAGGAGGAAGTACAAACATGTTCCGGGAAAATCAGGAATACAGAAATACAAGTCGCTGAGGAATGAAATAAAAAGGAAGTGCAGGGAAGCTAAGACGAAATGGCTGCAGGAAAAATGTGAAGACATCGAAAATGGTATGATTGTCAGAAGGACGCAAACATGCTGATTACATTTCTTCCAACAAAGAATGTACTTGGCACCCACTGTCAGGTGACAAATTAGTGTAGCCTGGCTATCATTCTCTCTCTCTCTCTCTCTCTCTCTCTCTGTGTGTGTGTGTGTGTGTGTGTGTGTGTGTGTGTCGCAACACAAACACACACACACATACACACACACACACACACACACACACACACACACACACACACACACACACACACACGTACACTAAAACATGAAAATAACCATTATTAGGACAGAAATCTCTGTAGCCATACCCACGTAAAAACCACCCACTCACAACCACAAACTGATACCTGCCTCCAAGATAAAAATATAAATAACACATGGTAATACATTTCACAACCTCTGATCGAAAATAACACCAATTCCAAACAAAATACACCAGCACACCGTTAACTGCTCCTGGCCCAAGAAAAACACTTTACCTACCATAGTACGTCAAATCACATTAAACGACACCCCACACGCACAAATTTACTTAACGTTGGCCTGTACATTTTCCTTACAAGCTTCAGGAAATACGAGGTGCATTCAAGTTCTAAGGCCACCGATTTTTTTTCTAATTAACTACTCACCCGAAATCTATGAAACTGGCGTTACTTCTCGACGTAATCGCCCTGAAGCTATACACATTTTTCACAACGCTGACGCCATGATTCCATGGCAGAGGCGAAGGCTTCTTTAGGAGTCTGTTTTGACCACTGGAAAATCGCTGAGGCAATAGCAGCACGGCTGGTGAATGTGCGGCCACGGAGAGTGTCTTTCATTGTTGGAAAAAGCCAAAAGTCACTAGGAGCCAGGTCAGGTGAGTAGGGAGCATGAGGAATCACTTCAAAGTTGTTATCACGAAGAAACTGTTGCGTAACGTTAGCTCGATGTGCGGGTGCGTTGTCTCGGTGAAACAGCACACGCGCAGCCCTTCCCGGACGTTTTTGTTGCAGTGCAGGAAGGAATTTGTTCTTCAAAACATTTTCGTAGGATGCACCTGTTACTGTAGTGCGCTTTGGAACGCAATGGGTAAGGATTACGCCCTCGCTGTCCCAGAACATGGACACCATCATTTTTTCAGCACTAGCGGTTACCCGAAATTTTTTTGGTGGCGGTGAATCTGTTTGCTTCCATTGAGCTGACTGGCGCTTTGTTTCTGGATTGAAAAATGGCATCCACGTCTCATCCATTGTCACAACCGACGAAAAGAAAGTCCCATTCATGCTGTTATTGCGCGTTAACAATGCTTGGCAACATGCCACACAGGCAGCCATGTGGTCATCCGCCAGCATTCGTGGCACCCACCTGGATGACACTTTTCGCATTTTCAGGTCGTCATGCAGGATTGTGTGCACAGAACCCACAGAAATGCCAACTCTGGAGGCGATCTGTTCAACAGTCATTCGGCGACCCCCCAAAACAATTCTCTCCACTTTCTCGATCATGTCGTCAGACCGGCTTGTGCGAGCCCGAGGTTGTTTCGGTTTGTTGTCACACGATGTTCTGCCTTCATTAAACTGTCGCACCCACGAACGCACTTTCGACACATCCATAACTCCGTCACCATATGTCTTCTTCAACTGTTGATGAATTTCAGTTGGTTTCACATCACGCAAATTCAGAAAACGAATGACTGCATGCTGTTCAAGTAAGGAAAATGTCGCCATTATAAGTATTTAAAACAGTTCTCATTCTCGCCGCTGGCGGTAAAATTCCATCTGCCATACGGTGGTGCCATCTCTGGGACAATGACAATGAACGCGGCCTCATTTTAAAACAATACGCATGTTTCTATCTGTTTCCAGTCCGGAGAAAAAAAATCGGAGGCCTTAGAACTTGAATGCACCACGTATTATCAGCACTTTACTGAGTTTGAGTGTAGTCGTGTAAAACGGCTTCGAGAATGTGGACGTTCCTACTGCGATACTGCAGCAAAACTTTGCAGGAATGTAGCCACTTCACATGACTGCTTACAGTCGAGGTCACGAGAATGTACAGGTGAGGCGGAAAGTACAGACGTTTTTAGAACCGCTAGTATTCAGGCTCAGGCAGTTGGAGTGGGGGGAGTGATGTGGTAATGTGATCGGTAGCTCCTGCCATTTTCTTTAGTCCAGATCATGGAGCCGTTTACTGTGCAACATCGTGTGTTTAACTACGATAGTTTTGTGCACTATTGAGTCTATCGTTGCAGTGCAGCGTGAGTTTCGTCGCCATTTCAATCTCGTAACACCATTTTATGTTGGGTAGAATCATTTGGAACATGAGGAACAGTTATGAACAAAAAACCACCAGGAGTTCCTCGCTCAGTTCGGACACAAGAAAATGTGGAAAGAGTTCGGCAAGTCATAGTCCGTAGTCCTGGTTGATGTGCTAGAAGACACTCAGCTGAGCTCCACCTCAGTAATCACTCGGTAAGGGGTATTCTGCATACTAACCTAAAATTTCATCCCTATAAAATGGACATTTTGCAAAAATTAAACCCAAGAAATTATGGACAGCGGCTAAATTTTGCCCGATAAATGCAGGCCATGACAACATTATTTTGCTTATGAGTCATGAAGCTCAATTCCATTTGAATGGAATGGTAAATCAGCAGAACTGTCGTTATTGGGCCAGTGAAAACCCAAAACTACTGTATGAGAAACCATTACATAGTCCCAACGTGACTGTTTGGTGTGCTGTGACAGGTACAGATGTTATTGGTCCACCCTTTTTCCAAGACAAGAACAGGAACACTGTAACTGTAACCTCTGAATGATATAGAGAGATGATCACTGAATTCTTCCGCCCTGAATTGAAAACATATTTCTATCCGGTGAGTGTGGTTTCAGCAGGATGGAGCTACAGCTTACACTGGAAGATTGACTACAGAAGCAATTAAGAGATGGCACCACCGTACGGAAGATGGAATTTTACCACCAGCGGCGAGAATGAGAACTGTTTTAAATACTTAAAATGGCGACGTTTGCCTTACTTGAACAGCGTGCAATCATTCGTTTTCTGAATTTGCGTGGTGTGAAACCAATTGAAATTCATCGACAGTTGAAGGAGACATGTGGTGATGGAGTTATGGATGTGTCGAAAGTGCGTTCGTGGCTGCGATAGTTAAATGAAGGCAGAACATCATGTGACAACAAACCGAAACAACCTCAGGCTCGCACGAGCCGGTCTGACGACACGATCGAGAAAGTGGAGAGAATTGTTTTGGGGCATCGCCGAATGACTGTTGAACAGATCGCCTCCAGAGTTAGTATTTCTGTGGGTTCTGTACACACAATCCTGCATGACGACCTGAAAATGCGAAAAGTGTCATCCAGGTGGGTGCCACGAATGCTGACGGACGACCACACGGCTCGGCGTGTGGCATGTTGCCGAGCAATGTTGACGCGCAACGACAGCACGAATGGGACTTTCTTTTCGTCGGTTGTGACAATGGATGAGACGTGGATGCCATTTTTCAGTCCAGAAACAAAGCGCCAGTCAGCTCAATGGAAGCACACAGATTCACCGCCACCAAAAAAATTTCGGATAACTGCCAGTGCTGAAAAAATGATGGTGTCCATGTTCTGGGACAGCGAGGGCGTACTCCTTACCCATTGCGTTCCAAAGGGCACTACGGTAACAGGTGCATCCTACGAAAATGTTTTGAAGAACAAATTCTATCCTGCACTGCAACAAAAACGTCTGGGAAGGGCTGCGCGTGTGCTGTTTCACTGAGACAACGCACCCGCACATCGAGCTAACGTTACGCAACAGTTTCTTCGTGATAAGAAGACTGAAGTGATTCCTCATGCTCCCTACTCACCTGACCTGGCTCCTAGTGACTTTTGGCTTTTTCCAACAATGAAAGACACTCTCCGTGGCCGCACATTCACCAGCCGTGCTGCTATTGCCTCAGCGATTTTCCAGTGGTCAAAACAGACTCCTAAAGAAGCCTTCGCCGCTGCCATGGAATCATGGCGTCAGCGTTGTGAAAAATGTGTATGTCTGCAGGGCGATTACGTCGAGAAGTAACGCCAGTTTCATCGATTTCGGGTGAGTAGTTAATTAGAAAAAAAAAATCGGAGGCCTTAGAACTTGACTGCACCTCGTACCTCAAAGGCATTCTTGACTAAGTCAACTCGCCCAATCTCAGTGGTAACGGACTCCTGATCTGCATCCTCATAGATGCGATGTTGGCATGACTCTTATGCCACTAGTGCGAAATCGGAATAGACATCTTCCAGATGTAGAAACGCGCCTACCTATTTTTGTATGTGCCGCACGATTCCTTTTTGGTGTAACGGTTTTTTCCGTACGTTTGTACCGCCTTACGACACATAGACCAGGAGGAATGACGTCACAAATATTGGGATGAGTAAAAATAACTAGCTTTTCTTAAAATAGTGCACTGAATTCGATTCATTCATGGTCCGAAGGGAAGGGAGGGGGCGCCGTCGGAGATTATTGGTTGGTTAATAAGCGATGCCGAGTCTATAACTACGGAGTACTTTTTGTACTGGTCCTCTTTGTCACCTTTCTAAAATATCTATAACGCTCTGCAAAACATCATGCCTTTCACATCTATTTCTGAATCATGTTGTACTCCCTAGCGCACTAATTAAATTTCAGCTCCATCCTCTCCTAGACTGAACACTTTCGAATATCAAAGAGATCTCATAAATTAATCTTATGAACGTCACTTCCCCGCTTCTAATATCCAGTTGTGGACTTACACGGCGCCCCTGTCGAAGCCGAGCTACAGTCTGAGATATTTATATTCTGATACGACCCTTTTACGGTATTCCTCTCACAGGAACGGGTGTCACCCTACTGCCGTCCTGGTTATTTCAGTCACTTTTCTATATTATTATTGTCGTTCCAACCGGTATCGCAGTTTGAAGGCGATTGATATTAGCTGGGCAGTTTAAAAACCAGCAATTGATTGGAGGTCTAAACGTTTTTCGTGGACTCCATCTGAACTTCACTTATGATGTACAAGCAGTGTTTGGAGGTAGTACCTGGCTGACACTGGCTGTTGTATGGGGCAACCATGCAGATTATGGTGACCTTGAAGCTTCTAGCCTTCTCATTTTTCACTGTGCGTCTGTCTTCGTCCTTGGTCGGATTTGGTGCAGAGTCAGGTGGGTGTGGGACTTCTCTTGTGAATCGGAGAAGACCCCCTCGTCTGGCTTACGTATCGTTCCTTCATCCCAAATCACTTTTCACCTATGGCATCAATATCGCTTTGAAGACTTCGGCGTTACCGTTCCAACGTACTTCCACAATTTGATCTGATTTCTGGTGGGTGTCGTTCTGGTGAGCTACCTCTGGACTGAGGGTCCAATGACCACGCTGTTTAGTCCCTTAAGACCCGCCGGCCTTGTTGCCAAGCGGTTCTAGACGCTTCGGTCTGGAACCGCGCTGCTGCTACGGTCGCAGGTTCGAATCCTGCCTCGGGCATGGATGTACCATATGTGATGTCCTTAGGTTAGTTAGTTCTAAGTCTAGGGGACTCATGACTTCGGATGTTAAGTCCCATAGTGTTTAGAGCGATTTGAACCATTTTGAACCTTAAGACCCAACCAACTGCCAAGAACATTTGTCTCATAGTGAACAGAAACTGTGAATAACGAAATTTCCGAACAAGTGTGCAGCTTGATTGAAGACATAAGAGAAATCAAAGGAGAACGATATTAACTTCAGGACGAGAACGACACATATTTAGCCGGCGCTAGATACAAAAAGGGATCGCACTGGCTACTTATGGAGATGTTTAAAATGAAACAAGAACTTGCTTCGAAAGCATTCGTGCTCTTCACAACAGCTAATACGAAAATTTCTCGTGGAACTGTTGTTAAAAGTTGGCATTAATCTCTCTCTCTCTGTCTCTCTGCCGCGCGGGGTAGCCGTGCGGTCTAGGGCGCCTTGCCACGGTACGCGCGGCTACCCCCCCCCCCCCCCCCCCCCGTCGGAGGTTCGAGCGAGTCCTCCCTCGGGCATGGGTGTGTGTGTTGTACTTAGCGTAAGTTAGATTAAGTAGTGTGTAAGCCTAGGACCGATGACCTCAGCATTTGGTCCCGTAGTACTTACCACAATTACCACAAATTTCCAATTTCTCTCTCTCCCTCCCTCCCTCCCTCCCTCCCTCCCTCTCCCCCCCTCTGTCTCTCTCTCTCTTTCTCTCTCTCTCTCTCTCTCTCTCTCTCTCTCTGTGTGTGTGTGTGTGTGTGTGTGTGTGTGTGTGTGTGTGTGTGTGTGATGTTTTAGAAACTAGTTTGTTAACCTAAGATGCAGACAATCTTAGGTCCATCTAGTGCGTTATCGTTAATGTCAATGAGATTTGTGTTTGAAATTATTTATTAATTTATGCATAAGAATCCGTCTAAATTTGCACAGAGTATACTGTGTACTTTTCTATATACAGGGTGGTCCATTGATAGTGACCGTGCCAAATATCTCACGAAATAAGCATCAAACGAAAAAACTACGAAGAACAAAACTTGTCTAGCTTGAAGGGGGAAACCAGATGGCGCTATGATTTGCCCATTAGATGGCGCTGCCATAGGTGAAACGCATATCAACTGTTATTTTTTTAAAAATAGGAACCTCCTTTTTTTATTACATATTCGGGTAGTACGTAAAGAAATATAAATGTTTCAGTTGGACCACTTTTTGCGTTATTTGATAGATGGCGCTGTAATAGTCACAAACATATGGCTCACAATTTTAGACGAACAGTTCGTAACATGTAGGCTTTTTAAATTAATATACAGAACGTAGGAACGTTTGAACATTTTGTTTCGGTTGTTCCAACGTGGTACATGTACCTTTCTGAACTTGTCACTTCTGAGAACGCACGCTGTTACAGAGTGATCACCTGTAAATACCACATCAATGCAATAACTGCTCAAAATGATGGCCGTCAACCACAATGCATTTGGAAATACGTGTGACGACATTCTTCTCAACAGCGAATAGTTCGCCTCCCGTAATGTTCGCACATGCATTGCCAATGGGCTGACGCATGTTGTCAGACGTTGTCGGTGGATCACGATCGCAAATATCCTTCATGATCATGAAAGGAGGCTGTATACATGGAAGAAGCCTGGAGATACTGACAGGTTTCAGATAGATTATATAATGGTAAGACAGAGATTTAGGAACCAGGTTTTAAATTGTAAGACATTTCCTGGGGCAGATGTAGATTCTGACCACAATCTATTGGTTATGAACTGCAGATTGAAACTGAAGAAACTGCAAAAAGGTGGGAATTTAAGGAGATGGGACCTGGATAAACTGAAAGAACCAGAGGTTGTAGAGAGTTTCAAGGAGAGCATTAGGGAACAATTGACAGGAATGGGGGAAAGAAATACAGTAGAAGAAGAATGGGTAACTCTGAGGGATGAAGTAGTGAAGGCAGCAGAGGATCAAGTAGGTAAAAAGACGCGGGCTAATAGAAATCCTTGGGTAACAGAAGAAATATTGAATTTAATTGATGAAAGGAGAAAATATAAAAATGCAGTAAATGAAGCAGGCGAAAAGGAATACAAACGTCTCAAAAATGAAATCGACAGGAAGTGCAAAATGGCTAAGCAGGGATGGCTAGAGGACAAATGTAAGGATGTAGAGGCTTGTCTCACTAGGGGTAAGATAGATACTGCCTACAGGAAAATTAAAGAGACCTTTGGAGAGAAGAGAACCACTTGTATGAATATCAAGAGCTCAGATGGCAACCCAGTTCTAAGCAAAGAAGGGAAAGCAGAAAGGTGGAAGGAGTATATAGAGGGTTTATACAAGGGCGATGTACTTGAGGACAATATTATGGAAATGGAAGAGGATGTAGATGAAGATGAAATGGGAGATAAGATACTGCGTGAAGAGTTTGACAGAGCACTGAAAGACCTGAGTCAAAACAAGGCCCCGGGAGTAGACAACATTCCATTAGAACTACTGATGGCCTCGGGAGAGCCAGTCATGACAAAACTCTACCATCTGGTGAGCACGATGTATGAGACAGGCGAAATACCCTCGGACTTCAAGAAGAATATAATAATTCCAATCCCTAAGAAAGCAGGTGTTGACAGATGTGAAAATTACCGAACAATCAGTTTAATAAGTCACAGCTGCAAAATACTAACGCGAATTCTTTACAGACGAATGGAAAAACTGGTAGAAGCCGACCTCGGGGAAGATCAGTTTGGATTCCGTAGAAATGTTGGAACACGTGAGGCAATACTGACCTTACGACTTATCTTGGAAGAAAGATTAAGAAAAGGCAAACCTACGTTTCTAGCATTTGTAGACTTAGAGAAAGCTTTTGACAATGTTGACTGGAATACTCTCTTTCAAATTCTGAAGGTGGCAGGGGTAAAATACAGGGAGCGAAAGGCTATTTACAATTTGTACAGAAACCAGATGGCAGTTATAAGAGTCGAGGGGCATGAAAGGGAAGCAGTGGTTGGGAAAGGAGTGAGACAGGGTTGTAGCCTCTCCCCGATGTTATTCAATCTGTATATTGAGCAAGCAGTAAAGGAAACAAAAGAAAAATTCGGAGTAGGTATTAAAATTCATGGAGAAGAAGTAAAAACTTTGAGGTTCGCCGATGACATTGTAATTCTGTCAGAGACAGCAAAGGACTTGGAAGAGCAGTTGAACGGAATGGACAGTGTCTTGAAAGGAGGATATAAGATGAACATCAACAAAAGCAAAACGAGGATAATGGAATGTAGTCAAATTAAGTCAGGTGATGCTGAGGGAATTAGATTAGGAAATGAGACACTTAAAGTAGTAAAGGAGTTATGCTATTTAGGGAGTAAAATAACCGATGATGGTCGAAGTAGAGAGGATATAAAATGTAGACTGGCAATGGCAAGGAAAGCGTTTCTCAAGAAGAGAAATTTGTTAACATCGAATATAGATTTAGGTGTCAGGAAGTCGTTTCTGAAAGTATTTGTATGGAGTGTAGCCATGTATGGAAGTGAGACATGGACGATAACTAGTTTGGACAAGAAGAGAATAGAAGCTTTCGAAATGTGGTGCTACAGAAGAATGCTGAAGATAAGGTGGGTAGATCACGTAACTAATGAGGAGGTATTGAATAGGATTGGGGAGAAGAGAAGTTTGTGGCACAACTTGACTAGAAGAAGGGATCGGTTGGTAGGACATGTTCTGAGGCATCGAGGGATCACAATTTTAGCATTGGAGGGCAGCGTGGAGGGTAAAAATCGTAGAGGGAGACCAAGAGACCAATACACTAAACAGATTCAGAAGGATGTAGGTTGCAGTAGGTACTGGGAGATGAAGAAGCTTGCACAGGATAGAGTAGCATGGAGAGCTGCATCAAACCAGTCTCAGGACTGAAGACCACAACAACAACAACCCCACAGCAAGAAATCTGGGGACGTCAGATCCGGTGAACGTGCGGGCCATCGTATGGTGCTTCGACGACCAATCCACCTGTCATGAAATATGTTATTCAATACCGCTGCAACCGCACGCGAGCTATGTGCCGGACATTCATCATGTTGGAAGTACATCGCCATACCGTCATGCAATGAAACATCTTGTAGTAACATCGGTAGAACATTACGTAGGAAATCAGCATACATTGCACCATTCAGATTGCCATCGATAAAATGGGGGCCAATTATCCTTCCTTCCATAACGCCGCACCATGCATTAACCCGCCAACGTCGCTGATGTTCCACTTGTCGTAGCCATCGTGAATGCATGTTATGCCGGTTTACGTTACCGCTGTTGGTGAATGACACTGCGTCGCTAAATAGACCGCTCGCAAAAAATCTGTCATCGTCCCGTCAATTTCTTTTGTGCCCAGTGGTACAACTATACACGACGTTCAAAGTCGTCGCCGTGCAATTTCTGGCGCATAGAAATATGGTAATCGATGTTGATGTAGCATTCTCAACACCGACGTTTTTGAGAGTCCCGATTCTCGCGCAATTTCTCTGCTACTGCTGTGCGGATTAGCCGCGACAGCAGCTAAACATCTACTTGGGCATCATCATTTGTTGCAGGTCGTGGTTGACGTTTCACATGTAGCTTAACACTTCCTGTTACCTTAAACAACATAACTATCTGGCTAACTAGCATACATAGCACCCGCCCGTTGGGCATTTTGATCACAATAGCCATACATCAACACGATATAGACATTTTCCGCAATTGGTAAACGGTCCATTTTAACGAGGGTAATGTATCACGAAGCAAATTACCGTCCGCACTTGCGGAATGTTACGTGACACCACGTACATATACTTTTGCGACTGTTACAGCGCCATCTATCACAAAGCGAAAAAAGTGGTCCAACAAAACATTCATATTTCTTTACGTACTACACGAATATGTAATTAAAAATGTTGGTTCCTATTAAAAAAAACACAGTTGATATCCGTTTGACGTATGGCAGCGCCATCTAACGGGCCAACCATATCGTCATCTGGTTTCCCCCTTCAAGCTTTTTTCTTTCGTTCTTTGTAGTATTCCGTTTGATGCTTATTTCGTGAGATATTTGGCCCTGCCACTATCAATGGACCACCCTCCATACTGAATATTGTGAACTGAACTAAACCGAAGTGTTTTCCTACCTTTAACGTCGTGTTTGCCTATGTTATGATGCTGAAGAATGCAAGTAGTGTGGTAACGAAACGGTATCTGATAAAATGAATCACCAAGCTAAATGAAACAGCATAACTGTGTTGCAGTCAGTGTACACCAAATTAATTAGTAAAGCTAAAGCTGTAGACTAAAGAAGCCGTCTTGTGAAATTCTGTTCTGTGCAGTGCAATGAGCAGTGCTACAGTGTGTGACGTCATAATACGTGACTTATAATTTCAACACATACAACTATCGAAATAAAAATGCTACATCAAATTACAAATTGAATTTTTAAAGAATAAATACGTAAACAAAATATTTTTGTGAAAATGTCCTGTGATTGTACCTATTCAAGCTGACTAAATAACATTCCGAACACTACATGATGAACACACTAATGTAACACTGCACTGTGAAAATAAGACTGCCTGCATGTGACACGAAATCTGAAATTAACTTTACCTAAACTGAACTTGATAACAATTTTGAAATGCGAAGTTAACTGTAAATGAGCTTGGTGTGTTATGAGTGTGACGTTAAACTGGCCCTAACTAATTTTATACGACTTACCTGTGGTAACGGAAGCTCGGTACTGTTCGAGAGTGGTGAACATTAAAGTACGGCGCAGCAGTAAACCAAGTAAATAAGAAAGTCTTGCGCAGTGCCGTCAAGGACGTGCTACTGAGCAAAGCAGGTGGTGCTTCACTTTTACCCAACTGTGTTCCGCTCGCTGCACTCGTAATCAAAATCTGAAATTCTTGAGGAGACCATGGAAGACATTGTATTCACTAAATGATCAAAAAGGGACTATCATTCAGTTGAGAATAACAATATTGTGAAACTTTCTGGCAGAGCAAAACGGTGTGCCGGACCGGGGACTCGAACTCGAGACCTTTACCTTTCCCCGGCAAGTGCTCTACCAACTGAACTATCCAAGCACGACTTACGACCCGCCCTCAGAGCTGTAATTCCGCCAGTACCTTGTGTCCCACCGTCATAGTTCACAGTTCAGAGAAGCTCTCCTGCGAAAGTTGCAGAACTAGCACTCCTGTAAGAAAGGATATTGCGGAGACATGGTTGGTTGGTTGGTTGTTTGGGGAAGGACACCAGACAGCGTGGTCATCGGTCTCATCGAATTAGGGAAGGAAGTCGGCCGTGCCCTTTCAGAGGAACCATCCCGGCATTTGCCTGGAATGATTTAGGGAAATCACGGAAAACCTGAATCAGGATGGCCGGACGCGGGATTGAACCGTCGTCCTCCCGGTGTCTAACCACTGCGCCACCTCGCTCGGTGCGGAGCCATGGCTTAGCCACAGCCTGGGGGATGTTTGCAGGAGTGCTAGTTCTACTCGGTTCGCAGGAGAGCTTCTGTGAAGTTTGGAAGGTAGGAGGCGAGGTACTGGCAGAATTAAAGTTGTGATGCTGGGTCGTGAGTGGGTACCTCAGTTGGTAGAGCATTTGCCTGCGAAAGGCAAGGGTCCCGAGTTCGAGTTTCGGTCCGGCACACAGTTTTGAAGTGCCAGGAAGTTTCATATCAGCGCACACTCCGCTGCAGAGTGAAAATTTCATTCTGGAAACATCCCGCAGGCTGTGGAAAAGCCATATCTCCGCAATATCCTTCCTTTCAGGAGTGCTGTTTCTGCTAGTTTCGCTGGAGAGCTTCTGTGGACTTTGGAGGATAGGAGACGAGGTACTGGCGGAATTAAAGGTGTGAGGACGGGTCGTCAGTCGTGCTTCGGTAGCTCAAAAATGGTTCAGATGGCTCTGAGCACTATGGGACTCAACATCTTAGGTCATAAGTCCCTTAGAACTTAGAACTACCTAAACCAAACTAACCTAAGGACATCACACACACCCATGCCCGAGGCAGGATTCGAACCTGCGACCGTAGCAGTCCCGCGGTTCCGGACTGCAGCGCCAGAACCGCTAGACCACCGCGGCCGGTCTCGGTAGCTCAGTTCGTAGAGCGAAAGGCAAAGGGCCCGAGTTCGAGTCTCGGTCCAGCACACAGTTTTGATCTGCCAAGAAGTTTCATAACATCGCACACTCCACTGCAAATTTCATTCTGGAACTATATTGTGAATAAAGAAACTCATTCTTTGGGTATTACGCTTATCCTTACAAAATTACTTTTTATCAAAAATATGACTCTGTCGTGAAATGAGTTAGTAGAATAGTAAAGTAGCGGTGAATTTATAACTTCTGACTGCAAGTCATGTGAACAAATAACTTTACGTATTCACCTCTGAATAATGGAAACTAATCTGAACCAATAAAGAAAATCCCACTAAAATTTATCGTTTTTCTAAGCGCATCATAAATTACGTGCAGGTAACCAATGCAGCAACAAAATTACCTGAAAATCATCACACTTTTCAAATTAATCTTTACCAAATCATATTTCCTAAATTTAACATCCTCTGCATCTGTGTGCCCTGTTTGCAATTTCAGACTAGATGTGCAGTGTACAAATATGAAGTATAACACATCGAATGAAAATATATAGCTTATACCAAAATTAAACTAGAAGCCTCGCAATTAGTGTACTCAAAAGCTAATAAAGTAGAATGAAATAAACCTTCTAATCAGTTGGGCATCGTCTGGACTGCAAGCAGTCCGCAATATGTCAAAGCAGTGTGTTAGGACTGCTACTATGAGGACTCTTTCTTTTTAAAAAAGTAAAATTAATAATTTAAAAACCTGCCGATCGAGCGCAAAATACGACGAAGCATTGTGCTGTTGTATTGCGCAGTGTCTCTAAAATGTCCTTCGAAAGCATCATGTCACACTTTCTAGTTCTGAATGCACAGTGAGCAAATAAAGATGCCCAGAACAACATTGCGAAATGCATGCTGTCACTGACTGAGGATTTCCGCCTGATTTCATGCAGCCCTCATAACATAACTGTCATGCGTTCCATACTTTATGACAGTTCTCGGCTGTACACTGCAGGCGCAACGAAAACGCTCCTGCAACGTTTATAATGTAAAGTGTTTGATCATCCACTGTACAGCTCGGGCTTCATTCCCTCTGATTTTCATCACTCTGCTCATGTGAACTGCTGATCAGAATGGTACTACACTACAACAGATGTCGGAGTGGCAAATGTCTAGAGAAGTAGATGGAAGGTGTAGCTGTATGTTTCAAACAATGCATTTTTTATTTTCGCTTCTTTACCGATTGTAGGTTGAAAAGAAAATTTTGCAGCTTGGAGCTACAACAAACCAGTGGTAATCATTAAAGACACACTAACAAATACAAAATGCAAAATTAAATTTTCAGGTGAAACCTCCAAGGCTTTTGAGATCAAATCTGGCGTAAGGCAGAGTGAGTGACTCACCCCACTGCTGCTCAGTTCTGTGTTAGAAAAGATAATCCGGAAATGAAGGAAAAGAACTGAAAAGGAGGATTCATAAAAATAGGATAAAAGGGGAATAGATGACCATGATTTTTTTCAAATTCCAATATCAAACCTTAATACACATAAAACTGAAAAATTTACAGATACTGCTTTTTTAAATATTGATTTGGTCTATTAAGGACCACATGAATTGATTCATGTATTCTTTCTACCCAGTAATTTTTCATTCATTCCCAATATTTTTCTCTTCTTTTTTCTGTCCATAGTGCCTTTTTCCTTGTTTTCTCCTGGGAGCCCTTGAAACCATTTACATTTGCTCTGAACCTTTCTCTTTTTCCTATTTCTTCCTCCATTGTTTCCATTTCCCTCAAGTCTGCTTTCTTTCATCACCATCATTGATGTTTTTTGGGTTTCTGTCAAGGAAGTTGAAAATAGTGTTTCTATCCTGTTTTCATCTAGCCTTCTTAGGTGTTCATAACATGTAACTCTTCTCTTCCTCGTCGTCTCAGATATTCCACTATATTTTCATAAACTTTTCTTACTTCTTAATTTCCGTTTACAACTATCGTATTTTGGTCTCAGCAATTTCCAGATTTTTTTTTCCTTCTTTTCTATTTCACCTCATTGTCTGGCTGCATTTAACGAAATACAGTCTGATTGAATGACATTATTGTAGTGCGGAAGTTTGTCATTAGTGGGAATAAATTTCTTGTAATACAGATTTTTCGTTAGTTGAAAAGCGACCACTATTTTCCTTGCTCTTGCTAGATTAGCTGCTTTCTCTAAAGCATTCGGTTATATTATTTCACCTGGATATTTAAATTTTGTAGCCCTTTTTATTCTACCGTAAGCAGTTTCCATACATTTTAGTCCCTCCTTCACATCTGTCGTGTACTCTGTTTTTTCAAAAGATAAATGTAGGATTGCTTTCGAAACTGTCTCCTGTAGGAGATTTATCTGCATTGTTGTATCTACTACAGATTTCAGCAAAGACAGCAAGATCGTCCACACTAGCCAGACAATCAAAACTCAGATTATCCCCTTTCCTCTCAATTTTGATTTTTCTAATTCCTTCTTCTTCTGTTCTTTTCCTCCACTCCCTGATTACCTTTCCTATTACAGCAGTGGGGACAGACCATCTCGCTGCCTTACGCCTGTTTTGATCCCAAAAGTCTTGGATATTTCACCTATAAATTTAATTTTGCATTTTACATTTGTTATCGTGACTGTAATGATTGCCACTGATTTGTTGTCAGCTCCAAACTCTTTTAATGTGTTGAATAATGCTTCTATGTCAATTGAATCATTTGATTTTTTGAAATCTACATATTTTACACAAATGCTGAGTACGAATTTCAGATTTAAAATTTGTTCCACACTGGATCGTCCTTTTCTAAACCCTCCTTGATACTTACCTAATTGCTGATTCAGTTGGTTTTCCTGCCTGTTTGGTAATGACAGAATTTTGTAAGTCACTGGAAGGTGGGATATTCCTCTATAGTTGTGGGGCTCCGTTTTTTCTCCTTTTTTGTCGATTTGGTGAATTAACACTGTTTTCCAATCTTCTGGTATAGCTTCTCTTTCCCAGATTTGTTGACTGACTCCATATAGCCTTATATATGGATGAAAAACAACAGAAGACTGATCACAAAGTTAGAACAAGTTTGAGGACGACCTAAGAATTGTGTTTGAATTATGTAACACTTGACCATCACGTTTGATGGCTAGACACGCAACGAATAGTCGGTCAGCTGGCAAATCACTTTAAAAAGAAAGAGGAAGTCAAACTAAAAGATTATTCAATAATCTTAACACTTTTTTACTTAACTATTTGTCACAGGAGAGTTGCGTAGAGAAAATAATTTCAGATTTCCGCACAGATACATCCGGATGACTAGACAAGAAAAGTGGTAACCAGTGTTTACTTGCTTTTTCATAATCAACATTAAAGTTACGTTTTAGTTGGAGCTACACTGCTAAATTATAAGCTAAAATCCGTAGGCTGTCGCTTGTGCAAATGAAACCGTCGGCTTGCATTTCTTTATATGGCAGGCAAGTCGTTCCTCATTGGGTAAATCCAAACAGGAACCTAGCCCCAATGCAGTTTTTGTATCACGACAAGCTTTTATTTTTCGCTCTGGGGTTTTCCTTGGAATATTAAATTCTATGTAACCTTTTCTGACTAAAAACTATCATTTTTGTACTTCATTATTAACAATTTGAGTGTCTTCTTCTCTCTATCTGTCTCTAGCAGAAGAACTCTTGGGAACGTACTTAGTTGGCGTCTGCAAAAAAATGAGTTCCCGTCAAAACTAAAAAAAAAGAGATTCACGGGGTGGCTAATTATTCCAAAGATGATATGTTCATCTCTCCTTGTCGGGACGAATGGATAACCATAGTGCGTCATCAAATAACGTGGGCGAGAACGCAGAGATAAACAACTTGACAGTACGCTGCAAGGCCTATACAACCCCGAAATGTAAGTTTCTATATCTACTCGCTGTCTGACTTACGGAAAAATGAAAAAGTATTGGGATGTTATATGATATTAAGCCGCATTGAAAATTGAAATCAGCCGGCCGTGATGGCCGTGCGGTTCTAGGCGCTGCAGTCCGGAACCGCGTGACCGCTATGGTCGCAGGTTCGAATCCTGCCTCGGGCATGGATGTGTGTGATGTCCTTAGGTTAGTTAGGTTTAAGTAGTTCTAAGTTCTAGGGGACTGATGACCTAAGATGTTAAGTCCCATAGTGCTCAGAGCCATTTGAACCATTTTTGAAAATTGAAATCATAATAAATACTTACTTTTTGTTGAGAAGAAAAGAGTCAAAGGAAACATCAACGTGTTACTCGTGACAAAGACTCACTATCAACCTACAGGCAGCGGTGTGAAGCTGGTGATTAGAGAACCACAACCGCTGGTAACCCCTTTGTATGGTCATCTATCCCATTTCACAATACTGGGAGAACCAAAATACGCACAGGATAAAATTTCATACTGTACATATTTTCGATAGAAGATCAACGTCAAAGAATTGCGATTTGGCGGCACAGTAATCACATGCACCTGCAGTACCTTGATTCAGTACTGTGTACAAGGTACTGAGCAGTCACCGCGGTAGGTAACTTCCACTTCAGCTTAATTGATGAAAGGAGAAAATATAAAAATGTAGTAAATGAAGCACGCAAAAAGCAATACAAACGTCTCAAAAATGATATTGGCAGGAAGTGCAAAATGGCTAAGCAGGGGTGGCTAGAGGACAAACGTAAGGATGTAGAGGCTTATCTCACTAGGGGTAAGATAGATACTGCCTACAGGAAAATTAAAGAGACCTTTGGAGAAAGGAGAACCACTTGCATGAATATCAAGAGCTTTGATGGAAACCCAGTTCTAAGCAAAGATGGGAAAGCATAAAGGGGGAAGGAGTATATAGAGGGTCTATACAAGGGCGATGTACTTGAGGACAATATTATGGAAATGGAAGAGGATGTAGATGAAGATGAAATGGGAGATATGATACTGCGTGAAGAGTTTGACAGAGCACTGAAAGACCTGAGTCGAAACAAGGCCCTCGGAGTAGACAACATTCCATTAGAACTACTGACAGCCAGTTCTGACAAAACTCTACCATCTGGTGAGAAAGATGTATGAGACAGGCGAAGTTCCCTCAGACTTCAAGAAGAATATAATAATTCCAAGCCCAAAGAAAGCAGGTGTTGACAGATGTGAAAATTACCAAACTATCAGTTTAATAAGTCACAACTACAAAATACTAACGCGAATTCTTCACAGACGAATGGAAAAACTGATAGAAACCGACCTCGGGGAAGATCAGTTCGGATTCCGTAGAAATGTTGGAACACGTGAGGCAATACTGACCCTACGACTTATCTTAGAAGAAATATTAAGGAAAGGCAAACCTACGTTTCTAGCTTTTGTAAACTTAGAGAATGCTTTTGCAAAGTTGACTGGAATACTCTCTTTCAAATTCTGAAGGTGGCAGGGGTAAAATACAGGGAGGAAAGGAAATTTACAATTTGTACAGAAAGCAGATGGCAGTTATAAGAGTCGAGGGGTATGTAAGGGAAGCAGTGGTGGGGAAGGGAGTGAGACAGGGTTGTAGCCTATCCCTGATGTTATTCAATCTGTATATTGAGCAAGCAATAAAGGAAACAAAAGAAAAGTTTGGACTAGGTATTAAAATCCATGGAGAAGAAATAGAAACTTTGAGGTTCGCCGATGACATTGTAATTCTGTCAGAGACAGCAAAGGACTTGGAAGAGCAGTTGAATGGAATGGACAGTGTCTTGAAAGGAGGGTATAAGATGAACATCAACAAAAGCAAAACGAGGATGATGGAATGTAGTCGAATTAAGTCGGGTGATGCTGAGGGAATTAGTTTAGGAAATGAGACACTTAAAGTAGTAAAGGAGTTTTTCTATTTGGGGAGCAAAATAACTGATGATGGTCGAAGTAGAGAGGATATAAAATGTAGACTGGCAATGGCAAGGAAATCGTTTCTGAAGAAGACAAATTTGTTAACATCAAGTATAGATTTAAATGTGAGGAAGTCGTTTCTGAAAGTATTTGTATGGAGTGTAACCACCATGTATGGAAGTGAAACGTGGACGATAAATAGTTTAGACAAGAAGAGAATAGAAGCTTTCGAAATGTGGTGCTAAGAAGGATGCTGAAGATTAGATGGGTAGATCACATAACTAATGAGGAGGTATTGAATAGATTTTGGGAGAAGAGGAGCTTGTGGCACAACTAGACTAGAAGAAGGGATCGGTTATTAGGACATTTCTGAGACATCGAAGGATCACCAATTTAGTATTGGAGGGCAGCGTGGAGGGTAAAAATCGTAGAGGGAGACCGAGAGATGGATACACTAAGCAGATTCAGGAGGATGTAGGCTGCAGTAGGTACTGGGAGATGAAGAAGCTTGCACAGGATAGAGTAGCATGGAGAGCTGCATCAAACCAGTCCCAGGACTGAAGACCACAACAACAACAACAACAACGCAAGCATGACTCACGGCCTGTCCTCATAGCTTCATTTCCGGCAGAACCTCATCTCCTACTTTCCAAAATGCAGTCTGGGCGTAAAAATTGTTTGTTTGAGTACAATGATTCGCCCATTCTTTATACGTCTTTCGACTTTCTATTACACAAAAACTTTTGTGTAAATACAGACAGTTTTTCTTCCAAACCGAATATGTTGAAGAGTGTTCCCGTTAGTGGCACAGATGTGGTAACAATGCTATGAAATTGGTATATTATGTGTTGAGATGCAGTTTTTTTATTTGGAAGTCTTATTGTCACGTCTGTGTTGTTTTCCCTTCAATTACAGCCGTGGTAACACATTCCATATAGGTTTCCTACTTCGCACATTCATAGAATTGCGGTAGGCAATATAGCGAACATAACTTCGCGTTGTTTTTAAGGTAGGTTATCACTCAGGACGTCTCTAATCCTTACGTGTGTGTCGCTTTAGGAGGATTTTTTTATCTGGTTTCCTTGTTTTTAGCACTTGAAAATGGAATAACGCCCCGAAATATGTTGTGGCTATGCTGAATATCCTCAATATTGCTTGAATAATAGTTGTATGAGGGCTTCACATCAATTATCCTTTTGAAGAAAGATGTCATATATCTATCCAACTACGCGTAATTGTATTCGCTATATATCCAACAAAGTCTGTGAATGTGACAGTTGCGATGAGTATCTCCAATATTGCTTTCTGCAGTAAATATCTGCGTGTTCCAAGAGAATACGCTGCCCAGTAATATATCGTTTCCTGCGTCCCAGGGTCCTTAGAAATTAAGGAACGAGAAATGAGGTGTCAGTTCCTAGTTGTTGTCGATTTTCATGGAACCAAATACGCTCGCTATTGTAAAGAACGTGTTGCAAATCAATATTACCGATAATAATCGCAATAACCCGATATAATATTCAGAAGTGTACTTTCTGGCCACTTGGAGCGCTGCTGTCGCAGTGTCTGACTGTTATGTTGGACACTGATAGAATCTCAAAATCAGTGGTAGTAATAATCTCTGCCGTAGGAATCGTAAGAATCCAAAAGTTTTGTGCGCAACGTATGAATTTTTATCGTCCTCCTTTTTTCATTCTCTCCATCAAGACAACTATAAAAGAAAATTACATCTACGTAAAGAGCCTATTTAGATGTTCCTCTCTTGGAAAGCTATAGCCGATACATGCAGATAACACACCACCAAGATTAGTTAGTAGCCTAGTTACAGTAATTAACACTATCAGTGTCTAACTGACCTGATTCAACTTATTTTTGTAGACTCCTTTATTTCTCATGGGGGAGTCGAAGTATTAGTGTAATGTGTAATACTGGTGTGTGTATCTGACTCTAGAACATATCAACACGTCTAGCGCTGATTCCTTTTAGTATACGAGGGCTATTCAGAAAGTAGGCAACGTTTCCTTCTGACGCCGCTAGGCGCGCGCCGATCGCGTATATTTTGGTATGTGCGTGCTCGACAGCTCAGTCGGCATCCATCCATGACAGCGGGAACGTCTCTGCGCCTCTGGTTTTTCCGATATTCTAATTTGAAATGTGCGCTGCAATCGAAAATCCCGCCAGTTGTGAGGTGCGGTCTGTGATACGGTTTTTGTTGTCAAAAAACCTAAAATCCACAGAAATTTATCGTGAACCGTGCGAAGTGCACGGAAACAACGTAACGAATGAATGTTCCATCCGGAAATGGTGCATTCGGTTTAAAAATGGCCGAACCAACGTTCATGATGAAGAGAAGAGTGGACGCCCGAGCATTCTGACTGACGATCATGTCTCTAAAGTTGATGAAACAATTCGTGAAAACCGTAGCTTCACAATAACGGCGCTTTCGCTTTATTTTCTACAAGTTTCATGGACTTTGTTGTTGGAAATTGTCACACAGGCTGTCACAAATTTTGTTCATAATGGATGCCCAAAATGCTTACAGATCACCATAAAGAACACCGAATGGGGACTACGTTGACATTTCTGGAGGCCTACCACAAACATGGTCATTCATTACTGGATCGAATCGCAACCGGTGATGAGACTTGGGTGAAACACGTCAATTTCAAGACAAAATTACAGTCCATGGAGTGGGGGCACACAAGGTCCCCCCCCAAAAAACCAAGAAAATGTTTGAAAATCTTGTCAGCAAGGAAGCTGATGGCAACAGTGTTTTGGGATAGGCAAGTTGTGTTTCTTATCGATTTTCTCGAATATGGAGCAACCATAAATTCTGCCCGGTACTGTCAAACTTTGCTCAGCCTTAGAAGGGCAGTTCAAAACAAACGCCGAGAAAGCTGACGTCCAGAATTTTGTTTTTGCTTGACAGTGCCCGACCTCACACGGCAAACCGCACTAAAGAGCTCCTTAATTCATTCAAATGGGGAAATTTTCCCTCGTCCGCTCTACGGCATCGATCTTGCACCAAGCGACCTCCACTTGTTTCCCGAGATGAAGACCTGGCTTGCAACGCAGCGCTTTGATGACGACGCGGAACTCCAGGCGGCAAAATTTTACAACGAACGTCTTTCAAAGCTTGTCCACCGCTGTTATAAGTCCCACAGTATGTTTAGTGACTATGTGGAAAAGTAGTATGTCAGTTGCTCTTTCAGATGTACATAATACAATGTATTTCTTGTACTTAGTTCTTTTTTAATGCCAAAACGTTCCCTACTTTCTGAATAGCCCTCATATTTTAGAGCGTGCAACTCGATAAACTTGTTTCAGAGATTATTTTTATTGTACTTCATGTGTTCATCTACTAAAGAAGCTTCTGCAAAAGTTTTTGCTTTTCCGTAGAAGTAATTCGTATTAGGCGGTCTTGGATCCTGAAAGCTTTATTTTTGCTTGAAATAATGTACAGAAATATGTCACTATATGTCACTGAGGAGCGAAAGTATTCCAGCTCTTTTATTTTTACATCAGGTACGTCTGTGAATTTCCATATTGCTAACCAAGATTTGGTTCAAATGGCTCTGAGCACTATGAGACCTAACGGCTGTGGTCATCAGTCCCCTAGAACTTAATACTGCTTAATCCTAACTAACCTAAGGACATCACACACATCCATGCCCGAGGCAGGATTCGAACCTGCGACCGTAGCAATCGCGCGGTTCCGGACGGCTCGCCTAGAGCCGCGAGACCACCGCGGCACCAAGATTTGCTTAAACGTTTCAGCAATTAGGTTGTCTTCTCCTCCCAGTAGAATAACCATCATATCTTAATCCCAAGAGTTTGACATTATCAACCTCTTCTATATTAATGTTCACGTATTTTATACATACGTTGACTAGAAACCTCTTATACACTCCTGGAAATTGAAATAAGAACACCGTGAATTCATTGTCCCAGGAAGGGGAAACATTATTGACACATTCCTGGGGTCAGATACATCGCATGATCACACTGACAGAACCACAGGCACATAGACACAGGCAACAGAGCATGCACAATGTCGGCACTAGTACAGTGTATATCCACCTTTCGCAGCAATGCAGGCTGCTATTCTCCCATGGAGACGATCGTAGAGATGCTGGATGTAGTCCTGTGGAACGGCTTGCCATGCTATTTCCACCTGGCGCCTCAGTTGGACCAGCGTTCGTACTGGACGTGCAGACCGCGTGAGACGACGCTTCATCCAGTCCCAAACATGCTCAATGGGGGACAGATCCGGAGATCTTGCTGGCCATGGTAGTTGACTTACACCTTCTAGAGCACGTTGGGTAGCACGGGATACATGCGGACGTGCATTGTCCTGTTGGAACAGCAAGTTCCCTTGCCGGTCTAGGAATGGTAGAACGATGGGTTCGATGACGGTTTGGATGTACCGTGCACTATTCAGTGTCCCCTCGACGATCACCAGTGGTGTACGGCCAGTGTAGGAGATCGCTCCCCACACCATGATGCCGGGTGTTGGCCCTGTGTGCCTCGGTCGAATGCAGTCCTGATTGTGGCGCTCACCTGCACGGCGCCAAACACGCATACGACCATCATTGGCACCAAGGCAGAAGCGACTCTCATCGCTGAAGACGACACGTCTCCATTCCTCCCTCCATTCACGCCTGTCGCGACACCACTGGAGGCGGGCTGCACGATGTTGGGGCGTGAGCGGAAGACGGCCTAACGGTGTGCGGGACCGTAGCCCAGCTTCATGGAGACGGTTGCGAATGGTCCTCGCCGATACCCCAGGAGCAACAGTGTCCCTAATTTCCTGGGAAGTGGCGGTGCGGTCCCCTACGGCACTGCGTAGGATCCTACGGTCTTGGCGTGCATCCGTGCGTCGCTGCGGTCCGGTCCCAGGTCGACGGGCACGTACACCTTCCGCCGACCACTGGCGACAACATCGATGTACTGTGGAGACCTCACGCCCCACGTGTTGAGCAATTCGGCGGTACGTCCACCCGGCCTCCCGCATGCCCACTATACGCCCTCGCTCAAAGTCCGTCAACTGCACATACGGTTCACGTCCACGCTGTCGCGGCATGCTACCAGTGTTAAAGACTGCGATGGAGCTCCGTTTGCCACGGCAAACTGGCTGACACTGACGGCGGCGGTGCACAAATGCTGCGCAGCTAGCGCCATTCGACGGCCAACACCGCGGTTCCTGGTGTGTCCGCTGTGCCGTGCGTGTGATCATTGCTTGTACAGCCCTCTCGCAGTGTCCGGAGCAAGTATGGTGGGTCTGACACACCGGTGTAAATGTGTTCTTTTTTCCATTTCCAGGAGTGTATATTCTGAATTGCATGTAGTGTGTTTTTTCATAGGGCGGTGACAATAATTCTGCACGAAACTATGCACACTGTGACAAGAAGGGTATGGTCAAACTGTCAGGGAACATTCCTTACACGTAGAGGAAGAAAATATATGGAATTGGACCCGGAAACGCTTTATTTCCATGTTGGATCTCAGTTTCTATGACTCTTCGACAGGCGAATCATGAATGTTCCAATTGCCCTCCTTCAGCAAGGAGACATGTATCAACCCACCGTCACACTGAATCCCTGATGCGCTGATGTATCCCTGTAGAATAGCGTGCCGGTATTACGAGATGCATCCAAGTTCTAAGGCCTCCGATTTTTTTTCTCCGGACTAGGAAGAGATAGAAACATGCGCATTGTTTTAAAATGAGGCCGCGTTCATTGTCAATACGTCCCAGAGATACGTCAGCACCATATGGCAGATGGAATTTTACCGCCAGCGGCAAGAATGAGAACTGTTTTAAATACTTAAAATTGCGACGTTTTCTTTACTTGAACAGTGTGCAATCATTCGTTTTCTGAATTTGTGTGGTGTGAAACTAATTGAAATTCATCGACAGTTGAAGGAGACATGTGGTGATGGACTTATGGATGTGCCGAAAGTGCGTTCGTGGGTGCGACAGTTTAATGAAGGCAGAACATCGTGTGACAACAAACCAAAACAACCTCGGGCTCGCACAAGCCGGTCTGATGACACGATCGAGAAAGTGGAGAGAATTGTTTTGGGGGATCGCCGAATGACTGTTGAACAGATCGCCTCCAGAGTTGGCAATTCTGTGGGTTTTGTGCACACAATCCTGCATGACGACCTGAAAATGCGAAAAGTGTCATCCAGGTGGGTGCCCCGAATGCTGACGGACGACCACACGGCTGCCCGTGTGGCATGTTGCCAAGCAATGTTGACGCGCAACGACAGCACGAATGGGACTTTCTTTTCGTCGGTTGTGACAAGGGATGAGACGTGGATGCCATTTTTCAATCCAGAAACAAAGTACCAGTCAGCTCAATGGAAGCACACAGATTCAGCGCCACCAAAAAAATTTCGGGTAACCGCCAGTGCTGAAAAAATGGTGGTGTCCATGTTCTGGGACAGCGAGGGCGTAATCCTTACTCATTGCATTCCAAAGGGCACTACGGTAACAGGTGCATCCTACGAAAATATTTTGAAGAACAAATTCCTTCCTGCACTGCAAAAAAAACGTCCGGGAAGGAGATGCGCGTGTGCTGTTTCACGGAGACAACGCACCCACACATCGAGCTAACGTTACACAACAGTTTCTTCGTGATAACAACTTTGAAGTGATTCCTCAAGCTCCCTACTCACCTGACCTGGCTCCTAGTGACTTTTGGCTTTTTCCACCAATGAATGACACTCTCCGTGGCCGCACATTCACCAGCCGTGCTGCTATTGCCTCAGCGATTTTCTAGTGGTCAAAACAGACACCTAAAGAAGCCTTCGCCGCTGCCGTGGAATCATGGCGTCAGCATTGTGAAAAATGTGTACATCTGCAGGGCTATTACGTCGAGAAGTAACGCCAGTTTCATCGATTTCGGGTGAGTAGTTAATTAGAAAAAAAATCGGAGGCCTTAGAACTTGAATGCACCTCGTACTTCACAGCATTCCACAATAAGAACACCAAGACTCTATACATCTTGCACAGCCGTTCCGCACACAAGAGCTCTTAAATACCGCTAGAAATAAAAATCTGCTGGGATTAGATTCGGAGAGTGTGGAGGCCAAGGTATTGATTCATGTCTCCTTATCCATCTGTCACGATATCTGTAGTTCAGAAGCCTACGAATACTAACACCGAAACTAGGGGGAGCTTCAGCGAGCTTGAAGTGCATATGTTGTTAAAGTCACATGGCTTGCAAAACACGTAGAGTACTCTCCAACAAGGGAAACTCCGCATTCCACTCTCTCAAATTTGGTGCTAAGATGGCCCATTGGATAGCCTGTCAGAAACTGAACACAGATCGAACATGAAAACAGAAAGAAAGCGTACTGAACTGCGATAAATGAAGCAAAATACAAGGTTTTTGTAAATGAATATCGGGTTTTAACGCTTTATAATATTTATTACATTAAACTTACAGTTGTAAATGGTATGTCAAATTAAAGAGCAACTCAAACAGTTGTGTTTGGTACCAGTGCTCATGCGCAGCGCGAAATGTTTCTGCCGCAATCCGCTAGACAGCGGTAGTAGCGAAGGTGGCGACTATAGTTCAATTCTTTTATCTTGGCGGTTCGCGCATGCCCGCCCAGACGCGGGAGATTGCTGCGTTGCCAGTTGTACGCGCCAAGAGAATCACCGCCATAGTATAGTTCGCAAACTTACGTTTAGGGGGGAGCGCGCAGTTTATAAAGTAAAGCCACCACGGTCGCATTAACCCTTTCGCTGCTACAGAGACGTGCGTCCCGCATTTCGTGATGTCATCATTGCACTGCTCGCATGTGCAGACACATGGTGTTTCAACTACTTTGACACACTTTGTCATTCGATTTCACAAAAACTATTTGGCCCAGAAATTTGATTTTTACACATCTTCTTGACTGATACCTTCCCCCCCCCCCCCCCCCCCCCCCCCATAAATGACTTAATTTTGTTTCGATGTTCAGCGCAGTTATTGTGCAGCATTAGATGTAGTAAACCATTGCAAGAAAATTTGAAGAGTTTGCAGAGGTAAAAGTCCATATCGTATACTTTCCATATGGTCGATTTTAGTTGCTACTAGAAATTTCAAAAAGTTACATTCAAACGAATAAAATTCATGAAGTAACACACCTCGATATTGTTTCTAAATAAAGAAAATTTTAAGCACCGAGTGAGGTTTAAACTCGCAACCTTTCATTTAGCAGCCATACACTTTAACCATTATGCTAACGTAACTTGTCATTCGATCTGTCTCCCGGAGGACTGTAAAATATCACGCAAAATACCGACATACACTGTTGGTATATTTATGAATTACTCACGTTTTGTCGAAGAACAATAGGAAATAAACAATTACCGCTGTCCTTTACTGCGCAAAAGCGGTTAGTGAGAATGGTAAACACCTTTCCTTGCTATCGCCTGAATTAGGAGGCTTATTGCTTCTTTGGTTTAATTAATTAATAGAATATGAAGCAATTGGTATAAAGAATGTTTTTTCCAAACTTTCTATGAAAGAAAGTCTGCTATCAAGACATTGCTTTTGTTCAATTACTTTATTTATGAGTGAACGTTTCTAAAACTGAAGACTCTCGTCCATGCTCTGCACTGCAGTCGAGCTCTGGCAACGTCGTTCTCTGTTCATTGGCTGACTGTGTTTTGTGACGTCAGATGCGCAGAACGAACCTAAACGCGGCCGCCGTCATAAATGACGCGCACTTTAGTGAACAGAAAGCGTTTTGTGTTTTGCAGTTTCCAAAGACCGAATGTGTAATTACTGTGCAACATGCGTTCCGGCTGAAGTTCGGTTGTGATCCTCTAAGTGATAATAACATTCCTAGACGGTGTCATCAGTTTGAAGATACCGGCTGCCTTCGTAAAGGGAAGAGCACAGGACGACCAAGAGTTTAGTGAAGAGACTGTTGAGCGAGTGAGAGAGTCATTCAGTCATAGTCCAAAGAAATCAGTCCTGAAGGCTTGTCGTGAATTAGAAGTTCCCGTGCCGACTGCTTGCAGTTTTAAGGAAACGCGTAAAACTACGTCCTTACCGTTTACAGTTATTACAGGCTCTAAAGTCGGCAGACCATGGATTACGTGCCAACTGCACAAACGAAATGTTGTTTCATGACGATGAAGATTTTCTGGATCATGTTGACTTCGATGATGACGCATCTGGGGCTCAGAAAATCCTCACGAGGTGGTACAAATGCAGTGAGATTCCCCTAAAGTCACTGTTTTTTGTGCCGCATCGGCTTTCTTTTTTGGTGAACCTCCTGTAACTGGCACTTCTTACCTTGATACACTGGAGCAATGGCTCTTCCCTCAGTTGGAAGAGGGTGAGCCAGGGTACTTCACTTTCCAGCAAGCTGGTGCGCCACCTCACTGCCATAGCGAAGTACCCGACTGCTTGGACTTCTGTACCCAAGCGTTGGATAGGATGCAAGGGGCCCAATGACAGGGCTTGCTATGCATGGCCTCCACGTTCACCCTACCTAACGCCATGTGATATTTTCCTTTGGGGCTACATCAAGGATCGTGTGTACGTGTCTCCGCTACCAGCAGACCTCCCTGAATTAAGAAACTGGATTGAAGCAGCTGTTGCTACAATCACTGAAGACACACTTATCAACATTTGGGAAGAACTCGGCCATAGACTTGATGTGTGCCGTGTGACACATGGTGCTCACATTGAACATTTATAAGGTTCTTGGCAAAACTGTTTGAGTTGCTCTTTCATTTAACATATCATTTATAACTGTAAGTTTAATATAATAAATATTATAAAGCGTTAAAACCCTGATATTCATTTATAAACACCCTGTAGAAACAGTGAACGGTCCAAGCTCAAGATGTGCATCGACCAAATTTGAATAGCCACCGTGTCGTGGTGTTCGACTGTGAAGGAGGAGATCCATGTTCAAATCTCCCACGTGTCCCATTTTTTTCACAAATCATCCAGTCATCGACGTATGTGTTCACTGTATTCAAATTTGTGTCTGTGTCGTGGTGGAATGTCCGTTCGGAACAATGAGGTGTAGGGAAAGGACCTCCAGACGTACGGACCTCCTATTTCTTCTACACAAGTACCACATGTTACGACACTTCCGTTACATTCTAGAAGTTTTGACTGTTGAACTCCTCTGGTGTAACATAATTCACATCCGTTTATTTGTTGTTTTCATTTGTGTGGGGGATCTATGCGGCATCTCGCCTGCTCTCACTATTCATCACACACGACAGACCATATTTGCTTATTGTAAAAGATTACAATATGATGACGTTGAAACAGAGTCTCATTAATGAGCAGCACATTTACACTAAAGTAGTAGTTCATACATTGTTGAATGAACCATTTGATGACGTGCACCCGCACAGGAAAATCAGCTACCGATAGTGCCTGCACTCACTGTACATGGTACGGATACAGCAGGTTCCATGTAGCACTCTCCAGAATCACGTGGTCAAAATTACTTGTGCCAGCAACTGTCTTAAGCTAACACTAGGGTTTCGTCGACTGTGCGAAGAATTTCCTCCTCTAGCTGAGGTGTCCCCATCCTTCTAGGCCTTCACCAGTCACGGGTAATAGGCTTAAACGTCTCGTGTTCCCCGAGGAAACTCGTTCGTGGACACAAGGGGAAATCTTGAAATATGTCTCAGTTTTCTAAATAGCGTAGCTCAAAGAACAATAGCTGTAATGCTTACCATGTTTTAACAGATCTCCCGGGAATATTTTTATGTATGAAATACAGTGTTTTGTCTCACTCTTCTTCGTTAATTGCATTTTGTGTTGCAACTGAAATAAAGCATGTTAATTATTTATGTTCAGTGTAGGTACTCGTATCGCGAAGTAGAAACGAAGTAGAAGCTTGATTTTTTTTCTGCAAGTTCTTTCAAAAAGGTGTTGCTTTTATAAATTATGGTTCAAAATTTTTTTAATAATGATTATCAAAAATTTCAGTAAATTAACTTACAGCTTTTCTTTACAAAGTCTTTATTTCTCAAATTTAATACATAAGAATAGTCTACTTTAAGTCAAGTATCTTTTAAGACAGTATACGATATTTTAGCCCTGTACCTTTAATTTAGGTTTCAAACAATGTGTACTGGAACATAAAAAAGTGAACGTCCGGCAAATTCAAGTTAAAGTTAAAACTTGTTTCTATCTACCTGCCCTACATAACGCTAATGCATCCCAGATCCATATCCACTTTGTTTATGGTGTTCTTACCCATGCATTTTCTTTTTCATATTTCTTCTTCTTTTTCTTCTTCTTGCTTCTATGCTGGCTTCTAACAGTGATTTCTCTGCTTCGAAGTGACTCCTGCGGTCAATGATGATTAAAGATTATTGTATATGTAATCCACCAGGCACTCTCATTAATTCCATAACCTTTAAACCTTTACACTTTACCTTCATTGAAACATAGCAGAGCATCCAGCACGCCTGTTTCCAAAATATTTAGGTCTACCAGAATAGTTTTTGGCATCCGTTCCCATATGCAGTTGTTACAACTTTAATTGTGCTTTGAGTCCTACCATGTAATTACTTCTCTAACAATCTTGTGTCACTAAGACGTTATATACTAAAAAGTAAACAAAAATAAACAAAAATAAACAAGAGAGGAAAAAAACTGTGTTTTTAACAGACCGGTCTACGAATCAGGGGAGTGTCGTCATGAGTGAAGACACTTTTAAGTTTCTCTAATTTTGGGAATTTCTTCGGCACAGTTTCCTCGAAGTAGGAAAACTAGAGAATTCCTTAAGACAAAAATTAAAAACTGGTTTTTTGCCACTCAGTCACATACTACTTCACTTAAGATGACGATCAGTAATTTTAAACGTCGTCCTGTAGAGGAACCGTCGTTTTCAAAATCTCTCCGCTATACAGACGGCCGTTACCATACGTAAAATCCGTACACCAAATGGACGTCTCCTAAATCCGCGTCTGAGTACACTTCCATTGCGCTGCATCCGAAACGAAATCCGTGATGAAAAGTAAACAGATGAGCTGGCCGGAGTGGCCGAGCGGTTCTAGGCGCTTCAGTGTGGAACCGCGCGACCGCAACGGTCGCTGGTTCGAATCCTGCCTCGGGCATGGATGCGTGTGATGTCCTTAGGTTAGTTACGTTTAAGTGGTTCTAAGTTCTAGGGGATTGATGACCTCAGAAGTTAAGTCCCATAGTGCTCAGAGCCATTTGAGCCATTTTTTTGTTGTGTGACTTCGTAGGATATTCCCGTTTCCGCTCCTATAGTGTCAAGAAGTGTCGATACGTGGTGGCTCTATACGCAGCCTTCAAAATGCGTACCAAGTAGAGAGCTTTCATTGAGTTGCTTTTGGTCGAAAATAGCGCGTGGCTGGCATTCAAAGGTGTTTCCAGAATGAGATTTTCACTCTGCAGCGGAGTGTCCGCTGATATGAAACTTCCTGGCAGATTAAAACTGTGTGCCCGAGCGAGACTCGAACTCGGGACTTTTGGCTTTCGCGGACAAGTGCTCTACCATCTGAGCTGACGAAGCACGACTCACGCCCGATACTCACAGCTTTACTTCTGCCAGTACCTCGTCTCCTACCTTCCAAACTTTACAGAAGCTCTCCTGCGAACCTTGCAGAACTAGCACTCCTGAAAGAAAGGATATTGCGGAGACATGGCTTAGCCACAGCCTGGGGGATGTTTCCAGAATGAGATTTTCACTCTGCAGCGGAGTGAGCGCTGATATGAAACTTCCTGGCAGATTAAAACTGTGTGCCGGACCGAGACTCGAACTCGGGACTTTTGTCTTTCGCGGACAAGTGCTCAACCATCTCAGCAGGTTCGCAGGGGAGCTTCTGTAAAGTTTGGAAGGTAGGAGACGAGGTACTGGCAGAAGTAAAGCTGTGAGTACCGGGCGTGAGTGGTGCTTCGGTAGCGCAGATGGTATAGCACTTGCCCGCGAAAGGCAAAGGTCCCGAGTTCGAGTCTCGGTCGGGCACACAGTTTTAATCTGCCTGGAAGTTTCATTCACTGGTGGCTGAAGAATTTCTACGGAAACATGGCGGTGAACAAAAGCTGGGTGAGGCGTTGGGCGAGGCGTGTGTCGTCATTGCTACAAGGTCCCGCAAACCAGTCTCATGGGCGCCGGCCGGCCGTACACAGCTGTGACCCCTGCAATTTTGGAACGTGCGTACACTCTCATTAGCGGTGACTGTCGCCACAAATGACAAGGGAAGGCGTCTCAGAAGTCCGGGCACCCTGGAGGAAGCCATAAAACTTCATTAAACTGTTATTCGCCATCCAGCCTATACCCCAGAACTCGCACCTTCCAACTTCCATAAGTTTGGCCCAATGCGGCATGTACTCTGCGGGAAGCATTACGAGGATGATGGGAAGGTTATTGACGCAACGAAAAGTTGACTCTGAAGTCCACCAGTAGAATTGTACCACGGGGGCATAGCAGTAAGGTGGCGGCGTGAGGCTGTCACACTGAACCGAGATTACGTTTAAAAATAGGGTTTTGTAGCCAAAACAGTGGGAAATATCACGGTGTATTGTAATCCTGAATAAGGCCAACATGCTTTCAGGAAAAGATCTAAAACGATCTTTTGCATTTCTTATTGAACGGCCGTCGTATTTTGAACATTTTATGTAAGAAAACGTTTCGTTTAATACTAGTACGTTGTGTTTCAATTTTTTTTGTGGTTAAATTATTTACGAAAATAATTAGAAAATGAGCTCGAAGAAGAAAATGAAGTGTTTTGGGTGCCATGCCCATATAACACATTTTATTCCTCTGTGTGTGAGGAATGCTTCCTAAAACTGCTGGCATACATTTTTGTTATGTCTTATATGTTAAGGTTCATGAAACTTTCAATACGTTATGTCTGAAACTACGTTAGTTTTGTTGTTTATAACAAATGTCTATAAACTGCAAAGAAAATTAACTTAGAACATGGTAATGTTGCTTTCGAAAAGTTACTAAGACCATTACCGTAAAAAACTTAGGACCATAAGTTGGACGCTGTGGCGCACTACCTATAATTACTTACCATCTCGAGGAAGGGTGTCACCTTAAAACATGATTTTTTTCTCATTTACGTGTTCCATATATTAATACACGCTTACTCGAAAAAGCTATTCAAAACACCGCAGATTACTAAGAATGCCATGAAATGATTACATAAAGCTGATGGTGAAGTATACACGCTACACACTACGAGAGACAGAAGAAAAACCTGCTCATCGCTGGCCGTTTGAAGGCCGCTGTTCACGAATTTTGCTTTCTTCACCATCACTGAACTAATATTACGATGTTTGTGGCTCCTGGAAAATTTCATCCGAAGCAGTACGGCGAAGGAAATCGGAGTCGTATTTGGAATTTACTGCCTCTGAGCTGAGCCACTAGGGCGCATAACGGGAAGTCAGGCGGATGTCGTTGAAAGAGAGAGACCAAATTTCTGCGGAGCAAAGCACGCCTGCGCCTCGGATATTCTCTGAAAAGATTACGCCGTCTCCGGAATGCTTTTCTCATAACGGCGAGAAAGGAAACACTAACGGGGATAACCCAGGCTTTTAGCCGGTCTGTTTTCGTTTCTCTAGTTGATGGAAAAGTGGAAAGCAGCAGTGCTACCGGTAGAAGATACTGCAACGGAAATTCACGTGCCATTGCGCTATTACGGCGGCAAGGTATTCCTTTCTCTTTTCTTCTTGCCCGTGGCCTTGTTGCTTTACGAGCGGTACGAGGTTTCTGTGTGTGAGATGCACCACCGGTTAGAAGGGGACGTGGATTTAGTGATACTATGTGTGAGGTGCTACCTCGTGTTGTAAATCTTCAGCTGTGCGTTCAGACAGTGTTACATCATGATTTATATTCCAAATTTTCGTCGTCGAAGCTGAATCGCTGGGACCACTATTAACGCTGACAGGGACCGAGCGAGGTGGCGCAGTGGTTAGACACTGGACTCGCAATCGGGAGGACGACGGTTCAATCCCGCGTCCGGCCATCCTGATTTAGGTTTTCCGTGATCTCCCTAAATCATTCCAGGCAAATGCCGGGATGGTTCCTCTGAAAGGACACGGCCGACTTCCTTCCCTAATTCGATGAGACCGATGACCACGCTGTCTGGTCTCCTTCCCCAAACAACCAACCAACCAACCTTAACGCTGACAGGTACTGTGAGACTCTGAAAAAACTCAAACGGGCAATTCAGAACCGGAGAAGATGAGTGTCGAACAAGGGCGTACACCTTCTGCATGACAACGCTCGCCCACACATCGCTCGGCAAACCGCTGCTCTCCTGCAACAGTTTCAGTGGAACATAATCACCCACCCACCCTATAGTCCTGACTTGGCGCCCAGTGACTATCACCTGTTCCCTAGGCTAAAAGAACATTTGGCCGGAAAGCGATTCAGCTCCGACGACGAGATGACAGAAGAGGTTCATAACTTTCTGAACAGCATGGCGGCGAGCTGGTATGTCATGGAAATACAAAAACTGCCACAGCGTCTACAAAAATGCATCGACAGAAATGGTGATTATGTCGAAAAATAGCTAAATGTTCAAGCAGTAAACTGATGTAAACTATTGTAGAAATGGTCTACGTACTTATAAAAGAATAGGAGACCCTCCTTTTGGGATTACCCTCGTAAAATGCTTCCCATTCTACAATATTATTTTGTGAAACCGAGTAATATACACATAAAAAAAGTTTTGCGTCATCCCGGTTTCCAGAAATTCTGAGGATAGGCTTTGAGTGTGGATATTGTATCACAGACGCAGTCCCTTTGACTGTTCAGAGATGTCACTGAACCCGCCCAAAGATATAAACAACCACGCATGAGCAGCGCCTATTAGACGGAGGGGGTCCGACAGCCGATCAGTTCCAGTCATTCCACAAGGAAGGAGGTACAAGGCTCGTGTTCTCTGTAGTTAAACCATGCCTAGAGGGTCATTACCGCAGTTCGATCGCGTCCCCACTGTTTGTACTATGAAGGTATCTCAACAAGCGAAGTGTCCGGGCGTCTCGGAGTGAACCAAAGCGATGTTGTTCGGACATGGAGTAGATACAGAGAGACATGAATTGTCTATGACATGTCTCCCTCAGGCCGCCCAAGGGCTGCTACTGCAGTGGATGATCGCTCCCTACGAATTATGGCTCGGAGGACCCTGACAGCAACGCCACCATGCTGAATAATGCTTTTCGTGTAGCCACTCAAACTATTCGCAATAGGCTGCATGATGTGCAACTTCACTCCCGATGTCCATGGCAAGGTCCATCTTCGCAACCACGACACCATGCAGCATGGTACAGATGGGCCCAAACACATGCCAAGTGAACCGTTCTCTTCACCGATGAGCGTCGCATATGTCTTCAACCAGGCAATCGCCGGAGACGTGTTTGGAGGCAACCCGGTCAGGCTGAACTCCTTAGACACACTGTCCAGAGAGTGCAACAAGGTGGACGTACCCTGCTCTTTTGAGGTGGCCTTATGTGGGGCCGACGTACGCCGCTGGTGGTCATGGAAGGCGCCGTAACGGCTGTACGATACGTGAATGCCATCCTCCGACTGATAGTGCAACCATATCGCCAGCATATTGGCGAGGCATTCGTCTTCATGGACGACAATTCGCGCTCCCATAGTCACATCTCGTGAAAGACTTCTTTCAGGATAACGACATTGCTCAACTAAAGAGGCCAGCACGTTCTCCAGACATGAACCCTGTCGAACATGCCTGGAATAGATTGTAAACGGCTTTTTATGGACGACGTGACGCACCAGTCACTCTAAGGGATCTACGCCGAATCGCCGTTGAGGAGTGGGACAATCTGGACCAACAGAGCCTTGATGACGTTGCGGATAATATGCCACGATGAATACAGGCATGCATCAATGCAAGAGGACGTGCTACTGGGTATTAGACGTACCGGTGTGTACAGCAATCTGGTCCATCATCTCTGAAGGTCTCGCTGAATGGTGGTTCAACATGCAATGTGCAGTTTTCATGAGCAATAAAAAGGGCGGAAATGATGTTTATGTTGATCTCAATTCCAATTTTCTGTATAGGTTCCGGAACTCTCGGATCCGAGGTGATGCAAAACTTTATTTGATGTGTGTGTTTTAATAATCAATACTACTTTCTTGTAAGTTCTCGTATTTCAAAAACCGTATAGTTTTTCAAAATTAGCCGGGTGAATAGATAATCATTGTAATTACAAAGTTTCTGTTTCGCGTAAATCCTCGCAGAAAATGTGAGTTCCCACAGGTGTTGTGTGCCATTTCGGGGATCTGCGTTTAGCCTTCGACCTGTAAAGACACTACGGCACTCAGTCTGTGATTAACTCACAACTTCAAATACGGTATATCATAGTCTAAAGATGCTTGCCATTTGTCTCACTTGTATGGAGAAGTTGTGTCATGAACAGCTAATCTGATAGATAATACGACAAAGAAGAAGAAATGGTTTTGAATCATCACGTAACAAATCCGATGGAAGACAACGAAGTGGAAGCAAGAGGGAAAGATAAGTTAGACATATCTTGTATATAATTATTTCCTGCCAATAATAATTAAGTAGAAATTAAATAGTGCAAGAACGGTGAACACTTATACCTGATAAGCACGTACGTCGTTTTTGATGTTTAACTTTTTTGCCTACTGGTTGGGATAGACTGTTATAAGGTATTGTGTGTGCCTTCTACGTAACGTAGAATTCTCGAGTGCATTAGGACAGCATACGTTTAAGCGACTAAAATGACAACATCATCTAGATACATATATTTCGACGACAAAGCCCAAGTTATTGGACAAGCGCTCTGAATACATTCAGAATTTAAAATCCACATTTCAGAATCGCCAGATCAACAGAACTGTATTAGCAGCTGTGATATAGGGTACAAAAAGACATAGGATAATGAAAGACATATTCTTTTATTAATAAAGCAGTCTATTTAATATATAGTTTTTACAAAGCCGGAGGCTTAATAAATTAAATTATATGTACAAACCATCTGTGAAGCTGCAAATATTTTGAACTTTACCTTGCACACTATTTACAGTCTTGTAAGCTAACTTGTACTATAGCACATAGGATTAAGGTAAGTTCTAGTTGTAGTTGTTTAATACAATGTAGGAGTCGGACATATTGCTGGGACGTTATAGTGAAACCAGTTTCCTTGTTCTCAACGTTTTGCTCTCCCTCTACCGAATAGCATCTCCACAGATTTCGGTGTAAATTGAACATTTGCTTGTAATAAGAGTACCATGGACTGATCGATGCGTAATCAGCAGATAAACTAATTAGTTTTGTTGTCAGTGTTTTTTATGTTCATTAGCGAGTCTGAAGTTTCTTTTCGTGAACATCAGTCGTTAAATTTAAGGCAAATATTTTCGTCGATTGATAATAAGACTTGGGTAGACGTTCACATCCGTGCATGTTGTAGGAGACAGCAAGTTTTGGTTTGGATTGTCCTTGTTCATTCTAGCAATACGTAGTAGTCATGTACATAAATATCGTAATGCCGCAGTTTATGTAAGCTGATGTTTTATCTCTATCTCGCAAAACTGTAGAAATATTTTCATTTTTTAGCTACGTTAGATGACGTCGCACATTATAAATACAGTGAAAAACTCATTACAGGAATTTTTGTTGTTGCAGAAAATGCTTTCTTCTGAATGGCGTCACAACAAACTAGAAATGTGAGTAAGCCACTATGGATTGTAGTTAGCGAAGTGGTCAGGTTTGCTACAGAAATGGCATAAAATTCTGTAAGGACAGCAATTTTGGAAATAACCACAAATAATGCAAAAATAAACCGGAAGGATATTACCCTTGCGGAACTATTTACCGTCAATGGCTCTGCTATCGTATATGTTAGTTGGTGAGGGACCATTTATATTCATTTTCAGTGCATCATTGTCTTCAGTAGTGTCGTGCACGCAGCAGTCGCAGGGTACGGCAAATGAAGACATTTTACACCACGGGATGAGCACAGAGTTACATTTTACGGCATTTGTCACTGTCGTCAAATTCGCTGCGCTTGATATTGGCACGAGCGCCACACGTAACCATAGACAAGAGTACCTACAGCACCTGAAAACATCATGGCTTCAGAGTGAGAGTTGCGCACAATCCAGATTCCAAAATTCCACCACTTCAGGCGTTAATCAGCTGTAAACGTCACGGAGAAGATTAGCGGTAAGGGAAGATTAATTTCGGACTGTCAGACTGATCTGAGACCAGAGTTTCTCCTGGCGTATACAACTCTCAAATAGCTTCCGGGAATTCAGCGTAACTGAATTCCCGGAAGTTATTTGTCAGATTGATCTGATGTGACGAAATGCTTGTAGCAAACAATTCGGAATCATTAATATGACTGCCACCATAATGAGTTAAAAAATCTTCAGCTCTCCATTATTTTTCGTGGAATTAATTAAAAAATTTGTACTTGAAGTGAAATAGGCAGGAGAATATTTTGCTAAAATTTTATATTTCACTCGTGCTTGTGTTATAAAAATGGGATGGTACGCTTCTGAACGTCATTAGTTCAGCGCCGTTGTTCTAATTCTATCAGAACGGAAGTACACTGCACTGTTGAGTCTCGGCATCTGACTTGATCTGTATCTCCAATTGACACATGTTTGGGTATTATCTTCAATCAACTGGACAAAAATTGGGAACAAAGTTGATCCCGTCAGAAGAATGATGTACGCTCTAAATTTTCAACATAGTCTTTTGGTTGTTTTCAGAGGTTATTGAATGTTGTGGTGTGCTGTATGTTATGTGGAAACACTTCTGAGTTGAATCCAGTTGAATTGAAGAGCGACGCTGTTGCAAAATTCGCGGTCGTTTTATTGGTCTATAGCGAATCCAGCTGCATCCTCGGGTTGGTGGTTACTGCACCACTTGTTCTAAAGTAAACTGAACACTTCAAGAGAACTTCGTCTTTAGTAAAAGATATATATTTTTTACTTTGGTTCTTTGTCACTTGCTATGGATAATTAAATGTTACAGCCATACAGTTTATTAGGGATCTTTCAAAACAGTGGATCTCCAACAGCCAGAAGAGGAGAAGTATATTCATTTTAAAGATTAGAATTATATACATTTCAAAGGCTCGAAACGTAACACTGCCTGACCCACGAACACTGGATCAACAGTTGATGGTTTTTAGTACTAACAGAACAAAAGGTCGTTGCATTTTGGAATGCATACACTTTTGACTGCAAATGTGTTCAAGTATGCTGAATCATTTGATGAAATAGCTGATGCAATATGTTCATTGGTGTTGGAACAATGATCAGTAACTGATAGTGGAGTTGTATCAGTGATCAATAACTGTAATTATCAGAAGCATATATCGTTTTCCGAAACTTCACAAGTCCATTACAGTAATCCAAAGTTCTCCTGATGTATATAATTTGTAAATCTGGAAACAGTTTGGTAGAATCACTGCAGAAGCACCAATGGGAAGGCACCAAACATAGAGCAATGATGTACTTTATAAAAGCTAGATAGCGTAGTATACATACAATGGACACTCATTTAACAGTTATTTGAGTAGTAGCTTTGGATCACTACCGTCACCAATCAGTAATTGAACTGGAGGTCACAATGGAATGTTGTATTCTGATACACATGTACATTTAACTTCGACTGGGGCTATACACTACAGCTGCTTAGGAAAGGTCCGTCTGCAGTCTACCGAATAGAATCATTTTAGTAACACAGGTTCTTCCAAAAGACTCAACTTGGTTCGATTTCCACCCAAATTCATTGGGTGATCCACTGAGTTGTTGGATAGTATCATGTGGACAGGAAAAACACAATAACAGCATAGCAAAAAATCTCACATTGGCCTTGTAACACAACTGATCTGAACCTGTCACAACATATGGGCTTGGCTCGATCTTTACCCAGATTTGCTGGATCATCTATTGACAGTTGTTTTGGTGATATCATGTTCATGGAAAAAGCAGAATGGCGGCACAGTAGTATTATGTTTCCAAAGAACGCCTGTTCATGTGGAGGACGCGCCCTCAGTATGGCCTTAACGTCTTGACGGTGAGTGTCACGTGGAGGATGTAATCGCCACGACATCACCAGTGGACCCTGAAGCCCTGGCAGACGCCGACCCCATAGCGGGCGATGCTCCTCGGCTGCTGAAGACACTCGCGTAGATGTCTGCGAGGGGCAGCTCGTGCTCCTCGGTGGGCGCCTGCTGGACGCGGCTGCTGTCCTCCGCCCCCGCAGTGCTGCCTCCGCCCCCGGCACCGCCCCCACTGCCAGCAACGCGGGACCTCCACCGCCCCCGTCCACAGCCCCTGGGCCACAGCTTGCCATCAGCGGCGGCCCGGCAGCACAGCTGGCGCAGAACGCAGGCGTAGCACACTACCAGGGCCGACACCAAAAGGAGGCCCAGAGCCAGGGCCAGCACCGCGGCCGCTCCCAGGCCTTCGGTTAACATGCTGGTGGACAGCAGCTCAGCACACTCCTGGAACAAGGAGGAGTCGGTAAGCTGAAGTAATGTGCATTGCCAGTAGAGACAACAGGAAGAGGCCTGGAGCCTTGACCATTACTGCTGCCGCACCTAGGTCCTTGGTCAGCATGCTAGTGACCTGAACCTCATCATGCTCCTAGAACGTAAGTTGAAGAAGTGTTTATCACCAGTAGAGACAGCAGGAGGATGTCAAGAGACAGGACCAAAACTGTGTTGGCCAAATACCCTCAGGCTGGTGGTTCACCACACACTTGGAAGATGAAGTATCTGATAGACTGAACTGTAAGTCTCCAGTGGAGGCACCAAAAGGAGGTCAATGCTAGGACTACTCCTAGCCTCCTTGCCCTTCTCAGCAGGCAGGTGCTTGGCATCTCACTGAAGTATGACACAAGGGATGTTTTTTATTTTTATTTATTTACATGTCAAGTTCCATAGGACCAAATTGAGGAGGAAATCTCCAAGGTCATGGACGTGTCAGTACATAAAATTACAACATAAGCGTAATAACAGTTAAAAATAAATGTTTATGAGCCACAAAAAGTCAGTCCATAAGTTTAAGTAAACGCAATCAACAATACAATAAGAATCAATTTTTCAACGCACTCCTAGACAGAATAGAAGGCGTGACCCATGAGGAAACTCTTCAGTTTCAATTCGAAAGCGCGTGGATTACTGCTAAGATTTTTGCATTCGAGTGGTAGCTAATTGAAAATGGATGCAGCAGTGTACTGTACACCTTTATGCACAAGAGTTACGGAAGTCCGATCCAAACGCAGGTATGATTTCTGCCGGATATGAACTAAGTGAAAGCTGCGTATTCTTGTGCATAAGTTAATATTGTTAACAAGAAATGACAGTAAGGAATATATATATTGCGATGTCAATGTCAAAATACATAGGTTCGTGAACAGGGGTCGACAAGAGGTTCGTGAACTGCACCACTTATTGCCCGAACCGCCCATTTGTGACCCAAAAATATCCTTTTAGATTGGGAAGAGTTACCCCAAAATATAATACCATAGTGCATAAGCGAATGAAAATAAGCAAAGTAGACTAATTTTCGTGTCGGACGATCACTCACTTCTGATACCGTTTGAATAGTAAAAATGGCAGTCTTAAGTCTTTGAATAAGATCCTGAACGTGGGCTTTCCATCACAGCTTACTATCTATCTGAACACCTAGTAATTTGAACTGCGCAGTTTCACTAATCATATGCCAGTTCTGTGAAATTAAAACGTCAGGTTTTGTTGAATTGTGTGCTAGAAACTGTAAAAACTGAGTCTTGCTGTGATTTAGCGTTAGTTTATTTTCTACAAGCCACAAACTTAGGTCATGTACTGCACCATTTGAAACCGAACCAGTGTTGCACACAACATCCTTTACTATCAAGCTAGTGTCAACGGCAAACAGAAATATTTTAGAGTTACCTGTAATACTAGAGCGCATATCATTTATGTGAATAAGGAAGAGGAGTGGCCCCAACATTGATCTCTGGGGCTCCCCCCACTTGACAGTACCCCACTCTGACATCACATAACAGCCGTTATCAACATTGTGAATAATGACCTTTTGCTGCCTGTTGCTAAAATAACAGGTCAACCAACTGTGATACACTCCCCGTCCATATTCTGTAATGGTCCAACTTCTGGGGCAATTTGGTCACCTGAATCGTGCATATCAGATGGAGAAACTGGAAAGCAACCCAGAGGTAGGGATAGACCGTGGTGGCCTCTAGGCTGTCCCACTGTATGCCGCTCACTGGAAGGTCAGCACCCATGCAGTATGTTCGAAGGCTGAACCATTCTTTTCCAGTGGAGACTAGAGATGGGGGATCCGCTCTTGAACTAATTCATAGAGTTCAATCTTTCAAAGGAGTGAACAATCAGTGATTCAGAAAAAAAGAACGGTAGCTCCAAACGTTTCCCACGGCAGAGAGAGAGAGAGAGAGAGAGAGAGAGAGAGAGAGAGAGACGGAGCATATCAGCAGCGCCTCTACTGGTCAGAGCACAGTGCACGCCACACAACACAGCCTGCGCCGGCCTCTGCCCTGCTTCTACCTTGGCTGCCTGCATTGTGCAGTGCCCCATTGGATTTTGTGTTTCACATATGCCGTGCCGTCTCTGTGCGTCGTCTGCCGCCTGCAGTGTCTGGCGCAGCGTAACTTCGCATCGCTCTCTGTCGGCGATCGTTTCAGTCGCACGTCCTGCCCTCTGGGCAGTTGATGCGAGCAACAGGACAGAGAGCCACCTAGCGGATAACATAGGAACTACTTGCAAAAACCTGCTCGCAAGGGAACGAACGATTTGTCTCGGAGCAGGTGAGTTCACCGCTACCCCCACCCTCGGAACTCGCCCGCTCAACGCTCGCCCCACCATCTCGACTCTAGCCAGAGCGTCGAGCAAAGCGACTCAGGTATCACGGCTGGTCTCTGCGGTCTCAGCTCACGCAGTAATACAGCTCGCGGCTCGACCTACTCGACTCAGCGCCTCTGCATCGGAGTCCGTCTCTACTGGATATTGTTCTTCATAGTAATACCGCTATGTATATTACATTATTATGTTATGTATACATCAATTGTTTTTATTTTATTTTTATTTGTTTAAACTGATTAGATTAGGTTCCTGATGACTCCTCTTACTATAGGATTTTTATTACGGACACTCGAATTTACGCTTTAATTACTAGCGAACCGATAAACGTATCGGAAAATGTGATACACCAATATTTTCCTTGTTTTATTCTGCGTAAGGCTATATGCAGCACTTTCGTTTTACAGTCAAATCTATATTTTTTTTTTTTATTCTGGTACGGATTTTGCGATTTTAGGCGTCTTCGGAAGGAAACGTTCACTTTAAAAATATATGGCTTGCGATGTATTTGTATGAGGTTAATGAAATTTCAATACATTATAGCCAAATATATTGTTAACGTAAATCTCGAGTTACAACATTTTCCGATCACCCAAAAAACCACGATAGTGCAAAATAAATCAATAATCAAAAACTTTGTCATATCGTGGGAATTTCAATAAACAATACAAAATTCTTACTCATTATCTGTGTTACTTCAAAATAGGATCAAATAAGATCAAAATACAGGTATAGTACTGGAATAAACCAAGTTTAAAGGGCAATGTGCCTTCCATTTATTTTCTATTGTAAATGAGTGGTGAGTCATGAAAAAGAGCTAATTCATTTCAGGGAGTGAACAGTTCTGATCCAATCTCTGAAAAGAACAGTTTTGCCCATCTCTAGTGGAGACACCAACAGGAGGACCAGAGCCAAGGAAATCACTGCAGCACAACGCAGGATCTCTGACAGCTGCTGGTGGCTGGAAGCTCACCACAAAACTGCAGTGGCAGGAGGCACTGTACTGCTCCAGTGGAGACACCATGCGGCAGCTCACAGGCTATCCAACAGCACGCTGGTTGCTGAAAGCACGCCATAAAACTTGAAGATGGGATAATTGTAGGCTGAACTGTGTCTAACAAGCGAAAACGCCAGGAGGCGATTAAGACCCAGGATGAGCACCAAAATAGCCTCCAGGTTCTCGGGCAACATGCTGCTGGCTGAAATTTCAGCAGCCTCCTTGAACATGGCTTAAGTGGTTGGCTCAAACAGTGTACATCTCTAGTGGAGACACCAGAAGATGAATAACAGATAGGGTTAGTACTGTGGCAACCCTCAACCGCTCAAACAGCACAGTGGCAGCTGGGTGCTCACCAGAAACCTTGAGGACAGAGTAGTTTATTCGTTGGAGAACTACACATCTCGACTGGAGACAACTGGAGTTGGCCCAGAGTGAATGCCATGGCTGTGGCAGTTTTTAAACCATCTGACTGAATACTCGCAACTTGGTGCTCACTACTCCTGGAACATGGGATAGTTGATAGGTTGAAGTACTGTTCAGTACTGAAAAGAACAAACCATCAATCAAATCATCCATCAATTTATGCAGTGATATATGAGACTTCTGGCAAACACAGACAGTATTATTCCTCCAGTGTAAGTGCTCATCCAATGATGGTCGAAGTTCTTTAGCTGAAAACCTGAGCGAAAGTTATGTTGTATGGCAGTATAATACTACACCAGCACACACTTCATACATGAAAACAAAATTTATGTTTAATGAGACAACAGTAAGTAGAGTAAATACTGATTAAAGTTATTCAATTTGAAATACATACTTAAAAGAAAACGCTAAAAGATTAGTGGGTAGGGGATCTACCTGTTATCAATTAAAAAAGAATACTAATTTATGGTATATCTTAAGTTTGACCCCGGTAAAGTGGGCTAGAGAGGCAATTCCTCCACAGCACTGTTGCACGAGCATTCTCGGCATAATATTTTAGCAACACATTTGAAACGGTAGTGAAATGGAATGATATGTATGTAGTTGTTGTGGATTACACCTTTGTGTTCCTTTATGCTGGAGAGGTGTAACTTAGAGAGCTTTACATGTCATTGTTCCTCCTTGAGGATATAAGAACAACTACTACGGTATCAGGGAATCTTCAGTTTCCCTTATTATAGACCATATGCTGAGAGTTATATGCACAGTGAAAAGCTACGACGAGCGTCCTTAAAAAGCCCCAGTACACAAATGGAAGAGGGGTGGACAGTTTTCTCTGCTTGAGATACTCTTCTTGAGAAGAAAAGTGATGCACTCAGACAAGGAGACTTCCCAGCTGTAGCGGTGATTACAAAATCGAGTCAAATTTACAAAGAACTTGGCAGTATGAGCTCACTTATCAGTATGACGTTGCACGCCCTCTGGCCTGCATGCACGAATTGTTCGGCAGGCAAGGGAGCCATGAGGCCGTTTGCATTCTCTCAAGACGCAAACTGGCCCACGCGTATTGTAATTGGCCTTTGATATTCTGGATACTCACGCAGGAGTGGAGCTGGTCCCACACAGGGTCTATCAGAGACTGATCTGGGGATTTTGATCGTCATGGGAGTGCGTCAACATCAGGCAGACAGCTCACGTGAAGACGAGCATTGTCCTGTTGGAAAATGGCAGCATGGTACTCTCGTAACACACGAGGGCGCAACGTGTCTATGATGTACTGTATTGCCGTCGGAGTTCCCTCAGTCGCTGCCAGCTCTGATTTGAGGTCATACCCAGTGGCTCCCCACAGTGATGTGCCTCTCCAGTTGGGATAATGGGACCTCTTCAAAGGTCGTCGCTGTAGTCTATGATGATGGTCACCTGGGGTACAGCAGAACTGTGAATCATCACTGAACATGATGCGATGCCATTCATCAGAAATCCATGCTTCCCAGTCGCGGCACTATTTCAACTGCAGCCGCTTCTATTCTTGTGTTAATTTTTTTTCTTTTTTTGTCATCAGTCTACTGACTGGTTTGATGCGGCCCGCCACGAATTCCTTTCCTGTGCTAACTTCTTCATCTCAGAGTAGCACTTGCAACCTACGTCCTCAATTATTTGCTTGACGTATTCCAATCTCTGTCTTCCTCTACAGTTTTTGCCCTCTACAGCTCCCTCTGGTACCATGGAAGTCATTCCCTCATGTCTTAGCAGATGTCCTATCATCCTGTCCCTTCTCCTTACCAGTGTTTTCCACATATTCCTTTCCTCTCCGATTCTGCGTAGAACCTCCTCATTCCTTACCTTATCAGTCCACCTAATTTTCAACATTCGTCTATAGCACCACATCTCAAATGCTTCGATTCTCTTCTGTTCCGGTTTTCCCACAGTCCATGTTTCACTACCATACAATGCTGTACTCCAGACGTACATTCTCAGAAATTTCTTCCTCAAATTAAGGCCGGTATTTGATATTAGTAGACATCTCTTGGCCAGAAATGCCTTTTTTGCCATAGCGAGTCTGCTTTTGATGTCCTCCTTGCTCTGTCCGTCATTGGTTATTTTACTGCCTAGGTAGCAGGGTTCCTTAACTTCATTGACTTCGTGACCATCAATCCTGATGTTAAGTTTCTCGCTGTTCTCATTTCTACTACTTCTCATTACCTTCGTCTTTCTCCGATTTACTCTCAAACCATACTGTGTACTCATTAGACTGTTCATTCCGTTCAGCAGATCATTTAATTCTTCTTCACTTTCACTCAGGACAGCAATGTCATCAGCGAATCGTATCATTGATATCCTTTCACCTTGAATTTTAATTCCACTCCTGAACCTTTCTTTTATTTCCATCATTGCTTCCTCGATGTACAGATTGAAGAGTAGGGGCGAAAGGCTACAGCCTTGTTTTACACCCTTCCTAATACGAGCACTTCGTTCTTGATCGTCCACTCTTATTATTCCCTCTTGGTAGTTGTACATATATGACTCGTCTCTCCCTATAGCTTACCCCTACTTTTTTCAGAATCTCGAACAGCTTGCACCATTTTATATTGTCGAACGCTTTTTCCAGGTCGACAAATGCTATGAAAGTGTCTTGATTTTTCTTTAGCCTTGCTTCCATTATTAGCCGTAACGTCAGAATTGCCTCTCTCGTCCCTTTACTTTTCCTAAAGCCAAACTGATCGTCACCTAGCGCATTCTCAATTTTCTTTTCCATTCTTCTGTATATTACTCTTGTAAGCAGCTTCGATGCATGAGCTGTTAAGCTGATTGTGCGATAATTCTCGCACTTGTCAGCTCTTGCCATCTTCGGAATTGTGTGGATGATGCTTTTCCGAAAGTCAGATGGTATATCGCCAGACTCATATATTCTACACACCATCGTGAATAGCAGCCTACAAACAGGGAGGTATTTCGCTAGTTTGTCTGCTGACAGTCTGCAACTAATGGTGTAGGATGACACACAATGTCCCGTACTTAATCTTTGACTCTTGGATGGCAGGCAGTTGTTAAGGGGTTTTGATGTGCTCGGTGCACAATAGGGCGATTCTGACTTGTTTTGGTCAGATGTCGTCGACTTCAACATTGACGATGAGGACGGCTGTCCACAAGTTCCCATGCAGTCCAACATGCGGGCACTGTCACATCCGAATGCCTCAGAAATCCAGATGTTGCCCGATTCGACCAGTCAGTCAAATGGAGACCCGCAGTAAGGCACCTTCCAGAATGCGTCAGATGCCAATACGCTGTCTCACACGAGAATGCAGTATTCCCGTGTTCTACACAGTGATCACTAAACATATACGCTGTTCACGCTGTTTCTCTAGGAGAAAATTTACAACTTTTGTAGAAATAAAAATATTTCTTCATGGCTATAGTATGTACTAAATAGTTATTTGTCATCATATACTTCTTCTTCAGTGCGTTATAAATGGCTTCCATCGTTTCTGGTATTATTTTTGTCTATGTGCACTGCGGTATACGAATGCTGTACTGTAGAGTAGGGTAGCTTCCTCCTGTTACAAGAAGTCGTGTTGCGGATTTATTATTTCTGAGGTGAGTATTCTGCCTCGTAATGTAAGGAGCCAATTTTCCTGAGCGCTTACTGAAATCTACTCTCGTGCATTCGCAGGTCCTGTGACAAATTTTGATGTATGCTTTTATTATCTCGCCGCGAAACGCACAGCTTCACTCAAGTTAACTTTACTTTCCTTTTTTCCGATCCTCTTGCAAATGAGAACACAGTGCAATTGTACTACACCCAGCTGTAGCGTATAGTAACAAGTTGTTGTCCGCCATTCTGAAATTTTGATAAAACTTTGGATCCCATTGTAATATTACATTTTTGCGCCACACCAAAGATGTTTGTCAAATATCTAGGTCCAATATTTGGTCAAATTTCATTGTACAATAAATTTGGTTGTGTAGTAGTCCCCTTAAGACCCAGTGTGTGTGATTCGTGAATGGCGAGCTATGCCAGTGAACAGTGAACAGCGAGCTGGCAGCAGATACGCACCATTAGCAAGATGTGTTACATAAGTGTGTAGGTCTGAGGAGAAATATGTAGTGCAGTTCTTGGTCAGTGATTATGGTGGACAAAGTTTGATGTACTAGAATGAGCAGCATATACAGGGTGATTTTTTCCACTGTGTAGAGACTCTAGGAACCGACTGATGAGAGTATATGGAACAAAAAAGATTTAATCCACTTCAGTCCGAAAATGCATGGTTTCCATGCTACAAGGTGCATTCAAGTTCTAAGGCCTCCGATTTTTTTTCTCCGGACTGGAAAGAGATAGAAACATGCGCATTGTTTTAAAATGAGGCCGCGTACATTGTCAATACGTCCCAGAGATGGCAGCACCGTACGGCAGATGGAATTTTACCGCCAGCGGCGAGAATGAGAACTGTTTTAAATACTTAAAATGGCGACTTTTTCCTTACTTGAACAGTGTGCAATCATTCGTTTTCTGAATTTGTATGGTATGAAACCAATTGAAATTCATCGACAGTTGAAGGAGACATGTGGTGATGGAGTTATGGATGTGTCGAAAGTGCGTTCGTGGGTGCGACAGTTTAATGAAGGCAGAACATTGTGTGACAACAAACCGAAACAACCTCGGGCTCGCACAAGCCGGTCTGACGACATGATCGAGAAAGTGGAGAGAATTGTTTTGGGGTATCGCCGAATGACTGTTGAACAGATCGCCTCCAGAGTTGGCATTTCTGTGGGTTCTGTGCACACAATCCTGCATGACGACCTGAAAATGCGAAAAGTGTCATCCAGGTGGGTGCCACGAATGCTGACGGACGGCCACACGGCTGCGCATGTGGCATGTTGCCGAGCAATGTTGACGTGCAACGACAGCATGAATGGGACTTTCTTTTCGTCGGTTGTGACAATGGATGAGATGTGGATGCCATTTTTCAATCCAGAAACAAAGCGCCAGTCAGCTCAATAGAAGCACACAGATTCACCGCCACCAAAAAAATTTCGGGTAACCGCCAGTGCTGAAAAATTGATGGTGTCCATGTTCTGGGACAGCGAGGGCGTAATCTTTACCCATTGCGTTCCAAAGGGCACTACGGTAACAGGTGCATCCTACGAAAATATTTTGAAGAACAAATTCCTTCCTGCACTGCAACAAAAACGTCCAGGAAGGGCTGCGCGTGTGCTGTTTCACCGAGACAACGCACCCGCACATCGAGCTAACGTTACGCAACAGTTTCTTCGTGATAACAACTTTGAAGTGATTCCTCATGCTCCCTACTCACCAGTCCTGGCTCCTAGTGACTTTTGGCTTTTTCCAACAATGAAAGACACTCTCTGTGGCCGCACATTCACCAGCCGTGCTGCTATTGCCTCAGCGAGTTTCCAGTGGTCAATACAGACTCCTAAAGAAGCCTTCGCCGCTGCTATGGAATCATGGCGTCAGCGTTGTGAAAAATGTGTACGTCTGCAGGGCGATTACGTCGAGAAGTAACGCCAGTTTCATCGATTTCGGGTGAGTAGTTGATTAGCAAAAAAGTCGGAGGCCTTAGAACTTGAATGCACCTCGTAGAGACCATTTATTCAACCATACTTCGTTACGGAGACTGCGGTCTAATACGCGCTGTACCATGCAGCCACAGTTACAGTATGCATGGCTTCCTCCTAGAGGTTGGTACTGTTCCTCAAACGTCGAGCCCTATCAACCTCTCCTGCCATAGTAATAGGTAACGTTACGTCCATTCACCTCTCTTGCTGGTTCACCTTGTCGCGGATGTGATACACCATTGTACATAATGGTTCTGGTATTCGAATCGAGAGCTTGCCGACATGATGTTTACATGCAAATGGCAACGGGCGGCGGGCAGCGAGGATGTATCAGGAACTCTATCCCCGCCGACAACAATCACTGCATTCAATGTTTGCAACAGTGTTTTTCCGCTTGTCTGATGCAGGGTCGTTTCAGGAAGCAAGAAATAATGAAGGACGTACCTGCAAGGTTTGGACACTAGACTTGAGGGATAATGTGATTAACACTGTGGAGGGCGACCGCCTTGTCAGCACCAGGCAGTTGGCCTGCCAGTACAATGTGAGCCAGACGACCATGTGGAATATTATGCATGACAATTTTTACTACCCTTATCACTCACAGAGTGTGCAGGGCTTATTAGCGACAGACATTCCACACTGGGAGCAGTTTTGTCACTTTTTTCTTCACCAGGTATCCAAGACTCTGGGATTTGTGTCATCCATCCTATTCACAGACGAGAACATCTTTACTTGGAGTGGTATGTTCAACTTTCATAACAGTCATCTGTGGGATAGTATGGTGGCAGCGAATCATCAGCATTGGTGCAGCCGGAATGTGTGGGTCGGGATAATTGGCGACCGTATTTTGGGACTAGTCTTCCTTGAAGGTTACCAAACAGGCCGGAACTATCGGCGTTTCCTGTGGGTGACTTTACCTAACCTGCTGGAAGAAGTGCCATTGATGATTCGAAGGGTTACGTGTCTGGTACATGATGGTGTCCATTTTGCCGTTTCGCATTCGGGAGGGCGCCGGTTCAATTCCGCGTCTGGCCATCCTGATTTAGGTTTTCCGTGACTGCCCTAAATCGGTTCAGGCAAATGCCGGGATGGTTCCTTAGAGAGGGCACGGCCGACTTCCTTCCCTAGTCCGATGAGACCGATGACCTCGCTGTTTGGTCTCTTCCGCCAAATCAACCAACCAACCAACCAACTTTGCCGTTAATGTCTGGACGCATCTCAATCGTGTCTTCCCTGGTCGGTGGATCGGACGAGAGGGTCAACTTGCATGGCCTGCTCGTTCACTGGATGTCATCCTGTGCGATTTCTGGTTGTGGGGCCATCTCAAAATTATCGTGTATGCAGAGCGCATTCCAGATGAGAACTGGAGCACCATATTCATGGTACCTATTCATTGTTCAGATGCAGTCTGGTCGATGTGAACGTATGAGACAGCACATGTCACGGAGCGTACACGCATGGTTGAGGAACATGGAAAGCGTTTGCAGCACATACCGTAAGCGCATGGTACAGTGCGTATTAGACGTTAGTCTCTGCAACAATGTGTTGTTGTTGTTGTTGTTGTTGTGGTCTTCAGTCCTGAGACTGTTTTGATGCAGCTCTCCATGCTACTCTATCCTGTGCAAGTTTCTTCATCTCCCAGTACCTACTGCAACCTACATGCTTCTGAATCTGCTTAATGTATTCATCTCTTGGTCTCCCTCTACGATTTTTACCCTCCACGCTGCCCTCCAATACTAAACTGGTGATCCCTTGATGCCTCAGAACGAGTCCTACCAACCGATCCCTTCTTCTAGTCTAGTTGTGCCACAAACTCCTGTTCTCCCCAATTCTACTTAATACCTCCTGATTAGTTATATGATCTACTCAACTTATCTTCAGCATTCTTCTGTATCACCGTATTTCGAAAGTTTCTATTCTCTTCTTGTCCAAACTATTTATCGTCCATGTTTCACTTCCATACCTGGCTACACTCCATACAAATACTTTTCAGATGCGACTTCCTGACACTTAAATCTATACTCGATGTTAACAAATTTCTCTTCTTCAGAAAGGCTTTCCTTATCATTGCCAGTCTACATTTTATATCCTCTCTACTTCGACCATCATCAGTTATTTCACTCTCCAAGTAGAGAAACTCATTTACTACTTTAAGCGTCTCATTTCCTAATGTAATTCCCGCAGCATCACCCGATTTAATTCGACTACATTCCATTATCCTCGTTTCGCTTTTGTTGATGTTCATCTCATATCCTCTTTTCAAGACACTGTCCATTCCGTTCAGCTGCTCTTCCAAGTCCTTTGCTGTCTCTGACAGAATTACAATGTCATCGGCGAAGCTCAAAGCTTTTATTTCTTCTCCATGGAATTTTTATACCTACTCCGAATTTTTCTTTTGTTTCCTTTACTGCTTGCTCAATATACAGATTGAATAACATTAGGGAGAGGCTACAACCCTGTCTCTCTCCCTTCCCAACCACTGCTTCCCTTTTATGATCCTCGACTCTTACAACTGCTATCTGGTTTCTGTACAAATTGTAAATAGCCTTTCGCTCACTGTATTTTACCACTGCCACTTTCAGAAAAAATGGTTCAAATGGCTCTGAGCACTATGGGACTTCTGAGGTCTTCAGTCCCCTACAACTTAGAACTACTTTAACCTAACTAACCTAAGGACATTATACACATCCATGCGCGAAGCAGGATTCGAACCTGCGACCGTTGCGGTCGCGTGGTTCTAGCCTGTAGCGCCTAGAACCGCTCGGCCACTCCGGACGACCTCACACTTTCAGAATTTGAAAGAGAGTATTCCATTCAACATTGTCAAAAGCTTTTTCTAGGTCAACAAATGCTAGAAACGTAGGTTTGCCTTTCCCTAATCTACACTCCTGGAAATTGAAATAAGAACACCGTGAATTCATTGTCCCAGGAAGGGGAAACTTTATTGACACATTCCTGGGGTCAGATACATCACATGATCAAACTGACAGAACCTCAGGCACATAGACACAGGCAACAGAGCATGCACAATGTCGGCACTAGTACAGTGTATATCCACCTTTCGCAGCAATGCAGGCTGCTATTCTCCTATGGAGACGATCGTAGAGATGCTGGATGTAGTCCTGTGGAACGGCTTGCCATGCCATTTCCACCTGGCGCCTCAGTTGGACCAGCGTTCGTGCTGGACGTGCAGACCGCGTGAGACGACGCTTCATCCAGTCCCAAACATGCTCAATGGGGGACAGATCCGGAGATCTTGCTGGCCAGGGTAGTTGACTTACACCTTCTAGAGCACATTGGGTGGCACGGGATACATGCGGACGTGCATTGTCCTGTTGGAACAGCAAGTTCCCTTGCCGGTCTAGGAATGGTAGAACGATGGGTTCGATGACGGTTTGGATGTACCGTGCACTATTCAGTGTCCCCTCGACGATCACCAGTGGTGTACGGCCAGTGTAGGAGATCGCTCCCCACACCATGATGCCGGGTGTTGGCCCTGTGTGCCTCGGTCGTATGCAGTCCTGATTGTGGCGCTCACCTGCACGGCGCCAAACACGCATACGACCATCATTGGCACCAAGGCAGAAGCGACTCTCATCGCTGAAGACGACATGTCTCCATTCGTCCCTCCATTCACGCCTGTCGCGACACCACTGGAGGCGGGCTGCACGATGTTGGGGCGTGAGCGGAAGACGGCCTAACGGTGTGCGGGACCGTAGCCCAGCTTCATGGAGACGGTTGCGATTGGTCCTCGCCGATACCCCAGGAGCAACGGTGTCCCTAATTTGCTGGGAAGTGGCGGTGCGGTCCCCTACGGCACTGCGTAGGATCCTACGGTCTTGGCGTGCATCCGTGCGTCGCTGCGGTCCGGTCCCAGGTCGACGGGCACGTGCACCTTCCGCCGACCACTGGCGACAACATCGATGTACTGTGGAGACCTCACGCCCCACGTGTTGAGCAATTCGGCGGTACGTCCACCCGGCCTCCCGCATGCCCACTATACGCCGTCGCTCAAAGTCCGTCAACTGCAGATACGGTTCACGTCCACGCTGTCGCGGCATGCTACCAGTGTTAAAGACTGCGATGGAGCTCCGTATGCCACGGCAAACTGGCTGACACTGACGGCGGCGGTGCACAAATGTTGCGCAGCTAGCGCCATTCGACGCCAACACCGCGGTTCCTGGTGTGTCCGCTGTGCCGTGCATGTGATCATTGCTTGTACAGCCCTCTCGCAGTGTCCGGAGCAAGTATGGTGGGTCTGACACACCGGTGTCAATGTGTTCTTTTTTTCATTTCCAGGAGTGTATCTTCTAAGATGAGTCGTAGGGTTAGTGTTGCCTCGTGTGTTCCAACATTTCTACGGAATCCAAACTGATCTTCCCCGAGGTCTGCTTCTACCAGTTTTTCCATCAGTCTGTGTAGAATTCGCGTTAGTATTTTGGAGCCGTGGCTTATTAAACTCATATTTCGGTAATTTTCACATCTGTCAACACCTGCTGTCTTTGGGATTGGAATGTGTGATTGAATAAATGGCATCTGGCCAGAAACCCATGCGCTTCCGGTCATAAGTTCATTAGCCCTTTTTTGTTCTGTATCCTTTCATCGATGAATACATGGAGTTTGTACGGGCTGGAAAAAATCACCCTGCATTTTCAAAAAATTTTCAAATGTTGTGAAATCTTATGGGATATAACTGCTAAGGTCATCAGTCCCTAAGCTTACACACTACTTGACCTAAATTATCCCAAGGACAAACACACACACCCATGCCCGAGGGATGACTCGAACCTCCGCCGGGACCAGCCGCACAGCCCATGACTGTAGCGCCCTAGACCGCTAGGCAGATCCCATGCGGCTGCACTTGGAGATGGTGAGGCCAGAGGCCTGCTGTACCTATGGGGTGATCCTGCTGTTGGTGCAGCAGAGCTGGGTCAGCACCCGGGCGTAGCAGGCGACCAGCACCACGACGGTGAGCGTGACGACCGCGACGCAGGCGCCTACCAGAATGGACTCCTCATCCATTGGGACCCGGCGCCCTCATCTGAAACAGTGGACAGAGCACACGGCTGCGTTGGTAAACAGGTGCCCAGTGTTCAGTGGGATGGCTCGAATGGCTCTGAGCACTATGGGACTTAAGATCTGTGGTCTTCAGTCCCCTAGAACTTAGAACTACTTAAACCTAACTAACCTAAGGACATCACACACATCCATGCCCGAGGCAGGATTCGAACCAGCGACCGTAGCGGTCGCGCGGTTCCGGACTGAAGCGCCTAGAACCGCACGGCCACACCAGTCGGCAGTGTTCAGTGGGAAAAGCCACCAGTAAGAGGCGGCTGCGACAGGTTGGTTGGTGCGGCAGTTAAGACACAGGCAATTGCTGGTACACACTCTTTATCCACAAGTTTCTGATCTGGAACAGTGGTTACAACTTGTAACAATAAGGAAATGGGCGGTCGCAGCTGATGTGGGAAGAGACACGAAAGTTACAGGCTAGTTAGAATATTTAAAAAAAAATTTTCTTCTTTTAAAAATTCAGTCTGATTTGATCCATTATAAATGGTTTTTGAAAGCCTGCGACTGTAGATACAATAGGTTTGTTTATAAATAAATAAATCTTCTGCTACCAGTCACGATTTCTTCTTTATTTTACTATTCGTACGACGCGTTTCGAGAAATAATTCCCATTTTCAAGTGCGTTTTTTGGTGTGTATTAAGCCATTTCTTTTGATATTATGAGTGTGTGTGAGTGTGCTTCACTTTGTTGACTTTTACTGTAATACATAAGAAACACGCGATTTTTTTTTTAGTTGGGTATCAATTCTTTTTGTGAGGTTAGTGGCTAAAATTTAGTACAATTTGTACTTACAGTTTTCTAATGGTCCATTTGTGTAGAGTCTCACACACACTTAACATCACACACAACTTGTTGTACTCTTTATACATCGAAAATATCTTATATAAACAAAACAGTTACAAGGATCTTCTTACAGATAGTCCACAGAGATAACATTATAGGTATTCTTGTTTGAAAAACTGGAGATATATTCACATTACAGAAAATATGGAGATAAAATATTACATGAAAAACTTGAAAGTGAATCAGTGAATTTCTTCAGATGTTTCGATAATATACTTAAATAAAAATACAAACAGTAAAACATAGAAATAAGCACAGTTGTAAAATCAATATAAGTAATTCATGAGCCAAATTGTTAAGATAAATAACCTCTGTACAAAAGCATACGATAATCTGTAGAATACCTATAATGTTATCTCTGTGGACTACCTGTAAGAAGATCCTTGTAACTGTTTTGTTTATATAAGATATTTTCGATGTATAAAGAGTACAACAAATGGCTCTGAGCACTATGGGACTTAAAAGAGTACAACAAGTTGTGTGTGATGTTAAGTGTGTGTGAGACTCTACACAAATGGACCATTAGAAAACTGTAAGTACAAATTCTTCTAAATTTTAGCCACTAACCTCACAAAAAGAATTGATACCCAACTAAAAAAAAAAAAATATCGCGTGTTTCTTATGTATTACTGGAGAAGTCAACAAAGTGAAGCAGACTCACACACACTGACAACATCAAAAGAAATGGCTTAATACACACCAAAAAACGCACTTGAAAATGGGAATTATTTCTCGAAACGCGTCGTACGAATAGTAAAATAAAGAAAAAATCGTGACTGGTAGCAGAAGATTTATTTATTTATAAACAAACCTATTAAAATTCAGTCTTGATCGCACCGCGTATGCTACAAGAACATAGGTGACCGGTTTCGGTCATATCACATGACCATCGTCAGACCTGTAATTTGATCTAGAAAGTAATAGAAGCCTTACTAGGTTGACAATAAAATATGACAAAATCCTTGTAAGAATAAAATACAATAAGACGTGTTATACCCATGGAGTTCTTCGAAGATGGTAGGTGGAGCACTCTTCTCAGCTGCTGTGATGTCAGCTGGTGCCAGCAAGTGACGGGCATACGCTTAAATACGAAGATGCTTCGCCTACCTCTTCTCTGTCTACCTCAGGTAAACCAATCAGTGTAAAACGGGTTCACATAATCGTCAAAACGTAAAAAAAAGTAAAATAATAACATTGTGGTGTCACCGCCAGACACCACACTTGCTAGATGGTAGCTTTAAATCGGCCGCGGTCCATTAGTACATGTCGGACCCGCGTGTCGCCACTGTCAGTAATTGCAGACCGAGCGCCACCACACGGCAGGTCTAGAGAGACATGTTAGCACTCGTCCCAGTTGTACGACGACTTTGCTAGCGACTATACTGACGAAGCCTTTCTCTCAATTGCCGAGAGATAGTTCGAATAGCCTTCAGCTAAGTCCATGGCTACGACCTAGCAAGGCGCCATTAACCATATCTGAGAGTCTCACTTGTATTATCAAGAGCGATGTACCACAAGGATGAATTAAAGTTAAGTATTAAAGAAGCTACGTACTTTTCTTTATAGCATTCATTAAGTATCCTGTTTCAGACCTCACGCCAGCCGGCGTGTGTGTACGCGTGCATTTCGGCTACTTCCGAGTGGCGTGGCTGTCTTGCAACGCCACAACAAACATAAAAATAGTTATGTATAAAATATCTCTTTACAACCATGGAACTACTTAAATATTGTATAAAATATCAATTAAAAGCTTCAAATAGCTGTACAGACGATGTACACTCAGTCGGCCCTCTATGGGCTAAGGTGGTACTACCACAATGGTTTCAAAGTCAACGATGCTGTGAAGGTATTTGGCATTTCGGCATCTTATCGATATGTGAGTTGTGACTTGACTGCAAATATACACCTATGCTAGGTTCACTCTGTCTGTCTTATATTAACTTTATTTGCCACTGGTGATATATCTAATACTGGAATGATTAGCTGCAGAGTGGTATGATATTACATACACTTTTTAAAATGTCGTAAAACTGATATATTAAAAATGGAGTCATATTTCGTAATATTTCTAGTTGGAAGTTTAAGATTGTGATATAAATATTTACGTACTGTTCTAAGCTACATTTCTGCCATAGATACAACTGGGTCCTATGATTTTCTGAACAAAAGAGATCATAAAAATGTTTTTCACGAAAATCCAACTGTTCACTGAGAAGCACTGACGGTTCATCTCTATAACGGGCATATATCTCGATCTCCTCCAAAATGTTTAATTATAAGCCTTTATTAGCGTAATGAAGGACTTGCAAATTCTGTTGTACTGTCCCTTCGGCGTGCTTATTAAAAGTTATGTGATGGCCGAAGACTAATTTTGCTCGTGTGGTACCTGATGTATGTTCTTTGTATCGTATAGTAAAGCTCCGGCCTGTTTGGTCAATGTATATTTTTCTACAATCACTGTTCCAAAAATGTTTATTAAAATTGTTCATAGTTAGAATAACTATTTTGGCACATGTGCCAGTCATTCTTAGGATCCAGAATCCAGTGTCGACTTCTAGATTGGGGGGGGGGGGGGGGGGTCACATTGTGCTGAGATAGCTAACACTGGGGAAACTCGCGCTTCGAAGACGCCACAGCATCGTCTGCCACCACTTCGTGGGAAACAAAATACCTCAAGTGTAAGCCAATGTGTTGTATTCGCATATCTGTTACTGTGACTTGGATCTAAAGTGTGGTTATGGATAGTACGTATGCTCAGATTGCGAATCTGACATCACGAATAAAGACAAGGGGAAATGAATTAGGCGTTCTTCCTCTTCCGTAACATCAAATATATTTTAGTTATTCCTTCTTAAATGGACTGCACAGAAAATCATTCACCAGAAGTGAATAACTTTTTAGTAACACCAGATGATATTAACAGCTTGCCGGCGCTGGTTATCCGTTCGCTCAACGGCGTCATATGGCGGACCGCGCGGCTGCTTGCGCCGTCAATTCGAATCCTTCCCCGGGCATGGATGTGTGTTAGGCTAGGTAGGTTGAAGTAGATCTAGATCTAGGGACTGATGACCTAAGCAGTTTGGTGGCATAGTTCTAAGAGGCATTTTTTGACCTTTCGCGTATCTTTAGATTGCGTTGACATAGCACACTTTTTTACACCACCAAGGGACCGTATACTGTAGGAAGTGCGATACATTTCCGCTTATTTGTCCACCCGTACTCGAGGTAAACGGATGTTAAAGGTTGTGTAGACAGATAGACGGTCAAGAAAGTGAGACTAGAAGGGTTCAATTTTTAGCGATTTACGTGACGAAATCCTAACAACGAAAATAGCTACCACAGTTACTGAAGATGGCAGCATAATAATTTCCCCTACTCTTTATTCGAAATGTTCCAGTTGCAGTCGATACATTAGCATATTAATCGTAGCTACGCTTTCGATCCAAATCACGTTTACAGGAATGCAAATATAATCCATTTTCCTATACACGTGGTAATTCAGATCCCACTATTAATGCTACCGCGTTTCAGATGTGCGAGCATTCCCATTGCTAGCTATCTTAGGGAACACTTCGGCAAATGAACGTTTTCTGGCTGTGGCACATAAAATGGAGAATTCGGAACATTGTAGAATACGTTTGGCAGCTACGTAGCCGTTTATTTTCTGGGGTGGTCCAGAATTATCCTACTAAATTTACTCGCTAATAACAGTTTTTTTGTTATTTCGATAAACATCCCGAATGACGGTCACATAAGCGGTGACATAAAGGTAGACAATTCATGTTTTTGAGTGCAGAAAGCTCTATGCAACAGAAACTGCAAATCATTTTCCCATTTTCATTGCGAAATTGCCGGTTTATTCATGTCTGGGGTAATAATAGAGGGCTGTTTGCCTGGGTTGTCTGCTAGCGTAGTGAAAGGTGTTTACTACTGCAAGGGAAGTCTGGTTTGTTTTCGGTTCTAATCTCTATGGAGGCAGATTACTGAGTCTATCTGCCTTTACTGATAAAGGAATTTTAAGAAATTCTCCCGTCCCCAATACGTTTTATTGCTACCTTTATTCTGCACCGACGCCCTGTAGATGTCGATATGAAACTCTTGTAGAATTTCATACTTGTTACTGCCTACTTTTTCAGCTTTTGTCAATAATTGAATTGAATGATTTTTTAACTGAATTTCGTTATAAATCTTTATTGCTAAATTTGCACACTTTCATGGTAGGTCAGCAACGGTAATCCAGTATGACTGGTCTGAACGTTGACACAAACCATTTCGCGGCCGAATGCGCATAATAATTTGCTAATTCGTAAAACACTTATGTTATCTCGATAAGCTGAAATTCATTTTTATTAGTACAGTTCATACTAATTAGCGTTTCTTCTTTCATTTGTATCTTATATTTAGGTGTTGTGGTTAACACACTAATCAGCATTAATACAGTCTCACACATGATTGAAAACAGTCTGACAAATTTCGGATAGTTTTTCAATTTCACGCCTGTGCGTAGTATGTTGGTAGCACTTCATCGCCTTGCCTGTTATGCTGTGTAGCAGACCTTAAAGCTGTGCGGGTCAGCATAACGAAAAGGCAAGGGGTCTCGCTCGTTTTGTCCACGACTGTAATTTCGAGAATTTTTGTGTGTCTCTTGTTTTGAAGGTTAAGAGAAGTAAAAATTACTGGAACTTCTTTTGAGTTCTAATATGAATGGTACTGAAACTACAGTAATATTTTTTCTTTACTTTTTGAGCGGATTCCTTTATTTAGGCATTATCTTGGTTCCTCATTGATGAGACACGCTTTTCTTAAATTGTCCTCTGAAGCCTTTCTGATGGCTCTTGAATCTTTTTGTTACGTTTGTGCAGTAAATTGTCCGTTTAAATACACTCCAGAAAAGAAAGGACACACCACGAAGGAATTATGCGAATGGGATAACCAAACGCGGCCATCAAAGTCGCAAGATCTCTCCCCTGTTGAGGACGTTTGTAGCACTATGGGCGGCGACCTCCAACCAGCTCGGGATTCTGACGATGTAACGCGTCAGTTGGCCAGAATGTGGCACGATATGCCTCAGGACGACTTCCAAGAACCCTGTCAATCAATGCCAAGTCTTATAATTACTTACATAAGGGCCAGAGGTGGGAAAACGCGTTATTGACGTGTACAGTTTATAAAGTATGCTCTCTTGAATAAATCATGCAGTTTTTCTGAAACTGTAAAGATTTGCTTTTCTGCTCACGTACATCATCTCTACCGATTTCGATGCCATTCGAATAATCCCATCGTGGTGCATTGCTTTCATTTATTTTTTATGTTCTTTTATTTTTCTCTTAGAATGTATTCTGGGCTTAGGCAAAATTTCTTTACTGAGGTATTCGATCCAAATCTCTAGTATGTCTCACTACACGAACTAAGGTATCTATCACTACATACAGCTGATCACATAGAAGTCATTCAGTATTTTGTTGCTGCCAACAGAAGTGTTTCTTATGAGGCATTGCGAAGAACAACACGAATGTTAAATATACAACAATAAACGTTCGTCATCTCATTGTTGATTGCTTATAGAAGAGGTAATTAGAAACATAAACTAGGAGCTGATTGTTTAGGACTATAGTTTCCTCTTACACGGTCTGTTAAATGTGTAACGAGTAATATATAAATTTCAGAAAATTAATAGAGTTAGAATATTTTGAATTGAAATTTATTATTCAGTAATTGTTTAACCATCAATATCCTGAAGCTATGAATGCATTAAGTTCCCTGAAAAAAGTTTTATTTAAACTTAAATTATGAAAATTAGATCTATAAAGAATACGTATTGCAGAAAATTTCTACACAAACAGAAGCTGTCAGTATTAAATGGTTCAAATGGCTCTGAGCAGTATGGCACTTAACTGCTGAGGTCATCAGTCCCCTTGACTTAGGACTATTTAAACCTAACTAACCTAAGGACATCACACACATCCATGCCCGAGGCACGATTCGAACCTGCGACCTGAATCGCCAAGAACTGCTCGGCCACAACGGCCGGCCTGTCAGTATTAAAATTCACAAACTGTACCTCTTTTCAAACCTCCTTTCTTACAAATGTCAAAAAACCTTGCCTTCAAATATTGTGTTTACAACAGTATGCACAACAGTAATTTTCGAATTCTAAAATACATTATAAATTAAAAAAAATAATTTAAATAAGAAACATTATCTTTTCTAATACTAATATTGTAGTTTAAAAAACTACAAAATCCATGTATCATTTAGGAAATTGCAGTAATTAAAAAAGTTTACTTTTCGAAAACCATCACGCATAAAAAATTGTTATAAATAGGAGCAAATCGCGGCAACTGCCTCTTTTGTTCAACTCTCATATTCACTCAGCACCAGTGTATTTATGCCAACATCTCTCGCTCCGCTTTATAGTACGCTGTTATGAGTGTGTCTAATGTTTTTGTGAAATGTAATCACACTATATAGTGCTGTGAAAAATTACGTGGTCGAAAACAAACGCCAGCAAAAAAAAAAAAAAAAAAAGACAGACCAGAGTTTCAACCAGTACAATATCGAACCTTCCGTCTGAATTCCTAGCTGGAAGCGCGGCAGAGAAGATAGTTAATCTCTTGTCACTGTTTAGGTATCGACGGGCAGTGTCAGTAGACTGTAGACCCAGAATAAGGCCACTGTAACCGTAGCCAAACTGTTGGTTCATGAGTAAGAATATTTTACAGGTTTAAGTGGTACAATGCGCAGAAAACTTTCATGTCAATTTTTTGTTATTTTTAGTGACTGCTTCTCAGTTCCAATTATACAGTGGAAGACTGGTATTAAACTGAACAAAAATGCAGTTATATGGATTAATGTATATTCACGACCTTTCTCCGTACAAGAAGTTGAACAAGGTTCACACTCCCTTCAGAATGGAAAAGCAACAGGATTAGACGGGATTTATTCGGAACTACTAAAGAACTGCGGCCCGGCTACAAAACAATGGTTCGTACTGCTTTTTTGGTAGCATACTGGAATCAGGGAACTTACCCGCAACATTCATGAAGACCAAAATCATTGCTATCTTGAAGCCAGGAAAAGATACAAACTTACCTCAAAGTTATCGATCAATAGCCTTGCTTTTTGTCACGTACAAGCTTTTGGAAAGTCTGGCGTTTGAAACCGAACCCTCACAAAAGTGAGGTATCTACTTTTCACCTGGACAATAGGCTTTCAAATTACCAACCAACTGTCAATTTTAGAGTGGAAGCATTACGGTTCAATGGCACGTCTGCATATCTGGGCATGACTTTGGAAAGGGCCCTAACATATAAAGCGCAATTGCGTAAAACTGCTGCAAAACTGAAGAGCCGTAATAACCTTCTTCAGTGTCTAGGTGGTACATCATGGGGAGCCGACGCCAACACATTGAGAACATCTGCTCTAGCACTTGTCTATTCCTCAGTAGAGTATTGCTCTGCAGTGTGGCTTAATAACTGCCGTACTGACCTTGTGGACACTAAACTTCGTCACACTGTGCGTAACATATCTGGAACATTACTTGCTATTCCAGTCCAATGGCTGCCGATGTTGTGTAACAGCCACGCGGGATTAGCCGAGCGGTCTGGGGCTCTGCAGTCATGGGCTGTGCGGCTGGTCCCGGCGGAGGTTCGAGTTCTCCCTCGGGCATGGGTGTGTGTGTTTTTCCTTAGGATAATTTAGGTTAAGTAGTGTGTAAGCTTAGGGACTGATGACCTTAGCAGTTAAGCCCTTAAGATTTCACAAACATTTAAACATTTGTTGTGTAACGTACCACCTCCTCACATCAGAAGACAAAAACATTCAAGAATACTGAATAGCTCGTCACTCCCAATTCACGATGATGTGAGACAGCTAGAATCATCCGGGATGAAGTCCCGTAAACCGGCATGTAAAACGGCCATGGAATTGTTAAGCAACCATTTCGACCCCAAAGACAGCTGGCGGAAAGAATGGACATCTTCTACTCCACACGGCATCTTGAAAGTTAAAGATCCAAACAGTAAGGCTCAATGGTTTCAGCTTGCCAAGATACACTTGGAGCAGGCTTAACCGTTTCAGATGGGGTGTGGGAAGAAGTGTTTCGATTTCTCAAAAATGGGGTTGAGTGGACACCCCATACTGTGACTGTGCTGAAGTTCCACAAACAATGAATCATATAGCAGTGGACTGCCTCCTCCGTGCCTTCCCTGGAAATCTAGTGGATTCTAACCTGGCTACTTCCGAAGTGGTGGATTGATTAAGTGGCTTAGATATAAAGATCTAAAGTGTATTTAATGTGTCTGTGTTACTGTATTTTATGTGTTATTGTGATTGTTATGTATCATACGCTAAATAAATAATGTTCAACTTCGTGGTTATTGTTGTTTGTAAACAGATATAATACGCATCTACATCTACATGGATACTCTACAAATCACATTTAAGTGCCTGGAAGAGGGTTCACAGAAGCACCTTCCCAATTCTCTGTTATACACCGTACAGTGTCAGTGAGTTGATAGATTTTAGTGAGCCATATCACAGCATAAGGCAAGAATCCAGTGCACTGCTAAAAAGTTTTATGTACTGTCATGTACGACAAATACGAGGGTTGTCCACAAAGTAATTTCCTTTTGGTTATATAAAACAAACGTGTACAGATACAGAAAAAAATATTTATTGTACAAAAATCTACAACTGTTAAACTACTTTTCTGCACACAGCACTCCGTCTTCAGGCCACAAGTGGCCCATTGGGACCATCCGACCGCCGTGTCATCCTCAACTGAGGATGCAGATAGGAGGAGCGTGTGGTCAGCACACCTCTCTCCCGGTCGTTATGATGATTTTCTTTGACCAGAGACGCTACTATTCGGTCGAGTAGCTCCTCAATTGGTATCACGAGGCTGCGTGCATCCCGAAAAATGGCAACAGCGCATGGCGGCCCGGATGGTCACCCATCCAAGTGCCGACCACACCCGACAGCGCTTAACTTCGGTGATCTGACGGGAACCGGTGTATCTACTTTGGCAAGGCCGTTGCCACTTTTCTACATAGTTTTCGAAATTTTAGAGGCACTTGCATAGAATGGTACAAGTTTTTGTATGCCTTCTTCATAAAAGGCTGCCACCTGTGTATTGAACCGTGTGGTAACATGTTCCTTCAGCTAGTCATCATCGTTGAAGTGTGGATCATGGAGGAAGATTTTAGATGTAAGAAGAGATTAAAGTCGCTAGGAGCGAAATCCGGGCTGTACAGAGGATGATCAAATGAGTCCCAGTGAAATTCCCTTAAGAGTTGTTTGGTCATATTCGCCGTGTCAGTTCGTGCATTATCATGGAAAGAAACACCACCTTATGACAATAACCCTCGGCGCTTGTTCTGTATTGCGCGGCGCAATTTCTTAATGGTCTCGCAGTAACCATGTGCATTGATTGTTTGGCCTCATGATAAGAAATGAATCAGCAAAATGTCCCAAAAAACGGTGCACATGATTTTCTAGGTGTGAAGATTTGCTTAGGCTTAACGTTCGTTGGGGATGAAGTGTGTCTCCATTCCACTGATTGCCGTTATGTTTCAGGGGAGTCGTACGATATCCAAGTTTCATCCCCCATGACTATCCGAGTAAGAAAACCATCGCCTTCTTCATTGAAGCCTATCAGAAACTGAAGTGCACTGCCCATCCGTTGCTTTTTGTGTTGTTCAGTAAGAATTTTGGGTACCCAACGTGAGGAAAGTTTTCGAAATTTCAGTTTTTCAGTAACAATTTCGTGAATTAGTGATCGTGAGATTTTCGGAACTTCCATAGCAAGGGCACTAAGTGTAAACTTACGGCTGTGCTTAATCTTCTCTTCAGTTGTGTGAACCAATTCAACGGTAGCCACAGACGAGCATCCACTTCGTTCTTCATAGTGCACTTGATCATGTCCTTCATTGAACAGTCTGACGCACCTTCTAACCATTGAATCATTCATAGCATTTTGTCTGTAAACCTCTCCGATTTGCCGATGGATTTCCTTTGGTTTAACTTCCTTTGCATTTAGAAAACGAATCACAGATCTGATTTCACACGCGGCAGCATTTTTAATTACTAAACACATGGTGCAAATGGCTCTAAGCACTACGGGACTTAACATCTGAGGTCATCAGTCCCCTAGAACTTAGAACTACTTAAACCTAACTAACCTAAGGACATCACACACACCCATGCCCGAGGCAGGATTCGAACCTGCGACCGTAGCATCCGCGTGGTTCCGGACTGAAGCGTCTAGAACCGATCGGCTTTTCAATTACGGCTGACATTGTTAATAAGCACTACAAAGCCCACGGCGGCAGCAGAAATCTCAAAATGGCGCCCATGTCTTCTCCTTGAGTCACAGTAACTGCCGCGCATGCTCGGAACTGCGATCGCAGCGTTGCCGCGGATAGAAATACACTACTGGCCATTAAAATTGCTACACCATGAACATGACGTGCTACAGACGTGATCGGATTGTAGCCTATGGCGATTGCGGTATATCGTATCGCGACATTGCTGCTCGTGTTGGTCGAGATCCAATGACTGTTAGCAGAATATGGAATCGGTGGGTTCAGGAGAGTAATACGGAACGCCGTGCTGGATCCCAACGGCCTCGTATCACTAGCAGTCGACATGACAGGCATCTTATCCGCATGGCTGTAACGGATCGTGCAGCCACGTCTCGATCCCTGAGTCAACAGATGGGGACGTCTGCAAGACAACAACGATCTGCACGAACAGTTCGACGACGTTTGCAGCAGCACGGACTATGAGCTCGGAGACCGTGGCTGTGGTTACCCTTGACGCTGCATCACAGACAGGAGGGCCTGCGATGGTGTACTCAACGACGAACCTGGGTGCACGAATGGCAAAACGTAATTTTTTTTGGATGAATCCAGGTTCTGCTTACAGCATCATGATGGTCGCATCCTTATTTGGTGACATCGCGGTGAACGCACATTGGAAACGTGTATTCGTCATCGCCATACTGGCGTATCACCCGGCGTGATGGTATGGGGTTCCATTGGTTATACGTCTCGGTCACCTCTTGTTCTCATTGACAGCGGTTTGAACTGTATAGGTTACACTTAAAATGTGTTACGACCCGTGGCTCTACCCTTCATTCGATCCCTGCGAAACCCTACAATTCCGCATGATAATGCACGACCGCATGTTGTAGGTCCTGTACGGGCCTTTCTGGATACATAAAATTTTCGACTGCTGCCCTGGCCAGCACGTTTTCCAGATCTCTCACCAATTGAAAACGTCTGGTCAATGGTGGCCGAGCAACTGGCTCGTCACACTACGCCAGTCACTACTCTTGATGAACTGTCGTATCGTGTTGAAGCTGCATGGGCAGCTGTACCTGTACATGCCATCCAAGCTGTGTTTGACTCAATGCCCAGGCGTATCAAGGCCGTTATTGCGGCCAGAGGTGGTTGTCCTGGGTACTGATATCTAAGGATCTAAGCACCCAAATTGCGTGAAAATGTAATCACATGTCGGTTCTAGTACAATATATTTGTCCAGTGAATACCGGTTTATAATCTGCTTTTCTTCTTGGTGTAGCAATTTTAATGTCCAGTAGTGTACTTAACTAACCTAAGGACATCACACACATCCATGCCCGAGGCAGGATTCGAAACTGCGACCGTAGCAGCCGCGTGGTTCCGGACTGAAGCTCCTAGAACCGCTCGGTCACAGCGGCCTGCTTTTCAATTACGGCTGTCATTATTAAGAAGCACTACAAAGCACACGTTGGCAACAACGATCTGAAAATGGCGTACTTGTCTTCTCCTTGAATCAGAGTAACTACCGCGCATGCTCGGTACTGCGATCGTAGCGCTGCGGCGGATAGAAACAGAACTTACTTTGTGGATGACCCTCGTAGTTTCGTAGTAATGCGACTGGAATGGTCTCTTTGTTTAGCGTCCTCTCGCACGACCCCTAATGGACGCTGGTCTCACTCTCCCTTGCTGTACTCCCGATGTTGGCCCACAGAACTGCCTTCCCCTTTGTAGCCCCGCAACAAGTGATCTAGGGTCGCCTACTCCCAGACAGAGTACCGCCACGGCTCCACCCCCTCCACTGGCGCTCGGGACGTAATTAATGAGATGGAGCCATTAAGGCAGCGCGAGTCCTCCTACCCCTCCAGCGCCCCTCTCAGTTAACGAGGCGCTAGCACTCGGCCCACAGTGACCGCTATATGCGCAGCCGTCGTCCCATTCATCCGGGAGCTTTATCTACCGAGCTGTTTACGTTTCCAACTTTCGTCAATAGCATAGTAGACATCAACAAGCACTTGTTTGAGATAAAAGAGTACACTGGTTGCCTTCTGAAGTTTGAGTTAATTTTCGTAATATAACGCAACAAGGACATCGTATATTTTTCACAGCTTGGGCTGTTGTCGAAATATTGTACTGATCGAAGTGGTAATACAGTGGACTGGCATAAAGAGGAGCGATGATTTGGATTACCGTGACATTTTAATTTCCACTATCTATACTTTTACAAATAAATTCATAAAACTTTGTCAGCATCACCAGGAAGGACTCAGGATCCACAACCATTGCAGTGAAAGTTCGAAAACATAACAAAATAATTTTTTTTTACGTGCGAAATTTCATCACGTTTTCACTTACTAATGGCAGCATTTGTTGCTGTAGGTACACTTTTCTTCATAAGTTAGAGAGATTCTTGGATGAATTTTGCACAGCATACAAACCATACATACAGGTCTATGAAACTCTATAATTTATTTAATTTATGAATCTCTCTTACTTATGAAGAAAAGTGTACCTATAGCAACAAATGCTGCCATTAGTAAGTGAAAAAAAAACGATGAAATTTCACATCTAAAAAAAATTTATTTTGTTGTGTTTTCGAACTTCCATTGCTTTGAGTGTAAATTCTGAATCCTTCCAGGTCATGGTGACAAAGGTTTATGAATATATTTGTAAAAGTATAGACAGTGTAAATTAAAAAGTCCTGTGATGCCTCTACTGCTCCAAGTCGGCCCGTTTGACGTCCTACCCTCCTTAACAATCTGATTACGTAGACTTTCCCGGCGTAATAAGTCTTGAAAGTCTCTTCGGGTTTGCTGCCGAATCCTAAAATCAACTTCAGTCGATATTTCAGCGATCCAGCTGGTCGCTATCTTCAGGAAAATGCTGCTTCTGCTGATGAGTTCCGCTGAGAACTGACGCCAGGCTGGGAATCGACGTCCTATATAGGGCACGGTTCAGTCCACGGCGCATGCGCCGCCCATCACAGTTTCTGCCCTTCAAGACAGGGAGGTGGCGCCGCCCTTAGTGGAACACTGCTGGCAACGATACATCGCACTCAGGGCCGTACCGAAGAACGTTCAATTTTGATGCGAGACAATACAGGATTCCACGTCTTTCTAAGAGTAAACCCATTGTCTCTGTTGATTAAATAATCCGCCAACCTAATTTCAATTGCCTCTTTATAGACACTGGGCAACGGCCATGCCGCAGAAGATACACTGGTTCCCGTGAGATCACCAGAGTTAAGCGCTGTCGGGTGTGGCCGGCACTTGGATGGATGACCACCCAGCCGCCATGCACTGTTGTCATTTTTCGGACTGCACTCAGCCTCATGATGCCAATTGAGGAGCTACTCGACCGAATAGTAGCGGCTCCGGTCAAAGAAAACCATCGTAACGTCCGGGAGAGTGGTGTGCTGACCACACGCCCCTCCTATCAGCATCCTCAACTGAGGATGACACGGCGGTCGGATGGTCCCGATGGGCCACTTGTGGCCTGAAGACGGAGTGCTTTATAGACATTGTTCCAAACACTGGAAATGTTGGCAACTACCACAGTTTCATCAAATTCCATACTGTGTCCCTCATTTAAGCAGTGTTCTGCTACTGCTGATTTTTCCGGCTGTTGTAGCCTCGTATGACGGGCGATGTTCCACACACCTGTCATGCACTGTGCAAATCGAACGGCCAATGTAAGCTTTCCCACATTGAGACGGAATTTTGTACACACCGGGTTTCCTAAGCCCCAAATAATCTTTCACCGAGCCGAGCAGTGTCCCAATCTTAGAAGGTGGACGGAACACACTTTTAATGTTCGAATTCCTTAAAATTCGTTCAGTCTTAAACGATAAGCCTGCAGCATAAAGAAGAAAGGCCACCGATCTGTGTTCCTCTTCATACACCTCCGGAGATGGTCCAAACTCCATAGCGCTACGAATCTGCTTCTCGGAGTATCCATTTTCCTTAAAAACAGCCAACAAATGCTCAAGTTCTTGGGTTAAGCTGTCCGCGTTGGAAATGGCTTATGCTCTCCGTCCCAAAGTCGTAAGGACGCCACTGCGTTGGTGTGGTGGCTGATAACTCTTAGGATGCAGATACCAATCTGTGTGCGTCGGCTTTCAGTGAACACTGTGTCCCAAAGTACCATCTGGTTTTGTATAAACCATAACGTCTAAAAATGGAAGCATCCCATCATTTTCAACCTCCATAGTAAATTTGATACGGTGAGGAAGACAGTTGAAGTGGTCCACCGCGGGATAACATCTCTTCCGCAGAGAGAGCAGCCCTTCGTTCCCATAGGAACGGTGATGAAGTAGTCGTTTTACCAGCTGACAAGAGGAATGCCATGGTTGTAATGAGGCGAGGTGATTAAGTCCTACAAATGGATTTACTACTCAGCGACCCGGCGTACAGGAGACTATCTAGTGACCCCACAGATCAAGCGTAATCCACTTTCACTGTTGAAAAAGAGTTCGTTGTCGGAATACGACCTATTCTTGAGTACTGATCGAGCGTTTGGGATCCCTATCAGGTCAGATTGAGGGAGGACACAGAAGCAATTCAGAGGCGGGCTGCTAGATTTGTTACTGGCAGGTTTGATCATCACGCGAGTGCTACGGAAATGCTTCAGGAACTCGGGTGGGAGTCTCTAGAGGAAAGGAGGCGTTCTTGTCGTGAATCGCTACTGAGGAAATTTAGAGAACCAGCATTTGAGGCTGACTGCAGTACAATTTTACTGCCGCCAATTTATATTTCGCGGAAAGACCACAGAGATATGATAAGAGGGATTAGGGCTCGGTCAGAGGCATATAGGCAGTCATTTTCCCTCGTTCTGTTTGGTAGTGGAACAGGGAGAGAAGGTGCTAGTTGTGGTACGAGGCACCCTCCGCCAAGCACCGTATGGTGCATTCCGAAGTATGTATGTAGATGTAGATGCAGATGTAGATGTAGATTTACATTAGAAGCTTCATCCTGGTGCTGCCGTTCCGCCTAGGTTGTATGGTCTGCCTAAGTTGCATAAGGAAGGCAGTAATTGTTGTCAAGTGTGAACACCATATCTCCAGTTCGGTGGATTTTATTCGACGATTGGGATCTTTGAAGTTGAGTCCTTCAGATCTGTTAGTGAGTTTCGATGTGGTATCCCTTTTTACACGAGTTCCTCTGGAAGAGTCCCTTAGTTTGATCAGTGAAAAACTGGATCAAGAGCTGGTGAAGCTTTGTCGTCATGTGTTGACGTCCACGTATTTTTTATTTAACTGTAACATTTTTGAACAGAATGACGGCGTGGCTACGGGTAGTCCTTTATCACCCATAGTCGTCAGTTTCTTTATAGCAGGTGGCACTGAGAACTTCAGCTTTGCAACCAATGTGCTTCTGAAGATATGCGGATGATACCTTTTTCGTCTGGTCGCATGGACGTGATGCTCTTAATAGATTTTTAGACCACTTCAGCTGTCTTCATCCCCGTGTCAAAATTACTATGGAGGTTGAAAATGATGGGATGCTTCCATTTTTAGACGTTATGGTTTATAAAAAAAACAGATGGTATTTTGGGTCACAGTGTTCATCGAAAGCCGACGCACACAGATTGGTATCTGCATCCCAAGAGTTGTCATCCACCACACCAACGCAGTGGCGTCCTTAGGACTTTGGTACGGAGAGCATGTGCCATTTCCGACGCGGACAGCTTAACCCAAGAACTTGCGCATTTGATGGCTGTTTTTAAGGAAAATGGATACTCCGAGAAGCAGATTCATAGCGCTATGGAGTTTGGACCATTTCCGGAGGTGTATGAAGGGGAACATACACTCCTGGAAATGGAAAAAAGAACACATTGACACCGGTGTGTCAGACCCACCATACTTGCTCCGGACACTACGAGAGGGCTGTACAAGCAATGATCACACGCACGGCACAGCGGACACACCAGGAACCGCGGTGTTGGCCGTCGAATGGCGCTAGCTGCGCAGCATTTGTGCACCGCCGCCGTCAGTGTCAGCCAGTTTGCCGTGACATACGGAGCTCCATCGCAGTCTTTAACACTGGTAGCATGCCGCGACAGCGTGGACGTGAACCGCATGTGCAGTTGACGGATTTTGAGCGAGGGCGTATAGTGGGCATGCGGGAGGCCGGGTGGACGTACCGCCGAATTGCTCAACACGTGGGGCGTGAGGTCTCCACAGTACATCGATGTTGTCGCCAGTGGTCGGCGGAAGGTGCACGTGCCCGTCGACCTGGGACCGGACCGCAGCGACGCACGGATGCACGCCAAGACCGTAGGATCCTACGCAGTGCCGTAGGGGACCGCACCGCCACTTCCCAGCAAATTAGGGACACTGTTGCTCCTGGGGTATCGGCGAGGACCATTCGCAACCGTCTCCATGAAGCTGGGCTACGGTCCCGCACACCGTTAGGCCGTCTTCCGCTCACACCCCAACATCGTGCAGCCCGCCTCCAGTGGCGTCGCGACAGGCGTGAATGGAGGGACGAATGGTGACGTGTCGTCTTCAGCGATGAGAGTCGCTTCTGCCTTGGTGCCAATGATGGTCGTATGCGTGTTTGGCGCCGTGCAGGTGAGCGCCACAATCAGGACTGCATACGACCGAGGCACACAGTGCCAACACCCGGCATCATGGTGTGGGGAGCGATCTCCTACACTGGCCGTACACCACTGGTGATCGTCGAGGGGACACTGAATAGTGCACGGTACATCCAAACCGTCATCGAACCCATCGTTCTACCATTCCTAGACCGGCAAGGGAACTTGCTGTTCCAACAGGACAATGCACGTCCGCATGTATCCCGTGCCACCCAACGTGCTCTAGAAGGTGTAAGTCAACTACCCTGGCCAGCAAGATCTCCGGATCTGTCCCCCATTGAGCATGTTTGGGACTGGATGAAGCGTCGTCTCACGCGGTCTGCACGTCCAGCACGAACGCTGGTCCAACTGAGGCGCCAGGTGGAAATAACATGGCAAGCCGTTCCACAGGACTACATCCAGCATCTCTACGATCGTCTCCATGGGAGACTCCATGGGAGACTGCATTGCTGCGAAAGGTGGATATACACTGTACTAGCGCCGACATTTTGCATGCTCTGTTGCCTGTGTCTATGTGCCTGTGGTTCTGTCAGTGTGATCATGTGATGTATCTGACCCCAGGAATGTGTCAATAAAGTTTCCCCTTCCTGGGACAATGAATTCACGGTGTTCTTATTTCAATTTCCAGGAGTGTAGATCGGTGGCCTTTCTTCCTTATGCTGGAGGCTTATCGTTTAAGATTGGTCGAATTTTAAGGAATTTTAACATTAAAAGTGTATTCCGTCCACCTTCTAAGATTAGGGCACTGCTCGGCTCTGTGAAAGATGATATGGGGCTTAGGAAACCCGGCGTGTACAAAATTCCATCTCAATGTGGGAAAGCTTACATTGGCCGATTCGCACAGTGCATGACAGGTGTGTGGAACCTCGCCGTCATACGAGGCTACAACAGCCGGGAAAATAGGCAGTAGCAGAACACTGCTTAAATGAGGGACACAGTATGAAATTTGATGAAACTGTGGTAGTTGCCGGTTTTTAGAACAGTGTTTATAAAGAGGCGACTGAAATTAGGTTGGCTGATAATTTAATCAACAGAGCCAATGAGTTTCCTCTTAGCAAGAAGTGGATTTCTGTATTGTCTCGCATCAAAATTGAACGTTCTTCGGTACGGCCCTGAGTGCGATGTATCGTTGCCAGCAGTGTTTCACTAAGGGCGGCGCCGCCTCCCTGTCTAGGAAGGCAGAAACCGTGATGGGCGGTGCATGCGCCGTGTACTGAACGGTGGTCTATATAGGACGTCGATTTGTAGCCTGGCGTCAGTTCTCGGAGGGACTCATCAGCAGAAGCAGGTTTCTCCTGAAGATGGCGACCAGTTGGATCGCCGAAATGTCGAGTCAAGTTGGTTTTAGGATCCGGCAGCAAACCCGAAGAGACTTTCAAACTTAATAATCTGTTGGTCCACATTTGGCATGAATTGCAGCAGCAATTCTACGTGGCACAGTATTCGGAAGTATGTCGAGTTAGATGTCAACACACAGGTCACGGAATTCCTGTAGATTATGGTCCAGTGGTTTGTGAGCGTGGAGTTGTCGCTTTCGCCTCTCACATTTCAGATCACCCGCATCTGGTGACCAGGTCATCAAGTTCATCAGCATCACACTCATCAGACCACTGTAGGAAAATTCCAGCGATGTAAGATGGGCCGTTATCCTGCTGGAATATGTCATCGAGGAAAACAGTGAAAGCGATAGAACGATATGGTCTTCGTAGCTGATCCTCCTTGGTACACAAAACGGATTAGTATACTTTTGCAGAAACAACGAAACAAACACACCAAATTTAAAGAGACGCAAAATCCCCAAGATTGGCGATCTTTTACAGAAGCTCGAAATTTAGCGCTGACTTCAATGCGAGATGCCTATAGCACTTTACACAACGAAACTTTGTCTCGAAACCTGACAGAAAATCCAAAGCGATTCTGATCGTATGTGAAGTATGTTAGCGGCAAGAAACAATCAATGCCTTCTGCGCGATAACAATGGGGATACTATCGAAAACAGTGCTGCCAAAGCAGAGTTACTAAACACAGCCTTCCGAAATGTCTTCACAAATGTCTTCACAAAAGAAGACAAAGTAAATATTCCAGAATTCGAATGGAGAACAGCTGCCAACATGAATAATGTAGAAGTAAATATCTTCAGAATAGTGAAGAAACTTAAATCACTTAGTAAAAGCAAGTCTTCTGGTCCAGACCGTATACCAATCAGGTTCCTATCGGAGTATGCTGATGCATTAGGTCCATGCTTAACAATGAGATACAACCGTTCGCTCAACAAAAAATCCTTACCCAAAGACTGGAAAGTATCACAGGTCACACCAATATTCAAGACTGGTAGTAAGGGTAATCCACTAAATTACAGGCCCATATTGTTAACGTCGATTTTGGGACATATATTATGTTCAAACATTATTAATTACCTCGAAGAAAACGTTCTATTGACAGACAACCAACATTGATTTAGAAAACATCGTTCCGGTGAAACACAACTAGGTCTTTATTCAAATGAAGTCTTCAGTGCTATTGACAACGGATTTCAGATCGATACCATATTTCTGGATTTCCGGAAGGCATTTGGCACTGATCCACACAAGCGGCTCGTAGTGAAATTGCGTGCTTATGGAATATCGTCTCAGTTATGAGACTAGATTTGTGATATCCTGTCAGAGAGGTCACAGTTCGTAGAAATTGACGGAAAGTCATCGACTAAAACAGAAGTGATTTCTGGCGTTCCCCAAGGTAGTGTTATAGCACATATGCTGTTATCTACGAGTAAATAAACGATTTGGAAGACAATCTGAGCAGCCGTCTTCGGTTGTTTGCAGACGATGCTGTCGTTTATCGACTAATAAAGTCATCAGAAGATCAAAACAAACTGCAAAACGATTTAAAAAAGATATCTGAATGGTGCGAAAAGTGGCAGTTGACCCTAAATAACGAAAAGTGTGAGGTCATTCACATGAGTGTTAAAAGGAACTCGTTAAACTTCGGTTACACGATAAATCAGTCTAATCTAAAAGCCGTAAATTCAGCTAAATACCTAGGTATTACAATTACGAACAACTTAAATTGGAAGGAGCACATTAAAAATGTTGTGGGGAAGGCTAACCAAAGACTGCGTTTTATTGGCATGACACCTGGAAAATGTAACAGATCTACTAAGGAGACCGCCTACACTACGCTTTTCCGTCCTCTTTTGAATACTGCTGCGCGGTGTGGGATCCTTACCAGATAGGACTGACAGAGTACATTGGAAAAGTTCAAAGAAGGGCAGCACCTTTTGTGTTATCACGGAATATGGGAGAGAGTATCACAGAAATGTTAAAGGAGTCGGCCGCGGTGGCCTTGTGGTTCTAGGCGCTTCAGTCCGGAACCACGCAGCTGCTACGGTCGCAGGTTCGAATCCTGCCTCGGGCATAGATGTGTGTGGTGTCCTTAGGTTAGTCAGGTTTAAGTAGTTCTAAGTTCTAGGGGACTGATGACCGCAGATGTTAAGTCCCATAGTGCTCAGAGCCATTTGAACCAATGTTGCAGGATTTGGGCTGGACATCATTAAATGAAAGGCGTTTTTCGTTGCGACAGAATCTTCTCACGGAATTCCAATCACGAACTTTCTCCTCTGAATGCGAAAATATTTTGTTGACACCGACCTACATAGGGAGGTACGATCACCGCGATAAAGTAAGGGAAATCAGAGCTCGTACGAGATTGGAATACTAGAGATTTCTGAAGGTGGTTCGATGAAACCACTGCCAGGCACTTAAATGTGATTTGCAGAGTATCCATGTAGATGTAGATAGGTCACTTACTGCAACATGATCTGTATACCCTGAGGCGAATGTCCCCAATAGCATAATATTGACTTCACTGGCCAGCGACCATGGTACTGAACATGTTTTTGAACAACTATTCGCCTGAAAGACGGCGTAACCAGATACGACTAATGTAACAAGGAAAGTGACTATCGTGACTCTGGCAGATGGAATCATATGTCTGGGTGTTATTCGGTCAACATAGAAAAACGTAGGGGTCGATTGCTGTGGAGACTGATGTTCAAAAATATGCGCTGAATGGTGTCTTGTGAAACACTTGTGCTTTTACCAGTACTGTACCCTGTTGTCAGATCCACCACAGGTCATCTCCTATCGTGTTTTACAGAATGGAGAAGCCTCCAGTCTCCACGTTATGAGACAAGGCACTTGTCTCCTACTTGTGGCTTCAACGTCCCTCAACTGCCTTCCATAAATGCTCACGACAGTAGCAAGCGGACGGCCTATCGGCTTCTCCCTTTCCGAGATGGCCTCTCGCAGGCGTAAGGGCCATAACAACGTGCCGTTTTACAAAGTCGCTTATGTGTATTTCTCCATTTGTTATCCATACCTTCGCTAGAATGGTTTCCAACTCGCCTCTGTTACATTTACATATTTCCGCTGCTCCAAGGTCCTCAGGCGGTAGTTGACGTCGTGCTGAGCCGTTGTCCTAATGTTCTGCTTCATCAGTGGAAATCGCTGGGACACCGTGGTTCAGGTTGAAAAAAATCGATTTTCGGTTTTCATCATTTTCCGATAGATTAAGGTTTTATTTAAGTACAGTGAGAAGGATTTTGCTGAAAAAATTATTTTTCGAGCATTTAAAGAGCATTTTTCTACCATGTGTGTTTATGTGCCACGCCCACTTTTCTGTCACCCACTGTGAACCCACACACTGTCAACTCTAAGCCATATGGAGATGCCGGTAGTAGCAAAATAGAATGTGTAGGCCATGTTCAAAAACGTTTGGGAACAAGGCTCAGAAAATTAACTGTTAATATGAGAGGGAAATATTAGAAGATGGAAAATTGTTGACCGGGCAGGATCGGTTAACTAAAGCTGGAATAGAAAACTTGCAGGTATACTATGGGCAGGCAATTAGGAGAAATAAAGAAAATCTGGAGGCAATGAAGAGAGACGTTTGGGCCATATTCTTCCACTGATGATAGGCCATGTCACGGATTGTGTCCATCAGGAGAAAATTTTTGGTGCAAATACAACAGGGCTCAGGCAACTGGAGAATCTTATTCTCACCAGCATTGTCTTCCTGCTGTTGTTATTACAGCAATTAACCTATTTACAGAGACTTGGCTCATCCTGACCTCCTGAGGAAATGTCTGATGGGCAGACAGAACCTAAATGAAATTTCAACAGCATAATTAGGAACGGCCTTCCCAAAACTGTATTTGTAGGCATGCATACAATGAAATTAGGAGTTCATGATGCTGTTATGACATTCAGTTGTGGTAATATTGGGAAGTGTTGGGTACTGAAGAAGCTGGGAATTAATCCCACTGGGCTGCAACATTGCGATAAAATGAGGATAGGTCTGCATCAAGAAAGCAAGACAAACATCCAGGAAGGTGAGAAAGAAGCTGGAATACCTGCTAGAGGCCAAAGAAGGGCCATCATATGCAGCAGGGCAGTTTTAATTAACTGTAAGTAACAAATTTCAAAAGTTTTTTCCTTAAAGTCAATTGCCCACAAACAAAAATTTTCAGTACTATCATAGATAAATGAATGAAATTTTCAGAGACTCTGTATAACATAAAAAGCCATCTCTGGTACTACAATAATTAATATTCCCCCACTAGGAAGTTCACAAAAAAATATTTTCTGCAGAAAAAAGCTAATTTTTTGTTAATAAATTTAGAAAAGTATTTCTTAAAAACTATAAAATGGATAAAGTAGATTTTATTACAGTTGACTCTATTAGCATCATGTAATATACAGTAAAAATATTAAGGTCCTGCATCAAATAGTTTTTTCAGAAATGGGTCAAATACTTGCCTAAATTTACATAGGCAGGGTAGCTGGGGCTACCCGGACCGATAGCCATAATTCGGCAAAACACGCACGCTAAACAACGAGCGACAACACACATCCAAAGATGACCGACGTCAGAAGTTATTTCACCCCTATGTCGCTTGATCACAGAGAGGTTAAGGTTCCAAGCTGACTTTAAGCAAAAACCTTCATCTCTACTTACAAGGCCATCTCTTAATTAAATCTCAATTGCTTCGTTAGTAACACTATACCAACAAATTGCAGTGCGCGCCAGGATCTCTGGCATTCGATGCACTTCCACACTGCCGGCTAATGAACGAAATACGAGCTGCGGAATATCTGATCAGCTGCGTGATTGGGCTGAAGCGTTTCTAGCAGAACACAGCAGGACATTCGCAAGGGACAAAAGTCTTCTCGCGTAAAAGTCGTTTTGGGGGTGCGCTAAGGGAATGTTAAAGGTCCATTAATTTTCACAATATATATAAATAGTAGACAACATCGCACGTTCGATGAGCCTTTTCACGGACGATGCTGTAGTATGCAGAAAAATGGCAACGCTAGAAGATTGTGGCGAAGTGCAAGAAGGCCTGCAGAGGTTCAACAGTGCCGGCACGGTGGCTCAGCATGTTCGGTCAGAGGGTTAGCAGCCCTCTGTAATAAAAAAAATAAAAAAAATTGAGCTAATCGATCAACAACGAACTTACACGGATGTCTTACGACGTCCGCCCTGAGCAGATGCAACGAACAAAATGATAGCCGGCACGGTACCTCAGCGTGTTCGGTCAGAGGGTTAGCTGGCCTTTGTAATAAAAAAAATAAAAAACTGAGTCAACGGCTCAACACTGAACTTCAACGGGTGTCCTGGGACATCCGCACCGACCAAAAAAAAAAAAAAAAAAACGAAAAAAAAACAGTGTAGGCAGTGGCGGTTGATGATCCTAATACAAACAAATGTAACATATTGCGCATGAACTGGCAGGAACACTGATTAGTGTGTGACTACAGGATGGCAGAGCAATCATTGGAAGTGGTTACCTTCCCAAAGCCAACGGCCTTGCCGCGGTTCCCGACAGATCACCGAAGTTAAGCGCTGTCCGGCTGGACTAGCACTTGGATGGGTGACCATGCGGTCTGCCGAGCGCTGTTGGCAAGCGGGGTGCATTCAGTCCTTGTAAGGCAAACCGAGGAGCTACTTTACTGAGAAGTAGCGACTCCGGTCTCGGAAGCTGACATACGGCCGGGAGAGCGTTTTACTCACACATGCCCCTCCATATCCGCATCCAGTGACGCTTGTGGGGTGAGGACGACACGGCGGCCGGTCGGTCCGTTTGGGCCTTCATGACCTGTGTGGGAGGAGTTGTGATTACCTTCCCAAAATATCGAAGTGAATGCGTACGGGCCGATTTGAAAGGAAAGACCACATAAAATCAATAGCGACTAAGGCAAATGCCAGACCGAGGTGCACCGAAGGAACCCTCAGGGAAATGTAGTCCGTTTACAGAGGAAGTAGCTTACGAATACGGGATCCGTGCCAGGTAGAATTCATTCAGGGAATTCAGTAGAATAGAGAAGAACAGCACGTTTCGCTACATGTTCACTTAGTGATTACGAAAGCTACATCTACATCTACATCTACATCTATACTCCGCAAGCCACCCAACGGTGTGTGGCGGACGGCAATTTACGTGCCACTCTCATTCCCTCCATTTCCTGTTCCAGTCGCGTATGGTTCGCGGGAAGAACGACTGTAGGAAAGCCTCCGTGCGCGCTCGAATCTCTCTAATTTTACATTCGTGATCTCCTCGGGAGGTATAAGTAGGGGGAAGCAATATATTCGATACCTCATCCAGAAACGCACCCTCTCGAAACCTGGCGAGCAAGCTACACCGCGATCCAGAGCGCCTCTCTTGCAGAGTCTGCCACTTGAGTTTGTTAAACATCTCCGTAACGCTATCACGGTTACCAAATAACCCTGTGACGAAACGCGCCGCTCTTCACACTAATGAGCAATACTCAAGTATAGGTCGAACGAGCGTTTTGTAAGCCACCTCCTTTGTTGATGGACTACATTTTCTAAGGACTCTCCCAATGAATCTCAACCTGGTACCCGCCTTACCAACAATTAATTTCATATGATCATTCGACTTCAAATCGTTCCGCACGCATACTCCCAGATATTTTACAGAAGTAACTGCTACCAGTGTTTGTTCCGCTATCATATAATCATACAATAAAGGGTCCTTCTTTCTATGTATTCGCAATACATTACATTTGTCTATGTTAAGGGTCAGTTGCCACACCCTGCACCAAGTGCCTATCCGCTGCAGATCTTCCTGCATTTCGCTGCAATTTTCTAATGCTGCAACTTCTCTGTATACTACAGCATCATCGCGAAAAGCCGCATGGAACTTCGTGGAGGTGACCAGCCAACTGGTGAGCCAGGTGGTGCAAGACAGGCGTGAGGCATCACGATGAGGTGTGGACTGTGTAAGGTACGAGGGAGCACGTTCCTAGAATAGTCCTACATACACTGCGTGATCAAAAGTATCCGGACACCTGGCTGAAAATGACTTACAGTTTCGTGGCGCCCTCCATCGGTAGTATTGGAATTCAGTATGGTGTTGGCCCACCCTTAGCCTTGATGACAGATTCCACTCTCGCAGGCATACGTTCAATCAGGTGTTTGAAGGTTTCTTGGGGAATGGCAGCCCATTCTTCACGGAGTGCTGCACTGAGGAGAGGCATAGATGACAGTCGGTCTGGCCTGGCACGATGTCGGCGTTCCGAAACGTCACAAAGGTGTTCTACAGGATTCAGGCCAGTCCATTACAGGGATGTTATTGTCGTGTAACCACTCTGCCACAGGCTAGGCGTTATGAACAGGTGCTCGGTCGTGTTGAAAGATGCAGTCGCCATTCCCGTATTGCTCTACAACAGTAGGAAGCAAGAAAATGCGTAAAACGTAAGTGTAGGCCTGTGCTGTGATAGTGCCACGCAAAACAAGGGGTGTAAGTGCCCTCCATGAGAAACACGGCCACACCATAACACCATCGCCTCCGAATTTTACTGTTGGCACTATACACGCTGACAGATGGCGTTCACCGGGAATTCGCCATACCCACACCCTGCCATCGGATCGCCACATCGTGTACCGTGATTCGTCATTCCACAGAACGTTTTTCCACTGTTCAATCGTCCAATATTTACACTCCTTTGGCTTTTACCGGCGTGGTGTATGGGTTATGAGCAGCCGCTCGACCATGAAATCCAAGTTTTCTCACCTCACGCCTTAGTGTCATAATACTTGGAGTGGATCCTGATGCTGTTTGGAACTCCTGTGTGATAGTCTGGATGTCCTTAGGTTAGTTGGGTTTAAGTAGTTCTAAGTTCTAGGGGACTTATGACCATAGATGTTAAGTTCCATAGTGCTCAGAGCCATTTGAACCATTTGATAGTCTGGATACATGTCTGCCTATTACATATTACGACCCTCTTCAACTGTCGGCGGTCTCTGTCAGTCAACAGACGAGGTGGGTCTGTACGCTTTTCTGCTGTACGTGTCCCTTCACTATCACATCGGAAACAGTGGTGAACTCTGGTTACGCAAGACAGAGCGGATCTGCTTGTGGAAATGGGGCAAAACCAGTTACTTTATTCCTCGAAAACCAATGCACAGTTTTCTCTTTAAAACAAGAAGGATCAATTCACGCCTGGGGGCTGAAGTTACTTCTCAATAATAAAGTTTAAATAATTCCTTTTAAAACACGAGGAAAGCTTTTAAAAATCTCGGCTAAAAGCCATATTAAGGAAAATTTAATTCCTCGGCTGAAAGCCCAATAATATTTCAACATAATAAAAGGCAACCTTTAAAGACAAGCATTTACACAGTGCAACAGAAAACCATCTTAAGACAAGAAATATCTTAACAGCTCAAGGCGCAAACAATTCTTCAAAATAATTAAAGACAAATCTTAAGATAAGCATTTACACAGTACCGCTGAAGGCCATTTTAAGAATTCAAGATAATTAAAGGGAAACCTTACTGACAGGAATTCACACTCTGCGGCTGAAAGCCACAGATTTTAAAACAAATGCGGCTGGAGGCATAAATACACAGCAAAGAAGAATTTTAAATAAAACACGGCTGAAGGCCTAATCTTATAATATGTCACATAAGGTTCTGCTGAAGGCCATATACTGAACACCAAAACAAATTACTACACGGCTGAAGGCCTCGCACAGTTCTTCAGTCTAAAGAAAATCGCAATTCCAAACAACAGAACAATGGTGCTCAGAAGTGTTTCAACGGTGCGCCTAGGGAGGAAACTCTAACGCAAGTTTAGGTGAGACAGGCAGCTAAGCCCAACACTAAATAATCGTGTGGCAGCAGGACCTAGGGACGGCTGAACCAACCAACAACCCAATCAATTCCCTCTCTCGCAACCAACCGACTGGCTACTCCAGTATGCAGACAGCATTCATCTGCTCAGCGGAACTCACAGAAACTACACACAGTTCCACGTAAACGCTTGCACCAAGAACTCCGACAATCCTACAATCAGTCACCGTGGAACAACAAGGAGAAATGACAAGTCTCTCTCTCTCTCTCACACACACACACACACACACACACACACACACACACAGTTTCCATAAGTGGTCGGCGACCAAATACACGTCGTCCGATGAGGCGACTGACCGAACGACCAACCAACGGTCGTCCCCACTCAGGTTATGAGTGTCGGGAACGGTCGGGCGCGTCTTGGCTTTCTGGCTGTCCGGAACTCACTGCAGCTCCAACACGACTCAACTCGATGTGTCTGGAGACATGGCGACGCAGGCACACTGGCTCGGACCGACACCCCCAGGATAACAAGGCCGCCCAGCAGTGTTAGTGACGTCACACTAAGCGGCCCATAGCCGACACAGCCGACACCCCCGGGATAACAAGGCCGCCCAGCAGTGTTAGTGACGTCACGCTAAGCGGCCCATAGCCGACGCAGCCGACACCCCAGGGATAACAAGGCCGCCCAGCAGTGTTAGTGACATCACACTAAGCGGCCCATAGCCGACACAGCAGTCCACGGACACCTCCGTACAGACGCGCCTCATGCCAACGACCTTCTGTCCGTCATACAGAAAGGAGCGAACTGTAATTCGGACCAAAGACCAAATTATATATATTCTTGTAAACAGCATAAAGGTTCATAACGAAATACCGATTACATATACGGGCAGGAATAAGTTTAATCGATTGAGGAACTTTGCCACTATTTTATAATTGTCAGAACACTATTTAGCTGTAAAACTCGCATACAGGTGGTGACAAATGCCAACTGACAGCAGGACTTAATATTTTCAAGCTATTACACTGAAAGTAAATTATCTTACACACTGTCATACATAGCAAAACCCTCACAACTTTCGTCTACAGTAAGGTAACAAGAGTTCGCTTTATCTCATAAAACACATGACTATTGTGAATTTACTCATATGTTCATGGTGACAGCTCTTTTCAAGAATTTTTACAAGTGTATCCCCAATAATAAAGAATGGAAACAAAAGATAGATATCAAATATTCTCCTTTTAACATAGACATCACTGAACACAAGATTCTATCTTGCACTGTTATACTAAGGGACTGCTCTTTCCTTTAAGAAAAGCCTGACAATTTGAAGTTCACTCTGCTATTGGAAATACACTTCTTGAAACAATATTAAAAATGTTATGAAAGGTAAGGAAATGAAAAACAACCAAGTGCATTACGTGTAAGAATGTGAGCAAAAGGCTGAGGCTCTCTTTACTTACCATTTTCAATCTCTCTACAGCTTATTTCCTTTTCGATGTAGAAATCACCAACTGCAAGTCTCATTATTGCTGTCTGTTACTAACAAAGTGCTTTTCTATTTAGAAAACCTGACAATTTGATATTCATTCTGGTACTGGTACCACTTTTCAGAGGGGTTCTAGAACCTATTCGTGACCGTATATGTAATCGGTATTTCGTTATGAACCTTAATGCTGTTTACAAGAATATATATAATTTGGTCTTTGGTTCGAATTATAGTTCGCTCCTTTCTGTATGACGGACAGAAGGTCGTTAGCATCAGGCGCGTCTGTACGGAGGTGTCTGTGGACTGCTGCGTCGGCTATTGGCCGCTTAGTGTGACGTCACTAACACTGCTGGGCGGCCTTGTTATACCGGGGGTGTCGCTCGGACCCACCAGTGCAGACGTAACTCTTGCCCATCGGCGACGACATCTCTGCACGAGGAAGGAACCGACCCACATCGGCAAGATGACCAACTGACGTGGCCCAGAAACGGTGAAAAGACCAAATACACGTCGCCCAATGAGACGACCAACCGGCGGTCGTCCCTGCTCCGGTCTCCTTCCGTCGGACAGTTGATGTGTATGGCCAGTGGTCGGCAAGTACCGGCTGTCTGCGCCTCACTGGCGCTCCATCCAGACTGAACTCCAGACACACGACGACCCGGAAATACTAGCGGTCGCTGCAGAGATAGTACGACAGTTCACTTATCGATAAGCGCTGCTGCTGCTGCTGCCACTCACGGGCAAGAAAACCAGCGACCTAGTGACGCCAGTAAATCGAATTAAAATAAAACGAGGCGACAGAACCAGATGACGAGCAATAAACGGCATGGCCGCGACCCGTGCACGGCTCAAGCGGACCTAGGGATGTTTAGGAGTGTGGAAATCTCACGTATAGACGTATGACACAAGTGACACCCAATACCTGACCACTTTCGAAGTCCGTGAGTTCTGTGGAGCACCCCATTCTGCTCCCTCACGATTTTTAATGACTACTGAGGTCGCTGATATGGAGTAGCTGGCAGTAGGTGGCAGCACTATGCACTTAATATCAAAAAACGTATGTTTTTGGTGGTGTCCGGATAATTTTGATCACATAGCGTATATATCGCGTATATAATGATGAACATAAAATTGGAGAGATTCGAGATTACACGGAGGGTCACCGGCGATCGCTTTTCCCCCTGAACCGTTCACGACTGCAACCGGGAAAGGGGAGAGTGCGTGGTACTCAAAGTATGCGCCACCACATACCGCAAGGCGCCTCACTCAGTATTGACGTAGATGTGTTGTTATACTCTGCGGGACGACCGGCACCACAGCAGTGTCCTGCAGTGGTAGAATTGCTCAGCTGTCGTAAGTGTATGCAACGCTTGTGCTTTATACACCAGTCCTTCACAGTCCCGACTGTCTCACCAATGCGTGGCATACCACAAGTGCGTGACATACTGTAGCCACCTTCCTTTACGCTCTAAAAGGGTCCTAAACACACTGTTTCAGCAGAACGTGACGAGTTCTGTTGAAAATGCTGTCTGCGTAAGTAAAAAAGGCCGTAGACTTTGGTGCGAACCTCGTTATTTTCATCGCTCACTCCATTCACTGTTGGTCAATAGCGCGACATGCGTCTCTTATTGTAACCGTGACCGCAATGGTCACGGGGTTGCTGAGAACGAAAGTACAGTGGGACCAAACGTGAGCGGCCTATGAACAAACAAAACAAACAGGGAAAGCAGACACGAACAACAACGAACGACCAAGCGAGACCTAACAAACAACAACACGCAAATTGCAACTGGGTTCGCAAGCGAAACCTCACGAATCCACAACGTTCACTCATACACGGAACCCAAGTAAACACGCTGTCTGTAGGCAAGATGTCAATAGACTAACGCGAATATCAGACTGCCTGCCGAGCTTTTTTTTTTCTTTTTGCTTCATTGTTATTTCACTCCCAAAAATGGGGCAAGCTGGCAACGGCACAATACGCCGCTCTTCAGCCAAGAGCATTACAGAAACGACATGGACACACGAAGAACACATAACAGAGAGTGGTCCTGCTGAGCGAGAGGCAGGCGCTTAAATACATGATAGAGTACGTCGCTATTGTCCACTGGGACCACGTACTCCACTGTGGCGACCTAAAATTATATGCGGGCCAGGAGTGCGCGCAGCCATGGCTTACGGCGCGATGGCTGCAGATACTGGTAGTCGAGGTCCATGGCATCTGGCACGGATTCTAAGTCCGCGGCGCTCCGTACCAGATGTCTTCTGTCTTTCACTATAACAATTCTGATGGAATCTGAGCTCAAAGTGGGCTAACTGAGCTAACAAACTTTCAGAGTCTGGGGTAATGCGGCCGCAATGAAGGAAGATACGAACTACCAATTCATGCTGTGCTGCATGCTGACAACTATCTATCAGCCAGAACCACAAATCATTGTGCTGTACAAGTTACCAACGAACCTTTAGTGTTTCTCCTAACGCCTCAAAGAAGGGAAGGGAAGCCTCAAAACATGAACAGCCTATTCGTCATTTGATGAGCTGGTTTATGTGACACTTTACGTATAATAAGTTGAGAAGTTGTTTAAATAAGGTATGATAAAATATTGTTTTTACTGGAGTAAAAAAAGCGGTGGTAGCGAGTAGTGCAACTTCTTTTATTTATTTCTTATTATTTCAGACCAGTCCTAGAGGATATCACATTAGGGAATTCTGCGGTGTGACCAATGTCAGTTACCGAGCGAGGTGGCGCAGTGGTTAGTACACCGGACTCGCATTCGGGAGGACGACGGTTCAATCCCGCATCCAGCCATCCTGATTTAGGTTCAGTGATTTCCCTAAATCGCTCCAGGCACATTCCAGGATGGTTCCTTTGAAAGGGCACGACCGACTCCTTTTCCCATCCTTCCCTAATCTGATGAGACCAATGACCTCGCTGTTTGGTCTCTTCTCCCCAAACAATGCAACCAAAGTAAGTTTTGATAGTTGCCATACCCAGAAACAGATGGCAAAACTTACCTCTAACATATATATAAAGATGGTATCTGTTCCTTCAGACATGTCCGAAAGAACAGATACCATCTTCATATATATATGTATAGTTAAGGCTCAACGGCCATTTGACCATCGTCTTCTGTGTGGACGCACAAACAGTGCCCGAACTCTTACAGAAATCGGCAAAAAGCCGCGAATAATGAGTATAATGGGCAGGGGCACTATGAATATAGTGCGGGACAATAGGTTGAGAATGTCGGTCTCACGGGAGGCGTGTCAGAGATTAGTCCCTGCAGTCGCACTATCCTCTGTGGCTCAGAAGGATAGAGCATCTGCCATGTAAGCAGTAGATCCCGGGTTCGAGTCCTGGTTGGGGCACACATTTTCAACTGTCCCCATTGACTTATATCAACGCCTGTATGCAGCTAGGGGTATTCATTTCATTGTAACTTAGATCTAAGTTTTTACATTTGAGGGTTAGCTCGTTATTCCGTGTATGTCTATAATTATCCTTCAATTATTCAACGAACATCTTGTAATGGTACTTGAATTACGTAACCATTACGGCACCTCACCTCAACCTCTCGATACCAGCAATATTCTACTGTGTTTCTGTAAAATAGTTAACATATTTCTGTGACAACATTCAGATTTGATTTCTTTAATGTAGAGGTACTTCGATACATCGATATGTATATATTTCAATGATGTTATTCTTATGTGTATTCTTTCTCTTGTCACTATGATCATTGACGTACTTGTAGCTCTGATTTTTGGGCGCGTAAGCGGTCATTAGAGAGTCAAGCTTTGGTCGTCATATTAAAAGGACGCAAATTGTAGTCAGTTTATGAAATGTGAACTTTAACAGTGAGGAAGATATTTTCAAGTATGTTTTATATTGTGAAGTGATATTGCAACAAAAGTAATAAAAAAGAAGTGTAACTTAAATTCGGAGAGCTGATTACTTTTTTACATCACCATTGTCCTAACTTTCAAAAGTTTAATGTTCAAGAATGGTTTATGAAACACATCTATAAAAGTTTTGAATATCGCAGAATAACACCTAGGCCTCTTTGCATCCGAGCTTGGAATCATCACTACCTAGATTTTCGACGATTGAGCCGTGAGTTCACAACGAGACTAGTGAGGGAAACACGAAAAGATGAGTGCCTAGTTTATCCATTCTTTCAAGAAATTACTTTATTAACTGTGCTCTAATGGCACCTGCCACATAATATAACTTTGTTGTTGCCCGAAAATGCAATATTTAGCAGCGTGAGCAACACTACAATCATAATTAATTTTTGACTTTTGTTGTGGTTGGGTTGTTAGAATCTCCAGGTCCGCTGTTAATGTTGATCTATCAGCTCTAAAGCATTGATCTCGAGCGATCAAAGCTATATCATCAACATAAATTCATACGTATTATAGAAGTGAGTGTACGAGGCCGTGCTGAAAAGTGCTACCTCCAAGTGCTATGAGTATAACATGACGGTGCGTAACTTAGCTATGCTCTTGAGTGAGAAACTGCCTGCTGTAATCGAGTTTCCAATTGGAAGAGTTCTTCCACCCATCTCCCACTGCACGACAATGCCAGACCAGAAATGAGCGCAGTGACATCTGCGACGATCCGACCGCCTTGGTTTCTGTGGGGTTGGCAGAAGAGCCAACACCGCTGTACTAAAGTGCGCATCATTTACGACGGCGGCCGAATTTAGGTTCGTTCTGCGCATCTGACGTCACAAAACACAGTCAGCCAATGAACGGAGAACGACATTGCCAGAGCTCGAGTGCATGGACGAATGTCTTCAGTTTTAGAAACGTTCAGTCATAAATAATGTAATTGAACAAAAGCAATGTCTTGATAGCAGACTTTCTTTTACAGAAAGTTTGGAAAAAGCATTCCTTATACCAATTTCTTCATATTCTATTAATTAATTAAACCAAACAAGCAATAAGCCTCCTAATTCAGGCGATAGCAAGGAAAGGTGTTTGTATCATTCTCACTAACCACTTTTTCGCAGTAAAAAACAGCGGTAATTGTTTATTTCCTGTTGTACTCCGACGAAACGTGAGTAATTCATAGTCATACCAACAGAGTTTGTCAGTATTTTGGTTGACATTTTAAAGTCCTCTGGGAGTTCAAAACCTTGTTTGGTGCTTAATATTTTCTTTATTTAAAACTCATGAATTTTATTCGTTTGAATGTAATTTTTTGAAATTTCTAGTGGCAACTAAAATCGACCATATGGAAAATATACGCTATGGACGTTTACCTCAGCAAACTCTTCAAAATTTCGTGCAATGATTTACTACATCTAATGCTGCACGATAACTGCGTTGAACATCAAAACAAAATTAAGTCATTTATGGAGGGGAAATGAGACACTTAAAGTAGTAAAGGAGTTTTGCTATTTAGGGAGTAAAATAACCGATGATGGTCGAAGTAGAGAGGATATAAAATGTAGACTGGCAATGGCAAGGAAAGCGTTTCTCAAGAAGAGGAATTTGTTAACATCGAGTATAGATTTAAGTGTCAGGAAGTCGTTTCTGAAAGTATTTGTATGGAGTGTAGCCATGTATGGAAGTGAAACATGGACGATAACTAGTTTGGACAAGAAGAGAATAGAAGCTTTCGAAATGTGGTGCTACAGAAGAATGCTGAAGATAAGGTGGGTAGATCACGTAACTAATGAGGAGGTATTGAATAGGATTGGGGAGAAGAGAAGTTTGTGGCACAACTTGACTAGAAGAAGGGATCGGTTGGTAGGACATGTTTTGAGGCATCAAGGGATCACAAATTTAGCATTGGAGGGCAGTGTGGAGGGTAAAAATCGTAGAGGGAGACCAAGAGATGAATACACTAAGCAGATTCAGAAGGATGTAGGTTGCAGTAGATACTGGGAGATGAAGAAGCTTGCACAGGATAGAGTAGCATGGAGAGCTGCATCAAACCAGTCTCAGGACTGAAGACCACAACAACAACATGGAGGGGAAGGTATCAGTCAAGAAGATGTGTAAAAATCAAATTTTTGGGCCAAATAGTTTCTGTGCAATCGAATGGTAAAGTGTGTCAAAGCAGTCTAAACACAATGTGTCTGCACAGGCGAGCAGTTCAGTGATGATAAAATCGCGCACAGCGCGGAATGCGGGGAGCACGTCTCTGTAGCAGCGAAAGGGTTAATGCGGCCGTGGTGGCTTTACTTCATAAACTGCGCGCTCCCCCCTAAACATAAGTTTGCGAACTATACTATACTATACTATGGCGCTGCTTCTCCTCGCGCGTGCAACTGGCAACGCAGCAATCTCCCGCGTCTGGGCGGGCATGCGCGAGCCGCCAATATAAAAGAATTGAACTATAGTGGCCGAAATGCACGCGCTTTAGCTCACGCAGGATGGCGTGAGAAGGGAACAACTATACTGATGTGAGGTCTGGAACAGGACAAGGAATGAGAATTCAGAAAGCGAACATAATTAGTTGATACTTAACTTTAATCCGTTAATGAGGAACGTCGCTCTTGACGGTACATGATTCACAATATTATCTGTTCAGAATTATAGTAACTCAATATGGCGCCTTGCTAGGTCGTAGCAAATGACCTAGCTGAAGGCTTTGCTAAACTGTCGTCTCTGCAAATGAGAGCGTATGTAGACAGTGAACCATCGCTAGCAAAGTCGGCTGTACAACTGGGGCGAGTGCTAGGAAGTCTCTCTAGACCTGCCGCGTGGCGGCGCTCGGTCTGCAATCACTGATAGTGGCGACACGCGGGTCCGACGTATACTAACGGACCGCGGCCGATTTAAAGGCTACCACCTAGCAAGTGTGGTGTCTGGCTGTGACACCACAGTTTCACTCTGATCGGTCATTCTCTATACAGTTCAGAATTTGCTCCATCTTTCTTTAAAGTCAATACCGCCATTAGACTGTTGTTCATTTACAGTGTTACATTTGCACTTACACAATCATGATTTCGGTTCCAAAGTGCCATTATCAAGTGTTGTAAGTGTTATACATTGCCTAAGATGACATACTGTCGTATTAAAATACGCTATTAGACACATTGTCTAAGATCGATATTTCTGGCAACAGCCTAATGGCGGAACTGACTTTAAAGAAATATACAGAGTGATTCAAAAAGAATACCACAACTTTAAAAATGTGTATTTAATGAAAGAAACATAATATAACCTTCTGTTATACATCATTACAAAGAGTATTTAAAAAGGGTTTTTTTCACTCAAAAACAAGTTCACAGATTTTCAATATGGCCCCCTCCAGACACTCGAGCAATATCACCCCGATACTCCAACTCGTTCCACACTCTCTGTAGCATATCAGGCGTAACAGTTTGGATAGCTGCTTTTATTTCTCGTTTCAAATCATCAACGGTGGCTGGGAAAGGTGGCCGAAACACCATATCCTTAACATCCCCCATAAGAAAAAATCGCAGGGGGTAAGATCAGGGCTTCTTGGAGGCCAGTGATGAAGTGCTCTGTCACGGGCTGCCTGGCGGCCGATCCATCGCCTCGGGTAGTTGACGTTCAGGTAGTTACGGACAGATAAGTGCCAATGTGGTGGCGCTCCATCCTGCTGAAATATGAATTGTTGTACTTCTTGTTCGAGCTGAGGGAACAGCCAATTCTCTAACATCTCCAGATACTGTAGTCCAGTTACAGTAGCATCGCCAGCATCAACTGACGCTGACGCCTAGTCAGCAGCGCCTCAAGCGAACAAATGTACAACTAAATGAAACTTTATAGCTCCCTTAATTCGCCGACAGATAGTGCTTAGCTCTGCCTTTTGTCGTTGCAGAGTTTTAAATTCCTAAAGTTGTGGTATTCTTTTTGAATCACCCTGTATTATGACTGTGGCCCCGCATTATGAAAAAATTATTTGCTCCATCCTATATTAATCTGTTTCAAAATCGTAAAGAACACCTTCGAAGAGTTTACTTTGATGATGATGAATCGGTGCAACCGGATGTTAGGTTGTGGCTCGGTCGAAAAAGTCCAACAGAAACGATATCAACGAACTAGTATCTCGTTGGCGGAAATTTGTTCGTCGCCAGGATGACTATGTTGATAAATAGATATATACCCATGAGCGGTAAAGAGGTAGAATTTTAATAACGTTTGCTTAATTTAAACTTTTAAGAGTTTTCACATAAATAATTCGGAGGCACTACTTTTCAGTGCGCCCTCATAAATATGTATAGATATATGTGTGTAGAGGGTGACGATAATTGAACTCGACTGCTACGGTCGCAGGTTCGAATCATGCCTCGGGCATGGATGTGTGTGATGTCCTTAGGTTAGTTAGGTTTAAGTAGTTCTAAGTTCTAGGGGACTGATGACCACAGATGTTAAGTCCCATTGTGCTCAGAGCCATTTGAACCATTTTTGAATTATTGAACTATATGAAATAAAATCGTCATATCATCTGAACGGTTTGTGTTAGGACGTTCTAACTGCACAGTTGGCCAAGGAACATGATGGGAATTAATACGCCAAATTCTATGCGAATATGGTCTGGTTTAGCGACGAAGCCCACTTTCATTTGGATAGGTTCGCCAAAAAGCAAAATTGCCGCATTTGGGGGACTGAGGATTCACATTTCGCGATCGAGAAGTCTTTTCACCGTCAACGGGTTATTGTGTTGTGTGCAATGTCCAGTCAAGGAATAATCAGTGCGATGTTCCGTGATGGTACGGCGACTACCGAACGGTACGTGAAGGGTTTGGAAGATGATTTCATCCCCATTATCCAAAGTGACCCTGATTTCGACAAGGTGTGGTTCATGCAAGACGGAGCTCGACCCCATCGAAGCAGGAGAGTATTTGATGTCCTGGAGGAGCACTTTGGGGACCGCATTCTGGCTCTGCGGTACCCAGAGGCCACTGGCATGGGCCTCAATTGGCCGCTATACTGTCCGGATTTGAACACAAAAAAATGGTTCAAATGGCTCTGAGCACTATGGGACTTAACATCTATGGTCATCAGTCCCCTAGAACTTAGAACTACATTAACCTAACTAACATAAGGACATCACACAACACCCAGTCATCACGAGGTAGAGAAAATCCCTGACCCCGCCGGGAATCGAACCCGGGCGTGGGAAGCGAGAACGATTTGAACACATGCGACTCTTTTTCGTGAGGCTATATTAAAAACAGTGGGTACAGCAATAACCCAAAAACACTGTTGTTGTTGTTGTGGTCTTCAGTCCCGAGACTGGTTTGATGCAGCTCTCCATGCTACTCTGTCCTGTGCAAGCTTCTTCATCTCCCAGTACCTACTGCAACCTACATCCTTCTGAATCTGCTTAGTGTATTCATCTCTTGGTCTCCCCCTACGATTTTTACCCTCCACGCTGCCCTCCAATACTAAATTGGTGATCTCTTGATGCCTCAGAACATGTCCTACCAACCGATCCCTTCCCCGAGGTCGGCTTCTACTAGTTTCTCCATTCGTCTGTAAAGAATTCGTGTTAGTATTTTGCAGCTGTGGCTTATTAAACTGATTGTTCGGTAATTTTCACATCTGTATACACTTACTTTCTTTGGGATTGGAATTATTATATTCTTCTTGAAGTCTGAGGGTATTTCGCCTGTTTCATACATCTTGCTCACCAGATGGTAGAGTTTTGACAGAACTGGCTCTCCCAAGGCCGTCAGTAGTTCCAATGGAATGTTGTCTACTCCGGGGGCCTTGTTTCGACTCAGGTCTTTCAGTGCTCTGTCAAACTCTTCACGCAGTATCGCATCTCCCATTTCATCTTCATCTACATCTTCTTCCATTTCCATAATATTGTCCTCAAGTACATCAAGTACTCTCTATATACTCCTTCCACCTTTCTGCTTTCCCTTCTTTGCTTAGAACTGGGTTTCCATCTGAGCTCTTGATGTTCATACAAATGGTTCTCTTATCTCCAAAGGTCTCTCTAATTTTCCTGTAGGCAGTATCTATCTTACCCCTAGTGAGATAAGCCTCTACATCCTTACATTTGTCCTCTAGCCATCCCTGCTTAGCCATTTTGCACTTCCTGTCGATCTCATTTTTGAGACGTTTGTATTCCTTTTTGCCTGCTTCAATTACTGCATTTTTATATTTTCTCCTTTCATCAATTAAATTCAATATTTCTTCTGTTACCCAAGGATTTCTACTAGCCCTCATCTTTTTACCTACTTTTACACTGCTGAGCTGAAAATAGCCATCATGAGGTCATCGACAGCATCGATGTTCCGACACTTCAGCGGGTCATGCAGAATTTCACTATTCGTCTGCGCCACGTCATTGCCAATGATGGCAGGTATATCGAACATGTCATAACGCAGATGTGTGTGCACGTCACAGTAACTACTTTACGTTTTTCTTTTCAATATAGTTCAGAAGTTGTCAACCTGTATGTATGTTTGTTCCATATCTACTCCGAAACCACTTGATCGATTTCAGCGAAACCACCTACGTCTTACTTTCTGCAAATAATATATATTCACCTAAAACGAGCTACCTCTCGAACGGACGGCTGTGGGGGTGGAAAAGAAGCGTAGCTCCCAACGTGCAAATAACCAGACTACATTCACCTGGTATTTGGGAACGAGAGCACTAAGTCACTTGCAACAAACTTGACACATAATTTCAAACCTATACAGAACTTTTTCTCCGTGACAACCCGCACAAAATGGTGAAAGGAAAAAAACTTATCACTTACTACGTTTTCAAGCAGTAAAAATTCAGCATCACTCAAAGCCTCTTAGTTCATAACCTATTTACTATTAACAGTATTCGTGACACATATTGCAGGCAGTATTCAGATAGACCATTGGATAGAACTGCAAAATTACATCACTGTACGGCGTATGGTCCAGGAGATACGACGTCATAGAGATTTAGCTACACGAAAACGAAACTTCAGCGCGAGATTCGCTAGAGGTATGGATGGATTGTGTGTATAAATATGTGTGAAATATGATAAATGTACACTACTGGCCATTAAAATTACTACACCACGAAGATGACGTGCTACAGACGCGAAATTTAACCGACAGGAAGAAGATGCAGTGATGTGCAAATGATTAGCTTTTCAGAGCAGTCATACGAGTTTGGCGCTGGTGGCGACACCTACAACGTGCTGATATGAGGAAAGTTTCCAACCGATTTCTCATACACAAACAGCAGTCGACCGGCGTTGCCTGGTGAAAAGTTGTTGTGATGCCTCCTGTGAGGAGGAGAAATGCGTCCCATCACGTTTCCGACTTTGATAAAGGTCGGATTGTAGCCTATCGCGATTGCGGTTTATCGTATCGCAACACTGCTGCTCGCGTTGGTCGAGATCCAACGACTGTTAGCAGAATATGGAATCGGTGGGTACAGGAGGGTAATACGGAACGCCGTGCTGGATTCCAACGGCCTCGTATCACTAGCACCTTTCTGGTTACAGAAAATGTTCGACTGCTGCCCTGGCCAGCACTTTCTCCAGATCTCTCAGCAATTGAAAACGTCTGGTCAATGGTGGCCGAGCAACTGGCTCGTCACAATACGCCAGTCACTACTCCTGATGAACTGTGGTATCGTGTTGAAGCTGCATGGGCAGCTGTACCTGTACACGCCATCCAAGCTCTGTTTGACTCAATGCCCAGGCGTATTAAGGCCGTTATTACGGCCAGAGGTGGTTGTTTGGGGTACTGATTTCTCAGGACCTATGCACCCAAATTGCTTGTAAATGTAATTACATGTCAGTTCTAGTTTAATATATTTGTCCAATGAATACATGTTTATCATCTGCATTTCTTCTTGGTGTAGCTTTTTTATTGGCCAGTAGTGTATATGACGTACAGGTCACATGTGCGCGTGAGGGCAAAGCAGTGGGTAAACAGCTCCTTCTATACTCCTGGATCGATTTCGACCAAATTTGGTACAGAAATTACTCGCTACCCGGAAAGACATATGTGGGGTTAAGAAACAACCTCCTATTGGGGTGGAGGCGATAAGATGAAGAGAGAAAGGAGTAGAAAGAGATGGAGAGTCAGAGAGAGGTGAGGATGAGATGCACAAAGATATGGCAGAGGAGGAAGAGAGGAGGATCAGGAAATGAAGTAGGAGATGGAGGAAGGGGAAGGAGGAATGGACAGAGAAAGGAAATGGGAGGAAATGGTCGGAGGGGAGAGAAAGAGATATAAAGAGAATGCTGGAGGGGGTGATGGACAGTGAGGGGGGAAAGGAGATATGTAAAGAGAGAGGAGGAGGAGGAGGATATTAGTGTTTAACGTCCCGTCGACAACGAGGTCATTAGAGACGGAGCGCAAGCTCGGGTGAGGGAAGGATGGGGAAGGAAATCGGCCGTGCCCTTTCAAAGGAACCATCCCGGCATTTGTCTGAAGCGATTTAGGGAAATCACGGAAAACCTAAATCAGGATGGCCGGAGACGTAAAGAGAGAGAGAGAGAGGGAAGTGGAGGTGGACATCGAGGAGGTGAGGAGGAAATAGGAGAAGTAGGACAGAGGGGATGGAACAGATGGGAAGGGGTGAAGGAGTAGGACAGAGAGGGGGGCAGGTGGACAGAGAGGGGGGGGGGCGAAAGGGATGACAGAGAGGGTCGAGCAAGAGGTGGTCTAATACCACTGGAATAAATACATACCTGATCAACACTAGTAAATGCCTGCCATGGTGGCCGAGCGGTTATAGGCGCTTCAGTCTGGAACCGTGCGACCGCTACGGTCGCAGGTTCGAATCCTGCCTCGGGCATGAATGTGTGTGATGTCCTTAGGTTACTTAGGTTTAAGTAGTTCTAAGTTCTAGGGGACTGATGACCTCAGCAGTTAAGTCCCGTAGTGCTCAGAGCCAACACTAGTAAATAAATAATACTGGCAAATGGTATGTAACATACGGCTCATATAAGAACCTGATCATTTGAGGTGCCTGCTGTGACTCGAAAACAGGTTAATATGATAACTGAAGTTTTTGAAACGTTATAAAGCGACTGGCTACAGATATTCCGCATACCAGCCGCTGTTTAACCACAGAGGTAGCGCTCAGCGTCCAGAACTGACGAAAAAACTGATAACTCCCTACTCGGCGCTTCTGTAGTCTGATGTTTTAAGATACCCTGCACTCTGTTGTACATTCCGGCTACATTATATTCAACATATAACATATTGAATCATCATTATCTTTGAGATTTTTCATGCATTCGTGTTTGGAAAGTCGATTATGTTAACAAACGCAACGTTACATTTATTTGGGTGATTGGGCGGTATCTCTACAACTTCTATTCTGATTGAAAGCCTCTTGTGCGAAATGTCAAAAGGACAATATTGCTGAATCGAATGCTTTAATTAACCCCTTCGAACAGACAACAAATTGTAACAGTAATTAACTGTCTGTAATAATAAGCCTGGAAACAAACGCTTTGATGTTATTCGACGGCTCGGTTTAGCCATACATTTGGGTGTAGTGCTAGAATAACCCGTTGTGACAGAATACGTAAGTACGCATAAACTTCACTACGGGGCAAAACAATCAATTGACAAATAAAATCTTTTAATACCCTATTCATCGTTCAACGAATCAATTGAGGCGGAGCCGGTTTTTATTCTCGTATCTGTTTCAGTCCTTTAAGACCTAAATTTATTCATGCTGTGATGCTCTTGATGACTTTTAATAATTTTGGATGCAAGATTTATACAAAAGTATGTACCCGTTTTCAAAATATACTTTGGGCACTTGAATTCCTTTTATAGACTTGATTTTGAAATATTCGCTGTTGTAATAATTCAGTAATTACCATGCAAAATAGCAACAACAATTTTCATTTACACAGTGAAATGTGGCGAACCAACCGCTTGCGTTTCTCCTGGCGATTACAAGCTGTTGCACATTCCTACATTGAGCTGCTGATATTTTTACAGTGAAGCGCAATAGTTGGCAGCACTTGGTCATGATTAGGACATCGAACATTCACGAATATGTACATGAGGTTTCCTCTGGGAAAAATTTTTTCTGTTCCAATAAAGGGACAGCGATATTAAACGTACACAGTTGTAGCCAGTGGGTCTGAAGTGGTTAAAACATTGAATATAAATTCGCTGCCAAAACCGCATTTGTATCCCCGTACGTGTAAATGTTTCTTCCCTTTTATTCAAAAGTATTTTCAGCCGAGAATGAATCAGTAAATACACTACCACCACAAAAACAGTTATACAAAAGAAATAAGCTAAGCCCTAGTCGGTGTCTCGTAATGAAGAATTAGTGTTAAAACCATTAAGAACCACTCGAAATTCTTCAAAAAATCGTATATAAAACAGCTTAAAATCTCTGACTATATAGAAAATAAGTTGACGGTGGTAAATATTTGACGTAAAGCTTATAAATTTTACGGAGGAAGACGGAAAATGCTAATTATTTTCGTTTTGTTAGTTTTCGATTATTCATCCTTACAGTAATGCAAAAGGTTAGTAAAGGTCTGAAGCTACTTTTAAAGTTCGTTGGAATACATTAAGTGTTCTCGTTATCAAACACTGGATGATTGGATAATTTGCGACCGCGTTTGTAATGAAGTGGTACGTGGAAAAAATTCCATTTCTATATATTCGTGGTTGCCGCCCTTTGTATTGGTAATGAAAACCAGACATTGCATGTTCTTCCACCATATAGCGAGACCTTCAGAGGTGGTGGTCCAGACTGCTGTGCACACAAGTAAATCTAATAACCTGTAGCACATCCGCTTGCACTGATGCATGCGTGTATTCGTCGTGGCATACTATCCACAAGTCGGTGTGCGATTTGCAGGGGGGGGGGGGATGGGGGGGATTTCCTCCCCTCTTCATCAGACCATCCCCTCCTCTGGCTTTAGTTTATGCATCCCAACCTGGGATGTTTATATCCCACGCACTGGAGTAAAACTTTACATATTATTTAAATTTGTGGTGCCGAACTCTGAAAGTTTTTAATACAGTCTTACTATTAATACTATTAATATGTTTGCTTATTAATTTTGAAAAAGTGTTATGTAGTAGTTAAGCATTTCAAAACATTTAGAACTAAATCATCATTCTCATGTTGTCATTCTTGCTTTTGTCTAAGGTGTGTCATCCGTTTACTTGCGAGCTTGCGAGGGAAGTAGTGTGGCAGTCATACCGCAGCAGTCGTACCGCAGAGTTGGGTGAGCTGGGGGCTGAAGTTCCCACCCCGGGCCCTGACACAGGGTGGTGACCGGCCCGGTACCTGTGCGAACATTTACCTTTAGGCCACCTTTTGGCAACGGTATGGCGCAGACTAACGCGCCTGGGACGAAAGCACACATTACTAAATAACGCACCATCGTCTGCTTCTAGTTCCTAGGATACTATTTCGTGGACTTTCTTCAAATACTCTTATCTTCCACCATCGTTTTCTTTTCCTTTGGTTTTCATTTCCGTTGTTAGCTGCACGTGCAAGTACCAAGTAGGCCGCCGCTGCGATACTTTATCATCCTTTATACTGCAAGACCGACACACGTGTGGCACAAATTCTGTTGCTTTGGCATAAATTAACCTGCCGCATGCAACGCACGCCACATTTCCGTAGCATGCCACAATGTTGCAAGACGTCGCCCCAGCATAAACGAGGCTTTAGAGCCAGGTCTGTATTGTATGGTGGATGTGATGTGTTGCGTAGAAACTAAAACCTGCAATCAGATCCAAACGGCGTGGAAGAGTGTGAAGAGGTGTCATCCTGCAGCAAGATAACGCTCGCCCACATTCTGCCAAACGGACAGCCGACGCAATAAAGGAGTTAAGATTCGAGGTGCTGGAACATCCACCATACAGTACAGACCTGGCTCCAAGTGATTTTCACATGTTTGGACCCTTAACGGAAGCACTACAGGGAAGAAGATTTGAAAGTGATGAAGACGTCATTGCTGCGGTGCAAAATTGGTTACAGATGCAACCGAAAAACGTATTTTGTGATGAAATAAAAAAAAAACCTCGTGAAACGTCGTGAAAACTGCATTGAAGTCCAGGGAGTTTACGTAGAAAAATAACGCATGTTTCAGTTTTCTATCATCAGAATAAGTACAGCTTTTCACAAACGTGCCTTTACTTTTTGAATTCCCGTCGTATACCTGTATGTAGATGATTTTGTAAATAAGCTTTACCTACAATGTACTTTTAAAGATATAACAAAGGATGGTTTTTCTGATAGTGCATACGCGTGAATAGTGAGCTTCGGTATTAATATCTATTTATAAGTAAATGTTTAACCATGGGTAATGCCACGGTCCAAGCTAGTAACATATGTAATTACACTAACCCCCTAAGACATCCCCCCCACTGGTAAAAGCACAAATCGCACACTGCCACAAGTTCATCAAGGCACTGTTGGTCCAGATTGTCCCACTCCTCAACGGTGATTCGGCGTAGATGCCTCTGACTGGTGGGTCACGTCGTCCATAAATAGCCCTCTTCAATCTATCCCAGGCGTGTTCGATTGGGTTCATGTCTGGAGAGCATGCTAGCCACTCTAGTCGACCGATGTCCTTATCTTGAAGGAAGTCATTCACTACATGTGCCCGATGGGGCGCAAATTGTCGTGCACGAAGACGAATGCCTCGCCAATACGCTGCCGATATGATTACCTTATCGGTCGGAGGATGGCATTCACGTATCGTACAGCCGTTACGGCACCTGCCATGACCGCCGGCGGCGTACGTCGGCCCCACATACGAGGTGCATTCAAGTTCTAAAGCCTCCGATTTTTTTCTCCGGACTGGAAAGAGATAGAAACATGCGCATTGTTTTAAAATGAGGCCGCGTTCATTGTCAATACGTCCCAGAGATGGCAGCACCGTACGGCAGATGGAATTTTACCGCCAGCGGCGAGAATGAGAACTGTTTTAAATACTTAAAATGGCGACGTTTTCCTTACTTGAACAGCGTGCAATCATTCGTTTTCTGAATTTGCGTGGTGTGAAACCAATTGAAATTCATCGACAGTTCAAGGAGACATGTGGTGATGGAGCTACGGATGTGTCGAAAGTGGGTTCGTGGGTGCGACAGTTTAATGAAGGCAGAACATCGTGTGACAACAAACTGAAACAACCTCGGGCTCGCACAAGCTGGTCCGACGACATGATCGAGAAAGTGGAGAGAATTGTTTTGGGGGATCGCCGAATGACTGTTGAACAGATCGCCTCCAGAGTTGGCATTTCTGTGGGTTCTGTGCACACAATCTTGCATGACGAGCTGAAAATGCGAAAAGTGTCATCCAGATTGGTGCCACGAATGCTGGCGGACCACCACACACGGCTGCCCGTGTGGCATGTTGCCGAGCAATGTTGACACGCAACGACAGCATGAATGGGACTTTCTTTTCGACAATGGATGAGACGTGGATGCCATTTTTCAATCCAGAAACAAAGCGCCAGTCAGCTCAATGGAAGCACACAGATTCACCGCCACCAAAAAAATTTCGGGTAACCGCCAGTGCTGAAAAAATGATGGTGTCCATGTTCTGGGATAGCGAGGGCGTAATCCTTACCCATTACGTTCCAATGGGCACTACGGTAACAGGTGCATTCTACGAAAATGTTTTGAAGAACAAATTCCTTCCTGCACTGCAACAAAAACGTCCGGGAAGGGCTGCGCGTGTGCTGTTTCACCAAGACAACGCACCCTCACATCGAGCTAACGTTACGCAACAGTTTGTTCGTGATATCAACTTTGAAGTGATTCCTCATGCTCCCTACTCACCTGACCTGGCTCCTAGTGACTTTTGACTTTTCAGAACAATGAAAGACACTCTCCGTGGCCGCACATTCACCAGCCGTGCTGCTATTTGTCTCGGCGATTTTCCAGTGGTCAAAACAGACTCGTAAAGAAGCCTTCGCCGCTGCCGTGTAATCATGGCGTCAGCGTTGTGAAAAATGTGTACGTCTGCAGGGCGATTACGTCGAGAAGTAACGCCAGTTTCATCGATTTCGGGTGAGTAGTTAATTAGAAAAAAAATCGGAGGCCTTAGAACTTGAATGCACCTCGTAATGCCACCCCGAAACAGCAGGGAACCGCCACTTGCTGCACACGCTGGCCAGTGTGTCTAAGGCGTTCAGCGTGATCGGGTTGCCTCCAAACACGTCTCCGACGATTGTCTGGTTGTAGGCATATGCGAAACGCATCGGTGAACAGGATACCAATCCTGAGCAGTCCTTTTCGCATGTTGTTGGGCCCATTTGTGCCGCGCTGGATGGTGTCGTGGTCGCAAAGATGGATCTCGCCGTGGACGTCGGGAGTGAAGTTGCGAATCATGTAGCCTGGTTCTGCGGCTGTTGTCACTGTCAATGAAATTCTTCTGGTATGTTAAACGTATTGGCAATATATAAAACTGTTCAACGGTTCGGCCACTGCAGCGTCTTCCTCATGGCTTAGCTCAGCTACGAAGGCCACTTGAAACAGTGGCCAAAACGAAGAACAGTTTAAAACACATCAATCAAAGTTTTGGATCACCCCGGTTCCCAGAACTCCTGAAGATAGACGTTGACTGTGGATATTGTATCACAGATACACACAGTCCCTTTGACCGTTCAGAGACGTCACTAAACCCGCCCAAATACGTAAACGACCATGCATGAGCAGCGCTTATTAGACGGTGGGGGTTCGACAGCGCATCAGTTCCAGTCATTGCACCGGGAAGGAGGTACACGGTTCGTGTTGTCTGTAGTTCAACCATGCCTAAACGGTCAATGCCGCGGGTCGATCGCGTCCGCATTGTTACTTTATGCCACGAAGGGCTCTCAAGAAGGGAAGTGTCCAGGCGTCTCGGAGTGAACCAAAGCGATGTTGTTCGGAGATGGAGGAGACACAGAGAGACAGGAACTGTCGATGACATGACTCGCTCAGGCCACCGAAGGGCTACTGATGCAACGGATGACCGCTACCTATGGATTAGGCTCGGAGGAACCCTGACTGCAACGCTATCATGTTGAATAATGTTACAGGACGTCATGTTACGACTCAAACAGTGCGCAATAGGCTGCATGATGCGCAACTTCACTCACTACGTCTACGGCAAGGTCCATCTCTGCAACCACGACCACATGCAGCGCGGTACAGATGAGCCCAACAACATGCCGAATGGACCGCTCAGGATTGGCATCTCTACACCGATGAGTGTAGCATATGCTTCAACCAGACAATCGTCGGAGACGTGTTTGGAGGCAACCCGGTCAGGCTGAACGCCTTAGACACACTGGCCAGCCAGCGTGTGCAGGAAGGTGGAGGTTCCCTGCTGTTTTCGAGTGGCGTTATGTGGCGCCGACGTACGCCGCCGGTGGTCATAGGCGGTGGCGTAACGGCTGTACGATACGTGAATGCCATCCTCCGACCGATAGTGCAACCGTATCGGCAGCATGTTGGCGAGGCATTCGTTTTCATGGACGACAATTCTCGTCCACATCGTGCACATGTTGTGAATCACTTCCTTCAGGATTGCACGACTAGAGTGTCCAGCATGTTCTGCAGACATGAACCCTTCCGAACATGCCTGGTATAGACTGAAAAGAGCTGTTTATGGACCCAGGAACCACTCTGACGGATCTACGCCGAATCGCCGTTGAGGAGTGGGACAATGTGGACCAACAATGCCTTGATGAACTTATGAATAGTATGCAACGACGAATACAGGTTTGAATTAATGCAAGAGAACGTGCTGCTGGGTATTAGAGATACCGATGTGTACAGCAGTGTGGACCACCACCTCCGAAGGTCTTGCTGTATGGTGGTACAACATGTAACGTGTGGTTTTCATGAGCAATAAAAAGGGCGGAAATGATGTTTATGTTGATCTACAGGTTCCGGAACTCGCGGAACCGAGTTGATGCAAAACTGTTTTTGATGTGTGTACTTTCGTAGGTGCGTCTGATGGCATATGTGGATACTGACTGCGAAATTTATTGTGAACGCAGTTAGTAGCACAGTAGCGATATGTCATGCATGACGCGGCAGCTTTTCGCGGATCTCGTTATTTATGACGTCATATCCTCTGAACTGCGGTAGGTACGTGGTTCTAGCCTCACAGCGACGTTTGCCTAACAGTAAAGGACATGTGTATCAGTTCCGGTTGAAAGCGGTTCAGAGGTTTAGCAGAAGCGGAAAACACACACACACACACACACATCCATTTTTGTAATATATGTGGATTAAAACACATTCGTTAATATAGAAGGAAGGTTCAGAACACAAATCATACCGATTCTTATAGCATACTACCAGTAAACTCCCCCGCCGGCCGGAGTGGCCGAGCGGTTAAAGGCGCTACAGTCTGGAACCGCACGACTGCTACGGTCGCAGGTTCGAATCCTGCCTCGGGCATGGATGTGTGTGATGTCCTTAGGTGAGTTAGGCTTAAGTAGTTCTAAGTTCTAGGGGACTTATGACCACAGCAGTTGAGTCCCATAATGCTCAGAGCCATTTGAACCAGTAAACTCCCGGTTCCTTAAAGAATCTAACTCCCATGTGTTACAGAGCTTCATACGTCTGATCACTTCGCAAATAAGATAATATGTTACTGCCTTTAATAATAGAAGCGAGAAAAAGTTTAGCAAAGCTTCTAAATTGTGCTTGAACCTTGTTAGAAGTCGCTAAGTTTTCTCATTATGACACGCTGGATGAATATAAGGCAGGTAATTTGCGCTCACATCTAAGCAAAAGCTAGTTTTCCAGAAATATAAACATTATAACGTCATATCTCGTGAAATTTCTGTCGTACAATGATACGATTTTTCATGTACATTAAGTGTTGTATCAAGATGATGTATGCGAAGTGTGTTGCGAATACAGTTGGTAGCAATGGAGTAATAAATTAAAACGTCATGCGTGATGTTGATGTTTAACTGCGAGCAATTTTAAGCAAAAATTAGCTTTTCGCGAATCTCAATATTAATTAAATATTTCCTCGGCTATAAGTCGCACAGTGACATAATTTTGCAGGTACATTCAGGGATATGTGCAGATTCTGCTGCGAAGTATGTTAGTAGAAAAGAAATAATAAATTCAGAGGTCATGGGTGATGCTGAAATTTGACTACATTAACATCGAAAAATTAGTAAGCAATGCACTTTTCTCCTTCCATCATTTTGTAGGGGGTATCAACGAAAAAGTGTTTCATAAAGTTTTTAAATTATGTGTGATCTTAGCTGCAAGTGTGTAAGTACTCTCATTCTCAAATGATGGATGAATGAAGTCCGGGTATTTGCGTGCATGAAGTCAACCACACAATTTTAAGTGTACTACGTGTCTTATTGTGTTAAACGTAGGATTATAAGAGCACTTGAAATTTTTAAATTCTGTCAGTAATCATGGAAATATTGAAACTTGAAAATTTTGTTGTTCCTAGGCAGTAGCTGGTACAGGTTTCGGGAGAGATAATGTAAAAAAGAGAAAGATTAAATTAGCTTTTCCTATTTACACTATTGGCCGTTAAAATTGCTACACCGAGAAGAAATGCAGATGATAAGCGGGTATTCATTGGACAAATATATTATACTAGAACTCACATGTCATTATATTTTTAAGCAAGTTGGGTGCATAGATCCTGAGAAATCAGTACCCACAACAACCACCTCTCGCCGTAATAATGGCCTTGATACGCCTGGCCATCGGGTCAAACAAAGCTTGCATGGCGTTCGTATACAGATACAGCTTACCATGAAGCTTCAACACGATACCACAGTTCATCAAGAGCAGTGACTGGCGTATTGTGACAAGCCAGTTGCTCGGCCACCATTGACCAGACGTTTGAATTGGTGAGAGATCTGGAGAATGTGCTGGCCAGGGCAGCAGTCGAATATTTTCTGTATCCAGAAAGGCCCGTACAGGACCAGCAACACGCGGACGTGCATTATCCTGCTGAAATGTAGGGTTTCGCAGGAATCGAATGAAGGGTAGAGCCACGGGTCGTAACACATCTGAAATGTAACGGCCACTGTTCAACGTGCCGTCAATGCGTACAAGAGGTGATCGAGACGTGTAACCAATGGCACCCCATACCATCACACCGGGTGATACGCCAGAATGGAGATGACGAATACACGCTTCCTATGCGCGTCTACTGCGATGTCGCCGTCACCGATGCGACCATTATGATGCTGTAAACAGAACCTGGATTCATCCGAAACTATAACGTTTTGCTATTCGTGCGCCCAAGTTCGTCATGGAGTACACCGTCGCAGGCTCTCCTGTCTGTGATGCAGCGTCAATGGTAACCGCAGCCATGGTCTCCGAGCTGATTGTCCATGCTGCTGCAAACGTCGCCGAACTGTTCGTGCAGATGGTTGTTCTCTTGCAAACGTCCCCATCTGTTGACTCAGGGATCGAGATGTGGCTGCACGATCCGTTAAAGGCATGCGGTTAAGATGCCTGTCATCTCGACTGCTAGTGATACGAGGCCGTCGGGATCCAGCACGGCGTTCCGTATTACCCTCCTGAACCCACCGATTCCATATTCTGCTAACAGTCATTGGATCTCGACCAACGCGAGCAGCGATGTCGTGATACGATAAACCGCAATCGCCGTATGCTGCAATCCGACCTTTATCAAAGTCGGAAACGTGATGGTACGCATTTCTCCTCCTTACACGAGGCATCAAAACAACGTTTCTACATCTACATCTACATCCATACTCCGCACGCCACCTGACGGTGTGTGGCGGAGGGTACCCTGAGTACCACTATCGGTTCTCCCTTCTATTCCAGTCTCGTATTATACGTGGAAAGAAGGATTGTCGGTATGCTTCTGTGTGGGCTCTAATTTCTCTGATTTTATCCTCATGGTCTCTTCGCGAGATATACGTAGGAGGGAGCAATATACTGCTTGACTCTTCGGTGAAGGTATGTTCTCGAAACTTTGACAAAAACCCGTACCGAGCTACTGAGCGTCTCTCCTGCAGAGTCTTCCACTGGAGTTTATCTATCATCTCCGTAACGCTTTCGTGATTACTAAATGATCCTGTAACGAAGCGCGCTGCTCCCCGTTGGATCTTCTCTATCTCTTCTATCAACCCTATCTGGTACGGATCCCACACTGCTGAGCAGTATTCAATCAGTGGGTGAACAAGCGTACTGTAACCTACTTCCTTTGTTTTCGGATTGCATTTCCTTAGGATTCTTCCAATGAATCTCAGTCTGGCATCTGCTTTACCGACGATCAACTTTGTATGATCATTCCATTTTAAATCACTCCTAATGCGTACTCCCAGATAATTTATGGAATTAACTGCTTCTAGTTGCTGACCTGCTATTTTGTAGCTAAATGATAAGGGATCTATCTTTCTATGTATTCGCAGCACATTACACTTGTCTACATTGAGATTCAATTGCCATTCCCTGCACCATGCGTCAATTCGCTGCAGATCCTCCTGCATTGCAGTACAATTTTCCATTGTTACAACATCTCGATACACCACAGCATCATCTGGAAAAAGCCTCAGTGAATTTCCGATGTCATCCACAAGGTCATTTATGTATATTGCGAATAGCAACGGTCCTATGACACTCCCCTGCGGCACACCTGAAATCACTCTCACTTCGGAAGACTTCTCTCCATGGAGAATGACATGCTGCGTTCTGTTATCTAGGAACTCTTCAATCCAATCACACAATTGGTCTGATAGTCCATATGCTCTTACTTTGTTCATTAAACGACTGTGGGGAACTGTATCGAACGCCTTGCGGAAGTCAAGAATCACGGCTTCTACCTGTGAACCCGTGTCTATGGCCCTCTGAGTCTCGTGCACGAATAGCGCGAGCTGGGTTTCACACGACCGTCTTCACCAGGCAACGCCGGTCAACTGCTGTTTGTGCATGAGAAATCGGTTGGAAACTTTCCTCGAGTCAGCACGTTGTAGGTGTCACCACCGGCGCCAACCTTGTGTGAATGCTCTGAAAAGCTAATCATTTGCATATCACAGCATCTTCTCCCTGTCGGTTAAATTTCGCGTCTCTAGCACGTCATCTTCGTGGTGTAGCAATTTTAATGGCCAGTAGTTTTTTTCTGTCATCAAATTGTGTAGAAGCTAATTTACTTCTGTCGCTAGAAAAGTTTGATTGTTTGTTAATAATTAGTCGTGGTTATCTGATACCATGTGTCGCAGCCGGTGAAAATGTATTTAACACTACCGCATCCACATGAGGATGTTATCATCTTGAGGCAGTGGAGCTGTTGCCGGAATGTCCTGTAATCGGAATCGAGCGAGGTGGTGCAGTGGTTAGCACGGAAGACTGGTATTCGGTAGGATGACGGTTCAACTCGCGTCCGACCATAGGGTTTGTAAGTATTCTGTAATTTCTCTAAATGGACCTTGACAGAAGCCAGGCCAATTTTCTTCCCCATCCTTGAAACAATCCGAGCATGTCGTCCATCTCTAATAACTCGATGTCTTCCCACCCGCCCCACCCCCTTCTCTATGTGGAAGTCGTTACTATAAATTTTTACTGCATCTATACTTATGATACGGAAGATGTGATGAGAGTACTGGTAACACAGGGGCGTAGCGCTTTCCTTCACCTTCATATTGTCATGAGTCTACTGACTGGTTTGATGCGGCGCGCCACGAATTCCTTTCCTGTGCTAACCTCTTCATCTCAGAGTAGCACTTGCAACCTACGTCCTCAGTTATTTGCTTGACGTATTCCAATCTCTGTCTTCCTCTACAGTTTTTGCCCTCTACAGCTGCCTCTAGTACCGTGGAAGTCATTCCCTCATGTCTTAGCAGATGTCCCATCATCCTGTCCCTTCTCCTTATCAGTGTTTTCCACATATTCCTTTCCTCTCCGATTCTGCGTAGAACCTCCTCATTCCTTACCTTATCAGTCCACCTAATTTTCAACATTCGTCCATAGCACCACATCTCAAATGCTTCGATTCTCTTCTGTCCGGTTTTCCCGCAGTCCATGTTTCAGTACCATACAATGCTGTACTCCAGACGTACATCCTCAGAAATTTCTTCCTCAAATTAAGGCCGGTATTTGATATTAGTAGACTTCTCTTGGCCAGAAATGCCTTCTTTGCCATAGCGAGTCTGCTTTTGATGTCCTCCTTGCTCCGTCAGTCATTGGTTATTTTACTGCCTAGGTAGCAGAATTCCTTCACTTCATTGACTTCGTGACCATCAATCCTGATGTCTAGTTTCTCGCTGTTCTCATTTCTACTACTTCTCATTACCTTCGTCTTTCTCCGATTTACTCTCAAACCATACTGTGTACTCATTAGACTGTTCATTCCGTTCAGCAGATCATTTAATTCTTCTACACTTTCACTCAGGATAGCAATGTCATCAGCGAATCGTATCGTTGATATCCTTTCACCTTGTATTTTAATTCCACTCCTGAACCTTTCTTTCATTTCCATCATTGCTTCCTCGATGTACAGATTGAAGAGTAGGGGCGAAAGCCTACAGCCTTGTCTTACACCATTCTTAATACGAGCACTTCGTTCTTGATCGTCCACTCTTATTATTCCCTCTTGGTTGTTGTGCATATTGTATATGACCCGTCTCTCCCTATAGCTTACCCCTACTTTTTTCAGAATCTCAGAACAGCTTGCACCATTTTATATTGTCGAACGCTTTTTCCAGGTCGAAAAATTGATTTTTCTTTAGCCTTGCTTCCATTATTAGCCGTAACGTCAGAATTGCCTCTCTCGTCCGTTTACTTTTCCTAAAGCCAAACTGATCGTCACCTAGCGCATTCTCAATTTTCTTTTCCATTCTTCTGTATATTATTCTTGTAAGCAGCTTCGATGCATGAGCTGTTAAGCTGATTGTGCGATAATTCTCGCACTTGTCAGCTCTTGCCGTCTTCGGAATTGTGTGGATGATGCTTTTCCGAAAGTCAGATGGTATATCGCCAGACTCATATATTCCACACACCAACGTGAATAGTCGTTTTGTTCCCACTTCCCCCAATGATTCATAAGTCTTCATAAGACTTAGGATACTTTCGTTCCATCGGACCCTGATTGTAGTCTTTATAAGCACTCCGTCTTCAGGCCACAAATGGCCCATCAGGAAAATCCGACCACCGTGTCATCCTTAGCTGAGGATGCAGATAGAAGGGGCGTGTGGTCAGCACACCGCTCTCCCAGTCATGATGGTTTCCTTTGACCAGAGCCGCTACTATTCGGTCGAGTAGCTCCTCAATTGGCATCATGAGGCTGAGCGGACCCAGAAAAATGGCAACAGCGCTTGGCGGCCCGGATGGTCACCCATCCAAGTGCCGGTCACGCCCGACAGTGCTTAACTTCGGTGATCTGACGGGAAACGGTGTATCCACTGCGGCAAGGCCGTTGCCCATAGTCTTTATGGTATGTTGTTATTCAGGTGGCACTGTATTGCATGTCACTGAACCAATGGACACGACTTCCTTGACCAGAACATCTGGTTCGTTTCCCCTCAGTCCCATGTGTGCCTTCACACAAAATATCCTGCCGGATAAAAATGGGGCACTCTCAAGGATTGTGTTCATTAGCACCAGGTTATATTATGTGAATAGTCAGGGTTTGTAGTGTTCGTGATTCATTTGTCACGGTCATCGGCGAACATGAGGCTTGTCTGTGCACCTTCTGTTTGACTCTGCAGGCAGTAATTGTGCTCAGTGGAGAGTGATGGCACCATTCATTATGGGGTACTACTTTTCCCCGCATACGGGTACGTACTATGTCGAACAGCTTCAGTTATTTGTACGGAGTCGCACAGTGGGTCTGCGAGAAGCTGTACGGACATGTCGACGCAGCACTGCCGATGTTGGGCAGAATGTGTCAGTGGTTTATTCTAGAAATAAACCCAAAAAATTTTGGTCGTACGTAAAATCTATGAACGCCACAAATAATTCAATAAAATGGTCAAAGGGCTCTGAGCACTATGGAACTCAACATCTATGGTCATCAGTCCCCTAGAACTTAGAACTACTTAAACCTAACTAACCTAAGGACATCACACAACACCCAGCCATCACGAGGCAGAGAAAATCCTTGACCCCGCCGGGAATCGAACCCGGGAACCTGGGCTTGGGAAGCGAGAACGCTACCGCACGACCACGAGATGCGGGCAATAATTCAATACCTTCTCTTGCTGACAGTATGGGTAACGTAACTGATGATAAACAGAAGGCTGAAATTCTAAACATAGCATTCAAAAACTCGTTTACGGTAGAAGACTGCAGTAACATTCCCCCTTTCAGCTATCGAACAAACGAAAGGGTGGCTAACATAGTGTTTAGTGTATCTGGGACTGTAAAACAGTTAATATCCTTAGACGCCAGTAAGGCATCTGGCCCAGACAGTAAGATTTTATGTTGACTATGCTACAAATATAGCACCATTCTTATCCATTATCTATCAGAGATCATTAGAACAGCGGAAAGTTCCACGGGACTGGAAGAAGGCCCAGGTCATAGCAATCTATCAAAAGGGTAGACAATCGGATGCACATAATTATCGGCCAATTTCAATGACCGATTTGTTGTAGAATCATGGAACATATTTTGTGTTCAGACATAATGACCTTTCTAGACTCTGAGAAGCTCATCTGCAGAAACCGGCGCGGTTTTAGGAAACAGCGGTCATGCGAGACACAGCTGGCCCTCTTTGTGCATGATATACAACAGGTTCTAGATAACGGCTCCCAAGTTGATGCCATATTTCTCGACTTTCGACTCAGTTCCGCACTGTCGCTTGCTACAAAAGTGTGCGCTTACCGTCTATCCGATGATGTATGCGGTTGGATAGTAAGTTTTCCAACAGACAGGAAGCAGTATGTCGTCCTGAACGGGGTGACTTCAACAGAAACAAGCGTAACTTCAGTTGTGCCCAAGGGCGGCGTAATAGATCCTCTGCTCTTTACGATTTACATAAACGATCTGGTTGATAGTATTGACAGCGGCCTTAGACTGTTTTCCGATGATGCTGTAGTCTACAGGAAAGTAGTATCACACGAAAGTTGTGAACAAATCAATGAGGATTTGCAGAAAATAAATGCGTTGTGTAATGACTGGCAGTTGTCTCTCAATATTAGTAAGTGTAACCTACTGCGTATAACAAGGCGAAAATCCCCATTAATGTACGAGTACAAAATAAATGCCCAGTCTTTGGAGCCGGTAACGACCGTCAAGTATCTGGGTGTGACTATTCGAAATGATCTAAAATGGAATGACCAGATTACACAAGTAACGGCTAAGGCGAACTCTAGATTGCGGTTTATTGGTGGAATCCTGAAGCGATGCAGTCCTTCAACAAAAAAAATTGCTTACAATGCGTTAGTTCGTCCAGTCTTGGAGTACTGTTAGTCTGTGTGGACCCTTACCATTTGTGTGTCTGATTCAAGAGATTGAGAAGGTCCAAAGAAGAGCAGCAAGATTCGTGACTGGTACATTTAGCCATCGCGAGAGCGTTGCAAATCTCATAGAAAGTTTGAAGTGGGACACACTTGCAGATAGGCGGCGCGCTAAACAGAAGGGGCTGCTCACTAAATACCGAAATCTGATCTTCACCGAGGATGTAGTGCATATATTATTACTACCAACTTTCAAATCGCGCAATGATCACCATTCAAAGATACGGGAAATTAGATCTCGTACTGAGGCGTTCACACAGTCGTTTTTCCCTTGCGCAATCCGCGAGTGGAACAGGGGGGGGGGGGGGGGATTATGACTTTGGCGCGAATTGTGCCGTCCGCCACACACCGCTATCGGAGTATATATGTAGATGTCGAATGTAGATTCTATTCCCGTGCTACTGTCATATCTTCGACAGGAAGGCGATGTACTTTTCCTACAGGACAATGCACGCCTACCTATTGGTGCTGTGACGTAACGTGGTCTTCGTTGTGTACAGCTGCCCTGGCCAGCAAGATCAGCACATAGATCGCAAACTGGTCACGTATGGGACATGATAAAGTGGGAACTCACTCGTTCTCAAGGGCCTGCGAGATCCATTGCCGAACTGCAACCAAAGGTGCAAGATGCTTGGGTCAGTCTATCACAGGATGTCAATCGGCGCCTTTACGATTGTTGGCGCCAGAGGCGGATACACTGCGTGTTGATGCGAATGTTTGGACACCCTTTATTGCGACGTGTGTGTTTCGTGTGGTCTAATTTGTTACGAATTATACCCACAGTCATCAACTACCTTCAGCCTCACCTGTCAGTAAAATGACCTCACCCTTGAGGCTGTTACATTTTTGTTTCAAAAATGGTTAAATGGCACTAAGCACAATGGGACTTAACATCTGAGGTCATCAGTCCCCTAGACTTAGAACTACTTCAAACTTAACTGACCTAAGGACAGCACACACAGCCATGCCCGAAGCAGGATTAGAACCTGCGATCGTAACAGCAGCACGGTTACAGACTGAAGCACCTAGAACTGCTCGGTCACAGAGGCCGGCCCATTTTTGTTTGCATGATGGTAGTCTTATTTAGGAGGGAAATTTCTTGAGTGCTGCTATAATGTGATGATCATAGGTATTATAAAAATGTATGTATTTATGTGTGCTCCTCATCTCCTCCTGAACCACCGGATCGACTTCAACCAAACTTGGTATACAAATCAGTTACCGCGTGTAGAGGATGGCTGTGGGGTAAGAACCACCTTTCTATCAAAGGCTTGAGGGTGGAGCTGCGAAAGCCCATGACGTCCCAGTGTAAGTAGGCTGTTTATATTTTCTTATTGGCAACGTTGCGTAGCGCTCTGTATGAAAATCACTGGCTGTTCTGTGTGCAGTCTGTGGCTAGTTTGCATTGTTGTCTGCCATTGTAGTGTTGGGCAGTTGGATGTGAACAGCGCGTAGCGTTGCGCAGTTGGAGGTGAGCCGCCAGCAGTGGTGGATGTGGGGAGAGAGATGGCAGAGTTTTGAAATTTGAAAGACTGGATGTCATGAACTGCTATATATATTATGACTATTAAGGTAAATACATTGTTTGTTCTCTATTAAAATCTTTCATTTGCTAACTATCCCTATCAGTAGTTAGTGCCTTCCGTAGTTTGAACCTTTTATTTAGCTGGCAGTAGTGGCGCTCGCTGTATTGCAGTAGTTGGAGTAAAGAAGATTTTTGGTGAGGTAAGTGATTTGTGAAATGTATAGGTTAATGTTAGTCTGGGCCATTCTTTTGTAGGGATTTTTAAAAGTCAGACTGCGTTGCGCTAAAAAATATTGTGTGTCAGTTTAAGCTCAGTCATGTATAATTGTTCTAAGGGGACGTTTCATCAGTACCGAGATTTTATTCATCCAGTATTTGGGAATGATAGCACGTACTGACTTACAACAAACTTTTAACATAATTTGATATCTTTCTGAGACTGGTCACAAAATGATCACTTACTACATTTTTTGCTGCCACAGCAGGCATGACATAATTTGTTAATGCTACCAACTGTATTCGCGAGATGTTATTCACACAGTATTCACATATACCGCTGAATGTACCTGCAAAATTATATGATTATACGCACATAGTTCAGAACGTGGCCTACGAGGAAGACAGGCCGCGGCGCGTACGCCACGAAGGTAGTCCTGCGCTCGCTCAAATCAGCAGACAAACTACGTTTCTACACCTGTTAACTCGAAACTAGGCGTGTCTGTACAAACGAAAACTGAATTTTCTTCTAGAATCCGCTATTATGAAATCTTACTGTTATTAGTTCTATAATGATCAGATGTCCATAGACCTACTTATAATTTGTTACGGCTGTAATGCTGTACAATAAAATAAAATCAAGCTAAAATGATTATCAGTTGCAAAAGGCACCACTTCTTATATGAAATGAGTACTGCTAAGCAGAAGAGACTAAATGCTATAAACCAGCCGTTATGCCATTTATATCGAGTATTGATCTTAAATCAAATTTTGTTGTCGTACTGCCGGCCGGAGTGGCCGCGCGGTTAAAGGCGCTACAGTCTGGAACCGCACGACCGCTACGGTCGCAGGTTCGAATCCTGCCTCGGGCATGGATGTGTGTGACGTCCTTAGGTTAGTTAGGTTTAAGTAGTTCTCAGTTCCAGGGAACTTATGACCACAGCAGTTGAGTCCCATAGTGCTCACAAGGGAACCTTCCCATCGCACCCCCCTCAGATTTAGTTATAAGTTGGCACAGTGGATAGGCCTTGAGAAACTGAACACAGATCAATCGAGAAAACAGGAAGAAGTTGAGTGGAACTATGAAAAAAAGTCAGCAAAATATACAGACTGAGTAGTCCATGAGCAAGATATGCAACATCAAGGATAGTGTGAGCTCAGGACCGCCGTGGTCCCGTGGTTAGCGTGAGCAGCTGCGAAGCGAGATATCGGTGGTTCAAGTCTTCCCTCGAGTGAAAAGCTTAATTTTTTATTTTCAGACAATTATTAACTGTCCGTCCGTCCGTCCGATGAGAGGTAACTGCGCAATACTATGGGGACGCTACACCTAAACAAACATCGAAACACACGACGTCAGTCGATTATAGCGCACGGAAGAGAGAGTATTCCTGCCAACGAGGCTCCCTGGCTGGCAGTTGACTGTTCGCTACTTTGGACGAGAGTGCATTAAATACGTGAGATGTATTCTGTGGGCAATATGAATCCAGCAAATATAGCTCGCGGTCGCAAAACAAAAACACTAAACTTATTACAGTAAACATAGACGTCAATGAACGAACGGACAGATCATAACTTTGCGAAAATAAAGAAAGTAAACTTTTCACTCGAGGGAAAAATTGAACCAAGTTGCAGTTGCTCACGCTAACCACGGGACCATGACTCTACTAAGCTCACACTATCCTTGTTGCACATGGACTACTCAGTTTGTATATTCTGCTTATTTTTTTCATAGTTCCACACAACTTCTTCCTGTTTTCTCCATTGATCTGTGTTCAGTTCTTCAAGGCCTATCCACTGTACCAACGTATAACTAAATATGAGGGGGATGCGACGGGGAGGTTCCCTTGTCAGAGCCTTTTGAACTTTTTTTTTTGTTGTCGTACTGTTAATCAGTAAGACTTCTTAATAGTGGCAGATGCACTTCTCGTAAGTACTTACACACCCAGCTGCGAGTTAACAGGTTTAGAAACGCATTTTGTCTGCTGAGCTGAGCAAGCGAGCGAGTTCAGGACTATCTTTGTGGCCGCGCCGCGGCATGTCTTCCTCGCGGGCCTCGGTTCAGAAGTTATGACGTCATAGACATTGAGATGCGTGATAAAGTGCCGCATCATGCATTAAGTTTTAATTTTTTTTTAGTTCTTTCCTGCTAACTCTGTTCGTAACGCATTTCCCTAACAGTATCCAACTGCACCACTGAATGTACAGCGTGTTACAAAAAGGTACGGCCAAACTTTCAGGAAACATTCCACACACACAAAGGAAGAAAATGTGCTATGTGGACATGTGTCCGGAAACGCTTACTTTCCCTGTTAGAGCTCATTTTATTACTTGTCTTCAAATAACATTAATCATGGAATGGAAACACACAGCAACAGAACGTACCAGAGTGACTTCAAACACTTTGTTACAGGAAATGTTCAAAATGTCCTCCGTTAGCGAGGATACATGCGTCCACCCTCCGTCGCATGGAATCCCTGATGCGCTGATGCAGCCCTGGAGAATGGCGTATTGAATCACAGCCGTCCACAATACGAGCACGAACAGTCTCTACATTTGGTACCGGGGCTGCGTAGACAAGAGCTTTCAAATGCCCCCATAAATGAAAGAGGGTTGAGGTCAGGAGAGCGTGGAGGCCATGGAATTGTTCCGCGTCTACCAATCCATCGGTCACCGAATTTGTCGATGAGAACACTTCGAGTGAAATGTGCAGGAGCTCCATCGTGCATGAACCACATGTTGTGTCGTACCTGTAAAGACACACGTTCTAGCAGCACAGGTAGAGTATCCCGTATGAAATCATGATAACGTGCTCCATTGAGCGTAGGTGGAAGAACATACGGACGAAACTAAAATGAGCTCTAACATGGAAATTAAGCGTTTCCGGACACATGTCCACATAACATCTTTTCTTTATTTGTGTGTGAGGAATGTTTCCTGAAAGTTTGGCCGTACCTTTTTGTAACACCCTGTATATGCAAAATCATATAATTGTACGACATATAGTTCGGGAGATATGCTGTGATAACGATTGAGGTGCGTGAAAACGAAAATGCAGAGCGATATTCGCTACACGTATAGGTGAAATATGTATGAAATATGTTGACTGTATGTGACATGTGCGTACCCTGGAAAAGCTGTGGTCAGAAATCTCGTCGTAAAGGCGTGGATCTATTTGAAGTTGGTATTATTAACTGTCTGGAAATACTGGAAATAAATACTGTGGGAGGAGGGGGGGGGAGATGAGAACCATCAGCTTGTTATAAAGATGGGGATAATAACCTGTCGATGGAGAGAGATGAAAAAAAGATAAGGGGAGGGAGTTGTGGACATAGAGAGAGGGAGGAGCAAGTGGACAGAGACAGGGAAGAAGACGAGATGCGCAGAGAGAATGAGGAGGAGGAGGAGGAGGAGATGAACTTAGAGAATGGGGATGGAACAGAGAGGCAGTGGGTAGGAGGTGGATAGGAAGGATGAAAAGGAGGAGATGGGCAGAGAGAATAAGGAGGGGAAGATGGAGGGGTGATGGAAAGCGAGAATGAGTGGGGGGGAGGAGACTGAAATAACTACATATTCGTAACACAGGCTACTTAGCTGGTACTAGATAATATAAGATGTTATTGATATCGTAGGTTTTTAACGGCCGAGTGTGAATAAGGATCGCTTCTCCCTGAACGTGTTTTGCGAATTTAAGTCCTGGTAAAACAGCTTTAAGTCCTGCAGTGAGTATGGACGCTGCATCAGGCAGGTACGTTGGAATGTTGGGGGGGGGGGAGGGGGGAGGGAGAATGGTGGGAGGACAGAGTAGAATGGGTTAGCAGCAGAGGTCGGCGCTGCTTCGGTGTCGGAGAGAGGTGAGTAGTCGCGTCGCTAATGGCCTCATCTCATTAATTACGGCAGGAGGAAAGTGGCTGAGGGTGCATTAGGCTGAGAGCGAGGCCGTCACCTGTTGCGGTGGCTGCGTTCTTGTCTCTGCGCAGGACAGCTAGTGGGTGGACAGGGGCCGCGGTGACTGGTGAATGAACCAGGGAAACGCTGCAGAACGTGAAACAAACACACGTGGAGTTCACGACCGGCACAGATGGTGGGCGGCGCATCGGGTTTTAACCAACTACAAAATTGGGCGGGTCAGGAGAGGCTCTGGAAAAGAAGAGATAATGGCTGCTGCCTTTAGCGCTTTTAAACTGGTGTGCTCACAGGGCTGTGCACGGACCCAACACTGAAACGTTGCTGAATGAGAGACTCCTGTTTTTAGACAACATAGTTGTATGGAGGTACTGGAGATACACAGCGATTAATTTACTTATAATAAAAAAAAGTTCAAATGTGTGTGATATCTTATGGGACTTAACTGCTAAGGTCATCAGTCCCTAAGCTTACACACTACTTAACCTAAATTATTCTACGGACAAACACACGCACCCATGCCCGAGGGAGGACTCGAACCTCCGCCGGGACCAGCCGCACAGTCCATGGCTGCAGCGCCTCAAACCGCTCGGCTAATCCCGCGCGGCTACTTATAATCAATTATTCAAAATGACAGTTGTAGTGGACTGACAAGACAGCCAGTCCACAGTGACGGGTAACCGAAAGGCACGCGTTTACACACGCAGGCTTGCTTTAGGTCTGAAACAGGACACGTAATGAATGCTATAAAGAAAAGTACGTAGCTGCTGGAATACTTAACTTTAATCCATCATTTCTATACAGCATTCTTGATGATACAAGTGAGACTCTCTCTAGATATGGTTAATGGCGCCTTGCTAAGTCGTAGCCATGGACTTAGCTGAAGGCTATTCTAACTATCTCTCGGCAAATGACAGAAAGGCTTCGTCAGTGTAATCGCTAGCAAAGTCGTCCGTACAACTGGGGCGAGTGCTAGTACGTCTCTCTAGACCTGCCGTGTGGTGGCGCTCGCTCTGCGATCACTGACAGTGGCGACACGCGGGTCCGACATGTACTAATGGACCGCGGCCGATTTAAAGCTACCACCTAGCAAGTGTGGTGTCTGGCGGTCACACCACAACAGTCACAATCGCATTATTTATTTTGCCGCCAACCGGTTTCAACCCGCGATGGGGTCATCTTCAGGACAATTTACACCATTAAGTCGCTAGCTGGAGTCGTCACCCTGCCAGTGCACGGCTGGTAATTGCCCTGAACATGACCCTATCGCGGGTTGAAACCCGTTCGCGGCAAAATAAATAATGCTATTGTGACTGTCATTTTGAATAATTGATTGAAACACTCCTACTTACTGCTTGACTTTAATCTGAGTACATACCTGGTATGACTTTCTGTCCAATGCCCAGAAAATATTACATTTTATCCTACAACATTTTGACCTATGAATGAACAACAACAACGCCATCGAAGTTCTCAGCGCAGCTCCAACCTATACGTGCTGCAATATTCATGCAAAGAAATGAATATATCGTCTGAAGATGGCGATTTATTTGTGCTGCAAGAAAATACTTCCAACTGTGGCCACGAGTTGCAAATCTGGCGCTGTACAGCATTTTGTCGCCGTCTCCGGTGCTCATATTGTACAAACTGTGTAAGCAGCGGTTAATAACAACATCAACGTTATGCTCTTCTGACTTGTTTGACTTTTCTGCCCAAATCCTGTTCCTGATCTGTTACATATGGAAACATTTATGTACGTTTTTCTTGCGTTCATAGCGCCAGATTTGCACATGGTGGCCAAAATTGGAACTAGGTTTCTTTTCCAGCTTATATCGGTTCCGCATTTAACCATTATAATATCTGCCCATTTCTCATTGCCACACAATAACTACAGTCCACACTGGACTTTTTTTGAGTAGCTGCTATTTAATTATGACAACCTGGTATAAGTCAAAATGCAATTGATGAATGATGGAGAGAATTTATCAGTCACTCATTCATTGAAACTACCTGGCAGATTAAAACTGTGTGCCCGACCGAGACTCGGACACGGGTTGTCGGTGCCGAGTTCGAGTCTCGGTCCGGCACACAGTTTTAATCTGCTAGGAAGTTTCGCATCGGCGCACAGTCCGCTGCAGAGTGAAAATCTCATTCTGCACTCACTCATTCATTCTACATTTACATCTTCATAGACACTACGACAGCCACCAAGCGGTACATGGCGTAGGGTACCTTGTACCACTGTTAATCACACCCATTCGCAAATGGAGCGAGGGAAAGACTACCGTCTGTACGGCCTCGTACAAGATTTCTCTCGAAATTTGCGGTCCCTACTCATCGTATATGTTCGTGGCAGGAGACTCAATTTGCAGAATTGCGGCCTCTTAGTAATGTTCACATTCGGGAGGACGACGGTTCAATCCCGCGTCCGGCCATCCCGATTTAGGTTTTCCGTGATTTCCCTAAATCGATCCAGGCAAATGCCGGGATGGTACCTTTGAAAGGGCACGGCTGACATCCTTCCCTAATCCGATGAGACCGATGACCTCGCTGTTTGGTCTCTTCCCCCCAAACAAACAACAACAACAACAATAACTTAGTAGTGTTTTGTGAAAAAAAACTTCTGCTACTGTCCAGGAATTCCAATGTCACGGAGCATTACCGTAAGACTGATGTGTCGATCAAAGCTACTAGTAAGAAACCTAGCAGTACGCCTCTGAATTTCTTCGATGTCTTCCTTAAATCGGACTTACCAAATACTCGAGCAGAAGTCAAGAACGGGACACACAAGTATTGTCTACGCCGTCTTCCTTATACGTAGATGACTCTCCTATAATTGTCACAATGAAGCGAATTCAAACTTTCTCCTTCGCTACAGGCTGCGTTAAGTGCTCGTTCCATTTTAAATATCGCTTTCAACGTTATACAAATGAAATCGACGTGACTCTACCTAGAAGGACGCCACTATTACAAGGGGTGTTTGAAAAGTCTGTGCAAAAATACTTACTTGTTTGGGATAAAGTATTTTTATTTTTAGACATAGTCTCCTTTTAGACATACACTTCGTCCAACGCTGTTCTAATTTGTTGATCCCTTCCGAATAACAGGAATTGTCCAAGTCTGCAAAATAGCTGTTAGTTCCTGAAATGACCTCCTCATTTGAATAAAATCTTTCTCCCGCCAGCCATTTCTTCAACAAATAGTAGTCCGAGGGAGCCATGTCAGGAGAAAAGGTTGGATGTGGAACAAGTTGCAATCCTATTTCCATTAATTTTGCGACCACAAATGCGGAGGTGTGTGCTGGTGCATTGTCGTAATGGAAAAGGACTTCTTTGCGGTCCAATCGCCGGCGTTCTTCTTGCAGCTCGATTTTCAGACGGTCCGATAACGACGAATAATATTCACCTGTAATAGTTTTACCCTTTTCCAGATAGTGGATGAGGATTATCCCTTGCGAATCGCAAAAGACAGTCATCATAACCTTTCTGGCCAAAGGAATGGTCTTCGCCTTTTTTGGTGCAGATTCTCCCTTGGTAACCCATTGTTTAGATTGTTGTTTGATCTCAGGAGTATAGTAATGTATCCGTGTTTCATCCGCAGTGACTAAACGACGCTTAAAGTCCTGCGGATTCTTCCTGAACAGCTGCAAACCATCCTTGCAACATTTCACACGATTCCGTTTTTGATCAAGCGTGAGCAGTCGCGGAACCCTCCAAACGTCCAAATATTTATGCAAAATATTATGTACCCGTTCATTCGAGATGCCCACAGCAATATCAATCTCACGCACCTTAACTCTTCTGTCATCCATCACCATATCATGAATATTATCAATGATTTCTGGGGTCGTAACCTCCATAGGAAGTCGAGAACGTTCATCATTACTTGTGCCCATATGGCCACTCCAAAAATTGTGAAACCACTTATAAACTGTTCTAATCGAAGGTGCAGAGTCACCGTAACGTTTATCGAGTTTCTCTTTAGTCTCCTGAGGCGTTTTGCCTTTCGCAAAGTAATGTTTAATCGCCACAAGAAATCCTTTTTCGTCCATTTTTTTACTTCCTTGATTCACACGAATGCCAAACACAAAGAAATAGACCAATATGGCTGAAACGTGGTGTGTGTTCTTTCCAAAGATGCTACTAACTAAACATGACCTAGATACGTGCCGGTGGTGGCATCTCTCGGACTTTGCACAGACTTTGCACAGACTTCTAGTATTGTATTCGAATATTGCATGATTGTTTTTCCTAGTCATCTGCGTTGACCTAAATTTTGAGAAAGCTGTCATTCTTCAATGCAAATAAAAATTCTGTCCAAGACAACTTATATGCTCCTACAGTCACTCAACCACAATACTTTCCGCACATCAACAAACATCCGCACACTCACCTTGTCCGTCACATCGTTCCTGTGTGCAGAGAAGAAGAACGCTCATATCACACTTTCCTGGCGGAGTCAGGACGATACCATTATTTCTGTGGACACTCACCCTGTCCAGGATATCGTACTATTTTGTGCTATTTAAGAAATCTTTGAGGCACTCTGGTACCCGGGAACGTATTCCCTATGCCCGTACTTTCGTTAACAGTCTAGGTGTGGCCCTGTTGCGATAAAACCATTTAATTAAGCTGCACAGTAACTTGCAAAATAATAATAATAATAACAAATGAACTGAAAATGTCTCTTGAAACTTTAACTCCGAAAAATAATTGAATTAGCTCGGAGCATTTAAATAGTATTAATTTGAAGATACCATTTACTAAGGAGACAGAGAGTTATGGGAAGCTTAATTTTTGGGATGTTTCGGTAACTAAACGGACATATGGGACTCCAAGTCATAAGCTGAATAGAGGCGATACACATACCGACCGTTGCCTCCATAATGTTTTGAACCATCATCCCAGGCAGAAGAGAGGTGTCATTAAAACATTGGTGGACAGGGCTATTAAAATTTTTGAGCCAGTTATTTTGCAAGAGAAACTACATCCTTTGCGAGCAGCTTTTAAGAAAAATGGATACGGTGATAATGAGATAGATCGAGCACTCCATACAAGAGAAGTGCCCGAAAAACTGCAACAACAACAACCGTCGACTGGGAAAGTTGTTCTTCCACTTATCAACAATATTACGGAGCGTATTGGGAAAGTTCTGGCAAAGTTTCGAGTTTAAACTACCATTAGACCCACCAAGAAGATAGCGAATTTTTAAGATCGGCGAAAGATCCCTTTTGCAACTCCTGGGCTGTATGAAATTTTGTGCAGTTGTGAGAAGGTTTATACTGGAACAACGAAAAGAACACGAAAGGAACTGCCGTATGCGATACACCGACAAATCGACTGTAGCGGAACATGCATTTGTCGACGATGATTATGAAATAAAATTTAGTGAAACGAGACTGTTAGCTAAGACATCGCATTATTTTCCACGTGTACAGGGTGCTCCATTGATAGTGACAGAGCCATGTATCTCAGTAAATAAGCATCAAAGGAAAAAAACTACAAAGAACGAAACTCGTCTCGTTTGAAGGGGAAAACCAGATGGCGCTATGGCTAGCCCGCTAGATGGCGCTGCCGTAGGACAAACGTATATCAACTGCTTTTTAAAAAAAATAGGAACCCCAATTTTTAATACATATTCGTGTAGTACGTCAAGAAATATGAATGTCTTAGCTGGACCACTTTCTTTGCTTTGTGATAGATGGCGCTGTTATAGTCACAATTTTACACGAACAGTTGGTGACAGGTACGTTTTTTTAAATTAAAATACAGAACCTAGGTACGTTTGAACATTTTATTTCGGTTGTTCCAATGTGATACATTTACCTTTGTGAACTTATCATTTCTGAGAACGCATGCTGTTACAGCTTGATTACCTGTAAATACCACATTAATGCAATAAATGCTCAAAATGATGTCCGTCAATGCATTTGGCAATACGTGTAACGACATTCCTCTCAACAGTGAGTAGTTCGCCTTCCGTAATGTTCGCACATGCATTGACAATGCGCTGACGCATGTTGTCAGGCGTTGTTCGTGGATCACGATAGCAAATATCCTTCAACATTCCCCACGGAAAGAAATCCTGGGACGTCAGATCCGGTGAACTCGTGGGCCATGGTACGGTGCTTCAACGACCAATCCACCTGTCATGAAATATGCTATTCAATACCGCTTCAACCGGACGCGAGCTATGTGCCGGACATCCATCATGTTGGAACTACATCGCCATTCTGTCATGCAGTGAAACATCTTGTAGTTTATATCGGTATAACGATACGAAGGAAATCAGGATACATTGCACCATTTAGATTGCCATCGATAAAATGGGGGCCAATTATCCTTGCCGGCCGCTGGTGGCCGAGCGGTTCTAGGCGCTTCAGTCTGGAACCGCCCGACCGCTACGGTCGCAGGTTCGAATCCTGCCTCGGGCATGGATGTGTGTGATGTCCTTAGGTTAGTTAGGTTTAAGTAGTTCTACATTCTAGGGGAATGATGACCACAGCAGTTAAGTCCCATAGTGCTCAGAGCCATTTAGCCAATTATCCTTCCTCCCATAATGCCGCACCATACATTAACCCGCCAAGGTCGCCGATGTTCCACTTGTCGCAGCCATCGTGGATTTTCCGTTGCTCAATAGTGCATATTATGCCGGTTTCGTTACCGCTGTCGGTGAATGACGCTTAATCGCTAAATAGAACGCGTGTAAAAAATCTGTCATCGTCCCGTATAATTTCTCTTGTGCCGAGCGGCAGAACTGTACACGACGTTCAAAGTCGTCGCCATGGAATTCCTGGTGCATAGAAATATGGTACGGGTGCAATCGATGTTGATATAACATTCTCAACACCGACGTTTTTGAGATTCCCGATTCTCGCGCAATTTGTCTGCTACTGCTGTGCGGATTAGCCGCGACACCAGATAAAACACCTACTTGGGCGTCATCATTTGTTGCAGGTCGAGGCTGACGTTTCACATGTGGCTGAACACTTCCCGTTTCCTTAAATAACGTAACTATCCGGCGAACGGTCCGGAAACTTGGATGATGTCGTCCAGGATACCGAGCAGCATACATAGCACACGCCCGTTGGGCATTTTGATCACAATAGCCATACGTCAACATGATATCGACCTTTTCCGCAATTGGTAAACGGTCCATTTTAACACGGGTAATGTATCACGAAGCAAATACCGTCCGCACTGGCGGAATGTTACGTGATACCACGTACTTACACGTGTGTGACTATTACAGCGCCATGTATCACAAGGGAAAAAAGTGGTCCAACTAAAGCATTTATATTTCTTTACGTACTACACGAGTATGTAATAAAAAAGGGGGTTTCTATTTAAAAAACGCAGTTGATATCCGTTTGACCTATGGCAGCGCCATCTAGCGGGCCAACCATAGCGCCATCTGGTTTCCCCCTTCAAGCTACACAAGTTTCGTTCTTTGTAGTTTTCTCGTTTGACGCTTATTTCATGAGATATTTGGCCCGGTCACTATCAATGGACCACCTGTATACAGAGAAGCCAAAGAAATTAATAAAAACCACAATAATTTTAACAGGAAAGATGAAGGTTTAAAGTTAGATAAGATATGGTGGTCGACTCTGTACCAACGATGAGACAATCGATTACCTTTCATCGAGAGTGACGTCGTTGGTCAGAGATAGTTTCACTGTCGACAGCCTAGCAGCCAGTTGACAAAGAAACCACAGAAGGAAGAAATTCTACTGTTCGACCACGTGACAGGAACCGAGAAAGCGTATGTCGTGCTTGAAATGCACTCACATCAGACAGTCATAACAGTGCAACGACACTTCAGGACGAAGTTCAACAAAGATCCACCAACTGCTAACTCCATTCGGCGATGGTATGCGCAGTTTAAAGCTTCTGGTTGCCTCTGTAAGGGGAAATCAACGGGTCGGCCTGCAGTGAGCGAAGAAACGGTTGAACGCGTGCGGGCAAGTTTCACGCGTGGCTCATGCCACAACGGGAGACCGACAGCGCCGACTTCATCTTTTAACAGGATGGTGCTCCACCGCACTTCCATCATGATGTTCGGCATTTCTTAAACAGGAGATTGGAAAACCGATGGATCGGTCGTGGTGGAGATCATGATCAGCAATTCATGTCATGGCCTCCACGCTCTCCCGACTTAACCCCATGCGATTTCTTTCCGTGGGGTTATGTGAAAGATTCAATGTTTAAACCTCCTCTACCAAGAAACGTGCCAGAACTGCGAGCTCGCATCAACGATGCTTTCGAACTCATTGATGGGGACATGCTGCGCCGAGTGTGCGAGGAACTTGATTATCGGCTTGATGTCTGCCGAATCACTAAAGGGGCACATATCGAACATTTGTGAATGCCTAAAAAAACTTTTTGAGTTTTTGTATGTGTGTGCAAAGCATTGTGAAAATATCTCAAATAATAAAGTTATTGTAGAGCTGTGAAATCGCTTCAATCATTTGTAATAACCCAGTATATATATATATATATATATATATATATATATATATATATAGAGAGAGAGAGAGAGAGAGAGAGAGAGAGAGAGACAGAGAGATAAGACTAAAGGTAAATCATAGCCATCTGAAACGATCCTGAAGTGAGGTATATCACGTGTGACTGACATTTACAAACGTGCAGACTTTCGCCAACTCACAGATGACAGACATAAACTAGTGTTCAAAATTAGAGCAACAATCCGCTATTACTCCGTGCTGTGTTTAATTTACGATATAATCACACAAACTGTCAACAGATGTCCGTACGAGCGTGATCTGTACTGAAGATGGCATTTCGGTCAACGAAAACCACGCCTGGATGACGTCAGGGCACCTGTCAATCATCGTAGTGTTTGCGTGGTCGTCCAACATCCAAAGCCGCTGCGAACACAGTCACAGACGGTGCAGTATGACGCAGGGAAGACGCCTACCAGACTCTCTGCGGTGGAGGGCTATAGGAAGAGTGGAAGCAGGACAGTCGCAAGCTATACGGCGCAGTGGCTTAACGTGAATCGTTCTGTTGTTTGTCGGATGTGGCGACAGTTTATAGAGACTGAAACCGTATCGCGAAGGCCACGGAATTGCCGACTATTTGTAACGTCAGAAAGAGTCGACCGTTATCTGGCTTGTAAGAGCACGACGGTACCGCCTTAGTACTGCACTGCAACTGGAATGTGACCCTCGCAGCATCCACTGGACGAGTTGTATGGAGACAAACGGTGTAGAGAAGGGTTCGACAGAGAGGCAGTTCTGACGTGTCTTCCCAGAGGGAACGTCTAGAGCGGAGCCGTCAATATGCCACCTGGACAGCACAAGCGTGTGCCAACGTTGTTTTCACAGACGAGTCGCGATTTTGTCTGGAGAGTGATTCTCGACTGATTCTCATCTGAAGGGAAAGTGGAAGACGATTCAGAGACCGGGACGTTGTAGAAAGTGACCAATATCGAAGAGGATCGCCAATGGTGTGGGCAGGGATTATGTTGACCACTCTAACACCTCTTCACACCGGGTGAATCGGAAAGGTTGAACAGCTGTCAGGTACCGTGACGAGGTCTTGGGACCTCGTGTACTGTTGTTGCGGGGTGCTGTGTGGCTAGACTTCGTATTGTTGGATGATAATGGTCGACATCATAGAGCACGAGTGGTTGATGTTTTCTTGGAAACGGAAGATTCTGGCGGCGCTAGCTCACTTTCCCGTCCTGAATCCCATTGAATATGTCTGGGACGCACTAGGGAAACGGACTGCATCAAGTCAACATCCACCAACCGCTCTTCAAGACTTGCGATCAGCTCTGCAAGAAAAATGGGCGTTATTGCCGCAACACGACATTGATGACGTTATTCACAGCCTATCCCGTCGTTGTTATGCTTCTACTGCTGCCAGAGGTGGTCACCACCCATAGTGAGCACATTAACCAGATGTCGGAATGTGTCTGCAAATCTGTTAAGTTGGAAAAAAACCAAGAACGTTTCCGTGTTTCCGTCTAGTGTTCTGCGTGTTGCATTTGTTTACATTCTGTTTTCTTTACATTGTCCCTACTTTGCTATCACCTGTTTATAATGTTTTGTGGTAACATAAGCTCAACCTTGCAATATTTCTCTTTGTTGCTTTAATTTTGGACACCAGTCTAAATGCATAATCGAGAAACAGCAAATTTGGAAGAAACAAGGATATCAGTAATATGTAACCAGAATAAAAATGCCCCCATCATAGCACAAAAAAGGCGCGGAGATCCCGCCTTTTGAGTTCTTGTGGTGATATTTCCATCGACACTTCCATCCGCTAATGTAATTTCTTTAGAAGTCAAAAACCATTTTTCGTAAATTTAACTTTAAACATTTTATAATACAACGAAGTAGCACCAAAAAAATTTCATTTCCTGTTTCATACCTGCAGGGGTGGAATTTCCAAAAACGCTGCAACATTTTCAAAGATGTAGCATCATAAATGGTTTCACAGTGAAATATCTCCATAAGAACTTTCATCTCCTATTTAGCCTATTACGGGTTGAATTTTCTAAAAACACTGAAACAAACATTTTTTTACAAAATTCTAACCGAGAATTCAACCACCAGTTTCCACAGATATAGCTTTAAAAACGCTTAAGTATTTCTTTGATAATGGTTTTTTTGTAAAAAAACTTTCACCCACTGTTTCACTCCATAGGGATTAAATTTCCAAAAATGATGAAACGTAGTTCCGTATTTCTAAAAAAAATGGTTCAAATGCCTCTGAGCACAATGGGACTTAACTTCTAAGGTCATCAGTACCCTAGAACTTAGAACTAATTAAACCTAACTAACCTGAGGACATCACACACATCCATGCCCGAGGCAGGATTCGAACCTGCGACCGTAGCCAAAACCCTCTCCAAAACTCAAATTTCTGTCATTAGCGGTTTGGGCTTGGCCATGACGAATCAATCAGTCGGGATATTACCTTTTATGTATAGCGATACCCACAATTAGTAACACTTCCCGGTGATGCAGTTCTGACATAGAGATGTAAGAAACGCTCTGTTTTCATACTACCAGCCAAAAAGAAAAAACTCGTATTGATGTTTGTCACATGGCTTTCTCGTAATCAATTACTTTTATCCTTATTTACATACGGTCCGAGGATCGCGCTACAAACAACTAATGTCACTTGATGCAAGTGTCTGAAATTTCGTTGGAATTTACCTGGCTAGTAGCATATGACATGCTGGGAGTAATAGCTCTTAGACACGGCATATTGACGTAGTCCATAGCACTCCACAACTATGCGATCCCTATCACTACAATTGCTTCCGTTAAAAGCCGGGTTCAGCGTCCGTTTAAAGGAATATGGCAGGATACACGATCTGCTGGGTAGCTATGGATTCCGTAATGTGCGTGCAAGCACTAAACTCTCTCAAAGTCCTTTGACAAAACTACCAATTTCGGTTTTTTGCTACACTATACGTGTCGGTCAATGCAAACAAAACATACTCGCTTTTAGCAAATCCAGTCTTCCGTAAAACCAAATGCCGACATCCGAAAACATCGGTGCGTCTCTGTCACTCTTTTGTACAGGATATATCAGTATTCTTGTCAAAAAGTCTACAGGCTGTAAAAGTCGTTATATAGACAAAGGTTTTGTATTCAATGATTTGTCCGAAAATAGTCAATTGCCATCTTGCTACAAAAATGCTAATATTGATGTTTTTCAAGAAGATAACTAAAAACTATCTCATCATGTTGCTTCCACAACCTGCTTTTCTGCAATAAGTCCTGATATTTTAGATAAAAAATACAGAGCTTATAGCCGAAGATATTAGTCATAAGCTGCCCGGGTTTTTATGTGAATTGGGTAGACAAGCAAAGCAAAAGACTGGAATGTAAAGGATAAGGCAGATTCGAGGTTTTTGTGCCTGGGACTAAACACATTTTGCATTAGCCAGTTGTAGAACAGAAATAAATACTTCTTCCACCAAGGCATATCACATTTCGATTGATGAAGCAGTCGACAAAGGCAGTTCCACAAGATGAATACCGCTTTAAATATCTTGCTGTGTGTGTTGTGTTAGACCTAAATTTATGAAGGTTGACGAATTTCAGAATGCAATGAACAAAATGTTAAGTGGGCCCGTTCAGGTTTGTTATTCAAAACCTTCTAGAGAACAAAATGTATCCAAGATGCAAAAACGTCACCAAAACAATGCCGAAAAATTTCAAGAACTTGTAACATTACTGTAAAAGTCCACGTCCTACAGTTGTTGTGGTCTTTAGTCCGAAGACTGGTTTGATGCAGCTCTCCATTCTGCTCTATTCTGTGCAAGCCTCTTCATCTCCGACTAACTACTGCAGCCTTCTGAATCTGCTTACCACATTCGTCTCTTGTTCTCTGACATCTTTAGCCCCCCCCCCCTACTCACACGCGCACACACACACAAACACACACACACACACACACACATTTCATTACTAAACTGCTGATCTCTTGATGTCTCTGAATGGGTTCTATCAATCGATCCCTTCTTCTAGTCAAATTGTGCCACAAATGTCTTGTCTCCCCAGTTGTATTCAGTACCTCTTTATTAGTTACATGATCTACCCATCTAATCTTCATAATTTTTCTGTAGCACCACAGCTCAAAAGCCTCTATTCTCTTCCTGCCTAAACTGTTTACATTAATGTTATGTTTTCATGCATGGCATCCATACCATACAAATACTTTCAGAAAAGACTTACTAACACATATATCCATGTTCAGTTTTGACAAATTTCTCTTCTTCAGGAACGATTTTTTGCCATTGCTAGTCTATATTTTATATCCTCCCTACTTTGGCAATCATCAGTCATTTTAATGCTCATAACTCCTCTATTACTTCAAGTGTCTCATTTCCTGAACTAATTCCTGAGTATCACCTGATTTAATTTGACTACATTCCACTACCCTTGGTTTGCTTTTGTTGATATTCATCTTACATCCTCCTTTCAAGACACTATTTATTTAGTTCAGCGGCTCTTCCAAGTCCTTTGCTGTCTCTGACACAATTATAATGTCACCAAGAAACCTCAAAGTTTTTATTTCTTCGCCATGTACTTTAATTCATACTACAAATTTTTCTTTCGTTTCCTTTACTGCTTGCTCAGTGTACAGATTGAATAACACTTGGGATAGGTTACAATCCTGTCCAACTCCCTTGTCAACCACTGATTGTCTTTCATGTCCCTTGTAGCTGCCGTCTGATTTCTGAATAAGTTTTAAACAGCCTTTCGGTCCCTGTATTTTATCCCGCTACCTTCAGAATTTGAAGGAGATTATTCAAGACAACATAGTCAAAAGCTTTTTTTAAGTCTACAAATGCTACAAACATAGGTTTGCCTTTCCTTGAACAGTCTTCTGACTATAGTATGGCATCGCGTATTCCTGGATTTGTCTGGAATCCACACTGACATTCTTCGAGGTCGACTTCTGCCAGTTTTTCCAATCTTCTGTAAAGAACACGTGTTAGTATTTGACTCGCTCTCTCTGAAACTCTCAACAACTTCTGCTTCTTTCAATTTATCCAGGTCCCATCACCTTAATTTCCTACCTTTTTGCAGCATCTTCAGTATTAATCTATATATTAAAGCTAACAAATTGTGGTCAGAGTCCACATCTGCCCCTGGACGTGCCTTACAATTGAAAATCTGGTTCCTAAATCTCTGTCTTACCATTACATAATCAAACTGAAACCTTTCGGTGTCTCCAGGTCTCCTCCACGTATACAACCTTCTTTCATGATTTTTAAACCAAGTGTTAGCGATGATGAAATTATGCTCTGTACGCAGTTCTACAAGGCGAATTCCTCTTTCAGTCCTTTAACTCAGTCCATATGCACCTACAATTTTTTCTTCTTTTCCTTTTGTTGCTATCGAATTCCAGTCCTCCATCAGTATTAAATTTTCGTCTCCCTTAACTATTTCAATGATTTATTTTATATCATCATTCATTTCTTCAATTTCTTCATCGTCTGATGCGCTAGTTGGCATATACCCTTTTACTAATGTGGTGGATGTGGGCATAATGTCTATCTTGGCTACGACAATGCATTCACTATGTTCTTCATAGTAGCTTACCCGCCTTGCTGTTTTCTTATTCATTATTAAACCTACTCCTGAATTACCTCTGCCATTTTGAATTTTAATCCTGTAGTTACCTGACTAGCCGGCCGGGGTGGCCGAGCGGTTCTAGGCGCTACAGGCCGGAACCGCGCGACCGCTACGATCGCAGGTTCGAATCCTGCCTCGGGCAAGGGTTTAAGTAGTTCTAAGTTCTAGGGGACTGATGACCTCAGAAGTTTAGTCCCATAGTGCTCAGAGCCATTTTAACCATTCACCTGACTAAACACCCTGTTGCTCCTGCCACCGAACTCACTAATTCCCTTTTTTATATTTTCCTTATTTTCTGTGCAATTAAAGCGTCTAACACTACACGCACCGATTCGCAGAACATCAGTTTCATTTCTCCTGATGGCGATATCTTGAGTAGTTCCCTCCAGCAAATCCGAATGGGGGACTATTTTACTTCCGGAACATTTTACCTAAGAGGATGCCATCGTCATTTAATCATAAAGTAGAGCTGCATGCCGTTGAGGAAAATAACTAGTTTTCCGTTGCTGTCAGCCATTCGAAATCAGCACGGTAGGACCATGTTGACTGATTTTACAATTAAAAATGAATCAGTCATTCAGACAGTTCCTTCTGCAACTACTGAAAGAGCTGTTTGGGAACCACATGTTTGTCTGGCCTCCGTCGTAGTTGCACCTACGGTACGGCTATCTGTATCGCTGAGGAACGCAAGCCATCCTCACCAACGGGAAGGTCTAGGGTTCACTTCCTACATCCACATAATGACTAATTACCGAAAATATGCGACATTATAGTGAAGATCAAGGTGAATAGTTTCAACAGGGCATATAACAGAGTACACATATTGTTCCGAAAACAAGTGTTGTACCTAAAGCACGTGCCTCAAAAATTAAAACAATGACAATTATAAAAATTTATTAAATTTATTAATTTTTTTTTCTTTAATGCCTCAAGGCATTAAAATATGAGATACTAGCTCAGGAAAAATGCAGAATCGATAGAGAAGAATGGAAGTAACTTTCAGTATTAACATCACGAATTGGTCCTAGAACATCTATTTTTGAGAAACCATCTGACAAACAATTCAAGTAGCAGACTTGTGTTGTTGATATTGAGTATTCTAGATTGTATAAAACATTTTAAACTGAGGTAACTGTTATCTGTTCTGTACGACATGTCAGAACAGATAACAGTCAGACACATTAATACAGTCGAGTACGACACTCCTTGATATATGTTTCGATGCGTATGCACAATTATCGTTCGAATCCCTGTGGGAATCAAGAATTTGAAAGTAGGAGGTGTACTGGACGAGGTATGCTGCAGTGCACCGTTTGGTAAATTGAGAATCTGGGTCTGACGAGAGACATGTCCGGGCGGCCGGCACGGTGTGGGCGACCTCTCTAGAGATGCGGATCATCTGGGTTTGACTCCCGGTTCGACACAGATTTTCAGCTCTCGCCGTTGCATTGACGCAATGCCCTACGCGGCTGGGCTGGGAGCCATCATTTCCTACCTACCACTTCCCCTTTCTTCCCCCTTCCCCTATTTTTGAAAGTTTTGAACTGAGATAAATATTCACAAGAAACCATAGTTACTACACTCATGCTTATAAATTAAGGATAATTGCAGAATGTGGTGCCACACAACGTGGCACTACTCAAAACTGGCGCTAATAGCATAGGCACGTAGGGAACACACACGACACAGAAGTCCACGATATTGGTGATAAGTTGAGACAACCATCCCGAAACATATGTGCTACAAAACGCCACTGTTTCCTGCGCATGTACCCCGACATCAATATGGGATATTATCGCCATGCACACGTACACAGGCCGCAAAACGGGTTGGCATATTCTGGATCAGGTAGTCGAGCAGCTGCCGGGGTATAGCCTCATATTCTTGCATCAGTGCCTGTTGGAGCTCCTGAAGTGTCGTAGGGGTTTGAAGACGTGCAGTGATACGTCGTCCGAGAGCATCCCAGACGTGCTCGATGGGGTTTACGTCTGGAGAACAGGCAGGGCACTCCATTCGCCTGATATCTTCTGTTTCAAGGTACTCCTCCACGATGGCAGCTCGGTGGGGTCGTGCGTTATCATCCATCAGGAGGAAGGTGGGACCCACTGCACCCCTGAAAAGGCGGACATACTGGTGCAAAATTACGTCCCGATACACCTGACCTGTTACAGTTATTCTGTCAAAGACATGCAGGGGTGTACGTGCACGAACCATAATCCCACCCCACACCATCAAACCATGACCTCCATACAGGTCCCTTTCAAGGACATTAAGGGGTTGGTATCTGGTTCCTGGTTCACGCCAATGAAAACCCGGCGAGAATCACTGTTCAGACTATACCTGGACTCGTCCGTGAACATAACCTGGGACCACTGTTCCAATGACCATGTACTATGTTCTTGACACCAAGCCTTACGGGCTCTCCTGTGACCACGGGTCAGTGGAATGCACCTTGTCTGTTTGTCTGGAGACAACTGTTCCAGTGGCTGCGGTAAGGTCCCGAGCAAGGCTACCTGCAGTACTCCATGGCCGTCTGCAGGCACTGATGGTGAGATATCGGTCTTCTTGTGGTGTTGTACACTGTGGACGTCCGGTACTGTAGCGCCTGGACACGTTTCCTGTCTTCTGGAATCGTTGCCATAATCTTGGGATCACACTTTGTGGCACACGGAGGGCCCATGCTACAACCTGCTGTGTTTGACCAGCCTCCAATCGCCCTAGTATTCTACCCCTCATAACGTCATCAATATGTGTTCTTTGAAATAACATGATCAATATGTTTTCTTTGAACCATTTTCAACACACAGTCACCATTAGCACGTATGAAAACGTCTGCACACGTACTCGCTGCACCGTACTCTGACATGCACCAACACACCTCTGCTTATGTGGACTGCTGCCAGCGCCACCGTGCGTCGACCGCAGGTAAAATGCACCGCATGGTCATACCCCGAGGTGATTTAAACCCGCAAACCGCCCACCAGAGCGTTGTTTCACTATGTATCAGTGTGATCCTTAATTTATGAGCATGAGAGTATATTTAATAATGCTTGATTAGATTTACCAGAGCTAATTTTTTTTCTGCGATTCACCTAAGCATTTTTAGTCACGTGGCGAGTATTAACAAGAACGCTACCGAAAGAGGACAACAGTAAAATTTCAGCGCTCTTGCCTGGAACGGAAAAGGCTTCCGTGACAGCTTTGCTCATGAGAATCCTTTTGTTTTTCCATAGTCCCCTACTACGTTGCAGAATTCCTGCGATAAAAAGCCGACGTAATTGGCAGAAGGCTAATTTTAACAACCCGGCAAAGTTTTACTCCCCTATTCTTTCTCTCTCCGCGACGCGATCGTAAAAGACGCTCCTTCTCTTCTACGTACTCCTGCGGGATACGTGACAAGAATAGAAGAGTTCTGTTATCCGATTCGGTTCTTTAAACCAAAACTTGTTTTCTTCTTTTTACGGAAATCAGTTCTCCTCTTGGGTTCCCGGCCGCATTCAACTGCTTCCGTTCACTGCCAGTGTCCGCAATTATCTGTGGCACGTGCTGCGAGTGTCGTGCAGTAATTAAACACAATAAACAACCAAGAGTTTCAAAATTATCGCCTCGTGTTAGGGAGAAAGAGCAAAGATGTTGCAGTGAATTGCGTAGCATTTGCGGATAATTTTTCCATATTTTTTGAAAGCCTGACCGACGCAGCACTGTAAATCAGTTTTAAGGAAGACACAGCGAACTTGACGGGCATAAGAGTCTAAGCAGAGAAAATAAAATTTATGACAATTATAAAAGTGCTCCACAGTATTTAACACCATATTTTGAAATTAGAAAAGATGGAAAAAATTCAAGTACTTTGGGGGGGGGGGGGGCGGGCAATTCAAGAAAACGGCTTTGGAAAGCTGCTTTAGAAGAAGGGGTACACAAGACGGAAAAAAGTATGTGGTGTAACTAAGAGTACCGAAAACAAAAATTGTTTACGTAAAGAACTTAAAATAAAGCAGTGCAGCACGGTGAAACCAGAATGCCCGTATGCTGGCGAACGTCTAGCATTGACTTGTAAGCTTGATAAATTAGAAATGAAGACCTCCCTCAAAGATGGTTGTGTATCATAATTTCATAATTTTTCAGTAAGTGAAGATAATTGTTGCCTTCCTTTGGTACTATATATATTTATGTATTTTATCACGTATGATCATATGATACAGTAAGTATTACAGAACAGCAACGAATGTTCAGCCTATTTTATAATATTTAGAAAGTCATCTCAATTTTTACGTAGTTTTCCGTGTACTAATTATGAATATGCTGTAAAAGCAGATCATGGAATATCATTGTATATAAAAATGTTAATGTTCTGTTACAATGACAAAAATAATGGGAAGTGTGAAAAGAATATATTATCTGCGTACTGAAACAATACAGTGCACTTATTTAATAAATTATCAAACTAAAAAAAGAAAACTAGTTGTGTGTAGGACAAGAAACCGCAACGAACTTGTGCAAGTACAATACACAAAATTCGGCGCGAGTCAAAAACGTGGTTTATGAAGCCACGTAGTACGGAGAATTACGCTGTAAAATGTGTCCGTTAGCATGTGGAAACCTATGTTGTTGTACTCGAGCACATGCAAAAACTTTTTGCACGTAAAATCCGGTCTTTAGTGCAAAATTAGTTTTGTATTATTTCAATGTCACACAAGTAAAGTATCTAAATTTTACTGACCAAAACATTTCTTTTCAGATGAGTTATATGTCCTGTAGGGGATCAGCGGAAAACAGCTCCTATCGAAGCACAAAAAATGTGAGTATGTCCCTGTTTATCTAAATGACTCTGACTGAACGGTGGGACACCAGCTGCCTCATTCTACCTTCCTCAGTGCCTTTATAAATTTTGCCAAAAATTTCATTCCAACATATTCGCCACTTTTTATCCTGAGAGAAAAGAAGGCAGTGGCAGTGAGACGCAAAATTAATAAATAATAGAAAATAGTAGTGAGCCGTTGTGGTATAAACAACGAAAGACACAAGGACAGTATGAGAGAAGGAGAGAGACACAGTGGCAGTGTAACATAATTGACACTGGCAGAATAGTGAGTGCAGGAGACAGGGGGTGGGGGATGGGAGAGAGGAGGAGGAAAGAGGAACTGGAAGTTGATGAGAGAAACTGATAAAGAGAGGAAGACTACATGACAATGACAACGAGAATGGAAGAGATAGTGACAGAGACAAGTGAGAGCAGTAGTAGGAAGGAAGGAATGAATGAGACAGTAGCAGGAAGAGAGATCAAGAGGGAGATAGTGACAGTGAGAGAAGACCGTAGTGGGACAGAACGAAAGAGACTGTGGTTGTGACACAGGAGACAATGAGGGAGAGAGGCAGAGAGATAATAAGTTGGGCTGAATGGGTGAATGAGAAAGGGTGAGCGATGGACTAGTGGGTGTGAGCGAGTTACAGTTGGGGCAGTTTGTGGGAGAGATTATTAAAATAAAACTATTGTTTTCAGAATGAGATTTTCACTCTGCAGCGGAGTGTGCGCTGATGTGAAACTTCCTGACAGATTAAAACTGTGTGCTGGACCGAGACTCGAACTCGGGACCTTTGCCTTTCGTGGGCAAGTGCTCTACCACCTGAGCTACCCAAGCACGACTCACGCCCCGTCCTCACAGCTTCACTTCCGCCAATACCTCGCTGTGAGGACGGAGCGTGAGTCGTGCTTGGGTAGCTCAGGTGGTAGAGCACTTGCCCGCGAAAGGCAAAGGTCCCGAGTTCGAGTCTCAGTCCGACACACAGTTTTAATCTGCCAGGAAGTTTCAAAACTATTGTTTTACTAATAACTGGAGTTAGGCATGAGATCACAATTGTAGGTTTCTTTGCACCTTTCTCGTTTTCTCTCATTGTTTTCAGACGTGCTACAGTGCCCTCCCTCTCAACCAGAAATGTATTTTTACATTTTTTTTTTACACGAAGGAAACCTTTCCAGTTTTCTTATCGAGAGAAGTGAAGTATGTTGTTTATCAACAGGTTCCCGTATGAGCGTACTCTTGGATATTATATTTGTACGATGACTATCCATTTCAGCAGACGCTAAGGATACTCAGTAGTAGTAACATATTATGACTATAACGGTACCATATAATGCGAAGCCCCGTGGGTAAATCGGGCACTGTCGAGTGCTCTCGGATGTCTTCGATCCCGTCTGCGTGTAAGCAAACTTTAGTTCCACGTTGTGCTGCTGGCAGTTGTAAAATGAACGTATTACGATTAACTTGAAAATCAGCAAGTCCAAGGCAAACCCGAAAGAAAGGCGAGGTGAAGGAGTAAACAAAAGCGTAGTACACCAGCGAGACAGGTTCTGGGCTAGTTCAAAATGGCTCTGAGCACTATGGGACTCAACATCTTAGGTCATAAGTCCCCTAGAACTTAGAACTACTTAAACCTAACTAACCTAAGGACACCACACACACCCATGCCCGAGGCAGGATTCGAACCTACGACCGTAGCAGTCCCGCGGTTCCGGACTGCAGCGCCAGAACCGCACGGCCACCGCGGCCGGCGTTCTGTGCTAGGCGCGGTGGGCACCCAGGGGTGGTGAGTCCAGGAACACGGCCTTCGCCCCTTCATGAGAGGCAGATACTTACCTCTAATGATTCTAGGCCCAGATATGCGGATGCACATCAAATCTTTCTCTGCCCAAAAGTAGAATGACGTCTGGTACGCTATTACTCTCAGTAACAAACAATCAAGGAGACTACAGCAGTTTGGCGCTCTTCCTTCGGCACGGCCCAGAAGAAGTCCACTGTCTTATATCGTCTACGCATCAGTCGTGGCTCTGAGCACTATGGGACTTAACATCTATGGTCATCAGTCCCCGAGAACTTAGAACTACTTAAACCTAACTAACCTAGGGACAGCACACAACACCCAGCCATCACGAGGCAGAGAAAATCCCTGACCCCGCCGGGAATCGAACCCGGGAACCCATCATCAGTCGTACTAGGCTTACCCATTCTTTTCTCTTGCTTAATGAGCGACCCCCACATTGTGGCTGTGGAGACAGATTGCCGGTATCCCATATATTGGTGGAAGGTCCCAATGAAAATTTCCGGGTGGCGTCGTCCAACAGGCACCTCTGGGACAACGCCAGCCGGATGAACACCCGAGAAACTTTCAGATTTCCGTACGCCGAGAAAACCTCCAACACACGAATGTCCCCTTCCTTCGGCCCTTCGTACTAAGAACAGCGCTCCAGATTCCTTGTCTTTAACATTAGCGGACGATTCACGGATGGCTGATCTGGTCTTCAGTTTTCAAGTCAGCTGCTTCTGTGTTGGCAGCGCTGTGCAGCACTTTGCATTGGACCTCTGACTGCGCTCCTTTGTAAGATACTCTGTGGCTGGTTGGACTCGTTGTTGGAAGTTAATTGCCAGTACTGTTGGGCAGTTGGAAGTTAGTCGCCAGCAGTTATGAAAGTACTGTTGGGCAGTTGGAGGTGAACAGCCAGCAGTGATGGATGTTAGATGTGAGAAGTTAGCATTGATCGACGGTAGAGGTCTGAAGTGCTAGCACAGGCTAACCATCTGTAGATATTCGACTTGGAAACTGTATTTTATTCATGATTATATACTTTTGTACTACATGTCAATGACGATTTATATTGGTGTTATAACTGGATGTCACATTATTAAGGTAAAAAAATACATTATTTGGTTTGCAACAAAATCTTTCCTTTGCTAACCACATGCCTATTAGTAGTTAGTGACTTTAGTAGTTAGAATCTTTTATTTAGCTGGCAGTATTGGGGCTCGCTGTATTGCAGTAGTTCGCGTAATGAAGATTTTTGTCGAGTAAGTGCCTAATGAAATGTATAGGTTATTGTTAAGATTTCTTTTTGCTCAGGGCCGTTATTTTGAACTAATTATTTGAAGTCAGGTCGTAATTTTTTTGAGCAGTCAGATTGCGTTGCGCTAGAATATTGTGGGTCAGTATTGACATGATAAAAAAAAGTAAAGAGAAAGTGGGCTCAGTACGTTCAGTTTCACTCAGCCAGTTTAGAATCGAATAACGTAGAAGTTTCATCTTCTCAGTTCAAATGGCTAAGAGCACTATGGGACTTAACTGCGGAGGTCATCAGTCCCCTAGAACTTAGAGCTACTTAAACCTAACTAACGCCGGCCGGGGTGGCCGAGCGGTTCTAGGAGCTACAGTCTGAAACCGCGCGACCGCTACGGTCGCAGGTTCGAATCCTGCCTCGGGCATGGATATGTGTGATGTCCTTAGGTTAGTTAGGTTTAAGTAGTTCTATGTTCTAGGGGACTGATGACCTCAGCTGTTAAGTCCCATAGTGCTCAGAGCCAGCCACCTGAGAAGTTAAGTCCCATAGTGCTCAGAGCCATTTGAACCAAACCTAACTAACCTAAGGACATCACACACATCCATTTCTGAGGCAACATTCGAACCTGCGACCGTAGCGGTAGCGCCTAGAACCGCTCGGTCACTCCGGCCGGCCATGTTCTCAGTCATTCTGCAATTTAAGTACAGACACACTCATATAAATTGATGTGTTGGCAGAAGAGCCAACACCGTGTAGCTAGAGGAGGCCGAAATGTACGCGTTTACGCTCACGCAGACTGGCGTGAGGTCTGAAACAGTTAAGGGAATATATAGTAGCAATTAAAGTACGTAGCTGTTGGAATACTTAACTTTAATCCATAATTGGTGTACATAGCTCTTGACGGTACATGTTTTACAGCATCAATAGTAACTGCTAATGGCGCCTTGCTAGGTCGTAGCAAATGACGTAGCTGAAGGCTATGCTAACTATCGTCTCGGCAAATGAGAGCGTAATTGTCAGTGTAGCTTCGCTAGCAAAGTCGGCTGTACAACTGGGGCGAGTGCTAGGACGTCTCTCTAGACCTGACGTGTGGCGGCGCTCGGTCTGCAATCACTGACAATGGCGACACGCGGGTCCGACGTATACTAGCGGACCGCGGCCGATTTAAAGGCTACCACCTAGCAATTGTGATGTCTGGCGGTGACACCACATAAATAAAGAAGTTTCAAGTTTCCTATGTGAAAAAAGGTTTTTATGTTCAGTTATAAGATTTTGCTCTACGTGTGAAGCAGGAGCATGGTAATTGGTGTTAGGGCCTCTCTTCGTATTTCTTAGGTGTGGGACCCATGACCACTCCCCTGTGAAAAGACCGCTTTCTTGTCTTTGTGGCCGGCCGCTGTGGCCGAGCTGTTCTAGGCTATTCAGTGCGGAACCGCGCTGTTGCTACGGTCGCAGGTTCGAATCCTGCCTCGGGCATGGGTGTCTGTGATGTCCTTAAGTTAGTGAGGTCTAAGTCTAGGGGAGTGATGACATGTTAAGTTCCATAGTGGTTAAAGCCATTTGAACCATTTTATCTGCGTGTTTTCCCAATTTTTAGATTTGGCCTACCTTTTTATGCCTTCTACTGTATGTGTGCTTTGAGCTTCCTCGCTTTACAGTTTGACCACTTTAGCTGGATCCGCCCACCTTTAGCGGACCTTCTATCTTAGGGAAACAACTTTTGAATCAATGGTCTGATAACCTCACCGTTTAGTCTCGTAATCCCCCTCAATCAATCAATCATTCAATCAGTCTTGCCCCTTCGCCGCGGGAAAGGCCCCTCTACTTACTTGCACGCTTTGTGCCAGAAACTCCTCCTCATCCCGTCCACCCACACCTCGCTCCTGTAACTGGCTCATCGGCTCTAGCAGAGCCCTCCTGCCGCAAAGCCCTTTCCTGCGCCTTGGCCGCCGCACCGCACGACAGATGGGCTGATCCGCTTACAGCGGACACATTTCGACCAACTGCCACGTGTCGGCTTCCACCATCCGCCTCCAGCGGATCGAGTATTTCCGCAGCACATGCTGATACATGCTGCCAGTGTCCGCCCAGGCCTTATCCATCTACCGATGCACCAACAGTAAAACTAAAAGTATCAGCACGGGCAAGTCAGTATATGGTAGCGATAAGATCAAAAACCGTTAAAATTTAAGAATAATCAATCCGTCTTTTACTCCACTACTGGCCATTAAAATTGCTACACCAAGAAGAAATGCAGATGATGAACGGGTATTCATTGTACAAATATATTATACTAGAACTGACATGTGATTACATTTTCAAGATATTTGAGTGCATTGATCTTGAGAAATCAGTACCCAGAACAACCACCTCTGGCCGTAATAACGGCCTTGTTACGCCTGGGCATTGAGTCAAACAGAGCTTGGATGGCGTGTACAGGTACAGCCGCCCATGCAGCTTCAACACGACACCACAGTTCATCAAGAGTAGTGACTGGCGTAATGTGACGAGCCAGTTGCTCGGCCACCGTCGTCCAGACGTTTTCAATGGGTGACAGATCTGGAGTATGTGCTTGCCAGGGCAGCATTCGAACATTTTCTGTATCCAGAAAGGCCCGTAGAGGACCTGCGACTTTCCGTCGTGCGTTATCCTTCTGAAATGTAGAGTTTCGAAGGGATCGAATGAAGGGTAGAGCCACGGGTGGTAACACACCTGAAATGTAACGTCCACTGTTGAAAGTGCCGTCAATGCGAACAAGAGGTAACCGAGACGTGTAACCAATGGAACCCCATACTACCACGCCGGGTGATAACGCCAGTATGGCGATGACGAATACACGCTTCCAATGTGCGTTCACCGCGATGTCGCCAAAGACGGATGAGATTATCATGATGATGTAAACAGAACCTGGATTCATCCGAAAAACAGACGTTTTGCCATTCGTGTACCCAGGTTGTGTCTGTGATGTAGCGTCAAGGGTAACCGCAGCCACGGTCTCCGAGCTGATAGTCCGTGCTGTTGCAAACGTCGTCGAACTGTTCGTGCAGGTGGTTGTTGTCTTGCAAACGTCCCCATCTGTTGACTCAGGGATCGAGACGTGGTTGCACGATTCGTTACAGCCATGCGGATAAGATGCCTGTCTTCTCGACTGCTAATGATACGAGGCCGTTGGGATCCAGCACTGCGTTCCGTATTACCCTCCTGAACCCACCGATTCCATATTCTGCTAACAGTCATTGGATCTCGACCAACGCGAGCAGCATGGTCGCGATACGATAAACCGTAATCGCGATAGGCTACAATCCGACCTTTATCAAAGTCGGAAACGTGATGGTACGCATTTCTCCTCCTTACACGAGGCATCACAACAACGTTTCACCAGGCAACACCGGTCAACTGCTGTTGGTGTATGAGAAATCGGTTGGAAACTTCCCTCATGTCTGCACGTTGTAGGTGTCGCCACCGGCACCAACCTTGTGTGAATGCACTGAAAAGCATATCGCAGCATCTTCTTCCTGTCGTTTAAATTTCGCGTCTGTAGCACGTCATCTTCGTGGTGTAGCAATTTTAATGGCCAGTAATACATGGTGAACCAGATGACTGAATCGTTATTCCGCCATCTCGACGAAAAATTTTGTCATGCAACAATATTCGTACTTTACTGTGCTGGAAAAAAAGTAACAGATACCTAAGTAGGCAGTTTCTGGCTTCTGTCTCTTTCTTCCAAGTTTTTTTATTCGCTCTTCTTCTATTCTTTTTCTTCATTCTCGTAGTACTCTCTCCAAAACGCCGTTTAAAAATGATAAAGACAGTCTGTCTCCCTGTCTTCCGTCTGTTTCAATTTCAAAAGGTTTCGATGTTTCACCTAAAAAATTAATTTCGGAAACAGTTTGCTTCAAGGCTGGCACTGATTTATTGTCAGCTCCAGATTCTTGTAGGACCTCGGACAGTGCATCCTTACTGCCGGAATAATAATATGCCTTTTTTAAAATCAACAAAGGATACATAAAGATTTTCGACCTTATTAAGTTCTTTAGTTTTAATTTTTGTTAGACATATTTTTATTTGTTATTCAACGTGAGTACACTATTTAGCTACCAACAATTACATTAATTAGCTTTCACCAACTAGAAAAAAACAATGGTTTTCTTACATTGAAACGAACACTTAATTTGAATTAAAAACAGTCTTGGTTGTAATGTAATCTTTTGTTAACAATGGATTTTCCCTTCGTGGGGCGTCTTCAGAGTATCTTAAAATTCTCCTTTTATATTTTAAAATCATAAAACACTCTCATTCACCGCATTCCTCAATACAGAACAGCGCCGTTTCATGGTTTAAGATGTTATGCAAGCAAAATTTTGAGATACTCTGAAGACGCCCCACGAAGAAAAAACGCGCTGTTAATAAAAGAATAAATTGCAACCAAGACTCTATTTAATTTAAATAATCTGTATACGGCTGCTGTAACAGACGCTCTAATGGAGTGGAAGATATATTATCAGCACTTACTTTGAAATGAGTAAACAATATTACTCACTATTAACCCAAAAGGAAAACCTTCTTAAATTCTAAAAAAAAATTAATATTATTGTCGACATATTTGTTGCCAGAGTTTCCGTAACACTGCTGATACTTAAAATTTATCGTTTATTTTACAGTCCGAGCTGTACATTTATTTTTATATTACTATTTTGGATCAATATTGTTATCATCTTCAGATATGTGTTGCTTCGTGATCAACCCGTCGTATTATATCGAACTACACGCATGAGTAGTAATGTGACCATTACTTGCTGTGGTTTTCTGGTACGATCTGGCTCAGCTTTGGATGCGCGCCCGTCCCGGCTGACAGTGTGTAGGAAGTTTGCCGACGAGACGCAATAATTGGTATCGAGTCGGGGCTCCATTACTGGCCGACAACGATTTCCACTCCAGGGCGCGCGAACTGCGGATCGCGGGTTTGAGGCTTGAGTGAACCGACAGGAGCCGCTCCGGCGTGAATTTTCACGGGTCCGAGATTCCTTGCGCCCTTTATAGAAAAACTGTTAATGGTACTGCTTGACTGCACTATCGCTGTTTGGCTGTTTGCGTGTGCATTGTTTCTCTCTCTCTCTCTCTCTCTCTCTCTCTCTCTCTCTCTCTCTCTCTCTCTCTCTCTCCCTCCTCCCCCCCCCCCTCCGTGTCACCCCCCATTTCTTATAAGTCATCATTGGAATCAGATACTTCTACAACATTTTCAGCACTGTGGCTGCACTAGCTCCTGTGGGCAAACACACCGCACAAAAGGGATGTCGAAGGGGTTGCCTACCTCACAGGCACTGTAGCATCGGCGAGGTTGAATGTGTGTCGAAACTTCTGAAAGTACATTTCTAACGTGCACAACAAATGTACGCCGGTGGCACCGAAGGTGCTAACGAACTGGGGCGTCTTAGAGTGACCCTTCACCCTTTATTCACGCACGAGTTAACTCACTCTCTCGTGATGACGCCAAGGGAGGGCGCTAAAGAGGAGGGATGAAAACGCCAAAGTACGCGTTTAAGCTTCAGATCACGTTCAAATTTCGTTGAATGCTTTTGAACGGTCCCTTGTGGTTCCAGGCAAAAACTGGGACCGCGCTGCACTCGAAAGGGGTGCGATGACGTTTACTGACGATGCAGCTCCGCAATGTACTAGGGTGTCAGCCGTGTCAAAGTGTGTCAATAACAACTTTCTGTTGCTCATAGCATTGTAGCATTGGGAACTCTCATTTACCACCGCGAAGGGTATGAGAATCGACACCCTAGAGGAACGCGTAATTTCACTGACGCTCTTCGTGCCCCCCCTCCCCCCCCTTCCCCGAGGCCTTTTCCTGTCGCTTCACAAAGGCGGTGTGTCTGATATGTTTTTCTCAGCCACCCATAAAAAAAGCGTAGTTTCAACGCTGGGCGTCGCGATCTGATCTCCATAGCACAGGAATATAAAGAAGAAGTGAAAATGTAAGGGGGGCGTTGGGCAGACGTGGTGAAATTCGGTGCCGATGTGTTCTCATCTGCCCTTTTACCACATGACCTTTTGAAATGTAACCTTTTTTTTCGAATGTGTTGACACCTTGCATTTTGAAGCGTCCCTAAGCCCGAGAATGACGTCACAGGGCACCCCGCTTTTCCACCATCACAGAGGAACACATGAAATGTATTCGTAATTGTGAGAATGGACAGCCATCAGCTGGAGAATGGGATGACGACAAACACATATTGTGCCGGACCGGGACTCGAACCCGGATTTCCCACTTATTGCGAGCGGTCGCCTTAACATTAGGCTACCCGAGCACGCTTCACGGCCAGAACAAAACATCTGTATGTTGTCAACTAAGTGCCTACAACCTGCACTCGTGCATTCATTATATACATTCCGTTACGGGAATTCCCCGGCACAGAGCAAGAGACTTTTAGTTAAAGTGTCTCGCCTGTACGAGTTTATACAGGCTGAGTCACCTAACATTACCGCTGGATATATTTCGTAAACCACATCAAATACTGACGAATCGATTCCACAGACCGAACGTAGGGAGGGGGGCTAGTGTAATTGGTTACTACAGACCATAAAAAAATGCACGGAAGTATGTTTTTAACACAAACCTACATTTCTTTAAATGGAACCCCGTTAGTTTTGTTAGCACATTTGAACATATAAACAAATACGTAATCAGTACCGTTTGTTGCATTGTAAAATGTTAATTACATACGGAGATATTGTAACATAAAGTTGACGCTTGAGTACCACTCCTCCGCTGTTCGATCGTGTGTATCGGAGAGCACCGAATTACGTAGGGATCCAAAGGGAACGGTGATGGTCCTTAGGTACAGAAGAGACTGGAACAGCACATTACGTCCACATGCTAACACCTTTTTATTGGTCTTTTTCACTGACGCACATGTACATTACCATGAGGGGTGAGGTACACGTACACACGTGGTTTCCGTTTTCAATTACGGAGTGGAATAGGGTGTGTCCCGACATGTCAGGCCAATAGATGTTCAATGTGGTGGCCATCATTTGCTGCACACAATTGCAATATCTGGCACAATGAATGTCATACACGCCGCAGAACATCTGGTGTAATGTCGCCGCAGGCCGCCACAATACGTTGTTTCATATCCTCTGGGGTTGTAGGCACATCACGGTACACTTTCTCCTTTAACGTACCCCACAGAAAAAAGTCTAGAGGTGTAAGATCAGGAGAACGGGCTGGTCAATTTATGCGTCCTCCACGTCCTATGAAACGCCCGTCGAACATCCTGTCAAGGGTCAGCCTAGTGTTAATTGCGGAATGTGCAGGTGCACCATCATGCTGATACCACATACGTCGACGCGTTTCCAGTGGGACATTTTCGAGCAACGTTGGCAGATCATTCTGTAGAAACGCGATGTATGTTGCAGTGCTCTCCGATACACACGATCGAACAGCGGAGGAGTGTTACTCAAGCGTCGACTTTAGGTTTCAATATCTCCGGATGTAATTAACATTTTACAATGCAACAAACGGCACTGATTACGTATTTGTCTATATGTTCAGATTTGCTAACAAAACTAACGGGGTTCCATTTAAAAAAACGTAGGTTTGTGTTAAAAAACATACTTCCGTGCATTTTTGTATGGTTTGTATTAAACAATCACACTAGCCCCTCTCCACACGTTCGGTCTGTGGAATCGGTTCGTCAGTATTTGATGTGGTTTACGAATATATATCCAGCGGTAACGTTAGGTGACTCACCCTGTATACAATGCATGTACGCATAAACGCTGTAGACACGTGGCTGAGACATATGGAAGTTTGGGTATGGCAGTGAGTCGTGCACGGATAGCCGAATGGTAAACCGACCGATCCCGATAATCGGAAAATCCGGGTTCGAGTCCCGGTCCGGCACAAATCTTCATTGTCGTCATTCCATTCCACAGCTGATGGTTGTTAATATTCGCAACTGCAATACATTTAATATATTTCATAACGCAGCAGTGCCTCTTCATTTGGAAATGTAAGCATGTCCAAAGGAACTTTGCATCATAATTCTGAATAACACAGGCACTGCAATATCGTATCACAGAGGAAGGCTGTAGGCACCTTTGAGCCAAATTTGGATCTTATGTGTGGCTATGGGAGACAATTACCGGCGCTCGAAAAAGTGATGGTTGGTTGGTTGGTTGGTTTGGGGTAGGAGACCAGACAGCGTGGTGATCGGTCTCATCCGATTAGGGAAGGATTGGGAAGGAAGTCGGCCGTGCCCTTTCAGAGGAACCATCCCGACATTTGCCTGGAGCGATTTAGGGAAATCACGGAAAACCTAAATCAGGATGGCCGGACGCGGGATTGAACCGTCGTCCTCCCGAATGCGATCGAAAAAGTGATCCTTTAATTTTGTGGAGCAGTGTAATTTTAAAAAAATAATTAATTATTTAGCGCAGTGGTCTAGTTTACAAGTACCGAAACAATTGAAATTGATTCGCCACGGCGAGCAACCTTCTGATAATGAGAATCAGCAAACTGAAAACTAATGTTTAGATTTTGATAAAAGCACAAAAACTTAGCACAGATTTTAGCAACAGTTCCTGTAGTGAACAGTAACAAAAAAATGATTCAAAGGGCTCTGAGCACTATGGGACTCAACTGCTGAGGTCATTAGTCCCCTAGAACTTAGAACTAGTTAAACCTAACTAACCTAAGGACATCACAAACATCCATGCCCGAGGCAGGATTCGAACCTGCGACCGTAGCGGTCTTTCGGTTCCAGACTGCAGCGCCTTTAACCGCATGGCCACTTCGGCCGGCAAACAGTAACATTTAGAGGATACTTCAAGTGGTGTACACGTCTGTGAAGCAGACAGTGAGACCACAAATCCAAAGAATTTTCAAAGGCAACAATTTGCACCAGTCTACGACGCCGACTCACCGGTACGTTGAAAACTTATCAGAGCACACGATGAAACAGGTAATTGGCAAAATTTAAAAGGAACAACAAATTGTACAGTGTGTGAATGAGACAGTGAAACCATTAATCCAAAGTTTTCAAAATACGACTTTTTCTATACTCCTTTGAAGCAGACAAAGTAGAATGTTTTATGGCGACTAAAAGAAATGCGTACTGAAATGCAGTGAAACGTTTAAAAGGGAAACAAATTATATACGTCTGTGAAGCAGACAGAGCACGATGTTAGAAGTATTTTAAAGAAAAATAAATTGTACTTGAACGTGAAGCGGACGGAGCAGAATGCTGTAATAGAACTTAAACTTCTTAGTTATTAATAAGAGCTTTACTTTTAAGAGTCCACGCGGTTGCTCGATTCAGAGTTGATTGTAGAACATACAGAACGCAAATCACATTTGCATAGCAAGCGAATGACAAATTCGACACAGGCACCTTCAAGACAATAGTGACATGTCAACATGCCATGGAATTTTTTTTCCACAAAAACTAAACCAAAGGCAATACTTCAAATCAGTGGAGCTAATTTTTAGACTGCAGAATAAATGCACCAAAAGCACGAATTACAATTGGAGAGAAGAGCCCGTTGCACTAGAGAAAGAACATACATATTACGAAAGGACGTCACTGTTTGCTTTCACGAACACAGCACAGACACCAGTATGTTTTGGGAAACGTGCACTCAGACGGAAAATCATTTAGCAAGTGAAAGATCGCACAGGCCTCCTCCAAAGCACGGCGTACATAGAACGCAAGTGATAATCTTGAGAGGAAGTGTTTAGCTTCAGGAATACAAAACACTTAAGTTTACAAATGCAGGCACCAGCATCGCATTAGTCAAATAAGCGTCGGCTTCGTATGTTCAGTATGCTGGTCCACCTTTAAGGGGAGTGGTTTGCAGCACAACGGGAAATCTTGAAAAATTCGTGTTATAAATAGTGTAGCTCAAATGGTATAACAGGTGTAGGATTCGTTATGAATAGGAAGGTAGGGCAGAGGGTGTGTTACTGTGAACAGTTCAGTGACCGGGTTGTTCTAATCAGAATCGACAGCTGACCAACACCGACAACGATAGTTCAGGTATACATGCCGACGTCGCAAGCTGAAGATGAATAGATAGAGAAAGTGTATGAGGATATTGAAAGGGTAATGCAGTATGTAAAGGGGGACGAAAATCTAATAGTCATGGGCGACTGGAATACAGTTGTAGGGGAAGGAGTAGAAGAAAAGGGTACAGGAGAATATGGGCTTGGGACAAGGAATGAAAGAGGAGAAAGACTAATTGAGTTCTGTAACAAGTTTCAGCTAGTAATAGCGAATACCCTGTTCAAGAATCACAAGAGGAGGAGGTATACTTGGAAAAGGCCGGGAAATACGGGAAGATTTCAATTATATTACATCATGGTCAGACAGAGCTTCCGAAATCAGATACTGGATTGTAAGGCGTACCCAGGAGCAGATATAGACTCAGATCACAATATAGTAGTGATGAACAGTAGGCTGAAGTTCAAGATATTAGTCAGGAAGATCCAATACGCAAAGAAGTGGGATACGGAAGTACTAAGGAATGACGAGATACGTTTGAAGTTCTCTAACGCTATAGATACAGCAATAAGCAATAGCGCGGTAGGCAGTACAGTTGAAAGGGAATGGACATCTCTAAAAAGGGCCATCACAGAAGTTGGGAAGGAAAACATCGATACAAAGAAGGTAGCTGCGAAGAAACCATGGGTAACAGAAGAAATACTTCAGTTGATTGATGAAAGGAGGAAGTACAAAGATGTTCCGGGAAAAACCGGAATACAGAAATACAAGTCGCTGAGGAATGAAATAAATAGGAAGTGCAGGGAAGCCAAGACGAAATGGCTGCAGGAAAAATGTGAAGACATCGAAAAAGATATGATTGTCGGAAGGACAGGCTAAGCATACAGGAAAGTCAAAACAACCTTTGGTGACATTAAAAGCAACGGTGGTAACATTAAGAGTGCAACGGGAATTCCACTGTTAAATGCAGAGGAGAGAGCAGATAGGTGGAAAGAATACATTGATGGCTCTGAGCACTATGGGACTTAACTTCTAAGGTCATCAGTCCCCTAGAACTTAGAACTACTTAAACCTAACTAACCTAAGGACATCACACACATCCATGCCCGAGGCAGGATTCGAACCTGCGACCGTAGCGGCCGCGCGGTTCCAGACTGTAGCGGAATACATTGAAAGCCTCTATGAAGGTGAAGATTTGTCTGATGTGATAGAAGAAGAAACAGAAGTCGATTGAGAAGAGATAGGGGATCCAGTATTAGAATCGGAATTTAAAAGAACTTTGGAGGACTTACGGTCAAATAAAGCAGAAGGGATAGATAACATTCCAACAGAATTTCTAAAATCAGTGGGGGAAGTGGCAACAAAACGACTATTCACGTTGGTGTGTAGAACATATGAGTCTGGCGAAATACCATCTGACTTTCGGAAAAGCATCATCCACACAATTCCGAAGACGGCAAGAGCTGAGAAGTGCGAGAATTATCGCACAATCAGCTTAACAGCTAATGCATCGAATCTGCTTACAAGAATAATATACAGAAGAATGGAAAAGAAAATTGAGAATGCGCTAGGTGACGATCAGTTTGGCTTTAGGAAAAATAAAGGGACGAGAGAGGCAATTCTGACGTTACGGCTAATAATAATGGAAGCAAGGCTAAAGAAAAATCAAGACACTTTCATAGGATTTGTAGACCTGGAAAAAGCGTTCGACAATATAAAATGGTGCAAGCTGTTCGAGATTCTGAAAAAAGTAGGGGTAAGCTATAGGGAGAGACGGGTTGCATACAATATGTACAACAACCAAGAGGGAATAGTAAGAGTGGACGATCAAGAACGAAGTGCTCGTATTAAGAAGGGTGTAAGACAAGGCTGTAGCCTTTCGCCCCTACTCTTAAACCTGTACATCGAGGAAGCAATGATAGAAATAAAAGAAAGATTCTGGAGTGGACTTAAAGTACACGGTGAAAGGATATCAATGATACGATTCGCTGATGACATTGCTATCGTGAGTGAAAGTGAAGAAGAATTAAATGATCTGCTGAACGGAATGAATAGTCTAATGAGTACACAGTATGGTTTGAGAGTAAATCGGAGAAAGACGAAGGTAATGAGAAGTAGTAGAAATGAGAACAGCGAGAAACTTAACATCAGGATTGATGGTCACGAAGTCAATGAAGTTAAGGAATTCTGCTACCTAAGCAGTAAAATAACCAATGACGGACGGAGCAAGGAGGACATCAAAAGCAGACTCGCTATGGCAAAAAAGGCATTTCTGGCCAAGAGAAGTCTACTAATATCAAATACCGGCCTTAATTTGAGGAAGAAATTTCTGAGGATATACGTCTGGAGTACAGCATTGTATGGTAGTGAAACATGGACTGTGGGAAAACCGGAACAGAAGAGAATCGAAGCATTTGAGATGTGGTGCTATAGACGAATGTTGAAAATTAGGTGGACTGATAAGGTAAGGAATGAGGAGGTTCTACGCAGAATCGGAGAGGAAAGGAATATGTGGAAAACACTAATAAGGAGAAGAGACAGGATGATAGGACATCTGCTAAGACATGAGGGAATGACTTCCATGGTACTAGAGGGAGCTGTAGAGAGCAAAAACTGTAGAGGAAGATAGATATTGGAATACGTCAAGCAAATAATTGAGGACGTAGGTTGCAAGTGCTACTCTGTGCTGAAGAGGTTAGCACAGGAAAAGAATTCGTGGCGGGCCGCATCAAACCGGTCAGTAGACTGATGACCAAAAAAAAGAAAAGTTCAAAGAATAAGAATTGTAAGCCCATGTAATGAATACTATCTTTTAACAGACCTTTTGCGAACAGTTTGATGTGTTAATCACAGCCTTTGGTCTCACGCTTTTTTCTGTGTTATATTTTGTGCTGCAAGTAAAATAAACAGCTTTTGGTCACACGCTTTTTTCTGTGATATATTTTGTGCTGCAAGTAAAATAATTAATATTAATTATTTATGTACAGAAAAGGTACGGATACGTCGCAATAAAAACAAAGTAAAAGCTTGATTTGGTCCACAAGTTCTTTACACTAGTATATTTGAAGCAGACTTTTCAGAAATATCTTGCTGTCATAAATTAAGGTTGAAAAATTTGGTAATAATTATTAAAAATTCCAGTGATTAATTCATAGTTTTTCTTTAATAAAGTCTTTAATTTTCAGATTTAAGTCATAAGAATAGTTAACATTCTAGTCAAGTATGTTTTAAGACAGTGTACAGAATTTCAGTCCTCTGTCTTTAATAATTTTTAACCAATGTGTGCAGAACATTAAAAAGTGAACTTCCGGCAAATACAATTTGAAGTTACAGCTTGTCTCTCTAACTACCTTACACAACACTAACGCATCCCAGGCCCATATCATATTAATCTTGTTTCCGGTGTTGCTCTCCCTCCCTTTTCTTTTTAAGGCTACTTCTTCTTTGTTGCAGCCACATGTAGTAAGCATTGCTTCACGCAGTGGAGAATCATAAAACAGAGGCACGCTGTTGATCGAGGCGTTGCGAAGTAAGCGCGGCACAGATAACCTTGCTGACAGTTGCAGTCTACCAACATGCTGACGCAAGGACACACACAGACCGAGCGCTGAGGAAAGCCTGGATAGTGCTTACGCTGCAATGCACTGCGGGAGTAATAACAAAAAGCTACCACCGAGGGTAAAAACGTCGTCCTGCTGGACACAAATAGAGGAGCGCAGGCAGCAACAGACAGAAGCCATTAGGAAGCAGTTCGGATCTGCGGACGGACGTGATCCATGTCCGAATGTTCAGTCTTCGTAGGTGACGACTGGAAATGGAAACGATTGGAATGAAAAATAAAATTGAGAATGCGCTAGGTGACGATCAGTTTGCCTTTAGGAAAAGTAAAGGGACGAGAGAGGCAATTCTGACGTTACGGCTATTAATGGAATCAAGGCTGAAGAAAAGTCAAGACACTTTCATAAGATTTGTCGACCTGGAAAAAGCGTTCGACGATATCAAGTGGTGCAAGCTGTTCGAGATTCTGAAAAAAGTAGGGGTAAGCTATAGGGAGAGACGGGTCGTATACAATATGTACAACAACCAAGAGGGAATAATAAGAGTGGACGATCAAGAACGAAGTGCTCGTATTAAGAAGGGTGTAAGACAAGGCTGTAGCCTTTCACCCCTACTCTTCAACCTGTACATCGAGGAAGCAATGATGGAAATAAAAGAAAGGTTCAGGAGTGGAATTAAAATACAAGATGAAAGGATGTCAATGATACGAAGCAGTAACCAGTAGCAAACGGCCATAACAAGTGGCCATCTGCCTTTTTTTTTTTTGTCATCAGTCTACTGACTCGTTTGATGCGGCCCACCACGAATTCCTTTCCTGTGCTAACCTCTTCATCTCAGAGTAGCACTTGCAACCTACGTCCTCAATTATTTGCTTGACGTATTCCAATCTCTGTCTTCCTCTACAGATTTTGCCCTCTACAGCTCCCTCTAGTACCATGGAAGTAATTCCCTCATGTCTTAGCAGATGTCCTATCATCCTGTCCCTTCTCCTTATCAGTGTTTTCCACATATTCCTTTCCTCTCCGATTCTGCGTAGAACCTCCTCATTCCTTACCTGATCAGTCCACCCAATTTTCAACATTTGTCTATAGCACCACATCTCAAATGCATCGATTCTCTTCTGTTCCGGTTTTCCCACAGTCCATGTTTCACTACCATACAATGCTGTACTCCAGACGTACATCCTCAGAAATTTCTTCCTCAAATTAAGGCCGGTATTTGATATAAGTAGACTTCTCTTGGCCAGAAATGCCTTTTTTGCCATAGCGAGTCTGCTTTTGATGTCTTCCTTGCTCCGTCCGTCATTGGTTATTTTACTGCCTAGGTAGCAGAATTCCTTAACTTCATTGACTTCGTGACCATCGATCCTGATGTTAAGTTTCTCGCTGTTCTCATTTCTACTACTTCTCATTACCTTCGTCTTTCTCCGATTTACTCTCAAACCATACTGTGTTATCATTAGACTGTTCATTCCGTTCAGCAGATCATTTAATTCTTCTTCACTTTCACTCAGGATAGCAATATCATCAGCGAATCGTATCATTGATATCCTTTCATCTTGTATTTTAATTCCACTCCTGAACCTTTCTTTTATTTCCATCATTGCTCCCTCGATGTACAGATTGAAGAGTAGGGGCGAAAGGCTACAGCGTTGTCTTACACCCTTCTTAGTACGGGCACTTCGTTCTTGATCGTCCACTCTTATTATTCCCTCTTGTTTGTTGTACATAATGTATATGACCCGCCTCTCCCTATAGCTTACCCCTACTTTTTTCTCAATCTCGAAGAGCTTGCACCATTTTATATTGTCGAACGCTTTTTCCAGGTCGACAAATCCTATGAATGTGTCTTGATTTTTCTTTGGCCTTGCTTCCATTATTAGCCGTAACGTCAGAATTGCCTCTCTCGTCCCTTTACTTTTCCTAAAGCCAAACTGATCGTCACCTACCGCATTCTCAATTTTCTTTTCCTTTCTTCTGTATCTTATTCTTGTAAGCAGCTTCGATGCATGAGCTGTTAATCTGATTGTGCGATAATTCCCGCACTTGTCAGCTCTGCCGTAACATCTTATTATTGCTTCCTTGGTGGCTTCGTACACCGATTTCTCTGCATCGATGTGGTTCCTGCGGTCAGTAGCAATTCAAGTTGTTTGCGTATTTAGTCCCACCAGCCTCTCCCATCAGTTCCGTTACCTTAATCCTTGACTCCAGACCGTCATCTAAACATTGCAAAACACCACACACATCTGTCTTCAAAGTATTTAGTCCTACCAGAAGAGTTTTTTCGTATCCGTTCCGATATACAGTTGGTACGATTCCAATCTGGAGTCTCAGGCCTACTTCTCCAAAGTGTGACTAATAAGGAAATGGTCCAATAAGACATGTCAAAACCCACCCTGCAATTTTTTACACAAGGAGAAGACAACGAAAGAGAGGCACTGCCAAAATTTTAGCTGCTAAGAGGCACTGCAAGTATTTTAAAAAAAGTTTAAATTACACGTTTTTGCCCCGTGAAGAACAGCTTTAACGGCTTAGAGCCCTGCCCGCCTAGCGCATGACTCGACGAATCACACACCTAAAACCTGCTTTACAATGGTGCGAATGGAAGCGAAAACGTAAGAATGAGCATTTGCAGAAATTTTACTACCATTCGCTGTGTAGAATGGTTTGGAGGGAACGAAAGAGAACATGAGGTAACGAACATTACCTATGAACGCTGTGTTATTAGTTTTTAGTTTCTGGAGCTAATATTCGGCATACAGAGTACAACTCTGTTTTATTACAGCCACAGTGCGAAACTTTGCTATGCAGTGAGGATTATTTTGCATTGCGAGCGCACTGTTCTAGACGGGGTATGCAAAATGGCGCAGGGAAGGAAGAATATTAACTGTCTCAGTTTGTATGCAGCCGTGACATGCGTGGAGATAGTGCACTTTACACGGAATTGCATCCCCATCTGTCCTTAGCACTTGACCAGAATAATTAATTATTTTTACAGATCTGAAGATGGTTCTGAATGAACCGAAACCGGTCATATGAATAATAAAAAATTTGCAATCAAGACGGATTTTAAGTAACATTACTAAATCAGGATGGTCGGACGCGGGATTGAACCGTCGTCCTCCCGAATGGGAGTCCAGTGTCTAACCGCTGCGCCACCTCGCTCGGTGGGGGAAGATTAAGCACACCTAAGTAGCTGCAGAGGCGTCCATTTGAGACACCTGCAAGAGGCCCTCTAAATACACCAGACAGAATTCTCTGTTGCCCGTGATTGTTAACTTGTTTGCTTCTGTGAGAAACTGGCTTAAACTATACAAACATTTTTTTTAATAACTTCATATCGACAGTTCAGTTCTTTCACATGTAATTCTGATAAGCAGAGAAAATAAAATCATAGCAGTGTTTGATATCACACACGACTTCCATCAATGAGGTCTTGTAATTTGTTGAAATGAAATGTGTCTTTATAGTAATTCCTGTAGACCATTCCTTATAATGATGTTTGAATTTATAGATTTGACTATCAGTGAAACAGTTATTTGTTTATTTCCTGTAGACGTCTCAAAAATGCTAAATGTCTATTGAATGACAAAAACAAACATTTTTCTTACACCAGGCACACCGGACAAAGGAAAAATTGATCCAATCAGGCACTTCGCAGTAACCACTAGTTTTATTTAGACAGAACTGAGATGGAGTCAGAAATGGTCCCGGCCGTTGTTCTGCATATTGCAGTGCGTACCAAGCTTACTTGATCATATTCGTACAGCGTGGCGAAGGAAACTGGTAATGCACAAATTACTGGAGCTTAATAATACTGTTCTGCTGATAAATCTGAAATAAGAGAGAGGTATAAGAAATTATGTTGCCTGATAATTTCCTATGAAATGCTTTGCACTGTCGAAAAAATGCTTTATCGAGAGGGCGATTCGAATCCACACAACATCTACAGATTTTTCGTCGTCCGCCACAAAAACACAGGTGTCGTTATGTCCAGACCGTGAAGCCAACAAAAACAATAAAATAGTTTCTGCAGCCGGTAGGATAAAATTTCGAAAGAAATGTTGAAAATTATTCTTTCCCATTTCTCCAGATTTTGATACGTCGGATACAAGTTTTTTTGCAACTAAACAGCTCATATTTTATTTTTTGTCCTAATTTACCTTGCGGTTCTTGAAGACAAATTTAAAAGTACGGAGCCACTCATTCAGAACCATCTTCAGATCTGTAAAAATAATTAATTATTTTTACAGATCTGAAGATGGTTCTGAATGAACCGAAACCGGTCATATGAATAATAAAAAATTTGCAATCAAGACGGATTTTAAGTAACATTACTAAATCAGGATGGTCGGACGCGGGATTGAACCGTCGTCCTCCCGAATGGGAGTCCAGTGTCTAACCGCTGCGCCACCTCGCTCGGTGGGGGAAGATTAAGCACACCTAAGTAGCTGCAGAGGCGTCCATTTGAGACACCTGCAAGAGGCCCTCTAAATACACCAGACAGAATTCTCTGTTGCCCGTGATTGTTAACTTGTTTGCTTCTGTGAGAAACTGGCTTAAACTATACAAACATTTTTTTTAATAACTTCATATCGACAGTTCAGTTCTTTCACATGTAATTCTGATAAGCAGAGAAAATAAAATCATAGCAGTGTTTGATATCACACACGACTTCCATCAATGAGGTCTTGTAATTTGTTGAAATGAAATGTGTCTTTATAGTAATTCCTGTAGACCATTCCTTATAATGATGTTTGAATTTATAGATTTGACTATCAGTGAAACAGTTATTTGTTTATTTCCTGTAGACGTCTCAAAAATGCTAAATGTCTATTGAATGACAAAAACAAACATTTTTCTTACACCAGGCACACCGGACAAAGGAAAAATTGATCCAATCAGGCACTTCGCAGTAACCACTAGTTTTATTTAGACAGAACTGAGATGGAGTCAGAAATGGTCCCGGCCGTTGTTCTGCATATTGCAGTGCGTACCAAGCTTACTTGATCATATTCGTACAGCGTGGCGAAGGAAACTGGTAATGCACAAATTACTGGAGCTTAATAATACTGTTCTGCTGATAAATCTGAAATAAGAGAGAGGTATAAGAAATTATGTTGCCTGATAATTTCCTATGAAATGCTTTGCACTGTCGAAAAAATGCTTTATCGAGAGGGCGATTCGAATCCACACAACATCTACAGATTTTTCGTCGTCCGCCACAAAAACACAGGTGTCGTTATGTCCAGACCGTGAAGCCAACAAAAACAATAAAATAGTTTCTGCAGCCGGTAGGATAAAATTTCGAAAGAAATGTTGAAAATTATTCTTTCCCATTTCTCCAGATTTTGATACGTCGGATACAAGTTTTTTTGCAACTAAACAGCTCATATTTTATTTTTTGTCCTAATTTACCTTGCGGTTCTTGAAGACAAATTTAAAAGTACGGAGCCACTCATATTTATCACTGGCAATATCGTATATGAATGTGTCATCGCATTCATTGATTGGACAACCGACTCCGTCTTTTTTTCACCCCGGAATAATAAAGCGCCGTGTGCACGCAGTTCTTTCGCGACACCTGACTGATCAGCGTTATAAAAAGCAGTTACGGGGATAACAGCAAGTTTCGTCTTTATGTCTGCTATGAATTCCTCTATAGCATTGTCCATAACTGGCAGTCGCTCTACGCGTTTATGTGAAATAAACTTGGTAATTTTGCGACTTCCCATTCTGTAAGGGCCCAGACTCGTAGATATCCATCGGTGACGGTGCATAGCCTCTGACGAGCAGTTCTAAATCATTCGAACAGTTTTTCATTCATATGGTTTCGGTGCATATTTCTTACTTGATGTAATTCATTCTTCCATTGGTTCAGTTCAAGTTCCGATTTAGCGAAACGGAAACGTCTGTGCACACTGCCAAACTTCAAGCGTTTTTTCCCTATATTGCACTGCCTTTTCTTTGTCGCTGAAAGCCGTTGCAGTACGTGTTTCTTTAGGGTTGGAGGGTATTCTTCTTCAGAATGTTACTACCACAACTGACGTCGCGCGAAGCACAGTTATTTCCTATTTCTTCTGACGTATCCACAATTTCAAACAAAATGTAGATATCATTCAGTCGAAAGTCAAGGAAATCAACTAACAAATGACACAGAAGAAGTAGGTGATTTCGACTGGAGACCAAGTTCTTTATATTTCATCATAGCTAAATTGAGAACGTTAATTTAATTGGATTCCACATTACTGTGAAACTGGAATAAAAAAAAAGTACTATTAGCAGGCACGTCTTACGAAAGAACAATAAATATTAATTCAGCTTTATCTGTATTGTCAATACTTTCCAGTACTGCAAAAAGCAACTTATAATTTGTAATAGATGTTACTTGAGTGGCTAATTCGAAAAACCAGTAATTGTGTACTGTAGCGCTACATAAACTATCAATGAAGGGTAACCTGAAACGTACTTTGCAAATTACGATCGGGTTGTGTCATGTTTCTGGCCGAGCGGTTCTAGGCACTTCAGTCCGCAACCGCTCTGATTCTACGGTCGCAGGGTCGAATCCTACCTCGGTCGTGGATGTGTGTGTGATGTCCTTAGGTTAGTTAGGTTTAAGTTAAGTAGTTCTAAATCTAATGACCTCAGATGCTAAGTCCCATAGTGCTTAGAGTCATTTGAACCATTTTTGTGTCGTGTTTCCTTTTTACAACTGTATCACCGATTTCGGCTCTGTGTGTGTGTGTGTACCTAATTGCGCATGTGCAGTTGCTATAGCGCCAGAAGGGGTGTACATTTCTACCGCCACATGGCGCGCTACAAATTTGGCACTTTTCAGATATTTTTTTAAATACTTGCATTGCCTCTTGGCTAAAATTTTGACAATGCACTTCTTTCGTTGTCTTCTTCCTGTGTAAAAAATTTCAGGGTAGGTGTCTACGTGTCTTATTGGGCCATTCCTTTGTAAGACATTAGACTAAAATGTCATAAAAAAACAAAGAAGTGAAAACAATATATTGTTTTTTAACAGCGCTGTCTTCTTGGCATGGTTGCAGACACTTTTAAATTCTAATGATTCGGGGCTTTCTTCGGTAAAATTTCCTCGAAGTAAAGTTTTTCTTGTTCAGAAATTTAAAAATCGATTTTTGACGCTTATTCACATTGTAAGATGGCAAGATCTATGCCCCTTACATGACGTCATTAAAGATCACCGAACTCACGTTGAGCGAACAGTAGGGCTGAACAAAAATGACTGACAAGGCAAAATGCATCTTGTAGAGGGTATAGTATTGACCTATTGCGTTGGGATGGGTTGTTTTGAGGAAGAGACCAAACAGCGAGGTCATCAGTCTCATCGGATTAGGGAAGGATGGGGAAAAGTCGGCCGTGCCCTTTCAAAGGAGCCATCCTGGCATTTACCTGGAGTGATTTATGGAAATCGCGGAAAACATAAATCAGGATGGCCAGACGCGGGATTGAACCATCGTCCTCCCGAATACGTGTCCGGTGTGCTAGGATGTATTGGAATAATTATTGTTGGGTGATGGTTTTAAACTAATTCACTCGTCATGAAAACTTTGTGGAAACACATCGATTTACTGGAGGCTAGTTTATCCCAGGCAAGTATTCAGCGTTGACCGCGGCCGGGTGGCGGAGCGCGGCTGGGGAGCAGCGAAGGGAAGCGACAATAGGCAGCTTAGGGTGGCTCAAACTCTGAGAAAGCAGTAACGGGGCGCGGCCTCCAGCTGCCTTAAGATGAGTGACAGTGAGGGGGTGGTTGACCCCATGCTGGTGTACCAGGAAGCAGACGGAGAACTTGTACACCTGTTGATAAATGTCTGTCATCCCGTTTTCAGTGAAACATGCGAGAAAGCCGCTCAAAGCTATGGTTGAGCGGTCAACAGAGGCCGAAATATGTGTGTTCAAATGGTTCAAATGGCTCTGAGCACTATGGGACTTAACATCTATGGTTATCAGTCCCCTAGAACTTAGAACTACTTAAACCTAACTAACCTAAGGACAACACACAACACCCAGCCATCACGAGGCAGAGAGAATCCCTGACCCCGCCGGGAATCGAACCCGGGAACCCGGTCGTGGGAAGCGAGAACGCTACCGCACGACCACGAGATGCGGGCTTATGTGTGTTCGTGACTACAGCAACTTCACGCTGAATTCACGGTCCGCAGAGTCTGAAGTAAATCAGGTGAAGAGCGACAGAATGAAATACGCCGGCCTCCAATGGGAACGTAGGATCAAGCAATATGAAATACTCTCCTGGGAGTCAGAATTTCTGAGAAACTGGTGTTTTATGCAGATGCTAAACTTGATGGGTGGCCTGGGAGGAGCTAAATAGCAGAAGTTGAGAAGAAGGGAAATTTTGTGAGAATCTGTTCACTTCCCAGAGCAGCCATTAATCGGCGCTGGGAAGCGACGCATAATTAACGCGACTTGCGTTGCAATTGGCGTAAGTGATTTTGCTGGAGGGGAAACCGAGGCAGAGAGCAGACTGGCAGAAGTCTCTGTAGAGGTTTCACGTTCCCAGCTTGCCTAGAGTGCGGACGTGGCGCCCTTTAATCAGCTTGCCTGAGAGAGAGTGAGCATCTCTGCAGTTTAGGACTTAGCAAACGGAACGATTGAGCTTGGAGATAGAAAGTTTTGGTTCAGCTATGTACTGAGCAAGATAGCTAGAAGTGAATCGACAAGTGCAACCTTGCAGCACCACGAGGTCGGCCGACGTCCACACAACGACGCCGCTCCGCCACGCTGAATTCGGTGATATTGCACCCGCTCCGGCTTGAGTTAGTCCACTGATTAATTTGTTGAATCACGTCGGCAAAGTTTCCACGAGGGTTTCATGGGCCGTGTATTGTAGAATTCTTCTCGCACTTCCCATTACGCCTGGGTCAATCGATAGGAATTAATTTTGATTTATCGCGCTTTACTCCACGTAAACGCAATTTATTCCCACTGCCTGTTAGGAGAGTCATGTAATGTGATGATTGACGCTCGTGAGTTAAAATAAATATGTGCTAATCGACTGCTTCTCTTTTCAATCAAGTAGTTGAAATTCCAAGTCACTTTCTTGATTACTTTTATGTTGAACATTTGCATCTGGTGTTCAACAGCTGAATATAACATCAATGCACACCCCTTTTTAATTAAAAGGGATCAGTTCTGAATCAATTAATGTCAACACTGCCACCGCAGTTCAATTAGGAGTGACAGGGCCATATTACTTTTTTTGCGTTATCCGATATTGCGGCAGTTTTGCACTCTATGTTGATCTGTTAGTCAATTAGCTGGGGTGAACACACGCCAAAACGAGATAAGTGACGGGTGGGGTGTTACAACGTACTGACCCCCTTAATGCATAACCAAACTGCGACCAATGGAATGATCGAGGGAGAACATGAAATGACGCTTAACCGTGACAGAGTTGAAGTTTGTCTCGCGAACCGTCAGTAACAAAGCAAACAGAATACGCTCCCTACATTAGGCCAAAGTCGGTCACGGACGATGTAGGTTGATACGCCCTCCGACCAGCGCAGCATGTAACTCACCAAACTGAACCGCAGCGCGGCAACAGTGAAACAGCGCAGGGAAGGCGGGATTGAAAGACCGCATGCGGACCGGATTTCCTTCCGAATCGTCGACACTCCTCACAAGAAGTTCACAACGGTGGGATCGGCATTTTTAAATAATTTATACAATGATGTAGGTTAAGGTCCAAAGAATCACGCTCTCCATTACCGTGCTAGTCCCTCGTTTGCGAGTAATCGACGAAAAAAAAGTTCAAAAAATGGTGTATAGCTTCAAAAATTGTACCCGTTCATAAACTGGTTGCATAGTGTAATGGTTGAGATATTACCCTCACATGCAAAAGGTTGTCGGTTCTAATATAGTCAGATACACTGAAAAAAGGCCCTTCTCCTCCGAACGCGAAAATATTGACGCTAATCTACACTGGAGGAAATGATTATAAAAAAGAAAAAAAAAGATAAATGAGAGATCGTACGGAAAGATTTACTTATTCATTTTTTGCACATGGTGTTAGAAAGCGGAAGGGTAGGGAAATAGTCCGAAGGTGGTTAGCTATACTCTCTGCCAGGCACCAAAATGTGAGCAGCCATGTAAATGTGGATGTGCCTGAGTAGCCAGATAGTGATAAAACATCGAATCGAATGTATCCGACATGGCGCTAAAGACTCGTGCCTGACAGACGCGACAGTCTGGAACCGTGCGACCGCTACGGTCGCAGGTTCGAATCCTGCCTCGGGCATGGATGTGTGTGATGTCCTTAGGTTGGTTAGGTTTATGTAGTTCTAAGTTCTAGGGGACTGATGACCTCAGATGTTAAGTCCCATAGTGCTCAGAGCCATTTGAACCAATTTTGAACTCACAGACGCGACGTTAGCCCATCTACATCTACATCTGCACGGTTGCTCTGCAATTCACATTTAAGTGCCTGGCAGAGGGTTCATCGAACCATTTTCATACCAATTCTCTATCATTCCACTCTCGAATGGCGCGTGGGAAAAAGGAACATCTAAATCTTTTCATACGAGCTCTGATTTATTTTATTGTGATGATCATTTCTCGCTACGTTATATGGGTGTCAAAAAATACACTCCTGGAAATGGAAAAAAGAACACATTGACACCGGTGTGTCAGACCCACCATACTTGCTCCGGACACTGCGAGAGGGCTGTACAAGCAATGATCACACGCACGGCACAGCGGACACACCAGGAACTGCGGTGTTGGCTGTCGAATGGCGCTAGCTGCGCAGCATTTGTGCACCGGCGCCGTCAGTGTCAGCCAGTTTGCCGTGGCATACGGAGCTCCATCGCAGTCTTTAACACTGGTAGCATGCCGCGACAGCGTGGACGTGAACCGTATGTGCAGTTGACGGACTTTGAGCGAGGGCGTATAGTGGGCATGCGGGAGGCCGGGTGGACGTACCGCCGAATTTATCAACACGTGGGGCGTGAGGTCTCCACAGTACATCGATGTTGTCGCCAGTGGTCGGCGGAAGGTGCACGTGCCCGTCGACCTGGGACCGGACCGCAGCGACGCACGGATGCACGCCAAGACCGTAGGATCCTACGCAGTGCCGTAGAGGACCGCACCGCCACTTCCCAGCAAATTAGGGACACTGTTGCTCCTGGGGTATCGGCGAGGACCATTCGCAACCGTCTCCATGAAGCTGGGCTACGGTCCCGCACACCGTTAGGCCGTCTTCCGCTCACGCCCCAACATCGTGCAGCCCGCCTCCAGTGGTGTCGCGACAGGCGTGAATGGAGGGACGAATGGAGACGTGTCGTCTTCAGCGATGAGAGTCGCTTCTGCCTTGGTGCCAATGATGGTCGTATGCGTGTTTGGCGCCGTGAAGGTGAGCGCCACAATCAGGACTGCATACGATCGAGGCACACAGGTCCAACACCCGGCATCATGGTGTGGGGAGCGATCTCCTACACTGGCCGTACACCACTGGTGATCGTCGAGGGGACACTGAATAGTGCACGGTACATCCAAACCGTCATCGAACCCATCGTTCTACCATTCCTAGACCGGCAAGGGAACTTGCTATTCTAACAGGACAATGCACGTCCGCATGTATCCCGTGCCACCCAACGTGCTCTAGAAGGTGTAAGTCAACTACCCTGGCCAGCAAGATCTCCGGATCTGTCCCCCATTGAGCATGTTTGGGACTGGATGAAGCGTCGTCTCACGCGGTCTGCACGTCCAGCACGAACGCTGGTCCAACTGAGGCGCCAGGTGGAAATGGCATGGCAAGCCGTTCCACAGGACTACATCCAGCATCTCTACGATCGTCTCCATGGGAGAATAACAGCCTGCATTGCTGCGAAAGGTGGATATACACTGTACTAGTGCCGACATTGTGCATGCTCTGTTGCCTGTGTCTATGTACCTGTGGTTCTGTCAGTGTGATCATGTGATGTATCTGACCCCAGGAATGTGTCAATAAAGTTTCCCCTTCCTGGGACAATGAATTCACGGTGTTCTTATTTCAATTTCCAGGAGTGTATTTTCTCATTCGGAGGAGAAAGCTAGTGAGTGAAATTTCGCAAATAGATCTTGCCGCAAAGAAAACCGCCTTCGTTTCAGTGACCGCCATCCAACTCGCGTCTCATATCAGTGACACTCTCGCCCCTATTGCGCGATAACACGAAACGAGCTGCCCTTCTTTGCACTGTTTTGATGTCCTCCGTCAATCCTCTCTGGTAAGAATCGCGCACCTCGCAGCAGTATTCTAGCAGAGGACGGACAAGTGTAATATAGGCTGTAAACGTAGGCTTTAGCGGCCGTTGTCACAGTCAATAAAATTCCCCTGGGTTTGAAGGAAGGCGCCTTGCAACAGTCGCCGAAATGTCGGAATTTTACAGATGACAAAGCGGCCCCAAACCCAGAAGAATTTTATTGACTGTGATGTAGGCTGTCTCTTTAGTGAGTTTCTCTCATCTTCTAAGTGTTCTGCCAACAAAGTGCAGTCTTGGTTTCGCCTCCCCCACAATATTATCCATGTGCTCTTTCCAATTTAAGTTGCTCGTAATTGTAATTCCTAGGTATTTAGTCGAACTGACAGCCCTTAGATCTGTGCGATTTATCGTATACCCAAAATTTATCGGATTAGTACCCATGTGGATGACCTCGCTCTTCCCTTTGTTTAGTGCCAATTGCCACTTTTCGCACCATACACAAATTCTCTCTAGATCATTTTGTAATTGGACTTCATCGGCTGAAAATTTTACTAGACTGTAAAGTACAGTGTCATCTGCAAACAATCCAAGAGGGCTGCTCAGATTATCACCTAGATCACTTATGTAAATTAGGAACAGTAGAGGGCCCATGACACTACCTTGCGGAACGCCAGATATCACTTCTGTTCTACTCGATGACTTACCGTCTATCACTACGAACTGTGACCTCTCTGAGAGGAAATCACGAATCCAGTCACACAACTGAGAAGATACTCCATATGCACGCAATTGGATTAATAGTCACTTGTGAGGAACGGCATCAAAAGCCTAGGAATATGGAATCGATCTGAGATCCCTTGTCGACAGCACTTATTACTTCATGGGGGCCCGCAGCTCGTGGTCGTGCGGTAGCGTTCTCGCTTCCCACGCCCGGGTTCCCGGGTTCGATTCCCGGCGGGGTCAGGGATTTTCTCTGCCTCGTGATGGCTGGGTGTTGTGTGGTGTCCTTAGGTTAGTTAGGTTTAAGTAGTTCTAAGTTCTAGGGGACTGATGACCATAGATGTTAAGTCCCATAGTGCTCAGAGCCATTTTTTTTTACTTCATGGGGATAAAGAGCTAGCTTTGTTGCACAAGAACATTTTCTGAATCCGTGTTGGTTATGTATCAATAAGTCATTTTCTTCAAGGTGATTCATAAATTGTAAATAATAGATTTCAGCTGTCAGTCGTCCTTTTGAAATTTTATTGGCAGATCTAGATTTCAGCTAGAAAATAGCCGTCCTCAATGCACTATCATTTTTGATCACGGCATGTAATGCCTGCTGGTCGGGCTTCATTCACAGTTCATTGAATAAAATATGGTTTAAATGGCTCTGAGCACTATGGGATTTAAGCCGGCAGAAATGGCCGAGCGGTTCTAGGCGCTACAGTCTGGCACCGCTCGACAGCGACGGTCGCAGGTTCGAATCCTGCCTCGGGCATGGATGTGTGTGATATCCTTAGGTTAGTTAAGTTTAAGTAGTTCTAAGTTCTAGGAGACTGATAACCTGAGATGTTAAGTCCCATAGTGCTTAGAGCCATTTGAACCACTTTTGAACTATGGGACTTAAACATGTGAGGTCATCAGTCCCCTAGAACTTAGAACTACTTAAACCTAACTAACCCAAGGACATCACACACATCCATGCCCGAGGCAGGATTCGAACCTGCGACCATAGGAGTAGCGCGGTTCCAGACTGTAGCGCCTAGAACCGCTCGGCCACTTCGACCGGCAGTCCATTGAATACTATTGAGTATTCAATGAACTGTGAATGAAGCCCGAGCACCAGGCATTACATGCAGTGATCAAGAATGATAGTGCATTGAGGATGGCTAGTTTCTAGCTGAAATCTAGATCTGCGAATAAAATTTCAAAAGGATAACTTTTTGTGTTGGCAGAAGAGCCAACACCGTGTTACTAGTGGAGGCCGAAATGCACGCGTTTTAGCTCACGCAGGCTGGCGTGAGGAGGGAAGAACTATACTGACGTGAGGTCTGGAACATGACAAGGAATTAGGATTCAGAAAGCGGACGTAATGAGATACTTAACTTTAATCCATTAATGATGAACCTTGCTCTTGACGGTACATGATTCACAATATTATCTGTTCAGAATAGATACATAGTTACTGAATATGGCGCCTTGTTAGGTCGTAGCAAATGACGTAGCTGAAGGCTATGCTAAACTGTCGTCTCTGCAAATGAGACCGTATGTAGTGAACCATCGCTAGCAAAGTCGGCTGAACAACTGGGGCGAGTGCTAGGGAGTCTCTCTAGACTAGACCTGCCGTGTGGCGGCGCTCGGTCTGCAATCACTGATAGTGGCGACAGGCGGGTCCGACGTATACTAACGGCCGATTTAAAGGCTACCACGTAGCAAGTGTGGTGTCTGGCGGTTACACCACACAACTGATAGCTGAAATCTATTATTTGCACGTCAATAACAGTCGCTGCGTGCAACAGCCTCTGAATGGAGGGTAACCTGGTGATTCATAAATAAATAATAATGTCGTGTGACTAGGGCCTCCCGTCGGGTAGACCGTTCGCAGGGTGCAAGTCTTTCGATTTGACGCCACATCGGCGACCTGCGCGTCGATGGGGATGAAAATGATGGTGATTAGGACAACACAACACCCAGTCCCTGAGCGGAGAAAATCTCCGGCCCAGCCCGGATTGGAACCCGGGCCCTTAGGACTGACATTCCGTCGCGCTGACCACTGTTTTTTAAAATTCTCATGTTGCCTCTATATTGGTCGATGAATTTGTTCGTGGTTGACGTCCGATGACAGCCGTTCAGGTTCTTTGTTGATCCGTTCACTCAGTTTTTTATTACAGAGGGTAGGTAACCCTCTAACGAAGCACGCTGAGCTACCGTGCCGGCTGACCACTCAGCTACCGGGGCGGTGATTCATAATGTTCGAGTACAGTATATGCTCCAAAATCTTACTGGAAATTAAGGTAATTGATATGGGTATGTAATTCGGTGGGTTACTCGTATTTCCTTTCTTGATCATACGCGTCGCAAGCAGTCTGGCGGCCAACACAGACGACTCTGCCTCGTAACCCACGCGCGTCGCGGCGAAGCCGCCTGCGGCATCGGCCGATGCGCTGCCCGGTGCCTTGACAGTGGTGGGTGAGTGGGTGGGTGGGGTGACCTTACGCGCGCCGCTAACCCCGCAGGCCGTACGCTGTTTAGGGACGGCCGGAGGCGACCGGAGGACCGCAGAGGAGCTGACGCAAAGGTGCGAAGATCGATGCGCACTCTGCCGGCCACTGCTGCCTGCTCTGCTTAAAGAGGCCGGCGCGGTCGCTGCCTCTCCCACTATACTGCTCTGAGCTGGCAAGAGCCACACGATAACGATATGCACATACACCGATGGCGGAAGCTTCGCATACGCAAGGCATGAGGGGCTTTGCGTCGGCAGACCTGTGATATGTACCGGGTGATCAAAATGTCAGTATAAATTTGACAACTGAATAAATCACGGAATAATGTAGATAGAGAGGTACAAATTGACACACAAGCTTGGAATGACATGGGGTGTTATTAGAACCAAAAAAATACAAAAGTTCAAAAAATGTCCGACAGATGGCGCTTCATCTGATCAGAATAGCAATAATTAGCATAACAAAGTAAGACAAAGCAAAGACGATTTCTTTACAGGAAATGTTCAATATGTCCACCACCATTCCGCAACAATAGCTGTAGTCGAGGAATAACGTTAACAGCACTGTAAAGTGTGGTGTCACCGCCAGACACCACACTTGCTAGGTGGTAGCTTTTAAATCGGCCGCGGTCCGCTAGTATACGACGGACCCGCGTGTCGCCACTGTCAGTGATTGCAGACCGAGCGCCGCCACACGGCAGGTCTAGAGACACTTCCTAGCACTCGCCCAGTTGTACAGCCGACTTTGCTAGCGATGCTACACTGACAAATACGCTCTCATTTGCCGAGACGATAGTTAGCATAGCCTTCAGCTACGTCATTTGCTACGACCTAGCAAGGCGCCATTACCAGTGTATATTGAGATTGCACTTATGTATCGTCAAGAGCGATGTTCAACAATTATGGATTAAAGTTAAGTATTCCAGCAACTACGTTCTTTTCTTACTAGACTCAACTACTTTACTGTTCCAGACCTCACGCCAGTCTGGGTGAGCTTAACGCGTGCTTTTCGGCATCCTCGCATAGTGACTTGGCTGTCTTGCCAAGTCACAACATAAAGCATGTCCGGAGTTATGGTGAGGCATTGGTGTCGGATGTTGTCTTTCAGCATCCCTAGAGATGTCGGTCGATCACGATACACTTGCGACTTCAGGTAACCCCAAAGCCAATAATCGCACGGACTGCGGTCTGGGGACCTGGAAGGCCAAGCATGACGAAAGTGGCGGCTGAGCACACGATCATCACCAAACGACGCGCGCAAGAGATCTGTCGGACATTTTGTGAACTTTTTTTTTTGTTCTAATAAAACCCCATGTCATTCCAAGCATGTGTGTCAACTTTTACCTGTCTCTCTACATTATTCCGAGGTTTATTAAGTTTTCAAATTTATACTGACTTTTTCATCACCCGGTATATTGGATGGAATAAATACAGTAGTTACTCACCGAGTGTTTACGTAAAAGTAATTGATTGTATAGCAGATGCGAGACTGACGTTTATTATAACAACACCGTTGTTCAGAATGAAATTTTCACTCTGCAGCGGTGTGTGCGCTGATATGAAACTTCATGACAGATTAAAACTGTGTGCCGGACCAAGAATCGAACTCGGGACCTTTGCCTTTCGCGGGCAATTGCTCTATCAACTGAGATACCCAAGCACGACTGACGACCCGTCCTCACAGCTTTACTTCTGCCAGTTCCTCGTCTCCTACCTTCCAAACTTTACCTTCCAAACTTTACAAACTTTACCTCGGTTCCGAGAGTTCCGCAACCTGTACACAAAACTGGAATAGAGATCAACATAAATAACATTTCCGTTCATTGCTTATGAAAACCATACATTGCATGTTGTACCACATAAAGCAAGACATTCAGAGGTCGTGATCCAGATTGCTGTACACCCCGGTACCTCTAATACCCAGTAGCACGTCCTCTTGCATTGATGCATGCCTGCATTCGTCATGGCATACTAACCACTCCTCAACGGCGATTCGGCGTAGAGACCTGAGAATGGTTGGTGGGTCACATCGTCCATAAACAGCCCTTCTCAATCTATCCAAAGCATGAACGATAGGGTTCATGTCTGGAGACCATGCTGGCCTCTCTAGTCGAGCGGTGTCGTTATCCTGAAGGAAGTCATTCACAACATACGCTCCAAGGGGGCGCGAATTGTCGTCCATGAAGACGAATGCGTCCCCAATATTCTGCCGATATGGTTGCACTATCGGTCGGAGGATGGCATTCATGTATCGTAAAGCCGTTATGGCGCCTTCCATGACCACCAGCGGCGTACGTCGGCCCCACATAATGTCACTCCAAAACATAAGGGAACCTCCACCTGGCTGCACACGCTGGACAATGTGTCTAAGGCGTTCAGCCTGACCGGGTTGCCTCCTTACACGTCTCCGACGATTGTATGGTTGAAGGCATATGCGACACTCATCGGTGAAGAGAACGTGATGCCGATGATGAGCGGTCCATTCGGCACGTTGTTGGGTCTATCTGTTCCGTGCTGCATGGTGTCGTGGTGTCAAAGATGGATCTCACCATGGACGTCGAGAGTGATGTTACGCATCATGCAGCCTATTGCGCACAGTTTGAGTCGTAACACGACATCCTGTGGCTGCATTATTCAACATGGTGGCGTTGCTGTTAGGGTTCCTCCGAGGCATAATTCGTAGGTAGTGGTTCAAATGGCTCTGAGCACTATGGGACTTAACATGTATGATCATCAGTCCCCTAGAACTTAGAACTACTTAAACCTAACTAACCTAAGGACATCACACAGCACCCAGTCATCACGAGGCAGAGAAAATGCCTGACCCCGCCGGGAATCGAACCCGGGAACTCGGGCGCGGGAAGCGAGAACGCTACCGCACGACCACGAGCTGCGGACTCAAATGGTTCAAATGGCTCGAGCACTATGGGACTTCTGAGGTCATCAGTCCCCTAGAACTTAGAACTCATTAAACCTAAATTACCGAAGGACATCACACAGATCCATGCCCGAGGCAGGATTCGAACCTGCGACCGTAGCGGTCGCGCGGTTCCAAACTGTAATGCCTAGAACCGCTCGGGCACCCCGACCGGCGTAGGTAGTGCTCATCCACTGCAGTCGTAGCCCTCGGGCAGCCTGAGCGAGGCAGGACAGCCTGAGCGAGGCATGTCAGCGACAGTTCCTGTCTCTCTGTATCTCCTCCATGGCCGAACAACATCGCTTTGGTTCACTCCAAGACGCCTGGACACTTCCCCTGTTGAGAACCCTTCCTGGCAAAAAATAACAATGCTGACGCGATCGAACCGCGGTATTGACCGTCTAGGCGTGGTTGAACTACAGACAACACGAGCCGTATACCTCCTTCCTGGTGGAATGACTGTCAGACCCCCTCCGTATAATAACCGCTGCTCATGTATGGTCGTTTACATCTTTGGGCAGGCTTAGTGACATTTCTGAACAGTCAGAGGGACTGTGTCTGAGATACAATATCCACAGTCCACATCTTCAGGAGTTATGGGAACTGGAGTGACGTAACACGTTTTTTTGATGTGTGAATATTTCTGCTTCCTGAGATTTAATGGCGTCTCCAAATTTCTCCTCAGTTTCCTTCAGTGACTGATCAGTGTACAGAAAGAATAACATCAAGGATAGGCTACAACCACAGTTTCCCTTTTGCGTCCGACATTTAAAAGTGCAATCTGACTTCTGTACAAGTTGAAAATGAAGTTTCTGTGTTTGCTCTTTTTGTTCCCAGTATCCCAGAATTTCAGAGAGTGTATTCTGGCAATCTTTTAACAAAAGCTCCTCAAAATGAACAAATTTTACATACGTAGGTTTTCCTTCTTTTCGACCTATCTTCTGAAAATAAGCTGTAAGGTCAGTATGGTGTCCCGTGTCACTTCTGTTCTCCAGAACCCAAAGTTACCTTTCCGGAGATCTGGAAATTAGCTTGAGGAAGTGTAAAATATTAACTGCATGCTCGCGGATGAACGCAGCGCCAGTCTTAGCAGTGGGGTGTGATATTGACGCTGATAGTGTGTGACAGGGAGAGGGTGAAACCCGTTCCCAGCATACGGCGGCCTATTCCTCCCATATAGCACTGAGGATACTGCACGGATTAACGCACCCATCCGACGAACGGGTTTTACGTTCTCGCCTCGTAAAGTGTGCGCCGGTCAATTAACCCAGCACACTGGGGCACAGTATTGTGGTGGAGGAGTGCTCTCTCCTGTAATATCACCACGTGAGGTGGAGTTTCTGCAGCCGGAACCTGTCCCATCACACGACGATCGCTGTGTGAGTCACTAGCGCGTGGCTTCAGTGTAATGACCCCGGCTGTGAAACGGCGCCGTAAAACTGGCCATATTGGGCTCTAACGGACATGGCACCCTGCTAGCACGTGGAGCTGTTGCCGTCGGTGGGACGGTCACTCTCCTAAATTTACCGACACACACATTAGAACAGCGTTTAACCAATTTTTTTTTTTTGTCATCAGTCTACTGACTGGTTTGATGCGGCCCGCCACGAATTCCTTTCCTGTGCTAACCTCTTCATCTCAGAGTAGCACTTGCAACCTACGTCCTCAATTATTTGCTTGACCTATTCCAATCTCTGTCTTCCTCTATAGTTTTTGCCCTCTACAGCTCCCTGTAGTACCATGGAAGTCATTCCCTCATGTCTTAGCAGATGTCCTATCATCCTGTCCCTTCTCCTTATCAGTGTTTTCCACATATTCCTTTCCTCTCCGATTCTGCGTAGAACCTCCTCATTCCTTTCCTTATCAGTCCACCTAATTTTCAACATTCGTCTATAGCACCACATCCCAAATACTTCGATTCTCTTCTGTTCCGGTTTTCCCACAGTCCATGTTTCGCTACCATACAATGCTGTACTCCAGACGTACATCCTCAGAAATTTCTTCCTCAAATTAAGGCCGGTATTTGATATTAGTAGACTTCTCTTGGCCAGAAATGCCTTTTTTGCCATAGCGAGTCTGCTTTTGATGTCCTCCTTGCTCCGTCCGTCACTGGTTATTTTACTGCCTAGGTAGCAGAATTCCTTAACTTCATTGACTTCGTGACCATCAATCCTGATGTTTTCTCGCTGTTCTCTTTTCTACTACTTCTCATTACCTTCGTCTTTCTCCGATTTACTCTCAAACCATACTGTGTACTCATTAGACTGTTCATTCCGTTCAGCAGATCATTTAATTCTTCTTCATCAGCGAATCGTACCATTGATATCCTTTCACCCTGTATTTTAATTCCACTCCTGAACCTTTCTTTTATTTCCATCATTGCTTTCTCGATGTACAGATTGAAGAGTAGCGCCGATCTAACCGTCGATATTCCTGTTACATCACAGAAACGTATTGTGAATGCTCAAACCAGTGATCCCCTTACCTCCTCGATGTAAGAATCTGTTGTCTGAACATAGGATTCACGCTTACCTGCAGATTCCTTTAGCGTGTATCGTTCGTCATACTGTGGAAAGAAAACAGGTCTGTGAGCCGTGGCGGCTGGCGCTAGGATGTTCTACTTGTATCGCTGATATCAAATTCCGGCTGTCCTGCTATCTTTCAGCCGGCCGCGGTGCTCTCGCGGTTCTAGGCGCTCAGTCCGCAACCGCGCGACTGCTACGGTCGCAGGTTCGAATCCTGCCTCGGGCATGGATGTGTGTAATGTCCTTACGTTAGTTAGGTTTAAGTAGTTCTAAGTTCTAGGGGACTGGTGATCAGAGATGTTAAGTCCCATAGTGCTCAGAGCCATTTGAACCATTTTTGCTATCTTTGACTGCTGCCCCCGGCGGGTTTTCCGGGCACGGCTGGCGCTAGGATGTTCTACTTGCATCGCTGATATCATGGAGGTAAGAATAAGGGGAGATGGCGCTACGTATCCCAGACGTACTACGTTTTGAAGCCATGGGGGCGTGGCTCGCTGCCATGGCACTCTGACCAAAACATTGCCAGTGTGCTATAGCGCTGCGTGTATTACTGTCGCTAATTACACCATATACGCATGTAACGTCATCAGATTGGTTGTTTCAAAGTTTTTGTTTAAAATAATATCTCGTAATGGCGAAATTCGGAGTTTCTTCTAATTAAAAATAGTTTTTAATGTAATATTACGAATAGCTAGTCTTCAATGTAAACGATACAATTTTGTTAATTCAGTAAAAAACGTGTATCACAAACTAAATAAGAGAAACTGAAAACTAAGTTAGCTATACCCTCCCTCCAAAGCCCCATAAATACATCTTGTTTGTAATACGTACTGGAACATTTCAGTTACGTTACACTACTGGGAAACACTGTTCATTACCACCAATATTTACTGAAATACGGTACATAGAATGGCAAATCTACACAGTGTCCTGTTTAGGCCTATACTTTACGCCAGTTAATGTAGTGTTAGCTTTTAATTTGGTACACGATGAAGACAAAGTGGGTTACTCAACACTTCGATTATCGACGATACGTACGTATTATACTGAAACGTGAACTTGAAAGCTAACAATTTAATTCTTTGAATTAACATACCTTTTGCAAATGTTTTGGGTGTGTAGGGAAAACTGGTGGTACAGCATTTTCTCGGCGCCTTACTGTTGAAAGGGAAGTTCGGTCTATGTCCTGTTCTCGGAAATGCTGAGAACATATAGTGCTCCATTTAGATGCAAGCCAATTCTTCCTCCTCACGGCATTCTCCCACAGAGCTTTCCGACTTTCATTTTTAGGAAATCTAAAATCATACAGGAGAAAAACACGCTATAGTACAAGTACCGATGTAGCACACGATCATTCACCATGAAGTTGTAAAATCACACTTAACGAGACAACTTAACCATGAAATGTTATTCCCTTCGATTTCGCATCACAATCAGAACGATTCGTACATCCGAACACCACACAAGTCACCATAATAGCGCAAAATCCTTCCAAAAGCGAGCGACAAGCCTATGCACACAAGCTTACAGCAGCAATGTTTTGGTCGGATTGAGATGGCTACCCTCGGCTTCACATAGCTTCGCAGCTGTGACGTCACGGCGTCTTCCTCTATTCTTACCTCCATGGCTGATATCGATATCCGGATGTCCTGCTATCTTTGACTGCTGCCCCCCCGGCGGGTTTTCCGGGCGAACGTGTCATGGGAAGTCTCCGGTCGGCGTTCAACGAGCCAACTTGTGTTGGAAACAAGTCGGCGTCCCCAACCGTGGTGCTCGGGCTTCGCCGTGCCCGCCGCCCTTGTCTTACGTCGAGCCGGATGTGCGCTGCCGATCATTGGGCGCGTTGACGTGCAGAATTGTGGTGGGTTCGTCGTCTCACGTTGAACAGCCTCCCAGCTCGTAATTTACAAGCTCCAAGTTACGTATGACTTTTATTCTGTGTTCAACTAACAAGGGAACCTCCCCATCGCATCCCCCTCAGATTTAGTTATTAGTTGGCACAGTGGATAGGCCTTGAAAAACTGAACACAGATCAATCGAGAAAACAGGAAGAAGTTGTGTGGAACTACGAAAAAAATAAGCAAAATATACAAACTGAGTAGTCTATGTGCAAGATAGGCAACATCAAGGATAATCTGAATTCAGAGCGCAGTGGTCCCGTGGTTAGCGTGAGCAGTTGTGGAACGATGGGTCCTTGGTTCAAATCTATCCTCCGACGAAAATTTTAATTTTTTATTTTCTGACAATTATCAAAGTTCAGGTACTCACAGATAATCATCTTCGCTCTCCAAAATTCCAGGACATGTTCAGATTTGCTTCGACATATGAAGGATTTAACGGTCTACACCCGGAAAAATTTGAAAACGTAAAAAACATGTTTTGACAGAGCACAGGGAAAACTGTGCGACTGTGAAACTGTTGCATTCATTTGGTGCAGTTTATGTGACAAACTATTATGTTTTCATCACTTTTTTCGGAGTGGTTATCACATCCACAAGAAACCCTAAATCGGGCAAGGTAGAAGAATCTTTTTACCCATTCGCCAAGTGTACAAGTTAGGTGGGTCGACAACATATTCCTGTCATGTGACGCACATGCCGTCACCAGTGTCGTATTGAATATATCAGACGTGTTTTCCTGTGGAGGAATCGGTTGACCTATGACCTTTCGATCAAATGTTTTCGGTTCCCATTGGAGAGGCACGTCCTTTCGTCTACTAATCGCACGGTTTTGCGGTGCGGTCGCAAAACACAGACACTGAACTTATTACAGTGAACAGAGACGTCAATGAACGAACGGACAGATTATAAGTTTGCGAAAATAAAGAAAATAAGCTTTTCAAACGAGGGAAGACTTGAACCAAGGACCTTTCGTTCCGCAGCTGCTCACGCTAACCATGGGACCACGGTGTTTCTGAGCTCGGACTCTCCTTGATGTTGCCTATCTTGCGCATGGACTACTCCGTTTGTATATTTTGCTTATTTTTTTCATAGTTCCACACAACTTCTTCCTGTTTTCTCGATTGATCTGTGTTCAGTTTTTCAAGGCCTATCCACTGTGCCAACTTATAACTAAATCTGAGTGGGGTGCGATGGGGAGGTTTCCTTGTAAGAAGATTGTTGAAACTTATTTTGACATGAATAGCTGCCGGAAATGGTTCTGAATTTGGTTCCACAGTGGCTATTTTAAGGAGGCTGATGTTTCTCATTTCGTTTCTCATCATCTGTGGAGCGCGTGTTTTAAGTGGTTTTCATGCAAGTTTTAAGTTGTTTTAGGACATATTGACCGCTTGGGGATTGGTTGTCGTTGTGTACGTGCCCGGCAGCCATAGAGTTAATGGTTTAATCATTTGTCACGACAGGATTTATTATGTTTATTTAATGTTGAAAGCGCCTTAAGGCGACTGCAAGTGATCTCTAAGTTTCCTGCTACTTTACTGGGAGACGGGTAATGTCAGGGTATTGCTCCGTAAGAATTTGGGTTCATGCTTGTTATGTATTCCAGTGTGACTGTGATTTGACCTTGTTTTCATTGCAATCTATTTGTGCTGCAGGCCATTTGTTGAGTCAGCTCGTTTCCTGGCGTCGGTGCGGTTATGGATTATTGTCAGGACCGCTCATTGTGACGCCGGTCGGACAGTATATAAATACGAGGTGCATTCAAGTTCTAAGGCCTCTGATTTTTTTTCTCCGGTCTGGAAAGAGATAGAAACATGCGCATTGTTTTAAAATGAGACCGCGTTCATTGTCAATACGTCCCAGAGATGGCAGCACCGTACGGCCGATGGAATTTTACCGCCAGCGGCGAGAATCAGAACTGTTTAAATACTTAAAATGGCGACCTTTTCCTTACTTGAACAGCTTGCAATCATTCGTTTTCTGAATTTGCGTGGTGTGAAACCAATTGAAATTCATCGACAGTTGAAAGAGACATGTGGTGATGGAGTTATGGATGTGTCGAAAGTGCGTTCGTGGGTGCGACAGTTTAATGAAGGCAGAACATCATGTGACAACAAACCGAAACAACCTCGAGCTCGCACAAGCCCGTCTGACGACACGATCGAGAAAGTGGAGAGAATTGTTTTGGGGGATCGCCGAATGACTGTTGAACAGATCGCCTCCAGTGTTGGCATTTCTGTGGGTTCTGTGCACACAATCCTGAATGACGACCTGAAAATGCGAAAAGTGTCGTCCAGGTGGGTGCCACGAATGCTGACGGACGACCACACGGCTGCCTGTGTGGCATGTTGCCAAGCAATGTTGACGCTCAACGACAGCATGAATGGGACTTTCTTTTCGTCGGTTGTGACAATGGATGAGACGTGGATGGCATTTTTCAATCCAGAAACAAAGCGCCAGTCAGCTCAATGGAAGCACACAGATTCACCGCCATCAAAAAAATTTCGGGTAACTGCCAGCGCTGAAAAAATGATGGTGTCCATGTTCTGGGACAGCGAGGGCATAATCCTTACCCATTGCCTTCCAAAGGGCACTACGGTAACAGGTGCATCCTACGAAAATGTTTTGAAGAACAAATTCCTTCGTGCACTGCAACAAAAACGTCCGGGAAGGGCTGCGCGTGTGCTGTTTCACCGAGACAACGCACCTGCACATCGAGCTAACGTTACGCAACAGTTTCTTCGTGATAACAACTTTGAAGTGATTCCTCATGCTCCCTACTCACCTGACCTGGCTCCTAGTGACTTTTGGCTTTGTCCAACAATGAAAGACACTCTCTGTGTCCGCACATTCACCAGCCGTGCTGCTATTGCCTCAGCGATTTTCCAGTGGTCAAAACAGACTCCTAAAGAAGCCTTCGCCGCTGCCATGCAATCATGGCGTCAGCGTTGTGAAAAATGTGTATGTCTGCAGGGCGATTACGTCGAGAAGTAACGCCAGTTTCATCGCTTTCGGGTGAGTAGTTAATTAGAAAAAAAAATCGGAGGCCTTAGAACTTGAATGCACGTCGTACTTGGTTATTTGAATTCAAGTGCACCAGCGGAATCTTCTGGGCCCCAATACCTTCTAGGTGGTTGTCCCTGTTGTGTGCTGGTCGGGTGGAGCGGAAATTATATCGTCGGTGGGTCCGTTGACTGTCTCTCGGTTGGGTTGTCGTCGGATCGACAATGGTTGGACCAACTGCCTGTCTCACCTAAGCGAGCGTTGAATTCCATGCCGACCCTCACAACTTCTCAGCGCCCTTGGGTATACTGCCTTTTCTTGTTTGTTCTTGTTATTTGTACTTGTATGGCTTCTATACGATTGTTAGATTAAGGTAGTTTTGCCCATAAGTCGTCAGATAGTTTGGGCCTTCAGCCTAATTTAAGAACTGTTTTACGTAAAGCCTTTGGCATTTTTAAAATTAATGTTATTGAGTCTTAAGTGTTGGGCCGATTTTGAATTTAAGTTGTTTGCTCTTAAAGTGTCAGATTATTTGGGCCTTCAGCCTAATTAAGGAACTGTTTTAAGATAAGGCTTTGCTTTTTAAATTTCTGAGTTTCGTGGAGCTTTAAGTTATTGGCTTTCAGCCGTTTTCAAACTAAAGTGGTCTTGCCCTTAAGACATGAGATTGTACAGTGCATTCAGCCACTAATGAAATTGCAAAACGAAAGCTGTGTTTTTTTTAAGTTCTTTGCTATTGTAATGTTTGATCAAATAAGAGATTGTATGTTCAAGTGTAACTGACAGCCACTTATTTTGGCTCCTTTCCACAACTTAAACTACCTGTCCTGTCCTGCGTGTTTAGCAGGGCGTCTCAAGGAGTTAAGAATTTAGAACAAATAATCAATAGAACACTTGTTATCGTCCAGGAGGACAGAGCACGCACTGCAGAACGTTACCTGGCATCAGCGGATGGCCGTGCTATGGTGTTCGAAAATCCAACAGGTCTAGGGGTGAGGGCGGATATCAGGGAACTGGTAGCCAGTAGAACTGCTCTGCGAGTCTCTGAAAAAGAAGTTCGCCATCAGCACAGAAAATGATTAATCAAGAAAAAAATATTAAGAAAATAACAGAATCAAGAAACTGAAAAAAAAGAAGTGAAGTGGAGGAGGAGATTAGTGTTTAAGGTGGCGTCGACATCGAGGTCATTAGAGACGGAGCGCAAGCTCGGATTAGAGAAGGATGAAGATGGAAAGCGGCCGTAGCCATTGGAAGGAACCATCCCGGCATTTGCTTATGCCATTTAGGGAAATCACGGGAAACCTAAATCAGGATGTCCGGACGCAGCCTCTGAGCACTATGGGACTTAACATCTGAGGTCATCAGCCCCATAGAACTTAGAACTACGTAAACCTAACTAACCTAAGGACATCACACACATTCATGCCCGAGGCAGGATTCGAACCTGCGACCGTCGCTGTCGAGCGGTGCCAGACTGAAGCGCCTAGAACCGCTGGGCCAGAACGGCTGGCCCGGACGCAGGTTTGAACCGTCGTCCTCACGAATGCGAGTCCACCCTGCGGAGTGAGAAATACGAAACGCAAAAAATGCTGCTTGTATACGGAAATAACTTTCGTAGGGGAAGGATTTCTTATAGAAGTCAGACTGTTTACAACAAGTCCACTCCTAACAATGCTAAATATAAATTAAAACGAAATGATTTTCTTACAGGATATCGTCTTTCCGCTGGTGACTGTAACGTTTCATTTTTCAGTATAGGCTTGTAATTTCGGCACATAAGGCTTTTTCGGGTGTTTAAAACAGTGCCTTAGAGTAAGCTAAAAATATAGGGCCGTTGTCAAGAAAGTGAGTGCGGGTGGTATCATAATTCGACTTTTAAATAAAAAGTCACACAAAGAGGCGTCTGTGTGTACTGCTAGTCCAGTCAAAGAAGGAAAGTTGGGAGGAAAATATCATGTCACAAATTTTTGCACAGTGCCAGGAAACAGTGTCCTGAATAACATAATAAAAGTCCTGACCCGCGGGGTGTTCGGACATGGGGTGGGGCTGATTTTATGGGACACTTTTTTATTCTTTTTTCGAATAACTCGCAAACCGCGGCTTCGCACGAAAATGTTTCCTAGTAGAAAATCAAACTACTTTAAATATCCTACGTACTTCCTCTGGGACTAATAGTTTGTTAGTTCAGCCGACAGAAAAATTGCATATTCTAATGGTATAAAATTAACGTTTACTGTTAAACGACGTGGGTTAAGAACTAGTATCAAACGTTTGTACCACGTCTAAGTGCAGTAGAGCCGTACTTATGGATAAACTGAGGGTGAAGGGTAGGATGTGTGGTTTAGAGGGAAGGTAGGTCGCAGGTTTCTGTTCATATACTTCCCTCCGCCATAGGTCTGCAGACTGAAGATCGGGCAGGTGATTCCTCACTCTGTCTACCACATTACGTTATACCGTCCTTCCGCAAGCCTTTTAACCACCTCATTGCGATCCTCTTCATTTTGAGGAAATTGACATCGTTCGTGTTGAGGAAGTCCGCTGTTGTTATTACATGCAGTGCAGTCCTCTTCATTACTCGCCAGCATATTTGTAATTGTAGTCCATATTGCCCACGTGTTTGTAAACGTAAATCGACGTTGCTCACTGTCGATAAGATAACATGCGGAGCACAACGGTGAGTCGGTGAGGTGTACCGTTTATAATTTGGAATTCATTGTGCTTTTCTGATTGACCGCGATATACCACTTGTTAAGTAGGCTGCTTCTGTGTTGGCAGCGCTGTGTAGCTCTGACTGCGCTTTCTTCGTAAGAGACTCTGTGGCTGGTTGGACACGTTGTTGGAAGTTAATCGCCAGCAGTGATGGAAGTACTGTTGGAGGTGAACAGCCAGCAGTGATGGGTGTTAAATGTGAGAGGTTAGCATTGATGGAGGGTAGAGGTCTGAAGTGTTAGCGTAGGCTAACCATTTGTACATGTTCGACTTGGAGATTGAAAATTATTCATGATTATATACCTTTGTACTGGATGTCAGTGACGACTTATATTCGTGATTGTACTGGATGTCACATTGTTAATGTAAAAAAAAAATACGTTGTTTGCTTTGCAACAGAATCTTTCCTTTGCTAATTATGTCTATCAGTAGTTAGTGCCTTCAGTAGTTAGAATGCTTTATTTAGCTGGCAGTATTGACGCTAATGTATTGCAGTAGCTCGCGTAATGAAGATTTTTTGTGAGGTACGTGCTTAATGAAATGTATAGGTTATTGTTAAGATTTCTTTTTACTCAGGGCCGTTATTTTGAACAAATTATTTGGAGTCAGGTTGTAATTTTTTTGAGCAGTCAGATTGCGTTGCGCTAGAATATAGTGGGTCGGTGTGGACATGATAAGAAAAAGTAAAGAGAAAATAGGTTCAGTACGTTCAGTTTTACTCGGTCATTTCAGATTCAAAAAACGCAGAAGTTTCATCTTCTCTGTCGTTCTGCAACTTAAGCACAGAAACACTCATTGAAATAAAGAAGTTTCAAGTTTCCTACGTGAAAAAAGGTTTTTCTGTTCAGTTGTAAGGTTTGGTCTACTTCTGAAGCAGGGCCAGGGTAATTGGTGTTAGGGCATCTCTTCGTGTTTCCTAGGTCTGGGACCCATGACCACTCCGCTATGCATAAAACGCTTTTTTATCTGTGTGGCCGGCCGCTGTGACCGAGCGGTTCTAGGCGCTTCAGTCCAGAACCGCGCTGCTGCTGCGGTCGCAGGTTCGAATCCTGCCTCGGGCATGGATGTGTGTGATGTCCTTAGGTTAGTTAGGTTTAAGTAGTTCTAAGTTCCAGGGGGCTGATGACCTCAGATGTTAAGTCCCATAGTGCTCAGAGCCATTTGAACCATTTTATCTGTGTGTTTTCCCAATTTTTAGATAAGGTCTACCCTTTTATGCATTCTACTGTGTGTGTGCTTTGAGCTTCCTCGTTTAACAGTTTGACCACTTTGGCTGGATCCGCCAACTTTTAGCGGAACTTCTATCATAGACAAACAACATTTGAATCGAAACTTCCTGGAAGATTAAAACTCTGTGCCGGACCGAGATGCACCACGTGCTTGGGTAGCTCAGTTGGTAGAGCACTAGCCCGTGAAAGGCAAAGGTCCCGAGTTCGAGTCTCGGTCCGGCACACAGTTTTAATCTGCCAGGAAGTTTCATATCAGCGCACACTCCGCTGCAGAGTGAAAATCTCATTCTGGAAACATTTGAATCGCTGGACTGATGACCTCACCGATTAGTCCCATAATGCTCCTCAATCAATCACTCAGTCAGACTGGCGCTTAGGTTATTGTCAGGATTGCTTCTTATTCAGGGCCATTCTTTTGTAAGTCAGGTTGTAATTTTTGAGCAATCAGATTGCGTTGCGCTAGAATACTGTGGGTCAGAGTTGACATGATAAGAAAAAGTAAAGAGAAAGTAGGCTCAGTGCGTTCACTTATACTCAGCTGTTTCAGACTCAAATAACGTAGAAGTTACTCCTTCTCAGTAATTCAGCAATTTAAGTACAGCCACACACATTTAAATAAAGAAGTTTCATACTGAGCTCTCACACTCGTTGGTAGATGTCGGCTATGAATGTTGCTCCATATCGCTTGCCAGTTTTTGCTCTTAAACAATGAAGAGCCAGAACATTATGACCACCTCCGTAACAACTGGCACGTCCACCTTTGGTGCAGATAACAGCAGCGAAGCGCCATGGCAGGCATGTAAACACTGAGGCCTTGGTAGGTAGGCGGGGTGAGTTGTCACCACATCTGCACACACAAGTCATTTTTTTGGTCATCAGTCTACTGACTGGTTTGATGCGGCCCGCCACGAATTCCTTTCCTGTGCTAACCTCTTCATCTCAGAGTAGCACTTGCAACCTACGTCCTCAATTATTTGCTTGACGTATTCCAATCTCTGTCTTCCTCTACAGTTTTTGCCCTCTACAGCTCCCTCTAGTACCATGGAAGTCATTCCCTCATGTCTTAGCAGATGTCCTATCATCCTGTCCCTTCTCCTTATCAGTGTTTTCCACATATTCCTTTCCTCTCCGATTCTGCGTAGAACCTCCTCACTCCTTACCTTATCAGTCCAGCTAATTTTCAACATTCGTCTATAGCACCACATCTCAAATGCTTCGATTCTCTTCTGTGCCGGTTTTCCCACAGTCCATGTTTCACTACCATACAATGCTATACTCCAGACGTACATCCTCAGAAATTTCTTCCTCAAATTAAGGCCGGTATTTGATATTAGTAGACTTCTCTTGGCCAGAAATGCCCTTTTTGCCATAGCGAGTCTGCTTTTGATGTCCTCCTTGCTCCGTCCGTCATTGGTTATTTTACTGCCTAGGTAGCAGAGTTCCTTAACTTCATTGACTTCGTGACCATCAATCCTGATGTTAAGTTTCTCGCTGTTCTCATTTCTACTACTTCGCATTACCTTCGTCTTTCTCCGATTTACTCTCAAACCATACTGTGTACTCATTAGACTGTTCATTCCGTTCAGCAGATCATTTAATTCTTCTTAACTTTCACTCAGGATAGCAATGTCATCAGCGAATCGTATCATTGATATCCTTTCACCTTGTATTTTAATTCCACTCCTGAACCTCTCTTCTATTTCCGTCATTGCTTCCTCGATGTACAGATTGAAGAGTAGGGGCGAAAGGCTGCAGCCTTGTCTTACACCGTTCTTAATACGAGCACTTCGTTCTTGATCGTCCACTCTTATTATTCCCTCTTGGTTGTTGTACATATTGTATATGACCCGTCTCTCCCTATAGCTTACCCCTACTTTTTTCAGAATCTCGAAGAGCTTGCACCATTTTTTCTACTTGGATAGAAATGCACTCATCTTAAGACTTGCTGGGTCCGGTTTACGACGAGGTCGTGCACCCTCGTGACCACAGCCCTTCCATCCGGCAGTCCACGCGTGCCGCCAGAGGTCCCGGCGTGTTCTCGCACTGTGCGGACCTCCATCCTCCTCCCTAGACTTAGACACTAATTAAACTAACTTATCCTAAGAACAAGTCAGCTGATAGGTATACCTGCTTAAAGGAAGTCCCCCTAACTAAGGACTCACCTTCAGAGGACGTCATGTTTCCAAGTAGAGAAGGAATTAGCATATTTCATTAAAATATAAGAGGTATTAAAGTTAGTGAACTGCTTATAGATGTTGACTCTGAAATTATTGGCATATCGGAACACCACTTAAATAATTTGACAATTCAGAGGCTTCCTTTACCAGAATACAGATTAGCTGGCTCTTTTTGAAGGAGCTCCATGCGGTGTGGCGAATGGCTATGTACGAAAAAAAAAACAGTATTCCATTTGAGTCCATAGACGTATCATGGCACTTCACTGAACAGATATTTCAATGCTGTGCATGGGCGGTTGTATTTAGAGAAACTAAACTTCTGATTGTTGTTGTTTATAGCCCACCTAACTCGGACTTCAGAGCATTTTTGCTGAAGCTAGAGAGGATTGTTGATTCATTCTGTAGGAAGTACCAGAAATTAGTTACATGTGGTGATTTCAGTATAAATTTTTTTATATGATGGTGCAAGAAAAAGGATGTTGGTAGACCTCCTAAATTCATACACTCTCATGCAGACTGTGTTTGGAAAACTAGGCTGCAGGGGAACAGTAGCACAGCCATAGACAATATTTTTATTCATTCATCACTAGATGGGCATTCAGTTAGTAAAACGGTGAATGGTATTTCAGACCGTGATACATAAATTTTAAGACTAAAACGCTTTTGTACGCAAGCAAATGTCACATACAATTACAAACAAGGAAAGTTAATCCAACAGCAATAGAAAGTTTTTTAAACATTGTCAAGGAAAAAGATTGGCAGGATGTTTATAGTAACGATAACACAGATGATAAATGTAATGCTTTCCTTAACACTTTTCTCATGCTCTTTGAGAGTTGCTTTCTATTAGAATGCTGTAAACGGGGTACTAGCAGTAATAGGCAGCCCGGGTATCTGACTAGTGGGATAAGGATATGATGTAGAACAAAGCGGGAATTATATGAAAATGTTAGTAGTTACAATAAAGCTACAGTTGCCCATTACAAAAAGTACTGTAAAGTGCTTAAAAATGTTATTAGGAAGGCAAAGAGTACGTTCTATTCAAATATAATAACTAAACCACAGGATAAAATTAAAACCATATTGCCAGTTGTGAAAAAAGTGTCTGGCCAGCAGCAGAAGGTCTACGATATAAAGTCAGTTCGTAGTAAAAATATTTCTGTTACTGATAAATCATATATAGGTACAATATTTAACAATCATTTTCTGAGCATTGCTGGTGAATTAAATAAAAATTTTGTTTCTACACGGAATCATATAACCTTTTTGGCGAGTGCCTTTCTGAAATTTATGCCTGAAATACTCCTCTGTGATACAGACAAAGAGAAGATTGAGTCAATAAATAAATCACTGAAGTTTGTCATGGATATGATGGAGTGCCTAGAAGAATATTTAAGTACTGTGCTGCACATGTTTGTGGTTTTTCTTTTAGTAATAGTCAGTTTCCTGAACGATTGAAGTACTCAGTAGTATAAAAAGGGAGAAAGGTATAATGTAGACAATTTTAGACCTATTTCTATGCCATGAATGTTTGCTAAAGTTATTGAAAGGGCTGTGTATGTAAGGATAATTGATCATTCTGTATCACACGGTTTGTTATCAGATGTACAGTTCGGCTTTAGAAGTCGTTTAACAACTGAAAATGCTATATTATCTTTTCTCTGTGACGTACTGGATGGGTTACACAAAAGGTTTCGAAAGCCAGGCATATTTTTTTATTTATTAGGCGTTTGATTGTGTTGATCACAACATATTGCTCGAGAAGTGGGACCATTACGGAATGCAGGAAGTTGCTCACAATTGGTTCACCTCTTACTTTAGCAACAGACAGCAAAAGGTCATTTTTACACAATGTTGAGAATGGCTGTGATGTGGTGTCTGAGTGGGGTACAGTCAAGTGGGGGGTGCCCCAGGGATAAGTGTTGGGGTCACTCCTGTTCCTTATTTATATAAATGATATCCCCTATTGTATTACCGGTATCTTTAAAATTTTACTATTTGTTGATGACACTAGCTTAGTGGAAAAGGATTTTGTGTGCAACATTGGCTCGGTTTCCGATAGTGCGGTTCATGACCTAAGGTCATTGCTTGTTGAAAATAAACTAACGCTAAATCAGAGTTAAACTGAGTTTTTACAGTTTGTAACATAGAATTGAAGAAAAAAATGACGTTTTAATTTCACAGAATGGGCATATGATTAGTGAAACTGAACAGTTCAAATTTTTATACTTTGGGGCAACTCTTCCCACTATAAAAGGATATACAGGGTTATTACAAATGATTGAAGCGATTTCACAGCTCTACAATAACTTTATTATTTGAGATATTTTCACAATGTTTTGCACACACATACAAAAACTCAAAAAGTTTTTTTAGGCATTCACAAATGTTCGATATGTGTCCCTTTAGTGATTCGGCAGACATCAAGCCGATAATCAAGTTCCTCCCACACTCGGCGCAGCATGTCCCCATCAATGAGTTCGAAAGCATCGTTGATGCGAGCTCGCAGTTCTGGCACGTTTCTTGGTAGAGGAGGTTTAAACACTGAATCTTCCACACAACCCCACAGAAAGAAATCGCATGGGGTTAAGTCGGGAGAGCGTGGAGGCCATGACATGAATTGCTGATCATGATCTCCACCACGACCGATCCATCGGTTTTCCAATCTCCTGTTTAAGAAATGCCGAACATCATGATGGAAGTGCGGTGGAGCACCATCCTGTTGAAAGATGATGTTGGCGCTGTCGGTCTCCAGTTCTGGCATGAGCCAATTTTCCGCGGGCTACGCGTGAAACTTACCCGCACGCGTTCAACCGTTTCTTCGCTCACTGCAGGCCGACCCGTTGATTTCCCCTTACAGAGGCATCCAGAAGTTTTAAACTGCGCATACCATCGCCGAATGGAGTTAGCAGTTGGTGGATCTTTGTTGAACTTCGTCCTGAAGTGTCGTTGCACTGTTATGACTGACTGATGTGAGTGCATTTCAAGCACGACATACGCTTTCTCGGCTCCTGTCGCTGTTTTGTCTCACTGCGCTCTCGAGCGCTCTGACGGCAGAAACCTGAAGTGCGGCTTCAGCCGAACAAAACTTTATGAGTTTTTCTACGTGTCTGTAGTGTGTCGTTACCATATGTCAATGAATGGAGCTACGGTGAATTTATGAAATCGCTTCAATCATTTGTAATAGCCCTGTATTTGGCTCAAAAACGGGCTGTTCGGGAATAAGTGATGTAAGTTCACGACATTCTTGTCGACCCCAGTTCACGAGTCTGGGTATTTTGACATTGGTCTCTAAATACACATATCTCTTACTGTCGTTTCTTATTAACAATATTAGCTTATTCTCAGAAGTAAGCAGCTTTCACTCAGTTAATACTCGGCAGAATCCAAACCTGCATGTGGATTCAGTAATCCACGCTCTTTCAAATCGATACTGAAGAGTTTCCTCGTGGGTCACTCCTTCTATTTTGTCGAGTAGTTCCTTGAAAAATTAAGCTGATTCCTATGTTATATTGTTGAGTGCGTTTATATAAACTTATGGCTTGTCTTTTTTGGGTTCATAAACATTGTATTTTATCTGTTATTACTTTTATGTTATAATTTCATGTACCGACACGTTCCACGACCTCGGAGATTTTGCTCCTCAATTTGGTTCTACGGAACTTGAAATGTAAATAAAAATAAAATAAAAACAGCCATGCTCGGGGGAGGACTCGAACCTCTGGGGGGAGTGACCGCGCAGTCCGTGACATTGCGCCTCAAACCGCGCGGCCACTCCGCATTGCTTATCGGTAGTAGGTCGCTGGTCAGTGGTCATATTGTGCTGGATGACTAGTGTATTGCTCTTCTACACTCCTGGAAATTGAAATAAGAACACCGTGAATTCATTGTCCCAGGAAGGGGAAACTTTATTGACACATTCCTGGGGTCAGATACATCACATGATCACACTGACAGAACCACAGGCACATAGACACAGGCAACAGAGCATGCACAATGTCGGCACTAGTACAGTGTATATCCACCTTTCGCAGCAATGCAGGCAGCTATTCTCCCATGGAGACGATCGTAGAGATGCTGGATGTAGTCCTGTGGAACGGCTTGCCATGCCATTTCCACCTGGCGCCTCAGTTGGACCAGCGTTCGTGCTGGACGTGCAGACCGCGTGAGACGACGCTTCATCCAGTCCCAAACATGCTCAATGGGGGACAGATCCGGAGATCTTGCTGGCCAGGGTAGTTGACTTACACCTTCTAGAGCACGTTGGGTGGCACGGGATACATGCGGACGTGCATTGTCCTGTTGGAACAGCAAGTTCCCTTGCCGGTCTAGGAATGGTAGAACGATGGGTTCGATGACGGTTTGGATGTACCGTGCACTATTCAGTGTCCCCTCGACGATCACCAGTGGTGTACGGCCAGTGTAGGAGATCGCTCCCCACACCATGATGCCGGGTGTTGGCCCTGTGTGCCTCGGTCGTATGCAGTCCTGATTGTGGCGCTCACCTGCACGGCGCCAAGCACGCATACGACCATCATTGGCACCAAGGCAGAAGCGACTCTCATCGCTGAAGACGACACGTCTCCATTCGTCCCTCCATTCACGCCTGTCGCGACACCACTGGAGGCGGGCTGCACGATGTTGGGGCGTGAGCGGAAGACGGCCTAACAGTGTGCGGGACCGTAGCCCAGCTTCATGGAGACGGTTGCGAATGGTCCTCGCCGATACCCCAGGAGCAACAGTGTCCCTAATTTGCTGGGAGGTGGCGGTGCGGTCCCCTACGGCACTGCGTAGGATCCTACGGTCTTGGCGTGCATCCGTGCGTCGCTGCGGTCCGGTCCCAGGTCGACGGGCACGTGCACCTTCCGCCGACCACTGGCGACAACATCGATGTACTGTGGAGACCTCACGCCCCACGTGTTGAGCAATTCGGCGGTACGTCCACCCGGCCTCCCGCATGCCCACTATACGCCCTCGCTCAAAGTCCGTCAACTGCACATACGGTTCACGTCCACGCTGTCGCGGCATGCTACCAGTGTTAAAGACTGCGATGGAGCTCCGTATGCCACGGCAAACTGGCTGACACTGACGGCGGCGGTGCACAAATGCTGCGCAGCTAGCGCCATTCGACGGCCAACACCGCGGTTCCTGGTGTGTCCGCTGTGCCGTGCGTGTGATCATTGCTTGTACAGCCCTCTCGCAGTGTCCGGAGCAAGTATGGTGGGTCTGACACACCGGTGTCAATGCGTTCTTTTTTCCATTTCCAGGAGTGTATAATGTACCCAGGTTTCTGCTCCGTTAATGTGTCGTATATTTCCTTTACGTTTGTCAGTTTGTTACTGTGTGGTGTCACTTGCATACAACAGTATTCAATGAGCAGTGCTTTAAATGATAGTTCGTTCGTTATATGGTCAGCTTTGATAGTTGGAATGAGGCAGACAGGTATTGTTTCATTTAATAAATGGGTGTTAGGATAGTAAGGATATTTCTCCACTGCTTAAGCGTGTTGCTGATGTACAAGCTGTAATGTTACGTGTGCCTCACAACTGTTTTTTTCAAACTAATTTGTTCCTGATTTTATTCTGAGAAGCTCAGAATATGTACGTAAATACCGTAAATGTAAATGTGATTCAAAAAGTACTTGAACTGAAGTGAAGCGCAGCTGGACAGCAAGAAACTCTTTAGCGCGCAATTCCCCCAACGATAGTAGTTGTGAAGTTTTTGAGTACAAACTCTAAAAAAAAGACAGTTGCTTTATTAAAAAAAAGAGGACTTTTAATCTGTATCTGGTGGAAAGAGGTCGTGTTGCTAGACCGTCGCTCAGAACGTATTGTTACATTTAAAGAAAATTGATATTTTAGTGATAAAACCGAGTAAACTAGGTGTAAGAGTTGCCATACATTTATGTACACAAATTTTCTGGAAGTGAAGAATAGAAATATCTTGTTTTCGGACAAGGAGGTGAACTTCATTGTCGTCGCCGTCTATCAATAGACAGAATTGTCAGTGTACAAAGTTCACTAAAATACAGGAAAAGAAATGCATTCTCTATAGTTTTCATTCAATAAGTAACAACCTCTCATAATTTCTTAATTACAGTAATTGGATTCTGTTCTTGTACAATAGTATGGTGCTGAACTCCACTGACCAATTTTGATGTAGCAGGACGTGAAGTTTGAAGGAAGTTTGTGTGCCAAGCAATCTCTTTTTCTCACGGAAAGCAGATTGCTGTGTGATCTTATTTACTTACAACAGTGGTCCCTTAGGTATGAAAAGCTACGAAAACTTGAGCTCAAAGCTATCCACAAGTAACCAACAGAGTCGTATTTTAAACCTTAAGGAACAATAACTTCCTCCAAATTGTAATACGTCACCAGCTGGTGCAGAAGCTGATCATTCAAGGAGGCAGCAACCAAAATTCAGGTACCAGTTACGACTTAAAGTAAAAATCTCAATCAAAAATAAATCTCTCTCTCTCTCTCCAAACACATACACTACTGGCAATTAAAATTGCTGCACCACGAACATGGCGTGCTACAGACGTGAAATTTAATCGACAGGAAGACAAAAATAATTAGCTTTTCAGAGCATTCACACAAGATTGGCGCCGGTGGCGACACCTACAACGTGCTGACATGAGGAAAGTTTCCAATCGATTTCTCATACACAAACAGCAGTTGACCGGCGTTGCCTGATGAAACGTTGTTGTCATTCCTCGTGTAAGGAGGAGAAATGCGTGCCATCACGTTTCCGACTTTGATGAAGGTCGGATTGTAGCCTATCGCGATAGCGGTTTATCGTATCGCGACATTGCTACTCGCGTTGGTCGACGTCCAATGACTGTTAGCACAATATGGAATCGGTGAGTTGAGGACGGTAATACGGAACGCCGTACTGGATCCCAACTAGCAGTCGAGATGACAGGCATATTATCCGCATGGCTGTAGCTGATCGTGCAACCACGTCTCGATCCCTGAGTCAACAGATGGGGACTTTGGCAAGACAACAACCATCTGCACGAACGGTTCGACTACTTTGCAGCAGCATGGACTATCAGCTCGGAGACCGTGGCTGCGGTTACCCTTGACGGTGCATCACAGACAGGAGCACCTGCGATGGTCTACTCAACGACGAACCTGGGTGCACGAATGGCAAAACGTCATTTTTTCCGATGAATCCAGGTTCTGTTTACAGCATCATGATGGTCGCATTCGTGTTTCGCGACATCGCGGTGAACGCACATTCGAAGCGTGTATTCGTCATCGCCATACTTACAAATCACCCGGCAAGATGGTATGGGGTGCCACTGGTTACACGTCTCGGTCACCTCTGGTTCGCACTGACGACACTTCGAACAGTGGACTTTACATTTCAGATGTGTTACGACCCGTGGCTCTACCCTTCATTCGATCCCTGCGAAACCATACATTTCAGCAGGATAGTGCACGACCGCATGTCGCAGGTCTTGTACGGGCCTTTGGATACAGAAATTGTTCGACTGCTGCCCTGGCCAGCGTATTCTCCAGATCTCTCACCAGCTGAAAATGTGTGGTCAATGGTGGCCGAGCAACTGGCTCGTCACAATACGACAGTCACTACTCTTGATGAACTGTGGTATCGTGTTGAAGCTGCATGGGCAGCTGTACCTGTACTCGCCATCCAAGCTCTGTTTGACTCAATGCGCAGGCGTATCAAGGCCGTTATTACGGCGAGAAGTGGTTGTTCTTGGTGCTGATTCTTCAGGATCTATGCCCCCAAATTGCGTGAAAATGGAATCACATGTCAGTTGTAGTATAATATATTTGTCCAATGAATACCCGTTTATCATTATTTCTTCTTGGTGTAGCAATTTTAATGGCCAGTAGTGTATATAAATATTCATATTATTAAGATAAAAGTGATTTTATAAATCCAGTGCTATGTTGTATACATTGGTGAGTTTGAGAACATCTTTTTATTTGTTGGCGTTAGACTGTTATATGTAAAGCAGGTTAAACTAGAGCCAGTAGTCCCACATGACCCACTCTGCTTTCCTTTGTCGTGTAACTTTCACGCAATTTGCAAGGCCCCTTAATATAGTGTTGGATATTGGAGAAGTGTGGGGTCATAAACATGGATATGAGGCGGGCACCACCGGACTCTGTACCCCGACGGAGAGAGAGGACAGTTCTGAACTCTTCTCCTTTTTATTTTATTTTTTTGAAATCCTTTCGCAGCGCGCCTTGGCTATGGATCCGGTAGCCCTCATTAGTGCTGCGAGATTACTTCCTCCCGGAGGTTCGCAGGCCGACACAGGGGTTTAAAGCACGCTCGGTCGCGACAGAGCACATCAAAGGGGTGGCTCGGAGGTGCGTCTCAGTCGCACAGCGCCATATTGCGCCCCGAAAGCCCTGTTAGACTGCGTATTTGCGGCTGGTCCCATTCAACTGCCTTGATGCGCGGCTCCATTTCTCTCTGACCTGCACCATTCTCTTTCCCCGACAGCACTAACACTTTGCAACATATCTGCTTAGCACAGACTCGTTTTCGGGAGGATGTCGCTCAAACCCGCGTGCAGCCATCCATATTTAGGTTTTCCGTGATTTCCCCGCGTCGCTCCAGACTAAATGCCAAGACAGTACCTTTGAAAGGGCATGGCAGATTTCCTTCTCCATCCTTGACACAATCTGATGATCTCAATGTCGACGGGTCGTTAAACCCATCTTACTTTCTTCGTTCGTTCCTTCCTTTCTTCCTTCCTTCCTTCACACACATCACTACACAAGTAATGCTAGCCGTTATTTTACAAAGAGTCTGACCGTGAGACTTTTACTAAGGGTTCATGTAGGTAATCGGATATTTCTTCTCAAAAAAATGCCACAAACACTGTCCAAGAGAATGGTCCGCAGCTCGTGGTCGTGCAGTAGCGTTCTCACTTCCGGCGCCCGGGTTTCCGGGTTCGATTCCCTGCGGGGTCAGGGATTTTCTCTGCCTCGTGATGACTGGGTGTTGTGTGCTGTCCTTAGGTTAGTTACGTTTAAGTAGTTCTAAGTTCTAGGGGACCGATGACCATAGATGTTAAGTCCCATAGTGCTCAGAGCCATTTGAACCATTTTTGAACAAGAGAATGTGGATTGAAAATCGTTTCTGTTAGGTCATACAGATCTCTAATTACCTGTTGCACGCAGCGAGGTGAAACTACGGTCAACAGTCCCATTCGGAAAAACTTCTCAATCAGTGAAGAAACTGAAATAATTAAACGTAAAATATCACTTTCTAATCAACTGCTGGAATGAATTATTTTACAAGAACGGTATTGAACTAACTCACACGAGTAATATTATATACAGGATGGCTGTAATTAACCTTTCGCTACTTGAGCGGGGGCCCCTGACAAACGAGTCATCGTTTTAGTAGCGAAGGTGGTAAGGCGACTAGTTGCTGTGGCAGAAGGCGCAGGTTTGTATACTGCTGGATACGAGAATATTTCCTCCCAATTCAGATGATACAGTTGCTGAAAGGCTCTAAGAAAACTTGAGTTTGATTTCAAACACGTACCCGACTCATACCATAATAGCTGGAGGTGACCCTCGATATGTTGACGAAAATATATGTTTATTTCCGGAGGTACGCATAAAATATCATCCGAAATGGTGCTAAACGCATTCTCTGAAAATTATTTCGAACAGTTAGTCCATGAGTCCACTCGAATAGTAAAAGGTTGTGAAAACACACTTGACCTCTTAGCAACAAATAATCCTGAGTTAATAACGAACATCAAAACCGATTCAGGTACTAGTGAAGACAGAATTGTCGTAGCGAGGTTGAATATTGTAACCCCAAATCCTCGAAAAAATAAGCGAAAAATATAGCTATTAAAAAAAACAGAAATAATTTCTCTTGACGCCTTCCTAAGAGACAATCTCCACTTATTCCAAATTAATAATACAAGTGTAGACCAGATGTGGCTTAAATTCAAAGAAATAGTATCGGCAGTAATTGAGAGACTTATACCAAATAAATTAACAAACGACGGACCTGATCCTCCTTGGTACACAAAACGGGTTAGAACACTGTTGCAGAAAAAACGAAACAAACATGCAAAATTTAAACAGACGCAAAATCCCCAAGATTGGCTGTCTTTTAGAGAACCTCGAAATTTAGCGCGGACTTCAATGCGAGACGCCTATAACAGTTCCCACAACGAAACTTTGTCTCGAAACCTGGCAGAAAGTCCAATGAGATTCTGGTCGTATTTGAAGTATGTTAGTGGCAAGATACAATCAGTGCCTTCTCTACGCGATAGCAATGGATATACTATCGAAGACAGGACTGCCAAAGCAGATTTAGTAAACACAGACTTCCGAAATACCTAAACAAAAGAAGACGAAGTAAATATTCCAGAAATCGAATCGAGAACAACTGCCAACATGAGCAATGTAGAAGTAAATATCCTCGGAGTCCTCCAGACTGTAAACCAAATAGTTTCATTTCGGAGTATGCGGATGCATTAGCTCCATACTTAACAGTCATATACAACCGTTCGCTCGTCGAAAGATCCGTACCCAAAGACTGGAAAGTTGCACAGGTCACACCAGTATTCAAGAAAGGTAGTAGGAGTAATCCACAAAATTACAGGCCCATATCGTTAACGTCCTTATGCAACAGGATTTTGGGACATATATTGTCTTCAAACATTATGAATTACCTCGAAGAAAACGGTCTATTGACACACAGTCAACATGGGTTTAGAAAACATCGTTCCTGCGCAACACAACTAGCTCTTTATTCACTTGAAGTATTGAGTGCTATTGACAAGGGATTTCAGATCGATTCCGAATTTCTGGATTTCCCGAAGGCTTTTCACACTGTACCACACAAGCGGCTTGTAGTGAAATTTCTTGCTTATGGAATATCGTCTCATTTATGTGACTGGATTTGTGATTTCCTGTCAGAGAGGTCACAGTTCGTAGTAACTGACGGATAGTCATAGAGTAAAACAGAAGTGATTTCTGGCGTTCCCCAAGGTAGTGTTATAGGCCCTTAGCTGTTTCTTATCTATGTAAACGATTTCGGAGACAATCTGAGGAGCCTTCTTCGGTTGTTTGCAGATGACGCTGTCGTTTATCGACTAATCAAGTCATCAGAAGATCAAAACAAACTGCAAAACGATTTAAAAAAGATATCTGAATGGTGCGAAAGTTGGCAGTTGACTCAAACTAACGAAAAGTGTGAGGTCATCCACATGAGTGCTAAAAAGAACTCGTTAAACTTCGGTTACTCAATAAATCAATCTAATCTAAAAGCCGTAAATTCAACCAAATGCCTAGGTGTTACAGTTATGAAAAACTTAAATTGAAAGGAACACATAGAAAATGTTGAGGAGAAGGCTAACCAAAGACTGTGTTTTATTGGCAGGACACTTAGAAAATGAAATCGATCTACTAAGGAGACTGCCTACACTACGCTTGTCCGTCCTCTTTTAGAATACTGATGCGCGGTGTGGGATCCTTACCAGATAGGATTGACGGACTACATCGAAAAAGTTCAAAGGAAGGTAGCACGATTTGTATTATCGTGAAATATGGGAGAGAGTGTCAGAGAAATGATACAGGATTTGGGCTGGACATCATTAAAAGAAAGGCGTCTTTCGTTGCAACGAAATCTTCTCACGAAATTCCCGTCACCAACTTTCTCCTCCGAATGCGAAAATATTTTGTTGACGCCGACATATATATGGAGAAACGGTCACCAGATAAAATAAGGGAAATCAGAGCTTGTATGGAAAGATATAGGTGTTCATTCTTTCCGCGCGCTATACGGGATTGGAATAATACAGAATTGTGAAAGTGGTTCGATGAACCCTCTGCCAGGCACTTAAATGTGATTTGCAGAGTATCCATGTAGATGTAAATGTAGCTCAATGAAACTTTGTGGAAACATTTGTAACGTCATACAGAAGAGAGATAACAGATAAACGAGTGAAAGAAATACTTTTTAATTTCCTCTTGAGGGGGTAACATTTTTCAGCTAAAAGCATAAGACAAGTAAGGTGACTTATTTGTTTATTAATGTTATCATAATAAAATGAATCTGTCCAAATGTGAGACAAAAATGTGTGCGCTTCAGAAAGCGCGTTCACGTCTGTAGCGGAATGAATTTAGGTAACTACAAGTTGTTTCAATTTTTGAGCGATAATAGTTACTAAATATGGGATGTGCGGACAACGAATAATTGCGTGTTGTTTGAATGGGCGTGGCGTAGAGTTCCAGGAAATCGCCGTTAGATGTCAGTCAACCCGCCTTCTCCTTTTGCAGTCAGTCAGAAGTATGATGGCGTCCGCTCAACAGAAGGCATTTTGTGTGCTGCAGTTTGCAAAGAGTGAGTCAGTGGTTTCGGTCCAGCGCGCTTTTCGTCGGCATTTAGGCACTGAGCCGCTTGCACCCAAAAACATTCGTCTTTGGTGTCGACGATTTGGAGATACAGGTTGCGTGTGCGAAGATAGGAGTTCAGGTCGACCTCGCACTTCTGATGACTTGGTGGAAACGTTTGAGCGGAGTCCACAAAAGTCTACTCGCCGCGCACGCAGAGAACAGGCAATACCTCATACACCGTCTGGCGACTGTTACGCCGTGGTTTGGTCTATAAATCATGCAGACTGTAATTAATGACAAACGGGTTGACTTCAGCAATGCTCTGCTAGAGGACATGGAAGACGATACTTTTTTCCGCGAATAATTTCCAGCAAAGAGGCGACATATCATGTTAGCTGTAAAGTAAACCGACATAGCATGCCCGTCTGGGGACTCCAGAATATTCAATACCGAGAGAAGTGGCGCTGTGGTTAGCACTCGCATTCGGGAGAACGGCGATTCAAACCCGCGTCCAGCCATACTGATTTAGGTTTTCCATGATTTCTCTAAATCGCTTCAGGCAAATTCTGGGATGGTTCCTCTGAAAGGGCAGGCTAGCTTCCTTCCCCATCTTTCCCCAATCCGATGGAACTGATGAACTCCCCTCCCACCCCCTCCCAAATCGACCAGCCAACCAGAAACCTCATAACTTTTTTTTTTTTTTTTTTTGTCATCAGTCTACTGACTGGTTTGATGCGGCCCGCCACGAATTCCTCTCCTATGCTAACCTCTTCATCTCAGAGTAGCACTTGCAACCTACGTCCTCAATTATTTGCTTGACGTATTCCAATCTCTGTCTTCCTCTACAGTTTTTGCCCTCTACAGCTCCCTCTAGTACCATGGAAGTCATTCCCTCATGTCTTAGCAGATGTCCCATCATCCTGTCCCTTCTCCTTATCAGTGTTTTCCACATATTCCTTTCCTCTCCGATTCTGCGTAGAACCTCCTCATTCCTTACCTTATCCGTCCACCTAATTTTCAACATTCGTCTATAGCACCACATCTCAAATGTTTCGATTCTCTTCTGTTCCGGTTTTCCCACAGTCCATGTTTCACTACCAGACGTACATCCTCAGAAATTTCTTCCTCAAATTAAGGCCGGTATTTGATATTAGTAGACTTCTCTTGGCCAGAAATGCCTTTTTTGCCATAGCGAGTCTGCTTTTGATGTCCTCCTTGCTCCGTCTGTCATTGGTTATTTTACTGCCTAGGTAGCAGAATTCTTTAACTTCGTTGACTTCGTGACCATCAATCCTGATGTTAAGTTTCTCGCTTGTCTCATTTCTACTACTTCTCATTAGTGTTTCTCCGATTTACTCTCAAACCATACTGTGTACTCATTAGACTGTTCATTCCGTTCAGCAGATCATTTAATTCTTCTTCACTTTCACTCAGGATAGCAATGTCATCAGCGAATCTTATCATTGATATCCTTTCACCTTGTATTTTAATTCCACTCCTGAACCTTTCTTTTATTTCCATCAATGCTTCCTCGATGTATAGATTGAAGAGTAGGGGCGAAAGGCTACAGCCTTGTCTTACACCCTTCTTAATACGAGCACTTCGTTCTTGATCGTCCACTCTTATTATTCCCTCTTGGTTGTTATACATATTGTATATGACCCGTCTCTCCCTATAGCTTACCCCTACTTTTTTCAGAATCTCGAACAGCTTGCACCATTTTATATTGTCGAACGCTTTTCCCAGGTCGACAAATCCTATGAAAGTGTCTTGATTTTTCATTAGCCTTGCTTCCATTATTAGCCGTAACGTCAGAATTGCCTCTCTCGTCCCTGTACTTTTCCTAAAGCCAAACTGATCGTCACCTAGCGCATTCTCAATTTTCTTTTCGATTCTTCTGTATATTATTCTTGTAAGCAGCTGTTGTGCTTGAGCTGTTAAGCTGATTGTGCGATAACATTATTGAGCACAAAAGAGATTCCCCTGAAGTGAACATTTTTGTGTCGTTTCTCGTGAAAAAGTGTGCAGCTCCTTATTTTTTGAGGAATACACGATCACTGGAATGAGCTGTTTTGAAATACTGCAGAACTGTCTTTTTCCACATCTTCAGGAGGACTCCGATGAGTCCATTTTCCAACCGGATGGAGATCAACCACAGCGCACAACAACGTACGTCAGTTTTTCTATGATGCTCTGCCTCAACAATGGATAGGGCGTACGGGACCGCATGACAACTTCCTCCATTCTTGGCCTCCAAGATCGCCAGGCATGACCCATTGTGATTTTTTCTTGTCGGGATATGTGAACGAAAGTGTGTTAATCTCCCCTTCACCTCGTGCAATACACTACTGGCCATTAAAATTGCTACACCACGAAGATGACGTGCTACAGACCCGAAATTTAACCGACAGGAAGAAGATGCTGTCATATACAAATGATTAGCTTTTGAGGGCATTCACACAAGGTTGGCGCCGGTGGCGACACCTACAACGTGCTGACATGACGAAAGTTTCCAACCGATTTCTCACACACAAACAGCAGTTGACCGGCGTTGCCTGGTGAAACGTTGTTGAGTAAGGAGGAGAAATGCGTACCATCTCGTTTCCAACTTTGATAAAGGTCGGATTGTAGCCTATCGCGATTGCGGTTTATCGTATCGCGACATTGCTGCTCGCGTTGGTCGAGATCTAATCTGATAGCAGAAATATGGAATTGGTGGGTTCAGGGGTGATACGGAACGCAGTGCTGGATCCCAACGGATTCGTATCACTAGCAGTCGAGATGACAGGCATCTTATCCGCATGGCTGTAACGGATCGTGCAGCCACGTCTCGATCCCTGAGTCAACAGATGGGGACGTTTACAAGACAACAACCATCTGCACCAACAGTTCGACGACTGTGCAGCAGCATTGAATATCAGCTCTGAGACCGTGGCTGTGGTTACCATTGATGCTGCATCACAGGCGGGAGCGCCTGCGATGGTGTACTCGACGACGAACCTGGGTGAACGAATGGCAAAACACCACTTGTTCAGATGAACCCAGGTTCTGTTTACTGCGTCATGATGATCGCATCCGTGTTTGGCGACATCGCGGTGAGCGCACATTGGAAGCGGGTATTCGTCATCGCCATACTGCCGTATCACCTTGCGCGAGGGTAGGGGGGATGCCATTGGTTACACGTCTCGGTCACCTCTTGTTCGCACTGACGGCACATTCAACAGTGGACGTTACGTTTCACATGTCTTAAGACCTGTGGCGTGCGATCCCTGCGAAACCCTACATTTCAGCAGGATAATGCACGACCGCATGTTGCAGGTCCTGTACGGGCCTTTCTGGATACGGAAAATGTCCGACTGCTGCCGTGGCCAGCACATTCTCCAGATCTCTCACCAATTGTAAACGTCTGGTCGATGGTGGCCGAGCAACTTGCTCGTCACAATACGCCAGTCACTACTCCTGATGAACTGTGGTATCGTGTTGAAGCTGCATGGGCAACTCTACCTGTACACACCATCCAAGCTCTGTTTGACTCAATGCCCAGGCGTTCAAGGCCGTTATTACGGCCAGAGTTGGTTGTTCTGGGTACTGATTTCTCAGGATCTATGCACACAAATCGCGTGAAAATGTAATGACATGTCAGTTCTAGTATAATATATTTGTCCAATGAATACCCGTTTATCATCTGCATTTCTTCTTGGTGTAGCGATTTTAATGGAGTGGGAGGGGGGGGGGGGCAGAGTGAAGGAGCACCCTTCCTACGTCTCCGCCCCTGGCTGCTGTTATGGACAGGTGGCTGGCGCAGCCACTTGCTTGTCTCTGTGGATCGTGTGGTGCACAACAGAAGCGAGGCGCGCGGACCGCAAGCTGAGGCTGCCTGCGCTGCCCCTGCACATCGATCTGCATAGGCCGGCCCGCGCAGCATTCCTGCGCGCGCCGTAGCTCTGGCTGCTGGCTGGCCAATACCGTGGGCGGAGGCAGCGGCTCTGCGGTGTGGGCTGGGGCGGCGGAGCAGCGGCGGTGAACAGCAAAAAAGGAAAAGGGCAAATGTGTCCCCACAAGGGAGGGCCTCCTGGCGCCTTCTGTAGCACACAGCGTACCGCTCTACCGGGAAACGTGTTCACACCCATCATAGTCCTAGTTGCTCAACTCGCGTACTGCTGTACTTTATAGTGCTACAACGATGAAAAGTAATACTACGACGATGTAAAACGTTGTTTTCATGATATAAAGAGAAATTGACGATATTAAAAATGTAATTATAATTTTATTATTTTAATTTTTGTGCTCAGTGAATCAAAGACTTTCTAGTGCACGGAATAAACTAGCATTGTTTGTACTACGAAACTATAAATGATTGTTAAGTGAGAACTGATTCTATGTGAGACATTTTGTCTGGGCGGATTTTGTTCTCGTACTGGTCGGTAGAGAAAGAAAAGTTTCTTAATCGATGTATGTAATGCGAATGTATAAAGGCTATAAAAAGGAGAGAGAGAGAGATAATCCTTGCGGACAATCACCATATTGTATAAGAAAAGGTAAATACAAGTTATTCAAAACAAATATCGTCTTGTGATTTCTAAAGACTGAAAATTGCGGTGTTTAATCTAAACCTGTCCTGAATAACAGAGAAGAACATTTATGTCATCATATATTTTCTTCGTTTGACCACGGTTGTGATTCGCATGTTACTTTTTGTTACGCGCCGTGTTCGGAATATTTTCATTATACGCGCAAAAGTGCACACAGCTTTAATCGAACCTGCATCTCTCGAAAACGATAACTCTTAATCAGTACAATTACACGAATACCGTCTAAATCGCAACCGTGATCACTAAAGTGGTTCCTGGACCTGATTTCATCGCTGGTTCGCAACAATTGAAAGAAAACAAATCAGGGACTGAACCACTTTAAATTTTAGCGCCGTCAGCGTTCCGAAATCTGAACGACGAAAGTTAATTAATTAAATATTAACAGGAAGAGAATTATTAAATTTTAAAGATTGAATCATAGCAAGAATTTAAAGCATTTTAGCATCATTACGTTTCTTTGCAATAATACTTCAGTATCAGATACCATCATATATATTTAAAAAACAGTGCGTAGATAAAATTGCCACCTGTTATAATTATTATTAAAGCAATTCAACTTGACACAAAAATTAAGTTTGAAATTATGGACATATTAGCGTGACAAAACTCAAATAATTGTTTGAAATTGTGCTAAAGATCCAAAATAAAATGGAAAATGACACCAATGTCTACACACAAACACACACACACACACACACACACACACACACACACACGCTCTCATTAACTCACACGCACATACACACATAAATATATTCGTTTGTTCAAAATCGTGATTCTCCAATTTTTCATTGATTGTTTTTAAATTTCGACACAACGTTACATTCGAACATGCATGCTTTCTCGCGGTGTGGTTTATAACTGTTGTTGTTGTTGTTGTGATCTTCAGTCCAGAGACTGGTTTGATACAGCTCTCCATGCCAATCTGTCCTGTGCAAGCTTCATCTCCCTGTACCTACTGCAACAAACATCCTTTTGAATCTGCTTAGTTTATTCATCGCTTGTTCTCCCTCTACGATTTTTACCCTCCACGCTCCCCTCCATTACTAAATTGGTGATCCCTTGATGCCTCAGAACATGTCCTACCAACAGATCCCTTCTTCTAGTTAAGTTGTGCTACGAACTCCTCTTTTCCCCAATTCTACTTAGTACCTTCTCATTAAGCCGGCCAGGTTGGCCGTGCGGTCTAACGCACGGTTTTCCGGGCGGGAAGGAGCGCCTGGTCCCCGGCACGAATCCGCCCGGCGGATTTGTCTCGAGTTCCGGTGAACCGTCAGTCTGTGGTTGGTTTTTAGGCGGTTTTCCATCTGCCTCAGCGAATGAGGGCTGGTTCCCCTTATTCCGCCTCCGCTACACTATGTCGGCAATTGCTGCGCAAACAAGTTCTCTACGTACGCGTACATCACCATTACTCTATCACACGAACATAGGGGCTACAGTCATCTGGTCTGAGATGTTCCCTGGGTGGTTCCACCGGGGGCCGAACCGCACAAAAACCCTGGATTCGGTGTGGGGCGGCGGAGGGGTGGAGTGGACTGCGGTAGTCGTCGTGGGGTTGTGGACCACTGCGGCTGCGGCGGGGATGGAGCCTCTCCGTCGTTTCTAGGGCCCAGTTAACATACATTACAATGCATACCTCCTCATTAGATACATGATCTACTCATCTAATCTACAGCATTTTTCTGTAGCACCACGTTTCAAAAGCTTCTGTTCTCTTCATGTCCAAACTATTTATCGTCCGTGTTTCATTCTATACATAGCTACACTCCATACAAATACTTTCAGAAAAGACTTCCTCACACTTAAATCTATACTTGACGTTAAGAAATTTCTATTCTTCAGAAACGCTTTTCTTGCCATTGCCAGTCTACATTTTATATCATCTCTACTTTGTCCATCATCAGTTATTTTGCTCCCCAAATAGCAAAACTAATCTACTACTTTAAGAGTCTCATTTCCTAATCTAATTCCCTCAGCATCACCCGACTTAATTCGACTACACTTCATTATCCTCGTTTTGCTTCTGTTGATGTTCATCTTATATCCTCCTTTCAACACACTGACCATTCCAATTCAACTGCTCTTCCAGGTAGTTTGCTGTTTCTGACAGAATTGCAATGTCATCGGTGAACCTCAAAAGTTTTTATTTCTTCTCTATGGATTTTAATTCCTACTCCATTTTTTTTCTTTTGTTTCCTTCACTGCTTGCTCAATATACAGATTGAACAACATTGGGGATAGGCTACTACCCTGTCTCACTCCCTTCCCAACCACTGCTTCCCGCTGGCCGGTGTGGCTGAGCGGTTCTAGGCGCTACAGTCTGGAACCGCGCGACTGCTACGGTCGCAGGTTCGAATCCTGCCTCCGGCATGGATGTGTGTGATGTCCTTAGGTTAGTTAGGTTTAAGTAGTTCTAAGTTTGATGACCTCAGAAGTTAGCCACTGCTTCCCTTTCATGCCCCTCGACTCTTATAACTGCCATCTGGCTTCCGTACAAATTGTAAATAGCCTTTCGCTCCCTGTATTTTACCCCCGCCACATTCAGAATTTGAAAGAGATTATTCCAGTCAACATTGTCAAAAGCTTACTCTAAGTCTACAAATGCTAGAAACGTAAGTTTATCTTTCCTTACTCTATTATCTAAGACAAGTCGTAGGGTCAGTATTGCCACACGTGTTCCAACATTTCTACGGAATCCAAACTGATCTTTCCGATGTCGGCTTCTACCAGTTTTTCCATTCGTCTGTAAAGAATTCGCGTTAGTATTTTGCAGCCGCTACTTATTGAACTATCTGAGGACGAGGTGGCGATTCTGATGTCTGCTGAGGACCTAGATCTCGCTGGGTCCTCAGACACAATGGATGTCGATCGCACAGGTACTCATCTGGTGGCAGCAGGTGACCCTGAGGCGTAGACTGACTCATTGTATGTTTCGTGCCTTCCCAGTCTCACGGTCATGTAATCCTTGGAATTGGGGCCGTTTTTTCACCATCTAGCTGAGCTATGGCAACTGTTAAGCTTTACACCTGCATTTTGCATTATCATTCAGGAAACCTGTTTGCCAGAAATGCGGACCCCTGACCTTTGCGGCTAAAAGTGATATTACAGGAACTGTAGCGACTATAATAGAGTGTCAGGTGGAGTTTGCGTATATGTCCTGAACTCAATATGTGGTGAGCCTGTCCCCCTTCAAACCTCTCTTGAAGCTGTGGCTGTCAGGATAAGGATGACACCAGAAATAACAGTCTGCAATGTATATCTTCCTCCAGATGGTGCAGTACCCCTGAACGTTTTGGCTGCACTAATTGATCAACTTACTAAATCTTTCCTACTTTTGGGAGATTTCAATGCACATAAACACCTTGTGGTGTGGCGCCATGCTTACTGGCCGAGGTAGGGAGATCGAAAATTTACTGACACAACTGGACCTCTGCCTCTTAAATACAGGGGCCCCGACACATTTCAGTGTGGCACATGGCACATATTCGGCCATTGATTTATCAATTTGCAGCTTCCATGTATCCACTGGAGAGCACATGACGACCTGTGTGGTAGTGACCACTTCCCCATCTTCCTGTCACTCCCCCAGCGCCATGCCCAGGGACGCCGACCCAGATGTGCATTAAACAAGGCAGACTGGGAGGCCTTCAGCTCTGCTGTCACTGCTGAATCTCGCCCACATGGTGCCATCGATGTTGTCGTTGAGTAGGTAACTACAAAGACCGTTTCTGGGGCGGAAAACGCGGTTCCTCATTCTTTAGGGTGCCTCCGTTGAAAGGCAGTCCCTTCATGGTCGCCGGAAGTCGCTGAGGCAACTAAAGAGCGTAGGCGATCTCTAAAGCGACATAAGCCGCAGCCTTCCCTAGAGCACCTAAGAACCTTTTAGCGGCTCCGTGGCCGCTTTCGCCAGCTTATAGAACGACGGAAACAAGAGCGTTGGGAGAGGTATGTGTCGACCGCGGGGTGCCATACGCCACCTTCCTAAGCCTGGACAAAGATCGGGCGTCTTTCTGGATACCAGTCCCCAACAGGGGCCTGTGGAATTAACAACAATGGAGTGTTATCTACCGAGCCAAATGCGATTGCCGAGCACTTTGATGAGCACAATGCTCGAGCCTCCGCGACGGAGAACTACCCCCCATCCTTTCGCACCCTCAAACGGCGAATGGAAAATCCTCTCGTTCACTACTCGCCACAGAGAACCCTGAAACGCCCTATTTACAGAGTGGGAGCTCCTCAGCGCCCTTACACATTGCCCTGACACAGCTTCTGGGCTGGTTTGGATCCATAGTCAGATTAAACATCTCTCACCTGACTACAAGCGACATCTCTTCGTCACCTTCAACTGGATCTGGTGCAATGGCATCTTTCCATCGCAACGGTGGGAGAGCACCATCATTCCAGGGCTAAAACCCGATCAAATCCCGCTTGATGTGGATAGCTACCGGCCCATCAGCCTCACCAACTTTCTTTGTAAGCTGCTGGAACCTATGGTATGTCGGCAGTTGGGTTAGGTCCTGGAGTCACGTGACCTGCTGGTTCCATGTCAGGGTGACTTCCGCCAAGGTCACTTTACCACTGATAATCTTGTGTCCCTAGAGTGTGCCATACGAACTGCCTTTTCCAGACGCCTACATATGGCTGCCGTCTTTTTCGACTTACGTAAAGCATACGACACGACTTGGCGACATCATATCATTGCCACATTGTACGAGTGGGGTCTCTGGGGCCCACTCCCGATTTTTATCCAAACCTTCCTGTTGCTCCATACTTTCCATGTCCAAGTTGGTGTCTCCCATAGTTCTGCCTGTATTCAGGAGAATGGTGTTGTGCATGGCTCTGTACTGAGTGTCTCTCTATTTTTAGTGGCAGTTAATGGTCTAGCAGCAGCTGCAGGACTGTCGGTCTCTGTATGTGGATGAGTTCTGCATTTCTTACTGCTCCTCCGTTTCTGGTGTTGCCCAGCGGCGGCCACAGGGAGCCACCCACAAGGCACAGTCATGGGCTCCAGCCTACGGCTTCCAGTTTTCCGCTGGGAAGTCGTGTGTCATGCATTTCTGTCAGCGTCGCACCGTTCATCCAGAACCAGAACTTTACCTTAATAACGATCCACTCGTTGTAGTGGAGACATATAGATTCTTAGGACTGATTTTCGATGCCCATTTGACTTGGTTTCCTCACCTTCGTCCAAGTGGAAGTTCTGATAGCACGTCAGTGCCCTCCGCTGCCTGGGCAACTGGGTTACAGATCGCTCTACCCTCTACCCTTCTGCAGCTCTACAGAGCCCTTGTTAAATCCCGCCTTGACTATGGGAGTCTGGTTAAGGTTCGGCGGCGCCCTCCGCGTTGCGTTTACTCGACCCAGTGCACCACTGTGGCGTTCGTCTAGTGATGGGAGCTTTTAGGACGAGTCTGGTGACCAGTGTCCTGGTGGAGGCAAGAGTCCCTCGATTGGAGGTCAGGCGTGCACAACTGGTCGCCAGTTGCATTGCACAAGTTCATAGTTTCCCTGCGCATCCAAATTGACATCTTTTCCCAACCACGGAGGTTCATGTCCCGCATCGGCGGCCCAGGTCAGGTCTTACAATTGCAGTTCGTGTGCGATCTGGAGACCTTCCCGTTACAATCTCTCCTCGAGGTCCATTCACGTACGCCTCCATGGTGTACACCTAGGCCGCAGATTCGTCTGAACCTTTCAGATGGCCCTAAGGACTCCGTTAACCCTGCGGATCTTTGCTATCACTTCCTCTCAATTCTCGACATGTACCGGGGCCATGAAGTGGTTTACACCGATGACTGAATGGCTGATGGTCATGTAGGCTTTGCGTATGTTAACGGAGAACATATTGAACAGCACTCGTTGCCATATGGTTGCAGTGTTTTACTACAGAGCTGGAGACCATATCTTGAGCACATCCACCCATGGCCTTGCGAGTCATTTCTTCTGTGTACTGACTCATTGAGTAGCCTCCAAGCTATCGACCAGTGCTACCCTCGCTACCCTTTGGTAGCGTCGATTCAGGAGTCCATCTGTGCCCTGGAATGGTTCTGTCGTTTATTGGGGTTTGTGTGGACCCCAGGAGATATCGGAATCCCAGGTAACTCCTGGAGATGGGATTCTCCGAAACTGACCTGCATTCGGTCTTAAGCCGAAGGGTTTTTCGGCTTTGGGAGAAGGAATGGCGTAACAGTAAGCGCAACAAACTACGTGTCATTATGGAGAATACGAATGTGTGGAAGTGTTCCATGGAGGCCTCTCGCAGGGAGTCAGTTGTCCTCTTCCCGCTCCACATTGGGCCTACGTGGGTACCGCATTGTTACCTCCTCGTTGCGGGGACCCACCTCGATATCGCTGTGGTTCACAAATGATGGTCGTCCACCTCTTGCTGGACTGCACACTTTTAGCCACTCTGCGGCGGACTGTTAACTATCCCAGCACCATGCCTTCGGCGTTGGGCGACAATGCCTCAACAGCAGCTTTTGTTTTACGTTTTGTTCCTGAGAATGTGTTTCATCATTTGATCTAAGTTTTAGCTCATGTCCTTTGCCCCTCTGTGTCCTGCACCCTAGTGCTTTCAGGGTGGAGGTTTTAATGTGTTGCAGAGTGGCTGGCTTCTCCTTTATATTGTCATGGACAGCCAGCCATGGTAATCTGGTGTCTTGTTTTGATATCTTCTACATGTTTCTTGCATCTCTCTGTGGTATTCTTGTCTGATTTTGTCCATTTTAGCATTTGTTGCCCTTCTGTCATTCTTGCGGTTTTCTACTTTCTTCCAGCTGTTCAAATGGGTCAAATGGCTCTGAGCACTATGTGACTTAACATCTGAGGTCATCAGTCGCTTAGAACTTAGAACTAATTAAACCTAACTATCCTAAGGACATCACACACATCCATGCCCGAGGCAGGATTCGAACCTGCGACCCTAGCAGTTGCTCGGCTCCAGACTGTAGTGCCTAGAACCGCACGGTCACCCCGCCCGGATCTTCCAGCTGTGTTTTGTATGTCTCGATTAATTTATTCCCACCCTTGTGGAATTATGTTAATCGGAACGAGGGACCGATGACCTAACAGTTTGGTCCCTCCCCCTCTTGTAAACAAACCAACCAACATTTGGAGTATCATGGGACGGCCCTCAAACCTGCTTGCGATTTTAAGGATCTAACGCCCCATTTGGACAGAATTCGGCACAATAACCCTTAGCAGCACTCCGTCTTCAGGCCACAAGTGGCCCATCGGGACCATCCGACCGCCGTGTCATCCTCAGATGAGGATGCGGATAGCAGGGGCGTGTGGTCAGCATACAGCACTCCAGGAACTGAAGATGGTTTTCTTTGACCGGAGCCGCTGCTATGCAGTCGAGTAGCTCCTCAGTTGGCATAACGAGGCTGAGAGCTCCCCGAAAAATGGCAGCAGCTCATGGCGGCCGGGATGGTCACCCATCCAAATGCCGGCCACGACCGACAGCGCTTCACATCAGTCATCTGACGGGAACAGGTGTATCCACTGCGGCAAGGCCGTTACCAAATAAAATACCAGAGGTTAATTAAAACAAACAAGCAACTGGTCACCAGATGGGGGAAATAAGATAACACACACGTCTTACAAAAACCAAGGGGGCACAGACCTCTGAGAAGCTCTGGCAACAAACACTTTCGCGAGCGAAGAGAGAGGCAGCCACGAGTTGCATTCACTTCGCATGATGGTAACTCAGACTAGTGGCAGTCTAACTAATGATAATCTTGCTGAAGCTACCTGACGTCTGATAAACCAAATGCAACGATGGAAAAATACGCCAGAGGCGGAACCGGCAGTCTGCACTACGTCCCCAGAATACTGTGTTTAGAGCGCGTGGAACGAGAAAGGAATCACTACCACCAGACTAGAAAGCACTCCACTCACATCTCTTCGCCTCGGCGACACTACGAGCAGCAACACGAACCCAAGTCACTGGAGAGTCACGAAATGTCTCAATGGTGGAGGTTTCTCTACTTGGATAGAAATGAACTCATCTTAAGACTTGCTGGCCCCGGTTTACGACGAGGCCGTGCACCCGCGTGACCACAGTCCTACCATCCGGCAGTCCATGCGCACCGCCAAGCGTTCCCGGCGTGTTCTCGCACTGTGCGGACCTCCATCCTTCTGAGTTCCCAGCCAAAGTGGACCACTCACACGACCCGGAAAAACAACGACATCACCCCAAATACAGGGCAACACTTACTACATATCGATAACCGCCACTGCTGCCACTGGCGGACAGGCAGCAATAGCGAAACCGAGAGGCGCCAGAAGGAGACAACCGCAACCATGCCAACTAAATGACACCGTCTGGCCTCCAACAGAGGGCGGAAACCTACAAATAGCATCAACATGAGCCGCAGAACGGCTCAGTAAATTGCCACGCCACAACGCCAGGAGTGTGATGGAGTGTTTCTAGCAACAAGGTGCCGAGTTCCAGTTGATGTGCTGGCCCCCCTACTCGCCATATCTGAACTCAGTCGAACACATCTGGGATGAGTTTCAATGTGGTGTCAGAGCTCATTGCCCCTCTCCCTGAATTTTAAAGGAAGTATATGACTTGTGTGTGCAGATCAGCCCGCCTACCTACCAAGGCCTCACTGTTTACATGCCTGCCATGACACTTCGCCGCTGTTATCTGTACCAAAGATGGACGTGCCAGTTGTTACGGAGGTGGTCATAATGTTCTGGATCTTCATTGCATAAGAGCAAAAACTGGCAAGCGATATGGAGCGACATTCATAGCCGGCATCTACCAACGAGTGTGAGAGCTCAGTATGAAAGTTCTTTATTTAAATTTGTGTGGCTGTACTTAAACTGCTGAATGACTGAGAAGGAGTAACTTCTACGTTATTTGAGTCTGAAACAGCAGAGTATAACTGAACACACTGAGCCTATTTTCTCTTTACTTTTTCTTATCATGTCAACTCTGACCCACAGTATTCTAGCGCAACGCAATCTGACTCCTCAAAAAATTACAACCTGACTTACAAAAGAATGGCCCTGAATAATAAGCAATCCTGACAACAACCTAAGCGCCAGTCTGATTGATTGATTGAGGAGGATTATGGGACTAATCGGTGAGGTCATCAGTCCAGCGATTCAAATGTTTCCTGAATGAGATTTTCACTCTGCAGCGGAGTGTGCGCTGATATGAAACTTCCTGGCAGATTAAAACTGTGTGCCCGACCGAGACTCGAACTCGGGACCTTTGCCTTTCGCGGGCAAGCGCTCTACCAACTGCGCTATCCAAGATCCCGAGTTAGAGTCTCGGTCTGGCATAGAGTTTTTATCTGGCAGGAAGTTTTGATTCAAATGTTGTTTGTCTATGTTAGACGATCCGCTAAGTTGGCGGATCCAGCCAAAGTGGTCAAACTATTAAGCGAGTAAGCTCAAACCACACACACAGTAGAATGCATAAAAGGGTAGACCTTATCTAAAAATTGGGAAAACACACAGATAAAATGGTTCAAATGGCTCTGAGCACTATGTGACTTAACTCCTGAGGTCATCAGTCGCCTAGAACTTAGAACTAATTAAACCTAACTAACCTAAGGACATCACACACATCCATGCCCGAGGCAGGATTCGAACCTGCGACCCTAGCGGTTGCTCGGCTCCAGACTGTAGCGCCTAGAACCGCACTGCCACTCCGGCCGGATCTTCCAGCTGTGTTTTGTATGTCTCGATTAATTTATTCCCACCCTTGTGGAATTATGTTAATCGGAACGAGGGACCGATGACCTAACAGTTTGGTCCCTCCCCCTCTTGTAAACAAACCAACCAACATTTGGAGTATCATGGGACGGCCCTCGAACCTGCTTGCGATTTTAAGGATCTAACGCCCCATTTGGACAGAATTCGGCACAATAACTCTTAGCAGCACTCCGTCTTCAGGCCACAAGTGGCCCATCGGGACCATCCGACCGCCGTGTCATCCTTAGATGAGGATGCTGATAGTAGGTACGTGTGGTCAGCACACTGTACTCCAGGAACTGAAGATGGTTTTCTTTGACCGGAGCCGCTGCTATGCAGTCGAGTAGGTCCTGAGTTGGCATAACGAGGCTGAGAGCTCCCCGAAAAATGGCAGCAGCTCATGGCGGCCGGGATGGTCACCCATCCAAATGCCGGCCACGACCGACAGCGCTTAACTTCGGTCATCTGGCGGGAACCGATGTATCCACTGCGGCAAGGCTGATGCCCAACCCTTAGCAGGACACGCAACAGCTCTGTCAACCAGTGCCAAGCCGAATACAGCTTGCATAAGTGTTAGAGGTGAATAAGTGCGTTACTGACTTGATCAGTTTGTGAAGCTCTTTCTCTTGAATTAGTCATCTAGTTTTTCTGAAATTGTAATCATTTGTTTGTCTGTACATGTACTAGTGCATCAGATCTAAGGATTTCTATCCCATTGGAATAATTCCTTCGTGGTGCATCCTTTTTTTTAATCTTAGAGTGTATTATGAAAATTGTACAAAAGCCTTAAATTGGATGTATCATGGAATAACGCTTTGTCGCGCCAGATGTGACGACTACATTCACTGCGCGGCATGTGATGGGCGACAGGTGGCAGCTGGCACTGCATTTGCACGGCTTTGACGGAGGACGTTTCCGTCGCACGGCAGCCCCCATGTCAGAGAGTGCGGGCGCAGTAATTAACTCGCATCGCCATTGTGTCTGGAGAGACTACTGCGCCAGGGGCAGGGCGTGTGGGATAAAGCCGGGCGCTGCACAGCGAACTCCATTACGCGAGAACATAGTGCGCAATATAGGGTTTCACGACAGCGCATGTTAAAAAAGACCCGTTCGTGCATTCAGGTTTGGGAGTATATTGAGAACTGATGGACGTATTTGTCACTTTGTGAGCACGGGTTCGGTGATGTACGGCAGTAGACGAACGACATGTGTGCAACAGTGTGCAGTCTAACGCTTACTAAAATATCATGTGCGGCTATTCAAGTACTGCAGTCTTAGGTAGTTAAAAGTAGTGTTTACCACAGAGGATATTATGCAGGCATCTGATCATTTCTTTAAATTATTGTACGGGGTGTTCAAAAAGTCTCTCCGCAGTGCCGTATGATTGTTAGCCGCACGTGCCGTATGCCGCAGTGAATATACCGAAATGAAACTTAGTGAAATACGAGTTGTTAATGTATTGCATATTCATTTTTACTTACGAATTTTCACATTAAATGTTGAAAGTGTGCCGGCCGAAGTGGCCGTGCGGTTCTAGGCGCTGCAGTCTGGAACCGCGAGACCGCTACGGTCGCAGGTTCGAATCCTGCCTCGGGCATGGATGTGTGTGATGTCCTTAGGTTAGTTAGGTTTAACTAGTTCTAAGTTCTAGGGGACTAATGACCTCGGAAGTTGAGTCCCATAGTGTTCAGAGCCATTTGAACCATTTTGTTGAAAGTGTCCCCCCTGTTATTGTATACAAAATTCAGTTCGTCTAATCATTTTTCCAAACACAAGCTGTAACATTTATTCTGTAACAGAAGTAGCGAAAGTGGATATTGCAGTTTTCAATTCACCGATGGATTTTGGACGGTTTTTATAGACAGTTGCTTTCGCTGCACCCCAGAAGAAAATAGGTAGTGTTAGGTCAGGCGATCGTGGACGCCAAAGTCCCTGTGACATTATGCAATCACCAAAAGCATCAGCAAGCAGTGACATTGAAACGCGAGCTGTATGCGCGGTTGCACCATCTTGTTGAAAATAGCCGTTCAGTATTTCTCTTAACACAAGCTCTCCTATGAATGGGTAGAGAACATCGCTGCAGTATCGTTGTGAGTTTATTGTTTCGTTGAAAGATATGGGACCCACAATCCGACGTCTAGAAATTGCAATCCTCATGAATACACAATGGATTTGCAATACTCTACAGGCGAGAATTTTGCGAGTTCATGTACCCGGATAAATGAAACTACCCCTCATCAGCGAAAAACGTTTCATTAAGATTATCGCTCCCATTTTGTTGAACGAAATTTTTGAACCATTGACAATAATACATCCCCTTGCCATGATCAATATTTTTAAGTTCTTGCACGATTGTCACTTTGTATGGAAAAACTTATAATTTTTTCATTACATCTGTGTGGGCCGCTCCGACACTAACATCGATTTCCTGGGCGAGTTTTCTTACTGACTTGTTCGGACTCGTGGACATATTATCAGAAATATGGAGTAGTTTATCCTCAGACAAAACGTTAGGACGGCCACTCCTCCGTGCATCTGTCACTGAACCCGTACATCGAAATTTGTTAACCAAATCTCGCACAGTATCGGGATGTGGGAGCGATGTCTCCGCGAAACCTGAATTAAATGTTTGAATAACTGAAACTGTGTATTTACCGCAAGCTTTGAACACTTGTTCGATTAAAAACACACGTTCTTCAATGGTTAGCATTTTAACAGTGACAAAAACGAAACAAACGGAGAGAGGAACTAAACTTAAACGTTCACTTCAGTACGTGACGACACACACCAACGATACTACTGACGCTGGCTGAGATAAACGAAACAGTGGAATGTTGGGAGAGTCCACTTGAAGGGAAGTAACCCAGGCAGGCGAACAATCATACGGCACGCGCGGCTAACAATCATAGGACACTGCAGAGACTTTTTGAAAACCCCGTATAACAAAACATGTGAAACGCAAAGGAAGATTGTTAACAATGAAAACAAACAATGGAAACTCCAGGTAAGAATATCAACAATGCAGGAAAAAAGCAGATTGCTATTTACCTTAAAAAAGATGCTGGAGTTGGGGGTCGTGTGTGCTTGAGATGAGCTTGCTTATGTGTTTAAATGATGTGTGTCTCTCTTTTACTGATAAAGGCTGTGCCGAAAGGCTTTGTGTTAGTGACTGTTAATTGTGCCTGTCTCCAACATTACGTTTCTTCCTTATTTTAGCAATCTGTCTTTTCCTACATTTTTAACAATGAAAACACATTATTTACGAACCTCCAGCTTGCAGAAGTTGATGTAGATCCATAACTTTTTCTTTTGTCAAATACACACATAAAAATAAGGTTTGGCATCACCCCAGTTCCCAGAACTCCTGAAGATAGACGTTGACTGTGGGTATTGTATCACAGGCACAATCCCTTTGGCTGTTCAGAGATGTCGCTAAACCTGCCCAAGGACGTAAACAACCATGCATGAGCAGCGCCTATTAGACAAAGGGAGTCCGACAGCCGATCAGTTCCAGTCATTCCACTAGGAAAGAGGTACACGGCTCGTGTAGTCTGTAGTTCAACCATGCCTAGTCGGACAATAACGCGGTTCGATCGTAGCATTGTTACTTTGTGCCAGGAAGGACTCTCAACAAGGGAAGTGTCCAGGCGTCTCGGAGTGAACCAAAGCGATGTTGTTCGGACATGGAGGAGATACAGAGAGACAGGAACTGTCGATGACATTCTCAGGCCGCCAAAGGGCTACTACTGCAGTGGATGACCGCAGTTGTTCTTGTGGTCTTCAGTCCTGAGACTGGTTTGATGCAGTTCTCCATTCTACTCTTTCCTGTGCAAACTTCTTCATCTACTCTTTCCTGTGCAAACTTCTTCATCTCCCAGTACTTACTACAACCTACATCCTTCTGAATCTGCTTAGTGTATTCATCTCTTGGTCTCCCTCTACGATTTTTACCCACCACACTGCCCTCCAATACTAAACTGGTGACCCTTGATGCCTCAGAACATGTCCTACCAACCGATCCCTTCTTCTAGTCAAGTAATGCCAAAAACTTCTTCTCCCCAATTCTATTAAATACCTCCTCATTAGTTATGTGATCTACCCATCTAATCTTCAGCATTCTTCTGTAGCACCACATTTTGAAAGCTTCTATTCTCTTCTTTCCCAAACTATTTATCGTCCATGTTTCACTTCCATACATGGCTACACTCCATACAAATACTTATAGAAACGACTTCCTAACACTTAAATCTATACACGATGTTAACAAATTTCTCGTCTTCAGAAAAGCATTCCTTGCCATTGCCAGTCTACATTTTATATCCTCTCTACTTTGACCATCATCAGTTATTTTGCTCCCCAAATAGCAAAACTATTTTAGTACTTTAAGCATCTCATTTCCTAATCTAATTCCCTCAGCATCACCTGTTGTAATTCGACTACATTCCATTATCCTCGTTTTGTTTTTATTGATGTTCATATTATATCCTCCCTTCAAGACACCATCCATTCCGTTCAACTGCTCTTCCAAGTCCTTTGCTGTCTCTGACAGAATTACAATGTCATCGACGAACCTCACAGCTTTTATTTCTTCCCTATGGATTCTTATACCTACTCCGAATTTTTCTTTTGTTTCCTCTACTGCTTGCTCAATATACAGATTGTATAACATCAGGGACAGGCTACAACCCTGTCTCACTCCCTTCCCAACCACCGCTTCCCTTTCGTGGCCCTCGACTTTTATAACTACCATCTGGTTTCTGTACAAATTGTAAATAGCCTTTTGGTCCCTATATTTTACCCCTGCCACCTTTAGAATTTGAAAGAGAATATTCGAGTCAACATTGTCAAAAGGTTTAAGTCTACAAATGCTAGAAACATAGGTTTGCCTTTCCTTAATCTTTCTTCTAAGATTAGTCGTAAGGTCAGTATTGCCTCACGTGTTCCAATATTTCTACGGAACCCAAACTGATCTTCCCCGAGGTCGGCTTCTGCCAGTTTTTCCATTCGTCTGTAAAGAATTCGCGTTAGTATTTTGCAGCTGGGACTTAGTAAACTGATAGGTCGGTAATTTTCACATCTGTCAACACCTGCTTTCTTTGGAATTGGAATTATTATATTCTTCTTGAAGTCTGAGGGTATTTCGCCTGTCTCATACGTCTTGCTCACCAGATGGTAGAGTTTTGTCACGACTGGCTCTCCCAAGGCCGTCAGTAGTTCTAATGGAATGTTGTCTACTCCCGGGGCCTTGTTTCGAGTCAAACTCTTCACGCAGTATCATATCTCCCATTTCATCTTCATCTACATCCTCTTCCATTTCCATAATATTGTCCTCAAGTACATCGCCCTTGTATAGACGCTCTATATACTCCTTCCTCCTTTCTGTTTTGCCGCTACCTACGGATTATGCCTCGGACGAAGCCTGTCAGCAATGCCACCATGTTGAATAATGCTTTCCGTGCAGCCACAGGACGTCGTGTTACGACTCAAACTGTGCGCAATAGGCTGCATGATGCGCAACTTCACTCCCGACGTCCATGGCGAGGTGCATCTTTGCAACCATGACACCGTGCAGCGCGGTACAGATGGGCCCAACAACATGCGGAATGGACCGCTCAGGATTGGCTTCACGTTCTCTTCACCGATGAGTGTAGCATATGCCTTCAACCAGACAATCGCCAGGGACGTGTTTGGAGGCAATCCGTCTGGTTGATCACCTTGGACACACTGTCCAGCGAGTGCAGCGAGATGGAGGTTCCCTGCTGCATTATGGTGACATTATGTGGGCCGACGTACGCCGTGGTGGTCATGGAAGGCGCCGTAACGGCTGTACGATACGTGAATGCCATCCTCCGTCTGATTGTGCAACCAAATCGGCAGCATATTGGCGAGGCATTCGTCTTCATGGACGACAATTCGCGTCCCCATCACGCACATCTTGTGAATGACTTCCTTCAGGATAACGAGATCGCTCGATTAGAACCCTTTCGAACATACCTGGGATAGATTGAAGAGAGCTGTTTATTGACGACGTGACCCACCAACCACTCTGAAGGATCTACGCCGAATCGCCGTTGAGGAGTGGGTCAATGTGGACCAACAGTGCCTTAATGAACTTGTGGATAGTATGTCACAATGAATATAGTCATACATCAATGCTAGAGGACGTGCTACTGGGTATTAGAGGTACTGGTGTGTACAGCAATATGGACCACCACCTCTGAAGGTCTTGCTGTATTGTGGTACAACATGCAATGTGTGGTTTTCATGAGCAATGAAATGGACGAAAATGATGTTTATGTTAATTTCTTTTCCAGTTTTCTGCACAGGATCCGGAACTCACGGAACCGAGGTGATGCAAAACTTTTTTTTGATGTGTGTAAATGGTTCGAATTCCAACTTCTGCCTCAAGAAGTATCCTTTATTTATTGGTAGTGATCTGTTCTGACATTGTCTGTTCTCAAATCATTCACTGTCGTAAGAAATTCAAATATGATCAAGTATGCATGATTAGAGCAACCACAGTAGACAATCCAAATGGCAATGGAGATAGTTTAACAAACTGTAGCACTTCTCATAATGTTTAACCTTTAGACCGAATGTAATTAGTTTCTCTCATTAATTCTATGCAACGAATGTTATAATGAGCGAAAATTGCTATCGTGGATTTTTCTTTCATTAATTCAGTACAGGCCAAATACTGTCGCAGGTATGGCCATTTGTAAGCTGAAAAATCACCTTAAATTTCTCTAGTGTTATTCAGAAAGATAATGCACATCGGAATTATTACTTTTCTTCCACAGGAAGTGAGCGCTTGTTTTTATATTTAAGGAAATCTGGATTGACCGCATAATGGCGGCGTATTGTTACGCTCTTAATGCATGACACTAGCATTAGCGTCTCCTAATATGACGAAAAACTGGAAAGACTCACACATTTGACTAGGAGGAGGACTCTAATATTACCCAAATGAATACAAGGAGAACGTTTAAGACCTCGACAGTCCACCTTCTTACACAAGTAGTCAGTGTGTTGACTGCCATGCAACGGCCCCCAGTTAGATTGGTGTTGTGTTGTCCTCAGCATCATTTCATCATCGCAAGTTGCTTAGTGCAGGAACCCAGTCACCTGACTGGGGAGGACATATACGAGGTGCGACAATAAAGTAATGAGCCTGATTTTCTTTGCAAGATGTGGCAACCATGCAGGATTGTGTTGGCACAATATCTTTGACCTTTGTCTATAAGCTGCTTCTAGTCCAAGCAGCACATCGATGCAACTGCTCAGTCGTGAGTTGTGCTGTAATAAGTTAACATGTGTTTGTGTCTCTCGTCACAGAAATGGAACCGCATAATATTGCGCAATGGTATGCCATTTCCTTTTACGTTAAATTGGGTGAAAACACGACGAACTCTTACAGTAACCTTCAGAAGGCTTTTCGAGAGGAGGTTATGTCAAGACTCAAGTTTTTCGTTGGCATAAAATGTTTAGATAAGGCAGAACGAATGTTGAAGATGAAGACCGCATTGGGCTTCTTTGATTCCAAAGGAACTGTTCGTAAAGAGTGGGTGCCTCCTGGACAAAAATTTAACCAATATTACTACAAAGAAATTTTAGAAAGACTTCGTAAAAGAGTTCTTTGTGTCCATGCCAACATTGCTGATAATTGCATTCTGCATCACGATAATGCGCCATCCCATACTGCTCTGTCAGTACAGCAATTTTTAACCTCAAAACAAATTTCAGTACTACCACAGCCACCTTATTTACCCGATATCGCTCCGTGCGACTTTTTTCTGTTTCCAAGAGTCAAAACGGCGGTCAAGGGACACCATTTTCAAACGACACAAGATGTCCAAAAAGATGTGACGAGGGTCTTGGAGGATATTACACAACATGAGTTCCAGAAATATTACCATCAATGGCAGAAGCGCTGGAAAAAGTGTGTACAATCAGAAGGGAACTACTTTGAAGGAGACAACACTAAACTTGACTAAAACGGTAAGCAACATTTTTTTTTGACATCAGTCTCATTACTTTATTGTCGCACCTCGTATGTTCTTGACAAAGTCCTATTCTGCGCTGATTTCATAGATATTCCGTGACTTTGCAGATGAACTCTACATACAAGACACACCCAAACGTGTTACTTTCAATGCTGTTTTGCCCTGGTTGCCTAATTTGGATTTTCGAACGAGTTTTGTAATTCCTAGAGAAGACAAGATCGGACGGCGCGCTCGGCAGTTGATTGATAGGACCTGTCTGCGACCTTTCTCGTTGCTGCCAAAGTTGGAAAATTGATGGACCTGTTCCCGGTGGCAAGATGGAACACCTGTTACGCTACTGCTATATGTTCCCTGTCAACGGGTGGAGCTCCATGACAACCAAATTATTATAAGGAGCCGTCAAACGAAAACGACACAGATAGAAGAAATACTGCCCGAGTGCTAAAAATAGTCGCGCACTGAGGGTCCCATGCAAACTTTATACATAGAGAATCTTAGCGATTTCTGGCAGTTTCCGATATACCGGATGATCAAAAAGTCAGTATAAATTTGAAAACTGAATAAATCACGGAATAATGTAGATAAAGAGGTACAAATTGGTGGAATGACATGGGGTTATATTATAACCAAAAAAATACAAAAGTTCAAAAAATGTCCGACAGACGGCGCTTCATCTGATCAGAATAGCAAAAATTAGCCAAACAAAGTAAGATAAATCAAAGTTGATGTTCTTTACAGGAAATGCTCAATATGTCCACCATCATTCCTCAACAATAGCTGTAGTCGTGGAATAATGTTGTGAACAGCACTGTAAAGCATGTCCGGAGTTATGGTGAGGCATTGGCGTCGGATGTTGTCTTTCAGCATCCCTAGAGATGTCGGTCGATCACGATACACTTGCGACTTCAGGTAACCCCAAAGCCAATAATCGCACGGAATGAGGTCTGGGGAACTGGGAGGCCAAGCATGACGAAAGTGGCGGCTGAGCACACGATCATCACCAAACGACGCGCATCTGTCAGACAGTTTGTGAACTTTGTTTTTTTTTGTTCTAGTAAAGCCCCATGTCATTCCAAGGATGTGTGTCAATTTTTACCTCTCTATCTACATTCTTCTGTGATTTATTAACTTTTCAAATTTATACCGACTTTTTGATTACCCGGTAGATACTGGCAAGATAGCGGTGCCAGGAATTCCAAGACCGTATCACAATCTCTACAGTAGCTCCTCAGATCAGCCCAGATACAGAAAAAGAAGCGAGCAGGGCACTTCAGTTTATATGTGTAGATGTAGAAAGCTTAGCAAAATATTTACTTGCTAAAATATGACTGCAACTTACATTTTACGATTGCATGCAGTAAAGTTTGTCAATTATGCTTTCCACTGACGATGAATGCACTGCAACTTACATTTTATGTCTGCATACAGTAAAGTTTGTCAATTACGCTTTTCAAAGACGATGAATGCAATATACGAGAGTTGGAACGTAAATAGTGGCAACTATTTATTCACAACCGATACAAAAGAGTTACATGTCTGCACTTGTTACTGTCCTTCAGAGTAGTCACCAGCGTTGTGTAGAATCCGTTGCCAGCGATGTGGAAGGCGTAGTACACCGTTAGCAGAGCCTGTTCTATTGATGCTGCGAATGGAGCGGTCTACTGCGTGCCGAATCTCTGGAACAGTTCTGAAGCGAATGCCACGAAGTGGTTCTTTAATCTTCGGTATCAAATCAAAGTCACAAGACCTTAGGTCCGGGGAGTATGGTGGATGGTACAGTACTTCCCAGTCCCATGGAGCGAACAGAGCAGCCACAGCTTGCGCTGTACGCGCCCGCGCATTGTCGTGCAAAATGATGGGTGGGTTGCGCAGAAAGTGTCGCCGCTTCTTTCGCAAAGCTGGTAGCAGGTCATGCTCCAAAAACGAACAGTAATACTGTGCATTGACGATCTGCCGTGGAGGAACCTAATGCGTTAGGATAACACCATCACAGTCGCACACGAGAATCACTATAACTTTAGGCCGCTCAATTCGCACCATCAACAGAACAGGCTCTGCTAACGGCATACTACGCCTTCCACATCGCTAGCAACGGCTTCTACACAATGCTGAGACTACTTCGAAGGGCAGTAACAGGTGCAAACGTTGTAAGGTGTCAGGCAAATCCAACACCTTCCATGAAAAACCCTGACATGATAAGCAAATTCAGTAGTATGTCACATAGCTCCGAATAAATCGTGATACTAAATTAACCAAAGTAATACGAGTAACGAGTGAGCAAATGGAATACCACAGACTAACACAAGAATGCCTAAATGCATGTCATACCTTCCCACCGTGAGACAGACGCAATTCCGAGGGGAGAAACGAGAACAGAAGCCGAGAGCAGAACCGTGTTAAGCTGGAAGGCCCTACGATAAGGGACGGACACCCACGTCGCCAGCTAACTGCTAGGACCACACCACCCGCAAGTTTTAGCGTGAGACTTTTTCGCGTCTCTGTTACGTTAGGACCACCCATGTTAAAAGATAGAGCCCTCCAGAAGAACAGCATAGATCTTACGATAACGCTAAAAGGACCACATCAGCTGCAAGTTTTAGCGTGAGACTTTTTCGCGTCTCTGTTACGTTGCAAACTTTAAAAACATTGCCCCACCACGAAAAGTATAACGTTTCTCATTGGATAGACAGAATTTTTGTAGGCAGAGCTTAAAGTTAACATTGAGACCCTAATTGGTCAGATGCAAACACAGTCAGATAGTTTTTTTTTTAAACCAACTTCGTTAAATTGTAGTAAGGAGAAGTTAGGAGAGAGTTGCTTCCGAGACAGTGAGGTGAGTGTTGCTTCCAAGAGGGCGAGTTGGACAGAGCTGCGCCGGCCGCCGCCCCCTGACGAACACCGACAAGGTAATGAACGCACGCGATGCCGCATTTTTGAGCACATAAGGCTTCACTCAGAACTGCAGAAGTCCCATCTGTTACATCCCCTTTACGTAATACTAGTGTCGATCGTCAATTAAAGCTCATGGTGTTCACATTTGCCACTTGAAGTAAAAATCTGAAACGCAATGATTTTTCTGTTATATAGCTAATGAGAAGCTACATCAGCCACTGTAATTTACGACAAGTTAGATAAGTAATTAAAGATAATTGAGGGTCACTGTAGACCATTTTGATAGTTTTCTCTTTTGTGAAACTTAATTTAAACCTAGATTATAGATGTGATATGGCATAGGTCATCCTTCGATCCATTGTAAAACTTAGAAACCCATTCAGGGAATATTCGTTCACATTTTTGTTGAACACAGTTGGTTTTCACCATCCTGTATTAAAACATTTCCTTTTATCAATAGTGCAATTTATAAACGATGTTTTGTGAGTAGAATAAAATTTCCAATGGTAAACTTAAGTGCTTTTTCGACGTTATTTTACCAGCTAACTAAAAATAGGAAAGCCTTGAACCCCTTCCACTAAATTTAGTTAGTATTAAGATTCCTTTACAGGGAATGCAGTGGAGCTGACGCTGAAATCATTAAGTATTTGGTTATACCATCGCTAGTCTCACTGAAATCTTCTGAATTCTACATGCCATGTGTGGTCTGACGTCTCCTTACCAGCAACAGGTCCCAGGTTCAAACTAGTCAATTCGCTAAAAAACACGCTCAGAGCGTCGTTGCGCGAATGTGGTAGGGAGACACGATATAGAACAAACAGACGCCACGCAGAATGTTTAGAACATGTAACTCTTTTGCATCAGTTGGAATACATAGTTGTCACTATTTACGTTCCAACCCTCGTATGTTCTAAAGGATTGAGCCGTCTTTCTCCCGAATGCGAGCGCAGTATGCTAGCCACTGCGCCACCTCACTCGGTATAAGGGTTTGAGGACCCTGTCAGTCTTACAACTTATTCGAGCTGTTTTCGAGGCCATTTGCCGTTCCAGTTGAAAGCTCCCACGTGTATGTGCAGATGCAGAACAAAGCGGGAATTATATTAAAATATTAGAAGTAGTCACAGTCAAGCTACAGTAGTCCATTACAAACACTACTGTTAGATACTTAAAAATGTTATTAGGAAGGCAAAGAGTACGTGGTATGCAAATAGAATAGCTAATTCACAGGATAAGATTAAAACGATATCGTGAGTTGTGAAGGAAGTGTCTGGTCAGTGGCAGAAGGTCGACGACATAAAGTCAGTTCGTAGTAAAAATATTTCTGTTACTGATAAATCAAATGTATGTACAGTATTTAACAATCATTTTTGAGCGTTGTTGGTGAATTAAATAAAAATTTCGTTTCTACTGGGAACCACATAACTTTCTTGGCAAATGCCTTTCCGAGACTGACGTCTGAAATATTCCTCTGTGATACATACAAGGGGTAGACTGAGTCAATAATTAAGTCACTGAAGACTAAGGACTCTCATAGTTATGATGGAGTGCCTATCAGAATATTAAAGCACTCTGCTGCACATGGTCGCCCTGTATTTTTCCATATTTGTAGTTTTTCCTTTAGGAATGGTCAGTTTCTTGAACGATTAAACTACTCAGTAGTAAAACCGCTTTATAAAAAGGCAGAAAGGGATAATGTGGATAATTTTAGACCTACTTCTATGCCATCAGTATTTGCTAAAGTTATTGATGTGTATGTATGGATAATTGATCATTTTATATCACACGATTTGCTGTCATATGTACAGTTCGAATTTAGAACTTGTTTAACAACTGAAAATGCTATATTCTCTTTTCTCTGCGAGCTAGCCGGCCGAAGTGGCCGTGCGGTTCTAGGCGTTACATTCTGGAGCCGAGCGACCGCTACGGTCGCAGGTTCGAATCCTGCTTTGGGCATGGATGTGTGTGCTGTCCTTAGGTTAGTTAGGTTTAAGTAGTTCTAAGTTCTAGGGGACTGGTGACCTCAGATGTTAATTCCCATAGTGCTCAGAGCCATTTGAACCATTTTTTTCTGTGAGGTACTGGATGTGTTAAACAAAAGGTTTCGAACGATAGGCATATTTTTTTTTTATTTAACTGTGGCGTTTGATTGTGTTGATCACAAAATATTGCTCCAGAAGTTGGACCATTACGGAATATGGCGAGTAGCTCACAATTGGGTTCACGCCTCACTTTAGCAAACTGACGGAAAAAGGTCATTATTCACGTTGTTTATAACGGTTGTGATGTGGAGTCTGAGTGGGGTACTGTCAAGTGGAGGATGCCCCAGGGATCAGTGTTGGGGCCACTTCTATTCTTAATTTGTATAAATGATATGCCCTCTAGTATTATGAGTAACTCTAAAAAGTTTCTGTCTGCTGATGACACTAGCTTGGTAGTAAAGGATGTGTGCAACATTGGCTCGGTTTCAAATAGTGCAGTTCATGACATAAGTCCATGGCTCATTAAAAAAAGGTAAATCACAGTAAGACTGAGTTTTTACAGTTTCTAACACACAGTTCAACAAAACCTGACGTTTTAATTTCACAGAATGGTCATATGATTAGTGAAACTTAGCAGTTCAAATTTCTAGGTATTCAGATAGACAGTAAACTGTCGCGGAAAGCCCACGTTCAGGATCTTGCTTGAAGACTTAATGCTGCAGTTTTTACTATTCGAACTGTATCTGAAGTGAATGATAATTCAAAACGAAAATTAGTCTACTTTGCTTATTTTCATCCGCTTATGTCGTATGGTGTCGTACTTTGGACTAACTCCTCCCAGTCTAAAAGGACATATTTGGCTCAGAAGCCCGGCAGTTCAGGCAATAAATGGTGTATGTTCACGAACCTCTTGTCGCCCCTGTTCACAAGTCTGGGTATTTTGACTTGGCCTCTCAATACATATATTCCTTACAGTCATTTCTGGTTAACAATGTTAGCTTATTCCCAAGAATAAGCAGCTTTCACTCAGTTAATACTCGGCAGAAACCAAACCTACATTTGGATGCAGCAATCCACGCGCTTTCAAATCGAAACTGAAGAGTTTCCTCATGGTTCACTTCTTATGTTCTACCCAGGAGTTCCTTGAAAAATTAAAATAATTCTTCTTGTATTGTTCATTGCGTTTACTTAAACTTATGAACTGAATTTTTCGGGCTGACAAACATTTTATTTTTATCTGTTATTACTTGTGTGTTGTAATTTGATGTCCTGATACGTTCCGTGACCTTGGAGACTAGTTCGTCAGTTTGGTCCTACTGAACTTGACGTGTAAATAAATAAATAAATAAATAGATGTAACTGACTGACACGCAAGGCAGTTCCTGGTTTAATGACAAATCTTTTTAAGTTAAGGTGCCCAAGACATGTACATGGCTTTACTCAGACGGAGTTTCCATTTCTCCACAATGAGGTTAGGAAAGTGTGACGATGTTTCGATCGAAATATTTATGAGAAAGACCTTTTTAGGTTTCTGTATCTAAGTCTGAAAAAACGGAACCCTTATATGATCACTTTTCTGTTTGTCTGTCTATCTACACGTATGTGTCTGTCAAGCTATTAAAAACTCTTTTCCTCAGGAACGAGCAGACTATCAAGTTGAAATTTATGTCACGTACTAGTGTCTACAGTCCCATGGCGTTGTACAAAATGGAAGTTTCTAAGTCAATACAGTCAAAAATACTGCCAGTTATGTTACATAATTTGATAATCGCAAACTCGCTCATCAAAAACTATAGGGTACTTCCCGTCGACCTAGATTAAAGAAATTTGGCGGGAAGCAAAATTTCATAATGCAACTAAAGGAAAAAGATACGAAAAGTAAATCTGCAGTTATATCACACGAAATAAAATTCTTTTGTCTTTTGTTATCTGACGTCAAACTTGAAATTAATACACTACACTACTGGCCATTAAAATAGCTACACCACAAATATGACGTGCTACAGACGCGAAATTTAACCGACAGGAAGAAGATGCTGTGGTATGCAAATGATTAGCTTTTCAGAGCATTCACACAAGGTTGGCGCCGGTGGCGACACCTACAACGTGTAGACATGAGGATAGTTTGCAACCGATTTCTCATACACAAACAGCAGTTTACCACCGTTGCCTGGTGAAACGTTGTTGTTATGCCTCGTATAAGGAGGAGAAATGCGTTCCATCACGTTTCTGGCATGACAAGATCAGTATGCCAAGAGACTAAAGCGACTTTTACACATATACCATTATAGTAGATGAAGATATTTCAGATTCAACCATTTTGCCACAATTTACCACAATTTAGACACACCTTCAAATAGTCCTCTCTGTACACCTGTGTTAACAATCTGAGCTAACTGAAATACTGATAATGGTGTTTTATCACTTCGAAATTTTACCGTATAGGCGTAAATTACAAAGTGGTCAAAGTTATAAAAGTTTATTGCTACTGGTCTTGTTCTGTTCTTAAGACTGCTTTTTATGCATGCCCCACGCTAGTCTAACCTGTGCAAGCATCTTCATCTACAACGGCCACTGCAGCCTATGTCCATTTCGACCTGGTAACTGTAGTTATGCCTAGGTCTCACTAGGTCTCAACCCCCCCCCCTTCTTCCCACCACTCCCCTCTCACACACATTTCCATCCACTACCAAACTGGCTATTGCTTGATGCCTCGCGATGTATCCTATCAATTAATCCTTCCTTCCAGTCAACTTGTGTGACAAATTTAATTTTTCCCCAATTCTATTCCGTACCTCCTCATTAGTTACGCGATCTACCCATCTAGTTTTCAACAGTCATCTGTGTGCATCACATTTCAAAAGCTTGTGTTCTCTTCTTGCCTGAAACACTTGTCGTTCACGTTTCATTTCTGTATAAGACTACACCCCAGACAAACACTTTCATAAAAGTTTCCTGAGACTTAAATGTAAATATAGACAAATACCAACTGCGGTACTTAAATGTATGACAGAACTGCTTCTTTAATTTTTGGATGCTTTTCAAATTATGCGTTTTTCTTCGTTGTGTGATTTGTTGGAATTTCTGCTCAAGTGATGTACTGTACAGCGATGTAGATTAGGAGAGTGTACACGCTTTACTATTTTTATTAATTAAAACTTAGGTATTTACCATAAACATCCCTCCTCTGACGCCCCATTCTTCAAAAAATCGAATCCCATGTACAGAACAGCATCAACCCACTGATTACTTTACAAATGTATTAATCTGTTGAATAACATCATGTAAAACGTCTTAAGCGAGAAAAAGTTCGAAACTACGTTTAATATCTGTCGAAAGTCGCTAAGTACTCTGCCAAACACTGGGAAAGTGTACAGTGCGTTATTTCCGATTCATTTTAAGAAAGCTAGCTTCTCACTCACCTCAATGTTTATGACGTAATATCTCCTAAGCTCTCTGTGGCACAGTGAAATAATTATGCTGGTACATTCAGTTGTATGTATGGTCTCTGGAACACGTGTTGTGAATACAGTTAGCATTAAAAAAAAACTTAGTCTTCTGCCTTACGGCAGGTCTTGCCATGGGGGTTGCCTCGTCAGAGAGGTACACCACATGAGCGTCTAGGGAAGTGATTCCAGTGGAGGTTTTCCCGTTGCCTTCCACTGATGATGATGATATGGGAATAAGGACAACACAACACCCAGTCCCTGAGCGGAGAAAATCTCCGACCCAGCAGGGAATCGAACCCGGGCCCCTTGGCGTGACAGACCGCCGCGCTGACCACTCAGCTATCGGGGCGGACCAGTTAGCAGTCAAGGAGTAATAAATTAAAACGTTATGCCTGGTGCTGATGTTTTGCAGCATGAACAGCGAAAATGTACGAAGCGATAAACTACTTCCTTTTCGTTATTTTGTGGGGAGCTGCAATGAAATATGTTTAGAAAAGCTTTCAAATCATGTATAGAGTAAGTTGGAAGTCACTAAGTGTTTTCATTCTCAAATTCTGGATAAATATAGCTTGGGTAATGTGTGCGCCGTGAGTTCCTTGGCTGAAGACATGTACACAATTTGTAGCTTCAATATTTGTCTATTTATGCTAAATCTGTAACATAACATTACACCTTTGAATGAGTAGCTACTGACAGCATTTTGATTTTTAAATTCGGGCAATAGATACATAAAAAATAGAAATTAAGATTTTTGTTGTCCCTTGTAAGTTGTTAGACAGGCAACGTGCAGCTGGTGCAGCGTTATCGTTTCGGTCATCTAGTAACGCACTCTTGGATTATTGAAATCTGAATCGTCTCTCGTCCGTTAACAGTACGGGTGACGGAAACTTTATACACTACTGGCCATTAAAATTGTACACCACGAAGATGACGTGCTACAGACACGAAATTTAACCGACAGGAAGAAGATGCTGTGATATGCAAATGATTAGCTTTTCAGAGCATTCACACAAGGTTGGCGCCGGTGGCGACACCTACAACGTGCTGACATGAGGAAAGTCTCCAACCGATTTCTCATACAGAAACATCTATTGACCGGCGTTGCCTGGAGAAACGTTGTGGTGATGCCTCGTGTAAGGAGGAGAAATGCGTACCATCACGTTTCCGACTCTGATAAAGGTCGGATTGTAGCCTCTCGCGATTGCGGTTTATCGTATCACGACATTGCTGCTCGCGTTGGTCGAGTTCCAATGACTGTTAGTAGAATATGGAATCGGTAGGTTCAGGAGGGTAATACGGAACGCCGTGCTGGATCCTAACGGCCTCGTATCACTGGCAGTCGAGATGACAGGCATCTTATCCGCATGGCTGTAACGGATCGTGCAGCCACGTCGCGATCCCTGAGTCAACAGATGGGGATGTTTGCAAGACAACAACCATCTGCACGAACAGTTCGACGACGTTTGCAGCAGCACGGACTGTCAGCTCGGAGATCGTGGCTGCGGTTACCCTTGACGCTGCATCACAGACAGGAGCGCCTGCGATGGTGTACTCGACGACGAACCTGGTTGAACGAATGGCAAAACGTCATTTTTACGGATGAATTCAGGTCTGTTTACAGCATCATGATGGTCGCGCCCGTGTTTGGCGACATCGCAGTGAACGCACATTGGAAGCGTGTATTCGTCATCGCCATACTGGCGTATCTCCCTGCGTGATGGTATGGGGTGCCATTGGTTACACGTCTCGATCACCTCTTGTTCGCATTGACGGCTCTTTGAACAGTGGACGTTACATTTCAGATGTGTTACGACCCGTGGCTCTACCCTTCATTCGATCCCTGCGAAACCCTACATTTCAGTAGGATAATACAGGACCGCATGTTGCAGGTCCTGTACGGGCTTTTCTGGATACAGAAAATGTTCGACTGCTGCCTTGGCCGGCACATTCTCCAGATCTCTCACCAATTGAACACGTCTAGTCAATGGTAGCCGAGCAACTGGCTCGTCACAATACGCCAGTCACTACTCTTGATGAACTGTGGTATCGTGTTGAAGTTGCATGGGCAGCTGTACAGAGGTTGTAAGTAGGCTGTTTATGTTTTCTTTATGTAAGTAGGCTGTTTATGTTTTCTTATTGGGAACGTTACGTAGCGCTCTGTATGAAAATCACTGGCTGTGCTGTGTGCAGTCTGTGTCCAGTTTGCATTGTTGTCAGCCATTGTAGTGTTGGGCAGCTGGATGTGAACAGCGCGTAACGTTGCGCAGTTAGAGGTGAGCCGCCAGCAGTGGTGGATGTGTGGAAGGAAATGGCGGAGTTTTGAAATTACATATATTATGACTGCTGTATATATTATGACTGTTAAGGTAAATACATTGTTTGTTTTCTATTAAAATCTTTCATTTGCTAACTATGCCTGTCAGTAGTTAGTGCCTTCAGTAGTTTGAATCTTTTATTTAGCTGGCAGTAGTGGCGCTCGCCGTATTGCAGTAGTTCGAGTAACGAAGATTTTTGTGAGGTAAGTGATTTGTGAAAGGTATAGTTTAATGTTAGTCAGGGCCATTCTTTTGTAGGGATTTTTGAAAGTCAGATTGCGTTGCGCTAAAAATATTGTCTGTCAGTTTAAGCACAGTCATGTATAAATTTTTCTAAGGGGACGTTTCAAGGTGGTTGTTCTGTGTACTGGTTTCTCAGGATCTATGCACCAAAATTGTATGAAAATGTAATCACATGTCAGTTCCAGTATAATATATTTGTCCAATGATTACCCGCTTATCATCTGCATTTCTCCTTGGTGTAGCAATTTTAATGGACAGTAGTGTATTTGAGGGGTGGGAACCGGGAGGAGGGGGAACTTGAGGGTGAGGCCTCCGTCCCCCCCCCCCCCCACCCCACAACCATCATCAGGCAGCCTCAGTAGTATACGGTCGTTTCCTCTGCCTCAATCGTATTGACATTAGAACGGTCTTCAGCGATGAGCTGCGCGTCGAACTGAACCGACATGACCAGCGAAGACGTGTTTGGAGACACCCTGGACACCAACCTGATTGTCGCCCGCCATACGTCCCGACAACCAGGAGTGATGATGCTCTGGGGTTTCTATTCGTAACAGAAACCCCTTTGGTTGTCATACGCGGCTCCTTTACAGCACAACGGTACGTCCATTGCCCGTCGTGTTGCCCGTATACTACTGAGGCTGGCTGATGATGGTTAAGTCGACTGTTCGGTTGTGGGGAGAAGGGGGGGGGGGACGGAGGCCTCACCCTCAAATTCCTCCCCCCCCCCCGGTCCCCACCTCACAAATACACTACTGTCCATTAAAATTGCTACACCAAGAAGAAATGAAGATGATAAACGGGTATTCATTGGACGAATATATTATACTAGAACTGACCTGTGATTACATTTTCACGCAATTTGTGTGCATAGATCCTGAGAAACCAGTACCCAGAACAACCACCTCTGGCCGTAATAACACATTTCAGCGAGATAATGTACGCCCGTACACGGTGAGAGTTTCTACTGCTTGTATGAAGCTGGTATCTGTGCAGTTATCATTGGTGATCTTGCAGCTGTCGAAGAATGACGTTATAATGAAATCTAGACATTTCGCTGCTTGCAGGTGTTGATAAATATCAACGGGGACAGTTGAAAATTGTATGCCCCGACCGAGACTCGAACCCGGTACTTCCTGCTTACATGGTAGACGCTTTTTCCGACTGAGCCAGCGAGGACACAGACGATACTGCGACTGCATGGACTTATCTCTGGCATGCTCCGCGCGAGACCCGCATTTCCAACTTTCTGCCCACACAATACATTTGCAGTGCCCCTCCCTGCTATACTCATTACTCGCGGCAGTCAATCTCCCTATTCCCGTAAGAGTTTCAGCAATGCGCACGGAATAGGACCATTGGCCGGTATGAAAATGGTATGTGTTCTTTCGGGCCGGCCGGAGTGGCCGAGCGGTTCTAGGCGCTACAGTCTGGAACCGCGCGACCGCCTACGGTCGCAGGCTCGAATCCTGCCTCGGGCATGGATGTTGTAAGTAGGCTGTTTAGGTTTTTTATATTGGTAACGCCACATAGCGCTCTGATGAAAATCACTGGCTGTGCTGTGTGCAGTCAGTGGCTGGTTGGCATTGTTGTAATACTCGCCATTGTAGTGTTGGGCAGTTGGATGTTAACAGCGCGTAGCGTTGCGCAGTTGGAGGTGAGCCGCCAGCAGTGGTGGATGTGGGGAGAGAAATGGCGGAGTTTTGAAATTTGTAAGACTGGATGTCATGAACTGCTATATATATTATGACTTTTGAACACTATTAAGGTAAATACATTGTTTGTTCTCTATCAAAATCTTTCATTTGCTAACTATGCCTGTCAGTGGTTAGTGCCTTCAGTACTTTGAAGCTTTTATTTAGCTGGCAGTAGTGGCGCTCGCTGTATTGCAATAGTTCGAGTAACGAAGATTTTTGGTGAGGTATGTGATTTGCGAAAGGTATAGGTTAATGTTAGTCAGGGCCATTCTTTTGTAGGGATTTTTGAAAGTCAGATTGCGTTGTGCTAAAAAAAAATATTGTGTGTCAGTTTAAGCACAGTCATGTATAATTTTTTTTAGGGGACGTTTCATATGGCGACCCTGCCAGGATTCGAACCTGGAATCTTCTGAATGTGTGTGATGTCCTTAACTTAGTTAGGTTTAAGTAGTTCTAAGTTCTAGGGGACTGATAACACCCCTTGTGCTCAGAGCCATTTAAACCATTTTGTTCTTTAGGACGTATCGCACTATCCTCTGTGTCCTTGGTGTGTCAGTTCGATAGAGCGTCTGCCATGTAAGCAGGAGATCTGGGGTTCGAGTCCCGGGCGGGGCACACATTTTCAACCGTCCTGTAAGCAGCGAAAGGTCTAGATTCCATCATAGCTTCATATTGCTACTGCTTGTTTTCATGTTTGCCAAATTGTCTCTTGGCCAGCAAGGTCGCTGGATTTCTCCGCAACTCAGGATGTTCCGAACATTATGTGCAGGATGCCCTCTCTACGTCGGGATTTTGACGATCTAACGCGCTTTTTGGTCAGACTACGCCACGCATTCTCAGCGCGGTACCAACTTACTCAATTTGTGAAAATTTTTCTGAAAATATAAGTATATGTTTGTCTGTACATGTACATCACACCTACATATCCCCATCCTATTCGGATAATTCCTTCGTCACGCGTTTTCGTTTTTTCACAGAGCGTAAATACTTCTTTGAAATTTTGCGAAACTTGCATATATGCATAAGGGGCCTTTTAGATATGTTCGATAAAGTTTTGTATTTTCCCGTTGTTCAGGGCTGTAAACCGCAGAAAACAAGTGCAAAACGACTACTTCGGAGAGCAGGATAAATATTCAGTTGCGTGTATCAAGTGAACATTTAGGTGAGATCATTACTCGACGTAATCGAAATCTCATTTCTTTGCCTTCGTGGCCATATTTTTGGGAGGCTACGATCTTTTTACTAGAAAGTAGTTGCGGAAAAATGTCGGTCCTTTCACAACGTACATCATGACACCGTATTGTACATTTATTGTGTGGTGCCACCGCCAGACACCAAACTTGCTAGGTGATAGCCTTTAAATCGGCCGCGGTCCGTTAGTATACGTCGGACCCGCGTGTCGCCACTATCAGTGATTGCAGACCGAGCGCCGCCACACGGCAGGTCTAGAGAGACTTCCTAGCACTCGCCCCAGTTGTACAGCCGACTTTGCTAGCGATGGTTCACTGACAAATTACGCTCTCATTTGCCGAGACGATAGTTAGCATAGCCTACAGCTACGTCATTTGCTACGACCTAGCAAGGCGCCATTACCAGTTACTACTAATGCTGTAAAACATGTACCGTCAAGAGCGATGTTCACCAATTATGGATTAAAGTTAAGTATTCCAGCAGCTACGTACGTTTTTTGCTAGTATAAATTCCTTGTCCTGTTACAGACCTCACGCCAGCCTGCGTGAGCTTAAACGCGTGCCTTTCGGCTTCGTCATAGTAGATTGGCTGTCTTGCCAATCCATAACATATTGGTTAAATGTTTTTAATGATCCACTTGTACTGCTGTTTGTTACGGCTTGCACAGTACTTCGTTTTTGCGAAGAATATTTCAGCAGTCTGGTCTAGTCCAGAAATGGTAACGTGGTGGCAGTGTGCAGCAGAGTTGCTCGCCCTGGTGTAGAGCAATTTCCCGTGCGATGGAATTTTCCACCTGGCGCGGACGGCTAGGTGCGGAGTGGTGGCGAAGTTAAATTAACGGGAAGGGGTCTGGTTCCCCAGACACGCTAGCCGCCATAGACAGCAGTGGACGCATCAAGACAAAGCTTCTACTGGAAGTTCCGCGTAGGAGCTTCCAGGCCAATGTTAACAAGTACCTTCTTTTGTACTGCAGACCGCAGCAAACTGTTCCTCTTTTTGGGTGGAATCTGTCTGTAAAAACAAATCTCTCTCTCTCTCTCTCTCTCTCTCTCTCTCTCTCTGTGTGTGTGTGTGTGTGTGTGTGTGTGTGGTTTTTACAGCATATTGAGTTTGTAATGCATTAGGAATGCAACGTGGGCATAAAATGTCAAACAAGTCAGACATGCATAATGTGTATTTTATTATTAAGCTGCCCTCACACAGTTAGTTCAGAATGAGCACCGGAGACGTAGACAAGATACAGCATTAAACGTCGTGACCAGCAGTTCCTCGCAGCAGTTTCAGTGGAATCTTAGCAACGAGTTCCTCTATACTGGCCTTTAGATCGGGTAGAGAGCAAACGTGTCCTTGGTAATCGTGTTCATTTACAGTCATGCTCATAAATTAAGGATAATGATGATACATGGTGAACCAGTACACAATCTACAGAGTGGTCCACTGATAGTGACCGGCCCAAATATCACACGAAATAAGCATCAAACGAAATAACTACAAAGAACGAAACTCGTCTAGCTTGAAGGGGGAAACCAGATGGCCTTATGGTTGGCCCGCTAGATGGCGCTGCCAAGGGTCAAACGGATATCAACTGACTTTTTTTAAAATAGAAACCCCCATTTTTTATTAGATATTCGTGTAGTACGTAAATAAATATGAATGTTTTAGTTGGACCACTTTTTTCGCTTTGTGATAGATGGCGCTGTAATAGTCACAGACGTGTAAGTACGTGGTATCACGTAACATTCCGCCAGTGCGGACGGTATTTGCTTCGTGATACATTACCCATGTTAAAATAGACCGATTACCAATTGCGGAAAAGGCTGATATCGTGTTGCTGTATGGCTATTGTGTTCAAAATGCCCAACGGGCGTGTGCTATGTATGCTGCTCGGTATCTTGGATGACATCATCCAAGTGGCCGGACCGTTCGCCGGATTGTTACGTTATTTAAGGACACAGGAACTGTTCAGCCACATGTGAAACGTCAGCCACGACCTGCAGCAAATGATGATGCCCAAGTAGTTGTTTTAGCTGCTGTCGCGGCTAATCCGCACATCAGTAGCAGACAAATTGCACGACAATCGGGAATCTCAAAAACGTCGGTGTTGAGAATGTTATATCAACATCGATTGCACACATACCATATTTCTATGCACCAGGAATTGCATGGCGATCACTTTGAACGTCGTGTACAGTTCTGCCGCTGGGCGCATGAGAAATTACGGGACGATGACAGATTTTTTTGCACGCGTTCTGTTTAGCGACGAAGCGTCATTGACAAACAGTGGTAACGTAAACCGGCATAATATGCACTATTGGGCAACGGAAAATTCACGATGGCTGCGACAAGTGGAACATCAGAGGCCTTGGCGGGTTAATGTATGGTGCGGCAGTATGGGAGGAAGGATAATTGGCCCCCATTTTATCGATGGCAATCTAATGGTGCAATGAATGCTGATTTCCCACGTAATGTTCTACCGATGTAACTACAAGATGTTTCACTGCATGACAGAATGGCGATGTACTTCCAACATGATGGATGTCTGACACACAGCTCACGTGCGTTTGAGGCGGTATTGAGTAGCATATTTCATGACAGGTGGACTGGTCATCGAAGCACCCGTACGTTCACCGGATCTGACGTCCCCGGATTTCTTTCTGTGGGGAAAGTTGAAGGATATTTGCTATCGTGATACACCGACAACGCCTGACAACATGCGTCAGCGCATTGTCAATGCATGTGCGAACATTACAGAAAAGTGGTCCAACTAAAAAATTCATATTTCTTTACGTACTACACAAATATCTAATTAAAAATGAGGATTCCATCTGGTTTCCCCCTTTAAGCTAGACGAGTTTCGTTCTTTGTAGTTTTTTTCGTTTAACGCTTATTTCGTGAGATATTTGACCCGATCACGATCAATGGACCACCCTGTATTATAAAATGTATTTCTTGTACTTATTTTTTTTAAATGCCAAAATGTTCTCTACTTTCTGAACAGCACTCGTATTCTCAGAGGTAAAAAGTAAACTGTTCCATTCTGTTACGAAATGAATTATTTTCAAAAGATCATTAATACTATCACAATATTGTAAGACTCTAATATCCATTATATACGTTATAAATAATTACTTTTTCTCAAATCAGTTGGAGGGTATGGGTTCCTCACATAGTCCGTCCACTACGCATATATTTTGTGCTTTGTCCCATATAATGACTATGACAAAATCAAGACATATATATAACAAATACTAAATATCTCAAGAAAATGTCTTCTCAAAGTTGTAGGTAGTACCTGCAGTCGTCCAGAAACTGTTTCGTTACCCGCTTCGAAACAGATAAATGAATTGACAGCACAACACGGCAGTCACTACATAATGATTACACAGTATTATTATTATTATTATTTCTTTCCTTTCTCAGACGTTATATCTGGTTACAAATGGAAAGTGACGCGGACCTTGATCAAGCGTGACTTACTTTTAACTGTACGGTATATGTTACATTGCATTTAGGAACTTTCGGGTAATTGAACATGTATCAATAATAACAGATTTCTGTAGTTGTATATATACGTTTGGATGTAGCTGTATTGCGTTGATGTACTGGTGGATATTGTGTGGTATGACTCCTGTAGTTGATAGTGTAATTGGTATAATGTTAACTTTATCCTGATGCCACATGTCCTTGAGGTCCTCAGCCAGTTGGATGTATTTTTCAATTACTTCTCCTGTTTCCTTCTGTATATTTGTTGTACTGGGTATGGATATTACCATTAGTTGTGTAAATTTCTTCTTTTTATTGGTGAGTATGATGTCAGGTTTGTTATGTGGTGTTGTTTTATCTGTTATAATGTTTCTCTTCGAGTATAATTTGTATTCATCATTCTCCAGTACATTTTGTGGTGCATACTTGTATGTGGGAACGTGTTGTTTAGTTTATGTTGTATGGCAAGCTGTTGATGTTTTATTTTTTCTACATTGTCATGTCTTCTGGTGTATTCTGTATTTGCTAGTATTGTACATCCGCTTGTGATGTAATCTACTGTTTCTGTTTGTTGTTTGCAAAGTCTGCATTTATGTGTTGTGGTATCGGGATATTTAATAATATGCTTACTGTAATATCTGGTGTTTATTGTTTGATCCTGTATTGCAATGATGAATCCTTCCGTCTCACTGCATATATTGCCTTTTCTTAGCCATGTGTTGGATGCGTCTTGATCGATGTGTGGCTGTGTTAGATGATACGGGTGCTTGCCATGTAGTGTTTTCTTTTTCTAATTTACTTTCTTCCTATCTGTTGATGTTATGTGATCTAAAAGGTTGTAGAAGTGGTTATGAAATTGCAGTGCTGTAGCCGATGTATTTATATGAGTCATTGATTTGTGTATTTTGCTAGTTTCTGCTCATTCTATAAGGAATTTTCTTAAATTGTCTACCTGTCCATAATGTAGGTTTTTTATGTTGATAAATCCCCTTCCTCCTTCCTTTGTGCTTAATGTGGATCTTTCTGTTGATGAATGTACGTGATGTATTCTATATTTGTGGCACTGTGATCGTGTAAGTGTATTGAGTGCTTCTAGGTCTGTGTTACTCCATTTCACTACTCCAAATGAGGAAGTCAGTATTGGTATAGCGTGAGTATTTATAGGTTTTGTCTTCCTTCTTGCTGTCAATTCTGTTTTAAGTACTTTTGTTAGTCTTTGTCTAAATTTTTCTTTTAGTTCTTCTTTAATATTTGTATTATCTATTCCTATTTTTTGCCAGTATCCTAGATATTTATAGGCATCTGTTTTTTCCGTCGCTTCTATGCAGTCGCTGTGGTTATGCAATAAGTAATCTTCTTGTTTAGTGTGTTTTCCATTGACTATGCTATTTTTCTTACATTTGTCTGTTCCAAAATTCATATTTATATCATTGCTGAATACTTCTGTTATCTTTAGTAATTGGTTAAGTTGTTGATTTGTTGCTGGCAGTAGCTTTAGATCATCCATGAATAGCAAATGTGTGATTTTGTGTTGGTATGTTCCAGTAATATTATTTCCATAATTTGTATTATTTAGCATGTTGGATAGTGGGTTCAGGGCCAGGCAGAACCAGAAAGGACTTAAGGAGTCTCCTTGGTATATTCCACGCTTAATCTGTATTGGCTGTGATGTGATATTATTTGAATTTGTTTGGATATTAAGTGTGGTTTTCCAATTTTTCATTACTATGTTTAGGAATTGTATCAGTTTAGGACGTACTTTGTATATTTCCAATATTTGTAGTAACCATGAGTGGAGTACACTATCGAAAGCTTTTTGGTAATCAATGTATGCGTAGTGTAGCGACCTTTGTTTAGTTTTAGCTTGATATGCCACCTCTGCATCTATTATCAGTTGCTCTTTACATCCTCGTGCTCCTTTGCAGCAGCCTTTTTGTTCTTCATTTATAATTTTGTTCTGTGTTGTATGTGTCATTAATCTCTGTGTAATGACTCAAGTTAATATTTTGTATATTGTTGGTAGGCATGTTATGGGGCGATATTTTGCTGGGTTTGCTGTGTCTGCTTGATCTTTAGGTTTCAGATAGGTTATTTCTTATGTAAGTGTATCAGGGACTGTGTATGGGTCTGCAACGTAACTGTTAAATAATTTAGTTAGATGTGAATGTGTTGAGGTGAACTTCTTTAGCCAGTAATTAGCTATTTTATCTTTTCAGGGGCTTTCCAATTGTGCGTAGAATTAATTGCTCGGGTGACTTCATGTTGCAAAATTATCACTTCAGGCATTATTATTATTATTATTATTATTATTATTATTAGCGAATGTCAGCGTTAGAGAATCATGTGCAAATGATTTTTTATCTTTCTTCGGATTCTTCTTATTTTCCCAATATTTCTTAATTTTCTCCAAAAACTCCTTCGTTCCTTCTTCGGTCCACTTTGGTCAGTATGGTTTTGGTTCCAGCTCTGCAATAAACTTTCACTTATCAATTTTGCTTCTGAATATATCCCTGTCTGACGTATTTGTTACGTCAAATTTTGCTTTAGTCAAATCCTTCTTCATTTACACAAGGTATTGATGCTTTAAGGGAGGTCATATAGTCCAATAGACGTTTAGTTAGTGTGTTTCCAGGTAATCTGTCTAGGTGTCCTTAGAGCTTCATTCGTCTCTTTCTGATGTAACTTTCGATGTTTGATACTTTTTTCTGTCGTCTCAATGGTTTGCAGTCTGTATGCATCTTGTGTGTATCGTGGTCCCAGAATTTTTCTAATAATCTTTCTCTCTACTTTCTTAATTTATTTTAAATCTAGTTTTGGAGTCAATGAGAGCGTTTCATTTACATATATGACTGCCTTTTGCAGGCATTTTTTGTCTTACAAATTTGAAACAAGTCCGGACGCTTTCTTGATTTTCTGCAGTCTGTTTTTTGTGCTATTTTTTCAGGTCCTGTTGGTTCAATCATTTCACTGAGGCACGTTAAGTGTTTGGCTCTTTTGATTTTACCATAATATATTATAAGTTTTGGAACATCTGCCTTGCGACACATGAATTCAGTCTTCTCAAAGGAGATTTGCAGGCCAACCGTCTCTGCACATTCTTTGAGGGTCTCGATTTGTTTTACTGCTGTTTCTTCGCCGTCGGCTACAATCACTAAGTCATCTGCGAACGGTAAGTATGGAACGTTCAATTTTCCTTGACGTCTTCCTAGTTCTATTGGCTTCCAAAAGTTTTATTTTGTTAGTTCCATTTCCCATTCTTTGTCTAAAACTACACTGAATAATAGAGGACAGATCCCATCTTGTCTTACTCCCGTTTTAACTAAGAATGGTTTCGAAATTTCATCCATGATTTTAATTTTTGATTTGGTTTCTGACAGTTTTTGTTGGATCAGTTGTCGAGTTTTGGCGTCTGGTCCGCGTTCTTTTAGAATACTGTATAGAGATCGTCTATCTATAGAATCATACGCGTTTTTAAAAACTATTAGCTCGACAACCTGCTCGGTAATCTGAAATTGTATGTATAGCTGATCTTGTTCTCTCTTTAGAAGACACGCCGATAAAATTTGAAAATTTAGATCTGATCCCTCTCCCTTTTTGTGCAAGGGATGAATTAGTGCACATTTCCAGTCCTCGGGAATTTTTTTTGTGTACCAAATTTCTTGGTTGATTTGCGTCATCTATTTTAAGGAATATGGACCAGGATTCTTCAGTAGTTCAGGTACAATTCCATCTTCTCCCGATGGCTTATTATTTTTGAGCTTCTTAATGTGGCTACAAATCTCTTCTTGAGTTGGCGGATTGAAGTTTCTTTTGTGTGTTCTGGTTGTAATCTGGGGGAACTTGTACTTGGTTATGAGCAGTTAAGAAGTTGTAACAAATATTTGGCTAATTCTTGACAATTTTCTTTGTTAGCTAGTGCTAACTTTTCATTCCGTTTCCTGAAACAGAGGTTTCGTGGAGTGCATCCCTTGATTAGATTGGCAAACGTTTTGTAATAGTTTTGTGTTTTGTGGTTCCTAAAGTCTTCTTCAATGGAGTATTTTAGCTGTTTGTTTTCTGACTTCGAAAAATTCCTCTTGCGCGGTTTCTTATTTGTCACAGTTATAGTTTCAGAATGCTTGTTGGCTCTCTTCTGTTGCCTTATCACAATTTGAATCCCACCATGGGAACATGGTTTTTTTCTTTAATGGGATTAGTTCCCTTGCTTTCTGTATAATTTTCGTTTGGAAATCTCTCCAGTTGTTTGTAGGGTTTTTTTCAGTACTGCTGTAATTTTTGATTCTTGGACTTGTTTCAAATCAAATTTGGGAATTAGTGGTGTTTCCCTATGGCATTTCCTATTTGGTGTGAATTTAATTTTGACTTTGGTAAGATAGCGGTTAGAATGTATATTTGCTCCTCTGCGGAATTTCGTGTATTTCTTTTTGGAAATTATAGGAGATCGCAACATGGTCTACTTGAAAATCACCAAGCTGAAGGATCGGGGATCACCACATTTTTATTATTGTTATTATTATTATTATTAGACTGGTTACTTACAGAGCGCCGGCCGGTGTGGCCATGCGGTTCTAGGCGCTTCAGTTTGGAACCGCATGACCGCTAGGGTCGCAGGTTCGAATCCTGCCTCGGCCATGGATGTGTGTAATGTCCTTAGGTTAGTTAGGTTTAAGTAGTTCTAAGTTCTAGGGGACCGATGACCTTATAAGTTAAGACCCATAGTGCTCAGAGCCAGCCAGTTACAGAGCATTAACAGCGTGAAGTCGTCGAATTTCTACCAGTTCAGAAGAAAGGAGTCCAGCAATCAAGTGATTCACAAACTGTAACTACAGTGCACACATCTGAATTTGTTTGATTTCACATAGGGGTTGCAGTATGCGGGTCAAATAAGTGCCAAATGGTCCAAATGGCTCTGAGCACTATGGGACTTAACTTCTGAGGTCATCAGCCCCCTAGAACTTAGAACTACTTAAGCCTAACTAACCTAAGGACATCATACACATCCATGCCAGAGGCAGGATTCGAACCTGCGACCGTAGCAGACGCGCGGTTCCCGACTGAAGCGCCTAGAACAGCTCGCCGACTGCGGCCGGCGAGTGTCCTTTTACTAAAATGTAGACTTTCACGGCCGGAAATATCATGTCCATTATAATTATCCGGGCTATTATGCCGTGGTCGGTTGATGAATTCTGTGTCGATTCCCAACGTTTCGTCTCCGACTGCGGGAGACATCTTCAAGGGGGTCCGTAGCTCGATGGAAGGTCCAACGCACCCACTGGCTCGCTACTGACTGCCGCTAAATTCCGTGTCCGCGCGCTCCCACGCCGCGGCGTGACGTCACGTGTTTTGAAAACGTCAGTGCAATTGGCCGCTGTCCGTCGCCGTCGATCGCCGTTGCCATCACCCAGTAGTGGACGGGTGGTACACACATTCTTTAACGCACGTTTTATTTCGGCGGACGAATATCCGTTCTTCATAACGTGCGTTGAGGCAGCCACGCAGAAATCATACTGACGTACAGGCTATTGCTAAATCTAAGGTTTTCCTGCCGTTTGTTAAAAATGTAACGGAAAGAATAGGGAGGATCTTGACGAAACGGAATATTACCGTAATTTACAAGCCCACCAGGAAGATACAGGAATACCTTAGGCCTGCCAAGGACGCTCGCAAACCACTGGAAAAATCTGGAGTGTATAGGATCCCATGCAGCTGTGGTTATGTTTATGTGGGTACCACTAAAAGAACTGTTTCTAAACGTTTGGAAGAGCACAAGGGAAATTGTAGAAGAGGAGAAACGGAACGATCGGCTGTTGCGGAGCATGCTTTCCAGCCAGGGAACCACAATATTCGTTTCGAGGAGACGCAAGTACTAGCGGCCACGAGCGGATATTACGAAAGGCTCTACAGGGAGGCAATCGAAATCGCTAAACACCCAAATAATTTCAACCGTAAGGAGGAGGGTGTGAAATTAAACGGCATATGGATGCCGGTGTTAAAGAAGATGTGTACCACTCGTCCACTACTGGGTGATGGCAACGGCGATCGACGGTGACGGACAGCGGCCAATTGCACTGACGTTTTCAAAACACGTGACGTCACGCCACGGCGCGGGGGCGCGCGCACACGGAATTTAGCGGCAGTCAGTAGCGAGCCAGTGTGTGTGTTTGACCTTCCATCGAGCTACGGACCCCCTTGAAGATGTCTCCCGCAGTCGGAGACGAAACGTTGGGAATCACCACAGAATTCATCAACCGACCACGGCATAACAGCCCGGATAATTATAATGGACGGGTGTCCTTTTGTTTTGTTTACTGTCTCTGTGAATGCAAGCCGCACCGGAATTGCAAGCGTTTTATGTCTAATTCCACGTCTGTTGGAATCATTGGGATGTAAGATAAGAAAACGTCTCTTCCTTTGTACTTGCCTTTAAGAATTCTTGCTTCGATGACGTTTGTCGTTGATTGCTTCGCCGCAAACGGGATGCTATTACAATGAAATGGTCGGTTGATATTTCGGTACATTATGGTTACCTATCCGACTTTCAGTTGGAGAGAGCGAGGCACAGTCCGGGTAATTCCAGCGAGTTTAAAAATTCTTTTGGATAACTGACATCATCTTGGCTATAAAAGGAATCCACCGATGTGTACATTACCACTGACACCACCTGCTATACCCGCAGGACAGGACAGAGAGTTTAACTTGTGGAAAGTGGCTAAAATGAGCGGCTGTCAGTTGCACTGGAACATGCTACTTTATTCATTTGACAAACATTGCAAGAGTAATGAAAACATTAAAAGCAGAGTAAGCCAAACATTAATTTTAGAACACAATTCCTGGCTAAATGCACCATCCAATCTCACGCCTCTAGGCCAAACAAATACAATTTAAAACCGGCCAATAACTTAAGACTCCAAACAAGAATTTCGGTCTGGAACCGCGAGACCGCTACGGTCGCAGTTTCGAATCCTGCCTCGAGCATGGATGTGTGTGATGTCCTTAGGTTAGTTAGGTTTCAGTAGTTCTAAGTTTGACAGAGCACTGAAAGACCTGGGTCAAAACAAGGCCCCGGGAGTAGACAACATTCCATTAGAACTACTGACGGCCTTGGTAGAGCCAGTCCCGACAAAACTCTATCATCTGGCGAGCAAGATGTACGAGACAGGCGAAATACCCTCAGACTTCAAGAAGAATATAATAATTCCAATCCCAAAGAAAGCAGGTGTTGTCAGATGTGTAAATTACCGAACTATCAGTTTAATAAGTCACAGCTGCAAAATACTAACGCGAATTATTTACAGACGAATGGAAAAACTGGTAGGAGCCGACCTCGGGGAAGATCAGTTTGGATTCCATAGAAATGTTGGAACACATGAGGCAATACTGACGTTACTACTTATCTTAGAAGAGAGATTAAGGAAAGGCAAAAGTATGTTTCTAGCATTTGTAGACTTAGAGAAAGCTTTTGACAATGTTGACTGGAATACTCTCTTTCAAATTCTATATGTGGCAGGGGTAAAAATACAGGGAGCGAAAGGCTATTTACAATTTGTACAGAAACCAGATGGCAGTTATAAGAGTCGAGGGGCATGAAAGGGAAGCAGTGGTTGAGAAGGGAGTGAGACAGGGTTGTAGCCTCTCCCCGATATTATTCAATCTGTATATTGAGCAAGCAGTAAAGGAAAGAAAAGAAAAATTCGGAGTAGGTATTAAAATCCATAGAGAAGAAATAAAAACTTTGAGGTTCGCCGATGACATTGTAATTCTGTCAGAGACAGCAAAGGACTTGGAGGAGCAGTTGAACGGAATGGACCGTGTCTTGAAAGGAGGATATAAGATGAACATCAACAAAAGCAAAACGAGAATAATGGAATGTAGTCGAATTAAGTGGGGTGATGCTGAGGGAATTAGATTAGGAAATGACACACTTAAAGTAGTAAAGCAGTTTTGCTATTTGGGGAGCAAAATAACTGATGATGGTCGAAGTAGAGAGGATATAAAATGTAGACTGAAGAAGAGAAATTTGTTAACATCGAGTATAGATGTAGCTGTAAAGAAGTCGTTTCTGAAAGTATTTGTGTGGAGTGTAGCCATGTATGGAAGTGAAACATGGACGATAAATAGTTTGGACAAGAAGAGAATAGAAGTTTTCGAAATGTGGTGCTTCAGAAGAATGTCGAAGATTAGGTGGGTAGATCATGTAACTAATTGGAAGGTATTGAATAGGATTGGGGAGAAGAGGAGTTTGTGGCACAACTTGACTAGAAGAAGGGATCGGTTGGTAGGACATGTTCTGAGGCATCAAGGGATCACAAATTTAGCATTGGATGGCAGCATGGAGGGTAAAAATCGGAGACCAAGAGATGAATACACTAAACAGATTCAGAAGGATGTAGGTTGCAGTAGGTACTGGAAGATGAAGGATCTTGCACAGGATAGAGTAGTATGGAGAGCTGCATCAAACCAGTCTCAGAACTGAAGACAACAACAACAAACAAGTTCTAAGTTCTAGGGGACTGATGACATCAGATGTTAAGTCCCATAGTGCTCAGAGCCATTTGAATGTGAATCAAGAACTTCGGTTTTAAAAAGCATAAGGCCTCATCAAGACTTTTCTCTAAATTAGGCTGAAGGATCAAACAATCTCACGCCTTAAAGGCAAAACAACTTTAATTTAAAATCGGATACAAGCCATACATAAACGAACAACAAAGAAAAATAGGAAGAGACAGCACATCAAACGGCGTTCAGAAGTTTCCAAGGGTCGGCCTGGAATTCAAACACTAACGGTCGCTCAGGAGAGACAGGCAGTCGGCCCAACAATTCCCCATCCGACGGCAACCCAACCGACAGACAGTCAACGTACCCAGCGACAGGATAACTTCCGCTCCACCCGACCAGCACACAACAGGGAGTTAAATGGAACAACGCAGAACGTATCGGCGCCCACAACGAATTATACATTCGGCTGTCAAACTACTCGCCGTGCTGGACAGCCACAACACGACCAGTGTTGTGTACATAGCTCTGTGTAGTCAGTGCGCACACAACTTTCCCACTAGAGCGCGCCCCGCTAAGCACAACAGCGCAGGCGCAGCGCTCGTCCGTTTCCGCACTACGAGATGGCGCTGCCATAGAGACGGACCAAATTCTGCCTCCGCTGATCCGCGTATTAATATGTAAGGCAGCCAGTGAGATCGCTGCTAATGTAGAACCTTTTCTCCCCGCAGATCACACTTGCGCAGTGATACCTGAACGTGCGAGGTATTATAACGAGCCTACAGACCTCCGATTAGTCAGTCTGCCTTAGTCTGCATCAGTCTGCATTTCTCTGTACCAGTCTATAGTCAAGTTTCAGTCTGCGCCTAATAAGATTACCATATTCCTGTACATAGCCATGAAGATAAATGTATAGACACTTTGTCAAGCATCGGAGATACGTGAGAATAAGATTAACGTACCAAGACCAAAGGAACTTCAGATTGTCAATTGTAAATAGCATCCAGAATCAAGTTAAGTAAGGTTTATGATTGCTATTATTTTAATAAATGTGTGTGAAAATTAATCAAGTTCTGTTTAAGGTTGGTCACCGTCAATCTGCTACTCTAAGCGCGCAAGTGGCATTTCTATCATCTGACCTAACGGCGGAAGATAAACACGCCACGATAAGACCACGAGACATATTGCTGACACTCGCCTACTTCGCTAGAGCGACAAGTCAAATAATCTGATGGTGTGTGTACTGGTCTTACAGTATGCACACCACAACGAAGGACATAGAGTGCCTAAATTTACGTCAACAGCCAGGGCAGGTAACCGGAACGTTAACGGCCACCAGGCAGAAGATTCCGGTGGTGCACAACAATTCAAGATAATCAAATTAAGTTAAAATCCACAGGAGGCTGGCTAGAATTTCCCCAACTTGAAAACACACGTTGTTGCTCGCGGGATTTTCCAACATCCCATCACGAAATTCCAACGACACAATGTGAAGAGTTGGGACTGGCTGGTAGATTCGGTAAAGACTCAACTTTCTTGTCCGGGATCGGTGAGCCATGTAGCAACGGGAACAGCCCCTCTCTCTCACACACACACACACACACACACACACACATACACACACACCTCGCGTGAACGACCAAACTGCGCGCCACGGAAACTTCCTCGCTGCTCCACGCCAACCGACCAACTACCGCACATGGCACAGCCGGAAGCTAAAGCGCGAGGCCAAAGATAATACGAGGGCTATCCACAAAGTACATTACGTTTTGGAATTAAAAATAATTAAGTATTGTAATTTTTTTGTTATATACAGATGAAAGCCACACTTAAATACTACTTTTCTACATAGTTGCCATTTACATTAAGGCACTTATCGTAGCGTTGGACGAGCTTGGAAATTCCTTCGGCGTAAAATTCGGCCACCTGCGCCTTCAACCACGTGGTTACCTCTTCTTGAAGCTGTGCGTCGTCATCAAAACGCTGCATAGCCAACCACTTCTTCATTGCTGTGAATAAGTGGAAGTCGCTCGGTGCCAGGTCGCGACTGTACGGCGGATGAGGAAACAACTCCCACTTAAAAGATTCGAGAACTTCACGAGTGGCATTTGCCGTGTGGGCCCGGGCGTTGTCGTGAATCAGCAAGATCTTTGAGCCCACCTTTCCCTTGCGCTTGTTTTGTATTGCTCTTCTGAGGTTGTGCAGAGTTTGGCAATACCTTTGAGAGTTTATTGTAGTGCCTTTTTCCAGGAAAGCCACAAAAATCACACCTTTTCTGTCCCAAAAGACAGTCGCCATCACCTTCCTTGCCGACATTGTCTGCACGCACTTCTTGGGTTTTTGGGGGGAATTTGTGTGACCCCACTGCATTGACTGCAATTTTGTTTCGCAGTTCACATGCTTAACCCATGTTTCGTCACCAGTAACGATGCGATCGAGTAATGAGTCGCCATCTTTCTCGTAAGCGTCCAAAAACGTTAACGCTGCAGCCATTCGCTGATTTTTGTGAATCTCTGTCAAGAATTTTGGTGTCCATCTTGCACAAAATTTGTGGTAACCAAGCTTTTCGGTAATGATTTCGTGCGACAAACTTCGTGAAATTTGTGGAAAACTCATAGAGAGTTCCGTTATTGTGAAATTACGGTTTTCACGGACCGCGGCATCGACTATTTCGACCAGTTCGGCAGTCACTATGCTGGGTCTTCGCTCTTCGTCGTGAACGTTAGTTCGGCCATTTTTAAATTTCATGACCCATTGACGCACTCCACCTTCAGTGATTATGTTGTCCCCACAAAGCTGCCGATAGATTTCTATCGGTGTACAGTTTTTGCAGTCGGAAACCTTATTACAGCACGCACTTCACACTTCGCGGCATTTTCTATTCACGCTGACATTTCAAACTGTCACAGTAACTCAACGGAGTACAGCACGAACCTGTCACTAGCACGGCAGGATGCCGACTGAGCGGCGGAATGCCATGACACCAAGGTGGCCGCGCTAGCCCCGCCCCTAAGGCACACAAACGAAAACGTAATGTACTTTGTCGATAGCCCTCGTACAATAGCGATACACACAGCTGCTGCCACTCGCGGAGAGAGAGAGGATAACAGCATAAACGTGATAACCGCGGGATACTAAACACAGAGCAGCAACCAAGGTTTAATGCAAAACATAAGACTAGCCAGCCACGACTCAACCACTTCACCGACAACTTCACTCTGTATCTTGAAATGTAATTTTATATGACTTTAGGCTGGAATACTTTTCTTCCCAATTTTTTTCAATTGAAAACTTTCAATTGATTTATTTCAATGCTGGGATCATGACGGACGAACAAAAAAAGCCGAGAATCAACCAAATATGTCATTCCTGCCATCTGTTACTTTTGAGAGTGCGGACGAAACTTATGATGTTTTCCTGGTTTTTACGAATTTTCTGACTTTCCTATCTAATTTTCCCAATAGTTTTTCCCAGAGAACATTTCCAGGGCTACAACGAACAAAAAAAAAAAAAAGAAAAAGAATGTTAACCAAATCCATGGTTACTGTCTTGATCTATATAAAAGCCCTAGATTTTCTCAAATTTTCAAATTTTCTAGGCTCCTTTTCCAATTTTTCTTTCCCTAAACGCGTTATTCGGACTGTTACGAACATTTTTTGTAAATAACCCAAATCGGTTGCACCGTTCTCAGCTGATGCACTTACCAGCAAACAGCATTTCATTTTTCTTTGTATGGATCTTCAAGCTACTTGAAGGTAATAAGAGGATAATAACAAAAGGAGAAAATCTATCAGATACTGATCGCATGCTTGTTATAGAACTTTAAGTGATATACAGGGTGTTACAAAAAGGCACGGCCAAACTTTCAGGAAACATTCCTCACACACAAAGAAAGAAAATACGTTATGTGGACATGGGTCCGGAAACGCTTACTTTCCATGTTTGAACTCATTTTATTACTTCTCTTCAAATCACATTAATCATGGAATGGAGACACACAGCAACAGAACGCACCAGCGTGACTTCAAACACTTTGTTACAGGAAATGTTCAAAATGTCCTCCGTTAGCGAGGATTCATGCCTCCACCCTCCGTCGCATGGAATCCCTGATGCGCTGATGCAGCCCTGGAGAAATGCGTATTGTATCACAGCCGTCCACAGTACGAGAACGAAGAGTCTCTACATTTGGTACCGGGGTTGCGTAGACAAGAGCTTTCAAATGTCCCCATACATGAAAGTCAAGAGGGTTGAGGTCAGGAGAGCGTGGAGGCCATGGAATTGGTCCGCCTCTACCAATCCATCGGTCACCGAATCTGTTGTTGAGAAGCGTACGAACACTTCGACTGAAATGTGCAGGAGCTCCATCGTGCATGAACCACATGTTGTGTCGTACTTGTAAAGGCACATGTTCTAGCAGCACAGGTAGAGTACCCCGTATGAAATCATGATAACGTGTTCAATTGAGCGTAGGTGGAAGAACGAAACTAAAATGAGCTCTAACATGGAAATTAAGCGTTTCCGGACACATGTCCACATAACATCTTTTCTTTATTTGAGGAATGTTTCCTGAAAGTTTGGCCGTACCTTTTTGTAACACTCTGTATAAAAGTTCCACAAGAAAAAAGCACTTTCAGATTTTCTCAAATCTTCAAATTTTCTAGACTCCTTTTCCAATTTTTCCTTTCCCAAACACGTTTTTCGGACTGTTACAACATTTTTTTTTGTAAGTAACCCAAATCGGTTGCCCCGTTCTCAGTTGATGCACTTACCAGCAAACAGCATTTCATTTTTCTTTGTATGGATTTAGCTTGAAGATAATAAGAGGATAATATCACAAGGAGAAAACCTATCAGATACTGATCGCATGCTTGTTATAGAACACAGCGCGATATAGAGAATAATGTTTTTTAAACTAAAAAGCAGTTTACATTTACGCTTAATGTTTTTTTGTGAGAATCAAAAAAAAATTATAAAGGCTGAGGCATCCCTCGCGTAGGCGCACAGTAAATAGCGCCCCTTGTCCGAAGTAACGCGCGAGTTTCGCCGGAAACAGCAGAGCCATGTTTTTTGTGTCCGGCTTTTGGCAGGAAATTGCGGCGGTAACTCAGTTCCCGCTGTGGGGAAGGGGGGGGGGGATTCTTGGCGGTGCATTACCCACCCCACCCCAGCTCAGCCCACCCCACCCCACGCAGCACGGTTTGACGTGTCCCATTGCCGCGGCGAACACCTGTGTACGAGATAAGAGCTGCCTACCGGGCGGAAATGTCTCTCTTCTGTTTTCCGCCCGTCTGTCGAGGACAGCTGAGAGCTTTCGAAACTGGCTTTCCCGCCGCAATTTTGTTCCACTCTGAGTGCCTTGCACGTAGGAACTGAGGTGAGAGACACGTCAACTGCGGTGCTACAGTTTTATTTATCTGGCTGTGTGGCCCTAAACCGCATGAAACAACCCTCTTCGTCGACGCGGAAGCCCCGTAATTTCGTTCTACGAGTGCGTGGTCAAGAGTAATGGCACAGAATTTTACGTGGAAACTATTGAAGTTTTTTAAACGAAACAGACTTTATTAGCATTCGACATCTTTATTCTCCACTTTTACATATATATTTCTCAACATAGTCACCCTGGTGGCCGGCCGGAGTGGCCGAGCGGTTCTAGGCGCTTCAGTCCTTAGGTTAGTTACGTTTCACTAGCTCTAGGAGGTGAACTAGTGGTCTAGGGGTAGCGTCTTTGATTCATAATCAAAAACGTCTTCGGTCCCGGGTTCGATGACCGCCACTGCCTAAATTTTGATAAATAATCAGCATTGGCGGCCGAGGACTTCCGGCATAAGAGGTCAGCCTCATTCTGCCAACTGCCTCGTCAAAGAGGGCGGAGGAGCGGATAGAGGTTCAGGGCACTCTCTTGTCCTAGGGGTGGGAAATTGCCCCTAAAGGCGGAAGAATCAGCAATGATCAACGACATGAGGATGCAGAAGGCAATGGAAACCACTGCATTAAAGACACGTAAGGTGTATCCACAGGACATGTGGCCGGTAACTGAAGAAGTGTCATGATGATCTCTCCATTGGCAAAAGATTTCGGAATAGTCACCCATTCGGATCTCCGGGAGGGGACTGCCAAGGGGGCGGTTACCATGAGAAAAAGATTGAATAATCTACGAAAGGATAATGTTCTACGAGGCGGGGCGTGGAATGTCAGAAGCTTGAATGTGGTAGGGAAACTAGAAAATCTGAAAAGGGAAATGCAAAGGCTCAATCTAGATATAGTAGGGGTCAGTGAAGTGAAGTGAAAGGAAGACAAGGATTTCTGGTCAGATGAGTATCGCGTAATATCAACAGCAGCAGCAAATGGTATAACATGTGTAGGATTCGTTATGAATAGGAAGGTAGGGCAGAGGGTGTGTTACTGTGAACAGTTCAGTGACCGGATTGTTCTAATCAGAATCGACAGCAGACCAGCACCGACAACGATAGTTCAGGTAGACATGCCGACGTCGCAAGCTGAAGATGAACAGATAGAGAAAGTGTATGAGGATATTGAAAGGGTAAAGCAGTATGTAAAGGGGGACGAAAATCTAATAGTCATGGGCGACTGGAATGCAGTTGTAGGGGAAGGAGTAGGAGAAAAGGTTACAGGAGAATATGGGCTTGGGACAAGGAATGAAAGAGGAGAAAGAATAATTGAGTTCTGTAACAAGTTTCAGCTAGTAATAGCGAATACCCTGTTCAAGAATCACAAGAGGAGGAGGTATACTTGGAAAAGACCGGGAGATACGGGAAAATTTCAATTAGATTACATCATGGTCAGACAGAGATTCCGAAATCAGATACTGGATTGTAAGGCGTACCCAGGAGCAGATATAGACTCAGATCACAATATAGTAGTGATGAAGAGTAGGCTGAAGTTCAAGACATTAGTCAGGAAGAATCAATACGCAAAGAAGTGGGATAAGGAAGTACTAAGGAATGACGAGATACGTTTGAAGTTCTCTAACGCTATACATACAGCAGTAAGAAATAGCGCAGTAGGCAGTACAATTGAAGAGGAATGAACATTTCTAAAAAGGGCCATCACAAAAGTTGGGAAGGAAAATATAGGTACAAAGAAGGTAGCTGCGAAGAAACCATGGGTAACAGAAGAAATACTTCAGTTGATTGATGAAAGGAGGTAGTACAAACATGTTCCGGGAAAATGAGGAATACAGAAATACAAATTCAAATGGTTCAAATGGCTCTGAGCACTATGGGACTCAACTACTGAGGTCATTAGTCCCCTAGAACTTAGAACTAGTTAAACCTAACTAACCTAAGGACATCACAAACATCCATGCCCGAGGCAGGATTCGAACCTGCGACCGTAGCGGTCTTGCGGTTCCAGACTGCAGCGCCTTTAACCGCACGGCCACTTCGGCCGGCCAGAAATACAAGTCGCTGAGGAATGAAATAAATAGGAAGTGCAGGGAAGCTAAGACGAAATGGCTGCCAGAAAAATGTGAAGACATCGAAAAAGAGATGATTGTCGGAAGGACAGACTCAGCATACAGGAAAGTCAAAACAACCTTTGGTGACAGGAAAAGCAACGGTGGTAACATTAAGAGTGCAACGGGAATTCCACTGTTAAATGCAGAGGAAAGAGCAGATAGATGGAAAGAATACATTGAAAGCCTCTATGAGGGTGAAGATTTGTCTGATGTGATAGAAGAAGAAACAGGAGTCGATTTAGAAGAGATAGGGGATCCAGTATTAGAATCGGAATTGAAAAGGGCTCTGGAGGACTTACGGTCAAACAAGGCAGTAGGGATTGATAACATTCCATCAGAATTTCTAAAATCATTGGGGAAAGTGGCAACAAAACGACTATTCACGTTGGTGTGTAGAATATATGAGTCTGGCGATATACCATCTGACTTTCGGAAAAGCATCATCCACACAATTCCGAAGACGGCAAGAGCTGACAAGTGCGAGAATTATCGCACAATCAGCTTAACAGCTCATGCATCGAAGCTGCTTACAGGAATAATATACAGAAGAATGGAAAAGAAAATTGAGAATGTGCTAGGTGTCGATCAGTTTGGCTTTAGGAAAAGTAAAGGGACGAGAGAGGCAATTCTGACGTTACGGCTAATAATGGAAGCAAGGCTAAAGAAAAATCAAGACACTTTCATAGGATTTGTCGACCTGGAAAAAGCGTTCGACAATATAAAATGGTGCAAGCTGTTCGAGATACGGAAAAAAGTTGGGGTAAGCTATAGGGAGAGACGGGTCATATACAATATGTACAACAACCAAGAGGGAATAATAAGAGTGGACGATCAAGAACGAAGTGCTCGTATTAAGAAGGGTGTAAGACAAGGCTGTAGCCTTTCGCCCCTACTCTTCAATCTGTACATCGAGGAAGCAATGATGGAAATAAAAGAAAGGTTCAGGAGTGGAATTGAGATACAAGGTGAAAGGATATCAATGATACGATTCGCTGATGACATTGCTATCCTGCGTGAAAGTGAAGAAGAATTAAATGATCTGCTGAACGGAATGAACAGTCTAATGAGTACACAGTATGGTTTGAGAGTAAATCGGAGAAAGACGAAGGTAATGAGAAGTAGTAGAAATGAGATCAGCGAAAAACTTAACATCAGGATTGATAGTCACGAAGTCAATGAAGTTAAGGAATTCTGCTACCTAGGCAGTGAAATAACCAATGACGGACGGAGCAAGGAGGACATCAAAAGCAGACTCGCTATGGCAAAAAAGGCATTTCTGGCCAAGAAAAGTCTACTAATATCAAATACCGTCCTTAATTTGAGGAAGAAATTTCTGAGGATGTATGTCTGGAGTACAGCATTGTATGGTAGTGAAACATGGACTGTGGGAAAACCTGAACAGAAGAGAATCGAAGCATTTGAGATGTGGTGCTATAGACGAATGTTGAAAATTAGGTGGACTGATAAGGTAAGGAATGAGGAGGTTCTACACAGAATCGGAGAGGCAAGGAATATGTGGAAAACACTGACAAGGAGAAGGGACAGGATGATAGGACATCTGCTATGACATGACGGAATGACGTCCATGGTACTAGAGGGAGCTGTAGAGGGCAAAAACTGTAGAGGAATACAGAGATTGGAATACGTCAAGCAAATATTTGTGGACGTAGGCTGCAAGTGCTACTCTGAGATGAAGAGGTTAGCACAGGAAAGGAATTCGTGGCGGGCCGCATCAAACCAGTCAGTAGACTGATGACCAAAAAAAAAAAAAAAAGAGTTCTAGGAGACTGATGACCTCAGATGTTAAGTCCCATAGTGCTGAGAGCCATTTGAACCAGTTTTTCACCCTGGTGACCAACAAATTTCTCCCAGCGAAACACCATTTTGTTGAAACCGTCCCTATAGAACAAAGAACAATGGTTCCCTCTCTTAGACCGTTTCCCGAGTGTAATCAGACATTACCATTACCTAGTACCCCGTCCTACCCCTTTCCCCCCCTCCCCCCACCCAATTATCAACAAATTTAGCACCTAACTAAACTGTAGAAAGAAAGACTTTTCTTGGAACGCCTTTATTTTTAAAATGATGAAAGATGTGAAAGACGAATGATATTTAGCGTGTGTGTGTTTTAGAATGAATGATGAAGCAATTTATGGTACATAGCAAGTGCCCAACTCACAATAGCAGAATCCCTGAGGACCTAAACTGCAGTTACGCCCTTGAGAACAAACACATCACAACTGTTCCACATGGACTCCGTTCATGTGTTTGCAGGCTTCGGCACTGTGCCTAATCGATACTCGTACAAGTTAAAAAAATCCCAGGCCTGTTCCGGATGCACTGACAAGTACTCACAATGCTTTCTCGGGGTTCTTCGACACCGTCAGCACAGAGACTAGCCAGGCGGGACTAGCAAGGGAACCTCCCCATCGCACCCCCCTCAGATTTAGTTGTAAGTTGGCACAGTGGATAGGCCTTGAAAACCTGAACACAGGTCAATCGAGAAAACAGGAAGAAGTTGTGTGGAACTATGAAAAAAATAAGCAAAATATACAAACTGGGTAGTCCATGGGCAAGATAGCTAACATCAAGGATAATGTGAGCCGTGGTCTCGTGGTTAGCGTGAGCAGCTACGGAACGAAAGATCCTTGGTTCAAGTCTTCCATCGAGTGATAAGTTTACTTTCCTTATTTTCGCAGAGTTATTATCTGTCCGTTTGTTCATTGACGTCTCTGTTCACTGTAATAAGTGTAGTGTCTGTGTTTTGCGACCGCACCGCAAAACCGTGCGATTAGTAGACGAAAGGACGTGCCTCTCCAATGGGAACCGAAAGCATTTGATCGCAAGGTCATAGGTCAACCGATTCCTCCACAGGAAAACACGTCTCATATATTCTATATGACACTGGTGACGGCATGTGAGTCATTTGACAGGAATATGTTGTCGACCCACCTAACTTGTACACTTGGCGAATGGGTAAAAAGATTCTTTTACCTTGCCCGATTTGGTTTTCTTGTGGATGTGATAATCACTCCCAAAAAAGTGATGAAAACATAAGAGTTTGTCACATTAACTGCAGCAAATGAATGCAACAGTTTCACATTCGCACAGTTATCCCTGTGCTCTGTCAAAACATATGTTTTTTAACGTTTTCAAACTTTTCCGTGTGTAGACCGTCAAATCCTCCAAATGCCCATGCAAATCTGAACATGTCCTGGAATTTTGGACAGCGAAGTTGATTATGTGTGAGTACCTGGACTTTGATAATTGACACACGATCACGTGAACAATACTGCTCTGTGTACCTGTGCAGCTTCGCAAAATAATTATCTGAAAATAAAAAATTAAACTTTTCACTCGAAGGAAAACTTGAAGCAAGGACCTCTAGTTCCGCAGCTACTCAAGCTAACCGCGGGACCACGGTGCTCCTGAGCTCACCTTATCCTTGATGTTGCCTATCTTGCGCATGGTCTACTCAGTTTGTATATTTTGCTAATTTTTTTCGTAGTTCCACACAACTTCTTCCTGTTTTCTCGATTGATCTGTGTTCAGTTTTTCAAGGCCTATCCACTGTGCCAGCTTATAAATAAATCTGAGGGGGTGCGATGGGGAGGTTCCCTTGTAAGCAGAGTTACCTGCAGCAGTCGCAGCGCAGCTGTTTGAATCCTGCTCGCTTAGTTACGGACTTAGATATGTCATGTCGAGGGTGTTTCTACGTTAGTAGTGATAATTTCATTTTAAGCAGGCCTAACGGTGCCAGTAATTCACCGTCTGTAAGTAAGGACTTTGTCTTTTCGTTGGTAAATTACCTGTAGACCAGGTATAGCAGGGATCGATACTGTTTTCTTAAAGTTGGTTAGCTATATGTTGCTTGGATCATTTTGCGCGATAGATCATAATGGTGTGGAATAAGTCACTTTACATTCACATCACAAATTAATTTGTCCATACTGTTACATTCCGAACATTTCTAAGGTTTAACTTCCTGGCAGATTAAAACTGTGTGCTGGAACGAGACTGGAACTCGGGACCTTTGCCTTTCGCGGGCAAGTGCTCTACCAACTGAGCTACCCAAGCACGACTCACGACCCGTCCTCACAGTTTCAATTCTGCCAGTACCTCATATCCTACCTTCCAAACTTCACAGAAGCTCTTCTGCGTTGTTTGTTGTTGTTTTATTTTTGTACAGAAAGAAAAAAGATACAAAGGTGTGAGTCAATAGTGCTTACATTAACAGAACTTCTTCTACGGAACAGAAGGAGTTGTCAAGGAGAAACTCTCAGTTTGCTTTCATATTTTACTTTGCTGTCTGTCAGACATTTTACGTCACTGGGTATGTGAACAAAAATTTATTTTCAGCTTTGAGGATGCCGTTTTGAGCTAGAGACAACCTTGATGGGTTATAATGAATTTCATTTTTCCTTCTGGTATTGTAATTATGTACTTTATTGTTGCTTTTTATCTGTAGTGGATTATTTTCATCAAACTTCGTGAGGGAATAAATATACAGTGAAGCAGTAATCAGAATACCCTGCTCTTTAAACGAATGTCTACAAGATGCTTGTGGGTGAGAACTACGTGTTATTCTTACAGCACGGTTTTGCTCAATGAAGATTTTCTTTCTTAACGATATGTTGCCCCACAACATTATTGAATGAAAATAAGCAAAATCCGACGACTTTGTCTCTCGCCAAGATTTGCAAATATTCTAAGCGCAAATGCGGTTGTTTTTTTAGGAGCTCAAAAATGTGTTTTTTTTTTCAATTCAAATTCTCAATATGGACCCCGAAGGATTTTGAAGTTTCCATCCTGTTTATTATTTCCAGACCATGTGTTCCACTTACTGTGGTGTCACCGCCAGACACCACACTTGCTAGGTGGTAGCCTTTAAATCGGCCGCGGTCCGTTAGTATACGTCGGACCCGCGTGTCGCCACTGTCAGTGATTGCAGACCGAGCGCCGCCACACGGCAGGTCTAGTCTAGAGAGACTCCCTAGCACTCGCCCCAGTTGTACAGCCGACTTTGCTAGCGATGGTTCACTGTCTACATAGGCTCTCATTTGCAGAGACGACAGTGTAGCATAGCCTTCAGCTACGTCATTTGCTACGACCTAGCAAGGCGCCATAGCATTTGATAATTATTACTGTGAAGCCTGTACAGTAACGAGAGATGTTCACCAATTGTGGATTAAAGTTAAGTATTCTACCAGTTACTCTTGCTAGTCTTATTTCTCTGACCTGTTCCAGACCTCACGCCAGCCTGCGTGAGCTTAATCGCGTGCCTTTCGGCTTCCTCCAAACTCCGTGAATTGGCTCCTGCCAATTCACAACACTTACCACTTGTGTAGTACCACTAGGTGTGCAGTACTAAATATGTGGTGTCTTTTTCAAATTGAGTGAGAGACCATTCACAGAAAACTAGTCAAGATCTTCGAATAAATTCAGAAGTTGTAAAATACTCGCAGTGTTCTTCTGTACTACTCCCAACCCTTATCTTTTGTAGTAACGAAATTTTAACATCATAGTCAGGTCAAGACTCGCAGTCTCTTAAGCCATCTGACTATTTCTCTTTCTTTCCAAACCCTGTCGCCGAAGCGCAAGCAACACTTACGTTTTGGATACCACAACAGTTAACCTTGTATCATAAACTTTGGAAAGAATTAAGGTTTCACAGTGGAAGTAAAGCAACAAATGCGAAAATTGGTAATTTGTAATTATGTCACATTAAAAAATATATAAGATATATACGATATCTAACTAGATTGGTCTCAAACACTAAAGTGTACGGTCCCTTGGCAGTGTAAAAAAATTCGGGCTTCAAAGTTAATTCAGTCAAACGGTACGGATGGCTCTTTTATTTCACATGTTTGGTGCGAACTTGATTGATCAAAAGCGATAGGTGAATTATCTATATACATAATTAAGTGTATACGGGGCCTCAGACAACGATTCCTACTTGCATTTGTCCAAGTTTTACTATTTACATTTTAAGCATGAATAATTTCCATCTGAGGAATTAAGATTAAAACACAGAAAGAAAAGAAAAGGGAAATAACAATGAAATACTGCTTAAGGCAATTGTAGGCACTAACAAGGATATCCGATGAAGTTGAAAGCCTGAAAAAAATGGTTCAAATGGGTTCAAATGGCTCTGAGCACTATGGGACTCAACTGCTGTGGTCATCAGTCCCCTAGAACTTAGAACTACTTAAACCTAACTAACCTAAGGACATCACACACACCCATGCCCGAGGTAGGATTCGAACCTGCGACCGTAGCAGCAGCGCGGCTTCGGACTGGAGCACCTAGAACCGCACAGCCACCGCGGCCGGCTTGAAAGCCTGACGGAAGCTTTCTAAAAATGTTAAGATTCGCATTGTGCCAACTCATACTCGTTTAGTCGTCGTCATGTAACAACGTATCACGCTTGCATGTTACCTTTCTTATACTGTATTATTTTATAACATTAATTAAATACCCTTTCAGTGTCTGACGGATCATAACAGAAATTACAAAAGGAAACACTTTGTTTACGATCTGCAATTATTTTCAGTGTTTCACGTGTCAGGTTCCTTGCTGAACCTCAGCAGACAAGTGACTGCGGCATTAGAAATGGTTCAAATGGCTCTGAGCACTATGGGACTTAACTTCTGAGGTCATGAGTCCCCTAGAACCTAGAACTACTTAAACCTAACTAACCTAAGGACATCACACACATCCGTGCCCGAGGCGGGATTCGAACCTGCGACCGTAACGGTAGCGCGGTTCCAGACTGCAGCGCCTAGAACCGCTCGGCCACTGCGGCCGGCGACTGCGGCATCGCCAGATGAAAGAACTGTGCGACGGGCAGTGACTTTACGTGATACAATGCTACGGCGTTTAGAATACCAAAGGTTGCCTTCAGTGCAGATTTTGAGCAAAAATTAAACAGTATGTCTGAATGTACTGGATATTTCTGTTGGCATTTTCTCGTTCTCTCATTTACGGGTGATGTTAAGTTACTTTGTAAAAGAAATAATACTCGCTTTTATGTCCATTACTAAACTCTTTTCATTAACTCGGAGTTTACAGTCTCTTTCACAGGAGGTGGGAGAAGTTTAATATTAACTTTCACGTTCCGTGTCTGCCTTTTACTCGTAGACTAGAGTGCAGATTCCTTCACTTGTGTCCACTGAGACCTCAGATAAACTAGGGGCCAACGGTCGAAAAGAATATTAATGACAGTACTAAAGAGAACTTCTGCAGAAATTCCCGTAGGAATTGTAACTTCCAAAACGCCGCCTGTGACAATTCAACTGTTACGGAACTCCCACTGAGCACAGAGAATAAATAATGATACCAAACTGTACTGCTCGCCAGTGCTTGGGGTATTTAAATCGCACCTTATAAAGCACAAAATGCTTATTGTTGTATAAACAGCCCATTTCGTCCTGTCGCATCAATTTTTCGGGTGTCGGACTTCTTTTTAGCTACAGTGTGAGTCAGATTAAATATAATAGCATCCGCATGGTGAAAGCAAATTCGTACGAAGGCTGGGATTCGAACCCGGGTCTCCTGCACACTAGCCAGATGCGCTAACCGCTGCGCCACACTCTGACACAGTGGCTCTGCACGCCTCCTTTCTCAAACCAAAATCCCATTCACGCCTCACCCCACCTGGTACTCCCACTAAACTCGATCAACGCTGCAGATGCTCCTGCAAGATTTTCCATTCTTCTGTAAGTAATTTGTGTCAGTATTTTGTACCATGACTTATTAAACTGATGTTTCGGTAAAACACACACACACACACACACACACACCTATCAGCACTTGTGTTCTTTAGAATACAAATTATTCTTGTAGTCTGGGGATTTTTTTGGCAGATACATATTTGCATAGTTGGTAGAATAGTTTTTTAAAGGATTACATCTTGATTTCAGTTGTCAAAATTTTGTTTGGCAATTAAAATTTCAGTATTAAACCATTTTAATCAAAAATTCAAATGGCTCTGAGAACTATGGGACTTAACATCTGAGGTCAACATTCCCCTAGAACTTAGAACTACTTAAACCTAACTAACCTAAGGACATCACACACATCCATGCCCGACGTAGGATTCGAACCTGCTACCGTAGTGGTCGCGCGGTTCCGGACTGTAGCGCCTAGAACCGCTCAGCCACACCGGCCGGCCCATTTTAATCATCTCTGTTTATATGTCAAACTCTTGTAAGTACGATATACGAATGCCAAAAAACTATAAAACTGGTTGTACCTACGGTTAACCCCATTGTAAATTGTTCTCATTACGTTGCATTATGTTTTATGGATGCCTGAAAATGACTTGATCCCAAAACTGCAGTCGCAGAATACAATTTTAACAGCTGAAAGCAAGATTAGAGCCTTCAAAATATTTGCATAAGCCGGCCGGAGTGGCCGAGCGGTTAAAGGCGCTACAGTCGTGAACCGCACGACCGCTACGGTCGCAGGTTCGAATCCTGCCTCGGGCATGGATGTGTGTGCTGTCCTTAGGTTAGTTAGGTTTAAGTAGTTCTAAGTTCTAGGGGATTTATGACCACAGCAGTTGAGTCCCATAGTGCTCAGAGCCATTTGAACCATTTTTGATGCCGCAGTCACTTGTCTCCTGAGGTTCAGCAATGAACCTGACAGCTAGAATAGCATTATCATGGCTGACTCTTCTAAGGATGTCAATCATTTTGAGGGAATGTCGCCTACTCCAGGGGCTTTGTTCCAATTTAGAACTTTGGTTCAAATGGCTCTGAGCACTATGGGACTCAACTGCTGTGGTCATAAGTCCCTAGAACTTAGAACTACTTAAACCTAACTAACCTAAGGACAGCACACAACACCCAGCCATCACGAGGCAGAGAAAATCCCTGACCCCGCCGGTAATCAAACCCGGGAACCCGGGCGTGGGAAGCGAGAACGCTACCGCACGACCACGAGATGCGGGCTTTAGAACTTTGTAAAATTCTTCTCGCAGTGTCGTATCTCCCACCATATGATCTTCATTTACTTCCTCTTGTCCGAGGAATAAATGCAGATAGTGCCATTCCCCCAGCCCAGGCAACGTTTTCGATAGCTTTTCCCTGGTCATCAGGAGAATGCTGGAAGTGGAAATCCCTTTCCAAAGATTGCCGAGTTTCCCCCTGCCCAATACCTACTTTATACTTGGCTGAAAAAGAACAAAATTCTACAACAGCCCGCCCTGCTCTCGCGAATATAAAATGTTCTATGATATAGCCACCAAGTTTGTTTACCTTGTAAATACTGCATTTGCTAAAATGGCAGGGGTTCATATCTTGGCTCTGAGCACTATGGGACTTAACAGCTATGGTCATCAGTCCCCTAGAACGTAGAACTACTTAAACCTAACTAACCTAAGGACATCACACAACACCCAGTCATCATGAGGCAGAGAGAATCCCTGACGCCGCCGGGAATCGAACCCGGGAACCCGGGCGCGGAAGCGAGAACGCTACCGCGTGACCACGAGTTACGGACGGTTCATATCTATCAGATATTATGTTGACGAATATTCTTTTGTAATTTCTTCAGTATCGATGACAAATGGTATTCAGACGAATCGTTAAATATATTTGGCAAAAGGACTTAACAACAAACAGGAGTCAAAAGACTGTAAGTAGGCTGTTTATGTTTTCTTATTGGCAACGTTACGTAGCGCTCTGTATGAAAATCACTGGCTGTGCTGTGTGCAGTCTGTGGCTAGTTTGCATTGTTGTCTGCCATTGTAGTGTTGGGCAGCGGCAGCTGGATGTGAACAGCGCGTAGCGTTGCGCAGTTGGAGGTGAGCCGCCAGCAGTGGTGGATGTGAGGAGAGAGATTTCGGAGTTTTGAAATTTGTAATACTGGATATCATGAACTGCTATATACATTATGACTTTTGAACACTATTGAAGTAAATACATTGTTTGTTCTCTATTAAAATCTTTCATTTGCTAACTATGCCTATCAGTAGTTAGTGCCTTCCGTAGTTTGAATCTTTTATTTAGCTGGCAGTAGTGGCGCTCGCTGTATTGCAGTAGTTCGAGTAAGTTGGTGAGGAAAGTGATTTGTGAAACATATAGGTTAATGTTAGTCAGGGCCATTCTTTTGTAGGGATTTTTGAAAGTCAGATTGCGTTGCGTTAAAAATATTGTGTGTCAGTTTAAGCACAGTCATGTACAATTTTTCATAAAGGGGGGGGGGGGGGGGGACGTTTCAAGACCAGTGAAACTATATCAAACAATAAAACTGTATGAGAGAATGATAAGCATTTCCAACAAAAGTTTTGTATATGGAAGATATCGTAGGGAGCAAGGGAAGGGAAGAAGGCTGAAAGTGTGCCATGCAGAGAAAAAAAGAAGCGTAGTGAAAGTATTGGGTAGGAAGAGAGGGCAACAGAACGTGAAGAAGCTGTGAAGAAGAAGAAGAAGAAGAAAAGTACCTGAAGCTCCCAGGTAGGCTAAAACTCTGTGCCAGATCGGTACGCGAACGGAAATCCTGTCAATATCATCTCATTAACAGGTATACTGTTACTGTAAATGTTTATCCGGCTGCAGTGGTCTAGCGGTTCTAGGCGCTCAGTCCGGAACCGCGCGACTGCTACGGTCGCAGGTTCGAATCCTGCCTCGGGCATGGATGTGTGTGATGTCCTTAGGTTAGTTAGGTTTAAGTAGTTCTGTTCTAGGGGACTGATGACCACAGATGTTAAGTCCCAGAGCCATTTGAACCATTTTTTGTAAATGTTTAACACAATACACCGAGGTCACAGAAGTAATGGGATAGCGATATGCACATATAGAGATGGCGGTAGCATAGGGTGCACAAGGTATACAAGGACACTGCATTGGCGGAGTTGTCATTTGTACTCGGATGATTTATGTGAAAAGGTTTCCGACGTGATTATGACGGCACGACGGGAATTAACAGACTCTGAGCGCGAAATTGCGGTAGGAGTTAGACGCATAGGTCGTTCCATTCAGGAAATCGTTAGAGATTTCAGTATTCCGAGATCCACAGTATCAAGAGTATGCTGAGAATACCAAATTCCAAGCATTACTTCTCACCACGGACAACACAATGCCTGACGGCCTTCAGTGAATGACCGAGTGCAGCTGAGTTTGGATAGAGTTGTCAGTGCTAACAGACAAGCAACACTACCTCAAATAACAATAGGAACCAATGTGGCACGTACGGCAAACGTATCCGGTAGGACAGTGCGACGAAATTTGGCGTCGAAACTTCCAGGCAGATTAAAACTGTGTGTCGGACCGAGACTCGAACTCGGGACCTTTGCCTTTCGCGGGCAAGTGCTCTACCATCTGAGCTACCCAAGCACGACTCACGCCCCGTCCTCGCAGCTTTACTTCTGCCAGTATCTCATCTCCTACCTTCCAAACTTTACAGAAACTCTCCCGCGAACCTTGCAGAACTAACAGTCCTGAAACAAAGGATATTGCGGAGACATGGCTTAGCAATATCCTCTCTTTCGAGTCTCGGTCCGGCACACAATTTTAATCTGCCAGGAAGTTTCATATCAGCGCACACTCCGGTGCAGAGTCAAAATCTCACTCTGTAAATTTGGCGTTAACGGACTATGGCGGCAGACGATTGACGCAAATGCCTTTGCTAACAGCACGACATCGTCTGCAGCGGCTCTCCTTGCCTCGTGACCATAGCAGTTGGACACTAGAGACTGGAAAACCGTGGACTGGTCAGATAAGTCGCGAAATCAGTTAGTAAGGACTGATGGTAGCGTTAGAATGTGGTTCAGACCCCACGAAACCATGGACTCAGGTTTTCACTTTTAATGGGAAGTCCACAGCTCGTGGTCATGCCGCAGCGTTCTCGCTTCCCACGCCCGGGTTCCCGGGTTTGATTCCCGGCGGGGTCAGGGATTTTCTCTGCCTCGTGATGACTGGGTGTTGTGTGTTGTCCTTAGGTTAGTTAGGTTTAAGTAGTTCTAAGTTCTAGGGGACTGATGACCGTAGATGTTAAGTCCCATAGTGCTCAGAGTCATTTGAACCATTTTTTTTAATGGGAAACTCCATTTTGAACGCCGTATTCCTCCGACGAAACGAAAAGGGGACTGCTCGACGCCCCACTGTGACCGTGTGGCGAACTAAAACTAACCATAACAGGCAGTGCAGTGTCATTAAAAGTTACGAAATAATTTCCTGTCCTACACTCGCATTTTGGAATTGGAGTTTTAACTCAAGTATCATTGGACAGCATTTTGAAACACACGATTTTCTACCCATTTTGTTGTTTCCTGCTACGTCATAGTCTACCACGTAACGAAAAAAAAATGTTTCAGGTAAAACACACCCACTTTCACCTTAGAATCCGAATCTGCAACCAAAAATGGGGGTTCCCATTTAAGATTTCAAAGTTATACCACCGCCCCCACACACGGGCTGGGGTGAGGGGCTGAGTTTGTTATCAAAGATGTTTCCCTATGAGACAAACAAAATTTAATTATACATCTTATTGGATCCAAAGTGTTGTTTTCGAAATATTTCAACGTCCTCAGATAAATTGGAGGCCTTGAATACTGAACAAATATGTAGCCTATATCCGTCTGGACGTAAATCGCTCATGAAGTTTCTGATGTATTTGGTAACAATATTAAACATGGACTTGTCTTTATATTAGCAGTACGGAAGTTGTGACACATTGGTTGAGCAGCTATCTGAGACTGCTTGCTGATGATGACTACAGTGTACGCTGAAGTGCCGTCGTTGAATGACTGTAGAAGATTACAGGACTAATGCTGATGAGTTGGGAAAAAACTCATGTAATGTTCGAATACAGCTTTATCGATCTGCGGCTTGACAAACTGACGTTGATTAAACATGTAGATGTAACGTTGCAAAACGACATGAAGTGGAACGAGTACATCAGGTCATTTGTAGGTAAGGCGAATGGTCGAATTCAGTTTCTCGGGAGGAGTTTAGGAAAGTGGAGCTCTTGTGTAAAGGAACCCGCATACAGAACATGTATGCGACACATTTTTGAGTACCGTTGTGGTCGGTTTAAAGGAAGCAACTCAGAAGCATGCTGCTGGTTTTCTTACCAGGAGGTTCGATCGGCACGTGGGTGATACGCAGATGTTTCAAATCAAATGCCTCTGAACAGATCTGAGGTCATCAGTCCCATAGATTAAGAACTACTTAAACATAACTAACCTAAGGACATCACACACATCCATGCCCGAGGCAGGATCCGAACCTGCGACCGTGGCAGCAGCGCGGTTCCGGACTAGCGCCTTGAACCGCTCGGCCACTTTGGCCGGCTTACAGGCAAAAGTTAGCAGAAATTTGTGCTTCCTTAGGAAGGGCAATGCGCGAAGCGTTCAAAAACTTCCACCGCCATCGATTAGCGAAAGATGATGCCGAGAAACCGAGAAAATTCTGGTCCTATGTAAAATCACTACAGGCGTCGAAGGCTTCTATTCAGCAATTAGTCAACCAGTATCGGATGCCAACAGAAGACAGCAAAAGGAAAGCTGAAGTTTTAAATTTGGCTTTTAAGAAATCATTTACTCAAGAATACCGTGAAACATACTGTTGTCTGACTGTCATACAGACTCATGCGTGGTGGACGTAGGAATTGGCATCCGTGACGAAGCAGCTGAGTCTCCAGGTACAGATGGAATCCCAAATCGGTAGGTTTGTTATAAATAAATCATCAGCTACCAGTCACGATTTTCGTTATTTTGTTTTCCCACGACGCGTTTCGGGAAATGATTCTCATTTTCAGATGCGTTGTCCTTGTTTCTTAAGGCATTTCTATGTTATGTTGGCGATGTGTGACAGCCTGCTTCATTGCGTTGACTTTGTAAGTAGGCTGTTTATGTTTTCTTATTGGCGGCGTTACGTGGCGCTCTGTATGAAAATCGCTGGCTGTGCTGTGTGCAGTCTGTGGCTAGTTTGCATTGTTGTCTGCCATTGTAGTGTTGGGCAGCTGGATGTGAGCGGCGCGTGGCGTTGCGCAGTTGGAGGTGAGCCGCCAGCAGTGGTGGATATGGGGAGAGAAATGGCGGAGTTTTGAAAATTTTAAGACTGGATGTCATGAACTGCTATGTATATTATGATTTTTCAGCACTATTAAAATGTTTCATTTGCTAACTATGCCTATTAGTAGTTAGTGTCTTCCGTAGTTTGAATCTTTTATTTAGCTGGCAGTAGTGGCGCTCGCTGTATTGCAGTAGTTCGAGTAACGAAGATTTTTGTGAGGTAAGTGATTTGTGAAAGGTACAGGTTAATGTTAGTCAGGGCCACTCTTTTGTAGGGATTATTGAAAGTCAGATTGCGTTGCGCTAAAAATATTGTGTCAGTTTAAGCACAGTCATGTACAATTTTTCTATGGGGACGTTTCAACTTTACTGCAATATATAAGAGAACACGGGATTTTTAGTTGGTTGTCGATCTTTTTGCGAAGTTAATAGCGAAATGTAGAAGAATAAACATGTTTAGAGTGTGTGAGACTCTGCACAAATGGACCACAAGGAAATTGTAAGTACAAATTTCTTCTGAATTTCGCCATTAACTTCACAAAAAGGTCGACAACCAACTAAAAATGGCCTGTTTTCTCATATACTGCAGTAAAGTCAACGAAGTGAAGCAGACTCTCACACATCGGCAACACCATACAGAAATGGCATAACAAACATAAAAAACACATTTGAAATCGTGAACCATTTCCCGAAACGCCTCGTGCGAAAAGTAAAATAAAGAAAATCGTGACTGGTAGCAGATGAGTTATTTATAAACAAACCTATTGTTTCCACAGTCGCAGGCTTTCAGAACCATTTATAATGGATCAAATCAGATCCCAATTCAGGTTTACGGAGAGTGGTCTGCGGCATCGGCAAAATACCTATTCCGTATTTATGGATAATTGCTCTGCAAAAAGTCCCAAGAGACTGGAAACAAGCGCAGTTGAGTCCCGAATCTACGAAGGATATAAGAACTTACCGCACAGTTACAAACCAATATCTGTAAGATCGATTTGTTGCAAAAATCTTGTGGGCAGATTAGCTTCTGTCCACATATCAACACGGATTTAGAAAGCATCGTTCGTGTGAATGTCAGCTTGCTATATTCTCACATTATACACTCCTGGAAATTGAAATAAGAACACCGTGAATTAATTGTCCCAGGAAGGGGAAACTTTATTGACACATTCCTGGGGTCAGATACATCACATGATCACACTGACAGAACCACAGGCACATAGACACAGGCAACAGAGCATGCACAATGTCGGCACTAGTACAGTGTATATCCACCTTTCGCAGCAATGCAGGCTGCTGTTCTCCCATGGAGACGATCGTAGAGATGCTGGATGTAGTCCTGTGGAACGGCTTGCCATGCCATTTCCACCTGGCGCCTCAGTTGGACCAGCGTTCGTGCTGGACGTGCAGACCGCGTGAGACGACGCTTCATCCAGTCCCAAACATGCTCAATGGGGGACAGATCCGGAGATCTTGCTGGCCAGGGTAGTTGACTTACACCTTCTAGAGCACGTTGGGTGGCACGGGATACATGCGGACGTGCATTGTCCTGTTGGAACAGCAAGTTCCCTTGCCGGTCTAGGAATGGTAGAACGATGGGTTCGATGACGGTTTGGATGTACCGTGCACTATTCAGTGTCCCCTCGACGATCACCAGTGGTGTACGGCCAGTGTAGGAGATCGCTCCCCACACCATGATGCCGGGTGTTGGCCCTGTGTGCCTCGGTCGTATGCAGTCCTGATTGTGGCGCTCACCTGCACGGCGCCAAACACGCATACGACCATCATTGGCACCAAAGCAGAAGCGACTCTCATCGCTGAAGACGACACGTCTCCATTCGTCCCTCCATTCACGCCTGTCGCGACACCACTGGAGGCGGGCTGCACGATGTTGAGGCGTGAGCGGAAGACGGCCTAACGGTGTGCGGGACCGTAGCCCAGCTTCATGGAGACGGTTGCGAATGGTCCTCGCCGATACCCCAGGAGCAACAGTGTCCCTAATTTGCTGGGAAGTGGCGGTGCGGTCCCCTACGGCACTGCGTAGGATCCTACGGTCTTGGCGTGTATCCGTGCGTCGCTGCGGTCCGGTCCCAGGTCGACGGGCACGTGCACCTTCCGCCGACCACTGGCGACAACGTCGATGTACTGTGGAGACCTCACGCCCCACGTGTTGAGCAATTCGGCGGTACGTCCACCCGGCCTCCCGCATGCCCACTATACGCCCTTGCTCAAAGTCCGTCAACTGCACATACGGTTCACGTCCACGCTGTCGCGGCATGCTACCAGTGTTAAAGACTGCGATGGAGCTCCGTATGCCACGGCAAACTGGCTGACACTGACGGCGGCGGTGCACAAATGCTGCGCAGCTAGCGCCATTCGACGGCCAACACCGCGGTTCCTGGTGTGTCCGCTGTGCCGTGCGTGTGATCATTGCTTGTACAGCCCTCTCGCAGTGTCCGGAGCAAGTATGGTGCGTCTGACACACCGGTGTCAATGTGTTCTTTTTTCCATTTCCAGGAGTGTATACAGCTAACTGGGGATGAAGAGTAACAGGCTGATTTCGTATTCCTAGATTTTCGGAAAAAAATTTGAAGCGATACCGTACTGCAGATTGTTGCAGAGGTCTGTCAATAGGCCGTTCTGCTTGTCTGGAACCCACAGTGCATGGGCATGGCTTGACCGAGTGCGAATGCTGGTAGTGGGCAGACTGTGCTGGGGCTGGGAAAAGCCGACCTGTTAAAACCGATACCGATGCTTTACTTCTAAATAATCAGTATTTTCAATATTTCTTGGTATTTGTCTGGTCTTGGTTATGACAGGCGCTTTTTTTATTTTTACTAGTAATAATGTAAAAAAACTGATGTCAGTTAGCAAAGGAGCAGTGTTAAGCTTTTTTGCTTTTAAATAAAAAAATTTTTTAAGAAAGGAGTGACTTTGATTGATAAAATTTGCATTGTTTTGAAATACTAATTAATTGTACGAGTTGAGAAAAGCGATCAGTGCTATTTTAATAAAAATGCCGACAGAAACGAGCAACCAATGCACAGGGTAAGAATTGGCACTGCGTTACTGACATAATAATGTCCCTGTTGCCCTGGGTCGTGATTCATGGTACGCATATATGTGCAATGTGCAGAGCTTTCCCCCATCTGGCCAATACGGTAATTTCTCTTTGTATCACCGGACATCCGTTGTACGAGGGCTATACGGAAAGTAAGGAACCACAGGTCGCGAAATGGAAAACACAGTGGAAATCAAAATTGTTTTATTTGCAATAGTTAGCTACTTATGTCCATAGCCGCCGATCCGACTTAGACGTTTGTCGTAGACTTGTACCAACTTTCCAATACCCTCGTTATACAAGGCAGCCGCCAGTGCTTTCCACCAATTCCCTACACTGGCCTACAGCTCGTAGTCTGCGCAAAAATGTTGTCTTCATAGGCATTGGTTCATGTGAGCAGAGATGAAACTGAGGGGAAGACATTGTATTGTGGGTAATCAAACATGTCCAACTGAAAACGATGCTGGAGCATCTTCATTGCCCCTGCAGAATTCGGCTGAGAATTGTCTTGAAGAAGAAAACGCACGACAGTTATGTAATGTTGGCTGCATAGCTTCAGGCGAAATTTCTCACCAGGCCCTCGTACCTGGCGGGAGAGACTATTGTTTTAGGTATCTTTATGTGCCCCCTGTGTGCTCAGAACTAAAAAGAACGACGTAACGCGATCGATGGGCATACTAGAGACACTGCCCAAGACACCTGTGCAAGACTTCATCGGATTTTCTCGATGGTTTCCATTTCGTGACCGATCGTTCCTTACTTTCCGAATAACTCTCGTAATACTGACGTCACGTGGCGAGGTTCACTGCATGCAAAAGTAAACAGTAACCACAGTTTAGCTGATGTTTATTATCTGTAATGCCAAGTGGTACCATGTGCTACTATATTTTCGATTAAGTCATCATGAAATGGATATAAAGGTATGTAAATTCACCGGGTGATCAAAAAGTCAGTATAAATTTGAAAACTTAATAAACCACGGAATAATGTACATAGAGAGGTAAAAATTGACACACATGCTTGGAATGACATGGGGTTTTATTAGGATGGCGCTCCACCCCATATTGCTAGACGCGTGAAAGATCTGTTGCGCGCGTCGTTGATCGTGTGCTCATCCACCACTTTCGTCATGCTTGGCTACCCAGGTCCCTCGACCTTGGCTTTAGGTTTACCGGAAGTCGCATGTGCATCGTGATCGACCGACATCTCTAGGCATGCTGAAAGACAATATCCGACGCCAATGCCTCACTCCGGACATGCTTTACAATGCTGATCACAACATAATTCCGCGACTACAGCTATTGTTGAGGAATGATGGTGGGCATATTGAGCATTTCCTGTAAAGAACATCATCTTTGCTTTGTCTTACTTTGTTATGCTAATTATTGCTGTTCTGATCAGATGAAGCGCCATCTGTCGGACATTTTTTGAACTTTTGTATTTTTTTGGTTCCAATAAAACCCCATGCCATTCCAAGAATGTGTGTCAATTTGTACCTCTTTATCTACATTATTTCGTGATTTATTCAGTTTTCAAATTTATACTGACTTTTTGATCACCCGGTATGTTGTGTAAACTGATATAATTTTGGTACTGTATTCGTATAGCATTGAAGATAGCTACACAGTAGCTAAAATCGATCTGCAGTAAACGGATTAAAAATTTACGGCCGATGTTCCCCTTCGCCATATCGTGGACCTCATTAACACGGTAGTGGAGCACTCTCATAGCCACAAATCTGAACAAAATTGTAACGGCGTATGGGGTGAAGTTTTTCTCTGCTCGCGCGAGCGCACTATGCGAGAAAGCGACTCTGTTGAATTCAACGCTCGCCCGCGCCAGCAGTTTGCATTTTAACGTAACGCCCTGAATGAGGCGGGGATTTCCCGCCGGCCTCCCCCGCTGTGGGGGCGAAGAGAGAGCGGCGTAGCGCGGCAGGGCGGCAGCGCGAAGCGATCCCCCGCCACACACTTTTCACCCTGACGCGTCCCGCATACATAACAGGCCAACCAAACTGCGGTCGGAAAAAACTGCTAGAGTTAAGTTCGCTTCACTGCAGCGGATCTCTGAACGCACGTAACTGCTAAAAGTTTTTGCAACGGATGGGCTGCAAACGTTTAGTCCGCGAGATATTTCCAGGTGATATTCTGCATAGTATAAAGCACGCTGTCGGGTTACGATCGCCGTATTTTTCGAGTCGGTATTTTAGTAGGCACTGCAGTTAGGTGAGATTTGACGGCGAAAGATTTTTAATATGAGTTTCTGGTAACGGAAGAGCTTACAGAAATCGGCATGGTAGTTCGCGTGCGTATGGTTCAAATGGTTCAAATGGCTCTGAGCACTACGGGACTTAACTTCTGTGGTCATCAGTCCCCTAGAACTTAGAACTACTTAAACCTAACTAACCTAAGGACATCACACACATCCATGCCCGAGGCAGGATTCGAACCTGCGACTGTAGCAGTGCCGCGGTTTCGGACTGCGCGCCTAGAACCACTAGACCACCGCGGCCGGCCCGCGTGCGTATGAACATAATGGTAATTCACATGGATTAATACACTTTTTTACGTGCGTCGTGCGCTAAGTGAAATCATTTCACTCTGCCTCTGACAATATAAAGGGCGTGGGGGAGATAGAACGGACTCGTTCCTAATATATCCTTAAGCACTAGCAATTATTTTCGACATTTCAAGTGCTGCTAGTAAGAAGCTTTATGTTTTACTTCCCCAAACTTGACAGTTGCCTTCTTAACACATACGTAAATTTTGGGACATTGCTTTATTTGTGTTATACGAGCTACGCACCTGGCGCCGCTGTGTAAGTATTTGTTCCAGTCTTTTGTTCCTCCATTTCCGTCTTTCCCCTCTCTCTATCCATCTCCTCCTTTTCCCACTCTGTCGACCTCCTCAAATTCTCTCCATCTCGTCCACCACCTGCCTCTCTCTGTTCATATACTCCTCGCCCTCTGTACATCTACTCATTTGCGCCCGGATTCCCGGATTCGATTCCCGGCGGGGTCAGGGACTTTCTTTGCCTCTTGATGACTGGGTGTTGTGTGATGTCCTTTCGTTAGTTAGGTTTAAGTAGTTCTAAGTTCTAGGGGACTGATGACCATCGCTGTTAAGTCCCATAGTGCTCAGAGCCATTTGAACCATCTACTCATTCCCCCGTCTGTCACCTTCTACTTCATTATTCTTAGCCTGCTTCCTTCTAACTCCTCAATCTCCTCATCACCCTCTTTGTCGAACTCTTCCTCCCTCTCACTGTTTCCATCCAATCATCGCCACACTCTCTTCTCCATCCCCTCATACCCACACTCTCTTATCCTTCTCCCTGTCGGTATTCATCCTTGCCCCCTTCTCTACCTGTTGTAACAGTGACCGGAACGGTCGCGGGGTTGAAGTGACGGAAAGTGCGGCGGGACCTGCGGAACGGCCCACGAACAACAACACAACGGAAGAGGACGGACACGACCAACGAAGGACAGAACGAACAACAACAAGATCGAAACATTGGATTCACAAGAAAACCTAACAACCACATCCACTCATACACAGAACAAGAAAGTAAATGAGCTGTCAAAGGCGAGGCGATGGGTCCAGAGACGTATGCAACGTTAGACTGGCTGGCTGAGCTTTTTTTTTTTTCTTTATTGTGATTTTAAACACCTTATACAAAGGCGGGCTGTCAGCAGCACAATACGCCGCTCTTCAGCCTTGAGTTTGACAACAAGTAGTACATAAAGGTGGCACAGAGAAGACAGTCAAAGTGGTGGGCAAAAAATGTAGACACTAAAAATCGAAAAAAAACATGGAGCCATTCACGCTGGACGAGAAACATCACTAACACTAGGCGACACGGTGCACATAATATGGATGATGGCGACGGCACGTGAACGGTGGTGGCGTGACGGCGAACAACACTACACAAAAACGAAGGCACACACAAGAAACACTGATGCCGATGATCTCCAGCGCGCGAATGTTCACTGAGTGTGTGCGAGTCTGGGGACCTGCCAAGAGAGGAGGAGGGGGTGGGAGAGGGAGAGGGGAGAGCATGGATGCCATGGGCAGAGGACAGAGGGGAGGGAGGAAGGGGGAGGGGAAGCCTGGGGGAAGAGGGGAGTAGGGAGGGGACGGGGGGAAAAGGAAAGAGAAGGGAAGGGAAGAGAAGGGAGGGAGGGTACTGGCTGAGCGAGAGGCAGGCGCTTAAATTATCGGGGCCGCCGCTATTGGCCACTGGGACCACGTGTTCCACTGTGGCGCCCTCACACTAAATGCGGGCCAGGAGGCGCGCGCCGCCACAGCTTACAGAGCGATGGTGCCGAGACTTCTAGGGGTCTTCGACGTCCATGACATCTGGAGGGGATTCAAATTCCTCGGCGCGCGGTACCAGACTACAAATCTCCTCCTCCCTCCTCTGTTTACTCTTCCATTTCTCAGCCCATTTCCTCACCTGTCGCATTCCTCCTCCCCCTACCTGTGTCCATCCCCTCCTTCCCCCCTCGCTCTGAACATCTCATCTCTCTCCATGCTGTCACCCTGACCATGACAGGAGACAGCTGCTTCTTACCTGCTCAGTATTTCTTTCCATATACAGGATGGGGCAAATAATAGTGGCCCAGACGAGTGGATACGATTGAACGTGAATCTGTGGAAGCATAACAGAGGAGGAAAAGACCTACAATTACTTCCAGCAGGATGGAGCAACAGGCCATACAGCCAGTTCAACCTTGGAGCACTTTTAATCTACACACCTAACAGAGTTGTTAGCAGAAGTCAGTCTGGTCGTGGTCGTAGCTGGCCACCCAGCTCACCTGATCTGTCAGTGTGCAGTTACTGTGTGTGAGGAGCCCTCAAGAGTATCGTAACAACCTTTGTAACCTCCCCGTCACTTATCGACCTTAATGACAGTGAAAAATTAAACCGCATGTACCTAATGGAAATTTGGGAAAAGCAATCGTCACTGAAGTTAGTCGGTAAAGAGGGAGGTAAGGGTTATATCTAAATGAAAGGAAAAATACAAATGAAACTGGTGAAAATTAATTTTTAAAAGGGGTAAAGTTAATAAAGAAAATAAATCTGCGGCTGTTACGTTAACAATAAACTAGCGGTAATTAGATATTTGAGATTTGGGGGAAATTACGGTCGCCAGTACTATGGACAATTACTGTAGTAACTGAAAAAGAAAGGTTATTACACATATAATTAGCACTAGAAGCGTGGCAACTGAAGGTTGACACGTGTAGTGTGAAAACTGAAAGTTTGTCAGAAGTAATAAATTTCGCTACACTCTGACTTAATTTAGCAAAAGAATCAATAAAACCGGAAAATTTAAAGTTAATTTAGTAACTGAATTTAATAGTGAGATTTGGTTCTGAAGCACTACGAAATTCAGTAAAATACGGTTAGTCTTGGGCTACCTCAACAATCATTTCAATAGCTACTTGAATCTACGCAATTTAGAAATAAGAGATTTAACTCTGAACTTGAATTAAATGATTCTGGACAATTAACAATAGCAACATTTAGTACGTACCAAGCTGAGCTGCAGTCACAGGTAAGCTAAAATATGCTAACAAAACTCGCACTCTTAATTTGTGCTTGTGTAATCTAAATATTGTAGCCAGCTATGAATACCTTAACTGAACTTTGAAATTAAATCAGTGAAATGGAATGATATTACTTTAATGCAGAATTTCAACGACACTTGAGTTCATTTCGGAAAAGGAAGGGACCCTGCTTGGTAATGCAATTGGGACAATGAGCAACAAAGGTTCATGCTAAGTTGTTGTAATTTTAGTTACGAAAATGGAACAGTTTGAAAAGCTGAGGTCTGCCATACAGTTCTAAAACTTTACGTGCTTCCAGTCTTCCTTGTTGGTTGATTGAAGGTTTGAAGCCGTCGATCGAGGAGGTGGCGACAGTCACTCATTGTCGGCCGTCGCTGTTGCAGAAGCTGGATGTTGGCGCGCCTTCTTCTCGACACGGTCACCAGGCGAAACGGGCTCTCGATGTGTGCCAGCTAATGCTTCCCGTCCGCGACACCGTGTCAGAAACTATCATATCAAGTGGAGCGCAATTACATGCTGCCAAACCCCGAAAGCGCGGCAACTCGCGGGAGCGTCACACAAAACACCTGCTCCACTGCCCTACTCGAGCTAGACTCTCTCTGCTCTGCCCGCGCTCCACGCGGCAGAGTTAACACTATCAAAGATCCTAAACACTCTGGTTCTCCACACGACCTATCGATGTATTCGTTCGATAGCATAGTTTTCCATAGGCAAGACCCAGCGTAAAAATACAAATAATATTTACAAAACAAGCAATTATACATCGACATAAATGCATAAATATATATATATATATATATATATATATATATATATATATATATATATATATATATATATGCAAATAGTAAAACAATTACAATATATAAAGACACAGATAGATTAGTAAATGAGACACTTAAAGTAGTAAAGGAGTTTTGCTATTTAGGGAGTAAAATAACCGATGATGGTCGAAGTAGAGAGGATATAAAATGTAGACTGGCAATGGCAAGGAAAGCGTTTCTCAAGAAGAGAAATTTGTTAACATCGAATATAGATTTAGGTGTCAGGAAGTCGTTTCTGAAAGTATTTGTATGGAGTGTAGCCATGTATGGAAGTGAGACATGGACGATAACTAGTTTGGACAAGAAGAGAATAGAAGCTTTCGAAATGTGGTGCTACAGAAGAATGCTGAAGATAAGTTGGGTAGATCACGTAACTAATGAGGAGGTATTGAATAGGATTGGGGAGAAGAGAAGTTTGTGGCACAACTTGACTAGAAGAAGGGATCGGTTGGTAGGACATGTTCTGAGGCATCGAGGGATCACAAATTTAGCATTGGAGGGCAGCGTGGAGGGTAAAAATCGTAGAGGGAGACCAAGAGATCAATACACTAAGCAGATTCAGAAGGATGTAGGTTGCAGTAGGTACTGGGAGATGAAGAAGCTTGCACAGGATAGAGTAGCATGGAGAGCTGCATCAAACCAGTCTCAGGACTGAAGACCACAACAACAACAACAAAGACAAAGAAATGTCATATCTTGAGGTAACAAAACAAGGAAAAAAATTATAGTACAATAGATGGAAATAGGAGGAGATGCATTTCCGGCGTTACACCCTCATAGTCTTGAAGACCTGCAGCAGAACATTTCGGATAAGAATGCAAAGTTCTAGCAGTCCACCTTTGATCTGCGTTTTTCCCTTGAAAACCCTTCCTCATTAGGATTTGCGAGAAAGATGAATGTGAACTTAATTGTATTTCACAACAGGTTCTGGTAGTGAATGTTTATGTTGTGCGTACACCAGTCGTCTTTCACGCACAGATTATGCACTTACGTTTATGTCTGTTCACTTCCACACAAATATGTAGCTAATTCACTCACCAAATACTGATTTAATTTTGTATCATCGAAACGTAAATAGACCACATGCATGTAAATTGGCAGGCAAAGATCTGTATGGTCCAGCCAAAGACATAAGAAGAGCATTTACACCCATAAAAAAACACTGAAGCAAGGAGTTTCCCAAATGTCTGAAATAGTGGGTGCGGCTGCGAGTGCAGAGTTAGACATTTTAAAGACATTTCTAATGCTGCTAGACACAACATGAAAGTTTCTTTCACGACCATTATTGGAACCACCTCCGAGCGCCACCAGACAGATGTGCGTGAGCAAACTCGACCACGGAGGCGAATGTGCTCTTCTACACTCCTGGAAATGGAAAAAAGAACACATTGACACCGGTGTGTCAGACCCACCATACTTGCTCCGGACACTGCGAGATGGCTGTACAAGCAATGATCACACGCACGGCACAGCGGACACACCAGGAACCGCGGTGTTGGCCGTCGAATGGCGCTAGCTGCGCAGCATTTGTGCACCGCCGCCGTCAGTGTAAGCCAGTTTGCCGTGGCATACGGAGCTCCATCGCAGTCTTTAACACTGGTAGCATGCCGCGACAGCGTGGACGTGAACCGTATGTGCAGTTGACGGACTTTGAGCGAGGGCGTATAGTGGGCATGCGGGAGGCCGGGTGGACGTACCGCCGAATTGCTCAACACGTGGGGCGTGAGGTCTCCACAGTACATCGATGTTGTCGCCAGTGGTCGGCGGAAGGTGCACGTGCCCGTCGACCTGGGACCGGACCGCAGCGACGCACGGATGCACGCCAAGACCGTAGGATCCTACGCAGTGCCGTAGGGGACCGCACCGCCACTTCCCAGCAAATTAGGGACACTGTTGCTCCTGGGGTATCGGCGAGGACCATTCGCAACCGTCTCCATGAAGCTGGGCTACGGTCCCGCACACCGTTAGGCCGTCTTCCGCTCACGCCCCAACATCGTGAAGCTCGCCTCCAGTGGTGTCGCGACAGGCGTGAATGGAGGGACGAATGGAGACGTGTCGTCTTCAGCGATGAGAGTCGCTTCTGCCTTGGTGCCAATGATGGTCGTATGCGTGTTTGGTGCCGTGCAGGTGAGCGCCACAATCAGGACTGCATACGACCGAGGCACACAGGGCCAACACCCGGCATCATGGTGTGGGGAGCGATCTCCTACACTGGCCGTACACCACTGGTGATCGCCGAGGGGACACTGAATAGTGCACGGTACATCCAAACCGTCATCGAACCCATCGTTCTACCATTCCTAGACCGGCAAGGGAACTTGCTGTTCCAACAGGACAATGCACGTCCGCATGTATCCCGTGCCACCCAACGTGCTCTAGAAGGTGTAAGTCAACTACCCTGGCCAGCAAGATCTCCGGATCTGTCCCCCATTGAGCATGTTTGGGACTGGATGAAGCGTCGTCTCACGCGGTCTGCACGTCCAGCACGAACGCTGGTCCAACTGAGGCGCCAGGTGGAAATGGCATGGCAAGCCGTTCCACAGGACTACATCCAGCATCTCTACGATCGTCTCCATGGGAGAATAGCAGCCTGCATTGCTGCGAAAGGTGGATATACACTGTACTAGTGCCGACATTGTGCATTCTCTGTTGCCTGTGTCTATGTGCATGTGGTTCTGTCAGTGTGATCATGTGATGTATCTGACCCCAGGAATGTGTCAATAAAGTTTCCCCTTCCTGGGACAATGAATTCACGGTGTTCTTATTTCAATTTCCAGGAGTGTAAAATGTGACTAAATTTCTGGTAGGTCTGCATAGACATTAAGATCTTTCGAAATGGAGATGTTGGAAAATCTGATCAACTGGGACGGATGTTACAGTATAAATGAGGTTTAGAGTCTGGTTCTCACCGGCCATCGCACCTACCAGAGCTGGGAAGCGCTGAGAGAATTTGCGTCTCACAGAATATCAGTTTCGGAAGCGAAGAGTAAAAGAGGATCAAAGGGCGTAGCGAGCGTAGCGGATCGAAGTCAGCTATAAACAGCGACGGGAGACTAACATCTCCCGGAAAAAGGCGACCAATTCTTGACGTCCTGAAACCCATAATGAAAATGAAACATGTTTTCTGACCTGTATAGAGGCTAATAAAGTCACGCAAACTTTAGGGAAGGTAACATCTGAACTAACAGTAACAAGAAAAAAAGTAATAAACAACGGTTACGATCCCTCCTTACTCGAAAATAATTTATACTAAAAACTACGTAAAAATGTAGAGAAAAGAACAGACAGCGTTATCTTAGCAAAACCACACGATAACCGGGAAGCTATGTCAATGCCATATTGGGGCAAAAATTCAGATAAAGTCAAACTTACATTTCAAAACACCAACGTAAGAATAAGTTTCAGAAGATTTTCTGTAGTTTTAGGGATTAAGGTGTTTATGAACTACAATCTATGGGAAAATGTACGTAGGAGAGAGAGAAAGAAACTTCAAAAGAAGGTTCCGAGTTTATTTTAACCCCACTAACATAAACTTATCTTCCTTTAGCTTACACTTCAAAGAAGAAAGACACACAGTCAGTGAAATAACGTAAAATCTGTTAATCCTAAACAGCGCAGTAAACGGAAGCCTGCTAAATATTTTGAAGAAATATAAATTTACGCGTGTTTGACGTAACTCCCTAACATCATTTTGAAGGAAGAGACTGATTTAAAAAACAAGAAGTTCATCAAAAATTTCACCAATATTCTCTAAACATTTATTGTTGATGAAAACACATTTCTTTGTTGAGAAAGTCCATTAACACAGATAATGTATTTTCATGGACGCAGTCGTATTTAATTATTTTTCTGATTCAGTTATTACAGTTTTCGTTCTAGGGGTTAGAAGATGGTGATGGCACATGAACGATGATATTTATAAAAAACAACAGAATCCCACTTCTTCCGAATCGCACTTGTTCAGGGGCATAGCTACGATAAATAAATATTGTTGAATATGTATGCAGCCCCCCCCCCCCATGAGCCATGGACCTTGCCGTTGGTGGGGAGGCTTGCGTGCCTCAGCGATACAGATAGCCGTACCGTAGGTACAACCACAACGGAGGGGTATCTGCTGACAGGCCAGACAAACGTGTGCTTCCTGAAGAGGGGCAGCAGCCTTTTCAATAGTTGCAAGGGCAACAGTCTGGATGATTGACTGATCTGGCCTTGTAACAATAACCAAAACGGCCTTGCTGTGCTGGTACTGCGAACGGCTGAAAGCAAGGGGAAACTACGGCCGTAATTTTTCCCGAGGGCATGCAGCTTTACTGTATGATTAAATGATGATGGCGTCCTCTTGGGTAAAATATTCCGGAGGTAAAATAGTCCCCCATTCGGATCTCCGGGCGGGGACTACTCAAGAGGATGTCATTATCAGGAGAAAGAAAACTGGCGTTCTACGGATCGGAGCGTGGAATGTCAGATCCCTTAATCGGGCAGGTAGCTTAGAAAATTTAAAAAGGGAAATGGATAGGTTAAAGTTAGATATGGTGGGAATTAGTGAAGTTCGGTGGCAGGAGGAACAAGACTTTTGGTCAGGTGAATACAGGGTTATAAATACAACATCAAATAGGGGTAATGCAGGAGTAGGTTTAATAATGAATAGGAAAATAGGAATGCGGGTAAGCTACCACAAACAGCATAGTAAACGCATTATTGTGGCCAAGATAGATACGAAGCCCACACCTACTACAGTAGTACAAGTTTATATGCCAACTAGCTCTGCAGATGACGAAGAAATTGAAGAAATGTATGATGAAATAAAAGAAATTATTCAGATAGTGAAGGGAGACGAAAATTTAATAGTCATGGGTGACTGGAATTCGAGTGTAGGAAAAGGGAGAGAAGGAAACGTAGTAGGTGAATATGGACTGAGGCTAAGAAATGAAAGAGGAAGCCGCCTGGTAGAATTTTGCACAGAGCACAACTTAATCATAGCTAACACTTGGTTTAAGAATCATGATAGAAGGTTGTATACATGGAAGAACCCTGGAGATACTAAAAGGTATCAGATAGATTATATAATGGTAAGACAGAGATTTAGGAACCAGGTTTTAAATTGTAAGACATTTCCAGGGGCAGATGTGGACTCTGACCACAATCTATTGATTATGACCTGTAGATTAAAACTGAAGAAACTGCAAAAATGTGGGAATTTAAGGAGATGGGACCTGGATAAACTGACTAAACCAGAGGTTGTACAGAGTTTCAGGGAGAGCATAAGGGAACAATTGACAGGAATGGGGGAAAGAAATACAGTAGAAGAAGAATGGGTAGCTTTGAGGGATGAAGTAGTGAAGGCAGCAGAGGATCAAGTAGGTAAAAAGACGAGGGCTAGTAGAAATCCTTGGGTAACTGAATAAATATTGAATTTAATTGATGAAAGGAGAAAATATAAAAATGCAGTAAATGAAGCAGGCAAAAAGGAATACAAACGTCTCAAAAATGAGATCTACAGGAAGTGCAAAATGGCTAAGCAGGGATGGCTAGACGACAAATGTAAGGATGTAGAGGCTTATCTCACTAGGGGTAAGATACTGCCTATAGGAAAATTAAAGAGACCTTTGGAGATAAGAGAACCACTTGTATGAACATCAAGAGCTCAGATGGAAACCCAGTTCTAAGCAAAGAAGGGAAAGCAGAAAGGTGGAAGGAGTATATAGAGGGTCTATACAAGGGCGATGTACTTGAGGACAATATTATGGAAATGGAAGAAGATGTAGATGAAGATGAAATGGGAGATACGATACAGCGTGAAGAGTTTGACAGAGCACTGAAAGACCTGAGTCGAAACAAGGCCCCTGGAGTAGACAACATTCCATTGGAACTACTGACGGCCTTGGGTGAGCCAGTCCTGACAAAACTCTACCATCTGGTGAGCAAGATGTATGAAACAGGCGAAATACCCTCAGACTTCAAGAAGAATATAATAATTCCAATCCCGAAGAAAGCAGGTGTTGACAGATGTGAAAATTACCGAAAAATCTGTTTAATAATCCACAGCTGCAAAATACTAACACGAATTCTTTACAGACGAATGGAAAAACTAGTAGAAGCCGACCTTGGGGAAGATCAGTTTGGATTCCGTAGAAATACTGGAACACGTGAGGCAATACTGACCTTACGACTTATCTTAGAAGAAAGATTAAGGAAAGGCAAATCTACGTTTCTAGCATTTGTAGACTTAGAGAAAGCTTTTGACAATGTTTGTAAGGTAACAGGGGATAATATGGAACTCTTTCAAGTAATTTAAAATTTAAAGCACAGCAGCAGAGATAATATGCTGGGCAAAATAGACCAGAAAATACTTGTTTTGTGTTTTGATGGACGTTGTAGTTCCGTTGGATGGTGTTTTGGTTTTCTTTTAATTGCAACGAATTATATAAGTGTGGTGATAATTTGTAAAATTATATAATGTATTTAGATTTAAGTATTTAAATATTATAAAATACTGTAAACGAACTGTGGCCATGTTTAGCAATTATTTTGACTACTGTGGTGTCATGTGACCCGACTCAGGACTGTGGATGTGAGCGGGAAAATCGAGGTCTTTGGTGGTTGGCCGTTGTGGTGGCGAGTTGGGAGCGGCAAAGTTCCGCGAGTGCAAGCATGGACGCCAGGGTATGCGATGGAACAAAGTGAAAGTGTGTGGGTGTGAGACAAACAGTGTACGAATTGCACCGATTATTATTTGTGAACTTAAAAATGCATGGCCACAACGTTAAAGTGTTTCTTTTGAATAAATAAGTTTCAATCTGAACGTGTATAGTTCAATTCACTGCTCTTCAAAAGCCGGCCAATATCAGACTCAATAATAGGGGCGATAATGCAACCGTTTACTACCAACCCCCTTTACAGATGAGCCACGTGACAAAATAGGTAGTAAACGAGCCCGAGTTCTGTTGCAATTGGGGGCTCGTCCGGGATAGGACTTTCTTCCATATTCCATAGTATTTCGGAATCGAATGTCCTTCTGATGTTAGGCTTTTGAACAGTCAGTGTGGGGGCTCTGAACTAAATCGGTGCATTAGCAGTACCGGAGTGTTTGAGCTGGACAAGATACGCGCTGCCCCGTGGTTACGCCGATATAAGGCCACCACGATTGTGAAGCAGTCAGTTACACAGTCTGATGAGTCGACCACGTGTTTGCCGCGGGTAAAACAGTCGTCCGTGCTGGGATACGTGCTGCCGCAAGAAGAAACCGTCGTCCGTGCCACGTCCATGTGTTGCTACGGGTAAAGCAGTCGAAGCTGTATCCACGTGCTGCCGACGATCAACGCCGTCATCCGTGCCACCGACCAACACGACTACATGCTGCCAGGGGCCTACGCAACGTGTTCTCGCTCCTGATTGAGTTTGCTGTGTGTCCACGCTGCCGATTAAGATTCATTGCATAGCTGTGCTGCGGAGCTCACTGCAGACGTCGCGTCACACGAGGATTTAAAAGATAAGTACAGCCAGCAGCTACATTGCAAAATTGTGTCCTTTTCATTAGCCATGGCCGATGAGACGCGTGAATCTCAAAGTGAAGGCGAATCAGTGGATGTTAGGAGTACCTGTAGTAGCCCTAGCATGCCAAAAGAAATAGGCTGGATACCAGGAAGTGACCTCAGCACATTTTTTGTGAAACTTACTAGTAAATTAGGAGAAATAGACTCGAAAATAGGGAATATAAACACTGCAATAGTTGGAGAAATGGATTCGAAAATAGGGGATATGGAATTAAGGCTTAGTGATAAAATAAAGACAGTGAGTGAAAAATTTGATCAGCTAGATCTCAAATTCACTCAAATTACAGATAAATTTGAAAACACAGTTAAAATTGTTGAGGGAATTATTGAGAGAGTTGATGAGGTTGAAAGAGGCCTAGTAGCCAAGGTGGACACTGTGCAAAGTAATCTTGTGGGGCAGATTCAGGTACAGGAACAGAAATGCACATTATTTCAAAGACAAACAGAGGCAGACATTGAATCCATTAAGATAGGAGTGCTGGATTGCCATAAGGGAATTACTGACAATAAGAAGGAATTAAAAGGGGAAATAAATGTCTTGAGGGAAACAGTTAATACTGTGGCAGCAGGGAATGGAAATTTATTGTTGGGATATCCTCTGGGGCATGGATTTCAGTCAAAACCTTTTAATGGGGAGAATAAATACCATGCAGTTGACTTTCTAGCTGCGTGTAAGGATAACTTTGTGACAGGGATGAGTGAGCAGGCAAAAATTAAATATGTTAAGAGGCAGTTGGAAGGGGGAGCTCAAACATGGGCAAACCAAAATGATGATAAATTTTGTGATTTTAAAACCTTCGAAAACCTGTTCTTGAACAAATACTGGGGCCAAGCAAAACAATTAAGATTGCAAAACGATTTTTTGAATGGATCCAGTTACAAGAGTGGAAAGGAAAGTATGAGAGAGTTCTGTGTTAGAGAACTGAATAAATTAAATCATCTGGATAGGCCACTGGGCGTATTAACAGAAATATCTACACTAAAGAGATGATTACCAGAGCATTTGCAATGGGATTTGATTCACAGTGCAACAGATTCAGTGGAAGAATTTCTTAATTTTGTGGATAATATGGACAGGGCATTGTGTTACAGACCTAAATACATGGAACATAGGGAGAGTGGAAGGTATCATGAAAGGGGAAACAGTATTAATTATGAATACAGTAATAACCATAACAGGTGGAGAGAAGATAGAAGTGATCAGGATAGAGATTGGAGAAGCAAGCCACAAAGGTATAACAGAAATTTTGGAGGGAGAAGAGACAATTTTGATCAGATGAGGAGTGATAGAGATGGTATGAGGGTAGGAATGCCAGATGCAAATGGACAGGGTAGGCAATCAAAAAACTAATTGATGCCTCACTTAAGGTCCGCAGGGGGGCTGGTAATTATGTGAACAGGGCCAGACAAGGACATGATGGGATGAGTAATAAAGTCAGCAAGGAAAATAGGGAAATTGGGATATGTCATATGGATTTTAACAATTATAGAAATACAGATAAAAGGTATAAGAGGAAAAAAGGGAACAAGGCTAATATCAGCAATGAACAGTGGGAGTTTTACATTGATGACATGTTTAAAAGGGAAGAGAAATTACAAGCAGAGGAGGACAATATTGGTTTGTGTGCAGCAAAATTCATTGAAAGACCAGAGACAGAGGTAGTTTCATCAAAAGGGGGAACAGAAGTGGATATGGAATTAAGGGGCAATGTTCACAGTAATAATGGGTGTGATGAATGGGTAGAGATGTCTATTGGAAATAGTATGGAGAATTGTGGAAAAGGTGAGGCAAGGGTTATTCAGTGTGATGAAAAGGCTAATATGAGTGGTGTATTTAACAATGTGGAAAATGCTGGTAAATCACCTACTGATAAGGTTACTGTGCTTGTGGGTGCAGGTGTTAACTGTGGTAGTGATAATGACTTCAGTGTGGATATGGAAATGTGTAATGATATGGAGAACGTTGCTGTAGGTTGCCCAGAAGATAAAATTGAAACCTATGTTTTCTTAACTGATGATGCAAGCCTCAAAGATGTTAATTGTGGATGGTTAGGAAAGGAGGAGGCTGATTATGATTTGAGTGATTGGGTGTCCTATGCAAAATTACATAAAGCTTTGATGCCTGAAGAATGGGGTAAAATAAAATTTAAAATTGCCAGAAAATTGGATGAATTAAGTGAAGAAGAGAATGTTGAGTTTGCTATTAAGGATCTGTTTGAAGGGGATACTGATGTATGTTTTGGAGAAAGACCTAAAGATATTTGCATTATGCAAGAGGAAAGCAGGAGTGAAGTAGAAAGAGATTTATTACAGGAATCAGGGCTGAGCAGAGTAGAAATAGAGGTGATACAGCCAATAATTGATATCAGTGTGGGAGGAGTTGCAGATATAGCATTATTAGACTCTGGCTCAAGTTTATCTGCAATCTCTGAATCTTTCTGGCAGCAAATTAAAGGTTTAGGATTAATAGAATTACCAGTTACAGGAGTCAAAATTAAGACAGCAACTGGGACATGTAGCAAGCCCATCAGCAGGGAAGTATTACTGGAATTTAATAGTAATGAGTATTGTTTTGATATTAGTTGCTTTGTGGTGAAGGGTTTGGCATTTAATGTAATTTTGGGTATGGACTTCTTGTACAAGTATGACTGTAGCATTTTTGTAAAGGACAGAATGGTAGAATTTGATGCTGGTGGAAATAGACGAAGAATAAAATTTAAAGGGGAATTAAAAGGAGGTGAGACTATTACTCATTTACAAAGGATAGAAGAGGTAGGTGATGAGATCTGCACTGAACAGCAGATACATGACAAAGTGAATGAAATGGGACATTTAAATGAGGAACAAATGGTGCAGCTTACAGGTTTGTTGTGTAAGCATAAGCATGTGTTCTCTGACAGACCTGGAAAAGTCGTAGATTTCAGTTATGTTTTGAGGGTATTGCCACATGAAGTGATAAGGGCCAAACCTTATCCTATAGCAATAGCTAATAGAGAGGCTGTAAGGGCAAGGATACAGATGATGTTGAAGTGGGGCATACTGGAAATGGGGAGGAGTGAGTATTGTAATCCAATAGTAGTGGTGAAAAAGAGGGATGGTTCTATAAGAATAGTACTGGATGCAAGAAAGCTAAATAAAATAATAGTCAAAGAAAATGATCAGCCAGAGAACATGGATGAGCTGTTGCAAAAATTTTATAATGTTAAAATTCTGTCAAGTGTTGATTTGACTTCAGGGTTCTGGCAGGTGCAATTGGCTGAAGAGAGCAGAAAGTACACTGCTTTCTTATTTGAGGGCAGGACTTATATGTTTACAGTTGTGCCATTTGGTTTATCAATATCTGTAGCAGTTTTTGTAAGGGCTTTAAGTCATGTGTTGGGTGATGAACTAATGAGAAAATTGACCGTGTACGTAGATGACATTTTGATTACGAGTAGCAATTGGCAAGAGCACTGTCAGCTGTTGGAGGATGTATTCAAGGCTATATCTAAAGGGGGGATGACCCTTAAGTTAAGTAAGTGTGAATTTTTTCAAGCAACATTACTATTTCTCGGTCATCAGTTAACTCCTGATGGCATTCTGCCCAATAAAGAGAAAATCAAGGCTATTGTTGACTGCAAGGTGCCAACGAACAGGAAACAATTGAAATCATTTATAGGACTATGTTCATTCTATAGGAAGTACATAAGTGATTATAGCCTGAATTCACCTAACTTATGTAGACTATTAAAGAAAAGTGTAACCTGGTGCTGGACATCTGACTGTGACCGGGAATTTAAAGCCATCAAGAATAGCTTAAAAAACAGCAAAATTTTGTTCTATCCAGATTTGTCTTTGCCTTTCTGTATTGGGGCAGACAGCTCAGATTATGGGATAGGGGCAGTGCTATTTCAGGAGAGGGTAGTAGATGGGAAGACCGAGCACAGGGCAATAGCTTTTGCAAGCAGAATGCTATCCAAACATGAATTGATGTATGGTATCTCAGAGAAGGAACTTTTAGCCATAGTTTTTGGATTTCAGAAGTTCAGGATATATGTGGAAGGTAGGAAAGTGATTGTTTACACAGACCATAAGGCTCTGAGCTATTTGCAAGAATGTAAGCTGTTAAATAATAGACTCATGAGATGGGCCATGTTTTTGCAGCAGTTTAACTATGAGATAAGATATATTAAGGGCACAGACAACAATGTGGCTGATGCCTTATCAAGATTACCTTTCATTGGAGAAGAACATGAAGCGAATGGAGACGAGAAAGAACTACAGATATTGTATATGAAAGGAGTGGGTGGAGAGAAGGAAATCATATCCATCTGTAAGGACATGAGGAGACTTCAGAATGGGGACCAAACCTTGAAGTTTATCAAAACAAACTTTGGAAGTAAAGAACATGAAAAAATAGCTAAATATTATAGAATTTATAAAGGTATTTTATTTAGACAAAGAAATTTGGACAAAGAGGAGTGGAAGGTATGTTTTCCAGATGAGCATGTGGAAAAATTAATAAATTACATCCACCTTAGCCATGGGCATTATGGGGCTCAAAAATGTTTGGAAATACTGCAGGACTATGTTAGTTTTAACAACATGGCCAGGAGAGTAAAGAGACAGTTGGCTTCTTGTGACAAATGTCAAAAAGTGAAGTATAATACTATTGCAGTACAAGGAGAGATGCAGAATATTGTTCCTAAAAGAAATGGTGAACTGCTGGCTATTGATTTATTTGGGAGGCTGCCAACAGGTCGAGGGGGTGTAAAGTATGTTCTTTTAGCTGTTGATGTATTCTCAAAGTTTGTAAGGCTGTATCCACTGAAAAAGGCCACTAGCCAGAATATAATTAACAAGCTAGAGAAAGATTACTTTGTGAATGTTATAAAACCAGAGAATGTTCTGTCTGATAATGGAGCACAATTTGTATCTAGTGTGTGGGGAAAGTTTATGCAAAGATCTGGGATTAAGCATATAAGGATTTCAGTGTATCACCCTGCGGGAAACCCTGCTGAGAGGTATATGAGGGAGCTGGGTAGGCTATGTAGGACATATTGCAGTAAAAAGCATAGTACTTGGGCAGAATATATAACTGTGTTTGAGGATCTTATGAACACAGTGAAGAGTTGTGCAACAGGATTCTCACCCTATGAGCTCATGAAAGATATCAAGCCTGACAATCTAATAGCAGAACACATAGATTTTCCTCCATCTCAAGACTTGACAAGTCAAGAGAAGATGCAGGTGGCCAGACAGCAAATGTTAAAGAAAGGACATGAGAGACAGAGGAGGCATGGAGAAAGGTATAAGACAACAAAGTTAAAGGAGGGAGATAAGGTGCTGGTGAGGAACAAGAAAAAATCCAGTGACATTGATGGCGAAATCAAAAAGTTATTTGAATTATACCATGGACCCTTTGAGATAACGGGTTGTCCACACCCTAATGCATATAGGTTGGTATATCCAGTGTCCAAAAAGCCATTTGGACTGAGAAATGTAACGGAGTTGAAAAAATATGTGGTAAAAGAATAAAGGTTAAGGAAGTGAGATTCCCATGTACACTATTGTCGAGTTAAAAAAAAAAATATTGGGGGCTATGTATACGTATATTTATAATTGGAGTATTATTTGTGTTACTGTGTATGTTGCGATGCCATTGTTGGTGGTCAACAAACTTCATTATACTGTATATATTTGCAATAAGGGAATCTGTTGTCCAATGGATTTGCACAACTGGTGTGGGTGTGATAGAAGCCTTGTTGAAAGTCATACGGGAACTGAAACCTACTGTACATATAGTCTGTTTCTGTATAAATATGTGGAGAATATAGGAGGGAGGAAATCTGCAAATAGTTTGTAAAAAAAAAAATGAGATTTGATTAAAATTCCTAATGTATCTGTGGCACCTGGAGTTGATACTGGTGCGTGGGGGTAGAAGTGTCGGAGGTCCTGATCTGGGAATATTTGAAGGGTGAAATAGAATATATTTAACTATGCCATGTTTGTGTTTGATTTATGTGCATGTTTGTCATTTGTACAAACCTCAATAAGAACTGATCAGTGAAAACAGGATGTTCCAGGGAGGATTTGGATAGCCTGATTCCTGGGAAATGTGGGTCTGCATGTCTAGCCAAGATTTAAGAGGATTTGATTAAATTTTGATAGGATGGCTTGGCTAATGAGAGGAAGCACAGTGCTGTTGGCTGGCAAGTTTGGAAAGACTGTATTCCAATGCATAAACCTGTGAACAAAAGGATCTGGTTACAACAACTTTGTGCAACTTACAGAAACAACTGTGTAAAAAGTGGAAGTGTTAATGTGCAGTGAGTGTGCAACCTACATATAGACTAACATGGGAATTTATTTTGCCTGCCCAATCAGACTCAATAGGAGACTATCCAATTGTATATTTGAGTTGGATACATTGTTGGATTATGTATGTATGTTTTCTGATGACAGTACTTACACTGATTAACTCACCACTATAACACTGTTCTACATGTTTTGGTGCCATTATAGTTATAATTAAAATGTTTAATATGTAAAGTAATATGGGTTCACTCCATTTGGTGCTACTTCATGTTGCCGTTACTAAGGTAATGTCTCCATGAAGTGGGCGTATGTAAGGTAACAGGGGATAATATGGAACTCTTTCAAGTAATTTAAAATTTAAAGCACAGCAGCAGAGATAATATGCTGGGCAAAATAGACCAGAAAATACTTGTTTTGTGTTTTGATGGACGTTGTAGTTCCGTTGGATGGTGTTTTGGTTTTCTTTTAATTGCAACGAATTATATAAGTGTGGTGATAATTTGTAAAATTATATAATGTATTTAGATTTAAGTATTTAAATATTATAAAATACTGTAAACGAACTGTGGCCATGTTTAGCAATTATTTTGACTACTGTGGTGTCATGTGACCCGACTCAGGACTGTGGATGTGAGCGGGAAAATCGAGGTCTTTGGTGGTTGGCCGTTGTGGTGGCGAGTTGGGAGCGGCAAAGTTCCGCGAGTGCAAGCATGGACGCCAGGGTATGCGATGGAACAAAGTGAAAGTGTGTGGGTGTGAGACAAACAGTGTACGAATTGCACCGATTATTATTTGTGAACTTAAAAATGCATGGCCACAACGTTAAAGTGTTTCTTTTGAATAAATAAGTTTCAATCTGAACGTGTATAGTTCAATTCACTGCTCTTCAAAAGCCGGCCAATATCAGACTCAATAATAGGGGCGATAATGCAACCGTTTACTACCAACCCCCTTTACAGATGAGCCACGTGACAAAATAGGTAGTAAACGAGCCCGAGTTCTGTTGCATGTTGACTGGAATACTCTCTTTCAAATTCTAAAGGTTGCAGGGGTAAAATACAGGGAGCGAAAGGCTATTTACAATTTGTACAGAAACCAGATGGCAATTATAAGAGTCGAGGGACATGAAAGGGAAGCAGTGGTTGGGAAGGGAGTAAGACGGGATTGTAGCCTCTCCCCGATGTTATTCAATCTGTATATTGAGCAAGCAGTAAAGGAAACAAAAGAAAAATTCGGAGTAGGTATTAAAATCCATGGAGAAGAAATAAAAACTTTGAGGTTCTCCGATGACATTGTAATTCTGTCAGAGACAGTAAAGGACTTGGAAGAGCAGTTGAATGGAATGGATGGTGTCTTGAAGGGAGGATATAAGATGAACATCAACAAAAGCAAAACGAGGATAATGGAATGTAGTCGAATTAAGTCGGGTGATGTTGAGGGTATTAGATTAGGAAATGAGACACTTAAAGTAGTAAAGGAGTTTCGCTATTTGGGGAGCAAAATACCTGATGATGGTCGAAGTAGAGAGGATATAAAATGTAAACTGGCAATGGCAAGGAAAGCGTTTGTGAAGAAGAGAAATTTGTTAACATCGAGCATAGATTTAAGTGTCAGGAAGTCATTTCTGAAAGTATTTGTATGGAGTGTAGCATTGTATGTAAGTGAAACATGGACGGTAAATAGTTTCGACAAGAAGAGAATAGAAGCTTTCGAAATGTGGTGCTACAGAAGAATGCTGAAGATTAGATGGGTAGATCACATAACTAATGAGGAAGTATTGAATAGGATTGGGGAGAAGAGAAGTTTGTGGCACAACTTGACCAGAAGAAGGGATCGGTTGGTAGGACATGTTCTGAGGCATCAAGGGATCACCAATTTAGTATTGGAGGGCAGCGTGGAGGGTAAAAATCGTAGGGGGAGACCAAGAGATAAATACACTAAGCAGATTCAGAAGGATGTAGGTTGCAGTAGGTACTGGGAGATGAAGAAGCTTGCACAGGATAGAGTAGCATGGAGAGCTGCATCAAACCAGTCTCAGGACTGAAGACCACAACAACAACAACATGTATGCAGGGTGGTCCATTGATGGTGACCGGGCCAAATATCTCACGAAATAAGCGTCAAACGAAAAAACTACAAAAAACGAAACTTGTCTACCTTGAAGGGGTAAACCAGATGGCGCTATGGTTGGCCCACTACATGGCGCTGCCATAGGTCAAACGGATATAAACTGCGTTTTTTTTAATGGGAACCCCCATTTTTATTACTTATTCGTGTAGTACGTAAATAAATATGAATGTTACAACTGAAAGAAAAAAGCCCTTGATCACAATTGAGTGACCGAGGGCTCTTTTCTTTCAATTGTAACTATTCACGGTCTCTGAACGTGCAGCCACGCACAAAATTTAGAAATACGAATGTTTTAGTTGGACCACTTTTTTCGCTTTGTGATAGATGGCGCTGCAATAGTCACAAACATATGGTTCACAGTTTTAGACGAACAGTTGGTAACAGGTAAGTTTTTTAAATTAAAATACATAACTTTAAATTAAAATACATAACATTTTATTTCGGTTGTTCCAATGTGATACATGTACCTTTGTAAACTTATCATTTCTGAGAACGCATGCTGCTACAGCGTGATTACCTGTAAATACCACATTAATGCAATAAATGCTCAAACTGATCTCCGTTAACCTCAGTACATTTGGCAATACATGTAACGACATTCTTCTCAACAGCGAGTAGTTCGCCTTCCATAATGTTCACACATGCATTGACAATGGGCTGACACTTGTTGTCAGGCGTTGTCGGTGGATCACGATAGATAATATCCTTCAACATTCCCCACAGAAAGAAATCCGGGGACGTCAGATCCGGTGAACATGCGGGCTATGGTATGGTGCTTCGACGACCAATCCACCTGTCATGAAATATGCAATTCAATACCGCTTCAACCGCACGCGAGCTGTGTGCCGCACATCCATCATGTTGGAAGCACATCGCCATTCTGTCATGCAGTGAAACTTCTTGTAGTTACATCGGTAAAACATTACGTAGGAAAACAGCATACATTGCGCAATTTAGTTTCCCATCGATAAAGTTATCCTTCCTCCCATAATGCCGCACCATACATTAACCCGCCAAGGTCGCTGATGCTCCACTTGTCGCAGCCATCGTGGATTTTCCGTTGCCCAATAGTGCACATTATACCGGGTTACGTTACCGCTGTTGGTTAATAACGCTTCGCCGCTAAAATGGAAAGCGTGCAAAAAATCTGTCATCGACCCGTAATTTCTCTTCTGCCCAGTGGCAGAACTGTACACGACGTTCAACGTCGTCGCCATGTAATTGCTGGTCCATAGAAAAATGGTGCGGGTGCAATCGATGTTGGTGTAGCATTCTCAACACCGACGTTTTTGAGATGCCCGATTCTCGCGCAATTTGTCTGCTACTGCTGTGCGGATTAGCCGCGACAGCAGCTAAAACACCTACTTGGGCATCATTATTTGTTGCAGGTTGTGGTTGACGTTTCACATGTGGCTGAACACTTCCTGTTACCTTAAATAACGTAACGATCCGGCGAATGGTACGGACACTTGGATGATGTCGTCCAGGATACCGAGCAGCATACATAGCACACGCCCGTTGAGCATTTTGATCACAATAGCCATACATCAACACGATATCGACCTTTTCGCAATTGATAAACGACCCATTTTAACACGGGTAATGTATCACGAAGCAAATACCGTCCGCACTGGTGGAATATTACATGATGCCACGTACTTATACGTTTGTGACTATTAGAGCGCCATCTAACACCAACCGAAAAAGTGGTCTAACTGAAACATTCATATTTCTTTACGTACTGCACGAATATGTAGTAAAAAATGGGGGTTCCTGTTTAAAAAAACGCAGTTGATATCCGTTTGACCTATGCAGCGCCTTCTAGCGGGCCAACCATAGCGCCATCTGGTTCCCCCATTTAAGCTAGACGAGTTTCGTTCTTTGAGGTTTTTTCGTTTGATGCTTATTTCTTGAGATATTTGGCCCGGTCACTATCAATGGACCACCCTGTATAATTACAGCTTACTCCGCTAAAAGCAGAAGAATATAAACACATATTCCATGCATGAGAAGCATGTATTTGTTTTTGTCCGTTGTTATTATGATAGGAAGTCGCCGAAGTGGCGTCAAATCGAAAGACTTGCACTCGGCGAACGGTCTACCCGACGGGAGGCCCTAACCATACGACATTGATTTCGATGATAGGAACTTTCCTTGTCACGTAATAGTTTTACATGGACTTCAATGTTTTGCACATTTTTCCACGATTCACTCGGCTTCGTAACCCTCGAGTATTTTTTAATGTAATTACCTTTGCTTCAAAAGCGAATGTGTGGAAGATTCTTGTCGTTCGTGGCTCAGATGACCAACAAATTTGGGATTGGCACCCTCTGTGTTGGGAAACAGTTCTTCTGGTTTTGGCGTTTTATTAATTTTTTACATTAAAAAGTATGTACTGCATTCCACACAAGTTTGTTGCGTTCGACATTCAGTGATTTGACTGGTCGTGTTGTGCAGAAAACTTCACGTTGTTCAGTAGACATACGACGTCTTTCGCTGTTTAGTCATGTTTTTTTATCTTAATAGAAAACGAGATTCTTCAGTAAATATCTGTAGTTTGCTAGAGAAACATAAATAAAATGTCCTATGGTGTACCTTATCATACCTCCTAGGGCGCTTAGAAGACTAATCAAAGACAGATACGGAATCGTTTTTTAGCCACTGCCAATTTTTATGGCGCCACCTACGCTCCCTACTATTTTTGTTTTGTTTATTTACAACAAGCTCCATTACACACTACTGCTAATACTTGATCATTTTTCAAGTAAGAACCGATTTGGAATGGACTAAGAGAAACTTTATTTATAAAGGTAGACTGTATCACAAACTACAATATGCACATTTTTTGCCTTTCAACATAGTAACCATGAACATTTAAACATTTGTCTAGTGCTGGCATCACCTTTTTGATCCCAGCATCAAAGACCACTGCCGCCTGACCGTTAAACCCATTAGTGTCTTTCAACATGTCATCATTTTCCAAGCGCTTTCCACAAAGAAATTCCTTTTTTTGAGAGAGATGAAAGTCTGATGGCGCTAAGTAAGGGCTGTATGATGGAGGATCCAGTCAGACCCAATGAAACGTGTCCAGTTGCGTCTTTGTTGTAGCAACATGAGGCCATACATTGTCGTGAAACAGAAAGACGCCGCTAGAGAGCAGTCCCTGCCGGCGAGTTTGTATGGTGTGTCCTAGCTTTAGTAAAGCTTCACAGTGCCTCTCAGCATTTATTGTCATTCGTATTGCGAAAGAAGTGTAACAGATAAATGTCTTTCGGGTCCCAAAAACTCGTGGCTATGGTTTTCCGTGTTGGAGGTCCTCGTTAGAGTTTTTCTGGTTTCGTCGGGGAGTTTGAATGATGCCACTCACTGGATTGACGTTTATTCTCTGGAGTGTAGTGCGCAATCCACGTTTCATCACCGGTCACGATCTGATTCGAAAACTGGTCATTGTCATAGTGACAGCGCTCCAAAACGGACAAAGAATGTGCCATTCGCTTTGCGTTGTTCTGTCAACGTTTTCGACACCCATCTCCCATACTTTTTTTTCTTTTTTAATGACGTTTGTCAGTAAAAGTGTGAAAAAGGACTGATCTTGAAACTGGTGGACATTTCCGATACAGCTCGTCAATAGTCAATTCACCATGGTCATTTTTCGTTCCTTCATTAAACAGCCTACACCATTTAAGCATATTTCCGTCGTTCAGTACACCTGCAGCATAAATTTCGAAAGCTGCCGGTGAATTTCAGCAGGACGAAATAGTTTTGCATTTAAGAACTGAACACCCGAGTGCACCTCACAATCGACGGGATTAGTGATTGACAAGGCGAGAAACGAATCAGCATAACTACACAACCAACACCGGCAGAGACGTGAAATGTAACAACAGCTTAGTGAGACACTGAACAAGATTGGGCGATCGTCACGTGACTCGATGCGTGGACGCTATGCGCTATCGGTTCTTACTTTAAAAATGACTGTCATCTTTTGTGTGCGTGTGTAGTGTAATGTTTGAGTTGTATGATGATGATGATGATGATGATGATGATGATGATGATGAGAGAGTAGCTCCTACGGAGCTGCCAAGCTTACTAATTTCCACAACGAAATTCTGTCTCAAAATCTGGCAGAAAACCCAAAGTGATTCTGGTCATACGAGGTGCATTCAAGTTCTACGTCATCCGATTTTTTTTTCTAATTAACTACTCACCCGAAATCGATGAAACTGGCGTTACTTCTCGACATAATCGCCCTGCAGACGTACACATTTTTCACAACGCTGACTCCATGATTCCATGACAGCGGCGAAGGCTTCTTTAGGAGTCTGTTTTGACCACTGGAAAATCGCTGAGGCAATAGCAGCATGGCTGGTGAATGTGCGGCCACGGAGAGTGTCTTTCATTGTTGGAAAAAGCCAAAAGTCACTAGGAGCCAGGTCCGGTGAGTAGGGAACATGCGGAATCACTTCAAAGTTGTTATCACGAAGAAACTGTTGCGTAACGTTAGCCCGATGTGCGGGTGCGTTGTCTCGGTGAAACAGCACACGCACAGCCCTTCCCGGACGTTTTTTGTAGTGCAGGAAGGAATTCAAAACATTTTCGTAGGATGCACCTGTTACCGTAGTGCCCTTTGGAACGCAATGGGTAAGGATTACGCCCTCGCTGTCCCAGAACATGGACACCATCATTTTTTCAGCACTGGCGGTTACCCGAAATTTTTTTGGTGGCGGTGAATCTGTGTGCTTCCATTGAACTGACTGGCGCTTTGTTTCTGGCTTGAAAAATGGCATCCACGTCTCATCCATTGTCACAACCGACGAAAAGAAAGTCCCAATCGTGCTGTCGTTGCGCGTGAACATTGCTCGGCAACATGCCACACGGGCAGCCGTGTGGTCGTCCGTCAGCATTTGTGGCACCCACCTGGATGACACTTTTCACATTTTCAGGTCGTCATGCAGGATTGTGTGCACAGAACCCACAGAAATGCCAACTCTTGAGGCGATCTGTTCAACAGTCATTCGGCGATCCCCCAAAACAATTCTCTCCACTTTCTCGATCGTGTCGTCAGACTGGCTTGTGCGAGCCCGAGGTTGTTTCGGTTTGTTGTCACACGATGTTCTGCCTTCATTAAACTGTCGCACACACGAACGCACTTTCGACACATCCATAACTCCATCACCACATGTCTCCTTCAACTGTCGATGAATTTCAATTGGTTTCACACCACGCAAATTCAGAAAACGAATGATTGCACGGTGTTCAAGTAAGGGAAACGTCGCCATTTGAAGTATTTAAAACAGTTCTCATTCTCGCCGCTGGCGGTAAAATTCCATCTGCCGTACGGTGCTGCCATCTCTGGGACGTATTGACAATAAACGCGGCCTCATTTTAAAACAATGCGCATGTTTCTATCGCTTTCCAGTCTGGAGAAAAAAAATCGGAGGCCTTAGAACTTGAATGCACCTCGTACATAAAACACACCAGTGGCAAACTGCAGTCAGTACCTTCACTGCACGATAACAACGGTGAACTCACAGATGGCAGAGCGACTAAAGCAGAATTATTAAACATGGTTTTTCGAAACTCCTCCACGAAAGAAGACGAAGTAAATATTCCTGAATTCCAATCAAGAACAACTGCCAAGATGAGAAACATACAAGTAGATATCCTTGGTGTAACGAAGCGGCTTAAATCACTTAATAAAGGCAAGGCCCCCGGTCCAGATTGTGTACCAGTCACGTTCCTCTCAGAATATGCTGATGAAATAGCTCCATATTTAGCAATTATATACAACCACTCGCTCACAGAAAGATCCGTTACCTAAAGACTGGAAAATTGCTCAAGTCACATCAATACCCAAAAAGGGAAGTAGGAGTAATCCCCTGAATTACAGGCCTTTATCACTAACGTCGATTTGCAGTAGGAGTTTTGAACATATACCGTATTCGAACATTATGAAGTACCTCGAAGATACCGATTTACTGACACATAGTCAGTTCGGTTTGAGAAAATATCGTTCTTGTGAAAAACAACTAGCTCTTTATACTCAGTAATAAGTGCTATCAACAGGGGATGTCAAATTGATTCCATATTTTTAGATTTCCAGAAGGCTTTCGACACCGTTCCTCACAAGCGTGTTCTAACCAAACTGCGTGGCTATGGAATATCGCGTCAGTTGTGCGGCTGGATTCGTGATTTCCTGTCAGAAAGGTCACAGTTCGTAGTAACAGACGGAAAGCCATTGAATAAAACAGAAGTAATAACCGGCGTTCCCCAAGGAAGTGTTATAGGCCCTCTGCTGTTCCTGATCTATATTACCGACATAGTAGACAATCTGAGTAGCCGTCTTAGTTTGCTTGCAGATGATGCTGTCATTTACCGTCTTGTAAAGTCATCAGATGATCAAAACGACTTGGAAAATGATTTAGGTAAGATATCGGTATGGTGTGAAAAGCGGCAGTTGAACCTGAGTAAAGAAAAGTGTGACGTTTTTTACATAAGTGCTAAAAGAAATCCGCTAAATTTCGATTGCACGATAAGTCACACAAATCTGAAGGCTGCAAATTCAACTAAATACTTAGGGATTACAATTAAAAATACCCTAAACTGGAACGATCACATAGATAATATTGAGGGTAGAGCAAAGCAAAGACTACAATTCACTGGCAGAACACTTAGAAGGTGCAACAGGTCTACTAAAGAGACTGCTTGCACCACGCTTGTCCACCCTATTCTGGAGTATTGCTGTGCGGTGTGGGATCCGCATCAGGTGGGACAGACGGATGACATCGAAAAAGTACAAAGAAGGGCAGGTCGTTTTATATTACAGGGGAGTTTGTGTCACAGACATGATATGTGAATTGGAGTGGCAATCATTAAAGCAAAGGTGTTTTTCGTTTCGACGGGGTCTTCTCTTGACATTTCTCTTCCGATTGCGAAAACATTCCGTTTGCACCCACCTACACAGGGAGAAATGATCATCACGATAAAATAAGAGAAATCAGGACTCGCAAAGAAAAATTTAAGTGCTCCTTTTTCTCGCGTGCCGTTCGATAGTGGTACGGTAGACAGACAGCTTGAAGGTGGTTCATTGAACCCTCTGCCAGGCACTTTGTTGTGAATAGCAGAGTAATCATGTAGATGAAGATGTAGACGTAGAACGTCGCCATTCCACGGACTGGTCACTGGCCGTGAAAATTTTTCCGACCACCAGTTTTCGAACCGGCATACTCCCGACTTTAGCGCCACCGCACAAGTCTTTGCCATTACGGCGACATGGGCGGGTTGTACGCTCGCTACCATAAAAACTGTGTGACAGATGACGCTATTCGTTCGACATAGCATTCAGAAGTGTAATTTACTGTTCGCTTGGAGTGCTGCTGTCGTGGTGGATAACAAAATTGAGTAGAAGTGTCGTGAATGTGTGTTAAGACTATGTTAGTAGAGACATAAATATTTTAGAAATGAAACTGTATAATCTATAGAATAAACTACTCAGTCAATGTCCTTGGATGTTAAACAGTTTGAGACTGCCGAAAGCGTAGTATCTACAATTCACATGATGATAAAAACTGGCATATAATCAGACAATTATATTGCTATTATTGGCAAACATCTTCGGCAGGTGCTGAGAGACCAGCAGGCCTATATAACTCAAGTGAAATTATATGAAAAAGTAGCCGTCACATGAAACGCCATACATTAAAAATAGATGTATTTTGATAGAAATTTTGTCCTCTATTCTCGAGAAGTCGATGATGATGGGAATTTCGGCAATAAATGAATATAACTAATATGTATTGGCTCTTATTTAACATCCTGTTTTTCCCGAACTGCCACCTTGTTTTGTTGGTTTCACTATGTCACTGAGTTGCTGCTTTGCCAACCCGTGATCGGCAGCAGCAGCGCTTATCGATATAAGCCCTGCTGTATTATCTTTGCTGGACTGCTAAACTCCTGGAAATGGAAAAAAGAACACATTGACACCGGTGTGTCAGACCCACCATACTTGCTCCGGACACTGCGAGAGGGCTGTACAACCAATGATCACACGCACGGCACAGCGGACACACCAGGAACCGCGGTGTTGGCCGTCGAATGGCGCTAGCTGCGCAGCATTTGTGCACCGCCGCCGTCAGTGTCAGCCAGTTTGCCGTGGCATACGGAGCTCCATCGCAGTCTTTAACACTGGTGGCATGCCGCGACAGCGTGGACGTGAACCGTATGTGCAGTTGACGGACTTTGAGCGAGGGCGTATAGTGGGCGTGCGGGAGGCCGGGTGGACGTACCACCGAATTGCTCAACACGTGGGGCGTGAGGTGTCCACAGTACATCGATGTTGTCGCCAGTGGTCGGCGGAAGGTGCACGTGCCCGTCGACCTGGGACCGGACCGCAGCGACGCACGGATGCACGCCAAGACCGTAGGATCCTACGCAGTGCCGTAGGGGACCGCACCGCCACTTCCCAGCAAATTAGGGACACTGTTGCTCCTGGGGTATCGGCGAGGACCATTCGCAACCGTCTCCATGAAGCTGGGCTACGGTCCCGCACACCGTTAGGCCGTCTTCCGCTCACGCCCCAACATCGTGCAGCCCGCCTCCAGTAGTGTCGCGACAGGCGTGAATGGAGGGACGAATGGAGACGTGTCGTCTTCAGCGATGAGAGTCGCTTCTGCCTTGGTGCCAATGATGGTCGTATGCGTGTTTGGCGCCATGCAGGTGAGCGCCACAATCAGGACTGCATACGACCGAGGCACACAGGGCCAACACCCGGCATCATGGTGTGGGGAGCGGTCTCCTACACTGGCCGTACACCACTGGTGATCGTCGAGGGGACACTGAATAGTGCACGGTACATCCAAACCGTAATCGAACCTACCATTCCTAGACCGGCAAGGGAACTTGCTGTTCCAACAGGACAATGCACGTCCGCATGTATCCCGTGTCACCCAACGTGCTCTAGAAGGTGTAAGTCAACTACCCTGGCCAGCAAGATCTCCGGATCTGTCCCCCATTGAGCATGTTTGGGACTGGATGAAGCGTCGTCTCACGCGGTCTGCACGTCCAGCACGAACGCTGGTCCAACTGAGGCGCCAGGTGGAAATGGCATGGCAAGCCGTTCCACAGGACTACATCCAGCATCTCTACGATCGTCTCCATGGGAGAATAGCACCCTGCATTGCTGCGAAAGGTGGATATACACTGTACTAGTGCCGACATTGTGCATGCTCTGTTGCCTGTGTCTATGTGCCTGTGATTCTGTCAATGTGATCATGTGATGTATCTGACCCCAGGAATGTGTCAATAAAGTTTCCCCTTCCTGGGACAATGAATTCACGGTGTTCTTATTTCAATTTCCAGGAGTGTATTACTCCTTGTCGTTGAGTGTCTACCAGTGAGTTGGAGGGTGCCAGCGTTTAGTTCGGACCTGGCAGTGTTTGAGTTGGCACGAGTTCAGTCGGGGCGCGTCAGCAGTGAGGTACGGACCGCTGTGACTCGCCCGACGGTTACTGACACACGTGATAGGAGTGGGGGACGACTTTGGTTGGTCGTCGGTCGGTCGTCTTGCCGGACGACGTGTATTTGGCCGGCGATCGCTTATGGGTTGGCTATGTGTGCCGACTCGTGATTCGTCCCTGTTATTGTACAGTCACTGCCATTAGCATCGTCTTGTTCTTCGTGCAGGTGTTCGTGAAACTGTGTGTAGTTTGTGCGATTTTGACTGAGAACTTATTTTAAATGTTGTCGGCGTACTGGCTCTGAGGAGTCGGTCGGTTGGCGTGGAGCAGCGAGGAATTCTCGGCGGGGCGTAGTTTGGCCGGGGCCCGCTGGCGGTCTCTACTGGATGTCGGAGAGTGTGGCGCTGTTCCCATTGCTACGAGGTCCGTGGCTCACCGACCATGGACACGAAACTTGACTTTTGATTTAACCTACCAGCAATACAAGACTGTTCACATTGTGACGTTTGGAGTTATGTTGGTTGTTGGGATATTCCCACGACAACAGTGTGGTTCTCAAGTTGCAAAATTCTAGCCACCATCTGTATTTGGTTATTTCGACTGAAGTGCACCAGCGGAATCTTCTGCCATGTGGCCATTAACGTTCCGGTTACCTGCCCTGGCCGTTGATGTAAATTTCAGGCAGTGTGGTTTCCTCATCGTGTTGTTGCTGTCCAGCACGGTGTGTAGTTTGACGGCTCCGTGTATGATTGGTTGTAGGCACCAATATCTTCTACGTCGTTCCGTTCAACTCCCTGTTGTGCCCTGGTCGGGTGAAGTGAAAGGGATAAGCAGGGCATGTCATTGGGCAACTTACGTCAATATACAGGGTGAAAAGTATTTAAACCGACAAACTCTGGGAGGTTGTAGGGGACATCAGAACAAATATTTTGCCCTAATGTCATTTTTTCCTATGCGGATTATTGAAACCGGTGGAGGCCGTATTACGCTCTTCAGTTGTTAGAGGCCGTATTACGATCTCGAGTTGTTAGAGGGCGTATTGCGCTCTTCAGATGAAGGTAATTGCTGTCCACCAGTAGTAGGTCATTGTCTCTGTTTACTAATGGAGCGATACACTTGGAATGAGTACAGTGATATGGTTGGTACGTACTACGTAGCGCACCACAACGGACGAGCTGCACTGCGGGTTCATCAACAACAATATCCTAATCGCCATATTCCGCATCATACGACCTTTGCTGCTGTGTACTAACGTCTCCGGGAGACCGGGTCATTTAGCAGATTACGTGGACAGGGACGCCGTCGCACGGCACGAAAGCTGCAATTTGAGGAAGCTGTCTTGCAGCATGTGGAGCGGTATCCTTCAATCAGCAGTTGTGCAATTGCACGTAACCTGGGGACGAATCAGACGAATGTAAGAACAAAAAATGTGACGTCCATTTCATTTACAGCGTGTCCACAGCTTGGAACCTGTTGATTATCGACCCAGAGCACAGTTTTCGCAGTGGTACCTGGAACAGTGTGAAATGCATCCTACATTTCCATTCTGTGTGTTGTTTACCGATGAAGCAACGTTCGGGCGTGATGGAGTCTTCAACACGCACAATTCTCATGTTTGGAGAGATAACCCACATGCCACAGTTACTAGCACTCATCAAGTGCGGTTCTTCGTTAATGTGTGGGTCAGTGTTGTTGGAGACTATTTAATTGGGCCGTATCTGCTACCTAGGCCATTAAATGGCAGGCACTTTTACAATTTTCTCGCCAGAGCATTGCCAGAATTGCTGGAAGACGTCCCGCTCCCTGCAAGACAACGCACGTGGTTCAAAAATGACGGGGCGCCGGCACATTTCAGTCGTCGTGTGCGTCGATTGCTGGACCGACCGTTCCCAGAAACGTGGATTGGCAGAGGTGGTCCTGTACTATGGCCTGCTCGATCCCCAGATATGTTCCCTCTGGACTTTTTTGTGTGGGGAGAGATGCGCAACCTTGTTTACGCACTCCATGTTGCATCAGAAGAGGATCTGGTTGCCCGGATAGTACCAGCAGTATCAACAATCCAGGATACTCCTGTGGTTTTTGCCCGTGTAAGACAGAACACGATCCGACAGTGTAACCTTTGTTTACGTGTCAGTGGTTCAAATGGTTCAAATGGCTCTGAGCACTAAACTGCTGAGGTCATAAGTCCCCTAGAACTTAGAACTACTTAAACGTAACTAACCTAAGGACATCACACACATCCATGCCCGAGGCAGGATTCGAACCTGCGACCGTAGTGGTCGCGCAGTTCCAGACTGTAGCGCCTAGAACCGCTCGGCCACTAACGCCGGCTTACGTGTCAATGAAGGCTTTTTTGAAAATCTACTGTAATTGAAATAGGGCTGTGTTAATGTGTTGTCTCTTGGTCATAAAAAATGGAAAAGTGTTTGTTGGTTTAATTAATTTGCCACCAAAGAAATCTTCCTCTACCGGTTTAAATTCTCCTCATAGGGAAAAATTACATCAGGGAAAAATATTTGTTTTGATGACCTCTACAACCTCCCAGAGTTTGTCGGTTTAAATACTTTTCACCCTGTATACAGGGTGTCTCTCCTAAGAGTCATCAGACGCATTTTGTCTAGTTTTTTGGCATATTTTTACGAATTTCGTTTATGCGTTGTGTAGTTGATGTCAGCCGAGAATTACCGTATGACGTGTCTTTCATGCGTTGCGCAGCGTGGACGGGAAGCGTCGGTTTTTTTCCGGTTTCAAACAATTTGATTTTTAAAGCGAAACTTTTCGTCCCCATTCGGCAGAGCGGTCCGAGATTAGTCTAGTGTGATATTTATTTCATCGATATGTGTTACGAGAGACAGTAAAACACGAGGAATCACCAGTACTGCAACTGCGAGTGAGCAGCGCTGCATGCTTGGCGGCTCCAGGGTGGCCGGCCGGGGTGGCCGAGCGGTTCTAGGAGCTACAGACTGGAACCGCGCGCCCTCTAAGGTCGCAGGTTCGAATCCTGCCTCGGGCATGGGTGTGTGTGATGTCCTTAGGTTAGTTAGTTCTAGGGGACTGATGACCTCAGAAGTTAAGTCCCATAGTGCTCAGAGCCATTTGAACCATTTTGAGCTGCAGGGCGTTGCTGTCGCCGATGGAGCACTGATTATTCCTCGTGTTTTACTGTCTTTCTTAACACATATCGATAAAAGAAACATCTCACTAGACTGTTCTCGGAGCGCTCTGCCGAACGGCACATAAAATTCAGCTTTAAAAATAATTTTGTTTCTAATGAGAAACAAACCGACGTTTCCGTCAACTCCGGGCGTCACGCGATAGACGTGGTGAGCACTGCTCGTTGGGCTGACTCCAGTTACACAATGCAAAAGCGAAATTCCAAACATCTGTTGAAACACCAGAGAAACTGCGCCTGAAGTCTCTAAGGAGAGACATCCTGTATATTAATAAATCAAAGATGCGCCTCAGTTGCGAAAAGTTACTTGTCTTTGCACAGGTTTCAGCTAGAGTCGCACCAGTGTTTAAGAAGGGTCGTAGGATATACTTGAAAAAAGAGACAGCATTGGTCGTATATTTTTTACTATCGCAAAATCGATTTTCTGTCACTGTGTGACCATCTTCAGTGCTATATTGCATACCTTAAATTAGGATGCACTGTTGTCACTAAGCTTACGGCAATCACACAGACTGAGACTATGTGATTGCCGTAAGCTTAGTGACAACAGTGCATCCTAATTTAAGTTATACAATATAGCACTGAAGATGGTCACTCAGTGACAGAAAATCGATTTTGCGATAGTAAAAAATATACGACCAATGCTGTCTCTTTTTTCAAGTATACCTGTTATCTGGTCGTAGTGCACAAGACAACATGGAGTCGCCAATCAATAAGGGTCGTAGGAGTAATCCATCGAGCTACAGACCTATATCATTGACGTCGGTCTGCAGTAGGGTTTCGGAGCATATACTGTATTCAAACATAATGAATCACCTCGAGGGGAACGATCTATTGATACGTAATCAGCATGGTTTCAGGAAACATCGTTCTTGTGCAACGCAGCTAGCTCTTTATTCGCACGAAGTAATGGCCGCTATCGACAGGGGATCTCAAGTTGATTCCGTATTTCTAGATTTCCGGAAAGCTTTTGACACCGTTCCTCACAAGCGACTTCTAATCAAGCTGCCGGCCTATGGGGTATCGTCTCAGTTGTGCGACTGGATTCGTGATTTCCTGTCAGGAAGGTCGCAGTTCGTATTAATAGACGGCAAATCATCGAGTAAAACTGAAGTGATATCAGGTGTTCCCCAGGGAAGCGTCCTGGGACCTCTGCTGTTCCTGATCTATATAAATGACCTGGGTGACAATCTGAGCAGTTCTCTTAGGTTGTTCGCAGATGATGCTGTAATTTGCCGTCTAGTAAGGTCATCTCGAAGACCAGTATCAGTTGCAAAGCGATTTAGAAAAGATTGCTGTATGGTGTGCTGTGTGGCAGTCGACGCTAAATAACGATAAGTGTGAGGTGATCCACGTGAGTTCCAAAAGATATCCGTTGGAATTCGATTACTCGATAAATAGTACAATTCTCAAGGCTGTCAATTCAACTAAGTACCTAGGTGTAAAAATTACGAACAACTTCAGTTGGAAAGACCACATAGATAATATTGTGGGGAAGGCGAGCCAAAGGTTGCGTTTCATTGGCAGGACACTTAGAAGATGCAACAAGTGCACTAAAGAGACGGCTTACACTACACTCGTTCGTCCTCTGTTAGAATATTGCTGCGCGGTGTGGGATCCTTACCAGACGGGATTGACCGAGGACATCGAAAGGGTGCAAAAAAGGGCGGCTCGTTTTGTATTATCGCGTAATAGGGGAGAGAGTGTGGCAGATATAATACGCGAGTTGGGATGGAAGTCATTAAAGCAAAGACGTTTTTCGTCGCGGCGAGATCTATTTACGAAATTTCAGTCACCAAATTCCACTTCCGAATGTGAAAATATTTTGTTGAGCCCAACCTACATAGGTAGGAATGATCACCAAAATAAAATAAGAGAAATCAGAGCTCGAACAGAAAGGTTTAGGTGTTCGTTTTTCCCGCGCGCTGTTCGGGAGTGGAATGGTAGAGAGATGGTATGATTGTGGTTCGACGAACCCTCTGCCAAGTACTTAAATGTGAATTGCAGAGTAGTCATGTAGATGTAGATTTGGGTAAAGACCAGTCACTTTTCGCAACTGAGGCGGATCTTTGACGTGTTAATTTATCACAGTTGCTGACAGGGCGGCAACATGTTAAAAATTCTCAACCCTGTATATAATAGAGTATTTCAGTTGTCCCCACCGATATCGTTTTATGCAACCGCAATGTTGTGTCTGGACTTCAAAAACCACGCGCGAGATTTTCATATTCTCTCGCTCACTACGGCCAAACTATTAGCCCTACAGAAAAAATGGACGCGGCGTTTTTGTAGGAAATGTAATGTAGCTAAATCTTTTTCTGAGATAGGTTCTCGCTGGAGGCCACGACTTTTGAGTTATTCAAGAAAAACGTAAGAAAGTGAGTTTGAAACGTAACTCCGCCACCACAGTCATCTCTCACCAGTCACGATTTCTAGTGTGTTGTCCGTGATACTCGCGCCCACCACTGTACAAACATTACCGACTACACGAACTATTCCCAATGTTCAATTATTTTGATCTCTATATATTGGGCTCTTACGCCGCCAGTATAGTTGGCTATTTCGTTAACGTTATAAATGTAAACACGCCCGTGAGGGTACTGAAAGAAAAACGAGTTTTGTAAACGTTACGCTAAAACTACTTTGGCAATTTAATCCACACTTAGACCTTACAAACGCAGTACTTTCGTAGTCAGAAGACCTGACGAATATAACGATGTAACTATTTATTTTCATCTTCATCTTCATTTCCGCTCTATCCAACATCTGGTCGGGTTGGGGTATCAATGGTACTGCACCACTTTACTCGGTCTATGTACCATTCTTCTTCCACAATTTGGTTTCATAGCAGGTTTCTCCTGCTTAAACTCATCTTAATTCTATCAATCCATCTTCTTCTCGGTCTTCCTCTTGGCCTCTTGCCCTCATCTTGAGCTCCATCATTCTTCTTGGTATTATTCCCTCTCCCATCCTCTTCTCATGCCCAAATCATTTTAATCCATTCTTTTCGATTTTCTCATTTAACTTCTCCACTCCAATTTCCTTCCTAACACTTCATTTTCACTGTGTCTCTCCTCGTCTTTCCTAGCATACTTCTCAGAAACCTCATTTCACTAGATTATATCCTACTCTGCTAGTCATAGTCCAAGTCTCTGAGCCGTAAATGAGTATGGGCGTGAAGTAAGGAAGCTTGCACCCCATTGGCACTACCCTTCCCCATACCAAGCCCCTCACAAACTCGTAAAATGTACTACTCAGTTGTATTCTTTTGCTAATTTCTGTCTCCAAACGAGCATTCCCTATTAATACACTTCCCAAATATTTAAAGTTCTCCACTATTTCACAATCCCATCCCTTAATATGAATTTGTCCCTTGCTTTCTCTATCCCCTCTGGTTACCACCATGGTCCTGCTTATCTCCACACCAAATTTCAGTCCATATTTCTCGACCTTATCATTTAGGACGTCTATTTGTTTTTTTACCTCCTTACTGCTTGTTCCCCACACCAAAATATCATCAGCAAATAGTAAGAGCTTCATCTCCCTTCCTCTATGAGCTTATTTCGTCTCTTTGACTATTTCATCCATCACCATTATTTTATGCCGTTAAAATTCACAGAAAATCAATAGTACAATATGTCATTGCTCTGCCTAGTCGGTGCCTAATAAGGCCAGTCAACGAAGCTCTAAAACGGCCGAATGTAAGAAATACGTAGTGCAATCACAAAGTTTTGCGCAGTGGTGCAAGCTGTTCGAGATTCTGAAAAAAGTAGGGGTAAGCCATAGGGAGAGACGGGAGATATATAATATGTACAACAACCAAGAGGGAATAATAAGAGTGGACGATCAAGAACGAAGTGCTCGTATTAAGAAGGGTGGAAGACAAGGCTGTAGCCTTTCGCCCCTACTCTTCAATCTGTACATCAAGGAAGCAATGATGGAAATAAAAGAAAGGTTCAGGAGTGGAATTAAAATACAAGGTGAAAGGATATCAATGATACGATTCGCTGATGACATTGCCATCCTGAGTGAAAGTGAAGAAGAATTAAATGATCTGCTGAACGGAATGAACAGTCTAATGAGTACACAGTATGGTTTGAGAGTAAATCGGAGAAAGACGAAGGTAATGAGAAGTAGTAGAAATGAGAGCAGCGAGAAACTTAACATCAGGATTGATTGTCACGAAGTCAATGAAGTTAAGGAATTCTGCTACCTAGGCAGTAAAATAACCAATGACGGACGGAGCAGGGAGGACATCAAAAGCAGACTCGCTATGGCAAAAAAAGGCATTTCTGGCCAAGAGAAGTCTACTAATATCAAATACCGGCCTTAATTTGAGGAAGAAATTTCTGAGGATGTACGTCTGGAGTATAGCATTGTATGGTAGTGAAACATCGACTGTGGGAAAACCGGCACAGAATAGAATCGAAGCATTTGAGATGTGGTGCTATAGACGAATGTTGAAAATTAGCTGGACTGATAAGGTAAGGAGTGAGGAGGTTCTACGCAGAATCGAAGGAATATGTGGAAAACACTGATAAGGAGAAGGGACAGGATGATAGGTCATCTGCTAAGACATGAGGGAATGACTTCCATGGTACTAGAGGGAGCTGTAGAGGGCAAAAACTGTAGAGGAAGACAGAGATTGGAACACGTCAAGCAAATAATTGAGGACGTAGGTTGCAAGTGCTACTCTGAGATGAAGAGGTTGGCACAGGAAAGGAATTCGTGGCGGGCCGCATCAAACCAGTCAGTAGACTGATGACCCAAAAAAAAAAAAAAAAAGTGAGATTGCCATGAACAACAAACTAGAAATCCTGACCTGTTGGGGCTGAGTGAGGGGGTATTTTGAAGTTCACTTTTGTCTGTTTTTCTTGAATAACTCGAAAACTAAGGTCTCTAGCGAAAACGTATCCCAGTGTAAAATTTAACTACATTAAATTTCCAACAGAAATTTCTGTAGGACTAATGGCTTGCGCGTAGCCAGAGAGAGACTACGAAAATCTCGCGCGTCGTATATTGCGGATTGCGTAAAAAGACATTCGTAGGGGCAGCTGAATCTCATATATTGCGCAGAGAATGGAAGCGACAGCTCGGCTAGCAGGTTCACCATTCAGTTTATACTTTCGCGGTCCGCTGTTGTTTCCCTCCGTCGCTTGCCCGGAATACGCGCACACCATTTGCATTTACGCATCTGCCGTCCATGACTGGCGACGGGCATTAATATAGAATGAACGGCATCTGTGTGCGCGATGCCGTGCACAGCCGGACAGCTATTCGCTTCCCGAGCACGCGAACCCCGACAGCTGCCGGCGTCCGCTGTCACCGGTAGCGGGCCATCAGTCTTCACAACGATGGCGCGCTTCCTCCGTCGAACGAGTTCTGTGTCTTTGATGAGACTGATCTAAAAGTCGTACACTTCAATATACGCAGCCCAATACTGTGTTACCTACCAATGGGAATCCGATTGTTTCAGTGATATTACCGCCATCTGACTGTACAAACTTCTTTATTCTCTACTAGCTTAGCCCTCACTGCTTCTCTCGCGTAGATTGTATGGCCTGCAGAGATTTTTTTTTCCTTTAGTCGAATTTTTATGCTGTTCACAAATAGCAACATCTTCTAAGCTTTTCAGGCTAATTAAGGCCGTATCAACATGGTCTTTTCCGAATGTACTTCTGACCAAAAACAGATTCTGGTAGCTGGAGTCCAAAATTTTTGTTAAACACGCCTTTTGCGTTCTTATGGAGGTATTTCCATGGCAACTTTCATCCATCTACAAATTTCCTTAATACCTAGGCGAGAGATGAAATACAAGTTTCATGAATTTAGCTTTAAAAATTTTATAATGTAAGGAAATATTTTCTTAAAAATATTTGTCTCTTATTGCACTCCCTTCTGGGGTTGAATTACCAGAAACACTGAAACATTTTTTTTTAAATTTCTAACCGAGTAGTCAAATACGAATTTTCATAGATGTAGCCTTTAATATCCTTTAGTAATTCTTTGATAATTATTTTCAAAAAAACTTTCACTCACTATTTTAAGCCCTTAGTGGTTGAATTTCAAAAAATATATATATTTTTTATTTTCTAGGCGCTACAGTCTGGCACCGCGACCGCTACGGTCGCTGGTTCGAATCCTGCCTCGGGCATAATTGTGTGTGATGTCCTTAGGTTATTTAGGTTTAAGTAGTTCTAAGTTCTAGGGGACTGATGACCTCAGAAGTTAAGTCCCATAGTGTTCAGAGCCTTTTGAACCATTTTTTTTTATTTTCTGACTGAGAAACCAAATACCTGTTTGCTCTTAGTAGCGATATACTTTCAAAAACCCTTTCATCCGCCGGCCGGAGTGGCCGTGCGGTTCTAGGCTCTACAGTCAGGAGCCGACCGACCGCTACGGTCGCAGGTTCGAATCCTGCCTTGGGCATGGATGTATGTGATGTCCTTAGGTTAGTTAGGTTTAATTAGTTCTAAGTTCTAGGCGACTGATGACCTCAGAAGTTAAGTCGCATAGTACTCAGAGTCATTTGAACCATTTTGAACCCTTTCATCCCCTATTGTATCCCCTTAGCAGTGCAATTTCCGACCATCCCTTCTTAAACAATACCTCCAGCATAAGGTGCACACCCTCTCCAAACTTCATGTTTCTGTATTTAGCGGTTTGGGCTGGGCGTTGGTGAGTGAGTGAATCAGTGCGAGCGTACTTCACCTCCTTAGGTGTTTAATTCCCAAAAACAGTGACATGTTTTATTCTAACAGAGAAGCCAAATACAAATTTTCAAGTATTTCACTGTGCAAGCATTTTTATGCTTGCACGAGAAATAATTGCATAGAAACTTTCATCCCCCTTTTCACCCCCATAAGAATTGAATTTCCAAGAACAGTAACGTATGTATTTTTTTTATTTTAGACAAAGAAGTCAGAAACGAATTTTCATAGATGTAGCTACAAAAATGCTTGCATAATTAAATCTTTTCCTTTATTTCACCCCCTTGCGGGTTGAATTCCCAAAGACACTGAAATGCCTATCTTTTTAATTTGTAACCGGAAGGCAAATGTAGTTTTAGAAATACTTCAGCACTTTTTTAACAATGATATATTTTCAAAAAAAGCTTTTAACGTCTATTTCACCCCCATGGCGTTGCATTTCCAAAAAGGCTGAAACACGTACTTGTTTATTTATGACCGAGAAACCAAGTACCAATTTTCGAAGGTCTAACTTCAAAATTGCCTTAATAGCGGCATTTTACCATGAAAACACTTCATCCCCTGTTTCGCCCCCTTAGGGTTTGAATTTCGAAAAATGCCTTCTTGAACGACGCCTACAGTATAAAATTCACACCTTCTCCAAATTTTAAGTTTCTATACTTAGCGGTTTGGGCTGGGCGATGATGAATGACTCAGTCAGTCAGTCAGTAAGTCAGTCAGTCAGGACACTGCCTCTTACGAGGGTAAGTAAATTATTATCCGCAATTTAGTTGCATTTTTGTTTATTTTGGTAGTACTGTCGTTTTACGTTGATGACGCATGCTTTATTTGTTGTTATATCTTTGCAATTTTCAATCTTCTAGTTTAGTTTCCTTATCGCTGCCGTGCTGTTAATCATGGCTACTTGCACCAAAGAAGAGCAACGTTCAGTGATCCGTTTTTTGTGGTCGGAAGGCGTATCAGGGGCCGAAATTAATCGAAGACTTTCGGTACAGTACGGCAACAGTGTTTTGCCACAACGGAGTGTCTACAAATGGATTGAAAAATTCCGAAATGTTTGCACCAGGGTTACTCCACAAATGATGAAACCATTGACCGCTCACGTCAAATGGCCGGCCGAAGTGGCCGTGCGGTTAAAGGCGCTGCAGTCTGGAACCGCAAGACCGCTACGGTCGCTGGTTCGAATCCTGCCTCGGGCATGGATGTTTGTGATGTCCTTAGGTTAGTTAGGTTTAACTAGTTCTAAGTTCTAGGGGACTAATAACCTCAGCAGTTGAGTCCCATAGTGCTCAGAGCCATTTGAACCATCACGTCAAATGATTCTCTTAGACAGACGATTAACTACTGACGAAATGGCACATCGTCTGCAAATTAGTCATGGTTCTGCCTACGATATAATTCACAACAGACTTGGGTTTCATAAAGTTTGTGCAAGATGGGTCCAAAAACAACTCACACAGTTGCATAAACAAACGCGCTTGAACATCTGCAGAAAACATTTGGAACGCTATTGGGACAACTTCTTAGACGGGATCATTACTGGTGACGAGACATGGATCCATCATTACGAGCCGGAGAGTAAACGGCAGAGTATGGAATGGAAACATCTAAATTCGCTGTGCAAGAAAAAGTTCAAGACCCAACAGTCCGCAGGAAAACTGATGCTTACGGTTTTTTGGGACGCATAAGGTCCAGTACTGGAACATTATGGGGAAAGGGACACAACAATAAACAGTGCACGTTGCAATGAGCTACTTATTGCCAGGCTAAAGCGTGCAATTTGAAGCAAACGCCGAGGATTGTTGTCAGAAGGTGTTGTGTTGTTGCACGACAATGCCCGTCCGCATACTGCTGCCCACACTGCTGAAACGCTCCAGAAACTCAAATTTGACGTACTGGATCATCCTCTATACAGTCCCGCCCTTGTCCCTTCTGACTATCACTTGTTTGGCCCACACAAACAGGCATTAACGGGCCGTCGATTTGCTTCGGACAAAGTGGTGCATTCCTGGCTCGCAGCTCAACCGAAAACCTTCTTTTATGAGGACATCAGGAATCTTGTACAATGATGGACCAAGTGCGTTGAAACGCAAGGAGACTATGTCGAAAAACCGTCCGGTTGACCGTGGAGTCTAACGCACGGCTTAACGGGCGGGAAGGAGCGCCTGGTCCCCGGCACGAGCCCGCCCGGTGGATTTGTGTCGAGATCCGGTGAGCCGGCCAGTCTGTGGATGGTTTTTAGGCGGTTTTCCATCTGCCTCAGCGAATGCGGGCTGGTTCCCCTTATTCCGCCTCAGCTACACTACGTCGGCGATTGCTGCCCAAAGAAGTTCTCCACGTACGCGTACACCACCATTACTCTACCAGGCCAACATAGGGGTTACACTCGTCTGGTGTGAGACGTTCCCTGGGGGGTCCACCAACCACGCAATAACGCTGGGTTCGATGTGGGGTGGTGGAGGGGTGAAGTGGACTGCGGTAGTCGTCGTAGGGTTGTGGACCACTGCCGCTACGGCGGGGACGGGGCATCTCCGTCGTTTCTAGGTCCCCAGTTAACATAACATAACATAACATGTCGAAAAACAATGTTCTTGTGAGTTTCCTATTTGATTACAATAAAATTTTGTAACTACTTTGCGGATAATAAATGACTTACCCTCGTATATACAGACATTACTGTCATGATTTCGGCCTTAGTTCATTATCAAGAATAGAAATGTTGGGTATAATTAGACTTTGTTAAGTGAAACTGTCGTAAAGCTGCATTGAACTGGGTGTCCCAGCTTGCAGGTAAGTACAAAATGATACATTTCCATGGTTTTGTGCTTATCTACATGCTGGGACACCAAGTTCAGTGCAGCTTGACGATAACTTCACTTAACAAAATCCAATTACACCCGACATTTTTTTTCTTGATAATGGAATAAGGCCGAAATCATGATAGTAACATAAAATAAAGAAGTTTTTACAGTCATATGGCGGAAATACCGTTTCAACATTATTACGTGACTGTGGCCCAAAAATATGAGACCATCATCGGAATCTGACGGCTTGCAGGGACGAAAAATTTATCTTATTCACCTAAATTAAATACTCAAAACGCTGTCCAAAATCTGCTTATTAAGAGAGTATATTCTTAGTCAAAGAGAGATACACAGGTAAGACAAGGATTAAAGTTAGAATCTTGTATATACGTTTAGAGGTAGCGTAACTGATGGTGAGCAAGTTACCCAGGCTCTACTCATCTAGAAATAGAGAAACAGAGCACTCAGCGACTACGAAAAATTGTATACATACTTTCTAACCTTCTGGACATTTTTCTCGCTGACACCGCCCACAAAACACCGCCCACAACCTTTGGCTGTACATTTTCTCTGTTCGTGCAGTAAAACTTTAGTATTAGGTATTACGTTTTCATTTATTAGTTATTTACTACTGACTATTCTCAATATATTTTGATGCCAGTACCCACATATACCAATCTATGTAACTGCAAAATTATATCATTGTACATTTCACGAGATATGACGTTTTTACGTGGAAGTTCAAATGTTTGAAGAATATTGTTTTGGGGAGGGAGTGAGTTACTGGTTATGCACAGTCGTACATATTCGTATTTGCTTCATATAAAAATATGAAGCAAATAGCAATATTAATAAAATTCATGCATCTTTTCTTACAATAAACTTAATACCACTTTTCAAACGTATCACTTTTAAATGGGACATTAAGCACAGGTAAAATACATACAGTACACTGGAGAGGCTTTTAGGCACAATACGCTACACGTAAATGAGAAAATACTTTCTGGCAATTACGCGTAGCATTACATAAATGTGTTCCCCCCTTCAGAAATTTTATCTAATAATTTTAATTAATTCTGTTTATGGTAAAATACAACTCAGAAGGACCTCATCAAAAAAACTTTGTGGAAAGCGTCACGCCCTCCATAGCGTGACGAAGTTGAACCGTTTATGTGCATCATCAATTTGGCAAATACACTTAATTTTTATTTCTGAGTTAACTATACTCTCATCTGATGGTTCAGATGGTTCTATGGAACTTAACATCTGAGGTCATCTGTCCCCTAGAACTTAGAACTACTTAAACCTAACTAACCTAAGAACATCACACACATCCATGCCCGAGGCAGGATTCGAACCTGCGACCGTAGCGGTCGCGCGGTTCCAGACTGTAGCGCCTAAAACCGCTCGGCCACAGCGGCCGGCGCTCTCGTCTGAAGGTGATATCACACACCAGAGATAAAATTTTGGTCGTTGGAAAACGTTCAAATATTTTGTGAGAGTAGAAAACTCAAGGACTTCAGCACAGCTAACCTTAGTTTACTATAAACATTTTTAAATCAAATAAACGCGTGGGCGTCGAACATTCTGTCGCCTACTCGTGGGTTGCTCTCTCCTTCGAACGCTTTTCATAAATTGTCAGAACGGTTTGTTTCAGTGGATTTTCTCATTTGCAGACAATACCGCCTCTAGAATGGTTTCCCGTTCGTCTGTGCTTCGCTTATCCACTTCCCTTAAGGGTGTAGAACGCCAAACGAGCCGACTTGGAGCAGGAGAGGCACCACAGCACATTTTAATTTCCACTGTCTATACATTTACAAATTGATTGATAAAAATTTGTTGGCATGACCAGGAAAGATTCAGGATTCACACTCAAGGTAGTGAAAGTTAAAAACATAACAAAATAATATTTTACATGTGAAATTTCATCATTTTTTCACTTACTATTTCCTGCAGTTATTGCTACAGGTACACTTTTCTTCATAAGTAAGTGAGATTCTTCGATGAATTTTGCTCAGGGCACAAACCATACTTACAGGTGTATGAAACTCTAGAATTTCCAAAATATATTAAAAACTGTGGTAAAATTGAGATAATTAACAATAAAATTTGGGTTTTTTCTAAACACGAAGTGTAAAATGTAAGAGCTCATTCATTTCTCATAAACTGTATGAAGTCTAGAGTTTCATACATTTGTAAGTATGGTTTGTATGCCGTGCAAAAAATTATTTTATTATGTTTTTGAACTTCCATTGCTATGAGTGTGAATCCTGACTCGCTCCTGCTCATGCTGGCAACGTTTTATGTATTTATTTTTAAAAGTATAGACAGTGGAAATTAAAATGTGCTGTGTTGCCTCTCCTGCTCCAAACCGCAAACCGGCCCGTTTGACGTCCTATACCCCGTAAAACCGTCGGCACATGGACTCTGCATTCTAACACCAGCGTTGAGCGTGACGAGTTCTGATGTCATAGGAGAAAGCGCGTTGGCGAGTCTTTCAGAACGTGCAGAGCGATATTTAGCACGTCTGATATTCTGAATGTGCGTTTGAACGCAGACCGGTGAGATGAAAGAGCGCCTCCTACGCTACGTGACGCCATCTTTGTTCAGTACAGGGTCAGGAGACGCCATATTGGATACCAGTTGAGGACCATATGTGTATATGCTGTTTATAAGCACCAGAAAATTAAGAATCTTTTGAAAACCTGTCGTCAGCTGTTGTAAGAGAATTGCGGGGCACGTCATATTGTTAGTTAAAGAATTTATGTAATTTGCGAATTATGAAAATACACTACGGCTTCTTAAGATAACGGCGCATTAAGAATCTACCAAAAACACAATTGAATTGATACAGTTTGTTACAAATAAATTTCAGCTAATAACATACACTATCTACGAACAAAGCTTTCAACAGATGCTAAGATGCAGCCGTGTATTATTCGTGGTTGTTGCAGCGTAATGAATAGATACGAGGCATTGTAAATTAACAGCTGATGTCTTGATGGTTTGCATCGCGCTGAAACACAGTACCTTTTCTTCAAACCTCCCCGTTGCCTAGTAGGTTCTGACACACTCTTTGTAGTTTAACTGTCCGCCCCCGGTAGCTGAATGGTCAGTGTGACGGATTGTCAATCCTCTGGGCCCGGGTTCGATTCCCGGCTGGGTCGGGGAATTTTCTCCGCCCAGGGACTGGGTGTTGGGCTGTCATCATCATCATCATCATCATCATCATCATCCTGTCATCATCATCGACTGCAGGTCGCCAAAGTGGTGTCACATTGAAAGACGGGCACCCTGTGACCGGTCTGCCCGACGAGGGGACCTAGCCATGCGAATAAATAAAAATAAATAAAGTAGTTTAACTGAAGTGCGTTCTATGAAATTCGATGTTACGATACCAGTATGTAAATACAGGGTGTTAAAAAAAGGTACGGCCAAACTGTCAGGAAACATTCCTCACACACACAAAGAAACAAAATATGTTATGTGAACATGTGTCCGGAAACGCTTACTTTCCATGTTAGAGCTCGTTTTATTACTTCTCTTCAAATCACATTAACCATCGAATGGAAACACGCAGCAACAGAACGTACCAGCGTCACTTCAAACACTTTGTTACAGGAAATGTTCAAAATGTCCTCCGTTAGCGAGGATACATGCATCCACCCTCTGTCGCACGGAATCCCTGATGCGCTGATGCAGCCCTGGAGAATGACGTATTGTATCACAGCCGTCCACAATACCGGCGTTGCGTAGACAAGAGCTTTCAAATGCCCCCATAAATGAAAGTAAAGAGGGTTGAGGTCAGGAGAGCGTGGAGGCTATGGACTTGGTCCGCCTCTACCAATCCATCGGTCACCGAATCTGTTGTTGAGAAGCGTACGAACACTTCGACTGAAATGTGCAAGAGCTCCATCGTGCATGAACCACATGTTGTGTCGTACTTGTAAAGGCACATGTTGTAGCAGCACAGGTAGAGTATCCCGTATGAAGTCATGATAACGTGCTCCATTGAGCGTAGGTGGAAGAACATGGGGCCCAATCAAGACATCACCAACAATGCTAGTACTGTAGAGCAATGAGTAGCATGTCAACACAAGCACCGAAGTCAACATTACCTTCCTTCAATTGGGCCAACTGGCGGTGAATCGAGGAAGTACAGTACATACTGACGGAACTAAATTGAGCTCTAACATGGAAATTAAGCGTTTCCGGACACATGTCCACATAACATCCTTTCTTTATTTGTGTGTGAGGGATGTTTCCTGAAGTTTGGCCGTACCTTTTTGTAACACCCTGTATAAGTGCGCTCTCTCTGAGGAGTAAATTAGTTCGATAGACTTTGTCCACAAGAGAGCTCGCACTACTTGCATTAGGATACTTTTGCACTTTCTTGTTTCGAGTTTTGAATTTCACTCGTTGTTAAGGATGTGCTGCTGAATACGAGCGCTGCAGTCTGGAACCGCGCGACTGCTACGGTCGCAGGTTCGAATCCTGCCTCGGGCATAGATGTGTGTGATGTCCTTAGTTAGGTTTAAGTAGTTCTAAGTTGTAGGGGACTGATGACCTCAGAAGTTAAGTCCCATTGTGCTCAGAGCCACTTGAACCATTTTGACCCAAAAACCGAAGAGCAAACTTAGAATGTTGCTGCGGTTTATGAGGTTTCAGTTGCTCCACCGTGTGGCAGTTGTACACACACCAGTGTAAGATAAGCACTCCGTCTTCTGGCAACGAGTGGTCTACCGGGACTATCCGACCGCCGTGTCATCCTAAGAGGAGGATGTGGATAGAAGGGGCGTGGGGTCCTATAGTGCTCAGAGCCATTTTTTGAATACGAGCAATGTCGAGCAAGAACGACCTGAGCGATTTACGAATTAATGAGAATGATGAGGTAATTTTTATCGTAAGTGCTGAAGTAATGCAAATTTATATTGTACCCCTTGTAACGGAACTTTTATAAGCCTATGTAAGGGTGTACGGGTCGCACGCTGCCGTACGGTACGTAACGCGCGCTCGCCACCTGACCTATCTGGAATGCTGAGAATTTGCTTGGTCAGTATACCTGCGTCCGGCCCCAGTGCAACGCAGGGTGTAAGCGACTGGCTGCGGTCCGCAGAGCGCAGTACTAACTAGCGCGGCCTCGGGCGCGAATATGTCTCTTTTGTTAGCTCCCCATGGAGCCTATCGATACGACCGTAATTAGGGTGTCAGACACAGTGATGATAGGTATGCCTAGCGTGCGTGTTTTATAATCAGCCTTTGTTAATAAAATAGTTTAAACATACTTCTCGGTGTTCCCATATTGCCGTACGTCAAGGACCCACTGCTTACAAATCCTGACAAAATATTCGTGTAATCATCATCTGTGGCAACAACACAACCTATGTCCTTCAAATAGTTCAAATCGCTCTAAGCACTATGGGATTTAACGTCTGAGGTCATCAGTCCCCTAGACTTAGAACTACTTAAACCTAACTAACCTAAAGTCATCATATACACCCATGCCCGAGGCAGGATTCGAACCTGCGACCGTAACAGCAGTGCTGTTCCGGACTAAAGCGCCTAGAACCGCTCGGCCACAGCGGCCGGCCCCTATGGCCTTATGGACTGGACGTGGTAATTTCCTTCTTGCCTTGACATGTTCATGGTTATTGAAGTTTTTGTTTATAAACTGAAGTGACAGAAGTTATGAGATAGCGATACGTGCACAGTATGGCGTATGCAAGGTATAAAAGGGCAGTGCGTTGGCGGAGCTGTCGCTTGTACTCAGGTGATTCACGTGAAAAAATTCCCGACGTGATTATGGCCGCACGACCGGAATAAACAGACGCTGAATGCGGAATGGTAGTTGGAGCTAGAAGGATGGGACATTCCATTTCACAAATCTATAGGGATTCAGTATTTAACAATCCTTGGTATCAACACTGTGCCGAGAATATCACATTTCAAGCATTACGTCACAGAGTGGACAACGAAGTGTCCGACACCTTCACTTAACGACCGAGAGCAGCGGCGTTCACGTAGAGTTACCAGTGCTAACAGACAAGCAACACTGCGTGGTGCAACCGCACCAATCAATGTAGAACGTACGACGAACGTATCAGTTAGGAAAACGAGGCACAATTTGACGTTAATGGGCTATGACTACAGAAGATCGACACGGGTCCTTTGCTAACAGCATGGCAGCGCCTCTGCTGGGCTCGCGACCATATCGTGAAGGCTAACCGGCTGAAGATCTACCTCAGTTCGGATAAACATGAATTGCCTGAACTCTTACGGGACTCGGTGGGTTGTCTGCTGTTAGTAATGGGTATAATGGCAGGGGCAGTACGAATGTAGTGTGTGGACTATAAGTTGAGAATGTGGGTCTCACGGGGAGCGTGCCGGCGATAAGTCCCTGCAGTCGCACTATCCTCTGTGCCCTAGGTGGCTCAGATGATGGATGCAGGCACGGTAGCTCAGCGTGTTTGGTCAGATGGTTAGCTCCCATCTGTAAGAACGAAGAACATGTAAGGATGTCATCAGACGTCCGCCCCAAACGAATTCAACGAACAATATAGAACAAAATGAAATTAACAAAAAAAAAAGATGGATAGAGCGTCTGCCATGTAAGCAGGAGATCATGGGTTCGAGTCCCGGTGGGGCACACATTTTCAACTACCCCCGTTGATGTATATCGATGCCTGTCAGCAGCTAATGGTATTGATTTTGAAGCTTCTTCATTTAAATGAGTGTGTCTCTACTTAAATTGCAGAATGACTCAGAAGATGAAACTTCTACGTTATTTGATCCTGAAACAACTGAGTAAAACTGAAAGTACTGAGCCTACTTTCTCTTTTCTTTTTCTTATCATATCAACACTGACCCACGCTATTCTAGCGCAACGCAGTCTGCTCAAAAATTTACAACGTGAATCCAAATAATTAATTCAAAATAATGGCGCTGACTAAAAAGAAATCATAACGATAAGATATACATTTCATTAAGCAGTTACCCCACAAAAATCTTCATAAAGCGAACTACTGCAGTAGAGCGCGCGTCAATACTGCCAGCTAAATAAAAGATTCTAACTACTGAAGGAACTAACTACTAATAGGCAAGTGGTTAGCAAAGGAAAGATTTTGTTGCAAACCAAGTAATGTATTTTTTACCTTAATAATGTGACATCCAGTTCAAACTCGAATATAAATCGTCGTTGACATCTAGTACAAAGGTATATAATCATGAATAATATTCGATCTCCAAGATCGTTAGACTACGCTAACACTTCAGATATCTAACCTCCATCACTGCTAACTTCTCACATCTAACATCCATCACTGCTGGCTGTTGCCCGCTTCTCGTGGTCGTGCGGTAGCGTTCTCGCTTCCCACGCCCGGGTTCCCGGGTTCGATTCCCGGCGGGGTCAGGGATTTTCTCTGCCTCGTGATGGCTGGGTGTTGTGTGCTGTCCTTAGGTTAGTTAGGTTTAAGCAGTTCTAAGTTCTAGGGGACTTATGACCACAGCAGTTGAGTCCCATAGTGCTCAGAGCCATTTGAACCATTTTTTTGCTGGCTGTTCACCTCCAACTGCCCAACAGTACTTCCATCCCTGCTGGCGACTAACTTCCAACTGCCCAACGCTACTGGCGATTAACTTCCAGCAATGAGTCCGACCAGCCACGGAGTCTCTTACGAAGAAAGAGCAGTCAGTGATCCAATGCAAAGCGCTACACAGCGCTGCCAACACAGAAGCAGCCCACTTACAATTTAATTCTAATATCGATATGACGCTAGCCGAGTGGAATACAGTGTCCTGGTCAGATGAATTCCGATTTCAGTTGGTAAGAGCTGACGGTAGGTTTCGCGAGTAATGCAGACCTCACAAAGCCATGCACCCAACTTGTCAACGGGGCACTGTGCAAGCTGGTAGCGGTTCCATAATGGTGTGGGTTGTGTTTACAAGGATCATTGGCTGGAAACGGCTATGTTTAGCTACTGGGAGACCATTTGCAGCCATTCATGGGCTTCATGTTTCCAAACAAGGATAGAATTTTTATGGATGACAATGCGCCATATCACTAGTCAACAATTTTTCAAGATCAATTTGAAGAACCTTCTTGACATTTAGAGAGAATTATTTTGCCACCCCGATTGCTTGCCATGAATTCCATGGAACGTTTATGGGACATAACCGAGAGTTCCTGCACCGGCAACACTTTCGCAATTATACAGGGTGTGCTACACTCCTGGAAATTGAAATAAGAACACCGTGAATTCATTGTCCCAGGAAGGGGAAACTTTATTGACACATTCCTGGGGTCAGATACATCACATGATGTGACAGAACCACAGGTACATAGACACAGGCAACAGAGCATGCGCAATGTCGGCACTAGTACAGTGTATATCCACCTTTCGCAGCAATGCAGGCTGCTATTCTCCCATGGAGACGATCGTAGAGATGCTGGATGTAGTCCTGTGGAACGGCTTGCCATGCCATTTCCACCTGGCGCCTCAGTTGGACCAGCGTTCGTGCTGGACGTGCAGACCGCGTGAGACGACGCTTCATCCAGTCCCAAACATGCTCAATGGGGGACAGATCCGGAGATCTTGCTGGCCAGGGTAATTGACTTACAGCTTCTAGAGCACGTTCGGTGGCACGGGATACATGCGGACGTGCATTGTCCTGTTGGAACAGCAAGTTCCCTTGCCGGTCTAGGAATGGTAGAACGATGGGTTCGATGACGGTTTGGATGTACCGTGCACTATTCAGTGTCCCCTCGACGATCACCAGTGGTGTACGGCCAGTGTAGGAGATCGCTCCCCACACCATGATGCCGGGTGTTGGCCCTGTGTGCCTCGGTCGTATGCAGTCCTGATTGTGGCGCTCACCTGCACGGCGCCAAACACGCATACGACCATCATTGGCACCAAGGCAGAAGCGACTCTCATCGCTGAAGACGACACGTCTCCATTCCTCCCTCCATTCACGCCTGTCGCGACACCAACTGGAGGCGGGCTGCACGATGTTGGGGCGTGAGCGGAAGACGGCCTAACGGTGTGCGGGACCTTAGCCCAGCTTCATGGAGACGGTTGCGAATGGTCCTCGCCGATACCCCAGGAGCAACAGTGTCCCTAATTTGCTGGGAAGTGGCGGTGCGGTCCCCTACGGCACTGCGTAGGATCCTACGGTCTTGGCGTGCATCCGTGCGTCGCTGCGGTCCGGTCCCAGGTCGACGGGCACGTGCACCTTCCGCCGACCACTGGCGACAACATCGATGTACTGTGGAGACCTCACGCCCCACGTGTTGAGCAATTCGGCGGTACGTCCACCCGACCTCCCGCATGCCCACTATACGCCCTCGCTCAAAGTGGGTCAACTGCACATACGGTTCACGTCCACGCTGTCGCAGCATGCTACCAGTGTTAAAGACTGCGATGGAGCTCCGTATGCCACGGCAAACTGGCTGACACTGACGGCGGCGGTGCACAAATGCTGCGCAGCTAGCGCCATTCGACGGCCAACACCGCGGTTCCTGGTGTGTCCGCTGTGCCGTGCGTGTGATCATTGCTTGTACAGCCCTCTCGCAGTGTCCGGAGCAAGTATGGTGGGCCTGACACACCGGTGTCAATGTGTTCTTTTTTCCATTTCCAGGAGTGTATTTGTGTTGACCATCATAAATAACTGTTTGTCCAGATGCAAACTACAAAATTGGTTGAAAACGGTCTTGGTTGCAATTTTAGTTTTTTATTTTTCAACTTAGCGTTTCACCTTATTTAGGCATCTTCAGGTGGATCTTAATTTGGTATTTCTTAGAACGTTTCTTTAGACAGTGTAGCCAAAATGGCAGTAAGTTTTTACTGAGTTTAACCAAGGCGATGTTGGCTTGATATACTCGACGATGCCCTTTGGCTACACTGTCTAAGGGATCGTTCTAAGAAATACCAAATTAAGATCAACCTGAAGATGCCTAAATAAGGTGAAACGCGTAGTTGAAAAATAAAAAACTAAAATTGCAATCAAGACTGTTTTCAACCAATTCTGTTAAGCACTGGTTTGTTGCACGCCAAAGATGGATTGGAAGAATTTCAAATTAAAAAAATGTTTCAAGAAAATGTTTTTAGCCGTCAAGGGCACATCAATCAGCATGATTGCCTTCGTTGCAGCTTGTTTTTTTACAAAGATATGAACAGCGGTATCACTTTTTTAAATAGCACCCTGCATTGTTTTATTCGGTAATTCATTTCCTCTCTTAAAGACCTATTCAGAAATGTATCACAGAGTACCATTCACAGAAAAACAACGTTTTTAACGACATAACACAACACTGACGTTGATGGTCCCAGCGCTTAGTGCAGGTACTCGCGGTAATGAAACACATACACGTGCTGACGTTGACAGAGGACAAATGTAAGCATAAGTAGAATACACACCCGTCATTCCGTCAACCACTGTCAGTTGAAGAGTTGTGTGAGTAGAATGTACACCAACGAAGAGAAGGTAGAAGTGCTACTCATCCATGGGGCTTGTAAGTTAGCAGAACAGTAATTGTAATACTGTTTTCTTATGTACGGGTACATTTAGTGCAATAGTTTAGTCATTTTAAATATTGTTGTGTAGGGTAGGCATACAGTAAAGGCAGTCCTTCCTACAAACTGCATCAACATAACGTTTATTTTATTGTTGTTGTTCAGTGTGCGATTTGTGCTTTTACCAGTGGGGGGGGGGGGGGGGGGATGTTTTAGGGGGTTAGTATAATTATATATGTTACTAGCTTGGACCGTGGCGTTACCCACGGTTAAACAGTTATTTATAAATAGATGTTAATGCCGAAACTCACTATTCACGCGTATGCACTATCAGAAAAACCACTTTGTGAGATGTTTTAGTAAACCTTCAAATTTAGATCTCTCCTGAGTTGATCAGGAACCATCATGTCTCAGTTTTTCAAAAAGATGGACAAGAGAACTGTGACTTTCAAGAAAAGCTCGAACAGCATTAAATGAGGAAGCAACACAACGTACGCGAAAAATACGGCCTAGTTTTAATAGCTGCGAGGATAATTCTTGTGAAACACTCTGTAGTAGTCTCTGAGTTTTGGGACTTCGAGAAAACACAGAATATAAGGAAACTAAAAAAACCTGTATATGGTATACATCTGCTACATCATTCACAACATCGTGGACAGCTAATTCCATTTTGTGGTTCATACAATGAACGACAGTAGAGTGGCTACGCCTTTGTAAGGTGCAAGCACTGTTGAGCCATACTTTTCAAGAGCTGCTAACAGTGTGCTGAAAATGCATTCTCCTGTCCCACTTTCTAATTCAACAATGTCAAAAAAATAATCGCAAGCAACTCCCTCAAAGGACAAACGTATAAATATTATTAAACAAGTTTTATTGGAAACCGTTGTACTTTCGTCCATCATGATACTAAAGTTTGTACCCGATTCTACAAGGAAGTGAGCAAGATTCTCTTTCATTTCTTCTTCTACAAACATAATGATTCGGCACGCATGGTCAGAATGAAGCATATTACCGACTGATAAACCATTAAGCTTTTGTAGTTCGATTACTGCAGGATACGATTTGAATGATAATTTCTGTTTAGCTATTACAAATGCAGATCTGAACAACGAAGCAGTTCGATTACTTTTTCTTGACGCCGCTTTCCCCATAGCTTTGCACTTCAATGACACATTTTTCTAAACTTTTCTTTTCTTTTATACTCATGATTTCTACGCACTTCATGTGTGATTTGCACTTTGCATGATTCCCGATTTTATCATTTAGTTTTCTGGCGTTATTAGCATAAAGACCAGCTAAAAACGCGTTATCGATACGCACACGTTGACCGCTTTCCACCTGAAGTTCACGAACTTGTCAACGCACTGTGCATATTACTAAGTTTTTGTCATTTACGGGCGGACAGCCACGGCTTAGTCTTTTGACAGTTTTGAAAACGGGGTAAGGCAACACAATTTCCTACTATAATCGCAAGAGTACTGCTACTCCCATTCCTATCTTGAGATTTGTCAGAGTTTTCAGTCACCGGAGATTCAGTCTCTTCCCCTGTATTAGCACCATTATTACCGTTTTCCTTTTTGTATTCAGTGTCTATTGTAACTCTTTTAGTACCACTGTTAGTGTCCCGACTGTCAGAGTTTGTACACGTATCAGGTAATGCACTGCTCTTAAGAAAATCAGAAATATTGCTTTGTTTGAATGACATCCTGAAATTCCATAGTTCTTACAGGCCCAGACGCACTCAACTCACTAACGAAGCTACAGAAGCGGGAACGTGTGAAGATCGCCGTGTGTTTGGCGGACACGAGGCAACGAAAGAACGACACCAATTAATTTTGGAGTACGCGATGCTGGGGAGCCTGTGTTAAGCTCCACGCACGTGGTTCGTGGCTAGCGAAGTCAGACTGTCCGATCCCGTCTGACCAGTACCGATGCTCACTTCGCACTACTTTGTGCTTTCGTCCCAGGAGCGTTTGTCCGCGCCATACCGTTGCCAAAAGGTGGCCTAACGGTAAATGTTCGCACAGGTTCCTGGCCGGTCACTACCCTATGTCAGAGCCCGGGGTGGGAATTTCAGCCCCCAGCTCACCCAACTCTGCGGTACGACTGCTGCGGTATGACTGCCACACTAATTCCCTCGCAAGCTCGCATGTAAACAGATGACGCACCTTACACGAAAGCAACAATGACAACATGATAATGATGATTTAGTTCTAAATGTTTTGAAATGCTGAACTACTACATAACACTTTTTCAAAATTAATAAGCAAACATATTAATAGTAAGACTGTATTAAAAACTTTCAGTGTTCGGCTCCACAAATTTAAATTATATGTAAAGTTTTACTCCAGTGCGTGGGAAATGAAGATCCCAGGTCGGGATGCATAAACTAAAACCAGAGGATGGGATGGTCTGATGCAGACAGGGGGAAATGCGCCCCATCCCCCCCTGCAAATCGCACACTGTTGTTGTTGAAGGTAGGCGAAATGCTTCGCAGGCAGCGGAAGCGTACAGAGTGCGATATCCTGACAAGGACCCACCTTCCCGACGGATGTTTCCTCGTCTTGTTGCGACGCTTCAGGAAACTGGAAGTTTCAACCCACGACAACGCAACCTCTTAGCACTGGCACAAAGCTGCCGAAGTTACCGTTCTCGCTTCCGTTGCTATGAATCCACATATGTGAGCACACGACAGCCAAGTAACAGCTCGATGGAACTTGGTCCAAATATAGAAGAATCTGCTAAATTATATTACAGAAGGTAACGGAAAGAAAGTACGCAATCAGACGAAGATAAATGACACTTTCATGAACTTTAGAGCCCATGTTTACTTCAATTTTTTTTCTTGTTTTGGTCCACACTACTATTTCTCAAAATACGGAGAGCAAAGACTTTTCAGCAGAAGTCCAGTGTCAGACCTATCAGGATTGTTCTCGCTTTTCTCGCTTCGAACTTCCGGCTCAGTCGTTTCCGCACTACGGTCGCTTATCTCAAACTGATACATTTACCACTCTCGATCATCCCCCAGAGGTAATAACATCATCACGGAACCGCCCTATATAAATGTGACCTACTGGCAATTCGACATGTTTATTGAATGCGTATACTGTCTACAGAAGGACCAGTAGACATACGAAAAAGAGTAGAAGACTGAAAATAGGTGACAAAACACGAGCACACATATGTAGACAGGTGATGTAAATGTACGTTCGGGAAACGCTGCAAACCTCTTAACAAAATACACACATAAAAAAAAAGTTTTGCGTCACCGCAGTTCCCAGAACTCCTGAAGATAGACGTTGACTGTGGATATTGTATCACTGACACAGTCCCTTTGACTGTTCAGAGATGTAACTAAACCCACCCAAAGATGTAAACAACCATGCATGAGCAGCGCCTATTAGTCGGAGGGGGTCCGACAGCCGATCAGTTCCATTCCTTCCACCAGGAAGGAGGTACACGCCTCGTGTTGTCCGTAGTTCAATCCCGCCTACACAGCCAATACCGCGGTTCGATAGCGTCCGCATTGTTACTTTGGGCCAGGAAGGGCTCTCAAGAAGGGAAGTGTCCAGGCGTCTCGGAGTGTACCAAAGCGATGTTGTTTGCACATGGAGGAGATATAGAGAGACAGAAACTGTCGATGACATGCCTCGCTCAAGCCGCCCAAGGGCTACTACTGCAGTGGATGACCGCTGCCTACGGATTATGGCTCGGAATTCCCTGACAGCAAGGTCACCATGTTGAATAATGCTTTTCGTGTAGCCACAGGACTCGAACTCTGCGCAATAGGCTGCATGATGTGGTGTCACCGCCAGACACCACACTTGCTAGGTGGCAGCCTTTAAATCGGCCGCGGTCCGTTAATATACGTCGGACCCGCGTGTCGCCACTATCAGTGATTGCAGACCGAGCGCCGCCACACGGTAGGTCTAGTCTAGAGAGACTTCCTAGCACTCGCCCCAGTTGTACAGCCGACTTTGCTAGCGATGGTTCACTGTCTACATACGCTCTCATTTGCACAGACGGCAGTTTAGCATAGCCTTCAGCTTCGTTATTTTCTACGACCTAGCAAGGCGCCATATTCAGTTACTATAACTACTACAAGAATGTATTCTGAACAGATAATATTGTGAATCATGCACCGTCAAGAGCGACGTTCATCATTAATAGATTAAACGTCCGCTTTCTGAATTCTCATTCCTTGTCATGTTCCAGACCTCACGTCAGTATAGTTCTTCCCTCTTCACGCCAGCCTGCATGAGCTAAAACGCGTGCATTTCGGCCTCCACTCGTAACACCGTGTTGGCTCTTCTGCTAACACAAAACATGACATGCAGCTTCATTCCCGACGTCCATCTTTGCAACCATGACACCATGCAGCGCGGTATAGTGTGCCCAAGTACATTCCAAATAGACCGCTCAGGAATGGCATCACGTTCTCTTCACCGATGAGTGTCGCAGATGCCTTCAACCAGGCAATCGTCGGAGACGTGTTAGGATGTAACCCTCTCAGGCCGAACGCCTTAGACATACTGTCCAGCGAGTGCAGCAAGGTGGAGGTTCCTTACTGTTTTGGGGTGACATTACGTAGGGCCGACGTATACCACTGGTGGTCACGGAAGGCGCCGTAACTGCTGTACGATACGTGAATGCCGTCATCCGACCGACAGTGCACCAATATCGGTATCATATTGGACGACAATTCGCGCCCCCATCGTGCACATCTTGTGAATGACTTCCTTCAGGATAACGACATAGCTCGACTAGAGTGTCCAGCATGTTCTACAGACGTGAACCCTATTAAACATGTACGAGATAGATTGAAAAGGGCTGTTTATGGACCAACCACTCTGAGGGATCTACGCCGAATCGTCGTTGAGGAGTGGGACAATCTGGACAACCAGTGGCTTGCTGAACTTGTGAATGGTATGCCACGACGAGAACAGCCATGCATCAATGCAAGAGGACGTGCTACTCGGTATTAGAGGTACCGGCGTTTACAGCAATCTGGACCACCACCTAGTCGCCCGGAGTGGCTGCGCGGTTTGAGGCGCCATGTCACAGTTTGCGCGGTCCTTCCTGCCGGAGGTTCAAGTTCTTCCTAGGGCATGGGTGTGTGTGTTGTCCTTAGCGTAAGTTAGTTTAATTTAGATTAAGTAGTGTGTAAGTCAAGGGACCGATGACCTTAGCAGTTTGGTCCCATAGGAAGTCACACATATTTGAACATTTTTGAACCACCACCTCTGAATATCTCACTATGTGGTGGTACACCATGCAATGTGTGGTTTTCACGGGCAATGTAAAGGGCGGAAATATTTACGTTGACCTCGATCCCAATTTTCTGCACAGGTTCCGGAACTCTCAGTACCGAGGTGATGCAAAACTTTTTTTTGGTGTACAGTTAAATAATTTTGTTCATTTTATAGACCACTGAAGATAGCTAGCATGGATAAGCGAATTATATTAGGTTAGAAACAAAACAGGCATTCAGCTGTGTGGGATGGAATTTTTCTTGCCCACGAAGAAGATGTAATACGGGTATTCTGCAGGAGAAAGGGATTCGCCTGTAGCGGCCGTTCCGCCTTAGCGACTCGAGTAACAAATGCCGCTGTCGGCTCGGAGCGCAAAACACTTTATCAGGGGCTCCTCCGTCTCCAGATCGCAGAATTACGTTCCGCAGTTCGCGCCGCTGCTGCTCTTTAATCCAATTTCCAAGCGGCGCGATCCGACTGGATTCTCGTCCCACTGGCCAACGCCTTACTGCAGCTGAGAGGAACGAAGCGTCTGCAAATATCACCGATCCCATTTAGCAGATACGGGAAAGCTGTAGACAAAACTTCCGCTCTTGTGACGCAGTCTTTGAAATGTCAGTCGATTGTAATTCCATCAGGCGAGCCTTATTTTCAAAACACGTCGTCAAAGGCATTCCATCGTATCTGGATTGTACGAAAATACGGAATTCATCAAGATAATCAAAAGTTAATCTAGTTCCTTTAAGCAGATCAGAATCTACCTGATCGATTCCTAACATCGGAAACAGTTCTGATAAAAGTGTTCTACACAGGGTGTTTAAAAGTATTTCTAGGAATTTTAGAGACAGTTTCCTTGCACCAAGCAAAGAAAAAAGTGCACATGAACATAGGTGGAAAACCTTTCGAGTTATTAATGAAATTTGACGTTCATCAGCTAACCAGGCAAAACTTCTCTTGTCTATTCACATGTTTCACTCATAGTATCCTAGAGTCGAAAAAAGGCCCCAGGTGTAGACGACATTTCGTCAGGACTACTGATAGCCTTGGGAGAGCCAGCCACGACAAAACTCTTTCATCTGATGTGCAAGATGTATGAGAAAGGCGAAATATCCTCACACTTCAAGGAGAATTTATTAATTCCAAAGAAAGCAGGTGCTGACAGTTGTGGATCTTATCGAACTATGAGTTTAATAGTAGGTGGTTGTGAAATAGTAACACGAATTCTTAACGGGAGAATGGAAAAACTGGCAGAAGCATATCTCGAGGAAGATCAGTTTGGGTTTCGGAGATATGTAGCTACAAGCAAGGCAAAAATGACCATACGACTTCTCATAGAAGATAGGTTAAGAAAAGGCAAAGAAAGTTACATTTACAGCATTTGTAGACTTAGAGAAAGCTGTTCACAGTGTGGATTGGAGTACTCTGAAATTCTGCAAAAAAAAAAAAAAAAAGTATGGTTCAAATGGCTCTGAGCACTATGGGACTTAACATCTGAGGTTATCAGTCCCCTAGAACTTAGAACTACTTAAACCTAACTAACCTAAGGCCATCACACACATCCATGCCCGAGGGAAATTATGTATATAGCAGGCTAAAATACGGAGAGCGAAAGGCTATTTACAACAACCAGACGGAAGTTATAAGAGTCGATGGGCATGAAAGGGAAGCATTGAGCCAGTAGTAAATGAAGCGAAATAAATATTTGGAGAAGTAATTGAAGTTCAGGGGTCGGCCGGTGTGGCCAAGCGGTTAAAGGCGCTACAGTCTGGAACCGCGTGACCGCTACGGTCGCAGGTTCGAATCCTGCCTCGGGCATGGATGTGTGTGATGTCCTTAGGTTAGTTAGGTTTAAGTAGTTCTAAGTTCTAGGGGACTGATGATCTTAGAAGTTAAGTCCCATAGTGCTCAGAGCCATTTGAACCATTTGAAATTCAGGGTGAAGAAATAAAAACCTTGAGATTTCCATATGACATTGTCATTCTGGCAGAAACAGCTGTGGACTTGGAAGAACAGCTGGACGGAATGGACAGTGTCTTGATAGTAAGATATAAGACACATATCACCAAAAGGAAAACAAGGGTAATTGAAAGACAAATTAAGTGAGGTGATACTGAGGGAATCAGATTAGGAAACGGGATACTGGATGGACTTTGTTAATTGGGTGGCAAAATAACAGATGATGGCTGAAGTAGAAAGTATACAAAATGTAGACTGGCAATGGGAAGAAAAACGTTTCTGAAGAAGAGAAATTTGTTAGCATCGAATACATCTTTAAGTGTTAGGAAGTCTTTCCTGAAAGTATTTGTATTTGGTGTAGCCATGCATAGAAGTGATACATGGACGATAAATAGTTTACACAAGAAGAGAATAGAGGCTTTTTAAATGCGGTACTACAGAAGAATGCTGAAGAATAGATGGGTAGATCATGTAACTAATGAGGAGGTGCTGAACAGAACTGGGTACGAAACAAATCTGTGGCACAACGTAGCTAGAAGAAGGGATCGGGAGATAGAACACATTCTGAAACATCAGGGTAGCACCAATTTGGTGTTGGAGCGAAGTGTGGAGGATAAAAATCGTAGAGGGAGACCAAGAGATGAACACAGCAGTCAGATTCGGGTGTATGTAGGTTCGACCAGTTCTTCAGAGATGAAGAGGCTTGCAAGGGACAGAGTAGCATGGAGAGCCGCACCAAACCAATTTTCGGCCTGAAGACCGCAACACCATCCTAGATAGCGTTGTCTTCGCAGGGATACTTCTTCTCATTCGCGTTTCATCTGTCTTCCACTTGTCCATTGTGTACATTTACTACAAATGGTTTACATGGCTCTAAGCACTACGGAACTTAACATCCGAGGACATCAGCCCCCTAGACTTAGTCCGCAGCTCGTGGTCGTGCGGTAGCGTTCTCGCTTCCCACGCCCGGGTTCCCGGGTTCGATTCCCGGCGGGGTCTGGGATTTTCTCTGCCTCGTGATGACTGCGTGTTGTGTGCTGTCCTTAGGTTAGTTAGGTTTAAGTAGTTCTAAGTTCTAGGGGACTGATGACCATAGATGTTAAGTCCCATAGTGCTCAGAGCCATTTGAACCGTTTAGACTTAGACCTACTTAAACCTAACTTGTAAGTAGGCTGTTTAGATGTATGTAGGCTGTTTAGGTTTTTATGTTGGTAACGCCACGTAGCGATCTGTATGAAAATCACTGACTGTGCTGTGTGCAGTCTGAGGCTCGTCGGCATTGTTGCAATATTCGCCATTGTAGTGTTGGGCAGTTGGATGGGAACAGCGCGTAGCGTTGCGCAGTTGGAGGTGAGCCGCCAGCAGTGGTGGATATGGGGAATGAGATGGCGTAGTTTTGAGAGCGGGTGATCTGGACGTGTGTCCATCAGAGAGAGTAAATTTGTAAGACTGGATGTCTTGGGACTTTTGAACACTATTAAGGTAAATACATTGTTTGTTCTCTATCAATGCTGACTATGCCTAGTTAGTGCCTTCAGTAGTTACAATCTTTTATTTAGCTGGCAGTATTGGCGGTCGCTGTATTGCAGTAGTTCGAGTAACGAAGATTTTTGTGAGGTAAGTGATTCATGAAAGTTATAGGTTATTGTTAGTCAGGGCCATTCTTTTGTAGGGATTGTTGAAAGTCAGGTTGCGTTGCGCTAAAAATATTGTGTGTCAGTTTAGTGTTGATCAGAATAAGTAAAGAGAGTAATGTCCAAGTACGTTCAGTTTTGGTCAGCTATTTGAAAAGCAAATAATGTAAGAGGGTTATCAGCACTGTCATTCATTAATTTTTCTAAGGGGATGTTTCAGACTAACCTAAGGATACCACACACATCCATGCCCGAGGCAGGATTCGAACCTGCGACCTGCGACTGAAGCGCCTAGAACCGCTCGGCCACAGCTACATTTACTACAGATAGTGATTTAACTAAAAGCTCTTCGTTCAGATATGGCGGGGCATTCATTTCATGAGCAGGCCGACATGAGTTTTTTCTTTTCTTTTTTTATATACGGCCGTGATTGATTACGCACATGAGGCTGCACGGCTGTAGTAGAGGGCGTTTGCAGACCGTGGACAGCCGAGTAACCCAGCCTTTGTGTTGTGGATCGTCGTGATGCCGAGAAAGGATCCATAGCTCTGCAGACCATTAGTCTATGAAAACCAGATGGTCATCTTGGCCAGTCAAAGAAGAGCACATTCCACGGGCTGTCGAACAAGAACGAGCTACCAGTGCAAGAGAAGTCTCCCATGCATGTTGTTAGATATCCACGTTCAACATAGTGGATACTTCAAGACAGGCTCACTTATCCCTATCATCTTCAATGTGTGCAGGGCCTTACACCTTCTGATCATCCACCACAGGAGAACTTCTGCAGGTGGTTTTATGGGCAGAGTGCCAATGCGTCGTATTTCTCTTCAGTTTTGGTTACAGACAAGGCAACATTTGGAAGAAAAGCAATAAGAAATTTTAACAACCAACACATATGGCCCGTCACAAACATGAGGCTGCAGTATAGATTAGGCATCACTATCAGTTTAATATGTGAGCTGGAACTGTAGGTGAACATCCGATAGGTCATACATTCTCCGAGCAAGACTTACAGGTGCTATGGGGACTTTATTCAGAACTGCCACTAAAACCTAGTGGAAGATGTAAAAATATATGACCCAAAATCGAACCTGCGTTGTTCTTACAAGGGAACATCCCCATCGCACCCCCCTCAGATTTAGTTATAAGTTGGCACAGTGGATAGGCCTTGAAAAACTGAACACAGATCAATCGAGAAAACAGGAAGAAGTTGTGTGGAACTATGAAAAAATAAACAAAATATACAAACTGAGTAGTCCATGTGCAAGATAGGCAATATTAAGGACATTGTGAGCTCAGGGGCGCCGTGGTCCCGTGGTTAGCGTGAGCAGCTGCGGAATGTGAGGTCTTTAGTTCAAATCTTCCCTCGACTGAAAATTTTACTTTCTTTATTTTCGCAAAGTTATTATCTGTCCGTTCGTTCATTGACGTCTCTGTTCACCGTAATAAGTTTAGTGTCTGTGTTTTGCGACCGCACCGCAAAACCGTGCGATTAGTTGACGAAAGGACGTGCCTCTCCAATGGGAACCGAAAACATTTGATCGCAAGTTCATAGGTCAACCGATTCCTCAACAGGAAAACACGTCTGATATATTCTATGATATGGTCGAAGTAGAGAGGATATAAAATGTAGACTGGCAATGGCAAGGAAAGCGTTTCTGAAGAAGAGAAATTTGTTAACATCGAGTATAGATTTAAGTGTCAGGAAGTCATTTCTGAAAGTATTTGTATGGAGTGTAGCCATGTATGGAAGTGAAACATGGACGGTAAATAGTTTGGACAAGAAGAGAATAGAAGCTTTCGAAATGTGGTGCTACAGAAGAATGCTGAAGATTAGATGGGTAGATCACATAACTAATGAGGAAGTATTGAATAGGATTGGGGAGAAGAGATGTTTGTGGCACAACTTGACCAGAAGAAGGGATCGGTTAGTAGGACATGTTCTGAGGCATCAAGGGATCACCAATTTAGTATTGGAGGGCAGCGTGGAGGGTAAAAATCGTAGGGGGAGACCAAGAGATGAATACACTAAGCAGATTCAGAAGGATGTAGGTTGCAGTAGGTACTGGGAGATGAAGAAGCTTGCACAGGATAGAGTAGCATGGAGAGCTGCATCAAACCAGTCTCAGGACTGAAGACCTCAACAACAACAACATATTCTATACGACACTGGTGACAGCATATGCGTTGAATATGTTGTCGACCCACCTAACTAGTACACTTGGCGAGTGGGTAAAAAGATTCTTCTACCTTGCCCGATTTAGGTATTCTTGTGGATACGTTAATCACTCCCAAAAAAGTGATGTCGCATAAACTGAAAATAAAAAGTTAAACTTTTCACTCAAGGGAAGACTTGAACCGAGGACCTCTCGTTCTGCGACTGCTCACGCGAACCACGGGACCACGGCGCTCCTGAGCTCACGTTGTCCTTAATATTGCCTATCTTGCGCATGGACTACTCAGTTTGTACATTTTGCTTATTTTTTCATAGTTCCACACAACTTCTTCCTGTTTTCTCGATCGATCTGTGTTCAGTTTTTCAAGGGCTATCCACTGTGCCAAGTTATAACTAAATCTGAGGAGGGTGCGATGGGGAGGTTCCCTTGTTAGCCCCAGTTACATGCGCTCCCCGTTGGGCCTCGGAGCCCATGCTTGTTGTCATACCTCTGATGAGTATCTCGTAAAGCGGAAATGGGCACTAAGATTTGCCAATAATAATTTTATTGTGCTTTGAGTCGTATTTCATGACTGACAGTCGACAGTCTAGTTATAATATACGGATCCATTTGCAGAAGTTCCACAGTTCCTTAGCTTTGATCGTGTTTAATGACGTTGCAGGGAGCAGGCAAAAGAATGTCCATCCTTGCACATATCGCCGCTCTAAATGAGTAGAGCATAAACGCATCAATTTTCGTAAGCTTTGCACTGTCAGCGTTCACAATATTTCTTCCTATTGTTACTTAATATTTGTAAATGCATTTTCCTTCACTTAATAGCTAAATTATTTGCAGAGAAATTACGTAAAAAGCGAGTAACTACGGCTAACATTCCTGTAACACACCTATAGCTTCGTATTACTTCTGGTCTGTTACGTCACCAGAGCGTCAGTCAGTAACAGTGTCCTTTCGATCACGTAACTAAATCTTGATATTTAATTATTTTTAAGCTCTGATTACATTTAAAAGAGATGTTTTGTGAGAATATTGACTGTAAATGCGATTTTAATGTCATAACAACTCTGAATAACAACAACCCGAACCATATTTTTAACATAGGAATACTGCCCATTGTTAACTTTTGTTAATAACTCGAAGGCTTTTCAGACACACATTTATATAATCTTCTTTGCTTGCTTTGCGGTAAGGAACCTGTTCCCAAATTTTGTGAAATTATTTTTGAAACACACTATATTGTGATACTTCTTAGTAGAAGTTTCGTAGGTAGGATATGAGGTACTGCCGGCAGTAAAGTAGAGTCGTGCATTGGTTTGCCGGCACGGTAGCTCAGCATGTTCTTCCAAAGGGCTGGTGGCTACATGCTGTAGTAAAAAATCCAAGTGTTCAACAATTAATTTGGACAGATGTCATGTCACATCCACCCTGCCAACTGCTGTGGGGAAAGAAAACGAGAGAAAAAAAAAGAAGTGAGTGACGCACTTGTCCGGAAACGGCAAAGGTCCGGAGTTTTAATCTGCCAAGAAGTTTCATACCAGCTCACATTCTTCTGCAGAGTGAAAATTTCATTTGGGGCTCTGTATTGCGTTTCATCATACATTTGCATCTACACATACGACGTGCGACAGTTGCAGTTTTGCTATTAAGATAGATATTGTTTCAAAAGACTACCTTGTGAGATTGTCCACACTTTATACCTGCACAGCGAGTGGACTAATGTGTGTAAATTTAGCTTACCACTTAGTGCGCAAATGGACAAAACATCTTAACTGTCTTCTCCAGCCCTGGGTGTTAAACAGACATTCTATATAAATATGGCCCTGTAAGACAGCTAATATCAGGTGCGGATCGTAACAAAATTCGTTAGAAATGCTGCCGTCACATAACTAGAATGCATAAATTAATAAAAGTGAAAGTTTGGGATCTATTCTAGAAATACAAAACAGCTATTCACTTTGTTTTAGTCTACATATAATTTATCAGCTGTGAAGTGAAAGTTTGTGGTCTATTCTAGAAATACAAAACAGCTATTCCCTTTTTTATTCTACACAAAATTTATCAACTGTGCTTTCAGGTGTCAAGTGATACACAACAACAGTTCGTTTTGTTGGTCCTTCCACTCGATTTTTTATTACAGAGGCCAAGCAGCTCTCTGACCGAACACGCTGAGCTACCGTGCTGGGCCCCATCTGAGCAACCCAAGCACGACTCACGACCCGTCCCCACAGCTTGAATCCTGCCACTGCCACGTCTCCTACTTTCCAAACTTCACACAAGCTCTTCTGCGGACCTTTCTGAACTAGCACTCCCCAAAGAACGGATATAGCAGAAGGTTTGCAGAATAGCTTCTGTGAAGTTTGGAAAGTAGAGTTGGGGCGATTCGTGAATGAGTCGTTCATTTGAACGACTCTAAATAAAGAATCGTAGGAATCGAATCGTGATACTGACGAATCGTCGTTCACAAGAATCGTAAGAACGATTACGTGTTTCCGAGTCGTGACGATTCCAAGTTCCAACGATTCATCGATTCTTAGTACGCTATGCTTCGAAGTCAACTTCCGAATCATGCCGAGTTGTGCCGAATGATTACAACCGCCAGATGGCAGTTAAGTGGAGGATGCGTGAGAACAAGTGAAGCTCGGAACGGAACGAACAAACGAAGTTCGTGGGCCGTAATATTACTCGTGAAAACCAAGCTGACACTTGGCGGCGTCGTCTTCTCACGTAAATAGTAGTGACAGCGGCAAGTTCTCAGACAAATTAAAAGTAAAATACCTATGCTTTGTATTTAGAAGAAATGAAAGTTAAGCAAAATTTGCCTTGTGGGAGGGCTGTCAGCTGCGTTATCAATTACAAGGGTGATGTGGACTTGGAAAGACATCTTAGCACAGAAAAACATAGGATGATATGAGCCAGACCACCTCTGCCTCACTGCTAGATTTTGTTACTATAAAACAGACGTCTGTAGTTAGATACGTTCAAGCCACACAACCAAACCAGCATACCACGTATTTTTGCACCACCTTTCGCACAAATCGACTCCTCTTTCCTGGCAAATTGAAATAAAACAATAGCTGCAATCAAATCAAATGTGACCTATCATCAATTAAGGCATTACACGTTGTTGTTGTTGTTGTTGTGGTCTTCAGTCCTGAGACTGGTTTGATGCAGCTCTCCATGCTACTCTATCCTGTGCAAGCTTCTTCATCTCCCAGTAACTACTGCAACCTACATCCTTCTGAATCTGCTTAGTGTATTCAATAATCTCTTGGTCTCCCTCTAAGATTTTTACCCTCCACGCTGCCCTCCAATACTAAATTGGTGATCCCTTGATGCCTCAGAGCATGTCCTACCAACCGATCCCTTCTTCTAGTCAAGTTGTGCCACAAATTTCTCTTCTCCCCAATCCTATTCAATACCTCCTCATTACTTATGTGATCTACCCATCTAATCTTCAGCATTCTTCTGTAGCACCACATTTCGAAAGCTTCTATTCTCTTCTTGTCCAAACTATTTATCGTCCATGTTTCACTTCCATACGTGGCTACACTCCATACAAATACTTTCAGAAACGACTTCCTGCCACTTGAATCTATACTCGATGTTAACAAAATTCTCTTCTTCAGAAACGCTTTCCATATAAATCGAGAATCACACTTGTAACGTCATATGCATGTTTATTCATAAAATATTTCTGGCATATCTTATCATGACACAGTTCGATTCTAACCCCATTGACAATTTCAGACATGTCCTGCCATCTGTGAGTAATATGTAGAACTTTTTGCATTCCGTAAGAATCGTGCCATCGCAGACTAGAATGAATCGTGAAAGAATCGTGAACGAATCGTAGGAATCGATTCGCAATGTGATATTGAATCGTAGGAATCGAATCGTGAAAAAGAATCGTGTTGCCCAACTCTATTGGAAAGTAGGAGACGAGGTATTGGCAGGATTCAAGCTGTGGGGACGAGTCGTGAGTCGTGCTTGGGTACCTCAGATGGTGCCAGTACGGTAGCTCAGCATGTCCGGTCACAGGATTAGCTGCCCTCTGTAATAGAAAATCTGAGTTAATGGATCAACAACGAACTTAAACGGATGTCTTACGACGTCCGCCCCGAGCAGATGCAACGAACAACAGCGAACAAAATGACATTAAAAAAAAAAAATGGTAGAGCGCTTGCCCGCGAAAGGCAAATGTCCTGAGTTCGAGTCTCGGTCCGGCACACAGTTTTAATCTGCCAGGAAGTTTGTAATTTAACACAGTCGCTGTTGTCGGCAAACTGTGACAAGGCGACTGACTCGCTATAGCGGCGTCCGGCTGCTGACTCGCTTTGCATTTCCTGTTTCTGTTCCCCACCGCTCGCCCCTCAGCGCCACTTACCGTAGCGCTCGGAGCACTGTTTGGCCAGACCGGATCTAAACATAACCAACTCTCTTTTCGTAAAATATGTAGAATTCTATCAATATCTTTCTTCAGTTTGGTGTGAAAATTGCTTCTTGAAATAATGTTGACATTCCCGACGTCTTACAACAATTTATTAAATAGATATTAGAAATGTTCTCGAATGTAATTTTAGACACGATCTCTTAACATATATACAAGGTGTTTAAACCTTTCTCCCACCAAACGCTGACTGGAAGTATCTTGCACGATGAGGGGCCCCGTAGTCTGCAGGTTGACAGAAACTGTTCCGTCAGTGGCGGCGCGTCTATTTGGTAAAACATCCACATCTTCACCTCCGTACGACTCATCGCCTGCCCCGGGTGGGTCCTGAACCCGTCCTAGAGAGGGGAGGCGTGTTTCAGCCCGAATCAATGGAGCGCTCTGTTAGTTCAGAGGCAGGTCTCCGTGCCGGCGCTGACGTACGGCGGGGTAGGAGGTCCACAAAACCTCAGGTGTTGGTGGGGATGTTTTGCACTTTTCCAGAAAAAGTGGGGGGGGGGGGGGTTCGTGCGTCGGTTACTCCTACCCGCACGACATCCCGGCAAGGAAATTCATCGCTCGGTCCGTCTAAACGCCAAACACATCCAGTTTGTCAAAAATGTTCAAAAAACGTTAAAATGTGTGTGAAATCTTATGGGACTTAACTGATAAGTCCCTAAGCTAATGTGTGTGAAATCTTATGGGACTTAACTGATAAGTCCCTAAGCTTACACACTACTTAACCTAAATTATCCTAAGGACAAACACACACACCCATGTCCGAGGGAGGACTCGAACCTCCGCCGGGACCAGCCGCACAGTCTATGACTGCAGCGCCCGAGACCGCTCGGCTAATCCCGCGCGGCTCCAGTTTGTCGCTCGGTCGGTTGGTGCGTGTGTAGGGCGCTTTGAAAAGTTGAGAGCTGCCGCCGTATTGGCTAGACAGCTCTTGTGACGTCACATCCACGAATCACGTGCTCGTGGGGCCTCAGTTAGCGGGTCCTATTCAGCGAGTGCGGTTAGAAACTTCTAATCTGCCCAATTCTGGGTTCGTCACTTCTAATTTATGCAGCCGGGTTGCTGTTTAGACTTCCAGCGAAAGGTAAACTTCCTTACAGTTATGTGTTGTATACTTTTCTTACGATATCTCTTACAGAAATATAATTATTCGTGTTTCCGTGGCGGTTCAGTAACTCATTACTTGTAGGACGATCTCTCGAATTGATAGCGCGACTTGAAAGATTGCCAGCTGTGTATCGGTTAGCTTTCGTTAACAAAGTTATGTTTTACCATCTGCGCAAGTTGTTTCGCCACCATTAAAGAGCTATCGCATTTTACAGATCGCCACAGCAGCGTACATTTGCAAAACGTTATCAAGAGCAAAAATGTTCTGTTAGCTACATGGAAAGCAGCAGTGTTCGCTATATAACTCTATAACAGGGATTAACGTACTGAAATTAGGACTGAACATGCACAAATCCAGGTAAATATTTTCTTTCATAATGTTACTGTAATGAAATAAATGTTTAGCTACCAACAGATGACAAAAATCAGCGATCTAATTCAATGGCAGTGGCTCTTTCAAACCAGCAACCTCATTTCGGATTTACTTGATTAAATTTAGCTTGAAGCATGAGTAGCATTAAGGACTATAGTGGCAGTTGATTGTTGGTACAAAATATGGGTCAACGGAAGCGTCCGATTCCACCCGTCGGCTTTGTGGTGTGTGACGTCACGACGGCGCGGAATTTAGTTTGTGAGAGTGGCGTGTTTGTGATTGTCGTTTTGATGTGATCGATGGTACTCTCTGGTGGTGTGTTTGTGTTGTGTGTTAGGTGATGTTTTTGGTTTAGTTTGTGTGTGTGGAGTGTTTATAGGTGGCGTATTGTTGCGGTCGGTGGTTCTCTCTGGTGGTGTGTTTATGGGTAGCGTGTTACGTGGCGTATGGGGTTCATTTGCGTGGTTGCATTGCGTGTGTGTGGTATCCGTTGTGACTGTGCTTTCAGCGGAATATTTTTGAGTGAGTTAACGATTTTGGTTTTGTTATGTCGACGTTATTGTAGTTTCTTTCTGTTCGTCGTGTGTGAATTTTGGTGAATTGCTTTGTTTATGTCTTTGGTAGGTGTTGATATGACTGACAACGTCAACAGTTTTCGGTTGTCGGCGATGATAGGGGACAGTGCGTTGTCTCTAATAAAATTTCTTCAACTATTCGGATTTTTGGATGAAGTCGTGAAGTGTTCAGTGTGTCGTGAAGAAATGAGGCTTACAAAAGTTCCGGCGTCTCGGAACAGGGACGGCTATATGTGGAGATGCCGTAAGGATAACAGGTCAAGGGAAGTGTTCAATTTTGATTTTCTAGGTGTTTTTTATGGTAGTATTAAGAGCGGTGGTGGCGAAAGTTTTGAGATTTATAGTGTGGTGTCGGTAGTTGCTGTTCACCTGTATAGGTCAAGGGAAGTGTTCGATTGCAATTTTGTTGTGTTTTTTGAGGTAGTAATGATAGTGGACGTGGTTGTAGTTTTCGGTTTTATGATTTGGCATCGGTAGTTTCTGTTGATCTATATAGGTTCTTGCGTTATCATATCTACGCAGTATTTTACAGCTATTTAATAGTCGCGAATAACTAGTTCTTTTAAGCAACTCGTTTACGTTGCTGGGCTGGATAGTTGTCATCGATTTAACAGCCCTTCGCATTTTAGCTTTATATGCTGCACTCTAACTTTTCTACAGTTCGTTAGGTTTAATCTTGCAATCTTTAATTTTGCGTGCCATCGGCACTTTTCTTGGATATTTGTTGTTTATATCTAACTGAAAGGGCTCTCCCTGTCTGGGCGATGTAATAACTCGGGCAATCACTACAGGTGATTTTGTACACCTTAGAACGAGATAATTTGTCATTAGTATTCTTTAAGAGTGGACCAAAATCTTTTTGAGGCTACTATTTGAAAAGTGGTGATGACTCCCGTGGCTCGACTTTTGCCGAGCACCTTGTTCAATTGGCCCGTGCTCCCAACCCACCAAATAACACAGAGCTATTAAATTGCGAGGCTAAAGGCACTTGGTTTGACATCCTTCACGAGTTGCAAATCTTTAAACACCTGTTGCTTGGTAAAGAAAACGTACTTAAAGAGGACCACACCCTGCCTTTCTAACCCATGTTAATTTAGGCAAGTATTTGACCCATTTCTGAAAAAAAACTACTGTATGTTAAATTATGCTAATAGGGTCAACTGTACTAAAAGCTACTTTATCCATTTTATAGTTTTTAAGAAATACTTTTATAAATTTATTAAGAAAAAATATTAAGTTCTTTCTGCGGAATATATTTTTTGTGGACTTCCTAATCGGGGAATAGTAATGAATGTAGTACCAGAGGTGGCTTTTTGTGTTATGCAGAGTCTCTGAAAATTTCGTTCATTTATCTATGGTAGTTTCTGATGTAATGGGCATATGTACTGAAAATTTTAGTTTGCGGGAAATTGAGTTTAAAGAAAAAACTTTCGAAATTTGTTACTTACAGTTAATTAAAATTGTCCTGCTGCATATGATGGCCCTTCTTTGGCCTCTAGCAGGTCTTCCAGATTCTTGTTCACCATCCTGGATGTTTGTCTTGCCTTCTTGGCCATATTAGATGCAGGCCTGTCTGCATCGACTATCCTCATTTTATCTCAATGTTGCAGCCCAGTGATCATATTTTCACCAGGATTAATTCCCAGCTTTTTCAGTACCCAACACTTTCCAATATTACCACAACTGAATGTAATAACAGCATCATGAACTCCTAGTTTCATTGTATGCATGCATACAAATACACTTTTAGGAAGGCGGTTCCAAATTAGGAAATACGGAAGCGTCCGATCCAACCCGTCGGCTTTGACCCATGACGTCACAAATATGGCGGAAACGACCATAAACGACAATTCCAATATGGCGGATATAAAACGTTGCATACGTATCACAAAGACGAAAACACATAGAAAAACGACACACACAAAGGTTTCACAAGAACAATCTGCTAACATTGATAGCAAACAAAGATAATAATAAACAAGTGGTACTCAAGGCCAGGCAGGGGGGGGGGGGGGCTGCGACCCCCCTGACCCCCCCCCCCACCAAAAAAAACTCCCAACCTAACCTCGTATTCAGGGCTACGCTACAGATCAATGTGTAGGTCAATCAAAAGATAAAAAAAGAAACAAATAAAAAAAAAGAAAAAAAAAACAATATTGATTCATTAGACATAACGAGTAGCGACAAAACATATAGACCATAAAGATTGAACAATCTAATGGCAAACTGATAAAAGCATCATAGACGACGTTAAAACAAAAAGTACAGTAAAAAGGTAAACTATATATTACAGGCCCTAAAACTCCTACTAAGGTAACGTCAACGAGGCAACATCTACAAACACTCCACACTCACAAGCCAAACTCCGCGCCGTAATGACGTCACACACCACAACACCCTTACGTCACGGGCCAAAGCCGACGCGTGAGATCGGATGTTTCTGTTGACCCCCAAATTATGCAGCTGAAACGTTCATTTGGGTTCTTTGTGTGCCCGTGGAGACATTTCCTTAGAAGGTCAGGATGAGCCAAGTCTCTGAAAATAGGTTTAATTGCTGTAATAAGAGCAGCAGGAAGAGAATGCTGGGGAGAATAAAATTCTCCAGTTGCCCTATTGTATTTCCACCACAAATTTTCTCCTGATGGACACAATCCATGACATGGCTTATCAGCAGAGGACTTATGGAAGAATATGGCCCAAACATCTCTCTTCATTGCCTCCAGATTTTCTTTATTTCTCCTAATTGCCTGCCCATAGTATACCTGCAAGTTTTCTGTTCAAATGGCTCTGAGCACTATGGGACTTAACATCTGAGGTCATCAGTCCCCTAGAACTTAAAACTACTTAAACCTAACGAACCTAAGAACATCACACACATCCATGCCCGAGGCAGGATTCGAACCTGCGACCGTAGCGGTCACGTGGTTCCAGAGTGAAGCACCTAGAACCGCACGGCCACAACGGCCGGCAAGTTTTCTGTAACAGCTACTTGCAATCACACTTGAACAAAACTGCATGTTTGACAGCGTGTTGTTTTCAAACAGCGGAAACAAGAATACCGACCGTTGCACTCCAAGGATAGCCAACACACTCGGGAGCAAAAAAAAAAAAAAACCCTAACATGCAATGTAGGGGTCATACAGATCTAAAATATACGGAGAAAAGTGGATGACAGAAAAGTGGGCGTGGCACATAAACACACGTGGTCGTTTTTTCAGCAAAATCCTTTTCAGAGTACTTAAATAAAACAATCTACCGAAATATGATGAAAACCGAAAATCGATTTTTTTCGACCTGAACCACGGTGTGATCCCCTTCGTGACCAGCTGCAATTGAGAAATAAGAACTTCTTAGAAGGTTTTCAACCATTGTTTCACCGGCCCTGATGTTACGTTGCCTTTGCAGTCACCGAGGTCTGACTCCAGTTTCTTTAGTCGAGTAATAATGTATTCAAAATTGAGGAATAATTTTGCCGAGTAATAGCTAGTCTTTCGTACTGGCTCCGAATCTGTTCATAGGGTTCTCGTTCTCCTCAGAAGTAAGTTCGGTTACATATTACGCCATTAACAGTTGTAATGCTTATATTAATCCAATTTCTAACGTAAAGGTAGCTACTGTTAAACATCTACAGGGTGGTACAAAAAGGTACGGCCGAACTTTCAGGAAACATTCCTCATTTTATTGCTTCTCTTCAAATCACATTAATCGTGGAATGGAAACACACAGCAACAGTACCAGCGTGACTTCAAACACTTTGTTACAGGAAGTGTTCAAAATGTCCTCCGTTAGCGAGGATACATGCATCCACACTCCATCGCATGGAATCCCTGATGCGCTGATGCAGCCCTGGAGAATGGTGTATTGTATGACAGCCGTCCACAATACGAGCACGAAGAGTCTCTACATTTGGTATCGGGGTTGCGTAGACAAGAGCTTTCAAATGCCCCCATAAATGAAAGTCAAGAGGGTTGAGGTCAGGATAGCGTGGAGGCCATGGAATTGGTCCGCCTCTACCAATCCATTGGTCACCGAATCTGTTGTTGAGAAGCGTACGAACACTTCGACTGAAATGTGCAGGAGCTCCATCGTGCATGAACCACAAGTTGTGTCGTACTTGTAAGGCACATGTTCTAGAAGCACAGGTAGAGTATCCCGTATGAAATCATGATAACGTGCTCCATTGAGCGTAGGTGGAAGAACATGGGGCCCAATCAAGACATCACCAACAATGCCTGCTGAAACGTTCCCAGAAAATCTGTGTTGATGACATGATTGCACAATTGCGTGCAGATTCTCGTCAGCTCACACATGTTGATTGAGAAAATTTACAATTTGATCACGTTGGAGTGAAGCCTCATCCGTAAAGAGAACATTTGCACTGAAATGAGGATTGACACATTCTTGGGTGAACCATTCGTAGAAGTGCACCCGTGGAGGCCAATCAGCTGCTGATAGTACCTGCACACGTTGTACGTGGTACGGAAACAACTGCTTCTACCGTAACACTCTCCATACAGTGACGTGGTCAACGTACCCTCGTACAGCAGCAACTTCTCTGACGCTGACTCCCCCTGCGGGTTCGGGGGTTAGAATAGGCCCGCGGTATTCCTGCCTGTCGTACGAGGCGACTAAAAGGAGTCTCACATGTTTCGGCCTTATGTGATGGTCCCCTCTCGGGTTTGACCTCCATCTTTCTAAATTATTCCGAAGAGCGAGCCAATTGGGGAAGGGCGCCTTACGTGGTGCACTGTATCCGTCGTGCATTGAGACCTTTAGCCGGCTTTTTCGTCGTTGCAATGGTGTTCCGCTCGTTTTCCATCTCTTGGGCGAGGATACGTCCCTGGATGCGATTCCCACGCTGCACTCTGCAGTGTTTCTTTTAACTGCGACGACGACCCTGGACAGTTTTGCACCTAAGATCCAGCACGGTAGCCAGTCCGTTGTGGTGGGGCCGCCATGTACCCTCTTGGTTGTAGCCCCCTGACAACACAGGGATCGCTCTACTGATGCCTGCGCCGTTAACTCCCCACGTATGCCAAGGAGTAGATGCCCGTCTCCCTGGGGCATCAGGACTCCCGGCAATGGACATCCTGCCAGGTGGCTATTGCTGCGGCTGGGTGGCGCCCGTGGGGAGGGCCCTTGGTCGGAGTAGGTGGCATCAGGGCGGATGACCCGCAATGAAGCGTGGTACATCATCTCTCGCTGGCGGCCAGCCGCCAGCAGTCTCTAAGCGTTCTCGGGCTCAATTTAATGCTGAAAAGTACAATCCGAAAACGTTCCCCTCTCTGGCCACGCCGTGGGAGGAGCGTAAGTCTCAGGATGGAGGTAATGGTTATTCGCCCCGATTCTTGGTTTGTACGAGAGCTGATGGGGAGTCTTTTCTCTCCACAAAGCCTCAGTTCTTCGTCGAGCATTTAGAGGACAAGTTTGGGGAGGTGGAGGGCTTGTCTAAAATGCGCTCTGGCTCAGTACTGATACAAACGGCATCCTCCGCCCAGTCACGCAGGTTACTTGCTTGTGACAAGTTGGGGGATGTTAACGTTACTATTACTCCACATAAGAGTTTAAATATGGTCGAGGGTGTTATTTTCCATAGGGACCTCCTTTTGCAGTCTGATGACGAGCTGCGCGCCGACTTAGAACGTAGAGGTGTTCATTTCGTCCGGCGCGTTCATCGGGGTCCGAGGGACAATCAGGTTGCTACCGGTGCCTTCATCTTGGCCTTCGAGGGTGATACGTTACCGGAAAAGGTCAAGGTGATGGTCTACCGATGTGACGTCAAGCCCTATATCCCTCCCCCGATGCGGTGCTTCAAGTGCTGGAAGTTCGGCCATATGTCTTCCCGCTGCACTTCCAGCCTCACATGTCGAGATTGCGGACGCCCATCTCATCCCGATACTCCATGTGCCCCGCCTCCCATCTGTGTCAACTGCGGGGAGCACCATTCACCTTGCTCGCCTGACTGCAAAGTCTTTCAGAAAGAGCGCAAAATTATGGAATATAAGACCCTGGACCGGCTGAGCTATACTGAGGCCAAAAGGAAATATGACAGACTCCATCCTGTGAGAATGACGTCTTCTTATGCAGCTGCTACGACAACTGTGCTAGCCCCATCAGTTTCGAGACTTCCAGCCAGCTCGATAAGCAGTACGACTCCTCCTGCCCCCTTGCCTGTGGGGGGCTCTACCCAACCGGTTGCTCCTGCACCACCTACCTCAGGAGCAACCTCCTCCCACCCGTCGGGGACGTCCGTCCCCGCTTCTCAGCCGGAGAAGCGTCTAACTTCTTCGGCTACTCTCGCCCGTAAGAGTTCCCTTGGGACCCTCCCTTCCCAGGGTTCCACCAGCGGGAAGGATGACGGCCGCCAGTGGCATAAGTCCTCACCAGCGGCCGGGCGTAGGGCTTCACGATCCTCCTCTGTCCCGGAGACTGAATCAGTGAAGCCTTCCCAGCCGGTGCAACCCAAGGTTCAGCGAGAGATGTCCAAGAGAAAGACCTCTAAGGCCAAAGAACTTGCGGTGGCGCCAACCCCACCGCACCTTTCGCGCTCTGCGTCTGAGGATGCAGTCGAGATTCTAGCGTCCGCTGAGGACCTTGATCTCGCTGGTCCCTCAGACGCCATGGATGCCTCTCGTACGGGTACTGAATCGGTGGCAGTGAGTGAACAAGCGGCGTAAATTGCCTTCCCAGTCCTTTCACGCCTTTCTCAGCCATGGACAATATCATCCTCCAGTGGAACTGCGGCGGTTTTTTCCACCATCTAGCTGAGCTCCAACAACTTATCAGCCGTCACCCTTTCTTCTGCATAGCTCTTCAGGAAACTTGGTTTCCAGCAATGCGAACCCCCGCCCTCCGTGGCTATCGGGGTTATTATAAGAACAGGGCAGCGTATGAAAGGGTGTCGGGTGGCGTCTGCCTCTATGTCCTTCACACTCTGCACAGCGAGTCTGTCCCTCTCCACACACCTTTAGAGGCTGTCGCTGTTCGGGTGTGGACGCCACAGGCTGTTACCGTCTGCAGTCTTTACCTTCCACCGGATGGTGATGTCTCGCAGCATGTCCTGGCTGCGCTGATAGCCCAATTGCCGCCACCTTTCTTATTACTGGGCGACTTCAACGCCCATAACCCTCTGTGGGGTGGGTCAGTGGCAACAGGTCGAGGCGCCATCGTTGAGCATTTATTGTCGCAGCTCGATCTCTCGATTTTAAATGATGGTGCCTTCACACACTTCAGTGTGGCGCATGGCACATACTCCGCCATTGACCTTTCAATATGTAGCCCTAGCCTCTTACCGTCTCTCCAATGGAGTGTGCATGACGACCTGTGTGGTAGTGACCACTTTCCGATCTTTCTGTCACTACCACAGCGTCACTCTTCTGGGCGCCCTAGCAGATGGGCTATGAATAAGGCTGACTGGGACTTGTTCTCCTCCACTGCCGCTATTGAGCCTCTCTCTAGTGATGACATTGATGCGGTGGTTCAATCGGTCACCACCGGCATCGTTACTGCCGCCGAATCTGCCATTCCCCGTTCTTCTGGGTCCCCTCGGCGGAAGGCTGTGCCTTGGTGGTCGCCTGAAATCGCTGAAGCGATTAAAGATCGCCGGCGGGCGCTCCAGCGTCACAAGCGACATCCCTCCTTAGACCACCTTATCGCCTTCAAACGGCTGCGTGCGCGGGCCCGCCTCCTTATCCGCCAAGGCAAGAAGGAGTGCTGGGAGCGGTATGTGTCCACCATTGGCCTCCATGTCACTCCTTCGCAGGTCTGGGCCAAGATTCGACGCGTCTACGGCTATCGGACCCCTGCCAGCGTCCCTGCGCTCTCACTGAATGGAGCAGTTTGTACTGACTCCGACGTCGTTGCAAACCGCTTAGCAGAGCATTTTGCTATGAGTTCCGCTTCTGCGAATTACCCCCAGGCCTTCCGCTCCATTAAAGAGCGGATGGAACGTCGGAGCCTTTCTTTTCGCACCGACGCTTCTGAACCCTACAACGCTCCATTCAGTGAGTGGGAATTTCAGAGTGCCCTTGCCGCTTGCCCTGATACCGCTCCCGGGCCAGATCGCATCCACTGTCAGATGCTGAAACACCTTTCAGTGGACTGCAAGCGACGCCTCCTCGACCTTTACAACCGTCTCTGGGTCGAGGGCGAGTTTCCGTCGCAATGGCGGGAAAGTATTGTCTTCCCCATTTTGAAACCTGGAAAGAACCCTCTGGAGGTGGACAGCTACCGTCCCATTAGTCTCACCAACGTTCTTTGCAAGTTGCTTGAACGGATGGTGAGCCGGCGCTTAAATTGGGTACTGGAGTCTCGGGGCCTTCTGGCTCCGTCTCAGGGTGGGTTCCGGAAAGGCCGCTCCGCCGCCGACAATCTGGTGAGCCTGGAGTCGGCCATCCGTACTGCCTTTGCCCGCCGTCAGCACCTGGTCGCTGTCTTTTTCGACATGCGGAAGGCGTACGATACGACATGGCGTCATCACATCCTTTCTACGCTTCATGGATGGGGTCTTCGGGGCCCTCTGCCGATCTTTATCCGCAATTTCCTGTCGTATCGTACCTTCCGCGTGCAAGTCGCAGCCTCCTATAGTTCCACCCACGTCCAGGAGAACGGTGTGCCACAGGGTTCTGTTTTAAGTGTCTGCCTGTTTTTAATAGCCATTAACGGGCTCGCTGCGGCCGTGGGAAATTCTGTCTCTGCTTCCCTGTATGCTGACGACTTCTGCCTTTATTACAGCTCTACTGGCATTGCAGCTGTTGAACGTCAGCTACAGGGCGCTATCCGTAAGGCGCAGTCTTGGGCTGTAGAGCATGGGTTTCAGTTTTCGGCAGCCAAGACCCGCGTTATGCATTTCTGCCGGCGCCGAACAGTCCATCCTGGGCCGCGGCTTTATCTTGGCGACGAACTCCTTGCTGTGGTGGAAACCCACAGGTTTTTGGGGGTGGTTTTCGATGCCCGGTTGACTTGGCTGCCTCATATCCGGCAGCTTAAACAGACGTGTTGGCGGCATCTAAACGCTCTGAGATGCTTGAGCCACACCCACTGGGGCGCCGACCGCTCTACCCTGTTGCGGCTCTACCAGGCGTTAATCCAGTCTCGCCTGGATTATGGGTGCCTAGCTTATGGCTCAGCATCCCCATCTGCGTTGCGGGTGCTGGACCCAATTCTCCACAGCGGGATACGCCTTGCCACTGGTGCTTTCCGCACCAGCCCTGTGGACAGTGTACTAGTGGAGGCAGGTGTACCTCCACTGCGGTTCCGGCGCCAACGTTTGCTGGCCGCTTATGCGGCCCATGTTCTAAGCTTGCCCGGGCATCCAAATTATCGTGTCCTGTTCCCGCAGTCAGTCGTCCATCTGCCAGACCGTCGGCCCCGGTCGGGTTGTCCGATCGCCGTACGCGTCAAGGAGCTTCTCTGTGGGCTTGGGTTTTTCCCTGTTCCACCTCCTTTCCGGGCGCCTCTGCGTACACCCCCGTGGTGTGTTCCTCGCCCTTGCCTTCGGCTCGACTTGACACAGGGCTCGAAGGACTCGGTCCCTCCAGAGGCCTTCCGCTGCCGCTTTTATTCCATCCTGGCCACGTATCAGGGCTCTGGAATTGTTTACACCGACGGTTCGATGGTTGCTGGTCGTGTCGGGTATGCGCTAACTCTAGGGGACCATTCCGAACAACGGTCCTTGGCGGCTGGCTGCAGCGTTTACACTGCTGAGCTAGTCGCCATCTTTAGAGCCCTAGAGTATATCCGCTCCTGCTCAGGTGAGTCCTTCGTTATCTGTAGCGATTCCCTGAGCGGTTTACGAGCTCTCGACCAGTGTTTTCCTCGTTCTCGTCTGGTGATGGCTATCCATGAGTCCCTGCATACTCTTGCGCGTTGCGGCCGCTCTGTGGTCTTTGTGTGGACCCCCGGTCCTGTCGGTATCCCGGGCAATGAACATGTTGACCGCCTGGCGAAAGAGGCCACGAGTAAACCATCTCTGGATGTTGGCCTCCCAGAGGCTGATTTGCGGGCGGTCCTCCGCCGAAAAGTTTTTGCGCTTTGGGACGCTGAATGGCGCGATCGGATTACACCCAATAAACTCCGTGCCATTAAGGAGACGACGACTGTGTGGCGGTCCTCCATGCGAGCCAACCGCAGGGACTCAGTCGTCCTTTGTCGGCTCCGCATTGGCCACTCCCGGCTAACACACAGTTATTTACTGCGCCGGGAGGACCCTCCTGTATGTCGCTGCGGGGCGGCTTTGACGGTGGCCCACATTCTGTTGGCCTGCCCCCTTTTAGCTGTGGTCAGGCAGACATTTGCGCTGCCTGATACGCTCCCTGCCGTTTTATCCGATGACCCTGTTATGGCTGCCTTAGTTTTACGTTTTATTAGTGCAGGGAGTTTTTATTCTTTCATCTGAGTGTTTATGTTTTATTTTTTGTTTTGATTCTGGCCTTTGGCCTATGATTTTAAACTGATCTTTTAATGTGTTTCTAAGTGGTTGGCTTTTCCTTTTTTATTTCTATGGTCGGCCAACCACTGTCACACTCTGTGTGGTTTTAGTTCGTTTTGTCTTGTCCTTGTCTCCGTTTCTCTTGTTCTGTATCGTCTGTGATCTATTCTGTTCCTCGTTTTTATTCTCTGTGGATGTTCTTTGTCTTTGGAAAAAGGGACCGATGACCGTAGCAGTCTGGTCCCTTTCATCCCCCCAAACCAAACCAAACCAATCTGACGCTGACATTAGGGTTATCGTCAACTGCACGAAGAATTGCCTTGTGTATTGCAGGTGTCCTCGTCGTTCTAGGTCTTCCCCAGTCGCGAGTCATAGGCTTGAATGTTCCGTGCTCCCTAAGACGCCGATCAATTGCTTCGAACGTCTTCCTGTCCTACACCTTCGTTCTGGAAATCTGTATCGATACAAACGTACCGCGCCACGGCTATTGCCCCGTGCTAATCCATACATCAAACGGGCATCTGCCAACTCCACAGTTGTAAACATTGCACTGACTGCAAAACCACGTTCGTGATGAACACTAACCTGTTGATGCTACGTACTGGTATGCTTGATGCTAGTACTGTGGAGCGATGAGTCGCATGTCAACACAAGCACCGAAGTCAACATTACCTTCCTTCAACTGGGCCAACTGGCGGTGAATCGAGGAAGTACAGTACATACTGACGAAACTAAAATGAGTTCTAACACGGAAGTAAGCGTTTCCGGACACATGTCCAGATAACATATTTTCTTTCTTTGTGTGTGAAGAATGTTTCCTGAAAGTTTGGCCGTACCTTTCTGTAACACCCAGTATATTTCCACGCGCGCATGCGTGTGACTATCAGCGGTGCTCGGTACATAGCTGCTCGCTGCGGTTAGTTACGGCGCAACTCTCCCTCTCTGACCGACGTCGTCCGCGCAGTGGGGCCTGCTCATTCTCTTCAGCCCAAGTAATGCAGATCTGTGACTGGGTACTACGGTGCTACAGTTTTATACTTGACATGGTCAAATTTTGGCATGCGATACTTTAGTGTCAAAGGCTTCTGAAGAAGGCCATATTATTTTGACTGAAACCTAGTTAAAGATTGGTTTCTGACGTCAAAGGCTTCTGAAGAAGGCCATATTATTTTGACTGAAACCTAGTTAAAGATTGGTTTCTACACTACTGGCCATTAAAATTGCTACACCACGAACATGACGTGCTAGAGACGCGAAATTTAACCGATAGGAAGAAGATGCTGTGATATGCAAATGATTAGCTTTTTAAGGCATTCACATAAGGTTGCCGCCGGTGGCGACACTTTCAACGTGCTGACATGAGGAAAAGTTTCAAACCGATTTCTCATACACAAAAAGCAGTTGAGTGGCGTTTCCTGATAAGCGTTGTTGCCTCGTGTAAGGAGGAGAAATGCGTACCATCACGTTTCTGACTTTGAAAAAGGTCGGATTGTAGCCTATCGTGATTGCGGTTTAGCGTATCGCGACGTTGCTGCTCGCGTTGGTCGAGATCCAATGACTGTTAGTAGAATATGGAATGGGTGGGTTCAGGAGGGTAATACGGAACGCCGTGCTGAATCTCAAAGACCTCGTATCACTATCAGTCGAGATGACATGCATCTTATCCGCATGGCTGTAACGGATCGTGCAGCCACGTCTCCATCCCTGAGTCAACAGATGGGGACGTTTTCAAGACAACAACCATCTGCACGAACAGTTCAACGACGTTTGCAGCAGCGTGGACTGCGGTTACCCTTGACGCTGCATCACAGACAGGAGCGCCTGCGATGGTGTACTCAACGACGAACCTGGGTGCACGAATGGCTAAACGTCATTTTCTCGGATGAATCCAGGTTCTGTGTACAGCTTCAAGAAGGTCGCATCCGTGTTTGGCGACATCGCGGTGAACGCACATTGGAAGCGTGTATTCGTCATCGCCATACTGGTGTATTACCCGGTGTCATGGCATGGGTTGCCATTGGCTACACATCTCGGTCACCTGTTGTTTGCATTGACGGCACTTTGAACAGTGGACGTTACATTTCAGATGTGTTACGACCCGTGGCTCTACCCTTCGTACGATCCCTGCGAAACCCTACATTTCAGCAGGATAATGCACGACTCCATGTTGCAGGTCCTGTACAGGCCATTCTGGATTCAGAAAATGTTCTACTGCTGCCCAGACCCGCACATTCTCCAGATCTCTCACCAATTGAAAACGTCTGGTCAATGGTGGCCGAGCAACTGGCTCGTCACAACACGCCAGTCACTACTCTTGATGAACTGTGGTATCGTGTTGAAGCTGCATGGGCAGCTGTACCTGTACACGCCATCCAAACTCTGTTTGACCCAATGCCCAGGCGTATCAAGACCGTTATTACCGCCAGAGGTGGTTGTTCTGGGTACTGACTTCTCAGGACCTATGCACCCAAATTGCGTGAAAATGTAATGAGATGTCAGTTCTAGTATAATATAATTGTCCAGTGAATACCCATTTATCATCTGCATTTCTTCTTGGTGTAGCAATTTTAATGGCCAGTAGTGTATTTGCAACTGAGGCTGACGTATTATGCGAGAGTGAGTCAAATGAAATCCTTAAATATTATTTATTGTGCAGAATTGGTAAAAAGCTGTATCACTTTTCAATATAATCTTCCCCACGCTCAACGCAAGTCCTCCAGCTCTTACAAAGTACACAAATTCCTTTAGAAAAAAAATTGTTTTGGTAGTCCGCGCAACCACTCACGCACCGCGTGGCGTACCTCTTCATCAGAACGGAACTTCGTTACTCGCATTGCGTCTCTGTGTGATCGAAACATATGGAAATCACATTGGGCAAGGTCTGGTGAGTATGGTGGAAGAGGAAGACACTCAAAATGCTGGTCTGTGATTGTTGCAACTGTTGTACGGGCAGTGTGGGGCCTCGCATTGTCATGTTGCAAAAGGACACCTGCTGACAGCAGTCCACGTCGCTTTGATTTGATTGCAGGCCGCAGATGACTTTTTATTAGATCTGTGTATGACGCACTGGTGACAGTGGTCCCTCTAGGCTAGTAGTGCTCCAAAATGACGTGACCGCGAGACCACGAGCTGTGGACTGTCTACCTTTCTATCCATGCCAACCATATTTTACACGCGTTACAAAGTTCCGTATCGGAGGGGAACCACATCATGTTTTATATCATACAATAATTAAAAGCCCTTAGTGAAGGACAGTAATTTACATAAGAACAAACAGTCACTTTAAATAAAATAGATCAGTTACACATATTGGTATTGCTACAAAAAATTATTCACACAGAAATTACCATTATATACAGTAAGTTTTGTCCCCTCGAAGTGAGGCAAAGAATGTAAGTAACAGAGACACTACATCGTATAGAAATAAGCCATGACATCAAAGTTTTTAGCAAGGAAAAAGCGAACATTCTTGTGGTATCAATTCAATGAAACAATATTTAGAATATCTTAATGACAGAAGGTAGAACACACAAAAAATAAAAATTTGTCAGTAGAGCTATGGAGTTCCGGTGTTACGAGGTTACGGACAGAACGGAAAATATGGGCTAAGTAGAAAATTATTCGAGTCAATGAAATTGTTCCTTTTGCGTAGGGAAAGGGCCACAAACTGTTATTCTTCTCAACTTGTTGCTGATACACAGCTTTCAGCAACTGCCAGACGTATACGACAAATTTTGTCAAATAACAAGCATTATGTGTTCAAGAAACGACTGCAGAAACTGCTGTAACACCCAAATATTAATAGGCTAGATTGGAGTTTGCTGAGAGACATACGTCACAGTCTACAGAATGGGATAAAGTGATCTTGAGTGATGGGAAGAAGTTTAATACATATGGGCCAGATGGAAGCTGAGAACAGAGCAGCAGGTAAGAACGAGGAGAAATTTTAGTAGTGGAAGTATTATGATTTGGGCAGCATTCTACACTTGCGGTAATTCATGCCTTGCTTGGTGAAACATTACAGTGAACTCTTTTATATTGAGATGCTAGGGACAGAACTGATTAGCTTGTATGAGGATCTAGGGAACCAGATTCTAATGTTTGAACAAGATAATGCATTTGTGTGTGGTTCTGCTAGAACCAAACAGTGGTTCGAAGATAAAGATATCGATGTGTTGCTCTGGCTTGCACTTAGCCGGGATTTTAACCCCTTGGAAAAGCTTTCGGGAATACTGTCAAGGCGTGTTCACGTAATGCTAGGCAGTTTGAGGGCGCATGTTAGCTCAAAAGGCAGTCTTGCAACAGTGACTGCAGACGCTTACGATATGAATGCCGAAGATAATTTTTGAGGTAATTAGGAAGTACGGAGGTTCGACAAAGTACTAACACGGCAATAACACAACAGGTCTGTGAATGCTTTTATACCAGTTTCCACCCAGGAAATCCAAATACCTTACTTTGTTACTAGTATTATGAAACCAAAACCATGTAATTCTGTGACGATTGCTTGTCTTATATGTACCTACTACTTTCACAACAAATTCTATGCAGTATGCTATAGACGTGTTGTAACCTCCCGGCAAAAATATTTAAATGTTAATAACCTCCCAGCAAGAACGTGAAAGTCAATGATACGTGAAATGTTGTCTTACCACAAAACTGAATAATAAAAAAATGAACCAAGCGTAACCTGCTTGCCAAATTAAAGAATAATAGTGGCCCAAATGTAAACTCCCCACAGTAGTAAAAGTCAATGATAATAAAAATGTGCAAAAATGTTAAGTCCTCACAAAATTAACGCTAAAATGAACCTGGTAAATTTTATAAGGGCAGCTGCGCTGACCCTTGGCCCTATGCAACAATTATACCTGAACACAAAAACCAAAACTCTCACATCAGCAAAACTGTATCACTATCTTATTTTTGGCACAGCTTCGTGCAACGCTGGCGTATATTTAATTCTGATTCTTGGAGGAAATGCATAGGAAAAACTCTTTAAATTAAAATGATTACTTTGTTTAAAAGATCCACTTTATAAAAACTTATTATTGGGGGAATTCTTGAACAAATTAATTACAATCAACATATGTTATTAGCTGAGCGAAATGCTGCTTCATTACCTTCTATAACAAAATACCTCGTCCAGAACCGTGACCAGAGATGGAGGGAGAGCACGCCGCCGACCCATGTCGACGCCCGCTCAGTACAACCGCCCACTCGCTACAACTACTAGTCTCGAGCTGAACTTCCCGACTCGCAACACGCTACTAGTACTGTACTCGACTACTACAGTCGTCTCGCGCGGTCAAGCGCAGACTAGCATCGATAAATAACTCTCTGGTCAGAGATTCTCTCATGGCTCGCCATCGCTGGTACTGAATACATGTGAAACGTACGCGTTTCAGTGTGCTATTACTTCTGTAGGAACATGCCTTTATGCTGATTTCCACTATCGTACTGCTTCTGTTTGAGTTCCGTGGTGAGACATTTTAACTGAGTGCTACAGGACGAGAAAATCGACAAAATACTGTGTCTGTGATCATGGAGCTCGCATTTCGATGGCAAATCGTAATCACTGCTGAATCCGAGCTGCCGTCGTCTCCATGTCGCCAGTAATCCGCTACGTTCTACTGCCTTGTGCCATCATTAGACAGTGCCGTTCTCGCTCGCTTTCAATTAAGTTCTCCATTTCTTCACTTTGTCTACTCTTGTTACTTATCAGTGTTGTTTTATTTGGCTGATGGAGCGTTGTCTCCATTTCAGTAATTACTATCTCGTATCCAGACACTTTCGCCACCAGTTCAGTGTTCGTTTTACAACGCTCAACCACGCGGGATTAGCCGAGCGGTCTGTGGCGCTGCAGTCATGGACTATGCGGCTGGTCCCGGCGGAGGTTCGAGTGCTCCCTCGTGTGTGTGTGTGTGTGTGTGTGTGTGTGTGTGTGTGTGTGTGTGTGTGTGTGTATGTGTGTGTGTTTGTGTTTGTCCTTACAATAAATTAGGTTAAGTAGTGTGTAAGCTTAGGGACTGATCACCTTAGCAGTTAAGTCCCATAATATTACACACACACACACACACACACAACGTTCAATCATACGAGCATTATACATGTACCTGTGAGACCGTGTCAAACTACACCTATTTGCAGAATGAGATTTTCACTCTGCAGCGGAGTGTGCGCTGATATGAAACTTCCTGGCAGATTAAAACTGTGTGCCCGACCGAGACTCGAACTCGGGACCTTTGCCTTTCGCGGGCAAGTGCTCTACCAACTGAGCTACCGAAGCACAACTCACGCCCGGTCTCACAGCTTTACTTCTGCCAGTATCTCGTCTCCCACCTTCCAAACTTTACAGAAGCTCTCCTGCGAACCCAGCAGAACTAGCACTCCTGAAAGAAAGGATATAGCGGAGACATGGCTTAGCCACAGCCTGGGGGATGTTTCCAGAATGAGATTTTCACTCTGCAGCGGAGTGTGCGCTGATATGAAACTTCCTGGCAGATTAAAACTGTGTGCCCGACCGAGACTCGAACTCGGGACCTTTGCCTTTCGCGGGCAAGTGCTCTACCAAGGCAAAGGTCCCGAGTTCGAGTCTCGGCCGGGCACACAGTTTTAATCTGCCAGGAAGTTTTACACCTATTTGGTTCAGTCTGTAGTCGACCTTTGTTCAAATAACAACATAAATTAAGAACGTTAATATCAACGTCTTTTGTATTATTTATTTTTCTTTACCTTGATGCGTTTTCTCTGTCAACTATAAACCACACTGCAGGTTTCAGGAGTTCTTTTAGTCTGCAATTATTGGGATACAACAGCACTCAATTTACCCCCCTGCAGGACTGGGGATTAGAATAGATCCGAGGTATTCCTGCCTGTCGTAAGAGGTGACTAAAATGAGTATCACATATTTCGACTTTTATGTGATGGTCCCCTGTAGGGTTTGACCTCCATTTTTCAAAATTTTCCCGAAGAGCGAGCCAACTGGGGAAGGGCGCCTTACATGGTGCATCGTGTACATCATGTGCTGAGACCTCTCGCATCCTTCGTCGACGCTGGATCTGCAATTCCGCTCATTCTCTAGCTGCTGAGCGAGGTCACCATTATGAGTGCGTTTTCAAATGGCTCTGAGCGCTATGGGACTTAACATTGGAAGTCATCAGGACCCTAGAACTTAGAACTACTTAAACCTAACTAACCTAAGGACATCACACACATCCATGCCCGAGGCAGTATACGAACCTGCGACCGTAGCAGTCGCGCTGTTCCGGACTGAAGCGACTACAATCGCTTGGCCACCACGGCCGGCGAGTGCGTTTTCCTCCATCCTCTGCACTGTCGACGACAATGGACTTCTTAGTTCGTTTCCACCTGATACCCAGCCAGTCCTGATGGTTGTAGCTGGGTGGCGCCCGTGGGGAGGGCCCCTGGTCGGAATGGGTGGCATATCAGGGCGGATGACACGCCGTGAAGCGTAGTACGTCATCTCTTGCTGGTGGCCAAACACCAGCTGTCTCTAAGCGATCACGGTCTAACCTCAGTGCTAAGAAATACGACCCCAAATCGTTCGCCCCCCCCCCCCCAACCGGCCACACCATGGTAGTAACGCCAGGCTAAGGATAGCAGCGAAGCTCATTCACCACCGTACCTCGATTGTACAAGAGTTGATGGGGAACTGTGGTACACACCACTTCTAACAAACACCGAACAACGCGCTCCAGTACGCGGCCGCCGAATACATCGCTGGCCGCACTTCTCTGGGCGGCCCGCTGCTTCCATCGCTGGCCGCCTTCACACGCACGCTCCCTTACGTGGCCGAGAAATACATCGCTGGCCGCATTTCTCCGGGCGGCTCGCGGGTACCATCGCTGGCCGCCTTCGCGCGCGCGCGCGTTTGTCACCACACAGCAATTGGCTACGCCACGAAACATTGCGATTGGTTTTCCCTGGAAAACAGCGACCCCAGCCGACGGCTCCATTAACTGGCAAGCCTTATATAAACCCGGCCGCCGCCGAAAACGATAGTTTTCATCGAGAAGTGCAGTACGCCGTGTTCCAGCTGCTTGTGGATGACTCGCCGGACCAATCGATGTTACCTGGCTGCTCGGCGGAAATCCTGCGACTTCACTTGGAGAGACTGAACTTCACTGGACTTGGGAATAAATACGGGACGTGCACCTCACCATGCACATTTGGACATTGGTATAACCAAACTTTAATTATGCATTACTTCTGAGTGTGAGCCTGGGTACACACTTGGCTAACATAATTGTTAAAAAGTGATTTGTGATTTAATAAACCAGACTGAAGAGGTTATTGTGTTATTCCTGGTTATAAGAGGAACCTTTTTTGTCTATGAAACATCAGTATTTTGGATCATTCAGAGGAAAAGTTTGGGGAGGTGGAGGGCTTGTCCAAAATGCGGTCAGGTAGGCCTTGATCAAAACAGCATCCTCTGCCCAGTCATGGACACTACTCACCTGTTACAGGCCCATAACAGCTTAAATATGGTCCAGGATATCATATTTCACAGCGACTTTCTTTCGCAGTATGACGATGAGTTACGCACCCATTTAGAGCGGCGAGGTGTCGTTTTCGTGCAGCGCGTCCACCGGGGTCAGAGGGATAATCAGGTTGCCACTGGTGCCTTCACCTTGGCCTTCGAGGGTGACACATTACCCGAGGTCAAGGAAATAGCCGACCACTGTGACGTAAATCCCTATATCCCTCCCCTGATGTGGTGCTTTAACTGCTGCAAGGTCGGCCATGTGTCTTGCCACTGTACTTCCAGCCACACCTGCCGGGTTTTGTGGACGACCTTCACATCCCAATACTCCATGTGCCCTGCCTCCCATCTGTATCAAATGCGGAGAGCACCATTTGCCTTGCTCGTCAGACTGCAGGATCCTCCAGAAAGAAAAAAAAATAGTCTAATACAAGACCATGGGCCGACTGACCTACAATGAGGTTATGAGAAAGTATGAGGGGCTACATCCTGTGCATATGACGTCAACCTACGCCGCTACTACGACTACGGTTCTATCATCTTCCGTTCTTCCGCATACTGTTGGCTCTCAGAGCCGTCAGACTCCACCTGCGCCCTTGACGGTGAGCTCACTTCCCTCCTTGTTTCTCCTGCACAGCCTAATTCAGGAGCAACATCCCCTCCCCCCCTCCCCAATACCATAGGGGATGTCAGCTGGAGAAGCGTCAGTCATCTTCGGCTCGCCACGAACGAATTTCCTTGGGTCACTCCCTTCCCAGTTCCTACCAGTGGCAAAACTGATACCTGTCAGTGGCTGAAGCAACCACAGGTAGCTGGTCATAGGGCTTCACGCTCCTCCACAGTCCCTGAGACAGAATCAGTGAAGCCCTCCTAGCCGGAGAAACCTAAAAAGAAGACCTCGAGAACCAAGGCACTGCGGTGGCACCCACACCACAACTACCTACAAGCTCTATGAGGTGGAGATTTTGGAGTCTGCTGAGGACCTAGATCTCGCTGGGCCCTCAGACACAATGGATGTCGACCGCACAGGTGCTCATCTGATGGCATCAGGTGACCCTGAGGCGTAGACTGACTCATTTCTTCATGCCATTCCAGTCTCACGATCACCTAACACTCCAGTGGAATTGCAGTTTTTTCCACCACCTGGCAACTGTTAAGCTTTACAGCTGCTTTCTGCATGGCCCTCCAGGAAACCTGGTTCCCGGCAATGGGATAAGGGATATTACAGGAACCGTAGCGACTATAATAGAGTGTTAGGTGGAGTTTCCGTTTATGTTCTAAACTCGAACATGTACCCCTTCAAACCCTTCATGAAGCTGTGGCTGTCAAGGATTACGCAGGAAATAACTGTCTGCAATGTATATCTTCTTCCAGATGTTGAAGTAGCCCTTAATGTATTGGCTGCACTGATTGATCAACTCCCTGAACCTTTCTCACTATTGGGAGATGTTAGTGTACATAACCCCTTGTGGTGTGGCGCCATGCTTACTGGCTGAGGTAGGGAGGTCGAAAATTTACTCTCGCAACTCAACCTCTGCCTCTTAAATACTGGTCTCCCCCCCCTCCCCCCCACATTTCAGTATGGCACATGGCACATGGCACATGGCACATAGTGGGCCATTAATCTCTCAGTTTGTAGTCCCGGCCTTCTCCCATTCACCCGTTGGAGAGCACATGACGACCTGTGTGGTAGTGACCACTTCTCCATCTTCCTGTCACTACCCTGGCGTCATGCCCAAGTCTTCTTTCAGTTTCACTTCCGACAAACGAGGAACTGTGTCACAGAGACGGTTGAAACATTAGCTTCGGATAAGGCTTCACAAGTTTCAGTAGGCTCCAAATAATGCATAGCAGTGGTATCAGAATTTTTTTAGGCATATAAAAAGGATGGGAGTATCACATGAGCCTGTGTTCTGATTACTTCAGATGAAATTGAACGTGCCGTGTGTTTTGTCGATAATCGCTTGTACAAGGTGCACGTATCAGTGGCGAAGCTCATAACTTTCAGCACTTGGTATGACAGTCGTCATAACAAACATAGGAACCATAACTGTATGTATGTATGTATGTCTGTCTGTCTGTCTGTCTGTCTGTCTGTCTGTTAACTGGGAGCCTAGAAACGACGGAGAGGCTCTGTCCGCGTCGCAGCCGTAGTGGTCCACAACCCCACGACGACTACCGCAGTCCACTTCACCCCTCCGCCGCCCCACACCGAACCCAGGGTTATTGTGCGGTTCGGCCCCCGGTGGACCCCCTGGGGAACGTTTCACACCCCTATGTTTGCGTGGTAGGGTAATGGTGGTGTACGCATATGTGGAGAACTTGTTTGCGCAGCAATCGCCGACATGGCGTAGCTGAGGCGGAATAAGGGGAACCAGCCGGAATTCGCCGAAGCAGATCGAAAACCGCCTAAAAACCATCCACAAACCTGCCAGCTCACCGGATCTCGACACAAGTCCGCCTGGCGGATTCGTGCGCTCTCGCGCCGGAAAGCCGTGCGTTAGACCGCTTGGCTAACTGGGCAGGCAACCATAATGAGTCACTTGTCCCTTTACATCTGGTACAGTAGAGCAGAAATTTGTGGGCTCTATACTCCTGACTGCTCTGTTATCTATTACTCGTGGAAGTTCTGCAGATGTTTTCTCGTTAAAGACCATTTTTTTGGTTCTTTTCAATGTCATAGCAAAATAAATTATGTAATTTCATAAAAAGGAAATTCTGTCCCATAATTCTGCAGTTCTACAGAGTATAAAATAACTTGCAGAAACAAGAATAGCCAAAGGATATTTGCAGTATACACTATCAAATGCAACCACTACCACCAAAAATTAAACTTCAAATTATCGAAATACACTGGCTGACAAAAAGAGGAGCACCGAATATGGGAGCAGGAAAGAAAGTGCAAATTCACGGACTGAGGCAGTATATGGCGTTGCTGATGCGACTACAAACTCAAGTCACAATTACAGTGAAGACAGAATGAGACTACTTATCAGCATGATAAAGCACCACCTCTGCTCTGCATGCATGCACTGATCCAGTTACGAACGTTATCATTACCATGTGGTATCCTGTCCTTGGATAAAGCTGGCCAACAAATATTGTAAATTAAGTAATAAAATGGCATACCTACAGTCGTCCTTACTACATTACTGTATGGTTCCAGTTTCCGTGTTTCAGTACGCCATCTTTAGGCCTTAAGTGACGCTGAGGAGGTTAACACCTTCCATATACCTGACCTTTCAGTGGCCAACATCTGTAACTGGTATTCGCATGCTACCTGTAGCAACGATGTTCTCTCTTCAACTATCAACCTGGAGTGAGCTACTAAAACCTATTTTTCAATATACGAAAGTGAGTCAAATGAAAACCTTAAATTCGTAATAACAAATCGAAATTTCGCGCCGTTATCCTGTAAGTTGGTAAGCGTGCTACAAACAGCGTGCAGAATGACCTGTAGGTGGCAGCAAAGTGCAGATGCTAACATACCGTCGCAGTATCAGTGTAAAGATGGCCGCCCCACTTGTGACTTTCACCAGGGAAGAACAGCGTTCTGTTATTCGGTTTTTGCGTAGTGAAGGTGTGAAACCCGTTGAACTTCATCGACGAATGAAGGTTCAGTACGGTGATGCATGTCTGTCACAGCAGCAAGTCTGCGAATGGAGTAGGAAGTTCGCAAATGGTGTGACTTCAGTGGAATGCTCTCCGTCCAGGTTAGGCACAGTGAGTTGTGACTCCACAAAACATTGCAGCAGTTGAATCCATAGTGAAGGAAAACCACCGAGTGACACTGAATGACATTGCAGCATGTCAACAAATTAGTCGTGAGTCAGCACACCACATTGTGCATGATGTGCTTCAGTTTCACAAAGTGTCTGCAAGATGGGTGCCACGGCAGCTGACTCCTGAAATGAGAGAACGACGCCTTAATGCTTGTGGAGAACTACTTCGGCGCTTTGAACGAGAAGGTGATGGCTTCCTTTCAAGAATCTTTACTGGGGACGAAACCTGGGTTCACTTCCACCAACTGGAAACGAAGGGAGCGAGCAAGCAATGGCGCCATTCCTCATCACCAAAGCCAAAGAAGCTTCCAACTGAGCCATCAGCAGGGAAGGTTATGCTGACTCTCTTTTGGGACGAAAAAGGAGTCATTTTGGACCATTGCATTCCTAGAGGGACCACTGTCACCAGTGCGTCATACACAGATCTCCTAAAAAATCATCTGCGGCCTACAGTCAAATCAAAGCGGCGTGGATTGCTGTCAGCAGGTGTCCCTTTGCAACATGGCAATGCAAGGCCCCACACTGCCCGTACAACATTTGCAACAATCACAGACCTGCATTTTCAGTGTCTTCCTCATCCACCATACTCACCAGACCTTGCCCCATGTGATTTCCATATGTTTGGACCACTCAAAGACGCTATGGGAGGGGAGAAGTTCCGTTCTGATGAAGAGGTACGCCACGCAGTGCACGAGTGGTTGCGCGGACTACCAAAAGAATTTTTCTCTAAAGGAATTTATGCACTTTGTAAGCGCTGGAGGACTTGCATTGAGCGAGGGGGAGATTATGTTGAAAAGTGATACAGCTTTGTACCACTTTTGCACAAAAAAATATTTAAAAAAATATTTAAGGTTTTCATTTGACTCGCCCTCGTAATCTCCGTTCAGTTCGACAGCCTTACGCCGCCTTACTGGGAGGGCTTGTACGCCCGCGTGGTATCACACTGCTGGCCGACGTCAGAGCCATTGTCTTGCTGCATCAAGAACTTCCCCATCATCTACGTACTGCTTCCAGCGGTGTGCATGCTTCGTTGGACCAAACAGATGAGACTCAGAAGGTGCGAGATCTGGACAGTATGGTGGATGAGGACGAGCAGTGTAATAAAGTTTTCTGACGATGTTGAAGAAAAGTTATCACTATCAACTTCGTGGCGCTCAAGCAATTCAGTACAGATGATCCTTCATTGCTCCTTATGGACTTCTACGAGGTGCATTCAAGTTCTAAGGCCTCCGATTTTTTTTCTAATTAACTACTCACCCGAAGTCGATGAAACTGGCGTTACTTCTCGACGTAATCGCCCTGCAGACGTACACATTTTTCACAACTCCGACGCCATGATTCCATGGCAGCGGCGAAGGCTTCTTTAGGAGTCTGTTTTCACCACTGGAAAATCGCTGAGCTGATAGCAGCACGGCTGGTGAATGTGCAGCCACGGAGAGTGTCTTTCATTGTTGTAAAAAGCCAAAAGTCACTAGGAGCCAGGTCAGGTGAGTAGGGACCATGAGGAATCACTTCAAAGTTGTTATCACGGAGAAACTGTTGCGTAACGTTAGCTCGATGTGCGGGTGCATTGTCTTGGTGAAACAGCACACGCACAGCCCTTAATGGACGTTTTTGTTGCAGTGCAGGAAGGAATTAGTTCTTCAAAACATTTTCGTAGGATGCACCTGTTACCGTAGTGCCCTTTGGAACGCAATGGATAAGGATTACGCCCTCGCTGTCCCAGAACGTGGACACCATCATCTTTTCAGCACTGGCGGTTACACGAAATACACTCCTGGAAATGGAAAAAAGAACACATTGACACCGGTGTGTCAGACCCACCATACTTGCTCCGGACACTGCGAGAGGGCTGTACAAGCAATGATCACACGCACGGCACAGCGGACACACCAGGAACCGCGGTGTTGGCCGTCGAATGGCGCTAGCTGCGCAGCATTTGTGCACCGCCGCCGTCAGTGTCAGCCAGTTTGCCGTGGCATACGGAGCTCCATCGCAGTCTTTAACACTAGTAGCATGCCGCGACAGCGTGGACGTTAACCGTATGTGCAGTTGACGGACTTTGAGCGAGGGCGTATAGTGGGCATGCGGGAGGCCGAGTGGACGTACCGCCGAATTGCTCAACACGTGGGGCGTGAGGTCTCCACAGTACATCGATGTTGTCGCCAGTGGTCGGCGGAAGGTGCACGTGCCCGTCGACCTGGGACCGGACCGCAGCGACGCACGGATGCACGCCAAGACCGTAGGATCCTACGCAGTGCCGTAGGGGACCGCACCGCCACTTCCCAGCAAATTAGGGACACTGTTGCTCCTGGGGTATCGGCGAGGACCATTCGCAACCGTCTCCATGAAGCTGGGCTACGGTCCCGCACACCGTTAGGCCGTCTTCCGCTCACGCCCCAACATCGTGCAGCCCGCCTCCAGTGGTGTCGCGACAGGCGTGAATGGAGGGACGAATGGAGACGTGTCGTCTTCAGCGATGAGAGTCGCTTCTGCCTTGGTGCCAATGATGGTCGTATGCGTGTTTGGCGCCGTGCAGGTGAGCGCCACAATCAGGATTGCATACGACCGAGGCACACAGGGCCAACACCCGGCATCATGGTGTGGGGAGCGATCTCCTACACTGGTCGTACACCACTGGTGATCGTCGAGGGGACACTGAATAGTGCACGGTACATCCAAACCGTCATCGAACCCATCGTTCTACCATTCCTAGACCGGCAAGGGAACTTGCTGTTCCAACAGGACAATGCACGTCCGCACGTATCCCGTGCCACCCAACGTGCTCTAGAAGGTGTAAGTCAACTACCCTGGCCAGCAAGATCTCCGGATCTGTCCCCCATTGAGCATGTTTGGGACTGGATGAAGCGTCGTCTCACGCGGTCTGCACGTCCAGCACGAACGCTGGTCCAACTGAGGCGCCAGGTGGAAATGGCATGGCAAGCCGTTCCACAGGACTACATCCAGCATCTCTACGATCGTCTCCATGGGAGAATAGCAGCCTGCATTGCTGCGAAAGGTGGATATACACTGTACTAGTGCCGACATTGTGCATGCTGTGTTGCCTGTGTCTATGTGCCTGTGGTTCTGTCAGTGTGATCATGTGATTTATCTGACCCCAGGAATGTGTCAATAAAGTTTCCCCTTCCTGGGACAATGAATTCACGGTGTTCTTATTTCAATTTCCAGGAGTGTATTTTTGGTGGCGGTGAATCTGTGTGCTTCCATTGAACTGACTGGCGCTTTGTTTCTGGATTGAAAAATGGCATCCACGTCTCATCCATTGTCACAACCGACCAAAAGAATGTCCCATTCGTGCTGTCGTTGCGCGTCAACATTGCTCGGCAACATGCCACACGGGCAGCCGTGTGGTCGTCCGTCAGCATTCGTGGCACCCATCTGGATGACACTTTTCGCATTTTCAGGTCATCATGCAGGATTGTGTGCACAGAACCCACAGGAATGCCAACTCTGGAGGCGGTCTGTTCAACAGTCATTCGGCGATCCCCCAAAACAATTCTCTCCACTTTCTCGATCGTGTCGTCGGACCGGCTTGTGCGAGCCCGAGGTTGTTTCGGTTTGTTGTCACACGATGTTCTGCCTTCATTAAACTGTCGCACCCACGAACGCACTTTCGACACATCCACAACTCCATCACCACATGTCTCCTTCAACTGTCGATGAATTTCAATTGGTTTCACACCACGCAAATTCAGAAAACGAATGATTGCACGCTGTTCAAGTAAGGAAGACGTCGCCATTTTAAGTATTTAAAACAGTTCTCATTCTCGCCGCTGGCGGTAAAATTCCATCTACCGTACGGTGCTGCCATCTCTGGGACGTATTGACAATGAACGCGGCCTCATTTTAAAACAATGCGCATGTTTCTATCTCTTTCCAGTCCGGAGAAAAAAAATCGGAGGCCTTAGAACTTGAATGCACCTCGTATTAGGCGGCAAAGTGCACATTTAGCAGGCATCTTTGAGTAGCCAAGAGGTGGACGAATGTGTGAGCACGACCAACAGAAACGTCCATTTGCGCAATGAGGTGTCTGTGGATCACCTCAAATGAGTGTATGAAGATGGTATCTCTTCTTCCAGACATGTCCGAAAGGACAGATCTTCATACCGCCCATTGACCTTCTTCTGTGCGGATGCACACTTATTGTCCGAACACTACAGCCCTGCAGTCACAGACTGTGCGGCTGGTCCCGGCGGAGTCCTCCCTCGGGCATGGGTGGGTGTGTTTGTCGTTAGGATAATTTAGGCTAAGTAGTGTGTAAGCTTGGGAAGTCCCATAAGACTAAAAAAAAATTGTCCAAACTCTAACTTGGGAATGTGGGTCTCACGGGGAGCGTGCAAGGGATAAATCCCTGCAGTCGCAGTATTCTCTGTGCCCCCCGTGGCTCAGATGGATAGAGCTTCTGCCATGTAAGCAGGAGATTCCGGGTTCAAGTCCCACTCGAGGCACACATTTTCAACTGTCCCCCGTTGATGTACGTCAACGCCTATCGGCAGAGTAGGGTCTTGATTTAATTAACATTTCAAATGAGTGTCCGCACGTTTCAACATTGCAGGAGTCACAGCTGCGTGCGGCCGACCGGCACACGGGAAATCGGACAGGTTTGCGTGATCTTGTTGCGATGATGACGGACATCTTGGCCAGTGACTCACCGTGCTTTTGTTCATAGCCAGGTCTCCGTAAACAGTCTGCAAGCGCTTACGAATATCTGCGATGCTTTGGTTTTCCGCCAAAATAAACTCCATGACAGCTTTATGATTGCAATGTACATCAGTTACAGGCTACGTATAGCACCACCACCTATTGGAACTTCATGAAACTATAAGGGCTGAAGCGAGACTATTCCACGATGTCCCAATACAAAAATTGTTCAAATGTGTGTGAATTCCTGAAGTCATCGATCCCTAGACTGATACACTACTTTAAACTGACTTTAAACTTATGCTCACACACACACACACACACACACACACACACACACACACACACACACACACACACAACCTCCGATAGGAGAAGCCGCGCAATCCGAGACATAGCGCCGCTAACCGCGCGGCCACTCCGCGTGGCGCCCGACAACATTTTCCACATATGCTGACAGAGAAAAAAAACTGAACGCCCCTCGTAACGACTTTTTGCTGGTGATGCTGTTATCTGTAATGAGGAACAGTCTCAAACAAAGCGTCACCGATATCTTACTGAGATTTCATAGTGGTGAAAAGATTAAAATTACAGAATTGAAAAATTGTCGACTTATCAAAAGGAAAGAACGTAGCATCCTTTGTCTGCAAAAACGATGAGTCCCAACTGAAATCCGTCAACGCGTGCAAATAGCTGCAAGCAACACTTTGTAAGGATATTAAATGGAACGATCCCACGGGATCAGTTGTAGTGACAACAGGTGAGAGATTCGGTTTATTGCCAGCATTCTAGGAAAGAATATAATAATTCCACTTCTAAAGAAAACAGTTGCTAGCAGCTGCAAAAATTACCCGCAAGTGGTAGAAGCTGACCTCGGGGAAGATCAGTTGGGCTTCCGGAGAAATGTAGGAGCGCGCAAGGCAATACTGACCTTGCGACTTCTTAAAGGATATAGGCTGGAGCAAACCTACATTTATAGCAATTGCGGACTTCAAGCTTTCCACAATGTTGACTAGAATACGCTCTCTGCACCGGGTTCGATTCCCGGCGGGGTCAGGGATTTTCTCTGCCTCGTGATGCCTGGGTGTTGTGTGCTGTCCTTAGGTTAGTTAGGTTTAAGTAGTTCTAAGTTCTAGGGGACTGATGGCCATAGATGTTAAGTCCCATAGTGCTCAGAGCCAATACGCTCTCTGCAACTTTAAAGGTAGCAGGGGCAAAAAACAGGGAGCGAAATGCGGTATACGACTGTACAGAAACCAGAGCAGGAGCATGAAAGGGAAGCAGTAGTTGAGAAAGCAGTGAGGCGGGATTGTAGCAAGCAGTAAAGAAACCTAAAAAACATTTGGAGTAGGAATTAAAGCTCAAGGAGAAGAAATAAAGAATCTGAGATTTTCCGATGACATAGTAATTTTGTCGGACAGCAAAGGACTTAGAAAAGCAGTTAAGGGGTATGGACAATATTGAAAGGAGGACATAAAATGCGCATCAATAAAAGCCAAATAAAGATAATGTAACGTAGTGGGCTTAAATGAAGTGATGCTGAGGGAATTAGACTTCGAAACGAGACAAAGAAGTAGATGTATTTTGCTATTTAGGCATCAAAATAACTGGTGATGGCCGAAGTTGAGAGTATATATATTGTAGACTGGCAATGGCAAGAAGAGCATTTCTGAAGAAGAGAAATTTGTTGACATCGAAGACAGATTTAAGTGTGAATTTGTCTCGAGTGTACCAATGTATGGAAGTTAAACATGGACGATAAACAGTTTATATGAAAAGAGAATAGAAGCTTTTGGAATGTGGTGCTACAGATGAATGCTGAAGATCAGATGGATAGGTTGGTTGGTTTGTGGGATGAAAGGGACCAGACTGCTACGGTCATCGGTCCCTCAGATTGGTAGATCACGTAAGTAATGAGGAGGTACTGAGTAGAACTGGGGAGGGCAGACAGAAGGTATCGTTTGATAGGACACATTCTGAGGCATCAAGAGATCACCAATTTAGTATTGGAGGGCAGCGTGAAACGTAAAAATTGTAGAGGGAGACGAAGAGATGAATACAGTAAGCAAGTTCAGTAGGCTGTAGGTTGCAGAAGTTATTCGAAGATGCTCGCACAGGATAGAGTACCACGAAGCTGCATAAAACCAGTCTTCAGACCGAAGACAACAACAACAACAACCAGGAAAATGCCATCAGTCTACAATGGAGACTGCACACAATACAATCATGCGACCCGTGTTAGAATGCCTTACCAAATAGAGTTAACGAGGAATACGGAACGTATACAAAAGTTCACAGGCTTGTTGGACCGCTCGGAGAATGTCAGACAGATGGTGAAGAAACGGGACTGGCAGGCTTTTGAAGATAGACGTACTTTAAGCGATGAATCTAGGAATATACAACAACCCTGTCCGTATCGATTCCATAGGGACCTCGGAGACCAGATTCGACTAATCACAGCATGCAAAGACGCATTTAAGCAATCATTGCTTCCGCGCTGTACCGGGTGATTTAGGAGCACCTACCGATGTCCTTTTATGCAGCCTGCAGTGTTAATCTGGCCTTCAGAAACTCACGCGCGAGATTTTTATATTCTCCCGCTAGCGACGCGCAAACTATTAGCCCTGCACCAAATTTAATGCAGTTAAATTTTGAACGAGGAAGCCTTAATTTAGAGTTATTCAAGAGAAACATGGGAAAGTGACCTACAAACGCACCCCCCACTTCTAAACTCAGCCATCGCCGATCAGGTTTTGTAGCATGTCGTTCATAACACTCTCTCTTAGCACCGTACAAAAATTTACGACTGCACGAGTTTTTTTCCGCATTCGAACTTTTTTGGTCTTCAGCGACTATCACGTTACCAGATTAGTAGACAATTTAAAAATTGTAAAATTGACGTTTCTGTGACTTTTACCTAACAATTTTATGAGTCTTAGCAGCATAAAATAATATATTGTATCGTTATATTCGTTAGGTCTTCTACTTCGACAATACTATGCTTGTAAGGGTTGCGTTTGGGTCGAATTGTCAACGTAATTTGTTTTAGCGCAAGGTTTTGAACAAACAGTCTTTTATTGACATTACGGGCATGTATAAATTAGTAATATTAACGAAACAGCCGACTATGCTGGTGGCGTAATAAAGATGAAAACAGGTCGAATATCCGAAATGGTTCGTGAAGTCCAATTTTCTTTTTTTTTTTTTTTTTGTTTTTTTTTTTTTTACATAGGTAGGAGGGAATGCCACGAGCAACATACTAAAAATACTGACAGGTAAGAGGCGAGTGTGGTGGTGGAGGTGCGTTTGGAGATCATTTTTGTGCGTTTTTCTTCAACAACTCGGAAACCGTAGCCTCTAGCGAACACGTATCCTGTGCACAAAATTCAACTACAATACATTTCCATACAAAAACGGCCTCTTCAGTTTTTGTGTAGCAGTTTGCGCGTAGCAAGTGGGAGAATTGAAAATCTCTCGCGTTGTTTTCGAGGGCTAGATATAACGTTGAGGCTTGTGTAAAACGACATCTTTAAAATCGCTAAGAATTACTTATTTTTAATAGCACGTACGTGGTAGGGCTAACTTTATCATATCAGGATACAGCACACGAAACGACAGGAGACATATTAACAAAGATTTTTCGTAGTTGCCATAAGTAATGAGTAAACACCCACTATTTCCTCCATACGCTATCGGCCAAGAAAGAATACGCCTGAGTGCTCGGGGAACGGCAACCCGTCACACAGCTGAGCTTCGCACATCCGTCGTCGCAGGCGCCGGCTTTCTGTTAGGGGGTCTACGCATTCGCGAAACACACGATCCGCACTCATTATCTGTGCTGTGCTTGAGCTAGAAGTCCATCTCATGCGAAGATATCCTGCATGTCTCCTGATGGAATTCCTTGTGTACTAAATTACGAACCACGTACACGCCCAAAGAGCCCACATAATTTCATCGTTCATTCCTCCTACCATTCTTCCAGGTACAAGACGTAAAAAATTGGACCGGCTAAAATGTTTTTTTTTTTTAATTGTAAGTCGTATATACAAGAACGAAGTTGTAGTGACGGCCTCAACAAATCGCTGGAAGTCTCCCACAGAAATATTGTGCCCTGTTGCTTCTATAGTCGTCCATAATTACGAGCCGGCCGAAGTGGCCGTGCGGTTAAAGGCGCTGCAGTCTGGAACCGCAAGAACGCTACGGTCGCAGGTTCGAATCCTGCCTCGGGCATGGATGTTTGTGATGTCCTTGAGTTAGTTCGGTTTACCTAGTTCTAAGTTCTAGGGGACTAATGACCTCAGCAGTTGAGTCCCATAGTGCTCAGAGCCATTTTTGCCATAATTACGAAAATATTGTCGGTAGAGAAATTTGTACACAAACTGATCTCTCGATTGTGTCCCGTAAATGTTCGATGGGGCTCATCTTAGGAGATCTGGGTGGCCAAATCGTTCGCTCGAATTGTCCAGAACATTCTTCTAACCAATTGCGATTCAGTTGTGGCGACATAGCGCATTGTACCAATAAAGATCCCATCGTTTTTTGGCAACATGTAGTCCATGAATTGAATTGCTGAAAACCGTCTCCAGGTAGACGAAAGTAAGCATTTACAGTCAATGATCGGTTCAGTTGGATCAGAGTACCCAGTCCATTCCATGTAAACACAGTCTACATCGGTATGGAGCCACCACCACCTTGCCGTGCCTTGTTGACAACATGGTGGGATCTGTGCTACACTCTTACCAACTGGACTCGACACTCATCTACCCGGGCCGCGGCTTTCCAGTCGTGCCCAACCGATGTGATCACAAGCCCAGGAGAGGCGCTGTAGGTGACGTCGTGCTGTTAGCAAAGGCACTCGTTTCCAGAATGAGATTTTCACTCTGCAGCGGAGTGTGCGCTGACATGAAACTTCCTGGCAGATTAAAACTGTGTGCCGGACCGAAACTCGAACTCGGGACCTTTGCCTTTCGCGGGCAAGTGCTCTACCATCTGAGCTACCCAAGGACGACTCACGCCCCGTCCTCACAGCTTTACTTCTGCCAGTATCTCGTCTCCTACTTTCCAAACTTTGCAGAAGCTCTCCTGCGAGAGCACTTGCCCGCGAAAGGCAAACGTCCCGAGTTCGAGTCCCGGTCCGGCACACAGTTGTAATCTGCTAGGAAGTTTCACCCCCCATGAACCATGGACCTTGCCGTTGGTGGGGAGGCTTGCGTGCCTCAGCGATACAGATGGCCGTACCGTAGGTGCAACCACAACGGAGGGGTATCTGTTGAGAGGCCAGACAAACATGTGGTTCCTGAAAAGGGGCAGCAGCCTTTTCAGTAGTTGCAGGGGCAACAGTCAGGATGATTGACTGTTCTGGCCTTGTAACATTAACCAAACCAGCCTTGCTGTGCTGGTACTGCGAACGGCTGAAAGCAAGGGGAAACTACAGCCGTAATTTTTCCCGAGGACATGCAGCTCTACTGTATGATTAAATGATGATGGCGTCCTCTTGGGTAAAATATTCCGGAGGTAAAATAGTCCCCCATTCGGATCTCCGGGCGGGGACTACTCAGGAGGACGTCGTTATCAGGAGAAAGAAAACTGGCGTTCTACGGATCGGAGCGTGGAATGTCAGATCCCTTAATCGGGCAGGTAGGTTAGAAAATTTAAAAAGGGAAATGGATAGGTTAAAGTTAGATATAGTGGGAATTAGTGAAGTTCGGTGGCAGGAGGAACAAGACTTTTGGTCAGGTGATTACAGGGTTATAAATACAAAATCAAATAGGGGTAATGCAGGAGTAGGTTTAATAATGAATAAAAAAATAGGAGTGCGGGTTAGCTACTACAAACAGCATAGTGAACGCATTATTGTGGCCAAGATAGACACAAAGCCCATGCCTACTACAGTAGTACAAGTTTATATGCCAACTACCTCTGCAGATGATGAAGAAATAGATGAAATGTATGACGAGATAAAAGAAATTATTCAGGTAGTGAAGGGAGACGAAAATTTAATAGTCATGGGTGACTGGAATTCGTCAGTAGGAAAAGGGAGAGAAGGAAACATAGTGGGTGAATATGGATTGGGGGGAAGGAATGAAAGAGGAAGCCGCCTTGTAGAATTTTGCACAGAGCATAACTTAATCTTAGCCAACACTTGGTTCAAGAATCATAAAAGAAGGTTGTATACCTGGAAGAATCCTGGAGATACTAAAAGGTATCAGAGAGATTATGTAATGGTAAGACAGAGATTTAGGAACCAGGTTTTAAATTGTAAGACATTTCCTGGGGCAGATGTGGATTCTGACCACAATCTATTGGTTATGAACTGCAGATTGAAACTAAAGAAACTGCAAAAAGGTGGGAATTTAAGGAGATGGGACCTGGATAAACTGAAAGAACCAGAGGTTGTAGAGAGTTTCAGGGAGAGCATAAGGGAACAATTGACAGGAATGGGGGAAAGAAATACAGTAGAAGAAGAATGGGTAGCTCTGAGGGATGAAGTGGTGAAGGCAGCAGAGAATCAAGTAGGTAAAAAGACGAGGGCTAATAGAAATCCTTGCGTAACAGAAGAAATATAGAATTTAATTGATGAAAGGAGAAAATATAAAAATGCAGTAAATGAAGCAGGCAAAAAGGAATACAAACGTCTCAAAAATGATATCGACAGGAAGTGCAAAATGGCTAAGCAGGGATGGCTAGAGGACAAATGTAAGGATGTAGAGGCTTGTCTCACTAGGGGTAAGATAGATACTGCCTACAGGAAAATCAAAGAGACCTTTGGAGAAAGGAGAACCACTTGTATGAATATCAAGAGCTCAGATGGAAACCCAGCTCTAAGCAAAGAAGGGAAAGCAGAAAGGTGGAAGGAGTATATAGAGTGTCTATACAAGGGACATGTACTTGAGGACAATATTATAGAAATGGAAGAGGATGTAGATGAAGACGAAATGGGAGATAAGATACTGCGTGAAGAGTTTGACAGAGCACTGAAAGAGCTGAGTCGAAACAAGGCCCCGGGAGTAGACAACATTACATTTGAACTACTGATGGCCTCGGGAGAGCCAGTCATGACAAAACTCTACCATCTGGTGAGCACGATGTATGAGACAGGCGAAATACCCTCAGACTTCAAGAAGAATATAATAATTCCAATCCCAAAGAAAGCAGGTGTTGACAGATGTGAAAATTACCGAACTATCAGTTTAATAAGTCACAGCTGCAAAATACTAACGCGAATTCTTTACAGACGAATGGAAAAACTGGTAGAAGCCGACCTCGGGGAAGATCAGTTTGGATTCCGTAGAAATGTTGGAACACGTGAGGCAATACTGACCTTACGACTTATCTTAGAAGAAAGATTAAGAAAAGGCAAACTTACGTTTCTAGCATTTGTAGACTTAGAGAAAGCTTTTGACAATGTTAACTGGAATACTCTCTTTCAAATTCTAAAGGTGGCAGGGCTAAAATACAGGGAGCGAAAGGCTATTTACAATTTGTACAGAAACCAGATGGCAGTTATAAGAGTCGAGGGGCATGAAAGGGAAGCAGTGGTTGGGAAAGGAGTAAGACAGTGTTGTAGCCTCTCCCCGATGTTATTCAATCTGTATATTGAGCAAGCAGTAAAGGAAACAAAAGAAAAATTCGGAGTAGGTATTAAAATCCATGGAGAAGAAATAAAAACTTTGAGGTTCGCCGATGACATTGTAATTCTGTCAGAGACAGCAAAGGACTTGGAAGAGCAGTTGAATGGAATGGACAGTGTCTTGAAAGGAGGATATAAGATGAACATCAACAAAAGCAAAACGAGGATAATGGAATGTAGTCAAATTAAGTCAGGTGATGCTGAGGGAATTAGATTAGGAAATGAGACACTTAAAGTAGTAAAGGAGTTTTGCTATTTAGGGAGTAAAATAACCGATGATTGTCGAAGTAGAGAGGATATAAAATGTAGACTGGCAATGGCAAGGAAAGCGTTTCTGAAGAAGAGAAATTTGTTAACATCGAGTATAGACTTAAGTGTCAGAAAGTCGTTTCTGAAAGTATTTGTATGGAGTGTAGCCATGTATGGAAGTGAAACATGGACGATAACTAGTTTGGACAAGAAGAGAATAGAAGCTTTCGAAATGTGGTGCTACAGAAGAATGCTGAAGATAAGGTGGGTAGATCACGTAACTAATGAGGAGGTATTGAATAGGATTGGGGAGAAGAGAAGTTTATGGCACAACTTAACTAGAAGAAGGGATCGGTTGGTAGGACATGTTTTGAGGCATCAAGGGATCACAAATTTAGCATTGGAGGGCAGTGTGGAGGGTAAAAATCTTAGGGGGAGACCAAGAGATGAATACACTAAGCAGATTCAGAAGGATGTAGGTTGCAGTAGGTACTGGGAGATGAAGAAGCTTGCACAGGATAGAGTAGCATGGAGAGCTGCATCAAACCAGTCTCAGGACTGAAGACCACAACAACAACAGGAAGTTTCAAAGGCACTCGTGTCGATCGTTCACTGCCCTAGCCGATTAAAGCCAAATTTCTCCGAAATGTCCTGCAGGATACGTTCACCGTACGTCCCACATTGATTTCTGCGTTATTTCATGCATTGTTGCTTGTCTGTTAGCACTGACAAATTTCTTCATACGCCGCTGCTCTCGGTCGTTAAGTGAAGACCGTCGGACACTGCATTGCCGGTGGTGAGAGGCGATGCCTGAAACTTGGTATTCTCGGCACACTCTTGATGCTGTTGTCGTAGAATATTGAATTCCGTAATGATTTCCGAAACGCAATGTCTCACGCGTCTGTCCGACTAGCACTGAGCGTTCAAATTCTGTTAATTCCCGTAGTGCGGCCATAATCACGTCGGAACCTTGTCTCATGAGGCACCTCAGTACAAATGACCGCTCCGCAATGCACTGCCCTTTTGTACTCCGTGTGCGCGATATTACCGCTATTTGTATATGTGCTCGTAGCTACCCCTTTGTCACATCAGTCGCACGCTAAGTGTTAATGGTGACGAGGGATGGTTGCGGTCATACTCAAAGATCTTATGATTGAATAACAGTCACGGACAGAATTCATCATGGATAAAATAACAGTGAAAACAACAAGTTTGTCACATGCTCGATATACACTACTGCCCATTAAAATTGCTACACCACGAAGACGACGTGCTACAGAAGCGAAATTTAACCGACAGGAAGAAGATGCTGTGATACGCAAATGATTAGCTTTTCAGAGCATTCACACAAGGTTGGCGCCGGTGGCGACACCTGCAACGTGCTGACGTGAGTAAAGTGTCCAACCGTTTTCTCATACACAAACAGCAGATGACCGGCGTTGCCCGGTGAAACGTTGTTGTGATACCTCGTGGAAGGAGGAGAAATGCGTACCATGACGTATGCGACTTTGATAAAGGTCGGATTGTAGCCTCTCGCGATCGCGGTTTATCGACATTGCTGCTCGCGTTGGTCGAGATCCAATAACTGTTAGCAGAATATGAAATCGGTGGGTTCAGGAACCTAATACGGAACGCCGTGCTGGATCCCAACGGTCTCGTATCACTAGCAGTCGAGATGACAGGCATCTTATCCGCATGGCTGTAACGGATCGTGCAGATACGTCTCGATCCCTGAGTCAGCAGATGGGGACGTTTTCAAGACGACAACCATCTGCACCAACAGTTCGACAACGTTTGCAGCAGCACGGACTATCAGCTCGGAGACCCTGGCTGCGGTTACCCTTGACTCTGCATCACAGACAGGAGCACTCAACGACGAACCTGGGTGCACGAATGGCTAAACGTCATTTTTTCGGATGAATCCAGGTTCTGTTTATAGCATCATGATGGTCGCATCCGTGTTTGGCGACATCGCGGTGAACGGACGTTGGAAGCGTGTATTCGTCATCGCCATACTGACGTATCACCCGGCGTGATGCTATGGGGTGCCATTGGTTACACGTCTCGATCACCTCTTGTTCGCATTGACAGCACTTTGAACAGTGGACGTTACATTTGAGACGTGTTAGGACCCGTGGCTCTACCCTTCATTCGATTCCTGCGAAACCCTACATTTCAGGAGGATAATGCACGACCTCATGTTGCAGGTCCTGTACGGGCCTTTCTGGATACAGGAAATGTTCGACTGCTGCCCAGGCCAGCACATTCTCCAGATCTCTCACCAATTGAAAACGTCTGGTCAATGGTACCCGAGCGTCAGAATACGCGAGTCACTACTCTCGATGAACTGTGCTATCGTGCTGAAGCTGCACGGGAAGCTGTAACTGTACACGGCATCCAAGCTCTGTTTGACTGAATGCCCAGGCGTATCAAGGCCGTTATTACGGCCAGAGGTGGTTTTTATGGGTACTGATTTCTCAGGCTCTGTGCGCCCAAACTGCGTGAAAATGTAATCACGAGTCAATTCTAGTATAATATATTTGTCAAATGAATACCCGTTTATCATCTGCATTTCTTCTTGGTGTAGCAATTTTTACGGCTATTATCCTATATTCGTCCCAGACAAAAGCGAACGGTTGCGTCAGAAACTCGCGGTTACCACGGTGCCTATACGCCTTCTCCTGTAGAGGCAATTTTCCCGGCACCGCCAGAGGAAGGACAGGGTGGACGGCTAGGGTCGCCGAAGCAATTTGCGCGATGCGTTCCGCAGCGGCCGACCCGTTATCGACTGGAGCCGCAAGTTGGCGGCCGAACTTCGCTGGGCAGCCTGGTCGGCGTTGAGGGGGTGGACAAAGCCAGGGGACAAAGCGGCCCAAAGCCAGCCCACGCAGTGTGCAGCAGGGGTTGCCGCGTTCTGCACCAGAACTCAGTTTGGACTGGAGGTCGCGCTGTTGCCGTCCGAGCGTGCAGGCCAAACATTGCCGCAGGGCGAGTCTCGCCCACCTACTGGATGGTTCTACACTTAGCTGAGTCATGGGGGTAGCGGTATGCGCATATAAAATGGCAGTAGTGTCGCGTAAGCAAGGTATAAAATGCATTGGTGGTGCTGTCATTTTTACTCAGGTGATTGATGGGAGGTTTCCGGTGTGATTATGCCCACCCGAAGGGAACTACCAAACTTAGAAATAGGAATGGTACTTCGACCTAAACGCATGGAACATTGTTTCACAAATCGCTAGGCAGTTCAGGATTGTGAGATACCGGGTGATCAAAAAGTCAGTATAAATTTGAAAACTTAATAAACCACGGAATAATGTAGATAGGGAGGTAAAAATTGACACACATGCTTGGAATGACATGGGGTTTTATTAGACGCGTGAAAGATCTGTTGCGCGCGTCGTTTGCTGATAATCATGTGCTCAGCCGCCACTTTCGTCATGCTTGGCTACCCAGGTCCCCATAACTTGGCTTTAGGTTTACCTGAATTCGCATGTCTATCGTGATCGACCAACATCTCTAGGGATGCTGAAAGACAACATCCGACGCCAATGCCTAACCGTAACTCCGGACATGCTTTACAGTGCTGTTCACATCATTATTCCTCGACTACAGCTATTGTTGAGGAATGATGGTGGACATATTGAGCATTTCCTGTTAAGAACATCATCTTTGCTTTGTCTTACTTTGTTATGCTAATTATTGCTATTCTGGTCAGATGAAGCGCGATCTGTCGGACATTTTTGAACGTTTGTATTTTTTTTTTGTTCTAATAAAACCCCAAGTCATTCCAAGCATGAGTGTCAATTTGTACCTCTCTATCTACATTGTTCCGTGATTTATTCAGTTTTCAAATGTATACTGACATTTTGATCACCCGGTACATAGTGTCAAAAGTTTGCGGAGAATACGAAATTTCAGACACTACCTCTCACCACGGACAACGCAGTGGCCGACGGCCTTCACTTAACACTTTACTGACCGCACGTCTCGTACAAATATATTCGCTTGGCAACGGTAGCGCTAATTCAGATTACTTGCCTTGTCGCCGGCCCCTTGTCACCTTTCCGTTGATGACAAGCTTAAAACGTATTGACTTTTGCGCGCTTTAATTTTCCGGAAATCCTCTATTTTGCCGTATCGTTTCACAAACTCGAATTTTCGTTTCAAGTAACTTCTCTGCAAGTTCCGCACTGTAGTAATAATTATCCATGCAGACGTGATGCCACTTCAGAAGGTGTCAGTAGTTCCATCACTGTTTTTACTAAAGGCAGTCCAGCGCCGGAATACATCTTGAATGAGGAAACGTATCCCATACTCGAATCACACAGCATCCGAATGAGTATGCCGTATCTCGTACTCTTCGACGGATTGTAAACTTTAAAATTTAACCGTCCACGCCACGGTATTATTCCTTCATCAACTGAGACGTTTTGACTTAGATTAAACGTTTCTTTAAAATTTTTGGAAAAACAAACAACTTTGAGAAGCCAGTCGGCATTATCCGGTTTATTGTTGCTGTCGCAAAAACGTAAAAATAATATTTGTCTGAATCGGTTGCGGGACATCGTTTTGCGAAATATCGGTGTGTGTATCTACGGATTCGTTGACCAATAATCATCGATCCTTGCTTTCTTTACTGTTCCCACATGGATAGGAAGCTCAAACCATTTTCTAAGTTCGGGTCCCGTAACTTCGACAAATTTGGCATTTTTTAATTCATTTTCCTTCTATTGAATTTTGACTGTGGTACGTGTTGGTTTCGTTGCTAATACACTCCTGGAAATGGAAAAAAGAACACATTGACACCGGTGTGTCAGACCCACCATACTTGCTCCGGACACTGCACTGTACTACACTGTACTGGTGCCGACATTGTGCATGCTCTGTTGCCTGTGTCTATGTGCCTGTGGTTCTGTCAGTGTGATCATGTGATGTATCTGACCCCAGGAATGTGTCAATAAAGTTTCCCCTTCCTGGGACAATGAATTCACGGTGTTCTTATTTCAATTTCCAGGAGTGTAATATACTAGAACTGACATGTGATGACATTTTCACGCAATTTGGGTGCATAGATCCTGAGAAATCAGTACCCACAACAACCACCTCTGGCCGTAATAACCGCCTCGATACGCCTAGGTATTGAGTCAAACAGAGCTTGGATGGCGTGTACAAGTGCAGCTGCCCATGCACCTTCGACACGATATCACAGTTCATCAAGTGTAGTGACTGGTGTATTTTGACGAACCAGTTGCTCGGCCAGCATTGACCAGACGTTTTCTATTGGTGGGAGATCTGGATAATGTGCAAGCCAGGGCAGCAGTCGAACATTTTCTGTATCCAGAAAAGTCCTTACAGGACCTGCAACGTGCGGTCGTACATTATCCTGCTGAAATGTAGGGTTTCGCAGGGATCGGATGAAGGGTAGAGCCACAGGTCGTAACACATCTTAAATGTAACGTCCACTGTTCAAAGTACCGTCAATGCGAACAAAAGGTGACGCGACGTGTAACCAATGGCACCCCATACCATCACGCCGGGTGATACGCCAGTATGGCGATGACGAATTCACGCTTCCAATTTGCGTTCACCATGATGTCGCCAAACACGGATGCGACCGTCATGATGCTGTAAACAGAACCTGGTTTGCCATTCGTGCACCCAGGTTCATCCTGGAGTACACCATCGCAGGCGCTCCTGCCTGTGGTGCAGCGTCAAGGGTAACCGCAGCCATGGTCTCCGAGCTGATAGTCCATGCTGCTGCAAACGTCGTCGAACTGTTCGTGCAGATGGTTGTTGTCTTGCAAACGTCCCCATCTGTTGACTCAGGGGTGGGAACGTGGCTGCACGATCCGTTACAGCCATGCAGATAATATGCCTGTCATCTCGACTGCTAGTGATACAAGGCCGTTGGGATCCAGCACGGCGTTCCGTATTACCCTCCTGAACCCACCGATTCCATATTCTGCTAACAGTTACTGGATCACGACCAACGCGAGCAGCAATGTCGCTATACGATAAACCGCAATCGCGATAGGCTACAATCCGACTTTTATCAAAGTCGGAAACGTGATGGTACGCATTTCTCCTCCTTACACGAGGCATCACAACAACGTTTCACCAGGTAACGCCGGTCAACTGCTGTTTGTGTATGAGAAATCGGATGGAAATTTTCCTCATGTCAGCACGTTGTTGGTGGAGCCACCGGTGCCAACCTTGTGTGAATGCTCTGAAATCTAATCATTTGCATATCACAGCATCTTCTTCCTGTCGGTTAAATTTCGCGTCTGTAGCACGTCATCTTCGTGGTGTAGCAATTGAAATGGCAAGTAGTTCAAACGTTAAATGTGTGTGACATCTCAGGGGACTTAACTGCTAAGGTCATCAGTCCCTAAGCTTACACACTACTTAACCTAAATTATCCTAAGAACAAACACACACACCCATGCCCGAGGGAGGACTCGAACCTCCGCCGTGGCCAGAAGTGTATATCATGTAGTCTGCGTCGGTCCGAAGATTCATCAAAGTATTATGTAAAAATTTACTGGTCGTGTACTTTCGAGATTTATGGCAACATTTCCACTTTCTATATTGAATATACAGATGCATGTAGGCAGTCATTTTTCCCTCGTTCTGTTTGGGAGTGGAACAGGGAGAGATGCTTGTTGTGGTACGAGGTACCCACCGCCACTCACCGTATGGTGGATTGCGGAGTACGTATTAATGTAGATGTAGATGAATATATATAACGTGTATTAAAATATATATCGTCTCTGTGATAGCTATTATTATTATCTTCTTTCCTTTCTCAGACCTTATGTCTGGTCAAAAATGGAAAGTGACGCGGACCTTGATCAAGCGTGACTTCCTTTTAACTGTACGGTATGTGTTACATTGCATTTAGGAACTTTCGGGTGATTGAACATGTATCAATAGTTACGGATTTCTGTAGTTGTATATATAAGTTCGGATGTAGCTGTATTGCGTTGATGTACTGGTGGATGTTGTGTTGTATGACTCCTGTAGTTGATAGTATAATTGGTATAATGTCAACTTTATCCTGATGCCACATGTCCTTGACTTCCTCAGCCAGTTGGATGTATTTTTCAATTTTTTCTCCTGTTTTCTTGTGTATATTTGTTGTATTGGGTATGGATATTTCGATTAGTTGTGTTAATTTCTTCTTTTTATTGGTGAGTATGATGTCAGGTTTGTTATGTGGTGTTGTTTTATCTGTTATAATGGTTCTGTTCCAGTATAATTTATATTCATCATTATCCAGTACATTTTGTGGTGCATACTTGTATGTGGGAACGTGTTGTTTTACAAGGTTATGTTGTAAGGCAAGCTGTTGATGTATTATTTTAGCTACATTGTCATGTCTTCTGGGGTATTCTGTATTTGCTAGTATTGTACATCCGCTTGTGATGTGATCTACTGTTTCTATTTGCTGTTTGCAAAGTCTGCATTTATCTGTTGTGGTATTGGGATCTTGAATAATATGCTTGCTGTAATATCTGGTGTTTATTGTTTGATCCTGTAGTGCAATCATGAATCCTTCCGTCTCACTGTATATATTGCCTTTTCTTAGCCATGTGTTGGATGCGTCTTGATCGATGTGTGGCTGTGTTAGATGATACGGGTGCTTGCCATGTAGCGTTTTTTTTCCCAATTTACTTTCTTCGTATCTGTTGATGTTATGTGATCTAGAGGGTTGTAGAAGTGGTTATGAAATTGCAGTGGTGTAGCCAATGTATGTATATGCGTGATTGCTTTGTGTATTTTGTTAATTTCTGCTCGTTCTCGAAAGAATTTTCTTAAATTGTCTACCTGTCGATTATGTAGGTTTTTTATGTCGATAAATTCCCTTCCTCCTTCCTTTCTGCTTAATGTGAATCTTTCTGTTGCTGAATGTATGTGATGTATTCCATATTTGTAGCATTGTGGTCGTGTATGTGTATTGAGTGCTTCTAGGTCTGTGTTACTCCATTTCACTACTCCAAATGAGTAGGTCAATATTGGTATAGAATAAGTATTTATAGCTTTTGTCTTGTTTCTTGCTGTCAATTCTGTTTTCAGTATTTTTGTTAGTCTTTGTCTATATTTTTCTTTTAGTTCTTCTTTAATATTTGTATTAGCTATTCCTATTTTTTGTCTGTATCCTAGATATTTATAGGCATCTGTTTTTTCCATCGCTTCTATGGAGTCGCTGTGGTTATCCAATATGTAATCTTCTTGTTTACTGTGTTTTCCCTTGACTATGCTATTTTTCTTACATTTGTCTGTTCCAAAAGCCATATTAATATCATTGCTGAATACTTCTGTTATCTTTACTAACTGGTTGAGTTGTTGATTTGTTGCTGCCAGTAGTTTTAGATCATCCATGTATAGCAAATGTGTGATTTTGTGTGGGTATGTTCCAATAAAATTGTATCCATAATTTGTATTATTTAGCATGTTGGATAGTGGGTTCAGAGCAAGGCAGAACCAGAAAGGACTTAATGAATCTCCTTGGTATATTCCACGTTTAATCTGTATTGGCTGTGATGTGATATTATTTGAATTTGTTTGGATATTAAGTGTGGTTTTCCAGTTTTTCATTACTATGTTTAGGAACTGTATCAATTTAGTATCTACTTTGTATATTTCCAATATTTGTAGTAACCATGAGTGGGGTACACTATCAAAAGCTTTTTGGTAATCAATGTATGCGTAGTGTAGCGACCTTTGTTTAGTTTTAGCTTGATATGTCACCTCTGCATCTATTATCAGTTGCTCTTTACATCCTCATGCTCCTTTGCAACAGCCTTTTTGTTCGTTTATAATTTTGTTCTGTGTTGTATGTGTCATTAATTTCTGTGTAATGACTGAAGTTAATATTTTGTATATTGTTGGTAGGCATGTTATGGGGCGATATTTATCTGGGTTTGCTGTGTCTGCTTGATCTTTAGGTTCCAGATAAGTTATTCCATGTGTAAGTGTATCAGGGAATGTGTATGGGTCTGCAATGTAACTATTAAATAATTTAGTTAGATGTGAATGTGTTGAGGTGAACTTCTTTAGCCAGAAATTTGCTATTTTATCTTTTCCAGGGGCTTTCCAACTGTGAGTAGAATTAATTGCTTGGGTGACTTCATGTTGCAAAATTATCACTTCAGACATTTGTGGTATCATCTTGTATGTGTCTGTTACTGCTTGTATCCACCATGCATGCCTGTTATGTTGTATCAGGTTTGACCATATGTTGCTCCAGAAGTGTTCCATGTCTGTTATGTTTGGTGGATTGTCTATTTTAATGTGTGTGTTATCTATTATCTGGTAAAATTTCTTTGGTTTGTGTTGAATGTTTGGTTTTGTTTCCTTCTATTTTCACTTTTTTTGTATCTTCTAAGTCGTTTGGCCAATTCTTGTAATTTCTGCTTCTTTTCATCTAATTGCGCTATCGCTTCTTGTTGTGAGATTTTACCTAACCTTTATCGTTTTTTTTCTGACATTTCATTTCTTATAAATTGTGTTAGCTGTCCGATGTCTTTTCTCAGTTTTCCTATTCTGATCTGTAGCCTGTGTTGCCATGCTGGTTTTGTGTGTTTCTTCTGTGTGTTGGTTTGTTCTGATCTCTGCCTAGTGTGTATATTTAGTGTAGTGAGTGCTCATATATAAACCAGTAGTTGTAACTCTTCCATAGTTGTGTTTTCATTTATTTTGTTGTGTATGATTGTGTTGATAGTTTTTATTGTTGTTTCGACTTATGGGTTATTTGGCGGTCTATGCAAGAATGGTCTAATGTCTGTATTTGTGTCTTTGTATTCTATATATGTCAGCTGAAATTTCTCTTCTATATCTAACATGTGTGTTACTTCGAGTTCTATTTGTGCTTGTTCTGGGGGCTGTCTTAAGATTTCGTTTTCCTCTGATTGTTTAATTGATGCGTATTGGTCTTTGTTTGTTTGCTCTGGGATGTTTGAGTCCATTACTGTATTTTCTTCTTCTTCTGATTGCACATTATTTTGTTCCAGTATTTGTTGTACTTGTTGTTTGATGTTTTATAATTCTGACTGGGGTATCCAGTTATTTTTTATTATTACACGAATCTGATCAGCTAGACGTTCTTCTGTTAAAAATTTTAATTCTGGGTATCTGGTAATAAATGTTGTGTATACTTGTGATCTGTATCCAGTTGTGTTGCTTCCTAGGTTTGTTGATTGATAATAACAGAACATGAGGTGTCGATTAACTTCATCTGACCATCTGATCCTCTGTCTTTGATTTCCTTCTAGGGTGGTTGCAGGAAGCATATCCTGCAAAACACCTCTATTTGGATTTAAATCATTTTCCAGTTGGCTAGCAGTGTCGTTACTATTGTGGGCGGGCATAGGGTTCAAGCGTCGTCCCCGACCATGACGGCGCTTGTCCGAGGCTTCTTTAGTTCTGTCCTGAACCAAGTAATCACACTAATAGGGGGGTTAGCCCTATTAGTGGTTTGTTCTTTTCGTCGCCTTTTACGACTGGCAGAACATACCGGAGGCCTATTCTTTTCCCGGGCCTCCACGGGATTTATTATTATTATTATTATTATTATTATTATTATTATTATTATTATTATTATTATTCTGCAATCGATATAAATACTGATTAATGTTGTTTAGTGCACTGTCCTCAGTGGCTAATAGGTATATCTGCAATTATACCCGTTACACCCTGCATAATAAAATTACGAGTTTTTACATATGAAGAAATTTTTCTCGTCGCATAGAGGTCTCCTGGCGAAGTGCTCAAATAGTGTGCTGAACCGAGTGCTTCAGACACTGGCTTACGGTTTATAAGCATAAACAAACATATATCCCCCTACTCACGTACAGAGCAATTAACGCTTCCTGCCAAAGCACAGTATAACAGACGGGGTATTTGTATACCGATGCCAGAGTTGTAGGTGGCTGTTGGATCACCGATCTCACACTTGCAGCCGATAATTGTGCACAGTGATCTAAACGAGCTGGAACATCAAAAACTGAAAAAATAGTGGTTTCGTTAGTCACTGCGTTTGCTATTACTGTATGTACGGTATCTGTGATAGTTGCTTACGCAGGTTGGCCACGGTATTCAGTTCGTAACAATCCGTTTCTCTTCCTCTTATGAGGATTACCTACTACGTTTTCATCAACTACCACGTGAGGGCCGCATTCAGGTGGAACATCATTGTTGTTTCAAATGTCTTACATTGGATACAGTTAAAACAATGACTCATAAACCGACCAAGTGGTTTGTTCATAGAAAGCGTCAAAACAAACAGTTTTCTGAAGTAATGGAAACGTCGCCTGAAGGTTTTCATTGAATAATGTTTTTACGATTTTCATAAATGCTTGACTCAACAGTAAGGAATCGAATCGCTTTGTTCGGCTTTTGGGAAATCAGTCACCTTCGGAAAACACTTTTTACAGTTGCTTAGCAGCATTTGAAATTGGTCGTGCTTCGCCTGGCAAAGCGGAAACAAAACATGGATGCTAGAGAACATGATTAAAGCGGATCGCAAAATGACTTTCTGCGAGTTCAGAGATTTCTAGACATATGAAATACTGCAGTGCATTCGAGTTTACATCATTAAGCTGTGAAAGAAGTCTGTTGCCTATACATGACCAGAATTCCTAATCTTGGGTTTCCGAAATTCCTTCACCAAAGAAGACGCAGTAAATATTCTAGAATTCGAATCAAGACAGTTGCCAACATAACTGGAAGCAGATAGCCTCCGTGTAGCGAAGCAATCTGAGTCGGTCAGTAGATGCAAGTCTTCCTGTTCAGATTGCATACTAGTCCGGTTTATTTCGAGGTATGCTGAAGACAAAGCTCCAATTTTAGCGACCATATACAGCCGCTCGCTCAAAGAAATATCCGTGCGTAAGCACTACAAAATTTCACAGCTCACACAAATGCTCATGTAAAGAAATGGAACCAATGGCTGAAATATAGATGCATCCAGCTGACATAGATTTTCAGTAGGACACTGGAAAGTAATTACTCTTCAGATATTGTCAAATTCCTCAGAGTAAAACATTTATAGACACGTAGCCAGGATGGAAAGAAGAAAATATCATTCTTTTTACAGGCAATGTATCTTTCACGCAGAGGAGTGGGTGCCATCTACAGAGGATCTCAAATTGATTATACAAATTTCTAGATTATAAAAGGCATTTGATACCATTCATCAGAAACGGTTTCAAATCAAATTGCGTCTCAGTTGTGCGACAGGTTTCGTGATTTCCTGTCAGAGAGGTTCGTATTAATTGACGGGAAATCAGAAACGATATCTGGGACCCGCGAACGAAGTGTAACAGGCCCTGAGCTGGTCTTAACCAATATAAGCGATTTAGGACATTATTTGAGCAGCCGTCTGACGTTGTTTGCGGATGAAGCTGCCGTTTGCCGTCTGTAAAGTGATCAAAAGATCAGTATGAATTATAAAATTACAAGATACCTGTACAGTGTGAAAAGTGGCAACTGACACTAAATAATGAAAAATTCGAGGTCACTGATATGAGCACTACAAGGAATCCGTTAAACTTCGCTCACACGATAATTCGGACACTAAATATCTAGATATTAGAATTATGAAGAACTTGAATGATACGATTAAATAGGAAATGTTGTGGGGAAGGCGAGAAAAAGACTGCATTTTATTGGCTGAACACTCAGACGACGCAACAAATATACAGTACTAGAGCGACTGCCTAGACCATATTTGTCCATCCACTCCTGGAGGAGCGGCACAGTATCCTTACCAGATGGATTTACAGAGCACACCTAAAAGGTTCTGAGAAGGAGATCTCGCTTCCTTTAACATTGCGCAGTACGCGGTTGTGGGGGAGGTGGGGGGGGGGGGGGGTAATGTCAAGAATTCTTAAACGTGAGTTGGAGCGGCAGTCAAAAGCGTTTTCCTTTGGCACGAAATCTTTTCTCGAAATTTCTGTCACCAACAATCTCCGCAGTCATCCCCGTTTTCAAGAAGGAACGTCGAACAGATGTGCAGAACTATAGTCCTATATCTCTAACGTCGATCAGCTGTAGAATTTTGGAACACGTATTATGTTCGAGTATAATGACTTTTCTGGAGACTAGCGTGGGTTTCGAAAAAGACGATCGTGTGAAACCCAGCTCGCGCTATTCGTCCACGAGACTCAGAGGGCCATAGACACGGGTTCCCAGGTAGATGCCGTGTTTCTTGACTTCCGCAAGGCGTTCGATACAGTTCCCCACAGTCGTTTAATTAACAAAGTAAGAGCATATGGACTATCAGACCAATTGTGTGATTGGATTGAGGAGTTCCTAGATAACAGAACGCAGCATGTCATTCTCAATGGAGAGAAGTCTTCCGAAGTAAGAGTGATTTCAGGTGTGCCACAGGGGAGTGTCATGGGACCGTTGCTGTTCACAATATACATAAATGACCTTGTGGATGACATCGGAAGTTCACTGAGGCTTTTTGCAGATGATGCTGCGGTGTATCGAGTGGTTGTAACAATGGAAAATTGTACTGAAATGCAGGAGGATCTGCAGCGAATTGACGCATGGTGCAGGGAATGGCAATTGAATCTCAATGTAAACAAGTGTAATGTGCTGTGAATACATAGAAAGATAGATCCCTTATCATTTAGCTACAAAATAGCATGTCAGCAACAGGAAGCAGTTAATTCCATAAATTATCTGGGAGTACGCATTAGGAGTGATTTAAAATGGAATGATCATATAAAGTTGATCGTCGGTAAAGCAGATGCCAGACTGAGATTCATTGGAAGAATCCTAAGGAAATGCAATCCGAAAACAAAGGAAGTAGGTTACAAATGGTTCAAATGGCTCTGAGCACTATGGGACTTAGCATCTGTGGTCATAAGTCCCCTAGAACTTAGAACTACTTAAACCTAACTAACCTAAGGACATCACACACATCCATGCCCGAGGCAGGATTCGAACCTGCGACCGTAGCAGTCACGCGGTTCCGGAAGTAGGTTACAGTACACTCGTTCGCCCACTGCTTGAATTCTGCTCAGCGGTGTGGGATCCGTACCAGATAGGGTTGATAGAAGATATAGAGAAGATCCAACGGAGAGCAGAGCGCTTCGTTACAGGATCATTTAGTAATCGCGAAAGCGTTACGGATATGATAGATAAACTCCAGTGGAAGACTCTACAGGAGAGATGCTCAGTAGCTCGGTACGGGCTTTTGTTAAAGCTTCGAGAACATACCTTCACCGAAGAGTCAAGCAGTATATTGCTCCCTCCTACGTATATCTCGCGAAGAGACCATGAGGATAAAATCAGAGAGATTAGAGCCCACACAGAAGCATACCGACAATCCTTCTTTCCACGAACAATACGTGACTGGAATAGAAGGGAGAACCGATAGAGGTACTCAGGGTACCCTCCGCCACACACCGTCAGGTGGCTTGCGGTGTATGGATGTAGATGTAGACGTAGTATTTAGTTTGTGCCACCTACATAGGGATAAATAAGCAGTGTAGTGGAAAAACAGGAGTAAAAGATTTCACTGAAAGATTTAGGTGGTCATTTTCCCTACGTGCTGTTAGCGAGTGGAACAGTCGAGGAATCGTCTTAAAAAAGTTCTACGAAATCTCTGCTAATAATGTGAACTGCACAATAATTATGTTTATCTAGTTCTAGACATCCTTGCCGCAGTGTATACACCGGTTCCTGTGAGATCACCGAAGTTAAGCGCTGTCGGGCGTGGTCGGCACTTGAATTGGTGACTATCCAGGCCGTCATGCGCTGTTGACGTTTTTCAGGGTGCACTCAGCCTCTTGATGCCAATTGAGGAGCTACTCGACCGAATAGTAGCGGCTCCGGTCACAGAAAACCATCATAACGACCAGGAGAGCGGTGTGCTGACCACACATCTTCAACTGAGGATGACGCGGCGGTCGGATGGTCCCGGTAGGCCACTCGTGGCCTGAAGACTGAGTGCTTTAGTTCTAGACATAGTCAAAAACAGGCTCACGTCTGGTAACGTAAGGAAATGATCAAAAAATTCGACTGACGAAATCTATTCTCACATAAAACTTCATAACACTGAAACTTAAATCTCTTCCTATGAGCTTGAAGTAGCAGTCAAGTGTTTTATACAAGTTCCAAGCTGGAACTGAAAGCAACAAAAGTGATTCTTTCGCAAAGCACTACCAAGTACATAATTGCTTCTTGTGTTGGTTAAACTGCACAATGCACGACGACCCCTTTACGGGGTAGTAGAAAACTTAAAGTTGAGTGGTTCTCTTCGCAGCTGTCCATATCCATTTTTTCTTGTTGCAACGCTGAAAGGTTTCAACTGGTAGACCCTTTAATATGTCGTTAACATACTTTTGAATGTTCTCGAGAGCGCCAAAATGACATCCTTTTAAGACATTTCCCAGTTTATGGAAAAGAAACATCACAAGGAATCTGATCAGGTGAATAGAGGGGCTGTGGAACAACAGGAAAGCCTGTTAAGGTCAAAAATTCCGTGATAAGAGCGGTCGTGTGACGTGGGTCATTGTCATGGCGCAGCATCCACTTGTCTGAAATGTCCAGTCTCTCTCGACCCACCCTCTTCCTGAGCCTTTCAAAGACCTTTGTAAAACACTCGGGTGACAGTCGGTAGTTAAGGCGCAAATTTATGCACCATTCCCCTACTGTCAAGAAAGCCAACCCGCGTTTTTTGGATATTTGATTTGCTCATTCGAACTTTTTCGGTTGGAATATCTCAGTATGCCACTCCGCACTTTGCCACTTCGTCTCATGATCGTACTCACAAATTCAGGATCCATCACCTGTACCCAAGCGACTAAACCATTAGCGGTCGTTGTTAAACCCTCTCAAGATCATCAACGCACACATTTCTTCAACTGTCCTTCTGCTCAGTTGTGAGTTTTTTCGGAACAATTTTGGCACAAGGGTCTCGCACGTCCAAAACTTCGGTCAAACTTTATGGTACAGCGAAAGTGTTTAACAGATCACACACCATCTTTATTGTTAAACGTCGATCTGATCTCACAACAGCACGGACACGTTTTCGTCCGTTTTCGAAACTGATGGTCTTGCTAAGCGAGCTTCACCTTCAACATGTTCTCGGCCTTCCAAACCCATTTGTGGCAGCGAAAAACTTTTGCTGTTTATAAGGAACGTTCCCCATAAATATGTTTCGACTTTTTAGAGGTCACACTCGCGGATTGCCCAAGTCTAATGCAAAGCATGATAGCATAACGTTGCTCTAAATTCCGCTGTTCCACTTTCGTAACACACAAGAAAAACACAGCTTCACTGAAGGCGCTCTCAGAAATGTCGTGATTGATATATGGAGGTGGAACTTGGACTGAGAGTTTGGAAGGGATGAACACAGCAGTCTACACGAGTAGAACAATGCAGCGTTGCCAGATCGCTCGCATTATTCTCAGTCTCATTGTTCTTCTTACGTACGTCGTATGTGTTGTGGTGTTAACGGCAGCCTACGATGGACTGATATTTGCCTCGTCTGTCTCTTGGCAGTCTCTTGGCAGTCTCTTGGCAGTCTCTTGACAGTCTCTTGGCAGTCTCTTGGCAGTCTCTTGGCAGTCTCTTGGCAGTCTCTTGGCAGTCTCTTGGCAGTCTCTAGGCAGTCTCTAGGCAGTCTCTAGGCAGTCTCTAGGCAGTCCCTTGGCAGTCTCTGACCAATGGCGTAGGATCACACAGAATGCTGCAGGGAGTCCATTACTTATTCTCGTCTTTCAGGCGCTTATGTGAAGCAGTTAAGATGTGCTTGGTGCACCGTATGGCTATCCTCCATTGTGCTGGTACGCCTGCCTTCACGTTTCCATACAGTATAACTTCGGGCCACTGTCATACACTCCACAACGGAAGTATCGGATTTCACCCGTCTGCTTTGACCAGTGACGTAATGGTATTGTGGTGTGTGATGTCACTGCAGCACGGTGTTTTTGAGTTGGTTGCGTTTGTAGATGTCGTGTTGCTGTATTTGATTGAGCACTGTGGTGGTGGATGTGGACATGCTGAGTTTAACATGTGGTATTTGGTTCATTTCAGTTTTGGTTGTCATCGTGCTAAAGTGGTCTTCAGTTTAGGTAGTTGGTGCGATAACGTGGGTGCGTTTGCGTGTGCGTGTGCGCGTGTGCGCGTGTGTGCGTGTGTGTGTGTGTGTGTGTGTGTGTGTGTGTGTGTGTGTGTGTGTGTGTGTGTGCGTGTACTTGCGTGTCGTGGCCAACCTAGGTAATATTGTTGGTAAGTACTTTTTGTTTCGGTTTTATTTTATAGTAATTGTGATGTTTTGTCTGTTGTATATTTATGACAGGTCGGTTGTGTTTTATTTCATGGAATGGGCATGGGGTATTTCGGTTTTTGAGTTGTTAGGGTTTTGATTCCACTTTTCAGAGTTGTAGGAATGGGTTTTTGGTATCGACAGCTGTGGTTGAGCTATATAGGTCAAGGGAAATGTCCGATTCAACTTTTTGTGGTTGTAGGTTGAGTTTTTGGTATTGATGGTTGCGACTGATCTAATTGATGTAGGGAAATGTCAGATTTCTGTGGTTTTGTTGGCGTAGCGGAGTGTTTAATTTAAATTTTTTTATATTACTTGTTTTAGGATGGTGCAGTGTTTTTTATTGTTATATATTTAGCTTGTCCCCGCCCTAATCTCCAATTTCTTGTGGTTGTTCCGTTAGTTCCATTTTATTTTTAGAGTGAGACGCTATTTTGTCATTTTTATTTTTGTTCGCGTTTGATGGAGCATGTATGTAGTGATATCATTGTCGCCGTATTGTATACGCTGGAACTAGCCATTTCCGCCGCGCTGATGACATCATGGGTCAAAGCAGACGGGTGGAATCGGACGCTTCAGTAATTCCCAAATTTGTGTATTACAGTGAAAAAACACACACGTCTGACTTTCTGAGTTGAACGTATGATGTGCCATCAGTTTCGCCGAGAGTGTCTGAAGTGTATCAAATTTAGTAGTTCTTTGCTGAGATCGGCTGCTTAAATATGGGCTTAGGTCTGCAGAAAGTACACCACCAATTCTGCCGAAGAAGTATGCAACGAAATGTTGTTTTCAGGGCCTTCTGGAAAGCTAGCGATCTCAGACAGTCCGCAGCGAGTGTGCGCGGTCCCCGTTTTATCACACGGACCGCCTCCACGCCAAAGTGAGAGGGGCGCCACTCGCCGTAATGCACTCCGCAGCCCATATGTCGCGGCGACACTGTTTGATAACACACACGATAAAAGCTGTTATCTCTTGTCACGGTCGGGATTACCGCTCACTTTGGGTCTCAAATAGGAGATCATGTCGTCCATTGTTAACGAACTACTCTTCGTAGATGTTTTCATAGGCAAAAAAAGAGAGAAAATGAAAGAGACGTTCTGAAGGAGTAATGTGACTCAATACCGAAACGTCCGACACCGCTGGTCAACTTTCACCTGTGAAACCATCTAGATGGCTGATACAGCCATGTCACTCTTGAGGTCAGATATTCACGACGTGAGCAATTGAAAAAACCCCATTATACGAAATGCAATCAAAATATTTTAAAGAACAACCTAGTGCTAATGGGACAATTGCGAGAATTGTGGAGTTTCAGGCGTTGCAAAACAAAATAAACAGCACTTCTAATGTAAAAAACGAACCCCAAACAAAAATTAGGCAAAATTCAGTAGGCCAACATTACACAAAATTGGTGTCCACAACTTCAATTAAACTAAACACAGAGTTTGAACTGTACAGTACCAACATACAAATGAATTTGAAAACAAGTGGTATCGGAAATTTCACTTGACCTATAGGTCAAACGAAATCCGCGATACCACGAAACCACAGACGGCGATAGAAGCTGGTATCAAAACTTCATTTCGGCCGGCCACTGTGACCGAGCGGTTCTTGACGCTTTAGTTTGGAACCGCTGAAAGGTGGCTACACTGTATGAAAGGTGGCTACACTGAGCCACAGCGCCAAAAATCGCGCCAGAGAGAGTATTGTTCCGCCGCCTTCACTGGCAGTGCTCATTGAGAGGTAGCGGCAGGCAGTCCTTGCCGAGCAGTTGTGGTGGACACTGCTTGTATCTGAAGTTGGAATGAGATGGGGTAGTAGTGAGTGTTTGTTCGATGTTTTATGCAGCTATGTGATGGGAGAGATAGTAGATGTTGTTCCAATGGAGATATTGTAATGACCTGAGTGCTTTTCGTCAATATAAATTAAGATAACTAACTACTGTTCTTTATTTTCTTATTATTTGTGTGTCCTGAATAATGCTTCATTACAGGTTCAGTCAACAAAGCATCTGGCGTGTGTTCTTGTATTAGAGTGTAATTCTGGGTTTCTTGCACAATTATAGTATTTCCAATTTTCTTTTATCACGTCAGTATAAATGATATTTAAAAATTCTTGTCTTGTTGAAGAAGAACCGTGCCAGATGTGCGTTGAGTCACACTCCCACACACAGAACAGTTATACTTGTGCTATGGTTTCGTAGGTTTTATAGTTGCTGGGGACTTAATTAATTAATTGTGTTAACGAAAATTTTCATTTCATTCCTTGTTGTCATTCTATGCAGTCAGATAGCGTAACAATTAGTTGTCAGGGCCAGCCGTTTACGAGACTTGCGTAATCGGACATACAGCGACAGGAAATTAAAAAAGTATTTGCATTTCATTTTATTAAGCCCCCATGCACCGCGCGACTACTACGGTCGCAGGTTCGAATCCTGCCTCAGGCATGGATGTGTGTGATGTCCTTAGGTTACTTAGGTTTAAATAGTTCTAAGTTCTAGGGGACTGATGACCTCCTACATTAAGTTCCATAGTGCTCAGAGCCATTTGAACCAAAACTTCATTTCACCGTATAGCTTACACACAATGCCGCAATGCCCAATGCCGCAAAACCACTATTCACTCCTAAAACTAGTACAGAAAATTTCACTTGTACACAAAGCTTGAACGAAGACAATATCAGAAAACTACTGCTCGTTCCAAACACTGGTCTTGAAGAAATCCCCTACATAGCTAGAACAAACTCGCAGTACCACAAAACTAAAACTCGCTGCACTGTTATCAAAAATCTTACTTGACCAAAGCAGCTAGAACGAAGTTCATGACAAAAAAGAAAAATGCACGCTGATCTATTGTTGGAAACCGAACTTGACCGACATAGCGAAAATATATTACACAGAAAAAGTTCCACTGACATCTACTTGTGTATACAGCCACACGACCGATGGACCATACAACTGGAGGAAGATTGCCGTTGTCACCATATCGTCACCCATTGCGGTGTGCAAACACCTACTAGTGAATTTTCTCCTCATATCCACAACTAATAACAAATCTAAAGCAAAGCAAAAGTTAAATATGCAACTACTAACAACAGCCCGAACTACCGAGTCCAAAGCCGAAAACAAATCCGTCGCCAATAACTGCTAACGTTAGTGTAACTCCCTAACAAAGCTCCAAACGCACATTTCCAACACTAAACATACAAGTAATATACAACGCCTAACAAACAACAGTACATCAAACTTCCGGGCAGATTAAAACTATGCCGGACCTAGACTCGAACTCTGGACCTTTGCCTTTCGCGGGCAAGTGCTCTACCATCTGAGCTACCCAAGCACGACTCACGCCCCGTCCTCACAGCTTTACTTCTGCCAGTATCTCGTCTCCACAATATCCTTTCTTCCAGGAGTGCTAGTTCTGCAAGGTTCGCAGGAGAGCTTCTGTGAAGTTTGGAAGTCAGCAGACGAGATACTGGCAGAAGTAAAGCTGTGAGGACGGGGCGTGAGTCGTGCTTGGGTAGCTCAGATTGTAGAGCACTTGCCCGCGAAAGGCAGAGATCCCGAGTTCGAGTGTAGATCAGGCACACAGTTTTAATCTGCCAGGAAGTTTCATATCAGCGCACACTCCGCTGCAGAGTGAAAATCTCATTCTGGAAACACTGCACCAGTTCAATCACTCACTAACAGCACTCAAACGAAACCTCGAAACATCAACACGGAACACTAGAGAGCGCCGCTATATACTACAAAACGCTGTCTTGCAACACGATCCAGTTCAAATACGGCACACAATCATGACATCCAACACGGTTACGTCACGAGTCAAAGCCGGCACCCAGTAGCAAATACGACTCACTTACATGGATTTAGTGTCTGCTTTTTCCTGTGCTTTAGAGCACTTCGTCCGTTTATTTACTCAATATTGCGCCAGTTAATCTTTGTGGCTTATCCAAGTAAACAGAAACGTTTCACAAAGATTTACCTTTGAACTTCGTTATAATAACATGCATCGCTTTGTAGTCATACTTGCAGAATACGGTGATTGTGCTTGGTGTTGGGGTATGAATACCTAAAGGAGTACGATGACGTGCTATATAAAATAAAAGTTTTCATAATTTGAATATTTCCGACAGTCGCTAAACACAATACATTACTAGCAAATCAGGGCGTACATTTTTCTTACTAGTTTGGTTTGATGTGCCGCGCCACGAATTCCTCTCCTGTGCCAACTTCTACTGTTCCCTATAGTACCATGGAAGTTATTTTCTGTCCTATGTCCTACCATCCTTCTTGTCAGTGCTTTCCTATTTCCCTTTCTTCGCCGATGCTGCGGGAATTTCCTCATTCCTTACCTTAGCAGTCCACCTAATTTTCAAAAAATTGTTCAAATGGCTCTGAGCACTAAGGGACTTAACTTCTGAGGTCATCAGCCCCCTAGAACTTAGAACTACTTAAACCTAACTAAGAATTCTTGGTTGTTGTGAGAGATTGATCTGTGGCGTAGCCCGAGGTCTAGGTTAGTTCCGATTGATAATTGTTGGAGCCTTCCCCAATATGGTTGGTTGGTTGGTTGGTTGGTTTGGGGAAGGAGACCAGACAGCGTGATCATCGGTCTCATCGGATTAGGAAGGAAGTCGGCCGTGCCCTTTCAGAGGAACCATCCCGGCATTTGCCTGGAGCGATTTAGGGAAATCACGGAAAACCTAAATCAGGATGGCCGGACGCGGGATTGAACCGTCGTCCTCCCGAATGCGAGTCCAGTGTCTAACCACTGCGCCACCCCGTTCGGTCCCCAATATGGAAACCTGAAATATGTTAGAAATGAGCCGGCCGCGATGGCTGAGCGGTTCTAGGCGCTTCAGTCCGGAATCACGCGGCACCTATGGTCGCAGGTTCGAGTACTGCCTCGGGCATGGATGTGTGTGATGTCCATAGGTAACCTAAGGACATCACACAGATCCATGCCCGAGGCAGGAATCGAACCTGCGACTGTAGCAGTAGCGCGGTTCCAGACTGAAGCGTCTAGAACCGCTCGGCCACTACGACCGGCACCTAAATTTCAACATTCGTCTATAGGACCACATCTCAAATGCTTCGATTCTCTTCTGTTCGGGTTTTCCCACAGTGCATGTTTTACTGACGTAAATGCTGTGCTCTTACTCGAGTTAAGGCTTATCTTTGATACAAGTAGACTTCTCTTGGTCAGGAATGCTCTCTTCTCCAATGGTAGTCTGTTTCTACGTCCTCCTTGCTCCACCTGTCGTGGGTTGTTTTGCTTCCTATGCAGCAGAATTCACTAACTACCGCGCGATCTCCAGTTATGATATTACGTTTCTGGCTGTTATTATTTCTATTACTGGTCGTTACTATGTATTTCTTAGATTGATTCTCAATAGATATTCTGTACACTTCAGACTGTTCGTCGAATACATCCTGTAATTCTTCACTTTCACTGAGTATAGCAATGACATCAGCGAGTCGTATCATTGACACCATTTCATCTTGAATTTTAACCCCACTCTTGAATTTTGCTTTCATTTCTGTCATTGCTTCTTCGATTTTATTTATTTATTTAGCGTATGGCTCATAACATCACAGTAAAAAATTACAGAAACAACACGATTTAAAAAAAAATCACATATGTATAAACAGAGCAATAAATAACAGTTTTTATATAAGGACACCGCCAATTGTAAATTTACACTCACAGAAGAGCAATCACAAGCAGACGTCCAGCTTATAATAAATAGTCGATTGCCTCTTGGGTCGCCATTAGGGAATCCTGTGGGTCACCCTCGTATGCCCTTAGTGGGCATTCCTGCACGATGTGTTTGACCGTCTGTCTCTCAGCGCCACAGTCGCAAGCGGCCGAAGGAAGTTTACCCCATCTGTGTAAGCAGTCGGCGCATCTCCCACAGTTGGTTCTGATGCGATTAAGAGTTGACAAAACTTTGCGAGGGCAATCAAATCCTTTTGGTTTACTAAAGATGCATGGCATACTGTGGCAGTTTACTGCTGTTCTGCTCTCCCATTCCTCTTTCCATCGGTCATTTATTTTAAAGTTGGTTTGGTGCAGAGACTGTGCGGTCTTTAGTGGAGGATGCCTAGACCGGAGTCGGTTTCCTTGGATGTCGTGAGTATCTTCATGGATATGTAATTGGCGCTTGGTCATGATTTTTTGAAATTCTCTAACCAGAGCGTGTTCTCGGCGTAGGTTAGGAGGGGCTATGTTACTGAGTACGGGCAGCCACACTGTAGGAGTTGGCCTGATTGTGCCTGATATAATACGCATTGTTGCATTAAGTTGGCTTTCTACCATGTGTGTGTGTTTGCTGTTGAGCCACACTGGGGCACAGTATTCTTCCACTGGGTACACCAAGCCAAGTGCGGATGTTCTTAAGGTAGATGCTGTGGAGCCCCAAGTAGTGCCACAGAGCTTCTGCAATATGTTGTTGCGTGTTTCAAGTTTCGCTGCAGTTTTCGTCAGGTGTTCTTTGAATGTTAAAAAAAATAGTCTAGGGTAACCCCAAGGTACTTTGGGTGTTTGTGCTTCTTCGATGTATAGCTTCAACGGTAATGGCAATGGGCTACATCCTTGTCTTCGAAGCTTTTCTATCCCAGCACTTCGTTCTTGGCGTCCCACTCCTATTATTCCTCTTGGTTCTTGTTGTATTGCTTATAAACCGTCTTCCATTACAGCTTACTGCTATTTTCCTCAGAATTTCGAATATCTTGTACCACTTGACACTATCGAGATCTCAGTCTCATACTTTTACGCACCAATGAGAATAGTCGTTTAGTTGTCACTTCCCCCCAATGATTTTAAAAATTCCGATGTAAAGTCATCTATCCCGTCTGCCTTATTTCCTCCTAAGTGGTCCAAAGTTCATGCAAATTATGATTCTATTACTGTATCTCCTCTTCCCTGATGACTCCTGCATCTTCCGTGACGTCATCACGCAAGTCATCATAGAGGCCTTCACTGTACTGTTTCCACCTATGTGCTCTGTGTTTGACAGTGGAATTCCGATTTCACTCTTAATGTTACCGCCCTCGCTTTTAATTTCACATAATGTGAGCTGTTCATCATCGCATTACCTCTAACCCGAGAGGACTTCAATCGGATGTCTTCATTCCTTAGTACTTACGTATAGCACTTCTTTCCGCATTGATTCTTCCTGACTAGTCTCTTAAACTTCAGCCTAGCCTTCATCATTACTAAATTTTGATCTGCTTCTATACCTGTACCTCGTTACACCGTACATCCCAAAGTCTGATTTTGGAATCTCCGCTTGACCGTGGTGTAATCTAACTGGTATCTTCCCGTATTTCCGTAGCTGATTCTTCAACAGAGTATTCGCTATTACCAGCTGAAATTTAGCGCACAACTCAGTCTTTCTCCTCTTTCATACCTACTACCAAGCCGATATTCTCCCACAACCCTTTCTTCTTTTGCTTCTCCTACAACCGCATTCCTATCCCTCATGTCCATTACATTTTCATCTCCCGTTACGTACTGAATTACCAGTCCATTATCCTCATATACTTTATCTCTTCCTCTAAAAAATGGTTCAAATGGTTCTGAGCACTATGGGACTTAACATCTGTGGTCATCAGTCACCTAGAACTTAGAACTACTTAAACCTAACTAACCTAAGGACATCACACACATCCATGCCCGAGGCAGGATTCGAACCTGCGACCGTAGCAGTCGCGCGGATCCGGACTGAGCGCCTAGAACCGCGAGACCACCGCGGCCGGCTCTATTCCTCTGTTTGCGACTTCGCCAAGTATGTAAACCTAAACAACAGTTGTCGATGTTGGTTTGCTATCGATGCTGGTAACAACCCTATTACTGAACTTCTCACAGTAACTCACTTTCTGCCCAACCTTCCTGTTCATAACGAATCCTACTCCCGTTCTACCGTCCTCTGCTACTGTTGATATCTCCTCCTGACCAGAAACCTGCCTTTTAGGGGAAGTTTCACACCCCAAGGGCAAGGGAGTGCCTTGAACCTCTGCCTGCTCTTACACACTCTGTGACAGGGCGTTTGCCAGAATTCCCGAAGTCTACGACCGCCATTGTTGGTGAAGTTTATTCACAATTTACGCAGTAGCGAGGTTCGACCCTGCGTCTCAGGATGTTTTTATTACTAGGCAAGTGCAGTGCAGAAGTGAGGTGACATAATTCGTGGATGTTGGTAGCAGCAACAATTTATAACTCTCATTTTAATTCCATATTTCCTAGCAAATATAAATGTTAATTAACAAATAATTTTGACTCATAAGTTTTAATAAAAATAATTTACGTTCCTGTTCTCCTTAACTGTGCACTTGAGAAGGTGATTAGCGAAAGGCAAAGTAAAATGGAGGTGTATAATGCGACTAGTACGGAAGGAAAAAAAAAGTACACTACTGGCCATTAAAATTGCTACACTAACAAGAAATACAGATGATAAACGGGTATTCGTTACACAAATATATTATACTAGAACCGACATGTGATTACATTTTCACACAATTTGGGTGCATAGATCCTGACAAATCAGTAGCCAGAACAACCACCTCTGGCCGTAATAACGGCCTTGATACGCCTGGGCATTCAAACAGATCTTGGATGGCGTGTACAGTTACAGGTGCCCACGCAGCATTAACACGATACCACAGTTCATCAAGAGTACTGACTAACGTATTGTGACACACCACTTGCTCGGCCACCATTGAACAGACGTTTTCAGTTGGTGAGAGATCTGGAGAAAGTGCTGGCCAGGGCAGCAGTGGAACATGTTCTGTATCCAGAATGGCCCGTACAGGAACTGAAAAAGGCGGTCGTGGATTATCCTGCTGAAATGTAGGGTTCCGCAGAGATCGAATGAAGAGTAGAGCCACGGGTCATAACACATCTGAAATGTAACGTCCACTGTTAAAAGTGCCGTCAATGCGAACAAAACGTGACCGAGACGTGTAACCAATGGCACCCCATACCATCACGCTGGGTGATACGCCACTATGGCGATGACGAATATACGCTTCCAATGTTCGTTCACCGCGATGTCTCCAAACACGTAAGAGCATAATGATGCTGTAAACAGACCCTCGATTATTCCGAAAATATGACGTTTTGCCATTCGTGCACCCAGGTTCGTCGTTGAGTACACCATCGCAGGCGCTCCTGTCTGTGATGCAGCATCAAGGGTAACAGCAGCCATGGTCTCCGTGCTGATAGTTCATGCTGCTGCAAACGACGTCGAACTGTTGGTGCAGATGGTTGTTGTCTCGCAAACGTCCCCATCTGTTGACTCAGGGATCGAGACGTGGCTGCACGATCCGTTACAGCCGTGCGGATAAGATGCATGTCATCTCGAATGCTAGTGATACGTGGCCATTGGCATCCAGCACGGCGTTCCGTATTACCCTCCTGAACCCACCGATTCCATATTCTGCTAACAGTCACTGGATCTCGACCAACACGAGCAGCAATGTCGCGATACGCTAAACCGAAATAGCGATAGGCTACAATCCGTCCTTTATCAAAGTCGGAAACGTGATGGTACGCATTTCACCTCCTTACAGGAGGTATCACAACAACGTTTCACAAGGCAACGCCGGTCAACTGCTGTTTGTGTATGAGAAATCGGTTGGAAATTTTCTTCATGTCAGCACTTTGTAGGTGTCGCCACCGGCGCCAACCTTGTCTGAATGCTCTGAAAAGCTAATCATTTGAATATCACAGAATCTTCTTCCTGTCGGTTAAATTTCGCGTCTGTAGCACGTCGTCTTCGTGGTGTTTTTTTTTTGGTCATCAGTCTACTGACTGGTTTGATGCGGCCCGCTATGAATTCCTTTCCTGTGCTAACCTCTTCATCTCAGAGTAGCACTTGCAACCTACGTCCTCAATTATTTGCTTGACGTATTCCAATCTCTGTTTTCCTCTACAGTTTTTGCCCTCTACAGCTCGCTCTAGTACCATGGAAGTCATTCCCTCATGTCTTAGCAGATGTCCTATCATCCTGTCCCTTCTCCTTGTCAGTGTTTTCCACATATTCCTTTCCTCTTCGATTCTGCGTAGAACCTCCTCATTCCTTACCTTATCAGTCCACCTATTTTCAACATTCGTCTATAGCACCACATCTCAAATGCTTCGATTCTCTTCTGTTCCGGTTTTCCCACAGTCCATGTTTCACTACCATACAATGCTGTACTCCAGACGCTTATCCCCAGAAATTTCTTCCTCAAATTAAGGCCGGTATTTGATATTAGTAGACTTCTCTTGGCCAGAAATGCCTTTTTTACCATAGCGAGTCTGCTTTTGATGTCCTCCTTGCTCCGTCCGTCATTGGTTTTTTTTTCTGCCTAGGTAGCAGAATTCCTTAACTTCATTGACTTCGTGACCATCAATCCTGATGTTAAGTTTCTCGCTGTTCTCATTTCTACTACTTCTCATTACCTTCGTCTTTCTCCGATTTACTCTCAAACCATACTGTGTACTCATTAGACTAATACTAAAATGTAGACTTTCACGGCCGGAAATATCATGTCCATTATAATTACCCAGGCTGTTATGCCGTGGTCGCTTGATGAAATGGGAATTGAGACAAAATTCATCAACCGACCACGGCATAATCATAATGGACACTCATTACACTGTTCATTCCGTTCAGCAGATCACTTAATTCTTCTTCACTTTCACTCAGGATAGCAATGTCATCAGAGAATTGTACCATTGTTATCCTTTCTCCTTGTATTTGAATTCCAGTCCTGAACCTTTCTTTTATTTCCATCATTGCTTCCTCGATGTACAGATTGAAGAGTAGGGGCGAAAGGCTACAGCCTTGTCTTACACCCTTCTTAATACGAGCACTTCGTTCTTGATCGTCCACTCTTATTATTCCCTCTTGGTTGTTGTACATATTGTATATGACCCGTCTCTCCCTATAGCTTACCCCTACTTTTTTCAGAATCTCGAACAGTTTGCACCATTTTATATTGTCGAATGCTTTTTCCCCTTTACTTTTTCTAAAGCCAAACTGATCTTCACCTAGCGCATTCTCAATTTTCTTTTCCATTCTTCTGTATATTATTCTTGTAAGCAGCTTCGATGCATGAGCTGTTAAGCTGATTGTGCGATAATTCTCGCACTTGTCAGCTCTTGCCGTCTTCGGAATTGTGTGGATGATGCTTTTCCCAAAGTCAGATGGTATATCGCCAGACTCATATATTCTACACACCAACGTGAATAGTCGTTTTGTTGCCACTTCCCCCAATGATTTTAGAAATTCTGATGGAATGTTATCTATCCCTTCTGCCTTATTTGACAGTAAGTCCTCCAAAGCTCTTTTAAATTCCGATTCTAATACTGGGTCCCCTATCTCTCGTAAATCGACTCCTGTTTCTTCTTCTATCATATCAGACAAATCTTCACCCTCATAGAGGCTTTCAATGTATTCTTTCCACCTATCCGCTCTCTCCTCTGCATTTAACAGTGGAATTCCCGTTGCACTCTTAATGTTACCACCGTTGCTTTTAATGTCACCAAAGGTTGTTTTGACTTTCCTGTATGCTGAGTCTGTCCTTCCGACAATCATATCTTTTTCGATGTCTTCACTTTTTTCCTGCAGCCATTTCGTCTTAGCTTCCCTGCACTTCCTATTTATTTCATTCCTCAGCGACTTGTATTTCTGTATTCCTGATTTTCCCGGAACATGTTTGTACTTCCTCCTTTCATCAATCAACTGAAGTATTTCTTCTGTTACCCATGGTTTCTTCGCAGCTTCCTTCCCAACTTCTGTGATGGCCCTTTTTAGAGATGTCCATTCCTCTTCAACTGTACTGCCTACTGCGCTATTTCTTATTGCTGTATCTATAGCGTTAGAGAACTTCAAACGTATCTCGTCATTCCTTAGTACTTCCGTATCCCACTTCTTTGCGTATTGATTCTTCCTGACTAATGTCTTGAACTTCAGCCTACTCTTCATAGCTACTATATTGTGATCTGAGTCTATATCTGCTCCTGGGTACGCCCTTACAATCCAGTATCTGATTTCGGAATCTCTGTCTGACCATGATGTAATCTAATTGAAATCTTCCCGTATCTTCCGGCCTTTTCCAAGTATACCTCCTCCTCTTGTGATTCTTGAACCGGGTATGCGCTATTACTAGCTGAAACTTGTTACAGAATTCAATTAGTCTTTCTCCTCTTTCATTCCTTGTCCCAAGCCCATATTCTCCTGTAACGTTTTCTTCTACTCCTTCCCCTACAACTGCATTCCAGTCGCCCATGACTATTAGATTTTCGTCCCCCTTTACATACTGCATTGCCCTTTCAATATCATCATACACTTTCTCTATCTGTTCATCTTCACCTTGCGACGTCGGCATGTATACCTGAACTATCGTTGTCGGTGTTGGTCTGCTGTCGGTTCTGATTAGAACAACCCGGTCACTGAACTGTTCACAGTAACACATCGTCTGCCCTATCTTCCTATTCATAACGAATCCTACACCTGTTATACCATTTTCTGCTGCTGTTGATATTACCCGATACTCATCTGACCAGAAATCCTTGTCTTCCTTCCACTTCACTTCACTGACCCCTACTATATCTAGATTGAGCCTTTGCATTTCCCTTTTCAGATTTTCTAGTTTCCCTACCACGTTCAAGCTTCTAACATTCCACGCCCCGACTCGTAGAACGTTATCCTTTCGTTGATTATTCAATCTTTTTCTCATGGTAACCGCCCCCTTGGCAGTCCCCTCCCGGAGATCCGAATGGCGGACTATTCCGGAATCTTTTGCCAATGGAGAGATCATCATAACACTTCTTCAATTACAGGCCATATGTCCTGTGAATTCAACGTTACGTGTCTTTAATGCAGTGGTTTCCATTGCCTTCTGCATCCTCATGTCGTTGATCATTGCTGATTCTTCCGCCTTTAGGGGCAATTTCCCACCACTAGGACAAGAGAGTGCCCTGAACCTCTATCCGCTCCTCCGCCCTCTTTGACAAGGACGTTGGCAGAATGAGGCTGACTTCTTATGCCGGAAGTCTTCAGCCACCAATGCTGATTATTTATCAAAATTTAAGCAGTGGCGGGGATCGAACCCGGGACCGAAGACGTATTGATTATGAACCAAAGGCGCTACCCCTAGACCACGGGTACTTCGTGGTGTAGCAGTTCTAATGGCCAGTAGTGTATATTCAAGACGAGTGATCCAAGAATTGTATACCCGGACAGAAAGAACCTCACACACCATCTTGAAATGAAGGAGCGTATTCATCTTTCAGAGCGTATTCATCTTTCGGACACATCCACAGAATGGGCCATGGTAGGTTGACACATCAAATAATACATTTTTCTTGTGAACAAGGGAAGCAAAGTTCGTTGAAACCAAGAAATAGAAAGAAATGTGGTAGAACTGGGAATGCATTATCTAGGGATTTGAAACAGAGTGATTTTTGAATTCATAACTCAGGTTGTCACAGATTTCCCAGACAGATGAGAGGAGGGGGCTGTAGTGTGTGAGAATCAAAGAATAATGGACAAGGATGGAGACCAGGTCGAAATTAATATCCTTATGTGACCAAAACGAAGGGAAGAGTGAGTACTGTTTACACGAATTCTTTCTTTCTTTCGCTTGTGCCTTGTTCCCGTAATGATGCAGGGTTGACAAGGTTAATAGGATTTGTCAAAGTTAATTGAAGGGCTGGCCTGATGCCCTTCCTGATGCCACCCCGTACCCCCGGGACGGAATTAGTGTATCCCAGCTGTCTGTGTCTAGTTTAATCCATGGAATAGTGTGAATGTGTTCAGATGTCTGCGAGCTGTGTAACTGAGGCGGGACTTGGGGACCAGCCCGGTATTCACCTAGTGGGATGGGGAAAACCGCCTAAAAACCACATCCAGGCTGGCTGGCACACGGGTCTCCGTCGTTAAGCCGCCAGGCGGATTCGATCCGGGGCCAGCGAGCCTACGCGAGTCCAGGAAGTAGCGCGTTAGCGCTCTCAGCTAACCTGGCAGGTTAGTGTTTATGCATATTATTTTCATTTAATTAAAAATGTCATTTGACTATAATATTTTAACTTATTTTATGTGATGAGTAATAAAATGAGATATGTGATACACCCTCAGCCTTCGAGAAGAATGTAATAATTCCAAAGAAAGCAGGGACCCGACACGCGTGAATGTCACAGAACTGTCAGTTTAATAAGTCATCGTCGCAAAATACTAACACGAATTCTTTAGAGAACAAGGGAAAAACTGGCAGAAGTCGACTAGAGGGGAGATCAGTTTGGATTCCAGAGAAACGTAGGAACACAAGAAGCAAATTCACTACTGAAAGGCAAACCGAAGTTTGTAGCATTTGTAGACTTAGGGAAAGCTTTTAACAATGTCGACAGTAATACTCTCTTTGGAATTCTGAAAATAGCAAGCGTAAAATACAGGAAAGGAAGCTACTTCTACAAAAACCAAACAGCAGCTATGAGATTCATGGGGCATGAAAGGGAAACAGTGGTTAAGAAGGGAGAGAGGCAGAGCTGTAACCTGTGTTATGTTGAACAAGCAGTAAAGGAAACTGAAGAAATGTTTGGAATAGGAATTATAGTTTAGGGAGAAGAAATAAAACCTATGAGGTTCGCCGGTGACATTGAAATTGCCACTGACAGAAAAGGACTTGCAAGAGCATTTGAACAGAATGGACCGTGTCTTGAAAGGACGATATAGGATGAACATCAACAAAAGCAAAACAAGGATAATGGAATGTAGTCGTAGTAAATAAGGTGAAGCTGAGGAAATTTCATTAGTAAACGAGACATTTAAAGTGGTTGATGAGTTTTCGTATTTGGACAGCGGAATAACTGATGATGGTCGAAACAGAGAGGATATAAAATGTAGACTGGTAATGGCAAGAAAAACATTTCCGGAAGAGAACTTTGTGGATATCCAGTATAGATTTGTGTGTTAGGAAGTGTTTTCTGAAAGTATTTGTATGGAGTGTAGCCGTGTAGGTTGCAGTAGTTATTCGGCGATAAAAGAGACTTGCACAGGATAGAGTACCATGGAGTGCTGCAACAAAACGTGTATTTGTGATTCATTATTAGATAATTAACCGAGCAATCTTTAGATCTGTTAATGAGACTGGCATTTATATAACAAATTGCATCTTATTCCCTTAGTATGAAGGAAAGTCGAAGCTCCGCTTGTGGGATAACCACATTCTAAGCATTGTTTAGTTCCTACCAACTGAAAATAAAGCGTTCTTTTAGCGAGATCTAGGCCGCCTCTAATTAAAAATATCGGGCGTAAGCATTCCACGCGTAATTTCAAATACATCTGTCTTGAAGTTAATGAGTTAAAGTCCTTTTCAAATTTTCCAGGGCAACTGGTGAAGCCAAAGGTGTTTTCTGGCGGAATGTTGTGCCCGTTTATTAAATGTAGTTAATATTTCTAAAACTTTAGCAATATATTCTCAGTTATTCCGCTTCTTTACATCACTTCTGTACTGAGACAGGCAGGGAGATATTGAGAGAGAGAGAGAGAGAGAGAGAGAGAGAGAGAGAGAGAGAGAGAGATATTTGCACTTTGTATGGCTTACCATGCCGAGTTGTCGATAAAAACGGAACCTGCCTCTTCCTTGCAATGCCCCAGCTGGGACGTTCATTAAGCGATCGTCTGAGCCTTGGTAATGAATTTAAGAAACCGCCAGAGTATTCGCAAACCGAGAGAGAAGCCGTTTGAAAATTGTCGCTTGAAAGGCAAATTTTTTCCAATTATATTTGATGTAAACTTGAGCATCTATAAATTACTGGCCGGTGATAAGGATTTTTTCGGGTTTTATGGAACCCGCAACTCTTTGAAATAGTACCTTCAAGTTTGCTACGTGCAAAATATTAATCATACAGAAAAAATGAACAGGGCATTTTTTTTAGAAAATTTAATGTAGTTACATTTTGCACTGGGATACGTTTTCTCTAGAGGCCGTAGTTTTCGAGTTATTTGAGAAAAACTTACATAAGTGACGTTCAAAGTCTGTCTCTTGAATAACTTGAAAACCGTGGCCTCCAGCGAAAACGTATCCCAATACAAAATTTGACTAGATTACATTTCCTGCAAAAAAGTCCTGTTCACTTTTTAAGAACTAATAGTTTGCTTGTAGTGATCAAGGGAATATGAAAATTTTGAACATGATATTTGAAGATGCCGCAGGCTGCAGAAAACCCAACAGCAGGGGGAACTAATTCGCCCTGTGTATTCGGCCACTGGTTGTCTTCATGAAACCGTACAGCAACAAGGAGGAGATATCAAAGGTACAATATGCAGGAAACCATAAACTCGAATCGATATAAAGTTCCTCGTCACAGTTAATGCCAAGCATCTGGGCAAACTGAAGGGTAAGGACATACTGTGTCCATGTATAAATCCAGATTCTACACTTGGTGACATTCTACAACACTAAAAGCAGAGGAATGCACGTAATGATACGATGAATGACAAGTCGACATGAGATAGATGCCGAAACCTAACTTTGTAAATGACAAAGAACCAATTTTGCTGAAAAGATTACTATAAAATAAAGTTGAAGACCACCTCACAATTTTGCACATTCAGGAGAATGATGGAAAACTGGATCTACTGGAATTACGGGAAAGATAAAAATGCATTAAATGAATAGACTACAGGAGGGGCAGACAACTTATAAAAAATGTCATATCAGTCTGTGGTTAGCTACTTTAACCATGACACTAAAGACATCACTGTGTGTGTGTGTGTGTGTGTGTGTGTGTGTGTGTGTGTGTGTGTGTGGTGGTGGTGGTGGTGGTGGGAGGGAGGGGGGCGGTACCACTGGTAAGTGTAGCTTTGATTTCATGATTATGCAAATCAGGTACACCGTCGCGCTGCATGCCATATCTGATTAAAACTTTCTGACACACCGTAATCCGAAAATCACCACAAGATCACTAGATGTCACTAGAGGGGAAACAGCTTGTATAAAAGAAGGCGCGGAGTGTTGTGCTCTGTGAGTAGGGAAACAGTATAACAGCGGGGGAAGGGGGGGGGGGCTGTCAGGAGGAGGGCCCAGTGAATTCCAGCGTGGTCTAGTGTAACGTTGTTACTTTAATTTGCTATGATGAAAGCGGTGCTGCTATTCAAGATAATAATAGCTGGCTAGAAGCTGTGAGCTGTCTGGGGAAGTTAACCTTGCATTACTGCGCAACTTTTTCACCAGGTATCCAATCTAGCTTACCAAATTCCCAACCAGACTAACATTAATTATAATCTTTTAATAGTCATACGACAACCGGTGATATATATATATAAAAAGAGAATTTAAGTAAAAAGAAATAAATCAGTTTATATTTGGAAATTTATTTTAACATTGATGATTGAAATTTCGGCATATTAAATTTGATTCATAAATAAACTGGTGCCTTTTTAGGATTGTGAAAATGTGAGATTGCAATCTTACGGAACACATCAATTATGGAGCCAAGATTGGGAGACTGCATACAACACTGCATTCATAAAACAACACAGAAAGAACGTTGAAACGTATGCAAGAGAAAGTTAACCACTACCAACAGATTCAAATTTTCACCCAAAGAAATTACGTTCGTAGCACAATCCTGTCCGTCAGGTAATTACCACACACTGGTATACTAAATTCATATTAACTCTTTGTGAAATCTTCGCGAAAAGAATAGCTGAGGGCTACTTTGATGATTACACCACATGCTTCACGTGGTCAACTTGGTTTACACAAAGAGTGTAACTCCACAATAATTTTGATAATTAAAATAAATTAGATCGAAAAGCAATTTACAAAAGAAAAACCTCGAACTGGTTACTAACGTCTTACTGTTAACCTGACGGGTCAAACAGTTATATAAGCACGTGGTACTGGTCTCGCAAAGTACACCCCACGTGGGTTGAACATAAAGAAAAGTTGCTATATTGAAAAATATTGTCAAGACGAGACGTTATAATCACACAAGCATTCGCATTTAAGATTGATCTTAGTTAGAGTTACTGATCAACACGTGGTTCCACTTTACTCACAAAGTAGTGACAAAGCAACTACCGGAAAATAATCTGAACTTCACACGAGAATTACACTGCGCTGCAATTTAAGATAACATTAGATATTTTAGAGCTAAACCTGAAATAAAGGTGATTAAATTTTCAGTTAGGCTGAACTTAAGAAATCCATTGTCCTGCGGACTTAGCAGACACGCGCTTAGCCGGAGATCTTACCACTTCAGACGCTCGCCACAGACAGACTGACTGCCTGGTCCCTTCCTGAGGGGTGGCTCACAAATACAAACGGAAGTGGCCAGAGGGGCAGCTTCCTATACCAACATGACAAGGGACGGACGGGATTATACTAAGCATAGAAACCTCTCTGCTTTTAGAAAGCGTAGCTACCTGTTCCGACGTTGGTCCTACTGTTCTCTAGCAGACGGGCTTGTCTGCTACCCTCAAGCATGCAACTAGAACTACATTTGCTCATTCATCCTCTCACACAGAAGGGAAGGGGGATGACAGTATCTTATCATATACAGTATATAAAAGAAAGCGGGTGTAGGTTCCGTATGAGACTGTGTGACATGAATTACATGTAAACTGTGTTTTAAAGTGTAGTAGTGTGACAGATCGTTCTTGTTTATGTGTAAAAGTAACACGTTCCACTACTCAGTCTCCTCCCAGATAGTCAGAAACGCCACAGTAAATTTAGAAGAGGAATTTATGCCGTAAATGACAACAGATTTAATAAATTAACATGAAAGGAATCCAACAGAGACCTTTCACTAGTACTTGAACGTTACCTGAGTGACACACCCATTAGGGACATTTCAACACTTCTGAGGAAGCATAAGTCATTTGTGACGTGACTGTGAAGCTCTGGAAACGCGAAGGAACAACCACACTTAAAGCAAGTCCAGGCAGACCTCATGGAATGGAGGGTGTATGAAAAATAGAACGCATGAAAGAAAGTGGAAGGAATCATTAGTGAGCTCCGAAGTGCTACGAACTGTCCACCTAGCACAACGACTCTGTGTAGGGAATTGAAAAGAATGCAGTATAAAGGATGGACAGTTCCTCATAAGCCACATATTTCTGTAGTCACTGTCAAGTGATGCTCCACGTAGTGCAAAGATTTATTTGGAGTTATGAATCAGGCTACACCCTATAGCAGTCCGAGGCATAGGGCTGGGTTTGGTGGTTGCCTTGGAGAACTTTACCTGCCATCATGTGTACATTGAAGTGCAGTGGAGGCTGTGGGATAGCTGGTTGATTTGATCATAATACACTACTGGCCATTAAAATTGCTACACCAAGAAGAAACGCAGATGATAAACGGGTATTCATTGGACAAATATATTACACTAGAACTCACATGTGATTACATTTTCACGCAATTTGGGTGCATAGATCCTGAGAAATCAGTACCCAGAACAACCAGCCGTAATAACGGCCTTGATATGCCTGGGCATGCATGGCCATGGACCTTGCCGTTGGTGGGGAGGCTTGCGTGCCTCAGCGATACAGATAGCCGTACCGTAGGTACAACCACAACGGAGGGGTATCTGTTGAGAGGCCAGACAAACGTGTGGTTCCTGAAGAGGGGCAGCAGCCTTTTCAGTAGTTGCAAGGGCAACAGTCTGGATGATTGACTGATCTGGCCTTGTAACAATAACCAAAACGGCCTTGCTGTGCTGGTACTGCGAACGGCTGAAAGCAAGGGGAAACTACGGCCGTAATTTTTCCCGAGGGCATGCAGCTTTACTGTATGATTAAATGATGATGGCGTCCTCTTGGGTACTGTATGCCACTTATCTAAAGCCTCAAGAGGATGGTGCCTGACTCGTTATGACAGTGAACTTGCAGTTCAACACACAAGTTACTCTGTAATTGAATCAGATGACTTGTTGCACAAATTTGTATTGCAACTAATTTCTTAAGAGTGTTGAAGTTCTCTAAAGTTAAATTATAACCATTTGCAATTCGCATCAAGTATAATTATATAATTATTAATATTTATTAGTTCGTTGTAAACCGGCTTTCGGCTTCTTAGGCAATAGTCAGATAACTTAATGCTAAACAGATAGTCCACAAAACTACCGAATTCAAGATACACTTTCGGTATGTCTTTTGTATGTTCATCCTTTTAGCAGGACGTCTCTGGGACGACGGTCGTTTACTATCTTGAGAGAAAATAAAAACACCTACAGCCGTCCTTATGATTTTGTTTTATTTTGTCGCTACCAGTTTCGAAGCTTCATTGCGTCATCTTCAGGGGAACGTATCCAACTGTACCGCATCAAAACAGCCTGAAGATGACGCACTGAAGCGTCAAAACTGGTAGCGACTAAATAAAATAAAATCATAAGGACGGCTGTAGGTGTTTTTATTTTTTTGTGAAGAATTCAGTGTGTCTAGCTGTTTTTCGGAAATATTGCATTTCGGTATATATTTAATTCCCTTATTTAAAATTTGGAATTCTTCAGAACACAAATTTAGATTTGGTAGGTTAATGACAAATTCTGCGAACTGTTGACGTTTAGTGGTTACTGGAACACCTTTCAGTTGAGATGACTGTTCGATTTTAGCTTTCTCGCCAGGAAACTAAAATCCAGGAAATATACTCCAGTTTTTTACACTAGGAACACTGTTGCTCACCTTTTGTTCAACAGTGAAGATAAGATTCCACTTTTAAAACAGAGTGGAATTTATAGAATCTCCTGCAATCTGTGCGGCAGATTATTCGTAGATCAATAAGGCAGGGCTACAACTACTAGACTGAGTATGAAAGGGGTTGGAGACTGAAAATGGAAGATGTGAAATGTCAGGTTCGCCATAAACGAACTGAAGGGAGAAAACTAACGTTACTTGAAATTCTGGGAATGAATAAACACCAATGGAAGAATAACGACCTGGTTCTTAATGAACAGTTGCATTTCTCACCGGTATTAAATAGCAGCTAGTTATTACTCCTCTCACCGCTAACCTAGTTAGCTCATTATAACTGTTCCACACCCACATTCCATGGATGTCTTTCTTCCCCTCCCTTTATTCGGTCTTTTCGTCACGTTCACCGTTTTGTCCATACAACGTAGTAGACTGAGCTATTAGTTGTAGAAAATTTCTGTTTCATACACTCACATAGTTTTAATATTTGAATAATCATGCTTGTGTTTTGTATCGATGTAGTCATAAAAGTCACATCTTTGCACTGCATTCTTTGTACAGGTGTAAATTCTCACCAAAGTTGTATGCACTATCCGTTCAGCATTAAGTTATCTGACGATGGCCTAAGAAGCCGAAAGCCGGTTCATAACGAACTGACAAAAATTACTGTGGAACATAAATACTTTGTATTCAAGTTATTAACATGTCTATGTTCCTCCAAGAACTGACAGAAAATTCTATAAATATTATGAAATAATTTTTGTTATAAATCTGGCGATTGTCAGCAGGCCCGAAACCGGTCATACGGAAATAAAGCAATCTGGAGACTGAATTTGGACACTTTTTTCACTTCAGTTTCCATTTACGTCTGGAATGGAGTGCAGAATGGTTGATCAGACGCCCCTGTGCTTACTGTAATGAGTGTAACCTTGTCTTCGCAGTCCCTAAGAAGATAGTTTCTGAAACTTCCTAAGTAGGCATTCTCGGAATAGCTGTCGTCGGTCTTCACGCACGTGCCAGCACAGGCTTCTCAATATATCTCTCACTACTCTCGTATGTGTCAAAGAAACCTGTTACCATTCGCATGCACGTTCAACCTCCCCTGTTAGTCCTACTTGGTATGTGTCACACACACTGGACCAGTTCTGTAGGATGGGTCGCGCGAATGTTGTGTCGGCCATCTCCTTTTTGTACTGATTGCATTGTCCTAGTATTCTACCAACGAATCGACATATTTCACCTAGCCGGCCGCTGTGGCCGAGCGGTTCTAGGCGCTTCAGTCCGGAACAGCGCAGCTGCTACAGTCTCAGGTTCGAGTCTGGCCTCGGGCATGGATGTGTGTAATGTCCTTAGGTTAGTTAGGTGTAAGTAGTTCTAAGTTTTAGGGGACTGATGGCCTCAGATGTTAAGTCCCATAGTGCTTAGAGCCATTTGAACCATTTTTTTGTCACCTACCCTATTTAAGACTGAGTCCATCAAGTCCTTCGTCTTTGTATCCCCACGAATTGTTGCCTCTAAGTATATGTACGAGCTGACTGTTTCCAATAATTACTCTGTGATACTGGTTGTTGTTAGATTCATTTTTTTGGGCTTTCTGTAGTGAAAAATTTTACATTTCTAAAAGGAAGGTTCTGATGTTTGCGCCACACAGTCTGTATCTTTTTCCAGTTTCTTTCAGACAGTATTTCATTCTAGATATAGGTTGACAATTATTGAAGTATATGAAATAAAGTCGTCATAACTTCTGAAAGGTTTGCGTTAGGACGTTCAAATTGAACAGCTTGAAACGTCCCCTTAGAACAATTGTACATGACTGTGCTTAATCTGACACACAATATTTTTTAGCGCAACGCAATCTGACTTTCATAAATCCCTACAAAAGAATGGCCCTGACTAACATTAACCTATACCTTTCACAAATCACTTACCTCACAAAAATCTTAGTTACTCGAACTACTGCAATACAGCGAGCGCCACTACTGCCAGGTAAATAAAAGATTCAAACTACGGAAGGCACTAACTACTGATAGGCATAGTTAGCAAATGAAAGATTTTAATAGAGAACAAACAATGTATTTACCTTAATATCATCAAAAGTCATAATATATGTAATTTCAAAACTCCGCCATTTCCTTCCACACATCCACCACTGCTGGCGGCTCACCACCAACTAGAGTTGTGGCGATTCGTGAATGAGTCGTTCATTTGAACGACTCTAAATAAAGAATCGTAAGAATCGAATCATGATACTGACGAATCGTCGTTCAAAAGAATCGTAAGAAGGATTGTGTGTTTCCGAGTCGTGACGATTCCAAGTTCCAACGATTCATCGATTCTTAGTACGCTATGCTTCGAAGGCAACTTCCGAATCATGCCGAGTCGTGCCGAATGATTACGGCCGCCAGATGGCAGTCAAGTGGAGGATGCGTGTCAACAAAGGAAGCTCGAAACGAACAAACGAAGTTCGTGGGCCGTAATATTACGCGTGAAAACCAAGGTGACACTTGGCAGTGTCGTCTTCTCATGTAAATAGTTGTGCCATTGGCAAGTTCTCAGACAAATTAAAAGCATAATACCTATGCTTCGTATTTAGACGAAATGAAAGTTAAGCTAAATTTGCCTTGTGGAAGGGCTGTCAGCTGCGTTATGAATTGCAAGAGTGATGTGGACTTGGAAAGACATCTTAGCAAAGAAAAACATAGGATGATATGAGCCAAATCACGTCTGCCTCACTGCTAGATTTTGTTACTATAAAACAGACGTCCGTAGTTAGATACGTTCAAGCCACAAAACCAAACTGGCATACCACGTAATTTTGCACCACCTTTCGCACAAATCGACTCCTCTTTCCTGGCATACTGAAATAAAACAATAGATGCAATCAAATCAAACGTGACGTATAAATCGAGAATCACACTTGTAACGTCATTTGCAAGTTTACTCATAAATATACTATTTATGGGATATATTATTATGACACAGTTCGATTCTAACCCCATCGACAATTTCAGACATGTCCTGCCATCTGTGAGTAAGATGTAGAACTTTTTGTATTCCGTAAGAATCGTGCCATCGGAGACTAGAATGAATCGTGAACGAATCGTAGGAATCGATTCGCAATGTGAGATTGAATCGTAGGAATCGAATCGGGAAAAAGAATCGTGTTGCCCAACTCTACCTCCAACTGCGCAACGCTACGCGCTGTTCACATCCAGCTGCCGCTGCCCAACACTACAATGGCAGACAACAATGCAAACTAGCCACAGACTGCACACAGCACAGCCAGTGATTTTCATATAGAGCGCTACGTAACGTTGCCAATAAGAAAACATAAACAGCCTACTTACAAGTTGGCCGCGGGGCGTGATGGGAATTAGCATGCGCTGTATGGTTTAGTTTAGCGATGAAGCCCACTTTCATTTGGATGGGTTCGTCAATAACCAAAATTGGCGCATTTCGCGATCGAGAAGTCTCTTGACCCTCAACAGGTGACTGTGATATCCAGTCATGGAAGAATCGGTGCGTTATTCCTCGATGGCATGATGACTACCAACGCTACGTGAAGGTGTTGGAAGATGATTTCATCCTATCCTCATTATCCAGAGTGAGCTGATTTCGACAAGATCTGGTTCACGCAAGACTGAGCTCCACTCCATAGGAGTGTCTGATGTCCTGGAGGAGCACTATGTTGACCGCATTGTCGCTCTGGGGTACCCAGAGGCCGCTGGCATGGGCCTCGACTCGCTCTCATATTCTCCGGGTGTGAACACATGCAACTTCTTTTTGTGTGGCTGTATTAAAGAGAAGGTGTACGGCAATAACCCCAAAACCATTGCTGAGCAGAAAGCAGCCATTCAGGGGGTCATCGACAGCATCGATGTTCCGACACTTCAGCAGGTCGTGCAGAATTTCGCTATTCGCCTGCGCCACATCAGCGCCAATGATGGCAGGCATATCGAACGTGTCGTAACCTAAATCCGAATATACAGGGTGATTCAAAAAGAATACCACAACTTTAGGAATTTAAAACTCTGCAACGACAAAAGGCAGAGCTAAGCACTATCTGTCGGCGAATTAAGGGAGCTATAAAGTTTCATTTAGTTGTACATTTGTTCGCTTGAGGCGCTGTTGACTAGGCGTCAGCGTCAGTTGATGCTAAGATGGCGACCGCTCAACAGAAAGCTTTTTGTGTTATTGAGTACGGCAGAAGTGAATCGACGACAGTTGTTCGGCGTGCATTTCGAACGAAGTATGGTGTTAAACCTCCTGATAGGTGGTGTATTAAACGTTGGTATAAACAGTTTACAGAGAATGGGTGTTTGTGCAAAGGGAAAAGTTCTGGTCGGCCGAGAACGAGTGATGAAAATGTAGCACGCATCCAGCAAGCATTTGTTCGCAGCCCAGGAAAATCGACTCGCAGAGCTAGCAGAGAGCTGCAAATTCCACAATCAACTGTATGGAGAGTCCTACGAAAAAGGTTAGTTATGAAACCTTATCGTCTGAAATTGGTTCAAGCACTGTCTGCAGCTGATAAGATTAAAAGAATCGATTTCTGTGATTTTATCCTTGCTCAAATGGAAACAGATGAATCTTTCGTTTCAAAGATTGTGTTTAGTGATGAAGCAACTTTCCACACTAACGGGAAAGTCAACCAGCCACCATTGATGATTTGAAACGAGAAATAACAGCAGCTATCCAAACTGTTACGCCTGATATGCTACAGAGAGTGTGGAACGAGTTGGAGTATCGGGTTGATATTGCTCGAGTGTCTGGAGGGGGCCATATTGAACATCTCTGAACTTGTTTTTGAGTGAAAAAAACTTTTTAAATACTCTTTGTAATGATGTATAACAGAAGGCTATATTATGTTTCTTTCATTAAATACACATTTTTAAAGTTGTGGTATTCTTTTTGAATCACCCTGTATGTAATGACGTTTACATGTTCTATAAAGCGTGTGCGTGCGCCGTAGTTTGCAACTAATTCAGAGTTTTTTTTTTGTCATATAATTCAATAATTATCACCCTGGACGTACTGACTTTAGAAAGTAAGTTACGCATTGTGTTACAAGAATGACGCATTATTGGAAGAAAATACAAGTTGCATATTTTCTACAGACAGTTCTGCTTAAGTACTGAAAACAGGTGCTTCACAGTGTGCGAGGGAAGGTCAAATGCCTCTAAGCAGTTTGGTACTTGACATCTGAGGTCATCAGTGCCTTACGCTTAGAACTACGTAAGCCTAACTAACTTAACGTCATCAGACACATCCATGCCGGAGGCAGGATTCGAACCTGCGAGCGCAGCAGCAGTGCGGTTCCGGACTGACGCGCCTGGAACAGCTCGGCCACAGCGGCCGGCGCGAGGGAAGTTGCTCGATACCTGGAATGTCCTCCAGCGTTGAACTTCGCTAAACAGTACAATTCCTGTGGGCGATACGTCCAAATCGCCCATAGATTCTGCACGACATTCTGGCGGTATACGTACCAAATGTAGTGTCGCCTACTGCCGTAGTGAAATGGTACCAACAGTTCGACCAAAGAAAGATCTCACAATGGCAAACCGAAACGACGTACACAGCGGTTCTCGAATGGCTACAAGACCAGGAAGCGCATATCTTTCTTCCAGTAATTACACGATTGGTGCAACTTTCCGAACGTTGGCTACTAAGTTACCAGTTCTCAGTAGATGACAGTATTTTTCAACATAGTTACATGTTGAAAAATGCTGTCATCTATTTTTGTCACTTTGATGCGTAGTACAGCATTCGATAAAAGATACTTGGCCCGCCAAAGTACGAGGGTAATTTGTCAAACCTGGTAAATTTTCGTGAAAGAATAGAACGTTTTTGTTGAGCCATCGTGGTTGCTATGCCTGATTGTTTAAAAGGTCGTATTAAGAATTTCGTCAGTGGACAGGGTACAGTCCATTATTGGCAGTCATCAGAATTGGTCAGTGTGTCAACTGGGATTGAACGTGGAGAAAACAGAGTTTAGTGCAGTTTTCATTTGAAGGATTGGGTTACAGGACAAACCAAAACAGAATTAGATAACGCTCACGCGGATTCTATACTATCACTGAAGACCATTCGCTTCTCAATTAATGAATCTGAACGTGGTCAGACAAGCACCGGAGACGAAGCGCGCTCTGACCGTCCAATTGGTGTCAGCAAAAATGAAAACATTAACAAAGTAGGCGATACGGAAAGCAAGACCGCCGAATAAAAATTTGAGGGATTGCTGACACTATAGGCATCTCAACTGAGCGAGCGCCGCTTCTGTTCGGATCCTCGCGACTGCTGCGGTCGCAGGTTCGATTCCTGCCTCGGGCATGGATGTGAGTAATATCGTTAAGTTAGTTAGGTTTAAGTAGTTCTACGTTCTAGGTGACTGATGACCTCAGATGTTAAGTCCCATACTGCTCAGAGCCATCTGAACCATTTTGAGCTAGGGCATATTATTCTACACGGAGAACTGACTATGAAGAAGCTGTGTGCGAGGTGGGTGTCGCGATTGCCTACAGTCGACCAAACGCACATCCGACACAACACCTCAACACAATGTCTGGCGATGTTTAATCGCAGTCCGCAAACCTTTTTGCGCTGATTTGTCACTGTTGATTAAACCTGGACGCTCCATTACACACCAGAGTTAGAACTGCAGTCAAAAGAATGGACAAGGCTGGTGGAAGTGCACCGAAGAAGACGAAGACCATGTTAAGATCTGGTAAGCTGATGACGACCGTTTTTTTTTCTTTTTTTTTGGGGGGGGGGATTCGCAAGGAATAATCCTCATGGATTACTTGAAAAAGGCAAAACACCAAAAAAAGAAAGCACTTTCACCTGGATTATGCATAATAGGATCGTCTGAAACTTGAGTTGGCTGGAAAAAGACCAAGGTTGACACGCAAAATTAGTGGACTTTCACCAGAATAATGCACCATCCCGCACATCAGCGATAACAATCGAGAAAGTCTATGAACTGGGCTTTCATTTGGTTTCTCACCTACCGTATCCACCAGACATACATGAAGAGATTTCTTCCTGTTCCCTAACTTAAAGCTTTGGCTTGCTGGTAAGAAATTTTCATCAACTAAGGAAGTAATAGATGCCGTCAACGAGTATCTTGCTGAGTTTCACATAACCAGTTTTTCCGATACGATGAAAATGCTGGAGGATCGCTGGACCTAGTATACAGGGTGTTACAAAAAGGTACGGCGAAACTTTCGGGAAACATTCCTCACACACAAATAAAGAAAAGATGTTATGTGGACATGTGTCCGGAAACGCTTAATTTCCATGTTAGAGCTCATTTTAGTTTCTTCCACCTACGCTCAATGAAGCACGTTATCATGATTTTATCTGGGATACTCTACCTTTGCTGCTAGAACATGTGCCTTTACAAGTACGACACAACATGTGGTTCATGCACGATGGAGCTCCTGCATATTTCAGTCGAATTGCTCGTACGCTTCTCAACAACAGATTCGGTGACCGATGGATTGGTAGAGGCGGATCAATTCCATGGCCTCCACGCTCTCCTGACCTCAACACTCTTGACTTTCATTTATGGGGGGCATTTGAAAGCTCTTGTCTACGCAACCCCGGTACCAAATGTAGAGACTCTTCGTGCTCGTATTGTGGACGGCTGTGATACAATACACCATTCTCCAGGGCTGCATCAGCGCATCAGGGATTCCATGCGACGGAGGGGGGATGCATGTATCCTCACTCTTTTTGTAACACCCTGTATATCCCTCAAAGCAGACTATGTCGGGAAGTGATGTGAGTTGTTTCCGAAACGAACATGTATCTTGATCTTTTACCATACGTATCAAACCAACCTCGTAGTATGTATTACGTTAGTGCGTAAGTTCGTAGAGTTTTTCCGTAAGTTTAATAAATACAATGTATAGGCGTAATAAAAATTTTACTCATCAACAATTTATCCTCCCTCACTATTTACAACAATCTGCCAATGCCGCGGTACATTTCGATTCAGTGACTGTACAGATCATGTCGTTCTGAGGCGAAAGAGTTCGTCGTGTCATGTTCGAAGCGTATTATGATCAGAAAAGGAAGTTCCTTGAATGTCGTTCGATAGAGAGCGAAAAGGTGAAAATGTGAAGGCGCGAGATCAGGTGAATAAGGTGGGTGCTGAGTGATTTTCCAGCGCAACCCCTATGTGGTGTGTTTTGTCGGTCTAGTAGAATGCGGGTGGACATTGTTGTGTAGTAGCGTCACTTCACGCGGTCTTCCTGGTCCTTTTTTTTCTTTTAATTATATCTGAAAGACGTCTCAGGTGTTTACAATAAATGACAGCAGTGATGGTACACTGTGGCCGTTCCACCGGATGCATATCACCATCTTTTGTGGATGCACGCAGGTCTTTGTACCGGGCGTTGCTGCTTTGTTGCACATATGACCATCCGTTGATTTTTGTGATTTTGGCTTAGAGCATGCGATACCCACACATCGGATTATTGAACCTTCCCCAGCGCATGAAAGTGTGGCACAATGGTGGAATTATCACAGCAGTTCATAACATTCGCGAGTTCTCGAGTACACTGCCGTGGACCGTTGTGGATAATGCGTTTACAGGGCTATTACAAATGATTGAAGCGATTTCATAAATTCACTGTAGCTCCATTCATTGACATATGGTCACGACACACTACAGATACGTAGAAAAGCTCATAAAGTTTTGTTCGGCTGAAGCCGCACTTCAGGTTTCTGTCGTCAGAGCGCTCGAGAGCGCAGTGAGAAAAATGGCGACAGGAGCCGAGAAAGTGTATGTCGTGCTCTAAATGCACTCACATCAGTCAGTCATAACAGTGCAACGACACTTCAGGACGAAGTTCAACAAAGATCCACCAACTGCTAACTCCATTCGTCGATGGTATGCGCAGTTTAAAGCTTCTGGATGCCTCTGTAAGGGGAAATCAACGGGTCGGCCTGCAGTGAGCGAAGAAACGGTTGAATGCATGCGGGCAAGTTTCACGCGTAGCCCGCGGAAAATTGGCTAATGCCACAACTGGAGACCGACAGCGCCGACTTCATCTTTCAACAGGATGGTGCTCCACCGCACTTCCATCATGATGTTCGGCGTTTCTTAAACAGGAGATTGGAAAACCGATGGATCGGTCGTGGTGGAGATCATGATCAGCAATTCATGTCATGGCCTCCACGCTCTCCCGACTTAACCCCATGCGATTTCTTTCTGTGGGGTTATGTGAAAGATTCAGTGTTTAAACCTCCTCTACCAAGAAACGTGCCAGAACTGCGAGCTCGCATCAACGATGCTTTCGAACTCATTGATGGGGACATGCTGCGCCGAGTGTGGGAGGAACTTGATTATCGGCTTGATGTCTGCCGAATCACTTAAGGGGCACATATCGAACATTTGTTAATGCCTAAAAAAACTTTTTGAGTTTTTGTATGTGTGTGCAAAGCATTTTGAAAATATCTCAAATAATAAAGTTATTGTAGAGCTGTGAAATCGCTTCAATTATTTGTAATAACCCTGTAAATGATCGTCACTAAAACCCAAAAATCTTCCCGAACGTGGAGAATCGCTAATGTCAAAACGGTGCTCCTGAAAACTATAAAGCGACGGCCGTTGTGGCCGAGAGGTTCTAAGCGCTTCAGTCTGGAACCACGCGGCTACGGTCGTATATTCGAATCCTGCCTCGGGCATCGATGTGTGTGATGCCCTTAGGTTTACGTAGATATAAGTCTAGGGGACTAATGACCTCAGATGTTTAAGTCCCATAGTGCTTAGAGCCATTTGAACCATTTGAAACGAGAAAACCATTTTCTCGCCATGCTCTGCCCAGTGGTATTATCCCCATAAATGGCACAAAAGTCTATGGCTACCTTCGCTGCTGTCATCCCTCTGTTGAACTGAATCGGAAGAATATGTCGGAATTGTTCCGATTTCTCCTCCTGGAAAACTATTTTCTGGCGTCCACAGCTCCACTCACTATGTCCCAACAATAAAATGACGATATCTAAACTCAGATAGAAAAAGTGAACTAAAAATTAAAAAAATGACAATGGATAAGTAAAGCTATAGCAATCGGAATACCAACATGCAAAACAAAAACGCTACGAAGTTACTTTTTTGAAGTTCCCTCGCAACTGTATATCTGTAAGAAGTATGAGGTTAGTATTAACATTCTGCCGTCCGGCGACACCACAATGGTGTCATGTGCATAGTGTCGTGCAGTGGCCAGCGACAGCACTTTAGTATCATTTGCATTCTGTTGGTGCTTTTTTTTTTTAGCTAACAATAAGCTACACTCGTCAACAAGTGTTTTGTTTTTATAAGTAATTGTGCCCTTTTATCATGGTGCATGAAAGAGACACTACGATTATTTAAGATGAATGCGCGGGACGTCTTGTATGACGTTCCGGGCGACTTCGCCGATTGGGAAGAAGACACTGGATATAAAAAAATGGAAGTGAAACAGAATCGTTGGAAGATAGTGAAATACGTCCAAGTAGAATTAAGAGAACGCTACGGTTGCCAACTGATTCGGCTGAACCAGACGAAGAAAACAATGCACAGTGGTCAGACTTTGATTTACCGAGGACCAATAATAAATTTGAAGGATCCCCGGGTCCAAACATATATCCCAAGGATACACAGAGCGTCGAGGATATAGTAGAATTACATATTGGGAACGATCTATTTGAATATAATAGCAACTAAACCAACAAGTACTGCAGTCAACATTGCAATAGAAGGAAACTGGATTTAAAAAATGCCAAATTTGTCACGTTACGGAACCCGAACTTAAAAAATGGTTTGGACTTGCTATCCTTATGGTAACTGTAAAAAAAGCAAGGATCGATGATTATTGGTCAACGAATCCGTTGATAGACACACCGATATTTCGCCAAACGATGTCCTGCAACCGATTCAGACAAATATCATCATTTTTACATTTTTGCGACAGCAACAATAAACCGGATAATGCCGACCGGCTTGACAAAGTGCATTTCGTCATTGATTACTTTTCCGTAAAGTTTAAAGAAACGTTTAATCTAAGTGAAACCATCTCAACTGATGAAGGGACGATACGGTGGCGTGGACGGTTAAATTTTAAAGTTTAAAATCTGTCGAAAATTACGAAGTACGGCATACTCATTCGGATGCTGTGTGATTCGATTACGGGATACATTTCCTCATTCAAGATTTATTCCGGCGCCGGACAGCCTTTGGCAAAAACAGTGATGGAACTATTGACACCTTCTGATGTAAAGTGACATCAACTCTGCATGGATAAAAAATGGTTCAAATGGCTCTGAGCATTATGGGACTTAACAGCTAACCTAAGGACATCACACACATCCATGCCCGAGGCAGGATTCGAACCTGCGACCGTAGCAGTCGCGCGGTTCCGGACTGCGCGTCTAGAACCGCGACACCACCGCAGCCGGCTCTGCATGTATAATTACTATAATAGTGTAGAACTTGCAGAGACGTTATTGGAAAAGAAAATTCGAGTTTGTGGAACGATACGGCATAACAAAGAAACCAGACGGCAGTTATAAGAGTCGAGGGACATGAAAGGAAAACAGTGGTTGGGAAAGGAGTGAGACAGGGTTGTAGCCTATCCCCGATGTTATTCAATCTGTATAATGAGCAAGGAGTAAAGGAAACAAAAGAAAACTTCGGAGTAGGTATTAAAATCCATGGAGAAGAAATAAAAACTTTGAGGTTCGCCGATGACATTGTAATTCTGTCAGAGACAGCAAAGGACATCGAAGAGCAGTTCAACGCAGTGGACAGTGTCTCGAAAGGAGGATATAAGATGAACATCAACAAAAGCGAAACGAGAATAATGGAATGTAGTCGAGTTAACTCGGGTGATGCTGAGGGTATTAGATTAGGAAATGAGACACTTAAAGTAGTAAAGGAGTTTTGCTATTTGGGGAGCGAAATAACTGATGATGGTCGAAGTAGAGAGCATATATAAAATGTAGACTGGCAAGGGCAAGGAAAGCGTTTCTGAAGAAGAGAAATTTGTTAACATCAAGTATTGATTTAAGTGTTAGGAAGTCGTTTCTGAAGGTATTTGTATGGAGTGTAGCCATGTATAGAAGTGAAACGTGGACCATAAATAGTTTGGACAAGAAGAGAGAAGAAGCTTTCGTAATGTGGTGCTGCAGAAAAATGCTGAATTTTAGATGGGTAGATCACATAACTAATGAGGAGGTATTGAATAGAATTGAGGAGAAGAGACGTTTGTGGCACAACTTGAGCAGAAGAAGGGATCGGTTGGTAGGAAATGTTCTGTGGCATCAAGGGATCGCCAGTTTCGTATTGGAGGGCAGCGTGGAGGATAAAAATCGTAGAGAGAGACCAATGAATGCACTACGCAGATGCATAAGGCTGTAGGCTGCAGTACGTACTGGGAGATGAAGCAGCTTGCACACGATAGTGTACCATGGAGAGCTGCATCAAACCAGTCTTAGGACTGAGGACCACAACACAACAACAACAACAACAACAACAACAACACGGCAAAATAGAGGATTTCCGGGAAATTAAAGCGCGTAAAAGTCAATGTGTTTGAAGCTTGTCATCAACGGAAAGATGACAGGCGGCCGGCGACAAGCCAAGTAATCCAACTTGGCGCCGGCGGCGCTAAGCGAATACATGCGTTCGGGACGTGCGGACGGCAAAATGTAAATAAACACTGCTGGTTCATTGACGTACGCTACGAACAGCAAGGGTCCCAACACACTTCCCCGGGGCACGCCTGAAGCTAAATCTACGTCTGGAAACGAGTCTCGACCCAAGACAACATTCTACACCATGCTGCCAAGATATTCTCACACGGCTCGCTCAGCCGTTGACATTCGTCGCTGAACAATCTAGTCGAATAGCTTCCAGATTGTAGCTGGCCTAATATTAGAAGCTGTAACATCGTAAGAGAGTATTGTGGCGCGACTCACCTCACATAGTGGTCAGCTTAGCGAGTAGCGCCTCTCCTCTGACGAGAGTAAATTTCAAGGTCCGTTTTAACCCCTTAGACATCGCCTACAGTGACAACCACAGCATTCTAGCATATTAATTCCGAGGAGTCACGGAGCTGGTTGGTACATCGTATTCTTACGTGCCTCAGGGCCGTACAACTTGTTGGTGAGACCCGCGCCGCGAGGCAGTTGGCCAGGTGTCAGCCACGCCAATACGGAGGAAGCGCCACCTACGGCGGTCGGCGCGAGACTGAGGAGACGGCGCCGACGTCGCGCCGACCCCGGCATATCTCCCCCCACCAAGGCGGCCGCGGACGCTACACGCATGCGCAGTGCGATGTCTCCGTGGGTCCCTGTGTTTACACGCGTCGCCCTGACCCGCCAGTTTCCGGGCTGCAACCGGAGACCCCGGGGCACACAGAGACGGGGTAACATCGCGTGTCATAGGCGTGACGTCACAGCGCCCGGACCAAATGACAGTTCCCCGCAGTCGGAGGGGCGCTAGAACCCGGTGACGTGGCCGCGTCGTACAAAACCTATATAATTTGTACTGAAACCAGATTGCAGATATAAGATTCGAGGGTCATGAAAGGGAAGCAGTGGTTAGGAAGGGAGTGAGACAGGATTGTAGCCTATCCCCGATGTTATTCAATCTGTATAATGAGCAAGCAGTAATGGAAACAAAAGAAAACTTCGGGGTAGGTATTAAAATCCATGGAGAAGAAATAAAAACTTTGAGGTTCGCCGACGACATTGTAATTCTGTCAGAGACAGCAAAGGACATCGAAGAGCAGTTCAACGCAGTGCACAGTGTCTCGAAAGGAGGATATAAGATGAACATCAACAAAAGCAAAACGAGAATAATGGAATGTAGTCGAGTTAACTCGGGTGATGCTGAGGGAATTAGATTAGGAAATGAGACACTTAAAGTAGTAAATGAGTTTTGCTATTTGGGGGAGCAAAATAACTGATGATGGTCGAAGTAGAGAGGATATAAAATGTAGACTGGCTATGGCAAGGAAAGCGTTTCTGAACAAGAGAAATTTGTTAACATCGAGTATAGATTTAAGTGTCAGGAAGTCGTTTCTGAAAGTATTTGTATGGAGTGTAGCCATGTATGGAAGTGAAACGTGGACAATAAATAGTTTGGACATGAAGAGAATGGAAGCTTTCGAAATGTGGTGCTACAGAAGAATGCTGAAGATTAGATGGGTAGGTCACATAACTAATGAGAAGGTGTTGAATAGGATTGGGGGGGAAGAGGAGTTTGTGGCACAACTTGACTAGAAGAAGGGACCGGTTGGTAGGACATGTTCTGAGGCATCAAGGGATAACCAGTTTAGAATTGGAGGGCAGTGTGGAGGGTTAAAATCGTAGAGGGAGACCAAGAGATGAATACACTAGCAGATTCAGAAAGATGTACGCTGCAGTACGTACTGGGAGATGAAGAAGCTTGCACAGGATAGAGTAGCATGGAGAGCTGCATCAAACCAGTCTCAGGACTGAAGACCACAACAAACAACAATACCTATATATAAAGAAAAATGTGCGTTTGTTTGTAATGCATGTAAATCTACAGTGTTACTCCAGTCTTGACAAAATTTCGCAGCCTTTATCTTCTAGGCAAGAGAGAGTTCGCTGACTACTTGCGATTTCGTAATCAGACTCGAAACATACCTGTACGTAATACGTAAAGGGAAACGGTTGTTACCAAAAATCTCTAAAATTTCCTCACCGATTTACTTCAGATTCCTACACGATCCCCTAATCAACACTTGGGTGGACATAGGCTATACCATAAAGTTCTGAATGACTGACTCATCAACGCACAGCCCAAACGGCTAAGGATAGAAACTTGAAATTTGGAGAAAGTGTGGTTCTTATATTGTAGGTGTCGTTTAAGAAGAGATTTTTTCGAAATTATTGCTGCTAAGGTAATTTGAAGCTAGAGCTACGAAAATTGGTATTTGGTTTCTAGGTCAAAAATAAACAAACAAGTAATCCTGCCAGGGTAGCCGAGAGGGCTACTGCACTGCTTCCTGGACATGGGTAGGCGCGCCGGCCCCAGATCGAATCCGCCCGGCGAATTGACGACGAGGGCCGGTATGCCAGTCCGTCTGGATGTGGTTTTTAGGCGGTTTTCCACATCCCACTAGGTGAATACCAGCTGCTCCTCACGTTCCGCCTCACTTACTTAATACATAGACACAGACAGCTGGGGTACACTACTTGCATCCCGGGGGGTTCGGGGTGGTGGCAGGAACGACATCCGGCCACCCTCTGCACCTAACACTGCCAAATCTGCCATAACAAGGCCCGACTCCGCATTGCAGCAGGACGAAGGCCTCAAGAAAGAAAGAAAGAAAGAAAGAAAAACAAAATAAACAAACAAGTGCTTCAGCATTTTTGGAAAGTTAGCGCTATGGTTCTAATGGCTCTGAGCTCTATGGAGTCATCAGTCCCCTATAGCTAAGAACTACTTAAACGTAACTAACCTAAGGACATCACACACATCCATGCCAGAGGCAGGATTCGAACCTGCGACCGTAGCGGTCGCGCGGTTTCAGACTGTAGCACCTAGAACCGCTTGGCTACTCTGGCCGACCTTAGCCCTACGGTATGAAGTAGTGGGTGAAAGGTCTTTTTAAACATATCATTGTTAAAGATCTACAAACGTATTTTTAAAGCTACATCTATGAGCACTGGTATTTGACTTCTCGGTTATAAATAAAAAATGTCTCTCAGTGTTTTTGAAAACTAAGCCCCTAAGGGGATGAAATAGGGGATGACATCTTTCATGAAAATATTTTATTACGGAAGCAATTTTAAAGCTAAATCTATGAGGATTTAAGTTTGGCTTCCAAGTTAGAAATAAAAATATGTTTCACTGTTTTTGGAAATTCAGCCTCCGTGGGGTGAGACTGGGGATCAAAGATTTAATGGAAATATTTCACTGTGAAAGCATTTTTGAAGCTAACTCCATGAAAATTTCTATTTAGCTTCTCTGTTAGAGAAAAACATACACGTAAATGTCTCTGGAATTTCAACACCTAAAGCGGTGAAATAGGGGTGAAGCACTTTATGAAAATATTTCATTGCAAAAGCATGTTGAAAGGTAAATCTTTGAAAAATGGTGTTCGGATTCTCAGTTAGAGATGAGAAAATACGTGTTTCACGGTTTTTGGAAACTAAACCCCTGAGAGGGTGAAACAGGGTCAGACTGATTCACTGCCTCTTTATCGCCCAGCCCAAACCCCTAAGGATAGAAACTTGAAATCCGGAGAGCGTGTCGTTCAAGAACGGGTTTCCGAAATTCCACTCCTATGGATGGAAGGCTTTTTGAAAGTATGTCGTTACTAATGGTATTTGGTTTTTCTGTCATAAAATAAAAAAAATACGTGTTTAAACATTTCTGTAAATTCAGCCTATAAGGTGGTAAATAGCGAGTGAAAGTTTTTTTTAAATAAATAATTACGAAGGAACAACTAAAGGATTTTAAGGCTACATCTATGATAATCTGTATATCACTTCTCGATTAAAAATAAAAATAAAGTGTTTTTTTTTTTTTTTTTTTTTTTTTTTTGTCATTAGTCTACTGACTGGTTTGATGCGGCCCGCCACGAATTCCTTTCCTGTGCTAACCTCTTCATCTCAGAGTAGCACTTGCAACCTACGTCCTCAATTATTTGCTTGACGTATTCCAATCTCTGTCTTCCTCTACAGTTTTTGCCCTCTACAGCTCCCTCTAGTACCATGGAAGTCATTCCATCATGTCTTAGCAGATGACCTACCATCCTGTCCCTTCTCCTTATCAGTGTTTTCCACATATTCCTTCGATTCTGCGTAGAACCTCCTCACTCCTTACCTTATCAGTCCACATAATTTTCAACATTCGTCTATAGCACAACATCTCAAATGCTTCGATTCTCTTCTGTGCCGGTTTTCCCACAGTCCATGCTTCACTACCACACAATGCTGTACTCCAGACGTACATCCTCAGAAATTTCTTCCTCACATTAAGACCGGTATTTGATATTAGTAGACTTCTCTTGGCCAGAAATGCCTTTTTTGCCATAGCGAGTCTGCTTTTGATGTCCTCCTTGCTCCGTCCGTCATTGGTTATTTTACTGCCTAGGTAGCAGAATTCCTTAACTTCATTGACTTCTCCTCTTTCATTCCGTGTCCCAAGCCCACATTCTCCTGTAACCTTTTCTTCTACTCCTTCCCCTACAACTGCATTCCAGTCGCCCATGACTATTAGATTTTCGTCCCCCTTTACATACTGCATTACCCTTTCAGTATCTTCATACACTTTCTCTATCTGTTCATCTTCAGCTTGCGACGTCGGCATGTATAGCTGAACTATCGTTGTCGGTGTTGGTCTGCTGTCGATTCTGATTAGAACAACCCGGTCGCTGAACTGTTCACAGTAACACACCCTCTGCCCTACCTTCCTATTCATAACGAATCCTACGTTTGTTATACCATTTTCTGCTGCTGCTGCTGATATTACCCGATACTCATCTGAACAGAAATCCTTGTCTTCCTTCCACTTCACTTCACTGACCCCTACTATATCTAGATTGAGCCTTTGCATTTCCCTTTTCAAATTTTCTGGTTTCCCTACCACGTTCAAGCTTCTGACATGCCACGCCCCGACTCGTAGAACGTTATCCTTTCGTTGATTATTCAATCTTTTTCTCATGGTAATCTCCCCCTTGGCAATCCCCTCCCGGAGATCCGAATGGGGGACTATTCCGGAATCTTTTGCCAATGGAGAGATCATCATGACACTTCTTCAATTACAGGGCACATGTCCTGTGGATACACGTTACGTGTCTTTAATGCAGTGGTTTCCATTGCCTTCTGCATCCTCATGTCGTTGATCATTGAGGATTCTTCCGCCTTTAGGGGCAATTTCCCACCCCTAGGGCAAGAGAGTGCCCTGAACCTCTATCCGCTCCTCCGCCCCTGTGACAATGCCGTTGGCAGAATGAGGCTGACTTCTTATGCCGGAAGTCTTCGGCCGCCAATGCTGAAATTTAGGCAGTGGCGGGGATCAAACCCGGGACCGAAGACGTTTTGATTAAGAATCAAAGACGCGACCCCTAGACCACGGATACCCTACCCGTTTATGGGAATTCAACCGCGTATGGTAGTGCAATAGCGGAGGAAAATTTTTAAGAAAATATTTTATTCTATAAAAAAATTTTAAATCTAAATTTATAAAAATTGGTATTTTACTCTCGGTTAGATACAAAGAAATATTTGTTACGGCATAAAAGTTGCTATGGAAATATCTCCATCAAACGCAGAAGGCATGATTAAGGGAAACTTTGGACTCCAGAGTCGCTTTTTGGTCAGAAATACATTCGGAAAAGACCATGCTTATATGGCTTTAATTAGCGTGGAAAGCTTAGAATGTGTTGCGAATGGTGAACAACATAAAAATGCGATTGGATAGAAAAAAACAGTCAAGTGAAGCAGTGGGCGTTAAGCTGATGTATGTATGTATGTGTGTGGTGCGTGTGTGGGGGGGGGGGGGGGCGTTGTTACCAAAACTCTCAAAAGTACTTAACCGATTTCCTTACAAGTTCTTGGGCGATTTACTTCAAATTTCTACATTCAGTTGAAATAGTAAAGAAAATTAATGAAAAAATAAATGCCTAACAAACGAAATACATCGTGGAAAAATGACTGTAATTTCTATTGTGAGAATAAATTACAGAGGCAGCACACGTCATATAGTACCACCGGACGTCATTAGATCGCGGGATGAGCGAAAGCTCAAGCATTTGAGAGCAACATGACTGTAAGCTCTCTTTCATTGATTAGTTGCCATTGTTACATATGACATATGCTCTAAAAGATATTTCTCTCTGTGTTTCGCAGCTACTTTTATTATTATATTAACAGTGCCCTAAAAACGCTTAGGCAGGTCGTGGATGTAGTACCACAAATAGTCACTAGATCATGGTTCGATCAAAAAATAGATCATAACCCGAGTTTATTACTGAACGTTTTGTTTGATATTGGTGTATATTTGCAAAAGTCTGAACCGGAAACCTAGAACCTGCGTTTATGAATATCGCTGGTATTTATTTGTCGGATTCCGTTGACACCAAGTGATTTAAATACGTCCTTCGATTTAAATGAAGTGCAGTTTTTCGTGCGCCTTGCATTTCTTATGAGTATCAACAAAGTACAGGGCAATCATTTTATATGGCAGATATGAAACATCTCGGGCAATGCTGCTAGTGGTCAGTATTATTCTACGATAACATCGTACAATGTTATCATGGGCATCTGCAGAAATTAATCCCAAAGAGGGCAAGATATTGAAATTTCACTTTTGTATGATTTAATAAACGTTGTGGATAAAATCTTCTCAGGTATTGTTGAAAGGAAAGTGCGAGTATTAGTTGAGGACCAATTGGATGAAAATCAATGTGGGTTTAGGCCTCTTAGAGGTTGTCAGGACCAGATCTTTAGCTTACGGCAAATAATGGAGAAGTGTTATGAGTGGAACAGGGAATTGTATCTATGCTTTATAGATCTAGAAAAGGCATATGACCGGGTTCCTAGGAGGAAGTTATTGTCTGTTCTACAAGATTATGGAATAGGAGGCAAACTTTTGCAAGCAATTAAAGGTTTTTACATGGATAGTCAGGCAGCAGTTAGAGTTGACGGTAAATTGAGTTCATGGTTCAGAGTAGTTTCAGGGGTAAGACAAGGCTGCAACCTGTCTCCACTGTTGTTCATATTATTTATGGATCATATGTTGAAAACAATAGACTGGCTGCGTGAGATTAAGATATGTGAACACAAAATAAGCAGTCTTGCATATGCGGATGACTTAGTTGTGATGGCAGATTCGATTGAAAGTTTGCAAAGTAATATTTCAGAGCTAGATCAGAAATTTAAGGACTATGGTATGAAGATTAGCATCTCCAAAACGAAAATAATGTCAGTGGGAAAGAAATATAAACGGATTGAGTGCCAAATAGGAGGAACAAATTTAGAACAGATCGACGGTTTCAAGTACTTAGGATGCATATTCTCACAGGATGGCAACATAGTGAAAGAACTGGAAGCGAGGTGTAGCAAAGCTAATGCAGTGAGCGCTCACCTACGATCTACTCTCTTCTGCAAGAAGGAAGTCAGTACCAAGACTAAGTTATCTGTGAACCGTTTAATCTTTCGACCAACTTTGTTGCATGGGAGCGAAAAATGGGTGGATTCAGGTTACCTTATCAACAAGGATGAGGTTACGGATATGAAAGTAGCTAGGATGATTGCAGGTACTAGTAGATGGGAACAATGGCAGGAGGGTGTCCACAATGAGGAAATCAAAGAAAAACTGGGAATGAACTCTATAGATGTAGCAGTCAGGGCGAACAGGCTTAGATGGTGGGGTCATGTTACACGCATGGGAGAAGCAAGGTTACCCAAGAGACTCATGGATTCAGCAGTAGAGGGTAGGAGGAGTCGGGGCAGACCGAGGAGAAGGTACCTGGATTCGGTTAAGAATGATTTTGAAGTAATAGGTTTAACATCAGAAGAGGCACCAATGTTGGCACTGAATAGGGGATCATGGAGGAACTGTATAAGGGGGGCCATGCTCCAAACTGAGCGCTGAAAGGCATAATCAGTCTTAAATGATGATGATGACGATGATGATGATGATGATGATGATGATGGTATTTCAGATATTTGGCAGAGGAGCGTAAGCAAGTCTACCTAGATTTGGCAGTTCGGTTTTGTCTGTATTTCCACAGTCAAAGCAAGAGTAAAAAATATAGAAACGGGATGTCATCTGCTGTGACTAAATAAACAGTGCTGAAATCGCCAGCGCACCAAGGAAATGTAATAATGTACTGTGAAGGTCTCGACATCCAAACTCATGTTATGTAGAGCTTGCTATATACACAGTGTTTCCTGTTGTACTCGGTATTGTTACATATATGATTTAGTAGCATCATAGACAACAACTGATGAGAGTTCTGTAACGAAGCCTGTAATCCAGGAGGGAGCCAGTGAACCCCCTTGCCCCCTCTTATGAATCCCTATGAAAATTACTGAACTTCTCCTAGATGGCTCAATATTAATGTGCAATGCTGCTGTAGTAAATTGTCTACTTTCTTTAAAGCATAAGGAAAAGTAAGTGAAAAATAGGTATAAGGAGCGTCCTACATTCACTTTTGATAACTTATTAAGAGAGTGAGACTGGCCAAGATAAATGATTATCAGGATCTATCTCTTATTGTCAAACATTTGACACATTACTGGAAATAATCACCCATATATTTTTCTTAAATTGTCTATGGAAAGAAATCATTCTTTGTGTGGGGATGGTCAGGAACTCACTTTTATTTAATAACGACCTTTCATTCATGGATCCTACAAAACCTTGGTCTCCACTGTCACCAATGTCACATCATGTGGAATGTGGTGGTGGAGATCTGTTGATTGCCCAAAAACGTTAAAGAAACGTTCATGTCATTTTATATATTTATTAACAATAAATACAGCGTCGTCTTTCCCAGAGCAATGGCAGCCATGTGAGACAGCAGAGCACTCGCCAACTGGTTTTTGCTGACATGGGTACATCCCTTCTGTCACCATGGCAACAGAGCAGTGCAGCTGGAGGAATGGCCGCCGACACCATAGCGCTGTCAACACAGCCAGTGCTGCTCGGTGGCCTACAGCCCTTCCTCACAGATTCCCAGAGTTCCCTCGCTGTTGTAGACTACACACTGCAAAGGCATCCAACAGCTCTGCACGAGGCAGACGTACTCATTGAGAAGTACATCACGATCTCATTGAGAGTGTCTGATCCACAATGCTTCAGTCTGTCCATAGCTGCAAGCTGGGGACAGTAAATACTATACTACTAAAGTTCAGTGATTGTTGATCAGCATGACTGTTCCCTATAGTGAGGCCAGCAGAGACTCATGTATTGTAAGATGCCAGTCTTCTCATCACTGATGGTGAAGATGAGGCAATATTGTTGATGAGCCTCACTGGGTCCCTATAGTGAGGCCAGCAGAGACTCATGTATTGTAAGATGCCATTCTTCTCATCACTGATGGTGAAGATAAGGCAATATTGTTGATGAGCCTCACTGGGTCCCTATAGTGAGGCCAGCAGAGACTCATGTAAGATGCCAGTCTTCTCATCACTGATGGTGAGAATGAGGCAATATTGTTGATGAGCCTCACTGGGTCCATCTAGTGAGGCCAGCAGAGACTCATGTAAGATGCCAGTCTTCTCATCACTGAGAAGATAAGGCAATATTGTTGATGAGCCTCACTGGGTCCATATAGTGAGGCCAGCAGAGACTCATGTATTGTAAAATGCCAGTCTTCTCATCACTGATGGTGAGGATGAGGCAATATTGTTGTTGAGCCTCACTGGGTCAATATAGTGAGGCCAGCAGAGACTCATGTAAGATGCCAGTCTTCTCATCACTGAGAAGATGAGGCAATATTGTTGATGAGCCTCACTGGGTCCCTATAGTGAGGCCAGCAGAGACTCATGTATTGTAAGATGCCATTCTTCTCATCACTGATGGTGAAGATAAGGCAATATTGTTGATGAGCCTCACTGGGTCCCTATAGTGAGGCCAGCAGAGACTCATGTATTGTAAGATGCCAGTCTTCTCATCACTGATGGTGAGAATGAGGCAATATTGTTGATGAGCCTCACTGGGTCCATCTAGTGAGGCCAGCAGAGACTCATGTAAGATGCCAGTCTTCTCATCACTGAGAAGATAAGGCAATATTGTTGATGAGCCTCACTGGGTCCATATAGTGAGGCCAGCAGAGACTCATGTATTGTAAAATGCCAGTCTTCTCATCACTGATGGTGAGGATGAGGCAATATTGTTGTTGAGCCTCACTGGGTCAATATAGTGAGGCCAGCAGAGACTCATGTAAGATGCCAGTCTTCTCATCACTGAGAAGATGAGGCAATATTGTTGATGAGCCTCACTGGGTCCCTATAGTGAGGCCAGCAGAGACTCATGTATTGTAAGATACCAGTCTTCTCATCACTGATGGTGAAGATAAGGCAATATTGTTGATGAGCCTCACTGGGTCCCTATAGTGAGGCCAGCAGAGACTCATGTATTGTAAGATGCCAGTCTTCTCATCACTGATGGTGAGGATGAGGCAATATTGTTGATGAGCCTCACTGGGTCCCTTTAGTGAGGCAAGCAGAGGCTCATGTATTGTAAGATGCCAGTCTTCTCATCACTCATGGTGTAGATGAGGCAATATTGATGATGAGCCTCACTGGGTCCCTATAGTGAGGCCATATACTGTAAGGTACCAATCTTCTCGTCACTGACGTTGACGACGAGGCAATACCATCTCTCGGCAGCAGAGTTCATCAGATCTAGTAGGTAATGGCGTCGATGATTACATTAGTCGCAGGAGGCTCTGCACAGCGTCACTGGTTCAGCCTCATTACCAATTTCTGGCAAAATTGAATGATAACTAAGAAAAACTGAGAACTAAGTTTTGGAAGTCGGCTCTACCAATGAAGTTATCCATCTGCAGGAATGACCGAATGGGCCCTAGTTTCCTGAGCTCGTCAGCGCTCTTGCTCACTTCAGGATGTTGCAACTTTGCCTTTCAGATGCTCTTCTCTGCTACATTGGTAACTGAATAGTTACTCTTGCGTTGGTTGTGAGTGTTCTTGCATCTCTTTCCATCTCTTGCAAAATTTATGAACAAAGATAACAAATCCCCTTACAATATGAAACGCAGGACAAAAAATTAAGGAGGTTTTAGTGTTGCTGAGCAAGTCGTACAATAAGTTTTAAATGAACAGACCGCCATATGACTGAATTGTTGTATATTTAATTATGACCCAGGTTTAGGACTTTTATACCATTTTCAAGTAATTGCGTTTATGTCAGTAACAAATATTGCAGGACATCAAGCTCAAAACTAGCCATAAATTAAGAAAAATATTCGCTCCTCTCGAAATGCCAAATGTAAAATCGTTTGCAGAAAAGACTTGGTAAAATATCAAATCAAATCGCTTTATATACTAAGAAATTCGTACTTAATAGGATGTTATATGATGTACATCTCGAATTCTCAGCATTTATTAACAACCCAATAGTGATGATCAACATATACAAGAAACTGAACACATCACGGCAAGAACACTGCAGTATACACAGAACAAACACAAATGAAAAATCAGAACACCAACTAACAAAACTAACCATAAAGGAAAGCATGACAAAGTGCAACACACCCACCACCACAAATTTCACTCGAAATTAACAAATCTCACAGATACAGAATTAACAGAGAAAGGGCTCAAACCCATTTGTACAAAAATAGATAACCACTACAAACAAAACTTGATTGTAGAAACAGAAAACATCCTGACAGAGGAAGAGAAAAAAGAAAATAACACTATAAATGTTGGGCTAACACGAGAACTAGTGAAGAAATAAATAAATAACATAATCACCATGTCAAAGAAAGAGAAAAGCAGTAAATTTCAAACAGAAAAAAACACCACTAAGGAATTAAAAGAAAACAAGTTAACAAGATCATAGTCACAAGAGCTGATAAAGGGAACAGCGCAGTACTGATCAATAAAGAACAATATGTAGAAAAACTAAAGATTTCATCTGTTCTAACAACATAACAAAACTAAAATCTGAATAACAGCTCACTTACAGACCTACATAGAAAACAACCTCAAAGACATCAGAGACATACTCACAGATCAACGAAAACAACGCATCACTCAGAAGAACGCAAAAGCTGCAACACTCAGAAGCCAGCCAAAGGTCCACAAACCCAACATTCCATTGAGACCTGTTATTACTTTCATGAATGCTCCATCATACCATGTCCAAAACACATGAACAAAATCATAATGCAACATTATGAAATGAAAAACAGCAAAACAGTGAAAAACACAAATAAAGGATACAAAATTGTTTAGTGGTACAGATACGTGGAGGACATAATCTGTATGGTAGATGAACCAACTGAGAAAATTGATAAACTTGATACAGATATAAACAACATAAACAAAAATATTCAATTTACCATGGAAAAAGAAACACAAAAACAAATACATTTCTTGGATGTAACAATAAAGAGAGAGAACACTAAACACTCATTTGACATCTTCAGAAAGCCAGCAGCTACAGACATAAGTAAACATGCTTGATCCAATCACCTGCAAAATCAAAAATTAGCAGTCCTACGACACATGTTACACACACTAAATAACATCTCACTCAGCAAAGAAAACTATGAAAAAGAATAAGAAACATAGTACAACTCATGGCCACAAACAATGGTTACAGCACTCATATAGTACAAAAACTAAACCAAAAAATTTAAACAGAATAAAGGAAACCAAAACAAGCAGAGAGCACAGAATCCCACGCACGGAAACACAAAACAATGACACTCATGATATGAATAATAGAAAAAATTGTTCGCTCTTACATCGAAACAAAAAGCAACACACAAGATAGCAAATATACTAAAGAGACAGAGGTTACACATAAATTACAGAACAATAAACACACTCCAACACGTTTACAAACAGACAAACCAGATAAATACCAAGGAGCAGGTATATACCAGCTAGAGTCCCAAAGATATAAATCAGAGTGAATAATCGCAACAAAAAGCTCCTGACATTCAAAGACTTTTACATACAAAGAGCCGTGTGCAATGGAAAAGAAGGTACTCAACAACCAAATCCATGTAAACAATGACACTCTGATCATGCTAGCCACCAAAACAATAACAGACCGAAATGTACCCAGGATAAATAATTAACGAATCTCCTTCCACCCCCCCCCCCCCCCACACACACATTAATTCATATTAAAAAAAACACATTTATACACACAACAAGTGAAAGACATCAAACACAACACAAACAAAAGACAGGCAGACACAGATAACAGTTGGCAACACTACACACCAAAAAGACACACATACTGTTCACCAAATGGGTAGCGAAAATGAAACATGTGATGTGACAAATGTGGATGAAAGAACGCCATAAATCGACTAGCTGGAGTATGAAAATTAACATCTCCAAGACCATACACAGCGTAGGAAATCTTAAGTAACATGGAACGATACATACACAACACGGAACTAGTCCTACAAAAGATGCTTCTAACATAAAAAGCAAGAGAAAAACACGACAAAATGTAATGTGACAGCATATTATATCTACCACATAAAACGTTTATTGTATGTATAATAGGAAACATGTATTTCAGGCCACTGATGATGTTTCCCAAATAAAAGAAACGAAACGGGTATGGTAATAAACAAACTGACTTCATTTAATTGCATAGACGGTACATTGGCTTTTGCCTAATAATTGTTGTCATCAAAGTATTACGTCGCAAGTCCATCTCGAAGAGAGAGTGTGCCATTTCAGAAGTTTAGAAACGTGAAATACTTGGTAGGGTCGTAGGATTAGTTATTAAATACTACATGTTTGCTAAATTTCTAACAGTGTGCCAATAATTTCCTTACGTAATTATTGTCATCGGTAAGACATCCGGCCACCGATAGCTGAGAGGTCAGTGCAACATAATATCAATACTCAGGGCCCCGGTTCGATTCCTAGCTGGGTCGGAGATTTTCTCCTCTCAAGGACTGGGTGTTGCGTTGTCTTAATCATCATTTCATCCCCATCGACGCGCAAGTCGCCGAAGTGGCGTCAAATCGAAAGACTTGCTCCTCGCGAACGGTCTACCCGACGGAAGGCCCTAGTCGCATGACATTTTACATCTACATCTACGTGATTACTCTGCTATTCACAATAAAGGGCCTGGCAGAGGGTTCAAACAACCACCTTCAAACTGTCTCTCTGCTGTTCCACTCTTGAACGGCACGCGGGAAAAACGAGCACTTCAGTTTTTCTGTGCGAGCCCTGATTTCTTTTACTTTATCGTGATGATCATTTTTCCCTGTGTAGGTGCGTACCAACATAATGTTTTCGCAATCGGAGGAGAAAACTGGTGATTGAAATTTCATGAGAAGATCCCGTGGAAACGAAAAACGACTTTGCTTTATTGATTACCTCTCCAACTCACGTATCTCGTCTGTGACAATATCTCCCCTGTTTCACGATAATACAAAAAGAGCTGCCCTTCTTCGTACTTTTTCGATGTCATCCGTCAGTCCCACCTGATGCGGACCCCACACCACACAGCAGTACTCCAGAATAGGGCGGACAAGTGTGGTGCAAGCAGTCTCTTTAGTAGACCTTTTGCACCTTCTAAGTGTTCTGCCAGTGAATCGCAGTCTTTCGTTTGCTCTACCCACAATATTATTAATGTGATCGTTCCAATTTAGGTTATTTGTAATTGATTTACAGCCTTCAGATTTGTGTGACTTATCTCGTAATCGAAATTTAGCTGATTTCTTTTAGTACTCATGTGAATAACTTCACACTTTTCCTTATTCAGGGCCAATAGCCACTTTTCGCAACATAGAAATATCTTATGTAAATCATTTTGCAAGTCGTTTTCATCATCTGACGACTTTACAAGACGGTAATTGACAGCATCATCTGCAACCAAAGACGGATACTCAGACTGTCTCCTATCGGTAAGATCCTGTTTCTATCACACCAAGATTGTCCAATTTAAAACAGAGATAAAGTCTAATGTAAAAATATTCATTATGCCAAGACATAAATATAGTATAAAATTCTGATGTTTCAGTGAAAAGAAAAAGCTTACAAATTAAATGGAAGTATTATTCCAATTTTGAAAATTTAACTGCATTCATTGTATTTCTGAGAAGGAAACTTACTAAGCACCAACAATAATTTATCTGGCAGAATAACAGTGCATATTATAATTGAAGAGTATTAGAATTTTATATACTTGTTTATGCATTGCTGCCTATTGCAAGTGCTGCTAATTGGGCCATACTGTTTCAAACGTTTTATAACCTTTTGGGTTTTCAACTGCGCTCTGGAGTGTGCGTTGGCCGTTGTCGCTTACATAAATTTCTGTAACCGTAATGTAAACTCAAATTTTAACCCAACGTAATCAGTTTCATAACATTCTTCCGTATACTGCCATCCTAATATCTCATCAACAATTACAGTTTTTTTAATATTCAGGTTCCAAATTGATCGTATTCCCGTTAATCTGTAAATTCATCAATACAGTTACACACATTTCTTTTTGTTTTCATTCGTTTGTAGTGCAACCTGTTTCGTTGGTACAGTAATGTTCAGTATTACACTCATCTGCAGTCTGTCGGTACAATTTCATCGGCATTGATGCAGTTCCTCGTAATTACAGAACGTTAGGTACACGTGTCGTCAATTACTGGAGAGCGTGGGTGGATAACACGTGCCGGTATCGCGACTGGACATCGCCTACACGCGGCGCCAATGAGTCGACATTCTGAAGTTTGGAAAATCAAAATTTAATGTCATTACAACTCCACAAAGTTTGCTATTTTCCAACAACAACCAGTAAGAAATTCGAATTCGATAATCTTGGTGGGGCGGTCACTATAAAAAAAAAAAAAAACAGAAATGTTTAGCAGAGAGCTAGATAGCAAGTGCGTGAGAAATAACGCAACAGTTGTGGAAGAAGTAAATTTCGTGATAGTACAACAAGAGTTCTCCGAGGAACGTTCGGGAGAGATTGTTACAGATTATAGATTATGCAGACGAGCTTTTAACAAAAATAAAAACGATATCGTATCTGATGTGCATTGGTGTCACGATGTTGCAAAAGTTTCGAACAATGCGTAGTGAATTAGTAGAGTCCGTTGCCGAATCAATCAGTAATAAATTGAACAGAGAATCTGATTCTTTCTACAAGCAACTGGCAGTCGATTAGACTCGCTGAGCCATTACGGAGATCCAGTAACCAGTGATTACGGTGCTGCGAGCGATCGCACAAAAAGCGTTGGCTGAGAATTTCATACAGCTGTAAAACCGACTCCGGAGCTGTGTTGTAGCTAACGGTGATTACGCTTAAGGCAAATGTAGGTATTTTGTTTGTAACTCTTGTTTCCATTACTTTCTGAGATTGTACAACAAACTTGTTAGACGCTCCTTTTATGTACCTTGATGTTCCTATGACAAAAAATGGTAATTTTTTATGCATAAACCGATTAACAAAAACTTAAAATACTAATGAAAATGACAGTACTTGTATATAGGATGTATCAAATAAAACTTGCACCGCAAATATTGCGGAAATGGAGTGCTATTGATGTCCGGTTTTCACAGAATGGATTAGTAGTCAAGAGCTGGCATTTCTAGCCAATCAGCAGATTCAATGAACTGTGGATGAAGCTCGACCAACAGGCGTTATATACATTGATCAAAATTGATAGTGCATTGAGAATGGATAATTTCAAACTGAAATCTAGATCTGCCAATAAAATTTAAACAGGACGACTGATAGCTGAACTCTTTTATTTAAAAATCTGCAGATTGTAACTACACTTACAAAGTGTATTTTTATGCAAAGATACTTTCTAAATGGAACAATGCCTATTGGCATTAACAAATTAAAAGTATAGTAATTTACGCTACTGGCCATTAAAATTGCTACACGACATGTTCTACAGACGCGAAATTTAACCGACAGGAAGAGGATGCTGTGACACGCAAATGATTAGCTTTTCAGACCATTCACACAAGGTTGGCGCCGGTGGTGACACCTACAACGTGCCTACATGATGAAAGTTTCCAACCGATTTCTCACACACAAACAGCAGTTGACTGGCGTTGCCTAGTGAAACGTAGTTGTGATGCCTCGTGTGAGGAGGAGAAATGCGTAGCAACACGTTTCCGACTTTGAAAGAGGTCGGATTGTATCGGGATTGCGGTTTATCGTATCGCGACATTGCTGCTCGCGTTGGTCCAGATCCAATGGCTGTTAGCAGAATATGGAATCGGTGGGTTCAGGAGAGTAATACGGAACGCCGTGCTGGATCCCAACGGCCTCGTATAAGTAGCAGTCGAGATGACAGGCATCTTATCCGCATGGCTGTGACGGATCGTGCAGTCACGTCTCGATCCCGGAGTCAACAGATGGGGACTTTTGCAAGACAACAACCATCTGCACGAACAGTTCGACGACGTTTGCAGCAGCATGGACTATCAGCTCGGAGACCGTGGCTGCGGTTATCCTTGACGCTGCATCACAGACAGGAGCATCAACGACGAACCTGGGAGCACGAATGGCAAAACGTCATTTTTTCGGACGAATCCAGGTTCTGTTTACAGCATCATGACGGTCGCATCCGTGTTTGGCGACATCGCGGCGAACGCACGTTGGAAGCGTGTATTCGTCATCGCCATACTGGCGTATCGCCCGGCGTGATGTTATGGGGTGCCATTGGTTGCACGTCTCGGTCACCTCTTGTTCGCATTGACGGCAGTTTGAACAGTGGATGTTACATTTCAGATGTGTTAAGACCCGTGGCTCTCCCCTTCATTCGATCCCTGTGAAACCCTACATTTCAGCAGGATAATGCACGACCGCATGTTGCAAGTCCTTGTACGGGCCTTTCTGAATACAGAAAATGTTTGACTGCTGCCCTGGCCAGCACATTCTCCAGATCTCTCACCAATTGAAAACGTGTTGGCAATGGTGGCCGAGCAACTGGCTCGTCACATTACGCCAGTCACTACTCTTGATGAACTGTGGTATCGTGTTGAAGCTGCTTGGGCAGCTGTACCTGTACACGCCATCAAAGCTCTGTTTGACTCAATGCCCAGGCGTATCAAGACCGTTATTACGGCCACAGGTAGTTGTTCTGGGTACTGATTTCTCAGGGTCTAGGCACCCAAATTGCGTGAAAATGTAATCACATGTCAGTTCTAGTATAATATATTTGTCCAATGAATACCCGTTTATCATCTGCATTTCTTCTTGGTGTAGCAATTTTAATGGGCAGTAGTGTAGAACGTCAGTGGTTTTTGTTGCAAGATTTGAGTGTGAGCCGTTTACGAGGTACCGTATTTTGAAAATATCCCACTTCGACTGTAGCACCTGTGACAGCAAACACTAAAAAAACAACACGACTGCATACACCAATTACAGGTATTCTGACCAGTAACGAGACAACTGACCGTCACAAGTTGTGTTCAAAATGATCACCGCCATAGTGGTCAGAGCCATTTGGACTATTTAAAAAAAATGCGTGAAGACATGCTGTAGTACTTCATGCACAATTGGGCTGGAGAGCCATCACTTTGGTACCACAGGTTCTTCCTAACGTCTTCTAGCATCTGCGGAAGATGGTCTGGTTGTTGTTGTTGTGGTCTTCAGTCCTGAGACTGGTTTGATGCAGCTCTCCATGCTACTCTATCCTGTGCAAGCTTCTTCATCTCCCAGTACCTAGTGCAACCTACATCCTTCTGAATCTGCTTAGTGTATTCATCTCTTGGTCTCCCTCTACGATTTTTACCCTCCACGCTGCCCTCCAATTGGTGATCCCTTGATGTCTCAGAACAGGTCCTACCAACCGACCCCTTCTTCTAGTCAAGTTGTGCCACAAATTTCTCTTCTCCCCAATCTTATTCAATACTTCCTCATTAGTTATGTGATCTACCCATCTAATCTTCAGCATTCTTCTGTAGCACCACATTTCGAAAGCTTCTATTCTCTTCTTGTCCAAACTATTTATCGTCCATGTTTCACTTCCATACATGGCTACACTCCATACAAATACTTTCAGAAATGACTTCCTGACACTTAAATCTATACTCAATGTTAGCAAATTTCTCTTCTTCAGAAACGTTTTCCTTGCCATTGCCAGTCTACATTTTATATCCTCTCTACTTCGACCATCATCAGTTATTTTGCTCCCCAAATAGCAAAACTCCTTTACTACTTTAAGTGTCTCATTTCCTAATCTAATTCCCTCAGCATCACCCGACTTAATTCGACTACATTCCATTATCCTCGTTTTGCTGTTGTTGATGTTCATCTTATATCCTCCTTTCAAGACACTGAAGACACTGTCCATTCCATTCATACAGTAAAGCTGCATGCCCTCGGGAAAAATTACGGCTGTAGTTTCCCCTTGCTTTCAGGTCTGGTAGAAGGTCGTAATACATCTGTGCTTTCAGTGTTCCGTCTATGAAATACGACCCTATGATCCCACACCACCCGTTTACACATCAATGGACGCTGACATTCCACCTGACGAAGCCAACGGGGATTGTCAACAGACTAATAGTGCATTTTAGGCGGTTTACCTGGCCAGGATTAGTAAATATGGCTTCATCACTAAACAACATGCATGATACATCCGGAGGATCCTGTCTTTATGGCCATCTATAGATGCTAACTGCATTCTAATAATCGTTTCCATGCAGCTCTTGATGGAGAGGGATGTTATAGGGCTGGAAACTACGTCGATGGAGAATGCGTAGATCACTTGCCTCATGGCACTTGCTCTTGCGGTTGCTCGGGAGCTAACGCGCGGGTCAACTGCAACAGCAGACCCCCTCCCTCCCTCTTCTGTCGTCACTTGTTTCTTCCTTCTATGTCGTCTAGGCGTTACACTACCACTTTCATGTAACTAGTTGAAGAGATTGATTAATTTCCGAGGTGGCTGACGTATACTGAGATATTTTGCCACGTACACGGTACAAAAACGAACTGCATTCGTCCTTCATCATGAGCGTGTCAGCTTTTTGTGCATTGGTAAATCCCATCGTCCACTCGCGAGCTACTGCTTGGACCATAACACACTGACTGACTAGTAAGTCACAGTGCACTCAAGGAACACACAAGCATATTGTAAGCAAACATAACATCGTACCTGGTAACTACGCAGTTTGAATCGTACAAACTTCGCTGCCGAAATTTGTCAAAATACAGTATCTCGTAAACGACTCGCATTAGAATTAAGCTACAAACACCACTGACATTCCAACTAACCCTACTTTTAATTTTATTAATGGCAATAGGCATTGTTCCATTTAGTGTAGTACATGTTTGCACAAAGCTAGACTTTCTAATTACTATTAGGGTTGTTGCTGGGGTTAACGATACGAAACCCTGACTACCATCTGTGAAAACCGCTCAAGAGTAGCACTCTACATACCCGGAATATTTACCGTGCAAATTTTAAGTCATTCACCATGTATATGTGCTTGCGGTAGAATAACAAATTGCTACACATGTAAATATTTTATGTGACAGACTTCTGAAGTTACTCTTTTGTGCATTACGTATATATCAGAATGTATTCAAGCAACGGAATGGTACACTGTACGTATCTTGTGAATACAGCCTTAAATCTAATTTTTCATATGGCATTTACTTAAAATGTTGTGTGTTCATTTCTCTTTCTTTGTAATATTACTCAATGATCTACGTGTAGTTTTAGATTTTTACAAGAACATGGCACTAAACCACACTGCTTCATAATTGATAGGATGCAGTAGACATAGAGATAAAATCAAGGTATTTCAATGAATAACAACCATATCTAACGAAAGATATGTACAATAAAAGGCTTGCCAGTATAGCAGAATCAGTCATCTTTCATTCCCACCCAGTGTTCATTAATTTATTGTGTCATTACTACCAACAGTAATACCCTGTTCCCATCATTATTACAACAGTGTGTCACATTATTAAAATGGAGATAAAGTATAATATGAAAATATTCATTGTGCCAGAAAGTAAATCTTAAAATTTCGCTATTTCAGTGAAAAGAAAAAGTTTTCAATTCGACTGAAAGTATTATTTTAATTTTACAGATTTAACTACATTCATTATCTTTTTGAGAAGGAATCTGCTCTGACAAAGTATCTTGTCTGACAAAGTAACAGTGCATAATATGATTCAACGTAATCTTGGCTTTCGTTCTTTCAGCATTGCCTGTTGTAAGTAGTGCTGCTAAATATTGTTAGGTAATAGATACTTAGTGTCACATTAACTAACTTGCGAAAGTTTTATAAACTCTTGCATTTTCAACCGAGCTCTCCTGTATGCAATCTCAGTTGCCACTCACATAAATTACAATAATTGTTAAGCAAATTTTAACCGAACAGAACCAATTTCATAACTTTTGCTGAAATGCATTGGTGACGATATTATTTCGTCAATAACTACAGTTTTGCTGATTGTCAAGTTCGTAATTACTAATAATTTCGTTAGCTAACTAAAATCCACCTACATGATTCCGCATCATTTTCAATTGTTATAAGTGGAACATGATTCGTTGGCATAACAACATTCAGTAGTACACTTATCTGCATTCTGTCTGTGCAAATTCTTCAGCATTGATGCCTTTTCTGGAAATTATAGAACATTAGGCACACACATCGGTAATTACCAGAGAGGGGCAGGAAACACGTGTAGGCACTGTGACAGGATATTTGTTACAAACTGAGTTATCATAGTATCAAAATCACACATGGACTGATAAAGGAACTTCTGAAGATCTCTGATTCAAAGTGAATGTAATGCGCGGCCATTTCGCGATACATCGCAAGGTATGTCTCTTATTTTGTTCTTGCTAAACAAAAGTCTATTGGTCGTGTCCTCATTCACACATAAATATGTCTGGAAAATAATTATTTCTGTATGAGATGGTTAATCATTTCAGTAAAATGTTAGCTAAAATGCTTACACAGTTGATATCATGGGGTGTGGCTGCATATTCTAACTGTGAGAGAGTTTTATGCTGATTACGGAATGGTGCGCAATGAAATGGTATCTTTTGTTAACAACAACACAGTTCTTATGTCTGTATTAACGTCTACGTAATAGTTTCTTAAAATGCACTTGTCACGCGTTGTTAATTAAAGAGGTTCAAGGTGTATAACTTGGTGGAAGATTAATCTGTTTCAGTTCGTGTCGTAACTTACACGTTTGATGCTCTTTTATGACGGCTAGCCGGAGCTGTTTATGACGATCTCAAGACCAGAACAAGATTGAGCAAAATGAATCAACAATGTAACAAAAGAAAAGAAAAGGAATTCTGCGGCTGCTCCGTCTTATGACCTGGCTGTAGAATTCAGTCTATAAAATTTTGGAGCTATTTGTGAATAGGATGTGGGACTGGTTTATGCCAGATTGAAATACACAGACGCGATTTTATAGTTTAAGGGGAGACGTAAGGCAAGTGGGCTTCAAAAATTTGATTTTTAGATTTTAGCATGTTTGAAATGCCTGGTCTTTCCTGGGTGAAACAGTTTTTGTTTTATATAAATTTTTTCGTGAGATATGATGGTTTTCCTGTACCTTTGTGCAATCTGGGGACGGTGACAGCAAGGCCTATGACCGGATTTGTGCGGAACAACCCTGTGGTCCTAACGTCACAATTTCTAAATTAGAGTGCACTGGGCGTGTCCAGTAGGGAATGGGGTCCAGGTTGAGAAGTTGATTGAAAGAGAATTCCAAAAAAGTATTGGAAGTTGGTAAGAAGGATAGGTGGTAAAGGTCGCCTGACAAATGTTGAAATAGATAGATTACAGAATTATGGCTTGGCCTTAATAAGAAATGTAGGGAATTTAGAAAACATGAAAAAAGCTGTATGGGCTATCTTTTTCCATAAGGTTTCCGCAAATGAAAATCCAGTGCACGGTCTTTGCCCGAATGATCCTGGCACTTGGTGCACCTGCAGGAGAAGTGCCAGGGTACGACCACAAACATTCTTTGCGTGCATCAGTAATGAATGAAATTAAACACAGATTTAGAGACCTTTGTAAAGACACCTTGCTGAAGAAATGTCTTCATGGGAAAACCCAAAACGTAAATGAATGTGTGAGTTCTGTCATTTGGAACCTCTTACCGAAAACTGTATTTGTTCATCTTACAAACCTCAAATTTAGTGTTTGATACTATTTTATGGTCCGCAGCTCGTGGTCTCGCGGTAGCGTTCTCGCTTCCCGAGCACGAGGGCCCGGGTTCGATTCCCGGCGGGGTCAAGGATTTTTCCTGCCTCGAGATGACTGGGTGTTGTTGTGTCGTCCTCATCATCATCATTCATTCCCATTACGGTCGGAGGAAGGTAATGGCAAACCACCTCCACTGGGACCTTGCCTAGTAAGGCGGCGCGGGTCTCCCGTGTCGCTCCCCTACGCTCTGTAAAGAAGTATGGGACATCATCATATTTTATGCTTCAGTGATGGTGAAATGAGAAAAGTGGATGTTTTAGTATTATTAGGCTTCAAATCTAGTGGAAATACTGCAAAATCATTGGTGCAAATAGATAAAGAGATAATCAGCAAAGCAGATATTGCTAATTAAAAATGCTCAAAAGAAGCCAGACAGAAAAGAAGAGGGACCAAGAGAAGAAAAGAAGATCAGTATGATTCAGAGCATGCTCAATATGGTGCAGAAAAATATTAGTGGTAAGTGATTCTCATTAATAACTATACCAGACTTGCGATATTAAACTTTAAATGGATTTTTCTCAAAACTACAGGTTTCTTTTTTTTTTTTTTTTTTTTTTTACTTTCAGGTACCATTATTTGATAAACTAATGGGGTTAGAAACATGAAACTTGGTCAATTTCTACTGCAGATGGTAATAAGTTATTACAAGTAAATTGAGAGCTACGAAATAATCAGAAACTGTTTTATAATAATTAATTTAAATTTTACTAGTGAAAGAATAATTTTTTTCTTCAAAACCATAGGAGGTATAATGTTCATTTTACTTGCAAATTGAGGCATATATGTTATATATATGCAGTAAAAATTTCATTGTTTTATCGCTTGTAGTCCTTTGAAAAGTGTACCTATCCAAAGGGTACATTAGCATTGGCAGAATAGGGATAAAAATTTCCTTGCGTCTCCCCTTAACAATGGACAACTGCGTAACTTTGTTTCACATGGCGAGCTGTAGTTTTTATTTATATTTTCTGTCTGATTATTTCGAGCTTTGGTCCTTACATTGCTTAAAGTAACTTTTACGAACTTTCCACTGTCAGCCTCCACTCATAATACAGTCTATTGAACGGGCAAAACCAGTGTCTGTCTCTCCTGCGCGAAATAACGCGAAAACAGTTCGGTACATTGCTAAGACAAATCACGGTGTCTCTGGGTTTCCTTAATCAGATTGCTTCTGGTTTTGTGCTGCTCGATATGTTCTTCAGCTCTGCCTACTGACGTCTTCTGTGTTGGATCTTGAAAGATATTTTCTCTTGCAATTCTTAATTATTGTTTTCGTCTTTTGTTCAAAGTCTTCACCTCTCGTGAAATCATCTTCTTAGAATTTTCAGAATTAGTTCGCCTCTGGAGTTCCAGTAAGCTGTTGCAACCGTAACTAAGTAATCGTGTTGTAAGAAGTTGAGGTACTTTCGTCAACTCTTCTTATTACTGCGTTCTCCGTCTCTGTACAGTGTCTCAGTAATCTTCTTAAACGTCTTGTTTTTTTAACTAATTGTTCGCTCCCTTCGGTCCATTAACATCCGAGTCCAGAGCAAGAATGACTCTTTCACCTGCTACTTCCGCATTAGGAACGCTTTTCGTAGATTAAGGGGAGGTTTACTATCTTTTGGTTAAATAAATCGATTTTTTTAAATTGCATTTTTGGATCTATAAAAGCGTTTAGAATCCATCTTTGAAACGATTTTTCCGAATACGGGATGGAAATGTTTGTTACTCGCGGTTGAACAAAAAAATGCACCTGCCTGAAATCGGCCTTTCTCACGCACCAGTTTTTTTTTTTTTTTTTCGGAAAGCGAGCTATTGTACCGGTGCTTGGGAGGAAACACACAAAATTCAAATGAAAGTTTGAACGCTTGTGTTTGGAAGTTAGCTTCCAAGCATTTGAATTCTGGTGCGAAGACTGTGGAGACTGCGACTTTCCTGGCAGTGAGCAGCTTCAACGAACGGTATTCATCAATTCTGAAGACCATGACAACGATGGACGCCACCCTGGGACTCTATTCGACGCAGTTCGCCAAGCATTCGGAGGAGCACCGGCTTCAAGCGGCCGAAAACCGCTTGTCACCGGCCGTACGAGCTTCCTCTATGAGGAAGAGGAAGGACTAGTTTATGGACCCTGTAATGGTACTTGAATTACGTAACCATTACGGCACCTCAACTAAACCTCTCGATACCAGCAATATTCTACTGTGTTTCTGTAAAGTAGTTGACATATTTCTGTGACAACATTCAGATTTGATTTGATTAATGTAGAGGTACGTTGATACATCGATATGTTTATATTATTCATAGTGTATTCTTTCTTTTGTCACTATGATCTTTGACGTACTTGTAACTCTGATTTTTGGGCGCGTAAGCGATTATCAGTTAGTTAATTAGAGAGTCGGACCTTGAGAAAGTCAAGTCTTGGACGTCATATTGGAAAGACCCATATTGTAGTTAGCTTATAAAATGTGAGAAAGATGTTTTCAAGTACGTTTTGTATTGTGAAGTGCTGTTTTGTGTGTTACGTGATACTGCAACAAAAGCAATAAAAGGGAAGTGTAACTTAAATTCGGAGTGCTGACTATTTTTTTACATCACCATTTTCCTGCAAGACTGTAATCTTCAAGAATGGTTTGTGAAACACATCTATAAAACTTTTGCATATAGCAGAATAAAACCTAGGCCTCTTTGCATCCGAGCTTGGAATCATCATCACCTAGATTTTCGACGATTGAGCCATGATTTTACAACGAGACCAGCGTGGGAAACACGAAAAGATGAGTGCCTAGTTTATTCATTATTACATGAAATGACTTTATGAACTGTGCTCTAATGACACCTGCCACATAATAACTTTGTTGTTGCCCGAAAATGCGATATTTAGCAGCGTGAGCAACACCACAATCATTATTAAATTTTGATCTTTTTGTGGTAGTGTTGTTAGAACCCGGAACAGGAGATTGAACGTCAGTTGCATAATATTGCATTTATATGTAGTCAAAACTTCGAACGCGTTTTTCTCGAAATGACGTTTCTTTACCGGGCGGTATGGTAACTTGAAATCTATTGAACCAATTGGCACGATTCTTTGTTCCCGATGAAGCTAGGAGTTGTACCACTTTTATTCCTATCCATCAACTATAAATGTTTTTACTTGGCCGACGAAGTCGAAAAATCGATGAGAAAAACTCTATTTTTTTCAAATCGTCGCCATTTTGTTTACTATGGTCCAAATAACGTAAGCGAGGTACAACTCCTAAAGAATCTTATATACTTCGCTAACGTCAACTCAATTTTGATTTCAGACGAGCCGGTTGACCTGTGACATGCCGCGCGTGGAGGTCTACATCGAAATTTTGTTTCGTTCCGACGGTTTGCTCTTCGACATTTCCGGTCGAAAAAATTTCAGTTTGTAGAGGAAATGTCAATGAACATTTTGACCAAATTTGACATTGATATCTATAACATATCCCTAGAAAAAATTCTCTACGAACATGCTTTTTTCGGGCCAAACCTCCCCTTAGACATTCACTACTGGAGAAACGTTTGACGTTACACAAAAGTTACATATACTTAGGTGACAATAGGCATGAGATAGCGATACGCACATATACAGATGGCGGTAGAATTGCGTACACAGGGTATAAAACAGCAATGCGTTGGCGGAGCTGACTTTCGTAGTCAGGTAAGCCATCTGAAAACGTATCCGACGCGATTATGGCCGCAGGACTGAAGTTACGAGATTTTGAAAGCAGAGCGGTAGTTGGAGCTAGACACACAGCACATTCCATTTTGTAAATCGTTATGGAATTAATTTTTCGGAGAATCACAGAGTCAAGTGTGTACCGAGAATACCAGATTTCATGCATTACCTCCAACCACGGACAACGCAGTTGCTGACGCCTTTCACTTGACGAAAGAGATTAGTGGCGTTCGCTCAGAGTTGTCAGTGCTAACAGACAAGCAACACTGAGTGAAACAACCACAGAAATCAACGTGTGACGTATCCCTCGTGTCAGTGCGGGGAAATATGGCATTGACGGGCTATGGCAGCATACGACCGAGGCGAGTGACTTTGCTAACAGCATAAAATCGTCTGCAGCGCATCCCTGGGCGCGTGACCATGTCGATTGGACTCTACACGACTGGAAAACCGTGGCCCTGTCACATTTGTCCCAATTTCAGTTTGTGAAACCTTATGGTGGGTGTTAAAAATATATCGACTCAACCACTTGTTTATAATATAAAACACTAAGATTGACGCGTTTCGGAAGTCAAGCTTCCATCATGAAATAATAAAAAGTAAAAGAACCTGTTAAAACTCGCTAAAATGGAACATGCACCAGGAGCAATAAAATTGCGCCTGCTGCATGTTCCGTTTTAGCGAGTTTTAACAGGTTCTTTTACTTTTTATTAGTCTGATGATGGAAGCTTGACTTCCGAAACGCGTCAATCTTAGTGTTTTATACTACGAGGTGCATTCAAGTTCTAAGGCCTCCGACTTTTTTTCTCTGGACTGGAAAGAGATAGATACATGTGCATTGTTTTAAAATGAGGCCGCGTTCATTGTCAATACGTCCCAGAGATGGCACCACCGTACGGCAGATGGAATTTTACCGCCAGCGGCGAGAATGAGAACTGTTTTAAATACTTAAAATAGCGACGTTTCCCTTACTTGAACAGCGTGCAAACATTCGTTTTCTGAATTTGCGTGGTGTGAAACCAATTGAAATTGATCGACAGTTGAAGGAGACATGTGGTGACGGAGTTATGGATGTGTCGAAAGTGCGTTCGTGGGTGCGACAGTTTAATGAAGGCAGAACATCGTGTGACAACAAACCGAAACAACCTCGGGCTCGCACAAGCCAGTTTCACGACTTGATCGAGAAAGTGGAGAGAATTGTTTTGGGGGATCGCCGAGTAACTGTTGAACAGATCGCCTCCAGAGTTGGCACTTCTGTGGGATCTGTGCACACAATCCTGCATGACGACCCGAAAATGCGAAAAGTGTCATCCAGGTTGGTGCCATGAATGCTGACGGACGACCACACGGCTGCCCGTGTGGCAAGTTGCCGAGCAATGTTGACGTGCAACGACAGCACGAATGGAACTTTCTTTTCGTCGGTTGTGAAAATGGATGAGACGTGGATGCCATTTTTCAATCCAGAAACAAAGCGCCAGTCAGCTCAATGGAAGCACACAGATTCACCGCCACCAAAAAAATTTCGGGTAACTGCCAGTGCTGAAAAAATTATGGTGTCTATGTTCTGGGACAGCGAGGGCGTAATCCGTACCCATTGCGTTCCAAAGGGCACTACGGTAACAGGTTCATCCTACGAAAATGTTTTGAATAACAGATTCCTTCCTGCACTGCAACAAAAACGTCCGGAAAGGGCTGCGCGTATGCTGTTTCACCGAGACAACGCACCCGCACATCGAGCTAACGTTACGCAACAGTTTCTTCGTGATAGCAACTTTGAAGTGATTCCTCACGCTCCGTACTCACCTGACCTGGCTCCTAGTGACTTTTGGCTTTTTCCAACAATGAAAGACACTCTCCGTGGCCGCACATTCACCAGCTGTGCTGCTATTGCCTCAGCGATTTTCCAGTGGTCAAAACAGACTCCTAAAGAAGCCTTCGCCGCTGCCACGGAATCATGGCGTCAGCGTTGTGAAAAATGTGTACGTCTACAGGGCGTTTACGTCGAGAAGTAACGCCAGTTTCATCGATTTCAGGTGAGTAGTTAATTAGAAAAAAAATCAGAGACCTTGGAACTTGAATGCACCTCGTCTAAACAAGTGGTTGAGCCGATATATTTTTTAACATTGAGAGGTACAATCACGACCTCTCATCCAGTATGGATAAAATCAAAGTCCTTATGGTGGGGATCTAGTGTGGCATGGAACGCACGAAGCCGTGGACCCAAGTTGTCAACAAGGCTCTTTGGAAGCTGGTGATGGCTCCATAATTGTGTGGGCTGTGTTTACACGGAATGGGCTGGGTCCTCTAGTCCAGCTGAACCAACCGAGACCACCTGGAGCCATTCTAGGAATTAATGTTCTCAAACAATGATGGAATTTATATTGATGACAGTGGGCCATTTCTCTGGACCGCAATTGTTTGCGATGGGTCTGAAGAACACGCTGGACAGTTCGTGCGAATTATTTGGCCATCCAGATCGGTCGACTTGAATCCCATCGAACATTTATGGGGCATAATGGAGAAATTACATTGTAATGAATACCCTTAGCTGCATAGAGGAGTTGATATAAGTCAACAGCGACGGTTGAAAATGTGTGCCCCGACCGGGACTCGAACCCTGGATCTCCTGCTTACATGGCAGACGCTTTATCCATTTTTTTAACCTTATTTTGTTCGCTTTCGTTCGTTGCATGTGCTCGGGGCGGACGTCGTAAGACATCCGTTTAAGTTCGTTGTTCTAGGCGCTACAGTCTGGAACTGCGCGACCGCTACGGTCGCAGGTTCGAATCCTGCCTCGGGCATGGATGTGTGTGATGTCCTTAGGTTAGTTAGGTTTAAGTAGTTCTAAGTTCTAGGGGACTGATGACCTCAGCAGTTAAGTCCCATAGTGCTCAGAGCCATTTGAACCATTAAGTTCGTTGTTGATCGATTAACTCAGGGTTTTTTTATTATTATTATTACAGAGGGCAGCTAACCCCCTGACCGAACACTCTGAGCTACCGTGCCGGCGGGAGCCACCGAGGGCACAGAGGACAGTGCGACTGCAGGGACTTATCTCTGGCACGCCTCTCGTGAGACGCACATTCGCAACTTATTGTCCCGTACTATATTCATAGTGCTTTGCCACCGATTCCAGTAAGAGTTCGGGCACTGTTTGTGCATCCGCACAGAAGAAGACGGTCAAATGGCCGGTGAGCCTTAACTATATATATGAAGATGGTGTCTGTTCTTTTGGACATGTCCGAAAGAACAGATACCATTTTCATTTATACATAATGGAGAGGTCAGTTCGTGCACAAAATCCTGCATCGGCAACAGTTTCGTAATTACAGACGGTTATAGAGCAGGGGGGCCCACGGTTCGATTCCCGGCGGGGTTAGGGATTTTCCCTGCCTCGAGATGACTGGGTGTTGTATCGTCTTCACCAACCTCATCATTCATCCCCATTACGGTCGGAGGAAGGCAACGGCAAACCACCTCAGCTTGGACCTTGCCTAGAACGGCGGTGCGAGTCTCCCGCATCGTCCCTTACGCTCCTCGGAGTATGGGATATCATCATCATCATCATCAATATCATCATCTTCGAGGCACTATAGTTCTGCCGGGGTCTTCCAACGACTTTGAGTCCATACCACGAAGGGTTGCTGCTCTACGCCGGGCAGAAGGGGATACGAAAAGATACTAGCAAGTATCCCATGACTTTTTCCGCGTCAGTGTATAAACCCACTGACAAAAAGGTATAAATTCGTACCACGATTTCCTTAGATTTACACGCACATTGAGACATGAAATAAGTAAAGGTAGTTAGAACGATATCTACATCTACATGGTTACTCTGCGATGCACACACATACCTGGCAGAGGGTTCACCGAACAATATTCATACTACTTCTCTACCATTCCACTCTCGAATGGCGCGTGGGGAAAAGTAACACCTAAATCTTTCCGTCCGAGCACTGATTTCTCTTATTTTATGGTGATGATCATTTCTCCCTACGTAGGTGGGTGTCAACAAAATATTTTCGCATTCGGAAGTCAAAGTTGGTGATTGAAATTTCGTGAATAGATTTCGCCGCAAAGAAATCCGCATTTGTTTCAGTGACTGCCCCCTCAACTCGCGTATCATATCAGTGACACTCTCACCCCTGTTGCGCGATAACTCGAAACGAGCTGCCCTTCTTTGCACTTTTTCGGTGCTCTCCGTCAATCCTGTCTGGTAAGGATCCCATACCGCGCAGCAATATTCCCGCAGAGGACAGACAAGTGTAATGTAAGCTGTCTCTTTAGTGGGTTTGTCGCATCTTCTAAGTGTTCTGCCAACAAAGCGCAGTTTTTGTTTCACCTTCCCCACAGTATTATCTATGTGGTCTTTCCAATTTAAGTTGCTCGTAATTGTAATTCCTAGGTATTTAGTCGAATTGACAGCCCTTAGATTTGTGCCATTTATTGTATACCCAAAAGTTACCGGATTTCTTTTAGTACCCATGTAGATGACATCGCTCTTCTCTTTGTTTGAAGCCAGTTGCCACTTTTCGCACCATACAGAAATTCTCTCTAGATCATTTTGTAACTGGAATTGATCGTCTAATGATATTACTAGACGATAAATTACAGCGTCATCTGCAAACAATCTAAGGGGGCTACTCAAATTATCACCTACATCATTTACGTAAATCGGGAACAGCAGAGGGCCTAAGACACTGCTTTGCGGAACGCCAGATATCACTTCTGTTCCACTCGATGATTTACCGTCTATCACTACCAACTGTGAACTCTCTGAGAGGAAATCATGATTCCAGTTACACAACTGAGACGATACTGCATATGCACGCAATTTGATTAATAGTCGTTTGTGAGGAACGGAATCAAAAGCCTTCTGGAAATCTAGGAATATAGAATCGATGCAAATTTACTGTATATTCCTACTAAATAGTGGAGTGGCGAGATTCTGCTCTGTGGTAACAGGAGGAGATGAAATTTAGTGCGTTGTAGTAGCTGGAAGGTACAGGTCTCTGTATTTGGTGAACAACAATTCAGAAGAACCATTATTAATTTTCCGGAATTTTTATTTATCTGTCTTCAAGTCCTATAATACCGACAATGATTTGTCAGTTGCATCGCACTGTAATACTCTTGATTTGAACTAATTTTAGTTAATAAACGCAATAATGCCGAGAGATCGTACTTCAGCGAAGCACGTGAGCGACTGGCAAGCTTATCTTCCGTACTGTCCACGTGCAGCTTGTAACGTTCCCTGCCAGCACACACACTATTAATAAAATGAAATGACATTTAATTGTACTATATACGCCGCTATGAAGCAATTCGTATGAACTGTAATTGTTTAACAAAAAATATATTATTTAATTTTGTATAAAGGACATTCGTTATTATTGTAATATTTTCTGTAATAATATTCTCGATGTATTTACGATTGTAATATTTCTATACTCATAATGTAATTACGAAATATGTTAATATCTGCGATAAAAAAATGTAAAATACAGCCACAGAGGAAAATAATGTTGTAGGATTACAAAGAGATATTAATGGTCAGCAATAATTTAAATAGCACTGCATGGTGTGCGTTCTTTGTCGTCTTCCTCGAGAGCTGAGAGAGAGAGGAACCTGTGACGTAGCATTTTATGAATGAGTAGACTTCTTTTGTCTATATATATCATTAGCCGCCATTAGAGGAGAAATTAAAAAGTAATGTAAGTTTAATTATTGTTGTGGTCTAAATACATTATAAGTTATCAAAATTGTGTATTACGAATGTAAATTAGCTTGCCCATGTCATCTATAATATTTCTTTAAAGGATTTTCAGCATTTTTAGCGATTATCGTTGGTGTTGCTGGGCTGTGCCGCGACTGAACGATTTGCAGCGGCGGCACATTTAAAAAATTGTTCCGCTATAAAATTAACCAAACCCGTAAATCGGGAGCAGGTAAAATTAGCAGTGAATTACGAAATATTTTTCTGTTACAGCGATCCTGAGGCTGACGGAATTTATTACTGGTTTTACATTTGTGCATTCATAGGCGGATAATTAACGTTGAAGTTGTTAATCTGTTGGTTCTTTCAATTTCTAAAGCAAATAACTTACACGTATAGTGAAGTGTGTTTTGTCAATGATAATTAAACGTTCAGGTCGGCTTGGCAATATTTAACCATTTTATGATAACAGAGACAGTCTTGTGTTCCATAGCTAACGCCGGGAAAGAATTCAGTAAATATTTAAAAAGCCACTGCATTTAAAAAGTGCCAAGGCCGAAATACGTAAAAAATTTAATTTATACAATTTTCAACTAAATGTCCTTAATCAGTTAGTATGAATTATCAGCATGAGAGGGTTGCTAAGGTTCACGTAATTTTAAATGTGCTTGATTATGTCCAAATGAATTTTTATTACCACACGTAAATAAGGGGTTCTACACAAAGTTCGTACTGAAAGAGTAAATAACAAAAATCTTTAAAAGCAACATTTCATCTCCATATTTTTATATCCTTTCATTCATTTCTTTTTTACATTATATATATATATATATATATATATATATATACATCATTAAGACCTGACTGTTTCTCTGCGTATTCCACATATTTCAAAATTATTCTAGCTGTTCAGTATTGTTAAGCGCGTATTCCCTCTCTGAGACTGCTCCGCTGCTACGTAACGTTATAGATTTTCTACTTCAATAACCTACCTGCAACTAATTAAACGGCGTTGGGCCAACAATTGCTGACCCAGTACATATTTTTCTTCAAATGGGGACTTTGAGGTACTGTTACCAATTACGTCGCTGTTCTAAACGAGCGCTGATACATATTTTACCGCCTTAATTAAAGGTACGGGGATCTATTTCTGCATCTCGTTATTCACAACCAACGGAAAATCAATCACTTTTTGTAACTGCCTCGCAACTTTTTAATTGAAAATGTATCCCTACCTGTGGAAACAGAATGCGAGTAACTCCTCGGCAATTATTAACAAAATACTTCTGCCTTCCTCGAGCACTGGAGTCGTTTGCAAACTTCTCTGCCACGGAAGAGGAATTTGGGAGGTTTCAAATTCAGCACTGGGTCGCTTACTGAACGGATTGAAATTAAAATTACTTGCCATTGTGTTCCTTCAACCAGAATTTATACCTGTACTTAGCGTTGAAAGTCTGTATAGCCTAATTGTTGCATCTCCGTTGACAGTTACGTGTTTATTTACTGCATCTGGCTTTGGTGCGTCTCGACCGGGACTCTTTCGTCTATACGTACATCCTTAGTTATTTAAAAATACGGTATTTATTATATATGATATCATCATTATCGTTTAAGACTTATTATGCCTTTCAGCGTTCAGTCTGGAGCGTAGTACCCTTATAAAATTTCTCCATGATCCCCTATTCAGTGCTAACATTGGTGCCTCTTCTGATGTTAAGCCTATTACTTCAAAATCATTCTTAACCGAATCCAGGTACCTTCTCCTTGGTCTGCCTCGACTCCTCCTACCCTCTACTGCTGAGCCCATGAGTCTCTTGGGTAACCTTGCTTCTCCCATGCGTGTAACATGACCCCACCATCTAAGCCTGTTCGCCCTGACTGCTACATCTATAGAGTTCATTCCCAGTTTTTCTTTGATTTCCTCATTGTGGACACCCTCCTGCCATTGTTCCCATCTACTAGTACCTGCAATAATCCTAGCTACTTTCATATCCGTAACCTCAACCTTATTGATAAGGTAACCTGAATCCACCCAGCTTTCACTCCCATACAACAACGTTGGTCGAAAGATTGAACGGTGCACAGATAAGTTACTCTTGGTGCTGACTTCCTTCTTGCAGAAGAGAGTAGATCGTAGCTGAGCGCTCACTGCATTAGCTTTGCTACACCTCGCTTCCAGTTCTTTCACTATGTTGCCATCCTGTGAGAATATGCATCCTAAGTACTTGAAACCGTCCACCTGTTCCTCCTGTTGAGTGGTACTTAAGTAAATAAACTAGTGAAATCAAAGTGAACTAGAAATTAGAATATAAATGGAAAACTTGGTTTAGTTTGGAGAGTTACATACTGGCTCACAGCGGGCCGAACAGCAGAGACAATGACCGTGAAGTCAGCAAGTTCCACATAAGCGGGCGCTGTCGATTCAGCCGTCAGGGCATCGCCCGACCGGCTCACGTGTTTCTCAGTTGTCGTATGTGAGCAAAGGCCCTCACCTACATCCCAAGAGCCAATGACCGACGTTAAGAAGATTCTTCGAGAAGCTTTTCAACGTGACAGAAGAGGCAATGACCGGCTCACGTGTTTCTCAGTTGTCGTATGTGAGCAAAGGCCCTCGCCTACATTCCAAGAGCCAATGACCGACGTTAAGAAGAATCTTCGAGAATCTTTTCAACGTGACAGAAGAGGCAATGGCCGTGAAGTCGTTCACCTCCAGTAAACTGAAGTGAATAAATACGCGAGACGCAGTGGGCCCGGGGGATGTAGATGAAGACGAGAGGAAGACGAAGGCGAAGACGGAGACGAGCGACGAAGAAGACGAAGAAGAAGCGTAGCAGTTGTTTTAAGTGAGTTTCGGTGCTGAAGACCGTCATGCAAGAAGAGACTACCTCATGCACAGACGCACCAAGTCCGCCGCTGTAATGGAATAGCAAGCAGCAGCCTCAGTGTCAGAAGAAGAAGTTAAAAGGTATTTTGAAGTCTGATTTTACATACCCGGGTGACTCGTGAGGACGGGAAGGAGACGGCCTCACTTCAGCAGTCACCTGTGATCTGGGATGAAGATCTGACAGCCGAAGACTGGCAAGCGGGAGTCCGTGGTTCGAGTCCGGGACACTGGCCTTCCCCCGCCGCGCCGCTCTGCTGGCCGACGCACAACACACGCGGCCGCTTAGAGAAGAGAAACACTGGGACGCCACATTCAAGGTATCACCATCCGATGCACGACGTCGCTCGCAATAATTAAACAGGCCACCTCGCGCTGCGCGTCTCCGGTCAGCTGGCCGAGACGGCGACACGAGATACACACCGCTACGCGTAATCAGACGCCGCCGCCGCCGCCGCCGCCGCCGCTGCCGCAGCAGAAGGCTACGCAAACGACACGGCTGCCGCTCTCCGAACCAGAACGTCCAGTAAGATAACAGTTGTACGAAACTTTCAATAAAAGTTATCTTATGTATAAAATGACGTTTCATTCGACCTCATACCCGAGCCAAGGAAGAACCCACCCTGCCCACATTTTGTAAGAGAGAAAAGTTTATTTATTTAATATTTTCACCCAGACAGAATGCTTGAGAATGCTCATCCTGACAATTGACAGCATCAAAAGAGAAAACCCATTTACATTGAGTGACAGAAGTGTCACATTTAGTAACACACAACTGTTACATTTGGTGTCAGAGAAAAAACCCTTGGCTCAATATGAGGTGTGAATGACAGTCACTAAAGATCCACAGTTAGTATTGTTTAATGTGTGAAAGGATAGAGGTTTGCATAGCAGTCGTAATATTTTCTTTCTTTAGAAGTGTATATTCTCTCATGATTTTAAGAGTTTGTCGAAAATTTTTAAACATCTTTTTAATTCAGTGTGGTAAGATTGTGTAACTAACAGTTTATAAAATGATGACACGAAATCGTACAAAGTCAGAGTCAGCACCACAAGGGGTTTCTACTGATGAAGCTATTCAGAGCTTAGTTAATCAAATAGCACAGCTTAAAAATGATAATAATGCATTATTCAAACAGTTGTGTGAGGTTAGGCAAACCAGTTCAGTCCCTCCTACCCTAGATTCCTCAGCAGCAGCCTTGGTAACTCCTTTTTCAGGTAAACCTGGCGAAGACATAACAGCCTTTTTTGATGATTTAGTAGCAGCTGCAAAGTTAGGATCATGGTCAGATGAACAGCTCTTACAAATGACAAAGTTAAGATTGCTAGGAGAGGCTAAAGCACACGTATTATACCATGAAGAATTACGGAATGCTCCAACATTTGAGGAATTGAAGAAAGGATTAGTTAAACGTTTTCAAAAACAGAACAGCTGTAGATTTTATAGAGAAAAATTACACACTATCACTCAGAAGCAAAACGAGTCATTAGAAAGCTTTGTAGATAGGATTAGAAAAGTTAATATTAACACCTATCAGTTGACAACTAGTGATGAAGCAAATAAAGTTATTTTACAAGAGGCAGAAGATAGAGCTCTCGATACATTTTTACGTGGGTTACCTCCTGAAACGTCCCGTCGTGTCAGGGCAGAGTTTCCTAAGAATTTAGCAGAAGCTGTATCTGTGGCGACAGCTTTTGAAGAAATTGACATTGCCACCAGATACAAGGAGAAGCGAAATGTATTTTCAGCAGGAGTACGATGTTTTAGGTGCAATCGACAGGGCCATATAGCAAAAAACTGCAGACAACCTAAATGCACTAATTGTCAAAGAATAGGTCACACATTCAAGGAATGCAGGTCTAAGAAAGTTTTTGGAAATAGAAATCAGTTAAACTCAAACGGGAATGTCGGAGCCGCCGCCAGGCGTTCCCAATAAAATTTCATGCCATTAAGGCGAATGTGAAGGCGGAATGCTGGTTATCTGCTACCATACGGGATAAAGAGGTAAGGATACTGGTGGATACAGGCGCAAACGTATCAATAGTGAGTAATGAATGTATTGGAGAAAAGAAATATGACCCTCCAAGGTATAGATTGAGTGGAGTAGGAGGAGGTACAGTGAAGTCATTAGGATGTACATCATTGATTTTCTATATTCACGGTGTACAATTTCAAGAAGATGTAGAAGTGGTAACAAAGATAACTGACGGGTACGACGCGATCCTAGGGTTGGATTTCCTGAATAAACATCACGCTAAAATTGACCTCAGACAGCAAACTGTAGAACTTAGCGGAATAGTATTTCAGCTAGGTGACACCGCTGCAAAGGGCCCTCTGCCGCAAGATTTCCCTAACCGGAAGGCGAAATCAACTACACTGCGTGCAACGTCCTTGCAGGTTGATTCGCGGGATCAGATACCATCTGGCTCAGGAAAACTTCTCTGGATGACCGTTGACCCCGAGGTACCTATAGACACAATATGTCTAATAGAGCCACTAGAGGAAAATGAGGAATTAGATGTATCACATTGTTTTGTACGTAGAAGTGTTGTACGGGTTCAAGACGTTGAGGGAGAAAGAAAAGTACCGGTACATATTGACAATTTCGGAGTGGAGGACAAAGAGTTGCATAAGGGAATATTAGTAGCTACAGTCAGTACTTTTGAAGAAGAAGATTTTATTTGGTCAGATATTAATGATGGTCAGAAACCAGACGCCTATAAAACCGCATTGCGCCAGAAGATTGAGCATTTGAAAGGAAAGGATAGAGACACGATAGAAGCAGTTTTAGTTGAGTTCCAAGATTTATTTAATGCAGAAGGTCCACTGCCAGCAACAGATATCACACAGCATAGGATCCCAACAGGAAATAGCCCCCCAGTTTATAGGAAGCCTTATAGAGTTCCGCATCACTTACAGCCAGTACTGGATGAATTTATAGAACAGCATCTAAAAGATGGAATTATAGAATATTCTGATTCGCCTTATAATTCAAATATTGTAATTATTCCAAAGAAGTCTCCCGACGGTACGAAACGATATAGATTTTGTTGTGACTACAGACACCTTAACAAACAAACTATCTCAGATGTTTATCCTCTTCCAAACATTACAGATATCATTGACAGTTTAGGTAACAGTAAATACTTTTCAACAATCGATTTACGTAGCGGATATCATCAATTGGAAGTTGCACCTGAAGATAGGCATAAAACAGCATTTTCTACCCCTGGAGGCCACTGGCAATTTAAAAGAATGCCTTTCGGTTTGAAAAATGCACCAGCAACTTTTCAAAGACTACTCGATGGAGTATTGCGAGGACTAAAAACTCAGCAATGTTGTGTATATCTAGACGATATTATTGTATTCTCCAAAGACATTAATGAACATGCTGTGCGTCTGCGTAATGTTTTTCAGAGACTTAGAAAAGCTAAATTAACATTAAATATGGAAAAATGTAGTTTTGCATTGACAGAGGTTACATACCTAGGGCATGTCATTAGTGAAAAAGGAATTAGAACAGATCCTCGATTAATTTCGGCAGTTAAGGACTTCCCAACACCACAACGCATTAAGGAGGTACAAAGTTTCATTGGTCTCGCATCGTATTACCGAAAATATGTTCAAAATTTTGCTGAAATTGCCCGACCCTTAACCCAATTATTGAAAAAGGGTGCAAAATTTCATTGGTCTGAAGATTGTGAATCAGCATTTCAAACCCTTAAAGATAAGTTAACACACAGTCCAGTATTAGCCTACCCAGATTATAACAAAGAATTTATTTTATCCTGTGACGCAAGTGGTCATTCAGTAGGAGTTGTTTTGAGTCAGAATATTAATGGCGCGGAACACCCCATAGCCTACGCTTCGAGACAACTAACAACAGCAGAAAGAAATTATTCCACAACAGAGAAAGAATTGTTAAGTGTTATTTATGGTATCAAATACTTTAAATGCTACTTGTATGGTAGGAAATTCAAGGTCATTACAGACCACGCAGCTTTAAAATGGTTGCTTGGGTTAAAGGATCCATCTAGTCGTCTCACGCGTTGGGCCCTATGTCTTTCCGAAATGGATTTCGAAGTTATCCATAAACCAGGCAAAAAACACACGAATGCAGATTGTCTAAGTCGGAAAATAGCACTTTTGGAAGCAACAGGCCGAGATACTGAGGACTGGAGAAAGGCACAAAATGAGGATACAGAATGCAAAAAATACGCATCTCAAAAACAATTTTGCTTTGAAGATGGTGTATTATGCCGTAAAACAAAACTTGGACCGCGAATTGTTGTTCCCCAACACCTTAGACAAGAAATAATGGCAGAGGCCCACGATCATATCCTTGCAGGACACGGTGGACAGCGGACAACCGAAAGACGTGTAGCAGAGCGATTTTGGTGGCAAACCAGAAAGCAGGATGTTGCGCAGTACGTTCGCAATTGCATTGCGTGCGCACAACGAGCTGAACTTTCTCGTTCAAAAATACCCTTACAGAGGCTCCCCGAGGCTTCATGTCCATTTCAAATCTGCGGAGTAGATCTCTACGGGCCATTTCATAAAACACCTGCTGGTAATAAGTATGTTCTTACAATTATAGATCACTTTTCACGCTATCTAGCTATGGTGAGTCTCCCAGATCAGCAAGCAAATACAGTTGCCCAAGCTTTAGTTAACAACTGGATACTTAAATTTGGCGTACCTGAAGCTATTATCACAGATCAGGGATCTAATTTTATGTCTGAACTAATGAAACAGCTATGCCACTTACTAAAAATACGCAAATTACGCACAACTCCGTTACACCCTCAGTGTAACGGACGCACAGAAAGAGTTCATCGGACAATTGGCAAGATGCTTAGTTATTTGGCACTCAATCCGTTTATATCTCTTTCCCACTAACATTACTTTCGTTTTGGAGATGCTAAATTTCATACCATAGTCCTTACATTTCTGATATAGCTCTGAAATATTACTCTGCAAACTTTCAATCGAATCTGCCATCATAACTAAGTCATCCGCATATGCGAGACTGCTTATTTTGTGTTCATATATGTCACCCAACCAGTCTATTGTTTTCAACATATGATCCATAAATAATATGAACAACAGTGGAGACAGATTACAGCCTTGCCTTACCCCTGAAACTACTCTGAACCATGAACTCAATTTACCGTCAACTCTAACTGCTGCCTGACTATCTATGTAAAGACCTTTAATTGCTTGCAAAAGTTTTCCTCCTATTCCATAATGTCGTAGAACAGACAATAACTTCCTACTAGGAACCCGGTCATAGAAAAGGCGTATGACCGGGTTCATATATATTTGCGAATGAGCCCATTAAGGGTACGCAAAGTATTTATTGGCGTGCATTTGCCTTTCTTTGTGCCCATACTTCTTTGTTTCTGCCGTGGGCTTCTTTTCTTTCTTGAGACCACGTTGTTCCAGTCTTCTTCTTTGGTTTCTCCTCTTGGTCAACTTGCCATTTGTGAATTTTGGATCTGAAGATTTCCCTGTTTTGGATTACCTCTGGTGTAATTCCTGCTATTTTCAGATCTGTTTTGATTTTGCCAATCCAGTGTCTCTCTTAGATTTACTGCTGTTTTCATAGAATAACTATTTTCTTTGTAAGGCTGTTAGGATTCATTCTTTTGATGTGTCCATTGAATCTTAATCTGCGTTTTCTAATGTCACTATGAATATTAGAGTACTGTTTGATTTCTTGTTTGCCTCTGAGCCGATACTCTTCATCTACAAGTTTTGGGCCTAAAACTTTTCTTACGATTTTCCGTTCCTTTTTCTGAATATTTTGTATGTCTGTTTTCCTGTTTAAAATTAATGTTTCTGGTTTTGTAACAGTATTGTAATGTCGTAGTTTTGTGTGCTTGGAGACACATTTTTTATTGTAGATATTTTGAGTGAGTCGCTAAGCTGTGTCCATCGTTTGGCATCTGTCTTCGTTGGTTTTCGTTTCTATTCCATTTTCCTGAATCGTTTCATCGAGATATTTAAATTATGGGACTCGTTTAATTCTGCCATATTTTGTCTCCATGACTTTTGGAGCTTGTTTGTTGTAAGTCATACATTTTGTCATTTCAAAAGATGCTTGCAGGCCGACTGTTTACGCAATTTCTTTCAAGATTTCAGTCTGTTTTTTGGCTGTTGAAACATCTCGACTTAAGATGGCTAGAGTGACTGCAAATGCTAAGCGATCTACTGTTAATTTTATTATTATTATTATTATTATAACGGTATTATAATAATACTGCATGTTCTTATAGTTATTTTGCGTGCGCGCGCGCGCGCGCGCGCGCGCGCGCGTGTGTGTGTGTGTGTGTGTGTGTGTGTGTGTGTGTGTGTGTGTGTGAAATCTTATGGGACTTAACTGCAAAGTCATCAGTCCATAAGATTACTCACTACTTAACCTAAATTATCCTAAGGAAAAACACATAGACCCATACCTGACGGAGGGCTCAAACCTCCGCCGGGACCAGCAGCACAGTCCATGACTGCAGCGTCTGAGACCGCTCGGTTAATCCCTCGCTGCTCTTATAGTTACTATATGCGTAGCAAATGATCACTGCATAATAATTAAACAATAGTATTATGTCGTACAATGTAGGCTTTCACGGCCGGTGTTGTCTTCAGTTGAAACTTCCGGGCTGAGAGGCCGTGGTCGATATATAAAATATCCACGTAACGTTTCGTCTCCATCTGCGGGAGACATCTTCTGAGGTCGTCTGGCTACTGCCACTGAGGCTCGAGGTACTCTCGCATTTACAGAGCGCATAGAGGGCACCACCATTCGTCACGTGATGCCGACGGTATGCCTGTCTTTGGAAGGTGTCACCATTCTCGATTAAGAGTAATCAAATGGCTCTGAGCACTATGGGACTTAACATCTGAGGTCATCAGTCCCCCAGAACTTAGAACTACTTAAACCTAACTAACCTAAGGACATCACACACATCCATGCCCGAGGCAGGATTCGAACCTGCGACAGTAGCAGTCGTGCGGTTCCGGACTGAAGCGCCTAGAACCGCTCGACCACCGCGGCCGGCTGAGAATAATCGATTGTCATTGTGCTGGCGTAACGTCGACATCCGTATTTTGCCTAACTTTAATAGAAAAGAGGAAGTTTTAAAGTTAGATAAAATATGGATGTCGACGTTGCGCCAGCAGAATGGCAATTGATTACTCGTAATCGAGAATGATGACGCCTTCCAAAGACAGGCATACCATCGGCATCACGTGACGAATGGTGGTGCCCTGTATGCGCTCTATAAATGCGAGAGTACCTGGAGCCTCAGTGGCAGTAGCTGGACGACCTCAGAAGATGTTTCCCGCAGATGGTGACGAAACGTTAGGTGGATATTTTATATATCGACCACGGCCTCTCAGCCCGGAAGTTTCAACTGAAGAATAGTAATATGTGTAGTATGAAATTCGGTTTAGGAGCGCGCGCGCGCGCACACACACACACACACACACACACACACACACACACACACACACACACTGCCAGGTACGAGCAGGAGGCAGTGATGGTTCCGTTCAAACCTATTTATGTATACACACAGACAGTTCATCCATCACGGGAACAAACAATCTTTACGATTTTTGCCTCATGTCGCGGTTGTTACTGGCAAAATATCGATTCCAGGGGTTCCAAAACTTTCGGCAATATTTTAATATCAAATTAGAAGTCGGATAGCAAATGACAAAAAATATTTTTTTAGTGCGATATGACTACAAATTAACAGTTTTCTGATTTTATTTTTTACTTCTACTGTGGAACTTTTCTTCTTACCAAATTTCGTGATTTTACGTCAAGGGGAAGTATCACATAGTTTTTAATGGTGAATCCACGCGTATCAAAATACGTGATACAGATGGCCGTATCTTTTTTTGCATCAGCAAGAGACCGTAGACTTTAATACGTGACAAGCACTTGAACCTGATACGTCCACCTCTTTCTAAGGAAAAGGGTTTTGAACAGTCAGACAGATGGACTACAAAGTGACCGGGTCACAGTTCGTTTTTACCGACTTAACCCTAAATGTAGAACTCTCAGAAAATGAAACCATCGAAATTCAAAATGGACAAACCTTAAAGTACCGCCAGCCAGAAACCTACAAATAATTGGGCATTTTGCAACTGGTGATCAAGTATAGGCATGTAAAAAATGTGGTCAGTAAAGAGTACTCAGAAATGGCCAGAAAACATTTGACAACAAACTGAATGGTAGTATTACCATCAGGGCAAATCTGTACCCCTGTCGTGCCCGTCATCAGGTGCACTGCAGGCGGCGTGAACTGGACACGACCGGAGATGGATAGTCGGGACAGGAAAACAAGGAAACTCGTGTATCCTTGATTATACCCTGAATATATTATTTAATTACTGGTTTCTTTTTACTAATAAACTGGTACACCTGTCTAATATCGTGTAGGACCCCGCGAGCCGCAACACGACGTGGCATGGACTCGACTAATGTCTGAGGTAGTGCTGGAGGGAACTGACACCACGAATCCTGCAGGGCTGTCCATAAATCCGAAGGAGTACGACGGGGTGGACATCTCTTCTGAACAGCACCTTGCAGGGTGTTCCACATATGCTCAATGATGTTCACGTCTGCGGAGTTTGGTGGCCAGCGGAAGTGTTTAAAATGAGACGAGTGTTCCTGGAGCCACTGTAAATCTGCAGCAATTTGCGGAAGCGTTGCCGTTCTCGCACGTCGAACAATTCTCTTCAGTCCCGTTCTTGCAGGATGTTTTTCCGGCTGCAGCGATGTCGGATATTTGATGTTTTACCGGATTCATGACATTCACGCTGCACTAGTGAAATGGTCGTAAGGGGAAAATCCCCACTTTATCGATACCTTGGAGATGCTGTGTCCCATTGCTCGTGCGCCGACTGTAACACCACGTTCAAACTCACTTAAATCTTGATAACTGGCCATTGCAGCAGTAAACGATCTAACAACTGAGCCAGACACTTGGGGTCTCATATAGGCATTGTCGAGCGCAGCACTGTATTCTGCTTGTTTACATATCTCTGTAATTGGATACACAATCCTGTACTAGTTTCTTTGGCGCTTCAGTGTATTAATACATCGACGGAAAAAGTCGCAGCAGCAGGAGGAATTGTGCAACATAAACACAAGTTGGTAGTTTGTTTCTACAGCTCAAAGGTAATGTCTATTCATATTTCGCGCTAGTCACATAAGAGTGGCGCTAGTAGCTCTATTATGAGCATGCAAATGAAGTTTTCTTTAAATACACGCTGTAACTGTCGTGAGAGCCGGCCGGTGTGACCGAGTGGTTCTAGGCGCTACAGTCTGGAGCAGCGTGACCGCTACGGTCGCAGGTTCGAATCCTGCCTCGGGCGTGGTGATGTCATTAGGTTAGTTAGGTTTAAGTAGTTCTAAGTTCTAGGGGACTGATGACCTCAGATGTGAAGTCCTATAGTGCTCAGAGCCATTTGAAGCATTTGAACTGTCGTGAGCATTACTTTCCTTTCAGGTTGGATGTAGTGAGTCGTTGATAGTCAAGAATGCCTTTAAGGCGGCAAAGACGACTTTGTCAACACGTTACTGAATTAGAGATTATACAATTGTAGAATACGACTGCGAGAAGCTAGGTGTTCCTTCTGCGATAGTTCAGAAAGACTTGGCAGGGATTTAGCTCGTGTACATGACTGCTAGCAGCGGTGATCGCTAGAATGTACGGTCGCAAGAAGACTGGACCCAGAATTTCATGTGGTATTACCGAGAAGGAAGACCATCGTGTTCGGCATGGGGCTCTGGCGCATCGTACTGCATCTGCAGCGATCTTCACCTGTCTCGAGATGACTTGGTGTTTGTGTTGTCCTCATCATTTCATCGTCATTCACGTAATTGGCGAGGTACCAGCATTTCCCTTTTATAATGGCTTAACCAATCGCGCTGCGCGGGGTAATCGCGCAGTCTAGGGCGCCTTGCCACGGATCGCACGCCCCCCCCCCCCTCCCCGTCAGAGTTTCGAGTCCACCCTCGGGCATGGGTGTGTTTGTTGTCCTCAGCGTAAGTTAGTTTACGTTAGATTAAGTAATGTGGCGGCCTACCGACCGATTGCCACAGCAATTTTGTACGATAGGAACTTCCTACCACCACCGTTTATCTCGCCTGTAGATTACCATGTGACCCTGCAATGTAATCATTTAACTATGCTATCTAGACAAATACATTCCCAAAATTTCATTACTCTACATTACTTAGTTTTTGGAGTTGCAATTTTTTTCCATCAGTGTTTTTTTTTCCAATACAACTATTCATTTTTACTTTTTTTTTACACTTTTCTTGTCTCTTATAATTTTACGCTATTTATCGGATTGCATTCTTCATTTTATTGCAGTCAAAACAAAAAAGAGATTATTGTTATTCATATCCTTAGAAATTTTGGACAATGAACGTGTAGGATTAATCTTCGTATATCCATAACTGAAACGGACGACTTGAGACGTCAGCTAGTGTAATATATGTTAAAAAATGACGAAATTCCTCCAGCTGTATTAAGGTGTTGGTTTTATTGGTAACTAGTTTCGATGTTGTTACAACAAGCTGTCTTAGTTACGATCTTTGAACCACTAGTTACTACCTGCCTTCCGCATGGAACACGCCTATCTCACCACTGACTACTAGTGTTAGACACATACGGTTGCTGTCAACTAGTGTGAGCCTGAAGATGATGCTGTAACAACATCGAAACTAGTTGCCAATAAAACCAACACCTTAATACAGCTGGAGGAATTTCTTCATTTTTTTAACGTGTAGGATTAACGTTTGCGTTGTACTACCACTACTCTCTTCATGAGTTATTTCTGATTGGTGATTCGAATTTTCCACTATTTGTGCAAACTATTTTATATGTTGCTAGTACATCCTTGATTGTACCCTTAATGTATTACTTCGTTACTGGTTTCTTTTTACTGCTAATATCTATCCTTTGCATCATTCATTTAATACTACGTTCGACATTTTGTGTATTTGTGTGCTGTCTTGTGATTTTTGCTTATTGGACCTGAAGATGACTCTGTCGAAACTAGTACCCTAAATAGAAAGGTATAAAAATAACGGCTTTTGGAATCTTATTTTTTCAATTCATCGACCAGCAAGATATTCATCTCAGGGGAGGCTTCAGCACTTGTCATCAATGGCCGTACACGTTCATAAATCCAAGGCTTGTTCCGAATGCAGTGTCAGCCATCCATCGTTCCAATACCAGTCATTTTTGTTTTCCTTGGAACTGCACAATAATACTCTTTCTAAGCGTAAGTGTGAAGTGGATTGCTGTGAAACACTTTTGAGCTCGTCCGTTGTTTTGCTGTATTTATCTTGTATCGATGCGTTTGGGCCCTTTAAGTATTCTAGTATCGTCACTAAGCGTCACAGTTCTTGAAGAGCATTCCATTGTCTTTGGTAAATCGTATTTTTGGAAGAGAACAGGAACAGGTTAAATAATAAACATGGCGGGCACCATATTTCATGTTTCCCCACTGTGAATATAGTCTTAATCCTGTCGTGTCCTATGCCCTATGCTAACTTGACGCTTTGATTTCTATTATTAATACTCTATCCACTTGAGAGGAGTGGTAATAATTGCAGTATCATGTTGCTCAGCGGCGAGATGCAAGTCAAGTGGACACAACTTCGGCGACTTGCGTATCCCTGATACCGAGCTCATAGGATTTTTCGATTTAGAAAAAAAGTCCGGTAGTACGAAATCTGCAAGAGGTTCGAAATTATGTCAAAATAGGACTAAGCTACAGGGAAACAGCCTGCAATATGTACAAGAACCTAGAGGGAGCATTAGTATTTGAAGACAAAGAACGAGGCACTCGGATTAAAAAGAGTATCAGACAGCGATGGAGTCTTTCACCACTGCTGCACGAGCTGTAAGTCGAAGGAAATAAAACAAAGGTTCAAGAGTGAGATTAAATTTCAAGGTGAAAGGATACGAATAATAAGATTCGCGGATGTCATTGCCATTCTCAGTGAAAGTGAAGAGCAGTTACAGGACCAAATGGTTCAAATGGCTCTGAGCACTATGGGACTTAACATCTAAGGTCATCAGTCCCCTAGAACTTAGAACTACTTAAAAGTAACTAACCTAAGGACATTACACACATTCATGCCCGAGGCGGGATTCGAACCTGCGACTGTAGCGGTCGTGCGGTTCCGGACTGAAGCGCCTAGAACCGCTCGACCATACAAGCCGGCATTTACAGCACTAGTTGAATTGAATCAACATCTAACGAATACAGATTATCGATTCACAGAACCATAAAAAGCCAAAATTAATGAGAAGTAGATGAAAGTAGAATAGCGAGAAAACATCAAAACCAGTGCTGATGAAGTAGTCCAAGTTGATGGATTCTGCTACCTAGGAAGTAAAATAACCCATGACGGACGAAGCAAAGAGGACACAAAAACCATCCTAGCACTGGCAAAAAGGGCATTCCTGGCCAAGAGAAGTCTACTGCTGTCAAAGATACGCCTTAGTTTGAGGAAGAAATTTCTGAGTTTGTATGTCTGGAGCACAGCAGTGCGTAGTAGTGAAATATGGACTGTGAAAAAACCGGAACAGATGAGAATCGAAGCGCTTAAGACGTGATGCTACAGAAGAATGATGAAAATCAGGTGATCTGATAAGATAAAAAAATAGGGAGGTTCTCGACAGCATCAGCGAAGAAAGGAACATATGGAAAACAATGACAGGAAGAGCAACAGGGTGATAGGACATAAGACATTAGGTAATTACTTCAAAGGTACTAGAGGGAGCTGTAGAGGCTGAAAACTGTGGAGAAAGATCGGAATACATCCAGCAAATAACAGAGGATGTAGGGTGCAAGTACTACTCTGAGATGAATAGGTAAGCGAAAGATAGAAATTCCGGGGGAGGAGGGCACGGAAAAAAGAGCTGTGGCCTATGCCTCGATTACTCGTCGTGATAGTACGTCTCGACCGTGATCAGATGGATTGTTACAGATTTTTCTTGCGACATACTCACCCAGTAAAGAGAAATGTTGTTGTTGTCTTCAGTCCTGAGACTGGTTTGATGCAGCTCTCCATGCTACTCTATCCTGTGCAAGCTTCTTCATCTCCCAGTACCAACTGCAACCTACATCCTTCTGAATCTGCTTAGTGTATTCATCTCTTGGTCTTCCCCTACGATATTTACCCTCCACGCTGCCCTCCAATACTAAACTGGTGATCTCTTGATGGCTCTGAACATGTCCTACCAACCGGTCCCTTCTTCTGGTCAAGTTGTGCCACAAACTTCTCTTCTCCCCAATCCTATTCAATACTTTCTCATTAGTTATGTGATCTACCCATCTAATCTTCAGCATTCTTCTGTAGCACCACATTTCGAAAGCTTCTATTCTCTTCCTGTCCAAACTATTTACCGTCCATGTTTCACTTCCATACATGGCTACATTCCATACAAATACTTTCAGAAATGACTTCCTGACACTTAAATCTATACTCGATGTTAACAAATTTCTCTTCTTGAGAAACGTTTTCCTTGCCATTGCCAGTCTACATTTTATATCCTCCCTACTTCGACCATCATCAGTTATTTTGCTCCCCAAATAGCAAACTTCCTTTACTACTTTAAGTGTCTCATTTCCTAATCTAATACCCTCAACATCACCCGACTTAATTCGACTACATTCCATTATCCTCGTTTTGCTTTTGTTGATGTTCATCTTATATCCTCCTTTCAAGACACTGTCCATTCCGTTCAACTGCACTTCCAGGTCCTTTGCTGTCGCTGACAGAATTACAATGTCATCGGCAAACCTCAAGGTTTTTATTTCTTCTCCATGGATTTTAATACCTACACCGAATTTTTCTTTTGTTTCCTTTACTGCTTGCTCAATATACAGATTGAATAACATCGGGGAGAGGCTACAACCCTGTCTCACTCCCTTCCCAACAACTGCTTCCCTTTCATGTCCCTCGACTCTTATAACTGCCATCTGGTTTCTGTACAAATTGTAAATAGCTTTTCGCTCCCTGTATTTTACCCCTGCCACCTTCAGAATTTGAAAGAGAGTATTCCAGTCAACATTGTAAAAAGCTTTCTCTAAGTCTACAAATGCTAGGAACGTAGGTTTGTCTTTCCTTAATCTAGCTTCTAAGATAAGTCGTACGGTCAGAATTGCCTCACGTGTTGCAGTATTTCTACGGAATCCAAACTGATCTTCCCCGAGGTCGGCTTCTACTAGTTTTTCCATTCGTCTCTAAAGAATTCGTGTTAGTATTTTGCAGCTGTGGCTTGTTAAACTGATTGCTATGTAATTTTCACATCTGTCAACTCCTGCTTTCTTTGGGATTGGAATTATTATATTCTTCTTGAAGTCTGAGGGTATTTCGCCTGTTTCATACATCTTGCTCACCAGATTGTAGAGTTTTGTCAGGCCTTGCTCTCCCAAGGCCGTCAGTAGTTCCAATGGAATGTTGTCTACTCCGGGGGCCTTGTTTCGACTCAGGTCTTTCAGTGCTCTGTCAAACTCTTCACGCAGTATCGTATCTCCCATTTCATCTTCATCTACATCCTCTTCCATTTCCATAATATTGTCCTCAAGTGCATCGCCCTTGTATAGACCCTCTATATACTCCTTAAGAGAAATGTATTACATCATTATATGTTAGTAGCTGTTTTCCTTCATTGTGCTCGATAGAAATGAAGGTGACTGAGTAATACCATTGATCAGGTGAACCAGAAAAGCAACCATGACCTCATTCAATAAATCTAATTTGTAAGAAGAGCGATACTTTACAGGTTATTGAGAATCAGAATTTAATATTTGTACTTATCAAACTTAAACCCCATGTTGGGTATCGTACAACACAATACACATCTGCAACAGACTTATATTAATGGCACTGCGATGTAAGTGGACAAACGTCTTAACTGAGGAAGTGCATGTGAAACTTATAGGAAATTAAATGGAATTTAGCCAAGAGCAGAAAATTTGAGAAAAATATTCTTTATTTTTTATTTATTTTTGCAGTACAAAAATAGTTGTGAACATATAAACAAGACTTATCACAAAATGAGATGGTGTATGTCAAGCAGACACTTTGACATATGACTGGAGACTATACATAATGCAAAAGCATATTTGTACCGTTCTGTTACACAGTGACTCTTCCTGTTTGCAGTTCTCTTAGGCGCATCCAAGGAAGCATTAGCAATGTGGTTTCTGGTAACTAGGATGCTTTGGCATCATCCTCCAAGGGACACTTCCTTCGTTTGGACTTGCCTGTCACAGAGCTTCTTCGTATGAAGTGCTCTGTAATGTGCTGGATAATCCTTTTTGAGCAACGTTTACTACACACAAGTTGGAGGGTTTACAACTAGTAGTTAGAAGAAGACAATATTTCCTCCTCATAACAAATTTGGGTAATCGTGATGATAAGGCGAAGGAAAATTCCACTGAGAGTCACATGGTAGCCAGCGGTACAGTTATATGCAGTTGCGAATACATAAAAAAATGTGGTGCATGGGAGTTGAGTGTGAGCGACGACTCAAGGAGCAGGATCAGCAGCGAGGAATGATGATCAGTTGGACCTCAGTGATGACGTCAGCTGTTGTTCATGGCGAGGAATCACAGGACAGACGACTGATGATGATGGTGTTTCAGATGGTACTTCGATACTGTCGGCGCGGTTAATGATCTACGATGTTGGCGAAGGAGACGAACTCCATGGTGGTAACTTCAGAGCATCAACAGTCTGCCTTAATGGTGGTAGCCTCCACTGTAGCCGCCTCCACTGTAGCCGCCAAATCCACCTCCGTAGCCCCCAAATCCACCTCCGTAGCCACCTCCTAGACCTTCACCGCCATAGTGAGACTTGATCGGGACCGCCACAGGGACCTTCACGGGAACTGGGTAGGGCCTTTCTACTGGGACCTTTACTGGTACTGGGTAGGGCTTGTCAACAGGCACAGGGTAAGGCTTGTCAACTGGGTAAGGGACTGGCTTGGGCACATCGACTGGGTAGGGCCTGTCAACAGGTACCTTGACCGGGTAGGCTACGGGCTTCTCGACAGGGTAGGGAACTGGCTTCTCGACTGGGTAGGGCACTGGTTTCTCTACAGGTACTGGGTAGGGTTTGGGGACATCCACCGGGTAAGGACGGTCCACGGGAACCTTCACTGGTACGGGGTAGGGCTTGTCGACGGTGTAGGGTACAGGCACCGGCTTCTCCACTGGGTAGGGCTGTGGGACATGCACCGGGTATGGCCTGTCGACGGGGACCTTGACGTGGACAGGGTAAGGGCGGTCAACGGGCACTTCCACCGGTACCTTGACGTGGACGGTGTACGGCTGTGGTACGGGGACCTTCACTTCGACTGGGTACGGCTCTGGCACTGGGACCTTCTTCTCGACGACGACGGCGTATGGCTTGGGGACGTGGACGGGATAGGGCTGGGGTACTGGGACCTTGACTTCCACGGGGTAGGGCACGGGCCTCTCGACGGGTACGTGGACGGTGTAGGGTCGGTCCACCGGCACCTTCACTGGTACTGGGAAAGGCTTCTCCACGGGGTAAGGGACCGGCTTCTCGACCGGTACGGGGTAAGGCCTGTCGACGGGGACCTTGACTTCGACGGGGAACGGCTTGGCCACGGGGTAGGGGACGGGCTTGTCAACGGGCACGTGGACGGTGTACGGTTGCGGCACGGGGATGCCGACCTTCTGGGTGACTGTGACGGTCTTGACGTGGCCGTGGCCTCCGTAGCTGCCGCCGAAGCCGCTGCCGCCGAAGCCGCCGCCCCCGAAGAGCCCGTGGCCGCCTCCCAGGTAGCCGATGCCCAGACCGGAGCCGTAGCCGCCCCCGTAGCCCAGGTCGAAGAGGCCGCGCTTCTTCTGGGTCCTGCTGATCTCCTCCTCAGCCTGCTTCGTCCTGTGGTCCTCCTTGGCCGCCGGGGAGTCTTTCGCCGCCACCGTTGCCGCGAGGGCGACGGTAAGCAGGGCCAACAGCGTCTGCGGGCAATGAATTCGTGTCAACCAGCGGCAAAATATGCAGTCTACATTTTATCATAAGACTCACAAGAGCAGGAGAACTGCTGTAGAGTTTGGAAGGTAGGAGACGAGGTACTGCCAGAAGTAGAGCTGTGAGGACGGGGCGTGAGTCGTTCTTGGCTAGCTCAGTTGGTAGAGCACTTGCCCGCAAAAGGCAAATGTCCCGAGTTCGACTCTCGGTCCGGCACACAGTTTTAATCTGCCAGGAAGTTTCATATCAGCGCACACTCCGCTGCAGTGGTAAAATCTCATTCAAGAGCTGTTGTGTGATGTCCTTAGGTTAGTTAGGTTTAAGTAGTTCTGAGTTCTAGGGGACTGATGACCATAGCTGTTAAGTCCCATAGTGCTCAGAGCCATTTAGACCATCAAAGAGCACTCTAGTTGACACCACTTGAGCAGTGTACAGCTGGACAGTGTAAACTAGAGGTGCCAAGCGACCATAATGGGTGCATCATGTACAGTGGAGAGTTGCAGCTGTTGCTGACCACGTCGGTGATGATGTGCACAAGTATGGATAAAGTGGAAACTGCTGCCATCACATAGCCTACTAACTCCTATCTTCCAAAAAGAAAGCAATACATGGTGGATAATAATTCTGAAAGTTTGAAATATTTTAACGACTGGAAAAAATTCACGAAAGAAGCCCCAGCATGCCTTATTAGGCTGATAGTTCGGCAATGTTCACACCTGTCAGTTCTTGCCTGCTCTGGAAGACGAATTGTTGCATACTTCTTGAGATCTCGAGGGTATTTCGTTTGTATTATCTCGTATTTTGCACACATGGTGGAATACATGGTGCCCCAACAAGAATGATCAGATTCTAAATAGAATTATTTATTAGAAAGTAGGGCTTAACACCAACAAATTCCATACTGAATTACTCAGAAAAGACAGAAGTTTATAAAAATCCATCCTAAATACTCCTTCATTGGCTGCACGGACGACATCTAGCCGATATCCGAATTCATCCCTAACAGACTATAAGGTGTCCTCAAATGGTTCAAATGGCTCTGAGCACTATGGTCTGAGGTCATATCCCCTAGACTTAGAACTACATAAACCTAACTTAACCTAAGGACATCATACATATCCTTGCCCGAGAAAGGATTCGAAACTGCGACCGTAGCAGCAGCGCGGTTCCGGACTGAAGCGCCTAGCACCGCTCGTCCACAGCGGCCGGCAAGGTCTCTTCAGTCACTGAAGCTACAGCAGCTGATATTCTGGTTTTTAGTTCATCAGTGTCACGAGGTAAGGGAGGAACGTAAACACATTGTTTAACATATTCCCACAGGAAGAAATGACATGGTGTTAGGTCAGGGGACCAAGGAGGCCAAGAGTGTAAAGCGTGACCTCGCGATCCTGTACGCCCTATCCAAATTTGAAGCACGTTGGCATTGAGGAAACTGCGCTCGTAGCGATTTTTTCTGAATCTCTAGACCATGTCGATTACATCTAACGCTGTTTCCGTTACCTAGTGACATATGTCTCAATATTATTACAAGTTAAAATCGGGTTATTCTTTTTGGGACACGCTGTACTTTTGGTACGACTGGCTTTCCACCTAGGAAGGTGGCGCAGTGGTTAACGAACTGGACTCGCAATCGGGAGGACGATGGTTCAAGCCCGCGTCTGACTATGCTCATTTAGTTTTCTGTGATTTCCCTAAATCGCTTCAGCCAAAGGCCGGGATGGTTCCTTTGAAAGGGCACGGCTGACTTCCTTCCCCATCCCTATGGATCGATGATCTCGTTGTTTGCTCCCTTCCCCCGAATCATCTAACCAACCAATCAACGATCGGTTTCGTGATGATATTTCATATCTTCAGGAGCGCATCTACAAGATAGGAAACGTAAATCGACATTATGATAAGAAAAAGATACCTATCCAAATAGTCCCTGCTCTATGACAACCAAGATGAAATACTCACTCGTCAGTAAAACATTTACGCCCTGATGTGGGAAGGAGTGAACGTTCTGAAAATAAATGCTGTACCCGTAACAAGCAGGGCATTATAGCTCTATTGACCAGCTGAAAAACTGACAAGTTGAAAGCGGGGGCCTCAGTCACTCTCTAGATATTTGGATATCCGCGAAAATGTTTGTAACTTTCCCCGCTTATGTATGGTGTCAGTAGTGCCCTCAGTGACACACCCAATAAGGCCCTGCACGGCCAGTCGGTTGGAGGCTTGCTGTCGATCGCTTCCTGGTGTGGAGTGAGCTTTTTCAACCGCGTGCTTTCAGTGTTGCTAGTTAGGGCTTTTTCCCTTCCCATGTTTTCTTATTTTGCTCTTTTCACAGTGGGTAAACGCGCTTTTTACATGCCAATTTCTCATCTGGTCAGTTTGAACTATCACGTCTGTTCATTATAGGTGACAGTATTTTGACACTGTTGAGTCCCTCTTCTTCCCGTATCAGTGCGTAAATGTTTTACTGGCGCGTGAATATTCCATATTAGCTGTCATACAGCGAAGATCAATAGGAGAGGTATGTGTTCTTTTTTTATTGTAATGTCAATTGTACGTTTCCTATCTTGTAGATGTACACCTGATGATGTGATTTGGCATCACGAAAGCAGTCGTGTTCCTCTAAAAGTTCATATATAGCTGATAGCGGTTTATTTCGGAAACACTGCATTGTGAAATGTAGGTAGACGTTGATCTCATTTCAGCGGAAGAGACATTTCGCTTCAGACAGTTGCCGCTCCCGAACGTCGCCAGTGCTCTCCACCTCACCACCCCTCCCCCCTTCCACCCTTCGCCCTCCCTCCCTCATCCACCTCCCCCACTGCACGATTCCGCGCCTGCGCCCGCCTCCGGCGCGTGGCTAACCCGCTTGTTGCCGCTGCTGACCGCACATCCCCCCCTGTACTCGGCCCTAATGGGGCCCTTAGGCAGAACGCTCCGACCGCCGATCTGTCTCGCCTAACGGGCCGAGCAATTACGGAAGCGAGGTTCTCGCCCTAGTTCGCCGTCTAATTACATCATCAGCCGACACTCCTGCCAAAGTTGGCCGCTACTTACAAATCCATTAAATTACGTTAGTTCCGCACTATGTTAACAGCATTACCTGTTACATCTACAGTTATGTCTACACACCGCACGCCACCTTGCGGTGCTTAGTGGTGGGTATATAAAATGACTTTTATCTTAATAATATGAATATTTATACAGAGTGTTACAAAAAGGTACTGCCAAACTTTCAGGAAACCTTCCTCACACACAAAGAAAGAAAATATGTTATGTGGACATGTGTCCGGAAACGCTTACTTTCCATTTTAGAGCTCATTTTATTATTTCTCCTCAAATCACATTAATCATGGAATGGAAACACACAGCAACAGAAAGTACCAGCGTGACTTCAAACACTTTGTTACAAGAAATGTTCAAAATGTCCTGCGTTAGCGAGGATATATGCATCCACCCTCCGTCGCATGGAATCCCTGATGCGCTGATGCAGCCCTGGAGAATGGCGTATTGTATCACAGCCGTCCACAATACGAGCACGAAGAGTCTCTACATTTGGTACCGGGGTTGCGTAGACAAGAGCTTTCAAATGCCCCCATAAATGAAAGTCGAGAGGGTTGAGGTCAGGAGAGCGTGGAGGTCATGGAATTGGTCCGCCTCTACCAATCCATCGGTCACCGAATCTGTTGTGAAGCGTACGAACACTTCGACTGAAATGTGCAGGAGCTCCATCGTGCATGAACCACATGTTGTGTCGTACTTGTAAAGACACATGTTCTAGCAGCTCAGGTAGAGTATCCCGTATGAAATCATGATAACGTGCTCCATTGAACGTAGGTGGAAGAAACTAAAATGAGCTCTAACATGGAAATTAAGCGTTTCCGGACACATGTCCACATAACATCTTTTCTTTATTTGTGTATGAGGAATGTTTCCTGAAAGTTTAGCCGTACCTTTTTTTAACACCATATATATATATATATATATATATATAATTGATTTTTGTTTGAGATTTTTACTTTAAGTCCTAACTGGTACTTTAATTTTGGTTACTGCCTCCTTGAATGATCGGCTTCTGCACCAGTTGGTGACGTATTACAATTAGGAGGAAGTTATGGTTCTTTAAGGTTTAAAATACGTCTCTGTTAGTTACTTGGACGTATTGCGGATATGTTTGAGCCCAAGTTTTCTTAGCTTTTCATACCTAAGGGACCGCTGTTGTAAGTAAAAAAGATCAAACAGCAGTCAGCTTTTCGTGAGAAAAGGAGATTGCTTGGCACACAAACTTCCTTCAGACTACACGTCCTGCTACATCAAAATTGGTCAGTGGAGTTCAGCACCATACTATTGTACAAGAACATAAACCAGTTACTGTAACTAACAAATCATGAGAGGTTGTTACTTATTGAATGAAAACTATAGAGAATGCATTTCTTTTCCTATATTTTAGTGAACTTTGTACACTTACAATTCTGTCGATTGACAGACGGCAACGACTATGGAGTTCACCTCCTTTTCCAAAAACAAGATATTTCTATTCTTCACTTCCAGAAAATTTGTATACATAAATGTTTGACAACTCTTACACATACTTTACTCGGTTTTATCACTAAAATATCAATTTTCATTAACTGTAACACTACGTTCTGAGCGACGGCCTAGCAATACGTCATCTTTTTCTTTTAATTTTTTTTTAGTCCATACTCAAAGATTCACAACTACTATCATTGTGGGGATTTCGTGCTAAAGAGTTTCTCGCTGTCCAGTTGCGCTTCACTTCACTTCAAGTACTTTTTGAATCACATTTCCGTTTACGGTATTTACATACATTACTGAGCTTCTCAGAATAAAATCAGGCACAAATTAGTTTTTTTTTTTTTAAAAAAAAGCAGTGAGGCACACATAACATTACAGGTACTCAAGGTACCACTGGGTTTTCCCCTTCTCTCTTCCATTAGCAAATGGCAGTGTGCAAACAATGATTGGCGGTAGCTGGGCGTTGGATCTCATTGACTGAACCTAGGTGCCCAGCGAAGACTCGTCTGGAGATTGCCCGGACAGTGGTGAGATACCAACCACATTGTCGTTCGCTATACGACCCGAGAACAAGGAGTGATGCTCTGGGCCGTCATTCCATTACACAGCGTTACCCGTTTGGTTATAATCAGCGGCGCATTTCCATCACGGCAGTACGTCGACGATATCATATGCGTTTTGTTGCCCGTCAAGGCAAGCCATCTTTGGTTTACATTTCAGCAAGATAATGCCCGTCCGCACGCGGGAGAGTTTCTACTGTCTGCCTCCGTTCTTACCAGATCCTACCTTGCCCACCAAGGTCGCCGGATATTTCCACAATAGTTGAACATCTGGAGCCAGCGGCCTTGCCGCAGTGGTAGCACCGGTTCCCGTCAGATCACCGTATTTGAGCGCTGTCGTGCTGGGCTAGTGTTTGGATGGGTGACCATCCGGTTTGTCGAGCGCTGTTGGCAATCAGGGTGCATTCAGCCCTTGTGAGGAGCTACTTGACTGAGAAGTAGCTGTTCCGGTCTCGTAAATTGACATAGGGTTTGGAGAACGGTGTCTTGGCCACATGCCCTCCCATATCCGCATCCATGACACGGCGGCCGGTCAATACCGTTGGGCTTTCATGGCCTCTTCGGACGTAGTTTGGTTTTTTAGTGAACATCTGGAGTATCATGGGTAGGGCCCTCCAACTAGCTCGGAATTTTGACTATATACCGCGCCAGTTGCGCAGAATTTGGCACTATATTCCTCAGGACGACACCCAATAACCCTTTGGATCAACACCAAAGCAAATAAGTGCTTGCATAAGGACCAAAGGTGGACCAATCCGTTATTGTTATGCCCAGTCTGTGGAGCTCTTTCTCTTGAATAAACCATCCAATTTTTCTGAAATTGTAACCATTGGTCTGTCTGTACATCTACCGATTTCCAGGTCAGTCGAATGATTCAGGAGAGACGACATGAGAAACTATGAGATGCGTGTAAGACTGCCCCATCATGCTTGACGTTTAATTGTATTACTTCTCTGCTACTAACTGTGTTCGCAAGAAATTTCGCAGGCAGTATCCACATATGCCGCTCCAAGTACCTACACAAGCATATCATTGAACGACACATAGTTGAAGTGACATGACGTTATAGACACGGAGATGTTTGGAGAAAAATGCCGCATCATGCATGAAGTTTTAATACATTTTTTCTTTGCTGCTAAGAGACTCTACAGTCGAGTCAGCTTCAAGAAATCGGTGACACCTGGCATCGCTTTTTGACAGAAACTGCGAAGGGCAAACTGTTCTAGGCGAAAATAATAGCCGCCTCTAAAGCTATGATGAGGTGTTGCCATAGAGACGTTTACAAAACAGAGTTGTAGACACGCGAAGTTTTGCGCTCAGCGTTCATGAACTGTCCGGGCTCATGTCACACCGAGTCTACTGCACAATTTCACGAATACCATGGAAATGAAATTTTTTCGATATCACACTACAAACGAAGCTCTCTTTTTTGTTTCTAATAGAAAAATGACTAACTGGATACCCGTGCAAGGCCGTGTTTGTCAGCTAGTAAAATTATGAAAGAAAAGTAGTGATGTGGACCGTGTCAAGATCAGTGATCGCTTTCAGCCGATGTAATTTCTAAGACGCTATGACTGAAGTTAAATATTAGTTTGAAAGTGAAATATACTTCTAGCCGAATGAACTAAACTGCCTTCCAGATGAAGTTGGGACCTGGCCTATGATATTACGCAAGATGGGCCAACGTTGTTGTTGTTGTTGTTGTCGTCTTCAGTCCTGAGACTGGTTTGATGCAGCTCTCCATGCTACTCTATCCTGTGCAAGCTGCTTCATCTCCAAGTACCTATTGCAGCCTACATCCTTCTGAATCTGCTTAGTGTATTCATCTCTTGGTCTCCCCCTACGATTTTTACCCACCGCGCTGCCCTCCAGTACTAAATTGGCGATCCCTTGATGCCTCAGAACATGTCCTAGCAACCGATCCCTTCTTCTAGTCAAGTTGTGCCACAGACTCCTATTCTCCCCAATTCTATTCAATATCTCCTCATTAGTTATGTGATCTACCCATATAATCTTCAGCATTCTTCTGTAGCACCACATTTCGAAAGCTTCTCTTCTTGTCCAAACTATTTATCGTCCATGTTTCACTTCCATACATGGCTACACTCCATACAAATACTTTCAGAAACGACTTCCTAACACTTAAATCAACGTAACGGAGGCGAAATTCCGTTCCGTTCGTACCTGCGCTCGCGGCGCCATCTCCGCTCCATTCCCGGAACTCCTTGCATCGAGATAGCGGATTCGCCGGAGCGTGGCGTGGCGGCCTTTTAAACATTGTTGTTGTCTGCAGAGGATCTTGGGCAACAAAGCGAGGCGACGGCCAGCCCAATTAACAGGGCGGAGGGGGGGGGGGAGGCGGAGAGGGAGCTCTGGAAAGCGGTTGCGTGCCGCGCTGTCCAGCGGAAAGTGCTGGAGAGCTGCTTTCTCCGTCCTCCAAGCGTGCGTGTCCAGAAAGTACGCCACCTGTTGCTCCCACCATATGGAGCGGCCGTTCGGTGCTTATGTCACTGGACCGTGACGCGCGGAAAAACCGGCGCATACGAGCCCATCCGGCCGATCTCAGAGATTACGTTTCTGTCCGCTGCACCTGCGATTACAGAATCGACAGATTAGGAAATTTTAATTATTCTGCGTATACCGTACAGCGTGCGCTATGTACCTCGACCGTTCCGGAATGACTTATTGTCCGGAAGCAAAATAAAAAAAATCTGTCAACCAAATATTGTTTAGCTAGTAAGAGGGACATTAATTAGAGTAATTGCCTTTCATGTAATTTTGTTCTTTACGAAAAACGAATATCAGTACGTCTCTTTGAAAGAACACCTTATAGTTCCTATTCCAGAATCACTTTGCTCTCTTCATGACCTGTTGAAGAACGTACATATTGTACAGGAATGTGTCCAAAACCGTAAGCCACTTCGTTTTTGGTTTTTAATAACAGAAGTTATATTTTAAAAGAATATGATGACAAGCACCATTTGTATTTCACTCATAGAAAATATCTTTGAAAGTTATTCCCCACCCAAAAAAAAAAAAAAAAAAAAAAAAATCGAAAATCTTACACTTAGCAGACACGAAAAATAGATACCAAAATCAGCCCTCCTGTAGAAATAAGTAAAATAGTACTAGACAAAATTAGAGAAAAGGTGTCAAATTAGACAAAACAGTCATAGAATTTCTCTCTGGGTTCTTTGCTGAACCTAAGAGCCTTGGTTGATTGGTTGGTTGGTTGAATGGTGTTAACGGAGGGGACCAAACGGCGAGGTCGTCGGCCCGCATCAGGTGGGACTGACGGATGACATCGAAAAAGTACAAAGAAGGGCTGCTCGTTTTGTATTATCGCGAAATAGGGGAGATGGTGCCACAGACATGATACGTGAATTGGAGTGGCAATCATTAAAACAAAGGCGTTTTTCGTTAAGACGGGATCTTCTCATGGAATTTCGTTCACCAGTTTTCTCCTCCGATTGCGAAAACATTCTGTTGGCACCCACCTACATAGGGAGAAATGATCGTCACGTAAAATAAGAGAAATCAGGACTCTCACAGAAAAATTTAAGTGCTCGTTTTTCCCGCGTGCCGTTCGAGAGTGGAACGGTAGAGAGACAGCATGAAGGTGGTTCATTGAACCCTCTGCCAGGCGCTTTATTGTGAATAGCAGAGTAATCACGTAGATGTAGATGCATATCGGATTAAGGAAGGATGGGGAAAGAAATCTTCCGTGCCCGTTCAGAGGAACCATCCCGTCATTCGCCTTGAATGATTTAGGGAAATCACGGAAAACCTAAGTCAGGATGGCCAAGAGCCTTGCTATTGGATATTCCTGTAGGCTTGCTTTCTGAATTTTGTGACGTTCAAGAAAAATGTTAAACTTTTTTGCCCTAGCAGTTTCGTCTTTCAAAGGGCGTTCAGTGTTATTTCTCTGTGCTATTTGTACTGCAATTTTTCATAAGTTGTTACGAGTAAGCCCAAAGAAAGAAGCTTCCATACCATGACAGTGATAAAGCATACCTTGTTCAAGATCTTTACCCAAAATTCTATGTTTGCCTGTCCCGCTTGCTGCTGCGTCCTCTTGTGTAGCGTACTTAGTATTGGACAGTCTCATAAGTGTTTTTGGACGTTACGCTGCTTACTGGCCTCCTTCCAAACCATATTATTTTTTCCGAACTGCTTCAATGCTCTAGTCAGTTTAGAACAACTCCACTTTCTTTGATCAGCCTTCCCCGTTATCCTCTTCTAATCTCCAATGGAGGGTGTACTAAAACAGGCATACTTTAAACACAGACAGTAACGGGTCCGGTTGATGCAACTGAAGGTGCTCCAGTTTCAGCAGTTTACGCACGTACAGCCTACATTCTGTTAAACAAATAAATTTTTAACGAAACATCTCAATGAAACGATTTACAAATAAACATTAAACTTAAACCTAACTACTCAAGAACACATATAGATTAAACGGCTTAGAGGAGAGGTTCTAGGAGAAGTAACGAGAAACGTAGCAAAACGTAAAAACTTTTTCCATTTGTCAAAACATGTAGTGGCTGACTGATAAGCAACAAATGAAGCAGACGACCTGTGCGCTCCGCTACTGACTGGTAGAAGCTGAAAGTCCTGCTTACAATTGGGCCGTCAAGAGTAGCGTACCGAGTCAAGACACTAGATGGTCCGTTTTAGGGGGAAGGGGGAGATTGGTTCCGGGCAGTTTCCTCTGCCATTCACGTAAGCACGACGTTATTAAAAATGTAAGACAAATGCACCTACCAGAGATAAAGTAACTCATCCATTTGCAACAGTTATTTATACATTCACTCATCATGTATTGCGAGCCTTAAATAATACCACTTCACCATTTGGTATTTTTCATTATCTTTGCAAAGCATTGGATCGTGTACATCTTGTTACTGTCTTAGAAAAACTCAAGTTTTGTGGAATTGATGGCTTTACAATCATCTAGTCTGACACATACTGAACGAACAGAACGAATAAGGTTGTACAGAATAATTCAGTCAATGTCGGAAATGTAGAAAAGTTTAGTGAGCGGGGAAAAATAAATTATGGCGTCCCACAAGGTTCAATTTTGGGTCCGCTGCCGTTCCTTAGATTACTGAGCTTCTCAGACAGTTGAGTTCAGGTACTTTTGCTCTTCATGCAATTGCTAACATATTTTGTATATTCGCTCAATAACGTCCTACGGAATAATTTTCTGCAGTAACTCATGACTTAGAAAGAAAGTACTGAATTGCACAAAAGCGAGCAGTAAGAACACTGTGGTCTTCACCCATGGCCGTCATGTAGGTACCTCTTCGAGGCCGTAACAGTACATATTTTCGGTAATGAAATTCGTCATAAATAATCCCTCACAGTTTGAGACGAACAATAATGTCTACACCTACAAAGCTGGAAGCAAAAAATGGCCTTTATTTCCCATGTTAAAGCTGTTAGTGGCTCAGAAAGGAGTCCAACATACAGCAACAAAAATTTTTTACCATATACCCATTGACATAAAGTGTCTGACCGGTAGCGAAGAAAAATTTAAATCTAATTTAAAATCATTTCTTGCGGACAACTGCTTCTATTCCATTGATGAATTTCTACTTGAAAACCGGCAGCCACTTAAAAAAGTGTAGTTCCACGACTAGGACTAAAAATAATAATGTGAAACCTACTGGCAGGTTAAAACTGAGTGCCGGACCGAAACTCGAACTCGGGACCTTTGCCTTTCGCAGGCAAGTATTTTACCAAAGTACCGCGAAAGGCAAACGTCCCGAGTTCGAGTCTCGGTCCAGCACGCAGTTTTAATCCTCCAGGAAGTTTTATATCAGCGCACACCCCGTTACAGACTGAAAGTTTGATTATAAATAATAATATGTTCATGAATTTTGTCACTAATCATGTACACATATCCTGTAAATCGAGTCTTTCCATGTCGCTTTGATAAAAGATCCGTACAAATGATCTATGGAACACACAACTAACAGACTGCTTTTCGAGCACGAGCGGTTCTAGGCGCTACAGTCTGGAACCGCGCGACAGCTACGATCGCAAGTTAGAATCCTGCCTCGGGCATGGATGTGTGTGATGTCCTTAGGTTAGTTAAGTTTAAGTAGTTCTAAGTTCTAGGGGACTGATGACCTCAGAAGTTAAGTCCCATAGTGCTCAGAGCCATTTTTTTTTTTTTTCGAGCAACCTCGGTTCGTGGTAGAGTTGCTTTGTGTGCTGTATATTACGTAGTGATCGGAGTGCTATTTACTAGAGGTCGTTATTCTTCAAACATACTGAGGTTGGGGGACAGCGTTACGTGACTTGCAGATCGAGACACGGTGTCCAGTTCCCGTCTAGCTTCAGATGTTGTGTCAACACAGGATTGTGGCGGCAGCGTGCCTGTTTTGAACGTGGGGACTTGTCAAGTGTGGGAAACCAGCACAGTGAAACAGCGTGGGACGGCGCCTCTAAAGTGCGGGCGCCTTTCTCAGCCATTGTCCACAGCGAAAGCGAGCCGCCTGCGAGTGTTTGTAAGTACTCGTGCAAGCACACATTGCTGAGGGCACTCTAGATCTTGACCTGTATCTACACGCTGAGAATGTCTGTCAAGGTGCGCCAGACAGCGTACTTTTGAATGTACCGCGTGTTAAAGAGCCCCTTGCGCTGGAAAATGGAATACGCACGAGGTTATGCGTTGATCGCATTCAGATGATGATGATGATGATGATGATGTTTGGTTTGTGGGGCGCTCAACTGCGTGGTTATCAGCGCCCGTACAATTACCCAATCTTTGCTCAGTCCAATTTCGCCACTTTCCTGGATGATGATGAAATGATGAGGACAACACAAACACCCAGTCATCTCGAGGTAGGTGAAAATCCCTGACCCCGCCGGGAATCGAACCCGGGACCCCGTGCTCGGGAAGCGAGAACGCTACCGCGAGACCACGAGCGGCGGACGATCGATCGCATTCAGCCTGATTTTATCCCCGTTATAGCTGTTGGAGACTCGAGATATTCCCATACCACATCCATTTAAAATCACGCTCCGCAAGCCACCTAATGGTGTATACCGGAAGCTACTTCTGGTACCACTGACTGATCCCCCTTCCCTGTTCCACTCGCGAATGGTGCGTGGGAAGAATGATAGACGGTAAGCCTCTTATTGGCTCGAATTTCTCAAATTTCCTCGTCGTCGTCATTACGTGATATGTATTTGGAAGTAATGTGTTGTCCGGGAGGTGCTGTCTCGAATTTTCATTAGCAAACCTCTCTGTGTTGCAGAATGCCTGTCATATAACGTCTATCGATGGAGTTTAATGAGAATCTCGGGAACGCTCTGGTGGCGACTAGATAATCACATGACGAAACACCCCGCTCTTCATTGGATCTTCTCTACCTCTTCTACTAGTCAAAAATGGTTCAAATGGCTCTGAGCACTATGGGACTTAACATATTAGGTCATAAGTCCCCTAGAACTTAGAACTACTTAAACCTAACTAACCTAAGGACATCACACACACCCATGCCCGAGGCAGGATTCGAACCAGCGACCGGAGCAGTCCCGCGGTTCCGGACTGCAGCGCCAGAACCGCTAGACCACCGCGCCGGCCTTCTACCAGTCCTACCTGGTAAGGATGCCATACTGATGAACAACGCTCACCATCTTGTTGTGTAGATAATTCTTAACTTCCGAAGCCACAAACTCCGCAGTTGCTTTACGAGTACAATTACTACACGTTTAAACCCGAACTTGCAAGTACTGAAAATTGTTAGTGTCCATCTACACACGTACTCTGCGTACTAGCGCAAGAGCGCGGGAAGAATTAAGTACCTTCGTTTGTGGTGCATCCAGTCTAACCTGGTCTTCATAGCCCTATGGGAAAATGAAAAATAACTTCAGATTCTTTACTTCAAATTGGTGTTGAAATCATTGTAAAAAGGCTATCAAGGGATATCTCGCGTTTACCTTCAGTCGTTTGCCAATTCAGGCTGTTCAACATTTTCTTTAGTCTCTTGTGAGTCAAAAGAGACCTGAGACAATTGTTGACTCCATTACTTATATACGTTCAATATCCCATGTTGGTCCTGCCTGGTATGGGTGCCACAAATTTGAGAAATATTCTAAGATTGGACTCATATGTGGTATTAAGCAACTGAATTTGACATCAGACAGAAAACGTCACTGCCAGATGCAGAAATACAGAGAAAATGCAGACAACGCTTTCAGATGTAAGCGGAAAAACAGAATATACGAGCACTCGCGTTGCTTCAAATGAATAAAATCGTAAAAAAATACATATCTTTAATAGGTTTAGTAAAGTGTAGATAAAATTTAGCGATTTAAAAGACGAATTCCAGGAAAGAGGGATGTGCCACATTGGTGACATGGTGGTTTTAGGTTGATCGGTGTGCTACCAAAGTCAGAGAGGATTAAGGAGGTATCGAGGCATAATGGCTCCAGATATTGCGTTGATTTCAACAATTGCACACTTCTAATGTTACAGAACCACTATTTGTTATAGACAGGTTCTGCCGCTTGCACATCGCGTATGAGTACTTCGCGTAGATGCGACAGCAACGACACACCAGAGGTAGGGGCAGATTTGGGGGATAGACGAAATGTAGGAATTCTCTTTGAAGCAAAATAACACACGGCTCTTGAACCAAGGAAGATGTTAGAGGCAGGCTACTGCAAGCGATGACGCTATAACAAGTGTACTGGTACCAATGAAGGCCTATTAGACTAAGAATTTTCTGACAATATACGTCTGGAGCATAACGTTGTTGTTGTAGCCAATCATGAACCGGCCGGCCGCTGTGGCCGAGCAGTTCTAGGCGCTTCAGTCTGGAACCGCGCGACCGCTACGGTCGCAGGTTCGAATCCTGCCTCGGGCATGAATGTGTGTGATGTCCTTAGGTTAGTTAGGTTTAGATGGTTCTAGGGAACTGATGACCTCAGATGTTAAGTCCAGTAGAGTTCAGAGCCATTTTGAACCGATTACGAACTAGAAAGGAAGAGAATCAATGCGGATAGGCACTTGCTGCAGAGAGTGGCAACTGACCCTTAACATAGATAAATGTACTGTATTGCAAATACATAGAAAGAAGGATCCTTTATTGTATGATTATATGATAGCGGAACAAACACTGGTAGCAGTTACTTCTGTAAAATATCTGGGAGTATGCGTACGGAACGATTTGAAGTGGAATGATTATATAAAATTAATTGTTGGTAAGGCGGGTGCTAGGGTTGAGATTCATTGGGAGAGTCCTTAGAAAATGTAGTCCATCAACAAAGGAGGTGGCTTACAAAACACTCGCTCGACCTATACTTGAGTACTGCTCATCAGTGTGGGATCCGTAGCAGGTCGGGTTGACAGAGGAGATAGAGAAGATCCAAAGAAGAGCGGCGCGTTTCGACACAGGGTTATTTGGTAAGCGTGATAGCGATTCGGACATGTTTAGCAAACTCAAGTGGCAGACTCTGCAAGAGAGGCGCTCTGCATCGCCGTGTAGCTTGCTGTCCAGGTTTCTAGAGGGTGCGTTTCTGGATGAGGTATCGAATATATTGCTTCCCCCTACTTATACCTCCCGAGGAGAGCACGAATGTAAATTTAGAGAGATTCGAGCGCGCACGGAGGCTTTCCGGCAGTCGTTCTTCCCGCGAACCATACGCGACTGGAACGGGAAAGGGAGGTAGCGACAGTGGCACGTAAAGTGCCCTCCGCCACACACCGTTGGGTGGATTGCGGAGCATAAATGTAGATGTAGATGTAGAGGTGTGGTGCTCCAGAAGAATGATGAAAACCAATGGGACTGGTAAAATGAGAAATGAAGATGTTGGCCTTCAACATCGCAGCGCGTCAGCAATCGGTTAATATATTAAAAAACTAGAAACCCGCTTCGATTGCGAAAAAAGCACCGAGTGTTAACTTAGGTTTCGGCGTAGATAACTACTCCTTCTTCAGAACAATAAAACCCATAAGTGCCTAAGAAGACCTTTGTCAATGATTAAAAGAACACCATAGCTATACATTTATAAACGAAAAAAAAGGAAAACACAAACAGTACATACGTAAAAAGTCTAAACCGTTACTTAACTTAATGGTGTAATCTCCACCTCACACCGGCGGGTCATGGCCCATCAAACATAGGCCGGTGTGAGGTGGAGCGTACACCATTAAGTTAAGTAACGGTTTAGACTTTGTACGTATGTACTGTTTGTGTTTTCCTTTTTTTCGTTTATAAATATATAGCTATGGTGTTCTTTTAATCATTGACAAAGGTCTTCTTAGGCACTTGTGGGTTTTATTGTTCTGAAGAAGGTGTAGTTATCTACGCCGAAACCTAGGTTAACACTAGGTACTTTTTTCGCAATCGAGGCGGGTTTCTAGTTTTTTAATATGAAGATGTTGGCCACAGAATAGGTGAAGAAAGATGATGATTGGAAAGCGCTCAGTAGAAGAAGGGCCATGATGGTAGGAGGTGTGTTAAGAGATTAGGGAATAGCTTCCGTGGTAGTAGAGGGAAATGTAGAGGATAATAACTGTAAGGGAAGGAGGAGATAGGAAAACGTCCACCAAATGACGGAGGACGCACAGTGCTACTTTGAGATGGGGAGGTTGGGACAGGAGGCAACGTTGTAGATGACAACACCAAAGGAGGCAAAATAATTTTGGCTCACGAAGACTGAAAAACAGACAGCGTGTAAAATTCTGTGCACACCTTATGTCGAAAACTTTTGGGTGTACCCTCCACTAGGACGTAGCTGTGAGCAGATGGCCCAACCCGTGTTATTTGTGGTCGGCCAGGACAGAACCGCCTTCAGCTGGGTAGACAGAATGAGACTCACCTCTCTTCGCATGACTCCGTGCGTGCGTTCGCGTCAGGTGGATATCACGGCCGAAGGAGGACGCTGCTCTGACTGCCTGACCGTTGCTCCGGCGGCGGCTTTTATAGGCGAGCAGCGCAGGGTGCGTGGCGGTGGGTGCCTGGCGCCGGCCGGCCGTGGCCCGGGGGGCTTTCGCCGCGAGACGCTCCGCTGCCCGGTACCCCCCTCCCCCCGTGAGGTCCGCTTCCGGCGGGCTCTCGGCAGCGCAAACTCTGGACCGCCTGCCCTGTTTCCTCAGGCATTCGGCTCCACATGTTACGTTACTCTGTAAAATTTATTTTGCTAATTTCATCTACATCTACATGACTACACTGCAATTTACATTTAAGTGCTTGGCAGAGGGTTCATCGAACCACAATCATACTACCTCTCTACCATTCCACTCCCGAACAGCGCGCGGGAAAAACGAACAATTAAACCTTTCTGTTCGAGCTCTGATTTCTCTTATTTTATTTCCTGCCTATGTAGGTTGGGCTCAACAAAATATTTTCGCATTCGGAAGAGAAAGTTGGTGACTGAAATTTAGGAAATAGATCTCGCCGCGACGAAAAACGTCTTTGCTTTAATGACTTCCATCCCAATTTGCGTATCATATCTGCCACACTCTCTCCCCTATTACGTGATAATACAAAACGAGCTGCCCTTTTTTTCACCCTTTCGATGTCCTCCGTCAATCCCACTTGGTAAGGATCCCACACCGCGCAGCAATATTCTAACAGAGGACGAACGAGTGTAGTGTAAGCCGTCCCTTTAGTGGACTTGTTGCATCTTCTAAGTGCCCTGCCAATGAAACGCAACTTTTGGCTCGCCTTCCCCACAATATTATCAATGTGGTCTTTCCAACTGAAGTTGTTCGTAATTTTTATACCTAGGTACTTAGTTGAATTGACAGCCTTGAGAATTGTACTATTTATGGAGTAATCGAATTCCAACGAATATCTTTTGGAACTCATGTGGATCACCTCACACTTTTCGTTATTTAGCGTCGACTGCCACACAGCACACCATACAGCAATCTTTTCTAAATCGCTTTGCAACTGATGCTGGTCTTCGGATGACCTTACTAGACGATACATTACAGTATCATCTGCGAACAACCTAAGAGAAATGCTCAGATTGTCACCCAGGTCATTTATATAGATCAGGAACAGCAGAGGTCCCAGGACGCTTTCCTGGGGAACACCTGATGTCACTTCAGTTTTACTCGATGATTTGCCGTCTATTACTACGAACTGCGACTTTCCTGACAGGAAATTACGAATCCAGTCGCACAACTGAGACGATACCCCATAGGCCCGCAGCTTGATTAGAAGTCGCTTATGAGGAACGGTGTCAAAAGCTTTCCGGAAATCTAGAAATACGGAATCAACTTGAGATCCCCTGTCGATAGCGGCCATTACTTCGTGCGAATAAAGAGCTAGCTGCGTTGTACAAGAACGATGTTTTCTGAAACCATGCTGATTACGTATCAATAGATCGTTCCCTTCGAGGTGATTCACAATGTTTGAGTACAGTATATGCTCCAAAACCCTACTGCAAATCGACGTCAATGATATAGGTCTGCAGTTCGATGGATTACTCCTACTACCCTTCTTAAACACTGGTGCGACCTGCGCAATTTTCCAATCTGTAGGTACAGATCTATCGGTGAGCAAGAGAATAAAAGGGAACAGTTTATAAAGGATCAAAAAATGGCTCTGAGCACTATGCGACTTAACTTCTGAGGTCATCAGTCGCCTAGAACTTAAAACTAATTAAACCTAACTTACCTAAGGACATCACACACATCCATGCCCGAGGCAGGATTCGAACCTGCGCCCGTAGCGGTCGCTCGGTTCCAGACTGTAGCGCCTAGAACCGCACGGCCACTCCGGCCGGCAATAAAGGATCAGTATGGGAAAATATTGACCAACGGGAGTGACATACAAAACAGATGGAAGACATACTTTTCACAAATTCTCAACTGCAATGACCCACACTCTTACTTTAAATTGGAAGAACCTGATACATTTGATACAGCTGATACAGTTACTGCCCCATCAGTACATGAAACACAGTAAGCAATAAAGAAATTAAAAAATAACAAGGCTTGTGGCGAGGACAAGATATACGCTGAGTTATTAGAGAATGGAGGCCCACAACTGGAATTAGAAATACGGGCGTTAATAGAAACCATTTGGGAGACGGAAACCATTCCTGCAGATTGGAAAACTGCAATTGTGTGCCACATATTTAAGAATGATGATCCACTAGTTTGTGATAACGACAGAGGAATTGCCTTACTGGATGTCACCTACAAAATCTTATCAACCTGCCTATTAAACAGGCTGATACCAGTAACATAAGAACTGATTGGGGACTACCAATGCGGTTTCAGCAGAAACAGATCCACATTGAATCACTTATTCACCCTAAGACAAGTAACTCAGAAGGCGTGGGAATTCAATGTAGATGTCCACACATTATTCGTAGATTTTAAAAAGGCCTATGATAGTATACATCGACAGACACTCCTAAAAATAACGAAGGAATTTAAAATACCATCAAAATTAATCAGATTAGTTAAAATGTGTATCGATGAAACTTTATGTCGCATAAAGACACCGGTAGGAGAAACTGAAGATTTTAAGGTGTACACTGGACTGAGACAAGGGGATGCCATTTCACCTATTTTATTTAACCTGGTCCTAGAGAAGATTTATAGACAATTTTCTAAAACCAGTCCACAAGGGATCCAGCTACAGGATGTGAACATTACAAGACTTGCCTATGCAGATGATGTAGCACTAATAAGTAGTTCCAAAAGAGAATGATGCAAAATTACTACAAAATTGCTGAGAAAACAGGATTACATGTTAATGAAGAAAAGACAGAATACCTGCCCATAGGTAAGAAAAGCAGAAAAGAAGCACCTCTAACTGTAGATCGATTCAATTTCAAGACTGTTGACCACTTCAAGTACCTAGGAAGTCTTTTTAGTAATAACAACAGAACAGATATAGAAGTAGATGCCCGTTTATCAACAGCAAACAAGACACTTTTTTAGTTTCATCAAAATTCTAAGAAAAAGATCACTTAGCAGTAACTTAAAAATCCGGTTATATCAATCAACCATTGTACCTGTGATGTTATATGGATGCGAAACATTAATATTTAGAAAGAAAGATGAAGAAAAACTGTTAATATTCGAAAGAACAGTACTAAGGAAAATTTTTGGGCCTGTATACGACGAAAATAACATGGAATGGAGAATAAGAAGAAATGAAGAATTAAGAGGGCTGTACAAACACCGTAACATCGTCGAAGTGCTCAAGAGGAAAAGGTTGAATTGGGCAGGCCATATAGCAAGAATGACAGAGAATAGACTACCTAGAATGGCATTCAGCAGAACAATAGATGGAACGAGAGGAAGAGGGAGACCCAGAATCAGATGGCGGGATAACATTCGGGAGGACACAACTAGGATGAACAGCAGCAACAACTGGACAAACAGCGCATTGGACAGGCAGAAGAGGAAGAGGCTCATAGAGCAGGGGTATGGTCGATAAGGCCCTTGCCACATGTAAAGTAAAGTATTTGTGAGCCGCACCGGGAAAACACTGAAGCAGTGCAGAGGTGAACTGATAGATTTCTTACCAGTAGATTTGAACAACATGCAAGTGTTACTGAGATGTTTCGGGAACTCAAATGAGAATCCATGGAGGGAAGGCGACGTCTTCGAGGGACAATATTTAACCTGGCTTAGTAATCTAACTGAATTCATGCGAAACACATATAGTTCATACCTATATGTATTTCGCATAAATTCAGCCTGAATGAAATTTTCACTCTGCAGCGGAGTGTGAGCTGATATGAAATCTCATTCTGGAAACATCCCCCAGGCTGTGGATAATCCATGTCTCCGCAATATCCTTTCGTTCAGGAGTGCTAGCTCTGCAAGGTTCGCAGGAGAGCTTCCGTAAAGTTTGGAAGGTAGGAGGCGAGGTACTGGCAGAAGTAAAGCTGTGAGGACGGGGCGTGAGTCGTGCTTGGTTAGTTCAGTTGGTAGAGCACCTGTCCGCGAAAGGCAAAGGTCCCGAGTTCGAGTCTCGGTCCGGCACACAGTTTTAATCTGCCAGGAAGTTTCACTAATAAGACTGGTTAAATATTGCACTTATTTTCAGGTTTTAATATAAATTTTCTTTTGTATTTTTTAGAATCTGAAGATGGTCATTGTATGGCCGAAACCGGATATGACTGTGTCGTAAGAATGTGATTACTTCTATAAATAAACAAAATATTTTTACAAAATAATCAATCACGCGCTCCATTGACAAAATGTCGGTTTTTCCAAAGTTACGTTACTCAGCTGGCCATTAAAACTGCCAAGCTAGGAGAGATACCACATAACCAAATCTGTGCGTATACACTATCTCCACGAGGTGCACGAAAATAGTGAAACAACAAAACCATAACACAGTATGATACAGTATAAGAAAACCGTTGCCATTCCGAACAGCTGTAAGTTCCCCATTATGTGTTTCTGTAAGAAATTTAGCCCAAATCTACCTCCCACTCTATAAAAAGTCTATGTACTATCAAAACTACGTACCCACAATCTGTTATCCAACTTGTATGCTAGCCTTTGACTAAACAACCTAAGTTTATTTGACCTGTAATTGCTCTAAATACAACTTGTCTTCATATTAAATGCGCAATTGATGTAAAACGATTACCTGATCCTAATCAAAATTTCCATTTACCTCGCCGGCCGTTGTGGCCTAGCGGTTCTAGGCGCTTCAGTGTGGAACCGCGCTGCTGCTACGGTCGCAGGTTCGAATCCTGCCTCGGGCATGGATGTGTGTGATGTCCTTAGGTTTAAGTAGTTCTAAGTCTAGGGGACTGATGACCTCAGATGTTGAGTCCCATAGTGCTCAGAGCCATTAGAACCATCCACCTACCTCGCGTCTTGACGGCATTGTTGTAGATTTCTCGAAAGCACAACAGCAAACAGCAAGCAGGCAACGCCTAAGATAGATTTCTATGTTTTAAATAAAAGTTACAAACAATATTGAAACTGTTGCATACGAGATGATGCAGTGTGGTAATGCATAATGATAGCCTTCTTTAAACAGTGGGGTCGGGAGAGTTATTACTCCTACGAAATATCACAAGTCCACAATTTAGAATGAAGTATGCGTTGAAAAAGACAGAGTAAAACTTCGCCTGATCTTCACACGTAACATCGATCTGAACAATAGTACACTCAACAAAGTGAACTGATTTAAAAGAGGTATGATGGTAACAGAGAATTTCTATAAAAACTAACCAGCTTAATTAGTTGATATGCTAAAGAACAACTCAGGGCAGTAATCTTTCTCTCAGCTCTGAGCGAGTGAGCGAAGGTAAACAGCTGACAATAAACATTCCGAACAAGTAGCTGAGCAGTCTTACATCAAACCCCTTCAAAAAAATATAAGATCTTTCAAAAGTTATGTCTGTTTCACCTTTCAATATATACGTCATAGTCGTCCTTGCTGTCCCTTACAGTAAATCTTTCTTCGTCAAACAGATACAATCACAAGTCAACACAGTACTACTGAATATGTCCATCGCCTGGCACACTCCAACTAAGAACGTATTAGAGGCAGAGACTGTGTCGCAATAAGAGCAATAATTGTTTAACATAACTCTCTCTCTTTGACGTGCACGTCGATAACTTAAAAAAAAAAAAAGATCAAAGAGGCATGTCCACCTTACATAGCTTCCAGTTATCTCTGAGTGGATACATACAGGTCCTATATCGTTTTCTAGGCACCCTTCATTTACAGGGCCCTCCGGTTTGTTTCTCAGGCCTCTCTCCATAGTGTTTTAATTTGTTCCGACTCCATGAGCAGCCTTGAGGCTGTTGGCCGATGCTGCTCTCGCCACCCGTTGGTTTCTGCCATCCATGACCTTCTCTCTCCCCTTGAGCGTGCCGCCTGTTCAGTCGTCTTTCTCCGGATCCCGCGTCGTGTGGTAATCCCAGGCAATGAATTGGCTGACCGTTTGTCTAGAGAAGCAGATACTTACCCCCCTTTCCTTTCACGATTCCAGCTGCGTATAAGAGGATCTACGTCAAATCTCTCTCTTTGCCCAACAGTGGAGTGCCATCTGGAGCGCTACTGCTCTTAGTAATAAACTCTGCACAGTCAAGGAGTCTACTGCAGTTTGGTGCACTACAGGGCTATTACAAATGATTGAAGCGATTTCATAAATTCACTGTAGCTCCATTCATTGACATATGGTCACGATACACTACAGATACGTCGAAAAACTCATAAAGTTTTGTTCGGCTGAAGCCGCACTTCAGGTTTCTGCCGCCAAAGCGCTCGAGAGCGCAGTGAGAGAAAATGGCGACAGGAGCCGAGAAAGCGTATGTCGTGCTTGAAATGCACTCACATCAGTCAGTCATAACAGTGCAACGACACTTCAGGACGAAGTTCAACAAAGATCCACCAACTGCTAACTCCATTCGGCGATGGTATGCGCGGTTTAAAGCTTCTGGATGCCTCTGTAAGGGAAATCAACTGGTCGGCCTGCAGTGAGCGAAGAAACGGTTGAACGCGTGCGGGCAAGTTTCACGCGTAGCCCGCGGAAGTCGACGAATAAAGCAAGCAGGGAGCTAAACGTACCACAGCCGACTGTTTGGGAAATCTTACGGAAAAGGCATTTCTTAAACAGGAGATTGGAAAACCGATGGATCGGTCGTGGTGGAGATCATGATCAGCAATTCATGTCATGGCCTCCACGCTCTCCCGACTTAACCCCATGCGATTTCTTTCTGTGGGGTTATGTGAAAGATTCAGTGTTTAAACCTCCTCTACCGAGAAACGTGCCAGAACTGCGAGCTCGCATCAACGATTCTTTCGAACTCATTGATGGGGACATGCTGCGCCGAGTGTGGGAGGAACTTGATTATCGGATTGATGTCTGCCGAGTCACTAAAGGGGCACATATCGAACATTTGTGAATTCCTAAAAAAACTTTTTGAGTTTTTGTATGTGTGTGCAAAGCAAAATAATAAAGTTATTGTAGAGCTGTGAAATCGCTTCAATCATTTGTAATAACCCTGTACTTTCCTCTCCTCTCGGAAAGAGTCCACTGTTTTATGTCGTTTACGCATTGGCCATACCCGGCTCACCCATTGTTGTCTCCTACGTAACGACCCACCCCCACAATGCGGTTGTGACGCCAGACTGACGATATCTCACATATTGGAGGCATGTCCCCTTCTTTCAAATCTTCGTGCTGAGTATAGTTTTCCTGCTTCCTTAAATTTAATATTAGCGGACAATCCACGGATGGTAGACTTGGTCCTCGGTTTCCTCCGTGAAAGTGGTTTTTATTTCCAGATATAAGATTCTCCTTTCGTCTTGAAGCAGGGGCGGGTGGTTTGTGATTGGGGCTCCTTTTGCAGGCTTCATGGTCTATGACACCATGACCGCCCCCTCCCCCCCCCCCCGCCACCCCTTTTTTCTAGTTTTTATATTTGATCTCACCTTTTATGTTTATACTGTGTGTGTTTAATCTTCATTCTATTATAATTTGACTCCACTGACTGAATCCGTTCACTTTTAGGAGACTCTTTCTTATGTAACGCCCTTTGGAACGCGGGACACATGACCTCGCCGTTTGGTCCCATACTCTCTCATTTAATCAATCAGTTAAGGCACCCTTATAGTATTCCTTCCGAAAAATAGTGGCAAGTTGAGATAACGACAATGGAAGTGGATACCCATCAAGCACCCGTTTCTCTCAACAACATCGACGCTGGCCGGAGTGGCCGTGCGGTTCTAGGCGCTACAGTCTGGAGCCGCGTGACCGCTGCGATCGCAGCCTCGGGCATGGATGTGTGTGATGTCCTTAGGTTAGTTAGGTTTAAGTAGTTCTAAGCTCTAGGGGACTGATGACCTCAGAAGTTAAGTCCCATAGTGCTCAGAGCCATTTGAACCAATAACATCGACAAGTAACTGTGGTGGCCAGGGGATAATGGACAATTATTTCCATGCTCACAAAAAACATCCTGACCGAAGCAGTAATACGACCTTGCCGAGTTACCATGGAGCCCATCGAATACCGCGATGTGGCTGCCGAAATCTGCACCGAACCACCGCTGCCCCCCCCCCCCATATTCCACTGCTTCACTGCCCCCTATATTCCACTCACGGGACGTAAATACGACCAGACGTCGCAGACGCTGTGAAACAAGACTCATCCGACCATATGACTTATCCATTGCACCATCGTCCAGGTTTTATTGCTTGGGCACCACGTTTCCCTGGTTCGGGCACTTTCATCACTCTTGTGTAGTTCTGGAATTCCAGCACACGCTCTAATTGCCTGACCTCTTCATGTTGCTTTGCTGCGGACGTAGTTCTCGAGTGCGACATTCAGTTCTGCAATGACTCTTGCCGATGACATCGTCTCATTTTTCGTCAGAATCATCTTCGCACGTCACGATCACTCGACACTCAGTTTCTTCCGCGTTGTGACTTAGCGGTTGTTGTTTCTCTGCTTTCCCTGCATGGGCTATGAATCTTCTATACGGTGCCTCTTGAAACGCCAAACACTTGAAATAGCGTGGCTACAGAAGCACCCACCACAAGACCATCAGTAATTTACACCTAAGTATACTGCCTATTTGCCTTACGTAGCAAACACTTCCAACAAGATCGGTCATATTTTACGGAAATACGACATGAAATGTGTTTTCCGAACTCAATCTAAATTTAGAGCGCTTTTGAGTTGTGTTAAGGATGATCTTGGTCTGCGTAAGGCGGGTGTATATCGCATTCCTTGTAGCTGCGGCTTGGCATATATTGGTCAAACTATCAGCACCGTGGAGGACCGATGTACTGAGCATAAACGGCACACACGATTACAGCAGCCAAGTAGATCTGCTATTGCCGAACATTGGTTGGATACTGGTCACCCCATGTTACATAATAACACCGAGATATTGCATGCACGTCCAGCTATTGGGACAGGGTCTTTAAGGAGGCACTTGAGTTTAAAGTAGCGAGCAGCTTCGTTAACAGGGATGGAGGTTTCTGTTTAAACTCTGGAATCCGACTCTCTCCCTTGTCAGAGGGACAGAGTCAATGCTACCTCACCTGCGAGTTCGTAGTCTCACTATCGATAGCTCTGACTCTGGTCATCTTTGGTGCCACTACTGTTCAGTGTGTGTGTGTGTGTTATCTTTCCTGCTTCAGTCCGAGAACCGAGGTTTTAAATTTGCATGTACGCCGCCTGCCCGTTGCAGTTTGCCCTGAAAATGGCGGGGTGTTCTCCCGCCGAAATAACGGCGGTCGCTGAAAGTGTTACCTGGCCCGGAAGTGACTTGAAAGTTGTATACGCCAGGAGAAACTCAGGTCTCAACAATTTAGCTCCGACATAATGCACTCACAACTACACAAAACGTAGTTCTGAGCACGCACACTTGCACGATGCGACCTCATTGCACAGGTGCCGTTGCTGTTAAATATTACAGCACAACTTTCAAACTTGGATATTATCTGCATTTACGTTCTCACCATGTTTCGGTATTTTTGTCCAAGGCATGTAACTTATTAACGGGCTAGACCGGTTCATGGTTCATAGCACGTGGTTTATGGTTCACAGCTCCATCCAGACTATCTAACGGCTTCCAGAGGTGACAAAAATTTAATTTTCAGTACTTCATGCAACTAATGGCCGAATTTAAAAATTTAAGATGCTGCTATAATTTACTCACTAAGAATCATAATTTTATACTAAATTTTTAACGCATTAAGTAAAGTATATGTTGCGTCTCAAGGCATCGTAACTCACAGTGCGCCGATTACGTAGCCTACATTCATCCAATTACTGCGAATAAGAACAGCTTCCAACAAACTTTCCATTTCAGATGTGTTCAAAACTTTATGTCGCTGACATCCGGCCTCTGCCCTCTCCCCAAAAATAACGAAAGTGAAAAAAGAGTGTAGCTTGCTACAATTTCCCTGTTCGTACAGTAAAATTTCAGCTGTCTTGTACATAGAAGTGAGATTCACTTAAGTAACGGGGGTGAGGTTACGGGTCTTACAAAAGTACTGAGAAACCTTTGTTACAAGAGAGAGAGATGATAACGTTTCTCAGAATACACTAATATGGGCGTACGAAAAGGCTACCCTTACTGACCGATTTTATTTTATTTATATACAATGATTCCGCCATTCGAATGAGGGAAAGAAAATTCTACAGTTAGACCTCTAACAATAACATAGACAGAGACCATTTTGTGTTGACGCTTTTGTTGGCCGACTGTCAAACTGGATATACTACAGCGAGCTCTGTTTGAATTGAATAAAGCAGTAAAATTTTGAAATTTCGATACCATTAAAACACTATTTTTAATAGTATTGCGATTTTTCCTTTACCTGCTTCACGAGACCTGTTAGCCTTAGAGAAAAAGTGAATAAGACTTTCTTGCAGGATATTTAACCTAGTTTAATTTTGTACTGGAAAACAGTTCTGCTAGAAGTCACTCTTATGCCAGAAAAAAAACATAAAAAGTGACCCTTAAACGGCCACCGCCCTCAGGTTCACACCCCACCGCTGGGTATTTTTGATATACTGTTCATGATACTCCCTTCCAGCATTGTACTAAAATTTCCCTCTGTTGACTGGGGTATTTAACTCATTCACTTTGTATGTTATAATTTGTAGATATTTTCAAATTTTTCTGCGTGATTGGAGGCATCCACACAACATGTGAAGTGGTGATTACTGCGACGACGTTCTTATGCAGTGCGGCAGCAGACGCCATGTTGCTAACGAATCTAATACTGCATTAGAACAAATTTAGCTACCTGAAAATGGAATTAATAACACGAAACTAACCACGACAATATTTTTTTTTTAATTTTTGTGGTTCGTTGCGCCCTTCACCAACGATCTGTAATTTAACACCAGCCACGAACTTAAAAATCGTCCAGCATGGACAAAATAACGTCTTCACAAATTTATTAAATTTTTGTCACTTGCGGAGCTAGTACCTACTTACGCTCTATCTATTGTGACGGATCGTGACTGTGCCTCTGCCTTGGCTGTGGCAATTCGTTCGCTATGTTGTTACCATCATTTGTATTATATTGTTCGTTAGTAGGCCCACTCCTGAATCTGATTTTGTGTCGATGACCTTACACTCACCCAGCCAGAAATACTGTACTTCTTGTCACCATACTTCCCTGAATCTCAGTACGTCTTCCTTTTCAAGTTCTCCAATCTATTTAAACGATCAAGAGATCTAACATACCACACCCCAACCTGTAAAACGACCCAAGTGTTTCTTATTTCTGAGCATTTCCCCAAACATTCGTAGAGGGAATATTTTACCTCTGGTCATTTTACCGGGGATAATTCCCATCATAATTACAGTAGAGCTACATATCCTCCAGAAAAACAGGTATAGTACAATTTATAGAATGAAATTTTCACTCTACATCGGAGTGTGCGCTGATATGAAAGTTTCTGGCAGATTAAAACTGTGTGCCGGACCGATACTCGAACTCGGGACCTTTGCCTTTCGCGGGCAAGTGCTCTACCAACTGAGGTTCGCAGAAGAGTTTCTGTGAAGTTTGGAAGATAGGAGACGAGGTTCTGGCGGAATTAAAGCTGTGAGGACGGGGCGTCAGTCGTGCTTGGGTACCTCAGTTGGTAGAGCACTTGCCCGCGAAAGGCAAAGGTCCCGAATTCGAGTCGCGGCCCGGCACACAGTTTTAATCTGCCAGGATGTTTTATAGTACAATTGTTTTCAGACTCGCAAGCAACATAAAAATTTGGTCAATGTTACACAGTCAGCTCAACTCGTTAAAAGAAGTTTGTCCACTCTGTCGATGCGAGAACTCTACTGTGAATATTTGTCGTAAAATTTTGTACTGTGTGTAAATTGGTAACCTTTTAAAGCTTATTACCAACACCAAACGATCCCTTTTGTTGCGGGCGTAATCTATATTTCTAAACAGCTGAAACGAAAGCGCGCGCGGATACACACACACACACACACACACACACACACACACACACACACACACACACACACACGCACGCACACACGCACACACGCACTAAAAATTTGATTTTCAGTACCAATAGCAATTATGTACAGAGTGAAACGGGTATAAATACAGATATTTTTATATGTGGTACCTTAATGTGTTCACACATCAGGGTGTTGCTTGTTTTTTGTCTGCCCACAAATGCGTAACAAACATTACGATCTGATGATTCCTGCTTGGTCGTAACTGGACCACTAAGTGGACTACTGCTGTCAGAATGTGGGGCACCCTGCCCCGTTGAATGAGGTACCCTGCCCAGTTAAATACTGGATTACGGCATTAAGAAGCTGTGTACTTTCGTAATATACTCCTGTGCATACAGTCTTGACCTTGTGTATCAGAATGAGACGAAGCCTCACGCGAAGATTTTAGCCTTGCTTGGGGACAAATTTGTTAATTTTACTCCGGATTGAGCTGATTAAACGTGGCAGAATCGCTTTTCTGACCTAGAGAGAAGGGGAGGCTCAAACTGTGGCTTATATTGTAATGCCGTTAAGTCTCTAGCTGTATAATGTTACGTGAAACAATGCGGCGCCGAGTTAGCAAAATACTGTCAGAGATATTGTTTAACGGCACCGTAGCGTAACGATTAACTCTCAATGTTCAAACACCGTTTATCGTAAATATTTAGTCACTGTAACATAATCAAACAGCGGTTTGTGCTTTTAATCGGTTTTGAAAGTCCATCCTAGTTTTCTGCAATAATTAAAATCTTGCGAAACGATATAATTCTTTTACATAGCTTATAAGAGATCGATAATTAGTCACTAAGCCAATCAAAACTGACCTCAGGCACTTTTTGGTAATTAAGCTCTTCAATTATTTATTAAAAGTACTATAAAAATTCTGACTTACAACTTTTTGTCTTTTTAAAGTTAATGAGATCAGTGTTATTAAGGCACTTTCCCTCAAAAGTACCCGAGAGTCAAATCCATGAAAGAATTCAATCCGCTTCAACTTCTTGAATTGCATGATACGAAACTTTTCATAGAAGATGGTGTAATTGTGAAAAATGTCTTCAGTAATTTCAGTAGGCCTGTGTTTCACGATACATATCAATATTGTCTTTCAACTTCATCAAAGTGAAGGTTCAGAAAAATAGTTCTTCACCGCTTTAGTCACATAAAGACTTCCACGACAAAAGAATTTTAACGATGAACTGAGTGTTTTGTTTTTCACAATACAAGATACTCTCATTAAATGTTAACATCCGTACCGTTAGGTAGTCTAACTAGAAGTCCTTACATTTTACAACATTCTTTGTGATACAACTCTTTAACAATAAAATCATAGAATTTTGACAGTGGTGGAGCGATGTCCTCACCGGAAACAACGGTCGGCCCCTATCAGATGGAGCGCACCAAGTCACCAGAGGTTTTTCGAGAGGGGAACACTGCTAGAACATCTTGTCGCAAACTTCCTCGGATACATGTAACAAAAAAAAAAACCGTTTAGCATACTTTTTTAACATAAACTGATTACGAAAATTATTCACATAAACAGGGCTTACCTGAGCTAGCTTAAGAATAGGACAGGGCTCATTCAAACTGGCGCACCATATATAGACTACCCGTTTTTAGTCCACGCGTACATTCTTCAACACCTGACCTGCTGCCCAGGGGAAAATGCACTTCAATTGCTTTCTCTTGCGTAATGTACATGGAGGTACTAACTAACCTAAAAACGTATGACTTGTAATGGCTATAACTATTAATCTGCAAATGATGTAAATACTGATGTACTGTTGTTCAGTACACCATCCTCAGCCACCAACAGAAATATCTGCACTTGTCACCATTACATTCTGTATATGCGAAACTGTGTTTGTTATCTTTTCACAACCAAAGCGTTGAAGAAATTTTCGTGAAAGTTGATATGGGGAGACAAAGGAATGAATATGGGGTTTAAAGTCCCATCGATATCGAGGTCGTTACAGACGGAGCACGAGCTCGGATGGGGAAGGAAATGGGCCGTGCCGAGGCAACATCCTGGAATTTCCCTGCAGCTGTTTAGCGAAATCAGTGAAAACCTAAGTACGGATGGTCAGACACAGGTTTGAACCGACGTCTTACCGAATGCGAGCGCATGAGGAAGAACATAGGCTCCTTTTGAAAGTATGTAGTACAAGATTTGATTTGATTTGATTTGATTTGAAGAATATTACGAGAGTTAGAGGAAAATACTAGCTCTTTAAAAATGCTTTTTACTCTTTCACTTTCGAAGTTTATCAGCCCTGTGAAAAAGATTTCATTGATATGTCCTACTTCATAAGTTTCAACGGAAAGAATGAAGTGCTTACCCAATGAAAATCGTGCTAAATAGTTACAAATTTGTTGCATAATATATAGCTACTTGCGTAGATGCGCTCGCATGCCTATGTCCTTACGCACGAACCACTCGGCTCCGCCTACACTACTGCTTCGTTGCACTGGGACAAATGGTTCAAATGGTCTGAGCACTATGGGACTTAACTTCTGAAGTCATCAATCCCCTAGAACTTAGAACTACTTAAACCTAACTAACCTAAGGACATCACACACATCCATGCCCGAGGCAGGATTCGAACCTGCGATCGTAGTGGTCGCGACGTTCCAGACTGTAGCGCGTAGAACCGCTCGGCCACAGCGGCCGGCTACAATAACACGTCACCCAGCTGTTCGTCTGAAATTGTGAGCCATATGTTTGTGACTATTACATATCCATCTATCACAAAGCGAAAAAAGTGGTCCTACTAAAACATTCATATTTCTTTACGTACTACACGAATATGTAATAAAATGGGGGTTCCTACTTTAAAAAAAAACGCAGTTGATATCAGTTTGACCTATGGCAGCGCCATATAGCGGGCCAACCATAGCGCCATCTGGTTTCCCACTTCAAGCTAGACGAGTTTGGTTCTTTGCAGTTTTTTCGTTTGATGCTTATTTCGTGACATATTTGGCCCGGTCACTATCAATGGACCACCCTGTATAATACAGAACGCCATTACTGTTACTTCACGGAATATTACTAGTTGCACAAAATATTTTAACATTACGTAAAGTGTTATATTCACGTATGTAGTTAGTATGAATTTGTGTGCAAGAGCTTTTCTACAGATATGTACATTCGTTGCTACGCGAATTCAGTCTTGAAGGATACTAAATCATAGATCATACCTTCTGGCACCTTGCATTTGTCGTATGAACAAAATTATTATTTCCCTTAAATTCGTTTTCAAAATCGTGCCACGAAAGTAGCGGACTTCTACTATGCGTGCAGATGAAATATTCTTTGTGACATAATGTGGAGGGGTCCAATATGCCCATTATTGCTAGTTAAACAGGGTAGTTAAGCAATCAATTCCGACCGCAGCGTTTGTTATTATTTTTTGAATTTTTTTAATTACGTTTATTCGTTTTTGTGGCACCAAGTCGACGTGTACTGTATCAAATCATTCAGAAACTGCTGGTTAATCTGTGGCCAGTGGATATGAATAATCTTTGCCTCCGACTGCTTGTTGTAGGTTATCATTTTACGCGCTGTACGTGAAATTTAAAGAAGCTATCGTTAGTAACTAGCGTTCATGAGGGCGGACGCGTTTATATCGGCGTCATGGTGCACCGTCAGAATCAATATTGCTTTTGATAGAGGTTAAATTTCTAAGGAAAGACCGACGCTTTCTGGAATCGGATATCGAAGTAATTCGATGGTGTAAGTTGAAAATGTATCCCGGAACGCGAGTCGAACCCAGGCCTCCAGCTTAATACGAAGTCACCTTAACCACCATTCTTCGAGCTCGTAGCATGAAGGCGTTCTCGAGACATTCTGCATCATCTATTACTGGTGTAAAAAACGAAGCAATAAAGAGCAAGTTTGTTGCCAGTAATCAACTGTTTAACATACAGCCTTCATTATCCGCATCACCGACCGATCTTGGACAAATTTTATCACTGTTCTCATAAAACTGAAACAATTTTTACACAAAAATAATCGAATGTAACGATCTGTAGGGATAGGAAATCCAATGACGACGTAGGCTCGGGGGTAAAGCTGTAGGACGACTTCCGTTCAATGTCGGAAAATTGGGAAAATATAGTCTACAAACGAGACTGCTAACGAAATACTTGTTCTTTCCCTCGTAGAATATTGCTCAGTTATGACATTAAAGTCGGAAAACGAGGAGTACTGATCCTACAGAAACAATGGCAGCACACGTGGTCACAGGAAAATACAGAAATGCTGAATAACGTGAAATGACAGACATCTCAAGATTAGGCGCCAGTTATTCCACGAAACGTACTTTCAAAGATTATGACATGTATAGGAGTGGACAAAAGTATGCAAGCACCAAAAACCACAAATTATCATGCTTAACAGTATGCAGGAAATTGTTTGCACTCAAAACAATGCCCAGTCGTCTTGGAACGGAGAAATAAAGATTCTGTAGAGTGTTCAAGGAAGTTTCGTACCATTTCATACCAAGTTCAGGTAAAGATGATATAGGTGGATAGAAGTCACGTCCCATTCTCTCCCAATTAAATCAGCAAGTTCGAATAATATTGAGATCTCGTGAATGTGGTGGCCAGGGGAGATGCCGCAATTCATCATAGTGATATAAAAATCAGTCCTCGATGATGTATGTGTCAAAATTGGCTCTGTCGTCTTGTAACATGACATCAACATTGAGGAACAAACATTTTGCAGAGTAAGCATGGGTCCCGTGGAACAATCACCGAACCCCTGTTTCACTCTTGGGACGTAAACTCAGCCGTAAATCGGAAACAGTGTGAAACAAGAGTCATCCGACCAAATCGCTTTCTTCCATTGTTCCATACTTCAGATAGTATGGCTTCGGCACCAAGTTTTCACGGGGTAGCCGCGCGGTCCGAGGCGCCTTATCACGGTCCGCCCCCCGTCCTAGGCATCAGCAGTTGGGTCCCATAAGACCTTAGCGCAAATTAACTTGCATCAGTGATGAGTGGTTTTAGAGTTCCAGCGCGCCCTGGAATTCCCAGCTTAAGGAGCTCCAGCGTGTTGTTTTGATGCTGACAGGATACGCGAGGGCACATTCAGTTCTGCATCCAGTTTTGCAGCTGCCATCCTCTCATTTTTGGTCAGAGTCCTCTTCAAGGAACATCCGTCACGATCACTCAGCACAAAGTTTCGTCCACGTTGGGATCCAGTGGATGATGTCTTTCTTCTTTCCCTGTATACGGTACAACTCCTCGATACGGTGCCTTCTGGAACACCAAACACTTTGGCTTCCTTCCTTGGTTAAGGAAGCAGTCACTATAAGAACACCAACAATCTGCCTGCTTTCGAATTGGCTTAGTTCCGATATAAGACACTCACAAGTGCAGAGAACAGCGTTCTGACCCCGTACTGAAGACATTGTACAGGCATTGTTTGTGGTCAACACCACAGCCTGTAGGCTTGGCTCGCATCCGCATTTATGTTTAAGTACGCATTTCTCGGGCTGTTTCCATTTTGTCCAACCCCTATACAATTTAGAGAACCTTCCACAGGATCTGGGAAGAAAAGATAGTACAGTTTACAGCACACACACAGAGCATAGAGGCCTCGCATACGGTTAGTGGTAGGCACTCTCTGCCATTTACTTGCAAGTGGTTTGTGGGCTATGTATGCAGATGAAGAATCTTGAGGAAAGGGCAACGTGTGACTGAAAGAGAAGAAGAGCTGATTAATTAACACTGCCATTTTTATGGGATTGTGATATAATTTTGTAGTCGAGTATAGATTATGAAAGCAAAGTCGTTGGCGACAACTAGCAGCAGGATCTTGGGGCCGAAGCTCCCTCCCCATCCTCCCTCCCACCCCCGCCATGCGACTGGTGTTAAATAGGGGATTGTCACCATTGTTGTTCAATATAGCACTGGACAAAGTGGTCAGGCACTGGAAAGCAATAAACGAGGAAATGGGAATACCAAAGACCCATGGGGGGGACAAAAAGGACAACAGGACTCAAGTGGACTACCTAGCCTTTGCAGACGACATAGCAGTAGTAATTGAGACGGAAGAAGACGCAAAGACACACAACTCGACAACTTAAGTAAGGCAGCCAGAAAGGTGGGACTGAGGATCGCCTATAATAAGACAAAGACATTAAATACCACTGCAGACTGGGAAACACCGGAAAGCACTGTGCAAATGGTGGAAAAATTGAAATACCTGGGAGAATTTATAACAGGAAGGAACAGGAGCAAGGAGGGAATAACAGAGAGGATAAAGAAGATGAGGTCAGCATTCTGTATGACGAGAGAGATGTACAATAAAAAGAATATATCCCCAGAGGCAAAGATAAGCCACTAAAAGGCAACGGTGAGGAATGCAGTATTATATGCTGCTGAGACGATGACACTAGGAAGAAATGGGGCAGAAAGGAGAGAGAAAAATACTGAGAAAAATACTAGGTCCCAAAAGAGGTGGATAGAGGTGGATGTGAAGACCAGGGAAGAATTGTAGCTGAACATGAGAACAATATCGGGGGAAATCACTCAAAAGGGCAAGGTTTGCTGGACATGTAGTTAGGATGAGTATGGACAGAATGACGAAGAGAGTGTGGGAAACAAAATAGAGGACAAGGGGAAAGACAGGAACCAAGTGGGTTGTTGAACTTTGGAAGGACTGGTTGGAATTTGGGTTCAAGGTCAAAGGAAAGGAAAATTGGAGGAACAAATACACACCGACCAATATGCCGGAGATCAACGACAGAGAAGAATACAGCAATAAATTAGAATGTCACCAGTGGTGCCGACAGGTGAAAAGATCTCGGAAGAAGAGCGGGAGAGAAGATGAGAAAGAATGAAGAGGTTCTGGGAGAAGAAAAGGAAAATGCAGTCCACGAAGGGGCTACCCATGGTCCTATAGAGGCCATAACGCAAGAAGAAGAAGAAGAAGAAGAAGAAGAAGAAGAAGAAGATATGACATGTTTAAAAGAACAGCACAACTTTACTGATTGCTTATTGATAGCGTACAATCGTTCAGGAACTGTATTCTATGATTCAAGAAAGACGTCCATATTTCGAATGTTGAAACCAGTTCATTTCATAGCTCCATATTTTGATGCCATTTATTCAGGATCTAACGATTAACGATTATAACTGGATGATGATAATAATCATGATGGACCTATTCATTTGAAAAATTCCAAAATGGTGTCAATATCCACTAGCATAGTTGAGACGTAATACGACGCAATACTGAAATTCAGTTAAACGACTGTTTTCAGAAGTGGCGTTCGTTCGACAGCTGGTTGAACAAAAGGTTATGGTTTACGCAAACAATTGTAATCCAAACCGGTCAGATGAATATGAACTTGGCCAAGAAGATACAAACACGAGTGAACCTTGTGAGAACGCTGGCAGGCAGTACATGGGGAGCAACCACATCAGTCCTCCGAGGAGCATCCCTTGCTCTGGTATACTCTGCGGCACAATACTGTGCACCAGTTTGGCTCCGAAGCGCCCACGTAGTGAAAGCAAACGGCCAACTGAACTCAGTTATGAGAGTAATTAGTGGTACAGTCCGGTCTACACCTACTTGCTGGCTACCAGTGCTTTCAAACATATGTGCACCAGACCTCCGTCGAAAGGTTGCTCTTTACAACCTCTGTCAGCAAGTTTTTAAAAACAACTCGATCCACCTTCAAGACGATCTGCTATCACTGCCCACGAAACGCCTCAAATCTAGAATACCAGCATATGAAATGGGAATCCAAATGCTATCCACAGGATTCGACCAGGACGCAGAGTGTAAACGTGAGTGGCAAGCTACAAGAACCCGAAACCATGAACTAGTTCCAGGCTTCCACCAACCAAAAGAGGTGTGGGTGCAGTTAAACAGATAGTGGACTGAAGAGGGTAGGTGTAAATACAACATGCACAAGTGGGGCTTTTCAAGTGACAGTGTGTGCGATTATGGTGGCACCCAAACAATGAGCCACATTGTGAATGAATGTCCAATCAGACGCTTCCCTGGTGGCATTGAGAAGCTCCATCAAGCACGCGAGTGTAGTCTGAACTGTTTTAAAACTTGTGTACTATATATAATTTCACATGTTCATTTTTTATATATACACTCCTGGAAATGGAAAAAAGAACACATTGACACCGGTGTGTCAGACCCACCATACTTGCTCCGGACACTGCGAGAGGGCTGTACAAGCAATGATCACACGCACGGCACAGCGGACACACCAGGAACCGCGGTGTTGGCCGTCGAATGGCGCTAGCTGCGCAGCATTTGTGCACCGCCGCCGTCAGTGTCAGCCAGTTTGCCGTGGCATACGGAGCTCCGTCGCAGTCTTTAACACTGGTAGCATGCCGCGACAGCGTGGACGTGAACCGTATGTGCAGTTGACGGACTTTGAGCGAGGGCGTATAGTGGGCATGCGGGAGGCCGGGTGGACGTACCGCCGAATTGCTCAACACGTGGGGCGTGAGGTCTCCACAGTACATCGATGTTGTCGCCAGTGGTCGGCGGAAGGTGCACGTGCCCGTCGACCTGGCACCGGACCGCAGCGACGCACGGATGCACGCCAAGACCGTAGGATCCTACGCAGTGCCGTAGGGGACCGCACCGCCACTTCCCACCAAATAAGGGACACTGTTGCTCCTGGGGTATCGGCGAGGACCATTCGCAACCGTCTCCATGAAGCTGGGCTACGGTCCCGCACACCGTTAGGCCGTCTTCCGCTCACGCCCCAACATCGTGCAGCCCGCCTCCAGTGGTGTCGCGACAGGCGTGAATGGAGGGACGAATGGAGACGTGTCGTCTTCAGCGATGAGAGTCGCTTCTGCCTTGGTGCCAATGATGGTCGTATGCGTGTTTGGCGCCGTGCAGGTGAGCGCCACAATCAGGACTGCATACGACCGAGGCACACAGGACCAACACCCGGCATCATGGTGTGGGGAGCGATCTCCTACACTGGCCGTACACCACTGGTGATCGTCGAGGGGACACTGAATAGTGCACGGTACATCCAAACCGTCATCGAACCCATCGTTCTACCATTCCTAGACCGGCAAGGGAACTTGCTGTTCCAACAGGACAATGCACGTCCGCATGTATCCCGTGCCACGCAACGTGCTCTAGAAGGTGTAAGTCAACTACCCTGGCCAGCAAGATCTCCGGATCTGTCCCCCATTGAGCATGTTTGGGACTGGATGAAGCGTCGTCTCACGCGGTCTGCACGTCCAGCACGAACGCTGGTCCAACTGAGGCGCCAGGTGGAAATGGCATGGCAAGCCGTTCCACAGAACTACATCCAGCATCTCTACGATCGTCTCCATGGGAGAATAGCAGCCTGCATTGCTGCGAAAGGTGGATATAGACTGTACTAGTGCCGACATTGTGCATGCTCTGTTGCCTGTGTCTATGTGCCTGTGGTTCTGTCAGTGTGATCATGTGATGTATCTGACCCCAGGAATGTGTCAATAAAGTTTCCCCTTCCTGGGACAATGAATTCACGGTGTTCTTATTTCAATTTCCAGGAGTGTATTTCTTTGTTTTGCTAAATGCGTATTACTGTAATTGATGCATACGATAGTAATAATAATAATGATAATAAAATGAATATTTCTTTCAGAAGTATTACAGATCAATTTTGTAATCAGCAGAAAAATTAATCATTGGTTTTAAATGTCGTAAGAAAGCATTTATTTCATTGTGCCAAAATGACAGAACGACCTATGGAAGAAATATTTGACTAAAATATATTTGCTCCCACATTAATATGTGTGGTGTCCCAAAAGCCCGTTAACATTCGAAAATGCACTAATTCACGGTATTAGGAAAGTAGAGGAGTAAAAATTGACACACATGCCTCAAATGACATGTGGTTTTATTGATACCAAAATGGAGTGTAATGATTAGTCAACAGATGGCGCCGAAAAGCAACCTTTCAGTGACGCTGCACGAGAATCGTGTATAAAATCAGCTGGCCTGAGAGAGGGAGTCTGGCTGGAAGGTCCGACTTTCACGCAAGTTGGCCCTCCAACCCACATTGCTACACGTGTGAAAGATCTTTTGCGCACATCGTTTGGTGAGGATCGCGTGCTGAGCCGCCACTTCACCGTGTTTGGCCTCCCATGTCTCAAGACCTCGGTCCGTGTGATTATTGGTTGTTGGTTTCGAGTCGCAAGTCCAACGCGATCGTCCGAACTCTCTAGGGATGCTAAACGACAACATCCGTCGGCAGCAGTTTCCCACCTTATCTACTGATATACTGTCCACTGCTGTTCACAGCACACAGCATTCTCCCTCGACATTGCCTACTCGTTGATCTTTTTTTTTTTTTTTTTTTTTTTGTACTGAACATCGTCTTTACTAAAAATCAATTGTCATTCTAATTATGGCTTTTATATCACATGAAGCGACAGCTGTTTGTCGTTTTGTGTACTTTTTTGTTTCAGTAAAACCCCGTATCATTTCAAGCGTTTGATTCGGTTATTACCTTTATGTCTACTTTATTCTTTGAGATATTGACCTTTCAAATGTTAACGGACTTTACAATCGCCCTCTCCATCATGATTAATTTAATACAGAAAGGACAAACTCTTTTATGGTGGGTTTGGTCGTTGCGGACGTCACATGACATCCGTTCAAGTTCGTTTGTTGATCTTTCCACTCAGTTTTTTATTACAGAGGCCAACCGTCTCTCTGACCGAACACGCTGAGCTACAGTGCCAGCTGCCCCATGGAGCTATCCAAGCACGACTCACGATCTGTCCTCACAGCTTTACTTCTGCTAGTACCTCGTCATATCAGCGCACACTCCGCTGCAGAGTGAAAATCTCATTCTGGAAACATCCCCCAGGCTGTGACTAAGCCATGTCTCCGCGATATCTTTTCTTTCAGGAGTTCTAGTTCTGTAAGTATCACAGGAGAGCTTCTCTAAAGTTTGGAGGGCAGGACACGAGGTACTGGCAGAAGTGAAGCTGTGAGGACGGGGAGTGAGTCGTGCTTGGGTAGCTCAGTTGGTAGAGCACTTGCCCGTGAAACGCAAAGGTCCCGAGTTCGAGTCTCGGTCCGGCACACAGTTTTAATCTGCCAGGAAGTTTAGTGTGAAAAACAGTAAATTAGTTACAAACTAAGGCGTCCACATACTTTATTGAACGTGTAAACGTCACTACAGATATTCAAATTCAGGTTACGACATGTTCGATATACCTGCCACCACTGGGGATGATGTAGACAAATAGGGAAATTCTGCATGACCCGCTGAAGTGTCGGAACATCGACGCTGTGGATGACCATCTGAATGGCTACTTTCAGTTCAGCAATGTTTTTGTGGTTATTGCTTTACAGCTTGTTTTTAACATAGCCCCACAAAAAGGAGTCACATGTGTTCAGATTCGGAGAATACGGCGGCCAATCTAGGACCATGCCAGTGGCCTCTGGGTGCCCCAGAGCCAGGATGAGGTCCCCAACTGCTCCTCCATGACATCAAACACTCCCCTGCTTCGATGGAATCGAGTTCCGTCTTGTCTTGTCGAAATCAGGGTCACTTTGGATAATGGTAATGAAGTCATCTTCCAAAACCCTGACGTACCGTTCGGTAGCCATCGTGCCATCAAGGAATATTGCACCTACTATTCCGCGACTGGTCATTCCACTCCACACAGTCGCCCGTTGGAGGTGAAGAGATTTCTCGATCGCGAAATGCGTATTCTCAGCCCCTAAACGCGCCAGTTTTTCTAACTGACGAACCCATCCAAATGAAGCTGGCACTCGTCGCTAAATCAAACCACACCATACACATACTGCCAAGATGAGAAACATAGAAGTAGATATCCTCGGAGTAACGAAGCAGCGTAAATCACTTAATAAAGGCGAGGCCTCCGGTCCAGATTGTATATCGGTCAGTTTCTTCTCAGAGTATGCTAATAAAATAGCTCCATATTTAGGAATTGTTATATATAATTCGCTCACAGAAAGATAAGTACCTAAAGCTGGAAAATTGCTCAGGTCACAAAAATACCCAAAAAGGGAAGTGGGAGTAGCCGGCCGCGGTGGTCTAGCGGTTCTGGCGCAGCAGTCCGGAACCGCGGGACTGCTACGGTCGCAGGTTCGAATCCTGCCTCGGGCATGGGTGTGTGTGATGTCCTTAGGTTAGTTGCGTTTAAGTAGTTCTAAGTTCTATGGGACTTATGACCTAAGATGTTGAGTCCCATAGTGCTCAGAGCCATTTGAACCATTTGAAGTGGGAGTAATCCGCTGAATTACAGGCCTACATCACTAACGTCGACTTGCAGTAGGATTTTGGAACATATACTATATTCGAACATTATGAAGTACCTCGAAGAAAACGATTTATTGACACATAGCACGGTTTCAGAAAATATCGTTCTTGTGAAAGACAACTAGCTCTTTATACTCACGAACTAATAAGTGCTATTGACGCGAGCTGTCAAATTTATTCCATATTTTTATATTTCCAAAAGGCTTTCGACACTGTTCCTTGCAAGCGTGCCTACGGAATATCGCCTCAGTTGTGCGACTGGATTCGTGATTTCCTGTCAGAAACGTCACAGTTCGTAGTAATAGACGGAAAGTCATCAAGTAAAACAGAAGTAATATCCGGCGTTCCCCAAGGAAATGTTATAGGCCCTCTATTCCTCCTGATCTATATTAACGACAGAGGAGACAATCTAAGTAGCCGTCTTAGACTGTTTGTAGATGATGCTGTCATTTACAGTGTTGTCATCAGATGATCAAAACGACTTGCAAAATGATTTAGATAAGATATCTGTATGCTGTGAAGAGTGACAATTGACCCTGAATAAAGAAAAGTGTGAAGTTATTCACATGAGTACTAAAAGAAATCAGCTAAATTTCGATTACGAGATAAGTCACACAAATCGGAAGGCTGTAAATTCAACGAAATACTTAGGGATTACAATTGCAAATAACCGAAATTGGAATGCCCACATAAATAATATTGTGGGTAGAGCAAACCAAAGACTGCGATTCATTGGCAGAACACTTAGAAGGTGCAACAGGTCTACTAAAGAGACTGCTTACACCACGCTTGTCCGCCCTATTCTGGAGTATTGCTGGGCGGTTTAGGATCCGCATCAGGTGGGACTGACGGATGACATCGAAAAAGTACAAAGAAGGGCAGCTCGTTTTGTATTATCGCGAAATAGGGGAGATAGTGTCACAGACATGATACGGGAATTGGAGTGGCAATCATTAAAACAAAGGTGTTTTTCGTTGCGACGGGATCTTCTCATGAAATTTCAATCACCAGTTTTGTCCTCCGATTGCGAAAACATTCTGTTGGCACCCCACTACTTAGGGAGAAATGATCATCACGATAAAATAATAGAAATCAGGGTGCGCACAGAAAAATTGAAGTGCTCGTTTTTCCCGCGTGCCGTTCGAGAGTGGAACGGTGGAGAGACAGCTTGAAGGTGGTTCATTGAACCCTCTGCCAGGCACTTTATTGTGAATAGCAGAGTAATCACGTAGATGTAGATACTAATTCCCATCATTCCCCGCTGCTAACCGTGAACTTTTAAAGTGCTAATGCAAACCGTTCAGAAATTATGACGATTCTTTTTCATATAGTTCAATAATTGTCACCCTGTATGTTACAATAGTGCCTGCAGGTTCGCTGTGAGATAATGCTGATGTAGATCGTTGTGGCTGACAATAGTTGTATTTTTGTGATTCTCTTCCAAAGTTGGGTTGATATCATTGCGAAATTATGGCTGAAGCTGGCCTATATTCTGAAGTATTTTTGTGAACTGTGTTCACGTAATAAACGTGGTACTATGGATAAATGATTACGAAAGAAATTCTTAAAATCCATATGTGGCATACAGCAAACCAGTGCTTAACAGTATTGGTTAAAAACAGTCTTGGTTGCAATTATAGTTTTTTATTTTTCAACTACGCGTTTCACCTTATTTAGGCATCTTCAGGTGATCTTAATTTGGTATTTCATAGAAGGATCCCTTAGTCGGTGTAGCCAAAGGGCGTCGTCGAATATATCAGGCAAGGCCAACATCGCCTTCTTTAAACTCAGTAAAAACTTTTCTAGATGGACGTGAGTGACACCAAGAAAAGTTTTTACTGAGTGTAACGAAGGCGATGTTGGCCTGGCCTGATATATTCGACGACGCCCTTTGGCTACACTGACTAAGGGATCCTTCTATGAAATACCAAATTAAGATCACCTGAAGATGCCTAAATAAGGCGAAACGCGTAGTTCAAAAATAAAAAACTAAAATTGGAACCAAGATTGTTTTTAACCAATACTAAATAATTACGATTTATTAATTTACACCTAGTACACGTGAACTGTTGGACCAAACTAAAAATGGCTCTGAGCACTATGGGACTTAACATCTGTGGTCATCAGTCCCCTAGAACTTAGAACTACTTAAACCTAGATAACCTAAGGACATCACACACATGCCCGAGGCAGGATTCGAACCTGCGACCGTAGCGGTCACGCGGTTCCAAACTGAAGCGCCTAGAACCGCACGGCCACACCTGCCGGCTTGGACCAAACTCCTGGTATGGACTGCACCCACTCTCTGTGTTTCATACGAATTTCTTATTTCAGTTCTTGAACTCGCGCTGCAGTTCTGAGAGAATTTTGTACTGCGAGAACTTAGAGGCATAGTTAGATCGTCGAGGCCGTACGTTAGTCCTTTTTTCACCTCGACTCCATCTGAGACCGCGCAGCGTATCTAATGGCGTCAACGTCGACCGGACGTTCACCTCGAACCTTGGTTGGTTCCTGAGCACCGACAGCTCCCAATTACGTGATGGGCGAGCAGTGGGCGCGCTCTCTTAATTGGACTGGCGGACACGCTACAGGCGCCGGCATAAAGCACCCACCTGCCACTGTCTCCCTTCCCCTCCCTGCTGTGCAGCTCAGCGAGAAGGCCGCAGAATCGTGGAGAGTGCGGCAGTTCCACGGTGGAGACGCGTATAACACCTGTGAGCCACTAGCAGTCTATAACCGTCTACCACCCACCAGTGAACCGACAGCTCTCAATAATAGAACGGAACTCTCCAAATGGAAGAGAAATCGGTAGAGGCGATGCACATGTACACACAAGCACATGATTGCAACTTCAGAAAAAATTAGATGATTTATTCAAGAGAAGGAACTACACAAATTGAGCAAGTCAATAACGCTTTGGTCCATCTCTGACACTTATACAAGCAGTTATTCGGCTTGGCGTTGATTGATGGAGTAGTCCTCCTGGAGGATATCGTACCAAATTCCGTCCAACTGGCGCGTTAGATCGTCGAAATCCCGAGATGGTTGGTGGTGCTGCCCATAATGCTCCAAACATTCTCAATTGGGGAGAGGTCCATCGACATTGCTGACCAAGGAAGGATTTGGCAAGCACAAGGACAGTGAGCAGGATCTCCTGCCATGTGCGGGTGGTTATCATGTTGCTGAAATGTAAGCACACGATGGCTTGCCGTGAAGAGCAGCAAAACTGGGACTAGAATGTCGTCGACGCACCACTGCCGTGGATGGCAACGAAAGTGATCTGCCAGGATGAGAAATGGCAGCCTGGTTGTCGGTCGGTACGGCGGAAGACAGTCAAGTTGGGATCCCACCACTGTCGGGCGCATCTGCAGACACACCTTCGGCATGGAACCTCATTGGCTGGAGCACAATTGTACTCCTGCATCGAATTGAGTCTCGATGACCAGCGAAGACGAGTCTGGAGAAGCCCCCGACAGTAACGGGATAGCAACCAGACTGTCGCCAACCATTACGGCCCGACAACAGGGACTGATGGTCTGCGATACTATTTCTTTTCATAGCAGGACCCGATCAGAAAAGAGGTACGTCGTCGATATTCTATGCCCTGTTTTGTTAGCAAGGCATCCAGGGCTTACATTTCAGCAAGATAATGCCCGCCCAGACGCGTCAAGAGTTTCAACTTGTCTGCGTGCTTGGCAAACTGTAACTTGCACAGCAAGGTCGCCGCATCACTCCTCAATAATGCTGGGAGCATTATGAGCGGGGCCTCCAACCAGTTCGAGATTTTGACCACCCTAATGCATCAACTGGACAGAATTTGGCAAGATACCACAGGAGGTCATCCAACAACTGTATCAATCAATTTGAAGCTGAATAAATGCTTGTGTAAGTGCCGCAGGTGGACCAATGCGTTATTGACTTGCTCAATTTGTGAAGCTCTATCTCTTCAATAAACCATTCAATTTTTCTGCGACTGTAATCATTTGTTTGTCTGTACATCACATCTACAGACTTCCGTTCCATTCGGCTACTTGCTTCGTGGCGGATCGTTCCTTTGTCTCAGAATGTATTTTTGCGGAATGTGAGTGTAGAGTGGGAAGCAGTGTGTTGTTGGAAAAGGGAGCAAGAAGTGAAAGCTTGCGTGGGAGTTTGGGAGAATGAATGTGTTCGAGCTGCGATTCCTTATTCGTATTTCTGTGATCACTGCAGCCAGACAAATCCACTCAACAGGTATGCAGTTATAAAAATTATTACAAACAGCCGACCCTTTTCGTCTGTAAGCTCCCCCCCCCCCTTTCGTCCTCAATGCACACTTAACGGCAGAAATGGGAGACATCATGTACCTCGTGATCAGTGAGTGGCGTTATGCAGAAACCTGCAGGTAAGTCCTTTCAGCACCGGTTGGACAATTCAAGGATGGCTTAGAACCTTGCCTGTAGCCTGCGACAAAAATAGTGATGGCCAATCGCTCATCGTCCGCATATAATTGTGTACAGTGTACGTCAGTCAATTGAAATAACTAGCTGAAATCCGACTATTCTCTACTTCAGCTACACAGAAACATGTACTTCTGTTTGGCAAACGTACCTTTTTTCGTTGTTGTTGTCTTCAGTCCAGAGACTGGTTTGATGCAGCTCTCCATGCTACTCTATCCTGTACAAGCTTCTTCATCTCCCAGTACCTACTGCAACCTACATCCTTCTGAATCTGCTTAGTGTATTCATATCTTGGGCTCCCTCTACCATTTTTACCCTACACGCTTCCCTCCAGTACTAAATTGGTGATCCCTTCATGCCTCAGAACGTGGCCTACCAACCGATCCCTTCTTCTAGTCAAGTTGTGCCACAAATTCCTCTTCTCCCCAATTCTATTCAGTACCTCCTCACTAGTTATGTGATCTACCCATCTGATCTTCAGCATTATTCTGTAGCACCACATTTCGAAATGTTCTATTCTCTTTTTGTCTAAATTATTTATCAGTAGTGTTTCCCATCCATAAATGGGTACACTCCGTACAAATACTTTCATAAAAGACTTCCTGACACTTAAATCTGTACTCGATGTGAACAAATTTCTCTTCTTCAGAAACGCTTTCCTTGCCATTGCCAGTCTACATTTTATATCCTCTCTACTTCTGCCATCATCAGTTATTTTACTCCCCAAATAGCAAAACTCATCTACTACTTTAAGTGTCTCATTTCCTAATCTAATACCCTCAGCATCACCTGATTCAATTCGACTACATTCCATTATCCTCGTTTTGCTTTTGTTGATGTTCATCTTATATCCTCCTTTCAAGACACTGTCCATTCCGTTCAGCTGCTCTCACAGGTCCTTTTCTGTGTATGATATAAATACAGTGTCGTCGGCAAACTTCAAAGTTTTTATTTCTTTTCCATGGATTTCAATTCCTACTCCAAATGTCTCTTTTGGTTCCTTTACTGCTTGCTCAGTATACATATTGAATAACACTCTTTTCAACCACTGCTTCCCTTTCATGACCCTCGATTCTTACATCTGCCATCACCTTTTGTTCAGATTGTTAATAGCCTTTCGCTCCCTGTATTTTACTCCTGCCGCTTTCAGAATTTGGAAAAGGGTATTCCAGTCAACATTGGCAAAAGCTTTCTTTAAGTCTACAAAAGCTAGAGACGTAGGTTTGCCTTTCCTTAAACTACTTTATAAGATAATTCGTAGGCTTAGTATTGCCTCACGTGTTACAACATCTATACGGAATCCATACTGATCTCCCCCTAGGTCGGGTTCTACCAATTTTTCCATTCATCTGTAAAGAATTCGTCTTAGTATTTTGCAGCTGTGACTTATTAAACTGATAGTTCGGTAATTTTCACACCTGTTAACACCTGCTTTCTTTGTAATTGGAATTATTCTTCCTGAAGTCAGAGGTATTTTGCCTGTCTCATACATCTTGCTGACCAGATGGAAGAGTTTTGTCATGAATGGCTCTCCCTAGGCTGTCAGTAGTTCTAATGGAATGTTGTCTACCCCCGGGGCCTTGTTTCGACTTAAGCCTTTCAGTGCTCTGTCAAATTCTTCACGCACTGTTGTAACTCCCATTTCATTTTCAACTACGTCCTTTTCCATTCCCATAATATTGCCCTTAAGTACATCGCCCTTGTATAGACCCTCTATATACTCCTTCCATCTTTCTGCTTTCCCTTCTTTGCTGTAGATAGGGTTTCCATCTGAACTCTTGACATTCATACAAGTGGTTCTTTTTTCTCCAAATGTCTCTTTAATTTTCCTGAAGGCAGTATCTATCTCACCTCTAGTGATACGTGCTTGTACATCATTACATTTGCCCTCTAGCCATCCCTGCTTAGCCATTTTGCGCTCCAAAAAGAAAATAAATAAATAAATAAAAATCAATTTCATTTTGAGGCCTTTGTGTTCCCTTTCGCCTACTTTATTTCCAGCAGATTTATATTTTTTCCCTTCAACAATTAAATTCAGCATCTCCTGATTACCCAAGGATTCCTACTAGGCTCTGTGTTTTTGGCCATTTGAACGTCTGTTGCCCTTACTATTTCAGCTCTTAACCCTTGCCTTTGTCAATAGTCGCCTAATGCACGCTCTGAAACGTTCAACGACCTCTGGCTCTGTCAGTTTATGCATCTCCCTAAATTCCTACTTTTTTCTCAGTTTCTTCAGTTTTAATCTACAGTTCATAACCAATAAATTTTGGCCAGAGTACACATCTGCCCCTGAAAATGTCTTAAAATTTAAAAACTGGTTTCTAAATGTCTGTCTTACCATTATATAATCTACCCGAAACCTTCCAGTGTCTCCAGGCCTCTTCCATGTGTACAGCCTTCTTTCAAGGTTCTTGAACCAAGTGTTAGCTATGATTAAATTATGCTCTGTGCAAAACTCTACCAGGCAGCTTCCCCTTTCATTCCTTATCCCAGTCCATATCCACTTACAACTTTTTTTTTTTTCTTCCTTTTAATACAATCGCATTCCTGTCCCCCATGACAACTAAATTTTCGTCTCCCTTAACGATCTGAATAAATTCTTTTATCGCATCATACATTTCTTCAATCTCTTCATTATCTGCGAAGCTAGTACTTCTGTGGTAGGCGTGAACTTGGTGTCTATATTGATTACAATAATGCGTTCACTATGCTGTTCGTAGTAGCTTACCCACGCTCCTTTTTTTTTTTCATTGTTAAACCCACTCCTGCATTACCTTTCTTTGATTTAATATTCACCTGACCAGAAGTCTTGTTCCTCCTGCCACAGAACTTCTCTAATTCCCACTGCCGGCCGCGGTGGTCTAGCGGTTCTGGCGCTGCAGTCCGGAACCGCGGGACTGCTACGGTCGCACGTTCGAATTCTGCCTCGGGCATTGGTGTGTGTGATGTCCTTAGGTTAGTTAGGTTTAAGTAGTTCTAAGTTCTAGGGGACTTATGACCTAAGATGTTGAGTCCCATAGTGCTCAGAGCCATTTGAACCATTTTTTTCTAATTCCTACTATATCCTATCCATTACACTTTTTAAATTTTCTAACCTACCTGCCCGATTGAGGGATGTGCACTCCACGCTTCAGTCCGGAAGCGCGCTGCTGCTACGGTCGCAGGTTCGAATCCTGCCTCTGGCATGGATGTGTGTGATGTCCTTAGGTTAGTTAGGTTTAAGTAGTTCTAAGTCTAGGGGACGGATGACCTCAGATGTTAAGTCCAGTAGTGCTTAGAACCATTTGAACATTCCACGCTCCGATCCGTAGAATGCCAGTTTTGTTTCGCCTGATAACGTGCTTCTGAGTAGTCCCCACCAGGAGATCCGAATGGGGGACTATTTTACCTCCGGAACACGCTGTCATCATTTAAGCAAACAATAAATCTGTATCCCCTCGGGAAACTTACGGTTGTAGTTTCCTCTCGCTTTCAACCGTTCGCAGTACCAGCACAGCAAGGCCGTTTTGGTTGATGTTACAATGCCAGATCAATCAATCATCCAGACTGTTGCCCCTCTTCAGAAACCTCACGTTTCTCTGGCTTCTCAACACATACCCCTCCGTTATGGTTGCACCTACGGTACGGCTATCTGTATCACTGAGGCACGCAAGCCTTCCCACCAACGGCAAGGTCCGTGGTTCATGTCAAGAGGAACTTTTGTTATATGGGTGATATTACCTTTTGCTATATTGGTGATATACTGATATTGTTTAACCTTTGAATTTCCCGAAACAGAACCCAGCTTCAAATCAAAAGACAATTGTGTCTAATTATTAAAACAGAAACTCAGAATGATGCATTTATGTATGTAACAGACATATCCCGTTGAAGTATCGTCGCGATGCTACGGTATCACCAGACAAATGAATAAAAGATGAAAAGCCGCTTATAATGGATCAGATATAAGTACGCGATGTGCGAGTATTAATTTGTCATAAGTCAAAACGTATTGACACGAAATAGTATTAACACAGGTCACAGACCTGAGAGACTTGTTATTTAAATGTGATATACGCCGACTTTCGCGTAACAATTATAAATGATATTTTTTTCCAACTGCGAGTTAATTGCATGCAGCGACAATATAATAATTATGAAGTCTTGTGAGCGCTGCATTAGTCGGGGATCTAGATCATCTCTGATTCGTTGTATGCATGGAGGTAGAAGAGGGAGTGATGTAGCACTACAAACTTACGCTGTATGTTGTTTTGAATCCAGAGTGGACGCCATTTTAAGTAGCTCAAAATATTAGCAGACTACTGCTTACGAGTGCTTCTTGTTTATTAGTCCTCTCGTCTGCGCGCAATAACTGTTTTAAATACCAAATATTATAGAGCTTACATGAATAGCATAGTGTAAGGAAGGCAATTTCGAACGTTTTCTGTTCTTGAAGCGCATTTCCTCTAGTAATACGACACAATCATAGTGACGTCACGGGGAAGTGTAACCGCGGTGAACTGTGGGGGTATGAATGCGGTGAACGTAATGTTTCGGGTTAGTTAAGATGGCGGACATTGGCTTCGACTTCGTGACGTCATACCACCTCCCCTCTCTTCTGCTTCCGTTGTTGTATGTAAGGCTAACGCTCGTTTCATAATAATTCCCACAAACATGATATCATTTTGACGTCTCACGCAATATGGACGACCGCACGATCGGCCATCGACTTTTCTTAGCATTCGATAAGGACCACTCACAAGATCTCATGCGCACGTATCGGAGATTTACAAAAACATGTCATTCTTGGAATTACTGGTAGTAAAATGTCACGAATTGATTTATCGACGGTTAATGCCTTAAAAAGGTTCAAATGGCTCTCAGCACTATGGGACTTAACATCCGAGGTCATCAGTCCCCTAGACTTAGAACTACTTAAATCTAACTGACCTAAGGACATCACACACATCCATGCCCGAGGCAGGATTCGAGCCTGCGACCGACCGTAACAGCATCGCGGTTCCAGACTGAAGCGCCTAGAACCGCACGGGCTGGTTAATGCCTTCATATAACAGTGCCCTCTGAGGAATGAGTTTTTATCGTCAATAATTTACAAATTAAGTATGAGACACACTTGTGTTGCAATTTGCAGTATGCAGTTTCAGTGTAACGGAGCACTGAAAATTTATCACAAAATGATTATTATTATCATTAAATGTCACTTATAGCAGATCAACGATACAAGCTCCCACGATAGAATATGATAACCGAGACGAGAGTTAAACATCAAATGGTTGAATCTTAGTATAATGAATGTCATGGTTTCTGGAGTCTAAAGTTGTTGGTTCGCATCCCTATTGCATGCAATTTTTTTTTCATTTTAGCTTTGTTAACTTTCTTACGAATCTAATACAAGTATGTTCTGCAATATTGTGTGTTGTTTACATTCATTCTGATGTGAGAACGAAGGATTAAATAAATGTTTAGTGATTCCCGAATATTTAATTAGGCACGAACCTAAGAGGACAGCTTAAATTGCTGCATCTGAAACGAGAAGAAATAAAATTCATATTCTGTCTTTTCACTAATATTTGACTCTTTATTTCCGAATATGTGGTTCTCTCCGAGTGTGTGGTTAGCTTGGAACCTAAGAGAACAGCTTTAAATGCTGCGACTAAAATGAGCTGCAGTAAAATTTGTATTTTTTTTCTTCACACAAAAACTTGTCTCTCTGTTTACGAATATGCAGCGGCTTCCGAGTGTTTAGTTAGGCGGGAACCTAAGACGACAGCTTAAATTACTGCGAGCGAATTGAGGAACAACAATATTCATATTCTTCATTGTAACAAAGTCGATAGCCGATCATGTGGTCGTCGATATTGCGCGCGATGTCAAAATGACTTCACGTTTCCGAGAATTGTTGAGAAACGAGCGTTACCCTGTACGTAACTAGATGAATTACTAATGATTTTACTTTCGTTCTGATTTGGCTACGGCATTCTATAGGTATAAAAGAATTCATTTAGCTAACAAACGGTTTAACAAGGTGAAATAGTTTTCTTCGACAAAACCAACAGAGGTAAGAAACCGCTATAGATAGACGTCATTCAGACAGCTAGAATCCATGAGGAATGATCGTGGTTTCCAGGTTTCTTGCATTCTGGCGATACATATGGAAGAATTTTCTCCCGTTAAAATCGTTATATCAAATAAAAGTTTTCTGTTTATGGGGACCAATGATCAATACTCCACGGAGAGCATGGTAGTCTCCAATCTGAAGTGCTTTGAAGTTCCAGCATCACAAGAAATAGCAGCTGCAGCCGTGCGCAGCGTACAGAATTCTACGGCGATTGTCTTGCTATTTTCTGCTTACGAGATAGCGAGCAACGTGTCCAACAAACACAAACTATTATTTCTTTAATTCAATCTTCCTCAGTTCACTACAGAAACTTGAATAGCCTGTACAACATGCATTAATGAACTGTAGTTTAATAATCTTCAGCGAGTCAGACTTCAGAAGAGTAATAGACTAGGGAACTAGATGTTGGTAGCTAGATAACTAATTACCATAACTGTCTCAAGTAAATCAAATATTGAAACTTCCTGGCAAATTAAAACTGTGTGCCCGACTGAGACTCGAACTCGAGACCTTTGCCTTTCGCGGGCAAGAGGTAGAGCACTTGCCCGCGAAAGGCAAAGGTCCCGAGTTCGAGTCTCGGTCGGGCACACAGTTTTAATCTGCCAGGAAGTTTCATATCAGCGCACACTCCGCCGCAGAGTGAAAAACTCGTTCTGGAAATCAAATATTGTCTTTCCGTTATCATTTGCCGTCTCGAAGTTTTCAGGATAACTTACAGTCTGTGATGTGAAAGTAATCTCTTAATGCAGGTATGGTTATTTACAGATATTTACTACGAATAGAAATAGTTTTGACTGAGCTGATTTGGACGAGTCAGAAGAATATTTATTTCTAACTGATAATTAATTGAAACCCTTAGCTAGCCGGCCGGTGTGGCCGAGCGGCTCTTGGCGCATCAGTCTGGAACCGCGTGACTGCTACGGTCGCAGCTTCGAATCCTGCCTCGGGCATGGATGTGTGTGATGTCCTTAGGTTAGTTAGGTTTAAGTAGTTCTAAGTTCTAGGGGACTGATGACCTCAGATGTTGAGTCCCATAATGCTCAGAGCCATTTGAACCAAAACCCTCAGCTGCCGACAGGTGTTGTTGATATAACTCCATGACGACAGCTGAAAATATCTGCTCCGACCAGGACTCGAACCCGGGATCTCCTGCTTACATGGCAGACGCTCTATCCATCTGAGCCACCGAGGACGCAGATGAGTAGCGCGGCTGCAGGGACTTATCCCTTGCATGCTTTCCGTGAGACTACATACGTAATGTTCCGCATAGATACTTTGACCATTCACTAATTACTCGCGTCCACTATGAAGACGATTCAAGTAAGAGTTTGGCAACCTGGGCACATTCGCACGAACGAAGGTCAATGGCCGGGTCGCGGCACAGATTTTCATCTGTCCCCATCAATATACACTCCTGGAAATGGAAAAAAGAACACATTGACACCGGTGTGTCAGACCCACCATACTTGCTCCGGACACTGCGAGAGGGCTGTACAAGCAATGATCACACGCACGGCACAGCGGACACACCAGGAACCGCGGTGTTGGCCGTCGAATGGCGCTAGCTGCGCAGCATTTGTGCACCCCCGCCGTCAGTGTCAGCCAGTTTGCCATGGCATACGGAGCTCCATCGCAGTCTTTAACACTGGTAGCATGCCGCGACAGCGTGGACGTGAACCGTATGTGCAGTTGACGGACTTTGAGCGAGGGCGTATAGTGGGCATGCGGGAGGCCGGGTGGACGTACCGCCGAATTGCTCAACATGTGGGGCGTGAGGTCTCCACAGTACATCGATGTTGTCGCCAGTGGTCGGCGGAAGGTGCACGTGCCCGTCGACCTGGGACCGGACCGCAGCGACGCACGGATGCACGCCAAGACCGTAGGATCCTACGCAGTGCCGTAGGGGACCGCACCGCCACTTCCCAGCAAATTAGGGACACTGTTGCTCCTGGGGTATCGGCGAGGACCATTCGCAACCGTCTCCATGAAGCTGGGCTACGGTCCCGCACACCGTTAGGCCGTCTTCCGCTCACGCCCCAACATCGTGCAGCCCGCCTCCAGTGGTGTCGCGACAGGCGTGAATGGAGGGACGAATGGAGACGTGTCGTCTTCAGCGATGAGAGTCGCTTCTGCCTTGGTGCCAATGATGGTCGTATGCGTGTTTGGCGCCGTGCAGGTGAGCGCCACAATCAGGACTGCATACGACCGAGGCACACAGGGCCAACACCCGGCATCATGGTGTGGGGAGCGATCTCCTACACTGGCCGTACACCACTGGTGATCGTCGAGGGGACACTGAATAGTGCACGGTACATCCATACCGTCATCGAACCCATCGTTCTACCATTCCTAGACCGGCAAGGGAACTTGCTGTTCCAACAGGACAATGCACGTCCGCATGTATCCCGTGCCACCCAACGTGCTCTAGAAGGTGTAAGTCAACTACCCTGGCCAGCAAGATCTCCGGATCTGTCCCCCATTGAGCATGTTTGGGACTGGATGAAGCGTCGTCTCACGCGGTCTGCACGTCCAGCACGAACGCTGGTCCAACTGAGGCGCCAGGTGGAAATGGCATGGCAAGCCGTTCCACAGGACTAGATCCAGCATCTCTACGATCGTCTCCATGGGAGAGTAGCAGCCTGCATTGCTGCGAAAGGTGGATAAACACTGTACTAGTGCCGACATTGTGCATGCTCTGTTGCCTGTGTCTATGTGCCTGTGGTTCTGTCAGTGTGATCATGTGATGTATCTGACCTCAGGAATGTGTCAATAAAGTTTCCCCTTCCTGGGACAATGAATTCACGGTGTTCTTATTTCAATTTCCAGGAGTGTATGTCAACAACACCTGTCGGCATCTGAGGGTTTCTTTTAATTATCATTTATTTTAGAGAAGCTGAACGGTCATCAATGGTATCTGTTCTTTCGAAAACAGTTACTGTCTTCATATTTATTTCTAACTGCTTCCACGTAGACGTTGCACTACTCGCTAGCCGAGCGGTCTCAGACGCTGCAGTCATGGACTGTGCGGCTGGTCCCGGCGGAGGTCCGAGTCCTCCCTCGGGCATGGGTGTGTGTGTTTGTCCTTAGGATAATTTAGGTTGAGTAATGTGTAAGCTTAGGGACTGATGACCTTAGCAGTTAAGTCCCATAAGGTTTCACACACATTTGAACATTTTGCACTACGCGACTTAGGTGTTTGCTTGTGCCATCTGATAAAATTATTACTTCAGTCAATTAAGGAAAGGTGTGAACTGAACATGAAAATAAGAGATTTACACTAATTTGATTATGATTATTGCAATTAGAAATTACGATATTCTTACAAGAATCAGATGTGTTGGCTGAAGAGCCAACACCGTGTTGCTAGAGGAGGCCGAAATGCACGCGTTAAGCTCATGCAGACTGGCGTGAGGTCTGGAACAGTAAAGTAGTTGAGTCTAGTAAGGAAAGAACGTAGTTGCTGGAATAATTACCTTTAATCCATAATTAGTGTACATCGCTCTTGCTGATACATAAGTGCAATCTCAATATTAACTGTTAATGGCGCCTTGCTAGGTCGTAGCAAATGACGTAGCTGAAGGCTATGCTAACTATCGTCTCGGCAAATGAAAGCGTATTTGTCAGTGTAGCTTCGCTACCAAAGTCGGCTGTACAACTGGGGCGAGTGCTAGGAAGTCTCTCTAGACCTGCCGTGTGGCGGCGCTCGGTCTGCAATCACTGACAGTGGCGACACGCGGGTCCGTCGTATACTAGCGGACCGCGGCCGATTTAAAAGCTACCACCTAGCAAGTTTGGTGTCTGGCGGTGACACCACAGAATCAACTAACTCATGTTACTCAAACGCCTGATGCTCTCAATGTAGACGTACAATGATCGTTTCAATAACACAGGTTTGAGAAAGATATGAAAAGTCAGAGATTCGTTTGGTGAAAGAGGCAGCTATCCACTTGCTACACTCAATCACGTAAACAGAGCAACTTTTGCCGCACATCGATGTTAGCCACTGGTGCTGCTTTATTACACATTCAACAAGATGTAAGCAGACCCACCACACCGGCGCAACACGCCATTCTTTTCTTTCTTTTGCTTATGCCACAGTCCCACAGCGATTGCAGGGTCGGCGGATTTGGCAAGGTTAGCTTTTAGGGGTGGCCGGATGCCCTTCCTGCCGCCACCCTGTACCCCCCCCCCCCCCCACCCAGGACGGAATCAATGTACCCCAACTGTCTGCGTCTAGTGTAAATCGTGAAATAGTACAGAAGTGTTTCAAATGTCTGCAACGCGTGTAACTGAGGCGGACTGCGGGGACTAGCCCGGTATTCACCTAGCGGGATGTGGAAAACCGCCTAAAAACCAAATCCAGGCTGGCCGGCACACCGGCCCTCGTCGTTAATCCGCCGGGCGGATTCGATCTGGGTCCGGCGCGGCACCCCGAGACCAGGAAGCAGCGCGTTAGAGCTCTTGGCTAACCTGTCGGGCTGGTACAACACGCCATGTCGGAAGGAAGAGAAGCAAATTAAATTGCATTGCTCAGCAAACAGAGAGAGAGGAGCGGTATATGCTTGTTACCCTGACTTAATCAATGTGGGTTCATTACCGTATCTATGCAGAGCGCTCTCTCCCTCCCTTTCAGCGCATGTTACTGTAGTGACGGTCAGTACTTCATGCTAGTGGCAGGTATCCATAGCAGTGCAAAAAGGAATATAAATGAGACAACTATATACAACTTCCTGACGACTACTTTCTCGATCAACACTGCCTGCTCACAACAGCAACCACCACAATATTCCAACTCACTCTTCCTCGTTTCAAAACCAGTGTGCCGAAGTAAGGCAACCATGCCTTGCTATACGTTGGCTGAGCCACACTCCCTCCAAAGACCACAGGCAAAGACCTAACTCTAGCCGATGCCGTAGAGAAAGTGCCGAAATCGATGAATGTGTTACCAAAACAAAAGCAAAAAGTGCCTGTAATAGACATGTAAATAAATGGAGCACACGAAAGACGGCTGGTTAAAGAAGACACTTATCAAGAGTTAACAGCATCTTACAGAACGAGGGTAATCCCAAAAGTACGGGGCTCTTTTTGTGTGGCAGTTGGTCACACTGTTATGAAGAGTGCTTCAGGCGCTGTGCCGGCCAGGGTGGCCGGTTCTAGGCGCTACAGTCTGGAACCGCGCGACCGTTACGGTCGCAGTTTCGAATCCTGCCTCGGGCATGGGTGTGTGTGATGTCCTTAGGTTAGTTAGGTTTAAGTAGTTCTAAGTTGTAGGGGACTGATGACCACAGCAGTTAAGTCCCATAGTGCTGAGAGCTAGGGGAGTGATGACCGCAGAAGGTAAGTCCCATACTGTTCAGAGCCATTTGAACCATTTTTTCAGGCGCTGTGTGTAAACATGCGCACGCCGCGCTGAGTCGCTCAGTCTTGGTTGGTTCAAATGGCTCTGAGCACTATGGGACTCAACTGCTGAGGTCATCAGTCCCCTAGAACTTAGAACTACTTAAACCTAACTAACCTAAGGACATCACACACATCCATGCCCGAGGCAGGATTCGAACCTGCGACCGTAGCGGTCACGCGGTTCCAGACTGTAGCGCCCAGAACCGCTCGGCCACTCCGGCCGGCGCTCAGTCTTGGCTTGGCAGCCGTTGAGAATGGAGCTCCCGTTGGATGTTACCGCCAAGTGTGAATTGGGCGCAGTTATTCGATTCTTAAACGCAAAGGGCACTGCGCCGATTGAAATCCATCGCCAATTGACGGAAGTGTATGGTGAGTCGTGCATGGATGACAAAAATGTTCGTCAGTGGTGTAGAGAGTTTGCAGGTGGTCGGACCGAAATTCATGACGAACAAAGGAACGGGAGACCGTCAATTTCTGAGAAGGCAGTGTTGGAGGCTGAGCAAAGCCTGCGTCAGGATCGGTGGATCACCCTGGATGATCTCTGTACGTTGGTTCCTGAGGTTTCCCGAAGCACCGCTCAAACAATTTTAACGGAAACATAGAACTATCGGAAGGTGTGCGCAAGATGGGTGCCACGCGTGCTGACTGAGGACCACATGCGGCAACGAGTTGATGCTTCCCGCGCATTTCTTCACCGCCTTGCAACCGAACAGGACAACTTTATGGACTCATTTGTCACGGGTGACGAAACGTCGTACCTCTTTACACCTGAGACCAAGCATCTATCACGCCAGTGGCGGCATCCTTCTTCGCCAAAGCCGCGGGAATTCAAACAAACACAGTCTGCCGATAAAGTCATGACAACCGTTTTCTGGGACCGGAAAGGGGTATTTTTGGTCGACTTTATGCCCACTGGGGCCAGAATTATCGCTGACAGGTACTGTGAGACTCTGAAAAAACTCAAACGGGCAATTCAGAACCGGAGAAGAGGAATGTGGAGCAAGGGCGTACACATTCTCCGTGACAACGCTCGCCCACGCGTCGCTCTTCAAACCGTTGCTCTCCTGCAACAGTTTCAGTGGAACATAATCACCCACCCACCCTATAGTCCTGACTTGGCGCCCAGTGCCTATCACCTGTTTCCTAGGTTAAAAGAACATTTGGCCGAAAAGCGATTCAGCTCCGACGACGAGGTGAAAGAAGTGGTTCATATCTTTCCGAACAGCATGGCGGCTAGCTGGTATGACATGGGCATACAAAAACTACCACAGCATCTACAGAAGTACATCGACAGGTATGGTGATTATGTCGAAAAATAGCTAAATGTTCACGCTGTAAACTGATGTAAACCGTCGTAGAAATAAACAGGTTTATGTAGGATACCTTACTTTTGAGATTACCTTCGTATTTGATTATATCGACCATACAATACTTCTGCATAATTCGAAATATTATGGAAAGCAGAAAGTTATGCTCCATTGTTATAGGGAAGAATTTTGAACCTAACTGAGCCCACGTAAGAGGGATGTCATAGGGGTCTGTTCCAGCTCCGTTACTTTTCTAGACAGACACTGTCCAGTCACAATAATGTGACTATCTGTCAAAAATACTAAAATGTAAACTTTCACGGCCGGAAATATCATGTCCATTATAATTATCCGGGCTGTTATGCCGTGGTCGGTTGATGAATTCTGTGGTGATTCCCAACGTTTCGTCTCCGACTGCGGGAGACATCTTCAAGGGGGTCCGTAGCTTGATGGAAGGTCCAACACACACACAGTAGCGAGCCAGTGTGTGTGTTGGACCTTCCATCAAGCTACGGACCCCCTTGAAGATGTCTCCCGCAGTCGGAGACGAAACGTTGGGAATCACCACAGAATTCATCAACCGACCACGGCATAACAGCCCGGATAATTATAATGGACATGATATCTGTCAAAAGCTTGAATAACCACTTTTTACAGAACAAGACGTGCTGTAAGAGTGTCACTGCTGTTCTGGAAGGTACCGGCACATAAGTGAAGCCAGGCCAACTCGAGTGGCGTGGCCAGTTGAGCCAGGTTTCTCGGATGAAGGTCCACTGAGTAAACAGTCCGATCGACGTGGTCCCACAGATTGTCGATTGGTTTTAAATCCTGGGAGTTTGGTGGGCAGGAAAGTACGCTAATCCTGGCGCTCTCCGAACCACGCACGTTCGCTGTGAGCTGTGTGACACTTAACATTGTCCCCCTGGTAAATGGAAATGAGCGTTTGGCGTCATTGGCCAGGAGACCCCGTACGGGGCAGGTCCGGCCGGCTTGGTACAAGTCTTATTACACTACTGGACATTAAAATTGCTACACCAAGAAGAAATGCAGATGATAAACGGGTATTCATTGGACAAATATATTATACTATAATTGACATGTGATTACATTTTCACGCAATTTGGGTGCACAGATCCTGAGAAACCAGTACCCAGAACTACCACCTCTGGCCATAATAACGGCCTTGATACGTCTGAGCATTGAGACAAACAGAGCTTGGATGACGTGTACAGGTACATATGTCCATGCAGGTTCAACACGATAGCACAGTTCATCAAGAGTAGTGACTGGCTTAATGTGACGAGCCAGTTGCTCGGCCACCAACGACCAGACGTTTTCAATTGGTGACAGATCTGGAGAATGTGCTGGCCAGGGCAGCAGTCGAACATTATCTGTACCCAGAAAGACCCGTACAGGACCTGCAACATGCGGTCGTGCGTTATCCTACTGAAATGTAGGGTTTCGCAGCGATCGAATGAAGGGTAGAGCCGAGGGTCGTAACACATCTGAAATGTAACGTCTATTGTTCAAAGTGCCGTCAATGCGAACAAGAGGTGACCGAAACGCGTAACAAGTGGCACCCCATACCATCACGCCGGGTGATACGACAGTACGGCGATGACGACTACACGCTTCCAATGTGCGTTCACTGCGATGTCGCCAAACAGGGATGTGACCATCGTGACACTGTAAACAGAAGCTAGAGTCATCCGAAAAAATGACATTTTGCCATTCGTCCACCCAGGTCCGTCGTTGAGTACACCATCGCAGGCGCTCCTGTCTGTGATGCAACGTCAAGGGTAACCGCAGCCGTGGTCTCCGAGCTGATAGTCCGTGCTGCTGCAAACGTCGTCGAACTCTTCGTGCAGATGGTTGTTGTCTTGCAGACGTCCCTATCTGTTGACTCAGGGATCGAGACGTGGCTGTACGATCCGTTACACTCATGCGGATAAGATGCTTGTCATCTCGACTGCTAGTGATACGAGGCCGTTGGGATCCAGCACGGCGTTCCATATTACCGTTCTGAACCCACCGATTCCATATTCTGCTAACAGTCATTAGATCTCTACTAACGGTTGCAGCAATGTCGCGAAACGATAAACCGCAATCGCGATAGGCTACAATCAGACCTTTATCAAAGTCGTAACCGTGGTGGTACGCATTTCTCCTCCTTACACGAGGCGTCACAACTACGTTTCACCAGGCCACGCTGGTCAACTGCTGTTTGTGTATGAGAAATCGGTTGGAAACTTTCCTCATGTCAGCACGTTGCAGGTGTCGCCACCAGCGCCAACCTTGTGCGAATGGTCTGAAAAGCTAATCATTTGCGTATCGCAGTATCTTCTTCCTGTTGGTTAAATTTCGCGTCTGTATCACGTCATCTTCGTGGTGTAGCAATTTTAAGGGCCAGTAGTGTACATTCGACGCCACACTGGGCGATCAGCGCGCCAGGTGGTGATGAGTTGATGACATAGACAACAGCCAGTCCCTGAGCGGAGAAAATCCTCGTCCCAGCTGGGAATCGAACCCGAGCCCGTAGGACGGCAATCCATCAATCTGACCACTCAGCTATCGGGGCGGACGTCCTGCTGGTAAATGTCATCGTGCCAAGGAGAAACAAACTACACGTAGGAGTGCACATTGGCCCCAAGCACACACACATGGTTCTGCTGATCCAGTGTGCCATCCAGACTGAAGAGACCAGCCAGCAAACGGCACGAAACGTTTTCCAGACCATAACGCCCCCTCCTGGTTCCAGACGTTTCACGCCGTACACGCCAGCGGCTGTCTGTCGGATGGAGCAAAAGAAGTGATTCATCTGAGAAGGCCACATGTCGCCACCCAGTGGACGTCTGCGGTACTGGCGTGCAAATGCCAGTCATCGTGGGTGCATGAATCAGGCGCCTTCTGAGGAGGTCTTAGGCAGCAACGTTCACCGAACTACGAGGTGCATTCAAGTTCTAAGGCCTCCGATTTTTTTTCTCCGGACTGGAAAGAGATAGAAACATGCGCATTGTTTTAAAATGAGGCCGCGTTCTTTGTCAATACGTCCCAGAGATGGCAGCACCGTACGGAAGATGGAGTTTTACCGCCAGCGGCGAGAATGAGAACTGTTTTAAATACTTAAAATGGCGACGTTTTCCTTACGTGAACAGCGTGCAATCATTCGTTTTCTAAATTTGCGTGGTGTGAAACCAATTGAAATTGATTGACAGTTGAAGGAGACATGTGGTGATGGAGTTATGGATGTGTCGAAAGTGCGTTTGTGGGTGCTACAGTTTAATGAAGGCAGAACAACGTGTGACAACAAACCGAAACAATCTCGGGCTTGCACAAGCCGGTCTGACGACATGATCGAGAAAGTGGAGACAATTGTTTTGGGGGATCGCTGAGTGACTGTTGAACAGATTGCCTCCAGAGTTGGCATTTCTGTGGATTCTGTGCACACAATCCTGCATGACAACCTGAAAATGCGAAAAGTGTCATCCAGGTGGGTGCCACAAATGCTGACGGACGACCACACAGCTGCTCGTGTGGCATGTTGCCGAGCAATGTTGACGCGCAACGACAGCACGAATGGGACTTTCTTTTCGTCGGTTGTGACAATGGATGAGACGTGGATGCCTTTTTTCAATCCAGAAACAAAGCGCCAGTCAGCTCAATGGAGGCACACAGATTCACTGCCACCAAAAAAATTTCAGATAACCGCCAGTGCTGAAAAAATGATGGTGTCCATGTTCTGGGACAGCGAGGGCGTAATCCTTACCCATTGCGTTCCAAAGGGCACTACGAAAATGTTTTGAAGAACAAATTCCTTCCTGCACTGCAACAAAAGCGTCCGGGAAGGGCTGCGCGTGTGCTGTTTCACCAAGACAACGCACCCGCATATCGAGCTAACGTTACGCAACAGTTTCTTCGTGATAACAACTTTGAAGTGATTCCTCATGCTCCCTACTCACCTGACCTGGCTCCTAGTGACTTTTGGCTTTTTCCAACAATGAAAGACACTCTCCGTGGCCGCACATTCACCAGCCGTGCTGCTATTGCCTCAGCGATTTTCCAGTGGTCAAAACAGACTCCTAAAGAAGCCTTCGCCGCTGCCATGGAATCATGGCGTCAGCGTTGTGAAAAATGTGTACGTCTGCAGGGCGATTACGTCGAGAAGTAACGCCAGTTTCATCGATTTCGGGTGAGAAGTTAATTAGAAAAAAAAATCGGGGGTCTTAGAACTTGAATGCACCTCGTATCATTGTGAATACACTGTTGGTAGCCCCTTGGTTCATCTGGATGGTCAGTTGCTCAATAGTCGCACGCCTTTTCACCCGTACACTTCTCCGCCGCCGTCATTTATCCCTGTCATCTATGGCCCTTGATGAACCACAGTTGCCTCGGCCTCCATTTTGGATAGCACCATTTGAGCATGAACGGTATACGATAACCATGGCGGATCGCGAACAGTTTAGAAACGAAGCCGTTTTCCTAAGGCTTCGACCTTTGGCGTGAAAACCAATGATCAATCCACATTACGATCTGCACTATCTTCCCTCCCCCCTCCCCCCTCCTAGCCTTCTCCGACGTGCTTCATATATATCCTCCATTGCTGTTGTTGCTACCTGTCATCTGTGAGAGTTGTTATTAAACGTTGACGTTGAACATATCCTGTACTCACACTGATGTCACTGCACCTTGTATGTCACCTGCACTAAACATAGATCACTCAAAATAATTTTCTTCTTACATGACACAAGTGTTATAGGGAATAATGTAGCTTGTAGGACAGAAGGTAACATCACAACATGGTTTTGAGAGCAAAGATCAACTATTAACTGCAACAGTTTCTAACATGAAGTTCTCATAAAATAGAGATTTTGCTCTCCGAAGGTGGCGCCATAACTATGTGAAAGTGAGTGATGAGAATGAAACCGAATCTGCTCCAATGATCGTTTTTAGTTTTTACACTTGCTTGCTAATGGCGCTATGGTTCTAAATTTCTCATTTATTATAGTCAAAATAAAGGCGGATCATAAAATTGGCCAAGTAGCTTTTTCCCTGTGAGCGTTCGAAAATATAGTGTGTTGTGAAAAAAAAAATCGGTATTTGTCCTGAAGGTTCTCCTGTAGTGATATTATTACCATATTCGTAAAATCTTAACCACAATGGCTCGAACAGCTTCGTTCAACATTCGTTAATCAATCACCATAAAAAAACTCAGTTTTGAAACAGTCTACAGAATTTTGTCGAGGACATGCTCGCGTCAAGTAAAGTTGAATGGGAAACTCTTGTTGTTCGAAAGATAATAACGTTTTTTTTTTTACTGATCTCATGCATACATTCTCCTTGTCAGTGTTTTCCATATATTCCTTTCCTCCTCTGCGGAGGAGAACTTCCTCATTCCTTACCTCATTTGTTAACTCATTTTCAACATTCTTCTGTAGCACCAAATCTAAAATGCTTTGATTGTCTTCTGTTCCGGTTTTTCCAGCTCCCCAAAAATTTTTAATGTTCCCGATGTTTCAACATTCTGTATTTTGTTACCTACAATGAAGAAGACTAGTTTTTGAAGCAATGAGTCTGTATCATACAAAACTTACAACTGCGACCTATTCTCCAATACATTTTAACATGTGTAATAATACTCTTCTGCAAACTAACATTGCCAGAAATTTCTGACGTATGACATCGAATGGAAATATCACACTGTTTGAAGGAGGACAGAGGAAAGCCGTGAGTAAATATAAGAATATCTAAGTTCTACAGTTTCAGGGACTGAACCAAATTTTGCACATGGTGTCATTATCTTATTGGTTATAATCTGCAGTATTTTTTCAAGTTCCTTTTGTCAAGTTGTATGATCAGGACGTTGCAGAACACAAAATGTCAAATGCGGATAACTATTCTCAAATGTTTGCTTATCACTTTGAAAATGTGTTAAATTATTCTTAGTAATTAGTAAAAAAATATGTGTAAAAGTTTTTTAATATCAGTGTTAGAACTCTAGCAACATTTTTTAAAACTTTATGTTTATGATACATAGCAATTGACAGTAATGCACTTCGAAAAATTATGTTCCACAGGAAGATATGTTATAGTAAATACAGAATCTGTAGTTAATTCTACCTTTTTATCTGCAATAGCTAAGCAGAAAGTCTTCCCTATGCGCTTCAAAAGTGAAAGATGGGGGAAATTTAGGAAAAAAAGATTTTTTAGCATTTATGCCAGAAATAAGTACCTTGATCTAGAATGATCCTTGTGGCGTGCCCTTTTTGTAAAATCCTCCACTGGCATATCAGAAGTAGCAGTTTGAACGGCTTAGTCAATAGATTTTCAGTGAACCAATGTACATCAAATCCTAGTCTCATAAGAATCCTGATTTTTCCAGTATTACAATTATTGAACGCCAGACAAGTATCATACGAGAAAGTTTTAACAACAGTAGGATAAGGTGGGGCTTTGTGAATCATGAGGCTATGTGGGAAGGAATAAGAAAATAATCTACTGAGCAGCCCGTGTGCAGAACTCGGACGCCATTATGTGACAAAATCTTTGGTAGACAAGACGTGTATAAGCTGCAAGAAGCGATTTGCAAATATATTTAACCCAGACTGCAATCACCCAGTACTGTCTACAAATTCCGCCATGCAACGGTAAGTCAGTTTGAAATAAGATCTGGTGTTGGAGTACATGAATGCTATTTATAAACCTTTCCGCTACCTGTTGTATAGCATCAATCACGACGGTCAACAGAACAACTAGCGGCATCTGTTGAAAATTTGAGCAACTGCTTACACTTTAAAAACAATCAGGCAATGGGGCTATGCGAATCAGACTTCGTGGGGCTTTCTGACTCGGAATATGACATGAATTATTTCTGGTTTCTTGTTTGTTGAAGTATTCATGTAGCCTAATTATTATACCTTACAAAGACAATTAAATCATGCTCTAATTTAGGCTATAGTAATTAGCAAGAGATACTAATTTAATAATTACAAAAAGAATTTTTGATTATTCACTTTTTTCGGATGGTAAGAACATAGAAGCGAAGCCATTCATGTTCATCGTGGTCAGAAGAGTCGATGGCAGGCACCATAACCAGTATTTTACAAGGGCATAAAAGCATGCGCGCTGCAGCTGGGCCTTAAAATGTGCCATTTACGACTCCCTAACAGACGGGTTTAAGAAACTCGTCTCCTTAGAGGAATGGAACACAATCACACACAAAGTGATCCCTCAAAGAAGAAGAAAAATGGGCTATCGAACTCGCAGTGGCCGAGCGGTTCTAGGCGCTTCAGTCCGGAACTGCGCGACTGCTACGGTCGCAGATTCAAATCCTGTCTCGGGCATGGATGTGTGTGATGTCCTTAGTTAGGTTTAAGTAGTTCTAAGTTCTAGGGGACTGATAACCTCATATGTTGAGTCCCATAGTGCTCAGAGCCATTTGAACCGTCTATCGAACTCTGTTATCAGCAGAACAAGAAAGAAATTTGAGCGGATGAATGAAGAGTATCTAACCATGGTTTTGGACATACCTCAAAAAGCTGTGTATGCTAAAATCAATGTCATTGTGGTTCCATGGGGAGAAGATACGAAAGTGGCTGGTAAGGATTGGTACCTTTCTTTCATGAAACGACATAGGGAAGATATTTCATTAAGAAAGCCTGAGGCACTTTCTAAAGTACAAGCCATGGAATTAAACGATGAAGTAGTTAAAACATTTTACAATATTTTGAAATCTGTCTTGCACGGATTTGATTTGAAAACTAAAGCTCAAAGCACGTATAATATGGACGTAAGTGCGTTTCCCATGAACAATAGGCCTGAAAAAGTTGTGGGGAAAAAGAAAAAAAGAGAAGTTGTGGCATTGACGAGTTTGGAGAAGTGAGAAAATGTGACTCGTTGTTGCCTGTAATGCCATTAGGACATACATTCCATGGTGCAGCTTCAGAGGCAAAAGAATCCGAGAAGAATACAAGCTGGGAACCACTCCAGGTACAAAAGCGTCTATATCAGATACGGGCTACAAAAAATATGATTTGTTTGCGAGTTGGCTCCAACACTTCAGCAAGCACCGTTCACTAGGCAGATGTCTTTTACTTGTGGACGGTCACGGTTCACACCTTCCTCTCCAATGCCCGCAATACTGTGTGAAGAATCACATTGAATTAGTATGTCTCACCACCACATACTACGTACATTCTGCAGCCGCGGGACAGAACTGTTTTCAAGCCATTAAAGGCGTATTACCACCAAGAAGCACATTCATTTATACATATTAGTCCCGTCAACCTCCATTACAAAATTCGGTAAAATTCATCGTGAACCTTCAGCTGTCCTTTATTTTGTGTGATGCGCTTCGCTGCTTGTTTCGGTGAAATGACCATGAATTTTAACAATTATTTGGAACCTGAATATTCCCACTTGCAAACACACATAAATAAAATTCCTTTCTGGTAAAATTTTCGAAGTCGCCGGGAGGCGTGGAGATACTATAGAAAATGATGTGAAGCGTTGAGCGCACAGGAATTTTCCCCTTCAGTCCCAACTAAATACCATCGCACAAATTCCTTCCTTCGTCTATATTCGTGAATGATGTATCTTGTTCTGTTACTACAGAATCGGTAGGAAACGCAGTCCCTACAACTTCAAATCCTTCAACACATTCGGAAAGTCAGAAATAATCATTTTTCCCTGTTTCGCCAACTCCAAAGAAAACTGCCGGTATCACACGTGCGAGAAGAGAGAAAAATTATAATTTTCAGGGTTTAATTCGTACTATAAATGCTGTAAAAGCTATCAAGTTTCAATCAATGTGCAGAGCCACGCCCCCTTCCCTGCGCGATTCTATCTCTCGAAATTTTATTATTTCCTGCCATCAGAGAAGATATCTCACAATACAGAAGGCAGTGAGCCCATTTACGATTCGCGCAACTACGATTTGTTATAGAAATGCATACATATGGAACATAAAACCCGAAGGAAGTCTTCCACAACCGCGTTTAAAAGAGACGCCCAAAGACAAAATTTTATTCATCTAGGGTAAGGTCGGGCTAAATGAATCATTGTAACTTTTTGGGCCCCACAGTTGTGCTAGGTATATTATTACACATGTTAAATTGTATTGGAGAATAGGTCACTGTTATAAGTTTTGTATGATACAGACTAATTGCTTCAAAAACGAGTCGTCTTAATTGTAGATAACAATATATAGGATGTTGAAACATCGGGAAAATTAAAAATTTGTGGGGCTTTTTGTATCGCAAATTAGGCTATGTGAATCATTGCTATCTGCCATACAATTAATCAAAACATGGAAGATTGCACCCCAGTTGCACTTAATGTTTCAGTAGTTGTTACACCCATTTCACAACGACATTGTTTACGGCCAGCAGCCCCCACACAAATATCGTGAAACCATACGCTGTACTTATCACATCTTAGCCATTTCCATTTCTTCGCAGATCTATGGTCGTAATACCTAATGCTGCAGAGACCACAAGGTACGTTTTCTTCCTGAAACTCAGCTTCCGGTGATGATGAAGATTAATCGTCTGTTTCATTTGAAGGTTTCCCTTGAACATCCAGGAAATTTCTACAATACTTCATCATCTTGCTTCGGGAGTTTTCAAAATACAATTTTCCCTTCCCTCTCGTAAGACTGAGATGAACTGATGAGGTCAGATGGCAAGGTGAATTTTAGAGCACGCTACAGAAGTATCTAGTGGCAGAAAAATTCAACATTTTTGACCAGCTTTTTACATACAAACCAGTTTTTATATACAAACCCCCTTAAGATATATTTTTAATTTCCCTATACCGTATTTTGGGTCTATTAGGCGTCGTGGACTATAAGACGCACCGTAATTTTTAAGCACTATTAAAAAAATAACATTTTTACCATTTTTATTACTAGACTGCAAAACCGACTTAAAACACTTCTTAGTTTATAAAAGCGAACTGACCTTTAAAATCCCCGAAAATTGTCATATGAACTTTCTTCTTCTTGTTCTACTTCTTGTTACTCCTCTTCACTGTCCTCTTGATATACAAGATGGTCATCACTGCCATCGAGAGCGTTACTTACCCACACTTCTCGAAAGATTTGACAATAATAATTTAACAATAAAGACCACGACTGTTTTATCCACTAACACAATTGTATGATTGTAGGTCGTTTTAAAGGTACTATCGACGTCAACTCAGGTTTGGTTTCATCCGTGATATATTTGTTGTATTCTCCCTCATATACACTTTCAATTTTTTATTTATCGTCACGTCAAGAGGTAGCAATTGTGAAGCGAGTCCTTTCGGAATAACAGCGAGCTCTGTATTTCCCTCTGTTAGTTTCTCTTTCACAGGAACTTTTAAAAGCCTACAAAACTGATCAAGCACAAGAAGACAACGCTTCTTCAATAAAGAACCTTTCCTTCGCCCCCACACTTTGTTAATTCATTTCATACCAGCATCGCCGCGCGGCATTAGCCGAGCGGTCTAGGGGAGTGCTGCAGTCATGGACTGTGCGGCTGGTCCCGGCGGAGGTTCGAGTCCTCCCTCGGGCATGGGTGTGTGTGTGTTTGTCCTTAGGATAATGTAGGTTAAGTACTGTGTAAGCTTAGGGACTGATGACCTTAGCAGTTAAGTCCCATAAGATTTCACACACATTTGAACATACCAGCATCGTCCATCGAGCCCTTACGTGAACAGCACCACCTGGCGATATTTCATATGGTTGTGGCATTGTTTTGCGCTCGAAATGATCACTGGATTTAGTGCAGTCAGGACAACGTGGAAGGACAACAGTGTAGAGCATTTTCATAACTACAGTTTTAGCAACTTTCATGGCAACAGTTCTGTTACTCGGCACATCAAATGTCAGAGGAGTTTCGTCCATATTCGCTATTTGGCTTGGTTCCACACTGGTTTTCTGTTGAATAATTAAGCGATGGTAAGTGTTGTGTTGGCTGAAAGAGCCAACACCGTGTTACTGGAAGAGGCCGAAATGCACGCGTTTTAGCTCACGCACGCTGGCGTGAGGAGGGAAGAACTATACTGACGTGAGGTCTGGAACATGTCAAGGAATTAGAATTCAGAAAGCGGACGTAGCGAGTTTGGTACTTAACGTTAATCCATTAATGATGAATGTCGCTCTTGACGGTACATGATTCACAATATTATCAGTTCAGAATACATTCTTGAAGGATATGGCGCCTTGCTAGGTCGTAGGAACTGACGTAGCTGAAGGCTATGCTAAACTGTTGTCTCTGCAAATGAGAGCATATGTAGTCAGTGAACCATCTCTAGCAAAGTCGGCTGTACAACTGGGGCGAGTACTAGGGAGTCTCTCTAGACTAGACCTGCCGTGTGGCGGCTCTCGGTCTGCAATCACTGACAGTGGCGACACGCGGGTCCGACGTATACTAACGGACCGCGGCCGATTTAAAGGCTACCACCTAGCAAGTGTGGTGTCTGGCGGTGACACCACAGTAAGATAATATTTTCACTTCATACTACTGTGGTATTTTCTGAGATGGTTCACATGCTAAGTCCATGATGCTTCATAACTCTGTAGAGCAAACCAACTCTGCCCTTAAAGTCTGTTAAGGTCCACTGTAGCGCTATCACATTTGTATTAATTCCACTGCCATTTTCACGGTGTCCTTGCATCTACACTACTGGAAATTGAAATAAGAACACCGTGAATTCACTGTCCCAGGAAGGGGAAACTTTATTGACACATTCCTGGGGTCAGATACATCACATGATCACACTGACAGAACCACAAGCACATAGACACAGGCAACAGAGCATGCACAATGTCGGCACTAGTACAGTGTATATCCACCTTTCGCAGCAATGCAGGCTGCTATTCTCCCATGGAGACGATCGTAGAGATGCTGGATGTAGTCCTGTGGAATGGCTTGCCATGCCATTTCCACCTGGCGCCTCAGTTGGACCAGCGTTCGTGCTGGACGTGCAGACCGCGTGAGACGACGCTTCATCCAGTCCCAAACATGCTCAATGGGGGACAGATCCGGAGATCTTGCTGGCCAGGGTAGTTGACTTACACCTTCTAGAGCACGTTGGGTGGCACGGGATACATGCGGACGTGCATTGTCCTGTTGGAACAGCAAGTTCCCTTGCCGGTCTAGGAATGGTAGAACGATGGGTTCGATGACGGTTTGGATGTACCGTGCACTATTCAGTGTCCCCTCGACGATCACCAGTGGTGTACGGCCAGTGTAGGAGATCGCTCCCCACACCATGATGCCGGGTGTTGGCCCTGTGTGCCTCGGTCGTATGCAGTCCTGATTGTGGCGCTCACCTGCACGGCGCCAAACACGCATACGACCATCATTGGCACCAAGGCAGAAGCGACTCTCATCGCTGAAGACGACACGTCTCCATTCGTCCCTCCATTCACGCCTGTCGCGACACCACTGGAGGCGGGCTGCACGATGTTGGGTCGTGAGCGGAAGACGGCCTAACGGTGTGCGGGACCGTAGCCCAGCTTCATGGAGACGGTTGCGAATGGTCCTCGCTGATACCCCAGGAGCAACAGTGTCCCTAATTTGCTGGGAAGTGGCGGTGCGGTCCCCTACGGCACTGCGTAGGATCCTACGGTCTTGGCGTGCATCCGTGCGTCGCTGCGGTCCGGTCCCAGGTCGACGGGCACGTGCACCTTCCGCCGACCACTGGCGACAACATCGATGTACTGTGGAGACCTCACGCCCCACGTGTTGAGCAATTCGGCGGTACGTCCACCCGGCCTCCCGCATGCCCACTATACGCCCTCGCTCAAAGTCCGTCAACTGCACATACTGTTCACGTCCACGCTGTCGCGGCATGCTACCAGTGTTAAAGACTGCGATGGAGCTCCGTATGCCACGGCAAACTGGCTGACACTGACGGCGGCGGTGCACAAATGCTGCGCAGCTAGCGCCATTCGACGGCCAACACCGCGGTTCCTGGTGTGTCCGCTGTGCCGTGCGTGTGATCATTGCTTGTACAGCCCTCTCGCAGTGTCCGGAGCAAGTATGGTGGGTCTGACACACCGCTGTCAATGTGTTCTTTTTTCCATTTCCAGGAGTGTATTTCAATAGTCATCTTCTAGCTTTGGCCACTTATCATTCAGTCCTCTATTGGCACATTTGGTCTTTGTCGTTTTTCTCCGTTCTTCTTTACTAGACCGCCAATCGCGAATAGTTTTCCTGTTGAGGAGGGCCGAACTGTCACTGAGCTGCTCATTTTCCTTGTTCTTTTGCTTATGCTATTACTTTCAATTTATATTCCGCATAATATTAATACCTTTTCTTTTTTCCATTACGAGACTAGCTACTAACAAAAGTATTGTAGGGTTACCGACAGTACAAATCACTTTCAGTTCTAGTTCACTGGCACCGTAGACTCCAATGACGCATCTTATGCTTAGACAGTGTTCTGGGTTTGTGACAGCGGGGCTGGAGGGAAACAGTGCTACCAAGTTTGTGAATTCCCGCAACTCATGTTCGTCGCATTGGTGCACTGCTGCTGCCAGTAAAATCCATTGTTGCCAGATATAGATAGATGAAGATAGTAACTGTTCTCGAAAGGACAGATACCATTGATGACCGTGCAGCATCTCTAGAATAAATGATAATTAACTGAAACCCTCAGGTACCACAGTTGTTGTTGATATACCTCAATGGGGACAGCTGAAAATGTGTGCCCCGACGGGACTCGAACCTGGGATCTCCTGCTTACATGGCAGACGCTCTACCCATCTGAGCCACCGAGGACACAGATGAATAGCGCGACTGCACGGACTTATTCCATGCACGTTTCCCGTGAGAACAGTTACTATCTTCATATATAGTTAAAGGCTACCCGGCCACTGACCTTGGCTTGTGAGGATGCGCACAGGTTGCCCGAACTCTTATGGGAATCGTCACCGTAGTGGGTGCGAGTAATGAGTGGATGGACAAATATCTACACTACTGGCTATTAAAATTGCTACACCAACAAAAAATGACGATGATAAAACGGGTATTCATTGGACAAATATATTATACTAGAACTGATATGTGATCACATTTTCACGCAATTTGCGTGCATAGATCCTGAGAAATCAGTACCCAGAACAACCACCTCTGGCCCCAAGTAACGGCCATGATACTCCTGGGCATTGAGTCAAACAGAGTTTGGATGGAGTGTACAGGTACAGCTGCCCATGCAGCTTCAACACGATACCACAGTTCATCAAGAGTAGTGACTGGCGAATCGTGACGAGCCAGTTGCTCGGCCACCATTGACCAGACGTTTTCAGTTGGTGAGAGATCTGGAAAATGTGCTGGCCAGGGCAGCAGTCAAACATTTTCTGTATACAGAAAGGCCCGTACAGGACCTGCAACATGCGGTCGTGAAATGTAGGGTTTCGCAGGGATCAAATGAAGGGAAGAGCCACGGGTCGTAACACATCTGAAATGTAACGTCCACTGTTCAAAGTGCCGTCAATGCGAACAAGAGGTGACAGAGTCGTATAACCAATGGCACCTCATACCATCACGCCGGGTGATACGCCAGTATGGCGATGACGAATACACGCTTCCAATGTGCATTCACCACTATGTCGCCAAACACGGATGCGACGATCATGATGCTGTAAACAGAACCTGCATTCATCCGAAAAAAGACGTTTTGCCATTTGCCCACCCAGGTTCGTCGTTGAGTACACCATCGCAGGCGCTCCTGTCTGTGATGCAGCGTCGAGGGTAACCGCAGCCGTGGTCTCCGAGGTGATAGTCCATGCTGCTGCAAACGTCGTCGAACTCTTCGTGCAGATGGTTGTTGTCTTGAAATCGTCCCCATCTGTTGACTAAGGGATCGAGACGTGGCTGCACGATCCGTTACAACCATGCGGACAAGATGCCTAGTGATACGAGGCCGTTGGGATCCAGCGCAGCGATCCGTATTACCCTCCTGAACCCACCGATTCCATATTCTGCTAACAGTCATTGGATCTCGACCAAGGCGAGCAGCAATGTCGCGATACGATAAACCGCAATCGCGATAGGCTACAATCCGACCTTTGTCAGAGTCGGAAACGAGATGGTGCGCGTTTCTCCTCTTCGCACGAGGCGTCACAATAACGTTTCACCAGGCAACGCCGTTCAACTGCTGTTTGTGTATGAGAAATCGGCTGGAAACTTTCCTCATGTCAGCACGCTGTAGATGTCGCCACTAGCGCCAATCTTGTGTGACTGCTAATGATTTGCATATCAGAGCATCTTCTTCCTGTCGGTTAAATTTCGCGTCTGTAGCACGCCATCTTCGTTGTGTAGCAATTTTAATGGCCAGTAGTGTATTAGGTACCTTACGTATGTAGATTGTGGACAGTTGGCAATGTGGGTCTCACGGGAAACATGCAAGGGATAAGTCCGTGCAGTCGCGTTATTCATGTGGCTCCTCGGTGGCTCAGATGGATAGAGCGTCTTCCATGTAAGCAGAAGATCTCTGTTTCGAGTCCCGGTCCGGGCAAACATTTTCAGCTGTCCCCATTGAGGGAAAATCAACAACACCTGTCAGCATCTGAGGATTTCGAGTATCATTTATTAGAGATATAGATAGGTTTCCAGTGGTGTCGAATATTTGGCCATTTTTAAGACTGGCGGGAATTCTAAATTAAGCAGTGGACAATTTTGGAGGTAATTTATCGAAGAGAAGTGTGAGTCTTTCAGTCCGTGAAATACGGTACTTGCTCACGAACCGATGTTAAGTGACGTGCTCGTCTTTCCCGTGATCGTCGACATTAGGGACTTCTCAGGAGAAGCTGAAAAGCGCCAGCAGTAGGAATGAAGCAGCGCCTTAAACCAGCGAGACGTGTAACGAGGTTCCGGCGCCGCGTCTGCGGCACGCAACGCTTCCTGCAGACGCTGGGAGCGCCGGCCGGAACACACTGCGTTTCTCTCGGCCGGCCGGCGTTCCGGGCCAGGGAAACTCCGCAGGCGAGCCTTACACCGGCGCCGCCTCGCTCACACTTTCCAGCTCCCATCATACGCGCTCTGCCCGTGCTGCCCTCTGTAAAGGTCACTGAGAGAGTGAGTCCGTGAGCTACACTCATGCTCATAAATTAAGGATAATGGTGATATAAGGTGAGCCGGCCGCAGTGGCCGAGCGGTTCTAGGCGCTACAGTGTGGAGCCGCGCGACCGCTACGGTCAAAGATTCGAATCCTACCTCGGGCATGGATGTGTGTGTTGTCCTTGGTTAGGTTTAAGTAGTTCTAAGTTCTAGGGGACTGATGACCTCAGCAGTCAAGTCCCATAGTGCTCAGAGCCATTTGAACCATGTTTTGATACATGGTGGGCCGTCTGAAGGCTTAAATCACCTCGGGGTGTGACCATGCGGTGCATTTGACCTGCGGTCGTCGCACGGTGGCGCTGGCAGCAGTCCACATACACACCGGTTTGTTGGTCCATGTCAGAGTATGGTGCAACGAGTAAGTGTGCAGGCGTTTTCGGACGTGCTAATGGTGACTGTGTGTTGAAAATAGCTCTAAGAACACATATTGATGACGTTATGAGGGTTAGAATACTAGGGCGACTGGGGACTGATCAAACACAGCAGGTCGTAGCACGGACCCTCTGCGTGCCACAAAGTGTTATCTAAAGATTATGGCAACGAATCTAGCAGACAGGAAACGCGTCCAGGCGCTACAGTACGGGACGTCCACAGTCTACAACACCACAAGAAGACCGATATCTCACCATCAGTGCCCGCAGACGGCCACGGAGTACTGCAGGTAGCCTAGTTCGGGACCTTACCGTAGCCACTGGAACAGTTGTCTCCAGACACACACTTTACAGACGACTGAAGAGACATGGTTTATTCGCCCGGAGACCTGCAAGGTGCACTCCAATGACCCCTGGTCACAGGAAAGCTCGTAATGCCTGGTGTCAAGAACACAGTACATGGTCATTGGAATAGTGGTCCCAGGTTATGTTCACGGACGCGTCCAAATACACTCTGAACAGTGATTCTCGCTGGGTTTTCATCTGGCGTGAGCCAGGAACCAGATCCCTCCTGGTTTATGATAACGCACGGCCCCACCGAGCTGTCATCGTGAAGGAGGACTTTGAAACATAAGATATCAGGCGAATGGAGTGGCCTGCCTGTTCTCCAAAACACCCTCGAGCACGTCTGGGATCTTCTCGGTCGACGTATCGCTGCGCGTCTTCTAACCCCTAGGACACTTCAGGAGCTCCGACAGGCACTGGTGCAACAATGGGAGGCTATACCCCAGCAGCTGCTCGACCACCTGATCCAGAGTATGCCAACCCGTTGTGCATGGTGATCATATCTTATACTGATGTCAGGGTACATGCGCAGGAAACAGTGGCGTTTTGTAGCACATGTGTTTCGGGACGGTTTTCTCAACTTATCACCAATACCTTGGTATTACAGATCTGTGTCGTGTGTGTTCCCTATGTGCCTATGCTATTAGCGCCAGTTTTGTGTAGTGCCACGTTGTGTGGCACCGCATTCTACAATTATCCTTAATTTATGAGCGTGAGTGTAGTTTGCCGTAGATACTGTCGTATACCGAGACGCTCCAACGCCACAACACTGTACTGAAATGGAAGACGACTTGCTGACGATTGACGCTTGGAGCAGTCTCTGGCAGTAGACCCTCAACATGAGTACAACCTGAAAGTAAGTTACACATTATTATGGCAGGCCGAGGACGTTTACTTAACGCTGCGCTACGCTTCAGAGTCGCCCAGTTTTTTTAACTGGTTTGGTGGGACCCGCCATAAATTCCTCTCCTGTGCCCATCTCTTCATCTCACACTAGTACTTGCAACCTATGTTCTTTATTATTTGCTGAATGTCTCCCAATCTCTCTTCTTCTCTACAGCTTTTCCCCTCTATAGCTCCCTCTAGTACTGTGGAAGACATTCCCTGATGTCTTACCAGATGTCCTTTCATCCTGTCCATTCTCCTTATCTCACTGTTTTCCGCATGTTCCTCTCCGATTTTGCAGAGAACCACTTCATTCCTAACCTTATCAGTCAAGTCAATTTTCATCATTCATCTGTAGCATCATGTCTCAAATGCTGCTTCTTTGCCGGTTTTTGCACAGTTCATGTTTCACTACCACACAATGCTGTGCTCCAAATAGACACAGAAATTTCTTCCTACAATTAAGACATGTGTTTCATCCTAGTAGACTTGTTTGACCAAGAATGTCGTTCTTGCCAGCGCTAGTCCGCTTTTTTTCCCTCCTTACTCTGACCATAACGCCCTACTTTTCTGACTAGGTAGGAGAACTCCTTAACTTCATCTACTTTGTGATCTCCAATTCTGACATCAAGTTTGTCGCTGCAATGAAGTGAATACCCCTAGGTGCATACAGCCGTTGATATAAATCAACGGAGACAGTTGAAAATGTGCGCCCCATTTGGGACTCGAACCCAGGATCTCCTGCTTACAAGGCAGACGCTCTATCCATGTGAGCCACTGACGACACAGAGGATAGTGCGACTGCAGGGACTTACCTCTGGCACGCCTCCCGTGAGACCCACATTCCCAACTTACTGTCCCGCACTATGTTCGTAGTGTCCCTGCACATTATACTCATTACTCGCGGCTTCCTGCCGATTTCTGTAAGAGCTCGGGCACTGTTTATGCCTCCGCACAGAAGAAATGGTCAAATTGGTCAAATGGCCGGTGAGCCTTAACTAATATATATATACAGGGTCGTCCATTGATAGTGACCGGGCCAAATATCTCACGAAATAAGCATCAAATGAAAAAACTACAAACCACGAAAATCGTCTAGCTTGAAGGGGGAAACCAGATGGCGCTATGGTTGGCCCGCTAGGTGGCGCTGCCATAGCTCAAACGGATATCAACTGCGTTTTCTTAAACAGTAACCCCCATTTTTTATTACATATTCGTGTAATACGTAAAGAAATATGACTGTTTTAGTTGGAGCACTTTCTTCGTTTTGTGATAGGTGGCGCTGTAATAGTCACAAACGTATAAGTACGTGGTACCACGTAACATTCCGCCAGTGCTGACGGTATATGCTTCATTATACATTACCCGTGTTAAAATCGACCGTTTACCAATTGCGGAAAAAGTCGATATCGTGTTGATGTATGGCTCTTGTGATCAAAATGCCCAACTGGCGTATGCTGCTCGGTATCCTGGACGACATCATCCAAGTGTCCGGACCGTTCGGCGGATAGTTACGTTATTTAAGGAAACAGGAAGTGTTCAGCCACGTGTGAAACGTCAACCACGACCTGCAACAAACGATGGTGCCCAAGTAGGTGTTTTAGTTGCTGTCGCGGCTAATCCACACTTCACTAATAGACAAATTGCGCGAGAATCGGGAATCTCAAAAACGGCGATGTTGAGAATCCTACATCAACATCGATTGCACCCGTACCATATTTCTATGCACCAGGAATTGCGACGACTCTGAACGTCGTGTGCAGTTCTGCCACTGGGCACAAGAGAAATTACTGGACGATGACAGATTTTTTGCACGCGTTCTATTTAGCGACGAAGCGTCATTCACCAACAGCGGTAACGTAAACCGGCATAATATGCACTATTGCGCAACGGAAAATCCACGATGGCTGCGACAGGTGGAATATCAGCGACCTTGGAGGGTTAATGTACGGTGCGACGTTATGGGAGGAAGGATAATTGGTCCCCATTTTATCGATGGCAATGTAAGTGGTGCAATGTATGCTGATTTACTACGTAATGTTCTACCAATGTTAGTGCAAAATGTTTCACTGCATGACAGAATGGCGATGTCAACATGATGGATGTCCGGCACATAACTCGCGTGCGGTTGAAGCGGTATTGAATAGCATATTTCATGACAGGTGGATTGGTCGAAGCACCATACTATGGCCCGCACGTTCACCGGATCTGACGTCCCAGGATTTCTTTCTGTCGGGAAAGTTGAAAGATATTTGCTATCGTTTGCTAACGTCTGACAAAATGCGCATTGTCAATGTATGTGCGAACATTACGGAAGACCAACTACTGGCTGTTGAGAGGAATGTCGTTACACGTATTGCGAAATGCATTGAGGGTGACGAACATCATTTTGAGCATTTATTGCATTAATGTGGTATTTACAGGTAATCACGCTGTAACAGCATCATACGTTCGCAGAAATGATAAGTTCACAAAGGTTCATGTATCACATTGGAACAACCGAAATAAAATGTTCAAACGTACCTACGTCTTTATTTTAATTTAAAAAACCTACCTGTTGCCAACTGTCCGTCTAAAATTGAAAGCCATATATTTGTGACTATTACAGCGCCATCTATCACAAAGCGAAAAAGTGGTCGAACTAAAACATTCATATTTCTTTACGTACTACACGAATATGTAATAAAAAATGGGGGCTCCTATTTAAAAAAACGCAGTTGATATCCGTTTGACCTATAGCAGTGTCATCTAGCGGGCCAAACATAGCGCCATCTGGTTTCCCCCTTCAAGCTAGACAAGTTTCGTTCTTTGTAATTTTATCGTTTGACGCTTAGTTCGTGAGATATTTGTGCCGGTCACGAACTAACTCTGCTATATATATATACACACTCCTGGAAATTGAAATAAGAACACCGTGAATTCATTGTCCCAGGAAGGGGAAACTTTATTGACACATTCCTGGAGTCAGATACATCACATGATCACACTGACAGAACCACAGGCACATAGACACAGGCAACAGAGCATGCACAATGTCGGCACTAGTACAGTGTATATCCACCTTTCGCAGCAATGCAGGCTGCTATTCTTCCATGGAGACGATCGTAGAGATGCTGGATGTAGTCCTGTGGAACGGCTTGCCATGCCATTTCCACCTGGCGCCTCAGTTGGACCAGCGTTCGTGCTGGACGTGCAGACCGCGTGAGACGACGCTTCATCCAGTCCTAAACATGCTCAATGGGGGACAGATCCGGAGATCTTGCTGGCCAGGGTAGTTGACTTACACCTTCTAGAGCACGTTGGGTGGCACGGGATACATGCGGACGTGCATTGTCCTGTTGGAACAGCAAGTTCCCTTGCCGGTCTAGGAATGGTAGAACGATGGGTTCGATGACGGTTTGGATGTACCGTGCACTATTCAGTGTCCCCTCGACGATCACCAGTGGTGTACGGCCAGTGTAGGAGATCGCTCCCCACACCATGATTCCGGGTGTTGGCCCTGTGTGCCTCGGTCGTATGCAGTCCTGATTGTGGCGCTCACCTGCACGGCGCCAAACACGCATACGACCATCATTGGCACCAAGGCAGAAGCGACTCTCATCGCTGAAGACGACACGTCTCCATTCGTCCCTCCATTCACGCCTGTCGCGACACCACTGGAGGCGGGCTGCACGATGTTGGGGCGTGAGCGGAAGAAGGCCTAACGGTGTGCGGGACCGTAGCCCAGCTTCATGTAGACGGTTGCGAATGGTCATCGCCGATACCCCAGGAGCAACAGTGTCCCTAATTTGCTGGGAAGTGGCGGTGCGGTTCCCTACGGCACTGCGTAGGATCCTACGGTCTTGGCGTGCATCCGTGCGTCGCTGCGGTCCGGTCCCAGGTCGACGGGCACGTGCACCTTCCGCCGACCACTGGCGACAACATCGATGTACTGTGGAGACCTCACGCCCCACGTGTTGAGCAATTCGGCGGTACGTCCACCCGGCCTCCCGCATGCCCACTATACGCCCTCGCTCAAAGTCCGTAAACTGCACATACGGTTCACGTCCACGCTGTCGCGGCATGCTACCAGTGTTAAAGACTGCGATGGAGCTCCGTATGCCACGGCAAACTGGCTGACACTGACGGCGGCGGTGCACAAATGCTGCGCAGCTAGCGCCATTCGACGGCCAACATCGCGGTTCCTGGTGTGTCCGCTGTGCCGTGCGTGTGATCATTGCTTGTACAGCCCTCTCGCAGTGTCCGGAGCAAGTATGGTGGGTCTGACACACCGGTGCCAATGTGTTCTTTTTTCCATTTCCAGGAGTGTAGTTCTAGTACATATTGTATACTACCCGTCTTTCACTGTAGCTTATCCCGATTTCCCTCAGAATTTCGAACATCTTGCACCATTTTACCCTGTCGAGCGCTTTTTCCAGGTCGACAAGTCCTTTCAACTTGTCTTGATTTTTCTTCAGTCTTGCTTCCATTACACAGATACGCGACAATATTCTTCGAAAGAGTCTCCATGTCTCAATATGTTACAGTCGCAATGTTCAACGAGTCGTTCAACTCCCCGACAATAAAATACGCTTCTTGGTCACGCAGCCATTAGAGAACCCTCGTGTCGTCGTCCGCGTCGTCGAAAAATCTGCGACTACTGCGAAGCAGGTCCTCGAACGCCTAGACATCTTCGGCTGTCTTCCTTCCGGAACAGAATCAACCATGCCTGTGCGGCCTAGGTCAAAATGTTGCTACTGTATCATTTATGAGAACTAGCAGAAATGAGAATAGCGAGAAGCCTCACATTGAAACTGGCGCTCACCAAGTAGGCGAAGTTAAGGAATTCTGCTGCCTAGGCAGTAAAATAACCCATGACGGACGAAGCAAGGAGGGCATCAAAAGCAGACTATCAATGGCAAAAATAGGCATTCCCGGCCAACAGAAATCGTTATTGTATGAATATATATTTCCTTTAACTCGAAACTACTAAATATCTCGACAAGGACGCATAATACCAAAAACATGTTCTAGGTAAAAAGTTAATATGACATTAGACAACGGAAAATCACTAAGGCTTTTACAATAAAAAAAAACACGCTACGAGTTTCCACTGAATTCATTGACAACAATCATGGTGCCGGCCGCGGTGGCCGTGCGGTTCTAGGCGCTCCAGTCCGGAGCCGCGCTGCTGCTACGGTCGCAGGTTCGAATCCTGCCTCGGGCATGGGTGTGTGTGATGTCCTTAGGTTGGTTAGGTTTAAGTAGTTCTAAGTTCTAGGGGACTGATGACCACAGCAGTTGAGTCCCATGGTGCTCAGAGCCATTTGAACCATTTTTTGAACAATCATGGTGTACATTAGATCTAGTATGACCATTTCTCGGCAAGCAGTAGCATTGCTCAGGGCAAAAAATTGCATCCCCACTTTTCCCGCCCTGTGCTACTAAATACAGTTTTAATAAAATATTCTACTATATCACTTCTTCAATATTTTGCGTGGTGGGATACTGTAGGTATTTCATTTAATTGCATCAATTTCCTGTGTGAGGCACAAAATTGTTTTGCGGATAAATATGATCTCTGGATATCTCAAAATTCAATGGAGTGAAAAACATTTCTCAAGTCTGAATACTAAAAAATGATTTTACACTGTATTTTTATACGAGTACATAGTATTAGGGAAGTTATTGACTTTTACTCTTAAAAAGTCCACTCCAAGTCAAAGTTCAAATGTTGAAATGCGTGTGAATTCCTAACTGCTGAGGTCACCGCCCCGAGACGTACACACTACTTAAATTACTTAATCCTCCGTTGCTAACGCGGATCACACTCGTCCCCACATGACTTTCGCGCTCAAATTTGTCTGACAGGGCTGGATTGAGTTCGCGCTATTTTCAGTACGTTTCTGTTATCTCTCCGGATGTTAGCTCCAATCATTGTTGGATTTCAGTTACGAAAGATACATTGTTTATAAAACATAATTATAGTCTGGAGGACACTTGTCATCCGCGGGAGCTCTGCTGCCACAATCTGAAACAAAGTAAGTCTGTATTTCTTTATTGCTTTCCTAGATTAAATTTATGAACATGAAAGATCGATTCACACTTATTGAAACTTGATTGCAGTTACCTTCCGTGGTACCTAGTATTCTTTTCATTTTTAAATTGTGGAAGAAATGCCAAAGGCAATAAACCTGGGACAGAGTTTAGTAGAGATCCTAATGTATGGTTGGAATGGTTGAATGAGCTGAGTGATGAAGATGCTCACAGTGATAGCGCTGACTAGGAATCTGAGGATCCTGTCCGTGAAAGCGGTCACGATTCAGGAGCGGAACAAGAAGTCTCGGAAAATGATGAATATGAATGACAGGAAGAAGTAACTCAAGAGGATGCATTTTTTAGGGAAAGATGGAATAACTAAACGGAGGAAAAATAAATATCCTACCAGTGTTAGAAGCAGATCTTGTAATTTTATTACGTATGTGCCTGGACCAAAAAACAAGCTCGTATAAAAAAAGACAGACATAGAAATTCTGAATTTGTTCTTGGATGAAAACATAATAAGCACTATCGCAACATGCACTAATATATACCGGGTGATCAAAAAGTCGGTATAAATTTGAAAACTTAATAAACCACGGAATAATGTACACTCCTGGAAATGGAAAAAAGAACACATTGACACCGGTGTGTCAGACCCACCATACTTGCTCCGGACACTGCGAGAGGGCTGTACAAGCAATGATCACACGCACGGCACAGCGGACACACCAGGAACCGCGGTGTTGGCCGTCGAATGGCGCTAGCTGCGCAGCATTTGTGCACCGCCGCCGTCAGTGTCAGCCAGTTTGCCGTGGCATACGGAGCTCCATCGCAGTCTTTAACACTGGTAGCATGCCGCGACAGCGTGGACGTGAACCGTATGTGCAGTTGACGGACTTTGAGCGAGGGCGTATAGTGGGCATGCGGGAGGCCGGGTGGACGTACCGCCGAATTGCTCAACACGTGGGGCGTGAGGTCTCCACAGTACATCGATGTTGTCGCCAGTGGTCGGCGGAAGGTGCACGTGCCCGTCGACCTGGGACCGGACCGCAGCGACGCACGGATGCACGCCAAGACCGTAGGATCCTACGCAGTGCCGTAGGGGAACGCACCGCCACTTCCCAGCAAATTAGGGACACTGTTGCTCCTGGGGTATCGGCGAGGACCATTCGCAACCGTCTCCATGAAGCTGGGCTACGGTCCCGCACACCGTTAGGCCGTCTTCCGCTCACGCCCCAACATCGTGCAGCCCGCCTCCAGTGGTGTCGCGACAGGCGTGAATGGAGGGACGAATGGAGACGTGTCGTCTTCAGCGATGAGAGTCGCTTCTGCCTTGGTGCCCATGATGGTCGTATGCGTGTTTGGCGCCGTGCAGGTGAGCGCCACAATCAGGACTGCATACGACCGAGGCACACAGGGCCAACACCCGGAATCATGGTGTGGGGAGCGATCTCCTACACTGGCCGTACACCACTGGTGATCGTCGAAGGGACACTGAATAGTGCACGGTACATCCAAACTGTCATCGAACCCATCGTTCTACCATTCCTAGACCGGCAAGGGAACTTGCTGTTCCAACAGGACAATGCACGTCCGCATGTATCCCGTGCCACCCAACGTGCTCTAGAAGGTGTAAGTCAACTACCCTGGCCAGCAAGATCTCCGGATCTGTCCCCCATTGAGCATGTTTGGGACTGGATGAAGCGTCGTCTCACGCGGTCTGCACGTCCAGCACGAACGCTGGTCCAACTGAGGCGCCAGGTGGAAATGGCATGGCAAGCCGTTCCACAGGACTACATCCAGCATCTCTACGATCGTCTCCATGGGAGAATAGCAGCCTGCATTGCTGCGAAAGGTGGATACACACTGTACTAGTGCCGACATTGTGCATGCTCTGTTGCCTGTGTCTATGTGCCTGTGGTTCTGTCAGTGTGATCATGTGATGTATCTGACCCCAGGAATGTGTCAATAAAGTTTCCCCTTCCTGGGACAATGAATTCACGGTGTTCTTATTTCAATTTCCAGGAGTGTAGATAGAGAGGTAAAAATTGACACACATGCTTGGTATGACATGGGGTTTTATTAACACAAAAAAATCACAAATTGTCCTACAGATGGCGCTGGACAGCAAAACGTCAGTGACTGTGCCTGACAATCGTGTATAAAAGGAGCTGTAATGAGAGAGAGAATAGGATGCGCCAGCAGTCGCAGCATCATCCCCAGCCTGCTGGAACAAACGATGTTTATGCAGGATGGCGCTCCACTCCATGTTGCTAGACGCGTGAAAGATCTCTTGCGCGCGTCGTTTGGTGATGATCGTGTGCTCAGCCGTCACTTTCCTCATGCTTCGCCTCCCAGGTCCCCAGATCTCAGTCCGTGCGGTTATTGGCTTTGGGGTTACCTGAACTCGCAAGTGTATCGTGATCGACCGACATCTCTAGTGATGCTGAAAGACAACATCCGACGCCAATGCCTCACCATAACTCCGGACATGCTTTACAGTGCTGTTCACAACATTATTAGGCCGGCCGGAGTGGCCGAGCGGTTCTAGTCGCTTCAGTCTGGAACTGCGTGACCACTACGGTCGAAGGTTCGAACCCTGCCTCGGGCATGGATGTGTGTGATGTCCTTAGGTCAGTTAGGTTTAAGTAGTTCTAAGTTGTAGGGGACTGATGACTTCAGAAGTTAAGTCCCATAGTGCTCAGAGCCATTTTAACCACAACCTAATTCCTCGACTGCAGCTGCTGTTGAGGAATGATGGTGGACATATTAAGGATTTCGTGTAAAGAACATCATCTTTGCTTTGTCTTACTTTGTTATGCCAATTATTGCTAATCTGATCAGATGAAGCGCTATCTGTCGGAAATTTTTTGAACTATTGTATTTTTTTGGTTCTAATAAAATCCCATGTCATTCCAAGCATCTGTGTCAATTTGTACCTCTCTATCTACATTATTCCGTGATTTATTCAGTTTTCAAATGTATACTGACTTTTTGATCACCCGGTACATCAATTGTGGTAACTTCTCTGGGGAAAGGGACGCTAAAGAAACACATGCGATAGAGATCAGAGCTTTCATTGGTTTGTTATATCTATGTGGATCTTTGAGATGTTCTAGGAAGAGTATATCGAAATTGTGGGATAACTCAAAGGGAAACGGACTTGAATCATGTTATTTATGCGTAAGTGAAAATCGATTCAGGTATCAGTTGAGATGTCGGAGGTTTGATAATATCCGTGATAGAGGTGTTCGCAGAGAGATTGTCAAGTTGGCTGCTACCACAGCTACCAGAGAGATACTTGAACTATTCACGAACAATTGCCAAAAATATTTTTCACCTAGTGAATTACTTACTGTTAACGAACAGCTTTTGGCATACAGAGAAAACTGACCGTTCAGGCAATATATTCCTAGCAAACCAGCAATGTATGGGTTAAAAGTGTTTACTTTGGTTAATGTAGAAACAGCTTACTCTTTGAATTTAGAAGATCACGTCGGTAAGCAACAAGAGGTACCATGTAATGTCCGTAATTCAGCTGAAGATATTGTTCTTCGAATGGTCAAAGTGTTTCAAAGATTACAATATATTATACTGTGTAAAAATATTAAATGTGTTATATTTAGATTTAATAAAAATATCAAAAAACCAGTCATAAAGGCCGCTCAAAGTGTACAAGTAGACCTCTTGCTTTGTGGATGACACCAGTCATACGCGCGAATGACGGCGGGTTAAACTAACTTTTGCTAAGTACAACACACACACCCATGCCCGAGGGAGGACTCGAACCTCCGGGGGGAGGGGCCGCGCAATCCGTGACATGGCTCCTCAAACCTCGCGGCTACTCCGCGCACCTATGTCGACGTTCGAGTAACCTCGGGTTACGAGATTTGTTTGGTATTATGAAATAAATAATCTACATCTGCCTACAAACTCCAAAAGCAGCGTACACTACCTCGGGGAGGATACTCATTACTACTGCAATTCATTCGTTTCCTGTTCCAATCACAAATAGAACAAAGGACAAACGACTCCTGTTTGCCTTCGTGTGTATTCTAATTTCTCGTATCTTATGTTCTCGATCCTTAGGCGCAATGTACACCACTGGCCATTAAAATTGCTACACCACGAAGATGACGTGCTACAGACGCAAAATTTAATCGACACGAAGAATATACTATGATATGCAAATGATTAGATTTTCAGAGCATTCACACAACGTAGGCGCCGGTTGCGACGCCTACAACGTGCTTACATGAGGAAAGTTTCCAACCGATTTCTCATACAGAAACAGCGGTTGACAGGTGTTGCCTGGTGAAGCGTTGTTGTGATGCCTCGTGTAAGAAGGAGAATACGTACCATCATGTTTCCGACATTGATAAAGGTCGGATTGTAGCCTATCGCGATTGCGGTTTATCGTATTGCGACATTGGTGCTAGCGTTGGTCGAGAGCCAATAACTGTTAGCAGGCTATGGAATCGGTGGAACGCCGTGCTGGATCCCGACGGCCTCGTATCACTAGCAGTCGAGATGACAGGCATCTTATCAGCATGGCTGTAACGGATCGTGCAGCCACATCTCGATCCCTGAGTCAACAGATGGGCACGTTTCCAAGACAACAACCATCTACACGTACAGTTCGACGACGTTTCCAGCAGCATGGACTATCAGCTCGGAGACCGTGGCTGCGGTTACCCTTGACGCTGCATCAAAGACAGGGGCGCCTGCGGCGGAGTACTCAACGACGAACCTGGGTGCACGAATGGCAAAACGTCATTTTTTCTGATGAATCCAGGTTCTGTTTACAGCATCATTATGGTCGGATCCGTGTTTGGCGACATCGCGGTGAACGCACATTGGAACCGTGTATTCATCATCGCCATACTGGCGTATCACGCGGCGTGATGGTATGGGGTGCCATTTGTTACAAGTCTCGGTCACCTCTTGTTCGCATTGACGCCACTTTGAACACTGGCCTTTACATTTCAGATGTGTTAGGACCTGTGGCTCTACCCTTCATTCGATGCCTGCGAAACCCTACATTTCAGCAGGATAATGCACGACCGCATGTTGCAGATCCTGTATGGGTCTTTCTGGATACAGAAAATGTTCGACTGCTGCCCTGGCCAGCACATTCTTGAGATCTCTCACCAATTGAAAACGTCTGGTCAATGGTGGCAGAGCAACTGGCTCGTCACAATACGCCAGTCACTACTCTTGATGAACTGTGTTATCGTGTTGAAGCTGCATGGGCAGCTGTACCTGTACACGCCATCCAAGGTCTCTTTTACTCAATTCCCAAGCGTATCAAGGCGGTTATTACAGCCAGAGGTGGTTGTTCAGGGTACTGATTTCTCAGGATCTATGCACCCAAATTGCGTGAAAATGTAATCACATGTCAATTCTAGTATAATATATCTGCATTGCTTCTTGGTGTAGCAATTTTAATGGCCATTAGTGTATGTTGGTGCCTGTAGAATCGTTCTGCAGTGAGCTTCAAATGACGATTCTCTAATTTTCACAGTAGTATTCCACGAAAAGAACTGCGGCTTCCCGCCAGGGATTGATATTTGATTTCGTGAGTCATCTTTGTAACACTCGCGTGTTGACCGAATCTACCAGCAAGCTGGCTATCAGCCCGTCTCTGAATTACTTCGATGTCTTCCTTTAATGCCAACTGGTACGGATCCATAACACTCGAGCAGTACTCGTCGCTCAAGCCTCCTATATGCGGTCTCCTTCACAGGTGAGCCACAAAGTACAACGATTTGTAGTCCTGGACCTGAGTAGACGTCCAACCCAACCTCACTTCTGCCTTCGTGTATAAGACGTAGACTTGGCAAATCGGATGAATCTTTGAATCTTTCAGTACCTGGTAAAAATTATTGTAATAAACAGTTGTGAATTACTCCACTTTCTTTTATAGTTGTAGATACTCTACAAATAGGATACATTTTGAATTGCCACAGAAAGGAACAGCTTTTGCACGCTAAATGTAAACAGATCCCTACATTTCAGACATAGGCCACACAGGAATTCGAACTGTTCGCTAAATAAAACAGTTAATACACCATCTGGGGCATGTAAATAACTAAGACAGATGATGTAAACGAAACACGGTACAGAAGCAGGGATATTATGTGCCGCAAAGTGTAACACAGTAGCATGTAACTACTTCTCTGTCGTGCACACAGCTTGCTTAGGGTCATCATAGAAAATCTTCTCTATACTTCTGACAAAATTAGCTGCAAATTGTTTATTTATTGTTGATTACGGAAGCTCACGACAGGTTTGTCTCGGCATACTAGCCATTATCAAGTGATCTTGTTGAAGTGACATTTATATACCATTTTATTCGACGTCTGTGTTACAGCACTATGAGATTTTATGTTATTTGTAGATGGAGTGAAATCTATAAATTATCTTAAAATGTAATGCGTGCATTATATTGTCAACATAGTTCACATATTTACTCCCTACAGAAATTTCGTGTTATTTTTTGACAGTTGTAATCGTTCTAACGATGCTTTATGTTTACAATTAAATTATGGGGATATTCAGAGATATTATTTGTCAGAGATATCGTGCATTATTGTAGACGTGCTATCTTAATGTTGTCTATTATTTATTGTCTATCGTGACCTCTTAACCCCTTCCCTTTTTCTATTATATCAATGAAGTTTTACGTTTGAGGACTGTCTGATTGTTCAGGATGTCATTCGGATGCATAAATTTCTAGTTCTTCCTTAATGTTCATGGTTTACCGTTTTTGGTATCCTATATAGAATTTTCAAAGCGTTTTTGATTGTGTTCGTTTTATGATTTTTACTTTCAAGTATATATAAAAACTTGACTGGTTGCTTTCTCTAAATCTGATACTAACATTCCCTCCTCTTTGTGTAATGTAAAAACATACATAAAGACATAACATCGAAAAGAAATGACAAAACCAAAGCCAAACCAATACATGTACTAACAACAGATAAAGGCAACACATCAAAGAAAATAAACGAATTGTTAAGGAATACGAAAACACAAGTAGCATTTCGCACTACTAGTAACTTAATAAAGTTGAGATAACGAAAAATAGACTTCCCTAACTTTTCTAATAAAGGTGTTTACAAAATTTCCCGCGACGACCTCAATAGGCGGCGCGGATCAGCAAAGAAACGACAAGAAATCGCCTGCGTCTCTTTCAAAAAGTTTTTAGTTATGGTAATTTCTGTTTGATTTTTTCGCCTAAGTCTGTAAATGCAGTCTCCTAGCACGTCTTTGGTTTCTTTGTCCGCTAGCTACCGATAATTGCGGAACTATTCGTTTTGCCGTTGCATTTTGCAGTTTTACCAAACAGTGTAAAATCAGACCTGATTTATCAGTGCCTAAGTAAGAAAGAAACCACAGACGTGCTAGCAGACTGCATTTCCTGATGCAGCCGAAAAACAAAGTGGAAATTACCGTAACTCAAAACAAATAATTTGTTAACGATCTGCTTTTCGACCTAAAAAGTAAATCAAATTGTAAATATGTTTAATTACAGTGCACTGTTGTGCTTTACTTCAATAAAGTGGAACGCGTATATTGAGAAAAATCTCTTTTTCTTGTATTTGTAACAACGAAATAAAAATACCCTCAGGACTTGTAAAGCAGCTACGGACAATAAGGCCACATAAATGATGTAATATTGCTGGACTTGTGGAAAAAAGTGATCAACAATAGCATATATTACAGAAATAATAAAATGCTTAGAGACAAACTATTGTATTGCGAAAGAATCGGAAATAACAAAGAAACTGCCTCTCTGGTTAAAGTACTAAAGTTAGAAGCCTGTTGAGATAGAAGAAATTAGTTATAAGAACAACATGGACAGAAAAAAAGGAGAAGGGAATGTGGATGAAAGAGTACAGGAGAAATTAGAAGCGTCAAAAAAAGAAAAGTAGGTAATTTAAGTTGTTACATGCTTGTTCAGCATTAAGAAAAAAATGATTCTAAAATAAAATTTTGTCTTTCAGAATACTGTAAAGTTTGAAAAGGTGGACCCTCATAACTGTTCAAGATATTAGTGGTAATTAAAGTTCCTGTAAAGGACAATCTTACAGTTATTACAGTTCTTTAATCTGATGGTTGTGGCTGATATAATAGGTGCACTATATTATTTTGGTATCCATAAGAGCGCAAACGGATGTAATTCGGAATAGGTGGCACTGTCTCAGAACCATGATGAGACGATCATCAGGATGTCGGTGTGGGTTCAGAGCCTGCCAATCAAAGTGGCGATCACACTGGAGGTCGCGAGCGTCGCTACGCTTGGCGCCTGGGAAGCGTCAGCAGCGTCGACGTCGGGGCCATCGCTTCCAGTGGCGTCGGCGAGGAAGGCGGCGAAGGCGGCGACGTCGGTGTAGACTCCGGGGTAGCCAGCCACGCCGCACTCGACGCCCCAGCTCACCACCCCGGCCAGCATGCCGTCACACACCAGAGGGCCCCCGCTGTCGCCCTGCACATGATCACACCACACTAGATTACAACCATACCAGTGTGGCAACAGTCTCGCCACAGTAGCAACATTCTCGGCACGGTGGCAACATTCTCGTCACGGTGGCAACATTCTCGTCACGGTGGCAAACGGACTCGTCACGGTGGCAAACGGACTCGTCACGGTGGCAAACGGACTCGTCACGGTGGCAAACGGACTCGTCACGGTGGCAAACGGACTCGTCACGGTGGCAAACGGACTCGTCACGGTGGCAAACGGACTCGTCACGGTGGCAAACGGACTCGTCACGGTGGCAAACGGACTCGTCACGGTGGCAAACGGACTCGTCACGGTGGCAAACGGACTCGTCACGGTGGCAAACGGACTCGTCACGGTGGCAAACGGACTCGTCACGGTGACAAACGGACTTGTACTGTGATACGGACATAGCTGTGTTCAATGTAAAAGTTCCTGAAGTAGTAGAAGGGTGGGGGTATGTCTTGCGTCGTCAGTGGGGGCATAAGGGAGGGCGGAGCTAAGGACTCCAACAGCAAACCTGTCAAACTTTCCAGGTGGTGGCGTCACAGCTTGCGACGACCTCCACTAAACTATATGTACGTATGCTACTACGGGGTGTTCAAAAAGTCTCTCCGCAGTGCCGCATGATTGTAAGCTGGTTCCATGTAAAAATGCTAAGCGTGTCTAAAGGTTCCATTCACAGTCAGTTGTTGACCAATCTGGTGTGGTAATAGAAGACAGCAAAGCGTAAGCCGAAGTTTTAAATTCCACGTTTAAGAAACGGTTCACGTAGATGGATCGTACGAACATACCGTCATTTAACTATTGCACAGACTTTGATATGGAGCACATAACAATAAGCATCCGTGCTATTGAGAAACAACTGAAGGAGTTGAAAGCAAATAAGTCGCCGGGTTCGGATGGAATCACATTTCGGTTTGGCCCCTTACTTTGACTGCATTTATCCGAACCTCTAGGCAAGCGCAAAGTACCAGACGACTGGAAAAAGCGTCTCCATATAAGAAGGGTAAAAGAACGGACCCGCAGAATTACGGACCAGTATCCCTAATACCGGTTTGCTGCAATTGTCTACCAAAAGAAATGAATACCATAGTACAAATAGCAACAAACATCATAACAAAGTTGACCAATAAAACCAAGAGACAGGAAAGAGCAGATACCCAGCTATCACCAACATTAGGACAGAATCTCTTACAAGCACACAGACAAAACACAAGAAAAGAAATAGCACAAAGTGAGAAAGAAATAGAAACGTACAAAATCAAATACTAAAGTAGAATACCCACTATTTTTCAAAAAACAAGGCATACATATACCCCTCAAACTAACAATTCGATTCAAAGGTATCTTCCAGAAACAAAAGGAAAAGTCGATCTACTGGACGAGTGTATCAGACATTAGGAACATGTCAACCGAAATGTAATACATGCTATGGAAAACGCGTAGTTTAAATCAGAAGGATGTTTCACATCACAGAACATGTAAGAGCATGGAAGTTCAGGTCCAGTCATTCAACTTTTTTTCGCGCGTGCGCACACACACACACACACACACACACACACACACACACACACACACACAGAGAGAGAGAGAGAGAGAGAGAGAGAGAGAGAGAGAGAGAGAGAGAGAGAGAGACATATATATTATTAAAATATACGTCACAAGTTGGCGACGGCCACAACCTACACGAAAAACAAACGAACAAACCTAAACACTGTAATGCTGTGCTGGGTGCGAACACACGTAACTGGAGTTCTATTTCCAGAATGAGGTGAAGTGCAAAGAACGCCAACGAGGCGAAACAGAAAGCGCAAAAAGGCAAAAAAATGCCAAGTTCATAAGTATAATGAAGTTTCTTTCCACTTCAATTCCGGCTAACAAAGAAGTAAAAAGCAGTGGTTTGCAGGATATGTGAAAAAGAGGCAGAAACCTCGTAAGTAAAATTTTATAAAGGAAAACTGTTTTTAATCTTTAACAAGCACACTGTACAAATACACGTATCCTTTTATATCCACAGCTGTGATATATGTTAACCGAAGGTGTGTGTGTTAACTCCTTAAGCTGTTTCTGTTGCCTTTTCTGTAAAGTTTCTTTAATGTGTCAAATAATGTGCCACTTATTAGTCCGTAACCACGACAGAACTACAATAGCAACAGATTTAATATTACTGAAGTCCAGCCACATCCTATAGCATAGCCGGCCGCGGTGGCCGTGCGGTTCTGGCGCTGCAGTCCGGAACCGCGAGGCTGCTACGGTCGCAGGTTCGATTCCTGCTTCGGGCATGGGTGTGTGTGATGTCCTTAGGTTAGTTAGGTTTAAGTAGTTCTAAGTTATAGGCGACTTATGACCTAAGATGTTGAGTCCCATAGTGCTCAGAGCCATTTGAACCATTTTTTGAGCCTATAGCATAAATTGACAATAGAAGAAAACTTTCACGTACAAATGATCGCCGACGGAATTAGGAAACAAATAACACACTGCTCACCGCTTTTTACGAAGTAAAAGGGCGTGTATAAAGTACTTTAACATGCGCGAGCAGTGTACTTGGAACCAAAAAGAGCAACATCGGTCACAACAAAACGCGAGTAGTAACAATTATATATGCAAAATTATATATGCAAAACATTTTGACACGTCAAAATCACGTTTTTTAAAGATCAAGAGAGGTGTCAACAGGCCAATGAAATTTACATTTACATCCTTTGGTTTTCATATGACAAGCTATCAGGTGCAGGACACCATATACACTCCTGGAAATGGAAAAAAGAACACATTGACACCGGTGTGTCAGACCCACCATACTTGCTCCGGACACTGCGAGAGGGCTGTACAAGCAATGATCACACGCACGGCACAGCGGACACACCAGGAACCGCGGTGTTGGCCGTCGAATGGCGCTAGCTGTGCAGCATTTGTGCACCGCCGCCGTCAGTGTCAGCCAGTTTGCCGTGGCATACGGAGCTCCATCGCAGTCTTTAACACTGGTAGCATGCCGCGACAGTGTGGACATGAACCGTATGTGCAGTTGACGGACTTTGAGCGAGGGCGTATAGTGGGCATGCGGGAGGCCGGGTGGACGTACCGCCGAATTGCTCAACACGTGGGGCGTGAGGTGTCCACAGTACATCGATGTTGTCGCCAGTGGTCGGCGGAAGGTGCACGTGCCCGTCGACCTGGGACCGGACCGCAGCGACGCACGGATGCACGCCAAGACCGTAGGATCCTACGCAGTGCCGTAGGGGACCGCACCGCCACTTCCCAGCAAATTAGGGACACTGTTGCTCCTGGGGTATCGGCGAGGACCATTCGCAACCGTCTCCATGAAGCTGGGCTACGGTCCCGCACACCGTTAGGCCGTCTTCCGCTCACGCCCCAACATCGTGCAGCCCGCCTCCAGTGGTGTCGCGACAGGCGTGAATGGAGGGACGAATGGAGACGTGTCGTCTTCAGCGATGAGAGTCGCTTCTGCCTTGGTACCAATGATGGTCGTATGCGTGTTTGGCGCCGTGCAGGTGAGCGCCACAATCAGGACTGCATACGACCGAGGCACACAGGGCCAACACCCGCATCATGGTGTGGGGAGCGATCTCCTACACTGGCCGTACACCACTGGTGATCGTCGAGGGGACACTGAATAGTGCACGGTACATCCAAACCGTCATCGAACCCATCGTTCTACCATTCCTAGACCGGCAAGGGAACTTGCTGTTCCAACAGGACAATGCACGTCCGCATGTATCCCGTGCCACCCAACGTGCTCTAGAAGGTGTAAGTCAACTACCCTGGCCAGCAAGATGTCAGGATCTGTCCCCCATTGAGCATGTTTGGGACTGGATGAAGCGTCGTCTCACGCGGTCTGCACGTCCAGCACGAACGCTGGTCCAACTGAGGCGCCAGGTGGAAATGGCATGGCAAGCCGTTCCACAGGAGTACATCCAGCATCTCTACGATCGTCTCCATGGGAGAATAGCAGCCTGCATTGCTGCGAAAGGTGGATATACACTGTACTAGTGCCGACATTGTGCATGCTCTGTTGCCTGTGTCTATGTGCCTGTGGTTCAGTCAGTGTGATCATGTGATGTATCTGACCCCAGGAATGTGTCAATAAAGTTTCCCCTTCCTGGGACAATGAATTCACGGTGTTCTTATTTCAATTTCCAGGAGTGTAGTTTGGTCCTGCAAAACCATACGATGTAAAATCACGCTAAGAAGCAAAACGAACAAAAACTTTCTTTAGGCCTCACTTTGTTAAATCAGTTATAACCTGAAATACTTTCTACAGTTTTCAGTAAACAAAAATCTACAGTTGATGGCAGAGTTTGACATGTTTGGGTAAAAAGAAAGAGCTGTGATTGCAAAAATGCGGGATCCATATCCTATAATGAGACGAAGTTTGATCACAGAGCTGCACGCGTGCGTTGCTCATTTGAAGAAGACTGTGTCATATGTAGATTGGCCAGTAGAGTCACTAATGTTCATCCCGCTGAAAATGTCTGGGTCTCTTTCTAATGTGGCAAACATCCCGAAAATTTGGAATCTCTATGGTGCCTAATCGTCAATGAGTGTCTTCGACAGCAGATTTACGTACCTGAAGGAGCTCCAGGGCTGTCTTCCTCTCCGAAATGAGGTCGTCACGAAAGGGGGTTGTCGGAGGCTATTAAAACTTTAGTCGTTAAACATTGTTGCTAATAAACAGTTCAGCAGTTTGTGTTTGCTAAACAAGTTTACATCTCAAAATTAACCGTGCTTTTACAGTCTCTTAGATGGTTTTCTGCAGTAGTGGATGAAACTTTCGGCAGAGAGCTGTGGCTTAGAACACCACTAAATACCGATAAGTCAACATCACCAAGGATGTAAATAGCAAATACAAAAATCTGAATTTAAAGATATGTTTATTTTTCACCGTCAGATCCTAAATGAAATGGTCCTCATGCATTTGGAATAAGTCAAAAAATCTTAAAAATGCATTCATTTGAGAGGTTTTAACAAACTTCTTACAAAACATGTACGTATACAATAGACTGAAGGGTGTGTATAATAACTTTTACGTTATTGTAGCTACGCGGCAGCAAACAGATAATCGGTGTACACCATTTGTTTACACTGACCAAATCACTGCATTGAATATGTGCAGCTGACCGACGTTACGTAACACGCGCATTATTTGATATTATTAATGATGTATTCTTTTCTTGTCTAAACTATTTATCGTCCATGTTTCACTTCCATACATGGCTACACTCCATACAAATACTTTCAGAAACGACTTCCTAACACTTAAATCAATGCTCGATGTTAACAAATTTCTCTTCTTCAGAAACGCTTTCCTTGCCATTGCCAGTCTACATTTTATATCCTCTCTACTTCGACCATCATCAGTTATTTTGCTCCCCAAATAGCAAAACTCCTTTACTACTTTAAGTGTCTCATTTCCTAATCTAATACCCTCAACATCACCCGACTTAATTCGACTACATTCCATTATCCTCGTTTTGCTTTTGTTGATGTTCATCTTATATCCTCCCTTCAAGACACTGTCCATTCCGTTCAACTGCTCTTCCAAGTCCTTTGCTCTCTCTGACAGAATTACAATGTCATCGGCGAACCTCAAAGTTTTTATTTCTTCTCCATGGATTTTAATACCTACTCCAAATTTTTCTTTTGTTTCCTTCACTGCTTGCTCAATATAAAGATTGAATAACATCGGGGACAGGCTACAACCCTGTCTCACTCCCTTCCCAACCACTGCTTCCCTTTCATACCCCTCGACTCTTATAACTGCTATCTGGTTTTTGTACAAATTGTAAATAACCTTTCGCTGCCTGTATTTTACCCCTGCCACCTTCAGAATTTGAAAGAGAGTATTCCAGTCAACATTGTCAAAAGCTTTCTCCAAGTCTACAAATGCTAGAAATGTAGGTTTGCCTTTCCTTAACGTAGCTTCTAAGATAAGCCGTAGGGTCAGTATTGCCTCACGTGTTCCAATATTTCTACGGAATCCAAACTGATCTTCCCCAAGGTCGGCTTCTATTAGTTTTTCCTTTCGTCTGTAAAGAATTCGCATTAGTATTTTGCAGCTGTGACTTATTAAACTGATAGTTCGGTAATTTTCACATTTGTCAACACCTGATTTCTTTGGGATTGGGATTATTATATTCTTCTTGAAGTCTGAGGGTATTTCGCCTGTCTCGTACAACTTGCTCACCAGGTGGTAGAGTTTTGTCAAGACTGGCTCTCCCAAGGCCGTCAGTAGTTCTAATGGAATGTTGTCTACTCCGGTGGCCTTGTTTCTACTCAGGTCTTTCAGTGCTCTGTCGAACTCTTCATGCAGTATCATATCTCCCATTTCATCTTCGTCTATATCCTCTTCCATTTCCATAATATTGTCCTCAAGTACATCGCGCTTGTATAGACCGTCTATATACTCCTTCCACCTTTCTGCTTTCCCTTCTTTGCTTAGAACTGGGTTTCCATCTGAGCTCTTGATATTCATACAAGTGGTTCTCTTTTCTCCAGAGGTCTCCTTAATTTTCCTGTAGGCAGTATCTATCTTGCCCCTAGTGCTACAGAAGAATGCTGAAGATTAGATGGGTAGATCACATAACTAATGAGGAGGTGTTGAATAGGATTGGGGAGAAGAGGAGTTTGTGGCACAACTTGACTAGAAGAAGGGATCGGTTGGTAGGACATGTTCTGAGACATCAAGGGATCACCAATTTAGTATTGGAGGGCAGCGTGGAGGGTAAAAATCGTAGAGGGAGGCCAAGAGATGAATACACCAAGCAGATTCAGAAGGATGTAGGTTGCTGTAGGCACTGGGAGATGAAGAAGCTTGCACAGGATAGAGTAGCATGGAGAGCTGCATCAAACCATTCTCAGGACTAAAGACCACAACAACAACAACAATGATGTATTCATCACTAGGGTCTGCTAAGAAACTAGTCTTTCCCTGGAGGAAATTGGTCACCACTGTAGACTTTATTAGTAGCTACGCCTTTTATGGCTCCTAGCTAGTTATTGAAAAATGTTTGTTTCTGAATAATGGACCCCCGTCTAGATCAAAATGAATGGCTTTTGATGTACAAAATCGTTACTTCCAATATTGATTCCATGACAGGAGGTTTTGGTTTGAAATAAAAACATAGTCCAGAATGGTGTATTTCACTCTGCAGCAGCGTGTGCGCGCCGATATGGAACTTCCTTGTACGTTATCACATTCATTGCGATGATTGTGTTTCGGTCATGGTCCTAAATCATTATAAAAAGAATATTAATGTTAGCACTATTTCGTGTCACTGCAATATTAATTACGTAAGATCCCGTTAACTGCATTTTTCAGATACTCTCTAAAACAAAAAAAGGACGAAAAGGACCACCAAGGAATTATCCAAATGAGACGAAAGTCGATAAATGTGATCTACGTGTGCAGAAAAACGGATGATAAAAATGCAGTTGCCATTCATGACAAGCAGTCCTGGGCTCTAATGTTTCAGCAACATAATTTCCGCCCGTGCACGGCGAGAGTTTCTATTGTTTTCGTGTTTCCCAGACTCTACCCTGACCATCGGTTGCCGTATCTTCCCACTTGAGAATGTTTGGAGCATTATGGGCAGGGCTCTGCAACTACACTCACGCTCATAAATTAAGGATAATTATAGAATGTGGTGCCACACAACGTGGCACTACACAAAACTGGCGCTAATAGCATAGGCACATAGGCAACACACATGACACAGATCTGTAAGTCCACAGTACTGATGATAAGTTGAGAAAACATTCCCGAAACACATGTCCTACAAAGCGCCACTGTTCCCTGCGCATGTACCCCGATATCAGTATAGGATATGATCACCATGCACACGTATACATGCCGCACAACGGGTTGGCATTCTCTGGATCAGGTGGTCGAGCAGCTGCTGGGGTATAGCCTCCCATTCTTTCACCAGTGCCTGTCGGAGCTCCTGAAGTGTCCTAGGGGTTTGAAGACGTGCAGCGACACGTCGACCGAGAGCATCCCAGACGTGCTAGATGGGGTTTAGGTCTGGAAAACAAGCAGACCACTCCATTCACCTGATATCTTCTGTTTCAAGGTACTCCTCCACGATGGCAGCTCGGTGGGGCCGTGCTTTGTCATCCATCAGGAGGAAGGTGGGACCCACTGCACCCCTGAAAAGGCGGACATACTGGCGCGAAATGACGTCCCGATACACCTGACCTGTTACAGTTCCTGTGTCAAAGGCATGCACCAATCATAATCCCACCCCACACCATCAAACGACGACCTCCGTACAGGTCCCTTTCAAGGACATTAAGGGGTTGGTATCTGGTTCCTGGTTCACGCCACATGAAAAACCTGCGAGAATAACTGTTCAGATTCAACCTGGACTCGTCCGTGAACATAACCTGGGACCACTGTCCCAATGACCATGTACTGTGTTCTCGACACCAGGTTTTACGGGCTCTCCTGTGACCAGCGGTCAATGGAATGCCACTTGCAGGTCTCCGGGCGAATAAACCGTGTCTGTTCAGTCGTCTGTAGACTGTGTGTCTGGAGACAACTGTTCCAGTGGCTGCGGTAAAGTCCCGAGCAAGGCTACCTGCAGTACTCCGTGGCCGTCTGCGGGCACTGATGGTGAGATATCGGTCTTCTTGTGGTGTTGTACACTGTGGACGTCCCGTACTGTAGCGCCTGGACACGCTTCCTGTCTGCTGGAATCTTTGCCATAATCTGGAGATAATACTTTGTGGCACACGGAGGGCCCGTGCTACGACCTGCTGTGTTTGACCAGCTTCCAGCCGCCCTAGTATTCTACTCCTCATAACGTTATCAATATGTATTCATTGAGCCATTTTGAACCCACAGTCACTATTAGCACGTCTGAAAACGTCTGCACACATACTCGCTGCACTGTACTCTGACATGCACCAACACACCTCTGCGTATGTGGACTGCTGCCAGCGCCACCGTGCAACGACCGCATATCAAATGCACCGCATGGTCATACCCATACCCGCAATCCTCCCACCAGAGCGTTGATTCACCATATATCAGCATTACCCTTAATTTATGAGGATGAGTGTAGATCGGAACTTGATGATCTGACGTGTGACCTGGGCGCAATTTGGCTCGCTATCGCTCAAGAGGAAGTCCAACAATTAATCAATGCCAGATTGAGTTACTGCTTGCACAGGTGGACCAACGCATTGTTGACTTCTTCAAGTTCTGGCGTTCTTTCTCTTGACTAGATTATCTAATTTTTCTGAAATTGTAGTCATTTGTTTGTCTGTACTTGTACATCACGTCTCTTATTTGTCTTTGGGATATGTGCGGACAAATAATTTGTTGACTCTATTTATAGCAGTTAGTGCAAAACCTCATCATCACTGCACAGCGACTGCAACCTTCATTCATTTCAATATATTTACCGTATTCATCTCTCGGTCTCCCTCTACAATTTTTCCACACACACTTCTCTCTGTTACCAAACTGACAATTCCTTGATGCCTCGGAATATGTCGTACGAGCCGAGCCCCTTTGTAGTCAAGTTGCGTCACAAATTTAGTTGCTCGCCAGTTCGATTCAGTACCTCCTCATTAAACATTCGATCTAACCATCTAATGTTGCACATTATTCTGTATCACTGCATTTCAAAAGCTGTACCTCTACTACGAGGTGCATTCAAGTTCTAAGGCCTCCGATTTTTTTTTCTCCGGACTGGAAAGAGATAGAAACATGCGCATTGTTTTAAAATAAGGCCGCGTTCATTGTCAATACGTCCCAGAGATGGCAGCACCGTGCGGCAGATGGAATTTTACCGCCAGCGGCGAGAATGAGAACTGTTTTAAATACTTGAACAGCGTGCAATCATTCGTTTTCTGAATTTGCGTGGTGTGAAACCAATTGAAATTCATCGACAGTTGAAGGAGACATGTGGTGATGGAGTTATGGATGTGTCGAAAGTGCGTTCGTGGGTGCGACAGCTTAATGAAGGCAGAACATCGTGTGACAACAAACCGAAACAACCTCGGGCTCGAACAAGCCGGTCTGACGACACGATCGAGAAAGTGGAGAGAATCGTTTTGGGGGATCGCCGAATGACTGTTGAACAGATCGCCTCAAGAGTTGGCATTTCTATGGGTTCTGTGCACGTAATCCTGCATGACGACCTGAAAATGCGAAAAGTGTCATCCAGGTGGATGCCACGGATGCTGACGGACGACCACACGGCTGCCCGTGTGGCATGTTGCCGAGCAATGTTGACGCCCAATGACAGCATGAATGGGACTTTCTTTTCGTCGGTTGTGACAATGGATGAGACGTGGATGCCATTTTTCAATCCAGAAACAAAGCACCAGTCAGCTCAATGGAAGCACACAGACTCACCGCCACCAAAAAAATTTCGGGTAACCGCCAGTGCTGAAAAAATGATGGTTTCCATGTTCTGGGACAGCGAGGGCGTAATCCTTACCCATTGCGTTCCAAAGGGCACTACGGTAACAGGTGCATCCTACGAAAATGTTTTGAAGAACGAATTCCTTCCTGCACTGCAACAAAAACGTCCGGGAAGGGCTGCGCGTGTGCTGTTTCACCGAGACAACGCACCCGCACATCGAGCTAACGTTACCCAACAGTTCCTTCGTGATAACAACTGTGAAGTGATTCCTCATGCTCCCTACTCACCTGACCTGGCTCCTAGTGACTTTTGGCTTTTTCCAACAATTAAAGACACTCTCCATGGCCGCACATTCACCAGCCGTGCTGCTATTGCGTCAGCGATTTTCCAGTGGTCAAAACAGATTCCTAAAGAAGCCTTCGCCGCTGCCATGGAATCATGGCGTCAGCTTTGTGAAAAATGTGTACGTCTGCAGGGCGATTACGTAGAGAAGTAACACCAGTTTCATCGACTTCAGGTGATTAGTTAATTCGAAAAAAAAATCGGAGGCCTTAGAACTTGAATGCACCTCGTATTACTCCAGAGAAAACACTTCACAATGAAGTATTAACGAATCCTTTTTTTCAACAATGATTTTGTTCCTACAGGCAGCAGCACTTCCTTTCTTACTTTCGTCGGCCATCATCATTTACTTTCCTGCCAAATATCAGTTTAGTATTTTCCTTCGTAATGCAGTCGCCGGCCGCGGTGGCCGAGCGGTTCTGGGCGCTCAGTCCGGAACCGCGCGGCTGCTACGGTCGCAGGTTCGAATCCTGCCTTTGGCATGGATGTGTATGATGTCCTTAGGTTAGTTAGGTTTAAGTAGTTTCAAGTTCTAGGGGACTGATGACCATAGATGTTAAGTCCCATAGTGCTCAGAGCCATTTGAACCATTTTCGTAATCCAGTCTCCTCAGCATCAACTGATGTAATTAGACATCATTCCATTACCCTTGTTCTACTTCCGTTGATGTTCACCTTAGAACCTCTTTTCAAGACATTATCGAGTCCGTTCAGCTACTCATCGAAGTACTTTGCCGTCTCTGGCACAGTTACAGTTACAGTGTCAGCGGCAAGGTTCAAAATTTTTATTTCTTCTCCCTGGTCTTTAGGTCTCTTTCCAAATTTCTCCTTCGTTATCTTTGTATAACTAATGTTAAAAACAATCAAATTTCGCATTGACAGTTGATGATCATGGTGGCACTTGTACTATAATTATTTTCAGCCATTTGTGGCATATGCATTTTATTATGATGACTGGTTTCATCGTTAAACGTCTTCAAATCGGTAACAGCCAATATTATAGAAAGACCATAGTTAACAGTAGTATTTGAAGAAACATAAAGAACTACAATCTGCATTTGTATAGAGACTATGAGACGCATAGGTACAACTAGTAACCCTATATCCACGATTTTGTTAAAGAATCGAACTCTCATGTACACATTAGATCTCATTATCAAACACAGGATGAGTGTACAATCTGAGTAATTTGACCAAAATGACTATGACGTCGTATCTCCCGAGTTATGAATCGCATAATGATACGTTCATTGATATACGTGGATGCTGCCTACAAAATTTGTTGCGAAAAGAGTTAGTAGTAAAGAAGTACAAATTACAGCGTTTTCTCTGAATCTGAAGTTTTACTGCATAAAATTGTACGATGTGAGGTCCGCCAGTTATGCTAAACACCTTTTTTTTCTCAGTACTCAAACATGTTTCAACACCACTGTGCCATCATCAGTGGGTTTCGGTTTTAATTATTTTGTAATGTGAACATTTTTGTTAAATGATTACAAAATTATGTAGATGTTTAGTTCAAACAACAGTTCGTTTCTTTTTGTCAATACTTTTACACTTGGTGTGCATGAATTTTCCGGATAACTTGTGTATTATACAGGGTGAGTCACGAAACGTTACCGCTGGATATATTTCGTAAACCACTTCAAATACTGACGAACCGATTCCTCAGACCGAACGTGAGGAGAGGGGCTAGTGAAATTGTTTAATACAAACCATACAAAAATGCACGGAAGTATGTTTTTTAACACAAACCTACGTTTTTTTTAATGGAACCCCGTTAGTTTTGTTAGCACATCTGAACATATAAACAAATACGTAATCAGTGCCGTTTGTTGCATTGTCAAATGTTAATTACATCCGGAGATATTGTATCATAAGGTTGACCTTGAGTACCACTCCTCCGCTGTTCGTGTGTATCGGAGAGCACTGCAACATACGTCGCGTTTCTACAGAATGATCTGCCAACGTTGCTCGAAAATGTCCCACTGGAAACGTATGTGGTATCAGCATGATGGTGCACCTGCACATTCCGCAATTAACACTAGGCTGACCCTTGACAGGATGTTCGACGGGCGTTTCATAGGACGTGGAGGACGCATAAATTGGCCAGCCCGTTCTCCTGATCTTACACCTCTGGACTTCTTTCTGTGGGGTACGTTAAAGGAGAATGTCTACCGTGATGTGCCTACAACCCCAGAGGATATGAAACAACGTATTGTGGCAGCCTGCGGCGACATTACACCAGATGTACTGCGGCGTGTACGACATTCATTACGCCAGAGATTGCAATTGTGTGCAGCAAATGATGGCCACCACATTGAACATCTATTGGCCTGACATGTCGGGACCCACTCTATTCCACTCCGTAATTGAAAACGGAAACCACGTGTGTACGTGTACCTCACCCCTCATGGTAATGTACATGTGCGTCAGTGAAAAAGACCAATAAAAAGGTGTTAGCATGTGGACGTAATGTGCTGTTCCAGTCTCTTCTGTACCTAAGGTCCATCACCGTTCCGTTTGGAACCCTACGTAATTCGGTGCTCTCCGATACACACGATCGAACAGCGGAGGAGTGGTACTCAAGCGTCAACTTTAGGTTACAATATCTCCGGATGTAATTAACATTTTACAATGCAACAAACGGCATTGATTACATATTTGTTTATATGTTCAGATGTGCTAACAAAACTAATGGGGTTATATTTAAAAAAACGTAGGTGTTTGTTAAAAAACATACTTCCGAGCATTTTTTTATGGTCTGTATTAAACAATTTCACTAGCCCCTCTCCTCACGTTCGGTCTGTGGAATCGATTCGTCAGTATTTGATGTGGTTTACGAAATATATCCAGCGGTAATGTTAGGTGACTCACCCTGTATACTACGGGTAGCTTGTCATTTGCAACCAAACTGTGTTGATGAGAAAAATTTGCTGGGAGTTAAACTATCATCTATAATGTTATTTGGTTTGTCGTGATGTTTTCGCGCCTCTATTCCCTTTTACTTACGTAAAAACTTGCCACACGAAAATGTAAGTAAACGAATATAGGCGCGAAAACATCGCGACAAACCAAATAACATTATAGATGATAGGTTAACTCCCAGCAAATTTTTCTCATCAACATCGTTTGGTTGCAGATGACAAGCTACCCGTAGTATATAATAAACAAGTTATCCGGAAGCATCATGCACACCAAGTGTAAAAGTATTAACAAAAAGAAACGAACTATTGTTTGAACTGAACATTTACATAATTTTGTAATCAGCTAACAAAAATGCTCACATTACAGAATAAATAAAACGGAAACCCACTGATGATGGCACAATGGTGCTGAAACATGTCTCGGTACTGAGAAAAAAACGGTGTTTTGCATAACTGGCGGATCTCATATTCTACAATTTTAACTGCAAACAATGTCAACACAAGGAGCTGCAAATCCAAAAGATGAATATTTTACCGTGTAAGAAGCGCAAACGTACTAAGCGATAAAGTTTTTTCTCGTTCAATCGGGCCATGTCTGAGAGAAAATGTTTCTGTAAGGTCTTAATTTGTGTTTAACGTTTGCTGGAAATCGCTAAATGTTCTCATTCTCAAATCCGGGATGAAAATAGTCCGCGAAATTTCCGCGGCTTGAGTTAATGCTTCCTCAAAACACACACACACACACACACACACACGCACACACACACACACACACACACACACACACACACACACACACACACACACACACACACGCGCGCGCACGAGCGCGCTTTTGACTTTACTACTTCCCTCATTGCATTAAACCTTAAACATCTGATTGTACCTGCTAATGAGTAAATTATGACAACATTTTAAAATTTTAAACTCCGTCAGTGGTTACATGAAACAATGAAAAATGGATGTTTTGTTGCCCTTGGAAGTCATTAGACAGGCAACCATCTGGTTACAAATAAACTCCTGGAAATTGAAATAAGAACACCGTGAATTCATTGTCCCAGGAAGGGGAAACTTTATTGACACATTCCTGGGGTCAGATACATCACATGATCACACTGACAGAACCACAGGCACATAGACACAGGCAACAGAGCATGCACAATGTCGGCACTAGTACAGTGTATATCCACCTTTCGCAGCAATGCAGGCTGCTATTCTCCCATGGAGACGATCGTAGAGATGCTGGATGTAGTCCTGTGGAACGGCTTGCCATGCCATTTCCACCTGGCGCCTCAGTTGGACCAGCGGTCGTGCTGGACGTGCAGACTGCGTGAGACGACGCTTCATCCAGTCCCAAACATGTTCAATGGGGGACAGATCCGGAGATCTTGCTGGCCAGGGTAGTTGACTTACACCTTCTAGAGCACGTTGGGTGGCACGGAATACATGCGGACGTGCATTGTCCTGTTGGAACAGCAAGTTCCCTTGCCGGTCTAGGAATGGTAGAACGATGGGTTCGATGACGGTTTGGATGTACCGCGCACTATTCAGTGTCCCCTCGACGATCACCAGTGGTGTACGGCCAGTGTAGGAGATCGCTCCCCACACCATGATGCCGGGTGTTGGCCCTGTGTGCCTCGGTCGTATGCAGTCCTGATTGTGGCACTCACATGCACGGCGCCAAACACGCAAACGACCATCATTGGCACCAAGGCAGAAGCGACTCTCATCGCTGAAGACGACACGTCTCCATTCGTCCCTCCATTCACGCCTGTCGCGACACCACTGGAGGCGGGCTGCACGATGTTGGGGCGTGAGCGGAAGACGGCCTAACGGTGTGCGGGACCGTAGCCCAGCTTCATGGAGACGGTTGCGAATGGTCCTCGCCGATACCCCAGGAGCAACAGTGTCCCTAATTTGCTGGGAAGTGGCGGTGCGGTCCCCTACGGCACTGCGTAGGATCCTACGGTCTTGGCGTGCATCCGTGCGTCGCTGTGGTCCGGTCCCAGGTCGAGGGGCACGTGCACCTTCCGCCGACCACTGGCGACAACATCGATGTACTGTGGAGACCTCACGCCCCACGTGTTGAGCAATTCGGCGGTACGTCCACCCGACCTCCCGCATGCCCACTATACGCCCTCGCTCAAAGTCCGTCAACTGCACATACGGTTCACGTCCACGCTGTCGCGGCATGCTACCAGTGTTAGAGACTGCGATGGAGCTCCGTATGCCACGGCAAACTGGCTGACACTGACGGCGGCGGTGCACAAATGCTGCGCAGCTAGCGCCATTCGACGGCCAACACCGCGGTTCCTGGTGTGTCCGCTGTGCCGTGCGTGTGATCATTGCTTGTACAGCCCTCTCGCAGTGTCCGGAGCAAGTATGGTGGGTCTGACACACCGGTGTCAATGTGTTCTTGTTTCCATTTCCAGTAGTGTATGTAGCAAAACTGTGATACTTGCACGTCTTTCCTATACTGCTCGTACACCACATAAGAACATAATTTCTGTCAACATTTACTATAACAAATGTTAATACCACTAATAATAATAATAATAATAATAATAATAATAATACAGTTCGTATTAGGGAGGCGTTCAGTAACGAATGAACAATTTTTTTTCTCAAATAATTTGGGTTGAAAAGTTGCGGAATTTGTTGGTGCAAAAAAATTCAAAGCTGCGCCATCGCTGCTGCGGTCGCGGGTTCGAATTCTGCATCGGGCTTGGCTGTTTTTATTGGCCTCAGGTTAGTTAGGTTAAAGTAGTTCTAAGTCTAGGGGACTGATGGCAGATGCTAAGTCCCATAGTGCTTAGAGCAATTTGAGCCGCATCATCAGCCGGTCAGCTGGGACTCTAGAGCGGTTATTCTGCAAGATTTCCTCTCTCACGGTGCAACTGTCACCTCTGATGTGTGTTGTGCCATCCTCAGGAACTTGAAGAAACGATTTCATTTATTTTCTTCTCCATGACAACGCAAGGCGTTATATGAGTCTGGGCACCTGAGAGGAGATCGTAAAACTTGATTCGACTGCTCTTCCTCATCCACCCCCACAGCCCATATCTCGCACCTTCCGACTTCCACCCGTTTCGCCCAATGATTGATGGACTTCTCGGGAAGCAGTGCGTAGATGATGGGGTGGTGATTGATGCAGCACGTCGTTGCCGCAGATGTAGACCAGTTGAGTGGTACCATGCGGGCGTACAGGCTTCGCCAGTAAGGTGGCGTAAGGTCATCACACTGAACAGAGATTATGGTGAAAAATTGGTTTTGTAGCCGAAAGAATGGGAAGTAATAAATAATATGGTGTATTGGAATTCTGCTTGAAACCGACCTGCTTTCAAAAAGAAAAGTGTGCTGCATTACTTACTGAACGCCCCTAGTATCTTCACAAAAGAGTCTCTAACGTTTAAATTTGTATTCGATGTCAACAAGTTTCTCTTTTTAAGGAACGCATTCGTTGCTATTACTGACCTGCACGTTATATAGCCTCTACTTTAGCCATTGTCGTTTATTTTGCTGTCCAAATGTAGTGTCCGTTTTCCTAATCTAACTCTGTCAACACAACAAGATTCAATACCACTACATTTGACTAACCTCCTTTTAATTTCGTTGATATTCATCTGACAACTTCTTTTGTTGACACTGTCCATTCCGTTCAACTGTTCTTTCAACTCCTTTGCCGTCTCTGAAAAAATACGTCACGGTAAACCTCAAACTTTTAAGTCCGTCTTCCTAAACTTTGATTTCCTTTGCAATTGCATACGTATTTATCCCGCTAATTTCGATGTGAGTAGACTTCTCTATTGCGATGGAACTTATGTGTATTGACTCGTGTAGGTCTCACATTAAAACTCTAATGACATTCGTTTCATCGTCACCTAAAATTCGAAATAATTTCAAAAACTTTACTACTGCTTGCCAAGTAACTATCAATGAATGTTGCCCTACAAGGCAAGGCGGCACAACTGACACATCACACTGCTTTTCAAAATTTTCAGCAAGTCTGTATAAACAACGTTCGGGAGTGGGCCGGGTGCTGCGGCCGAGCGGTTCCAGGCGCTTCAGTCTGGAACCGCGCGACCGCTACGGTCTCAGGTTCGAATCCTGCCTCGGGCATGGATGTGTGTGATGTCCTTAGGTTAGTTCGGTTCAAGTGAAGTTCTAGGGGACTGATGACCTCAGATGTTAAGTTCCATAGTGCTCACACCCATTTGAGCCATTTTCGGGAGTGCGTTTTCTAGCGCCATATGACAAATCTTTTTTTTTTTTTTTTTTTTTTTTTTTTTTTTTTTGTAATATTCAGCTGTTTCATGTTACAGTCCACCAATTTCGGAATGAAACCACTATTAAATATTGACGGTCTCAATGTTGCTATAAATACTGTTCATGTTTAAGTACCGAGCGAGGTGGCGCAGTGGTAGCAACTGTGAAATGTCCCCTTTGAACATTTATACACGACTGTGCTTAAACTGACACACAATAATTTTAGCGCAACGCAATCTGACTTTCAAAAATCCCTACAAAAGAATGGCCCTGACTAACATTAACCTATACGTTTCACAAATCGCTTACCTCACAAAAATCTTGGTTGCTCGAACTAAAATGGTTCAAATGGCTCTGAGCACTATGCGACTCAACATCTTAGGTCATAAGTCCCCTAGAACTTAGAACTACTTAAACCTAACTAACCTAAGGACATCACACACACCCATGCCCGAGGCAGGATTCGAACCTGCGACCGTAGCAGTCCCGCGGTTCCGGACTGCAGCGCCAGAACCGCTAGACCACCGCGGCCGGCTGCTCGAACTACTGCAATACAGCGAGCGCCACTACTGCCAGCTAAATAAAAGATTCAAACTATGGAAGGCACTAACTACTAATAGGGATAATTAGCAAATGAAAGATTTTAATAGAGAACAAACAATGTATTTACCTTAATAATCATAATATGTATACCATCCAGTCTTACAAATTTCAAGTCTCCGCCATTTCTCTCCCCACATCCACCACTGCTGGCGGCTCACCTCCAACTGCGCAACGCTACGCGCTGTTCACATCCAGCTGCCCAACACTACAATTTTACAAATCTTTAACATATTGCAGCGTGTCAGCAACTGTGAAATGTACAGCAAATAAACAATGTTTTCAGCCTTCAGTTGCAAGGTAATTTTATTCGAATAAAATTACCTTGCAACTGAAGGCTGAAAACATTGTTTATTTGCAACACTACAATGGCTGACAACAATGCAAACTGGACACAGACTGCACACAGCACAGCCAGTGATTTTCATACAGAGCGCTACGTAACGTTGCCAATAAGAAAAGATAAACAGCCTACTTACAACTAGACTCGCATTCGGAAGGACGACGGTCCAATCCCGCGTCCGGCCATCCTGATTTAGGTTTTCCGTGATTTCCCTAAATCGCTCCAGGCAAATGCCGGGATGGTTCCTTTCCAAGGGCACGGCCGCCTTCCTTCCCCGTCCTTCCCTAATCCGATGAGACCGATGACCTCGCTGTCTGGTCTCCTTCCTCGAACCAACCAACCAACCATGTTTAAGTAATAGCCCGGAGGATAGCTATGTAGAACAAATACAGGGTGTTTCAAAAATGACCGGTATATTTGAAACGGCAATAAAAACTACACGAGCAGTGATAGAAATACACAGTTTGTTGCAATATGCTTGGGACAACAGTACATTTTCAGGCAGACAAACTTTCGAAATTACAGTAGTTACAATTTTCAACAACAGATGGCGCTGCGGTCTGGGAAACTCTATAGTACGATATTTTCCACATATCCACCATGCGTAGCAATAATATGGCGTAGTCTCTGAATGAAATTACCCGAAACCTTTGACAACGTGTCTGGCGGAATGACTTCACATGCAGATGAGATGTACTGCTTCAGCTGTTCAATTGTTTCTGGATTCCGGCGGTACACCTGGTCTTTCAAGTGTCCCCACAGAAAGAAGTCACAGGGGTTCATGTCTGGCGAATAGGGAGGCCAATCCACGCCACCTCCTGTATGTTTCGGATAGCCCAAAGCAATCACACGATCATCGAAATATTCATTCAGGAAATTAAAGACGTCGGCCGTGCGATGTGGCCGGGCACCATCTTGCATAAACCACGAGGTGTTCGCAGTGTCGTCTAAGGCAGTTTGTACCGCCACAAATTCACGAAGAATGTCCAGATAGCGGGATGCAGTAATCGTTTGGGATCTGAAAAATGGGACAATGATTCCTTTGGAAGAAATGGCGGCCCAGACCAGTACTTTTTGAGGATGCAGGGACGATGGGACTGCAACATGGGGCTTTTCGGTTCCCCATATGCGCCAGTTCTGTTTATTGACGAAGCCGTCCAGGTAAAAATAAGCTTCGTCAGTAAACCAAATGCTGCCCACATGCATATCGCCGTCATCAATCCTGTGCACTATATCGTTAGCGAATGTCTCTCGTGCAGCAATGGTAGCGGCGCTGAGGGGTTGCCGCGTTTGAATTTTGTATGGATAGAGGTGTAAACTCTGGCGCATGAGACGATACGTGGATGTTGGCGTCATTTGGCCTGCAGCTGCAACACGGCGAACGGAAACCCGAGGCCGCTGTTGGATCACCTGCTGCACTAGCTGCGCGTTGCCCTCTGTGGTTGCCGTACGCAGTCGCCCTACCTTTCCAGCACATTCATCCGTCACGTTCCCAGTCCGTTAAAATTTTTCAAACAGATCCTTTATTGTATCGCTTTTCGGTCCTTTGGTTACATTAAACCTCCGTTGAAAACTTCGTCTTGTTGCAACAACTCTGTGTTCTAGGCAGTGGAATTCCAACACCAGAAAAATCCTCTGTGCTAAGGAATAAACCATGATGTCTACAGCACACTTACACGTTGTGAACAGCACACGCTTACAGCAGAAAGACGACGTACAGAATGGCGCACCCACAGACTGCGTTGTCTTCTATATCTTTCACATCACTTGCAACGCCATCTGTTGTTGAAAATTGTAACTACTGTAATTTCGCAAGTTTGTCCGCCTGAAAATGTACTGTTGTCCCAAGCATATTGCAACAAACGGTGTATTTCTATCGCTGCTCGTTTAGTTTTTATTGCCGTTTCAAATATACCAGTCATTTTTGAAACACCCTGTATGTTCTGTAGGTTACCTGCCCCTTTATATATCCTCACTCAGTTTCCAGACGGTTCACTGCTTCCGATTTCTAGGTGTCTAGTAAGATGCTGATTGAATACGCAGACAAAGCGATCGAAATGACGTATGCAACACACTTAACGTATAGGCAACGCGGTTACGATCTTAACCGACAAAAGGTAGTAGGAAACCTACTGTGTCTATGCTTGTTTACGACAGTGTACGGTACCCTACGCTAGTTGTATAACACTAGCTGGTGCGGTTTCACTGTGGCTGCACGCGACATTGTGTTTGGTCCACATACCGCCAGAATTTTGCGGCCAGTCTGTGTGCAGTTTAGAAGCTTTCACCCACAAGACGTACACTGTCCTGCGTATTTCTGCTATGGGCTGAGTTTCCAGTCGCTGCAACATTCCACTCCCTGCTGTCACTCACCAGTTATCCGTACCGCAGCAGAACTGTCTCTTGCAGGCACTCGGGAACAAAAAAATGGCTCTGAGCACTATGGGACTTAACTTCTGAGGTCATCAGTCGCCTTGAACTTAGAACTACTTAAACCTAAGTAACCTAAGGACATCACACACATCCATGCCCGAGGCAGGATTCGAACATGGAACCGTAGCGGTCGCGCGGTTCCAGCTGTAGCGCCTAGAACCGCTCGGCCACTTCGGCCAGCTGAATTTGGGAACGTCTACTGTCTCATGACAATGCAACACTCTTGTTGCGAAATAACCTTACAGTGGAACGACATGTGTAGGTATCTACGTACGTAACTGCAGATGCTGATAACATCAGGGAATTCTGTGGTAGTAGAATTCGGAGCCACGCTGCAGCACAACTACACTCCTGGAAATTGAAATAAGAACACCGTGAATTCATTGTCCCAGGAAGGGGAAACTTTATTGACAGGGTCAGATACATCACATGATCACACTGACAGAACCACAGGCACATAGACACAGGCAACAGAGCATGCACAATGTCGGCACTAGTACAGTGTATATCCACCTTTCGCAGCAATGCAGGCTGCTATTCTCCCATGGAGATGCTGGATGTAGTCCTGTGGGACGGCTTGCCATGCCATTTCCACCTGGCGCCTCAGTTGGACCAGCGTTCGTGCTGGACGTGCAGACCGCGTGAGACGACGCTTCATCCAGTCCCAATCATGCTCAATGGGGGACAGATCCGGAGATCTTGCTGGCCAGGGTAGTTGACTTACACCTTCTAGAGCACGTTGGGTGGCACAGGATACATGCGGACGTGCATTGTCCTGTTGGAACAGCAAGTTCCCTTGCCGGTCTAGGAATGGTAGAACGATGGGTTCGATGACGGTTTGGATGTACCGTGCACTATTCAGTGTCCCCTCGACGATCACCAGTGGTGTACGGCCAGTGTAGGAGATCGCTCCCCACACCATGATGCCGCGTGTTGGCCCTGTGTGCCTCGGTCGTATGCAGTCCTGATTGTGGCGCTCACCTGCACGGCGCCAAACACGCATACGACCATCATTGGCACCAAGGCAGAAGCGACTCTCATCGCTGAAGACGACACGTCTCCATTCGTCCCTCCATTCACGCCTGTCGCGACACCAGTGGAGGCAGGCTGCACGATGTTGGGGCGTGAGCGGAAGACGGCCTAACGGTGTGCGGGACCGTAGCCCAGCTTCATGGAGACGGTTGCGAATGGTCCTCGCCGATACCCCAGGAGCAACAGTGTCCCTAATTTGCTGGGAAGTGGCGGTGCGGTCCCCTATGGCACTGCGTAGGATCCTACGGTCTTGGCGTGCATCCGTGCGTCGCTGCGGTCCGGGCCCAGGTCGACGGGCACGTGCACCTTCCGCCGACCACTGGTGACAACATCGATGTACTGTGGAGACCTCACGCCCCACGTGTTGAGCAATTCGGCGGTACGTCCACCCGGCCTCCCGCATGCCCACTATACGCCCTCGCTCAAAGTCCGTCAACTGCACATACGGTTCACGTCCACGCTGTTGCGGCATCCTACCAGTGTTAAAGACTGCGATGGAGCTCCGTATGCCACGGCAAACTGGCTGACACTGACGGCGGCGGTGCACAAATGCTGCGCAGCTAGCGCCATTGGACGGCCAACACCGCGGTTCCTGGTGTGTCCGCTGTGCCGTGCGTGTGACCATTGCTTGTACAGCCCTCTCGCAGTGTCCGGAGCAAGTATGGTGGGTCTGACACACCGGTGTCAATGTGTTCTTTTTTCCATTTCCATTCCAGGAGTGTAAATAACACAGCGGCAGTACGTTTGCCCGCAAAGCAGCGCTCAGCACTTTGCGGGAAAGATAAATGCAGTCTGAAAGAGGAACGGTCGGGGGCGACAGGTGTTACAAAGTGTTCTGAAACGGCGCCAGCGGCGCTCCCCCCCCCCTCCCCGCTCCCTCCCCCATGCAGCACGGCAATTTACAGGAGTGGACATTTTTCCCCCCCTCCCTCTGACTGCGAGCCAGCGGACTTGGCGACGGTCTGCTTAGGACGTGAGTAATGGCCGTGCGGTGTGCGAGTTACGCCGTGAATGGAAGGCGCTCACGCACCGTGTTACCGCAACTTCAGCTCTCTCTCCGTTTTTACCTTTTTACTGGAGTCGTACATCTACTGGTAATTCACTTACTGCACAACGCGAGAAAAATGTCTGGTCGTAGGCAAACCCACTTCTCGTTTGCGGTCAACTTCACCTTAATTACTTTCGGGTAGGTTCATCCTCGCTCGATATCACTGAAGGGAAACACAGCGTATACCTGAATATTCTCTCGATATTGGAGTTGTTTCACTACAGTTGCGTTCAGTCATTTATAGAAGGCCTACGAGGGGCATTCAATAGGCAATGCTATTTTTTTTTCTCCTGAAAGCAGGTTCGTTTCATTCAGGAATCCAATACACCATATTAATACCCACTCTTTCGGCTACAAAACCCTATTTTTCAACATGATCTGCGCGTCCACTGCACCGGTCTTCGCCACGTTATTGGGAGCACCTGTATGCCCGCATTGCACCACTCTACGGCGTGACATCGGAGCCAGCGTCCTGCTGCAGTTTCAGATAAGTTTTTACAGTCTGACGATAATTTATGGAATTGTAGTTTTAGTTTGACGATGTCCACTATGGACAAACGCTGGTTACTTTTATTCTGAAGAAGGTTGGATTATCCCGACTGAAACCTAGGTAAATCTATGTAAACTTTGCAACTGAGGCTGTTGGTTTTTGAAATTAACTAGTGAACCCCCTTCTCGTATGTGTCCGCAGTTTATCCTTGTATGGGATTGTGAAATGGACGAGAAGCAATCGAGAAAGAAAACGAAATCTTTTTAAATTTTGTGCTGCAGAGGAATCCTGAAAATTGGACGAGCAGATTAAATAAGTTATGAGGAGGTACTAAATCGAATACGTCATAACTGGAGTAAAGGGAGAAATGGTGAAAAGACTCTTCCTCAACTCAAAGAACCGTCAGTTTGGCAGTGGAAGGGAGTGTGGGGAATAAGATTCGTAGGAGGAGAGAAATGTTTGAGTATTGTATGCATATTCAGATGGATGTAGGTTGTTTTTGGACAGAAGATCACAGCACCAACATACGTAATGAAATACCTGGCTATACTTACTGTAAGAGATATACAAAACTAGAGATGGAACAAGAGTGCAAGATAAACGACATGTTCATGGTATTGTGAATGTTCTCGGGAGATACGAACAGTAACTCAGTCTTTATTTAAATGTCCCTCTAGAGCACAATGTTACTACTGAAATCACACGAGAGGATGAACAAAATTAAAATAACTCAGAATGAAGACAAGGTGTGACCAAATGTTGCAAACAATCGAAACGAATTAAAATTATTAATTGCTGATTCTTTTACTCGTAACTGTTCACTAACTCTCTGTATTATTATTAAACGCAGATGTATTTCAATACATTATTAACCAACAGTAAGGTAAGACAAAGTTTAATTTTTTTAATTAACACACGAATTACGTTCAATACCCTATTAAGCATCAACATCGATATTGAAAATGTGTCGCTGTCGGCAACAGCTGCCCCGTCCATTGACGGCAACTAATTAGGCGTGCGCGGCTTCTGTTTGCTGACTACCAGCACCAACAACCGGCAGAGAATTAATCGTGGCGTTTTTCTGCAACACCAAACAATATGGCAGGAACCGACAGCATCAGTTAAAACACATTTTATCAGCTTGTACAAGTACGATCGTGCAAAATTTCTCGTCAGACAAAATACGCCGCAGTAATTTCGAAAAACATAGAAATATCTTCGTGGTGTTATTAAACCTATAACAAATATTATGCGGCAGAATTATTCCAGATTTCTTGTAACGCTACGAAAGTGATTCCTCTTCTCCCGGAGGGACTGTATGCCTCTTCCCGTCAGAACTGCGATTCCAAAGCGAGATATATCTTTTCTCATCGGCATGGCGAAGTTAAGCCCAGTATTTCCGCTGAATCATATCTGACATGTCCAGAGCCACACATCTGTACTAGTAAATGGCTGAAACGGTTACCCACTCACCTATTCCAGATGCAGGTTGCCTGTATAACGTCTCCCAGGGGCACAAAAATTTGAGTATTTCACACAATTTTTGACCGACTTTAAAAATTTTAATGCTCACATAGTCTGCTTATTAAGGGATATAATCATACGTTAAACGCAACAAGTCAAGAGTTAAAGTTGGAAAATATGCCTTAAGACGGTGTAACTCAAGACGCTCGAATTACCCTGACTATATTCATCATGTATTTGAGAATGAGACCACTTGTCAACTTCCTACAAACCATAAACAAAATTTAAAACCTTTTAGAATTTATTCGTCATGGCACTCTCCTCACAAAGTACATTTTCGCTGCTCACGCAACAAAACTTAAACATCACTGAAGTTTTGATGCATAATTTATTTACTAGCGGACCTATCCCCAACACATTTGCAGCCAGTACTCATAAGAATCACTGAATGTACGAGAGGATACCCAAAAATACCGGAATTTCTTTTTAAAAGCTATATATATATATTCAAATTGTTTACAAAACAACCACATCCCCTTCATAATACTCACCATTGCAACTAATACATTTGTCCCACGCCTGCCGGATGTAGCCGAGAGGTTCTAGGCGCTTCAGTCTGGAACCGCGTATATTGAGCACGCAGTAAAGGAAACAAAAGAAAAATTTGGAGTAGGAATTAAAATTAGTGGAGAGGAAATAAAAACTTTGAGGTTTGCCGATGACATTGTAATTCTGGAAGAGACAGCAAAGGACCTGGAAGAGCAGTAGAACGGAATGGACAGTGTCTTGGAAGGAAGATATAAGATGAACATGAACAAAAGCAAAACGTGGATAATGGAATGTAGTCGAATTAAATCGGGTGATGCTGCGGGAATTAGATTAGGAAGTGAGACGCTTAAAGAAGTAAATGAGTTTTGCTATTTGGGGAGCAAAATAACTGATGATAGCCGAAGTAGAGAGGATATAAAATGTAGACTGGCAATGGCAAGGAAAGCGTTTCTGAAGAAGAGAAATTTGTTAATATCTAGATTTAAGTGTCAGGAAGTCGTTTCTGAAAGTATTTGTATGGTGTGTAACCATGTATGGAAGTGAAACATGCATGATAACTAGTTTAGACAAGAAGAGAAATAGCTTTCGAAATGTGGTGCTACAGAACAATGCTGAAGATTAGATGGGTAGATCACATAACTAATGAGGAGGTATTGAACAAAATTGGGGAGAAGAGAAATTTGTGGCACAACTTGACTAGAAGAAGGGATCGGTTGGTAGGACAAATTCTGAGGCATCAGGGGATCACCAGTTTAGTATTGGAGGGCAGCGTGGAGGGTAAAAATCGTAGAGGGAGACCTAGATATGAATACACTAAACAGATTCAGAAGGATGTAGGTTGCAGTAAATACTGGGAGATGAAGAAGCTTGCACAGGATAAAGTAGCATGGAGAGCTGCATCAAACCAGTCTCTGGACTAAAGACCAAAACAGCAACAACTTATTCAACGCTCCTCGTATATGTTTGTGCGGCAGGTAGTTCAAGATATGTAATGTAGCAAACACAAATTTGTGGCTTTTTCATTAGTCTGTGAGTGAATTATCAGAAACTAAGAAAAGCAACATAATTAGGGTTTTATATCTCCAACCATAAAGGTTTTACCTGATTAACGGCATGTATTTAACAAATTAACTCATTGCTAAATTGATCAGTCGTGTGACAATTTTCGGCACGATTGTGTTCCGGCAGCGAGTGTGGAGATCGATATCGGCGTCGCCAGAGATACTGGAACCCCGAGTTGGTGTGACTCTCTGGCGACGAGGAGTGGAGGAGTAAACAGTACCGAGCGAGGAAGGCATGACGGGTCGAATTGTGGATTAATAATTTTTGCATGCTGTTGAAATGGGGGCAACGGCCTTGCCGCAGTGGATACACCGGTTCCCGTGAGATCGCCGAAGTTAAGCGCTGTCGGGCGTGGTCGGCACTTGGATGGGTGACCATCCAGGCCGCCATGCGCTGTTGCCATTTTTCGGGGTGCACTCAGCCTCGTGATGCCAATTGAGGAGCTGCTCGACCGAATAGTAGCGGCTTCGGTCAAGAATACCATCATAACGACTGGGAGAGCGGTGTGCTGACCACACGCCCCTCCTATCCGCATCCTCCTTTGAGGATAACACGGCGGTCGGGTGGTCCCGATGGGTCACTTGTGACCTGTAGACGGAGTGGTTTTTGTCGAAATGAACTGGTGGTGAAAGCGAGACGCTTCGGAATTCAACGCTGCTGTGGAACGAGAAGCCGCGGGCTCTGCAATTGTCTGGACGCAATTTACGGCGAGCTGTGGCCCATGTCGTTTGTGGGTGTTCTGCCACGGCAGATAAACAAGACATCGCGGGCCCAACCTGAACACGCTGTGCTGTAGCATTTTCGCCCGCAATAAGGGTGTCTCGATATTGGAGAAGAAAGCAGTGGACTACGGTACGTGTGTTAGCCTTCAGTGACATCTGCGGTGTTAGTTTACTTAACTGTGTGTAGATGGCGCAGTAACTGTCACTTTTCAACGAGATTTACTGTTGTGTGAAAGTGTGGCCAATGCTGGATGGGTGTTGTCATAAAGTTATTATGTTTCTTATTTGTGAACATAATTTTCTGTACTGGACTCGCATTCGGGAGCACGACGGTTCAATCCCGCGTCCGGCCATCCTGATTTAGGTTTTCCGTGATTTCCCTAAATCGCTCCAGGCAAATGCTGGGATGGTTCCTTTGAAGGGTGACTGCCGACTTCCTTCCCCATCCTTCCCTAATCCGATGAGACCGATCACCTCGCTGTTTGGTCTCTTCCCCCAAACAACCGAACCCAACAATTTTCTGTTATCAGAATTACTCATTGGACAGATTTGAAGTTCGCAGCTCGTGGTCGTGCGGTAGCGTTCTCGCTTCCCGCGCCCGGGTTCCCGGGTTCGCTTCCCGGCGGGGTCAGGGCTTTTCTCTGCCTCGTGATGACTGGGTGTTGTGTGATGTCCTTAGGTTAGTTAGGTTTAAGTAGTTCTAAGTTCTAGGGGACTGATGACCATAGATGTTAAGTCATATAGTGTTCAGAGCCATTTGAACCATTTTGAACAGATTTGAAATTGTCAGTACTGCGCTGTAGTGCAGCGGGTTATAAATAATAGAATTTGACAGATATGGTAACTGTGAGTTTCGTATATGTTTTTATATCTGCGTGTTAAATGAAAGTGAATTTGAAGTTTGCCGGCCGGAGTGGCCGTGCGCTTCTAGGCGCTACAGTCTGGAACCGAGCGACCGCTACGATAGCAGGTTCGAATCCTGCCTCGGGCATGGATGTGTGTGATGTCCTTAGGTTAGTTAGGTTTAATTAGTTCTAAGTTCTAGGCGACCGATGACCTCAGAAGTTAAGTCGCATAGTGCTCAGAGCCAATCTGAAGTTTGTAAGGTACTTTTCTACCTTTACGATTCTGTTGAGATGTGGTGCTATAGACGAATGTTGAAAATTTGGTGGACTGATAAGGTAAGGAATGAGGAGGTTCTACGCAGAATCGGAGAGGATAGGAATATGTGGAAAACACTGATAAGGAGAAGAGACAGGATGATAGGACATCTGCTAAGACATGAGGGAATGACTTCCATGGTACTAGAGGGAGCTGTAGAGGGCAAAAACTGTAGAGGAAGACAGAGATTGGAATACGTCAAGCAAATAGTTGAGGACGTAGGTTGCTACTCTGAGATGAAGAGGTTAGCACAGGAAAGGAATTCGTGGCGGGCCGCATCAAACCAGTCAGTAGACTGATGACCAAAAAAAAAAGTTTTTGTTTCGAAGTGATGTTGTTTGCTACTGTTATTGGTTGAGGATTTATTACCCGATTAATCAAAGGAACAATTATTTAACCAGCCTTTCTGTGAAGTGTCTTAAGACTTGTTTCTTCAGTGAACTGTTGTTAATAAATTACGTAAAACAGTAATGTTGTGTAAGCAGTTATTGAAGGCACCCATATCCATTAGCCAATCAACCATGGCCAGTTGGGAACGGGCGTTGATGTAACATCAGGGGACTAGAGGCTATTTGTTAAGTTATGGCAACGCTAATCCTGTTGTTTGTTGTTCTTGTTGATGTGTCTAGTCGCCCCTAAATTAAATACTCGTACTGATTCCGCACAGTAGTTGATACATGGGAGTTCGATTCTATAAAGAATCGGGACTGGAGATGTCAGCGGACTTCAAGAGTCTGTGAGTTCAGGTTTTCCATCGTCTCCATGTCTCTCTCCGAGAAGACAAACAAATATGTGACCATCCGTGCTGCCCTATTCTGAATACGTTCAGTGTCCCCACTTAGATTTAGAAGCTGCAACATAGACGCGAATAAAGCAAGCGGATACAGAAAGTATAAAATTCTAATGAGTAATTCCAGTCAGTGAATATAAATTGCCGCCAGACTATCGATTTCGTTCCATAGTGACCATCTTCAGACTGTGCCTTTACGTGTTATGAGTTTCTACTTGGCCTCCAACAAACATTCATGTGGCCAGCTGTGGTAAAATCTCACATCATTGAAAAAAAAATTACCACATTTCGCACGTAGAGAATATAGCAGCTACATTCGGGAGGACGACGGTTCAATCCCGCGTCCGGCCATCCCGATTTAGGTTTTCCGTGATTTCCCTAAATCGCTCCAGACAAATGCCGGGATGGTTCCTTTGAAAGGGCACGGCCGACTTCCTTCCCCGTCCTTCCCTAATCCGATGAGACCGATGACCTCGCAGTTTGGTCTCTTCCCCCAAAACAACCAACCAATATAGCAGCTAACTCTTCCCGAAAAGCAGAACCTTTGTTTTGAGAGGAAAAAAGACACCAAAGAATAAGACTATGGAAAGTGACGGAATGTGCTGTGCTGTCTTAGGACGAAATTTCCTTGCTTTCTTTCTTTTTTTTAGATCATATTAAATTTGATTACCATAGAATGTACGAACATCAGTAACCCTACTGTCGATTAGTCAAGGAATCGAGCGCTGGATAAGTATAGTGTGGGTAATTTGCTCTCCGTGTTAAGGAAAGCTAGATTTTCACGCACTTCAATGTTTACGACGCCATATTTCCTAACTGTGTGTAGTGCATTGATGTAATTTTACAGGTACATCCGGTGGTATGGCTGGATACTTTCTGCAAAATGTGTTGCGAATAGATTTAGTAGAGAAGTGTGTGGGACTGGTAGCCTAAATAAAAATTATCCAAGAGCGAGAAGGACTCGAGCACTGAGGGTCACGTACAACCTTAATTATGAGTTAATAATTATGAAAAATCCGCCTCGACTGCACAAACTACCTGGTGTTTCCAAAATGAGATTTTCACTCTGCAGCGGAGTGTGCGCTGATATGAAACTTCCTGGCAGGTTAAAACTGTGTGCCCGACCGAGACTCGAACTCGGGACCTTTGCCTTTCGAGGGCAAGTGCTCTACCATCTGAGCTACCGAAGCACGACTCACGCCCGGTACTCACAGCTTTACTTCTGCCAGTCTCCGTCTCCTACCTTCCAAACTTTACAGAAGCTCTCCTGCGAACCTTGCAGAACTAGCACTCCTGAAAGAAAGGTTACTGCGGAGACATGGTTTAGCCACAGCCTGGGGGAGGTTTCCAGAATGAGATTTTCACTCTGCATCACTTAACAAAAGCAAGTCTTCTGGTCCAGACTGTATACCAGTTAGGTTCCTTTCAGAGTATGCTGATGCACTAGCTCCATCCTTAACAATCATATGCAACCGTTCGCTCCACGAAAGATCCGTACTCAAATATTGGAAAGTTGTACAGGTTACACCAATCTTCAAGAAGGGTAATAGGAGTAGTACACCAAATTACAGGCCCATATCGTTAACGTCGATATGCATCAGAATTTTGGAGCTTATATTGTGTTCGAAGACAATAAATTTCCTCGAAGAGAAAGGTCTGTTGCCACACGGATTTAGAAAACATTTCCTTGCGAAACATATGTAGTTCTTTACACACACGAAGTGACAAGGGATTTCAAATTGATTCCATATTTCTAGATTTCCAGAAGGCTTTTGACACTGTACCACACAAGCGGATTGTAACAAACATGCGTGCTTATGGAACACCGTCTGTTTTTCGACTTGATTCGTGATTTCGTATCAGAGATCATAATTGACGAAAAGTCATCGAGTGAAGCAGAAGTGATTTCTGGCGTTCCCCAAGGTAGTGTTGTAGGTCTTCTTCTGTTCCTTATCTGTAGAAACGATTTGGGAGACAATCTGCGGCTCTGGCGGTACGATAAAAAGATGCTGACTTGCTTGCGGATGAACAGAATCATCACAAACCATAAGAGGACTGTGACTAACGGTAAATAATTTGTAAGCACCGTCGTTTTAAGTGAGTGTATAAAAAGGGCTTCGAGAGACGGCTTTCGGAGTACTCTGCAGAATTGTCGGTTACTCGCAGTTGAATAACTAATCAACGGGATTAAAACGAATACCATGTGCTCTGTACACGTGTAAATAATGATTTATAAATGATTCGCAATTCACTAAACATGATCAGCGTATTAGGGTAAATTTGTTATGTTATAATATCGATATTAAAACGAAGAGGTTAGGGTTGAAAGGGGACCTTACACAGCTGGACATAACGTCCAGAGAAGTTGTCGGACGTCGTGGTCGAGAGAGGTAAAGCGCATAAGTGCAGAGCGGAATGGAAACCCTAATTTGGTCTCTTGACATTTAGGCCTGCCTTATAATGTAACATTCACGTCTCAGTGATGTCGAGGTTCGTCAGAAGAGACACCTTTTTGTCATTCCACGTTAAACTTTACGTCCCCTTCGGTCGGATAAATGTTCAAATGCGTGTGAATTCCTAAGGGAGAAAAACTGCTTAGGTCATTGGTCCCTAGACTTAAACACTACTGAAACTAACCTATAGTAAGAGAAACACGCACACCCATGTCCGAGGTAGGACTCGAACCTCCGGCGGGAGAGGCCGCGTAGTCCGTGACAGGGCGCCTCAAACCGCGCGTCCCGGTCGGATAACTGATGTATGACGGGCACAGGCAAGTCGCCGAAGTGGCGTCCAACTGAAAGCCATTGAACCACACGAAAAAAGAAATCTTATAGTTTGAGATCAACGAATGCCAACATTAGGAAAGTTTTTTCTGAAGGTATTGTCTTAGTGTGAAGTGTCGACGCCAAAAATGTCAGACGATAGAGGAATGTCCGCAGCTCGTGGTCGTGCGGTAGCGTTCTCGCTTCCCACGCCGGGTTCGGTTCCCGGCGGGGTCAGGGATTTTCTCTGCCTCGTGATGACTGGGTGTTGTGTGCTGTCCTTAGGTTAGTTAGGTTTAAGTAGTTCTAAGCTCTAGGGACTGATGACCTCAGCTGTTAAGTCCCATAGTGCTCAAAGCCATTTGAACCATTTCGATAGAGGAATACAATCTTTTGAAACATACTACACTAAAAGAAATGCCTCTGAGCACTATGGGACTTAACTTCGCAGGTCATCAGTCCCCTAGAACTTACAACTACTTAAACCTAACTAACCTAAGGGGTTCTTCGGCCGACGTTCATATAATGATTTTTCTGACGTTTCGCCAGCACGAGTGGCTGGCATTGTCAAAGCTTCACCCTCCATTGCCGGTGGTGAACTGGAGCCGAGCTCGCGGCCGCAGACTATATGTACCTGGCGCGCCAACGTCCGAGGGCTTCTCCGCGGTCATTTCCGGTGCGGTTCTCCTCTTGCTACCTGCGACGGTCATTCGCTGCAATACGGGAAGCCAGGATTCCTTTACCTTAAGGCTTTCCTCTTTCTTGTTCAAACTGTTCGCTTGTTTTTGTATTTCTCCAGCTTCTCTGAACAGGCGCGTGTGATAGTGCTTCTCTACAGCCAGAACTTCCGTGTCGGCGAATTTTATTACGTGGTCGGTCTCATTCATATGTGAGCCGCAACACCTCAAACGAGAAATTGAACACCTGGAAACTGTCCTGAGGAGCAATGGGTACTTCACAAATTATATTAGAAGTGTAACACAGCCAAACACTCGGCGAAGTAAGGAACCAGAAAAAGAAATGTCGGGTACGGCCTTTCTGCCATACATTCCCAGAGTGACGGACAGAATCGGCCGTATATTGCGCAAACATGGCGTAAAGACGATTTTCAAACCGACAAGGAAGATCAAAGAGTGTCTTAGATCGGCGAAGGAGAAAAGAGACCCACTTGCAATGTCGGGAATATACCGTATACCATGCACATGCGGAAAAGTTTATGTCGGAATGACTGGACGATCCATCAACACCAGGATCAAAGAGCATAAGCGACATTTCAGGTTGGGGCAGGTGGAGAAATCGGCCGTGGCAGAGCATGCACTGAATGAGACTGACCACGTAATAAAATTCGCCGACACGGAAATTCTGGCTGTAGAGAAGCACTATCACACGCGCCTGTTCAGAGAAGCTGTAGAAATACAAAAACACGCGAACAGTTTGAACAAGAAAGAGGAATGCCTTAAGGTAAACGGATCCTGGCTTCCCGTACTGCAGCGAACGACCGTCGCAGGTAGCAACAGGAGAACCGCACCGGAAATGACCGCGGAGAAGCCCTCGGACGTTGGCGCGCCAGGTACACATAGTCTGCGGCCGCGAGCTCGCCTCCAGTTCACCACCGGCAATGGAGGGTGAAGCTTTGACAATGTCAGCCACTCGTGCTGGCGAAACGTCAGAAAAATCATTATATGAACGTCGGCCGAAGAACTCGAGACAGAAGCCAATAGGCAGTTTGTCAACAAGTGGCCACGAAAGCCTTAACAATTTTGTAATCTAAGGACGTCACACACATCCATACCCGAGGCAGGACTCGAACCAGCGGCCGCGCGGTTGCAGAATGTAGCACCTAGAACCGCTCGGCCACCCCGGCCGGCTTCACTAAAAGATTGAAAATTAGATCGGTAAAAAGCATAACTAATGAGGTGCTGATTCGAATTTACGGAAATATGTGGCAGAAGTTGACAGAAAGAAGGGGTCGTTTGATACGACACTTACGGAGACATCAAGCAATAGTCAATTTCATAACGAAGTAAGGGGGAGAGGGAAATCAAGGCTTGGACACAGTAGACAACTTCTAGTGGGTGTCCGTTGCGGTATACATAGCCGAAACGAAGAGCCTCGCACAGGTTAGACTGGTGTGGAGAGCCCTATCAAACCAGTCTTCGGACTGCAAGACGACAATGAGACAAGAATATATTTTTCACATCTTGCGGTCTTTACCTATACGCGTTAGGGGGTCCTGTTACATAGGTCATATTTTTCAGCTTTTCACATTTTCTCTTAACACTTTACCGTCCACACGTCTCGTATAAATTGATTCGCTTGGCGCCGGCAGCGCTAATTCGGATTACTTGGCTTGTCGCCGGCCGTTCTTGACATTATAATCTCCCGATAAATTGTTGAATCTTACTAATCTCATCGATAGTTCTCGTAAGTTCTCAACCTTGTTCCCCTACTTTCATGAAATTTCGCACATATACATACGTAAATAAATGCAAAATTTCCAGAATGAGATTTTCACTCTGCAGTGAAGTGTGAGCAGATATGAAACTTCCTGACAGATTAAAACTGTGTGCAGACCGAGACTCGAACTCGGGATCTTTGCCTTTCGAGGGTAAGTGCTCTACTAACTGAGCTACCCTAGCACGACTCACGACCCGTCCTCACAATTGTAATTCCACCAGTACTTCGTCTCCTACCTTCCAATCTTCACAGAAGCTCTTCTGCGAACCTTGCAGAACTAGCGCTCCTGGAAGAAAGGATATTGCGGAGACGTGGCTTAGCCACAGCCTGGGGAAAGTTTCCAGAATGAGATTTTCAATCTGCAGCGGAGTGTGCGCTGTGAAGTTTGGAAGGTAGGAGACGGGGTACTGGTAGAATTAGAGTTGTGAGGACGGGTCGTGAGTCGTGCTTGGGTAGCTCAGTTGGTAGAGCACTTTCCCGCGAAAGGCAAAAGTCCCGAGTTCGAGTCTCGGTCCCGCACACAGTTTTAATCTGCAGAATGAAAATCTCATTATGGGTATGTGTTGATTGATTTTTTTGCATTTTGTGTACCACAAATATGAAATAATTCACAAAAGCAGTTGTGAGCAAAAGAGGAGCTGTAGAAGGACAGGTCGGAATAAATCTTGAATAAATTTGAAAATACTTCGTCTGCAGTTGACGTTAATAAACTCCAATCAGGCACATAATTCGCATTGAAAAAGGCAGAAGGGGAAGGAATAGGAGATGTAATAAGAGTGAGAGAGAATATTAAGTTCCGCATTAAATTTCAGCTAGTAATAGAAAATATTCTTTTCAAAAACTACAAGAGGAGAGGCATAATTTTAAAAGAACTGGATACACTGCAGGATTTCTGCTGTATTGCATCGCGGTCATACAGATATTTCGGTATCAGATACTGGATTGCAAAGCGAACTCAGAAGCGGATATGCGACAGTCAGATCACAATTCAGTATTAACGAAAAGTATATAGAAATTTAAAAGAATGCCGGTATAATTAATGTTGAAAGAAGTGGAATACTGAAGTACTGAGGAATGAAGTTCTCTAAGACTATAAATACTGTGATAACAAAGCCAAAGGTAGTACGGTTGAAGATGACACGGTCGACGAAAGAAGCAAATACAAAAATATCCAAGGAAAGATAGAAATACAGCAATTTAAATCACTCAGGAATGAAACAGATAGGAAATTCAGTGAAGCCAAGGTGAAAAGGCTCGAGGAAAACTATGAATAATTCGGAAAACAAATGATCATAGGAAAGACTGAGTCCGAGTGTAGAAAAGTAAAAGCAATCTTCCGTGAAATAACAAGCAAGCGTGACAACATTAAGGATGCAAATACAGTATCCGCCGCTGGTGGTTACAAAGTGAAGGCCCAGGTATACAGTGAGTGAGACGCCCAGCTTAACCTGCAGGACCGGACAGGTAGTTCAAATTGTGGAAAGGGGCAAAAATAAGGGGCTGTCAGTTACACTCGACACATACAAGTTTTCTTCTTCTTCTTCTTTCGTTTCACCCTCTTTGGGGTACGCTGGATCAATCATTTCTTTGTGCGTTGTTCTTTTCTTAGGGCCCAGTATTTCTTCATTCTTTCTGATCTTCTTCTCCTCTCTTCTTCCGAGATGAAGGATTTGGACTTTTGTGTGGATTTGTCTTGGAACCTTATGTTTTCATCTTTAGTAATTAATTTAGCAGTTCGATCAATAAGTGAATTTTCTGAAATATTTAATTTCACTACGTCTTTCTCAGTCTCTTTAAACCAGTTGGGCTTCGTTTTTCGGTTACGCAAGAAGTCAAAGATTTGTTTAGTTAATCTATTGGAATTCATTCTGAGAAGATGACCATAAAAATTTATTCTCCTTTTTCGCATAGAATCTGAAAGTTTTTCAATTTTCTTGTAGAGAGTTTCATTTTTGATGTATATAATCTTATTGTCTTGAAATTTTGGCCCAATGATTTTTCTTAAAATTTTTCTTTCCTTTACCTCCAGTTTCTCCATTTGTCCTTTGAAATTCATGTTTCTGCTGCATACAGTGCTTCTGGCTTAATCACTGTCTTGTAATGTGTAATTTTGGACCCCCATGAAAGGGAATTTTTGTTGTATGTATTTTTTGTTAGTTGGCAGGCCAATTCAAGTTTATTTTTTCTGGATTCCATTGCTTTGCTTTCCCCAGCATTCCAAGTAATCCATTCTCCGAGATATTTGAATTCTTTTACTATTTCAATCTTCTGTTCTTGAACTTTGAGGTATTTACATGAGTTCTTGATGTTTGTCAATATCTTAGTTTTTTCAGAGGAGATGTGAAGACCAATTTTAGCTGCTTGTTTCTTTAGTTCAAGGATTTGCTCCCGTGCTTCTTCCATTGTTTCAGCAAACAGGGCCATATCATCTGCAAAAGCAATGCAATTTACTTTAAGGTTCTTCTTTTTGCAACCCAGTCTTATACCACTCTTAATATTTGTGTTCCATTCTCTGACTACTTTCTCAAGCGCACAATTGAACAGCAACGGTGACAGCCCATCGCCCTGTCGCACTCCCGTTTTTATTTCAAAGGGTTCCGATAGTTCGCCCATAAATTTAACTTTCGATAATGTATTTGTAAGGGTCACTTTTATAATATTAGTTGTTTTCTTATCCAAACCAATTTCTTCCAGGACTGATAACAGAGATTCTCTATCAATCGAATCATATGCTTTTTTGAAATCAATGAAGTAGGTTACCTATGTCTTTGCCCTTGATTTTTGGTATGCCATAATGTTTTTGAGGTTTTAGTATTTGTTCCGAACACGATCTACCCTTTCTAAAACCTCCCTGGTATTCCCCGATTTGCGGATCCAATTGCGGCTCTGCCCTGTTCAAAAGAACTTTAGAAGGAATCTTGTACGTTATATCCAGCAGTGATATTCCTCTGTAATTGTTGGGGTCTGTCTTCAGACCTTCCTTGTGGATAGGGTGGATGAGAGCTGTTCTCCATTCTGCGGGGACCTCTTCTTCTTTCCAGATTTGATCGAAAACACACTTTAGGGATGTAACTGCATTTTTGTCAGCCTTTTTCCATAGTTCGGCCACTATTTGATTTTCTCCGGACGCCTTGTTGTTTTTAAGTTCTGAAATGACCTTCTGTACTTCTTCAGTCGTCGGTGGTTCTGAATCCGGCTTCTCACGGTTGTTTGGAATGGATTCAAATTTTTCAAGGATGGGTTCACAATTCAAGAGTTTCTCAAAGTAGCCTGCTAGTATTTTGCAGTTTTCCGTGTTGTTGTGAGCGATGGTCCCATTTACATCTCGAAATTGGAGGGTGGGTGCTTTGTATCTTGATAACCTTTGTTTGAAAGTTCTGTAAAAGCTCCTTGTGTTGTTTTCAGCAAATTCTTCATCAATTTGGAGGAGAGTTTTGTTTTCATGTGTCTTCTTAATCTTTTTTATATTTTTATCTACCAGTTTTCTAACTGTAATGAAATTCAGTCTATTTTCTTCTGTTTTCTGTGATTGCCAATTTTGCCATGCCTGTTTTCTTGTTTCAATGAGGGCATCACATTCCAGCGACCACCAGGCATGTTTTTTACTTTTTTTGTTAGGTGCTATCCGTTCAGCTGTAGTAATGAGGTTTTCCTTGATATCCCCCCAGCTTTGTGTCTGAATGGTTTCTGTTGCTTTTGTGAATTCATCTGATTTTAATATCTTTTCTGTGCTATACTTCCGACCCTTAATTTGTTTCATGCTGCGTTTCCTGTTTGGGATGACTTTGAACTTAATTTTAGAAAGGTAGTGGTCTGAATCCAAGTTTGCACCCCTGAGTACCCTAACGTTCATGATTTCTTTGCTGGAAACCTTCTTGATTGCCACATGATCAAGTTGAAATTCCCCAAGGCTAGGCTTTGGGGATACCCATGTCTTTTGTCTCCGTGGTAGTTTCTTGAAAGCTGTGGGTTTAACAATTAAATTGTGTGCTTGGCAAAGTTCTATTAGTCTCACACCATTTCTGTTTGTTCTCTTGTGTGCAGGATAGTTTCCAACTATTTTCTTATATCTTTTTTCTTTACCAATCTGTGCATTAAAATCTCCAAGAAGAATGATGATGTTTTTATCTGGGATTTTCTGAATAATGTAATCTAGATGATTCCAAAAGGCCTCCACTTTTTCTTTGTTTTTCCTGTTATCCTCGTTTATAGGGGCATGTGCATTGATAATTGTGTAGATTTTGCTTGTGCTTGTGAATGTAAGACTTGAGATTCTTTCTGATTGGGAATCAAAGCCAACTATTGAGTTCAAGATTTGTTTGTTGATTATAAAGGCTGTCCCAAGATGTGGTACATTTTTGATTACTCTCGGTCCCACTTTCCCTTTGTATATCCTAAAACCTTCGGAATCGAAGGTATCTGTATCCATGTATCGTGTTTCTTGAATGGCTGTTATGAGTATGTTGTGGTTCTTTAGCGTATCTGTTAGATGTTTTAGTATTCCGGTTTTCAACAATGAGTTTGCATTGAAAGTTGCTAGGTACGTTGATTGCCTATATTGAAATTTGGATGAGAATCCAAGACACTCCGACTTGTCTTTGTGCAATGTTGCAGACTCCCCAGAATCCGAATGTCTGCTGACGTACTGGCGTACGGTGGATCGTCCACCTGGGGTAAAATAGTTTACATCACACACTTCCATGATTTATGAAAGTTATTTTGGGTGTGGCCAAAAGGCCACAAAATGTACAACCAAGATTGTGAGTTCTGGAGGTAGTTCTTCCGCTCTCTCCGCCGTTGGGAATCTGAACTTCCTCTTCCGCCTTTGAGACCGTTGACAAGGTTTCACCCAGTAACCCTAGGCAGGGGCCATTACAGGGTGCTACCATCCGGAGCCAGATGGACCCAGGTTTTTTTTAACGAGGTGTTACTCCTCCCCCTCCTCCTTCCTCATCACTTGCGAAATGAGGCCCCGGACTTCGGCAGTGGTGGAGTTACATACAAGTTTATTATTTGATCAAACATTACAAGAGCAAAAAACACCGTGCTGGACAGCAACAACACGATGAGGAAACTACACTGCCTGAAATGTACATCAATGGCGAGGGGAGGTAACCGGAACGTTGACGGCCACAAGGCAGAAGATTCCGCTGCTGCACTTCAATTTAAATAACCAAATACAGTGAAACTCCACCAGTGGGTGTGTAGAATTTTCCAACTTGAAAACCACGTTGTTGCTCGCGGGAATATCTCAACAGCCGGCAACGAACTCCAAACGACACAATTGCTGGTAGGTTACATCAAAACTCAACCTTCGTGTCCAGGCCAACCGACCGACTCCTCGCACAGCGCACAGCCGGAAATTGTAAGCGCCAGGTCAAGGATAGTCTAGGGTGCGAATGTCGATACACACCGCTGCTGCCACCCACAGAAGGAGAGAGCAAAATCGCGATAACTGCAGGAAACCAAACACAGAATCGCAACGAAGGTTTAATCCAGCGCATAGCATGAGCCAGCCACGGCTCAGTGAGTATTAAGTTTATTTGAGATAAGAGGGCGCAAGTTTGTTCAAATGGCTCTGAGCACTATGGGACTTAACATCTGAGGTCATCAATCCCCTAGAACTTAGAACTATTTAAACCGAACTAACCAAAGGACATCACACACATCCACGCCCGAGGCAGGATTCGAACCTGCGACCGAAGCGGTCGCGCGGCTCCAGACTGTACCGCTTAGAACCGCTCGGCAGGGCGCAATTCTTGATAAAGTCAGAAATGAAGTAAATCCTATTGATTTGAACACAAAACAGTACTTGGGGTGAAGTGACTAATAATTGTAAGCAGACGAACAGTTCCAAACGGAGGTTAATCACGAAATGGTAACGGCGGCTGAAGACTTGTGATAAAATCGAATCAACACAAATATGATCGAAGGCAGAATGCGTCTGCAACGAAAGCTTACACTGTTCGAAAATGTTACTAGCTAGTAATCACACAAAGCACTACGCTACAAAAAAGTTTATGTACTGACAGGACAGTCCCAGGATCAACTATCGTGAACAAGGCTCTGAGTGAGTGACAGTCCAGTATTAATGTTCCAGTATAACGAAGATATACACTACTGGCAATTAAAACTGTTACACCAAGAAGAAATGCAGATGATAAACGGGTGTTCATTGCACAAATATATTATACTAGATGTGGTGTCACCGCCAGACACCACACTTGCTAGGTGGTAGCTTTTAAATCGGCCGCGGTCCGCTAATATACGACGAACCCGCGTGTCGCCACTGTCAGTAATTGCAGACCGAGCGCCACCACACGGCAGGTCTAGAGAGACCCCAGTTGTACAGCCTACGTTGCTAGTCATGGTTCACTGAGAATTACGCTCTCATTTGCCGAGATGATAGTTAGCATAGCCTTCAATTACATTTACTACGACCTAGCAAGGCGCCATTACCAGTATAGATATTGAGATTCTATTAATGTATCATCAAGAGCGATGTTCTACAAATGTGGATTAAAGTTAAGTATTCCAGAGGCTACGTACTTTTCTTTATAGCATTCATTACGTATCCTGTTTCAGACCTCACGCCAGCCTGCGTGAGTTTAAGCGCGTGCCTTTCGGCTTCCTCTCATTGTGTCTAGGCTGTCTTGTCTAGACATAACACTAGAACTGACATTTGATTACATTTTCACGCAATTTGGGTACATAGATCCCGAGAAATCAGTACCCAGAACAACCACCTCTGGCCGTAATAACGGACTTGATACTCCTGGGCATTGAGTCAGAGCTTGGATGGCGTGTACAGGCACAGCTGCCCATGCAGCTTCAACACGATAGCACAGTTCGTCAAGAGTAGTGACTATTGTGACGAGCCAGTTGCTCGGCCACCATTTACCAGACGTTTTCAATTGGTGAGAGATCTGGAGAATGTGCTGGCCACGGCAGCAGTGGAACATTTTCTGTATCCAGAAACGCCCGTACAGGACCTGCAACATGCGGTCGTGCATTATCCTGCTGAAATGTAGGGTTTCGCAGGGATCCAATGAAGGGTAGAGCCAAGGGTCGTAACGCATCTGATATGTACGTCCACTGTTCAAAGTGCCGTCAATGCGAACAAGAGGTGACCGAGACACGTAACCAATGGCACCCCATACCATCACGCCAGCTGATACGCCAGTATGGCGATGACGAATATGCGATTCTTATGTGCGTTCACCGCGATGTCGCCAAACACAGATGCGAGGATCATGATGCTGTGAACACAACCTGGATTCATCCGAAAAAATGACGTTTTGGGCATTCGTGCACCTAGGTTCGTCGCAGGCGCTCCTGTCTGTGATGCAGCGTCAAGCGTGATACGACGCCGTTGGGATCCAGCGCGGCGCTCCGTATTACCCTCCTGAACCCACCGATTCCATATTCTGCTAACAGTCATTGGATCTCGACCAGCGCGAGCCAATGTCTCGATACGATAAACCGCAATCGCGATAGGCTACAATCCGACCTTTATCAAAGTCGGAAACGTGATGGTACGCATTTCTCCTCCTTACACGAGGCATCACAAGAACGTTTCACCAGGCAACGCCGGTCAACTGCTGTTTGTCTATCGGTTGGAAGCATTCCTCATGTCAGCACATTGTAGGTGTCGCCACCGGCGCCAACCTTGTGTGAATGCTCTGAAAAGATAATCATTTGCATATCACAGCATCTTCTTCCTGTCGGTTAAATTTCGCGTCTGAAGCACGTCATCTTCGTGGTGTAGCAATTTTAATGGCCAGTAGTGTAGTTAAGTCCGGTGTATCGCAAATGGAACACACCGGAATTCGTAGAAGCTCACTCGCAGAAACACTTACACGAAGCATTCCATTGTAATCTCTGCCGTTCGAAAGGGAGCTGCTGAATGAAGAACTCTGTCCGAAAAGGCCTTGGAAAGCCCAATGGTACCGACCGGCCGTCGTGTCATCCTCAGCCGACAGTCGTCACTGGATGCGGATATGGAGGGGCATGTGGTCAGCACACCGCTCTCCCGGTCGTAGGTTAAAGACCGGAACCGCTACTTCTCAGTCAAGTAGCTCACCAGTTTGCCTCACAAGGGCTGAGTGCACCCCACTTGCCAACAGCGCTCGGCAGACCGGATGGTCACCCATCCAAGTGCTAGCCCAGCCCGACAAATTCGGTGATCGGACGGGAAAAGGTGTTACCACTACGGCAAGGCCGTTGGCGCTGGATGAAGAAAGGGATAAAAATTCGCGCCTCGTCTAAGAAGACCACTCGAAGTGGACTGCCTGCTCAGAGCCCATGGCCCCGGCATTACAATCAGCGTTGCTTCCTGTCAGTTGGCCAGAGCAGGAAAGAACTGGTGCTTCGGTCGCCGTCAGCTTGTCAGCCCTCGAATATTACCTGTAAGAAAGCAGACTGCCCGCGTAACTACGATATAATGTGAGTTGCAGGGCGTAATACCACTATACGGCTCAAGAGAAATTCCAAAGCTAAACACAGAGAGTGCGGATGGGTGGAAATAGAGCTTGAACATCCCTCACGAGGGTAATGAATCGTCTGATGACGTGATACGATAAGTGATGGTAATAGATATGGAAGACATAGGGGATTTAGTTTAAGACAGAGTCTACGATGAAATGAGCTACAGTGGATCCATAACATTTCTTCGTGGTTCCTAAAATCGCTAGAGGAAGTGGGGAACCATACGACTACTCAGGATGGTGTGTACAACCGATGAATCTGCAGACATACTATCAGACTTCAGGAAATATGCACTACTGGCCATTAAAAAAATGCTACACCACGAAAGTGACGTGCTACTGACGCGAAATTTAACCGACAGGAAGAAGATGCTTTGATATGCAAATGATTAGCTTTTCAGACCATTCACACATGGTTGGCGCCGGTGGCGACACCTCCAACGTGCTGACATGGGGAAAGTTTCCAACCGATTTCTCGTACACAAACAGCAGTTGACCGGCGTTGCCTGGTGAAACGTTGCTGTGATGCGTCGTGTAAGGAAGAGAAACATCTACCATCACATTTCCGACTTTTATAAAGGTCAGATTGTAGCCTATCGCGATTGCGGTTTATCATATCGCGACATTGCTGCTCGCGTTGGACGAGATCCAATGACTGTTAGCCGACTATGGAATCGGTAGGTTCAGGAGGGTAATACGGAACGCCGTGCTGGATCCCAACGGCCTCGTATCACTAGCAGTCGAGATGACAGGCATCTTATCCGCATGGCTGTAACGGATCGTGCAGCCACGTCTCGATCCCTGAGCCAACAGATGGGGATGTTTGCAAGACAACAACCATGTACACGAACAGTTCGACGACGTTTGTAGCAGCATCGACTATCAGCTGGAGACCATGGCTGCGGTTACCCTTGACGCAGCATCACAGACAGGAGCGCCTGCGATGGTGTACTCAACGACGAACCTGGGAGCACGTATGGCAAAATGTAATTTTTTCGGATGAATCCAGGTTCTGTTTACAGCATCACGATGGTCGCATTCGTGTTTGGCGATATCGCGGTGAACGCATATTATTGGAAGAGTGTATTCGTCATCGCCATACTGGCGTATCACCCGGCGTGATGGTATGGGGTGCCATTGGTTACACGTCTCGGCCACCTCTTATTCGCATTGACGGCACTTTGAACAGTGGACGTTACATTTAAGATGTGTTACGACCTGTGGCTCTACCCTTCATTCGATCCCTGAGAAACCCTACATTTCAGCAGGATAATGCACGACAGCATGTTGCAGGTCCTGTACTGGCCTTTCTGGGCACAGAAAATGTTCGACTGCTGCCCTGTCCAGGAAATTCTCCAGATCTCTCACCAAATGAAAACGTCTGGTCAATGGTGGCCGAGCAACTGGCTCGTCACAATACGCCAGTCACTACACTTGATGAACTGTGGTATCGTGTCGAAGCTGCATGGGCAGCTGTACCTGTACACACCATCCAAGCTCTGTTTGACTCAATGCCCAGGCGTATCAAGGCCGTTATTACGGCCAGAGGTGGTTGTTCTGGGTGCTGATTTCTCAGGATCTATGCACCCAAATTGCCTGAAAATGTAGTCACATGTCAGTTCTAGTGTAATATATTTGTCCACTGCATTTCGTCTTGGTGTAGCAATTTTAATGGGCTGTAGTGTATGTGAGCAGTGCTGCGGCTCGCGTTGGTGCTGTTTGTAGGTTTCCACCCTCTGTTGCAGGCCAGACGGTATCGTTTAGTTGGCATTGTTGCGGGTGGTTGTCTTTCTTCTCATGTTGACTGACACCACAACGTTTCGCAAGCGTTGCCTGTCCGCTAGTGGCAGCAGCAGCGGTTATCGATATGTAGCAACTGTTGCTCTATCTTTCGGGCGACGTCGTTGTTTTTGTGGGTCGTGTGAGTGGGCCAGTTCGGTCGGGGACTCAGGAGGAGCGAGATCCGCCCAATGCGAGAACACGTCGGAACTGCTGCCGGCACGCATGGACTGCCGGATGGAAGGGCTGTGGTTACGAGGGTGCACGGCCTCGTCGTAAACCGGGGCCAGCCAGCTTTAAGATGAGTGCATTTCAGTCCAAGGACAGCGAAGTCAGTCACCCGTGTGGGTCCCGTAATACGTATGTGATGTTGTGAGAGATCATCATTGCGCCGTCATGTGCAGTTTGGTGGATCTGCGTACCACTTAGTATTTGAAGACCCTACTGCGTAAAAAGCACTTGGCTCAGTGACTAGACGATGTGGTTACTCAACTGTGAATTAATAAAGCAGTGAAGAAATTTGGTTCATTCTGTCAACCGTCGTCAGAGTTGTCGCAGTGAGTTCAGTGTGCGTTTGTGTGCCTCACCCATTTGGTACTTGGTTTTGGCTAGCTTTGCGATTGTTTCCGCAATGACGTGTGATTTCTGATTCTGGTTGGTTACATTTCGGTTCTGCCTCGCACGTAAATCGAGTGGGGTTTCAGTTATTGTTAGTTTGTGTGGTGTTATGTACTGTGACTTGTTTGTTCAGATTTTCGGATTTGTGGAATCGGACGGAAATCTGGTAGTGGTTCCTTTCTCGTTCCGGGCGCTCGAAACACAGTATTGTGGGGACGTAGAACAGACCGCCTGTCGGCTTATTGTTCCATCGTTGCATTTGGTTTTTCGGACATCAGGTATGAAGTGTTGGCAGAAGAGCCAACACTGTGTTGCTAGAGGAGGCCGAAATGCACGCGTTTAATTACACGCTGACTGGCGTGAGGTTTGGAACAGTTAAGGGAATTAACAGTAGCAAATAAAGTACGTAGTTGATATAATACTTAACTTTAATCCACAATTGGTGTACATCGCTGTTGACGGTACATGTTATAATCTCAATATCAAATGCTATGGCGCCTCGCTAGGTCGTAGCAAATGACGTAGCTGAAGGCTATGCTAACTATCGTCTCGGCAATTGAGAGCGTAGTTGTCAGTGATCCATCTCTGGCTAAGTCGGCTGTGCAACTGGGGCGAGTGCTAGTACGTCTCTCTAGACCTGCCGTGTGGCGGCGCTCGGTCTGCCATCACTGACAGTGGCGACACGCGGGTCCGTCGTATACTAGGGGACCGCGGCCGATTTAAAAGCTACCACCAAGCAAGTGTGGTGTCTGGCGGTGACACCACAAGGTAGCTGCAGCAAGATCGTCATTAGTCATTCGTTAGACTGCCACTAGTATGTGTTACCATCTTGTGAAGTGAATGCAACTCTTTGCTGGCTATCTCATCCCTCTCGCGGAAGTGTCTGTTGCCGGACCTTCTCAGAGGTCGATTTCTGGGAGCACCGTCTGTGGCTGGTCCTTTTGTTTTACTATTGTATTATTTATTACCATACCTTGTAATGCCTACATTAAAGGTTGTGTATGTCTAGTTAATAGTTCTGGTTGCCTTCTGCAATAAATCTATCAGTATAAGGGTTGTGTTACCAGGTTATTTCACCCGTTTGGTGGGCAGTTGCTTGTTTCTTTAATTAACCTTTGCTTGCATTTGCTGTTTTACACCAGCCATGATTGTGGTTACTTGCTTTGAAAAAAAAAGTTCGATATTTGTATTTTAGCAGTAAGCCTTAAAACCTTATTTACTGCCATTCCTGGCGTTTGATACCTTCTGCTGTGTTTGTGGCCACTTACTTTTAATATTTCAATACCTGCAAGTTGTAATTGCAGCGAGTTCTTAAGCATTCTTAATTTATTGCCATTCTTGACGTGTAAGGCCTTCAGCCGCGATCACAGTGGCTTTTTTTTAACATTATCTGTATTTTATGGTGATTTACTAAATTGTAACCCGCTTAAAACACTATTATTTACACGGGTGTTCATTCCTTCATTAATAACGCGTGGTATTTTCTTTTATTTATTGTTGGGTCTGGAATTACTGTTTTAAAAATAAATATGTGTAACTGTAAAAGGCAGCCAATAGTAACTGATTACGTTCCCGTCCACAATCGTAAACGAATCCTACCTTCCCTTGACTACTAAGGGTCTCAATATGATCCACATAGTCCCAAAGATAGGAAGGGGCCGGCCAGTGTGGCCAAGCGGTTCTAGGCGCTTCAGTCTGGAACCGCGCGACCGCTACGGTCGCAGGTTCGAATCCTGCCTCGGGCATGCATGTGTGTGATGTTCTTAGGTTAGTTAGGTTTAAGTAGTTCTAAGTTCTAGGGGACTGATGACCTCAGAAGTTAAGTCCCTTAGTGATCAGAGCCATTTGATAGGAAGGATAAGCGTGATAATAATCGCACAGTCAGCTTAACAACTCACGCTGCTTCCATGCTAGAAGTATAATTCACAGAGGAATGGGAAAGAAAAGAGAATCTTCTGTGTGCGGATCAGTTTGCCTTCAGAAAGCTAGGGGCATCAGAGAGGCAGTCATTGCGTTTTGATTGAAAATGGTAGCAAGCAAAAAAATATGTTAGACAAGTTCATAGTTTCATTTTCGACCATGAAACAGCGTTCGACAAGGTAAAAATGTGAGAGAACTCTGAGAAAAATAGGAGTAATGTGGAAAGACGGGTAATATTGAGTGTATACAAACCCAAGAGAGAACAATAAGAACGGAACACGAAGAACGAACTGCTCGGAATGAAAGGAGTGTATGACAAGGACACAGTTTTTCTCCCTTACTGTTTTGTCAGTACATTGAAGAAGTACTGCAGAAGTAAAAAAAGGGCTCACGAGTAGGATTACTGTTCGGGATGAAAGGATATCGGTGGTAAGATTCGCTGACAACACTGCTGTTCTCAGTGGAAGTGTAGAAGAATTACAGGAAGGGCTGAATGAAATGAACAATCTTACTTACGGACGTGAAGCATAGGCAACAACAAGACACTAAGAAAGTGGAACACAGGCCAAAGAAATGAGGTTTCTAAGAAGAGTGGAAAGATGTTCAATGGAAGACCGATAAATAAATGAAGACATAAATAAATATTTAAGAAAATATAACATAATCGAGAAAATAAAGGAAAATAGGAGAAAATGGAAGGAACATGTAGACAGCATGGTTGGAGGAAGAGTCCTGGTAAACGCTCTAAATTATAAATGTTCTCGAAGGAGAAGTATAGGAAGACCATGCAAGAGAGGGGTACTGCAACAGGCAATTTGCCTAATTCGCGCAATGGACAAGAAGAAGAAGAAGAAGAAGAAGAAGAAGAAGAAGAAGAAAGGAATAACAACAACAACAACATTAACACTGAGTTATGTGAAAAACTGCTGCATCTTGTCTGAGGTACTAATTTATTACGTCTTTACAGATAGCTCTTCGCAACAGATTTCGCAGGCACTACAAAAATATGCCACTGAGTGTACCTGCAAAGTTGTGTCACTGTACGACACACAGCGCAGGAGATACGAAGTTATAGAGGTTGAGCTGTGTGAAACTGGAAGTGCAGGACGAAGTTAATTGTGGAGCAGGTAAAATATCCGTAGAAATATGTTAAATACACTTGAAATACGAGAAACGGACGTACTTTGGCAGACCCACGGCTAAAATGCTGCTCCTAAACCCCTGAATTGATTTCTATCAAACGTCGTACACATACTACTTGCTGTCTGGAAAGAAGTACTGTGGCTGGGGGGAGGGTGGAGGGTGGTAAGAGCCACCCCCTATGGGACTATATGGAGATGGTATCTGTTCTTTCGGACATACCATTGCTTATCAAAGCCTGGAACCAGCTAATGGTCTGCACTTCATTGCAATTTCATCAAAAATGGTTCAGATGGCTGTAAGCACTATGCGACTTAAAATCTAAACATCAGTCCCCTAGACATAGAACTACTTAAACATAACTAACCTAAGGACATCACACACATCCATGCCCGAGGCGGGATTCGAACCTGCGAACGTAGCAGCAGCGCGAATCCAGACTGAAGCGCCTAGAACCGCTTTGCCACAGCGGCGGCTGCAATTTCATCAAACAAATGTGTTCAAATGTGTGTGAAATCTTATGGGACTTAACTGCTAAGGTCATCAGTCCCTATCCGGCCGCGGTGGCCGTGCGGTTCTAGACGCTGCAGTCCGGAACCGCAGGACTGCTACGGTCGCAGGTTCGAATCCTGCCTCGGGCATGGATGTGTGTGATGTCCTTAGGTTAGTTAGGTTTAAGTACTTCTAAGTTCTAGGGGACTGATGACCTAAGATGTTAAGTCCCATAGTGCTCAGAGCCATTTGAACCATTTGTTTTTCTTCAGTCCCTATACACTACTTAATCTAAATTATCCCAAGGACAAACACACACACCCATGCCCAATGGGGGACTCGAACCTCCGCTGAGACTGCAATTTCATCCGATGGGACTGGCGGTGATCATGTGGAGAGAGGAGGAGGGAAGGAAGAGATGAAAACACACACACACACACACACACACACACACACACACACACACACACACACACACCCGCGCGCGCGCGCACAGAGAGACAGACAGACAGAGAGAGAGAGAGAGAGAGAGAGAGAGAGAGAGAGATAGAGGGGGGGGGGGTGGAAGAGGACACGGACATAGATATGATGGAGGAAGAGATGTGCATGGTAAAGGGAGGGAGAGTGGACAAAGCTTGAGAAGAGGAGGAGGAAATAAAGAGAAAGGGAATAGGAGATAGAGGGAGAAAGGAGGAGAGGGGCAGGAGTAGAGGTACAGAAAGTGTGGGGAAGAGCAGATTGACAGAGAGGTACTGGAACACAGAGGCTGCAGGGAGCGCAAGAGGTATCTCTGTTAATAGCAAAATATTCCAACTGGCCCCAAGTTCCAAAGTAAGGTAATTCGTAGATTGGGTACTAACTGTACTTAGTAAAAGAAAAAGCGTCTTCAGGCCAGGAGTGGCCTACCGGGACCATCCGACCGCCGTGTCATCCTCGGTGGAGGATGCGGATAGAAGGGGCGTGGGGTCAGCACACCGCTCTCCCGGTCGTAAGATGGTATTCTTGACCGAAGCCGCTACTATTCGGTCGAGTAGCTCCTCAATTGGCGTCACGAGGCTGAGTGCACCCCGAAAAATGGCAACAGCGCTTGGCGGCCTAGATGGTGACCCATCCAAGTGCCGACCACGCCCGACAGCGCTTAACTTCGGCGATCTCACGGGAACCGGTGTAGCCACTGCGGCAAGGCTGTTGCCAACTTACTTAGTAAAATGTGAAAATCAAAGATAAAGCAAATAAAAATATATAACAATATGTAAACGTAGGCTTCCGCGGCCGTTGTCGTAGTCAGTCAAATTCTTCTCAGCAGTTAGCAATACACTCTGATGAAGGCGTCTTGCAACAGTCGCCGAAACGTCGGGATTTTATAGATGACAATGCTGCCTCAATCCCACAAGAATTTTGCTGACTATATAACAATAATTACTTACAAATACTTTGTCAATATTTTATTAAAACCTAATGAAAATGTTTTTAAAATCCCTGCCACCTACCGCCCATCATGAAAGCTGAAACTCCTACGAATGGGCAGCGCAGACCATATTGACCACAACTGCTCTAATGGATGACGATGATGATGATGATTATATTTGGTTTGTGTGGCGCTCAACTACCCGTTTATATGTGCCCGTACAAATACCCTTCCTTTGCTCAGTCCAAACTCGTCACTTTGATGAGTGATAATTAAATGATGGGGACAACACAAACACCCAGTCATCTCGAGGCAGGTGAAAATCCCTGACTCCACCGGTAGTCGAACACGGGACCCCGCGCTCGGGAAGCGAGAACGCGACCGCGAGACCACCAGCTGCAGACCTGGCCCAATGGAATTAAAATAAATATCTACCGGGGCAGCACCAGGTGTTCAGCTTGTAGATCGAATGAACGTAAAAAGTTAATATAGTAACTTTATTTTTTCGTGGTTATATTTACAAATTTACGACTGTAGGTCGTAAAGGGCTGGTTAGGGCGGCAGGCCGCAGGCTGTGTGCTGTACTCACGCTGCACGCGTCCCGGCCGCCCTGGCCCCCGGCACACAGCATGCCTTCTCCCAGCAGTCCCGGCAGCTGGCGCCGGCAGTCCTCCGCCCCCACCACGGGCACCTCCACGTAGCGCAGCGTCTCCCTCGGCTTCACGCCCTTCTGTCAACAGCAGAAAGAAAAACCTTGTCAACGACGTCGCCTATGGATTAAACAACAGTGGTAGCATCTCTAAATTGAGCCTTTGCATTTCCCTTTGAATAGGAAGGTAGGGCAGAGGGTGTGCTACTGTGAATAGTTCAGTGACCGGGTTGTTCTAATCAGAATCGACAGCAGACCAACACCGACAACGATAGTTCAGGTATACATGCCGACGTCGCAAGCTGAAGATGAACAGATAGAGAAAGTGTATGAGGATATTGAAAGGGTAATGTAGTATGTAAAGGGGGACGAAAATCTAATAGTCATGGGCGACTGGAATGCATTTGCAGGGGAAGGAGTAGAAGAAAAGGTTACAGGAGAATATGGGCTTGGGACAAGGAATGAGAGAGGAGAAAGACTAATTGAGTTCTGTAACAAGTTTCAGCTAGTAATTGCGAATACCCTGTTCAAGACGAGGAGGTATACTTGGAAAAGGCCGGGAGATACGGGAAGATTTCAATTAGATTACATCATGGTCAGACAGAGATTCCGAAATCAGATACTGGATTGTAAGGCGTACCCAGGAGCAGATATAGACTCAGATCACAATATAGTAGTGATGAAGAGTAGGCTGAAGTTCAAGACATTAGTCAGGAAGAATCAATACGCAAAGAAGTGGTATACGGAAGTACTAAGGAATGACGAGATACGTTTCAAGTTCTCTAACGCTATAGATACAGCCGGATAGAGTAGCATGGAGAGCTGCATCAAACCAGTCTCAGGACTGAAGACAACAACAACAACAATAGATACAGCACTAAGGAATAGCGCAGTAGGCAGTACAGTTGAAGAGGAATGGACATCTCTAAAAAGGGCCATCACAGAAGTTGGGAAGGAAAACATAGGTACAAAGAAGGTAGCTGCGAAGAAACCATGGGTAACAGAAGAAATACTTCAGTTGATTGATGAAAGGAGGAAGTACAAACATGTTCCGGGAAAATCAGGAATACAAAATGGTTCAAATGGCTCTGAGCACTATGGGACTTAACATCTGAGGTCATCAGTCCCCTAGGCTTAGAACAAACCTAACTAGCTTAAGGACATCACACATATCCATGTCCGAGGCAGGATTCGAACCTGCGACCGTAGCAGCAATGCGGTTCCGGACTGAAGCGCCTAGAACCGTTCGGCCACAGCAGATGGCTAACAAACATGGAATTTGAGTAATAGAGCATGTGGTAAACAAACAAACAAACCATGGAATTTCTACCTTGTAATATAGTTAATTACGTAAAACATGGTGCACTATATAGGCGAGTAGTAATATGTATCGTGAAAAAACTGCAACAACACTATGCAAATGTTCCCAAGAGTCCATCACATCACCACAGCCAATCAAGAGAAGCACAACCCAACGAAATGTTGGGGTTAGGGAAGGAACATGGATGCATCTGTGGAGCCAACAGCACATGAGGCATTATTCAGACTGGATAGGGGTGGCAATAGAGTGGGTGGCAAAGATTGGAGGGAGGGGGATTCAGGGGCTGGGGATGGTCTGAGAATTGGATACCGAAAGGGGCCTGGGCGGAAACCAAAAATCATATGGTTATTGGACTGAGATGCATACTAACTGACGAATATAAATAAAATCTTTGTAGAGTCCTTGTTATAAAAGTTACTGAAGTGCTAACAAAACATGTGTTTTACATATAGTGGTTACAGAATGTTTGAAAAAATTTACCATGACTATGGCTCCAGCCAGAATAGAAATTATCTTCACGGAGTTCCTTTACTGCAGAAATAGTAGCTCACAGTTCTAGATGTTAGGCTGACAAGTGTCAGCAGTGGTCACTTACGAAGGTGGTGACGCCCCAGCCGCTGACGTTGCACGACGTGCCGGGGGCGGGACTCCTGTGTGCCAGCGCCAGCGGATGCACCAGCACTTCCTCCCCCACTGGGATGAGCTGCTTCAACTGCAACAGCGGAATTCGCAGAGGGACAAAACATCAAATCCCTCACTCAGTTTCTCTTTTTATTTCCCAACTACTGTTAATGATTTTAGATAAGAAAGAAAAGCGAACGCCGTCCGAACGGGCCTTGAAGACCCAACGGCACCGACCGGCCGCCGTGTCATCCTCAGCCCTTAGGCATCACCGGATGCGGATACTGACAAGGGAGCCTCCCCTCAGATTTAGTTATAAGTTGCCACAGTGGATAGGCCTTTAAAAACTGAACACAGATCAATCGAGAAAACAGGAAGAAGTTGTGTTGAACTACGAAAAAAGTAAGCAAAATATACAAACTGAGTAGTCCATACGCAAGATAGGCAACATCAAGGAAACTGTGAGCTGAGGAGTGCCGTGGTCCCGTGGTTAGCGTGAACAGCCGCGGAACGAGAGGTCCTTGGTTCAAGTCTTCCCTCGAGTGAAAACTTTAATTTTTTATTTTCAGTTTACGTGACAAACTCTTATGTTTTGATCACTTTATTGGGAGTGATTATTCCAGGACATGTTCAGATTTGATTGGACATATGCGGGATTTGACGGTCTGCACACGGAAAAATTTGAAAACGTTAAAAACATATGTTTTGATAGAGCACAGGGAAAACTGGGCGACTGTGAAACTGTTGCATTCATTTGTTGCAGTTTATGCGACAAATTCTTATGTTTTCATCACTTTTTTGGGAGTGATTATCACATCCATAAGATCAAATTAGGTGGGTCGACAACATACTCCTGTGATGTGACGCACATGCCGTCACCAGTGTCGTATTGAATATATCAGACGTGTTTTCCTGTGGAGGAATCGGTTGACCTATGACCTTGCGACCAAATGTTTTCGGTTCCCATTGGAGAGGCACGTCCTTTCGTCTACTAGTCGCACGGTTTTGCGGTGCGGTCGCAAAACACAGACACTGAACATATTACATTGAACAGAGACTTCAGTTAATGAACGGACAGATCATTACTTTGCGAAAATAAAGAAAATAAACTACTTACTCGAGGGAAGACTTGAACCAAGGACCTCTCGTTCCGCAGCTGCTCACGCTAACCACGGGACCACGGCGCTCCTGAGTCTACGCTATCCCTGATGTTGCCTATGTTGCGTATGGACTACTCATTTGTATATATTGCTTATTTTTTTGATAGTTCCACACAACTTCTTCCTATTTTCTCGATTGATCTGTGTTCAGTTTTTCAAGGCCTATCGACTGTGCCAACTTATAACTAAATGTGAGGGGGGTGCGATGGGGAGGTTCCCTTGTGAGCGGCACGTGGTCAGCACACCGCTCTCCTGGCCGTTGTCACTTATCGTGACTGGAGCCGCTACTTCTCAGCCAAGTAGCTCCTCAATTGGCCACACAAGGGCTTACTGCACCCTGCTTGCCAACAGCGCTCGGCAGACCGGACAGTCACCCACCCATGTGCTAGCCAATCTGGACGTCGCTTAACTTCGGTGATCTGACAGGGACCGCTGTTACCACTGTGGCAAGGCCGTTGCAGGAGACTCATCTGGACCACCCTACATAAGATTTTGTACAGAAACTTTTCCCTGTTCGTATCTGCTGTTAAGCCAAGTGGAGTGTCAGATCTCAGTCTGTCTCCCTAATTTGTTCTGTCTCTCGGTTGGTGTTTGAAGTGTTATTGGGGAATTGGCCAGTCTCCATCCAAGTACTAGGTGGTTTCAATTAAAGTGCAGCTACTCAAAGAGGTCCACTGTGCGCTGAAACTGTCGTATTGCAGCGAAACTTGGTAGATATTCCAAGGTGTTAATGCAGAACCAATTGACACTGGAAAAAAATTAGTTCGAGTTTAGGCTACCAGGTGCAAATCTGGCGCAGTGAATGTAAGAAAGATGTGTAGAAATTTTTCCGTATGTAATGGATTAGGAACGGGACGTGGGCCCGCCGGCCGCGGTGGCCGAGCGGTTCTAGGCGCTACAGTCTGCAAACGCGCGACCGCTAGGGTCGCAGGTTCGAATCCTGCCTCGGGCATGGGTGTGTGTGATGTCCTTAGGTTAGTTAGGTTTAAGTAGTTCTAAGTTCTAGGGGACTGATGGCCACAGATGTTAAGTCCCATAGTTCTCAGAACCTTTTTTTTTTTATCCTTTATTGAGGACTGTGTTATCTGTTAAGATTTAGATTCTTCCCCATTAAAGCCATACTTCTCGCTTTATTGAGGGACATCTCCCTGTTGTACAACTGTACTGATGAGTGTGGGTTAACGATTTGTGTAGATCATCCTTGCATATGGCAACAAGTGTCAGCTCAGCTGTGACCAGTAGTGGGACTAGGTCAGTTCGTCTATCCTTATTCTGCAAGGGCGATTTGTCTCTATTTCATGATGAATTAATGGGAAGCTTTTTTGAAACACCATAATTGTCTTCCAATACGATTCATAAATTCGAAATCTGACGCAAAGTTCGGTACAAACTTCCTCTGTTATGGTACAAAAGCGTGGCGCGGTGAGGCGTGTCATAAATAGGAAGGTCGTCAGACTGCTACCCCCATCCTCTCTTACCGACATTTCACCCCTTGTCTTGACGCCTCTGCGATGGACCATCACACCCAGCGCTCAAATCACGCGGTTTCCTTATAAATGGCCGAGGAAAAGAGTTCAAGTGCACCGCTACTCAGAATCTACAAGAAAAGGCTTTAGGGAGTGGCATAAGATTAATCAGTACAACTACCCTTTACCTTGGAGCGTTGATATCCACACATTTCGTGGTCGAACACGACATTTCACTATGCGGTAAGATGTCGTGTGACTAGGGCTTCCCGTCGGGTAGAGCCATACACCGGTTGCAAGTCTTTCGATTTGACACCATTTCGGTGACTTGCGCGTCGATGGGAATGAAATGATGATGATTAGGACAGCACAACACCCAGTCCCCGAGCGGAGAAAAGTTCCCACCCAGTCGGGAATCGAACCCGGGCCCTTAGGATTGACATTCTGTCGAACTGACCACCATTTTTTCCATTTTGTTCGTTGTTGATCGTTGTGTTTGGTCGTTGCGGACGTCACATGACACCCGTTCAAGTTCGTTTGTTGATCCTTCCACTCAGTTTTTTTTATTACAGAGGCCAACCAGCTCTCTGACCGAACATGATGAGCTACCGTGTCAGCGACCACTAAGCTACCGGGGCGGACGTACAGGATGGAACCACTCGGTGCAACCACCACAGTGAAAAGTGCAAGTGAAGTGCTGAAATAAATGTGGCATTCTTATATAAAATCTCATCGCCATTTAGACAATATGAAATCGGAGTTAGCACTCGAGCTTTCGAAGATTACCACCATCTTCTTTGTCAGGAGATGCTCCTGCCATGAATGAACCCTGTCTTCCCTTCATAGTGTCCTTCAAGCTTGTGAGCAGTTGGGTGATATCACTTCCAACGCGTCATCCAACGAATGAGTCATTATAACTGAACCAAACTTCACTCCCAGCAGACAATCGTCTCCTGACGAAGAAGGTGATCATAACTTTCCAAAGCTTGAATTCTAACACCGATTTCAAGCTGTCTGAACAACGAGGAAATTTTCTACACGCCTATTAATGGTATTCTTGAGATTGAACTCAAACCACATAGTGGTCTTACGATACCGTGTCTCATATGTACGAGGGTGAGTCAAATGAAAACCTTAAATATTTCTGTAAATATTATTTATTGTGCAGAAGTGGTTCAAAGCTGTATCACTTTTGCCGGCCGAAGTGGCCGTGCGGTTAAAGGCGCTGCAGTCTGGAACCGCATGACCGCTACGGTCGCAGGTTCGAATCCTGCCTCGGCATGGATGTTTGTGATGTCCTTAGGTTAGTTAGGTTTAACTAGTTCTAAGTTCTAGGGGACTAATGACCTCAGCAGTTGAGTCCCATAGTGCTCAGAGCCATTTGAACCATTTTGTATCACTTTTCAAAATAATCTCCCCCCACGCTCAATGCAAGTCCTCAAGCGCTTACAAAGTGCGTAAATGCCTTTAGAAAAAAATCTTATGGTAGTCCGTGCAACCACTCTTGCACCACGTGGCGTACCTCTTCATCAGAACGGAACTTCTCTCCTCCCATTGCGTCTTTGAGTGGTCCAAACATATGGAAATCACTTGGGGCAAGGTCTGGTGAGTATGGTGGATGAGGAAGACACTCAAAATGCTGCAACTGTTGTACGGGCAGTGTGGGGCCTTGCATTGTCATGTTGCAAAAGGACACCTGCTGACAGCAATCCATGTCATTTGATTTGATTGCAGGCCGCAGATGATTTTTTAGATCTGTGTATGATGCACTGGTGACAGTGGTCCCTCTAGGCATGTAATGCTCCAAAATGACGCCTTTTTCGTCCCAGAGGAGAGTTAGCATAACCTTCCATGCAGATACTTCTGTTCGAAACTTCTTTGATTTTGGTGATGAGGAATGACGCCATGCCTTGCTCGCTCTCTTCGTTTCCGGTTGGTGGAAGTGAATCAGGGTTTCGTCCCCAGTAACGATTCTTGCAAGGAAGCCATCACCTTCTCGTTCAAAGCACCGAAGAAGTTCTTCACAAGCGTCAACACGTCGTTCTCTCATTTCAGGAGTCAGCTGCCTTGGCACCCATCTTGCAGACACTTTGTTAAACTGGAGAACACCATGCACAATGTGATGTGTAGACCCGTGACTAATCTGTACACACGCTGCAATGTCATTCAGTGTCACTCGGTGGTTTTCCTTCACTATGGCTTCAACTGCTGCAATGTTCTGTGGAGTCACAACTCATTGTGCCTGACCTGGACGAGGAGCATCTTCCACTGAAGTCACACCATTTGCGAACTTCCTACTCCATTCGTAGACTTTCTGCTGTGACAATCATGCATCACCGTGCTGAATCTTCATTCATCGATGAATTTCAGTAGGTTTCACATCTTCACTACGAAAAAACCGAATAACTTCCCTGGTGCAAGTCGCAAGTGGGGCGGCCATCTTTATACTGATACCGCGACGGTATGTGTGCATCTGCACTATGCCGCCAGCTACAGGCCATTCTGCACGCTGTTTGTAGCACGCTTACCAACTTACAGGATAACGGCGCAAAATTTGGACTTTTTATTACAAATTTAAGGTTTTCATTTGACAAACTCTCGTATTTGATATCGGTATCATCCCAAATGACACAAAACTCAATAAGAGTGTCAAAAACTGGAAAGTTTATGCAAAGAAATCATGACTAACGAGACTCGTTTTTCGAGAAGTACGTCACAGCTTGATAACATTCCGTCTACAGCAAGTGTGACTTACCTTGATGACTGCTATATCGTTTTCCATCGTGGCTGCGTTGAACAGAGAGTGCACGAAAATGGCCGCCGCTTGGATCTTCTTGGCGTTTGTGTACTTGATACTCCCAACGGACACCTTCAGCAACTTCGGCGATAGTCTAAAATATATAACGGCTCTGTTGCAAACACTACACCACTACTAGGTAGAGTTCAGTAGCATAATTCCCAAATTCTTAAGCAATATGATTGCACCAGACAAAATTAGAATAAGGCGACATTTTCCATTTTCTCGTATTTATTTTATTTTCTCATGACTAGTTTCTCCTTTTTAAGGCATTTTCAAGTGTTTTTTTTAATAACAGAGAGCAGAGCACCTGTACGAATAGAAATGGTATGAATGTAACTTATTAGAGAAACCGTTCTTTCCAGTATAAAATTGTACAGTATACATTAAAGTAGCAGAACACCTTCGAAGACTTCACGACAGTCATGAAGCGGTGCAACCAATTGTGAGGCTGTGGTTCCGTCAGCAAAGTCGAACATTCTACTGTGACGATATGAACAATCTGGTCTGTCGGTGGGAGAAATGTGTTTGGCGCCAAGGTGACTATGTCGAGAAACAAATATGAAGACATGGAGGATAAAGACGGAGAATGCTAACGAAGTTCGTTTTATCTAAAAAGCTTTAAGACTTTGCACACAGAAAATTCGGAGGTATTTCTTTCCAGCGCGCTCTCCTAGTTCACAGTTTCCTGTGCTATTTGATGTGGCATGTATAACGTGTATGTTGCTGTTCGCTTTCCGTAAATGTCAAGTCTGTGGTTATAGTCATCTCTCTGTATTGTTATGTCCAAGAAGTCTGTCTGTATTTTTATTTCTTTTTCTATGCTGAGTTTGATATTTTTATGTATAATATTTATTGCCTCTATTGGTTCATCTACCATACAGACTATATAATCCACAAATCTTTACCAGTAAAGAATTTTGCTTCATGTCTTCGTGATTAGTTTACAAAAAAATGCATTTTTTACGTGGCCGATGATTATATTGCACTTAACCAGACTATATAATGAAAAATTAATGAAAACACACACACACACACACACACACACACACACACACACACACACACATACACACATACACACACACAGACACAGACATTACAAAGAAACAAACAAAAGAAGACATCCTGGTAAAGCAGACGTACGAAGTAGAGCTCCAGAATGGCACACGTGCAATAACACGATCATAAATCGCAAGTAGAAAGAAATAGTAATTGAATGTTACACAAGTTGCGCTAAAAACGTTGTCTCTCACTTAAAAACATGAGGATAACAAAACACTGTTAACTACTAACAATCTGTAAATATTATATTGCGCGTATGTCATATTGGCCCGATAATAAGCTGCATACCTTAGTTTCGACGGAGAAATAAAAAAAATATTGCGCCAAAGTAATTCGCACACTAATTTATATGAGAAAAATTACCAGAAATTTGCTTGGACTTACATGTAATATGTGTAAGAGTGCCATAAACATTTCTTCTGACATATGATACAACACATCGTTTTTATACGTTTCACAATATTAGCTGCAAGTTGTTTAAAAAAATGGCTCTGAGCGCTATTGGACTTAACTGCTGAGGTCATCAGTCCCCTAGAACTTAAACCTAACTAACCTAAGGACATCACATACACCCATGCCCGAGGCAGGATTCGAACCTGCGACCGCAGCGGTCGCGCGGTTCCAGACTGTAGCGCCTAGACCCGCTCGGCCACTCCGGCCGGCTGCAAGTTGTTTATTTTTCGTCGATTGCATAAGCTTGCTTTGGCATATGTGTCAATATCAAGTGTTCTTGTTGATTTTGTATTTATGTCTTAATAATAGCATTATAAGATTTTATCTTATTCTCACTTCTAAAAGGAGTGATGTCTATAAATCATCTTAGAACATAATTTCTTTTATGTACTATGTTGTTAACACAGGTCACGTCTTTTTTTCCATATCTTTGTTAAGTTCCTGGTAGTGCCGAAATAACGAAGAGTAAAAAATGAAATTACTGCATTATAATACGTAGTAGAAAGAATAGTCTCGACCTGCTTAAAGTACTCAGAGTCTACAAAGCTTATACTAAACCAAAAGCAGACAACATGCGTAAACACACAACACCGAAAAGAGATGACAAAACCAAAGCCAAACCCACTTCTGTACTAACAACTTACATACGCACCATATCACACAAAGTAAACAAATCGTTCAGGAATACGAAGGCACAACTAGTATTTCCCACTACCACTAACTTACGAACCAAGTTGAGAACGTGAAAAAGCGAGGAACCCCCCCTTTTCTAATGGACGAAATGATAATCAAATCAAGACCCCTAAGCTGTCGACAGGCGTTGATATACATCAACGGGGACAGTTGAAAATGTGTGCCTCGAGCGGAATTCGAACCCGGGATATCCTGCTTACATGGCAGACGCTCTATCCATCTGAGCCACCGAGGGCACAGAGGATAGTGCGATTGCAGGGATTTATCACTTGCACGCTCCCCGTGAGACTCACATCCCCAAACTTAACGTCCACGCACTACATTCGTTGTGCCCCTGTCCATTACACTCATTACTCGCGGCAGACAGTCTTACCGAGTCCCGTAAGAGTTAGGTCAATGCGTGTGCATCCAGCACAGAAGAAGAAGGCTCGAAAGAACATATACAATCTTCATATATTTTCTAATCAACGTGTACACAGAATTTCCTGCGACGACTGTGGTAGTATTTAGATTGGAAAAACAGGACGAAGTTTTGGTATCAGATTTCAAGAACATGCGAGAGATTGTGAAAGCAACCAATCAAGTTTTTACCTACACTTACGAAAAAGTCGCAGAGCGAACACAATCGAAAAGGCTTCAAAATTCTACGTAGGATACCGAAAGGTCAAACCATTAATATCCTGGAAGAAGCAGACATTTATACACACTCAGATAGATAACCGAATGACATCCTAAACGAACAGACGGACCTCAAACATAAAAATTATCCGGTAAATTTTATTGACACAACAGAAAAAGAAACGGGATGAGCACAACACGATGAAAAAAGCTCCACTCACCACATAAAGATTATTTATTTATTTGGCCTCCGGCAGCTACCGGCCCTTTAGCCAGCTAAACGTTTAATTATTAAATTCCAGAAAGGAGCCATAAAGATAACAACCAAAATTCTAGTCGAGCTCATTGTAAAGATCTGTTCAAAACACTGGGGTTTTTAAGTGTTCCATGTGAGTACATTTACCAGTCACTTGTACACATCAAAAACAGCATTGGTAATTATTGCGCAAACAGTTCTGTCCATGACCATGCAACAAGAGAGAGAGACTCAACATACGTTTACCAAGAAAAAATAAACATAAAAATCGAAACAGCTTTTTCTACAAAGGAATAAAACTGTACAATAAATTACCAAAAGAGATTAAAGAAATTGCAAAAATACACTTATTTAAAAATGCAACTAAAAAGTACCTGTTATGAAATACATTTTATACATGGAAGGATTACTTAGATAAAGCAGAGTAGGGGTTTGATAAAACATTTTATACAAATTAATAATAATAATAATAGTGTGTGTGTGTGTGTGTGTGTGTGTGTGTGTGTGTGTGTGTGTGTGTGTGTGTGTGAAGTGTTATGAAACAATGTGTGTATCTTGTGTGCAGTGACATAATTAGATATAAGTGAACAGTGTGGCATTACATTACTGAATAAGTTACTTGTAAGAAAAAGTATTGTATACCAGGAGTAAATCTAATGATCGTCTCTAACTAGAAGTCTGTAAATATATGTGTATACGAATTAGCTTATTTTAAATTGGTATAAACTTGTAAATACTTTGACATGTCCTCTATCCTTGTGAAAAGAGATCTACGGATACGACTACTACTACTACTACTACTACTACTACCACCACCACTACTACAACCTGCACATTGACGTATCGGTGATACAAATAAACAACCTTAACGATTAACACTACAAGAAAGCATATAAAAGGAAAGAGCAGGAGCTCTAGAAATACAGCTGTTCAGAGCCCAAGTACAAATAATTATACATATAAAATCATATTAACATAACTTGACATAGTTCCCAGAGTTGGATTATTATTACGAAAATATTTTGGCTGTTCGTAAAAAAATTCAAAAGGTGTTTGTTATATGCATCAGTATCCAAAGAAAGTGGAATGGTGGCTCTCATAGGAAACCCTAGTTTCAGACGATTTATAAGATTGTACATCTAAATAATGCACACCATCTCTGGTAAAAAAATATCTCCATGTAAGATATAGTTATCTTGTAAACATAAAGCATCATTGGAATCGTTTTTCATTTCACAACTGCCAAAAAGTAACAAGGAATTTCTGTAAAAAGTTAATATGTGACCTGTGTTGACTACATAGTATATTAAAGAACTTACATTCTAAGATGATTTATGGACGTCAGTCCATTAGACGTAAGTATAAGATAAAGTCTCATTTACTATTACTTTCACATTGCAACGATCTAAAATTTTATAACGATCAAAAAGAATTCCAAATTTCGGTATTATTCTTCCATACAAAATAAATACGTGACCAATATTAACAACAGAGTACATAAAAGAAATAACATTCCAAAATGATTTATGGACATCATTTCATCGAGACGTTAGTATAAGATAAAATCTCATGATACTGTTACATTGACTGAGAATAAAATGGGATACAAATGTAATGTGAGCAGAAACTTTTGATGATCGCACATATAACGAAACAAGTTTGTCGTGAACTTGCTTAATCAATGAGAAATAAACAGTTTGCAGCTAATTTTGTCAAAAATACAAATAAGATCTCATAATATGCTGGCCCAGCAGAGAAGGTGGTGCAACTCTTTGACACGTAACATACTGGTATCGTATTCTTTGTCATTACTGTCAGTACTGGTATTCACTTCGTCACTCTCACTGTGATTCGCATCATTTTCTTTGCTCTCTTCCCACAGTACGTAGTCGTCACTGCTGTCCAGCACATTCCGTATGCACCATTTCTTGAACCCCTTGGTTATGGAATCTGATGATACGGAGGACCACGAAGCAAGAATCCAATCGTACAGAGACGTGACTAATGGCCTCCTCATCGAACCGGATGATGCAAGAACATTGTTTTTTGCAGGAGCCAATCCGAATACATTTTCCGAAGGTTGCCTTAAATGTTTTTCTTTTTATACCCACATCTAGCACCTGTAGTTTTGAAGTCTTTCCTCCGGGTACTACAACAAGGTTTCTCTCTTACGTAGCAAGACGGGTATAGTTTTCCTCTTCAGAATGAATAAGGGGTTAACATTGCCCTATTGATTCCCGTCCAGTTTGGGGTTTTCTCTGCCTGGGAACTGGGTGTTTGTATTTTCATCATTACTGTATCATCATCATTGAAGACAGTGGCTAGATTGGACTGTTAAAAAAATTGGATTATGTAAAAAATTGGGACTTTGAATGGGCGCTGATGACCGCACAGTTCAGCGCCCCCATAAACCAATCATCATCATTGCCCTATCGACTGTAACAGCTAAAATCAAGTTATTCTTTTTTTCATTCCCTGTTATTGTAAGTGGCATACTTTTTGTAGCTTTCATGTGAACTGTCATTGTTACGTCTGCCACAGACGACCCCTGCCAGGCAGACTACACTCAAGACACCCATGTACCATATAAAATACACAAGCGCTTGCAGGCGCAACCAAGAGGAAAACAATTCTTCAAAACAAACAGATCTTGCTAGAGAGTAATGCGAACCTTTTTCTGCAGACACCGCCTCACAGATTCAGGGAAAGATGGAGTACGCCCCTGGCCTCCACCGGCTTTACAAGGCCAGCGCAGCAGCAGTACAGCCAGTTCCTCGCCGAGCTAGGACCAGCTCCGACGGACCTCACCGACGCTCTTGATGAATGGGCGTCTACAAGTTACTTGTTTTTGTGTGTATATAGTGATTGTTCGACAAGTGTAGTTCAGTTTCAATAAACGACATTATACTGAGTGAGTGTTCTACAATACTGAGTATTCTCCAGTGGTGCTTTGCATGCGTGGGTTCTAATCCCTCCTTGTTGTCACGGGAGAATACTCAGTATTGTAGAACACTCACTCAGTATAATGTCGTTTATTGAAACTGAACTACACTTCTCGAACCATCACTATATACACACAAAAACAAATAACTTGTAGATGACCATTCATCAAGAGCGTCGGTGAGGTCCGTCAGAGCTGGTCCTGGCTCGGCGAGGAACTGGCTGTACTGCTGCTGCGCTGGCCTTATAAAGCTGGCGGAGGCCGGCGGCGTACTCCATCTTTCCCCGTATTGTGAGGCGACCTCTGCAGAAAAAGGTTCGCTTTAGTCTCTAGCAAGTTCTGTTTGTTTTGAAGAATTGTTTTCCTCTTGGTTGCGCCTGCAAGTGCTTGTGTATGTTATATGGTACACAGGGGTGCCTTGAGTGTAGTCTGCTTGGCAGGGGTCGTCTGTGGCAGACGTAACAGTCGTACTGCTCATAACGTCAAAAAATACTGGCGTTTCGTCAGCAGTCGTACTGCTCATAATGTCAAAAAATACTGGCGTTTCGTCAGCAGTTGGCATTACAATGAAAATGATTCGAGTCACACTTGCGCAACTGGATGCCGAAGTGCTGGAAGATAACCAGTTTCTCCTCGGAATCTTCTGGCATTCTCTGTGGTAGTGCGATAATCTTTCGGAGACCGAGACCATTTCTCCATATAAACCGACGACACCAACCAGTACTTGCACGGAATACTCATTAGGGCGTACTTAAGACGATTCAGATTTCCAAGGCCTTCAGTTGGATTATTTCTCGTGAGATAGACATTTCATCTTTTATCTAGCATATATGAAAAAACCGGACATGTGGCACATTTCGGTCCTCTGGATAATTTTATCGTTGGAACTGTCTTCTTCCTTCTTTTTCTGAAGCAACCCAACGTCGCACATTACACTCTACAGTCCATAATTTCTTCTGGCCTGTTACTTGGTTGTGGTTTCAGCATAACGCGCAGCTGTTTTGAAGCTTGCATCACTACTGCGCCAAATTCCGTGACTTGATGATACTTTTCTTTTAGAATGGTCGTTCATATCGGCATGAATCAGGTTTTCTTACCAGTATCCAACTGAAACTGAATTACAAGGCAATGAAATCATACTGATAGGCCTTCACAATTTTAACACCAGCAATACACCAATGAGGTCTTCAAAAATGGCTCTGAGCACTATGGGACTTAACTTCTGAGGTCATCAGTCCCCTTGAACTTAGAACTACTTAAACCTAACGACATCACACACATCCATGCCCGAGGCAGGATTCGAACCTGCGACCGTAGCGGTCGCGCGCTTCCAGACTGAAACGCCTAAAGCCGCTCGGCCACACCGGCCGGCCCGATGAGGTCTGTTATGTTTTTACCGATATGGGTATTTAGAAAGACAAGGTAGCGGATACAAGCCGCACCCTAACTTTTTGAAGGTGAAAACTGGATAAAAAGTGCGGCTTATTTTCGGGCCAATACGGTATGATAATTGTTTTAGTAATGCACTACAGGTCACTGAAGATGCTTCAGAAATAAAAAGAAGCGAAACGCCTGTATCACAAACACCCTTTCATCGAGCGATATAGACGGTCCACGTCTCCAAAAATATAGAAGCCGCTAATGAACGACGGAAAAAAAGTGATGAAATAAATAAATACCTCCAGAAACTTGTGGAGTCTCTTTCTGGGCGAAATGACAAGGGTACTGCGACTATTCGTCGACATCGGTGTCGTACAAGTTTATGATCTGTGCTGGATTCACCCAGAAATGAAAGTGACAAAAATGGCAGATCCAGATGGCCAGGCATTTAGAAAAAAAATTGTATCATTTGTGACGCCACTCGGACGAGGCATCAACTATTTATGTTAGCATAGTTTCCATGCAGCGGTTGGAAGCGCGGAGAGAGTATTGAAAGGTAATCCGATGGTCGTGGGGTCGAGTCTCCTTGCGGACAATATTTTTTTTTTTTTTTAAGTTTCAACTGTTATGTTACTTACACTTCAAATAAATCGAAACAATGCTCAGTACAGTATATTGTTTTTACTAATCTACACATGTTATAAAAATTGTGTGTGTGTGTGTGTGTGTGTGTGTGTGTGTGTGTGTGTGTGTGTGTTGCTACACACATCACTTACTGTCCGCCAACAATCGCTGTGAGGATAAGAACTACCTACCTATCATAGTTCAGAAGGTAAGACAGCAATGAGACGTGTGGAAAACCGCCACATCAGGCATAACGTTTAAATGTACCATTTCTGTGCTATTAATTGTATTCGCAATAAACTTCGCAGACAGAATTCATATTTGTCGCTGAATGCACCGACAAAATTATATCATGGTACCACTCATAGTTCAGGAGGTATGACGTCATGAACACTGAGATATGTGAAAAAATGCTGCAACGTTTATACGTTTGTTCTTTACTACTGAAAAACTCGTTATAGTCAAGTCAACTTAAGGAAATCCGTGACACCTCTGTCATCAGCACTTTCGACAATTTCCAACTGCGATGTGCAAACGGCTGTAGGCGAAAACGATAGCCGTCTGTAGACCTTTGAAGAGACGTTACCATGGAGATGTTTATAGAATCGCGTGGCAGACACGCGAAGCAGCTGTCACCAGCGTGCAGTAACTGTGTGGGATCAGCTTTCTTAATTTGGATCCTGCTCTTTATACATTTGTACAATATGCTTATTTCTTTGTGCGAATGTATCCTAATTTCAGAGTTGTTTTCGCGAATACATTGAAATGATATGTTTTTTACACTTCACCACAAAGATAGTTCGTTTTTGTTTTCGTTTCTAATAGAAAATAGGCAAATCAGTACCCTAGCAATGCCGGTTTTGTAAGCTAGTATTTTCATAAAAGGCATGACAAGGAAAGACAAAGGAAAATTAGGACTGCAAATAAATTTTGACGAAAGAATTGTACCTACGGCGTCCATGAGGAGTCAGAAAATAATTTTCCAACAACGGATTGTAATTAAAGCGTATAGAAATTCGTATTCTGTCAGTTCCATTTCGACCTTCGAGCAGCCCTCGGCAGTTCGATACGAATAATGGATTAATGTTTCTGTTAAAATCAACCCGTCAAGAGAGAAAAAGAAATCAAATCCCGAGAAGACAGCATCAAACAAAGTACATTCCACTGTACATCACCATCTATCCCCGCCAATATTTGGCGAAATGGTGCATTGTGCGTGCTTTGCTGCCATACTGTATGAAGAGAAAGAATCTTTTATGAATGTAAACCAAGTTTGTGATTCTTGAGTTTCTCCCGGCGTATTTGATAATCAAAATATCCACGGGTATGCTGCCGGTCTATAGTGTCCAACGGGCACAATATTTCGGCGATCAAACATGTCGCCATCATCAGGTGAACTGACGGACTGAGCTCCTGTGAACGTACCGGCACGGAGATCCGTACGCTATGGCTGCTCAGAGGGAACTGGGTTCGGTCGCGGCGGCGGCCGATTTAAATACCCTCCGCCCGCGGCGCGCTCCCTCCGCCGTCCGCGCCCAGCGCCACGGTCGCGCGGTGGAACAGCTTGCGACGGCGTCTGAGATGACGTCGGTGTGATGGCTCTGTCCGCCGTGGTCGTCACAACTATACGTCTGCTCGATTTACTCTTGATTAACCCGATCGCTGGTTCCCAAGCCTTGCTAAGATTATAGCCACAGTCCCGGTTTATGAGGTCGTCATTGGTGCGAATTTCGATGGCCTCTCTAACAACGCTGTCCCAGTATCTCGACGTCTGTACCAGAATCCTCGTGCGGTCATACTCCATGGCGTGATTTTCCGACAAACAATGTTCCGCGACCGCCGACTTGCTCGGATACATCAGTCGAGTGTGCAGCTCGACTTCCGCCAGAATCAGCCGAGGAAATACGTCGTGAAACTTGTCGTGCGTTGACGAAATCCAAGCCGATGAAGTCAAATATCAGCAGTAAAGAGAGGGCGGCCATTCGTGATCTGAGGGAGCGCTCTGAAATTGTTGTCTTACCAGCTGACAAAGGCAATGCTACAGTTGTTGTCTCCCATAAGGACTACACTGATAAGATGCAGAGCCTGCTAAATGACGATTCCTACCGGAAGATCAGCGTTGACCCTACAAAGAAGGTGGAGAACAAGACGAGGGCGCTTCTCAAAGACGCAGATTTACCGGAGGGTGACGCTAAGAAATTGTTACCCCAAGGTCCGGTACCGCCTAGACTATATGGACTCCCGAAGGTTCACAAAGAGGGGGTACCATTACGCCCCATTGTCAGCAACATCAGGGCACCTACATATTTGTTGGCCAAATACCTGACGGGAATATTAAGTCCTTATGTGGGTAAATGCCCTCATCACATCCGTAATTCCGTGGATTTTGTTAAACGCCTTGATAGCTTCAGGTTGGATGAGTCAGATATCATGGTGAGTTTTGATGTCGTTTCCTTGTTTACGAGGGTACCCCTGCGAGAGTCACTAGAATTGATTAGTCAGAAGTTTGATGAGAAGACCACTGAACTTTTTAGGCATGTCTTGACTTCCACGTATTTTCTTTTTAATGGAGAATACTACGAACAAACGGAGGGAGTCGCCATGGGTAGCCCACTCTCACCGGTGGTAGCGAATTTGTACATGGAGAACTTCGAGGAGGAAGCCCTGTCGTCATCCGTATGGAAACCTACTTGCTTTTTCCGTTACGTGGACGACACGTTCGTCATCTGGCCACATGGTATGGATAAACTCCTTGACTTCCTTACACATCTAAACTCCATACACCCCAACATCAAATTCACTATGGAGACTGAAACGGAGGGTAAATTACCTTTCCTTGACGTCTTGGTCAAGAGAAGGGCTGACGGCACCCTAGGTCATGGGGTGTATCGGAAGGCTACGCACACTGATCTGTATTTGCATGCAGACAGCTGCCACCACCCTTCACAGAGGAATGGGGTACTTAAAACTCTAGTACATAGGGCGCGCACTATCTCTGACGCAGAGAGTCTACCCCAGGAATTGGAACATCTGAGAACTGTATTTCGAAAAAATGGGTACTCAGAGTGGCAGATTCAACGTGCTCTCCGCCCAACCACTGCAGCACAACCTGTTGAGATGGATGAAGTCACGAGGGAGGAGGTAGGCACTGCATTTATTCCATACACAGGCGCACTCTCGGGGAAAATCGCCCGCATTCTGAAGAAACACCGGGTCGGAACTGTGTTTTGTCCTCCAAATAAAACTCGTGCACTGGTGGGGAGCGCCAAAGATGACCTCGGTTTGAGGAAGGCCGGCGTGTACCAGATTCCGTGTCAATGTGGCAAGTCGTATATTGGTCAGACGATGCGTACCGTCGAGGATCGATGCCGTGAACACCAGAGGCACACTCGACTGATGTATCCGAGCAAGTCGGCGGTCGCTGAACATTGTTTGTCGGAAAATCACGCCATGGAGTATGACCGCACGAGGATTCTGGTACAGACGTCGAGATACTGGGACAGCGTTGTTAGAGAGGCCATCGAAATTCGCACCAATGACGACCTCATAAACCGGGACTGTGGCTATAATCTTAGCAAGGCTTGGGAACCAGCGATCGGGTTAATCAAGAGTAAATCGAGCAGACGTATAGTTGTGACGACCACGGCGGACAGAGCCATCACACCGACGTCATCTCAGACGCCGTCGCAAGCTGTTCCACCGCGCGACCGTGGCGCTGGGCGCGGACGGCGGAGGGAGCGCGCCGCGGGCGGAGGGTATTTAAATCGGCTGCCGCCGCGACCGAACCCAGTTCCCTCTGAGCAGCCATAGCGTACGGATCTCCGTGCCGGTACGTTCACAGGAGCTCAGTCCGTCAGTTCACCTGATGATGGCGACATGTTTGATCGCCGAAATATTGTGCCCGTTGGACACTATAGACCGGCAGCATACCCGTGGATATTTTGATTAAACCAAGTTTGTTTATCCATACGAAGACATTGGCTGTAGCGAAAATTTTGGTTATTTCGAGAAATCGCGCAGCAAAACTTCAACAAATTCTCGTAAAGAAGATATTGCATGTACACTTAGTGTAATATTTTTACCCGTATACGTGATTGTTTTCACATGTATCTCCCGTATAGACGTATTCTTAAAACGGTAACCGCGTCCGGGGTTCGAGTCCTTCGGGTATGGGTGTGTGTGTGTGTGGGTGTGTGTGTGTGTGTGGTCCTTAGCGTAAGTTGAAGTTAAGTAGTGCGTAGGCTTAGGGACAGATGACCCCAGCAGTTTGGTCCCAAAAACACCTTACCACAAATTTCCAAATATAAGAAAGTAAATTCTATAATTCCATTCTTAAAGTTTCGTCAATGCTAGTTAACATTGTTTACATGTAAACCGAGTGGACTTAACGTGATTTACCATCGACCTACTAACGTTTACTTGCTAGACGACTTAACGAAACATTACTGAGAAGTACCTCAAAAACACTAATTTAAAAAGTGCTTTTATGGATAACACTTTTCGACCGTAACCGACATTTTAGGTACCTATTTTGCGTTATAACGGCAAATAAGCGCCGCTACAAATTCCCGAATATGCATTGCTTACCTTCTGCACTACACGCTCGAAATACTTTTCACACGATGCACATGGTGGTCCTATATGTTTTCATATGACATCTCCCATCTCCGCTTGCCTTATATTGTTGTGTGTGCCTTTGCTTCGTTCTATCTTTCTCCATTTGGTGCTAGACACTTCCATGTTTTACTATCTTCTGACTTTCTTTGTCGGCTCTGCTGGTCATTTGCATCAACTGTATCTATCTGCAGAATGTCAGGATATGGTGCATCTTCGGAAGGATGCATTTCTGTCATGTTCCTCTGAACCTATAAAAATTCAGAGCTATAAGCTCATATAAGCTCAGCATCTTCCAAATATCTCCCGCAGAAAAGTAGATTACGTCCCTCGATAGTTCGTAGAATATACTCGTCAATAGCCTTTATACAGAGTATAAATTTTAAGTTGACAAACCAGAATAACTCCAAAAATTAGCTCCACACGAAAAAAGTGTGTAGAATCCAAAGTTGATTGCTTTCGAGGGGGACATCTGCTGGTGCTAAAATTAGCCCACCACCCCAGCCCGCTGGGGTGGGGCGGTAGGCAACCAAAATATTTGGTACTCTAATTCAAGAAAATTCATGATCTCATTTTTGCGTGGAAAATAGTTACTGATAAATAAAAAATACTTATCTACTTCGAAGGATGTCTGATTAGTTAGTTAGCTAGTCAGATGATTTATTTGATAATTAAAAGTTATGTGGCCTCATGACCACAAAACAAACAAAATTAATCGGAATCTGCGGAAAAAATTAAAATTTGGGTCTACATTAGTAAAACTCTAATTCCTGTCTCTCATAGCCCACCCTGTCAGGAGAGAGGGAGAGTTTTAGTTTTTGCGAATCCAGATTTACGAAGCAAATAAGTATTTTTTATGTATCCGTAACCATTTTCCACGCAAAAATGAGAACATGGATTTTCTTGAATTACAGCGCCAACTACCAAGAATCAAAACAAACGTTTAAGACCAAATGTACATAGTCTTTTATGCAGAATCTGACTCTGCAATAAAAAATGGTGATTCCCATTTGAAATTTTAAAGCTGCCTCCCACCCCACCCCATGGGGGCTAGGGTGGCGGGCTAATTTTACCATCAGCACGTGTCCCCCTCGAAAATAACTCTGGAATCTACACATTTTTTCGCGTGAAGCATTTTTTGGAGTTTTTCTGGTTTGTCAACTTAAAATTTACACCCTGCATACGTCAAATTTAAATACATGGGCAAGAGACACCTTACAGAATGTACAGGGAATTTCACAGTTCACTTGTAGAAGTTGTAGAGAGAACTCAGCAGATCAAGTTTTACACAGAAACCAACATCTGAAAACATCACCCGACGACTCTACGGAGCGTTACAATTATAGACGTCAGGTCTGTAAATGTATGCACATAGAGGGTGATTCGTGCTTATGCTACAAAATTTCACGGATGATGGATAAATGAATCACTTAGAGGTAAGGATCTGTGTACCACAAACGAACGAGTCGAAGGATATAAACGAAAATCGTTCTGATAATTGTGACTGTGCAATACATGCACTGGTACTGTTAAGATTGTAGGATAGGCAACTTTCAGGGGTGGCAGCGTGGACCAAAACAAGAAAAAGGAGAATGATTTATTAGAAGCCAACAACACGGCAACAACGTTAGCGACGGCGCTTAACTTGACCAACATTGCATTAGCACATAAATGGACGTACAGTCGTAAGCGACGCGACTTAACACTGTCTTTTCGCTTAACGAAACATGCACCTTCGCCTGATTGGTAACACCTTCTGATGTGCGTTTCCGTTCAGGAATATAGGCAGGATCTTTATCGGAGTCATACGTATCCGTATCATCTCCCGATGCGTAGATTTAGGTTCTGGGAAGCTTTTTCTTGGCAGGACAACAGTACACGTTAAGCCTACAGCCAGCGATGTTTATGGCACTTGCTACTGTTCATACGCACACATCATGTCAAAGCTGTCACTGGCTAGAATCCGAATATCGAGACATAGCTGATACGCCTCGGATGACCACGGAACGTTCTACTAATAAAATCAAAGCACATCACTTACTAAATTTTGCAATGAGTAACTCAGTTTCCAATTGATTGTCGGTTACCATTCTCTATATACAATTTAAAGACAGTCATGTAATTATAAGAATGTGGCGTTTATAATGAAACTTCCCCTTTGTATGTAAAGAATGACAGTGCTGGAAAAACTCTTACGTTATTTGATTTTCAAACAGCTGAGCAAAACTGAACGTTCTCAGACAGTTCTCCCTTTACTTATTCTGATCATCACTAGACTGACACACAATATTTTTAGCGTAACGCAATCTGACTTTCAACAATCCCTACAAAAGAATGGCCCTGACTAACAATAACCTATACCTTTCATGAATCACTTACCTCACAAAAATCTTCATTACTCGAACTACTGCAATACAGCGAGCGCCAATACTGCCAGCTAAATAAAACATTCAAACTACTGAAGGCACTAAGTACTGATAGGCATAGTTAGCAAATGAAACGCTTTGATAGAGAAGAAACAATGTATTTACCTTAATAGCGTTCAACAGTCATAATATATATATCAGTTCGTGACATCCAGTCTTACAAATTTCCTTTTTCTGATGGACACACGTCCAGATCGTCCGCTCTCAAAACTCTGGCCTCTCCCACCTCCCCCACATCCACCACTGCTGGCGGCTCACCTCGAACTGTGCAACGCTACAATAGCGAATATTCCAACAATGAGTCCAACCAGCCTCAGACTGCACACAGCACAGTCAGCGATTTTCATACAGAGCACTACATGGCGTGGCGTTAGCAACATAAAAACCTAAACAGCCTACTTACAATAATGTGTGTAAGATGTAGAGGCAAATACTGTTTCTTCGTTTTCATAGTGAATATCGCCTCAGCATGTGTAAAATATCAAATCAAATTAATAAAAGTACACTTTCATATACGAATGTTTTGTGTGCGCCTTACAATCCTTTGCTGGGAATTATCTTGCAATCCCAAATTTTCCTTTTCCTTTCGTCGTCACGTCTTTTATGAAAATATTTTTAACACATTACACTGTTTATTTGCAGTGTAAGTAACGTAAAAATTGAAAATAAGAAAAAGGTAAAGGGGTCAGACAGGTAGTTCTGAGGTTGCGGTTGATAATAGAAGCAAGACTAAAGAAAAATCAAGACACGTTCATAGGATGTGTCGACCTGAAAAAGCGTTCGAAAATGTCAGCTGGTGCAAGATTAAAAGTACTGACAAAAACGGGGGTATGATATAGGGAAACACGGGTAATATATAATATGTAGAAGGGCGAAGACCGAACAATGCGAAGGGAAGACAAAGAACAAAGTCTTCGAATCAAGAAGGTTTTCAGGCATTGTCATGTTGAAAAAGGACACCTGCTGACAGCAATCCACGTCTCTTTGATTTGATTGAAGGCCGCAGATGATTTTTTAGGAGATCTGTGTATGATGCACTGGTGACAACGGTCCCTCTAGGCAAGTAATGCTCCAAAATGACGCCCTTTTCGTCCCAAAAGAGAGTCAGCATAACTTTCACTGCTGATGGTTCTGTTCGAAACTTCTTTGGTTTTGGTGATGAGGAATGTCGCCATTCCTTGCTCGCTCTCTTCGTTTCCGGATGGTGTAAGTGAACCCAGGTTTCGTCGACAGTAACTATTCATGCAAGGAAACCACCACCTTCTCGTTCAAAGCGCCGAAGAAGTTCTTCACAAGCATCAACACGTCGTTCTCTTCTTTCAGGAGTCAGCTGCCGTGGCACCCATCTTGCAGACACTTCGTGAAACTGGAGTACATCATGCACAATGTGGTGTGCTAACCCATGACTAATCTGTAAACATGCTGCAGTTTCACTCAGTGTCACTCGGCGGTTTTCCTTCACTATGGCTTCAACTGCTGCAATGTTCTGTGGAGTCACAACTCGTTGTGCCTGACCTGGACGAGGAGCATCTTCCACTGAAGTCACACCATTTGCGAACATCCTACTCCATTCGTAGACTTGCTGCTGTGACAATCATGTATCACCGTGCTGAACCTTCATTCATCGATGAATTTCAGTAGGTTTCGCATCTTCACTACGCAAAAACCGAATAACAGAACGCTGTTCTTCCCTGGTGCAAGTCGCAAGTGGGGTGGCCATCTTTATACTGATACTGCCACATACACGCCAGAAAATGGTTCAAAAGGCTCTGAGCACTATGGGACTTAACACCTGTGGACATCAGTCCACTAGAAATTAGAACTACTTAAACCTAACTAACCTAAGGACATCACACACATCCATTCCCGAGGCAGGATTCGAACTTGCAACTGTAGCGGTCGCGCGATTCCAGACTGAAGCACATAGAACCACTTGGCCACTCTGGCCGGCCTACACGCCATTCTGCATGTTGTTTGTGCCACGCTCACCAACTTACAGGACAACGGCCCGAAATTTCGATTTGTTATTACAAATTTAAGGTTTTGATTTGACTCACCCTCGTATGGTAATGAAACATGGACCGTGGGAAAAATGGAACAGAGGAGAATCGAAATATTTGAGATGTGGTGTTACAGAAGCAAATTGAGAATAAGGTGGACTGATAAGGTAAGGAATGAGGTTTTCTGCAGAATCGGCTAGTAAAAGAAAATATGGACAGCAGTAGAAGAAGGGAGACACTGCAATACATGCAGTAAAAAAGGGAGGACGTAGGATGTAATTGCAGTTCTGAGATGGAAGGGTTGGTACAGGCAAGGAATTCGTGGTGGCCCGTATCAGACCAGTCAGAAGATTGAAGACTCAAAAAAAAAAGCGGATGACATAGCAATAGTTGCGTTGTCAAACTCACAGGGACGGAGGGTCGTCGGCGATGCAGACGCAATGGGCGGCCGTCACGACATGCCTGGGTCCGACCACGGTCGCCCCGCAGTAGGGGAACGGGTAGCCGCTCCTCCAGAGGCCAGCCTGCGGGCAGGTCAGAGGAGTGGATTACTGATCACTAATGATCGCTAGTCATCAGGTTCAAATTATCACTAGGAACATACGAAACAGCGACTATGAAACTTGCTGTTATTGGTAGCGACATATTTCTTGTTGACTTCAGTAGTGGGACAAGCTATGTTCTGTTCCACTCTGCATCGTTGCCAAATTTATTCAAGATGGCGGCGATGACGTCATCCAAGATGGCGGCATGTAGACTTGGCAACAGCACATGCATCATCCAAGATGGCGGATTTTGGCGGGAAAATGACCAATTGTGCTACCTCCACTAACCCAACCCCCACCCCTCCCACCACCCGAAAAATTCAAATTTGGCGCCGTTTTTCTGGAGGTTAGGTTAGTGCAGATAGCAAAATTGCTCTATTTTCCCGCCCAAATCCCCCATCTTGGATGACGTCATGCACTGTTACCAACTTTATACGCCGTCATCTTGAATAAATTTGGCAACATTGCAAAGTGGAACACAACATAGCTTGTCCCACTACTGACTTTGGTCTCGCATTCTTTGGCCAACGTTAGGCGATTTTCCTGTCATTTTTTCAGTGCGAGTGGCTGGCATTGTCAGAGCTTCATCATCCACTGCAGGCGGCGCACTGTATTCAAACTGGAGGCCGTGTGTTTCATGTACCTGTCTCCCCAAATTTTCAGTGTTCATTACCAGTGGTCTCCCCCTGATACATGCAACTGTAGTTCTCTGCAGCACGGAGGATGAGCATCCTTTCACCTTGAGACGTCCCTCTTTCTTGTTGAAGCTGTTGTCATCTTTGTGGATTTCTACATCTTCGCTGAACAAATGGGTGTGGTAGCTCTTCTCTGCAGCGAGAACCCCCGTGTCGGCGAATGTTCGGTCTCACATAGCTCTCTACCAATCCCAACCGGAAATACACTCATGCACATAAATCAAGGATAATGCTGATACATGGTGGAACAACGCTCTCGTGGGTGGTTTGTGGGTTTAAATCATCTCAGGGTATGCCCATGTGGTGGATCTGACATGTGGTCGTCGCACGGTGGCGTTGGCAGCAGTCCACATACGCAGAGGTGTGTTGGTGCATGTCAGAGTATGGTGCAGCGAGTAAGTGTGCAGACGTTTTCAGACGTGCTAATGGTCACTGTGTGTTGGCAATGGCCCAAATAACACATATTGATGACGTTATGAGGGGGAGAATACGAGGGTTGACTGGAGGCTGGTCAAACACAGCAGGTCTTAGCACGGGCCCTCTGTGTGCCACAAAGTGTGGTCTCAAGATTATGGCAACGGTTCCAGCAGACAGGAAACGTGTCCAGGCGCTACAGTACGCGACGTCCATAGTGTACAACACCACAAGAAGACCGATATCTCACCATCAGTGCCCGCAGATGGCCATGGAGTACTGCAGGTAGCTTGCTCGGGACCTTACCCAACTACTGGAACAGTTGTCTCCAGTTACACAGTCTACAGACGACTGAACGGCCTTGGTTTATTCCCCCGGACACCTGCAGGTTGCATTGCACTGACCCTGGCCACAGGAGAGCCCGTGTATGGCCTGGTGTCAAGAACACAGTACACGGTCATTGGAACGGTGGTCCCAGGTTATGTTCACAGTCGATTCCAGGTATAGTCTGAACAGGGATTCTCGCCCAGTTTTCAACTGGCGTGAACCAGGAACCAGATACCAATCCCTTAAGACCCTTGAAAAGGACACGTATGAGGTAGTGGTTTGATGGTGTGGGGTGGGATTATGATTGGTGCACGTACACCCCTGCATGACTTTGACAGGGGAACTGTAGCAGGTCAGGTGTATCGCGACGTCATTCTGAACCAGTATGTCCGCCTTTTCAGGGGTGCAGTGGGTCCCACCTTCCTGATGGATGATAACGCAAGGTCCCACCGAGCTGCCATCATGGAGGAGTACCTTGAAACAGAAGATATCAGGCGAATGGAGTGGCCTGCCTGTTCTCCAGACCTATACCCCATCGAGCACGTCTGGGATGCTCTCGGTCGACGTATCGCTGCACGTCTTCAAACCCCTACGACACTTCAGGAGCTCCGACAGGCACGGGTGCAAGAATGGGAGACAATACCCTAGCAGCTGCTCGACCACCTGAGCAAAAGTGTGCCAACCTGTTGTGCGGCCTGTGTACGTGTGCATGGTGATCATATACCACATTGATGTACATGCACAGGAAACTGTGGCGTTTTGTAGCACACGTGTTTCGGGAAGGTTTTCTCAACTTATCACCAATACCATGGACTTACAGATCTGTGTCGTGTGTGTTCCCTATGTGCCTGTGCTATTGGCGCCAGTTTTGTGTAGTGCCACGTTCTGTGGCACCACATTCTGCAATTATCCTTAATTTATGAGCATGAGTGTACCTTATGCGTTCGACTATTTTGGTACTGATAGATCGCCCGGTTATACAACATAGGTTTAGGAAACTTATTTAGATGTCAACGTAGGACGACGATCGATTATTTTCAATCGAGAATGTTGGCATCACCAGAGACAGTCTCGTGTCCGACGCCATGTGATGACGTTGGTGCCCTCTACACTACCCATATACTCGGCGCTCCCTCGAGTTCTGGTTGCACTTCTCCACTTTACCTCTGAAGACGTCTCCCGCAGTTCGAGACGAAACGTTGTGGGAAAAGTTTTATGGACTGACCGCGGCCTGTCAGCCCGGAAGTTTTAAGTGAAATCAGTACCGGCCGTGAAAACCTATATTTTATTACAAACATAGATGATCTGTCATGTCTACGGGGTGTGGTATATTCCCGACTTTGTGTGCCCTTTGTCGATGCAAGAAACACTCTTGATTCTTGATCGGTTTGTAAATAGTCTTACACCGCATTTGCGCAATAAACGACCGATTCTGTTCGCCACCGTAGGGATATATGGCAGATAAGGTGGCACGCAACATTTCTTCTTCCGACGTGTTTCCTCGCTGGATGTTAGATTTCTTGACGCTTATTTAGCTTTAGTAGTTCTTATCGCACCTTATTACGCTCGCCAGTTGTTGCATCTAGTTTTCGAGATTCATCTTGAGCGCGCTACGGTCCTGTCAATCACTCATCTTTTCTGGCTTGAGAGACGATTTGATACACTGTGCAGTTATCGGTTCTCGTCTGTCGTTTTCCGATACACGCTGTGGCTCAGGTCCACACCATTGGTTCAAATGGCTCTGAGCACTATGGGACTTAACATCTGAGGTCATCGCTTCCCTAGACTTAGAACTACTTAAACCTAACTAACCTAAGGACATCACACACATCCATACCCGAGGCAGGATTCGAACCTACGACCGTAGCAACAGAGCGGTTCCGGACCGAAGCGCCTAGAACCGCTCGGCCACAGCGGCCAGCTCCACACAATTCCTGCGTATTTAGGAACTATAGCTGATAGTCCTTTTCTATCTTCATCGAAAATTTTATGATGGCGAACGTTCAGATATCTTAGGATGTCGCCGCGTCGTTCCTCTCAACGTACCCACATCGCACCTTACGGTCACACTAATGAAGAGGAAAACCACTGACAATGACAGCCACATGACGAAGAACATTAAACAAATGTCGTCCGAAGATGCAGAGAGAGGCAATAAGGAAATACACGAACTAGTCGCCTGGAAAGTCTCAACAATGACATTTCATGTTAATTTTTATCCAGCAGTCACTATGAATTAAATTCTCAGCGCATCCTCAAACGAATGTAGTGCCCATTGCCTATTATCCTCGTTACTCGGGGCATTTCGCAGATTATCGTAAGAGCCTGAAAGACACAACATACAAGGGCTATTGCAAAGGTAGGAAACGTTTTAGCATTTAAAAAATTAAGAAATACATTTTATTATATACCTCTGAAAGAACGACTGACGTACTACTTTTCCACATAGTCACCAAACATATTGAGGCAGGTAGCGGTGGACAAGATTTGAAATACCTTCGTCGTAAAATTCTGCCGCCAGTGAGTCACGCCCGCCTGGAGTTCCGCGTCGTCATCAAAGTGCTGAGTTCCAAGCCAGTTCTTCATCTCGGGAAACAAGTGGAAGTCGCTTGGTGCAAGATCGGGGCTGTAGGGCGGATGAGGGAAAATTTTACATTTGAATGAATTACGGAGTACTTTAGTGCGTTATCTTCTGTGCCCCCACTCCATGGACTGTGATTTTGTCTCGCAGTTGACGTTTCTCACCCAAGTTTCGTCACCGGTTGTGATTCGATCAAGTAATGAATCGCCATGTTTGTGGTAGGCCTCCAGAAATGTCATCGTTCCCCCCATTCGCTGATATTTACGGTAATCTGCAAGCATTTTGGGCACTCATCGTGCACAAAATTTGTGGTAGCCTCCTAGCTTTTGAGTGGCAATTTCTAACAACAAAGTCCGTGAAACTTGCGGAAAAGAAATCGAAAGCTCCGTTACTGTGAAGCGACGGTTTTCACGAATCGTTTCATCAATTTCAGCGACAAGATCGTCAGTCACAATGATCGGGCGTCCACTCTTCTCTCCATCATGGAACGTTGGTTCGACCATTTTTAAACCAAATGAACCATTTCCGGACGGAACATTCGCTCCTTACGTTGTTTCCGTACACTTGGCACAGTTCGCGATAAATTTCTATGGGTTTTAGGTTTTTTGCCAACAAAAACCGAATCACAGACCGCATCTCGCAACTGGTGGGATTTTCGATTGCAGCACACATTTCAAATTCGATTATTGAGAAAACCAGAGGCGTACAGACGTTCCCGCTGTCACGGATGGATGCCAACTGAGCTGCCGAGCACGCACACACAAAAATATACGCGATCGGCACTCGCCTAGCGGCGTCAGACGGCAAAATGCCGCTAGTAATGAAGGTAATGGGCAAGGGGCAGTACATTTTCAGTGTGTGGATAGCTTGAGAAATGGGTCTGACGGGAGGCGTCCTTTGGTAGTTCATACAGTTGCGATGATCCTGTGTCCTGACGACTAAGTTGTCAGACCATCTGCCTAGTAAGCAGGTGACTCAGATTCGAATCCCGGTCCTACGCATTTTTTCAACTTTCCCCGCTGATTCAGGTCAATGCCTGCTCGCAGGCTATGTCAGTAATTTCTTCGTTCTTAAGGCTATAGCAGGTGATGAAACATGTGTGTGAGGATATGATGTCGAAAACTGTGGCCAAAACTGAAACTTCCTTGCACATTAAAACTGTGCGCCGGACTGAGACTCGAACTCGGGACCTTCGCCTTTCGCGGGAAAACATCGCCCAGGCTGTGGCAAAACCATGTCTCCGCAATATCCTTTCTTCCAGGAGTGCTAGTTCTGCAAGTTTCCCAGCAGAGCTTCTGTGAAATTTGGAAGGTAGGAGACGAGATACTGGCGGAAAAATTGGAAATTTGTGGTAAGGACTATGGGACCAAACTGCTTAGGTCATTGGTTCCTAGGCTTATACACTAATTAAATGAAATTACGCTAAGGACAACACACACACACACACACACACACACACACACACACACACACACACAGACACACACACACACACACACACACATGCCGAGGAAGGACTCCGAAGAGGGGAGCCGCGGGAACCGTGACAAGACGTCTCAGACCATACACTACTGGCGCAAGTAAAGCTGTGAGGACGGGGCGTGAGTCGTGGTTGGGTGGCTCAGTTGGCAGAGCACTTGCCCGCGAAAGGCAAAGGTCCTGAGTTCGAGTCTCGTCCCGGCACGCAGTTTTAATTTGCCAGGATGTTTTATGTCAGCGCACACTCCGCTACATAGTGAAAATTTCATTCTGACGCCAAAATTTCCCAATGGAAAATGCCTGAAGAGCCAAGACCGATGAAAATCGACGAGTTCGATCACAATTCTTCAGTGAGACATATTATTTCCAGCTATAAATCAGTTGACAGTGGTCATAGTTATAGAAGTCTGCTTATTTAAAGTTCAGGAAAGGTTCTACTTCGAAAAAGTCTGCTCCGAATTGCTTTACTTTTCCTACTCTCCTCCTCCTCCTCCTCCTCCCCGTCCCTCTCCTCCTCCAGCTCATCATCATCATCATTATCATCATTATCATAATTTTTTTCTGTTGGCAGTCCAGAGTTAGACGTAGGGCATGTCGCTGTGTATTAAATTTCCTGCACCAAAACGTGCTGCTGGTATGTTTGTCACTACTCTTTAAAACCTGACCTACTCCTCCAGCACTTTCGTGCCATTAAGCATTTTCTTCGTTTCAGTATTACACATTCTTTCAGAATTTTGTTTAGTTCGCTTTCATTTGCCGGCCGATGTGACCGAGTGGTTCTAGGCGCTTCAGTCCGGAACCGCGCTGCTGCTGCTGCGGTCGCAGGCTCGAATCCTGCCTCGGGCATGGATGTGTGTGATGTCCTAAGGTTTAAGTAGTTCTACACTACTGGCCATTAAAATAGCTACACCAAGAAGAAATGAAGATGACAAACGGGTATTCATTGGACAAATATATTATACTAGACCTGACATGTGATTACATTTCGGTGCATAGATCCTGAGAAATCAGTACCCAGAACAACCACCTCTGGCCATTATAACGGCCTTGATACACCTGGGCATTGAGTCAGAGCTTGGATGGCGTGTACAGGTACAGCTGCCCATGCAGTTTCAACGCGATACCACAGTTCATCAAGAGTAGTGACGGGCGTATTGTGACGAGAAAGGTGCTCGACCATCATTGACCAGACGTTTTCAATTGGTGAGAGATCTGGAGAATGTGTTGGCCAGGGCAGCAGTCGAACATTTTATGTATCCAGAAAGGCACGTACAGGACCTGCAACATGCAGTCGTGCGTTATGCTGCTGAAATGTAGGGTTTCGCAGGGATCGAATGAAGGGTAGAGCCACGGCTCGTAACACATCTGAAATGTAACGTCCACTGTTCAAAATGCCGTCAATGTCAACAAGAGGTGACCGAGACGTGTAACCAATGGCACCCCATGCCATCACGACGGGTGATACGCCAGTATGGCGAAGACGAATACACGCTTCCAATGTGCGTTCTCCGCGATGTCGCCAAACACGGATGCGACCATCATGATGCTGTAAACAGAACCTGGATTCATCCGAAAAAATGACGTTTTGCCATTTGTGCACCCAGGTTCGCCGTTGAATACACCATCACAGGCGCTGCTGTCTGTGATGCAGTCAAGGGTAACCGCAGCCAAGGTCTCCGAGCTGATAGTTCATGATTCTGCAAACGTCGTCGAACTGTTCGTGCAGATTATTGTTGTCTTGCAAACGTCCCCATCTGTTGACTGAGGGATCGAGACGTGGCTGCACGATCCGTTACAGCCATGCAGATAAGATGCTTGTCATCTCGACTGCTAGTGAAACGAGGCCGTTGGGATGCAGCACGGCGTTCCGTATTACCTTCCTAAACACACCGATTCTATATCCTGCTAACAGTCATTGGATCTCGACCAACGCGAGCAGCAATGTCGCTATACGATAAACCGCCAACGCGGTAGGCTACAATCCGACCTTTATCAAACTCGGAAACGTGAGGGTACGCATTTCTCCTCTTTACACGAGGCATTACAACATCGCTTCACCAGGCAACGCTGGTCAACTGCTGTTTGTGTGTGAGAAATCGGTTGGAAACTTTCCTGATATCAGCACGTTGTAGGTGTCGCCACCGGAACCAACCTTGTGTGAATGCTCTGAAAAGCTAATCATTTGCATATCACAGCATCATCTTCCTGTCGGTTAAATTTCGCGTCTGTAGCACGTCATCTTCGTGGTGTAGCAATTTTAATGGGCAGTGGTGTAAGTGTAGTGGACTGATGACCTCAGATGTTAAATTCCATAGTGCTTAGAGCCATTTGAACGATTTTTCTGTTTCATTTAATGTTCGTCCCTGTACGTTCCATCTGCCTACATTTTAATACGTCTGTTAATCGGTTTTTCGTGTCCTTACTCCATCTCTGGCCTTGTTCCGAGGCTTGGTGTGAGAGTGTAGATTGTGTATCTTTCTACACTTCCGGATAACAGACCGACAGCAAAACCACCATCCAGAAGAGGCAGGTGTTTCCTTCCTCTAGCCCTTGACGAGTCAACGCCTGTTTCCGCATTGCAGCGGTGTTTCGAGATTGCTTTGAAGATGCCTCTTCCGTCAGCTGAGTCGTTCCAAAGGTCTCCAATTTCGCCCTGACTACTGTTGGGTTCTTCGCCGTCACCATTACTAAGTGTCCCCACAAGGTACTACCAGCGAGACAATGATTTTCTTTTAGACAGGTGTTACTCTTCTCTTAAACATGAATAAAACGTTCTCGGTTTTCCAGGCGCGTCATTTCGAATCAAATCCTCGAGCTTTCGATGGCCATCTCCTCCATCCTCCATGGAGGAGATGGCCATCGAAAGCTCGAGGATTTTATTCGAATTGACGCGGCCGGAAAACCGAGAACGTTTTATCCAAGGACAGTGTGATTTTCCATACAATGGGCTCAGGTGGATGGGGTTTTTGAAGTTGTCATCTGACGCAATTACACTCCTGGAAATGGAAAAATGAACACATGGACACCGGTGTGTCAGACCCACCATACTTGCTCCGGACACTGCGAGAGGGCTGTACAAGCAATGATCACACGCACGGCACAGCGGACACACCAGGAACCGCGGTGTTGGCCGTCGAATGGCGCTAGCTGCGCAGCATTTGTGCACCGCCGCCGTCAGTGTCAGCCAGTTTGCCGTGGCATACGGAGCTCCATCGCAGTCTTTAACACTGGTAGCATGCCGCGACAGCGTGGACGTGAACCGTATGTGCAGTTGACGGACTTTGAGCGAGGGCGTATAGTGGGCATGCGGGAGGTCGGGTGGACGTACCGCCGAATTGCTCAACACGTGGGGCGTGAGGTCTCCACAGTACATCGATGTTGTCGCCAGTGGTCGGCGGAAGGTGCACGTGCCCGTCGACCTGGGACCGGACCGCAGCGACGCACGGATGCACGCCAAGACCGTAGGATCCTTCGCAGTGCCGTAGGGAACCGCACCGCCACTTCACAGCAAATTAGGGACACTGTTGCTCCTGGGGTATCGGCGAGGACCATTCGCAACCGTCTCCATGAAGCTGTGCTACGGTCCCGCACACCGTTAGGCCGTCTTCCGCTCACGCCCCAACATCGTACAGCCCGCCTCCAGTGGTGTCGCGACAGGCGTGAATGGAGGGACGAATGGAGACATGTCGTCTTCAGCGATGAGAGTCGCTTCTGCCTTGGTGCCAATGATGGTCGTATGCGTGTTTGGCGCCGTGCAGGTGAGCGCCACAATCAGGACTGCATACGACCGAGGCACACAGGGCCAACACCCGGCATCATGGTGTGGGGAGCGATCTCCTACACTGGCCGTACACCACTGGTGATCGTCGAGGGGACACTGAATAGTGCACGGTACATCCAAACCGTCATCGAACCCATCGTTCTACCATTCCTAGACCGGCAAGGGAACTTGCTGTTCCAACATGACAATGCACGTCCGCATGTATCCCGTGCCACCCAACGTGCTCTAGAAGGTGTAAGTCAACTACCCTGGCCAGCAAGATCTCCGGATCTGACCCCCATTGAGCATGTTTGGGACTGGATGAAGCGTCGTCTCACGCGGTCTGCACGTCCAGCACGAACGCTGGTCCAACTGAGGCGCCAGGTGGAAATGGCATGGCAAGCCGTTCCACAGGACTACATCCAGCATCTCTACGATCGTCTCCATGGGAGAATAGCAGCCCGCATTGCTACGAAAGGTGGATATACACTGTACTAGTGCCGACACTGTGCATGCTCTGTTTCCTGTGTCTGTGTGCCTGTGGTTCTGTCAGTGTGATCATGTGATGTATCTGACCCCAGGAATGTGTCAATAAAGTTTCCTCTTCCTGGGACAATGAATTCACGGTGTTCTTATTTCAATTTCCAGGAGTGTATGTTCCGTGTGTTACTGGGGCTCACTACGCTACGTGGCGTAACATGTGTCGTGTTCCATACATTCTGGAACAGCGCCGGTTGTGCCTGACACGGCACTATCAGCCTCCCGCCCCTCCACCATGTCCTTCCTTGTGTAACAGCAGACCGCTTCCGCTCGCTCTGAGGTATTTCGCGTGGCGCGCGGCCCCACGTAAGAACGCCGGCTCGATGTTATCCGCGGCTCGCGCTTGCGAAATATCCCGTCACCAGTCTCCGTACGGCGGCGTACTGTTGTACCTGCGAACTAGAACAACCGGCAGTGTGGCGCTCAGCAGCGCAATTTCTTTGGAATTTTTATGTTTTCTGTAAGTTTCTCACGTGATTTCTGACATTGTAAATAACTGACCTTTACTGTACTGGGACAAAGAATACTGAGCGCACGCCATGAGTAGTTAATAACATCTTTGACTCTGTTTTTAATTGTATCTGCGGTTGACCTGCTAGTCAGTCGGTTGTGCACTGCTGGGGCATTCCCATTTGAGGAATAATAGCCAGCAGTTCTGAGATCTGCTTTTTTGTGAATCTGGGAGAAGCTATCTCGAATGCTGAAAAAGACAGTAATTAACCTGTACAACTTGTACAGGTGTTTGACAATTCACGTTACACACTTCTAGGGGTTGTAGACGGGACTTAATAGATCAAGTTTTACATAGGAAACCATATCCAGGAGTGTCATCCAGTGAAGCTACAGCCGGGCAGCGTCGCCGAGCGGTTCTAGGCGCTTCAGTCTGGAACCGCGCGACCGCTGCGGTCGCAGATTCGAATCCTGTCTCGGGCATGGATGTGTGTGATGTCCTTAGGTTAGTTTAAGTAGTTCTAGGTGACTGATGACCTCAGAAGTTAAGTCCCATAGTGTTCAAAGCCATTTGAACCAATGAAGCTACAGGCCAGTAAACATAACGTGATTACGTGATGACGTTACACACTTTCAGGGATAATGGAGATGGATCAGTTTGAGATAAGTGTCCCTGGTTCAGAAAGAGGCGAACGTTAGAAGTGAAAATGATTCCGATACCTCTGACAGTGGAACACATATACCGGTAATGTTGTTACCAAGACTAAAGGGTGGGCAACTTTCACAGGTGGTAGTATGGACCAAAACAAGGAAAAAAATGGCCAGTAAACATGAGCTGTAAAATGCATACCTGAGGAACTATTAGCACGTGTTCATCTTCACTAGTTCGAAACATATTTCCCCCATATTGAACAAGTGGCCATAGCTCCTTATGTATACGTCTTAGAGCCCAAGTTCACTCGACTCTTGTTTCGGTCCGCACTACTACCTCTGAAAATTGCCCACCCTACAGTCTTATCAACAACAGTAGTGGTGCATGTAACCCACTGACAGAGGTATCTGAAAAGTCTTCGCTTATAACTTTCGACTCCTTTGTTTCCATAAACTCATAATACTTTCTTCCTCTTTATGTAGATGGAGAAGATTTTAAAGCAATTTTAAAGGTAATGAAAGCATGCGCAAGCACGAAATGTGTCCAGAATGAGATTTTCACTCTGCAGCGGAGATTGCGCTGATATGAAACTTCCTGGCAGATTAAAACTGTGTGCAGGTCCGAGACTCGAACTCGGGACCTTTGCCTTTCGTGGGTAAAGTTTGGAAGGTAGGAGACGAGATACTGGCAGAAGTGAAGCTTTGAGGACGGGACGTGAGTCGTGCTTAGGTAGCTCAGTTGGTAGAGCACTTGCCCGCGAAAGGCAAAGGTCCCGAGTTCGAGTCTCCGTCCGGCACACAGTTTTAACCTGCAGGAAGTTTCACGAAATGTGTGTTTGTCTGGACTATTTATTCAATTCAGCTACGTCTCTCAGGTAATTAATAACTTTTATAATTAGTGTTAATTTCATCTCTTTGTTTTCATTATCTCACAAATTGCGAAGTTGATTGAGATGCGTGTAATTAGACATTTTCGCAGTTAGAGTCTTCTTATGTTGTACAGTCCTTGTTATCAATAATCACAGATTAATTTTTCAAGGACTATTTCTTTAAAGCGGAACCCGCCTCCACGATTTATATTAAAGTTTTGACTATTTTGTCGAGTGTGTGTGTTGTACCTTACGCCATAGGCAGCAACAGGTTCTTTCTGACAAGCAAAAAGAAGCAAATTAGCAGTAAGTGGTTTTGTTTTCCTTTAGCTGGTGGATCTGCTGATTTGTATTTGGTTTCGAGAACTACAGTACACCAGACACAAACACAGCATGCTTAGCAAGAGGAAAGCCACTTTTATTCCAGGGCAGACCTCGCCCTGCGATCTTGAGCAAACAATGTGTAGTCAGTATTGAGAGATGTTGTGCTAGCAAGCAGATTAATTTTCAGTGAACAGTTTTGCTAATTTCAAACAGTTATTTTCTTCCGAGTAGACCAGTAATTTACTTTTGTGTATATTTCAAGTCAAACATTGCATTTCACGTCGCACAGCGTTCGTAATGTACTTCGGTACTGAGTTTCAGTTACACTACACTGAGCTCACAATTAGTTTCTTTTGGCAATTAATTAGATTCCTTTTCGTGAAGCTTAAAGCTTTATTTCACTACACCTAGGGTCAACCAACTGTCAGTTTTGCTAAGCAGTCGAATACGATTCCTAAAGGCCGCTTTACATGACGAGAAAGGTTTTGAAATCAGTGTGTTCACTTTTCTCATATACAGCTTATATATATATATATATATATATATATATATATATATATATATATATATATATATCGTCGTGGACTTCGTTTTGTATCTCGCCTTCGAAACCCTGTTTTTGCTTTTTATTTGGTTTTATTATTTTTTTTTCATTTCTCTACCCATGTCCGTAGAAAGTTATTGCACGAATGTTTGTTATCAAATTAGGGGATACAAGGTGTTATAATTGTGAAATTGTAAGTGGGCTTCACGGTAAGTGTCATTCGTTAATTTTACAGGGTGTTCGAAAATTCTCGTTACAGACTTATAGGACTTGGAGGGGCGAGTGAGTACATAAAATTTGGAATAGGAAACCATGTCCTAAAACGTCATCCAATGACGCTACAGAGCGTTGAAGCTATAGGCGCCGGCACCTGTAAATGTACGTATAGACAGGGTGGTTCCGTGGTGATGATACAAACTTTCTACGATCATGGAGAAAAGTGAATGCCTCAACTTGAGGTGAGGGTCCCTGTAATGGAAACAAAGTAGTCGAAAGTTAGAAGCGAAGACTTCTCAGATACCTCTGTCAGTGGGTTACATGCACCACAGTTGTTGCTGCTAAGACTGTAGGGTGGGCAATTTTCAGAGGTGGTTGGGCTCTAAAATGCATACGTAAGGAGCTATGGGCACTTGGTCAATAGGGGGGGATGTTTTTCTAACCAGTGAAGATGAGCAAGGGCTCATAGTTCCTTACATATGCCGGCCGCGGTGGTCTCGCGGTTCTAGGCGCTCAGTCCGGAACCGCGCGACTGCTGCGGTTACAGGTTCGAATCCTGCCTCGGGCATGGATGTGTGTGATGTCCTTAGGTTAGTTAGGTTTAATTAGTTCTAAGTTCTAGGGGACTGATGACCACAGTTGTTGTCCCATAGTGCTCAGAGCCATTTGAACCAACCTTACATATGAATTTTAGAGCTCATGTTTATTGGGCATTTTTTCCTTGTTCTCATCCATACTACCATATGCGAAAGTTGCCTACCATATAGTCTTAGCAACAACGGTACCGGCATATGTATTGCACTGTCGGAGGTACCATAATCATTTTCGCTTCTGACTTTTTCCTGTTTCGGAACGAGGGACCCTTACCTCAAACTGATACATTTATCCATCGCAATCATCCCTGAAAGTGTGTAACTTCATCACGTAATCACGCACGCTCTCTCTGTCGATATATATATATATATATATATATATATATATATATATATATATATATATATATATATAGCTTCATTGGATGACACTTCTGGACATGGGTTCCTACGTAAAACTTGATCTATTACGTCCCCTCTACAACCCCTAGATGTATGTATCGTGAACTGTCAAACACCTGTACAAGTTGTACAGGTTAATTACTGTCTTTTGCAACTCTAATGAAATGTGGATTTGTCTTTCTTCTGTAACGCCTGTATGATCCCTCCAGATTGACCTTCCACCTGGCTCGCACCAGCCATTCCTTTCCTCTGCAAATAATAAGTCAGATGTTTCGAACAAGACGTACTAAACTGATAGTTCGGTAATACTTGCACCTGTCTTCCTTGGTACTCGTGTTACTGTGTTTTTCGTTTCGACTAAGGGGTTTAGCGGTGATGCCAACTGGCTCTGACCAGGGGGCGTCCTCACCCGAACAGCTGGAGACCTCTGTCAGGAAAACTCTGCGGAGTGACTAGTAGAGACATCTAGTAGTGGGGTGATGAACAGCAAAATGGCTGAGCGATTCAATTTTGTAGTTGTTGTTTATTTCTTTCTTTGCAATAGTACTGCAAAACTGACTGCATCACTACTGCTATGATTGTTAACTATTATATTTTTGTGTACTTCACATGTTACAAAAGAATTCTATTAATAATTTGACATGTGTAATTTGAACATCATCTCCAGTGACAACTGGAGTCAACTTTTCCCATTCTTTTAAGGACTTAAAATGGTTGAATTTGATAGTAAATGAAAGATCCAAAGCAACAGTCCTCCTGCCCCTTCTCTCTGTATAACAGTAGGGGAAGCAGCTATTTTTACCATAAAGGTTATTGAGATAATTGCACCATATTATGAGTTTCAGAATGTTAAATATAAAATTGCAAAAATGTTTCTGGCAATGCAGTATCAGTAGTATAACAGTAACGGATCTCTAACACACATACTTCTTATTTTTAAATTTCAGTTGTTACTTACTGCTGAACGTTTTGAGGTATTTTAAGATTTTCCATCTTTCGCTAAGACTTTCGAAGACTGTTTCATTAAGCCAGTCTTAATTGTAGAGAAGGTTATGAAATATTTTTTCGGATTAACGAGTTTCTTTCAAAAGAAGAAGAGCCAAAGAGATTGTCATTTCCTTGTTAAGTAAAATAGCATACGAAATATAGAAGCCTGTTCCTAAAATCGCAGAGTAATTAATATTTTTAATATTCAGTGTTAAATGTAAAAAGAAAAAAATGGGTGATAAAGTATATTTATCATATTATTATTTAGCTCAATAAAGACAAGTATTCTGACTTCGTTTCTGAGAATATGTGAAGTACAATACATGAAAAAGTTGTTAGCAATTCTTTGTTTGTAAAATGGTGGTTAATCCACTATTTTTAGTTTAGTACCTAGCATTCAGTATACTAAGAATCATCATGTTAACCGATTTACATTTTTTAAACTTATTATTTCATTGTTGTAATCCTATACATTTAACATACGACAGCATTTTTCCAATAGCCCCAGCCGAGGCGCTGGAACGTTCCCGACCCCTTACCACTTTTCTCTTTTAATCTCATTTTGTTCGCTTTTGTTCGTTGAATCTTCTCGGGGCGGACGTCGTAAGACATCCGTTTAAGTTCGTTGGTGATCGATTAAGTCAGGTTTTTTTTATTACAGAGGGCAGCTAACCCACTGACCGAACATGCTGAGCTAACTTGCCGGCTTCCACTAGACCACCGAGGACCCCGGCTGTTTCCTGCTCTGAACTCTCAACTAGTGCTCGTATTAGGTTAGAGCACTTCCTGCAGCCTGCACTGTTTACACCGGGGCGACACTAGACCGCTATAAGGGGGAAGTGTTTACCTCCAGCCACTGCCTGTCTCAGCAGCTCATGTCCCTTGTCTAGGCACGAGTGCCAAAGCCATTAGCAGCCGGCACAGTAGTTCGGCGTATTCTGTAGAAAAATTTAAAGTCGTCCTCTAATCCGTTGCCACGTGCTAAAGTGGGAAATACAGACTTATCACGTCGGTTTAGAACATGGCCAAGTCTTTTTGTTGCTATTACCCTCAAATTTTCTGTTATTCATGTTACTTTCTGTACGGACGCATGTACAAGCATGATGATTACTACAGGTGTATCCAGTTCGTGTTCAATCCGCATTTAGTAAATGTATGGTGAACTACATTAATTTCATAATGATCATGACTGTGGCTCTTTATCCAGCAGACTGTATCAGAAATGTTAGGGCGCTAACAGAACAGTTGAAATGAGAATGTAATTTCTGAGGAACAAATGTTTGCAGCGATTTAAGAAGGGCACACCACGCGAAGCTACTGGAAATCAACAGGCATACATTCATAGAAATCGGCTATTTGAATAAACCATTAATCACTGAATTAAAAACATATTTTTTGCACCGGTAAAATTACAAGCGCTACGCCTTTAAAAATATTAGTATTAACTGCAGTAGTTCTAGCCAGGTGCAGTTATTATCAGATCAGTCTTGAATGAATGTAAAGAAACAAGTACCTGTATTAGAAAGGGATATCTATGGCGACTCCATCACAACATTAAAAATTACAGGAGATAGAATACTTCCTTGTTTAAGTCCTTGTCTTATTTCTAAGTATTCAGAGTTCCCCAATGGTGATCTAATTCTACAATTGTGTCCTCTGTACGTTGTCTTCATTGTATTAATATATTCATCTTCTATATCAATCTTCCCAGAGTCTTTCCCTGTTAACTGAGTCATATGCCTTTTCTATGTTGTGATGGAGGCAATGAATAGGGCACTTAAAGATATATTAAAAGAAAAAGACAAAAAGATGATTTTTGCAGATGATATGGTAATATGGGGCGATAAAGAGGTAGGGGTACAGTTACAACTTGATGCATGGAAGGAAATAATGAAAAGCTATGGATTAAAAATAAATGAAGATAAGAGTGAAGTAACGGTATTTGAAAGGGATCAATGGAGATATTTCTGTGAATGGAGAACCCCTCGAAGTGGTAAAAAGATTCACTTATTTAGGGAGTGAAATATCTAGTGATGGAAGAATAGCCAAAGAAATTAATAGGAGGTTACAGAAGGGAGTCAATTTCTACCACACAATAAAACACCTTATTTGGAATAAGGAGGAGAAACATGGACAATGACAGAAAAGGACTGAAGCATACTTCAAGCAGGGAAAATGAAATTTCTCAGAGCAGCTAAGGGAAAACAAGAAAGGACCTTAAACAAAAAGGTATAAGAGAAGAAATTGGAAAAGAGATTAAGATGGTACGGGCGTGTTAAGAGGACGCATGGGCAGAGACTCCCCAAAATTATGAAAGAACTAAAGATGGATGGAAAATTGCCTAGAGGGCAAGGTAGGTGGAAAACGGGAGTGAGAATATCTATGGAAAGGAGAGGTGTGACCTGGCAGCAAGTGGAGGAAGAAAAGTGGTGGGAGGACCGAGCCAAATGGAGAGGACTCGTCAGCACCCAGGCCTGGCAGTAGCTGGAGCGGCATCCGGATATAGATAGATAGATGTATGAGCACTGTTGATAAAACAATGACTGGTTAAGAATGCCACGCCTCTTGTTGCCAGTTCGTTGTTGCTCACCGCCACCGCATTGAGGTCAGTTTCCCGTGTGCTGGATTCCGCAGTATGCGAAGCTGGATGGTGGCTCGCACATTACTTGCTGTAAAGTGTAACATTTTTCTTTTTTCAGCATTATTAATAAAAGGTCTTCTTCACACTTGTCGCCTGTCTAACATTACTCGACAACCATTTAAGATTAATTAGTTGTTTTCATTTATTTATTTAGCCTGGTGTGATTATGGCCGTACGACATTTTCTTATATCGGACCAGGGTTTCACACATACGGTACGCTTTTTAGGTCATAGTTTCGTAAAAGACAAGTTTTAATATGATCAATAGTATTAAAATGGTATGAGTGTCTGACGTGGCATTGTGAGTAATTATACTGAAGATGAGCTCATAAAGTTGATACTGGTAGCAGTTTTATTACTGGAGCTGCTGCCATAAATTATAATAGTGATAATAATAATAATAATAATAATAATAATAATAATAATAATTAAGGTAAGATTACATATTGGATAACCACAGCGACTGCATAGAAGCAATGGAAAAAACAGATGCCTATAAATATCTAGGATACTGACAAAAAATAGGAATAGATAATACAAATATTAAAGAAGAACTAAAAGAAAAATATAGACAAAGACTAACAAAAATACTGAAAACAAAATTGACAGCAAGAAACAAGACAAAAGCTATAAATACTTATGCTATACCAATATTGGAGTAGTGAAATGGAGTAACACAGACCTAGAAGCACTCAATACACTTACACAATCACAGTGCCACAAATATAGAACACATCACATACATTCAGCAACTGAAAGATTCACATTAAGCAGAAAGGAAGGAGAAAGGGGATTTATCGGCATAAAAAACCTACGTTATGGACAGGTAGACAATTTAAGAAAATTCTTTCTAGAACGAGCAGAAACTAGCAAAATACACAAAGCAATCACTCATATAAATACATCGGCTACACCACTGCAATTTCATAACCACTTCTACAACCCTTTAGATCACATAACATCAACAGATACGAAGAAAGTAAATTGAAAAAAGGAAACACTACATGGCAAGCACCCGTATCATCTAACACAGCCACACATCGATCAAGACGCATCCAACACATGGCTAAGAAAAGGCAATATATACAGTGAGACGGAAGGATTCATGATTGCAATACAGGATCAAACAATGAACACCAGATATTAGAGCAAGCATATTATTAAAGATCCCAATACCACAACAGATAAATGCAGACTTTGCAAACAACATATAGAAACAGTAGATCACATCACAAGCGGGTGTACAGTACTAGCAAATACAGAATACCCCAGAAGACATGACAATGTAGCAAAAATAATACATCAACAGCTTGCCTTACAACATAAACTTATAAAACAACACGTTCCCACATACAAGTATGCACCACAAAATGTACTGGAGAATGGTGAATACAAATTATACTGGAACAGAACCATTATAACAGATAAAACAACACCACATAACAAACCTGACATCATACTCACCAATAAAAAGAAGAAATTAACACAACTAATCGAAATATCCGTACCCAATACAACAAATATACAAAAGAAAACAGGAGAAAAAATTGAAAAATACATCCAACTGGCTGAGGAAGTCAAGGACATGTGGCATCGGGATAAAGTTGACATTATACCAATTATACTATCAACTACAGGAGTCATACCACACAATATCCACCGGTACATCAATGCAATACAGCTACATCCAAACTTATATATACAACTACAGAAATCCGTAATTATTGATACATGTTCAATTACCCGAAAGTTCCTAAATGCAATATAACATATACCGTACAGTTAAAAGGAAGTCACGCTTGATCAAGGTCCGCGTCAATTTCCATTTCTGACCAGACATAACATCTGAGAAAAGAAAGAAATAATAATAATAATAGCAGTGGCAGGTATAAAATAGATTTTATAGGTATACAAGGTAGACGTTTTCTGGTATAGCGAGTTCCGGGGGGAAAAAAAATTAAGGAGATTGCACTAGCTACGAAAACTGGGAAAATAGGAAGATTTGGTTGGAAAGATGTACGAGGACAACGGTAATCCTTATTGTTGTTTTAGTAAAGATGGTATTAACTGTCTTCGGAAGTTGGAGAAGCTACTCGGTTCTCTTAACATAATGCGGTTGGTTATTCCAAAGTCGGGCTCTTGCTACTGAGAAGGACTTTGAGACAGTGGCTGAACGATGGAGTGGGACAGAAAGGATTTTGCTCAGATGGGAACGGGTGTTCCTTCTGAGTTGTTAGGTGAGACGGATAAGATGGAGAAGAGATGTGAGGGATCCGTGTCAGTTGATAAGAAAACAGATAAGACAGAGGGTATGGAAATCTGTGCACTTGTCTGCATGCAGCCGAGTTAGCTGTGCATATGACGAGGTGCGGGTATTAAAATGGTGAATCAATCCAGAAACGTACGCCGGTGTAAATCTTAGATAAAGTGGTTAGGCTGTGTCGGCATTGTTTGCACGCGATTCCTCCGTGATTAGGGATGCGGCACTATCCCTCCGCATGGTAAAATGGAAACTCTTAGGCTGCTCAAACTCGATTGAATGAAAGCTGATTATGGCGCCGTTCATTATCTTTTCATTTCGCCGTGCTATAGATTCAAGTTTATCATCCTCTAGTAAATTATGCAAGAGATATTGCTGTCGTTCAAAGTCATATACTGGAAACGTATTATTCTGATTAGACATTGTCGAACTGTATTTTATATCTGCTGGTCAGAGGACCCATTCGGGCTTGTAAATCAATTGCTTGTGTTTGGTGACAATAAACGGGGTTATTCCGTGATGATGACACAAATTTTCCGGGATGATGGAGGAGGATAAATATAACAACGTGAGGTAAGGATTCCAGTTCCGGAAACAAACGAGTCGAAAATTATAAGCGAGAATCATATACCTCTGACAGTGGAACACGTGTACCAGTACTGTAGTTGTTAAGACTGTAGGGTAGGCGACTTTCAGAGGTGATGGTGTGGACCAAAACAATGAAAACTGTCTAGTAAACATTGACTCTAAAATGCATACCTTTAGTACTATGAGCACTCATACAGTAGAAGATACGTGTTTCACAGTAGAGAAGATGAAGTGCTCATAGCTCTTAAGGAATGCACCTATGATCTCACGTTTACTTGAGTTTTTTCTTGGTTTGGTCCATACTGCCATCTCTGTAAGCTGCCTACCCTACAACCGTAACAACAACAGAACTGGTACATGTATTTACACTTCCAGAGATATCAGAACCAGTCTCGCTTATAACTTTCGACTCGTTCGTTTCCGATACAGGGACCCTTAAGTCAGATTGATACCTTTACTCTTTTCCATCAGCCCTAAAAGTCTGTAACGTCATCACGGAATCTCACTGCATAAATATTCTGGATCGCAAACGACATGTTGAGTTGCAGTCACGAAACATTAGCAGTAAGTGGCTACTAACTGCATGCTCTAGGCTACAGATGCAGACAGGGCAGGCTGACAACTACTGCTTGTTAAATATCATACGGAATGATATCGCACATTACTGTGATTACGTGCACATGACATTCATGAACTGTATGTTGATTATCACGGATTATTTACTCACTGTATTTAAAGTCAATGGTTACAAAACTGACGATATAACCTCATTCACACAGGTAGGCGCTATATGCAGAAAGGTAACACATGTTCTATTTTGTATCGCTATCCCGATGTATCAGTACTCACCGCTTAGTAATCAAATGATAGCAATGCTAAACCCATTGTCAGTCGCGCTATGTTAAGTGAGTGTGTATGTGTGTGTCTCATTGAACATACAAGTGAAACTGCGTTTGTAAATTGATCTCGGGGGCATAACACTTACACTTAACGCATAGATTGAAAGTTCATGGTTTTATCACTATTTATGCTAGTAGTCACTATTTGGTAACGCACACCCTACCCATAAGACAAATAAGCAAATCCAAAAGTGAAAACACACAGCCGGTCACCACCGAATAAGGCGATTACGCATCCATCATTGGCCAAGGTAATAGCGCTCTATTTTTTGGGGGGTGGGGGGAAGGGGGGGAGGGGGGTCTAGTGTGGTATCGTGCTAAAAGATTACGCTCGTAGAAGACAGAGCGTCACAGGAGCTTAATACGAAAATCTCCTGATGAGACTACAGGAAGCTGTCTAGAAGGAAGTGTCATCCGAAGATGAGGGGGTGTTTTCGCTCCAGGACTATGCACAAGGTGCAGCTATACATGCTGCTGCTCTAGACTATCAGATTTTGATCCGCCCCCCCCCCCCCCCCCACCATCTCGAATAATCTCGTGACATGACACACAATGATTTCTTCCTCATGCCTCCGATGAAGAACAGATTGTGTGCAGGCACTTCCAGAATGACAACGAGGTGTTTTTTTCGTGGTAGAGAGTTTCCTGGAACGGTCAGCATGTAGACTTTTACAAACAAGGTCTCCGCCCAAGTCATCCATAGTTTGTAAAAATGTGTCACGCACTAGGATGAGTACACAGAGAAGGACTAACGAAGTTTCATGGGCTCAGATTGACTTTTTTTTTGGGCTGTAACTTAAACTTTATGATATCCCTGTACAGCCACATCAGTGTTTTGGGGCTTCTGTATGTGTTATAGTACTTATTTATAAAATTTATATAAAAAGCGTGAAAAAATGATAAACGCTTATTAATTGCAAATCACGAACTGGAAGGTAATAATTACAGCTGTGCTGCAAATATACAGGGTTATTACAAATGATTGAAGCGATTTCACAGCTCTACAATAACTCTATTATTTGAGATATTATCACAATTCTTTGCACACACATACAAAAATTCAAAAAGTTTTTTTAGGCATTCACAAATGTTCGATATGTGCCCCTTTAGTGATTCGGCAGACATCGAGCCGATAATCAAGTTCCTCCCACACTCGGCGCAGCGTGTCCCCATCAATGAGTTCGAAAGCATCGTTGATGCGAGCTCGCAGTTCTGGCACGTTTCTTGGTAGAGGAGGTTTAAACACTGAATCTTTCACATAACCCCACAGAAAGAAATCGCATGGGGTTAAGTCGGGAGAACGTGGAGGCCATGACATGAATTGCTGATCGTGATCTCCACCACGACCGATCCATCGGTTTTCCAATCTCCTGTTTAAGAAATGCCGAACATCATGATGGAAGTGCGGTGGAGCACCATCCTGTTGAAAGATGAAGTCGGCGCTGTCGGTCTCCAGTTGTGGCATGAGCCAATTTTCCAGCATGTCCGGATACACGTGTCCTGTAACGATTTTTTCGCAGAAGACAAAGGGGCCGTTAACTTTAAACTGTGAGATTGCACAAAACACGTTAACTTTTGGTGAATTGCGAATTTGCTGCACGAATGCGTGAGGGTTCTCTACCTCCCAGATTCGCACATTGTGTCTGTTCACTTCACCATTAAGAAAAAATGTTGCTTCATCACTGAAAACAAGTTTCGCACTGAATGCATCCTCTTCCATGAGCTGTTGCCACCGCGCCGAAAATTCAAAGCGTTTGACTTTGTCATCGGGTGTCAGGGCTTGTAGCAATTGTAAACGGTAAGGATTCTGCTTTAGCCTTTTCCGTAAGATTTTCCAAACCGTCGGCTGTGGTACGTTTAGCTCCCCGCTTGCTTTATTCGTCGACTTCCGCGGGCTACGCGTGAAACTTGCCCGCACGCGTTCAACCGTTTCTTCGCTCACTGCAGGCCGACCCGTTGATTTCCCCTTACAGAGGCATCCAGAAGCTTTAAACTGCGCATACCATCGCCGAATGGAGTTGGCAGTTGGTGGATCTTTGTTGAACTTCGTCCTGAAGTGTCTTTGCACTGTTATGACTGACTGATGTGAGTGCATTTCAAGCACGACATACGCTTTCTCGGCTCCTGTCGCCATTTTGTCTCACTGCGCTCTCGAGCGCTCTGGCGGCAGAAACCTGAAGTGCGGCTTCAGCCGAACAAAACTTTATGAGTTTTTCTACGTATCTGTAGTGTGTCGTGACCATATGTCAATGAATGGAGCTACAGTGAATTTATGAAATCGCTTCAATCATTTGTAATAGCCCTGTACAACAGCCACATGAGTACTAATATGTTGTAATACTAAGGTCTATTTTTATTTTTTATTGTTGTTATTTTTATTTTTTAGTTCTTATGGGACCAAACTGCTTAGGTCATCGGTCCCTAAGCTTACACATTACTTAATCAAACTAACTTACTCTAAGGACAACACACACACCCATGCCCGGGGGAGGACTCAAAGCTCCGACGGGGGGAGCCGCGCGGACTGTTACAAGGTGCCCGAGACCGCTCGGCTACCCCGTGCTGCTGTTATTATTTCTGTCAGTACTTTTATCAATGCAAATACTATAATCTCAAAAATTGCTACGTATTATAATGCATAAATTCTTTATATGTCATTTGGCACGTAATAAACAAACCCCATTGCAGGTGAAGGAACTTCTCTCAAACATGTCTCTGTACTAAAACAAGATAACTTGTGTTTGTTCGAGACAGAGCCACATACATTTCCTGCATATTCATTTATAAAATCTGATAATGTATTTAAAAATCAGTTTATGTTTTGATGAAGGAGAGGCGCCATATTAGTCTGCAATGGTTGATGCTGTAATCATTCATTAAGTCATGGTCGCTTCATAGTTATAATGTTCACATTACCAGTTTTGGCAGTTGATTCCCTTCTTCAGATGTGACTCACCTTCGTCAGGATACATAACAATTACAGTTATACATTCGGAACGTAATGAAGCATTCGTTATGTTCAGAATCCATAACTCTCTATTTTTAAGGTGAATTTCTTTGGTTATAACCTATGACCGTTCCGTTTAGCGTATTCTCTCATTGATGAAAGATTTTTCGAACTCATTTTCTTCAGATTATCGACGAGATTGTTGAACCATTTTTACGTTGCTGTTTTACCAACGTCTGCCTATAAATATTTGGGAGTATTTTCTATGTTAGTGATAAATCTGATTTTGTCTGTGGATGTTACGAAACCTGTTCTACTGGTTACTTGTTCCAAGAGAGTGACTTGCGTTTCAGCATTTGCTATTACAGCAAAACTGTCTGAAAATCGTGGGCTCTTTACTTCAGTAGGCTATTCCATTCTTCCCAGTTTTATTAGTAAGACGATATTTTATATTCTTTCAATTTTTAATTCCGAATTGTTTGCCTGTCATCTAATTTTTTTAAATATTATTATTACTACTATACTGTTATTGTTACCTAAGAAACGTAAAATCGGAATAGATTACCTGGTATAAAAACTCTCCACTCTGAGCCTTGACACCACCTACGATTCGCGCAGCTGCTCCAATAATATTTGTCGATGAATTAGCGTGGCTGTCGTTTCCCAGCGTGTGGGACTCCTGTAAGGCCAAGGCAGCACCTGCGAAGAAATTCGTGTGGTCATTCTGAAAGTAAACTCCCAACTTGCAGTTTAGATACGACGAGTACATATTACACCAGGCCCTTGGTGGAAGAAGATTCGATACAGCGAGTCATCAATGTGAGCACGGTATTTCCGTTCACACCAGGGAGTTTCACTTCCAGCACTGAAATGTGCATACATATGTAAACACACTATGTTACACATCAAGAAAGTAAGGAAACAGGAGAGTGACAGTTTCTAAATCTGAACAGAATGGTATTGCACAAGCACACGAAAGTATAACACGGGCCAGCTGCTACTTGACGACACGATTAGTCAGTTACACTACTGGCCATTAAACTTGCTACACCAAGAAGAAATGCAGATGATAAACGAGTATTTATTGGACAAATATATTATACTAGAACTGATATATGGTTACATATTCACGCAACTTGGGTGCATACATCTTGAGAAATCAGTACCCTCAACAACCACCTCTGGCTGTAATAACGGCCTTGATACGCCTGGGCATTCAGTCAAACAGAGCTTGGATGGCGTGTACAGGTACAGCTGCAAATGCACCTTCAACACGGTACCACAGTTCATCTAGAGTAGTGACTGGCGTATTGTGACGAGCCAGTTGCTCGGCCACCATTGAACAGACATTTTCAATTGGTGAGAGATCTGGAGAATGTGCTGGCCAGGGCAGCCGTCGAACATTTTCTGTATCCAGAAAGGCCCTTATAGAACCTGCAACATGCTGTCGTGCATTATCCTGCTGAAATGTATGGTTTCGCAGGGATCGAATGAAGGGTAGAGCCACGGGGCGTAACACATCTGAAATGTAACGTCCACTGTTCAAAGTGCCGTCAATGCGAACAAGCGGTGACCGAGACGTGTAACCAATGGCACCCCATACCATCACGCCGGGTGATACGCCAGTATGGCGATGACGAATGAATACACGCTTCCAATGTGCGTTCACCACGATGTCTCCAAACACGGAGGCGACCATCATTATGCTGTAAAAAGAACCTGGATTCATCCGAAAAAATGACGTTTTGCCATTCGTGCACCCAGGTTAGTCGTAGAGTACACCATCACAGGCTATCCTCTCTGTGATGCAGCATCAAGGGTAACCGCAGCCATGGTCTCCGAGCTGATAGTCCATGCTGCTGCAAACGTCGTCGAACTGTTCGTGCAGATGGTTGTTGTTTTGCAAACGTCCCATCTGTTGACTCAAGGATCGAGACGTGGCTGCACGATCCGTTACAGCCATGCGGATAAGATTCCTGTCATCTCGACTGCTAGTGATACGAGGGCGTTGGGATCCAGCACGGCGTTCCGTATTCCCCTCCTGAACCCACCGATTCCATATTCTGCTAACCGTCATTGGATCTCGACCAACGCGAGCAGCAATGCCGCGATACGATAAACCGCAATCGCGATACGGTACAATCCGACCTTTATCAAAGTCGGAAACGTGATGGTACGCATTTCTCCTCCTTACACGAGGCATCACAACAACGTTTCACCAGGCAACGTCGGTCAGCTGCTGTTCGTTTATGAGAAATCGGTTGGAAACTTTCCTCATGTCAGAACGTTGTAGGTGTCGCCACCGGTGCAAACCTTGTGTGAATGCTCTGAAAAGCTAATGATTAGCATATCACAGCATCTTCTCCCTGTCGGTTAAATTTCGCGTCTGTAGCACGTCATCTTCGTGGTGTAGCAATTTTAATGACCAATAGTGTAGTTGATGATCAAGAAAGTGACATCAACAGTACGCAAATGCGCGTGAGCTCAGACCTCCCTGTCTTCGCTATTTTCATAATGTTATATAAGAACCTCAAAGGAGAACGTCCGCAGCTAATGGTCTAGTGGCCAGCGTTGCTACCTCTGGAACACGGGGTCACGGGTTTGATCCTAGCTGGATTGGGGAGTTTCTCTGCCCGGCAACTGGATGTTTGTGTTGTCCTCATCATTTCATCAACATCATTTGTGACAGTTTGTAGATTGGACTGAGTTAAAAATTGGACTGTGTAAAAATTGGTACTTTGTACAGGCGCTGATGACGGCGCAGTTGAGCGCCCCATAAGCCAGTCATCATCATCATCATCATCATCATCGAAGGGGGACGCAACAACACCCATTAGGAGTTTAACTAACCAGCTAAGAGACTGAAGCAATTCGATTAACAGAACAGAAAACCACTGACAAATGGTAAAGAGCAGAACTGGCTACAATGAATGACTTAAAAATGCAAAGCCTCTCCTCAATGCCGTACATATTCCACTTCGCTACACTAGGATCACTCGATCAGTAGGATTGATGCCAACCATATCGTTTGCACTCGATTCTCTGATTACTGTATTGTAACATCTTGTGTACTAGACTGTTCCAATACTAGTCTTTCTCCTGCCACTCCATGAGATGACCACTGATTCATAGCAACGGTCGATGCAAGCCAATCTCCAGTCCCAGCCACGAAAATGGGTGTACCAGAGGCCTTCCAACAACGTTCCATCCTGGGGCACAAACTGCTCTACACTCCAGCACTGCTCGGGCCAATCGAACTTCCAAACTGATGGGCCAGGATCAGCATTCGATGTGACCTCACAGCATCCGGCATCGCAATCCACCTCATGAGACAACACTGCCAGTGACATGGAAGGGAAACTCGCAGAATGACGTGTGAGGCACAGCGCACACTCGCTATGGTCACCGCCATCACCGAGGAGAGCTTCCGGCTGGGTGCGCCTTCCACACTAGAGGCAGCAACCCGCGTGCTAGGAGTCACTGGCTTGAGCTCGCTCGGCCGATGCAGCGAGCTCTGGCAGCCTTAGACAGCTGCTGGGTTCAGCAGTTTCCTCTCCGCCTCACCAAACCTCCAGCCGCCGCCGAAAATACAGGCACGGACTGTATTCAGAGAAATAAACAAAGTAATACTTAATCTTGCTTTATCTCGTCCGATGACGCCACACAGGTTCCACGGCATTCGTCGTAACAAACGGTAGATGCATCCAGCCCAGGAGTGAGCGTCCGCTACATCTACATCTACATCTACATCCCTACTCCGCAAGCTACCTGACGGTGTCGCTGGGTACCTTGAGTATCTGTATCGGTTCTCCCTTCTATTCCATTCTCGTATTGTTCATGGAAAGAAGGATTGTCGGTATGCCTCTGTGTGGGTTCTAATCTTTCTGATTTTACCATCATGGTCTCTTCGCGAGAAATACGTAGGAGGGAGCAATATACTGCTTGACTCTTCGGTGAAGGTATGTTCTCGAAACTTTGACAAAAGCCCGTACCAAGCTACTGAGCATCTCTCCTGCAGAGTCTTCCACTGGAGTTTATCTATCATCTCCGTAACGCTTTCGCGATTACTAAATGATCCTGTAACGAAGCGCACTGCTCTCCGTTGGATCTTCTCTGTCTCTTCTATCAACCCTATCTGGTACGGATCCCACACTGCTGAGCAGTATTCAAGCAGTGGGCGAACAAGCGTACTGTAACCTACTTCCTTTGTTTTCGGATTGCATTTCCTTAGGATTCTTCCAATGAATCTCAGTCTGGCATCTGCTTTACCGACGATCAACATTATATGATCATTCCATTTTAAATCACTCCTAATGCGTACTCCCAGATAATTTATGGTATTAACTGCTTCCAGTTGCTGACCTGCTATTTTGTAGCTAAATGATAAAGAATCTATCTTTCTGTGTATTCGCAGCACATTACACTTGTCTACATTGAGATTCAATTGCCATTCCCTGCACCATGCGTCAATTCGCTGCAGATCCTCCTGCATTTCAGTACAATTTTCCATTGTTACAACCTCTCGATACACCACAGCATCATCTGCAAAAATCCTCAGTGAACTTCCGATGTCATCCACCAAGTCATTTATGTATATTGTGAATAGCAACGGTCCTATGACACTCCCCTGCGGCACACCTGAAATCACTCTTACTTCGGAAGACTGTGGGGAACTGTATCGAACGCCTTGCGGAAGTCAAGAAACACGGCATCTACCTGTGAACCCGTGTCTATGGCCCTCTGAGTCTCGTGGACGGGCAGCGCAAGCTGGGTTTCACACGACCGTCCTTTTCAAAACCCATGCTGATTCCTACAGAGTAGATTTCTAGTCTCCAGAGAAGTCATTATACTCGAACATACTGGTGAACCAGTACTACCTGCGTAAAAGCGTTTTGTTTCAACTTTGGGACGCAATACAGTAGCGATTCTACGTGGCGTGTATTCGACAAGTCCTTGCTGGATTCCAGAGTCACGTCAAAACAGGTGTCTATGCTCAGGCAATACAATTCCTGTAAAATATGGGCCAGTGGTTCCTAGGTGTCGAGCTAGGACACAGTACCGTCACAGACGTGTTCTATTGCGATCAGATCGGGTGTATCTTCCAGCTAAGGCATAAACCTGAGTTCGCTATCACATTCCTCAAACCAATCCCGAGCGACTGTAAAAAAAGCGCAGGTGACGCCTGTATATAAGAAGGGTAGAAGGACGGATCCTCAAAATTACAGACCAATATCCTTAACATCGGTTTCTTGCAAGATTCTCGAACATATTCTCAGTTAGAATATAATGAATTTCCTTGAGACAGAGAAGTTGCTGTCCATGCATCAGCACGGCTTTAGAAAGCATCCCTCCTGTTGTACGCAACTCGCCCTTTTTTCACTTGATATTCTGCGAACCATGGAATAAGGGTATCAGACAGATGCCATATTCCTTCCGGAAAGCGTTTGACTCGGTGCCCCACTGCAGACTCCTAACTAAGGTACGAGCATATGGGTTCTCAAATATGAGAGTGGCTCGAAGACTTCTTAAGTTATAGAACCCAGTACGTTGTCCTCGATGGTGAGTGTTCATCGGAGGTGAGGGTATCATCTGGAGTGCCCCAGGGAAGTGTGGTAGGTCCGCTGTTGTTTTCTATCTACATAAATGATCATTTGGATAGGGTGGATAGCAATGTGCGGCTGTTTGCTGATGATGCTGTGGTGTAAGGGAAGGTGTCGTCGTTGAGTGACTGTAGGAGGATACAAGATGAATTGGACAGGATTTGTGATTAGTGTAAAGAGTGGAAGCTAACTCTAAATATAGATAAATGGAAATTAATGCAGATGAATAGGAAAAAAATCCCGTAATGTTTGAATACTCCATTAGTAGTGTAGCGCTTGATAGTCACGTCGACTAAATATTTGGGCGAAACATTGCAGAGTGATATGAAGTGGGACAAGCATTTAACGGCAGTTGTGGGGAAGGCGAATAGTCGTCTTCGGTTCATTGGTAGAATTTTGGGAAGATGTGGTTCATCTGTAAAGGAGACCGCTTATAAAACACTAATACGACCTATTCTTGAGTACTGCTCCAGCGTTTGGGATCCATATCAGGTCGGATTGAGGGAGGACATAGAAGCAATTCAGAGGCGGGCTGGTAGATTTGTTACTGGTAGGTTTGATCATCACGCGAGTGTTACGGAAATGCTTTAGAAACTCGGATAGGAGTCTCTGGAGGAAAGGAGGCGCTCTTTTCGTGAATCGCTACTGAGGAAATTTAGAGAACCAGCATTTGAGGCTGACTGCAGTAGAATCATACTGCCGCCAACTTATATTTCGCGGAAAGACCTCAAAGATAAGATAAGAGAGATTAGGGCTCATACAGAGGCGTATAGGCAGTCATTTTTCCCTCGTTCTGTTTGGGAGTGGAACAGGGAGAGAAGATGCTAGTTGTGGTACGAGGTACACTCCGCCACGAACCGTATGGTGGATTGCAGAGTATGTATGTAGATACAGATGTAGATCAGTTCAGGGAGAAGAAATAAGAACATTGAGGTCTCCTGATGGCATCTTCAGTCTGTCAGAGGCACCAAAGGACTTGGAGGAGCGGTTGAATGTAATGGACAGCTTCTTGAAAGGAGGATATGGACAGTAGCAAATTCAAAGTGAGGATAATGGAATGCAGTCGAATTAAATCAGGTGATGCTGGGGGAAATGGATTGGAAAACGACACACTTAAAGTAGTAGACGAGTTTCTCTGTTTCTGAAGAAAAATAACTGATGATGGAGGATATAAAATATAAACTGGCAACGGTAAGAAATGCATATTTTAAGCAGACAAATTTGGTAACATCGAACATAGCTGTATGTCTGTATTAGGAAGGTTTTTCTGAAGGTATTTGTCTGGAGCGTGGGAATGTTCGTAAGTGAAATACAGATTATAAACAGTTCACACAAGGAGAGAATATAGGCTTTTGATATGGTGCTACAGAAGGATGTTGAATATTAGACAAGTAGATTCCGTATCTAATGAGGAGGTGCTGAACAGAATTGGAGAGGCTAGAAATTTGTGGCACAGCTTGACTAAAAGAAGGGACCAGTTGATGGGAAACATTCTGAGACATCAAAGGATCACCAGTTTAGCACAGGGGGAGGGGGGGGGGGTTTGGGGGAGTGTTGGGGGTAAAAATCGTAGAAGGAGAGCAAGATTCAGAAGGACATAGATTGCAGTAGTAATTAAGAAATACAGAGCCTCGCAGAGGACAGAGTAGAATGGAGAGAAGCATCAAAGTAGTCTTTGGACTGAAGACTACAACAACAACGACAACCAAATGTGCAGATTGTTTTGTTTGAAAATGATACAGCATTGCAATAAATTACAAATATAGTGTACTTTTAGTACGAGCAGTTCATGAAACTTCCTTTGTCACCAAGATATTAAAAGACAGGCCATATACAGTTCAGTAGCTGTAAGAGATTTTCTCGTAATATACAAGGAATAAACAGTATAAGTGCAGATATTTCTATACATGGTATCTGTGTATGTGCACAAATGTGTGTGTTGGCTTTTTTTTAAGTCTGCACCGAACAGTCTTCCCACAGACACTTCACATACACTCCTGGAAATGGAAAAAAGAACACACTGACACCGGTGTGTCAGACCCACCATACTTGCTCCGGACACTGCGAGAGGGCTGTACAAGCAACGATCACAGCGGACACACCAGGAACCGCGGTGTTGGCACCATTTGTGCACCGCCGCCGTCAGTGTCAGCCAGTTTGCCGTGGCATACGGAGCTTCATCGCAGTCTTTAACACTGGTAGCATGCCACGACAGCGTGGACGTGAACCGTATGTGCAGTTGACGGACTTTGAGCGAGGGCGTATAGTGGGCATGCGGGAGGCCGAGTGGACGTACCGCCGAATTGCTCAACACGTGGGGCGTGAGGTCTCCACAGTACATCGATGTTGTCGCCAGTGGTCGGCGGAAGGTGCACGTGCCCGTCGACCTGGGACCGGACCGCAGCGACGCACGGATGCACGCCAAGACCGTAGGATCCTACGCAGTGCCGTAGGGGACCGCACCGCCACTTCCCAGCAAATTAGGGACACTGTTGCTCCTGGGGTATCGGCGAGGACCATTCGCAACCGTCTCCATGAAGCTGGGATACGGTCCCGCACACCGTTAGGCCGTCTTCCGCTCACGCCCCAACATCGTGCAGCCCGCCTCCAGTGGTGTCGCGACAGGCGTGAATGGAGGGACGAATGGAGACGTGTCGTCTTCAGCGATGAGAGTCGCTTCTGCCTTGGTGCCAATGATGGTCGTATGCGTGTTTGGCGCCGTGCAGGTGAGCGCCACAATCAGGACTGCATACGACCGAGGCACACAGGGCCAACACCCGGCATAATGGTGTGGGGAGCGATCTCCTACACTGGCCGTACACCACTGGTGATCGTCGAGGGGACACTGAATAGTGCACGGTACATCCAAACCGTCATCGAACCCATCGTTCTACCATTCCTAGACCGGCAAGGGAACTTGCTGTTCCAACAGGACAATGCACGTCCGCATGTATCCCGTGCCACCCAACGTGCTCCAGAAGGTGTAAGTCAACTACCCTGGCCAGCAAGATATCCGGATCTGTCCCCCATTGAGCATGTTTGGGACTGGATGAAGCGTCGTCTCACGCGGTCTGCACGTCCAGCACGAACGCTGGTCCAACTGAGGCGCCAGGTGGAAATGGCATGGCAAGCCGTTCCACAGGACTACATCCAGCATCTCTACGATCGTCTCCATGGGAGAATAGCAGCCTGCATTGCTGCGAAAGGTGGATATACACTGTACTAGTGCCGACATTGTGCATGCTCTGTTGCCTGTGTCTATGTGCCTGTGGTTCTGTCAGTGTGATCATGTGATGTATCTGACCCCAGGAATGTGTCAATAAAGTTTCCCCTTCCTGGGACACGAATTCACGGTGTTCTTATTTCAATTTCCAGGAGTGTACTTTACTACCTGTCATAACTGCACCACTAAATAGACTGCACCTTTCAGTATAGACTAAACTTTTCACGTCACGCATCCACACTTTAACACGTGACCTGCTACCCAGGCGAAACTAATGGTTAATGGCTTGCTCTTGCTACATGTACTTGGATGTACTAACCAGCCTAAAAACATACGACTTGTTAGAGCTGTAATTAACAGTCTGCAAATGATGTAAATACTGATGTAATGTTGTTCGATACACCGTCCTCAGTCACCTATAACACAATCGACACTTGTATCCATTACACCCTATTTGTGTAAAATTTAAGATAGCAGTTAGCAGCGTTTAAGAATGTCAAATTCTTGGGATCACAGCGTGATAATGATGTCAATTGGGAGGAGCATTCCACAGAACTGTTGTACAAACGTAAGCCGTGTGCGGCTCGCGTTGGTGGTGTTGGTAGGTTGGCATTGTGTAATAGCGATAGTGGCGTCTCGTTTACTTCTTCTGTATACTGGCGCCACGTATGCTAGCGTTGTCTGTCCGCGCGTGGCAGCAGCATTGTTTATCGATATCTAGTACCCATACTATCTTTGGAATGACGTGAGGTGTTTTTCCAGGTGGGATGTGTCGGTAGTTCGGTTGGGACGGAGCAGCAGAGAGGTCCAGAAGCACGCGGACATGCTGGCAGCACGCAGGCATTGCCGGATCGAGGGGCTGTAATTCCCATTGCGCCTAGTTGTGTGAACATTAATCCAGTAGCGAAACCTCCACTATTTGTTGATCAGGCCGTTTTTTCGTGCGTTGCTGCTCATAGGGTCGCCGTGAGACGAACAACAACAAATGGAGTGTGTCGGGTTGGCAGAATCTATTAACCATCTTCTATTGCCTGTTGTTGGTTTTTGAGCTGGCCAGAGTGGCCGCGCGGTTCTAGGCGCTACAGTCCGGAACCGCGCGACCGCTACGGTCGCAAGTTCGAATCCTGCCTCGGGCATGGACGTGTGTGATGTCCTTAGGTTAGTTAGGTTTAAGTAGTTCTAAGTTCTAGGGGACTGATGACCAGAGAAATTAAGTCCCATAGTGCTCAGAGCGATTTGAACCATTTTTTTTATTTTGTTGGTTTTTGAATTTTGTGTTATTATTGGTGAAGTGCGACCAGCGGTATTTTACTGCCTAGTGGCCGCTAATGCCCCAATTACCTGCCCTGGAGGTTAGCATATCTTTGTGGCAGCGTACTTTTCCTCATCTTGCGATGCTGTCTGGTATGATGTGTATTTCGACAGCTTCCTTGATTGCGGTGCGGATTATGGGTTCTTTTGTCTACCTTGGTTGTAGTGGTTCCTTCTGCCTTTCCATGTTTTAGAACACTGGATTCTGAAGACGCAGTGCTGTCTGTCACTTCGCCCTCGCTTGAATTAATACATCGTTGTACTGGTTATCACACGTTAGGTGGATTTGGTAAGAGGACTGATCGGCGTTTAAACTGTCCTTAGTTTGACTTGTCATCCTGTTACGCGAGCATAACTCTTGCCTGCCTGTCTCACCACTCACGCAACTGTAGGGACTTTTCTCAGGTCGATCCTTGCAGCACTGTCTGTGGATCACTCCCTTCTTATGTGGTCTGATTTTGTCAATTGTTTAAAAATAATATTTTGTTTAAATTATTCCTATTGCTTGTGGCCTTCAGCTGTCAAATGATTTGAATTCTTCTTAATAAGGCCTTCAGCCGCCAGTGTAGCTTCTGCTACAGTCAATATTTAATGACTGTTTTCAACATTATTTTGGTATTTTTTTACGTGTAATTGTCTTCCTCATTTGTAATTCAGGCCTTCAGCTGTTAATCGTTTTGAAGTATTGCTTGTGGGCTTCAGTCGACAAACAAATTTGAATTCTTTCTTAATAAGGCCTTCAGCCATCAGTTTAGCGTGTTTTACAGTCAATTTTTTCAAAAATTGTTTTTTTAAAAACATTATTGCCTTAAATAAAGTGTATGTGTTTAGTGTGCAACCAACGGTAACTGATTAGACCACATCCACAACTTTTCCTGCTTTCCCTAAATCCCACGTTTCAATATGTTTTATGTATTCTTGTTGTACCACATTTTGTACATCCTTGTGAATGTCATCACTGTGGATCGAGGCAAAAAAGTAATCTAAATGGCCGCACATTGACTCACTGTTTAGTATTGATCGCTGAACGCCGAAAGCGGCTACTACAGGTGTGTGTGTTGGTACGACACATGTGCATCTGACCTTTGGCTGCCTGACTGTACGCACGTGTGATTCAGCGTTACAGAACGTTCCGCCTCGTTATCCCACACGAGTGGTAACTGGAAAGGTCTAAAGGCCACTCAGCGCAGAGGCGAGCGCATTAGCGTACCCATCGGCGGAACACGGTAAAGGTTTGAAGTTCAGATGCACTCAGCGAATGAGTCTAGGACCACTCTAAAGTTATCGCCGTCACCAGACGAAGTTAATTAACACTGCCAACTGGAGCCCACTACAGAGTAAAAACATACGTGTAGCCACTGGTCAAGCCAACAATAATTGTTGTGATCTTCAGTTCGAAGGCTGCTTCGTTGCTTAACGGTATTGCAGGTTTCGCAGAATCAAATATACTTAGACATTATTTATTCTGTTTTGTTTTAATGCTCATGTGTAAAGTTGATGTTTCAAAAGTTATTCTGATCTTTTATGTATTTACTTATGTCATAATTCCTGTAACACTGATGTATATGTTAGTTCGATTCTTTTGTAAAGCCTGTACTACAAATGTTATCTGTATTGTTATGTTCTTTAATGATGTATTTTGTACCTTTGTAATCGTATTCTTATGTTATAAAATTGTAATTGACACCAGTTCATCATATTATTAACTTGTAAGTTACATTTCACTGCACACGTTTCTGTTGGTTATAGTATATGGACAATATGTGAGAAGTAGGGACTGATAGTGTTTGCACGTGTGTTAATAATTCAGCAAGGAACTGGATAACAGCATTGCTGGTTCTAAGGACAATTCCAAAAAACTTTGTGAGTGCACAAGTGGTGATTATGGACTTGCTATATTCTCCGCAAGACTCTTCGATGGTGATTGTGCACCCGCACAGTCACAACAGATGGCTGCTGGCCATCTCTACCAGGACTACAGTGGGCCTGTCCACACTTTCTACGAGGACTGCAGTGGGTCTGCACCTCTGGTGGCCCACCAATACCATACTCTCTACCAGGACTACAGTGGGTCTGCACTGTGATGACCTACCCACCAATCTTCTTCAAAACGTCGAATGACTCTGCTGTGGGTTTGCTCTGTTGTGGCCCATTACCTGTCAGCATGTCAAGAGTCAGCACTGTCTTTCAGTTGGAAGGACAACACTACTTCTTCAAGACTGCATGGAAATCCACTACTTCCGTGTGCATTGTCTTTTTACTGCTCAGACTTTGAAAAAAAAAAAAAACCACTGAAATTTTACTGTGAAGAACAATCTGGACTGTCTTTATGGACTGTGAGAAAATTTTAGCTTTTGACCAACATTGTATAAATAAATGTGTGCATTTGATATCTTTGTTATTGTAATTATGAAAAATTTTATCAAATCATTATTGACCACTGCCCAAAACAATTTGTAATATTTTTTGTGGGGAGCATGGGGGCTATGTAAGTAGGCTGTTTATGTTTTCTTATTGGCAACGTTACGTAGCGCTCTATATGAAAATCACTGGCTGTGCTGTGTGCAGTTTGTGGCTAGTTTGCATTCTTGTCTGCCATTGTAGTGTTGGGCAGCGGCAGCTGGATGTGAACAGCGCGTAGCATTGCGCAGTTGGAGGTGAGCCGCCAGCAGTGGTGGATGTTTGGAGAGAGATGGCGGAGTTTTGTAATTTGTCACGAACTGCTATATATATTATGACTATTAAGGTAAATACATTGTTCGTTCTCTATTAATATCTTTCATTTGCTAACTATCCCTATCAGTAGTTAGTGCCTTCCGTAGTTTGAATCTTTTATTTAGCTGGCAGTAGTGGCGCTCGCTGTATTGCAGTAGTTCGAGTAATGAAGATTTTTGTGAGGTAAGTGATTTGTGAAAGGTATAGGTTAATGTTAGTCAGGTCCATTCTTTTGTAGGGATTTTTGAAAGTCAGATTGCGTTGCGCTAAAAATATTGTGTGTCAGTTTAAGCACAGTCTTGTATAATTGTTGAAAGGGGACGTTTCAAGGTATCGAAGGGAAATGCTAAATTGTCAACTTTGGCGGGCAGTGGACGAATGTGTGACGCTGCAGCGCAATTTCACCGCACAGATGGCATGAATAGTGGACAAGGGATATGTCGATACCAGAACATAAAGTTTTCGAGAATTACGAGGGAGACGAAAATCTTCCTGAGTCTGACCTCCAGTACCGCCGACAACTTTTCGCTGATGTTCGAGTTCGGGGAATGTGCTGGCCGGGGAAAACGCTGCAGTTCAGTTGCGCGCCCCTCATACCACGATTTTACTGTCCTGGCTGTGTCAATGAGAGCATTATCGTCCTGAAATATGGCATCACTGTCGGGGAACAACATTTGAACCATGGAGTGCACCTGATCACCTAAAATGTTCACATAATCGTTGTCTATAACACAGCCGTTGAGAGTAATGATGGGACCAGCCGAATACCATGATATGGCTGTCCACACCAAATCTACATCTACATCCATACTCCGCAAGCCACCTGACGGTGTGTGGCGGAGGGTACTTTGAGTACCTCTATCGGTTCTATTCCAGTCTCGTATTGTTCGTGGAAAGAAAGATTGTCGGTATGCCTCTGTGTGGGGTCTAATCTCTCTGATTTTATCCTCATGGACAAAAGCCCGTACCGAGCTATTGAGCGTCTCTCCTGCAGAGTCTTCCACTGGAGTTTACCTATCATCTCTGTAACGCTTTCGCGATTACTAAATGATCCTGTAACGAAGTGCGCTGCTCTCCGTTGGATCTTCTCTATCTCTTCTATCAACCCTATCTGGTACGGACCCCACACTGGTGAGCAATATTCAAGCAGTGGGCGAACAAGTGTACTGTAACCTACTTCCTTTGTTTTCGGATTGCATTTCCTTACGATTCTTCCAATGAATCTCAGTCTGGAATCTGCTTTACCGACGATCAACTTTACATGATCATTCCAAAAAATGGTTCAAATGACTCTGAGCACTATGGTACTTAATTTCTGAGGTCATCAGTCCCCTAGAACTTAGAACTACTTAAACCTAACTAACCTAAGGACATCACACACATCCATGCCCGAGGCAGGATTCGAACCTGCGACCGTAGCGGTCGCGCAGTTCCAGACTGTAGCGCCTAGAACCGCTCGGCCACCCCGTCCGGCATGATCATTCCATTTTAAGTCACTCCTAATGCCTACTCCCAGATTATTTATGGAATTAACTGCTTCCAGTTGCTGACCTGCTATATTGTAGCTAAATTATAAAGGATATTTCTTTCAATGTATTCGCAGCACATTACACTTGTCTACATTGAGATTCAATTGCCATTCTCTGCACCATGCGTCAATTCGTTGCAGATCCTCCTGCATTTCAGTACAGTTTTCCATTGTTACAACCTCTCGATATACTACAGCATCATCCGCAAAAAGCCTCAGTGAGCTTCCGATGTTATCCACAAGGTAATTTGTGTATAATGTGAATAGCAACGGTCCTACGACACTCCCCTGCGGCACACCTGAAATCACTCTTACTTCGGAAGACTTCTCTCCATTGAGAATGATATGCTGCGTTCTATTATCTAGGAACTCTTCAATTCAATCACACAATTGGTCTGATAGTCCATATGCTCTTACTCTGTTCGTTAAAGGACTGTGGGGAACTGTATCGAACGCCTTGCGGAAGTCAAGAAACACGGCATCTACCTGGGAGCCCTTGTCTATGGCCCTCTGAGTCTCGTGGACGAATAGCGCGAGCTGGGTTTCACACGATCGTCTTTTTCGAAACCCATGCTGACTCCTACAGAGTAGATTTCCAGTCTCCAAAAAAGTCATTATACTCGAACAAAATACGTGTTCCAAAAATCTACAACTCATTGACGTTAGAGATATAGGTCTATAGTTCTGCACATCTGTTCGACGTCCCTTCTTCAAAACGGGAATGACCTGTGCCCTTTACGAATCCTTTGGAACGCTACGCTCTTCTAGAGACCTTCGGTACACCGCTGCAAGAAGGGGGCAAGTTCCTTCGCGTAGCACATTTCCACCTTCATGGTTAACCGTTTGAATCAAGAAATCAGGATTGCAGTCTTCTTTTGGCTTTCTCCAGATGTAAACCCGACCCTATGTTGGAAATAACAAGAACGTGTTTCCACAGATCAGCCACCCAGGATTTATGCTCCTGACACCATGTTTTACGCTTCTTCGCGCTGGTTGTCGTCACAAATGGTTTCGATGTAGCATCTGATACATTAATATTCGCTTTATGAAGTTCTAGGAGGACAGTGTCGATAGAAACGGGGTCTCGAAGATGGCTATTGTGCTCTGCAGTCACTTTAGCCGCCGTAGTTTTGTGTTGTTTTGACACAATTCGTGTTAGCGTACGACGATCCCCATCATTTACTTTTGATTTGCGCCGACTGTTACGTTTACAAGATGATGTCTTTCCATGCTTTTTGGAGGCTGTCATGACTGTTGAAACAGCTACTCTTCAAACATTCAGTAAGTTGGTTATATTGGTTACTACTGCCCCAGCTAATCGGGCCCCCACAATCTGCCCCCTTTGGAACTGTGTTAGGTCTTTCATTATGCGTCGACCTTGAACCTCTGAATGCAAAAACGAAGTTTGCACTATCATAAACAATCATGCAGGTTGATGCCCAGCCTGTACTGAACACGCACAGTTCAGCAAGACACGTGCTTTACAAGCGTTGTTGGTCAAACACAAACATCATATTACTATCACCGTTCACATTATTTTGCCTATCCCCCCATGTTCCTCTTTTCTTCTTCCTCTTTTCCTCTTCCTCTTTTCCTCATCCTCTTTCTTTCTCTTTTTCTCTTTCTCTCTCTCTTTCTCTCTGTCTTTCTCTCTCTCTCTCTCTCTCTCTCTCTCTCTCTAACACACACACACACACTTATCACTGAATGCTCCACTGATGACGACAATGCTACTGATAACCAGATATCACTTTGTCTGTACTAAGTGCCTCAGTGGCGTACAGAATCCAATATTGAACACTCCTTTTCGAAAAATATCCGGTGTATAAATGTGAAGTATGTGACATCGATTAAAAAGGGGGCACGTCACTTTCATTTAATACAAAAACAAACTAGAAAACTTTACAAAATATATTGCAAATTGTTGGGAATTTTAAACGAATTATCATTTTTAATGTTCAGCAGAAACTAATATAACCATACAGTACTTCGTTGGGGGAAAGGGGAATGGGCTTGGGTGGAGTCGTCTGCAATATGGGTGTCCCGCCAGCTACAAACAGGGACATACGTTCAGAGCCTCTGATAACTGCGAGCCCCGCAATAAACCCGTCAACTGGCGCTCGTCGGTGCCCATAAACTTCAAGTGTCCTGCCTGTTGCGTCTGGGGCCATACCGGCTTGATATATCGCACCCACAAGAGGCTAATAACTCTGCCGGTGGCTTTCTAGAACGCTTCATTCGTGGCTGCACGAACTGTGAACGAAACTCTCATTACATCCGGAAGCTCTTTTTCTTTATTAAGAGGTGCATTCAAGTTCTAAGGCCACCGATTTTTTTTCTCCGGACTGGAAAGAGACAGAAACATGCGCATTGTTTTAAAATGAGGCCGCGTTCATTGTCAATACGTCCCAGAGATGGCAGCACCGTACGGCAGATGGAAGTTTTCCGCCAGCGGCGAGAATGAGAACTGTTTTAAATACTTAAAATGGCGACGTTTTCCTTACTTGAACAGGGGATCGCCGAATGACTGTTGAACACATCGCCTCCAGAGTTGGCATTTCTGTGGGTTCTGTGCACACAATCCTGCATGACGACCTGAAAATGCGAAAAGTGTCGTCCAGGTGGGTGCCACAAATGCTGACAGACGACCACACGGCAGCCCGTGTGGCATTTTGCCGTGCAATGTTGACGCGCAACGACAGCATGAATGGGACTTTCTTTTGGTCGGTTGTGACAATGGATGAGACATGGATGCCATTTTTCAATCCAGAAACAAAGCGCCAGTAAGCTCAATGGAAGCACACGGATTCACCGCCACCAAAAAAAATTCGGGTAACCGCCAGTGCTGAAAAAAGGATGGTGTCCATGTTCTGGGACAGCGAGGGCGTAATCCTTACCCATTGCGTTCGAAAGGGCACTACGGTAACAGGTGCATCCTACGAAAATATTTTGAAGAACAAATTCCTTCCTGCACTGCAACAAAAACGTCCGGGAAGGTCTGCGCGTGTGCTGTTTCACCGAGACAACGCACCCGCACATCGAACTAACGTTACGCAACAGTTTCTTCGTGATAACAACTTTGAAGTGATTCCTCATGCTCCCTATTCACCTGACCTGGCTCCTAGTGACTTTTGGCTTTTTCCAACAATGAAAGACCCTCTCTGTGGCCGCACATTCACCAGTCGTGCTGCTATTGCCTCAGCGATTTTCCAGTGGTGAAAACAGACTCCTAAAGAAGCCTTCGCCGCTGCCATGGAATCATGGCGTCAGCGTTGTGAAAAATGTGTACGTCTGCAGGGCGATTACGTCGAGAAATAACGCTAGTTTCATCGATTTCGGGTGAGTAGTTAACTAGAAAAAAAGTCGGAGGCCTTAGAACTTGAATGCACCTCGTACTTAACCACTCCAAACACCCATTTCCAGTTCCATATTGCCTGTCAAAAAGTGTCGAGAGACTACAAAAATTTGATAGTGTCTTTCATACAGGGTGGCGCACGAAATGAGTCGCCATTTGTTTCATACATAATTTACAGTGAGATGGCAAAAGTCGTGGGATAACTCCTAGTACTGTGTCTCACCCCCTTTTGTCGGTGTAGTACAGCAACTCGACATGGCATGGACTCAACAACTCGTTAGAAAAATCAACATCCTACTGCCAGAACGTGAACACAGACAGTAACAGAACCCCAACACAACACATGGGACGACACAAGCTCCGACACTGACACAGACAGTAGAACAAATACTGATTAATGTTGACAGAATGTGTAGAAGGGCAGCGAAATAGATACTGACTAATACTGATACGGATGTAGAAGGGCCAAACTTACAAACAACTGTGTCATAAGACTGATTGATGCATTTCATTAGACATACAATGCAGGCTCCCACTTTTTTGGCTCACACATTATTTGAGATTTCATTGGACATATTTGTAGGTTCGCCTTCCTGACTCACAATCTTGTCACATGACTTGCCAGATGTACTAGGTTTAGTTGTAATCAAAATAAGCAATTTTACACTTGAATTATTGTATTCTACACTTCTATGAGACTTAAAAGTTGATTTGTTAACTAAAGTCATTTCTAGCTTTCAAAACATATATACACTACTGGCCATTAAAATTGCTACACCAAGAAGAAATGCAGATGATAAACGGGTATTCATTGGACAAATATATTATACTATAACTGACATGTGAATACATTTTCACGCAATTTGGGTGCATACATCCTGAGAAATCAGTACCCAGAACAACCACCTATGGCAGAAATAACGGCCTTGATACGCCTGGGCTTTGATTCAAACAGAGCTTGGATGGCGTGTACAGGTACAGCTGCCCATGCAGCTTCAACACGATACCACAGTTCATCAAGAGTAGTGACTGGCGTATTGTGACGAGCCAGTTGCTCGGCCACCATTGACCAGACATTTTCAATTGGTGAGAGATCTGGAGAATGTGCTGGCCAGGGCAGCAGTCGAACATTTTCTGTATCCAGAAAGTGGCGTACAGGACCTGCAACGTGCGGTGGTGCATTATCCTGCTGAAATTTAGGGTTTCGCAGGGATCGAATGAAGGGTAGAGCCACGGGGCGTAACACATCTGAAATGTAACGTCCACCGTTCAAAGTGCCGTCAGTGAGAACAAGAGGTGATCGAGACATGTAACCAATGGCACCCCATACCATCACAACGGGTGATACGCCAGTATGGCCATGACGAATACAAGCTTCCAATGTGCGTTCACCGCGATGTCGCCAAACACGTATGCCACCATCATGATCCTGTAAACAGAACCCGGATTCGTCCGAAAAAATGACGTTTTGCCATTCGTGTACCCAGGTTGCTCGCTGAGTACACCATCGCAGGCGCTTCTGTCTGTGACGCAGCGTCAAGGGTAATCGCAGCCGTGGTCTCCGAGCTGATAGTACGTGCTGCTCCAAACGTGTTCGAACTGTTCGTGCAGATGGTTGTTGTCTTGCAAACGTCCCCATCTGTTGGCTCAGGGATCGAGACGTGGCTGCACGATGCGTTACAGCCATGCGGGTAAGATGCCTGACATCTCGACTGCTAGTGATACGAGGCCGTTGGGATCCTACACGGCGTTCCGTATTACCCTCCTGAACCCACCGATTCCATATTCTGCTAACAGTCACTGGATCTCAACCAACACGAGCAGCAATGTCGCGATACGATAAACCGCAATTGCGATAGGCTAGAATCCGACCTTTATCAAAGTCGGAAACGTGATAGTACATATTTCTCCTCCAGGCATCACAACATCGCTTCACCAGGCAACGCCGGTCAACTGCTGTTTGTGTATGAGAAATCGGTTGGAAACTTTCCTCATGTCGTTGTAGGCGTTGCCACCGTCGCCAACCTAATCATTTCCATGTCACAGTACCTTCTTCCTGTCGGTTAAAATTAGCGTCTGTAGCACGTCATCTTCGTGGTGTAGCAATGTTAATGGACAATACTGTATATGATTTGTTCTCCAATGTGTCTTTGAACCATCTACTTCTAGATTTAGTTAGTGAGTTTTAACATTGTTTCCATTTTAGTAATCCACTGTCCCAAATAAAATTTCGTATAGAGCAATTGATTATGTACAACGTTCAGCAACCTGAATTTTTTCGTATTTATATTTTTGTATTAGAGAATTTTGGTATCAGTTATAATTAATAGCCTGCAAAGGGGAATAAGTGTATTGTTATATGTTAATATTCATAATGTTTTATTATTCACGTGAAATTTGAAACCTTATTTATAATCTCATATAGAGAAATCTAGTTATGTTCAACCTAAAGGCACATACACAGCCTCTACACTCTGGACTTGCATGAGTGAGAATCTGGTTTTAGGAGACACCATTCATTCTAAAAATTCACTGTTTATACATATTTTCTTTTATACTAAGTATAATTATATTCTTATTATTAATTATACTAACTTTGTTAACCACTTGTCTCTAACAATTAATGATTTGTAATGTTACCTCATCTTTAAATTTAATTTTTAAATTTAGAATAGAGGAATCTTGTTATGTTCAACTATAGATACCTGAATACTTCCTGTATCTAAGATTGTTTATGCAACAATTACGGATTCAGTTTTTTATTAATGGAATTGAATCTTTAACTTAAACCTACATCACTATATCTTAATATTCATTATGCTCATATGTATCATGCGAAGTTCTAACTTCATTTATAGTCTCATATTGAGAAATCTAGTTCAGTTCAACTTTGGGGCACATGTACAGCCTTGTACTCTGGAATTGCATCAGTGAGAACTTGGTTTTTGGTTGATACCGTATAGTTTACAAAATTTTTTGTATATTTTTATTTCTGTTTCGTTTTATTTTATATTTAGATAATTATATAAGATGATCATCAACAAAAGGTAAACGAGGATAAGGGAATGTAGTCGAATTAAGTCGGGTGATGCTGAGGGAATTAGATTAGGAAATGAGACACTTAAAGTAGTAAAGGAGTTTTGCTATTTGGGGAGCAAAATAACTGATGATGGTCGAAATAGAGAGGATATAAAATGTAGACTGGCAATGGAAGGAAAGCGTTTCTGAAGAAGAGGAATTTGTTATCATCGAGTATAGATTTAAGTGTCAGGAAGTCGTTTCTGAAAGTATTTGTATGGAGCGTAGCCATGTATGGAAGTGAAACATGGACGATAAATAGTGTGGACAGGAAGAGAACAGAAGCTTTCGAAATGTGGTGCTACAGAATAATGCTGAAGATTAGATGGGTAGATCGCATAACTAATGAGGAGTTACTGAACAGGATTGGGGAGAAGAGGAGTTTGTGGCACAACTTGACTTGAAGAAGGGATCGGTTGGTAGGACATGTTCTGAGGCATCAAGGGATCACCAATTTAGTATTGGAGGGCAGCGTGGAGGGTAAAAATCGTAGAGGGAGACCAAGAGATGAATACACTAAGCAGATTCAGAAGGATGTAGGTTGCAGTAGGTACTGGGAGATGAAGAAGCTTGCACAGGCTAGTGTAGCATGAGGAGCTGCATCAAACCAGTCTCGGGACCGAAGACCACAACAACAACATATTAGTTTTATTAATTATTTTGCATTAATACATCACTTACTGTATTATATAATGTACCAACACACAGAGCAACAGCCAGGGCAGAAATATTAGTAAAAGGTCCGCCTCCTCGTGGCAGGAACGGGAAACTGAATGGGTGCTTGTCAACCTACCTAACTTGTGAGCAGCCATTACTGCTAAGAGACCTACATGCCGCCTGGCTTGTTACATGTCTTAAGTATCACACGGCCCACCTTAGTAACCCAGGTGGTGGGCTACTCCGCACTGTTTAAAAAAAAAACTCGTTCGAAGTCCATAGCAGAAATATTGAGGCATGCAGGATTCTTTGTACGAACTGACCTCTCGATAATGTTCAATAAATATCTGATGGGATACAGCTCGGCCTATTTGAGTGACCAAATCATTCGCTCAAATTGTCCAGAATGTTCTTCAAACGAATCGTGAACAAGTCTGGCCTTTTGACGCGGCGCATTGCCATGGGAAGATGAAGCCCAGGAATGGCTATAGATGGTCTATAAATAACCTAACTTAACAATTTCCAGTCAGTGATCGTTTTAGTTGGAGCCACCTCGAGCTAGTACAGCGCGCTGTTGACAACTTGGGACCATGGCTTCGTGGGGTCTGCGCCGTACTTGAACCCTACCATCGACTCTTACCAAATGAAATCGGGACTCATCCGACCAGGATTTACAACCGATACTCAGACATCCAGAAGAATATAATAGTTCCAATCCCAAAGAAATTTGGTGTTGACAGATGTAAAAATTACCGAACTATCAGTTTAATAAGTCACGGCTGCAAAATAATAACGCGAATTCTTTACAGAGAAATGGGAAAACAGGTAGAAGCCGACCTCGAGGAAGATCAGTTTAGATATCGTAGAAATACTGGAACACGTGGGGCAATACTGACCCTATGACTTATCTTAGAAGATAGATTAAGGAAAGGCAAACCTACGTTTTTAGCTTTTGTAGACTTAGAGAAAGTTTTTGACAATACTCTCTCTCTCAAATTCTAAAGGTGGTAGGGGTAAAATACTGGGAGCGAAAGGCTATTTACAATTTGTACAGAAACCAGATGTCAGTTATAAGAGTCGAGGGATACGAAAGGGAAGCAGTGGTTGGGAAGGGAGTGAGACAGGGTTGTAGCCTCTCCCCGATGTTATTCAATCTGTGTATTGAGTAAGCAGTAAAGGAAACAAAAGAAAAATTCGGAGTAGGTATTAAAATCCATGGAGAAGAAATAAAAACTTGGAGGTTCGCCGATGACATTGTAATTCTGTCAGAGACAGCAAAGGACTTGGAAGAGCAGTTGAATGGAATGGACAGTGTCTTGAAAGGAGGATATAAGATGAACATCAACAAAAGCAAAACAAGGATAATGGAATGTTGTCGAATTAAGTCGGGTGATGCTGAGGGCATTAGATTAGGAAATGAGACACTTAAAGTAGTAAAGGAGTTTTGCTATTTGGGGAGCAAAGTAACTGATGATGGTCGAAGTAGAGAGGATATAAAATGCAAACTGGCAGTGGCAAGGAAAGAGTTTCTGAAGAAGAGAAATTTGTTAAAATCGAGTATAGATTTAAGTGTCAGAAAGTCGTTTCTGAAAGTGTTTGAATGGAGTGTAGCCATGTATGGAAGTGAAACATGGACGATAAATAGTTTGGACAAGAAGAGAATAGAAGTTTTCGAAATGTGGTGATCCAGAAGAATGCTGAAGATTAGATGGGTAGATCACATAACTAATGAGGAGGTATTGAATAGAATTGGGGAGAAGAGGAATTTGTGAGACGATCTGACTAGAAGAAGGGACTGGTTGTTAGAACATGTTCAGAGCCATCAAGAGATTATCAATTTAGTATTGGAGTGCAGCGTGGAGGGTAAAAATCGTAGAGGGAGACCAAGAGATGAATACACTAAGCAGATTCAGAAGTATGTAAGTTGCAGAAGGTACTGGGAGATGAAGAAGGTTGCACAGGACAGAGCAGCATAGAGAGCTCGATCAAACCACGCTCAGGACTGTAGACCACAACAACAACAACAACAACAACTGGTCACGAACCCAGAAGAGGCGCTGCCGTGCTGCTAGCTAAGGTACTCGCGTCGGTCGTCTGATGCCATAGCCCATTAACGACATCCGTCGTCGTATTGCCCTGGTGGATACGTCTGTTGTACTTCCACGCATTGATTTTTGCGGTTATTTCACTCGGTGGTGCTTGGCTGTTAGCACTAACAACTCCACGCAAACGCCGCTGTTCTCGATCGTGAAGTGAAGGCCGTCAGCCGCTATGTTGTCCGTGGTCTAAAGGTAATACCTGAAATTTGGTGTTCTCCGCACACTATTGACATTGTGAATCTCGAAATAGTGAATTCTCTAAGGATTTCCGAAAGGGAATACCCCATGCGTCTAGCTCCAACTACCATTCCACGTTCAGAGTCTGTTAATTCCCGTCGTGGGTGCTTAATCACGTCGGATACCTTTTCACGGGATTTACCTGAATCTGCTCCGCCAGTGTACTGCTCTTTTATACCTTGCGTATGCGATACCACCGCCATCTGTACACATGCATATCGCTATCCCACTTCTTTCGCCTCCCTGTGTAAGTCGCGCTAGATAGTTCAAATGGCTCAAAGCACTATGGGAAAACATCTGAGGTCATCAGTCCCCTAGAACTTACCACTACTTAAACCTACTAACCTAAGGACAACACACACATCCATGCCGGAGGCAGGATTCGAACAGCAGCGGGGTTCCGGACTGAAGCGCCTAGAACCGCTCGGCCACAGAGGACGGTTCGCGCTAGTTATCCCCTTAAGCAGTAGCGGTAAAGCTTGGAGAAACAAATGAGTTACGAAATGACGCGTAATTTACAACACCGTCCGTAGGAGTCTAGTTTTTACAACATGTCTGACAATGGACGAGTAACAGCGTAGTAGCGATCGGTGGTTGTGTAACTTTTACACAAACCGGAAGTCCTGCTGCGACTCTCAGGCGTTTCCGACAACAGTTTCAACGGTGGGCCCCTTGCAACAGAACCATTAACAGGCTGTATGATAAGCTTGTAAGGTCAGATTCATTATTGGAAGCCAAGTGACCACGGCCGAGCCATGTTTGTTGGCTGCAGAACACTGAAGCGGTACTAGTAGCTCTACAGAGTAGCACCGGCAAATCGTACAGAAAGGCATCAGAGAAACTGGGCATACACAGACGCTCGTTTTAACGGATTCTTAAATGTGATGATGCTGATGATGATGATGTTTGGTTTGTGGGGCGCTCAACTGCGCGGTTATCAGCGACCGTACAAATTCCCAACCTTTGCTCAGTCCAAACTCGCCACTTTCATGGATGGTGCTGAACTGATGAGGACAACAAAAACACCCAGTCATCTCGAGGCAGGTGAAAAATCACTGACCCGTCGGGAATCGAACCCGGGACCCCGTGTTCGGGAAGCGAGAAAGCGATCGCGAGACAACGGGATTCTTAAAAGCGACCTCCGCATTTACCAGAGCTCACTGCAGAACGCGAGCGGCAGAGACTACGCTCAACAGGGTTGGGTCTTCAAAAAAATGGCTCTGAGCACTATGGGACTTAACATATGAGGTCATCAGTCCCCTAGAACTTAGAACTACTTAAACCTAACCAACCTAAGGACATCACACACATCCATGCCCGAGGCTGAATTTGAACCTGCGACCGCAGCGGTCGCGCGGTTCCAGACTGAAGCGCCTAGAACCGTTCGGCCACACCGGCCGGCAATCAGTGTTCGTCTCAAGGGAGTTAGGAATCAAAATGGTGGTCATATTGAGCATATGGTAAGTTAGAATGACTTTCCCCAGAGTGATTTCCATGATAGTATATGTTCCTTTCAGATTGTCTTGAGAGTATACTGTTTATTCAAAAAGTAAATGAAGATACATTTCGTGCTGCGCTCTGTATAATTACTGATCACATTTAAAAATTTTATTTAGTGTCATAATCTGATCAATGACAGAGACAAACCTTTAAAGAAAGATTAACACAATGTGTTCAAATGTGTATGAAATCTTATGGGACTTAACTGCTAAGGTCATCAGTCCCTAAGCTTACACACTACTTAACCCAAATTATCCTAAGGGCAAACACACACACCCACGTCCGAGGGAGGACTCGAACCTCCGCCGGGACCAGCCGCACAGTCTTAACACAATGTGTCAACTATTAAAGTTAGAAAATGAGTAACTGTCTTGAGAGAGCGCAACTCACCTCGCGCAAATTACACAGAATTCATTCATGCAGTATTTGACAATGAGGTCACTTAGTGAGGGCACTTGTACAGTAGACATAATTTTAATCTCGTGAATTTTTTCTCCCTTTCAGCCCTTCAAAATAATGAAAAGCTGTAGAATCTGGCACTTCGATTGTTTAAAGAATTGAGAGTTACCGGTTGCCGTAGAAATAATAACGCTAATTGGCCTATTATTTTGCAGCGTATTATATTTTATTTTGCACAGTGTACAGAATATAGCAAGGGCAGATAAGTGCGAGAACTATCGCAAAATCAGCGTAACATCTCGAGCATCCAAGCTGCTGACAAAGATAATACGAGGAGCATTCAAGTTCTAAGGCCTCCGATTTTTTTTCCAATTAACTACTCACCCGAAATCGATGAAACTGGCATTACTTCTCGACGTAATCGCCCTGCAGACGTACACATTTTTCACAACGCTGACGCCATGATACCATGGCAGCGGCGAAGGCTTCTTTAGGAGTCTGTTTTGACCACTGGAAAATCGCTGAGGCAATAGGAGCACGGCTGGTGAATGTGCGGCCACGGAGAGTGTCTTTCATTGTTGGAAAAAGCCAAAGGTCACTAGGGGCCAGGTCAGGTGAGTAGGGAGCATGAGGAATCACTTCAAAGTTGTTATCACGAAGAAACTGTTGCGTAACTTTAGCTCGATGTGCGTGTGCGTTGTCTTGGTGAAGCAGCACACGCGCAGCCCTTCCCGGACGTTTTTGTTGCAATGCAGGAAGGAATTTGTTCTTCAGAACATTTTCGTAGGATGCACCTGTTACCGTAGTGCCCTTTGGAACGCAATGGGTAAGGATTACGCCCTCGCTGTCCCAGAACATGGACACTATCATTTTTTCAGCACTGTCGGTTACCCGAAATTTTTTTGGTGGCGGTGAATATGTGTGCTTCCATTGAGCTGACTGGCGCTTTGTTTCTGAATTGAAAAATGGCATCCACGTCTCATCCATTGTCACAACCGACGAAAAGAAAGTCCAATTCATGCTGTCGTTGCGTGTCAACATTGCTTGGCAACATGCCACACGGGCAGCCATGTGGTCGTCCGTCAGCATTCGTGGCACCCACCTAGATGACACTTTTCACATTATCAGGTCGTCATGCAGGATTGTGCGCACAGAACCCACAGAAATGACAACTCTGGAGGCGATCTGTTCAACAGTCATTCGGCGATCCCCCAAAACAATTCTCTCCACTTTCTCGATCATGTCGTCAGACCGGCTTGTGCAAGCTCGAGGTTGTTTCGGTTTGTTGTCACACGATGTTCTGCCTTCATTAAACTGTCGCACCCACGAACGCACTTTCGACACATCCATAACTCCATCACCACATGTCTCCTTCAACTGTCGATGAATTTCAATTGGTTTCACACCACGCAAATTCAGAAAACGAATGATTGCACGCTGTTCAAGTAAGGAAAACGTCGCCATTTTAAATATTTAAAACAGTTCTCATTCTCGCCGCTGGCGGTAGAATTCCATCTGCCGTACGGTGCTGCCATCTCTGGGACGTATTGACAATGAACGCGGCCTCATTTTAAAACAATGCGCATGTTTCTATCTCTTTCCAGTCCGGAGAAAAAAAATCAGAGGCCTGAGAACTTGAATGCACCTCGTATACCGAAGACTGGAAAAGAAAACAGAGGATGTGTTAAAGACGATTAGTTTGGAATTTTGGAAAGATAAAGGCACCTGAGAGGCAGGTCTAACGTTACAATAGTTAATGGAAGAAAGACTAGAGAAAAGCGCCTGACTAAGTAAAAAGCCGCAAGATGTTCGAAATTGTGAGCAAAATGTGAGTAAAGTATGGAAAAGGAGGGGCACATGTACAGGAACCAAGAGCGAACGTTAAGACTGGAAGAACAAGAACGAGGTGCTCGGATTAAAAAGCTGTAAGACAGGTGTGCCGTCTTTCACTCCTACTGTCAAATCCATACGTCGGAGATGCAATGGCGAAAATGAATGAAAGTTTCAAGAGTGGGGTTAAAATTAAGCTGGAAAAAATATCGATGACGCTATTCGCTGATGAAATTGCTGTCTTCAGTCGAAGCGAAGCAGAAGTACTGCATGTTATGAATGGAATGAAGAGCCTTAATATGAGGAAGAAATTTCTGATCATATACGTTTGCAACACAAAATTCTACGATAATAAATCAGGGACAGTGGGATACCCGAACACACGGTGAATGGAAGCACCTGAGATGCGGCAAGTACACTACTGGCCATTAAAATTGCTACACCACGAAGATGGCGTGCTACAGACGCGAAATTTAACCGACAGGAAGAAGATGCTGTGATATGCAAATGATTAGCTTTTCGGAGCATCCACACAAGGTTGGCGCCGGTGCCGACACCTACAACGTACTGGCATCAGGAATGTTTCCAACCGATTTCTCATACACAAACAGCAGTTGACCGGCGTTGCATGGTGAAGCGATGTTGTGATGCCTCGAGAGAAATATCTACCATCACGTTTCCGACTTTGATAAAGGTCGGATTATAGCCTATCGCAATTGCGGTTTATCGTATCGCGACATTCCTGCTCGCGTTGGTCGAGATCCAATGACTGTTAGCAGAATGTGGAACTGGTGCGTTCAGGAGGGTAATACGAAACGCCGTGCTGGATCTCATCAGCGTCGTATCACTAGCAGTCGAGATGACAGGCATCTTATCCGCATGGCTTTAACGGGTCGTGCAGTCACGTCTCGATCCGTGAGTCAACAGATGGGGATGTTTGCAAGACAACAACCATCTGCACGAACAGTTCGACGACGTTTGCAGCAGCATGGACTATCAGCTCGGAGACCATGGCTGCGGTTACCCCTGACGCTGCATCACAGACAGGAGCACCTGCGATGATGTACTCGACGACGAACCTGGGTGCACGAATGGCAAAACGGCATTTTTTCGGACGAATCCGGGTTCTGTTTACAGCATCATGATGGTCGCACCCGTGTTTGGCGACATCGCGGTGAACGCACATTGGAAGCGTGTATTCGTCATCGCTATACTGGCGTATCATCCGTCGTGATGGCATGGGGTGCCACTGGTTACACGTCTCGGTCAACTGTTGTTCGCATTGACGGCACTTTGAATAGTGGACGTTACATTTCAGATGTGTTACGCCCCGTGGCTCTACCCGTCATTCGATCCCTGCGAAACCCTACATTTCAGCAGGATAATGCACGATCGCATGTTGCCGATCCTGTACGGGCCTTTCTGGATACAGAAAATGTACTACTGCTGTCTTGGCCAGCACATACTCCAGATCTCTCACCAATTGAAAACGTCTGGTCAATGGTGGCCGAGCGAATGACTCGTCACAATACGCCAGTCACTACTCTTGATAAACTGTGGTATCGTGTTGAAGCTGCATGGGCAGCTGTACCTGTGCACGCCATCCACGCTGTGTTTGACTCAACGCCCAGGCGTGTCAGGGCCGTTATTACTGCCAGAGGTGGTTGTTCTGGTATATTTGTCCAATGAATACCCGTTTATCATCTGCATTTCTTCATGGTGTAGCAATTTTAATGGCCAGTAGTGTGCTTAAAAGCATAACGTACCTTCTGAAAATGGCCGCCTCCATATATACACTCCTGGAAATTGAAATAAGAACACCGTGAATTCATTGTCCCAGGAAGGGGAAACTTTATTGACACATTCCTGGGGTCAGATACATCACATGATCACACTGAAAGAACCACAGGCACATAGACACAGGCAACAGAGCATGCACAATGTCGGCACTAGTACAGTGTATATCCACCTTTCGCAGCAATGCAGGCTGCTATTCTCCCATGGAGACAATCGTAGAGATGCTGGATGTAGTCCTGTGTAACGGCTTGCCATGCCATTTCCACCTGGCGCCTCAGTTGGACCAGCGTTCGTGCTGGACGTACAGACCGCGTGAGACGACGCTTCATCCAGTCCCAAACATGCTCAATGGAGGACACATCCGGAGATCTTGCTGGCCAGGGTAGTTGACTTACACCTTCTAGAGCACGTTGGGTGGCACGGGATACATGCGGACGTGCATTGTCCTGTTGGAACAGCAAGTTCCCTTGCCGGTCTAGGAATGGTAGAACGATGGGTTCGATGACGGTTTGGATGTACCGTGCACTATTCAGTGTCCCCTCGACGATCACCAGTGGTGTTCGGCCAGTGTAGGAGATCGCTCCCGACACCATGATGCCGGGTGTTGGCCCTGTGTGCCTCGGTCGTATGCAGTCCTGATTGTGGCGCTCACCTGCACGGCGCCAAACACGCATACGACCATCATTGGCACCAAGGCAGAAGCGACTCTCATCGCTGAAGACGACACGTCTCCATTCGTCCCTCCATTCACGCCTGTCGCGACACCACTGGAGGCGGGCTGCACGATGTTGGGGCGTGAGCGGAAGACGGCCTAACGGTGTGCGGGACCGTAGCCCAGCTTCATGGAGACGGTTGCGAATGGTCCTCGCCGATACCCCAGGAGCAACAGTGTCCCTAATTTGCTGGGAAGTGGCGGTGTGGTCCCCTACGGCACTGCGTAGGATCCTACGGTCTTGGCGTGCATCCGTGCGTCGCTGCGGTCCGGTCCCAGGTCGACGGGCACGTGCACCTTCCGCCGACCACTGGCGACAACATCGATGTACTGTGGAGACCTCACGCCCCACGTGTTGAGCAATTCGGCGGTACGTCCACCCGGGCTCCCGCATGCCCACTATACGCCCTCGCTCAAATTCCGTCAACTGCACATACGGTTCACGTCCACGCTGTCGCGGCATGCTACCAGTGTTAAAGACTGCGATGGAGCTCCGTATGCCACGGCAAACTGGCTGACACTGACGGCGGCGGTGCACAAATGCTGCGCAGCTAGCGCCATTCGACGGCCAACACCGCGGTTCCTGGTGTGTCCGCTGTGCCGTGCGTGTGATCATTGCTTGTACAGCCCTCTCGCAGTGTCCGGAGCAAGTATGGTGGGTCTGACACACCGAGTTCCTGAAGCATTTCTGTAACTCTAGCGTGATGATTAAACCTACCAGTAACAAATATAGCAGCCCGCCTCTGCATTGCTTCTATGTCCTCCCTCAATCCGACCTGATATGGATCCCAAATGCTCGAACAGTATTCAAGAATCGGTCGTATTAGTGTTTTATAAGCGGTCACCTTTACAGATGAACCGCATCTTCCCAAAATTCTACCAATGAATCGAAGACGACTATCCGCCTTCCCCACAACTGCCATTACATGCTTGTCCCACTTCATATCGCTCTGCAATGTTTCGCCCAAATATTTAATCGACGTGACTATCAAGCGCTACACTACTAATGGAGTATTCAAACATTACGGGATTCTTTTTCCTATTCATCTGCATTAATTTCCATTTATCTATATTTAGAGTTGGCTGCCATTCTCTACACCAATCACGAATCCTGTCCAAGTCATTTTGTATCCTCCTACAGTCACTTAACGACGACACCTTCCCGTACACCACAGCATCATCAGCAAACAGCTACACATTGCTATCCACCTATCCAAAAGATCATTTATGTAGAGAGAAATCAACAGGACCTACCACACTTTCCTGGGGCACTCACCATTAGTATTAGTGGGCGGAGGGGGTAGCGCGGGTAAGAAATCCGTGCCTGTGGAAATGCGGCTTTCACTTTTGACAGAGAAGCAGCCCTTTCTCTTGGAGGTGATGATGATGATGTTGGTCTGTGTAGCGCTCAATGTCATGGCCATCATCGCCTGTACGAGTTTCAATATTCCCGTTTCCAGTATCGCCACTACCGAGATGATGCTGAGGACAACACGAACACCCAGTACCCGGGTGGAGGAAATCCCGACCCGACTGGGAATCAAACCCGGAACCCGGTGATTCAGAGGCAGTAGACTACGAGCTACGGATATTTGTTGGAGGTGGTCTGAGGACCGCCTGTTGTGAGGGGAGAGCTGATGGCAGGAGCCAGCGCAGTACTCACCGCCAGCAGGTGCCAGCAGAAGCAGTGCAGAGATGCACAGTGAGGCCGCCCTGGGAGAGTGGTGGAGGAGGCAGCTGTGCGACCCCATGGCGGACACTGGACAACGCTGGCGGTGGAACAGACGCACCTCAGCACTCGCTGTCACTCGCTGTGGAGATAAGATAGCGCGCTCGCTGACCGCTGCAGTCCAGTGCGCTCCGCAGGGATCAATTTGCGGGCCAGTATTCTGCAATTTTTACATCTGTATTACACAGTTCAGTCACTCTGCCAAAAGCTGAAGCTACGCTTCCACAGGCACGAGTTTGTTCCTCGCGCAGCCCCCTGGACCCACTACTACTCTCTTAAGTCAGCTTACATGTGGAAACACCTTTACACAATGTCATGGCAACTTACGTGTAAATTATGAAAGTTGAAAGGCATTCTACTTTCTTGCACGACTTCGCGTCCCCCACCATTTGCTAAAACCTAAAGCAACAGTTGACAGGTGAATCTGATTTGCTCTGTTAGACTGCAAAGATGTAGAACCGCCTGTTTATATATGTGGAAAGTTATCATCGTGCCAAAACAATGGGCTTAGAGACTTCAACTATGTTGTAACTTATACGCCATTTCAACTGGATTTTGAATGTTTAGAATACGTCCAGCTTATGTAAGCAGATATGCTACTGTGTACTGTCTCTTTGTGATGTGACAAGCCTCTGTAAAATATAGAGGATGTAAATTTTAAGTTGACAAACGAGAATAACTCGAAAAATAAGCTTCACACGAAAAAATTTGTAGTATCTAAAGCTGATTATTTTCGAGGGGGACATCTGCTGGTACTAAAATTAGCACGCCACCCCATCCCCCTGGGAGTGGGGTGGGAGGTGGCGCAGTGGTTAGCACACTGGACTCGCATTCGGGAGGACGGTTCAGTCCCGCGTCCGGCCCTCCTGATTTAGGTTTTCCGTGATTTCCCTAAATCGCTCCAGGTAAATGCCGGGATGGTTCCTTTGAAAGGGCACGGCCGTCTTCCTTCCCCGTCCTTCCCTAATCCGATGAGACCGATGACCTCGCTGTCTGGTCTCCTCCCCCAAAGAACCCAGCCCCCAACCAGTGTGGGATCCGTATTAGATAGGGTTGATAGGAGAGATAGAGAAGATCCAACGGAGAGCAGCGCTTCGTTACAGAATCACTTAGTAATCGCGAAAGCGTTACGGAGATGATAGATAAACTCCACTGGAACACTCTGCACACTCTGCAGGAGAGACGCTCAGTAGCTCGGTACGGGCTTTTGTTGACGTTTCAAGAACATACCTTCACCGAGGAGTCAAGCAGTACGTTGCTCCCTCCTACGTATATCTCGTGAAGAGACCATGAGTATAAAATCAGAGAGATTAGGGCCCACACAGAGGCATACCGACAATCTTTCTTTCAACGAACAATACGAGACTGGAATAGACGGCAGAACCGAAAGTACTCAAACTACATCCTTCTGAATCTGCTTAGTGTATTCATCTCTTGGTCTCCCCCTACGATTTTTACCCTCCACGCTGCCCTCCAATACTAAACTGGTGATCCCTTGATGCCTCAGAACATGTCCTACCAACCGATCCCCTCTTCTAGTCAAGTTGTGCCACAAACTTCTCTTCTCCCCAATCCTATTCAATACTTCGTCATTAGATATGTGATCTACCCATCCAATCTTCAGCATTCTTCTGTAGCACCACATTTCGAAAGCTTCTGTTCTCTTCTTGTCCAAACTATTTATCGTCCATGTTTCACTTCCACACATGGCTACACTCCGTACAAATACTTTCAGAAACGACTTCCTGAGACTTAAATCTATACTCGATGTTAACAAATTCCTCTTCTTCAGAAACGCTTTCCTTGCCATTGCCAGTCTACATTTTGTCTTATATCTTATATCCTCCTTTCAAGACACTGTCCATTCCGTTCAACTGCTCTTCCAAGTCCTTTGCTGTCTCTGACAGAATTACAATGTCATCGGCGAACCTCAAAGTTTTTATTTCTTCTCCATGGATTTTAATACCTACTCCGAATTTTTCTTTTGTTTCCATCACTGCTTGCTCAATATACAGATTGAACAACATCGGGGAGAGGCTACAACGCTGTCTCACTCCCTTCCCAACCACTGCTTCCCTTTCATGTCCGACTCTTATAACTGCCATCTGGTTTCTGTACAAATTGTAAATAGCTTTTCGCTCTCTGTATTTTACCCCTGCCACCTTCAGAATTTGAAAGAGAGTATTGCAGTCAACATTGTCAAAAGCTTTCTCCAAGTCTACAAATGCTAGAAAAGTAGGCTTGCCTTTCCTTAATCTTTCTTCTAAGATAAGTCCTAGGGTCAGTATTGCCTCACGTGTTCCGATATTTCTACGGAATCCAAACTGATCTTCCCCGAGGTCGGCTTCTACTAGTTTTTCCATTCGTCTGTAAAGAATTCGCGTTAGTATTTTGCAGCCGTGACTTATTAAACTGATAGTTCGCTAGTTTTCACATTTGTCAACACCTGCTTTCTTTGGGATTGGAATTATTATATTCTTCTTGAAGTCTGAGGGTATTTCGCCTGTTCCATACATCTTGCTCACCAGATGGTAGAGTTTTGTCAGGACTGGCTTTCCCAAGGCTGTCAGTAGTTCTAATGGAATGTTGTCTACTCCCGGAGCTTTGTTTCGACTCAGGTGTTTCAGTGCTCTGTCATACTCGTCACGCAGTATCATATCTCCCATTTCATCTTCATCTACATTTCCATAATATTGTCCTCAAGTACTTTTCTCCAAAGGTCTCTTTAATTTTCCTGTAGGCAGTATCTACCTTACTCCTAGTGAGATAAGCCTCTACATCCTTACATTTGTCCTCTAGCCATCCCTGCTTAGCCGTTTTGCACTTCCTGTCGATCTCATTTTTGAGACGTTTGTATTCCTTTTTGCCTGCTTCATTTACTGCATTTTTATATTTTCTCCTTTCATCAATTAAATTCAATATTTCTTCTGTTACCCAAGGATTTCTACTAGCCCTCGTCTTTTTACCTACTTGATCCTCTGCTGCCTTCACTACTTCATCCCTCAAAGCTACCCATTCTTCTTCTACTGTATTTCTTTCCCCCATTCTTGTCAATTGTTCCCTTATGCTCTCCCTGAAACTCTGTACAACCTCTGGTTTAGTCAGTTTATCCAGGTCCCATCTCCTTAAATTCCTATCTTTTTGCAGTTTCTTCAGTTTTAATCTACAGTTCATAACCAACAGATCGTGGTCAGAGTCCACATCTGCCCCTGGAAATGCCTTAAAATTTAAAACCTGGTTCCTAAATCTCTGTATTACCATTATATAATCTATCTGAAACCTATCAGTATCTCCAGGCTTCTTCGATGTATACAATCTTCTTTTATGATTCTTGAACCAAGTGTTAGCTATGATTAAGTTGTGCTCTGTGCAAAATTCTACCAGGCGGCTTCCTCTTTCATTTCTTACCCCCAATCCATATTCACCTACTACGTTTTCTTTACTTCCTTTTCCCACTATCGAATTCCAGTCACCCATGACTATTAAATTTTCGTCTCCGTTCACTATCTGAATAATTTCTTTTATCTCATCATACATTTCTTCAATTTCTGCGTCATCTGCAGAGCTAGTAGGCATATAAACTTGTACTACTGTGGTAGGCGTGGGCTTCGTATCTATGTTGGCCACAATAATGCGTTCACTATGCTGTTTGTAGTAGCTTACCCGCATTCCTATTTTCCTATTCATTATTAAACGTACTCCTGCATTACCCCTATTTGATTTTGTGTTTATAACCCTGTATTCACCTGACCGGAAGTCTTGTTCCTCCTGCCACCGAACTTCACTAATTCCCACTATATCTAACTTTAACCTACCCATTTCCCTTTTTAAATTTTCTAACCTACCTGCCCGATTAAGGGATCTGACATTCCACGCTCCGATCCGTAGAACGCCAGTTTTCTTTTTCCTGATAACGACATCCTCTTGAGTAGTCCCCGTCCGGAGATCCGAATGGGGGACTATTTTACCTCCGGAATGTTTTACCCAAGAGGACGCCATCATCATTTAACCATACAGTAAAGCTGCATGCCCTCGGGAAAAATACGGCCGTAGTTTCCCCTTGCTTTCAGCCGTTCGCAGTACCAGCACAGAAAGGCCGTTTTGGTTAATATCGAACATATCACCACACCTTATCATTTCAGAAACATTTTTTATTTATTATTTTTTGTCTTTATCTCATTTCCCAAATTTTATATTGACTTCGTATTTAGCCTTTATACACACTACAGAATGAATAACATGGGGCAACAGGCTGCAAACCTATCTCATTCACTTCTCAGGTACTTCCTTTCTTTTAAGTTCTTCAACTCTTACAATTCCTGTCTGACTACTAGACAACCTTTAGCTCCCTGTGTTTTATCGTTGCTAACATCTAAATTCAGACTGTGTAAACTGGTGAAAGTTATCAAAGCCTTTTCTGAACCTAAAACTGCTATAAATGTCGATTTGCCTTTTTTCTGTAAAGCCTAGTGTATTCCCTCCGAATTGACCTTCCGCCAAGTCGTTTCCTACCAGCCATTCTTTTCCTCTGTAAATAATTTGTCAGTAGTTTCAAGCACGACTTAACAAACTCATGGTTCGGTAATGATAGCACCTGTCTTCTTTGATATTCGTGTTACTACTTTTTTCGTTTAGTCTGAGGGTTTAGTAGCCATGCCAACTGGCTCCGACGTTGAGAAGTGAGACAGAAAACTGCACCCTGGGGAGTCCTCAACAGAAGAGCTAGAGACCTCTGGCAGGGAAACCCTGCACTACAGGCGGATGAGTGGATGAAATACTCGTAGAGACATTTACCAGCAGGGTCATAAACAGCAAAATAGCTACGAAAACTAAGCGACTCAATTTTGTAGTTGATGTTTATCTCTTCCTTTACGCTACGATTGCAAAACTCATTTCGTCATCACAGTTATGATTGTTCACTATCATTATTTGTGTACATCACATGTTACACAATAATTCTGTCAATATTTTGACCTGAGTAACCTTTCTGTATATAGGACATTAAACACTCCTCTCTTCTGTTCTCTCTCTCTCTCTCTCTCTCTCTCTCTCTCTCTCTCTCTCTCTCTCTCAGCTTCGTCGGTACAGTATGAGGGAAGCAGTTATTATTACATTCAACAGTAATCAAAATAATTGCACCCTACTGTGCGTTCCAGAATTTTAAAGAGAAAACAATAACATTCTCGCACTGCAGTGGCAGTACTTCAACAATAACAGACCTATCTCAGACACAATTCTTATTCCTCAATTTCACTTATTGCTGATTAGTAAATGTCGTGCAGAGCTATTTGAAGATTTTTCATCTTTCGCTAAGACTTTCATTCAGCCCAACGTAGCGTGTAGAGAGAAGGTAATGCAATATTCTTTTCGGATTCGCGAAATTCGTTAAAAAAAAAAAAGGCCGAAGATGTTGCCATGTCATTATTCCCAAACTCCCTGAGAAATTGGATTTGCTTTTTTTAAATACTAAGTGTTAAACGTAAAGAAAAGATGGGTGATAAAAATACTGTATCATATTCGTATTCAGCTCAGTAAAGACAAATACGCTGAGTACAATGTATGAAATATCGTTAAAACACTTTTTTGTAAGAAAATGATGTGTACTCGATTGTTTTTTTTAACTTAGTAGCGTTTAGCATATTAAGAACAATTGTAACTCATTTTAATTTTTAATAACTTATTCTTTCATTGTTGTAATCCTACAGGCACAGCATAGCATAGTCAATAGATGATTGATACTGGAAACCTATCACAAACATTCAATGTAGGACAGTGGGTGCAAGTGTTACTGTGAGAAGAGATGTTTGTGGCTGGCTGTATCAAACCAGCACAGCATAGCATAGCATTTTTGCCCCCAACAGAGGAAAAGTATCAAGGAAATATACAATGATCTAGTGCAGGAAAAAAAAAACAAATGTGATTAAATAACGAGTACTTGCAACAGCATAATCAGGGTTGGTTTGTGAATGGGCTTCACGTGGGATTCGAAGCACGGGCCCCACGTGGGTTCCCGGCATGCGCCACATGCCAGGGCAGAGGTGGAGGCCAGGGTTCGGAAGTCTGAAAATTCCAGCGCCGGCCGGGTATAGAATCCCGGCCCAGCTGGGACTATTCGCCGTAGACGAAGGGCTGCAACGGACTAGACCCCTTACCACTTTCTTTTTCAATTTTTTTCGGTGTTCAAACAAATTACGGGTTTGCTGCCGAGTGACGTCGTCGACCACCGCCGATATTTCGACAGGAGCACACCCTGCCATTCTCAAGGCACAACTGCAAGGAGGAAGCAATGTGCGAGGGAATTTAATACCTCGGTTCACAGAGGAGAAACAACAGAACAACATAAACACACACCAAGTAACCGCAGAGTCAACACACAACCAAAGATCACCAACATCGGAAATATCGATAGTGACTATTAATCAGCAGGTGAGGTAGCACTAATCCAGTCCCTCTGTTTTTTGATGAGAGACAGAGCCAGATTCCAAGCAGCATTTAAACAAAATCCACCGTTTATAAGGTTGCTTGATAGCTTGATTTCAAACAGCTTCCTTAATAACACTATCCCAATAGCTGGACGTGGAAGCCAGAATCTCCGTGTTGTTGTATTCCGTAGGATGACCGGTGTCAAGACAATGTTGTGCAATAGCGGATTTGTTCGGCTGTTGTAAGCGTGTGTGACGCTTATGTTCAATATACCGGTCTTCCACAGTCGCCGACCGGAGTGGCCGAGCGGTTCTAGGCTCTACAGTCTGGAACCGCGTGACCGCTGCGGTCGCAGGTTCGAATCCTGCCTCGGGCATGGATGTGTGTGATGTCCTTGGGTTAGTTAGGTTTAAGTAGTTCTAAGTTCTAGGGGACTGATGACTTCAGATGTTAAGTCCCGTAGAACCATTTGAACCATCTTCCACAGTCCTGATTGTCTGACCAACATATGACATGCCACAACTGCAAGGAATACGTTAGACACCAGCCTTACGCAAACCAAGATCATCTTTTACGGACGCCAACAGGGCCTTAATCTTAGAAGGTGATCGAAAAACACATTTCACATCATATTTCCGCAAAATATGGCCAAGTCTGCTGGAAATGCTTCCTGCGTAAGGCAAAAAGGCCGTAGACAGGTGCCACTTCGTTGCTATCGTCACTGACCCGTTGCAAAGAAGGCTGATGGCGCAACGCACGTTTGATCTGCCTCTCACTATAAGCATTCTGACGAAAGGTGACTTCGAGATGTGACAGCTCAGCTGCCAAACTTTCAGGGTCTGAGATAACGCGGACCCTGCGAAACAAGGTACCAAGTACTCTTTCACCCTGAGCTGGATGGTGACAGCTATCAGCTCGCAGATACAAGTCAGTGGCAGTGGGCTTCCTACAAACAGAATGTCCCAATATACCATCAGTCTTCCTTCTGACCACCATATCAAAGAAGGGAAGGCATCCATTCTTTTCCACCTCCATAGTGAACTGAATATTCGGATGGATTGAATTCAGGTGTTTCAAAAACCGGTTTAAATTCTCACTACCATGAGACCAACCAATAAAAGTATCGCCTACGTATCTGAAAAAACACGCAGGTTTCAAGGTCGCCGACTCCAATGCACGTTCCTCAAAGTCCTCCATAAACAAATTGGCCACAATAGGTGACAACTGGCTTCCGACTGCAACTCCAACAGTCTGTTCGTAGTACTGACCACTGACTAAAAAGTAAGTTGAAGTTAACAAATATCGAAACAAATTTGTTAACTCGACACCAAAGTTAACCTCAGCACATCTTAAAATATTATTGTCTATATATACAGGGTTATTACAAATGATTGAAGCGAAATCACAGCTCTACAATAACTTTATTAGTTGAGATATTTTCACAATGCTTTGCACACACATACAAAAACTCAAAAAGTTTTTTTAGGCATTCACAAATGTTCGATATGTGCCCCTTTAGTGATTCGGCAGACATCAAGCCGATAATCAAGTTCCTCCCACACTCGGCGCAGCGTGTCCCCATCAATGAGTTCGAAAGCATCGTTGATGCGAGCTCGCAGTTCTGGCACGTTTCTTGGTAGAGGAAGTTTAACCACTGAATCTTTCACATAACCCCACAGAAAGAAATCGCATGCGGTTAAGTCGGGAGAGCGTGGAGGCCATGACATGAATTGCTGCTCATGATCTCCACCACGTTTGACTTTGTCATCAGGTGTCAGGGCTTGTAGCAATTGTAAACGGTAAGGCTTCTGCTTTAGCCTTTTCCGTAAGATTTTCCAAACCGTCGGCTGTGGTACGTTTAGCTCCCTGCTTGATTTATTCGTGGACTTCCGCGGGCTACGCGTTCAACCGTTTCTTCGCTCACTGCAGGCCGACCCATTGATTTCCCCTTACAGAGGCATCCAGAAGCTTTAAACTGCGCATACCATCGCCGAATGGAGTTAGCAGTTGGTGGATCTTTGTTGAACTTCGTCCTGAAGTGTCGTTGCACTGTTATGACTGACTGATGTGAGTGCATTTCAAGCACGACATACGCTTTCTCGGCTCCTGTCGCCATTTTGTCTCACTGCGCTCTCGAGTGCTCTGGCGGCAGAAACCTGAAGTGCGCCTTCAGCCGAACAAAACTTTATGAGTTTTTCTACGTAACTGTAGTGTGTCGTGACCATATGTCAATTAATGGAGCTACAGTGAATTTATGAAATTGCTTCAATCATTTGTAATAGCCCTGTATATATATATATAAACTACACTCTTTAGAAGCTCTCGGTGTTAACTGAGATTACTTTGATTCCGCTGTTAGTTACTAGATGCATATTATTATAAAACACGGCTGCACTCTGTACATTTTTGGCAAGTGCTCTTCCGAGTCCTTTGTTATTCCTGACGGAATTACGACGACGTCAATAATCCCGACTGCTTATTTTTTCTTCTCCGTGAAATTTAATTACCTCCTTTGTTTACTTCACAGATTGAATAATTTCAGGTATGGCCTACAACCTTCTCTCACTCTCTCGTCAACCGTTGCTTTCATACTTAGATTCTTATTAACTGTAGCCTGTAGAAGTTGTAAATAACTTTGCGCTCTCTGTATTTTATCACTGCCACCTTCTGAGGCGGCCGCTGTGACCGAGCGGCTCTAGGCGCTTCAGTCCGGAATCGCGCTGCTGCTACGGTCGCAGGTTCGAATCATGCCTCGGGCATGGTGTGTGTGATGTCCTTCGGTTTAAGGAGTTCTAATTCTAGGGGACTGATGGCCTCAGATGTTAAGTCCCATAGTGCTTAGAGCCATATTTGAATCACCTTCTGAATTTCAAAGAATGTGTTTCAGTCACTAGTTTCAAAAATATTCTCTAAATATTTAAATGCTATAAAGCTGTGGTGTCGAACATTTAGCTTACCTGGACCACACTGGTGGACGACGAGTATTTTTGGACTGCACATAGTATGCTTAACAATAACAATACACACCAGAAAAAAGTGAGAAACAGCAAGAAGGAATTCCATTAAAAAATTTATACTTAAGTCATTACAATTCATACAATTAATGACATTTGTATTTGGGATGTCTAAAGCATCAGCATGTCAGTATCAGATATGATCGAAGTGGTTGCAATTCTCAAGTTGTTCTCGGGGTGATTATCTGATATTTTGGTCCTATTTTACTCTACGTATGCCTTTAGCCTTGAAAATAATTGTTCACAAACGTGTGCGCCTTCAAACAAATGAGACATACATAACTCATGACTGCGCAGCAAGGGATTTAGCCTCTGTGCAAAGATACATCATCGAATTTTTCTTCAGTTGGATGTCAGGCTGCAACTCTCTTCTGTCAACGTACCTACATTGTTTGTAAAAGCGAGTACATTCAAAACTTCGGATTATTTTTTCGAAAATTCTGAAATCAATTACCAAATTGAAAGGTATGGTTGCGTACTTCAACCCATCTTTAGGATTATGTCTCTAGTTTCGCAGTTGCAACAGAAGCAGCCTTAAGGTAACAGACAAGGTCGTCTGACGGATTGGCCGATTATAAGAACGAGACACTGAGATCTCAAGTGTAGCGTGGGCGACTACATTTGGAGTGGAACGGATCATTAAGTGAACAGTATCGCATGGCAGGAGTTTCAGATTGAAAAAACTCAATTTATGATAACGTAAACGGAATTTTATGGATTTTTTTTTTCGACCGTACGATGGTTGCTCAGTTCTTGGGCCGCACTGATAGTTGATTTGGGCCTCATTCGACCCGTGTGCCGCGGATTGGACATCCTTGCTATATAAGTAGGTTTGCCTTTTTTCATCGTTTCTTCTAGAAAAGTCGTGTGGTCAGTATTGCCACGCGTATTCCTACATTTCCTCAGAACCCATGCTGATCTTCGCTGAGGTCGGCTTATACAAGTTTTTCTACTTTTCTGTAAATAATTAGTGCCAGTAGCACTTAACTATAGAAGCTAGTTTTGTTAAATGCGTTGTAATACAACTTTATTACCATCTATCTTTCTGCCTCACAAATGCTATTTAGACCATCATTGTTTCGTAATTCAGCTATCCAGTCAAAATCTTCGCATTCGTCTGTAACTCCGTAACATAAAGCCTCTCTTCGTCGCAGCTCGCTTTGCCCAGGGTAATGTTTCTGGCGCACTCTTAAGAATCACAGCTGATGCTTCTTGATCACGCCTCCTTTGCTTGCGAAGTCACATTTCGCAGAGAAAAACAACGCGGGTTCACACATTACTACACAGAAAATCTTTATCAACAACACAAAACACTTCATTACTATGCGATGTAAACGAGCGCACACTTCCGGTAATTCTGCTCAAAAATCTGTTGTATTTTTTCTGGGTTTTCTAGGTCTGTTTCTCGCATCGATTTTTTCTGGCATGATGAACCTTCCAAATGAAACAGCGTTACACGACATACTTCTCTTGGAGGAATTAATTCTTTCGTCGTGTTCTCAGGGATGTGCAGTCAAAGTATGTATGTGTGTAAAAAAACAAGAAAATCGTAGAAACTTGGTTTACTAACGATCAGCTACTACTATACTACTCAGTTCTATTCATATTTATGATAGGTAAATAAGATATTGGAAAGAAAGCTATTATCTCCTCACTTATACTATAGAACTACTGTTTATTTCTATTATTAGCTTAGTATTTACTGGTAACAAAATATTTTCTTTGGAAAAGAACGTTGTAATCAACTGTGAATACTGAGACCTGTTGAAACTACAGAGGAGGAACATACCATCAACACAAATTCATAAAAGATGCCAATGGAAGAATGTTAACAGAAGATCAAAAAATTGGGAGAAGACGAGTGGAGTACTTCAGAGAGTTACTGAACTCTGATGAACCAACCGAACTACTCGAGTTTGATGACCCAGTAACAGTAAACCCAGAATATCATCCACCAACCATTCAAGAGATAAGGAACCAGATAAAAAACCTTAAGAATAGTAAATGTCCAGGAGAGGACGAAATTCCCGCTGAACTTCTCAAGTCTGGAGACGAAATCCTCTGCTTCAAAATCCACAAGCTAATCGAGCAAATTTGGACAAAACATGAAATACCAGAGGAATAGAAGGTAGCTGTGATGTGTCCCATATATAAAAAGAAAGACAAACCAGTATGTGACACTACAGAGGCATAGCGCTACCCAACATCTGTTATAAGATCTTCTCCAACTGCCTATTGGAACAAATAAAACCTCTAGCAGCAGACATAATTGGAGAATACTAAGGAGGTTTTGAAGCAGGAAGATCAACCACGGACCAGATTCTCGTCCTAAAACATGTATGTGAAGAAATGTACGAATACGGCAGAGAGATACATCTCTTGTTTGTAGACTTTAAGAAGGCTTACGACAGTATACATAGACCCAGCCTGATTAAAACTATGACAAAGTTTGGTATGCCAAAGAAGTTGGTCAAACTGCTAGAGATATGCCTAAATGACACAAACCTTAAGGTTAAGGTTAAGGTTGGCAATAAAATGACAGAAAGCTGCCAAGTTATAACAGGATTAAGCCAAGGAGATGGGATATCACTCTCTAGACCCTGTATTAAAATGTAGAAGTGTCTCTCAACAACTAAAGCTATGGTTTGTAAGACATTAATAATGCCAGTAGTACTTTATGGTTCTCAATCCTGGAGCACTCAAAAACAATACTGTTGTGACTTGGCAAGACAGCCAAGCCACTATGAGGAAGCCGAAAGGCACGCGTTTAAGCTCACGCAGGCTGGCGTGAGATCTGGAACAGATAAAGTAATTATACTAGCAAAAAAGTTACGTAGCTTCTGGAATACTTAACTTTAATCCATAATTGGTGAACATCGGTCTGACGGTACATGCATCACAAGATAAATAGCAAATGATAATGGCGCCTTGCTAGGTCGTAGCAAATGACGTCGCTGAAGGCTATGCTAACTATCGTCTCGGCAAATGAGAGCGTAATTTGTCAGTGAACCATCGCTAGCAAAGTCGGCTGTACAACTGAGGCGAGTGGTGTTAGGACGTCTCTCTAGACCTGCCGTGTGGCGGCGCTCGGTCTGCAATCACTGACAGTGGCGACACACGGGTCCGACGTATACTAACGGACCGCGGCCGATTTAAAGGCTACCACCTAGCAAGCGTGGTGTCTGGCGGTGACGCCACAAATACCTTAACCGACTGCTGACATTTGAAAGGAAGGTCCTCAGCAAAATATTTGGGCCAGTCCGAGATCACACTGGTGGAGAAAAGATAAGACGCCATAACACAGAATTAGAAGAGCTGTACAAGGAGCCTAACATCCTGGGAGTGATGAGAAGCAAAAGACTGCAAAAAGACTGCAATGCGCTGGACATGTAGTTAGAATGGAGGCAACAAGTTGGCCCAAAATTGCAATGGACTCCGGGTTTCGATGGTATCCACCCTGAGTTCCTCATACATGTTGGAGCCCACACAAAACAATGGCTGGCTAAGTTCTTTACGGACATTCTCCATCTGGGTAACATTCCTCCCTCACTTAAACGAGCAAAGATCATCGCAGTCCTGAAACCTGTTAAACCAGGCGATAGACCAGAGAGTTACCGCCCCATTGCCTTTCTCAGTATGGTCTATAAATTACTAGAAAGACTGCTCCTCAACAGAATAGGCCAAACTATACTCAAAAAAATCCCTATCGAACAATCAGGATTCCGTCCCTATCGCTGCTATACAGATCAAGTCCTATCTCTGACAACATATATAGAGGCGGGGTTGCAGAAGAAACAAAGTAGGTGCAGCATTCATAGACCTAACAGCAGCCTATGATACAGTTTTGGAAACAGAGACTCATGTACAAATTAATCTGTGCCGTCCCCTCATTGACGATATGTTGTCAAATAGAACTTCCAAGTAATAATGGGGAATGAGAGAAGTAAACAGATGAAACTCAATAATGGACTCCCACAAGGCTCTGTTCTGGCGCCCCTTCTTTTCAGCCTTTCCATCGCTGATATGCCCGCAACCAGATCGCGTAAATTTGGTTATGCTGACGACTGGGCTCTGGCAACAGCCCACAGAAATATAGAAACAGCCGAAGATATCCTTACGAGTGACCTAGGAATTCTCAGCGAGTACTTTAGAATATGGAGGCCACAACCTAGTGCTACAAAGACGGAAGTATCTGCCTTCCATTTGAACAACAAAATGGCCAACAGAGAACTACATGTATATCTTGACGGGAAAATAGTAAATCACAACAAACACCCAAAGTAACTTCGGGTTACCCTAGATAGGAGACTAACATTCAAAGAACACCTGACGAAAACTGCAGCGAAACTTAAAACACGCAACATATTGCAGAAGCTCTGTGGCACCACAGCATCTACCTGAAGAATATCCGCCCTTGGCTTGGTGTATCCAGTGGCAGGATACTGTGCCCCAGTGTGGCTCAACAGCAAACACACACACTTGGTAGACAGCCAACTTAATGCTACAATACGTGTTATGTCAGGCACAATCAGGCCAACTCCTACAGTGTGGCTGCCCGTTCTCAGTAACATAGCCCCTCCTAACCTGCGCCGAGAACACGCTCTGGTTAGAGAATTTCGATTCCCGGCGGGGTCAGGGATTTTCTCTGCCTCGTGATGACTGGGTGTTGTGTGCTGTCCTTAGGTTAGTTAGGTTTAAGTAGTTCTAAGTTCTAGGGGACTGATGACCATAGATGTTAAGTCCCATAGTGCTCAGAGCCATTTGAACCATTTTTTTTTTGTTAGAGAATTTCAAAAAATCATGACCAACCCTCAATTACAAGTCCATAATGATACTCACGTCATCCAAGGAAACCGACTCCAGTCTAGGAATCCTCCACTAAAGATCGCACAGGTGCTGCACCAAACCAACTTTAAAATAAATGACCGATGGAAAGAGGAATGGGAGAGCAGAACAGCAGTAAACTGCCACAGTATGCCATGCATCTTTAGTAAACCAAAAGGATTTGATTGCCCTCGCAAAGTTTGGTCAACTCTTAATCGCATCAGAACCAACAGTGGGAGATGCGCCGACTGCTTACACAGATGGGGTAAACTTCCTTCGGCCGCTTGCGACTGTGGCGCTGAGAGACAGACGGTCAAACGCATCGTGCAGGATGAGATTTTCACTCTGCAGCGGAGTGTGCGCTGATATGAAACTTCCTGGCAGATTAAAACTGTGTGCCCGACCGAGACTCGAACTCGGGACCTTTGCCTTTCGCGGGCAAGTGCTCTACTATCTGAGCTACCAAAGCACGACTCACGTCCGGTCCTCACAGCTTTACTTCTGCCAGCATTTCGCCTCCTAGCTTCCAAACTTTACAGAAGCTCTCCTTTCTTTCAGGAGTGCTAGTTCTGCAAGGTCCGCAGGAGAGCTTCTGTAAAGTTTGGAGGGTAGGAGACGAGATACTGGCAGAAGTAAAGCTGTGAGGACCGGGCGTGAGCCGTGCTTCGGTAGCCCAGAGGGTCAGGCGTGGTAGCTCAGCGTGTTCGGTCAGAGGGTTTAGCTACCCTCTGTAATAAAAAACTGAGTGAATGGATCAAAGAACAACAAAATGAGATTTAAAAAAAAAAAAAAGAAAAAAAAAGATGGTAGAGCACTTGCCCGCGAAAGGCAAAGGTCCCGAGTTCGAGTCTCGGTCGGGCACACAGTTTTAATCTGCCAGGAAGTTTCACATCGTGAAGGAATGCCCCCTAAGGGCATATAAGGGAGACCCACAGGATTTCCTAATGGCGACCCAAGAGGCAATCGACTATACAGAGTATACCGCTGGATATATTTCGTAAACCGCATCAAATACTGACGAATCGATTCCACAGACCGAACGTGAGGAGAGGGGCTAGTGTAACTGGTTAATACAAACCATAAATAAATGCACGAAAGTATGTTTTTTAACACAAACCTACGTTTTTTTAAATGGAACCCCGTTAGTTTTGTTAGCACATCTGAACATATAAACAAATACGTAATCAGTGCCGTCTGTTGCATTGTAAAATGTTAATTACATCCGGAGATATTGTAACCTAAAGTTGACGCTTGAGTGCCACTCCTCCGCTGTTCGATCGTGTGTATCGGAGAGCACCGAATTACGTAGGGATCCAAAGGGAACGGTGGTGGACCTTAGGTACAGAAGAGACTGGAACAGCACATTACGTCCACATGCTAACACCTTTTTATTGGTTTTTTTCACTGACGCACGTGTACATTACCATGAGGGGTGAGGTACACGTACACACGTGGTTTCCGTTTTCAATTACGGAGTGGAATAGAGTGTGTCCCGACATGTCAGGCCAATAGATGTTCAATGTGGTGGCCATCATTTGCTGCACACAATTGCAATCTCGGGCGTAATGAATGTCGTACACGCCGCAGCACATCTGGTGTAATGTCGCCGCAGGCTGCCACAATACGTTGTTTCATATCCTCTGGGGTTGTAGGCACATCACGGTACACATTCTCCTTTAACGTACCCCACAGAAAGAAATCCAGAGGTGTAAGATCAGAAGAACGGGCTGGCCAATTTATGCGTCCTCCACGTCCTATGAAACGCCCGTCGAACTTCCTGTCAAGGGTCAGCCTAGTGTTAATTGCAGAATGTGCAGGTGCACCATCATGCTGATACCACATACTTCTGTACCTAAGGTCCATCACCGTTCCCTTTGGATCCCTACGTAATTCGGTGCTCTCCGATACACACGATCGAACAGCAGAGGAGTGGTACTCAAGCGTCAACTTTAGGTTAAAATATCCCCGCATGTAATTAAATTTTACTATGCAACAAACGGAACTGATTACGTATTTGTTTATATGTTCAGATGTGCTAACAAAACTAACGTGGTTCCATTTAAAAAAATGTAGGTTTGTGTTAAAATAATATTTCCGTGCATTTTTGTATGGTTTGTATTAAACAATTACACTAGCCCCTCTCCTCATGTTCGGTCTGTGGAATCGGTTCGTCAGTATTTGATGTGGTTTACGAAATACACTCCTGGAAATGGAAAAAAGAACACATTGACACCGGTGTGTCAGACCCACCATACTTGCTCCGGACACTGCGAGAGGGCTGTACAAGCAATGATCACACGCACGGCACAGCGGACACACCAGGAACCGAGGTGTTGGCCGTCGAATGGCGCTAGCTGCGCAGCATTTGTGCACCGCCGCCGTCAGTGTCAGCCAGTTTGCCGTGGCATACGGAGCTCCATCGCAGTCTTTAACACTGGTAGCATGACGCGACAGCGTGGACGTGAACCGTATGTGCAGTTGACGGACTTTGAGCGAGGGCGTATAGTGGGCATGCGGGAGGCCGGGTGGACGTACCGCCGAATTGCTCAACACGTGGGGCGTGAGGTCTCCACAGTACATCGATGTTGTCGCCAGTGGTCGGCGGAAGGTGCACGTGCCCGTCGACCTGGGACCGGACCGCAGCGACGCACGGATGCACGCCAAGACCGTAGGATCCTACGCAGTGCCGTAGGGGACCGCACCGCCACTTCCCAGCAAATTAGGGACACTGTTGCTCCTGGGGTATCGGCGAGGACCATTCGCAACCGTCTCCATGAAGCTGGGCTACGGTCCCGCACACCGTTAGGCCGTCTTCCGCTCACGCCCCAACATCGTGCAGCCCGCCTCCAGTGGTGTCGCGACAGGCGTGAATGGAGGGACGAATGGAGACGTGTCGTCTTCAGCGATGAGAGTCGCTTCTGCCTTGGTGCCAATGATGGTTGTATGCGTGTTTGGCGCCGTGCAGGTGAGCGCCACAATCAGGACTGCATACGACCGAGGCACACAGGGCCAACACCCGGCATCATGGTGTGGGGAGCGATCTCCTACACTGGCCGTACACCACTGGTGATCGTCGAGGGGACACTGAATAGTGCACGGTACATCCAAACCGTCATCGAACCCATCGTTCTACCATTCCTAGACCGGCAAGGGAACTTGCTGTTCCAACAGGACAATGCACGTCCGCATGTATCCCGTGCCACCCAACGTGCTCTAGAAGGTGTAAGTCAACTACCCTGGCCAGCAAGATCTCCGGATCTGTCCCCCATTGAGCATGTTTGGGACTGGATGAAGCGTCGTCTCACGCGGTCTGCACGTCCAGCACGAACGCTGGTCCAACTGAGGCGCCAGGTGGAAATGGCATGGCAAGCCGTTCCACAGGACTACATCCAGCATCTGTACGATCGTCTCCATGGGAGAATAGCAGCCTGCATTGCTGCGAAAGGTGGATATACACTGTACTAGTGCCGACATTGTGCATGCTCTGTTGCCTGTGTCTATGTGCCTGTGGTTCTGTCAGTGTGATCATGTGATGTATCTGACCCCAGGAATGTGTCAATAAAGTTTCCCCTTCCTGGGACAATGAATTCACGGTGTTCTTATTTCAATTTCCAGGAGTGTATATCCAGCGGTAACGTTAGGTGACTCACCCCGTATATTATCTAAGCTGGACGTTTGTTTGTGATTGCTCTTCTAAAAATGGTTCAAATGGCTCTGAGCACTATGGGACTTAACATCTGTGGTCATTAGTCCCCTAGAACTTAGAACTACTTAAACCTACCTAACCTAAGGACACCACACACATCCAGGCCCGAGGCAGGATTCGAACCTGCGACCGTAGCAGTCGCGCGGTTCCGGACTGAGCGCCTAGAACCGCTAGACCACCGCGGCCGGCTGAATGCTCTTCTGTCAGTGCAAATTTACAAAAGGTGGTGTCCTTATATACAAACTGTCATTGATTGTTCTGTTTATACATATGTGATTTTATTTAACTCGTGTTGTTTCTGTAATTTTTACTTTGATGTTATGAGCCATACGCTAAATAAAATAAATAAATAAATAAATGCAGTGGACTGGATCTCGTCAGGCAGCAGACCAGTGGAGGACCCAGAAAGAGGTGGATCGATGGACCGAGAGAAGACTTGTTGCAGCTCGGAGTCACGGAAAGCTGGAGGCAGATAGCTGAAGACACAGAGACACAGATGGAGAGTTCTTACTGTGGTTGCACACGATCCACTGGGCCTGATCGCGTGAATGAATGATGTTGAAACCACGTGACCATTTGTCACACACCTTCAAACAAGCACTGACACTTGCCGTGTAGTTAACAGAACTTTTGCATCCCTGATTCTAGACATTCAGAAAATATAAAATACGAAATTAAATAGAGAGTCGTTATGGAATCAATCTACAGGTATAATATATCAGAAACTATTGGCAGAGAAACCCCTTAATGCAGAGGATAACGTAGATCAGGCTTAGGAGAAAATCAAACTATTGAACAAACAGAATGCCATGATTTCGCAAAAAGATTAAAGAAATCTTTAAAAACAAAGTGTGCTTATGTGAAATGTAAAACAATTAAAGCGAAAATACCTAATGAAGATTAGGAAAGAACTTGTAATGAGACAAAAAATCTCTAATGTATCTTTTTAAACACAAGAACTGGGAAACCTTTCCTAAAAATTTTGTGCATGACTTCTATCGGTTGCATAAATAAATTTGGAGAGTGATATGACCCCAGAGCAAAGAATTAAACGAAATTTTGAAGGTTACTTACATAAATAGGGACTCGCAGGTTAAATATTTAACAGAGTTCTATAAAGATAAAAAAATAATCACCAGGAAACGAATGGAAATCAGAATGCATATAACCGATGATGTAACTGTTCCATATGCGGAGGTAAAAGAAGACATAGGTCCAAGTCGGTTAAAATTGATTGAACAGTCATGTGGTTTAGCAATGCTCTAACTAATAAAATTCCAAATGAATGGAGAACTAGTACTGCGATTCTCATGTACAAGAAAGGAGATAATAATATCCAGTTACAGAGGGACAAATCTAGTGAGTTCAGTTCTTAATCAAATCAGAAACATTACAAGCTTTGCAGAGGAACAGTATGATTTTGGATCCGTAGGTCGTGCAAGATGCAGTTTTAATTCTCAGACAGATGGTAGAGAAATCTACGGAACCCAAGAGACTAGTTTATCTTTGATGATTTTATTTACAGATGGCTTTTGATAGGATTCAGTTGAGATGTTGTAAACCTGCTGTATAATCCGAGGATTTCTTCCAATTTAATGAAAACAACTGAAGACACTTATTCTAACAACTAAATCCAGGCGAATATTGGTCGTAGATTAACCGTCTGCAAAGCAGTTAATAGTGGTATTGGACAAGGTGAATGTTTGAGCCCGCTACTTTGTTGGGTCATGAAAGAGAAGATAAAGAAGGTATTGGCTGGCAGAGGTTAGCGAATGGGGAACGAAGAAATAAAAACCATTTGTTGTGATGACGATATAGTTCTACTAGCTAATAGCGAGGATATCCTGCAAAAACTTGTATATTTATTTAGCGTAGCAGACAAATATGGTCACTACAACTGAAGAACCAAATGTATGATGACATTTGTGGAATCAATTGGGTGCAAACTGAAAGTGTATTGAAAATTCATTCAGCAGGTAATGACATTTAAATACTTGGTTTACAACTGTCCAGCAGTAAAAATGTCAAAAACGAAGGAGGATCGAGAAACTAGGGCTCATACGAAAGCATGCAGATAGTCGTTTTTCCCTCGCTCTATTTGCGAGTGTAACGGGAAAGGGAATGACAATTAGTGGTACAGGGTACCCTCCGCCACGCGCCTTGCGGAGTATCCACTTAGATGTAGATGACAGGTGACGTCATAAGGTTTTTTGGGAAGTCGGCGTTGCAAAAACAGCACGGCACTTTCCTATGCGTTGACGCTTTACCAAACACTGATGGCGCAGAGCCATTGAGATGCTGCCGGCTCTTTCTGCTCGAGCTATGGGCACCATCTCGTAGCGAAGCTACGAATCAAGCAGTGCCTGCTGCAGCGTGGCTTCGCGCTGTGTTCAGCAGCTGCTGCCATCTGGTGTACCCTTGTTGCAACCATGTGCTTCTGCCATCTTGTAATCAGCTTCAATGCTATTATTATGGTCAAACTACTGCTGAGATAACACGGACTGCTGCACGCTCGCTTAAAAAAATAACACAGGAATTACGTGTTATGTAGGTTATACTGTATTTTACGACTGACACAAAAGATGGGCAAGTTATACTGCTACTGCTGCGGAAAAAAATAAGAGATCGCAAAACAAAGATGACAACAACAGAGAATTGTCCTCAAAGATAAGTTGGTAGACATTCGTCCGTCTACCAAGCGATCGATGCACGAAGATTATGTACAACTTTGACCATCGTTCACAAGGGAAAGATCTTGCCGTGAATGCTAGATAATTCCGAACCTATGCGAAATCAAAAATCAGGTCCCAGGCTGCTTGTAAGTCACTTGCCGACGAGGCTGGTGTGCCAATAGAGAACAGCAAAAGGAAAAACTGAAGTTTTAAATTTCGAGTTTCAAAAATCATTCACACAGGAGGATAGTATAAACATAGAATCGTTCGACCTCCACAGGAAATGCCGTATGGAGGGCACAGAAACAGTTATCGCTGGCACAGAGAAGCACTCAAGCGTTGAGAACAAATAAGTTGCCAGGTCCAGTGGAATCCCAATTCAGTTTTACAAAAAGTAACTTAGTTTTCCAGAATGGCTGCTTGCTTTGGTAGTAAACGTCTTGTCCAACGCAAATCTATAAACGATAGAAAAAAAAAAAAAAAAAGTGCAGATGACTCTTGTATAGAAAAAGAACAAACCCGCAAAATTTGGTGCTGAGCTCTTGAGCATGTAAGTTCGAATGTACTGTACACTGATGAGCCAAAAGTAATGGAACAGCGATATACAGATTATAATATTTTACCGCTCAAAAGAAGAAATTAATGTTTTACGCTGATAATATTAAACTCGTTGTTATTGGAGTAGTGTGTGTAGTGTGTATGTCTGTGAAGGACAGTATCAATTTCCAGAGCGTCTTCGACTACAACAACAGCGTACGTAATTTCGTACCCGTATACAAGTTACTCACGTGGTGTAGAAGCATATACCGAATCAGACGGTCGCCTGTAAAATTCTTGAAATGTAAGAGACAGAAAACTTCTATAGGATCTTCTCGAATTGGAATACTGCCATTCGCATTTGGGCATTCAATGGTAGTCTGCTAGTGAAATGAGTTCGTTTTGGCAGAGAAAACTTTCTCTATGCTCTTGACCGTGTTATTGAAGCAAGTTCTACAGCAAACATCGACCACCAAATGTTCGAAGTCCTATACAAACTTGTAGTACATAACTGTTCATCACAGAGTCCTGTGATCAAAATTAAACACGCGCATGTACCTTTGAAATGCAACAGACTGCATTCTGGCTGTTACTAAACTCCACATTAACATTACATATCGCTTGCGAATCTCAAAAAAACACAAATCATTCAATATGGCGGCTAACAATGACTGTTTCATTGCACACACTTCCTACACGTCCTCTCGTTATCCTGTCTCGAAGTCCAGACCCATTCCGATTTTCTTACTTTTCTTCACTCTCCATGGAGCAACGCGAAGTCAAGGAATAAAATATTTCGCTCGCGCAGGAGATCAAAAGGGGCCTTCCCACTCGGAGCAAAATTTTGTTTAGATCCTTTCGCGAACGCATTCTGCATTAGCTGTATATGGAATTATCGCTATTCCTGGTTGAACCATTCTTACCAAACACCGTTGACAATAGGCGATTGGTAGAGCGATGGCCTTTTTACACTATTGGCCATTAAAATTGCTACACCACGAAGGTGACGTGCTACAGACGCGAAATTCAACCGACAGGAAGAAGATGCTGTGATATGCAAATGATTAGCTTTTCAGATCATTCACACACACATCGTTGGCGCCGGTGGCTTGCTGATATGAGGAAAGTTTCCAACCGCTTTCTCATACACCAACAGATGTTGACCGGCGTTGCCTGGCGAAGTGTTGTTGTGATGCCTCGTGTAATGAGGAGAAATGCATACCATCACGTTTCTGACTTTGATAAAGGTCGGATTGTAGCCTATCGAGATTACGGTTTATCGTATCGCGACATTGCTGCTCACGATGGTCGAGATCCAATGACTGTTAGCAGAATATGGAATCGGGGGGTTCAGCAGGGTAAAACGGAACGCCACGCCGGATTCCAACGGCCTCGTATCACTGGCAGTCGAGATGACAGGCATCTTATCCACGTGGTTGTAACGGATCGTGCAGCGACGTCTCGATCCATGAGTCAACAGATGGGGACGTCTGCAAGACAACAACCATCTGCACGAACAGTTCGACGACGTTTGCAGCAGCATGGACTATCAGCTCGGAGACCATGGCTGCGGTTACCCTTGACGCTGTATCATAGACAGGAGCGCCTGCGATTGTGTACTCAACGACGAATATGGGTGCACGAATCGCAAACCTCATTTGTTCGGATGATTCCACTTTCTGGTTACAGCATCATGATGGTCGCATCCGTGTTTGGCGACATCGCGGTGAACGCGCATTGGAAGTGTGTATTCGTCGTCGTCATAGTGGCGTATCATGCGGCGTGATGGTATGGGGTGCCATTGGTTACACGTCTCGGTCACCTCTTGTTCGCACTGACTGCACTTTGAACAGTGGACGTTACATTTCAGATGTGTTAGTCTGAGCCTTCTGACCCCTTACTCTGGTTATCGTTTTGGCCCTGAAATTGTTAGTAGATTGACATGCTAACATGTTTCTGCACTACCATGATACACTACTGGCCATTAAAATTCCTACACCAAGAAAAAATGCAGAAGATAAACGGGTATTCATTGGACAAATATAATATACCAGAACCGACATGTGATTACATTTTCACGCAATTTGGGTGTATAGATTCTGAGAACTAAGTACCCAGAACAACCACCTCTGGCATTGATACGCCTGGGCATTGAGTCAAACAGAGCTTGGATGGCGGGTACAGGTACAGCTGCCCATGCAGCTTCAACATGATACCACAGTTCATCAACAGTAGTGACTGGCGTATTGTGACGATCCAGTTGCTCGGCCACCATTGACCAGACGTTTTCAATGGTGAGAAATCAGGAGAATGTGCTGGTCAGGGCAGCAGCCGAACATTTTCTGTATTGAGAAAGGCCCGTACAGGACCTGCATCATGCGGTCGTGCATTATCCTGTTGAAATGTAGGGTTTCACAGGGATCGAATTAAGGGTAGAGCCACGGGTCGTAAGACATCTGAAATGTAACGTCCACTGTTCAAAGTGCCATCAATGCGAACAAGAGGTGACCGAGATGTGTAGACAATGGCACCCCATACCACTACGCCGGCTGATGCGCCAGTATGGCGATGACGAATACACACTTCCAATGTGCCTTCACCGCGGTGTCGCTAAACACTGATGCGTCCATCATGATGCTGTAAACAGAACCTAGATTCATCCGAAAAAATGACGTTTTGCGATTCGTGCACCCAGGTTCGTCGTTGAGTACACCATCGCAGGCGCTCCTGTCTGTGATGCAGCGACAAGGATAACTGCAGCCATGGTCTCCGAGCTGATAGTCCATGCTGCTGCAAACGTCGTCGAACTGTTCGTGCAGATGGTTGTTGTCTTGCAAACATCCCCACCTGTAGACCCAGGGATCGAGACTTGGCTACACGATCCGTTACAGCGATGTGGATAAGATGCCTGTCATCTCGACTGCTAGTGACACGAGGCCGTTGGGATCCCGGTCGGCGTTCCATATTACCCTTCTGAACCCACCGATTCCATATTCTGCGTACTGTCATTGGATCTCGACAAACGCGAGCAGCAATGTCGCGATATGATAAACCGCAATCGCGATAGGCTACAATCAGACCTTTATCAAAGTCGGAAACGTGATGGTACGCATTTCTCCTCCTTACACGAGCCATCACAACAACGTTTCACCAGGCAACGCCGGTCAACTGCTGTTCGTGTATGAGAAATCGGTTGGAAACTTTCCTCATATCAGCAAGTTGTAGGTGTCGCCACCGGCGCCAACCTTGTGTGAATGCTCTGTAAATCTAATCATTTGCATATTAGAGCATCTTCTTCCTGTCGCTTAAATTTCGCGTCTGTAGCACGTCCTTTTCGTTGTGTAGCAATTTTAATGCCCAATAGTGTAGATTCGGATCGAGTTTTTCTTTGCTCATTTTTCAGCATTCTTACACATTTATAAGACTTCTGTTAAAAGTCACTGGTTTTATATTCCATTTTTATCGAATTACACTGTGGATCAGTCTCCACACGATATGAATTCTCATAATATTCCTAATTATGGTGCATTGGTTATATCCTATCAATAGTCACAGGTTGTACGTGGGTATGATCAATTTCACTGCACTTATCGAACTATAGCTTCATACGCAATTTAATGTCATTATACTCCCTTATATAGAATGTCATATTCTCCTCCTGCGTAGCGTAGCTGTAGCGTTACCGCCTACCACGCAAGGGGCCTGGGTTCGATTCGTGGCAGGGGACTGGGTGTTGTGTGTTCTTCATGATCATTGACTCGCCAGTCGCCGATGTGGCGTCACCTAAAAAGGAGTTGCAATACGCGAGGACATACTCCCCCGAATGGGTTCTCCCAGGCAACAATGCCATACAGTCATTTCAGTGTCATATTACTTTGCCCGCTTCACTGGAAGTCCATTTTGCTGAAGTAATGAAAAACATTTAACCACTAATACGAGGGCAGTTCAATAAGTAATGCAACACATTATTTTTCTCGGCCAATTTTGGTTTAAAAAACCGGAAATTTCTTGTGGAATATTTTCAAACATTCCCGCTTCGTCTCGTATAGTTTCATTGACTTCCGACAGGTGGCAGCGCTGTACGGAGCTGTTAAAATGGCGTCTGTAACGGATGTGCGTTGCAAACAACGGGCAGTGATCGAGTTTCTTTTGGCGGAAAACCAGGGCATCTCAGATATTCATAGCCGCTTGCAGAATGTCTACGGTGATCTGGCAGTGGACAAAAGCACGATGAGTCGTTGAGCAAAGGGTGTGTCATCATCGCCGCAAGGTCAAGCAAGACTGTCTGATCTCCCGCGTGCGGGCCGGCCGTGCACAGCTGTGACTCCTGCAATGGCGGAGCGTGCGAACACACTCGTTCTAGATGATCGACGGATCACCATCAAACAACTCAGAGCTCAACTTGACATCTCTGTTGGTAGTGCTGTCACAATTGTTCACCAGTTGGGATATTCAAAGGTTTGTTCCCGCTGGGTCCCTCGTTGTCTAACCGAACACCATAAAGAGCAAAGGAGAACCATCTGTGCGGAATTGCTTGCTCGTCATGTGGCTGAGGGTGACAATTTCTTGGCAAAGATTGTTACAGGCGATGAAACATGGGTTCATCACTTCGAACCTGAAACAAAACGGCAATCAATGCAGTGGCGCCACACCCACTCCCCTACCGAGAAAAAATTTAAAGCCATACCCTCAGCTGGTAAAGTCATGGTTACAGTCTTCTGGGACGCTGAAGGGGTTATTCTGTTCGCTGTCCTTCCCCATGGTCAAACGATCAACTCTGAAGTGTATTGTGCTACTCTTCAGAAATTGAAGAAACGACTTCAGCGTGTTCGTAGGCACAAAAATCTGAACGAACTTTTCCTTCTTCATGACAACGCAAGGCCTCACACAAGTCTTCGCACCCGAGAGGAGCTCACAAAACTTCAGTGGACTGTTCTTCCTCATGCACCCTACAGCCCCGATCTCGCACCGTCGGATTTCCATATGTTTGACCCAATGAAGGACGCAATCCGTGGGAGGCACTACACGGATGATGAAGAAGTTATTGATGCAGTACGACGTTGGCTCCGACATCGACCAGTGGAATGATACCGTGCAGGCATACAGGCCCTCATTTCAAGGTGGCGTAAGGCCGTAGCATTGAATGGAGATTACGTTGAAAAATAGTGTTGTGTAGCTAAAAGATTGGGGAATAACCTGGTGTATTTCAATGCTGAATAAAACAACCCCTGTTTCAGAAAAAAAGTGTTGCATTACTTATTGAACTGCCCTCGACAATGGTAATTTCTAGCTAGCATCCGAATCTAACATAACTCACCTCTGCCACAGTTAATTTATCTTTTACTTGACACTGAAAATTTGGTTGTATAGCAGAGGTCTACCTAATTGTAGTAGACCCACCACAAGATGACACGCATACCCCCGCTTTTTGTTGTCTAGAGTCCCCAGCAAAATTATTGTGCTTTATCATACTTCTCAGTTAAGTGCGCGAAGTTCAGAGCTACTTGGATTCATTTCTTGTTAAAATATTTGCTTCCAGTAAGTACTGACACTATCACTCATGAGCTACATTACTGACTATACTTAATAGGTAATATCAACACATACAAAGTTAAAATTCATTCCGGAAATGAACACAAACGTTATTCATATGCATACAAAAGTATACAAGCAGTATCAGCTCTCCTTCCGTGGTTCTGCTGAAAACAAACATCAATAAACTTACTTATCTAACTAAACCTACCTACCTTCACTTAAAAACTCAATGAAATAAAATCTCCTCAATATATACAACCTTTACTAGAGACTGGACTAAACCTAATTTTCACTTCGCACAGTACTTTTTAATATTGTGGTGAGGATAGAGTCCCATAACTGGGTAGGCCAATAGATATGCCCCAGGATGTGGAATCATTATTTCAAGCGGTCCAACAAATAACAATAGCCACTTCTTGTTCCTCTTCAATAAAGATGCCTTTGGATGAGTGCGCAACAACACTCTATCCCCTACAGCAAAAGTTTGTACTCTCTTTAACTTATTGTCATATTTTACCTTTTTTTCTGGGCTTTTCGGCCATGTTCACTAAAGCCAACTTAATCTTTTCTTCCCAAGTGGCCTTATCATGTGGCACCTTTGGTAGACTGCTCACGCACTCATCCCTTTGAAACATCAATTCATCTGGTGTGAAATTCGTTGAGGTATGCAGTGAATTATTTACAATGTCTTCGAAATCTTGCACATATGCCATCCACTGTGTTTGACTATTCGGACAATATAGCCTCATAAATCGAATTAGCTCGCGAAAAACCCTCTCAATCGGGCTCGCTTGTGGATTATATCTTGATGTTAGTAATGGTTTAATTCCATTTCGCTCCAATGCGTTCCTCCATGGGGTAAAATTACTGCCATTACCTGATATAATAGCTTGTGGTTTCCTTACTTGCGGTATATATTCCAGCAATAATTTCCATAAGATGGTTTTACTCGTTGCGGTTTTCATTGCATATAACTTCATATGTTTTGTAAATACACTCCTGGAAATTGAAATAAGAACACCGTGAATTCATTGTCCCAGGAAGGGGAAACTTTATTGACACATTCCTGGGGTCAGATACATCACATGATCACACTGACAGAACCACAGGCACATAGACACAGGCAACAGAGCATGCACAATGTCGGCACTAGTACAGTGTATATCCACCTTTCGCAGCAATGCAGGCTGCTATTCTCCCATGGAGACGATCGTAGAGATGCTGGATGTAGTCCTGTGGAACGGCTTGCCATGCCATTTCCACCTGGCGCCTCAGTTGGACCAGCGTTCGTGCTGGACGTGCAGACCGCGTGAGACGACGCTTCATCCAGTCCCAAACATGCTCAAGGGGGGACAGATCCGGAGATCTTGCTGGCCAGGGTAGTTGACTTACACCTTCTAGAGCACGTTGGGTGGCACGGGATACATGCGGACGTGCATTGTCCTGTTGGAACAGCAAGTTCCCTTGCCGGTCTAGGAATGGTAGAACGATGGGTTCGATGACGGTTTGATGTACCGTGCACTATTCAGTGTCCCCTCGACGATCACCAGTGGTGTACGGCCAGTGTAGGAGATCGCTCCCCACACCATGATGCCGGGTGTTGGCCCTGTGTGCCTCGGTCGTATGCAGTCCTGATTGTGGCGCTCACCTGCACGGCGCCAAACACGCATACGACCATCATTGGCACCAAGGCAGAAGCGACTCTCATCGCTGAAGACGACACGTCTCCATTCGTCCCTCCATTCATGCCTGTCGCGACACCACTGGAGGCGGGCTGCACGATGTTGGGGCGTGAGCGGAAGACGGCCTAACGGTGTGCGGGACCGTAGCCCAGCTTCATGGAGACGGTTGCGAATGGTCCTCGCCGATACCCCAGGAGCAACAGTGTCCCTAATTTGCTGGGAAGTGGCGGTGCGGTCCCCTACGGCACTGCGTAGGATCCTACGGTCTTGGCGTGCATCCGTGCGTCGCTGCGGTCCGGTCCCAGGTCGACGGGAACGTGCACCTTCCGCCGACCACTGGCGACAATATCGATGTACTGTGGAGACCTCACGCCCCACGTGTTGAGCAATTCGGCGGTACGTCCACCCGGCCTCCCGCATGCCCACTATACGCCCTCGCTCAAAGTCCGTCAACTGCACATACGGTTCACGTCCACGCTGTCGCGGCATGCTACCAGTGTTAAAGACTGCGATGGAGCTCCATATGCCACGGCAAACTGGCTGACACTGACGGCGGCGGTGCACAAATGCTGCGCAGCTAGCGCCATTCAACGGCCAACACCGCGGTTCCTGGTGTGTCCGCTGTGCCGTGCGTGTGATCATTGCTTGTACAGCCCTCTCGCAGTGTCCGGAGCAAGTATGGTGGGTCTGACACACCGGTGTCAATGTGTTCTTTTTTCCATTTCCAGGAGTGTATATTCAAGAAGCCTACACTGTACCTACATCCTCCTCGCGCTTGAGGTAATGTCCGGCATATATCTGTGGATACCAAAGCTAGTCGTTTCTCCGGCAATTTAGAATGCTGGAAACCCCTGCTACCTTTATTATTCTCTCTCTCTCGCTCTCTCTCTCTCTCTCTCTCTCTCTCTCTCTCTCTCTCTCTCTCTCTCCCCATCCGAACAGGCCTTAGAAGGCCCAACGGTACCGCCCGGTCGCCGTGTCATCCTCTCAGGCCAGGAGCGTCACTGGATGTGGGTACGGAAGAGCATCTGGTCAGCACACCGCTCTCCCGGCCGTCGTCACTTTTCGTGACCGGAGCCTCTACTTCTTAGTCAAGTAGCTCTTCAGTTGGTCTCACAACAGCACTCGACAGACCGGACGGTCACCCATCCAAGGTGGGATGTAACGGAAAATGTTAACATTTATTTTAAAAAATAATTTGTCCCACATTTATTAATGTACAAATCTAAAATTCTTCATATGTACAGCAAAAGAGCTGTGGTTTAACGGAAAAATGTAATAAATTATGCAGGATTAATATTTTACCAGAAATTTGAATTTTTAATTGTTTCACTGTCTAATTTATAAATAGCCATAACTCACATTTTAATCATGCAGTTAATCTAAAAATTTTATTGTATGTCCTGAGAAGGTTATAAGACCACTGAACTACAGTTATTAATTTATGGTACAAATTGTATCATTAATAGAGTTTATAATTTTACTCATCCAAAAAATTTTTTTTCTACGTATAATCACTTAAAAATCAGAATGTAATTGCAGGATCGCGTATTTTTTTAGTTCCATGGAGACAGCGCCACGTTGCGAACAGTTCCTGATAATTTCATAGCATTAGGGCATATACCTTTTGAGAAAAGGCTTCTAACAACGTAAAAAATGTAAAAGAAAGAAAATGAGGTTTAAAGATTTTCTTCTCGTACTTCTACATGTAATACGCTTACCTCAGTTTTAAAATCCTCCATACTGATATTCCACATCCTCCAGATTTCTCTTCGAATCTGCGTGGCCTGTATTTGCAGGTAAGACACTGATCTGTTAGCTTTCTTGACCGTCGATGGTGGAAAATGCTTTTGTCGTAAATACATCAGGATCTAACAAACTCTCTTCTGTACTTCGATTCTGCCATTATTTCCGTTATCGTAACACAAAACTGCATCATAGACACCTACTTTGAGTACTTCAAGTCCACAAAAAAAATGGCTCTGAGCACTATGGGACTTAACATCTGAGGTCAGCAGTCCCTTAGAACTTAGAACTACTTAAACCTAACGAACCTAAGGACATCACACACATCCATGCCCGAGGCAGGATTCGAACCTGCGACCGTAGCGGTCGCGCGGTTCCATACTGTAGCGCCTAGAACCGCTCGACCACACTGGCTGGCTTTCAAGTCCACAGAATGTCCTTGTTGAGCATCTAATTCAAATTAAATTATCTTGTGTCTTTCCGTGAAGACACTTCTTCAATAAATCACAGTTTGCAAGAAACCTGAATGTGGGCTTAATTGCATTCATATCAGGTTCTGGTAATGAGTGCTTATTTGAATACGTCTCATTTCTGTTGTTGAACTTACACCAATTGTCTTCCGGACACAGATTGTGCATTGGTGTTTGGTCAGTGGAAAAAAGATTTCCTCCACAGCACGCCCCATTCTTTCTGAATTATGTGTGTTTTTTCCTGATAGCTCTCCCATAAAATAACTGAAAAGATAGCTCTCCCATAAAATAACCGAAGAGAATCAATTTCTTTCAGAGTAATTCTGCCTTTGCCTCCTAGTGGTTTTCCATCCTCAAGTACTTCACCTCTCCTCTCTTACAGGAATCGACGATGCCTGTCACCAAGCGTCGTTTGGATGTGACCAACACAGTCCAACTTTTCTGTTGTTGTATTGTACGGATTTTTATCTGTGACCGCTTTGAACGAAGAGGAGTCCTCAGATACTGGTCCTCACAACTGCAGCAGCCTCCATGCCCCCAATTAAGCCCCTATAAATTATTAGAGCATGCTACTGCATGCTTTTCTTGCCACAGTTTCCCACTTTCTTCATTGTTGGACATTTTCCTTGTTGCACACTGGTGGCAGTATTTAGACGTAATTTATACATCTAAAACTTTACGTGGGTCAATACCAATAACAGATGCAGCTCCATACAGAGATGTCTGACCCCTTTTAATCCAGGTCCCATCTACAGACACGCACAGGTCAGCAACATTTGTAGGAGATGTACTGTCATGAATGTCTACCTCAGGATCTATTTCTTTTTGGTTTATTTCCACCAGTTCCTCCATTGCTTTCTTCATAGAAACTTTGGCCGTATCGCATACAGCATCAAACGTTTCTTTATTTATTTGTTCAAACCTGGCGCAAGGTGGAGGCATGTTCAGAAAACCAAAAACTAAATTACCTACTTCCCTGCCCTGTCCAAGACATCTCAGAGCATATTATAACTTAAAATTGCCTTCATAGGTAGCAGTTTTCTTTAGGAGGAGAATGAAAATTCATAGCCACATGAATTACAAATTAAGTTAAAACCACAAGCTATTTCAACTGTCCTTTCTTCAACAACAATAATACATTCCGTATTTTTTACAGCTAACACGAACACGAAAAATTTATAGCCTGGCAGAGAAGCCCTAAATCAATAAGTCTGAATCCAGTAGAATCCATATCAACTTCTTTCACACACCTGTACAATTCTCCTGTCCCAAGTTTCCCTGCTGATGCTGAGAGCTTATGTTCTTCATTTCGTGCTATTTCCTCTTTTTTGTTGGCAAACCGATTTCCATGAAACCTCCATTTCCTAAACCGGTTTCCACCAACCATTATGCATAAATCGTAGCTATACGTAAAGTTTTGTGAATTCAACCTTCCTCCTACTAATGTGTTAGTATTGTCGAAACGTAAATAAACGACATTCAAGAAAGTTTTCAGGTATATAAATGTCAGCCAAAGATATCGAACTCAACTTATGAAGCTGTTTCTATTGAACAAATCATTCAAGTTTCTCTAGAATTATAATCATTTCTTTATCTCAGAGTGTATTACGTTGCTGCAACTCGTCATAAGATCTGCGTGCGAGATCTAAGAATAAAGTTCAGCAGTCCATATATACACGGTGGTCCATTGATAGTGACCGGTCTAAATATCTCACGAAGTAAGCATGAAACGAAAAAGCTACAAAGAACGAAACTCGTCTAGCTTGAAGGGGGAAACCAGATGGCGCTATGGTTGTCCCGCTAGATGGCGCTGCCATAGCTCAACCGTAAATCAACTGCGTTTTTTTTTTAATAGGAACCCCCAGTTTTATTACATATTCGTGTAGTATGTAAAGAAATATTAATGTTTTAGTTGGACATCTTTTTGCGCTTTGTGATAGATGGCTCTGTAATAGTCACAAACGTATAAGTACGTGGTATCACGTAACATTGCGCCAGTGCGGACGGTATTTGCTTCGTGATACATTACCCGTGTTAAAATGGACCGTTTACCAACTTCGGAAAAGGCCGATATCGTGTTGATGTATGGCTATTGCGATCAAAATGCCCAACGGGCGTGTGCTATGTATGCTGCTCGGTATCCTGAACATCATCCAAGTGTCCGGACCGTTCGCCGGATAGTTACGTTATTTAAGGAAACAGGAAGTGTTCAGCCACATGTGAAACGTCAACCACGACCTGCAACGAATGATGATGCTCAAATGTATTTTTGTTATACCATCAACAGCTTTTGAGATACCCGTATTTTAAGAAATGTCCATTTTTGCCATTTGCAAAAATCCGACCGCCTATTTGTACAGAAATAGTTCTAAACGAACGGTTTTTTGGGAAATAATTATAAACAATTATATTTTTACATAAATGAACAAAATGTATTAAAAAACTGTTGAGAGTACTAAATGTACTGAAAGTTAAATGAATGTAAATTTTAATTGAAAAAAGATGATTTCATTGCACGGCGGTGCAACAGCAATGTCGACCGCGGAATGTTAAAATTACGAGCGAGAGCTCGTAAAGACATTCCCATTTGCGTTGCACCAACTGCTCGACGGGTATCGTTTTGGCTGCGTTTTGTCATTTTTCGCTTGTAATTTCGTACTATTTTCCTAAAAATAAGCAAAAATTCACTTTGTTTCCATAAATAAATAATTCAGTACACATAAACGATAAAAAAATATGCGGTCGGATTTACACAACCATTTAGCGGTCGGATTTACCCCACCATGCCACTTTTCATTTAACACACATAAAAACAATTTACACGAAATTTCCAACAAAAACGATACAACACTGAATAGGTCACTAAATGCACTACAAAATGACTTGATGTTTGTTTTGCGAGCGTTTCATTTAATAAGGTAAATCTAGTGATGGAATTTGCACAATCGTAAACACACTTGTTGTCTTTTGAGCGTCTAAATGTGAAAATGCGACAGAGCTGCCAAGGTGACATTTTCGTTATTTCGAATGCTCTATATGGTAACACTAATGCGAAATCGCTCCGCTTTGCTGTTTCTCACAAACAGAGGGCGGTTGGGTTTACCCACCCGGTCGGATTTACCCCAGCTTACTATATATATATATATATATATATATATATATATATATATATATATATATATGATTATGTTGTGTTCCGATGACGAATAAATCATTCTGGCCCAAACCATTACTACCACTGTTATTGGATGAAAGTTCCGCTACTACGCAAAATTCTGTTTTCCTGTGTGACCTAACATGTTTCAGTAAGCACCTCTATGCCACCATCACTGGATTTCCTTTATTCAAATGTCAGCCTGCTTAGCTGGGTGCCCGCATCTCGTGGTCGTGCGGTAGCGTTCTCGCTTCCCACGCCCGGGTTCCCGGGTTCGATTCCCGGCGGAGTCAGGGATTTTCTCTGCCTCGTGATGGCTGGGTGTTGTGTGCTGTCCTTAGGTTAGTTAGGTTTAAGTAGTTCTAAGTTCTAGGGGACTGATGACCATAGATGTTAAGTCCCATAGTGCTCAGAGCCATTTTTTTGCTTAGCTGGGTGGTAACGTGCTTGCCTTCAATGCAAGCGGGACCGGGTTCGATTCCCGACTAGGGACTGGGTGTTGTGTTGTCCTCATCACCATTTCATCGTCATCGCTGGCGCGCAAGGCGCCCGGTGTGGCGTCAACTGAAATAAATACTTGCACTTGGCGGCCGAACTGCCCCGAATGGGGCCTCCCGGCCAACGTTGCCATACGCTCATTTCATTTAAATCTGTGAAATGTAAACACCAATAGTTAAATTGAACACATCAGGCATATAGTATATGAACACAAATGCAGCACTTGTCAGTCAGTATACGCAGGACACACTTGCTAGAACTTCAAAGTATACAGTTTTGAACAGCTCCAGCTGATCACCTAATAGTATCATCCGTGTATAAGAGAAACCGATTTTACAATACTAAAATCTAGGCACAACCACTACACCATAAACTTTAAATGAAAGCCACAAAAGAAGCACAATTGGTTCAAAATGGTTCTAAGGCGCTGCAGTCATGGACTGTGAGGCTGGTCCCGGCGGAGGTTCGAGTCCTCCCTTCGGACATGGGTGTGTGTGTTTGTCCTTAGGATAATTTAGGTTAAGTAGTGTGTAAGCATAGGGACTGATGACCTTAGCAGTTAAGTCCCATAAGATTTCACACACATTTGAACATTTGAACAAAATGGCTCTGAGCACTATGGGACTTAACTTCTGAGGTCATCAGTCCCCTAGAACGTGGAACTACTTAAACCTAACTAACCTAAGCACATCACAAAGATCCACGCCCGAGGCAGGATTCGAACCTGCTACTGTAGCGGTCGCGCGGTTCAAGACTGAAGCGCCTAGAACCGCTCGGCCACCACGGCCGGTAGAAACGCAATTATAATTTTTTTTATGCAGCAGTTACCACATTTTTATTGAGACTATTTAATTATATTTGCAACTCACTTAGGTTGCATTCTTAACATAATGTCGCCTTTTTCGACTTATTTTACCACTGTATGCTTCCGTATGCTCATGCTGTTCTAGAAAAAAATTTACCTTTTACATGATAAAATTTTATACTGCTTAACAGTTACCAACATTTTTATTACAATTGCGTAAATACACTTGCAGTTGACAATAATATGAATACACTACCGACCTCTAGCCGACTGCCAGTACAGTGGCGCTCTTGTATCAGTGATGTGCTCCGTGACTCGTAATATGGGACGGATGCGCCTGGCGAAACACATTGTAAATACTAGTATCATCACCCTTTATCGAGGTATGTGCATGATATTTATGGCATTTGACGCTATTCTTATAATGCAATTTCCTTTACACTTTATGTACACTATTAACATATCATATGATGGTAGCTCTGTTTACCGAAACCAGTTATTGTTAGTAAACAAGATCCACCGGCATTTAATTACAAAACCTCGGAATTCTACAAAAACTCAAGTCGCCCGCCGGGTGATTGGCTCAGCATCCGGTGTCTGGTCTGTTCCTCGATTTCTTCCTTCCTCATCTCGTCCAGTAGATCGTCGATCTCCGATGCCGGGTCGAAAATACCGAAGGACGGGTTCACAAAAACACCTTCCCCTGGAACACAGACACGACCACGTCATCAGTGTTGTTGGCAGACCAAATGCCATAGTGAAACACACACTACTGGCCATTAAAATTGCTACACCACGAAGATGACGTGCTACAGACTCGAAATTTAACCGACAGGAAGAGGATGCCGTGATATGCAAATGATTAGCTTTTCAGAGCATTCACACAAGATTGGCGCCGGTGGCGACGCCTACAACGTGCTGACATGAGGAAAAGTTTCTTACCGATTTCTCATAACACAAACAGCAGTTGACCGGCGTTGCCAGGTGAAACGTTGTTGTGATGCCTCGAGTAAATCCGTACCATCACGTTTCCGACTTTGATAAAGGTCGGATTTTGGACTATCGCGATTGCGGTTTATCGTTTCGCGACATTGCTGCTCGCGTTGGTCGAGATCCAATGACTGTTAACACAATATGCAATCGGTGGGTTCATGAGGGTAATACGGAACGCCGTGCTGGATTCCCCCCGCCCCCCCCCCCAACGGCCTCGTATCACTAACAGTCCAGATGACAGGCATCTTATCCGCATGGCTGTAACGGGTCGTGCAGCCACGTCTCGATCCCTGAGTCAATAGATGGGGACGTTTGCAAGACGACAACCATCTGCACGAACAGTTCAATGACGTTTGCAGCAGCATAGACTATCAGCTCGGAGACCACGGTTGCGGTTACCCTTGACGCTGCATCACAGACAGGAGCGCCTGCGATGGTGTACTCAACGACGAACCTGGGTGCACGAATGGCAAAACGTCATTTTTTCGGATGAATCCAGTTTCTGTTTACAGCGTCATGATAGTCACATCCGTGTTTGGTCACATCGCGATGACCGCACATTGGATGCGTGTATTCGTCATCGCCATTCTGGCGTATTACCAGCCTTATGGTATGGGCTGCCATTGGTTACACGTCTCAGTCACCTCTTGTTCGCATTGACAGCACTTTGAACAGTGGACGTTACATTTCAGATGTGTTACGACCCGTGGTTCTACCCTTCATTCGATCCCTGCGAAAGTCTACATTTCAGCAGGATAATCCACGACCGCATGTTGCAGGTCCTGTACGGGCCTTTCTGGATACAGAAAAAGTTCGACTGCTGCCCTGGCCAGCACATTCTCCAGATCTCTCACCAACTGAAAACGTGTGGTCAATGGTGTCCGATCAACTGGCTCGTCACAATACGCCAGTCACTACTCTTGATGAACTGTGGTATCGTGTTGAAGCTGCACGGGCAGCTGTACCTGTACACGCCATCCAAGCTCTGTTTGACTCAATGCCCAGGCGTATCAAGGCCGTTATTACGGCCAGAGGTGGTTGTTGTGGGTACTGATTTCTAACGATCTATGCACCCAAATTTCGTGAAAATGTAATCACATGTCAGTTCTAGTATAATATATTTGTCCAATGAATACCCGTTTATCACTTGCATTTCTTCTCGGTGTATCAATTTTAATGGCCAGTAGTGTATTTTTTGACGATCAGCAGCTGTTCCACACTATTCGCCGATTGAGAATTTCATAACATCAGCTGCAGTGGGTACGGTCGTATTGCTCAATTGTGACGTGCCGGATCGGAACTTGAACCAGATTTTCGACACAGCGAGCGGTCGCCTTCACTAGTGCGGCTACCCTTGCACGCTTCCTTGCCTTCGTATGTGACAGTCCACGTCTTTATACAGGACGATTCGGAGCCCGTACCGACGTCGTTTTAAGCAACCCTAAATATTACGTCGGTTGGAACTTAAATAGTGGCAACACTGCTGTGGAGACCCTATGCAGTCGCTGATAGCAGACATCGTTGACATACCTACCTTACCTCCGAGCAAATGGACTCGCCCGTCCCACGTCACCAGCGTGCGCACAGTCGAGGGAAACACAGTCACTTGTGAGCGAGCCTCTAGCGCAGCGGAGTCAATATGTTTTCGAAACACGAACAACGGAGTTGGACATGATGGAGATGCAGAAATGGATGCGTTACGACGCTGCTCAGACACACTTGGAGCGCTACGAGCGCGAAGGAGAGGCTTTCGTACGCCGTATCGTAACACTGGATGAGACATGCGTCACATCGTACGAGCCAAAAACGAAACGCCAATCCATCGAATGGCATCATTATGGGTCGCCGCGAAAGTCGAAAGTGCGTCAGAGCCCCAGTATGCTGATTCTCGTGAGCGACTGTGATAATGTTATCCTAACGCATTACGTTCTTCCACGGCAGACCCTCAGTGCACAGTATTACTGATCGTCTTGGGATCATCACCTGCGACCAGCTTTGCGAAAGAAGCGGCGACACTTCCTGCGCAACTCACCCATCATTTTGCACGACAATGCGCGGGCGCATACAGCGCAAGCTGTGGCTGCTCTGTTCGGTCGATGGGACTGGAAAGTACTGTACCATCTTAAATATTTTCAGCATTTCCCGACCCTGTCAGCAACTGTATAAATATTAATTTTAATTTTAAAAGCCAACAGCATCAGTTGCAAAGTTTACCTAGATTTATATATGACGGTAGTATTTGTTCCCGAAAGAACAGTTACCGTGGATGACAATGCAGCTTTGCTAGAAATGAAATGATAATTAAATGGACACCCTAGCTGCAAACAGGCGTTGATGTACTTCATTGAGGACATGAAAATGTGTGCCCCGACCGGGACTCGAACCCGGGATGTCCTGCTTACATGGCAGACGCTCTATCCAGTCCCTGCAGACGCACTATCCTCTGTGCCAGCGGTGGCTCAGATGGATAGAGCGTCTGCCATGTAAGTAGGAGATCCCGGGTTCGAGTCCCGGTCGGGGCACACATTTTCAACATGTCCCCAATGAAGTACATCAACGCCTGTTTGCAGCTAGGGTGTCCATTTAATCATCATTTCTTACCTAGATTTATCTAGGTTTCAGTCGGGATAGTCCAACCTTCTTCAGAATAAAAGTAACTACCGTTTGTCCACATTGCACATCGTCAAGCTAGAACTACAAATCCATAAATTATCATCAGACTGTAAAAACGTATCTGAAACTGCCTCGGCCCCACTTCGTGACCGCGATGCAGCAGCCACGAGTGCTGTACTTTTATTCTGAAGAAGGTTGGGTTTCCCCGATTGAAACCTAGTTAAATATAGGTAAACTTTGCAACTGAGGCTTTTGGTTTTTAAAATTAAAATTAATACTGTACCACCCACCATACCCCCAGGACTTCAGTCGTTATGACTTTGATTTTATTCCGAAGATGAAGGAACCACTTCGTGGCTTTCGCTTCAGAACTGTTCCAGAGATTCGACAGGCTGTAGACCACTCCATTCACATCATCAAAAGAACAGGCTCTGCTAACGGTATACTACGCCTTCCACGTCGCTGGCAACGGGTTCTACACAACGCTGGTGACTACTTTGAAGGACAGTAACAGGTGGAAAGCCGGCCGCGGTGGTCTAGCGGTTCTAGGTGCTCAGTCCGGAACCGCGCGACTGCTACGGTCGCAGGTTCGAATCCTGCCTCGGGCATGAATGTGTGTGATGTCCTTAGGTTAGTTAGGTTTAAGTAGTTCTAAGTTCTAGGGGATTGATGACCACAGATGTTAAGTCCCATAGTGCTCAGAGCCATTTGAACCATTTTTGAACAGGTGCAAACATGTAACGCTTTTGCATCGCTTGTGAATTAATAGTTGCCACTATTTAAGCTCCAACCCTCGTATATCTGTCCTTCAAATAGCACTTGGTAGTGTTCCATATTCTCCCGCTCGTTGTGCAAACTGTTCGTTCTACAGAAAAAAAATACACAGGACCTCTTGGAAGGAAATTTGATTTAGTTAGATCTTGCACTGAGATACTTTTACGCTAGAGGCCGTAGTTTCCGAGTTATTCAAGAAAAACGTACAAAAGTGACCTTCAGACACTCAGTCCCCACTGGTCAGGATTTCTGGTATACTGTTCGCGGCACCGTGTCCTATCATTGCACAAAAGTTTACGATGGTGCGAATTACTTACCTCATTCGAACTGTTTTGGTCTTCATTGACTGGCCTTATTACGTGACAGCTTAGTCGAGAGTTTACAAACTGTAAAATTTACGTTTGTGTAAATTTTACCTATTATTTTCGATTTTAACAGCAGTAAAAAAGAAACATTACATTATTGTGGCTTCTGACTGTGCCACTTCTGTGCTTGTAAGGGCTCAGTTTGATCGAATTGTCAAGGTGGTTAGTTTTAGCGTAACGTTTAGAAAGTTGCTTTCCTTTCATTATCCGCGCGCTTGCTACCGTCGCAGGTTCGAATCCTGCCTCGGGCATGGATGTGTGTGATGTCCTTAGGTTAGTTAGGTTTAAGTAGTTCTAAGTCTACGGGACTGATGACCTGAGATGTTGAGTCCCATAGTGCTTAGACCCATCTGAACCTCTCATTATCCTTGCAGACAAGTTTAATTTAATAACGAAATAGCCGACTATGCTTGTGTCGTAATATCCCATCAAATAGAAAAAACAGGTCGAATATTGGGAACAGTCCGTGTAGTCGTAAGGTTTTGTACGAAGGTAAGAGGAAGTGCTACGGAAAACATACTACAAATCCTGACTGGTGAGGTATGAGTGTGGGGTGCAGGTGCGTTTGAAAGTCACTTTTGTGCGTTTTGCCCGAATAACTCGAAAACCTTGGCCTCCAGCGAAAGCATACCCCAGTACAAAATTTATCTACATTACATTTCTTAGAAAACGTTCCCTTTCTTTGTACTAATAATTTGTGTGTAGCGAGCGCGAGCGTATGAAAATCGACCGTGTGGCTTTTGAAGGCCAGGTATAGCACTGCGGGTTTGATAAAACGACATAGGTAGGGGCAGCTCACTGACTGACTCACTATATAATATTGTTATGGATGAAATGTTGGAATACGTGAGGCAATACTGACCTTACGACTTATCTTAGAAGGAAGATTAAGGAAAGGCAAACCTACGTTTCTAGCATTTGTAGACCTAGAAAAAGCTTTAGACAATGTTGAATGGAATACTCTCTTTCAAATTCTGAAGGTGGCAGGGGTAAAATACAGGGAGCGAAAGGCTATTTACAATTTTTACAGAAAGCAGATGGCAGTTATGAGTCGAGTGGTATGAAAGGGAAGCAGTGGTTGGGAAGGGAGTGAGACAGGGTTGTAGAGTATCCCCGATGTTATTCAATCTGTTAATTGAGCAAGCAGTAAAGGAAACAAAAGAAAAATTTGGAGTAGGTATTAAAATCCAGGGAGAAGAAATAAAAACTTTGAGGTTTGCCGACGACATTGTAATTCTGTCAGAGACAGCAAAGGACTTGGAAGAGCAGTTGAACGGAATGGACAGTGTCTTGAAAGGAGGACATAAGATGAAAATCAACAAAAGCAAAACGAGGATAATGGAATGTAGTCGAATTAAGTCGGGTGATGCTGAGGGAATTAGATTAGGAAATGAGACACTTAAAGTAGTAAAGGAATTTTGCTATTCGGGCAGCAAAATAACTGATAATGGTCGAAGTAGAGAGGATATAAAATGTAGACTGGCAATGGCAAGGAAAGCGTTTCTGAAGAAGAGAAATTTAACGTCGAGTATAGATTTAAGTGTCAGGAAGTCGTTTCTGAAAGTATTTGTATGGAGTGTAGAAATGTACGAAAGTGAAACATGGACGATAAACAGTTTGGACAAGAAGAGAATAGAAGCTTTCGAAATGTGGTGCTACAGAAGAATGCTGAAGATTAGATGGGTAGATCACGTAACTAATGAGGAGGTAAAGAATAGAACTGGGGAGAAGAGAAGTTTGTGGCACAACTTGACTAGAAGAAGGGACCGGTTGGTAGAACATGTCCTGAGGCATCAAGGGATCACAAACTTAGCATTGGAGGTCAGTGTGGAGGGTAAAAATCGTAGAGGGAGACCAAGAGATGAATACACTAAGCAGATTGAGAAGGATGTAGGTTGCAGTAGGTACTGGGAGATGAAGGAGCTTACACAGGATGGATTAGCATGGAGAGCTGCATCAAACCGGTCTCAGGACTGAAGACCACAACAACAACAACAACAACAACAATGAATGTACCTCATGAATTTCGCATTCAGCGAAAAATTTCATAAAGCTGCTGATGCAAGTATCATAAGCCGAGACGGCCAATACGACGGCAAATATTATCTTTGTTCCTTGTGGTGGTGTGTTTCTCCCTAAGCGGGAATGAAGTAATGTTACGAGCTTAAAGGGAGACGAACATAACAAGGGCGCCCATAGACAATGACGGGGGGGGGGGGGGGGGGGGAGAGGAATTGCCAACGGCATGCGCCACGCCCCCCACCACCTCCTCCTCCAGATCCCAGAGAAAGGAATAAATATAGTGTAGAGAGCTGTTTTTCTCTTAAGAAAGTTATTTAAAAGACGATATTACACAGTTTTTTTTAACAGAGTAGTAACTCTTCCCGTACATGAAAAGTACTCCATAACCTCAAGTCTAGTTCCCCCCCACAAACTATCGTATGGGCCCCTCGGTACCGAATAGTACTATATAAGGACATGGACTGTGACACATTGAAGGTTTGGGTCAGGTGGGAAAGCGCGAACGTACAGCAAAATTGGTACAGATGACCGCTCACGATAAACGGCAAATGCGGGTTCAAATCCATGTCCGGCACAAGTTTCGTATGTCACGAGTAGTTAGTACATCTATGTCGGATGTTCGTTTAACGATATGGGCGAGTGTAGTGTGAGCTCCACAACACAGGAGACTTTTCATTAGCGCATCATATTAAAAATCGGCCATCCCCAGTAGAGATCGCGCTGATACCGTATTAACATCAACTGCAGCCGTATCCAGCTGAAGCGTCTCATTTACGATTACATCTCCTACAACTATCAAACTGATGTGGCGTCGATTGCCCCGTTACACCTTCTGTTCGAAATAGTTGCAAACCTTTTCCGTGGATTTAAGATAGGATGATCAACCCCATTTCCAAATATGCTGAAAGACGTGTCTTTTTTCATTTCTGCCCGAGGAACCAAATACCAAATACCAATTTTGATAGGTCTCGCTTCAAAAATTGCCTAAACAGTGACATATCTACAAAAAAAAAATTTCATTCCGTTATGGGTGTATTTTCAAACACATACGTTCTCTAACGACAGAACAAATCAAGATTCTCTGCAGTTTTCACGTTTCTGTCCTTGGTGGTCTGGGGGCAGGGAGAGGATGGTAAGTGAATCAGTCGGAACATTCTCGTTTGTAGATAGAGGAGAAGATAACGTCAGAACCTCGACGAGGCTGTCATACATAAAGAAGTCACAATGCAAGAAAACCAACAGAGGCTCCATAACAGTGTAGAGACTGCCAGATGTCGATAAACATAAACTGATGTACTGCGAATAAACAGAAAGAAACACGTGTTATTATACCATGAGTCGATCGAACGACAAGCACGGGAAGCATTCACATACGTTGTTGTTGTTGTGGTCTTCAGTCCTGAGACTGGTTTGGTGCAGCTCTCCATGCTACTCTATACCGTGCAAGCGTCTTCATCTCTCCGTACCTACTGAAACCTACATAATCTGTTTAGTGTATTCATCTCTTGGTCTACCTCTACAATTTTTATCCTCCGCGCTGCCGTCCAGTACTAAGTTGGTGGCCTTGATGCCACAGAATATGTCCTACCAAGCGATCTCTTCTTTTAGTCAAGTTGTGCCACAAAATTCTCTTCTCCCAAATTCTATTCGGTACCTCCTGATTAGTTATGTGGTCTACCCATCTAATCACATACGTTACATGTCTCGAAGTATGCGTACGGAGCGATTTAAAATGGAACGACCACATAACTATTCGTAGGAAAGGCATTTACTTAATCGACAGACACTAGAGGAATCCTCAGTAACTACACCCCATCCACGAAGTGGGTTGCTCACACAACCTAGGTCGATCGATACTTCAGTATTTGTGTTGTCTTCGTTGTTTCTCGTAGTTGTAGACATAGAGGGTCCCTGTACTGGAGATGAACGAATCTAAAGTTATTAGCGAAAACCTTTCCCATACCTCTGACACTGAATTAAATGTACAACTACTATTGTTACTAAGACCGTAGAGTGGGAAACTTTCAAAGATGGTAGTATGGACAAAAAAATAAATAAAACGGTAAAAATGGGCTTTAAAATGCATACGTAAGTAGCTATGAGCACTTGTTCAATAGAGGAACCGGTGCTCGTGAATCCTCAGGTATCCATTTTAGATCCCACGTTGACTAGACATTTTTCTTGGCTTGCTCCATGCTACCACCTCTTCAAGTTACCTACCGTACACTCTTAGCAACAGCAGTACCAGTATATGTATTCCACGTAAGAGATATCAAAACGGTTTTCGCTTATAACTTTCGACAGACATGGGGTTCCTATGTGAAAGTTGATCTACTACGTCCACTCTACACCCGCCAGTAGCGTGTAACGCCCTGTGCAAGTTGTGTAGCTTGATTATCGTTTTGCAACTGTAATGAAACTCTTATTAAGACCAAACGCGTTTAGCTTTATTATAAATCATCTTCAGTGGTCACTGTAAAAATATAGTGTTTTTCTTTTTTTTTTCGTAAATGGTTCAAATGGCTCTGAGCACTATGGGACTTAACATCTGAGGTCATCAGTCCCCTAGGACTTAGAACTACTTAAACCTAACTAACCTAAGGACACACAACACCCATCTTATGAAAAGAATGATTGAGATCTTGCCGATTAGTCGTGAAAGAAAGAGGATGTATATGTATGTATTGTTGAGCTAGTCAGCGAACGCACGGACAAGATAAAAATGGCTCTCAGCACTATGGGACTTAACATCTGAGGTCATCAGTCCCCTAGAACTTAGAACTACTTAAACCTAACTAACCTAAGGACGTCACACACATCCACGCCCCAGGCAGGATTCGAACCTGCGACCGTAGCAGTCGCGCTGTTCCGGACTAAAACGCCTAGAACCGCTCGGCCGCCGCGGCCGGCAATTTTCTTACAAATTTTTTTTTTTTCTGAGATCATGAGCAGATCGCATGCTTCACTTATTGCTATAAACACTGTTAATTCTAATCGTTACTTACGGTTTTTTCTTATTTACGTTATCCCTCCTGTTCTTCCACATGTAAGGCACACGGTACTTCGATTGCACTAAACATATTCACGATTCCGTGTGTTGTAAAGAACCATTCACACATCGCACTTTCGTGTGATTTGTTTTGCTATTGTCGGATGCGTTCATCTATTGTTTGTTTTGGTTGTGGACGAACGCAAACATACGGAATGGCGCCCGCATCTCGTGGTCGTGCGGTAGCGTTCTCGCTTCCCACGCCCGGGTTCCCGGGTTCGATTCCCGGCGGGGTCAGGGATTTTCTCTGCCTCGTGATGGCTGGGTGTTGTGTGATGTCCTTAGGTTAGTTAGGTTTAAGTAGTTCTAAGTTCTAGGGGACTGATGACCATAGCTGTTAAGTCCCATAGTGCTCAGAGCCATTTTTTGAACGGAATGGCGAGATGAGAAGAAAACCATATTGTTACAGTGTGCACTCAAGATGATTTAAAATAAAGCTAACGTGTTTGCTCTGGAGACATTCATCGTAGTTGCAAAAAGACGGCAATAAACGTACGCAACTTCAGTACTGTTTGTCAGTCTGGGAAACCTACCAGACAGTGTTGTTAGAGGAGGCAGAGAAGATCCAAAGAAAGGCAGCACGTTTCGTTACAGTTCCATTTAACAAGTGCTACAGCATCACGCAGATGCTCAGCCAGCTGCAGTAGCAGCCGTTGGAAGAGAGACTTGCTGCACCACTGTGTGGTTTACAGCACTAAAAATTCCGAGAGCATACATTCCTAGAAGATTTGGCCAATATATCGCCTCCTTTCTACTTAGGTATCGTGAAAAGGCCATAGATACAATGGTGGAAATATTCCAGTCCACACCAAGGCGTAAAGGCAATCATGCTTTCCGAGAAACATTCGCGATTGGAACAGCGCGCAAAGTACGCTCCGCCACACACCACAAGATGGCTTTGAAGAGTATAGACGTAGATATAGAAACGCCCTCCACCACTCATCTTGCAGTGGCTAGCGGAGTACAGTCGCAGATTTAGAATGAGCAGGAGATGAAGAACGAACATTGTTCTCACGGGTCGATAAGGAACAAGAAAGTAATTTTTTATCATTGTCGATGACAGCCCTCGCATCACACGCGCTTCCTTCCTCGTGCGCAAAAGCTGTTTCCTCGATAACCGTTGCTTCCTGGAGCGTCAGTGCTATTTAGGGAAAACCGAGAATAATTTCACAGTAACATCTGTGTGCAGTCTAGGTTTACGCCGCTGGCAGAATGACTGAACCAGTGACCGTGGCTCACCTTTGACGACGTAGCTGCGTCTTCTCCGCAGGAAACAGCAGACTGCGATGGACGTAGTCGACATCAGGACCAGCAGCGCCGCCGCACCCGCCCCTCCTCCTATCAGCCCTGAATGGAAAGTTTACTGAACATAGACGACACAAGCACTATCTCTATAAATACGAGGGTGAGTCAAATGAAAACCTTAAATTTGTAATAACAAATCGAAATTTCACGCCGTTATCCTTTTAAGTTGGTAAGCGTGCTACAAACAGCGTGCAGAATGGCCTGTAGGTGTCAGCGTAGTGTAGATGCACACATACCGTCGCAGTATCAGTATAAACATGGCCGCCCCACTTGCGACTTGCACCAGGGAAGAACAGCGTTCTGTTATTCGGTTTTTGCGTAGTGAAGGTACGAAACCTACTGAAATTCATCGACGAATGAAGGTTCAGTACGATGATGCATGTTTGTCACAGCAGCAAGCCTACGAATGGAGTAGGAAGTTCGCAAATGGTGTGACTTCAGTGGAAGATGATCCTCGTCCAGGTCAGGCACAACGAGTTGTGACTCCACAGAACATTGCAGCAGTTGAAGCCACAGTGAAGGAAAACCGCCGACTGACACTGAATGACATTGCAGTATGTTTACAGGTTAGTCATGGGTCAGCACACCACACTATGCACTATGTGTTCCAGTTTCACAAAGTGTCTGCATGATGGGAGCCACGGCAGCTGACTCCTGAAATGAGAGAACGACGTGTTGATGCTTGTGAAGAACTTCTTCGGCGCTTCGAACGAGAAGGTTATGGCTTCCTTGGAAGAATCGTTACAGGGGACGAAACCTGGGTTGAATTCCACCAACCGGAAACGAAGAGAGCGAGCAAGGAATGGCGCCATTCCTCATCACCAAAACCAAAGTATTTTCGAACAGAACCATCAACTGGGAAGGTTATGGTGACTCTCTTTTGGGACGAAAAAGTTGTCATTTTCGAGTATTACATGACTAGAGGGACCACTGTCACCAGTGCATCGTGCACAGCTCTCCTAAAAAATCATCTGCGGCCTGCAATCAAATCAAAGCGACGTGGATTGCTGTCAGCAGGTGTCCTTTTGCAACATGAAAATGCAAGGCCCCACACTGCCCGTACAACAGTTGCAACAATCACAGACCTGCATTTTGAGTGTCTTCCTCATCCACCATACTCACCAGACCTTGCCCTTAACTGATTTCCATGTGTTTGGACCACTCAAAGACGCAATGGGTGGAAAGAAGTTCCGTTCTGATGAAGAGGTACGCTACGCGGTGCATGAGTGGTTGCACGGACTACCAAAAGAAATATTTTCTAAAGCAATTTATGCACTTTGTAAGCGTTGGAGGACTTGCACTGAGCGTGGGAGAGATTATGTTGAAAAGCGATACAGCTTTGTACCACTAGTGCACAATAAAGAATATTTTAAAAAATATTTAAGAGTTTCATTTGACTCACTCTCGTATATAGACGTGGACTAATGAATTTGATAAACAAGAGTACTGTCAGGTATCACTTTTCTTGCAAAAATCAACAAGCAATTTCAAGTTGTAACGTAATGTATTCAGATAAGTCATTTAACTATTTATGGAAACTGGTGCATCTAGAAGGAGACGTGTGATTACAAAGAAATTTATTCCATTAATTAGGAACATGACAGTACTGTACATGCGTACCGGGCGTGAGTATTCAGTGCAGTGTGAAGCCGCCAAGCTCTGCGAACGTCGTAGCAAGGAAATGAAAGAAGGTGTGGTTATACTGTTGGGGAATACATGGTTTTCAGGTGGTTCCACAAGGCATCGGCAGTGGTCGCAAGAGGATCAGAACGAACAAGTTGCCGACACACGATATCGCAGATACGCATGCGGAACTTGTACAACATTATAGGTCGGGATTGATCTAGGAGATCTTGAATATCTTATTTGTATCTGTCAATTGCTATGGAGAAATTGAGATTTGGGAGATTTCTTTATATAGTTTTGCGTGATTAAGTCCCGACGCTATGCAAAGCGATCGGTTATGTGTTACTTTCTGATAATAAATCAAATTTTTTTCTGATCAGCGTTAAAATATAATGACGATAAATGTTTGAGATCATTTGGAATAATATTTTAATAACAATGTAGATGACGTGACGTTATTCGTTTACTTTTAGGAAAAAAAGTGTGTTAATTGTGCGTTTATGGACGGCCAGTATCGAGATTAGTGATTATTCCAGAAATAATTGACGAAGTTCAATTACACACAATCGTGTAGGGCGAATTACGAAATTGAAATTGGTTGTAGATGTATGCAGGTCAATTTCGTGACAGAGTGGTAAGCGTTGCGAGTGTGTCGCGGTATGAAGACTGCTTTCGCGCCGCCGATGGTTTGCTTTGAACTCGCAAAAATGCCATTTATGCTAATTCTTAATCATTGCGAAAGGGTACAATATTTGATAAGCCATTGTGGAGGACGTAAGCTTGGAGAGAAAGATCGTTTTCAAAATCCAATATAAATCCTGGTGATCGAAGTAGCCTAGCAACCCAAAAGCTCATACATGGTTATCAGCAGAAACAGTGTACTATATTTCATGCACACGTTTACACTCCATATCGAGGTGTGGATGAATTGTGTGCGTGAAATAAACATTTGAAAGCATTTGGTTCAAATGGTTCAAATGGTTCTGAGCACTATGGGACTTAACATCTGTGGTCATCAGTCCCCTAGAACTTAGAACTACTTAAACCTAACTAACCTAAGGACACCACTCACATCCATGCCCGAGGCAGGATTCGAACCTGCGACCGTAGCAGTCGCGCGGTTCCGGACTGCGCGCCTAGAACCGCTAGACCACCGCGGCCGGCTTTAAAGCATTTGATTAAATAAAAAGGAAAAGTATAAAGAAGTTTATTCGTATATTTTGTTATTTCATGAACAATGATACTTTCTTATAGTGGTGTAGAGCCTTACGTATTATTAATATTGTGACAGACTGGTCTTAAGTGCTCTCGTTGTAAGTAGAGTTTTGGGCCTGATTAAGAGTAGCAGGTTCTTAAAGTCTCAAAGATTAAGTGAAGAATAATACACTACTGGCCATAAAAACTGCTACAGACGCGAAATTTAACCGACAGGAAGATGCTGTGGTATGCAAATGATTAGCTTTTCAGAGCATTCACACAAGGTTGGCGCCGGTGGCGACACCTACAACGTGCTGACGTGAGGAAAGTTTCCAACCGATTTCTCATACACAAACAGCAGTTGACCGGCGTTGCCTGGTGAAACGTTGTTGTGATGCCTCGCGTAAGTAATGCGTACCATCACGTTTCCGACTTTGATAAAGGTCGGATTGTAGTTTATCGAGATTGCGGTTTATCGTATCGCGACATTGCTGCTCGCGATGGTCGAGATCCAATGACTGTTATCAGAATATGGAATCGGTGGGTTCAGGAGGGTAATACGGAACGCCTTTCTGGATCACAACGGCATCTTATCCGCAGGACTGTAACAGATCGTGCAGCCACGTCTCGATCCCTGAGTCAACAGATGGGGGCGTTTGCAAGACAACAACCATCTGCACGAACAGTTCGACGACGTTTGCATCAGCATGGACTATCAGCTCGGAGACCGTGGCTGCGGTTACCCTTGACGCTGCATCACAGATAGGAGCGCCTGCGATTGTGTACTCAACGACGAACCTGGGTGCACGTATGGTAAAACGCCATTTTTTCGGATGAATCCTGGTTCTGTTTACAGCATCATGATGGTTGCATCCGTGTTTGACGACATCGCGGTGAACGCACATTGGAAGCGTTTATTCGTCATCGCCATACTGGCGTATCACCCAGCGTGATGGTATGGGGTGCCACTGGTTACACGTCTCGGTCACTTCTTGTTCGCATTGACGGCACTTTGAACAGTGGACGTTACATTTCAGACGTGTTACGACCCGTGGCTCTACCCTTCATTCGATCCCTGCGAAACCCTACATTTCAGCAGGATAATGCACGACCGAATGATGCAGGTCCTGTACGGACGTTTCCGGATACAGAAAATGTTCGACTGCTGCCCTGGCCAGCACATTCGACAGATCTCTCACCAACTGAAACCGTCTGGTCAATGGTGGCCGAGCAACGTTTCGCCACAATACGCCACTCACTGCTCTTGATGAACTGTGGTATCGTGCTGAAGCTGCACGGGCAGCTGTACCTGTACACGCCTTTCAAGCTCTGTTTGACTCAATGCCCAGGCGTATCAAGGCCGTTATTACGGCCAGAGGTGGTTGTTGTGGGTACTGATTTATCAGGATCTATGCACCCAAATTGCGTGAAAATGTGATCACATGTCAGTTCTAGTATAATATATTTGTCCAATGAATACCCGTTTATCGTCTGTATTTCTTCTTGGTGTAGCTATTTTAGTGGCCAGTAACGTATTACACTTAAATAACGCTGCATCGAAACCCACTATCTTTATACTATATTAAGCTAGCTATTCAGGTGATAACGTGGCCGTGTAGTTGTGTGTTGTCGACACCAAATAGGTGAACACAAACATAAACATTTCTCTTGCTCTGATATCGACGAGGGAAAGTAGAGACGATAACGACGACATACACGTATACATATACAAACGATAGAATATTGTGCTGCCTTACAATACGACAACACAATGCACGTCACGGTAAACTTGCACACCAGAAAAGCGGTGGTACTCTTCGCTAAAATATTTGTGGACATTAATCACTGGTTCCTAGCCAATTCTTTGTCACTAAACTTTGAAAAAACACACTACATGCAGTTCAGAACTTGTAAGGGGTGTCCCAAGAGTATATGTCTAACACACGATGACAAGAATATAGAAGAAGTGGACAGTGTTAAATTCTTGGGATTACAGCTTGATAATAAATTCAACTGGGAGGAGCACACCACAGAACTGCTGAAGCGTCTTAACAAATCTCTGTTTGCAATGCGAATTTTGTCAGACATAGGGGATATAAAAATGAAAAAGCTGGCATACTATGCTTACTTTCATTCCATAATGTCACATGGGATTATTTTTTGGGGTAATTCATCAAGCCAAGCTAAAGTTTTCCGGGCACAAAAACGTGCAGTAAGAATTATATGTGGTGTGAACTCAAGAACATCCTGTAGAAGCCTGTTTAGGGAACTAGCGATACTAACTACTGCTTCCCAATATACACTCCTGGAAATTGAAAGAAGAACACGGTGAATTCATTGTCCCAGGAAGGGGAAACTTTATTGACACATTCCTGGGGTCAGATACATCACATGATCACACTGACAGAACCACAGGCACATAGACACAGGCAACAGAGCATGCACAATGTCGGCACTAGAACAGTGTATATCCACCTTTCACAGCAATGCAGGCTGCTATTCTCCCATGGAGACGATCGTAGAGATGCTGGATGTAGTCCTGTGGAACGGCTTGCCATGCCATTTCCACCTGGCGCCTCAGTTGGACCAGCGTTCGTGCTGGACGTGCAGACCGCGTGAGACGACGCTTCATCCAGTCCCAAACATGCTCAATGGGGGACAGATCCGGAGATCTTGCTGGCCAGGGTAGTTGACTTACACCTTCTAGAGCACGTTGGGTGGCACGGGATACATGCGGACGTGCATTGTCCTGTTGGAACAGCAAGTTCCCTTGCCGGTCTAGGAATGGTAGAACGATGGGTTCGATGACGGTTTGGACGTACCGTGCACTATTCAGTGTCCCCTCGACGATCACCAGTGGTGTACGGCCAGTGTAGGAGATCGCTCCCCACACCATGATGCCGGGTGTTGGCCCTGTGTGCCTCGGTCGTATGCAGTCCTGATTGTGGCGCTCACCTGCACGGCGCCAAACACGCATACGACCATCATTGGCACCAAGGCAGAAGCGACTCTCATCGCTGAAGACGACACGTCTCCATTCGTCCCTCCATTCACGCCTGTCGCGACACCACTGGAGGTGGGCTGCACGATGTTGGGGCGTGAGCGGAAGACGGCCTAACGGTGTGCGGGACCGTAGCCCAGCTTCATGGAGACGGTTGCGAATGGTCCTCGCCGATACCCCAGGAGCAACAGTGTCCCTAATTTGCTGGGAAGTGGCGGTGCGGTCCCCTACTGCACTGCGTAGGATCCTACGGTCTTGGCGTGCATCCGTGCGTCGCTGCGATCCGGTCCCAGGTCGACGGGCACGTGCACCTTCCGCCGACCACTGGCGACAACATCGATGTACTGTGGAGACCTCACGCCCCACGTGTTGAGCAATTCGGCGGTACGTCCACCCGGCCTCCCGCATGCCCACTATACGCCCTCGCTCAAAGTCCGTCAACTGCACATACGGTTCACGTCCACGCTGTCGCGGCATGCTACCAGTGTTAAAGACTGCGATGGAGCTCCGTATGCCACGGCAAACTGGCTGACACTGACGGCGGCGGTGCACAAATGCTGGGCAGCTAGCGCCATTCGACGGCCAACACCGCGGTTCCTGGTGTGTCCACTGTGCCGTGCGTGTGATCATTGCTTGTACAGCCCTCTCGCAGTGTCCGGAGCAAGTATGGTGGGTCTGACACACCGGTGTCAATGTGTTCTTTTTTCCATTTCCAGGAGTGTATTTATTCCTTAATGAAATTTGTCATTAAAAATATATCACTTTTTCAAACCAACAGTTCAATTCATGGAATCAATACTAGAAATAAGAAGAATCTTCACAAGGATTTAAAGTCACTTTGTCTTGTACAAAAAGGTGTGCATTATTCAGGAACACACATTTTCAATAACTTGCCAGCAGCCATAAAAAGCTTAACAACCAATGAAATTCAGTTTAAGAGAAGCCTAAAGGATTTATTGGTGGCCAACTCCTTCTACTCCATTGATGAATTTCTTAGTAAAACCAACTGATTTGTATATAAGTACAACATAACTTCTGCACAATTTCAGTGCAGTAATGTGTTCACTGAAAATTTGTGTGTGTGTGTGTGTGTGTGTGTGTGTGTGTGTGTGTGCGCAAGTATAATCTAACTTCTGCACCATTTCAGTGCAGTAATGTGTTCATTGTAAATAAGTATTATAGTAGTTGTATTACATGTTTATTACCTTATAAATAAATAAAATACTTTTTTATTTTAAATTCAGTGCATTAGTATTTGTAAAATGACTCTTAGTGTTCATTAAAAAATGACGATCATTCCTCTTGGGGCCTGTGGAATGGTACATTAGCTTATTTGTTTTAGTTGTAAATATTTGTCACGTATTGTTGTTTTTCTGACATGTTCCACATCCTGGAGGACCTCCTCACTACGGATCAATTGGAATGAAAGTAAATCTAATCTAATCTAATCTAATCTAAGCTACATGGGGTCTGGCATTGTGCTATTGAAATTGGGTACGAGGAGCTGGTTGCGTAAAGGTCACTTTTTCGGGTTCTAAACCTTCCTGATGTAGCAGATGCTGCTGAAATTGCTTTCAGAACGTAGGAGGCGTTACAGCCAATAAGGGCCCAGACTGTTACACTTTGTCCCCCATGCCGCTTAACAATGCAAACTGCCCGACTGCATTCTTTATGGTAGCGTCTAACGCTTACATCATTGGAGGGTGAGTTGACACGGACTCATCCAAAAACGCTATGTACAGTACACCTGTGGCAAATTGCAGGCTGAGGCGTTCGTGCTTTCTGGTGAGTAGCACTGGACGAGTATTCGGAAGGAGAGCGGTTTAAATACGTGTCTCGACATTCACACTTTGATTTCATCCAGTTTCCTTAAATCGCACCAGGAAAATCGCGGGAAGATTGTTTTGTACAGCCTGCCGGGGTGGCCGAGCGGTACTAGGCGCTACAGTCTGGAAACGCGCGACCGCTACGGTCACAGGTTCGAATCCTGCCTGGGGCAAGGATGTGTGTGATGTCCTTACGTTAGTTAGGTTTAAGTAGTTCTAAGTTCTAGGGGACTGATGACCTCAGAAGTAAAGTTCCATAGTGCTTAGAGCCATTTTAACCTTTTTTTTTGTTTTGTGCAAGACACATCCCACAAGGCTTGGACAGAAATATGGAAATGGCACATGCAATGTGTGCCTGAAAATATATAAAAAATAAAAGAAAAATAAAAGAAAAATAAAAGAAAACACTAACCACACAGATGAAACGGAAATCGCTAGATGCGCTGTAGATGCACAGACTAACAAATGTATGAAGATAGTAACTGTTTTCAAAAGAACAGGTACCATTGATGAGCGTGCAGCTTCTCTAGAATAAATGATAATTAATTGAAACCCTTAGCTGCCGCCAGGTGTTGTTGATAAACCCCGATGGGGACAAATGGCTCAAATGGCTCTGAGCACTATGGGACCTAACTTCTGAGGTCATCAGTCCCCTAGAACTTAGAACTACTTCAACCTAACTAACCTAAGGACATCACACACATCCATGACCGAGGCAGGATTCGAACCTGCGACCGTAGCGGTCGCGCGGTTCCAGACTGTAGGGCCTAAGACCGCTTGGCCACTCCGGCCGGCTCGATGGGGGCAGCTGAAATTCATCTGATCAGTGACGTGGTTTAGTTGATGCAAGTTATGTTGACAATGATCTTTTACCCAGTGCTGTGGTGACTGACTGTGTTAACATGCGGAGCGGCATGGTAGGCAATGTCTGCCGAACGGTGTCCTTTGAAACACTTGTGCCCACACCAGCACTGATCTCTGGTGTGAGATTTGTGTCCTCCGTGGCTCAGATGGATAGAGCGTCTGCCATGTAAGCAGGAGATCCCGGGTTCGAGTCCCGGTCGGGGCACACATTTTCAACTTTCTCCGTAGATGTATATCAACAACACCTGGCGGCAGCTCAGGGGTTCAATTAATTATCATTTAGACTAACAAATGATTACAAGTTCAGAAAAACTGCAAGATTCATTCAGGGGAAAGAGCTTCACGAATTAAGCAAGTTAATAACGCGTTGGTCCACTTATGTCCCTGATGCAAGCAGTTATTCTGCTTGATGTTGACTGATAAGAGTTCTTGGAGGGCCCTGTCTATAATGGTCCAAACGTTCTCAATTGAGGAGAGATGCGGCAACCTTACTGGCCAAGGTAGGGTTTGGTAAGCACGAAGACGAACAGTAGAAACCCCCACCGTGTGTGGGTGGGCATTATCTTGCTGAAATGTAAGCCCAAACTGGCTTGCACAAAGGACAACAAAAGGGGGCGTAGAATATCGTCAACGAACCGCTGTGCTATAAGGGTACCGCGAACGGGAACCAAAGGGGTCCTAGTATGAAACGAAATGGCACTTCTGATTGTCAGGTCGTATGGGAGGAGAGGAGTGGTAGGGGGGGGGGGGCACAGTCTGGTTGATATCACATCGCTGTCCGCGACGTCTCCACGCACGTCTTTCCTGGTCATTGGGGCTCAGTTAGAAACGAAACTCGTCGCTGAAGACAATTCTAGTACAAGCCGAAGACCTCGGATATGAAATTCCGAGAACAGGGAGGGTGTTGTTTGATTTCCAAGAGGAAAATAGAAAAGACTAAGGAAATCATAGGGGTACAAGTAGGGGATAAATATGCAATTAGGAGAAGGGGCGAAGAGTTATAGCAACAGCAATGGGAAAATGAGAAAACGGGAAGAAGGTTGTACCAACTACTGTCAAACATCAGGGAAAGGCTACAGATGAGCTACTTTGAGCTGCACTTTCGTACAGGACATGGGCCATATCCAACATATCTATGTCGATTTGGAAAACGGGCAACACCAGCGTGCGAGTGTGGTGCTCCGGACGGAACACCCGAACATGTCGTCTATGACTGCACGTTATACGACGATGTGGCGCTCGAACTCAGGAACCATTACCGAACAGAGATACACATGCACTAATGCGACGTGCCGAAACCTTTAATGTCCTAAACAGTTTGGCTTGTGAAATATCCCAAAAGATTACGGGGGATTTTATTAGAGACCAACATGGTTAGAGACCAAAGATAACCCGATGAAGACAAAGGTACGCCTGCAAATGCCGCCGAGCGCGGAACTGGGCGGCCGCTTCACGACCGGAACCCGCCGCGCTGCAGGGCCAGGAGGGCAGGTGTATCATTCAAGAACTTGACATCCCGCACTAGATTCATAGAAAGTAGTTACACGAGAATAATGTAAAATTAGAACACTAACATTACTAACATACACTCCTGGAAATGGAAAAAAAGAACACATTGACACCGGTGTGTCAGACCCACCATACTTGCTCCGGACACTGCGAGAGGGCTGTACAAGCAATGATCACACGCACGGCACAGCGGACACACCAGGAACCGCGGTGTTGGCCGTCGAATGGCGCTAGCTGCGCAGCATTTGTGCACCGCCGCCGTCAGTGTCAGCCAGTTTGCCGTCGCATACGGAGCTCCATCGCAGTCTTTAACACTGGTAGCATGCCGCGACAGCGTGGACGTGAACCGTATGTGCAGTTGACGGACTTTGAGCGAGGGCGTATAGTGGGCATGCGGGAGGCCGGGTGGACGTACCGCCGAATTTCTCAACACGTGGGGCGTGAGGTCTCCACAGTACATCGATGTTGTCGCCAGTGGTCGGCGGAAGGTGCACGTGCCCGTCGACCTGGGACCGGACCGCAGTGACGCACGGATGCACGCCAAGACCGTAGGATCCTACGCAGTGCCGTAGGGGACCGCACCGCCACTTCCCAGCAAATTAAGGACACTGTTGCTCCTGGGGTATCGGCGAGGACCATTCGCAACCGTCTCCATGAAGCTGGGCTACGGTCCCGCACACCGTTAGGCCGTCTTCCACTCATGTCCCAACATCGTGCAGCCCGCCTCCAGTGGTGTCGCGACAGGTGTGAATGGAGGGACGAATGGAGACGTGTCGTCTTCAGCGATGAGAGTCGCTTCTGCCTTGGTGCCAATGATGGTCGTATGCGTGTTTGGCGCCGTGCAGGTGAGCGCCACAATCAGGACTGCATACGACCGAGGCACACAGGGCCAACAACCGGCATCATGGTGTGGGGAGCGATCTCCTACACTGGCCGTACACCACTGGTGATCGTCGAGGGGACACTGAATAGTGCACGGTACATCCAAACCGTCATCGAACCCATCGTTCTACCATTCCTAGACCGGCAAGGGAACTTGCTGTTCCAACAGGACAATGCACGTCCGCATGTATCCCGTGCCACCCAACGCGCTCTAGAAGGTGTAAGTCAACTACCCTGGCCAGCAAGATCTCCGGATCTGTCCCCCATTGAGCATGTTTGGGACTGGATGAAGCGTCGTCTCACGCGGTCTGCACGTCCAGCACGAACGCTGGTCCAACTGAGGCGCCAGGTGGAAATGGCATGGCAAGCCGTTCCACAGGACTACATCCAGCATCTCTACGATCGTCTCCATGGGAGAATAGCAGCCTGCATTGCTGCGAATGGTGGATATACACTGTACTAGTGCCGACATTGTGCATGCTCTGTTGCCTGTGTCTATGTGCCTGTGGTTCTGTCAGTGTGATCATGTGATGTATCTGACCCCAGGAATGTGTCAATAAAGTTTCCCCTTCCTGGGACAATGAATTCACGGTGTTCTTATTTCAATTTCCAGGAGTGTAGTTAGGGACTGCAGCGATTTTCAAGTAGATGGCCAGCCCAGTGCCAGGGGTGCGCTCACTGGGATTAGCTCAGTGAGCAGGCCTTAATAGTAGGTTTGCATATCATCTGGCACACCTGTAACGCTGCAGGGTAGATAGTCTTAGAATAACCCAGTGTAGTCAAATAGTTAGATTAACCCTGTCCATAGCCAGTGCCATTAACCAATTAAGTATAAGCTGCTTTGATATGTATGATAAAAGGACCCACTAATTAAATAAGGTGATGGGTTATTGTGTGTAACCAATGTTGTTGTTTATGAATCATTTGTATCATAATATTTGTTTTCAATTGTACTAATATCTTGTATCAATGAAGTATTAAAGAAAAGGCCGATTACGTGGCAGCCAAGCCGACTAATTGCTTGCGTAAGGGCCGGTCGCAGGCCAACACGTTATTGATTTGCTCAATTTGAGAAGCTTTTTCCCTTGAATAAATTCTCCAGTGTTTTTGAAATTTTAATCATTTGTTTGCCTGTACATGTACAGCACATCTACCGATTTCCATCCCATTCGGATACTTTCTTCGCGGTGCATCGACTTTTCTTCATAGAGTGTAAATGCTGAAGCTAGCCAAACATGTAGGTTGCACTGATGTATTTGAACACGGAAGGCACCTGCGCAGTGCCCTCATTGAGCTGCCGAAGAAGAATAATGGAGTTTTCATAGGCTATGTTCATTATTTCCTGTTGTCTTCCGTTCTCTCCTATGCAAACGCTTGTTCACATATACAAGCGAATAGTAGTGAACTCTGGCGAATTGTCTGCGAATGCGCATTGGCTCCGGGTTAAAGGTTGCTCAAGATAGAAAGTAACTTTTATAGAGAAAATGGATGTCAGCTCCCCGCCATCTATGAAATAAAAACCCACCTACGGAATGCAAGCAATAATAAACAACTATTACGCGACCACAATATTATTTAAATTTCAATTAAATCAATACCATTAGCTGCTGACGGGCGTTGATATACGTCAATGGGGACAGTTGAAAATGTCTGCCCCGATCGGGACTCGAACCCTAGATCTCCTGCTTACACGGCAGACACTATCCATCTGAGCCACCGAGGGCACAGAGGATAGGGCGCCTGCAGGGATTTGTCACCGGCACGCTCCCCGTGAGACCCACATTTTCACCTTACTGTCCACACACTGCCGGCCGGAGTGGCCGAGCGGCTCTAAGAGCTACAGTCTGGAACCGCGCGACCGCTACGGTCGCAGGTTCGAATCCTGCCTCGGGCATGGATGTGTGTGATGTCCTTAGGTTGGTTAGGTTTAAGTAGTTCTAAGTTCTAGGAGACTGATCACCTCAGAAGTTAAGCCCCATAGTGCTCAGAGCCATTTGTCCACACACTACATTCGTAGTGCCCCAGCCATTATACCCATTACTCGCGGCAGAAAATCCACCGAGTCCCGTAAGAGTTCAGGCAAATCGTGTGCATCCGCACTGAAGGAGGTCATAGCCAGTTAGCCTTAAACGATATGAAGATGGCATCTGTTCTTTCGGACGTGCCATCTTCATACAATATTATTGCACCTGGGAGTGACGGAGATTCGGCTGGCTTATCTCTAGTTTTCATCGTGATATTTCACGACGACACACTGTACCACTTAATAGTTGTGCATTTGTTGTCTTTAAATCATTTACAACTCTGTGCGTTTTCCTTAGTAACCAATGCACTTGTTTACTGCAACGCCACCTCATGTTTACGATAACGATCACGGGAGGACAAATGCAATGACAACATGGTCGAATAATACCAGTAAGCGACCAGTTGATACGACGTAATATGTTGGTAAACATACTCTCTCTGACGAAATAAATCTCGGGTGCACAGCGTTGTATGACTGTGCACAGGACAATATTTCGGCAATCGACCACGTTGCCATCATCAGATGCGCTGAAGTATTGACCGGCGGTGGCCGGCGCCATGTATATAGAGGGTGAGTCACCTAACATTACCGCTGGATATATTTCGTAAACCACATCAGATACTGACGAATCGATTCCACAGACCGAACGTGACGAGAGAGGCTAGTGTAATTGGTTAATACAAACCATAAAAAAATGCACGGAAGCATGTTTTTTAACACAAACCTACGTTTTTTTTAAATGGAACCCCGTTAGTTTTGTTAGCACATCTGAACATATAAACAAATACGTTATCAGTGCCGTCTGTTGCATTGTAAAATGTTAATTACATCCGGAGATATTGTAATCTAAAGTTGACGCTTGATTACCACTCCTCCGCTGTTCGATCGTGTGTGTCGGAGAGCACCGAATTACGTAGGGATCCAATGGGAACGGTGATGGACCTTAGGTACAGAAGAGACTGGAACATTACGTCCACATGCTAATATTTTTTTATTGGTCTTTTTCACTGACGCACATGTACATTACCATGAGGGGTGAGGTACACGTACACACGTGGTTTCCGTTTTCAATTACGGAGTGGAATAGAGTGTGTCCCGACATGTCAGGCCAATAGATGTTCAATGTGGTGGCCATCATTTGCTGCACACAATTGCAATCTCTGGCGTAATGAATGTCGTACACGCCGCAGTACATCTGGTGTAATGTTGCCGCAGGCTGCCACAATACGTCGTTTCATATCCTCTGGGGTTGTAGGCACATCACGGTACACATTCTCCTTTAACGTACCCCACAGAAAGAAGTCCAGAGGGGTAACATCAGGAGGGCTCGCCGACGGAGGGCCGTGTTTGTTACAACACGCAACTGAACGTCGGAGGTTTCAAGCGTCTACTTTAGGTTACAATATCTCCGGATGTAATTAACATTTTGCAATGCAACAAACGGCACTGATTACGTATTTGTTTATATGTTCAGATGTGCTAACAAAACTAACGTGGTTCCATTTAAAAAAACGTAGGTTTGTGTTAAGAAACATACTTCCGTGCATTTTTTTTACGGTTTGTATTAAATAATTACACTAGCCCCTCTCCTCACGTTCGGTCTGTGGAATCGGGTCGTCAGTATTTGATGTGGTTTACGAAATATATCCAGCGGTAACGTTAGGTGACTCACGCTGTATAGGACAATCCCCCTCCCGTTTCTCCCTCAGGCGCTTCCTATGAGTCGGTGCTGTCCAGGTACAGCGTCCGTTCTCCCGCTGCCTGGGCGCAGCGTCCTAGGTCTTCTCGTTCAGGAGGATCTGCCGGCACCGCTCTCGTTATTCTTCCCTCCTCCCCGAAAATCGGTACACTCTCGGAAAAAATGGACGCATTTTACGTAAACACCAAGTGAAAACCATATTCCGTCCTCCAAGAAAAACCAAGAGCCTTCTTGGTAGTGTCAAGGACAACCTTGGTAACCCTAGATGAGCGGTTCATCAGATACCTTGCCTTCCGGTAGTGTATACATCAGTCAGACCATTCGTACGATTGAGGACAGATGCCGAGAACATCAACGGCACACTAGGCTGCAACAGCCCAGTAAGTCGGCAATCGCTGAGCATTGCCTGTCGGAAACTCCACAGCACGGATTATGACCAAACCAAAGTCCTGACACAGACTTCCAAATACTGGGACTGTGTCATCAAAGAGCCATAGAGATCAAAGTAAGTGAGCCACAACTAAATCGTGACAGCGGTTACATCCTTAGCAAGGCGTGGGAACCCGCGATCACCCGGATTAAGAAGAAAAAGGGCATTACCCAGAGTGTACCGACTTCTGGGGAGGAGGGAAGAATAACGAGAGCGGTGCCGGCAGACCCTGCTGAACGAGAAGACCTAGGACGCAGCGCCCAGACGGACGCTGTACCTGGACCGCACCGACTCATAGGAACCGCCTGAGGGAGGAACGGGAGGGCGTTTGTCCTATATATACATGGCGCCGGCCCACCGCTGGTCAGTACATCAGCGCACCTGATGATGACAACTTGGTCGATTGCCGAAATATTGTGACCTATGCACACTCATACTAGGCTGTGCACCCGAGATTTATTTCGTCATAAAATACGGCTGGAGAAGGTGAAGAATCACATTCTCGCTCTGTTGCTCTACCTGTTGTCACCGGAAGGACTTCACCCGATAATCCCACTTCTTCAGAACAAGTGCATCAAGAAATTGGAAATTTGTCGTAAGGTCTTATGGGACCAAACTGCTAAGGTCATCGGTCACTAAGCTTACGCACTACTTAATCTAACTAAAACTAACTTACGCTAAGGACGACAGACACACACACACACACACACACACACACACACACACACACACACACACACACACGCACGCGCGCGCGCGCGCGCGCGCGCGCTCGCGCCCGTCTGAGGGAGGACTCGAACCCCCGACGGAGGGAACCGCGCGGACCATGACAAGACGCCCTAGACCGCGTGGCCAAGTGCAGCAAGACTATGGCTCAAATGGCTCTGAGCACTATGGGACTTAACTTCTGAGGTCATTAGTCCCCTAGAGTCGTGCTTGGGTAGCTCAGATGGTAGAGCATTTGCCCGCGGGAAGTCAAAGGTGCAAGTTCGAGTCTCGGTCCGGCACACAGTTTTAATCCGCCAGGAAGTTTCAAGAAGCAGCGTGTTACTCACATGACATGTGCGCGATGTTGTAGCAAACTGACTTGGTCTCATCGCCTGGAAGCATTCTGAAGCCATCGAAGCACGTGCAAACCCCCGGCTGGGTGCAGTTGCCATTGACGCAGCCATTGGAGCAGACAGGAAGACACGTGGAATTTCCTTCGTCGCCAGGGTCCATCTCGTACCCGTCCAGACACTTGCACGTCCACGGCGCAGTGCAGTTGGCGTTGGTGCAGCCGTCGGGACACACGGGCACGCATGTAGAGTTGAAAGGGTCATCCGGATCGGTTTCATAGCCATCCCAGCAGGTGCAAGTTCCCGGTTCCGTGCAGTTCGCGTTCACGCAAGGGAACGAGCATACGGGCAAGCACGTGGACGCGGTCGTATCTTCCGGATCCAGCTCGTAGCCCTCGAAGCAGGTACAGATCTCGGGCTCTGTACAGTTGGCGTTGGTGCACGGATTGGAGCAGATAGGGAGGCAGGTGGAACCGGACAAGTCCTCGAGGTCCACCTCGAAGCCGTCGAAGCAAGTACAGATATCAGGGTCTGTACAGTTTGCGTTGGTGCACGGAGTGGAGCAAATGGGAGTGCAGGTGGAGTTGGTCGCATCCTCAGGATCCTTCTGGTAGCCGTCCAAGCAAGTGCAGGTAGCTGGGGCAGTGCACTCGGCATTCACACAGGGGTCCGGGCAGACGGCGACACAGGTAGCCCCAGACAGGTCTTCGGCGTCCCTCTGGTAGCCAGTGAGACAGGTGCAGATGTCTGGGGCTGTACAGTTGGCGTTGGTACACGGAGTGGAGCAAATGGGAGTGCAGGTGGAGTTGGTCGCATCCTCAGGATCCTTCTGGTAGCCGTCAAAGCAAGTGCAGGTAGCTGGGGCAGTGCACTCGGCATTCACACAGGGGTCCGGGCAGACGGGGACACAGGTAGCCCCAGACAGGTCTTCGGGATCCCTCTCGTAGCCAGTGAGACAGGTGCAGATGTCTGGGGCTGTACAGTTGGCATTGGTGCACGGAGTGGAGCAAATGGGAGTGCAGGTGGAGATGGTCGCATCCTCGGGATCCTTCTGGTAGCCATCCAAACAGGTGCACGTCGCCGGGGCAGTGCACTCGGCATTCACGCAGGGGTGCGGGCAGATGGGAATGCAGGTAGCCCCAGACAGATCTTTGGCGTCCCTCTCGTAGCCAGCGAGGCAGCTGCAGGTGTCTGGGGCTGTGCAGTTGGCGTTGGTGCACGGCGTTGAGCAGACCGGGAGGCATCTGGAATGGGTACCGTCTCCCGGGTCCATTTCGTAGCCGTCCAGACAGGTGCAGGTCTCCGGCAGGACACAGTAGCCATTCTGGCAACCGTGGTGACACGTTGGCCAGCAAGTGTTCTTGTATGGCGCCTTTGGTGAGAGCTGGTAACTGGCCTCTAGTGGTGACCCCCTGGTAAGAAACGAAGACATGTCTTTTAATCTGCTCCTTATGTCATAATGAAAGTTTCTTAAATAATTTAATGTTAAACTTTGTGCACAATAAGCATTATGATAAAGCGTGGCACAGTAATTCAGAAGGAAACAGGGATAAAATGTGAGCACCCAAAGAATCACAAAGTACTATAGATTTCTGGTTATTTGGGACATTGTCATTAACGAGGTTGACGAAAAAGAATTTTACATGGCCTTTTGACGTTTTCCCACGTGTGTCAGCCTATGAATGTTTGTTTGATGGAAGATCTTTCTTTTTGTTAGTTTTCCATACATTAGGATTCCAACATCTAGTGTTTAGCTAGCAGTTGGATTGAATGCAGACTGGGTCAAGGCAACTGTTGATTGTTTTCCTGTTTTCTCGATAGTATCGTACCAGAACCTAGTACATAATTAAATCCACTTTGATCAGTGTTCCAAACGCAGTGTTGCTGTGCATAGACACTTGCAGTTTACTTCTTCGCTGCAATGGACCCAAACCTAAAAAAAAACTGGAAGTTCATACTCTCCAGGACAGTTACCTTATTTCTTATTTCTGAGGGATACCTACTCTTCCTGCCACTAGATATTCAAGCTTCTGAATAATCAGATCAACTACAAACATTGCGAAAGTGTCATCATTCTGTCCTATGCCTTCTTAATTTGGGTGGCACAATATTTAAATTATATAAATAATATAAATTAATGATTTTGTTCATTTTTTCTGTATGTGTATGACAATATTAAACAAGTCAACTGTTTGCTGAGGTAACACAGGTGTGTAAACCCGCCTCTCCCCCACTGTTGTGTTCAAACCAAAAGCTACACAATCACACCCCACTGCACATTAGAAATGTGAGATGGGTCCACGTTTAAATACAACCAACCTGTGGTCTCATTGTAAGGTGGCAGAGTAAATGAAGGCCAATTTCGCACCTTTCATAAGAGTTTTATATATCATAATGAAAAGGTGAATATGACGCCTAACTTACTTCCGTGGTAATGAGTAGATTTGCGTGTAAGTATGTAATTCAAAATGGATGACACTCAGTTGATGGTATTAACACTCTGCTCCTATATAATGTATGTCAATGAGCAGAAGGTGAAACAAGCAGCGATAGGAAACGTTTTTTGTGGAAACAGAGGTCGCACCACGAAAACCTCTTAGGGGGCGTCCCGCAGTGGGAATCAGCGACCGGGCAGGTGACGCATACTGGAGAGCAAGTAATGGGCTACCAGAAGTCGGACAGAAGGAAGCTTTAGAAAACTGCGTTTCGGAATTCCAAATGGATGGGAACAAAACCAGTGATGCAGTTGATCACGTGAACAGCAAGTGGTACACATGTGATGTACACATGTAACTTTCAAGTGCCTGCAGTGGGCACAAAACGTCTGGTTGGTGGAAACGAAATAGCAAGGAGTGAAGTGCCGAGATTTCGACGCAGTTTAATGGTAGGGCCCTTCTGATTGGGAGAGAGAGTTTGCACAAAAATAAGAGGAACGCTCCTATTGGTCGAAAAAAGCTGTGACGTGGAGAACGAAAGAACCCAGGTGGGGTGACAGTTCGGCTACGAGAAAGACAAGAGAGAAATTTTCGGGGACTCTTCTCTGAACTGGCATCAAGTTCAGAACGGGGCGCATAACGGTCTGTACTAATAGAAGATATTTGTGCGGCTCACATTCAGCTAGATATCAGCTGTAGCATCGTTGAGCCCCAACTGTGCAGAAACGAACCAGCCAGTTAGTTAAATGTCCTTGCGAGGATTGAGAGGGCATTTTAATATGCACGCTGCTCCAGCCATGCACGTGCATATCGCCATATTCCAAGAATAGGGATGAGTACAAGTTTTCTCGCATAACCAGAAACAGGGAGAGTTTCTGCTGGAAAAATCAGCCAAGGCTTAATTAGTTTTTATCGGAATTTAGAATTTCAGAGGATTACAGCAGCCATGCAGACGACAGCTCATCGCAGCTAAGGTAAACACTGCGAACAGAGGTGTAAACTAGTTGGGTCACCAGCTTGCGTCCACTGTAAACTCGAGCGAGCTTGGGTAATCTTTTGCTCAACTTTTCACAAAACTAACCATCTTCCATAGACTTGATTGTCGTCCTAAATAAAACCAAACTTTGAACCGGAATCAGGTGATTTATCGTGACATACTAAGAATAATTTTGTAAAGAAACTTCTAGTTAAAATTTACCATTGTTCCATTAAGTTTCGGGTGTGCAGCCGCAAGAATTCTCCTTCTGCTTCTAATATTTGGGCCGTATAACGTTCAGCCTTCTTCAGAGTGAGCCGCAAGACTGCCGCTCCAGTGCTCGCTTCGTCCCTTTATACTCGTGTACCGCGCGACTGCGCATGCGGCCACAGACGCAAATGCGCCAGAGACGTTGGTCGGCGGCAGAGACGTGTACAGTGTGCGAGTTACTTCTATGACTCCGCAGTCGATCTGTGTTGGCATGTCGATATATCCTTCTGAACTATATATGACGGTAGTATCTGTTCCCGAAAGAACAGTTACCGTCAATGACCATGCAGCTTTGCTAGAAATGAAATGATTATTAAATGGACACCATAGCTGCAAGCTGCACTGTAAGCAGGAGATCCCGGGTTCGAGTCCCGGTCGGGGCACACATTTTCAACATGTCCCCAATGAAGTATATCAACGCCTGCTTGCAGCTAGGGTGTCCATTTAATAATCATTTCATTTCTAGCAAAGCTGCATGGTCATTGACGGTAACTGTTCTTTCGGGAACAGATACTACCGTCATATATAGTTAAAAATATGGGTTCCCGGCCTTTGACCTTCTTGTGCGAACGCACACGCTATGCCCGAACTCGTACGGGACTTGGTAGATTAATCTGCCACGAGTAATGAGTATGATGGGCAAACATCTATTAGGCGCACTTCGAATGTAGTGTTGTGGACATGTTGGGAATGTGGATCTCACGGGGAGCGTGCAAGGAATAAGTCGCTGCAGACGCACTATCCTCTGTGCCCGTGGTGGCTCAGATGGATAGAGCGTCTGCCATGTAAGCAGGAGATCCCGGGTTCGAGTCCCGGTCGGGGCACACATTTCCAACATGTCCCCAATGAAGTATATCAACGCCTGCTTGCAGCTAGGGTGTCCATTTAATAATCATATCCTTCTGAGCTGCACTGTGACGACGCCTTTGTGAGTTTATTACACCAAGTGCCGGATTCCATGATTTATCAAGGTTGAGACCACTATCTCTATTAATTAACTTCGTCGTCAAGCGAATCTCAATTGCCTCTTTCACTATCGATTCCCAAAAAGACGATGTAGTTGCCGAAATTTCGACGTTGTCATACAACATAGATGGCTGAACGTCATACAGCCGAAATATTAGAAGAAGGAGAACGAGAATTCTTGCGGCTGCACACCCGAAACGCAAAGGAACAGTCTTTGCGCCGACAAAACCTGAAGATTCACAAAATTTACCATTGTTGTGTTTAGGATTATTTCACTTTCTGGGGACGAGATGCGTTCGTTTGACAACTGTCACAACATTGTCACACTGCAAACTGTGTAAATGTGTGTATTTCTGTGATAAGATTGCAACAACATTAAACCAAAAATATTTACAGCTTACACAGTTGTTCTGTCCTCAAAACTTTACATCATCATGAACCTAATTTGGTTTTATGATAATTTAATCTTGTTGTGCAACGGCCTTGCCGCAGTGGATATACCGGTTCCCGTCAGATCACCGAAGTTAAGCGCTGTCGGGTGTGGCCGGCACTTGGATGGGTGACCATCCGGGCTGCCATGCACTGTTGCCGTTTTTCGGAGTGCACTCAGCGTTGTGATGCCAATTGAGGAGCTACTCGACTGAATAGTAGCGGCTCCGGTCACAGAAAACCATCGTAATGACTGGAGAGTGGTGTGCTAATCACACGCCCCTCCTATCTGTCTTCAGTGCACTTGCAACGCAGCCAGTGTTTCAGAGCCAGTAGCCCCTACTCGAACGGCAGACAAAGGTACAGTGGCGAACTTGGGCCAGGCCCTGGCGCCTCCAACAGCTGAGGCTGTTCCCAAGCCCAATGCGCCAATTTACACACCCACATCAGCTCCCCCAAAATCCACCAAACCACAGAAAGCTATTGTACAGCAGCAACAGCGCGTCAAATCCCGTGGTAAACCATCTGACCATGCGGATGTTGTTTTAGGTGAGGCTTCATCTGACTCTTCCCCAGAGTTGATGGAGTACGATGTGTGTGTGGGGCAATCATCTCGTCCCAAGCCTGCCCCTCCACCTGCTGCGGTCTCCCCGCCCCGTCGGAGAGACAGGATGAAGGTGCTACCCCCAACATAGGTGGCTTCCATACTCCAGTGGAACTTGCAAGGGTTCAGGACACATGTGGAGGAACTTCGTCTACTCTCCCAGGGTAGACCACTGTGTCTCTGTCTCCAGGAGACGTATTTCCATCCATCATACTCCCCTGAGATACGAGGCTACACACTCCACAAAAAGGACGACCTGCGTGGAGAGAGAGCTAGAGGAGGCGTAGGTATTTTCGTCAGGACGGACTACCACTCCTCGCCTCTCTCACTTATGACGACTTTACAGGCCGTCGCTGTGTCCGTGCACGTGCGTCATCCATTGACTGTATGTTCACTTTACTTGCCCCCAAATTATGCTCTTGATGAAGCGGCCCTCACTGACCTTCTTACCCAGCTCCCCGAGCCATTCATTATTTGTGGTGATTTTAATGCCCACAATGTGCTTTGGGGCTCTGCAGTTACCTGCCCCAGGGGTAGAGCAATTGAGAGGCTTCTCCTGTCATCCTGTGCCTACTTGCTTAATGGAGGACAGAGTACTCATTTCTCCACAGCGACTGGGTCGTTCTCTGCCATTGATATCTCGCTTTGCTCTCCAGCTCTCGCCGCCAGTGCTCACTGGGAAGTGGTCGCTGACTTGCACGGCAGTGATCATTTCCCAATCTGGATTCACCTGCCAGATGGCGTGGGCCCCGAAAGGAGACCACCACGATGGGTGCTCAGTGGAGCTGACTGGACACTTTATAGCCAATTGGCCCAATTCGAACACTGTGCGAATGTTGAGGTGTGGGTGGATCACATCACCAAAATGGTCCACCACGCCGCTGCAGCATCCATTCCACAGTCCACAGGCCACCGGAAGAGGCCACCTGTGCCTTGGTGGAGTGCCGAATGCCGCTCTGCAATCAGGACGAGGCGTGCAGCTCTGCGTCGGTTCAAGTGTCGGCCGACTGCTGAGAATCTTGCAGCCTTTCGGGCGGCGAGGGCAAGATGTCGCCGCATTATTCGTGAGAGCAAGAAGAGGTCATGGCAACAGTTCCTGAACACCATTAATCGTTCCACCAAAAGTTCCATTGTGTGGGACACCATCAGGAGAATTTCTGGCAGAGGAGGGAGGTGTCCCATAGCTGCTGTAATGAATAATGGCACTCTCCATACGGATCCGCGAGACATTGCCCAGACTATGGCAGCGTATATCGCCACAGTTACTGCAACAACCAGTCAGGATCCAGGTTTCCAGCGCCATAGAGCCGTTGCTGAGAGATGTAGTCTGGACTTCCATTCCACCTCTCATGAAGTTTACAACTGCAAATTTTCTATGTGGGAGCTGGATTCTGCGTTGTCTGGAGCTCGTGACACATCCCCTGGCCACGACAGGATCCATTACAGTATGCTATGGCACCTCACATTGCGCAACAAAGAAATCCTCCTCGCACTTTTTAATGCCATTTGGGCGTCGGGTCACTTTCCTGACGCGTGGCGTGAGGCAGTTTTAATCCCTTTTTTAAAACCTGGAAAAGACCGCACAAGCCCAAGTAGCTACCGTAGTATTGCCCTCACTAGTTGCATAGGGAAGACCTTGGAGCGGATGGTCAACCGCCGCCTTGTCTGGATGTTCGAATCCCGGCAACTCCTTAGTCGCTTTCAGTGTGGCTTCAGGAGGTTTCGTTCCACCTTCGATAACCTTGCCCTCCTGGAGGCGGCTATACAACAGGCTTTCCTACGCCGTCACCACCTTCTAGGTGTATTTTTCGACATCGAGAAGGCCTACGATACTACTTGGAGGCGTCTCATCCTGGAGCAGCTTCACGAATGGGGTTTTCGTGGTTGTCTTCCTCTTTTTATTCAGTCTTTCCTCTCGCCACGATATTTTAGATACCGGATTGGTGACGTCCTGTCTGATCGCTTTGAGCAGGAGAACGGTGTCCCTCAGGGTAGCGTTTTAAGTGTGACTCTCTTTGCCATCGCTATTAATAGCATTACGTCCATAGTGAAAAGTCCTGTCCAGTGTTCTTTGTTTGTGGACGATTTCTCTTTGTTTTGCTCTTCTTCAAGCCTTGCAACGACAACTCGTCAGTTGCAACTTACGATTAGGCGTTTGGATGACTGGGCGCAGAAGAGTGGTTTTAAGTTTTCCACCGAGAAGTCTGTATGTGTTCTTTTTAACCGTTCTCGTTCGATTTTAACCTTTCCTGAGTTGAGGATGAGGGACGCTATTCTTACTTTTAAAGACACGGTGAGGTTTCTGGGGCTCATTTTTGACTCGAAACTCATGTGGTTACCTCATCTTAAAGACCTGAAACGGCGGGCACTTAAGGCTGTAAGTATTTTAAAATGTCTTAGCCACAGCACGTGGGGAGCTGACAGGACTTGTCTGCTCCAGTTTTACAGGGCGTTTGTGCGATCTCGGCTCGATTATGGGTGCACGGTGTATGGGTCTGCGAGGCCTTCTTACTTAAAGTTGTTGGATGTTGTGCACCATGAAGGGCTTCGGTTGGCCACTGGGGCATTCCGAACTAGCCCCATACCAAGCGTCTGTGCAGAGGCTGGTGAACCGCCACTTCATATGCGGCGACGGCTACTTACAGTGCGCCAGGCGTATAAAACTTTGTCCACACCATACACCCCTGCATACCATACCGTTGCTCAGCCTCCTCTGGCACGATTGTTTCATAACCGGCAACGTGCGACGCAGCCCTATGGGATTCGTGCACAGGATTGCCTCGGTGCGATGTCTATGGCTGGTCTTCGTGTTTTAGGTCGCGGTTGGAGCAGATCTCCACCTTGGCTCCTCCGGAGACCCAAACTTATTTTAGATTTGACTAATTTTAAGAAAGCTGGCACACCAAATTTTACGTTCCAATCTCTGTTTTTTAACATTTTAGATGTGCATCATGGTTTCACTGTCGTTTATACTGATGGCTCCAAACAGGAGACTTTCCTTGGCTGTTCTGTGGTGTTCCCTGATCGTGTTACCCGGATTCGCCTCCCTGCTGAATATACCGTTTTCGCAGCGGAGCTCCACGCGATCCTGACGGCACTGGAGCAGATGCATCGTGTTCGGGGCGATCGATTTCTTCTCTGCTCCGATTCTCTTAGTGCCTTACAGTCACTGCAGAACCTGTACCCGACTGAAGAGATGGTCCAGCTGATACATGACCAACTGTACTTGCTCCAACGGCGGGGTAAAGAGGTATCCTTCTGCTGGGTGCCTGGTCATGTCGGCATATGGGGCAATGAACAGGCTGATCGGGCTGCCAAGGAGGCCTGCAGAGAGCAGGATGTGGTCCAGTGTCCTATCCCCTTGCAGTCAGTCATCGCTGCACTCCACAGGAAGTGCATGGAGTTGTGGGAGGACGAATGGCTGGCGGTGACGGCCAATAAGCTGCGGTCGGTAAAGTCAACCACTCGGCCGTGGCGTTCCTCCTGCCGGCTGCTCAGGCGGGAAGAGGTGGCGCTCACACGTCTTCGGATCGGGCACTGTCCTCTCACACATAGCTATTTATTACGGCGGGAGGATCCTCCGTTTTGTGATGCTTGTGGTGTGCACATCTCTGTCCGGCACATTTTAACAGACTGCATTTTATACCGTGATGCAAGGGCAGAAGCACAAGTTGATGGGGATCTGCCCTATGTTTTAGCTAACGATGAGACGTGTGTGTCTAGGGTTTTTAAGTTTTGTGATGTGTCTGGACTCTGGCCTAAACTTTTAGGCTGGAGGTGTTAGTGTATTGCAGAGTGGCTGACTCCTCCCTTTTTTCCTTGCGGTCAGCCAGCCACTTCCATCTGCTACATTGTTTTAGCGCCCTCTACCTTTTTCTTCCTGTGTTGTCCATGTTTTACTGCTGACGCCCTGCTTCAATGATTGTTCCCCGTGTTTTATGTTCCGTTATATGTAAATGTTCTGAGATTTTTTTCTTGACACCCGTCTCACTATGATACTGAACGGGCGCTGAAGACCTTGCTGTCGTGCGCCCACACAACCCTTCTACTACTACTACTCCTCACCTGAGGATGACACGGCGGCCGGATGGTCCCGATGGGCCACTTGTGGCCTGAAGACAGAGTGAATCTTGTTGTGGTTCTGACTATTAGTTTGATGTAACTCCCAATGCTACTCTATATTGCGCAATGCTTCATAACTACCGCAACTTATGTCTTTTTGGACCTACTTACGCTACTCAAAACTTGGTACCCTCCACAATGTTTATCCCACTCCTCCGGCACACACTTACTTCCATTACCAAATTGAAGGCTTCCTTGAAGCTTTATGTGTTCTGATTACCGACTTCTTCTTTTACTCAAGCTATACTACAAATAATATAATACACGCAATGTACATACCAGAGTCCTGGCCTACCTGTGAGATGGTAGTGGACCATAGTCACTATACCCGGGCAGGCAGCTACACGTGTCCGGCGCAACGCACTCTGCGTTCACACATCCCGAGCTGCAGACCGGCCGACACACAACAGGTTTGTTCTCAGCTTCTGCCTCACCTGGAAATACAGATGCATGGCTCTCATCACGTCTCAACATTCTACTTTCTACACACTACTGTGTGTTTTAGATGTAAATTCTAAGCAGATTATCAAGACTGCTAAATCTGAGTACAGGAGAGTATTCAATCAACCAAAAATTGAGTGTTTTAGAAAACTGCTCAAAGATATGAACTGGAAAGATGTTTATAGTGCTCATGACGTGAATGAAAAATATAACACATTCATGAACAATGTCAGTACCATGTTTGAAAACTGTTTCCCTCTAAAAGTTACTCACATTAAACAGAAGTCTATAATAAAACCATGGATCACACAACGAATAAAGATTTCCTGTAAGACAAAAAGGAAAATGTATCTGTCGACCAAGAATAGCTCCAATACTGATGATTTAGCTAAATACAAGGAATACTGTAAAATATTAAAAAAAGTAATTCAGACATCTAAACAAATGCACTACGAGAAGAAGATAGCAATGTCAGGGAACAAAATAAAAACAATATGGGATATAGTGAAAGACGAGACTGGTTGAACCAGAAAGGAACAGGAGCAAACAGCACTAAGGGCAGATGACACATGGGCATAGTGTGGCAAATCTATTTAACAAGTACTTTATATCCGTTACTGATAGAATGGGATTGTCAGGATCAGTAAATAATGCCCTTGAATATCTGAAACTAGCCTTTACAAATAGCTTCAGGTACATAAATATGTCACTCACTTCACCAAAGGAAATAACTTCCATAATAAAAACTTTAACAACAAAGCATTCTAGTGGTTATGATGAAATATCAACAAAGTTAATTAAGGCATGTTCTTGTGAGTTTAGTACAATTCTAAGTTACTTGTGTAACCAGACAATTATAACTGGGACATTTCCTGACTGGCTGAAATATGCAGATGTTAAGCCTCTATTCAAGAAAGGGGATAAAGAGATGCCATCAAACTACAGACCGATTTCACTTTTCCCAGCATTCTCAAAAATTTTAGAAAAAGTAATGTACAGGCAGCTTCTCAACCATCTGACCACAAATAACATTATCGAGAACACAGTTTGGATTTCTGAAGGGTTCTGATATTGAAAAGGCTATTTACACCTACAGTGAAAATGTACTTAATTCACTAAATAACAAGTTAAAAGCAGCAGGTATTTACTGTGATTTATCAAAGGCATTCAATTGTGTAAACCACAACATCCTTTTAAATAAATTAGAATTCTATGGTGTCACGGGCAGTACTGCAAAATGGTTCAAGTCATACCATAGCTAACAGGAAACAAAGGAAGTCAGTGCAAGGGACTAGTGAATTAAATCATCTGTCATCATCAGAATGGGAAGAAATTACATGTGGTGTCCCACAAGGATCCATTTTAGGGCCATAGCTTTTTCTTGTGTACATTACTGATCTCTCTCATCAGCTACACTGCCAGAAGCAGAGTTCAAAAAATGGTTCAAATGGCTCTGAGCACTATGCGACTTAACTTCTGAGGTCATCAGTCGCCTAGAACTTAGAACTAATTAAACCTAACTAACCTAAGGACATCACACACATCCATGCCCGAGTCAGGATTCGAACCTGCGACCGTAGCGGTCACGCGGTTCCAGACTGAAGCGCCTTTAACCACACGGCCACACCGGCCGGCGAAGCAGAGTTCGTTTTGTTTGCAGATGACACAAGTATTGCAATAAGTAGTATGTCGAGTGTAGTTCTAGAAAGATCTGCTAATGATATTTTGATGGATATTAATAAATGGTTTAAAGCCAACTCACTGACATTAAACTTCGAAAAGACTCACTATATGCAATTCAGAACCTGTAAGAGGTTTCCACCCAGCATATGCATAAAGTACGAAGAAGAGCAGATAGAGGAGGTTGACAGTCTTAAATTCCTGGGATTACAACTTGATAATAAATTCAGTTGGGAGGAGCACGTCACAGAACTGCAGAAACGCCCTAACAAATCTGTATTTGCAATTCGAGTGTTAGCAGACATAGCCGACATAAAAGTGAAAAAGCTTGCATACTTTGCCTACTTTCATTCCATAATGTCGTATGGTATAATATTTTGGGGTAACTCTTCAGGTCAAAGAAATGTTTTCAGAGTCCAAAAGCGTGCAATTTGTGGAGTAAACTCACGGACGTCTTGTAGAAACTTCTTCAAAGAACTGGGTATACTAACTACTGCCTCTCAGTATATTTACTCCTTAATGAAATTTGTCCTAAATAATATATCTCTTTTTCCAACAAACAGCTCAGTTCATACATACAATACCAAGAAAAAAAATGATCTGCGCAAGGACTTAAAAGCACTTACTTTAGTTCCAAAAGGGGTCCACTACTCAGGAACACTCATCTTCAATAATTTGCCAGCAAACATAAAAAATTTAGTTACAAATAAAGATCAGTTTAAAAGGAGCCTTAAAGACTTACTAGTGGCCAACTCCTTCTACTCCATTGACGAATTTTTTAATAGAAACAAATGACCCAGTAAATTACATACAAACATAGCCCCCACCAGTTTCCATAGAGCCTTATTGACAATTTGCGTCCATGGCTTCATGAGCCACACTCGAACCTACCATCAGCTCTTACCAACTCATATCTAGTGTGAATCTGATACGGTCATGAGGCCAGAACAGGCGCTGCAGGCGATATTATGCTGTTAGCAAAGGCATTAGTGGCCCTCTGTGATAGTCCATTACTGCCACATTTCATGGACCTGTCCCGTCCTAAGGGACACGTTCGTTGTATGACCCACGTTGATTTCCAACAGTGTTGCTTGTTTGTCAGCACTAACAACTCTATGCAAACACCACCACCCTAGCTCGTTACGCGATAGCCGTCGACCACTGTGTTGTACGTGCTGGAAAGTGGCGGGGGGGATAATGCCTTAAATTTGGTATTTTTGCCATACTCTTACATCTGTGGATCTCGGAATACTGAATTCCCTCGAGATTTCTGAAACAGAATGCGTCTAGCTTCAACTACCATTCCGCGTTCAAAGTCCGTTAATGCCCATCGTGTGGTCATAATCACACTGGAAAGATTTTCAAATGAATCACCTGAGTACAAATGACACCTTCGCCAACGCACTGTCTTTTCCTACCCTGTCTACGCGATACAGCCGCCATCTGTATACACTCCTGGAAATGGAAAAAAGAACACATTGACACCGGTGTGTCAGACCCACCATACTTGCTCCGGACACTGCGAGAGGGCTGTACAAGCAATGATCACATGCACGGCACAGCGGACACACCAGGAACCGCGGTGTTGGCCGTCGAATGGCGCTAGCTGCGCAGCATTTGTGCACCGCCGCCGTCAGTGTCAGCCAGTTTGCCGTGGCATACGGAGCTCCATCGCAGTCTTTAACACTGGTAGCATGCCGCGACAGCGTGGACGTGAACCGTATGTGCAGTTGACGGACTTTGAGCGAGGGCGTATAGTGGGCATGCGGGAGGCCGGGTGGACGTACCGCCGAATTGCTCAACACGTGGGGCGTGAGGTCTCCACAGTACATCTTTGTTGTCGCCAGTGGTCGGCGGAAGGTGCACGTGCCCGTCGACCTGGGACCGGACCGCAGCGACGCACGGATGCACGCCAAGACCGTAGGATCCTACGCAGTGCCGTAGGGGACCGCACCGCCACTTCCCAGCAAATTAGGGACACTGTTGCTCCTGGGGTATCGGCGAGGACCATTCGCAACCGTCTCCATGAAGCTGGGCTACGGTCCCGCACACCGTTAGGCCGTCTTCCGCTCACGCCCCAACATCGTGCAGCCCGCCTCCAGTGGCGTCGCGACAGGCGTGAATGGAGGGACGAATGGAGACGTGTCGTCTTCAGCGATGAGAGTCGCTTCTGCCTTGGTGCCAATGATGGTCGTATGCGTGTTTGGTGCCGTGCAGGTGAGCGCCACAATCAGGACTGCATACGACCGAGGCACACAGGGCCAACACCCGGCATCATAGTGTGGGGAGCGATCTCCTACACTGGCCGTACACTACTGGTGATCGTGGAGGGGACACTGAATAGTGCACGGTACATCCAAACCGTCATCGAACCCATCGTTCTACCATTCCTAGACCGGCAAGGGAATTTGCTTTTCCAACAGGACAATGCACGTCCGCATGTATCCCGTGCCACCCAACGTGCTCTAGAAGGTGTAAGTCAACTACCCTGGCCAGCAAGATCTCCGGATCTGTCCCCCATTGAGCATGTTTGGGACTGGATGAAGCGTCGTCTCACGTGGTCTGCACGTCCAGCACGAACGCTGGTCCAACTGAGGCGCCAGGTGGAAATGGCATGGCAAGCCATTCCACAGGACTACATCCAGCATCTCTACGATCGTCTCCATGGGAGAATAGCAGTCTGCATTGCTGCGAAAGGTGGATATACACTGTACTAGTGCCGACATTGTGCATGCTCTGTTGCCTGTGTCTATGTGGCTGTGGTTCTGTCAGTGTGATCATGTGATGTATCTGATCCCAGGAATGTATCAATAAAGTTTCCCCTTCCTGGGACAATGAATTCACGGTGCTCTTATTTCAATTTCCAGGAGTGTGTATGCACCCCGCTATCCTATGACTTTTGTCATGCTGCACAGGTACTATAGCAGCTGATTTTATATCTGTCCTCTTCATTTTAACTTGTGCTAAGCTGTACTTTAATTCATGTGTGATAACAGTTGAGGATACGACCCAACTATGATGTGTTATTAAGTGTCTTATTATAACGTGTTAACATCGCAATACTTCAGCCTCCGATTCTGACTGACTGATAGATTGGGACGGGTTATTGAACTAAACAGCGAGGTCATCAGTCCCGCAATCCAAAATGTACGTGTGTAAGAGGCGTCCGCGAAAAGTGGACGGGTTCAAACTATAAAGTGAGGAATAATAGTGTATGTCAAATCTAAAAACTGGAAAAACAGAGGGATAAAAGAGCGGTCCTTGGATGTGGGAGTGGTGGTGGGTTCCAAACCCAGAAAACACGAAGAGAGGCCCCGACTATAAACACGCTGACCAAAAGGAAAGCAAAACCTCATAACTGAAAATAAAAACCGTTTTCCGTGAATCGTCCGCTAATATTGTTGTTGTTGTTGTCTTCAGTCCTGAGACTGGTTTGATGCAGCTCTCCATGCTACTCTATCCTGTGCAAGCCTCTTCATCTCCCAGTACCTACTGCGGCCTACATCCTTCTGCATCTGCTTAGTGTATTCATCTCTTGGTCTCCCTCCACGCTGCCCTCCAATACTAAATTGGTAATCCCTTGATGCCTCAGAACATGTCCTACCAACAGATCCCTTCTTCTAGTCAAGTTGTGCCAAACAATTTCTCTTCTCTCCTATTCAATACCTCCTCATTAGTTATGTGATCTACCCATCTAGGCTTCAGTATTCTTCTGTAGCACCACATTTCTAAAGCTTCTATTCTCGTCTCCAAACTATTTATCGTCCACGTTTCGCTTCCATACATGGCTACACTCCATACAAATACTTTCAGAAACGACTTCCTGACACTTAAATCTATACTCGATGTTAACAAATTTCTCTTCTTCAGAAAAGCTTTCCTTGCCATTGCCAGTCTACATTTTATATCCTCTCCGACCATCATCAGTTATTTTGCTCCCCAAATAGCAAAACTACTTTACTACTTTAACTGTCTCGTTTCCTAATCTAATTCCCTCAGCATCACCCGACTTAATTCGACTACATTCCATTATCCTCGTTTTGCTTTTTTTGATGTTCCGCTAATATTAAAGACAAGTAATTCCGGTGGCGACACTTACTACGAAGGGACATTCCACCAGTATATGGGATACCATCCAAAGCTGAGTGATCAGTACGGCTGACTGGCATGCAGAGGATCCGGATTGGATTCCAGGTACTGCGAGGGATTTTTCTTCGGTGGAAGGACTGGTATGAGGTGCATTCATCCTCGTGATGCCAGCTGAGGAACTGCTTGACCAAGCAGTAGCGGCTCAGGTCAGGAAACACGGAAGCGCTGTTCTCACATGTGATGATATGGCCGTTGGGCGGGAAAGAATGGTCCATCTCGGGCTACAACGCAGTAATGGGGGAAAGGTCGAAAAAAAAATTATCGCGGAATTCAAATGCATATACACTGAAGAATTGTTTCACAAAATGATATGCGCGAAATCCAAAAAGTAACGATTCTGTGAGCGTTTGAAGCACTCCCTTCGTTGCGTCCGTGAGATGTTTATGGCTGATTCTAATGGTGAAAATGATTACTAATGCATCGAACACATAGCAGAATTTCACTTTTTTAATGTCGGCCCCCTGGTAGACGCGCAGCTGTTTCACGGCTAAGCTAGCGTCAGCCGACGTCGTCCACAGACGAGTGCTTTTATTGTTCGGCCAAAATCAGTTTCGTTTGACATTTTTTGCGTTTGATGCCCTTAAAATAAAAATCTGGATGAAATGCGCCGATTCTGTGAAGACAGAGACGATGCGTTCTGCGACGAAAGGGGCTTTGAGGGCGAAAATGAGGGCTTATCAGGTCAAAGTAGCAGAAATCGGCCATTCACTAGCCAGGCCGATAGTTATTATGGACCAATGATATCCCATGAGTTTCAAGCTTTGTCCTTTTTGTCCCTTTTCTGTACATGTTAAATACACTTTAAATGCGTTTTTCTCTACACCATGTTTTTTGGCTAGGTTGTCGTCGCCACGCTACTATTTTCATCCGATATTAGTGACTTTTGGTCTCCCTGGTAGAAAATTGAATTCTCTTGAGTTCATCGTAGCCGATAATTTTATGTTGATATTTAGTAAGACGGCTGAAGTGACCGAGCGGTTCTAGGCGTTCAGTCTGGAAGCGTGCGACCGCTACGGTCGCAGGTTCGAATCCTGCTTCGGGCATGGATGTGTGTGATGTCCTTAGGTTAGTTAGGTTTAAGTAGTTCTAACTTCTAGGTGACTGATGACCTCAGATGTTAAGTCCCATAGTGCTCAGAGCCATTTGATATTTAGTATTTTTTTTCTGCGAAAACAGATGGAGCCAAAAAATTGCCATTTTTTAAATATCTGTAATTCGCTTTTTTTGTTGCAAATTCCAATGGTGAAAAATTACATTTGTAAGCATCAAAAATGGTTCAAATGACTCTGAGCACTATGGGACTTAACATATGAGGTCATCAGTCCCCTAGAACTTAGAACTACTCAAACCTAACTAACCTAAGGACATCACACACATCCATGTCCGAGGCAGGATTCGGACCTGCGACCGTAGCGGTCGTGCGGTTGCAGACTGTAGCGCCTAGAACCGCTCGGCCACTTCGGCTGGCCTTGTAAGCATCGGAGTGATGTGTTAACTTCATGTTTCGGATAACCACAGCGGGAAACGTCGATGTAACTCTCTTCAGAGCTACCTCAGGAAAATAATTACACGCTGAAGCTATTAATATCTCAATAAAAACTTCAATGTATGCTTTATTCTTTGCAGTAAACCCCATTTGTTTACTACGTTCTAGTACAGAGAAAAAAAGTCATAGATTTGAGCTCTGTTTTCGTTCGTCACCAGGTCGTTGCCCCTTAATGCAGAACAATTTAAGAACAGGAAGATTATTGTGTTCTGACATTTACGCATATTTATGGTTTTTACAATTACTGTGTGATATCATTACGTCCCTGTAATACGTTTATCTCAATGTAACTTCCACATATGACGGTTCTTAAAAGATGTGGAGATGATCTCACATCTATCGTCGATTTTCTGTTCAGACCCAGGTACTGTGGACCTACTCCTCTATTCTGGCGGGGAATGGTGACTTGAAACTGTGAAACGATCAGATGGGGTGAGTAAATCTGACGCAAAACAATGTGTAATTCTACACCGCCTCTAATCGTGGCAATTCACTCCATTACAAAATTGTCGCGAGGTTCGTTCAAGAAATTAAGAAGACAGAGTGTAACAGTACACTGAGGAAAAAATATGGAGAAAAGTAAGTTAGTTGGAAGGTTCCTGTACATTCCGATCTGAAATAAGGAACAGTAGCAGTTCGCGTGGAATTATATCTCCGACTAAAATGTTACGGCCCTATAACATGCAGTATTCTCAGCCAAATGTGTAATACATAATACGAATATTTTATGAAAATACGCCATTATTAGACCTCTCCGTAAGAAAAGTGACTTCACCGACGTGAAGTTCCACTGCTTAAGTCTCTCAAAACTTTTTTCCCAAAGCTAAATGACAGCCATCCATTTGTGTAATACTGGGATGCTCGATCAATCACAGTTTTTATTTGGAAAGGGCTGTTCTTCGCAGACAGCTCAAAATGGTTCAAATGGTTCAGAGCACCATGCGACTCAACTGCTGTGGTCGTAAGTCCCCTAGAACTTAGAACTACTTAAACCTAACTAACCTAAGGACATCACACACATCCATGCCCGAAGCAGGATTCGAACCTGCGACCGTAGCGGTCGTGCGGTTCCAGACTGTAGCGCCTTTAACCGCTCGGCCACTCCGGCCGGCCGCAGACAGCTATTTACACATTCACTGAGCTATAATCAAAATTTAAAGGTGACAAAACGTCATGAATTGGAACATGTCATGAGGTAAGAAACGCGTTTGAAAAAGTCAATAATTACTCGTATATCGTATCACAGAAATTTTTTGTAGGATGTACACTCCTGGAAATGGAAAAAAAACACATTGACACCGGTGTGTCAGACCCACCATACTTGCTCCGGACACTGCGAGAGGGCTGTACAAGCAATGATCATACGCACGGCACAGCGGACACACCAGGAACCGCGGTGTTGGCCGTCGAATGGCGCTAGCTGCGCAGCATTTGTGCTCACGCCCCAACATCGTGCAGCCCGCCTCCAGTGGTGTCGCGGCAGGCGTGAATGGAGGGACGAATGGAGACGTGTCGTCTTCAGCGATGAGAGTCGCTTCTGCCTTGGTGCCAATGATGGTCGTATGCGTGTTTGGCGCCGTGCAGGTGAGCGCCACAATCAGGACTGCATACGACCGAGGCACACAGGGCCAACACCCGGCATCATGGTGTCGGGAGCGATCTCCTACACTGGCCGTACACCACTGGTGATCGTCGAGGTGACACAAAATAGTGCACGGTACATCCAAACCGTCATCGAACCCATCGTTCTACCATTCCTAGACCGGCAAGGGAACTTGATGTTCCAACAGGACAATGCACGTCCGCATGTATCCCGTGCCACCCAACGTGCTCTAGAAGGTGTAAGTCAACTACCCTGGCCAGCAAGATCTCCGGATCTGTCCCCCATTGAGGATGTTTGGGACTGGATGAAGCGTCGTCTCACGCGGTCTGCACGTCCAGCACGAACGCTGGTCCAACTGAGGCGCCAGGTGGAAATGGCATGGCAAGCCGTTCCACAGGACTACATCCAGCATCTCTACGATCGTCTCCATGGGAGAATAGCAGCCTGCATTGCTGCGAAAGGTGGATATACACTGTACTAGTGCCGACATTGTGCATGCTCTGTTGCCTGTGTCTATGTGCCTGTGGTTCTGTCAGTGTGATCATGTGATGTATCTGACCCCAGGAATGTGTCAATAAAGTTTCCCCTTCCTGGGACAATGAATTCACGGTGTTCTTATTTCAATTTCCAGGAGTGTATATCGCTGGTGTGATTGTCGATTGTTTCATGTTTATTTACTCTGTCGTTATCTCGAAAATATTCGTAATTAATTCTGTTTCTTGAGTCTCTGTTTTGAAGTATAATAATGAGTAAAAGTAAAGTTGCTGTTGCGACTTTCAATGATGGCAACATTGTAAGGTGCAAGGTATTTAGAAATATGGGAATGCAGATAGGTTCTAACATGGTACGAGCGATGCTTGCTTTAGACAAGAAACGCCTTTGGGCTGCAGACAGGGCTGTAAAGATTCTAGAAATACAAGCAAGAGTAAACAGGAGGAGGAACAAGAGGAAGCTGGAGGAGGAGTTTGCAGAGGATGAAGATAATCCATCCTGTGGACCTGGAATGCACTAAAAAGTTAATCCAATCTTTGTCGCTCGATTCCCAAAACTTTTATTTTCTCATACTAATTACATGTTTTCTAAGGATCTTCCAAACATATTTGTTTCTAACTTTCAGTAAATGTTACACAGTACCTTCTGCATAATTTAACACAGCCTTTTTCCAAAAAACTGTATATTTTTGAATATATAAATAAAAAATTGCAAAAAAATGTTGTGAATTTTCATTACAATTGAAAAAAAATCATCTTTAATAACTGAACTAAAATTTTGTAAAATCCCTGTGTTAAGTTGTAGCCCATATTCCAATAAATAATCTGTAAAAAGTTCAACTTCCTACCTCAAATACTTTGTGAGGAAAGATGTAATTTATAAGCGTTATTTTAACATTGCAAGTATAGGGCGTTCCGGAGCCCCTTAAGAAAGATGAAGCACAAGGAGTTACAGTACCGCGAGTAGGGGCGCCACATCATCTGCAAAGCGAGATATCAGAATGCGCGTCCGGCAGGGTTCCATCAAAGGTCCAATACTGTTCCGTCTCTTAACGATCTATCACTTTGTTTGATTCAAGAGAGCAAAGTATTATTGCTCGCATCTTGTTTTTGTGGTTCTGGCGCCCCGTTTTTCGTTTTTAACTCGAATTACTGGCGTCACTTGGTTGCTGTTTTGCTTGCCCGTGACTGGAATCAGCAGCGTTTACCGATAAGTGCACTGTCGTACCATCTCTGGAGCGACCGTCAGCATTTCCGGGTCGTCGTCAGTGAGAGTTCAGTCCGGACGCAGCGGCAGTGAAGTCGGGGGCGGAGCGCCGGTGAGGTGCTGACAGCCAGTGCTCGCCGACATCTGGCGACACACACGAACAGTCGGAGCGGGACGACCCTTGGTCGGTCGCTTCATCGGACGACGTGTGTTTGGTCTTCTGACCGTTTCTGCGCCTCGCCAGTTGGTCATCTTGCCGGACACGGGTCGGTTCCTGCCTTGTGCAGAGATGTCGGGTGGCCAATGGGCAAGAGTTACCTCTGCATGATTGGGTCCGAGCCAGGGTGCCCGGGTCGCCGTGTCTCCGAACTCCGAACGGACGTAGAGTTGAGTCGGGTTGGATCTACAGTCTGCGCCTCGTCAGTTGGTCATCTTGCCGGACACAGGTCGGTTCCTGCCTTGTGCGGAGATGTCGGGTGGCCAATGGGCAAGAGTTACCTCTGCATGGTTGGGTCCGAGCCAGGGTGCCCGGGTCGCCGTGTCTCCGAATTCCGAACGGACATAGAGTTGAGTCGGGTTGGATCTGCAGTCTGCGACTCGTCAGTTGGTCATCTTGCCGGACACGGGTCGGTTCCTGCCTTGTGCAGAGATGTCGGGTCGCCAATGGGCAAGAGTTACCTCTGCATGGTTGGGTCCGAGCCAGGGTGCTCGGGTCGCCGTGTCTCCAAATTCCGAACGGACATAGAGTTGACTCGGGTTGGATCTGCAGTCTGCGCCTCGTCAGTTGGTCATCTTGCCGGACATGGGTCGGTTCCTGCCTTGTGCAGAGATGTCGGGTGGCCAGTGGGCAAGAGTTACCTCTGCATGGTTGGGTCCGAGCCAGGGTGCTCGGGTTGCCGTGTCTCCGAATTCCGAACGGACATAGAGTTGAGTCGGGTTGGATCTGCAGTCTGCGCCTCGTCAGTTGGTCATCTTGCCGGACATGGGTCGGTTCCTGCCTTGTGCAGAGATGTCAGGTGGCCAAATGGGCAAGAGTTACCTCTGCATGGTTGGGTCCGAGCCAGGGTGCCCGGGTCGCCGTGTCTCCGAATTCCGAACGGACATAGAGTTGAGTCGGGTTGGATCTGCAGTCTGCGACTCGTCAGTTGGTCATCTTGCCGGACACGGGTCGGTTCCTGCCTTGTGCAGAGATGTCGGGTCGCCAATGGGCAAGAGTTACCTCTGCATGGTTGGGTCCGAGCCAGGGTGCTCGGGTCGCCGTGTCTCCAAATTCCGAACGGACATAGAGTTGACTCGGGTTGGATCTGCAGTCTGCGCCTCGTCAGTTGGTCATCTTGCCGGACATGGGTCGGTTCCTGCCTTGTGCAGAGATGTCGGGTGGCCAGTGGGCAAGAGTTACCTCTGCATGGTTGGGTCCGAGCCAGGGTGCTCGGGTTGCCGTGTCTCCGAATTCCGAACGGACATAGAGTTGAGTCGGGTTGGATCTGCAGTCTGCGCCTCGTCAGTTGGTCATCTTGCCGGACATGGGTCGGTTCCTGCCTTGTGCAGAGATGTCAGGTGGCCAAATGGGCAAGAGTTACCTCTGCATGGTTGGGTCCGAGCCAGGGTGCCCGGGTCGCCGTGTCTCCGAATTCCGAACGGACATAGAGTTGAGTCGGGTTGGATCTGCAGTCTGCGACTCGTCAGTTGGTCATCTTGCCGGACACGGGTCGGTTCCTGCCTTGTGCAGAGATGTCGGGTCGCCAATGGGCAAGAGTTACCTCTGCATGGTTGGGTCCGAGCCAGGGTGCTCGGGTCGCCGTGTCTCCAAATTCCGAACGGACATAGAGTTGACTCGGGTTGGATCTGCAGTCTGCGCCTCGTCAGTTGGTCATCTTGCCGGACATGGGTCGGTTCCTGCCTTGTGCAGAGATGTCGGGTGGCCAATGGGCAAGAGTTACCTCTGCATGGTTGGGTCCGAGCCAGGGTGCTCGGGTTGCCGTGTCTCCGAATTCCGAACGGACATAGAGTTGAGTCGGGTTGGATCTGCAGTCTGCGCCTCGTCAGTTGGTCATCTTGCCGGACATGGGTCGGTTCCTGCCTTGTGCAGAGATGTCAGGTGGCCAAATGGGCAAGAGTTACCTCTGCATGGTTGGGTCCGAGTCAGTGTGTCCGGGTCGCCGTGTCTCCGAATTCCGAACGGACATCGAGTTGAGTCGGGTTGGATCTGCAGTCAGCTCTGGATAGCCATGACTCGCCCGACCGTTGCCGACACACACAACTTGAGTGGGAACGACCTGGGGTTGATCGTTCGGTCGGCTGTCTCATCAGTCGACGTGTCCTTGTTGTTCCACAGTGATTGCTTTTACGATTGTTCGAGTTCTTGTGCAAGTGTGTTTACGTCGAACTGTGTGTAGCCTCTGTGATTTCCACTGGGCACATGAATGCTGTCTGCGCACTGGAGTAGGCAGTTGCGACAGAGGGAATTGATTAGGTTGTTGGTTGGTTCTTGAGCCGTCCATAGGTCGTGTTGCAACACGATTGTTTAGTGTTACGCCTGGCTGCCTGTCTCACCTAAACTGTGGTTAGAGTTTCCTCCCAAAGCCGACCCTTGGAACACTTCTGAGCACCACTGTTTGTTGTTTGTGATTGTCATTTTATGTGGTCGCAGGTACTGTGTCAGGCCTTCAGCAGTGTGCTAATATTGTCTGTTTTATGTTTAGTATATGGCCTTCAGCCGAACTTCATGACAACTATTTTAAGATTAGGCCTTCAACTGTCTTTTATTTAAAATTCTTGTTGCTCTGTTTTTAGGCCTTCAGCCACGTTTGTTACAGAATTGTGACTTTAGTATGTAAATCCTTGTCTGTAAGGTTTCTCTTTATCTTGATTTCTTGAAATGGCCTTCAGCTGTGTTCTGTAAATGTGTATCTTAATGTGGTCTTTAATTATACTTGCGTAATTGTTTGGACCTTCAGCTTATAAGATACTTCAAGTTTTCTTAAGAATGTGAGTCTCACGGGAAGCGTGCATAGGATAAGTCCCTGCGGTCGCGCTATCCGTCTGTGTCCTCGGTTGCTCAGATGGATAGAGCGTCTGCCATGTAAGCAGGAGATCCCGGGTTCGAGTCCCGGTCGGGGCACACATTTTCAGCTGTCCACATCGAGATATATCAACAACACCTGTCAGCAGCTGAGGTTTTCAGTTAGTCATCATTTATTCCAGGGAAAAGCTGCACGGTCATCAACAGTAATTGTTCTTTCGAGAACAAGTTACTGTCTTCGTATATATTTCCTTAAGACAGTTTTCTGTTGTACTGCGTAAAAGCTTATCTTAAAGCCTCTCTTTTATTATGCAAAATTTTTTATTGGGCTTTCAGCCGAAGAATTAATTCCAATTTTCTTTAACATGGCCTTAGCGGAAATTGGTAAACGCTTCGCTCCTAAAGAATTTCCTTAGCTGATCTGAAACATTATTTCAGCCTTTAGTCGAGAAAATATTGCAATTTTACGTAAGAAAGGCATTCAGCCGTTACTCTAAATCCTGCTGGTTTAAAAAGAATCATTTAAAATTATTCTGCAGAAGTTGCTTGGGACCTCAGCCGTGAATTGATCTTTAAAACAACAAAGAGAAAACTGTCCATTGCTTTGAGGAATAAAGTTGTGTGTGTTCTTGTGTAACTAACAGTAACCGACCTTGGCCCCTTTTCCACAACCTGGTGCGCTCTGTCCTGCGAAACGAGATTTCAGTGTGTAAATCTAGGGACCGATGACCTCAGCAGTTTGGTCGTTTAGGAATTCACACACATTTGATAGAGAACAACTCAGGCTATCTTTTTCCAATAATGAAGTATGGTAGAGGTTCTGTAATAGTGACAGGTGTAAATGGGGCCTATGGTTCGACATAAAAGAAATGTACGAGAGAAAATGAAATGACATTAATTTACCAAATTCGTGGAGACATGAGAATGGAAGTGTAAGTCTCCAAAGTGATATGGCGGAACAAAAAATGAAATAGTGCACCATTGGAGATTAAATTTTCTCAGGCGTTTTGTCAAGTTCTGTTGTTGATCCTACACAGGTCCTATGTTTGCAAGGAAAAGACAAGAACCAGATGTATTTGAGGTAGGAAGTTGAACTTTTTACAGATTATTTATTGGAATATGGGCTACAGCTTAACACAGGGATTTTACAAAATTTTAGTTCAGTTATTAAAGATGATTTTTTTCAATTGTAATGAAAATTCACAACATTTTTTTGCAATTTTTTATTTATATATTCAAAAATATACAGTTTGTGGGAAAAAGGCTGTGTTAAATTATGCAGAAGGTACTGTGTAACATTTACTGAAAGTTTGAAACAAATATGTTTGGAAGATCCTTAGAAAATATGTAATTAGTATGAGAAAATAAAAGTTTTGGGAATCGAGCGACAAAGATTGGATTAACTTTTTAGTGAATTCCAGGTCCATAGGATGGATTATCTTCATCCTCTGCAAACTCCTCCTCCAGCTTCCTCTTGTTCCTCCTCCTGTTTACTCTTGCTTGTATTTCTAGACTCTTTACAGCCCTGTCTGCAGCCCGAAGGCGTTCCTTGTCTAAAGCAAGCATCGCTCGTACCATGTTAGAACCTATCTTCATTCCCATACTTCTAAATACCTTGCACCTTACAATGTTGCCATCATTGAAAGTCGCAACAGAAACTTTACTTTTACTCATTATTATACTTCAACAAAACAGAGACTCAAGAAACAGAATTAATTACGAATATTTTCGAGATAACGACAGAGTAAATAAAAATGAAAAATTGAACCATCACAGGTTAGCCACAACACATACTTTATCTCACATCACTAAAATGTACCTGATGAACACGGACGTTAATAACAACACCATTTGACAGCAGTTTAACAGCGCCACAGTGGGTCACGCCCATATAGACAACATTTCAAAAAAAATTTAAAAATAGTTGCAGTCTTCGGAATTGAATAAATTATATATCTATTAAAAGGTAATAGTCTGCAGATTCAGAAAACGCAAAAAAGTAAAAATTGAACTTTTCATGATTTTGAGCCTTTCCGGAGCCCCTTAAGTAGTTTATACTGTGTAGTTATGTGTATGTGACTATGAGGTGTTTTCTCTTATCTAATGAAGGTCATTGAATTAAAGTTTGTAATGTATGTATTATGAAAACTAAAATAATATTTAAAAACTTTGTAAAATATGTGTGTTCAGTAAGAGAAGTTGTACTTTGAATGCTGGGTTATGCTTAGGGAACTTTTGTTGTGTAGTATAAAAGGTTTAGGGAACCCCCTCCCCTACGGAAGTGGCTTGGCGCGCATTAAGAGGTGGATTTGGCGGTCGATCTGGGCAGCTACGGTGGGAGCACGCTAAGCAGTCAGCGGCTGGTCCTTGTACGGTTAACAGCGAGAGAGCCAAGAGAGGCATTTGGAAGCTAATCTACATTACTGTCCAATAGAATTGCTACACCACGAAGATGACGTGCTACAGACGCGAAATTTAACCGACAGGAAGAAGGTGCTGTGGTATGCAAATGATTAGCTTTTCAGAGCATTCACATAAGGTTGGCGCCGGTGGCGACACCTACAACGTGCTGACATGAGGAAAGTTTCCAACAGATTTCTCATACACAAACAGCAGTTGACCGGCGTTGCCTGGTGAAACGTCGTTGTAATGCTTCTTGTAAGGAGGATAAATGCGTACCATCACGTTTCCGAATTTGATAAAGGACGGATTGTAGCCTATCGCCATTGCGGTTTATCGTATCGCGACATTCCTGCTCGTGTTGGTCGAGATCCAATGACTGTTAGGAGAATATGGAATCAGTGGGTTCAGGAGGGTAATACGGAACGCAGTGCTGGATCCCAACGGCCTCGTATCACTAGCAGTGGAGATGAAAGGCATCTTATCCGCACGGCTGTAACGGATCGTGCAACCACGTCTTGGTCACCGAGTCAACAGATGGGGACGTTTGCAACACAACAACCATCTGCACGAACAGTTCGACGACGTTTGCAGCAGCATGGACTATCAGCTCGGAGACCACGGCTGCGGTTACCCTTGACGCTGCATCATAGACAGGAGCGCATGCGATGGTGTACTCAACGACGAACCTGGGCGCACGAATGGCAAAACATCATTTTTTCGGATGAAACCAGGTTCTGCTTACAGCAACATGATGGGCGCATCCGTGTTTGGCGATATCGCGGTAAATGCACATTGGAAGCGTGTATTCGTCATCGCCATACTGGCGTATCAAAACGGCGTGATGGTATGGGGTGCCACTGGTTACACGTCACGGTCACCTTTTGTTCGCATTGACGACACTTTGAACAGTGGACGTTACATTTCAGATGTGTTCCGTCCAGTGGCTCTACCCTTCATTCGATCCCTACGAAACCCTACATTTCAGCAGGATAATGCACGACCGCATGTTTCAGGTCTTGTACGGGTCTTTCTGGGTACACAAAATGTTCCACTGCTGCCCTGGCCAGCACATTCTCCAGATTTCTCACCAGTTGAAAACGTCTTGTCAATGGTGGCCGATCTACTGGCTCATCATAATACGCCAGTCACTACTCTTGATGAACTGTGGTATGGTGTTGAAGCTGCATGGGCAGCTGTACACGCTATCCAAGCTCTGTTTGACTCAATGCCCAGGCGTATCAAGGCCGTTATTACGGCCAGAGGTGCTTGTTCTGGGTACTCATTTCTGAGGATCGATGCACCGAAATTGCGTGAAAATGTAATCACATGTCAGTCCTAGTATAATATATTTGTCCAATGAATAGCCGTTTATCTACTGCATTTTTTCTTGGTGCGGTTCTAGGCGCTGCAGTCTGGAGCCGAGCGATCGCTACGGTCAGAGGTTCGAATCCTACCTCCGGCATGGATGTGTGTGATTTCCTTAGGTTAGTTAGGTTTAATTAGTTCAAGTTCTAGGCGACTGATGACCTCAGAAGTTAAGTCGCATAGTGCTCAGAGCCATTGAATCAACCATCTTCTTGGTGCTGCATTTCTTCTTGGTGTAGCATTTTTAATGGCCAGTAGTGTATATTGAAAACTTGCCTCGGGTGTGGAATTGGCTGTCGAATGGTGCTCTTGGTAGTATGTAATTGCTCTAAAACAAGAATAATACGTCGGCCTGAAGAATTTGTAAAGAGCATGGGAACAGTAAGCCACCACATTGCTTGCCACCCCTATTGCTCCACTGCACCGCCAACTTCAGGTACACAGATATGTATTATAGCATGGACCAGTATATTTGTGTGTGCGTTTGCAATAGTAATCGAAGTGCTATAAGCTCGTGTTTTGAACCCTAATTTTATCCAGATCATGAACCGATGCAGGATGCTTTCCTAAGCGTGCAGAAAACCGAGTAGCCTGTGTCTAACAAAACGATGATTTGTTTCTGTGTGTTCAACGTGCAATAATTCAGTGTCAAAGTGTATAAAAGTTACTGTGTAAAATACCTGCTTCACAGGTGATGAAAAGGCACACCAAATTAAACTTATTTGAAAAGATATGAGATTTTTACTCTGCAGCGGAGTGTGCGCTGATATGAAACTTCCTTGCAGATTAAAACTGTGTGCCGGACCGAGACTCGAACTCTGGACCTGTGCCTTTCGCCGGCAAGTACTCTACCACTTGAGCGCTTACCTGCGAAAGGCAAAGGTCCTGAGTTCGAGTGTCGGTCCGGCACGCAGATTTAATCTGCCAGGAAGTTTCTTATTTGAAAAGTAATTTAGCCTTGATTGCTACCATGAATGTTTTTGTTGAGATTAATCAAGTACAGCGGTGAGTAATTTGATTTGAAGGATGAAAATTTAAACAATTCCAAGTAGGACTAATAATTAATTATGATAGAATTGAACCTAACTACCGTCGACTTAGCCTAGTGAGACAGTATTAATTTATAGGTCCACAATCACATTCTTCTCATACCAAAAAGAGATTTGGAATATTAGCTTTACAAATGAAATCAGATAATGGCATATTAATTAGAATATAAAAAAGTGTACATGTGCTATTATTTAATTTTATTTGTAATATTTCTAGGCCAGTGAAGTCAGAACTTTTTCCATGCCAAAATTTAGTTCTGTGTCCCATGCAGTTTCATCTTAATACTGTGTTACGTAATGACTGTGATTACAACTATTACTATGAGGGCTGAGGGAATATCTTGCTTTCTATGATTACTAGCTGGTGCATTAATAGTAACTATTCCTACCCACAACTTAGATCGTCCTGAATTGTTGTGTATCCAATGCACTATTCAAAGGGAGTGTTAATGAAAGTTACTTTAGCTAGTCATGTTCAATTTCCTTGAACATGTTGTCGTTTTTGTCTTCAGTCCCGAGACTGGTTTGATGCAGCTCTCCGTGCTACTCTATCCTGTGCAAGCTTCTTCATCTCCCAGTACTTACTGCAACCTACATCCTTCTGAATTTGTTTAGTGTATTCATCTCTTGGTCTCCCTATACCATTTTTACCCTCCACGCTGCCCTCCAATACTAAATTGGTGATCCCTTGATGCCTCAGAACATGTCCTACCAACCGGTCTCCTCTTCTAGTCAAGTTGTGCCAAACAATTTCTCTTCTCTCCTATTCAATACCTCCTCATTAGTTATGTGATCTACCCATTTAGGCTTCAGTAATGTTCTGTAGCACCACATTTCGAAAGCTTCTATTCTCATCTCCAAACTATTTATCGGCCACGTTTCACTTCCATACATGGCTACACTCCATACAAATACTTTCAGAAACGACTTCCTGGCACTTAAATCTATACTCGATGTTAACAAATTTATCTTCTTCAGAAATGCTTTCCTTGCCATTGCCCGTCTGCATTTTCTACCCTCTCTACTTTTACCATCACCACATATTTTGCTCCCCAAATAGCAAAACTCATTTATTACTTTAAGCGTCTCATTCCCTAATCTAATTCCCTCAGCATCACCCGACTTAATTCGGCTACATTCCATTATCCTCGTTTTGCTTTAGTTGATGTTCATCTTATATCCTCCTTTCCTTTCAAGACACTAGCCACTCCGTTCAACTACTCTTCCAAGTCCTTTGCTGTCTCTGACAGAATTACAATGTCATCGGCAAACCTCAAAGTTTTTATTTCTGCTGCGTGGATTTCAATACCTACTACGGAGTTTTCTTTTGTTTCCTTTACTGCTTGCTCAGTATACAGATTGAATAACATCGGGCACAGGCTACAACGCTGTCTCACTCCCTTCCCAACCACTGCTTCCCTTTCATGCCCCTCGGCTCTTCTAACTGCCATCTGCTTTCTGTACAAATTGTAAATAGCCTTTCGCTCCCTGTGTTTTACCCCTGCCACCTTCAGAATTTGAAAGAGTAGTTCAGTCAACGTTGTCGAAAGCTTTTCTAAGTCTACAAATGCTTTGCCTTTGGTTAATCTCTTTTCTAAGGTAAGTCGTAGGGTCAGTATTGAACATAATGTTTCAAATTATTATGCCTAAGTATGCTGGCGACCGTTTGTTATTTCATTCGCATGCACTTCTCTACTTTCATTAACCCCAAAGTAAAGCCTGTCAAGTTTTCTATTATTGACAATGATACAAAATTGCTGTTCCATACCCCCTGTCCATTAGGTAAAATCACGGTCAAACATCAAATTCTTCCCAGAGGGTAACGCTAGTTTGTGAACATAGTGTTATACTTGGCGCAGTCTTGCAATATAGTGTTATACACTCTGCGGGAAGCAGTTCGTAGATAATGCGAGGTTATTGATGCAGTCCACCAGTAGATTGGCGTCGTGCGGGCATACAGGCCCAATGAAGTGGCGCAAGACCGTCGCATTGAACGGAGATTAGGTTGAAAAGTAGCTTTTTGTAGCCAAAAGAGTGGGGAATGAGGTGGTGTAGTGGAATGCTCAATAAAACCAATCTAATTTTGGGGAAAAAAACGTGTTACATTACTTACTCAACGCCGATGTTATGATGCCAGTGGATATACACTCCTGGAAATGGAAAAAAGAACACATTGACACCGGTGTGTCAGACCCACCATACTTGCTCCGGACACTGCGAGAGGGCTGTACAAGCAATGATCACACGCACGGTACAGCGGACACACCAGGAACCGCGGTGTTGGCCGTCGAATGGCGCTAGCTGCGCAGCATTTGTGCACCGCCGCCGTCAGTGTCAGCCAGTTTGCCGTGGCATACGGAGCTCCATCGCAGTCTTTAACACTGGTAGCATGCCGCGACAGCGTGGACGTGAACCGTATGTGCAGTTGACGGACTTTGGCGTATAGTGGGCATGCGCGAGGCCGGGTGGACGTACCGCCGAATTGCTCAACACGTGGGGCGTGAGGTCTCCACAGTACATCGATGTTGTCGCCAGTGGTCGGCGGAAGGTGCGCGTGCCCGTCGACCTGGGACCGGACCGCAGCGACGCACGGATGCACGCCAAGACCGTAGGATCCTACGCAGTGCCGTAGGGGACCGCACCACCACTTCCCAGCAAATTAGGGACACTGTTGCTCCTGGGGTATCGGCGAGGACCATTCGCAACCGTCTCCATGAAGCTGGGCTACGGTCCCGCACACCGTTAGGCCGTCTTCCGCTCACGCCCCAACATCGTGCAGCCCGCCTCCAGTGGTGTCGCGACAGGCGTGAATGGAGGGACGAATGGAGACGTGTCGTCTTCAGCGATGAGAGTCGCTTCTGCCTTGGTGCCAATGATGGTCGTATGCGTGTTTGGCGCCGTGCAGGTGAGCGCCACAATCAGGACTGCATACGACCGAGGCACACAGGGCCAACACCCGGCATCATGGTGTGGGGAGCGATCTCCTACACTGGCCGTACACCACTGGTGATCGTCGAGGGGACACTGAATAGTGCACGGTACATCCAAACCGTCATCGAACCCATCGTTCTACCATTCCTAGACCGGCAAGGGAACTTGCTGTTCCAACGGACAATGCACGTCCGCATGTATCCCGTGCCACCCAACGTGCTCTAGAAGGTGTAAGTCAACTACCCTGGCCAGCAAGATCTCCGGATCTGTCCCCCATTGAGCATGTTTGGGACTGGATGAAGCGTCGTCTCACGCGGTCTGCACGTCCAGCACGAACGCTGGTCCAACTGAGGCGCCAGGTGGAAATGGCATGGCAAGCCGTTCCACAGGACTACATCCAGCATCTCTACGATCGTCTCCATGGGAGAATAGCAGCCTGCATTGCTGCGAAAGGTGGATATACACTGTACTAGTGCCGACATTGTGCATGCTCTGTTGCCTGTGTCTATGTGCCTGTGGTTCTGTCAGTGTGATCATGTGATGTATCTGACCCCAGGAATGTGTCAATAAAGTTTCCCCTTCCTGGGACAATGAATTCACGGTGTTCTTATTTCAATTTCCAGGAGTGTAGTACAGTAAGTTTAAACTACAGATTGTCTACAGTAAAAGGCAGTCGTTCATTAAAAACTGTTGAATCGTCATTGCTTTTCCTTTATTGCGGTCGAAGTTAGGTGAAACGCTGCCCTTGTAGAGGATCTCTGCATAGAGCTATGCCATGATAGGAACTCTTTTCGTGCTTCAGGGAACTGGAAGCTTCAAACAAAGGTCGCTGAATCCTCGTAGACTGAGCCATGCTGCGGCTCGTGTTGGTGCTGTTTGTACATTTCCGTCCTACATCTACATCTACAGCTACATTTATACTCCGCAAGCCACCCAACGGTGGGTGGCGGAGGGCACTTTACGTGCCACTGTCATTAGCTCCCTTTCCTGTTCCAGTCGCGTATGGTTCGCGGGAAAAACGACTGCCTGAAAGCCTCCGTGCGCGCTCTAATCTCTCTAATTTTACATTCGTGATCTCCTCGGGAGGTATAAGTAGGGGGAAGCAATATATTCGATACCTCATCCAGAAACGCACCCTCTCGAAACCTGGCGGGCAAGCTACACCACGATGCAGAGCGCCTCTCTTGCAGAGTCTGCGACTTGAGTTTGTTAAACATATCCGTAACGCTATCACGGTTACCAAATAACCCTGTGACGAAACGAGCCGCTCTTCTTTGGATCTTCTCTATCTCCTCCGTCAACCCGATCTGGTACGGATCCCACACTGATGAGCAATACTCAAGTATAGGTCGAACGAGTGTTTTGTAAGCCACCTCCTTTGTTGATGGACTACATTTTCTAAGGACTCTCCCAATGAATCTCAACCTGGTACCCGCCTTACCAACAATTAATTTTATATGATCATTCCACTTCAAATCGTTCCGCACGCATACTCCCAGATATTTTACAGAAGTAACTGCTACCAGTGTTTGTTCCGCTATCATATAATCATACAATAAAGGATCCTTCTTTCTATGTATTCGCAATACATTACATTTGTCTATGTTAAGGGTCAGTTGCCACTCCCTGCACCAAGTGCCTATCCGCTGCAGATCTTCCTGCATTTCGCTACAATTTTCTAATGCTGCAACTTCTCTGTATATTACAGCATCATCCGCGAAAAGCCCCGTGGAACTTCCGACACTATCTACTAGGTCATTTATATATATTGTGAAAAGCAATGGTCCCATAACACTCCCCTGTGGCACGCCAGAGGTTACTTTAACGTCTGTAGACGTCTCTCCATTGATAACAACATGCTGTGTTCTGTTTGCTAAAAACTCTTCAATCCAGCCACACAGCTGGTCTGATATTCCGTAGGCTCTTACTTTGTTTATCAGGCGACAGTGCGGAACTGTATCGAACGCCTTCCGGAAGTCAAGAAAAATAGCATCTACCTGGGAGCCTGTATCTAATATTTTCTTGGTCTCATGAACAAATAAAGCGAGTTGGGTCTCACACGATCGCTGTTTCCGGAATCCATGTTGATTCCTACATAGTAGATTCTGGGTTTACAAAAACGACATGATACTCTGTTGGATGCCAGACCGTATCGTTTAGTTGGCATTGTTGCGGTTTTTGTCTTCGTCTCGTGTTTACTGGTGCCACTTGGTATCGCAAGCATTGCCTGTCCGCTAGTGGCAGCAGCGGCGTTTATCAATATGTAGTACCTGTTGCCCTATCTGTAGGGCGACGTCGTGGTTCTTCCGGGTCGTGTCAGTGTGAAAGTTCAGTTGGGGACTCAGGAGGAGCCAGGTCCGCGCTGTGCCAGAACACGCCGGGACCACTGGCGACGGGCATGGACTGCCGGATGGAAGGGCTGTGGTCACGAGGGTGCACGGCCTCGTCGTAAACCGGATCCAGCAAGCTTCAAGCTGAGTGCATTTGGATTCAAGTAGAGAAACCTCCTCCATTGTGAGATTCTCCAGTGACTTGGGTTCATGTTGCCGCTCGTAGTGTTGCTGAGGCGAAGAGCAGCGAGTGGAGTGCTTGGGGAACGAGGATCTGATTGGTTTACCTCGACTTCTTGTTACTACGAGGGCAGTTCAATAAGTCATGCAACACATTTTTTTTCTGAAACAGGGGTTGTTTTATTCAGCATTGAAATACACCAGGTTATTCCCCAATCTTTTAGGTACACAACACTATTTTTCAACGTAATCTCCATTCAATGCTACGGCCTTACGCCACCTTGAAATGAGGGCCTTTATGCCTGCACGGTACCATTCCACTGGTCGATGTCGGAGCCAACGTCGTACTGCATCAATAACTTCTTCATCATCCGCGTAGTGACTCCCACGGATTGCGTCCTTCATTGGGCCAAACGTATGGAAATCCGACGGTGCGAGATCGGGGCTGTAGGGTGCATGAGGAAGAACAGTCCACTGAAGTTTTGTGAGCTCCTCTCAGGTGCGAAGACTTGTGTGAGGTCTTGCGTTGTCACGAAGAAGGAGAAGTTCGTTCAGATTTTTGTGCCTACGAACACGCTGAAGTCGTTTCTTCAATTTCTGAAGAGTAGCACAATACACTTCAGAGTTGATCGTTTGACCATGGGGAAGGACATCGAACAGAATAACCCCTTCAGCGTCCCAGAAGGCTATAACCATGACTTTACCGGCTGAGGGTACGGATTTAAACTTTTTCTTGATAGGGGAGTGGGTGTGGCGCCACTCCATTTGAAAGGGTACAGTACCGCCCGACATTGAAAATAGGTACAACATACTTCATTATTTTTGTCAGAACAACACATTTTTTTTGTAAAATAACTCAATTTCAATTAATACAGCGAAGCCGATACCAGTGTAGGAAAGAATGAATTTATTTATTTAATTTATCATATGTGCACTCCCACAAAATAAACCCCTACATCCAGTTTGGTGAGATCTTTTGAAATGAATGATTGTATGGTCGTCTGCTAACTGCAGATAGTGAATGTGAATATATGATCATCTTTGAGTCGATCCTTTGGCCACCTTTGGTGGAACCAAAGAGATGAAATTTACCAGAGCTTTGAGCGCCTGAAATGTGGTTGACCAATACGGTAGCAAGGTGCTCCCCCCACCTCGAGATAGGTGCGAGATGACCTGGAGAACGGCCATGTTTCAGCACTCTGCCGCTGGATCCTGTGCTGTTAACACCTGTTTTAGTTGTGCTCCGTAATGACGAAAGAATGGAGTCATGGTATGCATGTGGAATATTTAAGAGTAGTTTGAAATAATAATTTCTCTATTTCAGGAACTTTTGTGGGGAGAATTAAATGTCAGGCAGGTAATATTAATGGGATTGTAGTAATCTTCAGAAGCGACCAACGGTCACAATGAAACCACATGTAGCAATAAGTTGAAATACTTCCGTGTGCTTAAGTTAAGCTGAATCACTAGCGTGTGTACAATAAGTTGAAATATTTAAGAAATAGCGTGTGTGATGAATACATTCTTAATATTACTTTGCGTGTGACGCTAAATTCAAACTCTGAGAGAGAAGCAAGGTGAGTCGGGCGTCTATCCAGCAACGCCACATGGCTTGCATTGCACAGGAAGGCGTGCATATATCTCCAGAGTTCATAGTAGGAAAGTAGAATTACAAAGTGGGGCAGTGTCGTGTGAAACTGGGATAAATATTAATTGAAGTGGGAAAGCTGAAAGTGATAATGTTGTGACTATTCACTGTCTTTTATTTCATATTGTAGTGTGGTGTATGTCATTTAATTTGGGTATGTGTAGTTTCCATGGGTGTGTAGCGAAGTAGTTTCAAAAGATTAGTGGGTTATGCTTGTTCCTTCTGTACCGCTCGGTCTGGAGGAAAGTTTCGTGATGATGATTGTGAGAGTCGAAGTGTGAGGTATAATAAAAGATCCACCAACCTATCCAGAAAGTGCACGGTAGCGTTAAATAATTACGAGACCATAATATAGAGATTCACCAATGTAAAGTCATGCCCACTGGGCGGAATTTCTCATGTGTTATAGTTGTAGGTTATAGAATTTGTGTGTTTAGGTTAGTGAATTTATCGGAATAAATAAGAGAGTGAAAAGAAAAAGATTGGTGGACTTTTCCATTGAATTGTATGTTGTCATAATGTCCCGAATTTATAATGTGTGCGCCATTCATATTCAGTGCGGTGGCCACGTGTAGACAAAAAGAAAATGTGGTATTGCCAGAGCGTAGTGTACAGTCAGAGTTCTGTAAATTACTGAGAGTCAGATGCGTGTTTCCGTTGCGTAGTAATCATATAGGAGGATAACTTGTAACTTAAGTGTGAGTACTAGAGCTCATATTACTCGATAACTAAGAATGAATCCACTCGCTTGGCAGACCACTCATCTTGCAGGCCTGACTGCTTGATGCCACAGTATGAGCAAGGCATGTGGGTGCCTCTCATAATTTCGACCCTGCCAGGATTCCATGCTGTTAGGGTTTGCTGTTAAGATTTTTTTTGATGGAATGTATGATGATAGCGCTAAGAAGTAAACTTTTTTTCTGTTTGCGATTTCTTTCTGGATTGGTGAGGATTTTTTATTTTTTTATGTAATTAATTGCTATATCGTCCTAGGCTGGAAGATCGTGGTATAATTTTTTTTGCGTAATGTCCGTAGTAACTAGGTCGCAGTCGAAAAGTGTAGCCACCATGGAGAATAGCGATTCTGGGGTGAACGTAGCAGTGCAGTAGGAAGTAGCTGTTGACCATCGGTTAATGAGCGGGGACGGCAAACACTCGGAAGGGGCTGAATTGTTCAGTGGACCGCGGCAAGGTGATCCTTTGAGCGGCGGGCTTTGTTCACAATCGGGGGCTTTTCCCGATGATGCGGGCGAGCCGGGACTAGGTCAGGTATGCAGTGAAAGTGCAGCTACCCTCAGCGAAGCTACGGTTTCTCAGGCGAATGAGGAGAGCGCACCGAAAGTAGCAAATGACAGTGTGCTACTGCAGTTTTTACAGAGGATGGATAGAGATAATAAGGAGAGACACAGAGAGGCTAAGGAGAGAGATAGGGAGTTTAAGGAAAGATTCGAAGCGATGAATAGAGACAATAAGGAGAGAGATAGGGAGAATAAAGAGAGAGATAGGGAGAATAAGGAAAGATTTGAAGCAACTAAGGAAAGATTGGAAGCAAATAAGGAAAGATTTGAAGCAACTAAGGAAAGATTGGAAGCAAATAAGGAAAGATTGGAAGCAAATAAGGAAAGATTGGAGGCAATGGATAAGGGGAATAAAGAGGCAATGAGGAAGCTACACACAGTTATCGATGAGCGTCTGTCCGCAGTTAATAATCGGTTAGATGAGGGGGAGAAGAATCTGGGTGCGTTGAAGCAAGTATGTGATGGCGTGAAAGAAAAAGCCAATAATTTGGAGGTACGAATAAGTGCAATAGAGAGCGATATTACAGAACATAGGGGCGTGTGGCCGGATGAGCGAATCAAAGAGATAGTGGAGGACTTGCTTGCAGATAAACAAGGGGCATTAGAAAGCATGGAAGCTCAAGTCACACAGCAGGAAGTGGCGCTAAATAAACACAGGGATGAAGTTGCGGAGGTAGTGGTCAGAATGAAAACGATTAGCGCAGATGTAGAAAAGATCAGTATGAGAGGGGAAACAGGCTCTGACAGTACGCAGCGAGAGGTTTATGCCGACCAGGAGGAGATACAATCACTATTACAGTTTAAAGAGGCACAATTAGAAACAAATAGGAAACATAGGGAAGAACTAGCACGGTTGCAATTAGCGTGCAGAAGTGAAGGAGAAACACCACCAGGTAGACTGCAGAGGGAGAGTGAGATAAACTCAAAAAGCGAAAATAGACAGAAAGAGGAAGACGAATTCAGAGAGTCAGAAGAACGGTTGTGTCGGATAAAACAGGTGGCAAACCCAACTGGGTATAGTCCAAGGCTGTCTCAATTTCAAGATTCATTACCTTCATCATGGGGACCGCTCTTCAAAATGAAGTTTGTGTGTAATCATTTGAGGGACAAGGCTAGAGCGAAAAGGCAGGAAGTTATTAAAGACTGTAGCAGCTATTTAAATGAATTCTGGTCGAAAAGTAAGCAGGACCAGGTTAAGCAAAGCATATTGATGATGCCAAATTGTAACGAAGGTGGTATAAGAGACCCAGTGGCGTGCTATCAGGAAATGCTGAGACGAAATAGGTATTTGGATGTGCCATACGAAACTGGGGAGCACATTAGGATCTGTATAACGAAGTTGCCAGTGAGATTGCGCAGAGGTATAGTGATGGCAGGCAGAGGCTTAGACGATTCCGCGTCACTTCAGCACTTGTTACAAGAATTGGGTAATGAGAGCAATATCGTGAACGGAGACACGACTCATAGGTCAGATAGTGTCGAGGATAGGAACGGCAGAAACTATCAGAATGACAGGAGAGCGTGGAATCCTGGTATTTCATTCTTGTCATAATGGATTGAAGAATAGGAGAAACTAATCCAACATATCAGACCTTAGCATCTTGCCTTAAAACACATGCAGCTGGCACTGAAAATTGTCTATGTAGCAGACAAACTCTACTAATATGTAGGAATGCAAATACCATACTTCTGATCAGAGAATAAAACACCAGTAATGGCATCGGTTAGGCTGGTCTCTCAGAGCAAAAATTTGCAAATTTTTATTTGGAACACTAAAGTAAAAGGACTATTTCCTCAAAGAGACCAGTTGTTAAAAATGTTATGTAATAATGTCAATGAGTCCAGTTTAATTAGTGCGATTTGACTATGGCAGGTAATTAACACGTAATGTAAAAAGGCAACATTGTGATCGAAGTTTTTAAATTAGATGCCATCTGATGTCATTGTCATGGTGACAGTTATAATGCAGTGCTGTGTATGGTTGTTCTGAATCTGGTGTTAGGGAAAGAGGCCACTAGCACCAAAGTTTCTAACACTTGTGATGTATCTTTCTCCCAGCTTGTATATTCTCTGCACACATTTAATTTTCATGTAAGCTTAGATTCCTAACTGGCAAATTCTCTACTGTGTATAGTGGACCATTCAGAGTGAGGCGGATTGTCCATGAAAATGCTGTACTGATTGAGACGATCAAGGGAAAAACAATCGAGTGGGCTTCATCACATTTCTAACATCAAATTATGGAAAAGTTAAGGATAGATCGAAAGTAGGCAATTTATGGTAGATAGTCAGTGTATTTATTTGTGGTGTGTAACGTTGTGCAGGGTCAAATCGAACATAACAATTTTCAGGCGGGATGTCAGGAAGTATGACGGAATACACTGGTCGAATGAGTCATGAACAGGAGTCGACAGAGTGGTGTATGTACGTATTTTTTGTCATATGAATAAGGATCAAGCAGAAACGACGTGGTGATTAATGAGTGGATAAAGATGGTAGATAGAGAAACGACGTGATAAATATTAGTGGATAAAGGTGATATTTAAGGAGAGTAGCGACGTGAAGCAGTGTGATTAATAAAGAGAGATTCGACGTGATGAAATAGTGGTAAATAAAGGTGAGTAGAATTGAATAATGTGGAGATGTCTTAGATGTATGTTACAGAGAGGCCTGTGTATGCTGCAATAGAGATTGATGCGAATGGCGAAGGAAGACCAGGAAATGATGGAGTAATGGACGGACGGAGAGCCGAAATACGAATGAAGAGATGAGGACAACTGCACAACGTGAAGGGACATAAAGGGAGTATGAGATCCAGATGGTGAACGTTGTGGAATACTGACGTAAGATGTAATATAAGTGTAAATCTGATTCTTACCATAACATTTGCAATATTTCAAAAATAATATTTTTGTTGTTGTTGTTGAAGCCTAGTACCAGTATAACTAATCAAAACGGTACCAAGAATGTGTACAGTTATTTTTCAGGATGAATAATTTGTGTATTTTTTGTTCTTAGATGAAATGTCGCAATTCTAAGTGATATTTAGCAGGATGAATAATCGGTGAAGTGAATGCAGAGGTAAGCCGATGGAGAGAGGTGCCAGAGTGAAAGGACGAATTTGGAGACTGGAAAGCTATCTCCGAAACAGCTTCATGTGTTATGTGGTTGAGTATAAGGGAGCGAAGGTATGGTATGTTGTCGTGAGAGTGGTGGTGTTATGAGTATAAGGGAGCAAAGGAATGATATGTTGTCGTGAGTGTGGTGGTGTTAAGGTTAGCTGACTTCTAGACCTATTCTGTTAGTGTATTAATGGACTGAATGAGAAGCAAAATGTGATGTCTGGTGAGTGAGAGTCGTAGAGTACTGTGATCAATGCGCACACTCCTGTAAAGGGGATGCTACCGATCTGTAACTAAAACATTATTGTGTATTGTTTGATTTGGATGGACCTCGATGGCAGGTCAGGATCTAACATGTGGATGGTACATACGTGTCCTAGAAATGTTGTTATATATAATAAAGTGTAAAATAGATAAAGAGATACTAATTTCAGTGTGTCACAAGCACAAAGGTGCATTGTATGTTGTAGATTTAGAGTCATCAGTTTCTAAAATGTTTATTGTGTTAGGATGTTAAAGTAGTTTAATATTTAATAACCTGTGGTAGGTAATTGTGAGCTGTGTAGATTATTTCTTATTTTTTTGTTACAACACTTTCAAGGGGTATTAATTTCAGTCTGTCACAAGCACAAAGGTTCATTGCATATTGTAGTTTTAGAATCAACAGTTTCTAATATTTTCACTGTGATATGATGTTAGAGTAGTCTACTATTTTATATTGTAATTATGAGTTGTATAGATTGTTTATTATTCCTTTTTTTTTTTACACTTTCATGTTTTGTATGAGGGACGACAGGTACAATCAATAGCACAAGTGTGGGCTGTATATAGAAAAGGGATTTATTTTGTGGGAGTGCACATATGATAAATTAAATAAATAAATTGTCATTCTTTCCTACACTGGTATCCGGCTTCGCTGTATTAATTGAAATTGAGTTATTTTACAAAAAAAATGTGTTGTTCTGACAAAAATAATGAAGTATGTTGTACCTATTTTCAATGTCGGGCGGTACTGTACCCTTTCACATTGATTGCCGTTTTGTTTCAGGTTCGAAGTGATGAACCCATGTTTCATCGCCTGTAACAATCTTTGACAAGAAATTGTCACCCCCAGCCACATGACGAGCAAGCAATTCTGCACGGATGGTTCTCCTTTGCTCTTTATGGTGTTCGGTTAGACAACGAGGGACCCAGCGGGAACAAACCTTTGAATATCCCAACTGGTGAACAATTGTGACAGCACTACCAACAGAGATGTCAAGTTGAGCACTGAGTTGTTTGATGGTGATCCGTCGATCATCACGAACGAGTGTGTTCGCACGCTCTGCCATTGCAGGAGTCACAGCTGTGCACGGCCGGCCCGCACGCGGGAGATCAGACAGTCTTGCTTGACCTTGCGGCGATGATGACACACGCTTTGCCCAACGACTCACCGTGCTTTTGTCCACTGCCAGATCACAGTAGACATTCTGCAAGCGCCTATGAATATCTGAGATGCCCTGGTTTTCCGCCAAAAGAAACTCGATCACTGCCCGTTGTTTGCAACGCACATCCGTTACAGACGCCATTTTAACAGCTCCGTGCAGCGCTGCCACCTGTCGGAAGTCAATGAAACTATACGAGACGAAGCGGGAATGTTTGAAAATATTCCACAAGAAATTTCCGGTTTTTTCAACCAAAATTGGCCGAGAAAAAAAATGTGTTGCATTACTTATTGAACTGCCCTCGTACTTATTGCGTTCAGTTTGTTACTATTTGTTTAGTTCAACCAGCGCTATTTTTCCTGCCTCATGGCCGCTAACGCCCCATTTACCCACCCTTGGGGTTAGTGTATGTAACGGCAGTGGACGTTTCCTCACCTTGCCGCTGCTGTCTGGTGAGGCGTGTAGTTTTGCTTCCTTGATTGTAGGCCGGTCGGCGATTCTTCTACTCTGTTGGTAGAGATTCCTTTCTCGTTTTGGGCGCTCTAAACACAGTATTATGCAGGCGGAGTCCAGACCGCCGGTCCCGGCTTTGGCGTATTGTTCCATCGTTGCATATGGTTTATCGGACGTCAGGTAGCTTCAGCAAGATTATCATTAGTCATTTGTTAGACTGCCACTAGTCTGAGTTACCATCTTGCGAAGTGAATGCAACTCTTGGCTGCCTATATCATCGCTCAAAACCTACTCAGAGGTCGATTCCTGGAGCACCGTCTGTGATTGGCCCTTGTGTGTTTTATTATTGTATTATTTATTGCAATATTTCTAAATTTTGTAATATAATTGCCATTCTTGGCGTTACAGCAGGTTTAAATGGTTGTGCTACTAAGTTTACCATCATTTTGTCTCACCCGCTTGGTGATCAGTTGCCTGTCTTTTTAAATTAACCTTGCTATTGGATTACTGTTTTACACTATGTTCGTTAAATTTTTTTTGTAATTGCCATTCTTGGCGTTGAAGGCCTTCAGCCGCGACTGTGGTTACTTGCCTGAAAATTCTAAATGCTTGTTTCTAATACATTATTTGCTGAGTCTGTATTTTATGCTCGTTCGGTAAATTGTAACTCCCTGAAAGCACTATTAATTACACAGTTGTTTATTCCTTCATTAATAAAGCGTGTTATCTCTATTTATTGCTGAGTCTGGAATTACCGTTTTAAAATAAAGGTGCGTAATTGCAAAAAGGGGAACCTATAGTAACTGATTACAGCGTCGTCCACACTCGTAACCGAATCCAGCCTTCCTTGGCTACCAGGTTTCATAGACTTTTCATAGACAAAGCCGCAGACGTTAGTGGTGTCCCTTCTATTGCAGTGGAACAGAGTTTCAAGTCAAGGCGGCTGACTGAACGGTATGCATTTTCCTTGTGTCTTAACTTGTTTACTGCCGGCTCCAAGAAGAGGAGGACTTACGCTTCACTGGGTATTTGCAGTGTGTCCTAGAAGTGGAGAGACACAGTCAGCTTCGTCTTACGGTTTGAATAATGTCGTGTTTACGTGAATAGTACACTGTAATATGCCGTCGAACAGACCTTGACGAGAGAATATGGAATACACACACACACACACACACACAGACACAGACACACAGACACACACACACACACACACACACACACACACACACAAAACCATCATCATCAATCATCATCATCATCATCATCATTATCATCATCATCATCATTTAACACTGATTATGCCTTTCAGCGTTCAGTCTGGAGCATAGCCCCCTTATACAGTTCCACCATGATCCCCTATTCAGTGCTAACATTGGTGCCCCTTCTGATGTTAACCCTATTACTTCAAAATCATTCTTAACCGAATCCAGGTACCTTCTCCTCGGTCTGCCCCGACTCCTCCTACCCTCTACTGCTGACACCCTTGAGTCTCTTGGGTAACCTTGCTCCTTCCATGCGTGTAACATGACCCCACCATCTAAGCCTGTTCGCCCTGACTGCTACATCTATAGAGTTCATTCCCAGTCTTTCTTTGATTTCCTCATTGTGGACACCCTCCTGCCATTGTTCCCATCTACTAGTACCTGCAATCATCCTAGCTACTTTCATGTCCGTAACCTCAACCTTGTTGATAAGGTAACCTGAATCCACCCAGCTTTCGCTCCCATACAACAAAGTTGGTCGAAAGATTGAACGGTGCACAGATAACTTAGTCTTGGTACTGACTTCCTTCTTGCAGAAGAGAGTAGATCGTACCTGAGCGCTCACTGCATTAGCTTTGCTACACGTCGCTTCCAGTTCTTTCACTATGTTGCCATCCTGTGAGAATATGAATTCTAAGTACTTGAAACCGTCCACCTGTTCTAACTTTGTTCCTCCTATTTGGCACTCAATCCGTTTATATCTCTTTCCCACTGACATTTCTTTCGTTTTGGAGATGCTAATCTTCGTAACATAGTCCTTACATTTCTGATCTAGCTCTGAAATATTACTCTGCAAACTTTCAATCGAATCTGCCATCACAACTAAGTCATCCGCATGTGCAAGACTGCTTATTTTGTGTTCACGTATCTTAATCTCACCCAGCCAGTTTATTGTTTTCAACATATGATCCATAAATAATATGAACAACAGTGGAGACAGGTTGCAGCCTTGTCTTACCCCTGAAACTACTCTGAACCATGAACTCAATTTACCGTCAACTCTAACTGCTACCTGAGTATCCATGTAAAGACCTTTAATTGCTTGCAAAAGTTTGCCTCCTATTCCATAATCTTATAGAACAGACAATAACTTCCTCGTAGAAACCCGGTCATATGCCTTTTCTACATCTATAAAGCATAGATACAATTCCCTGTTCGACTCATAACACTTCTCCATTATTTGCCGTAAGCTAAAGATCTGGTCCTGGCAACCTCTAAGAGGCCTAAACCCACACTGATTTTCATCTAATTGGTCCTCAACTAATACTCGCACTTTCATTTCAACAATACCTGAGAAGATTTTACCCACAACGCTGATTAAAGAGATACCTCTATAGTTGTTACAATCTTTTCTGTTTCCATGTTTAAAGATTGGTATGATTACTGCTTTTGTCCAGTCTGATGGAACCTGTCCCGACTCCCAGGCCATTTCAGTTATCCTGTGTAGCCATTTAAGACCTGACATTCCACTGTATTTGATGAGTTCCGACTTAATTTCATCCACCCCAGCCGCTTTATTGCACAGCAATCTATCGACCATTTTTTCCACTTCCTCAAATGTGATCCTATTTCCACCATCATTCCTATCCCATTCTACCTCGAAATCTGAAACATTACTGATCGCATTTTCACCTACATTGAGCAACTCTTCAAAATATTCCCTCCATCTGCCAAAGGCATCCACAGGATTCACCAGCAGTTTTCCTGACCTGTCCCCGTGTGCGGCTCACGTTGATGCCGTTCATAGCTTCGTGTATTGTAATAGCGATAGTGGCGTCTCGTTTTCTTAGTGTGTTCACTGGCGCCACTACGTTTTCTGACCTTGTCTGTCCGCGAGTGGCAGCAGCGCTTATCGATAGCGCGTACTGTAGTACCATCTTTGGAGCGGCCTCTAGTATTCCCAGCTCGTCGTGTGTCGGGGGGAGTTGAGTTGTGGTGGAGGAGCAGTGAGGGCCGGACAGCCAGTACCGCCCGACTGCTGGCAGTACGTATGGAAGCATGTAGTCACGAGAGTTTTAGCTGAATGGACCGTGATATTATAGTGCAACTTTCACCTGTGTACAAAATTGTTAAGGCTTTCGTGGCCACTTGTTGACAAACTGCCTATTGGCTTCTGTCTCGGGTTCTTCGGCCGACGTTCATATAATGATTTTTCTGACGTTTCGCCAGCACGAGTGGCTGGCATTGTCAAAGCTTCACCCTCCACTGCCGGTGGTGAACTGGAGGCGAGCTCGCGGCCGCAGACTATATGTACCTGGCGCGCCAACGTCGAGGGCTTCTCCGCGGTCATTTCCGGTGCGGTTCTCCTCTTGCTACCTGCGACGGTCGTTCGCTGCAGTACGGGTAGCCAGGATCCGTTTACCTTAAGGCTTTCCTCTTTCTTGTTGAAACTGTTCGCGTGTTTTTGGATTTCTACAGCTTCTCTGAACAAGCGCGTGTGATAGTGCTTCTCTACAGACAGAACTTCCGTGTCGGCGAATTTTATTACGTGGTCGGTCTCATTCATATGTGAGCCGCAACACCTCAAACGAGAAATGCAACACCTGGAAACTGTCCTGAGGAGCAAAGGGTACTCCACAAATTATATTAGAAGTGTAACAGAGCCAAACACTTGGCGAAGTAAGGAACCGGGAAAAGAAATGTCGGGTACGGCCTTTCTGCCATACATTCCCAGAGTGACGGACAGAATCGGCCGTATATTGCGCAAACACGGCGTAAAGACGATTTTCAAACCGACAAGGAAGATCAAAGAGTGTCTTAGATCGGCGACGGAGAAAAGAGACCCACTTGCAATGTCGGGAATATACCGTATACCTTGCACATGCGGAAAAGTTTATGTCGGAATGACTGGACGATCCATTAACACCAGGATCAAAGAGCATAAGCGACATTGCAGGTTGGGGCAGGTGGAGAAATCGGCCGTGGCAGAGCACGCACTGAATGAGACCGACCACGTAATAAAATTCGCCGACACGGAAGTTCTGGCTGTAGAGAAGCACTATCACACGCGCTTGGTCAGAGAAGCTGTAGAAATCCAAAAACACGCGAACAGTTTCAACAAGAAAGAGGAAAGCCTTAAGGTAAACGGATCCTGGCTTACCGTACTGCAGCGAACGACCGTCGCAGGTAGCAAGAGGAGAACCGCACCGGAAATGACCGCAGACGTTGGCGCACCAGGTACATATAGTCTGCGGGCGCGAGCTCGGCTCCAGTTCACCAACGGCAATGGAGGGTGAAGCTTTGACAATGCCAGCCACTCGTGCTGGCGAAACGTCAGAAAAATCATTAGATGAACGTCGGCCGAAGAACCCGAGACAGAAGCCAATAGGCAGTTTGTTTCACCTGTGTGTTTGTCTGCCTGACGAAGTGCCCTCATGGCAATGAGTTGTCAGTCGACGGTTTATACTGGGATCTTTCCCGTGCCTGACATGAGTGGGGACGACCGCTGGTTGTTCCTTCGGTCGGTCGCCACAGGGCACAACGTGAATTTGGTTTTCCGACCGATTGTGGCTTCTCTGTGTTTGTGACAACTTATAATTCTTCCATGGTGTTCCACAGTGACTTTCAGTATTGTTTGAGGCATTGTGGAATTGTCTTCGCGGATGCGTGTGTATCTTGTGTGCTTTTTAATGTCCAGTTATTTAAATGATGCCTGCATTCTGGTGTCGGTAGTGGGGCTTCGGACGGAGCAGCGAGGAGGTCCACAGCGCGAGGGCAGGTCGGGACCGCTGGCGGCGTGAGGGCACTGTCGGATCGATGGACTGTAGCCGACCACCGAACCCAGGACGTCTGAAGTTGAGTGAACCGTGTCCAGTACTGCGTCCTCCACTGTTCGAGATCTCGGTGTTGTTTGCGTGTTGCTGCTCCTGGGGTCAGTGAGACCAACCGCAACAAGTGGAGTCAGATAGGTTGGTGGAAGCTATTAGCCGCCTTCTACTGTTTGATGTTAGTTTGCATTTAGTGTTATTATGGCCGAAACGCAACCATCGGTATCTTACTGCCTAGTGGCCGTCAACGCCCCAGTTACCTGCCCTGGAGGTTAGCGTACACTCCTGGAAATGGAAAAAAGAACACATTGACACCGGTGTGTCAGACCCACCATACTTGCTCCGGACACTGCGAGAGGGCTGTACAAGCAATGATCACACGCACGGCACAGCGGACACACCAGGAACCGCGGTGTTGGCCGTCGAATGGCGCTAGCTGCGCACCATTTGTGCACCGCCGCCGTCAGTGTCAGCCAGTTTGCCGTGGCATACGGAGCTCCATCGCAGTCTTTAACACTGGTAGCATGCCGCGACAGCGTGGACGTGAACCGTATGTGCAGTTGACGGACTTTGAGCGAGGGCGTATAGTGGGCATGCGGGAGGCCGGGTGGACGTACCGCCGAATTGCTCAACATGTGGGGCGTGAGGTCTCCACAGTACATCGATGTTGTCGCCAGTGGTCGGCGGAAGGTGCACGTGCCCGTCGACCTGGGACCGGACCGCAGCGACGCACGGATGCACGCCAAGACCGTAGGATCCTACGCAGTGCCGTAGGGGACCGCACCGCCACTTCCCAGCAAATTAGGGACACTGTTGCTCCTGGGGTATCGGCGAGGACCATTCGCAACCGTCTCCATGAAGCTGGGCTACGGTCCCGCACACCGTTAGGCCGTCTTCCGCTCACGCCCCAACATCGTGCAGCCCGCCTCCAGTGGTGTCGCGACAGGCGTGAATGGAGGGACGAATGGAGACGTGTCGTCTTCAGCGATGAGAGTCGCTTCTGCCTTGGTGCCAATGATGGTCGTATGCGTGTTTGGCGCCGTGCAGGTGAGCGCCACAATCAGGACTGCATACGACCGAGGCACACAGGGCCAACACCCGGCATCATGGTGTGGGGAGCGATCTCCTACACTGGCCGTACACCACTGGTGATCGTCGAGGGGACACAGAATAGTGCACGGTACATCCAAACCGTCATCGAACCCATCGTTCTACCATTCCTAGCGGCAAGGGAACTTGCTGTTCCAACAGGACAATGCACGTCCGCATGTATCCCGTGCCACCCAACGTGCTCTAGAAGGTGTAAGTCAACTACCCTGGCCAGCAAGATGTCCGGATCTGTCCCCCATTGAGCATGTTTGGGACTGGATGAAGCGTCGTCTCACGCGGTCTGCACGTCCAGCACGAACGCTGGTCCAACTGAGGCGCCAGGTGGAAATGGCATGGCAAGCCGTTCCACAGGACTACATCCAGCATCTCTACGATCGTCTCCATGGGAGAATAGCAGCCTGCATTGCTGCGAAAGGTGGATATACACTGTACTAGTGCCGACATTGTGCATGCTCTGTTGCCTGTGTCTATGTGCCTGTGGTTCTGTCAGTGTGATCATGTGATGTATCTGACCCCAGGAATGTGTCAATAAAGTTTCCCCTTCCTGGGACAATGAATTCACGGTGTTCTTATTTCAATTTCCAGGAGTGTATTTTGCAGCAGCATACTTTCCTCGTCTTGCCGATGCTGTCCGGCATGGTGTGCAGTTTGACAGCTTCCTTGATTGAGGGTATGGATAACTGTTTTCTTTGTCTACCTTGCTCATAGTGGTTCCTTCTGCCTTTTGGTGTTTCAGACACCGGACTCTGGAGACACAGAACTGTCTGTCACTTCGGTTTCGCCTGAATTATTCCATCGTTGGAATGGTTATCTGGTGTTAGGTGGATTTGCTAAGAAGTTTGGTTGGCTTTTAAACCGTCTCTAGTTTGAGTTGCCATCCTTAGGTGAACATAACTCTTGACTGCCTGTCTCACCGCTTACACAGCTGTAGTCACCTTCCTCAGGTCGATCCAGGGAGCACTGTCTGTGGATCACTCCTTCTTACGCGCTCAAGTTATCACAATTGTTTAAAATTTGCCGTAATTGTTTAATTTGTAACTGCCTTCCTCACTTGTAATTCAGGCCTTCAGCCGTTGTGTATTCCGAAATTGCTTGTGGCTTTCAGCCGACAAATAGTTTTAAATTGTGTCTTACTAAGGCCGGCAGAAGTGCCCGAGCGGTTGTGGGCGCTTTAGTCTGGAACCGCGCGACCGCTACGGTCGCAGGTTCGAATCCTGCCTCTGACAAGGACGCTTCTGGTGTCCTTAGGTTAGTTAGTTCTAAGTTCTAGGGTACCGATGACCTCGGATGTCGACTCCCATAGTGCTCAGAGCCATTTGAACCATTTGTCTTAGTAAGGCCTTCAGCTGTCACTGTAACTTGTTACAGTTTATTAACGTTGTTTAAAGAAGGGTTTTAGTATTTTAACGTCTAATTGTCAACCTTATTAGTAATTCAGGCCTTCAGCCGTTGAGTATTCTGAAATTGCTTGTGGCCTTCAGGCCACGAATGAATTTTGAACTTTCTTAATCAGGTCTTCAGCCATTGGTTGTCTGTAGCATTGTGCCCTTCAGCCGACCAATAATTTGCAGTTCTTTCCTAGGAAGGTCTTCGACCGTCAGTGTAGTAAAATTTCTTAAAATGATTTTTGAGAGTTATTTTTTAAATAAAGTGTATGCGTTTTCTGTGCGACCAACGCTAACTGATTAGGCCCCGTCCACACCTTTCCTGCTTTCTTTAAATCCAACGGCTCAAAAAAAAAAAAAAAGGATGCAGCGTGCTATTTAAAAAGCATGTATAAAGCACAGTAATGCTTTAACCAACTTTCGGGAGGTCTTACACTGTATTAATTGGCTGCTGCCAGGGATTTCCGTGTTCCTGTAGTGCTGCACCGTGAAGAGAGAGAGAGAGACCACCTGTACACTCACTCACCTGGCTTCTCGTAGCCCGCGTCGCACGTGCAGGTGTTCAGGTCGGTACACGAGCCGTGTTCGCAGCCGCGGGCCTCGCAGGGCGACAGGCACGTCCCGTTGGTTCGCGCGTAGCCAGCCTTGCACGTGCAACTGAAACATAAGAGGCCGTTTAGCGCCATTTACAGTGAAGGCAGGTGTAACTCAAGCAGCAGATTTCGATCAAATAATTCGAAATTGTGTCGCGAAAAGGAAGCCGTTACCTTATGCCTCAGCTAAAAAGGGTGCGTATCTTTCCTGAATACAGACATCTCATCTCAAGATGTAAATCCGACACAGATCTACATTTGTTATCCCTTCACAAAGTACACTACTGGCCATTAAAATTGCTACACCACTAAGATGACGTGCTACAGACGCGAAATTTAATCGACAGGAAGAAGATGCTGCGATATGAAAATGATTAGCTTTTTAAAGCACTCACACGAGGCTGGCGCCGGTGGCGACACCTACAACGTGCTGGCATGAGGAAAGTTTCCAACCGATTTCTCATACAAAAACAGCAGTTGACCGGCGTTGCCTCGTGAAACGGTGTTGTGATGCTTCTCGTAAGGAGGATTAATGCGTACCATCACGTTTCCGACTTTGAAAAAGGTCGGATTGTAGCCTATCGCGATTGCGGTTTACCGTATCGCGACATTGCTGCTCGCGTTGGTCAGCGTCCAATGACTGTTAGCAGAATAAGGAATCGGTGGGTTCAGGAGTGTAATACGGAACTCCGTGCTGGATCCCAACGTCCTCGTATCACTAGCAGTCGAAATGGCGGGCATCTTATCCGCATGGCTGTAACGGATCGTGCAACCACGTCTCGATCCCTGAGTCCACAGATGGGGACGTTTGCATGACAACAACCATCTGCACCAACAGTTCGACGACGTTTGCAGCAGCATGGACTACCAGCTCGGAAATCAGGGCTGCGGTTACCCTTGACGCTGCCTGCGATGGTTTACTCAACGACGAACCTGGGTGCACGAATGGCAAAACGTCATTTTTTCGGTTGAATCTAGGTTCTGTGTACAGCATCATGATGGTCGCATCCGCGTTTGGCGACATCGCGGTGAACGCTCATTCGAAGCGTGTATTCGTCATCGCCATAGTGGCGTTTCACCCAGCATGATGGTATGGGTTGCCATTGGTTACACGTTTCAGTCACCTCTTGTTCGCACTGACGGCGAACAGTGGACGTTATATTTCAGATGTGTTACGACCCGTGGCTCTACCCTTCATTCGATCCATGCGAAATCCTGCATTTCAGCAGGATAATACACGACCGCACGTTACAGGTCCTGAACGGGCATTTGTGTATACAGAAAATTTTCTACCGCTGTCCTGACCAGCACATTTTCTCACCAATTGAAAACGTCTGGTCAATGTTGGCCGCGCAACTGGCTCGTCACATTACGCCAGTCACTACTCTTGATGAACTGTGGTATCGTGCTGCAGCTGCATGGGCAGCTGTACCTGTACACGCCATCCAAACACTGTTTGACTCAATGCCCAGGCGTATCAAGGCCGTTATTATGGCGAGAGGTGGTTGTTCTGGGTACTGATTTCTCAGGATCTATGCACACAAATTGAATGAAAATGTAATCACATATCAGTTCTAGTATAATGTATTTGTCCAATGAATACCCGTTTATCATCTGCATTTCTTCTTGGTGTAGCAATTTTAATGACCAGTAGTGTATTTTCAATAAACGATTAATTAGTAATAATTTTTTATGTAATTAATGATTTTGGTGATGGCATCAAGAAAATTCCGCGCTTTTTTGAACCGAAATGGGACGAGAAAAACCATGCGTTGTCATTTTAATTGTATCAATTATGGGTTCTTGGTGAAACATTGTAAATTACCTAAACAATGTCTTTCACCCTTGTTTCACAAATTTGCGAAACAGGCAAAAACAGTATTTGTTTGGTTAAAAATGTGTTGCATTACTTATTGAACGCCTCTCGCACATCATCTCAATGGAAGCCATACCCAACTCTGAGCGAAAGTTTTGTTTCTTACTTTCATTCTATTATGTCATACGGGATGATATTGTGGCGGTAACTCTTCAGACCGGGTAAAAGTTTTTAACGTGTAATAAGACTGATTTGTGGCGTAAATTCAAGAGCATCATCTAGAAATCTGTTGAAGGAAATGTGGTGTCACCGCCAGACACCACACTTGCTAGGTGGCAGCTTTTAAATCGGCCGCGGTCCGCTAGTATACGACGGACCCGCGTGTCACCACTGTCAGTAATTGCAGACCGAGCGCCACCACACGGCAGGTCTAGAGAGACGTACTAGCACTCGCCCCAGTTGTACAACCGACGTTGCTAGCCATGGTTCACTGAGAATTACGCTCTCATTTGCCGAGACGATAGTTAACATAGCCTTCAGCTACAGTTGCTACGACCTAGCAAGGTGCCGTATTCAATTGCTATAATACTTCTGTATCATCAAGAGCAATGTTCTACAAATGTGGATTAAAGTTAAGTATTCCAGAAGCTACGTACTTTTCTTTATAGCATTCATTACGTATCCTGTTTCAGACCTCACGCCAGACTGCTTGAGTTTAACGCGTGCATTTCGGCCTTCTCTAGCTATACAACAGGAAATTTGTATTCTAACGACTGCTTCTCAGGATATTTATTCCTTAATGAAATTTGCTGCAAGTGATATGTCTCTATTTACAGCCAATAGCTCAGTACATAGTATCAATACTAGGAATAAGAACCATCTATAACGCGTAAAACTTTGCTTCCACCGTTTGCCGATAGGCGGCGACAACGGTGAGTAGCGGTCGAAAGAAACAGATCTCAGACGTCAGGCAGTTAGCTTGGACCTCGATCAACGTAACTTCATTCCAACATTAGTCGATTTGTGTCGGCATCATAAAGTTGTCCTTCATTGAAAATGTCAGATACGAGCCTAATTATCGGCATTTGCGGGAGGTGTTACTGTTTTTTTTTTTTCAGTACGAAGAAAACAGCGGCTGAGTCTCATCAATGCTCTCAGTTAGGTATGGTAAGGACGCTGTTAGTGAAAGAACGTGTCGTGAGTGGTTGCAACGCCTCAAGAACGGTGATTTTAACGTCGTAGACCGGCATAGTGGTGGAAGAGAGAATGTTTTCGAAGATGCAGAATTGGAGACATTGCTGAGTGAAGACCCGCGTCAAACTCAAGAAGAATTGGCACGATTAGTGCGAGTGACACAGCAAGCCATTTTAAAACGTCTCACGGCTATGGGCATGATTCAGAAAGAAGAAACTTGGGTCTCGGGTGAGCTGAAACCAAGAGACGTTGTACGGTGTCTTTGTGTTTGTGAACAGTTGCTTCAGAGGCAAAAACTGAAGGGATTTCTGCATCGCATTGTGACCAGGGACGAAAAATGGGTTCATTATGATATTCCTAAACGCAAAAAATCATGGGGATAACGGTTCAAATGGCTCTGAGCACTATGGAACTTAACTTCTGAGGTCATCAGTCGCCTAGAACTTAGAACTAGTTAAACCTAACTAACCTAAGAACATCACACACATCCATGCCCGAGGCAGGATTCGAACCTGCGACCGTAGCGGTCGCTTGGCTCCAGACTGTAGCGCCTAGAACCGCACGGCCACTCCGACCGGCTCATGGGGATATCCCGGCCACGCTTCCACGTCGACGGCCAAACCGAATATTCACGGCTCCAAGGTCATGCTCTGCATTTGGTGGGACCGGCTCGGCGTCGTGTACTACGAGGTGTTAAAACCAAGTGAAACAATCACAGGTGCTCGTTGTCGCACGCAATTAATGCGTCTGAGTAGAACATTAAAAGACAAACGGTCGCAATACAGGGAGAGGCACGATAAAGTCATTTTGTAGCATGGCAAAGCTCGACCCCACGTTACAAAAGAGCTCAAAACGTACTTGGAAACGTTAAAATTGGAAGTGCTACCCCACCCGCCGTATTATCCAGCTATTGCTCCCTCTGACTATCACTTGTTTAGATCAATGGTGCATGGCCTGGCAGACCAACACTTCCGATCTCTCAGAAATCGGATCGATTCGTGGATCGCTTCAGAAGATGAACAATTTTTCTCGATGCGGGATTCGTACACTGCCCGAAATATGGGAGAAAGTAGTGAACAGCGATGGAAAATTCTTTGAACGATAGATGTGTACGCAATTTGTTTTATTCAAGTCTCAAATGTTGGGGAAAAAACGGCGGAAGCAAAAGTTGTACACCTTGTACATAAAGTCACTTATCTTGGTCCAATACAAAGAAAGACACATTTTCGAAGGCCGGTGTGGCCGTGCGGTTCTAGGCGCTTCAGTTTGGAACCGCGTGACCGCTACGGTCGCAGATTCGAATCCTGCCTCGGGCATGGATGTGTGTGATGTCCTTAGGTTAGTTAGGTTTAAGTAGTTCTAGGGGACTGACGACCTCATATGTTAAGTCCCATAGTTCAAATGGTTCAAATGGCTCTGAGCACTATGGGACTCAACTGCTGTGGTCATAAGTCCCCTAGAACTTAGAACTACTTAAACCTAACTAACCTAAGGACAGCACACAACACCCAGCCATCACGAGGCAGAGAAAATCCCTGACTCCGCCGGGAATCGAACCCGGAAACCCGGGCGTGGGAAGCGAGAACGCTACCGCACGACCACGAGATGCGGGCTAAGTCCCATAGTGCTCAGAGCCATTTGAACCATTTGAACACACATTTTGAATAAAATTAAACCATTGAAAAGTTGGTTTCAGATAAAGCACAGTTTAAACAGAGTTCGAAAGACTTTTTGACAGACAACTCCTTCTATTCTATAGATGAATATCTTGAAAGTGATTGTTTGACCAGTTGAAGTAAAAATCTCTGTTAGATTTCATTTTTGATAGCACTTGGTCACAACAGTCAATATTAGGTATTTTTTTATATGATAAGTTTATTGAAAGTGCATAACTACTGCATATTTAATTCTGACAGCTTATTAATTCTGTAAATATTAGCAGTTCCCGTTTACTGTAATTACAGTGGTGTGCAAAATTAAAGGAGCAAATTGCTATTTCCCCATTCTGTGTTTAATTCGCGGTATAATCATACAAACTGTCAACAGACACACGGAAGGTGGCACACCCGGTCAACGGACAACCACGGCAACAATGACGTCAGGGGATCTACCAAACTGGTTGGTGTTTGCGGGAAGTCCCTCACCCACAACTGCAGTGCACACAGTCCCACTATCGCACAGAGAAGGCGCCTAACCAGAACCCTGCAGTGAAGGGCCTGCAAGGTGTCAGGCAAATCCAACACCTTCCATTAAAACCCTGACATAAGCAAATCCAGTAGTATGTCACATAGCTCCGAATAAATCGTGACATTAAATTAACCAAAGTAATACGATTAACGAGTGAGCAAATGGAATACCACAGACTAACACAAGAATGCCTAAATGCATGTCATACCTTCCCACCGTGAGACAGACGCAGTTCCGAGGGGAGAAACGAGAACAGAAGCCGAGAGCAGAACTGTGTTAAGCTGGAAGGCCCTACGATAAGGGACGGACACCCACGTTGCCAGCTAACCACCAGGACCACCCCCCAGCCCATGTTAAAAGCTAGAGCCCTCCAGAAGAACAGTATAGATCTTACGATAACACTAAAAGGGCCACACCAGCCGCAAGTTTTACCGTGAGACTTTTTCGCGTCTCTGTTACGTTGCAAACTTTAAATACATTGCCCCACCACGAAAAGTATAACGTTTCTCATTGGATGGACAGAATTTTTGTAGGCGGAGCTTAAGGTTAACATTGAGACCCTGATTGGTCAGATGAAAACACAGCCAGACAGTTTTTTTTAAACCAACTTCGGTAAATTGTAGTAAGGAGAAGTTAGGAAAGAGTTGCTTCCGAGACGGCGAGCTGGATGGAGCTGCGCCGCCCGCCGCCCTCTGACGCTGCATAACCAACGACAAGGTAATGAGCGCACGCGATGCCGAATCTTTGAGCGCATATGGCTTCACTCAGAACTGCAGAAGTCTCATCTGTTACATCACAGTTTTGCGTAATACTAGTGTCGATCGTCAATTAAAGCTCATGGTATTCACATTTGCTGTTGTTGTTGTGGTCTTCAGTCCTGAGACTGGTTTGATGCAGCTCTCCATGCTACTCTATCCTGTGCAAGCTTCTTCATCTCCCAGTACCTACTGCAACCTACATCTTTCTGAATCTGCTTAGTGTATTCATCTCTTGGTCTCCCCCTACGATTTTTACCCTCCACGCTGCCCTCCAATACTAAATTGGTGATCCCTTGATGCCTTAGAACATGTCCTACCAACCGATCCCTTCTTCTGGTCAAGTTGTGCCACAAACTTCTCTTCTCCCCAATCCTATTCAATACTTCCTCATTAGTTATGTGATCTACCCATCTGATCTTCAGCATTCTTCTGTAGCAGCACATTTCGAAAGCTTCTATTCTCTTCTTGTCCAAACTATTTACCGTCCATGTTTCGCTTCCATACATGGCTACACTCCATACAAATACTTTCAGAAATGACTTCCTGACACTTAAATCTATACTTGATGTTAACAAATTTCTCTTCTTCAGAAACGCTTTCCTTGCCATTGCCAGTCTACATTTTATATCCTCTCTACTTCGACCATCATCAGTTATTTTGCTCCCCAAATAGCAAAACTCCTTTACTACTTTAAGTGTCTCATTTCCTCATCTAATTCCCTCAGCATCACCCGACTTAATTCGACTACATTCCATTATCCTCGTTTTGCTTTTGTTGATGTTCATCTTATATCCTCCCTTCAAGACACTATCCATTCCGTTCAACTGCTCTTCCAAGTCCTTTGCTGTCTCTGACAGAATTACAATGTCATCGGCGAACCTCAACGTTTTTATTTCTTCTCCATGGATTTTATTACCTACTCCGAATTTTTCTTTTGTTTCCTTTACTGCTTGCTCAATATACAGATTGAATAGCATCGGGGAGAGGCTACAACCCTGTCTTACTCCCTTCCCAACCACTGCTTCCCTTACATGTCCCTCGACTCTTATAACTGCCATCTGGTTTCTGTACAAATTGTAAATAGCCTTTCGCTCCCTGTATTTTACCCCTGCCACCTTTAGAATTTGAAAGAGAGTATTCCAGTCAACATTGTCAAAAGCTTTCTCTAAGTCTACAAATGCCAGGAACGTAGGTTTACCTTTCCTTAATCTTTCTTCTAAGATATGTCTTAAGGTCAGTATTGCCTCACGTGTTCCAGTATTTCTACGGAATCCAAACTGATCTTCCCCGAGGTCGGCTTTTACTAGTTTTTCCATTCGTCTGTAAAGAATTCGTGTTAGTATTTTGCAGCTGTGGCTTATTAAACTGATTGTTCGGTAATTTTCACATCTGTCCACACCTGCTTTCTTTGGGTTGGTTGGTTGGTTTGGGGAAGGAGACCAGACAGCGTGGTCATCGGTCTCATCGGATTATGGAAGGATTGGGAAGGAAGTCGGCCGTGCCCTTTCAGAGGAACCATCTCGGCATTTGCCTGGAGTGATTTAGGGAAATCACGGAAAACCTAAATCAGGATGGCCGGACGCGGGATTGAACCGTCGTCCTCCCGAATGCGAGTCCAGTGTCTAACCACTGCGCCACCCCGCTCGGTTTTCTTTGGGATTGGTATTATTATATTCTTCTTGAAGTCTGAGGGTATTTCGCCTGTTTCATACATCTTGCTCACCAGATGGTAGAGTTTTGTCAGGACTGGCTCTCCCAAGGCCGTCAGTAGTTCCAATGGAATGTTGTCTACTCTGGGGGCCTTGTTTCGACTCAGGTCTTTCAGTGCTCTGTCAAACTCTTCACGCAGTATCGTATCTCCCATTTCATCTTCATCTACATCGTCTTCCATTTCCATAATATTGTCCTCAAGTACATCGCCCTTGTATAGACCCTCTACATACTCCTTCCACCTTTCTGCTTTCCCTTCTTTGCTTAGAACTGGGTTTCCATCTGAGCTCTTGATGTTCATAAAAGTGGTTCTCTTATCTCAAAGGTCTCTTTAATTTTCCTGTAGGCAGTATCTATCTTACCCCTAGTGAGATAAGCCTCCACATTCTTACATTTGTCCTCTAGCCATGCCTGCTTAGCCATTTTGCACTTCCTGTCGATCTCATTTTTGAGACGTTTGTATTCCTTTTTGCCTGCTTCACTTACTGCATTTTTATATTTTCTCCTTTCATCAATTAAATTCAATATTTCTTCTGTTACCCAAGGATTTCTACTAGCCCTCTTCTTTTTACCTACTTGATCCTCTGCTGCCTTCACTACTTCATCCCTCAAAGCTACCCATTCTTCTTCTACTGTATTTCTTTCCCCCATTCCTGTCAATTGTTCCCTTATGCTCTCCCTGAAACTCTCACATTTGCTACGTAAGTTAAAATCTGAAACGCGATGATTTTTCTGTTATATAATTATTGAGAAGCCACATCAGCCACTGTAATTTACGACAAGTTAGATAAATAATTAAAGATAATTGAGGGTCCCTGTAGAGCATTTTGATAGTTTTCTCTTTTGTGAAACTTAATTTCAACCTAGATTGTAGATGTGATATGGCAAAGGTCATCCTTCGATCCATTGTAGAACTTGGAAACCCACTCAGGGAATATTCGTTCACATTTTTGTTGAACGCAGTTGGTTTCTATGATCCTATATTAAAACATTTCCTTTTATCAATAGTGCAATTTTTAAACAATGTTTTGTGAGTAGAATAAAATTTCCAATGGTAAACTTAACTGCTTTTTCGACGTTATTTTACCAGCTAACTAAAAATAGGAAGGCCTTGAATCCCTTCCACTAAACATTTAGTTAGTATTAAGATTCTTTTACAGGGAGTGCAGTGGAACTGACGCTGGAATCATTAAGTATTTGGTTATATCATCGCTAGTCTCACTGAACTCTTCTGAACTCTACATGTCATGTGTGGTCTGGCGTCTCCTTACCAGCAACAGGTCCCAGGTTCAAACTAGTCAATTTCCTAAAAAACACGCTCAGAGCGTCGTTGCGCGAAAGTGGTATGGAGACACGACATAGAACAACAGACACCACGCAGAATGTTAGAGGCCGTAGGAAGAGTGGAAGAAGGACAGTGGCAAACTGGTGTGGCCCTATGGTTGAATGTGAATCGTTGTGTTGTTTCTCGGATGTGGCGACAGTTTATAGAGACAGAAACTGTATCGCAAAGGCCACGGCGTGGCCGACTATTTGTAACGTCAGAGAGAGCCGACCGTTATTTGACCGTAAGGGCAGGACGGTACCGCCTTAGTACTCCACAGCAACTGGCGTGTGATCCCGCAGCATCCACTGGACGTGTTGTATCGAGGCAAACGGTGTACAGAAGTGTTCGGCAGACAGGCCTTTACTATCTCACACGTCTTCACAGAAGGGAACGTCTAGAACAGGGGCGGGCAAACGTTGCACGCGGCTCATGAGCGCACAGCGCTGCACGTGTGCTGCTCGCGTGCAGGCGTCGACCGGGGCTGTGGCGACAGCCGGCAGGTTGCGGCAGTGTAGTGCCAGGCTAAGCTGCGGACGTTGATGCGAACCGAGCACTATGTAGTGAACGTTGTATTTCAAGAAACGGAGAAGTGGAGATTTGCTATCTTTTAAAAAGTAATGGGAGAATCATTTTTTCTTTGTGCAAAAACGTGAAAATTCGAATTGTTTAATATGTGGCAGTATTCTCGCTGGTCAACGGAAGTTTAGTATTGAAGGCCATTATAATAAATTTCACAAGGACGAGTACAATTTATTGTCGGATTCTGAGAGGATGGGGAATTGACTGAGCTTAAGAAGAGCGATCTGACGATACCAGATGAATCTGTCGTAGTTGGCCGGCCGGGGTGGCCGAGCGGTTCTAGGCACTACAGTCTGGAACCGCGCGACCGCTGTGGTCGCAGGTTCGAATCCAGCCTCGGGCATGGATGTGTGTGATGTCCTTAGGTTAGTTAGGTTTAAGTAGTTCTAAGTTCTAAGGGACTGATGACCACAGCAGTTAAGTCCCATAGTGCTCAGAGCCATTTGAATTTCTCGTAGTTGCTGTTGTCACGAGAGATCTGCGACTTCCTCTCGTCATGTCTCTCATCTAACTGATTTAACATTGTATGGAGCACTGTTTTCAAGTTTACAGGACGACAACAATAATAGCCCAGCGGTATGTGCAAGTTATAAGACTGCGCTTAATATAGCGAGAGCTGGAAAACCATTTGCTGAATTAATAAGTCTCGGTTAAGAGCAAACATCAGTGATGAAAATTTACGTAACTGTTTGTGTTTGTCTGTAGAAATTTTGTTCCAGATATTAAACTCCACCTGTGATAATTAAATAAAACGTATCGTAGGTAATAGGTACTCTTTCAAACCATGATTTCTTTCAAGCACTCCTACTAACCTTATTCATTCACTCAATAAAGCAAGCTAGGAAAAAAAACGCATTACAGAGGAAGGAGCGGACAGAAGGTATGGTGGGGATGGGAGATAAGCGGGTGGCCAGCTTGCCCCTGTGTGCACGCGGAACACCTGTTAACTGCACGCGTGCAAGTGCACCGCACATGTGCAGGATTCCTGCCCGCCCCTGGTCTAGAATGAAGTCGTCAACATGCTACCTGGACGATGCAACAATTGGCCAACATACTTTTCACGTATGTCCCGATTTGGTATGGAGTGATTCTTGACGGATTCGAATCTGGATGGAATTTGGAACACTATTTCGGGACACAAAAGTTGTGGACTGAGGCCGATATCGACGAGAATCCCTAATGGTGTGGACAGGGATTATGTTGACCACTGTAACACCTTTTCACGAAACTGTATAGGGGGAACTGGCAAGGTTCAACATCTCTCAGTTATCGTGACGAGATCTTGGGGCCTCATGTGTGGCTGTTGTGAGCTGCTTTGGGCCCAGACTTCCTATTGATGGGCAATAGTGCTCGACCTCAGAGCTCAGATAACTGACGTTTTCTTTGAAACGTAAGATATTGCACATATGGCGTGGCCTGTTCGATCTCCCGATTTGAATCCCGTAGAGCATGTCTGAGATGCACTAGCGAGACGAGTTGCATCACGTGAGGTTCCACAAATCACTCTCCAAGGCTTCTGAGCGGCTGTGCAGGTAAAATGTTCGCCAGTACATCAACAGGAGATTGATGACAACATTCAAAGCACGCATCGTCGTCGTCACACGAGTATCGCTGCCAGAGCTAGTCAAACGTTATACGGAGCACATTAACCAGATGTCTGTGAAAATCTGATAAGTTGGGAAAAGCGAACATTATTGTCTGCCATTACCGATGCTGCAGCCATTTACGTTCTGTGTTGATTACATTATTTCTACTTTACAATCCTCTGTTCACATTGTTTTGTTGCAAAATTTCCATTTGTTGCTTGAATTTTGGACACGAGTGCAGTCGCCTATTTTAACAGTCTCCTAACAAATGGTTCAAATGACTCTGAGCACTATGGGACTTAACTTCTGAGGTCACCAGTCCCCTAGAACTACTTAAACCTAACTAACCTCAGGACATCACACACATCCATGCCCAAGGCAGGATTCGAACCTGCGACCGTAGTGGTCGCGCGGTTCCAGACTGCAGCGCCTAGAACCACTCGGCCACTCCTAACAAATGACCAGTGTAGTGAGTATTATATTCATACAGGGTGTTTCAAAAATGACCGGTATATTTGAAACGGTAATAAAAACTAAACGAGCAGCGATACAAATACACCGTTTGTTCCAATATGCTTGGGACAACAGTACATTTTCAGGCAGACAAACTTTCGAAATTACAGTAGTTACAATTGTCAACAACAGATGGCGCTGTGGTCTGGGAAACACTATAGTACGATATTTTCCACATATCCACCATGCGTAGCAATAATATGGCGTAGTCTCTGAATGAAATTACCCGAAACCTTTGACAACATGTCTGGCGGAATGGCTTCACATGCAGATGAGATGTACTGCTTCAGCTGTTCAACTGTTTCTGGATTCTGGCGGTACACCTGGTCTTTCAAGTGTCCCCACAGAAAGAAGTCACAGGGGTTCATGTCTGGCGAATAGGGAGGCCAATCCACGCCGCCTCCTGTATGTTTCGGATAGCCCAAAGCAATCGCACGATCATCGAAATATTCATTCAGGAAATTAAAGACGTCGGCCGTGCGATGTGGCCGGGCAGCATCTTGCATAAACCACGAGGTGTTCGCAGTGTCGTCTAAGGCAGTTTGTACCGCCACAAATTCACGAAGAATGTCCAGATAGCGTGATGCAGTAATCGTTTCGGATCTGAAAAATGGGCCAATGATTCCTTTGGAAGAAATGGCGGCCCAGACCAGTACTTTTTGAGGATGCAGGGACGATGGGACTGCAACATGGGGCTTTTCGGTTCCCCATATGCGCCAGTTCTGTTTATTGACGAAGCCGTCCAGGTAAAAATAAGCTTCGTCAGTAAACCAAATGCTGCCCACATGCATATCGCCGTCATCAATCCTGTGCACTATATCGTTAGCGAATGTCTGTCGTGCAGCAATGGTAGCGGCGCTGAGGGGTTGCCGCGTTTGAATTTTGTACGGATAGAGGTGTAAACTCTGGCGCATGAGACTATACGTGGACGTTGGCGTCATTTGGACCGCAGCTGCAACACGGCGAACGGAAACCCAAGGCCGCTGTTGGATCACCTGCTGCACTAGCTGTGCGTTGCCCTCTGTGGTTGCCGTACGCGGTCGCCCTACCTTTCCAGCACGTTCATCCGTCACGTTCCCAGTCCGTTGAAATTTTTCAAACAGATCCTTTATTGTATCGCTTTTCTGTCCTTTGGTTACATTAAACCTCCGTTGAAAACTTCGTCTTGTTGCAACAACACTGTGTTCTAGGCGGTGGAATTCCAACACCAGAAAAATCCTCTGTTCTAAGGAATAAACCATGTTGTCTACAGCACACTTGCACGTTGTGAACAGCACACGCTTACAGCAGAAAGACGACGTACAGAATGGCGCACCCACAGACTGCGTTGTCTTCTATATCTTTCACATCACTTGCAGCGCCATCTGTTGTTGAAAATTGTAACTACTGTAATTTCGAAAGTTTGTCTGCCTGAAAATGTACTGTTGTCCCAAGCATATTGCAGCAAACGGTGTATTTCTATCGCTGGTCGTTTAGTTTTTATTGCCGTTTCGAATATACCGGTCATTTTTGAAACACCCTGTATGTTTTACGTTAATACTGTAACCCGCCAGGGTAGCCGCGAGCGCTAATGCGCTGCTTCCTGGACTCGGGTAGGCGCGCCATCCCCGGATCGAATCCGCCCGGCGGATTAACGACGAGGGCCGGTATGCTGGCCAGTCTGGATCTAATTTTTAGGCGGTTTTCCACATCCTGCTAGGTGAATACCGGGCTGGTCCCCACGTTCCGCCTGAGTTACACGAGTCGCAGACATTTGAAAACGTTCTGACTATTTCACGATCTACACTAGACGCAGACAACTGGGGTTCACTACTTCCGTCCCGTGGGGGGGGGGGGGGGTTCGGGGTGGCGGCAGGAAGGGCATCTGACCACCCTCTGCAATTAACACTGCCAAATCCGCACTAACAAGGTCGACCCCACGTTGGAGCGGGACAAAGACTCCGAGAAAAATAAAGAAAGTTTTACGTTATACTTTCTGACTTGTTCCACACTCACTAGAATTATCTCATTTTTGGGTCTATGGAACGAAAGCTTAAGCTGATCTAATCTTAAAAAGAACACGACGGCTCTGTCACATACCAGGCAGTGTTTTATGGAAGGTGTTTGGCGAAGCCTTGGCGCACATAGTTTTAATGCTGGGACCCAAGTCAGCGAGCGGCTTACCTGTATGGTTGGCTGCACTCCTCCCTGGGCCCACAGCCTCCTGGACAGACGGGGTCGCAGCCCCATAGGTCGGGGTTCCCCTCGTAGCCGGAACAGCAGAAGCTCTTCTCCGAGTACACCAAGTAGTTCTGCGGACACAGAGCGCCAACTGAATATCTGATCACCAACTGGTACTCTCGCCCTAACCAAAAAGTACCGCAGAGCCCTTAAAACACAACTGGCCAAGTGCTGGTAAGACCACAGCAAATTATGAACAGTACAGTTCCTAAGCCTAATCCGAATACACAAAAAAGAAGCGAGCAGAGGACTTTGGTTATGGATCTAGATATACAAGACTTAAACAAATATTTTATTATTTACAGGGTTCCTCACTCTTACAATTACACGAGGGTTGGAACTTTAATAGTAGCAACAATTTACTTACAGCTCTTACAAAATACATACGTGTTTCAAAGTTTTACTGACCTTCACAGTAGCCACCAGCATTGTGTATAACCCACTGCCAGCGATGTGGAAATCGCAGGATACTCTTAGCAGTGCCAGTTGTGTTGACAGTTCGAGCGGCGCGGTCTATTCCCTGGTGAATTTGTAGCAGTTCTGAAGCGAATGCCGTGAAGTGTTCCCTTCAATTTAGAAATCGAGTTCAACTCACGAGGGCTTAAGTCAGGGGAGCGCAGTAGGTGGTATAGCACTTATCAGCCCCATCAGTCAAACAAATCTGTAACAGCTTGCACTGTACGTGCTTGAGCATTGTCCTGCAAAATTATGGTCAGGTCTTGCAGAGAGTGTCATCATTTCTCTCTCTATGTTGGTCGCAGGTTGTGTTCCAAAAATGAACAGCATAGAGACAGAAATGATGACACTTTCCGCAGGATCTGACCGTCATTTTGCAGGACAATGCTCAAGCACGTACAGTGCAAGCTGTTACTGACTTGACAGATGGGGTTGCTAAGTGCTATACCACTCCCCTGACTTAAGCCCTCCCCTGACTTAAGCCCTCGTGAGTTCAACTCGATTTCTAAACCGAAGGGAACACTTCACGGCATTCGCTTCAGAACAGGTGCAAATCCTTCGGGCAACAGGCAGCGCCGCTCGAACTGTCAACACAACTGGCACTGCTAAGAATATCCTACGACTTCCAAATCGCTGGAAAAGGGTTATACACAATGCTGGAGACTACTTTGAAGGTCAGTAAAACTTTGAAACACGTATCTATTTTGTAAGAGCTGGAATTAAATAGTTGCCACTATTAAAGTTCCGACCCTAGAACTCGGTGTTGACCTCAATCTACCCTCGATATGCTGGAAAAATTATACGCTTAAAGCCGGCGTTAGGCATAAAATATTCGAAACTGTACTGAATGCCTTCTAAGAAAATTATTTTGAAAAGTTAGTTCATGAGGCCACTCTAAGCTTAAATGGTTGCGAAAGCATACTTGACCTCTTAGCAACAAATAATCCTGGATAAATAGGGAGTATCGTGACGAATACAGGGATTAGCGACCACATAGCAGTTGCTGCTAGGCTGAATACCGCAACACCTACAACCATCAAAAAGAAAAGCAAAGTATATCTATTAAAAAAAAATTAACACGCTTTTAAGAGACAGTTCTCACTCCTTCCAATCGGATAATGTAAACGTAGAAAACTTGTGGAATGATTTCAAACAGTATCGACGGAAACTGAGAGATATAAAGGGTGTTAGAAAAAGGTACGGCCAAGCTTTCAGGAAACATTCCTCACACACAAAGAAAGAAAATATGTTATGTGGACATGTGTCCGGAAACGCTTACTTTCCATTTTAGAGCTCATTTTATTACTTCTCTTCAAATCACATTAATCACGGAATGGAAACACACAGCAACAGAAAGTACCAGCGTGACTTCAAACACTTTGTTACAAGAAATGTTCAAAATGTCCTCCGTTAGCGAGGATACATCATCCACCCTCTGTCGCATGGAATCCCTGATGCACTGATGCAGCCCTGGAGAATGGCGTATTGTATCACAGCCGTCCACAATACGAGCACGAAGAGTCTCTACATTTGGTACCGGGGTTGCGTAGACGAGAGCTTTCAAATGCCCCCATGAATGAAAGTCAAGAGGGTTGAGGTCAGGAGAGCGTGGAGGACATGGAATTGGTCCGCCTCTACCAATCCATCGGTCACCGAATCTGTTGTTGAGAAGCGTACGAACACTTCGACTGAAATGTGCACGAGCTCCATCGTGCATGAACCACATGTTGGGTCGAACTTGAAAAGGCACATGTCCTAGCAGCACAGGTAGAGTATCCCGTATGAAATCATGATAACGTGCTCCATTGAGCGTAGGTGGAAGAAAAGGGGGCCAATCGAGACATCACCAACAATGCCTGGCCAAACGTTCACAGAAAATCTTTGTTGATGACGTCATTGTACAATTGCGTGCGGATTCTCGTCAGCCCACACATGTTGATTGTGAAAATTTACAATTTGATCACGTTGGAATGAAGCCTCATCCGTAAAGAGAACATTTGCACTGAAATGAGGATTGACACCTTGTTGGGTGAACCATTCGCAGAAGTTTACCCGTGCAGGCCAATCAGCTGCTGATAGTGCCTGCACACGCTGTACATGATACGGAAACAACTGGTTCTCCCGTAGCACTCTCCATACAGTGATGTGGTCAACGTTACCTTGTACAGCAGCAACTTGTCTGACACTGACATTAGGGTTATCGTCAACTGCACGAAGAATTGCCTCGTCCATTGCAGGTGTCTTCGTCGTTCTAGGTCTTCCCCAGTCGCGAGTCATAGGCTGGACTGTTCCGTGCTCCCTAAGACGCCGATCAATTGCTTCGAACGTCTTCGTGTCGGGACACCTTCGTTCTGGAAATCTGTCTCGATACAAACGTACTGCGCCACGGCTATTGCCCCGTGCTAATCCATACATCAAATGGGCATCTGCCAACTCCGCATTTGTAAACATTGCACTGACTGCAAAACCACGTTCGTGATGGACAATAACCTGTTGATGCTACGTACTGATGTGCTCGATGCTAGTATTGTAGAGCAACGAATCGCATGTCAACACAAGCACCGAAGTCAACATTATTTTCCTTCAATTGGGCCAACTGGCGGTGAATCGAGGAAGTACAGTACATACTGACGAAACTAAAATGAGCTCTAACATGGAAATTAAGCGTTTCCGGACACATGTCCACATAACATCTTTTCTTTATTTGTGTGTGAGGAATGTTTCCTGTAAGTTTGGCCGTACCTTTTTGTAACACCCTGTACAACACATAAAATCATAAGTGATGTTACTGATCCCCCATGGTACACAAAACGGGTCAGATTGCTGTTGCAGAAGCAACGGAAAAGGCATGCCAAACCTAAAACAACGCAAAATCTCCAAGACTGGCAAAGTTTTGCAGAAGTTCGAAATATAGCGTGCACTTCAGTGAGAAAAGCTTTTAATAATTTCCACAACTAAACTCTGCCTTGGAATCTGGCAGAAAACCCAAAGAGATTCTGGTCACACGTAAAGCACACCAGTGGCAACACGTAATCGACACCTTCACTGTGCGATTACAACGGTGAAGCTACTAATGGCAGTGCCGCTAAAGCAGAGTTATTAAACACGGCTTTCCGAAACTCCTGCACCAAAGTAGACGAAGTAAATATTCCAATCAAGAACAACTGCCACGATGAGAAACTTAGAAGTAGATATCCTCGGTGTAACAAAGCAGCTTAAATCGCTTAATAAAGGCAAGGTCTCCGGTCCAGATTGTATACCAGTCAGGTTCCTCTCAGAGTACGCTGATGCAATGGCTCCATACTTAGCAATTGTATACAACCGCTCACTCATTGAAAGATCCATACCTAAAGACTGGAAAAATCCTCAAGACACACCAATACCCATATCACGTCGATGTGCAATAGGCTTCTGGAACATATACTGTATTCGAACATTGTCAAGTACCTCGAAAACAATGATTTGTTGACACATAGTCAGCACGGATTCAGAGAATATCGTTCTTGCGAAACACAGCTAGCCCTTTATACCCATGAAGTAATAAGTGCTATCGATAGGGGTGCCAAATTAATTCCATATTTTTAGTTGTCCAGAAGGCTTTCGACAAGCAATCTCTAACCAAACTGCGTGCCTACGGGATATCGCCTCATCTGTGCGACTGGATTCGTGATTTCCTGTCAGAAAGGTCAGAGTTTCGTAGTAATAGACGGAAGGTCATCGAGTAAAACAGAAGTAATATCCGGTGTTACCCAAGGACGTGTTACAGGCCCTCTATTGTTCCTGATTTATATTAACGACATAGGAGACAATCTGAGTAGCCGCCTTAGATTGTTTCCATATGATGCTGTCATTTACCGTCTTGTAAACTCATCAGATGACGAAAACGAATCGCAAAATGATTTAGATACGATATCTACATGTTGCGAGAAGTGGCAATTGACCTGAAATAGCCAGTCGGTGTGGCCGAGCGGTTCTGTGCGCTTCAGTCCGGAACCGCGCCGCGATACTGCTACGGTCGCAGGTTCGAATCCTGCCTCGGGCATGGATGTGTGTGCTGTTCTTAGGTTTAAGTAGTTCTAGGGGACTGATGACCTTTGTGCTCAGAGCCATTTGAACCATTTTTTTACGCCTCAGCTAGGCACGTCAAAACAGACATTTGACTGTAGATGTATGGAAATATGTTGCCTGGTCGGACGATTCTCGTTTCAAATTGTATGGACCTCGCCATGGACGTGGGGAGTGAAGCTGCGCATCATGCAGCCTATTGCGCACAGTTTGAGTCGTAACACGACGTCCTGTGGCTGCACGGAAAGCATTATACAACATGGCGGCGCTGCTGTCAGGGTTCCTCCGAGCCATAATCCGTAGGTAGCGGTCATCCACTGCAGCAGTAGTCCATGGGCGGCCTCAGCGAGGCATGTCATCGACAGTTCCTGTCTATATGTATGTCCCCCATGTCCGAACAACATCGCTTTGATTCACTCCGAGACGCCTGGACAATTCCCTTGTTGAGAACCCTTCTTGGCACAAAGTAACAATGCGGACGCGATCGAAATGCGGTATTCACCGTTTAGGCATGGCTGAACTACAGACAACACGAGCCGTGTGATATGTCTGCGTAAGCAGAAGAAACTAACGATCAAAGTCCGAAAACAATTTATTGGACTGTTCAATTAACCAAAACAAATTCTCCAAGTATAACACCAACACAAAACAGTGAACCGTCTTCGAATCACAACTACATACGAGAATAAGATAGAAAACAACTGAAATAATTTCCTACTAGTCTCCGCCAGAGACTTCTCCGATATACCAAGCTTAATCCAGAGATCAGCGAGAAGATCCAAGCCGGGCTGCCGGGGCGGCAGCTATGCGAGTCTTCTGGCGGTCTATTTTTCTTTTTTTCTTTATTGAATTTCAATTCCCCCCGAAGGGGGCGGGCTGGCAGCAGCTTAGTATGCCGCTCTTCAGCCTACAGATTTTGTGAGAAAGTTCAAGAGAATAAATAATGAAAAACAGGCGATAAAATCGGAGACTTAAAGAGTAACATGGCGAAAAGAAATCGTGGAACTTAAAACAAACAACAGAGGGATGATGATGCTAATAAAATACATACGAAGCAGACAGGGAAAACAATAGACAGACAATTAAAAAACACGGCGACAGTCTGGATTCTGTTCGCAAAAGACATAAAATTCACACCTAGCGACAGCATGGTTTCTGTTCGCAACACGAGAAAGACGAACAACACTGAATAGTCACTGGAACATGGCACTAAAAAGTTGGCAAATGTGACATACCACAGTCGAGAGCAGGTGGGGGGAAACTGGACAGAAGATGGGAAAACAAAAAAAGGGGGCAAAGGAGAGTAAAAGCGAAGCGGGAAACCGGGAAAGGGGCTGATGGAGGATGAGGACCCATAAGAGGGGCAGACGCGACAGGGAGTGGGGTAGGCAGAGGAGGGGAATACAAAGGACTTGGGGGGGGAGAAGGGAGGTAGGGAGAGGTTTAGTGGGGATAAAACAGGACGGAAGGGGGGAAGAGGGAGCCCAGGGAAAGGACAGAAGAAAGGAGGGGGAGTGAGGATCAGAGTTGATAGGAAGGATAAATGGAGAGAGAGAGGGCATCGTCCGGGAGGGGGAGTTGACGGAAGCCTCCTTGGGAAAGGAGATGGAGGGTGTAGAGATGGAGGGTAGGGGGGACACAACGGTGAAGAAGTGGCAGGGGGCGGGGATGGGAGAGGAGAGAAGCAACCAGGGGGTGAGGGGGTTCAAGACGGCGGGAGGCATAGAGGATGCGGATATGTTCGAGGAATAGGAGCAGATGGGGGAAAGGAATGAGATCATAGAGGATCTGCGTGGGGGACAGGAGGCGGATACGGAAGGCGAGGCGGAGTGCATGACGCTCAAGGATCTGGAGGGACTTACAGAATTTGGGGGGGGGGGGGGGGGCAGATATCCAGGCATAACAGAGGATGGGACGGATTAAGGATTTGTAGGTGTGGAGGATGGTAGAGGGGTGCAACCCCCACGTCCGGCCAGAGAGGAGTTTGAGGAGTCAGAGGCGGTTGTGGGCTTTGGATTGGATGGAGGCTGGCGGTCGATGAACTGCGCCGGCCTTTATAGCGCTTCGGCGGACGAGTACTTCGGAACTATTTTCCATCACGTGGTTTGACGTGTGAAAATAGTTCCGGGATCTGCAGCGACGTCTTCCTTATGTTTATTTGGGTTGGTAGTGGCCCCTGGTGGCCGCTGGTGTCTTTGCTGTGGTGTTGTTGCTGTGGCCGTTCATCAATATTGCCTGTCGGTTGTGTAGTGCTTCGGTGTGCCTGCGAGGCGGGCAACCCGCGGCTGCAAGCTGTCAGTTTGGTTGCTGATCCTCTAGGTGCTGTGATGTCTGGTGGAGAAGGCCACAGCACCGTGTACTTCCTTCCTGGTGGAATGACTGGAAGTGATCGGCTGTCGGACCCCTCCGTCAAAGAGGCGCTCCTCATGGATGGTTGTTTACATCTTTGGGCGGGTTTAGTGACATCTCTGAACAGTGAAAGGGACTGTGTCTGTCATACAATAGCAACAGTCAACGTCTATTTTTAGGAATTCTGGAATCTGCGGTGATGCAAAACATTTTTTGAGGTGTGTAAACCGAAACGAAACGTGTCTGGTCTAATTCTTTTAATTAAATTACAGTCAGCTCAAGATAGATAACTAATAGTAAGATATTGACAATAAATCACTATGCAACATTTATTTTGACAACCGTAATTGGTTCACCTGCATGTCGATGTCACTGAGCTTTATACTAACCTACAAAAGTGCAATATACTATCGGTTACGTTGCAGCTGGCACACCTGTTGGGTAAACTTGGACCCATCATGTACGATGGTCGAGTGTGAAGTGGTGCCGATAACAGGCGAGTCTACTCACCGAGTAGCGCGTGTAGGAGTACGTGCGGTAGCCGTACTTCGTGCACGACCCGAACACCCACCAGCACTTCTCGTAGTACACGTAGGTGCGTCCTGAGTAGCCGGTGTACGTGTAGGGCACTTGTCGCCTGCAACAGAAAAGGAATGGTACCAGGTCACCTGCTCTTGTTCCGCTTGATGATTCCACTGTAAGACTGCACCACTATACAAGGTGGTCAATTGATAGTAAACGGGCCACATATCTCACGAAATTTGCGTCAAACGAAAAAAACTACAAAGAACGAAACTCGTCTATCTTGAAGGGGGAAACCAGATGGCGCTATGGTTGGCCCGCTAGACGGCGCTGCCATAGGTCAAAAGGATATCAACTGCGTTTTCTTAAACAGGAACCCCCAGTTTTATTACATATTCGTGTAGTACGTAAAGAAATATGAATGTCTCAGTTGGATCACTTTTTTCGCTTTGTGATAGGTGGCGCTGTAATAGTCACAAACATACGGCTCACAATTCTACACGAAGAGTTAGTAACAGGTAGGTTTTTTAAATTAAAATACAGAACGTAGGTAATTTTGAACATTGTATTTCGGTTGTTCCAATGGGATACATGTACCTTTTTGAACTTATCATTTCTGAGAATGCATGCTGTTACAGCGTGATGACCTGTAAATACATTATTGCAATAAACGCTCAAAATGATGTCCGTCAACCTCAATGTATTTGGCAATATGTGTAACGACATTCCTCTCAACAGCGAGTAGTTCGCCTTCCGTAATTTTCGCACATGAATTGACAATGCACTGACGCATGTTGTCAGGCGTTATCGGTGGATCACGATAGAAAATATCATTCAACTTTCACCACACAAAGAAATCCTGGGACGTCAGATCCGGTGAACGTGTGGGCCACGGTATGGTGCTTCGACGACCAATCCACCTGTCATGAAATACGCCATTCAATATCGCTTCAACCGCACGCGAGCTATGTGCCAGACATCCAGCATGTCGGAAGTACCTCGCCATTCTGTCATGAAGTGAAACACCTTGTAGTAACATCGGTAGAACATTACATAGGAAATCAGCATACATTGCACCTTTTAGATTGCCATCGATAAAATGGGGGCCAATTATCCTTCCTCCCATAATGCCGCACCATCCATTAATCCGCCAAGGTCGCTGATGTTCCACTTGTCGCAGCCATCGTGAATTTTCCGCTGCCCAATAGTGCATATTATGCTGGTTTACGTTACCGCTGTTGGTGAACGACGCTTCGTCGCTAAACAGAACTCTTGCAATAAATCTATCATCGCCCCGGACTTTCTCTTGTGCCCAGTGGCAGAAATGTACACGACGTTCAAAGTCGTCGCCATGCAATTCCTGGTGCATACAATTATGGTACAGGTGCAACCGTTGTTGATGTAGCATTCTCAACACCGACGTTTTTAAGATTCCCCATTCCCGCGCAATTTGTCTGCTACTGATGTGCGGATTAGCCGCGACAGCAGCTAAATCACCTACTTGAGCATCGTCATTTGTTGCAGGTCGTGGTTGACGTTTCACATGTGGCTGAACACTTCCTGTGTCCTTAAATAAGGTAACTATGCGGTGAGCAGTCCGAACACTTGGATGATGTCGTCCAGGATACCGAGCAGCATACGTAGCACACGCCCGTTGGGCATTTTGATCACAATAGCCATACATCAACACGATATCGACCTTTTGCGTAATTGGTAAACGGTCCATTTTAACACGGGTAATGTATCACGAAGCAAATACCGTCCGCACTGGCGGAATGTTACGTGATACCACGTACTTATACGTTTGTGACTATTACAACGCCATCTATCACAAAGCGAAGAAAGTGGTCCAAATAAACATTCATATTTCTTTACGTACTACACGAATATTTAATAAAAATGGGGGTTCCTGTTTAAAACAAAACGCAGTTGATATCCGTTTGACCTATGGCAGCGCCATCTAGCGGGCCAACCATAGCGCCATCTGGTTTCCCCCTTCAAGCTAGACAAGTTTCGTTCTTTGTAGTTATTTCGTTTGACGCTTATTTCGTGAGATATTTGCGCCGGTCACTATCAATGAACCACCTTGTATACTGGGCGGTTATAATTAAACTTTCCCTATTTAACACATTGTAGCACGTAAACTCATTACCGTCCGAGTATCAAACCAGGTATTTATGTCAAGGTCCTTGGGATGAGAAATAATGCAGAATAAATTCAATTGAAACACTTTTACTGTCCTGCTACGGTTCATCATAGCATTAAATACCGGTACCATTACTGCTACGAAAGATGCTCAATATGGAACCCATCAGCGTCCAGAAGAGTCAAAGCGCAGGACTGCATTCTATACAGGAGAACGAATCATGTCTGTATATCTGCTGGCTACCTCTGTCAATATGCAGCACTTCAGCACATGTGAGATAGTTTACCTGGAAAACCCTGTTTTTCACCTGTGATCAGGTGATCGTGTCGGCCAAGCATTTGGAATCGTCGGCTAATAATTCGATTATTTCCAAATATATTTCGAGAAGCAGGTGAACTTCAATAATGATGTACAGTGGGGCTCCATCTTTCATGAAAACTGTTCGAGTTCGACGACGATTGGTTTGCGGGGTGCTCAACTGCACGGTTATCAGCGCCATATTAATTCGCAACATTTGCTCAGTCCAATCTCGCCACTTTCATGAAAGATGATGAAATGATGAGGACAGCTCAAACACCCAGTCATCTCGAGTCGGGTGAGAATCCCTGAACCTGCCGGGAATCGAACCCGGGACCCCGTGCTCGGAAAGCGAGAACGCGACAGCGAGACCACGAGCTGCGGACGTCGAGTTTGATGCGCCTCCTTCCTGTAGGGCGGATACGACATGCTGGCGAAGCATATCGCAGTAACGCTGGCCAGTCACACTGCAAGTCTTTGGTCCTTGAGCGGCAACCTGTGCAAAAAAAGAATGGGCCAATTACGAACGTAGCCGTAAAGCCACACCATACGGTGACATGTGCACCATACCGAGGAACTTCACGCACAGTGACTCGGGGTGAAGATACCCACACAGGCAATTCTGTGAGTTCACCTCAGCCGTCAGATGAAAATGAGCTTCGTCCGTCCGTAAGATGGTCCAGGACCTCGTCAACTTCCATCATTTCCAGAAAGTGGAGAGCGAAGTCAACACGTCGTTGCAAGTCCTGTGGTGCAAGCTGCTGTACGATATGGATCTTGTACGGATACCACTTGAGAATGGTTCGAAGCACCTTCCGTACAGTGGACCACGGGTTGACCAACAGTCGTGACACAACAACTGCATTGCCTGACGATCGGGAATTGCGCGCAGCGTTGTCTGTCATAGCAACAACGATTCCATCAACCACCTGTGGCGCAACCGGTCATCGGCCTCTTCCCGGAGCGATTCCAAGATCTCCAGTTGATTCGAAGTACTACATCACGCTCCGTACAGCAAGTGTAGAAAGAGGACCCTTCCGTAATCCTTTCAGTCGGTGATGTTCTTGAATTGCAGCTGCTGAATTACTTAATAATTCAAAAACAGTATTAATCGTATTTATTATTATTATTATTATTATTATTATTATTATTATTATTATACCACCAGCCGGTTTCAACCCGACGTAGGGGTCATCTTCTGGGCGTTTACACTGTGAAATTATAGATATCCGTCAGAAAGACGCCATTATACAACAGCTAAAGTTACGTAAATTTAAAATATGTTACCCATTGGTCGACTGCTGGTGGTGTAACTCCTGTCTACATAACGGCAGGAAACTATGCGGGACGAACCCTTCGTATGGGCGTAAATAGCGTACTGAGATCACGTGAACAGACGGCAACACCCCCAGCGACGATCAACGGCATTTAATACAGTTAATTATAGTAATTACTAGTCACCTTCGTTTAACATAAATTTAAGTGACAATAAATCACATAAAACGGAACCATTCCATTTAAAAAGAGTTACAATTATAGTGTTAATTATAAAATAATAACTAATGTTCTGTAGTCAACTCGTGAAATTCGTAAAAGTATATTACATTACGTGCCATAATATAAAGTAAACCAATCTGTGACACACAAAAACTGGTGTCGTATTATAATATATCTATTCGTACATTTGCGTAGAAAACATTTGAGTCAATTTATCAATACACAGAGTAGAGGGCGCCTGATATACGCTTTGGTGTGGCCGAGCGGTACTAGGCGCTTCAGTCTGGAACTGCGCGAGCGCTACGGTCGCAAGATTCGAATCCTGCCTCGGGCATAGATGTGTGTGATGTCCTTAGGTTAGTTACGTTTAAGTAGTTCTAAGTTCTAGGGGACTGATGACCTCAGATGTTAAGTCCCATAGTGCTCAGAGCCATTTGAACCATTTTGTAATCCGCGGCAACGGCGTCCTCGCCACACCATACTTGCTCCGGACACTGTGAGAGTGCTGTACAAGCAATGATCACACGCACGGCACAGCGGACACACCAGGAACCGCGGTGTTGGCCGTCGAATGGCGCTAGCTGCGCAGCATTTGTGCACCGCCGCCGTCAGTGTCAGCCAGTTTGCCGGGGCATACGGAGCTCCATCGCAGTCTTTAACACTGGTAGCATGCCGCGACAGCGTGGACGTGAACCGTATGTGCAGTTGACGGACTTTGAGCGAGGGCGTATAGTGGGCATGCGGGAGGCCGGGTGGACGTACCGCCGAATTGCTCAACACGTGGGGCGTGAGGTCTCCACAGTACATCGATGCTGTCGCCAGTGGTCGGCGGAAGGTGCACGTGCCCGTCGACCTGGGACCGGACCGCAGCGACGCACGGATGCACGCCAAGACCGTAGGATCGTACGCAGTGCCGTAGGGGACCGCACCGCCACTTCCCAGCAAATTAGGGACACTGTTGCTCCCGGGGTATCGGCGAGGACCATTCGCAACCGTCTCCATGAAGCTGGGCTACGGTCCCGCACACCGTTAGGCCGTCTTCCGCTCACGCCCCAACATCGTGCAGCCCGCCTCCAGTGGTGTCGCGACAGGCGTGAATGGAGGGACGAATGGAGACGTGTCGTCTTCAGCGATGAGAGTCGCTTCTGCCTTGGTGCCAATGATGGTCGTATGCGTGTTTGGCGCCGTGCAGGTGAGCGCCACAATCAGGACTGCATACGACCGAGGCACACAGGGCCAACACGCGGCATCATGGTGTGGGGAGCGATCTCCTACACTGGCCGTACACCACTGGTGATCGTCGAGGGGACACTGAATAGTGCACGGTACATCCAAACCGTCATCGAACCCATCGTTCTACCATTCCTAGACCGACAAGGGAACTTGCTGTTCCAACAGGACAATGCACGTCCCCATGTATCCCGTGCCACCCAACGTGCTCTAGAAGGTGTAAGTCAACTACCCTGGCCAGCAAGATCTCCGGATCTGTCCCCCATTGAGCATGTTTGGGACTGGATGAAGCGTCGTCTCACGCGGTCTGCACGTCCAGCACGAACGCTGGTCCAACTGAGGCGCCAGGTGGAAATGGCATGGCAAGCCGTTCCACAGGACTACATCCAGCATCTCTACGATCGTCTCCATGGGAGAATAGCAGCCTGCATTGCTGCGAAAGGTGGATATACACTGTACTAGTGCCGACATTGTGCATGCTCTGTTGCCTGTGTCTATGTGCCTGTGGTTCTGTCAGTGTGATCATGTGATGTATCTGACCCCAGGAATGTGTCAATAAAGTTTCCCCTTCCTGGGACAATGAATTCACGGTGTTCTTATTTCAATTTCCAGGAGTGTATAATTTCACAGTGTAAACGTCCAGAAGATGACCCCTACGCTGGGTTGAAACCGCTTGGCGGTATAATAATAATAATAATAATAATAATAATAACACGCATCAATTAAACAATCAGAGGAAAACGAAATCTTAAGACAGCCACCAAAACAAGCACAAATAGAACACGAAGAGACACACGTGTTAGATATAGAAGAGAAATTTCAGCTGACATATATAGAATACAAAGACACAAATACAGACATTACACCATTCTTGCATAGACCGCCAAATAACCCACAAGTCGAAACAACAATAAAAACTATCAACACAATCATACACAACAAAATAAATGAAAACACAACTATGGAAGAGTTACAACTACTGGTTTATATAGGAGCACTCACTACACTAAATATACACACTAGGCAGAGATCAGAACAAACCAACACACAGAAGAAACCCACAAAACCAGCATGGCAACACAGGCTACAGATCAGAATAGAAAAACTGAGAAAAGACATAGGACAGCGAACACAATTTCTAAGAAATGAAATATCAGACAAAAAACGAAAAAGGTTAGGTAAAATCTCACAACAAGAAGCAATAGAGCAATTAGATGAAAAAAGCAGAAATTACAAGCATTGGCCAAACAACTTAGAAGATACAAAAAAAGTGAAAATAGAAGGAAAAAAAACCAAACATTCAACACAAACTAAAAGAGATTTTACCAAACAGTGTATAACACACACATTAAAATAGACAATCCACCAAACATAACAGACATGGAACACTTCTGGAGCAACATATGGTCAAACCCGGTACAACATAACAGGCATGCACGGTGGATACAAGCAGAAACAGACACATACAAGATGATACCACAAATGCCTGAAGTGATAATTTTGCAACATGAAGTCACCCGAGCAATTAATTCTACACACAATTGGAAAGCCCCTGGAAATGATAAAATAGCAAATTACTGGCTAAAGAAGTTCACCTCAACACATTCACATCTAACTAAATTATTTAACAGTTACATTGTAGACCCATACACATTCCCTAATACACTTGCACATGGAATAACCTATCTGAAACCTAAAGATCAAGCAGACACAGCAAACCCAGCTAAATATCGCCCCATAACATGCCTACCAACAATATACAAAATATTAACTTCAGTCATCACACAGAAATTAATGACACATACAACACAGAACAAAATTATAAATGAAGAACAAAAAGGCTGCTGAAAAGGAGCACGAGGATGTAAAGAGCAACTGATAATAGATACAGAGGTGACATATCAAGCTAAAACTAAACAAAGGTCCCTACACTACGCATACATTGATTACCAAAAAGCCTTTGATAGTGTACCCCACTCATGGTTACTACAGACATTGGAAATATACAAAGTAGATCCTAAATTGATACAGTTTCTAAACATAGTAATGAAAAACTGGAAAACCACACTTAATATCCAAACAAATTCAGATAACATCACATCACAGCCAATACAGATTAAGCGTGGAATATACCAAGGAGACTCATTAAGTCCTTTCTGGTTCTGTCTTGCTCTGAACCTACTATCCAACATGCTAAATAATACAAATTATGGATACAATATTACTGGAACATACCCACACAAAATCACACATTTGCTATACATGGATGATCTAAAACTACTGGCAGCAACAAATCAACAACTCAACCAATTACTAAAGATAACAGAAGTATTCAGCAATGATATAAATATGGCTTTTGGAACAGACAAATGTAAGAAAAATAGCATAGTCAAGGGAAAACACACTAAACAAGAAGATTACATATTGGACAACCAGAGCGACTGCATAGAAGCGATGGAAAAAACAGATGCCTATAAATATCTAGGATACAGACAAAAAATAGGAATAGATAATACAAATATTAAAGAAGAACTAAAAGAAAAATATAGACAAAGAGTAAAAAAAATACTGAAAACAGAATTGACAGCAAGAAACAAGACAAAAGCTATAAATATTTATGCTATACCAGTATTGACCTACTCATTTGGAGTAGTGAAATGGAGTGACACAGACCTAGAAGCACTCAATACACTTACATGATCACAATGCCACAAATATAGAATACATCACATACATTCAGCAACAGAAAGATTCACATTAAGCAGAAAGGAAGGTGGAAGGGGATTTATAGATATAAAAAACCTACATTATGGACAGGTAGACAATTTAAGAAAATTCTTTCTAGAACGAGCAGAAACTAGCAAAATACACAAAGCAATCACTCATATAAATACATCAGCTACACCATTGCAATTTCATAACCACTTCTACAACCCTTTAGATCACATAACATCAACAGATACAAAGAAAGTAAATTGGAAAAAGAAAACACTACATGGCAAGCACCCGTATCATCTAACACAGCCACACATAGATCAAGACGCATCCAACACATGGCTAAGAAAAGGCAATATATACAGTGAGACGGAAGGATTCATGACTGCAATACAGGATCAAACAATAAACACCAGATATTACAGTAAGCATATTATTAAAGATCCCGATACCACAACAGATAAATGCAGATTTTGCAAACAACAAATAGAAACAGTAGATCACATCACAAGCGGATGTACAATACTAGCAAATACAGAATACCCCAGAAGACATGACAATGTAGCAAAAATAATACATCAACAACTTGCCATACAACATAAACTAATAAAACAACACGTTCCCACATACAAGTATGCACCACAAAATATACTGGAGAATGATGAATACAAATTATACTGGAACAGATCCATTATAACAGATAAAACAACACCACATAACAAACCTGACATCATACTCACCAATAAAAAGAAGAAATTAAACACAACTAATCGAAATATCCATACCCAACACAACAAATATACAGAAGAAAACAGGAGAAAAAATTGAAAAATACATCCAACTGGCTGAGGAAGTCAAGGACATGTGGCATCAGGATAAAGTCGACATTATACCAATTATACTATCAACTACAGGAGTCATACCTCACAATATCCACCAGTACATCAATGCAATACAGCTACATCCAACCAAACATATATATACAACTACAAAAATCTGTAATTATTGATACATGTTCAATTACCCGAAAGTTCCTAAATGCAATATAACATATACCACACAGTTACAAGGAAGTCACGCTTGACCGAGGTCCGCGTCACGTTCCATTTTTAACCAGACTTAAGTCTGAGAAAAAAAAGTCAATAATAATAATAATAAATGCGATTAAGACTCTTTTTGATTGATTACTCATACTAATCGCTGCTTCTCTCCACGACCATGTTGTCCAAAAATGCTGAATTACTGTTTTGATAATAGAGCATCACCAGTAAGACTCTGCTCCTCTTGTCCACGCTCCTGTTGACACGTCAACAAGTGCACTTCGACTGGTCGAGTGTGTGAAACCATGAACCACGATGACTGATCACGGCACCTGGTGGCCGTAGTTGGAACTGGACAGTGGCGCTGTGACGCATGGAAGTTGGGTTGGGTTGTTTGGGGGAGGAGACCAGACAGCGAAGTCATCGGTCTCATCGGATAAGGGAAGGACGGGGATGGAAGTCGGCCGTGCACTTTCAAAGGAACAATCCCGGTATTTGCCTGGAGCGATTTAGGGAAATCACGGAAAACCTAAATCAGGATGACCGGACGCGGCATTGAACCGTCGTCCTCCCGAATGCGAATCCAGTGTGCTAGCCACTGCGCCACCTCGCTCGGTCGCATGGGAGTCATCCACCCCATGTTCTGGACATTAATGCTACCAAGTTAGGTGCTCGCACAGTAATAAGATTCCGTGTTATAACGTGTTAAAAAAGGGAAAGTTCAATTATAACCACCCGGTACATCTACGCCAGTACACCGTAAGTTACCACGCATGTACATAAATAATCCGAAAGCTACTGTAAAGTGTGTGATATAATTTCATAATCGATTCTCGAAGTCGTAACGGCTAACAAACTTTTTGACCCAGCCAAAAATGTATATCAGTTAATTCCAAGTTTTCCTTCTGCACGACACACGTGACTACAGAACGGTACTGCTGATTGGAGGTGTCGAATTAAACACCTTCCAGCGGTCTAGTTTCCAGACTTTTTTATTTAGCTACCAGTGTTTTACTACGCCATTTGCAGGGCCCTGACCGACGTGTAGGAAGATTCTGCCTCGGTTCTGAGCAAAACAGAGGGCGGCAATAATGGTATTAATGGATTTTTGCTATAGCGATCACTTCAACCATTATCTACCGCTGAAGCTAGCAACCAAATAAAATAAGTTTGGAAACTACACTACGTGATAAAAAGTATCCGGACACCCCCAAAAACATAAGTTTTTCATGTTAGCTGCATTGTGCTGCTACCTACTGCCAGGTACTCCATATCAGCGACCTCAGTAGTCATTGGACATCGCGAGAGAGCAGAATGGGGAGCTCCGCGCAACTCACGGGCTTCGAAATTGGTCAGGTGAATGGGTGTCACTTGTGTTATATGTTTGTACGCGAGACAGGACAGCGTAATAGGTCCGCTGCTTTTTACGATGTACATAAACGATCTGGTTGATGGTATTGACAGCGGCGTTAGACTGTTTGCCGACGATGCTGTGGTCTACAGGAAAGTAGTATCACACGAAAGTTGCGAACAAATCAATGAGGATTCGCAGAAAATAAATGCGTGGGGTAATGACTGGCAGTTATCTCTCAATATTAGTAAGTGTAATCTACTGCGTATAACAAAGCGAAAATCGCCATTAATGTACGAGTACAAAATAAATGCCCCGTCTTAGGAAGTGGTAACATCCGTCAAGTATCTGGGTGTGACTAATCGAAATGATTTCAAATGGAATGATCAGATTACAGAAGTAACGGCCAAGGCGAAATCTAGATGGCGGTTTATTGGCAGAATCCTTCAACAAAGGAAATTGCTTGCAACACGTTAGTTCGTCCAGCATTAATTGTTCGTCTGTATGGGACGCTTACCAGTTGCGTCTGATTCAAGAGATTGAGAAGGTCCAAAGAGGAGCGGCAATGCCTCGTGATGACTGGGTGTTGTGTGCTGTCCTTAGGTTAGTTAGGTTTAAGTAGTTCTAAGTTCTAGGGGACTGATGACCTCAGATGTTAAGTCCCATAGTGCTCAGAGCCAAGAGCGGCAAGATTTATGACTGGTACATATAGCCATCGCGAGAGCGTTACAAATCTCGTAGAAAGTATGAAGTGGGACACACTTGCAGATAGACGACGCGCTAAACGGGAGGGTCTGCTCACTAAATTCCGAAATCCGATCTTCGCCGAGCATGTAGAGCATATATTATTACCACCAACTTTCAAATTGCTCAATGATCACCATTCAAAGATAAGGGAAATTAGAGTTCGTACTGAGGCGTTCAGACAGTAGTTTTTCTCTCGCGCGTTCCGCGAGCAGAACAGGGGGGGGGGGGGGGGGGGAGATATGATTTTGGCGCGAACTGTGCCCTCCGCTACACACCACTTGGTGGCTAGCGGAGTATATATGTAGATGTAGAACCACTTGAGTTTTGCGGATGATATAGTCCTATTTGCGAATCATATAGAAGAACTTAGATTATTAGTTAAAGATCTTGCATTAGCGTGCTCTGAAGTTGGACTAAAAATGAACATTGATAAAAACAAGATAATGATCAATGGATGGACACCTGAGGGAAGTATATCAGTTGGAAATACACATCTCCAAAGAGTCACAGAATGTGTCTATCTGGGTCAACTGATAAAAATGAAAGGAAATTTAAAACCAGAATTGGGCTGGCAAGCTTATGGGAGGCACTCTTCAATTTTGAAATCTAAGATGTCGTTTGAGCTGAAGAAATGTATTATTGACTAATGTATATTGCCAGTAATTACTTATGGCTGCGAGACATGGACATTAAATGAGTTCATTGTTAGGGAGCTAACAGTTGCCCAAAGAGGAATGGAAAGATCAATGTCGGGTTACACGAAAAAAGACCGGAAGAGAGAAGTCGAAGTAAGACGAACAACGAAGGTCACCGACATAATGGAAAGAGCGAATACACTTAAATGGCAGTGGCTTGGTAATGTTGTTCGAACAGAAGATGGTTCAAAATTGGCTCTCAGCAGTATGGGACTTAACATCTGAGGTCCTCAGTCCTCTAGAACTTAGAACTACTTTAACCTAACTAACCTAAGGACATCAACACGTCCATGACCGAGGCAGGATTCGAACCTGCGACCGTAGCGGTAGCCCGGTTCCAGACTGAAGCGCCTAGAACCGCTCGGCCACACCGGCCGGCAGCAGAAAATGGTAAATGGTCTAAAGAAGTCCTAGAGTGGAGCCCAATTTACCAAAATAGACCTAGAGGAAGACCACCAGACAGATGGGACAGAGATACAAGGAAGACAGTGGGATTCAATTGGCAAAGGGAAGCTCAGGAGCGGAAGAATTGGAAGATCTTACTGAGATGCTTTGTTATACGCCAACGCCAAAGAGGCCACGTTGCTAAGTGATAGAACTGGGTGATAATGATGACGATTTAAACAAGTTACCGTTTTCTGCACGTGACCTACTGCAAACTAACATATGAATCGTTCCTTGCAACGTGCTGCGCCCTGGGATCAAAACTAAGAATTAGATGGTTCACTCTCGCGGACCATGTGTCGATTAGCGCACAAATACGCCTGTTTATGGGAGAAAAAGTAATGAACGACGGTCTATGTGTGTAGACTGCTGGAACGAGGTGCTTAACTACATGGTTGGCTTACACATAATGCTTTCACTATAATTACTTCCTAAGTCGCCATGCAGCGTTAACCGATTTGAGCCGTGCTCTCCCCCACTTATGCATTTTCGTGAACTTCGCAGTCTATCTGTGTTTGGTTTCCCGCCCTTGTCGCGGTTACGTCGTGGTTCTTCTTCCTTCTACGTTTGACAGCAGTGATGTGTATCGATATTTGCACCGTGTATCGATATTTGGTGCATATAGTTTCCGGCAAGGGGGTCAGGAGTCTGTCGGTCGGTTGTTGGGGACCAGGGAAGTTATCTCCGCGCGTTGCAGTCGGCTGGGGCCACTGACTGCCCCTGCGCAGTGTCGGAGCGTGTGTGGAGCTGTCCGATCGCTACGAGCTTCGTGGTTCACCGACTCAGGACGCCAAAGTTGAGTAGTGGTTTCAACTACCCGAGCTTCGTCTATTCATGTTGTGGTGGTTCGCTTAGGTGGTTTGCTGTTGGGGAGGTTTTCCCGTGAGCAACACCGAGTGGTTCTACTGCTGAGATTTAGCCGCCGTGAGGTGCAATTAACTACACTCCTCGAAATGGAAAAAAGAACACATTGACACCGGTGTGTCAGACCCACCATACTTGCTCCGGACACTGCGAGAGGGCTGTACAAGCAATGATCACACGCACGGCACAGCGGACACACCAGGAACCGCGGTGTTGGCCGTCGAATGGCGCTAGCTGCGCAGCATTTGTGCACCGCCGCCGTCAGTGTCAGCCAGTTCGCCGTGGCATACGGAGCTCCATCGCAGTCTTTAACACTGGTAGCATGCCGCGACAGCGTGGACGTGAACCGTATGTGCAGTTGACGGACTTTGAGCGAGGGCGTATAGTGGGCATGCGGGAGGCCGGGTCGACGTACCGCCGAATTGCTCAACACGTGGGGCGTGAGGTCTCCACAGTACATCGATGCTGTCGCCAGTGGTCGGCGGAAGGTGCACGTGCCCGTCGACCTGGGACCGGACCGCAGCGACGCACGGATGCACGCCAAGACCGTAGGATCGTACGCAGTGCCGTAGGGGACCGCACCGCCACTTCCCAGCAAATTAGGGACACTGTTGCTCCTGGGGTATCGGCGAGGACCATTCGCAACCGTCTCCATGAAGCTGGGCTACGGTCCCGCACACCGTTAGGCCGTCTTCCGCTCACGCCCCAACATCGTGCAGCCCGCCTCCAGTGGTGTCGCGACAGGCGTGAATGGAGGGACGAATGGAGACGTGTCGTCTTCAGCGGTGAGAGTCGCTTCTGCCTTGGTGCCAATGATGGTCGTATGCGTGTCTGGCGCCGTGCAGGTGAGCGCCACAATCAGGACTGCATACGACCGAGGAACACAGGGCCAACACCCGGCATCATGGTGTGGGGAGCGATCTCCTACACTGGCCGTAGACCACTGGTGATCGTCGAGGGGACACTGAATAGTGCACGGTACATCCAAACCGTCATCGAACCCATCGTTCTACCATTCCTAGACCGGCAAGGGAACTTGCTGTTCCAACAGGACAATGCACGTCCGCATGTATCCCGTGCGACCCAACGTGCTCTAGAAGGTGTACGTCAACTACCCTGGCCAGCAAGATCTCCGGATCTGTCCCCCATTGAGCATGTTTGGGACTGGATGAAGCGTCGTCTCACGCGGTCTGCACGTCCAGCACGAACGCTGGTCCAACTGAGGCGCCAGGTGGAAATGGCATGGCAAGCCGTTCCACAGCATCTCTACGATCGTCTCCATGGGACAATAGCAGCCTGCATTGCTGCGAAAGGTGGATATACACTGTACTAGTGCCGACATTGTGCATGCTCTGTTGCCTGTGTCTATGTGCCTGTGGTTCTGTCAGTGTGATCATGTGATGTATCTGACCCCAGGAATGTGTCAATAAAGTTTCCCCTTCCTGGGACAATGAATTCACGGTGTTCTTATTTCAATTTCCAGGAATGTATTTTGGTCGACTACGATTTGAGTGCACCAGTGGAATTTTCTGTCTTGTGGCCGTCAGTGTTCTGGTTACCTGCCCTGGCCACTAACTTAATTTCAGGTAGCGTCCTTTCCTCACCTGTTGTCGCTGTCCAACATGGTGTGTAATTTTGACAGCTAATACATACTCTATTGTGGATTATCATGTTTGTAACATTACCGGTTTGAGTTCTCATGTAGTGATTGACGGGAAGCAAATCGTTGCGTCGATCGGACAGTGGCTGTTCCCTGGTTGGGTTCCGACGGATCAAGTCTAGTTGGGCTCACCACCTGTCTCACCTAAGTGAACGAGGGCAGACCGACCTCCCTGGAGGCGTTCTGAGTGCCACCTGTAAGGGTACAGTACCCTTACGTAGTATCGATTATGCACTATGCAGAGACCATACATGGTTTAAGCAAAGACTGCAGTGCAGTCAACAATGTGCGAGTGGGTAAGCAGTAGTCGAGTGTTGGAGTCCGTGGGTGGAAGTCGGGTGTGAGAGGCTAGAGAGAGAGGTTGCTCTGTAGCGAGGCCGGAGATGAGTGGCGGAATGACACACAGTTGTTCATAAATGTTTATAAATTGAGTGATTTAATTAATAAATTCCAGCATTTAAGAAAGGAGATGTTATCATTTAGTAGTTTTCACAATAACTGAAGTGGACAACAATGAGTCTCATGACAAAGAGGAAAATATATATTATGCTAAAATAATTAAAGTATAACTTCACGTACAGCGTATAATATAATTCGGCGCGAAACTGGGGGGATGTTACACACCGGTGTTTTTGTCAGATATTTAAATTTTAGGCTTACGGTTATTTGTTTTGTTTTCTTAAAAATTTGCAAAATTAATTTTTAAATTCATCTTTCAAGCTTAAACACTGCTGCCTTCTGTCTTTAAAGTTTATGGTAATATATTTTAAAATTTTGAAGTTTAATTGTGGCCCTCAGCCATTGGTATTGCACCTTGCGTATTTTGTTTTTTGAATTATTTTATTGCTATCTTCATCAGACAAACGTGTGGTTCCTGAAGAGGGGCAACAGCCTTTTCAGTAGTTGCAAGGGCAACAGTCTGGGTGATTGACTGATCTGGCCTTGTAACAATAACCAAAACGGCCTTGCTGTGCTGGTACTGCGAACGGCTGAAAGCAAGGGGAAACTACGGCCGTAATTTTTCCCGAGGGCATGCAGCTTTACTGTTGGAATAACTGATGATGGTCGAAGTAGAGAGGATATAAATTGTAGACTGGCAATGGCAAGGGAAGCGTTTCTGAAGAAGAGAAATTTGTTAACATCGAGTATAGATTTAAGTGTCAGGAAGTCATTTCTGAAAGTATTTGTATGGAGTGTAGCCATGTATGGAAGTGAAACACGGACGGTAAATAGTTTGGACAAGAAGAGAATAGAAGCTTTCGAAATGTGCTGCTACAGAAGAATGCTGAAGATTAGATGGGTAGATCACATAACTAATGAGGAAGTATTGAATAAGATTGGGGAGAAGAGAAGTTTGTGGCACAACTTGATCAGAAGAAGGGATCGGTTGGTAGGACATGTTCTGAGGCATCAAGGGATCACCAATTTAGTATTGGAGGGCAGCGTGGAGGGTAAAAATCGTAGGGGGAGACCAAGCGATGAATACACTAAGCAGATTCAGAAGGATGTCGGTTGCAGTAGGTACTGGGAGATGAAGAAGCTTGCACAGGATAGAGTAGCATGGAGAGCTGCATCAAACCAGTCTCAGGACTGAAGACCACAACAACAACAACAACAACATCTTAATTGGATTTTTATCTTGTTAAGATTTCTTATAGGAGGCCTTCAGCAGTGAAAGAGTTGCATTCGGTAAAGATTCGGCTATGTGTCGCTTTGGTTGTAAATGTTATTGAATTACAATAAATTACAATTAGAAGGTGAAATTGACCTCAACCCTTGGCCCTTTCCACAATCCTACTACCTGTTCTGCCTAGCGGGTTTAACGGGCGTCTCACGCTTACAAAATCGATACTACTGGTAACTTTCAAAAATGTTGGAAGTCTAGTTGGAGGATGTCAGTCGGCACATAAAACCTAACGACAGTTGTACTGCGATTATTCACTTCTGCAAAGAATTGTATGTTCACCACATGACACCACTTCGTTCACTGGCCGCAGGTTGAAATCCAAAATGCGATCCTGTAATTGATGTCTGAAGATGAGTTTGCTAAGATCGAGACTAGGCGTGATGCCCCCGATGTCAGCAGTACGTTTCCTTATAATAAACAAACTACCTACTTTGCCAGTAAGCTTGCAGTCAACTCTTTCAACTAACGTGTATTTAATTTTAACGGCTCAAAACCGTTTATAGCGCCAAGATCTCATTTTTCTGGTACCTAACTTGTACATAACTTGTACCTAACTTGTACATAACTTGTTCACAACTTCACAGTATTTCCACTCTCTGCATCATACAAGGTAGAAATAATAGGTCTACTCCCTAAATGTGAATGTATGCTGTTTGACAGTATTCGCGCACTGTTTCACGTGAAAAAGACTGTATCTTATATATGCAATAAATAAAATTTGCATCGTTTCTCGAAACAGTTTGCCTTAATAATAGTTCCCATCATCCAGTTCGGACCAATGTTTTCGTGAGGTTTTCCTTCGTTGTAAGGCAATTTCAGTAGTTCTGAAATATCGGCAGGAAAAATTCGATCCAGCTGTTCCAATACATCATTAAGTGGAACCACTGTAAACAGCGATACCACATCGAAGCTGACCAAAATGTGCTCCGGCTGGACCACTATGCCATTCAATCTGCTCATGAAATGTGTCGAATTCTTTATATAAGAATCCGAACGGCCCACATGTGGTTTTAGCAGCGTAGTCAAAAACTTGGCTAACAAGTAGGTGGGCGAACCAATGGCACTTAGTATCGGTATTAACGGCACATTTTCTTTATGATTTTTGGGCAATCCATATAGAAAACCGCCGAAAAGTAATTAACTATGGGTGGGAGAAGAGCTTTAAAACTCCTGAATGACGACGATAGTATTTTGGTTCTCCCAGCTGACAAAGGAAGCGCAACGGTGGTTATGGATGTGGCCGACTATCGGAGTAAAATTACTGATCTACTGGATCCGCAAGCATATAGAAAGCTGAATAAGTACCCCACTAACAGCGTTCTCAGAACTGTGTCGCGGTTAATAAAAAAGTCCTCCATTGAAGAGAGTGTACAGAAAGGTCTCTGCAATTCGGTTGCGCTACCACCGAGGCATTATGGATTGCCCAAAATTCATAAAGAAAATGTGCCGTTAAGACCGATACTAAGTGCCATTGGTTCGCCCACCTACTCGTTAGCCAAGTTTTTGACTACGCTGCTAAAGCCACATGTGGGCCGTTAGGACTCTTATATAAAGAATTCGACACATTTCATGAGCAGATTCAATGGCATAGTGGTCCAGCCGGAGGACATTTTGGTCAGCTTCGATGTGGTATCGCTGTTTATCATGGTTCCACTTAATGATGTATTGGAACAGCTGGATCGAATTTTTCCTGCCGATATTTTAGAACTGTTTAAGTGTTGTTTGACGACCACATACTTCAAGTGGAATGAACAGTTTTATGAGCAAACGGATGGCGTGGCTATGGGAAGGCCCCTAAGTCCCGTAATTGCAAACTTCTTTATGGAGAAATTCGAAGAACAGGCCTTAGGTACTGCCAGCAAAAAACCAAATGTATGGTTCCGATACGTGGATGACACGTTTGTGCTGTGGAGACATGGTAGGGAGGAACTAAGCCGGTTCCACGAACATCTGAACAGTATAAACTCGAGAATTCAGTTTACAATGGAGGAGGAGATAGACGGCAAATTACATTAGTCGTTGTGCTTGTTTTTAGAAACGAAAATGGTAGGTTTGGCCACTCAGTATACCGCAAACCCACTCACACGGACCGTTATTTGCACCGGAATTGGAACCACCACCCACAACAGAAGCGGGGTGTTATCAAGACGTTAGCGGACAGAGCTACAAATATTTGTGAACCTGAGTTGCTCGACGCAGAGATGGAGCATCTCCACAATGCACTAATGAAGAATGGATATTCGTCCGCCGAAATAAAACGTGCGTTGAGGCAGCCACGCAGAAATAATACTGACGTACAGGCTACTGCAAAATTTAAGGTTTTCCTGCCGTTTGTTAAAAATGTAACGGAAAGAATAGGGAGCGGAATATTACCGTAATTTACAAGCCCACCAGGAAGATACAGGAATACCTTAAGCCTGCCAAGGACGCTCGCAAACCACTGGAAAAAGCTGGAGTGTATAGGATCCCATGCAGCTGTGGTGATATTTATGTGGGTACCACTAAAAGAACTGTTTCTAAACGTTTGGAAGAGCATAAGGAAATTGTAGAAGAGGAGAAACGGAACGATCAGCTGTTGCGGAGCATGCTTTCCAGCCAGGGAACCACAATATTCGCTTCGAGGAGACGCAAGTACTAGCGACCACAAGCGGATATTACGGAAGGCTCTACAGAGAGGCAATCGAAATCGCTAAACACCCAAATAATTTCAACCGAAAGGAGGAGGGTGTGAAATTAAACGGTTCAAAATGGTTCAAATGGCTCTGAGCACTATGGGACTTAACATCTGTGGTCATCAGTCCCCTAGAACTTAGAACTACTTAAACCTACCGAACCTAAGGACATCACACACATCCATGCCCGAGGCAGTATTCGAACCTGCGACCGTAGCAGTCGCGCGGTAAATTAAACGGCATATGGATGCCGGTGTTAAAAAAGATGTGTACCACCCGTCCACTACTGGGTGATGGCAACGGCGATCGGCGGCGACGGACAGCGGCCAATTGCACTGACGTTTTCAAAACACGTGTCGTCACGCCGCGGCGTGGGAGCGTGCGGACACGGAATTTAGCGGCAGTCAGTAGCGAGCCAGTGGGTATGTTGGACCTTCCATTGAGCTACGGACCCCCTTGAAGATGTCTCCGCCGGCCTGAGTGGCCGAGTGGTTCTAGGCGCTACAGTCTGGAACCGCGCGACCGTTACGGTCGCAGGTTCGAATCCTGCCTCGGGCATGGATGTGTGTGATGTCCTTAGGTTAGTTAGGTTTAAGTGGTTCTAAGTTCTAGAGGACTGATGACCTCAGAAGTTTAGTCCCATAGTGCTCAGAGCCATTTGAACCATTTGAAGATGTCTCCCGCAGTCGGAGACGAAACGTTGGGAATCGACACAGAATTCATCAACCGACCAAGGCATAACAGCCCGGATAATTATAATGGACATGATATTTCCGGCCGTGAAAGTCTACATTTTAGTATTCCAACACCGGTTAGGTTGAAATACGTGTAGGGCAACGTACTGCCTTGAAATGAACGGGCGGCAATAGTTAACCTGCTGTGTCTGCAACCCACCAAACAAGGTTGTGCGGCTGGTTGCCTACAGAGCCTTGGTAGGCGTAGACTAGTAGGGGCAACGAAACCTCGCGTTTCGTAATATGGGATCTATTGCTGGAAACGAGCAGAAAAAAATATGGTTTTACTGATCACCCAACGATTCTAAAACAGGCCCCTGAAGACGTAACTTTTACACTTGGCCTGTAGTCGTTTATAAATAAATGTACCTTTCTATACTAGAAACAACTTTCCTTGTGAATAGCGCTGTAATTGCTTGTTTGGCCAACAAGTATGACAGTTCGTAATTAAAAAGCGTGCCAGGGGAGAAAATCTTCCTCTCATTTCCTGGAGGTTTCTTTTTTTCATTTTTACTCCATTTCAGTACTGGCTGAAAATATCACGTCATGCATATTCCGCAGAGTCACGTTTGTTTTACGTTAATACTCTAACGTAATTTAATTTAATTCGGATTATATGTCTGTAAACACTGCTGATCATATAAAATTTAGCGTAATGAAAAGCGAGGGTCTTCAACGTAATTTCGCGCAAACAGTTACACACACACACACACACACACACACACACACACACAGAGAGAGAGAGAGAGAGAGAGAGAGAGAGAGAGAGAGAGAGAGAGAGAGAGAGAGGAGGGAGCAGTAAAATTGTTTTCAACTTGAGATTCCGCGTTTCAAATGGAGGCTGTTTGTCGGGAAATGAGAAAAAAACATACGCTTTAATTATGCACAACGAAAACGTCATTGCAGGCTGTTACTGCCACCAAAGATGATATTTTTTAAATTAAGATAGAAATGTTTACTGTGTTTATTATTAGTATGCATAATTATAACAAATGCAGTACACATTTAAATAACACGTGTGCAACTACGAGGGTTATTCGGAAAGTAAGGAACGATCGGTCGCGAAATGGAAAATACAGTGGAAATCTGATGAAACTTTGCACAGATGCGTTGGCTACTGTGTCTAGTACGGCCGTCGATCGCATCATGTCGCTCTTTTCAGTTCTGAGCTCACAGTGAGAACGTGAAGATGGCTACGAATTGGCGTCTCCCGCCAAGTATGAGGGCCTGGCGAAAGATTTCGCCTGAAGCTATGCAATCCACATAACTGTCATGCGGTTCGTTCAACACGCCAATTCTGGGCCGCACTCTGCAGGGACAGTGAAGATGATCCTGCAGCTTTCCCGATGGGAAGTGTTTCATCACCCACAATACAGCCCGTAATTGGCTATCCCTGAGGTTCATCTCTGCTCAGATGAACCGCTGGCTATGTAGACAGTATTTTGACACAAACAACGAACTGCAGTCCAGAGTAGAAAATTGACAAGTAGCTGGAAGATGTAGCTATTCATTGCAAATAAAATAGTTTTGATTTTCACTGTGGTTTCCATTTCGCGACCTATCGTTCCATACTTTCCGAATAGCCCACGTATTTACACTTCATAAGTAGTAAACGGCCCAAAGTAGACACTAATGTCGGAAGAAACAAATCACTGGAGCGCCTCGTTGGATGCATCGTGTAGCTGCAGACTCTTGATGGTCCCCAGCGAAACGTCTATTTGGACACTCATTCACGACGGGGCTCATTCATCTAATTCTACATCTACATGGTTACTCTGCAATTCACCTTAAGTGCCTGGCAGAGGGTTCATCGAACCATTTTCATACTACTTCTCTACCATTCCACTTTCGAATGGCTCGTCGGAAAAAGGTACACCTAAATCTTTCTGTTCGATGTCTGATTTCTCTTATTTTATTATGATGATCATTTCTCCCTGCGTAGGTGGGTGTCAACAAAATTGTGTGAATGTCGCCACAATCACACGTACTTTAAGTGCAAAAGCCCCCTTTCTGCATGTTGTATTTGCTCATGCCCTCTACAGTCCGGTATATGTTAAGCTGGACCCACCTCTGATGATGGGAGCCTGGAACATTGACAGTTGGGTTGTCAGTAACTCAGACGTTCCGGTTTTCCATTTTTCCATGACTTACTACTCACATTTCGACTGAGCGTCGCCGTTGGATCCAGTGAAGAGCATTTTGACTAGTCCTTCATTTGCTGATCTCCGGATCTGAGGCGTTTCCTAGACAGCGAGAGTAAATCTTCCTTGAGAGGAATTGCTTATTTTTGTAAGCCTGCTGACACAGGTTGTAGACATCTTTCGAAGAAGATGAGCTGGACAGGTGTTTGACAGTACTGGTATCCAGCATGTAGGCATAGATCTGGCTGTGCCACTAGTAGTTATTGTAGCTGTTTTCAAATGAACGTCAGCTTTCTTCATACGTGCACTTCAGAGCCGAACTGGTGTGCAGTATTCTCCTGCATAGTCTACCAGGGAAAGGCAGGCCCAACGGACAGGTGTTGTATTTGGTCGCCATGTGCTACCTGCCAGGTGATTGTGATACGACAGTGTACTGTATAATGTGACACCAAGCTAGTTTGGCTTATCCTTGTACTAAGCTATGCAAGGTGGTACACACTGTGGGGTGATCTACACTCCTGGAAATGGAAAAAAGAACACATTGACACCGGTGTGTCAGACCCACCATACTTGCTCCGGACACTGCGAGAGGGCTGTACAAGCAATGATCACACGCACGGCACAGCCGACACACCAGGAACCGCGGTGTTGGCCGTCGAATGGCGCTAGCTGCGCAGCATTTGTGCACCGCCGCCGTCAGTGTCAGCCAGTTCGCCGTGGCATACGGAGCTCCATCGCAGTCTTTAACACTGGTAGCATGCCGCGACAGCGTGGACGTGAACCGTATGTGCAGTTGACGGACTTTGAGCGAGGGCGTATAGTGGGCATGCGGGAGGCCGGGTGGACGTACCGCCGAATTGCTCAACACGTGGGGCGTGAGGTCTCCACAGTACATCGATGTTGTCGCCAGTGGTCGGCGGAAGGTGCACGTGCCCGTCGACCTGGGACCGGACCGCAGCGACGCACGGATGCACGCCAAGACCGTAGGATCGTACGCAGTGCCGTAGGGGACCGCACCGCCACTTCCCAGCAAATTAGGGACACTGTTGCTCCTGGGGTATCGGCGAGGACCATTCGCAACCGTCTCCATGAAGCTGGGCTACGGTCCCGCACACCGTTAGGCCGTCTTCCGCTCACGCCCCAACATCGTGCAGCCCGCCTCCAGTGGTGTCGCGACAGGCGTGAATGGAAGGACGAATGGAGACATGTCGTCTTCAGCGATGAGAGTCGCTTCTGCCTTGGTGCCAATGATGGTCGTATGCGTGTTTGGCGCCGTGCAGGTGAGCGCCACAATCAGGACTGCATACGACCGAGGCACACAGGGCCAGCACCCGGCATCATGGTGTGGGGAGCGATCTCCTACACTGGCCGTACACCACTGGTGATCGTCGAGGGGACACTGAATAGTGCACGGTACATCCAAACTGTCATCGAACCCATCGTTCTACCATTCCTAGACCGGCAAGGGAACTTGCTGTTCCAACAGGACAATGCACGTCCGCATGTATCCCGTGCCACCCAACGTGCTCTAGAAGGTGTAAGTCAACTACCCTGGCCAGCAAGATCTCCGGATCTGTCCCCCATTGAGCATGTTTGGGACTGGATGAAGCGTCGTCTCACACGGTCTGCACGTCCAGCACGAACGCTGGTCCAACTGAGGCGCCAGGTGGAAATGGCATGGCAAGCCGTTCCACAGGACTACATCCAGCATCTCTACGATCGTCTCCATGGGAGAATAGCAGCCTGCATTGCTGCGAAAGGTGGATATACACTGTACTAGTGCCGACATTGTGCATGCTCTGTTGCCTGTGTCTATGTGCCTGTGGTTCTGTCAGTGTGATCATGTGATGTATCTGACCCCAGGAATGTGTCAATAAAGTTTCCCCTTCCTGGGACAATGAATTCACGGTGTTCTTATTTCAATTTCCAGGAGTGTATTTTGATGCTGTAAGATGACAGAGGTAGCAAAGACACTCCTCTGTTTTAGAAGTATTAAGTCTGTGTCGCCACGTCTGAAAATATTCATGAAGTTAGGGAGTCTGTTTCTTAGGTGTTCTTCAGATTGCGAAAGATGCTCACCCTTATATGAAATTGTAAGGTGATCTGCATTTTGGAATTTGCGGCAGGTTTACTGCGTACAGATCAAATAACATCAGAGCAGGCATAGAGCCTTGAGGCAAATCATCATTGAATACATGCCATCTGATGATCTTTTCACCTTGGTGTACCTTAAACTGCAGATTGCTCAACATTTTGCTCAAGAGGTTACCTTATGTTTCGGAAGGTACTGATTTCAGAAATTTCAATATTACACCCTCTTGTCAAACCCTTTCATAAGTTACTGACAGGTCAACGAAAAGTACCCCAGTCTTGACTTTCTTCTGGTAGCCACTTTCTGTGTGAGTAGTCAAGGAGACCTCTTGTTCACAGCTCCTATGAGGTCTAAATTGGGCTTGTTCAGATGCTAGCACAAAATTAATTTTCTCTTGTATTCGGTATAGTGTCATTGTTTCCAGGCGTTTCTAAAGACACCTAAGCTGAGATAACAGGTGAACGTGCTCTGCAGGTGTCTCTTCTTGCCCTGGCTTTTCGATAACAGTAAATTTACATCTTCAGCCGTGTGCGGCTCGCGTTGGTGCCGTTGGTAGGTTGGCATCGTGTAATCGGATTAGTTGAGTCTCGTTTTCCTTTTCTTCTTGTGTTTACTGGCGCCACTCCGTTTGCTAGCGTTGTCTGTCCCCGAGTGGCAGCAGCAGCGTTTATCAATATGTGATACCCATACTATCTTTGGAAGGACGTGAAGTGTTTTCGGGGTCGGGTGTGTCGTTAGTTCGGTTAGGACGGAGTATCAGAGAGGTCCGGAAGAGCGATGACACGCCGGAACCGCTAGCAGCACGCAGGCAGTGCCGGATCGAGTGCAACAACCTCGATGTCCACCGACCCTGCACGTTGAGTGAACATTAATCCAATAGTGAAACCTCCACTATTTGTGATCACGCAGTTTCTTCGTGCGTTGATGATCGCAGGGTCGCCGTGAGACGAATAGCAACAACTGGAGCGTGTCGAGTTGGCGGAATCTACATATATTACTACGTGTGCAGATTGTAATGTCTCTTGCAGCGGTTTCCCCGCAATATTTTCAGAAATTTTAGAAATTACATAACTCAGTACATACCTCGAAATATCTCTTCTTATCTTACCGATTCCTAAACTTTAATATACGATGATTATCAATGCAAAGTAGTTTCAAACCCTATTAGTCCTTGGAGCGTCCATTTACTCCGTGGAATAGCTTATCTGCTATCTGTGTTTTCTCTTATGAAAAGAAATGGTTCAAATGGCTCTGAGCACTATGGGACTTAACATCTATGGTCATCAGTCCCCTAGAACTTAGAACTACTTAAACCTAACTAACCTAAGAACACACAACACCCATCTTATGAAAAGAATGATTGAGATCTTGCCGATTAGCCGGGAAAGAACGAAGATGTATATGTATGTATTGTTGAGCTAGTTGCCATCTTGATGAGATTCTGTATGAGAAGGAATTTAACACATGAACTAAACTAAAGTAAGTGTGTTCGCGTATTATTTAACTGATTATTATTGACAGTGTCTGCTTACTACGCTGTGTTGCACGGGATCAGTGGGGAACGTCTGAGTTACACTGGACGAACCTGCCGTTTTGTTTGCTCAAGATATCCAAATAAATAGGCTAACACGGTCTTACCAGCAGATCTCCGGTCTTCCCCATGTGATCACCGAAAGTTAATAATTATTACAAATGTTTTCAGGAGATCGACTGACAATTTTCGTCGCACCGAGACTTCGAAATTGCTTCACTGCCTTATGGAATTTAAGTTAAGCTCAATTTAATCAGGACAGAACGGTATTGAACTGTGTGACTGTGATAAGCCTGCTTTGTGAATGAAAATTCCCTTAATACACGCATGTTTTTACTATCCTGATCAGTGAAGCTAAATCAGGCCGGTGTGACAGAAGTTTTTGAAATTTTAGATCCCACAAAAAAAATATTAAAAGATATCTCAATAAGCGTATCGCACTTGCCGCCCCCCCTTCTTTTTTTTTCAAAAATATGTGCAATTTCTAGAGAGAACAAACAAAATTATCAGCTACACTCTCTGCGGCAGTATTTGAACACGCCGGTAACGCATTGGCTGTTCTCGCTAGTGAGGTAACTTCTGGTCGCGACTGACTGAGCTGCCTAGACGTGGGCGGACCCTGCAGTACTCACGACTCTTTGCGGGTGCAGACGCCGGTGCGGGCTTCGACCCCCGTGGACAGCAGCAGGTGGAGGAGTAGCCACGCGACCACGGCGGCTGCTGGCGCCATCTCGCCGCGGACTGCCACTGACCGTCTGGACGTGGGACGGACAGAGAGCTCCACGCAGCGGCAGCAGCAGACAGGAACCGTGGGAGACCCCCAGCCCAGCGGCGCGGCGCGGCAAGGCTTCCCCGTCTTGTCTCTGCTCGCCTTATCCCAGGCCCGCTTATCAATGCAGCTGCCGGCTCATCCTCAGCTGCGTGCAAACCAGGAAGTCCCCCTCCTGCCTCCTGCTGCAAAGTGGCCATAGCGGAAATCACCCAGCAGACTGTCCACTGCGCGCACGACTGCTTCTACGCCATGTAATTTAGTCCCGCGTCGAGGAGGCAAAACGTAACGATCTGTCTGCTTTCCTGTTGGCCCGTCTTCGGAACGCAGTACAACAGCTACTTCGCGTGTCGTGGATTCGACAAATTGTCTAAACGGAATGAGATTTTTCACTCTGCAGCGGAGTGTGCGCTGATATGAAACTTCCTGGCAGATTAAAACTGTGTGCCGGACCGAGACTCGAACTCGGGACATTTGGCTTCCGCGGGCAGGTGCTCTACGAGCTGAGCAATCGCAAGCACGACCCGTTCTCACAGCTTTACTTCCGCCAGTACCTCGTCTCCTACCTTCCAAACTTTACACACGCTCTCCTGCAGGATTAGCACGCCTGAACAACTTCAGTTGGAAAGACCACATAGATAATATTGTGGGGGAAGGCGAGCTAAAGGTTGCGTTTCATTGGCAGGACACTTAGAAGATGCAACAAGTCCAGTAAAGAGACAGCTTACACTATACTCGTTTGTCCTCTGTTAAAATATTGCTGCGCGGTGTGGGATCCTTACCAGGTGGGATTGACGGAGGACATCGAAAGGGTGCAAAAAAGGGCAGCTCGTTTTGTATTATCACGTAATAGGGGAGAGAGTGTGGCAGATACTGTTGTGACTTGGCAAGACAGCCAAGCCACTATGCGAGGAAGCCGAAAGGCACGCGTTTAAGCTCACGCAGGCTGGCGTGAGGTCTCGAACAGTTAAGGGGATTTATAGTAGCAAAGAACGTAGCTGATGGAATACTTAACTTTAATCCATAATTGGTGAACATCGGTCTGACGGTACATGCATCACAAGATAAACAGCAAATGATAATGGCGCCTTGCTAGGTCGTAGCAAATGACGTAGCTGAAGGCTATGCTAACTATCGTCTCGGCAAATGAGAGCGTAATTTGTCAGTGAACCATCTCTAGTAAAGTCGGCTGTACAACTGGGGCGAGTGCTAGGAAGTATCTCTAGACCTGCCGTGTGGCGGCGCTCGGCCTGCAATCACTGACAGTGGCGACACGCGGGTCCGTCGTATACTAGCGGACCGCGGACGATTTAAAGGCTACCACCTAGCAAGTGTGGTGTCTGGCGGTGATGATGATGTTTGGTTTGTGGGGCGCTCAACTGCGTGGTTATCAGCGCCCGTACAATTTCCCAACCTTTGCTCAGTCCAATTTCGCCACTTTCCTGGATGATGATGTAATGATGAGGACAACACAAACACCCAGTCATCTCGAGGCAGGTGAAAATCCCTGACCCCGCCGGGAATCGAACCCGGGACCCCGTGCTCGGGAAGCGAGAACGCTACCGCGAGACCACGCGCGGCGGACGATGGTGTCTGGCGGTGACACCACACATATGATACGCGAGTTGGGATGCAAGTCATTACAGCAAAGACGTTTTTCGTCGTGGCGAGATCTATTTACGAAATTTCAGTCACCAACTTTCTCTTGGGAATGCGAAAATATTTTGTTGATCCCAACCTACATAGGTAGGAATGATCATCAAAATAAAATAAGAGAAATCAGAGCTCGAACAGAAAGGTTTAGGTGTTCGTTTTTCCCGCGCGCTGTTCGGGAGTGGAATGGTAGGCAGATAGCATGATTGTGGTTCGATGAACCCTCTGCCAAGCACTTAAATGTGAATTGCAGAGTAATCATGTAGATATAGATGTAGATGAAAGAAAGGATATAGCGGAGACATAGCTTAGCCGCAGCCTGGAGGATGTTTCTAGAATGGGATTTTCACTCTGCAGCGGAGTGTGAGCTGATGTGGGTAAGCCATTGTCTCAATAATACCCTTTCTTTCAGGAGTGCTCGTCCTGCAAGGTCCGCTGGAGAGCTTCTGTAAAGTTTGGAAGGTAGGTACTGGCGGAAGTAAAGTTGTGATCAAGGGTCGTGCTTGGGTAGCTCAGCTGGTAGAGCACTTGTCCGCAGAAGGCAAAGGTCCCGAGTTCGAGTCTCGGTCCGGCACAAAGTTTTAATCTGCCACAAAGTTTTAATCTGCCAGGAAGTTTTAATCTGCCAGGAAGTTTCAAGTTGTCTCAAGTTTGCGGCATCAAATGGCACCAAATGCAAAGGCCAGAGTAAGTCAGGAGCCGAAATTAACTGCAAACTACAAAAAAATACTGTGGTGTTTTAAGAAAAGTCATTAAAATGTCCAGCAGTGTGCATGCACTGACAGAAATAATGCCTATGTTGTTGTTGTGGTGTTCAGAGACTGGTTTGATGCAGCTGTCCATGCTACTCTATCCTGTCCAAGCTGCTTCATCTTCCAGTACCTACTGCAACCTACATCCTTCTGAATCTGTTTAATGTATTCTTCTCTTGGTCTCTCTCTACGATTTTTTACCCTCCGTGCTGCCCTCCAATACCAAATTGGTGATCCCTTGATGCCTCAGGATATGTCCTACCAACCAATCCCTTGTTCAAGTCAAGTTGTGCCGCAAATTTCTCTTCTCCCCAATTCTGTTCAATACCTCGCCATTAGTTACGTGATCTACCCATCTAATCTTCAGCATTCCTCTGTAGCACCACAAGGTATCACTTCCTGATACCTAAACCTATACTCGACGTTAAAAAATTTCTCTTCTTCAGAAACGCTTTCCTTGCCATTGGCAGTCTACATTTTATGTCCTCTCTACTTCGACCATCATCAGTTATTTTGCTCCCTAAATACCAAAACTAATTTACTAGTTTCAGCTTCTCATTTCCTAATCTAATTCCCTCAGCGTCACCGGATTTAATTCGACTACATTCCATTATCCTAGTTTTGCTTTTGTTGATGTTCATCTTATATCCTCCTTTCAAAAGACTGTCCATTCCGTTCAGGTGCGCTTCCAGGTCCTTTGCTGTCTCTGACAGAAGTACAATGTCATCGCATACATTAAAGTTTTTATTATTTCTCCATGGATTTTAATTCCTACTCCGAATTTGTCTTTTGTTACCTTTACCGCTTGCTCAATATAGAGATTGAATAACATTAGGGATAGCCTACTACCCTGTCTCACGCCCTTCCCAACCACTGCTTCCCTTTCATGTCCCTCAACTCTTATAACTGCCATCTGGTTTCTGTACAAATTGTAAACAGCGTTTCGATCCTTGTATTTTACCCCTGCCACCTTCAGAATTTGAAAGAGAGATTTCCAGTCGACATTGTCAAAAGCTTTCTCTAAGTCTACAAAAGCTACAAACGTGGGTTTGCCTTTCGTTAATCTATTTTCTAAGATAAGTCGTAAGGTCAGTATTGCCTCACGTGTTCCAACATTTCTACGGAATCCAAACTTAGCTTCCTCGAGGTCGGCTTCTACCAGTTTTTTCCATTCGTCTGTAAAGAATTCGTGTTAGTATTTTGCAGCCGTGGCTCATTAAACTGATGCCTATAACAATATTATAACTGTATTGGAAATTGTCTACGGAGACAGCCAGTCACTGTCCAAGACACCATGACAAATTAAATGACATTGTTATGACTTGCGAACTACTACGGACGAGAAATACCCATTTGCGATATTCGCTGGGTCGAGAAAAATTTGCGACGCGCTACGGTTTCTCTCTAGCCGCGAGATCGAGAGAAACACACTGGTTTCTTTGGGTGATCAGAATAATTTTATTTCAAAGTCAGTTATCTAGAAAAGCAAGATGGCTCCAGCCCCCACGTGCTTCTGCACGAAAAAACAAAAAAAAAAAAAACAGCTGTCACTCTAGCACCTACATATCATGCATCCCCTTGGGGTTCTGTAAAATGTGGTTGAACTTATTAATTAAATTGGCTACGTTAGGTCTGAGGGGTGCCAACCACATCCGTTGCACTATCCCCAGTAATTTTAAATTAATGTCAAGTTTTTAAAAAGAAGTGTTAGCAGGCAGTAATAATTTTTAGTGAACACAATACAGTGTTAACAAACTGGAGTTTATTTAAACTTTCTCAGGACAGATTTGACTGAAATACTGTTAAGTTTCCTTGATTCGACCTCAGATATTTACCAGGTTAGTTCAACAGCGCCACTCAAATATTAATCAATATTATTCAGCAATTATTCACTTAATGTTTCTTTTTAAATAGCTGAAATCCCAAGATGAACAAAGTTCCGAGTGGAGAATACTTCTCAAAAAAAAAAAAAAACAATAATACTTCGCGGTACGAAAAAATTCTAACGCGTGCGCTAAATTTACACAAGTCTCACAAACGCACCACCAAGAATTCTTCAAAGTCCAGCAGCACCCAACTGCTGAAGATCACAAGTTCCACGCGACTTCGCGGTCCAGTTCGTGGACGGACCTTTTGCCAGTCACATGTGCTACCCCTTTCAACTCAACTGAATGACTGCCCCACCACAGAAAATGGCCGCCCTTCAAAGCCCTCGCTTTCAACACTCTGAAGTCAAATTAAGTTTGTTTGCACATAAAATTTACTTTTACACTTAATATAGATACAATAAAATGCATGTAACACTTCTATTCGCCGGCCGTTGTGGCCAATCGATTCTAGGTGTTTCAGTCTGGAAACGCGGGACCGCTACGGTCGCAGGTTCGAATCCTGCCTCAGGCATGGATGTGTGTGATGACCTTAGGTTAGTTATGTTTCAATAATTCTAAGTTCTAGGGGACTGATGACCTCAGATGTTAAGTCCCATAGTGCTCAGAGTCATCTGAACTTCTATTTAGACGGAAGTTTACCGCCGAATTTCTGTACGGGATCTTATTCTCATATTATTAAAATTTGTTCGTTCTTCATGTAGAACTTTTCATTATTTAAATTACTTTCAATGCATAAATAACTGATATTATTATTGTATTACCTATTTCCTTATGTCTACTTTTCCGTACTGCCGCTATCTTTATAGTTTCTCTTTTTTTATTTATCAAATTTCTGCATTTTTAATCACGAAAACCGCAATCCGGCTCCTCATTTGAATTTTTGAAACATGTAGAAAAAGTTATATAGATATCTTAATACTACTCATTCTGACCTTTCATTTGACACCTCGTTCGTAAAATTTTGTCACAGTGCCTCCAAGATGTCCAATTTACAAACTTACTTAGTTACTAAGATATTCAATTTATTATAATTCAAAACTGGTAACGGCCTTGCCGCAGTGGATACACCGGTTCCCGTGAGATCACCGAAGTTAAGCGCTGTCGGGCGTGGCCGACACTTGGATGGGTGACCATCTGGGCCGCCATGCGCTGTTGCCATTTTTCGGGGTGCACTCAGCCTCGAGATGCCAATTGAGGAGCTACTCGACCGAATAGTAGCGGCTTCGGTCAAGAATACCACCATAACAACTGGGAAAGCAGTGTGCTGACCCCAAGCCCCTCCTATCCGCATCCTCGATTGAGGATGACACGGCGGTCGGATGATCCCGGTAAGCCACTCGTGGCCTGAAGAAAGAGACCTTGTAGTTTAGAATTTTATATATATATATATATATATATATATATATATATATATATATATATATATATAGCCCCTCCTATGCGCATCCTCAATTGTGGATGACACGGCGGTCGGATGATCCCGTTAGGCCAATCATGGCTTTATACACAGTTGGTTTGAGTCATACTTGACATAACAGACGCAAAAGGCTGTGCCGAAGAATTCAGGGTCGGAAAGGTAGAAAATTTTAGTGACTGGGATAAAAATTCGCAAATGGACTCCCACAGAGCTCAATTTTGGGTCCACTCCTATTCCTTGTATATGTGAATGATTTTCCACTTTACGTTCAAGCAAAGTTGCCACTTTCAGCAGACGATACCAGTACGAGGTGCGTTCAAGTTCTAAGGCCTCCGATTTTTTTCTAATTAACTACTCACCCGAAATCGATGAAACTTGCGTTACTTCTCGACGTAATCGCCCTGCAGACGTATACATTTTTCACAACGCTGACGCCATGATTCCGTGGCAGCGGCGAAGGCTTCTTTAGGAGTCTGTTTTGACCACTGGAAAATCGCTGAGGCAATAGCATCATGGCTGGTGAATGTGCGGCCACGGAGAGTGTCTTTCATTGTTGGAAAAAGCCAAAAGTCACTAGGAGCCAGGTCAGGTGAGTAGGGAGCATGAGGAATCACTTCAAAGTTGTTTTCACGAAGAAACTGTTGCGTAACGTTAGCTTGATGTGCGGGTGCGTTGTCTCGGTGAAACAGCACACGCGCAGCCCTTCCCGGACGTTTTTGATGCAGTGCAGGAAGGAATTTGTTCTTCAAAACATTTTCGTAGGATGCACCTGTTACCGTAGTGCCCTTTGGAACGCAATGGGTAAGGATTACGCCCTCGCTGTCCCAGAACATGGACACCATCATTTTTGCAGCACTGGCGGTTACCAGAAATTTTTTTGGTGGCGGTGAATCTATGTGCTTCCATTGAGCTGACTGGCGCTTTGTTTCTGGATTGAAAAATGGCATCCACGTCTCATCCATTGTCACAACCGACGAAAAGAAAGTCCCATTCATGCTGTCATTGTGCGTCAACATCGCTTGGCAACATGCCACACGGGCAGCCATGTGGTCGTCCGTCAGCATTTGTGGCACCCACCTTGATGACACTTTTCGCATTTTCAGGTCGTATTTGCAGGATTGTGTGCACAGAACCCACAGAAATGCCAACTCTGGAGGCGATCTGTTCAACAGTCATTCGGCGATCCCCCAAAACAATGCTCTCCACTTTCTCGATCATGTCGTCAGACCGGCTTGTGCGAGCACGGGGTTGTTTTGGTTTGTTGTAACACAATGTTCTGCCTTCATTAAACTGTCGCACCCACGAACGCACTTTCGACACATCCATAACTCCATCACCACATGTCTACTTCAATTGTCGATGAATTTCAATTGGTTTCACACCACGCAAATTCAGAAAACGAATGATTGCACGCTGTTCAAGTAAGGAAAACGTCGCCATTTTAAGTATTTAAAACAGTTCTCATTCTCGCCGCTGGCAGTAAAATTCCATCTGCCGTACGGTGCTGCCATCTCTGGGACGTATTGACAATGAACGCAGCCTCATTTTAAAACAATGCGCATGTTTCTATCTCTTTCCAGTCCGGAGAAAAAAAATCGGAGGCCTTAGAACTTGAATGCACTTCGTATAATAAAAAAATAACATTAGAGATAAAGCAACAGAAGATTTAGTAAATGATATTTCCAAAGGAAATATTAACTGATACCATGAAAATGGACTCCACCTAAATTCAATGCTGTACAAAAAATAGTGATACCAACAATCGATGTAGCACCAATCGATGTAAGAAGGGTAGAAGGCTCGAAAGTTTTCGGTATTCATATTGATGATAAATTGAAACTGCAGGAATAAAGTTCAACTTCTTTTGCTCTTCGTGTAACTGCTGATGCTGGAAACAAACGTATCAACGTCTTGACATATTTTGCATATTCCCACATAGTAATGTCGTAAGGACTAATTTTCTGGGATAACTTCTCATGACTTACAAATAAAGTGCTGATTACACAATAGCGAAGTCAGAAAATAATGTGTTCATCCACGGACGTCCTGTAGGTACCTCTTCGTGGTGCTAAGCATATTCACTGCGTTGTCACAATACATATTTTCGGTAGTGAAATTCGTCATAAATAATCAATCACAATTCTAGAATATAAGAGATACATGTACTTACAACACTTGAGGGAAAAATGGGTTTTATTACCCCATTGTTAAAGGTGTCAGTGGCTCAGAAAGGAGTTCATTATGAAGCAATAAAAGTTTTTGATCATTTGCCTAGTAACATATAATTTCTGGCTGTAGCGAAGGAAGATCTGAATCTAACTTAAAATACTCACTCCTGGACAACCTCTATTCCACTGACAAATTTCTACTTAAAAACTGGCAGCCAGTAAAAACAAAAATGTTTTTAAGCGTTGCTGCATGAGTAGGAATTAAATGTTAACGTAAATCGTATATACATATCAAGAACACTGACTCGTTGCACATCATTTCGACAAAAGAATCGTTCAAATCATCCACGAGACGTGTGACTAACCTACTGCACAGATAAATTACGTGTCGGTGGTTACCCAGCTACGGAGCTGGCGCACATTAGCGTCCCAGATGTGTCGCATCGGGTTCACACCGGGCGAATCAAGTGGCGAAGACAGCGACACGAGTTGGATATCACACCCTGGAATCTCTGTAGCACGATTCTGGTCTTATGACGCGGAAAGTTATCGTGCTGGAAGATGTCTTCACCATCGGGGAAGGCGCCGAAGAAATGCAGCTGGCAATGAAGCTCGCGACGTTCACAGCTCTCACCGATGCTTTCGATCGGTTAGAAAGGACTCACAAAACCCCAGGTGAACATCTTCCCACAGCGTAATACCGCCCAAAGAGCCTAGGTGTCCAAATACTTTTGGCCGCGTAATATCTAGGGCTACTATGAGCGGTGAACAAAAGGTTTCCTTTCAAAGGCCGTACAATCCAGAATCGGCATTCCAGTCAGACAAAACAGCATTGAAGCAATCACCCCAACGATGCACCAAGTTGAAGGTTCAAACGGTGTACAAAAAGTTTTTGTGAACATACTTGGAACTTTTAGGTATAAGTTGGTATATAAAAGCATTTTATTTTACTTACAGGTGAGCCATAATGGGCCTTAAAGTAGATGTCAGGTGACAACGGTCGGTGATGGAGTTCCTCTTCAAGACCGGCGATGAGTCTACATCATCGATTCACAGGTAGTTGCTACCTGTTTATGGGGAGAACACAGTGGGTTGCAGCAGGATCCAGCGGTGGTTGCAGAGGTTTAAAGAAGGTGATTTCTCTCTACTGGACAATCCACGATGCGGTAGACCATCGACGGCAGTGAGTGATGTGAATAAGTACACCATTGATCAAATCATCCAAATTGACGGATGTGTGACGACACGACAGCTTGCTGAAATGACTCGTTTGTCATTGGGTAGTGTGGTATCACTGGTACAGAAAAATCTGTGCACGTCGGGTGCCTAGATTATTGACAAGAGAAATGTAAACGATGAGGAAGAATGTGTGCGAGGGTCTCCTGAAGACCTTTACTGAAGAGTGGAAAAAGGGTTTAGACGACGTCATTACCCAGGATGACTTTTACCTCTTTGATCGTCTGAAGGCCCACCTGCGCGGTAAAACATTTGATAGTGAGAAAGACCTTATTTCCTGTGTCAAGCGATGGTGTAAAAAGCCAATTCCTAGAATTTTACCACAGTGTACTTACATCACGGAAAGAACATTGGGCCAAATGCGCCACAACTGATGGGGGCTACGTTCAGTAGGCTCAATGTATAGCTAATTGTTCCAAGTATGTTCACAAAAAAAAAATCATTCTCCTCCTGCAAAAAATACAAAAATTAAAGACGAGTGTTCAAAACCTTTTGGACGCCCTTTGCACCAGTTTGGTATAGCACCATGCCCTGCTGCGTGAGTAAGTCCGTATTATTTGCCTGCTGCACGTCCTCATCCGATAGGAATCATTGATCTTACAAGGGGACGGAAGCTTGCTGGGGACAGACCATGACTATAGGGCCGGACCTCGAATGTCTCCCATTTGAGTTGGCGTAATTTCTGTGTTACGACGTTTGCGATGTTGTTGTTGTTGTGGTCTTCAGTCCAGAGTCTGTTTTGATGCAGCTCTCCATGCTACTTTATTCTGTGCCAGCTTCTTCATCTCCTAGTACCTACTGCAACCTACATCACTCTGAATCTGTTTAGCGTATTCATCTTGCAAGTAGGCTGTTTATGTTTTTTTTATTGGCAACGTTACGTAGCGCTCTGTACGAAAATCACTGGCTGTGCTGTGTGCAGCCTGTGGCTAGTTTGCATTGTTGTCTGCCATTGTAGAGGGGCAGCCGGATGATAACAGCGCGTAGCGTTGCGCAGTTGGAGGTGAGCCGCCAGCAGTGGTGAATGTGAGGAGAGAGATGGCGGAGTTTTGAAATTACATATATTATGACTTGTGATGATATTAAGGTAAATAAATTGTTTGTTCTCCATTAAAATCTTTCATTTGCTAACTATCCCTATCAGTAGTTAGTGCCTTCCGTAGTTTGAATCTTTTATTTAGCTGGAAGTAGTGGCGCTCGCTGTATTGCAGCAGTTCGAGTAAGGAAGATTTTTGGTGAGGTAAGTGATTTGTGAAAGGTATAGTTTAATGTTTGTCTGGGCCATTCCTTTGTAGGGATTTTTGATAGTCAGATTGCGTTGCGCAAAAATTATTGTGTGTCAGTTTAAGCACAGTCTCGTATACAATTGTTCTAAGGGGACGTTTCACGTATAGTTTAATGTTTGTCTGGGCCACTCTTTTGTAGGGATTTTTGATAGTCAGATTGCGTTGCGCTAAAATTATTGTGTGCCAGTTTAAGCACAGTCTGGTATACAATTGTTCTAAGGGGACGTTGCATTTAAGCACAGTCTCGTATACAATTGTTCTAAGGGACGTTGCAATCTCTTGGTCTCCCTCTACGATTTTTACCCTCCACGCTGCCCTCCAATGCTAAATTTGTGATCCCTTGATGCCTCAGAACATGTCCTACGAACCAATCCCTTCTTATAGCCAAGTTGCGCCACAAATTTCTATCCTCCCCAATTCTATTCAATACCTCCTCATTAGTTATGTGATCTACCCATCTAATCTTCAGCATTCTTCTGTAGCACCACATTTCGAAAGTTTCTATTCTCTTCTTGTCTAAACTATTTATCGTCCATGTTTCACTTCCATACATGGGTACACTCCATACAAATACTTTCAGAAACGACTTCCTGACACTTAAATCTATACTGGATGTTAACAAATTTCTCTTCTTCAGAAACGCTTTCCTTGCCATTGCCAGTCTACATTTTATATCCTCTCTACTTCGACCATCATTAGTTATTTTGCTCCCCAAATAGCAAAACTCATTTACTACTTTAAGTGTCTCATTTCCTGATCTAATTGCCTCAGCATCACCCGAGTTAGCTCGACTAGAATTCGTTATCCTCGTTTTAGTTATATCCTCGTTTCAAGACACTGTCCATTCCATTCAATTGCTCTTCCAGGTCCTTTGCTGTCTCTGACAGAATTACAATGTCATCGGCGAACCTCAGAGTTTTTATTTCTTCTCCATGGTTTTCAATTCCTACTCCGAATTTTTCTTCTGTTTCCTTTACTACTTGAGCAATATACAGATTGAATAACATCGGCGATAGGCTACAACACTGTCTCACTCCAAAAATGTTCAAATGTGTGTGAAATCGTACGGGACTTAGCAGTTAAGTCCCTAAGCTTACACACTACTTAACCTAAATTATCCTAAGGACAAACACACGCACCCATGCCCGAGGGAGGACTCGAACCTCCGCCGGGATCAGCCGCACAGTCCATGACTGCTGCGCCTGAGACCTCTCGGCTAATCCCGCGCGGCTGTCTCACTCCCTTCCCAACCACTGCTTCCCTTTCATGCCCCTCGACTCTTATAACTGTCATCTGGTTTCTACGCTGTCACAAAGCACCTGCTCTCCTTGGCGTACCGTTTCACAACGGTTGTTTTCGATAGACACATTCTTCTTTCTCCGATGGATGTCTACCGGTGATTGTCCTGAGGCAGCCGAGAAAAGAAAAACAGTACAGTGGTCCTGTTTGGACGCACTTGGTAATAAAGTCTCCATAATTCACGTTTCCGCATTTAGTGCACACACTTCTAAATGGCACGAATGTCAAACTAATCATTGCCTACATGTGCTTATATACCCGCATCGGTATCGCGCTACGTTGCATACATGCCGTAGTAACACTCTCATACAGAAACTTTTTGATCGCCGCTCTTTTAAATGATTCATTCGTCTTCAAAGCTCTACATTCTCTGAAGTTTAATATATACAAATATGAATGACGCACGAATAGAATCGTAGACTTTCCGGTTTTGGATTATGTCTACCACTTGGAGTTATGAGTGCAATGCCTCGACAGAAAAACGACAAAACGAGGGAAAACTTTGTATGTTGAAATGTTGTTTATTTGTTGTTGTTGTCTTCAATGCGAATACTTGTTTGATGCAGCTTTCATGTCACTCTTTCCTATGCAAGCCTCTTCATCTCCGAGTAATTACTCTAACCTATATCCTTCTGTGTCTGCGTGCTGCATTCATCTCTTGGTCTGCTTCTACGATTTTTACCATCCACACTTCTTCTGCTACTAAACTGGTGATCCCTTAATGTGCCAGAATGTGTTCTATCAACCGATCCCTTCTTTTGCTCAACTTCTGCCACAAATTTCTTTCCTCCCCAATTCTGGCTCTGAGCACTGTGCGACTTAACTTCTGAGGTCATCAGTCGCCTAGAACTTAGAACTAATTAAACCTAACTGACCTAAGGACATCACACACATCCATGACCGAGGCAGGATTCGAACCTGCGACCGTAGCGGTCGCTCAGTTCCAGACTGTAGCGCCTAGAACCGCACAGCCACTCCGGCCGGCCCTCCCATATTCCATTCAGTACTTCCTCATTAGTTACATAATCTACCCATCCAATCTTCAGCATTCTTCCGCAGCACCACATTTCAGAAGCTTATATTCTCTTCTTGGCTAAACTGTTTATCGCCCATGTTTCACTTTCAGACATGGCTATGCACCACACAACTACTTTCATAAAAGACGTCGCGACACATAAATCAATATTCGATGTCAACAAATTTCTTTTCTTCAGAAACGTTTTTCTGGCCTTTGCAAGGCTACATTTTACATCCTCTCTACTTCCGCTATCATCAGTCTTTTGCTGCCTAAACTCATCTACTACTTTAAATGCCCCGTATCTAAACTAATTCCTTCAGTATCACCTGCTTTAATTTGTCTACATTCCATTATCATAATTTTGCTTTTGTTGACGTTCACTTTACCCATTCCATTCTAGCCAACTTATCTTCCAAGTCCTTTACTGTCTCTGATAGAATTACAATGTCATCGGTAAACATCAAAGTTATAATTTCTTCTCTCTGGACTTTAACTCCTACTCCAAATTTCTGTTTTGTTTCCTCTACTGCCTGCTCAATGTACAGATTGAATTGCATAAGCTACAATCCTGTCTCACTCCATTTTCAATTACTGTTTCCTTTTCATACTCTCTCATGACTGCCGTCTGGTTTCTATACAAGTTGTGAATAGCTCTCCGCTCCCTGTATTGTACCCTTAATAAATTGGAAACAGTGAAGGATGTCTCTTACCTTCCTCTGGTACAGCTGTTGTTTGTTTCCACAAATGACTGCTGATTGAGAGAATTTAACCTCCAGCAAGACGGGACACACCCCTCCTCCCCCCCACCCCCCCCCCACCACCCCCACCCCCGCCATCACTGGAGCATCGATGATCGTCGCTACCTAAACGACCAACTTTCGTATCGCTCTATTGGGTATAAGGGTGAAGGTGGTATGGCTCTGTCCTCTTAGGCTGTGGCTTATCACTTTGGAAGAACCTCAATGGAAATTTATGGTAAGGTCTCAGGGGACCAAACTGCTGAGGTCATCGGTCCCTAAGCTTACATACTACTTACACTAACTTACGCTGACACAGACACCCATGGCCTAAGGAGGACTCGGACCGTGACAAGACGTCCCAGACCCCGCGGCTACCCTCAATGCCAAGAACAATGGAACAGGGCAGAGAATTCATCAATGCCGCTGTGATGATCATTGACACGATGTCGCTACAGAAGCTCGAAATTTAGAGCGGACTTCAATGCGAGATGCTTGTAATAGTTTCTACAACGAAACTTTGTGTCGAAACCTATCAGAAAATGCAAAGAGATTCTGGTCGTATGTGAAGTATGTTAGCGGCAAGAAACAATCAATGGCTCCTCTGAGAGATAGCAATGGAGATACTATCGAATACAGTGCTGCCGAAGCAGAATTACTAAACACAACCTTCCGAAGTGCCTTCACAAAAGAAGACGAAGTAGATATTCCAGAATTAGAATCGAGAACAGCTGCCAACATGAGTAACGTACAAATAAATATCCTCGGAGTAGTGAAGCATCTCAAATCACTTAATAAAAGCAAGTCTTCTGGTCCAAACCGCATATCAATTAGGTTCCTTTCGGAGTACGCTGATGCATTACCTCCATACTTAACCATATACAACAGTTCGCTCGACGAAAGATCCGTACCAGAAGACTGGAAAGTTGCACAGGTCACACCAATATTCAAGAAAGATAGTAGGAGTAATCCACTTAATTACAGGCCCATCCCATTAACGTCGATATACGGAAGGATTTTGGAATATACAGTCCTGGAAATTGAAATAAGAACACCGTGAATTCATTGTCCCAGGAAGGGGAAACTTTATTGACACATTCCTGGGGTCAGATACATCACATGATCACACTGACAGAACCACAGGCACATAGACACAGGCAACAGAGCATGCACAATGTCGGCACTAGTACAGTGTATATCCACCTTTCGCAGCAATGCAGGCTGCTATTCTCCCATGGAGACGATCGTAGAGATGCTGGATGTAGTCCTGTGGAACGGCTTGCCATGCCATTTCCACCCGGCGCTTCAGTTGGACCAGCGTTCGTGCTGGACGTGCAGACCGCGTGAGACGACGCTTCATCCAGTCCCAAACATGCTCAATGGGGGACAGATCCGGAGATCTTGCTGGCCAGGGTAGTTGACTTACACCTTCTAGAGCACGTTGGGTGGCACGGGATACATGCGGACGTGCATTGTCCTGTTGGAACAGCAAGTTCCCTTGCCGGTCTAGGAATGGTAGAACGATGGGTTCGATGACGGTTTGGATGTACCGTGCACTATTCAGTGTCCGCTCGACGATCACCAGTGGTGTACGGCCAGTGTAGGAGATCGCTCCCCACACCATGATGCCGGGTGTTGGCCCTGTGTGCCTCGGTCGTATGCAGTCCTGATTGTGGCGCTCACCTGCACGGCGACAAACACGCATACGACCATCATTGGCATCAAGGCAGAAGCGACTCTCATCGCTGAAGACGACACGTCTCCATTCGTCCCTCCATTCACGCCTGTCGCGACACCACTGGAGGCGGGCTGCACGATGTTGGGGCGTGAGCGGAAGACGGCCTAACGGTGTGCGGGACCGTAGCCCAGCTTCATGGAGACGGTTGCGAATGGTCCTCGCCGATACCCCAGGAGCAACAGTGTCCCTAATTTGCTGGGAAGTGGCGGTGCGGTCCCCTACGGCACTGCGTAGGATCCTACGGTCTTGGCGTGCATCCGTGCGTCGCTGCGGTCCGGTCCCAGGTCGACGGGCACGTGCACCTTCCGCCGACCACTGGCGACAACATCGATGTACTGTGGAGACCTCACGCCCCACGTGTTGAGCAATTCGGCGGTACGTCCACCCGGCCTCCCGCATGCCCACTATACGCCCTCGCTCAAAGTCCGTCAATTGCACATACGGTTCACGTCCACGCTGTCGCGGCATGCTACCAGTGTTAAAGACTGCGATGGAGCTCCGTATGCCACGGCAAACTGGCTGACACTGACGGCGGCGGTGCACAAATGCTGCGCAGCTAGCGCCATTCGACGGCCAACACCGCGGTTCCTGGTGTGTCCGCTGTGCCGTGCGTGTGATCATTGCTTGTACAGCCCTCTCGCAGTGTCCGGAGCAAGTATTGTGGGTCTGACACACCGGTGTCAATGTGTTCTTTTTTCCATTTCCAGGAGTGTAGTTATATTCATGCGTAGATCATACTGGGTGTGTGGAACAAGTAGTGAAGCTGACTTTTTACCTATCAAAGTTTTTTTTCTCTTCTTTTCAGACAACAATAGTGTCCCATTCAGAGTAGTTTCCTCGGCAGCTAAACACCGGGGTAGTGGTGTCCTATTTTTGGTGACAGCGCTTGTAAACCCTCGCAATACATCTGCTCTTTTTAAAACTAAAATTTATTCGAACTGACTATGAAGAATTCGCATATTTCATACAAAATCATTAATTCCGGTTTTAAAGTAAAGAAACTAAATAAAAGAATAATAGAGTATTGTGTGCAGAGTTGCAAGGATCTTTATTCAAAGAGTTTCTAACGAACGTTCCTTTTGTTACACTACTAGATAAATCCAAAGCACCTATTGTTAACGTCTTCAGCGTCTGGGGGTCTTTAGTGTTCGAGTCCTGAATATTCGCGTCTCTTAAGTTGATGCGCCACTACGTGAAACAGTTAACCTTACAGGAAGCTGGGGTAAATAAAAGTACATTTCGGTACGTTCAATTTATTGTCAAAAATAACTGACAGAACTGAGATAACGCCAACTTCTAGAGAGCATCTCAATCGATGAAGGATTGAAATCATTAATTCCGATTTCAGAACTTCAGCTGTTGCCGAAGTTACTATTCAAACATCGCGTCGACCTTGACTTTCGTTAATGGACATTGTTTGGACATTTATAATCGGGCTTAAGTATGACCATTCATAGTAGTGAATCATATCAAAGAAACTGTGTTAATAAAAACTGAGATAAGAGAAAACTATTGTCTCCTACGATTTCGAACAGAGTATCACGAGAAGTGAAACGTGTACTGGATCCTCTCTGGATAACAGTAATAACAATAGTTTATTCCACATTAATATCAAAGAGAATAATTTTCAACGGAGAAAATATTGTACTGTGTCAAATGAATCCTGCGAATTTTGAAGAAATTAATTCGCTGTGGATGTTCTACGCAAATCAAAGATATCAATTCATTTTGAAACGCCAATTGTCCACCTAGTAACGGTTAACGAGCATCTTTGGCGGCAATCGCTAAACAACGCAGTTAGCAGATGGTAATAATTTGAATCTAAAGTCATTGATCAACAAATATTGAGCCCGATGACTGTGTTGTGTCGCCTCGCTTTCGCGTAACTGGAAGAGGTGAAGAATATTTGCTGGACATAAAAGAACGACATTATACATTCGCTGATCGTGGAAATGGCAGTAGGCAGCAAGAGGCGTACACGCTTAAAAAATTTAACTGATAGGGCCTTTAACATGTCGTTCTCGCTCTTTTCAATGTTCTCCAAGGTCCCAAAATGACATTCTTTTAGGTCAGTTTTCAGTTTCAGGAAAAGAAAGTCACGAAAACTCAGATCAGATGAATAGGGGGGCGTGGAACAAGAGTAATGCCTTTTGAGGTCAAAATTTCCATGGTGCAAGTGGCTGAGTGGTAAGGCACGTTGTCATGATGCAGCATCCTCTGGACCGCTATGTGCGGACTCTCGATTCCCCCTGTTCCTGAGTCTCTCAAGGATTTTTTTTAATATTTGGTTGACTGTTTGTCCCTGAGACCAAATTCTTTATTCACGATCCCCTGCTGTCAAGAAAGCAAACCAGCATAGGTTTGATCGTTGATTCGCTTATTCGATCTCTTTTTCGGCGTGTTATTTGTTCGGTACCCTATTTTAACGTCGGATTTACGAAAGTATTTTTCAATTTTATCTGTAATTCTTTCACAGTAGCTGCACGGGATTAGCCGAGCGGTCTAGGGCGCTGCAGTCGTGGACTGCGGCTGGTCCCGACGGAGGTTCGAATCCTCCCTCGGGCATGGATGTGTGTGTTTGTCCTTAGGATAATTTGGGTTAAGTAGTGTGTAAGCTTAGCGGCTCATGACCTTAGCACTTAAGTCCCATAAGATTTCACAGACATTTGAACATTTTTTCTTCCATAGTAAGTGAGAGCTACGTATTTTTTCTTGTTGTTCCTCTTAATTCCGACTTGACCTATTTGTTTCATTTGCCTCTCCTTTATCTCATTATAAATATTCATCACCTCCTTACCCGTATATCCGTTCGCTAGGGCCACTCATTTTAAAATACACTCCTGGAAATTGAAATAAGAACACCGTGAATTCATTGTCCCAGGAAGGGGAAACTTTATTGACACATTCCTGGGGTCAGATACATCACATGATCACACTGACAGAACCACAGGCACATAGACACAGGCAACAGAGCATGCACAATGTCGGCACTAGTACAGTGTATATCCACCTTTCGCAGCAATGCAGGCTGTTATTCTCCCATGGAGACGATCGTAGAGATGCTGGATGTAGTCCTGTGGAACGGCTTGCCATGCCATTTCCACCTGGCGCCTCAGTTGGACCAGCGTTCGTGCTGGACGTGCAGATCGCGTGAGACGACGCTTCATCCAGTCCCAAACATGCTCAATGGCGGACAGATCCGGAGATCTTGCTGGCCAGGGTAGTTGACTTACACCTTCTAGAGCACGTTGGGTGGCACGGGATACATGCGGACGTGCATTGTCCTGTTGGAACAGCAAGTTCCCTTGCCGGTCTAGGAATGGTAGAACGATGGGTTCGATGACGGTTTGGATGTACCGTGCACTATTCAGTGTCCCCTCGACGATCACCAGTGGTGTACGGCCAGTGTAGGAGATCGCTCCCCACACCATGATGCCGGGTGTTGGCCCTGTGTGCCTCGGTCGTATGCAGTCCTGATTGTGCCGCTCACCTGCACGGCGCCAAACACGCATACGACCATCATTGGCACCAAGGCAGAAGCGACTCTCATCGCTGAAGACGACACGTCTCCATTCGTCCCTCCATTCACTCCTGTCGCGACACCACTGGAGGCGGGCTGCACGATGTTGGGGCGTGAGCGGAATACGGCCTAACGGTGTGCGAGTCCGTAGCCCAGCTTCATGGAGACGGTTGCGAATGGTCCTCGCCGATACCCCAGGAGCAACAGTGTCCCTAATTTGCTGGGAAGTGGCGGTGCGGTCCCCTACGGCACTGCGTAGGATCCTACGGTCTTGGCGTGCATCCGTGCGTCGCTGCGGTCCGGTCCCAGGTCGACGGGCACGTGCACCTTCCGCCGACCACTGGCGACAACATCGATGTACTGTGGAGACCTCACGCCCCACGTGTTGAGCAATTCGGCGGTACGTCCACCCGGCCTCCCGCATGCCCACTATACGCCCTCGCTCAAAGTCCGTCAACTGCACATACGGTTCACGTCCACGCTGTCGCGGCATGCTACCAGTGTTAAAGACTGCGATGGAGCTCCGTATGCCACGGCAAACTGGCTGACACTGACGGCGGCGGTGCACAAATGCTGCGCAGCTAGCGCCATTCGACGGCCAACACCGCGGTTCCTGGTGTGTCCGCTGTGCCGTGCGTGTGATCATTGCTTGTACAGACCTCTCGCAGTGTCCGGAGCAAGTATGGTGGGTCTGACACACCGGTGTCAATGTGTTCTTTTTTCCATTTCCAGGAGTGTAGTTCGTTTTCTACTTCCTGTTGGCATAGTGGCAATCTCAGTAACCTGTATACCATCGAAGTAAATTACGCCCATTTGTATCGCGGTGGGTGACAAGAGCACTCATTAATAACTAAATCTGTACACGTATGTTTTCTGAATATGCTAAATTGATGTTTCCTATCTTTCTTTATTAGTGTTAAATGTAAGTAATATATATGGTTGACATCTTGGATATTCGGGAATCCAGCCGGATGGTTGCGTCATTCTCGCACGATATTTCTACCGCGTGCCTCGCTATCTTCTTCAGGTGCTACCTGAGACTGGTCCTTGGGTCGATCGAGTCCAGTATTTATGCCTGGGAGGAGCTGGGCGTTCCCTAATCGGTCCGCGCCGGGTCGAGTGTTCCATCTGTGGTCCGAAAGGCAGATGGCACATTTGGACGCAGTGTGTACCGCAAACCTACGCACACTGACTTATACCTACAAGCCAGCAGTTGCCACCATCCGGCACAGAAGAATGGAGTGCTCAAAACACTGGTCCACAGAGCACAAACTCTGTCAGATCCTGACAGTCTGGACACAGAAACAGAACACTTACAATCAGTGTTCAGCAGGAATGGGTACTCCTCTAGAGATATCCAGAAGGCACTTCAACCTGCTAACCGGCCAAAGGATCAAGAAGAAGAACCAGAAGAGGCAAAGAAGATGGCACACCTGCCATATGCCGGGCCTATCTCTGCCACGATCAGCAGGATTCTCCAGAAATATGACATCAAGAGCATATTTTGCCCACCCACCAAAATTGGGGCTATGCTGGGGGATGTAAAAGATGACCTGGGGCTACGCAAGCCAGGTATTTACAACATACCATGCCAGTGTGGAATGTCATACATTGGCCAGACCACCAGAACTGTGAACATCAGGTGTAAAGAACACCAGAGACATGCCAGACTCAGGCAGGCAACTAAATCAGCCATAGCAGAGCATTGTCTGGAACTTGGTTATTCAATGGATTACAGTGACACCAAGATTGTGACGCAGACCTCAAGATTTTGGGACAGTGTCATTAAAGAAGCCATTGACATTAAGGTCACAGACAATCTAATCAACCGTGACTCGGGATACCTGATCAGCACTGCCTGGAATCCAGCGCTTGAGCTTGTGAAAACTCAACGGAGGACACTCGGGGATTCTACAAGAAATAGAAGTGGAAACCTAGAGAACAGCCGTGAGACAAGGTGTCTGACATGGGAGACCAGATCTGACACACCCCAGATCATGAACTCCAGAAGACGGCCAGGCCGGGCGCGGACGGCGGAGGGAACACCAGCGACCAGAGAGGGACAATGTAGCCGCGTCTGGCGGGCGCGGACCTCAGACGGAACACACGACGCGGCGCGGACCGATTAGGGAGCGCCCAGCACGAAACAGAAGTGGAAATCATAGTAACAGTGAGGAGATAGAGTACCCAACATCTCAGACCAGTCTGATAACCACATCCGTTGAGGACGGCCAGAACGGGCGCCGACGGCAGTCGGAACATCCGCGACTGGAGGGGTCCGTTGAAGCCGAGTCTGGCGGGCGCAGACCACAGGTGGAACACTCGACCCGGCGCGGACCGATTGGGGAACGCCCAGCTCCTCCCAGGCATAAATACTGGACTCGATCGACCCAAGGACCAGTCTCAGGTAGCGCCTGAAGAAGACAGCGAGACACGCTGTTGAAGTATCGTGCGAGAACGACGCGCACATCCGGCTGGATTCCCGAATATCCAAGATGTCAACAGATCGCCGGGAAAGCATGAAAAATTACAATATATATGGTTGTCTTCTAAAATTGAAGCTCAGGTTGGTTCAAATGGCTCTGAGCACTATGGGACGTAACTTCTGAGGTCATCAGTCCCCTAGAACTTAGAACTAGTTAAACCTAACCAACCTAAGGACATCACACACATCCATGCCCAAGGCAGGATTCGAAAATGCGACCGTAGCAGCAGCGCGGTACCGGACTATAGCGCCTAGAACCGCTCGGACACGCCGGCCGGAGAAGTTCAGGCACAAAATATGTCATAGTAGTGAAACGTCCCCCTAGGAAAATTGTACAGGACTGTGCTTAAACTGACACAAAATATTTTTAGCGCAACGCAATCTGACTTTCAATAATCCCTACAAAAGAATGGCCCTGACTAACATTAACCTATACCTTTCACAAATCACTTACCTCACAAAAATCTTCGTTACTCGAACTACTGCAACATCTGCATCTACATCTACATCTACATCCATACTCCGCAAGCCACCTGACGGTGTGTGGCGGAGGGTACCTTCAGTACCTCTATCGGTTCTCCCTTCTATTCCAGTCTCGTATTGTTCGTGGAAAGAAGGATTGTCGGTATGCCTCTGTGTGGGCTCTAATCTCTCTGATTTTATCCTCATGGTCTCTTCGCGAGATATACGTAGGAGGGAGCAATATACTGCTTGACTCTTCGGTGAAGGTATGTTCTCGAAACTTTGACGAAAGCCCGTACCGAGCTACTGAGCGTCTCTCCTGCAGAGTCTTCCACTGGAGTTTATCTATCATCTCCGTAACGCTTTCGCGATTACTAAATGATCCTGTAACGAAGCGCGCTGCTCTCCGTTGGATCTTCTCTATGTCTTGTATCAACCCTATCTGGTACGGATCCCACACTGCTGAGCAGTATTCAAGCAGTGGGCGAACAAGCGTACTGTAACCTACTTCCTTTGTTTTCGGATTGCATTTCCTTAGGATTCTTCCAATGAATCTCAGTCTGGCATCTGCTTTACCGACGATCAACATTATATGATCATTCCATTTTAAATCACTCCTAATGCGTACTCCCAGATAATTTATGGTATTAACTGCTTCCAGTTGCTGACCTGCTATTTTGTAGCTAAATGATAAAGGATCTATCTTTCTGTGTATTCGCAGCACATTACACTTGTCTACATTGAGATTCAGTTGCCATTCCCTGCACCATGCGTCAATTCGCTGCAGATCCTCCTGCATTTCAGTACAATTTTCCATTGTTACAACCTCTCGATACACCACAGCATCATCTGCAAAAAGCCTCAGTGAACTTCCGATGTCATCCACCAGGTCATTTATGTATATTGTGAATAGCAACGGTCCTATGACACTCCCCTGCGGCACACCTGAAATTACTCTTACTTCGGAAGACTTCTCTCCATTGAGAATAACATGCTGCGTCCTGTTATCTAGGAACTCCTCAATCCAATCACACAATTGGTCTGATAGTCCATATGCTCTTACTTTGTTCAATAAACGACTGTGGGGAACTGTATCGAACGCCTTGCGGAAGTCAAGAAACACGGCATCTACCTGTGAACCCGTGTCTATGGCCCTCTGAGTCTCGTGGACGAATAGCGCGAGCTGGGTTTCACATGACCGTCTTTTTCGAAACCCATGCTGATTCCTACAGAGTAGATTTCTAGTCTCCAGAAAAGTCATTATACTCGAACACAATACGTGTTCCAAAATTCTACAACTGATCGACGTTAGAGATATAGGTCTATAGTTCTGCACATCTGTTCGACGTCCCTTCTTGAAAACGGGGATGACTTGTGCCCTTTTCCAATCCTTTGGAACGCTACGCTCATCTAGAGACCTACGGTACACCGCTGCAAGAAGGGGGGCAAGTTCCTTCGCGTACTCTGTGTAAAATTGAACTGGTATCCCATCAGGTCCAGAGGCCTTTCCTCTTTTGAGCGATTTTAATTGTTTCTCTATCCCTCTGTCGTCTATTTCGATATCTACCATTTTGTCATCTGTGCGACAATCTATAGAAGGAACTACAGTGCAATCTTCCTCTGTGAAACAACTTTGGAAAAAGACATTTAGTATTTCGAACACAGCGAGCGCCACTATTGGCCAGCTAAATAAAAGATTCAAACTACGGAAGGCACTAACTACTGATAGGCATAGTTAGCAAATGAAAGATTTTAATAGAGAACAAACAATGTATTTACCTTAATAGTGTTGAAAAATCATAATATACATAGCACTTCATCACATCCAGTCTTACAAATTTCAAAACTCCGCCATTTCTCTCCCCACATCCACCACTGCTGGCGGCTCACCTCCAACTGCGCAACGCTACGCGCTGTTGGCATCCAGCTGCCCAACAATACAATGGCAGACAACAATGCAAACCAGCCACAGACTGCACACAGCGCAGCCAGTGATTTTCATACAGAGCACTACGAGGCGTTACCAATATGAAAACCTAAACAGCCTACTTACAGTAGGAATAAATTTCAGCATTCAGGTGTAGCATATATAAAATCAAATGTGATTGATGTTAACAATACATAGGGCAGACTGGTAGGAAATTTGAAACCAGATTCAGGGAGCACACCTACTCTCTAAACAAAACAGCGTTTGGGGCACATATGGTTGCTTTAAAGCAGTCAAACTTTGAAAATTTAGACATCCTACATACAGCTCATAAGGGATGTTTTCTTAACATTTTGGAAGACGTTGAAATATACACCCACAACAAGAAAGATGGGGATTTAATCCTCAACGAGCAAAGCGAGTTCAATCATAACGCCTATTTCAGTATTTATGATCACTGTTGCGTGTAGAAGTCCAAGCCGAAGGATAAGAGATGGTGCATGGTGGGGAAGCTGGAAGATGCGTGCAGCGCCTAATGTCATTGACGGTGCCCTTCTGCACGGCCCTCTTGCCCACGGCGATGGACGTCAGACGACTGAATGGCTCGCGGCACAACACCGAAATAGCGGGAACCACGGAAGCAGACCGTGAAGGAAAACAAGTCTACACCAGCGCCATGGGTATAGAAATCGCCCTCTGTTTTCGATGGTACAAAAATGATAATTTTATTGTGTATTTTAATTTTGACAAGTACAGATTTTAACCTCGACATCTATAAATTTTAATTAGGTACTTTTAGAGATAAAAGTAAATTACAAAAATCTATTTAATACAGTATGTGCGTATGTAATGTTACAAATGTACCAGACGCAACCTGTCGGTAATAGTTTTATAATTAATATTCCTGGCAACCAATTTTATGTGACGCAGCATGTGAAGGTTGCTGAGTGTGGACGGGTTACTCCTGTAATCGAAATTGCAGGTACGTTCAGGTATATTTGATGTTGATAGGATAGGATGAAAAAGGTTCGCATTTGTGAAATAATAAATTAGTATCATTATCGTTTCAGATCTGAAGATGATTCGAGAGGAATCGAAACCGGTCATGTGAATGAACATTTTTGCAATCAAGACGGATTATAAGTAACACTGTATAACCAATGATTGCGGTATCCCATCAGACATTGTCTGTGTTTCCAACCGTCCAATATCCTTGACATAGATTTGCTGTATAGTCTTATAACATATTATGAGCTGAAACATAATGAAATCTCTATAACACCTTCTCCATGAACACCAGCATGACTTCCGAAAAGCCGGCCGGTATGGCCGAGCGGTTCTAGGCGCTTCAGTCTGGAGCCGCGCGACCGCTACTGTCGCAGGTTCGAATCCTGCCTCGGGCATGGGTGTGTGTGATGTCCTTAGGTTAATTAGGTTTAAGTAGTTCTAAGTCTAGGGGACTTATGACCTCAGATGTTAAGTCCCATAGTGCTCAGAGCCATTTGAACCATTTGAACTTCCGAAAACATCGACCATTTGAAACAAAACTCGCACTTTTCTCACATGACATACTGAAAACTTCCCATCGAAGCAGCCAGGTGATGAGGTATTTCTTGATTTCCTAAAAGCATTTGATTCAGTACCACGTCTACGCTTATGATCACAAGTACGATCGTATGGCTTACCAAGCGAAATTTGTGATTGGATTGAAGAATTTTTGGTAGCTAGGGTGCTACAAATTATTTTGGATGGCGATTCATCAAGTGTAGAAGCACCTTCGGTTGTGCCCCAGGGAAGTGTGTTGGAACCCTTGCTGTTAATTTCGTATACTGTACTTACAGACTATATTAGTAGTAACCTCAGACTATTTGCAGACGATGAAGTACTCTGAAAGAAGCTGGGTAAATAGTCAGACCTTGATAAGGTTTGACATTGGTAAGAGGATTGGCAAGTTGTTTTAAATGTAAAACTGTGCATGTCACAAAACGGGAGAACCTAATGTCTTGTGTCTATAATATCAATGAGCCACGGTTGGAATCTGTTAACTCGTACAAATACCTGAGTGTAGCACTCTATAGGGATATGAAATAGAAATGTGTGACTAGGGCCTCCCGTCGGGTAGACCATTCGCCGCGTGCAGGTCTTTCGATTTGACGCCACTTCGGCGACTTCCGCATCGATGAAATGATGATGATTAGGACAACACAACACGCAGTCCCTGAGCGGAGAAAATCTCCGACCCAGCCGGGAATCGAACCCGGGCCCTTAGGACTGGCATTCTGTCGCGCTGACCACTCAGCTACCGGGGGCGGACGGGATATGAAATGGAACGATCACGTAGTATCAGTCGTGAATAAAACAAGTGGGAGAGTTCGCTTTGTTCGTAGAACACTGGGGAAGTGCAATCGGTTTACAAAGTAGATTGCTTACAAATTTCTCGTGTGGGCCATCCTACAATACTGCTCAAGTGTGTGGGACCTGTCCCAAATATGACCAACAGGGGATATTAAGCGTATACAGAGAAAGGTAGCACCAATTGTTATAGATTTGTTTGACCCATGGGAGAACCAACTGAACTGATAGATCCTTGAAGAAAGGTGTAACCTATCCCGAGAAAGGCTGTTTACAAAGTTTCAAGAACAGGCTTTAAGTGATGACTCTAGAAATAAATGCTTTCTCAGAGAATTACTTTAAACAATTAGTTCGTGAGCCCACACGAATTTAAATGGTTGCGAAAAGACACTTAACCTCTTAGCCACAAATAATCCTGATCTAATAAAGAGCGTCATGAGAGATATAGGGGCTAATGAACACAAGGTCATTGCAGCGAGGCTCAAAACCATATCAACCAAAACCACTGAAAATGAACCCAAAATATAACTATTTAAAACTGCATATAAAAATTCGCTTGATTCCTTCCTAAGAGAGAGTCTCCATTCCTTCCAAGCTAATTATGTAGGTGTAGACCAGATGTGGCTCAAATTAAAAGATACGGTATCGACAGCAATAGATAGATTCATACCGCATAAGTTAATAAGAGACAGGACTGATTCAGCATGGTACACAAAATACGTCAGAACACCGTTGCGTAAGCAACGAGAAACCCGACTAGTAAAATCAACAGACGATGAATTTCAATTACAAAATGATCTAGAGAGAATTTCTGTATGGTGCGAAAGGTGGCAATTGGCACTAAACAAAGAAAAGTGCAGGGTCATCCACATGGGTACTAAAAGAAATCCGATAAATTTTGGGTATACGATAAATCGCACAAATCTAAGGGCTGTCAATTCGACTAAATACCAAGGAATTACAATTACGAGCAACTTAAATTGGAAAGACCCTATAGATAATATTGTGGGGGAAGCGAAATAAAGACTGCACTTTGTTGGCAGAACACTTAGAAGATACGACAAACCCACTAAAGAGACAGCCTACATTGCACTCGTCCGTCCTCTGCTGGAATACTGCTGCGCGGTGTGGGATCCTTACCAGCTAGGATTGACGCAGGACATCGAAAAAGTGCAAAGAAGGGCAGCTCGTTTCGTGTTATCGCGCAATAGGGGTGAGAGTGTCAGTGATATGATACGCGAGTTGAGGTGGCAGTCACTGAAACAAAGGCGGTTTTCTTTGCAGCGAGATCTATTTACGAAATTTCAATCACCAAGTTTCTCTTCCGAATGGGAAAATATTTTGTTGACACCCACCCACGTAGGGACAAATGATCATCATAATAAAATAAGAGAAATCAGAGCTCGAACGGAAAGATTTAGGTGTTCCTTTTTCCCACGCGCCATTCGAGAGTGGAATGTTTAGAGAAGTACATTACTGGCCATTAAAATTGCTACACCACGAAGACAACGTGCTACAGACGCGACATTTAACCGACAGGAAGAAGATGCTGTGGTATGCAAATGATTAGCTTTTCAGAGCATTCACACAAGGGTGGCGCCGGCGGCGACACCTACAACTTTGATAAAGGTCGGATTGTAGCCTATCGCGATTGCGGTTTATCGCATCGCGATTGCAGTTTATCGCATCGCGAAATTGCTGCTCCCGATGGTCGAGATCCAATGAATGTTAGTAGAATATGGAATCGGTGGGTTCAGGAGTGTAATACGGAACGCCGTGCTGGATCCCAACGGCCTCGTATCACTAGCAGTCGAGATGACAGGCATCTTATCCGCATGGCTGTAACGGATCGTGCAGCCACGTCTCAATCCCTGAGTCAACAGATGGGGGCGTTTGCAAAGACAACAACCATCTGCGCGAACAGTTCGACGGCGTTTGCAGCAGCACGGACTATCAGCTCGGAGACCATGGCTGCGGTTACCCTTGATGCTGCATCACAGACAGGAGCGCGTGCGATTGTGTACTCAACCACGAACCTGGGTGCACGAATGGCAAAACGTCATTTTTTCGGATGAATCCAGGTTCTGTTTAAAGCAACAGGTTGGTCGCATCCGTGTTTGGTGACATCGCAGTGAACGCTCATTGGAAGCGTGTATTCGTCGTCGCCATACTGGCGTATCATCCGGCGTGATGGTATGGGGTGCCATTGGTTACACGTCTCGGTCACCTCTTGTTCGCACTGACGGCACTTTGAACAGTGGACGTTACATTTCAGATGTGTTACGACCCGTGGCTTCACCCTTCATTCGATCCCTGCGAAACCCTACATTTCAGCAGGATAATGCACGACCGCATGTTGCAGGTCCTGTACGGGCCTTTCTGGATACAGAAAATGTTCGACTGCTGCTCTGGCCAGCACATTCTCCCGATCTCTCACCAATTGAAAACGTCTTGTCAATGGTGGCTGAGCAACTGTCTCGTCACAATATGCCAGTCACTACTCTTGATGAACTGTAGTATCGTGTTGAAGCTGCATGGGCAGCTGTACCTGTACACGCCATCCAAGGTCTGACTCAATGCCCAGGCGTATCAAGGCCGTTATTACGGCCAGAGGTGGTTGTTCTGGATACGGATTCCTCAGGATCTATGCACCCAAATTGTGTGAAAATGTAATCACATGTCGGTTCTAGTATAATATATTTGTCCAATGAATACCCGTGTATCATCTGCATTTCTTCTTAGTATAGCACTTATAATGGCCAGTAGTGTAGTTCGATGGCTCGATGAACCCTCCGCCAGGCACTTAAGTGTGAATTGCAGAGTAACGATGTAGATGCAGAATGAACTACATCCCGCTACGTATCGCACCCGTTGAGATTTTGAAGCACAGAGGCATTTAAACAATCATTCTTCGCCCGCTCCATAGTTAGTGAATAGAACGGAAGAAGTTCTTAGTACCGTCGGATGTACCGTCTGCTATCCACTTCACAGTGCTTTGTATAGATGTAGATATAAATGTATACTAATTGTGGTACAAGGTGCGCTCCGCCGTACACCACAAGGTCGCCTGCGAAGTATATGTATGTAGATGTTGATCGCATGACTATTTTTTTTTATCGACATGCACAGCAGTAACACGCTTTGTTCACTTCACATATTTCGTAGTGTACGGCTATGGAGTAGAGAAGAGTAACGAAAACGTCACAAACAGCCGACGGTCACGTTCGTTCTGCGCGTGCGTCGCTTACCGAATATCTGTCTCACTGCGCATGCGCCAAGTTGCTACAGCGCTTCGCTTCAATCCGAGTAAGATTAGTTTAGCCGTCGCGGGCGAGGCGCAAGGGCGTGTAAGCTATCTGCCTTGGCCCTGTTGCGCTTCATTTCGGTAGAACATTATCGCACGCGGATCTCACTTTGCTGTAGTCTCAGACGGACTTTCCGTTCTTGAGGAATGGAAAGAACAATAAAGCACGTTACAGACATTTGAATTTATTTGACAACAGCCATACGTTCCATAGGATGGGATTGCGTTTGCGTAACCTTCTCCGAGCAACTCACTAAACACTGCGCATCCTGACGGATTAAGTTTTTACTACTGCAAGTGGGAGCTTTTTGAGGTGGGTCTGCCTTTAATATTGTCTAGTTCACTTTCTCAAAATATTTCTGTAGCTAAGATTGTTGTGCGCTGCTCTTCTGCGTTTGCACCTATACTACGCAAACAACTGAAGTGTGTGGCAGTGGGTATTTCCCATTACACCACTTGTTAAAGCTGTTTTTCGTTCCACTCGCACGTGGACCGCGGCCAGAACCGTTACGTAATTGCCTATGTGTGCGCTGTAACTAATCTAACGACGTCTTTGCTATATCTTCCGCAGAGTTCGTAGAGGATTGTTGTGTTTTCTTACACTCCTCACTTATAAGTGGTTAATGAAATTTTATAACGGTGCTTTCACGGCATAGTCTGCCATTTCAGTATCTGAGTGGCACCCCCCTTGGTCAAACAAACCTTTGACCGGTCGTATAGCCGGCAGCTGTGACCGAGCGGTTCTAGGCGCTTCAGTCTGGAACCGCGCGACCCCTACGGTCGCAGGTTCGAATCCTGCCTCGGGAATGGATGTGTGTGATGTCCTTAGGTTAGTTAGGTTCAAGTAGTTTTAAGTTCTAAGGGACTGATGACCTTAGATGTTAAGTCCCATAGTGCTCAGAGCCATTTGAACCATTCGTATATCCTTTTTTGTTTACATACAACATACGTTTTTAGTCATATTTCTTACAGGCCTCCTCTCGCTTGAGCAGTATTCTAAGACGGATCCGAGGAATGTTTTGTAAGCGGTCTCCTTTGTGGACTGATTCCATTTCCTTAGTATTTTGCCTATGAATAGTAGTAACTAACTAAAACAAAGATGTCATTTTTATTAACAAGTTTTCATTCAGGATTTGTTAACTAAAGTTTTCATTTGACAAGGAATGTAGAGCTTATGTTAAACAAGTTACTACTTGCGAGAATCTAAGCACGGACTTGGCGGTTATAAACCTTACACTATACACAGGCACGTACAAGGGATTGTTGTTGATCAATCAGTAATTGTGTACTTAACAGCGCCTGGAAATCTTGAGATTTAATTTTTGAAGATCTTTTATTTATTTTCGAAAACTGCGTCACACTGCTGTAGGAAATCGATGTCCAGGTAGTAACCTTCAAAACTGCAACAATTTGCATAAAAGCATTGCGAGAGAAAGCGGCCAAGGGATCCGCTTAAATATTTTTGAGATGTCTTGAACACAGTTTTATTACTCTAGTTATACCCTTAAGGTTTTCGACTTATGTCATTATTAAAACTGGTAAAAAAAATATAGAGACAAAAATGGTTCAAATGGCTCTGAGCATTATGGGACTTAACTTCTGAGGTCATCAGTCCCCTATAACTAAGAACTACTTAAACTTAACTAACCCAAGGACGTCACACACATCCATGCCCGAGGCAGGATTCGAACCTGCGACCGCAGCGGTCGCGCGGTTCCAGACTGCAGCGCCTAGAACCACTCGGCAACTCCAACAAAATATAGAGACAAAACTAGTATCAATAGAAGTACAAGATATGTTACATTTTCTCCAATAAGTGGAACCACGATATGGAAAGTAAAATATGGTATAAACCTCAGCAGAAACTTATCCAATTGACTATATGGTATCTAGTTAACATTCCTTAACAACAGGAAAATGCGATGTGCCTACAAGGATGAAAAATTATACTAGTGGAATAAATTGGTTGGCGGTGCCAGGGTAATGGTTTGATGAGGCAATTGTTTGTCAACAAGAATGTGTGTTTAATTAATTTCATATTCAAATAATTGCATCAGTAAAGAGTACAGGAAATTTACTATATAATTCTACAAAAAGTATTTTTAAAATTTAAAATAAAGTAAGTATAGTGTATTTGTATGTCTGCTATTAAGAGTAAAATTTAATGAAGCAGCGAACAAATGAATTAACGTCATATAGGAAAGCAATAGTTCAAACCAAAATAGCTCCCCAAATAAAAGACGCAAACTTTGAAAATGCCATACATCAATTTAACCAGTAGTAAAATAACTGCCATGTAGATTACATTTTACAAAACTATTGCGAAATTAATAAATGACAATAATTGCATCGTCACATTTGTAGAACCTATCGTAATTGGTTTACATTTCTATGTCACATATTTTCAGTTTCATGAAATCTGAGCTGATCCGTAAAGATTAAAAACAAACGTATAATGAAACATACCTTGGAATCGTACGTATCATATGATAAATTACTAAGTTATGTAGCAAAACATGGGGGGAGGGTTGGTGGGGGGGGGGGGGAGACATGGTATCTTGGAATAATAAAATTGTGGTCCAGACTTTTCAAAGTGTTTAAAATTTCAAAATGTTAAACTATGAAGAAAGTCAGAGAGGCAGTCCACAAAGTGCCGTTGTTAGCGTAGTCTGTTCGCTGTTTGGTGGCGTAGGCGGCAGATGACTCATAGGCAGCTGTAGGGCGACATGCTTTCGGCAATTATTTTCCTTTTTACTGAGTTAATTTGTCCTTAGAGAACACGAAATTAACATACCGAACAGTAAGATTTTTTCCGCCCTAAAAGTGCAGAGTATGTTGTTTCTTTACCACTTAATATCTACCATCTGCATCCTGCGCAGTAGAGACTTGAGTCTCTAGATGTGTCCATTCAGGGTTATTGGGAGGACAATAGGAATTCATGCACAAAGGAGACTGCGTATAGAACGCTCCTGCGTCATATTCTTGACTATTGCTTGAGTGTCTGAGATCCCCATCAGGTCGACTGAACGGGTACATCGACCTTGGTTTTCGAAGAAAAGAAAAGAAAAAAAAAGACAGTTTTCAAAGGTTATGTTTAAGTGCTTTGCTACTTTCGATTAGTGTTGGAGCGACGATTTGAGCACCTGGTTACCGAGCAGGAAACGCGGGTACAAGGCACCGGTACTAACATTTTTGTATTTTTCACGTAGATGTAAAACCAGTATAATAAAATTGTAGATTAACTTTACTTTGTGCAATACTAACACAATATCATAAATATAGGTAGGAATGGTGCAGTATGCGGTTATAGATAAAGATAACGCATATAGTTTTGTATTACTGTTCAGGCAGTCTCTTGCCAGTAACTAATTACGTAGATACGAATTTTCATGAATGTAATGCAAGTCGTTTTACCGGCGATTCTTACGCGAAAAAAGTGTGAATGCGCAAAAATGCCCTTCATTCAGTGTGACTGACGTAAAGGATTTGTGTGTTTCGATTGATTTTATGACCTAGCGCACTGTCGAACGTGGATTCGAGAAGTCCTCAGCAGATTTCCATAGGTTGGAGGGGCCAGGCGACTACACACAGGCCACTCAGTTCGCCTAAGATACGGACTGATGGTCTGTGAGCTTGGAATTCGCACTCGATAGTCTCCCAGTAAATGCAGTAAATGAAGCAGGCAAAAAGGAATACAAACGTCTCAAAAATGAGATCGACAGTAAGTGCAAAATGGCTAAGCAGGGATGGCTAGAGGACAAATGTAAGGATGTAGAGGCTTATCTCACTAGGGGTAAGATAGATACTGCCTACAGGAAAATTAAAGAGACCTTTGGAGATAAGAGAACCACTTGTATGAACATCAAGAGCTCAGATGGAAACCAAGTTCTAAGCAAACAAGGGAAAGCAGAAAGGTGGAAGGAGTATATAGAGGGCCTATACAAGGGCGATGTACTTGAGGACAATATTATGGAAATGGAAGACGATGTAGATGAAGATGAAATGGGAGATACGATACTGCGTGAAGAGTTTGACAGAGCACTGAAAGACCTGAGTCGAAACAAGGCCCCCGGAGTAGACAACATTCCATTGGAACTACTGACGGCCTTGGGAGAGCCAGTCCTGACAAAACTCTACCATCTGGTGAGCACGATGTATGAGACAGTCGAAATACCCTCAGACTTCAAGAAGAATATAATAATTTCAATCCCAAAGAAAGTGTTAACAGATGTGAAAATTACCGAACAATCAGTTTAATAAGCCACAGCTGCAAAATACTAACACGAATTCTTTACAGACGAATGGAAAAACTAGTAGAAGCCGACCTCGGGGAAGATCAGTTTGGATTCCGTAGAAATACTGGAACACGTGAGGCAATACTGACCTTACGACTTATCCTAGAAGAAAGATTAAGGAAAGGCAAACCTACGTTTCTAGCATTTGTAGACTTAGAGAAAGCTTTTGACAATGTTGACTGGATTACTCTCTTTCAAATTCTAAAGGTGGCAGGGGTAAAATACAGGGAGCAAAAGGCTATTTACAATTTGTACAGAAACCAGATGGCAGTTATAAGAGTCGAGGGACATGAAAGGGAAGCAGTGGTTGGGAAGGGAGTAAGACAGGGTTGTAGCCTATCCCCGATGTTATTCAATCTGTATATTGAACAAGCAGTAAAGGAAACAAAAGAAAAATTCGGAGTAGGTATTAAAATCCGTGGAGAAGAAATAAAAACTTTGAGATTCGCCGATGACATTGTAATTCTGTCAGAGACAGCAAAGGACTTGGAAGAGCAGTTGAATGGAATGGATGGTGTCTTGAAGGGAGGATATAAGATGAACATCAACAAAAGCAAAACGAGGATAATGGAATGTAGTCGAATTAAGTCGGGTGATGTTGAGGATATTAGATTAGGAAATGAGACACTTTAAGTAGTAAAGGAGTTTTGCTATTTGGGGAGCAAAATAACTGATGATGGTCGAAGTAGAGAGGATATAAAATTTAGACTGGCAATGGCAAGGAAAGCGTTTCTGAAGAAGACACATTTGTTAACATCGAGTATAGATTTAAGTGTCAAGAAGTCATTTCTGAAAGTATTTGTATGGAGTGTAGCCACGTATGGAAGTGAAACACGGACGATAAACAGTTTGGACAAGAAGACAATAGAAGCTTTCGAAATGTGGTGCTACAGAAGAATGCTGAAGATTAGATGGGTAGATCACATAACTAATGAGGAAGTATTGAATAGGATTGGGGAGAGGAGAAGTTTGTGGCACAACTTGACCAGAAGAAGGGACCGGTTGATAGGACATGTTCTGAGGCATCAAGGGATCACCAATTTAGTATTGGAGGGCAGCGTGGAGGGTAAAAATCGTAGGGGGAGACCAAGAGATGAATACACTAAACAGATTCAGAAGGATGTAGGCTGCAGTAGGTACTGGGAGATGAAGAAGCTTGCACAGGATAGAGTAGCATGGAGAGCTGCATCAAACCAGTCTCAGGACTGAAGACCACAACAACAACAACAACAGTCTCCCAGGCGTGTTTCACTCACCGGGTTGGTATCAGGTGAATTCATGCCCAAGACATCAACGAGAGCCCACTATCATGCTTCTCCAATCATTGCAGCACGATTCTAACCTTGCGGAGTGGACAGTTGACGTGCTGGAACATGGCATCGAAGTTTGGTAAGACATCTTCATCTATATTTACATATATACTCTGCACGACACGGTATCGTCCACTGCGGAGGCTACCTTGTACCAGTACTTGTCATTTCCTTTCTCATCCTACTCTTGGCTGGAGCGGCGGACAACGACTGCCTAATGTGTGATTCAGTTTTTATGCAACCCGTAAGACCTTCAAATACCATGTAGAAGACTTTCCTATTCTCTTGCTCACTACGTCCAAACTATTTGTCCTACAGGAAAAAAGGAACTGCTTGAATACTGCTCACCGGTGTGGGATCCGTACCAGATAGGGTTGATAGAAGAGATAGAGAAGATCCAACGGAGAGCAGCGCGCTTCGTTACAGGATCATTTAGTAATCGCGAAAGCGTTACGGAGATGACGGATAAACTCCAGTGGAAGACTCTGCAGGAGAGACGCTCAGTAGCTCGGTACGGGCTTTTGTCAAAGTTTCGAGAACATACCTTCGCCGAGGAGTCATGCAATATATTGCCGCCTATTACGTATATCTCGCGAAGAGAACATGAGGATAAAATCAGAGAGATTAGAGCCCACACAGAGGCATACCGACAATCTTTCTTTCCACGAACAATGCGAGACTGGAGTAGAAGGGAGAACCGATAGAGGTACTCCAGGTACCCTCCGCCATACACCGTCAGGTGGCTTGCGGAGTATGGATGTAGATGTAGATGTAGACCTTTTTGTAGGAAATTTAATGTAGTGAAGTTTTGTACTGCGATACGTTTTCGCTAGAGGTGAGGGTTTCCTAATTATTCAAGGAAAATGTACGAAGGTGACCTTCAAACGCGACACTCTTGAATAAATCGAAAAACGTAGCCTCCAGCGAAAACGCATCCTAGCCCAAAATTTAACTACATTAAATTTCTTATAATAACGTAATGTTCATTCTTTCTGTACGAGTAATAGCTTGCGCTTTGCGGGTTGCATAAAGCCCACACGTAGGGGCAGCTGAATCAACTTTGGCGGCTTCAGAATAATTCTGCAATCATCTACAAGTGTCTGCTTTCCAAAATTTGTCAATCACTTTAGTAAGGTTTGAAGCTCCTCTTTTCTTTCTTCCGTGTTTGGGATTTAAAAACTGGGTGATTTTGGAAATCGGCCTTATGCAAACACAATTCAGTGTGTTGTCAGAAGCGTCTGCTCAGACCTCATTTCGCCACATTTTGTGTAACTGCATGTGAGGTGAAGTAGTGAGCGTAAATTTGTGATAAACTGAGTGAAATCAATGCACTAAACAGCAGTTGATTGAGACACCAACCAGTGACACGAAACAGGACGGAAAATGTAAGTACAGAAATGTACATAACCTCTACCCTCGAAACAGATCTCCACAAATACGCAATAATTTTCTTCATGGCTAGTTTGCAGATGACATGCTGTCAAAAAAAAAATCGCCGAAAACGAGCACTAAAATCGATGCATAATCATACAGTTCAGTTATCCATGTAATTTTAAGGCGAGTGTCCAAACAAAACGAAGCAAATTGCAAGATTTGTAATTCTTAGGCCTACAACAGTTACATTATTACAAATGTGATATTGTACTTTACAGGAATAAAAATTTGACCCACAGAAGATGACACACTGGTGTCTAAACATGTCTGGGTAAATATAAAAATAAACTATTTGTATTTGCATAAGGATGATTTCCAAAACTGCCCAGTTTTTGTCAATAATGTTTCACGAAAAGAACGTCATCTAACATCCAGGGATTCCCGTCTGAGTTCATGAACCATCTCAATAATACTGGCGTGTTGATCGAACCAGCCAGTAACAAGTCTGGCAACACGCATCTGAAGTCCTAAGATGTCTTCTGTTAGTTCGACTTGGTGGGCGTCCCAAGAAGTAGAGCACTACACAAAAATGGGCTGCACAAGTGTTATGTACGCGGTCTCATTTGCATATGAGCTACACATTCCCATTCTGTGGGGTGATGTACCTTACTTAGTGTGTTTTTCTTGGCGTTTTATTGTGCCGTTGCAGAACTTTGTTTAACCTTTTCTCTCCTCACTCTTCTGCAGAGTGCCTTTGGATCCTGTGGCCTGTAATTTCGCTTGTGCCAAGTTCCGGGGTTTTGGGGGATAATTGATTAAATTATGTTTTGGAATTTATGGGATTCTGTGTGTTTGTCTGGGGTTTTTGCTGGCCTGTGCCCGTACGATTTCCCATTTCCTCCCCCGGGCGTCGTACGTAAAGTTTAAGGTGAGTAAATTTTGCTAGTTGACGTAGAGTGGTTCGGTGGGCCCCGTGACGAATTGTTTTTTGCACCCTGCCTGTCCTATCTCCATGGCTTAAGGTTGGCTCCTCTGTGCCCGTTCACGAGTGTGTATGTGGACGACGGTGATCGTTTCCTGACTTGTTTACCGTTTCTTGCCGACTTCTCTGCATAGACTGCCGAATGTGTAATTTTGTCTATGCCGTGTTATAGTTGCTTCAAGCTGGTTCGCACACTCCCCTTGATAATGACATCTGCGCACCTATGAGATTGAATAATGTTTTGAACTATTGTAAGCTGGCGTTTGTCGCCGTGGGTGTTAAATTTTGATTTGTATTTGAGTTTTGGTGTAATTGTATTTTGTTAACTGAGTTAATTTTATCTTGCCTATTGCTGCGATGTCACTAATGTTAAAATCTAGCCTTGGGCTCCTTGTGAATTTTTATGTTGATAACTGATGCATACTAGAACTCAGGTAGACAGAGAAAGGTATGTTGAAGAAAGAAACAAAGCCAAACAGATAATTGGGAGCTTTTGGTCAAGCTGCTGGAAAACCATTCTGGAGTGTAATTAGCAGTCTTTGAAAGGGAGGTAAGAAGGAAATGACAAGTATTATGGACAGGTCAGGAAAACTGCTGGTGAATCCTGTTGATGCCTTGGGCATATGGAGGGAGTATTTTGAAGAGTTGCTCAATGTAGGTGAAAATGCGATGAGTAATGTTTCAGATTTCGATGTACACTGGGATAGGAATGATGATGGAAATAGGATCACATTTGAGGAAGTGGAGAATATGGTCAATATATTGCAGTGCAATAAAGCAGCTGGGGTGGATGAAATTAACTCATTAAATAAAGTGGAATGTCAGGTCTTAAATGGCTACACAGGATAACTGAAATGGCCTGGGAGTCGGGACAGGTTCCGTCAGACTTGACGAAAGCAGTAATCACACCAATCTTTAAACATGGAAACAGAAAAGATTGTAACAACTACAGAGGTATCTCTTTAATCAGCGTTGTAGGTAAAATCTTCTCAGGTATTGTTGAAAGGAAAGTGCGAGTATTAGTTAAGGACAAATTGGATGAAAATCAGTGTGGGTTTAGGCCTCTTGGAGGTTGTCAGGACCAGATCTTTAGCTTACGGCAAATAATGGAGAAGTGTTACGAGTGGAACAGGGAATTGTATCTATGCTTTATAGATCTAGAAAAGGCATATGACTGGGTTCCTAGAAGGAAGTTATTGTCTGTTCTACGAGATTATGGAATAGGAGGCAAACTTTTGCAAGCAATTAAATGTCTTTACATAGATAGTCAGGCAGCAGTTAGAGTTGACGGTAAATTGAGTTCATGGTTCAGAGTAGTTTCAGCGGTAAGACAAGGCTGCAACCTGTCTCCACTGTTGTTCATATTATTTACGGATCATATGTTGAAAACAATAAACTGGCTGGGTGAGATTAAGATATGTGAACACACAATAAACAGTCTCGCATATGCAGATGACTTAGTTGTGATGGCAGACTCGATTGAAAGTTTGCTAAGTAATATTTCAGAGCTAGATCATAAATGTAAGGACTATGGTATGAAGATTAACATCTCCAAAACGAAAGTAATGTCAGTGGAAAAGAAATATATAAACGGATTGAGTGCCAAATAGGAGGAACAGAGTTAGAACAGGTGGACGGTTTCAAGTACTTAGGATGCATATTCTCACAGGATTGCAACATAGTGAAAGAAAGCAAAGCTAATGCAGTGAACGCTCAGCTACGATCTACTCTCTTCTGCAAGAAGGAAGTCAGTACCAAGACTAAGTTATCCGTGCACCGTTCGATCTTTCGACCAACTTTGTTGTATGGGAGCGAAAGCTGGGTGGATTCAGGTTACCTTATCAATAAGGTTGAGGTTACGGATATGAAAGTAGCTAGGATGATTGCAGGTACTAGTAGATGGGAACAATGGCAGGAGGGTGTCCACAATGAGGAAATCAAAGAAAAACTGGGAATGAACTCTATATAGATGTAGCAGTCAGGGCGAACAGGCTTAGATGGTGGGGTCATGTTACACGCATGGGAGAAGCAGGGTTACCCAAGAGACTCATGGATTCAGCAGTAGAGGGTAGGAGGAGTCGGGGCAGACCGAGGAGAAGATACCTGGATTCGGTTAAGAATGATTTTGAAGTAACAGGTTTAAAATCAGAAGAGGCACCAATGTTAGCACTGAATAGGGGATCATGGAGGAATTTTATAAGGGGGCTATGCTCCAGACTGAACGCAGAAAGGCATAATAAGTCTTAAATGATGATGATGATGAACTGATGCAGCATTTTAGTGTAATGATGTATCTTTTACGTTTTGGGGAAATTTTATCTTGGCAAATGCTTGGGGTTAAATTGTGCTACTTGTGTCTATGATCTATGGAAAGGTTGGGGTGGATTGCATCTCTCGTTAGGCCTATCACTTATTGTTTTACTAAAGGCATTAAGGGATATTTGTTGAAAGTTTTTTTAAATTTTAACTATCATAAATTTAATCTTACGTGTCAACCCATATTTGTGGAGAGCTGTTATTTAAATTCCATTGTCCACTCCAATAAAGCCACCCTGTTAAAGAAAAAATTTTAGTGCTACTATTTTTCCCCCCACGATTCCTCCCATGGTTCATTTCCCAGGAAGCTAAAGTCAACCATTCGTTATCGCTACTACCGTACTTGTGCTCTCATTCCATTTTAATTTTATATCACTCTGAAACGTTACGCTTAGATGTTTAATAGGGGTGGTCGTGTCAGACAGCACACCATTAATTCTGCATTCGAATAGTTGTTGTTGTTGTTGTTGTGGTCATCAGTCCTGAGACTGGTTTGATGCAGCTCTCCATGCTACTCTATCCTGTGCAAGCTTCTTCATCTCCCAGTATCTACTGCAATATACATCCTTCTGAATCTGCTTAGTGTATTCATCTCTTGGTCTCCCTCTACGATTTTTACCCTCCACACTGCCCTCCAATGCTAAATTTGTGATCCCTTGATGCCTCAAAACATGTCCTACCAACCGATCCCTTCTTCTAGTCAAGTTGTGCCACAAACTTCTCTTCTCCCCAATCCTATTCAATACTTCCTCATTAGTTATGTGATCTACCCATCTAATCTTCAGCATTCTTCTGTAGCACCACATTTCGAAAGCTTCTATTCTCTTCTTGTCCAAACTAGTTATCGTCCATGTTTCACTTCCATACATGGCTACACTCCATACAAATACTTTCAGAAACGACTTCCTGACACTTAAATCTATACTCGATGTTAACAAATTCCTCTTCTTGAGAAACGCTTTCCTTGCCATTGCCAGTCTACATTTTATATCCTCTCTACTTCGACCATCATCGGTTATTTTACTCCCTAAATAGCAAAACTCCTTTACTACTTTAAGTGTCTCATTTCCTAATCTAATTCCCTCAGCATCACCCGACTTAATTTGACTACATTCCATTATCCTCGTTTTGCTATTGTTGATGTTCATCTTATATCCTCCTTTCAAGACACTGTCCATTCCGTTCAACTGCTCTTCCAAGTCCTTTGCTGTCTCTGACAGAATTACAATGTCATCGGCGAACCTCAAAGATTTTACTTCTTGTCCATGAATTTTAATACCTACTCCGAATTTTTCTTTTGTTTCCTCTACTGCTTGCTCAATATACAGATTGAATTCGAATAGTATAGAATTGTTTTTCATACTCAGGTACAGTAACTTTCATTTTTCCAAAGTTAGAGCAAGCTGCCATTCATCACACCAATCACAGAAAATCTGTGTAAGGCACGCTGTATCCATCTACATCAAACCAGAAAGGATGCGGCTGGTACTCAAAAACGTTAGCAGAGTTCGTAGTCGTCACGGTGCCTTCGATTAGTACAACAGGTTCCACGGAAGCCCAGTTGAATGTCCCACGTGCATTCTTCTCGCACCAGGTCGATAGCAATATCCGGATACGACGCCATCCAGGCGAACTGCTGTTAGAAACATCTACCTCAAACGCAGCCCAGTGTGGGCAGTATTATGCTATGGCGGACATTCACCTGGGCTGCCATGGAACCCGCGGTAGTGATCGAAGGCCCAATCAAAATAAATGCCGTCGGGTAGACCGTTTGCCTGCTGCAAGTCTTTCGATTTGACGCCACTTCGGCGACCTATGCGTCGATGGGGATGAAAAGAAGAAGAAGATGATGATGATGATGATGATGATGATGGTTAGGACAACACAACACCCAGTCTCTGAGCGGAGAAAATCTCTGACGCAGCCTGGAATCAAACCCGGACCCTTAGCATTAACGTTCTGTCGCGCTGACCACTCAGCGACGGGGGGGCGGATGAAGGCCCAATGACAGCCGTGGACCACCTGCATCCCTTGATCGCCAGCGATGGGATATTCCAGCAGGGTAACTGTTCGTCTCACTAGGACGGAATTCTACTACTGCGATTTCAGAAGCGTGATACTGAAAAATGTCGGGTCATCAAATTCTGAACAACCTTATGGAACCCACATGGTACGCTATCGGGCACCAGCAGTGTGCCCACAAACCACCAGGTCATAATTTTCGTGAGTTGTCCTACCTGTACGTAGACATCTGGCACGTCATACCTCCGGAAACCTACCAAACACTTGTTGAAACCGTGCTAGGCAGTCGTTCCGGAGAGGTGCACTGCCCAGCTATTAGGCAGCTCGTCATACTGTTTTGCCTCATCTGTGTATTATTCGAAAAAAACACGCAATGAAAAATCTGGCCAGTTGTGAGTAGGATTCGCGCAATGAGGGTACCGTGCAAACTTAATGATATACACTGAAGCTCCAAAGAAACTAGGTACAGGCATGCGTACTCGAATACAGAGATACGTAAACAGGCAGAATATGGCGCTGCGGTCGGCAACGCCTGTATAAATACAAGTGTCTGGCCCAGTTATTAGGTCGGTTACTGCTGCTACAATGGCAGATTATCAAGATTTAACTGAGTTGGAACGTGGTCTTACAGTCGGCGCACGGGCGATGGGACACAACATCTCCGAGGAAGTGATGAAGTGGACATTTTCCCGTATGACCATTTCACGAGCGTACCGAGAATATCCGGAAACTTGCCCGCATCTCGTGGTCGTGCGGTAGCGTTCTCGCTTCCCACGCCCGGGTTCCCGGGTTCGATTCCCGGCGGGGTCAGGGATTTTCTCTGCCTCGTGATGGCTGGGTGTTGTGTGCTGTCCTTAGGTTAGTTAGGTTTAAGTAGTTCTAAGTTCTAGGGGACTGATGACCATAGATGTTAAGTCCCATAGTGCTCAGAGCCAATATCAGGAAACCGGTAAAACGTCAAATCTCCGACATCGCTGCGACCGAAAAAAGATCAAGAACAGGACCAACGAGGTCTGAAGAGAATCGTTCGACGTGACAGAAGTGCAAGCCTTCTGCAAATTGCTGTAGATTTCAATGCTGGGCCATCAACAAGCGTCAGCGTGCGAAACATTCAACGGAACATCATCGATATGGGCTTTCGGAGCCGAAAGACCACTGGCGTACCCTTGATGACTGCACGACACGAAGCTTTTCGCCTCGCCTGGGCTCGTCAGCACCGACATTGGACTGTTGATGACGGAAAACATGTTGTCTGGTCGGACGAGTCTCGTTTCGAGCGGATGGACGTTTACGGGTATGGAGACAACCTCTTGAATACATGGACCCTGCGTGTCAGTCGGAGACTGTTCAAGCTGGTGATGGTTCTGTTGGTTGGTTGTTTTGGGGAAGGAGACCAGACAGCGAGGTCATCGGTCTCATCGGATTAGGGAAGGGCGGGGAAGGAAGTCGGCCGTGCCCTTTGAAAGGAACCATCCCGGCATTTGCCTGGAGCGATTTAGGGAAATCACGGAAAACCCAAATCAGGATGACCGGACGCGGGATTGAACCGTCGTCCTCCCGAATGCGAGTCCAGTGTCTAACCACTGCGCCACCTCGCTCGGTGGAGGCTCTGTAATGGTGTGAGTTGTGTGCAGTTGGAGTAATATGCGACCCTGACAATTCTAGACAGGACTCTGACACGTACGTAAGCATCCTGTCTGATCACTTGCATCCATTCATGTCCGTCGTGGCAATTCCATCAGGACAATGCGAAACCGGACACCTCCGGAATTGCTACTGATTGGCTGCAGGAATATTCTTCTGGCTTTAGACACTTTCGGTGGCCACCAAACTCCCCAGACATGAACATTATTGGATGCCTTGCAACGTGTAGTTCAGAAGGAATCTGCACTCCCTCACACTCCTACGGATTTATGGATAGACCTGCAACTCTGGCAGCCCTTCATGGTGTCAGTTCCCTCCAGCACTACTACAGACATTAGTCGAGTCCATGCTACGTCGTGTTGCGGCACCTCTGCGTGCTCGCGTGGGCCCTACACGATATTAGGAAGGGGTGCCAGTTTCTTTGCCTCTTGAGTGAATATAGACAGGTCATCAATTATAGGAACCGATGACCTCGATGACTTCTGCCTGTTATCGATAATAATCCTGGCAATATACCACTCCCACGGATTGCAAGTCTCTCTAGAATGTTTTAACCTCGAGTTTGAAGTCTGGCAACACAGAACAAAAGAAAATTTTTTTGGTGTCATAGTTACAAATTAACAATTTTCGGATCCTTGCCGTTTGCTTGCTACTTGCTGACTGACTCATTGAAACTTATATGTTGAATCACCAAATTTTTCCGAGTGTCAAAATATGCCATAAATGGCCGTATCTTTTGATTGCGTTGACTTAGGACCTTAACGTTTTTACACTGTCACGTGGATATAGGTCTTAGAATTTGACATAAATGGCAACTTGATACGTCCACCCAGTCTAGAGAAAAACGATTTTTAATAGTCGGAGAGACAGACGGACGACAAAGTGTGTTCGTAAGTTAACATGTTTACCCGGTACAGAACCCTAAAGGCATTATGTAGCCTATATTCAATGCGATTGATGCATAGCACTATATCCTTCAGATCCACAGGAGAACATGTTTCAGGAAAACAATAAATAATTAGCGCACAGTTATCCAAGCAAGGTAACATAGCTACGGCAGCTTAACTACACTCCTGGAAATTGAAATAAGAACACCGTGAATTCATTGTCCCAGGAAGGGGAAACTTTATTGACACATTCCTGGGGTCAGATACATCACATGATCACACTGACAGAACCACAGGCACATAGACACAGGCAACAGAGCATGCACAATGTCGGCACTAGTACAGTGTATATCCACCTTTCGCAGCAATGCAGGCTGCTATTCTCCCATGGAGACGATCGTAGAGATGCTGGATGTAGTCCTGTGGAACGGCTTGCCATGCCATTTCCACCTGGCGCCTCAGTTGGACCACCGTTCGTGCTGGACGTGCAGACCGCGTGAGACGACGCTTCATCCAGTCCCAAACATGCTCAATGGGGGACAGATCCGGAGATCTTGCTGGCCAGGGTAGTTGACTTACACCTTCTAGAGCACGTTGGGTGGCACGGGATACATGCGGACGTGCATTGTCCTGTTGGAACAGCAAGTTCCCTTGCCGGTCTAGGAATGGTAGAACGATGGGTTCGATGACGGTTTGGATGTACCGTGCACTATTCAGTGTCCCCTCGACGATCACCAGTGGTGTACGGCCAGTGTAGGAGATCGCTCCCCACACCATGATGCCGGGTGTTGGCCCTGTGTGCCTCGGTCGTATGCAGTCCTGATTGTGGCGCTCACCTGCACGGCGCCAAACACGCATACGACCATCATTGGCACCAAGGCAGAAGCGACTCTCATCGCTGAAGACGACACGTCTCCATTCGTCCCTCCATTCACGCCTGTCGCGACACCACTGGAGGCGGGCTGCACGATGTTGGGGCGTGAGCGGAAGACGGCCTAACGGTGTGCGGGACCGTAGCCCAGCTTCATGGAGACGGTTGCGAATGGTCCTCGCCGATACCCCAGGAGCAACAGTGTCCCTAATTTGCTGGGAAGTGGCGGTGCGGTCCCCTACGGCACTGCGTAGGATCCTACGGTCTTGGCGTGCATCCGTGCGTCGCTGCGGTCCGGTCCCAGGTCGACGGGCACGTGCACCTTCCGCCGACCACTGGTGACAACATCGATGTACTGTGGAGACCTCAGGCCCCGCGTGTTGAGCAATTCGGCGGTACGTCCACCCGACCTCCCGCATGCCCACTATACGCCCTCGCTCAAAGTCCGTCAACTGCACATACGGTTCACGTCCACGCTGTCGCGGCATGCTACCAGTGTTAAAGACTGCGATGGAGCTCCGTATGCCACGGCAAACTGGCTGACACTGACGGCGGCGGTGCACAAATGCTGCGCAGCTAGCGCCATTCGACGGCCAACACCGCGGTTCCTGGTGTGTCCGCTGTGCCGTGCGTGTGATCATTGCTTGTACAGCCCTCTCGCAGTGTCCGGAGCAAGTATGGTGGGTCTGACACACCGGTGTCAATGTGTTCTTTTTTCCATTTCCAGGAGTGTACATTGAGTAAACGATGTAGTGCTATTCCACAGATCACCACCACATCTGCATTCTTCTTAGATCCATGTTACGAAATTGTGGACTCTTACACTTTCCCGTGCTTTACTGTCCTCAGATGTCCATCACTGTTATTAGTAACTGTTCCTTTGCATGATCAATTTTGTTTCCTTATGTTTATGGTGATATTTCAGTGAACACCTTGTACATTACAGACAGATTACTGGCGAGTCTATACTTTTATCCATCTTGTTTGCCGCAGTTCTTGTGAAAGAGGGTGTTCCAGTTTTATGGAACTCATATTCCGCAAACATTCCGTAATAGTTCTAATTTTGAACGTCACCATATTATTAACAAGAAATCCCAGACGGAAGCGTACGCACAACTGCGGCACTCTTTACATTAAGGAAAGATCGTTTTGACTGTACTTTTATAGGTTAAGAAAGTGATGCCACGGGACACAACAGAACGAAATGAAGCATTGTAATAATCTATTTCAGTATTATTTGTATCCCCCTCTTTTTTAGTTTATGTCACCATCTGCCTGACTCATTAGACGCCTCCCCTCTGCCAACTTCATCTCAGATCAGCTCCTGTCCCCAACGTATTACACGCTTATTCGTCTGATGCTAATAAAACCCGATTCTTTAAAGAATCGAACTCTCATATGTGAAATTTTAAATATGTAACATTAAGCACTTAAGCGAGAAAGTGTGTAGAAAAGATTTTAAATTGTGTTTAAAGATTCGTGGAAGTCACTAAGTGCTTTCGCTATTACCAAACACGGGACGAGTATAGTCTGGGTAATTTGAGCTCCGTTTTAAGCAAAACCGAATTTTTCTCGTATCTCTGTGTTTATGACGTCGCATTTCCTGAAGTGTGTGTCCTGCAGCGAAACACACTCTAAGGGGAAAAAAATATGCACCACGAAGGAGTTTTGCAAATGATATTGATACAGATATCGACGGAAGATGCAAAACTGTAAACTTTTGCGGCCGATGGACGAATATGTGACGTTGCAGAGCAATTTCATCCGCAACAGTGAAATGTACACTCACGTTCACAGATTAATTATAATTGCAGAATGTGGAGCCACGACCTCCATGGCGCTAATACCATAGGTACATAAGGAACACAAACGACACAGATATTTAAGTGCACGGTATTGGTGACAAGTTGAGAAAACCGTCCAGAGACATATGTGCTATTTCCTGCGCATGTACCCCGACATCAGTATGGAATTTGATCACCATGCACACGTTCACAGGCCACACAACGGGTTGGCATACTCTGGATTAGGTGGTCGAGCAGCTGCTGGGGTATAGCCTCCCATACTTGCACCAGTGCCTCTCGGAGCTCCTGAAGTGTCGAAGGGGTTTGAAGACGTGCAGCGATACGTCGACCGAGAGCGTCCCAGACGTGCTCGATGGGGTTTGGGTCTGGAGAACAGGCAGGCCACTCCATTCGGCTGATATCTTCTGTTTCAAGGTAGTCCTCCACGATGGTACCTCGGTATGGCCGTGCGTTATCACCCATCGGGAGGAAGGGGGGACCCACTGCACCGTTGAAAAGACGGACATACTGGTGCAAAATGACGTCCTGATACACCTGACCGGTTACAGTTCCTCCGTCAAAGACATGTAGGGGTGTACGTGCACCAACCATAATCCCACCCCACACCATGAAACCACGACCTCCATACAGATCCTTTTCGAGGACATTAAGGGGTTGGTATCAGGTTCCTGGTTCACGCCAGTTGAAAACCCGGCGAGAATCACTGTTCAGACTCGTCCGTGAACATAACCTGGCACCACTGTTCCAATGACACCACGCTTTACTGGCTCTCCTGTGACCAGGCGTCAGTGGAATGCACCTTGCAGCTCTCCAGATGAATAAACCGTGTCTGTTCAGTTATCTGTAGACTGTGTGTCCGGAGACAACTGTACCAGTGGCTGCGGTAAGGTCCCGAGCAAGGCTACCTGCAGTACTCCGTGGCCGTCTGCGGGCACTGATGGCGAGATATCGGTCTTCTTGTGGTGTTGTACACTGTGGACGTGCGGTACTGTAGCGCCTGTACACGTTTCCTGTCTGCTGGAATCGTTGCCATGATCTAGAGATTGTGGCACACGGGGGGCCCGTGCTACGACCTGCTGTGTTTGACCAGCCTCCAGTCGCCCTAGTATTCTACCCCTCATAACGTCATCAATATGTGTTCTTTGAGCCATTTTCAACACGCTGTCACCATTAGCCCGTCTGAAGACGTCTGCACACTTACTCGCTGCACCGTACTGTGACACGCACCAACACACCTCTGCGTATGTAGACTGCTGCCAGCGCCACCGTGCGACGATCGCAGGTCAATTTCACCGCATGGTCATACCGCGAGGTAATTTAAATCCACAAACCGCACATCAAAGCGTTGTTTCACCATGTATAAGAATTATCCTTAATGTATGAGTTTGAGTGTAGTTTTGTACACCCTCGTCGCTACTGCTGTGGAGGCCGAGTTGCGAATATTGTTACCGTGGGCCGAGTTTGTGAGTTCGTGAAACCGTTTGTATTACAGCACACCGCCAAGACAGTTTCTCCCTGCCACTGTTACACAGCTATACCCCAGGGTAACAGGGTAGGAGAACAGAGGTTGCTACAACAGTCCAATAAATTAGTAACAAAGTCACACAAATGAGTCAAAAAGGCTTCCTTATTTTTGTGGCTAGTTGAATCATCACGTCTGCAACACTGCTTGTAATATAACACGAAAAAGGCCCTCAGTGGTTAAGTGGAAATAATCGTAGGCAAGCTGCACAGTACACAGAAAATGCGCCCGCATCTCGTGGTCGTGCGGTAGCGTTCTCGCTTCCCACGCCCGGGTTCCCGGGTTCGATTCCCGGCGGGGTCAGGGATTTTCTCTGCCTCGTGATGGCTGGGTGTTGTGTGCTGTCCTTAGGTTAGTTAGGTTTAAGTAGTTCTAAGTTCTAGGGGACTGATGACCATAGATGTTAAGTCCCATAGTGCTCAGAGCCATTTGAACCATTTTTGAACATAGAAAATGCAATTGACAACAGCTATCTGTTCAATTCTAAAAGTTCACTAAACGACGTTCACCGGCCGCGGTGACCGTGCGGTTCTAGGCGCTTCAGTCCGGAACCGCGTGACTGCTACGGTTGCAGGTTCGAATCCTGTCTCGGGCATGGATGTGTGTGATGTCCTTAGGTTAGTTAGGTTTCAGTACTAAGTGTAGGGGACTGATTACCTCAAATGTTAAATCTCATAGTGCTCAGAGCCATTTGAACTAAACGACGTTCCCTATCTAAGTCAGCCCTGGACGATGATCTATAACCAAATGTGAGACAGCTGCTCTTGTGCCTTCCGAAGAGGCTTCTGACCGTTGTCATCCGGTCATTCGGACGACACAGCACACAGTGGACATGTCGATACCAAAGCATAAAGTCTTTGCGAATTTCATTCAGAGTGCTCCGTTAGGCAGTAACTAAGCCTCGCAGACTGGCGGGTGAACAATGTACGCAGATATCAGCATGTAAGAGAGGGCATGTAGTTGGTCTCAGAGAAGCCGGTTGGAGTAATCTGGGAATCGATCGATATTTGAATAGCAGCGGTGGAACTATTCGACGACGACAGCAGTGATGGTCAGACACTGCATCAATAATGTTTTTTTTTGGGGGGGGGGGGAGGGGAGGGCGCAAAGCATCTAATGTCATAAGCGCCCAGTATAGAACCATAGGATGCTGGGACCGCGAGGGTAAAGAACGTTTCGAGATCCAATACAGAAAGGAAGAAAGAACAAATCGTTACGGAAGAGTATCTAAAAGACGTCGATAAGAGACCGGAGTCACCAGGTAGAAATCAAATCTCTTTCTTCATATTACTGCTTTTTAAAAAACTTAAAACGCGGGCCACAGCTCGCTCGTCATCCGCTAAAATGTCCGGCAAAGCGGGCGGCAGCCCGACCCTGAGACCTAAGTGGCTAAAATAGGTGCAGAGGATCAGGAAATGTCTAACTGTTAATGGCTGGCTACAGGAAGGACAGCTGGGTCGCTACTCGACAAATGGCGGTGACTAAAGCGGCAGTGCCGTGTTCGCAACCGAGCTAACATTACTTCCTCACGGCGAGACGGCCGGGAGGAAGTCGACCAGGCTGTTGGGAGATGTAGATGTAGATGTAGATGTAGATGTAGATGTAGAGGTTTGTTCCCTTGAAGGGAGCACCAATGGTCATGCCAAAGTGAGGTGATACGCCGATACAGACAATTACGAGTATCTTGCGAGGGAACAGAGTAAGAGGCGGGCCGACCGAGATGGACTGCGTCCTTGGCTGCAGCATTAGCAGCGTCATTCCCAGGCACACCAACATGGCTAGGAACCTACATGAACATCACCAGGGCTCCCCCATCCGGGAACATATGGAGCGCCTCAAGAAGGGAGCGGCAGACGTAGACAGACGACAGAAATAGAGTATCGAACAACCGTTAGACACTAAGAGTCCAGGTCATCTTTGTCATCGATGTGATACGCTTCACCGGCCACAAGGACCGTCAATAGGCGACTGACAGAAAGAGGGCTGAGTTCACGGTGCCCCCTGTGGAGACTACAATTGGCCTCTCTAGACCGAGAATCCCATTTGCAGTGGTGTCGGGAACATTCGGCCTGGGATCCCATCGACTAGAGTGATGAGACCCGCTTCGAACAGAGGGCGGATGATCAGCAAATACGTTTCAGGAGGCGCCCCAGACAGCGGTGGGGTACCAATCTGACAGTCGCTCACCATACGACCCGACAAGCAGGAGTGATGGTCTAGGGTGCCGTTCCTTTCCATAGGAGGACTTCTTTGGTTGTCAACCGCTGCATCCTTACAGGAGAGCGGTACGTCGACTATATCCTATGCGGCGTTTTGTTGCCCTCCGTGGCAAGTCATCCTAGGCTTGCGTTTCAGCAAGATAATGCCCGCCCGCACACGGCAAGAGTTTCTGTTGCTTGTCTTCGTGGTTCCCAAACTCCACGTCGACCGGCCAGTTACGTTTGGAGCACTATGGATAGGGCCCTCCAACGAGGTCGGGATTATGAAGGTCTGATGCGCCAGTTGGACAGAAGCTGGCATGATATCCCACAGCATGATATCCAACAACTTTGTCAATCAGTGTTAAGCCGAATAACGGTTTGGGTAAGGGACAGAGGTGGACCAATGTGTTACTGACTGGCTCACTTTGTGAAGCTCTTTTCCTTGAATAAATCATCCAACTTTTCTGAAGCTGTTATTTTTTTTCTGTACATGTACATCACATATACGGATCTACGTCCCAATCGGATAATTCCTTTGTAGTGCGCCGCTTTTTTTGTCTTAGAGTTTTATTTTGCAGGTACTTTCAGTGATACATGTGCATACATTTGTAAAATACACTCCTGGAAATTGAAATAAGAACACCGTGAATTCATTGTCCCAGGAAGGGGAAACTTTATTGACACATTCCTGGGGTCAGATACATCACATGATCACACTGACAGAACCACAGGCACATAGACACAGGCAACAGAGCATGCACAATGTCGGCACTAGTACAGTGTATATCCACCTTTCGCAGCAATGCAGGCTGCTATTCTCCCATGGAGACGATCGTAGAGATGCTGGATGTAGTCCTGTGGAACGGCTTGCCATGCCATTTCCACCTGGCGCCTCAGTTGGACCAGCGTTCGTGCTGGACGTGCAGACCGTGTGAGACGACGCTTCATCCAGTCCCAAACATGCTCAATGGGGGACAGATCCGGAGATCTTGCTGGCCAGGGTAGTTGACTTACACCTTCTAGAGCACGTTGGGTGGCACGGGATACATGCGGACGTGCATTGTCCTGTTGGAACAGCAAGTTCCCTTGCCGGTCTAGGAATGGTAGAACGATGGGTTCGATGACGGTTTGGATGTACCGTGCACTATTCAGTGTCCCCTCGACGATCACCAGTGGTGTACGGCCAGTGTCGGAGATCGCTCCCCACACCATGATGCCGGGTGTTGGCCCTGTGTGCCTCGGTCGTATGCAGTCCTGATTGTGGCGCTCACCTGCACGGCGCCAAACACGCATACGACCATCATTGGCACCAAGGCAGAAGCGACTCTCATCGCTGAAGACGACACGTCTCCATTCGTCCCTCCATTCACGCCTGTCGCGACACCACTGGAGGCGGGCTGCACGATGTTGGGGCGTGAGCGGAAGACGGCCTAACGGTGTGCGGGACCGTAGCCCAGCTTCATGGAGACGGTTGCGAATGGTCCTCGCCGATACCCCAGGAGCAACAGTGTCCCTAATTTGCTGGGAAGTGGCGGTGCGGTCCCCTACGGCACTGCGTAGGATCCTACGGTCTTGGCGTGCATCCGTGCGTCGCTGCGGTTCGGTGCCAGGTCGACGGGCACGTGCACCTTCCGCCGACCACTGGCGACAACATCGATGTACTGTGGAGACCTCACGCCCCACGTGTTGAGCAATTTGGTGGTACGTCCACCCGGCCTCCCGCATGCCCACTATACGCCCTCGCTCAAAGTCCGTCAACTGCACATACGGTTCACGTCCACGCTGTCGCGGCATGCTACCAGTGTTAAAGACTGCGATGGAGCTCCGTATGCCACGGCAAACTGGTTGACACTGACGGCGGCGGTGCACAAATGCTGCGCATCTAGCGCCATTCGACGGCCAACACCGCGGTTCCTGGTGTGTCCGCTGTGCCGTGCGTGTGATCATTGCTTGTACAGCCCTCTCGCAGTGTCCGGAGCAAGTATGGTGGGTCTGACACACCGGTGTCAATGTGTTCTTTTTTCCATTTCCAGGAGTGTATGTTTCGAATAGAATTAGTAGCAAAGTAGTAACAAATTAAAACGCCGTGCCTGATGCTGAAGCTATACTGGACGAACAGCAAAAATGTAGCTAATGACAGTTTTTTCCTTCCGTAGTTGTGTTGCGTGTGTAAGTGAATAAAAGTTCCGTAAATGTTTGAAGTTGTGTGTAAAGTTTGTTATAACATACAAGTGATCTCATTCACAAATACTGGATGAATAAAGTCCAGGTAAATTGCGCGCCGTGAATCACACTGGCTGTAAGAAAGATAAACATCAAAACGTAATTCCCACCAGACGCCGTTAGATAGGCAGCCTTAAAACATGGATGTTGACACAGCTTTGCGGATTTGTCATTTAGAACTTCCTTCAGCACGACGGAAGTGCTCCTTGATCTTTTAATGCATATCCTATCACCTAACCGTTCTTCTTGTCAGTGTTCTCCCCGTGTTGCTGTTCTCGCTGATTCAGTGGTTTGCAGGCTGGCAGAAATCCTTCCATTGAAAGCTCCGCAGTTTCGATGTTAACTATATTACTGACCACATCTCTGTCACTCCTCATTACTTGGCTCTTGATTCACTTTAACCTCAATCGACAGTGTGTGATTATTAGACTGTACATTTGACACGACAGGTGCTGCAATTCTTCCTAACTTTCACTGAGCACTGCAATCTCATCCTTTGACCATGAATTTTAATTCCGCTCCCGAATCTTCCTTTTATTTCTGTCATTGCTTCTTCAATGAATAGGCTGAACAATGGGGTCCGAAGCTGTATTCCTGTCTTATTGCCTTTCTAATCCGATCACTTAGTTCTTTATCTTCCGGTATTTTTGTTACCTTTCCGTTTTCTCGCCTATATTGCCGCTTTTTCTCTATTGTTAGCACCTATCTTTCTCCAGATTTTGATCATTTTGCAGCTTCTTATATTGTACGTGGACCGTTTGAAAAGTCTGTGCAAAAAGAAAAACTACTTACGTCTTTGGGGGTAATCCTTTTTTTATTTTTCGACATAGTCTCCTTTTAAACTTATAGACTTCGTCCAACGCTGCTCTAATTTGTTGATCCCTTCTGAATAATGGGAATTGTTCAAGCCTGTAAAGTAGCTATTAGTTGTTGCAATCACCTCCTCGTTTGAATAAAATCTTTGTCCCACCAACCATTTCTTCAAATTGGGGGACAAATAGTAGTCCTAGGGAGCCAAGTCTCGAGAATAGGGGGGATGTGAAACGAGTTAGAATCCTATTTCCATTACCTTTGCGATCACACATGCTGAGGTGTGTGCTGGTGCATTGTCGTGATGGAAAATGACTTTTTGCGGTCCAATCACAGGCGTTTTTCTTGCAGCTCGGTTTTCAATGAATAATATTCACGTGTAATAGTTTTACCCTTTTCCAGATAGTCGACGAGGATTATTCCTTGCGAATCCTAAAAGACAATCGCCATAACCTTTCCTGCAGAAGGAATGGCCTTTGCATTTTTTGCTGCAGATTCTCCCTTGTTATTTGGTCACAGGAGTATAGTAATGTAATCCACAATGACGAAACGACGCTTAAAGCCCTGCAGGTTCTTCCAGAACAGCTGCAAACCATCCTTGCAGCACTTCACGCGATTCCGTTTTTGGTCAAGCGTGAGCAGTCGCGGAACCCATCATGCGGATACCTCTCATGTCCAAATGTTTATGCAAAATAATATGAACCCGTTCATTCGAGATGCCCACAGCACTAGGAATCTCACGCACCTTAACTCTTCTGTCATCCATCACCACATCATGGATTTTATCAATGATTTCTGGAGTCGTAACCTCCACAGGGCGTCCAGAACGTTCAGCATCACTTGTGCCCATATGGCCACTGCGAAAATTTTGAGACCATTTATAAACTGTTTTAATCAAAGGCGCAGAGTCACCGTAATGTTTATCAAGCTTCTCTTTAGGCCCCTGATGCGGTTTTGCCTTCCAATGTTCAAATGTGTGTGAAATCTTATGGAACTTAACTGCTAAGGTCATCAGTCCCTAAGCTTACACACTACTGAACCTAAGTTATCCTAAGGACAAACACACACATACACACACACACACACACACACACACACACACACACACACACACACACACACACACACACACCCATGCCCGAGGGAGGACTCGAACCTCCGCCGGGACCAGCCGCGCAGTCCATGACTGCAACGCCTTCAGACCGCTCGGCTAATCCCGCGCGGCGTTTTGCCTTTCATAAAGTAATGTTTAATCGCCACACGAAATTTTTTTCGTCCATTTTTTGACAATTGTCGACTTCATTGATTCACACGAATGCTAAACACAAAGAAATAGGCCAATATGGCTGAAACTTGGTGTGCGTTCTTTTGCGACTAACTAAACATGACCTCTATATGCGCCGGTGGTGCCATCTCTCGGACTTTGCACGGACTTTTCAAACGCCCCTCGTAAAATGCTACTTCTTGCTCGAAAAATGGGATGAAAGTTGAAGTTACTGGAGTAATTCGTACTTTCTACATAAAAATTGAAAAACCTGCATCAGTAACTGCCAGTTTCTTTCGTGCTTCGCAGCTCTCTCTCTCTCTCTCTCTCTCTCTCTCTCTCTCTCTGTCTGTCTGTCTCTCGTTCATAGTTTGCTGAAGTGGATTAATAAAGGCTGACGCCAGACTTCCACTTCAAAATTGGTATTAATGAGCAGGACGGCGAAAAGTTTCCGAGAACCCGTTCTGCAGAAATTATAAGGGGAGCGATCAATAAGTTTCCGTTCAAAGGGTGTACAGTCCAGAATCGGTACGCCAGACAGGCAAAATCGCAGTGAGCACTGAGGTAATTAATCCACCAACGCAAAATGTTGAAGATATCAGAAAGAGTACGGGGCGTGAGTCGTGCTTGGATAGGTCAGACGGCACAGCACTTGGCCGCGAAAGGCAAAGGTCCTGGGTTAGAGTCTCGGTCTGGCACACAGTTTTAATCTGCCAGGAAGTTTCAATGTTGAAGATACCCGTTTGGTAAAAGACTGTGTCCTGCTGCTTGAAGACGTCCATAAATGCCTGCTGCACACCCTCGTACAACAGGAATCGTCGACCCTTCGAGCCCATTTTTGAGGGAAGGAAGGCATGACAACCGCATGGGAAGATCTCAGAACTATAGAGCAGGTGTTCGAGCACTTGAGTTGGCGCAACTTCCGCACTACAATATTTGCGATATGGGGACGAGCGTTATCATGAGGCGGCACTAACCCTTGCTGCAGCATTCAACAGACGTGCTGTCCCATTCTCCGGCGGATCTCGAGCAGTATTTGTCCTTCGTTAACCAAGGAAAGAGTAACAACACGCTGCTCTTGTTTGAATGCATTTGATACTAACGTTGCCATAGTTCAGATTTCAGCATTTACGGTACGCATATCGCAAACATACGAATGCCACATTAATCCGTTGCGCACATGGTGCCACCTGTCAATTAAGAACGACCTTAGGGATCTACTACACTCATGCTCATAAATTAAGGATAATTGCAGAATATGGTGCCACACAACGTGGCACTACACAGAACTGGCGCTAATAGATTAGGCACACAGCCAACACTCACGACACAGATCTGTAAGTCCACGGTTTTGGTGATGCTGAGAAAACCGTCCCGAAACACATGGGCTACAAAATGCCACTGTTTCCTGCGCATGTACCCCGACATCAATATGGGATGTGATCACCATGCACACGTACACAGGCCGCACAACGGGTTGGCATACTCTGGATCAGGTGGTCGAGCAGCTGCTGGGGTATAGCCTCCCATGCTTGCACCAGTGCCTGTCGGAGGTCCTGAAGTGTCCTAGGGGTTTGAAGACGTGTAGCGATACGTCGACCGAGAGCACCCCAGACGTGCTCGATGGGGTTTGTGTCTGGAGAACAGGCAGGCCACTCCATTCGCCAGGTATCTTCTCCTTTCAAGGTACTCCCCCGCGATGGCAGCTCGGTGGGGCCGTGCGCTATCATCCATCAGGAGGAAGGTGGGACCCACTGCACCCCTGGAAAGGCGGACATGTGCAAAATGACCTCCCGATACACCTGACCTGTTACAGGTCCTCTGTCGAAGACTTGCAGAGGTGTACGTGCATCAATCATAATCCCACCCCACACCATCAAACCACGACCTGCATACAGGTCCCTTTGAAGGACATTAAGGGTTTGGTATCTGGTTCCTGGTTCACGCCAGATGAAAACCCGGCGAGAATCACTGTTCAGACTATACTTGGTCTCGTCCCTGAACATAACCTGGGACCACTGTTCTAAAGACCATGTACTGTGTTCTTGACACCAGGCTTTACGGGCTCTCCTGTGACCAGGGGGCAGTGTAATGCACCATTCAGGTCTCTGGGTCTGTTCAGTCGTCTGTAGACTGTGTGTCTGGAGACAACTGTTCCAGTAACTGGGGTAAGGTCCCGAGCAAGGCTACCTGCAATCCTGCGTGGCTGTCTGCGGGCTCTGATGGTGAGATATCGGTCTTCTTGTGGTGTTATACACTGTGGACGTCCCGTACTGTAGCGCCTGGACACGTTTCCTGTCTACTGGAATCGTTGCCATAATCGTGAGGGCACACTTTGCGGCACAAGAAGCGCCAGTGCTACGACCTGCTTTGTTTGACCAGCCTCCGATCGTCCTAGCATTCTACCCCTCATAACGTTATCAATATGTGTTCTTTGAGCCATTTTCAACAGACAGTCACCATTAGCACGTGTGAAAACGTTGCACACTTACTCGCTGCACCGTACTCTGACATGCACCAACACACCTCTGCATATGTGGACTGCTGCCAGCGCCACCGTGCGACGATCGCAGCCCAATTGCACCGCATGGTCATACCCCGAGGTGATTTAAACCCCCAAATCGCCCGCCAGAGCGTTGTTTCACCATGTATCAGCATTATCCTTAATTTATGAGTGTAGAAAGTGAGAATGATGAAATGAACTGACGTGACAAAAGTCGTGGGATACCGATACGCACATATGCAGATGGCGTAGTAACGCGTGCACAACGTGTAAAAGGGCGACACATTGGCGGAGATGTATTTTGTAATGAGGTGATTCATGTCAAAAGGTTCTCAGCGTGATTATGGCCGCAGACGGTAATTAACAGACTTTGAACGCGGAATTGTAGGAGGAGATAGACGTGTTGGACATACCATTTCGAAAATCGTTTATGAATTCCAGGGTCCGAGACCCACAGTGCCAATAACACCAAATTTCAGGCATCGCCTTCACCACAGACAACGCAGTGGCCGACTGCCTTCACTTAACGACCGAGAGCAACGGCGTTTGCGTAGAGTTGTCAGTGCTAACAGACAAGCAACACTGCGTGAAATAACCACAGGAATCAATGTGGGACGTACGAAGAACGTAGCCGTTAGGACAGCGGGGCGAAATTTGACGTTAATGGGCTGTGGCAGCGGACGACCGACGTGAGTGCCTTTGCTAACAGGAGTGTTTTAGGTGCTACAGTCTTGAACCGCGCGACCGCTACGGTCGAAGGTTCCAATCCTGCCTCGGGCGTAGATATGTGTGTGGTGTCCTTAGGTTAGTTAGGTTTAAGTAGTTCTAAGTTCTAGGGGATTGATGACCTCAGAAGTTAAGTCTCATAGTGCTCAGAGCCATTTGAACGTTTGCTAACAGCCTGCGGCGACACTCCTTGGCTTGTGGTTTGTTGAGCCCATGCGGAGGGCAGAAGGGATCTCGAACGCGATATTAAAAGGTATGCCAAGAGTTTTGTCATTTACGCATAATTTTTATCTTATACGGAAGGCTACCATATATTTGTGACTCACAGATGTGAGTTCGTAGGCACCCACGATCGATGTTTTGGATAAAATAATTTTGGGCGCTGGGCCACGTCATTAGGAACCGTTCTGAAGAGGACGGTAGCAAGCCGGCCGAAACATTTCGAATTGTTTTGGTAGTTTACAATGACGCTGCTCAATACGCAAAGTTATTTTATGCAAATTTATATTTCACTAATTGTAACAGAGTTTTTGTAAGCTAATGTTTTTGGACTGTAGGGGGTGTTCAAAAATTCTCTCCCCAGTGCCGTATGATTGTTCGCCGCGCGTGCCGTATGCCGTAGTGAATATACCCTAATTAAACTCAGTGAAATACAAGTTATTAATTGATTGAATGTTCATTTTTACTTACAAATTTCACATCAAATGTCGAAAGTGTCCCCCATGTTGTTGAATACACAATTCAATTCGTCTAATCACGTTTCCAAAGACAAGCTCTAACATTTATTCTGTAAGAGAAGCAGTGAAAGTGGATATTGCAGTATTAAATTCATCGATGGATTTTGGACGGTTTTTATAGACAGTTGCTTTCGCTGCACCCCAGAAGAAAAAAGTTAGGTGGTGTTAGGTCAGGCGGTCGTGGAGGCCACAGTCGCTGTGAAATTACGCGATCACCAAAAACATCAGCAAGCAGTGACATTGAAACGCGAGCTGTATGCGCGGTTGCACCATCTTGTTGAAAATAACCGTTCAGTATTTCACTTAACACAAGTTTCCTGTGAATGGGTACAGAATATCACTGCAGTATCGTCGTGCGTTTATTGTTTCGTCGGAAAATATGGGACCCACAATCCGACGTCTAGAAATTGCAATCCAAACTCCTATTTTCACAGAATGAAGTGGTTCCTTATGAATATACAATGGATTTGCAGTACTCCACATACGAGAATTTTGCGAGTTCATCTACCCGGATAAATGAAACCACGCCTCATCAGTGAAAACCATTTCATTAAGAATATCCCTTCCATTTTGTTGAACGAAATTTTTGACATTAATGCAGTCTCTTGCCATGATCAGTATTTCTTCAGTTCTTGCGCGACTGTCACTTTGTATGGGAAAAGTTCTGATTTTCTCCTTGCAACTGTGTGGGTCGTTCCGACACTAACATCGATTTCCTGGGCGAGTTTTCTTACTGACTAGTTCGGACTCGTGGACATTCTATCAGAAATATCGAGCAGTTTATCCTCAGACAAAACGCGAGGACGACCACTTCTGGGTGCATCTGCGGCTGAATCCTTACTTCGAAATTTGTTAATCAAATCTCGCACAGTATGGCGATGTGGGAAAACTGAATTAAATGTTTTACGAACTGAAACTGCGTATTTACCGCCATCTTTGAACACTTGTTCGATTAAAACACACGTTCGTCAATTTTTAGCATTTTAACATTGACAAAAACGAAACAAAGGAACTAAACTGAAACGTTCACGTCAGCTCGTAACGACACACACCAACGATACTACTGACGCTGTCAGAGATAAACTAAACAGTGGAATGTTGGGAGAGTCCACTTGAAGGGAAGTAACACAGGCAGGCGAACAATCATACGGCTTGCGTGGCTAACAATCATATGGCACTGCGGAGAGCTTTTGAAGACTCCGTATACGCAACATTTTTTTTTGCCTTACAATATTTCAAATGGTTCAAATGGCTCTGAGCACTATGGGACTCAACTGCTGTGGTCATAAGTCCCCTAGAACTTAGAACTACTTAAACCTAACTAACCTAAGGACAGCACACAACACCCAGCCATCACGAGGCAGAGAAAATCCCTGACCCCGCCGGGAATCGAACCCGGGAACCTGGGCGTGGGAAGCGAGAACGCTACCGCACGACCACGAGATGCGGGCACAATATTTCGTGAATGCTGAAGATTAGATGGGTAGATCACATAACTAATGAGGAGGCATTGAATAGAATTGGCGAGAAAAGGAGTTTGTGGCACAACTTGACTAGAAGAAGGGACCGGTTGGTAGGACACATTCTGAGGCGTCAAGGGATCACAAATTTAGCATTGGAGGGCAGCGTGGAGGGTAAAAATCGTAGAGGGAGACCAAGAGATGAATACACTAAGCAGATTCAGAAGGATGTAGGTTGCAGTAGGTACTGGGAGATGAAGAAGCTTGCACAGGATAGAGTAGCATGGAGAGCTGCATCAAACCAGTCTCAGGACTGAAGACCACCACCACCACAACAACAACAACAACAATAAGAATATCTTCATGTGTATTGTTTCTATTTATGTATACTACAGGTAGAACAACATGACTAGGGAATGGCCAAGACAGGAAATACAGTTGACGTAGACATTTTACGCCCATCTATTTCGTAAACAAACTGTGATTTGCGAGCCAGATACTGCCGTCGGAGCGCGCTTAGATCTCGTGCATGACGTTGACATACGTATCGTGTGCACAAATCGGATGGTTTCTGGCCTTTCAGCAGCACGTTGAACGAGGCACGCTTCACAATGACGTTCGGGCAGGCCTCCGATCTCGAGGCTCTGTGATGGAACGTGGACGTCCAGCACCTTTTCGCTTAATCTCCTGTAACTTTTGGCCGAGTGCTCCGATCTCAATCAAAAACCAAGACAATCATGGTCCTGTGATCACGGTTGAAAGTGTTTAAAACGTCTCTACGGTGCACCGACGTAGCGTTGCAAAGCGATATGAAATGGGAAGGGCAGGTGAGAACTGCAGTAGGGAAGGTGAATGCTCGCCTTCGGTTTATTGGGAGAATTTTAGGAATGAGTCATTCGCCTGTAAAAGAGGCCACACACAGGAAGCTGTTCTTGAGTACTGCCTGAGTGTTTGGGATCCGTACCAGGTCGGATTGAAGGAAGACATCGAAGCAATTCTGAGGCTGGCTGCTAGATTTGGTGCCGGTAGGTTAGAACAACACCTAAGTGTTACGGAGGTGCTTCGGGAACTCAAATGGGAATCCCTGGAGGGAAGGCGACATTATAATAAATGAAAAGCGCCAGTTTGCTTTTGTTCTACAATATTAATTTTATTTTGTTACCGGTTTTCGGCTTTGAAGGCCACCTTCAGACATTTACTGAGTACTGTCACCAAAGAAGTTACAATGATTGCGAACAACATTAGAAGAGAAGTAACACGTCTACACTGAAGTAGAAACATACAGTAAGTAACATCTTTGACAGTGTGGTGGTAATGCAACGAAAAAGTAAAAATTGAACAGTACATAAATAACGATGGAGTAGACAGGAAAAGCTTTAACACAAAATAGGAAAAGCATGCCTACATAACAGTTTCTATTAATAAACAAAACTAATAAAATAAAATTAGTACTAGACAAGGCTACATCAGGAGGTCTGAAACATGGAGTGTGATAACCAAACTAATTAAAAGAAGAAACATTTATCAATTTAACTACATAATAAATAAGGAACTTAAGCAATATCAATAAGATAAACAGAAAGAAGTAAATGTTGGAAAATGGAGGCGTTTGAGGGAACCTACAGTAAATGTAATCTTTGAGAGTGTGGGGGTGTTGCATTTTGACACTAACATTATAATCAAAATAGTGGCTGTGTAACAGTTTGTATTAAATAAATCAACAAAGTAAAATATTAACAATATTTGATGAGACAACTACAAGGGGTGTAAAACTGGACAATAATACAAGTACCAGTTAAAAGAAAGCCTTAACTATTGGAACTACAGTTTATATGGAATACAAAGACAACATCAACATACAAAAGAACTTAATGAATACAGGAACAGGGAATACACAGGAACAGACAGTGCTGGAAGTAAAGAACAAGAGAGATGATCATGTGAAGTTTAGGAGAGGGGGAAGTGTTGGGTAGTATCTGTCATTTAGGATTAGCTCTGGACTGTGAGCTAGATGCTTCTTAATTTCCAGGGCTTCCAGCACGTTGAGTTAATGGTCTTTGTTTGCTAGGTGAAGTACACGGGACACTAGCTGGTAGTTGTGACCCTCACTCAGTACATGATCAGCAAATGCAGAGTCTGAATTCTGCAAGTTGCAGCTGCGTTCATGTTCTGCCAGCCTAGTTGCTATGTCTCTGCCTCACTGACCAATGTAAAACTTGTCACAATCAGAACACATGATTTTGTATACCCCACTGTTTGATAACAATTGGATCTTATCTTTGCTATTAAAAACACACTGTCTACTCCATTGTTATTTATGTACTGTTAAATTTTTACTTTTTCATTGCATTACCACCACGCTGTAAAAAATGTTACTTACTGTTTGTTTCTACTTCAGTGTAGACGTGTTACTTCTCTTCCAATGTTGTTTGCAAACGTTGCTACTTCTTTGGTGATAGTACTCAGTAAATGTCTGAAAATGGCCTTGTAAGCCGAAAACCGGTTAACAATAAAAATAATATTGTAGAACAAAAGTAAGCTGTTGCTTTTCGTGTTGTTCTACCCTGAACCGATGGTAGAGTATGTTAACATGAAGGCAACATTATTTTCTAGAAAATATAGAGAACCGGCGTTTGAAGTTGACTGCCGAACAATTTTTCTGCCGCCAACATACATTGGGCGTATGGACCACGAAGGTACGATACGAGAAATTAGAGGTCATACGGAAGTATATAAACAGTCAGAATGAGATTTTCACTCTGCAGCGGAGTGTGCGCTGGTATGAAACTTCCTGGCAGATTAAAACTGTGTGCCGGACCGAGACTCGAACTCGGGACCTTTGCATTTCGCGGGCAAGTGTTCTACCAACTGAGCTACCCAACCCGTCCCCACAGGTACTGGCAGAATTAAAGCTGTGAGGACGGGGCGTGAGTCGTGCTTGGGTAGCTCAGTTGGTAGAGCACTTGCAATAGAAAGTCAAAGGTCCCGAGTTCGAGTCTCAGGCCGGCATACAGTTTTAATCTGCCAGGAAGATTCATATAAACAGACATTTTCTCTCGCTCCATTTGCGAGTGGAACAGGAAAGGAAATCACAAGTAGTGACCGTACGGTGCGTGGCGGAGTATCTATGTATATTTAGATGTATAAATGCAAAATGTGGATTCATGCAGAGTGTACAGGGCTGCAGAAAGGAGTGGAAAAGATGCAATTAGTGATGTAAGAACTAAAATACGTAAAATTTTCTTAAACTTGGACTAGTAAATATCTTTCAGCTCATGGAAATCGTTTATAAGAGTATTACAATTTACGTACGACTGGTACACTTTAGGAAGCTGGATTTGGACCACTTGTGTATGTTTAGAAAACTACGTGCGTGTATTGTAAGTAGGCTGTTTAGGTTTTTATGTTGGTAACGCCACGTAGTGCTCTGTATGAAAATCGCTGACTGCGCTGTGTGCAGTCTGTGTGGCTGGTTGGACTCAATGTTGGAATATTCACTTGTGTAGTGTTGGGCAGTTGGATGTGAACAGCGCGTAGCGTTGCGCAGTTGGAGGTGAGCCGCCAGTAGTAGTGGATGTGAAGAGAGAGATACCAGAGTTCTGAGAGGTTACTATAAGCGGACGATCTGGACGTGTGTCCGTCAGAAAAAGGAAATTTTTAAGACTGGATGTCATGAATTGATATATATTAGGACTTTTGAACACTATTAAGGTAAATACATTGTTTGTTCTCTATCAAAATCTTTCATTTGCTAACTATGCCTATCAGTAGTTAGAATCTTTTACTTAGTTGGCAGTATTGGCGCTCGCTATATTTCAGTAGTTCGAGTAACAGAGATTTTTGTGAGGTAAGTGATTCATGAAAGGTATAGGTTATTGTCAGTCAGCGCAATTATTTTGTAGGGATTATTAAAAGTCAGATTGCGTTGCGCTAAAAATATTATGTGTCATTTTAGTGCTTATCAGAATAAGTAAAGAAATAAATGTCTGAGTACGTTCAGTTTTGCTCAGCTGTTTGAAAATCTAAAAACGTAAGAGGTTCACCAGCACAGTCATTCATAATTAAAATAAGTAGGTTATATAGTGTGTATATAACTTTATCAGAATTTCCTTTCTAAAAAAATCACATACGAAGACGTCATTCTGCTCTTGAGGTTGGTACTGTTTAAATTGTTTTGTAACTTACTGTTTAGGCTACGATAGTTAAAGTCTCAACAATGGTACTACACTACTGGCCATTAAAATTGCTGCACCAAAAAGAAATGCAGATGATAAACGGGTATTCATTGGACAAATATATTTTACTATAACTACCATGTGATTACATTTTCACGCGATTTGGGTGCATAGATCCTGAGAAATCAGTATCCAGAACAACCACCTCTGGCCGTAATAACGGCCCTGATACGCCTGGGCATTGAGTCAAACACAGCTTGGATGGCGTGTACAGGTACAGCTGCCCATGCAGCTTCAACACAATACCACAGTTAATCAACAGTAGTGACTGGCGTATTGTGACGAGCCAGTTGCTCGGCCACCATTGACCAGACGTTTTCACCTTGGTGAGAAATCTGGAGAATGTTCTGGCCAAGCAGCAATCGAACATTTTCTGTATTCAGAAAGGCCCATATAGGACCTGCAACATGCGGTCGTGCATTATCCTCCTGAAATGTAGGATTTCGCAGGGATCGAATGAAGGGTAGAGCCACGGGTCGTAACACATCTGAAATGAAACGTCCACTGTTGAAATTGCCGTCAATGCGAACAAGAGGTGACCGAGACGTGTAACCATCACGCCGGGCGATGACGAATACACGCTTCCAATGTGCGTTCACCGCGATGTCGCCAAACACGGATGCGACCATCATGATGCTGTAAACAGGACCTGGCTTCATCCGAAAAAATGACGTTTTGCCATTCGTGCACCCAGGTTCGTCGTCGAGTACACTATGCGCTCCTGTCTGTGATGCAGCGTCAAAGGAAACCGCAGCCATGGTCTCCGAGCTGATAGTCCATGCTACTGCAAACGTCGTCGAACTGTTCGTGCAAATGGTTGTTGTCTTGCAAACGTCCCCATCTGATGACTCCGGGTTCGAGACGTGGCTGCACGAGCTGTTGCAGCCATGCGGAAAAGATGGCTGTCATCTCGACTGCTAGTGATACGAGGCCGTTGGGATCCAGCACGGCGTTCCGTATTACCCTCCTGAACCCACCGATTCCATATTCTGCTAACAGACATTGGATCTAGACCAACGCGAGCAGCAAGGTCGCGATACGATAAACCGCAATCGCGGTATACTACAATCCGACCTTTATCAAAGTCGGAAACGTGATGGTACGCATTTCTCCTCCTTACACGAGGCATCACAACAACGTTTCACCAGGCAACACCGGTCAACTGCTGTTTGTGTATGTGAGATCGGTTGGAAACTTTCCTCATATCAGCACGTTGTAGGTGTCGCCACCGGCGCCAGCCTTGTGTGAACGCTCTGAAAAGGTAATCATTTGCATATCACAGCATCTTCTTCCTGTCGGTTAAATTGCGCGTCTGTAGCTCGTCATCTTCGTGGTGTAGCAATTTTAATGGCCAGTAGTGTGTGTGCCATTTTCTTAAACTTGGACTAGTAAATCTCTTTCAGCTCATGGAAATCGTTTAGAAGAGTTTTACAATTTACGTACGACTGGTACAGTTTAGGAACCTAGATTTGTACCACTTGCATATGTTTACAAAAGTAAGTGTGTAAGTGTGTGTGTGTGTGTGTGTGTGTGTGTGTGTGTGTGTGTGTGTGTGTGTGTGTGTGTGTGACTTTATCAGAATTTCCTTTCTAGAAAAATCATATACCAAGAACATCATTCTGCTCTTGAGATTGGCACTGTTTAAACTGTATTGTAGGTTACTGTTTAGGCTACGATAGATAAACTCTCAACAGTGGTAGAATTTGCCGGCCGCGGCGGCCATGCGGTTCTGGCGCTGCAGTCCGGAACCGCGGGCCTGCTACGGTCGCAGGTTCGAATCCTGCCTCGGGCATGGGTGTGTGTGATGTCCTTAGGTTATTTAGGTTTAAGTAGTTCTAAGTTCTAGGGGACTTATGACCTAAGATGTTGAGTCCCATAGTGCTAAGAGCCATTTGAACCATTTTTTTTTTTTTTTGTAGAATTGAGGTAACTCTCTCCTAATCGATTATGTGTCTTAGCTATGGGGAGTAAAATATGGGCTGCTGTTTGGAGTGTGTTCTCGCTATGAGCAATTTGAGCAGCGAAGCAGTTCTTCTGTGAAACAGTCGATTTAAAATGGATCTAGTGGTCCCAATCGATGTTGGATTCGTGAAAAGAGCAGCAAGCGGAACAGAATTACGTCAGAAGTCGTCCACCCCGCCTTTGGCAGCAGTGTTAGTGGGACGTGCAGCAGCAGCTTCCCTGCGGGCGCGAGTCTGGGGCAGCGGCCATTGTCCGCTGTAAGCCAGAAAGCCGTCTGTTCTCCTTCCGCAATGGCCGCGGCGCGTTGCCAACTCATTTTCTGAGACACTCGGGACGCTGCGGCCGCCCGCTTTTATTTTTATTTGCTGGAAGACAAACGTTGCACGGACGGCGCGAGCTGCTCGGGCACGAATGTAAGTACCTGGCGGCAGGCCGCGACCGCTGCGTGCTCTGTGGTCGTTGCTCGGGGCGTGATGGGTGGCGAAACGGCTGCAGCCGAATAGGGCGGGTTAGGAGCGGCCTCGAAAAGCAGTTCACGAGAACCGGTGCGCTATCCAACAGCTCAGACTGGTGTGTCAGTACAGTTGTGAAGGGCGCCTACTTATCAGTTCTTTCGGACATGTCCGAAAGAATATACAGGGTTATTACAAATGATCGAAGCGATTTCACAGCTCTACAATAACTTTATTATTTGAGATATTTTCACAATGCTTTGCACACACATACAAAAACTCAAAAAGTTTTTTCAGGCATTCACAAATGTTCGAAATGTGCCCCTTTAGTGATTCGGCAGACATCAAGCCGATAATCACTCGGCGCAGCATGTCCCCATCAATGAGTTCGAAAGCATCGTTGATGCGAGCTCGCAGTTCTGGCACGTTTCTTGGTAGAGGAGGTTTAAACACTGAATCTTTCACATAACCCCACAGAAAGAAATCGCATGGGGTTAAGTCGGGAGAGCGTGGAGGCCATGACATGAATTGCTGATCGTGATCTCCACCACGACCGATCCATCGGTTTTCCAATCTCCTGTTTAAGAAATGCCGAACATCGTGATGGAAGTGCGGTGGAGCACCATCCTGTTGAAAGATGAAGTCGGCGCTGTCGGTCTCCAGTTGTGGCATGAGCCAATTTTCCAGCATGTACAGATAAACGTGTCCTGTAACGTTTTTTTCGCAGAATAAAAAGGGGCCGTAAACTTTAAACCGTGAGATTGCACAAAACACGTTAACTTTTGGTGAATTGCGTATTTGCTGCACGAATGCGTGAGGATTCTCTACCGCCCAGATTCGCACATTGTGTCTCTTCACTTCAACATTAAGAAAAAATGTTGCTCCATCACTGAAAACAAGTTTCGCGCTGAACGCATCCTCTTCCGTGAGCTGTTGCAACCGCGCCGAAAATTCAAAGCGTTTGACTTTGTCATCAGGTGTCAGGGCTTGTAGCAACTGTAAACGGTAAGGCTTCTGCTTTAGCCTTTTCCGTAAGATTTTCCAAACCGTCGGCTGTGGTACGTTTAGCTCCCTGCTTGCTTTATTCGTCGACTTCCGCGGGCTACGCGTGAAACTTGCACGCACGCGTTCAACCGTTTCTTCGCTCACTGCAGGCCGACCCGTTGATTTCCCCTTACAGAGGCATTCAGAAGCTTTAAACTGCGCATACCATCGCCGAATGGAGTTAGCAGTTGGAGGATCTTTGTTGAACTTCGTCCTGAAGTGTCGTTGCACTGTTATGACTGATGTGAGTGCATTTCAAGCACGTCATACGCTTTCTCGGTTCCTGTCGCCATTTTGTCTCACTGCGTTCTCGAGCGCTCTGGCGGCAGAAACCTGAAGTGCGGCTTCAGCCGAACAAAACTTTATGAGTTTTTCTACGTATCTGTAGTGTGTCGTGACCATATATCAATGAATGGAGCTACAGTGAATTTATGAAATCGCTTCAATCATTTGTAATAGCCCTGTACCATCGGTGACCATGCAGCTTGTTAGCTACATACAGGCGTTGATATAAGTCAACGGGGACAGTGGAAAGTGTGTGAGCCGACCGGGACTCGAATCCGGGATCTCCTGCTTACATTGCAGACGCTCTGTCCATCTGAGCCACCGATGACACAGAGGATAGTGCAACTGCAGGGACTTATCTCTGGCACGCTTCCCGTGAGACCCACATTCCAACTTACTGTCGCGCACTATATTCATAGAGCCTCTGCCCATCATACTCATTAAACGCGGCTTTTTGCCGATTCCCCTAAGAGTTCGGACCCTGTGCATCCGCACAGAAGGAGATGGTCAAATGGCCGGTGAATGAAAAACGATACTGCAGTCATATTCTGTACCCGTTCATAGTAGAACTTGTGTTATGTGAAATGCTGAACGGTTATTTTCAACAAGATGGTGCAACGGCGCATACAGCTCGCCTTTCACTGTCACTGCTTGCTTATGTACACTCCTGGAAATGGAAAAAAGAACACATTGACACCGGTGTGTCAGACCCACCATACTTGCTCCGGACACTGCGAGAGGGCTGTACAAGCAATGATCACACGCACGGCACAGCGGACACACCAGGAACCGCGGTGTTGGCCGTCGAATGGCGCTAGCTGCGCAGCATTTGTGCACCGCCGCCGTCAGTGTCAGCCAGTTTGCCGTGGCATACGGAGCTCCATCGCAGTCTTTAACACTGGTAGCATGCCGCGACAGCGTGGACGTGAACCGTATGTGCAGTTGACGGACTTTGAGCGAGGGCGTATAGTGGGCATGCGGGAGGCCGGGTGGACGTACCGCCGAATTGCTCAACACGTGGGGCGTGAGGTCTCCACAGTACATCGATGTTGTCGCCAGTGGTCGGCGGAAGGTGCACGTGCCCGTCGACCTGGGTCCGGACCGCAGCGACGCACGGATGCACGCCAAGACCGTCGGATCCTACGCAGTGCCGTAGGGGACCGCACCGCCACTTCCCAGCAAATTAGGGACACTGTTGCTCCTGGGGTATCGGCGAGGACCATTCGCAACCGTCTCCATGAAGCTGGGCTACGGTCCCGCACACCGTTAGGCCGTCTTCCGCTCACGCCCCAACATCGTGCAGCCCGCCTCCAGTGGTGTCGCGACAGGCGTGAATGGAGGGACGAATGGAGACGTGTCATCTTCAGCGATGAGAGTCGCTTCTACCTTGGTGCCAATGATGGTCGTATGCGTGTCTGGCGCCGTGCAGGTGAGCGCCACAATCAGGACTGCATACGACCGAGGCACACAGGGCCAACACCCGGCATCATGGTGTGGGGAGCGATCTCCTACACTGGCCGTACACCACTGGTGATCGTCGAGGGGACACTGAATAGTGCACGGTACATCCAAACCGTCATCGAACCCATCGTTCTACCATTCCTAGACCGGCAAGGGAACTTGCTGTTCCAACAGGACAATGCACGTCCGCATGTATCCCGTGCCACCCAACGTGCTCTAGAAGGTGTAAGTCAACTACCCTGGCCAGCAAGATCTCCGGATCTGTTCCCCATTGAGCATGTTTGGGACTGGAGGAAGCGTCGTCTCACGCGGTCTGCACGTCCAGCACGAACGCTGGTCCAACTGAGGCGCCAACTGGAAATGGTATGGCAAGCCGTTCCACAGGACTACATCCAGCATCTCTACGATCGTCTCCATGGGAGAATAGCAGCCTGCATTGCTGCGAAAGGTGGATATACACTGTACTAGTGCCGACATTGTGCATGCTCTGTTGCCTGTGTCTATGTGCCTGTGGTTCTGTCAGTGTGATCATGTGATGTATCTGACCCCAGGAATGTGTCAATAAAGTTTCCCCTTCCTGGGACAATGAATTCACGGTGTTCTTATTTCAATTTCCAGGAGTGTATTTGGTGATCGCATAATTTCACAGGGACTTACGCCTCCACGATCGCCTGGCCTAACACCATCTGACTTTTTCTTCTGGGATGCAGCGAAGGCAACTGTCTGTAAAAACCGTCCAAAATCCATCGATGAATTGAAAACAGCAATACACACGTTCACAGCTTCTGTTACAGAAGAAATGTGGCTAGACGAGTTGAATTGTGTATTCAACAACAGGGGGGGGGGACACTTTCAACATTTAATGTGAAAATTTGTAAGTAAAAATGAATATTCAATATATTAATAATTTGTATTTCACCGAGTTTCATTTCGGTATATTCACTGCTTCATATGGCACTCCGGAGAGACTTTCTGAACACCCTGTATTACTCCAGGTGCCATGAGAGGGGGGGGGGGGAGGGGGGGGAGGGTTGAGCCACATCCAGTGCGCTCGTGTTTTATCTCAGAAGCGACAGCACAGTCATGCAGATTGTCAACAGAATTATTCAAAAATGTGAAACGTCCCCTTAGGAAAATTGTACATGACTGTGCTTAAACTGACACACAATATTTTTAGCGCAACGCAATCTGACTTTCAAAAATCCCTACAAAAGAATGGCCCTGACTAACATTAACCTATACCTTTCACAAAACACTTACCTCTCAAAAATCTTCGTTACTCGAACTACTGCAATGCAGCGAGCGCCACTACTGCCAGCTAAATAAAAGATTCAAACTACGGAAGGCACTAACTACTGATAGGGATAGTTAGCAAATGAAAGATTTTAATAGAGAACAAACAATGTATTTACCTTAATAATGTTGAAAAACCATAATATACATAGCAGTTCATAATATCCAGTATAACAAATTTCAAAATTCCGCCATCTCTCTCCCCACATCCACCACTGCTGGCGGCTCACCTCCAACTGCGCAACGCTACGCGCTGTTCACATCCAGCTGCCGCTGCCCAACACTACAATGGCAGACAACAATGCAAACTAGCCACAGACTGCACACAGCACAGCCAGTGATTTTCATACAGAGCGCTACGTAACGTTGCCGATAAGAAAACATAAACAGCCTACTTACATACAGAAAACATAAACAGCCTACTTACAAATGTATGTGAAATCCTATGCGACTTAGCTGCTAAGGTCATCAGTCCCTAAGCTTACACACTACCTAACCTAAATTATCCTAAGGACAAACACACACACCCATGCCCGAGGGAGGACTCGAACCTCCGCCGGGACCAGCCGCACAGTCCATGACTGCAAACAGAATTATGTTCGACCACGTCTCTCCATAAACTGTCTGGGTGGTGTTAAGGAGCCGCTGTGGCCAGCAAGATCTCCAGATGCGTCCCAGATGGGACGTGTGTCGGACCATGCCAATGGCAATTTCGTCCCTGTGCCGGTATTCAGCCATATCGAGGACCACTTAGAAACTTTGTGGTCCACATTGCTCAGAAGATACCCTTGCCAAATGAATCAGTGTCTGCATCTTGGCAAGAGCGGCTGACAAGTCAAACTGGTAAGTTGACTTATATTGCCAAGCGCCCTGTAAATTTCACTCTTGTTTTAATCACTGAAATAACCTGACATTCCGCCTCAACATGTCAAAACTCATTTCGTTTTCTCTTCCTCTACTCGGTGCTTTTTTTTTTTTTCAGGCAATGCATTATGTGCGAAACCTGAAGCCTTCAGCTATATCTAAGGTATGCAGGATGTTTCAAAAAGAATCATACGGAAGAGATTCTGCTCGTATGTAAAGTACACCAGAGGCAAAATCAGTCACTGCGGGGTAGCCATGGAAATGTTACCGATGATGGTGCCACTAAAGCGGAGTTACTAAATACAGTTTTCCGTAATTCCTTCACGAAAGAAGACAAAGTAAATATTCCAGAATTCAAAATCAGAACAGCTGTTAGCATTAGTGACATAAAATTAGATCTCTTAGGTGTTGCGAAACAACTCAAATCACTTAAGAAAGGCAAGTCTTCCGGTCCAGATGGTATACCAATCAGGTTCCTTTCAGAGTACGCAGACACAATAGCGCCTTTCTTAGCAATCATATACAACCGCTCACTTGACGAAAGGTCTGTTTCTAAAGACTGGAAAGTATCACAGGTCACACCAATATTCAAGAAAGGAAATAGGAGTAACCCTCTGAATTATAGACCCTTAATTTGCAGTAGGATTTTGGAGCATATACTGTACTCGAGCATTATGATTCCCCTTGAAGAAAATGACTTATTGATACATAACCAACAAGAATTCAGAAAATATCGTTCTTGTGGAACACAGCTAGCTCTTTATTCCCATGAAGTAATGAGTCCTGTCGACATGGGATCTCAAATCGATTCCATATTCCTAGATTTCCAGAAGGCTTTTGATACCGTTCATCACAAGCGACTATTAATCACACTGCGTGCATATGGAGCATCGTCTCAGTTGTGACTGGATTCGTGATTTCCTCTCATAGAGGCCACAGTTCGTGGTGATAGATGGTAAATCATCGAGGATATGGTACGGGAGTTGGGTTGGCAGTCACTGAAACAAAGGCGGTTTTCTTTGCGGCGAGATCTATTTACGAAATTTCAATCACCATCTTTCTCTTCCGAATGCATAAATATTTTGTTGACACGCAACTACGTAGGGATAAATTATTATCACAATAAAATAAGAGAAATCAGAGAAATCAGAGCTCGAAAAGGAAGATTTAGGTGTTCCTTTTTGCCCGCGCCATTCGAGAGTGGAATGGTTAGAGAAGTAGTATGAAAATGATTCGATGAACCCTTTGCCAGGCATTTAAGTGTAAATCGCAGAGTAACCATGTAGATTGTGTAATGTGTTTTTGGAGGAAATAGTAAATATTTAAGAAGTGATAGTATGGAGTAATTCGAATAAAATATTCGACGTAACATTTATATAATTAGAGTGGAGGAAAGTGATCTGCAAATCATCAAGACCCTGTATTGGAATTAAACACCGGTGTCGTATATTGATGGAGATCACACTCAAGCAATCAAAATTTTCACGGGAGTAAGACAGGCATGTATCTTGTCACCCATACTATTTAATGTATACGCAGAATTCGTATTTTGAGCATCCCTGGAAGAGGATTGATAAATCGAATAAGATTAAACAATGTTCGGTATGCAGATGATGCTATTGTATTTACTGATACTATTCAAGCGTTACAATTATTATTGGATAGAATTGTAAGAGTATGAGCTTGAAATAAGCACCACAAAGACAAAACTCATGGTCGTAAGCAAGGAAAACAGTACAGGAGCAAACTTAGTCATAAACCAAAGAACTATAGAAAGGATAAAGTAATATGTCTTGGAACCACAATAGACAAACCTTGTGATAACTCGTAAGAAAGCAATGTTCGCACAGGAAAAGCAAGAAGTGTTTTCAGAAAATGAGTGCTCCCTTCAAAAGCCATAAGCTAACTCTAGGAACAAAAATCAGGCTTTTCCTTTAGTACGTACACTCATGGTCATAAATTAAACATAATGCTTATACATGCTGAAACAACGCTCTGGTGGGCGGTTTGCAGGTTTAATTCACCTCGGGGTATGACCATGTGGTGCATTTGACCTGCGGTCGTCGCAGGCAGCAGTCCACATACACAGAGGTGTGTTGGTGCATGTCAGAGTACGGTGCAGCGAGTAAGTGTGCAGACGTTTTCATACGTGCTAATGGTGACTGTCTGTTGAAAATGGCTCAAAGAACACACATTGATAACGTTATGAGGGGTAGAATACTAGGGCGGCTGGATGTTGGTCAAACATAACAGGTCGCATCACGGGCCCTCCGTGTGCCGCAAAGTGTAATCTCAAAATTATGGCAACGATTCCAGCAGACAGGAAACGTGTCCAGGCGCTACAGTACGGGACGTCCACAGTGTGCAACACCACAAGAAGACCGATATCTCACCATCAGTGCCCGCAGACGACCACGGAGTACTGCAGGTAGCCTTGCTCGGGACCTCACTGCAGCCACTGGAACAGTCGTCTCCAGACACACAGTTTACAGACAACTAAACAGACATGGTTCATTCGCCCGGAGACTTGCAAGGTGCATTCCACTGACCCCTGGTCACAGGAGAGCCCGTAAAGCCTGGTGTCGAGAAAACAGTACGTGGTCATTGGAACAGTGGTCCCAGGATATGTTCGTGGACGAGTCCAGGTATAGTCTGAACACTGATTCTCACCGGATTTTCATCTGGTGTGAACCAGGAACCAGATACCATCCCCTTAATGACCTTGAAAGGGACCTGTGTGGAGGTCGTGGTTTGATGGTTTGGGGTGGGATTATGATTGTTACACGGTCACCCCTGCATGTCTTTGACAAAGGAACTGTAACAGGTCAGGTGTATCGGGACGTCATTTTGCACCAGTACGTGCGCCTTTTCAGGGGTGCAGTGGATCCCACCTTCCTGCTGATGGATGATAGCGCACGGCCCCACCGAGCTGCCATCGTGGAGTAGTACCTTGAAAGGAGAAGATATCAGGCGAATGGAGTGGCCTGCCTGTTCTCCAGACCTAAACTCCATCGAACACGCCTGAGATGCTCTCGGTCGACGTATCGCTGCATGTCTTCAGACCCCTACGACGCTTCAGCAGCTCCGAGAGGCACTGGTGCAAGAATGGGAGGCTATACCCCAGCAGCTGCTAGACCACCTGATCCAGAGTATGGCAACCCGTTGTGCGGCCTGTGTACGTGTGCATGGTGATCATATCCCATATTGATGTCGCGGTACATGAGCAGCAAACAGTAGCGTTTTGCAGCACATGTGTTTCGGGACGGTTTTCTCAACTTATCGCCAATACCGTGGACTTACGGATCTGTGTCATGTGTTTTCCCTATGTTCCTATGCTACTAGCGCTATTTTTGTGAAGTGTCACGTTGTGTGGCACCACATTCTGCAATTATTCTTAATTTATGAGCTGAGTGTATATTTTGTCGTCCTATATGGGATAGAGACATGGACCTTAAATAAAAACATGCAGAAGAAGCTGGAGGCCTTTGAATTTTTGCTTTATAGGTTGAAGCTTAAAGCACCTTGGACCCAGACAGTGACAAACGTAGAAATTTTTATAGGAATAAACCCAACAGGTGAATTTATCGAGACAGTGAAATGCCGAAAGCTGCAATATCTAGGACATACACTCCTGGAAACTGAAATAAGAACACCGTGAATTCATTGTCCCAGGAAGGGGAAACTTTATTGACACATTCCTGGGGTCAGATACATCACATGATCACACTGACAGAACCACAGGCACATAGACACAGGCAACAGAGCATGCACAATGTCGGCACTAGTACAGTGTATATCCACCTTTCGCAGCAATGCAGGCTGCTATTCTCCCATGGAGACGATCGTAGAGATGCTGGATGTAGTCCTGTGGAACGGCTTGCCATGCCATTTCCACCTGGCGCCTCAGTTGGACCAGCGTTCGTGCTGGACGTGCAGACCGCGTGAGACGACGCTTCATCCAGTCCCAAACATGCTCAATGGGGGACAGATCCGGAGATCTTGCTGGCCAGGGTAGTTGACTTACACCTTCTAGAGCACGTTGGGTGGCACGGGATACATGCGGACGTGCATTGTCCTGTTGGAACAGCAAGTTCCCTTGCCGGTCTAGGAATGGTAGAACGATGGGTTCGATGACGGTTTGGATGTACCGTGCACTATTCAGTGTCCCCTCGACGATCACCAGTGGTGTACGGCCAGTGTAGGAGATCGCTCCCCACACCATGATGCCGGGTGTTGGCCCTGTGTGCCTCGGTCGTATGCAGTCCTGATTGTGGCGCTCACCTGCACGGCACCAAACGCGCATACGACCATCATTGGCACCAAGGCAGAAGCGACTCTCATCGCTGAAGACGACACGTCTCCATTCGTCTCTCCATTCACGCCTGTCGCGACACCACTGGAGGCGGGCTGCACGATGTTGGGGCGTGAGCGGAAGACGGCCTAACGGTGTGCGGGACCGTAGCCCAGCTTCATGGAGACGGTTGCGAATGGTCCTCGCCGATACCCCAGGAGCAACAGTGTCCCTAATTTGCTGGGAAGTGGCGGTGCGGTCCCCTACGGCACTGCGTAGGATCCTACGGTCTTGGCGTGCATCCGTGCGTCGCTGCGGTCCGGTCCCAGGTCGACGGGCACGTGCACCTTCCGCCGACCACTGGAGACAACATCGATGTACTGTGGCGACCTCACGCCCCACGTGTTGAGCAATTCGGCGGTACGTCCACCCGGCCTCCCGCATGCCCACTATACGCCCTCGCTCAAAGTCCGTCAACTGCACATACGGTTCACGTCCACGCTGTCGCGGCATGCTACCAGTGTTAAAGACTGCGATGGAGCTCCGTATGCCACGGCAAACTGGCTGACACTGACGGCGGCGGTGCACAAATGCTGCGCAGCTAGCGCCATTCGACGGCCAACACCGCGGTTCCTGGTGTGTCCGCTGTGCCGTGCGTGTGATCATTGCTTGTACAGCCCTCTCGCAGTGTCCGGAGCAAGTATGGTGGGTCTGACACACCGGTGTCAATGTGTTCTTTTATCCATTTCCAGGAGTGCATTATGCGTAATAGAAATAGAAATGATTTACTACAAAAAATGCTTCAAGTGGAAATCAAAAGCAAAAGAGGCCCTGGAAGAAGACTAAGATCTTGGCTCGACAACTTTAGATGCTGGTTCAGTATTTCCTGATCAGAACTATTCCGTGTTGCTAGCAACAAGAGAATTGGTTCAAATGGCTCTAAGCACTATGGGACTTAACATCTGAGGTCATCATTCCCCTAGACTTAGAATTCCTTAAACCTAACCAACCTAAGGACATCACACACATCCATGCCCGAGGCATGATTCGAACATGCGTTTCCGGACTGAAGCGCCTAGAACCGCTCGGCCACAGCGGCCCTCTCAGCAAGAGAAGAATAGGTACCATGCTCGCAAACATCCGAAGTGGATAGACACCGAAATGAGAATAATTTTTATTGTTTAGAGAGATACGGCTGGTTACAGAGAAGCGTTTCATTTTGTATGTTGGTACTCTAGTTGCTACGGGTTTATTTATCCGGCGCAAACCCACATACCTTCTTGCAGACGCATTTTCAAGACCTCTGACTGTAAATGTGTTCTGTGGTGTGACAGACAATCCCTTGACTGGACCTGTTGTGATACTGCATCGCGTTACTTTGTCTCATCGTCAGGACACTGAAGACGAGCCGCCAGCGTTTCTTTAGTTACAAGGATATTCTTCCAGTGTACAAGCCCTTTGCACATCCTAGTCTTCCGGTGGCACACCATCTAAACCTAACTTTCCCCAGAAGACGCGCCTGCAAAACCGGTAACGTTTCTTGGGCACCAAGATCGTAGGATTTGCATTTTTTCATCTTCAGTGTCAATAAACTGGTTCAGCCGTACTGAATCATTTCTAGATCACTGCCAGTTTCATGGCACTGTGAGCCATATCTTCAGGTATACGTGTGAAGAAAAAACTAGCGCTAAGCTGGCCGCTGTGGCCGAGCGGTTCTAGGCGCTTCGGTCTGGAACTGCGCTGCTGCTACGGTCGCAGGTTCGAATCCTGCCTCAGGCATCGATGTGTTTGATGTCCTTAGGTTAGTTATGTTTAAGTAGTTTTAAGTCTAGCGGACTGATGACCTCAGATGCTGAGTCCCATACTGCGTAGAGCCATTTGAACCAATTAGCGATAAGGAGATCGCAACTTGGTACGCAAAATTCACTACACGATTTTAACTTCCAAGGTGATTACTCAGAGCTGTGGCTGCACTATCTGCAAAGATGTCTATGATTCGAAGGCGGAACCTACCAGGGTAAAATAACAAGAGACGGCACCATAGTTCTGTTTGTCGATAGTGCTGCCCCCACGAAACAATGCCAAGACGTACTCGGAAACAATACACGTGGCGTTGTCAAGAGAACTAGAAAACGCATTGAATTGGGATTTATGGGAATCATCTTACAGCTTTCGAAATTGTAAAATGTTCCTCCTTCCTGGCTGATAATAAATTGAGAAAAATACACTCCTGGAAATGGAAAAAAGAACACATTGACACCGGTGTGTCAGACCCACCATACTTGCTCCGGACACTGCGAGAGGGCTGTACAAGCAATGATCACACGCACGGCACAGCGGACACACCAGGAACCGCGGTGTTGGCCGTCGAATGGCGCTAGCTGCGCAGCATTTGTGCACCGCCGCCGTCAGTGTCAGCCAGTTTGCCGTGGCATACGGAGCTCCATCGCAGTCTTTAACACTGGTAGCATGCCGCGACAGCGTGGACGTGAACCGTATGTGCAGTTGACGGACTTTGAGCGAGGGCGTATAGTAGGCATGCGGGAGGCCGGGTGGACGTACCGCCGAATTGCTCAACACGTGGGGCGTGAGGTCTCCACAGTACATCGATGTTGTCGCCAGTGGTCGGCGGAAGGTGCACGTGCCCGTCGACCTGGGACCGGACCGCAGCGACGCACAGATGCACGCCAAGACCGTAGGATCCTACGCAGTGCCGTAGGGGACCGCACCGCCACTTCCCAGCAAATTAGGGACACTGTTGCTCCTGGGGTATCGGCGAGGACCATTCGCAACCGTCTCCATGAAGCTGGGCTACGGTCCCGCACACCGTTAGGCCGTCTTCCGCTCACGCCCCAACATCGTGCAGCCCGCCTCCAGTGGTGTCGCGACAGGCGTGAATGGAGGGACGAATGGAGACGTGTCGTCTTCAGTGATGGGAGTCGCTTCTGACTTGGTGCCAATGATGGTCGTATGCGTGTTTGGCGCCGTGCAGGTGAGCGCCACAATCAGGACTGCATACGACCGAGGCACACAGGGCCAACACCCGGCATCATGGTGTGGGGAGCGATCTACTACACTGGCCGTACACCACTGGTGATCGTCGAGGGAACACTGAATAGTGCACGGTACATCCAAACCGTCATCGAACCCATCGTTCTACCATTCCTAGACCGGCAAGGGAACTTGCTGTTCCAACAGGACAATGCACGTCCGCATGTATCCCGTGCCACCCAACGTGCTCTACAAGGTGTAAGTCGACTACCCTGGCCAGCAAGATCTCCGGATCTGTCCCCCATTGAGCATGTTTGGGACTGGAGGAAGCGTCGTCTCACGCGGTCTGCACGTCCAGCACGAACGCTGGTCCAACTGAGGCGCCAGGTGGAAATGGCATGGCAAGCCATTCCACAGGACTACATCCAGCATCTCTACGATCGTCTCCATGGGAGAATAGCAGCCTGCATTGCTGCGAAAGGTGGATATACACTGTACTAGTGCCGACATTGTGCATGCTCTGTTGCCTGTGTCTATGTGCCTGTGGTTCTGTCAGTGTGATCATGTGATGTATCTGACCCCAGGAATGTGTCAATAAAGTTTCCCCTTCCTGGGACAATGAATTCACGGTGTTCTTATTTCAATTTACAGGAGTGTAAATCGAGCGTCAAGTACGCAATTCGTGAATAAAGGTTTTCCTTGGGAAAGATACGTCAGAAACGCGATAGCACGGTGCTGTCGCAATTACAACGCATCTCAGCAAGTAACCAGTTATCTTGTATTGTGTCGCCTTCATTGTACTTTGTAGGCCATCGCTTAATATCTTCCTTTTGATACATCAGGCCCTCCTGGCTACTGTACATAATCATTATTTGAAAGTATACGAGGGTTCACTGAAAAGTAATGCCTCCACCTTCGTAACTCTTCAACAGTTGGCAGCATTGCTAGGCGGCAGGTACTGGCTAGTTCTGTAGCCTCTTCTCTACAGCTCCAGTTGGCGGGAAGCCTTAGCATTGAAAGATTGTGTTGTTACAGCGTAAAGTATCGAACCCTGCACAGACGGTGGGACAATGCGATTTCAGCAACTCGCAGTCATTGAGTTCTTGACAGCAGAAGGTGTCACCCCAATGGAGATTCATCAGAGAACGGAAGCAGTTTATGGTGATTGTGTTGGTGTGAGTACTGTGCGTCGTTGGGCAAGTAAGTTTAGAGGTGTTGAGGTGGGAACACCTGGCCTGCGTGACAAACAGAGTTGGACGTCCTGTGACGACAACCGAGTGTCACAAGCAAAATGTTGACAGATTGATTCAGGACGATCGTCGTAACACTCAGAGAGAAATTGCAGGCACGATCGGTAATTCAGAAGAAAGTGTGGGTCACATTATTGCTTTGCTTGGCTATCGGAAGATCTGTGCACAATCGTTACCCCCGATGCTGACTCCTGAAGTGAAATCTCACCACCGTACGGCATCCTCCATACAGTCTAGGTTTAGCACCGTCTGACTTCCATCTGTTTCCGATGACGAAAGACGATCTGCGGGGACGTCATTGCGCGTCTGATGAAGACGTTGAGAGAACTGTGAGACTGCGGTTGTGGAAGCCTACCTAGTATAGACTGGGATGTCTATGGATTCATTACAGGTGGTACAGACAAGACGTCGTATGAATTACTTTTGAACACATTATCCGAAAACTGTCTTGACCAGCTAAATCGACAGCCAACGCGTAATGGAAATATTTTAGACCTGGTAGCCACGGCCGGCCAGGGTGGCCGAGCGGCTCTGGGCGCTACAGTCTGGAACCGCGCGACCGCTACGGTCGCAGGTTCGAATCCTGCCTCGGGCATGGATGTGTGTGATGTCCTTAGGTTAGTTAGGTTTAAGTAGTTCTAAGTTCTAGGGGACTGATGACCTTAGAAGTTAAGTCCCATAGTGCTCAGAGCCATTTTTTTTTTTTTTTTTTTTTTGGTAGCCACGAACAGACCAGACCTCATCGACGGTGTCAGTGTTGAGACAGGGATTAGTGGTCATGATGTTGTCATTACGACTGTGGTTACGAAAGTTAAAAAGTCGGTCAAGAAGGCTAGGAGAGTATTCTTACTAGAAAGAGCAGATAAGCACTTGGTATCATCCCACTTAGTAAATGAATCTACTTCATTTACTTCCGACGCGGTGGACGCGGAAGAATTATGGGCAAATTTTAAAAACACGCATTGGAGAAGTATTTGCCGAAAAAGTGGGTTACGGACGGAAAAGACCCACCGTGGTTTAACAGCGCAATTCGGAGAATGCTCAGGAAGCAAAGACAGTTGCACTCGCGGCACAAGAAAGATCGGGAGAATGAGGACAGGCAAAAGTTAGTAGAGATTCGTGCTGCTGCAAAAAGAGCGATGCGCGAAGCATAGAACCATTACCACCGTCATACCTTAGCAAAAGATCTTGCTGAAAACCCAAGGAGATTCTGGTCTTACGTAAAATCGGTAACCGGGTCGAAGGCTTCCATCCAGTCACTCACTGATCAGTCTGGCCTGGCAACGGAAGACAGCAAAACAAAAGCTGAAATTTTAAATTTAGCATTTGAGAAATCGTTCACGCAGGAGGATCGTAAAAACATACCGCCGTTTGAGTCTCGTACAGATTCCCGCATGGAGGACATAGTGATAGACATCCCTAGGGTTGTGAAGCAGCTGAATGTGTTGAAAATAAATAAACCACCAGGTCCTGATGGGATTCCAATTCGGTTTTACAGAGAGTATTCTACTGCATTGGCTCCTTACTTAGCTTGCATTTATCGCGAATCTCTTGCCCAACGTAAAGTCCCGAGCGACTGTAAAAAAGCGCAGGTGGCGCCTGTATATAAGATGAGTAGGAGGACGGATCCTCAAAATTACAGGCCAATATCCTTAACATCGGTTTGTTGCAGGATTCTCGAACATATTCTCAGTTCGAATATAATGAATTTCCTTGAGACAGAGAAGTTGCTGTTCATGCATCAGCACGGCTTTAGAAAGCATCGCTCCTGCGAAACGCAACTCGCCCTTTTTCACATCATATTCTGCGAACCATGGATGAAGGGTATCAGACGGATGCCATATTCCTTGACTTCCGGAACGTGTTTGGCTCGGTGCCCCACTGCAGACTCCTAACTAAGGTACGAGCTTATGGGATTGGTTCCCAGGTACGTGAGTGGCTCGAAGTTTTCTTAAGTAATAGAACCCAGTACGTTGTCCTCGATGGTGAGTGTTCATCGCAGGTGAGGGTATAATCTGGAGTGCCCCAGCGAAGTGTGGTATGTCCGCTGTTGTTTTCTATCCACATAAATGATCTTTAGGATAGGGTGGATAGCAATGTGCGGCTGTTTGCTGATGATGCTGTGGTGTACGGGAAGGTGTCGTCGTTGAGTGACTGTAGGAGAATACAAGATGACTTGGACAGGATTTGTGATTGGTGTAAAGAATGGCAGCTAAATATAGATAAATATAAATTGATGCAGATGAATAGGAAAAATAAAGCCTTAATGTTAGAATACTCCATTAGTATTGTAGCGCTTGACACAGTCACGTCGATTAAATACTTGGGCGTAACATTGCAGAGAGATATGAAGTGGGACAAGTGTGTAATGGCAGTTGTGGGGAAGGCGGATAGTCGTCTTCCGTTCATTGGTAGAATTTTGAGAAGATGTGGTTCATCTGTTGTAAAGGTGACCGCTTATAAAACGCTAATACGACCTATTCTTGAGTACTGCTCGAGCGTTTGGGATCCCTATCAGGTCGGATTGAGGGAGGACATAGAAGCAATTCAGAGGCGGGCTGCTAGATTTGTTACTGGTGGGTTTGATCATCACGCGAGTGTTACGGAAATGCTTCAGGAACTCGGGTGGGAGTCTCTGGAGGAAAGGAGGCGTTCTTTTCGTGAATCGCTACTGAGTAAATTTAGAGAACCAGCATTTGAGGCTGACTGCAGCACAATTTTACTACCGTTAACTTATATTTCGCGGAAAGACCACAAAGATAAGAGAGATTAGGGCTCGTACAGAGGCATATAGGCAGTCATTTTTCGCTCGTTCTGTTTGGGAGTGGAACACGGAGAGAAGATGCTAGTTGTGGTACGAGGTACCCTCCGCCACGCACCCTATGGTGGATTGTGGAGTATGAATGCTGTAGCTGTAGATGTAGAAGCGGAGTGTCGACTTCTTCCGTGATGGCTTCAGAAAACTTTTTCATCGTTGGGAAAAATGTGACCAATTGCCTGGCGATTATGTAGAAAAGTGAATATTGATAATTAAAGACCACATTCTACGAATTATTTCTGAGTTTGATTTATTAAAGTATTCCCATACAAATCCAATTAAAGAAGGTGGAGGCATTACTTTTCATTGAATTCCCGTATGTGACTCGAAAATCTTAAACTGACTTCCACGTAAAAATTGGAAATACGTACAAGTTCGAACTTCGTAGAAAAAAATGCAGGTTCTACTTTTTAAGAATGGAATATTTACTTTTTAAGATGGGAATATTGCCTTCAAACAATGCGTGAAGGATTCCTGGCACATTCATCTGTAACATGAAACTCATATAACAAAATACGTCTCTACTAAAAGGTTTCTGCGATGAATGAAGACACATTGACTGTCAGTATAACAATTGTTACTCAATGAATGAGATAAAGCACAAAGCTCAGTCACACATTGCTCCTTTAGACTTGTAGGCAGCATCTGAAGAGAGCCACAGGTAGAGGAAAACCTCGCTTCGTAATTTTTTATTTCATAAAAGACTGAAAGGTTTACAGATTTTCTTTAGCATTGATAATACACATTGTCTCTGAATTACAACCAACATTCATTCTCCAGTCTCTGACGTTCTGCTTCCCACGCCCGGGTTCCCGGGTTCGATTCCCGGCGGGGTCAGGGATTTTCTCTGCCTCGTGATGGCTGGGTGTTGTGTGCTGTCCTTAGGTTAGTTAGGTTTAAGTAGTTCTAAGTTCTAGGGGACTTATGACCACAGCAGTTGAGTCCCATAGTGCTCAGAGCCATTTGAACCATCTCTGACGTTCTACACACACTGGGTTATTGAAAAAGAAGGAACAGATTTAAAACGTATATTTCTTCCAAACTTGAAAGACAATTCCAACATTCCTAGAAAGAGGAAACTTCACATTTTCACCCACTAAGTGTGAGCATCACGTGGTACACGACAAATATGAAAACGGTGGCTCATTTCCTGCCACAGACGAAACAAGTGGTCTCTCGTTGTCGTTGTTGTGGACTTCAGTCCTGAGACTGGTTTGATGCAGCTCTCCATTCTACTCTATCCTGTCCGAGCTTCTTCGTCTCCCAGTACTTACTGCAACCTACGTCCTTCTGAATCTGCTTAGTGTATTCATCTCTTGGTCTCCCTCTACGATTTTTACCCTTCACGCTGCCCTCCAATGCTAAATTTGTGATCCCTTGATGCCTCAGAATGTGTCCTACCAACCGGTCCCTTCTTCTAGTCAAGTTGTGGCACAAACTCCTCCCTAATTCTATTCAATACTTCCTCATTAGTTATGTGATCTACCCATCTCATCTTCAGCATTCTTCTGTAGCACCACATTTCGAAAGTTTCTCTTCTCTTCTTGTCCAAACTATTTATCGTCCATGTTTCACTTCCATACATGGCTACACTCCATACAAAAACTTTCAGAAACGACTTCCTGACACTTAAATCTATACTCGATGTTAACAAATTTCTCTTCTTCAGAAACGCTTTCCTTGCTATTGCCACTCTACATTTTATATCCCCTCTACTTCGACCATCATCAGTTATTTTACTCCCCAAATAGCAAAACTCCTTTACTACTATAAGCGTCTCATTTCCTACTCTAATTCCCTCAGCATCACCCGACTTAATTCGACTCGTTATAATTTATGAAAATACGACTGTGTGTGAGCCGTGTCAGTGGAATGGCGTTTTCCAGTTACGTAATGCACAGTGCCCTCTTATAGAAAACTCGCTGTTCCACGTAGCCAGCTGAGTTGTCAGATTTTACAGCGCAACCACAGAGGACGCATAGAGCAGCGCACATAATTTCTTCGGCAAACGCGCAGGCGCTCTAGCAATTTGTGCGTAGTGATAAGTGGGTACACCGCGCATGCTCCGGAGCTGATAAACAAGAGAGCCCAGCAAGCACTTGTTGCTGGCTAGAAAACTCCGGGCAGAAATATGGAGGCAGCAAGTTACGACATCCGGGCGCTCGCCTAAAATTTCGTAGAAAGACTTTGGACTTAGCCGTCTGCTTACGTGAATGTCTGAAAGAACACACACTGTTGACGATCCCCGTCTGTGCGAAATACAGGGTGGTGCAAGGTAGATGCTAGAAAGTTGCCGGCCATGACTACATAATATGGAGCGTTAAGTTCTTCTTTCCATATTTATGCTTTCCTTCTGAAGCACTGAGTTTGTAGGACCTTGAACATTATTTTCCACTGAATGAATACGTCTGTACATTGAAAAACCAATGTCCGGGAGCGTCCCGGATGCATCTTTGAAGACTTTGTCTCTCAGAAATAACCCCGTAAGAAATGATCACACTTGTTGAGATCATCACTATAAAGGGAGCCATCTGACACCATGTCCAGTGATTTGCTAAGGTGTCCAGGAAGCTACGATCTGATCTCTGAAGGTCTCCTGAAGGAGGTGGAAGATGTTCGCATTACGGTGTGGACATACTACATCCTGTAGGTCTCTGATACTTCAGCCGCGTTGTGCAGCCAGTAAAAATTCTTGCTCCAGTATCACTCTCTCTCTCTCTCTCTCTCTCTCTCTCTCTCTCTCTCTCTGTGCGTGTGCGTGTGTGTGTGTGTGTGTGTGTGTGTGTGTGTTCGCTGTCAATAAAAATGAGCCCAATCCGGACTGTTCTGTTCTTAGACCAACGTCCTATTGAATGCTCGGCTCGCCACAATGATAAGTTCAAAAGTAGCGTAAAATTTCTTTACGGTCAACAAACACCGTTCCAATGAAGTGTTTCCATTCTGAAATGTGAAATGGGACATCAGTGAGTGAGCTACACAATTTTCAGAGCTTCAATGCAACGATATCAGGAGGAGAATCATTTCTGGGACAAAATTAATACTTCGTAATACCTATTTTGCTCCACCCCATACTTGGACGTTAATTCTCTGACTGCTAATTCCTAGACATCAGCTGTAATTAGGCGTATAACTACTGCTCAATAGTCAGAAATAAAAACTTGTACCGGACCGGGACACGAACCCGGTTTTCGCATATCACCAGCGGCCGCTTTAATTCGGCTAGCCGTACATATTCCTTGGATCGACCCTAACCTCCATATGCATATATCCTTAGATTTTACTCCACTAATACAGGAAATCTTCGTACATTCATATTTAAATTGGATGATGGTGGGACATCAGCTTGTATGATTTTTATTAACAATCTGTACTTAAGATTTCATATTTATTTGGCTACTAGTTTCAAGATTGTGTCAACGCTATCTTCAGGCCCTATATAACACACCACACATAAAACAAATAATGTGAGACATCAGTAGTCCGTGAGCTATTATACAAAACAAATATATTATAAAGATACTATATGAAGGATGAATTCATTAAACGTAGTTACATTTCGTTGATTTTCACTAAGATGCAATTTACCTTGACATTAGCAATTTATATGGTACAAACCAGTACAAATGATATATATATATATATATATATATATATATATACACGGTTATTTCCATTACAGATCTATACCAGAGTGAGTGCTATAATCCAGTTCAAACTAATCAATTGATGGGCCTGTTATTCAGAATATTTTTACCCTCACTCTCATGATCTTTCTCGTAAATGAGTGGATAGTCAATATATTTATACTAATAATTTTATACAAGAACACGTTTACAAGTATTGGAGAAATGAGTGAGTAGTTATGGTGTAGTGATGATATAAATGTTAGACTTCAGTCGTCCAAATAAGTGGGTGATTAGGCGATTCAGTGATTGCTGTTGACTAATGCAACCCTTGACTAGATTATGTATAACAATACGAAAGTTATACTTTGTATATCTTACTGCGTACTCTTCTTTAGTAATTAGTTATTAGAGGAACTGCCAGTATTTTACATATGTGACAAACTGTTTTGACTGACACCACCCTGTTTACTTCTATTTGGAACACTGTTATGTACTTGATCGTTCTTTTACTAATGCAGGCCTATTAGAATTAGATTATTTTATACCTGGTTTGCGGCCATAAATGAGGCACCGACGTTGAAATTGTATATTTTGGTGGCATGTTAGCTTACGTTTCTCTTGTTGGAATGAGTAGATTCATGAATTGACTCATGTGTATTTATGTTACACCACTATCTTTTAAAATATTAACTAGGTTCCACACCATTCTTCCTCCTCATTGTTCGTATCGTTATGAATGATGATGTTTAAGTAACCTATTTCACTTTGTTACTTTATAGCGATGACGATGCCGGCCGCGGTGGTCTAGCGGTTCCAGGCGCTCAGTCCGGAACCGCGCGACTGCTACGGTCGCAGGTTCGAATCCTGCCTCGGGCATGGGTGTGTGTGGTGTCCTTAGGTTAGTTAGGTTTAAGTAGTTCTAAGTTCTAGGGGACTGATGACCACAGATGTTAAGTCCCATAGTGCTCAGAGCCATTTGAACCATTTGAGTGATGACGATACAGTGTTATGCAAACGTAACTCCTTTCCACCTTTCACTATTTATAAACAGTGGAATCATACCTTCCATATGTCAGATTGGCAATGCAATTTTCTTCTTGTTACTTAAATTGTGCCCGCATCTCGTGGTCGTGCGGTAGCGTTCTCGCTTCCCACGCCCGGGTTCCCGGGTTCGATTCCCGGCGGGGTCAGGGATTTTCTCTGCCTCGTGATGGCTGGGTGTTGTGTGCTGTCCTTAGGTTAGTTAGGTTTAAGTAGTTCTAAGTTCTAGGGGACTGATGACCATAGATGTTAAGTCCCATAGTGCTCAGAGCCATTTGAACCATTTTTGAACTTAAATTGTGCACACAATGAAGGGTTTAGGGTATCATTATTCGCTTTTAACACAATTTTCGTACTGTTTCGTGCCTATATTATTATCTCTTATATATATACCAACATTTTATTCAAATGTCTGGTATTGACCTGTAATGGAAATAACCGTGTATATATAATCTCATTTGTTCTTGTTTGTACCATATAAATTGCTAATATGAAGGCAAATGGTGTCTTAGTGAAAATGAACGAAATGTAACTACTTTTAATTAATTCATCCTCTGTATAATATGTTTATGATATATTTATTTTCTACAATAGCTCACAGACTACTGATGTCTCACATTGTTTGTTTTATGTATGGCGTTGTTATATATGGCCTGAAGATGGCGTTGACGCAACGACGACACTAGTAGGCAAATAAATATAAAATGCTGAGTACAGCTGGAGGAGTTTCATTTTTAATCAAAATACAGGAAACGTCAAGGAATTCGCTGTCAGTGAATTAATCATTTTCGTTTGCTTAACGTTATCTGCGCGTATTCGTTTGGATTACTTTCTAAAAGCCATAACTCTGTAACAAATTACAACTGGACACATGTTATATGGTATATTTCACTGTAAATACACTGCTGTCCAAAATTTAGGCAACAAACAGCTATTTCCCCGTCCTGTGTCTAATTCACGATATAAGCATACAAACTGTCAACAGACGTCCGTACGATCGGGTTTTGAACGGAAGTTGGCATTCTGGTCAACGGACAACCAAGATAAGGATGCCGTCTGGGCACCTATCAAACGGAGCACTGTTTGCCTGGTAGTCCCACATCACAATGGCGGTGTGCACAGTCGCAGAGAAGACGCCTCCCAGGCTCTGTGCGATGAAGAGCCATGGGAAGGATGGAAGCAGGCACTCGCGAACAGATGTGGCCTGATGGCTTAACGTGAATCGTTCCGTTGTTTCTCGGATGTGGCAGCAGTTTATAGAGATCTACATTTACATATATACTCCGCTAGTCACCAAGCGGTGTGTGGCAGAGGGCACAATTCGTTCCAAAGTCATATTTTCCCCTTACTGTTCCACTCGCGGATCACACGAGGGAAAAACGACTGTCTGAACGCCTCGGTACGAGCTCTTATTTCCCTTATCTTTGAAGGGTGATAGTTGTGCGATTTGAAAGTTGATGGTAATAATATATGCACTACATCCTCGGCGAAGATCGGATTTCGGAATTTAGTGAGCAGCCCCTTCCGTTTAGCGCGCCGTCTATCTGCTAGTGTGCCCCACTTCAAACTTTCTATGAGATTTGTAACACTCTCGCGAAGGCTAAATGTACCAGTCACGAATCTTGCCGCTCTTCTTTGGACCTTTTCAATCTCTTGAATCCGACCCAAACGGTAAGGGTCCCATACAGACAAGGAGACGGCACGACCGTGGGGTCGGTGATTTTCACGAAATTCTGTGTGGTGAAAGAGGACTCCTAACACCTCACTTCGTTAAAACACTAGGACGCACTACCCGGAAAATCCCGGGAAAAATCGATCCAAAGTTTCTTAGGTGCGTTATGAGTATAAAATGTTAGTCCAGTGCCGAGCCGCCGTCTGGCCTAGATGTTTAAGGCTCGGACTACTTCGCCACAGGTCTCGGGTTCGAATACTCCTCTGGCACTTCTTTCTTCTGTTTCATTTTCTTTTATTATTCCACTAATTATTCAGAAAGTTTCCCAAACCTACATTATCTTTAACAAATTAGTTACATTATTGAATGAAAATTATTTTCTTTTTGTCCAACAACACAATTCATGGCGGTGGGTTTTCCATTTTTCATTGTAAAGTATATGAGGAGAAACATTGGTTTTTAATCAGAATAACAAAGTCGATTGGGAAACATTCAATTTTTATACATATAATAATTATAAACAAGAACCGCAGTGGTAATTATCGTAAAAACAAACAAAGCAATAATTTTTGCGGCACCTTGTGCAACATATAAAAGCGGATTTTTTTACAGTCATAGGGCTTTTGCAATAAATCTGTACAAAAACATGCCCCATTAACACTTACGAAAATGTTTTGAGTTTCTGATAATTTTGAGGCAAACCAGGCATACTGAATCATGTCTCGGAATATTGGTGACGATAATTGATGGTGAATGATAGAATGAATTTTTATACAATCTTCCAGGGAATTAATTTCACGATTCTTCTGTAACAATGCGCTGCAAATTTGCAAGCGCTTTATGAAATTTTTAACTTGCCTGTAAAAGTAAACATCACAGGGTTGCACCAAGGAAGTGCATTTTGGAGCTATGACTTTTACAGACCAAGCTGGCATATTTTCGTCATGTTGAAAAATTGCATCATATCACTCCGGATTCGTTTGACCTCCCCAAGAGTCAATGAGAAGTAAATATTTATTCTCCCCAGTGTATTATTATAAAGTTCTCCGGCCAATAACATAGCATCGTGAGAGATTTCTTCCGAAGATGTCGATGCAATTAAATTATTTTCCGTCAATAGCTTTTCATAATACACCACTGCATCCTTCAATCGTAACTTTCATAGGTATTCTTCAGGAATTTCTTCTCCTATTCCAGATGAGCCAGCAACTTCTTTAGTCGACATGTATAACCTCGGATCGGAATAACACATTGAAATTTGAAACAGGCACGTCTGTTCGCGACGATATCTAAAAACAATCTGCCGTTTACTTCTCACGGCTCGCGCACAGTCCTATGCGCAGATGACCGTTATAATCCAAAGGGATCTCTTACGAAGTCCCTTTAAACCTTGAAACCCCATAAAACGAAGTAGAACGAGCAAGAATATTTTTCAGTGAATGAAAACCCTTACGTTCTACAGCTAAAATAATGTTTTAAAAATAATGTAGGTTTCAGAAACTTTTTGAATAATTGGTGGAATAACAAAAGGAAATGAAAGAGAAGGAAAAAAAAAGTGCAGAGGAGGAATCGAACCCGAGACCTCTGGCGTACGTGTGCGAGCCCTAACCATCTAGGCCAGACAGAAGCTCGGCAATGGACTAACATTTTATACTCATAACACACCTAAGAAACTTTCGATCGATTTTTCTCGGGATTTTCCGAGTCGTGCGTCCTAATATTTTAACCAAGTGAAGTGTTAGTGCCGGCCGGTGTGGCCGTGCGGTTATAGGCGCTTCAGTCTGGAACCGCGTGACCACTACGGTCGCAGGTTCGAATCCTGCCTCGGGCATGGATGTGTGTGATGTCCTTAGGTTAGTTAGGTTTAAGTAGTTCTAAGTTCTAGGGGACTGATGACCTCAGATGTTAAGTCCCATAGTGCTCAGAGCCATTTGAACCATTTGAAGTGTTAGTGGTCTTCTTTCACCACACAAAATTTCGGACAAATCCCCGACCCCACGGTCGTGCCGTCTCCTTGTAAGACTGGACGAACTAACGTATTGTAAGCAATTTCCTTTGTTGAAGGACTGCATCGCTTCAGGATTCTACCAATAAACCGCAATCTACAGTTCGCCTTTTTCCCCCTATACCAACATGTTAAAAGTTCATCTCTCTTTTTTTTCTGTGTTTCTCACTGACGATCAATACGGCCGAGTCTCACTATCGTCTGGACATTTCTCAAGCATTTCAATGGAGAGCACATTGAACATCTGTGAAAGGTAAATGAAAACATAACTATAAATAGTACGCTGCGGCCTTATGTGGTTGGTTGGTTGGTTTAAAAGAGGGGGGAAGGCGCCTAACTACGAGGTCATCGGTCCGTTGTTCCGAAGGAAACAACGCCACAAGTGTGAGAATGAGACAATGAGACTTACACCACAAAACAGAATGAAAGGAAAAACCACAACAACGACTGAAGCGCAACAAACACTTAAATGGACAAAAGGGGACACGAAAACCGCATTGACGCAAGGAATTATGTGCATGCATATAAGCAATATGACCTTGTAAAATCGTATGGGCCGGCCGGGGTGTCTGAGAGGTTCTAGGCGCTACAGTCTGGAACTGCGCGACCGCTACGGTCGCAGGTTCGAATCCTGCCTCGGGCATAGATGTGTGTGATGTCCTTAGGTTAGTTAGGTTTAAGTAGTTGTAAGTTTAGGGGACTGATGACCTCAGAAGTTAAGTCACATAGTGCTCAGAGCCATTTGAGCCACAATCGTATGGATATTAAGCAAATAAATACTTTATAGTCCTATGTGTAATTCAAAATTCATCCTGTTCAGTTGCACGTGCACTGCTAAGAAGAGTGTGGCTACTACAACCTGTGAGGGCTTCGTGGATAAGTTGTGCAGCAGAAACGATTCCAATGCACTGTTAAGTTCGACAAACACCATGATCTATGTATGTCATTTCCAGCACAATAACGCATCATAGCACTCGCTTCAAATGTGCAGAGCTAAGGAGAGTGCGAATACCATGCCTCGTGAGAGATTTGTGGAAAATTAACACAACTGGACAATCTTAGTGCATTTTGAGAGGCCACAGACCGTCACGGCCAATTAAGATCATTTTCCAGCACAATAATGCACCATATCACCGGCTCCATTTGTGTAGTGTTAAGCATGGTTTCGCTACTAGGTCTTGTGAGGTGTTCGTGAAAAAGTTGTACAGCGAAAATGACACTGGTGTTATGTTATGTTAACCGGGTCCTAGAAACGACAGAGAGGCTCCATCCCCGCCGCAGCCAAAGTGGTCCGCAACCCCGAAACGACTACCGCAGTCCACTACACCCCTCCGCCACCCCACACCGAACCTAGGGTTATTGTGTGGTTCGGCCCCCAGTGGATCCCCCCAGGGAATGTCTTACACCAGATGAGTGGAACCCCTATGTTTGCATGGTAGAGTAATGGTGTTTACGCATACGTGGAGAACGTGTTTGCACAGCAATCACCGACATAGTGTAGGTGAGGCAGAATAAGGGGAACCAGCCAGCATTTGCTGAGGCAGGTGGAAAACCCCATAAAAACGATCCGCAGACTGGCCAGATCACCGGACCTCGCCAGGCGGATTCGTGCTGGGTACTGGTGCTCCTTCCCGCCCAGAAGACACTGGTGTACTGGCAGAATAAGATGGCCACCATGACCTATACATTTCATTTTCCATCACAACAATGCATGATGCCTCATACCAGTGCGTCAGATGGACACTGCTAAGAGCGATGTGGCTACCAAGGTTGCTAATGGGTTGATGGGAAATATGCACAGCTGAAGTGATTGCAGTCTCATTGGTAGAGACCGACAACCACGATGACCTATAAATGCCACTTTCCAGCACAACAACGCATCATACCTCTCTGTGTGTACACTGCTAAGAGTAGTTTGGTTATGAAGACTTGCGAGAATGTTGCAGAGCAGAAACGGTGGTGCTGGAGTGGCAGAGCGTGCCGGCCACCACAGGTTGATAGTCTTCCGTGGTTTGCAGATGCGGCGCGGCGGCCTGCCGCGGGATGGATGAGGAGTGGCTGGTGGTGGCCGCGTGTGTCGCCGTGGCGTCGCTCACCGTGCTGGCCGTGGTCGCCTGCTACGTGCGCGTCCTCTCCCAGCTGTGCTGCTCCACGAGGGACGTCCGCTGCATAGGTAACCAGCCCCCCCACTCTGCTACCGCCACTCTGATACCGCTGGCCAACACACCTGCCGCTGTCGTGGCATTCTGTCCCAAGACTGGACTGCTGGATCTCTCGTCGCTGCTCTGTCCTGTGCAAGCCCCTTCCCATTTGCATCAATACTGCACCCTTCTTCAGTCTGAACCTACCTGCCCACCATATTCAAGCCTTAGCCTCCCTCAAAAATTTGTAGAACCGGATCTCTCGTCGATGCTCTGTCCTGTGCAAGCCCCTTCCCATTTGCATCAATACTGCACCCTTCTTCAGTCTGAACCTACCTGCACCCTTCTTCAGTCTGAACCTACCTGCCCACCATATTCAAGCCTTAGTCTCCCTCAAAAATTTGTAGAACCGGATCTCTCGTCGCTGCTCTGTCCTGTGCAAGTCCCTTCCATTTGCATCAATACTGCACCCTTCTTCAGTCTGAACCTACCTGCTCACAATATTCAAGCCTTAGTCTACTTCAAAAGTCTTGTTTAACCATCGGTTCCTTTCATTTGACTTAGAGCTTGTGCTAGACGTACACCGATAACCAACGTTTCCCACTGCATGCAAACGTCGCGCGACTGTGAAATGATTTCATTACATTTACCAATTCTCGAGTACACTGATGCACTCCGTCTTCATCAAACATTGCAGGTCTTCCTGAACGTGGAGGGTCACAAAACAATCCTCCTCAAAACGAGAAAACCATTTCCTTGCTGTGCTCTGTCCGATGGCGTTATCCCCATGTACGGAACAAATGTTTGTGGCTCCCTGCGTTGCTGTTTTCCCCTCTATTGAAGTCAAACAGAAGAATATCTCGGAAATGTTCCGATTTCTCCACTTGACACTCCATTTTCTAACGTGCAGAGCTGCATTCACTATCTCAAAGTCACAAAATGGTAACTCAAGTAGCAACGGAGAACTACAAATAAAAGATGGCAATCGATAAATAAACCCATACCAGGCAGAACATATTACGTCTCTCTACTGTAATTTATTAGTTGGGATATTTATTTATTAGTATTGACTGTTACGTAAAAACCAACAGAGGCCGTAATATGAAAATTGATTTGTTGGCGGCCAAAATCAATGTTAAGTTATGATTTACTTGAGCGCCAGACTCCCTTCAAATTATTTCAAACGCTCTTAGCGTAATTGAATTCCGGCCCTAGTCCACTGACCTAGAAATAACTGCTTCTCTAAAAGTATTTAGTTTTTTCCGAAATAAAATTATTGAACTTTTCCACTTTAAATAACTTAACGATATTGAAGTAATCTGCTCAAAATGGCAATTTTAAATATGCCGCGTAATAGCGGCCAATTGTAACCAGTCAAAGATTACCGCTGCTAGCTTCGCAACAACTGAAAAATGCTAAATAACTTTCTTAAGTTGACACTTTATGAAGAGGTGCTTGTATGGGTTTTTAAATGACACAATGCACTCACTTTTATATATATGTATTTCCACCAAGCACAAGATACACACTAATTAATCTCTAGCAAGAAAAAAAAACAGAACAAATACTATCGCTATACGTAATCTCTCCAATACAATAGCGGTCGTACCTTAGCAAACTAACAGCAGAAGAAAAATTGATTCTCATTTTTCAGTTTATGTATAAGAACAAAGATCATAATGACTGCATCTATACGTTATACACTACGATTTCATATTTTTTACATTACAATCGATATATTATTTCCTTGAAATTAATTTGATAAATTTGTCCGTTTAATATTCTCTTAATAGTATTCACAGTCTCTTTTTTTAGTCATTTCATATGAAATGAAATATTTGAAAAGGGACACTAAAAATACCAACAACGCTGCGAACATATTACATGGGAAATAACGACGACTTGTCCAGTCCTTAGAGAATGTTCAGGAAACAAGAGACGAATCTCCAAAAATGTAGAAACACGAACAAAAAAAAATGAGCCACTAGTAATCATGTAATGCGAGCAGACAGACAGCGGTAGTGCTGCTAACATTACCGCTCTGTTACAGATGGACTTCTCGTGGTGCAGATCGAGTATTTGCATCTTTAATCACGTGCGGATTTGCTACGAGCGTTCAATCGCAAATGTCTTGACACAAGCTGAACGTGACAGCGAGCGGCTTCGTCTCCCTCTACGATTTTTACCCTCCACAGTGCCCTCCAGTACTAAATTGGTGATACCTTGATGCCTCAGAACATGCCCTACCAACCGGTCCCTTCTTCTCGTCAAGTTGTGCCACAAACTCCTCTTCTCCCCAAAGGTAGGGTGAAAGAGGCACCAACTAGCACACTACACCCAGTTGCGAAGTGAAGGCTACCGGGAACTGTAACGAACTAAGACTGCAGCAAGCGTCTCTCAGTAGTTTTGTTTCAGCGGACGCCACACAGAAGAGTGATTCCTCCTCAGCATCATTATGAACATTTGAGACTGATTATGCCTTTCAGCGTTCAGTCTGGAGCATAGTGGTTCATGGCGTGGGTTCCTGTAGTCATGTCCTAGTTCATGAACCACGGACAACGTATGAGTGGCCAAGTAAGTGGTCCAGACAGTCGGGATACCAGTTACTTTGGAATAAGGCTGGGCATCTCGGACACATTCTGAGTCGCGGTCACCTTTGTGCTCAGACGGCAAAGACTTCCAAATCCACCGGTTAGTCCCTCAACCGTTAAGGGTAAAACTCATTGGGACCCGGGGCAAGTAAGGCTAGCAACCTGCTTCCCTGGTACTTTAAATACGATGCTGGCAACAAGCAGAGCGTGATTCCTCCTGTAGAAAAAAGTTTGTGTAGCCAGCCCAACTGGGATGAAATGATAATTACATTAAGACCCTAAGCTGCCGACAGGCGTTGATATACATCAACGGGGTCACTTGAAAATGTTTGCCCCGACCGGGATTCGAACCCGGGATCTCCTGATTACATGGCAGACGCTCTATCCATCTTTTTTTGTACATTTTGTTCGTTGTGTTTGGTCCTTGCGGACGTCACTTGACATCCGGTCAAGTTCGTTTGTTGATCCTTCAACTCAGTTTTTTATTACAGAGACCCACCAGCTCTCCGACCGAGCCGGCATCCATCTGAGCCACCGAGTTCACAGAGGATAGCGCCACTGCAGGGATTTATCAACTGCAGACTCCCGTTGAGACCCACATTCCCAACTTAATGTTCACACACTACATGCGTAGTGCCCCTGCCCATTACACTCATTACTCGCGGCATACAATCTTACCGAGTCCCGTAAGAGTTCAGGCAATGCGTGTGTATCCAGCACACACGAAAAAGGTCAATGACCGGTTAGCTGTAACTACACTCCTGGAAATTGAAATAAGAACACCGTGAATTCATTGTCCCAGGAAGGGAAAACTTTATTGACACATTCCTGGGGTCAGATACATCACATGATCACACTGACAGAACCACAGGCACATAGACACAGGCAACAGAGCATGCACAATGTCGGCACTAGTACAGTGTATATCCACCTTTCGCAGCAATGCAGGCTGCTATTCTCCCATGGAGACGATCGTAGAGATGCTGGATGTAGTCCTGTGGAACGGCTTGCCATGCCATTTCCACCTGGCGCCTCAGATGGACCAGCGTTCGTGCTGGACGTGCAGACCGCGTGAGACGACGATTCATCCAGTCCCAAACATGCTCTTGGGGGACAGATCCGGAGATCTTGCTGGCCAGGTTAGTTGACTTACACCTTCTAGAGCACGTTGGGTGGCACGGGATACATGCGGACGTGCATTGTCCTGTTGGAACAGCAAGTTCCCTTGCCGGTCTACGAATGGTAGAACGATGGGTTCGATGACGGTTTGGATGTACCGTGCACTATTCAGTGTCCCCTCGACGATCACCAGTGGTGTACGGCCAGTGTAGGAGATCGCTCCCCACACCATGATGCCGGGTGTTGGCCCTGTGTGCCTCGGTCGTATGCAGTCCTGATTGTGGCGCTCACCTGCACGGCGCCAAACACGCATACGACCATCATTGGCACCAAGGCAGAAGCGACTCTCATCGCTGAAGACGACACGTCTCCATTCGTCCCTCCATTCACGCCTGTCGCGACACCACTGGAGGCGGGCTGCACGATGTTGGGGCGTGAGCGGAAGACGGCCTAACGGTGTGCGGGACCGTAGCCCAGCTTCATGGAGACGGTTGCGAATGGTCCTCGCCGATACCCCAGGAGCAACAGTGTCCCTAATTTGCTGGGAAGTGGCGGTGCGGTCCCCTACGGCACTGCGTAGGATCCTACGGTCTTGGCGTGCATCCGTGCGTCGCTGCGGTCCGGTCCCAGGTCGACGGGCCCGTGCACCTTCCGCCGACCACTGGCGACAACATCGATGTACTGTGGCGACCTCACGCCCCACGTGTTGAGCAATTCGGCGGTACGTCCACCCGGCCTCCCGCATGCCCACTATACGCCCTCGCTCAAAGTCCGTCAACTGCACATACGGTTCACGTCCACGCTGTCGCGGCATGCTACCAGTGTTAAAGACTGCGATGGAGCTCCGTATGCCACGGCAAACTGGCTGACACTGACGGCGGCGGTGCACAAATGCTGCGCAGCTAGCGCCGCCATTCGACGGCCAACACCGTGCGTGTGATCATTGCTTGTACAGCCCTCTCGCAGTGTCCGGAGCAAGTATGGTGGGTCTGACACACCGGTGTCAATGTGTTCTTTTTTCCATTTCCAGGAGTGTATATGGAGATGGTATCTGTTCTTTCGGTCATGTCCGATACCATGAGAGACCATCTTCATATGACCTAACTGGGGGTTACAATGCAGACAATTGCTGTGGCTTTCTGCCGAGAGGCAGTTAGGCCCGCCAAGCGCGCACTTTGGTAGTCCTGCGGTGGTTCCAATTAGTCAGTTCTGCGGATTTACTCAATCATCTATACGTCAAATGCCTGATAATCATGAAAAATGCTCCACTCTCACAGTCTGATTGTCCTGAACCTAGACACGTTATCGGTGGTTTTAGTTAGCTGGGTAATATTATATCCAATGTACATTCTAAGCCAAAAAAAAAAAAGAGCGAGGCAGCATGAAGAAATTATCACAGGCCTGCAACATAAAAATTGTTTCAAATTTGTCAAGTGATTTTTCCAGTGTTTCCAACGCTGACTTTGAGAAAAATATTGAAGAAATTCCATCACGTACAGTTATTTCACAAACTGCTTGTCTAGTTTTAGCTTTCATAGATATTTCAGCACTCTAGTGAGTTTGAATTTTGGTTTTTAGGATCTCCATAAACTGTTATTTAGCCGTTTTTGTACTAGATATACATAAAATAAAGAGTAATCAGGAGAAACCAGCAGTATTTCTTTGTCAGTGCCTGTCTGTCGTGCTGCCCCTCCCACCGCCATCACCGAACAGAGAGCTTCTGCTGTTGTCCTTCAGTTCACAGAACCTCTTCACTCTGTGCTGTTCGCGTGTTGTTGTCACTAGTGCTTTAAAGTAGTGACTTTTCTCTTGTGTTGTGAAGTTGTTTTATGGACAATGGCTACCAGAGGATGTATAAACTCGCCCGATTGCTTCTGCTACATTTGTGGTAACTATACCGTTAAATAGCAACAAAGAAACATTTCCGATTTTGTTGAAAGAGTATATTTCGCATATTTTGGTATAACGTTAGGTGATCAAAGTAAGCCTTGGGCCCTACACAAAGTTTGTTCAGTGTGTGTTGAAGAACTGAGGCAACGGTTTCAACGTAAAAAGCAGTCCTTACATTCTGGAATACCAATGGTTTGGAGGGAGCCAAAAAATCATAGTGATGACTGGTATTTTTGTTCTTGCAACTTTTCAATTTGAAAAACAAAAAGGATATTTCTTACCCTAATATTCAAGGAGCCCTTCACCCTGTTCCTCATGGACCTGAAGTACGAATACCCTCTCCTCCGGATTCTTTGGATGATCACGAGCCATTGGCTCAGCAAGGTGATAGTGAAGAAGACACAGATTGCTACGATCCTGGCACAACCGATCCCATACCATTCTCTCAATCTCAACTGAACGATTTAGTTAGAGACCTAGACCTTCCTAAAGAATTGGCAGAGGTTTTAGGATGTAGTTTGAAAGAAACATATGCTAGCTCCGGATACATCCTTTCCTTGGTACCGATCGAGGAAAATGTAGTTGGTATCATTTTTCTGGCACTATGGGACTTAACATCTGAGGTCACCAGTCCCCTAGAACTTAGAAGTACTTCACCCTAACTAAAAGATCCGGCGACCGTAGCTGTTGCGCGGTTCCAGACTGCAGCGGCTAGAACCGCTCGGCCACCCCGGTCGGCTTTCTCAAGACGGTGACCTGGTGTTTTGCAGTGATGTTCCTGGACTTAGAGCACGTTTCAGAATAGAATATGCTACTGACGAGCCTTGATTGATTCTTCAAAAAGAAGCCTTAAAGCAGTACTTCTACACAATGGCAATAAGTATGCTTCTGTACCAGTTGGACACTCGGTTCACTTACAAGAATGTTACGAAAACCTTGAACTGGTTTTAAGCAACCTCTGCTATTCAGACCACAAATGGATACTATGTGGTGATTTTAAAAGTGATTTCAATGGTCCTTGGCCAACAAAGTGGCTATACAAAGTTCTCTGTGAATGGGACAGTAGAGACAGAAAGCAACACTACTTAAAAATGCTTGACCCTTGAGAAAAACGTTACAAGTAGGGATTAAATATGTTGATAGGAAAATCCTTGTGGATCGCAAAAAGATGTTACTTCCACCACTTCACATTAACTTGGGGCTGATGAAACAATTTTTTAAGGAATTTCATCTCTTTGTGGATAGTTTCCTGGTTTATTGGAGGCAAAGCTAGAGGAAGGAATCTTTGTCGGAGCAGACATTAGAAAACTAACGATAGATCCCCAAAAATGGAAACAAAAGAAAAGGGAACATGGACATCTTTTAAATTAGTTGTTATCGGTTTCACAGGAAACAGAAGAGATCCAAACTACAAGACAATCGTCGCAGACATGCTCGACAACTGTAAGAAGCTGGGCTGTAACATGAGTGTAACGGTTCATTTTCTCCACTGACATCTTAACTACTTCCCTGCAAACCTTGGTGATGTAAGTGAAGAGCAGGGCGAAAGATTCCACCAAGACATCAGAGAAATAGAAAGAAGATATCAAGGAAGATGGGACGTCAACATGATAGCGCGTCCGCAGCTCGTGGTCGTGCGGTAGCGGTCTCGCTTCCCACGCCCGGGTTCCCGGGTTCGATTCCCGGCGGGGTCAGGGATTTTCTCTGCCTCGTGATGACTGGGTGTTGTGTGATGTCCTTAGGTTAGTTAGGTTTAAGTAGTTCTAAGTTCTAGGGGACTGATGACCATAGATGATAAGTCCCATAGTGCTCAGAGCCAACATGATAGCGGACTACTGTTGACTGATAAAAAGAGATGATCCTCAACGAGTCCACAGCCGGAAAAGCAATAAAAGAAGCTCCGACGGAAAGCAAAAGCGTTATTATAAGGACTTATGAGCTTAAAGGGGAATGGAAGTGTACTGGAAATGCAGTTTAGAAAGTAATTTATAAAATAAAATTTTATAACGTTGGAAAAAAATGTGATAAATTGATTAAAGTTTGTTATTATACCCAAAAATACTCCCTGTTTTGTGAGAAAACCTGATGTGATAGGAAAAAATGGATTGCATTTTTGAAATCAACGCTGAAAAGTACATAAAAGTCAGTTATGAAATTTCAAACAACTATCAAAAAAGTTTTTTTGCACGCCTGTGTTATCCAAGTGGGACGGAAATCGGTTGGTATGATGTAATATACAGACAAACTAATGATTACAATATCTGAAAAAATGGATAATTTATTCAAGAGAAAGAGCTTTAAAAACTGAGCAAGTCAGTAATTCGTTATCTACCTCTGGACCTTATGCAAGCAGTTATTCGGTTTGACATTGATTGAGAGAATTGTCGGATGTCATCCTCAGGGATATCGTGTCAGTTTCTGACCAATTGGCGCGGCAGATCACGAAATCCAGAGCTGGTTCGAGGGTCTTGCCCATAATGCTCCTAACTTTCCCAGTTGGGAAGAGATCCGGCGACCTTGTAGTAGAAACCAGGAATGGTCGTCTGTGTGTTTTTTTTTTTTTTTCCACAGCAGTACTTCTTTGGTTGTCATCAGCGGCACCCTTGCAGCAGTGTAGTTAATCGACGATACTCCACGCCCCGTTTTGTTGGCTTCATAGGAAGGCATACTGGGCTTACTTTTCAGCAAGATAATGACCACGGTTACGCGGCGGGAGTTTCTACTGCTTGTCTCCGTGCCTGCCAAACCCTACGTTCACCAGTATGGTCGCCGGATCTCTCTCCAACTGAGAACGTTTCGTGTGATATGGACGGATCCTTCAATTGTCTCCGGATTTTGACGATCTAACTCGCCAATTGGACGGAATTTGGCACGGCATCCCTGGGAAAGACATCCAACAACTGTATAAATCAACACAACGCCGAATAACTAAAACCCAGAGGGGGACCAACGCCTTATTGACATGCTAAATTAATGAATATCTTTCTGTTCACTATATCATCCATTTTTTCTGAAACTGCAATCATTTGTTTGTCTGTACATGTCAATTACATCTACCGATTTTCGTCCCATTCGTATAATTCCTTCATGGTGCGTCTTTTTTTTCTCAGAGTTTATAAATAAGCAGATTAAATTCGACATCTTTTTAATGAACTGGTTTACTAAGCCATTTCTCCTACAACTGAATTCGTAATTATACAGGGTGGTCCATTGATCGTGACCGCACCAAATATCTCACGAAATAAGCGTCAAACGAAAAAACTACAAAGAACGAAACTTGTTTAGCTTGAAGGGGGAAACCAGGTGGCGCTGTGGTTGGCCCGTTAGATTGCGCTGCCATAGGTCAAACAGATATGAACTGCGTTTTTCTAAATAGGAACCCCCATTTTTATTACATATTCGTGTAGTACGTCAAGAAATATGAATTTTTTAGTTGGACCCTTTTTTCACTTTGTCATAGATGGCGCAGTAATAGTGACAAACGTGTAAGTACGTGGTATCACGTAACAATCTGCCAGTGCGGACGGTATTTGCTTCGTGATACATTACCCATGTTAAAATGGACCCTTTACCAATTGCGGAAAAGGACGATATCGTGTTGATGTGTGGCTATTGTGATCAAAATGCCCAACGGGCGTGTGCTATGTATGCTGCTCGGTATCCTGGACGACATCATCCAAGTTTCCGGACCGTTCGCCGGATAGTGACGTTACTTAAGGAAACAGGAAGTGTTCAGCCACATGTGAAACGTCAACCACGACCTGCAACAAATGATGACGCCCAAGTAGGTGTTTAAGCTGCTGTCGCGGCGGCTAATCCGCACATCAGTAGCAGACAAATTGCGCGAGAATCGGGAATCTCAAAAACGTCGAGACTGCTACTTCAACATCGATTGCACCCATAACATATTTCTATGCGGGACGGTGACAAACTTCTTCCACGCGTTCTATTTAGCGACGATGCGTCATTCACCAACAGCGGTAACGTAAACGGGCATAATGTGCACTACTGGGCAACGGAAAATCCACGATGGCTGCGACAAGTGGAACATCGGCGACCTTGGCGGGATAATGTATGGTGCGGCATTAGGGGAGGAAGGATAATTGGCCCCCATTTTATCGATGGCAGTCTAAATGGTGCAATGTATTCTGATTTCCTACGTAATGTTCTACCGATGTTACTACAAGATGTTTCACTGCATGACAGTATGGCAATGTACTTCCAACATGATGGATGTCCGGCACATAGCTCGCGTGCTGTTGAAGCGGTATTGAATAGCATATTTCATGACAGATGGATTGGTAGTCGAAGCACCATACCGTAGCCCGCACGTTCACCGGATCTGACGTCACCGGATTTCTTTCTGTGGGGAAAGTTGAAGGATATTTGCTACCGTGATCCACCGACAACGCCTGGCAACATGCGTCAGCACATTGTCAATGTATGTGCGAACGTTACGGAAGGCGAACTACTCGCTGTTGAGAGGAATGTCGTCACACGTATTGCCAAATGCATTGAGGTTGATGGACATCATTTTGAGGATTTATTGCATTAATGTGGCACTTACAGGTAATCACGCTGTAACAGCATGCATTCTCAGAAATGATAAGTTCACAAAGGTACATGTATCACATTGGAACAACCGAAATAAAATGCTCAGACGTACCTACGTTCTGTATTTTAATTTAAAAAACGTAGCTGTTACCAACTGTTCGTCTAAAACTGTTAGCCATATGTTTGTGACTATTACAGCGCCTTCTATCACAAAGCGAAAAAAGTGGTCCAACTAAAACATTCATATTTCTTTACGTACTACACGAAAATATAAAAAATAGGGGTCCCTATTTAAGAAAACGCAGTTGATATCCGTTTGACCTATGGCAGCGCCATCTAGCGGGCCAACCATAGCGCCATCTGCTTTCCCCCTTCAAGCTAGACAAGTTTCGTTCTTCGTAGTTTTTTACTTTGACGCCTATTTCGTGAGATATTTGGCCCGGTCACGATCAATGGACTACCCTGTATAAGCAATCCGAATTTGTGATTGGAATTGCGGTTATAATTTTTTAAGAGAGTTGGGCAAGCCAACTTCTGAGACTACCACCAGCTCTACATGTCTCCCGAGAGTATCTGGATTACAAGTTACTTTAATTAATACAGCGTTTGTGCTATGATGCTTACGAAAGCTGTGTGCTTAGTGTGTTCTCTGTTCTGCAGGCTGGTGCTAAAACTGGAAAGCCTTTCCTGAGGAGGGCATCGGGTGTTGGAAACGTCGAAGCACAACGCCGAGTTGGTGCGGCCAGGATGGAACCGCCTCACCTCCAGACAACGGTATCGCAGCCAGTTCGCCGGTTGGAACAACTCTGGACAGGAAGAAGCCCTCCAGCGTTTCGGAAATGAACTCCAGATCGAGCGTCCGCAACTATGCGACGCTTTCGCGGTGCAGTGTGCGTAATGAGACTGTGGACCCTATAGATGGGACTCGTTTCTAATAGGACGCTCAGTTGTGACGAGTCCTTGTCCGACAGCGCACCTGCAGCAATGGTGAAAGCATAAGACGACGGAACTCTACAAGTGCCTATATACACGCTCCTTATGCCGTGTGCTAAAGAAGAACGCGATAGCATCTGTGTATTTAAACGTACAGCAGTATTAAACACAGAGCTGTCATGGCGTCAAGTCTGGAAAGAGAGTATGTAGTTCTTCGTTTGGAACTGCTGCGGTATAGACCGTGGTAGTGGGCAACACGGAAAGAAGAAAGCTGTGGTACTGTGAAAAGTACTGAATGATCAGACGGCAGGATAGGGGAATCGAGAAGACTCATCCGAAAATACGTAGCCTCAGAGGACGAATCTTCGTCTCAAATTATTTGAGAATTAGCGACGGTAATGACCGATTCGTAGTAAACATTAGAGTCGCTATCCTGATTCCTCGAGACCGAGTCGAGAAAACGAAGTTCATTTATGTTATGGGTAAAAATCCGTTCACTGTCAGTATTGAGGTTTCTTAGGTTTTCATTTCCGATACCTATTCCGGATTGAAAGCTTCATCATCGGGCTCTCCACGATCTACTCGAAGTTTTTCGTCATGACGTGGTTAAGCAGTCACAGTTGCATAATCTATTTTGTGAGAATCTGCTTCACTACTTGGATGAAATTCGCCACGAGCTACCAACGAAGCAGGTTCATGGTATAGACTTTACAACATCATGAAGGCAATCTCGAGTAGACCCTAGAAACAATCATGATTAAGCTTACACTGAGAAATACGAAGGGGAAATAAAAATTTGGAAAACCGAAATACTGGCAGCAACTAGACTTTTATTCACAAAATATTAATCTATCATTGTGTCAGTGTCGTACGTGAAGAAATTATAGATAATTAAAAGAAAACTGGAGGCTGTCAGCATGTTATTTCCAGCACAACTTCTCCTTAAAGTTCCAATGGCACGTCTTTACTGTCATGTGTTAAAGCACCGCATATTTACTGCGGCAATACGTTTGCTCTACACTCGTCAAGGCGCCTTACGGAGAGCGGCGGTGGGTGTTTGGCGCTCTACCAACACTTTCCCGGTTTCCCTGCTCTGACCGCGAATGACACGCGGGTAGAACGAATATTCGTAAGCCTCCATGTAGTCTCCAATTTCTCCAGTTGTACATCCGTGGTCTGTCCGCGACGTATGAGAAACCAATACGCTCGTTGTCTCTTCTAAGAATTTACGCTTTCAGAATTTCGCAAACTCCTCAGTCATACGCAACGCCTCTCTTGTAGCATCTGCGAAAACAATTGGATGAACATTTCCGTGACGCTTTCGCACTTACTTAATGATCCCGTGGGCAGCCATATCGCTATTCTCTCAATCTGCTGTATTTTCTTTGGCAAACCCGCTGAGGAAATGATAGGCAACTATCGGTGGAATGACGGTTTTGTAAGCTATCTCCCTAGTGGGTGGAACACATTTTGCGAGATTTCTCTCAAAGAATCTCAGTCTGGCAGCTGCCTTTCCTGCGATTGTAGCTATAAGGTTTGTCTCAGTCATTGCACACACGTACACATTTTAATTATTGACTATACTGGTTTCAAATTCTACGTTATTATCAACAATCTTATAAAACAATAAACAGTGGAGAGAAACACAAATGTAAAGGTTGCATTAAGAAAGTAATTATACAGGTATGTACATGGGACAAATTGAAATTGGTACTCCAGCTAATAAAACCTTCTTTGGCGTAGGGTGGTTAAAATCACACAAAGTTTCGACCGGTCTCTTCTCTGCCATTGTCAAGCGGTGTTTTCAGGCATATTTATTTCTATAGCTTCTTTTCTGACGCCATTCCAAAAGCCCTTCGTCCTCATAATGACAGGTGGTTCTTCGGGTATCGATTTTCTGAATCGTATCCTGCCACGGCTGATTTTTCAGGACAGCGTACGTGTAAGCACCTCTGTTGTTCCCTCCGGCTTCACGGTGCGTACTGTTTGGTCGACGTAGCAGCAGCAACATCATGGTATCTTCTGGCAGTCAGAACGCGTGGAGTGTAGATCGTCCGTCACCGGCACCATGGGCCGTCGTACTTTTGCTGGGGGCCTCAACACTGATGAAACGTTGTGTCTCTTCAGAAGCCGAGTAATCTTTCCCGACACTGTTCCACAGAAACACAGGTTTCTTGTTCTCCTCTTGCGTCGTGTTTCCCCAGCGTGTCTGGCCAGAAATAGTGAGTACTACCTGGCGGTGACTGTAGTCGTTTTCCCACAAGACTTTCCGAAGGTGGCTTAGATCTAGTGGCAGGTTTTCAGCGACTGAGGTGACTTTAGCCCGGTGGACGAGGGTGATCTGAACGCCAGATCCCCAAGAAGATTTTATAAATGGGCATCGCCGCGAGACTATGCATTCGTACATCGGTAGTGTAATGTATCTTGGCGACGGTTGCATCAGACTAAGGTAGGAGAGAACATATCTTGACGACTCGTACTAGAGGACTTAGCAGCAGCATTCAGCACTCCGTCCTCAGGCCACAAGCGGCCCATCGGGACCGTCCGACCGCCGGGTCATCCTCAGATGAGGATGCGGATAGGAGGGGCGTGTGGTCAGCACACCGCTCTCCCGGTCGTTATGATGGTTTTCCGTGACCGAAGCCGCTACTATTCGGTCGAGTAGCTCCTCAATTGGCATCACGAGGGCGAGTTCATCCCGAAAATTTGCAACAGCGCATGGCGACCCGGATGGTCACCCATCCAAGTGCCGGCTACGCCCGACAGCGCTTCTGTGATCTGACGGGAATCGGTGTATCCACTGCGGCAATGCTGTTGCCGTAACAGAGGACTGACTTACCTTTTTTTCTTTACTGTAATTTGAGTTAACCACGAAGGGGGGGCTGGCAGTGGAAATGAAGGCGCTTCAGCCGAAGATTTAACACATTTAAGCGATGTCTTAAAATATTAAAAAAAAAAAAAGATGAAAGTAAATGTGAATTTTGAAATTTTCCCGGCGAAATGACTGTTAAAACAAATTTCGGGCTTGCAGCCGGTCGTCGTTCAGTACTCCGCACAATATTTCAACTGGGCACCTGCCAGTCTTCTTCAGGTGAGCCGTTCCGCAATATATAGCGTACTGTAACTATTCTGCTCAGAGGGCGACTGAGTTCCGCTATTCCACCAGCGAGGGCGCTGCCGGCGGGCAGTGTGGTTCATCTATCAAGTTTTCGGCGCATGCGCAGAATATTTACAGTGCGCTATATATTGCGGAACGGATGACGTTTTCGATCCCCTTGTCTGTCTAGTTTCCCCCCACGTGCTCTCGGCTGGGGTATGTCATATTTTATCGCAGTGTTCCAGTGAATGTTCAGTGTTGTTTCATCTTTTCCCGTATTGCGAACAGAAACCAGACCGTCGCCGTGTTTTTTTTTTAAATTGTCTGTCTATTATCTTACCTGTCTGCTTCGTATGTATTTTTATTAGCATCATCATCCCTTTGTTCTATGTTTTAAGTTCCACAATTTTTTTTCGCCATGTTACCCTTTAAGTCTTCGATTTTACCACCTGTTTTTCTATTATATATTATCGTCACTTTTTTAAAACAAAGTCTGTAAGCTGAAGAGCGGCATACTAAGCTGCTTCCAGTCCGCCCTCTTCGGGGGGAACTGAAATTCAATAAAAAAAATAAAAATAAAAAAACCTTTCCGCCAGTCTGCGACGGCTCACCTGAAGATGACTGGCAGGTGCCCAGTCGAAACATCGTGCAGAGTATTAAACGACGACCAGCTGCAAGCCCGAAATTTGTTTGAACAGGTGAAACTAAATGTTTTTAAATAGACTTTGGTGGATAAAAAAGCACTCCGTCTTCAGGCCACGAGTGGCATACCGGGACCATCCTACGGCCGTGTAATCCTGAGTGGAGGATGCGGACAGGAGGGGCGTGGGGTCAGCACACCGCTCTCCCGGTCGTTATGATGGGAATTCTTGACCGAAGCCGCTACTATTCGGTCGAGTAGCTCCTGAATTGGAATCACGAGGCTGAGTGCACCCCGAAAAATGGCAACAGCGCATGGCGGCCTGGATGGTCACCCATCCAAGTGCTGACCACACCCGACAGCGCTTAACTTCGGTGATCTCACGGGAACCGGTGTATCCACTGCGACAAGGCCGTTGCCCTTTGGTGGATAACTATTACGAATTTTAAAGCTCTTTGGATGATTTTATATTAGAACTAGTATATAATTACCCAAGGCAATGTTAACACTCTGCAGTCAGGCGACACCACAGTGGTGTCGGGAGCAAAGTATCGCGCAGTGGCCGGCCACAGCAGTTTAATATCTTTTGCATTCCATTGGTGTTTTGTTGAGGTTACAATAAGTTACACACGTCAACAAGTTTTTTTGTTTTTATGAGTAGTTGTGCCCTTTCATCATGGCAGACGAAAGAGACGGTACGATTATTTACGATCAATGCGCGGAACAAAACTTGGAGGTTGCCACTACATCGCGTACGTCTCATCATGATCCGGTTGACAGACTTTCCGGTCACATAAAGCAACACAAGCTAACAGGCCTACGTATTTCCGAAACCAATAAACGAAAAACGAAGAAACTTCCATGTATGTTACAAAAACAAAACAAAGAACAATAAACTTAATGTGCAATCTTGTCGAGTTGCGTTATATCTTGGAGACTGTTTTGCTGCACATCACACGAAAGAGAAATATTAAGTACGTAAGACAAAAATGTTCTCATTTGTGTGAAATCCTGTGGGACTTAACTGCTAAGGTCATCAGTTTCTAAGCTTACACACTATTTAACCTAAATTATCCTAAGGACAAACACACACACACACACACACACACACACACACACACACACACACACACACACACACACACACACATGCCCGAGGGAGGACTCGAACCTCCACCGGGACCAGCCGCACAGTCCATAACTGCAGCACCCTAGGCCGCTCGGCTAATCCCGCGCGACCTCCAAGGACAATGGAAATAAACAAATATATGAAACAAACCAATTTTGTATTTATTTACATATGTATATCTTCGAAATTTCATAAAAGTAGGGGAATAGGGTTGAGATGAGATGAGATTAGTAAAACGTAACAATTTATAATCTCTCGATTATGTCAGGAACTGCCGGTGACAAGCCAAGTAATCCGAATTAGCACTGCCGGCGCCAAGAGAATAAATTTGTGTGAGACGTGAGGACGGCAAACTATTAACAGAGCTGTTCTATGATGAAGATGCTGGTGGTGCATCAAAATAATGATGATATGGAAGTGGAACGATGAGTAAGACTGTTGGACACTGTGGAACCGCTGGTACTCATTAAAAGTCATTGAGGGGAAGGAGGAAAGTGGAATGGTTGCGTGAGGTGCGGCGTTGTTACTACGGCTAGACAGAAGGATAAATCTCGGGACGGATTTCGTGATTGGGTAGTAGGGGTTTGTTGAAGTTGCGGTGTGACAGGATGGATAAGGCATGGGAAAGGGGGGGGGAGGGGGGGTGCATGCAAGGTGGGAAACGGATGCAGTGTCGTTGCAAGGTGCCTGGATTGCTGAGTAGTGGTGAGGGTACTGGGTGAATGGGGCCGGCCGGCGAAAGTCCTTACACAGCCATACATGTCTGTGGGAGCTAAAGGAATTTGATTTGCGCGTGTGATTTAAAGTTAGGCTGACGTAAAATAGTACAGCAGATGAGAGGGCTTTACATTACGGAAGAGCAGTCCAGAATTATCGAAAAACGTTTTAGAGAATTATTAAGTAATTAAATAGCGGTTTCACAGGCATAGTAATAGGATGACGTAGTTTCGGAGGTGGGCCTGTTGGGGTACATGTCAGAGACGTGCCCGGCGCCGATTGATGGAACCGACACCACCCCACTGGTCGGGAAGCATAGAGATGGTAAGCGAAGGCAGAGTCAGCGGCGCCTTTTGATACTGTAGAGAAGCGAATAAAGTTGTCGCGGACGAGCCTGACACAGGTTGCTACGCGCCCACAGTTATGTTGGTCTGCAGAGCGTTTCTACACTGTTCCTTGTTTTATACACAAATTGATAATGACTGATAACAAGATACTGACCTAGCCAATGAAAAAAGTAGGGTTTGCGTTGACTGAAATAAACTTTATAGCCCAAGTTAATGAGATCACAGCAACACGGCAAATGTGATTTCCTACGCTTAGTTTTATGTGGTCGTTCTTTTTACTTTATAGTGCCCCCTGCGCGAACTCCTGCCGCTGTTACGGTGTCGAAACGACGCGTCTTTTGTTTATACTGTCTAAATAAAACGGCGATTTTTCACCTAGTTGTCCTTCTCTCGAAATCACTTTAATCAGCGCGGTTTATAGTATCTCCAGCAAACACATGTGTCTTCTCTTGCCGTTCTACCTGAAAGCCCGTTTGCGAGTAAAGATTTCGGTTTCTCTCCGCAGCGTCCGTCCATCATCGGATGAGCTTTCACGTATTGACACAGTTTTGCCTTCTCTTCCGTCATACATGAAAAAGTCGGCTGGAGGTAAAGAGGTTCAGACAGCCCGTACAACTTTGCGTTCTCTTGTCGTACGCAATAAGGAACGTGCATCTAGGCACTAAATCTCAGTAAGAGCGCAATATATGGCCTATCACAGCGACTGAACTGCAGTAGCTGTTGAAGACAGTTTCGAACGAGCACTCAGCTGCGCAAGAAAGAAGCGCTAAGTGCCGTAATAACAACATATCGTCAGAAAGAAACTTCTGTAGTCTTGATCAGTGATTTGTATACTTTTCTACTACACTGCTTAATTTTTCCTTCTGAACCGATGTTGTAAACAGTAACAAAACAAACCGGAAAAGGACAGTAAAGAGGAAACTTGAAGTGAATTGGAAACTTTGTTTCTGCTACTACATTATGTAATAAAGTACTTTCACTGAACTTGTTAAAATTACTTGATTTCTACCGTAACTAGTAACCTCTCCCCCCATCCCCAACCCCCTCCCGATTCTTTAAACAATCTCCCATGTTTTCAGGAAAGCTACTTTTTTACGCTTCTCAATGTTTATGACATCATATGACAAAAATGGTTCAGATGGCTCTAAGCACTATGGGACTTAACATCTGAGGTCATCAGTCCCCTAGACTTAGAACTACTTAAACCTAACTAACCTAAGGACGTCATCCATGCCCGAGAAAGGATTCGAACCAGCGACCGTAGCAGCAGCGCGGTTCCGGACTGAAGCGCCTAGAACCGCTCGGCCACTGCGGCCGGCTTGACATGTCTCCTGAACTACACTACTGGCCATTACAATTGCTACACCAAGAATAAATGCAGATGATAAACGGGTATTCATTGGACAAACATATTATACTAGAACTGACATGTGATTACATTTTCACGCAATTTGGGTGCTTAGATCCTGAGAAATCAGTACCCAGAACCACCTCTGGCCGCAACAACGGCCTTGATACGCCTGGGCATTGAGTCAAACAGAGCTTGGATAGCGTGTACAGGTACAGCTGCCCATGCAGTTTCAACACGATATCACAGTTCATCAAGAGTAGTGACTGGCGTATTGTGACGCTCGGCCAGCATTGACCAGACGTTTTCTGTTGGTGAGAGATCTGGAGAATGTGCTGGACAGGGCAGCAATCGAACATTTTCTGTAGCCAGAAGGCCCGTACAGGACCTGCAACATGCAGTCGTGCATTATCCTGCTGAAAAGGAGGGATTCACAGGGATCGAATGAAGGGTAGAGCTACGGGTCGTAACACATCTAAAATGTAAAGTCCACTGTTCAAAGTGCCGTTAATGCGAACAAGAGGTGACCGAGATGTGTAACCAATCACACCCCATACCATCACGCCAGGTGATACGCCAGTATGGCGATGACGAATACACGCATCCAATGTGCGTTCACCGCGATGTCGCCAAACACGGATTCGACCATCATGATGCTGTAAACAGAACTTGGATTCATCCGAAAAATTGCATCCAGGTTCCTCGTTGAGTACACCGTCGCAGGCGCTTGTGTCTCTGACGCAGCGTCAAGGATAACCACAGCCAAGGTCTCCGAGCTGATAGTCCATGCTGCTGCAAACGTCGTCGAACTGCTCGTGCAAACATCCCCAGCTGTTGACTCCGGGATCGAGACGTGGCTGCACGATCCGTTACAGTCATGCGGATACGACTCCTGCCATCTCGACTGCTAGTAATACGAGGCCTTTGGGATCCAGCACGGCGTTCCGTATTACCCTCCTGAACCCACCGATTCCATATTCTGCTAACAGTCATTGGATCTCGACTAACGCGAGCAGCAATGTCGCCATACGATAAACCGCAATCGCGATAGGCTACAATACGACCTTTATCAATGTCGGAAACGTGATGGTACGCATTTACTCGAGGCATCACAACAAAGTTTCACCAGGCAACGCCGGTCAACTGCTGTTTGTGTATGAGAAATCGGTTGGAAACTATCCCCATGTCAGTACGTTGTAGATGTCGCCACCGGCGCCAGCCTTGTGTGAATGCTCTGAAAAGCTAATACTTTGCACATCACAGCATCTTCTTCCTGTCGGCTAAAATTCGCTCTCTGTAGCACGTCATCTTCGTGGTGTAGCAATTTTAATGGCTAGGAGTGTACTTAAACGTAATTAACCTAAGGACCTCACTGACATCCATGCCTGAGGTAGGATTCGAACCTGCAACAGTAGCAACAGCGAGGTTTCGGACTGAAGCGCCTAGAACCGTTCGGCCACTGCTGCTGGCTTGACATATCTTCTGAATTATTTGTCGTACAATCATGTACTTTTCTAGGTATGTTCAGTGGTGAAAACAGTCATTCGATACCTCCCGATATCGTGTCGGACCTTATTTTGCCCGGCGCAGTCGAGCAACGGCATGGCATGGGCTCAACAAGTCGTCGGAAGTCCCCTGCAGAAATACTGAGCCACACAGCCTCTATAGCCGTCAATAATTGCTAAAACGTTGCCAGTGCAAAATTTCGCACACGAACCGACTCCTCTATTATGGCCCAAAAAATTTTGGATGCGATTCATGTCGGGTGATCTGGATAGCCAAACCATTCGCTCGAATTGTCCAGAATTTTCTTTGCAAACAATCGTGAACAATTGTCGCCCTGTGACATGGCACATTGTAGTCCACAAAAATTCCATCCTTGTTTGGGAACTCTAAGTCAATAAATGGCTGCAAACGATCACTAAGTAGTCGAACTTAACCATTTCCAGTCGGAGATTCCTTCAGTTGAACCAGGGAACCCAGACCACTCCATGCAAACGCAGCCCACACCATTATGGAGCCACTACCAACTTGTACAATCTGTATATTGAGCAAGTAGTAAAGGAAACAAAAGAAAAATTCGGAGTAGGTTTTAAAATCCATGGAGAAGAAATAAAAAACCTTGAGGATCGCCGAGGACATCGTAATTCTGTCAGAGACAACAAAGGATCTGGAAGAGCAGTTGAACAGACTGGACAGTGTCTTGAAAGAAGGATGTAAGATGAACATCAACAGGATAACGGAATGTAGTCGAATTAAGTCGGGTGAAGCTGAGGGAATTAGATTGGGAAATGAGACGCTTAAGGTAGTAGATGAGTTTTGCTATTTGGGGAGCAAAATAACTGATGATGGTCGAAGTAGAGAGGATATAAAATGTAGACAGGTAATGGCATGGAAAGCGTTTCTGAAGAAGAGAAATTTGTTAACATCGAGTATAGATTTAAGTGTTAGGAAGGCGTTTATGAAAGTATTTGTGTGAGTGTAGCCACGTATGGATGTAAAACATGGACGATAAATAGTTTAGCGAAGAAGAGAATAGAAGCTTTGGAAATGTGGTACTACAGAAGAATGCTGAAGATTAGGTGGGTGGATCAGATAATTAATGAGGAGGTATTGAATAGAATTGGGGAGAAAGAGAGATTTGTGGCTCAACTTGACTAGAAGAAGGGATCGATTCAGTATTGGAGGGCAGCGTGGAGGGCAAAAATTGTAGAGGGAGACCAAGAGATGAATACACTCAGCAGATTCAGAAGGATGTAGGTTGCAGCAGGTACTGGGAGAGGAAGAAGATTGCACAGGACAGAGTAGCACGGAGAGCTGCATCAAACCAGTCCCTGGATTGAAGACGACAACAACCAACTTGTACAGTGCCTTGTCGATAATTTGGGTCCGTGACTTCGTGGGGTGTGCGCCACACTCTAACCCTACCCTTACCAACTGAAATCAGGACTCATCTGACAGGCCAAGGTTTTCCAGTCGTCTAGGGTCCAACTGATATGGTCACCAGCCCAGGAGAGGCGCTGCAGGCGATCTTTTGCTGCCGTGGCCGATTATCGCCAGATTTCGCCGCACTGTCCTAACTGAAACTTCGTCCTACGTCACATATTCGTGCCGATATTTCACATGGTGTTGCCTGTCTGTTATCACTGACATCTCCACGCAAACGCTGCTGCTCTCGGTCGTTAAGTGAAGGCCGCCGGCCACTGCTTTGTCCGCGGTGAGAGGTGATGCATGTAATTTGGTATTCTCTACACACACTTGATACTGTGGATCTCGGAAAAATTGCATTCCATAACCATTTCCTAAATGGAATGTCACATGCGTCTAGCTCCAACTACCATTCTGCGTTCAAAGTCTGTTAATTCCCGCCGTGCGGCCACAATCAAGTCGGTAGCCTTTTTACACATTCACGTGAGCACATGCGCTCAAGTGATAGCTCCGCCAATGCACTGCCTTTTTATACGTTATGTACGTGATAGATAACATTCCATCAGAATTTCTAAAATCATTGGGGGAGGTAGCAACAAAACGAGTAGCAACAAAACGACTATTCACGTTGGTGTGTAGAATATATGAGTCTGGCGATATACCATCTGACTTTCGGAAAAGCATCATCCACGCAATTCCGAAGACGGCAAGAGCTGACAAGTGCGAGAATTATCGCACAATCAGCTTAACAGCTCATGCATCGAAGCTGCTTACAAGAATAACATACAGAAGAATGGAAAATAAAATTGAGAATGCGCTAGGTGACGATCAGTTTGGCTTTAGGAAAAGTAAAGGGACGAGAGAGGCAATTCTGACCTTACGGCTAATAATGGAAGCAGGGCTAAAGAAAAATCAAGACACTTTCATACGATCTGTCGACCTGGAAAAAGCGTTCGACAATAAAAATGGTGCAAGCTGTTCGAGATTCTGAAAAAAGTAGGGGTAAGCTATAGGGAGAGACGGGTCATATACAATATGTACAACAACCAAGAGGGACGATCAAGAACGAAGTGCTCGTATTAAGAAGGGTGTAAGACAAGGCTGTAGCCTTTCGCCCCTACTCTTCAATCTGTACATCGAGGAAGCAATGATGGAAATAAAAGAAAGGTTTAGGAGTGGAATTAAAATACAAGGTGAAAGGATATAAATGATACGATTCGCTGATGACATTGCTATCCTGAGTGAAAGTGAAGAAGAATTAAATGATCTGCTGAACGGAATGCATTGTATGGTAGTGAAACATGGGCTGTGGGAAAACCGGAACAGAAGAGAATCGAAGCATTTGAGATGTGGTGCTGTAGACGAATGTTGAAAATTAGGTGGACTGATAAGGTAAGGAATGAGGAGGTTCTACGCAGAATCGGAGAGGAAAGGAATATCTGGAAAACACTGATAGGAAGAAGGGACAGGATGATAGGACATCTGCTAAGACATGAGGGAGTGACTTCCATGGTACTAGAGGGAGCTGTAGAGGGCAAAAACTGTAGAGGAAGACAGAGATTGGAATACGTCAAGCAAATAATTGAGGACGTAGGTTGCAAGTGCTACTCTGAGGTGAAGAGGTTAGCACAGGAAAGGAATTCGTGGCGGGCCGCATCAAACCAGTCAGTAGACTGATGACAAAAAAAAAAAAAAAAAAAAAAAAAAAAAAAGTGATACTAGCGCCCTCTACTTATGTGCATATCGGTGTCTCATGACTTTTGCCACCACTTGTTTTTCAGGCTATAAAGCCTAAATAAGTGTGCTTTAAATCTTTTTATGCAAGTTATCTTGAATCTCACATGCCCAATATTTTTAAGAACTTCCAGATGCTACCTCCATGTTTGCGTTATCCACCCTTCTCTTGGTACGTGTTTAGTCGATCTTTCTTCAAAGCTGCTCCCGTTGGCTGAACCAATACCAATCAACGCAGAGTGGAGAGGAACAAGAAGAAGCCTGTCGAGGTAGGTGGACTATGATGTCAGAGATACTACGTGCGAACGCGACCCCCCTCATATGGTTCACTTAGTGTACGGGAAATATAGAATTCAAGCGCATGTGAATTTTAGAAGGTGCAGTGTAAAAGAATAAAAAAAAAAACAACAATAAGGACTTAGAATGAAATTTTCACTCTCCAGTGCAGTGTGCGCTGATATGAAACTTCCTGGCAGATTAAAACTGTGTGCCGGAGCGAGACTCGAACTCGGGACCTTTGCCTTTTGTGGGCAAGTGCTCTACTAATTGAGCTAGTCAAGCACGACTCACGCCCCGTCCTCGCAGCTTTAATTCCGCCAGTGCCTCGTTTCCTACCTTCGCAGGAGAGCTTCTGTGAAGTTTGGAAGGTAGGAGACGAGGTACTGGCGGAATTAAAGCTGCGAGGACGGGTCGTGAGTCGTGCTTGAGTAGGTTAGTTAGTAGAGCACTTGCCCGCGAAAGGTAAAGATCCAGAGTTCGAGTCTCGGTCCGGTACACAGTTTTAATCTGCTAGGAAGTTTAATAAGGACCGACTCATGGGCAGACGGACTCTCGAATATTAAAGTCAGGATCATGAGTGATAATTGGTGTAGATATGGTGCGCTACGGACAATATTAGCGACTCGTCAAGATTCAGCTGGCAGCAGGGTCAGCAAATTACGGTGGAAGCGACAGAAGCAGCTGCCAGAGGTGAGACGTAGCAGACTGGAGATTAGGTGCAGCTTTCAGTGTTGGACACCATGGAGACGAATACTCCGTACCAATGCGGACAGTGCTTGACAGAAAGACTCGCAAAATACGTCTCATCGTGCTCACAACGAGAAGGAAAGTAGTGACTTATTTCGCTTGGTTTGTGTGTGTGGAAAGAGACTTTTGGAAATGGAGAAAAATTATAATTTTTTAATAAGTGACGGGAAAGAAGGGGATAAATTTGGATGAGTGGTGAATTTAGTTATGAAGTATCAAAAATCAGCGAGAGTAGCTGCCTAAATTCAACGCCTGATAGTTGTGAATCAATTAATGGGCAAGTTTCGGCGGAAGCTGTTCTTAAGTTTGGACCGTTTCTTGTGAACGAAATGAAAAGGAAGTCAGCATTTGAAGCTTATGTTAAAATGTGACAGCTCATGTTTAGCATATAAATATGGAGCAGGCATCTGACCGTGATGTTAAACTGATACCGTTTACTATTACAGAGCTGATAAGAGAGGTAGGATTAGAGACGCATAACCAGAACGATGTTATGTCGATAATGATTCTAAAATGACATTGATTCTAAAATGTGACTGAAGCAAGGGGATGTTCTATCCCCACTTCCCTTCAACCTTGTCATGTGAAACATGGTAAAAGAAACCAAACGCGCAACAAATGGAAACATTGCAGATGAAAAACCAAATATACTGGCCTATACAGATGACATAGTTTTAACTGGAAATTATGGTGGTGAAACAGACGCCGTTTAAGAAGCTAAATGAAAGCGCCACGAAAGTAGGATTTAAAATTAAAGAAGAGAAAAAAAGAATACGTTTTCGTTCGGAAATATGACTATAGGACAATATGATACCTTCACACAGAAAACTACACTTTCAAGAGCACTAACAATTTCAAATGTCCTTGTGTAAATATAAATTACTGCAATAGAAGACAAGTCTAATGTCAAACTACACTATGCAACGTAAACAAAGTTTACTTTTCCCTCCAAAAATTTCTGTCCTCCAGATTCATGACCAGGAAAACCAAGTTGAAACTCTAACACAATCATCAGGCCAGTACTGCTACACAGAGCCGAAGCATGAATCACGACCAAAAAAAAAAAAAAAAAAGAAGTGAACTGAATCTCAGTCTTCTAAAATGAAATGTACAGAAAAACCTTTGGGCCAACATTTGACCAACCAATACAAAGATGGGTTTGGAGATCCAACGAAGAACTAGTTAAGCTAGCCAAACAACTCGCGGTAATGAACAACGCCAAAGCGAGGTATTCGCAGTGCGCAGGCCATGTTGTCAGAATGGACCATGGCAGAATAGTCTGCCACACGTACCACAAGAAGATGGCACGCTCGCACGCTCGAGACACCCTGGGAGCAGACGGAAAGACTAGGGGAGCTCAGAGTGCGAAGTGCTGCGTATCACTGAATGTAAGGAAGCGGCACAAGGCAGGAAGAAGTGGAAAAAGGTACTGAGAGCAGCTCGGAATTGTCACTTCCCAAAGAAGCCCACGGAGTGAGTGAGTGGGTCTTAAATGAACGAAGTGGATTGTAATACAAAAGGGGTGAATTTCGACATTAATAGTAAAATGAATGGATTAAGGTCTGGAATGACTAGGTTAGTTTCTGGGATTAATCAAGTGTTTATCAACCAGTCAGGAGATCTTGATGTTAAGTTAAAGAGCTTTGAAGAGGAGATACAGGGGGAAATGTAATTTAATAAATTCAGTGACAAATGGTATGTCACAATCAATGATAGCTTGAAGGGGCAAATTTGTCACCTACAAATGGATGTAACTGTGAAAAGCAAGGTAAAAAACCTTATAAAGTAAGTTACTGAAGGTAGTAAATAGTTTGGAGAATGTAACTCTTCAGGCTTTCCCGGCGATCTGATGACATCTTGGGTTGTCGGGTGTTCTGCCGGATATCAGCGTCGTACTTGCACGGTATTTCGGTCACGTAGCTCGTGGCCTTCATCAGGTGCAACCTGAGACTGCTCCTCGAGTGTTTTTTTTTTTTTTTTTTTTTTGCACTTTTCATTCTCTGCCCTGAGGGGGCAGAGCGGGCTGTTTTAGGGCTTGCTATTTGCCCTTTTCAGCCATGGGTTTTTGTTGTTCTGTTGGGTCACCGTTTATTATTTTTCTTGCTAGGGGGCGGGGAAAGGGGTGGATATCTCCCAATTGGGAATTTATTTGCAGGAGTTTGTAGGGGACAGTTCCGGTATTTACCTTAGCGGCCAAGGAAAACCTGCAAAACCCGGCCAGAACTGCTTGTGTCTTGCCTTCTCTTTATTTTCCGTGTTGCCAGCGTTGGCGCTGGCGTTCACGGCGGGCAAGGGCGGCTTCGCGTCTTCTGTCACGCTCCGCCTCTTGCTCCTCACTCTGTCTTCTGAACTGCTCGTTCAGGGCTTCTTCCTTTCTTCTCATGCGCTCACTGCATTGCAGGAAGCTCGTCTGGTACTCGTCTCGGCCGGCTGGGTCGTCGTCGTCCAGGAGTTCGCTGTTCACAAGTTGCGCCCTGTGGTTGACGAACTCCTTGGTTTGGACGCTTGAGTCCTGTCGTGCTACCGGTGCTCTCATGCCTTCTGTCGAGACCTGTATGGCTCGACCGATGGTCAACTTCTTCGGCCAGGCCGTTTGTGTGGCCTGGTCGCGACTGGGCTGTGCTGCTGTTGTTGCCAGCCTGTCGTCTTGGTGCTGCGCCTCCTTCTTGTTGGTGTCGCGGCTAAGGGACTCACGTAGAGTGAGGCAGGCGGCCTCCATCTCCGCATGGAGAATCATGCGGAATCGTGTTTCCGCCTCCTGGAGGGCCGACTCGATGTCGGGACCAGCTGTCGTCGCCGTCTTCCCACTCGCTGCGTCGCGCCGCCGCCTCCCTCCTCCGCCCTTGCCACAGGCGGCGGGGGAAGGCGGCCGCACGTGAGCGGTGGCCGCCGTCGAATCACCTCCGGGTGCCGCCGTTGTTCCCGCGGCGTTGCCTCCTCCTCTCGCTGAATCCACTGTCCCTCCACGGCTCGCCGCGGCTGCAGGACGTTGTCGTCGCCTTCTCCTGCGGCGTCGCTTCTTTGCCTGGGGCGCCGTCTCCTTTGTAGTGGCGGGATTTCGGCCGTTGAAGGCCTGACATCCGCGCCAGCTGGCGACGTGCTCACCGCCGCAGCGGGCGCACGTCGGTTTGACGTCTTTGGTGCTGGTGCAGGTGCGGGTGTCATGGTGACGCCCGCACTTGACGCACCTGGCAGCGTTGCGGCAGTGCTTTGCCACATGCCCTTCCTCCTGGCACTTGAAACACTGAGGCTTCATGTCCAGGTGGGGTGGGAGAGTTTCCGGCTGCACGTGGAAGCCCAACAGCTTCCGGATGTCAAGAACGTCCCCGCCGTTGTCTGCCGCTGGTGTGGTGACAATAAACAGAGGCGGCTTCGTCCTATTGGTTCTGTTGTGCAACCTGACGGTTGCCCCAACAAAACCATGGCGGCGCAGTCCTTCTTCCACTGCTCGCTCCGTGAGGATCCAAGGTAGTCCCCTCAGAAGCGCCTTGGTGACTTCTTTGCGACGAGTCTTTTGACCCATCGCACATCTTTCCGGGGCGTCCACCGTGTGAGCGGCCACAAGGGCCTGCAGGGCCCTGTAGTCGTTCCAGTCAGCGGCCTGGAGCTTGATGGTGGCGTCGGAGTCGACGGACTCTACGACGACCTCCTTGTCGCAGCTCTGCCCCATCTCATCGTATAGTTCCACCCACTCGACCTCCCTGCACTTGATGTACAGGGCGGGAGCGGGGGAAACTACTTCTCCTGTCGCCGAGTTGCCGCCTCTCCCGACATCACGTCCCACGCTACTCATCTTAACCATACTGCGCGCTAGGGTTTGACAATTTGCTTTTTTTGCCGTCAAAACAGCAACACGACAATTTGCCACACGCGCGCAGTACGATCTCCTCACTCACTCTCCCGCAGTAGCAGAGCGCCGCGCTACAGTGACCTGCACGCTACGGCTGCTCCTCGAGTGGACCTGGTCCAGTATTTATGCCTATGGCCTTCCCCTCCACCAACGGCTGCAGGCGCTTCCTCTGTGGTCCGCGCCCATTTCCTGCGACCTGCTGGAGCGTTGCTGCTCCGTTTTCCGTCCGCTGCGGTTCTAGGTGTTCCCTCTGCGGTCTGCGCCCACCAAACCCGCTCCTGGGGGTTTCATCTACGGTCTGGGGTACCAAGCGTTCCCCCTGCGGTCGCGCCCGCTCACCACGACCTGTTGGACAGTGTTATAAGAGAATCGATAGAAATTAAAGTGGCTGACTATCTTATGAACCGTGACACAGGGTACCAGCTAAGCAGAGCCTGGGATCCGGCTCTGGAATTGTTAAAGGAGCAACGGAGCCAGCTGCAACACTACACAAACAGAAGAACCAGAGACATGGAGATGGAAAACGAGCCCCTGACGGACTGCCAGGCGCACCAGACCGAAGATGGAACGCCCAGAAGTGGGACTGGTGGGCGCGGACCACAGAGGGAACATCCAGAGCCGCAGCGGACGAAATACGGAGCGGCAACGCTCCAACAGGTCGTGATGAGCGGGCGCGGACCGCAGGGGGAACGCTTGGTGCCCCAGACCGTAGATGAAACCCCAGGAGCGGGTTTGGTGGGCGCGGACCGCAGAGGGAACACTTAGAACCGCAGCGGACGGGAAACGGAGCAGCAACGCTCCAGCAGGTCGCAGGGAATGGGCGCGGACCACAGAGGAAGCGCCTGCAGCCGTTGGTGGAGGGGGAAGGCCATAGGCATAAATACTGGACCAGGTCCACTCGAGGAGCAGTCTCAGGTCGCACCTGATGAAGGCCACGAGCTACGTGACCGAAATATCGTCCAAGTACGACGCTGATATCCGGCAGAACACCCGACAACCCAAGATGTCAGTTTGGAGAATAACTACATCCTGAACTAAATAAAGTGCAGGCACAAGTAAATAATGTTGAAAAACAGTGTAATGATGACCATATATTTTGGCAAATAAAATTAAAAAATGATAGGTGTGAATCGTTTCGTGTGCAGGTGAGTACGCGCGTGGCTAACCTGAAAACTAACCTAACCGAATTTAATTCAACTAAAAGTGGTAACTTGCAGGAGCATGAAGCAGACTAAAAAGAGGAGAAGAAAATGGAACTGAGGGGAGTGTTCATGTCATCATAAATAGTGTTGCAGAATTACGGTATCTGGAATTGCATATATTACCAGTAGTCAGTTCCTGAGATTTGACTGCAACAAAAGTGTGCACCCCAAGGAATTCTGCATAAGTCGCAGCATGATAAGTAGAAAATTGGTTTTGTAATATCAAATTTCATGGGAGAAGCTCGTGTTTCTGGAAAGTTAGCTATATACAGGGTGAGTCACCTAACATTACCGCTGGATATACACTCCTGGAAATTGAAATAAGAACACCGTGAATTCATTGTCCCAGGAAGTGGAAACTTTATTGACACATTCCTGGGGTCAGATACATCACATGATCACACTGACAGAACCACAGGCACATAGACACAGGCAACAGAGCATGCACAATGTCGGCACTAGTACAGTGTATATCCACCTTTCGCAGCAATGCAGGCTGCTATTCTCCCATGGAGACGATCGTAGAGATGCTGGATGTAGTCCTGTGGAACGGCTTGCCATGCCATTTCCACCTGGCGCCTCAGTTGGACCAGCGTTCGTGCTGGACGTGCAGACCGCGTGAGACGACGCTTCATCCAGTCCCAAACATGCTCAATGGGGGACAGATCCGGAGATCTTGCTGGCCAGGGTAGTTGACTTACACCTTCTAGAGCACGTTGGGTGGCACGGGATACATGCGGACGTGCATTGTCCTGTTGGAACAGCAAGTTCCCTTGCCGGTCTAGGAATGGTAGAACGATGGGTTCGATGACGGTTTGGATGTACCGTGCACTATTCAGTGTCCCCTCGACGATCACCAGGGGTGTACGGCCAGTGTAGATCGCTCCCCACACCATGATGCCGGGTGTTGGCCCTGTGTCCCTCGGTCGTATGCAGTCCTGATTGTGGCGCTCACCTGCACGGCGCCAAACACGCATACGACCATCATTGGCACCAAGGCAGAAGCAACTCTCATCGCTGAAGACGACACGTCTCCATTCGTCCCTCCATTCACGCCTGTCGCGACACCACTGGAGGCGGGCTGCACGATGTTGGGGCGTGAGCGGAAGACGGCCTAACGGTGTGCGGGACCGTAGCCCAGCTTCATGGAGACGGTTGCGAATGGTCCTCGCCGATACCCCAGGAGCAACAGTGTCCCTAATTTGCTGGGAAGTGGCGGTGCGGTCCCCTACGGCACTGCGTAGGATCCTACGGTCTTGGCGTGCATCCGTGCGTCGCTGCGGTCCGGTCCCAGGTCGACGGGCACGTGCACCTTCCGCCGACCACTGGCGACAACATCGATGTACTGTGGAGACCTCACGCCCCACGTGTTGAGCAATTCGGCGGTACGTCCACCCGTCCTCCCGCATGCCCACTATACGCCCTCGCTCAAAGTCCGTCAACTGCACATACGGTTCACGTCCACGCTGTCGCGGCATGCTACCAGTGTTAAAGACTGCGATGGAGCTCCGTATGCCACGGCAAACTGGCTGACACTGACGGCGGCGGTGCACAAATGCTGCGCAGCTAGCGCCATTCGACGGCCAACACCGCGGTTCCTGGTGTGTCCGCTGTGCCGTGCGTGTGATCATTGCTTGTACAGCCCTCTCGCAGTGTCCGGAGCAAGTATGGTGGGTCTGACACACCGGTGTCAATGTGTTCTTTTTTCCATTTCCAGGAGTGTACATAACAGTCTGAGAGTGCATCAACTTTCTTAATGGAAGCTAACCTGACTATCACATACTAACAATAGTGGTGAAGCTTTGGGTTGTGCTTGATACATGTCTGATGGTGTGTATGCAGCATTGTGTTCGAAAGACCGCCTGTCTCTCTTCATGCAGATCTTGTGTGTCACACCTTTACGCCCGGACTGTTGTCATCCTAGGCTTTCTGGCAAGGCTAGGATTGAAGAGGATATTCTGTTTCATGTGATGTACTAGGGATGCACTGCTTCCACATATTTTAACAGTTGTTGTTATTGTTGTGGTCTTCAGTCCTGAGACTGGTTTGATGCAGTTGTCCATTTCGTAAACCACATCAAATACTGACGAATCGATTCCACAGACCGAGCGTGAAGAGAGGGGCTAGTGTGAATGGTTAATACAAACCATACTAAAATGTTCGGAAGTATGTTTTTTAACACAAACCTAGGTTTTTTTAAATGGAACTCCGTTAGTTTCGTTAGCATATCTGAACATATAAACAAATACGTAATCAGTGCCGTTTGTTACATTGTAAAATGTTAATTACATCTGGAGATATTGTAACCTAAAGTTGACGCTTGAGTACCACTCCTCCGCTCTTCGATCGTGTGTATCGGAGAGCACCGAATTACCTAGGGATCCAAAGGGAACGGTGATGGACCTTAGGTACAGAAGAGACTGGAACATCACATTACGTCCACATGCTAACTCCTTTTTATTGGTCTTTTTCAGTGACGCAAATGTACATTACCATGAGGGGTGAGGTACACGTACACACGTGGTTTCCGTTTTCAATTACGGAGTGGAATAGAGTGTGTCCCGACATGTCAGGCCAATAGATGTTCAATGTGGTGGCCATCATTTGCTGCACACAATTGCAATCTCTGGCGTAATGAATTTCGTACACGCCGCAGTACATCTGGTGTAATGTCGCCGCAGGCTGCCTCAATACGTTGTTTCATATCCTCTGGGGTTGTAGGCACATCACGGTACACATTCTCCTTTAACGTACCCCACAGAAAGAAGTCCAGAGGTGTAAGATCAGGAGAACGGGCTGGCCAATTTATGCGTCCTCCACGTCCTATGAAACGCCCGTCGAACATCCTATCAAGGGTCAACCTAGTGTTAATTGCGGAATGTGCAGGTGCACCATCATGCTGATACCACATACGTCGACGCGTTTCCAGTGGGACATTTTCGAGCAACGTTGGTAGATCATTCTGTAGAACCGCGATGTATTTTGCAGCTGTTTGGGCCCCTGCAATGAAGTGAGGACCAATGAGGTGGTCGCCAATGATTCCGCTCCATACATTTACAGTCCACGGTCCCTGTCGCTCTACCTGTCCAGCGAGGATTGTCCACGGACCAGTAATGCATGTTCCGTAGATTCACTGCCCCGTGGTTTGTGAAACCCGCTTCATCGGTAAACAGGTAGAACTGCAACGCATTCTCTGTTAATGCCCATTGACAGAATTGCACTCGATGATTAAAGTCATCATCACCATGTAATTGCTAATGTATCGACACATGAAACGGGTGAAAGCGGTGACGATGCAGTATGCGCATGACACTACTTTGACTCAGTCCACCGGCTCTCGCTATGTCCCGTGTACTCGTGTGTGGGTTCATCGCAACAGCAGCTAACACACCAACTGCACCCGCTTCTCCTGTGACGGGCCTCTTACGGACCCGTTTGCGTGCTACGACCATACCTGTTGCATACAGTTGGCGGTAGATGTTTTGCAATGTGCGGCACGTTGGATGCTCTCTGTCCGGGTACCATTCTGCATACACCCTGCAGGCTTCAGCTGCATTTCGTCGACACTCGCCATAGATGAGTATCATCTCCGCCTTTTCAGAGTTCGAATACACCATGGTCACAGTTCCTACAACACTACACTATCACAGACGTCTGGTAACACGGTGTACTACAGTTGGTCTGCGTGCGGAGACGAATGCAGAATAACAATAGTAGCAAGCGCTACATGCGGACACTGCGACAGCTTGACCAAACCACAACAGTGCACTACAGCCACACTCGTAAACACGGTCGTCATCGTAAACATGTCCCTGCAGATGCTGCTCGCCGACCGTGGCCCGTGTTTGTTACAACACGCAACTGAACGTCGGAGGTTTCAAGCGTCAACTTTAGGTTACAATATCTCCGGATGTAATTAAAATTTTACAATGCAACAAACGGCACTGATTACGTATTTGTTTATATGTTCAGATGTGCTAACAAAACTAACGTGGTTCCATTTAAAAAAACGTAGGTTTGTGTTAAAAAACATACTTCCGTGCTTTTTTGTATGATTTGTATTAAACAATTTCACTAGCCGCTCTCCTCACGTTCGGTCTGTGGAATCGGTTCGTCAGTATTTGATGTGGTTTACGAAATATATCCAGCGGTAACGTTAGGTGACTCACCCTGTATAAATGTGGTAGCGTAGTATATTTTTAAGATACCTTCTTTGAGGAATATTATAGTAAACTAAAACAAATGGAACTGCTGAATAACTTACGGTCAGGCGAAAATGACAATTCTGAGGACGATACCGTTAAGAGATTTGTACAGAAATAAGTGACAACTTTGTCTTTTACCAACACTAAGTTACAAACCGAGCAGAGCATTATGTAGGCAGAAAATAAGTTCCTTTAAAACTGGTGAAATAAAACAATTTTTGCATTCAGAGATGACATCAATAAGTTCACTATCGAGAGAGAGAGAGTAGAGCAGCTGCTTAAGGGGGCGTAGAATGCGAATGGGAATTATAGGCTTCCTGCTAGACAGAATCAGAAGTGGACAGAGGCACACGTAAATCGGAATCAAAGAACTGATAATTGCAGAGGAAGGTATAGACGACGAGGGGGCTGAGTTGGAAGTATGGAGTGACAGTTACCAACATCAACAAGCAGGTGAGTGAGCAGTGCGACGTTCCAGTTGACCAATAGAACGTAATGATAGAGTTACTGTCTACGATGAGGGAACTAACAGTAGTCTTGTTATGTAAATAAAACCGCCTTTTCCTGCTGCTACTTAATTTACTTATCCCACACGCGTTTCGCCTTATCTTGTTCTAAGGCATCATCAGTGGGATCTGTAAAGATAGTTTTGTTAGTTTTATATCATTAAATAGTTAACGCCGCGATTTTTTTCTTAAAAAGTAGTTACTTACGATTTGCTGATCTGCGTTTCCTCACACCTGGTGTGGAGGTCGTACTACCACTTTTATTACTGACATATAAGCACAACTTAGCATTCTGACCTCCTTCACATTGTTCACCATGTTTCTCACTCTTTTTCGTGGTCTTCTACTGTTATTTTGCCACTCGATATAACTATTTCACCGTACACTGCTTTCCACAACGTAAATATTGCGATTCCATTACGTGTTTCCACGTCTTTGGCGTGTTTACCTATTTGTTGCCAACCTAACAAAGTATGAGCTATGTGTTCAAGACTAACTTCTATTCAAGATGTTTATATCGTGTGCCTGTATGAGAGATAGAGAGATATTCGATGTGTGCTTTTGTTTTCCTTCTTTGAGGTTCGTGGTTTGAATTGTATGGTGTTGTACTAGCTGTAAGCGAATTGTTGAAAACTTTGGTGACAGCTGATTTGACTTTTCGTTTCAATATTGAAACACTGAAATATTGAATATTGAAACGAAAAGTCAAATACGATATCACCACAGTTTTCAACCACTCGCTAACAGCTACTACAACATCATACAGTTCAAACCACGAACATCAAAGAAGGAAAACAAAAGCAGTCATCGAATATCTTTCTCTCTCTCTCTCTCTCTCTCTCTCTCTCTCTCTCTCTCTCTCACACACACACACACACACACACACACACACACACACACAGGCACACGGTATGAACATCTTGAATAGAAATAAGGAAGTTAGGCTTGAACACATACTTCATTAGGTTGCCAACAAGTAGGTAAACACGCCAAAGAGGAGGAAACACGTAATGGAGAAAAGCAGTGTCCGGTGAAATAGTTATATCGAGCGGCAAACAGACAATAGAAGACCACAAAAAAAGAGTGAGAAACATGGTGAACAGTGTGAAGAAGGTCAGAACGTAAAGTTGTGTTTATATGTCAGTAATTAAAGTGGTAGTGCGAGCTCCAGCCCAGATGTGAGGAAAAGCGAATCAGCAAATCATAAGTAATTACTTTTTTCAAAAAAATCGCGACGTGAAATGTGTAATAATCTAAAATTAACAAAACTGTATCTTTGTAGATCCCACTGATGATGCCTTAAGATGGGGCGAAACGCGTGTGAGTTGAATAAATTAAGTAGCAGCAGGAAAATGTGGTTTTATTTACAAAACAAATATTTATGTGCTTTCTGCGGAGGATGGCCACACAAACAAACTTGTTAATAGCAGTCTGTGTGTGTTCGGCCGTGACTTCCTCTCTATGGATGACGATGATGCATGGCCGGATGGAACAGCGCACGTAGTGGAGCGCTTGGAACGAGAGGATATATCGTGCCCGTCCCCCAGACTTACGAGGTGCTTTCAAGTTCTAAGGCCTCCGATTTTTTTTCTCCGGACTGGAAAGAGATAGAAACATGCGCACTGTTTTAAAATGAGGTCGCGTTCATTGTCAGTACGTCCCAGAGATGGCAGCACCGTACGGCAGATGGAATTTTACCGCCAGCGGCGAGAATGAGAACTGTTTTTAATACTTAAAATGGCGACGTTTTCCTTACTTGAACAGCGAACTAACATTCGTTTTCTGAATTTGCGTGCTGTGAAACCAATTGAAATTCATCGACAGTTGAAGGAGACATGTGGTGATGGAGTTACGGATGTATCGAAAGTGCATTCGTGGGTGCGACAGTTTAATGAAGGCAGAACATCGTGTGACAACAAACCGAAACAACCTTGGGCTCGCACAAGCCGGTCTGTCGACATGATCGAGAAAGTGGAGAGAATTGTTTTGGGGGATCGCCGAATGACTGTTGAACAGATCGCCTCCAGAGTTGGCATTTCTGTGGGTTCTGTACACACAATCCTGCATGACGACCTGAAAATGCGAAAAGTGTCATCCAGGTGGGTGCCACGAATGCTGACGGACGACCACACGGCTGCCCGTGTGGCATGTTGCCAAGCAATGTTGACGCCCAACGACAGCACGAATGGGACTTTCTTTTCGTCGGTTGTGACAATGGATAAGACGTGGATGCCATTTTTCAATCCAGAAACAAAGCGCCAGACAGCTCAATGGAAGCACACAGATTCACCGCCACCAAAAAAAATTTCGGGTAACCGCCAGTGCTGAAAAACTGGTGGTGTCCATGTTCTGGGACAGCGAGGGCGTAATCCTTACCCATTGCGTTCCAAAGGGCACTACGGTAACAGGTGCATCCTACGAAAATGTTTTGAAGAACAAATTCCTTCCTGCACTGCAACAAAAACGTCCGGGAAGGGTTGCGCGTGTGCTGTTTCACCAAGACAATGCACCCGTACATCGAGCTAACGTTTCGCAACAGTTTCTTCGTGATAACAAATTTGAAGTGAAAAAAGAGACAGCATTGGTCGTATATTTTTCTATTGCAAAATCGATTTTCTGTCACTGAGTGACCATCTTCAGTGCTATATTGTATAACAAATTGGGATGCACTGTTGTTACTAGGCTTACGGCAATCACATAGACTCACTGAGTCTATGTGATTGCCGTAAGCCTAGTAACAACAGTGCATCCCAATTTGTTATACAATATAGCACTGAAGATGGTCACTCAGTGACAGAAAATCGATTTTGCAATAGAAAAATATACGACCAATGCTGTCTCTTTTTTCAAGTATACCTGTTACCTGGTCGTAGTGCACAAGACAACATGGAGTCGCCAATCAATAAAACTTTGAAGTGATTCCTCATGCTCCCTACTCACCTGACCTGGCTCTTAGTGACTTTTGGCATTTTCCAACAATGAAAGACACTCTCCATGGTCGCACATTCACCAGCTGTGCTGCTATTGTCTCAGCGATTTTCCAGTGGTCAAAACAGACTCCTAAATAAGCCTTCGCCGCTGCCATGGAATCATGGCGTCAGCGTTGTGAAAAATGTGTACGTCTGCAGGACAATTACGTCGAGACGTAACGCCAGTTTCATCGATTTCGGGTGAGTAGTTAATTAGAAAAAAAATCGTAGGCCTTAGAACTTGAATGCACCTCGTAGATCCCATGGAGCACCTGTGGGTTGAGCTGGGGAAGGTTTATTGCAGTAAGTTCACATGTACCACCAACCATCCAGCAGTTGTCAGCCGATGATTATGATGATGATGATGATGATAATGATGTGGTTTGTGGGGTGCTCAACTGCGTGGTTATCAGCGCCCGGAGAAATTCCCAACCTTTGCTCAGTCCAGTCTAGCCACCTGCTTGAATGACGACGAAATGATGAGGACAACAGAAACACCAGTCATCTCGAGGCAGGTGAAAATCCCTGACCCTGCCAGGAATCGAACCCGAGACCCCGAGCTCGGGAAGCGAGAACGCGACCGCGAGACCACCAGTTGCGGACAGTTGTCAGCCGAGCTGGTGGAGGATTGCACGCCCTGCCACAATGACTCGTTAGTAGCCTCGTGACCAACATATAAGCGCGTTGCCGCCCGTGGGGATAACATACCGTATTAGGAACCATGTCCCGCCTTTTGTAATGTCGAGGGGATCATCTTAAGTCGCGGTGACGTCAGAGTAATTATTGTCTGCGAATAAAATTGTCATTTCTCTTCGGCTCACTGCGTATTTTCTTCAGTTACCGCTTGCACCTTACTGTAACAGTTCTTTTCACGTATCGTCCAAGTTTCATAAAGCTATGTTACGTGGTAGTGGCATATTATGCGGAAGTTACTTTCGTCCTTCAGTTTTGCGGACCTGTTTGGTTAGTGTAATGGTCCGTCTTGATCGCTATTATACACTGCTGGCCACCGTAAATGCAACACCAAGAAAGACAAGAGGTAGCACAACAAAATTTATCTTGTAGATAACATGTTGACCAAGTATCAAATGATTACGTTTACAGACGTCTGTGACATGTGGTTCCTGCCAGAATCAGTAGCCAGAGTAGCCGCCATTGTTGGAGATCACCGCTGCCATACGTCTCGGCATTGAGTCAAAGAGACGTTGGATGTGTTCCTGGGGTACAGCAGCCCAAGCAGCTTCCACACGTTGCCAAAGATCATCTGGTGTGGCAGCTGGGGATGTAATCTGGGTCACTCGTTGAGCAACCATGGACCACATGTTTTCTATCGGCGAAAGATCCGGAGAGCGAGCCGGCCAGGGAAGCAATTCAATCTGGTTATTGACGAAGAACCTTTGTACAGTGCGTGCCACGTGTGGTCGCGCATTATCCTGTTGAAATATGGCTGTGGCCGAGCCCTGAAGGTAAGGAAGGACAACTGGCTCCAGCACCTCGGATAAATTTGACTTGATTCGGATGCTTCCTTCAGGGTGTTGCATTTACGGTGGCCAGCAGTGTATATCTATTTTTTTTTTAATAGACCGTAACGTGTTTCGCCCACAGCCATCATTAGAATCTGTGAGATAAACAGAAGAAATGAGAACTAATATTACTACAATAATTATAATATTCAGAGTGTTTCAAAAAGAATATACGTATTACAAAGTATTATTTTGTCCTAACTATCGATCGTTGCGCCTCGGCTCGGCTATTGGAGAAACGAATACATAGTCTAGCTTATATTAATGGCCGCTAGATGTCAGTTGTCTTCTGTTTTGTTTGGTAACCGTCATATGTTTAAAATGGCCACACCGCAGCAGAAATCATTTTGTGTTGTCGAGTTTGCGAAGTGAAATTCCGTGAATACAGTGCAAAGACGTTCCAGGTTGAGGTACGAAATTGATCCTCCGAATGGGTGGAACATTCGCAGATGGCAGTATGTGTACGTAAAGGAAAGAGTCCTGGCCGCCATCGTGTTCCTGAAGAAGAAGTAAAAATACAAACTGCTTTCCAACGTAGTCCTTCAAAATCAACTCGTCATGCCACCGGGGAGTTACAACTGCCTACAACAACAATTTGGCATGTTTTGAGAAGTCGGTTGGTATGAAGTCGTACGAGTTACAGCTGTTAGAAGCTCTGCGCCCTGATGACAGACGCAAATGTGTGGCAATTTGTAACGAGATTCTTGATGCTATTGACAATGGTAACACTTTCGCACAACGCATCGTGTTCAGTGATGAAGCGACTTTCCATATCAGTGGTCAGGTAAACAAACACAGTGTTCGAATTTGGAGCCTAGACAACCCACATGCAGCCATTAAACATGTACGAGATTCGCCCAAAGTCAATGTGTTTTGCGCGATAGCCCGAACATCTGTTTGCGGCCGATTCTTCTTTGATGGAAACACGGTTAACGGTCAGAAGTATCTCGCTATGTTACAAAACTGGTTGTTTCTGAGGCTGCACGAAGACAACTTCATTTTTCAACAAGTCGGGGCGCCCCGGCATTGGAGTCGCCAAGTGCGTGACTATCTGAATGAAACTCTACGGAACCGTTGGATTGGTCGTCAAGCACCTGGCGACTTAGCATGTTTCAGCTGGACTCCACGGTCACCGGATTTGACACCCTCTTAGTTCTTCCTGTGGGGTTTCGTTAAAGACAACGTTTATGTACCTCCAGTCAAAGAGAACCTGGAAGAGTTGAAGAACCGGATCCGTACTGCCACAACATCAGCCACGAAGGACATGCTTGCCCGAGTATCGATGTGACATTGTTCGTGTCGCTGATGAAGGACATATTGAACATCTGTAATCTCAACTTGAGAGGTTCGTAAATATGTGTGTAATGTTTCATATTCGTATGTCTTAAAGTTTAATAAATATATACATTCGAAATACGTATACAGGGTGAGTCACCTAACGTTACCGCTGGATATATTTCGTAAACCACATCAAATACTGACGAACCGATTCCAGAGACCGAACGTGAGGAGAGGGGCTAGTGTAATTGTTTAATGCAAACCATACAAAAATGCACGGAAGTATGTTTTTTAACACAAACCTACGTTTTTTTAAAATGGAACCACGTTAGTTTTGTTACCACATCTGAACATATAAACAAATACATAATCAGTGCCGTTTGTTGCATTGTAAAATGTTATTTACATCCGGAGATATTGTAACCTAAAGTTGACGCTTGAAACCTCCGACGTTCAGTTGCGTGTTGTAACAAACACGGGCCACGGGCGTTTCATAGGACGCGGAGGACGCATAAATTGGCCAGCCCGTTCTCCTGATCTTACACCTCTGGACTTCTTTCTGTGGGGTACGTTAAAGGAGAATGTGTACCGTGATGTGCCTACAACCCCAGAGGATATGAAACAACGTATTGTGGCAGCCTGCGGCGACATTACACCAGATGTACTGCGGCGTGTACGACATTAATTTCGCCAGAGATTGCAATTGTTTGCAGCAAATGATGGCCACCACATTGAACATCTATTGGCCTGACATGTCGGGACACACTCTATTCCACGCCGTAATTGAAAACGGAAACCACGTGTGTACGTGTACCTCACCCCTCATGGTAATGTGCATCAGTGAAAAAGACCAATAAAAAGGTGTTAGTATGTGGACGTAATGTGCTGTTCCAGTCTCTTCTGTACCTAAGGTCCATCACCGTTCCCTTTCGATCCCTACGTAATTCGGTGCTCTCCGATACACACGATCGAACAGCGGAGGAGTGGTACTCAAGCGTCAACTTTAGGTTACAATATCTCCGAATGTAATTAACATTTTACAATGCAACAAACGGCACTGATTACGTATTTGTTTATATGTTCAGATGTGCTAACAAAACTAACGGGGTTCCATTTTAAAAAAAGTAGGTTTGTGTTAAAAAACATACTTCCGTTCATTTTTTTTATGGTTTGTATTAACCAATTACACAAGCCCCTCTCCTCACGTTCGGTCTGTGGAATCGATTCGTCAGTATTTGATGTGGTTTACGTAATATATCCAGCGGTAATGTGAGGTGACTCACCCTGTATTCTCTTTGAAAAACCCTGTATTTTACAGAAGCAAAATGAAGACATTCCACGTGTAAAAAGACTCATACAGCTTATCTCACCGCTTACACGTGTACATGTGCCATGACTAGTTGTCTTCAGTGACGCAACCTGTCATAAATAACGCACTGTCTATAAATTGAGCATACAGTCACATAAAAAAGGAATTGATAAACATAATGAACAGGACTTGTGACGTTAAAAATTCGGATTTATTTCACATGTGAAGCATGCAGTTATTTCACACAAATGAATCTGTAAAAATTAAAATGGACCTGTCATAAAGTGGACATGTTATTTTGAATTTTGTAAGTTATCAATGTGCAAATGTCAGAGAGAGCAAATTATGTTACTGTCTTTGCCTCAATGAACTCTGATACATTCTTGGTTCAAGAGTGGTAGGTGATGGACGTATTCAGTAGCGTTGTGTTGTTGTGTCAAATTTCATGGGAGAAGCTTGTGTTCGTGGAAAGTTATCTGTAGATAAATGTGGCAGCTTATTAAGTTTTAAAGATGCTTGCTGTCAGGAATGTGAAACGGAAAAAAAGGGAACTGCTGAATAACTCTTGTAAAGGACACTATGGCTGAATATGATGTATATATTGGAAAGCGAAGAGAATATAAATTTTGGTTATTATTGTTTCTGAAGAGAATTAGTTTGAGGTAAGACTGCAGCACCGCGCAGCTAGTCGGAATGATTGTCAGCTAGTTAACATGCTCAGAGCTGAGAAAGAGACCACCCACTTCCATGAATCATGGATTAAGAAATCAAACGATTAAGCTGCTTCATTTTTATAAAATTGTTCTGTTATCATTGCATACTTTTCAAATCATTGTTCACTTTGTTACGCATCAATGTTATGTGTGAAGATCACTCGAAATTTTATCCTGTCTTTTTGGACACGCACTTCATTCTAAAATCGTTGTCTTGCAATATCATTTCATTGGAGTAGTTGCTCTCCGCATCCCACTATTTAAAGAAGGTCTACATTACCACACTGCACCATGTGGTATGCAACAGTATGAATGTTTACTCAGATACCTAGCTTAGCGGCTTCCTGGCCGATGTTTCCTACTGTGCTTTCGAGAATTCTCCAACAATGTTGTCAAGACGCGAGGTAAGTGGAAATTTTGACTAGGGCCGGATGACTGTTTTACTTCAGTTACGCATTTAATACAAAGACAAGTTGTATTCAGACCAGTTACAGTTCAGTTCAAATTAACTTCTGTTCAGTCGAAGGTTAGCATACGAGTTTAAGTTTGATAACATTTTTTGGGTACATAGTTTTGGTATTACGTAGACTTTTATAGAGTGGGAGATAAATTTGGGCTAAATTTCATACAGAAACATATAGGAGGGCGGTTACAAGTTGTAATGGTAACACACTTTAACGTATACCTATAACTATCGGCTATTACCTTCACTGGTAGGTATTTAAAGCTACGCTGCAACCTTCTTTTTAGGACACAAAAAGTAATTACTTTACATTAAAATATATAGCAAGGAATTAACACATTAACACAGGAAAGAACCTTAACCTTTGGTACCACCGCCATCTCGCAGCTGTTGTGTTTACATCTACACCTACATCTACATTTATACTCCCCAAGCCACCCAACGGTGTGTGGCGGAGGGCACTTTACATGCCACTGTCATTACCTCCCTTTTCTGTTCCAGTCGCGTGTGGTTCGCGGGAAGAGCGACTATCTGAAAGCCTCCGTGCCCGCTCTAATCTCTCTAATTTAACATTCGTGATCTCCTCGGGAGGTATAAGTAGGGGGAAGCAACATATTCGATACCTCATCCAGAAACGCACCCTCTCGAAACCTGGCGAGCAAGCTACACCGCGATGCAGAGCGCCTCTCTTGCAGAGTCTGCCACTTGAGTTTGCTAAACATCTCCGTAGCGCTATCACGGTTACCAAATAAACCTGTGACGAAACGCGCCGCTCTCCTTTGGATCTTCTCTATCTCCTCCGTCAACTTGATCTGGTACGGATCCCACACTGATGAGTAATACTCAAGTATAGGTCGAACGAGTGTTTTGTAAGCCACCTCCTTTGTTGATGGACTACATTTTCTAAGGACTCTCCCAATGAATCTCAACCTGGTACCCGCCTTACCAACAATTAATTTTATGTGATCATTCCACTTCAAATCGTTCCGCACGCATACTCCCAGATATTTTACAGAAGAACTGCTACCAGTGTTTGTTCTGCTATCATACAATAAAGGATCCTTCTTTCTATGTATTCGCAATACATTACATTTGTCTATGTTAAGGGTCAGTTGCCACTCCCTGCACCAAGTGCCTATCCGCTGCAGATCTTCCTGCATTTCGCTACAATTTTCTAATGCTGCAACTTCTCTGTATACTAAGCATCATCCGATAAAAGCCGTATGGAACTTCCGACACTATGTACTAGGTCATTTATATATATTGTGAAAAGCAATGGTCCCATAACACTCCCCTGTGGCACGCCAGAGGTTACTTTAACGTCTGTAGACGTCTCTCCATTGATAACAACAGGCTGTGTTCTGTTTGCTAAAAACTCTTCAATCCAGCCACACAGCTGGTCTGATATTCCGTAGGCTCTTACTTTATCAGGCGACAATTCCGTAGGCTCTTACTTTATCAGGCGACAGTGCGGAACTGTATCGAACGCCTTCCGGAAGTCAAGAAAAATAGCATCTACCTGGGAGCCTGTATCTAATATTTTCTGGGTCTCATGAACAAATAAAGCGAGTTGGGTCTCACACGATCGCTGTTTCCGGAATCCACGTTGATTCCTACATAGTACAGTCTGGGTTTCCCCGGTACCAAATGTAGAGACTCTTCGTGGTCGTATTGTGGACGGCTGTGATACAATACGCCCATTTCACTTACAGCGTGTCCACAACCTGGAACCTGTTGCTTATCCACGTAGAGCACAGTTTTCGCAGTGGTACCTGGAACAGTGTGAAATGCATCCTACATTTCCATCCTGTATGTTGTTTACCGATGAAGCAACGTTCGGGCGTGATGGAGTGTTCACCGTGCACAATTCGCATGTTTGGAGTGAGGATAACCCACATGCCACAGTTACTAGCGCTCATCAAGTGCGGTTCTTCGTTAATGTGTGGGTCGGTGTTGTTGGGGACTGTTTAACTGGGTCGTATCTGTTACCTGGGGCCATTAAATGGCAGGCGCTATTGCAATTTTCTCGCCAGAGCATTGCCATAATTGCTGGATGACGTCCCGCTCCCTACAACGCATGTGGTTCCAACATTACGGAGCGCCGGCACATTTCAGTCGTCTTGTACGTCGATTCCTCGACCGACGGTTCCCAGAAACTTGGAGTGGCAGAGGTGGTCCTGTACCATGGCCTGCTGGATCCCCAGATATGTGCCCTCTGGACTTTTTTGTGTGGGGAGAGATGCGCAACCTTGTTTACGCAACTCTGTTGCATCAGAAGAGGATCTGGTTGCCCGAATTGTAGCAGCAGTAGGAGCTATTCAGGATACAGACAGATCATGATCCGACGGTGAAACCTTTGTTTACGTGTCAATGGAGGCATTTTTGAAAATCTGCTGTAATTGAAATTGGGTTGTGTTAATGTGTTGTCTCTTGGTCATAAAAAAAATTAGAAAAGGGTTTGTTGGTTTAATTAATTTACCACCAGAGAAATCTTCCTCTACCGGCTTAAATATTCCTCACAGGAAAAAATGGCAATAGGGAACAATATTTGTTTTGGTGTCCCCTACAATCTCCCAGAGTTTGTCGGTTTAAATACTTTTCACCCTGTATAAGGGAAAATGAATAGAAGTTTGTGTTGCGGAGGGCACTGAGCTTAGATAGTTCGTGCAGCAATGTTGACCATTGTGCTGTGGTAGCGTAATGGTTAGTATTTCTGCCTAGCAATTATGAAAAAACTTTGAAACTTCCTCTTTTCATTGGTATAAATGGTTCAAATGGCTCTGAGCAATACGGGACTTAACTGCTGAGGTCATGTCCCCTAGAACTTAGAACTACTTAAACCTAACTAACCTAAGGACAACAGACACAGTCCATGCTACGAAAATAAAAGTACGTGGTGAAATGCCCTGCTTAACTGCCAGGACAGGAGAGGACAGGCAGTATAAATTGTGGAAAGGGGCCAAAATAAGGGAGTGTCAGTTACATTCGAACATACAACTTCATTATTTGGTCAAACATTACAAGAGCCCCAAAAAGAATTTTAAACACACAGCTTTAATCTTTCGGACTTAATTACCAGCTAAAAGCCACTTTAATTTAAAAACGGCTGAAGGCCAATAACTTAAAACGCAAGTATAATCAGAAATTTAAAAGCAAGCCTTATCTTAAAACAGTTCTTTAGTTAGGCTGAAGTAAACAACCTATATTCAAATCGGCTGAAGGCTGAATACTTAATTTTTTTAAATGCCAAAAGGCTTACGTGAAACAGTAGTTTAAACTAAGCTGGAGGCCATAAGAGAAAAACAATTCTAATTTAAAACACAAAACCGGCTACAAGCCATACAAGTACCAACAACAAGAACAAACTTTAAAAAATAAGGCAGTACACCCAAGGGCGGTCAGAAGTGTCGAGGGTCGGCCTATAATGCAAGCATCAACGCTCTCTCAGGTGAGACGGGCAGTCGGGCCAACCATTCACCATCCGACGACAACCCAAACCGACGGACAGTCAGCGGACCCTCCGACAAGATAAGTTCCACTTTACCCGACCAGGGTACAACAGGGAGTTCAACTAGCGCCCACAACCAATCATACATGGAGCTGTCAAACTACACAGCGTGCTGGACAGCAACAACACGATGAGGAAAATACACGGCCTGAAATTGATGTCAACTCAAAGGCCAAATAAAAAAAATAAAAAAAAATAAAAAAAATTGATGTCAACGCCCAGGGAAGGTACCTGGAACGTTAACGGCTACAGGGCAGAAGATTCCGCTGGTGCACTTCAATTCAAGTAACCAAATACAGTGAAACTCCACCAGAGGGTGGCTAGAATTTTCCAACTTGAAAACACACGTTGCTGCTCACGTGAATATCCCAACAGCCGACAACGAACTCCAAATGACACAATGTGAACAGTCTTGACTTGCTGGTAGGTTAAATCAGAACTCAACTTTCATGTCGAGGGTCGGTGAGCCATGGACCTCATACCAATGGCAACAGCGCCACACACTCCGACACCGCGTAGGGAACACCAGCCGGCCCGGCCAAACTACACCCCGCCAACAATTCCTCACTGCTCCAAGCCAACCGACCGACTGGTTGCACACCGCCCAGCTGCAAACTATAAGCGCCAGGCCAAAGATAGTCCAAGGAGCGAATATCGATACACACCGCCGCTGCTACCCGCTGAAGTAGAGGATAACAGCAATATCGAAATAACACGGGGGGACTAGACAGAATCGCAGTGAAGGTTTAATCCAGCAGCGCATAGCATCACCAGCCACAGCTCACGTTGCAATATACCTCTACGACGTGCATTAAAGTTCTAAGGCCTACGATTTATTTTCTAATTAACTACTCGACCGAAATCGATGAAACTGGCGTTACTTTTCGACGTAACCGCCCTGCAGACGTACACATTTTTCACAACGCTGACGCCATGATTCCATGACAGCGACGAAGGCTTCTTTAGAAGTCTGTTTTGACCACTGGGAAATCGCTGAGGCAATAGCAGCACGGCTGGTGAATGTGCGGCCACGGGGAGTGTCTTCCATTGTTGGAAAAATCCAACAGTCACTAGGAGCCAGGTCAGGTGAGTAGGGAGCATGAGGAATCACTTCAAAGTTGTTATCACGAAGAAACTGTTGCGTAACGTTAGCTCGATATGCGGGTGCGTTGTCTTGGTGAAACAGCACACGCGCTGCCCTTCCCGGACGTTTTTGTTGCAGTGCAGGAAGTAATTTGTTCTTCAAAACATTTTCGTAGGATGCACCTGTTACCGTAGTGCCCTTTGGAACGCAATGGGTAAGGATTACGCCCTCGCTGTCCCAGAACATGGACACCATCATTTTTTCAGCACTGGCGGTTACACGAAATTTTTTTGGTGGCAGTCAATCTGTGTGCTTCCATAGAGCTGACTGGCGCTTTGTTTCTCGATTGAAAAATGGCATCCACGTCTCATCCATTGTCACAACCGACGAAAAGAAAGTCCCATTCGTGCTGTCGTTGCACGTCAACATTGCTTGGCAACATGCCACACAGGCAGCCGTGTGGTCGTCCATCAGCATTCGTGGCACCCACCTGGATGACACTTTTCGCATTTTCAGGTCGTCATGCAGGATTGTGTGCACAGAACCCACAGAAATGCCAACTCTGGAGGCGATCTGTTCAACAGTCATTCGGCGATCCCACAAAACAATTCTCTCCACTTTCTCGATCGTGTCGTCAGACCGGCTTGTGTGAGCCCGAGGTTGTTTCGGTTTGTTGTCACACGATGTTCTGCCTTCATTAAACTGTTGCACTCACGAAAGCACTTTCGACACATCCATAACTCCATCACCACATGTCTCCTTCAACTGTCGATGAATTTCAATTGGTTTCACACCACGCAAATTCAAAAAACGAATGATTGCACGCTGTTCAAGTAAGGAAAACGTCGCCATTTTAAGTATTTAAAACAGTTCTCATTCTCGCCGCTGGCGGTAAAATTCCATCTGCCATACGGTGCCGCCATCTCTGGGACGTATTGACAATGAACACGGCCTCATTTTAAAACAATGTGCATGTTTCTATCTCTTTCCAGTCCGGAGAAAAAAAAATCGGAGGCCTTAGAACCCGAATGCACCTCACAGATATCATACGATAGATGGTTAGAGAAACAACATCATAGTTACAGGTAGTTTGCAAAAACCAGTTCATAGTTGTTAGCCACTGATGAATCGTATATAAAACTGGAGTCAACACCCTCAGCGTCAGTTATGGCCTGATGATAGTGCACGAAAGCACAGAAACTGGTAGCCGTAAACTGTAAGGACAGCTGTAGGTGTTCCACTATATTACGTGTTCTATGTGAGTTGGACGAAGTACTAAAGCAATGTTTGTTATATTTTTGTTTTACACATTTTTACCTTTTTATGAGAAAATTTCGTTTTATAGCGCTAAATCATAAATCTGTATTGTTTTCTTTATTTTTTGCTGCAACATCTGCCTGTCTCACATTGAAATCAACAATTTTCGCATAAAACCTGCATTGGACATTGACAAGTTCAATTTTGATATAAATTCTATTTTTAAGTAGCAACAGGAGAATAGCTACGTAGAAGGAAAATGTTCTGTAGGTGACATAGCCATTCATATGTCCCACCCAGTTTCTAGACGGTTTTCCGCTTCCGGTTTTCTAGGGGAACCTAGTAACACACTGATCACATACGTAAAAGAAAGCGGTCATTATGAGGTAATGCTCGATAAGTAAGCAACACACATACCGTACAAGTAACGCAGGTACGACTTTAACTGACCAAAGCTACTACGAAACTTACTGTAGTCTGCGCTTCCTTTTCATAGTATTGGCAGTCTACGGTAATCTTACAACTCTATCCATATTACCATATGACTAACCCGGGGCGGAGTCCTAGCAGTAGGTTCGCTGTGTAACAGATTAAAGGAGCAACAATAATTTGAGCTTCAGTGTTTTACATTATTATTGACTCAATCTAAAAATTTTAAATGCTGTCATGATCTGCTTACGAAGAGCTGTAATCTGATATCAAATACATAACTCAGTGAGATAGCCGTGTACACAGGGTGATTCACGAAGATATGCAAATATTGTAATATGTTATTCTACAAGTAAAACTAAAGAAATAAGTTCATATAAACATAGATTCGCAAATGTTACGGCTAATAAAAGATTTTGCCTGAAATTTAACACCTTCGCTAATATGAAACGTTTCCGTCATTGTTGTCAACGTTAGTGAGTTGTTTCAGTCGTTTCCTAAAGTTGAAACGAGTTAATAATTTTTTGTATTGTTCACTGAAATAACATAATAACTATAGTGTATTTAAGTGAACTGTTGTTTAAATGGTTGAAATGGCTCTGAGCATTATGGGACTTAACATCTGAGGTCATCAGTCCCCTAGAACTTAGAACTACTTAAACCTAACTAACCTAAGGACATCACACACACCCATGCCCGAGGCAGGATTCGAACCTGCGACCGTAGCGGTCGCGCGGCTCCAGACTGTAGCGCCCAGAACCTCTCGGCCACCCTGGCAGGCAATACGCAAATCACATGCGCTAAAATCGGGACTGTATGGAAGATGTGTAAGGGTAGCGAAAATTCTGCAAGGTGGTGGAAACAACATTGGCAGGATGTGGGCGGGCTTTATCCTGCAACAGAATGATGCCGTGCGTCAACAGTCCTGAGGATTTGGGATTGATGACGTGATTCGTGTTACACTGGGAAGCCCTTACACATCTACTATACTGTCCGATTCTCCCCACAAGCGATTCTCATGTTTGGAGCCATGAAGAAAGAGATTCGTGGCTGCATTTTTGCTTTGGACGAAGAGATGCACGCTAGGATATAAACCTGGTTCCATAGACAACCGCAAACATTTTTCCATGAAAGCACTGACCGTCTTGTCCCACAGCGGAGTAAATGTATTCTTAGTTTTAGCGATTACTTTTCAAATGGCTCTGAGCACTATGGGACTCAACTGCTGAGGTCATTAGTCCCCTAGAACCTAGAACTAGTTAAACCTAACTAACCTAAGGACATCACAAACATCCATGCCCGAGGCAGGATTCGAACCTGCGACCGTAGCGGTCTTGCGGTTCCAGACTGCAGCGCCTTTAACCGCACGGCCACTTCGGCCGGCTTACTTTTCAAATAACAAACAGTTTACTTGCTTTTTTCCAACTATCTTGTTATCATTTGAATGCCACTTATACATGGATCTTCCGTTATTGTTTAAGCAATTAGTGATTACTGGTTTACAAATATTATATTTTTGACACTGTCTTCTTTTTTGGCGAATCTACTCGTGGTCTTGCGGTAGCGTTCTCGCTTCCCGTGGGTTCGATTCCCGGCGGGGTCAGGGATTTTTCCTGCCTCGAGATGACTGGGTGTTATTGTGTCGTCTTCATCATCATCATCATCATCATCATCATCATCATCATCATCACCATCATTCATCCTGATTACAGTCGGAAGGCAATGCCAAACCACCCCCTCTAGGACCCTGCCTAGTACGGCGCTGCGGGTCTCCCGCATCGTCCCCTGCGCTCTTCGGCGTATGGGACCTCATCATCATCATCATCATCATCATCATCATCATCATCATCATCATATGTAACTAGCAGAAGCTGTGAGGACGGGGCGTTAGTAGTGCTTGGGTAGCTCAGTTGGTAGAGCACTTGCCCGCGAAAGGCAAAGGTCCCGATTTCGGGTCTCGGTCCGGCACACAGTTTTAATCAGCGAGGAAGTTTCATGTGTAACTCCTGCGTGCAACACATACTGTGCTGCACTATGGCATTTCAACAAAGCCGGTCGCACATTGAACAATGTTTTAAACAGGTTAAATTACTTGTATAGTGTCGTTCCCCACATTTGTCAAAGTTGTAGAACGACGGGGAACAAAAAGTGTTCCAGCGATGATTTATTCAGAACTGACCTCAACCCACAAGCAGTGCTCAAGTTTAATTAATTCATGGAAGTGGCAAACTTGTAGAGAAGCAGGGCCTCCAGAGGCGACACAGCGCTGGGCGCTGGATGTTTGTGCGAAGGGAAGTTTGGGAGGCGGTGGCGAGCGACGCAAATCCCTGTGCAAAGTGCCCACAGCCCACAGCGCTGTGGGTGCAAAACCACGACGCCGGCTTGGTCACAGCTGTCCACACAGCGCATCCTCAAGCACTTGCTCCTAATCCCCAACACGTTAGGGCAAAAACCGTCTACAGCCACACAGTAGCAACACCTTTGTATTGAGTATCAAGTACAGCGAACGAGTCGAAAATTGTCACCTACAATACTCTTCGTTTACTATTAAATTAATAACCATCACTTTGGGATTCTCTAACTGCGACTGATTGGAATGCTCAACAATGGTACCAATCTGCTTCCTTTATAAATCGGTTTCAGGGCCTGTGTCGCATCCTCAGGTGCATATTAGAATGTGCGTCTATTAATGGATGCACTGAAAGACCTGAGTCGAAACAAGGCCCCGAGAGTAGACAACATTCCATTAGAACTACCGACAGCCTTGGGAAAACCAGACCTGACAAAACTCTAGCATCTGGTGAGCAAGATGTATGAGACAGGCGAAATACCCTCAGACTTCAAGAAGAATGTAATAATTCCAATCCCAAATAAATCAGGTGTTGACAGATGTGAAAATTACCAAACTATCAGTTTAATTAAGTCACGGCTGCAAAATAGTAACGCGAATTCTGTACAGACGAATGGAAAAACGGGTAGAAGCCGACCTCGGGGAAGACCAGTTTGGATGCCGTTGGAATACTGGAACACGTGATGCATTTCTGACCATACAACTTGTCTTAAAGATTGATTAAGGAAAGGCAAACCTACATTTTTAGCATTCGTAGACTTAGAGAAAGCTGTTACAGTGTTCACTGGAATACTCTCTTTCAAATTCTAAAGGTGGCAGGGGTAAAATACAGGGAGCGAAAGGCTACTTACAATTTGTACAGAAAGCAAATGGCAGTTATAAGAGTCGAGGGACATGAAAGGGAAGCAGTGATTGGGAAGGGAGTAAGACAGGGTTGTAGCCTCTCCCCGATGTTATTCAATCTGTATATTGAGCAAGCAGTAAAGGAAACAAAAGAAAAATTCGGAGTAGGTATTAAAATCCATGGAGAAGAAATAAAAACTTTGAGGTTCGCCGATGACATTGTAATTCTGTCACAGACAGCAAAGGACTTGGAAGAGCAGTTGAACGGAATGGTCAGTGTCTTGAAAGGAGGATATAAGACGAACATCAACAAAAGCAAAACGAGGATAATGGAATGTAGTCGAATTAAGTCGGGTGATGCTGAGGGAATTAGATTACGAAATCAGACATTTAAAGTAGTAAACGAGTTTTGCTATTTGGGGAGCAAAATAACTAATGATGGTCGAATTAGAGAGGATATAAAATGTAGAATGGCAATGGCAAGGAAAGCGTTTCTGAAGAAGAGAAATTTGTTAACATCGAGTATAGATTTGTCAGGAAGTCGTTTCTGAAAGTATTTGTATGGAAGTGAAACGTGGACGATAAATAGTTTAGACAAGAAGAGAATAGAAGCTTTCGAAATGTTGTGCTACAGAAGAATGCTGAAGATTAGATGGATAGATCACATAACTAATGAGGAGGTATTGAATATAATTGGGAAGAAGAGAAATTTGTGGCACAAGAAGAACGTAGGACATATTCTGAGGCATCAAGTGATCGCCAGTTTAGTATTGGAAGGCAGCGTGGAGGGTAAAAATCGTAGAGGGAGACCAAGAGATGAAGACACTAAGCAGATTCACAAGGATGTAGGATGCAGTAGGTACTGGGAGATGAAGAATCTTGCACAGGATAGAGTAGCATGGATAAGTGCATCAAACCAGTCTCAGGACAGAAGACCACAACAATAACAACAACTGTTAAAGTATGTGGAAGCAGTGCATCCCTAGTACATCACATGAAACAGAATATCCACTTCAATCCTAGCCCTGCCAGAAAGCCTAGGATGACAACAGTCCAGGCGTAAAGGTGTGACACACACAGATCTGCATGAAGAGAGACAGGCGGTCTTTCGAACACACTGCTGCATACACACCATCAGACATGTGTCAAGCACAACCCAAAACTTCACCACTATTGTTAGTATGTGGTAGTCAGGTTAGCTTCCATTAGGAAAGTTGATGCACTCATCGACTGTTATGTAATTTATGAATGATAGAGCGCAGCATTCAATCGTCCTTTTTCTCTCTCTCTCTCTTTTTTTTTTTTTTTTTTTTTTTTTTTTGCAGGTTTTATTACGCAAATCCATACTTCAGCTAGTGCCTAGCAGTATTTTTTAATCTCGGTGCATGTTAGCTCCCTGATGTTCGGGTGTCAGTCATAGTTCTTTCAATACTACTGTACTGTAGCTAATGTCTCAACAACAGGGAACTAACATGCATCGAGATTAAAAAATAGTGCATTGATAATGGTTAGGCACTAGCCGAAGTCTGCATTTGCTTAATGAAACCTGCAGATAAAAAAAGACGACTGCTTGCTGCATTTTGTCATTTATAAAGTAATCGTAGTGGTGGTTGTTGTGTACATAGTTCCGCTTAGTCAGCCCGTACACAACTTTCCCACTAGAGCGCGCCCCGCTAAGCACAACAGCGCAGGCGCAGCGCTCGTCTGTCTCCGCACTACGAGATGGCGCTGTCTTAGAGACGGACCAAATTCTGCTTCCGCCGATCCGCGTATTAATATGTAACGCAGCCAATGAGATTGCTGCTAACGTAGAACCTTTTCTCCTCACGGATCACACTCGCACAGTGATACCTGAAAGCACGAGGTATTATAACGAGTGTACAGACCTCCGATTAGTCAGTCTGCATTAGTCTGTACCAGTCTACATTGGTCTGTACCTGTTGACATTAGTCTGCATTAGTCTGTAGTCAAGTTTCAGTCTGCGCCTAATAAGATTATCATATTCCTGTACATAGCCATGAAGATAAATGAATAGACACTTTGTCAAGTATCACAGATGTGAGAATAAGATTAATGTACCAAGACCAGAGTAACGTCAGATTGTCAATTGTAAATAGCATCCAGAACCAAGTTAAGTAATTTTTATGCTTGTTATTATTTTAATAAATGTGTGTGAAAATTAAACAAGTTGTGTTTAAAGTTGGTCACCGTCAATCTGCTACTCTAAGCGTGCAAGTGGCATTTCTATCGTGTGACCTAATGGTAGATGATAAACACGCCACGATAAGACCACGAGACATATTGCTGACACTCGCCTACTTCGTTAGAGCGACAAGTCAAATAATCTGATGGTGTGTGTACCTAAGGTCTTACAGTACGCACACCGCAGTGGTAGAGGTACTGTCAGTATTAACTATACTAATTCATGTGTCCGCTCCCGTTAGCTGAGAGGTCAGCGTGGCGGAATACCACGCCAAGAGGCCCGGCTGGGGCAGGAGATCTTCTCCGCTCAGGGACTGGGTGTTGTGTTGTCCTCATCATCATTTCATCACCATCTCCGATGCGCAAGTCGCCCAATGTGGTGCCGAATGCAATAAGTACTTGCCCTCCGCGGCCGAACTTCCCTGAATGGAGGATTCCCGTCGCACAATGCCGTACGCTCATTTCAGTTTTCCCATATACTAATTCATAGTCAGTGTTATTTTCTCACATAGTCTCTACAGACACTGAAATTATTTTATTACTACTGTATTTGTCATATTACGTTTTTTTTTTGGTAGACTAGGATGTCAAAGGAGGTACTGTAAGTGAGAAACCAAAGTCCAATCTAAGGAAGGGACTGATGGTCCTAACCATATTAGGTTAAACACACACATACATAAATAAAAATTCGAGAAATTAAAGCTAACACAGAGGCTTCCCTACAATCATTCTTCTCGCACGCGATTAACAAGAGGAACAGGGAAGGTGGGATCAGTTAGTGGAACCAGAAGTACCTTGCTCTACACGACTGCAGGTGGCTGGTGAAGTACTGATGTAAATACAGATCCAGAAGAACAAGTATGAAACCATAAGAGAAACAAATGTAGAACAATATCAACAGGAATAATGTTAGCATAATTCCAACGCATTTGGTTTACATTTGTGACGTCATGTGGTATGGGTCATTGTCTCAGTGACGTCATTAAATCAGTGATGTTGAGAGGTCACACCCCCTTCCGGTTACTCCCTTCCCATTCCCCTCTCCAGCCAATCAGAGCGAAGTGTTGAAAGGGGACAGCCAGTCAGAATGTAGTTTGAATAACTAAAATGGTTCAAATTGCTCTGAGCACTATGGGACTTAACATGTGAGGTCATCAGTGCCCTAGACTTAGAACCACTTAAACCTAACTAACCTAACGACATCACACACATTCATGCCCGAGGCAGGATTCGAATCTGCGACCGTAGCAGCAGCGCGGATCAATAACTAAGTTAAATAACATTTTTTGTTTTAATCCAGAAAACTCAGTAGTGCTCTGTACATCAGGCGCATCCGCCTTATCTCCAAGCAGTCAGAGTGTGGTATTAAAATGTGACTAGGTGCCAGTAGAACACTCTGAGGGACCCATGCAAAGTTAAGTGTATACACAGACGTTTCATCCATCCCATAAATCGGGGATATCGACGATTTTGGTGTGTTACAAACATTATACTGGTAAGACATTGGCCCCGGAAATTCCCAGAGCTTCGTGACTTTTGTAATCTGAAGTTAGAATTCCGATGATAAATGATGAAATCAGTATTTCTTAGTATGATCTATAAAATTACAAATTAACGAATTTCAGATTTTTCCCTTTACGTGTACTGTGAACCCTTGTGGTTTGGCATAAATGAGGTACATTCAGGTTCTAAGGCCACCGATTTTTTTTCTCCGGACTGGAAAGAGATAGAAATATGCGCATTGTTTTAAAATGAGGCCGCATTCATTGTCAATACGTCCCACAGATGGCAGCACCATATGGCAGATGGAATTTATCGCCAGCGGCGAGAATGAGAACTGTTTTAAATACTTAAAATGGCGACGTTTTCCTTACTTGAACAGCGTGCAATCATTCGTTTTCTGAATATGCGTGGTGTGAAACCAATTGAAATTCATCGACAGTTGAAGGAGACATGTGGTGACGGAGTTATGGATGTGTCGAAAGTGCGTTCGTGGGTGCGACAGTTTAATGAAGGCAGAACATCGTGTGACAACAAACCGAAACAACCTCGGGCTCACACAAGCCGGTCTGACGACACAATCGAGAAAGTGGAGAGAATTGTTTTGGGGGATCGCCGAATGACTGTTGAACAGATCGCCTCCAGAGTTGGCATTTCTGTGGGTTCTGTGCACACAATCCTGCATGACGACCTGAAAATGCGAAAAGTGTCATCCAGTTGGGTGCCACGAATGCTGACGAACGACCACACGGCTGCCCGTGTGGCATGTGCCAAGCGATGTTGACGCGCAATGATAGCATGAATGGGACTTTCTTTTCGTCGGTTGTGACAATGGATGAGACGTGGATGCCATTTTTCAATCCAGAAACAAAGCTGGGCCGGCCCTGTGTGGCCGAGCGGTTCTAGGCGCTTCAGTCTGGAACCGCGCGACCGCATCGGTCGCAGGTTCGAATCCTGCCTTGGGCATGGATGTGTGTGATGTCCTTAGGTTAGTTAGGTTTAAGTAGTTCTAAGTTCTAGGCGACTGATGACCTCAGATGTTAAGTCCCATAGTGCTCAGAGCCATTTTTCTTTTTCTGGTGATCAGCTTCATGCGGTAAAATAAATGCTGCACGCGCTAAGACAGCTGAATTATCTTCTTATCGTCCTGTGAAATCACAATATTAGTACGTGAACATGAAAATCTGAATACCGATTTTTAATATTAACTGTACAAGGAGGCCAACGATCCTTTAATAATTCGAGAGGTACTTTGCCACAGATGTGCACAAACAAAAAAATGTGTGTATGCAGCCGTTAAGACTGGTGAAAGAACGTAGAAGCTTTCACATTCATGACACAGACGTTATATTGCCTATCACGCATTAAAATCTCTAATACCTGAACATCGAAAATTGAAGAGCTACCGACCTCTGCCCGCACAATAAGCAGGTACTATGCTAGAGATGAAAGTAACATTTCTTGAAATCGCATTCTAGGGGCTTTCATGTTCACTTTGTTCACCTGCTGTAATACACGCATAGCGGGCAGCTGCAATGCGGCAACTAGAAGACCATGGTGTCATCAGTGAAAATCAGCATACCGTAGCAACGAAGTCTGTATATAACGTTCTATATTGGCATCTTTATTTCGCTTACTTTTCTATAAAAGTAACTGTATGGTCATTTGCTGCCATTACCAGAAGATTTGAAGTAGGTTCCTAATTTTTAATTTCTTCATTTTTGAGTAACTACTACATCCGTCTTCCCTTATAATACGCAAAATGTATTTGATTTAGGGTATGCCTAGAAGGAGAATGCCAGGCGGCAGAGTGAAAGACGCAGTACTAGACAGACACAATTTCTGAGTAGACAGAGTAATAGCAACTGAACATTCATAATGATAATGCATCTATGTTGTTTAAAGATCAGAATATTAATACGCGAGCGTCGAAAATCGAAGTACCGATTTTTAAAATTAATTCTAGGAGGCGGCCAATGAAACTCGTATAATTTCAAAGGAACTTTGCTGTAGAAGTGTACGAAAGAAAAGAAAAAAAACATCTTCGTACATAGGCATTAGGAGATGAAAGGAAGCAGACACACACGTCAATTTTGTTTTGTCTCTAACATTGCTACCAACTTCTACCACGCATCACGGTCAGGTGCTCCAGTAAAAACGAAGTTTCATTCTAGGAACGTTCAGGTTTAAATGTTGCAGACGGTTCATTTGCAGTAACACAGGCATACCGGATAGCTACAATGCCGGAACTTCTACCTCGTTGATGACGATGTTAACAGTGGAAAGCGGAACGCCGTAACGAAGCCGTTGGAGACAGGAAACGTTGTTTATTAGCTTCGTATCTTCACTTAGTTTGGTCTAAGTCTAAACGGAACTATCTCTGTGTTCGTTTACCGCCATCGACACACAAGTACAGTGTTCCTAATTTTCAGTATCTTCATTTTGCGTAGTTACAACGTCCCTTATTACAAGGAAACTATTTTTGTTTTGGCTGTGCCTCAAAAAAAGAACATTAACCGGTCGCACTGAAAGACAAAGAGCTAGAGAGAGACAATTTTTGTGTAGAGAAAGTAATGGGAGTAACGCAGATGTCGATAACGATAGTTCTATTGTCTTTCTGTAAGAAAGACGGATGATCGTTTACATACGGTTTGCAACCGCCTTTCTCTTCTTCAAAACATCCTGGAGAACGTCTTTAACGGCTTGATTTAGAGCTATAGATCGATTGCGATTTGTGACACCACAACTTCGACACGCCCACTACTTAACACTGCCTGTTCGTAGCTGATTGGTCAAATGCATGTGTCTTGTTTACAGCTGTTAGTTCAAGCGGTCGCCGTAGTTACGGCGCTGACGTCGCTTATACGCCAGGAATAAAATCAGTCTCTAAGCTTTTCGGACGCAAGCTGTACGTGTCTATGGTTACTCGCGTGTCGGAGATACGCTGTAAATATTTCGGCTTTAATTCTAGGAAGACATTACGAAACCAATATTCTCGCTCTCGTGCTTGCTCCTCCGGGCAATTTTAGAACTGACGCGAAACAAATGAAATTCGCTGACGTCATGGGTTCCGTTCTCTAAGGGAAGCACACTTGACAGCAATGTTAATTAATGTGTGCCCTCGCTCACACACACACACACACACACACACACAGAGAGAGAGAGAGAGAGAGAGACGGACCCCCACGGACACACAGAGCTGTAGCGGAATTTAAACAGCGGAGGACGCCTGGAGTATTTAACGTGCGTCCCTTTGTGAAGCGAACACTCGCTACACAGTGGACAAAGCGAGTCGACATTTCCACTGGCAGTCGAGTATGCTGCGAGCCCAGACCGCGCTCGGCTTAGGAAAAGAAATGCCCCGCTGTAGCTACACGCAGCCCGTCTGCCACATCTACCGTTTCCCATCCCATGTTGACTGCTCTTCACTGCTTCAGCAGAAAAAAAATAAAGTTTCTAGCCAACAGGATACAGCATGTCTCAACGAAGAGAGGTCTTCAGTCGTAGGAGCATCTTCGTGCGCACACCGAGCGAATGCCATAGGACTAGGCCACAACAAAATAAATGCAGGATACTAGTTTACTTGTCTTGCAGCGCTTCCCACTCGGCCGATACTACACTCCTGGAAATGGAAAAACGAACACATTGACACCGGTGTGTCAGACCCACCATACTTGCTCCGGACACTGCGTGAGGGCTGTACAAGCAATGATCACACGCACGGCACAGCGGACACACCAGGAACCGCGGTGTTGGCCGTCAAATGGCGCTAGCCGTCAGTGTCAGCCAGTTTGCCGTGGCATACGGAGCTCCATCGCAGTCTTTAACACTGGTAGCATGCCGCGACAGCGTGGACGTGAACCGTATGTGCAGTTGACGGACTTTGAGCGAGGGCGTATAGTGGGCATGCGGGAGTCCGGGTGGACGTACCGCCGAATTGCTCAACACGTGGGGCGTGAGGTCTCCACAGTACATCGATGTTGTCGCCAGTGGTCGGCGGAAGGTGCACGTGCCCGTCGACCTGGGACCGGACCGCAGCGACGCACGGATGCACGCCAAGACCGTAGGATCCTGCGCAGTGCCGTAGGGGACCGCACCGCCACTTCCCAGCAAATTAGGGACACTGTTGCTCCTGGGGTATCGGCGAGGACCATTCGCAACCGTCTCCATGAAGCTGGGCTACGGTCCCGCACACCGTTAGGCCGTCTTCCGCTCACGCCCCAACATCGTGCAGCCCGCCTCCAGTGGTGTCGCGACAGGCGTGAATGGAGGGACGAATGGAGACGTGTCGTCTTCAGCGATGAGAGTCGCTTCTGCCTTGGTGCCAATGATGGTCGTATGCGTGTTTGGCACCGTGCAGGTGAGCGCCACAATCAGGACTGCATACGACCGAGGCACACAGGGCCAACACCCGGCATCATGGTGTGGGGAGCGATCTCCTACACTGGCCGTACACCACTGGTGATCGTCGAGGGGACACTGAATAGTGCACGGTACATCCAAACCGTCATCGAAACCATCGTTCTACCATTCCTAGACCGGCAAGGGAACTTGCTGTTCCAACAGGACAATGCACGTCCGCATGTATCCCGTGCCACCCAACGTGCTCTAGAAGGTGTAAGTCAACTACCCTGGCCAGCAAGTTCTCCGGATCTGTCCCCCATTGAGCATGTTTGGGACTGGATGAAGCGTCGTCTCACGCGGTCTGCACGTCCAGCACGAACGCTGGTCCAACTGAGGCCCCAGGTGGAAATGGCATGGCAAGCCGTTCCACAGGACTACATCCAGCATCTCTACGGTCGTCTCCATGGGAGAATAGCAGCCTGCATTGCTGCGAAAGGTGGATATACACTGTACTAGTGCCGACATTTTGCATGCTCTGTTGCCTGTGTCTATGTGCCTGTGATTCTGTCAGTGTGATCATGTGATGTATCTGACCCCAGGAATGTGTCAATAAAGTTAGCCCTTCCTGGGACAATGAATTCACGGTGTTCTTATTTCAATTTCCAGGAGTGTATATGATTTATGTCACGTTGCATAACAGTGGCGCGTTGCAACTCTTATTCGTGTGACATCGTTGTTCCCACTGGAGCAATGAGACGAGCGACAATACAGCAAGAGTCTCGTTTCTGCCTCAGTTGCAATCATGAGCTCTTCTTAAGAGAACGCTGTTATTGCTTATTATTATTATTCGCAGTCGCTGATTATATAGGCAGTGTAGATGGCACCACAGTCTGTCACGTGACGTCGGCTACGAGATTACCGCTGGTATTGCTAACATTCTCGATTGACCAGCCACGTTAGCCGTGAGCGCTAATGCGCTGGTTCGTGGACTCGGATAGGCGCGCAGCCCCTGGATCGAATCCTCCCGGCGGATTAACGACGGCGGTCGGTGTGCCGGCCAGCCTGGACGTGGTTTTTAGGCGGTTTTCCACATCCCGTAAGTGAATACCGGGCTGGTCCCCACGTCCCGCCAAAGTTACACTGAACACTTTCATTATTCCATGGATTACACTAGTCGCAGACTGTTGGGGTGCACTAATTCCGTCCTGGGGGGTACGGGGTGGGGGCAGGAAGGGCATCCGGCCACCCCTTAATCTAACATTGCCAAATCCGATTAAACTTTCTGATCCTGCGTACCTGTGGGCCGAAGGCACAAGTCAAAGAAAGAAACAAAGAAATTGCTAAGATTCTGTAGTGGACTGGCCAGACAGCCAATCCACTATGACTGGTAGCCTAAAGGTACGCGTCTAAGCTCACGCAGGCTGGCGTGAGGTCTGGAACAGTTATAGGAGTTTAGTCTTGTAACAAAGTACGGATCTTCTGGAATACTTAACTTTAATCCAAAATAGGTGTACATCGGTCTGACGGTACAGGCATCACATGATAAATAGCCATTGAATATGGCGCCTTGCTAGGCTATGCTAACTATCGTCTCGGCAAATGAGAGCGTAATTTGTCAGTGAACCATTGCTAGCAACGTCGGCTGTACAACTGGGGCGAGTGCTAGGAAGTGTCTCTAGACCTGCCGTGTAGTGGCGCTCGGTCTGCAATCACTGACAGTGGCGACACGCGGGTCCGTCGTATACTAGCGGACCGCGGCCGATTTAAAGGCTACCACCTAGCAAGTGTGGTGTCTGGCGGTGACACCACAGATTCTCTATTGGAAGTAATCGATCGTCATCCTCACGTTGCCATGTTGGCATCCATTTTTTTTCTTATTTAACACCTTCCTCTTTTCTGTTACAATTGCCAAGACGTTGATCAGGAAATGAAATTCAGTGAGACGAGTGTCATATCGAAAACATCGCATTATCATGCGCGTATGTGTAGAGAGACTATTGAGATCTACACTGAAGAGCCAAAGAAACTGGTACAGCTGCCTAATATGGTGTAGGGTCCCGCGGGCACACTAAAGTACCGCAACACGACGTGCAATGGTCTCGACTAATGTCTGGAGTAGTGCTGGAGGGAACTGACGCGATGAATCCTCCAGGACTGTCCATAAATCCGTAAGAGTACGAGGGGATGGAGATCTCTTCTGAACAGCACGTTGCAAGGCATCGCAGATTTGCTTAATAATGTTCGTTTATGGGAAGTCTGGTGGCAAGCGGAAGTGTTTAAACTCAGAAAAGTGTTCCTGGACCTACTTTGTAGCAATTTTAGACGTGTGGGGTGCCGCATTGTGGAATTGACGAAGTCCGTCGGAATGCACAATGGACATGAACGGATGCAGGTGATCACACAGGATGCTTACGTACGTGTCACCTGTCAGAGTCGTATCCAGACGTATAAGAGGTACCATGTCACTCCAACCGCACACGCCTCACATCATTACAGAGCCTCCAACAGGTTGAACAGTCCCCTGCTGACATACAGAGCCCATGAATTCATGAGGCTGTTTCCATACCCGTACACGTCCATCCGCTCGGTGCAATTTGAAACGAGACCCGTCCAACAAGGCAACATTTCCAGTCATTAACAGTCCAATGTCTGTTTTGACGGGCCCAGGCGAGGCGTACAGCTGTGTCCCGTGCAGTCGTCAAAGTTACACGAGTGAGCTTTCGTCTCCCAAAAGCCATATCTATGATGTTTCGTTGACAATTCTTGATGGCCCAGAATTGAAATCTGCAGCATTTTGTGGAAGGGTCGCACTTCTGTCGCGTTGAACGATTCTCTTCTGTCGTCGTTGGTACCGTTCTCGCAGGATCTTTTTCTGGCCGCAGCGATGTCGGAGGTTTGATGTTTTACCGGATTCCTGATAGTCACAGTACACACGTGAAATGATCGAAAGGGAAAGTCCACACTTCAAAGCTGCCTCGGAGATACTGTGTCCCATAGCTCGTGCGCCGACTATAACACCACATTCAGACTCACTCAGATCTTGGATAGCCGGTCATTGTAGCAGCAGTACCCCATCTAAGAAGTACACCAGACACTTGTTGTCTTATCCGCTGTGAGAGGGCCATCAGAGTCCATTTGTGTTGTTCGTGTCTACGTTGTTACCAGATCTGGTGGCGTATTCAGGGTGTTTACGTAAGACTGTGCACAAATTTAACAGGACATAGAGACTGCTCCACTGAATAACATGAGGTAAAGAACCTGGGGTCAACTTAAGAAAATAACAGGTAACAGGAATGAAATCACATTACTAAGTATTTCTTCATTTACATTACTTACAATGAACATATCATTTCTACTGTATCTTACAAAATGTGCTGAAATTAACGGCCATCAATCTCAATGCAAGCATCACATCGGCTAACAAGATTCTGACGCACCCTGACAAATATGTTTCGAATCACATCATTTTTATTTTTTTGGTCATCAGTCTACTGACTGGTTTGATGCGGCCCGCCACGAATTCCTTTCCTGTGCTAACCTCTTCATCTCAGAGTAGCACTTGCAACCTACGTCCTCAATTATTTGCTTGACGTATTCCAATCTCTGTCTTCCTCTACAGCTTTTGCCCTCTACAACTCCCTCTAGTACCATGGAAGTCATTCCCTCATGTCTTAGCAGATGTCCTATCATCCTGTCCCTTCTCCTTATCAGTGTTTTCCACATATTCCTTTCCTCACCGATTCTGCGTAGAACCTCCTCATTCCTTACCTTATCAGTCCACCTAATTTTCAACATTCGTCTATAGCACCACATCTCAAATGCTTCGATTCTCTTCTGTTCCGGTTTTCCCACAGTCCATGTTTCACTACCATACAATGCTGTACTCCAGACGTACATCTCAGAAATTTCTTCCTCAAATTAAGGCCGATATTTGATATTAGTAGACTTCTCTTGGCCAGAAATGCCTTTTTTGCCATAGCGAGTCTGCCTTTGATGTCCTCATTGCTCCGTCCGTCACTGATTATTTTACTGCCTAGGTAGCAGAATTCCTTAACTTCATTGACTTCGTGACCATCAATCCTGATGTTAAGATTCTCGATGTTCTCATTTCTACTACTTCTCATTACCTTCGTCTTTCTCCGATTTACTCTCAAACCATACTGTGTACTCATTAGACTGTTCATTCCGTTCAGCAGATCATTTAATTCTTCTTCACTTTCACTCAGGATAGCAATGTCATCAGCGAATCGTATCATTGATATCCTTTCACATTGTATTTTAATTCCACTCCTGAACCTTTCTTTTATTTCCATCATTGCTTCCTCGATGTACAGATTGAAGAGTAGGGGCGAAAGGCTACAGCCCTGTCTTACAGCCTTCTTAATACGAGCACTTCGTTCTTGATCGTCCACTCTTATTATTCCCTCTTGGTTGTTGTACATATTGTATATGACCCATCTCTCCCTATAGCTTACCCCTACTTTTTTCAGAATCTCGAACAGCTTGCACCATTTTATATTGTCGAACGCTTTTTCCAGGTCGACAAATCCTATGAAAGTGTCTTGATTTTTCTTTAGCCTCGCTTCCATTATTAGCCGTAACGTCATCATAGGCAGCTGCAATTCCTGCTACTAATTTCATACACAAGTGACCAGATATTTCCACAGGAAGTAATCAAGTGTTTTCAGATCAGGTGGCATCGCAGACGACCTCTTCAAAATCTGGTGTGTCAGTGATCCTCATGTTGCCACATCCTTAGTTTCTTTTTTTGAATGAACCAGTCTCTCGTATCCGTGGATCGGCGTGACGGATGCTGCCTGATAGGAAATCGTTCCCTGTACAGCTTTTCAGCAGCGAGAGCATTGCAACGTACTTCCCCCATACACAAGGTGCGAGTCAGTGAATGCTGCGAAACTGTACCGGTACTGCTCCATCGTACTGTACTTTAAGTCTCTGACAAGGGAACCTCCCCATCGCACCCCCCTCAGATTTAGTTATAAGTTGGCACAGTGGATAGGCCTTGAAAAACTGAACACAGATCAATCGAGAAAACAGGAAGAAGTTGTGTGGAACTACGGGAAAAATAAGCAAAATATACAAACTGAGTAGTCCATGCGCAAGATAGGCAACATCGAGGATAGTATGAGCTCAGGAGCGCCGTGGTCCCGTGGTTATCGTGAGCAGCTGCGGAAAGAGAGGTCCTATGTTCAAGTCTTCCCTAGAGTGAAAAGTTTAGTTTTTTATTTTCGCAAAGTTATGGTTGGTTGGTTGGTTGGTTTGGGGAAGGAGACCAGACAGCGTGGTCATCGGTCTCATCGGATTATGGGGAAGGAAGTCGGCCGTGCCCTTTCAGAGGAACCATCCCGGCATTTGCCTGGAGCGATTTAGGGAAATCGCGGATAACCTAAATCAGGATGGCCGGACGCGGGATTGAACCGTCGTCCTCCCGAATGCGAGTCCAGTGTCTAACCACTGCGCCACCCCGCTCGGTCGCAAAGTTATGACCTGTCCGTTCGTTCATTGACGTTTCTGTTCACTGTTATAAGTTTAGTGTCTGTTTTTTGCGACCGCACCGCAAAACCGTGCGATTAGTAGACGAAAGGACGTGCCTCTCCAATGGGAACCGAAAAAATTTGACCGCAAGGTCATAGATCAACCGATTCCTCCATAGGAAAACACGTCTGATATATTCTATACGACACTGGTGACAGTATGTGATCGTGTGTCAATTATCAAAGTTCAGGCACTCACACATAATCAACATCACTCTCAAAAATTCCAGGACATGTTTAGATTTGCTTGGACATATGCAGCATTTGACGGTCTACACACGGAAAAATTTGAAAACGTTAAAAACATATGTTTTGACAGAGTACAGGGAAAACTGCGCGACTGTGAAACTGTTGCATTCATTTGTTGCAGTTTATGTGACAAACTCTGATATTTTCATCACTTTCTTTGGAGTGATTATCACATCCAAAAGAAAACCTAAATCGGGCAAGGTAGAAGAATCTTTCTACCCACTCGCCAAGTGTACAAGTTAGGTGCGTCGACAACATATTCCTGTCACGTGACGCAGATGCCGTCACCAGTGTCGTATAGAATATATCAGACGTGTTTTCCTGTGGAGGAATCGGTTGACCTATGACCTTGCGATCAAATGTTTTCGGTTCCCATTGGAGAGGCACGTCCTTTCGTCTACTAATCGCACGGTTTTGCGGTGCGGTCGCAAAACACAGACACTAAACTTATAACAGTGAACAGAAACGTCAATGAACGAACGGGCAGATCATAACTTTGCGAAAATAAAAAACTAAACTTTTCACTCTAGGGAAGACTTGAACATAGGACCTCTCGTTCCGCAGCTGCTCACGCTAACCACGGGACCACGGCGCTCCTGAGCTCATACTATCCTCGATGTTGCCTATCTTGCGCATGGACTACTCAGTTTGTATATTTTGCTTATTTTTCTCGTAGTTGCACACAACTTCTTCCTGTTTTCTCGATTGATTTGTGTTCAGTTTTTCAAGGCCTATCCACTGTGCCAGCTTATAACTAAATCTGAGGGGGGTGCGATGGGGAGGTTCCCTTGTGTGTAGCCGCGCGGTCTATGGCGTCTTCTCACGGTCCGCGCGGCTTCCCCCGTCGGAGGTTCGAGTCCTCCCTCGGGCATGGGTGTGTGTGTTAAAATTTATCCCCGAGTAATGAACGGATCTGTCGTCGATTCATAGGACGTTCTGTCTTGGGACGACTTAAATACGATAGAAGAAAGCCATCTTATGGACAAATGAAGTAAACAAAAGCTGCATCATGACTTCCTGGTAATCAGGCTAGTCCCACTTGTTTCCTTGGTTTGTTTTGCTTTAGGGTGCAAAAAACAACTTAGGTAATACGCGCCCAAGTCAAAACTATACAACACGAACACAGAGAGGAGTTAAACAACTATTCGTCAGTCCCAATGGACAGAATAAGAGACAGCTAGGCACTTGGAAAAAAGGATAAAAAAACACCTTACAGAAATGGAGGTCCAAAGCTAAAAATTAAATGGCCTTCGCCATATTGCTTCGCTAATGAAAAGTAAAACACGGTCGACAGCCCGAGCGTCATGCGCTAAAACGGCTGATAAATCAGACGACAAACTCAAGCTAGAACGTAAATAGCTAAAAACAGGGCATTCCATCAGGAAGTGACGGAGATTTAAAATTTGGGCGCAATGTGTACAAAATGGTGGGGTAGCGCCACTTAGCAAATGATGATGGCTAAAAAGGCAGCGCCCAATACGCGGCCGAGTTAACCTTCTCCCGGCGGAAGGGCAGAGAGGAGGTCGTCCAAGGCGCCGGGAGAGGCTTAGTAAGCCGAAGCCTATTCCCGTGAAGGAAGGACCATTGACGATGCCAAAAGGACTCCACCTCCTAACAGATGGCAACACACACATCATCAGAGGGAGTTTAGGTACTCGCGGGCTGAGGTACGAGGGAGGACTGCAGCTTTGGCAGCGGCGTCAGCAGACTCATTTCCTGGCAGACCGTCAGGGACCCACAGAAACATCACACTGGCTACACCAAGAGTGAGAAAGTGACAGTTTTCCTGGACCCGCTGCAATAAGGGATGGGTGGTGACAGCGCACGTAGACTGAAGGGCTCTGAGTGAGGCTGAGCAGAGGACGGAATTGAAAAGGCTGTGTCGCCGGATGTACTCCGGGGCCTGATACACGGCGAAGAGCTAGGCTGTAAATATTGAAGAGTGTGCCGGAAGCCGATATCGAAAGGTCAACGACGAAACCACACCCGATCCCCACGGTCAGTCCGAGAGCCATCAGTTTAGACAAACGTACTATCGCGTTCGACAATATAAAATGGTGCAAGCTGTTCGAGATTCTGAAAAACGTAGGGGTAAGCTATAGGGAGAGACGGGTCATATACAGTATGTACAACAACCAAGAGGGAAAAATAAGAGTGGACGATCAAGAACCAAGTGCTCGTATTAAGAAGGGTGTAAGACAAGGCCGTAGCCTTTCGCCCCTACTCTTCAATCTGTACATCGAGGAAGCAATGATGGAAATAAAAGAAAGGTTGAGGAGTGGAATTAAAATACAAGGTGAAAGGATACCAATGATACGATTCGCTGATGACATGGCTATCCTGAGTGAAAGTGAAGAAGAATTAAAAGATCTGCTGAACGGAATGAACAGTCTAATGAGTACACAGTATGGTTTGAGAGTAAATCGGAGAAAGACGAAGGTAATGAGAAGTAGTAGAAATGAGAACAGCGAGAATCTTAACATCAGGATTGATGGTCACGAAGTCAATGAAGTTAAGGAATTGTGCTACCTAGGCAGTGAAATAACCATTGACGGACGGAGCAAGGAGGACATCAAAAGCAGACTCGCTATGGCAAAAAAGGCATTTCTGGCCAAGAGAAGTCTACTAATATCAAATACCGGCCTTAATTTGAAAAAGAAATTTCTGAGGATGTACGTCTGGAGTACAGCATTGTATGGTAGTGAAACATGGACTGTGGGAAAACCGGAACAGAAGAGAATCGAAGCATTTGAGATGTGCTGCTATAGACGAATGTTGAAAATTAGGTGGACTGATAAGGTAAGGAATGAGGAGGTTCTACGCAGAATCGGAGAGGAAGGGAATATGTGGAAAACACAGTCGGCAAGACTCAGCGGAGCAGCGCCTCTGAGGAAGTCCAGCACAGTCCTGGACGAAACGTAAGGAGCAGAAAAGTTCTTGGACCACGACCTCACATCCCGGAAAGTATATCAACAGCCATGTCAACCGGTCGTGAAAGCCTTCATTCTACAATGTGAAAAACACTGATAAGGAGAAGGGACAGGATGATACGACATCTGCTAAGACATGAGGGAATGACTTCCATGGTACTAGAGGGAGCTGTAGAGGGCAGAAACTGTAGAGGAAGACAGAGATTGGAATACGTCAGGCAAATAATTGAGAACTTAGGTTGCAAGTGGTACTCTGAGATGAAGAGGTTAGCACAGGAAAGGAATTCGTGGCGGGCTGCATCAAACCAGTCAGTTGACTGATGACAAAAAAAAACTATCGCGAAGTTTCATGCAAAGGTCATGAAACTTGAGGCGATAGACCGAGGCTGAAGTAGTGTCCTTAGAAAGCGAATAAGCGAATGAAGGCCAAGGTTAACATGGGCCGCTTCACGAAGCCAAGGTGGTGAAGGTCTCACACCCACCGGGAAAGCTGGAGGTAGTGTGAAGTTAAGCCGCCGTAGTAAGTGGTGAAAGCGGACTCCAGGAAGTAACAGAGAAGAGAGACGAGTCCCATACTGACAGCCAAAGGAATCATCAAAGAAGGAGGCATAGGAGGGGTGGCCATGCATGGCAGACAAACGGCATGCATACCTGCTGAGGAGGACGTCAGCGCGGGAGTACAGTGGTAGTTCAGCAGCTTCAGTATACACTCTCAACTGGGCTCGTGTAAAAGTCGCCAGTGGCCAAACGGATGCCATGATGGTGGATAGTGTTGAGACGGCGTAAAGACACATAAACAAATCACACATAGTCGAGTTTCGAACGGACAAGTGACCGGTACAAACGGAGGAGCGTGTTTCGATCGGCACCCCAAGAACTACCATTGAGGACACGTAGGACAACATGTTGTTACTTTCATCTCTAGTATAGCACCTGCTTATTGTGCGGGCAGAGGTCGGTAGCTCTTCAATGTTCAGGTATTGGAGATTTTAAAGCGTGATAGACAATATAACGTCTGTGTTATGAATGTGAAAGCTTCTGCGTTTTTTCACCAGTCTTAACGGCTATATACACACATTTTTTCTTTGTGCACATCTGTGGCAAAGTACCTCTCGAATTATAAAAGGATATTTAGCCTCCTTGTGCAGTTAATATTAAAAATCGCTATTCAGATTTTCGTGTTCACGTATTAATATTATGATTTCACCGGACGATAAGAAGATAATGCAGCTGTCTTAGCACGTGCAGCATTTATTTTACCGCATGAAGCTGATTACCAGAAAAAGAAAAATGGCTCTGAGCACTATGGGACTTAACATCTGAGGTCATCAGTCCCCTAGAACTTAGAACTACTTAAACCTAACTAACTTAAGGACATCACACACATCCATGCCCGAGGTAGGATTCGAACCTGCGGCCGTAGCGGTCGCGCGGTTCCAGACTGAAGCACCTAGAACCGCTCGGCCACACCGGCCAGCCCAGAAAAAGAAGAAGAAGAAGAAGAAGAAGAAGAAGAAACGACGCTGGTGGACGACCTGTCTTTTAAAAAGTTGGGAATAATGTTAAAAACTGCGTTAGAACAGTCCTCGGAAGGTCCATTGGTACCGACCGGCCGGTGTCCTATCCTAGGCCTGTAGGCGTCTCAGGGAACAGTGGGTAGAACAAAATTAATGTCTGACTTTAAAGCGGAATTGCTATACGGGCTATATGGGCTATATGACAATCTTTGTTCCTAATGAAAGCTACAGATTTCGAATTGTTATTGGATTGTGCAGGCCCTAAAATTTCCAAAGGTGACATCTCTTTTTAGGAGAGCTGTACCTGCACCATAAAATTAATAATCACTCCTGGTTTTGTTCTATTCTCTGGGTCTTTCTTAAGCTGTGTATCACTTTCTAGCTGCTGAGTTATTTCTCGCCAAGCGTATAGCAGGCTGCCAGGTAAGACACATGGGAGGACCAACAGTGTTTCCTATCGAGCACGAGCCCCAGGAATTTCATAGTTTCAACGAACGGAAAGGCAACAGGCCCAAGATGTAGAGATGGTGGGAGAAACCATTTGCGCCTCCAGAAACCCTTGTTTCCTTGCAGGAAATACAGAATGTACATGTAAATAAACAGCACAGTATGTGCAAACTTGTACGCACGTTAGTTGTAAGTAAGCTGGAAAATACTAATGCTCCAAGTTTACTGATTAGTTTACTTCTATTCTCCTTAAGCTGCCTTCTCCGACCCTAGGTACCCAAGCTCAAATTGTGTAGCATTGTCTGTGTTCTGTTACATTTCTGCACACTCTTACAGAAAACCCCGTATCATGAAGAGCGTCAGATAATGACTGATCACTATCAAGGAAACGAAAGTGATGTAAGAGTGTGAGAAAGCGTTGTCAGCACCCGAGAGAGCTGTTTGAGAGTGGACTCATTGTGGGTCTCCATTTGGCGGACTGGTCGAATAATCGTGCAATATACATGTTAATGGGGCGTTCAGATATGACAGTGGTGTGATACTGGAACGTTTAAAAATTTGAGGTCACGCTTTTTAGTGGTCAAGGCCCTGGTGGACCACGTCCGACCATCTCAAGGGAAAATTGCCACATTAGTTACCGTCCCATGCGTGGTCTGCCGGTAGCATCACGACACAAAACAACTGCATCTGAAGTGGAGCCATGACCAGCAAGCATGGACTGCTGCTGAAAGGCGACGCACTGTGCTAAGTGATGGCTCACGATTCTGCACTGATCTGGATGGCCAATGTCGACCACCATCGCGGCGACCTGGGAAGAGGTCCCATTCTTGCTAAGTTTTGGAGAGGGGCAGCGAGGTATGTCGCGGGTCTGACCATGTGAGTGGTCATTGGGTCATGGCTGGTAGTGATCTAACGAACTATAATGGCATAGTGGTCCATCACGGACATTCTGCGTCCTCATATGTCAGCCCTCACACGACAGTACCACTTTTCAAGAGGATATTGGTCGTCCACTCATCGTACATCACTGAGCTACTCCCGTGGCCAGCACGATCCCAGAATCTGTCCCAATAGAACATGTGAGGGACGAACTCTGATGTCAACCATATCCCAGTGTCACTGTCGTGGATATCAAGAGCCAGCCACAATAACTGAGTGCAAGCTTGCCTCAGGAGAGGACAGAACGGCTCTATAACACACCTCCCATCCGAGTCAGTGGGTGCATTCACGCCAGGTGAGTGAAATGCCACAATGACAAGTGGTCTCATAATTCCAAATTCTTTGTACGAGGTGCATTCAAGTTCTAAGGCCTCCGATTTTTTTTTCTCCGGACTGGAAAGAGATAGAAACATGCGCATTGTTTTAAAATGAGGCCGCGTTCATTGTCAATACGTCCCAGAGATGGCAGCACCGTACGGCAGATGGAATTTTACTGCCAGCGGCGAGAATGAGAAATGTTTTAAATACTTAAAATGCCGAAGTTTTCCTTACTTGAACAGCGTGCAATCATTCGTTTTCTGAATTTGCGTGGTGTTAAACCAATTGAAATTCATCGACAGTATATGGAGACATGTGGTGATGGAGTTATGGATGTGTCGGAAGTGCGACAGTTTAATGAAGGCAGAACATCGTGTGACAGCAAACCGAAACAACTTCGGGCTCGCACAAGCCGGTCTGACGACACGATCGACAAAGTGGAGGGAATTGTTTTGGGGGATCGCCGAATGACTGTTGAACAGATCGCCTCCAGAGTTGAAATTTCTGTGGGTTCTGTGCACACAATCCTGCATGACGACCTGAAAATGCGAAAAGTGTCATCCAGGTGGGTGCCACGAATGCTATCGGACGACCACATGGCTGCCCGTGTGGCATGTTGCCGAGCAATGTTGACGCGCAACGACAGCACGAATGGGACTTTCTTTTCGTCGGTTGTGACAATGGATGAGACGTGGATGCCATTTTTCAATCCAGAAACAAAGCGCCAGTCAGCTCAATGGAAGCACACAGATTCAGCACCACCAAAAAAATTTCGGGTAACCGCCAGTGCTGAAAAAATGATGGTGTCCATGTTCTGGGACAGCGAGGGCGTCATCCTTACCCATTGCGTTCCAAAGGGCACTACGGTAACAGGTGCATCCTACGAAAATGTTTTGAAGAACAAATTCCTTCCTGCAGTGCAACAAAAACGTCCGGGAAGGGCTACGCGTGTGCTATTTCACCAAGACAACGCACCCGCACATCGAGCTAACGTTACGCAACAGTTTCTTCGTGATAACAACTTTGAAGTGATTCCTCATGCTCCCTACTCAACTGACCTGGCTCCTAGTGACTTTTGGCTTTTTCCAACAATGAAAGACACTCTCCGTGGCCGCACATTCACCAGCCGTGCTGCTATTGCCTCAGTGATTTTCCAGTGGTCAAAACAGACTCCTAAAGAAGCCTTCGCCGCTGCCATGGAATCACGGCGTCAGCGTTGTGAAATATGTGCGTCTGCAGGGCGATTACGTCGAGAAGTAACTCCAGTTTCATTGATCTCGGGTGAGTAGTTAATTAGAAAAAAAATCGGAGGCCTTAGAACTTGAATGCACCTCGTAAATCTGACACCATTTTATAATCATTGTAATAACACTACATACGCTCTCAGTTCCGTTTCTTCCTGCCCATCTGAATGGCTCACCTTTTTTACCAGGCTGTCTTCTAAATTCAGTTTATTGAAATTACACGTCTTTTAAGTACCGGCTTGTGATGTGGTAAATGAAGGCTTTAGTGATCTACATTTTTGTGGTCACCCTACCTAACGAGTGTGACCGATCAGCAACCGACGTATGACGCCAGTTGCGCGCACACTACAACAATAATTCACCGACCATCGTCAACGGGCAAGACTGGGTCGATGCGCTATCCACTGGAAGCCAACTTTGTAGGTCTGCTGCACCCTACATGCATTTGAACTGCCTTAGTAATCTTGGTTTTCCTCTACAATTTTCACCTCCTGCTCCCTCCCCTGCTACGACATTTCGTCTATTATCAATCTGACCACACCTTGTTGCCTCAGAATATGTCCTACGATATCAATAGGTCCCATCTTTTAGCCAAGTCGGTCCATAAATTTATTCCTTTCTGAATTCCATTCATTATCTCCTCGTAAGTTGTTGGAGCTACCCATCCGCACTTCAGCTCTCTGCTGTAACACCACGTTCCAAAAGCTTCTATTCTCCTCGTTTGTTAGTGGTTAGTGTTTGAACGTCCCGTCGACAACGGGGTCATTAGAGACGGAGCGCAAGCTCGGGTTAGGGAAGGATTGGGAAGGAAATCGGCCGTGCCCTTTCAAAGGAACCATCCCGGCATTTGCCTGAAACGATTTAGGGAAATCACGGAAAATCTAAATCAGGATGGCCGGAGACGGGATTGAACCGTCGTCCTCCCGAATGCGAGTCCAGGGTGCTAACCACTGCGCCACCTCGCTCGGTTCGTCGTTTGTGAACTGTTTATCGTCCACGTTACAGTTCCATCCAACATTCCACTCCAAACAAATACCTTCAGAAACGACTAAAATCGCTGTTGATAAATTTCTCCCTTTCCAGATAAGCTTTTCTTGCTATTGACACTCTGCATTTTATCTCTTCTCTACTTCGGCCATCGTCAGTTATTTAGCTGCCCAGATAGCGAAACTCGTCGACTAGTTTCAGTGTCGCATATCCTAATGTAATTCCTCCATCATCGCCTGATTTAATTCCTCCGGAGTCCATAATGGTTATTTTATTTTAGATTTGTAAACTGTCATCACCATAATCATTCCGTTCAACTCCTCTTCTACATAATTTCAGCTTGGTTTCCCTCACAGCTTGTTCAATGTACAGATTGACTAAAATCAGTGATAGGCTACAATCCTGACTCACTCCCATCTTAACTACTGCTACCCTTTCATGTCACTTAACTCCTAGGATCACAGTGTACTTTCTGTAGAAACTGTGGAGTTCCTTTCGCTGCGTCTGCTTTATCCCTGGCAACGTCAGAATTTCAAAGAGTGCAGTCCAGTCGACATTGTCGAATGCTTTATATATCCGTAGGAAGCTGCTCATGAATATTTTATTTGTGGTTTATTTTTGTCCAGTAGACAAGAGTAACTTTAACCAAATTTCCGTCTGTGCTTGGTGCAATATGACAACAACATTAAATAGGAAATACTTTCCTAATATTCTGCAAAGTAATACTTATTTTGGACACGAAACAGCTTTCTTCTTCCTAGGCGATCTTCAGGGGATAAATATAGTCCAAAGCCGGCGAATGAGCAAAAAAATATAATTTTGCAGAACATTGCTTCCTATTTAATGCAGCAAAAGCCTTAAGGAACGGAAATATTTTTGTTTTTAGCCAAACATGTTTCACCTCATTGTTTTAGGGATCTTCAGTGGACAACAAATAAATGAAAGAAATTTTAGTTTTTGCACTTTAAATGCGGAATGCTCCGTAGCACAAGCTTTAGTTTAATATTCACATTATTTTAAAAGATGCAGACTGGATATTCTTTGTTATGCTCCCTATGTTTTATGTATGTGCAATGACTCTTCTGTAGACACTTCTGGTATCAACTTCTCCGATAATTTTTCAGTCAGCTTGTACTTGGGGTTCACCGCACTTGACCTTGCTACTAGGTTACGATTTTGAGAACTGTAGAGGCTGGCAATGGAGTGGGGATTTAGGATGGGGGGAGATGGAGGTTGATGTGACTTTAATGCACCCTGATGTTGTTAACATTTCATTTTATGTCGTCAGTGAGAGGGAATATTTTTCTCGTATTAGTGGTTTTATCACAGAGCATATCTTACTTTTCCTTCACGACCCTGTGTATGAAATAGTCTTCCCAGAGCATAAGAGGGCTTGGTTCTGTGTTTATATCATAAACAGGACTGCTCTGTTGCTAACATTCCAGCGTGTGGTGGTGGTGGTGGTGGTGGTGGTGGTGGTGGTGGTGGCTGTTGTCGTGGTTTTCTTGTATGGCGTGTTCTGCATTTGTGACTACGCGCTCCTTCCACTGTTGTTATATACATTACACAATGAACAAAACATGGTGAATATGCAGGGCATAACTGAATGCGACCACACTGTAGAGACGCCAGAATACAAGGAATCTCAGCAAGATGAGAGTCGTGCAAATTTACGCCCGGCTTGGGGTTTCCATCGCGGAACGGAAGAGGACGGCAGCGAACGCTCATTCGCCGGCTGTCTGCACTGCTCACTGCTAATGCAGCCGTAATTCGATTCGCGATGGCGTAGCGAGCGGCGATGGCGTAGCGAGCGGCGATGGCGCCCGGAGAGGAAATTGCGAAACTGAGAAAGCGAGCCCCTGGTTCTGACAGCGCTACTGCAGTGGAGGAACAGCCAACAGCGGCGATTATTACGCAGTATACTGACAGAAGCTACAACCTCGTGAAATTACACTACTGGCCATTAAAATTGCTATACCAAGAAAAAATGCACATGATAAACGGATATTCATTGGGCAAATACTACAACTGACATATGAATACATTTTCACGCAGTTTGGGTGCATAGATCCTGAGAAATCAGTACCCAGAGCAAACCACCTCTGGCCGTAATAACGACCTTGATACGCCTGGGCATTGAGTTAAACAGAGCTTGGATGGCGTGTACAGGTACAGCTGCCCATGCAGCTTCAACACGATACCACAGTTCATCAAGAGGAGTGACTGGCGTATTGCGACGAGCCAGTTGCTCGGCCGCCATTGACCAGACGTTTTCAATTAGTGAGAGATCTGGAGAATGTGCTGGCCAGGGCAGCAGTCGAATATTTTCTGTGTCCAGAAAGGCCCGTACAGGACCTGCAACGTGAAACATGCAACATGCGGTCGTGCATTATCCTGCTGAAATGTAGGGTTCGCGCGGATCGAATGAAGGGTAGACCTATGGATCGTAACACATTTGAAATATAACGTCCACTGTTCAAAGTGCCGTCAGTGCGAACAAGAGGTGACCGAGACGTGTAACCAATGGCACCCCATACCATCACGCCGGGTGATACGCCAGTATGACATTGACGAATACACGCTTACTATGTGCGTTCACCGCGATGTCGCCAAACACGGATGCTGTAAACAAAACCTAGATTCATCCGAAAAAATGACAGTTTGCCTTTCGTGCACCGAGTTTCGTCGTTGAGTACACCATCTCAGGCGCTCCTGTCTGTGATGCAGCGTCAAGTGAAACCACAGCCACGGTCTCCGAGCTGATAGTCCATGCTGCTGCAAACGTAGTCCAACTGATCGTGCAGATGATTGTTGTCTTGCAAACGACCCCGTCTCTTGACTCAGGGATCGAGACGTGGCTGCACGATGCGTTACAGCCATGCGGGTAAGATGCCTGTCATCTCGAGTGCTAGTGATACGAGGCCGTTGGGATCCAGCACGGCGTTCCATGTTCCCTCCTGAACCCACCGATTCCATATTCTGCTAACAGTCTTTCGATCTCGACCAACACGATTAGCAATGTTGCGATACGATAAACCGCAATCGCGATAGGCTACAATCCGACCTATATGTATCATTTCCGTATCACAGCGTCTTGTCCCTGTCGGTTAAATTTCGCGTCTGTAGCACGTCATGTTCGTGGTGTAGCAATATTAATGCCCAGTAGTGTAGCAGTGTGATGGAATGGGAGGGGAGCAATTTATTGGGCTGGCAGCGAATTACTGTCATTTTTAAGTAAAACAGTGGGATTATTTTGGGACGTCGTGACCTTTACTAAGGATCCAAAGCATTGGTTCAAATGGTTCAAATGGCTCTGAGCACTATGGGACTTAACATCTATGGTCATCAGTCCCCTAGAACTTAGAACTACTTAAACCAAACTAACCTAAGGACATCACACAACACCCAGTCATCACTAAAGCATTACAGCCACCTGATTAGTAGTGTCTTGGTCCACCTTTCGAATGAAGTAGAGCAGCAATGTTCACGGTATATTTTCGAGCGGAATACAGAGCTATATGGTCTACATGCAGGTAACGCAATTCCTGTAAGTAATGGGCAGGTAGTTTCTCGGCGCGGAGCTGACGCCTGATAGCATCCCACATGTGTTCCATTGGGTTCATATCAGGCGAATCTGGTGGTCAAAGCAACAGTGTGATTTCACTATCATGCTCCTCATACCAGTGACATAGGATTCTGTTTCGAGGCCCATGAGAATGGCAGGTCGTCACGCAGGCAGGCCTGAACTTGCTCGTTCGCTCAGCTCAACAGAAAAAAATGCGTTTCTAAACCTGTTAGCCGGCCGCGGTGGTCTAGCGGTTCGTGGCGCTGCAGTCCGGAACCGCGGGACTGCTACGGTCGCAGGTTCGAATCCTGCCTCGGGCATGGGTGTGTGTGATGTCCTTAGGTTAGTTAGGTTTAAGTAGTTCTAAGTTCTAGGGGACTTATGACCTAAGATGTTGAGTCCCATAGTGCTCAGAGCCATTTGAACCATTAAACCTGTTACCTCGCAGCTGCGCGTGTGCGTACTAACGATAATTGCATCTAATACTGGAATCCACTATTATGAAGTCTTAGTGATTAATAATACTATGGGCGCTGATGACCACGCTGTTTAGCGCCCGAAAACCTCAAACCACACACACACACACACACACACACACACACACACACACACACACACACACACACACACGCAACAGTACTAGATAAAAATTTAATTTAAGATCAATACTCGATATAAATGGTACAATGGCTTGAAACTTCCTGGCAGATTAAAACTGTGTGCCGGATCGAAACTCGAACTCGGGACCTTTGCCTTTCGCAGGCAAGTGCTCACCAACTTAGCTACACCAACACGACTCACTACCCGTCCTCACAGCTTTAATTCCACCAGTACCTCGTCTCCTACCTTCCAAAACTTGACAGAAACTCTTCTGCGAACTTTACAGAACTACCACTCCTGGAGGAAAGGATATTGCGGAGACATGTCCTAGAAACAGGCCTGCGAAAGGCAAAGGTGCCGAGTTCGAGTCTCGGTCCGGCACGCAGTTTTAATCTGCCAGGAAGTTTCATATCAGCGCACACTCCGCTGCAGAGTGGAAAATCTCATTCTGGTATAATGGCTTGTTTATAGCAACAAGGTGCCTTATGCAACTAATTCTCATTTTGGCACGATTTTAATTTTATTGTACCTCAGTACAGCCGTAACAAATTAAGAGGTGGCTTGTCGACTTGCGGCAACGGCCATGCCGCAGTGGATACACCGGTTCCCGTGAGATCACCGAAGTTAAGCGCTGTCGGGCGTGGTCGGCACTTGGATGGGTGACCATCCAGGCCGCCATACGCTGTTGCCATTTTTCGTGGTGCACTCAGCCTCGTGATGCCAATTGAGGAGCTACTCGAGCGAACAGTAGCGGCTCCGGTCAAAGAAAACCGTCATAACGAACGGGAGAGCGGTGTGCTGACCCCACGCCCCTCCTATCCGCATTCTCCATGCGGATGACACGGCGGTCGGATGGTACCGGTAGGCCACTCGTGGCCTGAAGACGGACGCAGTGCTATGGACTTTCGACTTGGACTAATAAGGCTAAGGCTCCAGAACATCGGATTCTAGTAGAAGACGCAAATCTCGTTTGTGCGTACATACCTAGTTAGGAGTTAACAGGCGTAGGAACGTAGTTTGTCTGCTGAGTTGAGCGAGCGAGCGCAAGCCTACCATCATGACATACGAGCCGCGACCTGTCTTTCTCGTAGACCCCGTTCTGGATTTGTCACGTGGCTACTTTGCTGTATCGTGGGCTTGCGCCTATGCTGCCAGCAACCCGCATTACATGGAAGCTATGCAGGTAGCCAGCTTTGTGGCAGACTACACACGATGGCTGCCACATTTCACACGGCCACCAAACGGTGACCAAAGCGCCGGCATAGGTCGCTGGCACTACTGACTTTTTTCTTGCACTGGCCACGTGACTGGAAGCAACACCATACTGGCCCCAGGGGCTGTACTTAGACCAGTGGACGGCCCCCAGGCGCCGTATGCGCTCACATTTCATCTGACTCGGAGCCAGCACTACGCCGTCACTGTCTGGGCCTATCTCCACAACCTGCAACTTCCGACATGGCCTCCCCATCAGAAGACATACACGTCATTGTTGTGACCAGGCACTGGGCTCCGCAATATATTCTCGCGGTAACTGTTGACATTTCACCAGATTTAGACTTTGTCATACCTTCTGAACATCGGCTGTGGCTGATTCACTTGGGTCCTTAATGAAGTATATGTTTCTTCCTGACTTTGGCGGTGTACTATTCATATCGAAAGTCCTTGCATGTAAAGTTCCAATGATCCACGACACCATAACATTCTCCATCACAATAACATTATTTGTGTTTAATATTGTCCACTGCATGAAACTGCACACCAGTTTCTCAAGCAATGTCGAGAAGTTACAAACTTTAACATTATGAACATATAGCCTGTAATATTGTCTATTTATTGCGTTTAATATTGTCAGTTGTGTAATGCGACATTTCAGTATTAAAAAGAAAGTTTAGTGCACAACACTCTGTGCAGGTGAATTGTTTCTTTAGTTATAACGTTTGGTTACATAATAACTAGTGTCCCTTGCAGATGACAGTCAGTTAAGATGGTCCAGTACCCCTAAAATTAGTTAGAAATAAAAATAAGTATAACAACAACAATGTACTTGTTACTCAATCTTAAACAGGGATTTTTTTTTTCAAGTAGTAACGGAAGAGTCCATAAATAAGATTATTTGTGCCCTTTAATTATATAAGAAATCTTTCGTTGTCACAAGTGTTTCACCACAAACTTATATGAAGATAGCTACCGACCTTTTGCATTATATTTTTTGTCAAGAGAACATCTCTAACTTGTCATCATTGTTCATTAAATGGAAAAGTCAGAGTTTTTTTGTGTTCGATAAATATTCAAGCTTAATCTTATTGAAGTCTGTGTGTTTAACATGTCCTCCTGCCAGAGATGATTGGTTGATTTTAATAATCTTTCTAAGCATATTCTATCTGGCCGTGATTTTTTTTTGTGCCACCTTCGGTAGATACATTAGAGTTATTTTATTGGAAGATCCCATCGCCATCAGGGAATACATCAAGCAAGAAGCAGGTGGTCCGCATTACTGCTGACATAGCCAACACCCATCGTTGTGCCTTGGATTACTACCACAGATCCCATGGGAGACCAGGTGAATCTCCCCCAATAGGACAATACTGTGGCCACCCGCCTGCATCCGTGGTGCAGTTCGCATTTTGAGCAGCCATAAGCCTGAATGATGGTGTATCTAGATACGACCATCAACATGGTGCAACAAGACACGTGTTTCTTAGGACTGGGTGATATGTTCCCATTGATCAATGGTACAAACTCAATGATTTCATGAGGACTGTAGTCGTGGCTGATGACATGACTGTGTCAACAGAGGAGATGTGCTCTGAACAATTGTTTCTTGTATTCGATCGAGAGACCTGCCATAGATTACACCTTATCTTGCCTTACAGAAGGGCAGAACCTCCATCCTGTATGTTCTGTGATAAGGTGTGGAAGTCCAACACACTGTCACCTACTCATCGTTTTCCCGACCTTCAACTACTCTCCAAACATGCTCACAACAATAGTGGCTTGCAACTAACCAGATTTTGCAGCCTCATAGAAATTTGTTCCCTGTAGCCAGGCGTTTCTGCTGCCACCTCACTGCTCACTACTCCCCAGAATTTCCAGAGTGTGATGAATCAAACCCACTGTGTGTCACCAGTCCATTTCCGCTGCTTCTACTATCCTCCCAAGGCGATTACATCCAGGTTGTTTGTGGTTCGCACTGCGACCATTGCTGTGAGTCCTCTATCTTGAGCAGCCTTGATTGGCGGCTTCTGTATCACTTCAGCAGTGCCGCATTTGAATCTGCTAGCACTCTTCTCGAAATGTGATCAGCTGAAGGGATATGGCTCCCAGCGACCAGCGGGCAGCGAGGCTGCTGTGTAAATGTAAAAACGCTACTGGACGCCAACGGGGTTCAATGCACCAAAGGTGACTAACGAGATACCAGTAGCGAGGATGCACCATAAACTGACCCTAACAGTTCCAGGTGTTCAATGATCACCAAGTTTATTGGCTTACAAGAACACAATTTCTTCATAAAAGCAAGTGTTTAAACAGTCATAAACGAAATAAATCCTCCTACATCTACAGGGATACTCCGCAAGTCACACTCAAGTGCCTGGCAGTGGGTTCGTCGAACTACCTGCACAGTAATTCTCTATTATTCCGATCTCGTACAGCGCGCGGAAAAAACGAACACCTGTATCTTTCAGTGCGAGCCCTGATTTCCCTTATTTTATTTTTATGCTATTTCGCAATAATACAATACGTGCTACCTTCCTTCGAACTTTTTTGAAGTACTCTGTCAGTCCTATCTGGAATCATCCCACACCGCACAGGAGTATTCTAAAAGAATACTGCGTAGGCAGTCCTCTTAGTAGGTATGTTACATTACATCCTGCCAATAAAATGCAGTCTTTGGTTAGCCATCCCCACAACATTTTCTGTGTGTTCCTTCCAATTTGTTTGTAATTGTAAGACCTAGGTATTTAGTTGAATTTATGGCTTTTAGATTAGACTGATTTATTGTGTAACTGAAGTTTAATGAATTCCTTTTAGCACTCGTGTGGAATGACCACTCAGTTTTCTTTATTTAGGACTCTGACCTCTCTGACAGAAAATCACAAATTCAGTCACATAACTCAGACGATATTCCATAAGCATGCAATTCCACTACAAGCCGCTTGTATGATACAAATGCCTTCTGGAAATCCAGAAATACGGAATCGATCTGAAATCCCTTGTCAATATAGTAGTAGGATGTTTTTGTATGTTCTGGCTCACTATCTCAATTTTATAAAAAATGAAAAATTGCTCGTTAACACTTGCATTTTTCATTTTTCACAAAATTGATCTAATTATCCAGAACATACAAAAACATCCTACTAATAATATAATAAAATAATACAATAATAGCTGTAATTAAAAATCATTTATTTTACATACATTTCACATAGGTGAATGTAATAAAATAAATAAAATGCAGTAGTTAACAAAGTACAGTATTTTAAAAAATCATATTGTGAATGTAAGTAAATAATTAAAATATACTAGTTAATAAAACTAAATTATATTAAAAAGTTTATTGTTTTTCAAAAACTGCAAAAGAACCCCACAATGTCCTACACACATTTTTCTGTGTTTTGGACTCGTCTGATTCTATGTATACAGCGCTACACAAAGACTAAGTTATGAATTAACAGAACTGCTTCTTTATTCAGGCTGTTACTAAGTACATTGGCGAGTGTGTTGGATGTTTTAGCCAAATGGCTAGCACTCTTCAGACAAATACGTTATAATGACATTTGATATGTGCACTCTCATTGGTCAACGATTGTGTGAAGTTTGGCTGAAGTAGAGGAGCTTGAAAATTGTATAAATAGTTGGAGTTCTACTCAGAAAGTATCTTCTAAAAATCAACTTCTTCATCAATTTATTTCAGACACAAATTCATTATTTTCTCAATGTTATTACAATTTAAAATTGGAGAACAAACGTGAACAATTGATGAATATGATTTTATACTACAAAATTAAAAACAGGAACAGAGAAAATGAAAATCATAATCAATTTGTTAAAACAAGTTGCAATCATATTTTTCATAAAGTATGTATTGACGATTGGTTAAAGGAAAAAAAACTTGTCCACTTTGTAGAACTATTATTAAAAATAAAGTATCAGAAATATATGAAATAATTGATATCAATGCTTTAGATGAAGCAGGATATTATGGTGATTATGATTATTAATTTACTTTTTTTACAATTCTAATAAATTGTTATTAATATTAATTGAGCTAGTTCAACAAGATTGTTCTGTTTCTAACTAATTAATTACTAAACTAAATAATAAACTAAGTCTCTTTTTGATTAATTATTTATTAAATAATAATCCGTAACCATCTATTAATTAATTATTTTATTCAAAAAATATTTTTTACAAATCTAGTAATTTTTTTTGTAATAAATAGTAGAGCAAAATGGAAAGTAACATTAATACTTGACTACAAAAATGAACTGTTGTTAGAATTTTGTAGAATAAATAATATATTAGGATATGCAAGTTTACATAACGCTCATTTAATTACATTTATTATCAGTAGTCATTTAATTAGTATTAGTAATCATCCAAATATGGTAAGAAATAATACACCTGTAGTAATTGAAAATAATACGTCTGAAAATAATGCAAATATTCTTAAAAATAATATGTCTAAAATAAGTTAAAACATAAAAATTGTATCACTGAAGTAAGTAAAAATTATAAAATTATGTATATACCTGAACAATACAATACTAATATTGTTAAATATTATAAACCTGATCATAGTGAAAAGCTTTGGAAAAAGTTTTGTGATAGCTATGATATTTTTATAACTAATGAAGATAAACCACTAAAGGGAACATTTCCAATTTCTACATATATATTTGTAAAACCAAGAGATACAAAAACAATTAAAGATTACTCCATTGAAAAACATTCGCAGACATAATACAAACTATAAATTTAGAAAATAGTATAGATATACTTGATCCTAATGTTTTCTTAAACTCATTAGAAACAGAAATTTTTAAAATTGTTAAAGACTATTTGAAAGTACATCATGGTGCAAAGATAAATTTTAATTTATATTGTGAATATATACTAAAAGAAGGTGAAACAGATGAAAAAGTACAAGAATTTGTACAACATACACCAAACTATACTGTGTTAACAGAAAAAGATTATAATAAAAATTCAAATGTGGTAAAAGATATATTTTAGAAAAAATATCTAATTTTCAAGCACAAGGATCAGGATGGACATTAAATAGAATTATTGGTTTATAACTAGCAATTAACAAATATGTTTCTATAAGAGGATCATCCTATATTGGTTTGCCAATTAATATTAAAAATAAAAAGGCATGTGTTAATGTGAAAAATGAAGATCAAAAATGTTTTTTGGTGGCTATAAAATCAGCTTTGTTTCCTGTATATAAAACTGCAGAAAAAATATCAAAATATAAAAATGTTGGCCTTGATAAAAAACTTGAATATATTGCATTTCCTGTACTAGTTGATCATATTCCAAAAATATAAAATGTAATTAATGAATCTATTAATGTTTATTCATTTGATGATAAAAATAAAAATTATCAAGTGTATCCATTAAAAATGACAAAATGAAAAAAAAGTATACCTACTTTATTTTAAGAAAGATAGTATTTCATATTACTGTTATATAAGAAAACGAATCTAGACTTGTATGAAGTCAAATGACTAAACATACTGAAGTAAAATTTATTTGTGATTTATGTTTATTACAAAAAAATGGTTCAAATGGCTCTGAGCACTATGACTAAGGTCATCAGTCCCCTATAACTTAGAACTACTTAAACCTAACTAACCTAAGGACAACACACACATCCATGCCCGAGGCAGGATTCGAACATGCAACCATAGCGGCCGTGCTGTTCCAGACTGTAGCGCCTTTTACCACTTGGCCACCGTGGCTAGCTATGTTTATTACATTTTAATAGTAAGGAAAAATTAGATAATCATACAACAAACTGTTTAACTAATAAACCATTAAAAGTTGAAATGCCAGATGAAGGAGAATCTGTATATTTTAAAAATCATCAGTTTACACACAAGGTTCTGTTTGTAATTTATGCTGATTCTGAAAGTTTACTTTTGAAGATGGATAATTGTGACCCAAATCCAGAAACACCATATACAATTAAGTTGGATTTTGTTATTATATTAAATACAATTATGGAAATTATAAAGATCCTGTTGTTTATAGAGTACCAAATTACCATAAAAAATTTATACAACATATAAAACAAAATGTTCAAGAAATTGGAAGAATATATTCTGAAACTGAAGAAATGAAACCACTTACTCTTGATTAATACAAAATGAATCATAAATCTATCCTTTGCAGACTATGTAAATGTCATTATACCGAAAAGAATAAAAACATTCATCATTATGATCATTTAACTGGAAAATATATTGCTCCATTATGTAATAGTTGTAATTTAAAACTACAACAACCTGATTTTCTACTTATTCATTTACATAATTTATATGGTTATGATTCACATGTTTTTGTAAAAGAACTTGGTTATGATAATAAAGAAATAGAATACTAACAAATGAAAATAAATACCTTAACTTTAGTAAATATACAAATAAATTAAAAATGAGATTTTTTATACATTTAGATTTATGGCTTTTTCACTTGATAAGCTTTCATAAAATTTAAAGAAAAATCAATTAAAAAATATCAGAAAGTATTTTTCTCCAGGCTTTTTTGAATTAGAAAAGGTGTTTATCCATATGACTAAATGGATTCTTGAAAAAATTTAAAGAAACACATTTACCAACAAAAGATCAGTTTTTTAGTGACTTTTGTGACATAAGTATGAAGATTATGAACATGCAAAATTAGTTTGAGAAAAGTTCAATATAAAAAATCTTGTTGAATATCATTATTTGTATCTTAAAACTGATGTCTTATTATTATGTGATGTATTTGAAAATTTTAGAAAAACGTGTATAAATACACATAATCTAGATACATCTTGGCATTTTACAGCACCAGGTTTATCTTGGGATGCAATGTCAAAAATTACTGATAAAAAACTATAATTATTATATGATTATGATATGCTTCTAACGGTTGAGAAAGGAACAAGAGGTGGAATTTCACAATTTTGTAAAAGATATGTAAAAGCAAATAATAATTGTTTACAAGATTTTAATAATAAGGAAATATCAAATTATATACTGTATCGAGATGCAAATAAATTATATGGTTATGCTATGAACCAATATTTATCATATGGTGGATTTCAATGGGAAGGACCAAATAATTTTAATTGTACAAAATAAATGAAATTTCAAACAATTTTCAAAATTGTTATATATTTGAAGTAGATCGAGAATATCCAAAAGAATTACATAATTTACATAGAGATTTACTATTAGCTCCTGAATCACAACTTGTTACAGGTACAAATGAAAGTAAATTAATAAATACTTTAGATAAAAGGTGTGATTATGTAGTACATTATAGAGATCTTAAACATTATTTATCTTTAGGAATTCAACTTGCAAAAATACATTAAGTTTTAAAATTTAAACAATCTGATTGATTAAAAAAGTATATAGATCTAAACACACAGTTAAGAACTAAAGCTACAAATGATTTTGAAAAGATTTCTATAAATTCATGAATAATTCTATATTTGGTAAAACAATGGAAAATATAAGAAACATACAAAATATAAGTTGATGACAAAATAGAAAATAAATCTAAAGGAATTTAAAGAATGTGTTGTTCATAACAAAATAAGTTTAGAAGGTTCTAAATATTGTTTGTTTAACAATACAGAAAATTTAATTTAATTAAACTTGAAACACATGAAATATATACAATTCAAGTCCTCATAATAATAAAAGATATGTATTGGAAAATAAAATAGATACATTACAATATGGTCATTACTCAATAAAAAATTATATATATAAATCTAATAAAAATTTTTCTACATAAATGGAGACTATAACCAATAAACTCAATGATTTTAGTGTGTCGAAAGGGATTAAAAAAATAACTGAAACAGAGATATATATTTTATATAATGTTACTGTAAATATTTAAATACTAGATAAGGAGAAAAAATTTGTATGGAGCTTAATAATGATTTTAAAGTTATTTTACCAAATAGATATTACAGATTAATTGAACCTTGGCAACTTGAAACAATTAAAAAAGGACAAATGAAACTGAAATATAAAGGAATGAAGAAACATAAAAATAGAAATAATGAATTTCATGATATAGAGTTCACAATGTAAAAAATTTACTTCTTTTAACTAATACATTTTAATTATTTACTTATGTTCACAATATGATTTTTTTAAATAATGTACTTTGTTAACTAATTCATTTTAATTATGTTATTACATTCACCTATGTGAAATGTATGTAAAATAAATGATTTTTTATTATAGCTACTATATTATTTTATTATATTATTATAAGGTAAAAGGGATAGTAGGATGTTTTGTATGTTCTGGATAATTAGATCAATTTTGTGAAAAATAAAAAATGTGAGTGTTAATGAGGATTTTTTTATTTTTCACAAAATTGAGTTAGTGAGCCAGAACATACAAAAAGATTCTACTAGCACTCAACACTACATTTGAAGTATCTGCTGTATCTGTACTTAATAGTGATTTGCTAAATTGTAACTCAATGAAAACGCTACTATTTGCACAAGTGACTATTCCTTGAATAATAACGCGTGGTATTTTTATTTATTGTTGAGTCTGGAATTACTGCTTTGAAATAAACAGTATGTAACTGTAAAAGGCAACCAATAGTAACTGATTAAGGCCCCCTCCACAATCGTAACCAAATTCTGCCTTCCCTTGACTACCAGCTTTCAGGGATAATTCATAATTTTGTGAAAAAATAATAAATAAATGGACACAAAGGAGATCTGAACATAGATCTCCCAATTTGCAGTTCAACATCCATGAAGCCATCGCTATTCAACTGTGCTCGATATCGCACTTCTTAAGCTTGAACCGTTCACTGGGCCTGTCTCCCTTCTTTTTCACACTTCCTTCCTGTTCTCATGCTTCGTCGGCTTTTGACGGGTTGTTCATTGGTCGAACTTACCACTAAAGGGGTGTGATTTTTCACTAGTGGGTCACGAGCTTGCTTACATTTGGTATAAGAGGGCAGTCGTTTGTGGACTTCTTCTGTGACGGCGGTACAGCAGTTTGCGGCCCTGATGTCTTGCTATTATTCGATCGAGTCCCATACATGTTATGTCGTTGAAGTTCTCTCATTCTTCCAAATGACACAGAAAAAGGTACATGGTTCAACCAGGAAAAAAAGCGCATCGGTGTAGTAATTCGGCGACTATGAACGATTAAAAATTCCCTTCGAATGTCAGGATTTTCGCCATATTTTCCTCTATATCTCTATACACAGTGAAGCGTCAAAGAAACTGGTACAGGTAGGAGTATTCAAATACTAGAGAGATGTAAAGAGGCAGAATACGGCGCTGTGGTCGGCAATGTCTATATATAGACAGCAAGTGTCTGGTGTAGTTATTAAATCGGTTACTGCTGCTACAATGGCAGGTTAACATTTAAGTCAGTATGAAAGCGGTTTTATAGTTGGTGCACGAGAGATGGGTCACAGCATCTCCGAGGCAGCGATAATGTAGGGGATTTTCCCGTACGACCATTTCACGAGTGTATCGTGAATATCACGAATGCAGTAAATCTCCGACATCGCTGCGGTCGGAAGAAGATCCTGCAAGAACGAGACCAACGACGACTGAAGAGAATTGTTCAACGTGAGAGAAGTGGAACCCTTCCGCAAATTTCTGCAGATTTCAATGCTGGGTCATCAACAAGTATCAGCGTGCGAACCATTCAACATAACGTCATCAATACGGGCTGTACCATCGATGACTGCACGTCACAAAGCTTTACGTGTCGCCTGTGCCCTAGAACCACGACATTGGACAGTTTATGACTGGAAACATTTTGCTTGTTCGGACGAGCCTCGTTTCAAATTGTATCGAGAGGATGGAGATACAGAGACAACCTCATGAATCCATGGACACTGCATTTCAGCAGCGGAAGGTTCAAACTGGTGGACCCTCTGTAATGGTGTGAGGAGTGTGTAGCTGGAGTTATGTGGGACCTTTGAGATATCTAGATACGACTCTGACAGGTGACGCGTACCTAAGCGTTCTGTCTGATCACTTGCATTCATTCATGTCCATTGTGCATTCCGACGGACTTTGGCAACTCCAGCAGGACAATGCGCCACGCCACACGTCGAGAATTTCTACAGTCTGGCCCCAGGAACGCTCTTCTGAGTGTTAACACTTCCGATGGCCACCAAACTGCCCAGACATGAGCATTATTGAACATGTCTGGAATGCCTTGCAACGTGGTGTTCAGAGGAGATCTCCACCCTCTCGCACTCTTACGGATTTATGGAGAGCCCTGCAGGATTGATGGTGTCAGTCCCCTCCAGCACTACTTCAGACATTAATCAAGTGCATGCTACGTCGTGTTGCGGCACTTCTGTGTGCTCGCGAGGTCCCTACTGGATATTAGGCAGGTGTACCAGTTTCTTTGGTTCTTCAGTTTGTATACTCGTTCTAGACAGACAGTGTGCTGCAATTCGGTTTGAACTGTTCGCTTAGCCGGCTGGGGTGGCCGAGCGTTCTAGGCGCTACAGTCTGGAACCGCGCTACCACTACGGTAGCAGGTTCGAATCCTGCCTCGGGCATGGATGTGTGTGATATCCTTAGGTTAGTTAGGTTTAAGTAGTTCTCAGTCCTAGGGGGCTGATGACCTCGAACGTTAAGTCCCATAGTGCTCAGAGCCATTTCAACAATTTTTTTGAACTGCTCGTTCAAAATTCGTAACTGCATTGCACTCTCGTGTCGAGTTGTGGTGTTACGATCCTGTAAGTTTGAGCAACTGACGTGGAAAAAGTGAAAGCACTATGTACAATCCGTTCATCATCAGAATGAACCTGATGTAAACATTGCACTACGTATTCTTCCGCGTTTGCTGAAACCTTATTGGATTTCCGTTTCACGTGGGACTGCAGCCAAGCTGTCTCGAGAACTGTCAAGTACGATAATAAGGGTGTATTTTCTGCTGTGTGTCACGCGCACTTCGACTTTGCGATTATAAGCGACAACAGCTTTACCGGCGCATTTAACGTGGACAGCTCTGGCCGGTCAGCTGGTACAGCTAGCCTGCAGCGGCGTCGCCAGCTGCAGTTCACACGTAAACAGAGACGAGCAGAGGACCAATAGAGCTTCAAATGTCATTTAAGTTTTAAGCAGAATGAAATAATACACTGCAAATCTCCCATGATACGCTACTTAGACGAAAACCGCAGTACGTTATCGTTTTTAGCTAACATACTATTGTAATTAAAAACGAGAATGTTGAAAATTCCTGATTTAACCACAGAGTAATTTTTCTGGGTAAGCTGTGTGTAAAGTAAGAGAGTGTTGAAGGATTTCATCCTTTTAGTTAAATACACTCCTGGAAATGGAAAAAAGAACACATTGACACCGGTGTGTCAGACCCACCATACTTGCTCCGGACACTGCGAGAGGGCTGTACAAGCAATGATCACACGCACGGCACAGCGGACACACCAGGAACCGCGGTGTTGGCCGTCGAATGGCGCTAGCTGCGCAGCATTTGTGCACCGCCGCCGTCAGTGTCAGCCAGTTTGCCGTGGCATACGGAGCTCCATCGCAGTCTTTAACACTGGTAGCATGCCGCGACAGCGTGGACGTGAACCGTATGTGCAGTTGACGGACTTTGAGCGAGGGCGTATAGTGGGCATGCGGGAGGCCGGGTGGACGTACCGCCGAATTGCTTAATACGTGGGGCGTGAGGTCTCCACAGTACATCGATGTTGTCGCCAGTGGTCGGCGGAAGGTGCACGTGCCCGTCGACCTGGGACCGGACCGCAGCGACGCACGGATGCACGCCAAGACCGTAGGATCCTACGCAGTGCCGTAGGGGACCGCACCGCCACTTCCCAGCAAATTAGGGACACTGTTGCTCCTGGGGTATCGGCGAGGACCATTCGCAACCGTCTCCATGAAGCTGGGCTACGGTCCCGCACACCGTTAGGCCGTCTTCCGCTCACGCCCCAACATCGTGCAGCCCGCCTCCAGTGGTGTCGCGACAGGCGTGAATGGAGGGACGAATGGAGACGTGTCGTCTTCAGCGATGAGAGTCGCTTCTGCCTTGGTGCCAATGATGGTCGTATGCGTGTTTGGCGCCGTGCAGGTGAGCGCCACAATCAGGACTGCATACGACCGAGGCACACAGGGCCAACACCCGGCATCATGGTGTGGGGAGCGATCTCCTACACTGGCCGTACACCACTGGTGATCGTCGAGGGGACACTGAATAGTGCACGGTACATCCAAACCGTCATCGAACCCATCGTTCTACCATTCCTAGACCGGCAAGGGAACTTGCTGTTCCAACAGGACAATGCACGTCCGCATGTATCCCGTGCCACCCAACGTGCTCTAGAAGGTGTAAGTCAACTACCCTGGCCAGCAAGATCTCCGGATCTGTCCCCCATTGAGCATGTTTGGGACTGGATGAAGCGTCGTCTCACGCGGTCTGCACGTCCAGCACGAACGCTGGTCCAACTGAGGCGCCAGGTGGAAATGGCTTGGCAAGCCGTTCCACAGGACTACATCCAGCATCTCTACGATCGTCTCCATGGGAGAATAGCAGCCTGCATTGCTGCGAAAGGTGAATATACACTGTACTAGTGCCGACATTGTGCATGCTCTGTTGCCTGTGTCTATGTGCCTGTGGTTCTGTCAGTGTGATCATGTGATGTATCTGACCCCAGGAATGTGTCAATAAAGTTTCCCCTTCCTGGGACAATGAATTCACGGTGTTCTTATTTCAATTTCCAGGAGTGTATTTAAGCCGCTGAAGGTATTACTTACAGCCAGTCGTCTGGTAATTCTTAGCTCCTTCCCTATCCCAATCCGAAAAATACATTTCAGTTCTGGAAGAGTCACCTGCTACATTGACAATGAGCATATCAACAACAGAATCCACTAAGCCTACCAAGCGCCGCATTTTCTCTTCTTCCTTTATGACGAGCCGTTCTATGTCCCGCCAGCGTTCGGCAGTGACGCGTGAAAAAGCTGCCTGTGTTAGTTCCAGTACGTCTGGCAGCTTAACAGTCTTGTTGCTTTTCGGGCCAAATCCCACAGCTTGGCTCCAGATCGGTTCTGTTGGGTTCATATTGTAACGGTACAGTAACAAATGTAAAAATGGAGCGTTTGTATGATGTGCTCGAGCCTGTGAAAATGTTTTGATGTTTCTACGTTATTTATCTACCTCTGTCCTATAAAACGATGGACATAGTCCAAATAAAGAGGATTTGGTTTTTCGTTTTTGCCTCAAAAAATTAAATTGTTGTTGTTGTTGTTCTTGTTGTGGTCTTCAGTCCTGAGGCTGGTTTGATGCAGCTCTCAATGCTACTGTACCCTGTGCAAGCTTCTTCATCTTCCAGTAAGTACTGCAGCCTACATACTTCTGAATCTGCTTAGTGTATTCATCTCTTGGTCTCCCTCTACAATTTTTACCCTCTAATACTAAATTGGTGATCCCTTGATGCCTCAGAACATATCCTACCAACCGATCCCTTCTTCTAGTCGAGTTGTGCCACAAACTCCTCCCCAATTCTATTCAGTACCTCCCCATTAGTTATGTAATCTATCCATCTAATCTTCAGCATTCTTCTGTAGCACCACATTTCGAAAGCTTCTATTCTCTTCTTGTCCAAACTATTTATCGTCCACGTTTCACTTCCATACATGGCTACACTCCATACAAATACTTTCAGAAATGACTTCCTGACAATTAAATCTATACTTGATATTAACAAATTTTTCTTCTTCAGAAACGCTTTCCTTTCATTGCCAGTCTACATTTTATATCCTCTCTACTTCGACCATCATCAGTTATTTTGCTCCCCAAATAGCACTAATTTAAGTGTCTCATTTCCCAATCTAATTCCGTCAACGTCACCAAAACGTAATTCGACTGCATTCCATTATCCTCGTTTAGCTTTTGTTGATGTTCATCATATGTCCTCCTTTCAAGACACTGTCCATTCCGTTCAACTGCTCTTCCAAGTCCTTTGCTGTCTCTGACAGACTTACAATGTCATCGACGAACGTTAAAGTTTTTATTTCTTCTCCGTGGATTTTAATACCTACTCCGAATTTTTCTTTTGTTTCTTTCACTGCTTGCTCAATAAACAGATTGAACAATATCGGGGAGAGGCTACAACCTTGTCTCACTCCCTTCCCAACCACTGCTTCCCTTTCATGTCCCTCGACTCTTATAACTGCCATCTGGTTTCTGTAAAAATTGTAAATAGCCTTTCGCTCCCTGTATTTTATACCTGCCAACTTCAGAATTTGAATCAGAGTATTCCAGTCAACATTGTCAAACGGTTTCTCTAAGTCTACAAATGCTAGAAACGTAGGTTTGCCTTTTCTTAATCTAGCTTCTAAAATAAGTCTGTAATTTTTTCTCCTATCTATCTACGTAATTCTGTAGCTCTCAATTCGTTCGAGCAATCAATCATTCATGATAGGAAACACAGTCATAGCTCAGTCACTCCAAAATGATTCTGAAATTTTACTTGTTAGAATGAAATCAGGCGATGATTCTTCTTCTCTGCAGGCTCGTGCTTTGCGGCAGTCTGCTAATCTGTACAAATAAAATGCCTCGTAATTTTGGGAGCGTTGTATAATCAGTCGGGAAACCTCAGATCAAGCGGATATTTGGCTTTGATGAAGTTTAACCTTCCGAAGAAGTAATGGAGCTCTTGGATTATTAAATGCAGGTTCGTATCCAGTCTTTCGGAAGTCACTTCTGTTTAACAACTACGCAATATATCGATAAATATCATAAATTCCCAAATGTCACATACACACCTTTTTTTGAAGGAGCAATATATACACTCCTGGAAATGGAAAATAGAACACATTGACACCGGTGTGTCAGACCCCCCATACTTGCTCCGGACACTGCGAGAGGGCTGTACAAGCAATGATCACACGCACGGCACAGCGGACACACCAGGAACCGCGGTGTTGGCCGTCGAATGGCGCTAGCTGCGCAGCATTTGTGCACCGCCGCCGTCAGTGTCAGCCAGTTTGCCGTGGCATACGGAGCTCCATCGCAGTCTTTAACACTGGTAGCATGCCGCGACAGCGTGGACGTGAACCGTATGTGCAGTTGACGGACTTTGAGCGAGGGCGTATAGTGGGCATGCGGGTGGCCGGGTGGACGTACCGCCGAATTGCTCAACACGTGGGGCGTGAGGTCTCCACAGTACATCGATGTTGTCGCCAGTGGTCGGCGGAAGGTGCACGTGCTCGTCGACCTGGGACCGGACCGCAGCGACGCACGGATGCACGCCAAGACCGTAGGATCCTACGCAGTGCCGTAGGGGACCGCACCGCCACTTCCCAGCAAATTAGGGACACTGTTGCTCCTGGGGTATCGGCGAGGACCATTCGCAACCGTCTCCATGAAGCTGGGCTACGGTCCCGCACACCGTTAGGCCGTCTTCCGCTCACGCCCCAACATCGTGCAGCCCGCCTCCAGTGGTGTCGCGACAGGCGTGAATGGAGGGACGAATGGAGACGTGTCGTCTTCAGCGATGAGAGTCGCTTCTGCCTTGGTGCCAATGATGGTCGTATGCGTGTTTGGCGCCGTGCAGGTGAGCGCCACAATCAGGACTGCATACGACCGAGGCACACAGGGCCAACACCCGGCATCATGGTGTGGGGAGCGATCTCCTACACTGGCCGTACACCACTGGTGATCGTCGAGGGGACACTGAATAGTGCACGGTACATCCAAACCGTCATCGAACCCATCGTTCTACCATTCCTAGACCGGCAAGGGAACTTGCTGTTCCAACAGGACAATGCACGTCCGCATGTATCCCGTGCCACCCAACGTGCTCTAGAAGGTGTAAGTCAACTACCCTGGCCAGCAAGATCTCCGGATCTGTCCCCCATTGAGCATGTTTGGGACTGGATGAAGCGTCGTCTCACGCGGTCTGCACGTCCAGCACGAACGCTGGTCCAACTGAGGCGCCAGGTGGAAATGGCATGGCAAGCCGTTCCACAGGACTACATCCAGCATCTCTACGATCGTCTCCATGGGAGAATAGCAGCCTGCATTGCTGCGAAAGGTGAATATACACTGTACTAGTGCCGACATTGTGCATGCTCTGTTGCCTGTGTCTATGTGCCTGTGGTTTTGTCAGTGTGATCATGTGATGTATCTGACCCCAGGAATGTGTCAATAAAGTTTCCCCTTCCTGGAACAATGAATTCACAGTGTTCTTATTTCAATTTCCAGGAGTGTATATATATATTTCCTTTTTAATCGTACAGTTCGTATCAGTTATCTTCTGTGATAAATCTCAATAATGAAATTACAGTTCTTCCAAACAAAGCTCATGCTAATCGGCACGAAGACAATCTCGGAAGCCCCCTTTCTTTTTTTTTTAACAACCACCAGAGAGAGTACTACAAAGAATACTTATGCGCTCATGGCATAGCTATTGTATGAAACTATTTTGCGCATGGATTCTGCGAGTATGAAGATAGAAAATTCGTAAACGTCATTCAAGGGTAGAATTGTATCAGAATAATTCATCGAATATAAAGAGATATTACAATTGCCCCTCTCAGCGAGCAAAGTTAATGATAATACACTTTGCGAGCTAACAGAAAAAATTTGTTGGGTTGTTTTTTCAAAAGAGGAATATTTTGAATTAGTAGAATTTTACTGCAGAGAGTATGGGTAACATGTTAAGACAATAAGTTACGAGAATACCTAAGCTGTAGCTTTTACACGTACCGGGGTATACCCGCATCCCGAGTACATAACCAGGGAAGATGTAGATTGGTGTAATTACGAAAAAGGTCTACCCATTTGGGAACTGGCCTTCACAGGGAAACCCTGGAAAACCCGGAAGAATAGACCCCAGCTCAGGTATGAAAGAAGATAGAAAAGCCTAAATCCAGTAATTTTGAAATATATAGAAGCTCCATAGATTAGATCAAAGGAAAAGTGCCTCATAGCCAAAAAAAAATTTACAATATTGCTCAAAAAAAATTTTTCAAAATTCTTCTATCGACGATGTAGCCGGCGATCTCGTTGTGAAGTCGATGGAACAGGAACACCGGGTACGGACACCGGGTAGGCGACGTACAGCGTCTGGTGGAGGCGGCACGGAGGACAGGCGATGGCTTATGGTACAGGATAGAAGCCGGTAATGTGCCGTAGAAACAGGAAGATGATCTCAGGAACATGAAACAGGTTTAAAGTGGAATAAGAAAAGGTTCTGACTGAATAAACCCCTGGAAGGGCGTGGATTAAGGCAACGAAGTCCATTTTTCATCGTTGAACTCAAAATCGGAGTGGATTCTTATATTCTTCCATCTGTACTAGACTGGAACATCCATCAGTCCTGACAACCGCAATTTTTTTTGTAGTCCTCAATACCAATTACAACTGCTGATTGTCCAAAACATTGCCAAATAGACTGTGGGCATTTAAATTTTGTTGTAGCTCATATCGAATGTATTCCTCTCAAAAAAATTTTAAATCTAATCTTTGTTTTGTTATAGTGCAGGTGGAAGTAGAGCATTGAATCTGTCCGAGGTTTGCTTTCAATTACGAAATTATGGACAAAATTTAAGTTTACACCTGATGAAAAATTTTAAATATAGGCATATGACACTGACTCCACAAAAGGAATAATTTGAAAAATTTTCATTATTCTTATAATTAATTGATTTATAGATCCACTTGCAAATAAATATCATTAATGATGACGTATGTTCATTTAATAAATCATCCACTCGCAGAATCTTCTTCATCCTCTCATGAACATTTATGGAAATATATTTCAACAATTATGTCCATAATATGAAACACACAAATTGCTATTCTTAAAATGTTAATTAATATTCTTAAATTAATTCTCCTGGTAGAGAAGGCATAATAAAAAATCTAAAAATTATAATAATTTTCTCTCGCGCAACTAGAGAATTTCTTGAATTGTTTGCAACAGTGACATTATCGACTGTTGCTTCATTTCACAGTTCATTTGTTATCTTGCGCGAACAGAGCACATCATACACACAGCATATTTACCTACATACCCCACACTGTTCAAGTTTCACACGCAATTCTCACATAAGTGCCGTGTCTTGAGGAAATGTAGATGCACTTTCATTGTATATCACTGTGGCTTCTGCTCATGGTCCACACTTACAAACACTAGTGATTAACAAATTCTTCTACCTATCTTAAAATTTTTGTGCTAAACTATCACAGGAGTAATCTCACTGTCTCTTAACCTATCACAGGAGTAATCTCACTGTCTCTTAACCTATCACAGGAGCAATCTCACTGTCTCTTAACCTATCACAGGAGTAATCTCACTGTCTCTTAACCTCTAGACAACATAAACTTCTTGATATTTATATACACATTCGACTCATAGTCAAATTCCACTCTAAATTCTTCTCCTTATTTGGTATCACAGATCTACGATCCTTCAAAAATTTTCTTAATATCATTATGCGGGAATAATCCCTTTATTCTTTTCGATTCGGGATATGCCAACAAGTATGATCCAGGATTTGGTATATTTACAATAACATATGGTCCGGTATAAATAAGATTCCATTTCTTTATGTTCTTCATCAGTTTCGAGGAATGGATGTGTCGCCTCAATAAAACCTTTTCTCCGAGATGAAACGTCTGAAACCGGTGAATCCGTTTATCATATGTCAATTTTCGTTGTATTGCCTTTTTAGTTAAATTGACAAGTGCGAGTCGAATCTTTTCCTCCCATTTTCAATTCTGGTCTTCATACTTTTCTTCCGTTGCCTCCAGGTTTTGGAATGACTAAGAGCGGAGAACAATATGGACTAGTTGATGGCTCAATCAAGTTCCATTCTAAAATTCTATTTATCTCCCTTTGAACGGATTGTTTTAAACGCCAGGGGATCGGATAGTGCGTGTAACAGTAAGTCTGATGTGGCTTCACTTGTAGGTGACAAATATACCCTTTAATAATTCCTGGTTTCTCATCAAAAATCTCTTCATATGCTTCTAACAAATAATGAAGTTGCTGCCTTTGTTCTCCGGTAAGCTGATTTGATTCACTAGCTTTTATCATTGTTGTTTGGTTAAAGTCCTCCTATTGTATCAAATCCTTTGAAAGCTCCTTCCAACAACCGTTTGTAGTGCCAATTAATTGAATTATGGCACCGCGACAATATTTCTCATGCACCGTTTCCTTTCTATTTAAATCCAGTGCTATCTCTTCTCCATTTAATCTAAATTTAACTATTCCTTCCAAAAAATCAATCTGACAGTCGTACTCCTGCATACTCCCAATACCAAGAATACAGTCCACTAATAACTTCTCCACTACAAGGAACGTGCATTTTATTGCTACATTTCCCATTTTCATCTCTAATTGTGTTTGTATTTTGACATTGGGAGAGCGTGCTCAAACAGCTCCGATGATTTTGCAGTTCTGTACCGGCAAAATTGGTACCTTCTTCTTCCTAATAATTCTCCTAAAAAGGGCGCCTGAGATGACATTGGCGGAAGCGGCGGTGTCTAATATCACATTCGTTGGAACTTCCTCTATTTCAACAAATACTTCCGATACCGGAACACTCGATCTGTCATTATGACACGTTATTAAATCCTTTGTTAACTCTTCAGTCAACAGCTCACCATCATTATATCTTAACAATTGTAATTTTACTGTTTCGCCCCTAACAGATCCCCTGACCGCTCCTCCGGGGCACGATGTGGTCATGTTTAGTTTGACTGATTGTTGGTCCGATTGGTATTTGTCTCTTCAGCTACTTCAGTGATTATCGGTTGTTGTGGTGAATTCTGTCTATGTTGTCTTGCTTGATTCGTGTAATTATTGTTGTTGTTCTGCTGGTGTTGGTAGAACTGTCCTGTGTTACCATACATTGGATTATATCGATTAAAATTCCTACTGTTCCTAAAACAGCCCCTCGCTGCACCATTACTAAAGTTTCCATTATGGTAATAATTATTGTTTGCATTTTGTCCATTGCTAAGTCTCCTCGGAGAGTGTAGTTGGTTATGATTATTGTTACTGCTACCATTACTGCCATTCCCATTCGAGTTGCAGCTCGGATTCGCTACTATTACTCTTCTTTGATATGACATTTCTCTTGCCCTTTTATTGTCCTCCTCAATTATATCAATATGATCAAGCGTAGTCATAAATGAGTCTATATCCTTATCATTTATATATAACAGCTGATTCCTTATACTGGTGGGTAGTCTGGACTTGAGTATTCTAAGTATATCCGGAAAAGGAATCGGTACATCCCAATACAAACATTTATTAATATATTTCTCAAAATATCTCTTTAGAGATCCTCTAGAAAATGAGAAAGGCTCAGGATATAATACTTCCTGCCTAAATCTTTCTTGTATTCCAGCAGACCAATATTTTGCTAGAAAAGCCTGCTCAAATTCTTTGTAACATTTACAAGAAGATGTTTGTTCGGATGCCCACAATGCTCCTGATCCTTGCATATATCCAGACACAAAACTAATTTTTTGCCATTCTGTCCAAGATCGTGGAAATAGACCTCTGAAACTTCGAATAAAGACTACAGGATGAACATTCTTTTTGTCAGGGTTAAAGATTTGAAATTGTCTCTGTTTAATCATCTTCTCCTCAACGCTACTACGATTCCAAAAATCATCCTGTCCGTACTTTTCCCTGTGGCTATCCGTTATATCGAATCTAACTTGTGACGTTCCAGTTCTGTCTACATCGGATCTTGACATGGACGGAATTTCACGCGCAGATTGAGAATGTTGTTTCCTACTTCTCGGTGTTTCTAAATCCTCCTGCGAGAGATTTAGTGATCTTTCGATATTTTCTTTCCAACGCGAGAATTCTTCGCCAAGTTGTTCTTGAACTTCCTTTAACCCTTTGTTGAAAAAATTCTCCTCGGAACCCTCTGAAATTGACTGTAAAGCTACTTTCACAGTTTCTTCTATGGTTTCCGAAGGAAAATTTTGCCGCTCTAATGTCATTTCTGAAAACTTTCCCGCAAGTACATTCATTCTATGTTCCACTGTCTCCTGTTTTTCCTTCACTTCGTCAAATTGCTTCTTTAGATTATCTTGGGATTCAATAATTTCTGGTATCATAGCTATGGAACACTGTATGTCCTCTTGAGCTTGTATTACTTGAGGAAACAGTTCTACTTGTTTTTGTATCGTGTCAATTTTGACGGATACATTTTCGGTTAGTTCCGCTTTTAATTTATTATTGTTTTCTTGGCATTGTTGGCGGACCTGCTCAATTTGAGCAATAAGATTCTGTTCGGTCCTTACTGCCCGTTCTTTTATTTCTTGTGTCTGGGTATTTAATCTCTGATCTAATTCGGTAAAGGTTGCTCTTAACTGATTTTGTAATTCTGTTTGATTTACGGCTAATTGATTTTGGAGTTCATTTTGTATAACGGATAAGTCTCGTTTTACCTCCGCTTGGCCTTCGGTTAATAGAGACAACTGTTGCATAATAACAACTAATGTGTCAACAACAGTCTGATCAGCTATTGTATGAATGTTTTCTGAATCAGCGGGATTATTTATATTGCTACCGCTAGCCACAACAGTCTCAGAGTTGCTATCCGTGGCCTCTGCTTCTGCGCAAACAGCTGAAGGCTGTTGCACGTCTCGTTGCTGATTCAATGACATTTTAAATGCCGCTCTAGTCAATACCATTAAATTACTGTCAATATCAGGTTCCAGTCACTAAATACAGTTTCAAATTTACTGTCGTAGACACACTTAACTTTCAAATTACTTCACAGATGGTATAAAGTTCAATGTCCAGATACGAAAATCACACTATATACAGTTCTACAATGTAACTACTATCTGGAAAAAAGTTATTTCTAAATTGATTTCAAACTATTTTAACTACAGGATAAAAAAATTAGATTTCTCTGGCCTTGTTCTGTAGTCTCGGTGTTGTCCAATAGTTGAAATCGTTCTTGGTATCAGCAATCTTTTACTATGGGCACCGAATCTCTCTTCAGGTTAGTTACCTCTCGTTCTCGTTGGTTTTCATGAAACAAAAAATACATATATTATATAACAATCCAAGAGAGTCCTGTCACACTGTCGCCACTGTAATTTTTTCTCCTATCTATCTACGTAATTCTGTAGCTCTCAATTCGTTCGAGCAATCAATCATTCATGATAGGAAACACAGTCATAGCTCAGTCACTCCAAAATGATTCTGAAATTTTACTTGTTAGAATGAAATCAGGCGATGATTCTTCTTCTCTGCAGGCTCGTGCTTTGCGGCAGTCTGCTAATCTGTACAAATAAAATGCCTCGTAATTTTGGGAGCGTTGTATAATCAGTCGGGAAACCTCAGATCAAGCGGATATTTGGCTTTGATGAAGTTTAACCTTCCGAAGAAGTAATGGAGCTCTTGGATTATTAAATGCAGGTTCGTATCCAGTCTTTCGGAAGTCCCTTCTGATTAACAACTACGCAATATATCGATAAATATCATTAATTCCCAAATGTCACATACACACCTTTTTTTGAAGGAGCAATATATATATATTTCCTTTTTAATCGTACAGTTCGTATCAGTTATCTTCTGTGATAAATCTCAATAATCAAATTACAGTTCTTCCAAACAAAGCTCATGCTAATCGGCACGAAGACAATCTCGGAAGCCCCCTTTCTTTTTTTTTTAACAACCACCAGAGAGAGTACTACAAAGAATACTTATGCGCTCATGGCATAGCTATTGTATGAAACTATTTTGCGCATGGATTCTGCGAGTATGAAGATAGAAAATTCGTAAACGTCATTCAAGGGTAGAATTGTATCAGAATAATTCATCGAATATAAAGAGATATTACAATTGCCCCTCGCAGCGAGCAAAGTTAATGATAATACACTTTGCGAGCTAACAGAAAAAATTTGTTGGGTTGTTTTTTCAAAAGAGGAATATTTTGAATTAGTAGAATTTTACTGTAGAGAGTATGGGTAACATGGTAAGACAATAAGTTACGATTCTAACAAGTAAAATTTCAGAATCATTTTGGAGTGACTGAGCTATGACTGTGTTTCCTATCATGAATGATTGATTGCTCGAACTAATTGAGAGCTACAGAATTACGTAGATAGATAGGAGAAAAAATTACAAGTCGTAGGGTCAGTGTTGCCTCAGGTGTTCCCGTATGTCTACGGAACCCAAACTGATCTTCCCCGAGGTCGGCTTCTATCAGTTTTTCCATTCGTCTGTAAAGAATTCGCGTTAGTATTTTGCAGCCGTGACTTATTAAACTGATAGTTTGGTAATTTTCACATCTGTCAACGCCTGCTTTCTTTGGGATTGGAATTATTATATTCTTCTTGAAGTCTGAGGGTATTTCACCTGTCTCACTCATTTTGCTCACCAGATGGTAGAGTTTTGTCAGTACTGGCTCTCCTAAGGCTGTCAGTAGTTCTAAAGGAATGTTGTCTACTCCCGGGGCCTTGTTTCGACTTAGGTCTTTTAGTGCTCTGTCAAACTCATCACGCAGTATCATATCTCCCATTTCATCTTCATCTACATCCTCTTCCATTTCTATACCATTGCCCTCAAGTACATTGCCATTGTATAGACCCTCTATATACTCTTTCCACCTTTCTGCTTTCCCTTCTTTGCTTAGAACTGGGTTTCCATCTGAGCTCTTGATATTCATACAAGTGGTTCTCTTTTCTCCAAAGGTCTCTTTAATTTTCCTGTAGGCTGTATCTATCTTACCCCTAGGGGATAAGCCTCTACATCCTTACATTTGTCCTCTAGCCATGCCTGCTTAGCCATTTTGCACTTCCTGTCGATCTCATTTTTGAGACTTTTGTATTCCTTTTTGCCTGCTTCATTTACTGCATTTTTATATTTTCTCCTTTCATCAATTAAATTCAATATTTCTTCTGTCACCCAAGGATTTCTACTAGCCCTCGTCTTTTTACCTACTTGATCCTCTGCTGCCATCACTACTTCATCCCTCAAAGCTACCCATTCTTCTTCCACTGTATTTCTTTCCCCCATTCTTGTCAATTGTTCCCTTATGCTCTCCCTGAAACTCTGTACAACCTCTGGTTCTTTCAGTTTATCCAGGTCCCATCTCCTTAGATTCCCACCTTTTTGCAGTTTCTTCAGTTTTAATCTGCAGTTCATAACCAATAGATTGTGGTCAGAGTCCATATCTGCCCCTGGAAATGTCTTACAATTTAAAACCTGGTTCCTAAATCTCTGTCTTACCATTATATAATCTATCTGAAACCTGTCAGTATCTCCAGGCTTCTTCTATGTATACAACCTTCTTTCATGATTCTTGAACCAAGTGTTAGCTATGATTAAGTTGTGCTCTGTGCATAATTCTACCAGGCGGCTTCGTCTTTCATTTCTTACCCCCATTCCATATTCACCTACTATGTTTCCTTTTTTTCCTTTTCCTACTATCGAATTACAGTCATCCATGACTACTAAATTTTCGTCTCCCTTCCCTATCTGAATAATTTCTTTTATCTTATCATACATTTCTTCAATTTCTTCGTCATCTACAGAGCTAGTTGGCATATAGACTTGTACTACTGTCGTAGGCGTGGGCTTCGTGTCTATCTTGGCCACAATAATGCGTTCGCTATGCTGTTTGTAGTAGCTTACGCGAACTCCTATTTTTTTATTCATTATTAAACCTACTCCTGCATTACCCCTATTTGATTTTGTATTTATAACCCTGTATCCACCTGACCAAAAGTCTTATTCCTCCTGCCACCTAACTTCACTAATTCACACTATATCCAACTTTAACCTATCCATTTCCCTTTTTAAATTTTCTAACCTACCTACCCGATTAAGGAATCTGACATTCCACGCTCCGATCCGTAGAACGCCACTTTTCTTTCTCTTGATAACGACGTCCTCCCCGCCCGGAGATCCGAATGGGGGACTATTTTACCTCCGGAATATTTTACCCAAGAGGACGCCATCATCATTTATCCATACAGTAAAGCTGCATGCCCTCGGGAAAAAATTACGGCCGTAGTTTCCCCTTGCTTTCAGCCGTTTGCAGTACCAGCACAGCAAAGCCGTTTTGGTTAATGTTGCAAGGCCAGATCAGTCAGTCATCCAGAGTGTTGCCCCTGCAACTACTGAAAAGGCCGCTACCCCTCTTCAGGAACCATACGTTTGTGTAGCCTCTCAACAGATACCCCTCCGTTGTGGTTGCACCTACAGTACGGCTATTTGTATCGCTGAGGCACGCAAGCCTCCCCACCAACGGCAAGGTCTATGGTTCATGGGGAATGAAATTGTTATGGTTTCTAAATTTAAACAACTTTTATGAACAATCTTTCATAAAACATCGATAATTAAGAATTTTTATTTGAAATGGAAATAGAAATTTCTGGTCCATTAGGTAATTAGAAACAAGAACACGTGGATTATTCATAAAATGGTTCAAATGGCTCTAAGCACTATGGGACTTAACATCTGACGTCATCAGTCCCCTAGAACTTAGAACTACTTAAACCTAACCAATGTGAGGACATCACACACATCCACGCCCGAGGCAGGATTCGAACCCGCGACCGCAGCAGCCGCGTGGTTCCAGACTCCAGAGCCTAAAACCGCTCGGTCACCGCGGCCGGCTGCATTATTCATAAAAAATGATGAGTTTTATAATTGTGAGACGAATGTATTTCAAATTGAACGAGAAAAAAAATGTACTGATGAAATCTGAACCAACGCACAAATTGGCACGTTTGGTCCATAATCCATTACGCTACCGAGTGCACTACACGTTCAAGTGGGAGTTTGTATATCGACTGCTTTATATACGATGCTGGGAAAACGTCATTAGCTACATCATATACAACGCTCCAAAGTCTATTATCTCCGTAAATTTATGAAAGACATTAAGAAAAGCCTATTTTTCGGCACTTTTTAACCGTGTTCCACGAGCTCGTTTCACTACGGAACAGAAAGCAGCTTCAGCCATTTTGATGCTGCGATAAGAGCGCCACAATCAGAGCACAACAGTGCAGAGGCTGTGACTGTACGTAACTTTTAAAATAAAAACTACGTAGTTAAAGAGTGATTAAGAAAAACGTTGACGGCTGTTAATACATTTGAATATCTTAAAGTTTAATTTAACGCAACTTAGTAATAACGTATTTAATACATACGTGGGACCTACTTCCAAGAGCGTAACAACACCAGTGTACTTGTGCTACGGGTTCTGGCCAATCATCGCGTTTGTGTGTCTTTACGTCAGGTGTATTCTTGTGATGCCGACGGCCTTGCCGCAGTGGTAACACCGGTTCCCGTCAGATCACCGAAGTTAAGCGCTGTCCGGCTGGGCTAGCACTTGGATGGGTTACCATCCGATCTTCCGAGCGCTGTTGGCAAGCGGGGTGCACTCAGCCCCTGTGAGGCAAAGTGACGAGCTACTTGATTGAGAAGTAGAGGCTCCGGTCTCGGAAACTGACATACGGCCGGGAGAGCGGTGAGCTGACCACGTGCCCCTCCGTATCCGCATCCAGTGACGCCTGTGGGCTGAGGGTGACACGGCGGCCGGTCGGTACCGTTGGCCCTTCATGGCCTGTTCCGGAGGAGTTTAGTATTCGTATGATGAACCATGGGTAACAGAAGAAATACTTCAGTTGATTGATGAAAGGAGGAAGTACAAACATGTTCCGGGAAAATCAGGAATACAGAAATACAAGTCGCTGAGGAATGAAATAAATAGGAAGTGCAGGGAAGCTAAGACGAAATGGCTGCAGGAAAAATGTGAACACATCGAAAAAGATATGATTGTCGGAAGGACAGACTCAGCGTACAGGAAAGTCAAAACAACCTTTGGTGACATTAAAAGCAACGGTGGTAACATTAAGAGTGCAACGGGAATTCCACTGATAAATGCAGAGGAGAGAGCAGATAGGTGGAAAGAATACATTGAAAGCCGCTATGAGGGTGAAGATTTGTCTGATGTGATAGAACAGGAGTCGTTTTAGAAGAGATAGGGGATCCAGTATTAGAATCGGAATTTAAAAGAGCTTTGGAGGACTTACGGTTAAATAAGGCAGAAGGGATAGATAACATTCCCTCAGAATTTCTAAAATCACTGGGGGAAGTGGCAACAAAACGACTATTCACGTTGCTGTGTAAAGTATATGAGTCTGGCGATATACCATCTGACTTTCGGAAAAGCATCATCCACACAATTCCGAAGACGGCAAGAGCTGACAAGTGTGAGAATTATCGCACAATCAGCTTAACAGATCATGCATCGAAGCTGCTTACAAGAATAATATACAGAAGAATGGAAAAGAAAATTGAGAATGCGCTAGGTGACGATCAGTTTGGCTTTAGGAAACGCAAAGGGACGAGAGAGGCAATTCTGACGTTACGGCTAATAATGGAAGCAAGGCTAAAGAAAAATAAAGACACTTTCATAGGATTTCTCGACCTGGAAAAAGCTTCGGCAATATAAAATGGTGCAATCTGTTCGAGATTCTGAAAAAAGGGAGAGACGGGTCATATACAGTATGTACAACAACCAAGAGGGAATAATAAGAGTGGACGATCAAGAACCAAGTGCTCGTATTAAGAAGGGTGTAAGACAAGGCTGTAGCCTTTCGCTCCTACTCTTCAATCTGTACATCGAGGAAGCAATGATGGAAATAAAAGAAAGGTTCAGTAGTGGAATTAAAATATTAGGTGAAAGGATATCAATGATACGATTTGCTGATGACGTTGCTATCCTGAGTGAAAGTGAAGAAGAATTAAATGATCTGCTGAACGGAATGAACAGTCTAATGAGTACACAGTACGGTTTGAGCGTAAATCGGAGAAAGACGAAGGTAATGAGAAGTAGTAGAAATGAGAACAGCGAGAAACTTAACATCAGGATTGATGGTCACGAAGTCAATGAAGGTAAGGAATTCTGCTACCTAGGCAGTAAAATAACCAATGACACACGGAGCAACGAGGACATCAAAAGCAGACTCGCTATGGCAAAAAAGGCATTTTTGGCCAAGAGAAGTCTACTAATATCAAACACCGGCCTTAATTTGAGAAAGAAATTTCTGAGGATGTACATCTGGAGTACAGCATTGTATGGTAGTGAAACATGGACTGTGGGAAAACCTGAACAGAAGAGAATCGAAGCATTTGAGATGTGGTGCTATAGACGAATGTTGAAAATTAGGTGGACTGATAAGGTAAGGAATGAGGAGGTTCTACGCAGAATCGGAGAGGAAAGGAATATGTGGAAAACACTGGTAAGGAGAAGGGACAGGATGATAGGACATCTGCTATGACATGAGGGAATGACTTCCATGGTACTAGAGGGAGCTGTAGAGGGCAAAAACTGTAGAGGAAGACAGAGATTGGAATACGTCAAGCAAATAATTGAGGACGTAGGTTGCAAGTGCTACTCTGAGATGAAGAGGTTAGCACAGGAAAGGAATTCGTGGCGGGCCGCATCAAACCAGTCAGTATACTGATGACAAAGAAATGATGAACGAATTATAGCATCGCTGCTGCAAGCGTTCTGGCTGCTATTGTAGCAGTGCGTGGCTGACACTGGTCGGGTAATGAGTGCTAACACCAATCTCTGCGTTAAGTGCTGTGTTTGTGGGCGCAGTTGGTCGAATTCTGAGAGGCAGGTTCCTGGTCGCTTCTCCAATACAGCAGCCCACCCCACAGAGTGAAGATCAGGAGCGATATTTGGCCACCAAACGGATCAGAAGTCCTGGATCAGCCGTCTTCTGGTTGTTTCCCAAATTGGAGGTCGCAAATAATATCTTTACGAAGCAGCGATATCCGAGAGGATTATACTGCAGTACTAAACGCAGTTTAAAAAAAACTACAGTGAGATGATAATGAAATCAAGACCCTAAGCTGTCCACAGGCGTTGACATACATCAACGCTGACAATTGAAAATGTGTGCCCCGACCGGCAATGGAACCCGGGATCTCCTGCTTGCATGGCAGACGCTCTGTCCATCTGAGGTACCGCGAACACATTGGACAGCGCGACTGCAAGGATTTATCCCTTGCACGCTCCCCGTGAGACCCACATACATCTGTAGTGCCAAATATGGTTCAAATGGCTCTGAGCACTATGGGACTCAACATCTTAGGTCATAATTTGCCTAGAACTTAGAACTACTTAAACCTAATTAACCTAAGGACAGCCCGCATCTCGTGGTCGTGCGGTAGCGTTCTCGCTTCCCACGCCCGGGTTCCCGGGTTCCCGGGTTCGATTCCCGGCGGGGTCAGGGATTTTCTCTGCCTCGTGATGGCTGGGTGTTGTGTGCTGTCCTTAGGTTAGTTAGGTTTAAGTAGTTCTAAGTTCTAGGGGACTGATGACCATAGATGTTAAGTCCCATAGTGCTCAGAGCCATTTAACCTAAGGACATCACACACACCCATGCCCGAGGCAGGATTCGAACCTGCCACCGTAGCAGTCCCACGGTTCCGGACTGCAGCGCCAGAACCGCATGGCCACCGCGGCCGGCATCTGTAGTGCCCCTGCCAATTACACTCATTACTCACGCCAGACCATCTTACCGAGTCAGGTAAGAGTTCGGGCAATACGTTTGCATCCAGCACAGAAGGAGGAGGTCAATGGCCGGTTAGCCTTAACTATATGAAGATGGTATCAGTTCTTTCTGGCTTGTGCAAAACAACAGATACCACCTTCATGTAACTACGGTGAGGGTTTCATAACAGTTTCAAAACGATTTGAGCTGTATATTGATTCAGGGAGAGGCTATATTCAATAAATACGGTGATTTTATGAATATATTCCACGACTTATTTTTCAGAGGCGCAGTCTTAACGGAACTGGGACACGCTGTGTACATCTGGGTTGGCCGGTCTTAGGTGCCTCACCTTGTGTAAGCGTAACACGATAGTACAGTTGTTTCACGAATAGTCCAATGATAACAGCGGAACACATGTTGGAGCCAAGAAGATGCCGTCATGGCCAGTCTAGCAGTACGGACAACGCTGACGGAAGTGCAACATTTTCGCTGCAGCCTAGCTCGGCGGGATTGCTGAACTCGTGTGAACAGAAGCACTCCCTTGCGGATGGCGACTCTCGTGTTCCAAAATGTCGTGCACGATACTGAAAACTGATCGAACTTTTTGGACTGTCGCCTCGATTGCGCGGCGCCGGTCTCCAGAGAGGGGCCGTCTGCCGCTTCTTTCTTCGTCTTCGACCTGTTTTACCGCTCGAGAAGCGCCTGGGCGCTTAATTAACAAGGGAAAGTCCCCATCGGTAACCCCTCAGATCTAGTGGCCCAGCGGTCAGCCCGTGAAACAATGAACACAGACCAAGCATGAAAACAGGAAGAAGGTGAACTGTGGGAAAAAGGGAAATAGTAACAGTTGTAATCTCCCCACAGAATATTTAAATGAATAAGAAACCATGAACCAAGTGTAACCTCCGCACAAAAATAATAATTAAATGAATTTTTAAAGTATTGTAACCTCTGAACAAAATTGGCTCCCATTTATGATCTCTATGCTGAAATGCATTCACATTTAATGTAACCACAAAATTCAATTCGTAAGTCCGGAAATAATAAAAAAAATTCAGTAACCTGGTAAATTTTATGACGACAGCAGCGCTGCGCTTCGGCCCTGTATTCTGAATAAAAAAGGAAAAATTCTTACCTCAATAAAAACTGCGAATATATATCTGCTCTTATGTAGAAATTTTTTGGCACAGCTTCGTGCAATGCTGGCGTATATTTTTTTTTTTTATTCTTGGAAGGAATGATCATGCATTGGAAATATTCTTTAAATTGAAATGAATGCTTTTCTTCAAAAAAAATTACTTTATATTATAAAAATTATTATTGGGGGCATTTTTAAAAAAAAGAAATTAATGACAGTTAATATACATTACTAGATATGCGCAAGGCTGCTTCTTTACCTTCTACAATAATACTCATCCTCCAGAGTCCCGACCAGAGCAGACTGCCGACACGCGCAGGCACGCGCCGACTACTGCCGACTACTGCAGACTACTCAAGACTACTGCAGACAACTGAAGACTAACGCCGACAGACGCCGACTCTCGACAAGCAACAACTAACAACTAACTACATACTACTCTCTGGTCAGAGACTCTGCCATGTCTCGCCCATCGCCGGCAACGCATACGTCTTACGCATTGAACGCCCCAAGCTTTATAGAGCAGTCTCAAAGAGCAATGGCGTCGTGGGCAAGTGGTCAACACCGAAGCAGGGGAGTTGTGATCAATCCTCCCTCGTGCTTTATTTTTTGTCCTTGTATTCAAAATTGTGTGTGTGTGTGTGTGTGTGTGTGTGTGTGTGTGTGTGTGTGTGTGTGTGTGTGTGTCTGTTTTTGTGTGTGTGTCGTGCTCTAACGTCCGTCTGAAACAAGTTGATTCTACACAGCTACTCAACTGGCAGCCGAAAGGAAATGGCTTTCGAAAAGGAACGGCAAACGTTTGATGACAAGCCGACAAGTCAACCGAATCTTCTACCGGGAAGCACGTCTTGCATGTCATGCAAGGCATTAGTAACAAAAGAAATGGCTCTGAGCACTATGCGACTTAACTGCTGAGGTCATCAGTCGCCTAGAACTTAGGACTACTTAAACCTAACTAACCTAAGGACATCACACACATCCATGCCCGAGGCAGGATTCGAACCTGCGACCGCAGCGGTCGCTCGGCTCCAGACTGTAGCGCCTAGAACCGCAAGGCGCATTAGTAACAGTACGTGTGTCACATGACAGGAATCTCTTATCGACGCACCTAATTTCTACGTTGAGTGAGATGTCTCCTTGCCCGATTTAAGTGTTCATATGAATGTGATCACTCCCAGGGAAATGATGAAAACACAATAGTTTTTCACGTAAGTTGCAACGAATGAACGCAACCGTTTCACAATCACAGTTTCTCCGTGCTCTGTCAAAACACATGTTTTTAACGTTTTTGAACTTGCGCTGCATTTTGGAAGTCTTGAATCTTGAATTCCTTTGCTGTAACCTGTTTAACTGTTCCTTTCATGTCTGTGAGACGTGTCTTTTGTATCTCGCCTGTTCTCACTGTTCATCACGTTTACTTGCAACAGTAACGTATTCTTGCCACATGACTCTTATTCTGTAACCAATGTATAGTACGACAACCGCCAAGACTATAGAAACATTTCAGTGAGCGGACGAACAGTTCATAATGTTGTGAAAAAAAAGTAAATGGCACGATGGAGTTTAGAAAACCGCTCGTCCGGTGTACAGTCCAACACCATGACCACTTAACCAAGACACAGCGGCTGTTCAGTATTTCTCGATATTACACTTGTTAAGCTTCAACAATTTACTGTTTCTAATTCGCTTTTTTTTTTAAATGTTCAAATGGGTGTGAATTCCTAAGGGACCAAACTGCATAGGACATCGGCCCCTAGACTTACACACTACTTAAACAAACTTAAACTAACACGCTAAGCACAACACACACACACACACACACACACACACACACACACACACACACACACGCCCGAGGGAGGACTCGGGCCTCCGGTGCGAGGGGCCTTTTTTTTTCACATACGTCAATAGACCTCCTTCGTGTTTTCATACTTGATCTGTGTTCGGTTTTTGATCAGCTGGACCATCTTACCCCTAAATCTGAGGAGGATGCGACTGTGAGTTTCCCCTTAAAAAACGAGGTGCATTCAAGTTCTAAGGCCTCCGATTTTTTTTCTAATTAACTACTCACCCGAAATCGATGAAACTGGCGTTACTTCTCGACGTAATCGCCCTGCAGACGAACACATTTTTCACAACGCTGACGCCATGATTCCATGGCAGCGGCGAAGGCTTCTTTAGGAGTCTGTTTTGACCACTAGAAAATCGCTGAGGCAATAGCAGCACGGCTGGTGAATGTGCGACCACGGAGAGTGTCTTTCGTTGTTGGAAAAAGCCAAAAGTCACTAGGAGCCAGGTCAGGTCAGTAGGGAGCGTGAGGAATCACTTCAAAGTTGTTATCACGAAGAAACTGTTGCGTAACGTTAGCTCGATGTGCGGGTGTGTTGTCTCGGTGAAACAGCACACGCGCAGCCCTTCCCGGACGTTTCTGTTGCAGTGCAGGTAGGAATTTGTTCTTCAAAACATTTTCGTAGCATGCACCTGTTACCGTAGTGCCCTTTGGAACGCAATGGGTAAGGATTACGCCCTCGCTGTCCCAGAACATGGACACCATCATTTTTTCAACACTGGCGGTTACCCGAAATATTTCTGGTGGCGGTGAATCTGTGTGCTTCCATTGATCTGACTGGCGCTTTGCTTCTGGATTCAAAAATGGCATCCACGTCTCATCCATTGTCACAACCGACGAAAAGAAAGTCCCATTCGTGCTGTCTTTGCGCCGTCAACATTGCTCGGCAACATGCCACACGGGCAGCCGTGTGGTCATCCGTCAGCATTCGTGGCACCCACCTGGATGACACTTTTCGCATTTTCAGGTCGTCATGCAGGATTGTGTGCACAGAACCCACAGAAATGTCAACTCTGGAGGCGATCTGTTCAACAGTCATTCGCCGATCCCCCAAAACAATTCTCTCCACTTTCTCGATCATGTCGTCAGACTGGCTAGTGTGAGCCCGAGGTTGTTTCGGTTTGTTGTCACACAATGTTCTGCCTTCATTAAACTGTCGCACCCACGAACGCACTTTCGACACATCCATAACTCCATCACCACATGTCTCCTTCAACTGTTGATGAATTTCAATTGGTTTCACACCACTCAAAATCAGAAAACGAATGATTGCACGCTGTTCAAGTAAGGAAAACGTCGCCATTTTAAGTATTTGAAACAGTTCTCATTCTCGCCGCTGGTGGTAAAATTCCATCTGCCGTACGGTGCTGCCATCTCTGGGACGTATTGACAATGAACGCGGCCTCATTTTAAAACAATGCGCATGTTTCTATCTCTTTCCAGTCTGGAGAAAAAAAAATCGGAGGCCTTAGAACTTGAATGCACCTCGTAAGTGCTGTGTCGCGTGACGGTGCATTGGTCCCAAGTAGTTCCACCAGTTCAGGATGGACTGCTGCAGTGTTATTCCCCTTCAAACGCAGAAGACCACCTTCACGTCAGAAATAGACTGCATTGTTACGTTTCGATCACTCTAGCGGAAGGCTAAGGTACTGCGCCGCAGGTATTTCAGTACTCACCACGGCTGCATACATGATTTTGTAAACGAACTACAAATTAATTATGTAATTTCATTGCTTCGATGTGGTACTAAAACTGTATGACTAATCCTGGTACCCATCTACGCGTTCAGAAAGAAACGGGCCGGAGGTATAATTACAGAAACAAGTATCTGTATGTTAGAAGTATTGTCCCTGCCTGTTGAGACACTTGTCCCACTGTGACCCAAGTCGGTGAATGGCTGTCTCATAAAATTCCCAGAGCTGTGATGTTAACCAGGTCCACATGTACAGGTGGACGTCGTCCGAGGTGAACGGTTTGGATTTTTAAGGGGACCAAAAATGCCCCCCCCCCCCCCCTCTGATTCACTTCCTGCAGCACGGGACTACTCGCAAACCTTGACCACCCTTCGCCAAGCGATCGAATCAAAACCACCGGGCAATCTCAGCCGTGAGGTCATTCTGCTCCACGACAATGCAAAGTCTCATACGGCCAACACAGTCGCAGCACTCCTGCAGAAATTCAAATGGGAGGTTCTCTGCCACCCTCCATACAGTGCGGACCTTTCTCCCTGTGGTCCCCTTTAAAAGTCTCTGAGGGGCAAACGATTCACCCCGGTCGACGACGCCCATCTGTAAATTCGGAACTGGTTAACATCGCAACCCCGAGAATTTTATGAGACAGCCATTCACCGGTTTGTGTCACAGTGGGACAAGTGTCTTAACAGCCAGGGTCAGTACTTCTAACATACAGGTACCCGTTTCTGTAATTATGCCTCCGGCTCGTTTGTTTTTGAATGGCCCTTATACATATGCCACAAGCCACAAAAACGTTTAGATATTAACGAAATTCTACTTAACACAAGCCTGATGGTTTTATTAGTGGCCAACTCTCCCTTCCCATTGACGAATTGCTGAGCAGAATCAACTGACACATATGCGTAATTGCCTAGGCTTCTGCGACCAGAGTCAGTCGACATAAAAGTTTTCTGGATACGGTAGCGCGTCATAATGTAAAAAAAAAAAACTACTGTTGCTGGAGAAAAACCAAGGTTTCGGCCACGGTTGCAGCAGCCTTCTTATGGGTCTAATGGTGCGTTCTAGCTATGCAGTGTCCCTTACATTTTGTTTTTACTGTTCACTGCGCATGCCATTACGTCATAATTTTAAAAAGGTAGTTCGTTTCATTGGTCACTTAAGGAAGAAGGAGAGGGAACTTTACGTTAATAGGTTGTTGTGGTGGAGGGAGAACGTAACCTCTGTTGTTTACTGGCTCTTACGTCATGTGCCATGATTGGTGGTCACCGTCGGATGAGAAGTTGGCTGCTGTTTACCAACCCGCCGTAGTGCTCGCGCCTCGTGTTGACAGTGCGGTCTGTTGGGCTCTGATTGCTGGCAGCCAAGATGGGGCAAGCCTGAGTCCTTCCTCCCTGTTCGTGTTATTAGGGTGTTTAAATATTTCGATGGCCTCTCTGATTTTGCATTTCGTCATAAGCGGCTGCTTTGCCAACACACAGGCTTCGAGGAATTTTATTTCTGTTCAGCAGTCTTGCTGATGTTCTGCCACTGCGGATTTGTTGTGTTGCCCTAGACGAATACAGCGCTCGTGTTCCCGAATGCGCGTTGCTATTGGCCTACCAGTCTCAACGATGTATGCCTCTCCACATTCGCATTCCACCTTGTAAACGCCTGCAGTGTGTAATGCATCCACCTTGTCCTTAGTGGAGCCTAGCACGTCCTGGTTCCTACGACCACTATAGAAGATCGCAATAACCTATTAAAATAAAGTTCCCTCTTCTTCTTCTTCTTCCTTAAATGAGCAATGAAACTAACTACCTTTTTAAAATTATGACGTAATAGCATGCGCAATGAACAGTAACAACAAAGTATAAAGGACACTGCATAGCTGCAACGCACCATTAGACCCAGAAGAAAGCCGCTGCAACCGTGGCCGAAACGTTGGTTTTTCTCCAGCAGCAGTAGTTTTTTTTTTTTACATTATGACGCGGTACTATACCCAGAAAACTTGTATGTCGACTGACACAAATATTATTAGTGATGTGAAATAAAGTGTTATTTTAAATACTACTCCTGGACATTTGCAGGCATGTCAGGAAACCAACTAAGAATGAGATTTTCACTCTGCAGTGGAGTGTGCGGTGATATGAAACTTCCTGGCAGATTAAAACTGTGTGCCCGACCGAGACTCGAACTCGGGGCCTTTGCCTTTCGCGTGCAAGTGCTCTACCATCTGAGCTACCGAAGCACGACTCACGCCCGGTACTCACAGCTTTACTTCTGCCAGTATCTCGTCTCCTACCTTCCAAACTTCACAGAAGCTCTCCTGCGAACCTTGCAGAACTAGCACTCCTGAAAGAAAGGATATTGCGGAGACATGGCTTAGCCACAGCCTGGGGTATGTTTCCAGAATGAGATTTTCACTCTGCAGCGGAGTGTGCGCTGATATGAAACTTCCTGGCAGATTAAAACAGTGTGCCCGACCGAGACTCGTACTCGAAAGGCAAAGGTCCCGAGTTCGAGTCTCGGTCGGGCACACAGTTTTAATGTGCCAGGAAGTTTCAATCCAACGAAGCATTGTTATCGTGAGGGTCTACACATTAACACCACATTTACACGTCTGTGACAATTTCGCCATTACCTCTTAAACTGGGGCATACCTCAGATTCAAGGGAAGAGCAAAAAGGTTTGAAGGTTGGGCGACTCCGTTGCGGGTGTATAAGTACCGACACGTAGGCAGGTGATCAGTTTGGCATTCGTGTCTCTCCAACGTGCGTGCGGCGAATGTGCAAACGTGTTCTGTGGCGACATTATTACCAAATTCGTCCATACTGGATCAACGTGCTAGTCTTCTTTTATTTGCTGCCAAAATAAGAACACCGGTGGACATCCATCGTTGTGGAGTGGTGGGCCAAGGGGTGCTGCTGATTAACATTACCGCACCTCCCCCCATTTCGCAAATGTAACGCAGAAGTTAACGCTACTCGACTGTGAAACACTCTAGCATCCGCCCTGTAGTCCTGATCTCCACCCACACGATCATCACGCCCTCGGTCTCTTGATAAAGACCTTAAAAGGTCAACGATTCCAGTCGGACGAGGTTGTGCAACCGACAGTTACGGACTTGTTCACGCATCAGGACACTGTGTTTTACCAAACGGGTGTCTTCAACCTCGTGAGTCAGTGGGGAACTGCAGCAGTGCTCACGGCGATTTTGCCTGATTGGCGTACCGATTCTGCCAGTGCGGCCTTCCAACAGAAACAAACTGACCATCCTACGAAGGGGAGTTGGGAAATGAGTTTCCTCTTGTAACGGAACATATTAAAGGCTTTATGCGATACCCTCCAAATTCAACCAGTTTAAGGGGCTCCGGAACGCCCTATACTTGCAATGTTAAAATAACGCTTATAAATTACATCTCTCCTCACAAAGTATTTGAGGTAGGAAGTTGAACTTTTTACGGATTATTTATTGGAATATGGGCTACAACTTAACACAGGGATTTTACAAAATTTTAGTTCAGTTATTAAAGATGATTTTTTTTTCAATTGCAATGAAAATTCACAACTTTTCTTGCAATTTTTTATTTATATATTCAAAAATATACAGTTTTTTGGAAAAAGGCTGTGTTAAATTATGCAGAAAGTACTGTGTAACATTTACTGAAAGTTTGAAACAAATATGTTTGGAAGATCCATAGAAAACATGTAATTAGTATGTGAAAATAAAAGTTTTGGGAATCGAGCAACAAAGATTGGATTAACTTTTTAGTGCATTCCAGGTCCGTAGGATGGATTATCTTCATCCTCTGCAAACTCCTCCTCCAGCTTCCTCTTGTTCCTCCTCCAGTTTACTCTTGCTTGTATTTCTAGACTCTTTACAGCCCTGTCTGCAGCCCGAAGGCGTTCCTTGTCTAAAGCAAGCATCGATCGTACCACGTTAGAATGTTATTATTTACAGTAATAACACATAACTTTGGCTTTCCAACATTTCTCCTTTTCTTAAAAGCCTTCAGAGGATTTCTAATAACTTTACTTTTACTCATTATTATACTTCAACAAAACGGAGACTCAAGAAACAGAATTAATTACGAATATTTTCGAGATAACGACAGAGTAAATAAACATGAAACAATCGAAAGTCACACCAGCGATATATATTGAACCATCACAGGTTAGCCACAACACATACTTTCTCTCACATCACTAAAATGTACCTGATGAACACGGACGTTAATAATAACACCATTTGACAGCAGTTTAACAGCGCCACAGGGGGTCACGCCCATGTAGAACACATTTCAAAAAAAATTTAAAAATAGTTGTAGTCTTCGTAATTGAATAAATTATATATCTATTAAAAGGTAATAGTCTGCAGATTCAGAAAACGCAAAAAAATAAAAATTGAACTTTTCATGATTTTGAGCCTTTCCGGAGCCCCTTAACGAGTATTTATGATTATAGAAAAGTTATTGCGTATGTTAACAATGATTGCATTACATGTCTCCATAAACAGTCAACCCATTAAATTATACTGAATAACTGACCCACACAAAAGTTAATATCACTTGATCACTGATACAGCAAATATCATCATGTAAAAACACTAAGTTCATCTTAAATAATTAATATGTACGAAAAATAGTGGCCAACTTAGGTATTTTGGATCTCCTTAAATAAAAATCACCCAGTGAAACCTATTTGTTCATTAGGAGCGTTTTCGCTCAGTATTCATGTAATAAATCCTATTTTAGACGAAAACCAATGTAATTCTTAATAATTCATGTTATTTACTTATTTATGCAAATTAGAGAAGTCAATTGACAAACTTCTAAAAAACGGCCTTTTTGTAAGAAATAATTATTCTGTCAAGTCAACAAATCTGTCTGTCATTTTAATACCGTGTTAAATTATGTCACTCGATGCAAATTAATAACTTTTCTGCACAAATTATGATAACAGATGTACATGTGACTTATAAACTATATCTCTTTTTAGTAGTTCTTTGACAATGTTATAAATACCAGCAGCAAGAGGGGTCGGGGGCGCAGTCGGAATGACACTTTGGTAAAGTGTGTTTGTGTGTTATTGTTTGAGGTGGTTAAGCAATGCAAAGAACACGTAAAGGAAGTACTACTTTGTGTTGTGTCATGGTCTTTGCTGGACAGTGGAATTAAGATGGCCACCAAAGTAATAAATATTTGAAGTTTACATATTTGTTGGTTTCGCTCGTTCTTTATCATCAAAAGCACATAAAAAACACGGGACCTCATGTTTTTAACCCTAGACAACCAGATTTAGAGCCAGCATCAGCATCGATACACAGCGATTATAGCAATTAGGAATATCTACGACTAGGCGACCATTACACCCTGTCGACTGTGGTCGGAGTTGTGTGTGAAAGGAAAAAAAAAGAATGAGACATTTGTCATACCGCTTTATAAGCTTCAAAGAGCCTTCCAGGAAAAAATCAAGGCGTTGCATACGGAAGAAGCGTTGAACGGCTTGTTTGACGTCAGCACTGCTGTCCAAGCGCCTTCCGCCGAGAGTCTTCTTCAAAGCAGCAAACAGACGGAAGTCACTCGGTGCGAGATCCGGACTGTAAGGCGGATGGTGTAGGCGCTCCCATCAGAGAGTTACAATGTCGTTTTGCGTTGCCGTCGCCGTGTGTGGTCTCGCATTGTCGTCCAACAGCAGAACGACAGATCTGAGAAGGCCGGGCCGCTTTTTCCGAATCGCCTCTTTCAGTTTCGACAGAGTGGCACAGTAGCGCGCCACATTGATGGTTGCATCCTCCAGAAAGTCCAGCAGAAAAACTTCTTTGGCGTCCCAGGAAACGGTGAGTAGCACTTTACCTGCAGACGGAGTGCTTTTGAACTTATTTCGGACAGGTGATGACGGATGTTTCCACTCCGTGGATGCGGCCTTCGGTTCGGGCGTGTAATGGTGGTGGACCCAGGTTTCATCCCCCGCCGCAATCCGAAACAGAATATCATTGCCAGATTCGTGGAAACGCACGAGCTGTTCCAGGCTGAACGCCGTGCGTTGTTCACCTGTGTCGGGCACGCTTTCGAAGAATGTCATGGATGATCTTGTGAGCTCGCTCGTGTCCGATTCCAAGTTCTGCCGCTACTCCATCGATGGTGATACGCCGGTTCGCTTTAATCGTGCCATCCACCTTCCTGACATTTGCATCTGTAGTGGGCGTGCGCGTCCGTCCAGGGCTCGGTATGTCCTGCACTTGCTGACGCCCACCACTGAATTGCTGGCACCATCTCCGCACCATTTGCCTCGACATCACACCTGACCCATACAACTCAACTTCCTGATACTCAACGTGCCCATTCATAGCGGATAATACGAGGGTTATCCACAAAGTACATTACGTTTTGGAATTAAAAATAAATAAAGTATTGGAAACTTTTTTTATTATATACAGATGAAAGCCACACTTCAATACTACTTTTCTACATAGTTGCCATTTAAATTAAGGCACTTATCGTAACGATGGACGAGCTTGGAAATTCCTTCGTCGTAAAATTCGGCCGCCTGCGCCTTCAACCACGTTGTAAGAGGTCCGAGCAGATGTAATTTCGATGTATTGCTCACGCGCTGCCTGCGATATGTAAGGTATAAGAGAATCTCTCACCAGAGAGCAGCAGTAGGAACAGTGTAGCTGTAGCAGTAAGTTGTTGCTAGTCTGCAGTCTGCTCTGGTCTGGTCTGGTGTATCGTGTTGGCTGGGCCGGTCGCGGTGCAGCGATGCCGGAGCCTGAGTATTATTGTATAAGGTAAAAAGCAGCCTCGCGCATATGTAGTAATGTCATCTGAAGTCCCATGTAAATGTTTTAAAAATCTCGTAATAATAATCTTTCTCATAAAAAGTAACTTTTAACAACCATTCATTTCAATTTAAAGAATTTACTAATTTCTCCCATCCATGATCATCCCGATTGTTGCGAAAGAAAAATCAGTTACTTCCTTTCATAAATGATAAATCTATCGGCCAGCATTGCACAGGGCTGTGCCAGAAACCATTATTTTAAGAGCAGATATATATGCGTTATCCGGCGACTTCATTGAGGTAACAATTTTTCTCTTTTTTATTCAGAATGATCTTTCAGGGCCATGACGCAGCACTGCTGACTTCCAAAATTTACCAGGTTAAACTCACAGTCAATTATTGAAAAATTATAAGTGAGTGACAATTTAATTGAGTGGTTAGTTACATTGTATTATCACCAGGTTACTGAATTTTTTTTTTTTTTGGGGGGGGGGGGGGGACGTTACACTGAATGTGAACGACATAATTATAATTTTTTACTGTTGAGAGGTTTAGGAATTTTTCTGTTTTGAGGTTACACTAAACGTGAATATTATTTATGTTAATATTTTCTGTTGAGAGCTTACGGTAAATTACTTTGTGGGGAGGTTACAACGTAATGACTGTCTTTTGGGACAGAAAAGGTGTGATTTTTGTGGATTTCCTGGAAAGAGGCACTACAATAAACTCTCAAAGGTACTGCCAAACTCTGCACAACCTCAGAAGAGCAATACAAAACAAGCGCAGGGGAAAGTTGGGCTCAAAGATCTTGCTGATTCACGACAACGCCCGGGCCCACACGGCAAATGCCACTCGTGAAGTTCTCGAATCTTTTAAGTGGGAGTTGTTTCCTCATCCGCCGTACAGTCCCGACCTGGCACCGAGCGACTTCCACTTATTGCCAGCAATGAAGAAGTGGTTGGCTGTGCAGCGTTTTGATGACGACGCACAGCTTCAAGAAGAGGTAACCACGTGGTTGAAGGCGCAGGCGGCCGAATTTTACGACGAAGGAATTTCCAAGCTCGTCCATCGCTACAATAAGTGCCTTAATTTAAATGGCAACTATGTAGAAAAGTAGTATTTAAGTGTGGCTTTCATCTGCATATAATAAAAAAAATTCCAATACTTTATTTATTTTTAATTCCAAAACGTAATGTACTTTGTGGATAGTCCGTCGTAGCTCTCACTTCCACCTTTAACTACGACTCCAAAACCCACCTTCTCTCCATAGCTACGGGAAAAGACTGAGCGGCTGGCCTCCGCTTTGCGCAGGCACTGCGACAGCGCCATCTGCTTGATCGCGGTCGACCTCTACCCACTGGTGTATCGGTGTCTTGCACGTGCCCGTTCACCTGCCTTGTAGTCTTTCACCCATATCACACAACTCTGCCGACAGTCGACAGGGGTAACTTGTTTTCCAACTCCCCCTCCTACATATATTTTTACTTATTCCACATCTATGACAACTTCCTCAAATTAGCACATACGGTAAACATTACTTTTTACGTACATTTGCAAATATGTACACTACTGGCGATTAACATTGCTACATAAAGAAGAAATGGAGATGATAAACGGGTATTCATTGGACAAATATATTATACTAGAACTGACATTTGATTACATTTTCACACAATTTGGGTGCATAGGCCCTGAGAAATCAGTACCCAGAACAACCACCTCTGGCCGTAGTAACGGCCTTGATACGCCAGCGCATTCAGTCAAACAGAGCTTGGATGGCGTGTACAGGTACAGCTGCCCATGCAGCTTCAACACGATACCACAGTTCATCAAGACTAGTGACTGGCGCATTGTGACGAGCCAGTTGCTCGGCCACCATTGACCAGACGTTTTCAATTGGTGGTAGACATGGAGAATGTGCTGACCAAGGCAGCAGTCGAACATTTTCTGTACCCAGAAAGGCCAGTACAGGACCTGAAACATGCGGTCGTGCATTATACTGCTGAAATGTAGGGTTTCGCACGGATCGAATGAATGGTAGAGCCACGGATCGTATCACATCTGAAATGTAACGTCCACTGTTCAAAGTGCCGTCAGTGCGAACAAGAGGTGACCGAGACGTGTAACCAATGGCACCCCATACCATCACGCCGGGTTATACGCCAGTATGGCGATGACGAATACACGCTTTGAATGTGCGGTCACCGCGATGTTGCCAAACACGGATGCGACCAAGGTGATGCTGTAAACGGAACCTGGATTCATCCGAAAAAAATGATGTTTTGCCATTCTTGCACGCAGGTTCGTCGTCAAGTAGGCCATCACAGACGCTCCTATCTGTCATGCAGCGTCAAGGGTAACCGCAGCCATGGTCTCCGAGCTGATAGTCCCTGCTGCTGCAAACTTCGTTCGTGCAGACGGTTGTTGTCTTGGAAAAGTCCCCATCTGTTGACTCAGGGATCGAGACGTGGCTGCACCATCCGTTACAGCCATGCGGGTAAGATGCCTGCAGTCTCGACTGCTAGTGATACGAGACCGTTGGGATCCAGCACGACGTTCCGTATTACCCTCCTGAACCCACCGATTCCATATTCTGCTAACAGTCATTGGGTCTCGACCAATGCTAGCAGCAGTGTCGCGATACGATAAACCGCAATCGCGATAGGCTACAGTCCGACCCTTATCAAAGTCGGAAACGTGATGGTACGCGTTTCTCCTTCGTACACGAGGCATTACAACAACGTTTCACCAGGCAACGCCGGTCAACTGCTGTTTGTGTATGAGAAATCGGTTGGAAACTTTCTTCATGTCAGCACGTTGTAGGTGTCGCCACCGGCTCCAACCTTGTGTGAATGCACTGAAAAGCTAATCATTTGCATATCACACCATCTTCTTCCTGTCGGTTAAATTTCGCGTCTGTAGCACGTCATCTTCGTGGTGTAGCAATTTTAATGGCCAGTAGTGTATATATTAAGTATTTTTTTTATATTTACGACGAGGATTTCCCTACGACGCGTCTATGAAACTAAAAGTATATGCTATCCAATCAAAGGTGTCCGGACACCTCAGTCCAACGCAGAATTGACCATTACGCGTTACGAGAGGTAGACCCACCAATATGTATTGAGGCGGGGAGTACTGTCTCGTCAGTGGAGAAGCAGTAACAGTGGGAGCGGTCGGTAATCAGAGCTCAGTGACTTCGAATACTGAAACACGTAGCTTTGGCAGCGAGATGTGTTGGTCCAAGTTTAGTTTTAGTAACGCGACACTTTCCCATACAATTTTGTACTTTAATATATAAGGTGAAAACTCACACATTCTACTGCAATCAGTCCAAATTCATTAACAAACCACACGACTTTCGCCGCTCTAGTATTTACAAAAGTACAATCCACATTACGTAATATATCGTTCTATAATTTGCCTACTGTTAATTATCGAAATTACGATAAGTTCTAATTGTTTTTAATGTTGTTTGTCAATCAATTTCTTGTTTTCCTTTGAAAAATCTTTTTTTTTTTTTTTTTTTTTTTTACAGAACATATCTACATATATACTCCGCTAGCCACCAAGCAGTGTATGGCGTAGGGTACAATTCGCGCCAAACTCATATTCTCGCAGAAGCTTTTCCGTCTCAAGGAAATTTATTGTATATATTAAAAATTTATCCGATGATGGCGTAAGTACTCGAAAGCTGGTTCATAGCGAACTGTTAAACATTGATACTGTTGAAACTTCCCCTTTGAAAATTAAGAATGACAGTGCTGGTGTTCTACGTTATTTGATTTACAAACAGCTGAGCAAAACTGAACGTACTCAGACATTTCTCTCTTTACTTATTCTGATCATCACTAAACTGACACCCAATATTTTTTGGCGCAACGCAATCTAACTTTCAATAATCCCTATAAAAGAATGGCCATGACTAACAATAACTTACACCTTTCATGAATCACTTGCCTCACAAAAATCTTCGTGACTCGCAATACAGCGAGGGCCAATACTGCCAGCTGAATAAAAGATTCTACCTACTGAAGGCACTAACTACTGATAGGCATATAGTTAGCAAATGAAAGATTGTGATATAGACCAAACAATGTATTTACCTTAATAGTGTTCCAAAGTCATAATATATACGTGAGTTCATAACATCCAGTCTTACAAATGTCCTTTTTCTGACAAACACACGTCCATGTCGTCCGCTCTCAAAACTCTGCCATCTCTCTCCCCAAATCCACCACTGCTGGCGGCTCACCTCCAACTACCCAACGCTACGCGCTGTTCACATCCAGCAGCCCAACACTACACAGGCGAATATTCCAGCAATGAGTCCAACCAGCCATAGACAGCACACAACACAGTGAGCGATTTCAAGTTTGCATAGTAGACCGTTCATTTTATCGAGTTGTTTTCCGATATAGTTGTTTATATGTTAATTTTCTTCTTTTTTTAACGCATTTTCCTTAATTTGTCTTATTTAATGATTCATGTTGCCGTTTTTAGGTCGTGTTTTACGCTGTGTAGCTGTAGAATCACGTTAGGATCGTAACTGTTCTCGTATGCGATGGTTTGTAACGTTGTTATTTCTTTGTGTTTGGCCTCCTGTTGCAGTGACACATTTAGGATTCTGTTAATCATGCAATGAAACAATGCATATTTGTGAGATTTTGGATGTAAAAATGTATGTTTAATTGTTCCATCGGTAGTGGTTGGTTTTCTGTTGCTCTGAAAAGTGTAGTTGGCATTGGGTACTGTGAAATTCAGAACGTTTATCGATTTATTCACTTTTTTTTTCAAGTTCTAAGGCCAATTTCGTTTCAGGACGTCAGTTACTCAATCCCTGGTGTACTGTTTGTATATCGTGATTACTTCCTTGTACGGGTAGCAACGTGGCAGCGACGTAACGTTAGCAATAAATTAGAAAGGGCTGTTGTGAGCCGAAGGATTTTGTTTCGAGTTTATTAAGCTATATTGCTCCCCATAGCCACACCATCTGGTTGTGTGCAGATTTTTCCGTTAAACTGAAAATAGTCTTGCGATAGGGTTAGTGTGAGAAATTGTATAACTTCACGTATGCCTTTATGTGGTGGTTTCTTATGAGTCCTAAGATTATGTTGTATAATATCTGTTGTTTCTTGTGCAGGTATGGTTCAAATGGCTCTAAGCACTAGGGGACTTAACATCTGACGTCATCAGTCCCCCATACTTGAAACTACTTAAACCTAAATAACCTAAGGACATCAGACACATCCATGCCCGAGGCAAGATTCGAACCTGCGACCGTAGCAGCAGCGCGGTTCCGGACTGAAGCGCCGGCCGGTGTGGCCGAGCGGTTCTAGGCACTTCAGTGTGGAACCGCGTGACCACTACGGTCGCAGGTTCGAATCCTGCCTCGGGCATGGATGTGTGTGATGTTCTTAGGTTAGTTGGGTTTAAGTAGTTCTAAGTTCTAGAGGACTGATGACACATGTTAAGTCCCATAGTGCTCAGAGCGTTTTGAACCGGCCTGAAGCGCCTAGAACCGATCGGCCACAGCGGCCTGCATACAGGTATGTTCGCGTAGAAGTTTGTTACATCCAGTGAAATGAGTTTGGCATTGGGTATAATCTGTGTGTTCTTTATTGTAACTGGAAGTATTCTGGAATAGCAGTATACTTGCAGCAGTGTACTGCCAGTTCTCTTCGTAATGGAGAGAAAGGCGTTCCTGGAACGAAGATAAACAAACAAGTGGGACTAACACGAGGAGCTTGTTAAGTACGCGCGACCGAGGGAAGTTTGTTCGGCAGCCGGCGGAACCCCTGCTTGACGTGAGCAGCTGCCGCTTCGCAGTAAACACGGCGCGATGATCGGCTGTGCGTTTACACGCCCGGCTGCGGCGTCACCTCACCTCAGAATCTGAGACGGTGTTTACCTGCTCGCGGCGCCGGCGCCGACGCCCCCGGAAACACTGTGCGCTCCCGGTAACGGATCCCGCTGCGATCAGCCTGCGGCGGCCGACCGTGTCGTGTCGTCCGCCACCGCTGGCCAAACACCCCAGTATAGAAGGCGCCCGCCTCACGTGTCCTCCGTCACGCGCTATCCGCTAGAGGCCAACTCCGTCATAAACATGCATGCGATCCTAGCTTGAGTGACGAACACGATACCGGCTTATCTCTTGAATGTACCCTACTGTCCATTAAAATTGCTACACCACGAAGATGACGTGCTACAGTCGCGAAATTTAACCGACAGGAAGAAGATGCTGTGATATGCAAATGATTAGCTTTTCAGAGCATTCACACTAGGTTGGCGCCGGTGGCGACACAACGTGCTGATATGAGGAAAGTTTCCAACCGATTTCTCACACACAAACAGCAGTTGACCGGCGTTGCCTGGTGAAACGTTGTTGTGAGGCCTCGTGTAAGAAGGAGAAATGCGTACAATTACACGATTTTGATTGTAGCCTATCGTGATTGCGGTTTATCGTATCGCGACATTGCTGCTCGCGTTGGTCGAGATCCAATGATTGTTACCAGAATATGGAACCGGTGGGTTCAGGAGAGTAATACGGAACGCCGTGCTGGATCCCAACGGCCTCGTATCACTAGCAGTCGAGATGACAGGCATCTTATCCGCATGGCTGTAACGGATCCTTCAGCCACGTCCCTGAGTCAACAAATGCGGACGTTTGCAAAACAACAACCATCTGCACAAACAGATCGACGACGTTTGCAGCAGCACGGACTATCACCTCGGAGATAGTGGCTGCGTTTACCCTTGACGCTGCATCACAGACAGGAGCGCCTGGGACGAACCTGGGTGCACGAATGGCAAAACGTCATATTTTCGGATGACTCCAGGTTCTGTTCACAGCATCATGACGGTCGCATCCGTGTTTGGAGACATCGCGGTGAACACACATTGGAAGCGTGTATTCGTCATCGCCATTCTGGCGTATCACCCGGCGTGATGGTATGGGGTGCCATTGGTTACACGTCTCGGTCACCTCTTGTTCGCATTGACGGTACTTTGAACAGTGGACGTTACATTTCAGTTGTGTTACGACCCATGGCTCTACCCTTCATTCGATCCCTGCAAAACCCTACATTTCAGCAGGATAATGCACGACCGCATGTTGCAGGTCCTGTACGGGTCTTTCTGGATATAGAAAATGTTCGACTGCTGCCTTGGCCAGCTCATTCTCCATATCTACCACCAATTGAAAACGTCTGGTCAATGGTGGCCGAGCAACTGGCTCGTCACAATGCGCCAGTCACTACTCTTGATGAATTGTGGTATCGTGTTGAAGCTGCATGGGCCGCTGTACCTGTACACGCCGTCCAAGCTCTGTTTGACTCAATGCCCAGGCGTATCAAACCCGTGATTACGGCCAGAGGTACCCAAATTGCGTGAAAATGTAATCACATGTCAGTTCTAGTATAATATATTTGTCCAATGAATACCCGTTTATCATCTGCATTTCTTCTTGGTGTAGCAATTTTAATGGCCGGTAGCGTAGTAAGCATATTTAAAACGCGTCATTACCATCAACTTTACTGTGCAGTAGAAAAAAGTTGGCGGTCCAGCAAAAACATGTTTCGATTTCACTATCAATATATCGATAGTGATGTCAGTCACTTGCAGAGTCGTTGCTGCCGGATGTCTGATATTGGAAAACGAAATATATGACACGAAGCGAAAATGTGTATCACCGTATAAACATTATTACAAAGAGACTGCTGGAACAATTATTCATAAGCATTCCAAATTTTTATGAGATTTTTTATCTTAACAGTATGGAATTGAAATTGGCGAAGAAATACAAGTTCTTTAACTGTATAATTTTCTTTAGGATCTCGGTTTTTCAGTTTTGTATGCTTTTTTTAATTTTCTTTAAGACGTCTATTCTTCAGCTATTGTCCGAAATATGCAGTACTTTAACGTTGTTGTCTGTTGCCACAGTGTGTCATGTTTTGTCTATTTGCTTCGCTATAGCTGACTTGCTGGGTGTGTTAATTCTGAAACAGTCAATGTATTCTTCAGAACATGTTTAAACATTTTTGACCGTTTGACCAATGTAGTATGTCTTGTAATGACAGCACGTTAGTTCATAAATTAGTGAGTTGCTCAGTTTTTCAGGTGGTTGTGAGTTGTTATGCACCAGTTTCTTCCCCGAGTAGTTGGTGACGGGAGCGAAAATTAAACTGAAACAATATTTATTTTGACCGCTGTCATGTTTCTACTGCAGTGCAGAGGTTGATGCGATGTCGTGTTTCAGGTATCATTTACAAGTTTATTGGCAATAGTTATCACTATCCAAGAAGCCACAGCAGTGAATGTGACTGAACACACAACAAGAAGACAGGCACACCTTAAGAATCATGGTACACACCAAGACTGTAAAATACGACTTTAATTTTTACGTATACTTTCGTTAAATGTTTTTGTATTGCCATTGCAGACGGAATACGATGTCTATATCTCGAAACATGTTGCCTCACTAAATAATTTAAATTGTCAGTGGTTTCCGAAAATCCTTTTCATAATCATAGATTGTCCATTCCAGGCTGTATTGTGCTTTCCAAAAATCGTGCTGTTAGCTAATTTCGGCCGTGATTCATAATCAAGTACATTTGCTATGTCATGTATGACACAGCCTGCTCACCGCATTCTTTTATGTCACATACGTAAACCCAGAAGTCGTTCTCCATCGTAGCTTAGTAAGTCCTGCAACTTGACAACTACAACAGCTGTTACAATGTTGTCAAAGATGCAATTACTTCCAAACACTGTCAACTTTTTGTTATCTGTGTATGGTTACATTACATTTACTGCTGGCGTGCTACACTTTGTTGAAGTATTGTGTACTCGGTAATCGATGACCAAAGATCACTTAAGGGCATATTAATTCTGTGCAATACATTACAATCATATATGAAAGTATAGACATCATGAAAGATTGACAGAGAAAAATCTCCTTATTACTGGCGTGCCAAACTTAACGAAAATATTGTAACGTCCGTCATCAGTGACTTATGGTTACGTACAGATGTACTGAGGCCGAATCATGGACATATTATACAGATAAATGATTCATGAAAGTACAAATTTCGAACTCACAAACCAAAGTTCTGTCGCTCTTGCCAAAGTCTCAGTGTTCATCGTCGCCTTCAGCGATGTTAGAAGCTCTAAATCAAATGACAGGCAATCGTTTATAGAAAGCCGTATTTGTCATGATTTTTATAAGTTTATTATTTATTTTCTACCGGTTTCGGTCGCAGCGGTCATCTGCACAGGAAGACTATATCTACGAAATAAACGAACTATATGCACACAGCATAGAACGAATAAGTTCTCAAGTTAATAAAGGTAAGCATATGGAAGCACTTACAAATGGGCTGTACATTAGATGGATATGCACTTGAGGTTTCCATCGGATAAATTTAAACCCATCCGAGTCATGTTATGTTTACAGAACCTTGTTTAACAGGCCACGATTTCGATAGCAGCACGAAACCGAGCGCGGTCTGATAAAACTCAACGATCTTAACGTGGCAACACAAGGACAGAAGTCTGTTGATTCGAGTGTATCAAAGAACTTAGACTCATATGAGAAATCAAAGTACCTTGCAATGCAAAAATCATCTTAAAGTAATCATTCTGTGTTGCATACAAAGATATATACTGTAAACCATACACCAAACTAAACTATGATGGTCGACTTGTCAAAGAACATTATATTTACATTTCGTCTACGTTGTTAACAGTATGAAGATATATAGTAGCCACAAGTAACGCTGTAATGAAAAACATCTACTAAAGATCACGTATTATATGTACGTTGTTACTACGTCACGCTTAGTGTACTACTTTAAGGTACCACAAATAGCTGACCTCAGCGGGAAGGAGTACATGACATAACTTACCTATACAGGATGTATCAAAATTAATGGCGTAAGCGCATACAGTTGGAAGTACACGATACTATAAGCAAGAAAGTCTCACCAAACATGAGCTTTCAAAGTAATACCTTAAGAGCCATAAACACTTCGTCACTACAGTGAAACACGTCTCCTCTACTGAACAAGTGCTCATAGATCTTCACGCATGCACTTTGAACCCATGTTTACTGAACTTTTTCCTTATTTTCTCCATACTACCTCCTCCCAAAATATGTACAGCAAAGAGGATGCAGTAGAAGAGATTTGTTTCACAGTATCGACGATGGAGTGTTGCTATTGACAAGGGATTTCAGATTTCCGGAAGGCTTTTGACACTGTACGACAAATTGCTTGCTTATAGAATATCGTGTCAGTTATGTGACAGGATTTGCGATTTCCTGTCAGAGGTCACAGTTCGTAGTAATTGAGTAAAATAGAAGTGATTTCTGGCGTTCCCCAAGGTAGTGTCATATGCCCTTTGCTGTTCCTTATCTATATAAACAATTCTGGACACAATCTGAGCAGCCGTCCTCGGTTGTTTACACATGATACTGTCGTTTATCGACTAATAAAGTCATCAGAAGATCAAAACAAACTGAAAAACGGTTTAAAATGGCTCAAATGGCTCTGATCACTATGGGACTTAACATCTGAGGTCATCAGTCCCCTAGAACTTAGAACTACTTAAACCCAACTAACCTAAGGACATCACACACATCCATGCCCGAGGCAGGATTCGAACCTGCGACCGTAGCAGTCGCGCGGTTCCAGTGTGAAGCGCCTAGAACCGCTCGGCCACGGCGGAACTACGCTTGTCCGTCCTCTTTCAGAATATTGCTGCGCGGCGTGGGATCCTTACCAGATAGTACTGACGGAGTACATCGATAAAGTTCAAAGAAGGGCAGCACGTTTTGTATTATCGCGAGGTATGGGAGAGAGTGTCACTGAAATGATAGAGGATTTGGGCTGCAAATCATTAAAAGAAAAGCGTTTTTCGTTGCGACGGAATCTTCTCATGAAATTCGAATCACCAACTTTCTCCTCCGAATGCAAAAATATTTTGTTGATACCGACCTACATAGGGAGGAACGATCACCACGATAAAATAAGGGAAATCAGAACTCGTACCGAAAGAAATTCTATCCGCGCGCTATACGAGATTGGAGAATAGAGAATTGTGAAAGTGGTTCGATGAACCCTCTGCCAGGCACTTGAATGTGATTTGCAGAGTATCGATGTAGATGTAGATGAAGTGCTCATATATCTCAAGGTATGTATTTCAGAGCCCGTGTTTGTCCAGACATTTTTTGTTGATTGTATCGTGTACTTTCAGCTTATGTGATTACGCCATTAATTAGGACACACTCAATACATGGGAAATCTACATACTTAACATTGTAAAGATCATCTCTTAGTTATGGAACAGTGTTACACACAATAATACAGTGTGTCCATAAATGTTTACATTAGTTTCAATATTAAATATCAATTATATTTAAGATGGTAAAGTGTGTTTCTTGTTACAGGTCTACTAGGGAACCCATGAAGTCCCTGCACAATTGTGTCTCTTTCAACACTTTCACCACAAAGAGTGCTGAGTGAACTGTATCATAAGAAATGGCTTCCCCAGTAGAAAGCTCACTGTGGTTTTCAATTAATCAAAAGTGGTTCGCAAACGTATTGCAAGCGCACGAGATCCAAACGGTCACTCGAATCATGAACAATTTGCAACGGAGTTGCTGAAATGTTTGGATGAGGTCAATGTTTTTCTAATGAGACTACATTTCATGTTTGTGGCTCAGTTAACCACCATGATGTCCGGACCTGGGGATCAGAAATATCTTCATCTCGTATGAGGACACACTCAGGACAGTCTAAAGGTAAATATGTGGTGTGAGTTAATGTGTGACCGAGTGATCAGCCGATTTTTCTTTCTTGAAAGTGATATAAGAGGACATGTTCGAGAATTATGCCGTTCCCCAGCTACAGGACATGCAACATAGTATCGTGTTTCAGCGAGATGGCGCTCTCCCTGACTGGCATCCAGACGTCCACGATTTTCTTAATGAAACCGTCCGGAGTAGGTGAGTTGGCAGATAGGGCCCAGTTCAAGAGTCCCTGAGTTCACCTGACGTTACCCTCCCTTAGATTTCTTTCTGTAGGGGCATTTGAAAGATACTGTGTACAAAACAGCAGTCCGTCCTATTGTGATATTGCAACAACGCATCAGAGATGCCACTGGCACAATTACACCAGGCATATTGCAGAATGTGTGGCAAGAGACTGAATACCGGCTTGATATTTTTCATGTTACTAGGAGTGCACTTGCGGAAGTGATTTAAATGTTTATTTGTATTACGTATATTAGATATTTATGCAAGGTTCAAAACGTATGTTTCATTTACTGTACCGTTACTGGTTACGAGAAATGGTATCTTTGTACTAAAACAAGGGGAACAAAGTAATGGTTGAGTTCAAATAAAGCAGGAGCTCCCTGTGCAAAGACCTGCGCGCACCCACAGAAGATAATCATCACGCATGGAGCTACGACGGTGTGGTGTGCTAAGAATTGTTTCCCCGAGGAGTAACCATCAAAGCAGACGCAGTCCAAGAAGAATGACCAGGAAGGCTGCGTGAAGTGATGCTACTCCACGATAACGCCCGACCGCATTTAGCTAGACAACAAAAAACACTGTACAGGTGCTTGGTTGGGAAGTCATTCCGCACCCACCTGATTCACATGATCTTGCGTTTCCAGAATCTCCCCATCCCCTCTCCATATCTATCTATCTACGAGGGTTATTACAAATGATTGAAGCGATTTCACAGCTCTACAATAACTTTATTATTTGAGATATTTTCAAAATGCTTTGTACACACATACAAAAGCTCAAAAAGGTTTTTTAGGCATTCACAAATGTTCGATATGTGCCCCTTTAGTGACTCGGCAGACATCAAGCCGATAATCAAGTTCCTCCCACACTCGGCGCAGCATGTCCCCATCAATGAGTTCGAAAGCATCGTTGATGCGAGCTCGCAGTTCTGGCACGTTTCTTGGTAGAGGAGGTTTAAACACCGAATCTTTCACATAAGCCCACAGAAAGAAATCGCATGGGGTTAAGTCGGGAGAGCGTAGAGGCCATGACATGAATTGCTGATCATGATCTCCACCACGACCGATCCATCGGTTTTCCAATCTCCTGTTTAAGAAACGCCGAACATCATGATGGAAGTGCGGTGGAGCACCATGCTGTTGAAAGATGAAGTCGGCGCTGTCGGTCTCCAGTTGTGGCATGAGCCACTTTTCCGCGGGCTACACGTGAAACTTGCCCGCACGCGTTCAACCGTTTCTTCGCTCACTGCAGGCCGACCCGTTGATTTCCCCTTACAGAGGCATCCAGAAGCTTTAAACTGCGAATACCATCGCCGAATGGAGTTAGCAGTTGGTGGATCTTTGTTGAACTTCGTCCTGAAGTGTCGTTGCACTGTTATGACTGACTGATGTGAGTGCATTTCAAGCACGACGTACGCTTTCTCGGCTCCTGTCGCCATTTTGTCTCACTGCGCTCTCGAGCGCTCTGGCAGCAGAAACCTGAAGTGCGGCTTCAGCCGAACAAAACTTTATGAGTTTTTCTACGTATCTGTAGTGTGTCGTGACCATATGTCAATGAATGGAGCTACAGTGAATTTACGAAATCGCTTCAATCATTTGTAATAGCTCTGTATATATCTATCTATCCATCCATCCCTCTCTCTCTATCTATCTATCTATATCTATCCCTCTCTCTATCTCTCTCTCTCTCTCTCTCTCTCTCTCTCTCTCTCTATATATATATATATATATATATATATATATATATATATATATATATATATATATGGTGTTACAAAAAGGTACGGCCAAACTTTCAGGAAACATTCCTCACAGACAAATAAAGAAAATATGTTATGTGGACATGTGTCCGGAAACGCTTAATTTCCATGTTAGAGCTCATTTTAGTTTCGTCAGTATGTACTGTACTTCCTCGATTCACCGCCAGTTGGCCCAATTGAAGGGAGTTAATATTGACTTCAGTGCTTGTGTTGACATGCGACTCGTTGCTCTACAGTACTAGCATCAAGCACATCAGTACGTAGCATCAACAGGTTAGTGTTCATCACGAACGTGGTTTTGCAGTCAGTGCAATGTTTACAAATGCGGAGTTGGCAGATGCCCATTTGATGTATGGATTAGCACGGGGCAATATCCGTGGCGCGGTACGTTTGTATCGAGACAGATTTCCAGAACGAAGGTGTCCCGACAGGAAGACGTTCGAAGCAATTGATCGGCGTCTTAGGGAGCACGGAAGATTGCAGCCTATGACTCGCGACTGGCGAAGACCTAGAACGACGAGGACACCTGCAATGGACGAGGCAATTCTTCGTGCAGTTGACGATAACCTTAATGTCAGCGTCAGAGAAGTTGCTGCTGTACAAGGTAACGTTGACCACGTCACTGTATGGAGAGTGCTACGGAAGAACCAGTTGTTTCCGTACCACGTTCGTGATGAACACTAACCTGTTGATGCTACGTACTGATGTGCTTGATGCTAGTACTGTAGAGCAGTCAGTCGCATGTCAACACAAGCACTGACGTCAACATTACTTTCCTTCAATTGGGCCAACTGGCGGTGAATTGAGGAAGTAGAGTACATACTGACGAAACTAAATTGAGCTCTAACATGGAAATTAAGCGTTTCCGGACACATGTCCACATAACATATTTTCTTTATTTGTGTGTGAGGAATGTTTCCTGAAAGTTTGGCCGTACCTTTTTGTAACACCCTATATATATATATATATATATATATATATATATATACTTCCTTTCCAGATGAAAATGCACTCCGAACATAGCTAGCCGATTTCTTCGCCTGGAACGCACTTAATTTCTACAGTCCGAAAGTTGCCCCTGCGTTGGTCTATTGTTGTAAATACTGATGGAGAATATGTTATTGCTGACTGAAGTCTCTGTTGTGTTTACTAACCTTATTGAAGAACGCTACGACGTTAAACACCAACCCAATAACAACGATAACAGCCTATGTTGTGACATCAACATACAGTCAAAAAGTTGCCGGCCAGTGTGGCCGAGAGGTTCTAGGCGCTACAGTCTGGAACCGCGCGGCCGCTACGGTCGTAGGTTCGAATCCTGCCTCGGGCATGCATGTGTGTGATGTCCTAAGGTTAGTTAGGTTTCAGTAGTTCTAAGTTCTAGGGGACTGATGACCGCAGAAGTTAAGTCCCATAGTGCTCGGAGCCATTGGAACCATAGTCGAAAAGTCTCAAACAGTGGTTTGTAAAAATGCGTGAAAACGGTGTAACAAATACCTCAGATTGTAGGTGGTGGCAAGTGCCTCCCTGGCGAGGCGTTGTGTCGAAGTTCCGGCGTGAATCGACCGCCTGCAGAGGCGCCGGGTGATCTCCGCTGCGTGGTCCCCGGCCGCCAGTCCCCCGGGTTGACACGGGCCTCTCTGTCCCCCTCCCCCTCCCCCTCGCCCTGGGGTGACGCCGTTAGGCGCTGAGTGAGTGCCGCTGACCGCAGCGCGGGCCCCAAAGCCGCGCCGTAATGGATCACCGACCGCAGGATGGCCGGAGCAGAGCCACGCCCTAACAGCTCTCGTCGCCGCCTCGGGGACACCCAGAGCAGATCCCGGGCGGCCAGAGCGACCCAACGCGTCTGACCCAGTTGCCGCCCCCGCAGGGACCGAGATCGATGCCCCCCGCTTTGCTCAACGCCGATCTCTGCGGCGTCTTAGGCCCATTTTACGAGAACGCATGTAACGCCGGAAATGTATATCCTCCTATTTCGATCTATTGTACTATAAATTGGTTTTCCTTATTTTTGTTACCTAATTATATGACATTTCTGTGTCTTTACATATTGTAATTGTTTTACTATTTGTATATATATATTTATGCATTTATGTCGATGTATAATTGGTTTGTTTCGTAAATATTATTTGTATTTCTACGCTCGGTCTTGCCTAGGGAAAACTGCTATCGAACGATTACATCGATAGGTCGTGTAAAGAATCAAAGTGTGTAGGATCTTTGGTAGTGTTAACTCTGTCGCGTGGAGCGCGGGCAGAGAGAGAGAGTCTGGCTGGAGCAGCGAGTGGAGCAGGTGTGTTGTGTGGCGCTCCCGCGAGTTGCCGCGCTTTCGGGGTTTGGAGCATGTAATTGCGCTCGACTTGCGTTTCTGACATGGTGTCGCGGACGGGAAGCATTAGCTGGCGCACATGAAGAGCCCGTTTCGCCTGGTGACCGTGTCGAGAAGAAGGCGCGCCAACATCCAGCTTCTGCAACAGCGACGGCCGACAATGAGTGAGTGTCGCCACCTCCTCGATCGATGGCTTCAAACCTTCAATCAACCAACAAGGAAGAATGGAAGCACGTAAAGTTTTAGAACTGTATGGCAGACCTCAGCTTTTCAAACTTTTAAAATTGTTGCATCACAAAATTACAGAAATTTAGCATGAACGTTTGTTGCTCATTGTCCCAATTGCATTACCAAGCAGGGTCCCTTCCTTTTCCGGAATGAACCCGAGTGTCGTTGAAATTCAAACGCCAGCATCATTGTATTTCACTGCTTTAATTTCAAAGTTCAATTAAGGTATTCATAGCTGGCTACAATATTTAGATTACACAAGCACAAATTAAGACTGCGAGTTTTGTTACCTGTGACTGCAGCTCAGCTTGGTACGTACTAAATTCTACTATTGTTAATTGTTCAGAATCATTTAATTCATCTTTCAAAGTTAAATCTCTTATTTCTAAATTGCATAGATTCAAGTAGCTTTTGAAATGATTGTTGAGGTAGTCCAAGACTAACCGTATTTTACTGAATTTCGATGTGCTTCAGAAAGAAAGCTCACTATTAACTTCAGTCACTAAATTAACTTTCGATTTTCCGGTTTTATTAATTCTTTTGCTAAATTAAGTCAGAGTGTAGCGAAATTTATTACTTCTGACAAACTTTCAGTTTTCATACTACACGTGTCAACCTTCAGTTGCCACGCTTCTAGTGTAATTATATGTGTAATAACCTTCCTTTTTCAGTTACTATAGTAATTGTCCTTAGGACTGGCGACCGTAATTTCCCCCAAATCTCAAATATCTAATTACCGCTAGTTAACTGTTAACGTAACGGCCGCACATTTACTTTCTTTATTAACTTTACCTCTTTTTCAAAATTAATTTTCCACCAGTTTCATTAGCATTTTTCCTTTCATTTAGATGTAACCCTTTCCTCCCTCTTTACCGACAAATTAACTTCGGTGACGATTGCTTTTCCCAAATTTCCGTTAGGTACACGCGGTTTAATTTTTCACTGTCATTAAGGTCGATAAGTGAGGGGGAGGTTACACGCATCTCTGGCCTAAACCGATTGTTCGGAGTGCGCGAGTATGTGCGGAGTGACCACGAAGTCCCATCACGCCATCCATGTTACGAGGGTGAGTCAAATCGAAACCTTAAATTTGTAACAACAAATCGAAATTTCGCACCTGTAAGTTGGCAAGCGTGCTACAAACAGCTTGCAGAGTAGCCTGTTGGTGGCAGCATAGTGCAGATGAACACATACCGTCGCAGTATCAGTATAAAGATGGCCGCCCCACTTGCGACTTGCACCAGGGAAGAACAGCGTTCTGTTATTCGGTTTTTGCGTAGTGGAGGTATGAAACCTATTGAAATTCATCGACGAATGAAGGTTCAGTACGGTGATGCATCTTTGTCACAGCAGCAAGTCTGCGAATGGAGTAGGAAGTTGGCAAATGGTGTGACTTCAGTGGAAGATGCTCCTCGTCCAGGTCACGCACAATGAGTTGTGACTCCACAGAACATTCCAGCAGTTGAAGCCACAGTGAAGCAAAACAGCCGAGTGACACTGAATGACACTGCAGCATGTTTACAGGTTAGTCGTGGGTCAGCACGCCACAGTGTTCATGATGTGCTCCAGTTTCACAAAGTGTCTGCAAGATGGGTGCCAAGGCAGCTGGCTCCTGAAATAAGAGAACGACGTGTTGATCAAGAACTTCTTCGGCGCTTTGAACGAGAAGGTGACGGCTTCCTTGCAAGAATCGTTACTGGGGACGAAACCAGGGTTCACTCCCACCAACCGGAAACGAAGAGAGCGAGCAAAGAATGGTGCCATTCCTCAAAGCCAAAGAAGTTTCGAATAGAACCATCACCAAGTAAGGTTATGCTGACTCTCTTTTGGGACGAAAGAGGCGTCATTTCGGAGCATTACATGCCTAGAGGTACCACTGTCACCAGTGCATGATACACAGATCTCCTAAAAAATCATCTGCGGCCTGCAATCAAATCAAAGCGACGTGGATTGCTGTCAGCAGGTGTCGTTTTGCAACATGACAATGCAAGGCCCCACACTGCCCGTACAACACTTCCAACAATCAGACCTGCATTTTGAGTGTCTTCCTCATCCACCTTACTCACCAGAACATGCCCCCAATGATTTCCATATGTTTGGACCACTCAAAGACGCTATGGGAGGGGAGAAGTTCCGTTCTGATGAAGAGGTACCCCACGCGGTGCATGAGTGGTTGCACGGACTACCAAAGGAATTTTTCTCTAAAGGAATTTATGCACTTTGTAGGCACTGGAGGACTTGCATTGAGCGTGGAGGAGATTATGTTTGAAAGTGATACAGCTTTGTACCAATTCTGCACAATAAATAATATTTAAAAAAATATTTAAGGTTTTCATTTGACTCACCCTGGTGCATACATGACAATGAATTGTTTCTTCATGTGCTCACATACACTCTAAAAATGAGTTTTAAATTGGTAGGACTGATTTACGTATGCACAAAAACAAGTGACTACAATTTCTGAAAATTTGCACGATTTACGGAAGAGAAAACGTTTCACAAATCGAGCAAGTCAGTACCGCATTAGTCCACCTCTGACCCTTATGTAAGCAGTTATTCGGCTTAGCTTTCATTAATGATAATTAATTGAAACCCACAGCCACCGACAGTAACTCGATGGGGACAGCTCAAACTGTGTGGCTCGGCAGGGACTCGAACCCGGGATCTCCTGCTTACATGGCAGACGCTCTATCCATCTGAGCCACCGAGGATAGCGCGACTGCAGGGACATATCCCTTGCACGCTTCCCGTGACACCCACATTTACAAATGTCCACAATTCTACGTAAGTAATGTACCTAATACACTACTCCCCATTAAAATTGCTACACCAAAAAGAAATGCAAATGATAAACGGGTATTCATTGGACAAATATATTATACAAGAACTAACATGTGATTACATTTTCAAACAATTTGGATGCATAGATCCTGAAAAATCAGTTCCCAGAACAACCACCTCTGGCCGTAATAACGGCCTTGACACGCCTGGGCATTGAGTCAAACAGAGCTTAGATGGCGTGTGCAGGTACAGTTGCCCATGCAGCTTCAACACGATATCACAGTTCATCAGGAGTAGTGACTGGCGTATTGTGACGAGCCAGTTGCTCGGCCACAATTGACCAGGCGTTTTCTATTGGTGAGAGATCTCGAGAATGTACTGACCTGGGCAGCAGTCGACCGTTTTCTGTATCCAGAAAGGCCCGTACAGGACATGCAACATGCGGTCGTGCATTATCCTGCTGAAATGTAGGGTTTCGCAGGGATCGAATGAAGGGTAGAGCCACGGGTCGTAACACATCTGAAATGTAGAGCCCACTGTTCAAAGTGCCGTCAATGCGAACAAGAGGTGACTGAGACGTGTAACCAATGGCACTCCATACCATCACGCCGGGTGATACACCAGTATGGCGATGACGAATACACACTTCCAATGAGCGTTCACCGCGATGTCGCCAAACACGGATGCGACCATCATGACGCTGTAAACACAAACTGGATTCATCCGAAAAAATGACGTTTTGACATTCGTGCACCCAGGTTCGTCGCTGAGTACACCATTGCAGGCGCTCCTGTCTGTGATGCAGCGTCAAGGGTAACCGCAGCCATGGTCTCCGACCTGATAGTCCCTGCTGCTACAAACGTCGTCGAACTGTTCGTGCAGATGGCTGCACTCAGGGATCGAGACGTGGCTGCACGATCCGTTACAGCCGTGCGGATAAGATGCCTGTCATCTCGACTGCTAGTGATACGAGGCCGTTGGGATCCAGCACGACGTTCCGTATTACCCTCCTGAACCCACCGATTCCATATTCTGGTAACAGTCATTGGATCTCGACCACCGCGAGCAGCAATGTCGCGATACGATGAACCGCAATCGCGATAGGCTACAATCTGACCTTTATCAAAGTCGGAACCCTGATGGTACGCATTTCTCCTCCTTACACGAGGCATCACAACAACATTTCACCAGGCAACGCCTGTCAACTGCTGTTTGTGTATGAGAAATCGATTGGGAACTTTCCTCATGTCAGCACGTTGTAGGTGTCGCCACCGGCGCCAGCCTTGTTTGAATGCTCTGGAAAGCTAATCATTTGCATATCACAGCATCTTCTTCCTGTCGGTTAAATTTCGCGTCTGTAGCACGTCATCTTCGTGGTGTAGCAATATTAATGGCCAGTAGTGTATATTAGGCAGGTGTACCAGTTTCTTTGGCTCTTCAGTGTACAACAAAGCGCAGTGCTATAGATCCTGAATGAAAAGCGTTTGGCTGTCAAGGGTGCAATGCGTGAAGTCTTTGCAGTGAAACTCCGTGGCACCTGTGGCATAATTCGGAAACATCACGACAGCTATGGACAGCGTGAATGTTATTGTGGACCAACTAGATCTCTTCATGGATGATGTCTTTGACGATGGCAGGATAACTGCGCTTGTAACAAGGTCAGCTTCGTGCTACAATGAAGCAGGATTGTGAATTCATGTTGCTGTCTTGGTCACCAAATTCGTCCATCACATTGAAGACATGTAGGGCACTGTCTGGAGCTACATCAGCGCCCGGACACAACCACCGCGTCATCTTCGAAAATTGCCTGACTCATCATAGACATCTGGCACCACATACCTGCGTGAACCTACCACAAAGTTGTCCAAATCGCGCCACCCACAATCGCTGCTGATTTCTTTTTCGAAGATTACTCAACATTCTATTAAGCAGTGGTCGTTTGTTTTGACTGATCATTGTCGTTCAAGTACGTTTACTGGCGTAAATTTGACGTTAGTCTCTACCGTGGGAGTTGGTACTTTCTTACCACACAGTGATGAGTCAGCCACTGCGGAATCGCGACCTAACGCACCTTTTAAAATTAAACCGGTGCTTTTAAACTGAGCGGACGTTCAACCTGCTGCAGGGTCAATGGCTCATTACCCCGCATGTGCGTAGCCCGCCGACTGCGTTCAAGTGACGGCTAATTCGAATTACCGGGGTGAAAAAAGCCATTTACACGTGCTCGAATGAGAGAGTGCGTAGCACGTAAGCACGCAACGATGTAACACCATGTAACACCGAAAATGCAGGATGCATGGCACCTGCTACCGATATATAATTTTTTTAATTATATGTAAATATTTGTATTTTAAATGTTTTCTTTGAGTAAGTAAGGACATTGCTTCACTGTATGTGTACATTTTTTAAAATGTCTGTTGGCGTTTTATTGTATTTATCTAAGTTTTACTGTGAAACTTGCAAGCTCTGACAAAAAGCAGAAGGAATTGTTATTTGCATCGACTGGCAATGGCAAGGAAAGCGTTTCTGAAGAAGAGAAATTTGTTAACATCGAGTATAGATTTAGGTGTCAGGAAGTCGTTTCTGAAAGTATTTGTATGGAGTGTAGCCATGTGTGGAAGTGAAACATGGGCGATAAATAGTTTGGACAAGAAGAGAATAGAAGGTTTCGAAATGTGGTGCTACAGAAGAATGCTGAAGATTAGATGGGTAGATCACGTAACTAATGACGAGGTACTGAATAGAATTGGGGAGAAGAGGTTTGTGGCACAACTTGACTAGAAGAACGGATCGGTTGGTAGGACATGTTCTGAGGCATGACGGGATCACCAATTTAGTATTGGAGGGCAGAGTGGAGGGTAAAAGTCGTAGAGGGAGACCAAGAGATGAACACACCAAGCAGATTCAGAAGGATGTGGGTTGCAGTAGGTACTGGGAGATGGAGAAGTTTGCACAGGATAGAGTAGCATGGAGAGCTGCATCAAATCAGTCTTATGACTGAAGACAGCAACAACAACGATAATAGCAGTGCTTGTGCGTTGTAAAATCTTTGGATAGGGGGTTGTTGCGCGGTTCCCGCGGAGAGAGCGGAAGACGGGTTCCAGCGCGTGTAGTGTGCGGAAGTGTGGTGTTAACGCCCTCGCACTAGAGAGCACCATTTTCGGCGGCATCGTGTATGCGCGCCAGCCAGATGACTAGTTGGAGGAGGAAGGACAGTGGACGGGCGGAAGAGGCTGTATTAATTACGATTGCCCGTTCCTATAATTAGCCGTGGCTCCACAAGATGCTACCGTCTTCAACAACAGCAGCGGTTCCAGCAACAAAGATACGTCGTCGGCTCCGAGTTACGTCGCACGCTCAGCGCTAAAGTAAGACTGTTCATTGGCAGAAAGTATTAACGGCTAACCCAGCAGCACAACTGAATTGTAATTTGATTGAAGAACTTTATTTAAATAATAATCAGTTAAATTCAGGGCGATTGTGTCCTCATTGCCCCCAGACATTGTTACTAAGCATGGTCCTTGTTCCCTTTTTTCCTTATATGCTAACCGAAGTTTGAGACTCTATCACTGGAAAAAATCCAAATCTAAAGAAAATGCACAAATTAGGAGTGCGGGAGTTTTATTTATCCTACATATAGCTTGGAACACATGGCTGTTTGGTTTGGTACGTATTTTAGTATTTAATTCTGTTCAAGTCAGCAAAAAAAAAAAAAAAAAAAAAAAAAAAAGGCTCACTTGTTCAGACAATAATATGAAATTCAATTTGAAAACTAAGTAGCTGCAAAGTAAAAAGTGCTTGCCTTTCTCTAAATTTCTTTGATGACGTTATGTTGAGGTCTCTGAAAGTCATTCTTCTTGTAACGAAGTTCAATACTTACAGTTTAAGTGGGTATTTCCAAATCATTACTCGATTGCCTTTTTTTCAAAATTGAATGACAAATTTAATGTGAAAGTGACTTCTCAGTTTTCTTTATCATTACAAACTCACTTAAAATTAGTGTAAAAAAACATGACAACTTTCAGTTGCCACGTCAGTGTTTAGTAATAAATGTTTTTCTTTCCCATCATCTTGTACAGGATTTTGGATGTAAATCGCCCTAGTGCGCTGGCGACCGTAATTATTTCCTTTTCGTTCATTAGTGTAACTTTTGGATCCATGATCAGTGGTACCACTTTTCTGTCCTGTGTTGTTCGTGAGTGAATGCACAAAATAACTTTCATTTTTCCAAATTTTAGCTCTGTTCGGTTTGTAGAAAGAAGGCTTTCACGACCGGGTGGCATGGCTGTTGATATACTTTCCGGGATGTGAGGTCGTGGTCCAAGAACTTTTCTGCTCCTTACGTTTCGTCCAGAACTGCGCTGGACTTCCTCAGAGGCACTGTTCCGTTGAGTCTTGCCGACTGACTGGTCGGGTGTCTGAGAGCGACTTATATATTGTGAGAAAGGGGCGCGTGGTTCAGGTGACACGTGATGAGCAGTGATAACCCATAGCAAAGATAAGGTTAACTATCGATTACCACCTTGTCAAAGATAAAAGTTGTTAGCAATTTTGTAGAGCCACTGTCCATATATCGCTAAGTTTCATAGCCTCCTCTTTCCTGTTAAAATTATCGTGATGTTTATAAATTTCGATAGCTTCTCTATATAGCCGTGGATAGGAATTTAACGTTGTAGATAAAACTTTGGTATCCGAAAACTTCACTTGGTGGTTGCCTGGTTGAAGAGCATGTTCCGCTACAGCTGACTTTTCTATTTTTCAAAGTCGACAAAGACTTTTATGCTCTTTCAGTCGCGTGTTTACGTTTCTTTTGGTAGTACCAATGTAAACTTTACCACAGGTACATGGAATTTTATACACACCACATGTCGACAGAGGAGGGCGTTTATCCTTCACAGATCGTAGTACTTGACTTATTTTCTTTGTTGGTTTAAAGATCGGTTTTATGTCATGTTTTCGTAAAATCTTACCGATCCGATCTGTTACTTTTTTAATAAAAGGGAAAACTACTGTACTTTTCTGTCGCATGTAGCGGAACATGCTCTTCAACCAGGCAACCACCAAGTGAAGTTTTCGGATACCGAAGTTTTATCTACAAGGTTAAATTACTATCGACGACTATATAGAGAAGCTATCGAAATTTATAAACATCACGATAATTTTAATAGGAAAGAGGAGGCTATGAAACTTAGCGATATATGCACAGTGGCTCTACAAAATTGCTAACAATTTTTATCTTTGACAAGGTGGTAATCGATAGTCAACCTTATCTTTGTTATGGATTATCACTGCTCATCACGTGTCACCTGAACCACGCCCCCCTTTCTCACAATATATAAGTCGCTCTCAGACACCCGACCAGTCAGTCGGCAAGACTCAGCGGAGCAGTGCCTCTGAGGAAGTCCAGCGCAGTTCTGGACGAAACGTAAGGAGCAGAAAAGTTCTTGGACCACGACCTCACATCCCGGAAAGTATATCAACAGCCTGTTCGGTTTAATTACCTTTTTTATTTTTAATAGACTTTTCTATCAGAAAGATCGGTTGTACACTTTGGCCCTACTTATCGGTATTACTTCTTCGGGAAAGATGTCCTTATCCAATTAGAAAAATTCCATTAGGTATACACTCGATACACGGTCATATTTTATATCGCAAGCAGAATAGGCCGATTAGTAAGGGGGAGGTTACAACCAGCCAGTGCTGAAAATCAGCGGGGGTGCGATTTCACGCAAGCCAGCTCGCACACCGTTATGCGTCCGGAATGACGGTGCGTAACAACGGTGATTGAAGTTACCTCGGTACAGTATAGAGTAGCAACAAGGTGAACAGCAACGTATCATCATAACTGAGAGTGGATGAAAGGAAGAAATTGTCCCGACCAGGAAGCAAGGTTACACACACAATGGTCCAAACAAGGAATATATCCGAAGCAGATTAGCGTAGGCAAAGTTAGCTTCCTTTGGTAAAAGCGCTCTGCTAGTGTGTGATATGTATGTCACTAAACGGGTGACTGGCGCGTCGTCCTTGATGCAGGTCGCTTGCCTAACAGCGGCAGTGGAGCAAAAAAACTCAGATTTTCAGTATTTCATACGGTTACTGACAGTTTGGAAAATCACTCGTGACGGAAATGTATTGTATCTAGCGGCAACATGTATACCTCTTTGAGGATGTCCACATCGAAACCGGTATCAGTGATCATAATGCAGTTGTGGCAACGATTACCGAAGTACAAACGTCAACTAAAACAAGCAGAATGTTTAGTGAACTAGATAATAAATCATTAGTGTCATATGTCAATGAGGAAACAAACTTTCAGCACAGGGTAAGAGCATGTAGAGGAATTACGGCTCATGTTTAAGGGGACCACACCGTGGTTCTGGTGGAAAAAAAAATCGATTTTCAGTTTTCATCATATTTCGATAGACTATTTATTTAAGTAGTCTGAAAAGGATTTCGCTGAAAAAAAAATTATTTTTCGAGCATTTAAAGAGCATTTTCCTACCACGTGTGTTTATGTTGAAAGGTCTCTGTTGGATTCCTTTCATGTTTAATTTCTTAAATCTGTTGCCATTTATGGAATAAATTCCTCTTCTAAATGTACTGTGGCGTTTCTGACTATCTGGGAGGAGACTGAGCAGTGGAACGTGTTACTTTTACACATAAACAAGAACGATCTGTCACACTACTACACTTTAAAGCACAGTTTATATGTAATTCTTATATGTAATTCATGTCACACAGTCTCATACGGAACCTACATCCGCTTTCTTTTACATACTGTATATGATAAGATACTGTCATCCCCCTTCCCTTTTGTGTGAGAGGATGAATGAGCATATGTATTTCTAGCTGCATGCTTGAGGGTAGCAGACAAGGCTGTCTGCTAGAGAACAGTAGGACCAACGTCGGAACAGGTAGCTACGCTTCCTAAAAGCAAAGAGGTTTCTATCCTTAGTATGGTCCTGTCCGTCCGTTGTCATGTTGGTATAGGAAGCTGCCCCTCTGGCCACTTCCGTTGGTCTTTGTGAGCCACCCTGAGGAAGCATGCTCGGCAGTAGGGCAGTTGCAGTGTGGCCGTGGCGAGCGTCTGAAGTGGTAAGATCTCCGGCTAAGCGCGTCTGTTAAGTCCGTAGGACAATGGATTTCTTAAGTTCAGCCAAACTGAAAATTTAATCACCTTTATTTCGGGTTTAGGTCTAAAATATCCGATGTTATCTTAAATTGCAGCGCAGTGTAATTATCGTGTGAAGTTCAGATTATTTTCCGGTAGTTGCTTTGTTACTACTTTGTGAGTAAAGTGGAACCACGTGTTGATCAGTAACTCTAACTAAGTTCATCAATCTTAAATCCGAATGTGCGTGAGATTATAACGTCTCGTCTTGAGAATATTTTTTTAATATAGCAACTTTTCTTTATGCTTTTCTTTATGTTCAACCCACGTGGGGTGTACTTTGCGAGACCAGTACCACGTGCTCATATAACTGTTTGACCCATCAGGTTAATAGTAAGACGTTAGTAACCAGTTCAAGGTTTTTCTTTTGTCAATTGCTTTTCGATCTAATTTATTTTAATTATCAAAATTATTGTGGAGTTGTACGCTTTGTGTAAACCAAGTTGACCACGTGAAGCATGTGGTGTAATCATCAAAGTAGCCCTCAGCTATTCTTTTTGCGAAGATTTCACAAAGAGTTAATATGAATTTAGTATACCAGTGTGTGGTAATTACATGACGGACAGGATTGTGGTATGAACGTAATTTCTTTGGGTAAAAACTGAATCTGTTGGTTGTGGTTAATTTCTTCTTGCTTATGTTTCAACGTTCTTCGTGTGTTATTTTATGAATGCAGTGTTGTATCCAGTCTCCCAATCTTGGGTCCATATTTTATGTGTTCCGTAAAATTACAATCTCACTTTTTTTTTTTTAATCGTAAATAAGGCACCAGCTCAGTTATAGCTCACGTATAATACGCTGAAATTTCAATGAACAATCTTAAAATAAATTTCCAAATATAAACTGATTTCTTTCTTTTTATTTAAATTATCCTTTATATATATATATTACCGGTTTTGTATGACTATGAAAAGATTATCATTAATGTTAGTCTGCTTGGTAAACCTAGACTAAATATCTGATGAAACAGTTGCCCAGTAATCCACGGTTAACGTCTCCAGACAGATCACGGCTTTTAACCAGCTTTTATTGTCTATTAGCACCGATTTCAGCATACCAAATTAAAGTATCAATCTTACACATGGCGACCCTGTTCTGTGATTCCGCTAGACTCTGGAATCTCTGAAATGTTAGATTGCGAGCGTGTTATAATCTTAATTTTTTTTCCCTACAGCGCTCAAACAACTTCTGCGTTGTTTCCGAGCAGACTTTCAAAAGATTCACGGCGTTGTTGATCGGCATTGCGTTGTTTGTCTTGTTGTGTTTTTTTTATATTTGTGTGTTTTATATGTCTGTGTGTTTTTTTATTCTCGCTTGTAAATTCCACTGTTTCGATCTAAGATAAAAATTTGTTTTGCGTGTGAAAAAGTGCGTACTAGGTTGGGTATCTTTCGTGTGACTGTCGTAATTTTTGGGGGACACATTTATTGTGATTAGTGTGTTGCGTACTGAGTATAAATTGCACTAATGCAGACACGTAACCAAACTAAAAGTAAGCGGTCCGACAACCTAACCAACATGGACCAAGGGGATAATTTAATTTCGAATGTTAACGCGTCGGGCGGTTCCGAAAATGCAATGGGGAATACTTCAGACGAAATGCAAGACAGGACGAACGGGCTCACATCAGAGCCACAAATTAATTTGCCTTTAACTAACCAAATTGATGTAGCAGAACTCATGAAAGCCTTATTGCAACAAAATAAAGAAAACGCAGAGAAATCCGAAAAATCGATCCGCGAGCTAGGCGAACAAATAGACAAAAAACTAATCCAGCAGACAAATAAAGTCGACAAGTCGATGCAGAGAGTGTCCGATGATATCTCACAAAGAATAAACAATCTGGCAAGTGAGATAAAAAGTGATATTATGAAAGAATTAGGCCGTACATTTGAACAAATCGATGATCGTCTGCAAGCTTTAGAACAGAGCAAGCGGAGGGGCGATACCGAATCTAAAGAAAGCGAAGAACGGCTACTTAGGAATTTCCAAGAGCTGAGGCAAGAATGCCAAAGGGAACACCAGCAGGTACTCTCGAGTGTCCAAGAGGCGGAAACGCATTGTCCCACGTCCGTTAGCAACACAATAGCGGACAACAGTTTAGCGATCCACGCGTTGGAACAGCAAATAGAACAATTGAAGCAGACTGGGGCGGAGGACAAGAGACAAATTGATGGTAAGATTGCGGCATTAGCGGACACTGTAGGCACGATGAAGCTGACAGAAAGCGAGAACAATACTACACCGGTAGCGGCCGCAGAGACCGAAGAAGTGCGTTCGCTTCTTAGATTTCAGAAGGGACAGTTTGAAGTGAACAGACAACACAAAGCTGTAACAGGCGAATTACAAGAACGCGTGGCGCATCTGGAAAACCGCATGGCGTGTGATTCCGAACTCGCCAATAGCACTAAAAATAGCCGTACGAACAGTGCAGAGAGGGACTCCGGCCACGAGGGAGATTTTGACGACAGGGAAGTATGTAATTTAAGGGGCAGACATGAGAGAAACAGAAACATTCAAGGGCCTCGCCAGGAGGAAATGCGGGGATTTGATTTCAAACATTTCCTTACGGTGAGAAAGTTTGAGATATTCCGAAATTTGCAAAAAGGAATACATCCACGAGCATGGCTCGAGCAATTTGAGTTCTGTCTTCCTCCCGACTGGGCAAGTTCACATAAGATAGAATATATGTGTGGCTATTTGGAAGGCGAACCGGCGATTCGCATGAGGTCGGCAGCGCATCACTGCAACTCCACTCGGGAGTTTCGACAAGCCTTTCTGTCCGCCTATTGGTCGGAAGCGGCACAAGATAGGGTCAAACATGGCATAATTATGCTGCCAAATTTGAACCAGTCTGGTTTCGGCAGCCCTGCACGCCTATTCGACCACATGCTGCAGGCAAATCAATTCCTATCGACCCATACGGGCCTGCGGAACTAATTAGGATATGCATCACCAAATTGCCGATGCACTTGCGGCACGTCATTCTTGCGGGACGATGCAAAGAGGACGTGGAAACGTTTAAGACGCTTCTCCAAGAGTTGGAATACAATACAGGAGAATGCCCGCCTGATCAGGCACAAAGTTATTACGGGGCACAGCAGCGCGACCGCAGTCGTGGCCGTATTACTAATCAACGGCGTGACTGGTCGTCGCGACGCGAACGGAACAATAATCGGGACCGGCCGTATAGAAACTGGGGTGACAGTCGCGAACACAGGTGGAACAACAGAAATGATCGAGGACGTAGACAGGACCGTGAACGCTACAGGTACGGCAACCAGAATAGATACTATGATGAATACGGTGGGAATAGGACTGTAGGCGGAGCACCTCATGATGTTGAAATTCGGCCGGCTAACCCTAGACATAATCCAGCAAATGTAAATGAACGAAACCGGCAATGACAAACGATCAGCGCAGAAGGCGCCCAATCGGAACAAATGAGCGACATGGCAAATGAGTAGAAAGGACAGTGAGAAGTAGAGAGGACGGTGAGGAGAAATAATTGATTAGTTTAAATTTGTGACGTATGCATTTTGAATAATATGTTAGTAAAAATAATGATAAAGCTGTTTCTATGTGATTGATTGAAGTGACGTTTTTAGTTATTTTTCTTTCCTTGTGCAATTAGGATTTAGTTTGATTCAAACGTGAAGATAAAAGGTTTCTTTGTGAACGAGTAAAATGCTGTTTATGTTTTTTTTTGTGTATAAATTGAAAAGAGTCGCTCCCGAGGAAAGCAAGATCGTTGCTGAATTTAGTGCATAAACTCAGGGGAATATCCGATCTGTGGGTATTATGGGTCTGGCAAACCCAGGTCCCCAGCTGTTAGTAGCCTTGTTTCCGATTTTCTGCTTTCAGTGCTACTATCTATCTATTACTATTCTATATCTGTCAGTATAAATGAGGATCTCTTACTATAGTATGCGTGCTGTATGAATATTTTAAGATAGGAGAACTCTGAGAAAGGAATGAGTAAGTTTGGAATCTTGAAAACAGGATGCGATAATACGATTGTTGAACCATTGGCTTCCAATATGCGATGATATGTTAATATTGATGATATATGTCTTTTTTTGTTCTTTATAGCTGAGTACGTAAAGTGCTGTCTGTGGATTTCGTAAGTATATTGATTCCCTTCAAGGTGAAAGAAGAATTGTGGTTTGTGTAATTTACGTGGCTCTGAAATATTATTGTGGTAGTCAAATACGAACAGCTTTTCAGCAAATGGAGAATGGAACGGAAATATGGATCCTTTTTGTAGTCTTGATTGATGTTGAGCCAAAGCCTAAAAAAATTATTCTGCGTTAATACTTGTCCTAGAAAAGCGACGTTTATGTGTTTTGCTGATGCTGTGAGCATTACAGCTTACTGTTTTCGCTGGTGCGGGATGCACTGCAGCCTATATGATTTGTACTGAGGAAATTTCCCTCTTGAAGGTAGAGGATGATTAAATAATTTTGATTATGGGAACGAAGGAAAGCTTGGTTTAAGGTAATAAGGATAAAGCAAAACATTTGTCATTTAAACTACAGGAGGATTCGGATCTTTTGTGTCTGTTGTAAGTTCAATATGTTAAGATGATACTGTTTTACAGAATAGAGGTGACCACAATTTTGCCATTCATGAGAAATGAATCCAGAATAACCACCACAGGCGAAATAATTGATTTGGAAGCGAAAGGTAACGTAAAGAAGGAACGAAATCGCAGCAAAATGGGTAAGAAAATGTAATATAACCTGTATAATGCAAATATTTTTAACCTTCTCAGAGTCATCTGCGTGATTAATTGTTGTGATAACGTAATTTTAGGTGAAATTTTCTGTTTTATGTGTGAATATATGAGTATGATAAATGTATAATTGCGAGTCTCTTTTCAGGTGTGCGAACTGGTATAAATGTTTTGGCGTGTAAATAACCATTGTTCTTTTTAATGTGTATGTTTAAGGAAGTTCTCCATATTTATCATGTGACAAGACGTATGACGCGAGCGTCAAGAAGAGGACGAATTAGAACAATGTTGTAGTGGTATATACACGGTGTTGAAATAGCATTGAAGTAGCTTGTTGGCTTAACTAGTAGTGGATAGAAGTAGAATATTGAGTAATGCATGTTTATGGGTAGTTAGTTTGTAGAATAGACAACAGGTGTGCATGTATGTGTGTGTAAATAACATGTGAACCCTATGCTGTCCTGACCTATACTTGCACAAGGCATAATCCTATTCATTTTAGTGAATTAATAAATAGCATTTGATTTATTAAAACGTAAGTGAACCACATTAGTGATGTGGATTTAAATATTATATTGTCAGTTCATTTAAATTTTTATTTTTATACTGTCAAGTCATTTCACTTTTATTTTTTTTAGATTGTCAAGTCATTTAAATTTTATTTTATATTGTCGATTCATCTAATTTTTTTATTTAAAAAAAATATTAAGTCTCACTTTGTTCTTAAAAATTGTGAAAGACAATACTAAGTGGTATTATGTATTACGTTGTGTAATCACATACGGATGATGAAAAATTTCTGTGAATGCAGTTGAGAACGTGAAAGCGAACCGGCAAAACTCTTAAGAGACAGCCGGACTAGTTGTAAACTGGCGGGTTTCCCAGCAGGACACGCTGTCAGCCAGGCCACTTTGGGAGCGCGGCCGACAACAAAAGAAGGTACGCGGCAAACACTTTCCCTTGTACCTGGAGCTAATGGGCGGCCGCCCCGGGCGACCCTTCCTCGAGGCGATGACCTGAGATGGGCGAGCGGTCCACCGTGCGGAAATCCATCTGCTGGCAACGCACCACACGCACGCGACTGTGACGAGACGGCCGCGGTGAAACAACACAAGGGGCGTGGAGCCTTTTGACAGGTACTGCCCAGAGAAACTTGCAGACGTCAACGACGCCTATCGACATTTCCTGATGGATGCCTACTGTCAAGCGACAGTAAATCATGGTTTGATGTTCTCTGGTCGCTAAGGGTGGCACCAAAGAAGAGCCATTAAGTGTCATCCTTGCCCAGGAATATCAAACCGGCGAGCCAATTGAGGATAACCCAAGAATGTAACAACACAAAGGGCGTGGAGCCTTTTGACACATACTGTCCAGAGTAACTGGCAGACTTCAATGACGCCTATCAACACCTCCTGACGGATGCCCACTGTCAAGCGACAGTAAATCATGGTTCGATGTTCTCTGGTCGCTAAGGGTGGCACAAAAGAAGAGCCATTAAGTGTCATCCTTGCCCAGGAATATCAACCTGGCGTGTCAAACGAGGATACCGCACGAATTTGACAACACAAACATGGAACCAAATCGAGATGACGTGACACGGGAGAAACTTCATGAGAGGGCAGAGACGGCGGGATCGCACGCAACAGATGGACAAAAAAATCCCTACTGACAGCTGCGGCGACGAACCCCCCCTTTTTCCCCTATATTGTGCCTCGGAACAGTGGAAGTACTGAGTGTGTCAGTGAACAGTGATTATACGGTTCTTAGTCCAGTGCATATACGTGTGTTTCTGTCGGAGAAACTCTGACTCGTGTGTTTTGCAGGAGTTCGATTTATTGGTGTTTATTAGACTGACTCTTGTATTTTGCAGGTGTTTTATTTATAGGTGTTTTTTTTGTTTTAGATGTTGACTATTGTACTGTTTTATTTATCAATGTTTGTTTTTGTGTGATGTATTAGAATTGTGATATTTTGTCTCGTAAATTCATTGCTGTGGCATTGCTTCGTTTATCAGTCAGATAGCTTTTTATTCTCATTGAACTGTGATCGATTAGCATTTGCATGGGGCATATTTACTGTGAGGAACCCCTTAAGGGTAACAATCACATAATTATTGTAGTTTCAATATAATGACACAGTCCTCATTGTTTGCTAGCTAATTGAAATATAGTTGAGTGATTAAATGAGTGCCACATAGTTATTTTAGTTCTACAAATTATTAGTTTTATACGATATAGAATTTTTTTGCGATAACCACTTTGTAAAACATGTTTTTTCTCTTATCATTTTGTTGCTTTTGCAGATTGTGCATTGTTATGTTCTGCTTTTTAATACCGATGTTATTTGATGTTCTTTTTTTAATTGCTGTGGCACCTTTGCTATTTTCATAAATTTTGCTTGTTAATAAACAGTCATAAATTTTCCTGTGATCAGTTGGCTCTTGCAATGAGCAAATACTGGTGAACTCCATAAGGGTAACAACCAGAAATTGTTTTCATATTAATGACACAGGAACCATTGTTTTTACTTGCTGACCGAATTAGGTCTACACTACCTTTTAAATAGGTGTCACAGTTTGTGTTTTTTTTCTGTTTGAAATAGGTAGATTCTAAAGATGTGTTGAAATTATTGTGTTTTAGCAAGTAGCTGGTGTCCTTTTGCCTTTTCTTTTACACTTTTGGTTTAAGTAGGGTGTGAGAAGCCTGCTTGGGAATGTCCTAGCATGGCCAGAAAATTCCCTGCACAGTCTTTTCCCGGAGCGTTGGGGTTATGAAAGGTCTCTGTTGGATTCCTTTCATGTTTAATTTCTTAAATCTGTTGCCATTTATGGAATAAATTCCTCTTCTAAATGTACTGTGGCGTTTCTGACTATCTGGGAGGAGACTGAGCAGTGGAACGTGTTACTTTTACACATAAACAAGAACGATCTGTCACACTACTACACTTTAAAGCACAGTTTATATGTAATTCTTATATGTAATTCATGTCACACAGTCTCATACGGAACCTACATCCGCTTTCTTTTACATACTGTATATGATAAGATACTGTCATCCCCCTTCCCTTTTGTGTGAGAGGATGAATGAGCATATGTATTTCTAGTTGCATGCTTGAGGGTAGTAGACAAGGCTGTCTGCTAGAGAACAGTAGGACCAACGTCGGAACAGGTAGCTACGCTTCCTAAAAGCAAAGAGGCTTCTATCCTTAGTATGGTCCTGTCCGTCCGTTGTCATGTTGGTATAGGAAGCTGCCCCTCTGGCCACTTCCGTTGGTCTTTGTGAGCCACCCTGAGGAAGCATGCTCGGCAGTAGGGCAGTTGCAGTGTGGCCGTGGCGAGCGTCTGAAGTGGTAAGATCTCCGGCTAAGCGCGTCTGTTAAGTCCGTAGGACAATGGATTTCTTAAGTTCAGCCAAACTGAAAATTTAATCACCTTTATTTCGGGTTTAGGTCTAAAATATCCGATGTTATCTTAAATTGCAGCGCAGTGTAATTATCGTGTGAAGTTCAGATTATTTTCCGGTAGTTGCTTTGTTACTACTTTGTGAGTAAAGTGGAACCACGTGTTGATCAGTAACTCTAACTAAGTTCATCAATCTTAAATCCGAATGTGCGTGAGATTATAACGTCTCGTCTTGAGAATATTTTTTTAATATAGCAACTTTTCTTTATGCTTTTCTTTATGTTCAACCCACGTGGGGTGTACTTTGCGAGACCAGTACCACGTGCTCATATAACTGTTTGACCCATCAGGTTAATAGTAAGACGTTAGTAACCAGTTCAAGGTTTTTCTTTTGTCAATTGCTTTTCGATCTAATTTATTTTAATTATCAAAATTATTGTGGAGTTGTACGCTTTGTGTAAACCAAGTTGACCACGTGAAGCATGTGGTGTAATCATCAAAGTAGCCCTCAGCTATTCTTTTTGCGAAGATTTCACAAAGAGTTAATATGAATTTAGTATACCAGTGTGTGGTAATTACATGACGGACAGGATTGTGGTATGAACGTAATTTCTTTGGGTAAAAACTGAATCTGTTGGTTGTGGTTAATTTCTTCTTGCTTATGTTTCAACGTTCTTCGTGTGTTATTTTATGAATGCAGTGTTGTATCCAGTCTCCCAATCTTGGGTCCATATTTTATGTGTTCCGTAAAATTACAATCTCACATTTTTTTTTTAATCGTAAATAAGGCACCAGCTCAGTTATAACTCACGTATAATACGCTGAAATTTCAATGAACAATCTTAAAATAAATTTCCAAATATAAACTGATTTCTTTCTTTTTATTTAAATTATCCTTTATATATATATATTACCGGTTTTGTATGACTATTAAAAGATTATCATTAATGTTCGTCTGCTTGGTAAACCTAGACTAAATATCTGATGTTGCCCAGTAATCCACGGTTAACGTCTCCAGACAGATCACGGCTTTTAACCAGCTTTTATTGTCTGTTAGCACCGATTTCAGCATACCAAATTAAAGTATCAATCTTACAATGTGCCACGCCCACTTTTCCGTCACCCACTTTTCTGTATATATTTTAGATCTTTATATCCCCTACATTGAACGTTAGGAATTTTTTTTACTCCTGAGTGTGTTGGCTAACCTTGGAATGCAATGGTCGATATTCTTTTGTTTCTGCTGTTTGTAAACAACACGCTTTCAATTAGAAAATGGAAAATTGTTGACAGGACAGGGTCGGTTAACTAAAACTGAAACAGAAAACGTGCAGGTATACAATGGGCAGGCAATTAGGAGAAATAAAGAAAAGCTGGAGGCAATGAAGAGAGATGTTTGGGCCATATTCTTCCGTAAGTCCTCTGCTGATGATAAGCCATGTCACGGATTGTGTCCATCAGGAGAAAATTCGTGGTGCAAATACAATAGGGCTCAGGCAACTTGAGAATCTTATTCTCACCAGCATTCTCTTCCTGATGCTGTTATTACAGCAATTAAACCTATTTTCAGAGGCTTGGCTCATCTGACCTTCTAAGGAAACGTCTGCATGGGCAGACAAAGACCCAAAATGTATGTTTCAAAAACATAATTTGGACCGCCTTCCTAAAACTGTATTTGTACGCATGCATACAATGAAACTGATGATGCTGTTATTACATTCAATTGTGGTAATATTTGAAAGTGTTGGGTACTGAAAAAGGTGGGAATTTATATCCTGGTGAAAATATGATCACTGGCCTTCAACATTGCGATAAAATGAGGATAGCCGATGCAGATAGGTCAGCATCTAATATAGCCAAGAAAGCAAGACAAACATCCACGAAGGTGAAAAGGAAGTTGGAAGATCTGCTAGAGGCCAAAGAAGGGCCATCATATGCAGCAGGACAGTTTTAATTAACTGTAAGTAACAAATTTCAAAACTTTTTCGTTAAAGTCAATTTCCTGCAAACTAAAATTTTCAGTACATATGTCCCAATATATCAGAAACTATCATAGCTTAATGAATGAAATTTTCAGAGACTCTGCATAACATAAAAAGCCACCTCTGGTACTACATCCATTTATATTCCCCCAATTAAGAAGATAACAAACAAATATTTTCTGCAGAAAAAACTTAATATTTTTTGTTAATAAATTTCAAAAAGTATTTCTTAAAAACTCTAAAATGGATAAAGTAGATTTTAGTACCGTTGACTCTATTAGCATCTTGTAACATGCAGTAAAAGTATTAAGGTCCTGCATCAAATAGTTTTTTTCAGAAATGGGCCAAATACTTGCCTAAATTAACATGGGTGTGGTCCCCTTAAAAGGACAGTTGACGATTCACTGGATAGATATGTATCCCTGGCCGCTGTGGTCGATCGGTTCTAGGCGCTTCAGCCCGGAACCACGTGGCTGCTACCGTCGCCTAGGGCATGGATGTGTGTGTTGTCCTTAGGCTAGTTAGGTTTAAATAGTTCTAAGTCCAGGGGACTGATGACCTCAGATGATAAGTCCCATAGTGCTCCGAGCCATTTGAACCATTTTTTATATGTATCCAGAAGAACACTTCTTTATGGGGGGGACCATACGTGGTACAAAGTCACTGTAAATAAACTTCTAAAGAAACAGAGAATACTGCATAATAGGTGTAAAACAAAGCGCAGGACTATAACAGAGATGCTGAATAAAATGCGTTTGGCTGTCAGGAGGAAAATGCGTGAAGCCTTCAGTAATTAACGTAGCAAAATATTGTCAAACGATTTTCCACAAAACCCAAAGAAAATCTGGTCGTCTGTAAAAACTTGGCCACCATTGACCAGAGGTTTTCAATTGGTGAGAGATCTTGAGAATGTGCCGGCCAGGGCAGTAGTCGAACATTTTCTGTATCCAGAGAGGCCCGTACAGGACATGCAACATGCGGTAGCGCATTATCCTGCTGAAATGTAGCGTTTCGCAGGGATCGAATGAAGGGTAGAGTCAAAGGATCGTAACACATCTGAAATGTAACGTCCACTGTTGAAAGTGCCGTCAATGCGAACAAGAGGTGACCGATACGAGTAACCAATGGCACCCCATACCATCACGCCGGGTGATAGCCAGTATGGCGATGACGAATACACGCTTCCAATAATGTGCTTTCACCGCGATATCGCCAAACACGGATGCGACCATCGTGTTTCTGTAAACAGAACCTGTATTCATCCGAAAAATGACGGTTTGGCTTTCGTGCACCGAGTTTCGTCGTTGAGTACACCATCGCAGGCGCTCCTGTCTGTGATTCAGCGTCAAGGGTAACCACAACCGTAGTCTCCGAGCTGCTGCAAACGTCGTCGAAATGTTCGTGCAGATGGTTGTTATCTTGCAAACGTCCCCATCTGTTGACTCAGGGATCGAGACGTGGCTGCACGATCCGTTACAGCCATGCGGATAACACACCTGCCGCGATAGGCTACAATCCGACCTTTATCAAAGTCGGAAACGTGATGGTACGCATTTCTCCTCCTTACACGAGACATCACAACAACGTTTCACCAGGCAACGCCGGTCAACTGCTGTTTGTGTATTTGAAATCGGTAGGAAACGTTTCTCATGTCAGCACGTTGCAGGTGTCGCCACCGGCGCCAACCTTGTGTGAATGCTCTGAAAAGCTAATCATTTGCGTATCACAGCATTTTATTCGTGTCGGTTAAATTTCGCGTCTGTAGCACGTCATCGTCGTGGTGTAGAATTTTTATTGGCCAGTAGTGTAGTTTGGACAAGAAAAGAACAGAAGCATTCGAAATGTGGTACTACAGAAGAATGCTGAAGATTAGATGGATAGATCACGTAACTAATGAGGAGGTATTGAATAGAATTGGGGAGAAGAGGAATTTGTGGTACAACTTGGCTAGAAGAAGTGATCGGTTTGTAGGAAATGTTCTGAGGCATCAAGGGATCACCAGTTTAGTACTGGAGGGCAGCGTGGAGGGTAAAAATCATAGAGGGAGACCAAGAGATGAATACACTAAGCAGATTCAGAAAGATGTAGGTTACAGTAGGTACTGGGAGATGATGAAGCTTGCACAGGATAGAGTAGCATAGAGAGCTGAATCAAACCAGTCTCAGGACTGAAGACCACAACAACAAATCTTCAGAGCGGCCTTCATAGCTGAGGAACAATTTAACTTTTGACATATTAAGAGCCAAATGTCACCAGCACTTTAGTCAGATTAAGATTGTCGAAAAGGACGGGTTTGGGATCCAGACACAGCACATTGCTGATTGAAATGGAAAGGTTGCTCGCTTCGAAGCAACCCTTTTTGTCATAGTTGTTTCCTAATTTGTTTAAGCTTTAAGCATAGGTACGCATCTAAGCCCTGAACCTTTCGACATACAGTTTCCAAATAAAAAAATATTTTTTGTCTTTTGTTTGAATAATTGAAACACTCTTTTCACAAATATTGTCACATAGAAGAAGGTGTAATTAGATGAACATTAACTTCACTTAAAGAAGGCTTATTCAGCACTTGCACATACAAGAGTGCGGAGCAAACTGCCTCCGGCCAGAACACATACAGTATACATACAACTACAGAACATTCCAGTACAATGATTCCTGACATTTCTGTATACTTATAGCATGTACTCGAACCAAATATAGAACTTAAAATTGTACAGTCCACAGTTTTGAATTCACAACCCTCCATGCAACAGTTTGTATCATAACCCCTACACCACAGTGCTACTCAACTTCTTCTGCGACATTGTTCCCTCCTTAAGAGAACAGCGCCGTTGTGTTACGTCCCCCTAGTCCAGGAACGAGTCATCGGTCCTGCATACTCAGACTCCGCATGACTGATGCTCCCCCTGGTGGAGCTCTTCAAACAACTTCTTTTGCCGCTATGCTCTTCGTTACCTTCCCACTTGTTGCCTGTCACTGAAATTCGAATTTACCTTGGGTTGTAGGATCCTTATAGGGCTTCATTCGAAGGACGTGGACTGTATCTCTGATCTTCTGTTGTCTTTTGTCGGGGTCGGAATCTTCAACTTCATAAGTAAGTGGGCCTGTTCGCAGTGGATTACGCTCACCAGCAGTTGCAAAGTAAAATAGAAGCCACAGGGGCGTAGAACCGCTGGAAAAAGTACACGTAGTGGTTTGCATGGCGCAAGTCACATGCAGAAGGGGCCCACTGGCCAATCTAAGTGTTATGAGTATGTGATACGGAGTGGCGTGTGTAGCAAAACAGAGGTGCACAGCCACATATAAATATGAGGTGCATTCAAGTTCTAAGGCCTCCGATTTTTTTTCTCCGGACCGGAAAGAGATATAAACATGCACATTGTTTTAAAATGAGGCCGCGTTCATTGTCAATACGTCCCAGAGATGGCAGCACCGTATGGCAGATGGAATTTTACCGCCAGCGGCGAGAATGAGAACTGTTTTAAATACTTAAAATGGCGACGTTTTCCTTACTTGCACAGCATGCTATCATTCGTTTTCTGAATTTGCGTGGTGTGAAACCAATTGAAATTCATCGACAGTTGAAGGAGACATGTGGTGATGGAGTCATGGATGTGTCGAAAGTGCGTTCGTTGGTGCAACAGTTTAATGAAGGCAGAACATCGTGTGACAACAAACCGAAACAACCTCGGGCTTGCACAAGCATTTCTGTGGGTTCTGTGCACACAATCCTGCATGACGACCTGAAAATGCGAAAAGTGTCATCCAGGTGGGTGCCACGAATGCTGACAGACGACCACATGGCTGCCCATGTGGCATGTTGCCAAGCATTGTTGACACGCAACGGCAGCATAAATGGGACTTTCTTTTCGTCAGTTGTGACAATGGATGAGACGTGGATGCCATTTTTCAATCCAGAAAGCGCCAGTCAGCTCAATGGAAGCACACAGATTCACCGCCACCAAAAAAATTTTGGGTAACCGCCAGTGCTGAAAATTATGGTGTCCATGTTCTGGGACAGCGAGGGCGTAATCCTTACCCATTGCGTTCCAAAGGACACTACGGTAACAGGTGCATCCTACGAAAATGTTTTGAAGAACAAATTCCTTCCTGTACTGCAAGAAAAACGTCCGGGCAGGGCTGCGTGTGTGCTGTTTCACAAAGACGACGCACCCGCACATTGAGCTAACGTTACGCAACAGTTTCTTCGTGATAACAACTTTGAAGTGATTCCTCATGCTCCCTACTCACCTGACCTGGCTCCTAGTGACTTTTGGCTTTATCCAACAATGAAAGACACTCTCTGTGGCCCCACATTCACCAGCAGTGCTGCTATTGCCTCAGCGATTTTCCAGTGGTCAAAACAGACTCCTAAAGAAGCCTTCGCCGCTGCCATGGAATCATGGCGTCAGCGTTGTGAAAAATGTGTACGTCTGCAGGGCGATTACGTCGAGAAGTAACAACAGTTTCATCGATTTCGGGTGAGTAGTTAATTAGAAAAAAAAATCGGAGCCGTTAGAACTTGAATGCACCTCATAGGTGCAGGTTCATTAACAAAGCATTCAAGTGTGGCAGCTCTCTTGGACGGCGGGGCATGTCACACCACCAGCTACACGCAGCAGCAGATGGGGTGCCAGTGTTCCAATCCATGGCGGGTCGCTGGTTCGACCCTCTGAGGCCGATGCTGGGTCCACAGCCAGCCAGCAGTGGGCTACCTTATGGCTAGTTACTGTAGGCAGTCGTCTTGGCTCCGAACTTGAACTGGGGACATCCAGGGCGCAGGCCACCTTGCAGTTGTCAGCGGGCAGTGCTGAGGCAGCACAGCATGAAGGCTGCTGAGTCAGCTACCGGCGCATCCCTGACGTCGCCATATCACCGCGCTGTGCAAGGCCAACACATTAGCAGAGCGCTTGATGGGTCGCTGAGGTGGCGCCCTCAGCATTTTGTGACCTTGTGATACTGTCCGAGGGGAATGCGGAACTGTAGTTGGAAACAATAAACCACTTGCAATGCTCAGACGAGTCTTAATATGGTGCCTTCTGCCTCTTCCCGTTACATTTGGTGTTGCTGTTACATTCGGTGTCAGAAGTTGCTTCTACATTAGGAATCGCTGGTAGCCACCTTTTTCCAAACTGATCAGAGTTTTTCTTGCAAAGTAACTACCTTAAATTGTCCTTTCACATCCTCTGACAGATTCAAGGCAAGCATAATTTGAGATATCTTGTCATCCTTCTGCTCAGCAGAGAGATCCTGGATTGCAGTGAGACAGTCACTATCTTCATCAAAGTCTTGATGGTCTTGCACAGGGTTTCTTGAGCGACAGTCGGCATCTTGGTCTTTTCTTCCACTTTTGTACACTACAGTAATGTCATACTCTTGAAGACATAGTGCCCACCTGGCGAATCGTCCTTTTGGATCATTAAGACCTATTAACCAACAAAGTGAATGATGGTCTGCAACAACTGTGAATGGCCTTCCATAGAGATACTGTTAAAATCTGCACATGGCCCAGATCACAGCAAGACATTCCCTTTCTGTAGCTGAGCAGTTTCTCTTGGATTTTGTAAGTGTCCTAGACGCATAGGTTGTAACCTTCTCTTTTCCTTCCGAAATTTGCACCAGAACAGCACTGATCCCATACCTACTGGCATCTGTGTGTACTTCTGTAGGTGCTCTCTCATCATACAGACCAAGTAGAGGGTTAGTTGTCAGAGCTTTTCGCAGCACATCGAAAGCATCTTGCTGAGCACCACTCCAGATGAATTTAGCACCAGCTTTTAACAACTCTTGGAGTGACTTGGATTTGATACAAAAGTCTTTGATAAAACTACGGTAATAAGAACATAATCCGAGGAAGCTTCTCACATCTGTAATACTTTTGAGAATAAGAAATTCCATTATAAATCTCACCTTTTCTGGGTCTGACCGCACACCTTCGTTTGACACAAGTTGTCCAAGTATTTTCATTTCTTTTGCTCCAAAGAGAGACTTTCTTGGATTAAGTTTCAGTCTGCCTTGTTGGAAACAGTTACGAACGGCCCCAAGTCTTTTTACGTGTGTCTCTGAGAACACCATAATGACATCGTCCACTTCGGGTGACTTAGAAGATTATCCATCATCCGTTCAAAAGTTGCTGGTGCATTACAGAAACCAAATGGCATTACCTTAAACCTGTACAGGCCCTCAGGGGTGATGAATGCAGTTTTCTCATGATCACCCTCATCTACTTCAATTTGCCAATATTCCAAGTACATGTCCATGGTTGAGAAAAACTTAGCCCTCTTCAGACAGCCTAGTGTATCGTCAATTCGTGGAAGAGGATAAATGCCCATTTAGTTATCTTATTAAGTTTTCTGTAATCAACACAAAAGCGCCAACTGCCATCCTTCTTCCTGACGAGAACCACTGGTGACGACCATGGGCTCTGTGAAGGCTGAATGATGTCATTCATCTTCATTTTCCCTACCACGTCGCGAATTATTCGAAGTTCTGTTGCTGACACCCGGTGTGCTCTCTGACTTATTGGTTGGTGGTCTCCAGTGCTGATCTGGTGCTTCACCGTCAATTTGTCTAATTTGCTCTCCACCTGTGGATTGAAGCATTCAGAGAACTCTTGAAGAATGGCAAGTAGCTTCTTCTGTTGTTCCTTAGTGAGGTCTGGTGACAGTCGAGCTATAAGGTCTTGTCTCTTAGTTGTAGCGCTAATTTTGCCCACAGACTCGGCATGGGAGGTTTCATGACGCTCAGCTGTTCTGCAATTAATGGCTCAGCGTTTGCTACGCACATGCATCTTGGAAGGATCTGCGGTTCTCAGCGACAGTTAACTATCCACAATTCACCGAAACCGTTTGTAAACGAGACGAGATAGAGGCAGGGATGACCAACTTATTCTTGCATTCCACTACAAGATCCATGGTTTGTTGCGTGGTATGACATGTGACAGTTACCTTTCTAGCGAGGACTGCAGGATTGATCATCCAGCACAGTCTCCATAGTATTTCAACTCGTCTAGCATAATCTTGGAGCGACCACAATGTACACTCCTGGAAATGGAAAAAGGAACACATTGACACCGGTGTGTCAGACCCACCATACTTGCTCCGGACACTGCGAGAGGGCTGTACAAGCAATGATCACACGCACGGCACAGCGGACACACCAGGAACCGCGGTGTTGGCCGTCGAATGGCGCTAGCTGCGCAGCATTTGTGCACCGCCGCCGTCAGTGTCAGCCAGTTTGCCGTGACATACGGAGCTCCATCGCAGTCTTTAACACTGGTAGCATGCCGCGACAGCGTGGACGTGAACCGTATGTGCAGTTGACGGACTTTGAGCGAGGGCGTATAGTGGACATGCGGGAGGCCGGGTGGACGTACCGCCGAATTGCTCAACACGTGGGGCGTGAGGTCTCCACAGTACATCGATGTTGTCGCCAGTGGTCGGCGGAAGGTGCACGTGCCCGTCGACCTGGGACCGGACCGCAGCGACGCACGGATGCACGCCAAGACCGTAGGATCCTACGCAGTGCCGTAGGGGACCGCACCGCCACTTCCCAGCAAATTAGGGACACTGTTGCTCCTGGGGTATCGGCGAGGACCATTCGCAACCGTCTCCATGAAGCTGGGCTACGGTCCCGCACACCGTTAGGCCGTCTTCCGCTCACGCCCCAACATCGTGCAGCCCGCCTCCAGTGGTGTCGCGACAGGCGTGAATGGAGGGACGAATGGAGACGTGTCGTCTTCAGCGATGAGAGTCGCTTCTGCCTTGGTGCCAATGATGGTCGTATGCGTGTTTGGCGCCGTGCAGGTGAGCGCCACAATCAGGACTGCATACGACCGAGGCACACAGGGCCAACACCCGGCATCATGGTGTGGGGAGCGATGTCCTACACTGGCCGTACACCACTGGTGATCGTCGAGGGGACACTGAATAGTGCACGGTACATCCAAACCGTCATCGAACCCATCGTTCTACCATTCCTAGACCGGCAAGGGAACTTGCTGTTCCAACAGGACAATGCACGTCCGCATGTATCCCGTGCCACCCAACGTGCTCTAGAAGGTGTAAGTCAACTACCCTGGCCAGCAAGATCTCCGGATCTGTCCCCCATTGAGCATGTTTGGGACTGGATGAAGCGTCGTCTCACGCGGTCTGCACGTCCAGCACGAACGCTGGTCCAACTGAGGCGCCGGATGGAAATGGCATGGCAAGCCGTTCCACAGGACTACATCCAGCATCTCTACGATCGTCTCCATGGGAGAATAGCAGCCTGCATTGCTGCGAAAGGTGTATATACACTGTACTAGTGCCGACATTGTGCATGCTCTGTTGCCTGTGTCTATGTGCCTGTGGTTCTGTCAGTGTGATCATGTGATGTATCTGACCCCAGGAATGTGTCAATAAAGTTTCCCCTTCCTGGGACAATGAATTCACGGTGTTCTTATTTCAATTTCCAGGAGTGTATAATTGCCCGAGAAGCTCTCAAAAAGTCCCATCCGAGAATCACGTCATGACTACACACTTGTAAGACGATGAATTCTAAGGGCTGTGTATGGTCACTTGTACCTACACGAATGACACACCTTTCTGTAGGTTTTGCGTATTTCCCATTAGACACCTTCAGCGGAGATGTTTTGCTGTCGACGAGTACGGTATTCTGCAACTGGCGACGGTACTTCTCCGAAATAACTGAATATCATGCTCCAGAGTCCACAAGAGCTTGGACTGGTCGGCCATCCATGAGGATATCGATGTAGTTTCCTATCATTTTTGCAGTAATCGACAGCGGAGGGTTTTTCTCTTTGGCAGCCTCACCTCCAAGGATGGTTGCACCCTTTAGTTCTTCAGGTTGCGGCGGCAGGGTGATGGGCTGGAGCTTCTAAATGGCGATGGACCTTGATCGGCGTGCTGGGGAGCGTCTTTCCAGTGGCTAGATTGCGGCAATGGTGACCTACGTCGTCCTGCACCCACATCTTCTTGTTCATCTTCGTCGTCCCGGAGTTGGCGTCGGCTAAGATCGGTCTGCTGTCTTCTGGCGCGGGCGTCATCAAATATCCGCTGCTTTTCTCGACAACAGTACACCACATGTCCCTGGGTCCTCCACAAGCTAGACTTCCTTGGTGCCCAAACAGGTTCCTCATGCGGCATTGTAAGAACGTAACTTCGCCTGGACCTAGACATTTTTACCGTTTTAAAGGGAAATGAAGGACGAGAGATTGTATTCAATGTTTGTTCCACTTCCTCCCTTATGATTCCTTGAAGCGTCTAGGTTTTTTGCTCGCCGTGCATTCCGAGTGCCTTCTGAACTTCCTATCTCAGTATCTCACGAAGAACTCCTGTGAAGTCAGTTCCTTCCTCCATGACAGACATCGACACGACGTTTGCAAGGCTTTCAAACTCCTTGCATGTAATTATTTTATCATGCATTGTCTCGATATATTGGCACCGTTTTATGAAGTCGTCTACTGTCGAAACCTCATTCGGGAGTAGGATACATGTCCTCAGCAACACCCTTCATGAGATGTGCAACCTTACCTTCCTCCGTCATTCTAGGATCCACTATTTCACACAGCTCGAAGACGTCTTGAATGTACGATGCTGTAGTTTCTCCTGGACGCTGTGCCCTCCGCTTTATCTTCAGCCTTGCTCTTCTGTCTTTGTGTGTCGCCGAAATACTTGCGCAGTTCCGCCTGGAATACTTCCCAGCTTGTGAACGTCTCCTCGCTGTTCTCATACCATTGCTTGGCAGTGCCCTCCAAGTAGAAAAATACGTTAGAAACACACACGATGTCATCTCATTGGTTAAATTTGGCTATACACTCATACACCTTCAACCACTTGTTTGTATCTTGGCCATCATCACCAGAGAACCTGGAAGGATGTCTTATGTGGTGACCCACAGTTGCTGTCATGGTAACGTCGTCGTCTTCTTCTGTCTCCAATAGATTGTGATCTGCTGAATACGGCTCGAACTCGAGGTTTTTTTTTTTTTTTTTTTTTTGTCATCAGTCTACTGACTGGTTTGATGCGACCCGCCACGAATTCCTTTCCTGTGCTAACCTCTTCATATCAGAGTAGCACTTGCAACCTACGTCCTCAATTATTTGCTTCACGTATTCCAATCTCTGTCTTCCTCTACAGTTTTTGCCCTCTACAGCTCCCTCTAGTACCATGGAAGTCATTCCCTCATGTCTTAGCAGATGTCCTGTCATCCTGTCCCTTCTCCTTATCAGTGTTTTCCACATATTCCTTTCCTCTCCGATTCTGCGTAGAACCTCCTCATTCCTTACCTTATCAGTCCACCTAATTTTCAACATTCGTCTATAGCACCACATCTCAAATGCTTCGATTCTATTCTGTTCCGGTTTTCCCACAGTCCATGTTTCACTACCATACAATGCTGTACTCCAGACGTACATCCTCAGAAATTTCTTCCTCAAATTAAGGCAGGTATTTGATATTAGTAGACTTCTCTTGGCAAGAAATGCCTTTTTTGCCATAGCGAGTCTGCTTTTGATGTCCTCCTTGCTCCGTCCGTCATTGGTTATTTTACTGCCTAGGTAGCAGGATTCCTTAACTTCATTGACTTCGTGACCATCAATCCTGATGTTAAGTTTCTCGCTGTTCTCATTTCTACTACTTTTCATTACCTTCATCTATCTCCGATTTACTCTCAAACCATACTGTGTACTCATTAGACTGTTCATTCCGTTCAGCATACCATTTAATTCTTCATCACTTTCACTCAGGATAGCAATGTCATCAGCGAATCGTATCATTGATATCCATTCACCTTGTATTTTAATTCCACTCCTGAACCTTTCTTTTATTTCCATTATTGCTTCTTCGATGTACAGATTGAAGAGTATGAGGCGAAAGGCTACAGCCTTGTCTTACACCCTTCTTAATACGAGCACTTCGTTCTTGATCGTCCACTCTTATTATTCCCTCTTGGTTGTTGTACATATTGTATATGACCCGTCTCTCCCTATAGCTTACCCCTACTTTTTTCAGAATCTCGAACCGCTTGCACCATTTTATATTGTCGAACGCTTTTTCCAGGTCTACTAATCCTCGAGTTACTCCCCACGTAAACGGCGGCTCTCTCGTGGTTTGATGGGAGCCACTGCGTCGTCGATAATGTGCGCTATCATAAGTTCCAATACCCAGCGCCTCCTCCAGAATAATGTCACGTAGAAGAAGGTGTAATAAGATTAATGACGAACTCTAACTTCACTTAACGAAGGTTTCTTCAGCACTTGCACATACAAGAGTGCGGAGCGAACTACCTCCGACCAGAACACATACAACTACAGAACATTCCAGTACAAAGATTCTTGCCAATGTTATGGATACTTGTAGATTGTTCGCGAACAGAATATATAAATGAAAATGGTACAGTCCAGGTGAGTTTTGAACTCACGACCCACCAGGTAACAGACTAGTACGAGGTGCATTCAAGTTCTAAGGCCTCCGATTTTTTTTAATTAACTACTCACCCGAAATCGATGAAACTGGCGTTACTTCTCGACGTAATCGCCCTGCAGACGTATACATTTTTCACAACGCTGACGCCATGATTCCATGGCAGCAGCGAAGGCTTCTTTAAGAGTCTGTTTTGAACACTGGAAAATCGCTGAGACAATAGCAGCACGGCTGGTGAATGTGGGGCCACGGAGAGTCTTTCATTGTTGGAAAAAGCCGAAAGTTACTAGGAGCCAGGTCAGGTGAGTATGGAGCGTGAGGAATCACTTCAAAGTTGTTATCACGAAGAAACTGTTGCGTAACGTTAGCTCGATGTGCGGGTGCGTTGTCTCGGTGAAACAGCACACGCGCAGCCCTTCACGAACGTTTTTGTCGCAGTGCAGGAAGGAATTTGTTCTTCAAAACATTTTCGTAGGATGCACCTGTTACCGTAGTGCCCTTTGGAACGCAATGGGTAAGGATTACGCCCTTGCTATCCCAGAACATGGACACCATCATTTATACAGCACTGGCGGTTACCCGAAATTTTTTTGGAGGCGGTGAATCTGTGTGCTTCCATTGAGCTGACTGGCGCTTTGTTTCTGGATTGAAAAATGGCACCCACGTCTCATCCATTGTCACAACCGACGAAAAGAAAGTCCCATTCGTGCTGTCATTGCACATCAACATTGCTCGGCAACATGCCACACGGGCAGCCGTGTGGTCGTCCGTCAGCATTCGTGGCACCCACCTGGATGACACTTTTCGCATTTCAGGTCGTCATGCAGGATTGTGTGCACAGAACCCACAGAAATGCCAACTCTGGAGGCGATCTGTTCAACAGTCATTCGGCGATCCCCCAAAACAATTCTCTCCACTTTCTCGATCATGTCGTCAGACCGGCTTGTGCGAGCCCGAGGTTGTTTCGGTTTGTTGTCACACGATGTTCTGCCTTCATTAAACTGTCGCACCCACGAACGCACTTTCGACACATCCATAACTCCATCACCACATGTCTCCTTCAACTGTCGATGAATTTCAATTGGTTTCACACCACGAAAATGCGGAAAACGAATGATTGCACACTGTTCAAGTAAGGAAAACGTCGCCATTTTAAGTATTTAAAACTGTTCTCATTCTCGCCGCTGGCAGTAAAATTCCATCTGCAGTACGGTGCTGCCATCTCTGGGACGTATTGACAATGAATGCGGCCTTAGTTTGAAACAATGCGTACGTTTCTATCTCTTTCCAGTCAGGAGAAAAAAAATCGGAGGACTTAGAACTTGAATGCACCTCGTATAATAACCACTACACTACGGCGACTGTGTTACTCAGATTCTTCTGCGACAATATTACTTATGTTTTGATGTGTTGCAGGAGGGCATTTGATACGACAGGCTGTGTCCACCGTGGCAGTAAACACCGCTGTTTCACTCGATAACGGGCGGGCTGCAGGTAATTAGTGTCATGTTGTTCTTGTTTTGATTTCTTTTGTAAAAGTTTATTCATTTCACGAATTTGTTAACTTGTAAGGAAAACAAATTTGTGATTGTACATTATTAAACAAATAGGTTGTGTGAAACGAAAGCTACATTGGTCAGTCCTTCTTTCCACGTTTCCCTTAATACCAGTAAATACCACTTCTCACCGGCTTTACAGCAATCATATTTGGCTACAAGAAGCTCCCCTTAGGGCGGCAGAGAAGGCAGCCGTGGCGAGATGATGTAAAGTGCTGTGAGGTACCGGTGACAGATGGTTTGCTCGATACGGGTTCCGTAATAAAGTCAGCCTAAACTGTGGTCCTTCCCGGCCACACGCTGCTGCGTTCAGAATCTTCTGTTATTAACATTAGAAAAATTAAACAGCGCATTTACTTGCATTTCAAATTAAAGCATCTCTCAATAACGTGCTGTCGTCCCATTATTTCACAAGTATTAATAACCAGCAGAATAATAAACAACTCGTAACCGAACAGACAGACGAAGCACTTCTTCCGATCGCACCTAACTCGGATGGCGGGCGAAGTGGTCCGCCTGTAAGACCAGAGCAGTCTCTAACGACACACGTGTTGAAAAAGTAAAGCTGTAACGATGGGGCGTGAGTCGTGCTTGGGTGCTCAGTTGGTTGAGCACTTGCCCCGCAAAAGGCAAAGGTCCCGATTTCGAGTCTTGGTCCGGCACACAGTTTTAATCCGCCAGGAAGTTTCATATCAGCGCACACTCCGCTGCAGAGTGAAAAGCTCATTCTGGATACATCCCCGAGGCTGTGGCTAAGCCATGTCTCCGCAGTATCCTTTCTTTCAGGTGTGCTAATTCTGCAAGGTTCGTAGGAGAGCTTCTGTAAAGTCTGGCAGGTAGGAAACGAGGTACTGACAGAAGTAAAGCTGTGAGGACGGGGCGTGAGTCGTGCTTGGGTAGCTCAGTTTTTAGAGTACTTGCCCCACGAAAGGCAAAGGTCCCGATTTCGAGCCTCGGTCCGGCACATAGTTTTAATCCGCCAGGAAGTTTCATAACAGCGCACACTCCGCTGCAGAGTGAAAATCTCATTCTGGACAGACATGTTGCCTGCCGCGGTCGGTATCAGTTACGACTTTATTAGGAGTTTCTGGTTATGTGGACATGTAATTGAGAACAACTACAGTAATTATGCAAACACACACTTCTTTGGTTTGTTTTTATGAAAGTGTGAAGATTGGAGATTATTCGTGACTCATGAAGTGGGATGTAACTGCGCATTTTCTCTTATTTTGCTAATGACAAGCGAGTGCTATTCCCGTATAAACCAACTAATTTGAAATTTAATTATTTACAAAATATCAGTTCCTCGCTACGAGTTTGTTACAGCCTCAACGAATTCGCGACCTACCTGCTGTTTTCTGGGCAGCAGACAATAACTATAGAAGTCTGCAGGCTGGTGAACATTAGTTAGAATTTATGCTTCCCACTCGTGGCAGTGGAAGCAAATAGGCACCCCAGGTGGCAGAAGCACAGTGGCAGAACTGTACACGACGTTCAAAGTCGTCGCCATGCAATTTCTGGTGCATATAAATATGGTAAGGGTGCGGTGTTGATGTAGCTTTCTCAACACCGACGTTTCTGAGATTCCCGATTCTCGCGCAATTTGTCCGCTACTGATGTCCGGATTATCCGCGACAGCAGCTAAAACACCTACTTGGGCATCATCATTTGTTGCAGGTCGTGGGTGACGTTTCACATGTGTCTGAACAGTTCCTGTTTCCTTAAATAACGTAACTGTCCGGCGAACGGTCCGGACACTTGGATGATGTCGTCCAGGATACCGAGCAGCATACATAGCACACGCCCGTCGGGCATTTTGATCACAACAGTCATACATCAAATCCATATCGACCTTTTCCGTAATTGGTACAAGGCCAATTTTAACACGGGTAAAGTATCACGGAGCAAATTCCGCACTGGCGGAATGTTACTTGATACCACGTACTTAAACGTTTGTGACTATTACAGCGCCGTCTATCACAAAATGAAAAAAGTGGTCCAACTAAAACATTCATATTTCTTTACGTACTACACGAATATGTAATAAAAAATGGGGGTTCCTATTCAAAAAAACGCAGTTGATATCCGTTTGACCTATGGCAGCGCCACCAGCGTCGTTTCTTCTTCTTCTTCTTCTTCACATATGGATAAACAGAACAATAAATGACAGTTTGTATATAAGGACACCACCTTTTGTAAATTTGCACTGACAGAAGAGCAATCAGCCGGCCGCGGTGGTCTAGCGGTTCTAGGCGCTCAGTCCGGAACCGCGCGACTGCTACGGTCGCAGGTTCGAATCCTGCCTCGGGCATGGATGTGTGTGATGTCCTTAGGTTACTTAGGTTTAATTAGTCCTAAGTTCTAGGGTACTGGTGACCTCAGATGTTAAGTCCCATAGTGCGCAGACCAATTTGAACCATTTGAACTTATGGCAGCGCCATCTAGCGAGCCAACCATAGCGCCATCTGGTTTCCCTCTCAAAGCTAGACAAGTTTCGTTCTTTGTAGTTTCGTTTGACGCTTATTTCGTGAGATATTTGGCCCGGTCACGTTCAATGGACCTCTCTCTCTCTCTCTCTCTCTTTCTCTCCCTCTCTCTCTCTCTCTCTCTCCCTCTCTCTTTTTCAGGTTGCCCTGAAGTATGGTATGACATTCTATTGAAAACCATACAGGTTTAACCTTTCCGAGATGACTGGAAAAAATGGTTCAAATGGCTCTGAGTACTATGGGACGTAACTCCTGAGGTCATCAGTACCCTAGAACTTAGAACTACTTAAACCTAACTAACCTAAGGACATCACACACATCCATGCGCGAGGCAGGATTCGAACCTGCGACCGTAGCGGTCACGCGGTTCCAGACTGAAGCGCCTAGAACCGCACGGCCACGCCGGCCGGCGATGACTGGAAGCTGTTTTGAATATCAACTGGTTTTCTGCACTGTATTAGGCACGGTAAAGTGTTGTGTTTGGGGCGTTTCAATTTTTTAGTCCACCCCATGTAGGTGTTCGAAGTGCAAGAAGCTTGCACTGGCGTGTAGCTACATCAGTCCGGTGTTTGAATTGAAGAACAAGAGAGCAGCAAGAACATATACGGCTCTCGGGTGATTTCTTTCCCTGCCCGCTCTGCGAAGCCACTACAGCAACAGGTGACGGCCGGCAATTGTCGGCTCGGCATTGGCCGCTCTCAACAGACGCCCGCTTAGCCCCCTTAATGACCCGCCGCCATTGCGCATGCGCCGCGCCCGGAGATAGCGAGCGCCACATCGATATTCGATAGCGCGGCGACGGTTAATCGCGCGGCCAGGTCGGAATGAATCTGCCGCCGAGGCTGGCTCATCTCCCGCGTAGCGCTACGAGCGCAAATCGTCACAGTCCCGACCGAAATTACAGCAGCACGCATTCGACGCCGGTTCTGTTTCATCCACGACAATCGGTGGACGAGATGACGACAATTAACTTTTCCATCGCCTGCCAGACTGCATTTAGTCCTGGTATCGTCACGATTGACGTCATGCGGCCGAGGGCGTTTCTGCTGTGGGCGTTTACGGCAACCGCGCGGCGCGTCGTAGTAACCGTGTCAGAACTGCGCACGCGCAAACATCCCCAGGTCGCTGTCCCAGCAGGAAGTCAGCGTATTGTATACTGACGTCATTTCAGCGGAGCTGCGCTTCATCGTGGTTAAAAAAGCACCGAATAAAATTTTAAGACACTTGCACTTTCGCATCTCTCACTTGTCCTCTCAAACAAGCATGTTCTTTGAGAATTTATTTCTCGGGATGTGTTATAGATATCAATGTCAAATTTGGTCAAAACATTTGTTTATATTTCTTCTACAAACTGGAATTTTTTCGACCGGAAATGTCTAAGAGCAAAGGCGGAAGCGCCGTTAGAACGAAACAAAATTTCGATGTAGACCTCCACGCGCGGTACGTCACAGGTCAGCCGGCTCGTCTGAAATCAAAACTCAGTTGACGTTAGCGAAGTATATAAGATTCTTTTGGAGTTTTACCTCGTTTAAGTTATTTGGATCATAGGAAACAAAATGGCGGCCATTTGAAAAAAAATAGGGTTTTTTATCGATTTTTCGACTTCGCCGGCCAAGTAAAAATATTTATAGTTGGTAGATCGGAATAAAAGTGATACAACTCTTGGGCAATTTAGTTAGCTTCGTCGGAAACAAAGAATCATGGCAATCGGTTCACTAGATTCGAAGTTACCACACCGCGCGATAAAAAGAAAGTCATTTCGAGAAAAACGCGTTTGAAGTTTCGACTACATATAAAGGCATTATTACGCAACTTACGTTCAATCTGCTTTTCCGGGTCCATAAACTAGTCCTTCCACAGAGGGCGTTCTGCTCGATCTGGGCCATCCTGCGCTGCTCCAGAGCCGCTCGTACCGCCGGTGACAATCGGTTTTCGGCCGCTCGAATCCGGTGGTCGTCCGAATGCTTGGCGAACTGCGTCGAATAGAGTCCCAGGGTGACGTCCATCGTTGTCATGGTCTTCAGAACTGCTGAATACCCTTCGCTGAAGCTGCTCACTGCCAGGAAAGTCGCAATCTCCACAGTCTTCGCACCAGAATGCAAATGCTTGGGGGCTAACTTCCAAACATAGGCGTTCAAACTCTCATTTGAATTTTGTGAGTTTCCTCCCAAGCACCGGTACAGTAACGCGTCCTCCGAAAGAAAAAAAAAAACCTGGTGTGTGAAAAAGGCCGAATTTAGGCAGGAGCATTTTTTTCTTCAACCGCGAATAACGAACATTTCCGTTCCGTATTCGGGAAAACCGTTTCAGGGGTGGATTCTAAACACTATTATGGATACAAAAATGCAATTTAAAAATATCGATTTTTTTAACCAAAAGACAGTAACCTCTCCTTAAGACTTTTATTTTAAGTGGGTGGCCAATTTAGTGGACTACGATTTAAGGACGTGAACCATGTGGCAAATTCTTTAAATCTTGAAACAACAAAAATATAACGAATTGAGCAATTCAAATGTTTCTTTATTCCAGTCTTTGGTCACAATCTAAATAGCTTTGACGATTGCCAGTTTCAGTCAGTAATGACCATCTTCAGACCTGTTCTACATCATGTCCTAATGTGATAAAGCAGTAATGGCAACGTAAAACTATGCGACTATGTCGCAGCTGGTGAAATTGACCAATTATTTATTAAAATATGCTGTCTCAGAGAAAAAAATGCCGTATATGCATAAAATATGAGTTAATAAATTACAGAAAGTCAGTTACTTTTTTTCGTGATAAAAATTTACGTGTATCTGAGGATTGTGTCAGTCTTAACGGCCAACGGCCTCGCTGCAGTGCTAACACCGGTTCCCGTCAGGTCACCGAAATTAAGCGCTGTCGGGATGGGCTCGCACTTGGATGGGTGACCATACGGGTCTGCCGAGCGCTGTTGGCAATCGGGGTGCACTCAGCCCTTGTGACGATATTTCAGGAGATACTTAACTGAAAGGTAACGGCTTCGGTCGCGAAAACTGACAATAGTCGGGAGAGCGGTGTGCTGACCAAATGACCCTCCATCTCGGCAACCATAAACACCTATCGGCTGAGGCAGACGCGGTGGTCCACCAGTGGACCTTCAGAGGCTTGTTCCGACGAATTTTTAATGATGCCAGTCTTAATGAGAAACATATGACTTACTTTACTTAGTTCCTGTCGTTCCCTCTGGAACATAGAGCCGTGACGAAATTCCTCCACCTGGTACGATTTCTAGCAAGTCTCTTCACTTCATTCCAGGTTTTCCCATCCTCTCTCGATCGTCCTTTTCCACGTCTGTTTGGGACGACCACGTTTTCTAACTCCTTGAGGGTTCCAATCCAATGCCATCCTTTCAACAGCTCCATCTGGTTTCCTCAATGTATGCCCAATCCAGTTCCATTTCCTTTCCTTGGTTTGTATATTGATTGGTTGCTGATTTGTCTCCCTCCAAAGATCTTCATTTGTCATTATATCTGGCCATCGGACATTTAAAATACGCCGGAGACAGCGGTTGATAAAAACTTGGAGCTGGGTTTTGGTGTTGTTAGTCACCTTCCAAGTTTCGCAGCCATACAACAGGACAGCCTTCACATTGCTATTGAAAAGCCGGAGTATGGTCTTCTTTGAGACCTAGTCCCCGCGTTGGTGTAAACGCACCCACGAAAACAGAAATTCGGATAGCACTGAAGCAGATCAAGAATGAGAAGGCACCAGGACCAGATAATATAACTTCTGAAATGCTGAAAAGAGACTTGGACACCGCTGTCTGGTTATTGTACATCCTCCTAGAGAAGATATGGAGAGAGGAGAAACTACCAACAGATTGGAGACGAGCTATTATCGTGAAAATACCCAAAAAAGAGATATTTCAAACTGTAACAACTGACGGGGCATTACCCTAGTGTCAGTACCGAGTAAGGTAGTTTCGAGGATCATTTTAACCGCATTCAGGATTCTGTGGAAGCACAACTGAGAAGACATCAGCCAGGTTTTAGAAAACATGGAAGCTGTGTGGACATTATCAATACTCTCGGAATTATTCTGGAATGAAGTGCGGAGTGGCAACACACCCTCTACCTTACCTTCATTGACTCTGAAAAGGCTTTTGACTCTGTCAATCGAAGAGTCATGTGGGATACACTTGAAAAAATGGCATTCCAACGAAGATTATTATTCACGGTAAATGATAACAGCCAAACAGTTGAAGGTAAAGATTTATTTAAATCAGTTTTTTTTAACACAGCTGCGCAACAGCAACGGTTCCACGTAATAAAACTAAAAACAGCCGACCAGTTGCAATGGATAAAGTAATCTTTACCTAGGTTTCGACAGATTTAAATCATATCATTCCATATTAATGTAATACTGCCGCCTTCTGAAGAAGACAGATTTAAATCTGTCGAAACCTAGGTAAAGATTTCTTTATCCATTGCAACTGGTCGGCTGTTTTTAGTCTTATTTATTGAAATCCTTGAACACGGTTTCGGTATATGTAAATATACCTTCATCAGAAGCAAAAATACACCTGAACTGGAAGACACCTTCATTAGCAGAAACACTTAGCACCATAACTGAGAGCGAAATAACACACAGCTTAAATAACCGTAAAATTACCGAAGTGTTACAAGCACAAAAACCATTAAAACCCATTAAAAACCCATTTAAGTAAGATATAAAGAACACATGCTAGGTAAAAATGGGCAAAACATATACAAGTCCACGTTTGCTGTACGTCTATGGCTCTTACAGCAGACGCCACGTAAACTGGATGACGCAGAATTACTACACGAAGTAAGTAAGGGTTACAAACTGGACCTGTTCGAGGAATTAGAAATTTTCAAACATCTGTCTCAGAAAGATGGTTTTATTCTTTATGAACTTGTGCAGCTTAGAAACAAAATTTTTTTGGATAGTTTCAAACCCCTCCTTGCTCTGACGTAATACGAGGTGCATGCAAGTTCTAAGGCCTCCGATTTTTTTTCTAATTAACTACTCATCCGAAATCGATGAAACTGGCGTTACTTCTCGACGTAATCGCCCTGCAGACGTACACATTTTTCACAACGCTGACGCCATGATTCCATGGCAGCGGCGAAGGCTTCTTTAGGAGTCTGTTTTGACCACTGGAAAATCGCTGAGACAATAGCAGCACGGCTGGTGAATGTGCGGCCACGGAGAGTGTCTTTCATTGTTGGAAAAAGCCAAAAGTCACTAGGAGCCAGGTCAGGTGAGTAGGGAGCATGAGGAATCACGTCAAAGTTGTTATCACGAAGAAACTGTTGCGTAACGTTAGCTCGATGTGCGGGTGCGTTGTCTCGGTCAAACAGCACACGTGCAGCCCTTCCCGGACGTTTTTGTTGCAGTGCAGGAAGGAATTTGTTCTTCAAAACTTTTTCGTAGGATGCACCTGTTACCGTAGTGCCCTTTGGAACGGAATGGGTAAGGATTACGCCCTCGCTGTCCCAGAACATGGACACCATCATTTTCTCAGCACTGGCAGTTACCCGAAATTTTTTTGATGGCGGTGAATCTGTGTGCTTCCATTGAGCTGACTGGCGCTTTGTCTCTGGATTGAAAAATGGCATCGACGTCTCATCCATTGTCACAACCGACGAAAAGAAAGTCCCATTCACGCTGTCGTTGCGCGTCAACATTGCTCGGCAACATGCCACACGGGCAGCCGTGTGGTCGTCTGTCAGCATTCGTGGCACCCACCTGGATGACACTTTTCGCATTTTCAGGTCGTCATGCAGGATTGTGTGCATGGAACCCACAGAGAAACCAACTCTGGAGGCGATCTGTTCAACAGTCATTCGGCGATCCACCAAAACAATTCTCTCCACTTTCTTGGTCATGTCGTCAGACCGGCTTGTGCGAGCCCGAGGTTGTTTCGGTTTGTTGTCACACAATGTTCTGACTTCATTAAACTGTTGCACCCACGAACGCACTTTCGACACATCCGTAACTCCATCACCACATGTCTCCTTGAACTGTCGATGAATTTCAATTGGTTTCACACCACGCAAATTCAGAAAACGAATGATTGCACACTGTTCAAGTAAGGAAAACGTCGCCATTTTAAGTATTTAAAACAGTTCTCATTCTCGCCGCTGGCGGTAAAATTCCATCTGCCGTACGGTGCTGCCATCTCTGGGACGTATTGACAATGAACGTGGCCTCATTTTAAAACAGTGCGCATGTTTCTATCTCTTTCCAGTCCGGAGAAAAAAATCGGAGGCCAGAGCGTTTTGAATGCCACGTCCAACTCCTCAGAAAGGAAAGCCAACTACTGACACTGACTCTCGTTACAAAACGTGCTTCCTCTGCACGACTCCCGTCGCTAGCGCGCATTGCTCCACCCACTTCAGGCTCCCCCACGTAATTCGTGAGAGTAATTTTGTACCGTCGTTACAACTACAAGAAAATGCGAGTTTCTCTCATCAGACGCGTTTCACTTTATTAAAATAAACATCAGCAATGCTTTGTAATTACAGATATTTACAATTTGATTTGTTTTTAAGATTGGAAAACAGCTCGTTAAAAATTTGTTGGTTTTCACTTACGGCAACTCCTGCTTAGTATTTCGCCAACACCAGGAAGTGTCGTCTACTAGTACATCTTTGGTTTCTTTCTTCTTTAGACAGGTTTACATATGGACTAATTTTTCGCTGCTTTGTAACTACGTATTTTTTTTCATTTTACACAGCACTTTTTCGTACTCCAGTTAACCTCCTCTACCCCCAATTTCATTTCACCTCTTGCTCCACACCTTTTCCTGATGTAGGCGAAACCCGAACCAGGAATTATCGTAAGTGAAAGCCACCAAATAGTTAACGAACTGATTTTCGAACTTAAAAAAAATGAAATTGTACATATGTTTAATTAAAGACCCCTGATGATGGTGTGTATTGTACTGTGTATTGAAACCGGAAACATAGAAACGAAAGAGAGCCTTCGTCCCTGCCGTAGCCCTCAGTGGTTCACAATCCCACAACAGGCCACAGCAGTCCACCCACCCCACCGCCGCCCCACACTGAACCCAGGGTTATTGTGCAGTTCCGCCCCGGTGGAGCCCCCCTTCCCCCCCCTCCCTCCCCCCCCCCCCACCGAACGTCTCATACCAGACGAGTGTAACCCCAAATGCGTGGTAGAGTAATTATGGTGTATGTGTACGTGGAGATAGTGTTTGCACAGCAATCGCAGACACAGTGTGACTGAGGCGGAATAAGGGGAACCAGCCCGCATTCGCCGAGGTAGATGAAAAACCGTCTTAAAACCATCCACACGCTGGCCGGCACACCGGACATCGACACTAACCCGCCGGGAGGATTCGTGCCGGGGACCGGCACGCCTTCCCGCTCGGGAAGCAGCGCGTTAGACCGCGTGGCTAGCCAGGTAGGCTGATGATGGTTTACTTCAATAAAGCGAAACGCGTCTGGTGGGAAAAACAAGCATTTTCTTGTAGCGCCGGAACGAAAATAACCTCTGGCATTGTAAAGTAAGTATGAGCAATATGGTCACATAAATGAAGAACTCCCATTTAAAATCATCCAAGTTAAAATGTTTGCACTATACTTATTACTTGTAAATCACATGATTGCTAAACTCTTTGCTTCTGAACTGGCAGAAACGAAGACTTCTGGCTCCTAATATTTTGTGTCTCATCACTCCCATTGAAGATAATAATAATAACAATAATGCTGTGTAAGCCCCACAGCAATGTAGTAGCCATTGCATAGTTACGGTTAAGCTGTGCTGTCAGCTAGTTGGTTTATCTGTTGCGAAGTGAATGATCAGGCAATTTCTTCTCCAATGTGCGAACTACCTAAAAATCAGCGCTATTTAAGCATACGTGACCTTTATTTCTCAATTTTTCTATCATAGAAACATCGTAAAAAGTACAAAGTGCGAAGTACAGTACGTGTCTAGTAGACAGGCCCGTTTCGAGAACTTCTTTCCACACAAGGGAGTTCAATTGATGCCCTCCCCATACATCCCTTTTCTGTCGTACACTTTCACCTGTGTCACTTTCGGCTACTACTTGTGATACACACAGCATACAAATCTTGCACTCATGGAATCCTGGTAGAGTCTGCCCAGAACATGTTGGCAGAAGCGCTGTGATCAATTTCCGTCCAAGTACAGGGCTATTTGTTCGGAAGGGGAGGCCGACGTTGTTTGCTCCCTTTCCTGCAATATTTCTCAAATGATTTTGCAGAAACTTTTCTACAAAAAAAAAGTCATTTAAAAAGTCATTTTCACGTTAATCATAGCTTTACATGTCGGCTTCACGATGGTGTGTCTATTGCTTAGTTGTCGGTTGTAGTTATTTTGATATTTACATGGAAGTAGCACAGTGCGCGAAAATCGAAAAAACCTTTGCAATGAAAAATGGGGGGGGGGGGGGGTGCTATGATTTGAGTTTGATGCGAATTACATAATAAGTTGCTGGGTATCAAATTTACGTAACATACTGAATTTTTATTTAGACTTGGGTTGAGGTCTCTATTAGTTACCAATCTGGAGAAAATTGATCTGACGTAGCACACTCATTAATGATGGTGCCACACCAGCGATAAAGCCCGAAGCGTTCCTCATATTTCATAAACGGTTTGAGATATCGAAATAAGTTGTTGGAAACTGATAGCAGGCAAAGAGGAGAGTATTTTACCATATGGTTATTATGCAAAACTTCAGTATCTACCATGTAAGTCCACTAACTACAAACTTTTTCGGTGAAAGGATATATTTTTTATGGCCCATCGATAGCTGGTGAAACGAGAAACGCTATGGGTTTTGGAACAACATAACTGAAGACATTACATGTTTATTTTGTACCGTGGATCTGCTTTTTTAAGAAGCTACTGACCTTACTTTTTCTCAGTTCTCACTTAACAAACTTAATAGCGCACAGTTTCAGAATTCGCTCGCAATTGTGTGTGCACAACATGTTAGAGAGGTGACACTGTGTAAACACCGCCGGGTTTGGGCAAAAGAAGCAAATTTTAACACCGCAGCAAGAGAAATTCGCACACATGACGCTTCTCTGAAAGCTACAAATGCTTAACAAGCCAGGCGAAAATAAATCGCTGCCTTTTCAGCAGAATTCCCTTTAGATACTAATCAAAGCAAAGATCTCTTTTAATGATCACCATGCAGGTGTGGGCGTGGAGGGGCTCCATTTAGCACTCCGTCTGCAGGCACATTTGGCCTACCGGGACCATCCGACCGCCGTGTCATCCTCAGGGGAGGATGCAGATATGAGGGGCGTGGGGTCAGGACACCGGAGCCGCTACTATTCGGTCGAGTAGCTCCTCAATTGGCATCACGAGGCTGAGTGCACCCCGAAAAATGGCAACAGCGCATGGTGGCCTGGATGGTCACCCATCCAAGTGCCGACCACCCCCGACAGCGCTTAACTTCGGTGATCTCACAGGAACCGGTGTAGCCACTGCGGCAAGGCCGTTGCCATAGGGGCTCCACTTAGTAATTTCAAAAAACATGAGCATAGGCTTCTGTTTAGAGTGACACTTCCCCTAGAGCCCTCGGCGTGTCCCCTATGGCTGTTGATATACTTTCCGGGATGTGAGGTCGTGGTCCAAGAACTTTTCTGCTCCTTACGTTTCGTCCAGGACTGCGCTGGACTTCCTCAGAGGCGCTGCTCCGCTGAGTCTTGCCTCTGAGGAAGTCAAGCGCAGTCCTGGACGAAGCGTAAGGAGCAGAAAAGTTCTTGGACCACGACCTCACATCCCGGAAAGTATATCAACAGCCATGCCACCCGGTCGTGAAACCCTTCATTCTACAATGTCCCCTATAGCTCCTGCTCATAACCCCCACCACTACCTCTCCCCATGCGTGCCCTGCCAACTGCAGGTCTATCGGTCACAGTATTCTGTGTGGATTCAACCCCAAGCAGCGGCTAATGTCGCTTGTGCCTTAAGAGTCACTGATTGTTCATATCTTAATTTCACAAGACGCACACTCAATCTCACTGTCTCATGTGTCAATCCTAGTACCAGAAAAAATATACTTACTGGTAACTTTTGCCACGAGCATTACAGTGTTATGAAATAATAATTAATACACGAGGCGACCAAAATGGTACCATTTAAGGGTGTTCTTGCAGCGTGTATGCAACATAGCATGACTCTGATAAGGGTATATAAGCATCGGCATGAAAGTAGGGGGTTAGTGTGACATTCCTGTCTTTGTGACACGCATACGGTAGATGAGGAAACGTGAACTACGAGGGCTATTCAGAAAGTAAGGAACGTTTCTGTCTGACTCCGCTAGGCGCGCGCCGATCGCGTATATTTCGGTATGTGCGTGCTCGGCAGCTCAGTCGGCATCCATCCGTGACAGCGGGAACGTCTCTGCGCCTCTGGGTTTTTAGATATTCGAATTTGAAATGTGAGCTGCTATCAGAAATCCCGCCAGTTGTGAGATGCGGTCTGTGATACGGTTCATGTTGGCAAGAAACCTAAAACCTATATAAATTTATCGTGAACTGTGCAAAGTGTACGGAAGCAATGTAATGAGTCAATGTTTGGTCCGGAAACGGTGCATTCGGTTTAAAAATGGCCGAACCAACGTTCCTGGTGAATAGAAGAGTGGACGCCCTAGCATTGACGATCTTGTCGCTAAAGATGATGAAATGATTCGTGAAAACCGTCGCTTCACAATAACGGACCTTTTGCTTTGTTTTCCACAAGTTTCACGCTCTTTGTTGTTTGAAATTGTCACTCAAAAGCTAGGCTACCACAAGTTTTGTGCACAATGGTTGCCCAAAATGCGGTCTAAGGCGCTGCAGTCATGGACTGTGCAGCTGATCCCGGCGGAGGTCCGAGTCCTCCCTCGGGCGTGTGTGTGTGTGTGTGTGTGTGTGTGTGTGTGTGTGTGTGTGTGTGTGTGTGTCTGTGTGTGTGTGTTTGTCCTTAGGATAATTTAGGTTAAGTAGTGAGTACGCTTAGGGACTGATGACCTTGGCAGTTAAGTCCCATAAGATTTCACACCCTTTTTTTTTGGTGCCCAAAATGCTTACAGAGCACCATAAAGAACAGCGAATGAGAGAAATGTTGAAATTTCTGGAGGCCTACCACAAACATGGTGATTCATTACTGGATCGAATCGTAACGACGAGACTTTGGTGAAACACGTCAACTGCGAGACAAAATTACAGTCCATGGAGTGGGGGAACACAAGGCCCGACCCCAAACCAAGAAAATTTTTGCAAACATTTTCAGCAAGGAAGTTGATGGCGACAATGTTTTGGGATAGGCAAGGTGTACTTCTTATTGATTTTCTCGAACGTGGAGCAACCATAAATTCTGCCCCGTATTGTCACACTTCGCACAGCCTTAGAAGAGCAGTTCAAAACTAACGCCGAGGAAATCTGACGTCCAAAATTTTGTTTTCCCACGACAATGCCCGATCTCACACGGCAAACCGCACTAAAGAACTCGTTAACTCATTCAAATGGGAAATTTTACCTCGTCCGCCCTACAGCCCCGATCTTGCACCAAGCGACTTCCACTTCTTTCCCGAGATGGAGAACTGGCTTGCAACGCAGTGCTTTGATGACGACGCGGAACTCCAGGCGGGCGTGACTCACTCGCTGAATTCTCAGGAGGCAGAATTTTACGACGCAGGTCTTTCAAAGCTTGTCCACCGCTATGATAAGTGCCTCAATGTGTTTGGTGACTATGTGGGAAAGTATTATGTCAGTCGCTCTTTCAGATGTATACAGGGTGGTCGATTGATAGTAACCGGGCCAAATTTCTCACAAAATAAGTATCAAAAGAAAAAACTCGTCTGCCATGAAGGGGGAAACCAGATGGCGCTATGGTTGGCCTGCTAGATGGCGCTGCCATAATTCAAACAGATATCAACTGCGTTTTTTAAAATTGGAACCCCCATTTTTTATTACATACTCGTGTAGTACGTAAAGAAATGTCAACGTTTTACTTGGACCACTTTTTTCGCTTTGTGATAGATGGCTCTGTAATAGTCACAAACGTATGAGTACGTGGTATCCCGTAACATTCCGCCAGTGCGGACGGTATTTGCTTCGTGATACATTGCCCGTGTTAAAATGGACCGTCTACCAATTGCGGTAAAGGTCGACATCGTGTTGATGTATGGCTATTGTGATCAAGTTGCCCAACGGGCGTGTGCTATGTGTGCTGCTCGGTATCCTGGACGACATCATCCAAGTGTCCGGACCGTTCGCCGGATAGTTACGTTATTTAAGGAAACAGGAAGTGTTCAGCCACATGTGAAACGTCTACCACGACCTGCAACAAATTATTATGCCCAAGTAGGTGTTTTAGTTGATGTCGCGGCTAATCCGCAAATTGCGCGAGATCGGGACTCTCAAAAACGTCGGTGTTGAGAATGCTACATCAACATCGATTGCACCCATACCATATTTCTATGCACCAGAAATTGCATGGCAACGACTTTGAACGTCGTGTACAATTGTTCCACTGGGCACAAGAGAAATTACGGGGACGATGACAGATTTTTTGCACGCCTTCTATTTAGCGACGAAGCGTCATTCACTAACAGCGGTAACGTAAACCGGCATAATATGCGCTAGCGGGCAACGGAAAATCCACGATGGCTGCGACAAGTGGAACATCAGCGACCTTGGCGGGTTAATGTATAGCGCGGCATTATGGGAGGAAGGATAACTGGCCCCCATTTTATCGATGGCAATCTAAATGGTGCAATGTATGCCGATTTCCTACGTTATGTTCTACCGATGTTACTACAACATGTTTCACTGCATGACAAAATGGCGATGTACTTCCAACATGATGTATGTCCGGCACATAGCTCGTGTGCGTATGAAGCGGTATTGAGTAGCATATTTGATGACAGATGGATGGCCCGCACGTTCACCGGATCTGACGTCCCCGGATTTCCTTCTGTGGGGAAAGTTGAAGGATATTTGCTATCGTGATCCACCGACAACGCCTGACAACATGCGACAGCGCAGTGTCAATGCATGTGCGAACATCACAGAAGGCGAACTACTCGCTGTTGAGAGGAATGTCGTTACACGTTTTGCCAAATGCATTGAGGTTGACGGACATCATTTTGAGCATTTATTGCAATAATGTGGTATTTACAGGTAATCAAGCTGTAACAGCATGCGTTCCCAGAAATGATAAGTTCACAAAGGTACATGTATCACATTGGAACAACCGAAATAAAATGTTTAAACGTACCTACGGTCTGTATTTTAATTTAAAAAACCTACCTGTTACCAACTGTTCGTCTACGATTGTGAGCCATATGTTTGTGACTATTACAGCGCCATCTATCACAAAGAGAAAACAGTGGTCCAACTAAAACATTCATATTTCCTACGTACTACACGAATATGTAATAAAAAATGGGAGTTCAGATTTAAAAAAACGCAGATGATATCCGTTTGACCTATGGCAGCGCCATCCAGCGGGTCAACCACAGCGCCATCTGGTTTCCCCCTTCAAGCTAGACAAGTTTCATTCCTTGTAGTTTTTTCGTTTGACGCTTATTTCGTGACATATTTGGCCCGGTCACGATCAATGGACCACCCTGTATAAGAAAATTTATTTGTTGTACCTTTTTTTTTTTTTTTTTTTTTTGTAATGCCGAAACGTTCGCTACTTTCTGAATAACCCTCGTATTGCGACTGTTTTACAAATAGGGTACAAACATTATCAATGTGCTGTTTTCCTTTTCTTGGCTACCGAAGGACAAACACTGGTAGTCATCCATCAGAGAGTGAAGAATGTCTGTGGGGTAGCACGTCAGGCGAAAGTCACCGTTATGGAATGGTGCACCAAGTTCTGTGGTGGTCACGATTCGACACAGAAGGCCGGTCGGCCTGGGAGACGTCAGAAGTTACGCCAAATGAAGTGGGAGACAAGTATCCGCTATATAGCCCCTATCTCGCCCCATACGGTTATCATGCCTTCGATCCCTTAAAAAGGGCCTTGAAGAGTCGGCGATTCCTGTCGGAAGAGGATGTGCAGAAGGCAATTACGGACTTCTTTACGCAGCAGGACACGGTGATTTATCAAACGTATATCTCCAACGTGGTGCGTCGGTGGGGTGGTTGCCTCAGTGCTCACAGCGATTTTGCGATTTTGCGTGATTGGCGTACGGATCCTGGACTGTAAGACCTTCGATCGTCCTTTATACACTCATGCTCATAAATTAAGGATAATGCTGATACATGGTGAAACAACGCTCTGGTGGACGGTTTGCGGGTTTAAATCACCTCGGGGTATGACCATGCGGTGCATTTGACCTGCGGTCGTCGCACGGTGGCGCTGGCAGCAGTCCACATACGCAGAGGTGTGTTGGTGCGTGTCAGAGTACGGTGCAGCGAGTAAGTGTGCAGACGTTTTCAGACGTGCTAATGGAGACTGTGTGCTGAAAATGGCTCAAAGAACACATATTCATGAAGTTATGAGGGACAGAGTACTAGGGCGACTGGAGGCTGGACAAACACAGCAGGGCGTAGCACGGCACCTCCGTGTGCCACAGAGTGTGATCTCACGATTGTGGTAACGATTCCAGTAGACAAGAAACGTGTCCAAGCGCTTCAGTACGGGACGTCCACAGTGTACAACACCACAAGAAGACCGATATCTCACCATCAGTGCCCACAGACTGCCACGGAGTACTGCAGGTAGCCTTGCTCGGGACCTTAATGCAGCCACTGGAACAGTTGTCCCCAGACACACAGTCTACAGTCGACTGAACAGACACGGTTTATTCGCCCAGAGACCCGCAAGGTGCATTCAACTGACCCCTGGTCACAGGAGAGCCCGTAAAACCTGGTGTCAAGAATAGAGTCCCAGGTTATGTTAAAGGACGAGTTCAGGTATAGTCTGAACAGTGACTCTCGCCGGGTTTTCATCTGGCGTGAACCAGGAACCAGATACCAACCCTTTAACGTCCTTGAAAGAGATGTGTAAGGAGGTTGTGGTTTGATGGTGTGGGAGATAGGATTATGTTTGGTGCACGCACACCTCCGCATGTCTTTGACAGAGGAACTGTAACAGGTCAGGTGTATTGGGACGTCATTTTGCACCAGTATGTCCCCCTTTTCAGGGGTGCAGTGGGTCCCACCTTCCTCCTGATTGATGACAACGCACGGCCCCACCGAGCTGCCATCTTGGAGGAGTACCTTGAAACAAAATATCAGGCGAATGGAGTGGCCTGCCTGTTCTCCAGACCTAAACCCCATCGAGCACGTCTGGGATGCTCTCGGTCGACGTATCGCTGCACGTCTTTAAACCCTTTCACTTCAGGAGCTCCGACAGGCACTGCTCGACCACCTGATCCAGAGTATGCCAACCCATTGTGTGGCCTGCGTACGGGTGCATGGTGATCATATCCCATATTGATGTCGGGGTACATGCGCAGTAAACAGTGGCCTTTTGTAGCACACGTGTTTCGGGACGGTTTTCTCATCACCGATAAGTGGACGTAGAGACCTGTGTCGTGTGTGTTCCCTATGTGCCTATACTATTGGCGCCATTTTTGTGTAGTGTCATGTTGTGTGGCACCACGTTCTGCAATTATCCTTAATTTATGACCGTGAGTGTAATTATCTTTTAAAAATAATTTTATTTTGTGACCGAAATACAATTTAACAATATTCAAACCAACACGAAAGTTTGGACACCGTCTCTGAACATCGCTGGCTTCAAACCATCATGGACTCCCAACGGTGAATGAAAAACATCTTCTTTCTGTGTCTTCTAGAGATTCTAAAATTTTGTGTGCGTAGTATTTTTCGATCGTGCTCGCTTGGCGCGCAGTCCCCATTCTACTCACGGGCGAGACTATGGGAGCGGCGCCGTGTTTCGTCAGCTGCAGGGTAGCGAGGGGGAAAATAGCGCAGCGCTGCACCATCGGGGAATCAAAAGAGGAAAAAAAGAGGAAAAAGGAAGTATCGACGAATGTTCTGCGCGTCTCAGATGGGGCGCGTTCATTCCCTCAGAAGCTTCTCCCAGGAACGCAACTGTTCACGTCTCTGGGAGGTATGCGATACAGACTGCCCGTACTGGGGAAACCTGGAATGTCGTACAATCGAATACGTGCCGTTTGTTTTCATTCAGAACTTATTAACAGGTTTCAGTTTTGACACCGAGAGATAATTTTATGTTCATAGATAGCGCGGTCACCTTTTAAATTTCTTCAATGGAGTATAACATGACGTTATTGAAATGCGAAATTACTATCTTTCTAAAATTTACCATTGTTATTGTAAAGTATGTCTTAGATACCGTTGTGCTTGGTGCATTCCGAACTAGTTGATGTGCTGAAGTTGGGATATGAAGTCCAGGCCGTGCGTAGTAAATGTCTGACTGCACTCAGTTGTGCAAGATTCAAATTGAGAAGCACGTAAGGTATGTCTATGTGATTACTCTGCTATTCACAATAAAGTGCCTAGCAGAGGGTTCAATCAATTTCCCCTTCAAGCTGTCTCTCTACCGTTCGACTCTCGAACGGTGCGCGCTAAAAACGAGCACTTAAATTTTTCTGTGCGAGCCCGGGTTCAAATGGCTCTGAGCACTATGGGACTGAGATTATCAGTCCCCTAGAACTTAGAACTACTTAAACCGAACTAACCTAAGGACATCACACACATCCATGCCCGAGGCAGGATTCGAACCTGCGACTGTAGCAGTCGCGCGGTTCCGCACTGAAGTAGCTAGAACCGCTCTGCCACCTCGACCGGCTTCCTATTTTATCGTGACGATCATTTCTCCCTATGTAGGTTGACCTGTTTTGTGTATCATAAGGCATCAGTACAATCACTTATTAATTTATGAGGTATATATCTTTCAGTTGCTGTCGATACTATCTTTTTGAAATTATTCCACAACTTTTCTACGCTTACATGATCAGATCGGAAGGAGTAGAAACTGTCTCCTAAAAAGGCGTTATGAGCATTTTTATTACCTTTTTTTAAATAGTTATACTTTGCTTTTATTACGGCATATTGATAATTTTTACTTATGGACCGTCTGACAACATCTCAATAAAACACAATTTTAGTGCCATTTGCGTTTCGCCTTTATTTTCTGCAAGGCATCATCAGTGGCCTGGAATATGTACATATATTAGCTATTTAATTTACATTTTTGTCACTGTGCCTACAGGTTATAAACAGTTCTGGTTGTTGGTATTTCCTATTAAGTAGTAATGTTTTGAAATGTACTTAAGGGTTGTGTGGACAGTTTCTTACATATTACGCTCCTGTTGCATTTTATGTGTTCTTCTTCTTCTTATGAACGCCAATTTGCTGTTTTTTCCCACATTCCACAGCACTGTTTTAATGCAACGTTTTGGTTTCTGTTGCCGACTGTCAAACGTTTCTGCCAAAGATCGAATGTTATTGACAACCTTATGAGTGTAACTATTAAGTATCTGTGGTCTGTTCGTGTGTGTGTGTGTGTGTGTGTGTGTGTGTGTGTGAGAGAGAGAGAGAGAGAGAGAGAGAGAGAGAGTTTTTGTGTGACAATTTTTTTGTGCTGTGTGTGTGTGTGTGTGTGTGTGTGTGTGTGTGTGTGTGTGTGTTTGTGTGTCTGTTTGTGTGTGTGTGTGTGTGTGTGTGTGTGTGTGTGCGCGCGCGCGTCCGCATGGTGTGGGGAAGATTTTTTTTGTTTTATGTTTTCATTTCCTTTAATAAATGTAGTAAGGAGCCTGTGCTGATGTGTGTATGTTCATTTATCACATGTTTGTTTTCTGCTATGGCTTTCTGGATGTGGAAGTTTTCTTGCGTTTGTATAAGATGTTTGTCATGGTTGCAGACTGACAACTGAACAAAACTACTTCCAGTTTGAGAAAGAATATTATCTACAAACTGATGGACTGCCCATGGGATCTCCAATATCAGGAACACTAGCAAACATTTTCATCAGTCACCTAGAAAATCAGATATTTGAAAAGACAACCACAAATGAAAGTTTCAAAATCATATATCGGTACAGATATGTGGGTGACATTATTTGTCTGGTAGATGAGGCAAGTGAAAAAAATAGATGAACTCCATTCAGAAATAAACAAAGCTCATCAGAACATAAAATTGACACTTGAAAAAGAAAATCAAATAAATTTTCTTGACATTACAATTAAAAAAGAAAATGGCAGACATACATTCAACATCTTTAGAAAACCAACAGCCACAGACACAATAACACATTCCACATCCAACCACCCCCACAGCCAGAAACTTGCAGCACTAGGACACATGTTACACAGATTAAGCAGAATCCCACCCAGCTAGAGAAACTATGAACAAGAAATGAGTACAATCACACAAATAGCTAGGAACAACGGGTATGACACACATCTGGTACACAGGCTCAATCAAAAAATAAAAACACAAATACAAAGCAAACATAACATTTCCAGATTACAAATGAACTCACAAGCTGAAAACTTACAAACACACTCAACAAACACACTCAATGACAACACCACACAGAAAAGAACCAAATGGTACACCATGACCTACACACATAAACTAACACAACGAGTTGCGAACATACTAAAGAGACAGGGCTTCAAAATAGCATATAAGCCTGGGCAAACCCTTCAATCACACCTAAGCCAGCCAGCTACCAAGAGGGACAAATTCCAACAATCAGGAATATATAAACTTGAATGTCGAAGTTGTGATGCAGTATACATAGGCATGAGATGCAGGAATTTTGAAACACGATACAAAGAACATACCAGATGTTGGAAGTATGAAACAAACCATTCCACATTTGCAGAGCATTTAAAACATTATAACCATCATCCTACAAACATGGAACAAGAAATGAAAATAATGAGAATAAGCAACCATGACAAACATCTTATACAAAAGCAAGAAAACTTCCACATCCAGAAAGCCATTTCAGAAAACAAACATGTGATAAATGAACAAACACACATCAGCACAGACTCCCTACTACACTTAAAAAAGGAAATGATAACATAAAACAAAAAAACTCTTCCCCACAACATCTGGACACACACACACACACACACACACACACATCCGCGCGCGCGCGCGAACAGACCACAGATACTTCAATAGTTACACTCATAAGGTTGGCAATAACATTCGATCTTTGGCAGAAACGTTTGACAGTCGGCAACAGAAACCAAAACATTGCATTAAAACAAGCGTTCAGTTCACAGTGCTGTGGAATGTGGGAAAAAAACCGGTAAATTCCTAAGAAGAAGAACAACACATAAAATGCAACAGGAGCGTAATATGTAAGAAATTGTCCACGCAGCCCTTAAGTACATTTCAAAACATTACTACTTAATAGGAAATACCAACCACCAGAACTGTTTATAACTTATAGGCACAGTGACAAAAATGTAAATTAAATAGCTAACATATGTACATATTCCAGGCCACTGAAGATGCCTTGCAGAAAATAAAGGTGAAACGCGTATGGCACTAAAATTGCGTTGTATTCAGTTGCTGTCAGACGGTCCACAAGTAAAAATTATCAATATACTGTAGTATTACATGCAACTGAGGAAGACAGGACTACAAAAGTTGAAGATATACTTTGCATTTCTTTTAGATTGTTGTGGATGTTACGGTATTCAGCCTAGCAGCAACTGCCTTGTGGTCGCTAATCCCTCTATCCCTCACAATACCCACTATTTATTGCTAAGAGGTCAAGAATGATTTCGCAACCATTTACGCTCGAGTGAACTCATGAACAAATCGTTCAAAATAAATTTCTTAGGAAACATTCAGTACAATTTCGAATGACGTTTTATGCCTTGTGCCGGCTTTAAACGTATAATTTTTCTAGCATATCGAGGATAGACTGAAGTCACCACCGACTATGATTGTGTGATTGGGTAACCCATGCGAAGTTTCTTTGATGAATAAACTGAATCCCGCAGGTGATGCTATAAAGATGGTCCTATAATCAGAAGCAGAACAATTGTTTGGCTGATTACTGCAAGAGAATAAAAATCGTTGTTATCCTTTATGGTGAGCTAACCAACAAATAGTCGTCGAGTGTCAGTCTCAGTTTATATTTAACATTGATCCTTAACCATGTTAAGCGGATATTTACAGGGTTTGGTGATGAGTGTCGGCTTGTGGTTAAATCTAATAAAAGTCTACCTAAACCTGAGTGACGATTTTTTACTTTATTCACAATTACTACGAAGCCGCACTGAAAAGTAATCCCCCCGAATTTTTTATGTGAAAACTCGCAAAGTTTTTTAAATAAAACGTATGATTTTAGCATTCGCCATGTTTATTCTTCCTGTCTACATTCACTACTGGCCATTAAAATTGCTTCACCAAGAAGAAATGCATATGATAAACGGGTATTCATTGGACAAATATATTATACTAGAACTAACACGTGATCACATTTTCGCGCAATTTGGGTGCATAGATCCTGAGAAATCAGTACCCAGAACAACCACCTCTGGCCGTAATAACGGCCTTGATACGCCTGGGCAAGAAGACAAACAGAGCTTGGATGGCGTGTACAGGTACAGCTGCCCATGCAGCTTCGACACGATACCACAGTTCATCAAGAGTAGTGACTGGCGTATTGTGACGAGCCAGTTGCTTGGCCACCACTGACCAGACTTTTTCATTTGGTGAGAGATCTGGAGAAAGTGCTGGCCAGGGCAGCAGTCGAACATTTTCTGTATCCAGAAAGGCAGTACAGGACCTGCAACATGCGGTCGTGCATTATCCTGCTGAAATATAGGGTTTCGCAGGGATCGAGTGAAGGGTAGAGCCACGGGTCATAACACATCTGAAATGTAACGTCCACTGTTCAAAGTGCCGTCAATGCGAACAAGAGGTGACCGAGACGTATAACCAATGGCACCCCATACCATCACGCCGGGTGATACGCCAGTATGGCGATGACGAATACACGCTTCCAATGTGCGTTCACCGCAATGTCGCCAAACACAGAGGCCGCTACTGGCAAGTCTGAATTCAACAGACGCGTTGGTAATGCGGGCCACGCTTTGGCTGTATCTGTGATCGGTTGCTCCATCTTGGTAGAATACTGCATACAGTTTCTTTGCATTTGTTAATTGTGCATAGAAAGAGTCAGAGATCTAGAGATGTCTGGCACTGTTCAAGGTGTTACTGCAAAATATGGGACCTGTAATGCGCATGCCGGACAACGTACACCAAATAACTATCCTCTCTGAGTGGAGAGGTTCTTCATGTAGAGTACGTGGGTTGTCCTGCAACCAGTATCTGCAATTCTGGGAGTTTATATAACCTGACAAACGAAATCTTCTGCAAAGGGTAAAAAGAAAGAAACGAGAGGAGTTGGTAAAACTACTCAATTTGTTCTTATTAATGGACCTACTTTACTTTGTGGTGCGAGGTTAAATTTTTCTTTAATGAAATCTACTTCTTCCTCTAGTTTGGGTAACGGATGGCTAACTGTAGCTTTCGTTGCTTGTAACAATGCAGGAAGACCAGGTTTGGAGTCCTTTGAAACTAGGGGGATCTTAGCTTACAAGACTATTCCTATTGCTAGTGAGGGTTCCTACCTCTTTCCGCACGGGAATTTGTCTTTGTCTTGTCGTAGACGATGTAAGATCAATTCCGATTGTAGTGTTCATTTGTGAGGGATGGTACATGGCCCTTCTTCTTTGGAAGATTGTCGCATTATCAATTGACGTTAACACAATGAACACTCTTTTCCTGATCCTCAAATTTCAGTTCTCGCACTACATTCACTCCATAGGCTTTTAATTCCATGTCTTCTAGTACACGGATGACACGATCTATGTGATACACCGACCTGCTGCAGTAACCTCCTTAGCGACTTGCAGGCATTTCTCGTAATGACCATGTGGATTCTGTCGATACTTTCAGGGATCCTCTCCGTCGGTCGTCTATTGCTCTGCACATCCTGAAGGGATCCTCTACTCCTTGTACAGATCTTGAATAGTGCTGAGCGTGGAGAGTTTTCTACCAGGATACTTCGCTGGAAACATTTTCTTTAGGTTCCTTGATGGAACCTTTCTTTTGTAACACCTTTAGAAGTACACTCCTGGAAATGGAAAAAAGAACACATTGACACCGGTGTGTCAGACCCACCATACTTGCTCCGGACACTGCGAGAGGGCTGTACAAGCAATGATCACACGCACGGCACAGCGGACACACCAGGAACCGCGGTGTTGGCCGTCGAATGGCGCTAGCTGCGCAGCATTTGTGCACCGCCGCCGTCAGTGTCAGCCAGTTTGCCGTGGCATACGGAGCTCCATCGCAGTCTTTAACACTGGTAGCATGCCGCGACAGCGTGGACGTGAACCGTATGTGCAGTTGACGGACTTTCAGCGAGGGCGTATAGTGGGCATGCGGGAGGCCGGGTGGACGTACCGCCGAATTGCTCAACACGTGGGGCGTGAGGTCTCCACAGTACATCGATGTTGTCGCCAGTGGTCGGCGGAAGGTGCACGTGCCCGTCGACCTGGGACCGGACCGCAGCGACGCACGGATGCACGCCAAGACCGTAGGATCCTACGCAGTGCCGTAGGGGACCGCACCGCCACTTCCCAGCAAATTAGGGACACTGTTGCTCCTGGGGTATCGGCGAGGACCATTCGCAACCGTCTCCATGAAGCTGGGCTACGGTCCCGCACACCGTTAGGCCGTCTTCCGCTCACGCCCCAACATCGTGCAGCCCGCCTCCAGTGGTGTCGCGACAGGCGTGAATGGAGGGACGAATGGAGACGTGTCGTCTTCAGCGATGAGAGTCGCTTCTGCCTTGGTGCCAATGATGGTCGTATGCGTGTTTGGCGCCGTGCAGGTGAGCGCCACAATCAGAACTGCATACGACCGAGGCACACAGGGCCAACACCCGGTATCATGGTGTTGGGAGCGATCTCCTACACTGGCCGTACACCACTGGTGATCGTCGAGGGGACACTGAATAGTGCACGGTACATCCAAACCGTCATCGAACCCATCGTTCTACCATTCCTAGACCGGCAAGGGAACTTGCTGTTCCAACAGGACAATGCACGTCCGCATGTATCCCGTGCCACCCAACGTGCTCTAGAAGGTGTAAGTCAACTACCCTGGCCAGCAAGATCTCCGGATCTGTCCCCCATTGAGCATGTTTGGGACTGGATGAAGCGTCGTCTCACGCGGTCTGCACGTCCAGCACGAACGCTGGTCCAACTGAGGCGCCAGGTGGAAATGGCATGGCAAGCCGTTCCACAGGACTACATCCAGCATCTCTACGATCGTCTCCATGGGAGAATAGCACCTGCATTGCTGCGAAAGGTGGATATACACTGTACTAGTGCCGACATTGTGCATGCTCTGTTGCCTGTGTCTATGTGCCTGTGGTTCTGTCAGTGTGATCATGTGATGTATCTGACCCCAGGAATGTGTCAATAAAGTTTCCCCTTCCTGGGACAATGAATTCACGGTGTTCTTATTTCAATTTCCAGGAGTGTATAATAGAAATGCAAGGTATTTATGTGATTATGAAAAAATTACTATTTTTCCAAAAAATGCCTTCCCATAAATCAAGTTTGTAAATAAATCATATGCAAGTAACATTTCTTATGAATGATATTCTCTCAATTTTATGACGCAGAAATTAAAACAAGATTGTATTTTGTACTTTATCGTAAAACTTTGTAGGAAAACTAATATTCGCAGCATGACACTGAATCATGTAAAATTGTCATTACATAATGGACGTACTTCGAACAACACTGAACTTCGCCACAGTGTTACTGCATAGTGTAATCATGGAGAAAAACATGAATCAGATACTTCATACCTGAAAACTGGCAGAAACATAGAAAATAAGAAAGTGGTACTGCAAGTTTTCGTAATGTCAACAAATTACCGTAAAGCCGGCTTTGTTATAACTGGCCGTTCTACCACCGCACAGATTCTGTGCGAAAACGGCTCACCTTGGTGTATAAGAGTAGAGCGCAACGCGCGTTAAGCGTCGTGATAAGTTCAATAAGCCCAACACTTGTTGATTCTAAATATGGGCAGCAAGGTAGCAACGGCGTCGTATTCAGCCCAACAGCACGCGGAAATTTATTTACTGCGTCGCGAGACGCTTGTAAGAGGTCCTACAACGGAACGGTAATCGTGTCTTTAGCGTCAGATTATACTATCTCACTATAGAACGACTAGACATTAAAGTGAACCGCGGTCAGACGATCCCGCTCATCTTTGTTGTAATCTCTGATAGCAGCGGTCCAAGTGGACGGAAAGCTGCACTTGTGAATACGGTTTCGGATGACTGCGAACACTATGATTTATATTGATTTGTAACATAATTTTTACTCTGAGGAGCGTATGTACTGGTATAAAAATTGACGCTAATTAAAAACGAGTCGAGGGACATGAAAGGGAAGCAGTGGTTGGGAAGGGACTAAGACAGGGTTGTAGCCTCTCCCCGATGTTATTCAATCTGTATATTGAGCAAGCAGTAAAGGAAACAAAAGAAAAATTCGGAGTAGGTATTAAAATCCATGGACAAGAAATAAAAACTTTGAGGTTCGCCGATGACATTGCAATTCTGTCAGAGACAGCAAAGGACTTGGAAGAGCAGTTGAACGGAATGGACAGTGTCTTGAAAGGAGGATATAAGATGAACATCAACAAAAGCAAAACGAGGATAATGGAATGTAGTCGAATTAAGTCGGGTGATGTTGAGGGTATTAGATTAGGAAATGAGACACTTAAAGTAGTAAAGGAGTTTTGCTATTTGGGGAGCAAAATAACTGATGATGGTCGAAGTAGAGAGGATATAAAATGTAGACTGGCAATGGCAATGAAAGCGTTTCTGAAGAAGAGAAATTTGTTAACATCGAGTATAGATTTAAGTGTCTGGAAGTCGTTTCTGAAAGTATTTGTATGGAGTGAAACATGGACGATAAATAGTTTGGACAAGAAGAGAATAGAAGCTTTCGAAATGTGGCGCTACAGAAGAATGCTGAAGATTAGATGGGTAGATCACATAACTAATGAGGAGGTTCTGAATAGGATTGGGGAGAAGAGGAGTTTGTGGCACAACTTGACCAGAAGAAGGGATCGGTTGGTAGGAAATGTTTTGAGGCATCAAGGGATCACCAATTTAGTATTGGAGGGCAGCGTGGAGGGTAAAAATCGTAGAGGGAGACCAAGAGATCAATACACTAAGCAGATTCAGAAGGATGTAGGTTGCAGTAGGTACTGGGAGATGAAGAAGCTTGCACAGGATAGAGTAGCATGGAGAGCTGCATCAAACCAGTCTCAGGACTGAAGACCACAACAACAACAACAACAATTAAAAAATGTTCCGCATTTGTGTTTCTTTGGTTTCCTAAAGAACCTGGAAGGCATGAAACGGTACCCTTGAATGCGGAATGGTAGCTGGAGCTATACTCATGGGACATTCCATTCCGGAAATCGTTACGGAATTAGGTATTCCGAGATCCACAGTGTCAAGAGTATGCCGAGAATAGCAAATTTCAGGCTTTCCCTCTCACGGCTGTTGATATACTTTCCGGGATGTGAAGTCGGGGTCCAAGAACTTTTCTGCTCCCTACGTTTCGTCCAGGACTGCGCTGGACTTCCTCAGAGGCGCTGCTCCGCTGAGTCTTGCACATGTCATCGCGACTCAGTCGGCAAGACTCAGCGTAGCAGCGCCTCTGAGGAAGTCCAGCGCAGTCCTGGACGAAACGTAAGGAGCAGAAAAGTTCTTGGACCCCGACTTCACATCCCGGAAAGTATATCAACAGCCATGTCACCCGGTCGTGAAAGCCTTCATTTCCCTCTCACCACGAACAATGCAGTGGCCGACGGCCTTCACTTAACGACCGAGAGCAGTGGCGTTTGCGTCGAGTTGTCAGTGCTGACAGACAAGCAACACGGCGTTGAAATAACCGCAGTAATCAATGCGGACCGTATGACGAACGTATCCGTTAGCACAGGGCGGCTAAATTTGGCGTTAATGGGCTGTGGCAGCAGACGACCGACGCGAGTGTCTTTGCTAATAGCATGACGTAGCCTGCAGTCACTCGAAATGGTTGTGTTTGGTTACTTGGAGACCATTTGTCACTATTCGTGGACTTCATATTCGCAAACAACGATGGAATCTTTATTGATGACAGTTAGACATGTCATCGCGACTCAGCTGTGCGCAATTGGTTTGAAAAACATTCCAAGCAATATGAGCGAATGATTTTGCCACCTAGATCGCCACGACATGAATCCCATCGATGTAATCCACAGGTAAATTCGTGCACAAATTCCTGCACTCGCAACACTTTCGCATTTATGGACGTTTATAGAGGCAGCATAGCTCAATATTTGTGCAGGGTACTTTCAAGGACTTGTGGAGTCCATGCCACGTCGAATTTCTTTTGAACTTAGCGTGCTTTTTGCGTTGCAACAGCGTTCGGACCTGTTTTGTGTACCATGGGGGATCAGTTCCATCTCTTACCAATTTATGAGGTATGAATCTCTCAATTGCTGTTGCTACTATATCTTTGAATTTGAGCCACATCTCGTCTACATTTGCATAGTCAGTTCGGAAGGAATGGAGATTGTCTCTTAGGAAGGCTTCTAGTCACACTTTATCCGCTTTTTAAATAAAATTTTTTTGCGTTTGCTTCTGGTGGATTTGGAAGAAACGGTATTGAGCCTCGCTACAACGACCTTGTGATCACTAATCCCTGTATCAGTCATGATGCTCTCTATTAGCTCTGGATTGTTTGTGGCTAAGAGGTGAGCATGGTTTTATAAAGCATCGCTCGTGCGAAACTCGGCTTGCCCTGTCCTCACATGATATGCTGCAAAGTATGGATGAAGAGCAACAGGCAGATTGCACATTTCTAAATTTCCGGAAAGCATTTGACACGGTGCCCCGTTGCGCGTTGTTGACGAAGGTACAAACATATGGAGTAACTCCACAGTTACATGAGTGGCTAGAACACTTCTTAAGTAACAGAACCTAGAATGTTGTCCTCGACGGCGAATGTTCGTCAGATACAAGAGTTTCGCCACCAATGTCACAGGGAAGTTCGGCAGGACCGCTGTTGTTCTGTATATACGAGGGCAGTTCAATAAGTAATGCAACACATTATTTTTTCTGAAACAGGGGTTGTTTTATTCAGCATTGAAATGCACCAAGTTATTCCCCAATCTTTTAGCTACACAACACTATTTTTCAACGTAATCTCCATTCAATGCTACAGCCTTACGCCACCTTGAAATGAGGGCCTGTATGCCTGCACGGTACCATTCCACTGGTCGATGTCGGAGCCAACGTCGTACTGCATCAATAACTTCTTCATCATCCGCGTAGTGCCTCCCACGGATTGCGTCCTTCATTGGGCCAAACATATGGAAATCCGACGGTGCGAGATCGGGGCTGTAGGGTGCATGAGGAAGAATAGTCCACTGAAGTTTTGTGAGCTTCTCTCGGGTGCGAAGACTTGTCTGAGGTCTTGCGTTGTCATGAAGAAGGAGAAGTTCGTTCAGATTTTTGTGCCTACGAACACGCTGAAGTCGTTTCTTCAATTTCTGAAGAGTAGCACAATACACTTCAGACTTGATCGTTTGACCACGTTCGCACGCTTCGCCATTGCAGGAGTCACAGCTGTGCACGGCCGGCCCGCACGCGGGAGATCAGACAGTCTTGCTTGACCTTGAGGAGATGATGACACACGCTTTGCCCAACGACTCACCGTGCTTTCGTCCATTGCCAGATCACCGTAGACATCCTGCAAGCGCCCATGAATATCTGAGATGCCCTGGTTTTCCGCCAAAAGAAACTCGATCACTGCCCGTTGTTTGCAACGCACATCCGTTACAGACGCCATTTTAACAGCTCCGTACAGCTCCGCCACCTGTCGGAAGTCAATGAAACTATACGAGACGAAGCGGGAATGTTTGAAAATATTCCACAAGAAATTTCCGGTTTTTTCAACCAAAATTGGCCGAGAAAAAAGATGTGTTGCATTACTTATTGAACTGCCCTCGTACATAAACGACTTGGCAGACAGGGAAGCAGAAATCTGCCGTTGTTTGTGATCATGCCGTGGTATGCGGTAAGGTGTCTACGTTGAGTGGCTATAGGAAGATACAAGACGACTCAGACAAAATTTCTAGTTGGTGTGATGAATAGCAGCTGGCCCTAAGTGTGGAAGAATATAAGTTAATACGGATGAGTGGGAAGAACAACCTGTAATGTCTGGATGCAGTATTACTGGTCTCCTGCTTGACACAGTCAAGTCATTTAATTACCTGGGCGTAGCGTTGCATAGCGATATGAGGTGCAACGAGCATCTGACAACTGTAGTATGGAAGGCGAATGGTCGACTTCGGTTTGTTGGGAGAATTTTAGGATAGTGTGGTTCACCTGTAAACGAGACCGCATACAGGGCACTGCTCGAATGTTTGGGATCCGAGCTAGGTTGCATTACATGAACCCATACATTTCGATAGATATCATACCCTTCAAGATTGTTGATTTGTGTTGTTTCTTTAAATTGTACTAATTATGTCAATTGTGACTGTATTCAGGAACTGGAGGTAAGTAGTATTGTTTCGTATCATGTTATATTGATTGACAATTCTTTTACGGTATTTCTAGCACAATTTTTAGATGAGGTTGTAATTACTTACCAAATGATTCACAATATTAAACCACTAGGATTTCGCATATTTACTTGCATCCCATAAGTCGTGGGCGATTGGTTCAACATCGGACCGATCTGCCAAACTGTGGCGTGGAATCGTTCAAATTCTGGGCAGTCGTGTTTACATTTGGGACCCAGGCCATTGGAACCTACAGGGGTTCAATCTCTCATATGATCTGTTGAACCGTGGCTGCCTCAAGTTATGCTCGTCTTGGGCTAAACCTTGGTTACAGTCCTGTGGTTTTATTTCTCTTGCAGTTATCGTGATAATGTTGCTGAGTGGCAGCAGCAGCGTGTAACAATACTAGTACTGCTGTACTATGTTTGGTGTGGCGGTTACAGTTCCGGCTGGGCGATGTGTGACAAGTCAGTCGGTTGGCGTGGAGCAGCAAGGAAGTCATCGTCACGCATACTCGGACCGGGGCTGCTGGTGGTGTTCAAAATGGTTCTGAGAACTATGCGACGTAACTTCTGCGGTCATTAGTCGCCTAGAACTTAGAACTACTTAAACCTAACTAACCTAACGACATCACACACATCCATGCCCGAGGCAGGATTCGAACCTGCGACCGTAGCGGTCGCTCGGCTCCAGACTGCAGTGCCTAGAACCGCCCGGCCACTCTGGCCGGCGCTGGCGGTATGCACGTGCGGTCGGTGTGTGAGGTGCTGCTTGCGAGTGCTACAAAGTTCGTCGCCCACCGATCTTGGACATGAAAGTTGAGTCCTCACTTGACCTACTATCGAGCCTCAACTGTTTACATTTCTTCGTTTGATCCTGGTTGTCGCTTTTGGGACGTTCCGGCGTGCAACAATGTGTGTGTATTCAAGTCGGCTAAGATCGCTGCCGTCTTACTTTGGAGTTTAAATTAATTTATTTCCTGTTACTGAAGTTTACCAGTGGTATCTTCTGCCTTGTGGCTGTTGACGTTCCGGTTACCTGTCCTGGTGGTTGACGTAATTTTCGGCAGTGTATTTTCCTCGTCGTGTTGTTGCTGTTTAGTGTGGCGTGTAGTTCGACAGCCGAGGTGTTGTTGGTCGTTGAGGGAGACGATACTCTGTGTGTCGTACTGAAGTCTTGTGGTCGTTTTGCTGGTTGCGGGGAGCAGAACTGACTGTGTTGATCGGTCGGTCGGCTGTCTCTCGGTTGTGTTGCCTCCAGATTACGAAGTCGTTGGGCAGGCTGCCTGTCTCACCTAAGCGGACGTTAGTGTTACAATCCCAGGCTGACCCTTGCAAACTTCTGAGCGCCGTTCCTTGTGTGTTACATAGTAGTTTCCCTGCTTGGGTTTTAGTTATTAAGTTGATGTGTGGCCTTCAGCCGAGTATCAATATCTCTTAAATTGATGTTCTTATCTTGCCCTTAAGGCATAAGACTGTTATGCTTTTGTATGAGATCTTCAGCCGAATTTTGCATGAAATGTTTTAAGGCCTTTTGATCGAAACGCTTCTTATTGCTTAATAATGCTGCCTCCACCCAAGTTCCATTAAAATTAAATTGCTAAGGCTTTCAGTCTGTTTAGGTTGAAGATTTAGGAAATATTTTTGGGTGAAACCGCCAGAAGAACCTTGTATTTCAGTTTCTTGCCTAGGCCTTGTGTCTTGGATTTTGAGTCTGGCCTTCAGCCGATCTAAAGTTAATTAAAGGACATCGATTAAAGTTTTGAGTGTTCTGCATCCTTGTTGTAATATTGTGTGTTGATAAAGTTTATATGTTGGGTGCAACTGACAGCAACTTATTTTGGCCCCTTTCCACAACCTAATCCGCTATGTCCCGCTAGCCCAGGCATTTCACATGTTTCAACCGCAATTGTTTAGAAACTTTACTTCCATACGGCACATATTTGAGAAAATTACAAAAACGGTCGAGGTTTCAACTGTACTGACTATACTGGGTGGTCCATTGATCATAACCGGGCCAAATATCTCACAAAATAAGCGTCAAACGAAAAAACTACAAAGAACCAAACTTGTCTAGCTTGAAGGGGGAAACCAGATGGCGCTATGGTTGCCCCGCTAGATGGCGCTGCCATAGGTCAAACGGATATCAGCTGCGTTTTTTTTTTAATAGGAACCTCCATTTTCATTACATATTCGTGTAGTACATAATCAAATATGAATGTTTTAGTTGGACCACTTTTTTCGCTTTATGATAGATGGCGCTGTAATAGTTACAAACGTATCAGTACGTGGTATCACGTAACATTCCGCCAGTTCGGACGGTCTTTGCTTCGTGATACATTACCCGTGTTAAAATCGGCCGTTTACCAATTCCGGAAAAGGTCGATATCGTGTTGATGTCAGGCTATTGTGATCAAAATGCCCAACGGGCGTGTGCTGTGTATGCTGCTCGGTATCCTGTACATCATCCAAGTGTCCGGACCGTTCGCCGGATAGTTACGTTATTTAAGGAAACAGGAAGTGTTCAGGCACATGTGGAACGTCAACCACGACCTGCAACAAATGATGATGCCCAAGTAGGTGTTTTAGCTGTAGTCGCGGCTAATCCGCACACCAGTAGCAGACAAATCGCGCGAGGACCGGGAATGTCAAAAACTTCGGTGTTGAGAATGCTACATCAACATCGACTGCAGCTGTACCATATTTCTAGGGAGTATTAATTGCATGGCGACGACTTTGAACGTCTTGTTCAGTTCTGCCACTGGGCACAAGAGAAATTACGGGACGATGACAGATTTTTTGCACGCCTTCTATTTACCGACGAAGCGTCATTCACCTACAGCAGTAACGTAATCCGGCATATTACGCACTATTGGGCAACGGAAAATCCACGATGGCTGCGACAAGTGGAACATCAGCGACCTTGGCGAGTTAATGTATGGTGCGGCATTATGGGAGGATGGATAATTGGCCCCCATATTATCGATGGCAATCTAAATGGTGCAATGTATGCCGATTTCCTACGTTATGTTCTACCGATGTTACTACAACATGTTTCACTGCATGACAAAATGGCGATGTACTTCCAACATGATGGATGTCCGGCATATAGCTCGCGTGCGGTTGAAGCGGTATTGAGTAGCATATTTCATGACAGGTGGATTGGTCGTCGAAGCACCATACCATGGCCCGCACGTTCACCGGATCTGACGTCCCCGGACTTCTTTCTGTGGGGAAAGTTGAAGGATATTTGCTATCGTGATCCACGGACAACGCCTGACAACATGCGTCAGCGCATTTTCAATGGATGTGCGAACATTACGGAAGGCGAACTACTCGCTGTTGAGAGGAATGTCGTTACACGTATTGCCAAATGCATTGAGGTTGACGGACATCATTTTGAGCATTTATTGCATTAATGTGGTATTTACAGGTAATCACGCTGTAGCAGCATGCGTTGTCAGAAATGATAAGTTCACAAAGGAACATGTATCATATTGGCACGACAGAAATAAAATGTTCAAACGTACCTACGTTCTGTATTTGAATTTAAAAAACCAACCTGTTACCAACTGTTCGTCTAAAATTGTGAGCCGTATGTTTGTGACTATTACAGCGCCATCTATCACAAACGGAAAAAAGTGGTCCAACTAAAACATTCATATTTCTTTACGTACTACACGAATATGTAATAAAAAATTGGGGTTCTTATTTTTAAAAAACGCAGCTGATATCCGTTTGACCTATGGCAGCGCGACCTAGCAAGCCAACCATAGCGCCATCTGGTTTCCCTCTTCAAGCTAGACAAGTTTCGTTCTTTGTAGTTTTTTCGTTTAACGCTTATTTCGTGAGATATTTGGCCCAGTCACGATCAATGGACCACTCTGAATACACAAACAGCACAAAAAATTACACGTTGCCTGTTCTTCTTCCCGCCCTGTTCTCTAGTACAGTAATTTCCCAAAAAAAAAAAAAAAAAGAGTAGAGAAGGCTTTCACGGACGACGCTGCTACGGGCAGCGCCGAGTTTGCAAAGCAGAAGACTTTTCAATGTTCGCCGTCGTTCATCAGGAGCCCAGGAGAGCAATTCCGCCGGCCGACCGTGCGAAGGTCTCGGTAGATAGGCCGGTCTTACGTGGAGCCCACGTGCGCGTCGTTTCATTGCGGCAGTAAAATGCTTGCCGGCTGGCTGGCTGATTTCCCCCGAGGGCCGAAGCTGCCCACCATGCCGCCGACGCGAGGTTCGTCCCACCTGCTGGGCCACGTGCTGTCCACGGCCAGCTCTGCTCACCTCGTCGAGGTCCTCTGCACTTTGTGCGCGCTAACTGGTCACGCTAATCATCTCTCCTCTTTGAACACAATTTCAGAACTAGCTGCAGTTTTATTTAAAGCGCAGTCGACTTCAGCCCCTGTGGCCATTATACGCGAAGCGACAATAAAGTAATGAGACTGATCATCAACATCATCATCATCATCATTTAAGACTGATTATGCCTTTCAGCGTTCAGTCTGGAGCATAGCCCCCCTTATACAGTTCCTCCATGATACCCTATTCAGTGCTAACATTGGTGCCTCTTCTGATGTTAAACCTATTACTTCATTCTTAACCGAATCCAGGTACCTTCTCCTCGGTCTGCCCCGACTCCTCCTACCCTCTACTGCTGAATCCATGAGTCTCTTGGGTAACCTTGTTTCTCCCATGCGTGTAACATGACCCCACCATCTAAGCCTGTTCGCCCTGACTGCTACATCTATAGAGTTCATTCCCAGTTTTTCTTTGATTTCCTCATTGTGGACACCCTCCTGCCATTGTTCCCATCTACTAGTACCTGCAATCATCCTAGCCACTTTCATATCCGTAACCTCAACCTTGTTGATAAGGTAACCTGAATCCACCCAGCTTTCACTCCCATACAACAAAGTTGGTCGAAAGATTGAACGGTGCACAGATAACTTAGTCTTCGTACTGACTACCTTCTTGCAGAAGAGACTAGATCGTAGCTGAGCGCTCACTGCATTAGCTTTGCTACACCTCGCTTCCAGTTCTTTCACTACGTTGCCATCCTGTGAGAATATGCATCCTAAGTACCTGAAACCGTCCACCTGTTCTAACTTTGTTCCTCCTATTTGGCACTCAATCCGTTTATATGTCTTTCCCACTGACATTAATTTCGTTTTGGAGATGCTAATCTTCATACCATAGTCCTTACATTTCTGATCTAGCTCTGAAATATTACTTTGCAAACTTTCAATCGAATCTGGCATCACAACTAAGTCATCGGCATATGCAAGACTGCTTATTTTGTGTTCACATATCTTAATCTCACCCAGCCAGTCTATTGTTTTCAACATATGATCCATAAATAATATGAACAACAGTGGAGACAGGTTGCAGCCTTGTCTTACCCCTGAAACTACTCTGAACCATGAACTCAATTTACCGTCAACTCTAACTGCTGCCTGACTATCCATGTAAAGACCTTTAATTGCTTGCAATAGTTTGCCTCCTATTCCATAATCTTGTAGAACAGACAATAACTTCCTCCTAGGAACCCGGTCATATGCCTTTTCTAGATCTATAAAGCATAGATACAATTCCCTGTTTCACTCATAACACTTCTCCATTATTTGCCGTAAGCTAAAGATCTGGTCCTGACAACCTCTAAGAGGCCTAAACCCACACTGATTTTCATCCAATTGGTCCTCAACTAATACTCGCACTTTCCTTTCAACAATACCTGCGAAGATTTTACCCACAACGCTGATTAAAGAGATACCTCTGTAGTATTTAGAATCTTTTCTGTTTCCATGTTTAAAGATTGGTGTGATTACTGCTTTTGTCCAGTCTGATGGAACCTGTCCCAACTCCCAGGCCATTTCAATTATCCTGTGTAGCCATTTAAGACCTGACATTCCACTGTATTTGATGAGTTCCGACTTAATTTCATCCACCCCAGCCGCTTTATTGCACTGCAATCTATTGACCATTTTTTCTACTTCCTCAAATGTGATCCTATTTCCATCATCATTCCTATCCCATTGTACCTCGAAATCTGAAACATTACTGATCGCATTTTCACCTACATGGAGCAACTCTTCAAAATATTCCCTCCATCTGCCCAAGGCATCCACAGGATTCACCAGCAGTTTTCCTGACCTGTCCAAAATACTTGTCATTTCCTTCTTACCTCCCTTTCGAAGACTGCTAATTACACTCCAGAATGGTTTTCCAGCAGCTTGACCCATAGTCTCCAACCTGTTTCCAAAGTCTTCCCACGATTTCTTCTTGGATGCTGCAATTATCTGTTTGGCTTTGTTTCTTTCTTCAACATAACTGTCTCTGTCTACCTGGGTTCTGGTATGTAGCCATTTTTGATACGCCTTCTTTTTCCTTTTACAGGCTGCCTTGACTGTATCATTCCACCAAGCTGTTTGCTTCATCCTACTTTTACACACTACTGTTCCAAGACATTCTTTTTCCCACTTCTAGTACTGTGTCCCTGTACCTTGTCCATTCCTTTTCCAATGACTGTAATTGACTACATTCAACTAAGTGGTACCTTTCTGAGATCGCTGTTATGTACTTGTGCCTGATTTCCTTATCCTGAAGTTTCTCCACTCTTATCCTCCTACATATGGACCTGACCTCCTGCACTTTCGGCCTCACAAACCCAATTTCACTGCAGGTTAAATAATGATCAGTGTCATCAAAGAATCCCCTGAATACACGTGTATCCCTCACAGCCTTCCTGAATTCCTGATCTGTTATTATATAGTCAATGACAGATCTGGTTCCCTTGCCTTCCCAAGTATACCGGTGAATGTTCTTATGTTTAAAAAAGGAGATTGTGATTACTAAGCCCATACTGGCACAGAAATCCAAGAGTTGTTTCCCGTTCCTGTTGGCCTCCATATCCTCTCCAAATTTACCCATAACCTTTTCATACCCTTCTGTTCGATTTCCAATCCTGGCGTTAAAATCACCCATGAGCAGAACACTGTCCTTGTCCTTTACTCTAACAACTACATCACTGAGTGCCTCATAAAAACTATCCATCTTATCTTGATCTGTCCCTTCACAATGCGAATATACTGACACAAACCTAATTTTCTTGCTAGACACTGTCAAATCTATCCACATCAGTCGTTCGTTTACATACCTTATTGCAACTACGCTGGGTTCCATTTCTTTCCTGATATAAAGCCCTACACCCCATTGTGCTATTCCTGCTTTGACGCCTGACAGGTAGACCTACTATTCTCCCACTTCCTCTTCTTTCTCACCCCTTACCCGAATGTCACTAACAGCTAAAACGTCCAGCCCCATCTTACTTGCAGCCTCTGCCAGCTCTACCTTCTTCCCAGAGTAGCCCCCATTGATATTAATAGCTCCCCATCTCATTACCATTTGTTTGCCAAGTCGTATCTTAGGAGTCCCTGGTTTGTCAGTTAGAGGTGGGACTCCGTCACCTCCAAAGGTCCGAGGCATTTTGCTCTGATTATTGCCAGCATCATATTTAGAGTACCTGGGAAGCAGGTTGCTAGCCTTACTTGCCCCGAGTCCCACTGGGTTTTACCCCTAACGGCTGAGGGACTAACCGGTGGATTTGGAGTCTTTGCCGTATGAGCACAAAGGTGACCACGACTCAGAATATGTCCGAGATGCCCAACCTTATTCCAAAGTAACTGGTATCCCGACTGTCGGGACCACTTACTTGGCCATTCATACGTTGCCCGTGGTTCATGAACTAGGACATGACTACAGGAACCCACACCATGAACCACATGAGACTGATGTGAAAAAAAAATGTTGCTTACAGTTTTAGTCAAGTTTAGTGTTGTCTCCTTCAAAGTAGTTCCCTTCTGATTGCACACACTTTTTCCAGCACTTCAGCCATTGATGGTAACATTTCTGGAACTCATCTTCTGTAATATCCTCCAAGACCCTCGTCACAGGTTTTTGGACATCTTGTGTTGTTTGAAAATGTTGTCCCTTGACCGCCGTTTTGACTCTTGGAAATAGAAAACAGTCGCACGAACCGATATCTGGTGAATAAGGTGGTACTGAAACTTATTTTGAGGTTAAAAATTGCTGTACTGACGGAGCAGTATGGGATGGCGCATTATCGTGATGCAGAATCCAATTATCAGCAGTGTTGGCGCGGACACGAAGAACTCTTTTACGAAGTCTTTCTGAAATTTCTTTGTAGTAATATTGGTTAAATGTTTGTCCAGGAGGCACCCACTCCTTATGAACAATTCCCTTGTAATCAAAGAAGTACACAAGCATGCATTTCACTTTCGACTTTGACATGCGAGCTTTTTTTGGTCTGGGTGATCCCTTTCTACATCTACATCTACATCTATACTCCGCGAGCCACCTTACGGTGTGTGGCGGAGGGTACTTATTGTACCACTATCTGATCCCCCCTTCCCTGTTCCATTCACGAATTGTGCGTGGGAAGAACGACTGCTTGTAAGTCTCCGTATTTGCTCTAATTTCTCGGATGTTTTCGTTGTGATCATTACGCGAGATATATGTGGGCGGTAGTAATATGTTGCCCATCTCTTCCCGGAATGTGCTCTCTCGTAATTTCGACAATAAACCTCTCCGTATTGCGTAACGCCTTTCTTGAAGTGTCCGCCACTGGAGCTTGTTCAGCATCTCCGTAACGCTCTCGCGCTGACTAAATGTCCCCATGACGAATCGCGCTGCTTTTCGCTGGATCATGTCTATCTCTTCTATTAATCCAACCTGGTAAGGGTCCCATACTGATGAGCAATACTCAAGAATCGGACGAACAAGCGTTTTGTAAGCTACTTCTTTCGTCGATGAGTCACATTTTCTTAGAATTCTTCCTATGAATCTCAACCTGGCGCCTGCTTTTCCCACTATTTGTTTTATGTGATCATTCCACTTCAGATCGCTCCGGATAGTAACTCCTAAGTATTTTACGGTCGTTACCGCTTCCAATGATTTACCACCTATGGCATAATCGTACTGGAATGGATTTCTGCCCCTATGTATGCGCATTATATTACATTTATCTACGTTTAGGGAAAGCTGCCAGCTGTCGCACCATGCATTAATCCTCTGCAGGTCTTCCTGGAGTACGTACGAGTCTTCTGATGTTGCTACTTTCTTGTAGACAACCGTGTCATCTGCAAATAGCCTCACGGAGCTACCGACGTTGTCAACTAAGTCATTTATGTATATCGTAAACAATAAAGGTCCTATCACGCTTCCTTGCGGTACTCCCGAAATTACCTCTACATCTGCAGGTTTTGAACCGTTAAGAATGACATGTTGTGTTCTTTCTTCTAGGAAATCCTGAATCCAATCACAAACCTGGTCCGATATTCCGTAGGCTCGTATTTTTTTCATTAAACGTAAGTGCGGAACCGTATCAAATGCCTTCCTGAAGTCCAGGAATACGGCATCAATCTGCTCGCCAGTGTCTACGGCACTGTGAATTTCTTGGGCAAATAGGGCGAGCTGAGTTTCACATGATCTCTGTTTGCGGAATCCATGTTGGTTATGATGAAGGAGATTTGTATTATCTAAGAACGTCATAATACGAGAACACAAAACATGTTCCATTATTCTACAACAGATTGACGTAAGCGAAATAGGCCTATAATTATTCGCATCTGATTTATGACCCTTCTTGAAAATGGGAACGACCTGCGCTTTCTTCCAGTCGCTAGGTACTTTACGTTCTTCCAGCGATCTACGATAAATTGCTGATAGAAAGGGGGCAAGTTCTTTAGCATTGACCACCATTGCGAACTTTGGCGTTTTGTCTCTGGGTCGTACTGAAAAAACCAACTTTCATCACCAGTGATAACACAGCTCAACAACTCTGGACTGATTTCCGCTTGCTCTGACAGATCGGCTGCTACATTTTTCTGTGTTTCTCGCTGTTGTGAGAATTTTGGGGACCATTTTTGTACAAATCTTTCTCATACCAAGATCTTCAGTTATAATTAGACGAACCGTTTCTCGATCTATTTTCAGTTCTTCTGCAATCATTTCCACGGATAATCTTCGATCACATCGTACGAGTTCACGAACCCTGGCCAAGTTGACAAAATGGTTCAAATGGCTGTGAGCACTATGGGACTTAACTTCTGAGGTCATCAGTCCCCTAGAAATTAGAACTACTTAACCTAACGACATCACACACATCCATGCCCGAGACAGGATTCGAACCTGCGACTGTAGCAGTCGCGCAGTTCCAGACTGTAGCGGCTATAACCGCTCGGCCACACCGGCCGGCGGCCAAGTTTACATCCGTCCGTGAGGTTGATGGTCGTCCACTGTGGTCTTCATCTTCAACATTCGTTCTGCCTTCACTAAACAATTTATGCCAACTAAAATCTTAGAGCTCTTGACATAACCTCCTCTCCAAAAGCCTTCTGAAGCTTACCATAAGTTGTCGTCGCGTTTTCCCCCAATCTAACGCTAGAAGAGATGGAATACTGTTGCGCAGTATTGTGCAGTTCCATTTCCGTGACGAGAGACTCAAACACGTGTTAACTTATTACAGCACAACTCACGACTGAGCAGAAGCATCGATGTGCCGCTTAGACTAGAAGCAGCTTATAGGCCAAGGTCAAAGATATTGTGCCTACGCAAGCCTGCAGGGTTGCCACACCTTCCAAATAAAATCAGTCTTATTATTGTCGCACCTCGTAGACTCTTCGAAGGAACTTCATCCCGTATAAAGTACACTAATTCATGTAGTATAAATTATGAGGGGCAATCGAAAAGTTTCTACACCGACACAGTTACCGTAATGTCTCGCACAAACACCGCCACCTAATTGTATGGTGACCCTTTGTGGGTATGCAAGTCAAATATCGCGACTCCAGCTTCGTTAGTTTTGCCGCTAGGGTGCGTTGTATACCGTAGTGCAATCGAAATGGCGAATACTGAAAGAATCGAGAACCGTTCTGTGATTATCTTCATTGGAAAGGAATGGCGCCTAAGGAAATTGCGGAGGACATGCGGAATACACATGACAGTGATCCGTCTTGTGCAATTGAGAAAAACTGGGTGTCCGACCTCTGACGTGGAAGAACGAGTGTGGAAGATGCGCCAAGCAGCGGAAGGCCTGTCACCGTTGCCACTGATGAAACAGTGATTGCAGTTCACGATAGGATTTTGCGGGGTCGTCGAACAACGTTGCAGCACATTGAAACCCCATTTGGTTCAAAATGGTCCAAATGGCTCTGAGCACTATGGGACTTAACATATGAGGTCATCAGTCCCCTAGAACTTCTTAAACCTAACTAACGTAAGGAGATCACATACATCCAAGTCCGAGGCAGGATTCGAACCTGCGACCGTAGCGGTGGCGCGGTTCCAGACTGAAGCGCCTAGAACCGCACGGCGACTCCGGCCGGCCAAACCCCACTTGGAATCCCCATGGGCGTGCTCATGACACTGTTGTGGATACTTTGTGAATGCGGAAAGTTTCATCTCGGTGGGTCCCCGAAAGACTTGAAATTAGTTGAGAGACGGGAGCAGAGTTGTGAAGAAATTGTGCGCCAATTTGAAGCAGACTGATCCTGAGACAAAACATTAGTCACAACAATGAAAACATCCTTCATCCCCTACGCCAAAAATCAGCTGGTAAGGTGATGGCATTGGTCTTCTGGGGTCCAGAAGGGATAATTATGGTGAAATTTGCAAAAGTGCGTAACTATCAATGTATCATACTACTGCACCCTCCTCCGTCTTTTCAGAGAAGAGAGAAAGAAAAACAGGCGCGAAAAATTGGTTCGCGGAGTTCTTTTGCATCAGGACAACTCACCGGCGCACAAAGCCCTCGCAACACTGCGAACTCTGCGCGACTGCGGGTTCTAATTGTTACGTCATCCACCATTTGGCTGCATCAGACTTTTTTCTTTTCCCAAACCTAAGAAAAGACCTTCAAGTCGATAATTTGACAATGACGATGCAGTGATTTATGCTGTGAATGATTGGTTGGACTCGAAATCTAAGACCTTATATTTGAATGGTTTGCAGAAGTTATCTGAGCGTGCCCGCAAGTACACGAGTATTATATTTCTGTCATTATTTATTTCTTAGGCCAGAAGCTTTTCTACTCCACCCTCCTACATACTTAAATAACGGCACTGTTTGACACAGAAGAGAGAGCGGATAGGAGGCTTAAATGCCTGTATCAGGGGAAGGTCTTATCTGATGTAGTGACAGAAGAAGAAATTGGAGTCGATATGGATGACATATGGGTTCCAGCATTAGAATTTGAAAGAATTAGGCAAGACTTCCTATCAAATAAGGCAGAAGGGAATTCCTAAAATCACATGGGGAAGCGGCAATGAGTTAACTACAGAAGTTGGTGTGTACAATCTATGAGACTGGTGACGTATCATCAGACTTTCGAAAAAATATCATCCACGCATTTCCCAAAATAGCAACGGCAGAAAAGTGCATAAAGAAAGCTCATTCATACGAGTGACTAATAAAAGCAACATATATAAGAATGGAAATTGGTTGCGCTTAACAGTGGAAACGAAGATGAAAAATATCATGGAACGTTCATAGAATTCGTCAACCTAGAAAAAAGCGTTCGACAATGTAGAATGGCACAAGATGTTCGAAGGAGTAAGGTGTAGAGGAAGACATGTAAAATATAATATGTTCAATAACCACGAGTGAACAGTAAGATTCGAGGGCCAAGAATAAAGTGCTCGAATTAAAAAGGGTGTAACACAGGGACGCAGACTTTCGCCGCTATATCGAAGAAGCAATGCTGAAATAAAATAGGTATTCAGCAGTGGAATCGAATTTCAGGGTGGAAGGATATAAATGATAAAATTCGTGAATGTGAAGAACTACAGGATGTGTTGAATACAATGAAGAGTAATGAGTACAGAATATGCATAAGAGTAAACTGAAAAAAGACAAAGGGAATGAAGTGCACCAGACATGAGAGTAGTGAGAAAATTTGTATCAAAGTTGGTGATCGCGAAGTGCACGAAATTAAGTAATTTTGCTACGAAGGCAGCAAAATAACCCAAGACTGAAGGAGGTCATAAAGAGCAGACTAGCACAGAAAGAGGCCTTTCCTGGCCAAGAGAAGTCTACGGATAACAAACACAGGGCTTAATTTGAGGAAGAAATTTCTGATAATGAACGTTTGGAGCAAAGCACTGTATGGTACTGAAATCATGGACAGTGAGAAAACCGGAACAGAAGAAAATGGTTCAAATGGCTCTGAGCACTATGGGACTGAACTGCTGTGGTCATCAGTCCCCTAGAACTTAGAACTACTTAAACCTACCTAACCTAAGGACATCACACACATCCATGCCCGAGGCAAGATTCGAACCTGAAACCGTAGCAGCAGCGCGGCTCCGGACTGCAGCGCCTAGAACCGCACGGCCACCGCGGCTGGCCGGAACAGAAGAGAATCGAAATATTTGGGATATGGTGCTACAGACCAATGTCGAAAATTAGATGGAATGATAGGATGAAGAATGAGGAGGCTCTGCGAAGTATCTGAGAAGAAAGGAATAGACCGTGGTAAGAGAACACATTATCCCCACCGCCCGCGTGGTAGCCTTGCGGTCGCATGACTCAGTAACAAAAGCATGTAAGAGGAGCAGACATGGATGGGGGTCACCCTAGCGAAGATATGGACTGTAAATGGGGAAAGCGACTTTGACAAAGGGTACATTACTATGAACGAGTATCTCAAAACCGGGGAAGCTGGTCGAATGTTCACGTGCTACTGTCGTCTACGGAAAGAGGTAGGTGGACAGTGGAACTACCACTAGGCGCTAAATGGGTGGACGTCCGTGACTCTTCACAGAACGTGGAGTTCGGAGGCTTCTCTTCTCTGTAAAGTAGGATACATCTACATGTACATCTACATCCATACTCCGCAAGCCACCTGACGGTGTGTGGCGGAGGGTACCTTGAGTACCTCTATCGGTTCTCCCTTCTATTCCAGTCTCGTATTGTTCGTGGAAAGAACGATTGACGGTATGCCTCTGTGTGGGCTCAAATCTCTCTGATTTTATCCTCATGGTCTCTTCGCGAGATATACGTAGGAGGGAGCAATATACTGCTTGACTCTTCGGTGAAGGTATGTTCTCGAAACTTTGACAAAAGCCCGTACCGAGCTACTGAGCGTCTCTCCTGCACAGTCTTCCACTGGAGTTTATCTATCATCTCCGTAATGCTTTCGCGATTACTAAATGATCCTGTAACGAAGCGCGCTGCTCTCCGTTGTATCTTCTCTATATCTTCTATCAACCCTATCTGATACGGATCCCACACTGCTGAGCAGTATTCAAGCAGTGGGCGAACAACCTACTGTTTTCGGATTGCATTTCCTTAGGATTCTTCCAATGAATCTCATTCTGGCATCTGCTTTACCGACGATCGTCTTTATATGATCATTCCATTTTAAATCACTCCTAATGCGTACTCCCAGATAATTTATGGTATTAACTGCTTGCAGTTGCTGACCTGCTATTTTGTAGCTAAATGATAAAGGATCTATCTTTCTGTGTATTCACAGCACATTACACTTGTCTACATTGAGATTCAATTGCCATTCCCTGCACCATGCGTCAATTCGCTGCAGATCCTCCTGCATTTCAGTACAATTTTCCATTGTTACAACCTCTCGATACACCACAGCATCATCTGCAAAAAGCCTCAGTGTACTTCCGATGTCATCCACCAGGTCATTTATGTATATTGTGAATAGCAACGGTCCTATGACACTCCCCTGCGGCACACCTGAAATCACTCTTACTTCGGAAGACTTCTCTCCATTGAGAATAACATGCTGCGTCCTGTTATCTAGGAACTCCTCAATCCAATCACACAATTGGTCTGATATTCCATATGCTCTTACTTTGTTCATTAAACGACTGTGGGGAACTGTATCGAACGCCTTGCGGAAGTCAAGAAACACGGCATCTACCTGGGAACCCGTGTCTGCGGCCCTCTGAGTCTCGTGGACGAATAGCGCGAGCTGGGTTTCACATGACCGTCTTTTTCGAAACCCATGCTGATGCCTACAGAGTAGATTTCTAGTCTCCAGAAAAGTCATTATACTCGAATACAATACGTGTTCCAAAATTCTACAACTGATCGACGTTAGAGATATAGGTCTATAGTTCTGCACATCTGTTCGACGTCCCTTCTTGAAAACGGGGATGACCTGTGCCCTTTTCCAATCCTTTGGAACGCTACGCTCTTCTAGAGACCTACGGTACGCCGCTGCAAGAAGGGGGGCAAGTTCCTTCGCGTACTCTGTGTAAAATTGAACTGCTATCCCATCAGGTCCAGAGGCCTTTCCTCTTTTGAGCGATTTTAATTGTTTCTCTATCCCTCTGTCGTCTATTTCGATATCTACCATTTTGTCATCTGTGCGACAATCTAGAGAAGGAACTACAGTGCAATCTTCCTCTGTGAAACAACTTTGGAAAAAGACATTTAGTATTTCGTGATCTGTGGTGATCTGTGGCATCTCTGCCGAGAGATCGCAATGCTGGTGCATGCACAAGTGTTTCGGGGCACACCGTTCATCGTACATTTGGAGCTTCGCAGCAGATCCACTCTTACTTGTTCACATGTTGACCTGACGACACCGTAAATTACGATTGCAGTGGGCTCGCGGCCATCGGAATTCGACCGCCAATCAATGGAAGCGTGTCGGCTTTTGGGGTGAATCACATTTTTGCTACACTAGGTCGATGATCATCTCTATAAACGGCGTCATCGAGGTGAACGGCGGCTCGAAACGTGCTGCGCGCAACGGACGCAGACTGGTGGGAGGAGAACTGTGCTGTGGGAGACATTCTCTCTGCGCTCGCATGGGACCTGTGGCAGTAATCGAAGACACGCTGACAGCTGCGAAGCACCTGCATCCCTTCATGCTTCCCCGATGGCGATGTCATCTTTCAGCAGTACAATTTTCCATGTCTCCGACCCAGAACCGCGCTGCAGTGGTTCACGCAGCATTATAGTGAACTCACGTTGATATCTCGGCGACCAAATTCGCCTGAAGTAAATCCTATGCAATCCATCTTGGTCACTAGCGGACGACATCACCGCGTACGCAAATCAGTGGCCCATTATTTACGTGAATTGCCTGACCTGTGCGTACATCTATTGCTACATACCCCACAAACCCGGCAACAAACTGTCGGAGCCCTGATACACAAAGTCGGTGATATATTTCGTTACAAAGGCGGAAAAACTTGCTGTTAAGCAGATGGTCATAATATTTTCGCTCAGCGATGTCTGGAAAACACTGACAAGAAGGGACGGGATTATAGGACACGTGTTACATCAGGGAATAACTTACTTGGTAGTAGAGGGAGCTGTAGAGCGTAAAAGCTGTGGAGGAAGATTGGAATACGAACATCAAAAAAGTTTTGTATCACCCTGGTTCTCAGAACTCCTGAAGATACGCGTTGACTGTGTATATTGTATCACAAACACAGTCCGTTTGACTGTTCAGAGATCTTACTAAACTCGCCCAAAGACAAAAACAACAACGCATGAGCAGCGCCTATTAGACGGAGGGTGCCCGACAGCCGATCAGTTCCTGTCATTCCACCAGGAAGGAGGTACACGGCTCGTGTTGTCTGTACTTCAACCATGCCTAGGCGGTCAATACCGCCCTTCGATCAAGTCCGCATTGTTACTTTGTGCCAGGAAGGGATTCCAACAAGGGAAGTGTCCAGGCGTCGCGAACCAAAGCGATGTTGTTCAAAAATCAAATGGCTCTGAGCACTATGCGACTTAACTTCCGAGGTCATTAGTCGCCTAGAACTTAGAACTAATTAAACCTAACTAAGGACATCACACACATCCATGCCCGAGGCAGGATTCGAACCGGCGACCGTAGCGGTCGCTCGGCTCCAGACTGTAGCGCCTAGAACCGCACGGCCACTCCGGCCGGCGCGGTGTTGTTCGGACGTAGAGGAGATACAGGGAGACAAGAACTGTGGATGACAAGCTTTGCTCAGGCCGCCCAAGAGCTACTGCTGCAGTGGATGACCGCTACCTACGGATTATGGCTCGGAGGAATCCTGACAGCAACACCACCATGTTGAATAATGCTTTTCGTGCAGCCACAGGACGTCGTGTTACGACAGACTGTGCTGCGTGATGCGCAACTTCACTCCCGACGTCCATGGCGAGATCTATCTTTGCTACTAAGACAAGGTACAGATGGGCCCAACAACATGCCGAATGGACCGCTCAGGATTGGCATCACGTTCTATTCACCGATGAGTGTCGCATATGCCTTTACCGAGACAACCGTTGTGTTTGGAGGCAACTCGGTGAGGCTGAACGCCTTAGACACACTATCGAGCGAGTGCACCAAGGTGGAGGTTCCCTGCTGTTTTGGTGTGGCATTGTGTGGGGCCGATGTACGAAGCTGGTGGTCATGGAAGGCGCCGTAACGGCTGTACGATACGTGAATGCCATCCTCCGACCGATAGTGCAACCATATCGGCAGCATACTGACGAGGCATTCATCTTCATGGACGACAATTCGCGCCCTCATCTTGCACATCTTGTGAATGACTTCCTTCAAGATAACGACATCGCTCGACTAGAGTGGCCAGCATGTTCTCCAGACATGAATCCTAACGAACGTGCCTGGGATGGATTGAAAAGGGCTGTTTATGGACGACGTGGCCCACCAATCACTCTGAGGGATCTAAGCCGAATCGACGTTGAGGAGTGGGACAATCTGGACCAAGAGTGCCTTGATGAAGTTGTGGATAGTATGCCACGATGAATCAATGGAAGAGGACGTATTACTGGGTATTAAATGTATCGATGTGTACAGCAATCTCGACCACCACCTCTGAGCGTCTCGCTGTATGGTGGTGCCGGCCGAGGCGCCGTTCTAGGCGCTACAGTCTGGAACGGCGTGACCGCTAAGGTCGCAGGTTCGAATCCTACCTCGGGCATGGATGTGTGTGATGTCCTTAGGTTAGTTAGGTGTAAGTAGTTCTAAGTTGTAGGGGACTTATGCCCTCAGAAGTTAAGTCCCATAATCTAAGAGTGAAATTAAAAATTGAAATAAGTTTTCTAAACTTTTTCAGAGTATGCTTCAGTATATTAATGGTCAGATGAATAGGTTTTGCTAAGTATGTTATTGTAAGATAAAAACAAGGAACCTAAATAACACAGTTAGAGCGCTAAAATTTGCTCAGAAAGTGCAAATGTATGTCACAATCGAAAGTTTCTAGTAAAACTTGGAAGTTTGGCCAAAACTCGTAGTTCGGCCAAAACTCGTAGTTTGGCCAAAACTCGTAGCTTGGCCAAAACTCGTAGCTTGGCCAAAACTCGTAGCTTGGCCAAAACTCGTAGCTTGGCCATAACTCGTAGTTTGGCCATAACTCGTAGTTTGGCCATAACTCATAGTTTGGCCATAACTCGTAGTTTGGCCATAACTCGTAGTTTGGCCATAACTCGTAGTTTGGCCATAACTCGTAGTTTGGCCATAACTCGTAGTTTGGCCATAACTCGTAGTTTGGCCATAACTCGTAGTTTGGCCATAACTCGTAGTTTGGCCAAAACTCGTAGTTTGGCCAAAACTCGTAGTTTGGCCAAAACTGGTAGTTTGGCCAAAACTGGTAGTTTGGCCAAAACTCGTAGTTTGGCCAAAACTGGTAGTTTGGTCAAAACTGGTAGTTTGGTCAAAACTGGTAGTTTGGTCAAAACTGGTAGTTTGGTCAAAATTGGCTTTTTTTATGAAAAATTGAAGGAGCTTAGACTGAGAAAGCTGAAAATTCTTATTTAGTCTCAGTTTGATACAAAAGTATTAGCTATCTGACTCCATTAAGTTCCCTCTGATAGTTTTCAAGTGCTGATGTGATAAGTAATACCACTCAACCCATGATAAGAAGATTGCATCACTGCATTGATACCAATGCTCATTACTTCGAACACCTTCTGTAAAAGGACGTTTATGCCACCTTTTTGACCTTCGAAAATCTTGGTGTGACACACAATTGGATTCGTCTCGATACCCGCTATCAGAAAATAAGTACCAAACTATGGCATCTCATTTAAAAAATCAAAGTTGACCTCCATACCTCTGAAGCGACACCACCTAGGAACAAAAAATGAACGTCATATTATACCTCCCAATGTCACATGCAACCTTTTGTCTGTCAAACTTTTCAGCTCGTATCAAACTTTCGGAGTTATTCTTGGTGGCAATAGTTAGTCACTCACCCTGTATAAATGCAGCCAGAGAGAGAGAGAGAGAGAGAGAGAGAGAGAGAGAGAGAGAGAGAGAGACTGACTTCGTACCGAACTATCTGTCCGCATCAGTCAAACGCCGGCATACGCTGTGTCTCTGATGGCGTGAGAGCCAGTCACCTACGAAACGCGTTTAAAAGTAGAAAGTGAACTCGCAAGGACTGTACACCGTCCTGGATCGCTTAGATTCCATGGAAGTAACTGTGTTCTGGCCGTAATGTTGACAAAACTGCCAACTGCGGGGCAAGTGGTGATACTGTTTTCCTTTTTTGTGGCGAGCAATTAACTTTGACGTAGAGGTCGCCTCTCAACTGCTAATGATACGGACGTTATTTCTTATTATCAAAAATATTATTATGGTTGCACATGTGAACTTTTACTAAAATTATTAATCAGTTAGAACTCAAAGCTTTTATTAACAGTCATAGTTCCCGATCCCGCTGACTAAATAGCTAATAGGAACATTTTCTTTCAGTGAGCACAAGAAGAATGTGCAGACTGGACATTATGATCAGTATATTACCCATTGCTTTCTGGCTGACTACAAAAATGGCTTATACGCCCTTTTAATATACGGTGACAAATATTCTTATAAATTTGACCTGCTGCCCACAATCCCCAGCCGACTTCTAGTTGTTTCCTGAATTGAAGCTGGCAATTAAAGGACGCCGCTATGACGCAGTCGAGGACATCGAAGAAAATTATGTATGAAAATGAAATACTTACAGCCGTCCTTATGTCATTTATTGTATGGCTACCAGTTTCGGCGCTTTAGTGCACCGTCTTCAGCCCTTAATTGATACTGTGGGGGATCTAGTCGTCCATAGGAACTAGCCATACGATAAAAGACATCATAAAGGCGGCTTTGCGTAAGTGATCTGTCGAAGTTACACAGACCTCAAATCACATGGATGGACATAAAAATACTCCAAGGAAGTTGTACTGCAATAAAAAATGCAAATTTTAAAACGGTGTTGGTTGCATATTGATTCAGGCCGAGAATATTTTGAATAAATATAGTGATTTATGAACATAATCCATGCTTTGTTAGGGGAGATTTACTATCTTTGGCCCGAAAAAAGTATGTGCTTTGAGAATTTTTTCTCGGGGTGTGTTACAGATATCGATGTCAAATTTAGTCAAAATGTTTACTGATATTTCCTCTACAAACTGGAATTTTTGCTACCGGAAATGTCGAAGAGCAAAGGCGGAATTGTCGTCGGAACGAAACAGAATTTCAATGTAGACCTCCACGCGCGGTATGTCATAGGTCAGCCGGGTCGTCTGAAATCATAATTGAGTTGACGTTAGTGAAGTATATAAGATTCTCTAGGAGTTGTACCTCGCTTCAGTTATTTGGGCAATAGGAAACAAAACTGCGGCCATTCGAAAAATATAGGATTTTTGGTCATCGATTTTTTGACTTCGTCGGCCAAGTAAAAATATTTATAGTTGATGGATCGGAATAATAGTGGTACAACTCCTAGACAATTTAGTTAGCTTCGTCGGAAACAATCAATCATGCCAATCGGTTCAGTAGATTTGAAGTTACCACACCGCACGATAAAAAGAAAGTCATTTCGACAAAAACGCGTTTGAAGTTTTGACTACATATAAATGAAATATTATGCAACTTACGTTCAATCTGCTATTCCGGGTCCATAAACTAGTCCTTCCTATTCTTCACAGAGGGCTTTCTGCTCGATCTGGGCCACCCTGCGCTGCTCCAGAGCCGCTCGTACGGCCGGTAAGAAGCGGTTTTCGGCCGCTCGAATCCGGTGGTCGTCCGAATGCTTGGCGAACTGCGTCAAATGGAGTCCCATGGTGACGTCCATCGTTGTCATGTTCTTCAGAACTCCTGAATACCCTTCGTTGAAGCTGCTCACTGCCAGAAAAGTCGCAATCTCCGCACTCTGCGCACCAGAATGCAAATGCTTGGGGGCTAACTTCCAAACGCACGCGTTCAAACTTTCATTTCAATTGTGTGTGTTTCCTCCCAAGCACCGGTACAATAACTCGTCCTCCGAAAGATAAAAAACTGGTGCGTGAAAAAGGCCGATTTCAGGCAGGTGCATTTTTTTTGTTCAACCGCGAATAACAAGCGTTGCCGTTCCGTATTCGGAAAAACCGTTTCAGGGGTGGATTCTAAACACTTTTATGGATGCAAAAATGCAATTTAAAAAAATCGATGTTTTGAACCAACGATAGTAAACGTCCCCTCAATAGCCACAGTCCCGACGGAACAGGGAGACGCTGTGTATATGAAACTTCCTGCCAGGTTAAAACTGTATGCCCGACCGTGACTCGAACTCGGGACCTCTGCCTTTCGCGGGCAAGTGCTCTACCATTATTTTATATTTTTTTTAAAGGAACCGCTGCAGGAGCAGGGCGACGGGTAGGGCAGGGGTCGACACCCGAAGCCTGGCCATCCCGCCGCCACGCCCAAGTAACGTGTTCGAGTTGGAGGATCGAAGGCTCAGGAAGAGGATGTAGTGGGTTTGTCGATGTTGGTTTATTTATTTATCTCTTTAAGTTTTAGAACATCTATAATATTTTTCAATTTTGTATTGTATCTATAGATTTATTTTTGTTTCATTACAAAGAAAGATCCTACAACTGCCGTAGCCGAGCGTCCGAGTCGTCTTCTCGCCTGTTGGGAGGGGTTCCCCCCTATTCCGTCCGTAGAGGATCAATATGCTCCAGGATTCTTCTTCATTTTCAGCGTCTCATACCCGGAACGCCCCAGTGAGCAGGAGGATCCGCAAACTATGAACGTAAATAATTTGCGAAACGAGTTCTGTACTTCGGGTGGCGGCTGAAAGCTGCATGTGTCGTCATCAGTAGGGACCAAAAGTCGAGTGTGCCTTTGGGAGTATCGCGAAATATGTAGTAAAGGGCCATGCCTTTTAGCCAGTTAACGAAGTTCGTCCTGGTCGATGGAAAGTATACTCCGTCGGGGCGCAATATATCATCAGGGGAGACAGACTCCGGCAATCGCCGCAAGAGTAACGCCAGCATGCGCTGCGTCAGTAGCCAGCACTCGCTAGTTGCGGCACACGTCAAGGCCGGTTCCCACTAGAGCGCGGCAGCGTGGCGTGCGGAAACGGCAGCGGCAAGCGTTTTCCGCGTTGACGCGGCGGCTCGCGGAATTGGCGTTCCCATCTGGAAGCGGCAGACGTTAGCGGTAGCCAATGACGGACAGCCACTGAGGTACGGGTCGGGACCCACTGAAACGCGCGGTGCTTTTGATTAACTATATCTTAAACCTACATGAAGGAAAGACGAAGTTGGGTGAAGACATACCAATTTTTCATTTTCTGTATAATGTACTCTTTCATATATTTCATTATTCATGTTTTCTCATTTCACCATAAACAGATTTCATGACTACCGTTCACGATTAAGCGAGACAAAAATTTAAAATGTGGTACGGTAGCAGGTACACGAAAACAGTAAGAACACAAAGGCTAGGTGGAAGGGATGAAAGTGGAAGCCACCTGATAGAATTCCCCACAGAGCATAATGTAATCATCGCCAGCACCTTGCTTAAGAATCACGAAAGAATAATATATATTTGGAACAGTTTTCGAAACCAGATTTTAAATTGTAAGGCATTTCCTGGTGCAGACGCAAACCTGACTGAAGACTGTCAATAGCAAGAAAAGCGTTCTGAAAAAGAAAATTTGTTCACACCGAATATAAATGCTAATGGTTGGATACTATTTTACAAAGGTATTTGTGTGGAGTGCAGCCTTGTATGTAAGTGAAACGTGGACGATGAACAGTTCTGTCAAGAAGACAATGGACGCTTTCAAAACGTGGTGATTCATAAGAATGCTGAACATTAGATACGAGGATCGTGTGACTAAAGAAGAGGTACAGAATTAAATAGAGGAGGAAGAGGAAATTACGGCACAACTTTGACAACAATAGGGGTTAGTTGACAGGACGTATTATGGGGCGTCAAAGAGTGAGAACAAAGGGGTTGGGTGATAGTATTCTGACAATAATCATCTGTTGAAATACTATTCTACTATTTTATCTATTAATGTAAGCAGTGAATTTACTCTTCCATGCACTCTTTAAAACATTTAAACCAAAACTGAAATCAGGTGAACACCAAATCTTTCAACCATTGCCTGACAACTATTGGATTCACTTTCAACTTTCTATAACTATCACTGGCTAGCCACACACACATACAGATATAAGGAGAACAAAAATAAACAAACATTAGTTTTCAGCATATAATTCTGCAGGTTGGCAACATGTACATAAACAAACCGGACAGGAAGGAACATGAGGTGAACACACTGTAGTTACGACTTTAAATCTGAGTTTTCGGTAAAACGTCTACTGCTAGTGACAGAAGAAAAAAGAGCGAACATGAAGATGTGCTTATGTTCCATAATCTAAGTTTTAGTTCAACCTCCAGCATGTGACCAGGTGAGGGGAAACGTATATGTCCACCAAAAACTCAATTCACTGTAAGTAATCAGTCATTCACGTAAAAAAAGATGTGAACTGTTTTATAATCTGCAAGTATCACAGATCAAAACAAAACTGAGTCATTCTAGATTCCACCGAAGATGCCTTGAAGTAAAAGGCGAAACGCGTCTTGAATCAGTAAAGTACACTGGATAAAGAAAAAAGAAAGGAAATAATCAATAGCTCTACATATTTAGTAAATTACATCTTATGACATACCAGCAAATTAGTTTCGGCTTAACTTCTCATTCGACATGCTATTAATGCCATTTAAAAAAATTCATCTATCCCTTCTGAAAAACTGTAGTTACTTTCATATCTCGGTAGATAAACAGATTTAGGATATTTATCATGCGACGAAATACATGACTTTTCACAAGTTATCGTTTGCAAAAAACACGTTTCGATTTCTTGAACCGTTTACGAAATTTGCGGTTGATACAACCACATGGTTTCCGACGAGCAGGACGAAGTACCGGTCGCGTCGCGAGCAACCCGCGCGCGATCACGGCACAGCCCGTCCGCCGACATATCATTCAATATCTCGAGAATGGTGATAGCTATCGATCTGCTCTCAGCTTTAAAAACAATTTCGATATGTTGACTAAATTTCATATGCAATAATGTATTACCTAAAATGAACTGTACGCAAAGTCCACGCAATGCGTTTTTACCACTGCACACTCATTAAAATTTCGTGTAAAGGTTTACGTAAATGCGATACAGCAAGTAACCACCACGAATAACGAAAAGAAATTCGGTTCTTTATCGAGAGAAGATATCAGGTTGTAACATGCCCAAGAATCAAATTTTTCTACCGAATAGTTTCCTTGGAATCTGATGATAAGTATTTCATAGCTGCCGCCGCGTCCGCGCCAGCGGTTCGGCGAAAGTTCGCGTGGCCCGGGGTTCCGTACCTGACGTCACGCTCAGCGCGGTCTGTGATTGGCGGCGCGCACCTGCGGCGCGTCACGCGGTAGCGGAAGCGGTTCGACATGGTCAAACCGCGACGCAGAGCCCGCCGCGCCGTGCCGCTGACGCCGTTTCCATGGCAACCACGCCGCTGACGCGCGGTTTTGACGCGCGGCAGCCCTAGTGGGAACTGGCCTTCAGACGGTGTGCGTCCGAGTCAGCGACTGAGCATGTCGGACACTAGGGGTCGTCTGTCAGATGTATGGAATGTAGCCTCTGACGAGTAGCGAACTTTCCATTCACAACCACGTACCACAATGAACGCACCGTCGTAGGTAGAAAAGGCGTTGTAATGTTGTTGCTTTAATTTGTTCTGCAAGCGGTGCTGCTATTCAAGACCATAAAAGTGGGCTAAAAGCTGTGAGCTGTCTGGGGAACTTAACCTTGCATTACTGAGCAACTGTTTCACCTGTGTATCCAGTCTAGCTTACCAAATTCCCAACCAGGCTAACATTGATTATAATCTTTTAATAACCATATGACATCCAGTGATTTTTATATATATATATATATATATATATATATATATATATATATAAAAGAGGATTTAAATAAAAAGAAATAAATCAGTTTATATTTGGAAATTTATTTTAACATTGATCATTGAAATTTCAGCATATTAAACGTGAGTCATAACTAAGCTGGTGCCTTATTTAGGACTGTGAAAACGTGAGTTTGTAATCTTACGGAACACATCAAGTATGGAGCCAAGATTGGGAGACTGCATACAACACCGCATTCATAAAATAACACACGAAGAACGTTGAAACATATGCAAGAGGAAATTACCCACAACCAACCGATTCAATTTTCACCCAAAGAAGTTACGTTCGTAGCGCAATCCTGTCCGTCACGAAATTACCACACACTGGTATACTAAATTCAAACTAACTTTCTGTGAAATCTTACCGAAAGGAATATCTGAGAGCTATTTGATGCTTACACCACACGCTTCACGTGGTCAACTTGGTTTACACAAAGAGTGTAACTCCACAATAATTTTGAAAATTAAAATAAATTACATCGAAACGCGTTTTACTAAAGAAAAACCTCGAACTGGTTACTATCATCTTACTATTAACCTGATGGGTCAAACAACTGTATAAGCACATGGTACCGGTCTCACAAAGTACACCCCACGTGGGTTGAACATAAAGAAAATTTGCTATATTGAAAAATATTGTCAAGGAGAGACGTTATAATCTCACGCACATGCGCATTTAAGATTGATGATCTTAGTTAGAGTTACTGATCAACACATGGTTCCACTTTACTCACAAAGTAGTGACAAAGCAACTACCGGAAGATATTCTGAACTTCACACGTGAATTACACTGCGTTCCAATTTAAGATAACATTAGATATTTTAGAGCTAACCTGAAATAAAGGTAATTAAATTTTCAGTTAGGCTGAACTTAAGAAATCCATTGTCCTACGGACTTAGCAGACACGCGCTTAGCCGGAGATCTTACCACTTCAGACGCTCGCCACGGACAGACTGACCTGGTCCCTTCCTGAGGGTGGCTCACAAATACAAACGGAAATGGCCAGAGGGGTAGCTTCCTATACCAACCTGACGAGGGACTGACAGGACCATACTAAGGATAGAAACCTCTTTGCTTTTAGAAAGCGTAGCTACCTGTTCCGACGTTGGTCCTACTGTTCTCTAGCAGACAGGCTTGTCTGCTACCCTCAAGCATGCAACTAGAAATACATTTGCTCATTCATCCTCTCACACAGAAGGGAAGGGGGATGACAGTATGTTATCATATACAGTATATAAAAGAAAGCGGATGTAGGTTCCATATGAGACTGTGTGACATGAATTACATATAAACTGTGTTTTAAAGTGTAGTAGTGTGACAGATCGTTCTTGTTTATGTGTAAAAGTGACACGTTCCACTACTCAGTCTCCTCCCAGATAGTCAGAAACGCCACAGTAAATTTAGAAGAGGAATTTATGCCGTAAATGACAACAGATTTTAGAAATTAACATGAAAGGAATCGAACAGAGACCTTTCAGCGTGTGTACCGCTCGCCACACCGTGTACCAGGCAACTTGAGGATGTCAGTGGGCGACCATATTTACAGGTTGCTGCTGCTGATAGAGGCGATAATAGTCTTTCGTGCTGGGCTTCCGTGTCGTCGGAGGTTCTGACCGTAAGTATCTGAAGTCAATCGAGAACTCTCTGATGTGGGTGAGTGCCGGTGAAATGTGTCCTACAGAAACCGGGGGATGCAGAGAGTGTGGTGCCACTTCCGCTATCAGGGTGCCCGTCAGAGTGGCGTGGGCAGAGGTCCACGTGCGACGCACAGTGCCGAGATACCATCTGAGCTACCGAAGCACGACTCACGCCCGGTCCTCACAGCTTTACTTCTGGCAGTATCTCTCCTACCTTCCAAGGACCGGGCGTGAGTCGTGCTTCGGTAGCTCAGATGGTAGAGTACTTGCCCGCGAAAGGCAAAGGTTCCGAGTTCGAGTCTCCGTCGGGCACACAGTTTTAATCTGCCAGGAAGTTTCATATCGGTGCACACTCTGCTGCAGAGTGAAAATCTCATTCTACTGTGTACACAAGGGCAGTTCAATAAGTAATGCAACACTTTTTTTTCTGAAACAGGGGTTGTTTTATTCAGCATTGAAATACACCAGGTTATTCCCCAATCTTTTAGCTACACAACACTATTTTTCAACGTAATCTCCATTCAATGCTACGGCCTTACGCCACCTTGAAATGAGGGCCTGTATGCCTGCACGGTACCATTCCACTGGTCGATGTCGGAGCCAACGTCGTACTGCATCAATAACTTCTTCATCATCCGCGTAGTGCCTCCCACGGATTGCGTCCTTCATTGGGCCAAACATGTGGAAATCCGACGGTGCGAGATCGGGGCTGTAGGGTGCATGAGGAAGACCAGTCCACTGAAGTTTTGTGAGCTCCTCTCGGGTGCAAAGACTTGTGTGAGGTCTTGCGTTGTCATGAAGAAGGAGAAGTTCGTTCAGATTTTTGTGCCTACGAACACGCTGAAGTCGTTTCTTCAGTTTCTGAAGAGTAGCACAATACACTTCAGAGTTGATCGTTTGACCATGGGGAAGGACATCGAACAGAATAACCCCTTCGGCGTCCCAGAAGACTGTAACCATGACTTTACCGGCTGAGGGTATGGCTTTAAACTTTTTCTTGGTAGGGGAGTGGGTGTGGCGCCACTCCACTGATTGCCGTTTTGTTTCAGGTTCGAAGTGATGAACCCATGTTTCATCGCCTGTAACAATCTTTGACAAGAAATTGTCACCCTCAGCCACATGACGGGCAAGCAATTCTGCACAGATGGTTCTCCTTTGCTCTTTATGGTGTTTGGTTAGACAACGAGGGACCCAGTGGGAACAAACCTTTGAATATCCCAACTGGTGAACAATTGTGACAGCACTACCAACAGAGATGTCAAGTTGAGCACTGAGTTGTTTGATGGTGATCCGTCGATCATCTCGAACGAGTGTGTTCGCACGCTCCGCCATTGCAGGAGTCACAGCTGTGCACGGCCGGCCCGCACGCGGGAGATCAGACAGTCTTGCTTGACCTTGCGGCGATGATGACACACGCTTTGCCCAACGACTCACCGTGCTTTTGTCCACTGCCAGATCACCGTAGACATTCTGCAAGCGCCTATGAATATCTGAGATGCCCTGGTTTTCCGCCAAAAGAAACTCGATCACTGCCCGTTGTTTGCAATGCACATCCGTTACAGACGCCATTTTAACAGCTCCGTACAGCGCTGCCACCAGTCGGAAGTCAATGAAACTATACGAGACGAAGCGGGAATGTTTGAAAATATTCCACAAGAAATTTCCGGTTTTTTCAACCAAAATTCGCCGAGAAAAAAAATATGTTGCATTAGTTATTGAACTGCCCTCGTATATTCCGCGAAATCGGAACACCTGACGTGGTACTCACCCAGGCATGCGTGTCCGTGGAACGCACCCCGTTATAGCAGGCAGCTTCGCTCCCACGGCGGCCCACTTGCCAGCCCAGCCACGTTCGCCCACGCCGGAGAAGGGCTCAATCACGGGCCGCGGAGAAGCAATCAACCTGGCGGGAACGGCGCCGCCTCGCCCGCGCCCTGCGCTTCTCTCCGGCACGTAGCAGGCCTGCCAACTGCGTGAGTCGAATCCCCTGGATCTCTGCCGCTCTCTTAGCGCGTGTTCGCCGAAAATGGGGGAACCCCCCCCCCCCCCCCCCCCCCACCACACCACCTCTTCTTACGGGCGAATCCCTCTGCGTGAGATCTCAAAGCAGCGCGCCAGATCTTGTTTCTCACAACACTTGTAAAAAAAAAAAAAAAATTGAGATTCTTGTGCGCGTCTGGTTTCTAAGTGGATAAATTCACCGAAATTAAGGATCGCGAGTTCAGAGTTGTTCCAGTCTTCTGCTCCAGACTGTATACCAGTTAGGTTCCTTTCCATGCTGATGCATTAGCTCCATACTTAACAATCATATACAACCGTCCGCTCGACGAAAGATCCGTACCCAAAGACTGGAAACTTGCACAGGTCACACCAACATTCAAAAAAGGTCGTAGGAGTAATCCACTAAATTACAGGCCCATATCACTAACGTCGATATGCCGCAGGGTTTTAGAACATATATTGTGTTCGAACATTATGAATTACGTCGAAGGAAACAGTCGTTTGACACACAGTCAACATGGGTTTAGAAAACATCGTTGTGAAACACAACAAGCTCTTTTTTCACATGAAGTTCAAAATGGTTCAAATGGCTCTAACCACTATGGGACTTAACATCTGAGGTCATCAGTACCCTAGAACTTACAACTACTTAAACCTAACTAACCTAAGGACATCACACACATCCATGGCCGAGGCAGGATTCGAACCTGCGACCATAGCAGTCGCGCGGTTCCGGACTGAAGCGCCTAGAACCGCTCGGCCACCATGGCCGGCTCACATGAAGTGCTGATTGCTATTGACAAGGGAATTCAGATCCGTATTTTTGGATTTCCGAAAGGCTTTTGACACTGTACCACACAAGCGGCTCGTAGTGAAATTGCGTTCTTATGAAATATCGTCTCAGTTATGTGGCAGGGTCTGCGATTTCCTGTCAGAGAGGTCACAGTTCATAGTAATTGACGGAAAGTCATCGAGTAAAAAACAAAAGTGATTTCTGGCGTTCCCCAAGGTAGTGTTATAGGCCCTTTGCTGTTCCTTACCTATATTAACGATTTTGGTGACAATCTGAGCAGCCGTCTTCAGTTGTTTGCAGATGACGCTGTCGTTTATCGACTAATAAAGTCATCAGAAGATTAAAACGAACTGCAAAACGATTTAGAAAAAATATCTGAATGGTGCGAAAATTGGCAGTTGACCTTAAATAACGAAAAGTGCGAGGTCATCCACATGAGTGCTAAAAGGAACTCGTAAAGTTCGCTTACGCGATAAGTAAGTCTAATCTAAAAGCCGTAAATTCAACTAAATAACTAGGTAATACAGTTACGAAATACTTAAATTGGAAGGAACACATAGAAAATGTTGTGGGGAAGGCTAGCCAAAGACTGCGTTTCATTGGTAGGACACTTAGAAAATGTAACAGACCTACTAAGGAGACTGCCTACGCTACGCTTGTTCGTCCTCTTTTAGAATACTGCTGCGCGGTGTGCGATCCATAATAGAGAGGACTGACGGGAGTCCATCGAAAAAGTTCAAAGAGAGCGTGACAGAAATGATACCGGATTTGGGCTGGACATCATTGCAACGGAATCTTCTCACTAAATTCCAATAACCAACTTTCTCCTCCGAATGCGAAAATATTTTGTTGACACCTACTTACAAAGGGAGGAACGATCACAAACATAAAATAAGAGAAATCAGAGCTCGTACGGAAAGATATAGGTGTTTCCGCGCGCTATACGAGATTGGAATAATAGAGAATTGTGAAGCTGGTTCGGTGAACCAAATGGTTCAAAATGGTTCAAATGGCTCTGAGCACTATGGGACTGAACTTCTGAGGTCATTAGTCCCCTAGAACTTAGAACTAGTTAAACCTAACTAACCTAAGGACATCACACACATCCATGCCCGAGGCAGGATTCGAACTTGCGACCGTAGCGGTCTTGCGGTTCCAGACTGTAGCGCCTAGAATCGCATGGCCACTTCGGCCGGCTCGATGAACCCTCTGCCAGGCACTTAAATGTGATTTGCAGAGTATCCATGTATATGTACTACGAAGCGTCTAGAACGGTGCAAAGCTCGAGTTGCTGGTTGCATATCCGAAGCCTTCCAGGGGGAAAAAAATTTGATTTTCAACATTTCATATAATTATTGGCCTAATTAAAAAGTTTCAAATTCTGCCATAATCTGCAAATGAAGAGGTACAATCTTACATTATAGGTTTAACGCAATGAGTAAAGTATTAAAGTGAGAAATTTTGTATAGAATGTGAATCACGTAAAGGTTGCACCGCAGTTATTACGGAAATGAAGCTGCTATTGATGTACGATTTTCACAGAATGAATTACTACCCAGAAGCTCGTACTGTTGTCAATGAACAGATTGTAATAATGCTTAGAAAGCGTATTTTGGATAAACACACACTTTTTAAATGGAACAATGCCTATCGACATTAACAAACCAAGGGTAGGGTGAAAAAGAATGTCAGTGGTGTTTGCTGCAAGATTCTTGTGCGAGTGGTTTACGAGATATCGTATTTTGAAATGTTCACACACCGACACTTGCTAGGTATGATATGTTTGCTTACAGTGTGTGTGTGTGTGTGTGTGTGTGTGTGTGTGTGTGTTCATTGAGTGCAGCGCAACTTGTTAGAGTGAGACAGTCCAAGAAGTAGGGCGCGTGGGGACGATGGTATTATGGGATTTACAAATGCACAAAGCGCCGACATGTTAACGGTGCACGGAAAGTGTAGACGTCAGCCTTTTCGACAAATATTCATCAACCTCTGGATTGAAGAGTTTTTAGCAAACAGAACACAGCATGTTGTTATCAGTGGAGAGACGTCTACAGACGTTAAAGTAACCTCTGGCGTGCCACAGGGGAGTGTTATGGGACCATTGCTTTTCACAATATATATATATATATATATATGACCTAGTAGATAGTGTCCGAAGTTCCATGCGGCTTTTCGCGGATGATGCTGTAGTATACAGAGAAGTTGCAGCATTAGAGAATTGTAGCGAAATGCAGGAAGATCTGCAGCGGATAGGCACTTGGTGCAGGGAGTGGCAACTGACCCTTAACATAGACAAATGTAATGTATTGCGAATACATAGAAAGAAGGATCCTTTATTGTATGATTATATGATAGCAGAACAAACACTGGTAGCAGTTACTTCTGTAAAATATCTGGGAGTATGCGTACGGAACGATTTGAAGTGGAATGATCATATAAAATTAATTGTTGGTAAGGTGGGTACCAGGTAGAGATTCATTGGGAGAGTCCTTAGGAAATGTAGTCCATCAACAAAGGAGGTGGCTTACAAAACACTCGTTCGACCTATACTTGAGTATTGCGCATCAGTGTGGGATCCGTACCAGATCGGGTTGACGGAGGAGATAGAAAAGATCCAAAGAAGAGCGGCGAGTTTCGTCACAGGGTTATTTGGTAACCGTGAGAGCGTTACGGAGATGTTTAACAAGCTCAAGTGGCAGACTCTGCAAGAGAGGCGCTCTGCATCGCGGTGTAGCTTGCTCGCCAGGTTTCGAGAGGGTGCGTTTCTGGATGAGGTATCGAATATATTGCTTCCCCCTATTTATACCTCCCGAGGAGATCACGAATGTAGAATTAGAGAGATTAGAGCGCGCACGGAGACTTTCAGACAGTCGTTCTTCCCGCGAACCGTACGCAACTGGAAAAGGAAAGGGAGGTAACGACAGTGGCACGTAAAGTGCCCTCCGCCACACACCGTTGGGTGGCTTGCGGAGTATAAATGTAGATGTAGATGTAGAACCATTTACGTGGCAGTGGTACTGTAACACCTAGACAACGTAACAGAAGGAAACAGCTGATCTGCGTGTTGCCTCCCGTGCAATCGCACGAAGATGTGACATGCGTCAGGCAAGCGTCCTACGCATTGTCCATCGACACAGGTTCCACACCTATCACATCTCTCTCCATCAAGAGCTGCACGAAAACAATTATGGGGATCTTGTTAACTTCTGAACATCGGCATTAAGACTGGATATAAAAAATCTCTCCATCTTCAAGCCACGAGTGGCCTACAGGGACCATCCGACCGCCGTGTCGTACTCCGAGGAGGATGCGGATAGGAGGGGTGTGGGGTCAGCACACCGCTCTCCCGGTCGTTATGATGGTATTCTTGACCAAAGCCGCTACTATTCGGTCGAGGAGCTCCTCAATTGGCATCAGGAGGGTGAGTGCACCCCGAAAAATGGCAACAGCGAATGGTTGCCTGGATGGTCACCCATCCAAGTGCCGGCCACGGCCGACATTGCTTAACTTCTCACGGGAACCGATGTAGCCAGTGCGGCAAGGCCGTTGCCATTAAGACAGGACATACCATATGTATCGTGTATCTCGTCTCGTGATGAAGCCTCGTTTACCAATCACAGAAAGGTAAAACATGCACTATTAATCTTTTGACATTCGCCGTTGGCTTCGTGATGTGGGACGTCAGCGTCCATGGAGTGTAAACGTGTTGCGTGGGCCAGTGAACCAACAGCTCATAGACCTCTTTTATGTAGACGGAACACCAGGCGTGCACAGGTATCGCAGCCTCCGAACAGACCATCTTCCACGGATCCTTGAAGACGTTCCTCTGCGAACTACGAAAAACTTCTTGTACCAACACGATGGCTGTCCAGCCCACAGTGCACGAAAGCTGTAGCATCGACGTAATTGAGAGGTGGGGTGCTAGATTTGATACATGTAGGTTCGAACAACACGTAAGTATTACAGAAATTCTTAGGAAGCTCAAATGGGTATCCCTGGAAGGACAGCGATGTTTTTGCGAGAAACAATAGTGAAAAAATCTAGAGAACCAGTAACTGAAGCTGACTACAGACCGATTCAACTGGGGCCACCATCGATTTTGCGTAAGGTTCAAAAATGGCTCTGAGCACTATGGGACTCAACTGCTTAGGTCATAAGTCCCATAGAACTTAGAACTACTTAAACCTAACTAACCTAAGGACATCACACACATCCATGCCCGAGGCAGGATTCGAACCTGCGACTGTAGCGGTCGCGCGGTTCCAGACTGTAGCGCCTAGAACCGCTCGGCCGCCCGGCCGGCTTCGCGTAAGGACCAGAAAGATAAGATACGAGAAATTATGGCTCATACGGAGATAGTCGTTTCTTCCCTTTGTATGAGAGTGGGACACGAAAGGAAATTACTAGTAGTAGTGGAGGGTACCCTACGCTACACACCGTACGGTGGCTTCCAGAGTAAGTATCTAGATGTAAACGTAGGATACAAATTACAAAATTCCCTCAATTTTTTTGAATATATCTTGTATAGGTACTATCACGATCGTGCGAATGCAACTGACGTAGTACACCTGACTGAGGGGAGAGATTTTATATGTACCCTACGCTAAAACGTCTTGGGTCGTTCGCGAGTTACGGTCGCATATTTATGAAGACACCAGGCGCTGACGTAGAGCTAGGGACAGCAAGAGCCTCGTTTAGCAGCGGCTATCAAAGCGAAGATAGCTTTATACCACGAATGACGGGGAGGGGGGGGGGGGGGGACAGTCTCGTAGCGATGCGGGAGTCGTGGAGAACGCTGGTTTTAATCATGGATCTAATCTGGTCTGCTTTAGTTGCGTTTCAATTTCACCTGTGATGTTGACGCTGCTGTGCGGCCACCAGTATAAAAGAAGTCAGTAGACGAACACTAACAGCAGAACGTATCAGTGACTTCGAATGTGGTACTAGTTAATGTGTAAGGTGGATTATTTTGGTTTACTTATTTTAGGATTGAAGACAACTGTGTAAGTTGAAATGACATCTTTAATGTCGCAATATTAGCACAAAAATACACGCTTTTACACAGTTTTCAATGTGACAACAAAAACCAGTTCTCAGGATAACGCATCTCGTCTTCATCAGAAAGTGAAATAATCCTTAACACGACAATATTTAAGTGGCTCCGGAACGCCCTATACTTGCAATGTTAAAATAACGCTTATAAATTACATCTTTCCTCACAAAGTATTTGAGGTAGGAAGTTGAACTTTTTACAGATTATTTATTGGAATATGGGCTACAACTTAACACAGGGATTTTACAAAATTTTAGTTCAGTTATTAAAGATGATTTTTTTTCAATTGTAGAGAAATTCACAACATTTTTTTGCAATTTTTATTTATATATTCAAAAATATACAGTTTTTTGGAAAAAGGCTCTGTTAAATTATGCAGAAAGTACTGTGTAACATTTACTGAAAGTTTGAAACAAATATGTTTGGAAGATCCTTAGAAAACTTGTAATGAGTATGAGAAAATAAAAGTTTTGGGAAACGAGCGACAAAGATTGGATTAACTTTTTAGTGCATTCCAGGTCCATAGGATGGATTATCTTCATCCTCTGCAAACTCCTCCTCCAGCTTCCTCTTGTTCCTCCTCCTGTTTACTCTTGCTTGTATTTCTAGACTCTTTACAGCCCTGTCTGCAGCCCGAAGGCGTTCCTTGTCTAAAGCAAGCATCGGTCGTACCATGTTAGAACCTACCTTCATTCCCATATTTCTAAATACCTTGCACCTTACAATGTTGCCATCATTGAAAGTCGCAACAGCAACTTTACTTTTACTCATTATTATACTTCAACAAAACAGAGACTCAAGAAACAGAATTAATTACGAATATTTTCGAGATAACGACAGAGTAAATAAACATGAAACAATCGACAATCACACCAGCGATATATATTGAACCATCACAGGTTAGCCACAACACATACTTTTTCTCACATCACTAAAATGTACCTGATGAACACGGACGTTAATAATAACACCATTTGACAGCAGTTTAACAGCGCCACTGTGGGTCACGCCCATATAGAACACATTTCAAAAAAAAATTTAAAATTGTTGTAGTCTTCGGAATTGAATAAATTATATATCTATTAAAAGGTAATAGTCTGCAGATTCAGAAAACGCAAAAAAGTAAAAATTGAACTTTTCATGATTTTGAGCCTTTCCGGAGACCCTTAAGTTTAACCAGAAATTTCTTTACAAAATTGTTCCTACACTTACGTTATGATGTTGGTCAGTACTACCAAAATCGATTCAGGTTCAAAGTTCGGTACTATTTTTTAGGATGGCAAGCCTACGGTGGGTGGTTAGTTGTGTGACAAACTGAGCAAAAGATTACCCAAGGTCGCTCGAGTTTACAGTGGCCGCAAGCTGGTGAATCAAGAAGTTGCACGCGGTATATACCTTAAGCTGCGATGAGCTGTCGTCTGCTAGGCCGCTGTCTGTCCGAAAGAACAGACACCATATCCACATAAGCATATACACTCCTGGAAATGGAAAAAAGAACACATTGACACCGGTGTGTCAGACCCACCATACTTGCTCCGGACACTGCGAGAGGGCTGTACAAGCAATGATCACACGCACGGCACACCGGACACACCAGGAACCGCGGTGTTGGCCGTCGAATGGCGCTAGCTGCGCAGCATTTGTGCACCGCCGCCGTCAGTGTCAGCCAGTTTGCCGTGGCATACGGAGCTCCATCGCAGTCTTTAACACTGGTAGCTTGCCGCGACAGCGTGGACGTGAACCGTATGTGCAGTTGGCGGACTTTGAGCGAGGGCGTATAGTGGGCATGCGGGAGGCCGGGTGGACGTACCGCCGAATTGCTCAACACGTGGGGCGTGAGGTCTCCACAGTACATCGATGTTGTCGCCAGTGGTCGGCGGAAGGTGCACGTGCCCGTCGACCTGGGACCGGACCGCAGCGACGCACGGATGCACGCCAAGACCGTAGGATCCTACGCAGTGCCGTAGGGGACCGCACCGCCACTTCCCAGCAAGTTAGGGACACTGTTGCTCCTGGGGTATCGGCGAGGACCATTCGCAACCGTCTCCATGAAGCTGGGCTACGGTCCCGCACACCGTTAGGCCGTCTTCCGCTCACGCCCCAACATCGTGCAGCCCGCCTCCAGTGGTGTCGCGACAGGCGTGAATGGAGGGACGAATGGAGACGTGTCGTCTTCAGCGATGAGAGTCGCTTCTGCCTTGGTGCCAATGATGGTCGTATGCGTGTTTGGCGCCGTGCAGGTGAGCGCCACAATCAGGACTGCATACGACCGAGGCACACAGGGCCAACACTCGGCATCATGGTGTGGGGAGCGATCTCCTACACTGGCCGTACACCACTGGTGATCGTCGAGGGGACACTGAATAGTGCACGGTACATCCAAACCGTCATCGAACCCATCGTTCTACCATTCCTAGACCGGCAAGGGAACTTGCTGTTCCAACAGGACAATGCACGTCCGCATGTATCCCATGCCACCCAACGTGCTCTAGAAGGTGTAAGTCAACTACCCTGGCCAGCAAGATCTCCAGATCTGTCCCCCATTGAGCATGTTTGGGACTGGATGAAGCGTCGTCTCACGCGGTCTGCACGTCTAGCACGAATGCTGGTCCAACTGAGGTACCAGGTGGAAATGGCATGGCAAGCCGTTCCACAGGACTACATCCAGCATCTCTACGATCGTCTCCATGGGAGAATAGCAGCCTCCATTGCTGCGAAAGGTGGATATACACTGTACTAGTGCCGACATTGTGCATGCTCTGTTGCCTGTGTCTATGTGCCTGTGGTTCTGTCAGTGTGATCATGTGATGTATCTGACCCCAGGAATGTGTCAATAAAGTTTCCCCTTCCTGGGACAATGAATTCACGGTGTTCTTATTTCAATTTCCAGGAGTGTACTTCTGGCAATACCGGCCATGTCCTCCTTCTGTGCGGATGAACTCTTATCACCCGAACTGTTACGGGAGTTGGTAAGAATGTCTTCTACGAGTAATGAGTGTGTTAGGTAGAGAGACTAGTAATGTAGTGTGTGGACGTATCAGTTGAGAATGTTGGTCTCGCGGGAGCCATGCGCGAAATAGTCCCTGCAGTCACACTATCCTCTGTGCCCTCGGTGGCTCAGATGGACAGAGCGTCTGCCATGTAAGCAGGAAATCCCGGATTCGAGTCCCGGTCGAGGCACACATTTTCAACTGTATATCTTCAATACCAGTCGGCAGCTGAGGGTTTCTATTGATTATTATTTATTCTAATTTAATCTTTAGTTCAGGAATCCCTTTTCTGTATGGCGTATTTTATGGACCTTTCTCCAAGTCCCTGTTTCTAGTTGTCTTTCCTTTTGTTGATTCGGCTTGACGTGTGTTCGTTTTTAACTCCTTTATTTTGCGTTCGTGTTCTACGGTGCGTATGGCCCTTGCTGTTTTTGCGCCCTAAAACAAAACGAAACAAGATTTCCCCACAGACAAACGTGTAGAGGCGTCAAATCTGGCTCATGGGCCGACCGAGGCGCAGGTCCTGCGTGTCCAGTCCAGATATTTGGAAACAATTCGTGAATATTTCGTGGTAGCATCCCCGTGCATATCCCAAACACTACAGCAGTGCTCAAGAACAGGCCGTGTAAACGTCTCATATGCAGTCTCCTTTACAGATGAATCACATTTTTCTAAAGCTTTCCCAATAAACATACGCCGACCATTCGCTTTCCCTACTACAATTCTCACGTGCTCGTTCGATTTTGCAATGCTTAGCATTGTTACGCCCAGATAGTTCAGCAACGTGAATTTGTCAAACAGGACACTAGTAATACTGTATTCGAACATACGGATTTGGTTTTCGTACTCATGTGCATTACCTTACATTTTTCTACATTTAGAGCTATCTCTCATCCACCACACCAAGTAACTCATCTTGTATCCTCCTACAGTCACTCAACTTCGACACCTTCCCCTACACCACAGCATCATCATCTAAAACCTCAGAAGCTGCCCATCCTGTCCGCCAGATGATTCATTTATATAAAAAATAACAGCGGTCGTATCGTTTTCCCTGGGGCCCGCGCCATCGAGGACAAGATACTGGGTTCTATTACTTAACAAGTCTACCAGCCCCTCACATATCTGAGAAACTATTCCATTAGCACCTACCTTCGCTAACAATATTTCTCACATCGGCTACTTAATATGCAGAACACATTTGCAAAAACATCCCAGGCATGTTCCCCGAGGGAGAGGAAAAAGAATAGCAGCACAGAAGGGAAGAGACGCATAAGTAGATATCTCAACTGACAAGCCAACATGTAATGCCTGACCAAGAGGAACTTATCTCCAGAATCGTCAGTCTCCCTAGAAATACCGACCCCCTAGATATACTGATTCCCTAAAAAAAATGGTCCAAATGGCTCTGAGCACTATGGGACTTAACATCTATGGTCATCAGTCCCCTAGAACTTAGGACTACTTAAACCTAACTAACCTAAGGACATCACGCAACACCCAGTCATCACGAGGCAGAGAAAATCGCTGACCTCCGCCGGGAATCGAATATCTATCGTCGCCATTGTCTGCGTGACTATTTTCCGAAAGTCTGATGGCGTATCTCAAACATTCTACCTAAGAACATTAACAGTAGTTAGGTCGTCACTTTCTCCGATGATTTTAAAATTTTCTAGGAAAATTTATCGATGCCTTATTTGATCGCACGTCTTCCAAAACGCTGTTAAACTTTAATAACTGGATCCCTTATGTCTTCCCTGTCAATTGCTAGGCTTTTGTAGAAAAATAGATCGAGTATTGACTCATTTACTACTCTCTACAGTAAAGATGGCTGCCTACACTGGCCACGTTTTTGTTCGAAGAATCAAAGTCTTCGTTAACTGTTGTGCCGTCACATGGAAAAATTCCGTCAAACCTGCATGCTATGAACAAAGGGTAACAACAAAAGCGAAAGAAAATATGCGTGTTAATCTAAGAACACCGATTAGCCATAGCTGTAAAGAGAACGCTGAAATTTAGTTAATGATGTGTATGGAAGAATAAATGTAACCTGAGGCAGGCGGCAAGGCAAGCGTTTTGATGTGCCAGCTGCGTCTTACAAGATCGACAACCTCATACTCTTAGCTGATAAGACGTGACGACATGCTACACCAGGAAATACGATGTTCGGGAAATAAATAAGAAACAACTGTTTTATAAGAAATTGCATACTAAATTTATTGGGCCTCTGTAGCTTGATACTTTCTTTTCATTACAAGATCGGAAATATCAGGCGTCAAAGTGTTCGCAGCGTTAATGCGGAGGATGAGCTTCATTGTTACATCCTGAAGAAACGATCGTTCCTTACTATTTACTCTTTTCATTGCTGAGTAAAGCTGCTCACAGCAATACGTGCCAACATGCACATGATCTGAGTGGCATTGTTGTGAAGCTTGGGAAATGTTTTTTGCTGTAATGAACGATACCATCGTGACAGATCCGACGTGTTGTAGTACCTCTCTTTCAACAAAGTTGAACTTTGCAAATCAATAATCTCTAATTGAAGTGACAATGGCAACCATCGGGGGAAACTGAAAAACGAGTGCTGAACACCTTAAGTTCCATTTCCAAACTAGTGAGGTCTCGGAATCGTGTTTCAAACGACGTGATGAGCTGCTTTAACTTTGCTTGGTAATCGCCGAAAGTAGTACCTTCAGGTATTTTTAAAGAAGCAAGACGATTGAAGAACGTTAAATGTTCACTACTCATCTGCCTCTCAAATAAACGTAACTTTTCCATGAACGATTTGATCTCGTCGTGCATGTCAACGATTAGCTGCCCTTTGCCCTGCAATGACAGATTTAATTTATTCAGATGCATAGTTATGTCAGATGGGAACGCCAGGTCAGATATCCATTTTATATCTTTCAGACAACGCATTTCTTCCCCTTTCATTTCGAGAAAATTGGATATTTCCTCACGAATGGCAAAGAAAACATCAAGAACTTTTCCCCGACTTAGCCAACGAACTGCACTGTGGTAAGGTATATCCCCATACTCCGCTTCCATATCTTTCAGGAATCATTTGAATTGGTGATGATTCATACCGTGACGCTGCACAAAATTCACGCATTCAACGACATCTTTCATTACGCCACCTAGCTCTACTGTTCCAGCACACAGTGCCTCTTGGTGAAAAAAACAATGAAGAGTCAAAATGTCATTCCCGAATTCATCCCTGAGTTTATTTTTCAAACGAGAAGCAAATCCTTGGTGACGCCCAATCATTTGTGGTGCACCGTATGTCGCTACAGAATGGAGCTTATCCCAAGGCAAATTCGTATTGTCCACTGATTCACAAACAGCTTCAAAAATGTCACGTCCTGTTGCGGTGTCATCGAGTGGTACCACATCCAAGAGTTCTTCAGTTACTTTCAGCTCCATGTCGACACCACGCACAAAGACAGCAAGCTGAGCACAGTCCGATATGTCGGTGCTTTCGTCAAGCGCTAGCGAAAATTCAACAAAGCTCTCCGCCTTTTTCCTGATCTGTGTTTCATAATCCGCTGCCATGTCCAGGATTCGACGAGACATTGTCTGCTTCGACAGGCAAACCCCATCGATTGCCTGCACCTCCCTTGGAAACAAACATTCTGCAACTGCTACCATGCACGATTTTACGAGTTGTCCCACCGAAAACGGCTTGCCGCTCGTCGCAATGATGTGAGCGACCCTGCAGCTTGCTCGAACTGCAGATTCAGTAGTGTTTTCTCCGCTCTCATTCACCTGAAAATTATACACGCATTACAGAACACGAACTATGTTGCATATTTTGATACTTTCCATATTACGAAACCGTTTTTAAACTTACGTCTCCTGGTATGTCGTTATTAAGCCTGGCTACAAGTTCTCTGCGTGAAACGCCTTCTACCTGATCGTAGTGCGCTGCGTGAAGACGAGTATAATGTCGCTGTATATTGTACCTCTTCGCAGAACTAAATACTTATGACATACAAGACACTGCCGACGACCATCCCTCTCAATGAATAGAAAGGTATCCTCCAATAGAAGTACAGGGCTCCCGCGGCTAGTCATAGCTGTCATTGAACACGGATTATTGCGTCAGCTGCGGCTGTATGCGGCCAGGGGGCAGTGAGTTCGCTTTACCCCTCCACGCGGGCTCCGAGCTGCCGCAGTGAGCGCTCCGGAGCGCTCCGGCTCCCTGAAGCTCGGTTGGAACAGCCTGTTCTAGAGAGTCCTTGGAAATGAACTATGTCTCTGATGTTAAAGATTGTTACGACTTCTGCACCACTTGTTACGGCTTCTCTCTACTTGTTAGTAGCAGACACAGTGGATGCGCCAAAGATTGAGAGGGCGTGGAGTTTTACAATTATTTGTTGAACTTTCTTTACAATTTTTCCCCCGTAGTCGGTGCCCAGCCCTGCGGATCCCTCCGCCTGGCCGCTGCTGTGTAGATTCTCCGACAATGTGCGCCACTGATCGCAGTCTGGAGCCTCAGGCCTCCAGTGCTCCACTGCAGCCAGGATGCCCTGTGGTTGAGATGCACTCGTCGCCGTGAGGTCAGCTGCCAAAGCCTGCTGCACCAGCGGCTGGGAAGCCATCAGTCGCAATGTCCGCGAGGTCCCGTCACGGACTGACCACGGGCCGTGGGGATGGGTAGCCGTGAAGTCCGGGCGTCAGTTCCCGGCGGCGCCTGTGACCGAGACGGCGCTGCGGCCGGTCCTGCTGGAAGTTCTCGCTGTAGTCAGTCAGCCATGGTGCCGACCGAACTCGGACCGACCTCCAGAGCTGAAGTTGACATCTGGCGGCGAACGGATGACTCCTGCGAGCTGGAACAGACTTCCGGAATCGTCACCTACTAAGATTGAAAATTCGGACACGGACCACGTCTGTCCTCAAATCCGAACTACTTCCTAATGGCTTCTGTCTGTTGCTGCCCGCGCTGCACTATTTGTATCCGGCAGGCCGACGTTTTTACCCTCGGTGGTAGCTTTTTGTTATTACTCCCGCAGTATATTGCAGCGTAACTGGCCTCACTTCTCCTTACTCAGCACTCTCCAGGCTTCGCTCGCCGCTCGGTCTGTGTGCGTCCTTGCGTCAGCATGTTGGTAGACTGCTGCTGTCAACAAGGCTATCGGTGCGTGCTTACTTCGGAACGCCTCGATCGCCGGCGTGCCTCTGTTTCGCCATTCTCCACTGCGTGAAGCAACGCTTACTACATGTGACCGCAACAAGATGAATGCTCTTACTTTTGTTCTGGAAACGAAAAGCTCCGGACATATTTTCTTGTAGAGGTAATTGTATGTGTCATTTCAAAATATATGCATTAAACATTATTGTGTGTTCCTTCATTTCATATCCTTCCGTGTGAAATGACTGAGAAAATAATAATCTGTTTGGGAGATTCTTTTTGTCATATGCTTTTTCTTTCTCGAAATGGTGCACAAGCAGCCATTCGTTAAACTTGGAAAAATTAATTATTTACAGGCTTTACACGATAAGATAAGCATAGGAAATAGTTTCATTCAGTTTTGTGTAATATCTGTATCAGGCTGATTACAATCTGAATTTAAGTAAGAATAAATATCAACAATATCTTTGCTCAATAACAGCGAGATAAAAGCTTTCATTAAAAAAGTGAAATTAATTTCTATTGAAATACTTCAGAGCATTTCAACGTTAAAATTTGGTCGGAACAGGATATTGTCATTATGCTCGTTGCCAAATACAGCAATTTACATGGCTGAATCCTCTCTCTCTCTCTCTCTCTCTCTCTCTCTCTCTCTCTCTCTCTGTAGCACTGTTTTGTACCGGGCAATATTGATACAATTTTGTGACAGGCAAAGTGTGTGGCATACGCTGAGAGCGTATTGGGAAGCGAACTTCCACAAAACAAACTAATTGAATCAGTTTTTTGCCTTCGCTGCGCATTTCATTGCTACCAGTATATTAAACTAGCCGTTCATCCAGACGCACGGAAACCCATACGGAATATTATGGACAGAGTTAATTAAATGAGAGGGACGATACGCTGTGTCACGTTATCTTCGTACCGAATACGGTAAAGGTCATCCCAGTATGCCTATCATTTATGAGTGGCTTACATTTTTTGTTGACACAGGCTGCTCGGAAAGCCATAACAGATGCGTAGGTGGACTGCCTGTGTCTGGCGACGTTCTAGAGCAAATGAGACAGATGAACATTGACAGCCCTACAAAACCGGTCCAGCTGTGCGCCCCGCACGTGACTATTTGTCGTATGTTAAGATGACATTTGCACCTCGAACCGTAAAAATTAACTATGTTACAAGAACAAAAAAAAAAGACTACTAATATAGCGCATAAGGACTTAAGTGAGGAAACATGCAAGATGGCTACTTTTATTATGTTATTGGATGTGTTTATATTTGAGACACCACCGCGTTCTCGGGTTCGATTCCCGGATGGATCAGGGATTTTCTCTGCCTCGTGATGACTGGATGTTGTGTGATGTCCTTAGGTTGGCTAGGTTTAAGTAGTTCTAAGTCCTAGATGTCAAGTCCCATAGTGCTCAGAGCCATTTGAACCATTTTGAACCATTTGAGACACCCTGCTAAACCCGCAGAACAGGACAGATGGAATAAATTGTGGAAAGGGGCCAAAATAAGAGGCTGTCAGTTACACTTGAATATACAACTTTATTATTTGATCAAACATTACAAGAGCACCAAAAAATTTTATAAACACACAGCTTTAATCTTTGGGACTTAATTACCGGCTGAAAGCCACTTTAATATAAAAACGGCTGAAGTCCATTAACTTAAAATGCAAGCATAATCATAAATTTCAAAGGCAAGCCTTATCTTGAAACAGTTTCTTAGTTAGACTGAAGTAACCACATTACATTCAAATTCGCTGAAGGCCGAACACTTTAAACTTTTTTTTTTTTCAAATACCAAAGTCCTTATGTGAAATAGTTCTTTAATTTACGCTGAAAGCCTTAAGAAGAAACAACTGAAAGTCAAACCAGCTGAAGGCCGAAGACTTAAAAAATGAAATTTTTTTTAAATGCCAAAGGGCTTACATGAAACAGCAGTTTAAACTAGGCTCGCTGAGGTGAGACAGGCAGTGAGCCCAACCATTCACGATCCAGCGACAATCAAACTGTCCGACAGTCAGCGGACCCGCCGACAAGATAACTTCCACTTCACCATACAGGGCCCAACAGGGAGTTCAACAGAGCAACGTAGAAGATATTGGCGCCCACAACCAATCATACACGGAGCTGTCAAACTACACACCGTGCTGGACAGCAACAACACGATGAGGAAACTACACTGCCTGAAATTTACGTCAAGGGCCTGGGCAGGTAACCGGAATGTCAACGGCCACAAGGCAGAAGATTCCCCTGGTGCACTTCAATTCAAATAACCAAATACAGTGAACATCCACTGGAGGGTGGCTAGAATTTTCCAACTTGAAAACCAACAGCCGACAACAAACTCCAAATGACACAATGTGAACAGTCTTGACTTGCTGGTATGTTAAACAAAAACTTTCGTGTCGAGGGTCGGTGAGCCACGGACCTCGTGGCAATGGGAACAGCGCCACACTCTCCGACACCCCGTAGAGACCGCCAGCGGGCCCGGCCGAACCACGCCACGCCGAGGATTCCTCATTGCTCCACCCCAACCGACCGACTCCTCAGAGCGAGTACGTCGACAATATTTAAAATAACTTGTAAATCAAAACCACACAGACTACACACAGTTTCACAAACACTTGCACGAAGAACTACACAATGCTAAAGACAGTGACTGTACAATAACAGGTATGAATGACGAGTCGGCACACACAGCCAACCCATAAGCCGTCCAAATACACGTCATCCGGCAAGACGACCGACCGACGACCAACCAAAGTCGTCCCCACTCCAAGCACGTGTGTCCGGCAACCGTAGGGTGAGTCATGGCGGTCCGGACCTCACTGCTGCCGCGCCCCGACTGAACTTGTGCCGCGTGCCAACTCAAACACTGACAGGTGCGAACTAACTGCTGGCACGTTCCAACTCCTTGGATGACACACGACGACCGGGAAGTGATAGCAGACCAGCAAAAATAATACGGCAGGGCTTATATCGATAGGCGCTGCTGCTGCCGCTCACGGGCAGGCAAAGCAGCAACTCAGTGACGCAAGTAATAGAAACTAACGTAGCGAGGTAGCAGTAGGGCAAAAACAGAATGTTAAATAAAAAGGGGTGGCACGGACACAAGCCTCACACGGGTCAATATTTGTTAAGGACAATGAGATATTTAAATAACTGTGGTCAGAGAAACAGTTGGTAGGCAACAGTATCTGTGTCTGCGATGTCAGCACTGTGGAGACATAGGATCTTTGACAGTCAGTAGTAGATAGCTGCGGGGCGCAGCAGGTGTGGTTTCGTTGAGTGTACAGTGTAACACATGGGCGTCCATTTTGGAACTATGTGTATTGCAGATGAGGAATGACGACTTGAACAATCGTTGAATAGCATACTGACATTAAAAGGTTTTGAAATTAAGAAAATGGTATTATTTGATGGGATAAAAACTTATTCTTATTTTTGTAGACTTGAATTGTTGCTCCACTTCATCCTCGTCACAGTCGAGCTTTTGATAATTAACCTATTGATTTATCTTCTGAGTTAATTTACTGTACGATGGAAATCATTAGATCAAATGAATTTTCACCTCAGAATATACAGTTTTTTTTTTGTTTCTTTCGAACTGCAATTTCAGAACTTAAGGAATGAGTTGTGTGTTTAATTAGCATTCTGTGTCAACATTATGAACCCAATTTAGCAGGACCAATTGTTGTTAGTGTTTAGCAGCCTTTTTTCTTTTTTTTTTTTTTTTTAGCTGTTGCAGTGTCTGGCTGAGTTGCTGTTTCCGCCAGTACTTAATTTTTCAATTTATCGGTTATGAATCATAGTAAGTGATTGTTTCGTTTCCATTGCGCAGTGTAGGTTCTGGCAGTTTCTTTATTTTACCAGAGCACTATGTCAGCGTTTGGCTTGTTTTTTTCTATACAGTTTTTTTTTTCCAAACAGTTCGCACTGACCAAGTGTACTCAGCATGAAATTATTGGTTTGCTTATTTATTTACATATGATTTAGATCAGTTTTCACACACACAGCATTCTTTTCAGTTTCATGTAAGTGATGTGGTTTTGAGCACATTAGCGGATTTAGGTTGTCAGTTCACATTCCCAGGTTCGCATTTACGGTAACGCACACACAAGTTAAAGCAACTCACTTACAAACATTGAGTGATGAATAGACTTTCCAATTACTTGGTGTAGTTAATAAACGCAACTGTAGGATTCGTGGCAACGGAAACCCCACGATTAACCTTGGATCATGGCCGTGACAGCCCAATAGTTATCGCATTTCGCGTATCCAGCAAGACCGCAGTATGCCGTCCTTTCTTTTTCTAACAACAACGAATACCAAAATAGTGTACGTAGATCTGAAGGGCTTATTTCAATAGTGGTACAAGTCCATTACCTCCACTTTTGTGTCTATAATGCTTATGAAATGAATGAGCCAAACAAGCAGAAAGATAGTTTCATCTCTAGCAAGAAGACATATGTTTGAATATTTCTGGTATCTCAACTGGAGATTTTTCAGCGCTCATTTAACTTTAGGACTCTGTATCCCAATATGAACAAAAATGGACTTCTACCAGTATTGAAATAAGGCCTTCATATGCTAGAAATGTTTTTAATCGCGTTGATTGACGAGGCTGACCGAACGCAGCGAACGCTCCACGGAAAATGGCGCACCGCCACAATATCCCACCAACGTCCAACGTTTGCACGATACCCGCTTTCCAACTAAGTGGACTGGTAGACGTACGTCGTTTACATGGTCCCCAGTTCATCGGACCCGAAACTTCCTGATATTTTTCTGTTGGAGATTCATCAGGGATATCATGTTTGTATGACCCTAACCGATGTCTCTGGCAGAGTTCAGAGAAACGGTTTAGGCCATAACCGGACAAGTTACGGACGGCATACTGCAACAAATTATGGAAGAAATCGACTGCTGATGCGATGCGCGCCACCTGAGGAGAGGAAGCTTACTGGTCAAAAGTGTCAGCGACCACCAGGCGTCACTAGAGGCGGACCGGCCAGTATCAGAGGAAGCAGTAACAGCAGATTAGGGCCGTCAGGAGATGTCACTAACCTCGAATGTGGACTAGTCACTGGACGTTACCTGAGTAACAGACCCATCAGGGACATGTCAACTCTTCTAACGCTGACCAATTCTACTGATAGTAACATGGCTGCGAAGCGGAAATGCGAAGAAACCACCACAGCGAAACCGAGATCGAGCGGAAGTCATGTACTGACAGACAAGGACTGTTCAGCAGTATGGAAGGTGTTTGCAAAAATCCGGAAAAGTGCAACCATGCCTCGTTCTCTAAAGTTCAGTACATACTTAAGGACATCTATAGGTTTTGACGATAACGTTTGCAAGTATTAAAATACGTGACATAAATGGCCATACCTCTTGGATGTGTCGACTATGTTACATCGCCAACCTTAGTTGGTGACATACATTTCAATTTGATACGTCTACTCGTTCCTGAGAAAAAGGGGTCCTAACATTTGACACACAGACAGACAAGAAATGGCTGTTGTTGTTGTTGTTGTTGTAGTTGTTGTTGCTGCTGTTGCTGCGGTTTTCAGTCCTGAGACTGGTTTGATGCAGCTCTCCATGTTACTCTATCCTCTGCAAGCTTCTTCATCTCCCAGTGTCTACTGCAACCTACATCCTTCTGAATCTGCTTAGTGTATTCATCTGTTGGTCTCCCTCTAAGCTTTTTACCCTCCGCACTGCCCTCCAATACTAAACTGGTGAACTGTTGATGCCTCAGAATATGTCTTACCAACCAATCCCTTCTTCTAGTCAAGTTGTGCCACAAATTTCTCTTCTCCCCAATTCTATTTAATACCTCCTCATTAGTTATGTGATCTACCTATCTAATCTTCAGCATTCTTCTGTAGCACCACATTTCAAAAGCTTCTATTCTCTTCTTGTCCAAACTATTTACTGTCCATGTTTCACTTCCATACATGGCTACACTCCATACAAATACTTTCAGAAATGACTTCCTGACACTTAAATCTATACTCGATGTTAACAAATTTCTCTTCTGTGGAAACGCTTTCCTTGCCATTGCCAGTCTACATTTTATATCCTCTCTACTTCGTCCATCATTAGTTATTTTGCTCCCCAAATAGCCAAATTCCTTTACTACTCTAAGCGTCTCATTTCCTAATCTAATTCCCTCAGCATCACCCGACTTAATTCGACTACATTCCATTATCCTCGTTTTGCTTTTGTTGATGTTCATCGTATATCCTCCTTTCAATACACTGTCCATTCCGTTCAACTGCTCTTCCAAGTCCTTTGCTGTCTCTGACAGAATTACAATGTCATCGGCAAACCTCAAAGTTTTTATTTCTTCTCCATGGATTTTTATTCCCACTCCAAATTTTTCTTTTGTTTCCTTTACTGCTTGCTCAATATACAGATTGAATAACATCGGGGATAAAAAAAAAATTGCGTGCTTCTTATATATTGCAGTAAAAGTCAACGAAATGAAGCAGCCTCACACGTTGACAAAATCAATAAAAATGGCTTAATACAGACAAGAAATGCACTTCAAAATGGGAATCATTTCCCGAAACCCGTAGTGCTAAAATTAAATAAAGAAAATCGTGACATGTAGCAGAAGATTTATTTATAAACAAGCCTACAGTTTTGACAGTCGCAGGCTTTAAAAAACCATTTATAATGGATCAAATCAGCTTATTTCCATACTTGCTTCTTCAAATACACCCTGGCAGGTATTTAGTAGTCCTTCAGCTCTCTTGCATCCCAAATCATCGCATCATCTTCACAGAAAACCGCCATCAAGTTTAGAGGGGCATGTTGTGGGAATATAGGAAAGCTTGAAAAAACTTATCCCAATGGGACACTTGACTGAATAATTTTTGGTGATTCATCTAAGGGAGATTATTCCACGAGTGTATCATCTGCTATTGACCCTTGACGAACTTTACTTACGACGCTGTCCTGAACTACATTAAAAAGCACTGGTGAAAGCCCTCTGTCCGTTATAATCCATTCTGGTTTTTTTGCCATCTGATGTAACACAGATAAGGCATTTTTTTGTACATGTTTCTGATTCTTGTCTTTCTATTGTCACAATCCTACACGGAAGTGCGTCTAAAAGTTCATCACATAGTTCCATCTGTCTGTGTGATCAGAATTTTTCTGAAATTTTTTCCAAAAATCCTTCAACTTTGCACATCTCCTGTAACCGTTTGTTCTGCAATTACAATTTTAACAGGTTCAGGATATGTTTGTGGAATAATTTTTCTTCATGAATCCTCAAAAAATACTGAATGAATGGTTCAGTTGGCATCAAATTTTTTCATCATTGCTCCTATAGGAATATAACATGCCCCTCTAAATGGAAAAACGTTGCTTTCTGGAAAATGATTTTCTAACATTTCTAACCTTTCCTTCAGCTACATAACTAATGTTCTGTTTCTATTTTCTGTTTATTTTTTCTCTTTTTTTTAACTCCTAGACCTTCAGTTCACAAAATTGTAGACTTGTGGAACTCTCCAACGATTTATTTCTTCCATTAACATCTGTTTTGACTTGTGTCACTTTGTTGTCCAGTTTGTCATTAACGCATTTTTCTAAATTCTGAATATTTTCATTCATACATACTTTAGCTTTAAAGAGAAAGTGTTATAGAAATAATAACAAACCAAATTGCACCACTGCACAGACCAAACAACTATTTCTCTGTGCCAGTAACAGATAGCAGTACTTGTTAGATTTGCAGGACATTAAGTATACATCGAAAGACTTCAAATTATTAAATCACGTTGACAAATAAAAGTGATAAAATTATGTTGTGCCTATATGTTTTGAAAGTGTGTCTTAAATGTACGTTAATGTTTCAAATGAACTGTGTGCTGTTTGGGTTGCACTATGTAACAGAAGCAATATTATCTCTTTCACATGCCAGAATCGTTAACTAGTGAACTTTATGCCGTAGTTCTGGAACAATTTCTCGCCACATGGCAAGAGTTGGAGGATCGAGCAGGCACCAAGTGGTTCTTGGAAGATGGTGCAAGACCACACCCCACCAAACAGGTGTTTTGCTTTCTCGATGAACCATTCAGGGACAAAGTCATTGCTTTGGATTATCTGAAGTTTCCTGTTGCTGGCAGGGATTATCCTTCATATTCACTCCTTGTGATAGCTTTCTGTCAGATACACTGAAAGGCACTGCGTACAAGAACTGTCCCACCACGTTGGATGAACTCTAACCATCAATCTGTGTGGCAACTGAATCCACTTCTGTTGATACACTACAGAAAATGACGACAAATTTCACAGATTGTATGCACCATTGCTGTACTGACAGGGATTGAAATTTTGAAGAGGTGTTGATTTGACTGCATAAACTGCTTGCACTGGACGTCCTTATTTATGCATTCTGAAAAGAGAATGTGTATACCACCACCTGTTAGTAGCTTTTGTAAGTGATATTTGGAAACTCGTGTATAAAATTTTTAAGTCATTCGTAGTAAACATATTGCAACTTCCATTCTTCTACCCTCATGTACAATTTATTGTAAAATCAGTGTGTACTTTGTTCAACATCTTCTATAACCTGTCCAAAATGTCTAGTACAAGGAAGAATGAAAGGTAACAGAACTTCTAACTTACCCAGGGCCGTGAGTGCGCCGCAAACCATTGTTGCCACATACCTGAAACAAAGAAAAGATACATCTCACAGACCTCACCAAATACCGGGTATTAGATGTCTCTGCAAAGATCTCTGGTAAGTGTTACTGCAATGAAATGTTGCTGTGGAGTATTTTGGCTGAGCGCCTATTTTATTAAGACTATTAAAGTAGATACCTTTTGTATGTTCTGGACCACAGAACCAACCTTATAAAAAATAAAAAATTACTTGCTAACACTCGTAATTTTTAATTTTCCATGAGATTGATCTAATGATCCAGAACATACAAAAGGTATCTACTATTCCAATAATACACTATAATATAAAATAATAATATAATTTTAGCTATAATAAAAATCATTTATTTTTCACACATTTACCATAGGTGAATGAAATGTAATTAAATATATCAGAGAATTAAGTATTGTTTTTTAAAAATTATATTAAAGAATAAGTATATAAAAATATTTACTTTCTGCTTTCATGAGACATAAGATTATTATGAGCTGTTGTTTGTAAATGCTTTTTGAGATAAGACTTAGTTACAGTTTTACCACATTCACAAGTAACTTTAATTTTCTTACAGTCTTTACATATAAAAATGTCCATCAGTTCGATATTTATCTTTATAAAATTCTTCAATACTTTTTTTAATCATACATTCACTACACTGTCTTAACTGTGACTTACTGTTGTTCATTTAAATAAAATAAAATTAATTAAAAAATAATTTTCGAATTTCGCATCGTGAACTCTATATCATGAAACTCATTATTTCTATTTTTAAGTTTTTCATCCCTTTATATCTCAGTTTCATTTGTCCTTTTTTAATTATTACAAGTTCCCAAGGATCAATTAATTTGTAATATCTATCCGGTAAAATAACTTTAAAATCGTTATTAAGTTCCATACATATTTTTTCTCCATATCTAGTATTAAAATATTCACAGTCAGTAACATTATATAAAACATTAATCTCTAGTTCAGCTACTTTTTCTCTCCTTCGAGACACTAAAATCATTAAGCTTCTTGATTATAGTCTCCATTTATATAGAAAAAATTTTATTAGATTTATATATAATAATTTTTTATTAGATTTGCAATAATGAGTAATGACCATAAGGTAATAGCTATTCTATTTTCTACAATTTTCTTATTATCAGGAAGACTTGGTGCTTTTTTGTTTACTTGAATTGTATATATTTCATGTTTTTCACTTTTAATTAAATTAAATTTTCTATATTGTTCTACATTCCTAAATAAACTATCTGTATAATCTTCTAAAGTTATATTGTTTTTAACAACTCATTTTTTAATTCCTTCAGATTTCTTTTCTATTTTGTCACCAACTTTATAGGCATTCATCTTTGCTCTTAAACCGTAAAATTCTTCCATTTTTTTCCATTAAATTCATTTTACCAACAACTTTTTTGTTTACTTGTGGAATATTATATGTATTATCTGTTGAATAGTCACTTGTATTAAATAAATCAAGCATTGATATCGTATCTTCATAGAAATCTTCAGTTTTAATATTATAAATATAACTATCTGTATCTTGATAACATAATTCAATATTTTCTCCATATTTAGATTTCATAAATCTATAGTGAAAATCGCACATCAATTCTTTAGATAAATCAAGTATACTTAATCCAACATAAACAGGTTTATTAAATATTATTTTAGTTTTATTCATATGAATAGCAGCTAGATTTTAAGTAAATATAGTTCTATGTTTAAAGTTTGGCTTAGCTACAAGTTTATCACATACTTTACTATCTGGTACTAATATGTTGTTTATTTCTTATATTTTCCATTGTTTTACCAAATACAGAATTATTCATTAATTTATAGAAATCTTTTTCAATATCATTTGTGGCTTTTGTTCAAAATGGTTCAAATGGCTCTGAGCACTATGGGACTCAGCATCTGAGGTCATCAGTCCCCTAGAACTTAGAACTAGTTAAACCTAACTAACCTAAGGACACCACACACACCCATGCCCGAGGCAGGATTTGAACCTGCGACCATAGGAGTCACACGGTTCCGGACTGCAGCGCCAGAACCGCTAGACCACCGTGGCTGGCTGTAAGTTTCATTCCTAAAGAAAGATTGTTTAGGATTTCTATAATGTACTACATAATTATGTTTTTTCTAAAGTAGTTATTTATTTATTTCATTTGTACCTGGAACAAGTTTTGAGTCAGGAGCTAGCAGTGCACCTTTATGTAAATGATGTAATTCATTTCTATATTCTAGATCTACTTCAAATATATATCCATCTTGACTATTGTTTGACATTTCACTTATTTTTGTAGAATTACAAATTTTTGTTTCAAACCATTTAAATCTGCCATATGGTAAATATTTGTTCATAGCATAACCATGTTAATTATTTACATCTAGATACATTATATAATTTGATATTTCTTTATTATTATAATCTTTTAAATGTTTATTATTTGCTTTTACATATATTTTACAACATTGTGAAATACCAACTCTTTTTTTTTCAACCATTTGAAGTATATCACAGTCATATAATAAATCAAGTTTTCGATTAGTAATTCTTAACATTTCATCCCAAGATAAATCTGGTGCTTTAAAATACCAAGATGGATCTAAATTATATGTATTTATACATGTTTTTCAAAAATTTCCAGAAACATCACTTAACAATAATACATCAGCATTAAGAAATTAAACATGAAATCCACCAAGATTTTTAATATTGAATTTTTCCCAAAATAATTTTGCATGTTCATAAACCTCATTACTTATGTATCAATCATTTAATTCACTGTAAAATTTATGTTTTGTTGGTAATTGTGTTTCTTCAAATTTTTCCCAGGAATCCATGTATTCATTTGGATAAAGACCTTTTCTAATTACTAAGTTAGATAATTCGGGAGAAACAAATTTTTTAATATTTTTTAATTGAATTTTCTTTAAATTTGATGAAAGTTTATCAAGTGAAGAACCCATAAATCTAAAAGTATCAACAAATCTCATTTTAATTTTTTTTGTATGTTAACCAAAACTAATATATTTATTTTCATTATTTGGTATCAGCTCTATTTCTTTATCATCATAACCAAGTACTTTTAAAAAAAGATGTGAATCATTACCAGATAAGTTACGTAAATAAATAGGTACAGAATCAGGTGGTTTTAGTTTTAAATTACAATTATTACATAATGAAGCAATATATTTTCCAGTTAAATGATCATGATAATGTACTTTTTTATTATTTTTTGTATAAGGACATTCACATAGTGTACAAATTGTAGATTTATGAAACATTTAATATTCATCAAGTGGAAGTGGTTACATTTCTTCAATTTCAGAATAAATTCTTCCATCTTCAGCTTCTTGCTTCATACATTCTATAAATTTATTATAACAATTTGGTCCTCTATAAACAACAGGATCTTTATAATTTCCATATATATATTTAATATAATAACAAAATCCACTTGGTTCATGTCTTTGCTATTTCATTGCATATGGTGTTTCTAGATTTGGTTGACAATTATCCACTATTAAAAGTGAACTTTCATAACCAGTATATATAACAAATGCAACTTTTAGTGTAAATTGAAAATTTTAAAAAATACATATTCTCCTTCACCTGGCATTTCAACTTTTAATGATTTAATAGTTATACAATTTGTTGTATAATTATCTAATTTGTCCTCACTATTAAAATGTAGTAAACATAAATCACAAATAAATTTTACTTCAGTATGTTTAGTCATTTGACTTGATACAAGTCTAGAAAATTTTTTTATATAACAATAATGTGAATTATTATCTTTCTTGAAATAAAGTAGATTTACATGTTTTTCCTTTTCACATTTTGTAATTTTTAATGGATAAACTTGATAATTTTTATCTTCATCATCAAATGAATAAACATTAATAGATACATTAATTATATTTTTTTCTGTTAAAATAGTATAGTTTGGTGATTGTTGTCCAAATTCTTGAATTTTTCATTTATTTCACCTGTTTGTAGAGTATATTTACAACATAAATTAAAATTTATTTTCACACCATGATGTACTTTCAATTAGCCTTTAACAATCTTAAAAAAAAAATTTTCTACTGCATTTCAAAAATGATTAGGATCAAGTATATCCATATTATTTTCTAAATTTATAGTTTGTAATCTGCTTCCAAATGCCTTTTCAATTAAGTAATCTTTAATCGTTTTTCTATCTCTTTGTTTCTTAAAAATGCTTGCAGAACGTGGAAATATCTTCTTTAGTTAGAAAAACATCATAAATATCAAAAAATGGTAACTTTTTCCAAAGATTTTCACTAAATTCAGCTTTAATATTTTCAACAATATTAGTTTGATCATCACATCTTTACTGACAGCTGTTGCAGTCGTAGAACTGTGTTCAGGTATATCAATATTAACAGTATTTTTATAATTTTTACTTCTGTTATATAATTTTTATGATTTTCAGTTACTTTAGACATATTACTTTTAACGATATTTGTATTATTTTCAGATGTATTATTTTCACTTAATACAGTTGTATTATTTCTAAAAATATTTGGATTATTGCTAATAATAATAGAACGATTAGTAACAAAATATCTAATCAAATCACCTTTATGTTAATTTGATTATCCTCATAAATTATTTTCTCTACAAAATTCACGAAGTCTAGCAACAGTATGTTGTTGTAGTCGATAAGCAATTTGTTCTACTTGAACAGCAGTGTATCTTTCCATTCTGCACTTCTATTTATTACAAAACATTTATTACATTTGTAAAAAATATTATTTTTAATAAAATGATAATTATTTAATAAATAGATAAGGATTATAATTTAATAAATAATTAATCAAAAAGAGAAGTAAATTATTATTTAGTTTAACAATCAATTCAGATTTAATCAAATAGGTTATGATTTAGATTAACAATCAATTAGTTTTAACAAGTAATTTAATATTAAATTTAAGAATCAATTAGTTTTCAAACAAGTAGTCTAATATTTAATTTAGGAATAAATTAGTTTGATCTTCTATTTAATACAAAAAATCATTAGATCCAAAAAAATTACTATAATTAACAAAATGATTATTATTTAATAGATGCATAGATAATTAATCATAAAGGATAATTAATTAAAGTTAGAGCTTTCTTATTCTTAATATATTCTAAAGTATATTTCTTACATTTATTATTATGTTTATCTTTGTGATGGATTTATAAAAAAACAATTTAAATTTTTAATTTCTTGAAAAATTTTACATTTCTTTTTTTCTTCCATTATAACTTCATTATTCATCGTAGATTTAGATTTTTCTCCATTTTCCATTTTTGAATGTTCTTCACTTGGATTTCATCTTAAATGTTCTTTCAAATAATAATTTACAACACTTTTCCCACATACACAAGGAATACCATTTTTATTATAATTTTCTGCATGATATTTATTTAAACATGGTCTACAAATAGTTCTATAATCATCTTTCGTATATTTTTTTAAAGTGAGATTCAGCAATTCATTCTTTATGGAAAATATGTTTCCAATTTGTTTTAACAAACTGATTATTATTTTCATCACTTAGACTAACAGGACAATCAATATCGTTTTCACATACCTCAATTCGTTCATAAGTATCTTTTTCTTTAGAGTGCATTTCGTTTTGCTTCTCCATTTATAAGAAAAATTTTTTATTAGATTTATAAGAAAGTTAAATTCTCTAATTTAATTTAATCATAAATACAAATTACAAATTTCACATAATGCTTATTTTTCGCAAAACTAATAAAAAATATTTCTTTAAATTTGAATCGATTGTAGATCTATTTAACAGCAAGGTTGCTTAGAACAATAAACAAGTTTTAATGATTATTGATGAAGAAAATAATCCATGGTTTAAAGCAAAAGATGTAGTATAGATATCAGAGTATAAAGATACTGATGATGCAATTAGAAAGCAACAAGTAAAATATGAACTTTTATCTAAACCGGGTAAATTACTGGGGCTTAAAGGTACTGAAAAATCTTCGTTATTTATTAATGAATCAGGTTATTATTCAGTAATTTTATGTTCTAAAAAAGAAGAAGCAAAACAATTTTACATATGGGTTACTCAAAGTTGTACCATCAGTTAGAAAACATGTTGAATATAAGATTATATAAGAGATGATCGATGCCTATCAATATCAAATAGAATCTTTATATGAAATACGTGAATTGGATAAATAACAAGTCGAAAATTTAAGAGAAACAGTTAATATCGCCTTTGATGTAACACTAGAAACAGAGAAATAGATCCACTATTATCACATATTGTTCCACAAACAAACAATAAAAATGTAAGACCAGGTTTTGTAATTTTAAAATTATTTGATGATGAATATGAATATAACTATTATGTCATTAGAACACAAGGAAAAAATTTACAGAAGCAACTATATAAAATCGAAGATAGACATCCAAATTATGAAGAAATGTTAAGAATGAACTATGATCCTAATTCAATAAATCGGTATCAACGAATTAAAGAACTGTCTGTCATCGGAACTATTTCAATATTTTGAATAACTATAAACAAGAACAATTAATTAACGATATAATTAGTCTGCATCATCATCATCAAACTGAACTACCATAAAATAACTTTATCTTTATTCAACCAACTTATGCGAATTATCAAAAATTAATTATTTAACATTAACTCTATCTCCTTTCTTTCTTAAAACTTTTTCAACTAAGTATACTTCTGGATATTTCGTTTTCTGTAGTTCTTGTTCGTAAAAATTTCCTTTTATATCATTTAATTTATATGTAACTGGATTAGAATGAATCAAGTCTTAAATTTCAAATATCTCTGTTGACCAACTAGCTGTATACCCTTTTTCAAAAAGGCCTTTAAGTTTACTAATTCTCATTTTATCATCTTTTCTAAACTTAGTGTCAGGTTCATTAGAGACAATATTAGTTATTTTCAATTTTTTTCATTTACTTCTATTGGTTTCATTCTTATTGTAGAATGTTTTGCATTATTATATTCATCAATTAGATCTTTAACTAGATTGATAATTTCCTTGTAAAGCAAATTTCTTCCACATTTTTTCTTTAAGTGTTGTGTTCAATCGTTCAACAACAGATGCTTTTAATTCTGAAAATATTGAATAATGATTAATGTTATATTTATCCATTAATTCTTTGTTATAGAATTCTTTAACATTATCTGTTTGCAAATTATTTGGTCGTCTATTGAATTTTTTGAAAAGCATCAACTATATTTTTAGCTGTTTTATCTTTAATAGGAACAGCAAATGCATATTTAGAAAAAACATCCATTGTTGTCAATAAATATTTATAACCTTTGTTTATTTTAGAAATTCCTTTTAAATTGCCAGATCCATATCAACTGAATCAGCTTGCCATAAGAAACAACATTTCTTCTTTTAAAATTTTCTCTCATTGGTTTATGTAATTCATCAATTATATTTTCACGAATATTATTATTTCCTATTATATTATAATTTACTCTTATGACTTTTACATATTGAACAAAGGCCTTCAATTCTTTGTCTATCATTTTTAGTTGTTACTCTATGTGGATTATGTGTATCAGTAAACTTTTTACACTTTAAACAATAAATATGATAGTTGATTTTCCACTTATATAGATAAAAAAATTATTAAATTTTTCAATTTTCAATTATTTCACCAAATGTAATTAACTTTACATCAACTGGAAAAGTTTTAAGAGAATCTTTAACACAATCTTTTAATTGTACATATAAAAAGGTTAGTGTGTACCGGTATTGATAGATTACTAATATTTATTTGTTGATATTCACCATTATCTCAACTTACTGATATATCAAAATCATCAAAGTCTAAATATCCATTTGTATGTTTAGCAAGAATAATATTTCTTTTAAGTATGAAAAGATATTCAAATACGTACATTTGTAGTTCATTATCTGTTGGAAAACTAAATTCAATTATTTTTTTATCATATAGTTTTTCTCTAAGATTACTTAACTGTTCTAAGTATGGACGTAAATCTGTTTTTGAGAAATAATCTGAAAAAGCTTTTTCTACTTCTTTTTTGTAAAACAATTATTGAGGTGTGTTAGAATGCTTGTATATTCAGATTTTGTAACATATCCCGTATCGAAGAATTGTTTAGTAACAGCATCATAACCATTTACTGGATCTTTTATATCTACTATTATTCTACCAACAAAAGTTTTACTTATTTTAAAAATGCCTCATAATTCTTTCTGGAATTGTTTGATTAAATTATTTATTTTTGGTTCCAAATCTTTTTTTAATTTTTGATTCTAATGACCTTATACCATATGATGATTCCTCATCAGTTTTGATATTATTTCCAAAAACGTCCATTTATTACACCTAAAATATAATTAAATTATAAATATCACATAGTACTTTTAAAACGAATAAATGACCACACATTACTACATCAAAATTTATATTTATATTTATTACCTGTATTATTTTATTTGGATTATCAGAATACAATGCACCTGAATTACATAATATATCTGCGTAATTTGATAAATCTAGACCATCGAATTTTTCATTCATATCATCTATAGTAATTTGTTTTTCAGTTAAAAGTCTCATTAATCCATCCTTACCTTCATATGTTTTTTCACCAACTTTTAATTTATCTCCACTGAATTCAACAGGAAAATTACGAACAAATTTAAACATGCAAACAGGTTTTAATCCAAAAACTTTATCTTCACTATGATTAATGTACTTTAACATTCTTTCACTAACATTTATCTTTTTATTTTCATTTTGATGACTACTTGATTCTTGATCTTCTTGGTATTTATTTAATACATCTTCAATTTCTGATTCACTCAATGTATAATCAAATTTTCCAGGAATATCATCAGACCAATCTTTTAATAGTTTAATTGGTGATAAATCTCCAAAATCTTCTTTATGATGACGACATGGAATCATTTGTTTTACAACTTCTCTATTTTCTTCAATTGCTTTCAGAACATTATCTCCTAATCCTTTGATTCCTAGCTTAACTTGTTCAACTGCATCAATAACCGGTTGATCTTCCTTTTTATATTTTTCATATTCTCTTCTTGGTTGCATTTTCCAAAGCTTATATTGTTCTTTTAATTCTTCAGCTTTCTTTTTATTTTGTTTAGCTTGTTTAACAACCGTTTCATCATGCTTTGCAAACATTTATTAAGGAAGAAAAAACATTAATTACGTTTAATGTTTTAACGTCATTTTAATGTTTTATGTTTATATTTAATGTTTATGTTAACAAAAATTAATAAGGTAACGCATTTTACTTATACATTTATCATAACAATAACAACCACAAGTGTCTGATCCACATGTAGCATTATCGTTAGATCATGAACAATTTGTATAATGTTGACCATAAATTGATTCTACTTTTTGTGATTTTTCATGTTTTTATGTAATGAAGAGCTTCTTTAAATTCATTTATATGTTCAGGTAAAATACCATATCCATGGTATAATACATATGTAATACCATTTTTTAAAGTGTCCATTTATTAGAGGAAAAAATGTTTACAGATTTATAAAATGTATTTTATTTCTGAACTTACCTTCATTTGGTTTTCTAGTCATACCTATTGTGAAAAAAATCCAAACTCATCATTCCAACATTTACTACACATTTCTTTAAAATTGTCAAACTTTAAATCTCCGCCAACAAATTCATGATAAATATGATTTAAATTTCATCTTGTCTAAAGATATTTTAAAAATTTAGATTGTCTCTAACTAGCTGTTTAGGTATTTTCGAATAAGTTTGAGCTAAATTAAAGCAAACTATACCTTTTTGTCTTCCTCTAGTAAAATATTCTCTTACAATATCTTGATTTTCTAAAATGAAATCATCGAATATCACAACTGAATTATCTTCACATTCATCTAAAGGAATAATTTCTTCGTTATTTTCAATAAAACTAACTATGTTTTCGTTAATTTTATCTTCAATTTTTTTACATTGTTTTATAAATTGATACTTTGGCTTATCTAAGCTTTTTGAATAAACATAAATGTTTAATTTTATTCGAATTTAACCATCCTGGAGCTAAACTATAACTATCCATCATTAATGTTGTTTTTCCACAACCACTTGGTCCAATGATCACACATTTAATAGAATTTGGTAAAAGTTTACCATGTTTGTTTTTTTAACGTATTTTCTGGAACTCTTACATTAGGTTCCAAATCTGTTTTATTCATTTATTTAATACTTTTTTCAGTAGTAAATGAGTAGATTATTTCAACTTAGTGATAAATCTTCAATACTTAGAAAAAGATTAACTTTCCAATGCGTGATAGTTATACTAATGTTACACTAGTTGGTTTTATTGAACGTTCTTATTACCGAATACTACAAGAAAAAATAATAAACTTTATTGTGATGGAGAAACGAGAGAAATTCGTATAGGTCAATATAGTTTTAAAAATTTAGAAACATTTATGCATTCGAAAAAACCTAATATACATATTAAAGCAGATGAAATTTTAAACAGAATAAGTATCGAAAGTGATGTAAAATTTTATATGGATGTAGAAGATAGTCTACTTGGTTTTAGTAATTAAATTATTTTACCTAATTAAAAAACTGTAGCTAAAGATGTTCCTAAAATTATTCCTTCTGAATTAATAAATATAAATTTTAATCTTGCTGATGGAATGTATGTAAAACATAATGATCATTTTCATAGAGAAACTAATATTATTGCTCCATTTAAACATAATGTAGAATTTGGTGAACCAGTAATTATGAACCAAAAATCCTGTAAATGTTCCTATTTTTGATACAATTCAAGATTTAGAACTTAATATACCTGATGAAAACGATAATTTAATTGATGGTGCTACTGTAACGGTTGTTTTAGAAATATCTTAGTTGCAGACTAAAGTCTGCTTTGCTGATGCTAATAAATTTTTTCCTTAATAAATAAGTAACTGCTAAAATCATCTTAGACTGTGTCATGAATAAAATTGAAAATTATCAATTCTATTCATTCCCTATGAATGAGAAAACTAAAAATAATTGAAATGATCCTAACAAAGATACAGAAATTGAAATAAATATTGGTGATAGTTGGATTCATCCAAATCATGCACAATTATACATGAATTTTAGTATTATTGGAAATGATGGGACAGATTATCCAACTTATGATGGAAAATCAAACAAAAAATAAATTGAGAATTATGTAGCAAAACTGTTTGATTTTATAACAATAAAGAAAGGAAATAATATTTTATCTAGATTTGAACATCCTTTTATTTCTTCATCCTTTTTACTTCATCTAACATCATCTGTTACTGACAAAATAAATTTAGAAGGACATATAATTAATATGGGAAAAATAAATAGTAAAAGAAATGAAGTACTTTATCCATTAAAATTACTTGGTGGATTTTTTAAAGATTATAAAGAAATTATGTGGGAAGGAATTTAACTGTAATTTTTACACATAGTTCATCTTCTGGAGACATAATTTTATGTTGGTCTGATAAAAATGATGCTGGAATTGAAATAAAAGGTACACTTCCTAAAGAAAGAAAAATAGTTTTAGAATCTATGGGAATTCGTGTGCCAGTTGTCAAATACGAACCAAATTATGAACTTGAACAATATGAAATTATTCTTAAAAATCCTAACATTCCTATTTATTTTTACAAACTTCAAACAGAGGAAACTTCTGGATTATCTGGTAAAAACAATTCTGAACTAGATATAACAAATTACTATAACTCCACAGAATTTGATATGCTATATTTTGTTTTTGTTGTATTTCAGACAAGTCATAAAAATAATCAATTAGTGGATTAGTCGTTATTTGATCATGTTAAACTACAGAATATATATATTTAAAAATCGTAGAAATAAAGTTTTTCCTCAAGAAATGTGGAATGTTAATCTGTCAAATAATTTTCTGAAAGCATATAATGCATTTTTAAATTATAAAAGAATTACTTTACTGAAGTCATATATCAATATTAATCCATTTAGTTTTATAACTTACCGAATTTATGTAATCAATATTACACATAGAAAGAATGTTGTAACTACACAAGAAACAACTATGAAACTTTGTGCAACTTTTAATGATAAAATTCCAAATGATACACTTGCTTATGTAAATATGTATGGTAAAAAGAATCTTACATATGATGCACAACATAGATTACTTACTGAAAATTTTTAATTATCAACATTTGCTTCCATATAAATGAGTGAGAAACTTAAAAAATTTGTAAAAGTGTTAACTTCTTGCTTATATACATTTCTGAAACATTTTAAGAAAGATAAAAAGGTGAAAACTGAAAATTTTAGTATCTTACTTATTAAATGATTTCCGATTTATTTTATTATATTTTTTGTAGATAGCTCTTTTTATGTAGATTATGTCAGCTCTTTGAATTTTTAAAATCGGTTATTGTTTGACTGAGAAATTAACAAAAAGTATTTTGCACCTTGCCCCTGTGAGTTCTGTAACCAGGCTCACTTCCGAGTACTGCGGGTAGCAAACTCTTAAGGGCAAAGGGACTAACCAAAAATGCAATCAAAATCCAATTATCTGTTAAAAAAGTTGTAGTAAAAAACGAATTTACATAGTCTCGAGATTAAACTTACAATCACAAGTCCAAAAATCCTGACTCATGGTAGATACATTTTGCATGTATGAAACTGTACTTCATTTCATATGTATCAAACTTTACCTAGAGCGACATATGTGAGCATTAGTCTGAACTAACTGGACTCTAACTTCTGTCTACTTTTGTTTTTAATTTTGTTGTTCAAAACCGCAATCATCAATTGTTCACATTCGTTCTCGAATTTTAAAATGGAATAATGTAAGAAAATAATGAATTTGAGCCTGAAATAAATTGAAGAAGTTGATTTTTAGAAGATACTTCGTTAGTAGAACTCCAACTATATATACATTCTTCAAGCTCCTTTACTTCAGCCAAACTTCACACATTCGTTGACCAATGCCCGTGTGCATTTCAAAGGTCATTACAATGTATTTTTGTGAAGAGTGGTAGCCATTTGGCTAAAATATCCAACACACTCGTCTATGTACTAAAAAACAGCCCGAATAAAAGAAGCACTTCTGTTCATTCAGAACTTAGTCTTTGTGTAGCACTGTGTATATAGGGGCAGAGGAGTCAGAAACACAGAAAATGTGTGTTGGACATTGTGAGGATGTTTTGCACTTTTCAGATAGTGAAAAAAATTTGTATTATTTAAATGGACAACACTAAGCTACAGTTAAGACAGTGTAGTGAATGTATGATTAAAGAAAGTATTGAAGAATTTTATGAAGATAAATATCGAACTGGTGGACATCCGTATATATGTAGACTGTAAGAAAATTAGAGTTACTTGTGAATGTGGTAAGACTGTAACTAAGTCTTATCTCAAAAAGAATCCTGGAGGACCTCCTCACTATGGATCAATTGGAATGAAAGTAAATCTAATCTAAATGTAATCTAATCTAATCTAATTACAAACAACTCATAATAATCTTATGTCTGTCAAAGCAGAAAGTAAATAATTATATATGCTTATTCTCTAATATAATTAAGAAACAATACTTACTTCTCTAATATATGTAATTACATTCACCTATGGGAAATATATGTAAAATAAATGATTTTTTATTATACCTATAATTATTATATTATTGGAATAGTAGACACCTTTTGTATGTTCTGCATCATTCGATCAATCTTATGGAAAATAAAAAATTGCGAGTGTTAGCAAGTAATTTTTTATTTTTTATAAGATTGGTCTAGTGGTCCAGAACATACAGAAGGTATCTACTTATTAGCTAGGGTCATGCCTGTTATACACACAAGGCGCGTTGCGTAAGTAATGTGACTAAATTCATAAAAAAATCATTTATTGAATATATTCGTACAAATAATGAAAAATTTTCAAAATAGCACCCTGTTGCGTCGATACACTTCTGGAGGCATTGTTTCCATGCCTGGAAGGCATCCTGGAATGCCTTTTCCGGAATGTCCTTTAGAGCTGATGTAACATGCACCTGGATGCTTTCAATCGTGTCCCAATGTTTTCCTTTCATTCCTTTTAACCGCAGAAACAAAAAGAAGTCGGCGGGAGCCAAGACAGGACTGTAAGGAGGCTGAGGAACCAATGGGGTCTCGGTCCTGGCCAGGAAGTCGTTAACAATGAAGGCTATGTGACTCAGCGTGTTATGGTGTTGATCTTTCCACGTGTCCTTGATGTCGCTTCGGTAGAGCGAGACCCTCCTTTTCAGTCTTTTGAGCACTTCCAAGCAGAAAGCTGAGTTCACTATAGTTACGGTAGGTACGAATTCGTGGTGGACAATGCCTCTGACGTCAAAGAAGACAATGAGCACGGTTTTCATCCTGGACTTGCTCATGCGTGCCTTCTTGGGACGGGTGACGATGGGGTGTGTCACTCTGAACTCTGCCTTCTTGTCTCAGGGTCGTACCCAGAACTCCACGACTCATCACCATTGATAACTGAGTTTAAAAAATGACGATCATTTTCACACATTTCCAACATTTCTTGGCACCAAAGCACTCGCATGTGCTTGTGTTCGTCGGCCAACAGTTTTGGGATGAGTTTGGGACACACCTTTCTCATGTTCAAATCTCTGGTCACAATGCGGAAAACGGTTGTTTTTGACATGTTTAGAGTTTGTGCTATCAACTGAAGGCTCAGCGGTCTGTCAGAGTTCAAACAATCGAGTACACGCGACACATTTTCGTCGACTCGTGCGGTTGATGGCCGTCCACTGCGAGGTTCGTCGGTTATCTCCTCTCGGTCCTCCATGAACGACTTATGCCATGGGAAAACTTGTAATATGGACAAGCAATCACTCCAAAAGGAATGGTGAAGTAATGGAAACTATCGGTGGCGGACTTCCAAGTTAATACAAAATTTGATAGTGTACCGCTGCTCTGCAGAATGATCCATTGTGTCGTGGTACATAAACTCAAAACGCAGTTGACGGAAACGGACATCCTGACTCCCCAGCAGCTCGCAGCCGAATGAGTCAGAGAGCGGTTTGAAGCTAACACCCCACCCCTCTTACACTTAGTTGACAGGCTGTCGGGTACCGGTGCGTCAGAAAAAAGGACTCTGTAGAGCACAAATTCTTAATTAAATCCATCACAATAAATGTTTTTGGAAAACCTGCAACTGTGTTATTCATGATTTAAATAATGAAACGCTGCACATACTTAGCACAAAGTGTTCCGAGAGTTTATTCTCATTGTCAACTGCGTTCGCTTGCATACAGGGTGACAGTTATTGAGCTATACGAAAAAACACCTGAATTACAACGACATGCACACACTTTATTCAATATATAAATGTCGCAACAGAAATTCGGATTTAGGTTATGACATGTTCGATGTGCCTGCCGTCGTTAGCGATGATGTGGCGCAGACAAATAGCGAAATTCTGTATGATCCGCTGAAGTGTCGGAACATCTATGCTGTCGATGACCCCTAAATGGCTGTCTTCAGCTCAGCAATGGTTTTGTGGTTATTACTGTATACCTTCTCTTTAATATAGCCCCACAAAAAGCAGTCGCTTGTGATCAGATCCGGAGAATATGGCGGCCAATCGAAGCCCATGCTAGAGGCCTCTCGTTATCCCAAATCCAGAATGCGGTCCCCAAAGTGCTCCTCCAGGTCATCAAACACACTCTTGCTTCGATGGCGTCGAGCTCCGCCTTGCAAGAACCATATCTTGTCGAAATCAGGGACACTTTAGATAATGGGAAGTTCGGTAGTCACCGTGCCATCAAGGAATATCGCACCGATTATTCCGTAACTGGACAATGCACATCACACAATCGCCTGTTGAGGGTGAAAAGACCTTTCGATCACAAAATGCTGATTCTAAGTTTCCAAAATGTGCCAGTTTTGCTTATTGACGATCGCATCGGAATGAAAGTGAGGTTCGCCACTAAACCAAACCACACTCACATCAAAGTCCTGTTCGTCAGTTCTGTGGACATTAATGTTGGTGAAACACAACTACTGTTCCATGGCCCTGTAGCTCAATGATCGATAGGCTTGGATTTTGCATGGAAAGAGATGCAGTGTCCCCGATTGATCCCATCCTGTTGTGTAGCTCGTCTGACCGAATTCCTGGGGCTGGTTTGAAACAAAGCGCGTGTCCCTTCGATGTTTTCAGGCGTTTTCACCCTTTTTGAACTACCGACTCTGCCCCACTCTCATCACGTACACTACCCTTTCTCTCAAACTTGCGCATCATCAAGAATTTGATTGCTAGCACACTTGGACCGGTTGTCTTCAGCTGGAATTCGATCGCAAACTTCCTTTAAGATGTAGCTGGGCTGTTATTGCTCGCGTAATCGGCCTTCACAAGCGTTACACGAGCATGCACGCTCTAGCGTGACATTTTCACCTGAAAATGGCCGACAGCAACAAGGCCCATGCGCATGCACATACTAATTCCCATCATGCCCCGCGGCCAAATGTGCAGTTTGAAAGTCCTGACAAAAACCGTTCAGAAGGAATGACATTATTTCATATACTTCAATAATTGTCACCCTCCGGAATATTGTACAAAGAGGTCTGTCCCATGAACGGAGACCTGGACATTGAGGAAGGAAGATTAAAGAAGATTGGAGGCACTAGAGACGTGGATATGGAGAAGAATGGAGAAAGTGAAATGGGAAGACCGAGTAAGGAATGAAGTATTAAGAAGAGTTGGAGAATAAAGAAACATTTTGAAAGTCATCAGAAAGAGAAAACGAAACTGGATTGGACATTTTTTGAGGAGGGACTGTTTATTGAAGAAAGGAATAGAAGTAATAGTGGAGGGGAAAAAGGGGAAGAGGAAAAGGAAGATATCAAATGCTGGACAATATCAAAGCAGGCAAATATTCAGAAATGAAACGACTGGCTATGGACAGACGAAAGTGGAAGAGGCTTAACCCATCACAAGACCTACCGTAAGGCAGAATACCATACTTACATACATACATACATACATACATACATACATACATAGACACATAACACCCAGTATGCATTTTGTGTAGTGTTTCCGTGTGCTTTTTTTCTTCCTATCTTGTGCTGTAGTTGTCTTTTTTGAGGCTATGCAGTACTAGGAAAGCAGTGCAAAACAATGTTTCTTATATGATAATGTTCGAAACAATATTTTTGTGTGTGTGTGTATTAACAAATACAGTGCCTCCTCCATTGTGCAGAAAACACACGCAAACTATCACTTACACTATTTGTCTCTGAAATCAGAATACTCTACAGGGATGTTAGGACACTATTGCTTCACAAAAAGTTTGAATAAAGTCAGAGGTGTTACACTCTCTGTGATTCCCATTATTTACATTAAGCTACCAATCACAAATTTATTTACCATTACAGGATATCGCTGACTTTCAAATTATTATACTTTGTATTCTAATACTAATCTCTGTGCGAACATGCCTCGGAAGGTCCTACAGTACCATCCGACCACCGTGTCATCCTCATCCGATATGTTACTAGATGCAGACATGGAGGAGCATTTGGTCAGTACACTGCTCTCCCAACCGTTGTCATTGTTCAGTGGCCGAACTCGCTTCTTCTCATTTTAGTACTCCTGAAGTGGTCTCACAATGGCTCACTGCACCCCCCTTGCCTATAGCGCTTGGAAGACCAGGACCCATCCAAGTGCTAACCAAGACCGACAGCGCTTAACTTAGGATATCTCATGGAAACCCTTTTTACCAGTGGGACTTTATATTCTGTTTTCTTGTGGATTTTGATTACAGTCCATGAAGAAGTGGACGTATTTCTAGAATTTACTATAGTTACTATTTCCAGGAAAAGCATTTGATAAGATTAACATATTCAGTACATAGTTTGTCATTGAAAATTTGTTCCTCTAGCTATTTGTGTTGTACAAAAATTTCTAGCTCCTCCGCCGGCTGGAGTGGCCGAGCGGTTCTAGGTGCTTCAGTCCTGAATCGTGCGACCGCTACAGTCGCAGTTTCGAATCCTGCCTCGGGCATGGATGTGTGTTATGTCCTTATGTTAGTTAGGTTTAAGTAGTTCTAAGTTCCAGGGGACTGGTGACCTCAGATGTTACGTCCCATAGTGCTCAGAGCCATTTGAACCATCTAGCTCTTCCATTAAATCCATCATATGTGAGTGGTTGAGTATCATAGAATCTTCTTCTATGTTTCTGAATGGGTATCCAGACTTTTTTAGGTTTGTTGTTATTGCTGATTTTGTGAGTTGGCTATATTTGTAGCAGTTGATATTTTCAGTGTGTCTAGTATGAAAGTTCCTGTCAATCTGACCCTATGGTAGGCTGAGTACGTTTTACATGTGACGCACCCAAACTCTTTGTGAAAACATTTTCGTATCTTGTAACATATTCTGATTTCAGAAACAGTGCGAGTGGTGGTTTGCGTAACTGGGGTTCTCTGAGTGATGAAGGTAGCATAGTGGCTTTAATCCAACAGGTAGAATGCCATTTCTCACATTAGTATGTAAAAAAATTCTAAAATTTATTTTGTCCAGTTGCAATAGTAGTATAATCCCAAAAAGATTGCTACAGTGCAAGAGAGGCAGAAAAGAAAACACGTCAACATCCCTCGAAATACTTATGTAAACAAATGCACCTGGCGTCGAGAATAAATTCTCGAAACACGTTGTGATAAGAATGAAAAAATACGTAACTGGTGTGGTGTTTCATTCTTTAAAACAGTAACTCATCTATATTGTCTTTCGTAAACATATTTTACACACATTTTCCTATCATCAGCGGGATTTCATCTCGACGACCTTGCTTTGGGTGTGTCCAACTTTCAACATGCTTAAAGAATTTGAAGGTCAGTGCTGGAGATTCATTTCATAAAGCAGTACGACGAATTTTTTAAATACCTTGAAAAAATTGCCTTTGCAGATGAGAAGATTTGTGGGTTCTCTTAAGGGGACATTGCATGTGAAACTCGTTGAAATTTGACTTTTTCTGTCTTCTAGTCCATAATGTAATTTGGGCTTTCCTGAACATTTTGGTATATAAACAATAAAATCAGACAATTGTGAGACCTTCAAATACTATTTTGAATGCTGACATGTGACTGTCAAATTTCGCGGCTATGCATATACTGCCACAGTTGAGCAGTCATATCTTCGGAACTAAGTGGTCAAGAAGGCTGTGAATTGCTTTGTTTTGTGCCTACTGCTACGTTTCAGAAGTTGGCATTACGAATAAACAAATCCGTCCTTTGTTTCTGATACTAGTTTTCGTTGAAAGTAGTTCGATTATCGGCTATTTTTACAGTAAGCTAGCTTCTATTGCTTTTTATGCTTAAATAAAATGAATAAGCATAAAAGTAACTTCAAGAAACGCAATTTTGCGGGTAATGGATATGTGAGACCTGTATTTTCTTCTGAAGTATTTAAAAACACGTGTGCTAGCAGTGAAGGAAGCCATGTCATGCTGTGTGGCCACTTCCACCAAACACTTGGTGTAGATATAGGCAAGCTGAATTTTCTGGCACCCTGCATAAATTTACACATATATTGTCTTCCTTTGGAGGCAATCAAACCTATTTACAGAGATTTGGCAAACCCTGAGCTACTAAAGAAGTGTTTACATGGGAAGACCCAGAATGTGAATGAGTCCTTCAATAATGTGTATTTGTTGGCCTCATGACTGTAAAGTTAGCACTTTCTGATGCTGAAATAACTTTTAATGGTGAGAACTATGAACGACTTAAAGTTCTGGAGAAGTTAGGGGTAAGATTTGGACAGAATACAGCTGAAGGATTGCGGTAACTAGATGAGCTTTGTGTATGTGAAGCAGAGTTATCTGCTCAGCAAATGACAAAAGAAGAAAGAAAGAAAAGGTGGAGGCAAGCAGTGGGCTATTGTGATACTGAAGAAGACACAGACTACGGGGTCAGGGAAATTCTAGTGGATAAAAGAGGAAGAAATGTAAGTCTGTATAAGAATTTGTAATAAAAAAATTTTAAACCTCAATATCTCTTAACTACATTTTCTGCAAAAATGACCCATTTTCTAAAAAAAAGTGCTGATGGTAGAGACATGAAATTTTCACAGCATTCCAAATGTGAGATTCAACACATATGGAACTAGAATAATTAAAATATCCTCAGTTGTTTTGTTTTTATGTTCATTTATTTACAAAATTGTCAGAAAATTGAGTGCTTGGGAAAAAAGATTACATTCCCCAGAGTGCAATTTTAGTAATAATTCTAGTTCAGTGTATTTAGAAAGGTGCATTCAATAATTATGGAAATTGTAAGTCGTTGTCTTAAGAAGTTTCCAAGATAATGGGTCACAAAATTCAATAATTTAACTTTTTGACATACAATGGCCCCTTAACAAGGAAACGTTGCTATTATTGTACTAGATGCCTTTAGTTGCGTGCATAGTATATAAATTTTTAATTTCGATTGCTCCATGGTCCAGTCTCTATGTTATCGAGATCACTGCAATTTTAAGTGATTATTACGTTTTGTCACGATGGGAATATTTAGGGGTCGTTTACTGAGTACACCATCTTCAGTAATATGCACTGAAGGGCGTGCTCCTGAGTCAGCATTGTCCTCTCTCCATCAGGTCTGTCACAGACCGCCGCCTATCAGAGCACTCTGTGATGAGGCGAGGATGTCCAACGTCTTGTTGCCCACTCGTGGTTCACCGACCTTCAGTGAACCACTTTCTGCAGATACTCATGACAGTAGCACCCAAAAAACCCGACTACCTTCACTATTAGCTAGATCCTCATTCCCTGGCATCGGACTAACAACCTGCCCTTTGCCATAGTGGATTTCTCCATCTGCAGCTCTTATCGTCGCTAGAATGGTCCCCATTACAGGGTGAGTCAGCTGCCACTACATGTGAGTTTTATGCAATCCGCAACACCTTGTAATAACACGCACTAGGTTTTAATACTCTCTCGCTCGCTGACGCAAACGTTTAGTTTTCGCTGGAAGTCGTTGAGCCGTGTTGGGCTCATGTATGTGTTGGTTTAAACCTTGGTTCCTATTCTGTGTTTAGTTTCCCGCGGTTATTGCGATAGTGCTGTTGTTCACTCTTTCCGTGAGAGGCAGCAGTGGTGTGTATCGATAGTCGCACCTTGTACTATCTTTGGTCTGGTGCTTTTGAAGTGTTAGATTTTTGGACCTTCAGCCAAATTGTAGAACTTACTTCATGTCAGGCCTTCTACCTTCTAAATGCTCTTTTTGGCGTCTGAATTTGAGTTAATGGCTTTAAGCCTTTTTTTAGTTAAAGGGGTTGTGCCCTTAAGGCATATGATAGTGTGGCACATTCAGCCGATAACTGTTCCAGAATGTGTACTGTAATGTTTGGTCAAATAAATAAAGTTACATGTGTTGGAGTGTAACTGACTGCTGCTCATTTTGGCCCCTTTCCACCAAACCAACTATCTGTCCTGCCCTTCAATAAAGATGTAGAAAAGTGACCTTCAAATGCGTTTTTCCCAGTACTATATTTAATTACATTAACTTTCTTACAAAAATCCTGTTCTTTTTTGTGTAGGGCTTGTCGTGTAGCAAGCTAGAGAATATGAAAATGTTAAGCAAGTTCTTGAAGACGATGCAGGTTGCATAGAACACATCGGTAGATGCAGCTGAATCATGGTGCATACTTTCCTTGCCTCTTTACGTGCCCGTAACGCCACCAGGCAGAATTCAAGTGTCGTGGTAGGTGGTGGCCGTAGTGTTTTGACTCACCAACGTATCCGCTGGGAAACAGGGTGGTTCTTGCAGCGTCTTTTGCGTAAACTGTTCAAATTCAAATGACTCTGAGCACTATGGGACTTAACTTCTGAGGTCATCAGTCCCCTAGAACTTAGAACTACTTAAACCTAACTAACCTAAGGACACCACACACATCCATGCCCGAGGCAGGATTCGAAACTGCAACCGTAGCGGTCGCTCGGTTCCAGACTGGAAAGCCTAGAACCGCTCGGCCAACCCAGCCGGCGCGTAAACTGTAAGAGGAGCTTTGTCAAAGCTGTCGCGTCCGAAGTGTGGATTCAGTGACAGGGGTTCATGATTAAGAAAAGTCAGCGAGTTGACCAAATTGAAAGAGGGACTTGATTGACACGATTTTCCGCAGGTGGATAGATAATATTTGAGGATGAGGAGGAAAATAATCTTCCGAGTTTTATTCAGAATCTCGGTTACGGAAATCATTTTCTGAGCTGAGATGCCCCCACACTAGTAGCTATGTCGTTCCTCATTGTTCCGTCGTCGACATTCCATGACGTCGCTTCTCTCTCGCAGCTCTCGCTCTCCATCTTAGTTCTGACCCCTTCATTATCTTGCTTTATTAATTCTGTCGCATCACTTACATAATTAAAAAAATAAAAATATGGCATTTCAGTCTTGATCGCTATTTTTTATTTTCAATAACCGGTTTCAGGCTAGCTGCCCATCTTCAGATCATGTATTGCATTTACAGAGGAACGTGTCAGTACACAACTATTGGTTTGCTGTTATGACAGCGAACCAATAGTTCTGTACTGACACGTTACTCTGTAACTGCAAGATATCATCTGAAGATGGGCCGCTAGCCTGAAACCGGTTATTGAAAATAAAAAAATAGCGGTCAAAGACTGAAATGCCTTATTTTTATTCAAAGAACGATCGCGGTTATCCTAATAAGACAATCGTGTCTAGTTTTGATAAACTTACATCATTACCTGCTAAAGCCCTTGACTCACGGGGCTTGTGCTTCTGAGCTTCCAGTTTTCTATCTGTCCAGTTTTCTTCCCGAACACCCCTTACATTCGTAACATCTTTAACAACTTGCATCCATCCAGTCCACGTTTTCTTCGTTCAACTGGTATTCATACACAGATTCTTTGTTGCCATTGGTTATCATCCATTCATTGAAGGTGGCTATACCAAGTCAGTATTTTGCTGTCTATGGTCAAGAGAGTAGTATCTTTCTCTCCTATAATTTGCCATATTCAACATCTATAATCTGCAAACCACTGTGGAGTTCATGGCAGAGGCTTTGTATGTTACAAGGCTTCCTTCTCGTTCCATTCTTGCGTAGCGCAGGAAGAATGTTTAAATGCCTCTGCATGTGCTGTAATTAATCCAATCTTGGCCTCACGATTCCTGCTTGAGCGATGAGTAGAGAGTTGCAGTATCTTCCCATAATCCTCGTTTAAAGCCAGTTCTTGAAAATGTGGAAGTAGGCTAACTCAGGATAGTTTCTGTCTATCTTAAAGCGGCTGCCAATCCAGTTTCTTCATTCTGCGATTTCTGATGTGTTGTACTCTGGAGATGCGACAACTTCGTCGCCATTAATCCATCTCAACGGACATCAATTTATTTTTCTCTTGTTTTGGTTAGCTGCCATATTTCAGCGCCCTATGTCGTGATACTCTTTATGACTGGCATGTACATCAAGATCTTTGTTCTGTTAGTAATTTTTTCACTCCATAGCAACGAGTAAAGGTGGCCAATTGCACTTTTGCCTTCCCCAATTTTTTGTGCCATCTTGTGTTTTTCCATTTGTCGCAAAAGTGACGCCTGAAGTATTTAAATGCACAGACATTTTTAATTTTGCAGAATTGCTACATCTGAATCTTCTTGGAGATCTTTACACAGTACACGTTGTTCTTTTTTTGGGGCTTATTGCCAGGCCCCATTTGGACTATTTTTGCACGGTTTTCTGAACATGTAACTGCTGTCGTCTTGGTCTCCCGCTGTATAACGATCTTCCCTTGTTCATTTTGTCTCATTACTTATTTTTTATCGTCTGCAGTCCTACCCTCGTTAATTCTGTCACACTGCATATTTCTTTATCGTCTTATAATCTCCTGTCATTTATTTTGTAACATTGTTTATCTGTCTATCGTCGAAGTGCCTTCCCTCACTAATTCTGTCACAATGCTTTAAACACAGGCTGCCTCGTTGCTCGCCCTTCTGGCCTGACCATGTGTAGCTCTTGTGGTTGCTTACACCTCGCCAAAACTTTGTCTTTATTTACTTTCAATATTTCTTCCTGGGCCTGGCTTTCGTTGTAGACATGGCACAGACTCCAGCTTTCTGCTCTTGTGTTCACCATTTTTACATACGATGATCCAGCCATCATCCAGCCGTCATCATCCAGCCGTCATCATCATCATCATCATCATCATCATCATCATCCACCCATCATCATCATCATCATCATCATCCACCCATCATCATCATCATCATCATCATCCACCCATCATCATCATCATCATCATCATCATCATCCACCCATCATCATCATCATCATCATCATCATCATCCACCCATCATCATCATCCACCCATCATCATCATCCACCCATCATCATCATCCACCCATCATCATCATCATCATCCACCCATCATCATCAACATCATCCACCCATCATCATCATCATCATCATCATCATCATCCACCCATCATCATCATCATCATCATCATCATCCACCCATCATCATCATCATCATCCACCCATCATCATCATCATCATCCACCCATCATCATCCACCCATCATCATCATCCACCCATCATCATTATCCCGCCATCATCACCATCATCATCATCACCATCATCCACCCATCACTATCATCATCCACCCATCATCATCATCATCATCATCCCCCATCATCATCATCATCATCATCATCCCCCATCATCGTCATCATCATCCCCCATCATCATCATCATCATCATCCCCCATCATCATCATCATCATCATCATCATCATCATCATCATCATCATCATCATCATCAATCATCAACCATAATTATCCATTTCAGCATTACACAGATTTGCCTGCCATAAAAACAAGCAATTTAAAGCCAATGGTAACAGCATCTTTGTGGCTATCCTATCCTTCTCCTGTCCTTAAGTCTGTAGTCGTGGGCTTTCTTGATATATGGCTTTGATCCATACCTTATAGATGGTCATGTCATTTCTTTAGATACAGCTGGATCTCTCCCACTATGTCTATTATATGAAGCTCGTCTCTTATCTCACTTTTTTACCTTCCAATTTGTATCCTAACATGTTTCAAGGCACGAGGGTGTGTCTTTTTCATTTTCTACTCTTATCAGCTTTGCTACGTTGCCTAAAAGTGACGGCTACCCACCACCTAGCAACCACAGCTAATAGTCTGTAAGCAGTGACAGGGGAAATGCGTTAATACATTTTTAATTCCTCATTTACCGCGCGTTTACTGTCGAGAGGGCTAATACATCAATGGACAGCAGTTGAGACCAATACCAGCGACAGGTGCGTCGGCTGAATGCCCCTCTAGCTATACCAGCTGCGTGCACTCGTAGCCACCTCGCCGTTCAGCGGCGAGACAAAACAGAGCCGCGCACGTGACGGCCGCCATTGTCTCAACGCGGGAATCACTCCCGGCGTTTCAATGCCGCCCCATCACTGTCAACGCAACGGATTAACGAGCTGGCTGAAGTGATGGCGGCCCGCGTATTGTTTCATGTTTATCACTGGGAAGGCGAGCAGAAACAATCCGGAATAATTCGAATCGTCGCGTCCGTGGCGTGATTAAGTACGCAATAACGTCCCCCCCTCCACCCCCCACCCCACACACACATACTACCCAGTCGTTATTGGGCACTGCGTTTCGGATCCTCAATCCATCTTCAGGTATGCACAAATATTTTTCTAACGTAATGTCTGAGCGAAAACCATCTCTATACCTAGCAATACGGGTTACGCAAATAATAGTTTGAAATCCAGCTATACTTTGGTCGCTGTGTAAGTTCTGTTTCCTACATAAATATCGATATGCATAGTACACGCAGAGCAGAACCATGTAGCTCAGTGATCTCTGATTATTGATACAATATTTTTGTGTTGCTACATCATCTCTGCCTGACAGTGCTAGCAAAGTTACAAACAACAAATTGTAAAAAGATTTAGAAAAGATATCTGAATGGTGCGAAAATTGGCAATTGACCCTAAATAATGAAAAGTGTGAGGTCACTCACGTGAATGCTAAAAGGAATCAGTTACACTTTAGTTACACGATAAATCAATCAGATCTAATGACTGTAAATTCAACTAAATACCTAGGAATTACAATTACGAACAATTTAAATTGAAAACACATAGAAAATTTTCTGAGAAAGGCAAACCAAAGACTACGTTTTATTAGCAGGACACTTAGGAAATGAAACACATCTGCTATAGAAACTGCCTACAGTACAGTTTTCCGCCCTCTTTTCTAGTATTTCTCCGCGATCTGGGATCCTTACCAGATAGGAAAAGGGAGTACATCGAGGAAGTTCTCAGAAGGCCAGGACGTTTTGTAATTTCGCGAAATAGGGGAGAGGGGGTCACGGACGTGATACAAGATTTGGGATGGACACCATTAAAACAAAGGTGTCTTTCGTTACAGTGGAATCTTCTCACGAAATTTCAACCATCAACTTCCTCCTCCGAATACGAAAATATTTTGTTAATGCCGATCTGCATAGGGAGGAACGATCATCGTAATAGAATAAGGGAAATCTGAGTTCTCACGGGAAGATACAGGTGTTGGTCCTTCTCCGTTGGAGATTGGAATAATACAGAATTATTTTGAAGGTGGTTCGATAAACCTTCTTCCAGGCACTTAAGTGTGATTTGCAGAATATCCTTGTAATGAAGTAAGCACGCTATTGCTCAGTATTGTTGTGTGTTATTAAGATCGAAGTAACGAATCTCAGATAGTAGGATTGTTATTTGGATTACTCGGATAGGAAGATGAGATTCCCCGTGCTTAGTTACGTTTTCAAAATGGTTCAAATGGCTCTAAGCACTATGGGGCTTAACATGTGAGGTCATCACTCCCCTAACGTAAATACATCACACACATCCGTGCCCGAGGCAAGATTCGAACCTGCGACCGTAGTAGCCGTGTGGTTCCGGACTGAAGTGTCTAGAACCGCTCGGCCACAGCGGCCGGCCAGAGTTATGTTTTGTAAACACAACTTTGAAGATAAAATTTATAAAAAGCATTGTTTTTATTTGAATATGGTCAGAAGTCCTTTCTTACCAGCTAAAAATTGCACCCCTCATTCACTGCACTTTGCGATACCGAATTTTCAGTCGTAGTTTTTCTTTATGTTGCTTTGCTGCTGTATGCTGTGCGCTGCAAAAATATGTTTGTCAAGATACAAGGAAAGTGAAAACATAGAGCCAAGAATTTGTAAGTTTAGCTGCGCATTTATTTCACAAGTCAGATTGCATTCAGTGCAGCGTTGCACTTTTATAGAAACAGTTGGCTTCAGTCATATTAAGTATTTGTATAATTCACAACAGTTTTACCCAGAACATGTGTTTAATTTAGGAATTAGTGAGCCGTGATGCCATTGAATTAGCAGACTGTTCTGTATGGCGCCACTAACTCAGGTGTAGTATCGACTATCCCTCTTGAAGCCCTATTGCCAGTATTTATGAGGGAGAGTTGGTATCTGTGGGTTGTGTCCTTATAAGGTCTTTGCTTGCCGATATATATACGGGGTTCGCTGGTCCGGAAAGATTCGTCCTATCCTCTGCTACGCCCATCCTGCCTCGAACTCTGCCCCTCCCACCTTTTACAAATCCCTTCAAATTCTGGACCTCCATACTCTCCACATCGCCTATCGCATCTGCCTCCCCTCCTCCACGTGGATCCTGTATGACCTCATTCCATTCCCACACCTCCTCCTTTTCCTCGAACGGATACGGATCCTCTATATCTCCTGCAAACTTGAGCCCCCTTCCCACTTGTCTCTCCCATCCTTTCCCAGCCCCGTCCACTGCCACGCTTGTACTCCCACATCCCACCCGCTTCTCCATCTCTCCACTCTCCATACCCCCGCCCAATTCCCCCTCCCTGATGATGTCCTCATTCCCTCCATCCACCCCTCCTACCAACTTTGATCCTCCCCTTCCAACCCCTGTGTTTTTTCCCAAGGGCATCCTCTCTCCCTTCTCTCCCTCCTCTCCCCCTGGGCTTCCCCTACCCCCCTACCTTCTTTCCTCCCCCTCCCTGCTTCTCTGCCACTGGAATCTCCACCCTCCCCTCTCCCTCCTCCCCCACCTTTTCCCCTTTGGCAGGTCTCCGAAGTCGTACACGTGCAGTGAACACTCGCGCGCCAGAGATCATCGCCATCGGTTTTTTGTGTGCCATCGTGTTAGTGCCTTAATGTTTCACCGTCCGTGCTCCATCGTTCACGTGTGTCGTTTCTGTCATCTATGTTCGTGTGCCAGTGCTGAACGTTTTTTTTATTTCGCTTCGCCTGCGAACGGCTCCATGTATTTACTTTGTGTGTCTACTGTTTTTTATCCATCGTTTTGTTTTTATTTTCTATGTCTTCCTCTGTACTAATTGTAATATCTGTGGCCGAAGAGCGGCGTAGTTTTTCCGCTGCCGGCCTACCTTGTATAAGACATTAAAATAACAAAAAAAGTCTGAAAAGAGACGCGAAGTTTGGGGCAAGGGGCGGTTACGAGATCCGAGCGGCTGAAGCCACGAGTTGCGCAAGGAGGGCCTGCACGGAGCGAAGATACCGGAGTACTCCATCGTGGTCAGTGGCGACCACAAGCAGCAGGCAGACATCCCGTCAGTTGGTTGGCAACATCCGTGTCGGACGACCGCTCGTGGCCTGGTTGCCCCCCTGGCTTTTATCGGCACCACTCTGTAACTGCTGTGACGCACCGTGGAACCATGGAGCTGCTTGCTGATAAAAGGGAGTAAATTCTGTAATCCTCGTGGTGATTTTTTTCTTTTCTGTTTTGTGACCAATCATAACTCTTGGTCGTACATACAGTCGGAACAGCTGTACTAAGGCACAGGTTGCCGTTTAACAATCGGGGGACCTTGTGGTTAGATTTAGCTGTCAACCGGTTCACTTCTTTGACTGTAGTTGCATTTCTCAGTCATTAATCTGAACAACCTTGCACTAAGCTGTTCGTTTCCGTGTTTGAAAGACCTGGTCATTATTGGTGTATTTTTAACTGGATCTTGTGGTTCCGCCGAGCGAGTTCTCTTGTAACAAGTGTTCACAAGCAATGTTTTTAAAACGTTCCTTCAGAGCGGTCTTAGTAACTGACAGTCAGTTTAACTTTGAAAGTATTAACAGCCAACTGCCACCAGGGCTTTAGTCAAAATAAAATTAACAGAAGGGATGGTTTGGGATTCAGTCGCACCTTGGTTGCCGATTGAAATTAGGACGTTGGTTGCTTCGAAGTAAACGTTGTCATAGTCACATTGTTTGCTAATCTGTTTAACCTTTAAGTACAGGTGCGCATCTTAACCCCCGAACCTATCGACATACAGCTTTCAAATTAAGTCATCTGCTTAAGTAATGGAATCACTCTTGTCATCAATGGTGCTTACAGAGTTTCCATGTGTTGCAGAAGGGCATTTAATAAGTCGGACTCTGTTCAGCGCTGTAGTAAACACCGCTGTTTCACCCGATAACGGGCGGGCGTAATACTTGGCCTAAACACGTGAAGGGAATGCACGTATGCATTACAAAATACCTTTGTCAAGGTGGGCAAGGGGTGGGGAACGTATGGGTACAGGAAGGGTATCTGGCCACCCTCTAACACTGCCAATCCAGTAATTGACGTGCCGGCCCCGTGAAGGTACGGCACGAAGGACACAAACAAGAAAGAACAGCATTCTTGAAACTTCCTGGCAGATTAAAACTGTGTGCCCGACCGAGACTCGAACTCGGGACCTTTGCCTTTCGCGGGCAAGTGCTCCACCATCTGAGCTACCGAAGCACGACTCACGCCCGGTACTCACAGCTTTACTTCTGCCAGTATCTCGTCTCCTACCTTCCAAACTTTACAGAAGCTCTCCTGCGAACCTTGCAGAACTAGCACTCCTGAAAGAAAGGATATAGCGGAGACATGGCTTAGCCACAGCCTGAGGGATATTTCCAGAATGAGATTTTCACTTTGCAGCGCAGTGTGCGCTGTAAGGTTTGGAAGGTAGGAGACGAGATACTGGCAGAAGTTAAGCTGTGAGTACCGGGTGTGAGTCGTGCTTCGGTAGCTGAGATGGTGGAGCACTTGCCCGCGAAAGGCAAAGGTCCCGAGTTCGAGTCTCGGTCGGGCACACAGTTTTAATCTGCCAGGAAGTTTCATATCAGCGCACACTCCGCTGCAGAGTGAAAATCTCATTCTGTCAACAGCATTCTTGTCAGACTTTTTTTTTCAGTCTTCTGGCTACTTTGATGGTGTCCGCCACGAACTGCTCTCCTGTCCGAGCCCTTTCCCCTCAGAGTGGCACTTGCAACCTACGTCCTGAATTGTTTTCTGAGTGTATTCCAAATGCTGTCTTAGTGTACAGTTTTTGCCCTCAGCAGCTAACTAGTATAATGGAAGTCATTCCAAGACGTCTTAATAGATGATTTATCATCCTTCTCCTTGTCAGTGTTTTGCACATATCATTTCCTCTCCGGTTTTGCTCAGAACCTCCTCATTTCTTACATTATCAGCCCATCTAATTTTCAACATCCGTCTGTATCACCGCATCTCAAACGCTTCATTCTCTTCTGTTCCGGTTTTCCCACAGTCCATGTTCCACTACCATACAATGCTGTGCTCCACACGTACATTCTCACAAATTTCTTTCTCAAACTAAGGCCCATGTTTGACACTAGTAGACTTCTCTTGACAAGGAATGCACTTTTTGCATTGCTAGCCTGCTTTTGATGTCCTCCTTGCTCTGTCCATCATTGGTCATTTTGCTGCCTAAGCAGTAGAATTTCTTAACTTCTACATCTACAACTACATCTACATGGTTACTCTGCAATTCACATTTAAGTGCCTGGCAGAGGGTTCATCGAACCATTTTCACACCACTTCTCTACCATTCCACTCTCGAATGGCACGTGGGAAAAAGGAACACCTAAATCTTTCCGTTCGAGCTCTGATTTCTCTTATTTTATTATGATGATCATTTCTCCCTACGTAGGTGGGTCTCAAAATGTTTACGCATTCGGAAGAGAAAGTTGGTGACTGAAATTTCGTAAATAGATCTCGCCGCAAACAAAGCCACCTTCGTTTCAGTCACTACCATCACAACTCGCGTATCATATCAGTGACACTCTCACCCTTGTTGCGCGATAACACGAAACGAGCTGCCCTTCCTTGCACTTTTCCGATGTCCTCCGTCAATCCTACCTGGTAAGGATCCTACACCAGGCAGCAATATTCCAGCAGAGGACGGACAAGTGTAATGTAGGCTGTCTCTTTAATGGGTTTGTTGCATCTTCTAAGTGTTCTGCCAACAAAACGCAGTCTTTGTTTCACCTTCCCCACAATATTATCTATGTGGTCTTTCCAATTTAAGTTGCCCGTAATTGTATTTCCTACGTATTTAGTCGAATTGACAGCCCTTAGATTTGTGCGATTTATCGTTTACCCAAAATCTATCGGATCTCTTTTAGTACCCATTTGGATGACCTCGCACTTTTCTTTGTTTAGTGCCAGTTGCCACTTTTCGCACCATACAGAATTCTCTCTAGATAATGTTGTAATTGGACTTCATCGGCTGATGATTTTACTAGACGCTAAATTACAGCATTATCTGCAAACAATCTAAGGGGGCTGCTCAGATTATGACCTCGATCATTTATGTAAATCAGGAACAGCAGAGGGCCTATTACACTACCTTGCGGTACGCCAGATATCACTTCTGTTCTACTCGGTCATTTACCGTCTATCACTACGAACTCTGACCTCTCTGAGAGGAAATCACGAATCCAGTCACACAACTGAGGCGATACTCCATATGCACGCAATTTGTTTAACAGTCGCTTGTGAGGAACGGTATCAAAAGCTTTCTGGATATCTAGGAATATGGAATCGATCTGAGATCCCTTGTCGACATCGCTCGTTACTTGTTGCACAAGAACGATATTTTCTAAATCCGTGTTGGTTACGTATGTATAAGTCATTTTCTTCAAGGTGATTCATAATGTTCGAGCTCAGTATATCTACTTCGTAACACTCCATCCTGTTGTTACGTTTCTCGCTGTTCTTATTTCTGCTACTTCTCATTACTTTCGTCTGTCTTCAACTTACTCTCAATCCATATTTTGTACTAATTAAACTGTTCATTCCATTCAGCAGATTTTGTAATGCTTCTTCTCTTTCACTTAGGAAAGCAATGTCATCAGTGAGTCGTATCGCTTTCGCCTTGAATTTTAATGCCACTCCTGAACTTTTACTTCCATCATTGCTTCTTCGATGTTGTCACACGTTTCAGTGAAAATATACGGCCAGCCGGTGTGGCCGTGCGGTTCTAGGCGCTTCAGACTGCAACCGCGTGACCGCTACGGTCGCAGGTTCGAATCCTGCGTCGGGCATGGATGTGTGTGATGTCCTTAGGTTAGTTAGGTTTAAGTAGTTCTAAGTTCTAGGGGACTGGTGACCACAGACGTTAAGTCCCATAGTTCTCAGAGCGATTTGAACGCTTTTTGAAAATATACGTGTTGAATGTTCTTTTGGATATGTTCCAAAGAAGAGACACTACATATATAATTATGTCGAGGACGGCCAATAATTCCTTCAGTGCAGATGCACACGCAGCTTGAACTCTCACGGGAAACAGCGAAATGTCGCGATTAATGAGGATAATGGACAAGGGGCATTGTATCAGTAGCGTGGGAACAAGTTGAGAATTTGGGTCTGATGGAAGGCGTGCTTGGGTAGTTAATGCAGCTGTGGTAACCGGATGGCGTAATGGTCTGCGGAACTGCCTAGTAAACAGGAGACAAGGGTTCGAATTCCAACTCCCACACTAATTTTCAACTTGCGCCATTGAAATAAATCACTCCCACTGAAAGCTAACGTCTTTAATTTCTTTATGGTTTGTATCGCTGATATCTGATGTCTGTGTTCTGTACACAGTGTATGCTGTCGTATACAGCAGTCACACAAACCAGCATTAGATGTGTGTGTCAGGGCCGATCTGGCTATGCTGGATTTTAGATACTGCCATCCGTTTAACTCGCACCCCCTTGAACCATGGACCTTGCCGTTGGTGGGGCGGCTTGCGTGCCTCAGCGATACAGATAGCCGCACCGTAGGTGCAACCACAACGGAGGGGTATCTGTTGAGAGGCCAGACAAACGTGTGGTTCCTGAAGAGGGGCAGCAGCCTTTTCAGTGGTTGCAGGGGCAACAGTCTGGATGATTGACTGATCTGGCCTTGTAACACTAACCAAAACGGCCTTGCTGTGCTGGTACTGCGAACGGCTGAAAGCAAGGGAAAACTACGGCCGTAATTTTTCCCGAGGCCATGCAGCTTTACTGTATGGTTAAATGATGATGGCGTCCTCTTAGGTGAAATATTCCGTAGGTAAAATAGTCCCCCATTCGGATCTGCGGGCGGGGACTACTCAGGAGGACGTCGTTATCAGGAGAAAGAAAACTGGCGTTCTACGAATCGGAGCGTGGAATGTCAGATCCCTTAATCTGGCAGATAGGTTAGAAAATTTAAAAAGGGAAATGGATAGGTTAAAGTTAGATATAGTGGGAATTAGTGAAGTTCGGTGGCAGCAGGAATAAGACTTTTGCTCAGGCGAATACAGGGCTATAAATACCAAATAAAATAGGATTAATGCATGAGTAGGTTTAAAAATGAATAAAAAATATGAGAGCGGATAAGCTTCTACGAACAGCACAGTGAACGCATTATTGTAGTCAAGATAGACACGAAGCCCACGCCTACTACAGCAGTACAAGTTTATATGCCAACGAGCTCCGCAGAATGAGAAGAGATTGAAGAAATGTATGATGCGATAAAAGAAATTATTGAGATAGTTAAGGGAGATCAAAACTCAATAGTCATGGAGCACTGGAATTCGATAGAAAGAAAAGGAAGAGAAGGAAAAGTAGCTAACACTTGGTTTAAGACTCATCAAAGAAGGCTGTATACGTGGAAGATGCCAGGAGACACTGCAAGATTTCAGATAGATTATATAATGGTAAATTTAGGAACCAGGTCTTAAACTGTATGACATTTCCGGGGCAGATGCGGACTCGGGCCACAATTTATTGATTATTAACTGTAAACTAAAACTGAGGAAACTGCAAAAAGGTAGGAATTTAAGGTGATGGGCAATGGATAAACTGAAAGAACCAGAGGTTGTAGAGTGTTTCAGAAAGAGCATTAGAGAGCGAATTACAAATACAGGGGAAAGAAATACAGTAGAAGAAGAATGGGTAGCTCTGAGAGACGAGATATTGTAGGCAGCTGAGGATCAAGCGTGTAAAAAGACGAGGGCTAGAACAAATCCTTAGTAACAGAAGAGATATTGAATTTAATTGATGAAAGGAGAAAATATAAAAATCCACTAAACGAAGCAGGCGTAAAGGAATACAAAAGTTTCAAAAATGAGGTCGACAGGAAGTGCAGAATGGCCAAGCAAGGATGGCTAGAGGACAAATTTAAGGATGTAGAGGCGTATATGAATAGGGGTAAGATAGACACTGTCTACAGGAAAATAAAAGAAGATAGAACCACTTGTATGAATATCAAGAGCTCAAATGCAAAACGAGTCCTAAGTAAAGAAGGGTAAGCAGAATGGTGGACGGAGTATAAAGAGGGTCTGTACAAAGGCGATGAGTTTGAGGGTAATATTATGGAAGTAGAGGAGGACGTAGATGCAGATGAAATGGAAGATATGATACTGCGTGAAGAGTTTGACAGAGCACTGAAAGACCTAAGGCAAAGAAAAAAAACCCCAGGAGTAGACAACATTCCATTACAACTACTGACGGCCTTGGGAGAGACTGCCATGACAAAACTCTTCCATCTGCTGACCAAGATGAATGAGACAGGCGAAATACCCTCACACTTCAAGAGGAATATAATAATTCTAATTCCAAAGGAAGCAGGTGCTGACAAGTGAGAAAATGATCGAACCACGGCTGCAAAATACTAACATGAATTCCTTACAAAGGAATGGAAAAACTGATAGAAGCTGACCTCGTGGAACATCAGTTTGGATTCCGTAGAAATGTTGGAACCCGCGAGGCGATACATACACTCCTGGAAATGGAAAAAAGAACACATTGACACCGGTGTGTCAGACCCACCATACTTGCTCCGGACACTGCGAGAGGGCTGTACAAGCAATCATCACACGCACGGCACAGCGGACACACCAGGAACCGCGGTGTTGGCCGTCGAATGGCGCTAGCTGCGCAGCATTTGTGCACCGCCGCCGTCAGTGTCAGCCAGTTTTCCGTGGCATACGGAGCTCCATCGCAGTCTTTAACACTGGTAGCATGCCGCGACAGCATGGACGTGAACCGTATGTGCAGTTGACGGACTTTGAGCGAGGGCGTATAGTGGGCATGCGGGAGGCCGGGTGGACGTACCGCCGAATTGCTCAACATGTGGGGCGTGAGGTCTCCACAGTACATCGATGTTGTCGCCAGTGGTCGGCGGAAGGTGCACGTGCCCGTCGACCTGGGACCGGACCGCAGCGACGCACGGATGCACGCCAAGACCGTAGGATCCTACGCAGTGCCGTAGGGGACCGCACCGCCACTTCCCAGCAAATTAGGGACATTGTTGCTCCTGGGGTATCGGCGAGGACCATTCGCAACCGTCTCCATGAAGCTGGGCTACGGTCCCGCACACCGTTAGGCCGTCTTCCGCTCACGCCCCAACATCGTGCAGCCCGCCTCCAGTGGTGTCGCGACAGGCGTGAATGGAGGGACGAATGGAGACGTGTCGTCTTCAGCGATGAGAGTCGCTTCTGCCTTGGTGCCAATGATGGTCGTATGCGTGTTTGGCGCCGTGCAGGTGAGCGCCACAATCAGGACTGCATACGACCGAGGCACACAGGGCCAACACCCGGCATCATGGTGTGGGGAGCGATCTCCTACACTGGCCGTACACCACTGGTGATCGTCGAGGGGACACTGAATAGTGCACGGTACATCCAAACCGTCATCGAACCCATTGTTCTACCATTCCTAGACCGGCAAGGGAACTTGCTGTTCCAACAGGACAATGCACGTCCGCATGTATCCCGTGCCACCCAACGTGCTCTAGAAGGTGTAAGTCAACTACCCTGGCCAGCAAGATCTCCGGATCTGTCCCCCATTGAGCATGTTTGAGACTGGATGAAGCGTCGTCTCACGCGGTCTGCACGTCCAGCACGAACGCTGGTCCAACTGAGGCGCCAGGTGGAAATGGCATGGCAAGCCGTTCCACAGGACTACATCCAGAATCTCTACGATCGTCTCCATGGGAGAATAGCAGCCTGCATTGCTGCGAAAGGTGGATATACACTGTACTAGTGCCGACATTGTGCATGTTCTGTTGCCTGTGTCTATGTGCCTGTGGTTCTGTCAGTGTGATCATGTGATGTATCTGACCCCAGGAATGTGTCAATAAAGTTTCCCCTTCCTGGGACAATGAATTCACGGTGTTCTTATTTCAATTTCCAGGAGTGTATAATAGAAGATAGATTAAGGAAAGGCAAACCTACGTTTCTAGCATTTGTAGACGTAGAGATCGATTTTGACAATGTAGACTGTAATAGCCTCTTTCAAATTCTGAAGGTGGCAGTAGTAAAATACAGGGAGCGAAAGGCTAGTTACAATTTGTACAGATACAAGACTGCAGTTGTAAGAGTCGAGCGGCATGAAAGGGAAGCAGTGGTTGAGAAGAGAGTGAGACAGGGTTGTAGCCTCTCCCCGATGTTATTCAATCTGTATATTGAGCAAGCAGTAAGGGGCAACAAAGGAAAATTGGGAGTAGGAATTAAAATCCATTGAGAAGAAGTAAAAACTTTGAGGTTCGCCGATGACATTGTAATACTGTCAGAGACAGCAAAGTACTTGGAAGAGCAGTTGAACGGAATGGACGCTGCCTTGAAAGAAGGATATAAGATGAACATCAACAAAAGTAAAACGAGGATAATGGAATGTAGTCGAATTAAATCGGGCGATGCTGAGCGAATTAGATTAGGAAATGAGACGTTAAAGCAGTAAGTGAGTTTTGCTATTTGGGGAGAAAAATAACATGATGGTCGAAGTGGAGAGGATATAAAATGTAGACTGGCTATGTCAAGGAAAGCGTTTCTGAAGAAGATAAATTTGTTAACAACGAGTATAGATTTAAGTGTCCGTAAATCTTTTCTGAAAGTGTTTGTACAGAGTGTAGCCATGAATGGAAGTGAAACATGGACGATAAATAGTATAGACAGGAAGAGAATAGAAGTGTTCGAAATGTGATGCTGCAGAAGAGTGGTGAAAATTAGATGGGTAGATCAAGTAACTGATGAGGAGGTACGGAACTGGGGAGAAGAGGACTTTGTGGCACAACCTGACTAAAAGAAGGTATCGGTTCGTAAGAAACGTTCTGAGGTATCGAGGATCACCAAGTCACTGTTGGAGGGAAGCGTGGATGGTAAAAATCGTAGAGGGAGACAAATAGATTAATACACTAAGCAGGTTCAGAGGGATGTAGGCTGCAGTAGTAGCTTGCACAGGTTAGGGTAGCATGAAGAGCTGCATCAAACCAGTTTCTCGACTGAAGACCACAACAACAACAACAACAACAGTCGTTTTATTTGAAACTGTGCACGACGTAAGGGTAGACCGGAAGAGCATCAGAACAAATTGTGGCCTGTGGAACACCGCTCTGTCGACCGAGTGGGATGTTATACGCATATTCCGACCACTCAGTTCTCGCTCCATTTCCATTTAACACTTAATTAAACACACTGGCAATATATGTAGATTTAGCACTTCATCGGGCTTTTGTTTACTCTGACAAGATTCCAATCTAACATCAATATTATGGGCGTGGTTAACACGCGAATAGGTACACTTCACACACGGTCACAATAACGGGAAAACGAAGTTTGCGCGAGGCTTACTCCTGCACTCCTGCAAATAAAACAGCCGGCGCAAGTGTAACATTCGCCCTAAACACACACACACACACACACACACACACACACACACACACACAGAGAGAGAGAGAGAGAGAGAGAGAGAGAGAGAGAGAGTGAGAGCAGGGGGAAATCATCGAGATTGGACCATAGATCAATGGAAACGTGCCGCCTGGTCGGATGGATGACGTTTTTTATTGCAACAGGTCTATGGTCGTGCATGGATTGTGCTGTCATCGCCGCGGACGGCTACTCGGAACATATGACGGGCGTTTGAATAGTCCGAAAGATGGCACCACCGGAGCGTATCGAGGTCATGTGTAGTTAGTAGCATCTTTGGAAAGAGCGCACACAAAGTTTCAGCCATATTGGTCTATTCCTTTATGTTTGGCATTCGTGTGAATCAAGGAAGTCGAGTGATTAAACATTACTTTATGAAAGACGAAACGCCTCAGGAGAAGAGAAGCTTGATAAACATTACGGTGACTCTGCACCTACGATTAGAACAGCTTATAAGTAGTTTCAAAATTTTCGGAGTAGCTATATTGACACAAGTGACGCAGAACGTTCTGGACGCCCTGTGGAGGTTATGACTCCAGAAATCATTGATAAAATCCATGATATGGTGATGGATCACAGAAGAGTTATGGTGCATGAGATGGCGAGTGCTGTGGGCATCTCAAATTAACGGGTACATAATATTTTGCATTAACATTTGGACATGAGGAAGTTATCCGCAAGTTGGGTTCCGCGATTGCTCACGCTTGACCAAAACCGGAATCGTGTGAAGCGCTGCAACGATGGTTTGCAGCTGTTCAGGAAGAATCCGCAGGACTTTAAGCGTCGTTTCGTCACTTTGGATGAAACATGGATACATTACTATACTCCTGAGACCAATCTAAACAGTGGGTTACCAAGGGAGAATCTGCACCAAAAAAGGGCGAAGACCATTCCTTCGGCTGGAAAGGTTATGGCGACTGTCTTTTGTGATTTGCAAGGTATTATGCTCATCGACCATCTGTAAAAGGGTAAAACTATTGCAGGTGAATATTCATCGTTATTGGACCGTTTGAAAATCGAGCTGCAAGAAGAACGTCGACGATTGAACCGCATAAAAATGTCCTTTTCCATCACGGCAATGCCCTAGCACACACCTCAGCAGTTGTGGTCGCAAACTTAATGGAAATCGGATTCCAACTAGCTTCACATCCCTCCTATTCTCTATACTTGGCTCCCTCAGACTACGGTTTCTTCCCCAATTTGAATAAATGGCTGGCAGGACAAAGATTTTATTCAAACGAGGAGGCGATTGCAGCAACTAATAGCTATTTTGCAGACTTGGCCAATTCCTATTATTTGGAAGGGATCAACAAATGAGAACAGTGTTGGACGAAGTGTATAATTTTAAAAGGAGACTATGTTCAAAAATAAAAAATGTTCGCTCCAAATACGTAAGTAGTTTTACTTTTGAAACGTCCCTCGTACTCCTCATGACATATGCAGTTCTGTGGGAGCAGTATTATACTAGTGGGATACTCACATGGGCTTCCATGGGACCTGTGATACCAATCGAAGACGCCATGATAGCTGTGGAATAAGTGAACATTACTGCGGATTACCTGCAACCCGCCTTCGCGCTTCTCCAATGACAATGGCATCTTCCAGTAGGACAACTGTCCGTGACAGAGCCAGTGGTGTCCTGATGCGGACCCAGTGGAAAATACTTGGGACGAAATGTGCGTGTATCGCGTGAGCGGTGCATAGCCATCTGGTGTCACATACCTGCGGGAAGCTATCAAGAACTTGCTGAATCTACGCCATACAGAGACGCTGCTGTATTGCGTTCCGAAGGTCGACCAATAAGCTTTTCAGCTGTTGGTCGTAACGGTCTTCCGGCTTTCCCGGCGAGGCGTTGTCATCTTGGAAAACCCGGTTTTCTGCAGCGGATTACCGTGAGAAAACCCAATTTTCCAGGATGATAGGTGGTCATAATGTTCAGCCTCAGCAGAACATTTACATCAGCTTTTATGACAACGTTCCCACTGTGGCATCGGATCAAACAAAAGCCATCTTGCGTGACTGCTTGACAAAAATGGAATGGAATACGATTACTATTTTAATTATATTAGGAAAAGTACCACCACAGCTGTATATTGAGAATGTCTTGGCGGCAGATAAGCGCCATCCTCAGGATCTGTTTACCAAAGAACATTAAATGTGTTTTCGGGTTCCTAGAGTTCCAAAATTTTATTTCTAGGAGGCTATTTACTATGGAGGAATATGCTGCTTGAAGAGGGTATTTCAGTTTTGTTTCTTGCACTTAGGTGTTTATCGCACAAGGGTGTAATAGTGAGCATAGTATTTAAGGCATGGTGTATTTGATTATTTAAGGGGGCGTAGTTACCAAGGGCCTTTTCATTTCTTGGAGACAGGTTGTCACAAAATTGTGTGGCTCATGTGCAGTTGCGGTGGGTCTGTAATGAGCTCGTACCAGATTGGTTTCAATTGGTTGCATCACGCACACACCTTGGGCATACGTCTTTAAACATTAATGATCATCTTTAGTTGGATCATGTCTGATATTTGGGACCCTTGGTTAAATTTATAACCGTGATACATTGTGTTGTTTTAATGATTTGGTTTGTGTGGTGCGGCAGGTGTCTTTTTAGATGTCCATTGTTTTTTACATATGACGACATCCACGTGTTTTGTGACATTGATTTAGGTTTATTGTGTGTTTATATTTTATACGCTTGAAAATGAAGGTATTGACGTATGTGCTCTATTGGCACTTCATAGAATATTAAATTAAGGTTACGCCAACTAATATATTACAGTACTATAATTCCGTGTATTCGTTGTTTTATAGTTGTCTAGTTTTCAAATATTGGCGTTGTGTTGTTGTTGTTCTTCAGTAAACAGGGCCTGAGGATGGCAGTAAAGTGCCCCCAAACCTAGTCGTGTGATAAAAACATTCTCAAGATACAACCGTGGTGGTACTTTTTCTCATATATATCATCGGCTGACGTCCCCCCTTGATGAAATAAGATGGACATTATAAGACCCCCAAATATAGAGCCCCTAATGACATCCCTTTTTACAGCAAAAGATACAAAAATTAGTTATCCTGACCCTGACGGTAGCTACTAGCAACAAAATATTAACAGTATTGAAAGCTTGATCAACAAAAATACTACGGAACTAACAACATCTATTCCACGGAAAGAACTAAATGAAAGACTATCAGATGATCATTTAATCTACGAAGCATGAAACTCTAAATAAATAATTCAAAATATATCCTTTACGAAGGTTAAAAGCCAGGCGAGATAAGGTGATCAGAGATTACATTTATCCAAGAAAAGAGTTGTAGTCGCATCGAGCTGTAAGTTCGCTGCGACTACAATGAAAAACTTCAATGGAAATGTTAATTCGCCGTCTTGTAGACGTCGCGCTAGAAGCTCGCTTATTGACCGATACTAGATTGTTTCAGACCAATCTGGAATTTTAAAGTTTTTCAAGTATCGTCTAGACGTATTACTCAAAGTTCTGAAGAAAGGTGATAGAGCGGTTGTAGGCGCTACAGTCTGGAGCCGCGTGACCGCTACGGTCGCAGGTTCGAATCCTGCCTCGGGCATGGATGTGTGTGATGTTCTTAGGTTAGTTAGGTTTAACTAGTTCTAAGTTCTACGGGCCTGATGACCTCAGAAGTTAAGTCCCATAGCGCTCAGAGCCATTTTTAAAAAGGTGATAGAACATTTACCGTTTAGCCAGACAACAGAACAGATATTATATGCGAGGGAAAAGTAACTAGTGTGATATTTAACCAATTCTGGGACTTAGTCGTCGTGATCTGTGATCGTCACGAACAATGAAGGACACAGCAATGTACCAGACGCCGACATAAACTCTACAAATAGACATGAGTAGGAAACATATACACGTAATCGTGAAGAATTCACAGGTACGCCGTGCTGTATGAAGCTGTAGTTAATGTCATAACTGTTGATGTAAATCTTTGCTTTAATTCCCTGAATGACAGATGGATGTGCTTTCCAGTGTAGTGGTTAGATAATTCAGAAGTTCAATAGTTTTAACTTTAATACTCCGTGTCGTCTACATCATTTAACTGAACTTTCTTGTGTAACTGTGAATAATTATTTTCTTGATAGAACGCCGAAGCTAAAGGTGGTTGAGTGACATTATTAACAGAGAACAGTAATTGAACATTGTCTTACGACGCTTTTTGTACGTTATTTAGAGAATATATTACCTCTGGATTTACGACGTAGGAGTTTTTGAATTAGCACCGGAGCGACGCCGTAACGACGCTATAATACTTCACAAATCAACATCCAGGCAAGACTATAATGTGGCATCGGCTTGAATGGTGGAACTTATACTTCGAGATATCATATTATCTACTTTTGAACATTCATTCATTTGCAAACCGACCATAAAAATTTCTGTTATCAAGTTTCGCGTAAGCTTATAAGCTCGTCGCGAACACGCGGAGGATATTTGGTTTATTGCTTCAGATAAAGGGAGTTGTTGCGGTACCGAGTGGTGCAGTCGCTGTGTGTAGCAGTAAGGAAGACAGATATCCTTCTAACACCATTGCTTCAATTATAAGCGAGGGCCGTTGATACATTTCGGCGTGCTGCTGCATCGATATGCGGATATCTGCTAAAGGGGGATAGTATCTGAAACTACCCAAACAAAGAGAGGAGTTTCCAGAATGAGAGTTTCACTCTGCAGCGGAGTGTGCGCTGATATGAAACTTCCTGGCAGATTAAAACTGTGTGCCGGACCGAGACTCGAACTCGGCACCCTTGCGTTTCGCGGGCAAATGCTCTACCAACTGAGCAACCCAAGTACGACTCATGCCCCATCCTCACAGCTTTACTTCTGCCAGTACCTCGTCTCCTACCTTCCAAATTTTACAGAAGCTCTCCTGCGAACCTTGCAGAACTAGCACTTCTGAAAGAAAGGATATTGCAGAGACATGGCTTAGCCACAGTTGGGGGATGTTTCCAGAATGAGAGCTCACAGGAGAGCTTCTGTAAAGTTTGTAAGGTAGGAGACGAGATACTGGCAGAAGTAAGGGTGTGAGGATGGGGTGTGAGTCGTGGTTGAGTAGCTAAGTTGGTAGAGCACTTGTCTGTGAAGGGCAAAGGTCCCAAGTTCGAGTCTCGGTCCGGCACACAGTTTTAATCTGTCAGGAAGTTTCAAAACGAGGAGTTTGTTTTAACAGTTACAGATCGGAGTTGCCATGATCGATGGACGCCAACCTCTGTCAACCAGACTTGAACATCCATTTCCATTGAGCAGACATACACACACTTGCCACAACATCCATGAATTATTTTAATTGCTTGTGCATCTTACGAAGGGCGTTCCATATTTTTTCGCATCATATATGGTAAGCCAGTCTACTCACCATTACAGATGCAAGTGAGCCAGCTTTTGATCTAACCATAGGAGGCAGGACAATCACTAGAAACGTAATTACTGCACAGTACAGGCAATGTTTCCCATCTGCAGTCATTACGTGAGCGGACAATGCGGTATTTAACACAAGGACAGCTCTGGACGAGGCGGTTTCTGTGGAAGGGGCGTGTAAACATTGCAGAAGTAAAGCTGTGAGTACCGGACGTGAGTCGTGCTTCGGTAGCTCAGTTGGTAGAGCACTTGCCCGCGAAAGGCAAAGGTCCCGAGTTCGAGTCTCGGTCGGGCACACAGTTTTAATCTGCCAGGAAGTTTCATATCAGCGCACACTCCGCTGCAGAGTGAAAATCTCATTCTGGATTGCAGAAATTCATGGGCGACTGGTGGCAGTGTGTGGAGTGTCAACACTGTAGTGGCAACTTCTGCCACCGAATATATCAGGGTGACCAAATGTAGCGGGAAGAGGTAGAAGGCACAGTATTAAGACTTGTCTGACCCTTCTAAGTCATTTATTGTTTCCAGCTACAGTGCCGTGTACCCCTCAGTCTGCATCACCAGGTCCCGCAATGCTGAGGACACCACTTCGCTGTCTGCAAAATGGCTGCCTCAGTGACCCGTGCACGTACTGCTGTGAGTCAGCCTTGCACGCCAGCGTCGTCAGGATGCCGGCAGTCGACTCAGCAGTCTGCGTCCCTGCCAACTCAGCGCCGCTTGGTGTGAGCCGCAGGTGGCCAGCTGCGTGCTTCTCGCCAGCATGGCTGAGTTCGCAGCGACAACAAGCGCCCATGATCCGGCATCTGAATCTGCGGCCCTCACCTCAGGATGCCTCAGGATTCCTCTGGCTTGTGTTGGAAGCCAGGACGACTGCCTGCGGTACTGAGCTGTAGAGTGGTCTGCTGCTGGCTGGTTATGGACCCCACGTTGCCCTCAGGGGGTCGAACCAGCGACCCGCCATGGACTGGAACGCTGGCGCCCCATATGCTGCTGCGTGTAGCTGGTGGTGTGACAAGCGCCACTGTCCAGGAGAGCTGCCACACTTTAATGAATCCCGTTAGAAACCCACGCCTATTTATAAGTGGCTGTGCCCCTCTGTTTTCCCATATGTGCTGTTTCGCCTCACGTACTCATAACATGCCGGGTTGGCCAGTGGGCCCCTTCTGCCTGTGATTTGCGACATGTAAAATTACTAGGTATACTCTTTCAGCAATTTGACCGTCCTGTGGCCTCTATTCTACTTAGCAACTGTTGGTATGCGTAACTCACTGCCATCTGGCCTGCACCTGGCTGTAACTTGTGCTCAGAATATTGCACGAAACTAACTTTCCCTATCCTAAACGATGGTGCCGCTACACTTTCACAAAAAGTGGAACACGACAACTCGTCCCCTTACCAGTCGGAAAGCCGCGGCTGCCTTCGCTGAAATGGGATTCCATGTACTGTCATACCCACTGTATTCTTCTGACTTGGCTCCTTACAATTATCTCCTACTAGCTGAGAAACATGGCATTGCCCCATTATTTAATTTGCCAATTTTCTGTTAGAAATGGAAACAGAAAATGAATTGTGCTTTTAGAGAAGTGTCGAAAAAAATTGATTTCCATGTACTCGTGGAAACACCTCTGAAATTATGAGACTGTAGTATAGAGAAAGAGGCATAATGTACTGATGTATTTGTACACTATCCAGATTAAGAAACATCGTCCCAGATAGTTTCTGTATGCTGGGAGCAGCTGCTTCGCATGTGTACAACACGATTATGCAAACGTCTCTATGGAAATGCCTCTTCATAGCTCTATTGACGGCTATCATTTCCGTCTACAGCCGTTTGCCCTTCACAGTTGAAAGCTGTCAAAAGCGCTGCCAGGTATCGGGTATTTTCTTAAGTTGACTCAATTGTAGGTGTGTATGAGCAGCGAATAAAACAATGTGCGCCATTTTTTGACATCTCAGAGTTTATGACGTCATATATCTTTAACTATAGTCGGAAAATGACACCATTCTGTAGGTACCTTCAGCAGCATATTTGGATATTGTCTGCAAAATATTTTGCGAATCTGTTTATTATCAAAGCAGTAATAAATTTAAACGTCATGCAAGATGCGGCAGTTTCTCATGCATCTCAGTGTTCATGGCGTCGCATCTCCTTATCTATGCGTCAGAAAATGATTTTAATCTTATAGATACATTCAGCGGGATGTGTGGATGCTGTCTGCAAAATATGTTGTGTACACAGTCAGTAGTAGAGAAGTAATAAATTTAAACGTGATGCACAATGTTGGACTTTTTCAGGATCTAAGTGTTAATGACATCGTATATCCTCAGCTACACTATGAGATCAAAAGTATCCGGACCCCCCCCCCCAAAAAAAACATACGTTTTTGGTATTAGATGCTTTGTGGTGCCACCTACTGCCAGGTACTCCATATCAGCGACCTCAGTAGTCATTAGACATCGTGAGAGCAGAATGAGTCGCTCCGCGGAACTAATGGACTTGGAATGCGGTCAAGTGATTGGGTGTCACTTGGGTCATACGTCTGTACGCGCGATTTCAACATTCCTAAACATCCCTAGATCCACTGTTTCCGGTGTGATAGTGAAGTGGAAACGTGAAGGGACACGTACAGCACAAATGCGTACAGGCCGACCTCGTCCATTGAGTGACAGATCGCTGACAGTTGAAGAGGGTCGTAATTTGTAATAGGCAGGCATCTATCCAGACCATCACACAGAAATTCCAAATTCATCGGGGTCCACTGCAAGTACTATACTATGACAGCTAGGTGGAGAGAAAGGATTTCATGGTCGAGTGGCTGCTCATAAGCCACACATCACGCCGGTAAAGGCGAAGCAACGCCTCGCTTGGTGTAAGGACCGTAAACATTGGAAGATTGAACAGGGGAAAAACGTTGTGTGGAGTGACGATTCGTGGTACACAATGTGACGATCCGATGGTAGGGTGTAGGTATGGCAAAGCCCAGTGAACGTTATCTACCAGCATGTGTAGTATAAACAGTAGAATTCGGAGGCGGTGGTGTTATGGTGTGGTCGTGTTTTTCATGGAGGGTGCTTGCACCCCTTGTCATTTTGCGTGGCACTATCACAGCATAGGCCTACACTGATGTTTTGAGCACCTTCTTGCTTCCACCTGTTGAACAGCAGTTCGGTAATGGCGATTACATCTTTCATCACGATCGAGCATCTGTTCTTAATGCACGGCCTGTAGCGGAGTGGTTACACGACAATAACATCCCTGTAATGGACTGGCCTGCACAGAGTCCTGACCTGAATCCTATAGAACACCTTTGAGATGTTTTGGAACGCCGACTTCGCGCCATGCTGTGATCGTGTGGGTGCTATTCTGTCTTTCTGCACAACGGATTAATCTGAGATGTACCCTGTGTTGTGGCGTTGCAAGACAGCCACGCCACTCGGAAGTAGCCAAAATGCACGCGTACACACACGCCGGCTGGCGTGAGGTCTGAAACAGGATATGTTATGAATGCTATAAAGAAAAGTACGTAGCTTCTTTAATACTTAACTTTAATTCATCCTTGTGGTACATCGCTCTTGATAATACAAGTGAGACTCTCTCTAGATATGGTTAATGGCGCCTTGCTAGGTCGTAGCCATGGACTTAGCTGAAGGCTATTCTAACTGTCTCTCGGCAAATGAGAGAAAGGCTTCGTCAGTGTAGTCGCAAGCAAAGTCGTCGTACAACTGGGGCGAGTGCTAGTACGTCTCTCTAGACCTGCCGTGTGGTGGCGCTCGGTCTGCAATTACTGACAGTGGCGACACGCGGGTCCGACATGTACTAATGGACCGCGGCCGATTTAAAGCTACCACCTAGCAAGTGTGGTGTCTGGCGGTGACACCACACCCTGTACCCTGTGGCACCTGCAAGATGCAATTTCCACCCCAACACTACTACAGAAGTCAGACAGACGCTCTTAACGTTCTAAAGAGAAATGCTTGAAAAACTTTCAGCAGTAAATATCTTCTGGAGTCGTCCACTGTAAGGAAGCGACACAAAAATTCACAAAATTTCTTATGTAACTAGTGGGATACTTGGGTACTGGAGAACTGCTAGTTAGTGTAAGAAAAACATTAAACTACCCAAAATTATTATTTATTTTGCAAAAATTCTGAGAAATCACAATGGCACTTTTAGTTATGAACTGAACAAGTTACTTCCAGGTCCTTTTCGGAATGTGAAGTTACCTCTTAAGGATAGGATTCGCTAATGAAATTTCTATACAAAGTTTAAGATTGTTATTGACTTTGCAGAATGGCTCAGAGCCGTGCCTACTCAACTTGAATAATTATCCATTAGAATGTTGCTAGGTCCGGTCGAGGCTCTCGTGTGTGAAATGCAGTTAAGTGTACTGTTGTGGCGGAAATATGGGGCTCGCAAGAGCTGTAGCGCACAATACCATAAGCTGCAATGACTGCTGTCTGCGCCGCTCGCTAATGACAAATAAGATAATTCTCGTTCTTTCTGGATTGACCTTCGCCAATCAAACTCTCCCATTTGCCCCTAGTCTAACTATTGGCGTCGTGCACCGGTCAGATAACCAGTCCACTGCGATGCCACTCAAAAATTCGCTCACAGGTGTTTAACTATAACTCTGTCCGTTCACACTGCACAATAAGTGTGTCGGCCAACACAGTGAACAATGCTTAATCGCAAGGACTCAATATAGAGTCGCACTCCGATTCGCTCTCGACAGAGGTGCTCTCCAAGTGAAGTACTGAGGAGAGACTTGTTCCTCGCTCTTTGAGGACATGTACGAGTGCACACACCCTCGTTACATGTTCTCCCTCCACGAGTGACAACGGAACGGCCCGTCTCCACGCCAGATGTGAAGGAGTATATCTTTCGGTCTGTTCGATTACTCCTTCAGCTCAGGAATATCGTCTGCCAATCAGCATTGCTCTTCTAAAACGGGAGAAAGCGTTTCGTTTAACGCGACCAATTGGCAAATCTGCAGCGTCGGCGTTTGGCGTTTGCTGTCTCCCTGTGAAAACCTCTGAAACTGCGTGCTATGTTTGTAAGGAATGCGTAGGCTGGCCGCTCACACACAGTGTAGCGGAATTTGCTTTTAAGCCGTACATGGGGTCAATCTCCCTTTCACTCAGGCAAATGCTGTCTGCTCTACGAGTGGTCACCGGCCGATGTACACTCCTGGAAATGGAAAAAAGAACACATTGACACCGGTGTGTCAGACCCACCATACCTGCTCCGGACACTGCGAGAGGGCTGTACAAGCAATGATCACACGCACGGCACAGCGGACACACCAGGAACCGCGGTGTTGGCCGTCGAATGGCGCTAGCTGCGCAGCATTTGTGCACCGCCGCCGTCAGTGTCAGCCAGTTTGCCGTGGCATACGGAGCTCCATCGCAGTCTTTAACACTGGTAGCATGCCGCGACAGCGTGGACGTGAACCGTATGTGCAGTTGACGCACTTTGAGCGAGGGCGTATAGTGGGCATGCGGGAGGCCGGGTGGACGTACCGCCGAATTGCTCAACACGTGGGGCGTGAGGTCTCCACAGTACATCGATGTTGTCGCCAGTGGTCGGCGGAAGGTGCACGTGCCCGTCGACCTGGGACCGGACCGCAGCGACGCACGGATGCACGCCAAGACCGTAGGATCCTACGCAGTGCCGTAGGGGACCGCACCGCCACTTCCCAGCAAATTAGGGACACTGTTGCTCCTGGGGTATCGGCGAGGACCATTCGCAACCGTCTCCATGAAGCTGGGCTACGGTCCCGCACACCGTTAGGCCGTCTTCCGCTCACGCCCCAACATCGTGCAGCCCGCCTCCAGTGGTGTCGCGACAGGCGTGAATGGAGGGACGAATGGAGACGTGTCGTCTTCAGCGATGAGAGTCGCTTCTGCCTTGGTGCCAATGATGGTCGTATGCGTGTTTGGCGCCGTGCAGGTGAGCGCCACAATCAGGACTGCATACGACCGAGGCACACAGGGCCAACACCCGGCATCGTGGTGTGGGGAGCGATCTCCTACACTGGCCGTACACCACTGGTGATCGTCGAGGGGACACTGAATAGTGCACGGTACATCCAAACCGTCATCGAACCCATCGTTCTACCATTCCTAGACCGGCAAGGGAACTTGCTGTTCCAACAGGACAATGCACGTCCGCATGTATCCCGTGCCACCCAACGTGCTCTAGAAGGTGTAAGTCAACTACCCTGGCCAGCAAGATCTCCGGATCTGTCCCCCATTGAGCATGTTTGGGACTGGATGAAGCGTCGTCTCACGCGGTCTGCACGTCCAGCACGAACGCTGGTCCAACTGAGGCGCCAGGTGGAAATGGCATGGCAAGCCGTTCCACAGGACTACATCCAGCATCTCTACGATCGTCTCCATGGGAGAATAGCAGCCTGCATTGCTGCGAAAGGTGGATATACACTGTACTAGTGCCGACATTGTGCATGCTCTGTTGCCTGTATCTATGTGCCTGTGGTTCTGTCAGTGTGATCATGTGATGTATCTGACCCCAGGAATGTGTCAATAAAGTTTCCCCTTCCTGGGGCAATGAATTCACGGTGTTCTTATTTCAATTTCCAGGAGTGTATTTCTTGACATTTAAGTCTATTTTCGATGTTATCAAATTCCTAATCTTCAGAAACTCTATTTTTTGCCATTGCCAGTGTCCATTTCATATCTTCACTACTGCGACCATCATCAGTTATCTTGCTGCATAAATAACAAAATTCGTCTACTACTTGAAGTGTCTCAGTTGCTAACCTAATTCTCTTAGCATCACCAGATTTAATTCGACTACATTCCATTATCCTCGTTTTGTTTTTGTTGATGATCATCTTATATCTTCCTTTCAAGACACTGTCTATTCTGGTCAACTACTCTTTCTAGGCGTTTGCTGTCTGACAGAATTACAATGTCATCAGCAAAACTCAATGCTTTCATTTCTTCTTCCTGAATTTTAATTCCTGTTCCCAATTTTTATTTGGTTTGCTTTACTGCTTGTCCAATGTACAGATTGAACAACATCGAGGATAGGCCTAAATCCTGTCTCAGTACCTTCTCAGCCACTGCTTCCCTTACACGCCTTCGATTTTTACAACTGCCATCTGGTTTTTGTATAATTTGTGAATAGTCTATCGCTCTCTGAGGTTTCCCCCTGCCACCCTCAGAATTTCAAAGAGAGTGTTCCAATCAACATTGTTAAACGCTTTCTCTAAGTCAACAAATGCTATAAACGCATCTTTGCCTTTTCTTAATCTATCTTCCATGAGAAGTCGTAGGGTCGGTATTGCCTATTGCCTAACGTGTTCCTGTATTTCTCCGGAATCCAAACCGATCTTCCCCAAACCGGCTTCTAACATTTCCTCCAGTCTTCTGCAAAGAATTCGCGTCACTATTTTGCAACCACGAAATATTAAAGTGATAATTCGGTAATTTTCATACCTGTCGCACTTGATTTCTCTGTCTTTATGTCTGAGGGTATATCGCGTATCTCATCCGTTTTGCTCACGCGATGGTAGAGTTTCGTGAAGACTTGCTCTTCCAAAGCTATCACCAGTTACAGTGTAATATTGGCTATTCCAGGAGCTTTGTTTCGAATTAGGTCTTTCAGTGCTCTGTCAAATTCTTAAGAACAATACACGCATGCATTATCTTGTTGAAACATGGGTTCCCTAGATCCTCAAACATTCTAATCAGTTCTGTTTCTAACGTCTCAGTGTACATGCTAGAGTTCAATCTAGTGTTTTGCATTTAGAGCAGAAGGCTGCCAAAGTCATAACACACATCTCCCCCCCCCCACCACCACCACCACCACCACCACCACCACCACCACCACCACCACCACCAAAATTTCTCCTCGTTCTTACCTGCTGCTCTGTTCCAACACCAAGACAATAATATCGAAATCCATCCAGTCATCTAAATTAAACTTCTTCTCATCACTGGAAATCACTTTATACTATTCTCAAGTCCGTGGCATACATTTTTCAGCGAGCGGCAATCTAGCCTGCTTGTTTATGAGTGTTGCAGCAGGTCTTTGCAGTCGTTTCCTGAACGCAAGATTTCTGTCATTTGACAACATTTGTCCAACACGTTTGACTGTTACTGACAACTGTCAATCAGCGGTAAGCTGACAAGAGAAACGATCTGTGACCCTTACTTTGCGCAAAACCAACCATTTCGGTGCCTCAGATAATTTTCGCTTTTGTCCGTACTTTCCGTTCTGTCTCCATCATGCGCTCAGTTAAACTAAATTATCAATCACTGTACTTGAATAGTTCCACTTTTTGGCGATTTGACCATTAGAGCATCTCATTTCTTTCCACGTGCCAATTTTTTTTACTTTTTCATCGCGTGACAAGCGTTTTCCGCATGGCACTGTCACACTCGTGCTTTATATGCAGAACACGCACTGTTGCTAATAGCGTCTGCTTCCTATCTGCATGTACGCACGCACTAACACCGCACAGAGCCGACTGCTTTTATACTGAGTACGACCTTTTACCACCTGGATTGTTGATGTTATGTACTGTACTACCGACATCTAATGCGGCACCAATTGACTGCATCTGTCACTGTACTGGATATCCATGCTCTTGTACTGCTTTCCACTACTGTGTTGTCCATAATTTTTTCTCGTCTTAATTCCAGTTGAACCAGAAATTGGCAATTTTCGATAAGGTGGTCATCCCCGTTGCAAGGCCGTCCTGTTAAACACGAACGGTCTTTCGCGGAGGAATACAACAGAGGCGCCAGAAAAGGGTTTCTGGCCGTCAGAAGAAGTCAGAGAGTTGCAGCCCGAAGTAACCGAGCAGCCTGCCCCAAACTGAGTAGATGAGGACAGGGTGGCTCTGAAAACCCGAGCGTAATCGACCATTTTCTCCGAATCCTGAGGCTATAAATACCCTCCCCCACTAAAAGCTGGGTCCTGAATTGTTCTGCCATCGAGAAACGTTTTCGGTGGATGGTGCAGTCAGCCTCCAGACCACATACAGGGCGCTTTTGTAACAGGGTGCAAAAAATGTAACTGGACATAGAGAATGCTCCACAGAACAACTTGACGTAGGGTACCTAGGGTCGGAGCAGCGAGCTTAAGGAGATAATAGGAATAAAATCACTTTACTGTGTACTTCTTTATTTACGTTACTTATAGTTGCCGCGCGGGATTAGCCGAGCGGTCTGGGACTCTGCAGTCATGGACTGTGCGGCTGATCCCGGCGGAGGTTCGAGTCCTCCCTCGGGCATGGGTGTGTGTGTGTGTTTGTCCATCGGATAATTTAGGTTAAGTAGTGTGTAAGCTTAGGGAGTGATGACCTTAGCTGTTAAGTCCCAGAAGATTTCACACACATTTGCACATTTGAAATTATAGTTAAATGCAAATACACACGTAAAAAAAGTTTTGCATCACCCCGATTCTCAGAACTCCTGAAGACAGACGTTGACTGTGGATATTGTATCACAGACACAGTCCCCTCGACTGTTCAGAGATGTCACTAAAACCGCCCGAAGATGTTGGTTGGTTTGGAATGGGGAGAAGAGATCCAAACTGCGAGGTCATCGGTTCCTTGTTCCCAGTAGAGTTACCCAAGGGACAGAAGAAAACAAAGAAGCCGTACGGCACAATAACAGAAGAATGGAAGAACCAGAAGAGCGAGAGAAGGACAACATTACAATGGACGAAACAACACAAGAAAACCACAGAGAGATACAAGAAACAGGGAGAGGAGATTAAAAACCAGAAAGCAGTTTACCATGGCTGGCTGGCCATAAGAATAAAATAAAGGAGAAGCCAGGCAATCTGCAACACATTTAAACCTCCACCCTAAAAGCCCTAGGGTGGAGGACACAGAAGTCCAAAGGACATGCGCTAAAACTCAGATCAAATGATAAAACCAACCCTCACGAATAAATTGTAAAACTGAAGCGGCTGTTGAGGCATTGTCGCCCAACACCGAAAGTGCTGGTAAAGTTAAAAGTCCGTCGCAGAGTGGCTAAAAGTGGGCAGTCCAGCAAGAGGTGGACGACTGTCATTTGGGAGCCACAGCGACACTGAGGTGGGTCCTCGCAACGAAGGAGGTAACCATGCGTCAGCCACGTATGGCCAATGCGGAGCCAGCAGAGGACAACTGATTCCCTCCGAGAAGCCAGCAACGAAGACTTCCACATATTGGCAGTCTCCTTAACGACACACAGTTTGTTGTGTGCACTGTTATGCCATTCCGTCTCCCAAAGCCGAAAAACCCTACGGCGAAAGTCAGAGCGCAGGTCAGGTTCAGAGATGCCCATCTCCAGGACCGTTTTCCACGTAGCCTGTTTGGTCAGCCCGTCAGCAAGTTCGTTGTCTGGGATGCTGATGTGTCCTGGGGTCCACACAAACACCACTGAACGACTGGACCGTTCCACGGCAGAGATGGACTCCTGGATGTTCGCTATCAAAGGATGGCGAGGATAGCACTGGTCGATAGCTTGTAAGCTGCCCAGGGAGTCAGACCAGAGAAGAAACGACTCACCAGAACAGGAACGGATGTACTGAAGTGCACGAGATATGGCCACAAGCTCTACAGTGAATACACGGCAACCAGCGGGCACCGAATGCTGTTCAATTTGGTCTCTGTGGGCATAGGCGAAACCAAATCTGCGATCAGCCAACGAACCCGTCATTTATGGTAACGCCAGGGACCCTGTTGGGGTCTGGTACCCAAAAAGACATCTGATTTTCTCTCGGGGAGGTGACATATGGCACCCAATGGTCGACACGTACCAACGTGACCATCCGCCATAGAGTCGTCGGTGTAAACCACTTCAGAGCCCTGGAACACGTCAAGAATTGAGAGGCAGTGACAGCGTAGAGCCACAGGGTTGACGGAGTCCTGATGGCCACGTAAAAGGTCCAGACAAAGCTGCAGCCGAGGCGTACACCATGGAGGGGTGCATTATCGGACCGAAAGTAGAGGTGGTAAAGGGAAGGACTCCAGTTCGGAGAGGAGGGACCGCAAAAAGCCGCAATAGTTAGCTCCGACCTGGGACGCAGATGCGAGAGATGGACTGCCGTGGGCAGGAAAAGGTAGTTCGGATGCTCAGGAGAACTACGAATGTGTGCAACGTAACTGGTGAGCAGTTGCGCACGTCTGATCTGCAGTGGAGGGACACCAGCCTCCACAAGTACGCTGATCACGGGACTCGTGCTAAAAGCTCCTGTCGCCTCGCAGTGGAGCACAGAGTCGAGTAAAAGCAAAACTGAGGGCGCTGCCGAGCCATAAACCACACTCCCATAGTCAATTCGGGATTGGACAAGGGCTCTGTAGAGCCACAGCACCTTAGAGAGATCTGCGCCCCAACAGGTGTTGCTCAAGCAACGGAGGGCATTGAGGTGCTGCCAGCACTTATGCTTAAGCTGACACAGGTGAGGAAGCCAAGCCAATCGAGCGTCGAAAACAAGTCCTAAGAATCGATATGTCTCCACTACAGTTGTAAGTTGGCTGTTTACGTTTTTATGTTGGTAACGCCACGTAGCGCTCTGTATGAAAATCACTGACTGTGCTGTGTGCAGTGTGGGGCTGGTTGGCATTGTTGCAATATTCGCTTGTGTAGCGTTGGGCAGTTGGAGGTGAGCCGCCAGCAGTGGTGGATGTGGGGAGAGAGATGGCGCAGTTTTGAGAGAGGATGATCTCGACGTGTGTCCATCAGAAAGAGTAAATTTGTAATACTGTATATCATGAACTGATTATATATACATATATATATATATATATATATGAATATAATAGAGGGAAACATTCCACGTGGAAAAAAATATATCTAAAGAGAAATATGATGAGACTTACCAAACAAAAGCGCTGGCAGGTCGATAGACACACAAACAAACACACACACACAAAATTCTAGCTTTCGCAACCAACGGTTGCCTCGTCAGGAAAGAGGGAAGGAGATGGAAAGACGAAAGGATTTGGGTTTTAAGGGAGCGGAAAGACTTACCTTAGGGGGAAAAAAGGACAGGTATACACTCGCGCGCACACACACACACACACACACACACACACACACACACACACACACACACATATCCATCCGCATATACACAGACACAAGCAGACATTTGTAAAGGCCTTTACAAATGTCTGCTTGTGTCTGTGTATGTGCGGATGGATATATATGTGTGTGTGTGTGTGTGTGTGTGTGTGTGTGTGTGTGTATACCTGTCCTTTTTTCTCCCTAAGGTAAGTCTTTCCGCTCCCGGGATTGGAATGACTCCTTACCCTCTCCCTTAAAACCCAAATCCTTTCGTCTTTCCATATAGGTTATTGTTAGTCAGGGCCATTTTTTGTAGGCATTATTGAAAGAGTGCGTTGCGCTAAAAATATTGTGTGTCAGTTTAGTGTTGATCAGAATAAGTAAAGAGAGAAATGTCTGAATACGTGCAGTTCTGCTCAGCTGTTTGAAAATCAAATAACGTAAGAGGTTTATCAGCACAGTGATTCATCAATTTTTCCAAGGGGATGTTTCACAGTGGGTGGATCGTAATGAAGGTAAAGTTCTGGGTCCGGATGAACGGTACGACGCAGACAGCATGAAACACGACTTTGCGGCTGAAAACTGGAAGCTGTGGGATAGAGCCCAAGACTGCGCCTTGAGGATGGCTCCTTGTAGACGCTCGGCAGCGCCAGTACTGGTGGAGCAGTACGAGATTCAGAAGTCGTCTGCATACGGAGAAGGTGAGACGGAGGGCCCAACACTTGCTGCTAGACCGATAATGGCCACTAAAAATACTCAATACAGAGCCCTGCGGGACTGGATGTGGATGGAACTATGGGAGGCACCAACTTTGACACGGGAAGTACGAAGCGACAGGAAGTTTTGGATAAAAATCGTGAGCGGGCCCAAATATTAATTTTTTCCGCAGATTCGGATTAGTTTTGTTTGTTTCGTGGGTTAACATTTGTAATACTAATTCCTCTCTCTCAAACCCCACCCTATGGAGAGAGGGAGAGTCTTAGTTTTAGTGAATTAAAATTTACGAAATAAATATTTTTTATTTATCCGTAACCATTTTCCACTCAAGAACTAGAATATTGATTTTCTTGAATACAGCGCCAACTACCGAAACTGAAAACAAATGTTTAAGACAAAATCTACGTAGTTTTTTATGTAGAATCTGATTCTGCAATAAAAAATGGGGGTTCCCATTTGAAATATTAAAGTTGCCTCCCGCCCCACCCCCAGGAGCTGCTACTCTATCCTGTGCAAGCTTCTTCATCTCCCAGTACCTACTGCAACCTACATCCATCTGAATCTGCTTAGTATATTCATCTCTTGGTCTCCCTCTACAATTTTTACCCTCCTTGATGTCTCAGAACATGTCCTACCAACGAATCCCTTCTTCTAGTCAAGTTGTGCCACAAATTTCTCTTCTCCCTAATTCTATTCAATACCTCCTCATTAGTTATGTGATCTACCCATCGAATCTTCAGCATTCTTCTGTAGCACCTGATTTCGAAAGCTTCTATTCTCTTCTTGTCCAAACTATTTATCATCCACGTTTCGCTTCCATACATGGCCACACTCCATACAAATACTTTCAGAAACGACTCCCTGACACTTAAATCTATACTCGATATTAACAAATTTCTCTTCTTTAGAAACACTTCCCTTGCCATTGCCAGTCTGCATTTTATATTCTCTCTACTTCGACCATCATCAGTTATTCTGCTTCTCAAATAGCAAAACTCATTTACTGATTTAAGTGTCTCATTTGCTAATCTAACACTCTCAGCATCACCCGATTTAATTAGACTACATTCCATTACGAAATAAGCGCCATACGAAAAACCTACGAAGAACGAAACTCGTCTAACTTGAAGGAGGAAACCAGATGGCACTATGGTTGGCCCGCGAGATGGCGCTGCCATAGGTCAAACGGATATCAACTGCGTTTTTTCAAATAGGAACACCCAATTTTTATAACATATTCGTGTAGTACGTAAAGAAATATTAACGCTTTATTTGGACCACTTTTTTCGCTTTGTGATAGATGGCGCTGTAATAGAAACATATGCCTCACAATTTTAGACGAAAAGTTGGTAGCAGGTAGGTTTTTAATTTAAGAAACAAAAAATACGGAACGTAGGTACGTTTAAACATTTCTATGAAACACCTACTTGGGCATCATCATTTGTTGCAGGTCATGGTTGACGTTTCACATGTGGCTGAGCACTTCCTGTTTCCTTAAATATCGTAACTATCCGGCGAACGGTCCGGCCACTTGGATGATGTCGTCCAGGATACCGAGCAACATACATAGCACACGCCCGTTGGGCATTTCGATCACAATAGCCATACATCAACACGATATCGACCTTTTACGCAATTAGTAAACGGTCCATTTTAACACGGGTAATGCAACACGAAGCAAATACCGTCCGCACTGGCAGAATGTTACGTGATACCACGTACTTATACGTTTGTGACTATTACAGCGCAATCACAAAGCGAAAAAAGTGGTCCAAATAAAACGTTAATATTTCTTTACGTACTACACGAATATCTAATAAAAATTGGGGTTCCTATTTGAAAAAACGCAGTTGATATCCGTTTGACCTATGGCAGCACCATCTAGTGGGCCAACAATAGCGCTATCTAGTTTTTCCCTTCAAGCTAGACGAGTTTCGTTCTTTGTAGTTTTTTCGTTTGATGCTTATTTCGTGAGATATTTGGTCACTATCAATGGACCACTCTGTGTGTGTGCGTGTGCGCGTGCGTGTGTGTGCGTGTGCGTGTGCGCGTGCGTGTCATGGCGTGAACGCACACAGTTGATAGCACACGACACTAGACGCAAAAGAAGTCGCAGTAAACACATTGTGAAACGTGAAACACATCTTAAGAGCTATTTATAAGCACCTCATCTTCGATAATGTAAAACAAAATCTTCTACTACTCTTTGCTTTCCGTATTTTGGAAGGGGGAAATATAAACCAAAACAAGAAAAATTGTCGAGTAAACATGGACCCTAAAACGCATTCCTTAAGAGCTATGAACACTTGTTCAGTGGAAGACGTCCGTTTCAATGAAGCGTGAGTGAAAAAGGGCTTACAGCTCTTAAGGCACACGCTTCAGAACCCACGTATACTGGGCTTCTTTTCTCCTTTTGGTCCAGACTGCCTCCCCTCAACCGATGGAAGGCAGGGAGATTCCACTAGAAGAGATTTGTTTTATAGTATCGAAAATCAAGGGTTCACAGCTCTTCCGGTATGTGTTTTAGAGACCAAATTTGTTTTGCTTCTAGCACATTTACTTTCAACTTGATGCTTATACGATGTAATTGCGATAGAGCTGTATGAGATACATAAGCACTCACTCCGTCTTCGGGTCACGTGTGGCCTACCGGGACCATCCGACCGCCGTGTCATCCTATGAGGAGGATGCGGATAGGAGGGGTGTGGGGTCAGCACACCGCTCTCCCGGCCGTTATGATGGTATTCTTGACCGGAGCCGCTACTATTCGGAAATACGGAAGCGTCCGATCCAACCCGTCGGCTTTGACCCATGACGTCACAAATATGGCGGAAACGACCATAAACGACAATTCCAATATGGCGGATATAAAAACGTTGCATACGTATCACAAAGACGAAAACACATAGAAAAACAACACACACAAAGGTTTCACAAGAACAATCTGATAACATTGATAGCAAACAAAGATAATAATAAACAAGTGGTACTCAAGGCCAGGCAGGGGGGGGGGGGCTGCGCCCCCCCTGAACCCCCTCCCCCCCCCCCGCCAAAAAAAAACTCCCAAACTAACCTCGTATTCAGGGCTACGCTACAGATCAATGTGTAGGTCAATCAAAAGATAAAAAAAAAGAAACAAATAAAAAAAAAGAAAAAACAATATTGATTCATTAGACATAACGAGTAGCGACAAAACATATAGACCATAAAGATTCAACAATCTAATGGCAAACTGATAAAAGCCTCATAGACGACGTTAAAACAAAAAGTACAGTAAAAAGGTAAACTATATATTACAGGCCCTATAACTCCTACTAAGGTAACGTCAACGAGGCAACATCTACAAACACGCCACACTCACAAACCAAACTCCGCGCCGTAATGACGTCACACACCACAACACCCTTACGTCACGAGTCAAAGCCGACGCGTGAGATCGGATGTTTCTGTTGACCCTACTATTCGGTCCAGTAGCTCCTCAGTTGGCATCACGAAGCTGAGTGCACCCCGAAAAATGGCAACAGCGCATGTCGGCCTGGATGGTCACCCATCCAAGTGCCGACCACGCCCAACAGCGCTGAACTTCGGTGATCTCACAGGAATGAGATACGCAGGCAACACTAAAATCTTCCCCTTAGTTTGCAAATCGTTTCTGGCGTACCACATACTGAAATATGCGGAAGTTTTTAATCTCTCAATTGGGAGCGAGGTAAAATGGCGTAGCAGACTCTTCAGAAGTAATCAAGCAACTTAATCTCTCTTTATCCCAAGGTCGAACAGCCATTGCTACGACTCTACCTGAAGTATCAATAGATTCGGTGAAATGCGATTATTTTTTTCCACTAACAGTCTTGTAGCGAAGGGGACAATCAATATCACGCACTGCGCTGTCTATAGCATTAGTTGAGATTCGTCCGCTTGCGTGCCCTATCATAAATAATGAACTTCGGGGAGCTTCGGGAATTTCCAGTAAGAGGCACGCGCCTGCATCGCGTGTCGTTCAAACAGTAGCGGAAACTTTCCATGATGCGTGCGCAAGTAAACAGTGAACATCAAAATTAGTTTCATGTTTTACGCTCTAGGCGCATAAGCGAAACGGTAATTCACGTACCAATCTACAGACGGGAAATTTTTAACGTTGTAAAGTTTCCTCTCCAGCGTGAATTACACATTAAATTTAACGAACTGTAGCTAAGGAACATAAACCTTAGCTGCGAGCGATTGTCAATTCGGCGAGATCATTATCCAGCCCAACAACTCAAATCAATTTCTTGAGAAGAAAGTTATTCGGAGTTATTTCCCGAGTTGTAAAAACACTTTGTAGATCCGATAACAAGATTATCATCCACAAACGCCAGAACGAAATATTTTATTTGTTAGATACTAATAAGGCAGAACTCATTGAACTAAGCTAGAGATGAACATGGAAGTAACAGCTCTGACATTAGATAAATAACTCGTGTGCTTTCCGGGCGCACAAAGCTTTACCTAGGCGCTAAAATACCAGAAAATCTCATTCAACGCCATTTACTGTGTGGAGCTATTCGCTTGCATTTTCTAGCAAGAACTTAAATTTCTAACAGTCTGCGATGTACGACATGATACAAATATATTATACAGTTAGCAAGGGCATGACACCATTACGAGCAAAAGCACTTCAATATCTATCTTGAAAATAATGTATGTTGTTGAAATAAATACGCAAGGACCGGGACAATGGAAGCGACCGATTCCTTCCCTCTACTTTGACCAATGACGTCACCAATATGGCGGAAACGAGCATTCACAACAACTCCCATACCGCTCCTATGACTTCATGACGTAACCATAACAAACAAGAAAGTAGATCGAAAAACCACCAAACAGATATTCCTCAAAAAATATAATGAAATTAACGGGACAAGTGGGAGAAATTGGGGGTTTCTGGGTGGGGACAAGCTAAATATAAACACACGCCACTACACCAAACGACAAAATAACAAGACCCCAAAGCATTCCCAAATTCCACTGCACACAAAATCCACTGGAATCGATCACTTCCATTGACCCCTATATCATTTTGCCATCACGTATTCGCTGCGTACATGTCGCAAATTCTCGCAAGTTTCGCATATTGTCATTCATTAACCGTGTGTCATAGATCCAACCAAGAAACGAAAGCCTCAAGGGTTGTGGTGTAATTGAAGGTATGCATTGACAAAAGAGAAGGAAATTTTAGAAACTCACTCTGGGTATTGTATCAACAGTAAATTATCACTATAGTGTTTAACGCTACTCGTGCTTGTGCTAGCTGTAAATTCGAAAGGGAGTTGCCAGTTTAAAAGAGCCGCTCCATTCTTTGTTGTTTATCAGATCGCTGCTTTTTATCAGCTGTTGGTAACTAAATATTTACTTCATCACACTAGTATTACGAAACAAAGAAAACATTGACCTCGATTTGTAAGAACTCTGTCATTTTTGGGGTACATCACTCCCTGTCGTGCTGTTTTACAACGAAAACTGCTACTTGAATTTAGATATTCAGTTTGTAGAAATAGTAGGTAGTGCTTTTAATTTTCTTTCGAAACAAAACCAAGCTTTTTTTTCCCTTCGTGATAAAATTTTGCATATGTACGCTGCTTTGACATTTCGTAAAATGGAATATGCTTTTCGTACTAGTGTGGCATGGGAAAGCAACTTGCTCAGATGATAAGGCATAACGTTGTTAACAAAAGCTAAGCAGCACGGAGCTGGAAATCTTTCCGGTTGACCTATCAACTCGAGAGATCTTCTTACGAGTAACGAGCTACTCAGCCACCACGAAAGTATGAATAATTCAATTTTCGTAACAGGTATCGTAAAAAAATCTATACGACAGATAGCCTCAGGTTGCAGAAAGGTTTACCTTTCACTGCAAGTCGAAACAGCGTCCCCGCTGGAGAAACTGGAAGTGAGAAACACGAAACTGTGCAGGTTCAAAGGTTCGAACTGCACTTGCCGAATGCAAACCGTTAATTGAGGCGCCGCGAACACGTGATTCGGCGATATGACGTCACAGCAGCTGTCTGGCCAATACGCTCGCAAATTGCTACAACTTCCAACTGACAAATATGATGTGTGTTTAGACCAACCGACCGACGAACTTTCCATCTCGGGATGTCGTGTCAAATGACCGACAAAAAGTTCCTCTTTCGTCACTGCGAGCGGAACTAAAAGTTGCTTTAATACGCAGTACTTGACAGGGTGCGGTGCGGACGAAACCTTGACAAGTGTTCCTGAAGAAATGTTAAGACCTCAGGTCTTTGTGGGACACGTCGTCCGAGGAGTATACCAATATAGGTGCAAGAAATGACGCTCTTTTTTTCATTCTTTAACGAATCCATAATGATTTCGTGGGGCACATAGACAAAATAAAAGTCCGTCGATCTGTTGTATTTCTGTTTTTAGGTATTATTTCCAATAGCTATCGGAAATGAAATCTAAAAACTAAAATATTGACACTCAATCGATGTTGCTTCATAAAATATACTTTCTTCATTGTTATAAGTGTTAACAAACTCCGGCCTATACCCAAGCCCCCTGCTATGAAGAACAAAGTGTGCGATTTTTTTTAGTCCTAACAGTTGCTAAATACTTCATTTCTTGTGTATCTGTTATTGTCGTTGTTAGATGACGTGCGCCACCACTATGAGTAGTCTTGCTTCTTGAAATCTGAAATGAGTTTCTTAATCTTCTAGGTCATCTGTTATGCTATATACATAAACAAATTAATAGCATTGACATGAAAGTCTTTTATTTCATTTATTTTGCTGTAGTATGACGTATTTCCTCAGTGGACTATAAATTATCAAAACTAGACATGATTGTCTTAAAGGGATTTCCGCGATCGTTCATTAAATAAAAATATGGCATTTCAGTCTTTGATCGCAATTTTTTATTTTCAATGACCAGTTCCAGGCTAGCTGCCCATCTTCAGATCTGTTAGACAAAGTTAAAAATATAATTAAGAAGAGAGATACAGTTTGTGATAGAAATATCTTAGTATACAAAGATATAAAGAAATTTTATATTAGTGTAAATTATTTCGGTTCATGGTCCACTCAAAAAAAGATTATTCATATGTTATTACTTTAAAAATTGTTTTATTAAAAAGTATTTTCGCCATTAATATGTACGGTGAAATAATAACACGTGCAAAATTCTTATAGGTAGTGGGCACTTTTTACTGTTACCAATCAGGTTTCTCTAAAACTGCGATATAAGGTTTTAACAGATTAAAATTTCCTATAATTATGACAGCGAACCGATAGTTCTGTATCGACAAGTTACTCTGTAACAACAATATATGGTATGTTAGCATTTAATACGTTCCAAAATTGCTCTTTGTATACTAAGATATTTCTATCACTAACTGTATCTCTCTGTCTAACAGATCTGAAGACGGGCAGTTAGCCTGAAACCGGCCATTGAAAATAAAAAATAGCGATCAAAAACTGAAATGCCATATTTTTATTTAACTATAAATTACGTTGCGGGTTTCAGCAATCATTCTAGTTAATGTGATTCTTGAGTTTCTCCCGGCGTAAAACTGTAGTACATAGGGCGCGCACTATCTCTGACGCAGAGAGTCTATCCCAGGAATCGGAACACCTGAGAACTGTATTTCGAAAAAATGGGTACTCAGAGTGGCAGATTCAACGTGCTCTCCGCCCAACCACTGCAGCACAACCTGTTGAGATGGATGAAGTCACGAGGGAGGAGGTAGGCACTGCATTTATTCCATACACGGGCGCACTCTCGGGGAAAATCGCCCGCATTCTGAAGAAACACCAGGTCGGAACTGTGTTTTGTCCTCCGAATAAAACTCGTGCACTGGTGGGGAGCGCCAAAGATGACCTCGGTTTGAGGAAGGCCGGCGTGTACCAGATTCCGTGTCAATGTGGCAAGTCGTATATTGGTCAGACGATGCGTACCGTCGAGGATCGATGCCGTGAACACCAGAGGCACACTCGACTGATGTATCAGCGCAAGTCGGCGGTCGCTGAACATTGTTTGTCGGAAAATCACGCCATGGAGTATGACCGCACGAGGCTTCTGGTACAGACGTCGAGATACTGGGACAGCGTTGTTAGAGAGGCCATCGAAATTCGCACCTAGCCGGCCGCGGTGGTCTAGCGGTTCTGGCACTGCAGTCCGGAACCGCGGGACTGCTACGGTTGCAGGTTCGAATCCTGCCTCGGGCATGGGTGTGTGTGTTGTCCTTAGGTTAGTTAGGTTTAAGTAGTTCTAAGTTCTAGGGGACTTATGACCTAAGATGTTGAGTCCCATAGTGCTCAGAGCCATTTGAAATTCGCACCAATGACGACCTCATAAACCGTGGCTGTGGCTATAATCTTAGCAAGGCTTGGGAACCAGCGATTGGGTTAATCGAGAGTAAATCGAGCAAACGTATAGTTGTGACGACCACGGCGGACAGAGCCATCACACCGACGTCATCCCAGACGCCGTCGCAATCTGTTCCACCGCGCGACCGTGGCGCGGGGCGCGGACGGCGGAGGGAGCGCGCCGCGGGCGGAGGGTATTTAAATCGGCCGCCGCCGCGACCGAACCCAGTTTCCTCCGAGCAGCCATAGCCGGCACGTTCACAGGAGCTCAGTCCGTCAGTTCACCTGATGATGGCGACATGCATGATCGCCGAAATATTGTGCCCGTTGGACACTATAGACCGGCAGCACACCCGTACATATTTTGATTATTCTAGTTAATATTTGTTGAGGTGCAACAGCACTGAATATGAAGTCCTCTCAACTTCTGCCATTGGCTACAAACCGTAATGTAGCTAACAGCCTCTCCTCACGGCTTACAGCCTCTTTCATCTGCATTTACATGGATCTTCCGCAAATCACACTTAACTGCCTGGCAATGTGTTTATCGAACCATCTTCACAATAATTCGATATTATTCCAATCTCGAACAGCGAGCAGAAAAAACGAACACCTATATCATTCCGTGCAACTTTTATTCCCCTTATTTTATTATGATGATTGTTTCTCCCTATTTAGATGATGATGACGATGATGATGTTTGGTTTGTGGGGCGCTCAACTGCGCGGTTGTCAGCGCCCGTACAAAGTCCCAACATTCACGCATTCCATACTCACCAGTATCATCAATGATGAAATGATGCGGACAACACAAGAACGCCGGCCGCGGTGGCCGAGCAGTTCTAGGCGCTTGAGGCCGGAACGGCGCGACTGCTACGGTCGCAGTTTAGAATCCTGCCTCGGGCATGGATGTGTGTGATGTCCTTAGGTTAGTTAGGTTTAAGAAGTTCAAATTTCTAGGGGACTGATGACCTCAGATGTTAAGTCCCATAGTGCTCAGAGCCATTTGAACCATTTTTTGAACACAAACACCCAGTCCCCGAGCGGAGAAAATCCCCGACCCGGTCGGGAATCAAACCCAGGACCACGAGCTGCTGACTCTCCCTGTTTAGATCGGCGTTAGCAAAAAATTTTCACATTCGGCGGACAAAGTTGGTGATTGAAATTTCGTGAGAAGATTCCGCCACTACGAAAAACGCCTTTGTTTTAATGATGTTGTTGTTGTTGTGGTCTTCAGTCCTGAGACTGGTTTGATGCAGCTCTCCATGCTACTCTATCCTGTGCAGGTTTCTTCATTTCCCAGTACCTACTGCAGCCTACATTCTTCTGAATCTGCTTAGTGTATTCATCTCTTGGTCTCCCTCTATGATTTTTACTCTCCACGCTGCCCTCCAATACTAAATTGGTGATCCCTCGATGTCTCAGAACATGTCCTACCAACCGATCCCTTCTTCTAGTCAAGTTGTGCCACAAGCTCCTCTTCTCCCTCATTCTATTCAATACCTCCTCATTAGTTATGTGATCAACCCATCTAATCTTCAGTATTCTTCTGTAGCACCACATTTCGAAAGCTTCTATTCTCTTCTTGTCTAAGCTATTTATCGTCCACGTTTCACTTCCATACATTGCTACACTCCATACAAAGACTTTCAGAAATGACTTCCTGACACTTAAATCTATACTCGATGTTAACAAATTTTTCTTCTTCAGAAACGCTTTCCTTGCCATTGCCAGTCTACATTTTATATCCTCTCTACTTCGACCATCATCAGTTATTTTGCTCCCCAAATAGCAAAACTCCTTTACCACTTTAAGTGTCTCATTTCCTAATCTAATTCCCGCAGCATCACCCGATTTAATTCGACTACATTCCATTATCCTCGTTTTGCTTTTGTTGATGTTCATCTTATACCCTCCCTTCAAGACACCATCCATTCCATTCAACTGCTCTTCCAAGTCCTTTGCTGCCTCTGACAGAATTACAATGTCATCGGCGAACCTCAAAGTATTTATTTTTTCTCCATGGATTTTAATACCTACTCCGAACTTTTCTTTTGTTTCCTTTATTGCTTGCTCAATATACAGATTGAATAATATCGGGGATAGGCTACAACCCTGTCTCACTCCCTTCCCAACCCCTGCTTCCATTTCATACCCCTCGACTCTTATAACTGCTATCTGGTTTCTGTACAAATTGTAAATAGCCTTTCGCTCTCTGTATTTTACCCCTGCCATCTTCAGAATTTGAAAGAGAGTATTCCAATCAACATTGTCAAAAGCTTTCTCTAAGTCTACAAATGCTAGAAAGGTAGGTTTGCCTTTCCTTAATCTTTCTTCTACGATAAGTCGTAGGGTCAGTATTGCCTCACGTGTTCCAACATTTCTACGGAATCCAAACTGATCTTCCCTATCAGTTTTTCCATTCGTCTGTAAAGCATTCGCGTTAGTATTTTGCAGCTGTGACTTATTAAACTGATAGTTCGGTAATTTTCACATCTGTCAACACCTGCTTTCTTTTGGATTTTAATGATGTCCACCCTAATTCCTGTATCATGTCAGCGACACTCTCTCTCCTGTTTCTCAATAACACAGTATGTGCTGCTCTTCTTTGAACTTTCTCGATGTACCCTGTTAATCTTATCTGGTAAGGATCCCAAATCGCAGAACAGTACTCCAAAAGAGGACGGATAAGAGTAGTGTAGGCAGTGTCTTTAGCCCGCAGATCTGTTCCATCTTCTAAGTGTTCTGCCACTAAAACGCAGTCTTTGGTTCGCCTTCCCCACAACATTTTCTGTGTGTTCTTCCCCGTTTAAGTTGTTCGCAACTGTAATTCCTAGAGATGTAGTTAAATTTACCGTCTTTAGATTTGACTGATTTATCGTGTAACCAACGTTTAACGGATTGCCTTCAGCACTCATGAGGATGACGTCACACTTTTCTTTAATTAGAGTCAATTGCCAATTTCCGCATCATACAGATATCTTTTTTTTTAATCGTTTTGCAGTTTGTTTTGATCTTCTGATGACTTTACTAGACGATAAACGACAGCATCAGCAGCTCTGAAATGGGTGATTCATTTACCCTTAGATAATTACAAAAATCAACAACTCCAGTCGGTTAAGTAACAGAACGTGGGTGAATTTCTTTCCTTGCGTTTTCAATTTCTTTATCCACTGCTTTCTCTCGGTTTTTCTTTTTTTTCGCCTTGTTACCCCTAAAACAGCCAATGCAAACCTCTGTTTTTGTTTCTGTGTAATACAAAGCGGGATCTCGTAGAACATAAACTTAATAAACTTAAGATGACAAATCATAGCTACACGCCGGCGTTATAATCGCCGAGTGAGTCGTTCGGCATGTGTGTGGGCTGACACGAAATTGGTCGGTCAAGCGACCGATAAACTGGTGCCTGTGTAAGGGAGGGGCCTTTTTAAGGGCCCCACATCAGAGCGACGGACGCTGCAGCCAGCCCCCCCCCCCCCCGTCACCTCTGGGGGAGGGGGGGGGGGTGGAATCGAAATACAATAAAGAAAAAAAAAACGTGTGCGCGCAAAATGTGAACTGCATCGATCGACTACCGATCGCTCGAAATTTCCAATCAAATGAGTCGCACGCGATAAATCGATCACGTGTGGCAATATGGCTGCCTGGCGGCTACTAGTATATGTAATTTTGTTTCATTTCGTGTTGCCCATGTGAAGCCAGGAATTCACTTTAGAATTTATAGTTATTCACGGAGTGAAAACCAATTTGAAAAGCGAAGTTGAAACCAGATTTGTCATTTATATTAAGAAGGAATACAAATACAAAAACAGTGATACTCAAAATTTTACACTGGGCAGGATCTTGAAGCTTTGATGTACGTGTAGAAATTCGTGGTCAGTTCATGGCAATAGTCACAAAGTACTGAGCTCCAGCATGTGATTTTGAGTTGTTTATGAAACAACTACGGACGTTACTAAATTTTTTAACTTCTAAACAAAATGGGAATTTTAATTTAAACTTTTAAGTCATATACCGGGTGTTTCTGTAAAGTGCAAAAATGTAAAACAGCATAGAGAATGCTCCACTGAACAATTTGTGGTAGAAAGAAATTGGAATTGTATTAATACCTTCAGCTGCTAACGGGCGTTGATATATATCAACGGAGACAAGTGAAAATGTGTATCCCAACCGGGACTCGAACCCGGGATCTCCTGCTCACAAGGCAAACAGTTTATCCATCTGAGCCACCGCGGGCACAGAGGATAGTGCGACTGCACAATTATCTCGCGCACGTCTCCCGCGAGACCCACATTCTCACCTTGTAGTCCACACAGTACATTCGTAGTGGCCCACTCCACCACACGCATTACTCGTGGAAGACATTCTTACCAAGTCCCGTAAGAGTTCGGGGAATATGTGTTCTAGACGGCTGCAGGTCATCAATGGTGTCTCTTCTTTCGGACATGTCCGAAAGAACAGACACCTTATCCGCATAAGTACATAGTTCTGGCAACACCGGCCATGACCTCTTTCTTCTTTTCGGATGCACACATATTACCGGAACTCTTACGGGACTTGGTAAGAATGTCATCCACGAGTAATGAGTGTGTTGGGGTGGGACACTACGAATGTAGTGTGTGGACATACAAGGTGAGAATGTGGGTCTCGCCGGAGGCATGCGTGAGATAGACCCTGTAGTAGCGCTATCCTTTGTGCCCTCGGTGGCTCAGATGGATAGTAGTAAGTAGGAGATCCCGGGTTCGAGTCCCGATCGGGGCACACATTTTCAACTGTACCCGTTGATATATACCAACGCCCGTTAGCAGCTGAAGGTATTAATACAATTCTAATTTCGTTCTAGACAGCTGCCGGTCATCAATGGTGTCTGTTCTTTCGAACATGTCCGAAAGAACAGACAGCGTATTCATATAAGTAAATAATTTGAGGTATGGAACTTGGGGTGGGAGAAGTCAGCTTAAGGAGATATGTAAATAAACTTATCTGACGCTTTCTCTAGCATCACTATTTTTCAGCTTATTCACAACTAACATGAGTACAAGTTTACACGTACAGTGCTGTTTATTTGCATGCTGTTGTTGTTGTGATCTTCAGTCCTGAGACTGATTTGATGCAGCTCTCCATGCTACTCTATCCTGCGCAAGCTTCTTCATCTCCCAGTGCCTACTGCAACCTACATCCTTCAGAATCTGCTTAGTGTATTCATCTCTTGGTCTCCCCCTACGATTTTTACCCTCCACGCTGCCCTCCAATACTAAATTGGTGATCCCTTGATGCCTCAGAACATGTCCTACCAACCGATCCCTTCTTCTGGTCAAGTTGTGCCACAAACTTCTCTTCTCCCCAATCCTATTCAATACTTCCTCATTAGTTATGTGATCTACCCATCTAATCTTCAGCATTCTTCTGTGGCACCACATTTCGAGAGCTTCTATTCTCTTCTTGTCCAAACTATTTACCGTCCATGTTTCACTTCCATACATGGCTACACTCCATACAAATACTTTCAGAAATGACTTCCTGACACTTAAATCTATACTCGATGTTAACAAATTTCTCTTCTTCAGAAACGCTTTCCTTGCCGTTGCCATTCTACATTTTATATCCTCTCTACTTCGACCATCATCAGTTATTTTGCTCCCCAAATAGCAAAACTCATTTACTACTTTAAGTGTCTCATTTCCTAATCTAATTCCCTCAGCATCACCCGACTTAATTCGACTACATTCCATTATCCTCGTTTTGCTTTTGTTGATGTTCATCTTATACCCTCCCTTCAAGACACCATCCATTCCATTCAACTGCTCTTCCAAGTCCTTTGCTGTCTCTGACAGAATTACAATGTCATCGGCGAACCTCAAAGTTTTTATTTCTTCTCCATGGATTTTAATACCTACTCCGAATTTTTCTTTTGTTTCTTTTACTGCTTGTTCAATATACAGATTGAATAACATCGGGGATAGGCTACAACCCTGTCTTACTCCCTTCCCAACCACTGCTTCTCTTTCATGTCCCTCGACTCTTATAACTGCCACCTGGTTTCTGTACAAACTGTAAATAGCCTTTCGCTCCCTGTATCTTACCCCTGCCACCTTTAGAATTTGAAAGAGAGTATTCCAGTCAACATTGTCAAAAGCGTTCTCTAAGTCTACAAATGCTAGAAACGTAGGTTTGCCTTTCCTTAATCTTTCTTCTAAGATAAGTCGTAAGGTCAGTATTGCCTCACGTGTTCCAGAGATGGGATAAGTTGCCAGAATTGTAGCTGCCTGTGATGCGATTCCAAACACACCAGGGATATTTGTCAGGGTGCGTGAGACTCTTATTCGGCGACGTCATGCTTTCATTGAGGCTGATGACCTTCAGTTTCAGTGTATTTTGTAAAGTACAGTACAAATGCGTCAGTTGTATCAATGATGGTATTTGCAGTTAACTGTAAATAATGTAAATAAGAAAGTACACACGAATGTGATTTTATTCTTATTACCTTCATAAGCGGGATTCTCTGACCCTAGGTTCCTCAAACTGTTGAATGGAGCATCCTCTATGTCCTGTTAAATTTTTGTACGCTCTTATGGAAACACCATGTATAATCTACAGCTACACTTAAGTCCCTTGTGACTTCACAGAACCTTCATCGTCTGACAACAAACGTGAAGCACCTAGAAGAGATGATGAGATGTTAGTCCGTCATTGTACGAGGGTTGTGACTTAAATAGTGGAAACTATTTATTCACAACCGATACAAAAGAGTTACATGTTTGCACCTGTTAGTCATTCAAAGTAGTCACCAGCATTGTGCAGAACCCTTTGCCAGCGATGTGGAAGGCGTAGTATACCGTTAGCAGAGCCTGTCCTGTTGACGGTGCGAATGGAGCGGTCAACTGCCTGTCGAATCACTGGAACAGTTCTGAAGCGAATTCATCGCACTATCCTTGTTTTGCATTTGTTGGTGTTCACGTTATTGCCCCCTTTAAAGACACTGTCTATGCTGTTCATCTACTCGTCCAAGTTCTTTACTGTCTCTGACAGAGTCACAGTATCATCAGAAACTGCTGTTGTAACCCAACATGCTCTAGGTTCGCTAGATCTATCTCCACTCGAGCGCATACTGGACATCATCGGGTAAAAACTCCAGCCTTATCCACAACCAGCATTAATCGTCCCTGTACTGACCGATCAAGTTCCACGGGCAGCGTAATAGGTCCGCTGCTTTTTACTATTTACATAAACGATCTGGTTGACAACGGCATTAGACTGTTTGCCGATGATGCTGTAGTCTACAGGAAAGTAGTATCACACGGAAGTTGTGAACAAATCAATAAGGATTTGCAGAAAATGAATGGCAGCTATCTCTCAATATTAGTAAGTGTAACCTACTGCGTATAACAAGGCGAAAATCTTCATTAATGTACAAAATAAGGCTCTGAGCACTATCTGACTTAACATCTATGGTCATCAGTCCCCTAGAACTTTGAACTACTTAAACCTAACTAACCTAAGTACATCACACAACACCCAGTCATCACGAGGCAGAGAAAATCCCTGACCCCGCTGGGAATCGAACCCGCGAACCCGGGCGCGGGAAGCGAGAACGCTACCGCACGACCACGAGCTGCGGACTGAGTACAAAATAAATGCCAACTCCTTGGAAGTGTTAACATCTGTCAAGTATCTGGGTGTGACTATTCGAAATGATCTTAAATGGAATGATCAGATTACACAAGTAACGGGCAAGGCGAACTCTAGGTTGCAGTTTATTGGTAGAATTCTGAAGCGATGCAGTCCTTCAACAAAGGAAATTGCTTACTATACGTTGGTTCGTCCAGTCCAAGAGTATTGTTCGTCTGTATGGGACCCTTACCAGTTGAGTCTGATTCAAGAGATTGAGAAGGTCCAAAGAAGAGCGGCAAGATTTGCGACTGGTACATTTAGCCATTGCGAGAGCGTTACAAATCTCATAGAAAGTTTGAAGTGGGACACACTTGCAGATAGACGACGCGCTAAACGGAAGGGGCTGCTCACTAAATTCCGAAATCCGATATTCGCCGAAGAGCATATATTATTGCCACCAACTATCAAATCGCGTAATGATCACCATCCAAAGATAAGGGAAATTAGAGCTCGTTCTGAGGCGTTCAAACAGTCGTTTTCCCCTCGCGCGATCCGCGAGTGGAACAGAGGGGGGTGGAGGGAATATAGCTTTGGCGTGAATTGTGCCCTTCACCACACACTGCTTGGTGGCTAGCGGAGTATATATGTCGATGTAGATATAGAACTCCATCCCACGAACTGACACCCGGCACTTGTACATCACAATGCATGCACGTTTGCATGCTAGCTTCAACATTCTGGTTGTTGTACCGGTTATTAATGTACCAGCATTTCTCATTTGCAGTGGCTTGCCTCCCGCTTGCGTTAACCTGTGACCGTGTAACGTAAATCACTTAAATATGTTTCAGAGACAAACTTATTCCCTAAATTTTATTCCTCTATATTAATTGGTTCAAATGGCTCTGAGCATTATGGGACTTAACGTCTGAGGTCATCAGTCCCCTAGAACTTAGAACTACTTAAACCTAACTAACCTAAGGACATCACACACATCCATGACCGAGGCAGGATTCGAACCTGCGACCGTAGCGGTCGCGTGGTTCCAGACTGAAGCCCCTAGAACCGCTCGGCCACAGCGGCCGGCTCTCTATGTTAATTACTTTATTTTTCGGTAAAACAGTCTGCAGATCCCAAGAAAACCCTTCCAAAACAAGGCTGATAAATTTCAATTCCGTTTATTGTTGTTGTCGTTGTCTTCAATCCGAATACTGGTTTGATGCAGCTTTCATGCCACTCTTTCCTATGCAAGCCTCTTAATCTCTGAGTAACTCCTGCAACCTACAACCCTCTGAATCTGCTTAGTGTATTGATTTCTTGGTCTCCCTCTACGATTTTTACCCCCCACACTTCCCTCCAGTACTAAATTCGTGATCCCTTGACGTCTCAGAATGTGAATGTGTCCTATCAGCCAATCCCGTCTTTCGGTCAAGTTGTGTACCAAAAATTTCTTTTCTCCCCAGGTCTATTCAGTACCTCCTCATTAGTTACTTAATCTACCCATCAAATTTTCAGCATTCTACTGTAACACCACATTTCTAAAGCTTCTATTTTCTTCTTGTCTAAACTATTTATCGCCCGCGTTTCAGTTCCTCATTTCCATACATGGTTACACTGCAGACAAATTTCTTTAGAAACGGCTTCCTAACACTTAAATTTATAATGATGTTAATAAAGTTCCCTTCTTTAGCATACTTTTTTTGACATACCCAGTTTACATTTTACGTCTTGCATATCACTTATTTTGCAGCGCAAATCGAACAACTCATCTACTACTTTTATTATTTCGTTTCCTCTTCTAATTCCCTCTCCATAACCTGATTTAATTCCACTACATTGTGTAAGTAGGCTGTTTAGGTTTTCTTATTGGTAACGCCACGTAGCGCTCTGTATGAAAATCACTGGCTGTGCTGTGTGCAGTCTCTGGCTACTTTGCATTGGTGTCTGCCATTGTAGTGTTGGGCAGCTGGATGTGAACAGCGCGTAGCGTTGCGCAGTTGGAGGTGAGCTGCCAGCAGTGGTGGATGTGAGGAGAGAGATGGCGGAGTTTTGAAATTTGTAATACTGGATATCATGAACTGCTATATACATTATGACTTTTGAACACTATTGAGGTAAATACATTGTTTGTTCTCTATTACAATCTTTCATTTGCTAACTATGCCTATCAGTAGTTATTGCCTCCCGTAGTTTGAATTTTTTATTTAGCTGGCAGTAGTGGCGCTCGCTGTATTGCAGTAGTTCGAGTAATGAAGATTTTTGTGAGGTAAGTGAGTTGTGAAAGGTATAGGTTAATGTTAGTCAGGACCATTCTTTTGTAGGGATTATTGAAAGTCAGATTGCGTTGCGCTAAAAATATTGTGTGTCACTTTAGTGAATGTTTGAGTACGCTCAGTTTTGCTCAGCTGTTTGAAAAGCAAATAATGAAAGAGGTTTATCAGCACAGTAATTCTAAAATTGTTCTAAGGGGACGTTTCAATTGCACTATCCTCGTTTTGCTTTTGTTGATGTGCACATTATTTCCCCCTTTCAAGACAATGTCTATGCTATTCAACTACTTGTCCAAGTTCTTCGCTGACACTGACACAATCACAATATCAGAAACTTCAAAGTTTTTATGTCTTCTCCCTGAACTTAAATTTCTTCTCGAAATTTTCCGATGTTTTGCTTCATTGCTTGCTCCATTTATTATTCCATTCTTTTTTTGTTTTTGTTTTGTTGCAAGCATTACTTCACATTCGGAGACCAACTGTCACTGCCAGCCGCTGTGACCGAACGGTTATAGGCGCTTCAGTCCGGAACCGCGCAGCTGCTACTGTCGCAGGTTCGAATCCTGCATCGGGCATGGATGTGTGTGATGTTCTTAGGTTGGTTAGGTTTAAGTAGTTCTAAGTCTAGGCGACTGATGACCTCAGATATTAAGTCCCATAGTGCTTAGAGCCATTAGAACCAACTGTCACTACTGCTAAACCATAGCAGTTCATTATTCATATCAAAACTTCACGAGTGTGACGTTCTATATAGGGTGTTACAAAAAGGTACGGTCAAACTTTCAGAAAACATTCCTCACACACAAAGAAAGAAAATATGTTATGTGGACATGTGACCGGAAACGCTTACTTTCCATGTTAGAGCTCATTTTATTACTTCTCTTCAAATCACATTAATCATGGAATGGAAACACACAGCAACAGAACGTACCATCGTGACTTCACTTTGTTACAGGAAATGTTCAAAATGTCTTCCGTTAGCGAGGATACATGCATCCACCCTCCGTCGCATGGAATCCCTGATGCGCTGATGCAGCCCTGGAGAATGGCGTATTGTATCACAGCCGTCCACAATACGAGCACGAAGAGTCTCTACATTTGGTACAGGGGTTCCGTAGACAAGAGCTTTCAAATGCCCCCATAAATGAAAGTCAAGAGGGTTTAGGTCAGGAGAGAGTGGAGGCCATGGAATTGGTCCGCCTCTACCAATCCATCGGTCACCGAATCTGTTGTTGAGAAGTGTACGAACACTTCGACTGAAATGTGCAGGAGCTCCATCGTGCATGAACCACATGTTACAAAAAGGTACGGTCAAACTTTCAGAAAACATTCCTCACACACATGTTGTAGCAGCACAGGTAGAGTATCCCGTACGAAATCGTGATAACGTGCTCCATTGAGCGTAGGTGGAAGAACATTGGGCCCAATCAAGACATCACCAACAATTCCTGCCCAAACGTTCACAGAAAATCTGTGTTGATGACGAGATTGCACAATTGCGTGCGGATTCTCGTGAGCCCACACATGTTGATTGTGAAAATTTACAATTTGATCACGTTGGAATGAAGCCTCATCCGTAAAGAGAACATTTGCACTGAAATGAGGATTGACACATTGTTGGATGAACCATTCGCAGAAGTGTACCCGTGGAGGCCAATCAGCTGCTGATAGTGCCTGCACACGCTGTGCATGGTACGGAAACAACTGGTTCTCCCGTAGCACTCTCCAAACAGTGACGTGGCCAACGTTACCTTGTACAGCAGCAACTTCTCTGACGCTGACATAAGGCTTATCGTCAACTGCACGAAGAATTGCCTCGTCCATTGCAGGTGTCCTCGTCGTTCTAGGTCTTCCCCAGTCGCGAGTCATAGGCTGGAATGTTCCGTGCTCCCTAAGACGCCGATCAATTGCTTCGAACGTCTTCCTGTCGGGACACTTTCGTTCTGGAAATCTGTCTCGATACAAACGTACCGCGCCACGGCTATTGCCCCGTGCTAATCCATACATCAAATGGGTATCTGCCAACTCCGCATTTGTAAACACTGCACTGACTGCAAAACCACGTTCGTGATGAACACTAACCTGTTGATGCTACGTACTGATGTGCTTGATGCTAGTACTGTCGAGCAATGAGTCGCATGTCAACACAAGCACCGAAGTCAACATTACCTTCCTTCAATTGGGCCAACTGGCGGTGAATCGAGAAAGTACAGTACATACTGACGAAACTAAAATGAGCTCTAACATGGAAAGTAAGCGTTTTCGGACACATGTCCACATAACATATTTTCTTTCTTTGTGTGTGAGGAATGTTTCCTGAAAGTTTGGCCGTACCTTTTTGTAACACCCTGTATACTGGTTGAAACTGCTCGGCAAATCGCTCTTGTGTGACGCAGTGGAGGCGAGCGACCAATTACAAGCGTTATTGCCCGCAATCTATCTCGTGTAGGCGGGCGCGTAATACGGTTCCACAATCCCCTATTTGGTCTACTGTGAACAGGAGCCAGGGTGAATGGCGCGGCCATTGTGGCGGTAAAGTTGCTCGCCTGCAGTTCTCTCACTGATTGAGTTTCCTCCCACTTTTTAAGATTTGGAGTGAATACGTCTATTCGCTCATCGATCGAACTTTTTTGTGTGTCGAAACACCACCAGATTTGAATCTCTAATATTTACGAGACTAACAATGCGTAAACTGGTGGTGCTCACAACGGATAGATCATGTCACTACATGTTTCTAGTGGGGGCATTTGTTTTGCCTGTGACATCATAGCACCAGTGTAGATGCATGCTTGTGACTGTTGCGAATTAGCTTTGTTCACAGTTATGAGCAGTTTTGTCAAACAGGTTTTTAGAGCTAGCTCCGGCTTCTCTTTCATACCGTTTAGCTGGCAAGTGAGTTATTTAGCTGACTATTTGAATTATGGCTTTTTTCGCAGTCGTTTTGTATCTTTTGTAGCTTTCTACTGACATCTGGAAAGCATTACAATCCATGTTGATTACAGGAAAATTATTTGTATTGAACTAAGATCTCAAAACACATTTAAATATTCCATGGAAATGTATCATTAGATTCAATAAAAAATTGCAACAAAGGAAACTAATACTGTCTTGGTGTGTGTGTTCTGGGCTTGCCAGCATAAACAAACACAGCACCAAAAATAGTTTTACGAAGTATGAACAGTTGAGAGCCGTACTGGAAACGCTATTGGTGCACAGCCGACATCAACAAAGTATCGCAATTTCACAATAATGAACGCAGCTGTTCTAAGCATAGCAGACTGATTTATGCCGGGTGAATCAGAAGTCATACGCTTCACAGCTGAAATAAACAATGTGCCAGCGACTGAAACGAGGACATGAGCAGCGAACTTCTATTTAGGGCCGTAGTTTGCTAAGTATAAGAAATTATTTACGTAATACTACAGTGCAGATACTCTGAAACTAGTCCTGTAAGTAGCTAGCAGAACCATTATTTATATTTTTATTGTGAGAAAAAGAAAATTATGCGAAAGCAGATGTTTATCTAAATAAATTTTTGCCTCAAAATATCGAGGTTTTAAATAAGGGGTGATATTTTGTACGCATATCCCAGAAATAAAACTTGAAATATTTTTATATCTGCATTCAAAGTACAAGTGCATCCAGAACTCATTTCCATAACGAGGTGCACTACACACGCCTCCAAATTTTGCGTCTTGTGCTTTCTCTCTGGATCTTAAAGCCATTAAAATGAAAGGTCGTACACGCATTTAAGATATGATGCAAAATCCCGTGGAACAGTTGTTCCGTGAAGTTGTTTTAAACTGAACTATGGACCTGGTTTAAGTAATACTGAGTAAATTATTTGTCAAAACCTTGATTCCAAGGTAAAAAAATTAAAATAATATCATTGTTGATTGCATTTTGGCTTGTATGCGTATAAAATTTAACAAAATCGTTCTTCGTACAAATGGAGTTATCTAACAACGTCTACGTTTCTGCACTTTCATATACGCTCTCCCCCCACCCCCCTTCCTATCAGTACACAGTATATTCTTCTTCCTTTATTCCTAAAATAAAGACTATATCCTTCAGTACCTCTAAGTCTACTCTGATTTTGTCGCTCCATCTTTTCTATGGACGGCCAATATTTCTTTTTCCAAATTACTATTTTCACAATATTCCCTTCATCTATCCTATCTATGTTCTATTCATGCTCTCTCTTATGTACCTCCTCATTAATGGGGTCCACTTTACATCCTTTGCTAATGTTTTCACTTCTCTCTCTATCTCGCACTGTCTTCCTTATGACCCATCGCAGAATTTTCATTTCCGTTTTCTCCAAAAGTCTTTTTGTTTTTGATGTTTCTGGTCTTGTCTCAGCTGCGTATTCTATAAATGGTCTTACTATTGTTTTGTATGTCCCTTTCCCCCAAGTAGTATCGTTCAAACACCCTTTCACTTTATTTGCTGTTGTTACTTGTTCTCTGTCTTTCTTTTCGGCATTTCCTCCGTTAGACGGGTCAACATCAAGATTATTAAAAGTCATTTTCTTTTGAATAACTTTCCCATACACTTCCAGTTTGCATATAACTGGGTCTACAGATGTGGTCATACATTTGGTTTTTTGAGTGTATATGACCGTATTTATGTTTTTCGCAGCCACGTCAAATGTATATATATATAAACCTTTATGTAGGTTACCTTCACTGTTTTCAAGCAGAACTGCATTACCAGCGTAACAAATGATTCTTATTTCGTCGTCCCCATTCTTGAATCACTACCATCCATTACCTTTTTATCACCTCGTCCACACAATTTTATTGCCGGCCAGAGTGGCCGAGCGGTTCTAGGCTCTACAGTCTGGAACCGCGCGACTGCTACGGTCGCAGGTTCGAATCCTGCCTCGGGCATGGATGTGTGTGATGTCCTTAGGTTAGTTAGGTTTAAGTAGTTCTAAGTTCTAGGGGACTGATGACCACAGAAGTTAAGTCCCATAGTGCTCAGAGCCATTTGAACCATTTGAACACAATTTTATTATTGCAAAAATAAAACTCCATAACAATACGGGCTGTTTTATTTCAGCTTTTTTCTGGCCTTTTTTACGCTCCAATACCGTCGGCACCTTCCGGGAACATGTGACGGTGAGCAAGTCGATAATGTACTATATGATAGATTTATGGCGTTTTGAAGATTATCTTCCAACAGCAGTTATCTTCTAACGAAATTAAGCAGTACAGAAAGCATACAACGCTGAAAATATTGATCTACTATTTGCATTCGTACTAGAGTTTTGTATGTTACTGCTGCGTATTTATGCTAAAAATGCGTTGATGCTACGTTCCTGTGGTATATAATAGTCTGAAATCTACTCTTTATTCTTTACAGATGCCTTACTACTGCGCGCTTCGTTCTGCAAGAATGAAAAACTACTGGCTTAAGTAACCACGAATTTCTGGTCAACGGTGACCTGCGAAATAGTGGTTACCAGTGATTCATCGATAAATCTTCACGCCAAACACGCTGTCGAATTTATCAGTAGTTTTCGGTCAACAAAATGGTTCAAATGGCTCTAAGCACTATGGGACTTAACATGTGAGGTCATCAGTCCCCTAGACTTAGAACTACTTAAACCTTACTAACCTAAGGACATCACACATCTATGCCCGAGGCAGGATTCGAACCTGCGACCGCAGCAGCAGCTCCATTCCGGACTGAAGCGGCTAGAACCGCTCGGCCACAGCGGCCGGCTTCGGTCAACATTTTACCTAGATTATAAATCTGGTTCCCAGATAAAGACTCTGAAAACATGTAGCATTCCGAGGAGATTTCCAAATTATCCTCTCCATGAAATTCCGATAGCGTCAATATCTAGGCAGCAAATTGAAAATCAGCCTCCGATTAACCCGGTGTGTCGCAAACGTAAAAGAAGCGGAAGCGCTATACAGAAATCCGCGCAACTGTTGTATTACACTGAGGCGAGAAAATTCATGGCAGATCTCCTAATATTGTGTCGTGTCTCCTATTCCGCGGTCTAGTACAGCTTCTAGAAACGGCATGGACTCAACAAGTCCTAGGAAGTTCGCTGAACAAATACTAAGGCATCTACATCTACATCTACACTTATACTCCGCAAGCCTCCCAACGGTGTGTGGCGGAGGGCACTTTACGTGCCACTGTCATTACCTCCCTTTCCTGTTCCAGTCTCGTATGGTTCGCGGGAAGAACGACTCTCTGAAAGCGCCCGTGCGCGCTCTAATCTCTCTAATTTTACATTCGTGATCTCCTCGGGAGGTATAAGTAGGGGGAAGCAATATATTCGATACCTCATCCAGAAACGCACCCTCTCGAAACCTGGCGAGCAAGCTACACCGCGATGCAGAGCGCTTCTCTTGCAGAGTCTGCCACTTGAGTTTGTTAAACATCTCCGTAACGCTATCACGGTTACCAAATAACCCTGTGACGAAACGCGCCGCTCTTCTTTGGATCTTCTCTATCTCCTCCGTCAACCCGATCTGGTACGGATCCCACACTGATGAGCAATACTCAAATATAGGTCGAACGAGTGTTTTGTAAGCCACCTCCTATGTTGATGGACTACATTTTCTAAGGACTCTCCCAATGCATCTCAACCTGGTACCCGCCTTACCAACAATTAATTTTATATGATCATTCCACTTCAAATCGTTCCGCACGCATACTCCCAGATATTTTACAGAAGTAACTGCTACCAGTGTTTGTTCCGCTATCATATAATCATACAATAAACGATCCTTCTTTCTATGTATTCGCAATACATTACATTTGTCTATGTTAAGGGTCAGTTGCCACTCCCTGCACCAAGTGCCTATCCGCTGCAGATCTTCCTGCGTTTCGCTACAATTTTCTAATGCTGCAACTTCTCTGTATACTACAGCATCATCCGCGAAAAGCCGCACGGAACTTCCGACACTATCTACTAGGTCATTTATATATATTGTGAAAAGCAATGGTCCCATAACACTCCCCTGTGGCACGCCAGAGGTTACTTTAACGTCTGTAGACATCTCTCCATTGATAACAACATGCTGTGTTCTGTTTGCTAAAAACTCTTCAATCCAGTCACACAGCTGGTCTGATATTCCGTAGGCTCTTACTTTGTTTATCAGGCGACAGTGCGGAACTGTATCGAACGCCTTCCGGAAGTCAAGAAAAATAGCATCTACCTGTGAGCCTGTATCTAATATTTTCTGGGTCTCATGAACAAATAAAGCGAGTTGGGTCTCACACGATCGCTGTTTCCAGAATCCATGTTGATTCCTACACAGTAGATTCTGGGTTTCCAAAAACGACATGATACTCGAGCAAAAAACATGTTCTAAAAATCTACAACAGATCGACGTCAGAGATATAGGTCTATAGTTTTGCACATATGCTCAACGACCCTTCTTGAAGACTGGGACTACCTGTGCTCTTTTCCAGTCAGGCTTGCTGCCTCTGTAGGCATCCATAATTGCGAAAGCGTTGCCTATGCAGGATTTTCTGCACGAAATGACCTCTCGATCGTGTCGATCTGGATGGACAAATCATTCGCTCGAATTGTTTTGAGCAAACCAATCGCGAACAGTTGTGGCGTAGTGACATAACGCATTGTCATCCGTAAAAAATCTATCGCTGTTCGGAAACATGAAGTCCATGAATGGCTTCAAATGGTCTCCAAGTAGCCAAACACAAATATTTCCGGTCAATGATCGGTTCAGTTCGACCAGAGGACCCAGTCCATTCTATGTAAACACAGCCTACACCATTATGGAACCGCCATCACGCCATCAGTTTAGATAGAGCCTTGCTGACCATTTGAGTCCATGACTTGATGGGGTCTGCACCACACTCGAAATCTACCATCGGGGCTCATCGGACCAGGCTACAGTTTCCCAGTCGTCTAGGGTCCAACAGGTATGGTCACGAGCCCACGAGAGGCGCTGCAGGCGAAGTCGTGCTGTTACCAAAGACACTCGCGTCGGTCGTTTGCTCCCATACCCCTATTAACGACAAAATTCGCCGCACTGACCTAACGAATACGTTCGTCGTTCGTCCAACACTGATTTCTGAAGTTATTTGACGCCTTGTTGCTTGTCTGTCAGCACTGACTACGCAAACGCCGCTGCTTTCGGTCGTCAAGTGAAGACCGTCGGCCACTGCATTGCCCGTGGTGAAATGTACTGCTTGATATTTCATATTCTCGGCACACTGTTGACACTGTTGATCTCGGAAAATTTAATTCCGTAACGATTTTCCATGGAGAGGAAATAACAACTTTCAGGTTCGCCTACGACATTGTAATTCTGTCAGAAGCAGCGAAGGACCTGGAAGAACAGTTGAACGGAATGGACAGTGTCTTGAAAGGAGGATATAAGATGAACATCAACAAAAGCAAAACGAGGATAATGGAATGAAGTCGAATTAAGTCGGGTGATGCTGAGGTAATTAGATTAGGAAATGAGACACTTAAAGTAGTAAAGGAGTTTTGCTATTTGGGGAGCAAAATAACTGATGATGGTCGAAGTAGAGAGGATATAAAATGTAGACTGGCAATGGCAACGAAAGCGTTTCTGAAGAAGAGAAATTTGTTAACATCGAGTATAGATTTAAGTGTCAGGAAGTCATTTCTGAAAGTATTTGTATGGAGTGTAGCCATGTATGGAAGTGAAACATGGACGATAAATAGTTTGGACAAGAAGAGAATAGAAGCTTTCGAAATGTGGTGCTACAGAAGAATGCTGAAGATTAGATGGGTAGATCACATAACTAATGAGGAGATATTGAATAGAATTGCGGAGAAGAGGAGCTTGTGGCACAACTCGACTAGAAGAAGGGATCGGTTGGTAGGACATGCTCTGAGGCATCAAGGGAACACCAATTTAGTACTGGAGGGCAGCGTGGAGGGTAAAAATCGTAGAGGGAGACCAAGAGATGAATACACTAAGCAGATTCAGCAGGATGTAGGTTGCAGTAGGTGCTGGGAGATGAAAAAGCTTGCAGAGGATAGAGTAGCATGGAGAGCTGCATCAAACCAGTCTCAGGACTGAAGACCACAACAACAACATCCAAAACGAAAACGGCTTTGGAATTTGTAACATTGAAGTTCTTCGTGATACCCTTCTCAACTATTGTACTGGTGATGTCTAGGACTGAGACCCAAGTTCTTCCAGTCGGATTGTTTCATCTAGAGTTAGGGTTTCTTCAAGCTCCTTGATTATCTGTCGAAACCTTGGTTAAGTTACAAAGTTAATTTATAGGACGATGTTTTCCAGTACGCATTAGGTTTCTTGGTCTCTTCGGTACATGTTTGACCTATGCTTCCTTCCACTTGTTTCGGAGGTATCTGCAGTTGTATGCAAAGAGACCGGAGTGTGAAAGACAAAAAAATGTGGTGATTAAAGGAGTTACTGACTTAATTACAAATCAAAAAAATGTGCGCAGTGCGTAAGGGAGAAAGATTAGAGTGTAATATCCCGTCGACAACTTGGTCATTAGAGACGGAGCACAACACCGGATCATGGAAGGAGGGGAAGGAAACCGATGGTATCCTTTCCGAGGTAACCATCCCGGCATTTGCTAGACTGATTTACTGAAATCAGGGAAAATCTAAATGACAGGACGGGGTTTTGAACCGTCCTTTGTCCCGAATGCTGATCTGCGCCATACGGATGGGAAAAAACCATTCGAATATTTCAGTGCTGAATAAACAGCATTTTTCCGATTTTATTTGGCTCGGTTATAAGAGATGTTTTTTACTTTCTACTAGTAACCCTGGGAAAACCCAAAATATCAGTTACCCACAGTAGCAGTGCTAAAATTTTTCGTTTTCAAATAAACCTTTTTCTTAAAAAAAAAGGACTAATTTTATTCGCGAAAGTTGCACTGGTTTGAAATATTGCGTTATTATTCTTCTTTCTTCTCTGTGCGGCGGGGCACCTTTTGGCGCGCTCTTTGTTCGCTGAAAGAATGAAGCAAGCTGCAAAATTAATGTCCACCTACCTCAGTACAGCGTTCGTTCACCATCCGTTGCTCCGCATTCGTGGGTACTATGCAGACGATGTTAAAAGCAGCATTGAAGAGAACCATCGTCCATACTTACGACTGCATAGTCTGCGTAACTCAGGTAACAAAACAGCCGAATTAAATCTGGTGATGCTGAGGGAATTAGATTAGGAAATGCGACGCTTAAAGTAGTAAATAAGTTTTGCTATTTGGGGAGCAAAATAACTGATGATAGTGGAAGTAGAGGGGATATAAAATGCAGACTGGCAATGGCAAGGAAAGCGTTTCTGAAGAAGAGAAATTTGTTAACATCGAGTATAGATTTAAGTGTCAGGAAGTTGTTTCTGAAAGTATTTGTATGGAGTGTAGCCATGTATGGAATTGAAACATGGACGATAAATAGTTTGGACAAGGAGAGAATAGAAGCTTCCTAAATGTGGTGCTACAGAAGAATGCTGAAGATTAGACGGGTAGATCAATTAACTAATGAGGAAGTATTGAATAGGATTGGGGAGAAGATGAGTTTGTGGCAGAACTTGACTAGAAGAAGGGATCGGTTGGTAGGACACGTTCTGAGACATCAAGGGATCAACAATTTAGTATTGGAGGGCAGCGTGGAGAGTAAAAATCGTAGAGGGAGACCAAGAGTGGAATACAATAAGCAGATTGAGAAGGATGTAGGTTGCAGTAGGTGCTGGGAGACGAAAAAGCTTGCACAGGGTAGAGTAGCATGGAGAGCTGCATCAAACCAGTCTCTGGGCTAAAGACCACAACAACAACGATTTTCAAAATGGAATTTCCCATGCGTCTAGCTCCAATCACCATTTCGCGCTCAAAATCTGTTAATTCCCATCGTGCGTCCATAATCACGTCGTAAATCTTTTCACATGATATGAGTACAAATGGCAGCTTAGCCAATGCACTGCCCTATCATAGCTTGTGTTCGGCATACTGTCATCGTCTGTATTTGTGCCTACCGCTATCCCATGAGTTTTGTCACCTGACTGTCAATGCATTCACGGAGGTTAGAGTTCAAAAAGAGGACGACGTGTTTTCGAAACTAGCCGTGGAGGAAGGACTAAGGTCACTAAAAACTAAAACCCTGAGACTATACAAGCAACTAGAGAGCCACGAATGCTGCAGTCGGACGTGTACGAAAAAATAGACACCATGCATTCCTTTAATTAGCATTGTTATTGCGCAGTGAAGCTACTGATTGCGTCCTGCCACTGGTGTACTTTACATACGACCAGAATCTCCTTGGGTTTTCTGCCAGATTTCTAGAGAGATAGTTTCGTTGTGGAAACTGTTGAAAGCATCTCACACTGATGTTCGGGCTAAATTTCGAGCTGCTGTAAAACGTCGCCAGTCTGGAGGGTTTTACGTTCATCAGAGAAAATTTCGTGTCGTAAGGAATCCAACAGGCTTAAAACGTCCAGCGCCGGCAGAATGCGAGAGCTACCGCAGCGTCGATAGGGAAATGGGGATAAAGAGGCTTAAAGCGATTACGCAGCTCGCGCAGCGGATATACCCTTACAACGGCCAGCGACGGCACAAACTTACGGTTTATCTTCTCTATAACTGTTGTACTACTCCGTGTAACCATTGTGTTAAACAGATTGATAATTACATTGTGTATTAGTACAAAACAGTTGTTGTGAATTTATTCCGACATTTTCACGAGAAATGTACGGCTTGCAAAGGAAACTGCGCTAGCACTGAGCGAGGGGTGCGGTACGGTTGGCGGTTATCGCAGAAAGAAACGCTTTTCGGTTAAATCCGTTTTTTCCATGCCAGTTTAACCCGACTGTGGAAACCATTCAAAACAACTGGTTTCTGAAATAACCGATTTTAAGTTTTTTTATTCATATCACTTCCCGTAATAAACGCATGAGTCTAAGAAACATTGAGAAATTTTGATTGTGTTTCAAGATTTGTAGAATCAAAATATTTAATTAAATAGGCAAATAAAAGAAAACTCAGTTCGTCCACCGTTCTCTACTTTTCTAGAAAACTGGCAAGTTGTTGAATACTACAAAAAAAATCATACTGTAATCGGACTTCATACCTCAATTTCGACATTAAGAATAGTCAGTGCTAAAAGGCGAAAATTAAGATTGAAGAAGTCTGTTTTTCATATTACTTTGTCCGCTTTCGAAGGCTACAAGTAGATAAAGCCATATTATGTAGACACCGGCAGCGGATCAGTTACCTCATGGTTTCTCTGCGTTTTGAAACACATACTGTATTCGAATGTTATGAAGTACGCCGAAGAAAACGATTTATTGACACATAATCAGCACGGATTCAGTAAATATCGTTCTTGTGAAACACAACTAGCTCTTTATACTAATGAAGTAAAGAGTGCTATCGACAGGGGATGTCAAATTGAATCCATATTTTTAGATTTCCAGAAGGCTTTCGACACCGTTGCTCACAAGCGACTTCTAACCAAACTGCCTGCCTACGGAGTATCGCCTCAGTTGTGCGACTGCATTCGTGATTTCTTGTCAGAAAGGTCGCAGTTCGCAGTAATAGACGGAAAGTTATCGAGTAAAACAAAAGTAATGTCCGGCCTTCCCCAAGGAAGTGTTATAGGCCCTCTATTGTTCTTGATCTATATTAACGACATAGGAGACAATCTGAGTAGCCGTCCTAGATTGTTTGCAGATGATGCTCTCATTTACTGTCTTGTAAAGTCATCAGATGAGCAAAACGACTTGCAAAATGATTTAGATAAGATATCTGTATGCTGCGAAAAGTGTCAATTGACCCTGAATAAAGAAAAGTGTGAAATTATTCACATGAATACTAAAAGAAATCAGCTAAATTTAGATTACGCAATAAGTCACACAAATCCGAAGGCTGTAAATTCAGCTAAATACTTAGGAATTACAATTACAAATAACCTAAATTGGAACAATTACATAGATAATGCTGTGGGTAGAGCAAACCAAAGACTGCGATTCATTGGCAGAACACTTAGAAGATGCAACAGGTCTACTAAAGAGACTGCTTACGCCACGCTTGTACGCCCGATTCTGGAGTATTGCTGTGTGGTGTGGATCCCGCATCAGGTGGGACTGACGGATGACTACGAAAAAGCACAAAGAAGGGCAGCTCGTTTTGTATTATCGCGAAGTAGGGGAGATAGTACCACAGACATGATAAGTGAATTGGAGTGGCAATCATTAAGACAAAGGCGTTTTTCGTTGCGACAGGATCTTCTCATGAAATTTCAATCTTCAGTTTTCTCCTGTAATCACATTATTTTTTTCTTGTCTTTCACTCGTCGGTCTCTTTGCATACAACTGCAGATACCTCCGAAACAAGTGGAAGAAAGTAAAGGTCAAACCATTACCGAAGAGACCAAGAAACCTAACGCATACTGGAAAACATCGCCCTACAAATTAACTTTGTAGCTTAACCAAGGGTTTCGAAAGACACTTAAAGAAGAAGGATGAAGAAACCCTAACTCTACATGAAATAGTACGACTGGAAGAACTTAGGTTCCAGTCCAAGATATCACCAGTACAATTTTGGAGAAAGGTATCACGAGGAACTTCAACGTTACAAATTCGACAGCCGCCTTCGTTTTGATGCTGTTGTTGTGGTCTTCAGCCCAAAGACTGGTTTGATGCAGCTCTCCATGCTACTGTATCCTGTGCAAGCTTCTTCATCTCCCAGTACCTACTGCAGCCTACATCCTTCTGAATCTGTTTAGTGTATTCATCTCTTGGTCTCCCTCTAAGATTTTTACCGTCCACGCTGCCCTCCAATACTAAATTAGTGATGCCTTGATGCCTCAGAATATGTCCGACCAACCAACCCCATCTTCTAGTCAAGTTGTGCCACAAATTCATCTTCTACCCGATTCTATTCAATACCTCCTCATTAGTTATGTGATCTACCCATCTAATCTTCAGCATTCTGCTGTAACACCACATTTCGAAAGCTTCTATTCTCTTCTTGTATAAACTATTTACCGTCCATGTTTCACTTCCATACATGGCTACACTCCATACAAATATTTTCAGAAATGACTTCCTGACACTTAAATCTATACTCGATGTTAACAAATTTCTCCTTCAGAAACGCTTTCCTTGCCATTGCCAGTCTACATTTTATATCCTCTCTACTTCGACCATCATCAGTTATTTTGCTCCCCAAAAATAGTAAAACTCATTTACTACTTTAAGCGTCTCATTTCCTAATGTAATTCCCTCAGCATCACCCGACTTAATTCAACTACATTCCATTATCATCGTTTTACTTTTGTTGATGTTCATCTTATATCCTCCTTTCAAGACACTGTCCATTCCGTTCAACTGCTCTTCCAAGTCCTTTGCTGTCTCTTACAGAACTACAACGTCATCGGCGAACCTCAAAGTTGTTATTTCTTCTCCATGGATTTTAGTTCCTACTCCGAATTTTTCTTTTCATTCCTTTACTGGTTGCTCAATATACAGATTGAATAACATCGAAGATAGGCTACAACCCTGTCTTACTCCCTTCCCAACGAAGGCTTCCCTTTCATGCCCCACGACTCTTATAACTGCCATCTGGTTTCTGTACAAATTGGAAATTGCCTTTCGCTCCCTGTATTTTACCCCTGCCACCTTTAGAATTTGAATGAGAGTACTGCAGTCAACATTGTCAAAAGCTTTCTCTATGTCTACAAATGCTAGAAACGTAGGTTTGCCTTTCCTTAATCTATTTTCTAAGATAAGTCGTAGCGTCAGTATTGCCTCCCGTGTACCAATATTTCTACGGAATCCAAACTGATGTTCCCCGAGGTCGGCTTCTACCAGTTTTGTATATACGGAGAGTTGATAACAGTCTGGTTCAAATAGCTCTGAGCACTATGGGACTTCACATCTGAGGTCATCAATCCCCTAGAACTTAGAACTACTTAAATCTAACTAACCCAAGGACATCACACACATCTATGCCCGAGACCATATTCGAAGCTGCGACCGTAGCAGCAGCGTGGTTCCGGACTGAAGTGCTGTAACATGTGAAACTGATCAACAATTTATATTTAATTGTACGATCGGTATCGATCAGAGACCATTTTGCGGTACAAATTCTTGTTAACTGTAAGACAAGTGTAGAGACATAGTGAAACTTCCTGGCAGATTAAAACTGTGTGCCGGACCGAGACTCGAACTCGGGACCTTTGCCTTTCGCGGGCAAGTTCTCTACCAACTGAGCTACCCAAGTACGACCCACGCTCCGTCCTCACAGCTTTACTTCTACCAGTACCTCGTCTGCTACCTTCCAAACTTTATAGAAGCTCTCCTGCGAAACTTGCAGAGCTAGGACTCCTGAAAGAAAGGATATTGCGGAGACATTGCTTAGCCACAGCCTGGGGGTTGTTTCTCCGCAATATCCTTTCTTTCAGGAGCCCTAGCTCTGCAAGTTTCGCAGGAGAGCTTCTATAAAGTTTGGAAGGTAGCAGACGAGGTACTGGCAGAAGTAAAGCTGTGAGGACGGGGCGTGGGTCGTGCTTGGATAGCTCAGTTGCTAGAGCATTTGCCCGCGAAAGGCAAAGGTCCCGAGTTCGAGTCTTTGTCCGGCACACAGTTTTAATCTGCCAGGAAGTTTCATATCAGCGCACATTCCGCTGCAGAGTGAAAATCTCATTCCAGAGACATAGTATCTACAAATATTGTTTCACGCAAATGTAGATGCATAGACTGATCATATTCCACTTTGCATCACAAAACATAACAAAAAGTATTTGTGGTGTCACCGCCAGACACCACACTTGCTAGGTGGTAGCTTTAAATCGGCCGCGGTCCATTAGTACATGTCGGACCCGCGTGTCGCCACTGTCAGTGATCGCAGACCGAGCGCCACCACACGGCAGGTCTTGAGAGACGTACTAGCACTCGACCCAGTTGTACGGACGACTTTGCTAGCGACTACACTGACGAAGCCTTTCTCTCATTTGCCGAGAGATAGTTAGAATAGCCTTCAGCTAAGTCCATGGCTACGACCTAGCAAGGCGCCATTAACCACTTCTAGAGAGAGTCTCACTTGTATCATCAAGAATGCTGTATACAAATGATGGATTAAAGTTAAGTATTCCAGCAGCTACGTACTTTTCTTTATAGCATTCATTACGTATCCTGTTTCAGACCTAACGCCAGCCGGCGTGTGTAAACGCGTGCCTTTCGGCTACTTCCGAATGGCGTGGCTGTCTTGCTACGCCACAACAGTATTGTATATAAATCTCATATTTTGACATCTGTTTTATACGTATACATAATACCTGTTATTAAAAGGAATTCAGACTGTAAAACTGGTTCTGACCCAAACCGGTCGTGCAATTATAATAAGTTATATAGCAGCTTACGTGTTATAGTATGTCACCTCTATAGGCGGGCCCACACTGAGCGCGCCGCAACGCGCTGCGCAAAACGGCCTTGCGCGGCTCTGCGTGCTCAGTGTGGACGGCGAACCGCGCTGCGCAGCGCCGTGCCGCGCACAGCCGCGCAGTGTTCCGGCTGTTGTCGGTACATCAAAGGAAGTGGCGCGTCTGCGCGCTCTCAGTTCAGACGGGGTTCACTCGCTCGATCTTCAGACCGTGCACGCGAACCAACTGGAACACAGTTCGCGCCTAGGAGCGCCGCTCTCCTGTCTGCTATAGTCTGTCTGTAAACTGAAGAGCGAGCGAGCGAGTCCCCACTCCGCCAACCCAGCTACGTCACAAGGCGCTTCTACAAGCTGTTTCACAACGTAGTACCGGCCCTGCCGCGGCGCGCGATTTAAATCTGTGGCGACGCCGTACACAGATACGTCTCGGCTGCGTTTATTTTCACACAAATGCATTAAGGCCATAAGGAATACAAAAGACGATAGCTTCTTTCGAAATACAACAATAGAGTAAATAATATTAACATAAGAACTGAAGTGAGGATTCTACTACAAACATAGAACCGAACGCCTGTTCATGAGAATATGATACATGTTCCTCCACTGCTATTCGTAAAACGAACCGCACATAATTCAATAAATCTGTAGAATTTATTGCTTGTTCTTACTTTGTGTTTCTACTGAAAGGTAGAAGTTTTCATTGAAGGACTGTGTTGAAACTTAACAATTCATGCAACATGAAGAGTGTTAAAAAACTAAGCAGAAATTTATAATTTTATGTGTTAGTCCGATTTGCACTACTTTTTTGTCACTGTCTTCGTGAACATGTCTCTAAAGTATGTGTACAATGTTATGCATATTCGCTATTTACTCTATTGTCAGTTGTCAAAAAGATTACATGTGTTTTGGTAGCATCAACGATTATTTGTTTTGTATAAAAATAGATCAGATAATCTGTATCAAATTTTGTTGTAAGAATGGAATAAAATGTATGAAATTTTTGGAAATATTGAATATTGCTTTGGTGAACTTGTTATGAGTAAACCAAGGGCATACAAGTGGTATAAACATTTTAAAGTGGGTCTTAAAGGGCAGCAGTTTTAACAAGTATGGATGAGATTAAAAATATGCAGTTAGAAGACCTATAAACTATCCCGAAGAAACAGTTCCTAAAGTGTTTCGGGAATTGGGAAAAGCACTGGCATAAGTGTGTAGTATGTAATGTGAAATATTTTGAAGACTATAACATTGCTGAAGACTAACAAATAAAGTTCTTACCAAAAAATAAAAGTTAATATGTAAGCGCACCTCGTATATCAAGCTTTGTGCTTGGAAGTCCAGAATCGGGGTATGTGTTTCAAAGTGTTTACGATAGCTATTGTGCACATGTCCTATGCAGTATGTCTTAGAATCGGGTGAACAGTGACCGAGACAGAGATTTAGTGTTCCATCAGCATCAAAGGTTTTACGTGATTTTGAAACTGTCTATAAGGATGGGTTTCCTCACAAAATTATTAATTTCCTTCGTGGCGATTCCAGTAAACCATGCGGCTTATTTCCGCGTTTCTTCTCTATGCGTCCTATTGGGCGAGGCTGACGTTTGCCTAATATTAGCCGACAGTTCTTTTTGCGTCGCCTCTTTAACATACGCTGTACTAACATTAGAGACGATCGAACACTTGTTACTCCGCAAATATCGTCTTCGTATTCTGGACATTTTCTTACAATGCTAGACGATTATCCATCACTACCGGATATCGAAGTATATCAGTAAGTATAGAAAGGTAACTGACACTGGCAGCTAAAATCCCACGAACAGAAACGACGTATATCACTGCACGCCGATCTACACCGCTACACAGGTAACAGGCAACAGATTTTGGGTGCCCCTGTAGTCCGGTGGCAGCGTTCTTCCGGGAAAGGCCACTTCCCCCACCAAAAGCGCTTCACGCTCTTCAGTTTACAGACAGACTATACAGCTGTGCGCGGGGTGCAGCAGCGCTGCGCAGCACAGCGCGGCGTGGCGCGCTCACTGTGGACCCGCCTTAATACGATTCGTATTGAAGGACAATGATCGGACACGAACACTCAAAACGCCGGTGTGCCACAAGGATGTGCGTTGTCGCCTATACGAGGTCCATTCAAGTTCTAAGGCCTCCGATTTTTTTTCTAATTAACTACTCACCCGAAATCGATGAAACTGGCGTTACTTCTCGACGTAATCGCCCTGCAGACGTACACATTTTTCACAACGCTGACGCCATGATTCCATGGCAGCGGCGAAGGCTTCTTTAGGAGTCTGTTTTTACCACTGGAAAATCGACGAGGCAATAGCAGCACGGCTGGTGAATGTGCGGCCACGGAGAGTGTCTTTCATTGTTGGAAAAAGCCAAAAGTCACTAGGAGCCAGGTCAGGTGAGTAGGTCGCATGAGGAATCACTTCAAAGTTGTTATCACGAAGAAACTGTTGCGTAACGTTAGCTCGATGTGCGGGTGCGTTGTCTCGGTGAAACAGCACACGCGCAGCCCTTCCCAGACGTTTTTGTTGCAGTGCAGGAACGAATTTATTCTTCAAAACATTTTCGTAGGATGCACCTGTTACCGTAGTGCCCTTTGGAACGCAATGGGTAAGAATTACGCCCTCGCTGTCCCAGAACATGGACACCAACATTTTTTCAGCACTGGCGGTTACCCGAAATTCTTTTGGTGGCGGTGAATCTGTGTGCTTCCATTGAGCTGACTGGCGCTTTGTTTCTGGATTGAAAAATGGCATCCATGTGTCAACCATTGTCACAACCGACGAAAATAAAGTCCCATTCATGCTGTCGTTGCGCGTCAACATTGCTCGGCAACATGCCACACGGGCAGCCGTGTGGTCGTCCGTCAGCATTCGTGGCACACACACGGATGACACTTTTCGCATTTTCAGGTCGTCATGCAGGATTCTGTGCACAGAACTCACAGAAATGCCAACTCTGAAGGCGATCTGTTCAACAGTCATTCGGCGATCCCCCAAAACAATTCTCTCCACTTTCTGGATCATGTCATCAGACCGGCTTGTGCAAGCCTGAGGTTATTTCGGTTTGTTGTCACACGATGTTCTGCCTTCATTAAACTGTCGCACCCACAACCGCACTTTCAACACATCCATAACTCCATCACCACATGTCTCCTTCAACTGTCGATGAATTTCAATTGGTTTCACACCACGCAAATTCAGAAAACGAATGATTGCACGCTGTTCAAGTAAGGAAAACGTCGCCATTTTAAGTATTTAAAACAGTTCTCATTCTCGCCGCTGGCGGTAAAATTCCATCTGCTGTACGGTGCTGCTATCTCTGGGACGTATTGACAATGAACGCGGCCTCATTTTAAAACAATGCGCATGTTTCTATCTCTTTCCAGTCCGGAGAAAAAAAATCGGAGGCCTTAGAACTTGAATGCACCTCGTATTATTCATCACCTACATAAATAACGCCGCCAGTGCTCCTCGTGTACAAATAGCCCTACCCGCTAATGGCAGGCTCTCTTCACAGCCGGTAAGATTTATGAGACAAACGGGTGTGCAAACTGCAACTCCAACTGGATATCACAGGTGAGACTGGCGGCAGAAGCACGTCAGAAGAGACTACTGCGGTCTGTTTGAGCCGAATAAAGGCGCGCACTTGCGAGGGACACCACGACTGCTCAGTAGGGGCATCGCATGGAGTCCTACAGCATTGTGATTGTGGGTGGTACTACGTAGTCAGTTGTTCTGGAGAACCTACGTACAATAAAGGCGATAGATGGCCAAGAAAATCTGTCCCCCTTTTTATAAGAGACGAACTAAACATATCCACTAAACTCAGCTCGTACTGTCCAAATTGCTTGGTGGAAGTTCGAATAGTTAGTAAACCTCGCATTAACGAAATGCTGGTAATTCAGAATAAATGCATTCGATAGAGCCTAAGAAGGAACTGACATTCACGAACATTGCGCAGCCACCACCACTCCCACACGTACATGCTAGAAGCGTCAGTTAGGAAGCTTCCTACCAAACTGCACAGTAGCCTCGACCAGGCCTGCGGTGTTGTCTGACAGCCACAACAGGACCGCGTCCTGGGCACAAATTTAAAGTTCCCCAAAGCCTTGTCCATGTGGAATACCCTTTCAGAAAAAAAATGTTTCGGGTATCTTTAAGGACTCTGGTTAGCTCTGAAAAATCTTCCCAAAAGTGTAGTAGGGCAGTTTTTAAAACTCCATCTAAAAGCAACTAAATTTCCGTAATGAGTTTTTCACTCTGCAGCGTGCTGGGCGCTGATATGAATCTTCCTGGCAGATTAAAACTATGTGATGGACTGAGACTCGAACTCGTGAACTTTGAGTTTCGCGGGCAAGTGCTCTACCATCTGAGTCTCGCTTCGTCACGCAATTTTAATATGCCAGGAAGTTTCATATCAGAGCTCACTCCAGTGCAGAGTGAAAATCTCATCCCCCAGGCTGTGGCCAATCCATGTCTCCGCAATATCCTTTCTCCAGGAGTGCTAGTCCTGCAACGTTCGCATAAAAGTTTCTATGAAGTTTGGAAGGTAGGAGACGAGGTACTGGCAGAATTAGAGATGTGAGTCGTGCTTGGGTAACCCAGTTGGTAGAGCACTTGCCCACAAAAGGCAAAGGTCCCGAGTTCGAGAATCGGTCCGGCACACAGTTTTAATCTGCCACGAAGTTTCACAATGAAAATTGTTTGTCTTTTACTGAGACTTTATGATGTTTTAATCTGCCACGAAGTTTCACAATGAAAATTGTTTGTCTTTTACTGAGACTTTATGATGTTTTGCGAGTTGATTACGGCGTAGGGTTTTCGATTTATTGTGAAAGCTTACTAATTATCATTATTTCAAAATTTTATGTGTGTTGAAAAATTAATTTGACTAGAGAACATTACCAGGCTATTTTTCTACAATTTTAATTGTCATTAAAGCCCAAACAATATTAACATCGGCTTATAAATGTAATTGGGCAGAAGCGAATTCGAAAGAGATCGGACTTTCCTTAGCGATGAATTTCGTGAAGGGCACCAAAGAACGCCTGTTACTGGGTAAAATATTGCCAATGTCGGACCAATACTTGAAAAATGTCGACGGACATCTTATGAATTATTTCGGGCTATATTGGTCATTGGTATCAGTAAAATGAAAAACATTTCACATCAACGGGTTGACGTGAGAACATTCGGTTGTCGATGGATTCCACATAAAATGACTCCCGGTCTAAAACGCACTGGAAAAATTCCAAGGTGTTGCTTCAAGTTCGGTTTGAAATATCGTTCGCTACTGATGATGACTTTTGGGTTCATTGTTGTGAACCTCAAACAAAATATCAGTCTGCTCAGTGGGACTTTCAGACAGAACCTGAACCTACAAATGACGAATTCGTAGTTCTAGTCAGAATATCGTTGGTAATTTTTTTTCTGAAACGACCATATATACTGCAGCATTAAAAGGCAGACGTATCGTTACTGTTGACTGGTACACGAATGTCTGTCTGCGGTAAGTTTGTGAAAAAGCTCATTGTTTTCCATGATGACAATGCATCACCACTTACAGCAAAACTAGTAACTGAATATCTCAATGCATTCAAAGTCAACACCATAGAGCTTCCATCCAGTCCTGACATAGCGCCTTGTTATTTCTTTTTGTTTCCAAAAATTAAAGATAAAATGTGAGAAAACAGTACTTCGTCGTCAGGTGAAGCAACGAAACATTATAAAATCCTGGTTTCTGAAGTGCCTGAAGTAGAGTGGCAGCGCTGGTTTGAGGACTGGTTTCATCAAATGCAAAAATATATTGATGTTAAAAGGGAAAATTTTCAAAAACAGTAAAATAATTTAATCTTTTACGAAAACTATAATCTACGTGTTACCAAAACTATATATTCACGAATTGTTTTCCAACGTATGCTAACTGTTGACCAAACAGAACCTAATTTGAACTGAACTGTAATTGATCTGATTGCAACTTGTCATTATATTAAATGTGCAACTGCAGTAAAATAATTATCTGGTGCTAATCAAAACTTCTTCTTACCTCGGGTCTTGACAACATTGTTGTAGATTTCTCGGAAGCACAACAGCAAACAGCAAGCAGGCAGCGGCAAAGCTAGATTTCTGTTTCTAATCTGATTGGCGACTCCATAGAGTGCTGTTCATCTCAGAGAAGCACTTGCAACCTACGTCCTCAATTATTTGCTTGATGTATTCCAACTCTGTCTTCCTCTACAGTTTTTGCCCTCTACAGCTCCCTCTAGTACCATGGAAGTCATTCCCTCATGTCTTAGCAGATGTCCTATCATCCTGTCCCTTATCCTTATCAGCGTTTTCCACATATTCCTTTCCTCTCCGGTTCTGCGTAGAACCTCCTCATTCCTTACCTTATCAGTCCACCTAATTTTCAACATTCGTCTATAGCACCACATCTCAAATGCTTCGATTCTCTTCTGTTCCGGTTTTCCCACAGTCCATGTTTCACTACCATACAACAGACGTACATCCTCAGAAATTTCTTCCTCAAGTTAAGGCCGGTATTTGATATTAGTAGACTTCTCTTGGCCAGAAATGCCTTTTTTGCCATAGCGAGTCTGCTTTTGATGTCCTCCTTGCTCCGTCCGTCATTGGTTATTTTACTGCCCAGGTAGCAGAATTCCTTAACTTCATTGACTTCGTGACCATCAATCCTGATGTTAAGTTTCTCGCTGTTCTCATTTCTACTACTTCTCATTACCTCCGTCTTTCTCCGATTTACTCTCAAACCATGCTGTGTACTCATTAGACTGTTCATTCCATTCAGCAGATCATTTAATACAACGACCATATGATGAATAAAATTAGAAAGAAGTCAGCACTGGCCGTAATTTTGATGATTTATTAAAAGCAAAATCGATTTTCGACCACATAATGATCATCTTCAGTGCTGGAAGTAAAACATTTCACATAGCGATCAGTGAGTAAGAAACAAAAGACCACAAATACACCTGAGTATAAAGCAACTGTTAGTAAGAACATACCTTTAGCGTACAAGTTAAAGCTCGTAGGCACTGGTGTCTAGTTATTAGCAGAAGCAGAAGCTATGGTTCAAATGGCTCTGAGCACTATGGGACTCAACTGCTGTGGTCATAAGTCCCCTAGAACGTAGAACTACTTAAATCTAACTAACCTAAGGACAGCACACAACACCCAGCCATCACGAGGCAGAGAAAATCCCTGACCCCGCCGGGAATCGAACCCGGGAACCCGGGCGTGGGAAGCGAGAACGCTACCGCACGACCACGAGATGCGGGCAGAAGCTATGTAACGATCACAATAACTAAAGACGCTGTTTACATTCACTTATACAGCAGACCTCGATGTGACAGGGGCTCGGAACGCCCTCTGTGTGACATGTGTCACGTGAAGACTTAACATTACTTTATTTGGCAAGAGATTACCACAAAATACCAAATGTGCACTTGCAAATCATTAACTGAATATTTCAAATTTAAAATTGTACATTAAAAACGCATAGCAAAAAGGAAGGAGGTAATGCACATCTAGCCAACATACATTGGCGTGTTATTTTCAAAACAACTTAAAAAACAACTGTTGTATGACGTAGTGCATAATGATAAACAGTGAGGTGGAGAGAGTAACTATTCCTATGAAATGATATTCCAAGACAACGATTTTAGAATGAAGTATATATTCAAAAGCACAGAGTAAAGCGTAGCGTGATCTTCACAGGTAACATTGCTCTGAAGAGTACTATGTTTAACAAAGTGAACAATGATTTAAAAATGGTACAATGTGAAGAGAGAATTCCTATAAAAGTCCAACAGCTTAATCAATTAATATGTTAATGCATGTTTCATGGAAAGGGGGGGGGGGTGGTCTTTCTCTCTGCTCTGAGCAAGTAAATTAGCTGATAATAATTCCGACTATATCAGCTGTGCTGCAGTCTTGCCTCAAACTACTACTCTTCATAAATAATAACATATATATATTCCTTTCGCGTTTCAATATACACATCTACATCTACATATATACTCCGCTAGCCACCTAGCGGTGCGTGGAGGAGGGCACAATTCGCGCCAAAGTCATATTCACCCCCCCCCCCCCCTCCCTCTCTGTTATACTCGCGGATCGCGCGAGGGGAAAACGACTGTCTGAACGCCTCAGTACGAGCTCTGATTTCCCTATCTTTGAATGGTAATCACTTTGCGATTTGAAAGTTGGTGATAATAATTTGTGCTCTACATCATCGGCGAAGATCTGATTTCGGAATTTAGTGAGCAGCCCTCCTGTTTAGCGCACCGTCTATCTGCAAGTAAGTCCCACTTCAAACTTTCTATTAGATTCGTAACGCCCTCGCGATGGCTAAATGTACCATCACGAATCTTGCCGGTCTTCTTTGGACCTTCCCAATCTCTTGAATCAGACCCAACTGGTATGGATCCCGTACAGACGAACAATAAGACTGGACGAACTAAAGTATTGTAAGCAATTTCGTTTGTTGAAGGTCTGCATCGCTTCAGGATTCTACCAATAAATCGCAATCTAGAGTTCGCTTTGCCCGTTGCTTGTCTAATCTGATCATTCCATTTGAGATCATTTCGAATTGTCATACCCAGATACTTGATGTATGTTACCGCTTCCAAAGACGGCATTTATTTTGTACTCGTACGTTAATTGGGATTTTTGCCTTGTTATACGCAGTAGGTTATACTTACTAATATTAAGAGATAAGTGCCACTCATTACACCACGCATTTATTTTCTGCAAATCCTCATTGATTCGTTAGCAACTTTCGTGTGATACTACTTTCCTGTAGACCACAGCGTCATCGGCAGTCATGTCGCTGTCAACACCATCAACCAAATCGTTTATGTACATCGTAAAATGCAGTGGACCTATTACGCTGCCCTGGGGCACATCTGAAGTTACGCTTGTTTCTGTTAAGTCACCCCAATCGGGACGACATACTGCTCTCTGTCTATTAAAAAACTTCCTATCCAACCGCGTATGTCATCGGATAGACCGTCAGCGCGCACTTTTTGCAGCAAGCGACAGTGCGGAACTGAGACGAACGCCTTTCGAAAGTCGAGAAGTATGGCATCAACCTGGGAGCCGGTACCTAGAGCTTGTTGTATATCATGCACAAAGAGGGCCAGCTGTGTCTCGCACGAACGCTGTTTCCTAAAACCGAACTGATCCTTGCTGCAGATACAATCACAAGTCCACACAACACTGCTAAACACGTCGACCACCTACCACACTTCAACTAAGAATGCATCAGAGAGCGCAGAGGCAAAGACTGTGCCACGACAAGATCAAAGATTGTTTAACAGTAACGTAACTTCCTCTCTCTCTCTGACGTGCACATCGATGACAAACAAAAACTAAAATGACGTGACTACCTTACGGTACACACACACGACAGAAAAACATTGTGGTACCAATTGCCTGTTATTCAGACCGCACCATTTGATACGGTGATCCGCTACTGCTTCTGTTGCGGTTTCTGTCTTTGGATTGATGTTTTACAATTACAACGTCCTCGTAGTGTTCCAGACTCCGTTCCTAGCCAGTCGTTCACTATGCGAACTATTTCCTTGATAACCTCTAGGAATCGCCCTCCGTTCCAAATCTCACTGCGTCACTACATTCCGAGTTGTTCTGGACTTTTACTACCTACGATGGCATGACAATAAAGTGGCTACGATGCTGTTACTGATACAATAGCCGAACATCGGTTAGCGAAATAAATGAATACTACAGAACATCCAAAATTTTGCGCTTTCTATTTATAGCCCTGCATCATTATTTATCGAACGTTCGGGTCATACTGTATGTTGTTAGTATTCGCTTCGGTATGTCCTCCACAACTATTTGAGCTAAAACGCTCGTTCAGCTCTCCGGACCTCGTTGTACGCAAATAGACACACACACACACACACACACACACACACACACACACACACACCCGTGGAAAGCACTCGAGAGCAGCTAAATACAGACGCGGTTGGTCGTACATCCCAGAAAATTAACACCTACGCTTAATTACGCGCGCAAGCATGAATGCACGCCCACACGCCTGCACACACACACACACACACACACACACACACACACACACACACACAAGGGCACCATCTAGATTGGGCCCACCGTGCCGTGGGGCTACCAAGTTAATAAGCCCCTGATGAGGGCAGCGGCCACACAGGAAACCCAATACGTCGGAACGGCGTATTCCTACCCGATAACACTCATCGTTATGTGGTGCCTTGTTCAGTTTACTTCAAACACAGTGTTTCAAAAATATTCAGCCAATTTCACAAGACTACATCCCACGAACACGATAAATTTTAACTTACTTGTAGGACTTGTAAAGCTTTTATCGTCAAAAGAACCACACGATTTTAGACGTATACGAATAAACCCATGCGTACTTTTTACGATTTCGTTTAGGATCAATCTCTTCATTTAGCTTCCACAAATCTTCAGTAAGCTTTCCTTCTGACGCACGACAGACATCCAGACGACATTCAGACTCGTTCGAGACTTCTACGAACACGTCTGGGGTTGCCGTATTCACTACTCTTGCCATTTCTTGGAAGGGCAGGACATTCTCCTGATACGAATATTTTGATTCGTCGCCACAAAGCTGGATGTGTGATATTCAGACATTGTTCGATATCTAGATCCCTGAGTCACTATCCCAGGACACGAAACCCGGTCCCAGTTCCAGGTTGTCTATCTAGCGGGTTTCAAGGGCAACAAAAATTTGATTTTCAATATTTTGTACAATCTAAGACAAAACACAACGACTCGTCGCGAAGGAATTATCCAATGAAATGGAAAACGGTAGAAGTGATTTACAAAGGGTGTTCAAAAAGTTTTCCTCAGTCGTCTTTATATTTTTTTTTATTTATTGCAGGAGGAGAATGAAATTATTTGTGAACATACTTGGAACATTTAGCCACACATTGAGCCTACTCAATGTAGCCTCCACCATCGGTGACGCATCTGGCCCAATGTTCTTTCTATGATGTAAATGCACTTTCGTAAAATTCTAGGCATTGAATTTTACACCATCGCTTGACACAGGAAATACGGTCTTTCTCGCTATCAAATGTTTTACCACGCAGGTGGGTCTTCAGACGACCAAAGAGGTAAAAGTCAGACGGAGCCAAGTCCGGACTGTAGGGAGGATGAGGAACTATTTTCCAAATCATTTTCCTGATTTTCTCTTGCGTCAAAAGGGCTGTATGGGCTTCGGCATTGTCATGGTGTAGTCTGATGAGATGACCCTGAAGCTGTTGTCTGTGGGTCTTGATGGCAAGTCGTAGCTTGTCCAGTGACAAACAGTAACGGTTCTGGTTAACTGTGGAGCCAGGTTCCAAAAAGTCAATGAAAATGACACCACACTGGTCCCGGAAGAAAGAGACCATCACCTTTTGGCCTGCTATTCGTGAAAGTCTTGGTTTCTTCTTTCGAGGGGAACGCATGGATTGGGGTTTGCACTCAGGTTCGGACGAAAATCCTGGGTAATGACCCCGTCGAACCATTATTTTCATTCTTCAGTAAAGTTGTTCATGAGACCCTCGCACACATTCTTCCTCATCGTTTTCATTATTGTCAATAATCTAGGGACCCAACGTGTACCGATTTTGCCGGCCGGAGTGGCCAAGCGGTTGTAGGCCCTACAGTCTGGAACCGCGCGACCGCTACGGTCGCAGGTTCGAATCCTGCCTCGGGCATAGATGTGTGTGATGTCCGTAGGTTAGTTAGGTTTAAGTATTTCTAAGTTCTAGAGGACTGATGACCTCAGCAGTTGAGTCCCATAGTGCTCAGAGCCATTTGAACCATTTTGTACCGATTTTTCTGTACCATACTGACTGTATCAGTGATACCACTCAACCCAATGGCAACGCGTCATTTCAGCAAGCTGGCGTGCCGACAATGCGCGGGAGCATACAGCGCAAGCTGTGGCTGCTCGGTTGGGTCGATGGGACTGGGAAGTACTGTACCATCCACCATACTCCCCGGACTTAAGTCCTTGTGACTCTGATTTGATTCCGAAGATGAAGAAACCACTTCGTGGCGTTCGCTTCAGAACTGTTACAGAGATTCGACAGGCAGTAGACCGCTCCATTCGCAACATTAACAGAACGGGCTCTGCTAACGGTATACGAGGTGCATTCAAGTTCTAAGGCCTCCGATTTTTTTTCTAACTAACTACTCACCCGAAATCGATGAAACTGGCGATAATTCTTGACGTAATCGCCCTGCAGACGTACACATTTTTCACAACGCTGATGCCATGATTCCATGGCAGCGGCGAAGGCTTCTTTAGGAGTCTGTTTTGCCCACTGGAAAATCGCTGAGGCAATAGCAGCACGGCTGGTGAATGTGCGGCCACGGAGAGTGTCTTTCATTGTTGGAAAAAGCCAAAAGTCACTACGAGCCAGGTCAGGTGAGTAGGGAGCATCAGGAATCACTTCAAAGTTGTTATCACGAAGAAACTGTCGCGTAACGTTAGCTCGATGTGCGGGTGCGTTGTCTTGGTGAAACAGCACACGCGCAGCCCTTCCCGGACGTTTTTGTTGCAGTGCAGGAAGGAATTTGTTCTTCAAAACATTTTCGTAGGATGCACCTGTTGCCGTAGTGCCCTTTGGAACGCAATGGGTAAGGATTACGCCCTCGCTGACCCAGAACATGGACACCATCATTTTTTCAGCACTGGCGGTTACCCGAAATTTTGTTGGTGGCGGTGAATCTGTGTGCTTCCATTGAGCTGAATGGCGCTTTGTTTCTGGATTGAAAAATGTCATCCACGTCTCATCCATTGTCACAACCGACGAAAAGAAAGTCCCATTCATGCTGTCATTGCGCATCAACATTGCTCGGCAACATGCCACACGGTCAGCCATGTGGTCGTCCGTCAGCATTCGTGGCACCCACCTGGATGACACTTTTCGCATTTTCAGGTCGTCATGCAGGATTGTGTGCACAGAACCCACAGAAATGCCAACTCTGGAGGCGATCTGTTCAACAGTCATTCGGCGATCCCCCAAAACAATTCTCTCCACTTTCTGGATCATGTCGTCAGACCGGCTTGTGCGAGCCCGAGGTTGTTTCGGTTTGTTGTCACACGATGTTCTGCCTTCATTAAACTGTCACACCCACAAACGCACTTTTGACACCCATAACTCCATCACCACATGTCTCCTTCAACTGTCGATGAATTTCAATTAGTTTCACACCACGAAAATTCAGAAAACGAATGATTGCACGCTGTTCAAGTAAGGAAAACGTCGCCATTTTAAGTATTTAAAACAGTTCTCATTCTCGCCGCTGACGGTAAAATTCCATCTGCCGTACGGTGCTGTCATCTCTGGGACGTATTGACAATGAACGCGGCCACATTTTAAAACAATGCGCATGTTTCTATCTCTTTCCAGTCCGGAGAAAAAAAATCGGAGGTCTTAGAACTTGAATGCACCTCGTACTACGCCTCCCAAATCGCTGGCAACGAGTTCTACACAACGCTGGTGACTACTTTGAAGGACAGTAACAGGTGCAAACACGTAACTCTTTTGTATCGGTTGTGAATAAATAGTTGCCACTGTTTAAGTTCCAACCCTCGAAGTCATGTGAAACATCAGGCAATGTGACACTCGCGTGTCACATGTCATTTATTTTCGGAGTCAAAGTGTGCACGTCAAACTTTGCCCTTTTATCTTCTTTAAGACTGAGAGATGCTGTTCCATTGTGACTTGTGAGGCAACAGCTCTGACACGCTACGGCCGCACATCCACTACGAAACGCTCACAGCTGACTGGTCGGATACGCAGTCTGTTGTCTACAGTTCTTAGTTCAAGTGGCCACCGTAGTTATTGCGCTGACGTCGCTTGTAGCACAGGAATAAAATCACTCTCGGAACTTTTCGGACACACGGTATACTGGGTGGGGGTTGATAGTGACCGGGCCAAATACCTCACGAAATAAGCATCAAACGAAAAAACTACAAAGAACGAAACTCGTCTAGCTTGAAGGGGGAAACCAGATGGCGCTATGGTTGGTCCGCTAGATGGCGCTGTCATATGTCAAACGGATGTCAACTGCGGTTTTTTTAAATAGCAACCCCCATTTTTTTAATTACATATTCGTGTAGTACGTAAAGAAATATGAATGTTTTAGTTGGACCACGTTTTTCGCTTTGTGATAGATGACGCTGTAATAGTCACAAACGTATAAGTACGTGCCATCACGTAACATTCCGCCAGTGCGGACGGTATTTGCTTCGTGATACATTACCCGTGTTAAAATGGACCGTTTACCAATTGCGGAAAAGATCGATATCGTGTTGATGTATGGCTATTGTGATCAAAATGTCCAAAGGGTGGGTGCTATGTATGCTGCTCGGTATCCTGGACGACATCATCCAAGTGTCCGGACCGTTCGCCGGATAGTTACGTTATTTAAGGAAACAGGAAGTGTTCAGCCACATGTGAAACGTCAACCACGACCTGCAACAAATGATGATGCCCAAGTAGATGTTTTAGCTGATGTTGCGGCTAATCCGCACATCAGTAGCAGACAAATTGCGCGAGTATCGGGAATCTCAAAAACGTCGGTGTTGAGATGCTACATCAACATCGATTGCACCCGTACCATATTTCTATGCATCAGGGATTGCATCGCGACGACTTTGAACGTCGTGTACAGTTCTGCCACTGGGTTCAAAATGGCTCTGAGCACTATGGGACTCAACTGCTGTGGTCATAAGTCCCCTAGAACTTAGAACTACTTAAACCTAACTAACCTAAGGACAGCACACAACACCCAGCCATCACGAGGCAGAGATGCCACTGGGTACAAGAGAAATTACGGAATGATGACAGATTTTTTGTACGCGTTCTAATTAGCGATGAAGCGTCATTCACCAACAGTGGTAACGTAAACCGGCATAATACGCACTATTGGGCAACGGAAAATCCACGATGGGTGCGAAAAGGGGAACATCAGCGACCTTGGCGGGTTAATGTATGGTGCGGCATTATGGGAGGAAGGATAATTGGCCCCCATTTTGTCTAGGCCATGTAAATGGAGCAATGTATGCTGATTTCCTACGTAATGTTCTACCGATGTTACTACAAGATGTTTCACTGCATGACAGAATGGTGATGTACTTCCAGGACGATGGATGTCCGGCACATAGCTCGCGTCCGGTTGAAGCGGCACTGAATAGCATTTTTCATGACAGGTGGATTGGTCGTCGAAGCACCATACCATGGCCCGCACGTTCACCGGATCTGACGTCCCCGGATTTCTTTCTGTGGGGAAAGTTGAAGGATATTTGCTATCGAGATCCACAGACAACGACTGACAAGATGCGTCAGCGCATTGTCAGTGCATGTGTGAACATTACGGAAGGCGAACTACTCGCTGTTGAGGGGAATGTCGTTACACGTATTGCCAAATGCATTGCGGTTGACGGACATCATTTTGAGCATTTATTACGTTAATGTGGTATTTACAGGTAGTCACGCTGTAACAACATGCGTTCTCAGAAATGATAAGTTCACAAAGGGACATGTATCAATTTAAAGAACCTACCTGTTACCAACTGTTCGTCTAAAATTGTGAGCCATATGTTCGTGACTATTACAGCGCCATCTATCACAAAGCGAAAAAAGTGGTCCAACTTAAACATTCATATTGCTTTATGTACTACACGAATATGTAATAAAAAATGGGGGTTCCTATTTAAAAAAAACGCATTTGATATCCGTTTGACCTATGGCAGCGCCATCTAGCGGGCCAACCCTAGCGCCATCTGCTTTCCCCCTTCAAGCTAAACAAGTTTCGTTCTTTGTAGTTTTTTCGTTTGACGCTTATTTAGTGAGATATATGGCCCGGTCACGATCAATGGACCAGCCTGCATATGCAATTTTGTGTTCAGTTTAGCGTTTCTTCCTTTTTTGTATTCCTATCTAAACTGATACAATATCTTTTCGTAAGCGATCGGTTATCCGAAAAATCAGTTATCCGAGCATCTCCCCTCGACCAATAATTTATGACAATCGATGCACAGTGCTTGAGCGACATTTTCACTTTTTGTAACGAATAACCTGTAAATAAATAGAAATCAGCATTTTTTCCTTGCTATTAAGAGTACGCTCGGGCGCTATAACGGCGTTAAGGACTCTGTAGAAGTGTTCAGTCGGAATGAATACACGCACTCACACGACCCAGATGCTACTGCAGCAATTCAATCACCGGAGTGTAATTAAAAATGTGTCAGGCAGCAGCTTTTGACACTGCTCTCCACAAAGGTGAAACGAGCTTTAGCATACGTACAACAGACTGAATGGCAACTTCCATAACGTGGCGAAATGAAATTGACGATGTCGCCTAGATTGAAAGGGTTGTATTTCGCCAGCACACGACATATGTACTGTTTCCGAAATGCAGTTTTTTATTACGAAATGATTTGCTTTGTTAATAGTATATCGAAAATCACGTTGCAGCAAAGGTTAAAGATTTTGGTATCAGTGAGGTAGGCTAACTTTTCTCTGTAAGCTAACTAGATCCAGCAGACTGCAGATAACAGAATGCAGATTGACGTTTCTTCGTCAGTCTGACAGTCTGAGCCGGAAAATACCTGCGAGCAACCGTCGAGAGCGACTAGTTGCAGGATAAACAGATACCAGGCTTTCATTGGAAGAATTTTAGTGTAGTATGTTTTGCAGATGATATAGTAGTATTTGCTGACTCAGTAAAGGAAATGGAGTTTATGTTGCTAAAATCTGCCAAAATCTTAAGAGAATTTCATCTAAAAATAAATAAGAAGGAAACAAAAACTATGGTAATAGGGAAGGCAAAAGAAAATGGTAAAGTTAATATTAAACTAGAAGATGATGTTCTAGAGCAGGTTGAGAACTTCTGTTATTTGGGGAGCACCATAAATGTATCACTGATATAAAGAGAAGAATAGCCTTGGCCAAGCAGGTTTTCCAAAATAAAAGGAATTTACTAACAATCATATAAGCCTAGAAAGTAGGAAAAAGTTTGCCAACACTTATGTCTGGAGTGTCTTAAGATACGGATGTGAAGCGTGGTCTCTGGGAAAGGCAGAGGAAAGGGACTGGAAGCAATGGAAATGTGGATATGGAGAAGAATGACGAAAACAAGCTTGGTAGATAGAAAAAGTAATGAGAAGTGAATGAGAACAGAATGCTGCTAAATTATATAGGAAGAAGAAAATCAAAAATGGTACGGCACGTAATGAGACACAACCAGTTCCTAAAGAATGTATTTGAAGGAAAAGTTTTTAGGGAAAAAACCAAGAGGCAGGCAAAGAGCAACGTATTTTAATAACGTCAAAGAAGATATGGGGATAAAATCGTATGAAGAATTGAAGAGGATGACAATGGAGAGAGGGCCGTGGCTAAATCGACAAGGCATAGCCTTTAGTTTATGATGTGATGATGATGATGATATCTACCAAGGCCAAGATCTATGGTAGCCAGCCAGACATGTGTTTAGGATGGAGAGGCGGTGGGGGTGGGGGAGGGAGCTGGTTTCACTCGAAGTGACGTCAGAATGACGTGTACTTGTCCAGCACATTTGTCAAACTGGTGTCGAGTAGCATGGTTGCATCGAGTTTTCGTTCAGTAAGGAATGACACATACTCTTCTTCTCGTTCACTTTCGGTTGAAAAAATGCAGAATTAGTAGTGCGACATTGTGGAATATTCCCGCTTCAGCCACTCATAGTTGCATAAAGTTCCGATAGGTGACGGCGATATACGTTGCCTCCAAACTGTCGTTTGCAACAGAGGAACGTTCCAAGCAGAAATCAGTGATTGTGTTTCTTTTGGCGAAAAATCAGAGCAACAGAGATATTGATAGGCACTTGCAGAATGTCTACGGAGACTTGGCAGTGAACAAAAGCACGGTGAGTCGTTGGGCGAAGCGTATCTCATCATCGCAACAACGTCACGCAAGCCTGTCCGACTTGTGGTAAATACTGGGGCCTAAGCCCCAGAGGTATGCACTGGATATACACCACCGTTGTTAGACCTAGGATTTCCTTCGGGGGCGTAGTGTGGTGGAACAAGATAAAACAGTGGGTTGCAGCTGAGGAGCTTGCTAAGGTGCAAAGACTAGCCTGCTTAGCCATAACAGCCGGAATTAGCAGCACTCCAACCGCTGGGATGGAAGCCATGCTGGAAATGCCTCCACTACAACTTTGGGTCAAGATGGAGGCAGCAGCTGGGGCATAAAGACTTAAAACTGGCAAAAACTGGATCTCGCCGGATATCCAGAATCACACACTAACATAGTGAGTGAGGAATGGCTGGGGAAATGCCTGCCGACTGTATAATAACTCCCAACTGCTTCAACAAGCCTTACAGTATAATAATCGCAAGCAGGGAGCAGTGAGAAAAAACAGTTCGACATCATATGGGGGACATTTTTTGGTTCACTGATGGGTCCAAATCAGACCAAGGCGTTGGGGCAGAGGTGTACACGGTTCAGCCAAGACTGGAGGGCATCATCTCTCTAGGGAAACTGGCCTCTGTATTCCAAGCCAAAATTACTGCAGTCAGGGCTTGTGTGGAGGAGAATATACGTAGGTACTACAGTGACTGTAGCATCTACATCTATTCAGACAGCCAGGCAGCCCTGAAATCACTGGTACCTCCTGCAACAAGATCTAAGCTCAATCTTCGTTGATCCATTATGGATCGTGGGACGACGGCTGGCATGAACTTCTTGATGCAATAATTTACCAACAGCCGTATGTATTTTAAAAATTTATTTTATTTTATGAACGACTATGACGAGTGGGGCCTGAAGATGGCATCAATGTAATGCCGAAACTGGTAGCATATAGAAGTTCATAAAATAAAATAAATTTCTACAATACATACGGCTGTGGGTAAATTATTGCATCAAGAAGATCTAAGATTGTCGCAGAATGCCTCAGGGCTCTGGTGGATCTAGGGGGAAGCAATAGGGTAAAACCTAATGTGGGTCCCTGGCCACTCAGGGATCTGTGGCAATGAACAAGCCGACAGACTGGCCAGGATGGGGGCAACGACTCCATTCATTGGACCGGATCGTGTCCCGACAAAGGCTATGATCAAATTGTAGAATGAAGGCTTTCACGACCGGTTGACATGGCTGTTGATATACTTTCCGGGATGTGAGGTCGTGGTCCAAGAACTTTTCTGCTCCTTACGTTTCATCCAGGACTGCGCTGGACTTCCTCAGAGGCGCTGCTCCGCTGAGTCTTGCCGACTGACTTGTCGGGTTTTTTTTTTTTTTTTTTTTTACTTTATTGTTATTTTAAAACCTGTACAACTCAGGTTGGCTGGCAGCGGCACACAAACGCCGCTCTTCAGCCATAGCGATTTACAAGAGTATAAAAACAAGGTGAAGAAACAATGAACAAAGTGACGGGCAAAAGAGAGAGGTCACATAGACATAAAAAACACGGTGTCGTTCACATGTGACGATAACAACACTGAAAAGACGTGGGCACGGCGCACAAATCACTGATGAGTTCGACGACACAAGTGAACTTAGGAGTGGGACGGCGGACACCAAAAACACTATACGACGTCACACACACGAGACACAAAAGGCGACGATCTCCGGCGCGCGAAAGTTCACTAGACGTGTGCGAGTCCGGGGACCTGCCAAGAGAGGAGGAGGAGGAAGGGGAGTGGGAGAGCGAGAGGGGAGAGCAGAGATGCCACGGGCAGGGGAGATAGGGGGGAGGGAGGAAGGGGGAGAGGAAGCCCGGGGGAAGAGGAGGAAGGGAGGGGACAGGGAGATGGAAAAAGAAGGGAAGAGAAGAGAAGGGAGGGAGGGTGCCGAAAGGAAAGGACACGGGGAGTGGGGGGCGGGGCAGGGTCAAAGTTGATAGGAGGGGTAGATGGAGGGGGCGAGGACATCATCAGGGAGAGGGAGCTGGCGGAAGCCACCTTGGGAGAGGGTATGGAGGGTGGAGAGATGGAGACCGGGTGGGACATGGGAATACAGGCGCGGCAGCGGGCGGGGGCGGGAGAGGATCGGGGAGACGAGCGGGTGAGGAGGATCGAGTTTACGGGAGGTGTAGAGGATTCGTATCCTTTCGAGGAAGAGGAGGAGGTGGGGGAAGGGGATAAGGTCATACAGGATCCGCGTGGGGGAAGGGAGACGGATGCGATAGGCAAGGCGGAGAGCATGGCGTTCAAGGATTTGGAGGGATTTATAAAAGGAAGGGGGGGCGGAGATCCAGGCGGGATGGGCGTAACAGAGGATAGGGCGGATGGACTTATAGGTGTGGAGGATGGTGGAGGGGTCCAGACCCCACGTTCGGCCGGAAAGGAGCTTGAGGAGACGGAGTCGGGAACGTGCCTTGGCTTGGATTGTCTGGAGATGGGGAGTCCAGGAGAGGCGACGGTCGAGGGTGACGCCAAGGTACTTAAGGGTGGGGGTGAGAGCGATGGGACGGCCATAAACGGTGAGATAGAAATCAAGGAGGCGGAAGGAGGGAGTGGTTTTGCCTACAATGATCGCCTGGGTTTTGGAAGGATTGACCTTGAGCAACCACTGGTTGCACCAAGCGGCGAACCGGTCAAGATGGGATTGGAGAAGGTGTTGGGAGCGTCGCAGGGTGGGGGCAAGGGCAAGGAAGGCGGTGTCATCGGCAAACTGGAGAAGGTGGACGGGGGGTGACGGCGGCGGCATGTCCGCCGTGTACAACAAGTACAGAAGGGGGGAGAGGACGGAGCCTTGGGGCACACCGGCGGAGGGGAAAAAGGTGTAGGAATCGGTGTTATGGATGGTGACATGGGAAGGACGGCGGGAGAGAAAGGAACCGATCAGACGAACGTAGTTAATGGGAAGGGCGAAGGTTTGGAGCTTGAAGAGGAGACCGGAATGCCATACGCGGTCATAGGCGCGTTCGAGGTCAAGAGAGAGGAAGATTGCGGAGTGACGGGAATTGAGCTGTTCGGAAAGGAGATGAGTGAGGTGAAGGAGAAGATCGTCGGAAGAGAAGGACGGCCGAAAGCCACACTGGGTAACGGGGAGGAGGCGGTGCTGGCGGAGATGCTGGTGGATGCGGCGGGTGAGGATAGATTCCAGGACCTTGCTGAAGACCGAGGTAAGGCTGATGGGACGGTAGGAGGAGACGGCGGACGGCGGTTTGCCAGGTTTGAGGAACATGAGGATACGGGAGGTTTTCCACAGGTCGGGGTAGTAACCAGTGGACAGGACTACATTGTAGAGCCTGGCCAGGGTGGAGAGAAAAGAGACAGGAGCTTCACGAAGGTGACGGTAGGTGACACGATCGTGACCAGGAGCGGTGTTGCGTTTGGTGCGGAGTGTAGTGATGAGATCCTGTGTGGTGATGGGGGCATTAAGGTCCGTGTGTGGAATGTTGTCCAAGTACTGGAAACCAGGAGCGAGGGGAGGGACAGAGGTGTCAGTTCGATCGCGGATATCTGGGAAGAGGGAGTAATCGAACTGGGGATCAGCAGGGATGGAAAACACATCGGACAGGTAGGAGGCAAAGTGATTGGCCTTACTAAGGGCGTCAGGGAAGGGGTGATCATCGTGGAGAAGAGGATAGTAGGGGGAGGGTTTAGTTCCGGTAAGGCGACGGAAGGCGGTCCAGAACTTGGACGAGTTTACAGGGAGGGTAGCATTTAAACGGGTGCATGTCTGTCGCCAGTCCCGGCGTTTCTTAGCCGCGAGCAAATTTCGAATGTGTCGCTGTAGTTGCCGGTGGCGTCGTAGGGTGTCCGGGTCACGCGTGCGGAGGAAGGCACGGTAGAGACGACGGGATTCACGGAGGAGGAGGACGGCCTGTGGTGGTAAGGTAGGACGGTGGGGGTGGATTGCAACAGTAGGGACGTGGGCCTCCACGGCCTCAGACAAGGTCTGCTGGAGAAAGGAGGCGGCATGGGTGACATCATCGGGACGGCGGTAGGCGAGAGGGTGGCTATCGACCTGAGTGGAGAGGGTATCCCGGTAGGCATTCCAGTCGGCACGGGAATAGTCATGGATGTACTTAGGGGGAGGGTCATGACGAGGATCGGGGCGGGGGTGACGGCCGTCTGAAACGGTGAGGAGGACAGGGAGATGGTCGCTACCAAGAGGCTCCAGGACATCCACCGTAATGCGACCAAGGAGGTTGGGGGAGGAGAGAATAACATCGGGAGTGGAGTTGGATTCGGGACGGGTGTGCTGGGGGATGGGGATGAGGTCGCCTTGAAGGGAGGAGAGGAACCGATGCCACCGCCGTAACTGGGCAGCGGAGCGACTATGGATGTTGAGGTCGGCGGCGATCACATAGGAGGAGAAGGTACGGTCGATGTGGGAGAGGAAGTCGAAAGGAAGAGGGGCGTTGGGGCGGACATAGATGGTGGCACAGGTAATCGTAAGGCCGGGGAAGAAGAGACTAAGGATCAGGTGTTCGGTGGGGTCGGGAAGGAGAGGTTGGAGCCGAACGGGGATCTGGCGGTGGTGGCCAATGGCAACTCCGCCACGCGCAACTGGGAGGGGATTATCGGAGCGGTGGAGGAGATAGGGGGAGGTGTGGATGGAGTGGTGGGGTTGGAGGAAGGTTTCATTAAGGAGGAAGGCATCCACACGGTGGGTAGCAAGGGTGTGCAGGAAGAGGTTCTTGTTGGCGGGAAGGGAGCGGATATTGTGGAAAAGGATACGATGCTGTCGCGCCATGATAAGGACTTATACGAGGGTGTCAAGGCGGGAGAAGGTGAAATGGGCCTGGTTATTGGAAAAGGTGGCGTACATTTTAAGGTGGAATATGGAACGGGCGGCGAGGGAGATCTGTTGTAAGGTGTGGGGGCGCTGAAAGGGATGGACGTTTTGGAGGACAATGGTGAGGAACCTAATGATGTCCTCAGCAGTGGGGGGGGGACGAAGGGAATTGCCAGGAGGGGTGGGGGCGTCCAGGGGACGGACAGGTACGGTGAGTTCAGGAGTGGCGGGAGGGGGTCGGGCTTTACACTTTTGGGAGTAGGTGGGGTGGGGGAGGCTGCAGGTATTACAGGAGGGAGGGGATTGGAGGTTGGGGCACTGCCGGAGGATGACTTGTCGGGTGTCTGAGAGTGACTTATATATTGTGAGAAAGGGGGGCGTGGTTCAGGTGACACGTGATGAGCAGTGATAATCCATAGCAAAGGTAAGGTTGACTATCGATTACCACCTTGTCAAAGACAAAAATTGTTAGCAGTTTTGTAGAGCCACTGTCCATATATCGCTAAGTTTCATAGCCTCCTCTTTCCTATTAAAATTATCGTTATGTTTATAAATTTCGATAGCTTCTCTATAGAGCCGTGGATAATAATTTAACGTTGTAGATAAAACTTTGGTATCCGAAAACTTCACTTGGTGGTTGCCTGGTTGAAGAGCATGTTCCGCTACAGCTGACTTTTCTATTTTTCCAAGTCGACAAAGACTTTTATGCTCTTTCAGTCGCGTGTTTACGCTTCTTTTGGTAGTACCAATGTAAACTTTACCACAGGTACATGGAATTTTATACACACCACATGTCGACAGAGGAGGGCGTTTATCCTTCACAGATCGTAGTACTTGAGATAAAGGGAACGCTACTGTTATGAATACAGAAGATTACCGAAGGAAAATTTTGAACCTTTTAACGTCAGGACAGTATAAAAAACTTGTGAGGGATCCTACAGCCAGTGTACTTAGGAAAACAAATAATTTGATTAAGTCATCTACCTCTATCCGAAAAGAAGATAAAAGAACGTTATTGAAAAGTGATTCTATGTGTCCTCGATTGTATGGTGTACCTAAAATTCATAAAATAGATTTTCCTTTAAGACCCATAGTCAGTGCCATCAATTCTCCCACTTATGAAATAGCAAGATATTTAACAACTTGTTTACAACCATTGATTGGAAAAACTGACTCATATATAAAAGACTCGCGTCATTTTATTGCAAAACTAGAGAGACTAACTCTGGCCCCTGAAGATATTCTTATAAGTTTTGACATTGTGTCCTTATTCACAATCATTCCTGTTAACGAAGTTATGATTTTCATAGCGGATATTTTTCCAGAAGATTTGACCGTTCTTTTCAGACATTGTCTTACATCAAGTCAGTTCAAGTGGGATAATGAATTTTATGAACAACTTGATGGAGTAACAATGGGTAATCCATTAGGCCCTGCGATTGCCAATCTTTATATGGAGAAATTTGAACAATCAGCCCTAGACAAAGCTAATAACAAACCATCTCGTTGGTATCGATATGTAGATGACACATTTGTGGTTTGGTCCCATGGCAGAAAGGCCTTGGACGATTTCTTTGATTATCTAAATAAAATTCACCCAAAAATACAGTTTACCATGGAAATAGAAAAGGAAAACAGAATATCTTTCTTGGATGTCTTAGTTATGAGACGGCCCGATAGAAGCTTGGAATATAAAGTTTTTCGGAAGGCAACACACACGGACAGATATTTACATAAAAATTCTAATCATCATCCTCAACAAAAAAGAGGTGTCATAAAAAGTCTCGTCGATCGAGCGGAACGGATATGTACACCTGAACATTCGGATGCTGAAGTGAAACATCTGAAACAGGCTTTTGAAAAGAACGGCTACTCAAGAAAAGAGATAGATAGAATTTTGCGTCCAAGGAACAGAAACCCAAAAGATAAGAATGAACCACAACAACAGAAAAATACAGTAGTTCTCCCTTTTATTAAAAAAGTAACAGATCGGATCGGTAAGATTTTACGAAAACATGACATAAAACCGATCTTTAAGCCAACTAAGAAAATAAGTCAAGTACTACGATCTGTGAAGGATAAACGCAATCCTCTGCCGACATGTGGTGTGTATAAAATTCCATGTACCTGTGGTAAAGTTTACATTGGTACTACCAAAAGAAGCGTAAACACGCGACAGAAAGAGCATAAAAGTCTTTGTCGACTTGGAAAAATAGAAAAGTCAGCTGTAGCGGAACATGCTCTTCAACCAGGCAACCACCAAGTGAAGTTTTCGGATACCAAAGTTTTATCTACAACGTTAAATTATTATCCACGGCTCTATAGAGAAGCTATCGAAATTTATAAACATAACGATAATTTTAATAGGAAAGAGGAGGCTATGAAACTTAGCGATATATGGACAGTGGCTCTACAAAACTGCTAACAATTTTTGTCTTTGACAAGGTGGTAATCGATAGTCAACCTTACCTTTGCTATGGATTATCACTGCTCATCACGTGTCACCTGAACCACGCCCCCCTTTCTCACAATATATAAGTCACTCTCAGACACCCGACAAGTCAGTCGGCAAGACTCAGCGGAGCAGCGCCTCTGAGGAAGTCCAGCGCAGTCCTGGACGAAACGTAAGGAGCAGAAAAGTTCTTGGACCACGACCTCACATCCCGGAAAGTATATCAACAGCTATGATCAAACTTGAACTACGGAAGTGGCTCAAGAAACAGCACGTATAATATTGGACCAAGGTCCATAAACAAAAACATGGTAAGGTAATGATGCCCAAGCCATGTTTTAAAAGAAGCTCTGTAATCCTGAGATTGAACGGGAAAGAGATCAAACTCACGACTGGACTGATGGGAAATTCAGAAAACACCTACACACAATGGGTACAACGGAAGAAGACCCTAAATGTAGGATCTGTGATGAGGTTGATGAAACTGCATCACACCCAATCTTCGAATGCATGGCACTGGAGAGCAAAAGATGCAGAATCTTTGGGCCAACTAAACTGAACAAATTGTGTCTAACAAAAAAGGGGTAAAGGGATTCCTTGCACTATTTAAGGGCATTGGTTGGCTTTACTAGATGCACAGGGAACTATATGGCAGAATAAACTCGATTTCGGTGCGGCCAGTGGCAGGTTAGACCTAAGCTGTTTTAGCTTCCCAGTCAAAGTCAAGTCAAATCAAGCCTGTCCGACCTCCACCATGCCAGCCAGCCGCACCCAGCTGTGAGTCACTCAATGCTGGAACGTGCGGACACTCTCATTCTCACAATAGGACACCTCGCTGCACAGTGGACTGTCTGGCGGCAATGGTGACACGTTCATCCATCAGTTGGGGTACTCAAAGGTGTGTACCTGCTGGATTCCTCGCCACCCATCAGAACACAATAAAGAGCACTGAACGATGGGCGGAACTGCTTGCTCGTTATGAGGCTGATGGTGACAATTTCTTGTCGAACATCGCAATGAAACATGGCTTCATCAAACTAAAACTGTGTGCCAGACCGAGACTCGAACTCGGCACGTTTGCCTTCCGCGGGCAAGTGCTCTACCAAGTTTCATATCAGCGCAAACTCCGCTGCAGAGTCAAAATCTCATTGTGGAAACACCCCCCACGCTGTGGTTAAGCCATGTCTCCGCAATATCCTTTCTTTCAGGAGTGCTAGTTCTGCAAGGTTAGCAGGAGAGCTTCTGTAAAGTTTGGAAAGTAGAAGACGAGGTACTGGCAGAAGTAAAGCTGTGAGGACGGGGCGTGAGTCGTGCTTGGGTAGTTCAGTTGGTCGACCACTTGCCCGCGGAAGGCAAAGGTCCCGAGTTCGAGTCTCGGTCCGGCACAGTTTTAATCTGCCAGGAAGTTTAATATCAGCGCACACTCCGCTGCAGAGTGAAAATCTCATTCATGGCTTCATCACTTCGAATTTAACCGCAATTTTACTTTCAGAATCTTTTCTTAAAGAATTTACTTTATTTACTACCGACTCATCAAGAACATTAACACATTCAATCACACTAGGTGAGCGTGGAAGTAGTTGCCAGAAAGTAACTGATGGAAAATAAAATTACCTTTAACAAATGTGAACCTTATTCCTAAAAGCCTTTTCAAAAACAGATTTAAAATTACAATCAGAAAGCACCCTCTAAATATCAAGTTACAATTATTCAGAGACAGAATAACTTTTTTTTTTTTTCAGTATGAGCCTTCGGGCTGAGAAGCTTTCCGCCCCCTTTTGACACGGCCGTAGTCATGACCGCTCACAACGACCTCTGAAAGAGTACACTGGTGCAAATGTGCAACACACCAGATTACTTAAAACTAAAAATTTTAACAACTCACACAAACATATTAACTATGCACCCCGTAAGAAAGATGGAAATGGTACAAACACTCATACTAAGAAATTATTTGCCACCGAAAGTGCAATTTGTTTTTAAAAGGGCTCTTACGGTGGAAGGGTGGCAATTTTATAAAAATGACTATTTAAATAAAACCCATGAAATTCAGACTTACATAAAGTGTACAACATGCTCTTCATTACACATATACCGCCTCGCAAGATGATAGGCAAGATAAAAACATATTTCAGGAATTCGGCCTTTACCTTAATTCTATAAATTCGTTAACACCGAATCCGACAAACATGACAGAGGCAGCTATTAACGTACGACAGACAGGCAGACACTAACTGCCTAACAAATGCGGACGAGAGACAGACGAGCAAGCTGGGGACGAGAGACTGACCAAGAAAACAGGTAGAATTTAGCAAATAAATGAAACAACATATCTCCAATTACCTAACTTCTAATAAACTTGTATTTCTCGAGAAGTGCAGCACCCCCAACGCTCTCCCGAACCGTCCGCTGCCAGCCACTTCAGCGGACGCAGGAAGGCGCGCCGATCTCTCGTCTCACGGCGTCGCAGCTCGCACCGGCCAGCCCGATGTCGTGGTTTCACTCCTGTTGTTCTCGTGTCAACCGCTAAGCCACTCCCCTCGGTATACGGCGAGGCCCACTGGACTCGCGTGGCGACCTCACATGCGCCGACGCTCAAGACCAGGGCCGGCCAAACGCTGCACGCGTGCGGTGCTCCTGCACATGTGCAAATCCGGGTCACAGCGTTTTTTTTTTTTTGTGTGTGTGTGTGTGTGTTTGTGTGTGTGTGTGTGGTGTGGACTGAAGAGATCATCCTTGATGACTTATTCTTCTAGGATGGGATGTAAGGATAAAAGGAAAACACTATTTATTACGCATTCAGTTAGGCTTCGGCACGCAATGGGTCCTTTAGCCTGCTGTCTTTGGTGATGTCTGTCTCCTGTGGAGGGTGAAATGTGTCAAGGCTGTTATGTGTGACTGCTTCCTCGTGTTATGACAGATTGCCTATGGGGGGTGAAACGTTATTGACTTCGGTACGCGATACTTGTGCCATCTTGCAGGGTTTACCGTTCCTACCGACTGTAATTGTCGAACTTCGTCCCTAAGGGCATCGATCTTGTCAAAAACTCGTAGAGCCTTGTCACGGACCTTCTCTTGTATGGTGGTCTCGTGGAGTGCGGTGCGGATGTCGACGTTTCTTGTCCACCATGGAGCTCCTGTGATCCATCGATAGCAAATGTTTTGCAGCGCTTGGAGTTTGTTGTAGTTGGAGACGCACGTAGTTCCCCACGACGTGGAGCCATACAACATTGTGGGTTCCACCGTTGCCTTATACAATTGGAGTTTTGTCTTAGGGTTGAGATCCTTACTCGTCAGGAACGGAATCAACGACCTGGCCATCTTCTGGGCTGCCGTCTTCTTGTCGTCAATATGCTGCGTAAAGAGTAATTTTTTGTCGAGGTAGACACCGAGATACTTCACTCCCGGCGACCATGGGATAAATTGGTCAGCTATTTGGAGTCTGTCGTTGAGAACTGGTTTCCTCCGTGTGAACAGAACGGCTGCCGTCTTCGTCGGGTTGATCGTTATCTTATTGTGCAGCGCCCAGCGTTCCATTACAGCAAGTTGCTGTTGCATCCTAGCGATGAGCTGGTCCAAGTGTCGTCCAGTTGTCAGAAAGGCCGTATCGTCCGCATAAAAACTCGCCGGGTCACAGCGTGCACGCCGCAGCCGTCAGCGTTCACGTAGTGCACGTTTCTACGCACAGATGTCGCTTTATCCACTTGCTGGGATACTCTGTACCGGCGCATTCTAGTGCTCTTTCCACAGCTTGCAAGCTAACCATGCGAAGGTATTTCGCGTATTAAACATTTAAAATACTGTCACAGTCTACTCATTGCGACGTCTACTTTTATGTCAGCAGTTTAACCCAGTAAGACAAGTAATACAGTTAACAAACGTGGGTTTTTATTAAGGCAGCTTGACTGATGGCACGTAAATACGCGTAATGTTTTTGACCTAGTATTTAAGAAAGAGAGCACTAGCGACTTCCAACGAACGTTATTCATGATTTCGAATAACATTAAACTAATGCAAGGTTTCCTATAACTGCCGGCCGCGGTGGTCTAGCGGTTCTGGCGCTGCAGTCCGGAACCGCGGGACTGCTACGGTCGCAGGTTCGAATCCTGCCTCGGGCGTAGGTGTGTGTGGTGTCCTTAGGTTAGTTAGGTTTAAGTAGTTCTAAGTTCTAGGGGACTTATGACCTAAGATGTTGAGTCCCATAGTGCTCAGAGCCATTTGAACCATTTTTTGTTTCCTTTAACTAATTCTTGGTGCCCTCAGTTACACCCCCATAATTTCTGTCTCACTGACCTCTGAACATAATGACAACCGCAGACCTCTCGATGATCACCTGTTATTTCGATACCATTACTGCTATATCTTTCATCAGCAGCTCCGTCTGAAATCTGCATAATAACCGACAATTACATGAATGTTACGTTTTATCTACTTCAGCTGAGCGTACCCCTTCACACATTAAAAAAAAAACCTAAATGTAAGTACACATTGGAACAATCGGTTTCATGACCAACTTTCCTGATAATAATGTAACATGGAGCAGAATGAGACACTAATGCACAGTTACTAAACAATAATTTTTAATTATGAAAGGAATAAATCCAAACACATTTATCACTGGTCATGAGAAATGATAATCGAGTTGATGTGTCTCATCCATTTTCTTAAGGACATTTACTTTTGCTTTCCGTTCTTCACTGTTGAGTACACCGCACTCGTCTTTGGGATACGTATTGTAGTGTCTTTAAATTGAAAACTTACGCTGGCCGCCTATTATTCAGCGGCATAGCAAACACTGTGAGTTTTCACCAACGGCTACAAAAAAGAATTGCAGTTCCCAATCATTTTTGAACGACTGAGAACACAGATCTCCTGCCCTTTTCTTTTTCACAGTACCTGCCATTTCTCAGTACTTCTCTGTTAAGGTTACGGTTACTAGGGGCAAACGAGACTGGGTATGTTGCGCTCTTGCTTGTACCACATAAACAGGGAAGTGGAGGCGCCGCCGTTCATTTAGGACACATGTCTAATAACAGATGTCGCTGTCGCACACGTGCGCACATGTGCAGCACTTCCGCACGTCTGCACACTGTGCAGCGTTTGGCCGGCCCTGCTCAAGGCGGACAAGGCATCCTGTGTCCCAGTGCGCGACCGACCAACCGATCTATCCGACCGCCAATGACAACTCGAGCAGACTGGCGGCCTAACAAATACTAGCACTCCGGACGACAGACAGACACTGACTGCCCCACACTGATCCGGCTGTCCAACTGACCTGACTCGCCGAGACTGACACACTGCTCTGGCTGACTAACTGACTCCGATTGACTGACTCCCCTTGCCAATTTTTTTTTTCTTTATTGTATTTCAATTCCTCATCGGGGCGGGCTGGCAGCAGCATATGCGCTGCTCTTCAGCCGAAAGACATAGAACAAACAATAGAAGACATTTGAAAATAACAAAGGGGAGAATATGGTGAACATAGACATAAAAAAGGGGGAACATCATGGAAGACAAAAAAAAAACGGGGTGACCGTAAAATGGAGATAAAAAAACTGTGAAAACTGTTTAAAAGTAGCACACACAAAAAGCCACACACTTCGACAATTAAAAGAACACAAGGCACAGTATGACAGGAGCATAAAAGGTATCGACGGATGGCGTAGCACATAACAAACACTGACGGCGAACCTCAAGGCAGTACACAATTAAAATCACACCTCTTGACGCACAGGAGAAACAGCACTAAACACAACACTGATGTGGCACACTGACGATGATCAAAACAGATGATCTGCCAGGCGCAAGGAGATGAGGGAGACTGGAAGAAGGGAGGGAGCGGAAGGGATGGGGGAGATGAGCGGGGGGCGCACTGAAGAGGGCCAGGTAGGGAGGGATGTGGGAAGGAAAGAGGCAAGTACAGGGTGCAGGGTCTCAGGGGAGGGGGGGGGAAGGAGGAAAATCCGCTTTGGGAGAAGGAGGGAAGAGGAAAAAAGGGGGCCCTGGTGTGGGGGGGGGGGTGGAACAAGGCCAGGTTATAGTTGGAAGGAAGGGTAGACGTCACGGCGAAGTTCGTCATCCGGAAGGGGGAAACGTTGGAAATTGCCCTGATCAAGGAGATGGATCCCCTTGCCGAGCTCATAGCACTCCTTAAATGCACGTGAACAGGCTACCTTTCCCCTTTCCCACCAGAGGGAGACACCAAAGCTGCGAGTGCCACAGCGGCGCCACCGCCAGAAACGGAGGACGACTGTTTCACACTAGGCGCTGCGGCGCGCTCTCCAAAACAGCGAATTTTTCTACGGCTCACGAATCGAGAAACAAAACGGCAGTCCATGGACGGTCGCCACACCATCTCTCCTCCGAAGAAAAATATCAAAGCCGCTCCCTCAGTCAGTAAGCCATGACAACGGTCTCCTGTCTAACAGTTGTGATACTAAATGTAACTGGATTTTCTCTTTTGATGCTAGTCAGTTGTCAGGATGAGCATTCTAAAGCATTATGTCAAGGCGAAAAACACTAAATAAATTACTTTTTCTCTCTTAACAACATGTGGGCAGGGTGGGTTCTTCCTTGGCTCGGGTATGAGGTAGAATGAAACAGCATTTTTACATAAGATAACTTTTATTGAAAGTTTCGTACAACTGTATCTTACTGGATGTTCTGGTTCAGAGAGCGGCAGCTGTGTCGTTTGCGAAGCCTTCTGCTGCGGCAGCGGCGGCGTCTGATTACGCGTGGCAGTGTGTATCTCGTGTCGCCGTCTCGCCCAGCTGACTGGAGACGCGCAGCGCGAGGTGGCCCGTTTAATTATTGCGAGAGAAGTCGTGCATCAGATGGTGATACCTTGGATGTGGCGTCCCAGTGTTTGTCTTCTCTAAGCGGCCACGTGTGTTGTGCGTCGGCCAGCGGAGCGGCGCGGCGGGGGAAGGCCAGTGTCCTGGACTCGAACAACGGACTCCCGCTTGCCAGTCTTCGGCTGTAAGATCTTCATCCCAGCTCACAGGTGACTGCTGATGTGAGGCCGTCTCCTTCCCGTCCTCACGAGTCACCTGGGTACGTAAAGATCAGACTTCAAATACCTTTTAACTTCTGTCTTCTGGCGCCGAGGCTGCTGCTTGCTATTCCATTACAGCGGCGAACTTGGTGTGTCTGTGTACGATGTAGTCTCTTCTTGCATGACGGTCTTCAGCACCGAAATTGACTGAAAACTACTGCTACTCTTCTCTTCTTCCTTCGTCTCCTTCGTCTCTCGTCTCTCGGGCCCACTGCGTCTCGCGTATTATTTACTGAACGACTTCACGGTCATTGCCTCTTCTGTCACGTTGAGAAGCTTCTCGAAGAATCTTCTTAACGTGGGTCATTGGCTCTTGGAATGTAGGCGAGGGCCTTTGATCACATGTGACGACTGAGAAACACGTGAGCCGGTCATTGCCTCTTCTGTCACGTTGAAAAGCTTCTCGAAGAATCTTCTTAACGTCGGTCATTGGCTCTTGGAATGTAGGCGAGGGCCTTTGCTCACATGTGACAACTGAGAAACACGTGAGCCGGTCGAGCGATGCCTTGACGGCTGAATCGACAGCGCCCGCTTATGTCGAACTTGCTGACTTCACGGTCATTGTCTCTTCTGTTCTGCTGTTCTGCCCGCTGTTTGCTAGTATGTAACTCTCTAAACTAAACCAAGTTTTTCATTTATATTCTAATTTCTACTTCACTTTGATTTCACTAATTTATTTACTTAAGTACCACTCAACACCTGGGACTCTGAAGGAGTTATTCTGTTTGATGTCCTCCTTCACGGTGCAACAATCAAGTCTGACGTGTGATGTGCCATCTTCAGTAAATCGGAGAAACGACTTCAGCGTGTTCGTCGCCACAAAAACGCAGACGAGTTTTTTTGCTTCTCCCGGGAACGCAAGCCTCACGTGAGACTGCGCACACAAAAGGAGCTCACAAAACTTCATTGGGCTGTTCTTCCTCATCTACCCCACTGACCAGATCTTGCACCTTTTGACTCTCATTTGTTTGGCCCAATAAAGAACGCATTCCACAGGAAGAAGTCCGTAGATGATGGCGATGCTACTGGCAAGACGTTGGCTCTTTTTTGTGTGGTTTTAGGGCGCAAAACATCTAAGGTCATAAGTGCCCAGTATGTTGTTGTTGTGGTCTTCAGTCCTGAGACTGGTCTGCTGCAGCTCTCCATGCTACTCTATCCTGTGCAAGCTTCTTCATCTCCCAGTACCTACTGCAACCTACATCCTTCTGAATCTGCTTGGTGTATTCATCTCTTGGTCTCCCCCTACGATTGTTACCCTCCACGCTGCCCTCCAATACTAAACTGTTGATCCCTTGATGCCTCAGAACATGTCCTACCAACCGATCCCTTCTTCTGGTCAAGTTGTGCCACAAACTTCTCTTCTCCCCAATCCTGTTCAATACTTCCTCATTAGTTATGTGATCTACCCATCTAATCTTCAGCATTCTTCTGTAGCACCACATTTCGAAAGCTTCTATTCTCTTCTTGTCCAAACTATTTACCGTCCATGTTTCACTTCCACTCCATACAAATACTTTCATAAACGACTTCCTGACACTTAAATCTATACTCGATGTTAACAAATTTCTCTTCTTCAGAAACGCTTTCCTTGCCATTGCCAGTCTACATTTTATATCTTCTCTACTTCGACCATCATCAGTTATTTTGCTCCCCAAATAGCAAAATTCCTTTACTACTTTAAGTGTCTCATTTCCTAATCTAATACCCTCAACATCACCCGACTTAATTCGACTACATTCCATTATCCTCATTTTGCTTTTGTTGATGTTCATCTTATATCCTCCTTTTAAGACATTGTCCATTCCATTCAACTGCTCTTCCAAGTCCTTTGCTGTCTCTGACAGAATTACAATGTCATCAGCGAACCTCAACGTTTTCATTTCTTCTCCATGGATTTTAATACCTACTCCAAATTTTTCTTTTGTTTCCTTTCCTGCTTGCTCAATATACAGATTGAGCAACATCGGGGAGAGGCTACAACCCTGTCTCACTCCCTTCCCTACCACTGCTTCCCTTTCGTGTCCCTCGACTCTTATAACTGCCATCTGGTTTCTGTACAAATTGTAAATAGCCTTTCGCTCCCTGTATTTTATCCCTGCCACCTTTAGAATTTGAAAGAGAGTATTCCAGTCAACATTTTCAAAAGCTTTCTCTAAGTCTACAAATGCTAGAAACGTAGGTCTACCTTTCCTTAATCTTTCTTCTAAGATAAGTCGTAAGGTCAATATTGCCTCACGTGTTCCAGTATTTCTACGGAATCCAAACTGATCTTCCTCGAGGTCGGCTTCTATCAGTTTTTCCATTCGTCTGTAAAGAATTCGTGTTAGTGAACATCTAAGGTCAAAAGCGCCCAGTATAGGACCATAGAATGCTGGGACCACGAGGGTAAAACAACCGTGGCAAGGTCCAGTAGAAAAAAGGAAGAAAAGGCAAATCTAAAACATAAAAACGTTACAGAAGAGTATCTAAAAGATGTCGACAAGACACCGGAGTCACCTGGTAGAAATCAAATCTCTTGTGTCACATTATTGCTTTTAAAAAAACTTGAAACGCCATCCACAGCTCGCACGTCGTCCGCTAAAATGTCGGGCAAAGCGGGCGGCAGCCCGACCCTGACACGTAAGTGGCTAAAATAGGGGCAGAGATTCAGGAAATGCCTGACTGTTAATGGCTGGCTACAGAAAGGTCAGCTGGGTGCACTTATTGAACGACCCTCGTAAGCTGGATGATGGGTGAAATAAGGTTGTGTGAGAGGTGGGTGAGTACATTCGAATCTGACTCGGCAGTGACGAGGTCTCCCCTCTAAAAATAAAGACACCGTGTTAGCGTTGATACGACGCCAGCACGTGCGGAACGTTTTCATGAGGGACAAGACACTGTCGCTTACAATTAAATTTCGGTTAGTGACGCATCGTCGGTAAAACCCTTAAGGGAAAGTTTACTATCTTTTGGTTCAAAAAATCTATTTTTTTAATTTGCATTTTTGGATCCATAAAAGTGTTTAGAATTCACCCCAGAAACTGTTTTTCCGAATACGGAACAGAAATGTTTGTTATGCACACTTGAACAATAGAAAGCACCTGACTGAAATCGGCCTTTTTCAAGCACCAGTGTTTTTTCGGGAATTTCGAAATTTCGACTTTGTAGCTGCGAAAAATTATTCTATGTGCCTGCCCATGACTAAAACTGATAAAGTGATCAAGGAGCTTACGACGTGCTGCGGCTCGGCAGTCCGACGGCATTCCAGTTCGGTGGAACAGATGAAAGAGGCAATTTCGGTAATGTATTTCCTCAAGTGTTCGACGGATGACCACCCACAACACCAAAATTGTCCGGCTGGGGAAACTGGTTGGTGCAAGTGGCGCATTGCAGAGTGCCGGACATCTGGACGAATATCAACTCGAACAGCCGCTCTATAAAGAAGTTCAGAAAGTGATTCATCCGATCTACGAGGCCCTTTCGGAGGACGAGTTATTGTACCGGTGCTTGGGAGGAAACACAATTTCAAATGAAAGTTTGAACACATGTGTTTGGAAGATAGCCCCCAAGCATTTGCATTCTGGTGGGAAGACTGTGGATATTGCGACTTTCCTGGCAGTGAGCAGCTTCAACGAAGGGTATTCAACAATTCTGAAGACCATGACAACGGTGGACGTCACCCTGCGACTCTTTTCGACGCAGTTCGCCAAGCATTCGACCACCGGATTCGAGCGGCCGAAAAGCGCTTGTCACCGGATGTACGAGCGGCTCTGGAGCAGCGCAGGATGGCCCAGATGGAGCAGAACGCCCTCTATGAGGAAGAGGAAGGACTAGTTTATGGACCCGAAATAGCAGATTGAACTTAAGTTGCATAACATTGCATTTATTGTAATCAAAACTACAACTCGTTTTTCTCTAAATGACTTTTTTTTATCACGCGGTATGGTAACTTCAAATCTACTGAACCGATTGGCATGATCCTTTGTTTCTGACGAAGCTAACTAAATTTTCTAAGAGTTGTACCACTTTTATTCCGATTCATCAAATATAAATATGTGATTCTTCAATTTCTCCAGGCCTATATTATGACGAAATAAATCTCGGGTGAACAGCCTGGTATGAGCGTGCGTAGGACACAATATTTCGGCATTCGACCACATGCTGATGTACTGACCGGCTGTTTTTTTTTTCTTTTTTTATATATTGAGGTGGAGCCCCTCCACGCCCACACCGGCATGATGGCCAACACAAAAGGTCTACTGCCATCTCTGCACAAGGGTTAGTATTCACTAAAGTGAGGTGTCGCAGGATGTGGGTACTGCGATGTTTGCGTACGTCTGGTTAGGATTAACCATTAATACGCGCTCATCTGGAGATAGATTGGTCGAAATCTGACGAAGGGTAGCGGTCTGAAGGGCAGAGGAGAAAAAGTGCCAAGGCAAGGGCCAAGGGAAAAAAACCTCTGCGAAAGTTAGGTCGGGTGGTAAGAGCAGTAGGGGATGTCTTGCTGCCTGCGATAGGTCGTGCAAGGATAGGCTTTGTTAGTAGTGGGTATCATGCATGTCGATACCTTGTCGGCGGCTGGCGCTGGGTGCTGGTACAGAGTCCTCGTTCAGTGTCAGCAACCTGCAACAGTTAGGTTTGTTACCGATCTTGTGTCCGATAGGTCATGTACCGGAGGCACAGTGTGAGGGAGTGTTGGCAGATTGTTCGTGCGTCTGTGGGCGAGCTCGTCGGTGTCCCTGCCGTGGCCTGTTGGTCGGCTCTAATAGCAGCTGGTAGTTGCCAGTCAGTGACCGGCGGCTGGCTGGCTTTCCTATTATGACTTCCTCACTGTGAGGAGGTTCAAGTGCAAGTTTGTGGCCGGTTGGCCTTTACTCCCCTGGGAATCTTGTAGAGTCTTCTTTCTGTACGTGTGGCTGTATCTGGACTGGCAAGGAGTGCCGATGACCTATTTCTTGGGCTTGTCGATATGACTATTTTTCTTCTTCTTTTTCTTTCTTGTTGCTGAGGGCTCTCCCTCGGTTGGGATACTGTGCGTAATGTATCCTGCTTTTTCATACTCTCCGTTGACCAGAGAGAAGATGATGTAGCGCATTTGCCACTCTGTGAAGATAGGGTGGGAATCAATCAGATTGAAATCCTCCCTAGAAAGACCAACAAGGCGTTCTGGATACCCAAGTGGGTGATGTGGGGGTAGAGGTTTAGGTTGGTTAGGTGGAACGAAAGGATAAGGGTTGTCGTGGTGGGGGTGAGTACCATCGCGAAGCGAGTCAGCGACCTTCTTCGTTACAGCGCTTGCGCGGTAGATGTCTGGAAGCGGGAGGAATGAGACTTCTTCCCACTCTTCTTCTTGCGCTGCTGCTTCGGTATCCTCCTTGTGCTGTGTCGCCTCCCCTTCGGCAGGCTCGTCGGTCTGCGTGGCCACCGTCGCGGACTCCTTCTCACGTGGAGGAGTCGTCTGGGTGGTGGTGTCCTCTACATCTACATCTACATCTACGTCCATACTCCGCAAGCCACCTGACGGTGTGTGGCGGAGGGTACCTTCAGTACCTCTATCGGTTCTCCCTTCTATTCCAGTCTCGTATTGTTCGTGGAAAGAAGGATTGTCGGTATGCCTCTGTGTGGGCTCTAATCTCTCTGATTTTATCCTCATGGTCTCTTCGCGAGATATACGTAGGAGGGAGCAATATACTGCTTGACTCTTCGGTGAAGGTATGTTCTCGAAACTTCAATAAAAGCCCGTACCGAGCTACTGAGCGTCTCTCCTGCAGAGTCTTCCACTGGAGTTTATCTATCATCTCTGTAACGCTTTCGCGATTACTAAATGATCCTGTAACGAAGCGCGCTGCTCTCCGTTGGATCTTCCCTATCTCTTCTATCAACCCTATCTGGTACAGATCCCACACTGCTGAGCAGTATTCAAGCAGTGGGCGAACAAGCGTACTGTAACCTACTTCCTTTGTTTTCGGATTGCATTTCCTTAGGATTCTTCCAATGAATCTCAGTCTGGCATCTGCTTTACCGACGATCAACATTATATGATCATTCCATTTTAAATCACTCCTAATGCGTACTCCCAGATAATTTATGGTATTAACTGCTTCCAGTTGCTGACCTGCTATTTTGTAGCTAAATGATAAAGGATCTATCTTTCTGTATATTCGAAGCACATTACACTTGTCTACATTGAGATTCAATTGCCATTCCCTGCACCACGCGTCAATTCGCTGCAGATCCTCCTGCATTTCAATACAATCTTCCATTGTTACAACCTCTCGGTACACCACAGCATCATCTGCAAAAAGCCTCAGTGAACTTCCGATGTCATCCACCAGGTCATTTATGTATATTGTGAATAGCAACGGTCCTATTACACTCCCCTGCGGCACACCTCAAATCACTCTTACTTCGGAAGACTTCTCTCCATTGAGAATAACATGCTGCGTCCTGTTATCTAGGAACTCCTCAATCCAATCACACAATTGGTCTGATAGTCCATATGCTCTTACTTTGTTCATTAAACGACTGTGGGGATCTTCTCCTCAATCCAATCACACAATTGGTCTGATAGTCCATATGCTCTTACTTTGTTCATTAAACGACTGTGGCGGGATCTTCTTTGGCTGAGCGAAGCTCCTGCGTCAGGACAGCAATCTGACGCCGAGCCTCGCCCAGTTCCGCCAGCATGGCCGCCCTCTCTTCCGCCGTGGCGGATTTGAAGGCGGACATGGCGTCATTAAGGCGCCTGGTGACGACGTCTTCCGTACATGTGACCACCTCTTCGCGTGTGGTGGTCACTTGCTTCTGCGTCTTCTTCTCCGGCCCGCGCCAGTTTCCTCTGTAGGCGCAGGAACGGGCGATGGCCGCATGTGCGCCGCCGCAGTTGGCGCAGATTCAGGGGGTGTCCTTCTGCTTTTTGCAGTCGCGTGTGTCGTGTGCTTGCGCACACTTCAAGCACGCAACTGCGCCGCTGCAGTGCTTGGCGACGTGGCCGAGCTTTGGCAGCAGACGACGAACGCGAGTGCCTTTGCTAGCAGCACATGTCCTGCAGCGCCTCTTCTGGGCTCGTGACTGGAAAACCGTGGTCTGGTCAGATGAGGTCCGATTTCAGTTGGTACGAGGTGCATTCAAGTTCTAAGGCCTCCGATTTTTTTTCTAATTAACTACTCACCCGAAATCGATGAAACCGGCGTTACTTCTCGACGTAATCGCCCTGCAGACGTACACATTTTTCACAACGCTGACGCCATGATTCCATGGCAGCGGCGAAAGCTTCTTTAGGAGTCTGTTTTGACCACTGGAAAATCGCTGAGGCAATATCAGCACGGCTGGTGAATGTGCGGCCACGGAGAGTGTCTTTCATTGTTGGAAGAAGCCAAAAGTCACTAGGAGCCAGGTCAGGTGAGTAGGGAGCATGAGGAATCACTTCAGAGTTGTTATCACGAACAAACTGTTGCGTAACGTTAGCACGATGTGCGGGTGCGTTGTCTTGGTGAAACAGCACACGCGCAGCCCTTACCGGACGTTTTTGTTGCAGTGCAGGAACGAATTTGTTCTTCAAAACATTTTTGTAGGATGCACCTGTTACCGTAGTGCCCTTTGGAACGCAATGGGTAAGGATTACGCCCTCGCTGTCCCAGAACATGGACACCATCATTTTTCCAGCACTGGCGGATACCCGAAATATTTTTGGTGGCGGTGAATCTGTGTGCTTCCATTGAGCTGACTGGCGCTTTGTTTCTGGATTGAAAAATGGCATCCACGTCTCATCCATTGTCACAACCGACGAAAAGAATATCCCATTCGTGCTGTCGTTGCGCGTCAACATTGCTCGGCAACGTGCCACACGGTCAGCCGTGTGGTCGTCCGTCAGCGTTCGTGGCACCCACTTAGATGACACTTTTCGCATTTTCAGGTCGTCATGCAGGATTGTGTGCACAGAACCCACAGAAATGCCAACTCTGGAGGCGATCTGCTCAACAGTCATTCGGCGATCCCCCAAAACAATTCTCTCCACTTTCTCGATCGTGTCGTCAGACCGGCTTGTGCGAGCCCGAGCTTGCTTCGGTTCGTTGTCACACGATGTTCTGCCTTCATTAAACTGTCGCACCCACGAACGCACTTTCGACACATCCATAACTCCATCACCACATGTCTCCTTCAACTGTCGATGAATTTCAATTGGTTTCACACCACGCAAATTCAGAAAACGAATCATTGCATGCTGCTATGGATTACCTTAGACCAGACATTTCAAGTAACTTCCATAATATGAATTTGACCCTCACTACCCCAACAGAAATAATGTCCATCATAAAATCTTTAAAATCAAAAACATCTAGTGGGTATGATGAAATATCAACAAAGTTAATTAAAGAATGTGATTCTGAGCTAAGTAACATATTAAGCTATCTGTGTAACCAGTCGTTTATCAGTGGAATATGTCCTGAATGGCTGAAATATGCTGAAGTTAAGCCACTGTTTAAGAAGGGAGATAAAGAAATAGCATCAAATTTCCGTCCAATTTCACTATTGCCAGCATTCTCAAAAATTTTCGAAAAAGTAATGTACAGTCGTCTTTATAACCATCTTATCTCAAATAACATACTGTCAAAGTCACAGTTTGGATTTCTAAAAGGTTCTGATATTGAGAAGGCTATCTTCACTTACAGTGAAAATGTGCTTAATTCATTAGACAAAAAATTGCAGGCAACTGGTATATTTTGTGATCTGTCAAAGGCATTTGACTGTGTAAATCACAATATCCTTTTAAGTAAACTAGAATATTATAGTGTAACAGGAAATGCTGCAAAATGGTTCAAATCTTATATCTCTGGCAGGAAACAAAGGGTGTTATTAGGAAAGAGACATGTATCAAGCTATCAGGCATCATCCAACTGGGAACTAATTACATGTGGGGTCCCACAAGGTTCCATTTTGGGGCCCTTACTTTTCCTTGTGTATATCAATGACCTTTCATCAGTAACATTACCAGATGCCAAGTTTGTTTTGTTTGCCGATGATACAAACATTGCAACAAATAGCAAATCAAGTGTAGTCTTAGAAAGATCAGCCAATAAAATATTTGTGGACATTAATCACTGGTTCCTAGCCAATTCTTTGTCACTAAACTTTGAAAAAACACACTACATGCAGTTCAGAACTTGTAAGGGGTGTCCCAAGAGTATATGCCTAACATACGATGACAAGAAGATAGAAGAAGTGGACAGTGTTAAATTCTTGGGATTACAGCTTGATAATAAATTCAACTGGGAGGAGCACACCACAGAACTGCTGAAGCGTCTTAACAAAGCTCTGTTTGCAATGCGAATTTTGTCAGACATAGGGGATATAAAAATGAAAAAGCTGGCATACTATGCTTACTTTCATTCCATAATGTCATATGGGATTATTTTTTGGGGTAATTCATCAAGCCAAGCTAAAGTTTTCCGGGCACAAAAACGTGCAGTAAGAATTATATGTGGTGTGAACTCAAGAACATCCTGCAGAAGCCTGTTTAAGGAACTAGGGATACTAACTACAGCTTCCCAATATATTTATTCCTTAATGAAATTTGTCATTAAAAATATATCACTTTTTCAAACCAACAGCTCAATTCATGGAATCATTACTAGAAATAAGAATAATCTTCACAAGGATTTAAAGTCACTTAGTCTTGTACAAAAAGGTGTGTATTATTCAGGAGCACACATTTTCAATAACTTGCCAGCAGCCATAAAAAGCTTAACAACCAATGAAATTCAGTTTAAGAGAAGCCTAAAGGATTTATTGGTGGCCAACTCCTTCTACTCCATTGATGAATTTCATAGTAAAACCAACTGATTTGTATATAAGTGCAACATAACTTCTGCACAATTTCAGTGCAGTAATGTGTTCACTGAAAATTTGTGTGTGTGTGTGTGTGTGTGTGTGTGTGTGTGTGTGTGTGTGTGTGTGTGGGTTGTGTGTGGGGTTGTGTGTAAGTATAATCTAACTTCTGCACCATTTCAGTGCAGTAATGTGTTCATTGTAAATAAGTATTACAGTAGTTGTATTAAATGTTTATTTCCTTATAAATAAATAAAAAACTTTTTATTTTAAATTCAGTGCATTAGTATTTGTAAAATGATTCTTAGTGTTCATTAAAAAATGACGATCATTCCACTTGGGACCTGTGGAATGGTACATTAGCTTATTTGTTTTAGTTGTAAATATTTGTCATGTATTGTTGTTTTTCTGACATGTTCCACATCCTGGAGGACCTCCTCACTACGGATCAATTGGAATGAAAGTAAATCTAATCTAATCTAATCTGTTCAAGTAAGGAGAACGTCACCATTTTTAGTATTTAAAACAGTTCTCATTCTCGCCGCTGGCGGTAAACTTCCATCTGCCGTACGGTGCTGCCATCTCTGGGACGTATTGACAATGAACGCGGCCTCATTTTAAAACAATGCGCATGTTTCTACCTCTTTCCAGTCTGGAGAAAAAAAATCAGAGGCCTTAGAACTTGAATGCACCTCGTACATGATACTACCGTCATCTGTATATGTGCATATCGCTATTCCACGACTTTTGCCAGGTCAGTGTAGACTGGCAATGGCGAGGAAAAGATTTCCGTAATATGACAAGTATGTTGACATTGATTACAAATTTAACTGTACTAATGTATTCTTTCGATGAATTTTCCTGGAGCGGAGCCATGTACACAGCATACAGCAGCGGAAAGTCTTGTCTTTGAGCCATGGAACACGTTTCAGTCTATTGCCTGTAGCCAGCCCCACAACAGAAGTATAATATATTGCCTTATTTTGCTTTCAAATCAAGGCATTCAATTTTTATACAGTGCAGTCTTTTCCGCAAATTAGAAACATAACTGCGGAAAGTTTGGGTTTTGCCGTACATCAGAACATGGACCATGATACAACATGGTCAGGTACCTAGGAACAAATATTCTCGTTACATTATTAACCAACAACACGCTAGTAATCAGCGAACGAAATTAAATCAATCAGAAGTATTATCAAAAAAACAGTTATAAGTTAAATACATTTTAAAACTTAAGCTATTGGAAGCTCCCTATCAGGTCGGATTGAGGGAGGACATAGAAGCAATTCAGAGGCGGGCTGCTAGATTTGTTACTGGTAGGTTTGATCATCACTTATATTTCGCGGAAAGACCACAGAGAGAAGATAAGAGAGATTAGGGCTCCTACAGAGGCATATAGGCAGTCATTTTTCCCTCGTTCTGTTTGGCAGTGGAACAAGGAGAGAAGATGCTAGTTGTGGTACGAGGTGGATTGCGGAGTATGTATGTAGATGTAGATGTAGAAGTCAGCACAAATTTCCGTTTTCAACACGGATAAAATTGTTCAGTTAATTCGCGAATTTTTCGTGTTCCACGGTAAAAGACATTCATCCGTTTCAAGGTAGAAGACGGAGCACAACTGACGTAGTGTGGCTTAACCGACGACACGTTATGGAATTAGTTTTTAAAAAAATATGTAGAATTTTACTTGTCATAAAATTCTGTGACAGAAGAATTACCAATATGTTACAAAACGCTTTAATACGTTACACAGCACTTAAATATGTAAAGTACTGATGTTCTCGGAAACAAATACAAATCAATGAATGCAGCAGCTAAAGGTAAATAATGTACTATTTACTCTTACTACAGACAAACTACACACATTTACTCCAGCAGAGTTCAGTATACCACTATTCTTGGAAAAAAAACAAGATGTCGAAACTGCAGTAGCAGTAAACATTTTTAACAGCTTTGACTGCATCATTCGACTATAAAGAACTATTGTTCTCACTCTGAGATTTCCACACTCTGCAGCGGTCTGTGCGCTGACATGAAACTGCCTGGCAGATTAAAACTGTGTGTGGTGGCGGACCGATGCTTGAACTCCCCCCCGTCGCGTTCGAGTCTCGGTCCGGCACACAGACTTAATCCGCCAGGAGGCTTCAAGTGATGTTGCAGTTGACAAGAATGCAATGAATCAAGAAATACAGAGCTATTACAAATGATTGAAGCGATTTCATAAATCCACTGTAGCTCCATTCATTGACATATGGTCACGACACACTACAGATACGTAGAAAAACTAGCGCCCAAAACCCTCAAACTACACACACACACACACACACACACACACACACGTAGAAACACTCATAAAGTTTTGTTCGGCTGAAGCCGCACTTCAGGTTTCTGCCGCCAGAGCGCTCGAGAGCGCAGTGAGACAAAATGGCGACAGGAGCCGAGAAAGCGTATGTCGTGCTTGAAATGCACTCACATCAGTCATAACAGTGCAACAACAGTTCAGGACGAAGTTCGACAAAGATCCACCAACTGCTGACTCCATTCGGCGATGTTATGTGCAGTTTAAAGCTTCTGGATGCCTCTGTAAGGGGAAATCGACGGGTCGGCCTGCAGTTAGCGAAGAAACGGTAGAACACGTGCGGGCAAGTTTCACGCGTAGCCCACGGAAGTCGACGAATAAAGCAAGCAGGGAGCTAAACGTACCACGGCCGACGGTTCGGAAAATCTTACGGAAAAGGCTAAAGCAGAAGCCTTACCGTTTACAATTCCTACAAGCCCTGACACCCGATGACAAAGTCAAACGCTTTGAATTTTCGGCGCGGTTGCAACAGTTCATGGAAGAGGATGCGTTCAGTGCGAAACTCGTTTTCAGTGATGAAGCAACATGTTTTCTTAATGGTGAAGTGAACAGACACAATGTGCGAATCTGGGCGGTAGAGAATCCTCACGAACTCGTGCAGCAAATTTGCAATTCACTAAAAGTTAACGTGTTTTGTGCAATCTCACGGTTTAAAGTTTACGCCCCCTTTTTCTTCTGCGAAAAAAACGTTACAGGGCACGTGTATCTGGACATGCTGGAAAATTGGCTCATGCCACAACTGGAGACCGACAGCGCCGACTTCATCTTTCAACAGGATGGTGCTCGACCGCACTTCCATCACGATTTTCGGCATTTCTTAAACAGGAGATTGGAAAACCCATGGATCGGTCGTGGTGGAGATCATGATCAGCAATTCATGTCATGGCCTCCACGCTCTCCCGACTTAACCCCATGCGATTTCTTTCTGTGGGGTTATGTGAAAGATTCAGTGTTTAAACCTCCTCTACCAAGAAACGTGCCAGAACTGCGAGCTCGCATCAACGATGCTTTCGAACTCATTGATGGGGACATGCTGCGCCGAGTGTGGGAGGAACTCGATTATCGGCTTGATGTCTGCCGAATCACTAAAGGGGCTCATATCGAACATTTGTGAATGCCTAAAAAAACTTTTTGAGTTTTTGGATGTGTGTGCAGAGCATTGTGAAAATTTCTCAAATAATAAAGTTATTGTAGAGCTGTGAAGTCGCTTCAATCATTTGTAATAACCCTGTATTACTAAGGCGTTGCACGTATTTCGCAAACTGCTTGCAGTTGACCAGTATTACGGTCCGCGTCCACATTCTCCGAGAACCTACCCGGTTCGTAGCTGTGTGAACCCGCGGTCCGCATTGTGCAGGTATTGTTAGCAGTGCGTGGCGGCGGGTGCTTGCCGTTGGGGCGTGGCGTATGTGCCGTGGAATTCCGCGCATGTCAGGCGTCTCGCTACACACACAGACACCACAAACACACACGTACACAGCTGCACCGAATACATTCGCTGTCTGCGCTATCAGACCGCTCACAAACTGTCAGATAACAAGCTTCCCTAACACTGCACACGCTACCGATATCCCAGCGCAGTATGATTTCGCGAATTCGATAACAGTGATCGCTGTTCTCTGATAGCAAATCAAAGCAGCCCGCCGCCCCATGTCATCTCCTCACCCACCCCCGCCCCCTTTGTTCACATACTGATGTTTGGGTGAGTAAAACCCTTTGTGTGTGAGTGAGCGCATCCAATCATCCGACAATGCGATTAAGCGAACTCTCGCAAAGGAATCTGTCGCGTCGTGTGGTATGTAAGGGAAAAGCGACAGTCTAACACTGTTTATATTAAAAATGAAGAAATTCCTCCAGCTGTATTTAAGGTCTCGATTTTATTTTGGCAACTGGTTTCAACGTTGTAACAACGTCATCTTCAGGCCCTATAAAATGTACCATACATACAACAACCAATCTGACATCAGTAATCTATGAGTTATTATGTAAACAAGTATATTATAGACATATTACGCAATGGACGAATTCAATAAAATTAATTACAATTTGGCCGTTTTCTTTAAATGCAATCATTCTGGAAATTAACAATTTACGTGGTACCAATAAGTGCAAATTAAATTACATATACATGATTGTTTTTATTACAGATCAATGTCAAGCATTAAATGAAATGCGAGTATATGTAAAAAAAGACTTACGTGACGTTACTCTTACGTATAATAAACAGTGCTAAAGAGAATATGCATTGCTAATGCGACGTATATAGGGTAAGATCCATTATCAAGGAATTGTAAAGGGAGGGAAAGCTACAAATAGAGTTATGTTTGCATAACACTGCATTGTCATCATACTAAAGTGACAGTGAAGCAAGTTACTTAAAGGACGTCAATCATAACGTCGCAAAACGAATATTAAGAAACCGGAAAACGAGTATGGAACCTAGTTAATGAAAGGTGGTCTGTGGTGAAAAATACATGCTCATAAATCTAAAACCTACTCATTCGAATAAAAATGTAAGTTAACATGCCGCTGAAAAACCCTATTTCAACGTCTTTGTCTCATCGACAGCAGTAACCTTGGTCACAAATAGTGTAATTCTAGTATGCTTACGTGGTCAATAGAACGATCAAGTTCATAGCAATACTCCAAAAGAAGTAACTAGGTGTTGACGGTCGAAACAATTCGTCACACCTGTAAAATATTTGCTGTTCATCTAATAAACACTTATCAGAACGAAGACACACAGTAACGTACACAGCGTAAAACACCCGTATTGTAAATTTGGTCTAGTCTAGACTAGTCTAGTTTTTTAGCGGCGTGTTAACTTACATTTTTATTCGAATGAGTAGGTTTTAGATATTCGTTTTGCGACGTTATGATTGACGTCCTTTAAGTAACTTGCTTCACTGTCACTTTAGTATGATGACAATGCAGTGTTATGCAAACGTAACTCTATTTGTACCTTTCCCTCCCTTTACTATTCCTTAATAATGGATCTTACCCTATATATGTCGGATTAGCAATGCATATTCTCTTTAGAACTGTTTATTACCCGTAAGAGTAACGTCACCTAAGGGGTTTTTTTTTTTTTTTTACATATACTCCCATTTCATTTAATGCTTGACATTGATCTGTAATAAAAACAATCATGTATATGTAATTTAATATGTACTTATTGGTACCACGTAAATTGTTAATTTCCAGAATGACTGCATTTAAAGAAAACGGCCAAAATGTAAGTAATTTTATTGAATTCGTCCATTGTGTAATATGTCTGTAATATATTTGTACACATAATAATTCATAGATTATTGATGTCACATTGGTTGTTGTATGTATGGTACATTTTATAGGGCCTGAAAATGACGTTGTTACAACGTTGAAATTAGTTGCCAAAATAAAATCGACACCTTAAATACAGCTGGAGGAATTTCTTCATTTTTAATATAAATTTATACCAGCTGACGTCCCGCTGTCCTCCATTTCAACAATGGATTTACGAAGTCTAACACGGTGATTGCCACACCGCATGTAATTACCCCCTGAGGGGTAAAATGAAATTTTCTGAGGGATAAAAACGATTCGGTTCTAGCGCTACGGTTGCAGGTTCGAATCCTGTCTTGGGCATGGATGTGTGTGATGTCATAGTTCTAGGGGACTGATGACCTCAGCAGTTAAGTCGCATAGTGCTCAGAGCCATTTGAACCATTTGAACCATTCGGTTCGGTTCAGTCACGAAACTAAATTATTTTCAAAGGATCATTACTATTATCACAATTTTGTAAGACTCTAATAGTGATTATACACTGAAGCGCCGAAGAAACTGGTACAGGTATGCATACTTAAATACAGATGTATGTAAACCGGCAGAATACGGCGCTGCGCTCGGATACGCCTATACGAGACAACAAGTGTCTGGTCAGTTGTTAGATCGGTTACTGCTGTCACAATGGCAGGTTATCAAGATTTAAGTGAGTTTGAAAGTGGTGTTACAGTCGGCGCACGAGCGGTGGAGCACAGCATCTCTGAGGTAGCGACGAAGTGAGGATTTTCCGTACGACAATTTCACGGGAGTACCGTGAACATCACGAATCCGGTAAAACACCAAATCTCCGACATGGCTGCAACCGGACAAAGATCCCGCAAGAACGGGACCAATGATGACTAAAGAGAATCCTTCAACGTGACAGAAGGGCAACACTTCCGCAGATTACTGCAGATTTCAGTGCTGGGCCATCAATAAGGGTCAACATGCGAATTATTCAACGAAAAATCATCGATATGGGATTTCAGAGCCGATGGCCCACACGCATCCCTTGGTGACTGCACGACACAAAAGCTTTACGCCTCGCCTGGGCCCGTCGACTCCGACATTGGACTGTTGATGACTTCAGATATGTTGCGTGGTCGGAGGAGTCTCGTTTCAAATTGTATCTAGCGGCTGGACGTGTACCGGTATGGAGACAACCTCATGAATGCGTGGACCCTGCATGTCAGCAGGAGACTTGTAACCTCCCCGCAGAAATGTTAAATGAAAATGAGCCAAGTGTAACCTCCCTGAGAAAATGTGAATATAAGAATGAGCCAGATGTAACCTCCCCATACAATTATTAATAAAAAATGAAATTTTAAATATTGTAATCTCTGAACAAAATTAATCTTAATGTAACCTCTGAACAAAATTGGCTCCGATTTATAGTCTCTGTGCAAAGAATGCATTCACATTTAATATTCCCACAAAATTCTTTTCTCATTTAATGTCAAGTTCGAAACAAATTCCTAAACACCAAAATAATAAGAAAGTTTAGTAACCTGATAAATTTTATGAGGACAGCAGCGCTGCCCTTCGGCCCTGTATTCTGAATAAAAAAGCAAAAATTCTTACCTCAATAAAAACCGCAATTATATCTGCTCTTAAGTTGGAATTTCTCGACACAGCTTCGTGCAATGCTGGCGTATATTTTTTTTTATTATTGGAAGGAATGATCATGCATTTGAAATATTCTTTAAATTGAAATGAATGCTTTTCTTTAAAAGAGTTGCTTTATACACTCCTGGAAATTGAAATAAGACCACCGTGAATTCATTGTCCCAGGAAGGGGAAACTTTATTGACACATTCCTGGGGTCAGATACATCACATGATCACACTGACAGAACCACAGGCACATAGACACAGGCAACAGAGCATGCACAATGTCGGCACTAGTACAGTGTATATCCACCTTTCGCAGCAATGCAGGCTGCTATTCTCCCATGGAGACGATCGTAGAGATGCTGGATGTAGTCCTGTGGAACGGCTTGCCATGCCATTTCCACCTGACGCCTCAGTTGGACCAGCGTTCGTGCTGGACGTGCAGACCGCGTGAGACGACGCTTCATCCAGTCCCAAACATGCTCAATGGGGGACAGATCCGGAGATCTTGCTGGCCAGGGTAGTTGACTTACACCTTCTAGAGCACGTTGGGTGGCACGGGATACATGCGGACGTGCATTGTCCTATTGGAACAGCAAGTTCCCTTGCCGGTCTAGGAATGGTAGAACGATGGGTTCGATGACGGTTTGGATGTACCGTGCACTATTCAGTGTCCCCTCGACGATCACCAGTGGTGTACGGCCAGTGTAGGAGATCGCTCCCCACACCATGATGCCGGGTGTTGACCCTGTGTGCCTCGGTCGTATGCAGTCCTGATTGTGGCGCTCACCTGCACGGCGCCAAACACGCATACGACCATCATTGGCACCAAGGCAGAAGCGACTCTCATCGCTGAAGACGACACGTCTCCATTCGTCCCTCCATTCACGCCTGTCGCGACACCACTGGAGGCGGGCTGCACGATGTTGGGGCGTGAGCGGAAGACGGCCTAACGGTGTGCGGGACCGTAGCCCAGCTTCATGGAGACGGTTGCGAATGGTCCTCGCCGATACCCCAGGAGCAACAGTGTCCCTGATTTGCTGGGAAGTGGCGGTGCAGTCCCCTACGGCACTGCGTAGGATCCTACGGTCTTGGCGTGCATCCGTGCGTCGCTGCGGTCCGGTCCCAGGTCGACGGGCACGTGCACCTTCCGCCGACCACTGGCGACAACATCGATGTACTGTGGAGACCTCATGCCCCTCGTGTTGAGCAGTTCGGCGGTACGTCCACCCGGCCTCCCGCATGCCCACTATACGCCCTCGCTCAAAGTCCGTCAACTGCACACACTGTTCACGTCCACGCTGTCGCGGCATGCTACCAGTGCGATGGAGCTCCGTATGCCACGGCAAACTGGCTGACACTGACGGCGGCGGTGCACAAATGCTGCGCAGCTAGCGCCATTCGACGGCCAACACCGCGGTTCCTGGTGTGTCCGCTGTGCCGTGCGTGTGATCATTGCTTGTACAGCCCTCTCGCAGTGTCCGGAGCAAGTATGGTGGATCTGACACACCGGTGTCAATGTGTTCTTTTTTCCAGGAGTGTATATATGTATTTTTTTTATTATTGGAATGAATGATCATGCATTTGAAATATTCTTTAAATTGAAATGAATGCTTTTCTTTAAAAGAGTTGCTTTATATTATAAAATTATCATTGGGGTATTTTTTTGGAACAAATTAAATTACAATTAACATACATTATTAAATATGCGCAAGGCTGCTTCTTTACCTTCTACAACAATACTCATCCTCCAGAGTCCTGACCAGAGTCGCGAGGAGAGCACACAGCCGACGCATGCCGACTCCCCGACTACTGCTACTAGCACGGACTGACTACTACTGTCGACAGTCTACTACTACCGGACTGACGGCTCACTCGCTACTGTCGACTCGCGCGGTCAAGCGCAGACTAGCGACAAGGAACAAATAACGATACTACTCTCTGGTCAGAGATTCTGTCATGCCTCGCCCATCGCTGGCAATGTATACGTCTTTCAGACTGCTCAAGCTAGTGGATGCTCTTTAGTAGTGTGGGGCGTGTGCAGTTGGAGTGATATGGAACCCCTTATGTCTAGATACCCCTTATGTCTGACAGGTGGTGCGTACCTAAGCCTCCTGTCTGATCACCTGCATCCATTCGCGTCCATTTTGCATTCCGCTGGTCTGGGACAATTCCAGCAGGACAATGCAACACCTCACAGGTCCAGAATTGTTACACAGTAGCTCCAGAAACACTCTTCGGAGTTTAAACACTTCCTCTGACCACCATACTCCCCAGACATGAACATTATAGAGCATATCTGGGATGTCTTGCAATGTCCTGTTCAGAACAGACCTCCACCCCCTCGTACTCTTACGGATTTATGGACAGCCCTGCGGGATTAATGGTGTCAGTTCCCTCCAGCACTACATCAGACATCAGGCGAGTCCATGATACGTCAGTGTCCGCCACCGGTTACCGAATGGTCAGCGCGACAGAATGTCTGTCCTAAGGGCCCGGGTTCGATTCCCGGCCGGGTCGGAGATTTTCTCCGCTCAGGGACTGGGTGTTGTGTTGTCCTAATCATCAACGTTTCATCCCCATCGACGCGCAAGCCGCGGAAGTGGCGTCAAATCGAAATACTTGCACCCGGCGAACGGTGTACCCGACGGGAGGCTCTTAGTCACACGACGTTTACAGTTTTTTATGCCAAGTCGACACTTCTGGATGCTCACAGGGGCCTTACACGATATTAGGAAAATGTACCAGTTTCTCTGGCTTTTCAGAGTATATGTTATCAATAATTAGCTTTTCTCAGTTTGCAGCATTAATGCTGGGAAGGTTACAGGTTCCACACATAGTCCACCCACTGTACACTTATGTTGTGCGTCGTCCCGTATATAGCTGATGATAAAAGTGGGACATGTACGCAACAAATGCTAAGTATCTCAAGAAAATGTCTACCCCAAGTAGTAGATAGTACATGCAGTAGTCCGGAAATTGCTTCGAAACAGATAAATGAATTGATCGGCAGCACGACAAACGTTTAGTTAGGTGCTAAAGTTAGTGATAACGTGGGGGAGGGAGGCCAGTAGATGGCAGTGGGGAGGGGGGAAGGGCGTACTAGCTAATGTCTGATTGCACTCAGGCATAATGGTCTAAGAAAGGTTGGAAACCATTGGTGTAACGCACGCGGCAGCGGTGTGTGAGCGGCATAAACAACGCGCTGCAAGTCACCTCGGCGGACAATAATATTTTGGGTAAACATTCCCCCTCTCTTGCTCTGTCCGTTTCGAATCTAGCCACTGATGATGACCAACCAATAGCGGTGGCAGGAATTTTAACCAATAACCCTTCTCCAGCATAAGTGTGGAATAGTGCCTTTCTATCCAATGACTATGGACCGCCAATGGTATCCACAGGTGATGAGCTACATCTACATCTACATCTACATTTATACTCCGCAAGCCACCCAACGGTGTGTGGCGGAGGGCACTTTACGTGCCACTGTCATTATCTCCCTTTCCTGTTCCAGTCGCGTATGGTTCGCGGGAAGAACGACTGCCAGAAAGCCTCCGTGTGCGCTCGAATCTCTCTAATTTTACATTCGTGATCTCCTCGGGAGGTATAAATAGGGGGAAGCAATATATTCGATACCTCATCCAGAAACGCACCCTCTCGAAACCTGGCGAGCAAGCTACACCGCGATGCAGAGCGCCTCTCTTGCAGAGTCTGCCACTTGAGTTTGTTAAACATCTCCGTAACGCTATCACGGTTACCAAATAACCCTGTGACGAAACGCGCCGCTCTTCTTTGGATCTTCTCTATCTCCTCCGTCAACCCGATCTGGTACGGATCCCACACTGATGAGCAATACTCAAGTATAGGTCGAACGAGTGTTTTGTAAGCCACCTCCTTTGTTGATGGACTACATTTTCTAAGGACTCTCCCAATGAATCTCAACCTGGTACCCGCCTTACCAACAATTAATTTTATATGATTATTCCACTTCAAATCGTTCCGCACGCATACTCCCAGATATTTTACAGAAGTAACTGCTACCAGTGTTTGTTCCGCTATCATATAATCATACAATAAAGGATCCTTCTTTCTATGTATTCGCAATACATTACATCTGTCTATATTAAGGGTCAGTTGCCACTCCCTGCACCAAGTGCCTATCCGATGCAGATCTTCGTGCATTTCGCTACAATTTTCTAATGCTGCAACTTCTCTGTATACTACAGCATCATCCGCGAAAAGCCGCATGGAACTTCCGACACTATCTACTAGGTCATTTATATATATTGTGAAAAGCAATGGTCCCATAACACTCCCCTGTGGCACGCCAGAGGTTACTTTAACGTCTGTAGACGTCTCTCCGTTGATAACAACATGCTGTGTTCTGTTTGCTAAAAACTCTTCAATCCAGCCACACAGCTGGTCTGATATTCCGTAGGCTCTTACTTTGTTTATCAGGCGACAGTGCGGAACTGTATCGAACGCCTTCCGGAAGTCAAGAAAAATAGCATCTACCTGGGAGCCCGTATCTAATATTTTCTGGGTCTCATGAACAAATAAAGCGAGTTGGGTTTCACACGATCGCTGTTTACGGAATCCATGTTGATTCCTACATAGTAGATTCTGAGTTTCCAAAAACGACATGATACTCGAGCAAAAGACATGTTCTAAAATTCTACAACAGATCGACGTCAGAGATATAGGTCTATAGTTTTGCGCATCTGCTCGACGACCCTTCTTGAAGACTGGGACTACCTGTGCTCTTTTCCAATCATTTGGAACCTTCTGTTCCTCTAGAGACTTGCGGTACACGGCTGTTAGAAGGGGGGGGGGGGCAAGTTCTTTCGCGTACTCTGTGTAGAATCGAATTGGTATCCCGTCAGGTCCAGTGGACTTTCCTCTGTTGAGTGATTCCAGTTGCTTTTCTATTCCTTGGACACTTATTTCGATGTCAGCCATTTTTTCGTTGGTGCGAGGATTTAGAGAAGGAACTGCAGTGCGGTCTTCCTCTGTGAAACAGCTTTGGAAAAAGGTGTTTAGTATTTCAGCTTTACGCTTGTCATCCTCTGTTTCAATGCCATCATCATCCCGGAGTGTCTGGACATGATGTTTCGAGCCACTTACTGATTTAACGTAAGACCAGAACTTCCTAGGATTTTCTGTCAAGTCGGTACCTAGTATTTTACTTTCGAATTCACTGAACGCTTCACGCATAGCCCTCCTTACGCTAACTTTGACATCGTTTAGCTTCTGTTTGTCTGAGAGGTTTTGGCTGCGTTTAAACTTGGAGTGAAGCTCTCTTTGCTTTCGCAGTAGTTTCCTAACTTTGTTGTTGTACCACGGTGGGTTTTTCCCGTCCCTCACAGTTTTACTCGGCACGTACCTGTCTAAAACGCATTTTACGATTGCCTTGAAATTTTTCCATAAACACTCAACATTGTCAGTGTCGGAACAGAAATTTTCGTTTTGATCTGTTAGGTAGTCTGAAATCTGCCTTCTATTACTCTTGCTAAACAGATAAACCTTCCTCCCTTTTTTTATATTCCTATTAACTTCCATATTCAGGGATGCTGCAACGGCCTTATGATCACTGATTCCCTGTTCTGCACTTACAGAGTCGAAAAGTTCGGGTCTGTTTGTTATCAGTAGGTCCAAGATGTTATCTCCACGAGTCGGTTCTCTGTTTAATTGCTCGAGGTAATTTTCGGATAGTGCACTCAGTATAATGTCACTCGATGCTCTGTCCCTACCACCCGTCCAAAACATCTGAGTGTCCCAGTCTATATCTGGTAAATTGAAATCTCCACCTAAGACCATAACATGCTGAGAAAATTTATGTGAAATGTATTCCAAATTTTCTCTCAGTTGTTCTGTCACTAATGCTGCTGAGTCGCCCTTTCTTCTGCATCAGAGCGGGAATATTAACCTATGACTAAGGCCCACGTCCGCAGCTCGCTTCCCACGCCCGGATTCCCGGGTTCGATTCCCGGCGGGGTCAGGGATTTTCTCTGCCTCGTGATGACTGGGTGTTGTGTGCTGTCCTTAGGTTAGTTAGGTCTAAGTAGTTCTAAGTTCTAGAGGACTGATGACCAAAGATGTTAAGTCCCATAGTGCTCAGAGACATTTGAACTAAGGCCCACCAATGGTAGCCATCTGAATTTTAACCAATGCTATCACTTCTCCAGCACGAACGCCAGAAAACTCCCCCTTATAAGTGCACGCGACTCTCGTCTCAGACAATATTCTAGCAGTAGTGGACACCAAAAGATCCTGAGGAATATCCCTGCAGAGGGGTCGAAACGTCGAAATTTTTAGAAGAAACATGACGCGGCCTCATTACCGAGAAGATTTTAACTTCATCCAGCAGATGTCAGCCGCGCCGGCGGAGGAGTGAAACGCCCCGCCACAATATATCCTTACCAACCTTGTCGCCGGCATGGGAGCTTGTTCCAGAGCATCCACAGTTGCCTGTGGTGATCACACACCCTATTGAGAACCATCTCCCGCCTTTTGTTATGTCCATGGGGACATTACAACTAGCGGCGTCTTCACCGTAATTATTTGAATGAAAGTTTCATTTCTGTTCATGATTCGATTGTCATTTCTCTTCGTTTCATTGAGCATTGGTTTCAGTTACCTTCTGCACTATACTGTAGAAATTCATAAGGTACGGCCGCGCGGGGTAGCCACGTGGTCTGGGCCGCCTTGTCACGGTCCGCGCTGCTCTCCCCGTCGGAGGTTCGAGTCCTCCCTCGGGCAAGGGTGTGTGTGTTGTCCTTAGCGTAAGTTAAAGTTAAGTAGTGTCTAAACTTAGGGACCGATGACCTAAGCAGTTTGGTCCCATAAGACCTTACAACAAATTTCCAAATTTCAGGTACGGTCCATGATTCGTCGAGCTACGTTACTTGGCAGCGGCACACCGTGCCAAGGTTATTTTCGTCTTTAAGTTTTGCACAGCATTGTGTTGTGTTGATAATTATGAATGATGATTACAAAGTCTGTGATTACGTAGTGTCCATGTCTTCACGTCACAATGTCCAGACATGCTTGCATCACACCGTTCTGACGATTACAGCTGTGGTAATTCTTACGAGGATTATACAGACGCTGTAACCGTCACTGATGTATTCACGTCTCGATGGACTGAAAAGCCGATACAATATTTGTCTTGGCTCTGAGCACTATGGGACTTAACATCTGAGGTCATCAGTCGGCTAGAACTTAGAACTACTTAAACCCAACTACCCTGAGGACATCACACACATCCATGCCCGAGGCAAGTATCGAACCTGCGACTGTAGCAGTCGCGCGGTTCCACACTGAAGCGCCTAGAACCGCTCGGCCACCGCGGCCGGCCAATATTTGTCTCAAAAATGGTTCAAATGGCTCTAAGCACTATGGGACTTAACATCTGAGACACAGCGGCTGGCGATATTTGTCTCTCCCCGTAATTTGCGAGCGAATGGATTGCGGATTCAGTGACATATGGAACTCCGGATCTGCGGTGGAGGCGTGATCAGGTAGCCGGAGTAGTTCACTTGAACGGTCGCCATAAGCAGGAGATCCCGGTCCAGCACATATTTTCTCTCCTGTTAAACAGCTGACTCAGTTCCAGATTCACAAAACGCGAATCCATTCTTGTAATAGTTATCAGCTTTGCGTTCGTCTAATTACAACTTTGTGAAAGGAATTGTTCACACCATACGTGTTTCTTCTTTATTATTAGAATGGCATCAAAATTTCGTAATTGCTTTACTGCCTATGTCCTTGTTCCGGGCTTTGCAGCTGCTGTTACGCTTACTGCCGTTCGCAGCTTCATTTGGATAGCACTAGGAAATGAACACTCACTTACTTCGTGTTATATTTTCCATTTTCACCACGGAGGGAGAGGAAAACGGCTTACGGCTGTATGACAAGCCTAGGCTACAAATTCGTTGGATCTGGCTCCCGGTGATTATCAACTGAACTGCTTAGACTATAGTTTGCCTGTGATGACGAGGTGGTGCTGAAATGGAATCAATTTTGCAGAGCTGTACTAAAGATTCTAACAATCACATAATACGATAGTCGCTGCGAAAAGTGAGTAAACTTGAGGTGATCCTTTCTACAGGACAACTAATAATGCGCTAAAGTTGAGAGATCTATCTTTTTATTTTCAACTAACTGTTCCCGGCCATGCGTTGTTGTGCTTCAGTCTGATTAAGAGAAAAAGAAATAAAAGAGAAAACACACGTTCGTAATATGAATATACGTCCCAATATCCTTGTCCCCTCTTACGTGTCCATCTCCTCCTCCTACTCTCTTCTCCTGCCACCTCTCTCCCCCTCTCTTTGTCCATCATCTCCTTCCCTCTTTCTATGTCCGTATCATCCTCCCCTCTTTCCCTCCATGTCCTTGACCTTTCCGTCGGCCCATTTCCTCCTTTATGCTTTCTATTTCCTCCCACCCCTCTGTCATCCTATTCTTCTTCCCTCTCTCTGACCTTGGTGCTTGTTTATTACTATTACAAATTCGGTTTCAGTAGAAGTATTCAAAGCCAAATATATATAGCTATCCAGTTTGTTAACAATGTTTCGCTAGTGTCCATGGTTTATTATAGTAACGTGCAAAAATTTGAAGTAAATCGGTCAAGCACCTTTTGAGACTCTTGGTAGCAATGTCTCCTCTCTCTCTCCCTCTCTTCCTCTCTGCCTCTTCTATCTCTCTCTCTCTCTCTCTCTCTCTCTCTCTCTCTCTCTTTCTAAAAAATGGTTCAAATGGCTCTGAGCACTATGGGACTTAACTTCTGAGGTCATCAGTCCCCTAGAACTTAGAACTACTTAAACCTAACCTAAGGACATCACACACATCCATGCCCGAGGCAGGATTCGAACCTGCGACCGTAGTGGTCACGCGGTTCCAGACTGTAGCGACTAGAACCGCTCGGCCACCCCGGCCGGCCTCTCTCTCTCTTTCTCTCTCTCTCTCTCTGGTTTTACGACACTTCGGTTCCCAGAACTCCTGAAAATGGACGTTGACTGTGGATATTGTGCCACAGGCACAGTCCCTTTGACTGTTCAGAGATGTCACTAAACCCACCCAAAGATGTAAACAACCATGCATGAGCTGCGCCTATTAGACGGAGGGGGTCCCACAGCCGATCAGTTACAGTCATTCCACCAGGAGGGAGGTTCACGGCTCGTGTTCTCTGTAGTTCAACCAGCCTAGATGGTGAATACCGCCGTTCGATGGCGTCCGCATTGTTACTTTGTGCCGGGAAGGGCTCTCAACAAGGGAAGCGTCCAGGCGTCTTCAAATGGTGCAAATGGCTCTGAGCACTATGAGACTTAACATCTGACGTCATCGGTCCCCTAGAACTTAGAACTATTTAAAGCTAACTAATCGAAGGACGTCACACACATCCATGCCCGAGGCAGGATTCGAACCTGCGACCGTAGCAGTCGAGCGGTTCCGGACTGAAGCGTCTAGAACCGCTCGGCCACAGCGGCCTGCTCCAGGCGGTCAGCGCGGCAGAATGCCATGCAAAGGGGCCCGGGTTCGATTCCCGTCTGTGTCAGAGATGTTTTCCGCTCAGGGACTGGGTGTTGTGTTGTCCTTATCATCATCATTTCATCCACAGAGACGCGAAAGCCGCCGGAGTGGCGTCGACTAAAAAGACTTCCACCAGGCGACCGATCAACTCGATGGGGGGCCCTAGCCACACGGCATTTCACCAAAATCAGTACCGCCTCACTGTCGAGGTCATACGTTTTTCAAAGAAGTTGGATTTTTCTTAAACATTTTTTTCGGAGTGAACAAAAGCGATGTTGTTCGGAGATGAAGGAGATACAGAGAGACAGGAACTGTCGATGACATGCCTCGCTCAGGCCGCCCAAGGGCTACTACTGCAGTGGATGACAGCTACCTAAGGATTATGGCTCGGAGCAACCCTGACAGCAACGCCACCCTGTTGAATAATGCTTTCCGTGCAGCCACAGGACGTCGTGTTACGACTCAAACTGTGCGCAATAGGCTGCATGATGCGCAACTTCACTCCCGACGTCCATGGCGAGGTCCATCTTTGCAACCACGACACCACGCAGTGCGGTACAGATGGGCCCAACAACATACCGAATGGACCGCTCAGGATTGGCATCACGTTCTCTTCATCGATGAATGTCGCATATGCTTATAACCAGACAATCGTCGGAGACGTGTTTGGAGGCAAACCGGTCAGGCTGAACGCCTTAGATACACTGTCCAGCCAGTGCAGCAAAGTGGAGGTTCCCTGCTGTTTTGGGGTGGCATTATGTGAGGCTGACGTACGCCGCTGGTGGTCATGAAAGGCGCCGTAACGGCTGTACGATACGTGAATGCCATCCTCCCATCGATAGTGCAACCATATCAGCAGCATATTGGCAGAACATACGTCTTCATGGACAATAATTCGCGCCCCAATCGTGCACCTTTTGTGAATAGCGACGTCACTCGACTAGAGTGGCCAGCATGTTCTCCAGAGATGAACCCTATCGAACATGCCTGGGATAGATTGAAAAGGGCTGTTTATGGACGACGTGACCCACCAATCACTGAGGGATCTACACCGAATCGCCGTGAGGAGTGCGAAAACCTGGAACAACAGTGCTATTACGAACTTGTAGATAGTATGCCACGACGAATACAGGCATGCATCAACGCAAGAGGACGTGCTACTGGGTACTAGAGGTGCCGTTGTGTACGGCAATCTGAACCATCACCTCGCTGTATGCTGGTACAACATGTAATGTGTGGTTATCACGAGCAATAAAAAGGGCGGAAATGATGTTTATGTTGATCTCAATTCCAATTTTCTGTACAGGTTCCGGAACTCTCGGAAACGAGGTGATGCAAAACATTTTTGATGTGTGTGTATATGATATGTGGCACTCCAGTATGCGCCTATTCGAATGCAGCGTATCACTATTTTAGAGCGATTGATGAAGAATCATTTACATTTCTATTTATGTACACTACGGGCCATTAAAATTGCTACACCACGAAGATGACGTGCTGCAGACGCGAAATTTAACCGACAGGAAGAAGATGCTGTGATATGCAAATGATTAGCTTTTCAGAGCATTCGCACAAGGTTGGCGCTGGTGGCGACACCTACAACGTGCTGACATGAGGAAAGTTGCCAACAGATTTCTCATACACAAACGGCAGTTGACCTGCGTTGCCTGGTGAAACGTTGTTGTGATGCCTCGTGCAAGGAGGAGAAATGCGCACCATCACGTTTCCGACTTTGATAAAAGTCGGATTGTAGCCTATCGCGATTACGGTTTACCTTATCGCGACATTGCTGCTCGCGTTGGTCGAGATCCAATGACTGTTAGCAGAATATGGAATCGGTGGGTTCAGGACGGTAATACGGAACGCCGTGCTGGATCCCAACGGCCTCGTATCACTAGCAGTCGAAATGACAGGCATCTTATCCTCATGGCTGTAACGGATCGTGCAGCCACGTCTAGATCCCTGAGACAACAGATGGGGACGTTTGCAAGACAACACCCATCTGCAAGAATAGTTCGACGACGTTTGCAGCAGCATGGACTATCAGCTCGGAGACCATGGCTGCGGTTACCCTTGACGCTGTATCACAGACAGGAGCGCCTGCGATGGTGTACTAGACGACGAACCTGGGTGCACGAATGGCAAAACGTCATTTTTCGGATGAATTCAGGTTCTGTTTACAGGATCCTGATGGTCACATCCGTGTTTGGCGACATCGCGGTGAACGCACATTGGAAGCGTGTATTCGTCATCGCCATACTGGCGTATCACTGGGCGTGATGCTATGGGGTGCGATTGATTACACGTCTCGGTCACCTCTTGTTCGCATTCACGGCAGTTTGAACAGTGGACGTTACATTTCAGATGTGTTACTACCATTCATTCGATTCCTGCGAAACCCTACATTTCAGCAGGATAATGCACGACCGCATGTTGCAGTCCTGTACGGGCCTTTCTGGATACAGAAAATGTTCGGCTGCTACCCTGGTCAGCACATTCTCCAAATCTCTCACCAATTGAAAACGTCTGGTCAATGGTGCCCGAGCAATCGGGTCGTCACAATACGCCAGTCACTACTCTTGATGAACTGTGGTATCGTGTTGAAGCTGCATGGGCAGCTGTACCTGTACACGCCATCCAAGCTCTGTTTGACTCAATGCCCAGGCGTATCTATGCACCTAAACTGCGTGAAAATGTAATCACGTCAGTTCTAGTATAGTATATTTGTCCAATGAATACCCGTTTATCATCTGCATTTCTTCTTGGTGTAGCAATTTTAATGGCCAGTGGTGTAGATGGTACGTCCTTCGGGTTTTTAGACTATGCCGAGTCTCTTGTAGCTGTCCCTAGAGACAGCACTTTGCCTGCCGTCATGTCGTACATGGGGGACAAAGTGCGGCTCTCCCAGCTAACAGTGAGACCCTCCGTCAGAGACAAATGACCGTCTGTCAGGCGAGCGACGTGAGAACTTAGGCCGTTGTCGTATGATTAATTGTGGCCCGGCTGAGAACCACTTCTTAGTGCAAATTCCAGGCTGCCAACGGAGCGTGGCGGCTCTGGTAAACATCTCAAAATAAACTGACCAAGCGCGCTGAGCGTTCCGCACAAACTTAAATCATGAGTGAGGAAAATAGCCATATAAGTCTGGGCTTAAGGCTTCGATCGTGTAGACTGTATGGCCTGCAGATACTTTTTTTTGTTTTTATTTAATAGATTTTTTGTCTTGTTCAGAAATTGCAACATCTTCTAAGCTTATCACGCTAATTAAGACCATATAAGCATGGTCTTTTCCGAATGTTCATCTGAACAAAAGGCGTTTTAGCTGGAGTCCAAAGGTTTTGTTAGTCTTTTGCGTTATTCTGGAGATATTTCCATAGCAACTTTCATCCCTAACGTAAATTTCTTTATACGAGGGTTGGAACTTTAATAAGGCAACTATTTATTTACAGCTCGTACAAAATGGATACGTGTTTCAAAGTTTTACTGACCTTCAGAGTGGTCACGCCAGAATTGTGTATAACCCGTTGCCAGCGATGTGGAAGTCGTAGGATACTCTTAGCAGTGCCAGTTGTGTTGACAGTTCGAACGGCGCGGTCTATTGCCCGACGAATTTGTAGCAGTTCTGAAGCGAATGCCGTGAAGTGTTTCCTTCAGTTTAGAAATCGAGTTGAACTCACGAGGGCTTAAGTCAGGGGAGTGCAGTGGGTGGTATAGCACTTAGCAGCCCCATCAGTGAAATAAATCAGTAACACTGTACGTGCTTGAGCACTGTCCTGCAAAATGTGGTCAGGTCCTGCAGAAAGTGTCATCACTTCTGTCTCTATGCTGTTCATTTTAGGAACACAGCCTACGACCAGCTTTGAGACAGAAGTAATGACACTTTCTGCAGGACCTGACCATCATTTTGCAGGACAATGCTTAAGCACGTACAGTGCCAGCTGTTACTGATTTGATTGACTGATGGGGCTGCTAAGTGCTATGCCAACCACTGCACTCCCCTGACTTAAGCCCCCGTGAGTTCAACTCGATTTCTAAACTGAAGGAGACACTTCACAGCATTCGCTTCAGAACTGCTACAAATTCGTCGGGCAACAGACCGCGCCGCTCGAACTGTCAACACAACTGGCACTGCTAAGAGCATCCTACGACTTCCACATCGCTGCCAACGGGTTATACACAATGCTGGTGTGACCACTCTGAAGGTTAGTAAAACTTTGAAACACGTATCTGTTTTGTACGAGCTGTAAATAAATAGGTGCCACTATTAAAGTTCCAACCTTCGTATCTAACCGAGGAGTAAAATGCCAATTTTCATTAATTTAGCTTTAAAATATTTTCTTAAACATTTTCATGCCCTATAGCACTCCCTCAGGGGATGAATTTCCATAAACACTGAAATACATTTTTTTTTTTTATTTCCAACCGAGTTGTCTGAGATGCAGCCTTAAAAATCCTTTAGTAGTTCTTCAATAATGATCTGTTTTCAAAAAATCTTTCACCCACTATTCTACTCCCGTAGTGGTTGAATTTCCAAAAATGCTGAGACATTGTTTTTCTTTTCTGACAGAATCGAAATACTAGTTTCCGTAGGTCTAGGTTCAAAATTCCCGTAACAGCGACATACTTTCAAAACTGCTTCCATCCCATATTTCAGCCCTTTAGTTTGGGCACTGAATTTTTGAACACCCTGTACGTGTAGAGAGAGAAGATTTAATAAAATATTTTTATTTACTTACTAAAAGATGACTACAACTTACATGTTATGTTTGCATGCATTGATGTTTTTCTATTATCCTTTTGACAGATGATGAATGTAATGCAAATTCTAATGGCAAAGATTTGTTGTTATGTCATATAATTACAATTAAACATCTTTCAAATTTCTTTCTCTTACTTGTACTGTGAAAGCTAGCATCTTTTCAAATTTCATGTTTCTAACTCAAGTACAGGTTGTGATGAATGAGTTCGCGAGTATCAAAATATGTAAAATAAATTGCCATTATCTTTTAATTCCATTGAGTTAGAAACTTCAATTTTTCACAGCTACGGTACCATAGTTTCAGCTGGATATGGCTACCCATTCCTGAGTAAACGTGGTCTTAACAGAAACACGGACAGTCGGATTGCAGTTGACGAAAAAAGTATTGTTTTTCTTATGATATAATTACAGAGTAACAATTTTCGGATGTTTTCCTTTACTTGTATTCTAAAATCGTACTTCTTGCCGAATTTTATGATTCTAGGTCAACGGGAGGTACCTGTAGGTTTTGACGAGTGAGTTTTCGAGTATCAAAATATGTGCCATAAATTGCCGTGTCTATTGATTAAATTGACATAGAAGTTTATAGAGTGAATTAGCACTCCGAAATATGCTGTTAAGTGTCTCCGTTATCATCAGGAGCCCACACTGTAGTACTGAAGTACTGAAGCATTAGAAAAATTTTTGTGCACTGAAAATCCGGTGTTGTAGGTAAAATTAATTTTGTGTTACTTTAATTAATAAATAAACTGTCACAATGTTGTTGGCCCATAAAGTTCGTTTCATTTGAGTGGCACGCCATGCTGTAGCAGAGAAAAGAAGGGAATCAGCGGAAAAATGATCCCACCGGAGCACTAACCGGCGAATATGCTTGTGTTTAAAACACTGACTGAAAGTAGGGTACCAGCTGCCTTCCTTCAGTATCTTTTTAAAAATTTTCCCCTAAAGTTTTGGTATACGAGTTTATTCGCGCTTTCTTATGCGGAGAGAGGAGGAGACAGTGGTAGCAGGAAAGAGATGGAAAATGAATAAGTACTGGAAGATAGGAAAGTGCTAATGTTACTGAAAGAGCGAAGAAGACAATCACAGTGTGAAAGAAAGACAGGGCCGCAGTGGCAGTGGAACTTAGTTGACAGTTACGGATCTGTGCTAGAAAAAAGTTGAATGAGACAATGCCAGTGAGACAGGAATAAAAAAAAAAGGAGAAAGTGGGTGAGAGGCAGTGATAATGAGAGGCAAAGTGTAGGACAGTGACAACGAGGAAGAGAGAGATAGTGACAATGAGAAGAGACAGCAGCAGTGGGAAGGAATGAACGAGCAAGAGCGATACAGTGATAGCGAAAAGGAGACAGTAGTAGTAGTAGTAGTAGTAGTAGTACAGATGAAGGAGACAGTGACAGAGAGACACAGAGGGACAGTGACAATGAGTTGGTCTGAGTGAGTGATGAGAACGAGCGAGTGGGAGTGGATGGACATAAGCGACTTACAGCGATAGACTAGTGGGTGTCAGCGAGTTACAGTTAGGGGAGCTTGTAGAATTCTGAGGTGCGTTGCATACGAATACTTTCGCATCACGGAATTTTCAGGAAAATTTTAAAAGGTGCTGAGGCTGGTAAAATGAGGCAGCTGGTACTCCACTTTTCAGTCAGAGGCATTTAAACAGGAGCATTGAACCGTGGTACTACTCAATTCTTTAGAAAATCAAATATTACAATCTCACCACAGTTATTTAAAGGAAATAGGAAGGCTGGAATCACTAGTGATGGACAAACTTGTGATTTTTTTACAATTTTAATTTGACTCAAAACAGACATTACTATCAACTTCAGTTCGGACATTTGCCCTCTTACTGATGCAATATACAAATATTCACTTTAACTGAATTACATAAACGCGAATAAGAATCATATTTTGCGTCCGTAACAAAAATCATAGACAGAAGGCACGGTGAAATAATCAATCATAAACAATCGTTCTTGTTTAACCATATCTCAAAAGACTAGTAACACTATACACTTTCAACCCAAAGTTACACAGCCACATAATACCACAACTTCACTAAAAACACAGATTTTAAAGCTTAATAAAACTGAACTGCCCACATAAAGGTCCACAGTGAAACGTGCTTCTACTAAAAATGCAAAGCGGGTGAACCAAGGCCAAGCAAAACTGGCACACAGGAAAAATAACAAGTTGCACATTCATTAAAGATACACAAATGATTAACATAAGTGTTGAATAAGAATGGCTAGTAATAACCAGTAAAATCACTTACAGAAACGCTAATAACTATAGTTTATCCGCTTTGTTATTGGAACTACCTTTTTTGTGTGAAAATATCTTTACAGCAGTGAGAAAACCTACAATATTCGGTCAGTATCTTCCATTCTAAAACAGAGGGGTTCGATTTCTCGTTGGCGCCTTCCTGCCCCTCCTACAAGACAGCAACCAGCAGCACACTGAAGTCGCGCGGGTGGCCCTCCTTCAGGCGTAGGGTGCCGCATCAGGCACAAGCGCCTGCAAGCTAAACACCCATTCGCGCTCGTAGCGTATGTTGGTAAATGTTCCACACAACAACAACAACAACAAAGACAGCATCACGCCGATGTGTTGTCCTCGGAGCTTTATTTATTCATTTACACTTCAAGTTACGTAGGTCGAAATTGAGGAGCAAATCTCGAAGGTGTTAGAACATGTCAGTACATGAAATTACAACATAAAACTCATAACAGATAAATATAAAATTTCATTTTCATTTCATCAGTTACTTCCTGGCAACTACTTCCACGCTCGCATAGAGTGATTAAATGTGTTAATGTTCTTGATGAATCGCTAGTAAATAAAGTAAATTCTGAAGAAAAAGTTTTGAAAGTAAATTCACGGTTCACGTACTATACCTTTCTGTCTTATTTTTAATTTAAAGCAGAAAAATATCCCTTATATTTTTTCTCATTATCGATATTTTGTAGCCCGCCTGGTAGGCGGCGCTTGGCTTTGATCCTGCAAATTGAAGGGTAGGCCGAATGTAGGAAAGGAGTAGGAGCAGGAAAAGGTGAAATGCTTCAATACTGCCTATAGGGCAAAGTCTTTTACTGGTGTATGAACATATACGGCTGATATTACTTAACTTTGCGTACAGTTGAGCACGTAGATGCGAAGCCGTACAGGTATCAACGCTAACAGCTACTAGTAGTAGGACAAACTATCATTGAAGTAACCGAAGTAGCAAAATCTGTAGTGGCTCGCCGCCCACTATGAAATAGAAACAATGTTGCTTGGTCGTCTCCTCGGAATCAAATGGGTAGAATCTGGAGCGGCGCTCGTAGAGCTGCACAGCGCCGGCTAGAGGGCGCTGTCGTCGGTGCCGGTGTCGTAGTGCCAACCTACGAGCGTGCACCCACGCCGTGCCATCGTAGATACCGATACCACACGATATATTTTTAAAAAGCCCTTGGGTGACAACCTACTCCTCGTCCATATGGGGAGAGAGTATCAAAAAACAATACAGAAGAAAACACGGATCGGCAGTTCCGCTTGAGCTATTGAACCCGTCATTGCTTCGACATCTCTGGGGCAGGTGGCTGCCAGCTGCGTCTGTAACCTGTCAATCAGAGCTTTCGCCAGGAAGCATCAACCGACAATCGCCGAGCAGTGTCTAACTTCTACTCTCTATGGAATTTAGGGCAGTGACTATACTTCTTCAAACTTTAACCTTACGTCAGCTAAGTACCGATAGCGTTATTAACTTCAGAATATTCCAAATGAACGCGGAGTACCAACCAAATTTACGTTTGTCAATAACCTATACCGAGCCTTCGGCAGAACGATGGTTCAACCCCCGTCCGTCCATCCTGATTTAGCTTTTCCGTGATTTCCCTAAACTGTTCCAGGCAGATGCTGGGATGGTTTCTTTGAAAGGGCACGGCCGACTTCCTTCCCCGTCCTTCCCTAATCCGATGAGACCGATGACCTCACTGTTTGATCTCTTCCGCCAAATAACCCAACCCAATAACTTACTCCAAGAAGCAGCTTTTGATTACGGACTTATTAATAAACTTGTTCTACATTGACAGTAAAAATTTTCTGGGTGTGTGACCGCATTGTCAATATGTAAAACTACTGACGTTTCGGTTACTGTTGCAAGTAACCTTCTTCAGGGTCTCTTTTTGATTGAATAACAATGGCCTTTGTACAGAGGCTAAACTATTGTGACGTGTTTACCGTATTTGTAGAAACAGAGCTTGTGCCGCTCTTCCAATGCATTCGGTGAAACACGCGAAGTCCATATCGGCCGATTCTATCCCTGATGCTGCGTATCACTTTTAACGTGCAACTAACACTGTCTTAAAAGCTAACGCAAGAGGTAACCGAGCAGTACTGGATGCAGTTTTAGGGCGAGGAGGAAAGTGGACACAAACGACTATAACTGAGCAAAACAAGGTTCGTAAGGCTTTCTCTAATAACACGCACCGCGATTGCCGTCGACATGTGCACTGTTTTGCAGATATTTTCCGTGAAATAACATGAAATGAGACTCTTACATTGATCAGGCTACGATTGGCCCATCGGGACCATCCGACCGCCGAGTCATCCGCAGCTAAGGATGCGGATAGGGGGTTCAAAAATGGTTCAAATGGCTCTGAGCACTATGGGACTCAACATCTTAGGTCATAAGTCCCCTAGAACTACTTAAACCAAAATAACCTAAGGACATCACACACGCCCATGCCCGAGGCAGGATTCGAACCTGCGACCTTAGCAGTCCCGCGGTTCCGGACTGCAGCGCCAGAACCACACGGCCACCGCGGTTGGCGCGGATAGGAAAGGCGTGGGGTCAACCACACCACTCTCCCGGTCGTTACGATGGTTTTCTACGACCAGAGCCGCTACTATTCTGTCGAGTAGCTCCTCGGAATCACGAGGCTGAGTGCACCCCGAAAAATGGCAACAGGCCCGGACGGTCACCCTTACGAGTGCCGGCCACGCCCGACAGCACTTAACTTCAGTGATCTGACGGGAACCGGTGTATCCACTGCGGCAAGGCAGTTGCAGAACACTATGAGCACCTTCATAATAGCCTGTATAACAGCCTTTGGCAGCGGCGAAGCTTCGTGAACGTGGAAGCAGCGGGGCCTTGGTGTTTCGCTGGAGGGAAGTGACATCACATCTGCACACACAAGCCATCTAATTCCCGAAAATTCTGGGGGGGAGGAGGTGGGGGAGCGGGCGATGAGCTCTGACGCCACGTTCAATCATATCCCAGATGTGTTCCCGGTGTTCAAATCTGGCGAGCTGGGCGCCAGCAATACCAGCATACCAGCATATCAACTCGAACTCGCCACTGTGTTCCTCGAACCATTTCATCACACTCCTGCCCTTGTGACGTGGCTCGTTATCTTACTGAAAAATGTCACTAGCGTTGGGAAACATGATCGTCAGAAGGGGTATAGCCGGCCGGTGTGGCCGTGCGGTCTAGGCGCTTCAGTCTGGAACAGCGTGACCGCTCCAGTCGCAGGTTCGAATCCTGCCTCGGGCATGGATGTGTGTGATGTCCTTAGGTTAGTTAGGTTTAAGTAGTTCTAAGTTCTAGGGGACTAATGACCACAGATGTTAACTCCCATAGTGCTCAGAGCCATTTGAACCGCAGTATAGGTGTCAAGGAGCTGCTCCCCTGGAAGACGACGGTTCAAATGGTTCAAATGGCTCTGAGCACTATGGGACTAAACTTCTGAGGTCATCAGTCCCCTAGAACTTACAACTACATAAATATAACTAACCTAAGGACATCACACACATCCATGCCCGAGGCAGGATTCGTACCTGTGACCGGAGCGGTCGCGGGGTTCCAGACTGTAGCGTCTGGAACCGCTCGGTCACCCCGGCCAGCGGAAGACGACGGATTCGCGCTTTCCCATCGGCATGGTGAAGAAGGCATGGGATTCATCAGACCATGCAACACTCTGCCGCTGTGCGAACATCCAGTGCCGATGGCCACATGCCCATTTCAGTCGTAGTTGCCCATGACGTAGTGTTAACATTGACACATGCGCGGGTGGTCTGATGCGGAGGCCATCGTTAGGAGTGTTTGGTGCACTGTGTGTTCAGACACACTTTTACTCCGCCCAGTATTAAGGTCTGATGTTAGTTCCACCAAGTTCACCCCCTGTGCTGTTTTACCAGTCTGCCGAGCCTACGATGTCCGATATCTGTAATGGTGGCCGCCCAACCCCACGATGTCTGGACATGGTATCACCTCGGTTACGCCACGTGTTGAGGACACTCACCTTTCTTTTTTTTGTCATCAGTCTACTGACTGGTTTGATGCGCCCCGCCACGAATTCCTTCCCTGTGCTAACCTCTTCATCTCAGAGTAGCACTTGCAACCTACGTCCTCAATTATTTGTTGACGTATTCCAATCTCTATCTTCCTCTACAGTTTTTGCTCTCTACAGCTCCCTCTAGTACCATGGAAGTCATTCCCTCATGCCTTAGCAGATGTCCTACCATCCTGTCCCTTCTCCTTATCAGTGTTTTCCACATATTCCTTTCCTCTCCGATTCTGCTTAGAACCTCCTCATTCCTTACCTTATCAGTCCACCTAATTTCAACATTCGTCTATAGCACCACATCTCAAATGCTTCTATTCTCTTCTGTTCCGGTTTTCCCACAGTCCATGTTTCACTACCATACAATGCTGTACTCCAGACGTACATCCTCAGAAATTTCTTCCTCAAATTAAGGCCGGTATTTGATATTAGTAGACTTCTCTTGGCCAGAAATGCCTTTTTTTGCCGTAGCGAGTCTGCTTTTGATGTCCTCCTTGCTCCGTCCGTCATTGGTTATTTTACTGCCTAGGTAACAGAATTCCTTAACTTCATTGACTTCGTGACCATCAATCCTGATGTTAAGTTTCTCGCTGTTCTCATTTCTACTACTTCTCATTACCTTCGTCTTTCTCCGATTTACTCTCAAACCATACTGTGTACTCATTAGACTGTTCATTCCGTTCAGCAGATCATTTAATTCTTCTTCACTTTCACTCAGGATAGCAATGTCATCAGCGAATCGTATCATTAATATCCTTTCACCTTGTATTTTAATTCCACTCCTGAACCTTTCTTTTATTTCCATCATTGCTTCCTCGATGTACAGATTGAAGAGTAGGGGCGAAAGGCTACAGCCTTGTCTTACACCCTTCTTAATACGAGCACTTCGTTCTTGATCGTCCACTCTTATTATTCCCTCTTGGTTGTCGTACATATAGTATATGACCCGTCTCTCCCTAAAGCTTACCCCTACTTTTTTCAGAATCTCGAACTGCTTGCGCCATTTTATATTGTCGAACGCTTTTTCCAGGTCGATAAATCCTATGAAAGTGTCTTGATTTTTCTTTAGCCTTGCTTCCATTATTAGCCGTAACGTCAGAATTGCCTCTCTCGTCCCTTTGCTTTTCCTAAAGCCAAACTGATCGTCACCTAGCGCATTCTCAATTTTCTTTTCCACTCACCATAGCACTCCTCGAACATCCGACAAGTCGGGCAGTTTCCGAAAAATGCTTGTGCTGAGCCTCCAGGCCATCAGGTCCTGCCCTCGGTCAAACTCAGACAGATTGCGCGCCTTCCCTATTCTACACACGGACAGCACACTCACTGATACCACTTGCACCGTGCGTGTGGCTGACTAGCAGTCGTTCCTCGCCATCAGCCGCGCAAGGTAGCCGTCCAAACTGAAGCGCCTTGTCACGGTCCGCGCGGCTTCCCCCGTCGGAGCTTCGAGTCCTCCCTCGGGCATGGATGTGTGTGTTATCATTAGCGTAAGTTAGTTTAAGTTAGATTAAGTAGTGTGAAACCTTAGGGACCGATGACGTCAGCTGTTTGGTCCCAAAGACCTTACCACAAGTTTTTAAATTCCTCGCCATCGCCTCGACAGGTTTGTATCTGTTGAGACAGACAATTCGCAATTTTTCACAAACACAACTTTTATTGATGTAAGTTCACAAGGTTGATGACTGAACATACGAACGAAAGGTAACAATAACTAAAAAAAGTATCTTAATTGAGGCAAACAAAAGTTCTCATTTTCCACAAAGGTTCGTAGTAACACACTCACACACTAGTAACAGTCCAGTTTTGAGACGAAGACGTAATCTTCGATGGTTGCAGTACACGACGTTGCCATCCGGCGTTAACTGAACTTCGGGCCTGGTTCTAGCCCCTAAATAGCTGTCCCCAGCCAATCAGATTTCGGCGTAGTGATACATTCTGCGAGCGATCCCGGCGGAAGTTCGAGTCCTCGATCGGGCATGGGTGTGTGTGTTTGTCCTAAGGATAATTTAGGTTAAGTAGTATGTAAGCTTAGGCAGTGATGACCTTAGCAGTTAAGTCCAACAAGATTTCACACACATTTGAACATTTCTTCCTGCAAGCCGTCTAAGTAGGCTGTTTAGGTTTTTATATAGGTAACGCCACGCAGCGCTCTGTATGTAAATCACTGGCTGTGCTGTGTGTAGTCTGTTGCTACTTTGTATTGTTGTCGGCCATTGTAGTGTTGGGCAGCTGGATATTAACAGCGCGTAGCGTTGCGCAGTTGGAGGTGAGCCGCCAGCAGTGGTGGATGTCGGGAGAGAATTGGCGGAATTTTGAAATTTGTAAGACTCAATGTCATGAACTGCTATATATATTATGACTTTTGAACACTATTGAGGTAAATACATTGTTTGTTCTCTATAAAAATCTTTCATTTCCTAACTATGCCTATCAGTAGTTAGTGCCTTCCGTAGTTTGAATCTTTTATTTAGCTGGCAGTAGTGGCGCTCGCTGTATTGCAGTAGTTCGAGTAACCAAGATTTTTGTGAGGTAAGTGATTTGTGAAACGTATAGGTTAATGTTAGTCAGGGCCATTCTTTTGTAGGGATTTTTGAAAGTCAGATTGCGTTGCGCTAAAAATATTGTGTGTCAGTTTAAGCACAGTCATGTATAATTGTTCAAAGGGGACGTTTCAGCCGTGGCTCGAGCTCCCCCTGCAGGAAGCAGCGCTCGGAATGTGTTTCCATTATCTTGTTTGTACATAGTCGGTGTTTATCATGGTGCTTTTGGGTACGCCTTGGGCATAGACAACCTAGTCCTCTGTGGTGTTATATGGGTTGCCGGTCATCAGGGGCTACCTTCGATCCGGTATAACAGTATCCATAGTAGGTCGGTGGACATTATGTTATGGCTGATTAGTTTACACCAAACATTTCAGATAATATCTCTGTACAAAGAGCAGAATTTTTTCGCCGGAGTTCCACTTCATCCTATATAATGAGGACTATTATGAATGTGATTAGACTGATGCAGACAAACAAATAAAATTCTTCTGCAAAAACAAAAACTCCCGTTGTTTTTCGAAAATAACTCGTACTCAGGACTGAGTTTAAGGTTTCGGTATTCACCTGGTAACAGAGAGAACACTGTAGAACACCGCAGTCGGAAGCAGGGAATTGGAACGATTTTAATTCATTTCCGTGACTAAGTTGTCCATACTTCTAGACAAAAAGTAAAATTTTGCGTATGTGTAACTGTGTGTCTTGATCATGACGCTAAGTTTTCCAGTTCCTATCACCGCGATGTCTTAGCAGATGGCCAGCTACGGCAATAAGTAACTCCATATTATTTAACAAGGGAGCAGCGCACCTTTGTCAACACCCATTTCGTCCAAATTCGTGGACAGAAATGACAGTGAAAGAAGTGGAAGCTCGGGATGGCCAAGCGTTTATAGAAATTAGCACAATTGGCGCGGGTAGGAACAATCATGAGCCATTTATGGCAGCGTAGTTTCCAGGAATGGCTGGCGCAGTTGAAACAGCGCAGAACGGTAATGTAGGGTCGTAGGGTCGAGGTCATAGTCGAAAATATTTTTTTTTTATTTGTTATTTTTAAGTTACTCAGACTTCAAATAAAGTCAAATGATGCTCAGTATATTGCATTTATTACTATTTTCGTAAAAGGCATGGAATAGAATTCCATATAATATCCCAGGAAATCGCATCCCGAGAAGACTGCATCAAAATGCGTTCCATAGCGCATCGCCAGCTTCCCTTGCCAATATTTCGCGAATCGGGCGTATTTTGCTGCCAGTCTGTGCGATAAGAGAGAATCGTTCTTGAATATAAATCATGTTCGTTTTTTTACAGAAATTTTAAAACACTCGTGTAATTGTAAACATGCAGCTTTCATTATGTGTGCGAGATGTTGAGAAAATTACTGTTTCCACTGTCCTTACGATAAATATATCAACTATAGAATTAAAAAATCACCCTATTTTATATACTACATAAGTTACCACGTATACCCTGTAACATCCCTCTGCAAATTTATTTCCTGTCGCAAATTTTCCTTTTCTTTACCTTTTCAAAAATGATTCAAATGGCTCTGAGCACTATGGGACTTAACTTCTGAGGTCATCTGTCCCCTAGGACTTGGAACTACTTAAACCTAAATAACATAAGGACATCACACACATCCATGCCCGAGGCAGGATTTGAACCTGCAGCAGTAGCGGTCGCGTGGTTCCAGACTGTAGCGCCTAGAACCGCTCGGCCACTCCGGCCGGCCCTTACCTTTTCTTGCCTTTTATGAAAATATTGCTGAATAAAATATATTGAACGTTATTTCAGTTTATCTGCAGTGTAAGTAACGTAGAAATTGAAAATAAAAAGGCTGGAAAGAGTCCGCCTAGAAACTCAACCCTACGAGCCACGGATTACCGTTCTGCACTCTTTCTGCTGCGTGTAACCCACTATATTATAAATGCCTCATAATTAGCACAACCTGCGCCAAAAATGCTATTTTCCCAAAACTCTCGGCTACTTCTGTCACTTCCACTTCTGGCTAAGCTCTGCACACACGATAAATCTGGACGAAATCGGTGGTAGAGAGTAGGCGCTGTACCAGCTTTAAATTTTCTCTTATTATTATTAATTCTGACGGGTGTGCGCATGGATAAATGCTAGGGAGTGAGCCACACTTATTAAAATACACTCCTGGAAATTGAAATAAGAACACCGTGAATTCATTGTCCCAGGAAGGGGAAACTTTATTGACACATTCCTGGGGTCAGATACATCACATGATCACACTGACAGAACCACAGGCACATAGACATAGGCAACAGAGCATGCACAATGTCGGCACTAGTACAGTGTATATCCACCTTTCGCAGCAATGCAGGCTGCTATTCTCCCATGGAGACGATCGTAGAGATGCTGGATGTAGTCCTGTGGAACGGCTTGCCATGCCATTTCCACCTGGCGCCTCAGTTGGACCAGCGTTCGTGCTGGACGTGCAGACCGCGTGAGACGACGCTTCATCCAGTCCCAAACATGCTCAATGGGGGACAGATCCGGAGATCTTGCTGGCCAGGGTAGTTGACTTACACCTTCTAGAGCACGTTGGGTGGCACGGGATACATGCGGACGTGCATTGTCCTGTTGGAACAGCAAGTTCCCTTGCCGGTCTAGGAATGGTAGAACGATGGGTTCGATGACGGTTTGGATGTACCGTGCACTATTCAGTGTCCCCTCGACGATCACCAGTGGTGTACGGCCAGTGTAGGACATCGATCCCCACACCATGATGCCGGATGTTGGCCCTGTGTGCCTCGGTCGTATGCAGTCCTGATTGTGGCGCTCACCTGCACGGCGCCAAACACGCATACGACCATCATTGGCACCAAGGCAGAAGCGACTCTCATCGCTGAAGACGACACGTCTCCATTCGTCCCTCCATTCACGCCTGTCGCGACACCACTGGAGGCGGGCTGCACGATGTTGGGGCGTGAGCGGAAGACGGCCTAACGGTGTGCGGGACCGTAGCCCAGCTTCATGCAGACGGTTGCGAATGGTCCTCGCCGATACCCCAGGAGCAACAGTGTCCCTAATTTGCTGGGAAGTGGCGGTGCGGTCCCCTACGGCACTGCGTAGGATCCTACGGTCTTGGCCTGCATCCGTGCGTCGCTGCGGTCCGGTCCCAGGTCGACGGGCACGTGCGCCTTCCGCCGACCACTGGCGACAACATCGATGTACTGTGGAGACCTCACGCCCCACGTGTTGAGCAATTCGGCGGTACGTCCACCCGGCCTCCCGCATGCCCACTATACGCCCTCGCTCAAAGTCCGTCAACTGCACATACGGTTCACGTCCACGCTGTCGCGGCATGCTACCAGTGTTAAAGACTGCTATGGAGCTCCGTATGCCACGGCAAACTGGCTGACACTGACGGCGGCGGTGCACAAATGCTGCGCAGCTAGCGCCATTCGACGGCCAACACCGCGGTTCCTGGTGTGTCCGCTGTGCCGTGCGTGTGATCATTGCTTGTACAGCCTTCTCGCAGTGTCCGGAGCAAGTATGGTGGGTCTGACACACCGGTGTCAATGTGTTCTTTTTTCCATTTCCAGGAGTGTAATTAAGTAATTTCTTAAATTAATTTCTGTTAATTCATTTTTTTGGTTGGCGCTCGTGACAATGGCTTTGTGTGTAAGATCCGTTCTGGGTCTTTACTCGACCGCGGATAGCTCTTCAAATGAAAACTTCTTTTACCGAACTTCGAAAATATATATGCGCTGAAGAAATTGTTCATACTGGACTATTTATGTGCATTTAATGAACACGGAACTTTTCGCCATGTCCAGACGCAATATAGCTGAAGATGATTTTTAACATAAAATTAAACAAATATTAAGTAATATCATTATATTCAATTATCACAAGTAAACAATAAATTTACAATGAAACATTAAATCAGGTGCTATATGCAACAATATGCGAGTGCACCTAGAATGATTGCACGTCTACAAAAAATAAATGATAATGGCGGTGTGCCGTATAAATCTGCCGTAACGGCAGAAAAAGTCCGTCTTGGCTCGCTTCTAAAACAAAGAGGTGCAGTCCGCTTCACAAAAACAACTGAGAGGCGTAATTCTACATTTGTTCCTGCAGTTGTATCCTACATTTCAAATGGTTCAAATGGCTCTGAGCACTATGGGACTTAACTTCTGAGGTCATCAGTCCCCTAGAACTTAGAACTACTTAAACCTAACCAACCTAAAGACATCACACACATCCATGCCCGAGGCAGGATTCGAACCTGCGACCGGAGCGGTCGCGCGGTTCCAGACTGAAGCGCCTAGAACCGCTCGGCAACACCGGCCGGCCGTGGCGGTGGAAGACAGAACGTTTTCGTCGCTACTGAAACAGATGAAGACAGTCACAGGACATCATTATCGATAGCAACTGATGCGTTCGAGTCCAGCACTGAATCACAAAAGGCCACAATACAGAGATAGACACGTAAAGGTAATTTTGCAACAGGTCAGTGCTCGACCCCATGTCGCAAAACCCGTCAAAATATACGTGGAAACGTTGAAAGGAGAAGTCCTGTCCCTCTCGCCGTATTCCCCATACGTTGCTCTCTCTGATTGCCACATTTTCCGATCAGTGGCATACAGTCTGGCTTCCCAGCACTTCCGTCATATGAACAAGTGCAAAATTGAATCGATTCGTGGATCCCCACAAAAGACGCCCAGTTCTTCCGCCACGGGATTCGTATGCTACCCGAAAAATGGGTAGATAGTGGCCAGTGATGGGCAAAACTATGAATCACAATTTTTTGTTAGTTTTTCAGAATAGAGCCCCGAACTTCCGGAAAAAGAGGCGAAGCAAAGTTGTAGACCTAGTATTTATTTATTACGTTTCAAATTCGCTCTTCCCGCAGATGTGCCCTGAAACCATGTAAGAGACTATCCCGCAATCCGGAAAAAGATACCTTTCGCAGGTTCTCTAACGGCTTCTAGTGGCAACAAAAATTTCATTTTCAATATTTCGCGTAATTGTTGACGGAATTAAAAAATTTAAAGTGCATTCGTAAGCTAGTAATTAAGTTGTATACTGCTGCGTTAAAAGCTTGTTACAATAAGACAATTATTGTGTGTGAAATCTTACGAGACTTAACTGCTAAGGTCATCAGTCCCTAAGCTTACACACTACTTAACCTAAATTATCCTAAGGACAAACACACACACCCATGCTCGAGTGAGGATTCGAACCTCCGCCGGGACCAGCCGCACAGTCCATGACTGCAGTGCCCTAGACTGCTCGCCTAATCCCGCGCGGCAAGACAGTTATATATACTGTGTGTTTGTCTCCAGTCAGCGTACTGGCGGCGCGCAAATACCCGGCCTTTATTCATCCAGTATTTGGGAATAAGAGCACTTCCCAGCAGCTTCCAGCAAACTTTACACATGATATGAAACGTTTACTAAAATTTATGTCACTGCCAAAATACACTACTGGCCATTAAAATTGCTGTACAACGAAGATGACGTGCAACAGACGCGAAATTTAACCGACAGGAAGAAGAGGCTGTGATATGCAAACGATTAGCGTATCAGAGCATTCATACAAGGTTGGCGCCGGTGGCGACACCTACAACGTGCTGACATGAGGAAAGTTTCAAACCGATTTCTCATACACAAACAGCAATTGACAGGCGTTGCCTGGTGAAACGTTGCTGTGATGCCTCGTGTAAGGAGGAGAAATGCGTACCATCACGTTTCAGACTTTGATAAAGGTCAGATTGTAGCCTATCGCGATTGCGGTTTATCGTATCGCGACATTGCTGCTCGCGTTGGTCGAGATCCAATGACTGTTAGCAGAATATGGAATAGGTGGGTTCAGGAGGGTAATACGGAACGCCGTGCTGGATCCCAACGGCCTCGTATCACTAGCAGTCGAGATGACAGGCATCTTATCCGCATGGCTGTAACGGATCGTGCAGCCACGTCTCGATCCCTGAGTCAACAGATGGGGACGTATGCAAGACAACAACCATATGCACGAACAGTTCGACTACGTTCGTAGCAGCATGGACTATCAGCTCGGAGACCGTGGCTGCGGTTATCCTTGACGCTGCATCACAGACAGGAGCGCCTGCGGTGGCGTACTCGACGACGAACATGGGTGCACGAATAGGAAAACGTCATTTTTTCGGATGAATCCAGGTTCTGTTTACAGCATCATGATGGTCGCATCCGTGTTTGGCGACATCGCGGTGAACGCACATTGGAAGCGTGCATTGGTCATTGCCATACTGGCTTATCACCCAGCGTGATGGTATGGGGTCACGTCTCAGTCACCTCTTGTTCGCATTGACGGCACTATGAACAGTGGACGTTACATTTCAGATGTTTTACGACCCGTGGCTCTACCCTCCATTCGATCCCTGCGAAACCCTACATTTCAGCAGGATAATGCACGACCGCATGTTGCACGTCCTGTATGGGTCTTTCTGGATACAGAAAATGTTCGACTGCTGCCCTGGCCAGCACATTCTCCATCTCTCTCACCAACTGAAAACGTCTGGTCAATGGTGGCCGAGCAACTGGCTCGTCACAATACGCCAGTCACTACTCTTGATGAACTGTGGTATCGTGTTGAAGCTGCATGGGCAGCTGTACCTGTACACGCCATCCAAGCTCTGTTTGGCTCAATGTCCTGGCGTATCAAGGCCGTTATTGCGGACAGAAGTGGTTGTTCTGGGTACTGATTTCTCAGGATGTATGCACGAAAATTGTGTGAAAATGTAATCACATGTCAGTTCTAGTATAATATATAGTTGTCCAATGAATACCCGTTTATCATCTGCATTTATTGTTGGTGTAGCAATTTTAATGGCCAGTAGTGTACATTCTCTCTTTTACGCAGTAGACGTAACGTTGTAATTTACAACTTCTTTTCTACGAACTGTATTCGCAACACGACTTGTAGACAGTATCCACATATACCACTGCGTGTACCTGCAATACACATAGTTGAGGAGACACGGCGTTACAGATATTTAAATACGTGACTTAGAGAAAATTTCAAGTTGGTGAGATGAGTGGCAGCTGCCTCTAATTGTGAAAAAATGTAGGTTAATGCGGATGAGTAGAAAGAGCAAACCTGCAAATGTTCGGATACAGCATTACTAGCGTCCTGCTTGATAAAGTCACGTCATTTAAATGTCTGGGCGTAACGTTGCAAAGCGATATGAAATGTGGTAGAGATGGCGAATGGTCGACTTAGGTTTATCGGCAGAATTTTATGAAAGAGTGGTTCACCTGTAAAGGAGATCGCATACGGGACGCTAGTGCGACCTATTCTTGAGTAGTGTTCGGGTGTTTGGGATCCGTACCAGGTCGGATTGAAGGAAGACATGGAAACAATTCAGAGACGGGATGCTAGATTTGTTACCGATAGGTTCGAACAACTTGTAAGTGTTACGGGTATGCTTCGGGAGCTCAAGTGGGAATCCCTGGGAGAGGGGGAGGAAGAAGACATTCATTTCGAAGAACACTGCTGACAAGGTATAGAGAACCGGCATTTGAGGCTCACTACGGAATGGCTCTGAGCACTATGGGACTCAACATGTTAGGTCATCAGTCCCCTAGAACTTAGAACTAGTTAAACCTACCGAACCTAAGGACATCACACACATCCATGCCCGAGGCAGGATTCGAACCGGCGACCGTAGCGGTCTCGCGGTTCCAGACTGCAGCGCCTAGAACCGCACGGCCACTTCGGCCGGCACTACGGAATGATCCTACTGCAGCCAACATACATATCACGTAAGGACCACGAAGACAAGAGACGAGAAACTGGGGTTCATACGGAGGCGTACAGACAGTCGTTTTTCCCTCACTCGATTTGCGAGTGGAAGAGTAAGGGAAATGACAAGTAGTGATACAGAGTAAGCTCTACCACGCACTGTACGGTGCCCTGCGCAGTACCTATTCAGATGTAGACCAACTAGCTCTTCCATAGTATGGCGCAAAGTAAAAGTTGATCATCATGCACGACATTTCAATTTATTACTTCTTTATGACTAATTGTATCTGAAACAAGTTATCGAGACAGTATCCACATATACCACTAAATCTACCTGTTAAATTAGATCACTCTAAGACACAGTGTTTATAAGATATGACATCATTACCGTTGAGGTGCATGAGGAGTTAGCTTTCGCTTAAAACGGAGACCGGGACTAATACAGTGTTTGGTAACGAGAGCACTTTCAACAAATTTTTAACGTTTTTTTCAAACATTTCTAAGCTTTGTCTTGCTTAGATGCTCAACGTCAAATATTTAACACGTTAACTCATTTGAATATAATAATATAATAGAATGCAATAATCCCAGTTCCAAAGAAAGCATGTGCTGAAAAGTGTGAAAATGACCTAACTATCAGTTTAATAAATCACGGCTGCAAAATACCAACACTAATCATTTCCAAAAGAATGGAAAAACTGGTAGAAGCCGACCTCGGGGAAGATCAGTTTGGATTCCGGAGAAATGTAGGGACACCCGAGGCGATACTGACCCTCACAGAAGGTAGGTTAAGGAAAGGCAATCCTATATTTATAGCATTTGTAGACTTAGAGAAAACTTGTGACAATGTTGGCTGGACTATTCTATTTCAAATTCTGAAGTTGTCAGGGGTAAAATACAGGGAGCGAAAAGCTATTTACAATTTGTACAGAAAGCAGATGGCAGTTATAACAGTCGAGGGGCACGAAAGGGCAGCAGCGATTGAAAGGGAACGAGACACGGCCGTAACGTATCCCCGATGTTATTCACTATGTACATTGAGCAAGCAGTAATGAAAACAAAAAATTTGGAGTAGGAATTAAAATCCATGGAGAACAAAAAAACTTTGAGTTTTGTCGACGACATTGTAATTCTGTCAGAGACAGGAAAGGACGTGGAAGAGCAGTTGACCGGAATGGACAGTATCTCGAAAGGAGGATATAAGATGAACATCAAGAAAAGCAAGACGAGGATAATGGAATGTAGTCGAATTAGGTGATGGCGAGGGAATTAGATTAGAAAATGAGACACTTAAAGTAGTAAATGAGTTTTTCTATTTGGGAAGCAAAATAACTGATGACTGTCTAAGTAGGGAGGACATAAAATGTAGACTGGCTATGGCAAGGAAAGCGTTCCTGAAGGAAGTGTCTTTTCTCAGAGTTTTTGTATGGAGTGTAGCCATGTATGGAAGTGAAATATGAACAATAAACCTCTTAGACAAGAAGAGAATAGAAGCTTTCGAGACGTGGTGCTGCAGAAGAATGCTGAAGATTAGATGGGTAGATCACATAACTAATGAGGACGTACTGAACGGAACTGGGGAGAAGAGAAGTTTGTCGTACAATATGGCCAAAAGAAGGGATCGTTTTGTAAATCACATTCTGTGACATCCGGAGAACCAGTTGAGTACTGCAGGGAACCGTGTGGGGTAAAAATCGTAGTCGGAGACCAAGAGATGATGAAGATGATGAGGAGGAGGAGGAGGAGGAGGAGGATGTTTGGTTCGTGGGGCGCTCAACTGTGCGGTTATCAGGGCCCATACAAATTCCCAATCTTTGCTCAGTCCAAACTCGCCACTTTGATGAATGATGATGAAACGATGACAATACAAACACCCAGTCATCTCGAGGCAAGTGAAAATCCCTGACTCCGCCGGGAATCGAACCCGGGACCCCAACCAAGAGATGAATACAGTAAGCAGATTAAGAGGTATGTAGGTTGCAGAATACAGTAGCATGAAGAGCTGCATCAAACCAGTCTTCGGACTGACGACCACAACAACAACAACAACTCATTTGTAAATTAATCGGACGTTTGAAGCTGTTTTATACATGGGATTTCGATACTTTAAAAGAGTCTGGCATTTACTTGTCTAAACTAAAGGGACAATACATTGCAAATTATATGCGGAGTTGGAGTTTACAGTAGGCCTACACAGTCTGCGATTAGTCGGATCCATTCGACATTACAGACGCTGCACTGTATTATGATGGGGGCGTGAATAGGACCCCATATCTGGCGGGGCCTTTGTCTGCCAGACAATGGGCTCGGACGCCCAGTTTGGCGCACGTATATAGACATATATAGAGAGCGCAGGCGTGACGTGGCGTGCGATGCCAGCTGGTCGTTGCGACACGCCATACGGGGCACTCCCGCTAATTAACCTCCACCGTCACACGTCACCTGCGCCCATCTTCATATCACGGGTCTTATTTTAATTGAGTGGGTTCCAAGGACGCTATCTCATTACGGGAGCCGGGGGGGGGGAGTGGGGGGGGGGAGGGAGTGTCACTGTTAGTCATAAAGATTTAGCCGTCACCTCGAAAAACGTCCGGAGGGGACCATAAAGATTTTGATGGCGTTTCTCCTTCTCTTTTAAGCTTCAGTACGCAACGCATTTTTTACGACGATTTGCGACTTGGGAGAGAGAGATTGGCAGTGCAGTTCTACCTTCAGGATACATCCTTGATGGTTTTAAATGTACGGGCAATTGCCCATGGTCAAAGTGGCAGCGACAACGGTCGCCACACGCCGTAGTCAAAGATCGCCCGGCAACATCGGCAGACAGCTGGCTCACAGACGTCCGATCCCCTTCGTCAATTTTTGGAGGGGTCGTGGTGGTTAGAATCGAAAATAACATTGTGACGAATGTACTCTCTTTCCTGAATTATTCGAGTAAACAGACGAGTTTGACGATCATATGACATGGAGACAGAAACGTTGTATTGCATACTGGAGATGATTCGTGGTGACATTCAAAAACACTGAATACAGCAAGAAGGTTCAAATGGATATATATATATATACAGGGTTATTACAAACGATTGAAGCGATTTCACAGCTGTACAATAACTTTATTATTTGAGATATTTTCACAATGCTTTGCACACTCATACAAAAACTCAAAAAGTTTTTTTAGGCATTCACAAATGTTCGATATGTGCCCCTTTAGTGATTCGGCAGACATCAAGCCGATAATCAGGTTCCTCCCACACTCGGCGCAGCATGTCCCCATCAATGAGTTCGAAAGCATCGTTGATGCGAGCTCGCAGTTCTGGCACGTTTCTTGGGAGAGGAGGTTTAAACACTGAATCTTTCACATAACCCCACAGAAAGAAATCGCATGGGGTTAAGTCGGGAGAGCGTGGAGGCCATGACACGAATTGCTGATCATGATCTCCACCACGACCGATCCATCGGTTTTCCAATCTCCTGTTTAAGAAATGCCGAACATCATGATGGAAGTGCGGTGGAGCGCCATCCTGTTGAAAGATGAAGTCGGCGCTGTCGGTCTCCAGTTGTGGCATGAACCAATTTTCCAGCATGTCCAGATACACGTGTCATGTAACGTTTTTTTCGCAGAAGAAAAAGGGGCCGTAAACGTTAAATCGTGAGATTGCACAAAACACGTTAACTTTTCGTGAATTGCGAATTTGCTGCACGAATGCGTGAGGATTCTCTACCGCCCAGATTCGCACATTGTGTCCGTTCACTTCACCATTAAGAAAAAATGTTGCTTCATCACTGAAAACGAGTTTTGCACTGAACGCATCCTCTTCCATGATCTGTTGCAACCGCACCGAAAATTCAAAGCGTTTGACTTTGTCATCGGGTGTCAGGGCTTGTAGCAATTGTAAACAGTAAGGCTTCTGCTTTAGCCTTTTCCGTAAGATTTTCCAATCTGTGGTACGTTTAGCTCCCTGCTTGCTTTATTCGTCGACTTCCGCGGGCTACGCCTGAAACTTGCCCGCACGCGTTCAACCGTTTCTTCGCTCACTGCAGGCCTACACGTTGATTTCCCCTTACAGAGGCATCCAGAAGCTTTAAACTGCGCATACCATCGCCGAATGGAGTTAGCAGTTGGTGGATCTTTGTTGAACTTCGTTCTGAAGTGTCGTTCCACTGTTATGACTGACTGATGTTAGTGCATTTCAAGCACGACATACGCTTTCTCGGCTCCTGTCGCCATTTTGTCTCATTACGCTCTCGAGCGGTCTGGCGGCAGAAACCTGAAGTGCGGCTTCAGGTTTCTCTACGTATCTGTAGTGTGTCGTGACCATATGTCAATGAATGGAGCTACAGTGAATTTATGAAATCGCTTCAATCATTTGTAATAGCCCTGTATATATATATATATATATATATATATATATATATATATATATATATATATATATATATATATATATATATATATGTGTGTGTGTGTGTGTGTAGGGTGGTCCATTGATCGTGACCGGACCAAATATCTCGCGAAATAAGCGTCAAACGAAAAAATTACAAAGAACGAAACTTGCCTATCGTGAAGCGGGAAACCAGATGGCGCTACGGTTGGCCCGCTAGATGACGCTGCCATAGGTCAAACGGATATCAACTCCGTTTTTTAAAATAGGAACCCCCATTTTTATTACATATTCGTGTAGTACGTAAATAAACATGAATGTTTTAGTTGGACCACTTTTTCGCTTTGTGATAGATGGCGCTGTAATAGTCACAAACGTATGGCCCACAATTTTAGACGAACAGTTGGTAACAGGTAGGTTCACGATAGCAAATATCCTTCAACTTTCGCCACAGAAATAAATCCGGGGACGTCAGATCCGGTGAACGTGCGGGCCACGGTATGGTGCTTTGACGGCCAATCCACCTGGCATGAATGATGCCATTCAGTACCGCTTCAACCGCACGCGAGCTATGTGCCGGACATCCATGGTTCAAATGGCTCTGAGCATCAGTCCCCTAGAACTTAGAACTACTTAAACCCAACTAACCTAATGACATCACACACACCCATGCCCGAGGCAGGATTCGAACCTGCGACCGTAGCGGTAGCGCGTTTCCAGACTGTAGTGCCTAGAACCGCTCGGTCACTCCGGCCGGCCCGGACATCCATCATGTTGGAAATACATCGCCATTCTGTCATGCAGTGAAACATAGTAACATCGGTAGAACATTACGTAGGAAATCAGCATACATTGCACCATTTAGATTGCCATGGATACAACGGGGGCCAGTTATCCTTCCTCCCATAATGCCGCACCATACATTAACCCGCCAAGGTCGCTGATGTTCTAATTGTCGCAGCCATCGTGGTTTTCCGTTGCCCAATAGTGCATATTATGCCAGTTTACGTTAATGCTGGTGAATGATGCTTCGTCGCTAAATAGAACGCCTGCAAAAAGTCTGTCATTGTCCCGTAATTTCTCTTGTGCCCAGTGGCAGAACTGTACACGACGTTCAAAGTCGTCGCCATGGAATTCCTGGTGCATAGAAATATGGAACGGGTGCAATCGATGTTGATGTAGCATTTTCAACACCGGCGTTTTTTAGATTCCCGGTTCTCGCGTAATTTGTCTGCTGCTGATGTGCGGATTAGCCGCGACAGCAGCTAAAACACCTACTTGGGCATCATCATTTGTTGCAGGTCGTGGTTGACGTTTCACATGTGGCTGAACACTTCCTGTTTCCTTAAATAACGTAACTATCCGGCGAACCGTCCGGACACTTGGATGATGTCGTCCAGAATACCGAGCAGTATACATAGCACACGCCCGTTGGGCATTTTAATCACAACAGCCATACATCAACACGATATCGACCATTTCCGCAATTGGTAAACGGTCCATTTTAACACGGGTAATGTATCACGAAGCAAATACCGTCCGCACTGGCGGAACGTTACGTGATGCCACGTACGTTTGTGACTGATACAGCGACATCTATCACAAAGCGAAAGAAGTGGTCCAACTAAAACATTCATTTTCCTTTACGTACTACACGAATATGTATTAAAAAATTGCGGTTGCTATTTTAAAAAAACGCAGTTGATATCCGTTTGACCTATGGCAGTGCCATCTAGCGGGACAACCATAGCGCCATCTGGTTTCCCTCTTCAACCTAGACAAGTTTCGTTCTTTGTAGTTTTTTCGTTTGACGCTTATTGAGTGAGATATTTGGCCCGGTCACGATCAATGTTGTATATATATATATGCCGTATTTTACAGACTCTAAGAGGCACGTTTATCTTCGAAAATTTGCCTCCAAAATTCAGGTACGTCCAATACACGAAATAAATATTAAAAGTCCAGTGTTTGATTTAATATTTCCGTCAGTCTTGAAAATGCCCATATATTCGATGGCGCGGGAAACCTGTATCTGGCGGCATTGGATGCAACTGGCAGCAGCAGTGAACCGATGCGACGAAAATGGAGTTGTTGGAATTTACAAGCTTGCTACCACTGTCTCCCTCCCGCCCCGCCATCACAAACTCAGAACACTGTCTGGCCTATGATGCGTGGCTGCAGTCTACGGTGCCAGCGAACTTGGACTGAACGTGATTCGTGTTATCGGTAACTGTACAAAAGTTTTGTTAGTAGCTAATTTCGTAACGGAAAAAATTAAAGTATTCATATGAAAGCGGGCTGTAAGTTGAAAGTAACAGTATATGCAGAACATGGAAATACAGCAGCTGAGCGGTATTTCGGCTCTCCGAAAAAAAAAAAACGTGATTGGCGGGCTAATAAAGTAGATAATAAAGTAGAACGGAAAGAAATGAGGAAGACTACTGAGTACTGAAAGCAAAATGGCCAAAACTAGAAGATGACGTATTGATATGGATTCAAGGACACCGTCAAAATTCCATGGAATTAATACAAAAATGATTCAAATACTCGCTCGTAAGCTAGCGCTACAGTGAAACTTAACGGGTTCAAAGGGTGGAGTTGTTGGGTCCTACAGGTTTGTGAAGCTCATGGACTTAGCATGTGAACTAAAACTAAAACACATCAGAAAATGTCACAAGAGTATGAAGAGACAGTATTATCTTTCCATCGCTCTGTTACGCAACATCGAAAGAAAAACAATGAGGTTCAAATGGTTCAAATGGCTCTGAGCACTATGGGACTTAACATCTATGGTCATCAGTCCCCTAGAACTTAGAACTACTTAAACCTAACTAACCTAAGGACAGCACACAACACCCAGCCATCACGAGGCAGAGAAAATCCCTGACCCCGCCGGGAATCGAACCCGGGAACCCGGGCGTGGGAAGCGAGAACGCTACCGCACGACCACGAGATGCGGGCAAAACAATGAGGAACTACGCGAATATGGACGAAACTCCTCTGGCATTTGATCTGCTGGGTAATAGAACTGTTGCCATAAAGAAGCTAAAACTGTAGCTGTAAAAACAAGTGGAAATGGGAAAAATGCACTTAAACCAATGATCACTCTCAAGCGCTAAACTATGTCAAAAACTTCTGAAATATAGCCAGGTGTTCTTGTTCCCGTACATGACATGGGTTGGATAGATGAGGCTGATATGAAATTATGGATTAACAGAGTGTCGGAGAGAGGGTAGGTGCTTTATTGAAGAAGAGTTCACTTCTTGTGCTAGATGAGTTTAACAGTCATTTGAAAAATTCTGTGAAAGAGATATTGAGAAAGGAAAATACAGATCTTGCTGTTATTCAGGAAGGATATACTTTACAATTGCAACCTCTTGATGTCTCGATAAATAAACCATTTATAGTTTATATGAGATAGGGATGGAACAATAGATGACTGACGAAATCTAAAATGAATTCATGCTGAAGGGAGGTCTAAAACAACATACAGTCAAACAAGAGTGGATAAAACAGTCGTGGGCTAGAGTGAGAGAAAACATTACTGCTAAATCTTTGAAGAAGTGAGGCATAAATAACGCCCTCGATGGCAGTGAAGATCACCTTATATGTGAAGAGGACAATGATGACGATGAAGAGGAGGAGAAGAAGAAGGAAGTTCAGATGACGATTTTCAGGGATCTTAAAGGTCAGTTCGCTTTTACAAACTAAGATAATTTTTTTAGTCTGGCTTTGGAGTCTAATAATAAAAACGGTAAAAAAATGCTTAAAAATTAATAATACGGTATACATATATAAGAAGACTGGATCTATGTACGTATGTATGCATGGACGTTCCACATCTCTTCCTAATCCACTGGATCGATTTCAACCAAACTTGGTACATGTATCGCTTACAGTCTGGAAATAGTCGTTGTGGGAGTAAGAACGATCTATCTGTGAAATGGATGGGCGTCGGTATAGAAACGCAATGTAGACCGCGACGTGCGAAAATCCATATTTTACTAAACCAGTATTTGAGAGTAAGAGCGTTTAGTGACTTGCAACGGACTTAGCACATAATTTCAAACCTTTACAAAACTTTTCTTTGCTGACATCTCCCACAAAACTATGAAAGGAAGAAAAATTTATCGATTACTACATTTTCGGTGTTCATGGAGTAAAACTACCTCATGGAACATGAATATTTAATTTATTACTTATTTACCACCAACTCTACTCACAATCCTTCTCGTAAGCAGTAGCCAAAAATCATATCGATGTACGACCCATAGTTCGGGAGATACGACATTGACCTGCTTGAAATTCCAGAGCGAAATTCGCTAGAGGTACAGTTGAAAAATGTGTACAGATACGTATGAAATATGTTGAAATACATGAAATGCATTTGGCATGTGCTGACGTAGTCAAAGCTACGGCCAAAAATCTCACCTGAAACCCCTGCAACGATTTTAGCCAAATCTGGCTCAGATATTGGAATCGATCTGGAATGAAATACTATAGTTCGGGGGGGGGGGAGGGGGGGAGCTGGTAGGAACCACCAGCCTCCTACTGGAATGAGCGTGATAAGGTGGAGAGGGAAGGGAAGTGGGGAAATGGACAGGCAGATGTGTGCAAGGAGAAGATGGACAGAGTGTGGGGGGGAGGGGGGGTTGGAGGGGGTGGAGCAGATGGACTAATAGGAGACTGGAATAAGTACACTGATATCTAAAATTAAAGCAACTGAAATTTTGAAAGGGTTGCATTTATTTTGCCACAGAACAGTGTAAACAGGTGACAGTGAAGTAGAGACAATGTAAAGAACACATGCATAACGGTAGACGTTTTTTCCAGGTTATCGGATTTGCTCACACATTCCAACAACCGGTTATGTGCTCACTATGGGGTGTTGCCGTCTCTGGCAGCAATACAGGCTGACAACGACGGGGTATGCTGTGAATGACGTCATCAGTCTCACTTTGAGGCAGTACCGTCCGTTCTCCCTGCAGAGCTGCTCGGAAGTTTTGGAGAGTGGTTGACGTGACGCGAACTGTCCCCCCAGCACAACCCACACATGCTCTATGGAATTCAAATCGGGAGAACGAGCAGGTCACGCCATGCATGCAGTATCTTCTGTTTCTGCGAAAACGTCAACCACCCGAGCTCTATGAGATCTAGCATTAACGTCATCACTACCATCCCAAGATCTCCTTACGGTACCTGACAGCAGCTAAACCTTTTATGAAACGTCCCCTTAGAACAATTGTACCTGACTGTGCTTAAACTGACACACAATATTTTTTTAGCGCAACGCAATCTGACTTTCAGAAATCCGTACAAAGGAATGGCCCTGATTAACATTAACCTGTACCTTTCACAAATCACTTACCTCACAAAAATCTTCGTTACTCGAACTACTGCAATACAGCGAGCGCCACTACTGCCAGCTAAATAAAAGATTCAAACTACGGAAGGCACTAACTACTGACAGGCATAGTTAGCAAATGAAAGATTTTGATAGAGAACAAACAATGTATTTACCTTAATAGTGTTGAAAAAGCATAATATACATAGCAGTTCATAATATCCGTTCTGTACTCAAAAATCCGCCATCTCATTTCCCACATCCACCACTGCTGGCGGCTCACCTCCAACTGCGCAACGCTACGCGCTGTTCACATCCAGCTGCCGCTGCCCAACACTACAATGGCAGACAACAATGCAAACTAGCCACAGACTGCACACAGCACAGCCAGTGATTTTCATACCGAGCACTACGTAACGTTACCGATAAGAAAACATAAACAGCCTACTTACATAAAGAAAACATAAACAGCCTACTTACATAAAGAAACCATAAACAGCCTACTTACACTAGCATTATCGTCATCACTACCATCTCAAGATCTCCTTACGGTACCTGACAGCAGCTAAACCTTGCAATTTCATGAAGAGGTGTTCGAGTGCTCAGCGTAATCCCTGCCTACACCATTAAGGATTATCCTCGATATCGGTCCCTTTTCGCAATATTTGGATTTCAGAATAGTGTTCCACATTCCCTTCAGATATAAATGCGTCGAGAAACACTCTCCAGATCAAATGGGGACTTATCTGCGAAAAGAACATTGGCCCACTGTTCGACTCTCATGAGTCCTCGGGAGAGAGAGAAAGCGTCAGTGGAAGAGAAAGAGAAGTGGGTGAAGACAACAGCAGTGGAAGCCGAAGAGAGGGGACAGTGAAGTTCAGTCAGAGACTGTGGCAGCAAAACAGAAAGAGAGATGGCTGACGACAGTAGCAGTAGAAGCAAAAGAGAGATGAATGGGGACGATATATAGGCTTGAGTGGGGCGGGGGGGTCTGGACCCTCCCAGATTGGTGAACTGTAATACGTAGGTACAGGGCCGAGTGCATTTTGTACGGAAATTTTAAACACGTGGGTACAGGGGAACAATATGTTCGACCCCAGGATTTTTGAGCAGCCGAGGTATGGCAAAACAGTGGCAGTGTGGAAGACAAAGGGAGAGAGTTGGAGGGGTGAGACACTGCTGTGGGGTTATACTGTAAATATAGCAGAGATTGTGAGTGAGAGATAGAAGACAGCGTCAATGGGAGAGAAAGAAACAAGTGCGAACAGTAGCAGGAAAGACAAGACACTACGTGTCCGCCAATCGTCAGGGGGGGGGGGGGAGGGAGGGGCAGGAAGGGTCAACTTTTGTCTATTTTCTCCCATCGCCCTACACCCAAGGGTTAAAAAATCTGCCCAATTTCGTCCATCCCCTATACCCACCTGTTAAAGTTTCCTAGTTTTGGTGTCAAAACCGCAAGCAAATCATCCCCAAGGACATATGTGGATACGAAAGAATGGTGGATGAAGATAGACAGCAATTGTAAGAAAGAGACAGTGGCAATGGGAGAAAAACGGGACAGTGGTAGAGAGACATCTACATCTACCTCTACATCTACATGACTACTCTTCAATTCACATTTAAGTGCTCGGCAGAGGGTTCGTCGAACCACAATCATACTATCTCTCTACCATTCTACTCCCGAACAGCGCGCGGGAAAAACGAACACCTAAACCTTTCTGTTCGAGCTCTGATTTCTCTTATTTTGATGATCATTCCTACCTATGTAGGTTATGTTCAACAAAATATTTTCGCATTCGGAAGAGAAAGTTGGTGACTGAAATTTCGTAAATAGATCTCGCCGCGACGAAAACCGTCTTTCCTGTAATGACTTCCATCCCAATTCGCGTACCTCCCACACTCTCTCCCCTATTACGTGATAATACAAAACGAGCTGCCCTTTTTTGCACCCTTTCGATGTCCTCCGTCAATCCCACCTGGTAAGCAATATTCTAACAGAGGACGAACGAGTGTAGTGTAAGCTGTCTCTTTAGTGGACTTGTTGCATCTTCTAAGTGTCCTGCCAATGAAACGCAACCTTTGGCTCGCCTTCCCCACAATATTATCTATGTGGTCTTTCCAACTGAAGTTGTTCGTAATTTTAACACCCAGGTACTTAGTTGAATTGACAGCCTTGACAATTGTACTATTTATCGAGTAATCGAATTCCAACAGATTTGGAACTCATGTGGATCACCTCACACTTTTCGTTATTTAGCGTCAACTGCCACCTGCCACACCAAACAGCAATCTTTTCTAAATCGCTTTGCAACTGATACTGATCTTCGGATGAGAGAGAGAGAGAGAGAAATGCTGAGTATGAAGGCTTAACTACAAAGAGAGCCTGGATAAAAGGTTTGAGAGTTTTGTGTGTTAATAGAGTGCAAATATGTTCGCTTGACAAAATGCTTGGTGAGTAAGGCAGAATGATGATTGGGCCAGCTGCTTCTTTCTGTCAGAGTTATTTAAAGACGAACATATTCTCCTTTTTTGTGCTCCGACATAGACATCTTTCCGCTGGACTCCTTCTTTTCCCCGCTACAACACGTTATAGGCTACTGTCTACATTAGACTAATTCTATAGGTCAGTAAAAGTCCTTCGTTAAACTTAAAAAAATTAGAACCGACGCCTGAGGAATAAAGACAAAAGGTTTTAAAGCGATACTGAAAATGTACGGTCTAAAGTAATCATACCACAGAAGCTTTCTCTAATTTAAAGTGAATGCAGGACTCCAATCCGATGCAAGTTTACTGTACACTACTTTACATAAAAAGGCATAACATTTTTAGTCAGGCGACTAATGACCTCAGAAGTTAAGTCGCATAGTGCTCAGAGCCATTTTTTTAGTCTACACCTCCAGTACACCAAAAAAGGCCGTGTTTGATTTGCAAGTACGAAGTATTGCGTATATCATAACAATTTTTTGTTAGGTGCACCATCGAAAAATTTCCAGGTCAAGACAAGCCATATAGGGGTGAAGTGCCACTTACACGTAGATAATGGGTCATAACGTTTTATTGGCGAAAAAATTGTGACTAAAACAGTTTTGTGATCTGAGAACCCTTTCGATGATTCCAGACCACGTGTTCGCTAAATCAGTTAAAACTACATTTACGCCTCAGACCTGATATTACGTGCGTTTTTTGCCTATAGAAGTACGGTAAATTTGTACCTCTGGATCTCGGTAACGGATAATGGTACTGAAAAAACGTTTCAAGATTCCCAGAGGACATCATCTCAAGAACATATGTTAATTCGACGATGTGCCATAAATAGAAATTATAAACGTGGCCATCCCCACAATTGGTACTTTTGCTACCAGAAAATCATGGCTTTTCGGGTTTGTTTTAGTAACTGACAAAGATTTCGAAAATGGGAAAATGCTGTTCCTAGATAAATGTCTAAAGAGCATACGGTCAGAATTTGAGCCGCTTCCTATGGATAGCTGTTTAGATAATTACTGTCCACAGACAACAATCCGATAATTAGAAACAAAGAGTCGACAAAGGCATTCTACTATTAATGAAGGTGTGAAACAATGACACTTATCTAGTTTAGTTTATCTTCTCAAGAGCAACAATGACGCAGGAATGATTCGATCCATACTCAATCCCTCAGCACAATGGGGTATCTATATTTGTAACTTTAGATCCACTATTATGAAAGCTGTAGAAATTTGCGTCCTGTTCGTATGATGTCTCAAACCAGAAAGATGAATACTGAATACGAAATAGTCTTGCATCGTTAAAGACAAACGCTACACGATGAACTCGCATCAGAGATACAATATTTACATTGTTGGCTTTTGATAGCGAGTAATTTACTGAGCAAAAATTACATATATTCACATTTAATTATTTCAGTAAAAATTAATTTTTAATATATCACGTTGTAAATCAGACTAAAAAGTATAAAATAATTATTTCTAGCCCCATATATACTCCTAACCCCATGCAGATAGTCCTGAAATTTTGCCGGCCGCGGTGGTCTAGCGGTTCTGGCGCTGCAGTCCGGAACCGCGGGACTGCTACGGTCGCAGGTTCGAATCCTGCCTCGGGCATGGGTGTGTGTGATGTCCTTAGGTTAGTTAGGTTTAAGTAGTTCTAAGTTCTAGGGGACTTATGACCTAAGATGTTGAGTCCCATAGTGCTCAGAGCCATTTGAACCATCCTGAAATTTTGGGATTGTGAACGTGAAATAGCTATGAAAATATTTGTAAGATTTAAAACGAAACATGTGAAACCACATACGTTAAATAATAGTAAGGAAGCGAACTATTCGTGATTCAATTACCAGGTAGTGTAACAGCAAGGAGGTGAGCTACTCATGCATCAGTTACGTACTGCATGCCCCGTCTTCCTTGTTTTGAATCTTACAAGTATTTTCATAGCTACAAACAATATTCACAATCGCAACTTTTCAGAACTATCTGTATGAGTTAAAAATTTCATTGGACTAGGAGAAATTACTTTACACTTTCCAATCCGATTTAAAAACGTGGTGTATTAAATACTCATTTTTATTTAAATAATTATTTTCTGCTTTTTACGAGGGTCACTACTTTTTGTAAATCCATCGAAAAACACCGTAGCCATAACTTTTCTAGCAGAAGGTGTGGTTTTGAATTTTTTTTTTCCTTGGGTGAATCTGCATGATGCCACTCCATTGATTGCCTCTTCGTCTCTGGTGAAAAATGATGGAGCCATGTTTCATCACCTGTCACAATTCTTCTAAGACATTCATCTCCACCATTCTCGTTCTGTTCCAAAAGTTCGCTGCATACCGTTTTTCTTGTTTCTTTGTGAGCCACTGTCAACATCCTGGGAACCCACATAGCACAAACCATTTTTAACGCCAACACTTTCCGTATTCTGCAAACACTTCCTTCCCCTATCCCAACGTAGCGTGACAATTCGTTCACTGTGATGCGGCTGTCAGCAGTCACGAATTCGTTAATTCTCTGCACATTGTCTCGAGTGTGTGCAGTATGAGGCCTGCCACTGGGAGGACAATCCTCAATACTGCTGTGCCCGCTTTCATCACGTAACCTGCTTGTCCACCGTCTAACTGTACTGCCATCAACAGCAGCATCTCCATACACCTTTTTCAATCTCTTGTGAATGTTTCCCACTGTCTCGTTTTCACAGCACAGGAATACTATGACAGCACGTTGCTTCTGATGAACGTCAAGTGTAGCAGCCATCTTGAAGACATGCCGTGACGATGCCACTCACGGGAACAGGTTGAACTAAGTTTGAAAACAAGCGGGAAGGAAGTGTCTACACAATGTAAAACTTTCACACATACAGAATGAAAACTGTATTTTTACAAAAATAGTGTGCATTTGTTTTGGAGGGACCCTCGTGGTCTTGCACATTTTTTGATCAATTTCAAACATTTTCATGAACAAAGCAGCCGCCTCCACACACCATACAAGAACGCGAGTTAATATTCCATTGTGGTAGTGTTTTGAGCTATGTTTACAATTCCATGCCTCTCGTTTGTTGGGAACTTAGTTCAAAATTAACTCCAAAAATTTATATCATAAAGCGATACCCATCTTCTCTTCCCCGCCCTCTCCTGCTCAGCGATACCTCTCTACTAGCATACCGCCTGCAACACATTCCGATACTGCCAACACAACACGTCGTCTTGCAGGGCAGCCGAGGTGTCAGGCATTACCAACCCTTTCCGGCCCCACTTCCACCTATACAGATCAGACAGACGAGAAAGCGGGTTAATATTGCGTTGTCATCCATTTAAGAGTTATAGATAAAATTTCAATCCTATAAGAAACTCTCAGACTCGATTGCGGTAATGAAACCAACCTTTACCTAGGTTTCAGCCCAAGTAATTGAGCCTTCTTCAGAAGATATACCTGATTCTATAATATGTCTATGAGGGCATGGTCTAAAAATAAAACTGAAACAGCCTTTATGTCTAGATCATGCCCTCATAGACGTATTATAGAATCAGGTATATCTTCTGAAGAAGGCTCAATTACTTGGGCTGAAACCTAGGTAAAGGTTAGTTTCATTACCGCAATCGAGGCTGATAGTTTCGTATATATTAGATTATCACGATTGCTGACTGGGCTGCAATGTTGAAAGTACTAAATTTTCAATTCTCTAGCTCATCAGGTACTTAGTTTCAAATCTCAATTGCAATATTTGTGCCGAATAGTCAGGCAAGAAATCAACCTAATAAAAAAGTGGTAAAATAGGGATGGATACTACAGTAGGTTATAATGGTTACGTAGAGATGAAGAGACTTGCGCAGAATAGACCAGATGGAGAGCTGCATCAAACTAGTCTTCGCATTGAAGGCCACACGACAAAATATTCTCGTCGAGAAGTTTGTATGCTCCCCTGGTAAGGCACGTTTAAAGTCTAGGGGTTTGCTTAAAGGCGAAGTGATAAGGGGCTTCAATAGTCAAAGAAATTGTGCTTCCACTGAGGCAACTCGAGAATATCAAAGTCGCTCCAACTTCGTACGTGCCACGCGGGAGTTCTGCCCAAGTTCGTGCTACTCGGTACGAGCACGGCGACAGGGGCCCCGCCTGCCGAGTCCGAATTCTGGACACGTAGCGCCTCTATTCCTGCCGCCGCACTCTCTGCGGGACCGCTGCGGACTGCCGAGCGGGTTGGCAATTGTTTATGCTTACGGCGGGCTTACCGGGATTTCTCGCTATTTTCTGCTTCCTTACTGCGAGCGCGTGGCCAAAGTTTGTAGCAGCAGTCTACCCTATATTAGTGGTAACACGTTAGCCATACACAAAGTTGATATATACAAGATGTGCCATTTATCGTGAGCACTCCAGTTAACTTTTTGTCCAGAAGTAAAACTTGAAAAAAAAAATCGATCATACAGATGTTGTTTATGCACCAGAGGAACATTAACCAGCATTATTATGTTTCTTGTAACAGTTTTTTAGGGTTACCTGTACTCGATCGGTAAATATGGAACCCTTATAGGAGCACTTTGCCGTCCGTCTAACTGTCTGCCCGACAGTACAAAACACTCTTTTTGTCAAGAACGAGTAGACATATCAAGCTGAAATTTATACCAGATAATAAGGTCTATAGTGCCCTCCCGGCTAGCCGCGCGGTCTAACGCGCTGCTTCCAGAGCGGGAAGGCGCGCCGGTCCCCGGCACGAATCAGCCCGGTGGATTAGTGTCGGGGTCCGGTGAACCGCCAGCCTGCGGATGGTTTCAAAGGAGGTTTTCCACTTACCTCGGTGAATGCGGGCTGGTTCCGATTCTCCTGCCTCAGTTACACTATGTCGGTGATTCCTAGAAGAAAGAACTCAACATGTCATTCTTAACGGTTCAAAATCTGCAGATGTAGAGGTAATTTCGGGAGTACCGCAAGGAAGCGTCATAGGACCTTTATTGTTTACAATATACATAAATGACTTAGTTGACAACATCGGTAGCTCCGTGAGGCTATTTGCAGATGACACGGTTGTCTACAAGAAAGTAGCAACACCAGAAGACTCGTACGTACTCCAGGAAGACCTGCAGAGGATTAATGCATGGTGCGACAGCTGGCAGCTTTCCCTAAACGTAGATAAATGTAATATAATGCGCATACATAGGGGCAGAAATCCATTCCAGTACGATTATGCCATAGGTGGTAAATCATTGGAAGCGGTAACGACCGTAAAATACTTAGGAGTTACTATCCGGAGCGATCTGAAGTGGAATGATCACATAAAACAAATAGTGGGAAAAGCAGGCGCCAGGTTGAGATTCATAGGAAGAATTCTAAGAAAATGTGACTCATCGACGAAAGAAGTAGCTTACAAAACGCTTGTTCGTCCGATTCTTGAGTATTGCTCATCAGTATGGGACCCTTACCAGGTTGGATTAATAGAAGAGATAGACATGATCCAGCGAAAAGCAGCGCGATTCGTCATGGGGACATTTAGTCAGCGCGAGAGCGTTACGGAGATGCTGAACAAGCTCCAGTGGCGGACACTTCAAGAAAGGCGTTACGCAATACGGAGAGGTTTATTATCGAAATTACGAGAGAGCACATTCCGGGAAGAGATGGGCAACATATTACTACCGCCCACATATATCTCGCGTAATGATCACAACGAAAAGATCCGAGAAATTAGAGCAAATACGGAGACTTACAAGCAGTCGTTCTTCCCACGCACAATTCGTGAATGGAACAGGGAAGGGGGGATCAGATAGTGGTACAATAAGTACCCTCCGCCACACACCGTAAGGTGGCTCGCGGAGTATAGATGTAGATGTAGATGTAGATTGCTGTGCAAACACCGTTTCCATGCACACGACGTACACCATCCATCATTACCCTAGCACGCAAGCATTTGGGTGACACTCGTCTGGTGTGAGACGTTGCTGGGGGAGGGGGGAGGGGGTGTCCACAGTGGGCAGAACCGCGCAATAACCCTGGGTTCAGTGTGGGGCGGCGGTGGGGTGGGTGGACTGCTGTGGCCTGTTGTGGGGTTGTGAACCTCTGCATCGTTTCTAGGTCACCAGTTTAATACATCCATACATACAAGGTCTATAGTCATTCGCCAGTATAATAAAAGTAAGCTTCTAAGTCAATGCGACCAAAAGATATGACCATTTATGTCACATATTTTGATAGTCGCAAACTCTCTCATAAAAACTTACAGGGTACTTCCCGTTGACCTGGAATCATTAAATTTGCTAAGAAGCGAGATTTCACAGTGTAAGCAAAGGGAATAAAAGAAAAACAGAAAATTTTAATTTGTAATTGTAGTGCACGAAAAAATATTTTTTGTCCTTTTTCAGACAGTCTGTCGGCTCATCCGCCTGTTGAGACGCCTTTTCCTCGGGAACAGATATAGGTATCAAGTTGAAATTTTTGTCACATACTAAGGTGTATCATTCCTTGGTGGTATAATAAATGCCAGCTTCTAAGTCAATGCAATCAACAGATACAGCCATTTCCACTGCTGAGACAAAACATTATCATCAGCTGTTTAACAGCGTGCTGGTCCACTTTCAAACATATTACAGCAGCAGTTCTGCTTAGCATATATTGTACAAGTTCTTGATTGGTTTCCAGAAGTATGTGGCACTAGATGTGTACGCACAGGTCACGCATCTCCCGCAAATTACAGACATTGGTTTGTGGGCACGCAGCTGGTGCCCGATATGTGTTCCAGCGGGTACAGGTCAGGCAAATTCATTGACCAAGATACACCACTGGCCAATAAAATTGCTACACCAAGAAGAAATGCAGATGATGAATGGGTATTCATTGGACAAATATATTATACTAGAACTGATATGTGATTACATTTTCACGGAATTTGGGAGCATAGATCCTGAGAAATCAGTACCCAGAACAACCACCTCTGGCCCCTAATAACGGCCTTGATACCCCTAGGCATTGAGTCAAACAGAGTTTGGATGACGTGTACAGTTACAGCTGCCCATGCAGCTTCAATACGATACCACAGTTCATCAAGAGTAGTGACTGGCGTATTGTGAAGAGCCAGTTGCTCGACCGCCATTGAACAGACGTTTTCAATTGGTGAGACATTTGGAGAATGTGCTGGCCAGGGCAGCAGTCTAACATTTTCTGTATCCAGAAAGGCCCGTACAGGACCTGCAACATGCGATCGTGCATTATCCTGCTGAAATGTAGGGTTTCGCAGGGATCGAATTAAGGGTAGAGACACGGGTCGTAACACATCTGAAATGTGACATCCACTGTTCAATGTGCCATCAGTGCGAACAGGAGGTGACCGAGACGTGTAACCAATGGCACCCCATACCATCACGCCAGGTGATACGCCAGTATGGCGATGACGAATACACGCTTCGAATGTGCGTTAACCGCGATGTCGCCAAACACGGATGCGACCATCATGATGCTGTAAACAGAACCTTGATTCATCCGAAAAATGAGGTTCTGCCATTCGTGCATCCAGATTCGTCGTCGAGTACACCATAGCAGGCGCTCTTGTCTGTGATGCAGCGTCAAAGGTAACTGCAGCCACGGTCTCCGAGCTGATAGTCCATGCTGCTGCAAACGTCGTCTAACTGTTCGTGCAGATGGTTGTTGTCTTGCAAACCTCCCCATCTGTTGACTCAGGGATCGAGACATGGCTGCACGATCCGTTACAGCCATGCGGATAAGATGCCAGTCATCTCGACTGCTAGTGATACGAGGCCGTTGGGATCCAGCACGGCGTTCCGTATTACCCTCCCGAACCCACCGATTTCATATTCTGCTCACAGTCACTAGATCTCGACCAACGCGAGCAGCAATGTCGCGATTCGATAAACCACTGTGCCGGCCGCGGTGGTCTAGCGGTTCTAGGCGCGCAGTCCGGAACCGCGCGACTGCTACGGTCGCAGGTTCGAATCCTGCCTCGGGCATGGATGTGTGTGATGTCCTTAGGTTAGTTAGGTTTAAGTAGTTCTAAGTTCTAGGGGACTGATGACCTCAGAAGTTAAGTCCCATAGTGCTCAGAACCATCTGAACCTTTTTTTTTTTTTTTTGATAAACCGCTTTCGCGATGCGTTACAATCCGACCTTTACCAAAGTCGGAAACGTGATGGTACGCATTTCGCCTCCTTACACGAGACATCACAACAACGTTTCAGCAGGCAACGCCGGTCAACTGCTGTTTGTGTATGAGAAATCGGTTGGAAACATTCGTCATGTCAGCACGTTGTAGGTGTCGCCACCGGCGCCAACCTTGTGTGAATGCTCTGAAAAGCTGATCATTTGCATATCACAGCATCTTCTTCCTGTCGGTTATATTTCGCGTCTGTAGCACGTCATCTTCATGGTGTAGCAATTTTAATTTCCAGTAGTGTATTAACGCGAATTAACTATTACGCCCCTCAAAGCACTGTAGTGCGTATCTCACCTTGGAACACGGGCGTTATCCTGTTGGAAGATGCCATCGCCGTAGTGGGAAGACTTCCAGCGTGAAGCGATTTAGGTGGTCCTCAATGTACTTCACTGCTGTCAAGATGCCTTCGATTACCATCACAGATCGTATGGAATCCCAACTCAGTGTACCCCTTAACGTTATTCTGCCCTTACCAGCCTGCATCTGTGGCGCGGTGTATTCTACAAGCAGACATTCGCCTGGATGGCGGCCTGTATGGACACAAGCATCGACCTGTTGCAGCAAGAAATGCGTTTCATTCGACCAGGCGACACGTTTCTATCATCCACGGTGTACGATCAGTGACTCTGTGGCCTCTGCAATCGTATATGACGATGTTATTGTGTCAACACGGGCACACGTTGGGTTCGTGTGCTCTGGAGCTCCATGTTCAACAATGACCTTTGGATGGTGTACTCCAAACACTTTTGCCTACACCAGCATTGTGCTCAGTCGTCGTATCTGCCACAGATCTACATCTACATCTACATCTACTTGATTACTCTGCTATTCAGAACAAAGTGCCTGGCAGAGGCTTCAATGAACCACCTTCAAACTGTCTCTCTACCGTTCCACTCTCGAACGGGAAAAACGAGCGCTCAAATTTTTTCGTGCGAGCCCCGATTCCTCTTATTTTATCGTGATGATCATTTCTCCCTATGTAGTTGGGTGTCAACAGAATGTTTTCGCAATCGGAGGAGAAAACTAGTGATTGAAATTTCATGAGAAGTTCCCGTCGCAACGAAAATCGCCTTTGTTTTAATGATTGCCACTACAATTTACGTATCATATCTGTGACACTATCTCCCTTCTTTCGCGATAATACAAAACGAGCTGCCCTTCTTTGTACTTTTTCGATGTCATCCGTCAGTCCCACCTGATGCGGATCTCACACCGCATAGCAGTCCTCCAGAATAGGGCGGAAAAGCGTAGTGTAAGCAGTCTCTTTAGTAGACCTGTTGCACCTTCTAAGTGTTCTGCCAATGAATCGCAGTCTTTGGTTTGGTCTACCCACAATATTATCTATGTGATCAATGTATGTTATTTGTAATTGTAATCCCTAAGTATTTACTCGTAGTTGAATTTACAGCCCTCAGATTTGTGTGACTTATGGCGTAATCAAAATTTAGCGGATTTCTTTTAGTACTCATGTGAATAACTTCACACTTTTCTTTATTCAGGGTCAATTGCCGCTTTTCGCACCATGCAGATATCTTATCTAAATCATTTTGCAAGTCGTTTTGATCATCTGATGACTTTACAAGAAGGTAAATGACAGCATCATCTGCAAACAATCTAAGACGGCTACTCAGATTGTCTCCTATATCGTTAATATAGATCAGGAACAAGAGAGGTCCTACAACACTTCCTTGGGGAACGCCGGATATTACTTCTGTTTTACTCAATGACTTTCCGTCTATTACTACGAACTGTGACCTTTCTGACAGGAAAGCTGCCTAGCCTGGATTACTCCGATTGCTACGTTTTTGGATGAGACGTGGACGTCCAAAACTATACGGCCTACATGTTATTTCACCATCCTTCAGTCACTTTTCACAGGTGCTCACATGAGGGTAGACTTCTATAATGTAAATTGTTGTACAGACGAAGGGAACTTTCATATGACACACTAGATTGTGCGCTTCTTAGTAAAATTAATCCATCCTCAGTGGGGGTTGCCCCCGTGTCGAAGCTGTTCTGTTGTTTGAAATTGCAGTATTTCTAAATTGTCAAACACATTCCGCACCTTTGAAAAGTCTTTAACTTTATTTAACTCTCAGTCTTAGACAAGGGAGAGCACCTCAAAGTTTTTGTTACTTCTGAATATTTCAATTCAGATCAGACAGCGCTAATGTTTATTCTTTGGTCAAAATAATCTTACGTAGTCTGCCTCGGTAGCAGAGAGGACGATTTCTAACCGAAGGGGCACGGGTTCCACTCCTGGGCGTGTCGGAGATTTTCTCCGCTCGGGGACTGAGTACTGTGTTGCCCTCAAGATCATATCGTCACATCTGACATTCCACAGTTGAGATGGCTGTAAGGGCACGTCCAGAATGTTAACAAATTGAAAAAAATAATCTTGCATAAAAGAGGAATGTTTTCAAGAGTTTCACTGAAGTCACTTGAACTACATTTACATATGAAACTTCCTGGCTTCCGCTGTAGAGTGAAAATTTCATTCTACATTTACATATATACTTAGCAAATCACACTTAAATGCCTGGCAGAGGGTTCATCGAAACATCTTCACAATAATTCTCTGTTATTCCAATCTCGGACAGCGCGCGGAAAAAACGAATACCAATACCTTTTCGTGGGAGCTCTGATTTCCCTTATTTTATTATGATGATAGTTTCTTCCTATGTAGGTCGGTGTCAACAAAATATTTTCGCATTCGAAAGAAAAATTCGGTGATTGAAATTTTTTAAAAAGGTTCTGCAGCAATGAAAAACACCTTTGTTTTAATTATGTCCACCTCAAATCCTGTATCATGTCCGTGACACTCCCTCCCCTATTTCTCGATAGTACGAAACGAGCTGCTTTTCTTTGGGCTTTCTCGATGTACTCCGTTAATCCCGTCTGGTAAGGATCCCACACCGCGCAGCAGTACTACAAAAGAGGACGGACAAGCGTAGCGTAGGCAGTCTCTTTAATAGATCTGCTACACTTTCTAAGTGTTCTGCCGGTAAAAGGCAGTGTTTGGTTAGCCTTCCCCACAACATTTTCCATGTGTTCTTTCCAATTTAAGTTGTTAGTAACTGTGTTTCCTAGGTACTTAGTTGAATTTATGGCGGTTTTACATTTACCTGACTTACCGTGTAACCGATGGTTAACAGATTCCTTTTAGGACTGATGTGGGTGACCTCACACTTTTCATTGTTTAGGGTCAACTGTCAATTTTCGCACCTATTCTAAATCGTTTTGCAATTTGTTTTGATCTTCTGATGATTTGACGAGACGATAAACGACTGCATCATCTGCAAACAACCTAAGACGGGTGTCTCCTAAATCTTTTGTACGTCTAGGTAAGGAACAGCTGAGGGCCTATAACACTACCTTAAGGAACGCCAGAAATCACTAACTCGATGACTTTCCGTCGGTTACTAAGATCTGTGACGTCTCTAACAGGAAATCACGAATCCATTCACATGACCACAAAATTTCACTACAAACCGCATCTGCGGTACAGAGTCAAAAGCCTTCTGGAAATCTAGAAATATCGAATCAATTTGATACCCGTGTCAATAGCACTCAACACTTCGTGTGAGTAAGGAGCTAGTTGCGTTTCACAAGAACAATGTTTTCTAAATTCGTAATGACTGTGTGTCAGTAGACCGTTCTCTTCGAGGTAATTCATAACTTCTTTATATACCCAATTTAGTTCAAAAAAACAGAAGTAGGAGCTTTGAAAGTTTAATTACGTTTAGAGAAACGGCATTCAAAGAAGGCTGCGGGACCATTCCTGTACTCATTCGCACTACCTCCGGTAAGGATTACGAAACTAAGGTGAAAGAGGTAAAGGTGCCTACGGAGCGATGTAGACGGTCAGTCTTTTCCTGTCAGCGAATGAGCGAGCGGAATAGGACTCAGTACCGGTAATGCTGATTTGAAGAGCCCCCTCCCTCCTCGATCGGTGTATAACTGTTACGCCGTTGCCAAGGTAGCCCCTGCGGACCGGCAACACACCTAACACCACACAGGACCGAGGTTGTCTATGGCCAAGGCGTAAGCGATGATAAACACTGACTGTTTTGGAAACAGACATTCCGCGTACTACTTCCTACAGAGGGAGTTGGAGATGGCCTGCAGGAAGTATTACTACACCAACATCTGATTGGCTGGCCAACACAATTTAAAGGCTAAAACCTGCTCCGGACGTCATCAACTCTGATCCTCCCTCCCCCTCCTTTCCTCTGTCCTTTCCCTGGGCTCCCTCTTCCCCCCCCTTCTGTCCTGTTTCCTCCCCACTAAACCTCTCCCTACCTCCCTTCTCCCCCCAGTCCTTTTGTATTCCCCTCCTCTGCCTACCCCCCTCCCTGTCGCATCTGCCCCCCACCCCTCTTATGGGTCCTCATCCTCCATCAGCTCCTTTCCCGGTTCCCCCCCCCCTTCGCTTTTACTCTTCTTTCCCCCCTTTTTTGTTTTCCCATCTTCTGTCCAGTTTCCCCCCACCTGCTCTCGACTGTGGTGTCACATTTGCCAACTTTTTCGTGCAGTGTTCCAGTGACTATTCAGTGTTGTTTGTCTTTCTCGTGTTGCGAACAGAAACCATGCTGTCGCTGGGTGTGAATTTTATGTCTTTTGTGAACAGAATACAGACTGTCGCCGTGTTTTTTAATTGTCTATTGTTTTCCCTGTCTGCTCCGTATGTATTTTTATTAGCATCATCATCCCTTTGTTGTTTGTTTTAAGTTCCACGATTTCTTTTCGCCTTGTTACTCTCTAAGTCCCCGATTTTATCGCCTGTTTTTTATTATTATTTGTTCTCCTGATCTTTGTCCCAAAATCTGTAGGCTGAAGAGCGGCATACTACGCTGCTGCCAGCCCGCCCCCTTCGGATGGAATTGAAATTCAATAAAGAAAAAAAAATAAAAAAAACCGGACGTCAGTTCACGCCGACCTCAAGGACGTCTCCACGGAAGACTACATCTTCCCAATCGGAATAGGACTTGGAATTAAGTGTGTGACCACGGACTCTTGTGGGAAACTTAGAAGTTACCTTTTTTTTGCTTCTAGTAGGAAATTATTACTGGCTTTGTGATTGTGACTTTCGTTGTTATTCAGTCATTTGCATGTAGACTCACCTAAATAAAAGTTGTGTTGTAAAACCTTTCGAATTGTTAGTTGCAACAATAACCACAGTCTAACATATACAGTCGCGTCACTCACTGCTGCGAGATTTGACACGGTCTGACAGTTGGAACGACACTAGCGCCCCTAGCGCCGAGAAAGCCAAACACAAGACTAATGCTTGTTTCTAATTATTTTCCTAGTTCATTAATGAAATATTCGAAACATCAGTAAATTATCAAGAGGCATGAATAGTCGCGAAATGAATGTAAAAACTGCCGAATCTCACTGATTCATTGGCATAAGCCACAAATTATTCATGAAAAAGTACTTTCGAAAGTATGTATAATTGCAGCTGAATGTAACAGAATACAAACACAAATTTCATGCATGAGAAGCCTATATTTCTGTTGCTGTCTGTTCGTATACTGACAGCGACTTTCCTTGACACGTAACAACTTTGGATGGAGTCTGATGATACCCACATACTTGCACTGCACATGACTTTCTAATACACGAATATTATTCTAAATGTAATTCCTTTTGCATCAAAAGCAAATGGCCTAAGACTATTGGCGTTTACGGATCAGACGTAGCAACAACTGTGGAACAGGCTTCTTCTCTGTTGGTAAAAACTCTGGCCGTAATAACGGCCTTGATACGCCTGGGCATCGAGCTAAACAGAGCTTGGATGGCGTGTACAAGTACAGCTGTCCATGCAGCTTCAACACGATACCACAGTTCATCAAGATTAGTGACTGGCGTATTGTGAAGAGCCAGTTGCTCGAACGCCATTGACCAGACGTTTTCAATTGGTGAGACATTTGGAGAATGTGCTGGCCAGCGCAGCAGTCGGACATTTTCTGTATCCAGAAGGCCCGTACAGGACCTGCAACATGCGGTCGTGCATTATCCTGCTGAAATGTACGGTTTCGCAGGGATCGAATGAATGGTAGAGCCACAGGACGTAACACATCTGAAATGTAACGTCCACTGTTCAAATTGCCGTCAATGCGAACAAGAGGTGACGGAGACGTGTAACCGATGGCACACAATACCATCACGCCGGGTGATGCGCCTGTATGGCGATGACGAATACATGCTTCCAATGTGCGTTCACAGCGATGTCACCAAACACGGATGCGACCATCATGATGCTGTAAACAGAACCTGGATTCATCCGAAAAAATGACGTTTTGCCATTCGTGCACCCAGGTTCGTCGTTGAGTACACCATCGCAGGCGCTCCTGTCTGTGATGCAGTGTCAACGGTAACCGCAGCCACGGTCTCCGAGCTGATATTCCATGCTGCTGTAAACGTAGTCGAACTGTTTGTGCAGATGGTTGTTGTCTTGCAAACGTCGCCATTTGTTGACTCAGGAATCGAGACGTGGCTGCACGATCCGTTACAGCCATGCGGATAAGATGCCTGTCATCTCGACTGCTAGTGATACGAGGCCGTTGGGATCCAGCACGGCGCTCCGTATTACCCTCCTGAACCCACCGATTCCATATTCTGCTAACAGTCATTGGATCTCTAGCAACGCGAGCAGCAATGTCGCGATACGATAATCCGCAATCGCGATAGGCTACAATCCGACCTTTATAAAAGTCTGAAACGTGACGGTACGCGTTTCTCTTCCTTAGACGAGGCATCAAAACAACGTTTCACCAGGCAACGCCGGTCAACTGCTGTTTGTGTATGAGAAATCGGCTGGAAACTTTTCTCATATCAGCACGTTGTAGGTGTCGCCACCGGTGCCAACCTTGTGTGAATGCTCTGAAAAGCTTATCATTTGCATATCACATCATCTTCTTCCTGTCGGTTAAATTTCGCGTCTGTCGCACGTCATCCTCGCGGTGTAGCAATTTTGATGGCTAGTAGTGTACTTTGCCTCTTAATTACTTGGACTGCGCATTGTTTAATGTAGACAATAGCTGGTAGAAGGAAGGAGGGGGGAGGGGACATTACAACCTGGTTTTGCCCGGCTTAGTGCAACAGCTCGGCGTGGCATGGACTCAGCAAGTCCTCGGAAGACCCCTGCAGAAATATTGGGCCATGCTGCCTCTATAGCCGTCCATATTTGTCAAAGTGTTGCCAGTGCCAGAATTTGTGCACGAATTGACCTCGGGATAACGTCCAATAAATGCTCGATGGTATTCATGTCGTGCGGTCTGAGTGGCCAAATCATTCGCCCGAATTGTCCACAAGGTTCTTCAAACCGATCGCTCACAATCGTGTCCTGGTGACACGGCGCACTGTCATCCACAAAGATTCCATCCTTGTTAGCGAACATGAAGTCCGTGAATAGCTGCAAATAGTCTCCAAGTAGCCGTGCACAACCATTTTAAGTCGTGATGCAGGTAAACGCAGCCCACACCATTATGGGGCCACCACCAGCTTGCAGATTGCCTTGTTGATAACGCTAGCTTCGAGGGGCCTGTGCCACAATCGAACAAATGGTTCAAATGGCTCTGGCCGTCAGCTCTTACCAACTGAAATCGGGATTCGTCTGTCCAGGCCACGGTTGCCCATTCTTCTAGGGTCCGATCGATACAGTCACGTGACCAGGAGAGGCGCTGCAGGCGATTTCGTGCTGTTAGCAAAATCACTGGTGTTGGTCTCCTGCTGCCATAAGCCATTAACGCCAAATATTTAGCCGCACTGTCCTAACAGATACGTTCGTCGTACGTCCCACATTGATTTCTGCCATTATTTCACGCAGCGTTCCTTGTCTGTTAGCACTGACAACTCCACGCAAACGCTTCTGCTCTCTGTCGTTAAGTGAAGGCCGTAGGCCACTGTGTTGCCCGTGGTGAGAGGTAATGCCCGAAATTTTGGTACACCGGCACACTCTTGACACTGTGGATCTCGGAGTACTTAATTCCGTAACGATTTCCGAAATGGAAATGTCTCATGCGTCTAGTTCCAACTACCATTCCGCTTTCAAAGGTACATTACATACCTCCCAGGTTGTTTAAGAAACCAAAGAAACACAAATTAGCAGACATTTTTTAACTAGCGTCGGTTTTTATGGCAGTACACGCGCTTTTCAGTGTAAAAACTATGTTACAAGTCAATGTAAACCATAGTGTTATTTATAATCCGTCTTGATTGCAAAAAATGTTTTTCTATCTACATAAATGATCTTTCGGATAGGGTGGATAGCAATGGGCGTCTGTTTGCTGATGAAGCTGTGGTGTACGGGAAGCTGTCGTCGTTGAGTGAATGTATACAAGATTACTTGGACAGAATTTGCGATTGATGTAAAGAATGGCAGCTAACTCTAAGTATAGATAAATGTAAATTAATGCACATGAATAGCAAAAAGAATCCTTTAATGTTTGAATACTCCATTAGTAGTGTAGTGCTTGACACAGTCACGTCCGTTAAATTTTTGGGCGAAGGTTCGCCGATGACATTGTAATTCTATCAGGGACAGCAAAGGACTTGGAAGAGCAGTTGAACGGAATGGACAGTGTCTTCAAAGGAGGATATAAGATGAACATCAACAAAAGCAAAAAAAGGATAATGGAATGTAGTCGAATTAAGTCGGGTGATGCTGAGGGAATTAGATTAGGAGATGAGACGCTTAAAGTAGTAAAGGAGTTTTGCTATTTGGGGAGCAAAATAACTGATGATGGTCGAAGTAGGGAGGATATAAAATGTAGACTGGCAATGGCAAGGAAAGAGTTTCTGAAGAAGAGAAATTTGTTAACATCAACTATAGATTTCAGTGTCAGGAAGTCGTTTCTGAAAGTATTTGTATGGAGTGTAGCCATGTATGGAAGTGAAATGTGGACGATAAATAGCTTAGACAAGAAGAGACTAGAAGCTTTCGAAATGTGGTGCTACAGAAGAATGCTGAAGATTAGATAGGTAGATCACATAAGTAATCAGGAGGTGTTGAATAGAATTGCGTAGAAGAGGAGTATCTGGCACAACTTGACGAGAAGAAGGGACCGGTTGGCAGGACATGTTCTGAGGCATCAAGGGATCACAAATTTAGCATTGGAGGGCAGCGTGGAGGGTAAAAATCGTAGAGGGAGGCCAAGAGATGACTACACTAAGCAGATTCAGAAGGATGTAGGTTGCAGTAGGTACTGGGAGATGAAGAAGCTTGCACAGGATAGGGTAGCATGGACAGCTGTATCAAACCAGTCTCAGGACTGAAGACCACAACAACAACAACATTGCAGAGTGATATGAAGTGGGACAAGCATGTAATGGCAGTTGTGGGGAAGGCAGATAGTCGTTTTCGGTTCATTGGTAGAATTTTGGGAAGATGTGTTTCATCTGTAAAGGAGACCGCTTATAAAACACTAATACGACCTATTCTTGAGTACTGCTCGAGCGATTGGGATCCCTATCAGGTCGGATTGAGGGAGGACAGAGAAGCAATTCAGAGGCGGGGAGCTAGATTTGTTACTGGTAGGTTTGATCATCACGCGAGTGTTACGGAAATGCTTCGAGAACTCGGGTGGGAGTCTCTGGAGGAAAGGAGGCGTTCTTTTCGTGAATCGCTACTGAGGAAATTTAGTGAACCATCATTTGAGGCTGACTGTAGTACAATTTTACTGCCGCCAACTTACATTTCGCGGAAAGACCCCAAAGATAAGATAAGAGAGATTAGGGCTCGTACAGAGGCATATAGGCAGTCATTTTCCCTCGTTCTGTTAGGGAGTGGAACAGGGAGAGAAGATGCTAGTTGTGGTACGAGGTACCCTCCGCCACACACCGTATGATGGATTGCGGAGTATAAATGTAGATGAAGATCGGTTTCGGTTCCTCTAGAACCATCTTCAGATCTGTAACGATAATGCTCGCACGATGTGTCGATCTTCTCGTGCATCTGTATCATGCGGAATCCAGAAGCCGGTCTACAGGTATTGCTGAAAGCGTCCCAGCTAAACCCCCACTGCCAATCCGTCTTTCTGTTGATAAATTTTACCATTGAAAGTAAAGTAATTGAACGACAAGACTTGTTCCAACATCTCCACTAGTTCAATCACTTCCCCCAATGCCAGTTTACCACGAGTGAGAAGATTGTTCTTAATGAAATGAAATGTCGTGTGACGAGGGCCTCCTGTCGGGTACACCGTTCGCCTGGTGCAGGTCTTTCGAGTTGACGCCACTTCGGCGACCTGCCCGTCGATGGGGATGAAATGATGATGATTAGGACAACACAACACCCAGTCCCTGAGCGGAGAAAATCTCCGACCCAGCCGGGAATCGAACCCGGGCCCTTTAGATTGACAGTCTGTCGCGGACATTGTTCTTAATGATATCAATCGTTTCTTTTATGGGAATGTTTGTGTACAGATTGGTGATATCGAATGAAGCTAGTGACGCATCCTCAGGTATAACTACTTTAATTCTTCGGCAAATTCGTAGCTGGCTGACATTTTTGTAAATCACTTGGAAAACGAATTCTTTGTTGAAAACCCTGATGTCGCTGAGAAAATTGTATATTACAGGAGATATGTTGACGACTCTGTTTTATTGTACGTAGGAGATAAAAATTATATCGAAAACGTAACACAAAAAATGAGCTCTCAACACCCGAAAATTAGATTCACTGTGGATTTTGAAGAAGACAACCGTATAGATTACTTAGATTTTACACTAATAAATTAAGATGGGAAGCATGAATTTAGGAGATTCAGAAAACATACGAGTACAGATTTAGTTATCAATGAGCTCTCTGCGATACAAATGAGCATATTTTACTTCGATTGTATACAGGGTACTAAGATTGTCATTAAGCCAACAGGAAGTAGAAAAGGAGCTAAGTATTTTAAAACAAGTGGCCGTAGCGAACGGATACACGTGTAAGGAGGAGATGAATATGAATAATGAGATAAAGAAGAGGCAAATGAAACAAATAAAAGGAAGTCAAGTTGCAGTTAAGAGGAACAACAAGAAAAAATACGTGGCTTTCACAGTGGAAGATTACAGTGAAGATTGAAAGATACTTTCGTAAATCCGACGTTAAAATAGGGTTCCGAACAAATAACACGCTAAAATTGAAGCTCCGGCACAAAATATATAATAGTAGGAATAAATTTCAGGATTCAGGTGTATATAAGATCAAATGTCATGACTGCTGTAAACAATATATACGGCAGACTGGTAGGAACTTTGAGACCAACTTCAGGGAGCACACCTACTCTCTAAACAAAACAGCGTTTGGGGCGAATATTGCTGCCTCAGAGCACTCAGTCACGAACACTGAACAAAATTTAGACAGCCTGCATAGAGCTCATAAGGGACGGTTTCTTAACATTTTGGAAGAAATTGAAATATACACCCACAAAATGAAAGATCCGGATGTAATCCACAACGAGCAAAGCGAGTTCAGTCATAACGCCTATTTTAGTATTCATGACGACTTACTGAGATGACAACTGTTGCGTGTTGAGGTCCAGGCTGAGACATGAGAGATGGTGCACCATGGGGAAGCTTGGAGATGCGTGCAGCGCCTTGCGTCGTTGACGGGGCCTTCCTGCGCGGCCCTCTTGCCCACGGCGATGGACGTCAGACGACTGAGCGGATCGCAGAACAACACCGAAATAGCGGCAACCACGGAAGCAGACCGTGGAGGAAAACAAGTCTACACCAGCGCCATGGACATACAAATCGCAATTTGTTTTTAGATCGTATAAAAATGATAATATTACTGTGTATTTTAATATTGAAAAGCTCAGATATTAACCTTGACATCAACAGATGTTAATTAAGTTTTTTTAGAGATAAAAGTAAATTACAAAAATCTACTTAATCCACACTACTGACCATAAAATGGCTACACCAAGAAGAAATGAAGATAATAAACGGGTATTCATTGGACAAATATATTATACTAAAACTGATATGTGATTACATTTTCACGCAGTTTGGGTGCATACATCTTGAGAAATCAGTACCCAGAACACCCACCTCTGGCCGTAATAACGGCCATGATATGCCTGGGCATTGAGTCAAACAGAAGTTGGATGGCATGTTCAGATACAGCTGCCCTTGCAGCTTCAACACGATACCACAGTTCATCAAGAGTAGTGACTGGCGTATTGTGACGAGCCAGTTGTTCGGCCACCATTGACCAGACGTTTTCAGTTGGTGAGAGATCTGGAGAATGTGCTGGCCAGCGCAGCAGTCGAATATTTTCTGTATCCAGAAAGGACCGTACAGGACCTGCAATATGCGGTCGTGCATTATCCTGCTGAAATGTAGGGTTTCGCAGGGATTGAATGAAGGGTAGAGCCACGGGTCGTAACACATATGATATGTAACGTCCACTGTTCAAAGTGCCGTCAATGTGAACAAGAGGTAAGCGAGACGTGTAACCAATGTCACCCCATACCATCACGCCAGTATGGCGATGACGAATACACGCTTCTAATGTGCGTTCACCACGATGTCGCCAAACACGGATGCAACCATCATGATGCTGTAAACAGGATACATCCGAAAAAATAACGTTTTGCCATTCTTGCACCCAGGTTCGTCTTTGAGTACACCATCGCAGGCGCTCCTGTCTGTGATGCAGTGTCAACGGTAACCCAGCCATGGTCTTCGAGCTGATAGTCCATGCTGCTGCAAACGTAGTTGAACTGTTCGTGCAGATGGTTGTTGTCTTGCAAACGTCCCCATCTGTTGACTCAGGGATCGAGATGTGGCTGCACGATCCGTTACAGCCATGCGGATAAGATGCCTGTCACCTCGACTGCTAGTGATACGAGGCTGTTGGGATCCAGCACGGCGTTCCGTATTCCCCTCCTGAACCCACCGATTCAATACTCCGCTAACAGTCATTGTATCTCGACCAACGCGAGCAGCAGTGTCGCGATACTATAAACCGCAATCGCGATAGGCTACAATCCGACCTTTATCAAAGTCTGAAACGTGATGGTACGCATTTCTCCTCCTTACACGAGGCATCACAACAACGTTTCACCAGGCAACGCCGGTCAATTGGTGTTTGTGTATGAGAAATCGGTTGGAAACTTTCCTCGTGTCAGCACGTTATAGGTGTCGCCACCGGCGCCAACCCTGTGTGAATGCTCTGAAAAGCTAATCATTTGCATATCACAACATCATCTTCCTGTCGGTTAAATTTCGCGTATGTAGCACGCCATCTTCGTGGTGTAGCAATTTTAATGGCCAGTAGTGTACTTAATACAGTATGAGCATATGTAATGTAACAAATGTACCAGACGCCACCTGTCGGTAATAGTGTTATAATTAATATAAATGACTTCCATTCTGCCAACCAATTTTATGTGACGCAGCATGTGAAGGTTGCTGTGTATGGACGGGTTACTCCTGTAACCGAAATTGCAGGTACGTTCTGGTACATTTGATTGTGATTGGATAGGATGAAAAAGGTTTGCAATTGTGAAATAGTAAATAAGTATCATTATCGTTACAGATATGAAGATGGTTCTAGCGGAACCGAAATCGATCATGTGAATAAGCATTTTTTTGCAATCAAGACGGATTATAAATAACATTGGAAAAACCAGTGATTGCGGTTATCTTGTCAGACATTATGTCTGTCTTTGTAAACCATAGTCTTCGCTCACATCCGATATCGTATTCAGAAGTGCAGCTTTCTGTCCGCTTGGAGCGCTGCTATTACAGTTTATAATAAAGGATTGTCTGACTGTACGTGTTAGACACTGTATTACTGACTATATACACTCCTGGAAATTGAAATAAGAACACCGTGAATTCATTGTCCCAGGAAGGGGAAACTTTATTGACACATTCCTGGGGTCAGATACATCACATGGTCACACTGACAGAACCACAGGCACATAGACACAGGCAACAGAGCATGCACAATGTCGGCACTAGTATAGTGTATATCCACCTTTCGCAGCAATGCAAGCTGCTATTCTCCCATGGAGACGATCGTAGAGATGCTGGATGTAGTCCTGTGGAACGGCTTGCCATGCCATTTCCACCTGGCGCCTCAGTTGGACCAGCGTTCGTGCTGGACGTGCAGACCGCGTGAGACGACGCTTCATCCAGTCCCAAACATGCTCAATGGGGGACAGATCCGGAGATCTTGCTGGCCAGGGTAGTTGACTTACACCTTCTAGAGCACGTTGGGTGGCACGGGATACATGCGGACGTGCATTGTCCTGTTGGAACAGCAAGTTCCCTTGCCGGTCTAGGAATGGTAGAACGATGGGTTCGATGACGGTTTGGATGTACCGTGCACTATTCAGTGTCCCCTCGACGATCACCAGTGGTGTACGGCCAGTGTAGGAGATCGCTCCCCACACCCTGATGCCGGGTGTTGGCCCTGTGTGCCTCGGTCGTATGCAGTCCTGATTGTGGCGCTCACCTGCACGGCGCCAAACACGCATACGACCATCATTGGCACCAAGGCAGAAGCGACTCTCATCGCTGAAGACGACACGTCTCCATTCGTCCCTCCATTCACGCCTGTCGCGACACCACTGGAGGCGGGCTGCACGATGTTGGGGCGTGAGCGGAAGACGGCCTAACGGTGTGCGGGACCGTAGCCCAGCTTCATGGAGACGGTTGCGAATGGTCCTCGCCGATACCCCAGGAGCAACAGTGTCCCTAATTTGCTGGGAAGTGGCGGCGCGGTCCCCTACGGCACTGCGTAGGATCCTACGGTCTTGGCGTGCATCCGTGCGTCGCTGCGGTCCGGTCCCAGGTCGACGGGCACGTGCACCTTCCGCCGACCACTGGCGACAACATCGATGTACTGTGGAGACCTCACGCCCCACGTGTTGAGCAATTCGGCGGTACGTCCACCCGGCCTCCCGCATGCCCACAATATGCCCTCGCTCAAAGTCCGTCAACTGCACATACGGTTCACGTCCACGCTGTCGCGGCATGCTACCAGTGTTAAAGACTGCGATTGAGCTCCGTATGCCACGGCAAACTGGCTGACACTGACGGCGGCCATTCGACGGCCAACACCGCGGTTCCTGGTGTGTCCGCTGTGCCGTGCGTGTGATCATTGCTTGTACAGCCCTCTCGCAGTGTCCGGAGCAAGTATGGTGGGTCTGACACACCGGTGTCAATGTGTTCTTTTTTCCATTTCCAGGAGTGTACGTAAACGATGACAAAGCGCTTATTCCGGTTCACTTTAATATATAGCCGTTCTACAGTGAGACAGCATAACCTCAGACTAAACAAGTATCTAATTCTTGCCAGCGTTACCGTTCCATTGTAGGACCTCTTCGAAGCGTCTCTCGACGCAGTAATTTAATTTCCGCCTGCTGTTAGGCTGTATACGACGCCGTTGGTACCTTGCTGCTGACATTTAGAATCAACGAGTGTTGGCCTTATTGAATTTCTCGTGACGCTTAACACGCGTTGCTCTCAACCCTTATACATGAATGCGAGCCGTTTTCGGACAGAATCTGTGCGGTGGATTTTCGATCATCGCTTTGGTAGAACTGCCAGTTAAAACAAACCAGGTTTTACGGTAACTTGTTGATATTACGAAAACATGCAATACCACTTTCTTACTGTTTGCACAGTGTAGTAGTAGTCTGGAGAAGTTGTTCAAATATGGTCCATTACTTAATGATAATTTTCTGTGTCATGCTACGAATGTTAATTTTCCTACAAAGTTTTACGATGAAGTACAATATACAATCTTGTTTTCATTTCTGCGTCGTAAAATTGATGGAATATCATTCATAAGAAATATTAGATATATATGATTAATTTACAGACTTCATTTTCAAACTTAGTTCAATCTGTTCCCGTGAGTGGCGCCGTTATAGCATGTCTTCAAGAGGGCTGCTACACTTGACGTTCGTCAGAAGCAACGTGTTGTCTTAGAATTCCTGTGCTGTGAAAACGAGACAGTGGGAAACAGCCACAAGAGGTTGAAAAAGGTGTATGGAGATGCTGCTGTCGATCGCAGTACAGTTAGTCGGTGGGCAAGCAGGTTACGTGATGAAAGCGGGCACGGCAATATTGAGGATTGTCCTCGCAGCGGCAGGCCTCGTACTGCACACACTCCAGACAACGTGCAGAGAGTTAACGAATTGGTGACTGCTGACAGACGCATCACAGTGAACGAATTGTCACGCTACGTTGGGATAGGGGAAGGAAGTGTTTGCAGAATACTGAAAGTTTGGCCTTTAAAAAAGGTTTGTGCCAGGTGGATTCCCAGGATGTTGACAGTGGCTCACAAAGAAACAAGTAAAACGGTATGCAGCGAACATTTAGAACAGTACGAGAATGGTGGAGATGAATTTCTTAGAAGAATTGTGACAGGTGATGAAACATGGCTCCATCATTTTTCACCAGAGACGAAGAGGCAATCAATGAAGTGGCATCACGCAAATTCACCCAAGAAAAAAATTCAAAACCACACCGTCTGCTGGAAAAGTTATCGCTACGGTGTTTTTCGATTCCGAAGGACCCCTGCTTGTGGACACCATGCCAAGTGGAACCACCATAAATTCTGACGCATATGTGACGACACTGAATAAACTTCAAGCTCGACTGAGTCGTGTTCGACCACATCGGCAAAAGCAGGATGCTTGGCTGTTGCACGACAATGCACGGCCTCATGTCAGTCAAAAAACAGTGGAAGCGATCACAAAACTCGGATGGACAACACTGAAACACCCGCCTTACAGTCCTGACCTGGCTCCATGTGACTATCATCTCTTTGGGAAACTGAAAGACTCTCCTCGTGGAACAAGGTTTGAAGATGATGACTCCCTTGTGCACGCTGCCAAACGGTGGCTCCAACAGGTTGGTCCAGAATTTTACCGTGCGGGTATACAGGCGCTGGTTCCAAGATGACGTAAGGCACTTGAGAGGGATGGAAATTATGTGGAGAAATGAAAATATCGTTCCTGAAGGATGTATCTAGACACTGTAAAACTTTCAAACATGTAGAATAAAAGATGGATTTCAAAAAACAAAATAGTGTGCATTTCTTTTGGGGTGACCCTCGTACATTTACGATGAAATTCGCGCTAGTTCACTTTGTCACTTCGGGACATTCTCTCCTTAGTGTTCACTTATAAAATGAGATACTGTGCAGTCTGTCTTTGTTCGAACATTATGATGTAGTACGTATGAAAATGCTTCTGAGTTCTCTTAAAATATGCTTTGTGAAATCTGTGACGAGGGAACTAAAAATAAAAAACATTAATACCAAGAACATGGTATCAAGCTTCAGTTCTATCAGAGAAAACACGCTGCACCGTATGTAATTTCATTAAGGTTATGCAATGCAAGCTACTATTTGACACTGACGCCAAATTCAAGTTAGGCAATTGTTATACAGGATGCCCCACACAGAACGGGCAGGCCTCACGTATCGGTTAATTATCTCCAGCCGAACTGCTCGTGAAGTGGCAACCCTGCTCCAAAGTTGGCTACACTGCATTTAATCGGAAAGTTGAGTGCAGCAATGTGTTCGTGCGTCAGTTGTTAGAAGCACATACTAATGCTACAGAAATGGGGCAGTTTGTTTTACAACAGCGAATTGATATTATGGAATGTTACGTAAAGACAGGCTCCATCACAGACGGTGAAAGAATGTTTCAGGTGAAGTATTCTGGTAGGGAACCCACCGGACCAGCTCTATTCAAGACCTGTACAAGAAATGGAGGATCCGTTCAGAATGTGCAAAGGAATGGCGACCGACAGCGGTGAACAATGAAACTATAGACAGAATTCGCATCGACACTACGAGAAGTCCTCGGAAGTTGGTAAAGAGGTTACCACAGAAGGTTGATGTACCACGTAGATACTAAAAGATATGAAATTAAAAGCCTGTCGATTGAGTATGGTGCAAGAGTTGAAATTTGACGATTAGGAGAAACGAGTTCATTGTTGTAAGTGGCTGTTAACATCATTTGCTAATAGAGAGATGACGCCTGGTTTCATTTGTCAGGTTATGTAAACTCCCAGAATTGTAGATACTGGTCGCGGGTCAACCCACGTACTCTGCATGAAGAACGTCTCCACTCAGAGAAGATAGTTGTTTGGTGTATGTCCCACATACCCATTAATGGCCCGATATTTTTCTATAAGGGCTTAAACAGTACCAGATCCCTAGAGATCTTTGACTCTTTCTCTGCACAATTAACAGACGGAGAGAAGCTGTATGCAGTATTGCAACATGATGGAGCAACCTATCACACTTCCAACCTAAGTGTGGTCCACTTCACCAACGTGTTCCCTGAAGGTAGACGTCAGTAGACGCTTCTGGCCCCTACGGTCCCTGGACTTAACATAGTTTGGTTTTTTATTTATGGGGTACACAAAAAGGAAAGTGTCTGCTGTCAATCCTCTCACAATAGACGACCTTATATGGAACAGTACTATATGTAATAACAACATGACGCCTGCAGATTGGTTCAAATGACTCTAAGCACTATGGGACTTAACAGCCGGCCGGTGTGTCCGAGCAGTTCTATGCGCTTCAGTCTGGAACCGCGCGACCGCTACGGTCGCAGGTTCGAATCCTGTCTCGGGCATGGATGTGTGTGATGTCCTTAGGTTAGTTAGGTTTAGGTAATTCAAAGTTCTAGGGGACTGATGACCTCAGCTGTTAAGTCCCATAGTGCTCAGAACAATTTTGAAAGTAAATTACAAGAATTTACTTAATAGAGTATGCGCATACGTAATTTAACAAATGTACCAGACGCCACCTGTTCGTAATAGTGTTATAATTAATATAAATGACGTGCCTTCCGCTACCCAGTTTCATGTGACGCAGTATGTGAAGGTTGCGTTGTGTGGACTGGTTACTCCCGTAACTGAAATTGCAGGTACGTTCTGGTACATTTGATGGTGATTCAATAGGATGAAAAAGGTTTACATTCGTCAAATAGTAAATTAGTATCATTATCGTTACAGATCTGAAAATGGTTCTAGAGGAACCGACACCGGTCATGTGAATAAACATTTTATGCAGCCAAGACCGATTATAAGTAACATTGGAAAACCACTGAATGCCGTTATCCCATCAGAAATTATGTCTGTTTTTGCAAAACTAATGTATCCAATGTATGATACTTCCGTTTAGCCGGCCGGGTTGTCTGAGCGGGTCTAGGCGCTTCAGTCTGGAACGGCGCGACCACTACGGTCGCAGGTTCGAATCCTTCCTCGGGCATGGATGTGTGTGATGTCCTTAGGTTAGTTAGGTTTAAGTAGTTCTAAGCTCTAGGGGACTGATGACCTCAGATGTTAATCCATAGTGTTCAGAGCCATTTCAATTTCCGTTTAAGATCCTTGAAAATGGCCCAAAGTCGAAATTGTACAATTGTACAGGAAATGAAGAGAATGGCAGCGGAATACTTCAACAAATCTTTCAAAAAGACAGTCATTGTTGATGGGTGATGCATTTTTTTTTAGTGGCCAAACTGACTTCAAGAAAAATGCTGTAAAACTGAGAGAAGATTACATCTCTTAATACCACCGTTAATTTTGCGGAACCGCTGTCTGTTATTTACGGGCGAAATGGAATTGTAGCTTGGAGACTGTTGCCAGATCATTTAAGGCTCTGCGCTTGCATTCTTAAACGCTTCGTGATGGTCCGCAGTTAATCTCAGGGACGCTAATTGTATTCGGCCCTTGCGTCTCCACGCCACGAACCGTTAAGCTCGTGTTGGCCGTTCGCTGCAACATTCGTAAAGCATTTCATGTATCTTTCACCTATTAGGAGAACTATTAAAATCAGAACTCATGAGACTTAACTAATTTACATTAATTTTAGTGCAAATGGTTCTTAAGGTACTATATGACACATCAGATTTGTCTACACAAAAGAAAGATTAGTTGCTTATACGCAATAAGTGCGTCCCATCAGTATAAAAGCTAACAGATAAGAGGAACAGAACAGGAACGCTCTTTACTCACTTTCCAAAAGAAAACGAAAACGTATTATGATCGATCGCAATCGGCGACAACCTGACTGCGGCTGTATATTCGAAGTGTTATTAATGAAATTATGTCCGCCCCAGTAGCTGAGTGGTCAGCGTGACGGATTGCCGTCCTCCGGGCCCGGGTTCGATTCCCGGCTGGGTCGGAGATTTTCTCCGCTCAGGGACTGGGTGTTGTGTTGTGTTCATCATCATTTCATCCCCATCCGGCGTGCAGGTCGCCCAATGTGGCGCCGAATGTAATAAGACCTGTGCCAAGGCGGCCGGACCTGCCCCGCGAGGGGCCTCCCGGCCAATGACGCCAAACGCTCATTTCCATTTCCAATGAAATTATAACTACATTTCACAAAAATCATGTACATAGATAGATATGAAGTTATTTACAGTAAAAGAAGAGATTATTACGCATTTTTGTTCTTTCCGTCGTTTTTTCAACGTTACATTCACATAAAATTACGTGGGTCTGCCCATGTAACGCTTCACCCTCGTATGCATATACACATATCCAAAAAAAGTTTTGTATGACCTCGGTTCCGAGTGTTGGCCGGCCGGTGTGGCCGTGCGGTTCTAAGCGCGTCAGTTTGGAACCGCGTGACCGCTACGGTCGCAGGTTCGAATCCTACCTCGGGCATGGATGTGTGTGATGTCCTTAGATTAGTTAGGTTTAAGTAGTTCTAAGTTCTAGGGGACTGATGACCTCAGTAGTTAATTCCCATAGTGCTCAGAGCCATTTGAACCATTTTTTGAACCGAGTGTTGCAGAACCTGTACAGAAAATTGGATTAGAGATCAACATTATCATCATTTCCGCCATTTTTATTGCTCATGAAAAGCACACAGTACATGTTGTACCACCATACAGCGAGACCTTCAGAGGTGGTGGTCCAGATTGCTGTACACACTGGTACCTCTAACACCCAGTAGCACGTCCTCTTGCATTGATGCATGCCTCTATTCGTCGTGGCATACTGTCTACAAGTTCATCAAGGCCCTTTTGGTCAGATTGTAAATCCGTCAGAGAGGTTGGTGGGTCACGTCGTCCATAAACAGCCCTTTTCAATCTATCCCAGGCTTGTTGGATACGGTTCATGTCTGGATAGCATGCTGGCCACTCTAGTCGAGCGTTGTCGTTATCCTGAAGGAAGTCATTCACAAGATGTGCACGACGAGGATGCGAACAGTCGTCCATGAAGACGAACACCTCGCCAATATGTTTCCTGATACGTTGCACTATCGGTCGAAGGATGGCATTCACATATCTTACAGACGTTACGGCGCCTACCATGACCACCAGCGGCGTACGTTGACCCCACATAATGCCACCCCAAAACAGCAGGGAACGTCCATCTTGCTTCACTCGCTGGACAGCGTGCCTAAGGCGTTCAGCCTGACCGGGTTCCCTCCAAACACGTCTCCGACGATTGTATGGTTGAAGGCATATGCGACACTCATTGGTGAAGAGAACGTGAGGACAATCCTGAGCGTTCCATTCGGCATGTTGTTGGGCCCATCTGTACCGCATTGCATGGTGTCGTGGTTGCAAAGATAGACCTCGCCATGGACGTCGGGGGTGAAGTTGCGGATCATGCAGTCTACTGTGCACAGTTTGGGTCGTAACACGACGTCCTGTGGCTGCACGAAAAGCGTTATTCAACATGATGGCGTTGCTGTCAGGGTTCCTCCGACCCCATAATCTGTAGCGTTCATCCACTGCAGTAGTAGACCTAGGGTAGCCTGAGCGAGGCATCTCATCGACAGTTCCTTTCTCTCTGTATCTCCTCCATGTCCGAACAACATCGCTTCGGTTCACCCCGAGACGCCTGGACACTTCCCTTGTTGAGAGTCCTTCCTGGCACAAAGTGCGGACGCGATCGAACCCCGGATTGACCGTCTAGGCATGGCTGAACTACAGACAACATAAGCCGTGTACCTCCTTCCTGCTCGAAAGACTGGAAGTGATCCGCTGTCGGACCTCTACCATCTAATAGGCACTTCTCATGCATAGTTGTTCACATCTTTAGACGGGTTTAGTGACCTCCCTGAACAGTCAAAGGGACGGTGTCTGTGGCACAATGTCCACGGTCAACATCTATCTTCAGGAGTTCTGGGAACTGTGTGTATATATACACTCCTGGAAATTGAAATAAGAACACCGTGAATTCATTGTCCCAGGAAGGGGAAACTTTATTGACACATTCCTGGGGTCAGATACATCACATGATCACACTGACAGAACCACAGGCACATAGACACAGGCAACAGAGCATGCACAATGTCGGCACTAGTACAGTGTATATCCACCTTTCGCAGCAATGCAGGCTGCTATTCTCCCATGGAGACGATCGTAGAGATGCTGGATGTAGTCCTGTGGAACGGCTTGCCATGCCATTTCCACCTGGCGCCTCAGTTGGACCAGCGTTCGTGCTGGACGTGCAGACCGCGTGAGACGACGCTTCATCCAGTCCCAAACATGCACAATGGGGGACAGATCCGGAGATCTTGCTGGCCAGGGTAGTTGACTTACACCTTCTAGAGCACGTTGGGTGGCACGGGATACATGCGGACGTGCATTGTCCTGTTGGAACAGCAAGTTCCCTTGCCGGTCTAGGAATGGTAGAACGATAGGTTCGATGACGGTTTGGATGTACCGTGCACTATTCAGTGTCCCCTCGACGATCACCAGTGGTGTACGGCCAGTGTAGGAGATCGCTCCCCACACCATGATGCCGGGTGTTGGCCCTGTGTGCCTCGGTCGTATGCAGTCCTGATTGTGGCGCTCACCTGCACGGCGCCAAACACGCATACGACCATCATTGGCACCAAGGCAGAAGCGACTCTCATCGCTGAAGACGACACGTCTCCATTCGTCCCTCCATTCACGCCTGTCGCGACACCACTGGAGGCGGGCTGCACGATGTTGGGGCGTGAGCGGAAGACGGCCTAACGGTGTGCGGGACCGTAGCCCAGCTTCATGGAGACGGTTGCGAATGGTCCTCGCCGATACCCCAGGAACAACAGTGTCCCTAATTTGCTGGGAAGTGGCGGTGCGGTCCCCTACAGCACTGCGTAGGATCCTACGGTCTTGGCGTGCATCCGTGCGTCGCTGCGGTCCGGTCCCAGGTCGACGGGCACGTGCACCTTCCGCCGACCACTGGCGACAACATCGATGTACTGTGGAGACCTCACGCCCCACGTGTTGAGCAATTCGGCGGTACGTCCACCCGGCCTCCCGCATGCCCACTATACGCCCTCGCTCAAAGTCCGTCAGCTGCACATACGGTTCACGTCCACGCTGTCGCGGCATGCTACCAGTGTTAAAGACTGCGATGGAGCTCCGTATGCCACGGCAAACTGGCTGACACTGACGGCGGCGGTGCACAAATGCTGCGCAGCTAGCGCCATTCGACGGCCAACACCGCGGTTCCTGGTGTGTCCGCTGTGCCGTGCGTGTGATCATTGCTTGTACAGCCCTCTCGCAGTGTCCGGAGCAAGTATGGTGGGTCTGACACACCGGTGTCAATGTGTTCTTTTTTCCATTTCCAGGAGTGTATTTGTCAGAAACAAACCGTTTCTGCTTGTGGCGTAAGACACGACGAAATGTTTGAAACTTTACTATGAATGATGGAGGTGGGTTTACTTTAAAGAAAATCGATATGGGAAATTCTGATTATTGACAAAAAGACTGCTAAACATAAGAAGACTCGAATAATTACAAAATTCCCTTATTGCAAACAAACTACCAACATGTGCCCGAGCAGAGTTCAATATACCACTATTCTTGAAAAAAAGAATGTCAAAACTGCACTCGCAGTAAAGATTCTGGACAGCCGTGACTGCGTTCGACTACAAACAATTGATGTTCCGGTTAACATGAGAGGCACCCACATACCTTGCTCATACTGTGGCATCAAGCAGTCAGGCCTGCAAGATGAGTGGACTGCCAAGCGAGTGGATTCATTTTTTATTTATCAAGTAACATGAGCTCTAGTACTCACAATTAAGTTAAAAGTTATTCTCCTGCTTGGATATTACGCAACGGAAACGCACATCTGACTATTAGTAATTTACACAACACTGACTGTTCACTACGCACTGGCAATACCACATTTTCTTTCTTATTTAACGGCTTTTATCAACACGTGGCCATCGCACTGAATATGAATGGCGCACACATTATAAATTCTGGATATCATGACAACATACAATTCGAAGGAAAAGGCCACCAATCTTTTTCTTGTCACTATCTTATTTATTCCGATAAATTCTATAACCTAAACACACAAATTCTATAACCTACAACAATAACACATGAGTAATTCCGCCCAGTGGGCATGGCTCTTTACATTGGTGATTCTCTATCTTATGGTCTCGTAATTATTTAATGCTACAGTGCACTTTCTGGATAGGATGGTGGATCTTTTTCTATATCTCATACTTCGACTCTCACAACCATCATCACGAAACTTTCCTCCAGACCGAGCGGTACAAAAGGAACATGCATAACCCACTACCTCTGAAACTACCTTGCTACTCTCCCATGCAAACCACACATACTTCAATTACACGACATACACCACACTGCAACATGGAATACGACATAAGGAATAGTCACAACATTATAATCACATCACTTTCAGCTTTCCCACTTCAATTAGTATTCATCCCAGTTCCACACGACACTGCCCCACTTCATAATTTTTCTTTCCTACTACTAACTCTGGACGTTATATGCACGTCTTCCTGTGCAATGCAAGCCAAGTGGCGTTGCTGGATAGACGGCTGACTCACCTTGCTTCTCTCTCAGAGTATTATAGTTTGAATCAAGCGTCACACGGAAACACAACACGCAAAGTAATATTAAGAACATATTCATCACACACGCGAGTCCTCAACTGATACCATGGACGAGTACTTCTCTTTATCCTTTGTCTCATACACAGATTGAGACTCACACAGTACTCACCACGTGGAAGTACTCATCTCTAATTTCAAGTCCTGCACACGCCATTTCTTACATATTTCAAACTTATAGTACACACGCTAGTAATCCAGCTTAAGTTAAGCACTCAGAAGTATATCAACTTATTGCTACACGTGGTTTCATAGTGACCGTTGGTCACTTCCGAACATTGCTACGATCCCATTAATATTACCTGCCTGACATTTAATTCTCCCCACAAAAGTTCCTGAAATAGAGAAATTATTATTCTAAACTACTCTGAAGTATTTCACATGCATACCATGTCTCCACTCTTTTGTCCTTACGGATCACGCCTAAGACAGGTCTTACCAACACTAGATCCAGCGGCAGAGTGCTGAAACATGGCCGTTCTTCAGGTCATCTCGCACCTCTGTCGAGGTGGGGGAAGACCATGCTACCGTATTGGTCAGCCACATTTCAGGCGCTCAAATCTCAGGTAAGTTTCATCTCTTTGGTTCCAAGATGATCATATATTCACATTCACTATCTGCGGTTAGCAGACGACCATACTTTCATTCATTTCACAGATCTCACCAAACTGGATGTAGGGCCTTATTTTGTGGGAGTGCATATGTGATCAATTAAATAAATAAATTGTCATTCTTTCCCACACTGGTATCCTGCTTCGCTGTATTAATTGAAATTGAGTTATTTTTCCAAAAAATATGTTGTACTGACAAGAATAACAAAGAATGTTGTACCTATTTTCAATGTCGGGCGGTACTGTGCCCTTTCAAACAACAGTACAATGAATCGAGAAATATTACTAATGCGTGCACGTATTTCGCACCCTGCCTGCAGTTGTTCAAATATTATAGCCCGCGTCCACATTCTCCGAGAACCGGGTCGGTTCGTATCTGTGTGAACGCGCGGCCTGCATTGTGCAGGTATTGTTAGCCGTGTGTGGTGCTGCGCGCTTGAGTTCGGCCAGCGCTGCTGGGGCGTGGCGTGTGTGCCGTGGCATTCCGCGTATGTGAGACGTGTCCCTATACACACAGACACACACATGTACACGGCCACACCGAATGCATTCGCTGTATACGCATTCAGACGTGTACCTCCTTCCTGGCTGAATGACTGGAACTGATCGGCTGTCGGACCCCCTCCGTGTAATAGGCGCTGCTCATGAATGGTTGTTTACAATTTTTGAGGGGTTTAGTGACATCTCTGAACAGTCAAAGGGACTGTGTCTGTGATACAATATTCGCAGTCAACGTCTATCTACAAGAGTTCCGAGAACCGGGGTGAAACGTTTTTTGAAGCCTTTGTTATACCCTGCAGTTGCATTTTTTCGGCAGCATACATAAACGATTTATCAGGTAGGACCGTAAGGCTGTTTGCTAACGATATTGTTATGTACATAAAATGTATTGTCCGTATCACGCGAGTGTTACGGAAATGCTTCAGGAACTCTGGTGGGAGTCTCTAGAGGAAAGGAGGAGTTCCTTTCGTGAATCGCTACTGAGAAAATTTAGAGAACCAGCATTTGAGGCTGACTGCAGTACAGTTTTACTGCCGCCAACTTACATTTCGCGGAAAGACCACAAAGATAAGATAATAGAGATTAGGGCTAGTACAGATCCATATAGGCAGTCATTTTTCCATCGTTCTGTTTGGGAGTGGAACAGGGATGGAAGATGCTAGTTGTGGTACGAGGTACCCTCCGCCACGCACCGTATGGTGGATTGCGGAGTGTGTATTAGATGTAGAATAGATAGTAAGGAAACGTAGTAAAACTTGAACAAAAATTCTACGTGGTGCAAAGAGCAGCAGCTCTCTAGATGTGGGTAAATGTAAGATAATTCGTACAACAGAGACGAAGAAATTAGTTCAAATGGTTCAAATGGCTCTGAGCACCATGGGACTTAACATCTGTGGTCATCAGTCCCGTAGAACTTAGAACTACTTAAACCTAACTAACCTAAGGACATCACACACATCCATGCCCGAGGCAGGATTCGAACCTGCGACCGTAGCAGTCCCGCGGTTCCGGACTGCAGCGCCTAGAACCGCACGGCCACCACGACCGGCAAGAAATTAGTAATGTCAGATTACAAATCAGTAGTAAGCATTTTGATCACCTCATGTCATGTAAGTATTTAGGAGTACCAAGAAGCGATACGAAATTGCACTGCCTGGTGCAATCCAAGACGGATTCATTCCTATAATGAATATTTTAGGACGCTTGCACACACAGTTGCAGTGCGAGATCTGCAGTGGATACAATGAATCAAGCGATTTAGGAATTAGGTCGACGTCCACAAAATTCATCGGTGACTGTAGAACAGCAACAATGAAACAGTCGTTTCTGAAGTTCGTTGTTCCCGAAAAGTTCAAAGAATCGACTTCATGCATTGTCGTTGAGTTACGCTTTACGAAAATCGTGCAAAGTCATGCAATGTAAATCTCCACGCGAGATTTATTTATTTGGACGCCTAATGAACTTCCCATACTTTTAACAGTTATAATTCATTATTAATATTTGTACATACACTATGTGATCAAAAGTGTTGCGACACCCCAAAAACATACGTTTTTCATATTAGGTGCATTGTGCTCCCACCTACTGCCAGGTATTCCACATCAGCGACCTCAGTAGTCATTAGACATCGTGAGAGAGCAGAGGTCAGAAACACAGAAGACATAGTTGCTGAATCGTTCAAAGAAGAGTTTCATATCAAAAAAATTATACTTTTAAAGCTGGCGCCAGGCATAAAACGTCATCCGAAATTGAGCTGAATGCTTTCTCAGATAATTATTTTGAACAATTAGTTCGTGACCCTACTGGAAGCGTAAATGGTTGTGAAATTATACTCGACCTTTTAGTATGAAATAACCATGGACAAATAGTGGGTATAGTGGCAAATACAGGGATTAGCGACCACAAGGCAGTTATTGCTAGGCTGAATACCGTAACATCCACAACCATCAAAAAGAAAAAGAAAGTATATGTATTTAAAAAAGACAATAAAAATGTTCTTAACGCCTTTTTAAGAGACAGTTTCCTCTCCTTATGATCTGATGATGTAAGCGTAGAAAAGTTGCGGAATGATTTCAAAGAGATAGTATCGACAGCAATTGAGAGGTACGAGGTGCATTCAAGTTCTAAGGACTCCGATTTTTTTTTCTAATTAACTACTCACCCGAAATCGATGAAACTGGCGTTACTTCTCGACGTAATCGCCCTGCAGACGTACACATTTTTCACAACGCTGACGCCATGATTCCATGGCAGCGGCGAAGGCTTCTTTAGGAGTCTGTTTTGACCACTGGAAAATCGCTGACGCAATAGCAGCACGGCTGGTGAATGTGCAGCCACGGAGAATGTCTTTCATTGTTGGAAAAAGCCAAAAGTCACTAGGAGCCGGGTCAGGTGAGTAGGGAGCATGAGAAATCACTTCAAAGTTGTTATCACGAAGAAACTGTTTCGTAACTTTAGCTAGATGTGCGGGTGCGTTGTCTTGGTGAAACAGCACACACGCAGCCCTTCCCGGACGTTTTTGTTGCAGTGCAGGAAGGAATTTGTTCTTCAAAACATTTTCGTAGGATGCACCTGTTACCGTAGTGCCCTTTGGAACGCAATGGGTAAGGATTACGCCCTCCAAGTCCCAGAACATGAACACCATCATTTTTTCAGCACTGGCGGTTACCCGAATTTTTTTTGGTGGCAGTGAATCTGTGTGCTTCCATTGAGCTGACTGGCGCTTTGTTTCTGGATTGAAAATTGGCATAACGTCTCATCCATTATCACATCCGACGAAAAGAAAGTCCCATTCATGCTGTCGTTGCGCGTCAACATTGCTTGGCAACATGCCACACGGGCAGCCATGTGGTCGTCCGTCAGCATTCGTAGCACCCACCTGGATGACACTTTTGGCATTTTCAGGTCGTCAATCAGGATTGTGTGCACAGAACCCACAGAAATGCCAACACTGGAGGCGATCTGTTCAACAGTCATTTGGCGATCCCCCAAAACAATTCTCTCCACTTTCTCGATCGTGTCGTCAGACCAGCTTGTGCGAGCCCGAGGTTGTTTCGGTTTGTTGTCACATGATGTTCTGCCTTCATTAATCTGTCGCACCCACGAATGCACTTTCGACACATCCATAACTCCATCACCACATGTCTCCTTCAACTGTCGATGAATTTCAATTGGTTTCACACCACGCAAATTCAGAAAACGAATGATTGCACGCTGTGCAAGTAAGGAAAATGTCGCCATTTTAAGTATTTAAAACAGTTCTCATTCTCGCCGCTGGCAGTAAAATTCTATCTGCCATACGGTGCTGCCATCTCTGGGACGTATTGACAATGAACGCGGCCTCATTTTAAAACAATGCGCATGTTTCTATCTCTTTACAGTCCGGAGAAAAAAAATCGGAGCCCTTAGAACTTGAATGCACCTCGTACATACCACATAAATTAAGAAGTGATGGTACTGATGCCTCATGGTACACAAAACGGGTCACATCACTGTTGCATAACGAAAAAAGCACGCAAAATTTAAAAGAATGCAAAATCCACAAGATTGGCTAAGTTTTACAGAAGTTCGAAATATAGCGCGTATTTCAATGCGAAATGCTTTTAATAATTACCACGACGAAACTGTGTCCGGAACCTGGCAGAAAATCCAAAGAGATTTTGGTCATACATAAAGCACACTTATGGCAAGAGGCAATCAATACCTTCACTGCGCGATAACAACGGTGAAGTCACTGATGACAGTGCCACAAAAGCAGAGTTATTAAAAACGATTTTGCGAAACTCCTTCACAAAAGAAGACAAAGTAAATACACTCCTGGAAATGGAAAAAAGAACACATTGACACCGGTGTGTCAGACCCACCATACTTGCTCCGGACACTGCGAGAGGGCTGTACAAGCAATGATCACACGCACGGCACAGCGGACACACCAGGAACCGCGGTGTTGGCCGTCGAATGGCGCTAGCTGCGCAGCATTTGTGCACCGCCGCCGTCAGTGTCAGACAGTTTGCCGTGGCATACGGAGCTCCATCGCAGTCTTTAACACTGGTAGCATGCCGCGACAGCGTGGACGTGAACCGTATGTGCAGTTGACGGACTTTGAGCGAGGGCGTATAGTGGGCATGCGGGAGGCCGGATGGACGTACCGCCGAATTGCTCAACACGTGGGGCGTGAGGTCTCCACAGTACATCGATGTTGTCGCCAGTGGTCGGCGGAAGGTGCACGTGCCCGTCGACCTGGGACCGGACCGCAGCGACGCACGGATGCACGCCAAGACCGTAGGATCCTACGCAATGCCGCAGGGGACCGCACCGCCACTTCCCAGCAAATTAGGGACACTGTTGCTCCTGGGGTATCGGCGAGGACCATTCGCAACCGTCTCCATGAAGCTGGGCTACGGTCCCGCACACCGTTAGGCCGTCTTCCGCTCACGGCCCAACATCGTGCAGCCCGCCTCCAGTGGTGTCGCGACAGGCGTGAATGGAGGGACGAATGGAGACGTGTCGTCTTCAGCGATGAGAGTCGCTTCTGCCTTGGTGCCAATGATAGTCGTATGCGTGTTGGGCGCCGTGCAGGTGAGCGCCACAATCAGGACTGCATACGACCGAGGCACACAGGGCCCACACCCAGCATCATGGTGTGAGGAGCGATATCCTACACTGGCCGTACACCACTGGTGATCGTCGAGGGGACACTGAATAGTGCACGGTACATCCAAACCGTCATCGAACCCATCGTTCTACCATTCCTAGACCGGCAAGGGAACTTGCTGTTCCAACAGGACAATGCACGTCCGCATGTATCCCGTGCCACCCAACGTGCTCTAGAAGGTGTAAGTCAACTACCCTGGCCAGCAAGATCTCCGGATCTGTCCCCCATTGAGCATGTTTGGGACTGGATGTAGCGTCGTCTCACGCGGTCTGCACGTCCAGCACGATCGCTGGTCCAACTGAGGCGCCAGGTGGAAATGGCATGGCAAGCTGTTCCACAGGACTACATCCAGCATCTCTACGATCGTCTCCATGGGAGAATAGCAGCCTGCATTGCTGCGAAAGGTGGATATACACTGTACTAGTGCCGACATTGTGCATGCTCTGTTGCCTGTGTCTATGTGCCTGTGGTTCTGTCAGTGTAATCATGTGATGTATCTGACCCCAGGAATGTGTCAATAAAGTTTCCCCTTCCTGGGACAATGAATTCACGGTGTTCTTTTTTCAATTTCCAGGAGTGTATTTCTGAATTCCAATCAAGAACAACTGCCAAGATGAGAAACATAGAAGTACATATCCTCGGTGTGACAAAGCAGCTTAAATCATTTAATAAAAGCAAGGATTCCGGTCCAGATTGTATACCAGTCAGGTTCCTCTCAGAGTATGCTGATAAAATAGCTCCATATTTAGCAGTTATAGACAACAGCTCGCTCACAGAAAGATCCGTACCTAAAGACTGGGAAATTGCTCAAGTCACACCAATACCCAAAAAGGGAAGGAGGAGAAATCCGTTGAATTACAGGCCCATATCACTAACGTAGATTTGCAGTAGGGTTTGGGAACATATACTGTGTTCGAAAATTATGAATTACCTCGAAAAAAACAATTTATTGACATATAGTCAGCACGGTTTCAGAAAATATCGTTCTTGCGAAACACAACTAGCTCTTTTTACTCATGAAGTAATGAATCCTATCGACACGAGATGTCAAATTGATTCCATATTTTTAGTTTTCCAGAAGGCTCTCGAAGTTCCTCACAAGCGTCTTCTAACCAAACTACGTGCCTGTGGAATATCGCCTCAGTTGTGCGACTGGATTCGTGATTTCCTGTCAGAAAGGTCACATTTCGTAGTGATAGACGGAAAGTCATCGAGTAAAACAGAAGTAATATCCGGCGTTCCCCAAGGAAGTGTTATAGGCTCTCTATTATTCCTGATCTATGTTAACGACATAGGAGACAATCTGAGTATCCCTCTTAGACTGTTTGAAGATGATGCTGTCATTTACCGTCTTGCAAAGTCAACAAAGACGAAAACGAATTGCAAAATGATTTAGATACGATATCTTTAGGGTGCGAAAAGTGGCAGTTGACCCTGAATAAAGAAACGTGCGAAGTTCTTCACATGAGTACTAAAAGAAATCAGCTAAATTTCGATTACGCGATAAGTCACACAAATCTGAAGGCTGTAAATTCAGCTAAATACTTAGGGATTACAATTACAAATAACCAAACTTGGACCGATCACACAGACAGTGTTGTGGGTATCTCAATACAAAGACTGCGATTCATTGGCAAAACACTTAAAAGGTGCAAGAGACTGTTTACACCACGCTTGTCCGCCCTATTCTGGAGTATTGCTGTGCGGTGTAGGATTCGCATCAGGTGGGACTGACGGATGACATCGAATATGTACAAAGAAGGGCACCTCGTTTTGTATTCTCGCGAAACAGGGGAGAGAGTGCCACAGACATGAAACGTAAATTGGAGTGGCAGTCATTAAAACAAAAGCGATTTTCGTTGCCACGGCATCTCCTCATGAAGTTTCAATCACCAGTTTTTTCCTCCGATAGGAAAAACATTCTGTTGGCACCCACCTACATAGGGAGAAATGATCGTCACGATAAAATAAGAGAAATCAGGGCTCGCACAGAAAAATTTAAGTGCTCGTCTTTACCGCGTGCCGCTGGAGAGTGGAACGGTAGAGAGAGACAGCTTGAAGGTGGTTCATTGAACCCTCTTCCAGGCACTTTATTGCGAATAGCAGAGTAATCACGTAGACGTAGACGTACCTTACGTCCTTCTCAATTTTAATCTTGCACAACTGAGTGTAGTCAGAGGTTTACTACGCACGGCCTGGGCTTCATACCCCAACTTCAACACAGCAACTACTCAGGAATGCACCACGCACATAACTCTATGATATACTGTACAATAGCAAATGGTAAATTTCAGAAAGATAGTAATGTCGCATTTCAATAACGTCATGTTATACTCCAGTGAAGAAATTAAAAAGGCGACCGCAGTATCTAGGAACATAAAATTATCTCTCGGTGTCAAAACTGAAACCAGTTTTTAAGTTCTGAATGAGAACAAACGGCACATATTCGATAGTACTACATTCCAGGTTTCCCCAGTACGGGCAGTCTGTATCGCATACCTCCCTGAGGCGTGAACGGTTGCGTTCCTGGGAGAAGCTTCGGAGGGAATGAACGCGTCCCATCTGCGACGCGCAGAACATTCGTCGATACTTCCTTTTTCCTCTTTTTTCCCTCTTTAGATTCCCCGAAGGTGCAGCGCTGCGCTGTTTTTCCCCCTCGCCGCCCTGCAGCTGACGAAACACGGCGCCGCTCCCATTGTCTCGCCCGTGAGTAGAATGGCGAATGCGCGCCAAGCGAGCACGATCGAAAAAAACTACGCACACAAAATTTTAGAATCTCTAGATGACACAGATAGAAGATGTTTTTTATTCACCATTGGGAGTCCATGAAGGTTTGAAGCCAGCGACGTTCAGAGACGGTGTTCAGACTGTCGGGTTGGTTTGAATATTGTTCAATTGTGTTTCGGTCACAAAATAAAATTATTCTTAAAAGAAAATTACTACACTCACGTTCACAAATTAAGGATAATTGCAGAATGTTGTCCCACACAACGTGGCACTGTACAAAACTGGCGCTAATATCATAGGCAAATAGGGAACACACACTACACAGATCTGTAAGCCCACGGTATTGGTGATAAGTTGAGAAAACCGTCCCGAAAAACATGTGCCACAAAACGCCACTGTTTCTTGCGCATGTTCCCCTACATCCATATGGGATATGATTCTTGCATCAGTGCCTGTCGGAGCTCCTGAAGTGTCCTAGAGGTGCTGCGATACTTCGACCGAGAGCATCCCAGACGTGCTCGATGGGGTTTAGGTCTGGAGGACAGGCAGGCCACTCCATTCGCCTGATATTTTGTTTTAACGTACTCCTCCACGATGGCAGCTCGGTGGGGCCGTGCGTTATCATCAATCAGGAGGAATGTGGGACCCACTGCACCCCTGAAAAGATGGACATACTGGTGCAAAATGACGTCCCGATACACCTGACCTGTTCAGTTCCTCTGTCAAAGACATGCAGAGGTGTGCGTGCACCAATCATAATCCCATCTCCCACACCATCAAACCACAACCTCCATACACATCCCTTTCAAGGACGTTAAGGGGTTGGTATCTGGTTCCTGGTTCACGCCAGATGAAAACCCGGCGAGAATCACCGTTCACACTATACCAGACTTGTCCGAGAACATAACCTGGGACCACTGTTCCAATGACCCTGTACTGTGTTCTTGATACCGGGCTTTACGGTCTCTCCTGTGACCAGGGGTCAGTGGAATGCACCTTGCAGGTCTCTGGGCGAATAAACCGTGTCTGTTCAGTCGTCTGTAGACTGTGTGTCTGGAGACAACTGTTCCAGTGGCTGCGGTAAGGTCCTGAGCAAGGCTACCTGCAGTACTCCGTGGCCATCTTCGGGCACTGATGGTGAGATATCGGTCTTCTTGTGGTGTTGTACACTGTGGACGTGCCGTACCGTAGCGCCTGGACACGTTTCCTGTCTGCTGGAATCGTTGCCATAATATTGAGATCACACTTTGTGGCACACGGAGGGCCCGTGCTATGACCTTGGTTCTAGGCGCTTCAGTCTGGAACCGCGAGACCGCTGAGGGTCGCAGGTTCGAATCCTGCTTCGGGCATGGATGTGTGTGGTGTCCTTAGGTTAGTTAGGTTTAAGTAGTTCTGTTCTAGGGGACTGATGACCTCAGAAGTTAAGTCCCATAGTGCTCAGAGCCATTTGCACCATTTGTTACAACCTGCTGTGTTTGACCAGCCTCCAGTCGCCCTAGTATTCTACCCCTCATAACGTCATCAATATGTGTTCTTTGAGCCATTTCCAACGCACAGTCACCATTAGCACGTCTGAAAACGTCTGCACACTTACTCGCTGCACCGTACTCTTACGTGCACCAACATACCTCTGAGTATGTGGACTGCCGCCAGCGCCACAGTGCGACGACTGCAGGTCAAATTCACCGCATGGTCACATCCCGAGGTGATTTAAACCCGCAAACCGCCCACCAGAGCGTTGTTTCACCATGTATCAGCACTATCCTTAATTTATGAGCATGATTGTATAAAGGAAGTTCGAAGGCCTTACAGTCCAGGATCCTTACGCCAATCGGGCAAAATCGCAGTGAGCACTGAGGCAACCATCGCAGTGACGCACCACGTTGAAGATATACGTTTCTAAATCACCGTGTGCTGCTGCGTAAAGAAGTCCGTAATTGCTTTCTGCACGTCCTCTTCCGACAGGAATCGCCGACCCTTCAAGGCCCTTTGTAAGGGATCGAAGACATGATAATTGTATGGGGCGAGATCAGGATTATAGGGTGGATGCTCGAGTGTGTCCCAGTTCATTTGGCGTAACTTCTGACCCCTCCCAGGCCGACTGACCTGTGTCGAATCGTGACTACCACAGAACTCGGTGCACCATTACATAACGGTGATTTTAACTGACATGCTACGCCACAGACATTCTTCACTCTCTGATGGATGTCTACCAGTGTTTGTCCTTCGGTAGCCACGAAAATAAAAACGGCACATTGATCATATTTGGTCCCTATTTGTAAAATAGTAGCAATACGAGGGCCATTCAAAAAGTAGGGAAAGTTTTGGCATTTAAAAAAAAGCAAGTAAAAGAAATACTTTTTATTATATACATCTGAAAGAGCGACTGACATAATACTTTCCCACATAGTCACCAACCACATTGAGGCACTTAGCGGTGGACAAGCTTTGAAAGACCTGCGTCATAAAATTCTGCCTCCTGAGACTTCAGCCAGTGAGTCACGCCCGCCTGGAGTCCCGTGTCGTCATCAAAGCGCTGCGTTGCAAGCCAGTTCTCCATGGTGGGAAAGAAGTGGAAGTCGCTTGATGCAAGATCGGGGCTGTAGGGCCATTTGAATGAATTAAGGAGTTCTTTAGTGCGGTTTGCCGTGTGAGATCGGGCATTGTCGTGCAAAAACAAAATTTTGGACGTCAGCTTTCCTCGGCGTTTGTTTTGAACTGCTCTTCCAAGTCGTGCAAAGTTTGACAGTACCGGGCTGAATTTATGGTTTCTCCATGTTCGAGAAAACCAATAAGAAGCACACCTTGCCTATCCCAAAACACTGTCGCCATCAACTTCCTTGCTGAAAAGGTTTGCAAACATTTTCTTGGTTTTTGGGGGGACCTTATGAGGCCCCACTCCATGGACTGTAATTTTATCTCGCAGTTGACGTGTTTCACCCAAGTCTCGTCACTGGTTACGATTCGATCCAGTAATGAATCACAATGTTTTTGGTAGGCCTCCAGAAATGTCAATGTTGCCCCCATTCCCTGTTCTTTATGGTGCTTTGTAAGCATTGTGGACACCCATCGTGCACAAAATTTGTGGTAGCCTAGCTTTTGAGTGACAATTTCAAACAACGAAGTCCGTGAAACTTTTGGAAAGGAAATCGAAAGCTCCGTTATTGTGAAGCGACGGTTTTCACGAATCGTTTCAACTTTAGCGACAAGATCGTCAGTCACAATGCCCTTGCGTCCACTCTTCTCTTCGTCATGAACGTTGGTTCAGTCATTTTTAAACCGAATGCACTATTTCCGGACGGAACATTCACTCACTACGTTGTTTCCGTACACTTCGCACAGTTAACGATAAATTTCCATAGGTTTTAGGTTTTTTGCCAACAAGAACCGTATCACAGGCCGCACCTCACAACTGGCGGGATTTTCGATTGCAGCACACATTTCAAATTCAAATATCGAAAAACCCAGACGCGCAGAGACGTTCCCGCTGTCACGGATGGATGCCAACTGAACTGCCGAGCACGCACACACAAAAATATATGCGATCGGCGCGCGCCTAGCGGCGTCAGACGGAAACATTCCCTACTTTCTCAATAACCCTCGTAGTTCACATTTCCTCATTTACCGCATGCATGTCGTAAAGACATTAATGCCACACTAATCCCCTAGTTTCATGCCGATGCTTATATACCCTTATCAGGTTCGCGCTACGTTGCATATAAGCTGCAACTACACTCTTAAACGGAAACATGTTGGTCGCCCCTTGTATTAATCACTATTTTATAAGAGTGTAATGCTCGTTGCGAAAGTTACCAATAAGTATATTTTTTCCGGTACTAGGATTCACACATGACACAGTGTGACTGAGTGTACAGCTTGTGAAATGAAGATATTAACTACCAGGAACTCTTTAAGGCACAAGCGGCATAAGCCGCTGCTTGGGGTTGAATCCGCACAAAATACTGTGACTGATAGACCCGCAGTTGGCAGGGCACGCATAGTTAGGCGGGAGGGGGGGGGGGGGGGTAGTTGTGGGAGGTATGATCAGGAGCTGCAGGGGAAATGCCGAGCAATCTAAGGGAAGTGCCACTCCAAACAGAGGCCTATGGTGACATTTTTTGAAATTACTAAGTTGAGCCCCTTCACGCCCACACGTGCATGGTGACCATTCAAAAAGATCTTTCACCTCTGCTTTGATTAGTATCTAAAGAGAATTCAGATGAAAATGCCGCGATTTATTTCCGCCTGGCTTGTTATGCATTTGTAACTTTCAGAGAAGCGTCAAGTGTGGCGAATTTTGAGTAATACCTACACATTTCTCTTGTTTCTATGTTAAAATTTATTCTTTTGCTCAAACCCGGCGGTGTTTAGATAGTGTCACCTCTCTGACATGTTATGTTCAAATGGTTCAAAATGGCTCTGAGCACTATGCGACTTAACTTCTGAGGTCATCAGTCGCCTAGAACTTAGAAATAATTAAACCTAACTAACCTAAGGACATCACACACATCCATGCCCGAGGCAGGATTCGAACCTGCGACCGTAGCGTTCACGCGGTTCCAGACTGAAGCGCCTTTAACCGCATGGCCACACTGGCCGGCTGACATGTTGTGTACGCACAATTGAGAGCGATTTCTGAATCTGTGCTTTATTAAATTTGTTAACTGAGGAACTGAGAAAAAGTAAGGTCAGTAGCTTATTAAAAAAGCACATCCAGTGTACAAAATAAACGTTTAATGTCTTCACTTATATTGTTCCAAAACCGATAGCGTTTCTCGTTTCACCAGCTATCAATGGGCCATGAAAAGTACATACTTTCACCGAAAAAGTTTGTAGTTAGTGGAATAAAATGGTAGATACTGAAGTTTTGGGTTGGTGTTCTTTGTGGGAGGAGACGAGACAGCGAGGTCATCGGTCTCATCGGATTAGGGAAGGACGGGGAAGGAAGTCGGCCGTGCCCTTTGAAAGAAACCATCCCGGCATTTTCCTGGAGCGATTTAGGGAAATCACGGAAAACCTAAATCTGGATGGCCGGACGCGGGATTGAACCATCGTCCTCCCGAACGCGAGTCCAGTGTGCAAGCCACTGCGCCACCTCACTCGGTCTGAAGTTTTGGATAATAACCATATGGTAAAATACTCTCCTCTTTGCCTGCTATCATTTGCCAAATACTTATTTGGATATCTCAAATCGTTTATGAAATGTGAGGAATGCTGTGGACATTTCTTCTGGCTTTATCGCTGGCGCGGCGCGATCGCTAATGAGTGTGCTACGTCAGATCAATTTTCTCAAGACTGGTAACTAATAGAGACCTCAACCCAAGTCTAAATAAAAATTCAGTATTTTACGTAAATTTTATACCCAGCAACTTATTATGAAATTTGCATCAAACTCAAATCATAGCGACCCCCATTTTTCATTGCAAAGATTTTCCGAATTTCGCGCATTGTGTTACTTTCATGTAAATATCAAAATAACTACGACCGTTAACTAAGCGATGGGCACATCATCACGAAGCCGACATGTAAAGCTATAAGTAACGTAAAAATGATTTTTTTTTTTTTGAGAAATGTTTCTGTAAAATCTGTGGTGTCACCGCCAGACACCACACTTGCTAGGTGGTAGCTTTAAATCGACCGCGGTCCATTAGTACATGTCGGACCCGCGTGTCGCCACTGTCAGTAATTGCAGACCGAGCGCCACCACACGGCAGGTCTAGAGAGACGTACGAGCACTCAGCCCCAGTTGTACGACGACTTTGCTAGCGACAACACTGACGAAGCCTTTCTCTCATTTGCCGAGAGATAGTTAGAATAGCCTTCAGCTAAGTCCATGGCTACGACCTAGCAAGACGCCGTATTCCATTGATATTGAAATTCTATTACTGTATCAACAAGAGCAATGTTCTACAAATGTGGATTAAAGTTAAGTATTCCAGCAGCTACGTACTTTTCTTTATAACATTCATTCCGTATCCTGTTTCAGACCTCAGCCAGGCGCTTGAGTTAAACGCGTGCATTTCGGCCTTCTCTAGCTATATAGCAAAATCATTTGAGAAATACGGCAGGGCGTGCGCCTTCATTCTGTTGTCGCCGACAGGTCGAAACAAATGAATGAACTAGCCCAGTACTTGGACGGAAATTGACCACAGCACATTGGCCAATTTATTCTGCGCAGACTCTACCAGGAGTGCAACATTTGTATACAGCGTGTATCACAAGTAGTAGCCGAAACTGACACAGGCAAAACCGTACGACAGAAAAGTGATGTATGGGAAGGGCATCAATTGAAGTCGTTTGTGTGGAAACATGTTCTCGAACCGGGCCTTGTCCACTAGACACGTACTGTACTCCGCACTTTGTACTTTTTACGATGTTTTACTGTACTATGCACTTTGTACTTTTTACGATGTTTCTATGATAGCAAAATTGAGAAATAAAGGTCACGTATGCTTAAACATCTCTGATTTGTAGGTAGTTCCCACAATGGAGAAGAAATTGCTTTATCATGCACTTCACAACAGAAAAACCATCTAGTCGACAGCACAGCTTAACAGTAACTATGGAATGGCTACTAGATTGCTGTGGGGCTTACACAGCATTATTGTTATTATTATTATCTTTAATAGGAGTGATCAGACACAAAATATTAGCAGCCTGAAGTCTTTGTTTCTGCCAGTTCAGGAGCAAAGAGTTCAGCAATCATATGATTTACAAGCAATAAGTATAGTGCATACATTTTAACTTGGATGATTTGAAATGGGGGGGGGTCTTCATTTATGTGGCCATATTGCACATACTTACTTTACAATTCCTGAGTTTATTTTCGTTCCGGCGCTACAAGAAAATGCTTGTTTTTCCCACCAGACGCGTTTCGCTTTATTGAAGTAAACCATCATCAGCCCGCCCGGCTAGCCGCGCGGTCTAACGCGCTGCTTCCCGAGCGGGAAGGCGCGCCGGTCCCCGGCACGAATCCTCCCGGCGGGTTAGTGTCGAGGTCCGGTGTGCCGGCCAGCCTGTGGATGGTTTTTAAGGCGGTTTTTCATCTACCTTGGCGAATGCGGGCTAGTTCCCCTTATTCTGCCTCAGTTACACTGTGTCTGCGATTGCTGCGCAAACACTATCTCCATGTACGCATACACCATAATTACTCTACCACGCATTTGTGGTTACACTCGTCTGGTATGAGACGTTCGGGGGAGGGGGTGGGGGGGGGGAAGGGGGGCTCCACCGGGGGCGGAACTGCACAATAACACTGGGTTCAGTGTGGGGCGGCGGTGGGGTGGGTGGACTGCTGTGGCCTGTTGTGGGATTGTGAACCGCTGAGGGCTACGGCAGGGACGAAGGCTCTCTTTCGTTTCTATGTTTCCGGTTTCAATACACAGTACAATACACACCATCATCAGGGGTCTTTAATTAAACGTATCTACAATTTGATTTGTTTTTAGGTTCAAAAATCAGTTCATTAACTATGGTATTTGTCGGTTTTCATTTACAATAATTCCTGGTTGGGGTTTCGCCTACATCAGGAAATGCCATCTGCTACATCCTTAGTTCCTTCCTTCATTAGACACTGATACTTGTGGTCTCATTTTCGCTGCTTTGCGGAGCTATGTATTTTTTACGTTTTACACCCTTTTTCGCACACCACTATCATTTTTATTAGTATACTTCTAAATAAGTATTGTGTTTTTACTGTTGCCAGCATCGCCACTAGTTTACCTTTGACCCATAATTTTTTTTTCTTTTCTATCTTTTTCTCTGTAGTTAATTACATGTGTGTTACTCTATTTCATTATGTTGCTGTGTATTTATATATTGTGTAAGAGTAATGAATGGATACTGACGGAGTTCCTTTGTATCGCGAATTGGTGGGGGAGGGAGGAGCAAAGATGAGTGGACATAAATGCATGGTAGTGTGGTGGAGAGTGAGCTGAAGGGAAAGGTGTGGAGCAAGAGGTGAAATGAAATTGGGGGGGGGAGGGGGGCAGGGGGGGGGAGGGGGGCAGGAGGGGGGATTAACTGGAGTACGAAAAAGTGCTGTGTAAAACGTAAAAAAATATGTAGGTGCAAAAAATTGAAAAATCAGGCCACATGTAGAAGTGTCTAAAGAAGAAAGAAACCAAAGACGTGCTACTAGATGACATTTCCTGATATAGGCGAAATACCAAGCAGGAGTTACCATAAGTAAAAACCAACAAATTTATAACGAGCTGTTTTCCAATCTTAGAAAACCAAACAAATTGTAAATATCTTTAATTACAAACCATTGCTGACGCTTTATTTCAATAAAGCGAAACGCGACTGATTAGAAAAACTCGCGATTTCTTGTAGTTGTGACGACGGAACAAAATTACTCTGACGAATTAAACGGGGGTGTCTGAACTGGGTGGAGCAATTGGCGCTAGCGACAGGAGTCATGCAGAGGAAGCATGTCTTGTAACAAGTGTCAATACGAATAGTTAGCTTTCCTTTCTGAGGAGATGGACGTAGCACTCAAACGCTCTGAGAATTGCTTCATAATTCCATAAAAAAAAGTTTGTTTGAAATAACCAGCACCAGTACCTCAGTAAATCGTTAATTCCTGGTTTAATAAAACACTTACAAAATAAAATGTCATTTATATTTATGTTTCGTCATATATATTTGTAGTAATACTAATCATAAAATTGTTTGTGTTTAGATTAGTAATGGCGTAGTACACCAAAGATCAAGGGCATGCTGCTGTTTATTTTTTTTTCTTTTTTTATTTTACGTCGATGGCAGAGGTATTTTCGAAACTTTGTGTCAGTGACAGAATTAAGCGCCGCAGTATTATGTCGGCGAAGACAAACTAACATTTAATTTACTTGGCTAGAATATATGAATTTACTCATTTCCATTTGTGCATTAAAAACTTAACGAAGTTCCTCTGCTTCTTCCGATAAATTTTATTTGTATTTGACTTCTTGGCTAGGAGAAACGAAGTTACTGATGAAGTGAACCTTGTTATCGACTGAGGTAAGGAAAGTTAAACAGCGACGGAATGCAGAGGTCATACTTTAACTTCCATTGCGAAGTACCGGCGTATAGCTAGTTTTAAAAATTAAAGTGTCCAAAGAAAATGGTTTGTGGACAGTAAAATACCTAAAACTTAAAACGAAGAGAGAAAGCCCGCCTTATATAAGACACTGTTTTATAATTTTGTATTCAGCCACACATGTTTCAGCACTTTTTGTTCTATTTTCAGTGGGTTTATTTTTTATTTTCTTCGTCACATCAAGCTATGCCTCATGCGAGAAATAAAGTAAACAAGTAACCCATTGCAGATAGCACAGAAAGTGTTGAAACGTGTCTGGGCGAAGGCAGTTTTTCTTAGCAATCTCGGAAAAAAGAAGTACCACAAGACGATTACTCCTGAAATGGAGTATCCAGCCCAGAATGCTGACCTGAAATCGAATAGAAAGCGGGCGTCCAACATCCAACGCCACCGGTTTCGACTCTTGAAACAGAACGGATTCCACAGACATTCCGACACATTGAGAGCGTCCCCAGAGTCAGAAATGACTAAGACGGAAACACGAAGACGGAGCAGGCGTCACGGCTAATCTACATCTACATCCACGTGATTACTCTGCTATTCACAATAAAGTGATCGGCAGAGGGTTCAATGTACCACCTACAAGCTGTCTCTCTACCGTTCCACTCTCGAACGGCTGTTCGAGCCCTGATTTCTCTTATTTTATCGTTATGATCATTTCTCCCTATGTATGTGGGTGCCAACAGAATGTTTTCGCGATCGGAGGAGAAAACTGGTGATTGAAATTTCATGAGAAAATCCCGTCGCAACGAAAAACGCCTTTGTATTAATGATTGCCACTCTAATTCACGTTTCATGTCTGTGGCACTATCTGCCCTATTCCGCGATAATAGAAAACGAGCTGCCCTTCTTTGTACTTTTTCGATGTCATCCGTCAGTCCCACCTGATGTGGATCCCACACCGCACAGTAGTACTCCAGAATAGGGCGGACAAGCGTAGTGTAAGCAGTCTCTTTGGTAGACCTGTTGCACCTTCCATGTGTTCTGCCAATGAATCGCAGTCTTTGGTTGGCTCTGCCCACAACATTATCTATGTGATCGTTCCAATTCTGGTTATTTGTAATGTAATCCCTAAGTATTTAGTTGAATTTACAGCCTTCAGATACGTGTGACTTATCGCGTAATCGAAATTTAGCGAATATCTTTTAGTACTCATGTGAAGAACTTCACACTTTTCTTTATTCAGGGTCAACTGCCACTTTTCGCACCATGCAAATATCTTATTTAAATCATTTTGTAAATCGTTTTAGTCATCTGATGACTTTACAAGACGGTAAATGGCAGCATCATCTGCAAACAATCTAAGACGGCTACTCATATTGACCCCTGTGTCGTTAAACACTTCCTTGGGGAACGCCGGATATTACTTCCGTTTTACTCGATGACTTTCCGTCTATTACTACGAGCTGTGACCTTCCTGACAGGAAATCACGAATCCAGTCGCACAACTGAGGCGATACTCCGTAGGCACTCAGTTTGGTTAGAGGACGCTTGTGAGGAACGGTGTCGAATGCCTTCTGGAATGGAATCAATTTGAAATGCCCTGTCGATAGCACTTATCACTTCATGAATATGAAGAACTAGTTGTGTTTCACAACAACGATATTTTCTGAAACTGTGTTGCCTATGTGCCAATAAATCGTTTTCTTCCAGGTACTTCATAATGTTTGAATACAGTATATGTTCCAAAACCCTACTGCAAATCGACGTTAGTGGTATGGGCCTGTAATTCAGCGGATTACTCCTACTCCCCTTTTTGAGCAATTTTCCAGTCTTTAGGTACGGATCTTCCTGTGAGCGAACGGTTGTATATAATTCCTAAATATGGAGCTACTGTGTCACCATACTCTGAGAGCAACCTAAGTCGTATACAATCTGGACCGGAAGCCTTGCTTTTATTGATGTAAGCTGCTTTGTTACACCGAGGATATCTATTTCTATGTTTCTCATGTTGACAGCTGTTCTTGATTGGAATTCAGGAATAATTATTTCGTCTTCTTCGGTGAAGGAGTTTCGGAAACCCGTGTTTAATAACTCTGCTTTTGTGGCAGTGTTCTCAGTGACCTCACCGTTGTTATCGCCCAGTGAAGGTATTGACGCGTCTTGCCACTGGTGTGTTTTATGTATGACCAGAATCTCCTTGGGTTTTCTGCCAGATTTCGAGTAAGAGTTTCGTTGTGGAATTTATTGAAAGCATCTCGCACTGAATTACGCGCTATATTTCGAACTTCTGCAAAACTCTGCCAGTCTTGGGGATTTTACGTTCTTTTAAATTTAACATGCTTTTTTTGCTGCTTCTCCAACAGCGATCAGACCCGTTTTGTGTACCATGGGGGATCAGTACCATCACTGATTAATTTATGTGGTATATACCTTTCAATTGCTGTCGATACTATATCTTTGAAATCATTCCACATCTTTTGTATGTTTACATGATCAGATCGGAAGGAGTGCAGACTGTCTATTAAAAAGGCGTTAAGAGCATTTTTATCAGCTTTTTTAAATAGATACTGTGGTGTCACCGCCAGACACCACAATTGCTAGGTGGTAGCCTTTAAATCGGCCGCGGTCCGTTAGTATACGTCGGACCCGCGTGTCGCCACTGTCAGGGATTGCAGACCGAGCGCCGCCACACGGCAGGTCTAGAGACAGATCCTAGCACTCGCCCCAGTTGTACAGCCGACTTTGCTAGCGATGCTACACTGACAAATACGCTCTCATTTGCCGAGACGATAGTTAGCATAGCCTTCAGCTACGTCATTTGCTACGACCTAGCAAGGCGCCAGTATCATTTAATATTTATCTATGGATGCCTGTACCGTCAGAGAGATGTTCACCAATTGTGGATTAAAGTTAAGTATTCTACCAGTTACTCTTGTTTTACTAGTCTTATTTCTCTGACCTGTTCCAGACCTCACGCCAGCCTGCGTGAGCTTAATCGCGTGCCTTTCGGCTTCCTCCAAACTCCGTGAATTGGCTCCTGCCAATTCACAACAGATATACTTCGCGTTTCTTTTTAATGGTTGTAGGAGTTACGGTATTCAGCCTAGCAGCAACTGCCTTGTGGTCGCTAATCCTTGTATTCGACACGATATTCGATATTTGTCCAGTATTATTTTTTGCTAAGAGGTCAAGTATGCAGAATGAGATTTTCACTCTGCAGCGGAGTGTGCGGTGATATGAAACTTCCTGGCAGATTAAAACTGTGTGCCGGACAGAGACTCGAACTCGGGACCTTTGCCTTTCGCGGGCAAGTGCTCTACCATCTGAGCTATCCAAGCACGACTCACGTCCCGTCCTCACAGCTTTACTTCCGCCAGTACCTCGTCTCCTACTTTCCAAACTTCACAGAAGGTCTCCTGCGAACCTAGCAGAACTAGCTCTCCTGGAAGAAAGGATATTGCGGAGACATGGCTTAGCCACAGCCTTGGGGATGTTTCCAGAATGAGATTTTCACTCTGCAGCGGAGTGTGCGGTGATATGAAACTTCCAGGTAGATTAAAACTGTGTGCCGGACCGAGACTCGAACTCGGGACCTTGGCCTTTCGCGGGCAAGCGCTCTACCATCTGAGCTATCCAAGCACGACTTACGCCTCGTCCTAACAGCTTTACGCCTACGAGGTACTGGCGGAAGTCAAGCTGTGAGGACGGGGCGTGAGCCGTGCTTGGATAGCTCATTGGCCTTTCGCGGGCAAGCGCTCTACCATCTGAGCTATCCAAGCACGACTTACGCCTCGTCCTAACAGCTTTACGCCTACGAGGTACTGGCGGAAGTCAAGCTGTGAGGACGGGGCGTGAGCCGTGCTTGGATAGCTCAGATTGTAGAGCACTTGCCCGCGAAAGGCAAAGATTCCGAGTTTCGGTCCGGCACACAGTTTTAATCTTCCAGGAAGTTTCAGGTCAAGTATGCCTTCGCAACCATTTACGCGTCGAGTGGGATCGTGAACTAATTTTTCAAAATAATTTTCTTAGATATCATTCAGTCCAATTTCGGATGACGTTTTCTGCCTGCCGCCGGCTTTAAACGTATAATTTTTCCAGCATATCGAGGGTAGATTAAAGTCACCACCGATTATAATTGTGTTTATGTATATCCTCCGTGACGATTATCATTTAAAATTCGCGTCGGGTTCCCATGTTTTCCGAGATTAACTCCGGGAGTCGGAGTGCCGTAGTGCAGTTGCCTGGGCGTGTTTTCTCTGTGTGAGGACCGGCCAGATATACGCCTCGCGGCTGTGGTTATATCGGAGCAGGCCAAACAGGAGCCCGCTGTAGAAACAAACGACGGCTGCGGACACAGGCCACCTGGTCAGCTTAGCACATTCCCCGGTTGCTTCACGGCTTAGCTCTTCGGCACTTTCTGCTAACTGGCGTCAGGGGACGAAGAGCAGAAGTGTTTCTGTACCTGCCGGCTGGCGCTGCTGGCAGTCACCCGGATCCAAAACAGTCTTGACCTCTGGTGACTCAGTCAATGTCCTTGGTCATTCTATAAAGTGCAAACATCAAACAGGAAACGCTACTGCGACACCCTGTAGATACCACTAACACGTAGGAGATATACTGTATGAACAGGCTCTAACAGCACTGCAATACGTAGGTGAAAAGCTCTCTCTCTCTCTCTCTCTCTCTCTCTTTTTTTTTTTTTTTTTTTTTGCTGTGAGACCACACTGATGGGGTCATCGGTCCCTTGGCTTACTTAAACTAACTTACGCTAAGGACAACACACACTCCCATGCCCGACGGGGGAGCGGTGCGAATCGTGACAAGACGCCTTAGACCGCACGGCTACCCCGCGCGGCTCGTAATACTGCAGTAAGTTGTACTGACAAGACCTTGCCCAAGCTCAACGACGTAAACTGTGTGACGTGAAATAATAGTCTGTACTAACACAATGACATCGCGTAAGATTTGATACTCAGTATCCTATGCTATAAATCACACTACAGCTCACTACAATATCACTTTGTACAAAAGGATAAACACAGTAACACTCATCCGGCCGCAGTGGCCGAGCGGTTCTAGGCGCCTCAGTCTGTATAACGTCCTCTGGCAGCACGCATCCACAGCGAAAGTTAAAAGAACATTTCGATGTATAATGCTTACTGTAACAAATAATTTATATGTATTTCTGTTAATCGAATTTCAAAAGGACACTTAATTTTGTGAGGAAAATATAATTACGAATTTTGCTATTATAAATGATTATTCAAAGAGTGTGAAATACTATCTGTGGCGGAGGATGTGAAAACCGCCACAGAAGAAGTGATATGTAATGAGAAATGACAAAGGCTGTAGAAGAATTAGTTAAGATATAAATAGGCAATATATTGTAATAGAATCGCTTGTCTTCTGCACGGACTGAATGGGAGAGGAACCAGTGGCGTTGTATTAGGTTCTTACGTCGTCTTCATTTGTCATAAGTCGATGATCGACGCCATTTGTAGCTGGGATTGTAAAAGGTGTGTAAAGATTCTAATTGTTTCTGTTAAAATATATTTATCTAGTAAAATCTGTTCGTCAGAATTACTGCAAAGTTCGCACCGAACATTACCCATTTTATTTAAGAAATTTCAACTTTTTATTGGATATCGCTGGCGGTGCGGAGCTGCGCCGCGAGCGAGCAGTCTGGGGCAACGGCAGATTTAAACATACGATCGCAAATACATCCACATCCTAAAAAGGGTACAGGTAAAGGTGAACGAAAATAATAACGACCACATCCTAAAAAGGGTACAGGTAAAGGTGAACGAAAATAATAAAGTGTTTCTTTTCACAGCATTCCAAACCCAGAATAAAAGGAGATAGTAGATTTTATCTTGTGCATTTACAGGTGGATACAAGCTGCAGCTTTTGTAAATTTTCATTCAAAAAGTGATAAATTATGAACATATCGTAAAGTGTATTTAAAAGTAGATAATTTTTCAGGAGAGATTAGCAATATAAAAGAAAACATTTTCATATAGTAAAGATAGTCTTATGCTTCAAAGCTAGGTGGGGTATATCCAGTTAAACAAAAATCCACTGCAACGTGAAAATGTTTGCTAAGTTCGATGGACAATAATATTTTCATTCTTGCACAAACAGCTTTAGTACTTGAATAAAAGTAAAACTTGAATCATTATTTTGGAATATTCAAAGAAATTCACTTTTATTAATCTTCAACAGAATATTTCATATGTAAAGTAATAATCACAGATGGAAAATTTATTGCAACCTTTGATTTCTCATGCCCATCGATGTATATGTTAAGTTCAATCTCAACGGTTTCCCAATCAAATTAAACGCAAAAAGCAAAGAAACTTTAAAACCAGACGGTCAACTACCGAATAATTAAAACAGACAGAATCGCATTAAATCTGGAACCGCGTGACCGCTACGGTCGCAGGTTCGAATCCTGCCTCCAGCATGGATGTGTGTGATGTCCTTAGGTTAGTTAGGTTTAAGTAGTTCTAAGTTCTAGGGGACTGATGACCTCAGACGTTAAGTCCTATAGTGCTCAGAGCCATTTGAACCATTTGAACAATAACACATTTCGTTGTAAAATGGGGTCAATGGTAGCCATCTGGATATTAATTACAACAACGTATCTATCAGGGTTCACAAGGTTCGAAAGATAAATCACCACCAAAGCTAGTATCAATCACCAGCAATATACTAAATGCGACACTCTTCAGGGAGTGGGAATGATATATTTACTGTACCAATAACAGCAACCTACAGCGAAGGTGCTCTGACAACATAGCTAAACCCTTTCTTACCAACGTAGGCACCAGAACCGACAGCTTTCGTGTATAACTGATGAATACGTCATACAGATCCGTTGCCTGTTTTAGTTGTTAAAACTTCAACGAATAATTGTACATGCAAACAATCAGTGTGACCGTTATAAATTTTACGTAAACTGGAGAACATAAAGATGTAATTTAAAATTGTTTATCTTTCGTTGTCAGTCGGAGGTGATAGTCACTGGGCGCCAAGTCAGGACTATAGGGTATAGGGTGTGTGGGTGATTATGTTCCACTGAAACTGTTGCAGGAGAGCAACGGTTTTTCGAGCGATGTGTGGGCGAGCGTTGTCATGAAGAATGTGCACGCCCTTGCTCAACATTCCTCTTCTCCGGTTCTGCATTGCTCGTTTGAGTCTGACAGTACCTGCCAGAGTTAATTGTGGTCCCAACGATTCAGCTCCGACGACGAGGTGAGAGAAGAGGTTCATAACTTTCTGAACGGCATGGCGGCGAGCTGGTACGACATGGGCATACAAAAACTGCCACAGCGTCTACAAAAATGCATCGACAGAAATGGTGATAATGTCGAAAAACAGCTAAATGTTCAAGCTGTGAACTGATGTAAACCATTGTAGAAACAAACAGGTCTATGTACTTATAAAAAATAGGAGATCTTACTTTTGGGATTACCCTCGTAAATACAGATTAATTATCTTTCTTTTCGTTCCAAGTTATTAACTGAAAAATACTATTCCTTCTCTTTAGGGTTTTAATTTCTTTGAACTTTGCTTTTACCAATATACTTTATTGGCCTTTGGATTTCATTTGATACGAAAAGATATATTCGGGATATTACTCTGCTTTGAAATGAACTTTTGAATATTTTTCTTGTAATACTGTAGGGATAAAGGACAAGTCGTGTACTGACTTTTTCAGCTCAAAACAGTTAACTGTTTATGTCCTGCCATTAATTGGTTTACAGATACAAGTCGGCGTATTACCTTACGAGTCCTGGTTCTCTATTCAAAAACTCACTAGGCGGAAATGCAATTAAAGAAAACGGTCACCGGCACTTTTCAACTACATGTACTTTAAATAATCAAACAAGCCTGAACTGCTTCAGGCGTTGACTTCCACGATGCACTATTATTTAAAACTCAAAACACCGCACACTATGATCTTTATTAGAGAGAATTAACTTGTTTTCTAATAAATGGTTCTTAATTTGTCGTTGAGGGAGAAGGGAAAATATTTCAAACTCTCAGTAAACTTCCTATTCTTTCTCAATAAATTATTACGTAGGACCGACGGCACATTCAGCGCATCCAATGAGATTACATGAATTTACTTTATTACTTCGCTCTCGCCGAAGTCACACAATAAATCCTGACCAATGTAACTATTCCTCGATGCTTGCGTACTTCTATACGACCAGAATAATGCAGTGCAACGCTGCTACCCCTTACTGCGTGCTTTAATCCTCAACCACAATGTAACTAAACGACTTCGGGCGAACTTGTCTCTTCACGTACACCATACAACGGAAAACCTCCCTAAAATATTGAAACACGGTGCGCCTACAAACGCGTAGCTGTTAAGCAGCACAACACACCATTGATCACAAATAGGAGAAATTAATCTTACGCTTCAATAAATCGGAGGTTTTCCCATACTTGGTGAGTCTGCACTCTACCAAAATCGGCGAAATAATCACTTTCTACACAGTCAGCATCTACATGGATACTCTGCAAATCACATTCAAGTGCGTGGCAGGGGGTTCATCGAACCACCTTCACAGTTCTCCATTATTCCAATCTTTCTGTAAAAGCTCTGATTTCCCTTATTTTATCGTGGTGATCGTTCCGCCCTATTTAGGTCGGTGTCAACAAAATATTTTCGCATTCGGAGGAGAAAGTTGGTGATTGGAATTGCGTGAGAAGATTCCGTCGCAACGCAAAACGCCTTTCTTTTAATGATGTCCAGCCCAAATCATGTCTCATTTCTGTGACACTCTCTCCCATATTTGGCGATAATACAAAACGTGCTGCCTTTCTTTGAACTTTTTCGATGCACTCAGTCAGTCCTATCTGGTAAGGATCCCACACCGCGCAGCAGTATTGTAAAACAGGACGGACAAGAGTAGTGTAGGCAGTCTCCTTAGTAGGTGTGTTACATTTTCTAAGTGTCCTGACAATAAAACGCAGTCTTTGGTTAGCCTTCCCCACCAAATTTTCTACGTGTTCTAGTATGATAAAAAATTATTATTATTATTATTACGTTAAATATATTTCAATTCTATCAATTTAAATCGGTATTTCATACTAGAATGTCGTGTTTCCAGTCTGGCACAGCTTTGCCACAGGAGACACGAAAGCGGTCGAAGACGTCCGTCTTCTGGTCGGCTCCTGATCGTTGTCAGAAGGAGGCTAGGTTTTGATTACGCAAAGACTTCTGTTATTTGGAAAAGAACAACCTGGATTTCTTTACGTAATTAGTACGAATTTTATAATTACCTAAGGGACCTTTAATAGTGAACAATAAAATTGCATTTGCAGATGAAATCATTAATAAATGGGGCAGCTATGAATTGTATAGAAGACAAGGAGCGGCCTTCTGTCTACGACCAGGATGCCGCAGTATTCTCTGCTGTAGTAAAGGCTGTTTGACATTTATAAAAATAATATGGCATTGAGGATAAAAAAGTATAAAGGAAAAGAACAGAATAAGAAGTCTGGTAAACACTAAATATATTCAAACAATTCTCACTAGCAAAATTAGGGCTTATTTATAAACAATACAACTTACATAATTACTTTTCTAACAGTATGGTGCGATCAGATTTCAGCCTGTCCTGTGCTGTCTCCTTGGTTCACGTTTTTTCTTTTTTTGTCACAAATTATAGTCACTACTTTTCTCCTTTCGTTGAAGACAATTCTTGCACTGTTCAACACCTCCAATAACAATAACTTGCTGATTTACAGTTTCGAACATGAATTACCTTAATTTTATTAATTAATAATGTCTGCGCGCTAGCAAGACCGCTCACTTTTTTAACTTAAAGTCGACCTCCTTTACGTTTTCACATAACAAGCAGAAGCACATTAAAATCTGAAGATCTACAAAAGTTTTCTACCGTCATCTTTTATTTAGATCGAAGCGGAACGACAGTTCAGCTTCTGTTAAAATGTTTCTTTGACTGCGCAATCGATGTATTAGCGTCCGCGCTAGATGCGCATCTTTACAGTTATGTAAATTATACAAAACAAATGTCTTTCAAAGGGTACTCAAAGCTTTCGTAGGACGGAAATACCAATAATTTCACATCGCTTCCCGCGTGAGGAGTAATGAGTCTGAAAGATCGTTACGACTCACGCGCAGTCGTAATATTATTGGATTCACGTACTTAGTGAATGAAGTATTTAAGGATCTCTCCTTGTAGGGAGCAAAACAAACATAAGGCACATAGAATTATATACGTTTCATACTAAGTCGTCAAAGCTACTCACAGTTGCTTGATCATTAACAAACTTGGTTGTGGCATGATGCCATCATAAGTGTTCAAGGATTTAACATAGGTTCTCAAGAATTACTCTCATTCAGTCAATTGAAACTTTGAAATACTAACATAGATAGAAGTACAAATTAAATACACATACAGATACAAATATACATAAATATTGACAATAAGAAAAAAATTCTATTACAATATTGGTGCATTTCCGCCAATTGTGAACAGAACATAAAACTTTTATCACTCTTTCTCGTAGCGACATCACTCTTCACTTTGTAGTTGGGAGTATTTCCCATGAACTCGGGTGATTTTCACAAGGGAATTCTTTCATCGCCTTTCACTTTTCACTGCACTAAAACTGGGGATCACCTTTTCACATTCTGGTGAAAAAACACTGGGAATTTCACTATGTGAAGGGGAAGTGATATTTCTTGACTCGACGATCCATCGGGTCATGTCGGGAATCAGGAAAGTTGATGACTGGTTCAATGACGAATGAGTCAGTTTGGTGGCTGTCTTAATCTCATTCCAATTCATGTTTCAGCACATGAAAATACAGAAAAAAAAATCTGTATTAGGACTTGCTCATTAACTAGCATCTTAATCTAAGGGAATATAGAGTAAGAATTTAAGACAATAAAAATTACTACATATACTATGTACATATACATTGTATATTATTCATATTTTGTGTCTAGGTTTTATATTCTTTCGTTAGCAAATATCAGCAAAACACGTTTCGTCTTTCTTAAGCAATGTATTTAGCAATATTGCCGTAGCAATTTTCATAGTTAAGGAGAAGTCATCATTAGTGTCCTTTTAATGTAAATATAGTAAAATCGTGCGTAGTTTATCAACGTTTTATTGTTTTTATGTCCATTTTCATCTCAAATCTGGAGCACGCTCGCGCCCGTTACGGAGAGGAATGCTTATTGTTGAGTGCGGGCCGGCGAGCAGTCATTGAATGTTGCCAGAGTGCTTCACAGTCACGTGGTAACGAACTGGCGGTTTGACAGCGTTGGCAGTCCGCGTCCTGCACAAGGCAGATAGTTCAGTGGCTTCCAACCCTCCTTTTGTTTTTAACTTGTGCATTCTGTTGAATCGTGGGTACTGGAGCAGCTCGTCAAGGCGACATGGTCAACCTGGACGGTAAATTGACTGCACCAGCAACGAATAACAGTCATCGATGAAAATGACTACTGTCACCTATTGTAGTAAGTACAATAGCTTGTCTATCCTTTGACTGATAGTCACTGTATCGTCGTTACAACGTGAGAATACTTGTAATGCTACTTCACACGCGGAACATCACACGCGTCCATAAGTTTAGTACAGTTTTGATTCACACAAGAGATAACTAGTTTTTCGTGTCCATACATGTGCCAAATTACGATTTTACACACGTGTCCATTATTTTGTCACTGAGTCACACGCAGCAATCCACACGTGTCCATATATGTGTCTCTATACCACAGAGTAGCACAGGTAATGCTAAAATTACTTATGATAAAAGGATCATTTACAGAACAAACATAGTTTTTTTTAATTACTGTCCAAGACCTAACGAAAAACGTGTTCGCTATTCTGAATGGTGCTTCTGATGCACGTTAGATTTTACATGTATTTTAAATCTGATTCTTTTCCTTTTTCTTATTTTCTATAACAGCCTTTTTTTTCTCGATTACATCAATAATCAGTAAAATATACCCACTTTGGCGTGCCGAACAATTCACGTTCAAAACTTCATCTAACAGAAATCGGGAAAATTATTCCTATTTCCTAGGATGCTTTTGCTCACAGCAAATCAGATTTACATCACGTTTCGATAAGTAACTGCAGATACGCATTAACCAACGAGCCACGATCGTCAATACACACAACATACACACGTCAAGTCTTTTGAACCAATTTCCAAATTTCTTCCCCTACCGGGTAGGGTAGAAAGGTAAGAATGCTAAAGAGGAAAACTACAATAGGATAGTGCAAGGAAATGAAAGATACGAAGATAGATAATAGGTGAAATAATCAGTTGAGCAAATTCATTCTTCGGCTCCACCGTTTTTAGTGTCATCCACGTGGCATAACTTGACTTCAGTATTAAAATGTCGCACAAATCCGCTTCCAAAGCATCTTCAAATATATATATTTCAAAATCACGGCATGCGGACATAGCAGAAGAATATAAGCAGATTATCTCAGCCCTCAACTAGGTGTATTAATATCGAAGGTTTCTGTATAATACTCGTGACATAGGAATAGTCTCTCTAAGTTTCTCCAATACAGGACCTAATTCTTATTATAAATGCAAATTTCTTAACTGGTTGACTCATAGTAATAAATAAATTAAAGTTGCTCTCCAGTTGTGAGTACCACTATTCATTTCTTTGTATATTAACTATATGTTGCTGCTTATACTCGGTGTAATCTACAGATTACAATGTATCAGTTTTGCATCGTACATGGTTCTAGCGACTTAAAATATCAGTCCTTTGAAAGCTTAACTTAGGTTAATACTTCACATATACGGACATTCTGGTCTGAATGAGGGATTGAAAGAAAACCTTTACTACTTGGTAAAAAGGAGATTTGCCATAACTTAAAACTAAAACAGCAGGTGGCACATCCCTTACTCAATTCAACGACTGCAGTCTTTTATTGCTCAAGAAACTTAAAACTACCTTAAAACTAAAGCAAATCTTATTTTCCAAATCCGTAGAGTACCTTCTTCAATCACTTCATATCTTTCAAGCTCCATCATAACTTTGTGTCCACCTCACTCAAATGATTACGTCACCTGCAGAATACATGTACAGTACATGCTGTTGATTCACATACTTTCTAAACAGATCACACTCTTGTTTCAAGTTGCAGCTTAACATAATAAATGATATTTTTTTATGTTTTTCATGGTACTTCTTTAGGTTTACATGGTGGTAAAGTCCTTTTATTCGTCCACTAACTGGATCTGCCAACACGTAACAACCAATATGTCGCTTCCTGACTATAACAAACGGCCCTTCGTATAGGTGTTGCCACTTACGATTTTTACGTAAGATGAGAGATGGTTTGAAGTGTGTTCTCAGAAGAACACGCTCGTTCAGGCGATACGACAGAACTTTATTGACATGCTTGTCAAATGCCTTTTTTCTTAAATTGGCATGAGTTGTGAGAGAGATCAGGGCTTGTCTTAACTTATTATCTAGGTTGACTTCTGGACCTTCTATCTTGGGGATGGGATCAGTCCATTCATTGCTTTCCCTTTGCCTGGAGATTAGTTCTGAAGGTGTGAAACCGGTAAAAGTGTGCTTTTAGTTTTCCGCATGTTCATTAGATTGAAATTCGCTCACAATTACTTTTGAAGTACCGGGCGGTACGCTCGATACGAAGTTTGCTTCCGTATTCCACCGAAGTTGCGAGCTATTTGCCGGAATTTCAGTCGAGATGGTGTGTGTTGGCGGGTTTGCTCGGGCATAATAGATGCGAGAATTTTGAGGTTCATGATTTTGACTTTGATAGTTAGTAAAAGGTGGAGGACTATTCCTAAAGTTTGGAGCATACTGTTGTTTTTATTGCTTGGAAGGATCTGGAGCATTTCTCCCTCGAGAACAGTGCTGGAATCTAGGCTGGTTACCATACTGCTGTTGACTGTTGGTGTTAATCCAACGTCCTTTTCCATTGAAATTATTATTATTTTGGCGATCGTTATTGTAGTGATAGCGATCATTGTAAGTAACTGGTGAATTACCGTATTGCTGTTGTGTTGTCTGGTATATGGGGTGGTACCTGTTTTGATCCTGGAATTTATGTTTCTGCTTCCCGTTACGGCGATAGTAGTTGTTATTATCGCACGGAACGTCGTGTCCTTTACTGTTGTTGGGTTGGTATGACATACCTGAGTCTGCGCCTACACCGTGCGGCTGTGTAGTGTGCGGGCCAAGATTACAATTACTCCGCGCACTAGCACGCACGTCTTCTTGAATCATGTCAAGGTTGTCAAGTACTGACAGAAAAGCCTCCGTGTTGTCGTCACTGAATTTACTAACTTCTCCCTGATTGATACCGGTAGCTTTGACTTAAGGATCATAATTACGTCCTTCGTGGAAATGGGCGTGTCCCAATATTGTATTTTTCGCAGGTATTTCTCGAAGTACCTACGGAGACCAGCACTTCTCGCGTTAAACGGTTCAGCATTATATACCTCCTTTCTAAGGCGTTGTTGTATGCCTGAACTCCAGAATTTGTTCAGAAATTGCTTTTCGAAGTCAGCGTAATTATTACATCTGTCAAGTACTTCTGTTCCCCAGACAGAACCCTCTCCTTGAATGTAACCTACTATAAAGTGCATACGTTGCTTGTCATTCCAGCTCTCAGGAAAAACACCATTAAATGACTTCAGAAAACCCATTGGGTGGATGTTGCGTTTCTCTGGCAGAAAGAGCTGGAACACGCGGTGCTTGAGAACGCTTTCTTCTTTCATTAGCTCGACAAGAGTTACTTGATCATTCTGGTTGCGTACTAACGGATTCTTACTGCTGTGTCCATGTACAAATGGAGAGAATTCAACACGAGACGCGGGATTATTATTATATTCATGTTCTGAAGAAAGCAAGTATGAATGCTCACTTCTATTGTCATTAGGAAAATCATTGACTTGTCGTTTCAACTGCTCGATTTCCTCAGTGAGGTGTCGTTTCCACTCGGGAAGGTCTCGGTGAAAAACTCTACGAATCTCTCCTAATTCAGTGAGAATCGTATCTCCTGATGTACCTGGAGCAGCTAAAACTTCAACTGTGGCTGACTTAACGGCTTCTTTTAAGTCGTGTTGAACCTTGTTTTCTATGTACTGTTCCTTAGTCTCGACCCATTCTACAAATTCTTTTCCTATTGTGGAACGTACGTTGGCTGCAGCATCATTCACCCTCTTTTCAATGTTTATTTCGGATAGCGCCTGTGTCAGGTCATTGACCTGGCCTTGCAGAGTGACGACATTGTCTGCAAGCTTGTTTATTTTAGCTCCGACCTCAGCGGATTTTTTTGAAACTTCTGTTGTAACTGCCTGGCAACTTTCGATTTGTACTTTGATGTCTTTGTGCACGTTACCTACTGTGCTCTCACATGCATCTACCTTCTGCAGAATACCTTCTATCCTTTCATTAACTTTAGTACTTAATTCCGAGATATATTCCACCGTGACTGTCCTTATTCTTGCCTCTAAGTTGGCATCAATATTATCTAACCTATTTTTCATTGTACCAATCATGGTATTCAGGTCAAACCATTTTCGCTCTGTCTCCCGTTCCTTTTGCCTTTCTTTTTGTTCCCTTTCTTGTCTATCTCGTTGTTTTTGTAATTTATAAGCTTCCCTTTCCCGTTTCTCCTGTTCTCTATCACGTTGTTTTTGTAATTTATAAGCTTCCCTTTCCAGTTTCTCCTGTTCTCTATCACGTTGTTCTTGTAATTTATAAGCTTCCCTTTCCAGTTTCTCCTGTTCTCTTTCTTGAAAAAAAATTCTCATCATTTCAACCATCAAATTTTCTCCCGCTTGCTGTGACGATGATTGCTGTGACGATACGTCACGCACACCATCATCGTCTACCGTTCTCTCCATTCGCGAATCGGGTCTGCCTGTTCCCGTTCGCGAACGTAGTGGGTATGACTTGACAACTGTGTCATCACCGTCATCCAGACTGTTTGTCGGCTTTCCTTTGTCATCTGCCATGTTTATTTTCAAGTTTGTGACGTAACTGCTCAAAGAAATATTTCGCGGTACGCCGATCGTCAACTCTCAGATGCGCGCGCTGATAGTCAAACGTCACACCACGGTAGGTGACAATTGCAGAGCTATACCGGGTAGAAGACAAGATGGCACCTAACTTTGAAAATAAGTGACAAACACCTACTAGACACTTAATCCAGCTATTATGGCATCCATCTTGTGTTCTTAACCGTAGCAACAATGAAGATGCTAATAATGCTAACAAATAAACTTTGCATGAAGAGATGATCAGAAACGAATTCTAACTACGTAAATAAGCAACTCTGCAAGGAAATAACGGCGATAGGATAAAATGAAGCAGTAAGGAAAGAAATTCCGGAAATCAGTTTTTTTTTATACAAGACGCGAGATTTTATGCGTAATGAAAACCGTACTTACATCAGTCGTTTTGCGCACTGCTGTCATTTTTCGAATTTTTTTTTTAATACTTCCTCGGTTTCGTTCAGTACTTCCTTTACGGCTTCCCGATGTCCACCGGATGATGTCATGAAACAATAACAGAACAGATTAAAATTTTTTATCAGGTCCCTGTTCGGGCGCCAGATCTAGTATGATAAAAAAATTATTATTATTATTATTATTATTATTACGTTAAATATATTTCAATTCTGTCAATTTAAATCGGTATTTCATACTAGAATGTCGTGTTGCCAGTCTGGCACAGCTTTGCCACAGGAGACACGAAAGCGGTCGAAGACGTCCGTCTTCTGGTCGGCTCCTGATCGTTGTCAGAAGGAGGCTAGGTTTTGATTACGCAAAGACTTCTATTATTTGGAAAAGAACAACCTGGATTTCTTTACGTAATTAGTACGAATTTTATAATTACCTAAGGGACCTTTAATAGTGAACAATAAAATTGCATTTGCAGATGAAATCATTAATAAATGGGGCAGCTATGAATTGTACAGAAGACAAGGAGCGGCCTTCTGTCTACGACCAGGATGCCGCAGTATTCTCTGCTGTAGTAAAGGCTGTTTATCCTCCATGCCATATTATAAAAATAATATGGCATGGAGGATAAAAAAGTATAAAGGAAAAGAACAGAATAAGAAGTCTGGTAAACACTAAATATATTCAAACAATTCTCACTAGCAAAATTAGGGCTTATTTATAAACAATACAACTTACATAATTACTTTTCTAACAGTATGGTGCGATCAGATTTCAGCCTGTCCTGTGCTGTCTCCTTGGTTCACGTTTTTTTTTTTTGTCACAAATTATAGTCACTACTTTTCTCCTTTCGTTGAAGACAATTCTTGCACTGTTCAACACCTCCAATAACAATAACTTGCTGATTTACAGTTTCGAACATGAATTACCTTAATTTTATTAATTAATAATGTCTGCGCGCTAGCAAGACCGCTCATTTTTTTAACTTAAAGTCGACCTCCTTTACGTTTTCACATAACAAGCAGAAGCACATTAAAATCTGAAGATCTACAAAAGTTTTCTACCGTCATCTTTTATTTAGATCGTAGCGGAACGACAGTTCAGCTTCTGTTAAAATGTTTCTTTGACTGCGCAATCGATGTATTAGCGTCCGCGCTAGATGCGCATCTTTACAGTTATGTAAATTATACAAAACAAATGTCTTTCAAAGGGTACTCAAAGCTTTCGTAGGACGGAAATACCAATAATATTACAATGTTCCTTCCAATTTAAGTTGCTAGTAATTGTAATTCCTAGGTATTCAGCTGAATTTACGGCCTTTAGATTTGACTGATTTGTCGCGTAACCGAGCTTAAACGGATTCCTTTTAGTAATGTGGATTATCTCACACTTTTCGTTATTTAGTGTCAACTACCAACTATCGCACTATTCAGATATCTTTTCTAAATCGTTTTGCAGTTTGTTTTGATCTTCTAATGACTTCATTAGTCGATAAACGACAGCGTCATCTGCAAACAACGGAAGACGGCTGCTCAGATTGACTCCAAAATCGTTTATATAGATTTGGGGAACGCCAGAAATCACTTCCGTTTTACTCGATGACTAACCGTCAATTACTACGAATCTTTCGAAATTATCTCTCTACTCGAATTACACCTGCTTTGAACACACTTGAGTTCTGTATCCGTTGCAGACTAATTCACGTATCGTAAGAGTGTGCCTATCGCATCACACTGCTGAGATTCTCTCCCTCGTTGCTGCTTAAAACCAGCGCCCTAGACCGCTTTTTTTGTGTGTGTCGGAGGGAACAGGTTACGGGCTGGCGGAGTCTGGGGTCGCATTCCGAGGCCTGGCCACCATGTCTGCACCTCCCTTTCCTGGGAATGTGGACCAAGGTATGAAAGGTATTTGTATACCGGGTGATCAAAAAGTCAGTATAAATTTGAAAACTGAATAAATCACGGAATAATGTAGATGGAGAGGTACAAATTGGCACACATGCTTGGAATGACATGGGGTTTTATTAGAACCAAAAAAATACAAAAGTTCAAAAAATGTCCGACAGATGGCGCTTCATATGATCAGAATAGCAATAATTAGCATAACAAAGTAAGACAAAGCAAAGATGACATTCTTTACAGGAAATGCTCAATATGTCCACCATCATTCCTCAACAATAGCTGTAGTCGAGGAATAATGTTGTGAACAGCACTGTAAAGCATGCCCGGAGTTATGGTGAGGCATTAGCGTCGGATGTTGTCTTTCAGCATCCCTAGAGATGTCGGTCGATCACGACACACTTGTGACTTCAGGTAACCCCAAAGCCAATAATCGCACGGACTGAGGTCTGGGGACCTGGGAGGCCAAGCATGACGAAAGTGGCAGCTGAGCACACGAACATCACCAAACGATGCGAGCAAGAGATCTTTCACGCGTCTAGCAATATGGGATGGAACGCCATCCTGCATAAACATCGTACGTTCCAGCAGGTGTTTATTAGCCAGGCTGGGGATGATGCGCTTCTGTAACATATCGGCGTACCTCTCACCCGTCACGGTAGCAGTTACAAAACCACAATCACGCATTTCCTCGAAGAAAAAAGGCCCGATAACTGTAAATGTGGTAAATCCAACCCATACCGTGACTTTCTCGTCGTGCAATGGAGTTTCCACAACAGTTCTAGGATTTTCGGTAACCCAAATTCTGCAGTTGTGGGCGTTGACAGATCCTCGGAGCGTGAAATGAGCTTTGTCGGTCCACAACACGTTACTCAACCAATCGTCATCTTTCGCCATCTTTTGAAACGCCAACACCGCAAATGCCCTCCGCTTCACTAAATCGCCAGGTAACAGTTCATGATGCCGATGGATTTAGTACGGATAGCATCGGAGGGTACGCGTCAGTGCCAACCAAACAGTAGTGTATGGAATGCCGGTGCGACGTGCGGCTGCACGAGCACTGACTTCCCGGTACATGGACGAACCCGCTACAGTCTCCATTTCTTCCTGAACTGTCTCAGCAGCATTACGCCTTGTGCTCGGTCGGCCACTACGGGGATCTATCGTCTAAGCAACCCGTGGCTTTCAAACTTCGAAATCATTCTCGCCACAGCTGCATTTGTCAACGGACCCTTACCCGTTCGAATACCCTTCCTATGGCGATAGGATCGTAACGCTGAACTAGCACATTCCGCATTCTGATAATATGGCTTCACTAAAAGCGCATTTTCAGGTAACGTCAACATGCTGCGACTGCTGGCGCATCTGATTCTCTCTCTCTTTTTTTCCTTTATTGGGTTTCGATTCCCCGTAAAGGGGGCGGGCTGGCAGCAGCTTATTACGCCGCTCTTCAGCCTATCTCTCTCTCATCAGAGCTCCTTTTATACACGATTTTCATGCGCAGTCACTGACGTTTTGCTGTCCAGCGCCATCTGTCGGACATTTTGTGAACCTTTTTCTTTGTTTTAATAAAACCCCATGTCATTCCAAGCATGTGTGTCAATTTGTACCTCTCTATCTACATTATTCCGTGGTTTATTAAGTTTTCAAATTTATAATGACTTTTTGATCACCCGGTACATATATATTTAATTTTTATTTGCTGTGTTTCTCGTGTCTATTGATTTTTATTGTCTTTCATTGATGCTAAACACAACATACAGAAACTGAAGGTGCCATTCAACGCATCCAAAAGTAAAAACGGCTCCTAACGCAGTTTAGATTTAAAGAGTTCACTAGAAAAAGAAAGAAAAGAAAACGGGACCCTGCAACGGCCCTATTGGCGTGTATCCAGGTCGGCTTCTCGTTAGCATAAATACTCTGCATAGTCCCCTGAATACATCAGGCTTGAACGTCAGTTCCTGAACGTTGAGCTGCCTCGTCATTTCCCTTCTGATACCCGGAACACCCCAGCTAACCGGAGGGTCCGTGAATAACGAACCCAAGTAATTGGCAAAACGTGTTCTGTATTTCATGTGTCACCGCAAGATATCATGTTGCTCTTGCAGTACGTACCAGAAGTATATGACGTTCTTGTCATCGGTGCGGTACAAATAATACGTCGCCATCGCCTTTATCCAGTTTACGGCGTTTGTCCTGGCGCCGGGAGAGTATACTTTGTCCGGGAAAAGTAGGTCGTCAGCTTTGATCGCCGTGTGCACCGTACGCAGTAAAAGGGCCAGCATTTTCCTCGTTAGAAGCCAACAGTCGATTGCCGTGCGACGGACCAAACGGTGCTCGTCGGAGTCGACGACCGCGCAGTGCGGGCATATCGGCTTGTCGACCAGATGAATAGAGTGCAGTCGTTGACGGTTCGGGTTCAAAACGGCTCTGAGCACTATGGGAGTTAACATCTGGGGTCATCAGTCCCCTAGACTTAGAACTACTTAAACCTAATTTAACCTAAGGATTTTTTTTCAGTGCCAAGTAGACGCTGACATAATGTGCCAGACACCACACTTGCTAGGTGGTAGCTTTAAATCGGCCGCGGTCCGCTAGTATACCACGGACCCGCGTGTCGCCACTGTCAGTAATTGCAGACCGAGCTCCGCCACACGGCAGGTCTAGAGAGAGGCGTACTAGCACTGAACCCAGTTGTACAGCCGACGTTGCTAGCCATGGTTCACTGAGAATTACGCTCTCATTTGCCGAGACGATAGTAGCATAGCCTTCAGCTACATTTGCTACGCCGGCCGCGGTGGTCTAGCGGTTCTGGCGCTGCAGTCCGGAACCGCGGGAGTGCTACGGTCGCAGGTTCGAATCCTGCCTCGGGCATGGGTGTGTGTGATGTCCTTAGGTTAGTTAGGTTTAAGTAGTTCTAAGTTCTAGGGGACTTATGACTTAACATGTTGAGTCCCATAGTGCTCAGAGCCTACATTTGCTACGACCTAGCAAGGCGCCATTACCAGTATAGATATTGAGATCCTATTAATGTATCATCAAGAGCGATGTTCTACAAATGTGGATTAAAGTTAAGTATTCCAGAACCTACGTGCTTTTCTTTATAGCATTCATTACGTATCCTGTTTCAGACCTCACGCCAGCCTGCGTGAGTTTAAGCGCGTGCCTTTCGGCTTCCTCGCATTGTGTCTAGGCTGTCTTGTCTAGACACGACACATCACACACATCCATGCCTGAGGCGGGATTCGAAACTGCGACCATAGCAGTCGCGCGGTCCCGGACTGAAGCGCCTAGAATCGTTCGGCCACAGCGGCCGGCGACGGTTCGGGAATTTGCCGTTCACCACTTCGTATCACAATGCGCGTACCTCTGTAGGGAGGGAGGGGAGATGGACCGCTCTCCATGTTCTCTGCCAGTGTATCACCGGATACTTCTGTTCGGCCACATAGCGAGATTGTTGCTGAAGGAGTCTTCCGTATATGTCGTTGTGGGCAACCTGGTCTCCGGCAAACTGTGCTGAACGTAACTGCAATCGATGAAGAAGTTCCGAAGGCGTGCGAGTGCTGCCGTGATGTGGCCTGCATTTACTGGTGGACAGACTGAATGGGGAGCCAGTTGGTCGATCACAGCGCCCTTTAAGGGGCTCCGGAACGCCCTATACTTGCAATGTTACAATAACGCTTATAAATTACATCTTTCCTCACAAAGTATTTGAGGTAGGAAGTTGAACTTTTTACAGATTATTTATTGGAATATGGGCTACAACATAACACAGTGATTTTACAAAATTTTAGTTCAGTTATTAAAGATGATTTTTTTTTCAATTGTAATGAAAATTCACAACATTGTTTTGCAATTTTTTATTTATATATTCAATAATATACAGTTTTTTGGAAAAAGGCTGTGTAAAATTATGCACAAGGTATTGTGTAACATTTACTGAAAGTTTGAAACAAATATGTTTGGAAGATCCTTACAAAACATGTAATTAGTATGAGAAAATAAAAGTTTTGGGAATCGAGCGACAAAGATTGGATTAACTTTTTAGTGCATTCCAGGTCCATAGGATGGATTATCTTCATCCTCTGCAATCGCCTCCTCCAGCTTCCTCCTGTTCCTCCTCCTGTTTACTCTTGCTTGTATTTCTAGACTCTTTACAGCCCTGTCTGCAGCCCGAAGGCGTTCCTTGTCTAAAGCAAGCATCGCTCGTACCATGTTAGAACCTATCTTCATTCCCATATTTCTAAATACCTTGCACCTTACAATGTTGAAATCATTGAAAGTCGCAACAGCATCTTACACACCAAAGTGAAGTGTTTCTATTCCAACAAATACAGTCTTGGGGATTCTCGACCATATAACACTATTTACACTTTCATTGGGGTTTTGAGTTTTTCCGTGAATACACTTTTTCAACAGTTCAGGTGCTGCTAAGCCTCTGAAAATAGGTTTTATCACCTTCATTATTGCATGAGGCAGACTATGCTTATGAGTGTACACTTCACCAGTTAGCAATCCTTTGTTATATTTACACCAACTGTCTTCTTCTTTGGGACACAAGCTATGTTGGGGATTTTCATCGGTTGAAGAAGTATGAAAAAAAAGAGCCCAAACAGCCTTCTTCATTTCGTCGACACTTTGTGTATTTTGCCTAATAGCCTTTACTTTTACTCATTATTATACTTCAACAAATCAGAGACTCAAGAAACAGAATTATTTACGAATATTTTCGAGATAACGACAGAGTAAATAAACATGAAACAATCGACAATCACACCAGCGATATATATTGAACCATCACAGGTTAGCCACAACACATACTTTATCTCACATCACTAAAATGTACCTGATGAACACGGACGTTAATAATAACACCATTTGGCAGCAGTTTAACAGCGCCACAGTGGGTCACGCCCATGTAGAACACATTTCAAAAAAAAATTAAAAATAGTTGTAGTCTTCGGAATTGAATAAATTATATATCTATTAAAAGGTAATAGTCTGCAGATTCGGAAAACGCAAAAAAGTACAAATTGAACTTTTCATGATTTTGAGCCTTTCCGGAGCCCCTTAAGGTGACGTGCTAGGTTCTCCAATAGCGTTGCATCGTACTAAGAAATAGCGCACGCGCCCTGTCCACGTTTACGAGTCCGATGCCTCCTCCTCTCTGTGGCAGCGTCAAGTTATCGTAGCGGATTTCGAAGAGGAGGTCAGCACTTACGAAATGCCCGAGGACCGGCTGAAGTCTTGATGCGATCGTGGTGGGCAACGGCAGTGTGTGTGCCAAGAGATTTTTTCTCTGTGCCAAGTAGACGCTGACATAATGTGCCTGCTGGAACATGTCTATGGCGCGCAGTGCATGTTGTCGTACAAACGCGCGAATCTGTCGCCGTAGCCGTCGATAATTATCGGCCGCTGTACGTCGTATGTTTCCATGGGATACCACTCCCAAACGTTTGAGTGTGGGGACCTCGGTGATGGGCACTGCTGTCCCTGGTGGCAGCCGTCTGCCCGCCTCCACACATCGGGTCTCTCGTAGGTTGATGACACTACCCGCCACCGCTCCATACTGCTCGAGCAGCTGGGCGTTGCAAACTCGCTGACGTGACAGGACACAGATTTTCTCGAACATTGGGTGTCACACACCTACAAAATTTTGACACAAAAAATATAAGAATACTTTATAAACCTCTTAACAAACTCTTCATTAACTCAAAACATTAAAGTCGATAATAAGTTGAGGCGATACTAAGAAGTGATGCACTTTTTCGAGCTGAGGATGTTTGGCGCGTTACAAAACGTATGGGCTTTAAACAAAATGCGAGGCCACAGTAACGAAAGACTTTCGGTTTGGAGCTGTACCGGCTTTATATGAAGGTCGTATTGCTTCAATTATGTTGTTATAGGACGCGCAGTAACATGTCAAGTTTCGGTGTGATCAGCAGAATGGTTTTGCTAGTACGACTTTCTAAACCAGTCTTGTTGTTGTTGTTGTGGTCATCTGTTCGAAGACTGGTTTTATACTGCAGCCTGCACCCACTTAAGTCTGTTTATTGTATTCAACCCCTGGAATACCTCTACAGTGTTTAGTCTCCCGCCACAGTTCCCTCCTGTACCAAACTGAGGTTTCCTTGAGGTCTCAGAGTGTGTCCTGTCAACCGAATCTTTCCTTTAGTCCAGTTGAGCCAAAACTTTCTTTCTTCGACTGTTGAGTTCACTGCCATCTCATTAGTTATTCAATCCATCCACCTCACTTTCGGAATTCGTCTTTAGCATTCTTCTGTAACACCACTTTTCCAAACCTTCTATTCTCTTCTTATTTTCCATGTTTTGCCTCTTACAAGGCTATAGAAACCCGTTGACGAAAGACTTTCTAATACTTAAATTTATAATTTAGAAGTTAACAAATTCCTCTTTTTCAGAAATTCTTTCCTTGCAATAGCCGTTGTTCATTTGTTTCCTCTTTAGCTTGGCCTTCATCAATTATTTTGTGGTGTCACCGCCAGACACCACACTTGCTAGGTGGTAGCCTTTAAATCGGCCGCGGTCCATTAGTACATGTCGGACCCGCGTGTCGCCACTGTCAGTAATTGCAGACCGAGCGCCACCACACGGCAGGTCTAGAGAGACGTACTAGCACTCGCCCCAGTTGTACGACGACTTTGCTAGCGACTACACTGACGAAGCCTTTCTCTCATTTGCCGGGAGACAGTTGGAGTAGCCTTCAGCTAAGTCCATGACTACGACCTAGCAAGGCGCCATTAGCCTTACAGTGCTTGTAGTTAAAGACTCTCTCTTGTATTATCAAGAGCGATGTACCACAAGGATGAATTAAAGTTAAGTATAACATCAGCTACGTACTTTTCTTTATAGTATTCATTCCGTATCCTGTTTCAGACTTAAGCAAGCCTGCGTGAATTAAACGCGTGCCTTTCGGTTACCCGTCACTGTGGACTGGCTGTCTTGTCAGTCCACAACATATTTTGCTGCTGACACCCAAACATCCAGATTTCAGACACTCAGATCGATACTGAACACTGTATGTCGTTAGTGTATGAACCAAAGCTCCGATTTAATTCGTCCTATGTGCTGTCGGCGGGCAGAACGGCCGTAAACGCTAGCTAAAAGTAACACCAGGGCTATGGAGCACAGCAAAAGAACAGCTCTATCTGCTACATCCAGCTTCTCTGGGGAAGTTGGTGGATCTTTAGATCACCGTACAAACTGTGCTGGGTTCAAAACTGCCAGCGCCGTAGCTCAGCGTGTTCGATCAGAGGGTTAGCTGCCCTCTGTAATTAAAAAAAAAACTGAGTTAATGGATCGACGATGAACTTGAATAGGCGTCATGGGTCGTCCGTCCCGAACTAATACAACGACCAGTCAAGAACAAAATTAGGGAAAAAAAAATCTTCAATGATGACAACTTTTTATAACTGTACTATTCGTCAAAGTGTTACATGGGATAACATGTTTATGGCATATAAAAGGGCTGTTCGGTGTTCCAGTGACGATAAAAATTGGTTCAAATGGCTCTGAGCACTATGGGACTTAACTTCTCAGGTCATCAGTCTCCTAGAACTTAGAACTACTTAAACCTAACTAACCTAAGGACATCACACACACCCATACCCGAGGCAGGATTCGAACCTGCGACCGTAGCGGTCGCGCGGTTCCAGACTGTAGCGCGTAGAACCGCTCGGCCACCCTGGTCGGCCCAGTGATGGCAACTTTTTCTTATTGTACTATGCATGAAACTGATACATGGGACAACATGTTTATGACATATAAAAGGGCTGTTTGGATAACGCAGCAATGTTCTCTTGACAGTCTGCTTTCGCTTAGTTCCGCTGAGGCGCGCGCCGGCCGCTGTCCTACGCTCGCAGGTTCGAATCCTGCCTCGGGCATGGATGTGTGAGATGTTCTTAGGTTAGTTAGGTTTAAGTAGTTCTAAGTCTAGGGGACTGATGACCTCAGATGTTAAGTCCCATAGTGCTTAGAGCCATTTGAACCATTTTGAGCTGGAGTAGCAGCGCGGTTTGAGGCGCCATGTCACGAATTGCACGGCCTCTCCCGCCGGAGGTTCCAGTCCTCCTTCAGGCATGGGGGCGTGTGTGTGTTGTCCTAGAGTAATTTAGTTAACGGTAATTTAAGTAGTGTGTAAGTCTAGGGACCGATCACCTCAGCAGCTTGGTGCCTTAGGAATATACACACTTTTTTTTCGTTTCTCTGAAAGTCGCAAACCTACAGAGTACATTTGTAGTTTCACGGAATATACAGTCAGAACAGAAGAATAAAAAAACAAATGCATCACGCGTGCGGAAGTGTGAGGTAGCTGTTTCTTTATTCTACAATTCCCACGGTTCATGTTTATTCTATGAAACTATATGTGCGCTAGCTGCTTCATCACAAGTGGTGTCTGTTATGTCGCACATGTGCGACAGAACACCGTATCTATCTATACAAATGTACCTACTCTATAGGTTTGTCGCTTTCAACTAACGGAGCGAAAGCAGACAGCCTAAAGAATATTGCTACAATCTCCGAAAAGTCGCTTTACATGCCAGGAAAATGTTCTCCCGCATAACAGTTTCGCGAGTAAACAGTATAAAAAAAATTGTCGTCAGTGAGATTTGTACGCGGTGTCGTAGGTATGAGGAGCACACCCTCTACCAGTCCACTGTATTGTAATAATACGAGGGTGAGTCAAATGAAAACCTTAAATATTTTTTTTTTAATATTATTTATTGTGCAGAATTGGTACAAAGCTGTATCACTTTTCAACATAGTCTCCCCCACGCTCAATGCAAGTCCTCCAGTGCTTACAAAGTGTATAAATTCCTTTAGAAAAAAATTCTTTTGGTAGTTCACGCAACCACTCATGCACCGCGTGGCGTACTTCTTCATCAGAACGGAACTTCTTTCCTCCCATTGCGTCTTTGTGTGGTTCAAACATATGGAAATCACTTGGGGCAAGGTCTGGTGAGTATGGAGTATGAGGAAGACACTCAAAATGCAGGTCTGTGGATGTTGCAACTGTTGTACGGCCAGTGTGGGGCCTTGCATTGTCATGTTGCAAAAGGACACCTGCTGACAGCAATCCACGTTGCTTTGATTTGATTGCAGGCCGCAGATGATTTTTTAGGAGATCTGTGTACGATGCACTGGTGACAGTGGTCCCTCTAGGCATGTAATACTCGAAAATGACGCTTTTTTCGTCCCACAAGAGAGTCACCATAACCTTCCCTGCTGATGGTTCTGTTCGAAACTTCTTTGGTTTTGGTGATGAGGAATGGCGCCATTCCTTGCTCGCTCTCTTTGTTTCCGGTTGGTGAAAGTGAACCCAGGTTTCGTCCCCAGTAACGATTCTTGCAAGCAAGCCATCACCTTCTCGTTCAAAGCGCCGAGGAATATCTTCACAAGCATCAACACGTCGTTCTCTCATTTTAGGAGTCAGCTGCCGTGGCACCCATCTTGCAGACACTTTGTGAAACTGGAGCACATCATGCACAATGTGGTGTGCTGATCCATGACTAATGTGTAAACATGCTGCAATGTCATTCACTGTCACTCGGCGGTTTTCCTTCGCTATGGATTCAACTGCTGCAATGTTCTGTGGAGTCACAACTCGTTGTGCCTGACCTGGACGAGGAGCATCTTCCACTGAAGTCACACCATTTGCGAACTTCCTACTCCATTCGTAGACTTGCTGCTGTGACAAACATGCATCGCCGTACTGAACCTTCATTCGTCGATGAATTTCAATAGTTTCCACACCTTCACTACTTAAAACCGAATAACAGAACGCTCTTCTTCCCTGGTGCAAGTCGCAAGTGGGGCGGCCATCTTTATACTGATACTGCGACGGTATGTGTGCATCTGCACTATGCTGCCACCTACAGGCCATTCTGCACGCTGTTTGTAGCACGCTTACCAGCTTACAGAATAACGGCGCGAAATTTCGATTTGTTATTACAAATTTAAAGTTTTCATATGACTCACCCTCGTAATAAAAAAGTGACATAATTAAAATGGAAAAAATTAAAGGATAGTTCAATTGCAGTGTTAGTAAATGTTCTGCGTGTACGAAATTGTGCTATTCTTCATTCACTTTGCCTTGCATCGCTTCTTTTTTTTTCTTTGTGTGTATGTCCATCACTATATATATACATATATATATACTAATTATATCTGTCGCCTTCTGAAAGCTCTTACACTTCTGTTAATCTTACGAAATAGGACCAAATGGTTCAAATGGCTCTGAGCACTATGAGACTTAACATCTGTGGTCATCAGTCCCCTAGAACTTAGAACTACTTAAACCTAACTAACCTAAGGACATCACGCACATCCATGCCCGAGGCAGGATTCGAACCTGCGACCGTAGCAGTGGCGCGGTTCCGGACTGAGCACCTAGACCACCGCGGCCGGCGAAATAGGACCACGGACTTCCTCTCCTACATTTCAATTGTAGATGCAGACAGCCGACTCCAAGGACACCAGTGCCTCTCAAGATGAAGGAAATCCTCCCAACTTGGCCCCACTTCACTTCAATAAAAATTCTTAATACTGTTGTTAAGTCTTCTCTTATTCAGAATCACATATAATACATAACACTCGTAGCACGTCATACTTCGAGCAGTACATCTTAACCAACCTTCTACATACGAGAGAATGAAACAAAATCATGTACAAAGAAAAGTGAATGATGTTTTTTGTTCATTTGTCTGCGCCTTACTGCGCATTCATAATTAATGTCTTTGCCGACGCTTATGGTCGATCCTTACTTCTGCCATTATCGCTGTTTCATTTTTTTAACAGATTTTAACTTTACCATAGCTGTGGGGGTCTTTCACTATGTACCTACACATCACCCACGCGACATCTACAAAACAATCCTGTGCTGCGTAGTTCTGGTATCACTTTTTATTACCGTTTACGTATGTTCTATTGGACGACAGTACATAGCACAAATTAAATATTTGTTTTCGTTTATACTCTCCCGACATACAACGTGTAGTATCGTTCCGAGTGTCTGAAATCTCTGCCCGCATCTCGTGGTCGTGCGGTAGCGTTCTCGCTTCCCACACCCGGGTTCCCGGGTTCGATTCCCGGCGGGGTCAGGGATTTTCTCTGCCTCGTGATGGCTGGGTGTTGTGTGCTGTCCTTAGGTTAGTTAGGTTTAAATAGTTCTAAGTTCTAGGGGACTGATGACTGTAGATGTTAAGTCCCATAGTGCTCAGAGCCATTTGAATTTTGTCTGAAATCTGGAGATTTGTGTATCAGATATGAAAACTGATCTATTACTTTTAATGTCTCATTCCTAAACTATCACACTTTGATTGTAGCCCCATCAATCGCATACACTGCAGTACTTGACCCAGAGCAGTAGCTGTGGAAACACAAAAAATAGGTTAGGCCGCCATTACCACTCTGCAATCCCCAGCTCCCAGAGGATTTTCAGTTTATATCTTGCCAATGCAAAACAGGTTGCCGGGGTCGGTGTGGGTATAAACCAGCAAGACTGTTCTGCACGAAACTGTTCCAGCAATTTGAATGGTCGTGCTCCAACAGCGTCGTCAAATTTGATGTAGAATACGATCAGGAGAAACCCCTTGCAGTACCTCTGTCTGAAGCAGCTGAGGCGACAGAAAGTATCTGGTACGTGGATTCCCTTATTCGTACCACACTTACCTACCATATCTTAGATACCATAAAAGAGGAAGCGAGATGCAATTATGCTTGGTAGTCACAATTTGTAATTAAGACAGTTTATTGACATTACGCCTTTTAAGGAATTTGACAATTACAAATTGTGGACGAGCCACTAGACAAAGCTTTGCAAATACAGTTAGAAACCCAATGTACTCAGTACTCAAATAAGTCCCTTAAGAGAAAGTGATAAAAAACTAAATGTGCCAGGCATTTATAGAAACCTTGAGTATAGCAATTATCAATTACTTCACATAGCCACTTCCTCAAAATTCTTAAAACCAGTTATTACATTAAGATGGCCACACTTAAAACATTCTTCACCAAAGTACCCTCATAAACTTACTATTTCAATCTGTTAAAGAAGCACTTGTTAAAAGGTCAATTACAAACTCAACGTTGCTGGGGACTAATACCCCTCGCTTTATTTTCCCTTATTTAGAAAACAGAATTACTGACAAACTTCAAAAATTCAAACTCCCACATTTCCCTCAAAATACACTCCTGGAAATGGAAAAAAGAACACATTGACACCGGTGTGTCAGACCCACCATACTTGCTCCGGACACTGCGAGAGGGCTGTACAAGCAATGATCACACGCACGGCACAGCGGACACACCAGGAACCGCGGTGTTGGTCGTCGAATGGCGCTAGCTGCGCAGCATTTGTGCACCGCCGCCGTCAGTGTCAGCCAGTTTGCCGTGGCATACGGAGCTCCATCGCAGTCTTTAACACTGGTAGCATGCCGCGACAGCGTGGACGTGAACCGTATGTGCAGTTGATGGACTTTGAGCGAGGACGTATAGTGGGCATGCGGGAGGCCGGGTGGACGTACCGCCGAATTGCTCAACACGTGGGGCGTGAGGTCTCCACAGTACATCGATGTTGTCGCCAGTGGTCGGCGGAAGGTGCACGTGCCCGTCGACCTGGGACCGGACCGCAGCGACGCACGGATGCACGCCAAGACCGTAGGATCCTACGCAGTGCCGTAGGGGACCGCACCGCCACTTCCCAGCAAATTAGGGACACTGTTGCTCCTGGGGTATCGGCGAGGACCATTCGCAACCGTCTCCATGAAGCTGGGCTACGGTCCCGCACACCGTTAGGCCGTCTTCCGCTCACGCCCCAACATCGTGCAGCCCGCCTCCAGTGGTGTCGCGACAGGCGTGAATGGAGGGACGAATGGAGACGTGTCGTCTTCAGCGATGAGAGTCGCTTCTGCCTTGGTGCCAATGATGGTCGTATGCGTGTTTGGCACCGTGCAGGTGAGCGCCACAATCAGGACTGCATACGTCCGAGGCACACAGGGCCAACACCCGGCATCATGGTGTGGGGAGCGATCTCCTACACTGGCCGTACACCACTGGTGATCGTCGAGGGGACACTGAATAGTGCACGGTACATCCAAACCGTCATCGAACCCATCGTTCTACCATTCCTAGACCGGCAAGGGAACTTGCTGTTACAACAGGAAAATGCACGTCCGCATGTATCCCGTGCCACCCAACGTGCTCTAGAAGGTGTAAGTCAACTACCCTGGCCAGCAAGGTCTCCGGATCTGTCCCCCATTGAGCATGTTTGGGACTGGATGAAGCGTCGTCTCACGCGGTCTGCACGTCCAGCACGAACGCTGGTCCAACTGAGGCGCCAGGTGGAAATGGCATGGCAAGCCGTTCCACAGGACTACATCCAGCATCTCTACGATCGTCTCCATGGGAGAATAGCAGCCTGCATTGCTGCGAAAGGTGGATATACACTGTACTAGTGCCGACATTGTGCATGCTCTGTTGCCTGTGTCTATGTGCCTGTGGTTCTGTCAGTGTGATCATGTGATGTATCTGACCCCAGGAATGTGTCAATAAAGTTTCCCCTTCCTGGGACAATGAATTCACGGTGTTCTTATTTTAATTTCCAGGAGTGTACATACAATGAATACAGTAACCAATAAAGGGTGACTTAATGACATTTCAACACTAGTGCCAAGCTAAGATCCAGTTACATAACATGACAGAACCACTTACATAAAAAACTACAACAGAAACACTGATCTTTAAAAATGAATGTTCTTGTGGTCAGACGTGTTAATAAAAGACTACTAGAAAGAGCTGCGCAAGGAACTCAGCCGATGCTATGCATTTTAAAGTTTAGCCAATTGCCAGTCGCCAGTCGCTAATATTTAAGGGGCTCCGGAAAGGCTCAAAATCATGAAAAGTTCAATTTTTACTTTTTTGCGTTTTCTGAATCTGCAGACTATTACCTTTTAATAGATATATAATTTATTCAATTCGGAAGACTACAACTATTTTTAAATTTTTTTTTTGAAATGTGTTCTACATGGGCGTGACCCACTGTGACGCTGTTAAACTGCTGTCAAATTGTGTTATTATTAACGTCCGTGTTCATCAGGTACATTTTAGTGATGTGAGATAAAGTATGTGTTGTGGCTAACCTGTGATGGTTCAATATATATCGCTGGTGTGATTGTCGATTGTTTCATGTTTATTTACTCTGTCGTTATCTCGAAAATATTCGTAATTAATTCTGTTTCTTGAGTCTCTGTTTTGTTGAAGTATAATAATGAGTAAAAGTAAAGTTATTAGAAATCCTCTGAAGGCTTTTAAGAAAAGGAGAAATGTTGTAAAGCCAAAGGTATGTGTTATTACTGTAAATAATAACATTCTAACATGGTACGAGCGATGCTTGCTTTAGACAAGGAACGCCTTCGGGCTGCAGACAGGGCTGTAAAGAGTCTAGAAATACAAGCAAGAGTAAAGGAGGAGGAACAAGAGGAAGCTGGAGGAGGAGTTTGCAGAGGATGAAGATAATCCATCCTATAGACCTGGAATGCACTAAAAAGTTAATCCAATCTTTGTCGCTCGATTCCCAAAACTTTTATTTTCTCATACTAATTACATGTTTTGTAAGGATCTTCCAAACATATTTGTTTCAAACTTTCAGTAAATGTTACACAGTACCTTCTGCATAATTTAACACAGCCTGTTTCCAAAAAACTGTATATTTTTGAATATATAAATAAAAAATTGCAAAACAATGTTGTGAATTTTCATTACAATTGAAAAAAAATCATCTTTAATAACTGAACTAAAATTTTGTAAAATCCCTGTGTTAAGCTGTAGCCCATATTCCAATAAATAATCTGTAAAAAGTTCAACTTCCTACCTCAAATACTTTGTGAGGGAAGGTGTAATTTATAAGCGTTATTTTAACATTGCAAGTATAGGGCGTTCCGGAGCCCCTTAAGGAAACAGGTTCGTATAAGAACTGGTTACATACAATATATATTTATATATCTACCAGCTTAACCGGCCTTGGTGGAAAGAAGATAAATACTAAACTTCGGAAGGCGGTATGTGAACAGCTTCCGGCAGTGGCCAGGTTCTTAAACACTGCCAGGTCTAGACATTTCACTCCCCGCCAAGGCGCTGGCACAATCAAAGACATTCCAATAACTCAAACATACAAACACTCGGCAGAACCTTCTGACTCGATATATGCATAAGCGTGTAAAGGAACACGTTTCACTACGGACGAATTCGGAACTTTGACCTTTATCATTTTACTCATGGGCAACTGTATTAATAGAGTGTAGGCTTTGAGAACGCCAACGTATCATTTGATTACGAGAAACACAGAGCACTAGTAAAACTTCTGAGAAAGCTTTCAGATAACGGCCACCATTTAACTAGGCCAACTGAACTCTTCCACCATCTCCAAAGTTCGACTATGAAAGTCTCACCATAATAATAAAATTTTAAATGCCTCTGAGTGCGTCGGTCAACAAAACAAAATTACGACCACTTACTCCTTATCACGTACACAATGCGAAGGAGCGGATTCCACGGCTTCACCGCTTCACTTCAAATTTTGTTCCCAGCGAAGTCATAGAACTCGTGTCTCCAAGCTGCCCATGTCGCCAAAACGCCCGACCAACTTCACACCACAACATATAACGGTCATCACGCTCGTTCGGCAGCCGATGACACTCGTCTCCCAGCGAATGTCGCGAAATCTCGAGGGTTACCTGTCGAAGGCTAACAACCATGGAGGTAAGAATAGAGGGAGACGCCGTGACGTCACAGCTGTGAAGCCGAGGGTAGCCATCTCAATCCGACCAAAACATTCCTGCTGTAAGCTTGTGTGCATAGGCTTGTCGCTCGCTTTTCGAAGGATTTTGCGCTATTATGGTGACTTGTGTGGTGTTCGGATGTACGAATCGTTCTCATTGTGATGCGAAATCGAAGGGAATAACATTTCATGTGTAAGTTGTCTCGTTAAGTGTTATTTTACAACTTCATTGTGAATGAACGTGTGCTACATCGGTACTTGTACTATTGCGTGTTTTTCTCCTGTACGATTTTAGATTTCCTAAAAATGAAAGTCGGAAAGCTCTGTGGGAGAATGCCGTGAGGAGGAAGAATTGGCGTGCGTCTAAATGGAGCACTATATGTTCTCAGCATTTCCGAAAAGAGAACATAGGCCGAACTTCCCTTTCAACAGTAAGGCTCCGAGAAAATGCTGTACCATCAGTTTTCCCTACACACCCAAAACATTTGCAAAAGGTATGTTAATTCAAAGAATTAAATTCTTAGTTTTCAGGTTCACGTTTCAGTATAATACGTACGTATCGTCGATAACCGAAGTGTTGAGTAACTCACTTTGTCTTCATCATTAAAAGCTAACACTACATTAACTGGCGTAAAGTATAGGCCTAAACAGGACACTGTGTAGATTTGCCATTGTATGTACCGTATGTCAGTAAATATTGGTGGTAATGAACAGTGTTTCCCAGTAGTGTAACGTAACTGAAATGTCCCAGTACGTATTACAAACAAGATGTATTTATGGGGCTTTGGAGGGAGGGTATAGCTAACTTAGTTTTCAGTTTCTATTATTTAGTTTGTGATACACGTTTATTACTGAATTAACAAAACTGTATCGTTTACATTGAAGGCTAGCTATTCGTAATATTACATTAAAAACTATTTTTAATCAGAAGAAACACGGAATTTCGCCTTCACGAGATTTTATTTTAAACAGAAACTTTGAAACAACCAATCTGATGACGTAACATGCGTATATGGTGCAATTAGCGACTGTAATACACGCAGCGCTATAGCACACTGGCAATGTCTTGGTCAGAGTGTCATGGCAGCGAGCCACGCCCCCATGGCGTCAAAACGTAGTACGGCTGGGATACGTAGCGCCATCTCCCCTTATTCTTACCTCCATGCTAACAACCAACTCGCTTCGCCCGCCAACCCGGAAGATAAGACACGCGAAAAGCAAAGATAGCTTAGCTCAACCACAATCGATCTCAACGATACATGAACAAAATAACACTGGCGCCAGCTCGCCACGGCTCAGTATCATTTCGTGTAATATTTTGCAGCATTATGCATCTTTGCTTATCAATTTTTCTCAGTTGAGATATTAATTATTCAAGTTGCGGTTTTTGAGGTGAAGAACAACACAACTCAATGTTCAGTCTGGACCTTCCGCAACCCCTGACGCTTTGCTTGGACCTACTATCGCTAACGACCTTTCACCTAACCTTCTAGTGCCCAAAAAATATGGTCTAGGCCACCAACAGCCACACGTACATCGGTAAAAAAAATATAAAAAAGCTGCGCACGTGACGTCACTACAGTTATTTCTTCATACATCGACAGTTAACTATACAACTTACCTGAATGTTGTACCCATATTCTATTACTAAATAGCTCCTTTCTTTTCCGGATGAACAGCCCGCCCGAAGTGATGACCCAATTCTGGGTTTGACATTCACTCATTTCACGACATACTGCATATTCATCTTTCTATTCAGCACCATGTGCCTAACATGTGGTAAATATAATTTTATAATGTATTCGTCAGACTAGATTTCCCATTAGTTCATTCAAAACAATTTTTAGCTGTGAGGACAGAAAAGAATGGTTGAAATGGCTCTAAGCACTATGGGACTTAACATCTGAGGTCATCAAACCCCTAGACTTAGAACTACTTAAACCTAACTAACCTAAGGACATCACACACATCCATGGCCGAGACAGAATTCGAACCTGCGACCGAAGCAGCAGCGCGGTTCCGGACTGAAGCGCCTAGAACCGCTCGGCCACAATGGCTGGCAAAGGACAGAAAGATTTTGTAATTTTCGCTCTGTTCCCTCCCCGCTTGTGAGTAAATTGAATGTTACAGACGTTCTTGTACCTTCGCGTGGTGTAGCGGTTTTTGTTAATAACATGTACACTTTTCCTGCTGTAAAGGGTGGGAGTGGGCGTTTTTGACGCTCTCGTGGAAGGCCCAAAACATCGTTCCTTTTCAGCGCGCTCTGGCGCCGATAGCGCTCATCAGAAAATCGAATCTGGCTACTGCATTTTGTAGGAAATTTTTTTCTCCAATTTTGTATACAGTTGTCACATTCGAAAAACGCACAGTTTTCTAGACACCGCCGAAAAACTGAAAAAAGTGCAACAATTTTTTTTTTTTTTTTTTTTTTTTTTTTTGCGCTTTTCGTTGGGGAACGACCTCCTACATTCAGCAAACATGAAATTCCTATTCAGCATCCACCAAAAAACATAGAAACTTCCAAAATCTTACCGCAGGGAAATCACTGTTTGACTCGGGTATAAATACAACTTCCTTATTTTCTGTTAACACCGATGGTATAGAAGAAACCAAAACAGCGTATTGTGCATACAATTTTTGTTCGAGATTACATACACTATTAAATAAAAATTTTATAAACAAAGAGAAAAAACTGTATATATAAAGAGAAACAATGTATTTAGTAGTTGTGCTGTAACAGCACAACTCCTAAATAGATTATTTCTCTTTATATACACAGTTTTTTTCTGTTTATTTATAAAATTTTTGTTTAATAGTGTATGTTAAGAAAACTTTTTCATACATCACAACACAGCTCCTAAATACATTCTTTCTCTTTATGTATACAGTTTTTACTCTATGTCCACCCAAATGTTTATTACAGCATCATGCAAAAATTTGAAGTAAATCAATCTAGAACTTTTCAAGAGATTTTGTTAGAATGTACGTATGTTACAAAATATGCAGCTTATGTCCTTTCGAATGTTTGTTAGAGTAAGATGTAAGAATTTGAAGCAAGTCAGTTAAGATCTTTTCGAGAATTTTGGGGACTACGTGTGACAATGTCTCATTTTTATAGAGTAATACAGATGAAATTAGATCACTGCCTCGATTGTATATGTGGAGCAACTGTATCTGGTTAAATGAGCTCTACCTGAAAGCGAATAAAATAAAAAATGAAAAATAGGCTATTAAATTGTGTCCATGTCGAGTTAGGCGAGATTATCTATCGGTGTTTCCATTGAATGTGTGGCGCTCCTTACAAGACAATAGCACACGTATACCAGAACAGTATCCAGTTACATGCACAGTCGTTGACATTCAGCGCGTCGGAAAGTGCGAGCAAAAAACTGGCCTTTTGTGCAGGGTTACCTGTAATGAGCCAAGGGAAAAGTGTCCGAGAATAAAAGAAGCGGGACGGAAAGAAAATAGAAAGGGAGAAACAAGTCGCTGCCGCAATGGAAAGCGGCTGAGTACCGCCGTCACGTACATCTGCCCGTGCGGCGTTCCCTTTCTTGCGGGACGAACAAAGTGCGCGACAATTCAGTGAGCACGCCGACATGCCCCACAGACGGACGCGCGGCGCCTATGGCCGCCACTGGCCTACTGATCCATAAAACGCCAGCTGGAAAGGAGGAAAAATTTGTCGCAAAGCGGTGGATGCACTTTCGCTCGCTCAGATGCTGCCTACCCCCTCCTTCGGACTCGGCGCGGTCCTTGCGTCACAAACCTGCGCACGCGCAGTCTTCAATAGCGCGCTGACAAGTGACAGTCGCCGTCTGCGATCGTCAAATGTTCCCGCGCTTATCGTCAGCTAGAAGACTGCGCGCCCTCGCCAAGACGTTTAAAACAGTGGACAAGCCCGCGCACGCGCAGTCCTGATCCGCAGGCCGACAACTGACTGTTGCTCTAGCCGATTGTCAAATGTTCCCGCGGCTGGCTTCGACTGGCAGTTAGCGCGGACAGGCGAGGATTTCTAAAACGTTGCACAGGCTGCATATGCGTAGTGTGTTAGATCAGTGCTCAATATTATAGTGTTTATACGCAGACATATATCCGACAAACGCTGTTTACAGCTAATTTCATTGAAGCGTGAGGAGAATAATGACATTGTTAAAATTGAGTGATGCGCCGTTATACCTCGTTACAATTTGAAGCTGGCAACACGTTGTTGGTGATACTGGTTGTTGTCTGCCTCCTCCATGCTGCATATGGTGTTCCAGGTAAAAAAAATTCAATTTTTTGGGAAATCATTTACAGCATTTGTATATCATGTACACATTATTTGTTTCGTAGGCCCATAGTAATGACATGCTCTCGAATAACACGAAATAAAAACAAAATATATAATGTATAAATAATGAAAATTCATATAGTATGCAAATAATGATTCTTTTTAGTGTCTAAAGATTTTTCAGCCCATTTGTACCGCCATCAGTAATGTTAAGGTCTGCGCGATCTTCTCTAAATTGTTACATGACTTGTCACATTTATTTTGTGGTATCTGTCCTCGTGTAAATGCTCATAAATTGTGTAAATACGTGCTGAAAGGCGGGAAACATTTTTAATGAACCGCAATAGCGAGTGGTGAGCAACCACACAATAAGCAACATAAACATTGTGATCTATGAAGTTGTAGATTGCGAATATGATTCATTAAAATTTGTCTGCGTGTATTTCTGCAACAAATAAACATGCAGATGGGACATTTAACCACAAAATAATGTGTCAAGCTGTACAATAACGTATGGGCATTAAAATGAGTTGTTGTTTGCATAATAGGCGGACCAGCATTTTCATAATATAGCCTGCAGGCACGGCTGCATTTAGAGCTGCAAAACAATTGACATGCTACGTAACATTTAATGTTCTTTTCATGGAATGTCAGTCTGCTACCTTACTAAAATTTGATAAAGTGTGTTTAGATGGTGGTACTTGGTTGTTTAGGAAATGTAGAATATTGACAGGATGATGTTGAATGACTATTTGGGTTAATTTGAAAACGTATGTGACGTTGCAAATATTACTTTGAAGCGCATGCCTTTAACGCTAATTCGGAAGTGTGGTAATCGAAACCCCTTTTCGCCGGCCAGGGTGGCCGAGCGTTTCTAGGCGCTTCAGTCTGGAACTGCGCGACCGCTACGGTCGCCGGTTCGAATCCTGCCTCGGGCATGGATGTGTGTGATGTCCTTAGGTTAATTAGGTTTAAGTAGTTCTCAGTTCTAGGGGACTGATGACCTCAGGTGTTAAGTCTCATTGTGCTCAGAGCCATATGAATCAGTTGAAACCCCTCTTCCTGAATTCGTGGTTGTGATGACACATTGATTTGTAGCGCAGTCCAAGTTCTAAGTTAGGCTGGAGGGTGACAATCCGGTTGCGAGTTGGCGAAGCCAACGAATCTGAAAGTAAAAAATCTGATTGTGGTAAAAAAATTGAGCGGCAGTGGCGCCTAATTTTTACGTCCGCGCCGTATTGAAAAAAATGCGAGGAATTCAATACGTAACTTTTACCCTAATTCTGGCACGAGCATAGAGAGAAATGGTTGTTGTCAGAAATGCTGTATGAATGACGGATTCTCACTACCAGACAGTGTAAAATGTTTTTGCACGACAAGTTGAAGATTCGCGCGGTGGCTATCGGGAAATGCAGGAGGCGTGGATATCTTTGACCTAGTGCCGATTTTCTCCACTTATGGCAACTCCAGTAAAATCGTCAACTTATTGTGTACAAGCGCAGCCTTGTTATTACAACGACACCAGCGACAGTTTATCCATGTGGGTGCGCTATGGGTCCGCAGCAACGGCGTCCAGTTTTACCGAGGGAAATTGCTAGCTGATAGTTGTGACTTCACGATAGTAACACTTTTCAATGAGCCTTTTGCTTTCATGTTTGCCTCTTCCAACAAAAGTTTGATGGCGTTGCATTTAATAACAGCTGCCTGATTATGAAAAACTTTCCCTGCACCTAGAGTGTGCAGTAACTGCATTGCTCGCTATCAGTAGAGATAGAACAACGGAAATGAAGTGCATTGTGAACAGGCGACAGTCATCTGACGGACTACGGGATTGAATTGCCCAGGGCTCGGGACCAGAAAGCATTTCTGCATACGTATTATGTTATTTTGTGGAGCTCTACTGCGATGTATTACTATTCTCTTATGCCCTTGTGCTTAAGAGGCCTTATTCCTTGTCATGTCGTGCACAATACTAAATGGTTCAAACGGCTCTGAGCACTATGGGACTTAACATCTGAGGTCATCAGTCCCCTAGAACTTAGAACTACTTAAACCTAATTAACCTAAGGACATCACACACATCCATGCCCGAGGCAGGATCCGAACCTGCGACCGTAGCAGTCGCGCGGTTCCAGACTGTAGCGCCTAGAACCGCTCGGGTACCGCGGCCAGCGAAGACGAAGAGATAGAGAAAGTATGTGAGGATATTGAAAGGGCAATGCTTTACATAGAGGGAGTTGAAAATGTAATAGTCATGGGGTCTGGAATGCAGTTTTAGGGGAAGGAGTAGAAGAAAGGGTTACAGGAGAATATGTGCTTGGGCCGAGGAATGATAGAGGAGAAAGACTGAGTTCTGCAATAAATTTCAGTTAGTAATAGCGAATTCTCTGTTTAATAACCACAAGAGGAGGTGGTATACTTGAAAAAAACCGGGTGATACGGGAAGATTTCAGTTAGATTACATCATGATCAGACAGCGATTTCGAAATCAAATACTGGATTGTAAGGCCCAGGAGCAGATTTAGACTCAGATCACAATGTAGCAGTGATGAAGAGTAGGCTGACGTTTAAGAGACTAGTCGGGAAAAATCAATGCGCAAAGATGTGAGATACAGAAGGATTAAGGAATGAAGACATGCGCTTGAAGTTCTCTGAGGCTATATATACTGAGATAAGGAATAGCTCAGTAGGCACTTCAGTTGAAGAAGAATCGGCAATCGGCAATCACAGAAGTTGGAAAAAAACTATTGATAGAAAGAAGGTAAATGTGGAGGAACCATGGCTAACAGAAGTACTTCAGTTGATCGACGAAAGAAAGAAGTACAAAAACATTCTTGGAAATTCAGGAATGCAGAAATGTAAGTCACTTAGGAATGAAATAAATAGGAATTGCAGTGAAGTAAAGGCGAAATAGCTGCATGAAACATGTGAAGAAATTGAAAAAGAAATTTTTTTAGTATAGATAGAAGTAAAAACAGCTATCGGTGAAATTAAAAGCAATAATGGTAACATTAAAAGTGCAACGGGAATTCCGCTGTTAAATGCAGAGGAGAGAGCGAATAGGTGGAAAAAGTACATTGAAAGCCTCTATGATGGGGGGTACTTGTCTGATGACGTTATACTGTAGAATAAGAAACAGACCTTAGTGTAGAAGAAATAGGGGATCCAGTATTAGAAAAAGATTTTAAAAGAGCTTTGCAAAACTTAACGTCGAATGAAGCCGAAGGGATAGATAACTTTCCATCATATTTCTAAAATCATTGGGGGAAGTGGCAACAGAACGACTATTCACGTTGGTGTGTAGAATGCATGAGTCTGGCGATATACCCTCTGAATTTTGAAAAAACGTCATTCACACAATTCGGAAGATTGCAAAGGTCGACAGGTGCGAGAATTATCTCACAATCAGCTTAACAGTTCAGGCATCCAAGTTGTTGACAAGAATAATTTACAGAAGAATGGAAAGAGAATGCGTTAGATGACGATCAGTATGGCCGCTGTAAAGGTAAAGGCACCAGGAGGTGGTTGATAAGGGAAGCAACACTAAAAAAAAAACTGGGGCACATTCATAGGATTTGTCGACCTGGAGAAAGCGTTCGACAATGTAAAATGTTGTAAGATGTTGGAAATTCTAAGAAAAATAGGGGTAAGCTATAGGGATAGGCGAGTAATATACAATATGTACAAGAACCAAGAGGGAACAATACGACTGGAAGACCTAGAATTAAAAAGTATGTAAGACAGGGATATATTCTTTCGCCCCTACTGTTCAATCTGTACACCGAACAAGCAACCGCAGATATAAAAGAAATGTTCAAGAGTGGAATTAAAATTCAAGGTGAAAGGATATCAATGATAAGATTTGCTGATGATATCGTTATCCTCAGTGAAATTTAAGAACAATTACAAGATCTGCTGAATGAAATGAACAGTCTAATGAGTACAGAATTTTGACTGAGAGTAAATTGAAGAGAGGCGAAAGCAACGAGAAGTAGCAGAAATGAGAACAGCGAGAAACTTAACATCAGGATTGGTGGTCACGAAGTAGATGAAGTGAAGGAATTCCGCTACCTAGACAGCAAAATACGAGTAACCCATGACGGACGGAGCAAGGAGGACTAGAAAGCATTAGCCAACAAAAGTGTACTAGTATCAAACATCGGCCTTAAATTGAGAAAGAAATTTCTGAGAATGTACATTTGGAGCACAGCAATGTATGGTAGTGACACATGAACTGTGGGAAAACCGGGAAAGAAGAGAATCGAAGAATTTGAGACGTGGCGCTACCGATGAATTTTGAAAATTAATTGGACTAATAAGGTAGAGAACGATGAGATTTTCCGCAGGATCGGCGAAGAAAGAAAGTTGTTGGAAACAGTAGCAAGAAGAAGGGACATGTGTTACGACATCAGGGAATAACTTCCACGGTATCAGAGGGAGCTGTAGAGGGCATAAACTGTAGAGGAAGACAGAGATTGGAATACATCCAGCAAATAATTGAGGAGGTAGGTTGCAAGTGCTGCTCGGAGATGAAGAGGTTGGCACAGGAGAGCAAATCGTAACGGGATACATCAAACCAGTCAGAAAACTGACGACTCGAAAAAAAGATAAAACCTCTTGTCAGTTGTTTGTTTCTCTACCCCAGGAATGATTGTTACTACGTCGTCCATACCGGGGTCTTTGCGATGATCAAACGACTGTTCTTCCATACGGGAGTCTGTCCAATGGTCACACGACTGTTTGTTTGGACAATCCTCTGTGTGGACGATTTCCTAAACACGAAATTTAAAACTGAGATTTTTGCTGTCTTCTACTGCCACACCAGGCAGGTCAACGAGCGACTGACAGAAGCGTAAGACCCACTTAATGATTTTACATATAACCAGAATTTTCTCGAAATTAGAATTATATTAATACCTTCAGGGGCTAATGGGCGTTAATATATATCAACGGGGAGAGGTGATAATGTGTGTGCCCCGACCGGGACTCGAACTCGGGATCTCCTGCTTACATGGCAGACTCTTTGAATTCGAAACTCGATTACAGCATGCTGTTTCTCACGCACTGGCGTAGTTACGTTACACACCGCCATGTTACACGCTACAATTCGGAGACCTCTAGAGGTAGAGGGCTGTAAATATCTAGACATGAAGGATAAAGATGTACACTGAAGCGCCAAAGAAACTTGCATAGGCATGTGTATTCAGATACAGAGATATGTAAACAGGCAGAATACGGAGCTGCGGCCGGCAACGCCTATATAAGACAACAAGTGTCTGGCGCAGTTGTTAGATTGATTACTGCTGCTACAATGGCAGGTTATCAAGATTGAAGTGAGTTTGAACGTGGTGTTATAGTCGGCGCACGAGCGATGGGACGCAGGATCTCCAAGGTTGCGATGAAGTGGGGATTTTCCCGTACGACCATTTCACGAGTGTACCGTGAATATCAGGAATCCGGCAAAACATTAAATCTCTGACACGCTGCGGCCGGAGAAAGACCCTGGAAGAACAGGACCAACGACGACTGAAGAGAATGTTCAACGTAACAGAAGTGCAACTGTTCCGCAAATTGCTGCAGATTTCAATGCTGGGCCATCAACAAGAGTCAGCGTGCGGAACATTCAACGAAACATCATAGATATGGGCTTTCGGAGCCGAAGGCCCACTCGTGTACCCTTGATGACTGCACGACACTAAGCTTTACGCCTCGCCTGCGCCCGTCAAGACGTTGCCTGGTCGGACGAGTCTCGTTTCAAACTGGTTCAAAATGGTTCAAATGGCTCTGAGAACTATGGGACTTAACTTCTACGGTCATCAGTCCCCTAGAACTTAGAACTACTTAAACCTAACTAACCTAAGGACATCACACACATCCATGCCCGAGGCAGGATTCGAACCTGCGACCGTAGCGGTCGCGCGGTTCTAGACTGTAGCGCCTAGAACCGCTCGGCCACTCCGGCCGGCGTCGTTTCAAACTGTATCGAGGGAATAGACGTGTACGGGTATGGAGACAACCTCATGAATCCATGGACCGTGCATGTTAGCAGGGGGCTGTTCAAGCTGGTGGAAGCTCTGTAATGGTGTGGGGCGTATGCAGTTGACTGACATAGGAGCACTGATACGTCTAGACACGACTCTGACTGGTGACACATACGTAAACATCCTGTCTGATCACCTGCATCCATTCATGTCCTTTATGCACTCCTACGCACTTGGGCAATTGCAGCAGTACAATGCGACTCCCCACAGAATGGCTCCAGGAATACTCTTCTGAGTTTAAACATTTCCGCTGGCCACCAAACTCCCCAGACATGAACATTATTGAACACTGCAGGATTCATGGTGTCATTTCCCGCTAGCACTACTTCAGACATTAGTCGAGTCCATGCCACGTCGTGTTGCTGTACTTCTGCGTGCTCGCGAGGGCTCTACACGATATTTGGGAGCTGTACCAGTTTCTTTGGCTCTTCGGTGTTGAATGTTAATAACATTAGATTTATTTGTGTAGCACTAAGAGTTTTCACATAAAAAATTCTGAAGCATTACTTTTCAGCACACCTTTTTAGATATTCAGTAGTAAGGGAGAAATTAGAAATGCAACTAAAGACCCAAAGAAGAATGGGAGTAGGCATTAGGAGTGATTTACAATGGAATGACCATATAAAATTAATCGTCGATAAAGCAGATGCTAGACTGAGATTCATTGGAAGAATCCTAAGGGAATGCAGTCCGAAATCAAAGGAAGTAGCTTACAGTACACTTGTTCGCCCACTGCTTGAATACTGCTCACTGGTGTGGGATCCGTACCAGATAGGATTGATAGTACAGATAGAGAAGACCCAACGGAGACCAGCACGCTTCGTTACAGAATCATTTAGTAATCGCGAAATGATAGATAAACTCCAGTGGAAGACTCTGCAAGAGAGACGCTCAGTCGCTCGGTACGGGCTTTTGTTGAAGTTTCGATAACATACCCTCACCGAGGAGTCAAGCAGTATATTGCTCCCTCCTACGTATATCTCGCGAAGAGACCATGAGGATAAAATCAGAGAGATTAGAGCCAATAAAGAGGCATACCGTCAATCTTTCTTTCCACGAACAATATGAAACTGGAATAGAAGGGAGAACCGATAGAGGTACTCAAGGTACGCTCCGCCACACACCGTCGGATGGCTTGCGGAGTATGGATGTAGATGTAGATGTTCTTCGTATGCAGGTACAAAGACTTCCTAAACTAGCAATGGATTATAAACCGCGTGGCAAGAAACAAAATTTTGGAAATTTGTGTTAAGGTTCTGTGGGACCAAACTGCTGAGGCCATAGGTCCCTAGGGTTACACACTAATTAAACTAACTTACGCTAAGGACAACACACACACACACACACACGCCGGAGGGAGGACTCGGACCTCCGCCGGGGAGAGTCGCGCGAACCGTGGCAAGGCCCCAAAGACCGCGCGGGGTACTTACATAACGATGTAAGTAGGCTGTTTATGTTTTCTTATTGGCAACGTTACGTAGCGCTCTATATGAAAATCACTGGCTGTGCTGTGTGCAGTCTGTGGCTAGTTTGCATTGTTGTCTGCCATTGTAGTGTTGGGCAGCGGCAGCTGGATGTCAACAGCGCGTAGCGTTGCGCAGTTAGAGGTGAGCCGCCAGCAGTGGTGGATGTGTGGAAGGAAATGGCGGAGTTTTGAAATTACATATATTATGACTTTTGATGATATTAAGGTAAATACATTGTTTGTTCTCTATTAAAATCTTTCATTTGCTAACTATCCCTGTCAGTAGCTTGTGCCTTCCGTAGTTTGAATCTTTTATTTAGCTGGCAGTAGTGGCGCTCGCTGTATTGCAGTAGTTCGAGTAACGAAGATTTCTGGTGAGGTAAGTGATTTGTGAAACGTATAGGTTAATGTTAGTCAGGGCCATTCTTTTGTAGGGATTTTTTAAAGTCAGATTGCGTTGCGCTAAAAATATTGTGTGTCAGTTTAAGCACAGTCGTTTCCAATTGTTCTAAGGGGACGTTTCAACGAGAAAGAGATGGTGAGGCCGGAACAGACTATAGGCCTAACCCTGGAGTGACGGAAGGAGAATACTAGTGTCAACCTGAGCTAATGCCTTAGTGCGTGTAGTCGCAAGGATTTTATCGGCAGTAGTACGACGCCGGGAGTCATAACAGCCAGCTAAACAGCCACCAGCTTGGATACTGGCAGCTCCGGACTTTCCTTCTGCTGCATAAAGTGTTTAGCAGTGCCCACATGTCAAGGACGCGCTGGACAATAGCCCCATCAAAGTGCGCGGCACGCTTTCTTCCAGCAGCGAGAGCTGGAGCGGAAATAACTGTCGTTTGTAGAAGGCGTCCCCGCGTTCAGTTGACGGCTGGGAGAGTGTGATTCGCCACACCGCTGCAGTGGAACCTACGAGGCGAAAGCAGTGGACAACATGTGTTAAGGAAACTTGTACTAACGGTATTGAGACTGAGGCGCCTTACTGTTTAACTTTCGAATTCAGATAGCTTTTCTCTTTTTATGTGTAACTCCAATACTGATCCATAGGTCAAAGTTCATAGATAATATTATTTGTACATCATGATCTTTGCTATAGCAGGTATTTTCCAGTTCCTAAAGGAAATCAAAGAAAAATTCGGAGTAGGAATTAAAGTTCAGGGAGAAGCAATATAAAATTTTGAGGTTTGCCGATGACATTGCAATTCTCTCAGAGACAGCAAATGGATTGGAATAGCAGTTGAGCGGGATGGACCGTAGATTTTAGACAACTAGAGAATACAAGCTTTTGAAATATGGTGCTGCAAGACAATGCTGAAGATTGGGATCTCGTAACTAATGAGGAGGTGCTGAATAAAACTGGGGAGATAAGAAATTTGTTGCACAACTTGATTAAAAGAAGCAATCGATTGATACGACACATTCTGAGACATAAAGGGATCACCAATTTAGTACTGTAGGAAAGTGTAGGTGGTATAAATCATAGAGGGAGACAGAGAGATGGTTACAGTGAGCAGATTCAGGGGGATATAGGTTGCAGTAGTTATTCGGAGGTGAAGTGGCTCGCACAGGATAAAGTAGTGTGGAGAGCTGCATCAGAGCAGTTTTCGTACTGAAGACCACAACAACTACTACATCAATAATAATAACAAGAGTTAAATCTGAGACACAGTAATAATATTTCAAGGAATTTTCTGTCCTCTACGAAATTTCTTCCTGTATATTTCCTTTCCTGGTTGGCTTACTTCCTAGATATCTGAAAACATCTACTTCTTTCATAATTTTCCCATGATAGCCGTAGAAAGGCAAGTGGTATCGTATTATCAAATGGTTCAAATGGCTCTGAGCACTATGGGACTTAACATCTATGGTCATCAGTCTCCTAGAACTTAGAACTACTTAAACCTAACTAACCTAAGGACATCACACAACACCCAGTCATCACGAGGCAGAGAAAATCCCTGACCCCGCCGGGAATCGAACCCGGGCGAGGGAAGCGAGAACGCTACCGCACGACCACGAGCTGCGGACTATCGTATTATCATCGCTAGCAACAATCAAACGTGCATCGGACCAAAACAAGTTAAATGCGTAAATGTAGTATATAAATTATAGATTTATAAACTTTCTAAAGAAATTGCAAGTAAAACGAAATCTGTATCTGTTCGTTTAAGGCAGCTACAGTACAGTGTCTTTAAGACGACGTATAGTAAAAAACGGATTTTATTTGCTAGTCATATGTTGATAATGACGCATAAGCGATTAATTAACAATAAAAGAAAAAAATCTAAAATTTAGAACTGTAGAACTGACAAAATATACTTTGTATTATTTTGGGGACGTAGCAAAGACGCTCCGTCCCCGCCTTAGCCTTCAGTGGTCCACTCACCTCACACCGAACCCAGGGTTATTGTACGGTTCGGTCCCCAGTTGTCCCCCCCCCCCCCCCTCCCGCAGCAATCGTCGACATGATCGTTTTGGTGGTCTTGGTGTTATGATGTACGGAGGCGTAGTTTTGCATGGGCGTATTGACCTCCGAACCTTTGAGCAAGGTACACTGGCCGGTCGACGATGTTATTCACACTGATGCGATACAGCAGTGGTAGTCAACCCGGACCCGGACGATTAGTGGGCGTTCAAGCTTACATGGTGGGCAGTAGGCGGTTAAAAACATTTGCGTTAGGTTATCATAAAATTTTGACAATGTACTTGGTAAGTGATTTTTATTATGTGGTTTTGTTGCGACTCTACTTTATAAATATTATAACATAAAGTTACTTTCCTACTTCATAAGTCACATTACTGTATAACTGGAGGTAGGTTAAAAAATTTTACTACTGACGAAAACACCAAAGTGGGCTCTTGACGGAAAGGTTGACTATCTCTATGATACCGTATTCAAAACTGTAGCTTTCTATCTGCTTCGGCCGCTTCTGTCTCAGTGTACGAAAAAAATGGACAGGAGTTTCGTGACTGTATATGCTAAGACTGTGGTTTCAGTGGCATGGTATATTACCTGGAAAGCAAATGGCGAGATTTTCTGCACATAAATACTGACGGATCCAAAGCACCTGAGGGAGTTGGTTGCGCATATTATTTCCTTAGGTTGCAGGTAGCTAAAAAGTTTTTATTACCACCAGCATGTAGCACTTACATTGCATTAAGTAACTGTAATTAAAGGAGCAGTTTGGAAGTGAAGAAGGTAACAAAACGCTATTTCTGACTGACTCTTAGAAGCATTCTGAATCAATCAGAGCATTGAAAGTGGAAAGCTGATCACCTACTTTTTGTTGTGCCTTTTTCCCGCATCGGCGTTGCATCTGTATGGTTATTAGCGGTTTTGGCACTGTTAATTTAGGGGAGGGGGGGGGGGGCAGATGCCCTTCCTGTCGCTACTCCGTTATCCCCGGGACAGGATATGAGCACGCCACCTGGCGGCATTCGTCTGGAAGTGTGCGAAAATTTAAATGTTTTCTAATCATGTAACTGAAGTACGGTGACCTGAGCACCAGCCTGGTATTCATCTAGAGGGATATGGAAAACCGCCTAAAAACAACACCCAGGCCGGCCGGTTCACCGACCTTCGTCTTTAATACTGCTGACAGATTCGAAAAGGGGACGGCACACCTCCCTGTCCCGGAGGCGTCGGTTTAATACGTGCAGCTTGAACGTTAAATTGTTTAGATTTATTTTTGTGAAAGTGATTCTGTAATGTTGATTCTATTGCAATGTTAACTTTTCTGTTAAGACGCTAAACTTTGGCATTCTTGCTTTGAATGGAGCGTATATCAGCTCTTAAATCAGATAGTTTGCTTAACGCTGTAACTGTTTGTAACAAAATTCTACTGCGAGAATGCATTGAGAAATCTTAACTGCGAGAATTCTAAGAAAATGTTTACCTGTCTGAAACTTACTGTTACCACAAAATCTGACTATGAACTTTGATGAAAAACTGATTGTATTGTATTGTATTGTATATTAAGCGGGACCTAGAAATGACGTAGAGGCTCCAGGCTCCGTCCCCGCCGCAGCCGCAATCCCACGACGACTCGACTACCGCAGTCCACTTCACCCCTCCACCGCCCCACCACACCGAGCCCAGGGTTATTGTGCGGTTTGGGCCCCGGTGGACACCCCCCCCCCCCCCCCAGGGAACGCGTCTCACACAACACGAGTGTAACCCCTATGTTTGCGTGGGAGAGTGATGCTGGTGTACGCGTACGTGGAGAACTTGTTATCGCAGCAATCGCCGACATTGTGTAACTGAGGCGGAACCAGCCCGCATTCGCCGATTCAGATGGAAAACCGCCTAAAAACCATTCACAGATTGGCCGGCTCACCGGACCTCGACACAGGTCCGCCGGGCGGATTCGTGCCGGGGACCAGGCGCTCCTTTCCATTCGGGAAAGCCGTGCGTTAGACCGAACGGCTAGCCGGGCGGGCGATAAACTGACTACTTTGACACTGAGGTTGGCCCATGTGAAATATAACTAAATGCCGGCCGGTGTGGCCGAGTGGTTCTAGGAGCGCCAGTCTGGAACCGCGCGACTGCTACGGTCGCAGGTTCGAATCCTGCGTCGGGCATGGATGTGTGTGGTGTCCTTAGGTTACTTAGGTTTAAGTGGTTCTAAGTTCTAGGGGACAGATGACCTCAGATGTTAAGTCCCATAGTGCTCAGAGCCATTTGAACAATATAACTAAAGAAATAATGTTTTCTACACAATTTGGCTTACCTGGGCCATACTGAGTAACACCGTGCAAACTGCTCGCGTAGATACAGCACATCTCCATGTCCGCCTCCGTAGTGCAGCGGTAGCGTTACCGCTTACCACGCAAGGGGGCCCGGGTTCGCATCCCGGCAGGGGACTGGGTGTTGTGGGTCCTTCATGATTTTCATCATCACTGACACGTAAGTCGCCGAAGTGGCGTAACTAAAAGGTATTGCAGTACGGCGGCCGAATCCCGAAGGGAATATCCTGGCCAATAAATGCCATACAGTCATTTCATTTCATTTCAGCGCGTCTCGATAACAGAGCTGCAAGACCTAACTACTGAAATACGCAACGGTGCAATGTGTTCTCTAAAAATATTGGTATCATTGTTGGTTTAACATTTTTGATAATGGTTTTAAATAAACTGGAAATTATGTTTCCACATACCAAAAGTCAACGACCCCGTGCTGAATGAACTTAAATGAACTTGACTTACTAACGTTTGAAACTTGTAAGCTACTACAAACAGCATAGTGAACGCATTATTGTTGCCAAGATAGATACGAAGCCCACGCCTACCACAGTAGTACAAGTTTATATGCCAACTAGCTCTGCAGATGACGAAGAAATTGAAGAAATGTATGATGAAATAAAAGAAATTATTCAGATAGTGAAGGGAGACGAAAATTTAATAGTCATGGGTGACTGGAATTCGGTAATAGGAAAAGGAAGAGAAGGAAACGTAGTAGGTGAATATGGAATGGGATTAAGGAATGAAAGAGGAAGCCGCCTGGTAGAATTTTGCACAGAGCATAACTTAATCATAGCTAACACTTGGTTCAAGAACCATAATAGAAGGTTGTATACATGGAAGATGCCTGGAGATACTGACAGATTTCAGATAGATTATATAATGGTAAGTCAGAGATTTAGGAACCAGGTTTTAGACATTTACAAGTGCAGATGTGGACTCTGGCCACAATCTATTGGTTATGAACTGTAGATCAAAACTAAATAAACTGCAAAAAGGTGGGAATTTAAGGAGATGGGTCCTGGATAAACTGACAGAACCAGAGGTTGTAGAGAGTTTCAGGGAGAGAACGATTGACAAGAATAGGGGAAAGAAATACAGTAGAAGAAGAATGGGTAGTTTTGAGAGATGAAATAGTGAAGGCAGCAGAGGATCAGGTAGGTAAAAAGAAGAGGGCTAATAGAAATCCTTCAGTAACAGAAGAGATACTGAATTTAATTGATGAAAGGGGAAAATACAAAAATGCAGTAAATAAAGCAGGCAAAAAGGAGAACAAACGTCTCAAAAATGAGTTTGACAGGAAGTGCAAAATGGCTTAGCATGGATGGCTAGAGGACAAATGTAAGGATGTAGAGGCGCCTATCAGTAGGGGTAAGATAGATACTGCCTACAGGAAAATTAAAGAGACCTGTGGACAAAAGAGAACCACTTGCATGAATATCAAGAGCTCAGATGGAAACCCAGTCCTAAGCAAAGAAGGGAAAGCAGAAAGGTGGAAGGAGTATATAGAGGGTCTATACAAAGGCAATGTTCTTGAGGACAATATTATAGAAATGTAAGAGAATGTAGATAAAGGTGAAATAGGAGCTTTGATACTGCGTGAAGAGTTTGACAGAACACTGAAAGACCTAAGTCGAAACAAGGCCCCGGGAGTAGACAACATTCCATTATAACTACTGACAGCCTTGGGTGATCCAGACCTAACAAAACTCTACCATCTAGTGAGCAACATGTATGGAACAGGCGAAATACCCTCAGACTTCAAGAAGAATATAATAATTCCAATCCAAAAGAAAGCAGGTGTTGACAGATGTGAAAATTACCGAACTGTCAGTTTAATAAGCCACGGCTCCAAAATACTAACACGAATTCTTTACAGACGAATGGAAAAACTGGTAGAAGCCGACCTCGGAGAAGATCAGTTTGGATACCGTAGAAATGTTGGTATACTGTCTTTGAAACTCTAAAGGTGGCAGGGGTAAAATACAGGGAGCGAAGGGCTATTTACAATTTGTACATAAACCAGATGGCAGTCATACGAGGCGAGGGGTACGGAAGGGAAGCAGTGGTTGGGAAGGGAGTGAGACAGGGTTGTAGCCTATCCCCGATGTTACTCAAACTTAATATCGAACAAGCAATAAAGGGAAAAAAAATTCGTAGTGGGTATTAAAATCCATGGAGAAGAAATAAAAATTTTGAGGTTCGCCGATGACATCGTAATTCTGTCAGAAACAGCAATGGACTTGGAAGAGCAGTTGAACGGAATGGACAGTGTCATGAAAGGAGGGTATAAGATGAACATCAACAAAAGCAAAACGAGGATAATGGAATGTAGTCGAATTAAGTCAGGTGATGCTGTGGGAATTAGATTAGGAAATGAGACACTTAAAGTAGTAAAGGAGTTTTGCTATTTGGGGAGCAAAATAACTGATGATGGTCGAAGTAGAGAGGATATAAAATGTAGACTGGCAATGGCAAGGAAAGCGTTTCTGAAGAAGAGAAATTTGTTAACATCGAATATAGATTTAAGTCGTTTCTGAAAGTATTTGTATGGAGTGTAGCCATGTATGGAAGTGAAACATGGACAATAAATAGTTTGGACAAGAAGAGAATAGAAGCTTTCGAAATGTGGTGCTACAGGAGAATGCTGAAGATTAGGTGGGTAGATCACATAACTAATGAGGAGGTATTGAATAGAATTGGGGAGAAGAGTTTGTGGCACAACTTGACGAGAAGAAGGGACCGGTTCGTAGGACATGTTCTGAGGCATCAAGGGATCACCAATTTAGTATTGGAGGACACGTGGAGGGTAAAAATCGTGGAGGGAGACCAAGAGATGAGTACACTAAACAGATTCAGGAGGCTGTAGGCTGCAGTACGTAGTGGAAGATGAAGCAGCTTGCACAGGATAGAGTAGCATGGAGAGCTGCATCAAACCAGTCTCAGGACTGAAGACCACAACAAGAACAACAACAACATGAAAACGTCGTGTCTATTGTGAAGTCATTCTCACAGCACGTTTCAGCGTAAAATCGCCAAAACCACAGATGAAATACAGCAGCTTTTATTCCTTCGGTTTTTCCCCCTACTTTAATTTCAGTTAGTTGCTTCAGAAAATCTGTTCTTATAAGGTAAATATCAATTCTTGAGGTAAATATATCTTGATTTATAAATCAAAATATCCACTGAATAACGTTCAATAGTTGATAAATATTCATTGCGTATAATCAGTGTACTCATTACTGCCACGTATAGCGACGTTAATTTTCACTGATTTGTAATCAAGCGTGGCTAGATAAGTCATGAATACAGAACATAATTTCAGAATTCATAATTTCATTTTTTTACAATGTTTTGTCTCTTGCCTTCCCTGTTCGCTGCATCGGACTACCTCCTGTCACTGACGGCTGTCAACTCGTTAACACGGGCGTCCGGCCACTCGACACGAGAATTTGTCGTTACTCATCCGCCACTTCCCGCGATGAACGTGAAACAGGCAAAACGAACCAAAATACATATTCGTAGTGTTACATCTTATCAGGAAAAAATACACTAATAAAAAATCTGTAATACGTCGTATCTGTGTGTTTGTCTGTTTGAACACAGTAATCTCCAAAACTACTACTGGCCATTAAAATTGCTACACCAAGAAGAAATGCAGATGATAAACAGGTATTCATTGGACAAATATATTATACTAGAACTGACATGTGATTACATTTTCACGCAATTTTTGTGTATAGATCCTGAGAAATCAGTACCCCGAACAACCACCCCGGGCCGTAATAACGGCCTTGATATGCCTGGGCATTGAGTCAAACAAAGCTTGGATGGCGTGTACAGGTACAGCTGCCCATGTAGCTTCAACACGGTACCACAGTTCATCAAGACTAGTGACTGTCGTATTGTGACGAGCCAGTTGCTCGGCCACCATTGACCAGACGTTTCCAATTGGTGACAGATCTGGAGAATATGCTGGCCAGGGCAGCAGCCGAACATTTTCTGTATCCAGAAAGGCCCGTACAGGACCTGCAACACGCGGTCGTGCATTATCCTTCTGAAATGTAGGGTTTCGCAGGGATCGAATGAAGGGTAGAGCCACGAGCCGTAACACATATGAAATGTAATGTCCACTGTCCAAAGTGCCGTCAGTGCAAACAAGAGGTGACCGAGACGTGTAATCAATGGTACCCCATACCATCAAGCCGGGTGATACGCCGGTATGGCGATGACGAATACACGCTTCCAATGTGCGTTACCCGCGATGTCGCCAAACACGGATGCGACCATCATGATGCTGTAAACAGAACCTGGATTCATCCGAAAAAATGACGTTTCGCACTCAGGTTGGTCGTTGAGTACACCATTGCAGGCGCTCCTGTCTGTGATGCAGCGTCAAGGGTAACCGCAGCCACGGTCTCAGAGCTGATAGTCCATGGTGCTGCAAGCGTAGTCGAACTGTTTGTGCAGATGGTTGTTGTCTTGAAAACGTCCCCATCTGTTGACTCAGGGATCGAGGCGTGGCTGCACGATCCGTTGCAGCACTGCTGATGAGATGCCTGTCATCTCGACTGCTAGTGATACTAGGTCGCTGGGATCCAGCACGGCGTTCCCTCCTGAACCCACCGATTCCATATTCTGCTAAGAGTGATTGGATCTCGACCAACGCGAGCAGCAATGTCGTGAAACGGTAAATCGCAATCGCGATAGGCTACAATCCGACCTTTATCAAAGTCTGAAACGTGATGGCCGGCCGCGGTGCTCTCGCGGTTAAGGCGCTCAGTCCGGAACCGCGCGACTGCTCCGGTTGCAGGTTCGAATCCTGCCTCGGGCATGGATGTGTGTGATGTCCTTAGGTTAGTTAGGTTTAAGTAGTTCTAAGTTCTAGGGGACTGATGACCACAGATGTTAAGTCCCATACTGCTCATAGCCATTATGAAACATGATGGTACGCATTTCTCCTCCTTACACGAGGCATCACAACAACGTTTCAGCAGGCAACGCCGGTCAATTGCTGTTTGTATATGAGAAATCGGTTGGAAACTTTCCTGATGTCAGAACGTTGTAGGTGTCGCCACCGGCGCCAACCTTGTGTGAATGCTCTGGAAAGCTAATCATTTGCATATCACAGCATCTTCCTCCTGTCGGTTAAATTTCGCTTCTGTAGCACGTCAGCTTCGTGGTGTAGCAATTTTAATGGCCAGTAGTGTACTAGACGAATTGAGGAGAGCCGGAGCAAAACGCGATATATCCACTTTTGCTGTATTCGCGTGTTGGAGCTGCAGGGGGGAGATACGGGAGTAATAATAGATGGTGCCACAAAAAAAATTTCAGCAGAACGCGACATCAAGTGTTTTATGGTGTGTTTCTTCTTTTTATAGCTTGTGGAACCATTTAGAAATCACTATTTGTTACTTTCTGTATTAACGGCAAATGCGAATTTATTGGTTTTTGTTCCGGCGCTCCTCAATTTTCGTGGGATTTTGGCAGATATCTTGAGCATAGCTTGGGACACCGCATATGTTTTATTTCATCTAAATCTGATTACGAAAGAACAGCTATCGTAATTAATGTTTTTATCCATACCAGTATTTCAAATCCGATGGTCCTCCGTTACGTTCTCATGACTAACCGTTCAAGCGATTTCGATGAAATCTGGGATGGAGATAGCTTGAACTCTGAGGAAGAACACAGGCTTATTTAGAACGTGTGTAGTACAAGATACTTGCTCACTACATTTACATGCCACACATCTTCCGAAGGATTAAAACCGAATTTCGGAAACCGGTTTTCGCTGTCCTGTTTGCATGTTAAGGTCTGAAGCTGATTTGCTAGCCTAGTTAAATATGGCGTCTGGAAAGCAGCTATTCCAGTTTCTGATTTAGGCAGCACAGTTGCTATCTCTCTTCACCTAAATACTAAGAGGCAGACAGCTTTACGATCGGTCTAATATTTCTGTTTCTCCTTGATTGTACAATAAGCCACTCCATCCGTATTAGTCCATATTTTGAAAACAAGACGCAACCTGACAGCTCAAACACGTTTAAAAAACGGTTGTGCGTTTAAATGGGAGCGAATATTGATTATGGAAGTGCGAAACCGGCAGCTAGAAACGGATTTCCAGAATCGATTTTGGAGTCTTTCACAAACCAGAATCGGTATTGGTAAATCGCTTCACCAAATCCAGTTTTGGGAGCGCATGTAAACATAGTGGCTGGTTTGAAGAATATTACGCCATTTAGGGAAAATATTTACTCTTTGAAAAATCTGCTTACCGTATTGACCTTTGTTCTCTATCATATTTCTATGAAACGCTTTTATTGGTTGATACATGCTACGTGACAGGATTCAAAGCAATTAATACAATCTCCAATGTGTTTGAGCCATAGTTCCACATTGTTTGTTGCATAATGTGCACACTGTGTAATGTATAGCAACTTCAATGGCAGGATGCATAGATGTGCGTTCCTGCGTATCACCATCTGTACGCACTGCTCGGCAGCTACGTTGGGACAGCGTGGGTGGGGGAAGTGGGGCACACATCATGAGCTGTGCTCACCCTAACAGGCAGGCAGGTGAGGGCAGCTGACGTTATTGCACGTACAGTAGGTTGTTTACTCACCATCATGTATCATAACAAAAAATAAGATATGTCAGCACAACCGCAGGTAACAGCTACTGCATGAATAAATTATAATAATGCATCTAATACTTATCGCTACTTACTGTCTTCTGTATTGAGTGGTGGAAGAGATTACAAGTGATAGAGTGTTTATAAATATTGTAGATGTGCCGTATTGTGTCGTCAAAAAAATGGTCCAAATGGCTCTGAGGACTATGGGACTTAACTTCTGAGGTCATCAGTCCCCTAGAACTTAGAACTACTTCAACTTAACTAACCTACGGACACCACACACATCCATGCCCGAGGCACGATTCGAACCTGCGACCGTAGTCTGTCGCCGAGATAGCTATCCTTGACAGCCAACTTTCAGTGCAGAACGCTATGCAGAAGATAGCACGTGCATGTACAGTGAACTGTAAACTTCCTCTGCATGCTGTGGGACTCTACCACAATGCACTTTCTCCTCGATAGTTGTCTTCGCCGCAAGCTTGCGTGCGCACCGGCTGTGTTACCAGTGGGCACAGAGGGATGTAGTCTCGTGGTTGACTAGGGCCTTGAGTACTCATAGCACTGTTTCCACTTTAGGCATCTCTCCTGTGAATATTATGGCTAGATGCAAGGCAGCATCATACTACTGGCTGCAGGGTGGAAACCAAGCTAAGATTCAGCACATAATAGGGTGTAATTTTGACACTAATATACTGTACAATTCGGGGAATGATTCATTTCCTTACGGGACATGGTCCGTGCCCAGCTTACCTGCGTAGGACTGTGGGGCGCAACACAAGCATACAAGCCTCTGGTGTACAGAGCACCCTGGGACTTGTAATCTTGCAGTGCCCGACTTATGATGTTGATGGGACACCTATCAATTAACAATATGAATGGTGTATATAACTTTGTGGCAACGGCCTTGCCGCAGTGGATACACCGGTCCCCTTGAGATCACCGAAGTTAGCGCTGTCGGGCGTGGTCGGCACTTGGATGGGTGGCCATCCAGGCCGCCATGCGCTGTTGCCATTTTTCGGGGTGCACTCAAGTCTCATGATGCCAAGTAGCTACTCGACCGAATACACTCCTGGAAATGGAAAAAAGAACACATTGACACCGGTGTGTCAGACCCATCATACTTGCTCCGGACACTGCGAGAGGGCTGTACAAGCAATGATCACACGCACGGCACAGCGGACACACCAGGAACCGCGGTGTTGGCCGTCGAATGGCGCTAGCTGCGCAGCATTTGTGCACCGCCGCCGTCAGTGTCAGCCAGATTGCCGTGGCATACGGAGCTCCATCGCAGTCGTTAACACTGGTAGCATGCCGCGACAGCGTGGACGTGAACCGTATGTGCAGTTGACGGACTTTGAGCGAGGGCGTATAGTGGGCATGCGGGAGGTCGGGTGGACGTACCGCCGAATTGCTCAACACGTGGGGCGTGAGGTCTCCACAGTACATCGATGTTGTCGCCAGTGGTCGGCGGAAGGTGCACGTGCCCGTCGACCTGGGACCGGACCGCAGCGACGCACGGATGCACGCCAAGACCGTAGGATCCTACGCAGTGCCGTAGGGGACCGCACCGCCACTTCCCAGCAAATTAGGGACACTGTTGCTCCTGGGGTATCGGCGAGGACCATTCGCAACCGTCTCCATGAAGCTGGGCTACGGTCCCGCACACCGTTAGGCCGTCTTCCGCTCACGCCCCAACATCGTGCAGCCCGCCTCCAGTGGTGTCGCGACAGGCGTGAATGGAGGGACGAATGGAGACGTGTCGTCTTCAGCGATGAGAGTCGCTTCTGCCTTGGTGCCAATGATGGTCGTATGCGTGTTTGGCGCCGTGCAGGTGAGCGCCACAATCAGGACTGCATACGACCGAGGCACACAGGGCCAACACCCGGCATCATGGTGTGGGGAGCGATCTCCTACACTGGCCGTACACCACTGGTGATCGTCGAGGGGACACTGAATAGTCCACGGTACATCCAAACCGTCATCGAACCCATCGTTCTACCATTCCTAGACCGGCAAGGGAACTTGCTGTTCCAACAGGACAATGCACGTCCGCATGTATCCCGTGCCACCCAACGTGCTCTAGAAGGTGTAAGTCAACTACCCTGGCCAGCAAGATCTCCGGATCTGTCCCCCATTGAGCATGTTTGGGACTGGATGAAGCGTCGTCTCACGCGGTCTGCACGTCCAGCACGAACGCTGGTCCAACTGAGGCGCCAGGTGGAAATGGCATGGCAAGCCGTTCCACAGGACTACATCCAGCATCTCTACTATCGTCTCCATGGGAGAATAGCAGCCTGCATTGCTGCGAAAGGTGGATATACACTGTACTAGTGCCGACATTGTGCATGCTCTGTTGCCTGTGTCTATGTGCCTGTGGTTCTGTCAGTGTGATCATGTGATGTATCTGACCCCAGGAATGTGTCAATAAAGTTTCCCCTTCCTGGGACAATGAATTCACGGTGTCCTTATTTCAATTTCCAGGAGTGTATGTAACGCAGCCAATGAGATTGCTGCTAACGTAGAACCTTTTCTCCTCGCGGATCACACTAGCGCAGTGATACCTGAACGCTCGAGGTATTATAACAAGTGTACAGACCTCCGATTAGTCAGTCTGCGTTAGTCTATAGTCAAGTTTCAGCCTGCGCCTAATAAGATTACCATATTCCTGTACATAGCCATGAAGATAAATGAATAGACACTTTGTCAAGTATCAGAGATATGTGAGATTAAGATTAACGTACCAAGACCAAAGGAACTTCAGATTGTCAATTGTAAATAGCATCCAGAATCAAGTTAAGTAATGTTTATGCTTGTTATTATTTTAATAAATGTATGTGAAAATTAATCAAGTTCTGTTTAAAGTTGGTAACCGTCAATCTGCTACTCTAAGCGTGCAAGTGGCATTTCTATCGTCTGACCTAACGGCAGAAGATAAACACGCCACGATAAGACCACGAGGCATATTGCAGACACTCGGTTACTTCGTTAGAGCGACAAGTCAGGTAATCTGATGGTGTGTGTACTGAAGGTCTTACAGTACGCACACCACAATGAGTAATTCGGTAAACTCATCATAGTACACTTTCAACACCGCGCATAGAGTAAAAGCCGTATGACTCGTTGCATTGTCCTGCTGGCGGATGCCATCGCACCGAGGAAAATTAAACAGTATGCAGGAGTGGACATGGTCCCGAGCATAGATCCAGATTTTTGTTGATCCACTGTGCTTTCTAGAATGACAAGATCACCAAGGGAATGCCATTCCCTCGACCATAACGCTGTCTCCTGCGGCCTAGACCCTTCCAACGATTGTTGCCGGGTGTTTGCTTTCACACGTTCAAGCCAAAGGCTATGACTCTGATGGAGCATAAAACGTGACTCAGCTGAAAAGGCCTCCTGTATTCATTCAGTGGACCTCAAGTTGCGGCACTGGGGTGTAAATTCCAGTCTTCGTCGCCAATGAACAGCAGTCACCATGGGTGCATGGAACAGGCACCTGTTGCAGAGGCCCATGCTCAGCAACGTTCGCTGAGCAGTCGATGAGCAGACACTGTTGGTAGCGTTAGTTGCTCAAAGTTGCACGTCCTTGTGCCCGTACACATCTCCGTAGCGGTACTTGAGTCCTCTCAGCTCTTGCCTGTGCTGCACCACAACTAACTCGGCGCCAGTTTTGCATAGCGCCATTTTTCTGTGCACAGTATACACTACCGACCATTAAAATTGCTACACCACGAAGATGACGTGCTACAGACGCGAAATTTAACCGACAGGAAGAAGATGCTGTGATATGCAAATGATTAGCTTTTCAGAGCATTCACACGAGGTTGGCGCCGGTGGCGACACCTACAACGTGCTGACATGAGGAAAGTTTCCAACCGATTTCTCATACACAAACAACAGTTGATCGGCGTTGCCTGGTGAAACGTTGTTGTGATCCCTCGTGTAAGAAGGAGAAATGCGTACCATCACGTTTCCAGCTTTGATAAAGGTCGGATTGTAGCCTATCGCGATTACGGTTTATCGTATCGCGACATTCCTGCTCGCGTTGGTCGAGATCCAATGACTGTTAGCAGAATATGCAATCGGTGGGTTCAGGAGGGTAATACGGAACGCCGTGCTGGATCCCAACGGCCTCGTATCACTAGCAGTCGAGCCGACAGGCATTTTATCCGCATGGCTGTAACGGATCGTGCAGCCACGTCTCGATCCCTGCGTCAAGAGACGGGGACGTCCGCAAGACAACAACCATCTGCACGAACAGTTAGACGACGTTTGCAGCAGCATGGACTATCAGCTCGGAGACCACGGTTGCGGTTACCCTTGACGCTGCATCACAGACAGGAGCGCCTGCGATGGTGTACTTAACGACGAACCTGAGTGCACGAATGCCAAACGTCATTTTTTCGGATGACACCAGGGTCTGTTTACAGCATCATGATGGTCGCATCCGTGTTTGGCGACATCGCGGTGAACGCACTTTGGAAGCGTGTATTCGTCATCGCCATACTGGCGTATCACCCGGCGTGATGGTATGGGATGCCATTGGTTACACGTCTCGGTCACCTCTTGTACGCATTAACGGCACTTTGAACAGTGGACATTACATTTCAGATGTGTTACGACCCGTCGCTCTACCCTTTATTCCATCCCTACGAAACCCTAATTTCAGCAGGATAATGCACGACCGCATGTTGCAGGTCCTGTATGGGCCTTTCTGGATACAGAAAATGTTCGACTGCTGCCCTGGCCAGCGCATTCTCCAGATCTCTCAGCAGCTGAAAACGTCTGGCCAATGGTGGCCGAGCAACTGGCTCGTCACAATACGCCAGTCACTACTCCTGATGAACTGTGGTAACGTGTTGAAGCTGCATGGGCAGCTGTACCTGTACACGCCATCCAAGCTCTGTTTGACTTAATGCCCAGGCGTATTAAGGTTGTTATTACGGACAGAGGTGTTTCTTCTGCGTACTGATTTCTCAGGATCTATGCACCCAAATTGCGTGAAAATGTAATCACATGTCGGTTCTAGTATAATATATTTGTCCGATGAATACCCGTTTTTCATCTGCATTTCGTCATGGTGTGGCAATTTTAATCGCCAGTAGTGTACATTAACCACGGCGCACCCAAACAGTCTAGAAACTTAGCATTTTGGGAAATGCTTCCACTCTTGGCCCAAAAGCCAATGATCATGCTCTTTAGAACGCCCCGTTCTCACATTTCGACAAAGGCTTCATTGTTTTCATGTTACTCTATCCTGTGCAAGCTTCTTCATCTCCCAGTACCTACTGCAACCTACATACTTCTGAATCTGTTTAGTGTAGTCATCTCTTGGTCTCCCTCTACCATTTTTACCCTTCACGCTGCCCTCCAATACCAAATTGGTGATCCCTTGATGTCTCAGAACATGTCCTACCAACCGATCCCTTCTTCTACTTAAGTTGTGTCACAAGCTCCTCTTCTCCCCAATTCTATTCAATACCTCCTCATTAGTTATGCGATCAACCCACCTAATCTTCAGCATTCTTCTGTAGCACCACATTTCGAGAGCTTCTATCCTCTTCTTGTCCAAACTATTTATCGTCCACGTTTCACTTCCATACAATGCTTACTCCATACAGATACTTTCAGAAACGACTTCCTGACACTTAAATCTATACTCGATGTTAACAAATTTCTCTTCTCCAGAAACGCTTTCCTTGCAATTTCCAGTCTACAATTTATATCCTCTCTACTTCGACCACCATCAGTTATTTTACTCCCCAAATAGCAAAACTCCTTTACTACTTCAAGTGTCTCATTTCCTAATCTAATTCCCTCAGCATCACCCAACTTCATTCGACTAGATTCCATCATTCTCGTTTTGTTTTTGTTGATGTTCATCTTATATCCTCCTTTCAAGACACTGTCCATTCCGTTCTACTGCTCTTCTAAGTCCTTTGCTGTCTCTGACAGAATTACAATGTCATCGGCGAACCTCAAAGTTTTTATTTCTTCTTCATACCTATTCCGAATTTTTCTTTTGTTTCCTTTACTGCTTGCTCAGAGAAGTAATGGCCAACTTTTTGGGCAACGTCAAACATAACTATAATAAAACCATGATTTAAATAATATTCCAGAGTTTCATGATATTAGAATGTAACATGAGTGTGAATCTTCATTTTCTACATTCAGATATTCACTTTTTTCCGCGAAACTTGGAAAAGTCAGTGAGGAAGAAAGATCACGGTCCCAGGACATCAAGGTGATTGGAAAGAGATGCCAGGCAAGATGGAAAGCAAACATGTTGGCTGACTTCTGTGGTATGCTAAAAAGAGCTGAAACTGCTGAATGGAGACAATCAAGGAAGACAAGGTTCTCCCCTTGCCAGAAAGAACTTGATGCAGTGAAATCGGCGAAGGGAAGTTAAACTACCATAATGTGTTGTGTTTTTACAGTAACTGATAGCTTACTTAAGTGAACATAAAACGACTATCCACTCTAATGAATGGTGTAGTTATTCTATACAAGGTTACAAAATAATAGTTAACTATTAACGCAATTTTAAAAAAATCCCCGTCAATAGAAAAATGTGATTTCAGCTAAAACTTCAGAAGTGATTTGTAGGAGAATCTGACGTGGTATAAAAAAAATCCGATTTGTAATCAGAATGAGAAATATTTTAGATGTCACTTTACAGTCATAAAAATCGTGCCAAAATTTATAAAATGCAGCTAAGTGTTATTAACACTGTTGTAAAGGTAACGGAAAGAAGCGTGCCGAATTTAAAAGAACAAAAAATATCCTAGATAAAAAAATATCCTAGATTGGCGATGTTTTACGGAAGCATGAAATTTACCGCGGATTACAATGCGAGGTGATTATAATAGTTTGCACGAAGAACTGTGTCCCGAAATTTGGTATAAAATCCAAAGAGATTCTCGTCGTATGTAATGTACATCAGCGACAAGACATTAGCTGTGGCATGGTTTATATTGGAACAACTAAAAGGAGTGTTAACACCCGCCTAACAGAACACAAAAGGAACTGTAGATTGGGACAGATTGACAAATCAGCTGGAGCGGAACACGTTTTCAGAGACGGTGATGACGAAATAAAATTTAGTGAGACAAACGTGATAGCTAGGACCTCACATTATTATACCCGCATGTATAGAGAAGCTATAGAGATCTACAATCACGGAAATAATTTTAATAGAAAAGAAGAAGGATTAAAACTAGACAAGATATGGCGGTCGACTTTGCACCAACGAAGTGACAATCGATTACCTGTAATCGAGAGAGATGGCACTAGCCAGAGATAGTTTTAAAGTCGAAAGCACGTGATGAGTGGTGACGCCATCTAAGCGCTGTATATAAGCGGGACCACCAGCGCCTGGCAGCCAGTCGCCGACTCACCTCAGAAGATGTTGCCCGCAATAGGTAACGAAACGTCAGGAAGGAGTAGTTGTTTTATATATGGACCACGGCAATTCAGCCCGGAAGTTTTAATCAATGAAGACGCCGGCCGTGAAAGCTTACATGTTATGATTCTGGCTACCTCCGCTGCTGTCACCCCTCTCTGGAAATCAAACAGAAGAATATGTCGGAAATGTTCCCGCTTTCTCCACTTGGCTCCACATTTTCTAGCATCCACAGTTACTCTCACTATCACCAAATGGCAATATGTGAACTCAAATAGCAACAGTGAACTACAAGTAAAAAATTACAATGGAGAAATAAAACCATAGCAACCGGAATACCAACATGCAACATAATACGAACTTATGGACCAACCTAATAACTTGAAGGTGTTCGATGCAACCTCTGCCAGGCACTTAATATTGAATTACAGAGTAATCATGTAGATGTAGATGAAGTTGCGGCAGGGTGCTTCACGCATGTCAGGAGACTGAAAAGAAAAAAAAGTAAGAACGCGGTTGAATTTGTAAGTAGGCTGTTTAGGTTTTTATATTGGTAACGCCAAGTAGCACTCTGTATGAAAATCACTGGCTCTCCTGTGTGCAGTCTATGTCTGGTTTGTACTGTTGAAAAATTGTCTATTGTAGTGGGCAGTTGGCTGTTAACAGCGCGTAGCGTTGCGCAGTTGGAGGTGAGCCGCCAGCAGTGATGGATGTGGGGAGAGAGAGATGGCGGAGTTTTGAGAGCGGATGATCTGGACGTGTGTCCATCAGAGACAGTAAATTTGTAAGACTTGATGTCATGAACTGATATATATATTATGACTTTTGAACACTATTAAGGTAAATACATTGTTTGTTCTTTATCAAAATCTTTCATTTGCTACCTGTGCCTTCAGTAGTTTGAATCTTTTATTTAGCTGGCAGTAGTGGCACTCGCTGTATTGCAGTAGTTCGAGTAACGAAGATTTTTGTGAGGTAAGTGATTTATGAAAGGTATAGGTTATTGTTAGTCAGGGCCATTGTTTTGTAGGGATTATTAAAAGTCAGATTGTGTTGCGCTAAAAATGTTGCGTGTCAGTTTAGTGTTGATCAGAATAAGTTATGAGAGTAATGCCTGAGTACGTTTAGATTTGCTCAGCTGTTTGAAAAGCAAATAATGTAAGAGGTTTATCAGCACAGTCATTCATTAATTTTTCTAAGGGGACGTTTCAAATTTAGAATCGTCGATGTTGGTTTCGATGCAGAAGGTCCCTTCGCTTCTGGTGGGTCACGCTCTGAGAACATGTCGGGATTCACGAAATCCAACTGGAACGTAGTTGAGCCCGTTTGGCGGGTACGGGCGCAGAAACTGGTCGGCGATGCGGCGACGGGCGTGAGAAACGGGTCGCAAAAGTGTCCACTCGACCTGGAGAACTGGCTGCGCTTCGGGTGCCTCCGGTCTGCCCTGGAGCAGCGGATGTGCCGATCAGCTCAGCAGCGGCGGGCGGGCCTCGCTGGACTCCAGCCCCTCTGCCCCATGTCCCACTGACGGCACGGGCTAGGCTTGGTCACTCAGGCTGCTTGATCTCCAGTGTCAGTGGTCCCATATCTTAGCATGAAGCGCACGTTCGTCCAGTTGTGAAACTCCTCCTTGAATCTTTCCTCTCTCTTCCATAAATCCGTACTTGTAACGACCACTCTCTCTCTCTCTCTCTCACTCTCACTCTCATACACACACACACACACACACACACACACACACACATATATATATATATATATATATATATATATATATATATATATATATATATACCGGGTGGTCAAAAAGTCAGTATAAATTTGAAAACTGAATAAATCACGGAAAAATTTAGATAGAGAGATACAAATTGACACACATGCTTGAAATGACATGGGGTTTTATTAGAACCAAAAAATACAAAAATTCAAAAAATGTCCGACAGACGGCGCTTCATCTGATCAGAATAGCAATAATTAGCATAACAAGGTAAGACAAAGCAAAGATGATGTTCTCTACAGGAAATGCTCAATATGTCCACAGTCATTCCTCAACCATAGCTGTAGTCGAGGAATAATGTTGTGAACAACACTGTAAAGCATGTCCGGAGTTATGGTGAGGCGTTGGCGTCCGATATTGTCTTTCAGCATCCCTAGAGATGTCGGTCGATCACGATACACTTGCGACTTCAGGTAACCTCAAAGCCAATAATCGCACGAACTGAGGTCTGGGAATCTGGGAGGCCAAGCATGACGAAAGTGGCGGCTGAGCACACGATCATCACCAAACGACGCGCGCAAGAGATCTTTCCCGCGTCTAGCAATATGGGGTGGAGCGCCATCCTGCATAAACATCGTACGTTCCAGCAGTTGTTTATCAGCCAGGCTGGGGATGATGCGCTTCTGTAACATATCGGCGTACCTCTCACCCGTCACGGTAGCAGTTACAAAATCAGAATCACGCATTTCCTCGAAGCAAAAAGGCCCGATAACGGTAGATGTGGTAAATCCCACCCTTACCGTGACTTACTCGTCGTGCAATGGAGTTTCCACGACAGTTCTAGGATTTTCGGTAGCCCAAATTCTGCAGTTGTGGGCATTGACAGACCCTCGGAGCGTGAAATGAGCTTCGTCGGTCCACAACACGTTACCCAACCAATCGTCATCTTCCGCCATCTTTTGAAACGCCCACACCGCAAATGCCCTCCGCTTCACTAAATTGCCAGGTAACAGTGCATGATGGCGATGGGTTTTGTACGGAGAGCATCGGAGGGTACGCCTAAGTGCCAACCAAACAGTAGTGTATGGAATGCCGGTGCGACGTGCGACTGTACGAGCGCTGACTTCCCCGTGCATACCGGTAGACGAACCAGCTACAGTCTCCATTTCTTCCTGAACTGTCTCAGCAGCATTACGCCTTGTGCTCGGTCGGCCACTACGGGGTCTGTCGTCGAACTTCGAAATCACTTTCGCCACAGCTGCATTTGTCAATGGACCTTTACCCGTTCGAATCCCCTTCCTATGGCGATAGGATCCTAACGCTGAACTAGCACATTCCGCATTCTGATAATATGGCTTCACTAAAAGCGCCTTTTCAGGTAACGTCAACATGCTGCGACTGCTGGCGCATCTGATTCTCTCTCTCATTACAGCTGCTTTTATACGCGATTGTCACGCGCAGTCACTGACGTTTTGCTGTCCAGCGCCATCTGTCGGACATTTTGTGAACTTTGTTTGTTTTGTGGTTCTAATAAAACCCCATGTCATTCCAAGCATGTGTGTCAATTTTTACCTCTCTATCTACATTATTCCGTGGTTTATTAAGTTTTCAAATTCATACTGACTTTTTGATTACCCAGTATACATATATATATATACGTAGACACAAACACACACTGTGTGTCCCAAAGGAATTCTCAATATCAAAGGATATGACAGGAACGATCTTTTCAAACAAACAATTCTGTAAGAACAGGCACGCACCAGTCAGTCACAATCCCATTAGCTTTTATTCCTAGATTGCAGTTTATTCCTAGAATTCTGAAGGGATGCAGTCCTTCAACAAAAGAAATTGCTTACAATACGTTAGTTCGTCTAGTCTTAGAGTATTGTTCGTCTGTTTGGGACCCTTACCAGTTGGGTCTGATTCAAGAGTTTGAGAAGGTCCAAAGAAGAGCGGCAAGATTCGTGACTGGTACATTTATCCATCACGAGGACGTTACAAATCTCATAGAAAGTTTGAAGTGGGACGCACTTGCAGATAGACGACGCGCTAAGCTGAAGGGGCTCCTCACTAAATTCCGAAATCCGATCTTCGCCGAGGATGTAAAGCATATATTATTACCACCAACTTTCAAATAGCGCAATGATCACCATTCAAAGATAAGGGAAATTAGAGCTCGTTCTGAGGCGTTCAGACAGTCGTTTTTCCCTGGCGCGATCAGCGAATGGAACAGTGGGGGAGAAATGTGACTTTGGCGCGACTTGTGCCCTCCGCCACACAACGCTTGGTGGCTAGCGGAGTATATATGTAGATGTAGACATTATTCTTGGAAATCTAGTGTCCTTCTGCCTATAACTGTAAGAAGATGTGGTGACATGAACTGCGGCTAGTCTGTTGAAATATAACTAAAATGCACTAAAGATAGCTATTTATAGGCCACATCTAGATTTGCAAGAATAATAAAAGCTAATGGAATTGCGACTGACTGCTGTGTGTCTCTCCTTCCTTATAGTCTACTATCGCTGTGCGCAGCGGTGCAAATGGTTCAAAGGGCTCTGAGCACCGTGGGACTAAACTTCCGAGGTCATCAGTCCTCTAGAACTTAGAACTACTTAAACCTAACTAACCTAAGGACATCACACACATCCATGCCCGAGGCAGGATTCGGCAGGATTCGAACCTGCGACCGTAGCGGTCTCGCGGTTCCAGACTGTAGCGCCTAGAACCGCTCGGCCACCCCGAACGGCCGCAGCGTTTCCTGATGGAATCAAAGTCTACATAACCGGGGCTCTAAAATACATACCTTAAGAGCTATGAGCACTTCTTCATCTCTGCTGTTGGGAAACACGTCTCTTCTACTGAACCATTGTTCATAGCTCCTAAGATATGATTTTTGGAGCCCATGTTTACTAGACAATTTTTTCTTGTTTTGGTCCATACCACCTGCTCACAAAAAATGGAAGGCAATGAGCTTGCCTGCAGTAGAACTTCAAAACAGTTACCAAATACTGCTTTAAGCAACACCAAATTTTACCAATTTGTCGGTAGACGACCCCAACTGTCCTTTTGTTAACCCATATTCCATACCCCCAAACCCTCTCCCCCCCGTTAGACCCCCCCCCATGTCTGACTTCTATAATCGCCTCTGACGTATCTTACAGAATGTACGAAAAAATTATGCGAATTACCTGAAAGATCCAAGAAAACCGCTTTTATTCAAAATGAATATCAAAAACATGTGCGATTTGTATCAATCTTTTCCCGAATAAATAAAAAGAATTGCGATAACACTACGGATGTGAAACGACAGAGTCGCGCCGCGGGCAACTCGAAAAATGTGCCGTACAGCGAAGCACGGCCGAGCTGGACCAACGCTCGTCCATAGCGCACGGCGCAACAATCATGGCGCCGGTGTGAAAGGGTTAATTTATCTGGAGCACAGTGAGAAGTAAGTCTAACGCCAGAACATTCATATACACTACCTTATGATAATTATCCTGTGTCCACCATTCACCGTTACGACAGCTTCAACTCTACTGAAGACACTTTCAATGAGGTGTGTGTCAATCGCTGTGGAGGAATGGCAGTCCATTCTTCTTAAAGAGCCGAAACCAGAGGAAGTCTTTTCTTGGTTTTGTGTCGGGCGAAGATTTGTATGGAAGTGAAACATGGACGATAAACAGTTTAGAGAAGAGAAAAACAGACGCTTATGAAATGTGGTGCTCAAGAGGAATGCTGAAGATTAGCTAGATCACGTAACTAATGAGAAGTTATTGAATAGAACTGAGGCGACAAAAAATTTGTGGCGCAAACTAAATGAAAGAAGGGATCGAATTTAGTACTGGAAAGAAGTATGGGTTGGGGGGGGGGGGGGGGGGAGGGAGGCGTAAACTGGCGCGGAGGTTATTTTGTGGTGGAGGGGAGTGAGGGAATGGTTATTGCCATTTCCAGCCCACGTCCCCCACCGCCCACATATAACTTACCGCCAGCCCCAATCCTATCAACAAAATATATAAATGATTTTAATGAATTAATACTTTGTTTACAGCAGTGCTTAGTACGTTTTTACCGGTCGAATGTGCCCCGCCGCGAATTCCTCTCCTGCTCTAACCTCTTCATCTCAGAGCAGCACTTGCAACCTACGTCCTCAATTATTTGCTGGATGTATTCCAAGCTCTGTGTTCCTTTACAGTTTTTGCCCTCTACTGCTTCCCCTAGTACCATGCAAGTCAGTCCCTGAAGTCTTAACAGATGTCCTGTCATCCTATCCCTTCTCCTTGACAGTGTTTTCCACATATTCCTTTCCTCTCCCATTCTGCGCACAACCTCTTCATTCCTTACCTTATTATTCCACCAAATTTTCATCATTCGTCTGTTGCACCACATCTCAAATGCTTCTATTCTCTTCTGTTCTAGTTTTTGCACAATCCATGTTTTACTACCGTACAATGCAGTGTTCCAAACGTACATTTTCAGAAATTTCTTCGTCGGTTGTGAACATGGTCTAGAGATGGATTGTGCGCCCGTGTAAATGGAGTGCTGTTCTTTCTGTCTACGTTCGAGAAAGTCACTCTTTTTGTAATTTTTATCTTTCTGGAGGCATATATTTCTTTCTGTGTTGCCTTAAATTTCTGTGGTTTACCGGGTCTGGCACGTAGTAGTGGTAGTTTCTTCGTCCATGAATTACTTTTGCAAGGATATTGAACATGTCATGGTTTTACAGTTTAAGAACAACAAAATTAACATAACTGATATACACAGGGTGAACGTTAATAAAACGCACAAACTGCAGGGAAGGATTCATGACAGGAAATGACCAAAAAAGGTCCTGTGAACTTACGACCAAACATGGACGGTGCGCGTGAAAGGACAATAAATCGTCGCGGAAGACAGTACAGAGCTGCATTGCATTCATATCACAATGTGGCCTCCATGGGCTTGAAGGCGATAGGAATAGTAGCTGTTATCATGCAGGATGTACATAAGCGTACTTTGGAGTGCACCATATTGGCTGGTCCGCAGCCCGTGGTATTGCGGTAGCATTCTCGCTTCCCGCGCACGGGGTCCCGGGTTCGATTCACGGCAGGGTGAGGGATTTTTCCTGCCTCGAGATGACTAGGTGTTGTTGTCTCGTCTTCATCATCATCATTCATCCCCATTACTGTCGGAGGAAGACAATGGCAAACGACCTCCACTAGGTCCTTGCCATGTCATTTTCCATCTCAGCCATACGACTATGGAACGCGCTCCCCTGTGATCTGCGTCTTACTCAGAACCACTCAACATTCAAGAGGGAACTCAAGACTTACATATTAGGGACGGTATAGCCACCATTGTTGTGCCCCTCTCATCTTTTTCTTTCTCCTCTCCATCATAGCTTCGAATTTTACCATTCTATTTCTCTTCCTCTAACCTATCTACCTCTTCTATATCTCTTTCACCCCATTCTGTCGTCTTATGTCTCTGCTTGATGAGAATAACTCACAAGCTGCGAGAATATAACGAGAAAATTCCCAACTAGCAATAGGACTGACATTCATAAAAGAAAAATATGTTTACTTTCATATACATAGTCATTATTAGTATTATTATTATTCTTGATTGTTATAATTATTTTTTGATTGTTATAATTATCATTGTACTACTTTTATAATCTCTATTCTTTTCTTTAACATTAATACTGTATAACATGTTATATGCCCTTAATGTTCTGTAGAAACTGAAATTTGTTGAATCTGAGTATGCCTGGTTAGGTGTAAGAGAGGGCCTGAAGGCCCTAATCTTGCCAGGTAAAATAAATGCATAAATAAAAAAATAAAATAAAAATAGTACGACGCTATGGGTCTCCTGCATCGTCCCCAATGCTCCTCGGAGTATGGGACCTCATCACCATATTAGCTGGTCACTTCCTGGAGCTTTACTGGTATTCGTCTCAATATCCTGTAAAACCAGGTCCTCCAAATCTGGTGTGCGCACAGTACGCCGCCTCCTCGCACGTTCGTCTATCTGAAAGGACCCATGGTCACAGAAACGCCTGAAAACGACATGAAATGTTGTGTGATGTGGTTGGTACCTGTGAGGTCACTTCTTTTGGTGTAACCGTGCTGCCTCTCGACCGTCTCCGTCTGCTTGGCCGTACACAAACATAAACTCGGCTCGTTGCCGACGTGAATACCGGACCACTCTGCTGCTTACAGTACGCTGCGTCAATCAGACAGCCTGCAACACACAGGGAATATACGGCACGTGGTCAGAGGAACTTTCATTCATCAGCGCCATCTATCGTGGCAACGATGCATTTCCGGACAGAGGTTCATAGGACTCGTTTTTTCTCCATCTCCAGGTCAGAAATTTGCTCCTGCAATTTGTTGGTTTAATTAATGTTCATCCTGTATACGAGGTGTGGCTAGAAAAACACCGGACGAGTACTGGTGAAACAATAAAACGAATGCAATAAGGCTGAAAGTCGCGTGGCCTGTCACGTGACTCTCGCTCCGCCTACTGCTCGAGTTTCATCTGCCTCCTGCACTCAGTCTGCCCGTGGCGTCTGTTTTAAGTAGTTGACGTTTTGTCTGTGCGTCGGAAAATGTTGAGTGTACAGAAAGAACAGCGTGTTAACATCAAATTTTGTTTCAAACTAGGAAAATCTGCAAGTGAAACGTTTGTAATGTTACAACAAGTGTACGGCGATGATTGTTTATCGCGAACACAAGTGTTTGAGTGGTTTAAATGATTTAAAGATGACCGCGAAGACACCAGTGATGACACTCGCACACTTTGTTCATGTTGAAACTTGCATGAAGAATCTGCCTAACACTTTCCTTGTCAACTCCTGTTAACTCAGACACTGCTCTGATTGTTAAACGGCGATCTTGTCGAACAAGTTTACCGATTTTTTCAATGTTTGCATCAGTTTTTGCTGATAATGGTCTGCCAGTGCGAGTGTCATCACCGGTGTCTTCGCGGCCATCTTTAAATCGTTTAAACCACTCAAACACTTGTGTTCGCGATAAACAATCATCGCCGTACACTTGTTGTAACATTACAAACGTTTCACTTGCAGATTTTCCTAGTTTGAAACAAAATTTGATGTTAACATGCTGTTCTTTCTGTACACTCAACATTTTCCGACGCACAGACAAAACGTCAACTACGTAAAACAGACGCCACGGGCAGACTGAGTGCAGGAGGCAGATGAAACTCGAGCAGTAGGCGGAGCGAGAGTCACGTGACAGGCCACGCGACTTTCAGCCTTATTGCATTCCTTTTATTGTTTCACCAGTACTAGTCCGGTTTTTTTCTAGCCACACCTCGTACAGGATGGTCCATTGATAGTGACCAGGCCAAATATCTGAGGAAATAAGTATCAAACGAAAAAACTACAAAGAACGAAACTCGTCTAGCTTGAAGGGGGAAACCCGATGGCGCTATGGTTGGCCCGCTAGATGGCGCTGCCATAGGTAAAACGGATATCAACTGCGTTTTTTTAAAATAGGAACCCCCATTTTTTATTACATATTCGTGTAATACGTAAAGAAATATGAACGTTTTAGTTGGACCACTTTTTTCGCTTTGTGATAGATAGTGCTGTAATAGTCACAAACGTATAAGTACGTGGTATCACGTAACATTCCGCCCGTGCGGACGGTCTTTGCTTCGTGATACATTACCCGTGTTAAAATGGACCGTTTACCAATTGCGGAAATCTCGATATGGTGTTGATGTATGGCTATTGTGATCAAAATGCCCAACGGGCGTGTGCTATGTATGCTGCTCGGTATCCTGGACGACATCATCCGAGTGTCCGGACCGTTCGCCGGATACTTACGTTATTTAAGGACACAGCATGTGTTCAGGCACATGTGAAACGTCAACCACGACCTGCAACAAATGATGATGCCCAAGTAGGTGTTTTAGCTGCTGTCGCGGCTGATCCGCACATCAGTAGCAGACAAATTGCGCGAGAATCGGGAATCTGAAAAACATCGATGCTGAGAATGCTACATCAATATCGATTACACCCATACGATATTTATATGCACCAGGAATTGCATGGCGACGACTTCGAACGTCGTGTACAGTTCTGCCACTGAGCACAAGAGAAATTACGGGACGATGACAGATTTTTTGCACGCGTTCTATTTAGCGACGAAGCGTCATTCACCAACAGCGATAACGTAAGCCGGCATAATATGCACTACTGGGCAACGGAAAATCCACTATGGCTGCGACAAGTGGAACATCAGCGACCTTGGCGGGTTAATGTATGGTGCGGCATTATGGGAGGAAGGATAATTGGCCCACATTTTATCGACGGCAATCTAAATGGTGCAATGAATGCTGATTTCCCACGTAATATTATACCGATGTTACTACAATATGTTTCACTTCATGACAGAATGGCGATGTACTTCCAAATGATGGATGTCCGGCACACAGCTCGCGTGCGTTTGAAGCGGTATTGAATAGCATATTTCATGACAGGTGGATGGCCCGCACGTTCACCGGATCTGACGTCCCCGAATTTCTTGCTGTGGGGAAAGTTGAAGGATATTTGCTATCGTGATCCACCGACAAAGCCTGACAACATTCGTCAGCGCATTCTCAATGTATGTGCGAACATTACGGAAGGCGAACTACTCGCTGTTCAGACGAATGTCGTTACACGTATTGCCAAATGCACTGAGGTTGACGGACATCATTTTGAACATTTATTGCATTAATGTGGTATTTACAGGTAATCACGCTGTAACAGCATGCGTTCTCAGAAATGATAAATTTACAAAGGTACATGTATCACATTGGAACAATAGAAATAAAATGTTCAAACGTACCTACGTTCTGTATTGTAATTTAAAAAACCTATCCTACCAACTGTTCGTCTAAAATTGTCAGCCATATTACAGCCATATTACAGCGCCATCTATCACAAAGTGAAAAAAGTAGTCCAACTAAAACATTCATATTTCTTTACGTACTACACGAATATGTAATAAAAAAGGGGGTTCCTATGTAAAAAAACGCAGTTGATATCCGTTTGACTTGCGGCAGCGCCATCTAGCGGGCCAACCATAGAGCCATCTGGTTTCGCCCTTCAGACAAATTTCGTTCTTTGTAGTTTTTTCGTTTGATGCTTATTTCGTGAGATATTTGGCCCGGTCACGACCAGTGGACCACCCTGTACAGAATTTACACACATACAGGTTGTAATAGAACTGGTCAGTGACACTCTCCCTCTTTAACATTTTTCTCGATACATTCAAATAAATATACGAGGGTTGTCCAGAAAGTAAGTTCCGATCAGTCGCGAAATGGAAACCACTGGGAAAATCTGGTAAAGCTTTGTACAGATGTGTTGTGCAGGGTCTCTAGTATGCCCGTCGATCGCGTCGCGTCGCTCTTTTCAGTTCTGAGTGAACAGTCAGCACGTAAAGATGCGTAGGGAATAGCGTCTCCCGCCAAGTATGACGGCCTGGTTAGAGATTTCGCCTGTGTCATGCAGCCCACATAACACAACTGTCGAGCAGTTCCTTCTTCATGCCAATTATCGGCCGCACACTGCAGGGGCAATGAAGACGCTCTTGCAGCGTTTTCGGTTAGAAGTATTTGATCACCCACAATTAAGTTCGTAATTGGCTCCCCCTGAGTCTCATCTCTGCTCACAAGAACCGCTGGCTATGAAGACAAAATTTTTCCACAGACAACGAGCTGCAGACTTCTGCAGATAACTGGCGGAAAGCACAGGGGGCTGCTTTCTATGACGAGGATATCGAAAAGTTGATACAGCGACTATGCAGAGAAGTAGGTGGAAGGTGTACCTAACTATTGCAAATAAAACCTTTCTGGTTTTGATTGTGGTTTCCATTTCACGACCGATCGGAACTTACTTCCTGCACAACCCACGTACTATCCGATCCTCTTGCTTTCTTTATAGATCGCAACTAGTAAATTTTTATTTGTTACGCAGCTTATAGAAGTACTAATAAAATTAATAGTGTCACTTTTGTTGTGACTTGGCAAGACAGCCAAGCCACTATGATGGGTAGCCGAAAAGCACGCGTTGAAGCTCACGCAGGCTGGCGTGAGGTCTGGAACAGTTATAGGAGTTTATAGTAGGAAGAAAAGTACGTAGCTTTGGGAATACTTAACTTTAATCCATAATTGGTGAAGATCGGTCTGACGGTACGTGCATCCCAAGATAAATAGCAAATGATAATGGCGCCTTGCTAGGTCGTAGCAAATGACGTAGCTGAAGGCTATGCTAACTATCGTGTCGGCAAATGAGAGCGTAATTTGTCAGTGAACCATCGCTAGCAAAGTCGGCTGTACAACTGGGGCGAGTGCTAGGAAGTCTCTCTAGACCTGCCGTGTGGCGGCGCTCGGTCTGAAATCACTGACAGTGGCGACAAGCGGGTCCGTCGTATACTAGCGGACCGCGGCTGATTTAAAGGCTACCACCTAGCAAGTGTGGTGTCTGGCGGTGACACCACAACTTTCCCTCTTCAAACTGAAATACAAGGCATCTGTTTTCATTATGTTCATCTAGTGACCCGCCCCGGCTTTCTACTTGTAGCACCAAGTGTGTGTGTGGCCGGCCGACTTGTCTGGCGTAATTGTAATAAAGTTACCGGGCGTGTCTCTTAAGAATCTTCAGGTGCATTTTCTCTGCTGTTTCAGCAGATATTTGTGATTTCGCTTTTCCAATGTTTAGCTGGTGTCAACCCAAACAGTTACTCCACGCCACATCTTTCATGCATCACCCATTCTCAACAGACAGCGTTGGTTTGTTTCCCACTACAAAAAAAGTTATTTCTCAAGCTGAACTGTGCGAGCTGATTCGGAAGAGCGCTCTCACATTCGTCTACTTCGATATTCGTTTTATCGATACGTATTAACAAGGACCTCCATATCGGCATCCAGGGACGCCTGTGGCTGTGGATGACACGGCGGCCGGTCAGTGCTGTTGGGCCTTCATGGCCTGTTTGGCCGGAGTTTAGTTAAGTTCATTAACAGGGACAGTAAAACACAAAGAATAACGACTACTTCAGCATCAGCGACAGCGCCGCCCTGCACCACGGTGGCTGCTACCGCCACGCATGCAGCGCTACTGAGTCGCTGCTGGAGTCCAATGAAAAGAATATCGATCTAGACGAATGTGACCTGGAAAAAGCGTTCGACAATATAAAATGGTGCAAGCTGTTCGAGATTCTGAAAAAAGTAGGGGTAAGCTATAGGAAGAGACGGGTCATATACAATATGTACAACAACCAAGAGGGAATAATGAGAGTGGACGATCAAGAACGAAGTGCTCGTATTAAGAAGGGTGTAAGACAAGGCTGTAGCCTTTCGCCCCTACTCTTCAATCTGTACATCGAGGAAGCAATGATGGAAATAAAAGAAAGGTTCAGGAGTGGAATTAAAATACAAGGTGAAAGGATATCAATGATACGATTCGCTGATGACATTGCTATCCTGAGTGAAAGTGAAGAAGAATTAAATGATCTGCTGAACGGAATGAACAGTCTAATGAGTACACAGTATGGTTTGAGAGTAAATCGGAGAGAGGCGAAGGTAATGAGAAGTAGTAGAAATGAGAACAGCGAGAAACTTAACATCAGGATTGATGGTCACGAGGTCAATGAAGTTAAGGAATTCTGCTACCTAGGCAGTAAAATAACCAATGACGGACGGAGCAAGGAGGACATCAAAAGCAGACTCGCTATGGCAAAAAAGGCATTTCTGGCCAAAAGAAGTCTACTAATATCAAATACCGGCCTTAATTTGAGGAAGAAATTTCTGAGGATGTACGTCTGGAGTACAGCACTATATGGTAGTGAAACATGGACTGTGGGAAAATCGGAACAGAAGAGAATCGAAGCATTTGAGATGTGGTGCTATAGACGAATGTTGTAAATTAGGTGGACTGATAAGGTAAGGAATGAGGAGGTTCTACGCAGAATCGGAGAGGATAGGAATATGTGGAAAACACTGATAAGGGGAAGGGACAGGATGATAGGACATCTGCTAAGACATGACTTCCATGGTACTAGAGGGAGCTGTAGAGGGCAAAAACTGTAGAGGAAGACAGAGATTGGAATACGTCAAGCGAATAATTCAGGACGTAGGTTGCAAGTGCTATTCTGAGATGAAGAGGTTAGCACAGGAAAGGAATTCGTGGCGGGCCGCATCAAACCAGTCAGTAGACTGATGACCAAAAAGAAAAAAAAAAAAAAAAACGAATGTGAAAGCGCCCTTCCGAATGGGCGTGTAAAATTGCGCTTTAAAAATAACTTTGTTTGCAATGGGAAACAAACCGACGATGTCTGTTGACGATGGCCGCCGCATGAATTGTTTGGGCTGACACCAGCTACACATTGCAAACGTCAAATTGCAAATATCTCCAAAACAACAGAGAAAATGCGCCTCACGGCTCTTAGTAGAGGTTCAAATGGTTCAGATGGCTCTAAGCACTATGGAACTTAACATCTGAGGTTGGCAGTTGGAACTTCCATTTAAGGAGATTGTCCCTCGATCTTGCGGCTTCGGTCCGTAGTCTGTTCAAGGACTTCCAGATGGTCCACTTCTCCATGTGTCCAGGTGGCAGGGATTCCTGTTGTGTCATCCAGTCTGCAGGTGTTGGCATCTTTGTTTCCACTTGCTGAGTCGGGTAGCCGCAGCTGATCCTTCTAAGGGCTTTGAGGTTGTTAGGGAACTCTTCCTGGACTTCAGTCTTGGCTTGGCAGGTTGATGTCCAAAGAGTGGATGTGAGGTCACTGTATTTGATTTATGCCTCTCGATGTTAGCGGCTACTTCTGATGTCACATGGAGCTATCCCAGCGAGACATTGAACTTTGTCCATTGCAGTTGGCCTTAGGCAGCCTGTAACAACGCTACAGGCTTACAAAGCACTCGTTCGGCCTATACTTCAGTATTGCCCATCAGTGCGGGATCCGTACGGGGTCGGGTTGACAGAAGAGATAGAGAAGAGCGGCGTGTTTCGTCACGGGGTTATTTGGTAAGCGTGATAGCGTTACGGAGATGTGTAGCAAACTCAAGTCGCAGACTCTGCAAGAGAGGCGCTCTGCATCGCGGTGTAGCTTGCTGTCCAGGTTTCGAGAGGGTGCGTTTCTGGATGAGGTATCGAATATATTGCTTCCACCTACTTATACCTCCCGAGATCACGAATGTAAAATTAGAGAGATTCGAGCGCGCGCGGAGGATTTCCGGCAGTCGTTCTTCCCGCGAACCATACGCGACTGGAACAGTAAAGGGAGGTAATGACAATGGCACGTAAAGTGCCCTCCGCCACACACCGTTGGATAGCTTGCGGAGTATAAATGTAGATGTAGATGTAGATGTACAGCTGTCATTTAAGGGGAGCCGGAGGTGGTCAAACCCAAAAAATTACGATTTTTTTTTCCCTACCGAAAATTAATTGGAACGTTCCTCTTTAATGTAAACTTTGAATTATTGTTCTACTCGCCCTAGAAGTGGACTTATTACCATTTCCCCCCACGCCTGCAGAGGAAATGGGCGGCCGCTGAATGCATGTAACACCCTCTCGTAACTTCCTGGCGAACTGCTTGGGATTTTCTCGGCCTGTTACACATACCGCGCCTTATGTTACGCATACAGCGAGTGTGCAAGGGTTGGCTACAGTGTTTTCTGTAACAAATGAAGCGCTAAGAGCGCGGAACATCGTCTCTCTGCTGTTTACCGTTTCGAATTAGTCCAGTGTTGCGCCTGTTGTTGGTAGTATTATACTTCTTGTGTAAAGCGTTGTTCTGGTTACGATGTAACGTTTTAGTAACCGTGTATATAAGAAGAGGAAGAACGTAGGGAAAAGAAATTAACACTAATACCAAGTTGCGATACTACAATTACTGAAACAGTGCGTTCTTCTGCTAAGCAACACATGGCCAGCCATAGCCCTGTGACATCTTCTAGCAAGAAGCTGACTGGTGAAAGTGACAGATTTCGTGAATACGTTCGTGACAGTGATGATATTAACGAAGTACTGAATATTGGATTATTATCTTCTGGGCTGAAAGAAAGTGCTCTGTGCAAAATGTGTTCAAGTGTAAGAGTGGGACTAGAGATAACAAAGCACTTTCGTTTAGCTTGTGAGATGAAGATAATCTGTGTATGTTGCAAGTATCAAGTGACTTTCTACAATTCACATGCCAGTCTCTTTGGTGAAAATGGACGATCTAGAGTGTTTGATGTGAATGTTTGACTTGTGTATGGTCTCCGATCCATTGGAAAAGGGTCTGCTGCTGGTAAACTGTTTTGTGGTATTATGAACTGGCCATCGCCTCCAAGCAAATTAGGGTTCTACTGTGAACTGGTAGGATCCTCTGTTGAAGATGTGGCTTTGAAAACCATGAAGGAAGCAGTGGAGGAATCTGTAGGGATGAACGGGTGGTTCTAGGGATTTGGTAGTGGCATTAGATGGTTCCTGGCAAAAGAGGGGTCATAAATCCCTGAATGGGGTTGTAACTGCCACTTGTGGTGATAGTTCAAAAGTGATAGATGTTGCAATATTATCAAAACATTGTAGGTGCAAAAATAAAATAAAGCACAGGAGACACAGTGGAACCTGTGAGGCAAATTTTAGTGGATCAAGTGGAGCAATGGAAGTGGATGGAGTGAAACAAATTTTTGAACGTTCAGTTCCCAGATACAACGTTAGGTACAAATACTACCTTGGGGATGGTGACTCTAAAGGTTTCAAGACTATAGAGGAACTGAAACCATATGGAAATGAATTTGTAGTTGAAAAAAAGTTGGAATGCATTGGGCATGTGCAAAAGCGTATGGATGCACAGCTTCGAAGGCTCAAACAAACTTTGGGTTCAAGTAAGCTCAGTGATGGAAAGACAATAGGAGGGAGAGGCAGGCTTACTGATGAGGTGATTGAACATCTACAGAGATACTGTGGGTATGCTATAAGGCAAAATACTAGTAATGTTAGTGACATGCGAAAAGCAGTGTGGGCATTGTTCCTTCATACTGCCTCTTCCAATGAATACCCTCAACACAGCCTGTGCCCAAAAGATTCCTGGTGTAAATATAATGCAAAAAAGGACTATGATCACAAACATGGTTTGCCAGCAGCTGTGATAAATGCAATAAAACCAATTTTTCATGACTTAGCACAGCCAGAATTGTTACACAAATGTCTACTTGGAAAGACGCAGAATCCTAATGAGAGCGTAAACAATTTGATTTGGAAAGTGATTCCTAAAAGGGTGTTTGTAAGCATAAAAACACTGCACTTTGGCATGTATGATGCAATAGCAACATACAACCAAGGGAACAGTGTGAAGTGCGAAGTTCTGAAGGCATTAGGATTTACAGCTGGGGTGAACACTGTACGAGCACTAAGAAATATTGACAGAGAAAGGATAAGAGGAGCAGAAAGAAGAGAAAGGCAATGAAGTATGATGGAACAACAGGCCGGAAAAGAAGACAGCAGAGAAAGCTTTTGGAGGATGAAGAAGAAGATCCTGATAATCCATCCTATAGTGCAGGAATGTATTGAGGAACTTTGATAGCCATTTCCCGTAAATTAGAATTTTTCGAATATAAAGAACATTTTCTCAATATCCACTCAAGCTAGAGAGATGAAATTTTTATACAGCACTCCTAGTGGTCAAACTTACATTGTAACACAGCCATTTGGCAACATGTTCTGTAGTTTCATTTCAGTTTAATTATAAAGCAATTATTTGTAAAAAAATTTGGGTCATTAATAAAAAAAATAATTGGAAGGAAACTAGAAAAGATACTCCAAAATCCCTCTGTCATAACTGCAATACTAAACCATTCTATATGTAAAAAAATTCAAATTTTTCTATTTGGTAGTTTATTCATAAATGTTCTTCAAACTTAGTGATTTTAACATGAGCAGCATAGGCACCTCCGGCTCCCCTTAAGGCTACATCAACCTGCTTTGCATATACAGAATTGTACTACACTGGGCTAGCATACTCTCCTGGAGAATAGCATAAAGCAAGAGCTGTTGTTCTTACGTTAGTGGATGTGTACCCCAGTTCGATCCCGCCAGTTTCTGAAGAAGGCAGTTTCTGAAGGATACTTTCTGCTTCAGGTTCAGACAACGTTCCTTGTAGGTCAGTGTACGGTCGAGAGTGACACCCAAATATCTGGGGTGGGAGCAATATTCTAGTGCAACTTCATTCCAGAACATTTCATATTTCGTGTCAGCTTGTTTATGTTTCTGATGGAATGAACACACTTGCGATTTCTTAGGATTGGGTGCGAGTTGATTCTTTTCATAGTAAGTATCAAGCTGTTGTAGACGGTGTGTAAGCATTATCTCTTCATCTTCAAACCGATTGCCCTGGGCAGCGACAGCAAGGTCATCAGCATGTATGAAGCTTTTGCATCCTTGAGGCAGTGGTTGATCGTTGGTGTACACATTAAATAAAATAGGTGACAGTATACTTCCTTGAGGGAGTCCGTTCTTTCGAATTCTCCATCGGCTGCATTTTCCTTGGAAGTCCACGAAAAAACGTCGATTCTGTAGGAGTGTTGTAATTATCCTCGTCAGCGCGTAGCTCAGGTAGCAAAGACGGTTGCACTCGCGGTACAAGAAAGATCGGGAGAATGAGGACAGGCAAAAGTTAGTAGAGATTCGTGCTGCTGTAAAAAGAGCGATGCGCGAAGCATTCAACCACTACCACCGTCATACCTTAGCAAAAGATCTTGCTGAAAACCCAAGGAAATTCTGGTCTTACGTAAAATCGGTAAGCGGGTCGAAGGCTTCCATCCAGTCACTCACTGATCAGTCTGGCCTGGCAACGGAAGACAGCGAAGCGAAAGCTGAAATTTTAAATTTAGCATTTGAGAGATCTTTCACGCAGGAGGATCGTACAATCATACCGCCGTTTGAGTCTCGTACAGATTCCCGTATGGAGGACATAGTGATAGACATCCCAGGGGTTGTGAAGCAGCTGAATGGGTTGAAAGTAAATAAATTGCCAGGTCCTGATGGGATTCCAGTTCGGTTTCACAGAGAGTGCTCTACTGCATTGGCTCCTTACTTAGCTTGCACTTATCGCGAATCTCTTGCCCAGCGTAAAGTCCCGAGCGACTGGAAAAAAGCGCAGGTGGCGCCTGTATATAAGAAGGGTAGAAGGACGGATCCTCAAAATTACAGACTAATATCCTTAACATCGGTTTGTTGCAGGCTTCTCGAACATATTCTCAGTTCGAATATAATGAATTTCCTTGAGACAGAGAAGTTGCTGTCTGTGCATCAGCGCGGCTTTAGAAAGCATCGCTCCTGTGAAACGCAACTCCCCCTTTTTTTACATGATATCTTGCGAACCATGGATGAAGGGTATCAAACGGATGCCATATTCCTTGACTTCCGGAAAGCGTTTGACTCGGTGCCCCACTGCAGACTCCTAACTAAGGTATGAGCATATGGGATTGGTTTCCAAGTATGTGAGTGGCTCGAAGACTTCTTAAGTAATAGAACCCAGTACGTTGGCCTCGATGGTGAGTGTTCATCGGAGGTGGGAGTATCATCTGGAGTGTGGTAGGTCCGCTGTTGTTTTCTATCTACATAAATGATCTTTTGGATCAGGTTGTAGATTTTGTACGGAAATACTCTGTGGTTCACGGTGTCAAAGGCCGCCAAAAGTTCAACAAAAGCTACACTTGTTATCTTTCTCTGCTCAAAGCCATCTTCTGTCAACTGAGTAAGATAAAGGATTTGTGAAGTGCAATTCTTGCCTGGTCTAAAGCCAGCTTGAGAGGTAAATGACTGATTAAAAAGCAATCCGAAAACTCCGTAGCTCGACTGGGATTTGGCCTCTCGACCTTTCTGCTCAGCCATGCACTTCACTTTTTTTTACGCTAGGCCACCAGTCGCGAAAAAGGTTCCTGTCAAACTTCGCCCTCCTCTGCCGTCTCGAAGGCTGTTTACTTTACTTCTTCTCCCAACAGATGCCGCATGATGTGTAAATGACCTCCTCATAGGACTGTCACTCCAAACACCAATTAAACATGCAACAGATAACAAAACGTATATTACACACTCGCCGTTACTTCGCATCAGTAAATTATACACATATACCTCCCCCGTGAATCAATCTATCTATCGATTGGTGACAGCCCTATCAGAATCCCTACATTAGTTTCTGAGATTGGCCTGACATACAGACGCAGATAATACAGTTGTAGATGTTATTTTATTGCGTATTTGGCAAATGTAAACTTCCTTGAGGGTTTCTTATGCTTTCTCTGCAAGAAGTTTGTTGTGGGTTCGCAGGAGAGCCAACACCGGTTTTGATAGGAAGCCGAAAGGCACGCTTTTAGCTCACGCAGGCTGGCGTGAGGTCTGGAACAGGTCAAGGAAATTAGACTTTAGCAAAAAAACTGACGAAGCTGGTGGAATACTTAACTTTAATCCATAAATGGTGAACGTCGCTCTTGGTGGTACATGTTTTACAGCATCAATAGTAACTGGTAATGGCGCCTTGCTAGGTCGTAGCAAATGACGTAGCTGAAGGCTAATGAGAGCGTATTTTGTCAGTGAACCATCGCTAGCAAAGTCGGTTGTACCACTGGGGCGAGTGCTAGGAAGTCTCTCTAGACCTGCCGTGTGGCGGCGCTCGGTCTGCAATCACTGATAGTGGCGACACGCGGGTCCGACGTATACTAACGGACCGCGGCCGATTTAAAGGCTACCACCTAGCAAGTGTGGCGTCTGGCGGTGACACCACATTCCTCCCCCGCAAATTTCCTCCCTTTTAATCGACGATTTGACAAATTTCCACAAGCGCTCATATTATGTATGTGGGCCGATGGATCGTCCGACGAGACAAATTCCATAGAATGCAATTCATGCTGGAATCTTTCTTTTTTCAAGGTGTAGCAAGACTTAAAGCCATGGTTCAAAGGGGTTAAGCACTATGGGACTTAACATCTGAGGTCATCAGTCTCCTAGACTTAGAACTGCTTAAAACTAACTAACCTAAGGACATCACACACATTCATGCCCGAGGCAGGATTCGAACCTGCGACCGTAGAACCAGCGCGGTTCCGGACTGAAGCGTCTAGAACCGCTCAGCCACAGCGGCCGGCTTTAAAGCCATTTGTTATAACTCTGGTCCCTGGCAACGAATGTTTTTCCTGTCATAATTGTTCACACATCACTTTTCACATGAGTCTTACTAAAGATTGAATTTGCGACCTCGCACTCAAGGAATTGCTTGTGAGTTATCGACAAACACCGCTTGCGACTACTACGCGTTCTGTCGAGATGTCGGCTATGTGATATTCGCGGATGACAGTACTCCTATCGGTGAACAAAACAGGATAGCTGAAATAGACGAACCGTATATAGCTACTAAGAAATGCAGTAAAGGACGGTCACTAAAAAATGAAACTGAATAGAAAAACTGATCTTCGGAGGCATTGAAAGGGAATCCTGGAAGTGCTTCATAGTTCGCTTATATTCGAGGTGCAAGAAAACTTCTGTCTCTCTCATAAAGCACTTCATCTTACCAGGGATCAAAGTTGTAACAGATCGCTTTAAATCCTACAGTACAATGAGGAAAGGAGGATTCTGAGCCGTGTGTCTCGATGAGCGACGTTCCCGCCGCCGGTACGGGTCATCTTTCCGGCGGTGTGCGCAGAGCGCGCCGTGGCGCCACCTACTAGGGCGATGAGGGAGCGAGGGCTAAGCTCTAGCAAGTAGCGAGGATTTTGCTTTGGGACGCCTAGCAGTAACGTCGTTTGCCAAGTCTGGCGGATAGTACAGGTGCCGTGCGAGGCAGCAGGAAGAGCGCATCTAAAAGGGGCTGATTACTGGGGTGACGGCGCCGTAGCAAATATCGCCGGGGTGGAAGCAGTCACGTCACTGGGAAGTCGCTGGTGTATTTCGCTTGCTACATATCTCCGGGCACCGGGATCTGCGGTGGCTGGCTTCGTCGAACAAGCAAGAGGGTAAGGGCCTTGCTTGTGCTGTAAATTGTGGTCGGAATCGACTATTGGGTTCAGTGCTGCTGACTTCATTTTCTTGTCCGGCCGTTGCTACTCCTACTGAGTCTGCCCTCGACTGTGTTTAATTTCAACTCGCTTAGTACGCAATGTTCTAGTGAGAGCTGTATGTGATGTGATGATTAACATTTACTAGGGCCTGGACTGCTGATACATTCTGTTTTTAGATTGCTACTGTCAGTGTTTAACCTTCATTGAAAACAGTTTGGCTTGTCCTTGTCTAAGTGCCGTCTGGTTATTGTATTTATATGACACGACGGAGTTAAGCTGGCCAATTGCTTTAGATATACATGGATTAAATTTTCTCTGGATGTATTTTGCCGTGAATTGCACTAACATTACTGTCACGTTTCTGTCTGAAGTACACTAGCGGCCATTAAAATTGCTACACCACGAAGATGACGTGCTACAGACGCGAAATTTAACCGACAGAAGAGATGCTGTGATTTGCAAATGATTAGCTTTTCAGAGCATTCACAGAATGTTGGCGTCGGTGGCGATACCTACAACGTGCTGACATCAGGAAAGTTTCCAACCGATTTCTCATACACAAACAGCAGTTGACCGGCGTTGCCTGGTGAAACGTTGTTGCGATGCCTCGTGTAAGGAGGAGAAATGCGTACCATCACGTTTCCGATTTTGATAAAGGTCGGATTGTAGCCTATCGCGATTGCGATTTATCGTATCGCGAGATTGCTGCTCGCGTTAGTCGAGATCCAATGACTGTTAGGAGAATATCGAATCGGTGGATTCAGGAAGGTAATACGGAACGCCGTGCTGGATCCCAACGACCTCGTGTCACTAGCAGTCGAGATGACAGGCATCTTATCCGCATGGCTGTAACGGATCGTGCAGCCACGTCTCGATCCCTGAGTCAACAGATGGGGACGTTTGCAGGACAACAACCATCTGCACGAACAGTTCGACGACTTTTGCAGCAGCATGGACTATCAGCTCGGAGACCATGGCTGCGGTTACCGTTGACGCTGCATCACAGACAGGAGCGCCTGCGATGGTGTACTCAGCGACGAACCTTGCTTCACGTATGGCGAAACGTCATTTTGTCGGATGAATCCAGGTTCTGTTTACAGCATAATGATGGTAGCATGCGTGTTTGGCGACATCGCACTGAACGCACGTTGGAAGTGTGTATTCGTCATCGCCATACTGGTGTATCACCCGGCGTGATGGTATGGCGTGCCATTTGTTACAAGTCTCGGTCACCTCTTGTTCGCATTGACGGCACTTTGAACAGTGGACGTTACATTTCAGATGTGTTACGACCCGTGGCTCTACCCTTCATTCGATCCCCGCGAGCCCTACATTTCAGCAGGATAATGCACGACCGCATGTTGCAGGTCCTGTACTGGCCTTTCTGGATACAGAAAATGTTCGACTGCTACCCTGGCCAGCACATTGTCCAGATTTCTCACGAACTGTAAACGTCTGGTCAATGGTAGCCGAGCAACTGGCTCGTCACAATACGCCAGTCAGTACTCTTGCTAGCCGGCCGAAGTGGCCGTGCGGTTAAAGGCGCTGCAGTCTGGAACCGCAAGACCGCTACGGTCGCAGGTTCGAATCCTGCCTCGGGCATGGATGTTTGTGATGTCCTTAGGTTAGTTAGGTTTAACTAGTTCTAAGTTCTAGGGGACTAATGACCTCAGCAGTTGAGTCCCATAGTGCTCAGAGCCATTTGAACCATCCAGTACTCTTGCTGAACTGTGGTATCGAGTTGAAGCTGCACGGGCAGCTGTACCTCTACACGCCATCCAAGCTCTGTTTGAGCCAATGCCCAGGCGTATCAAGGCCGTTATTACGGCGAGAGGTGGTTATTATGGCTACTGATTTCTCAGGATCTATGCACCCAAATTGCGTGAAAATGTAATCACATGTTAGCTCTAGTATAATGTGTTTGTCCAATCAATACCCGTCTATCATCTGCTTTTCTTCTTGGTGTAGCAATTTTAATGGCCAGTAGTGGAGAATTCCTTCCCAACTTGGAGATACATTTTTCATGTAACCTTATTCTGCGAAAAAAAGTTGCGACGTGATGAATGTAAAAATGAGGAACGCTATTAGGAAATGTTTCGCGGTGGGGGGGTGGGCGGAGAGTGGGTTTACACGTGGGTCCTATGCTCATCTGCCCCCTTCCCCACCTGTACCCGCAAACCGGTTGGGTCCGCGCCATGGAGTGTCATCTCTTTCCTTGTATTCCTCTAGTAAGTGGAAACAGTCGGCTGGTTTGGTGTATCACGTTTCTATGCTCAAATCATCTAAAGCTCTAACAGTCGACTGTCTTGTGATGTGCTTAAGAAGCAAGAGACCCGGTCTGTGCAGTAGTATGGTATACGAGGCCACGAGGAACATCTACAGGATTTGAATAAAACTAAAAAACACGTGAGAAATGCAGATGCTAACCAAGACTGCCGTGTGCGCTGTTGTATTTGACAACGACCAGCAACTGTGCAATGTTCTCAATACGTCGCAAGCGTCAGACGTGGTCAAAACAGTGTTCTGTGTAGCTGTGAGTGCATTATTTTGGAGCTGTGTGCATTCGACCGTTCGCAAAGTATCGGTGTTCGTACGGTGGCTGCTTCCGTAACCAAGATATCCGAACTGATTGGTGTTCCAGGAGGCACCGTATCGAAGATTTATATCGTATGGCCGGCCGGAGTGGACGTGCGGTTCTAGGCGCTGCAGTCTGGAGCCGAGCGACCACTGCGGTCGCAGGTTCGGATCCTGCCTCGGGCACGGATGTGTGTCATGTCCTTAGGTTAGTTAGGTTTAATTAGTTCTAAGTTCTCGGCGACTGATAACCTCAGAAGTTAAGTCGCGTAGTGTACAGAGCCATTTGGACCATTTTATATCGTATGCACGGAAAGCGGAAACGCATCCTCCCTATTTCACAACGCGGACGAGAGAGTGGTTGTCACTGATCGTGCCAGACGGTCATTGAAGAGGATTGTGACGAATAATAAGAGGACGACAACTGCAAAACTGACTGCAGAAGTGAATGTCGTACTCGCGAACACTGTCAGCACCAAAACGAAGCGACGGGAGCTCCGGAAACAGGAAATTCCAGTGAAATTCCAAAACCACTCATCTGCGGTGCAAATGCCCATAACAGGAAAACGTGCTGCGGCGGCCACAAAACCTGGGCTGTAGAACAATGGAAGAAAGTCGTTAGGTCGGACGAGTCTTGTTTCGCACTGTTTCCCATTTCTGATGCCAAGATTGAAACATGACGCCGGTTCGGTGATGATTTGGGCAGTCATATCGTAGTATTGGACTTGGGGTGGCGTCTTTGACTCAGAATCAAAACGTCTTCGGTCTCGGGTCCGAATCCCGCCGGTGCTTAAACTTTGATTAGTAATCAGCATTGGTGGCCGAAAACTTCCAGCATAAGAAGTCACCCTCATTCTGCCAACAGCCTTGTCAAAGACGGCGGAGGAGCGGACAGAGGTCCAGGTCACTGTCTTGTCCTTTGGGTGCGTAACTGCCCCTAAAGGCGGAAATCAACAAAGATCAACGGCATGAGAATGCAGAAGGCAATGGAAACCATTGCAGTAAAGACACGTAACGTGTATCCACAGGACGGCCTGTAACTGAAGAAGTATCATGGTGATCTCTCCTTTAGCAAAAGATTTCGGTATAGTCCCCCATTCGGATCTCCGGGATGCGACTGCCAAGGGGGAAGTTACCATGAGAAAAAGACTGAATAATCAACGAAATAACAACATTATACTAGTCGGAGAGTCGAATGTCAGAAGCTTGAACGTGGTAGGGAAACTAGAAAATTTGAAAAGGGAAATGCAAAGGCTCTCAATCTGGATATAGTAGGGGTCTGTAAAGTGAAATGGAAAGAAGGATTCCTGGCCAGATGAGTATAGGGTAATATCAACAGCACCAGAAAATGGTATAACAGGTGTAGGATTCGTTATGAATAGGAAGGTAGGGCAGAGGGTGTGTTACTGTGAACAGTTCAGTGATAGGGTTATTCTTTATCAGAATCGACAGTAAACTAACACCGACAACGACATGTCTTTAATATAGCCCCATGAAAACGTGTCGCATGTGTTCAGATCCGGAGAATATGGCGGCCAATTGAGGCCGATGCCAGTGGCCTCTGGGTACCCCAGAGCCAGAATGCGGTCCCCAAAGAGCTCCTCCAGGACATCAAACACTCTCCTGCTTCGATGGGGTCGGGCTCCGTCTTGCATGAACCATATCTTGTCGAAATCAGGGCCACTTTGGATAATACGGATAAAATCATCTTCCAAAACCTTCACGTACCGTTCGGTAGTCGTTGTGCCATCGAGGAATATCGCACCGATTACTCTGTGACTGGACTTTGCACACCACAGTCACCCGTTGAGGGTGAAGAGACTTGTCACTCGCGCAATGCTGATTCTCAGTCTCCAAAATGCGCCCGTTTTGCTTACTGATGAACCCATCCAAAAGAATGTGGACTTTGTCCCTAAACCAAACCATACAGCGCATACTAATTCCCATCACGGACCGCCGCCAACCGTACAGTTTGAACGTCCTAACGCAAACCGTTCAGAAGTTATGACGATTTTGTTTCATATAGTTCAACAACTGCCGTCCTCTATAATCTTATGTTAAAGGCTTAACACAATAAGACAAGAAGTAAAATTATAAACTGTGTATTTGTCTTGAGGAAGAGTAACTGACAGCGCGCAAATTACTCAGACTTCATTCACCCAGTATATAAGAGTGAGAGCACTTAACGACTTCCAACAACTCTTACACATAATTTCAAGCGTTTGCGAAATTTGTTCTCGTCAACATAATCCAGAAAATGATGAAAGGGAAAATGTTTATCAGTTAGTACATTATAGGTGTTCATGCAGTAAAACTGCCGCTTCAGGCGCGACGTTTTAACTTATTACTTCTTTAGTACAAATTGTTTGCGCAAAACACTTTGCATACGATATCCACAAACAACGCTGAACGTACCTGCAAAATAATGCCATTGTATAACACATTATATTCTATAGAAGATATGACGTTAGAATCATTCAGATGCGTGAAAAACTAGCTTCTACAGTCAGAATCTGCGCATATGTTTTGAGACAAATACCCAGACTATGTTCATTCAGTGTTTTAGGAGAACAGCACTTCTTGACTTGCAACGAACTTATTCCAAATCTTTACGAAACGTTTTCTCCCTGACACCCTCCCACATTATGAAAGAAGAAAAGTTTATCGATTGCTACATTTTCGCTGCTCATGCAGCAAAAACTTCAGCATCAGGTATGACGATTCAGTATATTACTTTTTTACTACTAACTCTATTCATAACACATTTTTCAAACAGTACCCTCATGTTATTGTTGTGGTCTTCAGTCCAGAGACTGGTTTGATGCAGCTCTCCACGCTACTCTATCCTGTGCAAGCTTCTTCATCTCCCAGTACCTACTGCAACCTACATGCTTCTGAATCTGCTTAATGTATTAATCTCTTGATCTCCCTCTACGATTTTTACCCTCCACGCTGCCCTCCAATACTAAATTAGTGATCCCTTGATGCCTCAGAACGTGTCCTACCAACCAATCCCTTCCCCTTCTAGTCAAGTTGTGCCACAAACTCCTCTTCTCCCTAATTCTTTTCAGTACCTCCTCATTAGTTATGTGATCTACCCATCTAATCTTCAGCATTCTTCTACAACACCTGTAAGAACGCTGTTTAGATTTTTGTATTGGTAATGCCACGTAGCGCTCTGTATGAAAATCACTGGCTGTGCTGTGTGCAGTCTGTGGCTAGTTTGCATTGTTGTCTGCCATTGTAGAGGGGCAGCTGGATGTTAACAGTGCGTAGCGTTGGGCAGTTGGAGGTGAGCCGCCAGCAGAGGTGGATGTGGGGAGAGAGATGGCGGAGTTTTGTAATTTGTCATGAACTGCTATATATATGACGATATTAAGGTAAATACAGTGTTTGTTCTCTATTAAAATCTTTCATTTGCTAACTATCCCTATCAGCAGTTAGTGCCTTCAGTAGTTTGAATCTTTTATTTAGCTGGCAGTAGTGGCGCTCGCTGTATTGCAGTAGTTCGAGTAATGAAGATTTTTGTGAGGTAAGTTATTTGTGAAAGGTATAGTTTAATGTTACTCAGGGCCATTCTTTTGCAGGGATCTTTGATAGTCAGATTGCGTTGCGCTAAAAATATTGTGTGTTAGTTTGAGCATAGTCTTGTACAATTGTTCTAAGGGGACGTTTCACACCACATTTCGAAAGCTTCTATTCTCTTCTTGTCCAAACTATTTAACGTCCAAGTTTCACTTCCATACATGGCTACACTACATACAAATACTTTCAGGAACGACTTCCTGACACTTAAATCTATACCCGATGTTAACAAATTTCTCTTTTTTCAGAAACGCTTTCCTTGCCATTGCCAGTCTAGATATTATATCCTCTCTACTTCGACCATCATCAGTTATTTTGCTCCCGAAATAGCAAAACTCATCTACTACTTTAAGTGTCTCATTTCCTAATCTAATTCCCTCAGCATCAACCGACTTTATTCGACTACATTCCATTATCCTGGCTTTGCTTTTGTTGATGTTCATCTTACATCCTCCTTTCAAGACGCTGTCCATTCCGTTCAACTGTTCTTCCAGGTCCTTTGCTTTCTCTGACAGAATTACAATGGATTTTAATTCCTACTCCGAATTTTTCTTTTGTTTCCTTTACCGCTTGCTCAACATACAGATTGAATAACATCGGGGATAGGCTACAACCCCGTCTCACTCCCTTCCCAACCACTGCCTCCCTTTCATGCCCCTCGACTCATAGCTGCCATCTGGATTCTGAGGAGACCCCTTTAGAACGTCGCTGTAGTTCTGCTCTGGCGCCTGCAGAGCCCGTGACGCGGTTTTCGCAAGCTCCCTGACCTCGCACGTCTGCAGCTCTCCGTCCTGGCAGCGCAAGACGTCTGCCGCTCTAGAGATTCTCATCTCTGGCCGCAGTGTCTGCCAGGCTCTCCAGTCCAAGGTCGCTTTTCTCCTGAAAATGTCGCCGGAGGCAGAAACGCCTTCTCTCATTCCAAAGCGCATGTCTTGTACATTTCAGCGTGGAGGAATAAAACCTTTACTGGTTACTGATATAATTCTGTCAGACGCCAGAGGACTTGGAGGGTAGGTTGAATGGAATGGTTGTTGTTGTTGTTGTACGTTGTCCTCGATGGTGAGTGGTCATCGGAGGTGAGGGTATCATCTGGAGTGCCCCGGGGAAGTGTGGTAGGTCCGCTGTTGTTTTCTATCTACATAAATGATCTTTTGGGTAGGGTGGATAGCAATGTGCGGCTGTTTACTGATGATGCTGTGGTGTGCGTGAAGGTGTCGTCGTTGAATGACTGTAGGAGGATACAAGATGACTTGGACAGGATTTGTGATTGGTGTAAAGAATGGCAGCTAACTCTAAATATAGATAAATGTAAATTAATGCAGATGAATAGGAAAAAGAATCCGTAATGTTTGAATACTCCATTATTAGTGTAGCGCTTGACACAGTCACGTCGATAAATATTTGGGCGTAACATTGCAGAGCGATATGAAGTGGGAAAAGCATGTAATGGCAGTTGTGAGGGATGGTCGTCTTCGGTTCATTGGTTGAATTTTGGGAGGATGTGGTTCAGCTGTAAAGGAGACCGCTTATAAAACACTAATACGACCTATTCTTGAGTACTGCTCGAGCGTTTCTGGTCCCTATCAGGTCGGATTGAGGGAGGACATAGAAGCAATTCAGAGGCGGGCTGCTAGATTTGTTACTGGTAGGTTTGATCATCACGCGAGTGTTACGGAAATGCTTCAGGAACTCGGGTGGGAGTCTCTAGAGGAAAGGGGGCGTTCTTTTCGCGAATCGCTACTGGGGAAATTTAGAGAACCAGCATTTGAGGCTGACTGCAGTACAATTTTACTGCCGCCAACTTATATTTTGCGGAAAGACCACAAAGATAAAATAAGAGAGATTAGGGTTCGTACAGAGGCATGCATATAGGCAGTCATTTTTCCCTCGTTCTGTTTGGGAGTGGAACAGGGAGAGAAGATGCTACTTGTGGTACAAGGTACGCTCCGCCACGCACCGTATGGTGGATTGCGGAGGATGTATGTAGATGTAGATGTGGTGGTATTCAGTCAAAAGACTGGTTTGATCAACCTCACCACCATAGTCTATCATCTGCAAGGCTCTTCATATCTCTGAATAACTACTGCAAACTACATCCATTTCAACCTCCTTAATGTATTCAAGCCTTGTTCTTCCTCTATAATTTTCACCCTCCACTTTATTAAGGAAGGAAAGGAAGATTGGCTATAACATCTCGCCGACTTCTATATCGCACAAGCTCGTATTGAGTCAAGAGCGGGAAAGGAAGTCGGCCGCGCCCTTTCAAAGGAACCATCCCGGCATTTGCGTGGAGGGATTTAGGGAAGTATCGGAAAACATGATGTGGATGGCCGGACGCGGGTCTGAACCGTCGTCCTCCCGAATGCGAATGCAGTGTACTGACCACTGCGCTTCCTCGCTCGGTGATTACTTGATTCCTCAGAATACGTCTTGTCAACAGATCTCTGCTTACAGTCAACTTACGCCATGAAGTTCTTTCCCCTCTGTTTCATTCAGTACGTCCGCATTAGTTATTCGCTTTACACATATCATCTTCAACATTCTACTACAGAAACAAAGTTTCTTGTCTGAATCGCTTATAGTCGACGTTTCACCTCCATTCAAGGCTACAGTCCGTACAAATACCTTCAGAAAAGACTTCATTCAAAAATGGCTCTGAGCACTATAGGACTTAACATCTGAGGTCATCAGAACATAGAACTATTTAAACCTAACTAACCTAAGGACATCGCACACATCCATGCCCGAGGCAGGATTCGAACCTGCGAGCGTAGCAGTCGTGCGGTTCCGGACTGAAGCGCCTAGAACCGCTTGGCCACTGCGGCCGGCAGACTTCATTCCAGTTAAATCTATATTCGACCTTAACAAATTCCTTCTTTTCAGAAATGCTTTTCTTCCTATTATCAGTCTACAGTTTATATCCACTCTACTTCGGAAATCATCAGTTACTTTACTGCCCAAATACGAGGAGGGTTCAGGAAGTAATGCAACACATTTCTGTCTGAAAGCTGGTTAGTTTTATTCAGGATTCCAATACATCATATTATTCCCTACTTTTCTGCGTACAAAACCCTACCTTTCAGCATAATCTTCGATCACTGCGACGACCTTACTCCACCTTATTGGGAGGGCCTGTGTGCCGGCATGGTACCACTCTATTGGTTAACGTTGGAGCCAACGCCACCGGCCGCTGTGGCCGAGCGGTTCTAGGCCCTCAGTCCGGAACCGCGCTGCTACTACGGTCGCAGGTTCGAATCCTGCCTCGGGCATGGATGTGTGTGATGTCCCTAGGTTAGTTAGGTTTAAGTAGTTCTAAGTTCTAGGGGACTGATGACCTCGGATGTTAAGTCCCATAGTGCTTAGAGCCATTTGAACCATTTTTTGAGCCAACGTCTTGCTGCATCCACGTACTCTTTCCCGCGGAGTGCACCCTTCATTGCGCCAAACAGATGGAAGTGGGAAGCTGCGAAATCTGGACTGTAGGATGGATGAGGAGAAACAGTCCAGTGAATTTTTGTGAGCGCCTCTCGGATGTGCGGACTTGTGTGAGGCCATGTGTTCTCATGCAGAAGAAGAAGTTCGCTTGCACTTTTGTGGCGACGAACACGCTGAAATCGTTTCTTCAGTTTCTGAGGATAGTACAATACACTTCAGAATTAATCGTTGCTCCACGGGGGAGTACTTCAGACGGAGTAACACAGTCCCAGAAGACCGTCGCCATGTCTTCTGTAAGACGTTGAGAAACCCAGCGGACACACCTGTGAGTACCCCAACTAGTGGACAACTGTGTCAAGGCGACCTAGACAGACGTCCAGTTATGCAGTGAGGCTTTTGTGGTCCGTCGATCCTTTCGAATGAGAGTTTGTTTGCCGGCCGCGGTTTTAGGCGCTTCAGTCCTGAACCGCGCTGCTGCTACGGTCGCAGCTTCGTATCCTGCCTCGGGCATGGATGTGTGTGATGTCCTTAGTGTGGTGTCACCGCCAGACACCAAACTTGCTAGGTGGTAGCCTTTAAATCGGCCGCGGTCCGCTAGTATACGTCGGACCCGCGTGTCGCCACTGTCAGTGATTGCAGACCGAGCGCCACCACACGGCAGGTCTAGAGACACTTCCTAGCACTCGACCCCAGTTGTACAGCCGACTTTGCTAGCGATGGTTCACTGACAAATTACGCTCTCATTAGCCTTCAGCTACGTCAATTGCTACGACCTAGCAAGGCGCCATTATCATTTGCTATTTATCTTGCGATGCATGTACCGTCACGCCGATGTTCACCAATTATGGATTAAAGTTAAGTATTCCAACAGCTACGACCTTTTTTGCTAAAGTCTAACTTCCTTAAATGTTCCAGAGCTCACGCCAGCCTGCGTGAGCTTAAACGCGTGCCTTTCGGCTACCAATCATAGTGGCTTGGCTGTCTTGCCAAGTCACAACACTTAGGTTAGTTAGGTTTAAGTAGTTCTCAGTCTAGGGGATTGATGACCTCAGATGTTAAGTCCCATAGTGCTTAGAGCCATTCGAACCATTTCTTTTGACAGTTTGTTTTGTTTTAGGGTGCTAAAAACAACTAAGGTGATACCCGCCCATGGGAGAACCGTAGAAGACGAAGCCAGATAAGGAATTAAAAGAGAATACACGTTAAGCTCAATCGTCGGAAGGAAAGATAGCTAAAACCAGGGGCTTCCTCTTTGGCGAAAGTCTATAAAATACGCCAGGGAGATAACGGAGGTGCTGAACTTAAGATTAAATGTCCATCGCCATATCGCTACGACGAGTAAATAGCAAAACGCCGTGACAGCCCGCGGGTCGTTCGCTAAAACAGCCGATAACTCAGACGGCGAACATAAATAGGAACGTAAGTGGTTAAAAAACAGGGGGTTGCGGTAGTCACAGCAGTGATGGCAGACGCCCAATAACTCACCGTGCTTTTGTTGACTGCCAGGTCTCTGTAGATATTCTGCAAACGCTTATGAATACCTGGGATGCTCTGGTTTTCCGTTCAAAGAAACTCAGTGATCACTCTGTACTTGGAACGCACCTTTTTAAAGACTGCACACAGCGCTGCCACCTGTCAGAATGTGTTGCATTATTTATTGAAAGCCTCTCGTAGCAAAACTCATCTACTATTATTACAGTATCATTTCCTAATCTAATTCCCTCAGCATCTCCTTAGTTGGACAACATTTCGTTACCCTGATTTTAATTTTATTGATGTTCGTCTTATAATCACTTTTCACTGCATTCAACTGCTCTACCAAGTCCCTGGTCGCCTCTGAGAGAATTACAATGTCATTTGCCAGGAATATTGCGTATCCAATTGTCCTTAACCTTTGCACAATAGCTTTTGAAAGGTGCATTTACTCCAGCATCCAATGGCTGTAGGCGGTGTTTATGGCGGGAATGACAGCATTGTAATGGAGTTAGATTTCGCTTTTTCCAGCACATTGGTATCAGTATGAAATTGGTGATTATCGAGAAACAACAAAATCGGATCTGCAGGTGATGGTTTAGTATGTTTGGTAAAATGTTCCATATTTTTCACGAACTCCGCTGCTGTCATCTATCCTGAACTGTTTCCTGCGCCGATAGATCCCTGTGGTCCGCCTTTTATAAACAAATCCTTGTATTTAAGCCTTGGGAAAATAAACGTGGGAGGAACTGCATGACCTAATGCATTTACTGCCAGTTCCACTGCAACCAAGTTCCTCGTTCAGCAGGTACAATGGCTCCAACTTCCTTCATTAAGTTCTTGGCAACAATTTTCCTCGGCTTTAGCACTGTGGTACCGCCTGTTTCATCTAAATTATAAACTCTTGAAGATGGAAATTTATATATATCCAACACTGTGTTCAGCTTTGTAAAAAATCCGGTAACATTGTTTTTGTTAATTGAAGTCGCCCAGCTGGCACTCGTTGACTCCGGTGTTCTTATTGGCAGGTGAGGATGTCTTTTTAAAAAACCCAGTCTGGACCAGCTTTATTATTTTCGTGCCACGATGGTGGAATATTGCGAGCATTGAATTTCAGTGCTCATTCGTACGCTAACTTTTCTTCTGGCAGAAGACCAAAGAAAATTGAAGCACATAGCAACAGTTATTCTGCTATCTTATCTTCCTGTTCTTCAGTAAAGACCAGTCTTACTTTTTTATAACCAATCGCGATATTTTCTACCCCAGATCTTAGCTTCTTGACAAATCTATTTACCGACCGAGGTGGCGCAGTGGCTAGCACACTGGACTCGCATTCGGGAGGACGACGGTTCAGTCCCGCGTCCGGACATCCTGATTTAGGTTTTCCGTGATTTCCCTAAATCGCTTCAAGCAAGTGCTGAGATGGCTCCTTTGAAAGGGCACGGCCGAGTTCCTTCCCCATTGTAATGGTATTTTGACTTCCGCGCCTCCGCCAATACAAAGATATAATTTAATCGCGCACGCAGAAGAGCGCTGCGCCAGCGACCGATTTTTATAAATAATTTTGTTCGTCTTTTTACTTTTGCGTAGGTTTTTGTTTTTAACGACGAATTGATTAGACTCTCTCTCTCTCTCTCGTCTATATTCGAAAGACGTTTATTTTTCGGCGATGTGTTGAATGTGCTTTTGGGTGGAAATTAAAATTACATTACAAAGCGAGGTTGTTTCAATAGTGATTCGAGGTGGTTATCCCCAAATTTGTAAATTGATCATGACAGTGACAACTTGAAGAAGTTTTCAACAGACGGAGAAAAGTGAAAGACGGGTCGTCCTACAAGAGAAATTAGGAGGACAGCCATGAAGACTATATTGTAATTAATACTGCATATCTAACAAGATTATAAGGTAAATTTCAATTAGTTGTCTGATGCTATTTCCGTACAGTCGCTTTTTGTAGTGTTGCCGACCCGGTCTGCCATGCACGGTCAAATTACAGCACGATCTCAATCAATAATACGAAGTCCGCCTTATCCGTAACTGAAACCACCAAAATTCAAGATATCAATCAGATTTTCTATTTCATATATTTCACGGCAGAGCCCCGTGGATAAGGTAACACTACACCATCCTTCGCTAATCCGATGAGACAGATGACCTCGCCGTTTGGTCTGCTCCCCCAAATCAACCCAACCCAACAAATCTGTGTGAAGTTATATGACAAATATATAATTCTTTTGCAACAGTTTTTATTTTCCTGCAATCGTTGAGAACTGCATCTGCTGCTTTTTGCATAAACTCCTCTGACACACAACCTCGTGTTGTTTTTCGGGTACACGTTCTCATACTAGAAAAGAAAAAATATGACAATATTTATATTCCATTGATGGCACAAATGAATTGGGACAAGTTGTTCCGGAGTCCCAACGTGCCCCCGAGAAACGGAACATCTAGCCCCAATCACACATGTTGAAATAAAGGCAAGATATTGATTACATTACGAATCATAGGTAATTTACGCATTGTGTGCCAAAACAGCAGATAAATCCATGCAATAAAACACTGAAACACTAAAGGCTAGTTAAAATTCGTGAGACTGATCAAAAATACCAAATTCGAAAATATTTACTTACGTGAACCAGCGCCGCACATGCTGTCGTTCCGATGTTATGGTTCAAATGGCTCTGAGCACTATGGGACTTAACTTCTGAGGTCATCAGTCCCCTAGATCTTAGAACTATTTAAACCTGACTAACCTAAGGACATCACACACATCCATGCCCGACGCAGGATTCGAACCTACGACCATAGCGGTCGCGCGGTTCCAGACTGTTACGCCTAGAACCGCTCGTCCAGTCCGGCCGGCCGTTCCGATGTTCTGAGGAGCACTAGCCTGCTTACGATGGCTGCTGTCGGTGCGCTGTGGCGTTTCATTTCACGACGTGTTTATTCATATCTCTTTCCCTCGCGGAATTATTTCAGTCGGAGCAACTTACCTCGATAACTTCTAGCCGCGCTCTCCTCTAGTCAAATCTGTAACTTGCGCAACGGCTGCGCAGATTCGGTTCTTCAAACCTGCTAAATTGTTTGGTAGGAGAGTAACGGTGCGAAATTTACGCCGAACAGTTGTTGCAGAGTTTATTTCATGAAATCAAAAGACACAGCCAGCACGCTCCGTAGCAGTGAAAGTAGCCATCCTAACTGCGCTCTGCACTGACACTCCTGGTGGCGGAAAGCGGTACTGATGCACAACCCGAAACAAACATGAAACTGTTTGCTACAAAATGACACATCTGCCGATTCTGTAAATTATCCAAGTAAATTTCTATATCGATCTAAACATGTAAAGTCCTTTTTGACTCACCATATATTCTGGATAATTTGCGCGCTGTGAGTTGCAGTGCCTCGAGCTACATACACAGTTTTCAGGTTTAATATTTGTCTAAGTTTGTTGGTCCGCTAGCCGCGCGGGATTAGCCGATGTCATTTCATTGTAGCCATTTTTGTTACTGTTTTTGTGGAATAATAAAAAAATTTAAAAAAAGCGGTGTAAAGGCGCTGCAGTCATGGACTGTGCGCCTGGTCCCGGCGGAGGTTGGAGTCCTCCCTCGGGCATGGGTGTGTGTATGTGTGTGTGTGGGTATGTGTGTGTGTGTGTGTGTGTGTGTGTCTGTGTGTGTGTGTGTGTGTGTGTGTGTGTGTGTGTGTGTGTGTGTGTGTGTGTGTTTGTCCTTAGGATAATTTAGCTTAAGTAGTGTATAAGCTTAGGGACTGATGACCTTAACAGTTAAGTCCCATAAGATTTCACACACATTTGAACATTTTTTTTGTTGGTCCAGTAAGATTATACAATGAGGTGACAAGTCATTGGATACCCTGTAATATCGTTTCGGACCTCCTTTTGCCCGACGTAGTACATGTAGTCAACAAGTCGTTAGAAGTACCCAGCAGAAATATTGAGCCATACTGCTTCTAGGGACGACCGTAATTGCGGAACTGGTGCCAGTGTAGGATTTTGTGCGTGACCTCTCGATTATCTCGCATAACGTTCGACAGTTGGCAAAGTCCAGAATGATCTTCAAACCCATCACGAACAATTGTGGCCCGGTGACATGGCGCGTTGTCATCCATAAAAATTCCATGTTTGGGAACATGAAGTCCATGAATGGTTGCAAATGGTCCCCAGTCAATAAAAAATGGTTCAAATGGCTCTGAGCACTATGGGACTTAACATCTGAGGTCATCAGTCCCCTAGAACTTAGAACTACTTAAACCTAACTAACCTAAGGACATCACACACATCCATGGCCGAAGCAGGATTGGAACCTACGACCGTAGCGGTCGCGTGGTTCCAGACTGAAGCGCCTAGAAACGCTCGGCCACACCGGCCGGCCCTCAGTCAATGATCGGTTCAGTAGGGCAAAGCAGCGAGTCTGTTGCATGCAGCATTATGGAGCCACCCACCACCAGCTTGCATGTCGCCTTGTTGACAACCTGGGCCAATGGCTTCGTGGGGTCTGCATCACACTCGAACCCTACCATCAACTCTTAACCAACTGAAATCGAAACTCGTCTAACCAGGCCACGGTTTTCCAGTCATCTAGGTTACAACTGATATGGTCACCAGTCCAGACGGCGTAGTGTTCGCGAAGCTTAAGCGAAGCCATTCGCATCGGTCGTCTGCCACTGCAGATTAACGCCAAATTCCGTCGCACTGTCCTAACGAATATGTTCGTCGTTCGTCTGCCGCTGATTCCTGCGGTTATTTCACGCAGTGTTGCTTGTCTGTTAACACTAAAAACTCTACATAAACGCCGCGACTTTTGGTCGTTAAGTGAAGGCCGTCTACCATAGCGTTGCACCTGATGGCAAGTTCAGATGGTTCAAATGGCTCTGAGCACTATGAGACTTAACATCTGGGGTCATCAGTCCCCTCGACTTAGAACTACTTAAACCTAACTAACCTATGGACAGCATACACATCCATGCACGAGGCAGGATTCGAAACTGCGACCGTAGCGGTCGCGCGCTTCCAGACTGAAGCGCCTAGAAACGCTCGGCCATAGCGGCCGGCTGATGGGAAGTAAATTTGGTTTTCTCGGCACGCTCTTGACACTGTGCATCGCGGAATACTGAATTCCCTAACGATTTCCGAAAAGTAACGTCTCATGCGTCTAGCTCCAACTACCATTCCGCGCTCATAGCCTGTTAATTACCGTCGTGCGCTCATAATTACGTTGGAAACCTTTTCACACAAATCACCTGAGTAGAAATGACACCACCACCCACTGTCCTTTTACACCTTGTGTTCGCTATACTACCGCCACCTGTACATAGGCATATCGGCGACCCAATACTTTCTTCACCTCCGTATAGCTCTTAATGAGTAGATAATAACAAGAATTTGAATAATGTGACATATTGAAAGTCAAATTTTAGCCGCTTCTGGAAGCATATAGATAGGCAAACTGCAACTGGAAATCTTGCTCTATGAAGCGTGTTAGACGTTTAGTAATGGAAATTGGGATCCCTTCTGTCCCACTAGCGTCTCGCCTGACATTCGTCTGAATAAAACAGCGACTCCGTAATGGGACGGATGTCAAAGAGTCCGGCCTACTGCTCGAAGAAGAGAATGAAAAGAAAAAAAAAATTGTGTGCATTTTGGTTCCGCGCTGTTTCCCTGAAAACGTCGGGATGAAATCATAGCAAGTGTTTTATGTTAATGTATAATTTAATTAACCATTTCTTTAAAACAATGGTTACCTAGAGTGGTCTAATGGTTAGAGAATAGCTAAATGACAATTATTTGAAAATCTGCACTGGGCAGGTGCAGCGTCGAATTTGCTGTCGTCGTTGTAACTACACTTATGCTCATAAATTAAGGATAATGATGATACGTGGTGTAACAACGCTCTGGTGGGCGGTTTTCGGTTTTAAATCACCTCGGGATATGACCATGCGATGCATTTGACCTGCGGTCGTCGCACGGTGGCGCTGGCAGCAGTCCACATACGCAGAGGTGTGTTGTTCCATGGCGGAGTACACTGCAGCGAGTAGCAGACGTTTTCAGACGTGCTAATGGTGACTGTTTGTTGAAAATGGCTCAAGGAGCACATATTGGTGACGTCATGAGGGGTATAATACTAGGCCGACTGGGGGCTGGTCAAACACAGCAGGTCGTCGCACGGGCCCTCCGTGTGCCACAAAGTGTGATCTCAACATAATGGCAACGATTCCAGCAGACAGGAAACGTGTCCAGGCGCTACAGTACGGGACGTCCACGGTGTACAACACCACAAGAAGACCGATATCTCACCATCAGTGCCCGCTGACGGCCACGGAGTACTGCAAGTAGCCTTGCTCGGGACCTTACCGCAGCCACTGGAACAGTTGTCTCCAGACACACAGTCTACAGACGACTGAACAGACATGGTTTATTCGCCCGGAGACCTACAAGGTGCATTCCACTGACAGTACATGGTCACTGGAACAATGGTCCCAGGTTATCTTCACGGACGAGTCCATGTATAGTCTGAACAGTGATTCTCGCCGGGTTTTCTTCTGGCTTGAACCAGGAAACAGACACCAACCCCGTAATGTCCTCGAAAAGGACCTGTACAGAGGTCGTGGTTTGGTGGTGTGGGATGGGATTATGATTGGTGCACCGTCATCCCTGCATGTCTTTGACAGAGGAAAAGTAACATGTCAGTTGTATCGGTACGTCCTTTGCACCAGCATGTCCTCCTTTTCGGGGGTGCAGTGGGTCCCACCTCCCTCCTGATGGATGATAACGCACGGCCCCACCGAGCTGCCATCGTGGAGGAGTACCTTGAAACAGAACATATCAGGCGAATGGAGTGGCCTGCCTGTTCTCCAGACCTAAACACCATGGAGCTATGCTCTCGGTCGAGGTATTGCTGCATGTCTTCAAACCCCTTCGACACTTCAGGAGCTCCGATAGGCACTGGTGCTATACCCCAGCAGCTGCTCGACCACCTGATCCAGAGTATGCCAACCCGTTGTGCGGCCTGTGTACGTGTGCATGGTGGTCATATCCCATATTGATGTCGGGGTACATGCACAGGAAACAGTGGTGTTTTGTAGCACATGTGTTGGTTCAAATGGCTCTGAGCACTATGGGACTCAACTGCTGAGGTCATTAGTCCCCTAGAACTTAGAACTAGTTAAACCTAACTAACCTAAGGACATCACAAACATCCATGCCCGAGGCAGGATTCGAACCTGCGACCGTAGCGGTCTGGCGGTTCTAGACTGCAGCGCCTTTAACCGCACGGCCACTTCGGCCGGCCAGCACATGTGTTTTGGGACGATTTTCTCAACTTATAACCAATACCGTGGACTTACAGATCTGTGTCGTATGTGTTCCCTATGTGCCTATGCTATTAGCGCCAGTTTTGTGTAGTGCCACATCCTGTAATTACCCTTAATTTATGAACATGAGTGTACGTATTGACTGTATTACACTAATTGAAGAGGGGCGAAACTATGAAAGGCGTCTTAGCCTAAATAAATACAGATAACAAAGTGCCTGATCGCTGAATGTATTAAAATAAGATTAATCACAGGCTTCAACAGTCGCTAGTCGCTTTGTGCTTGATGGACCAATTACGTAATAGATCGGCTGTTTTTTCATTTCCTTTTCGACGCTGCCATAGCTCTCATATTCACTCGACACCAGATTTTTTCGTTTTCTCTTTTTTTTTCATTCCTTTCGGCGCCATGTTTCGTCTGACGTGCGTTTTCTGTAATTCGGAGCATATTTACTCATACGACACGACAGCTTTCATTATTTCGTAATTTTCGGTTTAATACCGATTTTCACTTGCGAATATTTTCGTTGTCTTACTAACGGTCCTACTAGTGCTCCACAAGCTCTTTACAAGGACACCCGAACCAATGTCCTAGCTAAAAGTATTTCCACACGATACCAATTTATAACTTTGACACAGAGCTGATTCGTAACAATGACACGCATCCAAAATGACTTCATGGGCAAAACAAATACTCAGTGACAAAGACGTACAGACATGATCTATCCATTGTGGAGCTTAGCCAATGTTTATGCGCTATAACTCTCGTAGTCATTCATATTTTGTTACACAAGCAAATTCGACCGACGGGCGAATGGTAGGGCTGGCGGTTATCTCTCAAACAACTGGTTTTCGGTTATATCTGTATTTTTCTTCACCACTTTAACCTGACTGTTGAAACCGCTCAGAATAACCGGTTTCTGAAAAACCGATTATTCTCATTATTTCTGTAGTAGACATAGAAATCGAACAAATAATGAAAAATTTTGACCCTCTCAGTTTCAAGGTACATAGAATCAAAACATTAATTTCAATAGGCAAATAAAAGCAAACTAACTGATTTTGTCGAAATGTGGTAAATGGTTAAATACTACAGAAAATCGCCAGTGTTATCCTACTGATTCTAGTTTTTTGAAACTGTACTCAAAAATCATGATGTAATTGGCGTTCACACCTCGATTTAGACATTACGAATAGTCAATGCTGTTGTTGTGCTCTTCAGTCCTGAGACTGGTTTGATGCAGCTCTCCATACTACTCTATCCTGTGCAAGCTTCTTCATCTCCCAGTACCTACTGCAGCCTACATCCATCCGAATTACCGAGCGAGGTGGCGCAGTGGTTAGCACACTGGACTCGCATTCGGGAGGACGACGGTTCAATCCCGTCTCCGGCCATCCTGATTTAGGTTTTCCGTGATTTCTCTAAATCGCTTCAGGCAAATGCCGGGATGGTTCCTTTGAAAGGGCACGGCCGATTTCCTTCCCCATCCTTCCCTCACCCGAGCTTGCGCTCCGTCTCTAATGACCTCGTTGTCGACGGGACGTTAAACACCAAGATCCTCCCCTCCTCCTCCTCCATCCGAATCTGCTTAGTGCTCAATGCTAAAGGGTGAATATTGAAGAAGTTTGTTTTTCGTGTTAATTTTTCAAGGGCTACTGGCAGATAAAGGCATATGATGTAGTCACCGGAAGCAGGTCAGCTACTTTCTCATCTACATCTACATCTACATGGATACTCTGCAAATCACATTTAAGTGCCTGGCAGAGGGTTCATCGAACCTTCACAATTCTCTATTATTCCAGTCTCGTATTCCAATCTCGCGGAAAGAATGAACACCTATATCTTTCCGTACGAGCTCTGATTTCCCTTATTTTATCGTGGCGATCGTTCCTCCCTATGTAAGTCGGTGTCAACAAAATATTTTCGCATTCAGAGGCGAAAGTTGATGATTAGAATTTCGTGAGAAGATTCCGTCGCAACGAAAAACGCCCTTCTTTTAATGATCTCCATGCCAAATCCTCTATCGTTTCTGTGACACTCTCTCCCATATTTCGCGATAATACAAAACGTGCTGCCTTTGTTTGAACTTTTTCGATGTAATCAGTCAGTCCTATCTGGTAAGGATCCCACACCGCGCAACAGTATTCTGAAAGAGGACGGACAAGCGTAGTGTAGGCAGTCTCCTTAGTAGGTCTGTTACATTTTCTAAGTGTCCTGCTAATGAAAGGCACTCTTTGGTTAGCCTTCCCCACAACATTTTCTATGTGTTCCTTCCAATTTAAATTGTTCGTAATGGTAATTCCTAGGTATTGAGTTGAATTTACGGCTTTTAGATTAGACTGATTCATCGTGTAACCGAAGTTTAACGCGTTCTTTTTAGCACTCATGTGGATGACCTCACACTTTTCGTTATTTGAGGTCAACTGCCACTTTTCGCACCATTTCAATATTCCTTCTAAATCGTTTCACAGTTTGTTTTGATCTTCTAATGACTTTCTTAGCCGATAAACGACAGCACCATCTGCAAACAACCGAAGACTGTTGCTCAGATTGTCTTCCAAATCGTTTATATAGATAAGGAACAGCAAAGGGCCTATAATACTACCTTCGGGAACGCCAGAAATCACTTCTGTTTTACTCGATGACTTTCCGTCAGTTACAACCAATTGTGACCTCTCTGACAGGAAATCACAGATCCAGTCACATATCTGCGACGATATTCCATAAGCACGCAATTTCACTAAGAGCCGCTTGTGTGGTACAGCGTCAAAAGCCTTCCGGAAATCCAGAAATACGGAATCGATCTGGAATCCCTTGTCAATAGCACTCAGCACTTCATGTGAATAAAGAGCTAGTTGTGTTTCACAAGAACGATGTTTTCTAAACCCATGTTGACTGTGTGTCAATAGGCCGTTTTCTTCGAGGTAATTCATTACGTTCGAACCCAATATATGTACTAAAATACTGCTGCATATCGACGTTAAAAATATGGGCCTGTAATTTAGTGGATTGAGTCCTACCACCTTTCTTGAATATTGGTGTGACCTGTGCAACTTTCCAGTCTTTGGGTACGGATCTTTCTTCGAGCGAACAGTTGGTTCAAATGGCTCTGAGCACTGTGGGACTTAACTGCTGTGGTCATCAGTCCCCTAGAACTTAGAACTACTTAAACCTAACTAACCTAATGACATCACACACATCCATGCCCGAGGCAGGATTCGAACCTGCGACCGTAGCGGTCACGCGGCTCCAGACTGCAGCGCCTAGAACCGCCCGGCCACGAAGGCCGGCGAGCGAACGGTTGTATATGATTGTTAAGTATGGAGCTTATGCATCAGCATACTCCGAAAGGAACCTAATTGGTATACAGTCTGGACCAGAAGACTTGCTTTTATTAAGTGATTTAAGTTGCTTCACTACTCCGAGGATATTTACGTCTACGTTACTCATGTTGGCAGCTGTTCTCGATTCGAATTCTGGAATATTTACTTCGTCTTCTTTTGTGAAGGCATTTCGAAAGGCTGTGTTTAGTAACTCTGCTTTGGCAGCACTGTCTTCGATAGTATCTCCATTGCTATCGTGCAGAGAAGGCATTGATTATTTCTTACCGCTAACATATTTCACATACGACCAGAATCTCTTTGGATTTTCTGCCTGGTTTCAAGATAAAGTTTCGTTGTGGAAACTGTTATAGGCATCTCGCATTGAAGTCCGCGCTAAATTTCGAGCTTCTGTAAAAGATCGTCAATCTTGGGGATTTAGTGTCTGTTTAAATTTGGCATGTTTGTTTCGTTGTTTCTGCAACAGTGCTCTAACTCGTTTTGTGTACCAAGGAGGATCAGCTCCATCGTTTGTTAGTTTATTTGGTATAAACCTCTCAATTGCTGCCGTACCGTTTCTTTGAATTTAAGCCACATCTGGTCTGCACTTATATTATTAATTTGGAATGAGTGGAGATTGTCTCTCAGGAAGGCGTCAAGTGAATTTTTATCTGCTTTCTATTTTTGTTATGCATCGTCAATAAATAGTTGTTAAGTTTTTAATTTATTATTATCACGATAATGTCCTTCCTCTTTCATTATTTCATCGAAGTTTCAGACACACCTTTAATGACGCGTTTTTCTTCGTTGCTACGTCATTTTGTAAAAATACGAGGGTTGGAGCGTAAATAGTGGCAACTATTTATTCACAACTGATACAAGAGAGTCACATGTTTGCACCTGTTACTGTGCTTCAAAGTAGTCACCAGCGTTGTGTAGAACTCGTTGCCAGCGATGTGGAAGGCGTAGTATACCGTTAGCAGAGCCTATTCTGTTGATGGTGCGAATGGAGCGGTCTACTGCCTGTGGAATCTATGGAACTGATCTAAAACGAATGCCACGTAGTTGTTCCTTCATCTTCGGAATCAAATAAAAGTCACCATCACCTGCGACCAGCTTCGCGAGAGAAGCGGCGACACTTTTCGCGCAACCCACGCATCGTTTTGCACGACAATGCGCGGGCGTATACAGCGCAAGCTGTGGCTGCTCTGTTCGGTCGATGGGACCACCATATTCCCCGGACTTAAGTACTTGTGACTTTGATTTGAGTCCGAAGATGAAGGAACAACTACTTGGCATTTGCTTCAGAACTGTTCCAGAGATTTGACAGGCAGTAGACCGCTCCATTCGCACCATCAACGGAACAGGCTCTGCTAACGGTATACTACGCCTTCCACATCGCTGGCAAAGGGTTCTACACAACGCTAGTGACTACTTGGAAGGACAGTAACAGGTGCAAACATGTAACACTTTTGTATCGGTTGTGAATAAATAGTTGCTACTCTTTAAGTTCCAACCCTCATATTTCCAGGCTAGGGTTAGTGGCGTTTCCAATGCAACGAATGTCTGGCGACGACAGCCGTAGAGACCATATGGGGGGAGGGGGGGGGGGGGGGCAAGTCTCCCGCACTGGACGTAGACGTGTGCCTTAAGCCACGACACACGGTAACAGTGACCTTATTGTCTCACAAATGCTGTACCAATGCTTATACAAAGTTTGTTTAAAGTCAGTACCACCATTAGACTGTTTTTTATTTGCAGTGTTACATTTACACGATCATGATTTCGGCTTTAAAGTGCGTTATCAAGTATTTTAATGTTATACAGTGCCTAAGATGGAATACTCTCGTATTTAAAATACGCTATTAGACACATTGTCTAAGAGTCAGTATTTCTGGTAAAAGCCTACTGCTTTGTTTTATCACTGAGTATACCATCTTGACTGAATGACAGTTGGCTAAGTGTAAGAAATACCGGGTGATCAAAAAGTCAGTATAAATTTGAAAACTTAATAAACCACGGAATAATGTAGATAGAGAGGTAAAAATTGACAGACATGCTTGGAATGACATGGGGTTTTATGAAAACAAAACAAAAACAACAAAGTTCACAAAATGTCCTACAGATGGCGCTGGACAGCAAAACGTCAGTAACTGCTACCGTGACGGGTGAGAGGTACACCGCTATGTTACAGAATCGCATCATCCGCAGCCTGGCTGATAAACACCTGCTGGAACGTACGATGTTTATGCAGGATGGCGCTCCAACCCATATGGCTAGACGCGTGAAAGATCTCTTCCGAGCGTCGTTTGGTGATGATCGTGTGCTCAGCTGCCACTTTCGTCATGCTTGGCCTCCCGGGTCGCCAGACCTCAGTCCGTGCGATTATTGGATTTGGGGTTACATGAAGTCGCAAGTGTATCGTGATCGACCGACATCTCTAGGGATGCTGAAAGACAACATCCGACGCCAATGCCTCACCATAACTCCGGACTGCTGTACAGTGCAGTTCACAACATTATTAATCGACTACAGCTATTGTTGAGGAATGATGGTGGACATATTGCGCATTTCTGTAAAGAACATCGTCTTTGCTTTGACTTACATTGTTATGCTAATTATTGCTATTCTGATCAGATGAAGCGCCATCTGTCGGACATTTTTTGACCTTTTCTATTTTTTTGGTTCTGTCATTCCAAGCATGTGTATCAATTTGTACCTGTCTATCTACATTATTCCGTGATTTGTTCAGTTTTCAAATTTATACTGACTTTTTGATCACCCAGTATATTATGACTGGGCCTCACATTACGAAAAAATTATTGTATATCTTATACAAAGTGTTTGTTGCTCGTTTCTGTCTGCACTCCAATAAATCTCTTTTCCCATTTTCTGTAATAACGCAAAATTTGAAACCAATACAAATTTAACGAATGAAAATTAGTCCTCCTTTAAAAAAGGTTCATTTAAAAACAAACTTATACAACTGCTGCTATGACTAATTGATATTTCGGTTTTTTACTCGGATATTAGTAAAAAATAAAAAAGACATCTGTTATAACCGAGACGAAACAGGTACCGAAAAGTATCGATTATTCGGAACTAAAACAGCGGTATCGGTTTTAACTGGCCGGCTTTTCCCTGTCCCTGGCGAATAGACGTTTTGACGTCAGAGTGCAAAGAAAATTAAAAACAGGCTTTCCTACGTAGTCAGTGGCACGGTCCGAGTGACCGCACCACGACACCGAGCGTCTTGTCCCTGGGAACAGGTGCGCGCGGTATGCAGTTTTCACTGGCCGACCTCGCTAGCCGCCAGCGCCGCCCGGACTGTCTTTTGTTTTCACTGCCCATTGTTTGCGGCGACAGTGGCGGACCGCGACAGGCTGCCGTCACGCCGCGGTGGAGTTGCGGCCGGCTGCCGGGGAACGCCGGGGAAAGTGCCCCGCGGTCTCCTAGCGGCCTACACCGAGGTCAGCCGAGCGCCCGACTCAGGGACGCCATATTACTTTCCTCCGACCGCAAACTGGAGTACAGTGACGAGGAGATGTGCGCACGGACCGGAAAGATACACGCTCCAGACTACCGCCCGTGTTCGACGTCAACGTGCTATAATGACTCACAGGCGACAGATGGCAGCACCAGCAGTGGAGGGTACACAGCGTGTTCCCGTAACAGCGTGCAAAAAGTTGAGGACATAGAGGATGCTCCACTGAACAATTTGAGGTGGGGAACCTTTGGTCGGAGAAGCCAACGTAAGTAGTGTTGTGGATTGGCAAGAGAGCCAACCCACTATGAAGCCGAAAGGCACGCGTTTTAGCTCACGCGGGCTGGCGTGCGGTCTGGAACAGGTCAAGGAAATTAGACTAGCAAAAAAGACGTAGCTGTGGAATACTTAACTTTAATCCATAATTGGTGAACATCGCTCTTGACGGTACATGTTTTACAGCATCAGTAGTAACTGGTAATGGCGCCTTGCTAGGTCGTAGCAAAAGACGTAGCTGAAGGCTATATGCTAACTATCGTCTCGGCAAATGAGAGCTTATTTTGTCAGTGAACCATCGCTAGCAAAGTCGGCTGTACAACTGGGGCGAGTGCTAGGAAGTCTCTCTAGACCTGCCGTGTGGCGGCGCTCGGTCTGCAATCACTGACAGTGGCGACACGCGGGTCCGACGTATACTAACGGACCGCGGCCGATTTAAAGGCTACCACCTAGCAAGTGTGGTGTCTGGCGGTGACACCACAAGGAGATAACAGGGATCACATTACATGCGCACTTTTTTATTTACAGTAGTTACAGTTAACTGGAATTACCCTCACGGATTAACTGGAAATACCCTCACTGACACAAGGAACGTACCATTTTTACTGTATGTTACAAAATGTGGTGAAAATGACGGCCATCACCCTCAGTGCTAGCTAGTATCAAATGGTTCAAAAGGCTCTGAGGACTATGGGACTTAACTGCTGAGGTCATCAGTCCCCTAGAACTTAGAACTACTTAAACCTAACTAACCTAAGGACATCACACACATCCATGCCCGAGGCAGGATTCGAACCTGCGACCGTAGCGACTGTAGCGCCTAGAACCACTCGGCCACTTCGGCCGGCTAGCTAGTATCGGCGAACAAGATTCTGACGCACTCTGAGAAACATCCCTGGTGTGTTTCGAATCACATCACAGGCAGCTACAATTCTGCCAAGTAATTCAATCTTTATATCCACTAGGGTCTCATAAACAAGTGACTTTAGACATCCCCATAGGTCAGGTGACCTCACGGGCCGTGGAATAGGACCTTCCCTTCCAATCCAGAGAGCAGGCCCATATGGCCGAGCGGTTCTAGGCGCTTCAGTCCGGAACCGCGCTGCTGCTACGGTCGCAGGTTCGAATCCTGCCTCGGGCATGGATGTGTGTGATGTCCTTAGGTTAGTTAGGTTTAAGTAGTTCTAACAGGGGGAGGCCACGACGTTTGGAACGCGGATTTACTGCAAACTTCGCACACTCTTAGTACTCGATGAGGACAACAAAACATGCAAGCAGTAGCGCGTACTTCTCAAGCGATACTGAGAAAATCGCAAGGTAATTTCAGTCGTCGAATGTATAACTGTGCGTGGCCTTTTTTACTATCAAGCGGTGGCAGTCGAGTGGCGCCGGTACGGTAACTCAGCGTGTTTGGTCAGAGGGCTGCGTGCTCTCTGTAATAAAAAAACTGAGTCAAGGAATCAACGATGACCTTCAACGCAAGTCTTGTGACGTCCGCCCAGACCAAACGCAACGAACTACACTCCTGGAAATTGAAATAAGAACACCGTGAATTCATTGTCCCAGGAAGGGGAAACTTTATTGACACATTCCTGGGGTCAGATACATCACATGATCACACTGACAGAACCACAGGCACATAGACACAGGCAACAGAGCATGCACAATATCGGCACTAGTACAGTGTATATCCACCTTTCGCAGCAATGCAGGCTGCTATTCTCCCATGGAGACGATCGTAGAGATGCTGGATGTAGTCCTGTGGAACGGCTTGCCATGCCATTTCCACCTGGCGCCTCAGTTGGACCAGCGTTCGTGCTGGACGTGCAGACCGCGTGAGACGACGCTTCATCCAGTCCCAAACATGCTCAATGGGGGACAGATCCGGAGATCTTGCTGGCCAGGGTAGTTGACTTACACCTTCTAGAGCACGTTGGGTGGCACGGGATACATGCGGACGTGCATTGTCCTGTTGGAACAGCAAGTTCCCTTGCCGGTCTAGGAATGGTAGAACGATGGGTTCGATGACGGTTTGGATGTACCGTGCACTATTCAGTGTCCCCTCGACGATCACCAGTGATGTACGGCCAGTGTAGGAGATCGCTCCCCACACCATGATGCCGGGTGTTGGCCCTGTGTGCCTCGGTCGTATGCAGTCCTGATTGTGGCCCTCACCTGCACGGCGCCAAACACGCATACGACCATCATTGGCACCAAGGCAGAAGCGACTCTCATCGCTGAAGACGACACGTCTCCATTCGTCCCTCCATTCACGCCTGTCGCGACACCACTGGAGGCGGGCTGCACGATGTTGGGGCGTGAGCGGAAGACGGCCTAACGGTGTGCGGGACCGTAGCCCAGCTTCATGGAGACGGTTGCGAATGGTCCTCGCCGATACCCCAGGAGCAACAGTGTCCCTAATTTGCTGGGAAGTGGCGGTGCGTTCCCCTACGGCACTACGTAGGATCCTACGGTCTTGGCGTGCATCCGTGCGTCGCTGCGGTCTGGTCCCAGGTCGACGGGCACGTGCACCTTCCGCCGACCACTGGCGACAACATCGATGTACTGTGGAGACCTCACGCCCCACGTGTTGAGCAATTCGGCGGTACGTCCACCCGGCCTCCCGCATGCCCACTATACGCCCTCGCTCAAAGTCCGTCAACTGCACATACGGTTCACGTCCACGCTGTCTCGGCATGCTACCAGTGTTAAAGACTGCGATGGAGCTCCGTATGCCACGGCAAACTGGCTGACACTGACGGCGGCGGTGCACAAATGCTGCGCAGCTAGCGCCGTTCGACGGCCAACACCGCGGTTCCTGGTGTGTCCGCTGTGCCGTGCGTGTGATCATTGCTTGTACAGCCCTCTCGCAGTGTTCGGAGCAAGTATGGTGGGTCTGACACACCGGTGTCAATGTGTTTCTTTTTCCATTTCCAGGAGTGTATATGGAACAAAAAAAAAAAAGTGGTTAGCGTTCAAGCCCTGTAATCGCTAGATCGCAGGATCGAGTCCCGTTGGTCAGTTTTTTTAAAATTTCTAACACAGTCATTTTCCTTACTATTGATATTATAATTGATATAATGGGAAAAATACGTGTAATCGGATGGACTTTTATTAAATTTGCAATGTCATTTGGCAGTCTACAAATTTTTACTATCACAAATAACATAGTATTCATAACTATCGACTAGTAAATTACCAAACGCATGAAATGATACTGAATATGTATGCTTGTCTGTGATTTGAGAAATCCCTTATACCTGAGAGGAGCCCGAAACGACTTGTTACCTGCAAGTCTTTACCGGCACAGACGGCTCTCGAAAGATGTACAATTAGTCGTCGCTTTCGACATTACAAGTTGCAGGATGGTATTTTTCGTAAAAACATGGAAAACATAAAATTAAACGGCACCAGCTGCATTGAATAAATGCTGTGTTTCCGCATACGCAAGGTCTTTTGAGGTTTTCCGCGGAAAAACAAACCTCGTTAACAATTTCAAAAGCCTCTCTTTCAGCCGATAATTTGCAAGCAAGCCATGAATAACGCAACATTTCCTTAAATATCGGCGCCGATAATTGGTCATGCAGTATCGAGCGTGTTTTAATAGCGTCTTCACGAGAAGCAATTTCTCGTTCTCTTTCGATTAAATGCGAACAATTTTGAAGACACGGACAAGCACACATTTTCAGTATCATTTTATGCGTTTGGTCGTTTACTAGTCGATAGTTACGAATATTATATTATTTGTGATAATAAAAATTTGTAGACTGCCAAACAACATTGTAAATTTAATAAAAGTCCATCCGAATACACGTATTTTTCCCATTACATCAATTGTAATACAAATAGTCAAGAAAATGACAGTGTTAGAAATAAAAAAAACTGACGAACGGGACTCGACCCAGCGATCCAGCGATTACGGAGCTTGAACGCTAACCACTCGGCTGCCACCACTTTATGGTGTAAATGGCCACGCAAAGTCATACATTTGATGACCGAAATTATGTTGCGATTTTCTCAATAATACGCGCTACTGCTTACACATTTTGTTGTCCTCATGGAGTACTACGAGTGTACGAAGTCTGCAGTAAATCCGCGTTCCAAACGTCGCGGCCTCCCCTTGTAAGTCTAGGGGGCTGATGACCCCAGATGTTAAGTGTCATAGTGCTTAGAGATATTCGAACCATTTTTAACCAATCCAGCGACCAGGAAGTACACCGTTGAGATGATTGCGGACATTTATACTGAAGTGAGGCGGTGCACCGTCATGTTGTATCCATGTCCTCTCACAAACAGCCAAGGGTACGCTCTCCAACAACTCTGGCAGAACTATTTGCACGAACCTCAAGTACATTGCTTCCGACTAATCAGGCTTGTCCTCCTTGTTTCCTTGCAGTAAATAAAGAATGTATGTGTAAATAAACAACGCAGTATGTGTAAACTTCTAGCCGTGTTATTTCTAAATAAACTGGATAATAGTAATGCTAGACAAAGTGGTAGACAAGTTTAGTTCGAAATCTCCTTAAATTGGCTTCTCCGACGCTACGTTTCGTGTCTGAAATTGTTCAGTGGAGCATTCTCTATGACCTACTACATTTTTACACGCTCTTATGTAAACACCCTGTATCAAGCGTGCCGGAATGGACGCGAAAAACAGTGCAGTCCTTGTCCTAATGCAGAAACGAAGTCCAAAAGGGCACGATCATTGTCTTTCGGGCTAAGGGTGGAATGATTTCCGAAACGGCTAAGTTTGTAAACTGTACACGTGCCGCTGTGGTTAAAGTGTACGGTGCGTGACAAAATTCCGCTACCCGAAACGGCGCCTAGCCAGCAGTGGTGCGTCACAGGCCAGAGATGACAGGGTCGAACGACGGCTGCGGAGATGTCTACAGGCGAAAAGACGTGCAACTGTTGGGCAACTGATAGTCAAGATGAACCAAGGAGCTACCAACAGTGTCTGCTCGACGGCCGTTCAGCAAACGTTGCTGCTTATGGGCCCCTGAAGAAGGCGCCTGGTTGATACACCCATTCTCACTGCTGGTCATCAGTGACGAAGGCTGGAATTGGCACGCCAAGACTGCAACTGGATGTCCATTGAGTCGTGACACGTTGCCTTTTCAGATGAATCACGTCTCATGCCCCATGAGACATACAGCTATTGAGATGTATCGTGTGAAATGTATGACTGGAAACATCCTGCAACAATTGTCGGGTCCACTGGATGATCCGGTCATTTTTGAAGACACAGGTGATCAACACAAGTATACATCCATCCATGGGTACCATGTCCATCCTTACATGCAGTTTATCTTTTCTTCGGCAGGATGGCATCTACTAGTAGGACAGTCCAACATATCACACAGCTTGCAGTGTACATGCGTGGTTCAAAGAGCACCAGGGTGATTTTACTGTGTTCCCCTGGCCTCCAAACTCCTTGGATTTAACCCCAATCAGAAATCTACGGGACCACCTCGATCGCACCATGGATCCGCAGCCGAGAAACCTAGCGCACCTGGCCACGGCACTGGGGTCGGCATGACTCCACATTGCTGTCGGTTCCTACCTGAATGTCAGGGACTCTCACTGTACGGCTCGCAGCGGTCGACGCTGCAAAAGGTGGTTACTCAAGCTTTTGACTTGTGGCCAGTTAATGTCACTGAACGGTGTAGGAGCTTAATAAAGAAGATGTAAACCAAATAAAAAGTTATAGTTAGACAATGGAATGAGATGATGGAGCGGATGAGGACTGCCGAGCGGTTCTAGGCGCTTGAATCTAGAAGCGCGCTGCTGCTACGATTGCAGGTTCTAATCCTGCCTCGGGCATGGCTGTTTGTGATGTCCTTAGGTTATTTGGGTTTAAGTAGTTCTAGGGCACTCATGACCTCAGATGTTAAGTTCAAATGGTTCAAATGGCTCAGAGCACTATGGGACTCAACATCTGAGGTCACCAGTCCCCTAGAACTTAGAACTACTTAAACCTAACTAACCTAAGGACATCACACACATCCATGCCCGAGGCAGGATTTGAACCTGCGACCGTAGCAGTCACGTGGTTCCGGACTGAAGTGCCTAGAACCGCACGGCCACCGCGGCCGGCTCAGATGTTAAGTCCCATAGTGCTTAGAGCCATTAGAACCATTTGGATGAGGCTCAAAGCTGGCTCTGAGCACTATGGGACTTAACTTCTGAGGTCATCAGTCCCCTAGAACAGAACTAATTAAACCTAACTAACCTAAGGACAGCATACACATCCGTGCCTGAGGCAGGATTCTAACTTGCGACCGTAGCAGCAGCGCGGCCCTAGACTGAAGCGCCTAGAACCGCTCGGCCACCCCGGTCGGCTTTGGATGAGGGTGTAAGTCAAGGCTGCTCACTGTCACAAGCTATTTAACGTATATGTGGACGAGAACCGACAGGTAAGGCCATTGAGAATCATACGAAGTGTTTGAGAAAGTAATGAGACTACTCTTTTATTTACCGAAGCTTTTAATTTTTTTCAAACAGCAATATTGTCCCCTTCAAAGCAGTTCCCTTCGGCAGCGATACACCGGCCGAGTCGTTGTTCCCAGTCTTTGCAGCAGCGCTGAAAGGCTTCAACTGGCAGAGCCTTAAACTTGTCCATCACACTCTTTTGAATGTTCTCCAGAATCCCAAAATGGCGTCCTTTTAAGACACTTTTCAATTTGGGAAAAGAAAGCTGTTACAAGGACAACTCAGGTGAGCAGGGGGCTTTGTGAAAACAGGAATTCCTTTTGATGTCAAAATTTCCGTGGGGCGTTGTCATGACGCAGCTTCCTCTTGTCTGCAATGTGTGGTCTCACTCTAGTCATCCTTTTCCTGAGCTTTCAAGGACATCTTTGTAAACCACTTGGTTGACAGTGTGTCAAGGAGGAACAAATTCTTTAAGCACGATACACCTGGCAACGGTCTTGCCGCAGTGGTTACACCGGTTCCCGTGGGATCACCGCAGTTAAGCGCTGTCGGGCGTGGCCGGCACTTGGATGGATGACCATCCAGGCCGCCATGCGCTGTTGCCATTTTTCGGGGTGCACTCAGCCTCGTGATGCCAACTGAGGAGCTACTCGACCGAATAGTAGCGGCTTCGGTCAAGAATACCATCTTACGACCGGAAGAGCGGTGTGCTGACCCCACGCCCCTCCTATCCGCATCCTCCACCGAGGATGACACGGCGGTCGGATGGTCCCGGTAGGCCACTCGTGGCCTGAAGAGGGAGTACGATAAACCTACTGTCAAAAAAGCAAATCAGCATTGTTTTGATCTTTGATTTGCCCATTGGAGCTTCTTTCTTTCGAGGAAATGTCTCAATGTGCCACTGCTCACTTTGCCGCCTCGTCTCAGGATCATACTCAAAAATCCAGGATCTACCATCTGTGATCACACTACCGAATCATTTGTGGTCATTGGCAGTTCTCTCAAAAAGATCAACAAACACGTTTCTTCCATTGTCCTTCTGCTCAGTTGTGAGGGTTTTCGGCACCATTTTCACACAAGCCTTTCGCATTTGCAAATGTTCGGTCAAAATTTGACGTATGGTGAGAGTGTTTAACAGATCATCCATCATCATTATTGTGTCCGGCCTGATAGCTGAATGGTCAGCGTGACGGACTGCTGTCCTAAGGGGTGCGGGTTCGATTCCCGGCTGAGTCGGGGATTTTCTCCGCTGAGCGACTGGGTGTTGTGTTGTCTTCGTCATCATTTCATCCCCATCCGGCGCGCAGGTCGCCCAATGTGGCTTCGAATGTAATAAGACCTGCACCAAGGCGGCCGGACCTGCCCCGTAAGGGGCCTCCCGGCCAATGACGCCAAACGCTCATTGCCATTTTTTTCATCGTTAATTTTAAACATTTATCTGATCTCACAAGAGCACGCACACGCTCGACATTTTCGTTAGTTTTTCAAGTTGAAGGCCTCCCTGTGCGACGTTCATCAACAACTTGTTTTCGGCCTTCCAAAAATGTTTTATACCAGCGAAAAACTTGTACTCTCGATAAGGAATGTTCCTCGTAGGCCTGTTTCAACTTTTCAAAGATCGCGTTCGTGAATCCCCAAAGTTTAACACTACACTATAAATTTCGCCGTTCCATTTTTATAATACACAGCGAAAACACAATTTCACTGATGGCACTCCCAAAAATCACGTGGTGGCTGTACAGAAACTCGGACTGAGCATCTAGAAGGGATGAACACACCAGTCTATACAAGTAGAACTACACAGGGTCGCCATACCGCTCACAGTGTTGTCAGTCTCATTTTCTCACACACCTCGTAGAGGCATTGTAATTGGAGGAGAAAGGATAAGTAAGCGCTCTAAATACCATACGCGGACGATCAAGCAGCACTGGCGGAATCAGAAGATGAGCTCCAGAAGAAGTTGAAGAACACTGCAAGAAGGGGCAACTAGTATGGGGTAAAGATAAATATAGGAAAGACAAAAATAATGAGAATGAGTATGAAGGGATATCCAGTTAACATATCCCTAGACGGAAAATAGAGGAACAAGTAAATTCCTCTCTGTACCTGGGAAGTTTAGTGACATGAAACGGGAGATGTAAAGAAGAAGTAAGATGGAGGAGATCTGTGAGAAAGAGAGCAGTTGAAAAGGTGAAACAGTTACTAGCATCTAGAAGAATTCCAGTGGAGCTGAAAAAAAGATTTTCTAAATGTTAGGTCTGGAGAGTAGTGCTATACAACAGTGACACATCGACAACTAAAGAGAAAGAAGTAAGATGTTTTGAAATATGGTTTTGGAGAAGATTGCTTAAGGTGAGGTTGACTGACAGACTCAAGAATGGAGAAATAATGAAGAAAATTGGGAAAGAAAGAAGATTATTTGAAGCGATCAAGAAGAGGAAAATATCTTGGTTGGGACATATACTGCTTAGAAATTGTCTGCAACAATGAATTATAGAGGGAAAAGTTGAAGGAATGAGAGGAAGAAGTAGGAAGAAAATTGGACTGATGCTCAGATGAGGACACGACGCAGAGCCTGCAGCTGGAGCCTATCTAGAGACAAGATACACTGAAGAAGAAAGAAGAACCACAAAACCACTCGGAAAAATTTCTTAGGACGCATTTAACACGGAGACGACAAAATGAACGCTGCCCAGTTAGAGTACAACTTCGTACGGCGATTTGGCGTTAAATGAAACTCTTCGCAATTCGAACCTTGATAAAACTAATTTTTGTGTGTCATCAATCATCCGATTGGTTTGATGCTTCTCTGCTACTCTGCCAACCTCTTCATCTCATATTTACATCTAGATCAAGCCCCGCTAGCCACGTCACGACTTGTGGTAGCACCAAATGATCCCCACCTTATCTTTTCCACTCGCGAATGGCGCGTGCAAAGAATGATTATCGGTACGCCTCTGTATTAGCCCTAATTAATCTCGTCATGGTCATTTCGAGAGATTTATGCGGGAGGAAGTAATATGTTGTCCGACTCTTACCGGGAAGTGCTCTCTCGAAATTTCATTAGTAAACATATCCGTGATACAGAACACCTCTCTTTTAATGTCTGCCACTGGAGTATGTTGATCATCTCTGTAACACTTTCGCGGCGACTAAACGATCCCGTGACGAATCGCGCCGCTCTTCGTTCGATGTTTCTCTCCCCCCCCCCCCCCCCTCTCTCTCTCTCTCTCTCTCCTGTCAGTCCTACCTGGGTGATCCCAGATTGATGCACAGTACTCAAGGTTCGGTCAACAAGCGCCTTGTAAGCAACTTTCACCGTGGCTGAGTTACGTCTCCTTCAGATGAACCTGTCTGGCATCTGCTTTTTCTACTGTTTGTTTCATCTAATCATTCCACTTAGAGTCGTTCTAGATAGTTACCCCTAAATAACTTACGGTATAAATTGTTTCCAGCAATTTGTCTTCAATACCTTAGTTATACAGTAGTGGATCGTTGGTCCACCTATGGCCCTTATGCAGGCAGTTATTCGGCTTGACATTTACTGACAGAGTTGTTGGATGTCTGCTGAGGGGTATCGTACCAAATTAAGTCCAATTCGCGCATTAGATCTTCAGAATCCCGAGCTGGTTGAACGGCCCTCCCTATAATGCTCAAAACCTTCCAAAATTGGGAAGAGATCCGGCGACCTTGCTGTTCAAAGCAGGGTTTGGCAAGCACAAATGTATTGCTGTGTACAGGCGGGTATTATCTCGCTGAAATGTAAGCCCGATATAACTTGCTGTGGAGGGCAACAAAACGCTGCGTAGAATATCGTCGACGTAGCGCTGTGTTGTAAGCATACCGTGGATGACAACCAAAGGAGTCCTGCTATGAAAACAAACAGCTCTCCAGACCGGTGTGGCCGTCCGGCTCTAAGCGCTTCAGTCTGGAACCGAGCGACCGCTACGGTCGCAGGTTCGAATCCTGCTCGGGATGGATGTGTGTGATGTCCTTACGCTAGTTAGGTTTAAGTAGTTCTAAGTTCTAGGGGACTGATGGCCTCAGATGCCATAGTGCTCAGAGCCATTTGAACCATTTGAGCCTATCACTTCTGGATGATGGGCCGTATGATGGGAGACAGACAGGGTGGTAACCCACCGCTCTCCAGAACGTCTCGAGACATGTTTTCGTGGTCGTCGGGGTCAGTTCGAAGAGGAACACATCACTGAAGACAATTATACTGCAGTGAATGAGATGCCAGGACGAAGACGTGTCTGGAGGCGTCGTAGACAGCGGAAGAGTTACCCATCATATGATCCGACAGTCAGGAGTGATGATCTGGTGTTCCATTTCTTTTCATAGCAGGACGCTTTGGTTATCATCCGCGGCTCCCTTGCAGCACAGTGGTACGTCGACGACACTCTACGCCCCTTTTTGTTGCCCTTCAAGGCAAGCCATACTGGGTTTACATTTCAGGAAGATAATGCCCGCCTACACGTGGCTAGAGATTCTACTGTTTGTCTTCGTGTTTGCCAAACCCTACCTTGGTCAGCAAGGTCGCCACATTTTTCCTCAATGGAGTACGTTTGGAGTATTATGGCCTGTGCCCTCCAACCAGACACAATTTGGCACGATATCTCTCAAGAGGACATCCAACAACTCTGTCGGTCAATTCCAAGCTGAATAACTGCTTTCAAAAGGGCCAGAGGTAGACCAAAGCTTTATTGACGTGTTCAATTTGTGAAGCCCTTTCTCTTGAATAAATCATCCAGTTTTTTCTGAAACTGTGATCATTTTTTGCCTGTACATGTACATCACGTTTACTGGTGTCTGTCCCATTTGGATAATTCCTTCGTGGTCCATCGTTTTTTTTTGTCCGAGAGTGTGTATACACTCTCTGATGATGATGATTATCCGGACACCCCTATGTAATGCGATCCAGATCGCTGGGTGTCATGAGAGACGGACCCGTCAGTGTAAAAGGACGCAGGGAGTATTTTGTTCTCAATAGAGATGCAATAACGTCACAATGGCTTGGTCAGGAGAGTTCAGTGGCTTCGAACCTGGACGAGTCATTGAATATCACGTGAATAACGGATCCAACAGGCACATTTCATCCATTCTATGCAGCTGCTCAAGTCGACTGTTTGTGATGTGATCGTGAAGAGGAAAGGCGAACGAACAACCATACATAAACCAAGTCCCGATAGACGTCATCTGCTGACAGATGGGGACCATCGAAGATTGCGGAGAATGGTTGCTATGATCGCATCACTTGTGAGTTCCAAAGTGCTACCGGCAGACCAGCTAGTAAAATGGATGTGCGTAGGAAGTAAAAAAGAATGAGGTAATATGGTCGAGCAGCTCCTCATTGTCAACGCATCTCTACAGTCAATGCTAAGCGATGCTGGAGGTGGTGATGTAAAGAGTGACGCCAGTGGACAGTGGACGACCTGAAATGCTCGTTTTGGAATGATGAATCGCGCTGCGTATCCTACTACAGTCGGATGGAAGAGTTTGGTTGTGGCGAATGGCTGGAGATCGTTACCTACCATCATTGTTTAGTGTCAACAGTGAAGTGCCAAGGAGGTGGTTTAGAGCATGGGTGTGTTTTCATTAGTTAGGGTGTGAGCGCTTTAATGCTCTTATGGAAACTCCAAATGCAGCAGAATATGAAAACAGTTTGCATCAATGTGTACTGCGTACAGTAGGGAAACAGTTTGGTTCAAATGGCTCTAAGCACTATGGGACTTAACATCTAAGGTCATCAGTCCCCTAGACTTAGAACTACTTAAACCTAACTAACCTAAGGACATCACACACATCCATGCCCGAGGCAGGATACGAACCTGCGACCGTATCAGTAGCGCAGTTCCAGACTCAAGCTTCTAGAACGCTCGGCCACAGCGGCTGGCAAACAGTTTGGATTCGATGATTGTTTATATGGACAGGACAATGCATACTGTCATAAAACAGCCTCTGTGAGGCAATCGGTTGTGGACAGTAACGTCCTTGAAATGGACTGGCCATCGAGACTCCCGACCTGAACCCAAAAGACCATCTTCGGGATGAGTTAGAACGTCGACTTCGCTCCAGACCCCTGCGTCCTGCTATTATACTCTTAGATGTTGTGGAAGAATTTTGCAATTTCTCCGCAGACATTCACACCTCACAGAAAGTGTCCCCAGAAGACTTCGAACCGTCTTAAAGGCGAAGGCGGGAAACAATCCCCATTACTGTTGACTAATAGATGTCTCGATACTGTGCAGGCAGTGGCGGATACATATGGGGGGCGCCCCCCCCCCCCCTTGCCCCCGCCAGTCAACCCGCACGCTATTCGTTCGCTTCTTTCGTCAGTCGACTCGACTGAATCGAGTTATCGAGCAGTTGTACTTTCCTATGTAGCATTATCATTTAAAACTGAACAGACTTTTGCCCTCAAAACTATTGAAACATGACGGTAATGATCTGACACATGAACTGAATCTGTGCTTAACTGAACTACCGTTCTTTGAAGAACAATCACTCTCTGTGTCTAAAAAGAGACTAATGGGAGAGATTCTTCAATACAATCAAACGAGCATAAACGCCCTTAATGATCGTGATTCTGTTATGCAAGCGTTGTCTATTTGTGCTAGATCTGACTATCATACTTTGCACACACTGTACAAAATATTTGCTTGTCTACCTGCATCTGTTGCTACAGTAGAAAGAAGCTTTTCAAAACTGCGGCCTACAATGAAGGAGGATCGCCTTAATGACTTAGCTCTGTTGAACACTCACCCTGACATTGATTGTCCTATTGACGATGTAATTAATTTGCCAGGAAGAATATGCGCATAGGATCCATCATTTAAGGAAGAGAGTCACAATTGTAACTTTTTTTATATCATAAGATGGCATTGTCTTGTATATGTATACAATCAGTTTAAATAAAATTTTCTTAAACTTTGCATGTGACTTGATTATTTTTTTATTACGTTAAAAGTAAAGATAGCCCAAAATATCTTCATTGCCCCTCCTTGAGGTTTTTCTGTATCTGCCACTGTGTGAAGGTTCATATGAGATGCGTAACTGCTTCAAGCCGTACCAACGAGATGGATTTGAGTGAACACCAGATAGTATTATTACTACTTTCTTTTGTGTAATCAGTGCTTTCTAAGCAATGAGTTACCAATGAAATTACTCCGCAAGACATTATTTGGTGGAAATACGCAGAATATCCTAGGAGGTTGTTTCTCCCGCATTACACGAAGAGCAAAAGTAGCTGAACTTAAACTCTCTGAGCAGCACAGAAAGATGCTTCTTCCAGTTCAGTTTTTGATCGATACATAGACCCAAAAATCTGTAACATTTAATCCTGTTTACTGGCTCCTGCCCATGTGCTACATCAGTGGTTGGTATTATTCTGTTTTATTTATTTACTATCGTAAAAATTTTTGACATATTAAAACAATGCGAAGAGTGTAGAGCATAATAATTTCAGTATAAAATCTTGTAACAAAACATGTAGACTATTTATACAGTCAGTCGACTTTCGAGTCTCCTGTTCTAACACCGTATGATCTTGTGAAGCATTCTTCTGTGATGTGATCGATTTTGTGTGCTTCTCAGGAGTTACAAAGTGGGGATGGCTGATTTCCCCATTTATCTAAAAAATATGCGCATCTGACATTTTGGGTTCTATTTCTCTTGAGCATTGACCATGTTTTGCTTGGCATTAAAAATCCTGGTGGTTTTGGGTGATAGATGGCATATTATTTTTTTGTTGTCGAGTTTATTATTGAGTCAGTGCTGAACTCGTCTTCCGCAGCGACCCTCGCTGTTATTGTTTTTGGTCATCTAGAGCGGAATCGGTTATGTTTGCATCATCGATGTCTTAATGGATTGCCAAATTTTTTATATCCAGGATCTTTTTGTACTTCATCTGCTATCTACATGGATACTCTAAAAATCACACTTAAATGCCTGGCGGAGGCAGAGGGTGATTCTGAGCAATGACACAGTGGGGGGGGGGGGGGGTTGGTTTCCCCATTTGTCTAAAAAATATGCACATCTGACATGTTGCGTTTTAGGTCTCTTGAGCATTGACAGCGTTTGGCATGCCATGTCAAATCCTGTTGGATTCGCTGGTATGACTTTGTTCTACAGAACTGAATACGAAGTGTTTTGTCAAAATTCAGTGCAAGTCAGTTTATTGGAATTGTTTCACAAGTATCATCTGCAAAAAGTACCGATTTTGCCTGATGAATATTAAATGGTGTGTATTTCATAGACATAAAGAATAGGAGTGGACCTAAAATTGAACACTGTAGGACTGCCTTCGTAATTTCGCAGGTCACTAAAAACACTCACTCCACAGATGTTCTTACTCAGTAGGATTGCAATGTGTTGCAGGTTGTGGAGTGGCCGGCGCCGAAGGGAGGCGGAGACAGCCGAGGGACGCCGAGGTGTCGCTGGCAGATGGGCGTGGGTCGGCCACCGGGAGCGGCAGAATCATCAACGGGCGCGAGAGCGCCAAGGGGGCGTGGCCCTGGCAGGTACGCCTCGCTGACTTCAAGTGTTCTTCTGGAGACTTCAGTCTCATTTTTAGGAGTATAATTCGGTCTCACGAAGTCGAAAACACGGAGCGGGGTCGAATATAGAGGCTTATTTGCTTTTACACTGCACAACACAATTAAAGGATCACTTTTTCGGACCCCACAATTGTCTCCCTATGCGACGCATAAGCTTGAAATTTGGCTCATAGGTTCGTACAACCTACGAGGTGCATTCAAGTTCTAAGGCCTCCGATTTTTTTTCTCCGGACTGGAAAGAGATAGAAACATGCGCATTGTTTTAAAATGAGGCCGCGTTCATTGTCAATACGTCCCAGAGATGGCAGCACCGTACGGCAGATGGAATTTTACCGCCAGCGGCGAGAATGAGAACTGTTTTAAATACTCAAAATGGCGACGTTTTCCTTACTTGAACAGCGTGCAATCATTCGTTTTCTGAATTTGCGTGGTGTGAAACCAATTGAAATTCATCGACAGTTGAAGGAGACATGTGGTGATGGAGTTATGGATGTGTCGAAAGTGCGTTCGTGGGTGAGACAGTTTAATGAGGGCAGAAGATCGTGTGACAACAAACCGAAACAACCTCGGGCTCGCACAAGCCGGTCTGACGACACGATCGAGAAAGTGGAGAGAATTGTTTTGGGGGATCGCCGAATGACTGTTGAACAGATCGCCTCCAGAGTTGGCATTTCTGTGGGTTCTGTGCACACAATCCTGCATGACGACCTGAAAATGCGAAAAGTGTCATCCAGGTGGGTGCCACGAATGCTGACGGACGACCACACGGCTGCCCGTGTGGCATGTTGCCGAGCAATGTTGACACGCAACGACAGCATGAATGGGACTTTCTTTTCGTCGGTTGTGACAATGGATGAGATGTGGATGCCATTTTTCAATCCAGAAACAAAGCGCCAGTCAGCTCAATGGAAGCACACAGATTCACTGCCACCAAAAAATGATGGTGTCCATGTTCTGGGACAGCGAGGGCGTAATCCTTACCCATTGGTTTCCAAAGGGCACTACGGTAACAGGTGCATCCTACGAAAATGTTTTGAAGAACAGATTCCTTCCTGCACTGCAACAAAAACGTTCGGGAAGGGCTGTGCGTGTGCTGTTTCACCGAGACTTCGCACCTGCACATCTAGCTAACGTTAGGCAACAGTTTCTTCGTGATAACAACTTTGAAGTGATTCCTCATGCTCCCTACTCACCTGACCTGGCTCCTAGTGACTTTTGGCTTTTTCCAACAACGAAAGATACTCTCCGTGGCCGCACATTCACCAGCCGTGCTGCTATTGCCTCAGCGATTTTCCAGTGGTCGAAACAGACTCCTAAAGAAGCCTTCGCCTCTGCCATGCAATCGTGGCGTCAGCGTTGTGAATAATAGGTACGTCTGCAGGGCGATTACGTCGAGAAGTAACGCCAGTTTCATCGATTTCGGGTGATTAGTTAATTGGAAAAAAATCGGAGGCCTTAGAACTTTAATGCACCTCGTAATTAATAACCGGAATTCCCGATAATTTCCTGGAACCTTTCGCGGTTTTTATTGACGGCTCCGAAGGTCTGCATAATGGTAGAGTGGGTTTCGCGTTCTGCGCACAAGTTGCAAGGAACTGATTTCGCCTCCAAATCAAACTGCAGAAGCCACAGCTGTACTCGCAGCTTTAAAGTACTTGAAGAACTTCACAGTAAGCAACATTTTGACTTTAACGGATTGTAGTAGCTTATTCCAAAACAAGCAGACACCAGCTATTCTCTGGAAAACTAATTCACTGGTAACGGACGTCGTGAAAGCTATCGAGGTAAACGAAAATCTCTAAAAGAGGTACAATTTATGTGGATCAAAGGATACGCCAACGTCAAATATAATCGAATGGACGACGACTTAGAGAAAACCTCCGCTCAGAAGGGCAAGACATCAAAGTGAGTTCGATGTTCCGCTTCTCAAACCACTGTAGCACTATTGTGACCTTGTGACAGGGTCAGTTATGGTGCTGGAAGATGCCATTGCCTTCGAGGAAAACATAAAATACGAAGGGATGAGGGTCGCTTGCCATAATTTTTACGCAGTCTACAGCTGACATCCTGCTTTCGACTGCTGCCGGTCGCCACATGTCAGACTGTATGAATGTCCGTGTAGCACAGGGCCGGCCAAACGCTGCACAGTCTGCAGACGTGCGCAAGTGCTGCACATGTGGGCACGTGTGCGACAGCGACATCTGTTATTAGACATGTGTCCTAAATGAACGGCGGCGGCTCCACTTCCCTGTTTATGTGGTACAAGCAAGAGCGCAACATACCCAGTCCCGTTTACCGCTGGTGACCGTAACCTTAACACAGAAGTACTGAGAAATGGCAGGTACTGTGAAAAAGCAAAGGACGGGAGGTCTATGTTCTCAGTCGTTTAAAAATGACTGGGAACTGCAATTCTTTTTTGTAGCCGTTGGTGAAAACTCACAGTGTTTGCTATGCCGCTGAATAATAGGCGGCCAGCGTAAGTTTTCAATTTAAAGACACTACAATACATATCACAAAGACGAGTGTAGTGTACTAAAGAGTGAAGAACGGCAAGCAAAATTAAATGTCCTTAAGAAAATGGATGAGACACATCAACTCGATTATCATTTCTCATGACCAGTGATAAACGTGTTTGGATTTATTTCTTTCATAATTAAAAATTATTTTTTACTAACTGTGCATTAGTGTCTCATTCTGCTCCATGTTACATTATTATCAGGAAAGTTGGTCATTAAACCGATTGTTCCAATGTATACTTACATTTAGGTTTTTTTTTTTTAATGTGTGAAGGGGTACGCTCAGCTGAAGCCGATAAAACGTGGCATTCATCTAATTCTCAGTTATTATTTATTATGCAGATTTCAGATGGAGTTGATTAAAGATGTAGCAATAATGGTATTGAAATAACAGGTGATCATCCAGAGGTCTGTGGTTATCATTCTGTTCAGAGGTCAGTGAGACAGAAATTATGTGGGTGTAACTGAGGGCACCGAGAATTAGTAATAGCAAACCTTGCATTAGTTTAATGTTATTTGAAATCATGAATAAGGTTCGTTGGAAGTCACTATTTTTTTTCTTTATTGTGATTTCATTCCCCTGCCCCATATGGGCAGGGGAGGGCTGTCAGCGGCACAATCCGCCGCTCTTCAGCCGAGAGACACGACAACTAAAACAAGAATAAAATGATACATACATAAGGAGATAAAAAAAGGGGAACATAAAACAGAGTAAGGGGAGAAAATGGAGGTAAAAAGACATGGACATGTAGACGTTCATGGGGGACAGTTAAAAAAGTCACCAGAAAGTTAAAAAACACAGTTGGCGATGCTTGAAACACAGAGAAGACACTGAATGCGCATGCACAGGTTAAAAGTTGGCCACAGTATTAAAAACACTCTGAAACAACACACTTAAAACCCACTGGCAGCACACACGACGAAGAGTAAAACTACCAGGTGGGACCTGCCGAGGGAAAGGTCAGAGAGGATGGAAAAGGAGGGGAGAGCATGGGGCAGCTGAGGAAGCGGCGAGATGAAGAGAGGAGGGGCAGCCGTGGGTTCACGAAGAGGCAGGAGACACGTGGGGCGGGAGGAAGTCACTAAGTGCTCTCTTTCTCAAATACTAGATCAAAAACATTACTCGTATTTACGTGCCGTCAGTCAAGCTGCCTTAATAAAAACCCACTGTTGTTAACTGTATTACTTGTCTTACTGGGTTAAACTGTTAACATAAAAGTAGACGTCTCAATGAGTAGACTGTGACAGTATTTTAAATGTTTAATACGCGAAATACCTTCCCGTGGTTGGCTTGCAAGCTGTGGAAAGAGCACTAGAATGCGCCGGTACAGAGTATCCCAGCAAGTGGATAAAGCGACATCTGTGGGTAGAAACATGCACTACATGATCGCTGATGGCTGCGGCGTGCACGCTGTGACCCGGAAGTTGCACATGTGCAGGAGCACCACACGCGTGCAGAATTTCTGGCCGGCCCCGGTGTAGCATAATACTGCCCCAACTGTAGCCCTGTTCTGTATCTTTCGGTCGCTCTGCCGATCACTTCGGTAGGTGAGCACAGCAACTGATAGGGTTACCACAACTGAGCCTCCATGCAATTCGGTAAGCCGTTCGGTAACGACTCAGTAAGGTTCCTGAGGAACCGAGGTGGGCTCGTGCCATGTTCCCATCTGTCCTCGCGCGCTGATAACCTCGTTGTTGAGCGCCCTAAAACATCTCAGCCGACGACTCTGCACCCGACACGATCCACCACTGCGTGCACTACGCCCCACACCCAAAGCAATCAGCTGCTGCCACTACCAGAGACGCTGTTTCCATTCTTGTTTTCCAAAAGTGTGTTTACAGTGAGTAGTGTTGGTGATATAAGAAATCAGTGGAAATGGCGGAAGAAAATGAGAAGGTTATTACGGTCACATCCCAGTGACACTGAAATGGCTTCGTGTACTGTCATTGTGAGTCCCTTGTTCATGTGCACTAGATCTGAAACAAAACCAGGTCTAATAGTCACTTTATTATTGAGCAGTTTTGGCCAGTAGGCTTTGTCTGGCATTCCTCAGGAAAATTACCTGTGTTAAGAATTGTATGGCTGATAATGATTGTCCAACTGAGTGACTCATTGAAGGACTTTCTAAACAAATATACCTTCAGGTACAAACGGACGGCTGAATTTTTTTTTTAGGCTCTCATGTACAACGGCAATTCCTCAACAAGGTTACAGAAAACAACCTACATGAAATGAGCGGCTGGAACGTCTGTTTTTAAAGTATTTCTTGAACGAATAACTCGTGTTCTTGTTTTTATGTGCACTCGTTGTAGTGCTTAATAGTAATGAAAATCACAACAAGTTTATGTGTATGTGTGTGTGTGTGTGTGTGTGTGTGACAGTGAGGTTAGATGGTGACGTTTTGTAGGGATATCCGCAATAAGCTATGACTACCTTTTTGTAATTAATAAGGCATGTTTTCTGCTCAGACAGTACCTTGCCAAAAAGTTGCTCGCAGGCATTTCAATAGGCTTCACCTTGTCCCTCAAATGATGTTGCCAAATCTCATGGCGCCGCATTTCCTCAAGATGCTTTGCCCACCTTCGTTGCTCTTGCCTCCTTCTTAACAGTTCCATGCACACCATGTCCACTTCCATGATTCTTGGTCGAAATACATACATAATAACGTTTATGAACTCACTTTACACTTGGATGCATCACAGCGATACTTCAGTAAAATGTCTTCTCTACATCCAAATGTAAAAATCTTTAAATATTTCTAAAATAACAAATTGTCTCCGCAACGCCCATACCACACCTCCTCTCTGTACAGTAGATGAAAAATCGGCAGGCGGACCGATTGGTAACAGGCCTCAGTTGCTTGCAGAATAGCGTCAGCAGCTACCAGACCGAAAATGACGTCACTACCGAGGCTAACTGGTCTCCGCCTGTGGCATGGTGCATTTTTCGAGAAGCTGTTTGCCCTGGATGACTCTGTATACAGGGTGTTACAAAAAGGTACGGCCAAACTTTCAGGAAACATTCCTCACACAAAGAAAGAAAATATGTTATGTGGACATGTGTCCGGAAACGCTTACTTTCCATGTTAGAGCTCATTTTGTTACTTCTCTTCAAATCACATTAATCATGGAATGGAAACACACAGCAACAGAACGTACCAGCGTGACTTCAAACACTTTGTTATAGCAAATGTTCAAAATGTCCTCCGTTAGCGAGGATACATGCATCCACCCTCCGTCGCATGGAATCCCTGATGCACTGATGCAGCCCTGGAGAATGGCGTATTGTATCCCAGCCGTCCACAATACGAGCACGAAGAGTCTCTACATTTGGTACCGGGGTTGCGTAGACAAGAGCTTTCAAATGCCCCCATAAATGAAAGTCAAGAGGGTTGAGGTCAGGAGAGCGTGGAGGCCACGGAATTGGTCCGCCTCTACCAATCCATCGGTCATCGGATCTCTTGTTGAGAAGCGTATGAACACTTCGACTGAAATGTGCAGGAGCTCCGTCGTGCATGAACCACATGTTGTGTCGTACTTGTAAAGGCACATGTTCTAGCAACACAGGTAGTGTATCCCGTATGAAATCATGATAACGTGCTCCATTGAGCGTCGGTGGAAGAACATGGGGCCCAATAAAAACATCACCAACAATGCCTGCCCAAACGTTCGCAGAAAATCTGTGTTGATGACGTGATTGCACAATTGCGTGCGGATTCTCGTCAATTGGGCCAACTGGCGGGGAATTGAGGAAGTACTGTACATACTGACGAAACTAAAATGAACTCTAACATGGAAATTAAGCGTTTCCGGACACATGTCCACATAACATCTTTTCTTTATTTGTGTATGAGGAATGTTTCCTGAAAGTTTGGCCGTACCTTTTTGTAACACCCTGTATAGACACGACCATTGATATTATGTAACAATAAACGTAATTCATCTGACCAGTGACGGGGTTTCCATTGATGCAAGTTCTGCTGACAGTGATCTTGTACTCAGTGCAGTTGTGACCGCCTAGGACACTGAGTTGACATGGGAACATGTAGGAGTGGGCTGCTGCGGAGCAACATGGTCAGCAACGTCTGTCCTTTGAAACACTTGTGCCCACACCAGCGCTGTACTCTGGTGTCAGACTTGCCACAAATTGCTTCCTGTCCTGCTTTACAGACTGCACAACCCTACGACCTGGCACATTCTGTGATGAGACCTGAGCACCCAACACCTTGTCGCCTACTCGTGCTGCACCGTCCTTCAGCTGTTTTCCGTAGACCCTCGGGACAGCAGGACGCGAACAGCTGACTAGCTTTGCTTTTCCGTGATGCTCGTTCCCAGGCGTCATGTCATAACAATCTGCCAAAGTCGCTTGCGTCAGTGGATTTCTCCCAATGTGTCCCACATCGTCACTAGAACAACTTCCCATTCGTCTCTACTCAGCTTACATCTTTGCCTTACTGTGTCATATCCCCACAATGGCACTAAACAGCAGTGTGTAGGCAATGTGTTTTCGATCGAAAGTGTTGTTTTTAGAAGTAATTATCTGACACTCCACTGCTTTTCACATTCGTCAGACATCAGCAAAAACACCCTGTGAGTGCATTAGTGTCATTAGAATAAATTACTGGTGTTAGGAGTGGACCCTTATTCTATGACAGAGCACATCGGTGTTTAGCGGTAAAATTTGTTTAATTTATCTGTTGTTTCCAAAGAAGCACATGGGTTTACATAGATTGTGACATAACAATTTCAGGACAGTTGTCAAGATAACGTGTTATGTCCTGATCAGCAGAAATAAAACTGAAAAAAATAATATCAAATTTAACAATATGATTACAAAGTATGGCCAGATAAAGAAGATTTCTAATTTTTAATATTTAGGGGAAATCGTCCAGCCCAATGCTTCAGATAAAGAAGGAAATAAAACAAGAACAAGAAAAATGGAAATGGCATTCCAGCTAACAAAGAATGTGTACAACAAGAAGTCAGTATCAATTAACACAAAAATAAGGCACTAAAACACTGTGATTAAGCCAGAGTGTCTGTATGCATCTGAATGTTTAGCAATGAACACTAACAAGGAAATGGAAGCTATAGCAAAAAAGGAGCGAAAAATCATTAGAAGAGTACTTGGGCCGAGGTTTGAGAATGGGACTTGGAAGCTTAGAAGTAATAGAGAAGTGTATGACAAAATTGAGAAAGTGGGAGATACTGTGAGGAAGAGAAGAGTAAGCTTTTACGCCCATGTGAAAAGAATGAATGATGAAAGGCTGACAAAGAAAATATTCATGTTTTTTGACAAGAACCCCAGAACCCAAATTACCTGGTTCAAACAAGTCAAAGCAGACTTAGAGGAGATGTGTATAGGAGAAGATGATATAACCAACAGAGACTTAATGAGAGACAAAATTCAACATTTTGAAGGATTTGAAGTGAAGAAGAGAAGAACTGGAGGAACAGTGTGGACAGAAGACCGAAGGGAGCAGCACAGAGAGAGGATGAAGACATATTGGCAGAAGAGAAAAGAGGAGGAGCGCAATAGGAGAAATGTACATTGAAAAATAGTTGTTTAACGCGGTCCCTAGACGGCCAAAATCGGAATAAAAAAAATCAAATTTAAGTAGAAGGTTGTCTACAAGCTTTTTTTTTTTTACTTCTAGACAGTGAATCACTGTCTGAGTTGATCAATATTACGACTAATCATCCGGTTGCAGTTCTAAGTTTGGTACTATTTAGTATGACAGTCAAGCCTACAGAGGATGGTTAGTTTTTGTGACAAGATGAGCAGAAGATTACTCGACGTTGCTCGAGTTCAAAGTGGACGCAGGCTGGTGATCCAACAATTTTACCCCTCTGCAAGCGGCATTTACCTGTAGCTGCGACGTGCTGTCAGCTGCATGGCTGCTCTCGCCCTCTGAAAATACTATAAAAAGCTAATCAAAATCTTTACTGATTTTATCAGCCGAAACTGTCTCGTTAGGCGAGAAAACATGCATTCATCCCTAGTCTGGAAAATATGGCGATATACACGTGTGGAGCTGGAGCAGCGTGTATACTTCAATGCCCTCTCCAGTTCTCACAAGAACAATTAACTATGTGGCTGTTTCGTTTCTCTGCTATTTGAGCTCAACGACTCTTCAGCTAATTTCTAGCTGAATGCTAGCCAAAGTTAACGCAGTGTTCATACAAAAATTCCTCTTTACGCGTCGTACAGAGCGTGATATGCCCTTTTCTACACTTGACACTGGTTCAGAGGAGAGTCCCCAAAGTTTTCGGCATTGTGTCTTTCGTAACAAACTGTCCCCCACCTGTGTCCTTTTGTGCTTCATGTCACGGCTTTTTCAGACCAAAGGCAGCATTCCTTTCATCTTGTGGAAACTAACCCAGCCAATCGCAAAGGGCCTACCTTTAAACTGCGTTGAAATATCCCCAATTTTACTCCTTCCGAGTTTATTTCAGCCAGTCGGACATTTTGTGCCTGCTACTATGCCTAGAAGTTACATGCGTACATCACAAGAACTCCACAGGCCTTTCACGTGGTCAACTGCGTCGCTGATCTGTCTGTATCCATCTGGAATTTCCCCAACGCAGTTTTGTAAAGAATTTCTCCGTCGCAGGCAGCACTGGGCCGCTACCTGCTCCCTTCTCTATATCGCCCGGCGCGTTCGTTGTCTCTGTCACTGCGTGTCACCAACCCCTGTTAGAAGCCTTTCGTTGTATGCGGGCCTTGACGGCACAGCTCGCATCTGCCCCCAAACTAAAACGTTTCTTCCAGCAGATTTTTTCACCTTTTACTCATTGACATGCAGGAATTGGGGTCGGTGTGTTAATACCGTCGAATCGAGTGTCGTCCCTTTTGGCATTACCTACTGTACATTTTGATAGGCAAATCTGTTCACTAAGTATGTCAGGTGACATATGCATCTACTTGTTACTTTCTTTCTTTCGCTTGTGCCTTTTCCCGCAGTTAGGCAGGGATGGCAAGGTTAATTGAATGTGGCAATGTTAGTGGAAAGGGTGGCCAGATGCCATTCCTGCCGCCACCCATACCCCCCGGGACAGATTTAGTGTACCCCAACTGTCTGCGACTAGTGTAATCCATGGAATAGTACGAAAGTGTCCAAATGTCTGGGAGCCGTGTAACTGAGGCGGGATGTGGGGACCAGCCCAGTATTCATCTAGGGGGATGTGGAAAACCGCCTAAAAACCACATCCAGGCTGCCCGGCACACCGGCCGTCGTCGTTAATCCGCCGGGCGGATTCGATCGGGAGCCGGCGCGCCTACCCGAGTCCAGGAAGCAGCGCATTAGTGCTCTCGGCTAACCTGATGGGTTATCCATCTACTTGTTATGACGAATAACATCTCACGTAAGGTGCAAAATTAACATCAATTCAAGCTGACATCTTACAAGTACTCCAATACAAATTATTCCGTTTTGACCTAGGGGTAGAAGGACTTGTCAGACACAGGTATATGCTACAGCAGGAAAAAAGAAAGTTGTTTGTGCTATTAGTCATACGTGTGGTTTTCATGGAGCGAGCACCAGCGAGAGTCTGGAAATTCCATAGACACACCCTGTTGTTGTTGATGTTTGGACATTAGTATTTTGCTGTTGTTGTTTGGCAGGCGTCCCTGCAGCTGTTGCACCCGCAGCTGGGCCTGCTGGCGCACTGGTGTGGGGCCGTGCTCATCCACCCGCTGTGGCTGCTCACCGCCGCGCACTGCATCCACAAGTGAGTCTCGCCCTGCAGGCCTGCACTGCTCTAATCTGCAGCAATAACTGGACAATTTTACAGTTACAGTATCTACTGGCCATATAACAGTAATGCATACTAATATTACGAGGGTGATTCAAATCAAAACCCTAAAAGTTCCGTAACAATTCCAAAAGTTGTGTGATTGACTTGGTAGGTGGCACTGATATTCCTTGAGGTTAAGAATGACCGACAGGTGGCAGAGTCATGCTACAACGCCGGACGAGGCAGCAGCATCCACAACAAGGTGGCCGCCCCACTGTCAACATGATCTGCGATTGAGCAGCCATCTGTGATGCACTTTATGTATTCTCAAGGTACATCGCAGAATGACAGTGCGATACAGAGATTTGTGGTTGTTATTGGAGAAAGTTTACAAGTTCCCCAGGAAGTTGAAAAGTGGTATAACTTCTGTGGATGATGCCCCAAGACCAGGGCAGCCTCACCGTGTAGTGACGGAAGAAAAAAATGGCTCTGAGCACTATGGGACTTAACAGCTATGGTCATCAGTCCCCTAGAACTTAGAACTACTTAAACCGAACTAACCTAAGGACATGACACAACACCCAGTCATCACGAGGCAGAGAAAATCCCTGGCCCCGCCGGGAATCGAACCCGGGAACCCGAGTGGCGGAAGTGAACATTACATTACTGGAGGAGCTTGTAAAGGAGAACAGCCATTTAACGCGGGCCATGACAGCGCACCTCGCGTCTGCCACCAAACTAAAACGTTTCTTCCAGCAGCTTTTCTCACCTTTTGTTTTGATTTGGGTTTTGTGAGTTAATACAGTTGAATCGAGCGTCATCCCTTTTGGCATTACCTACTGTACATTTAGACAGGCAAATCTGTTCACTAAGTATGTCAGGTGACATATCCATCTACTTGTTATGACGAATAAAATCTCTTCTAAGGTGAAAAATTAACATTCATTCAAGCTGCCACCTTACAAGTACTCCAACACAAATTATTCTGTTTTGATCTAGGTTTGAAGATTAGTACTCTGTCAGTGCAGAATATTGTTTACAATGTATTTCACTTCAATTAGGTGTCTGAAAGATGGTGCAAATGGCTCTAAGCTCTATGGGATTCAACATCTGAGGTCATCAGTCCCCTAGACTTAGAACTACTTAAACCTAACTAACCTAAGGACATCACACACATCCAAACCCATGGCAGGATTCGAACCTGCGACCGTAGCAGCCGCGTGGTTCCGGACTGAAGCGCCTAGTACCGCTCGGCCACAGCGTCCGGCTCTGCAAGATGGGTACCACATCGACAGACTGCCGAATCGAAAGATGATCGTGTCAGAGCCTATAAAGAAATTTTCCTCCGTTTCCACTTTGAAGGTGATGTATTTCTGGTAAAAACTGTTACAAGCGGTGAGATTCGGGTCCACTATTATCAACTGGGGACGAAAAGGTCAAGCAAAGGAATGGCGCCACAGCTCATTGCCAAAACCAAAAAAATTCTGCACTCAACCGTCTGCTGGAGAAGTCACTCTCATTCTCTTCTGGGATGCAAATGGAGTAATTTAGAAGCATTACATGGATAGAAGAGTTACACTAACCCTCATTTCTTGTTCAGATATCTGAAAAATTAGCTTTATCCTGAAATCATGAGTAAATGAGAAGGACTTCCGAATTGAGAGTATTGATAGAGACCGCACACAGCCTGCAAGGCAGCTGGACTATTGAGGACATTAAATTTGAATGCCTGGTAGATCCTCCTTTTTCACCAGACCTCGTTCCTAGTGACTTCTATCTGTTCAGTGCGCTCACAGGAGGAATGGGAGGCGGCCATTTTAGGAGTGACCAAGAGGTGAGTACTGCGGTACACGACTGGCTACACACACAACCAAAAGAATTCTTTCATTATGGTATTTATGCACTCCCGAAGCGGTCGAATATTTGCGTCCAACATCAGGGAGGCTATGTCGAAAATTACATGTAAGGTTTTTGTTCACTAGTACAATTAAAAATATTATAGCACTTTTAATGTTTTAATTTGAATCGCCTACATATAAATGCGGATGTGTGTTTGTCTGTTAGCTCTTCATGACCAAACTGCTTAACCGAATTCAAAGACATTTCGTATGGGGCTAGGACAGCTTGGAACTTGAGGAAGAGCATAGGCTGCTTAAAAAAATAAATAAATAATAAAATTCTACCTCTAAGAAGAGGGTGAAGTAGGGAATGGATCATCTGTTTTCGTATCAGTCAACAAAACCACGTTAAAAATTGTTAAAAATGTTGCATAACGTACACATTGTGTCATGTGCAGCTACTTCAGCAGCACAATGAATAGCTGTACACTCGTGGGCACACCCCTCTGCACACACCACTCGCCGGCCGGGGTGGCCGAGCGGTTCTAGGCGCTACAGTCTGGAACCGCGCGACCGCAACGGTCGCAGGTTCGAATCCTGCCTCGGGCATGGATATGTGTGATGTCCTTAGGTTAGTTAGGTTTAAGTAGTTCTAAGTTCTAGGGGACTGATGACCTCAGAAGTTAAGTCCCATAGTGCTCAGAGCCATTTGAACCAACACACCACTCGGCAGTGACGCTGCGTGTGTTGTCGCATCATGCGTTGGTGCGATTGGAGCAGGGGGGTGTGGGGGCGGAGCACATCACGAGCTGTGCTTTACCCAAAAAGGCTGATAGGTGAAGGCAGCTGACGTCATTACACGTACAGTAGCCTGCTTACTCACCATCACTCATCATAACAAAACTTCTGACGTGAGGGCGGACCTGTCGGGTAACGCTTATTGTAACTTATACTCTCAACTGTGGTGTAACGATTGTACCACTCTGTATTATGCGTGAATGTGTGATATGGGACGACGTATTCATAAAATATGCGTGAATTTGCGATATGGGACAACGCGTTCATAACATGTAAAAATGCAGTCTGGAGTTTACAGCAATGTTCTCCTGGCATCTGCTTTCGCTTCGTTTCTTTCAACGTAATAAACCTATGTAGTATATTTGTAGTTTCACATAATATACAGAAGGGTCCAAAAAAATGTATCCACTGTTTAAAAGTCCATAACTTGCAAACTAATAGACGGAGTTGTATCTTTTTTGGTGAAAGTGTAGCTTAAAGTCCAACTTAAAGATATCACTGTAGGTGTTCGAAATGGTCACCATTAACATCCACACACAAACGATGCTGCCGAACTGCAGCACCAACTAATGACTGCAACGTGTTCTGTTGGATATTTGCACATGAATGTACGATGGATTCTCGAAGTTCATCCAGTGTGCGTGCCTTTTGTCGATAAACGACGTCCTTTAGGGTTCCCCACAGGTAAAAGTCCAGAGGAGTTAGGTCTTGGGAACGTGGTGGATACTCCGCAGCACCTCTACGGCCTATCCATCTTCCTGGTAGATTTTCGTCGACATACGCCCCAACACGATTTTGGTAGCGGGCTGGGGCACCATCTTGTTGAAAGTAAACTCTTCCGTCTCCATACAAGTCTCGGATGGCAGGTAAAATGGATGTCTGAAGCTTCTGAAGGTACACCTCACCGGTAACTGTGCCGTCAAAGAAGAATGGCCCAATCGAGCCCCGGTAAGACAACCCACACCACACATTTACTCCTGGCAAATTCACGGCTTTGTCTACATGGACGTTCGGATTTCCGGCGGCCCAGTAGATTCAATTTTGGCTATTTATTGTACCATTGAGTTTGAACTGTGCCTCATCAAAAAATGGTTCAAATGGCTCTGAGCACTATAGGACTTAACATCTGTGGTCATCAATCCCCTAGAACTTAGAACTACTTAAACCTAACTAACCTAAGGACATCACACACATCCATGCCCGAGGCAGGATTCGAACCTGCGACCGTAGCGGTCACGCGGTTCCGGACTGTAGCGCCTAGAACCGCAAGACCACCACGGCCGGCTGTGCCTCATCAGACCACACAATCATCTCTGCAAACTCTTCATCGTTGCGCAGTACTCCATTCTACGATCTGTGTCGTCCTCGTTCATTGCGTGTAGCAATCGTGGGATGGAGCACTTCCACTTTGCTGTGTTCCAAATTCGCCGAACAGTTGAGCGACTCACTCCAGTTTCACGGGCACACTGTCTCACAGATTTCTGTGGTGAGCGAGTGAATTGTTATAACGCACGACGGGAGTTAGCTGGACTTGTTACTGTTACAGGTCGGTGGCTCTGTTTGATACTCATTTCGCCATTGTCGTTGAACCTCATTAATGTTTTCGTACTTAAAATACCACTTCAAAACTGACTTCCTTTCATCGGATGTAAGCCTTGCGCCAGCCGTGTTTTTTCGAGTAACTAGGTGCAACTAAGAACATAACACTATCTGGCGACTGTCATCTGACAAAACAAAACAACGCAATACAACGCTTATGTGGCGACTGCCGGAACTATAAACTATTACACTACCAAAGATGAGACAACTCCGTCAATTAGTTTGCCAGTTATGGACTTTTAAACAGTGGATACATTTTTTTGGACCCTTGAGAACAGAAAAAGAAAGAAACATTTGCACCACGTGTGTGGAACTAACAGTAATAATGAAAATAATATTAATAATAACGGTTGACAAATGGAGCTTGTGTTTGTTGGAATTATGTGAATTGTGATTTTGTCTTCCCATAGGTTTTTTGTATGTGCAGGTCACAAAGAACACTAGATAATGATGATTATTATTATTATTATTATTATTATTATTATTATTATTATTATTATTATCATCCTAAGGGCCCGGGTTCGATTCCCGGCTGGGTCGGACATTTTCTCCGCTCAGGAACTGGGTGTTGTGTTGTTCTAATCATCATCATTTCATCCCCATCGACGCGCAAGTCGCCGAAGTGGCATCAAATCGAAAGTCTTGCACCCAGCGAACGGTCTATCCGACCAGAGACCCTAGTCACACGACGACTACTAATTACTTTTAATACTTCCGCAAGAGTGATGCAAGTGTTTCTTTCTACTGTTCCGATTGTTTATGTTTATTCAGTGAAACTACAAATGCACTAACCGCTTCATCACGAGTGGTGTCTGTTCTGTAGCACGTGTCCGACAGAATACCACACCTGTCTATACGAATGTACTCTATAGGTTTGCTACACTCAACTAACGAAGCGAAAGGAGACTACCAAAACAACATTGCTACATACTGCGAAAAGCCCTTTTACGTGTCAGGAAAATGTTTCCTAATCTCTGATTGCACTCGGGGTAATGGTCTCAGGAAGATTGGAAACTACTGCTCTAAAGAAATGATCGCGACATGTCCAGTGTAACTAAATAAAAACGATCATTTTCTCGCAAGGGCTTCGCGAACGAACAACATCTATTGGTTTCGGTTGATTTTGAAACACGCAAACAGATAGCTGTTTTTGCAAACGAGTTTTGGATAGCACTAGCGATAATCGCCTTTGACTATAGAAGTTATTTGTTTGCGTTACTGCCGTTTTCGCGATCACCAAGTGGTACAACTGTACTTTAGCACATATCAAAATCTAAAAATCTTCTGCCGTCTTGTATACAGGTCATCGTCAAAAATGGCCCTGAGCACTATGGGACTTAACTTCTGAGGACATCAGTCCCCTAGAACTTAGAACTACTAAAACCTAACTAACCTAAGGACATCACACACATCCATGCCTGAGGCAGGATTCGAACCTGTGACCGTAACGGTCGCGCGGTTCCAGACTGTAGCGCCTAGATCCGCTCGGCCACTCCGGCCGGCACAGGTCATCGTCGTTCCAAATGTTACATCGAATTTAGAATAGCGCAAAAAAGTAACTTTTGCAGTGAAAGGTAACTGTGACGTCACTTACAAACTTTTACATTACTGTGAACGAAACTACTACAAATTTATTAGTTGATTACTGCGTATTTTCCGGCTCGTACGAGTTTATCTAAGCCTCGTCTCCTGTTACAATGTTGTATGAACATTTTAAATTCCTCGGTCCAATTTTTGAGCATTTCCTTTCACCAGTGCAGAGAAGCCTTTGTTTGTATTTCGGTCAGATTATGCAGAATCCATCTATTACAGACATTTTTTTGCAGCTAATCGTTCATGCAAAAAGAGTATACTGCGGACTTCAGTATGCCTCTAACTCACACAACGATTGTCTTCAACGATGTTCCGGACACAACATCGCTGTGTTATGGAGCTACAACCAAGATTGGGCGACCTTCGAATCATGCGCCACAGACGGAAACGGGACCATGATGAAATCCTGCGGAGCAACTTTGAATAACCATTCCTAAAGTTGTTTTTTTTTGTGGCAGTTAACTATTACACAGCGTCACCAGGTCAGACCCGGTCCAACTGTCTTGGTGGACAAGTGAGGGGGACTCAAAGCAACGGCTGAATAACAGCCGATCATAGCACTTTGGAAGTGTGACGTGCCACCCTCCAACGGTGGAAGTTCAGAAATAAAGTGATTTCTTTTTCCTTAATTGATTTTCGATCCCCCCACCTGGGGAGGGGCAGGCTGACAGCAGCTTAATACGCTGCTCTACAACCGAGGGAAAACTTAAACAAACAATGGTGAGAGAACAAACAATATAAAAAAGGCGATAAAACGGTTTTTTGTGAATAACAGTAAAATGGCGGAAAGTTGCGGAACTTAAAACACAAAAACACAGCGTTGATGATGCGGATGAAGACACACAGGAAGGAGACAGGCACAATTAAAAAATACGGCAACAGTCTGGTTTTTGTTCGCACGAGATAAAAACACAACTACCGACAGTATGGGGCTGTTCGCAACACTGACAGGAGATGCACAACACGGAACACTCACTTAAAACAGCACTGTAGGGGCAACACAGCGGCAGATTGGGCGGTGGGGAAGGGGGTGGGGGGAGGACCCGGACTGATGAGGGGGAAAAAGGGGAGGAGAAGAGGAAAGGTACAAAAAGGGGGGAGCCGATGGAGGGAGGGGCCATAGAATCGAAAGGGGGGGTTGGGCAAGTGTGAGAAGGGGTGGGAAAGGCAATGGAAGGGGGAGCAAAAAGGACTCAGTGGTAGAGAAAGGAGGCAGAGAGAGGGTAGGTGGGGGAAAAAAAAGGATGGAAGGGGGGATGGAGGGAGCCCAGGAAAAGGACAGAGGAAGGGAGAGGCACGTTAGAATCAGAGTTGATAGGAGGGATAAATGGAGGGAGAGAGGGCATCATCCGGGAGGAGGAGTTGACGGAAGCCACCTTGGGAAAGGAGATAAAGTGTGTAGAGGTGGAGGGTAGGGGGGACACAATGGTGAAAATGGTGAAGGTGCGGCAGAGGACGGGGGTTGGGTTGGACAGGAGAGGAGCAACCAGGGGATGAGGGGGATCAAGGTGGTGGGAGGTGTAGAGGAAATGGATATGATCGAGGAAAAGGAGCAGATGGGGGGAAAGAAATCAGGTCATAGAGGATGTGTGTGATCCGCGTGGGGGACGGAAGGCGTATACAGAAGGTGAGGCGGAGAGCATTGTGCTCAAGGATCTGGAAGTACTTATAGAATTTGGGGGGGGGGGGGAGCGTATATCCAGATGGGACTGGCATAACAGAGGATGGGAAGGATTAAGGATTTGTAGGTGTGGAGGATGGTAGAGGGGTTCAACCCCCATGTCTGGCCAGAGAGGAGTTTGAGGAGTTGGAGGCGGTTGTAGGCTTTGGATTGGATAGAACGGAGATGAGGGACCCAGATGAGGTGACAGTCAATGGTGAGGCCAAGGTAGGTGAGGGTGGGGGAAGGCGGACAGGACGGGCGCAGATGGTAAGGGAGAAATCAAGGAGCCAGAAGGAGCGAGTGGTACGACCTACGATGATTGCCTGAACTAAAGTGATTGACTGCCAGAATTTGAACGAAGCGGTTGTAGGCTCAGTTGTCAAGTTTTGTTCCTCGTGAAAGCTGTACAAAATCGCCATCCTAATACCTTCGCGCGAAATTTCAATTTTTCAACAGCACTATTTCTGTAAATATTGACTGTGTACGAAATACTCGGCCATGCTCCCCACTGCCATTGATTGAAGAACACCAGTGGCAACAGAAGTGCTGCCACACCTACTAGCACCATCTAATGGTCGCTTGTGGCAACTAAAACCAGCTCCCAAGTGGTCTCTCTTCTTGCCCTGATTTGAGCTGGCATACAATATTAACAGTAACCTCAAATGTTTTGCAGACGATACAGCTACCCATAATGAAGTACTGTCATAAAAATGCTGCATAAATTAATTTATTTAGATGTGTAGTTCCGTATGACGAAGCTGCCAATCTCCATGCCCATAGAACGAATCAGTACATGAAATTAACAGTAGTGCAATCTGAGCTCAGATTCTGTATGGGTGTGTAGGCGTGTTACATATGCTGGTGCGAATACTGGTTCGCTTTTCCATGACATTTAGTCTGCCAATGCAAGCTCAGCCACTAAGTTACCATAGAGGGCCTGATGATGGCGTAATGGAAAGCCGAAACCGGTTGCCTCTGGAATAAATCACAAATGAAAATACAGCTGTTGGTTTGTGTAGTCAACACTAAGCGAAGCTTGAGTTGGTAGTAAGAGCAATTCCACTGGGCAGTGGATGACTGGAAACGAGCGATTTGGAGTGATTAATCACGCTGTGCCCTGTGACAATCACACTATACTATACCGATGTAACGGTTACCTGCAATCATGTGTGGTGCCATGGAGGAGGAGGTTATAGGGTAACGGGGTATTTTTCATATTTGGTCCCCTTATTATACATGAGTTAACGCTAAATGCAGAAGGATATGAACACATCTTACAAGGGAACCTCCCCATCGCACCCCTTCAGATTTAGTTATAAGTTGGCACAGTGGATAGGCCTTGAAAAACTGAACACAGATCAATCGAGAAAACAGGAAGAAGTTGTGTGGAACTATGAAAAAATAAGCAAAATATACAAACTGAGTAGTCCATGTGCAAGATAGGCAACACCATGGCTAGCGTGAAGACAGGAGCGCCGTGGTCCCGTGGTTAGCGTGAGAAGCTGCGGAACGAGAGGTCCATGGTTCAAGTCTTCCCTCGAGTGAAAAGTTTACTTTTTTTTAAGTTATGATCTGTCCGTTCGTTCATTGACGTCTCTGTTCACTGTAATAAGTTTAGCGTCTGTGTTTTGCGACCGCACCGCAAAACCGTGCGATTAGTAGACGAAAGGACGTGCCTCTCCAATGTGAACCGAAAACATTTGATCGCAAGGTCATAGGTCAACCGATTCCTCCACAGGAAAACACGTCTGATATATTCTATACGGCATTGGTGACGGCATGTGCGTCACATGACAGGAATATGTTGTCGACCCACCTAACTTGTACACTTGGCGAATGGGTAAAAAGATTCTTCTACCTTGCCCGATTTAGGTTTTCTTGTGGATGTGATAATCACTCCCAAAAAAGTGATGAAAACATAAGAGTTTGTCACATAAACTGCAACAAATGAATGCAACAGTTTCACAGTTTTCCCTGTGCTCTGTCAAAACATATGTTTTTAACGTTTTCAAATTTTTCCGTGTGTAGACCATCAAATCCTGCATATGTCCAAGGAAATCAGAACATGTCCTGGAATATTGGAGAGCGAATTTGATTATGTGTGAGTGCCTGAACTTTGATAATTGCCTGAAAATAAATTAAACTTTTCACTCGAGGGAAGACTTGAACCAAGGACCTCTCGTTCCGCAGCTGCTCACGCTAACCACGGGACCACGGCGCTCCTGAGCTCAAACTATCCTTATTGTTGCCTGTCTTGCACATGGACTACTCAGTTTGTACATTTCGCTTATTTTTTTCGTAGTTCCACATAACTTCTTACTGTTTTCTCGATTGATCTGTGTTTAGTTTTTCAAGGGCTATCCACTGTGCCAACTTATAACTAAATCTGACGGGGGTGCGATGGGGAGGTTCCCTTGTTAGGGCAATGTCTACTGCTTACAGTAGAGCGGTTCAGAGAGGATGTCTGTATCAGCATGACTGTGCACCCTCTCATGAAGCGACGTCTATGAGTTGTTACGACGGATGGCCACTTGTTACGACTTCTGCACCACTTGTTAGCAGCAGACACAGTGGCTGCGCCAAAGACTGAGACGGCGTGGAGTTTTACACTTATTTATTGAACTTCGTTTACGATTTGTCCCTCGTCGTCGCTGTCCAGCCCTGCGGATCCCTCCGCCTGGCTGCTGCTGTGTAGGTTCTCCGACAGTGCGCGCAATGCGCGCCGCCGATCGCACTCGGAGCCTCAGGCCACCAGTGCTCCGCTGCAGCCAGGATGCGCTGTGGTTGAGATGAACTCGTCGCCGTGAGGTCAACTGCCGACGCCTGCTGCATCGGCGGCTGGGAAGCCGTCAGTCGCGATGTCCGCGCGCTCCCGTCAGGGCTGGACCACGCGGCGTGGTCGGGTTGCCGTGAAGTCCGGGCGTCAGTCCCCGGCAGCGCCTGTGACCGAGACCGCGCTGCGGTCGGTCCTGCTGGAAGTTCTCGCTGTAGTTAGTCAGCCGTGGTGCCGACCGAACTCGGGCCTACCTCCAGAGCTGAAGTTGACATCTGACGGCAAATGGATGACTCCTGCGAGCTGAAACAGACTTCCAGAATCGTCACCTACGAAGATTGAACATTCCGACACGGACCACGTCCGTCCTCAGATCCGAACTGCTTCCTAATGGCTTCTGTCCGTTGCTGCCTGCGCTCCACTATTTATATCCGGCAAGAGGACGTTCTTTACCCTCGGTGGCAGCTTCTTGTTATTACACCCGCAGTATATTGCAGTGTAACTTAGCGTGCTGGCCTCACTTCCCCTTACTCAGCACTCTCCAGGCTTCGCTCGGCGCTCGGTCCGTGTGCGTCCTTGCGTCAGCTTGTTGCTAGACTGCAACTGTCAGCAAGGCTATCTGTGCCGCGCTTACTTCGCATTGCCGCGATCGCTGGCTGCCTCTGTTTTGCCATTCTCCACTGCATGAAGCAACGCTTACTACATGTGGCCGCAACAGAGGCAATGGTCTGTGGGCAATAACATTCCTGAAGCGGAGCGGCTTGCCCACTGTCCCCATCTGTAGAAAATTGAACTCCCAAGTCGTGCACTTCTGCGGCACTTTAAAAGTGGGGAGGAAGCCAATTCGTACATTCCAGAAGTAATGCCACAAAACCTTATTTTTTAACATAGTCTCCCTTTAATGCGACGGCCTTAAGCCACCTTACTGGGAGCGCCTGTATGCCCGCATGGTACCACTCTGCTGATCGGCTTCGGAGCCAACGTCTGGCTACATCAACAGCCTCCCTGTGCTGTCACCGCCAGACACCACACTTGCTAGGTGGTAGCCTTTAAATCGGCCGCGGTCCGTTAGTATACGTCGGACCCGCGTGTCGCCACTATCAGTGATTGCAGACCGAGCGCCGCCACACGGCAGGTCTAGAGAGACTTCCTAGCACTCGCCCCAGTTGTACAGCCGACTTTGCTAGCGATGGTTCACTGACAAATTACGCTCTCAATTGCCGAGACGATAGTTAGCATAGCCTTCAGCTACGTCATTTGCTACGACCTAGCAAGGCGCCATTACCAGTTACTATTGATGCTGTAAAATATGTACCGTCAAGAGCGATGTTCACCATTTATGGATTAAAGTTAAGTATTCCACAGCTACGTCCTTTTTTGCTAGTCTAATTTCCTTGACCTGTTCCAGACCTCACCCCAGCTTGCGTGAGCTAAAACGCGTGCCTTTCGGCTTCCTCTCATACCGGGTTGGCTCTGTTGCCAATCCACAACACTCCCCTTCACCCACGAACTGCTTCCTGTGGAGTGCATCCTTCATTGGGCCAAACAGCAGGAAGTCGGAAGGGGCGACATCCGAGCTGTAGGGTGGGTGACGAAGAACACTACTACCCAGACTTGGATGAGGCCTTGCGTTGTTTTGCTGAAGTGGTTTATTCAATTTCGTGAGGATATCACAATACACTGCTGACTTGATCATTACACCATGAGGGAGAGTATCCAACAGAATAACCCCATCAGAGCCCCAGAAGACCTCCGCTATGACTTTACCAGAAAAGGGTGCGGCTTTGAACTTAGGCAGAGAGCCAGTTTGGTACCACTCCGTGGATTGCTGTTTCATTTCCGGTTCGAGATGATGAACTCATGTTTCATCGCCTTTGACAGTGGTAGACAAAAAAATTGCTAAGATCAGGCTCTTAACGCACAAGCAATTACGCACAGATGGTCCCTTGTTGCTGTTTACGGTCTTCCATTTGGCAGTGAGGAACCGACCGGACGCACACTTTCGAGTACCCCAACTGGCGGCCGAGTGTCAGCGCTACCAACAGAGACGTCCAGCCGTGCAGCGAGGTGTTTGATTGTGATTCGTCGATCACCTTGGACGAGAGCGTCCGCACCTTCGAACTTTGCAGGAGTCGCAGCTACATGCAGCAAGCCGGACAGGTTCTAGCGGCCTCGTGGCGCGTCGCCCGAGGACTCACCGTGCTTTTGTTCATTGCCAGGAGTCCACAGGCATTCTGCGAGCGACTAGTAGTATCTGCGATGCTGTGATTTTCCGCAAAAGAAACTCAGTGACAGCTGTGACTCTTCAAGCTTTCCCGGCGGATGTGTTGTAAATAGTCTTCACGGGTTTGCCGCCGGATCGCGTTGTACAATTTCCACAATACTTCCTCGGAGCAACTGTCCGACATCTTCAGTGGTTCAACCTGAAGAGAGACGGATATGTAATGCATTCAGGCCCAAGCGAGTTCAATCTATGGAACAGAACGAAGATACGAAGACACCCATCACTTTGTCCTTTTTGCCGTATTTTGGTGCCATGTCGTCAAGAATCGGAAGAGTCCTCGGAAGATACGGAATTAAGTGTGTTTTTCAACCATCTGCAAAACTGAGAAAACTGTTGGGTTCGATTAAGGATGATCTTGGACTGAGGAAATGTGGTGTGTACCAGATTCCTTGTCAGTGTGGGGCAGCCTATATAGGTCAGACATGCCGCTCAGTACAAAAAGGCTGCGATGAACATCAGCGTCATACACGCCTTCGTCAACCGGAAAAGTCGGCAATTGCGGAACACTGCCTGAATACAGGACATCGTATGTTTTATAAAAAGACGGAAGTTTTATCCCCGGCATCATCTTTCTGGGATTGCGTCATTAAGGAAGCAATACGTATCCGTACAGCCGATAATCTCATCAACGAGGATGCGGGGTTTCAACTGAGCACAACCTGGAACCCTGCATTGGCTGCTATTAAATCACGACGCGAAAACCAAAGTTCTTCGATAACAGGCCCGTCATAACACACCTAGTACGGCCGTTGGTGAGTAACGTCTGGCCGAACTGTTGACAAACGCGGCGTACAGCGCACGCGCAGGAGAGCCGCTCTGCGATTTTTGGCAGAGGGAGTTTGAACGACACCCCTGGGATAACAAGGCCGCCCAGCAGTGTTAGTGACGTCACACTAAGCGGCCCATAGCCGACGCAGCCGACACCCCCGGGATAACAAGGCCGCCCAGCAGTGTTAGTGACGTCACACTAAGCGGCCCATAGCCGACGCAGCAGTCCACGGACACCTCCGTGCAGACGCGCCTGATGCTAACGACCTTCTGTCCGTCATACAGAAAGGAGAGGACTATAATTCGAAACAAAGACCAAATTATATATATTCTTGTAAACAGCATAAAGGTTCATAACGCAATACCGATTACATATACGGGCAGGAATAAGTTTAATCGATTGAGAAACTTTGCCACTATTTTATAATTGTCAGAACACTATTTAGCTTTAAAACTCGCATACAGGTGGTGACAAATGCCAACTGACAGCAGGATTTAACATTTTCAAGCTATTACACTGAAAGCAAATTATCTTAAACACTGTCATACATAGCAAAACCCTCACAACTTTCGTTTACAATAAGGTAACAAGAGTTCGCCTTATCTCATAAAACACATGACTATCGTGAATTTACTCATATGTTCATGTTGACAACTCTTTTCAAGAATTTTTACAAGTGTATCCCCAGTAATAAAGAATGGAAACAAAAGATAGATATCAAATATTCTCCTTTTAACATAGACATCACTGAACACAAGATTCTGTCTTGCACTGTGATACTAAGGGACTGCTCTTTCCTTTAAGAAAAGCCTGACAATTTGAAGTTCACTCTGCTATTGAAGATACACTTCTTGAAACAATATTAAAAATGTTATGAAAGGTAAGGAAATGAAAAACAACCAAGTGCATTACATGTAAGAATGTGAGCAAAAGGCTGAGGCTCTCTTTACTTACCATTTTCAATCTCTCTACAGCTTATTTCCTTTTCCACGTAGAAATCACCAACTGCAAGTCTCATTATTGCTGTCTGTTACTAACAAAGTGCTTTTCTATTTAGAAAACCTGACAATTTGATGTTCATTCTGGTACTGAAGATAAACACTTTTCAGAGGAGTTCTAGAACCTATTCCTGCCCGTATGTGTAATCGGTATTTCGTTATGAACCTCTATGCTGTTTACAAGGATATATATAATGTGGTCTTTGGTTGGAATTATAGTTCGCTCCTTTCTGTATGATGGACAGAAGGTCGTTGGCATGAGGCGCGTCTGTACGGAGGTGTCCGTGGACTGCTGCGTCGGCTATGGGCCGCCTAGTGTGACATCACTAACACTGCTGGGCGGCCTTGTTATCCCGGGGGTGTCGGCTGCGTCGGCTATGGGCCGCCTAGTGTGACGTCACTAACACTGCTGGGCGGCCTTGTTATCCCGGGGGTGTCGGCTGCGTCGGCTATGGGCCGCCTAGTGTGACGTCACTAACACTGCTGGGCGGCCTTGTTATCCCAGGGGTGTCGGTTGGAATATGGCAAATCACTGCGCATACGCGATTTCCGCGGCTGCGCATTCTTCGCCCGCATGTTCTAAAAATGGGGCGTCGGTGTGCGGATACCGTCAGTCGTACCTAGCCACGAGCCAGGTTGAACCACCTGAGCCGCGCGGGATTAGCCGAGCGGTCTCAGGCGCTGCAGTCATGGACGGTGCGGCTGTTCCCGGCGGAGGTTCGAGTCCTCCCTCGGGCATGGGTGTGTGTGTGTTTGTCCTTAGGATAATTTAGGTTAAGTAGTGTGTAAGCTTAGGGACTGATGACCTTAGCAGTTAAGTCCCATAAATTTCACACACACATTTGAATATTTTTGAACCAGATGTCTGACAGTTGCTCCGAGGAAATATTGTGGTATCTGCACAGCGTGATCCGTCTGCAAACCCGTGAAGACTATTCAGTGACAGCTCTCTCCTTGGAACGCACCTCCGTTACAGACGCAATTTTGGAGGCTACGTATAACACTGCCACTTTCTGGAACTTCGTGAAACTGTAAAGGCCGAAGCTTGAATATTCCAGGATCTCACAGCAAATGTCGCACTTTTTTTTTCAACCGAAATTAGACGAGAATAAACCACGTTGCATTATTTGGTCGTATGTAAAGTACACAAGCGGCAAGACGCAGTCAATACCTTCGCTGCGCAGTGCCGATGCTACTGTTACCGACGACTGTGCCGCTAAAGCGGAGTTATTGAACGCAATTTTCCGAAATTCCTTCACCAGGGAAGATGAATGGAATATTCCAGAATTTGAAACACGAACAGCTGCTAGCATGAGTTTCTTAGAAGTAGATACCTTAGGGGTTGCGAAGCAACTGAAATCGCTTGATACGGGCAAGTCTTCAGGTCCAGATTGTATACCGATTAGGTTCCTTTCATATTACGCTGATACAATAGCTCCCTACTTAGCAATCATATACAACCGCTCGCTCACCGATAGATCCGTACCTACAGATTGGAAACTTGCGCAGGTCGCACCAGTGTTTAAGAAGGGTAGTAGGAGTAATCCATCTAACTACAGACCTATATCATTGACGTCGGTTTGCAGTAGGGTTTTGGAGCATATACTGTATTCAGACATTATGAATCACCTCGAAGGGAACGATCTATTGATACGTAATCAGCATGGTTTCAGGAAACATCGTTCTTGTGCAACGCAGCTAGCTCTTTATTCGCACGAAGTAATGGCCGCTATCGACAGGGGATCTCAAGTTGATTCCGTATTTCTAGATTTTCGGAAAGCTTTTGACACCGTTCCTCACAAGCGACATCTAATCAAGTTGCGGGCCTATGGGGTATCGTCTCAGTTGTGCGACTGGATTCGTGATTTCCTGTCAGGAAGGTCGCAGTTCGTAGTAATAGACGGAAAATCATCGAGTAAAACTGAAGTGATATCAGGTTTTCCCCAGGGAAGCGTCCTGGGACCTCTGCTGTTCCTGATCTATATAAATGACCTGGGTGACAATCTGAGCAGTTCTCTTAGGTTGTTCGCAGATGATGCTGTAATTTACCGTCTAGTAAGGTCATCGGAAGACCAGTATCAGTTGCAAAGCGATTTAGAAAAGATTGCTGTATGGTGTGGCAGGTGGCAGTTGACGCTAAATAACGAAAAGTGTGAGGTGATCCACATGAGTACAAAAAGAAATCCGTTGGAATTCGATTACTCGATAAATAGTACAATTCTCAAGGCTGTCAATTCAACTCAGTACCTGGGTGTTAAAATTACGAACAACTTCAGTTGGAAAGAGCACATAGATAATATTGTGGGGAAGCCGAGCCAAAGGTTGCGTTTCATTGGCAGGACACTTAGAAGATGCAACAAGTCCACTAAAGAGACAGCTTACACTACACTCGTTCGTCCTCTGTTAGACTATTGCAGCGCGGTGTGGGATTCTTACCAGGTGGGATTGACGGAGGACATCGAAAGGATGCAAAAAAAGGGCAGCTCGTTTTGTATTAGGACGTAGTAGGGGAGAGAGTGTGGCAGATATGATACGCGAATTGGGATCGAAGTCACTACAGCAAAGACGTTTTTCGTCGCGGCGAGATCTATTTACGAAATTTCAGTCACCAACTTTCTCTTCCCAATGCGAAAATACTTTGTTGAGCCCAACCTACATAGGTAGGAATGATCATCAAAATAAAGTAAGAGAAATCGGAGCTCGAACAGAAAGGTTTAGGTGTTCGTTTTTCCCGCGCGCTGTTCGGGAGTGGAATGGTAGAGAGATAGTACGATTGTGGTTCGACGAACCCTCTGCCAAGCACTTAAATGTGAATTGCAGAGTAGTCATGTAGATGTAGATTTCCTAAAGGTCTCTCGTATTTGGGGTGAGAGAGAGACAGCAAGGAACTATTAAAGTGTGCCCCCCCCCCCCTCCCCCAACGTCCGTCCAGAACCGAACCCTGGATCGGCAGGAGGTCGCGCGTCGCCGAATGCGGCCAGTTGGCCCACTGAGTCACCGCCTGCGACAGCTCGTGCGTCTTGAAACGACTGTGGCGGTAGGAAATGGCCGACGCGTGTCGGCTCGCGGCCATCTGCGACCACGTGCCGCGCACGTGGCGACAGCACGGCATTACAATCGCCGCCCGCTTTGTCCGAACACGGCGTGTGGGCGTGTAGGGAGCCGCCACGCGTTGCCACCTGCCGCATCCCGCTCACGCACTGCGGTCGGTGTAGGGAACCGCGCCACGCATCAGTAAAGCTGCAGTACGAGGTGCATTCAAGTTCTAAGGCCTCCGATTTCTTTTTTCTAATTAACTACTCACCCGAAATCGATGAAACTGGCGTTACTTCTCGACGTAATCGCCCTGCAGACGTACACATTTTTCGCAACGCTGACGCCATGATTCCATGGCAGCGGCGAAGGCTTCTTTAGGAGTCTGTTTTGACCACTGGAAAATCGCTGAGGCAATAGCAGCACGGCTGGTGAATGTGCGGCCACGGAGAGTGTTGGAAAAAGCCAAAAGTCACTAGGAGCCAGGTCAGGTGAGTAGGGAGCATGAGGAATCACTTCAAAGTTGTTATCACGAAGAAACTGTTGCGTAACGTTAGCTCGATGTGCGGGTTCGTTGTCTTGGTGAAACAGCACACGCGCAGCCCTTCCCGGACGTTTTTATTGCAGTGCAGGAAGGAATTTGTTCTTCAAAACATTTTCGTAGGATGCACCTGTTACCGTAGTGCCCTTTGGAACGCAATGGGTAAGGATTACGCCCTCGCTGTCCCAGAACATGGACACCATTTTTTCAGCACCGGCGGTTACCCGAAATCTTTTTGGTGGCGGTGAATCTGTGTGCTTCCATTGAGCTGACTGGCGCTTTGTTTCTGGATTGAAAAATGGCATCCACGTCTCATCCATTGTCACAACCGACGAAAAGAAAGTCCCATTCGTGCTGTCGTTGCGCGTCAACATTGCTCGGCAACGTGCCACACGGGCAGCCGTGTGGTCGTCCGTCAGTATTCGTGGCACCCACCTGGATGACACTTTTCGCATTTTCAGGTCGTCATGCAGGATTGTGTGCACAGAACCCACAGAAATGCCAACTCTGGAGGCGATCTGTTCAACAGTCATTCGGTGATCCCCCAAAACAATTCTCTTCACTTTCTCGATCGTGTCGTCAGACCGGCTTGTGCGAGCCCCAGGTTGTTTCGGTTTGTTGTCACACAATGTTCTGCCTTCATTAACCTGTCGCACCCACGAACGCACTTTCGACACATCCATAACTCCATCACCACATGTTTCCTTCAACTGACGATGAATTTCAATTGGTTTCACACCACGCAAATTCAGAAAACGAATGATTGCACGCTGTTCAAGTAAGGAAACGTCGCCATTTTAAGTATTTAAAACAGTTCTCATTCTCGCCGCTGGCGGTAAAATTCCATCTCCCGTACGGTGCCGCCGTCTCTGGGACGTATTGACATTGAATGCGGCCTCATTTTAAAACCACGCGCATGTTTCTATCTCTTTCCAGTCCGGAGAAAAAAAATCGGAGGCCTTAGAACTTGAATGCACCTAGGATCTGTCGGTCTAGTCGTACAACGCTTACCAGAAAACCGATACGTCGCGGGGTCGTTTGCAGGTCGATCCACGGAAATCGGTGTGCATACGACAGCATGCATACCTAACTTGTTCCAAAACGCTGCGGCTAGAGACGAGATTCTTCTGGGGCTCCTACCTTGGGTTCTGTTGATGACAGGAAGGCGGGGTCAAGTGTTTCAGGTAGCCCTTGGACTAAGGTCCATTTTCATACCCAACAGAAGTATCCTGTTATTGTCTTTACCCTACAATACAGCGACAAAGTACGAATGTTACACACTGCCTTTTGGTTAGGCAAATAGAGCAAATCGGTTGGTTCTTTTTGCATTTGATGTAGCCTACAGTGGGCTTCATGAGACTTTTGGAGGCACCATTAGTTCGTCGACGGTTCTTCGGAAAACACCACAAAAATAGTCAAACTACTATGGTCAAATGGTTGTAATGGTACTTGAATTACGTAACCATTACGGCACCTCACCTCAACCTCTCGATACTAGAAATATTCTACTGTGTTTCTGTGACAACAGTCAGATTTGATTTCATTAATGTAGAGGTACTTCGATACATCGATATGTATATATTGCAATGATATTATTCTTATGTGTATTCTTTCTTTTGTCACTATGATCTTTGATGTAACTCTGATTTTTGGGCGCGTAAGCGGTTATTAGGGAGCCAAGCTTTGGTCGTCGTGTTAAAAAGACGCAAATTGTAGTCAGTTTATGAAATGTGAACTTTAACAGATATTTTCAAGTATGTTTTATATTGTAAAGTGATGTTTTGGAACGAGTTACGTGATATTGCAACAAAAGTAATAAAAAAGAAGTGTAACTTAAATTCGGAGTGCTGATTACCTTTTTACATCACCATTGTCCTAACTTGCAAAAGTTTAATCTTCAAGAATGGCTTATGAAACACATCTATAAAACTTTTGAATATCGCAGAATAACACCTAGGCCTCTTTGCATCCGAGCTTGGAATCATCACTGCCTAGATTTTCTACGATTGAGCCATGAGTTCGCAACGAAACCAGCGTGGGAAACACGAAAAGATGAGTGCCTAGTTTATTCATTATTTCAAGAAATGACTTTATTAACTGTGCTCTAATGACACCTGCCATATAATATAACTTTGTTGTTGCCCGAAAATGCAATATTTAGCAGCGTGAGCAACACGACAATCATAATTAATTTTTGACCTTTGTTGTGGTAGGCTTGTTAGATGGTGAAACTGTCAAAATACTATCACACCGTAATTGACGTTATTTTCAATATATTACGTCATTCACCACCTTATTAAAAGAGTGACAGTTATAAGACCACTCACTAACGACGTAATACCGACGTCACATCAGTCTAGACGTGAGTTCAATATAGATACTTAAATATAAATGACATTCACGTTTATACACCTTCTCATCAAAATTGTATTCGTAAGTACTTGACAATAGCGATAAATGACGAAACAGTCTGTAGTAAATAAAGATTTGTCACTATAAGCAGGTAATTTTGTGCATCTGTTCTAATAACCATGTCGTTATCAGACTACGATATGCTGCTGGCCCTATAGAAGAAAAATTGTTCCCTTTGCCATATTTCCATCGGATCGCATTAAATACACAGAATAATTGGAATAATAGTTATTGTAATGAAAATCAATTCGTTGGCTCGCGAACATACAGTCAAAAATCTGTCATCTTTCCTCTAATCTAGACATCGAGCTCCCCTATAGATCAGTCTGTCATTCTAATTTGTTTTCTATTCCTTTATTTCAATTCCTCACGAAAGGACGGGTTGGTAGCGAATAAATCCGCCGTCAGCCAAAGACTTTACATAGTTATTAGAAATTTCAAAAAATTAAAAATACACTTTGACGGGCAATTTATGATTTTTATAGCTTTATAGACGATTTCATCTTACAGCAAAAATATAATCACTGATTAGAATGTTTATGCTGCTGTGGTGTAACGGAGATGCTGATGGTGCATGAAAATGATCGTGTTCATGATGGTGGTGGATTGGGGAGTATGACTACAGGAGCTTGTGGACCCGCACGTAGCGACTAAAAGTCATTGAGTGGGAGCGAAGAAAGTCGATGGATGGTGTGAGCTGGTGAGAAGCGACTAGCGCTGGAGAGAAGGGTATATCTCGGGACGGATTACATTGCCGGGTAGTAAGAGAAGGTTGAAGTTCTGGCGGGGTGATGATAGATAATGCGTGACGGTGAATGAAAGGTGGAGTATTATACATGTAGTGGCGGATTAGTTACTTAGTTAAATGTTCCATACATCAGGTGAAAGTTTTTTTTAATTGAAATCATATGTAACGAGTCAGTTTACAGGATATGCACAGGTGATTGGAGTTAACATTAATGAATATACTATTTTAGTCCTACTCATGTAACTACACTTAAAAACTAGACTTTTTTCTACAGGCTGCCAGTTTTTCGATAAATATTTGCCCGTAGAACAGAAGGAGCTGTCAAAGAGAAATGATTTGAGGTTAGATTTAAAACTTGCTTTGCTACCTGTCAGTAATTTTATATTATTGGACAAATGATCAAAAATGTTTGTTGCTAAATATTGAACTCCATTCAGAGCCGCTGGTTTAATAATTGATAATGAAGGTCATTTTTCCTCTAGTGTTGTAGATATGAACTTCTATTCTTCTAAAATTGTGACGAATTATTTATGACAAGTTTCATTAGCGAATGTATGTATTGTGATGGTAGAGTTAAAATGCGTAACTCCTTGAAGAGGTACTTCAAGAAGTGGGAGGACACCACATATTGTCCTTACTGCTCGCTTATGTACTTTCTCTCTAAGCGATGAGTTGCCCCAGAAAATTGTTCCGTAAGACATTATTGAGTAGAAATTTGCTAAATGTGTCAGGAGGCTGAAGTATAAAAAGGGCAAAAGTAGCTGTACTTAATTGTTCGAGAAGCTCAGTAATATAAATCTTCATATCAAGTTTTCATCAATATGTACACCCAAAACCTTGCAGTATTCTGCCCTATTTAGTGACTCCTTTTCACATGCTACATCAGTTGTTGGTAGGACTGTATTTGTTGTACGTGACTGAATGCACTACGTGGCCAAATTATTAGGAACAGTGTTCATATTTATTTACGGTACAGTTCAAAACAACAGCTTGAACAGAGTGGTCATCAAAGGGTTGTTTTATTTTCGTATTGCTACTGGTATCATTATTATAATTTTTGACAAGGGGCAATACTGGAAACGTGAATCATTTGTCAATTATGTGATGTTTCTTCTCATTCGGTTATAGTTCCTTAAAAAGTTCAGTTTGCTGTATTTTAGTTTTTAATATTGCATATTCGTTTTTCATTAATTTTCGTATATAAAATAATCAAAAAGTAAGTAATGCTTCTTATTATCATACTTTTACTAAGTTTTATCCGTTGATTTAAATTTTTGTTAACGATTCGGCGTGATAACCTCAAAATGGCTTCTTTTTAGAATGGGCACTGCTTCGGACACTTCTCCAAGAAAATGTAGAGAAAAAGAAACCTTGTTACTGCATTCCACGAATTCGCAGAGAGATATAATAACTATTGCAGGGCTTTGTAAGTTGATAATGAGAAATCCCTCTAAGCAGATAGTGTAGAAAAATGTGGCAGGAAAAGGATCATCACCCCAAATCAGGCACATCTGCCTCGAAAATCGTAAAATGATTGTTGCTCGTTTCATTGCGATGATGAACGACGAGGTATAAAAGGTTCGAAAAGGAATATCCTGAGGCAGTTGGTCGAGGAGAATCTGATGGGTCGTTGGCCTACATAAAACCACACCTCTCCGACATCATGAAAAAGAAACGACTGCAATGGGTTAGACGACGCAGAAATATCACTGTTGCAGACTGGAGTCGAGTAACTATAACTTTCTTGAATAGTGCAGTTTATCATTAACGATTTTGCACTGTTTATTCTATTATTTTACGGGTGTGCTTCTACGACGAATCAGCATTCCAAATTTGGCTTGACAAAGGCGTGGAGAACAATTCAATGCAGACTGCCTTGTGTCTTGTGGAGAGGGATAAACACCCGGTTAGTGTCATGGCGTGGTCTGCCAAATGAGCGAAAGGCATGGGGCGTCTATCCATCGAAAAGTGGATAGTGAAACAACACCAGTACAACGAGTGGTTGGAACTAGCGCAGCGAAATAAGTAATTCTGAACACGGAAAATGCAGGAAGAAGGCAAGCTATATTTTGACATCCATAACACAAAAAAGCATATTTACAATTAGTAGTTGAGGTAACGCCACAGAGTAAACAAAGCAGTTATGTCTATTACACTCTGTGCACTATATTCTGCCACATGCACATTCACAAAGGAAATTACTGATCATATATCCCCAGCATCCCCTCCCTCCTCCCCTTTCAACAGATGTTTTGGATTTTACTTTCACAAGTCAAACCATATTGTCTCACTGTCTTCCAAAATTTCTTCTTGTTCAAGGCTTTGGTTAGTAGATCAGCTAGCATATTCTACATACGTGTTCCTTTGCTGTACGTAATACCTTATAAAATTGTGCTTTATATTATTGTGTTGGTTCTGGCGCTAGTAACATTATTTCTGGCTAAATTTATAGCTTCCTTGTTGTCACGGAGTATCTTGGCGCTTTCTGTACTAATATTGTGCTCTATATCATTCATTACCGTCCCGATCCACAATGCTTCTTGAATTGTGTGTGACAGAGCCATATACTCAGTTTCTACAGTGCTCCAGGCTACTGTTTTCTGTCTTTTACAGGATCAAGACATAAGACGCCCCATTAATCTGAAACAACATCCAATAATGCAGTGTCTCCTCTCCAACTCACTTCCCCAATGTCCATCACTATAGCCCTCGAGTTTCATATTTCCCTTTTTACAATATCTTAATTTATAGTCTGTTGTTCCCTTAAGATCTCTGAATATCCTTTTAACGGCTCTTCAGTGTCTCTCTCTTTGGCTTTCGCGGAATCAGCATACAACATTTGGCAAAAGCAATATCAGGCCTCGATGTTTATGACAAATACAAACGGTTCCCGATTGCCTCTAAATATGGTACATTTTCATTACACTCTGCATCTTCCTCATTGGCCGTTAACTTGCCCCTGGTTCCAATGGTAAATAGAAATATTAAAAAGGGTAGGAAGATTTTTCTGTTTAGAAAAAGTGACAAAAAGCAGATTTCAGAGTACCTGTTGGCTAAACACAAAAGTTTTGTCTCAAGTACAGATAGTGTTGAGGATCAGTGGACTAAGTCCAAAACCGTCGTACATTATGCGTTAGATGAGTATGTGCCAAGCAAGATCGTAAGAGATGGGAAAGAGCCACCGTGGTACAACAACCTAGTTAGAAAACTGCTGCGGAAGCAAAGGGAACTTCACAGCAAACATAAACATAGCCAAAGCCTTGCAGACAAACAAAAATTACGCGAAGCGAAATGTAGTGTGAGGAGGGCTATGCGAGAGGCGTTCAATGAATTCGAAAGTAAAGTTCTATGTACTGACTTGGCAGAAAATCCTAAGAAATTTTGGTCTTATGTCAAAGCGGTAGGTGGATCAAAACAAAATGTCCAGACACTCTGACCAAAATGGTACTGAAACAGAGGATGACAGACTAAAGGCCGAAATACTAAATGTCTTTTTCCAAAGTTGTTTCACAGAGGAAGATTGCACTGTAGTTCCTTCTCTAGATTGTCGCACAGATGACAAAATGGTAGATATCGAAATAGACGACAGAGGGATAGAGAAACAATTGAAATCGCTCAAAAGAGGAAAGGCCTCTGGACCTGATGGGATACCAGTTCGATTTTACACAGAGTACGCGAAGGAACTTGCCCCCCTTCTTGCAGCGGTGTACCGTAGGTCTCTAGAAGAGCGTAGCGTTCCAAAGGATTGGAAAAGGGCACAGGTCATTCCCGTTTTCAAGAAGGGACGTCGAACAGATGTGCAGAACTATAGACCTATATTTCTAACGTCGATCAGTTGTAGAATTTTGGAACACGTATTGTGTTCGAGTATAATGACTTTTCTGGAGACTAGAAATCTACTCTGTAGGAATCAGCATGGGTTTCGAGAAAGACGGTCATGTGAAACCCAGCTCGCGCTATTCGTCCACGACACTCAGAGGACCATAGACACGGGTTCACAGGTAGATGCCGTGTTTCTTGACTTCCGCAAGGCGTTCGATACAGTTCCCCACAGTCGTTTAATGAACAAAGTAAGAGCATATGGACTATCAGACCAATTGTGTGATTGGATTGAGGAGTTCCTAGATAACAGGACGCAGCATGTCATTCTCAATGGAGAGAAGTCTTCCGAAGTAAGAGTGATTTCAGGTGTGCCTCAGGGGAGTGTCATAGGACCGTTGCTATTCACAATATACATAAATGACCTGGTGGATGACATCGGAAGTTCACTGAGGCTTTTCGCAGATGATGCTGTGGTGTATCGAGAGGTTGTAACAATGGAAAATTGTACTGAAATGCAGGAGGATCTGCAGCGAATTGACGCATGGTGCAGGGAATGGCAATTCAATCTCAATGTAGACAAATGTAATGTGCTGCGAATACACAAAGATAGATCCTTTATCATTTAGCTACAAAATAGCAGGTCAGCAACTGGAAGCAGTTAATACCATAAATTATCTGGGAGTACGCATTAGGAGTGATTTAAAATGGAATGATCATATAATGTTGATCGTCGGTAAAGCAGATGCAGACAGATTCATTGGAAGAATCCTAAGGAAATGCAATCCGAAAACAAAGGAAGTAGGTTACAGTACGCTTGTTCGCCCACTGCTTGAATACTGCTCAGCACTGTGGGATCCGTACCAGATAGGGTTGATAGAAGATATAGATAAGATCCAACGGAGAGCAGCGCGCTTCGTTACAGGATCATTTAGTAATCGCGAAAGCGTTACGGAGATGATAGATAAACTCCAGTGGAAGACTCTGCAGGAGAGACGCTCAGTAGCTCGGTACGGGCTTTTGTTAAAGTTTCGAGAACATACCTTCACCGAAGAGTCAAGCAGTATATTGCTCCCTCCTACGTATATCTCGCGAAGAGACCATGAGGATAAAATCAGAGAGATTAGAGCCCACACAGAGGCATACCGACAATCTTACTTTCCACGGACAATACGAGACTGGGATAGAACGGGGAACCGATAGAGGTACTCAAGGTACCCTCCGCCACACACCGTCAGGTGGCTTGCGGAGTATGGATGTAGATGTAGATGTAGAATGGTATAGAAATGTGTTTACAGTGACTCATGCAAAATTTTTTCAAAATTTTCTTCGTGTATGACGATTGGTCTATGCATAATTCTTCTGTCTCCTTATTTTTAAAACTCTTCATATCCAAATCGTGCATGTTAAACTTGGTTTTTAATTGTCTTTTAAAATTGTTCGTCTGTTCTTCATGTTTAGTTAGAATGAAGATATCTTACACACATATAGCCATTATTGTGACCTATTCAATCCTTTTTCTGTAATAGAGACCAGGGTCTGCGTTAGATTGTTTCGTACTTATCTATAGCAAGGTTTCATGCAGACATCTGTTCCAGCAACGGCCACTCTGTTTCTATCCATAAATACTTTTCTTCAATCGCCAAATCTTCCCTTTTTCTAAACGAATTTTTTTACCTTCTTCTGGTGGGATCGCATGTATTTCTTCATCTAGTTTCCCATTTAAGTAAGCTGTCTTCGCATGCACTTGTTGAATTAGTAAATCTTCTTTTAGTGCCAGGACTGAAAGGTACCTAAGTGACTATTACTTTACCATTGGCGAAAACATCTTCCTAATGTCTACTCCTTCCTTTTGTGATGATAATCATTGGTTTGTGGGACGCTCAACTGCACTCTCATTAGCGTCCGTACAAAGTCCCAATTTTTACACAGTCCAATTGTTACACAATCCAATATAGCCACTGTCGTGAATGTTGATGGTGAGGGCAACACAAACACCCAGTCCCCGGGCAGGGAAAATCCGCAACCCGGCCGGGAATCGAACCCCGGGACCCTGTGATCCAGAGACAGCAACGCTAGCCACTGGACCACGAGCTGCGGACCCTTCCTTTTGTGAATATGCCGTGACCACAAGCCGTGCTTTATGTTTTGGTGCTGCGCTCTCAGGATTTTTTTATGCTAAACACCCATATTTATTGTAACATTTTTCCTTTCTGACATTTCAACCCATTCGAAAGCTTCATTTTGATAAAATGACTAATTCTCTTTCGATAGCTTCTCTTCTTTCTTGAGAATTCGGACCACTCATAGCCTCTTCTACTGTCCTAGGTTCATCATTAAAAGATTGGGATACATACATTTCATAATCATGGTATTCTTTAGGTTTAGGTACACGAGAAAACGTCTCAAAACATTTTCTTCCTCTTCTTCGTTCTCTAAAACTTCATCTTCATAGAAAGTATCTATGTATTTGTTGCCATCTTCTTCTGCCTCTTCTTCATTTTCTGCTTCTTTTCCAGAATTAGTATTTCTTGAACGACGTTAACGAAGTGCTTATATTCTCTTGATGATCCTTTTTTATTGCGTTTTTTTTAATACTGAAGGAATACAACATCCCTACTACCCAGCATCGTCTCATTCGTAGGATTCATGAGTCGGTAACCCTTTGAGTATCCACAATAGCCCACAAAAATATAATTCTTAGACTTCACGCCCCATTATCCTCTCAATTGTTTCGGGATCTGTGCCATAGCCACGCATCCAAAAAATTTTAAGGCACTTAGATTTGGCTTCTTCCCTACCCACATTTCGTAGGGCCGTTTCATTTTTCACTGCTTTGGTAAGTGATTAATTAATTAATTAAACACACAACTGTCGACACGGCCGCTGCCCAAAAACAATTAGGTAACCCAGCATCAATTAACATACTTCTGGCTCTTTCAACAATAGTGCTATTTGCTCTCTCTGAACGCCGCTCTGGACTTGACTGTATCAGATCATGGTTTTCATTTTCTTTCGATTTTTTTTATTTTGAGGTTTTGATTCGTATACTCTATCCCATTATCAGACCTGACAATTTTAACCTTCGTTCCCGTTTCTCTTTCTACGATATTACGAAAGTTCTCAAAAATATCACTCACTTGATCTTTAGAACTTAAAAAATAAAAATTGTTACATGTTGAATAGTCGTCTATAAAGGTAACAAAATAATGGCTTCCTCCTGTAGATTCACACTCCATCGATCCACAAACATCCCTGTGTATTAACTGCAAGACGTACTTCTGCTTTTCCTAGGCTTAAAGGGTAGTCTAATCTGTTACCGTTGTACGCATATTTCACAGTTTTGTTTACATTTACTGCAGTCTTCCATTTCTTCACCATATCCTGTAATATTGACAAGCCTTTTCTGTTTAGTTGCCTGAGTCTTCTATGCCTTAAGAAACCTTTTGCAGATACACAAAATGATTTACAACTTCATTTACGTTGTCTTTAGCAGTATCTAACTTGAAAATTCCTCTTTCATTTGTAGCCGTGGCTATAACTTCCCAATATAGGGTAACTATTTTTGCTCGATCTATATCGAAGGTTACTCTGTTTCCGTTCTTGACTATTTCACTTACAGATAAGTTAGTTGCAACATCGTTTACATAGTGAACATCATGTTCCGTAATATTTTCTTGCTTTCCATTTATTGTTATCTTAAGATCAACTTTCCCAGCGAGCTCGGACTGTATCTTGGAACCAACCACTGTGGATATCCCCATATACGTTTTTTGTCTGTAATAATATGCACTGATGCTCCTGAGTTTAATATCCATTCTGTTTCTGTATTACTCGTTACTCCGAAAGACTAATAAATGGAGAGTGCCTCACTTTGATCAGCATTTTCCTTCTGTGGACTGTTTGCGTCATATATATATATATACACAATTTTTTTTTTTTTTTTTTTTTTTTTTTTTTTTTTTTTTTTTTTTTTTTTTTTTGTACCAGTACTTAGCATTTGGCGCACATTGGGATGCGATGTGACACATCTTCTGGCAGTTGTAGCACTTGACTGGTTTCTTCTTTTTTGTCGTAGAATTAAGTACTGTAGCTGTTTCCTTCTCTGAAGCAAGACACAGTGACGTATTTTTCACGTCCTGCAGGATCTTCGCTTTTATGCAGTCTCCCGCTGCCTGAACTTTCTGACCCCATAATCTTGGGTGCAAATTTTTTGGGCAGTCCTGCTAACAATAATGTGCCTACCCATTCATCGGCAATCTCGAACCCAGTGTTCCTTAATCGATTCGATATCTACATCTACATGTATACTCTGCGAATCGCATTTAAGTGCCTGGTAGAGGGTTCATCGAACCACCTTCTCGTATAGCGCACGGAAAGAATGAACTCCTATATCTTTCCGTACAAGCTCCGATTTCTCTTATTTCATCGTAGTGATCGTTCCTTCCTATGTAGGTAGGTGTCAAAAAAATATTTTCGCATTCGAAGGAGAAAGTTAGCGATTGGAATTTCGTGAGAAGATTCCGTCGCAACGAAAATTATCTTCTTGACATAGTCGTCTACGTTCTTGAAATTATCCAATCAAGTAATTATAATTCCATGTAATAATCCAACTTTCCTTGTAAGGCCACTGTCTTCAAATCTGCTCTGTTACTTGTCTCAAACTTCTTTTGCCGTCACAGCTTTTTTACGTATATGTACGTACACTCCTGGAAATGGAAAAAAGTACACATTGACACCGGTGTGTCAGACCCACCATACTTGCTCCGGACACTGCGAGAGGGCTGTACAAGCAATGATCACACGCACGGCACAGCGGACACACCAGGAACCGCGGTGTTGGCCGTCGAATGGCGCTAGCTGCGCAGCATTTGTGCACCGCCGCCGTCAGTGTCAGCCAGTTTGCCGTGGCATACGGAGCTCCATCGCAGTCTTTAACACTGGTAGCATGCCGCGACAGCGTGGACGGGAACCGTATGTGCAGTTGACGGACTTTGAGCGAGGGCGTATAGTGGGCATGCGGGAGGCCGGGTGGACGTACCGCCGAATTGCTCAACACGTGGGGCGTGAGGTCTCCACAGTACATCGATGTTGTCGCCAGTGGTCGGCGGAAGGTGCACGTGCCCGTCGACCTGGGACCGGACCGCAGCGACGCACGGATGCACGCCAAGACCGTAGGATCCTACGCAGTGCCGTAGGGGACCGCACCGCCACTTCCCAGCAAATTAGGGACACTGTTGCTCCTGGGGTATCGGCGAGGACCATTCGCAACCGTCTCCATGAAGCTGGGCTACGGTCCCGCACACCGTTAGGCCGTATTCCGCTCACGCCCCAACATCGTGCAGCCCGCCTCCAGTGGTGTCGCGACAGGCATGAATGGAGGGACGAATGGAGACGTGTCGTCTTCAGCGATGAGAGTCGCTTCTGCCTTGGTGCCAATGATGGTCGTATGCGTGTTTGGCACCGAGCAGGTGAGCGCCACAATCAGGACTGCATACGACCGAGGCACACAGGGCCAACACCCGGCATCATGGTGTGGGGAGCGATCTCCTACACTGGCCGTACACCACTGGTGATCGTCGAGGGGACACTGAATAGTGCACGGTACATCCAAACCGTCATCGAACCCATCGTTCTACCATTCCTAGACCGGCAAGGGAACTTGCTGTTCCAACAGGACTATGCACGTCCGCATGTGTCCCGTGCCACCCAACGTGCTCTAGAAGGTGTAAGTCAACTACCCTGGCCAGCAAGATCTCCGGATCTGTCCCCCATTGAGCATGTTTGGGACTGGATGAAGCGTCGTCTCACGCGGTCTGCACATCCAGCACGAACGCTGGTCCAACTGAGGCGCCAGGTGGAAATGGCATGGCAAGCCGTTCCACAGGACTACATCCAGCATCTCTACGATCGTCTCCATGGGAGAATAGCAGCCTGCATTGCTGCGAAAGGTGGATATACACTGTACTAGTGCCGACATTGTGCATGCTCTGTTGCCTGTGTCTATGTGCCTGTGGTTCTGTCAGTGTGATCATGTGATGTATCTGACCCCAGGAATGTGTCAATAAAGTTTCCCCTTCCTGGGACAATGAATTCACGGTGTTCTTATTTCAATTTCCAGGAGTGTAGTTCACTGTGTCAGATAATAATATCAACTTTTATCTCGCCCTACTGATCTTATTTGCGTAATTTTGCTCAGTGGGCTTCAGTGCACCGTTCACTACGTCCCACAAATCGTCCATGTGTCGGTACGTTTCCACAGCAAATTTCCGTGTATCGTAGTTCTCGTGACCTACAAGTCTCTCATTTACGGTACTTGTACCGCACTCATTTTCACAATAACTTTTAGTGGTAGTAAAGGCAGTATTTAAACTACGCCGCAGTCGGCTCGTTCCGATACATCTCACTACACATTTCCAGGACCATTCGACAACGATATTACCTTCTATATGTCAGCATGCCTATTGCAACGCGTTCACTGCTGCTTGGGCCCATAACCTGTTGGAACTAGCACAGCGCAATAAGTAATTCTGAACACGGAAAATGCAGAAATAAGCAAGTCCATTACACAGAGCAGCGCATTTACAATCGGTACTTAAGGTAACACTATAGAGTATAAAAAGAAGCCATAGAGGTCTACTGCTCTCCGTGCACTACACTTTGCCGCATACACATTCACTTACGAAATTACTGTCCGTACAGTATATGATCAAAAGTATCCGGACACCCCCAAAAACATGCATTTGTCATATTAGGTGCATTGTGCTGCCACCTACTGCTAGGTACTCCATATCAGCGACCTCAGTAGTCATTAGACATCGTGAGAGAGCAGAATGGTGTAATATAATAAAATATTTTTTTATTGTGACTATTAGTGTAATGTAATAAAATAAAATATGAGCCGTGACTTATATAAAAAAGAAACACACATTAATGCAATGGCTCAGCATAAAAGAGAAATAACTAATGTAGGAATATTATTGACAGTGTAATATGTTGTTTAATTTAGCCCGACGTGTATAAGCACTCAGTAACTAGCTCAGTTCTCAGGGTAGTTACGTAATCGTCGATAATTAATTGTCCTTTTCTTATTTCCCAACACTACGGATGTGCTTATTGCACCAGAGAATATTAGCCATGTCTGTTCGATGAACACTACTGTAATAAGTATTTCGTCTCGATTCCCCAATATAAGATCACAAGAGTAGCATCTACAAATGAAATCCTATAATGGAACTGGAATCCTGTGACCAGACCTTTTCTGCCTGGGATGTTATCTCGTGATATAAAGAAAATCACGAAATAAAATTGTTAAAGTACGAGGGCTATCCACAAAGTACATTACGTTTTGGAATTAAAAATAAATAAAGTATTGGAAATTTTTTTTTATTATATACAGATGAAAGTCACACTTAAATACTAATTTTCTACATAGTTGCCATTTAAATTAAGGCACTAATCGTAGCGATGGACGAGCTCGGAAATTCCTTAGTCGTAAAATTCGGCCGCCTCCGCCTTCAACCACGTGGTTACCTCTTCTTGAAGCTGTGCGTCGTCATCAAAACGCTGCATAGCCAACCACTTCTTCATTGCTGGGAATAAGTGGAAGTCGCTCGGTGCCAGGTCGGGACTGTACGGCGGATGAGGAAACAACTCCCACTTAAAAGATTCGAGAACTTCGCGAGTGGCATTTGCCGTGTGGGCCCGGGCGTTGTCGTGAATCAGCAAGATCTTTGAGCCCAACTTTCCCCTGCGCTTGTTTTGTATTGCTCTTCTGAGGTTGTGCAGAGTTTGGCAATACCTTTGAGAGTTTATTGTAGTGCCTCTTTCCAGGAAATCCACAAAAATCACACCTTTTCTGTCCCAAAAGACAGTTATTACGTGGTTGAAGGCGCAGACGGCCGAATTTTACGACAATGGAATTTCCGAGCTCGTCCATCGCTACGATTAGTGCCTTAATTTAAATGGCAACTATGCAGAAAAGTAGTATTTAAGTGTGGCTTTCATCTGTATATAATAAAAAAAAATTCCAATACTTTATTTATTTTTAATTCCAAAACGTAATGTACTTTGTGGATAGCCCTCGTATTAGTAGCTGCTTCCGGTCTCGTGGGATCTGAAATAAAGTTAGTTGTCCTAACCGACGGCACGTCTCGTAGATGAGCTAAAAGATAAATGTTAAAGGTTTTTCTAAGATGGCGCCTAACAATGAAAATTCTTTGTTAAGGCCCATATCTACTTACGGCAATAGAGGTATCAGACTCACAATAGATTGACCACATACACAAATTCTTTTGATAAAATAACCATTACATTTTTCGGGTTTTAAGTACAACTTACATTATAAGCTGTTACAGTAAGACGAGCTTCACTCAAGAACGTCCTCTTAGGTCCGAATGCAAGCAGATAAGATAAGCGAATGACAAAGGAAAGATAGTTCATGCATAGAAGCGCAAGATTCCATGGAATAGCATGTCCATTGTAGTTCTATCTCTTCTTCTTTGGCGTACTTGTCGATTATTTATAAAATGTATCGTAATATTTAGTTTACATTCTTTTTTATACCCAAGTCCACCCAGGAGAAACAGTACAATGGGGTGCTCCGTGGAGCTCATGGACTTTGAACATGGACAGGTGATTGGGTGTCACTTGTGTCATACGTCTGTACGCTAGATTTCGACACTCCTAAACGTCCCTAGGTTCACTGTTTGCGATGTGATAGTGAAGTGGAGCGTGAAGGGAACAGCGCAAAAGCGTACAGGCCGACCTCGTTTGTTGACTGACAGACACCACCGACAGTTGAAGAGGGTCGCATTGTGTAATAGGCAGACATCTATCCAGATCATCACACAGGAATTCCAAACTGGAATGATCATATAAAATTAATTGTTGGTAAGACGGGTGCCAGATTGAGATTCATTGGGAGAGTCCTTAGAAAATGTAGTCCATCAACAAAGGAGGTGGCTTACAAAATACTCGTTCGACCTAAACTTGAGTATTGCTCATCAGTGTGGGATCCGTACCAGGTCGGGTTGAGGGAGGAGACAGAGAAGATCCAAAAAAGAGCGGCGCGATTCGTCACAGGCTTATTTGGTAAGCGTGATAGCGTTACGGAGATGTTTAGCAAATTCAAATGGCAGATTCTTCAAGAGAGGCGCTCTGCATCGCGGTGTAGCTTGCTGTCCAGGTTTCGAGAGGGTGCGTTTCTGCATGAGGTATCGAATATATTGCTTGCCCCTACTTATACCTCCTGAGGAGATCACGAATGTAAAATTAGAGAGATTCGAGCGCGCACGGAGGCTTTCAGACAGTCGTTCTTTCCGCGAACCATACGCGAGTGGAACAGAAAAGGGAGGTAATGACAGTGGCACGTAAAGTGCCCTCCGCCACACACCGTTGGGTGGCTTGCGGAGTATAAATGTAGATGTAGATATACTGCAAATACTTCGACAGTTAGGCGGGAGGTGGGAAAACTTGGATTTCATGGTCGAGCGGCTGCTCGTAAGCGTCACATGACGCCGGAAAAATGCCAAACAACTCCTCGCTTGTTGTAAGGATCGTAAACATTGGAAGATTGAACTGTGGAAAAACGTTTTGTGGAGTGACGAATGTGGTGATCCGATGGCAGAGTGTGGGTATGGCGAGTGCCCGGCGAATGTCAACTGCCAGTGTGTGTAGTGCCAGCAGTAAAATTCGAAGGCGATGTGGTCGTGTTTTTCATGGGGAGGGCTTGCACCCAATGTTGTTTTGCGTGGCACTATCACAGCAGTGATGTTTTAAGCACCTCCTTGAGCAATTCAGAGAGGGCGATTGCATCTTTCAACACGATCGAGCACCTGTTCATAATGCACGGCCTGTGGCGGAGTGGTTACACGACAATAACATATAATAACAATACTCGTATGTCCCAAACAGTGTGCTACGAGCGCTGCTACTGCCGCAGCTCATTGACTGGTTCCCTGACGATGATGATGACAACTACATTTTTATGCATGCCTCCGCACCGCGCCTCAAAACCAGAAGTGTTACCGCATTCTTAGGTGGAAAATGGTATTTATTTTGCCTTGGCCACCGAATTCACCAGACACGAACCCCACAGAAAACATGTGAAGCTCACCAAATGAGTGATTGCGAAGAAAGTGATCACCATTAAGCACTGGTTGCTTTAAATTCTCATCAGAGACTGGTGCCACAACTCCGAACTCCAAGAAAATGCTAAGACATGCATAGAGAGCATGCCATGGTGCATAAAAAGCTCTTTTTCCAGCAAAGGGTGGTATCACTAAAATACTGAAATTTATTTTATTAGATTTTTATCAGTGCCAATATTACGTCTACGAACAGTAAAAAATAGTTTTCCTACAGTTTTTGTTGGTTTTATTATCCCAGTAGAATGCATCCACAAATAAAAATACATAAGAAACCTGCAACCAATCATTTGTCAGAGAAATCCAATTAAAGTAGTAAGTGCAAAAATCTGAGTGTTGTCCCTAATGTTATGGCCACCTACTGTATGCTGTCTCTTCTAAAACTTTATGGAGAGTCCATTTTCAGAAAACCACATAACAAGTCTTGGAAAAGATCATTAACAATCTCTATTGTTGCTTTCTTTCTACTGGGATTCACTGTAACTGTAGATTCGTCTGCCAAAAGTACCAATTATGCTTGTTGATTGTTAAGCGTATCGTTATTCACATACATGTATATACGGAATAAGAGTGGACCCAAATTTGAACCTTGTGGTACTCCCTTTGTGGTTTCTCCCCAACCATTAAAATTTTGTATCGTTCCAACATTGAATTTTTCAGCACAGCTTTTTCCATTTTCTTTGTTAGATATGGTTCAAACCAGTTGTGTATAAAACCGTAATTCCGTAAAATATGCTTTTCTAAGAGTGTACAACATGACCCTCTGGCAGGAAGGAGTGTGAGTAGTGATTATAAAATGTGGCCCTGTGTAGTGAAACTGAAGACGACACATTGCATTTCTTACTGCAAGACTACTCCTATTATCACTCGCACAAGTAAGTAAAGTAATCAAAGATGACGACGGGGTATTGTGAATTTGAATGATAGAATTAAATATCACGACAGGTTTCTTCATAAAAAACGTGAATTAAATAGAATATGGGTCAACACAATTATACTCCACCTACTATTCGTAAAGTAAAATGATCTGATTGTGAGCTGACAAAGTTGAACGAGCAGTGATGACTCGACGTTGGTCGTGACTTTAAAAGTGCGCTTGAACTGGTCAAGAATTACTGTTGCTGTGGGTGATCTGCAGAGTAGGCGAATTCATTCTAAAGATTTCCGGTGCCGGTGCTGCGAAATGCTCACCTTGCACATGTATAAAGGGCGTTCAAAAAGTTTTCTCAATCCTCTCTAAATTTATTTATTTATTTGTTTATTTATTTATTTATTTATTGCAGGAGGAGAATGCAATTTTTTGTGAACATACTTGGAACATTTAACTATACATTGAGTCTACTCAATGTAGCCTCCATCAGCTGTGACACATCTGGCCCAATGTTCTTTCCATGATGTAAATGCACTTTGGTAAAATTCTGGGGATTGACTTTTACACCATCGCTTGACTTAGGAAATAAGGTCTTTCTCACTATCAAATGTTTTACCACGCAGGTGGGCCTTCAGACGACCAAAGAGGTAAAAATCAGACGGAGCCAAGTCCGGACTGTAGGGAGGATGGGGAATAATTTTCCAACCCATCTTCCTGATTTTCTCCTGTTTCATAAGGGCTGTATGGCGTTTGGCATTGTCGTGGTATAGTCTGATGAGCTGACCCTGAAGCTGTGGTCTGTGGGTCTTGATGGCTCGTCTCAGCTTGTCCAATGGAAAACAGTAACGGTCCCGGTTAATTGTGGAGCCAAGTTCCAAAACGTCAATGAAAATGACACCACACTGATCCCAGAAGAAGGAAGCCATCACCTTTCGGCCTGCTGTTCGTGAAAGTCTTGGTTTCTTCTTCCGAGAGGAACCCGGATGACGCCACTCCATGGATTGGGTTTTGCACTCAGGTTCGGACGAAACCAGTCATGTTTCATCCTGGGTAATGACGCCGTGAAAATATTTCCACTCTTCAGTAAAGGTCTTCATGACACCCTCGCACACATTCTTTCTCATCGTTTTCATTTCTCTTGTCAATGATCTAGACACCCAACGTGCACAGATTTTTCTGTATCCTAGTGACTGCACCAGTGATTCCACACTATCCAATGACAAACGAGTCATTTCAGCAAGGTGTCGTGTCGTCACACATCTGTCATTTAGGATGATTTGATGAATAGTGTCCTTATTCACATAACTCACTGCCGTCGATGGTCTACCTTATTGTGGATTGTCCAGTAGAGAGAAATCACCTTCTTTAAACCTGTGCAACCACCGCTGGATACTGCTGCGATCCACTGTGTCCTCCCCATAAACAGAGAGCAACTTCCTGTGAATCCATGTGGCAGAGTCATCGCCGGTCTTGTAGAGGAACTCCATCACCGACCGTTGTCGCAACCTGACATCTACCTCATGGTCCATTTGGCGCACTTGTAAGTAAAAGAAAATACTTTTATATACCAACTTACAGCTAAATGTTCCAAGTATGGTCACAAAAAATTTCACTCTCATCCTGCAAAAAATAAAAAAATTAGAGACGAATTTGCAAAACTTTTTGAACGCCCTTTGTAGAAAACTTGCGATGCAGTGCCCAGCTCACCTCGGCGTCTAGTCGGATGGTGGACCTCCATCACCTCCTCTCGTTCGGATGCACTTTCGCGCCCAGAGTCTAAGCCTAAAATGACTAAATCACCTCTGGAAGACTCTTTCATACTACCTGTACTGCTTTTTCGCCGCCGAATCCCTTTCTCCTAACATTACCTGCCAGGCCAGGGGAAATCCCACATGGAGTTCCCGCCAAGTAAACCAAAACCAGCAACTGAAACCTCGGTAAACAATCCTACGCCAGTTGTGCATCGCTTCACGTACCATTGTTTCTTCAACGCCAGTACACTGACAGGTGTCCACTGGACGATTTCTGACATCACAGAACGCAATCTAATCTCCACCCCGTTACTTTGAGCGCGCTTGCGTACGTAACTTAAAACGCCAGAGCATTTTCAGACAACCAGCGTGCGGCCAACAGCAGTGCTCCCGCGAAATGTTTTCGCCAACCAAGCTGACACCGAACTCAGCTGGAACAAGAAACAATATGAAGATCTCTGCCAAAACGGCGGACTGCGCTTCGCCTCGTCTGGAAACAATTGCCTCTAACAAGTGTAACACGATCTACACAATCAGACGCCTTGTAAAGATCACAAAAAATACCAACTGGCGATATTTTACTATATAAAGCTTGTAATATTTGCTGAATGAATGGATAAACATTGTTGTCAGTCGAGCAATCCTTCAGCTGTCCAAACTTTGATATGCTAAGTAAATTGTTTCTACGTAAATTTGAAACCACTCATGAGTACATTTCGTTTTCGAATATTTTGCAAAATGATATCAGTAAGAAAAATGAACGATAATTATTTAAGTCTGTCTTGTTGGTGATTGGTGGATAGCTATCTGGTACTGAGGCTGGATTTTGCGGTTAGTGTATTGTGTCTGAAAGTTTCCAGGAATAGAAGAAGGCGTCGGAAGTAGATGAGTTGCTGTAAGATTCGAGATGGGGAAGGCAGGTGGATGCAGAAGGCGAGGCATGTCTTTCCAGGATTTCAAGATGTCTATAGAATTTACAGGTGGTAGAGATACAGGTATGGTATCATATGTTAGAGTGAGTTGGATGAGGGATTTGTAGGTGAGGATAGTGGTAGAAGGATGCAGACGCCAGGTTCTCACCACAGCCTATGTTCCAAGCGTATAAAAACTGTCGGTGATCTGCCATATCTCCGTTTGTAAAAGTATGAGGTAGCGAGTCAAAATATCACTCTTGGCATAACTTGTTCTCCATTATTGCATGCACCAAATTCAAAGCCAGTTATCAGCAGGCTCAACCCACCACACTGCTTATGCTAACCTCGTAATTATAATCGAGACATCATGCTCGTCTTGTCAGGCAAACTTGCACAAATATCCACCCTGTCATAGTAGAGAATCTATTTTCCTAAACAACCTGCACCTGTGAGCCTCACATAGTTAGCAAAGCTTGCTCTAACGCCTTGATTAAAAATTTTCTTTTAATTAAAAGATTTGTTTTCGTAATTTTTAAGGGACAATAACTTTTATAAGAAGTTCAAAAACAAATGATGCAAAAAAGGAGCTAAGGTATCAAAATTGTATGCTAAAACCTTAAGGTAAAATTTTGTGATATATTTTTTTAAAATTTTTATTCAAGTCGTTACTGTAAACTTTGCCTACTGCACTGCAATACATGATACACTTATGCATAAGGGGATGGTTTAATAGTGTTAATATAATAATACTTGCACCCTAAATTTATCTAGTCCGACAAAGCATTACTTGGTGACAATCTGATGATGGCCAATGGTATTAAGCTTAAAAGAAAGCTGCCTTTGTTTTGATTATTACTTTGTTTTTATTTTTTTTTAAAGTTACTTTTTTCCCTCATGAGGCTTTGTCATTCCATGCCCCCCTTAAAACCAAACAAAGGCAATACTCAGCTGATAAAAGCCTTTCAGCAAGCTGTCTATAAACCTAGGTATGGTTGGGGAGTGGAAGCTCAGTAGGTGCTTATTGTTGCTGCTGCTGTTGTTGTTGTTCCTGCGCTGCGAGTTGTTCAACCTGCTGCTGAAGGCGCTGTGGATGGCGGTGCTGGATGAGTGGGACTAATCGCGTAGGGAGGGCCCTGGGTAGCGGCTGCTCAGTGCAGCAGTTGTTCAACCTGACGCTAGCAGCGCTGTGGACGGCGGTGCTGGACGAGTGGGACCTCTCGAGTAGGGAGGGCCCTGGGTAACGGCTGCTCACAAGGTGGCTGTTGTTGCCGTTATTGTTGTTGTTGTTCCCGTACAGCGAGTTGCTCAACCTGCCGCTGGCGGCGCTGTGGACGGCTGTGCTGGGCGAGTGGGACCTCTTAAAAGAGGGCTCGGGCTAGCAGCTGCTCACAAGGTGGCTATTGTTGTTGTTCCTGTGCATTGCGTTGTTCAACCTGCCGCTGGCGGCGCTGTGGATGGTGGTGCTGGGCGAGTGGGACCTCTCACGTAAGGAGGGCTTGGGCTAGCAACTGCTTAAGAGGTGGCTGTTGTTGTTATTGCTTGTTGTTCCTGTGCAGCGAGTTGTTCAACCTGCCGCTGGCGGCGCTGTGGATGGTGGTGCTGGGCGAGTGGGACCTGCTATGTAAAGAGGGCTCGGGCTAGCAGTTGCTCACAAGGTGGCTGTTGTTGTTATTGTTGTTTGTTGTTGCTGTGCAGCGAGTTGTTCAACCTGCCGCTGGCGGCGCTGTGGACGGCGGTGTGGGCGAGTGGGACCTCTTACATAAGGAGGGCTCGGGCTAGTAGCTTCTGAGGAAGTGGCTGTTGTTGTTATTGTTGTTTGTTGTTCCTGTGCAGCGAGTTGTTCAACCTGCCGCTGGCGGCGCTGTGGATGGCGGTGCTGGGCGAGTGGGACCTGTTATGGAAAGAGGGCTCGGGCTAGCAGTTGCTCACAAGGTAGCTGTTGTTGTTATTGTTGTTTGTTGTTCCTGTGCAGCGAGTTGTTCAACCTGCCGCTGGCGGCGCTGTGGACGGCGGTGCTGGGCGAGTGGGACCTCCTACATAAGGAGGGCTTGGGCTAGCAGCTTCTCAGAAAGTGGTTGTTGTTGTTATTGTTGTTTGTTGTTCCTGTGCAGCGAGTTGTTCAACCTGCCGCTGGCGGCGCTGTGGACGGCGGTGCTGGGCGAGTGGGACCTCTTACGTAAGGAGGGCTTGGGCTAGCAGCTGCTTACAGGGTGGCTGTTATTATTGTTTGTTGTTCCTGTGCAGCGAGTTGTTCAACCTGCCGCTGGCGGCGCTGTGGATGGTGGTGCTGGGCGAGTGGGACCTGTTATGGAAAGAGTGCTCGGGCTAGCAGTTGCTCACAAGGTAGCTGTTGTTGTTATTGTTGTTTGTTGTTGCTGTGCAGCGAGTTGTTCAACCTGCCGCTGGCGGCACTGTGGACGGCGGTGCTGGGCGAGTGGGACCTCTCGCACCGGGAGGGCTCGGAGCAGCGGCTGCCCGTCGACCGCATCGTGCTGCACCAGCGCTTCCGACACCACCTGCACGACATCGGTGAGTGAGTCAGCCCACTGCCGGTCTGAAACAGCCTCTGCTGCCGGCAAGCGCCTCGGTGGAAGTGTGTGTAACACTCGGTTCACAATTGCTGAGGCAAACGTGACGTCATTTCGATGTCACACGCTGTATCGAAGATGGCATGAGATGTGTATCGACTTTCGTGATCCTTCGAAATTTAGGAGACGCCATATTTGACTTGGTCGTTTTAATTGAAACTCGCCTTTGGTGGGTTTCTTACCAGGTGTTTATAATTAAAGTGCAGCTGCTCACTGAGGTCGAGGGTGGGCTATAATTATCGTATGGCCGCGAAACTGGCTGGATATGGTAATGCGTTAATGGGGAGCCGATTGAGGAACGAAAACAAATTAGTACCAGTTCTGGACACCAGGTGCAAATCTGGCGCTCTATACTGTCTGTGTGACGGTATGTCATTCATACTGTCATTTGACAAGCCATAATATGAGTGAACAGTATGGCTATTGAGAAGAGTGCACGCATACTGTTGTATAACTGCTTCATGTGAATAGCACCAATTACAGTGCTGCATCGAGAGAGTATCGTCGACTGAAAGGTGTGAGGAGATGCTCAGTGTCATTAAATGGTTGTTGTTGTTGTTGTTGTAGTCTTCAGTCCTGAGACTGGTTTGATGCAGCTCTCCATGATACTCTATCCTGTGCAAGCTTCTTCATCTCCCAGTACCTACTGCAACCTACATCTTTCTGAATCTGCTTAGTGTATTCATCTCTTGGTCTCCCCCTACGATTTTTACCATCCACGCTGCCCTCCAATACTAAATTGGTGATCCCTTGATGCCTCAGAACATGTCCTACCAACCGATCCCTTCTTCTGGTCAAGTTGTGCCACAAACTTCTCTTCTCCCCAATCCTATTCAATACTTCCTCATTAGCTATGTGATCTACCCATCTAATCTTCAGCATTCTTCTGTAGCACCACATTTCGAAAGCTTCTATTCTCTTCTTGTCCAAACTATTTACCGTCCATGTTTCGCTTCCATACATGGCTACACTCCATACAAATACTTTCAGAAATGACTTCCTGACACTTAAATCTATACTCGATGTTAACAAATTTCTCTTCTTGAGAAACGCTTTCCTTGCCATTGCCAGTCTACATTTTATATCCTCTCTACTTCGACCATCATCAGTTATTTTGCTCCCCAAATAGCAAAACTCCTTTACTACTTTAAGTGTCTCATTTCCTAATCTAATACCCTCAACATCACCCGACTTAATTCGACTACATTCCATTATCCTCGTTTTGCTTTTGTTGATGTTCATCTTATATCCTCCCTTCAAGACACTATCCATTCCGTTCAACTGCTCTTCCAAGTCCTTTGCTGTCTCTGACAGAATTACAATGTCATCGGCGAACCTCAACGTTTTTACTTCTTCTCCATGGATTTTAATACCTACTCCGAATTTTTCTTTTGTTTCCTTTACTGCTTGCTCAATATACAGATTGAATAGCATCGGGGAGAGACTGCAACCCTGTCTTACTCCCTTCCCAACCACTGCTTCTCTTTCATGCCCCTCGACTCTTATAACTGCCATCTGGTTTCTATACAAATTGTAAATAGCCTTTCGCTCCCTGTATTTTACCCCTGCCACCTTTATAATTTGAAAGAGAGTATTCCAGTCAACATTGTCAAAAGCTTTCTCTAAGTCTACAAATGCTAGGAACGTAGGTTTGCCTTTCCTTAATCTTTCTTCTAAGATAAGTCGTAAGGTTAGTATTGCCTCACGTGTTCCAGTATTTCTACGGAAACCAAACTGATCTTCCCCGAGGTCGGCTTCTACTAGTTTTTCCATTCGTCTGTAAGTGGTATACAGGAGATAATAACGAAATTCGTAAACGAGGATGATCTTGGTGTGGTACCTGAAAGAAGAACGCATCCTATGCTGGTCGAAGTTACTGATGAGGTTGCTGTTGCTGTAACTTACCATGCATCACGTGACATGGGTAGTGCTAGTACTCGCGCAACGGCACGAGAATTGTCCATCCCGTGGTCAACAGTATGGAAAGTTTTGCGATCTATTTTACGCTGGTACCCATACAATACCCAAACGGTGCAGCAGACGAAACCTTATGATCCGCAGCAGTGTTCTCGATTTGCCCTTCGGGATCTGGCACGGATTGAAGTCATGATACGCGGCTGCGCGATATTCTGTGGTGTAACGAGGCACATTTTACACTACGGGGTCCAGAACATACAAGGAACTGCCGAATTTGGGGTACTGTTAAACCGAGTATTGTGCACGATGGGTCATTGCACTCGCCATATGTGACTGTGTGTGTCAGGTGTTCTGTGAATTCTGCACGTTATCGAGACGTCCTTGTAAAGTACGTGATTCCTGCTTTGGAACAGCGCGATGTGTGGACCCCGCTATACTCATGGAAGAGCGAGCAACACCCCATTTCACTCGCCCATGGAACATCTGCTTAATGCAACACTCCACAAACGTGTTATCCCAAGAAGTTTTCCAGATGCATGGCCTGCAGGATCACCTGATCTGAGTCGACGTGCCTTTCGGCTCTGGCGCTATCTAACAGATCGCGTTTACCAGGTACACGTTCGGTCTGTAACTGATCTGAAGGCCAGTATACACGAACACGTAGTGATAGACCCTACTAAACCCGCAAGACAGGACAGGTAGTTGCAATTGGGGAAAGGGGCCAAAATGAGCGGCTGTAAGTAACACTCGAACACACATAACTTTATTTATTTGACCAAACATTGCAGTACAAATTCTTGAACTTAGTTATCGGCTGAATACGCCACACTACCTTATCCCTTAAGGGCACAACCACTTTAATGGCTAAAAGTCATTAACTCCAAATTCAGACGCCTAAGGAATATTTAGAAGGCCTTACGTTAACTAAGTTCTATACTTTGGCTGAAGGTCCAAATATCTAACACTTGAAAAGCAACAAACTTAATTTAAAGATGGCTGAAAGTCGATGATTTAAGACTCAAGGTAAAATTAAATAAAAAAACACAAGACAGAAGGCCTTATCTTCAACAGCTCGAAAGACAAAGATCCTTAATTTAAAAACAGCTAAAGGCCCCATGACTTAAAACTCAAGGTAAAATTAATTTAAACAACAAAGCCTTATCTTAAATTAGGCTGAAAGCCCCAAACAATCTAACATTTGACAAGCAAGGAACTTTAATTTTAAAGCGGCTGAAGGCCCATGACATGAAACACCACTAAAAACAGTTCAACTTTAATTCAAAACCATGAGCTGTGAACCATACAAATACACACAACAGAAAATAAGAAAAGGCAGTGCAGCTAATGGAGCTCAGAAGTTTCGGTGGTCGGCCAGCACTTGAAATACTAACGATTACTTAGGTGAGACAGGCAGTCGGCCCAACCATTCTCGATTCGACGACAACCCAACCAACAGACAGTCAACAGACCCGCAGTGCAAACGTAAAAGACATGGACGCCCACAACCAAGCATACAATAAGCTGTTGAACTACACACCATGCTGGACAGCGTCAACAACTGTGAGGAAAGGACACTGCCTAAATTAACGTTAACGTCCAGGGCAGGTAACTGGAACGTTAACGGCCACAAGGCAGAAAATTCTGCTGGTGCACTTCAATTGCAAATAACCAGAGTTAGACTCCGCCAGACGGTGGCTAAACCTTCGCTTACTCGAAAACACACGTTGTTGCTCGCGGGAATGTCCCTACGGCCAACAACGAGAAGCAAACGGCACTGTATGAACAGTCTTGACTTGCTGGTAAATTAAATCCAAACCCAACTTTCGTGTCCAGGGTCTGTGAGCCACAGACCTCGTAGCAATGGGAACAGCACCACACACTCCGACACTGCGTAGAGACCTCCAGCGGGCCCGGCCAAACTACGCCCCACGGAGATTTCCTCGCTGCTCCACCCCAACCGACCGACTGCTCGCACACAGCACAGCTGGAAGCTATAAGCACCAGACCAAAGATAGTACAGGGTTATTACAAATGATTGCAGCGATTTCATAAATTCACTGTAGCTCCATTCATTGACATATGGTCACGACACACTACAGACACGTAGAAAAACTCACAAAGTTTTGTTCGGCTGAAGCCGCACTTCAGGTTTCTGCCGTCAGAGCGCTCGAGAGCGCAGTGAGACAAAATGGCGACAGGAGCCGAGAAAGCGTATGTCGTGCTTGAAATGCACTCACATCAGTCAGTCATAACAGTGCAACGACACTTCAGGACGGAGTTCAACAAAGATCCACCAACTGCTAACTCCATTCGGCGATGGTATGCGCAGTTTAAAGCTTCTGGATGCCTCTGTAAGGGGAAATCAACGGGTCGGCCTGCACTGAGCGAAGAAACGGTTGAACGCATGCGGGCAAGATTCACGCGTAGCCCGCGGACAATTGGCTCATGCCACAACTGGAGACCGACAGCGCCGACTTCATCTTTCAACAGGATGGTGCTCCACCGCACTTCCATCATGATGTTCGGCATTTCTTAAACAGGAGATTGGAAAACCGATGGATCGGTCGTGGTGGAGATCATGATCAGCAATTCATGTCATGGCCTCCACGCTCTCCCGACTTAACCCCATGCGATTTCTTTCTGTGGGGTTATGTGAAAGATTCAGTGTTTAAACCTCCTCTACCAAGAAACGTGCCAGAACTGCGAGCTCGCATCAACGATGCTTTCGAACTCATTGATGGGGACATGCTGCGCCGAGTGTAGGAGGAACTTGATTATCGGCTTGATGTCTGCCGATTCACTAAAGGGGCACATATCGAACATTTGTGAATGCCTAAAAAAACTTTTTGAGTTTTTGTATGTGTGTGCAAAGCATTTTGAAAATATCTCAAATAATATAGTTATTGTAGAGCTGTGAAATCGCTTCAATCATTTGTAATAACCCTGTACAAGGTGCGAATATCGATACACACCGCTGCTGCCTCTCACGGAGAGAGCGAGCAACAGCATAATCGCTATAACTAAGGGAAACCAAACACAGAAGAGGAGCCAAGATTTAAACCAACGCATAACATGAGCCCAACACAGCTCACGTTGCCGGCCGGAGTGGCCGTGCGGTTCTAGGCGCTACGTCTGGAGCCGCCTGACCGCTACGGTCGCAGGTTCGAATCCTGCCTCGGGCATGGGTGTGTGTGATGTCCTTAGGTTAGTTACGTTTAAGTAGTTTTAAGTTCTAGGGCACTGATGACTACAGCAATTTAGTGCTCAGAGCCATTTGAACCACCTCACGTTGCTCAGATTCAACCGGAACTGCTTCGTGCAACTGTTGATCACGATGTCTCACAATGAACAAACTGTGTAAGCGGCAGCTTATAATAAAATCAAAACTACGCCTTTCTCACTTGTTTGACTTTCCCTGTCCACATCCTGGTCCTAACCCACTACAAACAGAAACATTTAGACACGTCTTTCTTGCATTCGCGACGTCACAATTTCACCTGGTGGCAACAATTGGAACTAATGTTTTTCCAGCGTAATTCTATTCTTCATTAACACATTAGAATACCTACAAATTTCGCTGCCATAGGAGAACTACAGCCGATCCTGGACCTCTGTAAGTTACTGCACTTTAATTACAACCATCCGGTATAACAAGTTATCTCTTATGAATGTATGTGTGGTCGGGAATGGAAATCTGGTAACTGCATCTGTCTGCGAAAATTCGGAATTCCAGTAATCAGCAACTCTATAATCAAAGAAGATTTGTAAGTGCATGAATTTCTCTTAACTGTCAATAACTAGGCTTCTGCTATGCAGTTGCACATGAAGCAACTTTCCACCGTTTTTGCTTCACCTACAAAGTTTAACAAAACGGGCTTACGAAGATTTCATTGCCTGCCATCGATATGCTGTTTCAAAACAAAAGCACACTCAGAATCTCTCGAAAACGTGTCGGTGTTGGTACAATTTGTTGTAATAAAATGACGAAAAACGTCATATTTGTCATCAAAGAATTTTCGTATTGGATTCTTTTCGTATTATACAGAGAGGCGCCCATAAAACCGGCCCGAACCGGAATGCGAACGCGCGTTTGTTGTCCAACAACAGTAGCGTGTGAGTAGTTCATACGGAAAGTAGTCGCTATAAAGCGTGTACTTCATTGTCATGCCTTACTCCATTGAAGAACGTTTGTTCATTGTTGAACAATATGTGCGATCTGAATCCATTAAAGTTGTTCGTGACACTTTCATGAATAGTTTCCTATAAGTAGTATTCCTGCAAAATCAACGATTCAGGATCTAGTGAGAAAGTGGCGTTCGACAGGAAGTGTTGTTAATTCAGAGATAGATAAGGCACCGACTGAACGTACACCTGAAGTTGTGGCAAACGTGACGGCACACATTAAAAGTCCCTACAAGTCAACACGACGATTATCACAGCAATATGGAATATCTCGCAGGTCATGTCAACGCATCCTTCGTGGCTTAAAAATGAAACCTTGCCGTGTGAGTGTTGTTCAGCAAATAAAAGAAGTGGACAAGGGTAAGCGTACACATTACTGTAATTGGTTGCTGGAAAATTTCGCTGGGAGACATCTTGATACGTTCCTCCTTTTTTCGACGGATGAAGCTCGGTTTCATCTGTTGAGTTACATTAATTCACAAGACACTGGGCTACAGAGAATGCCCACGGCTTACTGCAAAAGCCGTTACACGATTTAAAAATTGGTGTACGGTGTGCTGTATCTGGTAACAGAATTGTCAGGCAATTGTTCTTCAACGAAACTGTCAACACACATGTTTACTTGCAACTCTACAATGAATTTTCGGCTCCGTTAACTCCTATGTTGTGCATATTTCCAGCAAGATGGGGCAACTTCTCATACGTCAGATTTGTCCTTAGCTCGTATACATACTGATTTTACAGACGAGAGGATCATTAGTAAGGGCTTGTGGCCACCCCGCTCTCCCGACTTGTCACCATGTGACTTTTGTCTGGGGATGTCTAAAGGCTAGAGTCTACCGCAACAATCCCAGAACACTTGACACATTAAAAAACAACGTATGTGAAGAACTGTCGAACATTTCACAAAGAGTAGTGAAAAGTGTTTTTCTTAACATGCTTAGACGTGCACAACTTTGCTTGGATGTTGGCGGAGAACAATTTGAACACAGACTTTAAATTCCTTTCTAAAATATGTTTATTAAACTAATAAAAGTAAATCTGTTACTTAAACTGTTAATTACGTAGTTAATAATGAAACTGTACAATAAAAATGTAAGAAAGTGATGATGTATGTTGATTTTCTTTATTCGTATTTCTTTCAGTGCTGGGGCGGGTTCTATGTGCGCCACCCTGTAGCTTATGTGTTATGAAAGTATGCCGTTTTAAGGCACCAGTGCATTGAAAACTTATCAGAAACACGTTGTTTATCGTACAATCTGATATAATTAAGTGTCAGGTAATGATATATTCACAGTTACAACCTTAAAGTGAAACAAGCCAAATGGCATGGTCGAAAGCTGCATGAGTTCACTGTGGCGTAGCAGACAGAAGCACGAATCTGCGAAGTGTAAAACAGTTGGTTCGTGTACTGCTACTTCCAAATATTCTTTTTATTCAATTTATTGTTTCTAAGAGATAGAGGTTACTATTCCTTGATCCTTCGATTCACGACACGTGTGGCTGACGTGACGATCAGAACAAAACATTCGCCTCAGAGTGAACTGGAGGCTAATCTTTTCTTTACCGCAGGGTACATTAACCTCGGAGTTAAATCAAAGTGTTCGCAAATCAGCCAGCACTGAATCCAATAACGTTTATATTCGACCTGTTCATTAAGGTATCTCAACAACATAATTTTTAGGTAAATTGAAGTATTAGTTTCAGGGGTCCGTCTGTAATCAGAAACGGAGCGATATTGCATCTCTTTCTGGATAAGGGGATTAGTTGTGCAATTCCTTTTATTAGTGTGGCTAATCAGTCTTAAAATGTAGTGTCTGAAATGTAAAATGAGAAAGAGTGCCTCCTATTATAAATAAAGTAGATCGTGCTGTCCAGAATGCGCAGACAATACCAAAGCACGAAAGTCGATAGCAGGTCCTACAGGCTTCGGCCCTGCATGTGACGTTAAAATGACGTCATGGTTGCTTCAGATGTTGTCAACTGACTATTAACACGAACTTTAGTGGTTTTCGCGTGGCGTGCAACACAATGTCAATTTCATCTTTATAGCCGACAGCTGCACTTTATTATCACTGAACAAATATGTAAACAAACGCAAAGCAGCAAGTTCTGTTATTATACATAAACTGATGTGCACAACTCAAGAACGGAAGTAATTTTCGCATGGTGTGAGAGTGCCAATACCACCGGCCGGTGTGGCCGAGCGGTTCTAGGCGCTACAGTCTGGAACCGCGCGACCGCCACGGTCGCAGGTCCGAATCCTACCTCGGACATGGATGCGTGTGATGTCCGTAGGTTAGTTAGGTTTAAGTAGTTTAAGTTCTAGGGGACTGATGACCTCAGATGATGTCCCATAGTTCTCAGAGCCATTTGAACCATTTTATTTGAGAGTGCCAAGTAACACAATTCGATGACACTTGGACCAAATACAGAGTACAAACGTTAACTGGAAGAAATACGCAATGAGAAGAACGGAAATGACACTTTTATTCAAAGACGATAATGAAATTGAACTGACTGTGATTCACGATCGTGCCCTGGACATTACAAAAAGCGGGATTTAGTTCTTAACAAGGTGCGTGATCACCACGGACGACAGTGTATGTTCTGCAACGTGCTCCCATGTTGGCCACATGGTTGGTCAGGAGTTCTTGTGCTACGGTTTTCCCTCCCTCCACGAGCGCGTTTTCATGTGGACGTGCTGCTATATGACTCCCCAACGCAACCCACACGTGCTCAGAGCGCTACAAGTTGGCGTAACGGGCAAGCCAGTCCACTCGCCGAATATTCTCTCGTTGCAGCACCATCGCACTGTACTTGGCAAGAAATTTAGATTGACAAGTAAAATGTTTGAAGTCGACAGTGTATAAGGCTATACTGAAGTCTAAGATACTTTAGTTGTACGAAAATATTTTCCAATGATACACTGCATGAAGTACCACTGCAAAATACTTTGTTTTGAGTGTTTTTTATTGTGGGACAGTGGTAAGGTGTGTGACTTTTTTGTATAAAGGTTCTGCCATTGTAGTTACGTACATATTATTAATTTAAGAGGTGAAAGTATATGATGTTCCTATTATATGATGCACAAATAAATTTTGTATGTGAGGAAGCAGCTATTATTTGATTAGTGAAAGGTGATGTGTGGTTTCACAGCAGCTCAATTTATTCTAAAAATGGTGAAAATTAATGCCATACTGGCAGTATATTCAGATAACAAGATTCTGGTACTGAAAACTTCAGCGCTCTTTAAACATTTGTCCAGTGGATTTGAAAAAGGAAGTACCAAGGTTTCTAGTGGCAGTATTATTTCAGATTGAGTTTGATTTTTAATAAAGGAAATCAACTATATCTCGTGTCTTTTACTGCACTGGCACGAAGGATAGCTCCAAAATTCGGTAAAGATAGGATATTTCGTTGTATTTAACTGATGTGGGCTGCAAAAGTGACAATATAGACAGAATCCAACATACCACACACAATCTTTGAAATTGTACTTTTGAGAAAGTGGTGTGGGCCTAAGTATTGGAAATATGTAATGAAAGGATGGCGATTACCGCAGTGTCACTTCTAGTTTTACTTGAGCCAGAATTGCTTCTTTAATGTGAGTGTCGGAGTTAGAGCTCAAGCCACAGCTTTAGAAATACTCTGTCTTAGCTTTTTGTTATCAGAAAGTGTTTGATGTATGGGTTTTCGTTTACGAGTGTTACGTCCATTAACTTTTTTGATGCCTTTGTGCATAAATTCCGCTTCTAAATCCAACATTCGTGCTTCCTCTTCTTCAGGGTGTATACGACCCGGGACAACCGGGAGATCCTGGAAAAACCCGGGAATTTTTTTTATCCGGGAGAAAACCGGGGAAAACCCGGGAATTTTTTAGAATTCCGGGAATTTTTCATTGTTTTAGTTTTCAGTTAAATTTTTGTGATTTTGGCTGGTAAGAACCAATACTCTAACAAAGGATATTACTGTATCCCGCTTCTGCAGAATAATGCTGCAGCAACAAAACATGAACGACAGAAAAAATAACGAAAAAGCAAATACGCCATATACAACAATAAAACACAGTGCTCATACAAGCGTCTGCCAACAGCAAAGTGTGTCAAAGGCTTTAGGAAGACTACGCAATGCTTCCTAACAACAGACTGTCTCCGATGAGCGTCACGTGTCAGCTGTTTGTATTAGATTCGGTTGAGCAGTTGCGGGCGAGCTCTTGTGCATGTGCAGTTACGTCGCGTATGACTTCTACCTTCATCCCGCTTCTGGCTACAGATGTGTGGCTGGGCGCCATTATCTTAGTATTGCCGCCGTTCGGAAATATCGTAGATCCGGGGCTGATGCACAGAGCAGTCTGAGTTGTGGTGGGGAGGTGGGTAGTCTCCACGTGACCCGTGTTTACGTTGAGTGATTTTGCTGTTTCCTCTTCATTTATTGCTCTCACATTAAATGAAAACAAACTGGATTTCTGTGGCCGGGAGCTATCAAATGAATTAAAATACGTTCGCATAATTACGGAAGGCTAAAATATGTTATTAGTTTGATGTTTTATTTCCATCTTTCTGACAGTCAAGCATTAACCGCCTTGCAGAATAATGAAGTTATTTTTGTCGGTTTGCTAAAGAGATTTGGCTTTCATTAATCTTTTGCTCTGAGACAGTTAATTTATTTGAAAGGAACTGTTTAATTTCAGACTGTTGGCTAGTTTCAACTGTACGCTGCATTTCAAGTGCACGTTTTCCATCTTCTAGCTCGTGTGGCTTATGCCATAATAAAGAACCAAACATCAGATAATACAGTACTGGTACTCAAGAAAATGTACATCCTATTCTGGATATACGAATTTCCACTTTAAGCCGAATTATGCATTTTAGTATGGTTCACGAAATTCCGATGCTCTTGAAGTATCCTCTGACGTCTTGTTCCTTTTATGCCATAATGCAAGATCTTTTAATGTTCTACACGTACAAACATGCGGGCTTCCTACGTCATCGTAGCTGCGTAAGCGTGGTGACGCCTGTTACCTGGTGCTCTCTGGCAACTGCTGAAACGAAGCTATTTCTAACATGTCGCGGGAAAATATTGCGCATGGTGGTTTGAAAAGCGTTACTTTCAAAGTAAATTTCCTTTTACGCAAGATGAACTATGTGCGAGAATGTACGATGAATTTATTAAATCACAGAGCGTTTGACTCTCAATTAGAAATCGGCTCTTTGAGGACGACCATCTAGAAGAATTTCGAGCCCAGAAGATTAGACATTTACGTCGTTATTAAAAATTTTATTGGCACGTTTGTAAAAGAACCAGACATCAGATAATACAATACTGGTACTCAAGAAAATGTACATCCTATTCTGGATATACGAATTTCCACTTTAAGCCGAATTATGCATTTTAGTATGGTTCACGAAATTCCGATGCTCTTGAAGTATCCTCTGCCGTCTTGTTTCTTTTATGCCATAATGCAAGATCTTTTAATATTCTACACGTACAAACATGCGGGCTTCCTACGTCATCGTAGCTGCGTAAGTGTAACACGCGCTTCTACATCTACATACATACTCCGCAATCCACCATACGGTGCGTGGCGGAGGGTACCTCGTACCACAACTAGCATCTTCTCTCCCTGTTCCACTCCCAAACAGAACGAGGGAAAAATGACTGCCTATATGCCCCTGTACGAGCCCTAATCTCTCTTATCTTATCTTTGTGGTCTTTCCGCGAAATGTAAGTTGGCGGCAGTAAAATTGCGGCGTATTAATGCTAAAGAGCAATATTATATCTGAAAGCTTTGTTTTTCTTGTAGCAACACTATGTACATTAATTTAAACCATTAACTTTTCTTATTTGTGCGTTCACACTTCTTAAGAGTGATCTTGCTATTGGCTGACTACATCATGTGTACTATTCTGTCATCAGCTGGCGAGATCACGTGACATGAGCTATGACTGGCTCACAAAAGCGCGTCGCAATCTCGTTTTCTATGCTTCGTAAAGTAACATGCGTTGTTTAGTGGAATTCGAATTTATACCATCGTAACACGAAAATAAGCAGCGTACATGCTGCTGCACATTAAAGATCTTTCGAAGACGGGTTTTCTTCCCCCTGAGTTTCATTTTCTAAAGTGCTCGGAAATTCAACGTCGGTGTATAAAACCATAAACATTCAAAGGATTGATGAGTTTTACAGTGCCGAGGATAAGTGTACTGTCACTTAACACGGAAAAACAGTATTTTCACCTGGGAGAAAGTGTATTTTCAACTGGGAAATCCGGAACTTTTTTCCTTGTGCATGTATACACCCTGTTCTTCTAATTAGGTTCTTAGCTCAGTTCTACACCATAACCAGAATGACAACACCAACATCCAAACGAACAACCCCAGCTGACGCTGTACTGAAAACAATGCCAAGACAATTTTGACAGGAGCAGCATCGAGCGCCGCTGCTCCATGACCCATCATATCTCTTGCTGTGTCATTTTTGTTGCATGTGGAAATCCAGCTTGATGCGTTTTATGTGTGTGGCATGTCACTGTCCCGCTTCAGTCGATGCACTGCTTGTCTATGGCGGTTCGCAGCCCTGCCACCGCTGACGGGAAGTTTGTGTGGCAGCCCTGCTGCAGCTGACGTGGCCTAACTTTAAGCCAATATGTCGCTTGTATGTGGGGTTGGCAGCCCTGCTTCCGCTGACGCGCTGTTTGTGTGGCAGCCCTGCTGCAGCTGACGTGGCCGGCCAGCGGCGTGACACCGGCGTGCCTGCCCCCGCCGCGAGCCGCCTCCGCCCCCGCCGCCGCCAGCTGCGTGGCCACGGGCTGGGGGCGGTCCAGCCGCTCCGCCGCCGCCTCCACACCCGCCCCCGGCCGGCTGCTGGAGGCTCGCCTGCCTCTCCTGGAGACGCGCCGCTGCCGCCGCCTCTACCAGCGCGTCTCTGACGTGTCCCTGGGGCCGGGACACCTCTGCGCCGGCCGGCTAGACGGCTCTCAGGCCGCCTGCGTGGTGAGTCGGGCACTGGAGTCTGTCCAGGCTGCAGGCAACGAGCTCACTTTTTTCCCAAAATGTTTGTTTAGTATGTAGCATTTTCACATAACAGAAAACAAACTAAATTTACCAATAACTAGCTGAGTACCCAGTGTCTATTAGTCCATTAGTCTATCTCCTTCTCTCCCTCTCTATGTCCACCTCCAACCATCACACTCTGCCCATCTGCTTCTGATCCTCTTCCTACCCATCTGCTCCTCCCCAATCTGTCTGCCCACCTGCTCCTACCCACTATCCCTATCCATCTGCTCCTTCCCTCTATACACTCATGGAAATTGAAATAAGAACACCGTGAATTCATTGTCCCAGGAAGGGGAAACTTTATTGACACATTCCTGGGGTCAGATACATCACATGATCACATTGACAGAACCACAGGCACATAGACACAGGCAACAGAGCATGCACAATGTCGGCACTAGTACAGTGTATATCCACCTTTCGCAGCAATGCAGGCTGCTATTCTCCCATGGAGACGATCGTAGAGATGCTGGATGTAGTCCTGTGGAACGGCTTGCCAGGGTAGTTGACTTACACCTTCTAGAGCACGCTGGGTGGCACGGGATACATGCAGACGTGCATTGTCCTGTTGGAACAGCAAGTTCCCTTGCCGGTCTAGGAATGGTAGAACGATGGGTTCGACGACAGTTTGGATGTACCGTGCACTATTCAATGTCCCCTCGACGATCACCAGTGGTGTACGGCCAGTGTAGGAGATCGCTCCCCACACCATGATGCCGGGTGTTGGCCCTGTGTGCCTCGGTCGTATGCAGTCCTGATTGTGGCGCTCACCTGCACGGCGCCAAACACGCATACGACCATCATTGGCACCAAGGCAGAAGCGACTCATCGCTGAAGACGACACGTCTCCATTCGTCCCTCCATTCACGCCTGTCGCGACACCACTGGAGGCGGGCTGCACGATGTTGGGGCGTGAGCGGAAGACGGCCTAACGGTGTGCGGGACCGTAGCCCAGCTTCATGGAGACGGTTGCGAATGGTCCTCGCCGATACCCCAGGAGCAACAGTGTCCCTAATTTGCTGGGAAGTGGTGGTGCGGTCCCCTACGGCACTGCGTAGGATCCTACGGTCTTGGCGTGCATCCGTGCGTCGCTGCGGTCCGGTCCCAGGTCGACGGGCACGTGCACCTTCCGCCGACCACTGGCGACAACATCGATGTACTGTGGAGACCTCACGCCCCACGTGTTGAGCAATTCGGCGGTACGTCCACCCGTCCTCCCGCATGCCCACTATACGCCCTCGCTCAAAGTCCGTCAACTGCACATACGGTTCACGTCCACGCTGTCGCGGCATGCTACCAGTGTTAAAGACTGCGATGGAGCTCCGTATGCCACGGCAAACTGGCTGACACTGACGGCGGCGGTGCACAAATGCTGCGCAGCTAGCGCCATTCGACGGCCAACACCGCGGTTCCTGGTGTGTCCGCTGTGCCGTGCGTGTGATCATTGCTTGTACAGCCCTCTCGCAGTGTCCGGAGCAAGTATGGTGGGTCTGACACACCGGTGTCAATGTGTTCTTATTTCCATTTCCAGGAGTGTATTTTATCGTCCCCTCTCTCTTATCCAGCCCTTTCTATCTCCTCCTCATCTCCTCTAGCTCCTTCCCATCCCCTCTATCTCCTCCCCACCCCTTTATTTCCTCCTCAACCCCTCTGTCTCCCCTTTGAAACACCCCCGTTATGCCCTTTATTGGGTTTTGCGTGATTTACCGAAGCCGCCAAACAGTTAATTATTATGATTATATATGACCGTGTGCTTAATGGATGAAAGCCTATCGGTTTTTCTGCTGTGGTTTCGGGGGTACTTCACCCGAGAGCGGCTGTTCTGAGACGGAATAGTTAATGATTGAGAGTTTGTCTATTATTAAAAACCATAAAGGTAGCGATGTACAAACTGTATTGTATTTTCTACGAACACACAAATTCTGTGGCAGTTGCTGCCTTCGCCTTACACGTTTAATTACGGTTACATCTTTTTATTGGTTGCTGCTTTTAAGTACTTCGTCACACGCAATGATGATGGCTAACATTCACAACAATGCTCACTGCAATCCATGGTTGTTGCTGCCCGACGCGTTTGACGCGAAACACGTAATTAGGTTTCATATCACTCGCGAATCGGTATCGATGAGGGAGACTCGTTCATTTGTCATACTCCGATGAATTTACCGTTTACTACTCACTCGATCACCATTCTTGCCCGTCTCTCCAGTACCACTTCTCACTCGACACTAATCTCACTGCCTCCTGCAGACCTCGACAATCGACTCCTGTCTGCTATCGACCTGGGTGTCGGGTACTAGCATCTATGTTCGTGGGATCACAGATCCCATACACCTTCACACATTCTGTCTCCTCCTCCCCTCTCTCTGTCCACCTCCTCCTTCCCCTCTCTTTCTCCTCCAGCCTCTCCTCCTCTTTCCTTTCTCTGTCCATCTCCTCCTCCTCAATCTTGCTTTTCCCTTTCCTGTCCACTTCTCCCACACCCTTTCTCTGTCCATTGCCTTGTCCCCTCCCCCTCTCTCTCCACATTATCATCATTGCTCTTTCTTACTCCAAGAGTATTTCTTTCCAGACTGTAAGTAATACATGTAACAAGTTTCGTAGAAATTGGTTTAGCAGGAGCTGTTTACTCTCACATTTGCCCACATACGCATATCACATATTTCACCTGTATCCAGTGCTTTTTTTCTTTAAAAAAAAGTTTGAGGGTACTTCGACATTGGATATAATTCAGCGAAAATTACTTATAACTGAAGCATGAGATACCACCCGTCTGCTTTTAGCCATAACGTCATCAACATTTCGAACCACAAACAAAAAACGGTATCGGACTATTCAGTTAAAATGCTGCTAAAATAAAGCAGACAATACGGAGAAACACCCAACATACAAGAGAATGTGGTATCGAACACTTCAGTTTACATCACCTCAAATGAAGCATGCGATTCCCTAGTTTTCTGCTCATCTCTCACCTCCAACTTAACTTACAATTGCAACGAAAGACAGGACACACTCTAAAACTTCGCACAACCGACAAGAATGGAACAGCAAACGCAAACGAATAAAGAATAACAAAACAAAGACGGTAATGATTCGCGAAGGATGATGGTAGCGGGGCCGTAGAGACATTTATCGGTAGCTCGGTGTTTGAGCGTACGCATATCCGTTTAACACTACCATCGCCCACTATTAGGGGGCGAGGGCACTACATGCTTATCGAACTGGCTGCCAGCGATTCCCTTGTCGAGAACGGTTGCCGCAGCTTCGAAATGCTTGAAAGAGTCAATGACATCGCTTTTACCACCAAAAACTGCACTGGTACCGTTTGTATTGCAATTACCAACACTGAAAAATGAAATAAAAAATTTACGTCCGTGAAATAAATCTTTGGCACTCTTCCAAGTTCTCAACATCGTAAAAAAAATTACATTGTCGACGAAGAAGTTTAGGGGTACGCATCCCCCAGCGTTCCCCCTGAAAAACAGCACTGCCTGTATCGCAGAAAATTTCACCCTGCAAATTCGTTTTCACACAGCTCAATGTTTATGTAGTCATATCCTATGAAATATGTGCCTTACAGTGATATAATTCTACAGGGACGTTCATCGGCGTATGTCTATACAGGGCTATTACAAATGATTGAAGCGATTTCATAAATTCACTGTAGCTCCATTCATTGACATATGGTCACAACACACTACAGATACGTAGAAAAACTCATAAAGTTTTGTTCGGCTGAAGCCGCACTTCAGGTTTCTGTCGCCAGAGCGCTCGAGAGCGCAGTGAGACAAAATGGCGACAGGAGCCGAGAAAGCGTATGTCGTGCTTGAAATGCACTCACATCAGTCAGTCATAACAGTGCAACGACACTTCAGGACGAAGTTCAACAAAGATCCACCAACTGCTAACTCCATTCGGCGATAGTATGCACAGTTTAAAGCTTCTGGATGCCTCTGAAAGGGGAAATCAAAGGGTCGGCCTGCAGTGAGCGTCGAGTGTGGGAGGAACTTGATTATCGGCTTTATGCCAGCCGAATCACTAAAGGGGCACATAGCGAACATTTGTGAATGCATAAAAAAACTTTTTGAGTTTTTGTATGTGTGTGCAAAGCATTGTGAAAATATCTCAAATAATAAAGTTATTGTAGAGCTGTGAAATCGATTCAATCATTTGTAATAACCCTGTACTATCTGCAAAATGTGTTGCGAACAGAGTTTGTAGCAATGAACTAATAAAGTTAAACAAAATTCATGATGCAGCAGTTTTTCATGCATCTCAGTGTTTATGACTTAATATATCCTGAACTGCGTGTCGTACAATGACATAATTTTTCAGGTACATTTAGTGGTATATGTGAATACTGTCTGTAAAGTGTGTCACGAGTAGGGCTGTTGATAAAATATCGATATTTTTCCAAAAGATATCAATACAGCAGCGATATTTTTTCGCCGATATATCGATTTCAAAATGGCAATCTCGAGTGCCAATATTTTTATTTTATATTATTTTTATCAGAATTTTCGATAAATATTTGAAGTTGTTATTTTGAAATTGTAGTGGAACATAATTTTACTTTCACTGTGTGAAGGAGTCCTACTACTTTTTGTGCTTTCATCACGTCCATTGAAGATGGGTGTCGGTGTGAATGGAATAACAAGATATCCGATCAGTCGCGATAAAAAAATAAAAAAAAATGCGCAACTAGTGTGCTATTTCTTCACTTCGGCATTCCTTAACAAAGTTGCTGAAACTGATGAACAAAAATCTAAATGACAAGATTTGTATTTGCGGTGGGCGGAGACATGTGAGTGGAAATGCTGACGTAATCGGCGCTCGGCGCTGCCTACGGGAACTGCAACGTTTATCTTCACCACGCAGTTTTGCCACTACAACTGCTAGGTCGCTGTCGTTTGCAGAAATGAAAAAAACATGGAAGTCGACATGAGGTGTTCCAGACAAATCTGATATGTCATGAAACCGAACGACGGATCCATCGGACACCTTTTATTGTTCCACTTACCTGTAGTTACCATTGTTGGCAAAATGGCTATCACCAAGTGTGGACGTGCATCGTTTTCCTTTCAGTTCTTGCCCTGAGGGGGTTGTTAAGCAGGCTGCTAGCTTGTTGACGTACAGAATATCTAATAATAAATCAATACTTCAGTATACAGCTCTAAAATTGGCAGCATATTTACAATGCGCAGCCGATATTTCTCTTTGGCCGGTACGTCGATAGTTTTTCCGTCGATGTAACGATAACTTTTTTCGGCATATTGAGGGCAGGTAATGATATTTTTTAAATACCGATATATCAGGTTCCCGATATTATTAAAAATATCAACAGTCATAGTCGCAAGTATAACTGAAAGTAAAGAAGTAATCAGTTAAAACGTCATAAATGATGCGGCCGTATTTCTGCATGAACGGCAGAAATGTAATAATCGGTAAACTTCTTTGCTTTCATTATTTGGTGGGGATTGTCAGCGAGAAAACGTTTCGTGATGGTTTGAAATTGTGTGTAAAGTTTGTTGCATGTTACTAAGTGCTCTCTTTCTCAGACTCTGACTAAATAAAGTCTAGATATTCCTAAGCCGTGGCCTACAGCTATTTTTTCATCCCCATCCTCACCCCTTGATAGGTGGGTGGTTCTTACCACCATATACACTGTTTCCATAGATAATGATACTAATTAGTTTAGGTGGTGGGTTATTTGTATAATTATCATTGTATTGTATTAATAAAGATTATTTTTAACAAAAAAATAATAATGATAGGTTTACCAAGTTCGGCTGAAATCGATCCAGTGGCTTAAATGTTAAGCAAAATATGTTAACACTATCCACTCTTTACCAGGCAGTTCTTCAGACTGACCAAATTTAAAGTGACTTCGTTGCACGAAGGCGCGTAATTACCACTTCTGGCAGTCATTCTGATTGCAGCTGGTCATCATACGAATATGCGCACTTTCAATTCTCTCAACGGGTAATAAGTATTTAGTGTATTTCCATAGAAGCACTGAGATTAAAAAAATAGTCAAACATGAAATGTACACAAAGTTTATTGATTACAGCGTCATACACAATTTTTAGGATTTTTTTCCTTGAATGACAGCCTAGCTTTGTAACTTTTAGTAGCTTTCATTTGACTAAAGTCTCTCAGCAATTAACTGTAGTACACTGGAATATGTGCCTTCAGTTCTCTTTCTTTTCCAAGGCATTAAAAACTTGGCTGTAGCATACTCTTCTACATTCAATGTGGTTTTGGTGGTGGCATTTGCAATGTTAAGTCCGATTCATCCAGAAATGCCACATCTGTAGCGTCAGTGATACTACTTGTGGATGCTCCTGCACATCACTTTAATGAGTTGAGCCTTCACTTGCATGAAATGGACAAAACAGTGGTTGAGATAAAACTATTCAGCTAGGTTTGCCAACCGTCCTGTTTTAGACCGGACAGTCCAGTTTTTAAATAAAAACTGTGATGCCCGGTCGAACGTCACGAGCAGACGTTAAAAGTCCGGTTTTCGTGCTCCCTAAAATTAGGATAAATTAATATTTACTAATTTCATTTTTTTTAATTTTTTACAGAAGCTAAATAACGGAAATGTAGTCAGTTAAACTTTTCACTTTGATTATTCTTTGGTTTCAGTATTTTGTATCAGATTGTGTCACAAGTTGAGAGCACTGTGGATTTGTCGCGCCGAATTCTAATGTATTTTAATGTTAAGTTGGCGCGTTCGTTTAATCGACAAGCGGTTTCAAAGCCGCCTTGAATTTTTATTACACTGTGGTGTCCATTGTCATCGATTGTAGTCAAGTCATTTGAAGGACACTCCAATAAGAATGAACTAGGAAAAACAGCCCAGTAATAGCTTGTATTTTCTTATGAGAGCAGAATGTCATTTCGATGTGGATAATAAAGCAGAGTTACAATATCAGTTTATGCCTAATCGTTCTTCTGCACAGTTATATTGTATAGGGGCAAAAACAACAAACAAAGCAAGGCGTGACAATGTCGCATTATTTTTATTTTTTATTTTTTTTTATTTGGCCTTTGAGTGTGTACTCAATTTAGCCATCGGCAACACATAGTGCCAATGTACACATAATTGAATAAACAAATACAGAAATGCATATTTACAAGAATAAAAAGCTTAATTGTTACAGGTTTGTACATAATGTTTTAAAAATGGAATTGAATTGAATTGGAAAATAATTAATAGTGCCTTCTCGTACAATTCACACCAAATCTGAAATATCTTCATCAGCAAGACATATTTATAATTTACGTACACCATTAAAACCTACAGATTTTGACCAGTACTCTTGATGAAGTTAACTGTCACTTTATATAGACGAACGTCTTTAGTACACAAAAGAGAAGAAGCTGATTGAGGAAGATGGTAGCCCATACTCAGCAATGTCTTCAGAAAGACCAACCGTTCACGGTCAAATTTGGGGCATGTACATAAGATGTGGTTGACATCAGCTTCCGATTCAGAATCACCATTTTCATTTTATTATCAGTGCTTGCAATAAAGACCTACTAATTTTAAAAGGAACGCCGCTGTCGAACAAATGATCGCTCCAGTAAACCCACTGCTGTGCGCGGCTGGTTGATGTAGTGAAGTATTTGTCGTGGCTGTATTACGTGAATCGCACACGGCATGCGTTTAGTTTAAAATTGAAGTGTTTAGGAACGGCATTGTAATGACTGATTGTTACGTGCGCGTATATAACGTCGTACTGCAGTGAGCTTCTCAAATACAGCAGGTTAAAAAACAGCGACGTGTCATTTCAATAACAAATGGCTACAAGAAACAGACGTTTCGGGATGGCTTTCGAAAGAAGATGAATATACTGGGTATTCTAAAACATGCCGTGTAAGTTTTATAGTGCAATACGACTCAGTGAAAGCGGTAAAGCATCATGCCATCACCAAGCCTCACATTGATAAGGTGTAATATGCCTTAAGAAACTCCACTTTTCAAAGGTATGTAGTGTAAGCGGAACTAGTAAGGAAGAGGAAGTGTCAGCAGTGGAATTAATATTAACGTATAATGGAGTGAAACATCATCACAGTTACCGTTCACAAGACTGTGGAAACGCTCCACTATCACACTTTTTGTTTCAAGATTCGAAACTACCGTCCAAGATTCACTGTGGGCAAACTAAAGTAGAGAATGTACTGGCCTCACACGAGAATGTGGGAAAAAGTTGGTACAACTCATTATCGACTGCAGGTGATGCGTCAAATAAAGGAAATATGAAATTACTCCCAGTTGCTATCCGGGAGCGACATCAGCTGTTATAGTTTTTTCCATAGACGCTGACGATACATCAACTTCTGTAGCGGAGAAGCGTAAAGAGAATATAACGAAGCCTGGTCTTTCAGCATCGCATCTAATTGCTTATGGTGCTGACAACTGTTCCGGCAATCGCAGAAAAAAAAAACAATCTATTTTCGTGGAGCTGAAAAAAAAATGTTTGAAACACCACATCTTATTGCAGGACATTGTAACATACATACTGTATACTGCATAATAATGCGAAATATGGGCTAAAACTACCGTCACACTAGAATCGTTAGTGGTTAAGCTCTTTAATGAGTTTTCTTCAAGAGCGAAGAAGGTGGCTGAGATGAATTTCTTTCAGTTCCTGCAGTCAAGTACTCCACACTACTCCGGCATATTCCTACACACTTTTTTTACTCTTTTTTTCCTGCTGTAGATACATTGTTCCTGATCTGGCTACTGTTGATGTTCTATTTCCTCAGCCAGGGTGAAGACAATACCGCTGAACTTATTTGGACATTCGTAGCCCATGAAAACAACAGTGATGTGGACGATGAAGTAATGTAGGGTCCTGTGAGAGCATCAGGATGGGAGCTGATGCTGTGTGCAGTTGTGAAGTGGCTCGTCCATTTCATAGACCTGGTGCCTGAGAACACGGGCTGGATTTTTTTCAGATAAAGAAAATCTGCGGGGAAAAAGGACGAGAAACTAAGTTCCATCCAGCGTCTGAGGCAGACTGAGATCGGAATCTGAACCTCCCAGCAGCTCCGGCTGGTCCAATTACATACACTATGGGATCAAAAGAATCCGGACACCTGGCTGAAAATGGCTTACAAGTTCGTGGCGCCCTCTATTGGTAATGCTGGAATTCGATATGGTCCCGGCCCACCCTTAGCCTTGACGACAGCCTCCACTCTCGCAGGCATACGTTCAATCAGGTGCTGGAAGGTTTCTTGGGTAATGGCAGCCCATTCTTCACGGAGTGCTGCACTGAGGACGTCAGTCGATCAGGCCTGGCACGAAGTCGGCGTTCCAAAACATTACAAAGGTATTCTGTAGGATTGAGGTCAGGACTCTGTGCAGGCCAGTCCATTACAGGGATGTTATTTTCGTGTAACCACTCCGCCACAGGCCGTGCATTATCAATAAGTGCTCAATCGTATTGAAAGATGCAGTCGCCATTCCCGAAACGCTCTTCAACATTGGGGAGCAAGAAGGTGCTTAAAACATCAATGTAGGCCTGTGCTGTCATAGTGCCACGCAAAACAACAAGGGGTGCAAACCCCCTACATGAAACACCCAACCACGCCGTAACACAACCGCCTCCGAATTTTACTGTTGGCACTACACACACTGAAGATGAGGTTCACTGGGCATTCGCCATACCCACACCCTGCCATCGGACAGCCACATTGTGTACCTGACTCGTGTCTCCACACAACGTTTTTCCACAATTAAATCGTTCAATGTTTACGGCCTTTACACCAAGCGAGGCGTTGTTTGGCATTTACCGGCGTGATGTACGCCCCGATAGCTGAGTGGTCAGCGTGACGGATTGACGTCCTACGGGCCCGGGTTAGATTCCCGGCTGGGTCGGGGAATTTTCTCCGCTCAGAGACTGGGTGTTGTGTTGTCTTCATCATCATTTCATCCCCATCCGGCGCGCAGGTCGCCCAATGTAATAAGACCTGCACCAAGGCGGCCGGCCAATGACGCCAAACGCTCACTTCCAATACCGGTGTGATCCGTGGCTTATGAGCAGCCGCTCGACCACGAAATCCGCGTTTTCTCACCTCCCGCCTGCCGTAGTACTTGCAGTGGATCCTGGTGCAGTTTGGAATTCCTGTATGATGGTCTGGATAGATCTGCCTATTACACATTACGACCTTCTTCAACTGTCGGCGGTCTCTGTCAGTCAACAGACGAGGTCGGCCTGTACGCTTTTGTGATGTATGACTCTCTTCACGTTTCCACTTCACTATCACATCGGAAACAGTGGGCCTAGGGATAGTTAGGAGTGTGCAAATCTCGCGTACAGACGTATGACGGAAGTGACACCCAGTCACCTGACCACGTTCGAAGTCCTTGAGTTCCGCGGAGCGGCCCATTCTCTGCTCTCTCACTATGCCTAATGACTTCTGAGGTTGCTGATATGGACTATCTGTCAGTAGGTGCCATCACAATGCACCTAATATGGAAAACGTATGTTTTTGGAGGTGTCCGGATACTTTTGATCACATAGTGTAGGCTCGCGTGACGCGTCTCCCATGCGATCAGGGTCTGGCCTCCCGACCTCGGCTCCTTCCAGAAGCTACTATGCTGCTGGTCACGTAGCGCGTATTGCTTTTGCCACAAAAACGCAGTTCCCCCTTCTTCCTAACGTCCCTGCTGACGTCACATTACTCCTTTGCTGGCACACGTTGTGCAATATTATATCCTTAGCTATACACTTTCAGCACATTCGCGACACATATGCGACAGTAACACTCTCTGAGATTTACATTTATTTTGTCCACAATGTTGTGTATTTATGTAATACAACCATGAAACACGTGAAAAGTGATTATATTCAGATAACTTGAATATATTCTGTATTCCTGAAGATGCGTACAGAAATTATTAATAGACAATGAAATAATTTCTTCGGGTTCAAAGTACTACAAGAGATGAAAAAATGTCCGCAACATGAACAAGCAAAATTTGTCAGCGAAGCTCAGCAAGGAATATTAAGAAAAATGATTTGACGTCAGTGAAGATTCAATTTTTAAACTTACCTCTCAGTTAAATCTTGAAGAGCCCCTTAAAATTGGGAACACAATGAAACTTATAGATTATTTCAACATAACTATAAATGGTGACGAACTGTTTTCGGAAATATGTGCACTGAATGACGTCTTGCCGTTCGTTAAGGACTTATCACTCAAACATTTCAAACAAATGGATTACTTCTTTTTAAGCGCTGCAAAGCACATAATTTGCTGAAAGCTGTACAACGTGTTCTAGTTCCACCGTCCAGTGTTTTAGTAGAGCGGATTTTCTGTGTGATGCTAGATGCCGGGAGCAATGATAGAAACAGACTGAAAGTGTAAATGGTGAAAGCTGAACTAATTTTGAATTTTAATACGCGGGGAATGAAATGTGCTGAAATTACTAAATTTGACAAATACGACAACGGGAGAGAACCTGTTAAAGCTTTGAAGTCAGAAAAGAAGTATAACTTCAAAACATAACAAGCAAAAAACTAGAGGCACGCAGAAATGGTTGTATTCGCAGTATTAACAGTGAGTATCGTGTTAATTAAACGCATGCTTCCTGTTGTAGCGGCTATAATGTATGTATTGTGTAATGTATTGTGAATAATAATAACAGTAATATAATAATAATACATATTTGAGTTGTCTGGTTTTGTCTCCAGTTAAAGTTGGTCACCCTATAATCGAGCTTTGTGTTTTAGGCTAGTGGAGAAAAATTAATTACTTATTATTAACTTTTGGCATTAAATGGACACTGATGAAGTTCTGAAACCTCTGGATTTATGGGTTATAGTTTCAGCAGTAGATGTATACTTCGTTCATCACAAGACTAAACCTGATGTAAACAAACACAAACGCGATGATTGATCGCCAGCCGTAGCACATGTACACCGGTATTGTTACGCTGTTGGAAGTGTTATGTATCTTGTTACTGTTTTTCGGGGAATGAAACTGTAAGAAATTCTAATGTATTAATAGCCATCAACGTTTTTCTGAATCACACTTTAGCTAAGTAGGTTTTATTCAGAATCCGAGTATGGACGCAGTCTCTTTACTGTTGTGCTCATTGTCGCGTTTTTAGTACGTAGTGTGACAATGGCTGATGCTGCTTCCTTGTCCGTAGTGAAATACGCGCGTGGAACGCCGTTAAAAAGTGGCGAGAAACAGGTTGTTCTCAATGCTTTTCACAAGTGTATAGAAAAAAAATCCGCTTTGAAATTTCCCGAGGAAATGTGTTTACTGAAGTATAATCGTTCCTCTAAGCCGGATGCGTAGCTCAGTCGTTAGCGTTATCGAATCGTAATCTGGTACACCGTGGATCACTGGTTCAAATCTCCCTTTGTTCAATGCGGACTTCATGAACATTTGAAATATAAATTCCTCAAATAAATGGTAAGTAACACATATCTAATCATAATTTAATGAAAAATGCACGTCTTCCTGTTTCTAATTACATAGTGCACACAAAATTCCAGTTTCCTCTTGCCAATATAAATTCTTACTTATCGACATTTTATAAAAGATTGTTAATAAAGATTGTTTTCATTAAGAGAACATTACAAAATTAAATTTCTGAACAAAAATGAAAAACAAATACTTTTTATTTGGACTACGTCCACTGTTTTATACGATAGATGTGCTCTCATACTTAAGCTTCGTAGAACACGAAGAACAATCATCTTCACGGCATCGAGCACACCATACAAACGCTGCATTTTTACAGTTGGCACCGTACCACTGCAGTATGAACCAAACAGAACTGATCTGCAGCCAAGCTAAGGGAATTTTTGGGTACAGAAAGGCACGTCATAAAAGAAGAAAAGAAAACGTGGCGCATGGGGAGCTTCGTGGATTCTGTTGTTGATTGACTTGTTATCGACGTAGCATATGACAGTTTCGATACTGAAACATATTTCTCGGATTCGGATGTGGGAGGAGGTTGTATATTGCCAGACAACTGCCTGTAAGTAATACTTTTATCGGCTTCAATATTTAACTATACGGCGTAATCCCTGTAATACGCTTTTGAGTCACACATAGGTCACGCAGAAAAATTGCCACATGTTTAAGTTAGGTATTTTAGTTATTCTGGTTTTTAATTATAATACTATGTTAGCTAAGAACGGGAGCATACTATGCTTTCCGTCGGATCCCTGAGAAGCGTGTAGTATTGATGGAGTTTTGCCGAATATTATTTCATTCTGTTTATAAATTAAATGACACTCAAAGCTGTAGTGTTCTTTGGTCGTCAGTTTTTACGTGCAGAATGCCGTGGTTGTGATGGTAGCAGTAGATTCAAAAATTGCACTTGTGTGGATTATACATGCTGCCAGGAAACGTCCAGACAGCATTGAAATAAAATATGGAGTCGAGAAGTCCAAATTAAGATTAGCTGAATGAAGTAATCTGCACACTTCTGCTGCTGGTGATTATTTATTAACATCACTGCTAAAATATATAGTAGTCAGTTAACAATAGTTTCACTCAGGTTAAAAAATCCTATACAAACTTATCAATGAAATACAGAGACTGAGATATCAGAAGCGAAAAGACAAATGAAGTTTTCTCTTTGACGTAAGTGCAGATTCACACTGCAAGCCTGAATGAAATTTCTGGAGAAAATAATATTTCCATCCTCACTATTGCACTTTCTCAAATTGAACTAGCGCCACAAAGTGCTTCAGTTATATAATATTGCGTACAAAACTATTGGGTAAAAACACTCACTACTGAACCATCATGCTTGTGGCAGGATGCATCGCAAAGTACAGCATACATCAAATAGTTAGCAGTCTAATATAACGTCAACAATAACCGGAAAGTACATGCATGCAGTTAATAGTGGTTTTCAGATTACCAAACACTTGCTGCACAAAATCGATTTTACGTTGAAGTACAAACCTGAAAACTGTAATTATGTTCATTTGATTTTAATGAAGTTGCCTTACTATGTGAGGGTACATAACGCTCTTCTACACATTCTTGTGTCTGCAGCTTCCATAAAGCCAGCATATATATATCTGAAAATGATTAGAAACGAATTATGAAAGCGGCTGCAATTTATTTTCAGTTTACATGTACTATCCAGTACTTAAATTATTAATAATCCAGTGGGTGAAAAGTGAATACTTCACGTCGTCTGTTCCGACTCCATATTTTCTCTTTCAGTTCCCCATGTCGTATCCCTTCATTTCGCAATCGGGGTTGCTCAGTTGAAGCCCAACGCGCATCATTTCAGAAAAGACGCGAGTTAGTGCTTCTGAAACTCGACCCGTGTGAGAATGGCGTAAGATTACGGTGGGACTAGCTTATGGCGGCTCCATCACAGAACACCGAAACATGTGCAGTGCCCGACAGATGAGAAAACATCGCGCGAAAATCCGTGTTTTTAATTATAAATGCGATTTAGATGACAATACTTTACATTTATACAGTACTGGCCATTAAAATTGCTACACCAAGAAGAAATGCAGATGATAAACGGGTATTCATTGGACAAATATATTATACCAGAACTGACATGTGATTACATTTTCACGCAATTTAGGTACATAGATCCTGAGAAGTCAGTACCCAGAACAACCACCTCTGGCTGTAATAACGGCCTTGATACGCCTGGGCATTGAGTCAAACAGTGCTTGGATGGCGTGTACAGGTACAGCTGCCCATGCAGCTTCAACACGATACCACAGTTCATCAAGGGTAGTGACTGGCGTATTGCGACAAGCGAGTTGCTCGGCCACCATTGACCAGAGTTTTCAGTTGGTGAGAAATCTGGAGAATGTGCTGGCCAGGGCAGCAGTCTAACATTTTCTGTATCCAGAAAGGCCCGTACAGGACCTGCAACACGCGATCGTGCATTATCCTGCTGAAATGTAGGGTTTCACAGGGATCGAATGAAAGGTAGAGCCACGGGTCGTAACACATCTGAAATGTAACGTCCACTGTTCATTAAGTGCCGTCAATGCGAACAAGAGGTGACCGAGACGTGTAACCAGTGGCACCCCATACCATCACGCCGGGTGATACGCCAGTATGGCGATGACGAATACACGCTTCCAATGTGCGTTCACCGCGATGTCGCCAAACACGGATGCGACTATCATGATGCTGTAAACAGAACTTGGATTCATCCGAAAAAATGACGTTTTGAAATTCCTGCACCCAGGTTCGTCGTTGAGTACATCATCGCAGACGCTCCTGTCTGTGATGCAGCGTCTAAGGTAACCGCAGCCACGGTCTCCGAGGTGATAGTCCATGCTGCTGCAAACGTCGTCGAACTGTTGGTGCACATGGTTGTTGTCTTGCAAACGTCCCCATCTGTTGACTCAGGGATCGAGACGGGGCTGCATGACCTGTTACAGCCGTGCGGATAAGATGCCTGTCATCTAGACTGCTAGTGATACGAGGCCATTGGTATCTAGCACGGCGTTCTGTATTACCCTACTAAACCCACCGATTCCATATTATGCTAACAGTCATTGGATCTCGACCAACGCGAGCAGCAATGTCGCTACTATCCGACCTTTATCAAAGTCGTAAACGTGATGGTACGCATTTCTCCTCCTTACACAAGGCGTCACCAAAAAAAAAAATGGTTCAAATGGCTCTGAGCACTATGGGACTTAACATCTATGGTCATCAGTCCCCTAGAACTTAGAACTACTTAAACCTAACTAACCTAAGGACATCACACAACACCCAGTCATCACGAGGCAGAGAAAATCCCTGACCCCGCCGGGAATCGAACCCGGGAACCCGGGCGTGGGAAGGAGGCGTCACAACAACGTTTCACCAGGCAACGCCGGTCAACTGCTGTTTGTGTATGAGAAATCGGTTGGAAACTTTCCTCTTGTCAGCACGTTGGAGGTGTCGCCACCGGCGTCAACCTTGTGTGAATGCTCTGAAAAGCTAATCATTTACATATCACAGCATCGTCTTCCTGTCCGTTAAATTTCGCGTCTGTAGCACGTCACCCTCGTGGTGTAGCAATATTAATGGCCAGTAGTGTATGATTTAATTCTTACCTTTGGTATGTGAGACAGCCTCCCTCATGACTCTGTCACACTTGCTAATTCCATCTTCTATCATAGACAGCAGCTACTCGAGACAGCCCATGTCCATCCTCACGAAGTTCCGAAATTCTTGCTGGTCTTCGGGCCTTAGTTCTTTTATAAACAGTGAATATAATCACCTGCCTCCGCCCCTTCTTTCCAGCCAGTGTGGAGCCCAAGAACGTCTGGCTTTTTGTTTTCGTCGTTCTGCCCTAATCCGAAGATTTACTGTCACTGCCAGGGCAACAGCTCCAAAAACAAGTGCGCCCTCCATGTGCAAAATGCTGTATAAACACAAATACCTGTGTAACCAAGAGTCATAATATAAAAGTAACTGTTGAGTCTGTAATTCAGAACAGTAGTTACCTACATAAGAGAATAACAATTACTTAATAAATAATGATAAGAAACAATTTCTTATTAAATAGGAACTTTGAGCTCACATAAATAATTTGAACGAATGACATTCCAATATGTCACACGGTCCCCTTGTGTTTCGCGTGGTAGAATGAACAGCCTTACAAGAGATCAGACAGTTCTACAGGGCTATTACAAATGATTGAAGCGATTTCATAAATTCACTGTAGCTCCATTTATTGACATATGGTCACGAAACACTACAGATACGTAGAAAAACTCATAAAGTTTTGTTCGGCTGAAGCCGCACTTCAGGTTTCTGCCGCCAGAGCGCTCGAGAGCGCAGTGAGACAAAATGGCGACAGGAGCCGAGAAAGCGTATGTCGTGCTTGAAATGCACTCACATCAGTCAGTCATAACAGTGCAACGACACTTCAGGACGAAGTTCAACAAAGATTCACCAACTGCTAATTCCATTCGGCGATGGTATGCGCAGTTTAAAGCTTCTGGATGCCTCTGTAAGGGGAAATCAAAGGGTCGGCCTGCAGTGAGCGAAGAAACGGTTGAACGCGTGCGGGGAAGTTTCACGGGTAGCCCGCAGAAGTAGACGAATAAAGCAAGCAGGGGGCTAAACGTACCACAGCCGACGGTTTGGAAAATCTTACGGAAAAGGCTAAAGCAGAAGCCTTACCGTTTACAATTGCTACAAGCCCTGGCACCCGATGACAAAGTCAAACGCTCTGAATTTTCGGCGCGGTTGCAACAGTTCATGGAAGAGGATACGTTCAGTGCGAAACTTGTTTTCAGTGATGGAGCAACATTTTTTCTTAATGGTGAAGTGAACAGACACAATGTGCCAATCTGGGCGGTAGAGAATCCTCACGCATTCGTGCAGCAAATTCGCAATTCACCAAAAGTTAACGTGTTTTGTGCAGTCTCACGGTTTAAAGTTTACGGCCCCTTTTTCTTCAGCGAAAAAAACGTTACAGGACACGTGTATCTGGACATGCTGGAAAATTGGTTCATGCCACAACTGGAGACCGACAGCGCCGACTTCATCTTTCAACAGGATGGTGTTCCACCGCACTTCCATGACGATGTTCGGCATTTCTTAAACAGGAGATTGGAAAACCGATGGATCGGTCGTGGTGGAGATCATGATCAGCAATTCGTGTCATGGCCTCCACGCTCTCCCGACTTAACCCCATGCGATTTCTTTCTGTGGGGTTATGTGAAAGATTCAGTGTTTAAACCTCTACCAAGAAACGTGCCAGAACTGCGAGCTCGCATCAACGATGCTTTCAAACTCATTGATGGGGACATGCTGCGTCGAGTGTGGGAGGAATTTGATTATCAGTTTGATGTCTGCCGAATCACTAAAGTGGCACATATCGAACATTTGTGAATGCCTAAAAAAACTTTTTGAGTTTTTGTATGTGAGTGCGAAGCATTGTGAAAATATCTCAAATAATAAAGTTATTGTAGAGCTGTGAAATCGCTTCAGTCATTTATAATAACCCTGTATTTGCGTTTCGCTCGTTATTACCGTCTACTGCGCATGTGCGCCAGCTATATCACGCGTAGATGGTGTAATAGGTCTACCTCAACCAGCCTGTAGTCACAGATGAGGCGCTGGTGCATAGGTGAACGGTTTACGCGCATTGTGCAATAGGGGCTTTTAGCCACTCGTGAATGTTTAAACTCACTGGGTCTGGCGTAGTCATTGGAGCAGTGGAGGGCGCGATCGGAGCGCGCGTGCGGTTGTAAAAGCCGTGGCCACGCTGGTGTTGGTCGATCGCCGTCCAGCGGGGTTTGCCACGTCGGCAACCTCATCGGCCACTCCACTAGACTAGATTAGATTAATTATTCATTCCATAGACCCATAAAAGAGGGAATCCTCCTGGGTGTGGAACTTGTCAGATAAACACATTACAAAAATGTAATTAGAAAAACTTGAGTTTCAGTAATTTTAATGATCCTCAGTCAATAAACAGTAAAATTATGTACATGAATTAAATTTAAGCTTCTAATATTTACAGGTTTAATACTTACATCTGCTTTCATTAAATCCATCATTCATACATTTGCTAGTTTCTTGGCTATTACAACCAAGTATTGTCAAAAATTAAAGTAAATTATCCATTTCAGTGATCCTCAGTTAAGAACAGCCAGATTATGTACAAGATTTAAAATTAAACGTCCACTATTTACAGACTTAAGACTTAAATCTACTTTCCATACATCCATCATTCACACAGTAGGTAGTTACTTGGCTGTTACAATCAAGTATTGTCAAAAATTAAAGTATAATAAATTTTCATTAAAATGGTCTACTGCACTTGTTGAGAAACTCATGGATGGAATAGGAGTTGGCCACCAAAAATTCTTTTAAGTTGTGCCTTGTCTGAAACTAAACACTTAATGGTTGCTGGTAACTTATTGAAAATATGCGTTGCTCAATACTGGACTCCTTTCTGGGCAGGTAAATCGTTATATATATTGTTCTTATTCCTAGTATTGATACTGTGCACTAAGCAGTTCGTTGGAAAAAGAGGTGTATTATTTACAACAAACTTCATTAAGGAATAAATATACTTATAAGCTGTGGTTAATATGTCCAATTCTTTGAAAACGTTTCGACATGATCTTCTTGGATTTACACTACTCTGTACTCTAAAACATTTTTCTCTGTTTGTGGAGTTATCTCCAAAGTATGATACCATATGACATAATGGAGTGAAAATAAACAAAATATGCCAGTTTCTTTTATATTTATATCTCCTATGTCTGACATAACGACGGACACGGCAAAGACTGGAGGATCATCGACGCTGGCAACCTAGGCTGTGGACATGGTTTACGAGAGGCAAGGACAGACAAACAGAGAAACATCAGACTCCCGGAATAGGACATTAACGGGCGCCGTACTAAAACATAAGAATGGAAATATGCGTCTAAACTGTACGAAGATGTCTTCATTATCCACCAAAAGAAATAGAAAGAGATCTGCGAGGGAATGCGACATGTCATCCAACAAGCTAGACAAAACGCTGAGAATCCAGCAGCAGCTTCCAATAATCCACCACTGGAGTGTCAGAAGAACAATAATGCCACAACACTGACGGTGAAGCGACGATGGAACAAGATTGCTAAGAAGAAGGAGGTGCACCCTTGAATCATGGTATGGAGGATTTCACAACATGCACTACAAATGAAGACAGAACAACGACACCCATAGTGAATATGAAAACCTGCATAAAAAGCGGAGGGAAGGAATGCAAACAACACACTGCTACGCGCCAATAGTGCCGCAAGAGAAAACACTATGAAACTACGACATCAAGATAAACATGCTCCAGAAGGTACCACGGGTCACCATTTACCATACCGAACATTACAGAGAGCTCAATAAAGTACAGTACTCAAAGGACAACTAGATGACAGCCTTAAAGCCATCTGCCGAAACGATCACATCAAGTGCCATTTCAAGACCTTTGACGAGCAAAGGGCAATCAAAGTTTTTTCTCTCAACATACGGGGTGTTCAAAAGGTCTCGCCGCAGTGCCGTATGATTGTTAGCCGCGCGTGCTGTATGCCGCAGTGAATATACCGAAATTAAACTCAGTGAAATACAAGTTATTAATTTATTGAGTAATCACTTCTACTTACAAATTTTCACATTAAACGTTGAAAATGTCCCCCATGTTGTTGAATACACAATTCAATTCGTCTAATCATGTTTCCAAACACAAGCTGTAACATTTCTTCTGTAACAGAAGCAGTGAAAGTGGATATTGCAGTTTTCAGTTCATCGGTGGATTTTGGACGGTTTTCAATGACAGTTGCTTTCGCTGCAGGCCAGAAGAAAAAGTCAGGTGGTGTTGGGTCAGGTGATCGTGGAGGCCAAAGTCCCTGTGAAATTATGCGATCACCAAAAACATCAGCAAGCAGTGACATTGAAACGCGAGCTGTATGCGCGGTTCCACCGTCTTGTTGAAAATAACCGTTCAGCATCTCACTTAACTCAAGGTCTCCTATGAATGGTTACAGAATATCACTGCAGCATCGTTGTGCGTTTATTGCTTCTTTGAAAAATATGGGACCCACAATCCTACGTCTAGTAATTGCAATCCAAACTCCTATTTTCACAGAATGAAGTGGTTCATCATGAATACACAATGGATTTGCTGTACTCCACGTACGAGAATTTTGCGACTTCGTGTACCCGGATAAGTAAAACCACGCCTCATCAGTGAAAAACGTTTCATTCGGAATATCCCTTCCATTTTTTTGAACGAAATTTTTGAACCATTGACAATAATGACGTCTCTTGACATGATCAGTATTTTTCAGTTCCTGCACAACTGTCACTTTGTATGGGAAAAGTTCTAATTTTTTCCTTACAGCTGTGTGGGCCGTTCCGACACTAACATCAATTTCCTGGGCGAGCTTTCTTACTGACTTGTTCAGACTCATGGACATTTTATCGGAAATATCGAGTAGTTTATCCTTAGACAAAACGCTAGGACGACTACTTCTCGGTGCATCTGTCACTAAACCCGTACTTCGAAATTTGTTAGCCAAATCTCGCACAGTATCGCGATGTGGGAGTGTTGTCTCCGGGAAAACTGAATTAAATGTTTGACGAACTGAAACTGTGTATTTACCTCCAGCCTTGAACATTTGTTCGACTAAAAACACACGTTCTTCAATGGTTAGCATTTTAACAGTGACGAAAACAAAACAGACGAACAAAGGAACTAAACTTATTAAACGTTCACTTCAACACGTGACGACACACACCAACGATACTACTGACGCTGGCTGAGATAAACGGAACAGTGGAATGTTGGGAGAGCCCACTTTTAAGGCCCGTCCACACGCAACGATCTGTCTGCGCAAATGTCTGCGCACATCACATCTGCACAGACAGATCGTTGCGTGTGGACGGAAGATTTGCACCAACCTGAGGTGTGTGCAAACCTGGAAGTTGGAGTTGGAGGTTTGAGCGAAACCTCTCAAATCTGTGGGTTCAAACCACATCTGAGCAGACAAGTTGGAGCGTGTGGACAGGAGATCGCCGCAAATCTGGCACGAAACAGCTGTTTGCTCAGTCTAGTGTTTGCATTTATGCGCATAGGGCATTAAAATGGCTGATACTCGTCAGTGTTCTCGAGAGTTTGTAAGTGAATTCATTGAAATATATAGAAACCACCCATGTTTGTGGAAGATTAAAAGTAAAGAATATAGTGACCGAGACAAAAAGACAGTAGCATACAATGCTCTAATTGAAAAATTGCGGGCAGTTGGCGCCTCGGCAAACAGAGAAACGGTAATAAAAAATAAAAAAAATTCGTTGCGAACTGGCGAAATTATTTGCGGATGGATGTCGAAACTTATAATTATCTCTTAAAGCTTGTAACCCTCATATTATGAGAAAAAATATTTGTATGAGAAGGGCAATGTCTCCTCGTGAACGGCTGGCGGTAACATTAAGATTCCTAGCAACAGGAAGGAGCTACAAGGATTTGGAATTTTCAACTGCAATATCGAAACAAGCGTTGAGTAAAATATTACCCAACACATGTGAAGCTATTTACGCTGTCCTGAAGGATGAGTTCATGAAGGCAAGCTAAGTAAATTAAGTCTGTCAGCGAACTGTTTACCGAAAAGAGTTATCCAAAGTTCAGAAATCTACAAGATCTGGTGTAAGAGTAGATCAAGTATACCCGCCAACGTTATGGTATTTTGATCTGCTTGGCTTTCTTAGTGATCAAGAAACGCCAAGACCAAGCAGAAGTACAATTGAAGATGAAATTGAAGTGTCAATGTGCCAGGAAATGGAACACGAGTTAATGTAAAACAAAACAGGTTCGCCCTGCAACTCTCGCAGTAAATGTACGTGAGAAAACTGCTTTCGCTTTAGCAACCATTGTCGACACCATTTTGACCGCCTTCTCTGTTTCCTGCGGTTGGTCTGAATGTTTTTTGCAACACAAATTGCGAACACAGACCACAACAGAACTTCCTCCATTTCCATATTTCAAAATAACTGAATTAAATTTTTGACGTTTACGGGGAGCGACAGATGGCGGGCGAGTAGTAGATTGGGGTTTGTGTCGTGTGAACACACCACATTTGCAGCGATCTTTTGCATGTACAGACATCTGCGCCAATGTCTGCGCAGACAGATCGTTGCGTGTGGACCGGGCTTTAGGAAAGTAACCCAAGCAGGCGAACAATCATACGGCACTACGGAGAGGCTTTTTGAACACCCTGTAGTTTCTGCCTGCAGAAGTAACAGGAGAAAAATTGCTTCAAGAACTGCCAGAGAAAGGGTTCAGCGTCCTACAAGTTAACCAGTTTAAAATTCCTGACAAAACACAAAAGAGCTCATACACGAACCAGTTTACTGTGTCACCCTGCCTGCAGGATAGGACAGTGACAAAATCTATGACGTTCGCTTTCTCTTGTGCACAAGAGTGCGAATTGAGACATACAGTAGCAAGGACGGTGCTGTCCAGTGCTGACATTGCCAGCGGTTCGAACAAATTGCGAATTATCCCAGTATGGTAGTGAGATGCGTCCGTTGTGCAGGGCATCACAGATCAACAGAAAAACCAAAATGTGCAAACTGTGGGGAAGCACACTCTGTACCATTCAGAGGATGCCAAAAGTTCCAGGAAGTACTTCAAAAATACAAGCAGATGACAAGAACAAAATATAAACGAGAAATCAGCCGAAAAATCACCGTAAGTTGAAATCAACCTATTCTCGCGGAACTGTTTTTCGATCTAAAAAGCAAATCAAAATGTAAATAACTTAATTACAGGCCACTGATGGTGCTTTACCTCAATAAAGCGAAACGCGTCTGGTGAAAAAATCACGCATTTTTGCAGTTGCATCGACGGATGAAAAATACTCTCATGAATTATAAAGCAACTGCGGACACTATGGCCCCACAAATGAAGACTTTAACAAGCAAACCACCCACACAGTGTAAGATTATCATAAAAATTCAGCAGTGCCAGAAGAACAAGCTCCCCAACAACAACCCAAACCAGCAATACAAGAAGTCTAACCTAAACAAACGGCATCACTCAGGACATCACGACAACCGAGACAGCCAAGACAAACAGAATCATATGCCAACACCGCCTATCCACCAGTGAGATGCCGACAGTCCTGCCACAGTCTACCAGGCCACCAAACTACCACTGCACTGCAGCAGAAACTGAAAAATATTTACTCTCTAATTGAGACTGTTCAGAAGGCTTTCTTCACACCGTAAACGGACGGCCGCCAATGAACAAAAAACTTTAGATTCTGCATTTGGGATGCAAATGGACTGCACACAAAGATGACTGAGTTCACATCGCTACCAGATAGACATCGCCCTCATTTCGGAAACCCATCTCCAAGAAACAACTGAGTCGTGGATAATAAACGTGAATGTTTACAGGATGGAACAAAAAGGACAATGAGGTGGAGGGGCCACTGCCGTAGCCGAAAGAGAAATATGCCACCGTCACGTGTAGCTGCCATGGCTGTGAACACTTGACGTCACAGTCCAAATGGCAATGCTGCCTGCCTGAGTCCAGAGAAGAGTCTCATCCCAGATCACATGCGTATAGTATTTAGGTTATGACAGAGTAGTCCTAGGAGGATACTTAAATAGCAAAAACAGAGCATATAACTCTCAAAAAACAACCCAAAAGGACTGATCCTGTTAGACCTCAAAGCAAACCTCAACATAACAGTTCACGGATTCAGAGAACCAACGACGACACCTTACTTCACACATCTGCACTCCAATGCACTGGACATTGCAGTATTTAAAAACTAAATCCTAACCTGCAATTGAGGATGGTCAACAACTTATCCTCTGATCACAAATCGTCAGTTTCACAAACCAAACATTGACAGAGAAAATTAAAAAGGGAAAACAAAGAGCAGCCACACAACACTTCTTCACAGACACCCATCTTTGACAAATTCCCACCATTGTTTCAAGAACTGAAGATACAAAACAGAAGCCATGAACAGTGGGTTCACTTTTGTAACCTGGAAGACAAGAGAGAGGCCCATAGACTGACCCGTAAACTCCAGAAAAAGGTCAAAGAATGGAAACAACAGTCCTAGGAGGACAGAATTTCTGCTACGAAAGAAAGATGAATGGCAGATAGTAAACAACATCTGACAGAAGCGTCCCCCTAATAGGGCAATTCAAGGAACAGATGGGTTCATTTGCAACTCACTCGCACAGGCACTGAAACTAACCAGAAGCAGATGACAACACTCCTAACTGTGCCCAACAACAACAATGTGCACCACATTCATAAATATATAAAGAATACACTTGATCCTAGCGCATAAGATAAAGCTAATATCACAACAATATTAAGTCGTACTCCTCGTGATGACATAGTGAAACACTAACTGTTTATTTTTATAATATTGTAGCACATTTGAAAAATTTTGCACAAACCACCATTGCTCAACATAAACAAACATAAAAAAAACTCCACTTAAATAGGAAGAAGTATATTCTATCATATTTCAGGAGTGTATGTCAGACAGCAATAATTCACCTTCCAATATTTTGGTCTTCAACTGTACAACCATGTTCAAAGCAAGTCAGTGACCAAATTAAAGGCAGTTGACAAAACATGCCGGTTGGAGTTAAGATTATGGAGTGATGTAAAGTGGAAATGTCATGTAACAATAGTTTTACAAAAGGCGGATGTCATACTGTGTCATTGGAGGAATCATCAGAAGTGTAATTCAATCACAAGAAGGCACCGGTAGCTTATGAAACCAATCTTTACTCTTCAACCAAACCTCGAGTGTTAACTCTTCAGTCTGGGAGCTGTATCAGGTATGATTAAAAGAGAATACAAAGAAGAGCAGTGCATTGATACATTTAGTAAGTGTGAAAGTATCATGGACAAGAGTGTACCCTTATAGAAAAACTACACATGTAAGAGCGAGGGATGCATCAAACTCCCATCTTGCCCTGCCACACTGATATACGTATCTGCTGGTATCAGTTTAAGGAAAGGATATCGATTGCTGTTAGTAGCAAGTCTACCAAGAAACATTCGTTGTGAAACCTCAAAATTATTCAGCTGTTTGCTGCTGTTCCCTTTGAAACTAAAAATGCTAGATGGCCCTGCTTTTTAAAAGCTTACAGTATTGCTGCATCTTCAATTTATGATTCTTTTATCGTATTACTAGCTAATGTTAAAAACTATGAAAAATGTGTATTGCAGAAGTATTCACATGGATCTGAATTTTAGCTGTGACAGGCAAATACGAGGGGGTGCTGAAAGGTAATGGCTCTGAATTTTTTATGTGAAAACTCTTAAAGCTTTTTCAATAAAATAGACTTTGTTAAAAAAAATCTACATCTTTATTCTTCATGTCTACATATTTATTTCTCAGCATAGTCATCCTGGCAAGACACATTTCTCCTAACAAGAGAGCAGTTTATTGACAATGTCATTGTAGAAAGTTTGACTTTGCTGACAGAGCCATACCCTCACCTCCTCATGAACTACTTAGTCACTAACAAAGTGAAGTGCTCAAAGGTGATCTTTAAGTTCTGCAAACAAATGAAAATCAGATGCGGCCAAGTCTGACTATACACAAGATGATCGATGATGGCAAACCTGAAGTGCCAGATTGTTGCATTAGTCACAACGCTCGTGTGTGTTCAGGCATTGTCATGAGGGTGCTCCATGTGTGGACAAACCCTTCATTGCTTTCAGTTTTCTGTAATGGGAAACTCAGATTACAGCCCACAGTTTCTCGTGAACCATCATAGTAAAATTACCAACTGCCATGTTACACACTAAAATTCAGAGTGCTGTATCAGGGAAGCAGGAAAGTCAGCTGGGTAATATGCTTGACCTGTAGTACCTCAGCCGATATTGAGAGCAGAATAAAAGAACTGTAGGCATTATTTTCAGCATGCCTTTGTAATATGTACAAATCTCATGCAATCTATACTCTCTTGGTTAAGAATATTGCAGGGAACCTAAGAGCAGACTGACTGAAAATTGCATGAGCTTTTGGCTTATAGACTCGCTCCAGGATGTTGCTCAACTTTGTTAATTTGTAATAGTTTACAAATTCTGTAGGTCAGAAAGTTCATCTTTTATCGGCTATTGATTTTGTGATTATGTTTTGTTTGTATATAATTTATCATGAGCAGCTTCTATTAAAATATGCAGTACTACTTTATGCTTACGTAGCTGAGAATGCCTGGCTTATGATGGTGGGATTCATTAATATTGAAAAGTTAGCAATTTATAATTAAGAAACCTTGTTCTTTAAATTGGGTGTCAGTAGAAACAGAAAAATCAGGTGATCAAAAGTACATTGACAGATCCCAGAAATTTGCATTAGTTTGTCTATAATTTTCACTAAAATATTGAATCAGGTGAGATCTTCAGTGAACAATATCTTTTAAACTAATTAAGTTTGATCTAATGTAAATATGTTTGGAATTAATCTTTCCTTCCAAATTTACCTATTTGCTCATAAGATTTTCCCCATGGAATTTTATAGTTCCAGATTTTAAACATGGCTGAAACAGCAACTGTTGAAATTCTTTACGGTAAATGATGACAGCCAAAACAGTTCCAGGATAAAGATTTATTAAAATTCTTGACCACAGTTTTGGTATATCTAAATATACCTTCTTCAGAAGTAAAATACCTAAAATTACATCCTGCAATGATTATGGACATAATCATGTTGTATAAGTGGAGATGATGTTTTAATTACTGACGACACATTTGGCACAATTGTTTTATTAATCTCCATTGCAGGATGTAATTTTAGGTATTTTACTTCTGATGTAGGTATATTTAGATATACCAAAACCATGGTCAAGCATCTTAATAAATCTTTATCCTGCAACTGTTTTGGCTGTCATCATTCACCATGACGAATTTTATAGTTCCATTACTATTGGTTGCCAACATTTCTGATGAAACTAATTAGCTCATTGCAACCGGGTAAAAGCTTTTTTATAGTAGTCATTTTATTGTTCCAAAAAAGTATTTATCTTTAAAATTTGTAAACTTTTGCACTCAGACCACATCTGGAAACATTTCTTCTGCTGTCATGTTACTACCTCAGAAACACAGTTTTTAAATTATTCTGTAGCTTCTTGAGATATTGAAAACTGCTAGCCACACACTTTTTGTTTCACATATGGAAACAAAAAGAAGTCATTAGACAGAAAATCGGGGGAATATTGGCAATGAGACTTTAATTCCATCTGTTTTTCATTCAAATAGTCAGCTTTTTGAGCTGCTTAGTGACAGCTGGCATTATCACAGTGAAGGATGATCCTCATTTTTGGTAGTTTCATTGATCATTTGTTGCAAACAGACTGTTGTACACCACTCAGCATTAAAAGTTTTTCAGCCCTCTAAAACGATGGTCACAACAAGTTGAGAGAAGGGCATCATGTCGTAGCTGCGTCAGTTGTTCTCAATTCATCTTGGAACCCTCAGACAAGTGATTGGTGCTCATAACCAAAATAAGTATGCTCTTATGATGTTGTATACTAATTTTGTATTTTGTGGTTAAATATTTTGACCATTCCCTTACAGCAGTTAACATGTGTCCGATTGTGATCTTCAGTCACACTATGTTGAATCCATCAGGAACAGATCTTTTTCACAATTAAATTTTTATGCAAAATTGCATGGAATATAGTCTTCGAAATGCCTAAGGATTCCTCTATCTCAAAGGTAAACCACATACCGAACCTCTTCGGTTACGTAACACACATTGTCAATGTTTTTCTGAATGACAACCAATTGCAATCAGTCTTCATGAATTTGACCACTGACTGAAGCATTACTGTGACAAAATTCTGCAGATCATTTGTAAATGAGTCTTTTCTGAAGATAATCAATTACAAAAAGTGGAATGACATGATTTGAGGCACTGTTACCAAGTAAAGCCTTTATGAAAATCATAAAAAATAATTCGACGAAAAACTTCATGTGACACAACATTGTTTCTTTAAACACTCGCTATAAACAAATTACTTGTCCAGTTTCTGAGCTGCCATTATTTAGCAATAACAAATAACAAATTTTTAAACAAAAGTAATCTCTCTACTCAATGGTGACATCTATTGCTCATTCTTAAAAACAGAAGAACAAGCCTCGTACATTAAAAGACACGTTCTTTTCCAGGTAAACCTCACATGTAGCACACACTGGTGCTTATGATAGTCTCTCTCAAAAGATAATGCTGGTCCACTTGACAAACAGTCTGTCTGATGTGTGCTGCTAATGCGTGTGTCTAACCCGGAAGAAATTATGGAAGCTGCTCAATTTCTGTTTCTGTTTCCGTTCAAGGGAGACTCTGGAGGCCCACTGCAGTGCCCCTCTGGCGACGGGACGTGGTTTGTGGCCGGCATCACGTCGTTCGGGTCTGGCTGTGCCCACCCCGGCCTGCCGGACATATTCACCCGCGTCTCCCACTACCTCGCCTGGATACACGACACCATCAATAACACCACATATGTATCTGTTCAGTGAAGTCATCTCAAGTTGAAGATGTACCAGTAGACATTCAGAGTGCAAAAAACTTAGTTTTCAATGGTTTCTCTTTACAGATTAGTAAAACGTGTGAAAAAGATTATTTTCCTTCCATAAATGACATTCAGTGTTACAGAGTGGAAAGAGAGAAACAGAGGAGCAATAATGAACATAGTGCTTCGGATATTTAAGTTGTTCATTGTCTTACAAGCTCTGTGTGTTTTTATTAAGTAAGAAAGAAAAGATATTTATTTTTAATACTGTTTTTTTGTTTTAGTACCCTCCAGGATTCCATATACAATGTCAATGCCATTCTCGTGTTGCCTTTTGTTGAATTTCTTCATGGTTTCCTCTTCTTTCCTTTGTTGAATGTAAGTCAAAAGTGACATAGAACATATATATTGTGCGTGCTTTCACAGCCAGAGGCAGCTGACATAAAAATTTTCTGGTAACAGAACAGATGTTTTAAGTCTCTAGAACCACACACAAAACATTGGGTTTCCCCCTCCTCACCTCGTGTGACAGTTTTTTACAATATAACAAAGCATTAAGTTCAGAAAACTTTTATATTAATAAACAGGTAAAAGATGTTATTTATTTTTAACTAGAATGGCCATTCCATAGCAGCATTCACAGTTTTCCTTTCTCTTCTCTTTTTTCCCACCCCATCCCCCCTACATGTGACTATTGCATTGTCTTCTCGTCTCACACTTTCACGTGTCAATTTACCCTTAATAAACTGTAATGCAGCATAGGGTAAAAACTGTAGAGGAAGACAGTAATTGGAATATGTATAACAAATAATTAAGGACATAGGTTGCAAGTGCTGCTCTGAGGTGAAAACGTTGGCGCAGGAGAGGAACTCATCAGAAGACTGATGAGGAAAAAAAAATTAACATGTATTGTAATTAATATCTGAAAGTGAAAAGAAGTTGGTGTGGGATTATTAAGCTTAAAGAGAGAGAAGAAAAAAGGAAGAATGTATCTGACTACCACAGCAAATGTTGGAAACAACTGTGGATGAAATTAGAACCATTTGCATCATCAGCAAAACAGAACTCCACAAATTACAAGGTGAAAAAGAAGAAACATTTAGTAGGGATGTTCTGGAATGAAATGAAATGAGCGTATGGCATTGTTGGCCGGGAGGCCCCTGTGCAGGCAAGTTCGGCCGCCTTGTTGCAAGTCCTTTTTAGTTGATGCCACTTAAGCAACTTGCGGGTCAATGACAATGAAAATGATGAAGGACACACAACACCCAGTCCCCTGCCAGGAATCGAACCCGGGCCCCCTGTGTGATAGGCAGAAACGCTACCGCTACGCTATGGAGGCAGACAGTTTTTATAATTACAGCACGCCACTCTTAAGAAAGTATAAGAAGTGTGACAATAAACAGACAGTCTCATTTCAAATGGTTATAAGAGGAAAAAAGGAAAACTTTACAAAAATTCACTCAGAAAGGCTTAGTTATCTCATTTATTTGGCATAAAATGAGGCAAATTTCTAATAAATTAAACAACTAGTAGCTTTAAATTGTGCCAGCTGAAACTATTCCAGCTTATTCTGGGTCTGTGCAGCAGAATGTCCATTTCATCTGGTAATTTTCATGGAAAGTTCTCTTCTGTCATCGTAACGGTTAAAGAGTAACATACTGCACTCCTGTGCCAGTGAGTCTTACCACCACTACAGGTATGGCGGATCAAAAATTCACAGTCTCGCTGCGCATGATGTCTACTACCACATCCTGCCCCACTGCACCTCGTAGCTGCAAGATTGTGGAGAAAAGCTTACGAGTGAGTCTGAAGCCTCTACTGCAGTGGCTGTTTTTAGCTGTTCTCAAATGATTTGACTCGTTCCACAGCTTTGAAGGCTCTCCATCGATTTACAGAACATGAAGAATGGGTGAATTAATTAATTAATTAAAATTTTATTGCTACTGCTGCCATCTCTTTTCAGCTGATGCTGTTGTGTATTTCCATCTTTCACTACTCTGCCTCTGATAGGAATGGATAATGGCATGCTGTGTTAGTGATGAAAGACAAGGAGGCAGATTATTAACACACACATTTACATTTTATTGGAACATAGTAGGATTTATAAATATTACAAAAGCTGCAACTTGGAAGAAATAAACTAGGTATTTACACAACACTAACAAAACATTTGCCATACACAACAGACATTGTCAGAAAATTATCTATAGAGTAATGAGGTTTGTGAAAACTGAACAAGTCATTACAATAAAACAGTTGGTTTATAAATTGTAAAATCAGCAACAAGGAATTTGTGAAACTATGAATGTATCTGTCAAAGCATTCTTTCAGGAGCTTTCATTGACATACTGTATTCATAAGAAAATACACAGTAAGTCTTACCATAATGCGCAGAAATTAAAAACAGCACCAGTTTCCCTACATTTGTGAATAACGGTTCTGCACTTTTTTTGTACCTTTCATTTAATTGTAGATTGCATTCAAGTTATATGACTATAAGATTAATTATATAAACAAGAGACTCAAAAATTACTCATAACTTTCTCATATACAGAATAATAATCCAAAACATTTCAGCAATGTACATTTAGCACTGGCCATTTTCTGTTTCCTTTCTATTGGTTAAGTAGTATTGAACATAGAGTGTAACAGGTTTGGTTGTGCTGAGAACTAAATGTAGCATAAACAAGCGAAAGAGAGAACATGGCTTCCAGTTGCATATCATCATTTTGTCATAATTTAGTGACCCAATGATATACTTTATACAAAAGTAGACAATAAATAAGTGCGAAACCAGACTGATGTGCGTACCTCAGACACAGGAAAGGGATTACAGTGTCTAGTTGAATTAACTACTGCATTTTGCACCACTGACATTCAATTATCGATATGTAAGAATTTGTTGAACTGACACATAGATATAACATTGACAAGCAGAATCTGGAGAAGCAACATTAATACATATTTCAGTTGACTAGTTGTCTACATATCACATCAAAACACATTTATGTTTTAAGCAAACACACTCCAGAAACAATGAACCACATTTATACATGCCTGTCTACACACAAAAAATTACACACAAAATACTGATAATTCTGAAAATGCAAGCAGCTACAAATATACATGTATCTGCCAATGACTGTCAACTTAAGGAATGGATTATTTCTTTCTGATTACTCATCTTATATTTTTTCATCCTATTCACAATATATGTAAAATATTTTTTGTGTTATTAATCAATAATATATACACAATGTTCACCAGGTAGTGGCGATTAAGTCATCTTTTCACAACATAATAACCATCGAAACTCCTTATGTTACATCCACATAAATCTCCAGTCAAAAATGTGTAGCTGTTCTTTTTGAAAAACAGCTATTTGAAACATTCACAACTCCACTACTGGCATCACAATGGATAAACACAGCCACTCGCCACACAGTTGAGGTACAGAGCAGCAGTTCAACAAGTAAAACAACATATGAATACTGCCATTCACTTTTTGAACTAGTATCTTGTTAGTTTATGAAGATAACAGTCTCAAAAGCCACACAAAAATGTTTTACTCCTATTTTGCATTTCAATCTGCCGCTCAACACCTCAAATATACAGTGACTGTGCTTATTGTTTGTATTCACAGAACTTCCCTTCATACAACACAACCCTGGTTAACAGAACTACTGGGGTAGGGAGGAGATTCAATTTCAGACAATAATTTTTTTGGTTAAACCATGAACACTACGGTATTAAGGATTATTGAAAGTTTTGACAGCCAGACAGATTCAAAAATCTCTTTGTAGGCTATGCTTATGTTCTTTATTAAAGTTAAAATTAAATTTTTAAGATTACATTACATAAATGTACAGTATACTGCACTTTATTATTTGTAGCATAGCACAAAATACACACACAGTGGAAAGAAACAATCAATTGAATACACTATTGTTGGCATTGTAACTTTTTTTTTTGGACTGGTGAGGGATTTTAGTAGTTGTTTTGGATAACCCGGGTTTTCGTTGACCCTGGTTCAGTTAACCAGGGTTTTAATGCTTTGCCATTTTATATCATCCAAAAATTTCTTCTGTCAGTATGTATGTCAAAGTAGGTTGTTTTGGATTTGGTTTCAGCAAACTGTAACACCTGCAAACATGTTTGAATGGCCAGTAGGTGTTACAAGTGTGTAACTATGTACGGTTGAAAAAATTGTTATTTCTTTAACAACAGCTCTGCAGAGAGAGATTAGCTTTTCACATGAAAACTTTACATACATATTTTAATATTTAAATGTACTCCACACTATGATTCGACGTAAACAGCATAGCATCTACAAAAAATGTACTCACATTTTGCAAATTTTATACTGTTCCTTCAACTCAACTCGTATATCACCTGATGCCATATTTGGGGGAAGAGAATGGAGAGAGGATGCACTATTCCTTAAGGCTCAACTGAATCTCTGCTGTTGTCATACAAAATGCTTCTGGACAAGAGCTAGTGCACAGAAAGAAGTATATGAATGATCTGAAGAATAACAATGACACAGAATTTCTGAAAAAAATGAATATACCAAAAGTTATAACTGGTAAAGCTGCTGTACAATCACTAGCAATATGTTTCTCTAAATTATACTAGGTGTTATTAAAAGAAGAGTTGCTACATGACGACTTGTTATTGTAACTGGAAACTCATTCAAATTTAAGACAAAGCCATGTGATGTATTTATGTGTGAAACAGATTATAAAGTTTATAAAATTTGTTTGTTTTTTCTGCTTTTGTTATCTCTGTGATGCAACGTATCTCGAATAACAATCCTACAAGGTTTGAATATCCTAATTTGTCACATGAGTATGTACATGGCTATTCTGTATACCTCTTAATCATTAATGAAGCCATGCAGCTTTGCTATGCACACAGTCACAAGCACTTATAGAGAGACAATAATTATATACAAAATGACTGAGTCAACAATAACACCATTATCACTTCTGTTTTCTACAGAATATTTCTTGTCTGTCTGGATCACTTGTGTGAATTTTGGCAATTACCTTCTTTAATTCGTATAATAAACCAGTTTCAGATGTTCAATTCCAATAGTAATAAGTCGTATCAATGAGCAATAAATCACTATACTAAAAGTTCCATAGCATTTTGGCACAGACTGCAGTATGATATGCTTATTGATAAGACCTATTATTACTGCTGTGTAAGATCTAAAACAGTTTGTTACATAAACCCGAAGCAGTAGTTTCCACAGCCTCTGTCAGTGATCCTGGTGGATAATATATATTTTGTTAACATACACATTTAATGTAAAACTGAGTTTTCTTTTAGCCTTTTGAGCCCAGTGGTTTCTGCCTGAAACCACAATTTTATTATTATTATTTTTTTAAGTACCAATGCATTTGCATGACACCATCAATTCTATTGCAAGACAGAGACTTCTAGTGGTACACTGAGGTACTTCTATAAATGTAGCGGATTGTAGGAAGGTTCAGCATGCAGACTGTGCTACATGATTGTAGGAGATTCTGACTTTGGTTTCTTTTATAGTGCCCATACTGAAGGGATCTTGACAGTAAACGTAAGTGTAAGAAATTATATATAAGTTATTGTAACATACATTTAAGTTTGTACTACTGCTTTTATAATATTATCAGAATGAAACCATGGGAGAGAATGTAATTGTGATACATAATTTATTGAATTTTAGGCCCATTTTTGCTTGTTATTTAGGCCTATATAGTTTTACGCATTAAGAGACTATGGAAGTTTTGAGCTGTGGGGTTTTGTCTTGGAATAATGTGAATTTACTTTCAAATAAATTACATGAAATGTCTCTTACTATGATAATGAAGGTTAATTACATGAAATATTTTAAATTTACATTTTTTTTAAATCATTGGACTTAAAAGGTTAACCAGAGCTGGATATAAATTACTATTCAGAAAACAAATGATACACACTGAATGTAGAAAAATTCTAAACATTTTAACAAATAATAGCTAAGGATAAACATAATTATTGCAGTTAATAAGGCTCCCCAGCCTAATAACACAGTGAGCATAGATTATTAAGAAATGAGATTTTCCATTATTCCTTTCCATCAGTACAACCTATACCTTAAATACAAGACTTTCCAGGCAAAAGCACACTTTCAAACATTCATAAATGCTTGTTTGCTATGCTAAAGTACAGTAAGCAGTAATGAGCTATCAAATGGAGAAGTTCAATTTACAACACAATTTGACCATACAGTGTACACTTTTATGCACTATATAATAGAGGGAAACATTCCACGTGGGAAAAATATATTTAAAAAGAAAGATGATGAGACTTACCCAACAAAAGCGCTGGCAGGTCGATAGACACACAAATAAACACAAACATACACACAAAACTCTAGCTTTCGCAACCAACGGTTGCCTCGTCAGGAAAGAGGGAAGGAGAAGGAAAGACAAAAGGATTGGGTTTTAAGGGAGAGGGTAAGGAGTCATTCCAATCCCGGGAGCGGAAAGACTTACCTTAGGGGGAAAAAAGGACAGGTTTACACTCGCACACACACACATATCTATCCACACATACACAGACACAAGCAGACATTTGTAAAGGCCCCAAACTCTTTGCCTTTACAAATGTCTGCTTGTGTCTGTGTATGTGTGGATGGATATGTGTGTGTGTGCGAGTGTAAACCTGTCCTTTTTTCCCCCTAAGGTAAGTCTTTCCGCTCCCGGGATTGGAATGACTCCTTACCCTCTCCCTTAAAACCCAATCCTTTTGTCTTTCCTTCTCCTTCCCTCTTTCCTGACGAGGCAACCGTTGGTTGCGAAAGCTAGAGTTTTGTGTGTATGTTTGTGTTTATTTGTGTGTCTATCGACCTGCCAGCGCTTTTGTTGGGTAAGTCTCATCATCTTTCTTTTTAAATATATATATATATATATATATATATATATATACACACACAATCTTGAATATACAGTTATTTTTTACTTTTAATGGCAAAACATGTATCAAAATTGCATGTAACTTAAAAAATATACACTAATTTTATATATACACTGGTATAAATATGTTACTAATCTCTTTGCAGGATTGTAGCACATTTTGTGGTCATTATGTCAAGTAAAACTGTCAAAATTCCTCACCTAGCACAACATTTGAGATTTTATCGTCAGATTCCATTTCTTTCATTACCATCTGTTGGAATGACAGCTTCATTTTTTGATGTTGCTAAATGTGGTTTGGTAATCTGTTTCTTTTTACTGACTTCAAGAATACTGTCAGAAAAATTGAGCAGATCTCCATCTGCAAGTACATAAATCTGTCTGTCCAGTGTAATTTTTGTAGACAGAGAGTGGATCAACCAAGTTTTTGTGCAAATTATTGTGGAAAATAAAGCCAGATGGGCACTGTCAGTCAACATGACACATTAACCTAATGTAATTTAACTGAGTGACAAATTATAAATGGCAGAATATAAGTCTGTTTCTGTTCCCTACCATTGTATGTGAACTACTCATCCATTATGTTTGGAACTGTCCTTCAAACTGCATTATGACATACATATCTCCAGAAGTAACAACACATATGTTCAATGCAGAGCATTCTATTAATTTTTCTGGTACCGCAATTATTTCAGTCTGCATGTGACTGTGACCATTATTTAGTTTTGTTTCTTTCTTGTCTCTTCTTAATCAAAAGTCAGTCATTTTCATTTGTCTTTCTACCTCTGGCAAATATCCATCATTTATACATGTCCTGATGATAAAGAAACAATGCAAGCATCCACTTTAATGTTATATACAACATGTGCAACTTTCATTTTAACATTATGTATTAAAAGTTCAGTGCTTGTCAGGTGAAGGTCTGCCCTAATGCTTACAGATGCACACTGATGGGCATCAAATGGGCAGGGCCACAGAAGTTGTTGTAAGGTTCATCTAAACAGTTTATGGAAACACATAGCAGCTAAGTAAAAGCAAGAGGAAGGGCCAGATCTCCTTTGGTTTCTAATGACCACATCAGCAGGTGATGCTAGGATAATATAACATAACTATCCACAGTGGTGCCAGTCCTGGAGTTTAATAGTCAGTCTTATACGAAACGGGACACGATGAATGGTTGTGCGGTGTTTGGCCCACTTCCTCAGATGCAGATATGTGGCCTACTTCCTCAGGAACAGATGTTCACTTGAAGTAAAGCTACTACTATAATGAATATTTCAGGCCAGAATTAAAAGTATAAACAACAAAAATTGTATATGACACACACTCACTCTGCCTCTCTAGCCACACATACTAGCCTCATTCCCCTCACAGTTCAAGAAGCTCTGAAGATGGTTTATTAGATCAATCATAAAATGTTTTTGTTTTCCTGGTGTGTGTGAGTGTGTGTGTGTGTGTGGGGGGGGGGGGGAGGTTTTTTTTTTTTTTGGGGGGGGGGGGGCAGCACTGAAGCTAGATCAAGAGTGAACATTTGAAAACTATAAGTAGTTACCTGACCACCTTGAATTCCTATTGTCAAAGCACCGTTCCTCTGACTATGAGAGGTTAAAGTCAACGTAACTGTTTCTTTCTTCTGCATACTGAACTGGAGGAGAGAAATGTGTCCTCTGAGAAAAGTGCCAGTCCTCGAGACAAACATCACATCTTACACTGGTAATTTAAAAGGGCAGTTTGCTAATTCATAGTTTTCGAAAGGAAGGGAAAGAGGAAGGAAGAGTAGCTCAAATAACCAAAACAGATAAGAATGGTTGATCTACAACATGGGTAATATACACAGTTTCACACTGGGAGGCAAGTGCCTTAGACACAGGCCTTTTGAGTGGCAAGTGATTAATTCCTCAAAGATCTCCTGTGACTGGCATCATATTCAGTTAATTTGACACAATTTAGAGCTGGTGCTCACTTTTATTGAACAGGAAGATTATAGCAGAATCAACATTTAATAGTACTGTGATACAGAATACAAATAAAAGTAAAAAACTACTCTCTGCAGTCAGGTACTTACAAAAAATGAAAAATTTAAAAATAACATAAAAATTATAATTCTGCTAGTCGTATACAGGGAGTCCTACGAAGACTGGTCAAAGCATAAAAGCCTAGTAAACATGGGCTCTAAAGTGCATACCATACACACTATGAGCACTTTTCATCTACACTACTGAGAAACACATCTTTTTTACCAAACAAGTGCTCATGGCTTTTAAGGAACGCATTTCAGAGCCCGCACTAACTACAATTTTTTGCTTTGAATGATTGTTCCCTGAATACTGACCATTCCTGCTGGGACACCCTGTATATGCTGAAGCAGAACACAACTAAAATACAGACAACAAACATCTTTTGGTTTGCTGCTGAACTATATGACAACAAAAACTGTTGTTATATTGACAAAAATTCCAGACTAGTTATTTACAAATGCACATATATTTGTAGAATTATAAAGAAATAGAACTTTTGCCCAATGCTTATTTTCAGGAGACAAAATTCGAAGTTCTATCAATACATAGAGCTAAAAAAATTATACCTAGGCTGCAGAATGATTAGTTTCCTCTTCAGGAAGAAAAAGATATTGGCTTTGGAAGGTTGAAAGAAGTGACAGGTCATCAGACTGCAGCTTCAGAGGAACCTATTTGAGTTCAAAACTCAAGTATGTCAAAGCCATTTGTTGGAACTCTACAAAAATTTTCAAGAAAATCTACTTTGAAATTTTCCATGGAATTTCAAGAATTTTAATTCCCCAAAATGAAGGTGATTTTCATGATAGGCACAATGGGTCACTGAATAGTGTTGGAGAATGGTAACTAGGTAATCATAGAACCGCTCGTTCCGATCTCGCCATGGACTTTTTCCCACATTCACTTTGAATAACTACATAATTTAATATAACATTAATCAAATATGTGCTAATTAGCACATATCTAATCATTATTTTTATGAAAAATGTATGTCTTCTTGTCTCTAATTACATAACACATGTAAAATTACGCTTTCCATTGCAAACATAAATTCTTCAATATAAATACTATATAAAAGATCATTAAAATTAAAAAATATTATAAACATAAGTAGCATTTACATTAAAAGCAACATCCTATATTTATTAACAATCTTTACTAATATATTGACAGTTAAGAAGTTATATTTTCAATGAATGCCTGGAATTTTGGATGCGGGATGTAATTAAAAACAAGATGATGTGCATTTCTCACAAAAAACAATGATTAGATGTGTGATAATTAGCATATAGCTGATGAATTTTATTTTTAAATGTGTAGGTATTCAAACTGAATGGAAAAAAGTCACTGCAAGATTCGAACCAGCAATCCATGATTACGTGATCCAATGCTACCCAGTGATCCACACTGCCTGTTGTGAAAATTGCCAACATTTTAGGGTGTTAAAGTTCCTCAAGTTCACTGGAAAACTGCAATGTCAAGTTTGTCAATAATTTTTTTAGAGATGCATCAACCTGCTTTGGGATATTGATATTTGAATTATGAACTTCATGTTCCATGAATATAAAAAAATTACAAAAATCCAATTGCTGGGTGGTATCCTTGTTACTGGACAACACCACTTGCCTATCCTTCCATTACTTCCCGAGAAAGGAATTAACAGCTGTGAAAGCTAGTTTTTTTTGTGTGTCTTACAATATTACTTGGAATTTTGCCTACTGAACGCAAGTACTGATCATCTGTTCTGTCTTCTTATAAATCAACAACCAATTTTTTTCCTCTTAATATACCTACTGATAACACTTCTTCAAAGAAAACATCGATAACTACAAGGATCTGTTGCGATGTTTAGCTATATTATGTAATGCATAGGAACATACAAAATGAGCAAAAAGTATATAAAGCTGGAGAAACCTTTCAAATACAGCAGTGTTTCTCTTGCACAAAGGAACTGATAAACCATGTGGCCCATAATTTACATTATAAACACATCAAGACTAAACATGTTTAAATATTCTATCTTGAGTGTGGTTTTTGAAGTTGTCCCAGAGGATCAAATATCCAATAAGGCTTGCAAACAGAGAATTATCAGATCTCAGATCAATTCATAAATTCCATTGTCTTTTTTTCTAAGAGCATTTTCCATTCAGAACCATTCTCACTTGATATTTGTGACACCTGCCACCAATTTGAGGTTTCATTTGTTGATCTCTGCAACCTCTGAATCATGTTGGTGTACAGATATTTCTGTAAGGTAGCTATTAAAAGAAAAGACTGGTAAATCATTTAAGCGCAGAACTGTCTGCCAGACTGCCCTGCATTATTTCGTATCTGATGCACACATCTGATGAACTGTTTCATTTGTGACGCATGCATTGTGAGATAGCACAACACGTCACATTTTGACCCAAGTGTAAAAGAAGCAGATGCGGATCTTGATGAATAAATAATTGTAGATTGTATTCATGTGATATACTTCAAATTGCCTTGAAAATGCCTGAGAGTTCCCAGCCAAATATTGGTCCAGGAAATGATGACTTGTTTGTGCTGAAAATCTTCTGAAGATATCTAAAGATATCTTAATTGGCCATTTGTGTTAACATTCGACAACCTACTAACACTATAATGTCTTTATACTAATTCTAGCCAACAACTGAAAGTGAAGCAGAAGTCACACTTTCTCTTGGATGCACTAGCATATTATGACAGTGAATACATATTTTGTATTTTAGAACATTTGGCTCACAGCCTAGTAAACACAAAAATGGTGTAACCAATGTACATAGTAAAATTCTAACACCCTGGTATGAGAATTGTTCAGTTGACAAGCCTTTCAAAATTAGTATAGTCTAACTGATTTGGCACGTAATCGATCCTCACTTTACATTAACAACTCCAACATCAGTTTGAGTCTGATATTTGAAGTAATTAATTCATCAACTCATATATTTGACAGTTACCAGAACTGTAATGAAACACAGACAGTATTGAGTGTGCTTATTTATAAGCAGCTTCTGACAGCTTACAGTCTCATCAAAAGTTTATGCCATCTATCTGGCAGTACTAGTAATCAAGAAGACAAAAACATCAAAACATCAATCACACAACATGCAATACATAACTACATTTTCCTCGAGTTTGTGTGTGTGTGTGTGTGTGTGTGTGTGTGTGTGGGCATGAGCGCGTGCACTCACACTTGTGTGTGCACACATGCAGGCGCACACGCACATTACTACATTGTTATCTGACAAAGCAAACCGAAGACTTGGCCCTAGTACACTTCTAAAAACATTGGAGTGTATGCTATTACCGCTTTTGCTTTTGGGCATAAACACAGTGTGATGCTTTTCTGGCCAGGTCTTCAGCTTCCTTTGCCAAGTAACAAAAGAAACTACATGTTTGTATACACATGACTGATTATAATCTTTACTTTACAATAAAATATATATGATAACAACATTAACATTTAAAGTTACACAAGCTTCACATTATTTCTTATAGCTCTTAAAAAGAATATACATCAATTTCTGCATATAACAGACTACTGGAAAGATTATATTTTCTTCTGCACTTTCTTTTAATTTTATTTTTCCTCCTCATTTTGGGTACGTGCAGTATCACACATATGGACACACATGGGGGACACTGACATTACAGTCAAGATAAATGTATGTAGTCAGTAGTAACTGGCAAAGTTTATCACAGTGCCCTTTCTCTATGGACACAGTGTAATACCCTGTACATGGGAAAACATCTGCCAGCTACATTTCTAACTTTGGCAACTACTAGCAATACATTACATTCTATCAGTACTTTTGTAAACACAACACCAAAGAGGTCAATTCTCTTAATTCAGTTATCCCACACAAAAGTTTACATAAGACAAAAGGTTAACATGATACACGCTGTGATGTACATGTCAGGACTTATGCTTCACTCATTTCTCCACTGCTTCCTCACATGGCTGCGTACCACAAAACATATGCCTGTCCAAATTGGCAGCTAGTTTTCCTACAACAGAGCCAAAAATACAATTTTTCAATCTTCATTGTCAAGTCAAATATTTGCAATATGTTGGTGTGCAAAACTTAAGGGCAGAAGTAAATTTCGCATGACGTTTAAATGCCAAGTAACATTGCTCGATGAAACTTGGACAACATAGAAAGAACTGCTACAATGTAATACAAAAGGTAACTGAAAGAGAGACACAATGAGGCGAAAGTAAATGATACTTTTATTCAAAGACAATAATAATTCTGTAGTCATCACAGTTCCTGACAGTCTCCTGGACATTATAAAGAATGACATTGGTTCTTAATAGCATGTGTGGTCACCACAGACAGCAATGTGGGCTCTGCAATGTGCTCCCAGGCTGGCTACAGGGTTGGTAAGGAGTTCTTATGGTAGAGCATTCCATTCCTCCACGAATGTGGTTGACAACTGCTGGAATGTCGTCGTTGGATGTGGGCAAACTGCAATATCTCTTCCCAACACATCCCATATTTACTCGATAAGATTTAAGTTGGGGAAAAAGGCAGGCCAGTCCGGTCACCAAATACTCTCTCATTCCACAGCTGCACTGTGTTGTCCGCCGCTCGTGGTCTCGCGGTAGCGTTCTCGCTTCCCGAGCACGGGGTCCCGGGTTCGATTCCCGGCGGGGTCAGGGATTTTCACCTGCCTCGAGATGACTGGGTGTTTGTGTTGTCCTCATCATTTCATCATCATCCAGGAAAGTGGCGAAATTGGACTGAGCAAAGATTGGGTAATTGTACGGGCGCTGATAACCACGTAGTTGAGCGCCCCACAAACCAAACATCATCATCATCAGCTGCACTGTGCCATTTGTAATGTCCAGCGAACCATCATAAATTGCGGTGACTTCAATATAATTACTGTCTGTGAATGAAAGTGTCATTTCAGTTTATCTCATAGAGTATTCCTTTCAGTTATGATCTTTACTACACTGTAGCAGTTCTTTCTACGTATGGTCCAGGTTTCACTGAGCAGTGTTGTGTGGCAGTGACACATCACATGAAAGTTACTTTCATCCTTAAGTATCACAAACCAGTGTATATGCAGTACTCATTTCATAAATACAGTATTAGAAAAGCAAAAATGGCAATGTACTGGAAAAATTCATTCATTCAGTCATGTCAAGGTATAAACTGACACAAGACAAAGAAATCATACATATTCTTTATTTTTTATTAACACTAAATTATTACCATTCTGCTTAGGGCTATTCATGCTTATGCCTTATAAATTTAAAGAGTCAAATGAGTAAAGAAGCTGCTACGAGGGTCACTCCAAAAGAAATACACACTATTTTTTTTAAAAATCCATCTTTTATTCTACATGTTTGAAAGTTTTACAGTGTGTAGATACATCCTTTAGGAACAATATTTTCATTTCTCCACTTAATTTCCATCCCTCTCAACTGCCTTACACCATTTTGGAACCAGCGCCTGTATACCCACACGGTAAAATTCTGGACCAACCTGTTGGAGCCACTGTTTGGCTGCGTGCACAAGGGAGTCATCATCTTCAAACCTTGTTCCATGGTGAGAGTCTTCCAGTTTCCCAAAGATATGACAGTCACATGGAGCCAGGTCAGGACTGTAAGGTGGGTGTTTCCGTGCTGTCCATCCAAGTTTTGTGATCGCTTCCATGGTTTCTTGACTGACATGTGGCTGTGCATTGTCGTGCAACAGCAAAACATCCTGCTTTTGCCGATGTGGTCGAACACGACTCAGTCGAGCTTGAAGTTTCTTCAGTGTCGTCACACATGCATCAGAATTTATGGTGGTTCCACTTGGCATGACGTCCACAAGCAAGAGTCCTTCGGAATCGAAAAACACCATAGCCATAACTTTTCCAACAGAAGTTGTGGTTTCGAATTTTTTTTTTTCCCCCCCCCCCTTGGGTGAATTTGCATGATGCCACTCCACTGATTGCCTCTTCATCTCTGGTGAAAAATGATGGTGCCATGTTTCATCACCTGTCACAATTCTTCCAACACATTCATCTCTACCATTCTCGTACTGTTCCAAAAGTTCGCTGCATACCATTTTTCTTGTTTCTTTGTGAGCCACTGTCAACATCCAGGGAACCCACCTGGCACAAACCTTTTTTAACGCCAAAACTTTCAGTATTCTGCAAACACTTCCTTCCCCTATCCCAACGTAGCGTGACAATTCGTTCACTGTGATGCATCTGTCAGCAGTCACCAATTCGTTAACTCTCTGCGCATTGTCTGGCGTGTATGCAGTACAAGGCCTGCCGCTGCGAGGATGATCCTCAATATTGCCGTGCCCGCTTTAATCACGTAACCTGCTTGACCACCAACTAATTGTACTGCGATTGACAGCAGCATCTCCATACACCTTTTTCAACCTCTTGTGGATGTTTCCCACTGTCTTGTTTTCACAGCACAGGAATTCTATGACAGCACGTTGCTTCTGACGAACGTCAAGTGTAGCAGCCATCTTGAAGACATGCTGTGACGGTGCCACTCACGGGAACAGGTTGAACTCAGTTTGAAAACAAGTGGAAAGGATGTATCTACACACTGTAAAACTTTCACACATGCAGAATGAAAAGTGTATTTTTACAAAAATAGTGTACGTTTCTTTTGCAGTGACCCTCATACTTTAAAAGTTTATGAAGTAAAGCCACCACAGCCGCATTAACCGTTTCGCTGCTACAGAGACGTGCTCCCCGCATTCCGTGATGTGCGTGATTTTGTCATCATTGCACTGTTCGCCTGTGCAGACACATGGTGTTTCGACTGCTTTGACATACTTTATCATTCGATTTCACAAAAACTATTTGGGTCAAAAATTTGATTTTTACACACCTTCTTGACTGATACGTTCCCCCCACAAATGACTTAATTTTATTTTGATGTTCAACGCAGTTATTGTGCAGCATTAGATGTAGTAAACCATTGCACGAAATTTTGAAGAGTTTGCAGAGGTAAAAGTCCATAGCGTATACTTTCGGTATGGTCGATTTTAGTTGCCACTAGAAATTTCAAAAAATTACATTTAAACGAATAAAATTAATGAAGTAAGACACTTTGATATTGTTTTTAAAATACAGAAAATATGAAGCGCTGATCAAGATTTGAACTCCGAACCTTTCGCTTAGCAGCCAAACACTTTAACCGCTACGCTAACGCAGCTCGTCATTGAATGTTTCTCCCGGAGGACTTTAAAATATCATGCAAAATACCGACAAACACTGATGGTATGATTATGAATTATTCACGTTTCGTCAAAGTACAATAGGAAATAAACAATTACCGCTGTTCTTTATTGCGAAAAAGTGGTTAGTGACAATGATACAAACGCTTTTCCTTGCTATCGCCTGAATTAGGAGGCTTATTGCTTGTTTGGTTTAATTAATTAATAGAATATGAAGCAATTGCTTTTTCCAAACTTTCTATAAAAGAAAGTCTGCTATCAAGACATTGCTTTTGTTCAATTACTTTATTTTTGACTGAACGTTTCTAAAACTGAAGACACTCGTCTGTGCTCTGCACTGGAGTCGAGCTCTGGCAACGTCGTTCTCTGTTCATTGGCTGACTGTGTTTTGTGACGTCAGATGCACAGAACGAACCTAAACTCGGCCGCCGTCATAAATGACGCGCACTTTAATGAATCATTACAGCATGTATTTAAACAAACCTTATTTGCAGCCTCGTAGTGAGGCCACTAGTGCCACACTTGTGTGTCTGGTATCAAATTTGAATAGATATGCTTATCAACTTTCCTTTGTGTCGCACAACTCTTTCTCGGTGTTGCAGTTTTTTTTCCCCCTTCATTGTACATAATTTTGTACAGAACCCTCAGAGCAGAGCACACAACAACATATTGAACTCTGGACAGAGGGGCAAAGTCTACATGAAAATTATTTTGTGTCTTCTATTGTGACTGCAGATCACAGTTCACTGATTTTTACTGTCAGCAATAAAAACCATTAAGGACTAAACGTATTGGGAAGGGAGTGTAAGAACTCTTCAGTTTCTCGAAAGAGCTTCTGCAAGACGTACAGTTATGTACTTTACACAATATTCTTACAACTCACACGTGCTGAACAAACACTTCATTTACTTTAGGTACACTGCTTGTGATGATAGACTGACAAGACTGGAAAAAAACTCGAAAACCTGCAAAAAGTGGCCAAACGGCCAAGGCTGTCAACAGTGAGCTGAGAAAACAACAACAGCAAGACAGAAAACAGAGGCCGCACAGCAGAATAACAACTCCAACGAGTAACCTGAGAGTGAAAACCTACGGTGTAGCAGAGTCCTGTGACACCTTGGAGTGACAATGATATAAGAGCACAGTGGGATCACGACTTAAGACTGAGCTGCTAGGTTAAAAGGGAGGCCGCGAATGCTGATAGGCTGGCAGAACAGACGTGGCCCCGTGGCCACTACAGCAGTGGTGCATCCAGTGCTCGTAGATGTATCAATGCTGTCTAGTGGTTGTCCTCAAGTTCTGTGCCTTCCACCAGACTCACCGGGCTGGGATATCAGACTGCCTTAGAAGATAATTCCATATGACAACAGCAGGTGAATATACACTCCTGGAAATTGAAATAAGAACACCGTGAATTCATTATCCCAGGAAGGGGAAACTTTATTGACACATTCCTGGGGTCAGATACATCACATGATCACACTGACAGAACCACAGGCACATAGACACAGGCAACAGAGCATGCACAATGTCGGCACTAGTACAGTGTATATCCACCTTTCGCAGCAATGCAGGCTGCTATTCTCCCATGGAGGCGATCGTAGAGATGCTGGATGTAGTCCTGTGGAACGGCTTGCCATGCCATTTCCACCTGGCGCCTCAGTTGGACCATCGTTCGTGCTGGACGTGCAGACCGCGTGAGACGACGCTTCATCCAGTCCCAAACATGCTCAATGGGGGACAGATCCGGAGATCTTGCTGGCCAGGGTAGTTGACTTACACCTTCTAGAGCACGTTGGGTGGTACGGGATACATGCGGACGTGCATTGTCCTGTTGGAACAGCAAGTTCCCTTGCCGGTCTAGGAATGGTAGAACGATGGGTTCGATGACGGTTTGGATGTACCGTGCACTATTCAGTGTCCCCTCGACGATCACCAGTGGTGTACGGCCAGTGTAGGAGTTCGCTCCCCACACCATGATGCCGGGTGTTGGCCCTGTGTGCCTCGGTCATATGCAGTCCTGATTGTGGCGCTCACCTGCACGGCGCCAAACACGCAAGGCAGAGTCGCTTCTGCCTTGGTGCCAATGATGATTGGCACCAAGGCAGAAGCGACTCTCATCGCTGAAGACGACACGTCTCCATTCGTCCCTCCATTCACGCCTGTCGCGACACCACTGGAGGTGGGCTGCACGATGTTGGGGCGTGAGCGGAAGACGGCCTAACGGTGTGCGGGACCGTAGCCCTGCTTCATGGAGACGGTTGTGAATGGTCCTCGCCGATACCCCAGGAGCAACAGTGTCCCTAATTTGCTGGGAAGTGGCGGTGCGGTCCCCTACGGCACTGCGTAGGATCCTACGGTCTTGGCGTGCATCCGTGCGTCGCTGCGGTCCGGTCCCAGGTCGACGGGCACGTGCACCTTCCGCCGACCACTGGCGACAACATCGATGTACTGTGGAGACCTCACACCCCACGTGTTGAGCAATTCGGCGGTACGTCCACCCGGCCTCCCGCATGCCCACTATATGCCCTCGCTCAAAGTCCGTCAACTGCACATACGGTTCACGTCCACGCTGTCGCGGCATGCTACCAGTGTTAAAGACTGCGATGGAGCTCCGTATGCCATGGCAAACTGGCTGACACTGACGGCGGCGGTGCACAAATGCTGCGCAGCTAGCGCCATTCGACGGCCAACACCGCGGTTCCTGGTGTGTCCGCTGTGCCGTGCGTGTGATCACTGCTTGTACAGCCCTCTCGTAGTGTCCGGAGCAAGTATGGTGGGTCTGACACACCGGTGTCAATGTGTTCTTTTTTCCATTTCCAGGAGTGTAGTTAGGTGTCAAGCACTTGTAGGTGTGTTCAGCTATCATTTGAGCTGAGTCTGCTAAGTTTAAGGCAATAAAGTCTGTTAGTCATAGATGTACCCAAATAACATGGAGACTTTTGATAAAGTGGCACTGTATATAATTGCAGTTGGTTAACAAATTTATTGATTAATGGAATGACATTTTTCTCAGGTGCAAATATGTAATGCATGGCTTTGCTTCCGTTTCTATGTTTGGGGTAAGTGGTTGTTGAGCACAGATAAATCCACAATGACCTTTGCAAAGAGATGCCCAATTATTTCATGCAGAAAGGAAGTACACTTCAAATATGTATCAATGGACTAAGGACAGATGGGGAGCAGAGTCACATATTGCACCATATAGGTAACAGTAGTGTCAGCACAACATCTGCAGGACATGAAAGCACTGAGGACTTACTGATATAATTTTCATGAATCTACTGCTTTTTAATAGTCAAATACACAATACTCAATATCTGACATTGTTTTGACCAAGTGCTCTCTGTTTGATTAACTTCAACTTCCCCCCCCCCACCCCCCCACCCCCCCACCCACCCACCCTCCGTATGAAGACCTCTTTCCAATCTGCATGCAGTGAGCTCCTTCGTGTGGCCAGTATTCAGGGCACAGAGCTGAAGCCATGCTCACCGTAACTCTGGTGTCATGTGCTAGCGGAAGTGCCACCTGTCACCATATTTTTGCAAAACTAATCACCCACAAAACATCTGTGACAAGGTTGGTTGGTTGGTTGGTTGATATGGGGGAGGGCACCAAACAGCCAGGTCATCAGATTAGGCAAGTGTGGGGAAGGAAGTCGGCCTTGCCCCTTTAAAAGAACCAACCCAGCATTTGCCCAAAGTGATTCAGAGAAATCATGGAAAACCTAAATCAGGATGGCCAGATGTGGGTTTGACCCTCTTCCCCCCGAATGTGAGTCCAGTGTGCTAACCACTGTGCCACCTCACTAGGTCTGTGACAAGGGAAGTAATGGCTGCTGCAAGTGTTGTCCAGAAAAGAAACAACTGGTGCCTTCCAATAAGTAGTTCTTAATTAAATTTGGAGCTTTCCATTGCTTTCATGAGGCACATCAATCAAATCCTGAGTAATTTTACAAATTTTGTTGTACGTGAATGACACTTTTGTTTCAACTGCTTAACCCCAACGTGAGGGGTTACAAAAACAAAGAAAATTTTATTACAATTGAAAAAAAAGAACACATTGTTACAAATGTACATAAGTCCAACAAACAGTCTAATATCTAAAAGCTTCTCTGAAATTGACAGATACTAATAGATGTCTTTGTAGGTAAGAGAAATCTTATCAACATCCATAAATCCCGTACACATGCAGGGTGGCACATGAAATGTGTTACCAATTCTTTCTTTCACAATTTACAACACACATTACATATGCCGCTGGGATCTCTACAGCAGTACCAGCAGAGCTTGGAAAAACAAATGAGTTACAAAATGACGTGTAATTCACGATACTGCCACTAGGAGACTAGTAAGCAGCAATGGCTGACAATGGAAGACTGATGACACAGCAACGATTGGCAATTGTGTTACTTTTTCATGAAACAAAAAGCCTTGTTGTGACTCAGAGGCGTTTTCGACAACAGTTTAACACAGGATGCGTCCCTTGTAAGAAGACCATCCACAGGTTGTACGATAAATTTGTACAGGAAGGAACAGTATTGGAAGCGAAGCGACCTCGGCCTAAGCCTGTTTGTTCGCCGAAGAATATTGAAGTGGTATGAGTTGCTGTACAGAGAAGTCCCGTGAAATCGTGTACAAAGGCAGCAGTGCAACTGTGAATATCCAGACGCTCCGCTCAACGTATTCTTAAAAGTGACCTCCATTTGTGCCCATAGAAGATGACCTGTGCACAGAAGCTCACTGAGAACACAAGCAGCAGAGACTACTGTTTGCTCAGTGGGTGGAGGATAGGGAAGAAACTCTCAACAACATTCGGTTTTCAGACGAGGTGCATTTTCATGTAGACCGTGTGGTTAACAAACAAAATGTACGCTTTTGGGCCACTGAAAACCCACAAGTGCTTGACGAACGACAACATTATGCTCCAAGGATTACAGCGTGGGCAGCAATTTCCAGTCACGGACTTATTGGACCCTTTTTCTTTGAAGAAACTGTAAACAGCGAGCATTATTTGAGCATGCTTCGCAGTAGCTTCATTCCACAGCTTTTTGCTACTGCCTTGCCCTTCAACACACAGTGGTTCATGCAAGATGGAGCAAGGACACATACTGCAAACAATGTGTAGGAGTTTTTACATGAGCATTTCGACATGCAGATCATTTCACTCAGGTTTCCAGGTCGCTTCAATGACAGACAAAGTTGGCCCCGCAATAGTCAAGACCTCAATATATGTAACTCTTTTTCTTTTGGGGTACCTAAAGGAAAAAATTTTCCCAAAACGTACACGATTTAGTGGAGTTCAGAAGACTTATTCTCCAAGCTTGCAGTGAAATTACAGAAGACATGTGCTGTAGGGTAATCACTAACTTCAGTGTTCGTTTGAAGGAAGTTAGGAAATGAAATGGTGGACATATTGAGCATGTGCTGAGTTAGAACAAATCTCCATCGACGGCTCTTCATTGTAGTATATGTTCCTTTCAGGTTGTATTGACAATAAAGTTTATATTCAAAAACAAAATGGTAACACATTTCATGCACCACCCTGTATTTGCAAACACATTTTCAACCTTTTTATCTGCAGATGACTAAATTTTGCAGACTACTTTAACAGTTAGGCGTACCGGAGCTCTGACAGTAGGCTTGTGCATGGTCTTTTTTCATCTGCTGATGTCGCAACTTGTAATTTATATTTCCTAGGCTACAACAGTAGAGATGGATAATAACCTCATTTCAATAAAACAGTCTATCATATTCTTAACACATGCCAAAGTTACTACTTTCTGTCATAATTACTGAAAAGAATTTTGTGAAATTTTATTGGAACATTACTGTAAGACTGGAATCTAAAATGAAATCATGTTACAAAATGAAACCACTTACATTATACCACTAAGCATTAGTCATATAGTTATTTATGAAATGTTCATTAATTCATCATAATGCTGAAAACCATTTTAAGGTACTACTCTTCTCAATGTAATGATCACTGCATCTCGTACTTGTAAAGATGTTTATCAGAAATGTTAGCAGTACCATAGTACCATAGACCACTGTAGTTGTTGCTGGTGCAGTGAACTTCAGTCCAAAGCTCTCCATTCTAATTATTATGTGCAAGCATTTTTTACCCCTGCCCAACCTCCCTTCAATTACCAAACTGACAGTTCTCTGATACCTCAGAATGTGTCCTACCAATCTAGAGATTCTTTAAGTCAAGTTGTGCCACAAATTTCCTGAATTCGATTCACTAGTTATCTCATCTAGACATCTAATTTTTAAGATTCTTCTGTAGCACAACATTCCTGAAGCTTATATTTTCTTCTTGTCTGAAATCCTTACTGTCTACATTTCACCTCTGTACAAGGATATGCGCCAGACAAATACCATTAGATAAACTTAAATTTACAATTGATGCAACCAAATTTCTCTTTATCTGAAACACGATCACACCATTGCCAGGCTGCACTTATATCCTCTCAACTTCAGCCAATGTCAGTTACTCTGCTGCCTAAATAATAAATCTCTACTTTTAGTGTCTCGTTTCCTAATCTAATTGTATGGGTATCATCTGATTTAATCTGACTACATTCTATCACCTTAGTTTTACTTTTGTTGACATCTTATAACATGTTTTCAAGCCATCATCCATTTCGTTCAAATATTCTTGGAGTTCCTTTGCTACTTCATTAATTTGTGAATGAATTTTGGTCACTGAGTATATTTCACACAACAGATTTTCAGTTATCTGACACATGTTAAATATGCACAAACAAATGTAAAAATGGATGAATGTTTCTGTTATGGTATCTCTAGGTAACTGACAGGTGAAGGTACTCTGTGCATGTAACCATGCCACTGACTGCAGCATTCATTTTAAAAATGGTTCTTATGTTAAAAAATGCAACTCATAGGTAAGCTATTGAAATCCTATAACACTTATTTGAACTGGAAATATTTTTTATTACTCTTTTTTGAATAACTAGTCTCTACAGCATGAAGATGCAGAAGGCAATGGAAACCACTACATTAAAGAACATGTGGCCTGTAATTGAAAAACTGTCATGATGATTTCTCCATTAGCAAAAGATTACAGAATACTCCCCCATTCGGATCTCCGGAGGAAGACTGACAAGGAGGTGACTATGAGAAAAAGTGAGAAAAAGATTGAAGAACCAATGAAAGGATAATATCCTATGAATCAGACCATGGGATGTCAGAAGCTTGAATGTGGTAGTGATGCCAGAAAATCTGAAATGGGAAATGCAGTGGCTCACTTTAGGTTTACTAGGGGTCAGTGAAGTGAAATAACAAGAAGGATGAGGATTTCTGGTCAGATGAGTATAGGGTAATATCAACAGCAGCAGAAAATGGTATAACGGGCTTAGGATTTGTTATGAATGGGAAAGTATGGCAGAGAGTGTGTTACTGTGAACAGTTAAGTGATAAGGTTGTTCTTATCAGAATCAACAGCAAACCAACACAGACAAAAACAGTTCAGGTGCACATGCTGACATCGCTGGCTGAAGAAGAAGAGGCAGAGAAAGTATATGAGGATATTGAGAGGGTAATAGAGTACATAAATGGAGATGAAAATCAAATAGTCATGGGGTACTGGAATGCAGTTGTAGGGGAAGGAGTAGAAGATAAGGTTACAGGAGAATACGGACTTGGGGCAAAGAATCAGAGAGGAGAAAGACTAACTGGATTCTGTAATGAATTTCAGCTGGTAATACCAAATACCCTGTTCAAGAATCACAAGAGGAGGAGGTATGCTTGGAAAAGGGTGAGCGATATGGGAAGATTTCAGTTAGATTATATCATGGTCAGACAGAGATTCTGAAATCGAATACTGGATTGTAAGGCATACCCAGGAGCAGATATAAACTCAGATGACAATATAGTAGTGATGAAGAATACGCTGAAGTTTACGAGATTAATCAGGAAGAATCAATATGCAAAGAAGTGGGATATAGAAGCACTAAGGAATGACGAGATACACTTGAAGTTCTCTAAGGCTATACATACAGCAAAAAGGAATAGCTCAGTAGGCAGTACAGTTGAAGAGGACTGGACCTCTCTAAAAAGGGCAATTACAGAAGTTGGAAAGAAAAACTTAAGTACAAAGAAGTTAATTGCAAAGAAACCATGGGTAACAGAAGAAATACTTCAGTTTATCGATGAAAGAAGAAAGTACAAAAATGTTCACGGAAATTCAGGAATACAGAAATATAAGTCACTGAGGAACAAAACAAATAGGAAGTGCAAGGAAGCTAAGATGAAATGGCTGCAAGAAAAATGTGAAGAAATCGAGTGTCAGAACGACTGTCTCAACATACAGGAAAGTCAAAGTAACTTCAGTGAAATTAAAAGCAAGGGTGGTAACATTAGGGGTGCAATGGCAATTCCACGGTTAAATGCAGAGGAGAGAGCAGATAGGGAGATAGAGTACATTTAAGACTTCTATGACAGGGAAGGATTGTCTGATGTGATACAAGAAGAGAAAGGGGATCCAGTATCAGAATCAGAATTGAAGAGTGCTTTGGGAGACTTAAGAACAAATAAGGCAGATCGTATAGATCACATTCCATCAGAATTTCTAAAATCATTGGGGGATGTGGCAACAAAATGACTATTAATATTGATGTGACATATCACCTGTCTTTCGGAAAAGTATCATCTGCGCAATTCTGAAGGCTGCAAGAGCTGACAAGTGTAAGAATTATCATACAATCAGCTTAGCAACTCATGCATCCAAGTTGCTTACAAAAAATAATATACAGAAGAATGTAAAAGAAATTGAAGATGTGTTAGATGATGATCAGTTTATCTTTAGGGAAAGGTAAGGTACCAGAGAGGCAATTCTGACATTGCTGTTGATAATGGAAGCAAAACTAAAGAAAAATCAGGACACGTTCATAGAACCTGTTGACCTGGAACCTTATAAATGTTCAATGTGAGCACCATCTGTCACACAACACACATCCAAGTCTGTAGCAGAGTTCTTCCCAAACGTTGATAAGTGTGTCTTCAGTGATTGTAGCAACAGCTGCTTCAATAGAGTTTCTTAATTCAGGGAGGTCTGCTGGTAGTGGAGGCACATACACACAATCCTCGATGAAGCCCCAAAGGAAAAAATCACATGGTGTTAGGTCGGGTGAATGAGGAGGCCATGCAAAGCAAGCCCTGTCACTGGGCCCCTTGCGGCCTATCGAGCACTTCAACCAATTCAGCAGACTATGGCGGAAACACTGAACGCTGTGCATGCACACTGGTGCCAAACACAACTGTTTAAGTTGCTCTTTCATTTGACATATCATTTATGACTGTAAGTTTAATGTAATAAATTTTATAAAGCGTTAAAACTGTGATATGAATTTATAAACACCCTGTACAATACGAACAGGAGCCAAAAGGGAATAATAAGAATGAAGTGCTCGGATTAAAAAGGGTGTAAGACAGGGACATAGTCTTTCGCTCCTATTGTTCAATCTGTACATCGATGAAGCAATGATGGAAATAAAAGAAAGGTTCAAGAGCAGAATTAAAATTCAAGCTGAAAGAATATCAATAATATGATTCACTGATGACATTGCCATCCTGAGTGAAAAATTACATAATCTGCTGAATGGAACGAACAGTCTAATGAGTACAGAATATGGATTGAGAGTAAATTGAAGAAACGCGAAAGTAATGAGAAGTAGCAGAAATGAGAACAGTGATAAGGATTAATAGTCACAAAGTAGATCACGTTAAGGAATTCTACTACCTAGACAGCAAAATACCCATGACAGATGGAGCAAGGAGGACATCAAATGCAGACTAGCACTGGAAAAAAGGGCATTCCTGGCCAACACAAATCTACTAGTGTCAAACATAGGCCATAATTTGCGGAAGAAATTCCTGAGAATATACATTTGGAGCATAGAATTGCACGGTAGTGAAACATGGACTGTGGGAAAACCGGAACAGAAGAGAATTGAAACATTCTACGGACAAAGGTTGAAAAAATTGGAATACATCCAGCAAATAATTGAGGATTTAGATTGCAAGTGCTATTCTGAGATGAAGAGGCTGACACAGGAGAGGAATTCGTGGCAGGCCGCATCAAACCAGTCAGAAAACTGATGAGTCACAAAAACCTCATGTTGTCCACTTCCACAAAATTAACAATAGATATGTAAAGATTTTGCATGGACAGCTATATTCACACCTTCTTGTGAAAAGCATGGGGGGGGGGGGACTAAAAACCCCCAACAGAGTGGTAAAAGTAAGACTTTTAATTTTTTATGTCTGCTGAGTTTAAAATATCTTATACCTAGGCTTCCAGTTTGTCTCAATTTTAATTAAAGTGGACAGTTTTGAAGTGGCTTGTGACAGAAAGTATGCCAGTTGTGTCCAGCGAGGGTTCTAGATGCACTTTAACAGTGCCTCAGAGTCTGTCCAATCAGGAGCAGAGAGGAGACTAACTGACTGGATGTTTTTAATCAAGTTAGGAAATGGAACTTGTACAGGAGAATGGTCAACAATGAGGTTTGATAGCATACAGAGACGCTACAGCATAACCTCGAGAGTGTCCAGAGACTTTTCCAGTGGTCAGGAAGTAGCACACGGAATAAGGGTGCATTTAAAATCTGTGCATCTTGCACCTAGTTCCCTTGTGCCTGTGTTTTCCTTCACATGAAATGCAGGCACACACACGTCTCTCTACATGTACACATGTGTGATTCCGTTCACACCTGGACAGAATGATGCCTGACGTTCCATTGACAGAGATGTCTGTGCAACTGTTGCTGCAACCAGTATATTTTGACAAAAAGACAAAATTGAAGAGCGAAGTGTAAGTACTGGGATGATTAATAACTTTTGCGTAAAGCATGCGTGAGGTCATAGAATGAATAAAGATGTCATCGAGTATTGTGTCTAATAACTGTATTCTAAGCTATACTTGATCCTGTTGGGATACTGATAATGATGGGAAACGTAAAATACAATGACGCTATACCAGTGGCAACAAGGTCAGATCTGACACTTTTAATTCTCACCACTGGGGACAATTACCCCAGTTTAAAACTCCAGTTCCAGGTATCTACTGCACTGGAAGCTAACATTATAACAAAATTTTTTCCAGAATCTGGTGAAATCCCTGGATAACCATATTTCACTAAGTTAATGACCATTTAATGTTTTTTTCCTCAGGAAAAAAACACTTATTTGATACATAGTTCAAGGCTATGTGAATGTCTGTTTCTGTGCCTGCAACACTGTAGACATAAGACAGTGCTAAAGGATAACATATTTCCGTTCACATGCCAATCAATTGGATGCCACTTCAGTAATGGGGCTGAAGTTTAAAGAGGTGAAGGCAGACTGAAAAAAAAACTGTAGTCTGATCAGGATCCAATTCGGAAGAACTTTTGGTTTCCATGCACATGCATTACTGCTAGATCACTGGCCATGACTTTGTTTCAGAATTTTATTAAACCAAATTAGTTTCTCACTCAAAACCTGTTACTAGCTCACACTGTATGTTGAGTATTTTTTGTTTGTACATACTATGAATAGCTAATTTATGAGACAAACAATTTTATTACATCACCTTGACACACGGGTTAGCCGCGCGGTCTGAGGCGTCTCATTGCGGTTCATGCAGCTTACCCCGTCAGAGGTTCGAGTCCTCTCTAGGGCTTGGGTGTGTGTGTTGTCCTCAGCGAAAGTTAGTTTAAGTTAGATTAAGTAGTGTGTAAGCTTAGGGTCTGATGACCTCAGCAGTTTGGTCCCATAAGATCTTACCACAAATTTCCAAATTACATTACCAATGTGGAGGAGCTAACATACATCAATAATAAATATAATTGTTTTTGGTGTCTACCTTCCAGTGTCCGCCAACTGGTTTTCATCAATGTTTTTGAGATGCTGTCCTGTGGGTCACATATACCTGTGACCATTCTCATGGCTCCTTCTTGTATACATTGAGTCTCTCCTGTTAGCCGTAGAAGCTCGAGCAATATCCTACGACGGATCACACGAGTGTTTTGTAAGCCTTCTCCTTTAAAAGCAATGTATTTTCTCAGTATGCCACTGATGAACCAAAGTCTGCCACCTGCTTTACCTATGACTCAGTCTATGTGCCTATTCCATTTCATATCTGAAAAAAGTGTTACATACAGATGCAAAAAAGTGTTACATACAGATGCATGCCTCTTATGCTGAGATGTAAGTGCCCTGTCCTTTTCAACCTCTCCCAAAGTATCCCCCTTTCCTCCACAACGGAGCAATTAATAGTTTTGAATGCTAGGATAGTGTTGCCACTTTTACATTTGACTAGCAGCAGTAGACTACTTATTTCATCCTGTGAAGGTAAGTACTGCCAGTAGTTCTGTCTCATAGCTAATTAAACCCAAATGGTGGTACACGGACCACGGGTGTCTAGTGGTTGCAACAAATTGGTTAAAAGATGTAGTGTTTGAACTTTATTAACTGAAACACCATCATATTTTCCTACCTGCTTTTAAGTACTGTATTTGTTTATCGAAAATTGTTGCATTTAAGCATTGTGTCTCTTTTCTGCCTATTGCGTGTCACGTCTCAGAACACTGCTCAAGTGTACGGGACCCATACAAAGAGAGACTTCGCGAGATATCAAATGTATGCACAAAAACACGAAACAGCACAACAATTGGTCACAGATTTGTTTGACCCACAGAAATAAGTTACTGAAATTCTGAAATGCTGAACTGCCTGAAAACTGACACCAGTTGCCATCTATTCCACAAAAGCATTCTTGCAAAGTTTGAAGAATCTGTATTAAGCGAAGAATCTATGGATATGCAACGGCCTCCTACTTATCAGTGCTGTAACTGTAGATTTACTAATGCTCACACAGAGGCATTAAAGCAGTCATTGTTCCCACATTCCATACATGAATAGAATCATTAATAAATGGTAATAGAAAGTACCCTTTTGCATGCACACCACAGTGGTTTTCAGAGAACAAATGTAGATGAGTATGTAGATCTCTTGGAAACTGCAACTGCCACATTCAACTGAGCCATAATTTTTCTTGCCCTCACAGTCATCCGATGAGTATTATCCTCCAGACCTACAGGCAAAACAAGCTGGGTATGGCTCCTCTCACCACTACAATAGCACTCCTGGAGACTCACCTGGAACAAACCGTCTGGAAACACAATTTCTTTCTCATCTCTAGGGAAGGCTTATGGCAGAACACTTGAAATGATTTATTTCCATTTATCAAAATTTTAGGAAATCAGATATATAAGCACTAAAACATAATGTAACTGTAAAGATAAAAAAATCTACTCACCAAGCTGTGGCACAAGAATACACATGTAAAGGCGTTCAATCCATGTTCTCTTGCTGTTCCAAAAACTAATTATTTTTGTAGAAATGCAAGTGTGCTGTACTAAATTTTGTAAACAATACACTTACAATTACTTTGCTCCTTAAGTAAGTATATTGTACACAAAATGTGATGAAATAAATAAGACAGTATTTATTTAAAATACATTAAAATCAAAGACTAGCTTCAAGCACTGTTCGACATTATATGGGACACCATGCGAGGATGCCACCACTGACTGGTGTTTGAACTTTCAACAGTTCTAAAACTAGTAAAGTGAGCATTGTGCCCCAAACTAGTTTACTAGAATAAAGTCATAAACAACAAGCAACCGCCAACTTTCCCGTTTTTCTCAACATTGAAAACATTTCACTTACATTTAAAATCTCGGGCCCTGCTGCCCGGCTGCACGAGGGATGAAGCTGCGAACGTTTGCGGGACCTGCGAGACAGAAAACAAAGTTTGAACACCCCATTCACCGGAGTTGAAGAGAGAACGTGAGTAGGACAAGTCAGAGCTTACTTGGTGGCGGGCGCCACGGACGGGAGCGTGTCACGTGGCTGGGTCCGGCAAGACCTGCAGATGGGCACAAACACTTACAGTCTAGTCTGACAACAACATAGGCTCAGCACAGTGATATACATGCTATGTACATTGCCTGAGAAAAAAAATGTGAAGCACCCAGAAGACACAGTTCTATGTTAATGTAACTTCATACATACCGTCCTTATGTACACAGTTAAAATTGCAATTCTCTGCAGCTGCTAGACTGGCCAGTAAAATATACCAATGTTGTTGATAGTTAATGTTGTTACCAGGCCTGGTATGTAAGGGGCATGAGGTGTCAGACATTGAGTGATCACTGAGAAAGAAACAGAGATGCCATGTAGTTGTCTGTGACAGACATATCGGCACCTGACAGAGCTCGAAAGGGGCTTCATCGGGGGTCTCCGTTTGGCTGGTCAGTTGGATCACAGATTGTGGGGCATTCAGATGTGACAGATGATGATGGACTGTATGGGAATGTGAGGGCAGGCACAATCGAGGTCAGTTCCGATCGACCATGTCTGACCACCACGAGGTAGGATCATCATGCTGTGTGCAGAGCACTTTGTAATGCCTCCACATCTGTGCTACCATCTCAAAACGAGTAATGGACTCCCTGCAACAATCTGTGTCATCCTGCACCATCGGTCGGAGATTAGCTCCATCTGGACTAGGGAATTACCATCCCACGTGTAGGCTTCTTGTAACACGCAACATACACTGCTGCATTTGAGGTGCTGTGACTGAGAAGCACTGACAGATGATGAATGGCCCTGCATGGTGTTCAGTGACAAATCTCAGTTGTGCACCATCATAAATGACTAGTGTTGGTGAGTGTGGTAGTTGCCTGGGGAAATGTCTCTCTCTTCCAATATTTTGGATATGCACAGCACTGTTTTTCCTGGTGTGGGAAACCATGGGGTATGACCAGGTTACAGCTGATAGTGACTGAGGGAACTCTGGTGGCACAATAGTATGTCCCGTACATCCCACATCATCACGTGTTACCTCTCATGCTAAAGTATCGTGGTGCCATTTTTTAACAGGATAATGCTTGTCTACACACAGCATATGTCCCCACAAACTATCTGTGTGTCAGTGAGGTACTCCTGTTGCCAGGAAGAACCGAACACCTGTCTCCGACAGAACACGTGTGGACCCAGTTCAGGCATCAACGCCTTCCCAGAGGCAGTACCCAGGACATCAAGGACTAGTCACAACAGTTGACTCAGGAGAGGATGCAATGGATTTACAACACACTTTCTAAGTGAATCAGTGCCAGGCCAGAGAAGTACATCATACTGATAAGTGGGTTCACACTGCAAAGTTCTTTATAAATCTGACTCAATTTTGTAATCACTGAAACAACACAACACACCTTCTAAGCTCATGAAGTTTCTTTTCTTTTCCTCTTCCCCTTCTGGGTGTTTCCCTTTTTTGTTAGGCAATATATCTCAGATTATGAGTTAATATGTAACAAGGATGTATGAATGTGAGGCCAAAAATAAACTGCAAGAGTTACTATACCAACATTAATCTATTGAGATATACTTTCAGTTTATTACTACTCACAAAATATTTCATTACCTCAATTTCAAATACACTACTATGCCAAAAACCTGTGGTAACCCATTGCTGTTCATTCAAAACTATATAAAGAAAAGTAGATTGGTGACAATGAGGTCATTAGAGACAGAGCACAATCTTTGGATTGAGAAAGAGAATCAGTCATCATCTTTAGAAAGGATTATCCTGGCATTCACTTTACACCTTAACCTTCAACCCAGGAAAATAATGGAAGACCTAAATCTAGATAGCCAGATGGGGATAAGAACCATTATCTTATTGAATAGTACCCTTTTCCCTGTGGCTTCGCCCATGTGTGTGTTCGACAAACATGCTGACAGCCCCTTCTCCTCTGCACTCTCTCTGTCTCTTCATCTTCTCCTCCCCCACTCTTTGTCCATTTCCTCTTCCCTCCCCCCCCCCTCTGGCAATATCTTCCTCCCCCCCACTCTGACCATGTCCTCCTCTTTTCACCTCAACCTGTCCTCAGCCATGCTCATCGGCACGTGTGTCCCTGATACACCGTTCAATAAATCAGGCTGCAGGGCAGGATACATGACAGAGTGTGGGGGCGGGGACGGGGAGGGGGGGGGATCTTATCTATAATATATGGGCTGCCCTGCAGAGCAGGTTGTTTTGGCACACTGACACGGCTACGTGCCTGTTGTGTAAGGCAACCCATTTGCCACAGACTACGAAAAACACGTTTTTGCCCATATCCCCTCTGATTGGAGGTAGGAGGTTATAAACCCCACAGTGCTGATACTCGTGTTTCTGTGCCAAATATGGTTGAAATCAATCCAGGGGTTTTGGAGGAGATATACACACATATTCTGATATATACGATGCTTCTGATCTTCGCAGCACCCGCTATTGTGATACCAGAGTGTTGTTCCCTTTATCTCTGACATCTTGAGTATTGGCCCCAGATTACATTTTTATTTACCTATGAATCATCCTCCAATTAGTAGATTTTTCAGTTTTCAAATTTGTCAGTTATTAACAAAATTGGGTCCTCGGCTGAAGCACAGAAAGCTAAGCTAAAACACTTGGCTGCATTTAGCACATTTTCAGCTATAGTAACTGTTTAGAATGTTCATAATGTATTAATGAAAATAAACATTCAAAACTGTCTCATCTGTTTACACTCTCTCTCTCTCTCTCTCTCTCTCTCTCTCTCTCTCTCTCTCTAGACGGAAAGTGCTAAATATGTGGGTGTTTAACATAGATTTTTGTGTTTCAGCTGAGAAACCAGGTGTTAAATTTTGTTAATAATTGATGAATTTAAAAAATTGAAAAATCTTCTAATTGGAGGACATTTCATTTCATAGAGTAAATATAGATGTAAGATATAATCTAGGGGCAACAGTCAAGATGCCAGAGATACAGGATAAAACACTATGGTACTACAATAGTGGGTGCTGCAAAGAGCAGAAGCATCAGAGAAAACACGATGGGGAACCAGAAAACTGGTCAAAAGAAAAACAAACAACAGACAAAATGCATAAATAAATGTGGAGGAACATGACAATTATTGTGGGAAACAAGAAGTTGGAACAAGGATGAAAGAGTTCAAACCTGTTGGACATTTATCTCTACATATGTATCTGCACTCCAGAAGGCACATTTGTCCTGTAGCTTAACTTTGTTGAATATTTTGTGAAACTCTTGAGCTAAGATGTCCTTAAATTTTTTTTCATATCCACATGTACTATCATCTGCCTTCCCAAGAAGAATAGCACACTATAAGATAGAAAAGGCAGTTTTAATATAACACAAACTCTATGGTGTATCACCATGCGCAAAATGTGAATCCACGGAAATTTCATGATTGCATTCATTTTTTGCAGTTAGGCCAAAAACGTGATTCACAAGCAGATTCCCGATATTATCTCAGTCATCTCCATTTTATTGACCCTCACCAAACATATAAACTAGGGTTTTTTTGGAAAACAATACCATTATTGTTTGGAACCTGCAGCCAGTGTGGCATCTTGAGCTATTTCTTTCCATACAAGTCATTGATATATATCACATTTTACGGTTTCTAAATTGACACTGAGCTATCTTTTACAAAGCTTTCATGGTCAAACACATTGTACAGCAAAAGGCTCCACAAACACTGGAACAAATGATCTTCTCCAGTAATTCAGGATACAATGTCTCCAAGTGAGCTGTTTTCAAAAAATTAATATATACAGCTACAACCATCTGTGATGAAGGCCACCTGGATTCCAAGGTCATCCTCTGAAGTACGTGTTCTGAAATAATGGCTACAGGGTTCAAGATATAGAGTCAATGTTCTCCATGAAACGAAGATATGAAAATTTGAAGTATCACATGACAATCTACTTAATGTGTTTCTTCCTTTCTGCAGTGCTTCATCCTGCAAAATATGCAGGGTCCGTAAAGAGGAGACGTTAGACCTGTTTTCCAACTACCCGACAAGATAGGACTGCTATTATTTTCTTTATACATAAATGATCTGGTGGAAAGAATGGGCAGCAATGTGCTGACAATGCTCTGGTGTACGGGTGGATATCGATGAACGGCAGCTATCTCTAAATGTAGAAACACGTAAGAAAAACAAACCAGTAATCTTCAGGTACAGCATTAGTAGTGTCCTGCTCGACACAGTCATATCGATTAAATATCTGGGTGTAACGTTGCAATATTTAGGCTTAATGTTGCAACATGATATGAAATGGAGCAAGCATGTGAACATTGTGGCAGGGAAGGCAAATGGTTGACTTTGATTTATCGGGAGAATTTTATGATAGTGTGGTTCACCTGTAAAGGAGATCACATATAGGACACTAGTGTGACCTATTCTTGAGTAACAAAATAAATCTCGGGTGAACAGCCTGGTACGAGTGTGCATAGGACACAATATTTCGGCCATCGACCACGTTGTCATCATCAGGTGCGCTGATGTACTGACCGGCGGTGGGCCGGCGCCAGGTATATATAGGACAATCCCCCTCCCGCTCCTCCCCCAGGCGCTTCCTACGAGTCGGTGAGGTCCGCGCCCCGTGCGCAGTCCAGGTATAGCGTCCGTTCTCCCACCCTCTGGGCGCTGCACCCTAGGTCTTCTCATTCAGGAGGGTCTGCTGGCACCGCTCTCATTATTCTTCCCTCCTCCCCGAAGTCGGTACACTCTGGGAAATATCCTTTTTCTTCTATTTGTACCTACATGCGGATAGCTGCCACCACCCGGCACAAAAGAATGGCATGCTAAAACCCTTGTACACAGAGCTCAGACCGTCTCCGACAGGGACAGTCTCCAACAAGAATTGGACCATCTGAAGACCGTGTTTCGGAGGAACGGTTACGAGGAAGGGCAAATTCGGAAGGTTCTACATCCCGCACCTACAGCACCGGCAGAAACTGAGGATGAACCTCAGGAGGAGGTGGCCTTGGGTATTATTCTGTTTTGTGGGGCCTTATCCGGAAATATTGTACGCATTTTACGTAAACACCAAGTGAAAAAAATCTTCCGTCCTCCAAGCAAAACCAAGAGCCTTCTTGGTAGTGTCAAGGACAACCTCGGTCTACGTAAATCGCAGGTTCATCAGATACCTTGCCAATGCGGTAGTGTATACGTAGGTCAAACCATTCGTACGATTGAGGACCGATGCCGAGAACACCGACGGCACACTAGACTGCAACAACCCAGTAAGTCGGCAAGTGCTGAGCATTGCCTGTCGGAACTCCACAGCACAGATTATGACCAAACAAAAGTCCTGACAAAGACTTCCAAGTACTGGGACTGTGTCATCAAAGAAGTCAGAGAGATCAGAGTAAGGGAGCCACAACTAAATCGTGACATCCTTAGCAAGGCGTGGGAACCCACAATCACCCGGATTAAGAAGAAAAAGGATATTTCCCAGAGCGTACCGACTTCGGGGGAGGAGGGAAGAATAATGAGAGTGGTGCCGGCAGACCCTCCTGAATGAGAAGACCTAGGACGCAGCGCCCAGATGACGGGAGAACGGATGCTGTGCCTGGATAAAGTGCTGTTGGATAAAGTGCCGCCTCAGCATGATCTGGCACTGCTGCCACACTTTTATATGGAGGATGAACTTCACTTTTTACAATCAAACTTGCCCCGAAAATTTTATCGTGACCACACCTGAATTGTTTCCAAGCAAAGTAATACTTATAAATTCGTGCATGACTGCACTTTGATTGTTTGGGATTAGGTTTCAGTATATCATAAAACAACCCTTGAAGCATTAGGCAGAGCAATGGGAGATTTGCTAACAACAACTGTCCTATAGGATGCTGCTTCGGTTTTTTCCCTATTCAATCTCCACCAGTAGTCTCACGAGGGATGAGGACAAAGGAAGTCAAGGCATCTTTGAAAATATCATACCTACAGGCACATATAATAAAACTGGAACTTAAAACTAACATGAGAGTTATATCTTCCAGACAAGATAATATATGTTTTGCTAGTAGATTGCTCAAAATTGGAAATGGTGAATTTCAGTCAAGAAATGCAAAATAAATACAGTATTCATAACGTCAACAATGTGGGAAAACACAGATTGCTAGTTACCGCCAAGAAGGTACGTTAAGTTGCAGACTGCCACAACTGAAAGACACTTACACAAAGCTTTCGGGCACAGCCATAATCATCTTGCATTCTGACCTGAGCTGCAGGAGTGGGCAGTCATGTCTGCGTGACGTGTGCTCGCTTGTGGGTGTGTGTTTCTCTGTTTCTATTTTGCTGATTACAGATGGGGCCGAAAGCTTTGTGTATGTGTCTTTTGAATTGTGTCTTTCCAGAACGTGACGTATTTTCTTTACTGTAAGTAGCAATCTACCTTTTCCTACATTGTTGATATTCCTGTGTGGAGTTTCCATTGTTTGAGTATTAATAATACCTTTGTATTGAAATTAATTTTAAAAAATATACCCGGATATTCACAACATTTCAACTAAGATATTTGATTGGTTTCAGAAAAAGGCTATTTTTCGCCTTCAAATGAACAATTCAATGTCAATAAAGTAAATGACTTCATTCTGTCCAAGTTTGAGGACACATCACAAATTTATTATTCTGCTAACACACGATACCTTTGTGTTCAACTTTGTGCATGTGCCTAAATTTCCAACAGTGCAACTACCCATGCGCAATCGGTCATGCTAATTTCCTGGAAATTGAGGCTGCGCAAAGCGCTTAGCTACGCCCTTCGGTGGGATCCTTTGCGCTTTTCAGCAGACGACAGGCAGCTGGGACCCAGATTTGCTTGATAATGTAGTGTGTTGAGGTTACGCTGTGATGCGATTTATGTGCAATAATGTTGTTGACTTCGAAGGAAGCATGCTTAAGCTATAGATGATAAACAGATGCCACTTCTGAAGATTATTTGAATAAAAATTCGAGATGTGTTGCCCTGAACGTCAAGTAATAGATAAAAAGTCTTCGGTCATATTCCTGTAAAGAATAACATACAGTAAGTTTTGAAGTGGGAAAACTAAGAAGAATTACACAAAATTTATGAAAAGTGTATATGTAAACTGTGGACAAATACTGTATTCGCGCTATGGCGACTTAAAAAGCACAACTTAGAAACCTTACATCTGAACAAAAGAAGTGGTGGCGTATGTGTAGCTCCTCCCAAACTACTAATTATAGAAATGACCAATTTGATGGTGCAAAAAATACGAAATTGAAAAGCACAACCTCTGTTCTAGAGACTTCTGGTGTCTAGGAAATTCCCAAATTTGTTGAGTCCAAGAAAGTTAATCTACATATATTTCACGATTAAAATGCAAGTGACGCATTGAAATTTAATTAATCTTCACATAACGACTAAGAACCCTGCTTAAGTATTCCTCAGTTTCACGAATAATTTCTGAAATACTTTGTTTCGAATTTAGGAATAAATAATTCAAACTCGAATATAAGTTGCCAGTTACGGTACTATCTAACGAAATGTTATTGCCAGCCTTATCGCTGCAGTTTCCAAAGCAGAAAACTTAAAATCTCGCTACGATCCTGAAATTTGCAGATAAAACTGTGACCTCCTTCAGAAGTTTGCAGACAAAACGTTGTCATCACTTTGTATTTCTCGTACCTCTGTTATTTGTATAGGTACTTCTTTAGGTACTGCGGTTCCAGACTGTAGCGCCTAGAACCGCTCGGCCACCCCAGTCGGCCGTCCTACGTATGACTTGTGAAGAGACCGTGAGGGTAAAATGAGAGCGATTAGAGCCCACACAGAGGCATACCGACAATCCACAAGCAATACGAGACTGGAATAGAAGGGAGAACCGATAGAGGTACTCAAGTTACCCTCCGCCACACACCGTCAGGTGGCTTGCGGAGTATGGATGTAGATGTAGATGTAGATGTAGATGTAGAATTATCGTGCAGTTAAAAGGAGACGGGCCACGTACCGCTGGTCGGGATAGGCACGCCGACGGGCAGGTTCCTCTGGGCGCCGGTGGGCGACTCCGGCTCCTGCTTGACGGGCTGCCACGGGTGCTCCTCGCGCGGCTGGAAGTGCTGCGGGCGCGGCCGCCGCCACTGCGGCAGGCGCGGCTGGAACTGCGGCCGCTGCGGCCGCGGCTGGAGCTGCATCTGCGGCCGGTACGGGCGGACCGCCGCCTGCCGCTTGCGGAAGTCGTCGCCGCGCTGGACCGCGTTGGCCAGCAGCGCGCCCACCTTGGCCATCGCCTCCGCCGTCGCCTGCCCCGGCCCCACTCCGTTTACCGCGGCAAGCCCGCCCTCGCGGCCTGCGGCGTCGCCGGCGCGCGGTGCAGGGGTAGCGCTCTGCAGCGGCCTCTGCACCGGGTTTCTGTAGAACGGCCTGCCCGGCGCTCCCTGCGTGTGCCACGAATTTGTGCCGCTGCCTTGGCCGCCGTTACTGCTGCCGCCCTGTGGCGCGTAAAATCCGAACCTACCGTTTGTAACTGTGGGCGTCCGTGTTCCCGGTAAGTGTGAAACACTCGGGATCGGATTCGCCACTGTAGTATTCTGGGGTGTGCGTACGTTCCTCTCGAATGTATTGTAACCACAAAACTTCTTGCGAGACCTGGAAACATAATGAAAATACATTGAAGCGCCAAACAAACATATAGGCACGCGTATTCACAAACAGATATAGAGGGTGATCCATCGATCGTGACGGGGCCAAATATCTCACGGAATAAGCGTCAAACGAAAAAACTACAAAGAACGAAACTTGTCTAGCTTGAAGGGGGAAACCAGATGGCGCTACGGTTGGCCCGCTAGATGGCGCTGCCATATGTTCATATTACATATTCGTGTAGTACGTAAAGAAATATGAATGTTTTAGTTGGAGCACTTTTTTCGCTTTGTGATAGATGGCGCTGTAATAGTCACAAACATACAGGGTGTTACAAAAAGGTACGGCCAAACTTTCGGGAAACATTCCTCACACACAAAGAAAGGAAATATGTTATGTGGACATGCGTCCGGAAACGCTTACTTTCCATGTTAGAGCTCATTTTATTACTTCTCTTCAAATCACATTAATCATGGAATGGAAACACACAGCAACAGAACTTACCAGCGTGACTTCAAACACTTTGTTACAGGAAATGTTCAAAATGTCCTCCGTTAGGGAGTATACACGCATCCACCCTCCGTCGCATGGAATCCCTGATGCACTGATGCAGCCCTGGAGAATCACAGCCGTCCACAATATGAGCATGAAGAGTCTCTACATTTGGTACCGGGGTTGCGTAGGCAAGAGCTTTCAAATGCCCCCATAAATGAAAGACAAGAGGGTTGAGGTCAGGAGAGCGTGGAGGCCATGGAATTGGTGCGCCTCTACCAATCCATCGGTCACCGAATCTGTTGTTGAGAAGCATACAAACACTTCGACTGAAATGTGCAGGAGCTCCATCGTGCATGAACCATATGTTGTGTCGTACTTGTAAAGGCACATGTTCTAGCAGGACAGGTAGAGTATCCCGTATGAAATCATGATAACGTGCTCCATTGAGCGTAGGTGGAAGAACGAAACTAAAATGAGCTCTAACATGGAAATTAAGCGTTTCCGGACACATGTCCACATAACATCTTTTCTTTATTTGTGTGTGAGGAACGTTTCCTGAAAGGTCGGCCGTACCTTTTTGTGACACCCTGTATGGCTCACAATTTTAGACCAAAAGTTGGTGACAGGTAGGTTTTTTAAATTAAAATACAGAACGTAGGTACTGTATGAATGCAGAGTCTCGCGGCGATAACATTGAATAAAATGTTCTCGGGTTTCCAACCGCGTCAGTTGCATAAAACTACACGAGCTTTCGGCCAAGCACTCCTTGGCCATTGTCAAGTGATATGACTGCCAGTGGGCTGTTGGTGCGCCCTTATATACGCTAGCTGCCGGCTGTGACGTCACAGGTGCCCGTGACATTGCCATATACGGGCATGTTTTGAGTCGGCGTTCGACGTGTCCTCTTCAACCGCGCGATCGCTGGATCCCACGCAGCGCTGAGCTGCAAGCCACCGTCTCTATTCAGGGTGTTTGCGGTAATTTTTATTTCAATAGCTTCCTTTATTAAACTGTCCCAGAAGCCGTTAGAGCGAGCCACGGCAGAGGTATCGTCAAATTTTATGTGGTGACCGTTTTCTAATGCATGCTCAGCTAACGCAGATTTCTCTGGATAGCGTAGGCGATAATACCTCTCATGTTCTTTCCTGCGTTTTTCCGTTGTTCGTCCGATGTACTTTTGGCCACACTCACAAGGTATTTCGTAGACTCCAGGTGTTCTGAGTCCTACTGCGTCTTTAACTGGTCTCAGTAATTGACGGATTTTCGTTGGAGGCCTGAATATTGATTTGATCTTGTGTCTTTTCAACAGGAGACTTATCTTGTCCGACACGGAGCCACAGAATGGCAGCAAAGCAAGTTTCTTTTCCTGCTCTTCGTCGGTGGTCTTATTCTGATATTTCCCAAAAACCACTTCTTTCACTTGATGGGTTCTGTAGCCGTTATTCCTGAAAACATTGCGTAGGTGGCTCAGTTCATTGGGTTGGTTATCGTCGTCTGATATGACTCTTGCACGATGCACCAATGTTTGTAATACTGTGCGCTTCTGTACTGGATAATGATGGCTGGTGGCGTGCAGGTACAGGTCTGTATGAGTGGGTTTTTTGCAGACGCTGTGGCCAGTAACGGCTACAGCACCCATCAAGTGAAAGAAGTGATTTCTGGGAAATATCAGAATAAGACCACCGACGAAGAGCAGGAAAAGAAACTTGCTTTGCTGCCATTATGTGACTGTGTCGGGCAAGATAAGCCGCCTGTTTAAAAGACACAAGATCAAATCTATCTTCAGGCCTCCAACGAAAATCCGTCAATTACTGAGACCAGTTAAAGACGCAGTAGGTCTCAGAACACATGGAGACTGCCGGCCACGGTGGGCGAGCGGTTGTAGGCGCTTCAGTCCGGAACCGCGCGACTGCTATGGTCGCAAGTTCGAATCCTGCCTCGGACATGGATGTGTGTGATGTCCTTAGGTTAGTTAGGTTTAAGTAGTTCTAAGTTATAGGGGATTGATGACCTCAGATGTTAAGTCCCATAGTGCGCAGAGCTATTTGAACCTGGAGTCTACGAAATACCTTGTGAGTGTGGCCAGAACTACATCGGACAAATAGTGGAACAACGCAGGAAAGAACATGAGAGGTGTTATCACCTACGCTATCCAGAGAAATCTGCGTTGCGTTAGAAAACGGTCACCACATAAAATTTGACGATACCTCTGCCGTGGCTCGCTCTAACGGCTTCTGGGACAGTTTAATAAAGTAAGCTATTGAAATAAAAATTACCGCAAACACCCTGAATAGAGACGGTGGCTTGCAGCTCAGCGCTGCGTGGGATCCACCGGTCACGCGGTTGAAGAGGGCACATCGAGCGCCGACTCAAAACATGCCCATAAATGGCAATGTCACGGACATCAGTGACGTCACAGCCCACTGTCAGTCATACCACTTGACAATGGCCAAGGAGTGCTTGGCCGAAAGCTCGTGTAGTTTTAAGCAATTGACGCGGTTGGAAACCCGAGAACATTTTATTCAGAACGTAAGTACGTTTGAACATTTTATTTCGGTTGTTCCAATGCGATACATGTACCTTTGTGAACTTATCATTTCTGAGAACGCATGCTGTTACAGCGTGATTACCTGTAAATACCACATTAATGCAATAAATGCTCAAAATGATGTCCGTCAACCTCAATGCATTTGGCAATACGTGTAACGACATTCCTCTTAAAAGGGAGTAGTTCACCTTCCGTGATGTTCGCACATGCATTGACAATGCGCTGACGCAGGTTGTCAGGCGTTGTCGGTGAATCACGATAGCAAATATCCTTCAACTTTCCCCACAGAAAGAAATCCGGGGACGTCAGATCCAGTGAACGTGCGGGCCATGGTATGGTGCATCGACGACCAATCCACCTGTCATGTTATAAGCTATTCAATACCGCTTCAACCGCACGCGAGCTATGTGCCGGACGGACATCCATCATGTTGGAAGTACATCGCCATTCTGTCATGCAGTGAAACATCTTGTAGTAAGATCGGTAAAACATTACGTACGAAATCAGCATACATTGCACCATTTAGATTGCCATCGATAAAATGGGGGCCAAATATCCTTCCTCCCATAATGACGCACCATACATTAACCCGCCAAGGTCGCTGATGTTCCACTTGTCGCAGCCATCGTGAATTGTCCGTTGCCCAATAGTGCATATTGTGGCGGTTTACGTTTCCGCTGAAGGTGAATACAACGCTCCGTTGCTGAATACAACGCGTGCAAAAAATCTGTTATCGTCCCGTAATTTCTCTTGTGCCCAGTGGCAGAACTGTACACGACGTTCAAAGTCGTCGCTATGCAATTCCTTGTGCATCTATGGTACGGGTGCAATCGATGTTGATGTAGCATTCTCAACACCAACGTTTTTGAAAGTCCCGAACTCGCGCAATTTGTCTGCTACTGATGTGCGGATTAGACGCGACAGCAACTAAAACACCTACTTGGGCACCATCATTTGTTGCAGGTCGTGGTTGACGTTTCACATGTGGCTGAACACTTCCTGCTTCCTTAAATAACGTAACTATCCGGCGAACGGTCCGGACACTTGGAAGATGTAGTCCAGGATACCGAGCAGCATACATAGCACACTCCCGTTGGGTATTTTGATCGCAATAGCCACACGTCAACGCGATATCGACCTGTTCCGCAATTGGTAAATGGTCCATTTTAACACGGGTAATGTATGACGAAGCAAATACCGTCCGCACTGGCGGAATGTTACGTGATACCACGTACTTATACGTTTGTGACTATTACAGCGCCGTCTATCACAAAGCGAAAAAAGTGATCCAACTAAAACATTCATATTTCTTTACGTACTACACGAATATGTAATAAAAAATGGGGGTTCCTATTTAAAGAAACGCAGTTGATATCCGTTTGACCCATGGCAGCGCCATCTAGCGGGGCAACGATAGCGCCATCTGGTTTCCCGCTTCAAGCTAGACGAGTTTCGTTCTTTGTAGTTGTTTCGTTGGAAGCTTATTTCGTGAGATATTTGGCCCGGTCACAATCAATGTACCACCCTGCATATCCACATCAGACTTGCACTATGTTGCATATAAGCTGCATCAATGCCCAGACACAAACGGAAACTTTATGATTGACCCTTATGGTATTCCAAGGCTCAACAATGATGAGTAACTAATCGAATCAATCAAATTGTACAAATAGCTGGCAATAAGAATTTGTCGGGATATAAAGTGGAACGATCACATAGGCTCAGTTGTAAGTATAGCAGGTGGCAGACTTTGGTTTACTGGTTAGGATTCAGGGAGGAGGAGGAGGAGGAGGAGATAAGTGTTTAACGTCCCGTCGACAACGAGGTCATTAGAGACGGAGCACAAGCTCGGATTAGGGAAGGACGGGGAAGGAAATCGGCCGTGCCCTTTCAAAGGAACCATCCCGCCATTTGCCTGAAAGGATTTAGGGAAATCACGGATAACCTAAATCAGGATGGCCGGAGACGGGATTGAACCGTCGTCCTCCCGAATGCGAGTCCAGTGTGCTAATCACTGCGCCACCTCGCTCGGTAGGATTCAGGGAAAATATGCTCAGCTTACAATGGAGATTGCTTACAAAACTCTTATCCTAGAATATTGCTCAAGTAGGTAGGACCCATATCAACAAGTGCCCATAAGGAATACTGAATATATATGAATATATATCAAAAAGGGTCACACTGATCTATCACCGCCATAGCGGATGTACAAACAATCCTGTTGGAAGAACATCCGCAACTGAGCATTATAGCAGAGATTGAAAATACCGCTTTAGCTGTAAATTTCTTTATTTTCACACGACCGGTTTCGCACTGTTATAAGCCCATCTTCAGGTGCTGGTACACGCGGCACTCGAGGACCACCGCACAGCTACGATACCTGAAGAAGGGCTTATAACAGCCCGATACCAGTCTTGTGAAAATAAAGAAATTTACAGCTGAAGCGGTATTTTCAACCTCTGCTAGCGTATGTAGTTGAGAAGATGACATATTATACAGGGTGTCCCATATCTTTTGGATCAAATTGAAACAAGTGATAGTGGGTCCACAACAAATTAAAGTGAGAGGAAGCACACATTTATTGTGTAATGGACATACTCAGCATACACCATATACAACAATAGAGTTCAGAGTAATTGTTCAAAGCAACGACCTCCAGTCTCAGTGCATATATTGCAGTAGTGTATGCAGTTCTGCTGCACTCTCGTAAGCATTCCGGGTGTCTGTTGTACAATGGAATAGGCAGCAGGTGATAAGCACCGCACACCCCTGACCAGCAAACAGACATACTGTACATAACTTAGCTCACAGCATGTGGGTCATGTGATGACCAAAAGCATCGCACTGGCGCATTAACGTGTGCCGCGCACACACCGCCATCCCTGGTATCAGTTATCCCTTGCATCTGACAGCTTGTCATGTGTCCATGGTGAGGTGTGTTACTGTGTACGGTGCACAATGCGTAGACAAAGATGCACTGTTACTAGTCACGAGAGCTGGCAGGCATGCATTTAATGTATCGTGTGGCAGTACGTGGTGTCCGTAAAGCAGTTCCAATGTACAGATAATGCTTTCCAAACATGCACAATCCTAATTGGAAGATGTTTATCCCTGTTGATACCAACTTAACGAGAGACGAGGTCGTTCTTGCCACAAAGAGCCAGTCAAGGTTCATGCCAAAAACATATTCGAACACCAGACTTCGAGGAGATTGTGATGGATTGTGTGGCCACCCACCCATCAACTCGTCCTCAAAATGCGCACTTTGAAGTAGACAGTGTGGATAATACTGGTGGAACAAATCCACACCCCTATCACAAAGAATGTGTGCAAGCACAGGGATCAACAGATTCTGAGTTTCCACTTTCACTTCTGTCCTGGATTACCCACAGCAGCTCTCTAGTGCCGAACTTTAGACAATTTGTTTTGTTCATGGATGAGGTCTCTTGCACTTGTGATGGTGCTTTCAACAGGCGCAACAGTCACGTCTGGAGTGTGGACAATCCTCACGCCACCCACACTGGTGGACACCAGCAACAATTCTCTTTTAACATATGGGCGGACATTGTCCAAGATCATCTAACAGGACCTTATTTGCTGCCTCCCTCTTTGACTGGTCCACATTACCTGTTATTCCTGCGAGATGTGCTGCCACAGTTCTTGGAGACCGTATCCCTTGTTGTCCGTGAAAGGACACGGTTTCAACACGACGCTGCACCTGCCCACTTCGATGTTAATGTCCGCAAGCACTTGAACGACATATACTCTCATTGTTGGATTGGAAAGGGACGTCCTGTCCCATGGGCAGCACAATCTCTGGATTTCACAACTCTGGAGTTATTCGTCTTGGATTAAATCAAGACATCGGTATACGAAACCCCTGTAAAAATGGATGACGACCTGCATGCTCGGGTTCAAGCTGCCTATCTTCTGGCACAACAAACAACACCATTGCCATACATGCATTGATACTGGCAGTCATAACTTTGAACAACTACGATGAGCTACTACGATGTTATTACACTCAACACCGTAAAAACGTGGAGGGGGGGGGGCAAGGTCAGGAGGGGCAGTAGCACTATCCCCCACCTGTAATTCTGAGGGGGGGGGGGGAGAGAGGGAGGCCAGATACGCTTTCTGCCGCCACCCCCCACCCCACCCCCCCCGCCCCCATCAAATTCGCTTGGAGTTTTATCTGATCTATAGGCAGAGCCAGTGAATAAACCATGCTGCCGTCAAGAAATATGGGATCAGTGTTTTTGAAGGCAGTGATTTTTGCTTTTAATTGAAGCATCTTGTAACACCTACTACATTTTGTCCTCTCCCTTCGTCCCATTTTTCAGTCTGTGACTCCTAATGCGGGACATCCTCTGTATGCATACGTAAAAAATTCTGCATAGCACTTTCGAACAGTGGTTGAGACTGATCGAGCCCTCAGGACCGGCTGTGTCGTATAGGGCAACTACAGAGTGGCCAGTGCGCCCAATTTGGGGATGGCGGGCCAGAATTAAAGCAGAAATGGTGACTGTCAAAAATTGATTTTGCTGTCCCTATATGTTGTTAAAAGTTATCCTCTGCACCTGCGTAATAATATACTGTTCAAATCCACCCTCGTCACTTACTGTTCGCTTACCCTTGAATCTAAACCCACACACGTCCGCAGATCTGCAGGGGGTGCAAAACTTTTTTTGATCAGTTCAGTATAGCGGTCACGCACGTACAAACCCCGTGCGGTCCTCGCAAAAATGACAAAAACAGTCCAACAATTCCCAAACAGCAGTCCGTACACCTGACCTGGCTCTGTTCCCCTTGAATCTTAAGTCCAGACACGTTCGTAGATCTGAGGGGGTGCAAAAACTTTTTTTGATCTGTTTAGTCTCGTGATCACGCATGCACAAGCCCCGTGCGGTCCTGTCGAAAATCACAAACTCCGTCCACAAATGCTCAAACAGCGGTTGGTGCGCCTGACCTGGCTCGCTGCTACGACAATGTCCGCCGGACTCTACGAACGATCCAACATTTAAGAAAATAAAAACAACGTGATAGCCAAAATGTGAGGAGTGGCAGTATTCCAACACTCCCCCCCCCCCCCCTCTTCACGACCATCATGCCTTCACGCCTTGGGTACATCGCCATGCATTGTTTCTCTGGTAACAAACGTGTACAGTGCAGCCAGTGATTTTCCTCCAGTTTTCTGTACAGATTAAAGACACGCACATTTGATTTGCAGTTTCGATGTGATGTGCGTGAACCTCTGTGGTAAAAGGTATGTAATTATTTTAAGAGATGTCAGTTGTTTCCGATACAATGGAAATAATTTTGAGTTTAAGGGAACACCAAATCTCAATGCAAAAGCGACAAAACAGTGCCTATCCGTAATCAGTGGCAAACAGGTCGGTCCCAAGGATTCAAGCAGGAAAAAGCGTAGAAAAGCTCCAGAAATATTTAACAACGGTCGGTGAATAAGCATTCGCTACCGCTACAACAAAGCAAGTAGAGGTTAAATCAACAAAGTTGTCGATAATCGCTATGTAACAATACAAATTAAACTTATACAGAGAGGTCCAAATTACGTACATATAACATCGAATCGAGAACAAAGATGGAATAATTCTTGTAAGTTGCAAGAAAACTAGTATTTGGACGTATGCGAAGGTAGGTGTAGTATGGCAAGAAAATTCCTCCATAAGCCATTACAACTTGTTCTGATATTAGGCATCGTGACAATGTACTCAAATCACACGTTTATTCCACAGCAAGAGAAAGTCCACTGCTGTTGCAGGATCGGAAAAGTTAGACGTTATGTTCCTAAACATTACTATGTAGCAAGTTGTTATGCAGTTCATAGTTCACGACACGCACTACATTCAAATTTCAGTATGAAAATTTTAATTAATTTGACTAGTAACAAATATCCCTCATTTATGTCTCATCGGAATACGTAACACATTCACGATTTGACACACGCTGCTTTGTTAAGGGACCACATTCCTCATAATCACCTCTGCGATAGTAGTTAAGTAATGCACTCAATCAGTCGTAGCAATTATTGCTTTGATGCTTAGATTTTGTCTTTCATGCTAAAAACAGTCCTCCGTTTACTAAGGCATTATACATAATTTTATCATGAAGTCTAGTACGCACTGGTTTATTATCCGGTTCATTGTCGCAATTATTGTTGCGGACTGTTTATAGAAAACTCTCCGCCATGCAACGCAAAAGAACGGAAGCTGAAACCGAATTTTCAGTCATATGGAGCTACATCGTTTTCTGAAATTAGTTTGTTTTGAAAACGTTTTATTATTTGCACACAAAAGTTAAGAAAATACTGTTTATGGATTGGCTTGGAGTATTTCTTTTCGTTATTCAACGTTTCTTGTGTGATTTCATAAAATAATTTGATATATTATAGCCGAAAATTCGCGCTTGGCAGTGAAGTACCATATCTCATTGAACGTAATTTGAAGTATTTGCAGTGAAGAATGGTATCACTTTAGAGTAAATGGATTGTTGTGTTGGTGATAAACGCCGCATATGATAAGTTTCTACACGCCATAGAGAGTGCAACGTGACAAGTAACTACACATAAACAGTTAAAGATACTGAAACAAGGTTTTCAGCAAATAATAGTACTCAAAGAGATGAGTAGTTCAATTGGCTCTGAGCACTATGGGACTTAACATCTGAGGTCATCAGTCCCCTAGAACTTAGAACTACTTAAACCTAACTAACCTAAGGACATCACACACATCCATGCCCGAGGCAGGATTCGAACCTGCGACCGTAGCGGTCGCGTGGTCCAGACGGAAGCGCCTAGAACCGCTCGGCCACATCGGCCGGCTAGATGAGTAGTTCTCTGTACAATAAATAGTGAGATGTTTTTATCTATCATAAAGCGGAAGTATATTAACGCCATTCGTTATCTTATGAAAGGAAAAGTACGGTGTTATATACTGTCAGTGTCAGCCATTGAGAAAAGCATTCGTACACAGAAAACGAGATTTAAGTTCTCTGTATTTCATATCAGTTTCTTCACAAATGTTATATGTAACGGTACAAAAATTGTTCAATTTACTTAACTTGATTTAACAACTGAAAGTTGAATGTCAAATAAACACAAGAAAACAGAGCTTTACACTGCAGTTCATCATTGAACATATGTGGTAGTACACATTATCTTTATAGCAGGAAATATTTTATTTACCATGTGGATTTCTGTCTAATAAATCATCAGTTGCAATATATTTAGTATGAATTGTACAAGTTTGTTTGTTATGTCTAATGTTAATGTTCTTCCATTTACACCTCACTATTGCTTTAAGGTCTGATTTGCAGCCTCTTCTGTAGTTCACTATATAGATGTTTAATAATGTTTACAGTGATACCTCTTACTTGTGACGCTACAATTAGTGAGTTAAGGGGTCACTTTTAAATTCCATTATCTAACTTTTCATTCCCTTTTTATGTGTACACGTCAATCCATGGCTGATATTTATATATGATAATTACTATTTGGTTATTTTACATGTGGTACTGCACAATGTCGCAAAAATCTATCAAGGAATGTTTTTGAAGGTCATAGTAGCACTAAAAACCTTCAGATCGTTAGTATTAGCCTTACCCATGACAATGGCCAGGCTCAGTCAGATAGTAGTAAGACTAGTCGAAGATATTTACAAGGAAACACAAGCATTGATACTGGTAAGTTAAATATTTTATGGTCAACTATGAGTGTTTCTCTCTGTGCTTGTGCTACTATACTATGTGCTCACCATTAACATACTTCGCTTGTTGAAAGCTATTTTTATGTTAGTGTGATGTGTGTGAGATACGTCATGTTGCACATTTTTATCCTGAACGATTCCGGGTAGAGACGATGGTCATACAGTTGTGGCAGAACTGTCAAAGCATGCAGACACCTTATTCCCACGTGAAAACACAATTGGGCTCTACTTCAAGTTTACCTGTTTTTGAAACAAAATTTCACCCATCAGAGAAGCTTAAGTATCCTCAAAGGAATAGGAGATCCTGTAAATCGAAATGTTTTGTGGCTTATACGTGGCTACATTAAGAAAAGAGTGGCGATATTTACTACTATGACTGCAGAAGACCACAGAAAGAGATGGCTTTTCTTAAAGATGGTTTCTGTGACTGGAAAAAAGCTATGGAAAAGTTCAAGATACACGAGAAGAGTCTTTTTTATAGAGGATCTCTCGTAATTATTCTGCAACATGAAAATAGCACATCTGTGATTGCCCAAGTCAGGCAACATCTGCTGACTGATCAGTAGACAGCTAGAACCCTTCACTAGCAATTATCAGTTCGCTCACGTTCCTAGACCGAATAGGAAACACACTGAGAGGTCATGAAACGGTCTCTAGGAACCTCATGACACTTCTCGATGAGAGGAAAGATGATTGCCAGAACTGAAGATATGGCTTAAATGCCGTGACACTTCATTGGTGCCAGGATACAAAACGAAGTACTGGAAATTGTGGCCCGTATGATCCAGCGGAAATTATGGCTTGGCAAGCCAGGAGCAGTTTGCTCTTTGTGTACGTTGTGTTGATACTGAGACACTTAAAATAAAAGAACTTTTTCTGGGTTTATATATCGTGCACCAGACACCAAGGTGCAAATGCTGGCAACTACCATTAAAGACATCCTTCTAAGACTGTCACTAGAAATTGAGTTTCTACATGCCTACTGTTTCGATGGTGCAGCTAATATGTGTGGCTGGAACAAAGGTGTGAAGGAAATCCTTATTCATGGCCAGTCAAAGTGTTACATCCACTGCAGCAATCATTGTGTGTATCCGGCACTACAGGATGTACGATGTAGGCCTACTTGTAACTGTGAAAGACGTCTCACATATAATTCAAGAATCTGCAAAAATGAAAAACATGTATATAGATGATGTGCTACCATGTAGTGTTGATGAGATGAATCCAAACCCAAAAGTTCAATGACTAACTCCAATGATGGGCTGTAAGAGTAAAATCTTTTGACACATTTCAGAGAAAACTATGATTGGGTCCTGTAAACGGTGATCAAAAAATTGAATGTACTGAGCTCAGTTAGAGACAAAAGGAGGTCAGTCCTGAGGGGCTGTGCAAAGCAACTCAAAGAGTTTGAAACTATTTTTTACATAACAGTAGCAACTGAAGTGTTTGTGTGAAGAACTGGCCAGATCCCTATAGAAACAAAATTTTAATGCAGCCGGAATGAAACATTCAGCAGAGGTTCTAAAGTATCTCTTGCAAATTTTAGGGTTATGGAAGCATTTGATATGCTGTTAGAGAAATGCAAAGTTTATTCTAAAAACCAAAATATGAAAGACCCAAATATCTCATAGCCAAGAAAAATACAAAATCGCAACACATGGAAACACTATCTGTTCCCTAAAAATTGTCTCAAGAACAAAAATTTTTGAAATATTTGTTTGAAATTCTTGATCTCCTTCTGAATGAGACTGATCGTAGGTTCAACCAAGAGGATCTAAGCAACCATCCCATGTTGACAAGATACTTATTATGTCTTTCAAAACACATTCTCCATCTACATGACATTCGGACGAACTGCTTGGACTACATATAACCAACTTTAACCTGGACAGATGCAATGCTGTGAACCATTACAACTGGTATACAACCATGTAATGTACCCTCTGTTGGAAGAAAACTTTTTGTTGAACCTGGTAGGGTTAAAGAACTCTTTCAGAAAGTTATTCGCCTCATCGCTCCGATTCTGATAGTTCCAGTAGTGTCAGCATCCTCTGAGGTCATTCAGCACTTTGAGATGACTTAAAATTTGCCTCAGATCAACAACGACTCAGTTGAGACTCACCTACCTACTCCTCCTCCATGTTCATCAAGTCAGGGCTGGAAAAATTAATCTTAGAAAGTCATGAAAGAATTTTTTCGTGAACTGTCAAAAGGAAAACTACATTTCAAAATTGTATGTAAAACCTTTTAGTCCTAATAAAAACAAAGTGAAATGCCTCTTTCTTTTTCAAACAAATTATATTTTTCTTTTTGTCATTAAGATGTGATGCACAGTGTTTGTAAAATAATAATAATGACAATAATAACAAAAGATTTCTCTCTGACCGATCGATATATGCTGTCTACACTAAATATGAACTCCTTTTCGGAAATGGTCTCACAACAAAGTAGGACCAATGTCTTACCAGATAAATGATGTCTTTTTACAAATTAAAGCAATGAATTGCAAGAGCATGACCTATAAAATTGAGTCCACATTTAGCAACAATGAGTTGTTTCTCTCTGTAGAACAACGTAGTGCTGATCACCTAATACAACTTCCCACACATTATCGGTATCCACATACTCTTAACGGTTTTGCTGAAAGACAAACTCAGTAAATGGGTATGCTTGCTCCCACCCCCCCCTTGCTCCTAAAGAAATAGTTGGTATGCCACTCGTTATGTGGTATATGCTGTATATGTCATCCATAACACAATAAATATGCATTTCCAATCATTGGTTCCCTATCTCAACGTAATCGGTTGTGAACTCACTACCACCTGTTTCGATGTTACGTATAAGGTTTGAAACACCCAGTAAAGAAGTCATACCATATTGGTTGATTGAAAAGTTGTTTATACTGTGTTTTGATTGATTGTGATTCTATATTATGTGAATGCTAGTTTTCTTTTGGAATATGTTGAGATGCTAGATGACACAATACACTGACAAAAATTGTGTACTGACTGATGCTACAATTGGAGCGAAGGCCAGTGTTTCCAAGCAAGATTTAACTGAAAGCATTGGTATATTAAGTCAATCTGTGTTCTTAAGTTTACTCATTATTGCGTGCCCACTGACATCTGTATGTTGTTATACGATGCTAATAAAATTGTTATGAAGTGGAAGTTATTTCTTAGTGTGCTTACTCGAGAAGTAAAAAGTTCTGGTTTTTTTGCAAGAGGAATGGTTTACCTACTAAGATACATGAATTTTATTATATGAGGGAGAATTATTTCAATTTCTGAGTTTTATTTGTAGATCCTGAGATTACTAAACATAAACAAGCTTCAGTGATCTACATCATGTTTGATCACTTATCATGAAATATAGCAGTTTTAGAAGGACAACTGAAGGATTCATTTTCCAATCCAGTCTCTTCCTGGCATTACAGATCTGGTAATTGAACAAAGAAAAAGTTTAACGAGTTTATTTCAAGTTAGTTGCGTCTTATATCCCGGCTGAAAGATTCAAGAGCACAGTTGAACTGGTCAGTTGAAAATTCAAACATGTTAAAATTAGAAACTGCACAGTGGGGCTGTAACACCATAGGAGAGTATCATGGGAATGCTTGAAGAACGATTCATGCTTTCCAGCGAAATTCTACTTACCGAGTTCCAAGAATCACAATGAAGTGATAAATATAGGAATAAACTACAGCCCCCAATGTATTGATTCTTCACGGAATACGACAGTAAACTAATTACAGCATGCACAAAGGCTTTAGGTAGTTACTACTCCCATGCTCCACATGCTAACTGAATGGAAAAAAATCCCAATATGTGGTACTAGGTGAAGTGCCCATGAAGGGTGACATATCATTCAGGGAATGTCCCACTTCCCTGCTCTCCACTGGCCGACGAAAGATATTTGCGAGTTAACGTAGTTAGCAATAGAAAGCACCCCACTTTTGGGTGGTGTTTTATTGTCTGAGCAGCCACAAGTGGGTGCCTCTACCTGCTAAGTGGAATTGTCTGCTCTGTGGTGGTGTGGCTGAAGGGCATGGAAAGAATATGATCTCTGTGAACCCAAAGAAATGCTCATTGGAGAACAAATGATGGTGAAAAGTATTTGTACCAATGTTTATTGTCTTGGTGGACTCTGACAGACACACATTCTCTTGTCTGACTGCAATATGCAGATGTATTTAATCTGTCATTATTTAGAATTGTATATTGTATATTGAATTGAATTGACGAAAGGAGAAAATGTAAAAATGCAGTAAATGAAGCAGGCAAAAAGGAATACAAACATCTCAAAAATGAGACAGGAAGTGCAAAATGGCTAAGCAGGGATGGCTGGAGGACAAATGTAAGGATGTAGAGGCTTATCTCACTAGGGGTAAGATAGATACAGCCTACAGGAAAATTAAAGAGACCTTTGGAGAAAAGAGAACGACTTGTATGAATATCAAGAGCTCAGATGGAAACCCAGTTCTAAGCAAAGGAGGGAAAGCAGAATGGTGGAAGGAGTATATAGAGGGTCTATACAATGGCGATGTACTTGAGGACAATATTATGGAAATGGAAGAGGATGTAGATGAAGATGAAATGGGAGATATGATACTGCATGAAGAGTTTGACAGAGCACTGAAAGACCTGAGTCGAAACAAGGCCCCAGGAGTAGATAACATTCCATTAGAACTACTGACCGCCTTGGGAGAGCCAGTCCTGACAAAACTCTACCATCTGGTGAGCAAGATGTATGAGACAGGCGAAATATACTCAGACTTCAAGAAGAGTATAATAATTCCAATCCCAAAGAAAGCAAGCGTTGACAGATGTGAAAATTAGCGAACTATCAGTTTAATAAGTCACGGCTGCAAAATACTAATGCGAATTCTTTACAGACGAATGGAAAAACTGGTAGAAGCCAACCTTGGGGAAGATCAGTTTGGATTCTGTAGAAATATGGGAACACGCGAGGCAATACTGACCCTACGACTTATTTTAGAAGCTAGGTTAAGAAAAGGCAAACCTACGTTTCTAGCATTTGTAGACTTAGAGAAAGCTTTTGACAATGTTGACTGGAATACTCCCTTTCAAATTCTGAAGGTGGCAGGGGTAAAATACAGGGAGCGAAAGGGTATTTACAATTTGTACAGAAACCAGATGGCAGTTATAAGAGTCGAGGAATATGAAAGGGAAGCAGTGGTTGGGAAAGGAGTGAGACAGGGTTGTAGCCTGTCCCCAATGTTGTTCAATCTGTATATTGAGCAAGCAGTAAAGGAAACAAAAGAAAAATTTAGAGTTGGTATTAAAATCCATGGAGAAGAAATAAAAACGTTGAGGTTCGCTGATGACATTGTAATTCTGTCAGAGACAGCAAAGGACTTGGAAGAGCAGTTTGATGGAATGGACAATGTCTTAAAAGGAGGATATAAGATGAACATCAACAAAAGCAAAATGAGGATAATGGAATGTATTCGAATTAAGTCGAGTGATGCTGAGGGAATTAGATTAGGAAATAAGACACTTAAAGTAGTAAAGGAGTTTTGCTATTGGGGGAGCAAAATAACTGATGGTGGTCGAAGTAGAGAGGATATAAAATGTAGACTGGCAATGGCAAGGAAAGCGTTTCTGAAGAAGAGAAATTTGCTAACATTGAGTATAGATTTAAGTGTCAGGAAGTCGTTTCTGAAAGTATATGTATGGAGTGTAGCCATGTATGGAAGTGAAACATGGATGATAACTAGTTTGGACAAGAAGAGAATAGAAGCTTTCGAAATGTGGTGCTACAGAAGAATGCTGAAGATTAGATGGGTAGATCACATAACTAATGAGGAGGTACTGAATAGGATTGGGGAGAAGAGGAGTTTGTGGCACAACTTGACTAGAAGAAGGGATATGTTGGTAGGACATGTTCAGAGGCATCAAGGGATCACAAATTTAGTATTGGAGGGCAGCGTGGAGGGTAAAAATCGTAAAGGGAGACCAAGAGATGAATACACTAAGCAGATTCAGAAGGATATAGGTTGCAGTACGTACTGGGAGATGAAGAAGCTTGCGCAGGATAGAGTAGCGTGGAGAGCTGCATCAAACCAGTCTCAGGACTGAAGACCACAATAACAACAACAACAACTGTAGGCAATATATTGAGTTCAACTGTCTCAGTGTGTTGTTCCAGTGGATGCACTGAAAAACAGGAAGCTCTTTCAGTGTCCTTTCATCATAGGAAATACTCTGACCAATAAATATATTGCACATACTTTGAAGAATTAACCTACGGAAATTCTACAGGTCAACTAATGGACTCTTTTATCCATCAACACTTATCATCAAAATAGAAAATGTAAGAAGAAACATTTCATCTTGCGCCATACTCTTCACAGAGGGAAGCTGAGCATGGATATAGATGAAGACATAGAATGATGGAATGCATAATAATACACTACTGGCCATTAAAATTGCTACACCATGCGAAGATGATGTGCTACAGACGCGAAATTTAACCGACTGGAAGAAGATGCTGTGATATGCAAATGATTAGCTTTTCAGAGCATTCACACAAGGTTGGCATCAGTGGCGACACCTACATGCTGACATGAGGAAAGTTTCCAACCGATTTCTCATACACAAACAGCAGTTGACCGGCGTTGCCTGGTGAAATGTGATTGTGATGCCTCGTCTAAGGAGGAGAAATGCGTACCATCACGTTTCTGACGTTGATAAAGGTCAGATTGTAGCCTATCGCGATAGCGATTTATCGTATCGCGACATTGCTGCTTGCGTTGGTTGAGATCCAATGACTGTTAGCAGAATATGGAATCGGTGGGTTCAGGAGGGTAATACAGAACGCCGTGCTGGATCCCAACGGCCTCGTATAGCTAGCAGTCGAGATGGCAGGCATATTATCGGCATGGCTGTAACGGATCGTGCAGCCACATCCCGATCCCTAAGTCAACAGACGGGGACGTTTGCAAGACAACAACCATCTGCACGAACAGTTCGACGACGTTTGCTGCAGCATGGACTATCAGTTCGGAGACCACGGCTGTGGTTACCCCTGACGCTGCATCACAGACAGAAGCACCTGCGATAGTGTACTCAACGACAAACCTGGGTGCATGAATGGCAAAACGTCATTTTTTCGGATGATTCCAGGTTCTGTTTACAGCATCATGATGGTCGCATCCGTGTTTGGCGACATCGTGGTGAACGCACATTGGAAGCGTGTATTCGTCATCACCATACTGGCGTATCACCCGGTGTGATGGTATGGAGTGCCATTGGTTACACGTCTCGGTCACCTATTGTTCGCAGTGACGGCACTTTGAACAGTGGATGTTACATTTCAGATGTGTTACGACCCGTGGCTCAGCCCTTCATTCAATCCCTGCGAAACCCTACATTTCAGCAGGATAATGCACGACTGCATGTTGCAGGTCCTGTACGGGCCTTTCTGGATACAGAAAATGTTCTATTGCTGCCCTGGCCAGCACATTCTCCTAATCTCTCACCAGTTGAAAACGTCTGGTCAATGGTGGCCGAGCAACTGGCCTGTCACAATACGCCAGCCACTACTCTTGATGAACTGTGGTATCGTGTTGAAGCTGCATGGGCAGCTGTACCTGTACACGCGATCCAAGCTCTGTTTGACTCAATGCCCAGGTGTTGGAGGCCGTTATTACGGGCAGAGGTGGTTGTTCTGTGTACTGATTTCTCAGGATCTATGCACCCAAACTGTGTGAAAATGTTATCACATGTCAGTTCTAGCATAATATATTTGTCCAATGAATACCCATTTATCATCTGCATTTCTTCTTTGCGTAGCAATTTTAATGGCCATTAGTGTAATAATAAATTTAAAACGCTTTAGAAAGCGACAAAATCAAACAATGGGAGGTCCAGGTTGGAATATCAATGATATGGAAAGGATAGATTGCAACTCATTGTAAAGATGACACATTTGACTTGCAGGCACACACAACAAAAAGACTGTTACACCTTAAGCTTTCAGTCAAAGCTTTCATCAGAAAGGAAGAACTCTCACGCTTTCACACAAGTGAGCACATCTCACACACACATAACTGATATCTCTGGCTGCTCAGGCCAGACTCAAGAGAAACAAACAGAATTTTTTCCTAAAAATGTGCCTCAGTAAACACACACAGATAAGCACATAACAGCTGTCTCTGGCAAAAGCCACATACTTACACATCGGCCCCTTCACCCGACAGTCTCTTCCCTCCACTGGACTGTAAGCCACTCGTGGATGGTTCATCCAGGCTTTTCAGCTCCTCACTCTGACGTGTAAAAGATGGCTCCGTCTTTGGGTTGTCGACTGGAACCTCCTCCACATCGCTGTCATACTCGATGCAAATGGGGTCCATCTCTGTCCCCGACAAGAGGAGTTCGTCGTCTTCTACCTTTTCACAGGTTATGTTCTCCACACCTTTGATTGTATGTGGACTGTTTACTGTTTTAGGAAAAAACATATAAATTTATAAGCACTATACATTATAAATATAAATATTTCTCAAGTAATGGCAACTGGATGAAAAAGGTACAACACATTGGCATTAATAGCTGGACACACACAGTAAATGTCACATCTGGAACTGTTTGACTGTTAGTGTGTGACAAGCTTCCTTCACACCTGTCACGTCCCCTGGTAGATGAGATCTAACATCTCCATTCGACTAGTCTGTCCCTGAATATAATATCTGAAAGTTGTCCAAAACCTCAAGGATCAAACAGCCAAATAAGCGAGACAAATAATGGTGCCTCTTTTCAGTCATACCAAAAAGTGAAAAAAGAAAGACATAAATTCTGATATCTTATCAACATAAAGGTGCCTGAGTAATACATTAGTGGAGGCAGTGAGACATGGTGAGATTTCATCATCCTCTTGTTGAATAGGGCGCAAGAGATACTTTTTGATACACAGAAGATACTGATAATGTACAGGGTGTTTGAAAATGAATATACAGGTTTTAAGGTTTTATAGCATTTATTACATCTGACTTACAATTATAAATAATACATCAAATGAATGAGCAACTATAACAGTTTCGCTTGAAAGTGTTCAAAGTGAGCACCATCGTCACAATTCGAGTCAATAGGTGAGTTTTTCCAAAATCTTCATCATTATGTCTATAGTCATTGTTGCAACAGTGCTGTTTCTTAAGTTGGATAGATCACCTGGTAGCGGAGACATATGTACATCATCCTTTATGAACACCCAAAGGCAAAAATGTCATGGGGTCAGATGGTGTGTGAACATGAAGATCATATAAAACTAGGTCTGCCATCCAGTTGCGACCAATCCAGTGGTCAGGTACAACATTGTTTAACCAGTCGCGTGCTGAGCTATGCCAATGAGATGGCGCACCATTTCTCTGCTAAGAAACGTCGGTTACAGTTACTGTTACTTCAACGAAAAAGTTGAGAGGAGTTTTGTTGCAACTGTACCATCTCGTGGGGATTTGCTTACCCCCAGATACACCAATTACATGTGTTCACATTTCCATTTAGGTGAAATGTCGATTCACCACTGAAGATGACACGATCCAGAAAATGTTCATCTTATGCAGCAAAATTTCATTTGCGAAGCTGGCACGTAAGCCGTAGTAAGTAGGCTTTAGAGCTTGTAACAACTACAAACGACAAAGATGAACTGGTTTCTTGGGACTACACATGATAAATTCTCACTCATTTAAAATGTTTTTCATTCATTCCTCGTCGTTCCATACTCTTACCTTTGCACATGGATATACAAACAAATCTGTTTGAGTTGCTCTTTCATTTGAAGTGCTATTTATAAGTTGAATTTCATAAATGCTATCAAGCCTTAAAACCCGTATATTCATTTTGAAACACACTGTATTTTCAAATCAAATGGCTCTGAGCACTATGCGACTTAACTTCTGAGGTCATCAGTCGCCTAGAACTTAGAACTAATTAAACCTAACTAACCTAAGGACATCACACACATCCATGCCCAAGGCAGGATTCGAACCTGCGACCGTAGCGGTCACGCGGTTCCAGACTGAAGCGCCCAGAACCGCACGGCCACACTGGCCGGCCACTGTATTTTCACTCTGACAAACAGTCACAATGGCCTCTTAAAATAATAATCAATATGTTTTAAGATGCAGGCATTCAACTTTCAAATTCATAGAAATTTGATTCTGTAAATATTCGTGAGCAGCACAAATTAAATGAGTTCAGTAGATCTCGAATAAACCTGATCAATGCAGACTAAGCCTACTGTACTCCATTCAGATGCATGGCTCAACTGAGCACAAAAACACTAAAAAAGCTAATCTCAAATATATTTTTACTCTTTCACTTTTTCCTTGAACTGTAAGATCATCACAGTGCTGAATTTTAATGCACAAACACACATTCACAAAAACACTCTGCTCTTATATTTGACCTACATTTTCATGTGCTTAAAGATAATTATTTTATTTGTAATTGCAAATCTCTATAAATTTCAACATACCTGCTTCTCTGTATGATACGTAACATTTATAAGAACACGCAGTGCCAGTGTCCATACAGTGTCTTTCATCGAAAGACAACATCATTTGTTTAATCACCTGCTATGATAGTGCTGGAGATAATCAGAGAAGTGCACCTTCAGAAACTCTGATTTACCCACAGACTAACTGTATCCATTGAAAAGTTTTACTCCAGTCCAATCTCTGCTTTCTCCAACCAGCTTTTCTTCTTTATTACTGGATTCAAGTGGAGCGGACGCATTAGTGAGGAACTTGAACTCACTCACTGCTTAGTCGGATTCCGTTCCCCGGCCCTCCTCTACGCCCACAGGAATACCCTATTCCAGTTCTATCAATGACAACACTATCCATCACAAGGCAGCTCTTCACAAGGGTACAGTCACCTTCCCTCTGTTGCCTTTCTCTGTTGTAGCCCTTGCACCTATTTTCCTTTCTTCTTGCAGTTTTCATAGTGAAAGAAGGCTGTGTGGGTGTCAACCGATTGACAATTCATAGATGATAAACAAATATCTAGGACACAAAATGCTGTATAAGGGAAAGATGACAATGAAAATTTGTATGGATCGGGACTTGAACTAGGATTTCCCACTTTATGCGAGCAGTCACCTTAACTGCTTTAGCTATTCATGTACAACACATGGCCAGATCCAAACTTCAGTACACTGTCATTCCTCCATCACAACCTGTACTCAATACACGTGTTATTTAGTTCCCGTAGTAGAGGGAAGGAGATTTTAATTGAAAGTTGCTGCCTGGTATTAGCGCATACATATGATACTGCAGTGCCTGTGTTGTTAATAAGAAAGATGCAATGTTCCTTTGGACATTCACTCATGTCAAAAGGAACAGGCACTGCAGCAACTACAGCCTCTATGAAATACATGAAATGTAATTGCAGTTGCAAATACAAAGAAGCATCAGCTGTATTAGGGAATGATGACAATGAAAATTTGTGCCCGACCAGGACTTGAAACAAGATTTCCTGAGTGGTTGCCTTAACTGCTTCGGCTATTCCCTGTACAGGAATTAAATAACGTGCGCATAAGTACGGACTGTGATGCAGGAATGATGACATATGGAAATTTTGGCCTGGTCATGTATTGTACATGGATAGCCAAAGTGGTTAAGGTGGGTGCTGCATGTCCCAAGGAACATTGCATTGTTTTTCTTAACAACACAGGCACTGCAATGTCATATTTATCTGCTGATGCTGGGCAGTGACTTTCAAATAAAATGTCCTCCCCTGTACAAAAATTACACAATGTGTGTACGAGTATTGGGTATGACGCAGGAACAAATGACATTTAGAAATTTGGGTCTGGCTGTGAGTCATGCACAAATAGCGAAAGCAGTTAAGGCTTGTTGTCATTCCCTTATACAGCTCATAGCTGTTCATATTTCAACTGCGAATACATTTCATGTCATTCATAACTGCTGTAGTTCCCATATTGCCTGTTCCTTTGAGCACGCATCGATGTGACCAGAAAGTAACACCTGACAGGCCAGACCAGAAAGTAACACCTGACAGGCCACATATAAAAAACTGGAATGGTTGAAACAAATTTGTTTATAAAATCTTATCAGTAGACCTTTCCACTGCTTTTCTACATTATCAACATTGTGTTGAAGCATTTATCATATGTTTTTAGAAGCTTTACTTTTACTGCCATGACAGGTTCTGGGCCTTACTGCTCATCTCCAGATGGCCAATATGATACTTTATTATCAAAAATGTTAGCAGCACGTGTACTCCTGTCGAGCATAGGAACATTTACATACGAGGTGCATTCAAGTTCTAAGGCCTCCGATTTTTTTTCTAATTAACTACTCACCCAAAATCTATGAAACTGGCGTTACTTCTCGACGTAATCGCCCTGCAGACGTACACATTTTTCACAACGCTGACGCCATGATTCCATGGCAGTGGCGAAGGCTTCTTTAGGAGTCTGTTTTGACCACTGGAAAATCGCTGAGGCAATAGCAGCACGGCTGGTGAATGTGCGGCCATGGAGAATGTCTTTCATTGTTGGAAAAAGCCAAAAGTCACTAGCAGCCAGGTCAGGTGAGTAGGGAGCATGAGGAATCACTTCAAAGTTGTTATCACGAAGAAACTGTTGCGTAACGTTAGCTCAATGTGCGGGTGCGTTGTCTCGGTGAAACAGCACACGCGCAACCCTTCCCGGACATTTTTGTTGCAGTGCAGGAAGGAATTTGTTCTTCAAAACATTTTCGTAGGATGCACCTGTTACCGTAGTGCCCTATGGAACGCAATGGGTAAGGATTACGCCCTCGCTGTCCCAGAACATGGACACCATCATTTTTTCAGCACTGGTGGTTACCCGAAATTTTTTTGGTGGCAGTGAATCTGTGTGCTTCCATTGAGCTGACTGGCGCTTTGTTTCTGGATTGAAAAATGGCATCCACGTCTCATCCATTGTCACAACCGACGAAAAGAAAGTCCCATTCATGCTGTCGTCGTGCGTCAACATTGCTTGGCAACGTGCCACACGGGCAGCCGTGTGGTCGTCTGTCAGCATTCGGCACCCACCTGGATGACACTTTCCACATTTTCAGGTCGTCATGCAGGATTGTGTGCACAGAACCCACAGAAATGCCAACTCTGGAGGCGATCTGTTCAACAGTCATTCGGCGATCCCCCAAATCAATTCTCTCCACTTTCTCGATCATGTCATCAGACCGGCTTGTGTGAGCCCGAGGTTGTTTCGGTTTGTTGTCACACAATGTTCTGCCTTCATTAAACTGTCGCACCCACGAACGCACTTTCGACACATCCATAACTCCATCACCACATGTCTCCTTCAACTGTCGATGAATTTCAATTGGTTTCACACCACGTAAATTCAGAAAACGAATGATTGCACGCTGTTCAAGTAAAGAAAATGTCACCATTTTAAGTATTTAAAACAGATCTCATTCTCACCGCTGGCGGTAAAATTCCATCTGCCGCACGGTGCTGCCATCTCTGGGACGTATTGGCAATGAACGCGGCCTCATTTTAAAACAATGCGCATGTTTCTATCTCTTTCCAGTCCGTAGAAAAAAAATCGGAGGCCTTAGAACTTGAATGCACCTCGTAGTTGACTGACTTTATGTATGGATGATTTATATAATGCAATAAAATGTATTAATGTGCATAGAAGTGATAACATATAACATGAATGAGAATGTGCACTTAACATTTGTTCTGGTGAAAGGTGTTTTGTCTCGTATTTGGTTCTTACACATACACCAAAGCAAAGGTAAATGCACAGAACTCATTCAGTTTATATGTTTTCAATTGAATCCACCATACCAATGTGTTTGCAAATATGACAAGTCATCCATATGGCATACAAAATGGTGTTAATTGTTTAAATATCCTTAGACAGTACAGGAGCAGATGACAAGCCCTGACAATCCTAAACAAGGGCATTGTCAGGAGTGCCCCAGGGAAGTGTAAGAGGAGTATTATTATTCTCTACATGCATAAATGATCTAGCAGACTGGGTAAGCAGCCCTCTGCAACTGTTTGCCAATTATGCTGTGGTGTGTGGGAAGGTGTTGGTGTTCAGTGACTGTAGGAGGATACAAGATGACTTAGACAAAATTTCTAGCTGCTGTGATGAATGGCAGGTAGAAATGGCATGATGAATGGCATGTAGAAAAATGTAAGTTCACGCGGTTGAGTAGGAAAAACAATCCCATAATGTTCGAGTACAGCATTGATACAATCACATCAGTTAAATATCTAGGCGTAACAGTGCAAAGTAATATGAAATTGAATGAGTGTGTAAGGGTTCTAGTAGGAAAGGTGACTGGTCAACTTCAATTTACTGGGAGAATTTTAGGAAAGTGTGGCTCATCTGTAAAGGAGGCCAAGGAGGATACTAGTGCAAACCCTTGTTGAGTGCTGTTTGAGCGTTAGGGATCCACACCAGGTCACATTAAAAGAAGATATTGAATAAATTCAGAGGCAGGTGCTAGATTTGTTACTAACAGGTTCAAATAACACGTACATATTACGGGGATGCTCCAGGAACACAAACAGGAATTCCTGGAGGGAAGATGATGTTCTTTTTTGGGAACTCTGTTGAGTAAATATAGAGAACTGGCATTTGAAGTTGACTGCCAAACGGGACTTCTGCCTCCAGCATACAGAAATATTCTATTGTCAGAAACATAAATTTTGCATAAGGACCTTGAAGATAAGATTACAGAGATTGGGGCTCATATGGAAGCATACGGACAGTCATTTTTTCCTCGCTCCATATGCAAGTGGAACAGAAGAGGGAATGACTAGTAGTGGTAAAGGGTACCCTCTGCCACCCACCACACAGTGGCTTGCAGAGTGTGCATGCAGGTGCCTGAAGATGGGCATAGTGGTCCAAAACATGTAGTGGCATTAAAATAAAACTTATTAAAAGTATTTGTGGGTGATTGCATTCTTCTAATCATCCTTAATTGAATAAGTCAAGGAGGTCAACAAGATCCAGTAAGGTTAAAATGACATTCATCATAATGCTTAAGAAGTTGATAAATTCCATCTGCATAAAATTCAGACACTTGTGATTGCAGTTAGCCCATGATAGCACCTAGTTGTTTTTTGTAGGAGCCTAAGCAGTGGAAGTTGAGACACTGTTTTGTGCCCACGTAGAAATCACCTGGAGCTGAGACTGTACTCTAGGGTGGTTGTTCAAACACATACCATTTGAACTGATGCAGCAGTTCTTTGCCAGGCAGAATGTAGCTGACCTCTCTCTCTCTCTCTCTCTCTCTCTCTCTCTCTCTCTCTCTCTCTCTCTCTCTCGCGCACACACACACACCCACACCCCCCCCCCCCCCCACACACACACACACACACACACACACACAACACTAGTAGTAAACAGAATGCTTCATTTGTTTTGAATGGCTTTCCTCATTTTTTCTTAAACAATCACAAGGACTCTAGAACTGTTTGTCTTTCACACAGCATAAAACCAAACAAGATCCCTTTATCACACACACACACACACACAAGTAGCCATAACATTTCAGGTTTACAGAGTTTGGTGTGTCTTCATTGGTTTGTTTGGGAAAGGCAGTACAACCCCACAACACTGTCATTTTGTCTTCACATTATCATGGGGAATCTTTATCTGTTTAGCAGGTCTTCTCTGTAATGAAAGGTACAGATCAAACAAGCAGTCATCTGTTGAGTTCTGTGGTTCTCAGAAAGGAGTTTTGCAACGACAGACAGAGAACGCGTGGTGTTCTAACTACTTAGTCACAATCTCTTGCAAAAAAATGCTGAGAAACATGTGAAAAGTTGTCTGGGTTGAAACATTGTGAAATATTTTGTCAGTTTTTTGAATGAGTTCATTGCTGACTGCAGTGCCATTAAAATCATATCACAGAACAGATTTCACATTTGGAAGGATTTTCAATTGCAGGACTTCTTTTGAACAGCTACTGTACAGAAATGTGAAGCAACATGGCTTTCTCACTATCACAGATTTGAGAATACTGACCTACAGCTTGAGTCAGTATAGCAGCTGTTCTGCCCATTTACTGTTTCCCATGCCACATGAAAGTGGAGTTACTTTGTGGATAGCCCTATTTCAGATGTATATTGATTCTGATATCTTCTATGGTGAATTTGTTGGGAACATATGGCACTGAAACTGATAGCATGTAAATTTCATATAAATAAATACACATTTTTTAAGGTAGTGGTGATATGCAGCTTTTAAATATTTCTGAAAATACAAGGTCTGTCCAAAAAAATTCTGGAACTTTGTCTACAAAACTTTTCTATGCTTACCTTTTACTTGTTGTGCATGGTCTCCTTCCACTTCTGGAAGCAATCTTGGTACACCTCCTGCTAGATCGTGTTAAGTGCCATCTGCAGATTTTCTTTTATATTGTCTACCATTGTAAATCTTCATCCCTTCAATTGGGTTTTCAACTTTGGAAATTAAAAAAAGTCCACAGGGACAGATCTGGAGAGTACGGAGGATGAGTCAGTACAGTGATTACATTTTTTGTGTAATACTCACACACCAACAGGGATGAATGTGCAGGTGCATTGTGGGGTCTTACCCTCTCGATTCTTTACGGTGTGCCTATAGGATATTGCTTTCTCGGATAGCTATACAACAATTCAAGCAAATCACAGTAATAGTTTTTATTACAATAAAGAAGACTGATAATACTTAACTTCAGATTTACAAGTTGTTGCAAGTAATGGGCGACATGCAAACAGTCAGTGTCCTTTACTATATACAATGTCCATGTAAGCAATGGATATGCTCTCTTCTAAAGCGTGGTTTCTACTAGTGTTCGTCTTCTACTGTCCTGGTCTAAAACTGTGCTGGTCTGCTACTCTCTGGGTCTAGTACTGTGCTAACATTGTGCGGCCAAGGCTGGCAGAAGCAGCACTTGTATTCTTTTCTTGTAGAGGCTGCTCCTGTCATGGTGCAGTCCTAGTCAAATGGCTGACCTCATCTCCCAGACTCCTCTGCTCTTGTGTTTATCATCATGCTGGCACTTTTCAATACATTGTGTAATGTAATCGAGCATTGGAGAAAAGGTTTATCTGAAGCGAAAAGTATGATGCCCACAGTAAAGAGTTAAGGTAATTTCATGATTGTATTATGTTGCCAGAAAATGTTTTTTCCCCAGTCTTGGAGGAAAACGGACTTGCTTTTGTGACAAGTGAAGTATAATGGATTTAGATGATCAATGTTGATGGTGAAAATGGTGTAGTTTCTAAAAAAAGTACGAATAAATATAATTTTTAGCTGAAAGAATTTCCAATCCAGTGGAATTTATTTAAACAGAAGAAAACCCAGGCCATGCTTGATGTTGGGATGATTATTTTGCAGACAAAGAAAACTATGAAGCCCCCTAGACAAACGAGATCTGCAGTGTGTAATCATTAAGCAACTACTAAAAAAAAAATCGTGCTGAAATTGTGCTGGGACTGGTTGTATTATTCCCATTCAAAAACAAGTGATGAGAGTGTTGTCCTACCACACTATACCGCATTAAGATTCTACAAACAATTTTTCAGTTACCTAAGAAATGAGTAAGATAACAACCAGTACAGTTGTAACATGCATTATCATGATGCGAGAGCCATGAATTGTCTCCTCACATTTCAGGCTGTTTCTTTCTCAAATTTTCTCGGAGGCATCGCAACATGTCCCGATAGTACCATCGATTAACAGTTTGTCCCTGTGGCACGAATTCATGATGAACTAATACTTCAAAGTCAGAGAAACTATCAGCATGGCTTTGACATTTGACCTGACGGCTTTTTTGGGTCTTGGAGAACTTTTCCCAACTCATAGTGAAGACTGAACTTTGGTCTCACCATCATAACCATACACCCACATCTCATCAATTATGATTCTCATAAGGCACACCTTGTTCTCATTTGTGTGATCCAAAAACTCTTCCCAGATTGCGAGGTGAAGGTCTTTCTGGTCCTGACTCATGAGCCATGGGACAAATTTTTCAGAAACACAATGCATTCCAAGATGCTGTGACAGGATTTTATGACATGATCCAACTGAAATGTTACATCCTTCTGCAATCTCTTAGACAGTCAGTCTTCGATTGGCACACACAATTTCATTGAAGTTCCTGACATGAGCATCGTCCGTAGACATCGAAGGGTGCCCTCAACAAGGGTCAGAATTAACTTCTGTCCTGCCATTTTTAAACCGTGTGTCTCTGTGGAGGTTTTCTTGAGTTGCATGCAAAATTTAGTGCAGATTCATTGCTTCTCTGACTCTTGTCATCTCAAAATTTGCAAACTGTGTGACACAACATTCTACCCAATATAGCACTCAATGATAGCAGACATACACCAATGAAACTTCTGGCAGTTACACATTAAACACAGGCGTGTGCAGAGGGATGCTCACATGCAATATTGGCACGAAATCACAAATATTCCGGAATTTTCTGAACAGTCCTTGTACATGGGTTGTCCCAATAACCGTATCACTTCATTAAAACTATCAGTTTCAGTCAAACAGCAAACTACCATTAGGTACCTATGTGCAATATAAACAACTATAATTAGGTACAATGACCACAAATCAAAAACTATCATTACACAAGCTTACCCAGAACTCCACTGACTAACTTTCAGAGGTGGGAGTATGGACCAAAACAATAAAAAAATCTGGTAAACATAGGCTCAAAAACACATATCTTAAGAGCTATGAGAACTTGTTCATCTTCGATACTGTTGGACACATCTCTTCTACTGACAGCTCTGTTTTCCGTGTGTTTGGAGGAGGCAGTATGATCCAAAACAAGAAAAAAATGTCCAGTAAGCATCAAAGGAGAGTTCTAAAATGCATACCTTAAGGAATAAGAATATCTGTTTGGTAGAAGAGATTATTTTGTAATGCTCACAGCTCTTAAGGTATGCACTTTTAGAGTCCATGTTTATTGGATATTTTTTTCTTGTTTTTGTTCATACTATCATCTCTGAAAGATACTTGGTAGATTTCTGGTTCACTCTGTGTATCCAAAAACATGTCACACAACCCATATTTACAATTACTTAATATTAATTACAGGATATGCACACATCATGACCACTTGCATTTAAGTCAATGTAATATATTAACTGCATCAAAATTACTGAATCCAGGAAAGTTCCTGATTTATACAGGTGATTCTTATTAATGTTTAAAATCCTTTAATGTTTAATATAAGGAACATGGGGCTGCAAATGTTGGCAAATATGCCAAAAGCAGTGATAAATGTTAAGCATGTCACATCAGCACATGACTTACATCACTGCATGTGCAGCAGTTGGGCTTGGCCACGAAGGGGTGATTCAATGATGCAATACTTGCATTTGGACAAACGGTGGAAATTTTGAACATCTTTTGTTTATGTGATCTACTGTGAACACAGAAATTACAGAAGTATTGTCCTCAGTGCAACCAAGGCAGAGCTGTTCTCTTTTGTGTTTATTTCCTTTTGTCCATTATTTTTTTGTTCACAGACATTATTTACTAAAGAAAGCAAGGTCATTTACTGCTAACAGTGCAGTTCAAAAGCTTATACTCATTTACTTGTGACACAATATGGTAGGTTTTTGTTGTATTGTACTTTGCAATAAACCAGCAGTTGCAGTGAGACTGGTAAATAAAATAACAAATCTTACTTCAATGTAGACAGATAACTGTTTAACTTAGAGGAAAAAAAAATACTACCTGGCAGACAAAAGACTTGAACCATGAGCCTCACACGCTAAAGTTGGGCACGCAGTCCCGGGGCCACACCGACGTGAATACTTGACTAGTGTTGGGACGATCAGGTGTGACAGACCAACAGGCTCAACTGCTGCACATGTGGTGAGATATATCACCTGCTGATGTCACATATACAATATTTCTCATCTGCTTTAGGGGTATTTCCTGATACCCACAGTCCTATGTTTCTTATATTAAATTACTTGTATCAGTGTCATCTACATCACTTCAGAGGTTTTTAAATGTTAATAAGAATCACACTATAAATTATGTCCGCCCCCGGTAGCTGAGTGGACAGCGCGACGGACTGTCAATCCTAAGGGCCCGGGTTCGATTCCCAGCTGGGTCGGAGGTTTTCTCCACTCAGAGACTGGGTGTTGTGTTGTCCTAATCATCATCATTTCATCCCCATCGATGTGCAAGTTACCGAAGTGGCGTCAAATCGGAAGACTTGCACCAGGTGAGCGGTCTACCCAATGGGAGGTCCTCGTCACACGCCATTATTATACTATAAATTATGTCAAGCTGTTCCAGTCCATCTTCATAGCTGAGTGGTCAGCCTAAATGGCTGCCATGCAGAAGATATGGGTTTGATTCCTGCCGGCTGTGGTGGCCAAGCGGTTAAAGGCGCTACAGTCTGGAACCGCACGGCCGCTACGGTCGCAGGTTCGAATCCTGCCTCAGGCATGGATGTGTGTGATGTCCTTAGGTTAGTTAGGTTTAAGTAGTTCTAAGTTCTAGGGGACTGATGACTTAGAAGTTAAGTCCCATAGTGTTCAGAGCCATCTGAACCATTTTTTTTTATTCCTGGTACTGACAGGCAGTCTTCCTCAGTTGGAGCACTGGTACGGGCTGCACTTACTCTTTCGATGCCTTCTGAGGAACTATTTGACCAAGTAGTAATGGCTCCACAGTTTGAAAAATCTGGAAAACAGCCAGCAGAACGTTGTACTGACCACAACAAGCTCCCCATACCGCAAGCCGAGGGTAGAGACCGAGAACGTTACACATTCCTTCGGCCTTCGAGGCCTCGCGAGGAGCTCATAGTTTGCTCGGGCTGTTTCAGCTCGAGTGCCAATTAGGGAACAGCTAGGTGCCCGTGGGCAGCAGAGGGCTGGAGTAGACAAACAGCTAACATACAGGCAGCCCAGGTGTAGCGTACACACCAGCAGGATGGGGTGGCCGCATGGTTCGCACATTCACAGAATGTGTGCAACATGGCTATTGGGCCCACAGCACAAGGTTGGGACTGTAATTGTAACATGTCGGGTGGCTCCAGATTGCTGTTACACTGTCTTTCAAAGACAGAGGCAAAATGTAGAAGTCATTCCGAAGAACAGTAAATCTAAGTGTATCTCTTGTATCAACAAGTAGTTCAAAGCATAGAATAAGAAAACTATGTGCAGGTGGTGGACAAAAATTTGGAAACATCACGAGCATGACACATTACCATGCCTAGTAAGGTGCAGGGAAATCATTGGCATTCAAAACAGCTTCCAGTCATCTCGAAATTGTTAAATACGAGTCCTGTATGGTTTTCAAGGGACTCTTACATCATCCCTCCTGCAAAATAGTGGCAAGTTCAGGAAACGATGATGAGAGATGGATAGCGATTGAACACCCTGCTCTCCAAAATAGACTACAAAGGCTCAGTAACATGAAGGTGTGGTGACTGGCTGGCAGGGGAGGTGCAACAATTCATCCTCGTGCTCATAAAACCAGTCCTAGATGACACCACCGGTATGAACAGGGGATCTGCCATCCTGGAACACAGCATGACCATTGAGGAACGAACACTGCACCATGGGATGGATGTAATTATCCAAACCAGGCCATAATTCTTGAAGGTAACGTGATCTTGCAGGGTTGCTGTGGGACTTGTGGAATACCATGGTACGGCTGCCCAAATCATCGCTGAACTCATGCCGTGTTTCGTTCTCGGGATGTAAACTCGGCCAGAAGTTGGGAATAGTGTGAAATGAGACTCATCTGACCAAATGGTAATCTTCCATTGCTTCATTATCCAAGTTTTATGGCTCCAGCAGGTTTTCCTCTTGTAGGCACTTACATCACTGATGAGTGCTTTTGGAATGTTTTGATGCTGCAGGGTTCTCGAATGTGACATAGCAACTTTTACAACTATCATCCTCTTACTTTTGTCACAACCTTCTTCAATGACTATCCATCACGATCACTCAAGACACGACTTACATCAGTGTTGTGACACAGTGGATGATGTTTTTCCGCTTTCCCTGTATTTAGTATAAATCTTCAAAATGGTGCATCTTGAAAAACCAAACACTTCGGCTACCACGGTTATGGAAGCACTCATCATACAAGCACCAACAATTTACCCTCATTCAAATTAACTAAGCTCTGAAATAACGCACTCACAACTACACAGAACACTATTCTGACCACAGCTGACACTTACAACATAGTGAGGACATTGCAGAGTTGCTGTTTGTGATCAAATACAATTATTAATTACTGGGTTAGCCTTTACATAATATACATGTTGGTTTCAGTGGGTGCTTCACTACATGTGCCATCTGTACCCTTCCCCCCCGACACTAGCTTTTCTGAACTACAAAGGTTCGAGTTATTCTCGCAATATGTGCTTCCCTACCACAATCTGCATCAATCTCCACTAACCCCATACCCACTGCAAAGTATGTATGGAACCAGCCTAGTATTCAGGGGCAGTGTCCAGCCATTAATGCCAAGATAACACGTCTGACAGTACTTACAGCAAGCCACGTCGGCACAGTCGTAGTCCTCGAAGCTGACTACGTACATGGAACACCCGCTCTCTACTCCAGTAAGTATCACTCGTTCTATGTGATATACATGGCCGTAGTTTGCAAAATACTGCTGTATGTCATCTGCAGTTAACTTCCCATTATCTTTTTGTACTTTCACTATGATCCTGTCCTTCATTCTTGTGTTTAACGAAGTGTCAACCTGAAACAAAATAGGAAGTATGTTACACAGAACTCTGTCTACCTTTGTTCCACCTGCATTTCACATGATGTTGAACTTATTGTACATTCAGAATACGATGACAGTTATTTCATAATAGCAACAAAATACTACTGCAACTATACATATCAGTACCTTTACAAAACACAGTTTGTCAAGCCTGTAAAGCCTTTACGCGTGATTCAGTTATGTATGTTGTTGTTGTCTTCAGTCCAGAGATGGGTTTGATGCAGCTCTTCATGCTACTTATGCAAGCTTATTCATCTCCAAGTAACTACTGCACCCTACATCCTTCTGAATCTGCTTAGTGTATTCATCTCTTTGTCACGCTCTACAATTTTTACCCTCCATGCTGCTCTCCAGTATGAAATTGGTGATCCCTTGATGCTTCAGAACATATCCTGTGAACTGATCACTTCTTCTACTCAAGTCGTGCCACAATTTCCTATTCTCTCCAATTCTACTCATACCTCCTCATTAGTTACATGATCTACTCATCTAATCTTCAGCATTCTTCTGCAGCACCACATTTCAAAAGCTTCTATTCTCTTCTTGTCTAAACTATTTATCATCCATGTTTCACTTCCATGCATGGCTAAACTCCATACAAATACTTTCAGAAAAGACTTCCTGACACTTAAATCTATATTCAATGTTGAGAAATTTCCGTTTTCAAAAACACTTTCCTTGCCATTGCCAGTCTACATTTTACATCCTCTTTACTTTGACCAGCATCAGTTATTTTGCTTGCTCCCCAAATAGCAAAACCCATCTACTACTTTATGTGTCTCATTTCCTAATATAATTCCTTCAGCATCACCTGATTTAATTTGACTACATTCCATTATGCCCGTTTTGCTTTTGTTGGTGTTCATCTTATATCCTCCTTTCAAGACACTTTCCATTCCATTCAACTGCTCTTCAAGATCCTTTGCTGTCTCTCCAAATTTTTCTTTAGTTTCCTTTACTGCTTGCTCACTATACAGATTGAATAACAACGGGGATAGGTTACAACCCTGTCTCACTTCCTTCCCAACCACTGCTTCCCTTTCATGCCCCACAACTCTTACAACTGGTTTCTACAAAAATTGTAAATGGTCTTTCACTCCCTGTATTTGACCCCTGATACCTTAAGAATTTGAAAAAGAGTATTCCAGTCAACACTGTCAAAAGCTTTCTCTAAGTCTACAAATGCTATAAACACAGGTTTGTCTTTCCTTAACGTATCTTCTAAGGTAAGTCGTAGGGTCAGTATGGCCACGCATGTTCCAACATTTCTACAGAATACAAACTGGTCTTCCCCGAGGTCAGCTTCTATCAATTTTTCATTCGTCTGTAAAGAATTTGTGTTAGTATTCTGCAGTCAAGACTTACTAAACTGATAGTTCGGTAATTTTCACACCTGTCAGCACTTGATTTCTGTGGGATTGGAATTATTATATTCTTCTTGAAGTCTGAGGGTCTTTTACCTGTCTCATACATCTTCCTCACTAGATGGTAGAGTTATGTCAGGGCTGGCTCTCCCAAGCCTATAAGTAATTCTAATGGGATGTTGTCAACTCCCGGGACCTTGTTTCGACTTTGGTGCTCTGTCAAACTCTTCATGCAATATCATATCTCCCATTTCATCTTCATCTACATCCTCTTCTATTTCCGTAATATTGCCTTCAAGTACGTCGCCCTTGTGGAGATCCTCTTCCACCTTTCTGCTTTCTCTTCTTTGCTTCGAACTGGTTTTCCATCCAAGCTCTTGATATTCATGCAAGTGGTTCCCTTTCTCCAAAGGTCTCTTTAATTTTCTCGTAGGCAGTTATGTATACAGTAGAGAAATAAGCCAAAGTTAGAAACATTGCAGCCTGGTGTTTCCTGAATTGCGAAAAGAGAATCTTCTTAGTGATTATATTGCAAAGGGTTAAAAAATATGATGAAAACTAATGAATTTTTGTGATCAACAGAAAAATCTATTATCAGGAGTAAGTGCCCCTCCACAAAGTGGTTTTCACAATGTGAACAGAGAGTGACTTGCAGCAAAAATTTTCTACTCCTTGGAAAACTTTGTGTAAAGTGCATGGTCACTAAGTCAAAAAATTAGAGCTTTTTTTATCCTGAAGTCTCAAGTCTTTCACAGCCAGATCAACAAATTTTCCACTTACCCTCAGCTGTCTGATAGATATTATATACCTGGCAAGGTTCTTTCCAAACAGTTTTTCCTTAGAACTGTCCTGCCCCTTTTCATTTTCCATTTCTGGCACGCTTTAGGACTGTTCTTTAATACACTTCATAGTTCCTAATTCTGCCTTACCAGTTAATTCTCTTCATTTCTGAACAATGTCAGAGCTTTCCAAATATTGCTCCTCTTTCTTCTCTGTCATAGTTTCTGAAGCATAATAAATAAGCTCCAAATATCGCATTTTAAAAATCTCTTTGTTCTTTTGGCCCCCAGTTCTTGTATTTTTCAAATGCTTTCTTTCCATAAGCTATCCCTTTCATTGTTTTCTGTTGTAGCTTCCAAAAGCATAAAGTACGATTCCTAAGAAAGTGAAGACATTCACTTGTTCCACGGTTTTTTTCTGTAGTGTTATTTTATTTGAATTATGCACTCAAATTTTTTCCCTTTTTTATTATTGCCTCTTATTTTTATTTCCTGAGGACCTTCTCCAGTTTGTGCTAAGACTATCTTCATATTTAGTAACTTTCATTCTCCCTTCACCTACTCTTGTTCTGCCTATATCAATCAAGATTTCGTTCAGAGGTCTATGGCCAAAGATATAAAAGAGGGTTGGAGGAATGCAGCAGCATTGTCTCACACCCCTCAGCATTGTCTCACACCCCTCTTCATATTTATTTGACTTTTGTGCACTCTAACTGTCACTTTGTTTTAAGTATGACATTCTTATAAATGCATAGGCTTCTGCGACCAGAGTCAGTTGACCCTGAAGATGATCACTGTAGCTGTGTTGGTTTCCCCAGTATAGTTTCTTACATTATGACATAGTACGGTACTCAGAAAACTTTCATGTCATATCACACTCTTACAAGTCACCTGCTCTCCCCATCTTTTCCTATTTCTGTATCTGTTTCCCATATCTTAGTCAACAGCTTCCATTTAGTCAATTAAAGTTCTTTTCCTCCAGCCTATAAAGGCTACATATGGCTCTCTGTCAACATTGTTCCTATGAACATGCTCGTACATCCAACGGTGTTCCAGAGTCTGAAGTCTCAGACTCCAAATTGAACCTAAGACAACTTTTTCTCTATCTCGTTATTCGTTCTTCTCAGTATTATACAGGCACTGGCTTCAGCAGTATCAGTCCTGCAATCCTTCTTTCATCAGGGTATTGCAGCTGCATTACAAAAACTTGTGGATATACAAGGAGTGTGAGAAAAGTTGAGAGACGGACAACCTGCCTGTGTAGACCAGTGCGTTCATCCCTTCCAGATGCTCAGTCCAAGTCTCAGCTCCGTACAGTTGTCAGATGATTTTTGAGAGTGTTATCAGTGAAGTTGTGCCTTTGTTGTGTGTTCGAAAATAGAATGGTGGAATTATCCAATCACGTTTTGTATTCAACTTACTTATCGAGAGCACTAATTTTTCATTGGCACAAATCATTTAGCAAGGCCGAGAACAGGCTGAAGACAAACCTCGTTCAAGGAGGCCTTCAACTTCAAAAACTGATGAAAACGTTGAACATGTGTGTGTGCGCTCTTAAGAGATCAGACTAATGTTAAACAATAAGGACGATGGGTGATCTGTTAATCTTAAACAGTTTCACCATTCATAAAATTTTGAATGAAGTTTTGCACCTACAAAAGGTTTGTGCCAAAATGATGCAAAAAAACTCCAGCAATCTCATTAGTCATTAAACATCGTGAGAGAGCAGAATGGGGCGCTCTGCGGAACTCACAGACTTCGAACGTGGTCAGATGATTGGGTGTCACTTGTGTCATACGTCTGTACGTGAAATTTCCACAGTCCTAAACATCCCTAAGTCCACTGTTTCCGATGTGATAGTGAAGCGGAAGTGTGAAGGGACACGTACAGCATAAAAGCGTACAGGCCGACCTTGTCTGTTGAGTGACAGGGACCGCCGACAGTTGAAGAGAGTCGTAACGTGTAATAGGCAGACATCTATCTGGACCATCACACAGTAATTCCAAACTGCATCAGGATCCACTGCAAGTACTATGACAGTTAGGCAGGAGGTGAGAAAACTCGGATTTCATGGTCGAGCGGCTGCTCATAAGCCACACATCATGCCGGTAAATGGCAAACGACACATCACTTGGTGTAAGGAGCGTAAACATTGAATGATTTAACAATGGAAAAATGTGTGGATTGATGAATCATGGTACACAATGTGGCGATCTGATGGCAGGGTGTGGGTATCACGAATTCCCAGTTAATGTCATTTGCCAGCGTGTGTAGTGCCAATAGTAAAATTCTGAGGCGGTGATGTCATGGTGTGGTCATGTTTTTCATGGAGGGGGCTTGCACCCCTTGTTTTGCGTGGCACTATCACAGCACAGGCCTACATTGATGTTTTAAGCACCTTCTTGCTTCCCACTGTTGAAGAGCAATGTGGGGATGGTGATTACACTCTTTCAATACGATTGAGCACCTATTCATAATGCATGGCCTGTGTCAGAGTGATTACACTGTAATAATATCCCTGTAATGGACTGGCCTGCACCGAGTCCTGACCTGGGATGTTTTGGAACACCGACTTCGTGTCACGCCTCACTCGCTGACATTGATACCTTTCCTCAGTGTAGCACTCTGTGAAGAATGGGCTGCCATTCCCCAAGAAACCTTCCAGCACATGATTGAACATATGTCTGTGAGAGTGGAAGCTGTCATGAAGGCTAAGGTTGGGCCAACACCATATTGAATGTATGTACAGACAAAATGTATTTATGGAAGTGCAAAAGTGATATTTTCTGACACTGAATTCTGAAAGAGAGAAATTTAGATAGACTGGGGAGAAGCTATAGTGTTCTTATGAAGCCCACAGCTCTTCTGATGCGTGCTGCTGTTGGCAATTTGTTATTGTTAGTCATAGCCGATAGGCTGAGAGTATACAATAGCCAATTACACTCACTCATTCTAATCATGCCCCCCCCCCCCTTCAGAGTATGTCACGATATCCAAGGTTGTGGTTAGGTTGGGATCTAATAGCACAGCTTAAACTGCTGTGAGAGAAACGAGCAGCAATGAAATTTAAAATCTTAGTTGTTAGAAATATCTGCATTTTTTCTAAATATGTCACCATTTCTAAAGGTGTGGTTAGGCCAGGACCTAATAGCAGCTTTTTTATGACATATTGAGATTTCTGAGGTGCTAGTTATGGCAGTATCTAATAGATCAGCTTAAACTGCTGTGAGTGAAACAAAATACCAGCTAACTTCATTTACAAAGCATAGCAAATTATAAACTAGCAATGTGATTGGCTACCCACATCTGACTCATTATTCATTGTGCTTACTTCCCATCATTCGCCAGGGAACCATTATCAGTAGCAGCACACAATGGAAATCTGCGGACACCATAAGTTCAGTTTTACTGTACCAGCTAAGGACTTTGTGAAATGAGGAAGGTCTTGGTGGGAAAGAAACGTACTTAATTGTAACAGGCAAAGAGTGACCAGTACAAAGTTAGACATCACTGTTATTTAAGTAGACACATCATTAACTGTCTTTTGACACTGGATATGTTGCTCAGTTCTCTGATACAGTATGGAGGCGCAGTCTACTGTTAGCTACCTTTACTAAAAATGACTCAGAGAAGGTCGCTGGGTAACGGAGTGGGGCAGAAAGGACTTTGCTTGATGGGATGAGTGTTTCTTGTGTGGTATTCAGACAACTGTGTTAAGATCAAGGGGAAAGACACTATTCATCAAAAGGATCTGGACACCTATTAGTGGACATTAATATGGGTTGTACTCACCATTCATCTATATGACCACTTTAATTCCACTTTGCGCATTTTCAATGATGTGACTGTGTATCTGCAGAGGAGTGGCAGCCCATTCTTCCCCAAAAGCCAGAACAAGAGAAGGTAATGATGTTCGACGTTGGGGTCTGGAGTGATGTCAACATTCTAACTCATCCCAAAGGTGTTACCAGGTGTAGAAGTATGAAACAGGAATTTCCTTACAGATGGTGCTAGCCATCAGTGTAGGGCCCGTGAGACGATCTGTAGCACCATATGCTTCCTGAAATGGCCGATGAGGAATGTCAACACACAGTAACCCGAGTTCCATACATCGGTATCTGTTGAAGCCCATAAACATGTCAAGTTTTGTGCCTATGAACTATGATGTGAGGACAGTAATGGTTTTCTGTTATCATTCAAAGAAAACTGCTGCAGAATTGCATCGAATGCTTGTCGAAGCTTTCGGTAAACATGCTATTGGGAAAACAGTGTTTTGAGTGGTTCAAAAAATTCAAAAGTGGCGATTTTGATGTGAGAAATGACGAGTGCGGGAAACCACCAAAAAAATTCGAAGACAGTGAATTGCAGGCTTTATTGGATGAAGGTGGTACTCAAACTCAACAGGTACTCGTGGAACATTTCAATGTGGTGCAGAAAGCCATTTCTCTTCAGTTGAAAGCTATGGGAAAGGTGCTGAAAGGGAAAATGGGTTCCACATGAACTGAGTGAAAGACAGCAAGCAAATTGAAAGACCACTTGTGAAATACTGCTCGCCAAATACAAAAGAAAGACGTTTCTCCATCGAATAGTGACAGGTGATGAAAAATGGATATATTTTGAAAATCCTAAGCATCATAAATTGTGAGTGAATCCAGGCAAACCATCGACATCTACTACAAGTTCGAATCACTTTGGAAAGAAGGCAATGCTCTGCATTTGGTGGGATCAGATGGGTGTCATCTATTATGAGCTGCTAAAGCCTGATGAAACTGTTAACACTGATCATAACTGGCAGCAAATGATCGATTTAAATCAAGCATTACATGAAAAATGACGAAAATATGGAAAAAGGCAACACAGAGTCATATTGCTCCATGATAATGCCCCATCACACACAGCAAAATGAGTCAGGGAAACGAGCGAGGCATTCAGTTGGGAAATACTAGGGCATGCGGTTATTCTCCAGACTTGGCTCCATCTGATTGACATCTGTTTGCATCACTGGGACACGTGCTTGCTGACCAACACTTCAATTCATATGAAAATATACAAAAATGACTCACTGGCTGGTTCACTTCAAAAGAAGAACTGCTTTTCTGGTGTGGCATTCAAAGCCTGCCAAAGGAGTGGGAGATATAAATAGTTGTTGTGACTCGCCGATCATTAAAAGCGCCGCCGCGCAAATACGCGCGTCCTCTACGTGCGGCACTGTCTGCCAGCCATGCAGCAGTTGCGCCACCTAAGCGGCCAGCCGAGCAGCGGCCGCTAGACTGGGACTCAGTGCTCATTCGAATGCTAACATGTTCACATGTCTTGCTTGTCAACTTACTCTGTGACTTATATGTGTTGTGTCGTTCTGAAATATATGTGTTAAACTTGACATTATAACAACTGCGATGAGGATGGGATTTTTCCTTTTCACTGTTGACCCACAGGGTTCCATGGCTACTGTTGAGCAACTATTGCAAAATCTCCTTGAACAGCAAACGCTTCTAACAGCGGCGATTCGCGATTTCGTCGCAGCGTCAAATGCGGGGCGTTTCTCGTCGTTGGCTATACCTCCTTTTCCTCCTTATGACGAGACGGCGGAAGACTGGTCTCATTATGAAAAATGTCTTCGACAGCACTTCTCGGCATTTCATGTCTCGGACGAACAACAATGTAAGTCTCTGTTCCTTTCCTGGATTTCATCTCAAATGTATTGGTTGTTGCCGAATTGGCTCCTTTGAAGGATCCTGAGTCTTCGTCCTTTGCTGAAATGTGCTCACTTCTGTCTGTCTATTTTAAAAAGCAAACGCATGTGGTAGCCTCTCGTGTTGCCTTTTATTGTTGTCAGAAACAGCCACTTCAATCCTATCGCGCTTGGGCTGCTGAACTTCACGGCCTCAGTCAAAAGTGTCAATTTGTTACTGACGTTCACAAAGAATCCTATGCCGATTCCATGGTACGGGATGCTATTATCCGGTTGGTGCCCGACAAAGAAGTTCGGCAACGTGCCCTTCAGTTGGCGAATCCGACTCTAGATGAAGTTCTCTCCATTGCGCAGTCTTTTGAAATTTCCCGCGCCCTGGGGCGCAAATAGAGGCGTGGGGTGATGTCGGGGAAATACAACCTCTGTGCACTGTTGACGACGCGTGCGGCGCGTCCCCGCCGGCCGACGTGGCCGCAGTGCACTCCCACGCGCAGCCCTGACCTAGCCCTAAACAACCCGCTAAGAAACTGCAGCAAAACCCCTGGCAACTTCCTTCATGTCCGCTGTGTTTTACGAAACATTCACGCGAGGATTGTCCCCAACATTGGGCTGTGTGTCACAATTGCAAAAAGAAAGGTCTTCCGTTTGCAAATCCGACCGCATACATGATGTTCATGAACATGACACTGATTCTGATTCTGTGTTGTCTGTCAATTGCACTTCTTCCCTTTCAAGGAAGTTATTCCTCACTGTCCAAATCCTTGGTCGAGATGTTCGCATGCAAGTGGATACCGGTTCTGCTGCCACTATAATTAATTCTCAGACGTATCTTCAGTTGGGTTCTCCACTCCTGTCACCTGTCACTCGGCAATTACGGACGTACAATAAACAGAAGATTTCTCTCTTGGGACAGTTTAATGCTGAGGTATCTTACAAATCCGTCGTTTGCACTGTTCCCATATTTGTGGTTGACCAGAGTAATGCAGAAAATCTTTTTGGTTTCGATGCCTTTCGTGTTTTTGGGTTCTCCATAGATGACTCTGTCAATATTGTCTCTGATGCTATTCCTTATGCTCAACTGGATTCCTTGTCGACGACATTTTCGTCCCTTTTTTCTCCTGGGTTAGGCTGTGCAAACGACTTTGAAGCTCATATCACGCTCAAACCTACTGCTCGGCCTAAATTTTTTCGGGCTCGGCCCATTCCTGTGGCCCTTCGTGATCGGGTAAATCGGGAGTTGGATCGTCTCACTACTTCAGGGGTCTTGCTTCTTGTCACTTCCAGTGAGTGGTCCTCTCCTGTCGTTGTCGTTGCTAAGCCAAATGGTGATATTCGTCTCTGTGGCGATTTCAAAGCCACTGTAAATGCTCAATGCCTCATCGACACTTACCCTATGCCCCGTCCTGAAGAACTGTTCACTAAACTTGCGGGAGGCCAGTATTTTTCTAAAATTGACCTGTCAGAAGCTTATCATCAACTTCCTCTCGACGCTGCTTCCCGGCAGTTTCTGGCCCTTAACACGCCTTTCGGCCTCTATCAATACCAACGCTTGCCATTCGGGGTTGCTAGCACCCCTGCTCTCTTTCAGCGATTCTTGGAACAATTATTGCTCCCTGTCCCTGGGTGTATCAATTACATGGACGACATTGTTGTCACTGGCTCCACCACTGAAGAACATCTTCAAAATCTCCACACACTTTTTCATGTCTTACAGACTGCCGGTCTTAAGTGTAATCTTCAGAAATCACAATTTTTTCAGGCATCTATCACGTACTTGGGGTTTCAACTCTCTTGGGATGGTATTTGTCTGCTTCAGCAAACTGTCGCTGCGATCGATGCCCTTCCTCACCCTACATCTGTTAAGGAACTGCAGGCCTTCTTGGGGAAAATAGCATACTATCATAAGTTTTTACCATCTGCAGCTTCGGTGGCTCAGCCGTTGCATCGCCTGTTGCATAAAAATGTGCCTTTTCACTGGTCCGCATCATGCGAAGCGGCTTTCCAGAAATTGAAGACTATGCTGAAACAGGCCCCGTGCCTGGCTACTTATCGACCTGGCCAACATCTTGTTCTTGCCACAGACGCCTCTCAATACGGGGTCGGTGCAGTCCTTGCGCACCGTTTTTCTGACAGTTTGGAACAACCCATTGCTTATGCCTCCAAAACACTCACGGATGCCCAACAAAAGTATTCTCAAATTGAGAAAGAAGCTTTGGCCATTATTTATGCTCTTCATAAGTTTGGTGTTTTTCACTATGGCTCAAAATTTCATCTTGTTACGGATCACAAACCACTTGTTCCCTTGTTTCATCCATCAACGTCACTTCCCGACAAGGCTGCACACCGCCTCCAGCGTTGGGCTCTTTACTTGTCTCGTTTCAATCATGAGATTCATTTCCGGCCAACGGCTTAACATGCAAATGCTGATGCTCTGTCTTGCCTTCCCATGAGTCCTGATCAGGCATTCGACAGGGACGAACTTTTGTGTTTCCACCTGGATGTTGCCGAGCAGCGGGTTGTGGACGGGTTCCCCATGACTGGGGACAGGCTGGCGGCTGCTACGGATTCTGACCCTACCCTCTCCCGGGTCTTATGCTGTATTCAGAAGGGTTGGCCAGATCGCCCGTCCACTAAGACTTCTGATCCGTTGCGGAACTACTACGCTTTGCGCTACCGCCTCAAGGCTAGGGATGGTGTTATCCTCCTCTCCACTGACAATGCTTCACCGTGTGTTGTGGTACCTGCGTCTTTGCGTGCTTCAGTCTTGCGCCTCCTTCATCAAGGGCACTGGGGTGTGTCTCGCACAAAATCTCTGGCGCGCCGTCATGTGTACTAGCCTGGCATCGACTCTGAAATAACACACACGGTCACTGCCTGCAGCCTTTGTGCGTTACAGGCCGCTGCCCCGAAGTCATCTTTGTCACCGTGGCCTTCGCCTGAGAAGCCCTGGGAGCGTATTCATGCTGACTTTGCGGGACCCTTTTTAGGTACTTATTGGCTCCTCGTAATTGACGCCTACTCTAACTTTCCTTTCATTGTCCGTTGCATGTCGCCTACCACCGCGGCAACCACCAGTGCTCTCGCCTGCTATTTTTTTTTTTTTTTTTTTTTTTTTTGGAAGGCCTCCCCTCTACTCTTGTTACTGATAATGGTCCGCAATTTGCCTCTTCCGAATTTGCGGATTTTTGTGCTCGTCACGGCGTTATGCATGTCACGGCTCCGCCGTTCCATCCACAATCCAATGGCGAGGCTGAACGACTGGTCCACACATTTAAGGCTCAGATGCGGAAACTACTGACTTCTTCTGCTGCTGCTGATGCGCTTCTCCAGTTTCTGGCGTCTTACCGTTTCACCCCCGTGGGCAACCACAGCCCGGCTGAGCTCTTACATGGCCGACAGCCCCGCACACTATTTTATCTTCTGCGGCCTTCCACCTCACGGCCGCCGGCGCCTTCACTTGGCCGGTTCACCGCCGACGACCTCGTCTGGGTACGGGGATATGGCAGGCAGCCAAAATGGAGCCCGGGCCGCATCTTAAGACACCGTGGCAGACGCCTGTATGAAATCCAGATGGACACGGGTGTTGCAGTGCGTCATTCGGACCAGCTTCGGCCTCGTGTGCCAGCAACGCCTGTTCCAACTGCCGCTACATCACCTTTGGCTCTACCTGACGCTCGGTATCTTGGCATCTCTCAATACTCACAACGCAGCCCCCTCTCACCGTCATCGCGATGCCAGCACAAGAACGGACGCCACCAGGAGACGTGCCCATGCAGGAACCAGATGACCATCCTCTGTCAGAGCAAATCTACTCGCCTCCTCCTCCAATGGATGCCGACACATCGCCCATGTCTCCTATCATATCAACTGGAATTGCCGCAACGAGCAGATTGGTGCATGGGGCCCCAGCCGATTCGACCCCTACGTCTCCTGTCATCTCTACCCGTTATCATGGGCGACACTTCCGTCCGTATGGGAAGCCGCCTCCTCGAGACTTTACGGCGAGTCAAACAACGCCTATGGACGTTAGCCATCTCCATGACACCTCCATCAAGACCAGTTCAATAATTTCAAAGGGGGGGAAAGTGTTGTGACTCGCCGATCATTCAAAGCGCCGCCGCACAATTGCGCGTGTCCTGTACGTGCGGCGCTGTCTGCCAGCTATGCAGCAGCTGCGCCACCTAAGCAGCCAGCCGAGCAGCGGCCGCTAGACTGGGACTCAGTGTTCATTCGAATGCTAACGTGTAGACATGTCTTGCTTGTCAACTTACTCTGTGACTTATATGTGTTGTGTCGTTCTGAAATATATGTGTTAAACTTGATGTTATAACAATAGTGATGGTGATTATTTTGAATAAAATACTGTTTATCAGTTTCAAAATACAGCTGTGTAATTGTTGCAAACAAATTTCGGTTTCATATTTCTACACCTGGTACACTGGTTTCAGGCTGGTACTCTGCGCAGTCCAATCCATTTCAGAAATGGTATTGTTCACAAACCATTGCCTCACAGATACTGCTTTATGACAGGGTCCCTTATCACGCTGATACACTCGTTGTCTCCGAAATGTTCCTCTACTATACACAACACACAAAGCTGTAAAATGTGTCCTTATAGTTCCGCATTAGATGTTTTCTCAAGTGCCATAAGGGGACCACATCATAACCACAAGACACCTATATACCATAACACCACACCCTCCATACTTTACTGTTGGTTCCATACATGATGGCAGGTAATATTCTCTAAGTACGCAAACTATTCCAACAGATGCCACAGGACACAGCATGATTCATCACTCCAAATCACTTGCTTCCAGTCATCCACTGTCCAGTGGCATCACCACTAGCGATGTTACATTTTGTTATTGCAGTTAAAATAAAGTACCTTTTGCTTCCTATCTCCCAAGAAACATTACAAAAATGCACATTGATCATACGACACATTGATCTTGCCAAAAGCTGAGAAGTGATTCTTTATGGTGTGGTGTTGTAGCTCTCAGGGGTATCCTGGGATGCTCTCTGTGTGAGGTGCCTCTGGGCATCTCTGTGGTCTGCAGAGCATGATCAGTGCATGCGCTGACATCACTTTGGGTGTGGCGTTCATGTGACTCTCTAGTTTCACTTATAGTCACACATAATTTTATTTGTGGCCAGAAGTTGATAAGGCCGGCGCGAGGCTATGTGATTAATTTACCTGGAAAGATGGCGTCAGTCATTGTGCCGCTGTGCCTGTGACAGCACTGGATGGTGAACGGAGATGCCATGCCATAGGAGAAGAATTAGTCATTCTCAGCTGACGGTGTATGAAGCCATTGATGATTACTACGAGTAGTGCAGTCGGAGCACAAGTGATGCAGCTAATCATGGTAATGGTTGGATCACTGCTGCAATTGTGTGGTATCCTGGTGCAGGTCTGGAGAGTTTTAATAGTAGAGATGTGACTGTTTATCGCACATTTCAGCTGAACGATGTGTACAACTGGGACATGGGTCAGTCATATTTTATGTCTATGATACCATTTGTTGTTAGTATCAGGAATCATAGAAAAATAAATCAGTTGGAGTCCATTGGTGTACGGTTTAAAGGTGATGGTGTTTGTAAAAATATTGAAGTTTACGGTGATGTTACATTTCATTATCGCAATTACAATAAAGTACCTTTCCTTTACTTATTTCCCGTGAAATTTCTGTTAAAAAAAAATACAAATTGATCAGACTACACAATGAGCTTGTCAAGAGCCAAGAAACAATTCTCGGTATTGTAGCACTCAAGTGCAGTCTGGGATGGTCTCTGTGTAAGAATCATCATTGTAGCTGACTGCTAGCAGCGCTTTGGAACTCACAACTCGTAAGTGATTCCTTTAGCCAATTGCACACTTCAAGTACTGACTGACACGGACGATTGAACACAGTGGAGGGTGGTTGCAGAGACCTGCTGATCGTACGTCTCATAGTTCAGGAGAAATGATGTCATAAACATGAAAAACCAGCTTCTGCTTAAAATCGGGTACTACCAGCTGGACTGCTGGAAGAACTTCTGAACTGCTGATTTCACAAAATTTTTAACAAACACCATCCACTGGTCCCTGTTGGTCATCTGCCCAGTCTCGTTTTAGCTGCGGTTGTTGCTTCACATTTACACTTTACAGTCGCATCACCAACAGTTAACTTGGCAAGCTGAACAAGGGTTGCAATTTCCCTGATGGATTTGTTACTCATGCTATGTCCAATGACAAATCTGTGTTCGAAGTCACTCTCCTAGGTGACCCATTCTGCTGTCACTGCATGTCTGCTGACAATACAATACTCTCTGCCTCCTTTCATACTGGCTGGAGCAACTCCTGTGATATCCAATCATCAGTTGCACATTACATAAGGGTGCCCAGATACTTTTCATTAGGTGTTGTATGAGGGATTGTATATGTCGATAAGATGGTAAAGGAGACATCTCTGTGGACTTTTGTGCAGCCAAGAGAGCTGTGCACAAGATGGTGAAATATGATCAAGAAGTTGAACATTACAGACGTATCGTACACAGACATTGAACACAGCTCCGAGCACTGTTAGCTTTCCTGAGAAAGACCCTTCAGTATAACACAGCTATAATCATCAATTGGAAGTATAAGCATTTGTATAAGTTTCCCTTTAAGTCCAAAATGGAAGATGTTGTCACATTTTCATATGGAAGGGAGAGATGTTGATGCTGTCTTGCACATTGCAATTATGTGTTCAGCCCAGTTAGGTTTTCATCACCAGGGTGGCGCACGAAATGTGTTACCAATTGTTTCTTTCACAATTTACGACGCACATTAGATATCCCACTGGGATCTCTACAGCAATACCAGCAGAGCTCGGAAAAACAAATGAGTTACGAAATGACTTGTAATTCATGATACTGCCGTTAGGAGACTAGTAAGCAGCAATCGCTGACTGATGACACAGCAACGATCGGCAATTGTGTTACTTTTTCATGGAACGAAAAGCCTTGTTGTGACTCAGAGGTGTTTTTGACAATAGTTTAACACAGGATGGGTACCTTGCAAGAAGATCATCCACAGGTTGTACGATAAATTTGTACGGGAAGGAACAGTATTGGAAGTGAAGCGACCTCAGCCTAAGCCTGTTTGTTCGCCGGAGAATATTGAAGCGGTACGAGTTGCTGTACAGAGAAATCCCGGGCAATCGTGTAGAAAGGCAGCAGTGCAACTGGGAATATCCAGACACTCCGTTCAACACATTCTTAAAAGTGACCTCCATATGTACCCATAGAAGATGACCTGTGCACAGAAGCTCGCTGAAGAACACAAGCAGCAGAGACTACTGTTTGCTCAGTGGGCGGAAGATTGGGAAGAAACTCTCAACAATGTTCAGTTTTCAGACGAGGTGCATTTTCATTTAGACGGTGTGGTTAACAAACAAAATGTACGCTTTTGAGCCACTGAAAACCCACAAGTGCTTCATGAACGACAACATTATGCTCTGAGGATTATAGCGTGGGCAACAATTTCCAATCACGGACTTACTGGACCTTTTCTCTTTAAAGAAACTGTGAACAGCGAGCGTTATTTGAGCATGTTTTGCAATAGCTTCATTCCACAGCTTCTTGCTGCTGCCTTGCCCTTCAACACACAGTGGTTCATGCAAGATGGAGCAAGGCCACATACTGCAAACACTGTGTTGGAGTTTTTACATGAGCATTTCGACATGCCGATCATTTCACTCAAGTTTCCAGGTCGCTTCAATGACGGACAAAATTGACCCCCCAATAGTCCAGACCTCAATCCATGTGATTTTTTTCTTTGGGGGCACCTAAAAGAAAAAATTTTCCCAAAATGTTCACGTGATTTAATGGAGCTCAGAAGACTTAATCTTCAAGCTTGCAGTGAAATTATGGAAGACATGTGCCGTAGGGTAATCACTAACTTCAGTATTCGTTTGAAGGAAGTTAGGAAACGAAATGGTGGACATGTTGAGCATGTGCTGAGTTAGAACAAATCTCCATGGACGGCTCTTCATTGTAGTATATGTTCCTTTCAGATTGTATTGACAGTAAAGTTTATATTGAAAAACAAAATGGTAACACATTTCGGGTGCCACCCTGTATATCTAGACTCTTTGATGAGGAAGAGATATTTAAATTTCTCATTCAGGACTAAGAGCAGTAGTCTCTCCCAATATTTCAGGTTAATTAACCTCAAATGACCTTTAGAGTCCTGGACAGATTGCACAATATTCCTATATTTCCTGCCCATTTTGATAATGCACTCCAGTCAACTTTGATAGTCGCAATAGCTGTCTTCAGACTGATTGGTTTTTCACTTAGGTATAACTGGAGGTGATGTGGTATTCACAGTAGGACAAGACTGATGAACCATCATTGATGTACAATGAGAAGAGTGTCAGACCAAGTACTGAACCCTGATGGGCGTCTGATACTACCAGTCTCCGTTGTGACTTTGTGCGTATTTTCAAGCATTTGGAGACAAATTTGGGATTCCAAGTTTGGCAAGTAAAATATAGAAGCTGACATTATCAAAGATTTTGTGCCAGATTTTTAAAAATGTAATACCTGTAACGCAACAGAACAGCAGCCAGAAAGAATAAGTTTTGTAGGAAGTATTTACAGTACCAAGGAGACACCACAGGAAGGGCTTCGGTTTGGCCGTGGGCCAGAAATGTTGCAAAGACTCCCACAGCGTGACGTGAGCTCATGTGGAGAGCCGCAAGGCATGGCAGTGCATTGATGGTGACCGTACACAATCACACACGAGACCCAGCAGAGCAGTGGCCGGAAGTTCCAATGTGGCAGTGGTTATATGGCCTACCATACAATGCAAAGGCAGAGGCGGCGGTGACTGAAGAAGAGTTCAATTCAGACAGCTGTCCAGGAGGGACATCTGTGCAGGTCAGGGCTGGGGCCTGGACTAGTAGTATTCGCTCCGGCTCTGCTTGCATTCATACTTAACTACGTACCTCCCTCAAAAGAATTTTCTAAAATCAGGAACAGTGTACTTTCATGCAGGTCATTTATTCAGCTTTGCGCAGACAAGCATTAACAATTGTAATTATTCAAGTCTTGCCGATTTGATCGTATGTTACCCTATCGAGCTCCGTAACTCCTTCAAAATATTCAGTTAGCCTTCCGCACATTAGCTGATAGGACAGACAATCCTCAGTTTCCTATGTCATAAAATGTCTAGATTGCTCGCTGGATGCAATGTTAGCTAAAATCCACAAATCACACAGCAGTCACCTCTTGTCGTCTCACAGATAGCTTTATGATGTCTGCTACTTTTATTAAAGAAAATGTTGCACTGTGATGTTTGTGGAACTTGTATAGTAGATTGTTCATAATTAAGTGTTTGGTAAGCTGGCTTTGGACTTATATCCTAAGGCTTTGGACAGTGTTGGGAGAATACAAATTAGGCAGCAAACAGAGGGTGATTTTTTAATTACTTTTACCAGAACAGAATCTGTGTGGGGGGGGCATGCGCGCACATGAGCGAGGTGTGCGACAACAAACTGCAGACACATTTCTCATTAGCTATACATGTTAAGCATGTCAGTTCTTTTTAAATTTTTACTTACATCTCTTGAACTGCCACGGTAAGTAACAAACTCGACTCCAGATTCCACCACATGTGGCCGGGCTGCTTGGATGGCATCCACTGCTTGTTTCGTATTGAATTCCATTACAGCATATCGCTGTGATCTCCTGGAGGAGAAAATCAATGTATTATTTCAGAACTAAAGAATTTATTTAAACATTTATCAGACACAGTGTATATCTATTTTTCACATAACACTGGCTGTTTATCTACAGTATCACACTTGTTCTACAGTTTGTACTTGTAGCCATCAAAGTTGGTGTTCTTAAACATAAGCTTTGAAAAGATATGTGTGCGTGCTGTGAAGGCCTCTAATGAATGTTTTAAAAGTGTCAATAGGCTATGGAAAGTTCTGCTAGCCAATAGCAGCAAATGCATAAATACGTGCGTGCACACTCCTGCCCTCTTCTCTCTCTCTCTCTCTCTCTCTCTCTCTCTCTCACACACACACACACACACACACACACACACACATACACACACACACACTGGTACATTGTTTGGCTGAGCACTCAATGGCGGGACTGCAGTTTGGTTGGTAATCTCACGCAACGAATGACGATTATAATGTGGAGGTGTGGACTGTGGTGACAGAACAGAGATAGGAGAGACTGTGGGGTAGACAGGGCATGTGCAGGGCATCTTCGTTGAATGAACCCTATGCACACCACATGCTACACAAGAGATGGCACAATTAAACCTTCCACCAGTAAGCTCGCGCTCGCTGTCTCCGAGGGACGGGAGGAGATGAATGGAAGGGGATGGCGGGGATGCTACGCATACATGTCACCAGAGGATGCCAAATTCACATAACCTCACTGTCTGCGACTGATAGACCGGCACATCTTTTTAAGTAGCTGCACTCGGAGCTTTGCCCCAGCTTCAATGAATCTCTAGACTTGTATTAACCTCTGTACGGAAGACTCCAGTGAGAAAATATATCGACATAGCATGACACTACCTAGCATATGACTATTGTACCAGCGTTTGTTTTGATCAAGAACATTACTATTATTGTATGAAATGTGATCAGAAAGAAACAGAATTTTTTTTATTACAGAATCTTTATTTATTCATCAACATCAACTTCGTCCCCTTCAAAGTAATCACCCTTAGATACAATACACTTGTGCCAACACTTTTTCCAATCTTGGAAGCACTTCTGGAACTCACTTTTCATTATGGAGTTCAGCTCCTTCAACGATTCTCTTCATCCTCGGCAATAAAAAGAAGTTTCAGGGGCCATGCCCAGCAAATACCGTGCCTGGGGCAAAATAAAGATTTTGTTTTCTGTCAAAAAATCACTAACAAGCAGTGAAGTGTGAGTGGGAGTTATTTACTGTACAACCATAAGGCAGGTACTCGTGATGCACTACCTCACTGTAATTGAAGAAAACAGTGACAAGAACCTTCATATCTAATCGAACTTGTCGTATGTTTTTCAGTCTTGGCTCTCTAGGTAGTTTCCATCATAATGATCGGGCCTCAGTTTCAACGTCATACCTGTATATCCATGTTTTGTCACTTGTTATAACCTTCTTTAGATGTTCTAGATCATGTTGACTTCATTCAGCAATTTCTGAGCGATGTACTGGGTGATCAAAAAGTCAGTATTAATTTGAAAACTTAATAAACCACGGAGTAATGTAGATAGAGAGGTAAAAATTGACACACACGCTTGGAATGACATGGGGTTTTATTAGAACAAAAGAAAAGGGAAAAAAAAGTTCACAAAATGTCCAACAAATGGCACTGGACAGCAAAATGTCAGTTACTGCGCATGACACTCATGTATAAAAGGACCTGTAATGAGAGAGACAATCAGAGTACACCAGCAGTTGCAGCATGTTGACGTTACCTGAAAAGGCGCTCTTAGTGAAGCTGTATTATCAGAATGGGGAATGTGCTAGTTCAGCATTATGATCCTATCGCCATAGGAAGGGGATTCGAACGGGTAAAGGTCCGTTGACAAATGCAGCTGTGGCGAGAATGATTTCGAAGTTCGAAGCCATGGGTTGTTTAGACGATAGACGCCGTAGTGGCTGACCGAGCACAAGGCGTAATGCTGCTGAGACAGTTCAGGACGAAATGGAGACTGTAGCAGGTATTTGCAGTGTGGGTGTTTCAAAAGATGGTGGAAGATGACGATTGGTTGAGTAACGTGTTGTGGACTGACAAAGCTCATTTCACACTCCGAGGGTCTGTCAATACCCACAACTGCAGAATTTGGAATACCGAAAATCCTAGAACTGTCATCGAAACTCCATTGCACGACGAGAAAGTCACGGTATGGGTTGGATTTACCACATCTACCGTTATCGGGCCTTTTTTCTTCTAGGAAATGCGTGATACTGGTTTTGTAACTGCTACCGTGACGGGTGAGAGGTACGCCAATATGTTACAGAATCGTATCATCCCCAGCCTGGCTGATAAACACCTGCTCGAATGTACGATGTTTATGCAGGATGGCACTCCACCCCATATTGCTAGACGCGAGAAAGATCTCTTGCGTGCGTCTTTTGGTGATGATCGTGTGCTCAGCCGCCATTTTCGTCATGCTTGGCCTCCCAGGTCCCCAGACCTCAGTCCATGCGATTATTGGCTTTGGGGTTACCTGAAGTCGCAAGCGTATCATGATCGACCGACATCTCTAGGGATGCTGAAAGACATCATCTGACGTCAGTGCCTCACCATAACTCCGAACATGCTTTACAGTGCTGTTCACAACATTATTCCTTGACTACAGCTATTGTTGAGGAATGATGGTGGACATACTGAGCATTTCCTGTAAAGAACATAATCTTTGCTTTGTCTTACTTTGTTATGCTAATTAAAGCTATTCTGATCAGATGAAGCGCCATGGACATTTTTTGAACTTTTGTATTTTTATGGTTCTAATAAAACCCCGTCATTCCAAGCATATGTGTCAATTTGTACCTCTCTACATTATTCCGTGATTTATTCAGTTTTCAAATTTATACTGACTTTTTGATCACCCGGTATTTGCAACATAATTTTTGGTTGAAATTCAACAATTTTGGAACGAACTTCAATGCTACAAAGGGTTTCATGACAAAAATGTTCAAAAAAACTACTTGTCATGAGCCAAGGGATAGGTCAACATCGGCAGCAACCTCCGTGATGGTGATTCTGCCATTTTCCAGAACCATTTTCTTTACTTCTTCCACATTGTTGTCAGGAACAGATGTACCAGGACATCCAGGGTGGTCATCATCTTCAACATCTTCCCAACCCTCTTTGAAATGTTCATACCAGTTGTAAACACTTGTCTTACTCACAGTAGATTTGCAAAAACCCACAGTCAATCTTTTGAATGCAGTGCTGCACTTTATTTCACATTTTAAGCAAAATTTAATGTAAATTATTTGATCTGTCTTTCTCAAAAGTAAAAATTCACTGAATGCTTTAAAACATGTACAACGTTTTTGACTGTCAACAAAAACTAAACATTCAAAACAGCTGAAAATACAAACATATATCAGGGCCAAGTGTGCCAACAATATAAAAAAATTGAAAACTGGATGTATAAAGCCAAAGCCCGCAAAATAAAAATATTCCCATTACTTTCTGATCACACTTCATATACAACTTAGGACCACCAAAGATGTCACAGAAATTCAAATTTGTGTGTGGCTCAGCTCAGTGGTAAAGTGCCAGCCTACAAATCCAAAGGTCTCTGGTTTGATCCCATCTATAATTTATCACTTCTCTCACCTCTGCCAAAGTTCATCAATGTGAAAAATGTTGAGTAATATTTGGTTTGGAATCTAGTTCTCCCTATGACTATCTGGGTCAGAGGAAGGCCAAGGGATATCGCATCAGACAGGACTGTCTAGTAAAGCACTGTGCTGCTCAGGACAATATTTGGACTCGTGACTGCTTTACTTGTACAGGGTGTTACAGAAACGACTTTAAAACTTCAAAAATTCATATACATCTATTGAAAGAAGTTATAGAGTTGGGTTTAGTGTTACTTTGAAGGGAAACCCATCAAGTTTTTTTACTTTAAACTAAAGATGATGTATGTAGCTTCCGTTGGTTATCCTGCACACATCCATCGGAAGTCAATTTCTTCCAAACTTGCTGTAGCATTGCAGGTGTAACTTGCTCACTCGGTGTAAATTCTTTTTCTAAGTTCAGGTAGAGAAGCTGGCACAGGAGGTACAAACACAATATCCTTGATGAATCCCCATTAAAAAAAAAATCAAGCCAATCCATTGATCTGGAAAGTGGTCACTGACAAAATCCCGGACGTCAGCCAGGTTGTGGGGTGGTGCACCATCTTGCACAAAGTAAACATTTCATTCTTGGTCATCCTCATCGATCTGTGGTATCAAAAATTGTTGGAACATATCCAGGTACACTATCCTGTTGATGGTTCTCTCACACAAAAAAAGGGGGCTACACTTTGTTCTGGCTCAATGCATAAAAAACGTTCAGTTTAGGGCATTCAAAAATGTGTTGCAATGTTAAATGTGGATTTTCACTGCCCTAAATCCTACAGTTATGTGTGTTAACCTTGGCACTTAAGTGAAAAGTTAACTTGTCTGAAAAGATGATTTTGTCCAATAAATATTCATCCTCTTGTAATCGGTTTAACATATCCATACAGAAGTTCTTGCAAGCAATTTTATCAGTGTCTTTTATTGCTTGTATGATCATCAATCTGTACGGTTTCAAATGCAAATGGTTTCTCAACACACGCCAAACAGTCGTATGTGGGATTTGCAATTCACGAGACGCATGCCCGGTCAATTTTGTAGGGCTGTTGACAAAACATTGTCTCACTTGTTCAACGATATCGTCAGATGTGCTTGGATGATCTTCCAACCAAAACACATAGCTAGAATGCTTGGGTCCAGTGAAGGCAACAACCTCTAATGCAGCTGCTGCTAGCGTTCCTTACACTGTGATTCAGTACTAGTGAACTATGCAAGACGAAACTTGATGTATTTCCCTACAAATTGACACTACAATTACCTATGTATGTACTATGAACTAATTTATATGAATTTTCAAAGTTGTAAAGTCCTTTTTGAAACAACCTGTATATCTCAACTAGTGAACCCTCCAATGCTTCGCAATTTAAATGTGTATGGGAACTGTATATACGTTCCAATCTCCTTCTCCTCCTTCCTCTCTTTATCCCTCTCTTCCTCCCCCATCCCTCTATCCACCTCCCGCTCCTTCACTATCTCTGTCCATCACCTCCTCCCCTCCCCCCACTCTCTGTACATCTCTTACCCCAGTGGCTGTCTATCTATCTTCACCTCCCTCATCTCTTTGTCCATATCCTCCCTCCCCTTCTTTATATCCATTTCCTCCCCCCCCCCCCCCCCGTTCTCTTTATATCTCCTGCCCCCCCCCCCCCCCTGTTTCTCTGACCTTATTTATCGTTATTGCAAACAGAACCTTGATGGAAATAGAAGTCATAATGAATGGGTGAATCAGTTGGAGTCATTAGTACATAGGGTATGAGGGAGAGACCTTTCCAACTGCTGTGAGGATTGAATCTTTAATGACAGTATTTTGCATGGTTTTAATCTACAAACAGGCAGGATTATAAAGTTAGCCATAAACACAACTTTCCTGTTTTCTGTTAAAAATGACAAAACAGAACCACACATTTTCACAGCACAGCTTAGCACGTTCTTTCTCACAGCCAGTTTAATGGAAAGTGTTTATTGTGTAACATATTTATATCTCCAGTGGTTTTGGCTACGCATTTGCCTGTCTGTCAGTCAGTTGAGGAGAGATTCACCCAACCAAATCTTTCCCAGAATTTTTGTGAATTGACAGAAACTGTTTCAGTAAGTCTTATTGAAATGAAATAATCTGTATTAATTGTTATGGAATCATAATGGATCACATCTCAGAAATTCTTATTCGACTGGCCTCCAAACGCTGTCTGCGGTCTTCATCAGCTTCATTGAGTCAACAGTCATGCAGTTGGCTTGCGTTGCGCATATGCCGACCAATATTTCAACATTTCACTGGTGGTATTTTTTCAAAGAAATAAATTATGAATGTAAATAAATTGAATGTTTGCAATACACCAAATTACCACAAATTGACATAAATTCAATCTCTGCAACACACCAAAGAGATGATCACCACCGATAACACATTGAAATACAGAGTGTGTTCCACAAGTAATGCGACCAATTTTTTTCTGACGCAACGGTACACCTCAACGTGTTGTAACCGGCTGGGCTAAATGGAGGGAGGGTGTTAGCTGCAAAACGCTCTTTGTCTCATTCGGCTGGCTGCTGGAGAGTCAGGTTTTGAGTTTCTGTAACACGTCACAATGGATCATTCTGTAGAGAAACGGTACGCTATCAAATTTTGCATTAAACTTGGGAAGTCCGCCACTTTCCATTACTTCAGCATGCCTTTGAGACTGATTGCTTGTCCAAATCACAAGTTTTCTGATGGCACAAGTCATCCATGGAGGGCCGAGAGATCACTGATGTACCTCGCAGTGGACGGCCATCAACCGCACGAGTCGATGAAAATGTGACGCGTGAGCCTTCAATTGATAGCACAAACTCTAAGCATGTCAAAAACAACCGTTTTCCGCATTGTGACCAAAGATTTGGACATGAAAAAGGTGTGTGCCAAACTTGTCCCAAAAGTGTTGACCGACGAACACAAGCACATGCGAGTGCTTCGGTGCTGAGAAATGTTGGAAATGTGTGAGAATGATCCTCATTTTTTAAACTCAGTTATCACTGGTGATGAGTCATGGATTTTTGAGTATGACCCTGAGACAAAAAGGTAGAGTTCAGAGTGGCACACCCCCATCGTCGCCCCGTCCCAAGAAGGCACACACGAGCAAGTCCAGGATCAAAACCATGCTCATTGTCTTCTTTGACATCAGAGGCACTGTCCATCACAAATTCTTACCTGCTGGGACTACAGTGAACTCAGCTTTCTGCTTGGAAGTGCTCAAAAGACTGAAAAGGAGGGTCTCACGCTGCCAAAGCGACATCAAGGACACGTGGAAAGTTCACCGCGGCAACGCACCGAGTCACAATGCCTTCACTGTCAATGACTTCCTGGCCAGGACTAAGACCCCATTGGTTCCTCAGCCTCCCTACAGTCCTGTCCTGGCTCCTGCTGACTATTTGTTGTTTCCTCCGTTAAAAGGAGTCATGAAAGGAAAACATTGGGATACGATTGAAAGCATCCAGGCACATGTTACATCAGCTCTAAAGGACATTCCGGAAAAGGCATTCCAGGATGCTTCCAGGCATGGAAACACTACCTCCTGAAGTGTATCAATGCAAGAGGTTGCTATTTTGAAAATTTTTGATTATGTGTACGAATATATTCAATAAATGATTTTTTATGAATTTGGTCACATTACTTATGGAATGCCCCTTGTATATCTTTCGATTGTTCTCTTTTTCACAAAATATTTATATTCAATGCAGAATTTGTAGCTGTTATGAAAACATGTGACAGCAGAACTGTCAAACTGGCCATCTCATTTCTTTCATTGAGATTTTCATATGAAGATCCCATCCAAATTTCCAACTTTTCTGGTGGATTTTCCCAGCATTTTCTTTCATACAAACCCTGTTCTGGCCGATGTGAGTTGTGTGAACAGGGGCCCTGTCATCTTCGAGCATAGTAAACTGTGCGAACAAGGCACTGTTGTCTCAGAACACATCATCATCAATGGGGAACAAGCATTGTGTCTTAGGATGAACCTGATCAGCCGAAAGGGGCACATCAGCCTAGGCAGTAACGCAACCCTGTGGAGTAACCTTGAGGTTCATCAAACACCTGCCTAATTTCACTCTTAGGATATAAGCTCAGCGAGAAGATGGAAATAGTGTGAAACAACACCCATTTGACTCCCTTTTCCATTGCTAAGCAGTCAAGATTTTATGGCTTTGGCACCACATTTTCCCACTATTGGCATTTCCGTCATTGACAAGTGGTTCTGGAATTGCAGCTCATCCTGCACAAACATCTGTCACAATCATTCAATGCACACTTTCAACCATTTGTGACATAGGAGATGATGTTCTTCCATTTCCCGTGAATGCAGTACAAATCTTCAATACAGTGCCTCTTGAAAGACAATACCCGTTTTGGTACCTTGGTTATGGAAGCACCCATTATATGAGTGTCAATGATATGCCCATGTTCGAATTCACTAAGCTCCGACTTAACGCGTGTACAACTATGCAAAACACTACTCGGACCACAACTGACTCTTGCAACATATTGACACCCTCACATAGGCCATCCACGGTCAAATACACTACTGACCATTAAAATTGCTACACCAAGAAGACATGCAGATGATAAACGGGTATTCATTGGACAAATATATTATACTAGAACTGACATGTGATACATTTTCACACAATTTGGGTGCATAGATCCTGAGAAATCGGTACCCAGAACAACCATCTCTGGCCGTAATAACGTCCTTGATATGCCTGGGGTTTGAGTGAAACAGATCTTGGATGGCGTGTATAGGTACAGGTGCCTATGCAGCTTCAACACAATACCACAGTTCATCAAGAGTAGTGACTGGTGTATTGTGACAAGCCAGTTGCTCGGCCGCCATTGACCAAACGTTTTCAGTTGGTGAGAGATCTGGAGAATGTGCTGGCCAGGGCAGCAGTCGAACATTTTCTGTATCCACAAAGGCCCGTACAATGTGATTGTGCATTATTCTGCTGAAGTGTAGGTTTTCGCAGGGATCGAATTAAGGGTAGAGCCATGGGTCGTAACACATCTGAAATGTAACGTCCACTGTTCAAAGTGCCATCAATGCGAACAAGAGGAGACCGAGACGTGTAACCAGTGGCACCCTATACCATCATGCCGGGTGATACGCCAATATGGCGATGACGAATACACGCATCCAATGTGCGTTCACCGCAATGTCGCCAAACACGGATGCCACCATCATGATGCTATAAACAGAACCTGGATTCATCCGAGGAAAAAAATATGACGTTTTGCCATTCGTGCACCCAGGTTCATCATTGAGTACACCATCACAGGCCCTCCTGTCTGTAATGCAGCGTCAAGGGTAACCGCAGCCATGGTCTCTGAGCTGATAGTCCATGCTGCTGCAAACGTTGTCGAACTGTTTGTGCAGGTGGTTGTTGTCTTGCAGTTACAGCCATGCGGATAAGATGCCTGTCATCTCGACTGCTAGTGATACGAGGCCGTTGGGATCCAGCACGGCATTCCATATTACCCTCCTGAACGCACCAATTCAATATCGTGCTAACAGTCATTGGATCTCGACCAACGTAAGCAGCAATGTCGCGATACGATAAACCGCAATCGCAATAGGCTACACTCTGACCTTTATCAAAGTCGGAAATGTGATGGTACACATTTCTCCTCCTTACACGAGGCATCAAAACAACGTTTCACCAGGCAACGCCGGTCAAATGCTGTTTGTACATGACAAATCGATTGGAAACTTTCCTCATGTCAGCACGTTGTAGGTGTCGCCACTGGCGCTAACCTCCTGTGAATGCTCTGAAAATTTAATCATTTGCATATCACAGCATCTTCTTCCTGTTGGTAAATTTTGCATCTGTAGCACGTCATCTTCATGGTGTAGCAATTTTAATGGCCAGTAGTGTACAACAGCGCAATCTGCAGGCTTGGCTAGCAACTGCATTTACGTTCAAGTATGCATTTCACACTGTGTTTCTATATTCTTGTTCAAACCCTCTATGCCTAGCCCTTACTTGACTGTTAATTCAATTCTCAGGGACATTGCTATCAATGGGACATATAATGACAAAACGTATTTCCTCTGTTACAGTTTGCAGCAGATACCACATATAAAGGCAATGTGAAAACTAACTGGCCTCGCCATTGTCCTTTTTTCCTTTCATTTTCACTGAAGGTGCTTGGTGAAACGTAATTACACAGAGAGAGCACATTTTTGTCACTCATCTTGCTAATTATTTATTTTTTGGGACATATTTTTCTGATTGTTACACTACTGACTACCATAGCTTACAACAAAGATATCGTGTGTAATGGTACAAAAATGAAACGTGAAGAATTTATGAACATCAAAGAAATTAACTGTTAATGTTATATAAGCAACATAAGAATAAAACATTTACAACCACGGAGTACTAAATCACTAAAATTCTTACTGAACAACACAAAAACAACGGATGGGCAGTGCACTTCAATTTTTGACATACAATGAAGAAGGCGATGGTTTTCTTTCTCGGATAGTCACGGGGGAAGAAACTTGGGGGGTACTGTACGACACCCCTGAAACAAAACGGAAACCAATGGAATGGATGCACACTTTATCCCCAACGAAGGTTAAGCCTAAGCAAATCTTGATCCCTCGAAAAGTCACGTGCACCATTTTTTGGAACAGAAAAGACAGAAAGGTGGAAGGAGTATATAGAGGGTCTATACAAGGGCGATGTACTTGAGGACAATATTATGGAAATGTAACAGGATGTAGATGAAGGTGAAATGGGAGATATGATACTGCGTGAAGAGTTTGACAGAGCACTGAAAGATCTAAGTCGAAACAAGGCCCCAGGAGTAGACAACATTCCATTAGAACTACTGACAGCCTAGGGAGAGCCATGCCTAACAAGACTCTACCATTTAGTGAGCAAGATGTATGAGACAGGCGAAATACCCTCAGACTTCAAGAAGAATATAATAATTCCAATCCCAAAGAAAGCAGGTGTTGACACATGTGAAAATTACCGAACTATCAGTTTAATAAGCCACAGCTGCAAAATACTAAAACGAATTCTTTACAGACAAATGGAAAAACTGAGTAATTCCGGGTTTGTCAGCTAGTTTTTTTTTTTTTTTTTTATATGTAACCAAAGAAAGTTATAAGAGTAAGGGACATGAAAGGGAAGCAGAGGTTGGGAAGGGAGTGAGACAGGGTTGTAGCCTCTCCCCAGTGCTACTCAATCTGTATATTGACGAAGCAGTAAAGGAAACAAGAAAAGTTCGGAGTAGGTATTAAAATCCAGGGAGAAGAAATGAAAACTTTGAGGTTCGCCGATGACATTGTAATTCTGTCAGAGACAGCAAAGGACTTGGAAGAACAGTTGAATGGAATGGACAGTGTCTTGAAAGGAGGGTATAAGATGAACATCAACAAAAGCAAAACGAGGATAATGGAATGTAGTCAAATTAAGTCGGGTGAGGCTGAGGGAATTAGATTAGGAAATGAGACTCTTAAAGTAGTAAAGGATTTTTGCTATTTGGGGAGCAAAATAACTGATGATGGTCGAAGTAGAGAAGATATAAAATGTAGACTGGCAATGGCAAGGAAAGCATTTCTGAAGAAGAGAAATTTGTTAACATCGAGTTTAGATTTAAATGTCAGGAAGTCATTTCTGAAAGTATTTGTATGGAGTGTAGCCACGTATGGAGGTGAAACGTGGCCGATAAATAGTTTAGACAAGAAGAGTTTAGAAGCTTTCAAAATCTGGTGCTACAGAAGAATGCTGAAGAGTAGATGGGTAGATCACATAACTAATGAGGAGGTATTGAATAGAATAGGAGAGAAGAGAAATTTGTGGCACAACTTGACTAGAAGAAGGGATCGGTTGGTAGGGCATATTCTGAGGCATCAAGGCATAACCAATTTAGTATTGGAGGGAAGCGTGGAGGGTAAAAATCGTAGAGGGAGACCAAGAGATGAATACACTAAACGGATTCAGAAAGAGGAAAGAAGTTCCGTTCTGATGAAGAGGTATGCCACGTGGTGCATGAGTGGTTGCGCGGACAACTAAAAGAATTTTTTTTCTATAGGAATTTATGCACTTTGTAAGTGCTGGAGGTAATGGGAGATGAAGAAGCTTGCACAGGATAGAGAAGCATGGAGTGCTGCATGAAACCAGTCTCTGGACCGAAAACCACACAACAACAACAACAACAGCAGCAGCAGCACCATGGGAACTGGAGCTTTATTAATGGTACTTACAAGTTGCCTTTAGTCTTCAAAAATACTTCATACTTCCCAGTTTCATCCCCATCTCCCCCTCCTCCACAAACTATCGTATGGGTGCACTGAGCACACAGCTTTTATCTGCCAAGAAGTATCAAATCTGTGTACACACACATACGAGGATGAGTCAAATGAAAACCTTAAATTTGTAATAACAAATCGAAATTTCGTACCGTTATTCTGTAAGTTGGTAAGCGTGCTACATACAGTGTGAAGAATGGCCTTTAGGTGGCAGCATAGTGCAGATACACACATACCATCGCAGTATCAGTATACAGATGGCCGCCCCACTTGCGACTTGCACCTTGGAAGAACAGCGTTCTGTTATTCAGTTTTTGCGTAGTGAAGGTTTGAAACCTATTGAAATTCATCGACGAATGAAGGTTCAGTACAGTGATGCATGTTTGTCACAGCAGCAAGTCTGGGAATGGAGTGACTTCAGTGGAAAATGCTCCTCGTCCAGGTCAGGCACAACGAGTTGTGACTCCTCGGAACATTGCAGCAGTTGAAGCCATAGCGAAGGAAAACTGCCAAGTGACACTGAATGACATTGCAGCATGTTTACAGATTAGTCATGGGTCAGCACACCACACTGTGCATGGTGTGCTCCAGTTTCACAAAGTGTCTGCAAGATGGGTGCCATGGCAGCTGACTCCTGAAATGAGAGAATGACGTGTCGATGCTTGTGAAGAACTTCTTCCTTGCTTTGAACAAGAAGGTGATGGCTTCCTTGCAAGAATCGTTATTGGGGACAAAACCTGGGTTTACTTCCACCAACCAGAAACAAAGAGAGCAAGCAAGGAATGGCGCCATTCCTCATCACCAAAACCAAAGAAGTTTCGAAGAGAACCATCAGCAGGGAAGGTTATGGTGACACTCTTTTGGGACGAAAAAGGCGTCATTTTGGAGCATTACATGCCTAGAGGGGACCGCTGTCACCAGAGCATCATACACAGAACTCCTAAAAAATCATCTGCAGCCTGCAATCTAATCAAAGCGATGTGGATTGCTGTCAGCAGATGTCTTTTTGCAACATGACAATGCAAGGTCCAACACTACCTGTACAACAGTTGCAACAATCACAGACCTGCATTTTGAGTGTCTTCCTCATCCACCATACTCACCAGACCTTGCCCCACATGGTTTTCATATGTTTGGAACACTCAAAGACGCAATTGGAGGAAAGAAGTTCTGTTCTGATGAAGAGGTATGCCACGAGGTGCATGAGTGATTGCGCGGACAACTAAAAGAATTTTTTTCTATAGGAATTAATGTACTTTGTAAGCGTTGGAGGACTTGCATTGAGAGTGGGGGAAATTATGTTGAAAAGTGTTTGAGCTTTGTACCACTTCTGCACAATAAAAAATATTTAAGGTTTTCATTTGACTCACCGTCATATAAAGCAGCATTTTTAAAAAAAACTTAGTTATGTATACAGATAGTTTGCCTCTCAGTTCTGATGAGAGAGTTTGCGAGTATCAAAATATCAAACATACATGGCTGTATATTTTGATTGTGTTGACTTAGAAGCTTAAATTTTTCACACCATCAAGGGACAGTAGGTGTTCGTATTTGACATAAATTTCAATATGATATCTCTACCTGGTGCTGAGAAAAATTGTCTTAATAGATGGACAACAAATGGAAAAAAGTGACATAATTACGTACTAACAAATTTTTGATTTCGTCCTTTACTTGCACTATGAAACCTGTTTTTATCTGTTATTACTTTTATGTTGTAAGTTCATGTACTGACACATTCCATGACCTTGGAGATTTGCTCCTCAATTTGGTCCTACGGAACATGATGTGTAAATAAAAAATTAATAAAAACCTAGCTTCTTGCCAAATATTATGATTCCAGGTCAGTGGGGAGTTCACTATAGGGTTTGATGAATGGAATGAGTTCGGGAGTATTAAAATACTGACATGAATGGCCACATCCATTCCTTCCATTGACTTAGAAGCTTAAATTCTTTTCGTTGCCTAGCAACCACAGATCTTAGTACGTAATATAAATTTCAACTTGATACATCTATTCATTCCTGAGAAAAAGGGTTCTTAACATTTGGACAGACAGACAGGCAGAGAACAAAGTGATCACCTAAGGGTTCCATTTTTACTGATTGAGGCATGGACATTTAAAAATGGCAAAATGTGAATAGGAGTCACACATTAAGGGTTCTGTGTAAACTTGTATCAGTCCTGTGAATTCCAAGAGTGTATCAAAATCTCTACAGTAGTTGTTCAGACTGGCCTGAACATGAGAGTTCACCGTACACATGCAGATATAAAACATTTAATAAAACTTAACGTACTAAAAAATGACTATAACTTACATTTTATGTTTACATGCAAATGTTCATCTTTTATGCTATTTTGTCGAAAGTTGACATGTTGAGAAACGTGGCTGTTGTACTTAAGGTTTATAATTTATATAAAAAACAGCTACCAGCCACATGTGGCTGGTAGCTGTTTTTTATATAAATTATAAACCTTCATCTTTTATGCTTTTGCAGGAACGGAAGTACAACAAACCATCAAAATATATAGGGTACATTTTTATTTTTTATTTTTTACTTTTTTTATGCTTAACTTGCTGATACACTATTGTTCTCATGTTCATGAAACATAGTTCTCTAATGTGATCCATATGTGATGCATTTGGTCAAGACTCAGTGAAATGTACTACAGAAGATCTGATGATGGCAACATTGTTATCACAATAAATGCTGTACAAGAGTGATCTTGGTTCTTTGAAGTTGTATTTCTGTTTCTAAATTAATCTAGACCACCCCCTAACTTGACAATGTTAAGCGTATATATTATGCTTTTGATGGATGACGAATGCAACGTACATTGTAATGGTAAAAAGATATTTTTTATGTGACATAATTACAATTTCACAATTTTCAGTCTTTTTTCCCCCCTCCTTCTGTGAAACTTTGCTTCTTGCTACATTTCATGGTTCTGTGTCAGTAGGAGGTATCCTGTAGGCTTTGATGAGTTTTCAGGAATCAAAATATGTCACATAAATGGCCGAATAGTTTGACTGCATTGACTTCGAAGCTTAAAATTTTTACCCTGCCAAGGGATCATAGATCTTAATATGTGACATAAATTTCAACTTGATACATCTACTTGTTCCTGAGAAAAAGGATTCTTAACATTCCAACAAAGCAATCCTATAATGGTTCCAGTGAACGATCCCATGGCAATGAAACGAATTTAAGCTTCTAAGGCAAGGCCAAAGATACGACCATTTATGTCACATATTTTGAAATTGAATATAATGATCTACATTTCCTTTGGATTAAATGAGCTGGTCGATGGTGGAGTATCAGTGATCGAAGGTTAACACAAGATTTATTTTTTTACTAATCATAATCGTAAAGTTGTTTGTGATTTTATTTTTGGTTGTAGTTACAAACTATTTTGTTGTACAGTAATCATTTCACTCATTTATTCAGTCACACATTGTGTTCCATAAACCAAATTATGAACAGGGTTTTGAGGGATATGGAAAGACTATCCATAGATTAACAGGCAGCAGCAGCCACTGCAAGCTATGCCTGTAAAGTATACCTACAAGTACAAACAGTGCAACTCTATTGACATTGGTTTGGTAATTATGAGAATCTCTTAACTTCCTAGATGATGAAATTTATGGATGTGTGTGTGTGTGTGTGTGTGTGTGTGTGAGAGAGAGAGAGAGAGAGAGAGAGAGAGAGAGAGAGTATCAGTTACCTACTTAAGGAGCCATATTTATACCTGGAGGGCATTGGTAGTATTTTTATTTGCTCTACCCTTCCAAATTTTCCAAAATATGTTCTGAGAACTGATTTTGGCATGCTGCATGGAACATCATCAACAAGCAGCCTCCGTTCGTGTCGTTGTGACTCTTCTTTGGGGAAAACCTGTAAAAAGAAAAAAAAGTGCAGTATACTGCCACATATGATGCACAAATTGTTTACAAAGTGTTCAGAAAGGATACATTTTAGTTACACAGATGTAATTATGATGGCAAAGTGCAAAAGTTTTCAGCTTTTGAGAGAAATGGTGTTGATAAAACTGAAATTTTGCTGTTATTCTGTTGGTGGGTACATGTTGTGCAATAATGTATCGACAGCAGCAATTTTATCTATGGTAAGTTTCCTCTTCATTGTTTTAAAATAGACATGTAGTGCGGTTTTCATTCAATTTTGGAAGGTTAACAGCTAACAGAAGTTCATCCATAGCTGGGAAAGGTTTATATGAAGACCACACTTTCATTTTCAACTGCCAAGAATAGGTGGCTGATTTTTGTCATGGTCAAACTTATCTTGAAGATGACCCACGTGGAGAATGTTTCAAAATTCCAACCTCATATGAAAATATAGCTTACACAAAATGAAGAAGTAAAGAAGATTGGAATTTAGCAAGCCGCTGACTACATAATCATTAGAGTTGTAACACAAGCTCGGACTGGAAAAAATGGTGAAGGCCTGCATCTACATTTACATACATACTGTCAAGCCGGATTATGACGCATGGCAGAGAGTACCTTAAACCATTGATTTTCATTCCCCTTCCTGTTCCACTTGCAAATGGAGTGAGATGATGATAACTGCCTGTACACCTCCATATGAGACCAGACGTCCCTTATCTTACCTTTGCTGTCCTTACCTGAGATGTAAGCGGGTGGCAGTAGGATCGCTCTGCAGCTGGTCACAGATGCCGGTTCTCTAAACTTTGCCAACAGCATTTCATGAAATTACTGACTTCTTCAGACCAGGGATACACGTATGAGGTGTGATAAAAAAGAAATGGAACTTTTTTAATTTCACAGGCTTTACACATCCAGTTTAATTTTTTTTTTTTTTTTTTATCTTGTTGGTACATGTGTTGCTCATGTATGTCTGCATTTTCAGCTGTTTTGAATATTTTGTTTCTTGGTGGCAGTTGAAAAGGTTATACATGTTTCTGAGTGCTCAGTGAATTTTTAATTTCAAAAAAGATGGATCAAAGAATTTACATTAAATTTTGCTTAAAAATGGAATAATTTGCAGTACCACATTCAAAATGTTCATTATTGATTTTGGTGAATCTCCTATGAATTTAGACAACATTTTACGAATGGTATACATGTTTCAAAGAGGGTCGAGAAGATGCTGAATGCCCTGACACATGAGTTACTGATGACAATGTGGAAGTAGTACAGAAAATTGTTCTGGAAAATTGCCAGATCACTATCACAAAGGTTGCTGATGTCAACACAGCCTATGGCTCAGGCCAAGAAGTTTTTTAGATGGTTTAGGCAGACTGAAGTCAACAGTTATACAGAACTTCTAAAGAAGATTATAACAAATGACAAAACAGGAGTATATGGGTATGAAGTTGAAACCAAAGGCCAATCATCCCGATGTAAATGTGTGAAGAGCCAAGACCGATAAATACTTGACAAGTCTGATCAGATGTGAACATTCTTCTCACTATTTTCTTCAATTAGAATCAGATAGTACATCACGAGTTCCTACCTTGTGGTTGTTAAGGCCAATAAGGAATACTACCTGGAAGTTATGCATCATTTACGGGTAGCAATCCGGAAAAAATAACCAGAATTAAGGCACAACCACTCACAGAAATTGCATCACAATAATGCTCATGCTCACCCTTCAATACGTGATCCTGACTTTTTGGCAAAACCCAAAACCCTAATGTTGCCACAGCCACTGTATTTGCCGGACCTGACCCACTATGACTTCTTTCTATTCCTGATGCTGAAGAGAAGCATGACAGGAGACCGTTTTGCCACCACTGATGAGATACAAACAGAATCACTATAGAGCTGAACACCACCATTAAAAGTGAGTTCCAGAAGCACTTTCAAGATACGAAAAAGCACTGTGACAATTGTATTATATCTTGGGTGGACTACTTTGATGGAGACAAAGTTGATGTTGATGAGTAAATAAAGATTCTATAAGAAAAACAATAATTCCTGGTACTTTTCAACCACACCTCGTATGAGTTCATACAACATTTCCAAGATACTAGCATGTTGAACAAACCTACCAGTAACAAATCGAGCAGCACGCCACTGAATTGTTTCCATGTGCCCTTTAATCCGATGTGTTGAGGATCCCAAACACCTGAGCAGTACCCAAGATTGGCTCACAAAAGTGTCTTGTATGTGGTCTCCATTATATAAAAGCCACGCTTTTCTAGAATTCTCCCAATAAACTGACGTCAACCATTCACCTTCCCAACTACAGACCTAACGTGCTCTTTCCAGTTCATATTGCTTTGTCATGTTATGCCTAGATATTCAATAGCCGTGACTGTGTTGAGCACCACACTGCCAATGCTCCTCTTGCTGTGGCCACGAGAATGTGCATTATGCTGTCTGCATGGTTGTATGTGTGTGCTGTTGCTGAAAAAAGAGATAGTGCTTGCAAGCTAGTGTGAATGCTGTTTTCTGTTACGTATTACTGTGTTCCACGCACCGATCTGTTACAGGTGATGGTTGCCATTCCCTCATTTTACACTATTGGCCATTAAAATTGCTACACCATGAAGATGATGTGCTACAGACGCGAAATTTAACTGACAGGAAGAAGATGCTGTGATATGCAAATGATTAGCTTTTCAGAGCATTCACACAAGGTTGGCACCGGTGGCGACACCTACAATGCGCTGACATGAGGAAAGTTTCCAACTGATTTCTTATACACAAACAGCAGTTGACAGGCATTGCCTGGTGAAACGTTGTTGTGATGCCTTGTGAAGGAGGAGAAATTCGTACCATCACATTTCCGACTTTGATAAAGGTTGGATAGTAGCCTATCGCAACTGCGGTTCATCGTATCGTGACTGCGGTTTATCGTATCGCAACACTGCTGCTCGCGTTGGTCGAGATCCAATGACTGTTAGCAGAATGTGGAATCTGTGGGTTCAGGAGGGTAATACGGTTCGCCGTGGGATCCCAACGGCCTCGTATCACTAGCAGTTGAGATGATAGGCATCTTATCCACATGGCTGTAACGGATAGTGCAGCCACGTCTCGATCCCTGAGTCAACAGATGGGGACATTTGCAAGACAACAACCACCTGCACAAACAGTTCGACGACGTTTGCAACAGCAAGGACTATCAGCTTGGAGACCATGGCTGCGGTTACCCTTGATGCTGCATCACAGACAGGAGCGCCTGCGTTGGTGTACTCAATGACGAACCTGGGTGCACAAATGGCAAAACGTCATTTTTTCAGATGAATCCAGGTTTTGTTTACAGCATCATGATGGTCGCATACGTGTTGCTGCTGCCCTGAACATTCTCCAGATCTCTCACCAATTGAAAACGTCTGGTCAATGGTGACCGAGCAACTAGCTTGTCACAATACGCCAGTCACTACTCTTGATGAACTGTGGTATTGTGTTGAAGCTGCATGGGCAGCTGTACCTGTATATGGCATCCAAGCTCTGTTTGACTCAATGCCCAGGCGTATTAAGGCTGTTATTATGGCCAGAGGTGGTTGTTCTGGGTACTGATTTCTCAGGATCTATGCATCCAAATTGTGTGAAAATGTTATCACATGTCAGTTCTAGTATAATATATTTGTCCAATGAATACCCGTTTATCATCTGCATTTCTTCTTGGTGTAGCAATTTTAATGGCCAGTAGTGTAGATATTACACCACTAATACCATAATGGGTTGTGTCAATCTGCAAACCAACATATCCAGTTAATTAAGTTCAGGATGCTATGCATTACAGATGTGAACTAAAATTGTTAGTATGGAGGTCCTTAAAATGTTTTACTTTTCACACTATGAATCCCTTAAGCCACTCGGGACTGAACTATGGGGCAGCTCAATAAATATAAAGAATCTACTCAATCATACAGAAAAGAGTGTGTTACATAATGACCTGTGATAAGATATGTACACACACACATCAAAAAAAGTTTTGCATCACCTCTGTTCTGAGAGCCTTAAACATCAGGGAACCTCCACCTTGCTGCACTCGCTAAACAGTGTGTCTAAAGCCGTCAGCCTGACTGAGTTGCCTCCAAACAAGTCTCCGACGATTGTCTGGTTGAAGGCATATCTGACACTCATCGGTGAAGAGAACGTGATGCCAATCCTGAGCGGTACATTCAGCATATTGTTGGTCCCACCTGTACCGTGCTGCATGGTGTCGTCGTTTCAAAGATGGACCTCACTGTGGACGTTGGGAGTGAAGTAGCACATCCTGCAGCCGTCCTGTGGCTACACAAAAAGCATTATTCAACACAGTGGCATTGCTGTCAGGGTTCCTCCAAACCACAATCTGTAGGTAGCGGTCATCCACTGCAGTAGTAGCCCTTAGGCGGCCTGAGCGAGGCATGTCATCGGCAGTTCCTGTCTCTCTGTATCTCCTCCGTGTCCGAACAACATCACTTTGGTTCACTCTGAGACACCTGGACACTTCCCTTGTTGAGAGCCCTTCCTGACACAAAGTAACAATGCGGTCGCGATGGAACTGCGGTACCGACTGTCTAGGCACGGTTGAACTGCAGACAACGCGAACTATGTACCTCCTTCCTGACAGAATGAATGGAACTGATCAGCTGTCGGACACACTCTATCTAATAGGCACTGCTCATGCATGGTTGTTTACATCTTTGAGTGGGTTTAGTGACAACTCTGAACAGTCAAAGGGACTGTGTCTGTGATACAATATCCACAGTCAACGTCTATCTTCAGGAGTTCTGGGAACCTGAGTGATGCAAAACTTTTTTTTTATGTGTTTATATACAGTAGGTGGACAAAACTATGGAAACACAAAAAAGACAACACGTTACCAAGCCTAATATGGTGTAGGACAACCACTGGCTTTCAAAACAGGTCCCACCCATTTCTGAACAGATACACACGAGTCCTGTATGGGAATCTTATACCATTCTTCCTGCTAAATATTGGCAAGTTCAGCAAACAGTGATGGAGGGGATAGTGATCATTCACCCTCCTCTCCAACTTAGACCACAAAAGATCAATAATATTGAGGTCTGGTGGCTTTAGAGGTTACAGCAGATATGAAAAGTCATCCTTATGCTCACAAAACCACTCCTCTGCTAGTCTTCTAACACAGCATCAGCAGTAGGAAGCAAACATTGTACCATGGGATGAGCTAAATCAACCAAATTACTCGTATCATCTTTGTCAGTAATGCGACCTCGCAGGGTAACCATGGGGTCCATGTAATATCACGATGTGGCTGTCCAAATCATCACCCAACACAACATCCCCCTCCCATGTTCCACTCCAGGGACATAAGAAACAGTGTGAAACAATACCAAATGACCTTTTTGATTGTTCCATAGGCCAAGTTTTATGGCTTCAGTACCACATTTTCCTGTTACAGGTATTTGGATCACTGATGAAGGCGTTGGAATTCCATCTCATCCTGCAATTCCCTCCTTGTGGAGCTCCCTTCATGTTGTTTTAGTGCTGACAGGGTTCACAACATTTAGTTCCACAATAGCTTTTGCAGCTGTCATCCTTTTATTTATCATCACACTCCTCTTCAATGACTGTCACTCGACATGATCACTGAACACAAACTTCCATCTGCATTGTCAGTTAGTGGATGATGTTTTTCTGTTTTCCCTGTGTGTGGTATAAGTCTTGGGTATGGTGTCTCTAGAAACATCAAACACTTTGGCCACTTTGGTTACAGAAGTATCCACCATACAAGCACCAACAATTTGCCTACATTTAAATGACATAATGAGATCACAACTACACAAAACACGGTTCTGAACATGACTGGCACGTGCAACATACTGAGGACATTACACAGAAGCCATTCATAGTCGAATACAAAATGCATCTGCATTATGTTCGAGCATACACTTCCCATCGTGTTTCCATACTTTTGTCCAACCACTTCATATCAATATAAAACATAAACTATTGGAAACTAAGAAAAATTCAAAACAGGACAAAACAACAGCCAAATAATGAACATTTGTGCACATAGAGAAATATTGAAGAAGAATCTGTTTTATTCGTTAAATGAATTTCCTGGTTATTGGAAAGTAAATCCAAAAGTATGATGAATGCAAATGCAAGAAAATAGAAGTAACTGTCATTCTGTCCTCATTAACCATGTATAGGTTTGTCAGAAACAGTCTGAAGGGCTTGTAAATGTGTTGCAGGGTAGGTTGTACTGGGAATTGTTAAGAAAAATATTTGATACATTCCCGATTTAATTAGCATTGACACTAGCAAATCAAGTCATCGTGTGCAAATTCGAGCACTTGCACTTGTTAAAATGCAGTAATGCACAGACATCTGGGGGTCCGTGAGTTACCACCTCTTCAAATGCTCATCATTAGTTGAAATGAACCTTTTTCGGAAGTGACAAATAAGTTTGGAAACCAAACAAAGCATACATTTGATAACACTATCTCTGATGAGCTACTTGACTTCGCATGTGCTACAATCTCACTGCCCAACTTCAATGTTAATTTAATCGGAAACCACACAATGTATCAAATTTTTTTCTAACAATTATTTCCCAGCACACTATTCCCTGCAACACCCTTACAAGCTTTTCAGACTGTTTCTGAGCACACTGTAATATGTATGTAAATTTAAACATGAGGAAATTAGTAATAATGTACAGAAGAGTTTAATTCAATGTAATACGTCATCTATTTAGGGTAATCTGTTCTATATATACACTAAGTTACAGAATATGCTACGTACATGTCATTGTACAATCAAAATGTCAAGGTCTATATGTAATGATACAACAGTATCAATTGAAATAAATCAGATAAATGGACGAATAAATAAATAAAAACATAAATACTTTGCTTGGCCTTATACTCAAAACACAAGAGTATGGAATGTCATATATGAAGATATACACTGCTGGGGGGGGGGGGGGGGGGGGGAAGAAGGTATACCCTTCTAGAAGTTTCCAATTCACTCAGGACTTATTGTTGCAACAGTGCATATGGAGCATGTGAAATGATTACATTTCCAGATCAGTGGCACAAGCAGTTCTGAGGTATCAGATATCAACCCATTCTGAAACACACACTCACACACTATGTGATCAAAAGAATACAGACATTAGGCTGAAAATGACTTACAATTTTGTGGCGCACTCCACTGGGCATTCGTCATACTCTCACCGTGCCATTGGATAGCCACATTGTGTGCTGTGATTCGTCACTTCACACAACGTTTTTCCACTGTTCAATTGTCCAATGTTTACACTCCTTACACCAAGCGATGTGTCGTTTGGCATTTACCAGCATGATGTGTGGCTTATGAGCAGCCACTTGACCATGAAATCTAAATTTTCTCACCCCCCACCTAACTGTCATAGTACTTGCAGTGGATCCTGGTGCAGTCTGGAATTCCTGTGTGATGGTCTGGATAGATGTCTGCCTATTACATATTTGGACCCTCTTCAACTGTTGGCTGTCTCTGTCAGTTAACAGATGTGATCGGTATGTACGCTTTTGTGCTGTACGTTTCCACTTCACTATCACATCGGAAACAGTGGACCCATGGATGTTTAGGAGTGTGGAAATCTCACATACAGACATATGACACAAGTGACATCCAATCACTTGACTATGTTCGAAGTCCGAGAGATCCCTAGAGTGCCCCATTCTGCTCTCTCACGATGCCTAATGACCGCTGAGGTCGCTGATGTGGAGTACCTGGCAGCACAATGCACCTAATATGAGAAATATATGTTTTTGAGGGTGTCCGGATACTTTTGATCACATAGTATATTAGTATGCGGTGTTGCCTTCACAGGTGGCAATGCACGCATTAGCTCTGGCATCCAGTCGATCATACAGATGGCGAATACTGTCCTGGTATACACTGCGACCTCTCATTCCATTTGATCCAACGTGTTCAACTCGAGACAATTCCGGAGATCATGCTGGCCAGGGAAGTTGCTTTACGTCTTGCCGAGCACGTTGACTTTCATTGGCAGTGTGTGGGTGAGCATTATTCTGTTGGAATAACACATCACTTTCCTTTGCAAGATTGGCAAAAGAATGGGTCTAACAACATTCTGAGTGTACACCAAGAAATGGTTAGCATTTCCTCCAGAAACACCATAGGTGTATAAGATTTGTAGCTTACTGGATCCCAGACCATGAGGCCAAGGGTGGGACCAGAGTGTCTCGGACGAATGCCCTCTACCACACAGTGCTCACCAGGTCTACATCATATGTCAAACAACCATTACAGGGTTATTACAAATGATTGAAGCGATTTCACAGCTCTACAATAACTTTATTATTTGAGATATTTTCACAATGCTTTGCACACGCATACAAAAACTCAAAAAATTTTTTTAGGCATTCACAAATGTTCGATATGTGCCCCTTTAGTGATTCGGCAGACATCAAGCCGATAATCAAGTTCCTCCCACACTCGGCGCAGCATGTCCCCATCAATGAGTTCAAAAGCATCATTGATGCGAGCTCGCAGTTCTGGCACGTTTCTTGGTAGAGGAGGTTTAAACACTGAATCTTTCACATAACCCCACAGAAAGAAATCGCATGGGGTTAAGTCGGGAGAGCGTGGAGGCCATGACGTGAATTGCTGATCATGATCTCCACCACGACCGATTAATCGGTTTTCCAATCTCCTGTTTAAGAAATGCCGAACATCATGATGGAAGTGTGGTGGACCACCATCCTGTTGAAAGATGAAGTCGGCGCTGTCGGTCTCCAGTTGTAGCATGAGCCAATTTTCAAGCATGTCCAGATACACGTGTCCTGTAACGTTTTTTTCGCAAAAGAAAAAGGGGCCGTAAACTTTAAACCGTGAGATTGCACAAAACACGTTAACTTTTGGTGAATTGTGAATTTGCTGCACGAATGCGTGAGGATTCTCTACCGCCCAGATTCGCGCATTGTGTCTGTTCACTTCACCATTAAGAAAAAATGTTGCTTCATCAAGCAAGTTTCGCACTGAACGCATCCTCTTCCATGAGCTGCCGAAAATTCAAAGCACTTGACTTTGTCATCGGGTGTCAGGGCTTGTAGCAATTGTAAACGGTAAGGCTTCTGCTTTAGCCTTTTCCGTAAGATTTTCCAAACCGTCGGCTGTGGTACGTTTAGCTCCCTGCTTGCTTTATTCGTCGACTTCCGCGGGCTATGCGTGAAACTTGCCCGCACTCGTTCTACCGTTTCTTCGCTCACTGCAGGCCGACCCGTTGATTTCCCCTTACAGAGGCATCCAGAAGCTTTAAACTGCGCATACCATCGCCGAATGGAGTTAGCAGTTGGTGGATCTTTGTTGAACTTCGTCGTTGTACTGTTATGACTGACTGAGGTGAGCGCATTTCAAGCACGACATACGCTTTCTCGGCTCCTGTCGCCATTTTGTCTCACTGCGCTCTCGAGCGCTCTGGCAGCAGAAACCTGAAGTGCGGCTTCAGCTGAACAAAACTTTATGAGTTTTTCTACGTATCTGTAGTGTGTCGTGACCATATGTCAATGAATGGAGCTACAGTGAATTTATGAAATCGCTTCAATCATTTGTAATAGCCCTGTACTTGCAGGGAGGCAGAATCTGCTTTCATTGCTGGAAACCATGGTGTGCCACTCCATCTTCCAAGTGATCCTCTGACAGTACCAGCTGAGGCGTTTACAATGATGCCGTGATGTGAGTGCAAGATAGATAGAGGTGTGTGTGCCCAAAGTCCCACTGCTAATAACCGGTTCACAACAGATTGTGTTGACACATCTGGATTCACAAGCCCTCTTATCTTTGCTTTGGTACCTGTACGATCTGCCACTGCTGCCCTTGCAATACAACGATCCTGTTGGAAGTTTGTGCTGTGTGGACATCCCGAACCTTGTCTACGGATGTGAGAATATTCATGTGACCACTAACATGAACACTGTTGCACAACTAATGCAATGCCTCCAACTTGTGTGGCAATTCTCTGAAAGGACCATCCCGCCGCTTGGAAGGCCAAAATTTGACCCCCTCTCAAACTCACTCAGCTGGCTGTAGGAAGCATGAGTGCATCTCCATGGTTGTCTGCTTGTTTCACACATTCGCACCACCCTGAGCTTTCTGACTGTGAGCATTCCCTATGAAAAGGGAGCCACAGATAGCACTCTGGTAGCTATGCCACTATGCTATCTGTTGGTTGGTGGACAACAGTGAAACCATTACCAGTATATCTATTATCCCCCATGGGGAATATGCAATTATTGGGTCAAAACAGACTTCATCTTCCAAGGTGTATAAGTTTTTTTCTAGTAGTGTATTTTGTGCAGGTGGTAATTCATAGTTCGTAACTCCTTGAGAAAGAACACAACTGAAAAGCTGCAGTATGACTGTATTTATTAAACAACTAGTATGAATAGTATCACTGTCTACTGTTTGATATAAACAAGTCATTCTGGTTGCTAGGATGAGCTGATGTTGTCATATACTGTGAAGCATTAAATATCAGATGAGAAAAGCGTCTGTCAGAGCATAAGAAGCTGAAGATATTCCTTTTTAAAACACTGACAGAAAAGTGAAGAATCAGCTGTGTCGATGCTCATTCTGCCTTCCACACCAAAGATTTTAGCATTCGAACATATTCCCACTTGTTTAAATCCTTTTACCCAGACTCCCTTCGAAGTTAAGCCTACGTACTTGGTATATCCATCTCACTGCCACTGTCTATATTTGTGTCTCTCCCAATGTCTCCTTTTCCCTCCAACCGGCACTTACTCCTGCCTTTCTTTTTCACTGTCTTTGTCTTCATCCCTGTCTCCCACTTTTCCTTGACACTGTCTCTTTCTCTGCTGCTTTCACTGTTTCTTGCTCCCACTGCAGTTATCTTTGTCTCATTCTTTCTCTCTGCCATTGCCACTGTCTCTTTCTTTCTCACAGTCTACTGTCTTTCTCTTCCGTCACCATTGCCTCCTCTCCACAAGGGTCCTTGTGGAGGGTTGGCTCAGGATTTTGACCCCTACCTGTGAAACTTTAACACACAGATGGGGGAAATTGGGTGAAGTTTTCAACACTTGAGTATATGATGATGTTGAAAAACTGACAAAAGGTGATCCCTACCCACCCAAACCATGAACTGATAGACATGTATGCTCTTCTCTGTACAGTATATTCCACTGCCACTGTCTCCTTTATACCTCGACAACTCAAAAATTCTGGAAGGTCAAACTTATTTTTTCCCCTGCACCCACATGTTTAAACTTTCAGTCCATAATGCACACTCCCATCTATCCATTTCCAGCATCTCCTCTATCTTTTGCTCTACCAGCTCCTACCACCATCCATTCTCTCTCTCTCTCTCTCTCTCTCTCTCTTACTGGCACTGTCTCTCACTGACCATCACTATCTCCTCTTTCTTTAGCTCTCACTGCTCTTCTCTTCACCCTCATTGTTCCCTCTCTCTTTCTCTCTTGCTAATACTGTCTCTTCTCTCTTCCACCATCACCATCTTTCCGTTACCCTATTTCAGCACAAAAGAGTGTGAATATGTTTGCATGTCAAAATTATTGTTGAGGAAGGAGGAACAAGGATTGTGGCAACTGGTTCCCCGTTTTTCTGTCAGAGACTTTTAAAGAGGAACATATTCACCTAGTCTGTGCTCTGATAGGAGCATTACCCACTGGTTTCCTTCTTTTCCTTCCACTGGTTTCCTTCTTTTCCCTCTACAGTAGGATGTGCCGCTTACACAAAATTAATTCTATAGGTTAGTAAACCTTTAACAGTTTATTTACATACTTCGATGTGCTTATTGACTTTGACACATATAAACAACTAATAAGATACAGATTCTGTAAAACACAGACATTATAATAATCAATGGTAAAAGAGTATACACCTCAACAAACTAAAATTACGGTAGTAAAAATATCTGTCTCTATCTGGGTGGAAATCAAAAAGTGCGAGCACATGGAATACAGACAATGTGACATGGAGATTTGGGTCAATATGGAAAGCGTGGATAGCCAAAGTGGTTAAGGTTATGATGACTGCTCGCAATAAGTGGGAAACCCAGGTTCGGGTCCTGGGCCGGCACAAATTTTCATGTGTCACTAATGAAGTGTACAACTGACTCAAAATACGAGAGCTATTCAGAAAGTAGGGAACGTTTCAGTCTGACGCCGGTAGCCGCATGCCGATCGCTTCGGCATCCATCCATGACAGCGGGAACGTCTCTACGCGTCTGGTTTTTTCAGTGTTCGAATCTGAAATGGGCGCTTCAATCGAAAATATCCTGGCAGTTGTGAGGTGCAGTCTGTGATATGGTTTTTGTTGGCAAAAAACCTAAAACCTATAGAAATTTATCGTGAACTGTGCAAAGTGTACGGAAACAACGTAATGAGTGAATGTTCCATCCGAAAATGGTGCATTCGGTTTAAAAATGACCAAACCAACCTTCACGATGAAGAGAAGAGTGGACGCCCGAGCATTGTGACTGATAATCTTGTCGCTAAAGCAGATGAAATGATTCGTGAAAACCGTCACTTCACAATAATGGAGCTTTCGCTTTCTTTTCCACAAGTTTCACAGACTCTGTTGTTTGAAATTTTCACTCAAAACCTAGGCTATCCCAAATTTTGTGCATGATGGGTGCCCAAAATGCTTACAGAGCACCATAAAGAACAGCAAATGGGGGCAATGTTGAGATTTCTGGAGGCTACCACAAACATGGTGATTCATTACTGGGTCGAATCGTAACCAGTGACGAGACTTGGATGAAACACGTCACTTGCGAGACAAAATTACAGTCCATGGAGTGGGGGCACACAAGGTGTCCCCCCCCCCCCCCCCCAAAAAAAAAAAAAAAACCAAGAAAATGTTTGCAAACCTTATCAGCAAGGAAGTTGATGGCGACAGTGTTTTGGGATAGGCAAGGTGTGCTTCTTATTGATTTTCTCGAACGTGGAGCAACCATAAACTCGGTCTGGTATTGTCAAACTTTGCACAGCCTTAGAAGAGCAGTTGAAAACAAAGGCCAAGGAAAGCTGACATCCAAAATTTTGTTTTTGAACGAAAATGCCCGACCTCACACAGCAAACCGCACTAAAGAACTCCTTAATTCATTCAAATGGGAAATTTTCCCTCATCTGCCCTACAGCCCTGATCTTGCACCAAGCGACTTCCACTTGGTTCCCAAGATGAAGAACTGGCTTGCTTTGATGACGACGTGGAACTCCTCTGGATGAAGTCTCAGGTGGCAGAATTTTACAACGAAGGTATTTCAAATTCTGTCCACCGCTATGATAAGTGCCTCATGTGTTTGGTGACTATGTGGAAAAGTAGTATGTCAGTCACTCTTTCAGATGTATATAATAATATTTATTTCTTATACTTAGTTTTTTTTAATGCCAAAACGTTTCCTACTTTCTGAATAGCCATTGTATATTCCCAATTTGTGACTACATTTTGTAATATTTGAACAGGCGTACTCATCAAAACGGCATCTGTTCCTTCAGACATACATGCATGTCTGAAGGACATTGTAATGTAAGATACAGATGCTGTAAAAGACAGACGATGATCAATGGCCAACAACAATATTTCAGGTCTCAACGCCAACCTCACATGCATGAGATGAAGAGAGAGAAAAAGTATATGAGGATGTTGAATGATAAAATTATGAAACGGAAAGACTGTTACTCACCATATAGTGGAGATGCTGAGTCGCAGACAGGCATGACAAAAAGACTGCTAAACAAGTGAACTATCAGCCAAAAGGCCTCCTTCTACAGCAGACAACACACACATACAGTGTGTGTGTGTGTGTGTGTGTGTGTGTGTGTGTGTGTGTGTGTATTGTCTGCTGTAGAAGGAGGCCTTTTGGCTGATAGTTCACTTGTTTAGCAGTCTTTTTGTCGTGCACATCTAAGACTAAGCTTCTCCACTGTACGGTGAGTAGCAATCTACACTTTTCACAATATTGTCATTATTCCATCTTGGGTTTTCCATTGTAGGATATGAATGAATAATTCCACTTTTGAAGGGAGATAATAATCTAATAGTCATGGGGGATTGGAATGCAGTAGTAGGGGACGGAACAGAAGATAAGGTTACCAGATAATATGGGCTTGATAGCAGGAATGAGATCCTGAGAAAGACTAGTTAGTCAGTTAGTTACATGTTCCATAGATCATCTGAATGATTCTTTTATCAAAATGATGTGGAACAAGTCAGTTTACAGGATATGTATACATATATATTGTTAACGTTAATGAACACATTATTACTTTCAGTTCTACTCATCTAACTACACTTTCTTTCTAACTGTCCACCAGTTTTTACATAGAAATTCATCAGTGGAATGGAAGAAACTGTCCAGGAGAAATGATTTTAAATTGATTTAAAACTTGCTTCACTACTTGTCTGACTTTTATGTTATTAGGTAAATGAGCAGAAATTTTTGTTGCTGCATACTGAATTCCTTTCCGAGCCGCTGACAGCTTTAAGAATGGGTAACAAGGGCCATTTTGCCCCTCTAGTTTAGGCACAGACATCACTGTTCTTCTCAAATTGTGATCGATTATAAATAAAGAATTCCATTACTGAATATACGTATTGTGAAGGTGCAGTTAAAATGCCTAGCTCCTCGAAGAGGTATTTGCACGATGTTCGTGGATGAATATTGCATATTATTCTTACTGCTCACTTTTGTGCTATCAATACTTTCTTTCTAACTGATGAGTTACCTCTGAAAATTATTTCGGAGACATTATTGAGTGGAAATATGAAAAACATTTCAGGGAGTTGAATTGTTTGTTTCCAAGATTAGCAATTATAAGAAGAGCAAAAGTAGCCGAACTTACTTGTTTGAGAAGCTCAGTAATATGCTTTTACAGCTTAAATTTTCATCAGTATTTACACCAAAAATTTGGAACACTCTGCCCTGTTTACTGACTTCTGCTCATGCACTTATTGAGCTCTGTAAAACACTTCAGTCAGTAACCATGACTATATTGTTTGAACTCTTTTATACAGTAACATATGAGACGACAAGGTGAGACCGTGGCTGATGTGCTGGTCACCAGTGCATGGTTTCTAGGTTGTTTTCCATGCTCATTTTGACAAATGCTGGGCTGGTCCCCACTTTCGGCCTCAGAAAATATGATAGGCAAACAAGTTTAAATACTACCACATGGAGAACAAAGATTCCACATTTCACAGACACGTGGCACACACATCTTTCTTCTCTTAGGCAACTGATGAATGCAGTGGCAGGAAATGTATTATGTGCCAAAGTGATATAAAAATAAATGTGTGAAAACTTGAGTACAACAGAGCCCATACTAGATGGGGTAAATGATGATAAAAAGAAGAAGTAGAAGAATAACGAATACACTGTTCAAAAATCACAAGAGGAGGAGGTATATTTGGAAAAAGACCTGGAGGCATAAGAAGGTTCCAGCCGGACTACATCATGGTCAGACTTAAGATTACAAAATCAGATACACTAGACTTTTGGTAATCTGCCCATTGCTTGCACATAAGGGTGCCAGATTAGCAGCAGTGCTGATTATTGAGCAAGTCTTAAATTAGTGTAAACAGATAGGGATCATCCTTTATTAAATCCATAGATACACTCGTTTCGGTAGAAAACTTAGTCATCGAGTGTGTACATATACAATAGTATCAATGACTATGAAACATGCACCAAATTTCTAGATGTCACAATTATGGTATGCAACGGCAGTACACTTTATCACAAAATAGCTTTACAAGCATTACAGTGGTACTGCATGTTTCTGTTTGTTGCATAATGTCTCCAGGAAGATGTCTGCAGCTTCAGCACCAGCAGTGTGAGATATCTTCTTGTTCCCTCCTCCCATGTCCTCTTTTTCATCACTTTCATCATAACGTTCCCATACACTTCTGATTGTCTCTTTGTCTGTTAAAAGTGGTCATAAATAGTTGCTTGTCCAACATTGTACTCAGCAGCAATGGCTTTCTGTGAAGAATCTCAGTTCAGCTTATCTCTTAGTTTGAGTTTCTGCTTGAGGTCTACAGTAACATGTTTCTTTTTAGAATCCACGATATTGTAGAGTAAAGAAAGCTACAACGTCAAACATGTATAACATTGTTTTAATATTGTAATTAACTAAAAACACTGTTAAATATTAGAATACATTTTTGAATGCATTATTTCTGATTGAGTGACTAGGGGTTGGATGTGGGCCAGATTACTAACGGCTCGATAGGTTTGTGTATTATAATGTTACGAGTACACACAAGCAGATATAAGAAGCAGATTATAATTTACTAATGATGATGAAGAGGCTCAAGTTTAACCCTCCTAATACCGTGGGGTCTGTAATGACCCCAGGCTGTAATTTTCTGTAAAATATACCTTATTTCCTATTCCTAAAAATTATGAACAATTCAGACTTTTCCTGAATTAAGTAATGGTTTCGTAATATATTAATATAACTTTTTGAAAATATTTAGTATTGCAGAAAATCAAGAAAGAACCACTGAATACCATTGGGGTCAAAAGTGGAGACTACTATTGTGTGTGTTGCATTTAGTGGAAAATGTCTCGTCACCTTTCCGAAGACGAAGTGCTTGAAATATTACTTCTGGATAATCCTCTATCTGGAGAATCAAATAGTGATATCAGCGATATAGTTTCTGATGTCTCATGCAGCGATGGAGAAATTGTCGTCTTAGAAGAGAATATTCCTCAATCAGATGGAAGTTCAGAAGAAGATTTGGACAGCGCAGATGTCCAGCCTGAACAGGAAGTAACACATATTTCTGACTTGTGGCATTTCATGGTAGATGTACATTTCGGCAATATATTCCTTCAAAACCAGGAAAATATGGGTTGAAATTATAGGCTGTATGTGTTAGTGCAACGTCTTACGTTCTCAATCTCCAAGTTTACACTGGTCGACAAGAAAATGAATCTCGTGAAGTTGGTCAAGGCAAGAGAGCTGCTTTAGATATCATGAAAGGCTTAGAAAACAGTGGCAGAAATGTAACTACTGACAATTTTTCACTAGTCTTAGTTTGGCGAGAGAACTTCTGAAAATCAATCTCACACTCTTAGGAACAATTAGAAAAAATAAAGGAGAACTACCACAATCTTTCACTCAGACTAAAGGTCGAGTCAAATATTCATCTATTTTTGGATTCCAAGAGCATGCTTAAATTGTTTCATATTGTCCGAAAAAGGGAAAAGTTGTAACTTTGCTCAGTACAATGCATTCAAGGAAGGAAGTGGAAGATCGTGAAGAATGCAAGCCAGTAATGATTCTGGATTATAATAAAGCAAAATCAGGAGTAGATACCATGGACAAGCTGGTTAGAGTGTACACTACAAAGAGGATGAGCAGAAGGTGGCCAGTGGCATTGTTTTACAACATCAGTGCACTGAATGCATTTGTAACATGGCTACATCTTACACCAGAATGGGCAGAAAGGATCAGTTACAAGAGACGGGCATTTCTCATAGAATTAGGAAAGCAGCTCCTCGGAAGAAAGCCAGACAAAATTATTTCCCCAGTACTTCCATCAATAGTATAGACAAAAGAGGAAGGTGTCAGTTTTGTAAAAGGTCTGAGGATAGAAAATTCACCGATAAATATTCAAAATGTGGGTGTTCTATGTGTAAAGACCACTCTGCAATTTATTGTTGTAAGTATAATGCGTCATAAATGTCAATTCGGAATTTAATCAAAAATGTTTGTAGTTCCATGAGAATCGTTTGTAAATTTTATTGAAATAAATAATTTAAAAAATATGCATTTTAATTTAATGTAATGTCACGGACATGTTTTAAATTGTGGAAAAAATAAGGAATGTGATTTTATTCTACCCTTATTAAAACTATCCTTAACAAAACATGAATTCCGTTGGGGTCACTAAAGACCCCAATGGTACCCAGTGTAACAAAAAATACTCGGTATTAGAAGGGTTAAGAGAATTGTCTAGAAGAATCATTGTGTGAAGGACTGGACTACTCAAATCCTGAGGAATGATACAGTTGGCATTTAAAGTTCTCAATGGGCATTGATACTCCAATAATGAATACCACAATAGGTAATTTAACTGAGGAGGAGTAGACATCTCTAAAAGAAGTAATCAGAGAAGTCAGATGGACAAATATAGATACAAGAATGGTAACCGTGAAGAAATATTAAGTAACAGAACAAATTCAAATGATCAACAAAAGAAGACTGTGCAAAAGTGTCCAGGGAAAGACAGAAATATGGCAATCTATTAGGTTGGTGCATATGCACATTGTGTTTTTGTTTTGCATGTCGGGATTCTGGTTGCTATGGGTTTATTTACTGGTTGTCATTTTTTATTTATAGTTCACTGTTGCTATTTGAGTTTACATTTTGTCATTTGGAGATAGTGAGTGGAGCTGTGGACACCATAAAATGGAGTGTGCACAGCGGACAAATTGGAACATTTTCAACATATTCTTCTGTTTGAGTTTGACAGAGGGGTGACAGCAACAGAGGCACCCAGAAACATTTGTGTTATGTATGGAAGTAATGCCATCAGTGACAGCATGGCAGGAAAAACATTTCCTTGTTTTGAAGAGGATCATTTTGACATTAGTGACTCTCCACATTCAGGAAGACCTTCGGGGTCTGATGAAGATCGTTTGAGCACCTTAATCTACAATGATCATGTCATTGTACTCAAGAACTGGCAAATATGGTGAACTGTGATAATTACATCATTGTCTGACATTTGCACACAATGGGCAAGGTTAGAAAAATCAGGTGTATGCGTACCACATGCTCTCAGCCAAAATCACAAAAATCAGCAGGTGACCTTACGTGCATCTCTGCTTGCTCGTCATCAACTCTCTTGTGAACAACACTATCCTGTATCATTACTGGTGACAAGAAATGATGTTTTTAGGCTAACATAATGAAAAGAAAGGAATGGTTGAGCCCAAACAAGCACCAACTCCCTGTACAAAGACCTGCATGCATCGACAAAAGACGATGTTATGCATTTGGTGGAACAGATGGTGTAGTGCTTGCCTGAGTTGTAACCATCACTGTTGACATTTATTGTAAACAAGTGAAACATCTTGCAGAGTCAGTCCACACACATTGACCAGGAACACTGTGTGAAGTGATGTTACTCCATGATAATGCCCACCTGCATTGTGTTAGACTGACAAAAAACACTATACAGGAGCTGCATTTGGAAGTCATTCTACTCCCCCCTTATTCACCTCATTTTGCACCCTAAGATTTCCAGATTTTCGCCTTTAGCACTCTCTATCAAATAGTCTTCAAGGACCTTCCTTTCTGGATGAAAATGCACTCTGAACATGGCTTGACAACTTCTTCTCCTCAACACCACATGATTTCTACAATCACAGAATTGAAAAGTTACCCCAGCATTGGCAGACTGTTGTAAATAGTGAAGAACATATTATTGATGACTGATATTTCTCTTGTGTTTATTAAACTTCTGGGAAAATGCTACGAACTTATGCACCAACCCAACAACTCAATTAGGAATGAAATAAGTAGGAACTGTACAGAGGCCAAGGCACAGTGGCTACAGAGGAAATGCAAACTGATGTAAGCAAATGTGTGTCAGTTTGGCAGACATAGGGATCCAGTACCAGAGCCACAGTTTAACAGAGCCTTTGAACAAGTAAGTCGGAAGGTGTAGTTAACAGTCCAACAGAATTTCTAAAATCAGTGGGGGAATGGCACTATCGAAGTTGGTCTGTGGAAATTATGAGGCTGAAGACATATTATCTGACTTTCTGAAAAATAGGATCCACAAAATCCTGAAGAGTGCAAGGGCAGATAAATGTGATAACTATGTTGGTCTGTGGAAATTATGAGGCTGAAGACATATTATCTGACTTTCTGAAAAATAGGATCCACAAAATCCTGAAGAGTGCAAGGGCAGATAAATGTGATAACTATCAGTTCAGCAGGTCATGCATCCAAGTTGCTCACAAGAATAATATACAGAAAAATGGATAAGAAAATTGGGGATCTATTAGATAATGATCAATTTTGTTTTACAAACAGTAAAGGCACCAGAGAGAAGGGTCTGAAAAGTAAGCAAGGCTTAAAAAAAGAGCAAGACAAGTTCCTACGAATTGTCCACCTAGAAAAGGCGTTTGACAATGTAAAATGGTGCAGTATGTTCAAAACATATAGGCACAGATGGGTAACATTGTAGTGGGGAAGGCAAATGGTCAACTTCAGTTATTGGGAGAGTTTTAGGAACATGTAGTTCATTTGTAAATAAGACCACATATCAAACACTAGTGAGACCTATTACTGAGTGCTGCTCAAGTGTTTGGGATCCACACCAGGTTGAATTAAAGTAAGACATTGGAGCAGTTCAGAGGGAGGCTGCCAGATTTGTTACCAGTAGGTTTAATCAATACACAAGTATTACAGAGCTGCTTCAGGAACTCAAATAGGAATCCCTGGAGAGAAGGCAGCATTCTTTTCGATGAACACTGTTGAGAAAAGTTAGAGAACCGGCATTTGAAGCTGACTGCTGAACAAACCTACTGATGCTGGAATGCGATGATGATGTTTCGTTTGTGGGGCGCTCAACTGCGTGGTTATCAGCGCCCGATGCTGGAATGCATTTCATGTAAGAACCATGAAGATAATATAACAGGAATTAAGGCTCATACTGGGGCATATAGACAGTCATTTTTCCCTTGCTCTACATGCAAGTGGAACAGGAAGGGAAATGACTAGTAGAGGTACAACGTAATCTACACCACACACTGTATGGTGGCTTGCAGAGAATGTATGTAGATGTAGGTCCGGGCAATCACAGAGGGTGGGCTTATTGGTAGTTGGGAGCTCCAATGTTAGGCACGTAATGGGGCCCCTTAGGGATATGGCGGCTAAGGAGGGGAAGAAATCCAGTGTGCACTCCGTGTGCATTCCAGGTGGAATTATTCCTGATGTGGAAAGGGTCCTTCCAGATGCCATGAAGAGCACAGGGTGCAGCCAGCTGCAGGTGGTGGCACATGTCGGCACTAATGACGTGTGTCGCTTTGGGTCTGAGAAAATTCTCTCTGGATTCCAGCGGCTATCTGATTTGGTGAAAGCTGCCGGTCTTGCTTACGAGATGAAGGCAGAGCTCACCATCTGCAGCATCGTTAACAGAACCGACTGCGGACCTTTGGTGCAGAGCCGGGTGGAGGGTCTGAATCAGAGGCTCAGACGGTTTTGCGACTGTACTGGCTGCAGATTCCTTAACTTGCGCCATAGGGTGGTGGGGTTTCGGGTTCCGCTGAATAGGTCAGGAGTTCACTACACTCAGCTGGTGGCTACACGGGTAGTGGAGGCTGTGTGGCGTGGACTGGGCGGTTTTTTAGCTCAGAAGGCCTCGTGAAAGTACGGGGTGGGCTGCAATCTCAAACGGTGCATGGCAAATACAGGGCGTGCTTGGATCAAGGAACAGTCAGAATTGTAGTTGTAAATTGTTGTAGTTGTGCTGGGAAAGTCCCTGAGCTTCAAGCCTAATAGAAAGCACAGAAGCTGAAATCGTTGTAGGTACAGAAAGCTGGCTAAAGCCTGAAATAAGTTCTGCAGAAATTTTTACGAAGTCTCAGACGGTGTTCAGGAAAGATAGATTAGGCAGAATTGGTGGTGGAGTGTTTGTGTCTGTCAGTAGTGATTTACCTTGTAGTGAAGTTGAAGTAGATACTCCGTGCGAATTGGTATGGGTGGAGGTTATACTTAACAGCTGAACTAAGTTAATAATTGGCTCCTTCCACCGACCCCCAGACTCCGATGATATAGTTGCTGAACAGTTCAGAGAAAATTTGAATCTCGTAACAAATAAATACCCCACTCATACGGTTATAGTTGGTGGGGACTTCAACCTTCCCTCGATATGTTGGCAAAAATACTTGTTCAAAACCGGTGGTAGGCAGAAAACATCTTCTGAGATTGTCCTAAATGCTTTCTCCTAAAATTATTTTGAGCAGTTAGTCCACGAACCCACGCGAATTGTAAATGGTTGCGAAAACACACTTGACCTCTTAGCCACAAACAATCCAGAGCTGATAGAGAGCATCATGACTGATACAGGGATTAGTGATCACAAGGTCGTTGTAGCTAGGCTCAGTACCGTTTCTTCCAAATCCACCAGAAACAAACGCAAAATAATTTTATTTAAAAAAGCGGATAAAGTGTCACCAGAAGCCTTCCTAAGAGACAATCTACATTCCTTCCGAACTGACTGTGCAAATGTAGACAAGATGTGGCTCAAATTCAAAGATATAGTTGCAACAGCAATTGAGAGATTCATACCTCATAAATTGCTAAGAGATAGAACTGATCCCCCGTGGTACACAAAACAGGTCCGAATGCTGTTGCAGAGGCAACGGAAAAAGCATGCGAAGTTCAGAAGAACGCGAAATCCCGAAGATTGGCTAAAATTTACAGATGCGCGAAATTTGGCACGGACTTCAATGCGAGATGCCTTTAATAGGTTCCACAACGAAACATTGTCTCGAAATTTGGTAGATAATCCGAAGAAATTCTGGTCATATGTAAAGTACACAAGCGGCAAGACGCAGTCAATACCTTCGCTTCGCAGTGCCGATTGTACTGTTACCGACGACTGTGCCGCTAAAGTGGAGTTATTGAACGCAGTTTTCCGAAATTCCTTCACCAGGGAAGACGAATGGAATATTCCAGAATTTGAAACACGAACAGCTGCTAGCATGAGTTTCTTAGAAGTAGATACTTTATGGGTTGCGAAGCAACTCAAATCGCTTGATAAAGGCAAGTCTTCAGGTCCACATTGTATACCGATTAGGTTCCTTTCAGATTATGCTGATACAATAGCTCCCTACTTAGCAATCATATACAACCGCTCGCTCACCGATAGATCTGTACCTACAGATTGGAAAATTGCGCAGGTCGCACCAGTGTTTAAGAAGGGTAGTAGTAGTAATCCATCGAACTACAGACCTATATCATTGACGTCGGTTTGCAGTAGAGTTTTGGAGCACATACTGTATTCAAACATTATGAATCACCTCGGAGGGAACGATCTATTGATACATAATCAGCATGGTTTCAGAAAACATCGTTCTTGTGCAACGCAGCTAGCTCTTTATTCGCATGAAGTAATGGCCGCTATCGACAGGGGATCTCAAGTTGATTCCGTATTTCTAGATTTCCGGAAGGCTTTTGACACCGTTCCTCACAAGTGACTTCTAATCAAGCTGTGGGCCTACGGGGTATCGTCTCAGTTGTGCGACTGGATTCGTGATTTCCTGTCAGGAAGGTCGCAGTTCTTAGTAATAGACGGCAAATCATCGAGTAAAACTGAAGTGATATCAGGTGTTCCCCAGGGAAGTGTCCTGGGACCTCTGCTGTTCCTGATCTAAATAAATGACCTGGGTGACAATCTGAGCAGTTCTCTTAGGTTGTTCGCAGATGATGCTGTAATTTACCGTCTAGTAAGGTCATCCGAAGACCAGTATCAGTTGCAAAGCGATTTAGAAAAGATTGCTGTATGGTGTGGCAGGTGGCAGTTGACGCTAAATAACGAAAAGTGTGAGGTGATCCACATGAGTTCCAAAAGAAATCCGTTGGAATTCGATTACTCGATAAATAGTACAATTCTCAAGGCTGTCAATTCAACTAAGTACCTGGGTGTTAAAATTACGAACAACTTCAGTTGGAAAGACCACATAGATAATATTGTGGGGAAGGCGAGCCAAAGGTTGCGTTTCATTGGCAGGACACTTAGAAGATGCAACAAGTCCACTAAAGAGACAGCTTACACTACACTCGTTCGTCCTCTGTTAGAATATTGCTGCGCGGTGTGGGATTCTTACCAGGTGGGATTGACGGAGGACATCGAAAGGGTGCAAAAAAGGGCAGCTCGTTTTGTATTATCATGTAATAGGGGAGAGAGTGTGGCAGATATGATACGCGAATTGGGATGAAAGTCATTAAAGCAAAGACATTTTTCGTCGCGGCGAGATCTATTTACGAAATTTCAGTCACCAACTTTCTCTTCCGAATGCGAAAATATTTTGTTGAGCCCAACCTACATAGGTAGGAATGATCATCAAAATAAAATAAGAGAAATCAGAGCTCGAACCGAAAGGTTTAGCTGTTCGTTTTTCCCGCGCACTGTTCGGGAGTGGAATGGTAGAGAGATAGTATGATTGTGGTTCGATGAACCATCTGCCAAGCACTTAAATATGAATTGCAGAGTAGTCATGTAGATGTAGATGTACAGGGTGGGCGAGAAGTTGCTGTACCGCTTTAACCCCTGTTTAGCATCAAATGTTATTATTTTCTCAGTCAGAGTTGAGCTTTAATATGTAACCATGCCAGCATTAAAGACAGGCCACGGAGTGAAACTAAGGAAACATGAGAAGATACAAATGCTTGGATCTCTACTTCATTGAAAAATCTCCTATGAGACCGACATGTACACATGCTTTGGAACTCAGTATACCAAGGATAATAATGTGAGATCACATGAAAAATGGCCTTGAGGTCAGACTTTTTCAACCAATGTTTATGAACAAGTTATCGGATACAGACTGGGATGAGCGCATTTTAGCACGCCTTGCTTTGTTTATCCAATTTCCAAACACAGGGAACCATTTTATTTTCAGATGAATGTGTCATTTATCACAGCTCACATGCTAGAAATATTGTCATTTGGGCCAAAGAGAATCCTCATTACTAAGTAGAGTTAGAAAGGAGTATGCCTCATGTAATGATATGGGCAGTGACAACATTACATCTGCTTGGACTGTACTTTTTTGAAAGAACTGTGAATGGCACAGATTATTTACACATGTTACAAACATGGGTAATAACTCAGCTTGAGGAAAGAGGACAGAGTGCCTTCTCACTACGCTTTTGGAATGCACTAGTTCCTAAATGAACACTTTCCAGGACAATGGATAGGTCATGGTTCATTAGCATCAGCAGCTCACTTTAAATGACCACCAAGAACTCCTCACCTCACCCCACCTGATGACTCATTATGGGTCGTCACTGAGGCACACGTATCTGCACATTGTTACGCTATGAATGAAAAATTGTGCAATGCTGTTGAGTATGTAGAAATGGTTCAACTCTGAGCACTATGGGACTTAACATCTGAGGTCATCAGTCCCCTAGAACTAACTACTTAAACCTAACTAACCTAAGGACATCACACACATCCATGCCCGAGGCAGGATTCAAAACTGCACCTTAGTAGAGACTGAAGCGCCTAGAACCTCACGGCCGGCTGTTGAGTATGTATTTCGCACTATAATACCAGAGATACTCAATAACATGTCAAGAAGGACATGGAGGTACGATTGGGAATATACTGAAACATTGGACACTTAATACATAAGTAAGTGCATACACTAGTAAAATCAAATCAGTTAGCATTCGACGCTAAGGGGTAAGGAGACTCCTCGCCCACCCTGTAGAGTATACAATCTGTACAAGAACAAAGAGGGGAAAAATAATAATGGAAGACCAAGAACATAGCTTGAATTAGAAATGATAGAAATCGTGGATATAGACATTTTTCCTCTGCTGTTCAATATATACACCCAAGAAGCAACTGTGGCATTAAAAGAACGTTTAGGAGTGAATTTATAATTCAGGGTGAAAGGATATCAATGACAAGATTTGCTGTCGACATAACTATCCTCAGTTAAAGTGAGGAAGAACTGCAGGAATGAATTGTCTAAAGAGCAACACATTAGATTGACATTAAACCGAAAAAAGCGAAAAGTAATGAGTAGCAGTAACAAGATTAGCAATAAACTTAACATCGAACTGAGGACCAGGAAGTGGATAAAGTTAAAAAATTTTGCTACCTTGGAAGCAAAATAACACATGATGACCTAACGAAGGAGGGCATAAAAAGCAGACTACCACAGGAAAATAGGACATTCCTGGTTAGTATCAAACATTGGCCAGCATTTGATGAAGAAACTTCTGATAATGTTTGTTTGGAGTACAGTATTGCATGGTGGTGAATCACGGGATGTAGGAAAATCAGAAAATATAAGAACTGAAGTGTTAGTGCTGTGGTGCTATAGAAGGATGCTGAAAATTAGGTGGACTAAGAAGAAAAGGAAAGATGTGGTTCTCCACAGAATTGGCAAAGAAATGAACACGTGGAAAACACTGACAAGAAGAAGATACAGTATGACAGGATTGATACTAAGACATCAATGAATAACTTCCATGATTTTGAGGGAGATGTAGCAGGTAACTGATTGATTGATTGATTAATTGAAAGGGTTTATAGGACCAAATGGCGAGGTCATAAGTCCCGTGATTCCGAAGTGAGTCACAGAAGAACGCGGGTCTCCTAAAAGTGAACGGATCCAGTCAGGGGAGCCAAATTATAAAATAATGAACGTTAAACACACACAGTAAAGGTACAGACTGAGAAGACTGTAAAAGGAGTCCCAATCACAACCAACCTGCCCCTGATGTAGCAGGTAAAAGCTGTACAGGAAGACAGACATTAGAATACATCGAACAAATAATCGAGGACGTCTGGTTAGGGTACCTTTCTGAGATGTAGAGGTTAGAACAGCAGAGGAATTTGTGGCAAGCTGTATCAAAACATTAAAAAACTGATGAGACAATGGGAGGGGGGAGGGGGAGGTTGAATAGGGAGGGGGGACTGCATTGCACTGAAAATATGAGGAAGGATCGGAAAGCAATGCACAATAATTTTTTTCTCCACTGGTATTGCAGTTAGAATGTTGAAATTTCATGATGATATAGTTTGAAGTTACCACTTCAGAGGGTATTTTGTTTTCATGTGCAACTCTAACGAGAGAAGTCTGAACTACGAAACAAACACGGTGTGCAAGTTACTGTTGTCAACTTGTGAAAAGTGCGACATGTAGCTCGATACGTGTGGGCCAAAGGGCATAAGCCAAGTGAAATTTACAGGGGCACGTAGGGTGCATATGGGGACAACTGTACGGACTGTTTTAATGTCTCTGGATGGTGTGCATTCTTCCAAGAGGGCATTGTGAACCTCAGTGATTCGCCATGTTCCAGGTGGCCAGTAACTGCTGCAACGCCGTTGAATATCTGAGCCATTTTGAATGCAAACATGTGCAACTGCGAACCTTGTCGCAGCAGTTTAGCATTTCCTATAGTGTGGTGTACAGTATTGGTCATGACACATTGAATTTTTGTAAAGTTAGTGCTCAGTGGATGCCTAAGAACATGAGAGACAACCACAAGGGCCAGCAAATGATGATAAGGTTGGATAACTTACCATTATGCTGTAGAAGGGTACGACTTTCTGGAAGGAATCATCATTAATGATGAGTCGTGAGCATACCTCTATACACCCGAAACCAAGCAGGCCTTTACAGAGTGGAAACATGCTGGTTCCCCAGTATGAAAACAATTTGAAGTGATTCAGTCTGATAGGAAAGTGTTTGCACCATACATTAAAACTTTGATTAAGTTATGTCATGCCCTTCATAACAAACACCACAATACTAATGCTGAAGGTGTCAAACTTCTTCATGACAGTGCTTTCCCTCCATGTTGCTGCAACTGTTTGTGAGAAAATCGCCAAATTCATGTGGGAGGTGCTCCATCATCTACCATATGGTCGGGACATTGTGCTATTGGACTTTCATCTAGTTGGTCCCATAAAGAAATTCCTGACTGGCTGATGCTTTGTGAGAGATGCAGAAGTGAAATCAACAGTCCGCAGATGGCTATACTCCAACCAGACAGACTTCTATGGACAGGGCTTATTGAAACTGGTACCATGATGGGAGAAATGCATTGAGAATGTTGGTTATTATGTACAAAAGTAAGTAAAAAATGTAAGTTTATTTGTGAGGTTTTTTTATTACCTATTAAACTTCTTGGTAATAAAATTATTGAGTGTTACTTCCCGACCTTCCCTTGTATATGCACAACAGTGCAAATGTCACCAGTATGTGCTGCATGCTTTATATAGGAACAAACTTGTTCCACTCACTTGCGGTACTTGGTGTTGACGGCAGTAATGCCTGTTTTACATTTAAATCCTCAAGCTTGCATCGACTATTGCTCATATCTGTTCTGGGTTTGTTTTCTGGTGGTGTTAGTTGCACATAAAAAGTAATATGCAGCAGTACAGACAGGTTAACTGATGAAGAGTTGATGGACAGGGTCCTCATGTATGGGTTCACTGAATGCAATGGACAGGAGTTTCGACAAAGTTATGGTCAGCTGCTACCACAGTAACAGCAACCACATCGCAGTACTGTTGCAGCTGTATATAGGTGCATAAGAGAAATTGGAACTGTGTTTCGTGGCATACATTTTGGAGATTGAATATTACAGGCGTTTTCACTGCTATCATGGTATTTTCACAGAAACAGAGGTAACTGGGGTAAAAAACAAATAAATCATAATGTATATTATTAGTCAGCAACAGTTCACCAGAAACCACAGGGACATAATACGAAATTATTCAGAAAATGTTCTTGAACCATGTCCAACATTTTTTTTCTTGGTGTAGTTTGGGATTGCCTGTAAATGTAGATATAGATAACGTATTGGAAAGTCTATTGTATACTCCAGATTTGGTGTCCTACAACCTCTTCATATTACTCACACACTTAAAGTTGTGGCTTGAAAATACTTTGAAAAGATTATAAAAGATGTAGATGGGTATTTTCCAGATTTCTACAACTGTGCTTCAGGGTTCAGATCCATTCACTGTAAAGATGTTCAACAAGATGCACTGCCCTATGAGTAAACCCACAGAGAAAGTTACAGTCACATCCTGAGATGGCACGCGCTGTAGTAGGCAACACAGCAAAGCCTTTTTTAAACATGGGTAAACCGCTGCTATGAATTTCTTGAGGAAAGCAATTTTCCTGAGTAGACAGTCTTTTAGTTTCAAATAATCACCGTATTTCATGATTTAGCAGTTGGCTAATTTCACCCCTTGGGCATTTTCAGTCACCTCTGCTATTTTCACCGCAGTAAAATATTTAAATCGTATAGCATCATACACTGAGGTGATAAAAGTCATGGGATACACACTAACTTCATGTCAGACCTCATTTAACCCTGCATAATGCATCAACTCAACTGGCATGGACTCGGCAAGTCACAGGAACTCTCCTGGCCAGCAATACCATACAATCATTTTTTTTTCCCCCCCTGCAGAAATATCGAGCATTCTGCCTCTACAGCTGTCCATAATTGTGAAAGTGTTGCCAATGCAGGACTTTGTGCACGAACTGACCTCTTGATTATGCCCCACAAATGTTCGATGGGATTCATGTCGGGTTATCTGGATGGCCACATCATTCATTTGAATTGTCCAGAATGTTCTTCAAACCACTCACGAACAATTGTAGCTTGCTGACATGATCCATTGTCATCCATAAACAATCTGTCTTCGTTTCCCAACATGACATCCATGAGTGGCTGCAAATGGTCTCCTAGTGGCCAAACATTCAGAGGACCTAGTCCATTCCATGGAAACACAGCCCACACCATTATGGACCCGTCTCCAGATTGCACAGTCCCTTATCGACAACTTGGGACCACTGCTTCGTGAATTCTGTGCTACACTTGAACCCTACCATCACCACTTAAACCAACTGAAATCAGGAATTATCTGACCAGGCCACAGTTTTCCAGTCATTTAGGGTCCAAAGAATATGGTCATGAGGTCAGGAGAGGTGCTCCAGGTGATCCCGTGCTGTTGGTTGTCTGTCCGCAGCTCGTGGTCTTGCAGTAGCATTCTCGCTTCCCGTGCACGGGGTCCCGGGTTCGATTCCCAGCGGGGTCAGGGATTTTCCCTGCCCCGAGATGACTGGGTGTTGTTGTGTTGTCTTCATCATCATCATTCATCCCCTTACGGTTGGAGGAAGGCAATGGCAAACCACCTCCGCTACGACCTTGCCTAGTTCGCAGTGCGGGTCTCCCACATCATTCCCTACGCTCCTTGGAGTATCGGACCTCATCGCCATCATCATCAGTTGTCTGCTGTCTTAGCTCATTAACACCAGATTTCACCATGCTTTCCTAATGAATTTTCATCATGCTTTCCTAATGGATACATTTGTCATGTATCCCACATTGATCTGCATTTATTTCACACAGCATTGCTTGTGTGTTAGCACTGACAACTCTATGCAAATGCCACTGCCCTTTGTCATTCAGTAAAGGCTGTTGGCCACTGCTTGTTAGTGGTTAGAGGAAATGGCTGAAATTTGGTATCCTCAGCACACTCTTGAGACTGTGATTCATGGAATATGGAATTACCTAACATTTTCTGAAATGTCATGTCCCATGCACCTAGCTCTAACTACCATTCTGCATTAAAAGTCTGTTAATTCCCGTCGTGCGGCCATAATCGCACTGGAAACTTTTTCTTATGAATCATCCGAGTACAAATACTGCTCCACCAACGCACTGCCTTTTTACACCTTGTGCATGTAATACTACTGCCATCTAAATATGTGCATATTGCTATCCCATGACTTTTATCACCTCAGTGTATATTCCACACATTTTTTAGGGTCAGGTCACTGTCCAGTGACCTGACAGTGAAAAAGCTTGCGTGAGGGTAGCATTTTTCTCTTCTTTCTTTCTCCACAAAGATATGTGGAATATAAGACAATATATGATTACAACTGTTGTCTGTTTTAGAAATAACAGAGGTAGCTTGAAAATGTCCAAGGGGGGCAAAATTAGCTTGGTAGCTAAATCATGAACTGCGGTGCGGGATCCACATCAGGTGGGACTGATGGATGACATTGAAAAAGTACAAAGAAGGGCAGCTCATTTTGTATTATTGCGAAATAGGGGAGATAGTGTCACAGACATGATACGTGAATTGGAATGGCAATCATTAAAACAAAGGCATTTTCTGTTGCGACGGAAATTTCAATCACCAGTTTTCTCCTCCAATTGCAAAAATATTCTGTTGGCACCCACCTCCATAGGGAGAAATGATCATCACAATAAAATAAGAGAAATGAGGGCTCGCACAGAAAAATTGAAGTGCTCGTTTGTCCCGTGTGCCGTTTGAGAGTGGAATGGTAGTAAGACACAATGCTGACAGAAAGGATGTTGTCTGCTGCCAACTACAGGCTTCATGCAGTTATCAGGTTTCCGCTCACTCAGAAGAAAACTTTAGCAGTCAGGCGACACTAGTTGTAATTTTATGAACAACAGTCAGATAGCAATGCAGGCAATTCACTGAATATGAACCAATGAGCATGACAAAGACCTGAGGTTGCCCCTCAGTCTGCAAGATCCGGGCGGTCGCAGAGGGTGGGCTTACTGGTAGTTGGGAGCTCCAACGTCAGTCGCGTAATGGGGCCCCTTAGGGATATGGCAGCAAGGGAGGGGAAGAAGACCAAAGTGCACTCCGTGTGCATACCGGGGGAGTCATTCCAGATGTGGAAAGGGTCCTTCCGGATGCCATGAAGGGTACAGGGTGCACCCATCTGCAGGTGGTCGCTCATGTCGGCACCAATGATGTGTGTCGCTATTGGAGGAAATCCTCTCTGGCTTCCGGCGGCTATCTGATTTGGTGAAGACTGCCAGTCTCGCTAGCGGGATGAAAGCAGAGCTCACCATCTGCAGCATCGTCGACAGGACTGACTGCGGACCTTTGGTACAGAGCCGAGTGGAGGGTCTGAATCAGAGGCTGAGACAGTTCTGCGACCGTGTGAGCTGCAGATTCCTCGACTTGCGCCATAGGGTGGTGGGGTTTCGGGTTCCGCTGGATAGGTCAGGAGTCCACTACACGCAACAAGCGGCTACACGGGTAGCAGAGGTTGTGTGGCGTGGGCTGGGCGGTTTTTTAGGTTAGATGGCCTCGGGCAAGTACAGAAAGGGCAACAGCCTCAACGGGTGCGGGGCAAAGTCAGAACATGCGGGGACCAAGCAGCAATCGGTATTGTAATTGTAAACTGTCGAAGCTGCGTTGGTAAAGTACCGGAACTTCAAGCGCTGATAGAAAGCACTGAAGCTGAAATCGTTATAGGTACAGAAAGCTGGCTGAAGCCAGAGATAAATTCTGCCGAAATTTTTACAAAGGTACAGACGGTGTTTAGAAAGGATAGATTGCATGCAACCGGTGGTGGAGTGTTCGTCGCTGTTAGTGGTAGTTTATCCTGTAGTGAAGTAGAAGTGGATAGTTCCTGTGAATTATTATGGGTGGAGGTTACACTCAACAACCGAGCTAGGTTAATAATTGGCTCCTTTTACCGACCCCCCGACTCAGCAGCATTAGTGGCAGAACAACTGAGAGAAAATTTGGAATACATTTCACATAAATTTTCTCAGCATGTTATAGTCTTAGGTGGAGATTTCAATTTACCAGATATAGACTGGGACACTCAGATGTTTAGGACGGGTGGTAGGGACAGAGCATTGAGTGACATTATACTGAGTGCACTATCCGAAAATTACCTCGAGCAATTAAACAGAGAACCGACTCGTGGAGATAACATCTTGGACCTACTGGTAACAAACAGACCCGAACTTTTCGACTCTGTAAGTGCAGAACAGGGAATCAGTGATCATAAGGCCGTTGCAGCATCCCTGAATATGGAAGTTAATAGGAATATAAAAAAAGGGCGGAAGGTTTATCTGTTTAGCAAGAGTAATAGAAGGCAGATTTCAGACTACCTAACAGATCAAAACGAAAATTTCTGTTCTGACACTGACAATGTTGAATGCTTATGGAAAAAGTTCAAGGCAATCGTAAAATGCGTTTTAGACAGATACGTGCCGAGTAAAACTGTGAGCGACGGGAAAAACCCACCGTGGTACAACAACAAAGTTAGGAAACTACTGCGAAAGCAAAGAGAGCTTCACTGCAAGTTTAAACGCAGCCAAAACCTCTCAGACAAACAGAAGCTAAACGATGTCAAAGTTAGCGTAAGGAGGGCTCTGCGTGAAGCGTTCAGTGAATTCGAAAGTAAAATTCTATGTACCGACTTGACAGAAAATCCTAGGAAGTTCTGGTCTTACGTTAAATCAGTAAGTGGCTCGAAACAGCATATCCAGACACTCCGGGATGATGATGGCATTGAAACAGAGGATGACAAGTGTAAAGCTGAAATACTAAACACCTTTTTCCAAAGCTGTTTCACAGAGGAAGACCGCACTGCAGTTCCTTCTCTAAATCCTCGCACAAACGAAAAAATGGCTGACATCGAAATAAGTGTCCAAGGAATAGAAAAGCAACTGGAATCACTCAACAGAGGAAAGTCCACTGGACCTGACGGGATACCAATTCGATTCTACACAGAGTACGCGAAAGAACTTGCCCCCCTTCTAACAGCCGTGTACCGCAAGTCTCTAGAGGAACGGAAGGTTCCAAATGATTGGAAAAGAGCACAGGTAGTCCCAGTCTTCAAGAAGGGTCGTCGAGCAGATGCGCAAAACTATAGACCTATATCTCTGACGTCGATCTGTTGTAGAATTTTAGAACATGTTTTTTGCTCGAATATCATGTCGTTTTTGGAAACTCAGAATCTACTATGTAGGAATCAACATGGATTCCGGAAACAGCGATTGTGTGAGACCCAACTCGCTTTATTTGTTCATGAGACCCAGAAAATATTAGATACAGGCTCCCAGGTAGATGCTATTTTTCTTGACTTCCGGAAGGCGTTCGATACAGTTCCGCACTGTCGCCTGATAAACAAAGTAAGAGCCTACGGAATATCAGACCAGCTGTGTGGCTGGACTGAAGAGTTTTTAGCAAACAGAACACAGCATGTTGTTATCAACGGAGAGACGTCTACAGACGTTAAAGTAACCTCTGGTGTGCCACAGGGGAGTGTTATGGGACCATTGCTTTTCACAATATATATAAATGACCTAGTTGATAGTGTCGGAAGTTCCATGCGGCTTTTCGCGGATGATGCTGTAGTATACAGAGAAGTTGCAGCATTAGTAAATTGTAGCGAAATGCAGGAAGATCTGCAGCGGATAGGCACTTGGTGCAGGGAGTGGCAACTGACCCTTAACATAGACAAATGTAATGTATTGCGAATACATAGAAAGAAGGATCCTTTATTGTATGATTATATGATAGCGGAACAAACACTGGTAGCAGTTACTTCTGTAAAATATCTGGGAGTATGCGTGCGGAACGATTTGAAGTGGAATGATCATATAAAATTAATTGTTGGTAAGGCGGGTACCAGGTTGAGATTCATTGGGAGAGTCCTTAGAAAATGTAGTCCATCAACAAAGGAGGTGGCTTACAAAACACTCATTCGACCTATACTTGAGTATTGCTCATCAGTGTGGGATCCGTACCAGATCGGGTTGACGGAGGAGATAGAGAAGATTCAAAGAAGAGCGGCACGTTTCGTCACAGGGATATTTGGTAACCGTGATAGCGTTACGGAGATGTTTAACAAACTCAAGTGGCAGACTCTGCAAGAGAGGCGCTCTGCATCGTGGTGTAGCTTGCTCGCCAGGTTTCGAGAGGGTGCGTTTCTGGATGAGGTATCGAATATATTGCTTCCCCCTACTTATACCTCCCGAGGAGATCACGAATGTAAAATTAGAGAGATTAGAGCGCGCACAGAGGCCTTCAGACAGTCGTTCTTCCCGCGAACCATACACGACTGGAACAGGAAAGGGAGGTAATGACAGTGGCACGTAAAGTGCCCTCCGCCACACACCGTTGGGTGGCTTGCGGAGTATAAATGTAGATGTAGATGTAGATGTAGAATGGCCACCTATTCACAGTGGCACCGAAACTGATGGCAAGTACTGTGAACAGGGATTTCTTTGGCTCATAATACACACTTATTAATCATCAGACTAGGTAAAGAAGATGTGTCAAAAATTAATGATACAATTCACTTACATAAAATGATAACTAATGAGATGGAACAGTATTCTAAAGCTAATACTTTTCTCCTGAGGGAAAAAAATTCATATTTACAAAATAACGCTAACTATCAGAAAAAGGATGATATTTACTATTGTAGAGTAAATCTCACTTTGACACAGAAAGGGATGAATTATGCTGCCACAAAAATCTTTGGTCATTTGCCAAATAGTATTAAAAGTCTGACAGATAGCCAACCAACAATTAAAAGCAAATTAAAAGAATTTCTGAATGACAACTCCTTCTACTCAATAGATGAATTCTTTAATTATTTTGTGTAAAGAAAAATTATGTTAAAGTGACACGTTCCACATCATTACAAAATGTCGTATCTATGATCATCCTTGAAGAAGTCTTATATTGAGTGGTAACATTTCTTTATTAGAGTATCACATAGCTTCTTTTCCAGTAGACCTAGTTTTGTGGTCAGAATATTCTTACCTCTTAGCAGGTTGAATGTTTTCACACCTACATATTGCAGACTCTGAATACATAATTTTCATTGTTGAACAGAAACCATAAATGTCCTTTATTCATTGTATAATATGAATGATAAAATGATTTTCCATGAGTAATTATGTTTCATTGTATAAAAATTATTATCTAACAACGTATAGGGAGGGAACTATAATGAGATTTTCACTCTGCAGTGGAGTGTGCGCTAGTACGAAACTTCCTGGCAGATTAAAACTGTGTGCCAGACCGAGACTCAAACTCAGTACCTTTGCCTTTCACGGGCAAGTGCTCTACCATCTGAGCTACCCAAGCATGACTCATGCCCCGTCCTGGCAGATTTACTTCTGCCAGTACCTTGTCTCCTACTTTCCAAACTTTACAGAAGCTCTCCTGCGAACCTAGCAGAACTAGCACTCCTGAAACAAAGGATATGGCGGAGACATGGCTTAGCCACAGCCTGGGAGGATGTTTCCAGAATAAGATTTTCACCCTGCAATTTCATATCAGAGCACACTCCGCTGCAGAGTGAAAATCTCATTCTGGAAACATCTCTCCAGGCTGTGGCTACGCCATGTCTCCGCAATATCCTTTCTTTCAGCAGTGCTAGTTCTGCTAGGTTCGCAGGAGAGCGTCTGTAAAGTTTGCAAAGTAGGCGACAAGGTACTGGCAGAAGTAAAGCTGTGAGGACAGGGCGTGAGTTGTGCTTGGGTAGCTCAGATGGTAGAGCACTTGCCCACGAAAGGCAAAGGTCCCGAGTTCGAGTCTCAGTCTGGCTCACAGTTTTAACCTGCCAGGAAGTTTCTGGGAAGGAACTGTTAAAATTTATGGGGTATTGAAAAATGGACAGCATGATTCATGTGGATGTGCAGCACGCATTTCGGATGTCTTATTTCTGGAACTTGACTGTGCACTATATACTACTAAAACTTTCCCATAAAACACCGCCATATCTGATTACTGATTCACAATAGCTGGGGTATTAATTTTCTGCTTGCCAGTGTCAGTCACACTACATAAAATTTGTATTTAAAATGGAAAGCTATTTCTTATTTAGTTTCAGTATGTGACAATTATTCTGAAAAACTTTCACTTCACAATATGTACTCCCTGGTCAATTTCCCCATATATCTCACTCACTGCTGCAGTACCACTGATGAATTTATTGGTTATATCATCACTGGGGATGAGACATGGATGTCACATTCCACAACAGAAACAGAACAACAATCTACGTCATAACAGCAGAGTGGTTCACCCATTAAGGTCAAAGCCAACACAACATCTCTACGGAAAAAAAAGAACAGAAAGTTATGGTATATATTCTATGTTTGACGTGGAGTCCTCCTGATCCAGTTATTAGCACAAACAGAGGCTGTTAATGGTGACAGGTGCTGTCAGGGTACTGCGAAATCTCAGAAAGGGCAAAACAGAACAAAGAGATACGGAATGCTCAGTGGAAACGTTACACCTCTACACAACCATACTGTCCACATCATCCAGACTCATACTACACCAACACTTATTAATCGAGGTACAATCATAAGGGGTAGGAAACGAAGTTTGTGACTGGACTGAGGATTTCTTGGTACCTTGTTTGCTAGAAGAGTAATCGACTCTTATAGATCTTAAGCCTTCTCAGTGAACCAACTGTTCCTATCACTCTCAGATGTCTAACTGAGTGCAGTAATTTATGAAACAAAATATTTTGACAGCACACCTTGCTGTCATCCTCATGTGATACCTGTAGAGTGAGTGTCTTTGCTACATTGCACCTCTTTTATGGTCTTATCATTCACTACTACCCAGTTAAGCAACACATCAGACAAAGTGATGGGGAAATCCATTGTGGAATCCTGGGTGCAAACACTGGTCCCTCACTGCTTCTACAGCACGCATTGGACACTGCTCTTAACTGACTCTGTTATGTCAGTTGGCTGACTGCTGGATTCGATACTGTCTCTACTGATAAGGTCATCAGCCACTCTTAATCTCGACAGTCTCCTTTCCAACACAACCCCAAAATGAAGAGGTCTTTCTTCGCATTTCTATTTACTCGTGTACCATCAAGTCTCCTTAGCTATGCAGTGTGCCAAAACTGCAGCTTTTGTAGGTCGGTTGAATGTGTTGTGTGCCAGGAGCACAGCCCAATCGATAAGACACATTAGCTTCACTTTCAGTAAAGCGTGGCTCCCGCACTCAGCCAACTGAAATCGCAACATTGAGCGAGAGAGACTTTCCGGTCTGATAATAGTGACAGCAGCAGTGAGGGATCAGCAATTGCACCCAACAATCAGTGATCATTGCTCCCCAACACACCACATGATACAGCTGGGCTATGGGGAAAGGATGGAGAGCAATAAGAATAGAAATGAGATGCAATGTGTGGTATAGTCATGTCTGCACCCCTGCATACTCAGTCACTACAAGTACAGACATGCTTCCCAGGGCCAGGTACGACCCCTACATCACCTTGGAGGATGTCTGTCAATAGAAGAGCCACTCAGCTGTGTACCGTCATGCCACCAAAATGTCCTGAGGTGACAGCCGCACCGATACGTGGTGTGCAGGTTGCAGTACACAGTGCTGCACAGACACTGAGGTGTTTACCGTCAAGCCACCAGAGTGCCCGGGGGCACCACCCATGTTGAAAATGTGGCATGCAGGACATGGAACACAGCGAGGCACTCATGGCTAGCTGCTTACATACGCAGGGTCATGCATCCACGTGACACCGGGCACGTACTTTTAAGTGGATGTCTGCACAGGGCAGCACTCCGCCCTCTCAAAAGCTAGGTACACTCCAGCCTTCGACCAATCGACAGCTGTCACATCTCTCCCGAGCAGGCATAACACCTGCCGCTGGGTACTGAGATTGCCGTGAACCCTGTACGATGTCATGCTGACGTCGGCAGCTCCCGAGGGCACTGTTTCGCAGGGTCTGCACGTGACTGCTCAAAACCCCGTCGTCTCGTGGGACTGTGTCGTATCAGCACCTCACTGTTTGTCTGTGGACTGCCTGCCTATTGTGTACCTGTTACTCACTGTTGAGGACTGACATTACTGTTATCAAGTAGTGTGAACATCGGTGCCCAGAAACTATACATAGTTAAGTCATGTTCACAAACAGTTGTTATTGTAAAGTGTGTCTTTCAAACCAGCAAGTCACAACACTCGGCTAAAGGATAAAACAAAATGGTGATGAGGATAATTCATTTTATGTGGTTTTCTTAGTGCTCTTCTCTGGTTTGTCATATACTAAATTATGTAGCAAAGAGTTTCATCCTAAAGGTAAATGAAATGCAATGAAGTCAAGATGCTTGTTCTACATGTATCACGTGAAGATCATACCAAGCTGCAGTGTCAAAAGAGAACACGTGACACCGATAAAAACACATATAGAGCCAAATTCAGATGTGTCTCAGCTCAGATTGTTGGCATCCTAGTTGTTCATGTTTTATATTAATGAGCTGATAGACAATATTAACAGTAATCTCAGTAAACTGTAGATGGTGTCATTATTTTTAATTACATACTATCTGAAAAACATCAACAAATATTGAGATAGATCTCAAATCATCCACTCGTCCATCCATCATGTTCTGTAGATCCCATTAACAAAGTGAACATTCAGGATTGTGGAATATGTCAAGATATACATCAACAAAAGACAAAGAAATCGCAGAAAATTTGTATACTCTATCAACAATAAAATACCACTATGCTGCTTAGTACAATTCACATTTATGCTACATAAATCTTGTAGAGTAAAAACAAACAAAGGAAAACCCTGGGATGAAATAATGACAATATTATGAAATTAGTTGCTCGCAGTCCGGCCTCAGTAGCCAGAGTCTGTGGTCTTATATGTGAGTTGAGCTTGCTTGAATATACGTGTGTTTTCTATGTTGGAAGAAGGCCATTTGGCCAAAACTGCACATGTATGGCAGTCCTTTTGTTGTGCCTGTTTGCGACTTAACATCTCCTTTAACAGAGGTGGTTAGTAACAAAGCCGCTACTTTGACAAAAGCTACAAACTCCTCAGCTTTACTATATAGTTGCCGTTTATCTGCTACTGACTGAGTACGTGGTGTTGACAGGGCACGTATTTATTTCAAATTACTCCACCTCCTACTCCTGTCTTCGCCTCTGCTCCTACAGCCTCTGTCCGTCTTCTTCTCTCCTCTCTCCCTGACCATCTCCTCCCTCCCTCTCAGCCCTATTCCAACCCACACTCTCCTCCCCCTCTCTCTGTTTGTCCATCTCTTCCTTGTCCCTTCTCTCTCCATTTTACACCCACCCCAATATGAGGTTGCTAGTTCTTGCCGCCACAGTATTTATGTCCATGCAGTAAGTAATTTGTGAACCATTTCTGGCCGAAAAGGAAACAGGGTTTTAGGAGGTGTTTTTTATCCATTACTCTGCATGCGTATGCACGTCACATATATCTCTCATACATTCAATACACTACCCGCCATTAAAATTGCTACACCAAGAAGAAATGCAGATGATAAACGGATATTCATTGGACAAATATATTATACTAGAACTGACATGTGATTACATTTTCACGCAATTTGGGTGCATATATCCTGAGAAATCAGTACCCAGAACAACCACCTCTGGCCGTAATAATGGCCTTGATACGCCTGGGCATTGAATCAAACAGAGCTTGGATGGCGTGTACAGGTACAGCTGCCCATGCAGCTTCAACACGATACCACAGTTCATCAAGAGTAGTGACTGGCGTATTGTGACGAGCCAGTTGCTCATCCACCATTGACCAGACATTTTCAATTGGTGAGAGATCTGGAGAATGTGCTGGCCAGGGCAGCAGTCAAACGTTTTCTGTATCCAGAAAGGCCTGTACAGGACCTGCAACATGCGGTCATGAATTATCCTGCTGAAAAGTAGGGTTTTGCAGGGATCGAATGTAGGGTAGAGCCATGGGTCGTAACACATCTGAAATATAACATCCACTGTTCAAAGTGCCGTCAAAGCGAACAAGAGGTGACCGAGACATGTGACCAATGGCACCCCATACCATCACGCCGGGTGATACGCCAGTATGGCGATGACGAAAACACGCTTCCAATGTGCGTTCACCACAATGTCACCAAACACGGATGCGACCATCATGATGCTGTAAACAGAACCTGGATTCATCCGAAAAAATGACGTTTTGAAATTCCTGCACCCAGGTTCGTCGTCGAGTACATCATCGCAGGCGCTCCTGTCTGTGATGCAGCGTCAAGGGCAACTGCAGCCACGGTCTCCGAGCTGATAGTCCATGCTGCTGCAAACATCGTCGAACTGTTTGTGCAGATGGTTGTTGTCTTGCAAACATCCCCATCTGTTGATTCAAAGATCGAGACATGGCTGCACAATGCGTTACAGCCACGCAGATAAGATGCCTGTCACCTCGACTGCTAGTGATACGAGGCCATTAGCATCCAGCACGGCGTTCCGTATTACCCTCCTAAACCCACTGATTTCATATTCTGCTAACAGAATATTCTCGACCAATGCGAGCAGCAATGTCGCGATACGATAAACCGCAATCACGATAGGCTACAATCCAACCTTTATCAAAGTCGGAAACGTGGTGGTACACATTTCTCCTCCTTACATGAGGCATCAAAACAACATTTCACCAGGCAATGCCAGTCAACTGCTGTTTGTGTATGAGAAATCGGTTGGAAACTTTTCTCATGTCAACATATTGTAGGTGTCGGCACCGGCGCCAACCTTGTATGAATGCTCTGAAAAGCTAATCACTTGCATATCACAGCATCTTCTTCCTGTCGGTTAAATTTCACGTCTGTAGCATGTCATTTTCTTGGTGTAGCAATTTTAATGGCCAGTAGTGTATATTTCACACATATTTGTAAACATATTTCAACTGTATAGAAAATTTGTCCTGTAATTTTGTTTCCACACAATTCAATGTTATGTCATCATATCTCTTGAACTATGAGTTGTACAAAGATATAACATTGTATGTATGAGGGCTGACTGAAAAGTAATGCCTCCACCTTCGTAACTCTTCAACAGCTGGCAGCATTGTTAAGTGGCAGGTAGTGGCTTGTTCCGTAGCCTCTTCTCTACAGCTCCAGTTGGTGGGAAGCCTTAGCATTGAATGGCTGTGTTGTTACAGTGTACAGATGGTCGAGTCAATGCGGTTTAAGGAACGTGCAGTCATTGAATTCTTGCCAACAGAAGGTGTCATCCGAAAGGAAATTCGTCAGAGAATGAAAGCAGTTTATGGTGATTGTGTTGATGTGAGTACTGTGCGTAATTGGGGGAGTAAGTTTAGAGATGTTGAGGCAGGAACATCTGACCTGTTTGACAACCAAAGAGTTGAATGGCCTGTGACAGCAACCACCAAGTTTCACAAGCAAAATGTTGACAGACTGATTCAGGACGATCACCATATCACTCAGAGAGCATTTCACAAGAATGTGAGGGTCACATTATTGGTTTGCTTGGCTATCGGAAAATCTGTGCACAATGGGTACCCCGGATGCTGACTCCTGAAATGAAAGTGCACAGACTTGAAATTTGCCAGTAACTCCTTTTGCATTACGAGAATGAAGGTGATGCCTTTCTCCATTCAGTTGTGACTGGAGACTGGGTACACCATTATGACCCGGAGACGAAACGTCAGTCTATGAAATATCGACACAAAGACTTGCCCCAGAAAAAGGAATTCAAGATGTAGCCCTCAGCTGGAAAAATCATGGCCACAGTGTTCTGGGACACCGATGGTGTTATCCATGTTGATTTCCGTGATCGTGGAACAACAACAAATTCTGAGTGTTACATCACAATGCTGCGAACTCTGAAATGATAGCTAACAAGGGTCCAAAAGGAAATGGGAAATGTTTTCCTGCAGCATGACAATGCCAAACCACACACTTCACGTGCAACCAGTGTAGAACTTCAGAGACTGAATCTCACCACCACACGGCATCCTATATACAGTCCAGATTTAGCACCGTCTGACTTCCATCTGTTCCTGATAATGAAAGACGATCTGCAGAGACATCATTATGCTTCTGATGACACTGAGAGAACTGTGAGACTGTGGTTGCGGAAACAGCGACTTCTTCTGTGACGGCTTCAGAAAACTTGTTCATTGTTGGCAGAAATGTATCCAATTGGCAGGTGATTATGTGGAAAAGTGAATATTGGCAATTAAAGATCACATTCTAAGGATTGTTTCTGTGTTTGATTTATTAAAATATTCCCATCCAAACCCAAATAATTAAGGTGGACACATTACTTTTCATTCAATCCTCGTATATTATCAAAATGCTAATTGCTACTCACCATATAGTGGAGATGCCGAGTCGCAGATAGGTATAACAAAAAGACAGTCGGAAAGAGAGCTTTCGGCCAACAAGGCCTTTGTCAAAAATAGACGACAAAACACACACACACACACACACACACACACACACACACACACACACACACGCTGCCACAGTTGAAGCCAGACTAGGAACAGCAGTACATGATGGGAAAGGAGAACCAGGTGGTGCGGGTAAGGAGGAGGCAGGGGCAGGGAATGGGAGGGATAGTAGGATAGGCTTGGGGGACAGTAAAGTGCTGCTTGTAGGAGCATACAGGGACTAGGTGGAGAGAGGGTAGGGCGCTAGGTGCAGTCAGGAGGTTAGGCGGAGGGTGCGGGGTGGGTACCGGAAAAGGAGAGAAGTAAAAAGACTGCGTGGGCAGAACAGAGGGCTGTGTAGTGCTGGAATGGGAACGGGGAAGGGGCTAAAAGGGTAAGAACAATGACTAACTAAGGTTGAGGCCAGTAGGGTTATGGGAACATAGGCTATATTGCAGGGAGTGTTCCCACCTGCACAGTTCAGAAAAACTGGTGTTGGTGGGAAGGATCCAGATGTTACAGGCTATGAAGCAGTCACTGAAATGAAGAACACTGTGTTGGGCGGCATGCTCAGCGACAGGGTGGTCCAGCTGTTTCTTGGCCACAGTTTGTCGGTGGTCATTCATGCGGACAGACATCTTGTTGGTTGTCATGCACAGCACAGTGGTTGCAGCTTAGCTTGTAGGTCACATGACTGGTTTCACAGGCAACCCTGCCTTTGATGGGACAGGTGGTGCTTGTGAACAGACGGGATTAGGTGGGGGTAGGAGGATGTATGGTACAGGTCTTGCATCTAGGTCTATTACAGGGACAAACCATGCGGCAAGGGGTTGGGAGCAGAGGTTGAGTATGGATGGATGAGGATACTGTGTAGGTTCTGTGGGTTGTGGAATACCACTGTGGGAGGGGTGGAAAGGATAGTGAGAGGACACAAATATTTTTAGACTTAATTCTATGTTATTTACGTATTTTTACGCATTTCTATCCACCACCACGGATCCTCGCTCCTTCCATTTGCATCAATACAGAAATGTTTCCTTATCCCTAGCCAGAATCGAGTCCAACACACTGTTCCTGCATTGTTGCTCGGCTACTGTCCTATACGCCGTCTCCTTTACCAATGAACCGCACTTTCCTAAAATTCTCCCAATGAACCGAAGTTAACCACTCATCTTCCTTACTACAATCGTTACATGTTCGTTCCATTTCAAATTGCTTTGCAGCGTTGCTCCGAAATATTTAATCGACATGACTGTATGCCACAGCACACTAATAATTCTGTAATTCAAACATCACAGGTTTGTTTTTCCTACTTTTCTGCATTAACTTACATTTTTTTTTACATTTAGAAGTAGCTGCCCATCATCACACCAACTAGAAACTTTGTCTAGTCATTGTGTGTCCTCTTACAGTCACTCAGTGATGACACCTTCCCGTACACCACAGCATCATCAGCAAACAGCTCCTCACCCTGTCCATCAGACTGTCTACGTATATAGAAAATAATAGTAATCATATCACATTTCCCTGTTGAGGACTATATACTGGCATTTGTTACTTAAGAAGTCTTAGAGGCACTCACATACCTGGGAAACTAATCTGTATGCTTGGAACTTCATTAACAGTCCACAGTGGGGCACCTGTCAAACACTTCTCAGAAATCTTGGAATGTGGAATCCGCCCGTCGCCCTTCATCCACTGTTCGCAGGATATCATGTGAGAAAAGGGCAAGCTGTGTTTCTAAAATCATGCTGATTTGTGAGCAGAAGCTTTTCTGTCTCATGGATATTTATCATATACAAACTGAGAATATTTTCAAGAATTAGGCAGCAAACAGAAGTTAGGGATATTGGTCTGTAATTATCTGTTCTTTTACTCTTCTTACATATAGGAGTCACCTGCACTTTTTTCTGGCACTTGGCACTTTGCACTGGGTAAGAGATTCACAATATATGCAAGTTAAGTAAGGGGGCAATGCCATAGAGTACTCGTTGTAAAACCAAATTAGGATTCCATTGGGACCTGGTAGCTTACTTTCTTCCGATGTTTTCTCTATGCCAGGGATGCTTATTACTACGTCTTACACACGGGAGTCCATGCAATGGTCGAATTATGGCATATTCGTTTTGTAAATGTGAAGAAAAAAGTTTGTACTGTGAAAACGTGCTTATGTTTCATAAATGGAGCTATAGTGTGGCCTCCAGCAAGTGACCAGATGAGAGGAAATTCTAATGTTAGCCAAAAACTTGAACAACTGTAAGTAATCACTATAATCTACAAATATCACATATCAAAACGAGACTGTATCATTCTAGATTCTACTGAAGATGCCTTAAGCTAAAAGATGAAATGTGTCTGAAACAAATAAAATACATCACAGCAAGAAGACTGGTTTTTATTTGTAAAATTAATATTTGTGTGTTCGGTGTGTACGATGGTCACACAAACAAACTTGTTAAAAGATGGTATATTTGTAAATTCTCCTGCGCGAATGATTTCTTAAATGCAAAATTTTAAACTTACTGTCTTTTACTGTCACACCAGTCACCAACGAGCAACTGGATAGGAGCCTTTGACTCACTTAGTGATTTTACGTAGCACCAGAATTTCCTCAGGTTCTCAGCAAGAGCCAGTGACAGTTACTGTCAACATAATGTGGCTCCACACCCAGAAAACTTCTACATTAAATAGTTACTTACAGGTGTTTTTTCATCATGGGGTGGAACTTAGTTCCTGGATGACCCTCAAAAAGGACACTGAATTGAAAAATGTCTATTTGGACTTCAAAAAGTTAAAAAAAGTAGTTCATTACCAAACAGATATTTTCATACTACCTTAATAGTACAATGAATTACTTTCCTTGCCCTTTCCTTCCTCTTAGATTTAGTACTCTGCCTGCTATTCCGCAGGATATGGGGGGAAGAGATCATCAGATGGCAGGAAATCATGGAAAGAAATCTCATGCAGCAACAGTAGTAACTCTTATTTAATATTTGCTGTGACAGGGAATAGATAGACAAATTAAGTTAAGTTGGACCAATTATCTCGATAGTTATATAGACACTGGACAAAAAATAAACATACATAATTTCTTCTATTTATTTTTTATTTTACTTTTCAGTCCTGCCAAATTAGTGCTGTCAAGTCACTACTGACTACATCAAGACATTTTAAAATGTAAAAGAAAAATGTTTTTACATAACAATTGACGGCAATAAAAGATAGTTTGTAATCAATTTATATTATAATAACCACCCTAACTTACAATAGCTATAATGGTCAAATAAAACTTGTGGCAGCAATTTAAAAAAAGGAAAGGCATGAAGGAAGTATAAAACGGAGTAAGGAATTAAAATGAGATTTTGGCTTCAAATAATGATCTTATGGAATGCAGTTTCTTGCATACAGGGTGAAAAGTATTTAAACCGACAAACTCTGGGAGGTTGTATGGGACACCAAAACAAATATTTTTCCCTAATGTCATTTTTTCCTATGAGGATTATTTAAACCAGTGGAGGCCGTATTACGCTCTTCAGTTGTTAAAGGCCATATTATGATCTTCAGTTGTTAGAGGATGTATTACGTTCTTCAGTTGTAGGCAACTGCTGTCCACCAGTGTAGTAGTGCATTGTCTCTGTTTACTAATGGAGCGATACACCTGGAGTGAGTACACTGGTATGGTTGGTGCGTACTATGTAGTGCACCACAACGGACGAGCTGCACAGTGGGTTCATCAACAACAATATCCTAATCACCGTATCCCGCATCATACGACCTTAGCTGCTGTGTACCAACGTCTGCGTGAGACCAGATCATTTAGCAGATTACCTGGACAGGGACGCCGTCGCACGATAAGAACGCTGCAATTTGAGGAAGTTGTATTGCAGCATGTGGAGCGGGATCATTCAATCAGCACTCATGCAATTGCACATAACATGGGGAGACAAATGTAAGAACAGTCCTTCGAGAGCAACTGTTACGTCAATTTCACTTACAGCATGTCCACAACTTGGAACCAGCTGATTATCCACCCAGAGCACAGTTTTCGCAGTGGTACCTGGAACAGTGTGAAATGCATCCTACATTTCCATCCTCTGTGTTGTTTACCGATGAATCAATGTTCGGGCGTGATGAAGGCTTCAACATGCACAATTTGTATGTTTGGAGTGAGGCTAACCCACATGCCACAGTCACTAGTGCTCATCAAGTGCGGTTCTTCGTTAATGTGTGGATTGGTGTTGTTGGGGACTGTTTAATTGGTCTGTATCTGCTACTTAGGCCATTAAATGGCAGGCACTATTACAATTTTCTCGCCAGAGCACTGTCAGAATTGCTGGAAGATGTCCTGCTCCCTACAAGACAACGCATGTGGTTCCAACATGACGGGGCACCGGCACATTTCAGTCATCACGTGTGTCGATTCCTGGATCAACGGTTCCCAAAAATGTGGACTGGCAGAGTTGGTCCTGTACCATGGTGCTCAATCCCCAGATATATCCCCTCTGGACTTTTTTGTGTAGGGAGAGATGCACAACCTTGTTTATGCAACTCCTGTTGCATCAGAAGAGTATCTGGTTGCCCAGATAGTAGCAGCAGCAGGGACAATTCAGGATACTCCTGGGGTTTTTGCCCGTGTCAGACAGAACATGATCCGACGGTGTAACCTTTGTTTACGTGTCAATGGAGGCATTTTTTAAAATCTACTGTAACTGAAATTGGGTTGTGTTAATGTGTTGTCTCTTGTTCATAAAAAAATGGAAAAGCATTTGTTGGTTTGATCAATTTTCTGCCAGACAAATCTTCCTCTACCAGTTTAAATACTCCTCATAGGAAAAAATGACATTAGGGAAAAATATTTGTTTTGATGTCCCCTACAACCTCCCAGAATTTGTCAGTTTAAATACTTTTCACCATATATATGGAACCTGGGAGAAGTAAAGGATATTATTGTGATAGGCGAGGTACTAGTTTGTTTTTGAAACTGGAGAAATGTGTAACTAAATGTTATAGGCACTTGCAAAACAAAGCCTCATGAAGTGTCATTGACGTAGGGATGCCATATTAGGAAACATATATTTGTCATTCACATTATGAAGGAGCTGATACAGCCTTATGGCCAAATCTAATCAGAACAGTTCATAGCAGGAAGGGGTAATGTGGTCACAAAGCGGTGTGTCTATTATAGATGTCACACAGCCGGGGTGGGGTAAATGTGCCTTGACTGTAGGGCCTCACAATAGCTGAAGCCCTGGGTCTTTTTCCTTCGGATGTCTCAGCAGAAATGTTTTCTGTGACTTTCTGAAATATGAAGAAACATACATATGTCAGTATTTTTACTCCAGTTTTATGCTCATCCAGATTTACATCAAGGTATCTAGCTGAAGAACTGAGAAAGATTTTAATGTTATTTAGAATAAAGTGTGGATTAAGAAACAAATAAAAGAAAGCAAACATAAAATAAGTCATTGGGATGGAATGACTGCAGAATAATAGCAAGCAGCACGGAAGATTGCCACAAATCACATGTTCAATGTTTCCCATTCAGTCACACAAGTTTTGTCACCATTGTGGCAACATTGGAGTGTCTTCTGCTGTTTTATTAAATATTTTACAAATAATTGTAAGCTTTCAAATTGTCTCCTGTGCCACATCGGCACTTTCTTTACAACGCAAACAGAATTTTCCTTTCTTATTAATAAACCATCAAAATTTGGCACCATTTTAAATTTCCACATTCACAGGTGCAGCACACCAATTGTAACTGTATTGTAACAATGCAGACCAAACACTGAACATATAACTGTTCGCAAGCAGAAATTATAACAACAAAAGCAGTTTGCGAGTATAATGCCATAAATCTGTTATCTTTCTGCATTATTATTTGCCTCTACAACATTTTACACTTACCCTTTACTTTCAAATTTTCTTATTCTATCCACTAGTACTTGCAAGTTGCCTAATTTCTGGTCTATTATATCCTACACAAAAGGTCTTTCAACAATTAAGACTATCACAATCCATATTTTTCTTGACAAAAAATTATACTTTTCCCATAACCTCAAGCCAGTTTAGTCACCAAGTTCAGGAGAAATTGGCAATGTGTTGGTTTCCGTGGATGTAGACTACTGGCTTAGGAATAACTTTGCACTTGATATCGCTTCTCCAGCTCAGGGAGACACCATCAGTCTTGTAGTATGTAAGGTATTAAGACAAAATTTATGACAGGACTGAAGATTCCTTGTTAGGGATGTTATCTCAAATGGGGAGTCTCAACAGCAGTAGAAGTAACTTTAGCCATGCCCCAGGGAAGTGTATTATGAACCTTTCTGTTCACGTTGTACAATAATGGCCTGGTAGACAAAATTAACAGTAAGCTCAAACGTTTTGCAGATGATGCAACTGTCTATAATTAAGTACTATCTGAAAAAAAGGTTGCACAAGATTCACTTTATAAGATTTTAAAGTGGTTAAAACACTGGAAACTTGCTCTAAATGTACAGAAATCAACCAACTCATACAAATACCCAAGTGATAAAATATGTAGGTATATGAAATAGAATGATTACATAGGCTCATTTTTATGTTGTAGACTCCGGTTAACACCCGCCTTAAGGAGCACAAAAGCAACTATTGCCAATCCAAGACAGATAAATCATCATCAGCAAGTGATGCGCTAGGACCGGGAAACCACCAAATTTGTTGCGCCAACATTGTGGTTCTAGCAACATCTAGCAATTGTGATGCTAGATGTATAAAGAGACCGTAAAAATACAAAAGCACAAAAACAGTTTAAACGGAAAAGAAGGGGGATTGAAATCAGTTAAGTTGTGGTCCTTGCAAGGGAATGTTCCCAAGTGTCAATAAACTATCTTGCTGAAAATTGGTGGGTATGTAGAGTGGCCAAAAATAATGCAGTATGGTACGTCTTTATTTTATTTTTTGTGTCCAATTTCACTTTTAAGGGGTAAAACCTCCCCGAAAGGTAATTTGGCATTTTAGGTTTAGATGGAATATCTTTGCAACAATGATATATAAAAAAAAAATTTCATATAAAAGTTGATACATAAATAATATTATTGAAAACTGTATAATCAATTTTGCAACAATTTGAAATTTTGCAAGATACCCTACCACCATTAATTAATTTTCAAAAATGAAAACATTTGTTCAACATAAATTAAAGAAGCTTTCAAGCCACATACACCCCTGTGTCATAAAGCTGGTCTCTGAAATACCATTTTTGACAAATAAGCTATGCACTATACACTGTCAGAGTAATTTCAACATACCTAATTTAAATATTTAAACATTCAGTACCATTCTAATTATTTATTTTCTTATATTTGTTTTATGTTTTTTTCATTTACCGTTTCACATACATGTATTTTGTTAATTGAAAATAACTATCTCATTATTGTGGCAGGAAATAATTACAATAATGATAATCTGAAAGGAAATACGGAAAACATTTTTTTACACCATGCGCATAAAATGAATGAAATTTCTTCATATAATATACAACAAAATTCTGAGGGATTTCAAATTGTCATGGGTGATCCTTTAAATGCCATGATTTGCATCAGACATATTTCAGTACATTGGTACGCATTGGTGAAGAGAATTGATTATACAGTAATGACTGCAGCTTTATTATATTGTGGAAATTTTGTGAAGAAGACTCTGGACTTGTTGATGGCCCGAACAGTGTATCTGTGATAGAGGAAATGCTACATAATACTGTACAGCTATTTGAGATACATACCAGTTATAGAGCGCCGGGCATGCTGAGGGACAAGGTAGCGGTGTTGACAGGCTGAGGCATGGGGCAAACACTGTTAACAGTCACTTAACAGCTTTACTGATCTCTGTACATGGCATAGTGATGCAAGAACCCCCCCCCCTGCCCCCCCTTTTCACTGAGCCTGATTTATGACAATGAAAAGGTGGTGGCTTCTGCTTGGGGCTGTTAAGCTGTCACTTCACACTCCTGACGTCGGTAGCCCTGTAGGCCCCAGACACTGACGACAGCAGCGCGTAGAGTCTTGCTGCGATAGCGCCCCACTCAGGACACTGGTGCTCGACTCCACACGTGACATCGGTGGCGGCGTACGTGCTACTTCCCTAAGCGTCGCTTAGAGGCTCGACGGGCACTCGCACTGCTAGCACCAGTATGACCGAATGTGAAGGCGACTTTGCACAGCAGACGATCCACTGCCCTGAGGCAGCAGTCAGATGGCGGGTAGCAGCTGGCTCTGTGGTGGCAAATCCTGCTGGGAGCTCAGGTGTCGGAGTCAGCAGGCGCAGACAGCAGATCGGCAGGACTGAGACACCGAGTCCCGTGAAGGATTTAATGCAGATGATGGGCACAGCCCAGTCGCGAACCCACAGTGGCAGGAGGCGAAGCCCAGTCATCTTGCAGTCCAGCGTCTCTGGCATTGTGGTGGTACTGCTGGTATCCAGCGATGACAAGCGATCACCAGTGCCCATTGCTAAAATCTGGGACCTAGTCACAATGACAAAACAAGAGACTTGCCCTAATGTGGTGATACCTTCCCTCCCACCACTTGATACACGGTTACAGCTGTGCACCATCATTTCTGGCTGAGCTGCACTATCCTCACTGAACAATCCACTGGTGTGTCTGTTATTGTAACCCACATGTTGGCACACTTCTGGCTACTGGCCTGCAGCTGTTAATGCAATGCTCTATGAGCTTCCGTGCTACTTTTCCTTACTTTTATTTAAAACTAACCATCTTCTGACCAGAGACCAGGTCACAGCACCACGTTGCCCTTGCCTTAAGAGAAGACCCTGTCTCTCAGGTTTTACCTGACCCGGAACTCGACCATAATTACTTCTACCATTAATCTGTAAAACTAGTACCTGACACTAAATTGGCTACTCTTAACTACGAAGCATGTCTTTTAAGTAAGTACTATTTTGAAATTAAAAAAAGACGTGCTAAGATATCTCAATAATTTTATTTTTACATGAAAGCCTGAACCTTAATCTACTTTTCTACATAATTTCCGTCAATATTAAGGCACATGTCATAATGTTGTACCAGTTTTTGAATACCCTCCTCATAGAAGTCTGCTGCCTGACTTGTTGACCACAGCATCACCACCGTTTTGACTTCGTCATCGTCTTGCAAATGGTAGTCACTGGGCGCATGATCGGGGCTGTATGGAGGATGATCTAGAGTTTCCCATCGAAAAGATGTGATGAGATCTTTGGTCTGATTCGCCACGTGCGGACAGGCATTGTCCTGCAGCAAAAAATGCCCTTGCTCAACTTGCCACGTCTTTTGTTTTGAATTGAACGGCGTAGATTGTGCAATGTCTTACAGTAAACTGCTGCATTGATTGTCTCATAACGAGGCAAAAATTCCACAAGCAATACTCCTTTTCTGTCCCAAAAAACTGTGCACACGATTTTCCGGGCAGAAGTTGTTTGCTTAAACTTCACTTTTCTGAGTGAATGCTACTATTCCATGGGCTGTTGCTTTGATTCTGGTGTGACATAGGCCACGCATGTTTCATCGCCCATAACAATTTTGCTTAAGAAATCATCATTGTCGTTGTGGTACCGCTCAAGGAAAGTCAATGCACTGTCTAAACATTTGGTCTTGTGCACATCCATCATCATTTTTGGTACCCAATGTGCGCACAATTTTCGGTAATTCAAGTGCTCGGTCTCAATGCCATACAAAACACTACAAGAAACATTAGGAAAGTCATCCCACAAGGAGGAAATCATAAAGCATCTGTTTTCTCTCACCTTATTGTCCACTTCATGCACCAAACTTTCATTAACAACCGAAGGACGCGCACTCCGTTGTTCATCATGCACATTTAAATGCTCTCACCCACTTTCTTACCATTCCATCACTCATAATGTTTTCTCCATAAACTGCACAGATCTCACGATAAATATTGATCACTTTTAGGCCTTTAGCACTAAGAAATCTTATAACAGCCCGTACTTCACAGTCGGCGGGCCTCACGATTATCGGAGGCATCTTAAACACTCAGTACACAACTTAAACAAGGAAGAATCAGACTGTAATGCCGTCAGTGCATAGACAACAGATGTAGGTACCCAGTGCGTATGCGCACAACACCGACCGCAGCGCTGCGGCCGTGGTGTGGCAGAACGGTACTTGCTTAAAAAACACGCCTTGTACTATTCAAACTGCTTACTCGGTTCACCCCTGTCTCCATAAATTTATAACAGCCCGTACTTCACAGTCGGCGGGCCTAACGATTATCGGAGGCATCTTAAACACTCAGTACACAACGTAAACAAGGAAGAATCAGACTGTAATGCCGTCAGTGCATAGACAACAGATGTAGGTACCCAGTGCGCATGCGCACAACACCGACCGCAGCGCTGCAGCCGTGGTGTGGCAGAACGGTACTTGCTTAAAAAACACGCCTTGTACTATTCAAACTGCTTACTCAATTCACCCCTGTCTCCATAAATTTATCTTTCAACCCTTGCTTGTGACATCCAGTCTATGGGAACTCGGATTAGCCGTGAATCAGCCTTCCGCACAGTTCATCACTTCAAATGCACAAGAGCTAGGCAGAGCAAAATCGGAGTCACCTCGGTGCTAGGGATTGCGGCGCTCAAAGTCACGTTTACTTGACGTCTAACATCCTGGTACTGTCCATATGTTGTTCTGCAGTGATCCACCCCACCTGGGCTGCTATCATTTGGATTAGTTTGTGGTCCGGGCTAAGTTTCCACATGATATTAAAGAAGGTAAACAATATCTCTAAAAGTTCAACTGGCCAATACAGCTACAGCTGTGTCATATTTAGTACAGTAGCTCCCATGACAATAGCTGGCAAATGAAGCGTGAGTCCCAAAGTGCCATATGTAGTCCCATTAATCAATATTCCACTGCCTCATAATTCCAAACGTCTAGCACCACCAGTTACCCTTGGCTCGTAGTGACTAGCAACTATCACTATGTTGTCTTATACGAGTATAACCAATGCAACCCTGCCTTCCGAAAATATGGTTCCAGTTCAATCACATCTTTTTGGCTAAGACATCCCTCTGTTTTACCCCTGAAAAGTTGCATGATACGTGTACTGCTACTTGTAACAATTTCGCAAGTCGGTCATATGGTAATTACCCCTCCCTATCATTGCTGGAGCTCACCCTCATTCATTAGCATGTTCTGAGTCCTATCTTCCACTAATACCACCTCCCCTTCCTCTCTTACTTGAACAAATTTTTCATGTTCCACTAACCTCATTGGATAAGATGCACCATGTAATACCTGAACACCACATGCTCGCACACTACCGGTATATTGTCCAACACGTTCAATCACGTGCTGTCTGTCGTTACGTCCACATTTGCACCACAGTAGTTGAAAGACAAGTTCTGGCTACTCAGCCCCACCACTAGCTATAACTCTGGTGGCAATTCTCCTTGCACTGCCCTCAATCCTCTCGAATACTGCTCAAATGACAGCAAGGAAGGACTCAACTGCCCATGTAGTGCTCGATGGATGGCTTCCTGCAGATTTGTAAGTCCATCTTGGCATCCCGGATACTATCTGTCAATGACTACACTGGACTCATTAACATTTGTCTTGCATCCAGAACTTGCATTCAAGCTCGCATTACTTCCAAATCATGGTTCATAGTGTTAGCCGAGGTCTTGGTATAACCCACAAGTCCTTAATCAGTTTCTGGAGCATGTCTGCGTTATTTAGCACTTTAACGCTACCCGAGTTCATGATCTGCATAGAATGCTACTCCACAGTTAGTTTATTTGCCTCTGCTAATGCCCTCATGGTCTCTTCCATTTCATTTAACCTATTTATGTTGTTTGAGTCAGCCATTCTGAATATGATTTTTAATGATCTACACCCAGCATCTATCTATCCGATTTTTATTCTCCTGGATTCATGCAGAACCACTCCATTAACCTTCTACTTCTTTATATGTCCACATTCCTCAAGTAAATTCCCACATTCCTTCAAGACTTTTCTCATTAAAAAGTAAACACTTCTTCCAATCTCCTAATTTCATTTTACAACTATCATGCATTAAACACTAAATCTAATGACCACTTGTGGCTGGATAACACAACCCCTCCATCCAGGTCACAGTCTTGCAGTGCCCTCACTCTGCCTCTGTTGGAATGATGTGAGTTCACGTAAGAACCAAACATGTTCCCAATTATTCGAAGCACATGTTCTGTTCTATAGTTAGCTTGCAGGTGAAGTGCACTGGTTCTCAATGTTTTCACCTTTAGCAACCAAGACAACTCTTTCATCAGGTCTGGCATGAAGTTCATCACCTGGTCTGTAATTATTGTCTCTGGCAACCCGAACTTCAATATCCACCTGTGTGACCATTACCACCTGTTGGTTTGGCATTGCTATCATCTAAATGTAACGAGAAAAATGACCTATCAATCTCAGCACAAAACTATTACATACTGGTGTTCACCTGAATGAGCCTAACATGTCCAGCCAACCCAATGAAACTAAATTGTTCCATTGTTTCTCATAGCCACTAAAACAGTTCCTGCTTCCAATTCAGATCTTCTTGCTGTACACAATCTACACAATGTCTGATATATTGATTGACATCATCTTTCCTTCCCTTACAACAATTCTTTTCTGCTACTCTCCAATTTGTTGCCCAACATTCCCCGTGGCCCGAAACAATGTAATCATGCATCTAATGTAACACTTCTAGTTTCTGCTTGGCCAGCACCACCCCTTGTGGTCCCAATTTTGTCACTGTACTTGTGCATGCTTAACTGTTTTTGCTTGTCATATTGCTTACACTCTTTGTTGGCACTCTGTACTGCTAACCATTCCCCAAAGTCGTGACCTAGTGCCCATATATAGATATTTTTCTCCGAAGCCTTTCCACATTTCCAGGTTTCTTCTTTGGTTTGTGCATTATTCTGTACTCAAATTTACTGAATTTCAATTGCCTTGTGAATCTGCTGGATGGGTCATTCAAACCAAGTAACGACTTCAAAGCACCATGGTCCATCACTACCTTGAACTTCCGTCTGTACAAGTAACACCAGAACTCCCTACTACATATATCAAGCTGAGAATTTCCCTTTCAATTGTAGACTAATTCTTCACCACTGCATTCAACTATCTTGTGCACAGGATCTTCTTGCCCACCCATTCTCCTGGTTCAAAACACATCCCACTGTGTGATTTGATGCACCACATGAAAATAACAACTCCTGAAAGTCTGGAAACACCAATATTGGACTCAACCTTAATACTATCTTCAACTTGACAAATGCTTCCTGGCATTCTTTCAGTCACACTAATTTAATCCCTAAGGAGCCTGGCAATGTTTTTCTATAAAAATTTGTGAGACCAATGAAAGATGGTAATTTCTTGGGTGATTTTAGTATCAGACAGCCTTGCGCTCCTTGTATTAACTTTCGTTCGGTTCTCACACTGTCCCTACTAATGATATGGTCCAGATAGTTAGCCTCTTCTAGTGCAAACTGACTTTTTCCTTGCTACTACAAATGGGCTGCTCATAATCTTTTGAACACTTTTCTCAAACATTGTCTTTGCTGTTGCATATCCCTGGAAAAGGAGTCACTGACATGATTTTAATCCCTTGAGCACTCCATCCGGCAGCCGTTGGAATGTTACCGGCACATTCTTCAATACAAAGGTCATACTTATATGCTAATTGTGTCGAGGCATTAAAATGCTGTTTTTGGTCTGTATTTCAGAGCAACTTCTAGATGATTGTATCCACTCATTAAGTCCACTATCAAGAAATGCAGGCTTTTCCCTAGGTTATCTAACGTCTCTGTGATGTTTGGAATTTGGTACGCATCTGTTTTATATCTTGCCCAGAATAACTTTAGGATTCACATTTCAGCATGTGCACATGGAGACGTGGAACAGAGTTGCGACATACCCCGCAGAACACACACGCAATCTTACATTTCATTTAGCTCGCTCAATTAGGCACACTATTCGCTTATGAATATAGAAACTGCATAAATGCATTCTAGAAGAGTTACACTACATTTTGATTTGTTTTTTTTGTGTAGTAACAAATTATTACGACAATATAGGGATAGTTTACAAAAACACATTTTGTCACGACATATCGAATTTTCTACATGAGGGAAAATTTTTTTGTAATTGCAGTTAGGAGAATACATTATGCGAATAAAATCTTAAGTACACATTACATTTTCATGTTTTCAAAACCAGAACTCTTTCAGAGATCCCTAACACAAGATAATTTGAGATAAATATATGACGCACAATGGCCTGCTCACACATCAACTGCTAATTGGATGCATGGATGGTTTTGACACAAGAAATAGAGGACTATAGATTTGTAATGAAACTTTTAGTAAGTTTTCTGATCTGTCTACTTAATTCTAATACAACAAAAATAAGATTACACATGCTTTCATGGTGGGAGAACGTATCTTAACTAGGCTTTCTATTGTTTAGAAATAACAAAAGCGATAAAAATAACAGGCCTCTGTATTACAGCAGTGATATTGTAAATGGTATCATTTATTTTATTTCACACAGACTGAATTCCTGAGATGATTATGGAGGTAATGGAAGAGCTCCACTAGTAACACTCTCGTTTACCATGATGTACTCTTGAAACGTCACTGTCGCTGTTGTCATTTAATGAAATTATTATCTCCTCCACTGAATTTTCCAAAAGAGCTTCTTTCTGCCACACTCTTCCCATGATGCTCTTGTACATTTGACGGTTTTCTTCCAATCTTCAGAGGTGACGTTCTCAACAGCTTCTCTTGCAAGTCCTCTGATTGCAAAAAGGGTAAACTTATTATTATCTATAGCAATGTAACATTTAATTAGGGCCCTTATTAACTCTATTGGTCTATTTCGTACCGGGGGAACTTTGTTGTTTATGTCAAGATATTTTTTCCATATGCTTCACCTCTTTAAGATCATCAATTACATTTATGTTATGATGCTGAAGCCACTCAACCATTTCCTCCTCTCAGTTTGCCATGGTAGATGCCTTGTCACAACAACTGAACTGTAAGGAGAATAATCTAGAATAACTGTTGACTGTTTTCCCAGATTTGGTATTATTGAATCTTCAAACCACTTTGTAAATGTAATGTGGGTCATTTCTTAACAAAAATCTCCTGTTTTCTTTGATTTGGGTGACAATGTTGTGTGGTGCCTGCATGAAGAAGAATAAGTCCAGCCACTTTGGCAAAAGTCATTACCATTGTTCCTTTAGCTGCATTATCTGCCAGCCCTGCCTGACAACGTGACCAGAAATGCCTCACATTTTGGTGATACTTATGCTACAGATGTCCTATAAAAATCAGCTCCAAAATGCTGCTATATCCTCCCTTTCTGTCAAAAGTTTACGGCCACAGAATGTGCATAGCGAAGTTGTAGGCCGTGTAAGACTGTGGATAAGGAAGTTCAACTAACTTGAGAAAGTTCTGATTCTTTAAATGTAACCAGTAACTTCCAGTGTGTCAGATGTTCCTTGCTTTGATAATAATATGAACACGATGACAAATCGCATCACCTCATATCAATCAATATTGGTAATCTGCTTATCTGTATGACATTCTTACCCTGGGATGTTAAGTTTTGATGGTTCTTCAGCTTCCTTGTCTTTGTCGAATATCTCCTTCCCAATCTTCACAACAGTGTTTTTGTTTATATTCAAAGCTGTGGCAGCTCTGTAGATTATTTTCTTAACAGATATCATCAGCCCACCATTAAGTATTTCATTCCCAAAGTAGGCACATAACGTGCAATTCATTTCTCTCGACTGTCCTCGTACACCAATAACACTGGCCAAGAGAAAGACATCGAACTTTTCCACTTACAGCTTTCGGCGAGCTCCCCCGCTGACATTGTTGGGTACCAAACAACACATAACATAACAATGAATAATGGTAACAACAAATACCGGTAACAACAAATACCAGTAACAACAAATAAAAGAGTAATGCCCACAACCGTAAAAATGAACACACAGAAAGTCACAAGGCACATTGATCACACAGGAACAAGCTGATTGCAACTGATTTGATCAAAAGCCTCTGCATTATGGAAGCCCTGAGAAACAAATTGTTGATGCCTTGAGAATCAAGGTTAGCAGTAACTGGATCAACCCCTAGAATCTCAGACCTCAGCAATTCCATTTCGTGATTCCTTTCCAGCTGCACCATTTACAACCGCGTTATCTGCTCTCAACTGAGCTACTCAGTTCATTAATGACTGCAAAGCCACTTCACTGGCAACACATGAGGTCTTTGGTTTTACCTCTACATCCACCGTTTTTACAACTCATAAAAACAAAGAAACTAATATACACTCCTGGAAATGGAAAAAAGAACACATTGACACCGGTGTGTCAGACCCACCATATTTGCTCCGGACACTGCGAGAGGGCTGTACAAGCAATGATCACACGCACGGCACAGCGGACACACCAGGAACCGTGGTGTTGGCCGTCGAATGGCGCTAGCTGCACAGCATTTGTGCACCGCTGCCGTCAGTGTCAGCCAGTTTGCCGTGGCATACGGAGCTCCATCGCAGTCTTTAACACTGGTAGCATGCCGCGACAGCGTGGACGTGAACCGTATGTGCAGTTGACGGACTTTGAGCGAGGGCGTATAGTGAGCATGCGGGAGGCCGGGTGGACGTACCGCCGAATTGCTCAACACGTGGGGCGTGAGGTCTCCACAGTACATCGATGTTGTCGCCAGTGGTCGGCGGAAGGTGCACGTGCCCGTCGACCTGGGACCGGACCGCAGCGACGCACGGGTGCACGCCAAGACCGTAGGATCCTATGCAGTGCCGTAGGGGACCGCACCGCCACTTCCCAGCAAATTAGGGACACTGTTGCTCCTGGGGTATCGGCGAGGACCATTCGCAACCGTCTCCATGAAGCTGGGCTACGGTCCCGCACACCGTTAGGCCGTCTTCTGCTCACGCCCCAACATCATGCAGCCCGCCTCCAGTGGTGTCGTGACAGGCGTGAATGGAGGGACGAATGGAGACGTGTCATCTTCAGCGATGAGAGTCGCTTTTGCCTTGGTGCCAATGATGGTAGTATGCGTGTTTGGCGCCGTGCAGGTGAGCGCCACAATCAGGACTGCATACGACCGAGGCACACAGGGCCAACACCCGGCATCATGGTGTGGGGAGCGATCTCCTACACTGGCCGTACACCACTGGTGATCGTCGAGGGGACACTGAATAGTGCACGGTACATCCAAACCGTCATCGAACCCATCGTTCTACCATTCCTAGACCGGCAAGGGAACTTGCTGTTCCAACAGGACAATGCACGTCCGCATGTATCCCGTGCCACCCAACGTGCTCTAGAAGGTGTAAGTCAACTACTCTGGCCAGCAAGATCTCCGGATCTGTCCCCCATTGAGCATGTTTGGGACTGGATGAAGCGTCGTCTCACGCGGTCTGCACGTCCAGCACGAACGCTGGTCCAACTGAGGCGCCAGGTGGAAATGGCATGGCAAGCCGTTCCACAGGACTACATCCAGCATCTCTACGATCGTCTCCATAGGCGAATAACAGCCTGCATTGCTGCGAAAGGTGGATATACACTGTACTAGTGCCGACATTGTGCATGCTCTGTTGCCTGTGTCTATGTGCCTGTAGTTCTGTCAGTGTGATCATGTGATGTATCTGACCCCAGGAATGTGTCAATAAAGTTTCCCCTTCCTGGGACAATGAATTCACGGTGTTCTTATTTCAATTTCCAGGAGTGTAGATAGAACATGTAGTCGCAGAGTACTCTACTGACCTACTACTTGTGCCTAATCGAGACCCACATGGACTCCCTACAGTGTCTAGGTGTGTGCCCGAAGCAATTACATGTAAAGCAATTCACTGCTACTGATTTGGCACAACCAAATTGCACTGAGTACAATGCACAGCCATCAAACATGCATCTCTAAAGTTCCACTTAAACTGCAACAAACTGGCCAGTTCTTGTGGTCTCAAAAAGCTAACCCTTGTATAATTGCACCCCTCGAATTCTGACCCCATGGCCATCACTGCAAGTGAGCAAAACAGTCTCACCCACCTTAACGACAAGACTACGAGACGTGACTCGGATGACGCGCTGCAGGGACGGCGACCCTCGACTGGCGACTGCGGCGATGTCTGCCATTCTGACAGCACTCTGTACCGTGCAGGGAACACAGTGGGATGAGTGAGTGGTGGTGACAGGCAGTGGGGCCAGGGCAAACACTTTTGACAATTACAGACAGCTTCATCAGGCTCGGTACACCGCATACTGAGGCAGGCACACCGCTCCTCTCTGACTCCAACTCAGGATGACGAATGGGTGCCATCTTCTGCCCAGTACTGCCGGGCTGTTGTCTCACACAGCCGAGGCTGGCAGCCCCGTGGGACACGGGCGTCGACATCGGTGGCATATCGAGTTTGTGCCGCGATGGCACCCACTCAGGAGATGGACCCTCAACTCCGCACACGACCGCAGTTGTGGTGGTGCACTACTTCCCACCTCAGAGTCACATGGGCTCAGTGGTCCATCACGTCACTGTGACGGAATGCGAAGGCTGCTGTGCTAGTGTAAGAAGTGCTGCCCTCGGACAGCAGTCGGTTGGCAGCTGGCGTCATGACGCCCAGTACCACTAGGAACTCGGTGTCAAAGTCGGCAGGCATAGACAGCAGATTGGCAGGGCTGAGACACCGAGTCCTGCGAAGGACTCGGTGCGGACGCGCAGCCTGGTCTCAAATCTGTGGCAGCAGCTGGCAGAGCCCAGTCGTCTCAAAGCCCAGTATCTCTCTGGCATCATGGTGGTACTGTATGCCTCCACTACCCATTTGTTTCATTAAAACCCGGCACCTTATCACACTGCCAGAACAAGACTTGCTCTGGTGTGTGAGACTGCCCCACTCACTACACAGTTATGGCTGTGCAGTGTCATTTACCACTGAGCTCTGCTATCATCACTGCACAATCCACTGGTGTGTCTGTTATCATAATCCATATGTCACCACACTTGCAGCTACTGGCACACAATTGTTAATGCAACGTTCTATGGCACATACATGTTTCTTTTGTTACTCTTGTGAATGGCTAATAATTTTCTGACCGAAGACTGGGTCGCAACATACGTAATAGAAGTTATACATTAACCCAATTTAATTCCCATCTCATTTTCAGTATTAAATTGAATATAGTTAAAGTATAGTGTCTAAAGTGAGTTTGCACATTCATAAGATCCACATTCTCAGTGTTGTACTGACTACGGTTACTCTGAAAAATGTACTTCATCACATAGATTTCAAGACCAGGAGTTGTTTCATACTTTCTTTTGAGTGGAACAGGAAATTTTTTTCGAAGCTGCTACTTCTCAGTCAAGAAACTCCTCAGTTTGCCTCAGAAGGGCTGAGTGCTCCCCGCTTGCCAACGGCATTCGGCAGACCGGATGGTTACCTGTCCAAGTGCTAGCCCAGCCCGACAGCGCTTAACTTCAGTGATCTGACAGGCACCGGTGTTACCACTGCGGCAAGACCGTTGGTAAGATATTAACACAATGCAGTCCATAAAACCTTAGATAGGCACATACATTTTACACAAAATTTCATAATAGCAAAAACTTCCAGTGTGTAACATGTGTCCATTATTTGACATAAGAGTGGCAATCATGTTAAGTTTTCTGGCCTGTGCAACAAGAATTGCAGTAAGTATATTACTTATAACATAAACCTGCCACCTTTCGCTTTGCAGCTTATGATGCTATCAATTACACTACGGTTTTGACAGCTGAAATTCTGTGTATGGTATAAACTGTCTAAAGATTAAATCTACAAGTATCACTATTTGATATTTAACTATGGCAAATAGTACCAAAACGACAGCGCTTCCAATAGGTCATTGTGCCGTAGCATTGAAATGGTATACCCTCATAGCACATAAGCTGTAACACTAAAAATGTCAAATACAGTGTGTCTTTATCTGCTGATGCATAGTTTCCAGTCAGTTTATAAACAAATCACAGCTAAAATGATATGTTTTTGGGGATGGGGAGGGGGATGTGTGGGGGTGAGAAAGAAACACACACACACACACAAAACACACACACAAAACACACACACATTCACCAAATAAGAAGTTTAACTTCATATAATATGGCTGCTCCTAAATTCTGCTTGTGACGTAAAAAAGGTGTTGCATCCCACTGGCCACGTTACTCTCCATCTGGTAAAAATATGGCAAGCCAGATTCTTCATTTCACACTCCACAGTAGTTTAACATCGAATTACACACTGTAACGTCGCCAGCTCCTCATCCACATGCGTTTTCATGTCCTGCAAGAGGACGGCTTAATATTCATTGACTGTGTGTTATTACATTCCTCTTTCTCTGCCCCCTCCACTCCTTCTACATGCCCATTGCTGCTGGCATGCATAATTAAAAACATATCTTACTGTAACCGCTAATTATTGCTGTATTTGTGAGACACAAAGGAAACTGTGTTTGTGTTCTTTTTTATCTATGTACTGTAATTTTTATTTTATAAATTTAGTGTAAGTTGCTTGCTGTAATATATGCAATGTAGAATCTTGTAGAACACCTGGTCTGATGTAAGAGAGGCTCTGATGGCCCTAATCTTACCAGATTAAATAAATAAATGTAGAGGAGAATTTTATCATTGTTTGAATAAGAATAAGCAGTCCAGCTTTCTTTGCTATAAAAATCTGCAAAATGTACCAAGTTCACTCTTTTGAAGGCACCAAAAGTTGGATAATTTAAACAGTTATTTATATAGCCTCTGACAGTCTCTCATGCAGCACAGTACTAAACACATGGCAGAAAATTATTCAAAAGGCCACGGCATCAGTTAGAGAACCAAGATGTCAAACACGTCATGAATCTTGCACTGTATTAGATCAGAGAAAATAAATAAATGAATTAACATGTTAAAGAACCTTTCAGCTCAGTCATATGACAGAATAATAGATGACATTTTACTGGACTCAATCACAGAAAGATAATAATAAAAAAAAATAAAAAAATTCAATGCTTGACAAATGTCACAACAAGGACATTATCTGCTTAGTAACACTCACTCATATATTTTCATTCATTAGTTGTAGATTATTCAAAGGTAATGGTACACTATTATTTTTAACATATCTTAAGCAACACAAAACCCTTGAAAATGATATACTGAGCAATTTTAAACCTATATCAGTCAACTTCAATTTTAATCAAATAACCAGCAACATTTGTAATATATCAGTACATCTAATTTGATAACTTCCATGTGAAATTACTTCCATTCAGAGGTTTATGGTATACTTTAAGATCTTTAGAAAAACAATGCTTACCTTCCTTTTTTGTTCACAGACAACCATAACATCAGGTCCCGATTGAGCTTCTGTTTCAATCTGCACGAAAGACAAAGATTGAGAAGATTGTGGTTAATAGTATATATGCTACTAATGAGAAGAAGAAGAAATAAGAACGGCGAGAAACTTAACATTAAAATTGATTATCACAAAATAGACAAAGTTAAGGAAGGTTCAAACAAATTTTGAGCTTGCAGCCGGTCATCTATTAACTGATTACATGATATTTCAACTGGGCACCTGCCCTCAGGTGAGCCACTGAAGGCCGATGAAATCTTGTTCCATTTGCCATGTATAGCACACTGAGAGTATTCTGTGCATGCTTAAAAGTGTAGTGTTCAGATGGAACACGCTTCCCAGTGGCAGCATCCTCACTGAATGAACCTGGACCTTAGCTGTCCTATGTATTACTGCTTGCCGTGGCCATTGGCGCACTCTTTTGTCTTCAATTAGAAAAAATTGTACCGATGATGGGGTTCCACTCACTGCCCCAACTGGTAGCCGCTATCACAGTTGAATAGCTGCTATCACAGTTGAACAGATTTTCCACCAGGTGTTACTTCCACGGATCCTTTAATAATGGAGTCCAGAAAGACGTTGCTGTGGTCAGTATCACAATTCTATCATACCCCATTGAGTGTCCACCGGAAATAAGTTTTCGGCAATAGCAGACTTGCTTGGTTGCAAAAGGAGAGTGCAACGTTGAAGTTAAGTGTAGTGTTCTTTCACACTGTGTGTGGTCTGTCCTATGTAAGCCATACCACACTGACAAGGTATTCTGTGAATTCCAGCCACCCGCAATAACAAATCATCCTTAACCAATCCCAAAAGGCCTGCAATCTTAGATGGTGGATGGAAAATGTGAGGGGTTTATCAGTACAAGCATTCATCTGACAACCAAGGGTATCTCTCAAAAACCTTGGTGAGACTTGGTTATTGGAAATATTTTAATTTATTTCTGGGACAATTTTGTCCATTGTCCGAACAGCACAGCTCAAAGATGGTTTAACTTCTTTAAAGAAGGGAGACAGTCAATTTCAAAGGAAGGTGGACCCGGTGCTCCAGTTACTGCTCTTACAGACAATAGCAACATCGCTGTTGCCATGGTACAGAGGATCAAGGAATAACTTTCTGAACACTTTCTGAAATACTGAAAATTTCACTGGGTGCCAACCACAAGCTGGTGTCAGAGAATTTACACTTCAGCGTGTTTGTGTGTGGTGGGTTCAAAGATGCTGATTCCCAAACAAAATGCCTGATTCTGAGAGCAAACAGCAAAGCTCATTGTGGAAATCTCCTTCTTCATCTATCCTCAAAACACTAAAAGTGGTTGCTTCTGTTGGGGAAGTCATGGTCCTCTCATTTTTTGATATTCATGGAATGGTTTGTCAGCACGTTCTACCTGTGCACACATCAATAGCTAGACAATGTTACAGGGATATCCTGAAAACGTTGTAAGGTCCATATCAAGCACAAAAGGCCACATATCTCTGAAACAGACCAGATGCTGCACGATTGCAATGCAACGGTCACATATTGCAAATGTTTTTACTGAATTTCTTGCAAAGCTCAAAGTGAAGCAGATCCCTCATCCACGCTATAGTCTGGATTTGGCCTCTTGTGATGTTTTTCTATTCCCTAACCTGAAGAAATATCTTTGTGGGAGCCATTTTCTATCATCAGAAACAGTGGCAAAGGCAGCAGAGGTGATTCTGAAACACCTTACAAAAATTGTCACCAGCATGTATTTGCTAACTGGCAGGAACGCTGGGACAAGTGCATCATATCCGAATGAACTATTTTGAGAAGGACCATCAAAATTATGAGGATGAGTTTTAGTATGTTGTCAAAAAAAATTACGGTCATTCTTAACTGAACAGTAGATAAAACATAAATAATGAGACAGCAGACTCTCATGATTGGAGAAGAAATTCCAGTGTCCAACTTAAGAAATGTGTGCCTGTCGAAAAAAGAAAACATGTAATAATAATTTAGATATAAGGGATGTGTCAAATCTTTGGGGTTAGACTGAAACTGGTGAGAATGGGTCCACAACCGATATATTGAGATAGGGAACCAATAGCTGAAAATACATATTTATTGTGTTATGAAGATACACAGTGTACACAACATAACAACAACATAGCTCACACTAATCGTTCAAAGCATCACCCGCCAGGCTCAACGCATATACTGCAATGGTGGATGCAGTAAATATACTCTCGTAAATATACCAGATATCTGTTGTATACAGGAACAGACAGCAGGTGATAGAGTATATGCCTGACTACTGAAAAGACACACTGTACACAACTAAGCTAATAACACATGTACGAGCATGAGTCAAATAAAAACCTTAAATTTGTAATAGCAAATCGAAGTTTCGCGCCGTTATTCTGTAAGTTGGTAAGCGTGCTACAAACAACGTGCAGGATGGCCTGTAGGTGGCAGCATAGTGCAGATGCACACATACAATCGGAGTATCAGTATAAAGATGGCCGCCCCACTTGCGACTTGCACCAGGAAAGAACAGCGTTCTGTTATTCGGTTTTTGTGTAGTGAAGGTGCGAAACCTATTGAAATTCATCGACAAATGAAGGTTCAGTATGGTGATGCATGTTTGTCACAGCAGCAAGTCTACGAATGGAGTAGGAAATTCGCAAATGGTGTGACTTCAGTGGAAGACGCTCCTCGTCCAGGTCAGGCACAACGAGTTGTGACTCCATAGAGCATTGCAGCAGTTGAAGCCGTAGTGAAGGAAAACTGCCGAATGACACAGAATGACACAGCAGCATGTTTACAGATTAGCCGTGGGTCAGCGCACCACACTGTGCATGATGTGCTCCAGTTTCACAAAGTGTCTGCAAGATGGGTGCCACGGCAGCTGACACATGAAATGAGAGAACTACGTGTTGATGTTTGTGAAGAACTTTTTCGGCACTATTAAATGAGAAGGTGATGGCTTCCTTGTAAGAATCGTTACTGGGGACGAAACCTGGGTTCACTTCCACCAACCAGAAACGAAGACAGTGAGCAAGGAATGGCGCCATTCCTCATCACCAAACCCAAAAAAGTTTCGAACAGAACCATCAGCAGGGAAGGTTATGCTGACTGTATTTTGGGACGAAAAAGGCATCATTTTGGAGCATTACATGCCTAGAGGAACCACTGTCACCAGTGCATCGAACACAGATCTCCTAAAAAATAGTCTGCGGCCTGCAATCAACTCAAAGAACGTGGATTGCTGTCAGCAGGTGTCCTTTTGCAACATGACAATGCAAGGCCCCACACTGCCCATACAACAGTTGAAACAATCACAGACCTGCATTTTGAGTGTCTTTCTCATCCACCATACTCACCAGACCTTGCCCCAAGGGATTTCCATATGTTTGGACCACTCAAAGACGCAATGGGAGGAAAGAAGTTCCGTTTTGATGAAAAGGTACGTCACGCTGTGCATGAGTGGTTGTGCGGACTACCAAAAGAATTTTTTTCTAAAGGAATTTATGCACTTTGTAAGTGCTGGAGGACTTGCATTGAGCGTTGGGGAGATTATGTCGAAAAGTGATAAAGCTTTGTACCACTTGTGCACAATAAATAATATTTAAAAAAATATTTAAGGTTTTCATTTGACTCACCCCCATATCATGTGATGACCACATGCATCTCGCCAGAGCATAAACCTGTGCTGCATGCACACTGTCAGCTGTCCACTGCATCAGACAGCTTGTGACGTGTCCGCAGTAAGGTGTATTAGAGTGTACAGTGTATGACATGTAGCCAAAGATGGAATGTTATGATACTCATCTTGAGAGGTGGCATATATGCATTTAATGTGCAGTGCAGCAGAATGTAGTGCCCATAAGTCAGCACAAATGTACAGAGAATGCTTTGCCAACAACCATCGCCATGATTGGAAGTTTATATCTTTGAATTCCAACTTACAAGAGACGGGGTTGTTCACACTGCAGGAAGCCGGTCAAGATTGTATCATTTGGTTGACCAACCAGCAAAAAGCACCTGTCAACTTGCCCGTGAAACACACACTTTGAAGGATACAATGTGGAGAGTATTGGTGGCACAGATATTACACCCTTGTCATAATGACTGTGTGGGAGCATTGGAACTGATAGGTTTTGAGCCCCATGTTCACTAATGTCAATGTTTTATCCACCACAGTACTGCAATGCCGAACGTCATACAGTTTGTACTGTTCACAGATGATGCATCATTCACCTGTGATGGTGTTTTCAACAGCTACGTCTGGAGTGAAGACAATCCCCACATCATTGACATCAGTGGCCACCAGCAACGATTCTCTGTCAATGTATGGTGGGCATTCTCTGAAATCACCTAATAGGACCTTATTTCCTGCCTCCCCATTTGAGTGGTCCAAGTTTCCTTGTGTTCCCGCATGACACGATGCCACAGTTCTTGGAGATTGTACCCCTTGTTGTCGGCGAAAGTTTGAATACGATGTAACACCAGCCCATTTCAATATTAATTGTTCGCAAGTAACTGAACAACACATACCCTTAATGTTAGAAATGGAAGGAGAGGCCCTGTCCCACGGCTAGTACAATCGCCATATCAGACAAGTCTGGACTTTCTTCTCAGGAGCTACGTCGAGATGTCAGTTTATGAAACCCCCACAGAAACGGATGAAGACCTATTTCCTAGTGTCCAAGCTGTCTGTTTCCTTGTACAACATATGATAGGGATCTTGAGAGAGTGTAGCAGAACTTCATGTGGCATTGCCATGTACACATTGAGACTGGGTGTTGTCACTCTGAACAATCACTATGAGCTACATTGTCATTATGCGGTGTACAATTAGGTAATAAAAGAGAGACCATTTATTCTGAACACCGAAACCAAAACCATTCGATCTTACACTGCTGGGATGTCAGGATGGTCTGTAACACAGCCCATTGTCTAGGAAAATTGAAAGGTGATAATCTGGTTGCAAGTTGGAGGCCAACAAATGCGATACGATAAAAAACTGTTTGCCAGAACTGAGTTCGTAATGACTGATTGATCTGAAATGTAGCCTTCAGTTGAGATTAGGAAGAAAGCCTGGGGCTTAACATCCCATTGGAAATGATGTCATTACTTTGGAAATGGTGTCATTACAGAGAAAGTACAAGTTCAAATTCAAGAAGGATGGGAAGGAAATCAGCCAGAATTTTCCAAAGGAAACATCCCAGCACTTGTCTTAAGCAAGTTAGGGGAAACCGAGGAAAACCTACGCCTGGATGGCCAGACAGGGACTCGAATTACCATCCTCCCGAATGCAAGTTTGTTGACGTAACTCTATGTCAACTTACATGGTGTCTAGCACCCCTACCTTCTACCTTCTTCCTAAAATTCACAAACCCAATCACCCCGGCCGTCCCATTGTAGCTGGTTACCAAGCCCCCAAAGTACGTATCTCTGCCTACGTAGATCAATACCTTCAACCCATTACATGCAGCCTACCATCCTTCATCAAAGACACCAACCACTTTTTCGAACGCCTGGAATCCTTACCCAGTCTGTTACCTCCGAAAACCATCCTTGTAACCATTGATGCCACTTCCTTATACACAAATATTCTGCACGTCCAGGGCCTCGCTGCTATGGAGCACTTCCTTTCTATGGAGCACTTCCTTTCACGCTGATCACCTGTCACCCTACCTAAAACCTCTTTCCTCATTACCTTAGCCAGCTTCATCCTGACCCACAACTTCTTCAATTTCGAAGGCCAGACATACCAACAATTAAAGGGGACAGCCATGAGTACCAGGATGGCCCCCTCGTACGCCAACCTATTCATGGGATGCTTAGAGGAAGCCTTCTTGGTTACCCAAGCCTGCCAACCCAAAGTTTGGTACAGATTTATTGATGACATCTTCATGATCTGGACTCACAGTGAAGAAGAACTCCAGAATTTCCTCTCCAACCTCAACTCCTTTGGTTCCATCAGATTCACCTGGTCCTACTCCAAATCCCATGCCACTTTCCTTGACGTTGACCTCCACCTGTCCAATGGCCAGCTTCACACGTCCGTCCACATCAAACCCACCAACAAGCAACAGTACCTCCATTATGACAGCTGCCACCCATTCCACATCAAACGGTCCCTTCCCTACAGCCTAGGTCTTCGTGGCAAACGAATCTGCTCCAGTCCGGAATCCTTGAACCATTACACCAACAAACTGAAAACAGTTTTCGTATCCCGCAACTACCCTCCCGACTTGGTACAGAAGCAAATAACCAGAGCCACTTCCTCATCTCCTCAAACCCGGAACCTCCCACAGAAGAACCCCAAAAGTGCCCCACTTGTGACAGGATACTTTCCGGGACTGGATCAGACTCTGAATGTGGCTCTCCAGCAGGGATACGACTTCCTCAAATCCTGCCCTGAAATGAGATCCATCCTTCATGAAATCCTCCCCACTCCACCAATAGCGTCTTTCTGCCGTCCACCTAACCTTCGTAACCTCTTAGCTCATCCCTATGAAATCCCCAAACCACCTTCCCTACCCTCTGGCTCCTACCCTTGTAGCCATCCCCGGTGTAAAACCTGTCCCATGCACCCTCCCACCACCACCTACTCCAGTCCTGTAACCTGGAAGGTGTACACGATCAAAGGCAGAGCCACGTGTGAAAACACCCCGTGACCTGCCTACACTGTGAAGCTTTCTACGTGGGAATGACCAGCAACAAACTGTCCATTCACATGAATGGACACAGGCAGACAGTGTTTGTTGCTAATGAGGATCACCCTGTGGCTAAACATGCCTTGGTGCACGGCCAGCACATCTTGGCACAGTGTTACACCGTCCAGGCTATCTGGATACTTCCCACTAACACCAACCTGTCGGAACTCCAGAGATGGGAACTTGCCCTTCAGTATATCCTCTCTTCTCGTTATCCGCCAGGCCTCAATCTCTGCTAATTTCAATTTGCCGCCGCTCATAGCTCACCTGTCTTTCAACAACATCTTTGCCTCTGTACTTCCACCTCCACTGACATCTCTGCCCAAGCTCTTTGCCTTTACAAATGTCTGCTTGTGTCTGTGTATGTGCGGATGGATATGTGTGTGTGTGCGCGAGTGTATACCTGTCCTTTTTTCCCCCTAAGGTAAGTCTTTCCACTCCCGGGATTGGAATGACTCCTTACCCTCTCCCTTAAAACCCACATCCTTTCGTCTTTCCCTCTCCTTCCCTCTTTCCTGACGAAGCAACTGTTTGTTGCGAAAGCTTGAATTTTGTGTGTATGTTTGTGTTTGTTTGTGTGTCTATCGACCTGCCAGCGCTTTTGTTTGGTAAGTCTCATCATCTTTGTTTTTAGATATATTATCATGCTTATCTACATAAACATACTTACTAATTCAACATCGCTGTCTCCTTCGTCGACATCTATGACATCTGTAAATATAGCAGACTCCTTCTGGGCCACTGGATTCGCATTCTTGGGACTTCCTTCGCACTTGCCAGCATTATCATCCACATCTTCAATGTTTACCACATCAGATTCTGCATCACTATTTCTCTTACTAGTTTCATTCCTTCTACTGAGAATGTCCTTTTGCTCATCTGAACTGTCATCCACATCATCAATATTTACCACATTGGATTCCATATCACTGTTCCTCTTACTAGTTGCATTCCTTTTACTGATAACATCCTTTTGCTCATCTGAACTGTCATCCACATCATCAATATTTACCACAGTGGAAGCTACGTCATTGTTCCTCTTACCAGTTGGATTCCTTTTACTGAGAACTTCTGTTCGTTCATTTTCATTACCGTCAATAATCACCACAGCAGAACCCGTCTCTCTCTTCTTATCAGCATTTGCAGTCGTTTTACTACGTTTCACTGTGCATTCATTTGTATTGCCTTCTGAATCGTCAATATCCACCAGGTTAGAAGCTGAATCTCTCTTCTTACCAGCAGTTGTTTTACTGTGGTTTACTGAGTTTTCATTTACATTACCTTCTGCATCGTCAATATCCACCAAATCAGAAGCTGAATCTCTCTTCTTACCGGCATCTGTTTTACTGGATTTTACTGTGCTTTCATTTGAATTATCTTGCACATCGTCAATATCCACAAGGCCAGAAGCTGAATCTCTCTTCTTATCCACAGTTTTACTGCATTTTACTGTGCTTTCATTTGCATCAACTTCTGCATCATCTATATCCACCAGATTGGAGATTGAATCTCTCTTGTTACCAGCAGCTGTTTTACTACGTTTTACTGTGCTTTCATTTGCATTACCTCTTGTATCGTCAGTATCGATCAGGTCAGAAGCTGAATCTCTCTTCTTACCTGCAATTGTTTTACTGAGTTTTACTGTGCTTTCATTTGCTTTATCTCCTGCATCATCAATATTTACCATATCAGGTGTTGCATTCTTCTTCCTACTGGCAGTTTCATTTGTTTTACTGCGTTTTACTGTGTGTCCATCAGCATTATCTTCTACAGTGTCAATATTTACCAGATCAGAGGCTGCTTCTCTTTTCCTAGTAGGAGTCGCATTTGTTTTACTGCCTTTTACTGTTCGCTCACTCGCTTTAATTTCTGGGTTAACATTTTTTGCTGGGCCAGAAGTTGCATCCCTCTTTCTGTCTGGAGATGCATTTGTTTTACTGCCTTCTACAGTGCACTCATCTGAATTATCCTCTACATCATCAATATTTGCCAGATCAGAATCTGTTTCTCTCCTCTTGGCCGCAGTTGCATTTGCTTTACTGCCTTTACCTATGCACTCATTTGAATTTTCATCTGCATCATCAATATTTACAAGATCAGAATCTGCTTCTCTCTTCTCATCTGCATTTGCAATATCTTCATCACCACCAACACCATCACCATTTACATCAGAATCCGCATCTGTGCTCCATACAGCAGGCAGAATCATTTTTAAAGGAACTACCTTTTTCTTCGCTCTAATTTTAAAAACTATACGAGATTGTCTCTTGGCAGTCACATTCGTGCCTGTGTTTGCGTCTTTTTGCTCGTACGTGTCAGTATCTGAATCCTCATCGTGCAACCCATGTACTGCATTTTCTGAATCTCCATCACCTGTTACACCAACATGTCCTCGAACGTCCTCCTCCTCCTCACAGGTCGTTACCTCTCCTTCGTCGACACTTGTCTCAACTGTTTGTCCCTCATTTACCTTATCACACACATCTTTCTGCTGCTCCATACTGATGTCTATTTCATTAATATGTTCTACATTTGTGTCCCCTTCTGGTTCTCGGTCATCCTCCATGTCTGCATCTGTGCGGATCTCATTCAGCTCATCTCCTCCAATATCTATCACATCGTGACTTCCCGACATGCACCCATCTTCTTCCACTGGTATGTCATTTTGTAGGTTCTCCAGTAAGACCACATTGTTTGCTGTGCAGTTCACCACTTTGGAAGACTGCTTTGAAACTTGCTTACTCTTCTCTCTTGCACTGCTATTCGGCATCTGGTTGTGATCCTCTAATGTGAGTAGCACATTTTCTTCAGCACGGACACCTTCAGAAACGAGACCTGAAGTGGTTGCACTTCTCTCCAAGCCACTGTGATCTGCCACTGTCTCGAGTTCCACTGGCTCCACCTCAAAGTCACACTCAGTGTCTCCCAAGTGACAAATGAACTCTGGCCCATCAGCAGACTTCTCTAACGCAGCGCCATTTACTGACTTACAGGTGTCCTCCAACATAATAATATCATCTGTTGTGGAACTATTTCCTTCGGGAGGACAACCCGACCTGCGGACATTTTGCTGCGAAACGGAGGCGTTTCGAGCCTCGTCAGTCTCCTCACAGACAGTGATCTCGTCTGAGGCGGTAGCCTGTACTTCTGAATTAGTGTATTGTTTAGACCGACATCTAAAGCAAGGGGAACCAACAGTTGATGTCCATTCCATCTTCTCAGAGACATTTACAGCCTCTCTCTGCTGACTGGATGCGCCAGGTTCCTGCAAAAGACGATTTAATGTCAGTTTTTAACATAAGTGTGAATAAAGTGAAACTGAATCACTAAATGTAAAATCTTATTAGGAAGCATCCCCTTCAAATCTTTGACAGTACTTGACATTCCATTCCCTATGTGGATCTTCTCCGGAAGATTTCTGGTGTCCCTGTCTGGCTGAAATCTGTCATAAATCGGTGTCACATTTTTAAAATAATGTTTTCCCTTTCCTCATTCTGAAGTTTGGACAAATTGCATGAATATAGCCTTTTAGAACTGAATGCGACACTGGTCTTAGACAGAGTTCAGCCAACTGGGGAGCGCCACAAGAGTCCTGAAGAAACAGAGGGGCTGAAACATTGAGTATTGATTAACTAGTTTTAAGAGGGACATGATGTGGCAGAACAACCCAAAAGATTTTTGCTTCAATGACAGTGGTCGCAAATGCATGCAAACTCACATGAAATGGAATTACGCTCATAATTTATATAGAAACAGGCTCACAGCTGACAGACATAATCTACACAAACTTAATAGGATCTGATTTACCCAAGTGGCCAAAATAAACCATCAACTTGAAGAGAGTCAACTTCTCAGCCAAGATCACATCTGTAAAACTTTAAAAAGGAACTATTTTAGTAAACAGAGTTAACATCATGTGATCTATGAATAGTGTACGTAAAATGTAAAACACATTACATTATGGAAACTAGCATACCTGTCATTAATATAATACATAGATTGAATTGTTATTACACATACCTCAGTACAGGTTAATATATTTGGTGTACTTGTGCTCTAAATGTACACTGTACCTTAATTAACTGGACAGTTCATGTAAGATGCACTGGCATGTCAAATTTTAAACCAGTATATAAAATATGTTCATAGTTAAAAGCAGTATTCACAAAACATTTTGCCAGGTTCATCCCTCCCATATTATAGATCACGAAGTACATCACTGATGCAAGAGCGCCGCTGGACTGACACACAGCAAAAGTCACTAGAGAACATGTTGACATTTAGTACTGCTAGATGCTAGTTGCGTGTGAATATTATTGTAAATTGCAAATATAAATTTAATAAAAATTTGGTAACTGGTATACAGTTATATTTTATTTTGTGGCAGGTAGAAGCTAAAATATTTTCTAAAAACAGGAGGAGATGCGTAACTGTATAGAGCTAAAATAATTAAGTGAATAAGTAAACATCTCGTTAAGATTACAACCCAAGTCATATTTCAGTGTCCAATCTTTCTACAAAATCAGATATAAGACAAAATAATCACACAGTAACATTTATTGAAAATATGGCTGGACAGCGGAAAACTAGTTGACAACACGACTGCACAGAATAGAGTCTCATGTGTAGCTTACTACATAGGTGACAAAGAGCCAATCCTTCATTAAGTGATTTCAGCATTATGTCCACAGCACATTCTTCAAACACAACACAGGAGGTCATCTGCACAACAACACACGCTAGATACACCGCACGATACATAGCCCAAGGTCTACATATTATTTTGGACCCTCAACAACCATTACAAATGGAAAACTCAAAAATCTCAAAACCAAAATAACAATATTATGAAAAGGAAAGTTGCTACACACCATACAGCGGAGATGCTGAGTCCAGTTGCCAGAGACTACAGTCATGTGTGTGTGAGTTGCGCACGTGTGTGTGTGTGTGTGTGTGTGTGTGTGTGTGTGTGTGTGTGTGTGTGTTTTGTGTCTACCTGCAACTCAGCATCTCACTATATGGTAAGCGGCAACTTTCCTTTTCATAATATTGTTACATTCCATCCTGGATTTTCCGTTGTTTGATCAAAACCAAAACAGTAATACGGCAGTGATGCCGAAAAATCCATAAAACTGGGTTATAGGCATAAGTATGACATGGATATAAGCACGGACAAATCTATGATGTAGGTAAATAGAGGTCATAGCAAAATAAATAGCCCATTCATGATCCAGCTTAAGACACGTGAAACAGCATAACGTTCAGCTCTGAGGTAATGTGAAATGTTAAGTAATCAACCTGACTCATAGTTCATGGTCTTCATGTGGTGGGCCGGCCGGTGTGGCCGTGCGGTTGAAGGCGCTTCAGTCTGGAACTGCGTGACCACTATGGTCGCAGGTTCGAATCCTGCCTCGGGCATGGATGTGTGTGATGTCCTTAGGTTAGTTAGCTTTAATTAGTTCTAAGTTCTAGGCGACTGATGACCTCAGAAGTTAAGTCGCATAGTGCTCAGAGCCTTCATGTGGTGAGACTTTAAATAAAACTACCCATTAAATAGAACAAAGCAAAATGATTGTTCTACGCATAAGCCAGCTTTACATTTGATGTCATCTCACAGCTGAACATCATGCTGCATCACCTGTCTTAAGCTGTATCATGAATGGGCTATTTACATATTTTGCCACAACCTCTATGTACCTACATTGTAGATTTGTCTGCACTTATATCCATGAACAATATACAATCTAATTACACCTCATACTTATGATTATATCCCTACTTTATCTAAATCGTTTAGTGAATTTTCTTTGTTGTTGCTGTCATATTACTATTTTCATTTTGAGATTTTAATGTTTTGCCTTGTAACAGTTGCTGAGAATCCAAAATCATACATAGGCCTTGAGCTGCATATTGTGTGATATATCTAGCAGGTGTTGCTGCACAGATGATCATCTATGACTTGTTTGCTATGGCAGGTGTGTGTCGGGGACAGTGATGTTAAAATCACTTACTGAAGGATTGTCTCTTCATCACCTATGTAATAAGCTCTATACTTTGCAATCTCATCATCAACTAGTTTCCCGCAGTGCAACCACATTGTCAATAAATGTTACTGTGTGATTATTTTGTCTCATATCTGACGTTGTAGTAAGGTAGGATTCTGAAATATGAGTTAGGTTGTAATCTTAATGACATGTTGTCTTTTTTGACTTCCTGTTTTACCTCCACACGATTATGTACCACCTTCTGTTTTTAGAAAATACTTTTGCTTCTACCCGCTACAGAAAAAAAATTATAATTGTATACCAGTTACCACATTTTTATTAAATTTATATATTTATGTTTGTATTTTATGACGACATGAATACGCAAGTGACCTCTAGTGGCACTAAATGTCAATATGTTCCCTAGTGACTTCCGCTTCGTGTCAGTTCAGTGGGGCTCTTGCATCAGTGATGTAACCGTGATGTGTAATACGGGGCAGATGTGCTTGGCAAAACATTTTGTACATACTGTTTTTAACTTTGAACATATTGTATACACTGGTTTTAAATTTGACATGCCAACGCATCTTACATCAATCGTCCAGTTAATTAAGATGTGGAGTATATTTAGAACACAAACAGGCCACTGTAAAAACCTGTACAGAGGCATGTGCAATAATAACTCAATTCTTGTATTATATTAATGACATGTATGACAGTTTTCATAAAGTAAATGTTTTACACTTCACGTCCACTATTCACGTCCACTCTGCTAACCAAAATCAGTCATTGGGGGAAAAAAAGCTGAATATTTATAGATCACTCCTTATTACTCGATATGAGAATTCAACAAAACAAACAAATTGAATCATTCATTCATTCCTCTGTAATGTTCCACAGAACTCATCATGAAAGGTAACCTCTGCAGATGTGATAAGAGCCTTTTGCACACCAACAAATAAGGAGCAAAGATTAAAACCAAAATGAACACTATTTTAGTATTTGAGTCTCACTATAACATTATGGAGCTTTACTAGTTTGCAGAGTATAAATTTAATGTGCTAAAATAATCATATATGCTGATACTTTGGAAAAAGCTATTGCTTCTCAGTTATATTAAACAGGTCCCATTTATCTCCTACTGCTAGATCAACACGTACTTCCCTGGTAATGCTGATATATACTGGATCTTGTACAGTTCAACTGGAATAGATTTTTATTAGAAGCAACACAATGAAAGATTTATAAGCTCTATAATTATTAAGTCTGTTTTCAAGATTAGAATGACAGAGCCTTCTAAGAAAGTAAGTTCCTGAGGGTAAATGTAGACAGCCAAAACTCTCATGTGAATTACTGCAATAACTTATAATCTGGTATATGTAAGTTAAGGTAATAGTTCTATACCTCAGTACTCTTACTTTAAGGTTAGTTCATTTTGGGTTCATGTTTGCTATTAGGTCTTACAAAGTGGTGGAACCTAACACACTAATGCCAGATTCACACAGAATAGCAAAAAAATGAAACTAGGAACATTGGTTCTTTCTGTTTCTTTTCTAATGTGTCTGATCAGAATATCAATGACACATTTTTCCAGAAATACAGGAAAATTTGTTTTCTTGGCATATCCTCTTTCATTCAGTTGAGATACCCAAGAAAATGTTTTGTCTGCATTGCCATCAACTCCAGTACTTAATTATGTTTTGGTATTTCTCTTTACTGCATCTCATTTTGATTATTAATTTTACTATTCTTATTGTCTTTGTCACACGTGGTATTCAATCAACTACGTTAGTGTGAAAAGATGCTAAATTTAAAATAGGAATACATAAATTTATTGTCAAATGATATAAGATATGAGACAAATTTTCACATGGTTAGCAGAACACTAACCTCTAGTAGTCATTATGTCAAAGGAGGTTTATTTTTACAATTCACTGAGTAAACTGAAACTATCGGTCAGCACAAATTTTGAAAGGCAGCTTTAACAGTCACCCATCGTGATATGCACCAATAACTTGGACACGAAACATAAATTGAGCAATTCATTCACACATATTCTGGAAATGCCATTTTGGAGGTGAAAATTCACAGATGTGCAACAAGGCAAGTTATGCAGTAACAGGTACTAGCAAGCACTGCAAAGGATGATGGCTGGCTGAATTTAAAACTGTTGGGCACAAAACGGCTTCATAAGATTGTGATACTGGTGAATGGGTAATACACTTGTTACAGAGTAGTATGCACTAAACAGGCTAAAAAAAATCGAAATTACTTTTTTTGTCATTTCAAACGCTCTGCAGTTTTCTTTGTGAAATAAACTTTGTTTGTACCTTAGGTGACAATTGAACATTGTTTTTCAATACAGATGAAGATATGTTCCTTTTGTTTACTTGGAAAAAAACTGGAGGAAAAGGATGTCTCACAAATTCTGAAATAGAAAAGTTGCAAACTTATTACAGCTTAGCCATAAGAAGGAAGCTACAAGAAGAGCTGTATCGGTAATTTTTTTTCCATGAGGTACTGAGTGTGACGACCGACAACACAGGCTTTGCCCAAGCGGTCCTGTAGGTTGTGCAAATATAGAGGGGCATTACACTCCTTACCACTAGCAGTTATGAACACAAAAAAAACCCTCTATTTAAGGACCTTGCTAGTAAAGATCTACTCACGAAGTACCAACATAGTAAAACTCAAAATCTCAATGAAAGTTTGAACTCCATAATTTGGAATCTTCTATCCAAACTATGAAATTTTAAAATTTGGTGTATTAGATGCTGCTTTATGTTTTAATGATTGAATATTAAGAAAGACGGAAGTACTGGAGAGACAAGGAGTCAGTGCAGATGTAAGCACAAGATTGTCATTACAAAACATCAATTTTTCAAGACTTTGTAATTCAGACATAGCTGCATTCAGTTTCACAAAAGAGGTGAGAAAACAAAGAAAATGCAGGAATAAAAGAAGAGAAGATGCCTACAATAAAGATGATGCTGAATAGGTACAAGAAAATAGTAACTGTAACAGCTGTTACAAAAACTTGTAAATAATACACAAATAAAATTTTAAATAAGTTTTGTCAAAACTACATTTTTTGTCCTATGGGTTTACCAGGACTGTGTGTCACAGAAACTTGAAATTTTCTGCAGATGTTGCAAGAAAAGAAAAAATGCACATTTGGCTCTGTAAGGGTATTTCTTTTGATTCAGGCTAAAAAAGAAGATTCATTTTTTAAACTATACTATCTTCTTTCCAAGTTTCAAGGTTCTATCCTCACTAGTTTGTCACTTACATTTACTAATTTGTTCAGAAGCTGTACCTAAATACCTTGAAAATTTACATTGTGTTGACATAGTGGAAATGTCATGCACCCATCTCCCCTCAAAATGGAAAATAAAGGCCATATTACAATAGCCACAGCAATAAAAAATGTTACATCCAAGTTCCAATAGTTCTAGTCATACCACTGTCCCATGTTAAAAATAGTAATAACATGATAGAAGGCGGTAACAAGGCTGTTTGATTTGGAAACTAAACAGATGAGCCAGTCACTAAAAAACACATTAAAAACTCCATTCAATGAAAGTGTGGAGGAGTTCTGATGCCAAACAAAATGTCAGCAGCTATTGTGCCATTCTTTTGTCATTGTCTAAAATGGAGGTGAGTTCCTTGGCTGACCATAGGCTTCTCTCCTATAAGCATACAACACACAGGATGTTAAGGCACAGTTCACTCTTAAGTGTGACACTGCCAACACATCATTCCAGTGGGGCTTACTGCTGCAAGAGATAGGCATGTATGTTGGGTACTGGGCAATACGAAGGTGAGTGAGTTTGAAAGGAAGTGCACTATGGGAAAACAGTTGGATTGACCGACTGCAGCTTGTTATTGGCCATTTCCAGCCATTCCTGTTCCCTCAGCGGACATCCACTTTGTCATCCTATGTGGTGTTTATGCCACATCACTGCCCATCTTTTATCACATTTTACTGCTATATTTTGATGCACAGTATAGAAAGATTTTTCTACAGGAGGCTAACGAGTAGATCAGATCAAAGGGCAGACTCATCAAGTCATGCACCAGATTGTCACATAGTGTGAGTATGGCCAGGTGAGTGAGAGCCACATCGTACTGGAACAGAGAGAGACGTGTGGTTTCACCTACAATGCTGGGCACCAAGAAATGAATCTCATATTCTTTATATTTACTGTTTAAATACTGATATACATCTCCAGCTATGCTGACGACATTACTTGCACTGAGAACTTGTTAATAATAATTTCAATATCACTCGGTTCATCAGGAAATGATAATTACAAATTTTAGTTACTTTCAGTGCTTATTGATCGAAACGATACACCAATCACTAGTGAACCCTGAGAGGGCAGGCGCTGAACTGCTACAATATCTCATTACTGGTCAACAATCGGTTTCTAGCATTTGTAGATTTAGAGAAAACTTTTGACAATGTTGACTGGAATACCCCCTTTCAAATTCTGAAGGTGGCTGGGGTAAAATACAGGGAGCGAAAGGCAATTTACAATTTGTGCAGAAACCAGATGGCAGTTATAAGAGTCGAGGGACATGAAAGGGAAGCAGTGGTTGGGAAGGGAGTGAGACAGGTTTGTAGCCTCTCCCCGATGTATATTGAGCAAGCAGTAAAGGAAACAAAAGAAAAATTCAGAGTAGGTATTAAATCCATGGAGAAGAAATTAAAACTTTGAGGTTCGCCGATGACGTTGTAATTCTGTAAGAGACAGCAAAGGACTTGGAAGAGCAGTTGAACGGAATGGACAGTGTCTTGAAAGGAGGATATAAGATGAACATCAACAAAAGCACTATGTAGCTTATGGAGGTCAACTCAGCGTTTACCATGAGTCTACCTTTTACCATCAACTGTAATATTCATTACACCGTCACACAACAGCCTGTAGGGGGAAATAAAGTTGAAGTGTCAGCTTCCTCTACCCAGCACAAGGCTGCCTCTCTCTTCTGCCTGTGCAAGAAGCAGGTAGTGCCCTGCACCATCTGAACTATGCCATTTGCTGGAAAAATTTACTGAATAGCCTGCAAAGCACTAAAAGAGTCAGTGCAGACAGGAAACTTCCCTCCACTGAGAAAAGTCACATACTCCAGTGCTGTCTTGGTGCTCACTGCTCTGCACAGAACCGTGAGCAGTGGCCCAGTAGGTGGAGGTTGATCACAAAATATGAGAAGATAACACAACCCCCAACACTGCTGCCTTGTTTTGATCCATCGTTAAAAACTAGCACCTGATCCAAATACTCTGATAAAATGCCAGTAAAACCTTATTTTAGAACTAAAGGTGGCGTTGTGAGCTTGTTGTGCTCTGTCACATTCAAGTTAAGAATGGCACCTGCTCAATTCCTGATTAAGAATTAGTACATTTGCTACACCAAGCTGTTCAAGATATTTCTTCGCACAGAAAGAAAAAGGTTTAGTTGTCCAACGACTGGTAAACCTACGTGGTATGGGTTGTTCGGCTCCAAAACCAACAAACAGTGTGGTCGGAGATAACTGCACTTTATACATCTTTTGCTTTCTGCAAAGTATAATAACAACAAACAATGAGTAATGTTGTCCACACTAATAGTTATCGGAATTACCTCTAGTTTGCTTTATACACGTTCAGTTGAATAAAATTTAACACTGCTCTTATTTTGTGAACAGTTATAGATATCAAAATGTGGTTTTCCGCAAATAGTAGTACACAGAAATAATGTAATTATGTTAATGGACTGGTATACCTTTATTAATTGCATTGAAAAACACTTGAAAATGCATGTATAGTGATGCAATGTTTGTTAACGTTGGCGTTGAAGTTTTCACGAAAGTATCTGAGAAATGTGATGAAATTAATGGACAAGGCAGCTGAAATAGGTTATGGCAGTGTAGACACCATTAAATGGGACTCTCATGTTAAGCAACAGCATTGTATGCAGCAAGAAGAGAGGCCTGCACTACTAGGGTGAACCGTATTTCCTCTGGGGCCAACATGCGAAGACTGGAACTTTAATAGTGGCAACTATTTATTTACAGCTCGTACAAAATAGATACGTGTTTTAAAGTTTTACTGACCTTCAGAGTAGTCACCAGCATTGAGTATAACCCATGCCAGTGATGTGGAAGTCGTAGGATACTCTTAGCAGCGCCAGTTGTGTTGATAGTTCGAGCGGCGCGGTCTATTGCCCGACGAATTTGTAGCAGTTCTCAAGCGAATGCCGTGAAGTGTTTCCTTCAGTTTAAAAATAGTTGAACTTACGAGGGCTTAAGTCTGGGGAGTGCAGTAGGTGGTATAGCACAGCCTCATTAGTCAAACAAATCAGTAACAGTTTGCATTGTACGTGCTTGAACATTGCCCTGCAAAATGATGGTCAGGTCCTGCATACCAAGTGTCATCATTTCTGCCTCTGTGGCATTCATTTTTGGAACACAACCTATGACCAGCGTAGAGACAGAAGTGATGACACTTTCTGCAGGACCTGACCATCATTTTACAGGACAATGCTCAAGCACATACAGTGCAAGCTGTTACTGATTTGTTTGACTGATGGGGCTGCTAAGAGCTATACCACCTACTGCACTCCCCTGACTTAAGCCCTTGTGAGTTCAACTCGATTTCTAAACTGAAGGAAACACTTCACAGCATTCACTTTAGAACTGCTACAAATTCGTCGGGCAATAGACCACGCCAGTCAAACTGTCAACACAAATGGCACTGCTAAAAGTATCCTACGACTTCCACATAGCTGGCAACGGGTTATGCACAATGCTGGTGACTACTCTGAAGGTCAGTAAAACTTTGAAACACATATCTATTTTGTACGAGCTGTAAATAAATTGTTGCCACTATTAAAGTTCCAACCCTCATATTATGATACAGACACAGCGAGGAGTATGCTGAATCATATTATTTTTTCACTCTTTCCTTTTCTTATATGTACGCTATATGTAAACTGAATGGGTTGTAGACACCCACAAAGATACATTAATGAGTTGCTTTGTGGCAATGACAATGTTTTGATACACTTGTATGAAACAAAAAAAGAAATGAAACAAAAAAAGAAATACGCTCTTCAGTTTATTAATTCATGTGTCTTCACCTATGGTTTCAGAAAGTGGTAACTTATGGACGTATACTTGGATTCGGCGTGGCAGCACTGTTAAAAAATATGTATTTCAACCGTACATTAAAAGTGTCATAAAAGTTAGAAGAAAAGTAAAATTTGTTAGCACATTTAAGACGTCCACTCCAATCTGTTCACTGTTTCATTTGCCACCAAGATCCTGCATCAAGAAGTTTGGAGCAGAGAAGAAGAATTGACACAATACCTCGAGGAGCGATCCTGCATTGACATTGTCACAATCACGACTAAACAATGGAATTAATGTGAAGCAGTATGTAATACAAATTATGTTTATTGACCTTGAATGTATTGATATTGAAGGTCTGTTGATATTTGTATCAGTTAAAAGTGTGATTCATTAATTACCTTCAAACTTTCTTTCAGCTATTCTTTCCAATCAATTTTTCCAGTTATTCAATCAATTATTATTATCAATTTCCATTCCCCACACATACACTATGTGATCAAAAGCATTGGGGCACCTTGCTGAAAATTACTTACAAGTTCGTGGCGCCCTCCATCGGTAATGCTGGAATTCAATATGGTGTTGGCCCACCCTTAGCCCTGATGACAGCTTCCACTCCTGCAGGTATATGTACAATCAGGTGATGGAAGGTTTCTTGGAGAATGAAGCCCACTCTTCACAGAGTGCTGCACTAAGGAGAGGTATCAATGTCAGTCGGTGAGGCCGGCACGAAGTCGGCATTCCAAAACATCCCAAAGGTGTTCTATTAGGATTCAGGTCAGGACTCTGTGCAGGCCAGTCCATTACAGAGATGATGTTATCGTGTAACCACTGCATCACAGGCCGTGCATTATGAACATGTGCTCAATCATTTTGAAAGATGCAATTGCCATCACTGAATTGCTCTTCAACAGTGGGAAGCAAGAAGGTGCTTAAAACATCAATGTAGGTCTGTGCTGTGGTAGTGCCACACAAAACAACAAGGGGTGCAAGCCCCCTCCACAAGAAACATGACCACACCATAACACCACCGCCTCCGAATTTTACTGTTGGCACCACACACTCTGGCAGATGACATGCACCGGGCATTCGCCATACCCACATCCTGCCATCGGATCGCCACATTGTGTACCGTGATTTGTCACTCCACGCAACGTTTTTCCATTGTTCAGTCGTCCAATGTTTACGCTCCTTACACCAAGCGAGGCGTCATTTGACATTTACCGGCATGATGTGCGGCTTATGAGCAGCCGTTCATCCCCAAAATTCAAGTTTTCTCATCTCCCACCTAACTGTCATAGTAGGTGCAGTGGATCCTGATGCAGTTTGAAATTCCTGAATGATGGTCTGGATAGATGTCTTGCTATTACACAATATGGCCCTTTCCAACTGTTGGCAGTCTCTGTCAGTCAACAGGTCCACCTGTACGTTTTTGTGCTGTATGTGTCCCTTCACGTTTCCACTTCACTGTCACATCGGAAACAGTGGACCTAGGGATGTTTAGGATTGTGGAAATCTCATGTGCAGATGTATGACACAAGTGACATCCAATCACCTGACCACGTTCGAAGCCCACGAGTTTTGCAGAGCACCCCATTCTGCTCTCTCAATGACTACTGAGGTCGCTGATGTGGAGTACCTGGCAGTAGGTGGCAGCACATGCACCTAATATGAGAAACGTATGTTTTGGGGGGTCCGGATACTTTTGATCACATAGTGTAACTATACAGGAGATAAAATATGCAACACAAGACATTACAATAAAGGTCATGTGACACAATATCTTGTGTTTCACTGGTGTGATACAATATGCAACTGATCAGAGATATGATTTGTGAATTGACAAACAAGGTGACAGCATGAATGACATCTCTGGTTCAATTTCAGCTGCAATCATGAGCTCTTCTGAAGAGCATGTATCGGGCTTATCATTATTCAAAGCTCGAAAAAACTGAAAAGGATAAGGAAATACTGGATGCACATGTACACTGGCATAAATACCAATTATATGAGTTAGTTTAACTGTGGTTTCTTGTGAGCTCTCTCAGAAATTCTACAGAATGAGTCTACTTCTACATCTACATCTATACTCTGCAAACCACTTTGAAGTGCATGGCAGAGGGTACGTCCCTTTGTACCAGTTTGTAGGGTTTCTTCGTGTTCCATTCATGTATGGAGTGTAGGAAGAATGATTAACTGAATGCCTCTGCACATGCAGTAATTACTGTATGATCTTACCCTCATGGTCCCTCAATGAGCAATACATAGGGGGTTGTACTATATTCCTAGAATAATCATTTAAAGCGGTTATCAAAACATTCTTAATAGACTTTCTCGGAATAGTTTACATTTATCTTCAAGAGTCTTCCAGTTTAGTTCCTTCAGTATGTGTGTGACACTCTCCCATAGATTAAACAAATCTTTGAGCATTCATGCTCCCCTTCCCTGTAAACGTTCAATATCCCCTGTTAGTCTTATCTGGTACTGGTCCCACACGATATTCTAGAAGCAGTTGCACTAGTGATTTGTAAGCAGTCTCTTTTATAGGCTGATTGCACTTCCCCAGCATTCTACCACCTGCTTCACCCACGACTGAACGTATGTGATCATTCCACTTCATATCCCTACAAAGTGTTACACCCAGGTATTGGTATAAATTGGCCAATTCCAAGAGTGACTCGTTCATATTTTAGTCATAGGATACTATGTTTTTTATTTGTTTCATGATTTGCAAAATTTTGCATTTCTGAACATTTAGAGCAAGTTGCATCTCTGTACCATGTTGAAATCTTTTCAAGATCTGACTGAATATTTACGCAGCTTCTCTCAGATAGTACCTCATTATAGATAACTGCAACATCTGCAAGAAAGTCTGATTTTACTATTATCATTGTCTGCAAGGTCATAAATATACAACATAAACAGCAAGGGGCCCAACACACTTCCGTGGGGACACACTCTAAAGTTACTTCTACATCTGACGATGACTCTCCATCCAAGATAACATGCTATGTCCTCCCTGCCAAAAAGTCCTCTACTCAGTCACAAATTTCACTTGAGATCCCATATGATCATACTTTTGACAATAAGCATAAGTGCAGTACTGAGTCAAATGCTTTTCAGAAATCAACAAATACTGATTGAGTTGATCCAAAGTTTTCAGTATGTCATGTGAGGGAAATGCGAGTTTGGTTTTACATGCTTGACATTTTCGAAATCCATGCTGGCAGGCACTGAGGAGGTAATTCTGTTGAAGATACCACATTATGTTTGAGCTCAGAACATGTTCTAAGATTCTACAACAAATCAATGTCAAGGATACTGGATGGTACTTTTGTGGATCACTTGCACTACCCTTCTTGTAGACGTGTGTGATCTGTGCCTTTTTCCAAGAACTGGGCATGGTTTTTTTGTTCAAAGTTATTATAGTCAGAAGAGGGGCTAACTCAGCCACAAATTCAGTATAAAATCCAATAAAGATACCATATGGGTCCGCAGCTTTGTTCAGTTTTAACTATTTCAGCTGTTTCTCAACACTACTTTCTTCTCAACCCATGCAGTAAGTCTCCCCAACCCATGGTTCTGGGTGACTTTCCCATAATCTACCGTTTGTCCTAGACCTCTCCAGTCCTTTTCCTTCACCCCTATTCCTTCCCTTTCAACCCTTCTGCCTGAAGAAGGAGCAACTGGCTCTGAAGGTTTGCCAATTACAACCGTCTGTTATGTTTGGAGTGTTCATCGGAGGTGAGGGTATCATCTGGAGTGCCCCAGGGAAGTGTGGTAGGTCCGCTGTTGTTTTCTATCTACATAAATGATCTTTTGGATAGGGTGGATAGCAATGTGCGGGCTGTTTGCTGATGATGCTGTGGTGTACGCGAAGGTGTCATCGAGGATTGACTGTAGGAGGATACAACATGACTTGGACAGGATTTGTGATTGGTGTAAATAATGGCAGCTAACTCTAAATATAGATAAATGTAAATTAATGCGGATGAATAGGAAAAAGAATCCCGTAATGTTTAAATACTCCATTAGTAGTGTCAGCGCGTGACACAGTCACGTCGATTAAATATTTGGGCGTAACATTGCAGAGCGATATGAAGTGGGACAAGCATGTAATGGCAGTTGTGGGGAAAGTGGATAGTCGTCTTCGGTTCATTGGTAGAATTTTGGGAAGATGAGGTTCATCTGTAAAGGAGACCGCTTATAAACCACTAATACGAGCTATTATTGAGTACTGCTCGACCGTTTGGGGTCCCTATCAGGCCGGATTGAGGGAGGACATAGATGCAATTCAGAGGCGGGCTGCTAGATTGGTTACTGGTAGGTTTGATCATCATGTGAGTGTTACGGAAATGCTTCAGGAACTCGGGTGGGAATCTCTAGAGGAAAGGAGTCATTCTTTTCGTGAATCGCTACTGAGGAAATTTAGAGAACCAGCTTTTGAGGCTGACTGCAGTACAATTTTACTGCCGCCAACTTACATTTCGTGGAAAGACCACAAAGATAAGAAAGAGATATTAGGGCTCATACAGAGGCATATAGGCAGTCATTTTTCCCTCATTCTGTTTGGGAGTGGAACAGGGAGAGAAGATGCTAGTTGTGGTACGAGGTACCCTCCGCCACGCACCGTATGGTGGATTGCGGAGTATGTATGTAGATGTAGAAGTAGATGGCACTGCTTGGTGAGTAGATATTTTATCTATCCAATTAAATTATTTTGTTTATTTGCCAAGCAGTGTATAAGTCAGCTTGAGAAGTATTCAGAACGAACACTGCTGAATTTGAAGTCACCGTCAATAGTATAGCAGCAGGTGGCAAACTCTGCATAGTGGAAGACAATGTGTATGAAGAAATAGAAGAGGCCCATGATGATAAGGAAAATCCAGAAGTGTCCTTTTTGACTCCAACCAGTGCTTATTCAGAAGTAGGAATTTTTCTGTCATATATTTTCTTTTACAACTTTTACAAAGTTTCCTGGAATCAGGGAGCACAGACCGAAAAAAACATCCAGTAGGCATCATCAGCTGATGGTTCTCAATGTCTCTTCATTTCAGTAAGTTTTTTTCATTTCCGGTTTCAGTGAGTCTTGGAAGAACACAAAAAAGAGAAACATGAGGCAGTTCCACACTCCGCATAGCAGGCCAAAGTAGGTGGCAATAGCCTTGCATGTGGTGCAAACGTGCCAAATTCATTGTGGACAATCTCCAATAATTCTCAAGTATTTTCTTAAGGGTGGAATGAGGTATCGCTTTCCTTCCACCATTAAAACAGTTTCAATATGTTAGTTATATTTTGGATGCAGCAACGTATGATCCAAAACATGTCACATCTAAAATGGCCACTGACTACATTCTTCGCTATAAGCTTTTGAAAATATGCCCCGTGGTTAACTTACTTGTGAAGTATCACAGTAAGGGCACGAACAAAAAACAGTTCTTTTTTTATGCAAAAGGTAAGAGCTTTACTGAGAAGCTGCACAGATAGACAGATGTGCCTTTGCTGCATTTACATAAAACATCTCTCACCTCGCCCATCCTGAGGCACATCTGATGGCTCGAAATTGGTATCATACAACACAGTTGCATGTAGCAAAGAGCACTCTCTGCTGCTCCAGACATTACAACAGAAATACATGGTGCCATATCGCTGTCATCACAGTGTGAAGCAGTTACATTGCTTCAAATACTTTTCTATGTGCTCCTCCAATGCAGGTTGTTTCTGCATCATATTGCATGCTGCAACATGTATTGTATCACATGTGCTCAAGAGTATCAGTAGAGACGTAGGAAACCTACTTCATATGTGTGTATGTTTAAGTTATTCCTTTAATGGAAACAAACAAACAATCAATGAGATCTGATGAAGACTGCCATAAGAGCCCATAATGGCGCTGTTTGCAACACAATAGCCATCAATTCTGACTGCCTTGCCTTTGTGAGGTTCATCGATAAGTACTACTCTCCTTGTTGATGACAAATTTTTTTCAACATTAGCATCTACATCTATATCTACATCGATACTCTCTGCAAACCACCACAAAGTGCATGGCAGAGGGTATGTCTGAACCAGTTCTTAGGATTTCTTCTTGTTCTATTCATGCATGGAGTGTGAAAAAAATGATCATTTGGATGCCTTTGAATGTGCTGTAATTATTCTAATCTTGTTCTTACAGTCCCTATGTGAGCAATACTAAGGGTTTTTAGTATATTCCTAGAGTCATTATTTAATGCCGGTTTTTGAAACTTTGTTAGTAGGCTTTCTCGGGATAGTTTACATCTGTCTTCAAGAGTCTGCCATCTCAGTTCCTTCAGTATCTCTGTGACTCTCTCCCATGGATCAAGCAAACCTGTAACCATTCCTGCTGTCCTTCTCTGTATATGTTCAATATCCCCTGTTGGTCTTGTTTGGTAGTGGTTCCACATACTTGAGCAATATTCTAGAACCAGACACACAAGTGATTTGTAAGCAGTCTCCTTAGTAGACTGATTGCACTTCCCTTATATCCTATGAATAAACCAAAGTGTACCACCTACTTTACCGCAACTGGGCCTGTGTGATCATTCCATTTCATATCCCTACAAAGTGTTTTCATTAATATTATAGTCACAGGACACTACGTTTTTTTCACTTTGTAAAGTGCACAATTTCACATTTCTGATCATTTAATGCAAATTGCCAAATTTTGCAGTGTTTTCAAATCTTATCAATATCTGACTGAATATTTATGCAGCTTTTTTCAGACAGTCCTTCATAAAAAATAACTGCATCATCTGAAAAAAGTCTGAGATTACCATTAATATTGTCCACAAGGTTATCAATATACAATATGAACAGCAAGGGTCCCAACACACTTCCCTGGGGTACACCTGAAGTTACTTCTACATTTGACGATCAGTTTGGTGACGTTCATTAAGCACAATGAGTTAAAATTGCACGGTCAGTTTATCATACCCTTTGTCAAAAGGTATTACTGAACTACAGTAATAATATAACAGCACAGGATTTGAATAAAACTTCAACTCCCACAATTGCTTCAATCTTTGACGACATTCTCTACTTGTGAATTACTGTTCAATATCCCTCCAAAATGTGATCATAAAATATAGTACCATACACTTCTTGGCTTTCTTCAGAATACTTTCTCTGACTGAGATGTCACGATCGACCAGGCCTGAAGACTCCAAATTAACTACAGGTTTGTGCCGTAAAACAAGGCACCATGAAACTTGCTGTAGAGGCCAGTCCTGCAAACCATACATTGTCATACCTCACAGAGGTTACATTTGTTGTCATATTGATTGAGCTGTAGAACGGTGTCATTTCAGCACATTTCTGAGATACTTTTGCAAAAAGAGTCAGTGGCGACATAAATAAACTTTGTATCACTGTTTCTATCTTTTTCAAGTGTTTTCAAATGGTGTTAATAAGCAGAAAGTTTTCCATTTTTTTAAAATATATGTTTCAATGTCTCAGTTGATAGAACAGTCAAAAAGTATTAACCACACAATATGTACAGGAGGAATGCTCAGTATTCAGGGAATGATCGTACCTGGTATCTAGCATTTCCCTGACTGATGACTATTCCTTCTGGGACACATCGTACATAAAACAGAAAAATAGCTGCTTTGGATATTGCCAATTCTTATCCTTCTATAGCAATCAGCTGCTGTTTTTGTGTTAATCCCCAAACAATGCATTGGTATAGCTTTACACAGACCACTATCAGATGTCTACACAGGCTGTTCTCAAACTATTTGTTCAAATTAATACAGGTGATGCAGAACACCAAAATAAATATATTTCGATAAGGAACATACGGTCTCCAAAATTAACTTGTATGTCAGGGAACATTTTGTGAGTGGTGCTGACACCAACTGTTGTGATGATGTTGCTGACTGGGAATCTGTACTGACATTCAAAACTACTCCGTGTACACAATTCACACACTTGATCATACGTGAATCTATGAGGTACTCGACCTCACATTCTTTGACAGTGATTCGGTGTTAGTGTGCGGTCTTGCATTCTCGCCAATAGGTCGATCGCACCATAAATTCTGACATTCCACCTCAAGGGAAGGAGGTACATCTTTGTGGAACATGCATTGCCAGAACTGCTGGAGGATGGACCTTTTGACATTAGACAAAGGATGTACTTCCAGCAAGATTAGGCACCAGCCCATTTCGGCACTGCTGTGAGGACTCATCTGAGAACTACCTTCGGGGATTGACGGATTCGCTGAGGTCTTCCTATGGCCTAGGCACTCAGGTTGCCTGACCTCATGTGTCTGGATTACTTCCTCGAGGGGGGGGGGGGGGGGGGGAGTACGAAGCCACTGGTGTAAAAAAACGTTGTGGAAACAGTAGAAGACCTTGTCACCACAATTGTCGTCATTCCCAGTTCCACTGTGGACGTGACAGGTATCTTGAACCAGGCATGACACTCGACAGTCAGATGACATACTGCACGCAAACAGGCCAGTGGTCGCACATTCGAGCAGTTCCTGTGAATGCCACCACTGTAATCAGCATGTGAAACTAACTTCTGTATAAATCATCCCTAGCATCAGAAATTGTGGTCAGGGTCACATGCACCACAACTAAATATATTCATTTTGATATTCTCTACCTTTGTATTAATTTGAATGAATAGTTTGGCAACATCCCACACACTGGCAAAGTCAGTACCTACATAAAATAATATTTGACTTAGGCAGAAAGTAAATCGCTGAATCGAAGTATTCTGGTAAATTGTAGAACCAGTGGCTGACGACATACTCTATTGCTTTCCTTTTTAATGTTTGGGAGTTTTCAATTTCCTGCCTGATGTTCACAGTAATCTGTTACAGTTGTTGCACCAGATTATAAAACTCTATTCTGAATACTAGAGAGGAATGGAAACTCTTTCTTCATCTAGTGCTGCAGTTGTATATTGATGAGTTGACTATAAGTTCACTCTTGTTATTAACCACAACTAGCTTTATGGAGTATATGTACTGGCATGGAAGAGTAAGAGCCCTTGATCACTGATAAAGCGGTGTTTGGTTAACAATTTTGTACAATATTGTTATTGCACACAGAATAAGAACTGACGCAGCGGGTTATTCTGTAGGACAGTAATGAGAAGAGCCTGGAACTTAATGACAAGTCAGATTTTTTCCCTCTTAATGTTAGGGAGAATTTTACAACAATTTACGCAGGGATCCAGGTACTGTAGTGTACAAAAATGTATTTTCGTTGACCGTATAAAGCCATATTTACACCAATAGATCATATATCGGTTGACTTTAACCAAAATACATACATTTGTCATATCTTTAAGCACACAAGAATGAGACCATGATAATGTTGCTCGCATGACAGTGTTTCAGGAGATATTATCACAAACAAAAACAACAATAGCTACAAAGCTTTATTTATCAGGACTATGGTAACAAGTAGTGTAATACACTAATCGGTTTGTTGACACAAGACACATTTGCACACGGGTATGCGACGCAATGAATATCAAACACGTGTTCACACTATTCCGTTTAAATACAGTCTCAGTCTGGTTCAACATGTTGAAAGTAAAGTGCTCCACCAACATGAAGTTGCAAGGTTTTATTTGCGATTTTGGAGAGAAGTTCTTCAGCACTCAGAAGGAAATAATTTGCAGTGTATGTGAAGTTTAAGTTCTGCAGAAAAGCACATTAATGTGCAGCAACACTGTAGTACCACCAACCACAGCAGCTGTATGAAGAGAAGTGCTGAAAATGACAGCAGAGAAGTACTGTTATTTATCCTTGGAGAAGTACGCAACATAACCAGTTCCAGATGAATCTACACTGAGAAAGAACTATTTATCCGTGTGCTACAAGAAGGTGCTCAACAAAACATGAATAAGTGTTCTGATCAAAAAGTCTGGGTGTCCATATAGATGAAACCACCAATATGGGTGGGTGTTATGTTGCAAATGTTATTTCTGCTGGACATTCTGTGACATGCAAAATTATTGACAGTTCTGGAAATGCCACAACATTTGAAGACAATGAACTAAAGCCGGCCTGCAATGACATTGCTGCCTTCAAATACACTCATGTGACATCCTGTGATGTGGAGAAGAGCTTTTCCATGTACAAAGCTTTCTCAGCAACAATTGTAGATCTTCAAAAAGGGAAAACCTGAAAATGCACCTTGTGATCCAGTGCAACTCTGCAGAAGCAGGAGCTTGACATGCCCTGTTCACTAATTTGGAATACCTTAAACACATGGTGTGCAGGAGTAAAAAATGGTTATATTGTTCAGAGTGGTATTACTGTTTTCCTTGTACTTTGTACTTTTTTCAGAAACATGCAGACATTTAAAAAATAAGTGCTTGTTAGTTTCAAACACTGCAAAAAGTAAGTACTGTCCTCTCAATTTGTTCAGACGTTAATTTTGTATTTCACGGTGTATAAATAAATCTGCAACGATTAATCAAATAAACTTTTATAAAGTCACGTTTATTTTTAGGTTAACAATGTAGGAAAGGATAGATGGCTACTTATCATAAAGAAGACACATTAAATTACAAGCAGGTACAATTAAAGGACACGTACGTAAGCTCTTGGCCATAGTCTTCATCAGCAAACGAGAAACAGACACCATCCATACACACAAGCAAGCACACTTCATGCACATGTGAGTGTCCTCTCTGGCAGCTCCGTCCAGAATGCTTAACTGTGCCTGTCTGCAACTTAATGTGTCTTATTTATGCTAAGTATTAATCTATCTTTTCCTGCATTGTTGATATTCCTACCTGGAGCTTCCATTGTTTTATTTTAAGGGCATATTTATATAAGTTTTAGGACATAAATGCTTGCATACTTCACTGTTTTTTAGGCCATTAAAATTCAAGTCACAATACTGAGTGAAAGTATGGAGAAGGTGTTATCAATCCTGTCTGCATGTCAACACAATGAGATCAAACAATGGAAAATCCACGACGGAATGTAACAATATTATGGTGAGTAGCAGCTTTCCTTTCCATAATACTGTCAATGCAATGAGAGAGATTTATGATTGTGAAGCAGACAGAACTGATTTTTTTTTATTAACTTATCAACAGTCTGGTGCTGCCACAGTTTATTAACCATTTGGAAGTGCACGAGCTTCACATATGGAGCCACATCCAGTGTATGCCCACTGACCTCTACTTCTGGTGTCTGTAAAACATTTGTGACGTATTTGGAGTTACAGAAATTGATTTTTGTAAGGTTAAGTGTGAAGCAGTTGGCTATGAACCAGTGGTTACCTGCCCCATTATTATCCTAGCTTTGTCTGGTATAGATGTTCTTGGATCCTTTATTTGTATCTTGCGTCTACACTTTTGAATGAGTCCTCCAATGTCCCTGGTATAACATTTATGTAGAGCAACAACAGGAGCAGCCCAAGCACCGAACCTTGCAACACGCCATCTTTAATGTTTCGCCACTCTGAATTCCAATCTTGTTCCTGTCACATCACATGCTAATGTGACCCTCTGTATTCTATTTTTAAGACTCAGGAATTGGAAGGGGAAAGAAAAAAAAATCATTACCATTCCTAATACAGAGTGGGGAACCCACTGACATTTAAAGCAGGTTCCTGCCATCTTAGAATGGATAAATACAAGTTCTGTATGGTTCTCAAAGGTATCTTATACTAGTCTTCCAGCAAAATTGTTACAAGTTTTCCTCAAAGTAGACCACAAAAGTTCAATAATACTGAGATCTGGAGACAGTTGTGGTCAGGGAAACCTTAATTATGCAAGCTGTGGGAATGGGCCATGTCATCTCGGAATGCAGCATCACCATAGGGGAAGAAACATTGTACCACGGGATGGCTCTGATCACCCACAGGGTCACACAATCCTTGGCAGTAATGTGATCTTGCACAGAGTAATCATGAGGCCCAGTACCGTGATACGGCTGCCGAACTCAAAACCAAACCCCCACCATATTTCACTCTTGTGATGGAAATGCGAACTGCAGTCTAAAACAGTGTGAAATAAGACTCATCTGACAAACATTGTTTCTTGCATTGCTCCATAGTGCATGTTTTATCGTCTCAGGACCATGTTTACCTGTTATGATCATTTGCGGCACTGACAAGTGGTTTTAATATTCCAGCTCGTCCTGCAATTCACTGCTTATGGAGCGCTTGCTTTGCATTGTTTTGGTGCTGATGGGGTTCACGAGTGGGACATTCAGTTCTGCAGTGACTTCTGCAGCTGTGGTTCACTTACTTTTCATCACAATCCTGTTTAATGACCATCCATCACGATATGAATCTTTGATAGACTAAAAAATCTGGATAGTTTTGTTTACAGAAGCATCCACCATACAAACACCAGCAGTTTGCCCACATTCAAATTCACTTAGCTCCAACATAATGCACTCACCGCTACACAGAACACTGTTGCGACCAAGATTTGCACTTAGGACATTGGCCAGGTGCCATTTGTGGTCAAATATAAAGCACAGCCTGCAGGCTTGACTAGCTTTCGCATTTATGTTCAAGTATACATTTCTCGGGGTGTTTCCATATTTTTGTCCAACTTCTGTAGGACTCTACAGATCTGAGAGGAAGGTCTTTAATGTTGTAGCAGTTTAGTTTACCTACTAGAATTTTATGATGTACACAATCAAAAGTCTTGACAAGATCACTTGTTGAGTTCTACTTGAACTGAATTTGTGAGATCACATGAGAAATTTGGCAGTAGATCCCCCTCAGTGACGTGAAGCAACTTAAGGCACTTAAGAAAGACAAATCTTTAAGTGTAGATTATATACCAAACGGGTTTTCAAAGTAAACTGACTAAACCTCCATTTTCAAAAATTGTATACAACTGCCAGCTCCACCAAAGATCCAAATCTAAAGACTGGAAAGTTGCACACCAACAGTGACAATATAAAGGAAGAAAATAGACATATCACTGACATCAGTTTGTAATAGGATTCTGGAACATATGCTGTGTTCCAACATTGCAAGATACTCTGAAATTAGAATTTAATGTCCCATCGACAGCAAGATCATTAGGGGCAGTAGGAAATCAAATAAACGCTAAATTTGGATGGCTGGACGGGAAGTTGAACCAGAATGTGAGTCCGTTGTGCTAATAGCTGTGCCACATCGCTTTGTGAAATCCTCCAAGAAAGTGATCCATTGACACACAAACCAGCACAGATGCAGAAAATATCACCATTGTGAAAGAAACTAGCCCATTATTTACATGAAGTAAGGATTGTTAGACTGATAACCTCAGATGTTAAGTCCCATAGTGCTTACAGCCAGCTGAAGGATTGTTACTGACAAGGGATCTCAAGTTAATTCCATATTTCTAGATTTACAGAAGGCTTTTCATACTGTTCCTCAGCAGCAGCTTCTAATCCACTTTCATCGGTATGGAGTACTGTTTCAGTTGTGCAAATGGATTCATGATTTCCTTTCAGAAAGGTCACAGCTCTCAGTAACTGACATGATGTCATCTAGTAAATCAAAATTCATGTCTTGGGTTACCCAGAGAATTATTATAGGTTCTCTACCATTCTCAATACACAAAAATGATTTAGGTGGCAATATGAGTAGCTCACTCAGACTGTCTGCAGATAATGGTGTACTTTCCAGTCTAGTAAAGTATTCAAAAGATCAAAATAAATACCATTACTATTCACATAAAATATCTGCTCAGTGTGAAAAGTTGCAACTGAGCCCACATCAGTACTGCAAAAAAATTTGGTTACAAGAAAAGTGACACAAATTTAAAGGTTCTTGATTCAAGTAAAAACCTAGATATTACAATTATGATCAACTTACATTTGAAGTATCAAACAGAAAATGTTGTGAGGAAGGCAAACCAGAGACTAAGTTTTGCTAGCAGAACACATATAAGATGCAACAGGTATACTAAAGAGACTGCCTACCCTAAGTCTGTCCTCTTCTGGAGTATTGCAGCACAGGTAGGATTGATAGAGAACATTGGAAAAGGTGAAAGAAGGGCAGCTCGTTTTGTGTTATTTCAAAATATGGGAGAGAGTGTCACGGGTATACTAAGCAGGCTGGAGCGGCAATCATCAAATACAAAGCTCTGTTTATTGTGGCAAGATCTTTTTACAAAATCTGAATAGCCAACTTCTCCTAAAAATGCTAAAATATTTTACTGATTGCCAAATGTGAAGGGAAAAACGACCACCATAACATAACAAAGAAAATCTTCCCCGTGTGCTACTTGAGAATGGAACTGTCAAAAATATTCTGAAAGTGGTTCAATAAACCCTCTGCCCAACAATTAAGTTACAATTGCGGAATAGTCATCTAGACATGGATTTATTGCTTTCTCGGAAGAGAAGCAAAAAAGAGGTGTTGCTAACAGTTTATTTAAATAAAATAGCTCAATTTTCTGTTGTAAGTATCTTTGTTGAAGAACACAGGAAGGAGGGAGGTAGGTCTCCAGCCATTCAGGAAATATACCTAGACTCGTGTAGGGTAACTACCAAGTTAACACAAGATTTTAGTACTTTGGCTGAGATACCATAACATCCAGAACAGTTATTGCTTTTTAGTGACCTCACCAGTAATCGTCAACTCTTGAAAGGCCTGAACACATGAATATAAAACAGCTTCATCCTTGAGATTACTTGCAAATGAGTTAATGTGTTCAATACTGATGTTAAGCATGCAAGCACAAAAAAGTTACAGACGGTTTGAAATTATGTTTCAAGTTTGTTGGAAGTCGCCAAGTGCTTTGATTACCAAACATTAGATGAGTACGGTTTGGTAAAATGCACTCTGTTTTAAGTAAAAGATAGTTTTTCACGCATCTCAGTGTTTATGATGTCATGTCCTCTGAAACATGGGCACTGTCAGAAAAATGTGTTGCGAAACGTATCTCAGTGTTTATGATATCATGTCTTCTGAAATGTGGGCACTGTCGGCAAAATGTGTTGCGAACAGAGTTTGTAGTAAAGAAGCAATAAATTAAAACAACATCTGGTGTTTAAGTTCTATTGCATGAACAGTGAAAATGTAGTAACATAACAGTTTACTGGACAGACAACAACAGCAAATCTTTTGCATGTTGAATAAAAACTGCTGCAGCTGTTGCTTTATCAAAGGCAGGACCAGTTTCATAAAATACAGTGCAGGGGTAACACTCTTCATATCTTGGAATAGCTGGAGATATTTTGTGTGTTAAGGAAAATCTTCAAACCGAACACTTAATTCTCAAACTGAATTAAAGCATAACAACATTCTGGCTAACTTTGATTATTTGAATAAATAGCTTGGTTCATTTGCGCTCTCCTACTTACCTCCTCTTCCTTGGTGCCTTTACTAATGCTATGTTCCTATTTGAAATACTAGAGAAAAAAATTTATTTTCAGAAATTGTAAGAATTTTTTATTCTAAATGTTAAGTTTATAAATGGCTCATTACAGGTTCTAGGCTTTTACCCCTATGACTATGAGTTACTTATCTGATATTTTCTATATTTATTAATGTGTTTATTTTTGTATGCCCAGTTCCCAACCAATTCCTTAAAGTTTATTGGCTGCAATTTACACTTCCGCACATTTGCCACTTTCCTCAGGGCCTATGTTTCAATATCCCATCAGCTCTTGTATGGCAGTCACAGCATTCCATCCCAACATGGTTTCAGCTGAGGTACTGTTTATTCTATATTTCGTCCTTTTCCTTTCTCTTCCCAGTGCTTTTTATAATCTTTTCTCTCACCCCATTTGTTCATAGGTTCCAGTTTCATTGCTCCATTTTAATCCACAAATACTACTTTTGTGAAATTAGCCAAATTTTAAAGAAAGGGTTGAGTTCGGACTGTAAAAGTGACTTGACTACTACAATGTCTTCTGGATACTTTATCGCTGAGATGCTGTCTTTGCGTAATGTTGTTTACAGTCTCTCTCTTCTTTTTATTCAGATATGCACCTGATGACGCAATTTACATGACTAAACCCGTTGTGCCTTTACTGAAGTATTTACAACCGCTGCAGCTGTTTTTATTCAACACAAAAATGTAGTGATTAACTTTTTTACTTTTATTATTTTATGGGGGTGTCAGCAAGGAAAAGTTTCACAAAGGTTTGACATTGTGAGTAAAGTTTGTTGAAAGTTGTGAAGTGCTCTAATTCTCAAATACTGGATGAGTACAGTCCTGGTAATAAGCATGTTACGAGTTACGCTTCCTCAAGACACACACACCTCAAAAAAAGTTTTGCGTCACTCTGGTTCCCAGAACTCCTGAAGATAGATGTTGACTGTGGATATTGTATCACAGACACAGTCCCTTTGACTGTTTAGAGATGTCACTAAACCCACCCACAGTAAAACAACCATGCATGAACAGCACCTATTAGACAGAGGGGGTCTGACAGCAGATCAGTTCCAGTCATTGCACCAGGAAGGACGTAAACGGCTCATGTTATCTGTAGTTCAACCATGCCTAGATGGTCAATACTGCAGTTTGGTCGCGTCCGCATTGTTTCTTTGTGCCAGGAAGGGCTCTCAACATGGGAAGTGTCCAGGCATCTTGGAGTGAGTCAAAGCGGTGTTGTTTGGACATGGAGAAGATACATAGGGACAGGAACTGTCGATGACATGCCTCACTCAGGCCATCCAAGGGCTACTACTGCAGTGGATGACTGCTACCTATGGCTTGGAAGAACCCGGACAGCAATGTCACCATGTTGAATAATGCTTTTCGTGCAGCCACAGGATGTCGTGTTACGACTCAAACTGTGTGCAGTAGGCTGCACGATGCGCAACTTCACTCCCAATGTGCATGGCAAGGTCCATCTTTGAAACCACAACACCATGCAGTGCGGTACAGATGGGCGCAACAACATGAAGAATGGACCACTCAGGATTGGCCTCACGTTCTCTTCACTGATGAGATGCCTTCAACCCGACAGGCTGAATGCCTTAGACACACTGTCTGGTGAGTGCAGCAAGGTGGAGGTTCCCTGCTGTTTTAGGGTGGCATTATGTGGGGCTGACGTACACCGGTGGTGGTCACAGAAGACGCTGTAATGGCTGTACAATATGTGAATGCCATCCTCCAACTGATAGTGCAACCCATCGGTAGCATATTAGCGAGACATTCATCTTCATGGACGACAATTCGTGCCCCCATTGTACACATCTTGTGAATGACTTCCTTCAGGATAACGACATCGCTCGACTAGATCAGCCAGCATGTTCTCCAGACACAAACCCTATCTAAAATGCCCAGGATAGACTGAAAAGGGCTGTTTATGGATGACTTGACCCATCAACCACTCTGAGGGATCTAAGCCGACTCGCCATTGAGGAGTGGGACAATCTGGACCAACAGTGCCCTGATAAACTTGTGGATAGTATGCCACGACGAATACAGGCATGCATCAATGCAAGAGGATGTGCTACTGGATATTAGAGGCACTGGTGTGTACAGCAATCTGGACCGCCACCTCTGAATGTCTCGCTGTATGGAGGTACAACATGCAATGTGTGGTTTTCAGGAGCAATAAAAAGGGCGGAAATGATGTTTATGTTGATCTCTATTCTAATTTTTTGTATAGGTTCCGGAACTCTCAGAACTGAGGTGATGCAAAGCTTTTATTGATGTGTGTTTATACAGTTTCTACCAGTAATGCCTGTCTTGCTGTGTTAAACCTTTGAGGGGGGTAGGACATCAAATGGGCCGACTTGGAGCAGGAGAGGCACCACAGGAGATTTTAATTTCCAGTGCCTATACTTTTACAAATAAATTCATAAAACTTTGTCAGTACGACCAGGAAGGATTCAGGATTCACACTCATAGCAGTGGAAGTTCAAAAACATCACAAAATATTTTTTTTTTACATGTGAAATTTCATCATTTTTTCACTTACTATTGGCTACATTTGTTGCTATAGGTACATTTTTCTTCACAAGTAAGAGAGATTCTTTGATGAATTTTGCACACCATACAAACCATACTTGTAGGTGTATAAAACTCTAGAATTTTCCAAATCTATTAAAAACTATGGTAAAAATGGAGATAATTAACTACAAAATTTGATTTTTTTCAGATAGGTCTGCTTGTGTCTGTATATGTGCGAATGGATATGTATGTGTGTGTGCGCGCGCGCGAGTGTATACCTGTCCCTTTTTCCCCCTAAGGTAAGTCTTTCCGCTCCCGGGATTGGAATGACTCCTTACCCTCTCCCTTAAAACCCACATCCTTTCATCTTTCCCTTTCCTTCCCTCTTTCCTGATGAAGCAACCGTGGGTTGCGAAAGCTTGAATTTTGTGTGTGTGTTTGTGTTTGTTAGTGTCTCTATCAACATACCAACGCTTTTGTTTGGTAAGTTACATCATCTTTGTTTTTAGATAGACTTTAACTTTTATTTTATTTGATCAACATGGTCAGTTACCGTATTTACTCGAATCTAAGCCGCACTCGAATCTAAGCCGTACCTGAAAAATGAGACTCGAAATAAAGGAAAAAAAAAAAATTCCCAAATCTAAGCCGCACCTGAAATTTGAGACTCGAAATTCAAGGGGAGAGAAAAGTTTTAGGCCGCACCTCCAAATCGAAAATCGAAACAAAGTTTGTCCATTGTAATATGAGACACAATTTAGGTCGAATGAATGACGATACAGCTACAGTAGTTTGGTTCGAGTCGAAAGCTTAGCAGTTAAGCTTTACCAGGTAGCCATTGCTATGCGTCAGGCGCTCCGTCCATATTTATACGGATACCCTTCCTTTTTCACGTGCTTTGTCTGGTTTGAATCGATTGCTTATTTTGCTTTGATCTGATAAGTGCCGTTTTCTATGTTATAGGTGTTTACGTCAGTCACTCGAATCTGAAAATGCATTACTATACTGTGTCATGCATTGTTTGTCGCATTCTGATAGTGCGTGTTTATGGCCTGTCGCTGCTCGCGGCATGGCTTGCTTTTGTGCGCGCTACCGCTGCCTACAATTTAAAAAAGAGAGGAATCGTCTCATTAGCGAAACAATGGCAAGAGACTGCTATTTGTTGTTACTTACACTGCTGCTTTCTTTGATAATGATCAACAAGAACCAAATAATAGACTGCGTATGATAGAACATGTTCTGAACGAGAGTTTGGCGAAAATTTTTCTCCGTTTGAAAATCTTTGCGGCCGCTTCTTTAGTACGTCAAATTCTGCACAGAAATTAGTCATCTTAGATTTAAAAAATCTAGTCAGTTGCCATGCTTCATTTCTGACTGTATCACTATTAGGCATAAGAGTAATACGAATATAAACATGACACGATACGTATATTCTTCCGCGTTTGCTGATGTCTCACTCTAGTTTCGTAGTTTATTTGGCAGACAGGATTTAAATGAGATAGAAGCAAACACGAAACAATACATGGCAAAATGTTTATATTCGTATTATTCTTATGGTGAAGAGAATACTGCATGTGATTCACATTTCATCAGATTCCTATTAGCAACCATCTCTTCTCACAGGTAGGAAAAAATTCAGAACGTAGAGTTGGCCATATTGACAAAAATCCCAGTATTACCAGTCGGATTTTTGTAGTACAATGAAATTCGAAGATGAACAATACGGAATTTGTATTTACTTCGTTGGATTATGTATGAAAAAGCAGTGGTCGAAACTCGGGCGGAGAAAAAAAGCTCGTCTTCCAATTTTTTTTTTTTTTTTTTTAATTTTATTTACTGATGCAGAGGTTTTGGCGCCAGTATTTGTCTTTGTGCCTACAAAGGATGCCTGTGTAGCGCTACATATATTCGACGGCAGAAGTTAGTTGTGGCGGCACCTATCAACATTTTTCAGAACTTCCGCTTGCTTTGCACTCGATTCTAAGCCGCAGGCGATTTTTTGGATTACAAAAACCGGAAAAAAAGTGCGGCTTAGATTCGAGTAAATACGGTAAATCATCTCTTATGTGGCTCACATCTATTCCACTGAAGAAAGGTCAAATCAGAAATAAATTACTAATCACAACTGCTTCATGTTGTTCTACTCTCATTAGGAATGTTACTGTGAGGGTCAAACTGAGGCAGGTATTTCAGAACTATGCAAGATGAAATCTATATTGAAATCTCCCACATCCAGTCACTTCCCAGTTAAACCTACTAACTATTATCACTAGCCCCTCTAGCTGCTTGTGAAGTTTATAATATTGTCTGTTGGGGAACTACAGAGCATCAGCACTGCTCTCTTTAATTTTTCCTAGTCTATTAGTGTATTAATGAAGTATAGCACTCAAATCAACATTGAGTGTGGTATTCAATAATGCTTATGGCCTGGAAATTTATTCCACCTTCCACATATTATGCATACAATAATACAATACTGACTTGAATATATCTAAAACAAACAACTGTTGCTACATACAGCAACAGAAGAAACAGTAAACAATGTTCTTAAAAGTATCACTGACTGATCTTGTGCAAATAATCTCACCCTCAATTTTAAAAAGACGCAACATATTTACTTCTGCCCATCTACAAGCCCTACACCAATGATAAATGTGACACATTCTGAGGAAGTAATACATGCAGTGGAAACTTCCAAATTCTTAGGTGACCACATTGATGAGAATGTAAACTGAGAAGAACACAATTTGGAACCCCTAAAACAACGTAGTTCAGCCACATTTGCACATAGAATCATTGCAAATCTTAGGGAGAGAGAAATCATTGAGTTGACATACTTTGCATATGTTCATTCAATAATGTCATATGGAGTAATGTTCTGGAGCAACTCATCTTTAAGAAATTCTTCATTGCTCAAAAACATCCTGCAAGAATAATATGTGGTGCTCATCCACAATCATCTTTGAGTCATCTGTTTGAGGAGTTAGGCATTCTGACTGCTGCTTCACAGTATATTTATTCCCCATGAAGTTAGTCGTAAATAATTCACTGCAGCCAAAAATGAATGGTGATTAACATAACTACAATACTATTAATTACTACACATTAAGGTTGTCTTTGATGCAAAAAGGGGTGCACAATACTGCAACTAAAATTTTTGGTAACTTATCCATTGATATAACATGTTTGACAGACATCAAAGTAAAATTTAACAATAAAATGAAAAACGTTTCTCCTTGACAACTCCTCCCATTCTATAAAAGAATTTCTATTACTGAAATGTGTAAAAAGTGGTGGGTAGGAATTAACTCCCATCTGTACGATTTTTTCTTTTAAATAAATAAGAATAAAGTACAATACTTTTACATTATCAGCATATAGGTATATTTACACAGTAATATGTGATGTGAATATAAAATTACTCATTCCACATCATTAAGATTTATCATGCACTTGACCTGTGGTACATGAAACTAACTTAGTAGCTACATGAACAGCATTATTGCAAAATGTTATAAACATGTTCTTTGAGTATGAGCAACATTATAAACAGAAGGAGAAACCACTGTACAGTTGAGGCAATGAGGGATTAGCAAGAACATAAACATGGCTGAAAATATTCACGGCTACATTGTACCAGCCAACAACAATGTAAAAACACTATAGCTATCTCAAAAGAAGATAATTTGCCTGTCTCAGTATGGATTCCAACAAGGCCTCTCCAGTTCACAATTTTATCGAAGAGAAGATGGTATTAGAGATCTCGCTTATAACTAGTTTCCATCCTATCTAACTAAAATAATACCGAGTGCATTAAAAAACCTAGAGTGTGTACAGTTAAACAGCATCTTCAGAATGGGGGGTAACCACTACAGGTCTGCTCTTGTGCTTGTTACACATAAATTATCTACCAACTTAAATCCAAGACTCAAGAATGGTCTCTTTGCTGATGATGCAATCATTATAATCAAGCCAAATGGAGATCGTTCAACACTTAAACACTATTATCTTGAAAATGAATCATTGATTACCTACATGTGGACTGTCAACAAATTTACATACAGCACTACACATAAAATTCGGTGCCTGACCGAACAATTAAAAATAATGCATGGCAACACATTAATAAATAAAATAAAATATCCTACACTCTTTAGGTGTTTACACTAAAAAGGAATGAACTGGACATCACACATACAGATCTTGTCAAATGTTTCAGCTTTGCAACCTTTGCATTACATGAAACAGAAGAGAGTGAGGTTTTCGGCTACATACACAGTCGTGTAATAAATTTAACAGATATGAAAGTTAACTTCAGGCACAATCTAGTATCACATTTCCTTGGTTGGTTGATTTGGGGGCGGGGCCCAAACAGAGACATCATTGATCCCATTAGATTAGGGAAGGATGGGGGAGGAAGTCACCAGTGCCCTTTCAAAGGAATCTTCCCGGCATTTACCTGAAGTGATTTAGGGAATTCACGTAAAACCTAAATCAGGATGGCTGGATGTGGGTTTGAACAGTTGTACTCTCGAATGCGAGTCCATTGCACTAACCGTGGCGCCACCTCGCTTGATTCATTTTCTTGACAATTCTTTCTATTCTGTAGAAGAATTTCTGAATGTGAAGTGATACGGTGTAGTCGTGTGTGTCAGACAGAGATTGAACACAGCTTGGTACAAATCAGTGAATGAATGTGAAATCAAATTCTTATCTCAGTCTAAGTACACAACTGTGTGCAAACAGTTGTGATTACATGGCAAACATTATAAACCTATTAGTCCATATTAAGTTAGTTAGTTAGTTAGTTATTACATGTTCCAGCACAACAAATCACGATAATGTCAAAAAGTTATTTTAGATTCACATTGCAAATTAATTTATACATGTGGTTACATTCTAAATTATTTCTAAGTGTTTTTGTTTCTCGCTTTTTAATTTTTTTCTCTTTTCACAAAAAGAAAAAAGATAGACAGGTGTGAGTTAGTAATTCCCACCCACCACCTTGTACACATTACAGTAATGTAACTACTTCTATGGAACAGAAGGAGTTGTCCAGGAGAAACTTTCTTAGTTTTCAATTTGCTGTCTGTCAGACATTTTATACGGCTGGGTAAATGCTCAATATATTATTCTCACATTACATTTTTGGGCACTGAAGACTTTCTTTCTTAAGGATGAGACATTACTGAGTGAAAATGTGCAAAGTATGTCAACTTGCTGATTTGTCCCTCCCAAGATTTGCAGTGATTCTATGTGAGTGGCTGAACTATGTTACTTTTTTTCAATTTAAATTTTCATCAATATGAACACCCAATAATTTTGAAGTTTCCACCCTTTCTTATAATAGAAGACAAATTGAAATGGTTACGTGTGTCAGCCCCATTTTTCTAACACCCACAAAGAACAAGTGAATGTTAATAAAACTGTGCCTAACACATGTAACTATTTTAATCTGTCTATAAACATTGTGTCGTGAAATCACAGTGGGCTTGGATACAATGCTAAGACTTCCTTCTCCCCGAATGCAGTTTGTATGTGTATCCACAAAGCATCAAATGAGATTGCTGGAGAACTGTGAACCAATCATATCCTGAGGAAACACCTCAGAGGGTCTAGATAAACCAAATAGCTATTATTAACAGAGCCAACTCTCTCCCAAACCCAGTAGAACTGAGTTGTGTGTATTCTCGATAAATAACAAGTTGTTGCCATAAAACTTAATACTAACTTCTTTGTGGAGCACAGTTGAGCCATAATCAGCATCCTAAATATCTACTGATAATATTTGATTGTTCTCTAGCATTTAGAAACCATCTTCAAAAGTGGATAAATAATTACAATGAGAAACAGTATTATCAGAAAGTTGGCCAGAACAAGCTGGGAGCAAAAGCACGCAGTTTGTTTACAGTTCCACAACTAACTCTTGCCGAACACCACACTCCTGTACAAGCTAGAAACAGTTGTGTCACCAGATCTATATGGACTCCCAGTTCAGTTTTACAGAGACTACTCTTCAGCACTGGCTCCTCATTTATCTTGCATATATGCAGAATGTTTTGCCAAATGAGAAGATTGGAAAAAAGCACACATTAATCATCTATATAAGAAGGTTAAAAGAAAGGACCCGCAAAATTACAGATCAATATCCTGAACATTGTTAAGCTGTGGAATTCTTGAGCATGTTCTAAGTTTGAATATAAAAATTTCCTTGAGACAGAAAGTAGCAGCCCACAAATCAGCACAGATTTAGAAAGCACTGCTTGTGCGAAACTCAGCTTGCTCTTTTCTCGTGTGATATCCTATGAACCATGGATGAAGGGCACCAAGTAGAGTCCATACTTCTACATTTCTGGAAAGCATTTGACACAATACCACTATTAAAAAAGACTGTTAACAAAGATCTGAGCATATGGGGTAAGTTTCTCGATATGACAGAGGCTCAAAGATTTCTTAAGTAATAGAACCCAGTACACTGTCCCCGACAGTGGGTGCTTATCAGAGACAAGGGTATCATCAGGAGAGCCCCAGGAAGAGTGATAGGACCACTCTTGTTCTCAAAGTACATAAATGACCTGACAAGAGAGCTTGAACAGCTATGGGAATTGTTTGTTGATGATGCAGTATTGTATGGGAAAGTGTCATTGTTGAGTAACAAATGATACAGGATGACTTAGACAGAATTTCTATTTGGTGCGATGAATGGCAGCTTGCTCTAAATGTGAAAATAATGTAGAGTAAAGCAGATGAATTGGAAAAACAATCCTTTAATGTTTATTATAGTACTAAGTTAAAGTGCACGTGCGGTGTTGACAGCTTTTGTTTTGCATGCTGTAGTTTCCGTTGTTCATAGCGAACTGAGTGATAGTATAGAGTACCAAATGAAAATCGCTGAATCTAATGGCATGCTTCAATGGAAAATATGAATTGATGAATTTGTTATTGACAGGGACAGCACAAGTTGATGGTTAATTATCTGACTATTATGGATTATAAAGCTGGTTACTGGTTTTCTTATGTATTTGTTGTATTGTGTATTTCTCAGATTATGACAGGATTTCTTGGGATATTGTTTCATATCCTAATGTTATAGCTTGGTTATGAGTTGGCAATGCCAACAAATGTGACTGGAGGAAAACTGGTTTGGTAACGCACAGATCTGTAGCATAATCCGAGATCGAGGTTAGGTTAAATGTGCCAGTTTGGTCGTAAGTTGGTGAAGTCAACTAACATGAATGCAATAAAACTGGTTGTTGTGAAGGAGTGATCTGTAGTGTAGTCCCAGGTATGGGTTAGATTGAAATTTTAGTCTGGTTGTCAGTTGGCAATGAATGTGGCTGGAGGAAAACTAATTATGGTGATGGACTGAACTATAGTGCAGCCCAATGATTGTTTCAAACACTTTGAGGGGTAGTTTCGAAAGGTCTCGATTCTCGAGATTGAGGTTGCACAGGAACCTCACCGTTTACTCCTGTTTCCCCGCAGTCCTTCTGTGTTCGCTCTGGTCCAGTCCTTGCCCCTTTTCTCAACACATTCCTCCACACCTTTCAGCCAATTATCCCTCAGCCTTCCTCTTGGTCATTTCCTTTGAATCTCCACTTCATATGTCTTCTTGGCAATCCTCTTGTTTTGATTTCTCTTTAAGTGCCCATCCCATCTCAGCTTTGATGTTTATAACGTGCTCTGCAAGTGGTGTTCTTTCACTATTTCCCTTACCCTTTCATTCCGGATTGTATCTTTCCTTGCTACTCCTACTCCTGAGGAACTTCATTTCACATGCTTGTAATCCATTTATATATCTTTTCTTCATTACCTATGTTTCAGATGCATAGGTCTGTACTTGGGTGTAGTAACATCTATATATTATTTCTTTGCTTTGTTGTAGGACCTCTTTGTTCCAAACCAGGCTCCTAACACTTCACGAGAACGCTTCTGCCTGTCTTGCCACATTTACTGATCTCTTTCTCATTTCTTCCATTTTCCTCTATCACATTCCCAAGAACTTGAAACTTTCCACTTTCTTCAATTGTTAACCTCCAGTCCTTATTCTGCTGTTGGTCTATCTTTGTTTCTAATTGTAATTGGAATCTCACATTTTTTTGCATTGAATTTCATTCCATACCTTCTCACAGTTTTTTCCCAAGCATCCACATGTTCCTGAATTTCCTCCTCCCTGTTTCCCCAGGTCATCAAATCGTGAATGTCATTACTTTCATCTTGTCTTCTCCAGTTTTTTTCCCCCACCGTAGGCGTTATCTAAAGTATGGAACTCAGAGATGATACCAGAAGAGTAGCAGGAGTCGATTCTGATCCCAATTTTTAATTTAAGAAGGGCGACAAAATGGATTGTAGTAATTATAGAGAGATATCGCTATTACCTGTGTCTTCCAAAATTTTCTCGAATACTCTGCTAAGCAGGTTTACACCACATGCAGATGAAATTGTGGGGGATTAACAAGCTGGCTTTCGGAGGAACAGATCAACTACAGATCAAATATTCACCCTGCATCAAATTTTGTAAAAGAAATGGGAATACAATAAACCAGTTCATAATCTTTTCACAGATTTTACAAAAGCATATGATTCAGTATTGCAATCAAAATTGAACATAAATCTTTTGGAACTTGGAATACCAAAGAAGTATGTTAGACTTATAGAAGCAAGTTTGAAAAACACAAAAGGTAGAGTACGCATGGGGAAATTGGAGTCAGAAGAATTTGTAATAAAGAACGGACTTAAGCAGGAAGATGCCCTGTCTCCGCTACTTTTTAATTTAGTCCTAGAATATATTGTACGAATGGCAGCAGATAACTCAGAGGTTGTGGAGTTAGATGGAAATATTAAGATATTATGGAATGCAGATGATGTAAACATCATTAGCAATGGGAAAGAATCTGTAACAGCAAATGCGAATGCATTAATCAAGGCTAGTGAAGATGAAGGTCTAAGGATAAGTGAAGACAAAACTAAATACCTGGTTACTACTAGAATGGCAACAGCAGTAGTTCAGGAAATGTCGATTTGGAGACAAGCAGTTTGAAAAAGTGAACACATTTAAGTATTTAGGCGTGGACATCACTTCGAGAAATGAGATTGAATCCGAACTGAAGGAGAGATTAAGAGACTATGGGCAGGAAATGTGTGCTACTTCTCACTGACTAGATTACTTTCATCACAGATATTATCTAGGAATTTAAAGATTAGAATATACAAAACTATTATTCTACCAGTTATGCTGTATGGGTGTGAGACTTGGTCTCTCACTGTGCAAAATGAAAAGCCGTTTCGAGTATTTGAAAACAAAATTTTGAAGAAAATTTTCGGAGCAAAAAGGTATAACATTAGCGGAGAGTGGCAAAAGCTGCGTAATGAAGAGGTTCATGAACTCTATTCAAGCCCTGACATAATCAGTATTATTAAATCACGTAAGCTGTGATGGGTGGGTCACGTAGCTTGAATGGACGAGGGCAGGGCAGCGCGCAGAGTACTGGTAGGGCACTTAGAGGGAAAACGTCCTGTGGGGAGACTGAGACGTAGATGGTTGACAATGTGAAGGCTGCTTTGAGGAGCCTAGGTATTGAAGGTGAATGGAAGGAAATAGCCCAAGACAGGGACAGATGGCGAAAATACGTTGCCGCGGTAATGGACTCTAGTCCAGTATGACCAGTGAGTGAGTGAGTGAGTGAGTGAGTGAGTGGGTGTTATCTTACTCAAGACCACAATGAAGAGTAGAGGTGACTAAGCACTGCCATGATTCACACAACTTGTTTGCTGGAACCAATCTGTCCTTTCATTTTCCACTTTCACACAACTCAGACTTCCACAGTATATCTACTTCACTCAGCTTGTAGTCTATTTTTCCATTCTCTTTTTTCTAGTGCTTCCCAGAGCTTTCTTCTACAGACACAATTAAATGCCTTTTCTGTATCGAGAAAGGCCACTGCGAGGTCTTACCCAAATTCATGGTGGTGCTACTGGAGCCACCTCACTACAAATATGAAGCCAAAAGTTGGCCTCCCAGTTCTGAAGCCATGCTGTTCCTCTCTCAATTTGTTCTTGCCCCTTGGTTGCATTCTGCTCTCCACGATCTTTTTCCATACATTGGCACAGTGTGGTATCATTGTGGCAGTTTCTAATTCCTTCCAACTCCTTTTCTTGAGTACAGGGACAATTAGTGCCTTTTTCTAATCTTCTGGAGCCTTTTCTCATTCCACACGACTCTTGACACACGACACAGCCACTGTTTCCCAACCTCCTCTGTTGCCTTCACCATTTCAACAGTTATTTCATCCATACCTGGTGCCTTTTGTCCTTTTATCTTATCTTGTTCAGTGCCACTCCCATTCCCTTCCAAGTCAGGTCCCCCTCTCCCAAGTTAATTCTACCTCATTTCCAAGTCTGTCTGGACTTCACAAGTGCTCAAAGTACTCTTTCCACACTATCTTCAGTGTCTGTTTGTTATTAACTTCTTTTCCATTTTTATCCATCATGCTGCATCTTCTGTCAAACCTCTCTTCGTACTTATGACCATTCCATACAGCACTTTCTTACTGCCTCTGCTATCTTCCTACATCACTTTTTTCCATTCCCCCATCCACTTTCTTCTCTATACAGCCACTGCCTTATTTGCCTCTTTCTTCTTTTTCTTATATTCCTCTCTTGCTAACTTGATCCTTTATCAGAACAACAGTCTAAAGGCCTTGTTCTTCTTTCCCATTACCTCCATCACTTTTTCATTCCACTATGGCGTCTCTTTCCACTGTTTTTACCACTTGTACTTCCGCATAGAGCTACTGCTGTTTCTACCATAACACTTTTAAATTGTCACCATTTTTTCCTCCTATTTTTGGTTCATCCTTTGCTAACTTTTCCATTATAATCTACTGGTATTCTTCCTTGACTTCCTTTACCTTCAGGTTCCATTCTCTTGATGATAGACAGTAGGGTCAGTATTGCCTCACGTGTTCCGATATTTCTGCAGAATCCAAACTGATCTTCCCCGAGGTCGGCTTCTACTAGTTTTTCCATTCGTCTGTAAAGAATTCGTGTAAGTATTTTGCAGCTGTGACTTATTAAACTGATAGTTCGGTAATTTTCACATCTGTCAACACTGCTTTCTTTGGGATTGGAATTATTATATTCTTCTTGAAGTCTGAGGGAATTTCGCCTGTCTCATACATCTTGCTCACCAGATGGTAGAGTTTTGCCAGGACTGGCTCTCCCAAGGCTGTCAGTAGTTCTAATGGAATGTTGTCTACTCCCGGGGCCTTGTTTCGACTTAGATCTTTCAGTGCTCTGTCAAACTCTTCACGCAGTATCATATCCCCCATTTCATCTTCATCTACCTCCTCTTCCATTTCCATAATTTGTCCTCAAGAACATCACCCCTGTATAGAATCAAGAACATCGCCCCTGTATAGAACCTATATATACTCCTTCCACCTTTCTGCTTTCCCTTCTTTGCTTAGAACTGGGTTTCCATCTGAGCTCTTGATATTCATGTAAGTAGTTCTCTTTTCTCCAAAGGGCTCTTTCCTGTAGGCAGTATCTATCTTACCCCTAGTGGTATGCACCTCTACATCCTTACATTTGTCATCTAGCCATCCCTGCTTAGCCATTTTGCCCTTCCTGTTGATCTCAATTTTGAGACATTTGTATTCCTTTTTGCCTGCTTCATTTACTGCATTTTTATATTTCCTCCTTTCATCAATTAAATTCAATATTTCTTCTATTACCCAAGGGTTTCTACTAGCCCTCGTCCTTTTACCTACTTGATCCTCTGCTCCCCTCACTATTTCATCCCTCAAAGCTACCCATTCTTCTTCTACTGTATTTCCTTCCCCCATTCCTGTCAACTGCTCTCCCTGAAACCCTGTACAACCTCTGGTTTAGTCAGTTTATCCAGGTCCCATCTCCTTAAATTCCCACCTTTTTGCAGTTTCTTCAGTTTTAATCTACAGTTCATAACCAATAGACTGTGGTCAGAGTCCACATCTGCTCCTGGAAATGTCTTACAATTTAAAACCTGGTTCCTAAATCTCTGTCATACCATTATATAATCTATCTGAAACTTTCCGTATCTCCAGGTCTCTTCCATGTATACAACCTTCTTTCATGATGACATAAAAAAAAGGAAAACTGACCTGCAAGAACTAGGAATAGACATATAATAGCCACACAGATAACCAGCAGTTGCACATTCACCTACAGATCACATCCCTAAATGGACTGACTATCTGAAGATAGCATGAATGTCGGAAACAATAATGTTGTTTGTAATTGTAACAGGATTTTTTTTTTCATATAGATAATTTCAAAAACGAATGGTGGATATTAACTACAACCAGCATTGTTTCTTGTGCTTCATCGTACAAGATTTACAGCCATTCTTTGGTACAAGATTTACAGTCATTCTTTTTATGACATGAATACAGCAGATCCATTTATTGATAACACAGCACTAGAAATATTTTTTCATAGTTAATTCTCTCTGTTATTGCATATCTCAATTCACACCCCATCTTGAAGAAAGAACAAAAATTGCAGTTTAACATACTCTCAGTGACGAGATCACTGGAGCACAAGCTCAAACTAGTCAAAGATGGTGAGGGAAATTAGCTCTGTCATTTCCCAAGGAATCATCCCGGCATTTGCCTTAAACGATTACGTTAACGCACAGAAAAATCTGTAATGGAATAAACACAGTCCTGGGGCTCCTCCCGTCATCATGTTATCTGTGGGGCACTGACATAAGACATAAGGAATATGGAAAGACTTTATCATTGTAACAGTGTAACAGGTGTTACTTTCAGCTGATTAGAGATTCAGATCAGATACTGAATAATTGAATAACACAGCAGTCCTCAAGGGAAGGACACCTTCATTCATAGTCAATAGGTTAACTTTCAGCTGCAGCATAATTTAGCACATCTTGTTCTTTTTATACACAACTAGCTGTACCCGGCCATGTATATACTCAAATACACATATACTCAGAATAAGGTACCTACAAACATACCTTTATTAGAATGCAACATTATGTCACAATTTCAAAGCAATCAATCAAGAACTTTTGAAGATTAACTACTTTGAACAAACATACATTTACATTTTTATATACAAGGGCTGTAAGGTGACTTTTCAAATTGCGTGGGCAACATACATTCGATTAGCGAACTTTTTTTGTTATGTTAGTACACGTGTCTCAAACATATGTTCACAGTTTCAAGTGTACAGCATATTTCATTTGTTTTTGACAGATAGAAAGGTTAGACATGTATGCTCAGTAATTTTCGATTACTATAAAAACTGGAGCAAAGAATTTGCATCAAATTTTGTATGAAAAATGGAATCAAGTGCTCTAAAACACTTGAAATCTTGACAGTGCTCTAAGTAAGAAAAATATTTACGAGTGGTACAAGCTCTTCCAAGATGGTCGAGAAGATGCCAATGATGAACGTTGCTCTGGACCCCCCAGCACATCAACAACAGATGATAACGTTGAAGCTGTGAAGAAAATTGTTTTGGAAAATCCTCGAATTACCATAAGAGAAATTGCTGAGAATGTTGAGATATTGGTCAGCTTGTGTCATGCAATTTTTTCCAATGTTTTGGGCATGAGACGTGTTTCAGCAAAGTTTGTTCCACAACTTTTCAATTTTGATGTGAAGAACCGTCACACGAGCATCACTCAGGAGCTCATGAATGGCATCAATGACGAATATGATTTGATCAAAAGGGACATAACTGGTGACAAAACATGGGTTTACGGTTATGACATTGAAATAAAAGTCCAATCGTCCATGGAAGCATCTCGGAGAGCCAAAACCGAAAAAAGTACACCGAGTTCAATCAAATATCAAAGTTTTGCTCACTGTTTTTTTCAGTTACTGTGGTGCAGTATGAATTTTTGCCACAAGGTTGTACGGTCAATAAGGAGTATTACCTTGATGTTATGCACCATTTGCAAGAAGTATTACGCAAAAAATATCTGGAATTGTGGAAAAAACAATTCATGGCTTTTGCATCACAGCAATGCACCTGTTCATCCATCGTTGCCTGTGAGATATTTTTTGGCCAAAAACAACACTATAATCGTGCCTCAGCCACCATATTCACCGAATTTGGCCTCCTGCAACTTTTTCCTGCTCCCAAAACTGAAGAGACGTATGAAAGTATGAAGATTTTCTATGACTGAGGAAATAAACACTGCATCACTGGAAGTACTCATGGCTGTACCAAAAAGTGCTTAGGAGAAGTGCTTCGAGGAATGGAAGAAGCATTGGCACAAGTGTACTGTATCTGAGGGGGATTCCTTTGAAAGGGACAACATGAATATTGATGAATAAATAAATATTTTTTCATCAAAATATAAAGTCACTTAATTTTTGAACACAGCTCATATATAGATTGTACTTGCCCACAAATTCAGCTTTCCTACCACTGTGAAATGCTAAATGATGCAAGAGACAATACACTTTCTGAGACTGAGGGTAATATAGTCAGTTCTCATTGAAATCAGATATTTGTGAAGTAGCTGAATCCAGCTACCTTTACGATATGATTATTGTCCGCAGTTGTCACCAATGATACAGTGAAATTTGTTTAAGATACATATATTTATTTCCTCGTAACATATGATATAACATTTGGGACAGGTTTGTTCAGGGTAAATGAATATGTCTAACCAAACACCTACTTGCAGTGTGTGGTGGAGGGTACTTTGTGAACCACTGTCACTATCCCGCTTTTCCTGTTTCAGTCACAAATAGTTCACAGACGAATGATTGCCGATAATGCTTCATGTGGTATTCTCTCTGATTTTATCTTCTTGGTCATTTCATTTCCTAATCTAATTCCCTCAACATCACCCAACTTAATTCGACTACATTCCATTATCCTCATTTTGCTTTTGTTGATGTTCATCTTACATCCTCAGAGATATAGGCCTATAATGTCGTGTGTCTTTTTGACGAACTTACTTGAAAATGGGAGTAACCTGTCCTTTTTTCCAATCATCACAAACACTTTGCTCCTCCAAAGACCTACGGTACGAAGCTGCTAGAAGAGGGGTCAAGTTCTTTCGAAAACTCTATGTAGAAATGTAATGGTATCCCACCAATTTTTCCACCCCATGATGACTTATTTCAATATCAGCAATTTCATAGTTTGTGCAATAATTTAAAGGAGGCACTTGAGTGCGATCTTCCTCTGTGAAACAGTTTTGGAAAAAGCATTTTCTGTGTTGTCCTTCATTTCAAAGCCATTACGGTCACAGAGTGTCTGGAGAGATGGTTTCGATATGTTTACTGATGTAACATAAGACCAAAACGTCTTAGGATTTGCTGTAAAGTGTGTAGATAGAATTTTACACAGGGCTTTCCTTAACACTAATTTTGGCTGCCATTTAATTTTTACCTTGTCTGTGCAGCATTGGCTACATTTAAATTTGCAGTAAAGCTCCCTTTGCTTTTGTAGAAGTTTTCTAACACATCTTTCGAACCAGAGCGGGTCTTTTCCATCCCTCACAATTTTCTTCAGCACATACCATTCTAAAGTGTACTGCACAACACTCTTGAACCCCTTCCACTAATAGTCAGCATTGTTAGTGCCAGAGACGAAATTTTCGAGTTAACCACTCAGGTAATCTGTAATCTCTCTCCTGTCACTCTTGATTTGCAGAAAGATCTTCCTGCCTTTATTTGTATTCCTATTTACAGCCATATTAAGTAATGCTGTAATGGACTTATGATCATTGACTGACTGTTCTACACTGGGCCGAAGAATTCGGGTCTGTTTGTCACCAGCAGGTCTAAGATGTTATCTCCAAGAGCTGTTTCTCTGATTAACTGCTCAAGGTAATTTTTGGACAAAGCACTAGAACAATTTCATAGAATTTTCTGTGCTTACTACCTGTCCAAATCACTTTAGTCTCCCAATCAATAGCTAGTAAGTTAAAATCTCCACCTTTTTTTTATCTCATTTTGTTCGTTATAGTTCGTTGCAATTGTTCGTGGCGGACGTCCCCTGACGCCCGTTGAAGTTCGTTATTGATCCATTCACTCAGTTTTTTTTATTACAGAGGGTAGCTAACCCTCTGACCGAACACACTGAGCCACCGTGACGGCACCACCTAAAACTAGAACAGGACCAGTAAATTTACGCAAAATATTCTCCGAGCTTCATCTAAACTGTTTGGCCACTGCTGCTGCTGCTGCTGAGGCAGGGGATCTACAAAACAATCCAGTGACCTTATTTGATCCACCTTTAACACTTGTCTTCACCCAAATTATTTCACATTCATAATATGAACTAATCTCACTATATTACCATATTTTTATGGCTATAAACACACCTCCTCCACCAATGTTCAATCCATCTTTGTGATATACAGGGTTATTACAAATGATTGAAGCGATTTCACAGCTCTACAATAACTTTATTATTTGAGATATTTTCACAATGCTTTGCACACACATACAAAAACTCAAAAAGTTTTTTTAGGCATTCACAAATGTTCGATATGTGCCCCTTTAGTGATTCGGCAGACATCAAGCCGATAATCAAGTTCCTCCCACATTCGGCACAGCATGTTCCCATCAATGAGTTCGAAAGCATCGTTGATGCGACCTTGCAGTTCTGGCACGTTTCTTGGTAGAGGAGGTTTAAACACTGAATCTTTCACATAACCCCACAGAAAGAAATCGCATGGGGTTAAGTCGGGAGAGCGTGGAGGCCATGACATGAAATGCTGATCATGATCTCCACCACGACCGATCCATCGGTTTTCCAATCTCCTGTTTAAGAAATGCCGAACATCATGATGGAAGTGCGGTGGAGCACCATCCTGTTGAAAGATGAAGTCGGCGCTGTCGGTCTCCAGTTGTGGCATGAGCCAATTTTCCAGCATGACCAGATACACGTGTTCAACCGTTTCTTCGCTCACTGCAGGCCGACCCGTTGATTTCCCCTTACAGAGGCATCCAGAAGCTTTAAACTGCGCATACCATCGCCGAATGGAGTTAGCAGTTGGTGGATCTTTGTTGAACTTCGTCCTGAAGTGTCATTGCACTGTTATGACTGACTGATGTGAGTGCATTTCAAGCACGACATACGCTTTCTCGGCTCCTGTCGCCATTTTGTCTCACTGCACTCTCGAGCGCTCTGGCGGCAGAAACCTGAAGTGCGGCTTCAGCCGAACAAAACTTTATGAGTTTTTCTACATATCTGTAGTGTGTCATGACCATATGTCAATGAATGGAACTACAGTGAATTTATGAAATCGCTTCAATCATTTGTAATAGCCCTGTACATTCCAATGGGAATTTATAATTTCACTTCTACTTGCACCTGCTTTCAGCCAGATTTCTGTTCCTAGTACTATGTGTACTCTGTTACCATCTATAAGTGAGATAGTTCCAGGACCTTTCTGTAGATGCTACAGCAGTTAACTAATACAATTATATTAACATTTCCTTTCTCTGATCTGCTCTGACAAATGTTACTTCATTTGGATTCTTATTGGGCCTGTGGAGGGATTTCTCTATCCTAAAGAACCCACATGGGCATGCCACAAGTACTCCTCTACCCTAGCAGCCGTTTCCTGGGTATAGTCTACACCTGTTCTGTTAAGTGGAATCCAACAATTCTCCACCCAATAGCCTCTGATTTAGGTTGGTCACCCTCTGGAGCCATATTCGTCCGACTACAGGCTGTCTGTACGGTCATACGACTATGGCTAACCAATGAAGCTCATCCACTGTAGCTGAGTAAGATTCCAGCACTTGGCTGGGAACCTGTCAGTTGTCAGATAAGTTCACTGAAAACTTACCAGATGAGACCATTCTCAATGGCAAAACTTGGATCAAGGCAAAATACTTTCAACAGGTGTTTTTCTAAGATGAGACAAGTGGGGTGATAGAACATATGTGTTCGTAATAATGATAAGTAAATGGAGACTGCTGCAAACAAGAACTGAAATTGTAAGCATGATAGTGTTGACATACTCAAATGTATTTGCTGTTTACAGAAAATTGTAATTGAGAAGGAAGGTGAAGAACCATCAGCTGCGCCAGCTAGCAGAATCGACAAAACTTTCCGCCTTGCCAGCGAGAATCACAGTGTCTATGCAGCGTATTCTATAACACACAAATATATAGCATTGTTTGCTAAAGGGAAGTGCATGAATCAAAGCAGTTTGAGTACTTTAAAGAATACTAGATATATATGGTGAGCATATGGTTGAAGGTGTTCCCAATTTTCATTTTAAAGACAGTTTCTAGAATTTTTTAAAGTCTTATTGAATGGAGTACTTATAATTGGTCACTGATGTATAAAAAGAGCAGAGAATTTAATAGAAAAATAACACAACATGTGCTTTTGCCAATATGTGTACTGTTTCTGTCACCACACCATACTAAGTTGATCTGACAGACATAGGCAAGACAGTACTGTGGAGTTCCTTTAGGTTCTTCTCAATTTTGTTTTTAAATATGGTTTCTAGAATTCTGTTAACAGTCTTATTGAATGTAAGTGCAAACGTCATGTATCACATGTTCAATAAATCTGATCTCAGTATTAAGTTTTTTGCTACGTTATGATTAGAGTTTCACACTCGTGTCCTCTGCAGCTTTCAATCATCGTTTCCTCTAAGTCACAGAGGAGATATATCTTGTCTTGGATATCGCATGGTGACCAATTCTCATCCACAAGTTTCTGTACATCCATAGTTGGTAATTAAGTGCACAAGACAGCCAGACACAAGCACAAACAAGCATTCGCTTGCATCTGCTACGAAAGACTATGTACGACCAATCCCATTTAATTGGGATTCGTCTGTCAGCTGGCAGTGTACAGTCATATGGGGCTGGCTTGATTGTGTGCAGTGAGTACGGACCAATGGCAATAAATATCTTGGCATTAGTTAGCTGCGTACAGTCATATACGGCTAACAGTCGAATACAGTTCCAGCAGATGCTTAGCTTTAGACCATCCATTCTGCTTCAAACCTGAGGACCACGACGGGTTACGGGAACTGCGCTGCAAAATGATAGCTCTGCTTTCATCCTACGGATGACGCTAGATCTCTTCATCAACTCATCCAGCTACCTGCAGGAACCAAGGATGGCATCTGCATCCAGGCAGCAAACACCATCCGTGCCTACAAGAGCCACAATTTGCAGCTGGTTGTACCTAGTACACTCAACTGATGAGAGCCCCTGTCAGGCAAACGGAGTGACACTGGCCTTCTTTTCTGACCTGTGTGGTATTTTTCTGAGTAGCTCCATCACCCGAGAAACACTGAAGCTTCCAATGACAGGAAATCTCTCCCTCTGCGCTCGTTCAGACCTCTCCGAAAGGTCGGCCAGTCCCAACAGGTGAGGCAGCCTGTACAGGCTCGGACATAATTTCTGTAGCAGACAGTACCTCAAACCTGTTTTTAAGATACTAGGGGCCAGCTGTGCGGCCGGTACCCACTTTCACCTTCTGCCCAGAGATTTACTGTCCCACCACTGTTCGCCATTGACCGCCAGGGACTGGCTGGGACATGCAAATCAGAAGATGTAGTGGTGTCAGGGATCCCAGGTGATGCTATACTCCAGAAGTGCCAGAGCATTCATCCCAGATATCCCAATGGTGCAGCAACCCAGAGCAGCAGTGCAAAACCTGAAGACTGTGGCCAATACAGCTTCCAGCTGCTTATGGGCAGTGTTGTGTGGGGTGTCAAGTAATGAAACTTGAGCAACCATCAATGAAACCAAGGTTCAAAATGGAGTTTCACATTCTGACGCAAAAGCCTGTAACAGTTTGTTAGTGGACATCAGGCAGGAAATTAAAAATCCTCTAATATTTTAATACAAAGTAGAAGCATTCGATACACTTCCACACTGTCGCCTGATAAACAAAGTAAGAGCCTACAGAATATCAAATCAGCTGTGTGGCTGGATAGAAGAGTTTTTAGCAAACAGAACACAGCATGTTGTTCTCAATGGAGAGATGTCTACAGATGTTAAAGTAACCTCTGGCATGACACAGGGGAGTGTTATGGGACCATTGCTTTTCACAATATATATAAATGACCTAGTAGATAGTGTCCGAAGTTCCATGCGTTTTTTCACGGATGATGCTGTAGTATACAGAGAAGTTGCAGAATTAGAGAATTGCAGTGAAATGCAGGAAGATCTGCAACGGATAGGCACTTGGTGCAGGGAGTGGCAACTGACCCTTAACATAGACAAATGTAATGTCTTGCGAATACATAGAAAGAAGGATCCTTTACTGTATGATTATATGATAGCGGAACAAACACTGGTAGCAGTTACTTCTGTAAAATATCTGGGAGTATGCGTACGGAATGATTTGAAGTGGAATGATCATATAAAATTAATTGTTGGAGAGGCGGGTACCAGATTGAGATTCATTGGCAGAGTCCTTAGAAAATGTAGTCCATCAACAAAGGAGGTGGCTTACGAAACACTCGCTCGACCTATACTTGAGTATTGCTCATCAGTGTGGAATCCGTGCAAGAGAGGCGCTCTGCATCAGCGTGTAGCTTGCTGTCCAGGTTTCGAGAGGGTGCATTTCTGGATGAGGTATCAAATATATGGCTTCCCCCTACTTATACCTCCTGAGGAGATCACGAATGTAAAATTAGAGAGATTCGAGCACGCACAGAGGCTTTCCGGCAGTCGTTCTTCCCGTGAACCATACGCGACTGGAACAGGAAAGGGAGGTAATGACGGTAGCACGTAAAGTGCCCTCCGCCACACACCACTGGGTGGCTTGCGGAGTACAAATGTAGATGTAGATGTAGATGTAGAAGCATATCTCATTACCACTACTACAGTTTATAAGAACACTTGTTTTCAGCAATGTAAATTCCATGTAACTCCATTATTTGTATTAGACAGATACTGATTTTGCCAGGTTCTTAAATAATATGTGAGAAACCTCTGGGGAATGGACAGAAGACTTAAAAGAAGCAAAACTGTTCATACAGACATATGCACACACGTATTTGTTACCACACATTTGCTTTGCTTTGTTTCTGTCTTTTTTGTTTTCAAATTTCCAGCTTGATTTTACAGGCATTTATCCTTTACAATGCTGTTTGTTTTGGGAAGCACTAAGTCCAAGGCTTTTATACTTACCTTGTGATGATACTAGTGAATAGACAACTCCTTTTAGTACAGAGAACACAATCAGTAGTGGAAGCTTTTCTACAGTACTTATTGGACTAGTGTTTAGTGTATGCTGAACACTGATCCCCTGCTACAAATCAAATTGGCTATTTCTGAAAGAGGTGCCATTGAACAAGAGTGTGTTAGCAACCTCAGCTAAAAAGTGACTCACTGTGTCTCACTTTCCATCACGAATGTGATGCCTGCTTGGCCGTATTTTTATTGGACCAGTTTGTACTGTACATTTGTGGCTAAAATGTAATCTGCACATGACAAACAGGCACCTGATATGTGGAGTCACAAATCACAATGCACCTGAAGCCAAACATTTGCCTGAAATATTTCCTAATAGACATTTACCGAATGAAATATTTCCTAATAGACATTTACCGAACAATAAAATGTTTCAAAAAAACACATGAACATGTAATACATGTCTTATACTAAATGTATAGCCAAAGTCTGAAGATTTGTAATAGTCCTAATTGTGTACACATCTGCAGATGATAAATTAATCTGTAGAAAGTGGTGTAGCAAAATCAAAATATAGTGCAACTGATGACTGAGTTCTCTTCTAAAATACAGGAATGTCTTCAGAAAACAGACTATTTTCAGTAGAAGGTCATTTCACTGTGGAAGATCAAATAGAGTTAGAACACTTGATTTGCAATCTAGAATGCTTCATTATACTTAGGACCACAATGGAGGCAGCACTACAGAAATACCAGAAACTGAGTATGTGCCATGTCACCGAGTGGTAAGTGTTACGAGAGCAACTCCTTTACCCCTACCATCTCCAGACAACACAAGATCTTACTGAAACACATTTGTAATACAGGAAAGCTCTTTCTACTCGGTTACAAGGGATGTGTGTTCAGAACCAATGCTTTCTGTCTTACACACTATTCACTGATGAAGCAAAGTTCACCAGGAATGGAGTGCAGAATTTTCACAACACTCACATATGGGCAGATGAGAATCACTCTGAAATTTTGGAAACGCAACATCAACAACAGTTTATCATTAATCTACAGGCTGCCATAACTGGTGAAAGATTAATTGCACTTTCCATTTTCCATGAAATACTGACTGGAACATCATATAGTGAGTTTTCAATGGAACATTGAAATGTTTTGCTGGAAGGCATTCTAATATACTTATATCACTACATGTGGTTCATGCATGATGGAGACAGCACCCCATTTTGCTCTCGAAGTACGAAAAATTTTAAATCAGTGTTTCCCAAATTAATTGAAATGGGCAGCTACATCTTGGTCTTCTGGCTCTGTTGATCTCATTCCACTAGAATTTTTTCTTTTTTTTTGGGGGGGGGGGGGGATTTAAAGGATATAGAGTCTTCAAGACCTATTGCGAATGCTGACATTCTTCGCCAGCACGTTTAAGAAGGATTTCAGCAGATACTAATAAGTCACTTCACGATGTGGCATTTAGAAACTTGTGTTAGAGCTAATGGTGGGAATTTTGAGCATTTCACACTATATCAGATGATGCCGAGGGAATTAGATTAGGAAATGAGTCACTAAAAGTAATAGACAAGTTTTGCTATTTGGAACAAAAAAATCACATACTGCCAAGAGCAAGAAAGGCATTTCTAAATAAGAGAAATTTGTTAACACGTAATATCAATTTAAGAGTTTGGAACACATTTTTTAAGGTATTTGTCCAGAGTGCAGTCTTTTCTGGAAGTGAAATGAGGACAATAAGCAGTTCATACAAGTAGAGAATGAAATGTAGTGCAATAGAACAATACTGAACAAAGATTAGAAAACTTAAAACTAGATGGCCAGATGTGAATTTGAGCCGACATCCTCCCGAATGTGCCACCTTGCTCGGTTTGTTTAGGAAGATGAATGCTTGAATGCTGTTAAGTATGTTCAGATGGATGCAAATGGCAGTAGTTACACAGAGATGAAAAGGCTTACACAGGATAGACTAGCATAGAGTAGCATCAAATCAGTCTTAGGACCACAACAACAACGTGTATAAAAGATAATCTGGAAGTAATTAACATATGTATCAATATGTAAATACTTTTGGATTAAGGAGACCACTCACTGAAAACCACAAGCATAGCATCGTTGATAGTCTCACACATAAACAAAGATAACTTGCTAGCTTTTGGAGTAATTCTTTTTTCGTGTGGGGATTGTGTTGGGTGGGGTGGTTAGAGAGGGTGAGAGAGAGGGGGGGAGGGCAGGAGATGGATTGGGGATGACTGCCCAGCCATGTGGTAGGAGGAAGCCAGTTTGTCAGTTATCAATGAGGGAGAGGTGGCAGGAGCACGAGCTAGGCATGTGACGAATGGCTGCTGGGGTATGGAGTAGCATCGGGAAGTGAATCTGTGAGGAGGTGGCAGGAGAGAGAAAGGACAAACTATTGTATAGTGTGGGGACATAGGTTACTGTAGGTTGGGGCTAGGATGATCAGAAGCAAAGAAAGTGTTGCAAGGATAACCCCATCTGAGTAGTTCAGAGAAGCTGGTGGTGGAAGGAAGGATTGAGATGCCCCCAGGTTGCGAAGCAACCTTTCAAACTGAGCATGCTGCACATAGTGACATGTTGTGTAACTGGGTGGCCAATTTTGCTCTCAGTAACCATTTGCTGGTGGCTATTCATCCTGGTGCAAGAGAGCCCATCCCCCATCCCCAGGGGCAAGGACGACACCGACACCAGCACCACCTCCTCCTCCTCCTCCTCTCCTCCTCCTCCTCCTCCCCCCCCCCCCCCCCCCACTCTCAAGGAAAGGAAAAAATATAGTGTAGTCAGAGATGATTTAAATGTGAGTATTACAAAGATTTTTAATAGGTTGGGAACTGGGAACTTCTTTATGACTACTTACAAATTGCCAATTGCCATTCATCTTCCAAAATATTAAAAATTTACCACAAGACCAGATCTAGCATATGCCTCCCTACCTCCTTGACAAACTATCAAATGGATGCCCTTATCCTGGTGGACAGCTGACCGACAAGAATACTGATATAAAAAGCAGTACAGTGTCTGCAGCAGGGTTGGAATATAAAATGGCTGCTTTCACTGGTGGCCTGGCCTGTGATGGCATATGATAAGGCTTTGACAGGACTACAGTAGGAAGTGCTGGGTGGGTGGATTGGGCAGGTCTCACACCTTGGTCTTCCAGAGGGATATGTTACCTGTGGCAAACAGCTGGGAGAGGAGCTGGCATAGGAGTGGACTAGGATGGTAGTAAGTCAGGTAGGTGACAGACCACCACTATAGGAAGTGTGGGAAGGATCTCGGGTAGGACGCCCCTTATTTCATCGTACAATGAGAGATAGTCAAAGCCCTGACAAAGGATATGGTTTAGTTGCTCCAAAGGATATGGTTTAGTTGCTCCAGTGCGGGGTGACACTGGTTGTGTTCCTTTGCAGCTGATCCTTGGGGTTGATGGGAGGATTGGCGGTGTGTGAGGATATGGCAGAGGAAATCTGTTTGTGGACCAGGTTCAGGAGGGCAGTGCTTGTCTGTGAAGACCTTTGTGAAAACTTCAGTGTATCGGGTGAGAGAGTTCTTAACACTGCAGATAGCTGTTGTGTAGGTACATGGTGAAAGACAACCCCCCCCCCCCCCCCCCAATATGGTAAGGTTAAAATACATTAAATACATTTAAGAAAAAAAAAAAGAAAACAGCAATCGACCATAAGCATCGGAAAAGATATTAATTACGAATGCACGGTAAGGTGCAGACAAATGAAAAATAAATAAATAAAAATCATTCATTTTTCTTTGTACATGATTTTGTTTTCACACTCTCTCGTATGTGGAAGGATGGTTAAGATGTATTGCTTAAGTATCAAGTATTACAAGTGTTATGTATTCGATGTGTGTATGAATACGAGAAGATTTAACACCAGTATTAAGTATTTCTTTAATTGAAGTGAAGTGGAGCCAAGTAAGGAGGATTTTCTTCATTTTTTGACATGCACAGGTGTCCTTGAAGTCGGCTGCCAGCATCTACAATTGAAATGTAAGAAAGGAAGTCCGAATAGCCTACATTCGCACAAGCAGAACATTTCTAATAACGCAATTGTATTATCCTTTAATTTTTTTCACTCATGTATGTATCTGTTTTTTATTATTATAACACACTGTCCATGTATGGATAAGGTGCAAAGGAGGGATTTTTTTTGTGTGGGAGGGATGACAGCTGTGGAAATGTAAGTATTGCACTGTTGGCAGTTAGTGGGTTAAATGTGGACAGAGGTGTGCATACAGCCAACAGAGTTGTGAAGTTTGATATACAAACAGCCAAAGTTGCAAGATCCAATTTTTTAATTTAATTTACAACTAGTTTTGGATATCTGAAGCCATTTTCAAGTCATACACACAGAAAAAACTGTATTTTCTGCAATAGCACAAAACCGTTTTAAATTGTACATACATATATATCCAGGTCAAGTTTTTCTATGAACAAGGACAGGATAAGCTTACAACCCAACATGCTGAAAATCCATAGAAGTGGAGGCCAACAAATTAATTATCAATCAGAGTAAAATAATGCTAATCATATTTTGCTGTTACTATACTACACAGAAGCAGGCAACAGTGGTAGTTTCTGCTGGTCAATATGTAATTTGGTTTGTTCGTTATTCCTGAAATCTCTGTTTCAGCGCAGGATTTATGGAACACTATGTGTTAAAATGAATGAATGAAAAGGGGATTCTGTTAAATTGCTGTGCATGATGCTGCATTTGAGATTTGTGCTTCACAATATGACATTTAAAGGGAACAGCACCTTTCATGCTAACACAACACTGACTAATAATCTTCATGTTACAAACACATTCTTAGCTATTGTTTCATAAGTGTGTGTTACATAACCATATACATATCTGAAACATGGTGGGTGTGATAAGGCATCCTGTGAAACATTACTAAATGCCTTCTCTGAAAATAACAAAGGAACCACACTCACAATGGAAATATATTGCATCTCATGGCAACAAATAGACCTGACCACACTGAGATGTCAAAATCAGATGTAGAAGTAACTTTTGATATGCCCCAGGGAAGTGTCTTGGGACCTTTACTGTTCAAATTGTATATTAATAACCTTGCAAACAATATTAATAGTAAAATAAGGCTTTCTGCAGATGATGCAGTTATCTATAATGAAGTACTATATGAAAGAAGCTGCATAAATATTCAGTCAGATCTTTACAAGATTTCAACATAGTGCAGAGATTGGCAAATTGCTCTAAATGTTTGGAAATGTAAAATTTTGCACTTCACAAATTGAAAAAATGTAGTGTCCTACAGCTATAATATCAATGAGTCACTGTTGGAATCAGCCAATTCATAGAAATACCTTTGTAGGGATATGAAATGGAATAATCACATAGTTTCAGTCATGAGTAAAGCAGATGGTAGACTTCAGTTTATTGGCAGAATACTATGGAAGTGCAAGCAGTCAACAAAGGAGATTGTTTTCAAATCACTTGTGTGACCCATTCTAGAATATTGCTTGAGGGTGCGGGACTCGTACCAAATAGGGCTAACAGGGGGTACTGAACATATACAGAAAAGGAACGTATAGGGAAAAGGGTAGCATGAACGGTCACAGGTTAGCTTGATCCATGGGAGAGTGTCAGACATACTGAAGAAACTGAACTGGCAGACTCTTGAAGATAGACATAAACTATCCTGGGATAGTCTACTAACCGAATTTCAAGAACCGGCTTTAAATTGTTACTCTGGGAGTATACTAGTAGCTCACTGAAACAGGGCATTTTTCCAGATAGACTGAAATGCTATTGTTAAACCATCACATAAAAAAGGGGATAGGTCTGATGCTAACAACTGCTGCCCAATCTCACTTATTACAGCTTTATCCAAAATTCTCGAAAAAGTAACGTGTTCAAGAGTAGCTTCACATATTAGAAAAACGAAATACTAACAAAATGTCAGTTTGGATTTTGGAATGGCTTTTCAACAGAAAATAGTATGTATGCTTTCACTGATCAAATATTAAACGCTCTGAATAACCAACCCTCACCCACTGGGATATTTTGTGATCGCTCAAAGGCTTTTGACTGAGTGAATCACGAAACTGTTCTAGATATTGATGGCTTTCCACTCTTCATTCATGAAGATGCAAAGCCAGTTCTTTTTGCTGATGATAAAAGTAGAGCAATCACACCCAACAAACAAGAATTAGCTGAGGAAATTGTAAATAATGTCATTCCGAAAATTATTTAGTTCTCTGCAAATGGACTCTCAGCAGAATATTGAAAATTTTTGGATGTGTGCATTGATGAGAAATTGCATTGGAAGAAATACATTGATGATCTGCTGAAACAGTTGGGTTAAGCTTCTTATGCTATTAAGGATACAGCAAATTTTTGTGATAAACAGATCAGTAAATTAGCCCACTATGCCTATTTTCAACCACAGCTTTCATACAGTGTCATATTTTGGGGTAAATCTTTGTTAAGAGAAAAAGTATTCATTGCACAAAAGCATGTATTGAGAATAATACTGGAGCCCACACAAGATCACCTTACAGACATTTATTTAAGGAACTTGGGATATGCACAGTACCTCCACAATACATATATTCACTTCTGAAATTTGTTATTAATAACCCATTGCAATTCTAAAATAATAGCATAATGCACAGCAACCACACTAGAAGAAAGGGTGTGAATTGTGGTTTATTTGTCTCATAGTGTACATAACCTAAATCATATGATTCAGGTACAGAAATCACGTCAAATTGTGGTAAAACTTCACCATAAACAAAGAATAGCTGATGTTAACAAACAGCATAATAATAATAATCATAATAATACAATTTGGTTATATATACATACAATAAAATCTAAAACTTAATTACACATTGCTCAAATTATCATTTCATCCTCTATGAATTGATCTATTGAATAGTAGCATTTCTCCCACAGAACCTGCTGTACCCTCATTTTTAAAATTTCTGGCTTCATATTAAATATGTTTTTTCCCATTAACTTGTCGTATATTGTCATCCCCATATACTGTGGAGTCCGTGAATATAATTTGAACTGGTGTGTGGTAGCATAAAATTATTTTTATTTCTTGTGTTATATGTATGGTTAAAATGATTCTCCTCAAATAATTTTTGTCTGCTGTGTGGGAAGATTATAATTTCATAAATGTATATGGAGGGTACGATTAGGATTTGTAATTTCATAAATAATAAGCAACAAGACTCTATTTGATATGCAGTACACATGTATCGAACGTTAAACTGACATGTTCCACATCATTACCAAATGTATTCATGATCTAAGGAACAAGTATAAATGTCATGTAATGCAACCCCTATATATTGCTCACATAGGGATCATGAGGATAACATTAGAATAATTACTGCACGTGCAGAGGCATTCAAACAATCATTCTTCCCATGTACCACATGTGAATGGAAAGGAAGAAACCCAATAACTGGTACAATGGGATGTACCCTCTGCCACACACCTCAAGGTGGTTCACAGAGTATGCACTTGATAGATATGTACCCAGCAGAACAGTTCATAATGGAAGGGATCCTCCATAGTATACAGTCACAGTAAAGAAAGTTCTAATGAAACAAAGACGACTGGATAGTAGGAGTAAAACAAAGCGTGGGACTATAGATAGAGAGATACTAACTGAAATGCTTCTGGCTGTCAAGAAAGCAATGCATGATGCCTTTAATAACTACTGTAGCAGAATATTGTTAAATGATATATCACAAAACCCAAAGAAATTCTGGTCATATGTTAGTGTCCAGTCCCTAGCGAATGACACAGGAACACAAATTGAAGATAGCACAGCAAAAGTTAAAATGCTTAACTCTGTTTCCAAATGTTCCTTTACAAAGTAAATGCCAGGGGAATTGTCCTAATTTAATCCTCATACCACTGAAAAGATAAATGAAATAAGCACTAGTGTCAGTAGTGTTGAGAAACAGCTGAATTCATTAAAACTGAACAAGCTCCAGGGCCCGAAGGAATCCCTGTCATATTCTATATTGAATCTGTGTGTGAGTTAGAAGGGGGGGGGGGGGAGTGGCTAACTATAATCTATTGTACATCCCTTGAACAAAAACATATGCCCAGCTCTTGGAAAAATGCAGAGGTCACACATGTCATCAAGAAGGGTTGTAGAAGTGATCCACAAAACTACCCTTGACATCAATTTGTTGTAGAATCTTAGAACATATTCTGATCTCAAACATAATGAGGTATCTTGACCTCCTCAATGCCAACAAGCAAGGATTCCGAAAACACTGATCATGTGAAACCCTACTTGCACTTTCCTCACATATATACTGGAAGTTATGGATTAAGGCAGTCAGGTAGATGCAGTACTTCTTCATTTCCAAAAAGCATTTGACTCAGTACCACACCTACACTTACTGTCAAAAGTATGATCATATGGGGTATCAAGTGAAATTTTTGACTGGATTGAGGACTTTTTGGTACAGAGCACACAGTATGTTACCTTGGATGCAGAGTCATTGTCAGATATAGAAGTAACTTTGGCTGTGCCCCTAGGAAGTGTGTTGGGACCCTTGCTGTTCATGTTGTATATTAATGACATTGCAGAAAATATTATGAGAATGATCAGACTTTTGCAGATGATGCAGTTATCTATAGTGAAGTACTATCTGAAAGAAGCTGCATAAATATTCAGCCAGATCTTTATAAGATTTCAGCATGGTGCAGAGACTGGCAACTTGCTCTAATTGTTCAGAAATGTAGAAGTTTGCACTTCACAAAACAAAAAAATGTACTATGATCACTATAATATCAATGAGTAACTGTTGGAATCGACCAACTCATACAAATGCCTGGGCGGACCACTTTGTGAGGGATATGAAATGGAGTGATCACATAAGCACAGTCATGGGAAAAGCAGGTGGTAGACTTCTGTTTATTGGCAGACTACTGGGGAGGTGCACTCAATTTATATAGGAGATTTCTTGCAAATCACCCATGCATCCAGTTCCACAGTACTGCTCACATGTGTGGGATCCATGCCACATAGGACTAGCAGGGGATATTGAACATATAAAGAGGAGGACAGCACAAATGGTCACAGGTTTGTCTGATCCATAGGAGAGTGTCACAAAGATACTGCATGAACTGCATTGGAAGACTCTTGAAAATAGATGTAAGCTATCCTGAGAAAATCTATTATCTAAGTTTCAAGAACCAGCTTTAAATGATGACTCTATGAATATACTAAAACTTCCTGTGTGAAACTTTGTGGCAAATTAAAACTGTGTGCTGGATCGAGACGCGAACTGGAGACCTTTGCCTTTCGCGCGCAAGTGCTCTACCATCTGAGCTACCCGAGCACAACTCACAACTTGTGAAGTTTGGAAGGTAGGAAACGAGGTACTGGCAGAATTGAAGCTGTGAGGACAAGTCGTGAATCATGCTCGGGTAGCTCAGATGGTAGAACACTTACCCGCGAAAGGCAAAGATCCCGAGTTCGAGTCTCAGTCCGGCACAGAGTTTTAATTTGCCGGGAAGTTTCATATCAGCGCACACTCCGCTGCAGAGTGAAAATCTCATTCTGGGAACTCCCTATGTATTGCTCACATAGAACAGTTACTGCATACACAGAGGCATTCAAACAATAATTCTTCCCACACTCCATACATGAATGGAATGGGAAACAATCCTCATAACTGGTACAATGGGACATACCCTGTACCACGCACTTTACTGTGGTTTGCAGAGTATAGAGTAGATGTTTCCACAAGGGCTGAAGAGTGGTAGCAGATAATTGCAGCTTTTCAAAGGAAAGTTGAAGGCTTTTCTTCTGAGAAATTCCTGTTATTCAGGCACATCTGTTCTAGATCTATTCCACTGTGTTATGGTAAATGTAATTCATTATAAGCAATTTAACAACCTTATCAAACAATGTTGATGGGATTCTGTGTGGGATTCTTAAACCACTATAGATGAATGCTGCAACTGTACCTGCAAATGGATCATAATATCACTTTCCTCTTTTGCTACTCATTGTTTAATTTTTTTAAATACTATAGAGTATTTTTATCATTCAGTGTCGGAGCATTATCATATCATCATGATTTTTATTCTCTTTATTAATCTCTGGGCTTCTGATGAAATTTGGGATGAACATATCACATGTCACTCACACCATGGTGCAAGGGAATGAAACGAAAACATAAATTGCCTCAGTGTTTATTTCATAAACAATTTTCTTTTAGATTGGCTCATACTATTAACCTTTTTCTTTTTGAAATACACTCTACAGACAACACAATGTTTAAATTTGTCTAGGGTTTATCTGCTTACAGTTACCAAAAATCAAGAACCCTACACTCAAACTGAAACAAGTATGCAATACTTATTTAGTTAGAAACAAAAATGTGTATTTTACTCAAGACTACTTTCCAAAACTAGATAATAATGGTAACACAGAATATGACATATGTAGTTACAGCTAAATAGATACCAAACCAAGCTCTATTTACTATATCCACAACAAAATAAATCTATTTGTCACTACATCTCACAATGAGATATCAAAACAGTTACTACAATTGACATAACAGTTTTCTGAGTATTGTATCACATCACAATGGGTCATTCCATGTCAATTCAACCAATTTGAGAAAATGTTCCAGCTGATAGTCTCAGATTTGGCTGAAATTTAGCACACCAATGCTACCAAGTGTGGAAACTCATGTACAACATTTTAAATTCCCCTGCCTATGAGTTCCAGAATTATGGCTTGTGAAAGAAGGTGGCGTGACCCGGAAATTGCAACCCGCATCTGGCAATCTATCTCCAGACCCAACTCCAGGTCTTAATAACTTTGGAACTATTCCACACAGTCCAGTGAAATTTTTACAACCCAGTAACATCCACTTAGAGAACACACTCTATCAATCAAAACACCAACAACATATTTCTGAGGGAAAATAAAAGATTCCAAAATGTGATTAAAAAATGTAATATGTTAAAAAAGGTGCATATTGTAGGTGCCCTATAGAGGGCAAATATAATTCACTCAAAAAGGGATTTTCTTTATTTTTTATTTATTTATTTTTTGTGGTAAGCTTAATGTGGCGTAAACATGCGCAGAACTCATCTTCCCCATATCAGTCACAGAAACAGAGTTACATGCATACGAAAATACAAAAATTCGTAAAATTACCTGAAAAACATGGATTTTCTAAGTGTGGTAGCACAAAAGGGACAAGTGATATCCAAGCCAAATTTCAACTTAAGTTATTGCAAGGCATTTGTATACAATAAAATTTGACAGAGATGTATTTGGTTGCGTTTCTTTTAACACGATTTAGCAAGTAATAGTGATGATGCAGACAGCTTGTTTCAGATAAAGCTGCAGCAATTGTTGGGAACCATTAGGTAACAGAAAGTTAAACAATGGTAGTTTTCAGAGACAGAATGAGTCATTGTTAGGCAGGAACAACAAAGGAAACAAGCAACAATTACAGGTTACTCATGTTTTAAAGATTCTAGTTCAGACTGCTCAGTACTGTTGTGGAAAGTCAGTATGGAGGCAGAAGAGTGTACTAGTGGTGCTTTTGTTCAAACAAGTTGCAGTATTGGTAGAGCACAAGCATCTGAATGTCATAAAACATATGGAACAAAATGTGGCATTCGCTTTGTACTGTGTGATCTGGATGAATCGGACCAAGATTTGTTGCTATGGAGATCCGGGATACACCCTGTAGGCACAAGAAGTACAGTTCCAGGAAACTTTAGTGTTTGTTATCATCATATGGAAGTGTTTCTGGATAAGCATTCTTTCCTAAGAAGAAGCTGTTTTGATCCATTTAGGATTCATAACAAGACAGTGAATTGTAGCCTCAGATAAATTCATATAAAATCAGTATTGAAAGTGAATCAGTGCATGGGACTTTACATGAAACCAGGACAAAAGTTATGTTACAGGTGTATTACACTGCTAAAAAATGAAAAATATTCTGATAATTTACATGACAGTGAGGAAGAGTATCAGCCACCTACAATCACAGCAGATGAGCAATTAAATACTTCAGTGACTGCTCTTGGTTTGTCTCCCACGAAGACACACAAAGTTGGGAAAAGAGACAGGCCCAGCTATGGTAGAAGAAAACTACAAGAAGCTCAAATGGAATTAAAGCACAAAATAGCTGACTCACTTCCTCTGGCAGAAGAGGAAGAACTATCTGCTCCAAAGGAACAGAAATCATACCAAAAATGCTCTGATTTTGACAAAATTGTGCATGATTTGAAAGAAAAATGTGCCATATCCACATGCCAGAAAAAAGTAGCTACTCTTACCCTTGCACCTTCCAGCTGCTCTACTGACTACACTGCAAAGGAATTCATTGTTTCTACATATATGGTAAAGTAAGCTAGGAAAATAAAAGTAACTTCAGCAGGCTCAGGGTGAGCAATTGAGTTCAGAAATAAAGATGCCAGTGTCAGAGTTTTATGAAAATAATGACTACAGCCGAATAATGCCTGGAAAAAAAGACTATGTAATGGTGAAAATGGGAAATGTACATGTACAGATGCAAAAAAGGACTGTTGCTATGAAACATATCAGAACAATATGTAGAATTCAAGGAAAAGTATCCCAGTACCAAAGTAGGTCTATCATCTTTTTTCAATCTTCGGCCACAATGGGCTGTGCCTGTAAGTGCAAGGGGCACACACAATGTTTCTGTATGTGAGACCCATCAAAATGCTAAACTGATGTTTGCAGCTATTAAGGATTCTGGTCTGGATTACAGTTCCTACCAGTGCATGATACACAGGTGTGAAAAGTGTCCTGGTAAGGCAAATCTTGCAGAACACATGAATAACAAGCTGTATGGTGAACTCCTTATGGATGACGATGAACTTGTTTCTTATAAACAATGGACACACATGGATCGCACAAGTCTTGAAACAAAGCAAAGTACAGTGGAAGATTTTGTTGAAATGTGATGTCAAAAAACGGACAAACTGACCACATACAGCTTCACAGCAACAGCACAATCAGCTTATCTCCAGTTTTGTAAGGATAATTTGAAACAATATGAAATTATAGTAATACTAGACTTTTCTGAAAATTATGCATTTATAGTTCAAGATGCCATCCGAGGATATCATTGGGACAACAGTCAAGCAACTCTCCAGCCATTTGCAATTTACTGTAGAGATGATCAGGTGATGTGTCTGTCACCACCATTGCAGTTCATGCCCACATTAGCACTGTCATGGAATATGTGAAAAACAAGCTGCCTCATGTACATTTTGGGAAATACTTCAGTGATGGGGCAGCTAGTCAGTACAAAAACTGTAAAAATCTCAAAAATTTATGCGTGCATTACCATGATTTTCAGATTCACGCAGAATGGAATTTTTTCGCACCAAGTCATGGTAAAAATGTATGTGATGGTACTGGTGCTACCATTAAACGCATGGCATCACAAGCTAGTCTGCAGCACCTTACAGAAGGTCACATTCTAACACCTTTTCAATTATTTACTTGGGTACAGAAAAATTTCTCTGGCATACAATCATTCTATGTTTCGAAAGATGAGGTGAAATCAGTCGAAGAGTTGCTAAAAAGCAGACTAGAACATGTTAAAACTGTTGCAGGCACAAGGGTCCATCATCACTTCTCTCCAACGGACTCTGACAATGCGCAGATGAGCAGAGTGTCCGGTTATAACTATAGGTCCATGCACAACATGTGTCTTCACAGTGTGTTTGATTCAGGATTCCGAAGCAAAAGCAGCAACATACAACCAGGTTGCTATGTTATTGCTGTTTATGACAACAAATGGTACTTAGGATGTGTTGCAGAGTGCTGTGAAGCAGAAGGTGATGTATTTGTGAACTTCATAGGACCAGCAAGATCATTTCATTGGCCACGTTTGGCAGACAGGTGTTGGATTCCTCTCGAACATATTCTTATGACAGTTCCAGTTCCTACCTCAGTGTCAGGAAGACAGTACAATTTGCCACTCAATGTACAGAGTACAGTAGCTAAAGTGTGGAGAACTTCTGTTCGAAGCACAATCAACTGGTTTTTAGCAGTTAAGGTGCAGTAAACATTAATGATAGGTTGTGTTAATCTGTCCATATGTTGTTGCTTAGTGATTAAACAGTTGTGGGAGAGGATAAGAAGAGGCAGAACAGTTTACAATACGTTTTAACAAAATTGTGTTGTGGAACAATGGCCAAATCACCAAATATATCTGTCAACTTCCATTATACACAAATGTCTACAATAACATGCTGAAATTTTGAGATATATATCATTATGGTCTACTTACGCAGTGTGTGAAATTTGGCTTGGCTACCACTTGTCCCTTTTGTGCTACCACACTTCGAAAATCCATGTTTTTCAGGTAATTTTTCAAATATTTGTATTTTCGTGTGCATGTAACTCACTTTTTTTAACTGATATGTGCATGATGAGTTCTGCATGTGTTTAGGCCACATTAAGCTTACCACAAAAAATTTATGCTCTTTTTGAGTGAATTATATGTGGCAAAGAGGGCACCTACAATATGTACCTTTTAACGTATTACATTTTTTAAATCACATTTTGGAATTTCTTATTTTCCTCAGAAATATGTTGTTGGTGTTTTGATTCATGGAGTGTGTTCTCTAAATGGATGTTACTGGGTTGTAAAAATTTCACTGGACTGTGTGGAATAGTTCCAAAGTTATTAATACCTAAAGTTGGGTCTGAAGATAGATTGCCAGATGCTGGTTGCAATTTCTGGGTCATGCCACCTTCTTTCACAAGTCATAATTCTGGAACTAATTGGCAGGGGAAACTAATACTTTGTACACGAGTGTTCTATACATGGTAGAATTAGTGTACTGAATTTTAGTGAAAACTAAGACTATGAGCTGGAGCCCCTGGTTGAACTGACATGGAATGACCCCAATGTAAAAAAAAAAAAATACTATACTGGACAAACCAATGATTTGACAATGGTTACAGTGGCCTTTTTGTCTGGGTCTACTGGTGTGCATTAGCTGTGCTGATCCGATTAATCAGAAAACTTTTAATGTCAATTGACTCTGGCCACAGAAGACTAAGCAGTTAAATTAGAATGCTTTTTCTATTATGAAAACTAGTTTGTGATTGTGCAGGAACAATAATGGCTTCAAATTGATGAACTACACTTTGTAAGAATATGACCCTTTTTTGTATATTTGTGCTACACATAACACAAGACACAAGTCCATTCACATACATCTATAAAAACTGAGAGATTAAACAGTGCACTTTTCAACTATCACATTTCCACTACAGAAATTTTGGTATCTTACTAATTACTAATGTCAGCTTTTGACCATTAAAAAGTTGCAATCTCTTGTTATTACTTACCGAATCAGTATGCTCCAACTGGCTCATCATCTCATATCTGAAATTAAAAATATTTCTTAGAGCTTATGTTGACATCTCATGTCACATATGCAAGTTCCATCCTCTATTTTGCTTACCGAATGCCATCACGATATAGTGTTCCTAGTTCTCCGAGAAATTTCACAAAGAAAAATTCTTCATTTTTCATGGCATTCTTGTAAATGGCAGCGCATAATAATGGATCAAATGACAACTCTGTGCCCACATTATCTCCTGATTTACACACTTTAGCATGAAGTTTTTGAAAGGTGTTTCCTTCTTCATTACTGAGAGTAAGTTTGTGATTCTTGACAACTTTACAGAATTTATCATCACTATAGCATTCACGAAGCCTCCAGCATTTTGAGTGAAGGGTAGTCCCATTTGCAATCCTCTCTTTCAGTAAAGTTATCAGTGTAGCTTTTGTGTTACCTATCACCACCTGCAAAAAGCAGCTACCATTGTCAACATCAATAACGCCAATGACAGGGTGCTCTGCTGGCGTCCTGTAATTATCTACTGCCCTCTTCCCAAGTTTGCCCTCTACAACTTCTAGGTTGCGTCCTTCTCCTCCAAGCTTAGAAGTATTTCTGATCAGCGCATCCATGCAGGCCTCCTGACACAATAGATACCACTTATTAACAGTACGTACAGTAATCGAAAGTTCTCTCTGAGCAACGCATGGTGGAAAATCATGTGCCCAAAAATACATCAGAATCGTAATTTTCTGAAGTGACAATTTACTAGATTGGAAAACAGTGCCATTTCTTAGGGACTTAGTACACATTCGACATTTATTGCACTCCCACTCATACTTGTCAGCTCTGGAGCCGGTGCAATTTTGTCGGTGAACCAGTGTCATCGGCCTGCCGCAATTATCACACGCTGTTTCTCTGTTCAGCATGCCTATTCTCTGAAACCATTTGAGGGCCAATAGTTTTTTTCTGTTTAATAACTTTATTAATTTACATAAATTGAACGTGCTAAGATTTGCTATTGGCGGGGGGGTAGACGCTGCTGGGGGATTTGCTGCATTAACTTTCTTCGGTTTCATTTTAGTCATTTTCAATCACAATAACATCAACAAAGGCTATCACAACATATCACAAAATCCCACACGCGGTAAACAAACGACACTTCTGCTTGGCAGCTCAATTCAGAGATTATGACACATCCATATTTGCCAAAGATGTTCTGAGTACAACCGTGGAACAACAGAGGCACTTCAGGTAAAGTTGTTACCTCAGTCGCAAAATAGCAGCCTTTTCATGTACGGATCATTTGATAATAAATTACTTAATTTGAAAATTATGTAATTTTACAATTTTCGAATATAAATGCAAATAGGTTTCCATTACTAGTTTTCACTTCGACGGTTTCTTTCAGAACAATTCTTTACCTCGAAGACCTGTTCCGGTCGAATGGTCGATGCATCTCACGCTGATATGAACAAATCGTTTAGTGTTTAGTACTCAGATCAGATTCAGAACAAGTGAACAACTCCTAAGTCATAAGAGTGAGTTGTGATTTTTCGTTGCTGTTCGGTTATTGTGTGCAAATTGTAGTTTAGGTAGCAGTGAACAATGTCAGATAAAAGCAAAGTTGATTTGGGTCTTCTAGAAGAAGATGACGAATTTGAAGAGTTTCCCGCTGAAGGTAATGACTGAAAAAATTAAATTCGAAATATTTTAGTACTAATGCTTCCAAACTAGTTGTTAAATTTTTATTCCAGATTGGACAGGGAAAGACGAGGACGATGAGGATATAAGCGTATGGGAAGACAATTGGGACGATGACAACATAGAAGATGATTTCAGTTTGCAGTTGCGGTTAGTATCAAGTAATAGTTTTTCATTGTGGGTCCAGTCACAGAGTTGGCCTGCAGAGAAGTTGAACGAGCCTTGTTTCCACTGCCATCACACTTTTGACAAATACCTGAAATAATGAAGTTAACAGCTGGGTTGCCGCATTTGTTATGTTGGTCATTGTTAGTGATAGTATATCCGTAAACGACTCATAATTTAAGGCTACGTGTGTATGTTGCTTGTACCAACGTAAGAGTCTCGTATAACAGATTACAGTTTGTGACAGTACGTAAATACTCCTTTGCATGAAAACGGGAGAAGCTACAATGCTCAAAGGACTTCTAAATTGTATGAGTAATAAATTCATGCCAGTACAACTGCTATTTAAAATTATTTTGAAGATGACCACGTGATGGTAATTGTTTCTTGGAATCAAAATATTAATAGCTTAATGATTTCACGTCGTTAGTCGTTTTTTGTGTACCCAATGGGGCGTGTTCTGTGTAATATGGATTTAATTAGTCCAGGCGCAATACAATGAAGTGACTTTTCATTAGTGTGTTATAGCGCTAGTTCTGATTATAAACTAACCTAAATCGTTAAATATTAGAGTTTTGCTGTAGATACTTTTCAGTGGAGGAAGAGGAGTTGTCCAACAAGAAGCTCTTTAGTTCGGTCTCGCACTCCACCACATCATGTATACAGCATTTAATGCGCTCTTGTACATTGTTGAGTACAGCTTTATGTATGTATCCAACTCTATTCTGTACAAATATTACTACTTTAATCTTTGTAGAGGTTGATTTTCATCCTGTTCCTGGTCATAGTGCTCCCTCCCCACCCCCAAAAGAGAGGTTATGGTGACACTTATCTCTATAGTCAGATAAGGTTTGATAAGCAGTCTATGGAGCTCCAGCAACATCAATGTGTGGCTGTAGAGATATTTACAAAATCATGTAATGTGGTTGGTTGCACTAGGTGCATGATACTGCTGTGTCTAACCACTGCAGCTGTTAAGGATCTTCTTGCAGGGATTCAACTATAGGTCTCAGACATACACAGTATAATTCTCAGGCAAAATCTAAGGTACCAGTAATCAGCTTTGGCTCGGTATATGAATGTGTTATGGTTGGGTGACACATCTGAAATGGATCATTTTTGAAGAGGAGGTTTTTAAGTATGTGGTGGTGCTCTCTTGTGTTGGATGTTGATGTTCATAGTTGTTTTTGAGTGATGTATGAGAGTTGGTGGCCAGGGTTGAGTTGTAGGCCAGAATTCGTTTTGGAGTTGTGTTTTCTTAGGCAGTTTAGGCTGTTATGATGCTGGTAGGCATTGGCCACAGACTTACTTTCAGCTTTGGAATATGCACGCAGTATGTTGTTACTGATTGGTGATTTACTTCTGCATTTTGTTAGTTAAAATTGTGTATGAGAACAAAAATTGTCAGTCATTCCATGTCAAATCAACAAATGAAAATATTATTTTCAGCCTGGCCCTCTTGGATTTATTTGAAATTAAATATGCTGGTAGTCTTCACAAGCAGGGAAGAAAGATACCTCCTGAAAGCTTAGTGAGACACGGATCCTCAAAAATGAAGAAAAATATCAAATTTTTGACTTGAAGGATGATATGGTCACACCTTTTGTTCTAATCAAGTTATAACAATAATATTGTCTGCATTTGAAAGCTCTTTTTAAAGGGCTTTCATGATATAAAACATAATTGTGTGCGATTATATATTCATTTTCTTAATAAAAACATCTTATTGGGTCTTCTGGATTTCGTAAAACTGATTTTTTAAGATTCTCAAAAAATATTTGAAAGGTACTGTTTTCCTCTACATATTCTGAAAGTTAAAACTTGTGATGAATGTGAAGTGACCATCAAAAGTAGTTTTAGGTTTAAGCTGGTACTGTAAAACAATTTCAAACCTTAATTTATTTTGAAGGTTAGGCCTGCTTCTCGTCAGATTACGCACACAGTGTTGAATTAAAAAGTACAAGTTTCAAATCTCTAAAAATATTAGTACAGCTGAATACCAGAGATAAGCCTACAATCAGTTGTTTATTAAATCTTGTTGCTTATTTAAATGAGTCATACCAGTCCAGTTCATCGTGTTTTTATCCAAGCAGTTCATAACACATCTCCATTTCCGCCTAGGATAAGGTATATGTTCACCCTGGAGCAGTTTGAGGGTTCAAGGTTGCCTTTAGTTCTGTCCAGCTTACAGAAAGAGTGTCTGCATGACTAAGGAAATTGAAAGATGTGGGTGCCTACACTATGCTTGACTGTGCTCTTTTGGAATACTGCTGTGCATTGTGAGATCCTTACCAGATAGAATTGAGAGTACATTGAGAAAGCTCAAAGATCGGCAGCATGTTTTGTATTATCAAGAAATAGGAGAGTGTCACAATCATGATACAGTATTTGGGGTGGACATAATTAAAACAAAGGTGTTTGTTGTGACGGCATTTTATTACGAAATCTCGATCACCTTCTCTCTCCTCTGAATGCAGACCTGCATAGGAAGAAATGACTATAATAACAATAATAATAATAATAATAATAATAATATTATGAGAGAAAAAGAACTTGCACAGAAAGATATATAGGTGCTTGGTTCTTCCGTGCACTGTTAGAGATGGAATAACAGAGAATTATTGTGAAGGTGGTTCGATGAACCCTCTTTCATATAGTGTTCATTAAAAAATGACAATCATTCCACTTGGGACCTGTGGAATGGTACATTAGCTTATTTGTTTTAGTTGTAAATATTTGTCATGGGTCATTCCATGTTAAAGAGACTTTGTGACAGAAAAATTAAAATGACAATATTTCAAATATAATCTTCAAAATGCCAAGTTAAAAGTACATTTGTTCATTGCAAAGTAATTATGACTATGAAAAAATTAAATTTCTACCTTCACTAAGTGTTTAAAGTGCACTACTCTATGGCGCCACAGAGAGGTATGTTTTATGCTACTTCCAGATGAGTATTAGTTGTGTTACCTATGGCTGATTGTTCTATTGTTGCAAAGAATATTGAAGTCAACATTGTTATAGCTCATAATAATTTGTTTTGTTGAGCTAAGCTAATTGCATTTCTTTATTTTGTTAGTTTTATAATATATGTGCAGCTTGTAACACCCGTAACAAAAAAGATACAAAAGTTTAATTTGTAATCTAGTAAATTTGTTCTGTACAATACCTTTCTGTAAAAGTGAGGTTATGCACATGTTTTACAATATCATACCATTACATGGCATTTTGAAATCTTATTTAACACTCTTAGAGCTGTTACGGGTGTTACTAATTTTTGTTTCGGGTGTCACTTAACACATGTGTAACACCCGTAACTTGAATTGGAAGGTTTAATGCCACCTTCATCTTTAGTAGGCCTAGGCCCTACATTTAAATTATAACCAAAGGGTATTATTAAGAATGAAAAAAGTTTTTTAACTATGTTTATTACATATGAAAACAGTTTTAAGCATGAAAACAAAAATTTTTATTCCTCTGCATACTCTTGTTTAACCACTACACCTACATTATAAAAGTTAATTGGGGCATTAACCTGACTCAACTGACATTCTCCTAAAAAGTTAATTAAGCCCAAAATTCTTTAGATCACATATAGTTTGTTTTCCATTCCAACTTTTCCAAGAACAACAATATTGCTAACCTCAGTTTTAAATTTTCTATAGGCCCAGTAAACTGCTTATTGAGGCAAATTCAAAAGAGCCTACAATTTCATAAGCATACTTGAGTCTTTGAGCAAAGCTGTTCCGTCTATTCCAAGCAATCACAAGGAATTATTGAACGAATTAAGTTGTAATTCACAAAACAAAGACTGTGTTTTTGGGTCATGCCAGGAATGTCAAATTAAATTGAGCAAATTTATCCCAGAAGGCTTTGACTTAACTAAAAAGATTGTCTGGCAGCAGTGCGAAAATTATGCGAAACATCGTCCTTGTCTTAGTGAACATTCAGGGAGCTGTGATGATGCCTTAGCATCACTGGTTGACAAATTTCTTCTGTTTAAAAAACATTGCTACATTAAGATAAAGCAGAGTGATTTCTTCCAAGGAAAGAAAAACAGCCTTGATGTCGAAGAATGTGCTCTTCAAATGGACTTTGCAGAGAATTATGCTCTAATTACACAAGATGAGGTACAGAGTGCACACTGGGCGCATTCACAAATAACTATTTGCACTTTCTGCATTTGGTTTGCAAACCAGGAAGTCAGGTCCTATGCAGTCATCAGTAACGACCTTTCACACACATAATATTTTGTGTGGACTTTTCTTAAAACTGTTATAACGGAGATTAAAAAAGCGTTTCCTAAAGTTAAGAGTTTTTACATTTTCTGTCAACTGTGCTGGGCAGTTCAAAAATACTTTGTCCAATCTGTTATTTTGAGAGAGACTTTGGATTGACAGTTGAGTGGATTTTTTTTGCCAGTTCACATGGTAAAGGAGCCATGGATGGCATTGGAGGTGCACTGAAGAGGAGCGTGTGGACAGCTGTTAGATCTAGAAAAGTTATTATTAACAATGCAATTGACTTTTATGACTACACTCTGACGAGCTTTTCTAAAATTAAGGTACTATGGGTTGATAAGATAACAGTGGAGCATAACATTCCTATTTTGGATGAAAGGTGGAAAAATTTTCAAGCAATTCCTCAAATCCAGGGCTGCCATCACTTTCGGCCTTATAACACAACTGATTTGCTGGTTCCAAAAACAGCAGTCATTAATGACAAGGGTGTAAGTATTTATTACTGAGGAGGCCAAAGTTAAAACATTACATGCAAAAGAGGCATAAACTTCTATGAAATGTGCAGTTCTGATGATTCTGATCAGGAGACTGTTTCACTATCTGAATCACAAGACAATATTGGAAGTGCTTGTGAGTTAAGCCTAACTAATAAAATTGAAAAGTTTGATTTAAAATTTGGGTTATTTGTCTTGGTTGACATTCCAAGTGACAAAAAGAAGCCAACCCTATCCAAAACTCAATACCATTACTTGGGAATCTGCCAGAGTGAGGTTGTTGAAGAGGAGGATGTGAAAATAATGTTTCTGAAGTCAGCAGGAAAAAGTAAAACACTTTTTAAACTAGATGAAACTGATGTTTGTTTTGTGAAATTCAGTCAAGTACTATCTAAGATAACATCAGAAATCAAACAACAAGGTAACCGTTTGTACTAAGAGTTCAATTTTGAGTTGGATGTTGCTGAAAAAGATTATTAAATGAAGTTTTTAAACCAATCAATAATAAGAAAACATTTTTGTCATAAATTTATTAGGCCTACAAAATGAGGTAAATGTTAAGTAAGTTACGATATCTTGGCCTAGCTGTAGTATAAAATGGTAACAAAATTTTGTGTGTAATAAATACCTTTATCCTTCAGATATGTTTTCTTAAGTACATACTTTTATTCCAAATAAACTACAATACTTCTTTTCCTTTTATGCAATTGTAAGAGGTAAATTTATTCCTTCAAGAATCAAATCTGATGCATCTATGTAACACCCGTAACATTTAATGTAACACCCGTAACAGCAAAAAAATATATATATATATACTGAGTTATGATGTCCAAAAAAATAAACATTTATATTTCAAAATTTGAGGCAATACCTCTTAACAGTTGTTTTACAAGAATAAATGCTTCATCAAGTTTGCAGAAATTAGAGAATTCTCTAACTAATAAAAGAATGTATTGTCGTTCTTCTTACATGTTCCACATCCTGGAGGACAACCTCATTACGGATCAATTGGAATCAAAGTAAATCTAATTTAATCTAATCTGCCAGGTGCTTAGGTGCAGAGTTGCCGTGTAGATGGTTCTTGTGGATGTAAGAAGCTAACTGTGATTTATTACTTTTTTTTTTTTTTTTTTTTTTTTTTTTTTTTTTTGCAACTATGGAACTTAACCACCAGTGCCCATCATATTAACTAAGAAAATATCCTTTGGCATCATCAAAAGACATTGGATTACTGTCAACAGCTGTCACTTCAGTTTTGCTTTCATTAGTCCAAATACACTTCTGTTGCTATTTTGTCTGCTTAGTGGAATAAAGATGTGAAGTTTGTGTGTACCTACAATTGTTTAACATTTCTCAAATATCTAAGAGTTTTTCTTCTTTATTTTCATGATTGCATAGTGGAGTACGTGAAATTGACCCCTTCAACATTATCATGGTGCAAACATGCAAAGCTGTTCAGGTGTCATTATTTGATCAGCGTATGGATGTTACTGTCTTCCTTGGGCAGCTAGTTGCTTGATTGTACCACCAATACCATCACTGGCACTAGTTCCTTTACCATGAGAAGTAGCTGAAAAATAGTCTTCAACAAGGAAGTTTTAATGATAGGACAGGTTGAAGTACTGTTTTTATACTGAGGTGCCAGTTCATGAGAGAACTAATATTTTTTACTTGGTTTTCTATCAAACAACCAGGACTGGATCAGATGCACAGTAACAGTGTCATATGTGAGGCATTCTGATATAATGAAAAAGACGTGAATGTCAAGTTTGTCGCCATCCTTGTAATGAGCTACAAAAGGGTAAATTGTTGCTTCAATGGTAACGTTGTACTCCATTCAGTACAATAAAGGTGTAATTTTCAGCAAAATCACCAGAAATTCACCTTGTTTAAACTCATTTTTATTTTTTCAGTCTATTTGTTGACTGGCCACAAGAGTCATGTAAATGAATTAAATTTGTCAAAAAATATTCAAGAAAGCCATCAGAGGAGTCTGTGATGGTGTCTACAGATTTTGCTTGTGAATATAATGGACACTGGTGGTTAGCTTCTGCAGTAGGAAAAAATTAGGTAAAGGATTAAACCATTTTCATGACACAGTAATTATTTGGGTAAGATTATGTAATTCTAGTACAAATTATAATAAGATATTTAGTCGCTTCTCTTGGAGTCTACCTACATACGTTTCTGTAGCTACAAGAGCAAGCTGAAAGTTTCCCAGGTGGACATTGCCGCCCCCCACCCCTGCCTTTTTTTTATTGCTCTTCAACTAAAATATGTATTTGGGTATTCATTATGATACTATGTACAGCTTCAGATAACTGAAAATGCTCATCATTTGTGAGTATTTCTTTATGCTACATATTTGTATAACAATTCTCAGAGCATTTCTTACATCCACATGGACCATCTTATTCCCTAGTCATGCAGACATTCTTTCCATAAGCAGCAGGGATCTAAAGACAATCGTGAATCCTCAATCTGCTACAGGGTGAACACGTACATTACCCATGCAGAAATCATGATGTGCAACAAACTGATTGGCCAGAAGCGTGATCAACTGGACTGATATGGTTCATCTAACCAAGTAACAGGAAATAATAACTAACTTATTTCCATGTCATTACGAAATGTCGTATTCGTGATGTATGGAACAAGGATTTGTGTATGTAGGCCTACCTCTGGTATTCTCAATTGTATCTTTTTTATATTTTTTTTATTTTTGGAGATCTGCAACTTGTACTTCTTAATTCAGCCCTGATTAGACCTAAAAACAAAGATGATGTGACTTACCAAATGAAAGTGCTGGCAGGTCGACAGACACACAAACGAACACAAACATACACACAAAATTCAAGCTTTCGCAACAAACTGTTGCCTCATCAGGAAAGAGGGAAGGAGAGGGAAAGACGAAAGGATGTGGGTTTTAAGGGAGAGGGTAAGGAGTCATTCCAGTCCCGGGAGCGGAAAGACTTACCTTAGGGGGAAAAAAGGACGGGTATACACTCGCACACACACACACATATCCATCCACACATATACAGACACAAGCAGACATATTTAAAGACAAAGAGTTTGAGCAGAGATGTCAGTCGAGGCAGAAGTGCAGAGGCAAAGATGTTGATGAATGACAGGTGAGATATGAGTGGCGGAAATTTGAAATTAGCGGAGATTGAGGCCTGGTGGATAACGGGAAGAGAGGATATATTGAAGAGCAAGTTCCCATCTCCGGAGTTCGGATAGGTTGGTGTTAGTAGGAAGTATCCAGATAACCCGGACGGTGTAACACTGCGCCAAGATGTGCTGGTCGTGCACCAAGGCATGTTTAGCCACAGGGTGATCCTCATTACCAACAAACACTGTCTGCCTGTGTCCATTCATGCGAATGGACAGTTTGTTGCTGGTCATTCCCACATAGAATGCATCACAGTGTAGGCAGGTCAGTTGGTAGATCACGTGGGTGCTTTCACATGTGGCTCTGCCTTTGATTGTGTACACCTTCCGGGTTACAGGACTGGAGTAGGTGGTGGTGGGAGGGTGCATGGGACAGGTTTTACACCGGGGGCGGTTGCAAGGGTAGGAGCCAGAGGGTAGGGAAGGTGGTTTGGGGATTTCATAGGGATGAACTAAGAGGTTACGAAGGTTAGGTGGACGGCGGAAAGACACTCTTGGTGGAGTGGGGAGGATTTCATGAAGGATGGATCTCATTTCAGGGCAGGATTTGAGGAAGTCGTATCCCTGCTGGAGAGCCACATTGAGAATCTGATCCAGTCCCGGAAAGTATCCTGTCACAAGTGGGGCACTTTTGTGGTTCTTCTGTGAGAGGTTCTGGGTTTGAGAGGATGAGGAAGTGGCTCTGGTTATTTGCTTCTGTACCAGGTCGGGAGGGTAGTTGCGGGATGCAAAAGCTGTTGTCAGGTTGTTGGTGTAATGCTTCAGGGATTCCGGACTAGAGCAGATTCGTTTGCCACGAAGACCTAGGCTGTAGGGAAGGGACCGTTTGATGTGGAATGGGTGGCAGCTGTCGTAATGGAGGTACTGTTGCTTGTTGGTGGGTTTGATGTGGACGGACGTGTGAAGCTGGCCATTGGACAGGTGGAGGTCAACATCAAGGAAAGTGGCATGGGATTTGGAGTAGGACCAGGTGAATCTGATGGAACCAAAGGAGTTGAGGTTGGAGAGGAAATTCTGGAGTTCTTCTTCACTGTGAGTCCAGATCATGAAGATGTCATCAATAAATCTGTACCAAACTTTGGGTTGGCAGGCCTGGGTAACCAAGAAGGCTTCCTCTAAGCGACCCATGAATAGGTTGGCGTACGAGGGGGCCATCCTGGTACCCATGGCTGTTCCCTTTAATTGTTGGTATGTCTGGTTTTCAAAAGTGAGAAGTTGTGGGTCAGGATGAAGCTGGCTAAGGTAATGAGGAAAGATGTTTTAGGTAGGGTGGCAGGTGATCAGCGTGAAAGGAAGTGCTCCATCGCAGCGAGGCCCTGGACGTGTGGGATATTTGTGTATAAGGAAGTGGCATCAATGGTTACAAGGATGGTTTCTGGGGGTAACGGATTGGGTAAGGATTCCAGGCGTTCAAGAAAGTGGTTGGTGTCTTTGATGAAGGATGGGAGACTGTATGTAATGGGTTGAAGGTGTTGATCTACGTAGGCAGAGATACGTTCTGTGGGGGCTTGGTAACCAGCTACAATGGGGCGGCCGGGATGATTGGGTTTGTGAATTTTAGGAAGAAGGTAGAAGGTAGGGGTGCGGGGTGTCGGTGGGGTCAGGAGGTTGATGGAGTCAGGTGAAAGGTTTTGTAGGGGGCCTAAGGTTCTGAGGATTCCTTGAAGCTCTGCCTGGACATCAGGAATGGGATTACCTTGGCAAACTTTGTATGTGGTGTTGTCTGAAAGCTGACGCAGTCCCTCAGCCACATACTCCCGACGATCAAGTACCACGGTCGTGGAACCCTTGTCCGCCGGAAGAATGACGATGGACCGGTCAGCCTTCAGATCACGGATAGCCTGGGCTTCAGCAGTGGTGATGTTGGGTTGGGAGTAGGATCAAGGTTTTTTAAGAAGGATTGAGAGGCAAGGCTGGAAGTCAGAAATTCCTGGAAGGTTTGGAGAGGGTGATTTTGAGGAAGAGGAGGTGGGTCCCACTGTGACGGAGGACGGAACTGTTCCAGGCAGGGTTCAATTTGGATAGTGTCTTGGGGAGTTGGATCATTAGGGGTAGGATTAGGATCATTTTTCTTTGTGGCAAAGTGATACTTCCAGCAGAGAGTACGACTGTAGGACAGTAAATCTTTGACGAGGGCTGTTTGGTTGAATCTGGGAGTGGGGCTGAAGGTGAGGCCTTTGGATAGGACAGAGGTTTCGGATTGGATTTCAGCTCCCGGGACTGGAATGACTCCTTACCCTCTCCCTTAAAACCCACATCCTTTCGTCTTTCCCTCTCCTTCCCTCTTTCCTGATGAGGCAACAGTTTGTTGCGAAAGCTTGAATTTTGTGTGTATGTTCGTGTTCGTTTGTGTGTCTGTCGACCTGCCAGCACTTTCATTTGGTAAGTCACATCATCTTTGTTTTTAGGTATATTTTTCCTTCGTGGTATATATATGTTCACATTTAGCTAGACAATAATATGTAGCCGATGAGAAGTAGGCATAATATTCAAAATAAATTAATTTTTGAAGTTGTTTTACAGCACCAGCACCAGCTTAAACATAAAATTACTTTTGATACTAATCCGATGCTCATCCCAAGTGTAAACTTTCAGGCTATGAAGAGGAAAACAGTATCTTTCAAATTTTTGAGAATTTTAAAAATACAGTTTTTCAAAATTTCAATAATTGTTTTTCATTAAAAATGAATGTACAATGTTGTCTAATTTTTTATATCGTGAAAGCCCTTTAAAAATGTTTTTAAAGGAACTCAATTTCATTGTTGTAATGTGGGGGAGGGCAATGACATGGCTACAACTGTATAGGCTTTGCAGTGCAGTGGGTTGATTGCTGAAAGCTGCTGTGTGTCAGACCTGAGATGAGTATATGTGGGGATCTTGCCAAGGGACGCTCTTAATTGTAGGTCTTCCTGTATCAAGAAATAGAGGGTGACCACTCGTGATATTGTGTTGTTTATCTATTATATTTGTCATCGCTAATCAGCTGGGTTTCTTGCTCCTGAGATGTGATTAGTAATCATACTGTGTTGGATTGTTTCTCTTTTTGTAGGCAGATTTTTTCATAGTATAGTAAGAGTATGGGACGGTAAGAGAGGGGGGGGCGTGGCAAGTGATGTCGCCATTGGCGAAGGTGTTCTGATGTGGTTTTTTAGTTTGTATAAACAGAAAAAACAGGTATTGGTTGGATTAATTGAGGAATGTATTAGAAGAGGTCTATGATTGTGTCGGATTTGTTATTACGTAGTAGGTATTTAGAGACTGGAGGTGGGGGGGTGGGTTGAAAGTATCAAATGGGGGCTTGCACAAATACAGTGGAGAAGGATTTAAGGGGCAGTTAAATCTGTGACAGGGAGGGGAAGATGCACTCTACCACCTTGCAGTCTCATCTAGATGAGAGATACTTTTCTTTCCATAGTTTGTTGAAGGCTATTGGGAAGATTCATATGCGAAATGTAAGTTAAATTTGTGGGTGATGACAGTTTTTATTTTTTTGAGGGGAGGGGGGTGTTTCATATATATTTCTGTAGAACATACAAAGGTTGGGTTGGGATTATATTAGATTATTTTGTTTGTCTGGATTGTGTTTCCGTTATTTGTTTTGAAGGTATGAAAGATTTAATTCTTGACATTTGTACTTTTGTTTTAGTATTGTGTTGGATCGTATTGCTGGGTGGGTTGTAGTTTATGGAGGGTATGGTTTGGAAAAAAATGAGTGGCATTAATGGCTTTCGTTTTTTTATTGTGAGGATTGTTTTGTGTTTGTTCTTTTTGTCAGTTTGTCAGCTGACTTTGGTCGGTTTGTAATTTTTTAGGTTTCCTTTTTTATTGTAATAAGTATGGTTTGTGCGCGTGCACTTGTTTCAAATTTGATGTTAATGTGGTTTTTGTGTATCCTTAGATTGTGTTACTAGTTGAAGTTAATAATGATGGAGTATGATCAGGTGGTACCATGCAGTTTGATATAGTTGTTTTGGCCGGCTAGGTTTTCGATAATAGCAGTGTAAGTTAGTTTTGTTTCTTGGCATCATGGACTTTAGTTTGAGCTATGTAGGTTAAATGAAATTTCTGTTTCTGACTTCTTGCAGACTTGTGTGTTTATATCACAGGGTTCACTTGTTCTGCTTATGTTTATTAAGAACTGTGGATTTTGCTTGCTAGGGTTTTGCTTTGGTTTCTCTGTAGTGTTAGGAATGTAGGATATTTTGTTTAGCCCCAACACAAAAACCCTGTGCAAATAATTGTGGGCAGCCGCAGCTGAAGTTAACCATGCTTGACAAAGAAATAACTTCCAGCTGTATATTAACCTTTATTTACCAGAACATGACTGGTTTTGTGACAGTCACATCCTCAGATACAGATATGCCACAAAACATTAATCCCTGTATGATGAGGCAATTATAGGGATGCTGTCCGCTGCTACCTGATATTGTATTAACATTTATTTTGGTTGAATTGGATTCATAATCCTGTGCTTAATGTGAGTAACAGAATTTGATTTAGATAATATGGAATCCCCCGCCCCTCCTTCCCATCGTATGGAAGTAATGAAACTTCCTGGCAGATTAAAACTGTGCGCCCGACCGAGACTCGAACTCCTCCAGACTGTGGCTAAGCCATGTCTCCGCAGTATCCTTTCTTTCAGGAGTGCTAGTTCTGCATGGTTCGCAGGAGAGCTTCTGTAAAGTTTGGAAGGTAGGAGACGAGGTACTGGCAGAAGTAAAGCTGTGAGTACCGGGCGTGAGTCATGCTTTGGTAGCTCAGATGGTAGAGCACTTGCCCGCGAAAGGCAAAGGTTCCGAGTTCGAGTCTCGGTCGGGCACACAGTTTTAATCTGCCAGGAAGTTTCATATCAGCGCACACTCTGCTGCAGAGTGAAAATCTCATTCTGTATGGAAGTAATGTTTTAGTGACATGTGCACATGAGAGGATGTGATTTGGCATCATAAAACCAGTTGTTCTTGTGAATAAAAGCTCTACAAAGCTGGAAGTGATTTACTTGTCAAATAATTTGTGCTCTTGTCCTGTTAGTTTCATGTTTCTTTTTGTATCACTATATTTTGAATAATTTTTTCTTCTTCATGCAGGGTGTATACGACCCGGGAGATCCGGGAAAAACCCGGGAAATTTTTCATCCAGGAAAAACCCGGGAAATTTTTCATCCAGGAAAAACCCGGGAATTTTTTAGAATTCCGGGAATTTTTCGTTGTTTTAGTTTTCAGTTAAATTTTTGTAATTTTGACTGGTAAGAACCGATACTCTTATCACAGGATATTACTGTATCCTGCTGTTGCAGAATAATACTGCGGCATTAAAACATGAACGAGAGAGAGAGAGAGAGAGAGAGAGAGAGAGAGAGAGAGAGAGAGAGAGAATAAATAAATAAAACTTAAATTGCAAAGGAAATGCGCCATATAAAATAACACAGTGAACGTACAAGCGTCTGCCAACATCAAAATGTGTCGAAGGCCTTAGGAAGTATATGCAATGCTTAATAACAATGAATTGCCTCCGATGAGCGTGACGTCACAACTGTTTACATTAGATTCATTTAAGCAGTTATGAGCGAACTCATGCACACGTGCAGTTGATTCGCATATGAGTAATACCTACTCCTGCTTCTGGCTACAGAAAGGTGGCTGATGGCTGTGTAAGCAACAGTAACGGCAACCACCCACATGGGGTCCCCCCAGGGGGTTCACAACTCTTTTGTGGACACGTGCTTAGCGAGCACGGGACCCCGAGCTAATGTAGCCCTCCTTCCTTTCCGGGCTGCATACCTTCCCTTTCCTCATCCTTCCCCCTCCCCCATCTTCGCCCCCCCGCCTCACCTCTGGCTCTTTCCTTCCCTTTCTCCCCCTCTGGGAGTATGGTTTGTGCCTACGTCCGGAGACGGACGCTCTAAACTGTTACAAATTCCTTGCTTTCTATACTTGCACGTCTTCGTCCTTCCTCTGTCCTTCTCCTTTCCTTCCCGCTTCTCTCTGCACTTTTCTCCGCTGCGGCGTTTGAGACCCCTCTTCTTTCCTTTCCCTTTCTCTTTTTTCCTCCCTGTGCGTGTCTGAAGGCCGACCCATACACTTCCATGCGTAGCTGGTGCCGGGGTAACGCGTAATTCCCCGCCCCGGGTAGACAGGTAGGACACGTACGTACCCCCTGGTAACGGCCAGGCCCAGGGAGGGGTGATTACCCGAGCTGATACCTTCCGAAAGTGCCGATTGGTCCCTCCGTCCGTTTGTCGGGAGGTGTGACCTGAGGTGTGAACAATCACCTAAGGCGGGAGTGCCCTCAGAGAGGGCCCCCACAAGGGAGGAGCGCGCCATCGGAGACGCCGGTAATCATGGGGGATTCTTCCGCAATGGTTTCCTCACCTTCCACTATGTCTGCTCACAAGCGTAAGTATACTGAGTCTCAGCCACAGACGGTTCTTCCATCGTTGCCACAGTTCCTTGTTTCCCCCAGGGGGTCCACAACTCTTTTGTGGATACGTGCGTAGCGAGCACGGGACCCCGAGCTAATGTGGCCTTCCTTCCTTTCCGGGCTGCATACCTTCCCTTTCCGCATCCTTCCCCATCCCTATCTTCGCCCCTCCTCCCCTCACCTCTGGCTCTTTCCTTCCCTATCTCCCCATCTGGGAGTATGGTTTGTGCCTACGTCCGGACACGGACGCTCGTAAATGTACTGCATTCTTCGCCTTCCTTGCTTTTATGTCTTCTTCCTTCCTTTGTCCTTCTCTTTTCCTTACCTCTTCTCTTTCCCTTTTCTCCGCTGCGGCGTTTGAGACCTCTCTTCTTTCCTTTCCCTTTCTCTTTCCTCCTCCCTGTGCGTGTCTGAAGGCCGACCCACGCCTTTTGTGCGTAGCCGGTGACGGGGTAACGCGTAATTCCCCGCCCCGGGTAGACAGGTAGGACACGTACGTACCCCCCTGGTAACGGCCAGGCCCAGGGAGGGGTGATTATCCGAGCTGATACCTTCCGAAAGTGCCAATTGGTCCCTCCGTCCGGTTGTCGGGAGGTGTGACCTGAGGTGTGAACAATCACCTATGGCGGGAGTGCCCTCAGAGAGGGCCCCCACAAGGGAGGAGCGCGCCATCGGAGACGCCGGTAATCATGGGGGATTCTTCCGCAATGGTTTCCTCACCTTCCACTATGTCTGCTCACAAACGTAAGTATACTGAGTCTCAGCCACAGACGATTCTTCCATAGTTGCCACAGTTCCTTGTTGTTTCTCGGTCTGATAAAGGTAATGACTTCTCCACGGTCAACCCTTTCATTATTCAGAAAGGTGTCGACGCAATTGCAGGTCCTGTAAAGTCTTGTTCCAGATTACGGAATGGCACCCTGTTGTTAGAAACACACAGTGCCCTCCAGGCACAAAAATTGCTGCGTACTTCTCTGCTCCACACCTTCCCTGTCCGGGTGGAACCGCACCGTACCTTAAATTCCTCGTGTGGAGTCGTTTATACACGCTCCCTCGATGGATTGTCTGATGAAGAAATTCAGCACTACCTGTCTGACCAGGGCGTAACGGCTGTTCATAGAGTTATGAAAAGGGTTGACACGAATATCATTCCAACCCGCACTGTCTTCTTGACATTTGACAAAACTTCAACTCCCATCGAAAATCAAAGCAGGCTGTGAGATAATTTCCGTTCGCCCTTATGTCCCCAACCCTACGCGTTGCTATCGGTGTCAGCGGTTCAATCACACCAGCCAGTCCTGTTCCAATCCGGCCAAATGTGTTACGTGTGGCAAGGATGCCCATGAGGGTGCTTGTCCACCTTCATCCCCTCGCTGCATCAACTGTATGGGTGACCACGCTGCTTCCTCTCGAGATTGCCCCGTTTTTAAGGACGAAAAGCTCATCCAAGAAATAAGAGTGAAGGAAAAGGTGTCGACCTTTGCTGCTCGAAAATTATTCACCAGTCGCCAGCCCACCGTGCCTCAGACAGGAAAATACAGCACTGTCCTTGCTTCTCCTCGGCCAACAAAGGAGGCGGCCACGCAGACTTGCGACCTCACCTTTAGTACCACGGTCGTCCGATCGCCCAGCGCCGAGATCGCCCGTTCAACCTCACCACTTTCGCCTGCCCACTCTATGGTTCACCCTTCGTCGGGTTCTGCTAAATCTCGAGCCCAAAAGTCAGACGCCAAGCCTTCCAAAAAAGAGGATACTCGTGAAGAGTTTTTACGTACCGCAACTTCCCCACCATCGGTTCCTCCTTCATCTAAACATCATACTTCTAAGAAGGCTACAAAGAAACCCAGTTCCTCTCCTTCTCCGCCAAGGCGTGTCCCATCTACAGCACCACCTGGCGGAAATCGCCCTTGGCCGTCTTCTGTGTCGCCGAGGCGCACTGCTGGTGGCCGGTCAATGGGCCGATCGCTGGTGGCAGGAGCTGCTCCTGACCAACCTATGGATCAGGATCTTCTGCCTTCGGCTGAATGCCATTCCATGCTGTCGGTCACTAGCTCCAAGCAATCTTTGAGTTGACAGCAACTTTGGTCACATTCCTCCATTTTCTGTTCACCCCATGTCCATTATCCACTGGAATATCCGCGGCATGGGAGCCAATAGGGATGAATTGTCGATCCTCTTACGATCCTACTCGCCGGTCATCTTCTGTCTTCAGGAAACAAAGCTGCGTCCCCATGACCGCTTTGTTCTCCCTTATTTTCAGTCCGTCCGATATGATCTCCCCTCTGTTGAAGGCACTCCAGCCCATGGAGGACTCATGATTCTTCTCCATGATACTCTCCATTATCACCCAATCCCCTTAAACACTTCCTTCCAAGCTGTCACCGTCCGTCTTTCCCTTTCCGGATACACGTTCCTCTTTGTACTGTATACATTCCATCGTCCACACCAATGGCACGAGCTGATCTCCTTCATCTTCTTGGTCAGCTTCCACCCCCCCCCCCTATTTGCTGGTTGGGGACTCCAATGCCCACCACCCGCTTTGGGGATCTCCACATCCTTGTCCACGTGGCTCACTATTGCTAGATGTCTTCCACCAAGCGGATCTAGTTTGCCTCAACACTGGGGTCCCTACATTTTTGTCTGCCTCCACGACAAATTTATCTCATTTGGACCTTGCGGTCGGTACTGTTCCGCTGGCTCGGCGCTTCGAATGGTTCGCCCTTGATGATACACACTCGAGTGACCACTTTCCATGTGTCCTTAGACTGCAGCCTCAACTGCCATATATGCGTCCGAGACGCTGGAAGTTTGCCCAGGCCGACTGGACACTTTTTTCGTCTCTAGCGACATTCGATGACCGTCGCTTTCCCAGCGTTGACGATGAGGTCACACACGTTACCGACGTTATTCTTACAGCTGCGGAACGTTCAATACCACGCACCTCCGAATTGCCCCGGCGCTCCCCAGTTCCTTGGTGGAACGAGGCATGCCGTGACGCAATACGCGAGCGGCGACGTGCTCTCCGCGTTTTCCGCCACCATCCTACTTTGGCCAACTGTATCCGCTATAAGCAGTTTCGAGCGCGATGCCGTCGTGTCATCCGCGATAGCAAGAAGGCAAGCTGGAAATTTTTTATTAGCTCATTTAACACCTTCACTCCCTCCTCGGAAGTTTGGAGTTGGCTTCGACGGTTCTCAGGCGCACCTAGTTTCTCCCCGGTCTCAGGGCTCACTGTCGCGCATGATACATTAGTGGACCCCGTCGCAATTTCTAACTCATTGGGTCAGCACTTTGCTGAGATTTTGAGCTCTTCAAATTACCCGCCAGCGTTTCTCCCGAAGAAAGATGCAGCGGAAGTGCGACCTCTTGCTTTCTCCTCTCACAATCGCGAAAGCTACAATACTGTTTTCTCCATGCGGGAACTCCAACATGCACTCTCTTCTTCTCGCTTCTCCGCCCCAGGACCGGATGGTATCCACGTCCAAATGTTGCTGCATTTATCAACCCATAGTCTGCGTTACCTCCTTCGCCTTTATAATCGAATTTGGACCGCCAGTACTTTTCGCAGACAATTTAGGAAGCTATCGTCGTTCCTGTTCCGAAACCTGGAAAGGACAAACATCTCCCCTCCAGCTATCGCCCCATTTCTCTTACGAGTAGTGTCTGTAAGGTTTTGGAGCGTATGGTGAATTACCGTTTAGCTTGGTGGCTGGAATCCCGCAGACTTTTAACACCTGCCCAATGCGGATTCCGAAAGCATCGTTCTGCAGTTGACCATCTTGTTGCTCTCTCCACTTATATCATGAATAATTTTCTCCTGAAACGCCAAACAGTAGCAATATTTTTTGATCTGGAGAGAGCATACGATACCTGTTGGAGGACAGGTATCCTCCGCACACTGTTCTCTTGGGGCTTTCGAGGTCGGCTGCCCCTTTTTCTTCGCGAATTTATGGCAGAGTGCACATTTAGGGTGGGGGTGAACACTGCTCTCTCCCGTACTTTCTCCCAAGAAAACGGGGTACCCCAGGGCTCCGTGCTGAGTGTTGTACTGTTTGCCATTGCCATCAATCCCATTATGGATTGTCTCCTTCCTGATGTCTCGGGCTCCCTCTTTGTGGACGATTTTGCGATCTACTACAGCTCCCAACGGACCAGCCTTCTAGAACGACGTCTTCAAGGCTCTCTCGATCGCCTCCACTCTTGGAGCATCGAAACCGGCTTCCGTTTTTCTCCCAGTAAGACAGTTTGTGTTAATTTTTGGCGACGTAAGGAGTTTCTTCCGCCCTCCTTACATCTAGGTCCTGTCAACCTTCCGTTTTCAAACGTCGCTAAATTGTTGGGTCTTATGTTTGACAGAAAACTGTGCTGGTCCTCCCACGTTTCCTATCTTTCGGCTCGCTGTCTGCGATCCCTCAACACCCTCCGTGTCCTGAATGGTACCTCCTGGGGAGCGGACCGAGTGGTCCTCCTCCGCCTCTATCGCACATTAGTGCGCTCGAAATTGGACTATGGAAGCATTGTCTACTCCTCTGCTCGGCCGTCTATTCTTCGGCGTCTCGACTCTATCGACCACCGTGGATTACGTTTAGTGTCTGGAGCTTTTTACACCAGCCCTGTGGAAAGCCTTTATGCTGAGACTGCTGAACCTTCGCTGTCCAATCGGCGAGCAGTCCTTCTGAGCCGTTATGCCAGCCATCTGTCTTCCATGCCTGCTAATCCAGCCCATGACCTTTTTTTCGACGCCTCCTTTGATGTAGGGTATGCAGGCCTCCCCTCCTCCCTACTACCACCGGGAGTCCGCTTCCATCAACTGCTCCATTCTCTTTCCTTCCGCTTTCCTAAAACCTTCTGGACAACTTCGGGTACAGCACCGCCTTGGCTCCGGCCCCGGATCTGCCTGCTCCGTGACCTTTGTCGATTTCCCAAGGATGGTACCCCTTCACTTGTTTATCGTCGGGCATTTGCTGCTCTATGTGCACAAATGACGGAAGCCACATTTATTTACACCGATGGCTCGAAAGCATCGTTAGGTGTAGGGAGTGCCTATGTTGTTGGCGACACCCCAAATCACTTTCGGCTTCCCGACCAGTGTTCGGTGTATACTGCGGAGCTTTACGCTGTTCTCCAGGCTGTCCACTACATCCGCCGCCATCAGCGGATACAGTACATTATCTGCTCTGATTCTCTCAGCTCTCTCCTCAGTCTCCAAGCTCTTTACCCTGTGCACCCTCTGGTCCACCGGATTCAGGACTGTCTGCGCTTGCTCCACCTGGGGGGCGTCTCGGTGGCGTTCCTCTGGCTCCCGGGACACGTTGGTATCTGCGGAAATGAGGCAGTCGATATTGCAGCCAAGGCTGCAGTCTCTCTTCTTCGGCCAGCTATTCCATCGATTCCCGTCGCCGATCTACGGAACGTTTTATGTCGACGTGTTGTTCATTTATGGCACGCGCACTGGTCGACACTTCCCCAAAATAAATTGCGGGATGTGAAAACTCTTCCTTGTGCTTGGACCTCTTCCTCCCGAACGCGTTGTCGGGAGGAGGTAATTTTAACTAGACTCCGGATAGGGCACTGTCTTTTTAGCCATCGACATCTTTTAAGCGGCGATCCTCCCCCACTCTGCCCCCACTACTCTCAGTTGTGGACGGTAAGACACCTTTTAATTGAGTGCCCCTATTTTACTCCGTTACGCGCCCGTCTACAGCTGTCGCCTGATATATCGTCAATTTTAGCAGATGACACGTGATCGGCCGATCGCGTTCTAGAGTTCATTCGTGCCAGTGAAATGACGTCAGTCATTTGAAGTTCTTTTTGCGACAACCAACCCCCTTCTGTAGTGAATTTTTAAGCCTTCCTTCTGCTTTTATTTTCACCAATTTTATGACTTTCGTTCCCATTGCTGCTGTTTTCCGTTTTCGGTTTTTTACTGCTTCCTAAGTCACAGACCGGGCGCTAATGACCATAGCAGTTTTGCGCCCCTAAAAAAAAAACCGGAGTATCTAAACCGGGTGGCAGTTTCAGGGGGAGGGGACAAATTTTTATTCTTGAGGAAGAAAACCTTGTTTCACAAAGCACCTAGCATCCAGCGCATGTCAGTCTATCGATTATTCATACGATTTTGAAATGCACCGCTGCTGGCTTTTGGACATTTTTTTAACACATTCTAAGTTGATTTCTGAAAGAATTATAAGTTGACTTTTGAATGCGTGCATAGTGTACGTGATGTCTCTGCCAGGGGAATCCTCGTCAGTCTCGTTGATGAGAAATTGGAGCGTACGAGTGAAATGTGAAACTATTTCCAAACATAAAGCTTTTTGATTGTAGTAGGCCAAATAGGTATTTCATATTGGTACTTTGTGAATTATATTGTCGTACTTTAAAAATGATCATTATTGCCGAAACAGTCTCGCTTATTTTGCGTGTGTCACAATTGCTGCAATATTAGGTCTATTTTGTTTTTTTCCAACACACAGTGACAAAACAGACGTAATCAGATCGAGAAACCACACCAGTCTTGGGTATTATATGTATTAACAAGCTTTTTCAGTATTAGACGACGACATTTTGATTTTTCATTTAGCAAATTGTTTGACGAACTTTGATGAGGTAAAAGTTCTTTCGCAGAAAGGAAAGTTCACCATGTAAAGCTGCAGCAAGATTAGAGATAAAAATTTCTAGGACCTAAGGACTGAAGAAATGTGTTCTGTCTTGCCTGTCTCTTGTCTTTACTGGTTTTAGGTATCCTACATTTAATTTTGTCACACAGAAGAGCAAGTTATTAGCTAATAGACGATAAAAAGGCCAGATTTTCTGTTCTTGTTCTCCCGGTTACAAATAATCCCATCCAGTATTAATTGTGTTTATTTTTATTGTTTAGAGGGACAAGATGTCAAACCGGCCGACTGGGGGCAGGAGAGGCACTACAGGACATTTTAATTTCCATTGTCCTGAAATAGTTTGATGGCATGCGTTGCAAAATATACACGCTTGCGTTCCACAGAGTGCAATACAGTGATGTGCGGTATAAGAATATTGTTTGAAGAGGTGTGGCACTACACTTCGGCTCACTAAAGACCAAATAACATGCCTCACATTTCCTCGAAGATAGGTTTTATGTATCAACTCTTCAGAAAGACGTGCGCAGAGCAGTCTGTTATAGTGGGGTGGGGGTGGGGGGTAGTCTCCACGTGACCTCTGTTTACATTCAGTGATTTTTGTGTTTCCTCTTCGTTTACTGCTCTCGCGTCAAATGAAGACAAGACAGATTTCTGTGGCTGGGAGCTATCAAGTGAATTAAAATACATTCACATAATTAAGGAAGGCTTAAATATGTTACTAGTTTCAGATTTTATTTTATTTCCACCTTTCTGACAGTCAAGCATCAGTCGCCTTGCAGAACAATAAAGTTATTTTTGTCAGTTTGCTAAAGAAATTTGGCCTTTATTAAGATTTCCTCTGAGGCAGTAAATTTATTTGAAACGAAGTGTTTAATTCCACACTATTGGCTAGTTTTAACTGTTCGCTGCATTTCAAGTGCACATTTTCTTCTTCTAGCACATATGACATTATGCCATAATAAAGAACCAAACATGAGATAATACAGTACTGGTACTCCAAGAAAATTTACGTCCCGAAAACCATACCGAAAAGCTTAATATCAGGTCGAGGCCTAAGTCGTTGGGAATCTGGATATACGAATGTGCGCTTTAAAGCAAACTATGCATTTTAATATGGTTCGCGAAATTCCGACGCTCTTGGAGTATCCTCTGATGTCTTGTTTTTTTATGACATAATGTAAGATCTTTTAATGTTTTACATGTACGAGCATACTGGCTTCCTACATTACCGTAGCTGCCCAAGCGCGGTGACGCCTCTTACCTGCACTCTCTGGCAACTGCTGAAATGAATCTATTTCTAACAGGTCGCGGAAAAAGATTGCGAATTGTGGTTCGAAAAGCGTTATTTTCAAAGTAGATTTTCTTTTACACAAGGTGAACTATGTGCGCGAATGTACGATGAATTTCTTAAATCAAGGAGCGTTTGCTCTCATTTAAAAATCAACTCCTTGATGACGAGCCATGTAGAAGATTTTTGAGCCCGGAAGATCAGAGATTTATGTTGGAATTAAAAAATTTGGTTGGTGTATTTGTATGATGTATCTTAAAGTGTAACATGTTCTAAACAGATCAACATTATATGTGGAAGCTTAGCTTCTCTTGTAGCTTATTAATCTTAGAGACAAATATTATATGCGAAAGCTTTTCTTGTAGCAACACTATGTATAGTAACTTAAACCATTAACTTTTCCTGTTGGTGGAATTCGAATTCATACTTCCATAACACAAAAATTTGCAGCGTACATGTTGCTGCTTATGAAAGATCTTTCCAAAATGTGTTTTTTTCCCCCCTTAGTTTCATTTTCTAAAGTGCCGAGAAATTCTACGCTGCTGTATAAAACCATATCTTTTTAAAGGATTGATAAGTTTTACAGTAACGATGGAAATTATACTGTCACTTAACATGGAAAAAGTGTATTTTCACCCAGGAGAAAATGTATTTTTAACCGGGAGATCCGGGAATTTTTTTTTTCTTGCCCATGTATAAACTATGTCATGGAACCATTCTTCTTCTGGTCCGCTATTGTTAAAAAGAGTAAGAACGCTGCGCTCAGTCACATGTTGTTGTTGTTGTTGTTGTTGTTGTTGTTGTCGTCTTCAGTCCAGAGACTGGTTTGATGCAGCTCTCCATGCTACTCTATCCTGTGCAAGCTTCTTCATCTCCCAGTGCCTACTGCAACCTACATCTTTCTGAATCTGCACTGTGTTCATCTCTTGGTCTCCCTCTACGATTTTTACCCTCCACTCTGCCCTCCAGTACTAAACTGGTGATCCCTTGATGATGCCTCTGAACATGTCCTACCAACCAATCACTTCTTCTAGTCAAGGTGCGCCACAAATTTCTCTTCTCCCCAATTCTATTTAATACCTCTTCATTAGTTGCATGATCTACCCATCTAATCTTCAGCATTCTTCTGTAGCACCGCATTTCAAAAGCTTCTATTCTCTTCTTGTCTAAACTATTTGTTGTCCATGTTTCACTTCCATACATGGCTACACTCCATACAAATACTTTCAGAAACAACTTCCTGACACTTAAATCTATACTTGATGTTCACAAATTTCCCTTCTTCAGAATCGCTTTCCTTGCCATTGCCAGTCTACATTTTATATTCTCTTTAATTTGACCATCATTAGTTATTTTGCCCCCGAAATAGCAAAACTCATTTACTACTTTAAGTGTCTCATATCTTCCTCCTGACAGGACTCTTACACCTGCTGCCTTAACTACCCTTATTCAGCAACTTCCTCCTTCCTTCCTACTCCTTGGGGATTTTAATGCTCATCATCCCTTGTTAGGCTTTGCATTTCTATCCAGTCAGGGTCTTCTCATAGACGAGGTTCTTGCAGACCACAGCTTGTGCATTCTTAATGATGGCTCCCCTACCCATTTCAGTGCCGGTCATGGTACCTTTTCTGCCATTGAGCTTTCTCTTTCTTCTCCCTACCTCCTCCCTTCATTATACTGGTCGCCACACGACGACCTTTGCGATAGTGATCACTTCCCGTTGATTCTCTCGCTCCCTTCCCTCTCCCCGATGGACAGGTTACCTTGTTAGTCTTTCCAATGCGCCAATTGATCTCTATATACTGCCCAAGTCGTTTCTTCTTCCTCTTTGTCGGGTTGTATTGAAGACGTCCTACATGACGTGTCAGATGAGATTGTTCGAGCTGCTAGCCTTGCTATCCCACGCTCATCTGGATCATTCCGCTGCTGGCAAGTCTGGTGGTGGAGTACTACCACTGCCATTGCCATCCGTGATTGCTTTCGAGCTTTGCAACACCTTAAGAAGCACCCATCTGCTGCCAATCTTATTACCTTTAAATGCCATCACACCATAGCCCACTACTTAATCAGACGGAGCAAACGGTGTGTTGGAAATGCTTTGTTTCTTCCCTCGGTTCTACTGGCCCTATGTCACGGGTTTGGGCTACACTACGTTCTCTCCAAGGTTGCCATCGGCAGTCTACCCTCCCGGGCCTTGCCCTCTCCAATGGCCTTTGCACAGACCCATTGATTCTTGGGGAACATCTTGCAATCCATTTTGCAACAGCATCAGCATTAACCTCCTATCCGGCTGCTTTCCTTCACCAGAAACAACGGGTCGAGGCTTCTGTCTTATGTTTTACCCCTTGTCAGTCAGAATCTAACGATGAACCTTTTACTGAATGGGAACCTCTTTCCACACTTTCTTCTTCCCATGATATGGCCCCTGGCCCAGACTCCATTCATAACCAATTGCTTCAACATCTCAGTGCTCTACAATGACATCTTCTCCAGGTGTTATAAAATCACTCAGCTATCTTCACTTACTGTTATTTGTATTTTGCCTATGCTGAGCCTTTTATACTGAGATGTTTCCCACGCCACCTTGTGTTGTTTTTTTATATGTATGAGTGCTGGTCCATGTGTGTGTTCTGTTGTAGTAAGTACATACACCTTTAGTGGGTTGCAGGGCGATGGGTGAAACTGCTTTCACACCACGCTTCTGTTATTATGGCGATCTGCTGCAGATACTGTATTGATTCTGAAAGTGTTAATCAGCGTTGTGGAGAAATATTCATTGGGGCTCTGTTGCATAGCAATCAGATTTGCCTTCTGTTTTTTAAAACATTGGTGGCAAAAAATAATAATTATCCGTGAAATCACTTCTTGACCGAAGTAATCATCAAATTATTTACTTAGAACTGAATACTCTCGTTGGAATTGTTCTCAAGCTGAAATTCATTAATAGATCACACTTGAATATAAGTAGTCTGTGGAAGTAACACATACCTTTTTGAAATGAAGGAAGGTTTATTGACCGTTGTGTCAATGAAATTCTTCTTGCACATGGAATAGCGATTCTCTATCATATATACAGATGTATATAAAAATTTCCTTCAGAATCTCGCAATGGCTTTGATTTGTACTACACAATAAAGAACAGACTCCTCTCTCAGAATATCTCTCGTACTGTCACGTTAATGCATAGCAATTTTATTACATGATACATAACATTTTTTTTTTTCTATTAGTCCAGTTACCCTCAATTGTAAATTGAATTTAAGTTATACATTTGGGTGCTTATACGTAATGTGGTACAATATTGTGCTAACAAGTCTGTGTTGCTTGATAATTATTGAAATGCAGCTTATTTGCATAGCTCATTTAACTTGCAGTAGTTAGTTTGTCGAGGACAGCATGAGATGTGATCAGTATATTTTTTCATAATCACTTAAAGCTTCTGTCACATGCCTTGGGACGTCTCAAATTTGTAATCTAGCCATTCGGGCAAGCCGCACAAATGGAAACCTTAGGGTAGATCCTCGTACTTCTCATTTGCAAAACAAAAATTTCATTTAATAACAATCAATAAAAAAAATTATAGAATAAGTTCCTTTTTAATGAATTTAAACACTTTTCACACAAGAAACACAACACTGTTAATCTCCTGTGTCTTGGGGTGAACCGTTAACACATTGAGTTATGTCCATCTAAGATTCCCTTTTATTTGTAGTCTCTGGGTAGTTGATTTGAATTCTATTCCCATTTCGCTATATCCTCATGGATATTATTTTTTCTGGCATGTGGTTTATATGAAAATAAGTCAGTATAAGTTCGTGAAAAAGGTGTTTGATCGATGCTGAGCTGAAATAGAATCTAATCTAAAATCCTTTCTCATTCTCTGTCCTGAATTCGAAATATTCAGAAATTGTAAGATGTTCTTAATTCTTATCAGAAACCATAGGATGCACTACACAATAATCCAACTGGTGATGCCGTCTCAACTTACGTTCATCATCTTTCAGATGTACCTTAACACGTCTCGATGTGCTTGTAACTGCTCAGCATTCGCCTTGTTGGTAACTTCGCGAGTAACAATTGATATGACAAAATTTACATACAGAGGTATGTTACAACACTGATACAGTTACAAAGCAAGTGTCCATAACAAAAGGTTGAAATAAAGCATAAGCAGGTGTAGTAGCTGAGAATGGGTCACCCCTTCCCAACAGTATGACTTCAGCTCAGTAAGTTAAAAAGAATACAAACATACACTACTGACATTTTCAAACTTGACATAAGCAAAAAAATAAATAATTCTTGCCATAGACCAGATTCATTTCAATCATTAACCCATGGTCATTATGGATTGTAAGAACTGATTGAAGTTATTATTATTAATTAATCTAAAAATTAAATCAGTCATACTGTAGCTAAATTATCTGCATTCGGGAAAGGAAACTCTCTTCTACATTTAAAAACAAAAACATAATGTCTACATACATCTTGAACATGATGCCTGAAAAGAAAAACTTACTACTAAACTGCAAAAAGAAAGAAAATATTCTTAATATGATTCATAGTTTCAGTGTAAAACTATCTAATCAATATTGAGATGAATCGTATCTTCAGTCTTCAGAATCTTCAGTCCGTGTGAAATTCTTTCATTAAATGATGAGGATATATTCCTTTCACCTTATCTTTCTTCACATTCTTGAAAACATAAGTCCCTGGATGAGGTATTTTTGTAATCACAAATGGTCCTTGATACAATAATTGCACTTTTTGTTCCTCCTCTGTACTTCCGCTAATATTTGGGAAGTAGCAATATGCTTGCATCTCTTGAGCACATTTTAATACTCCAAAATGTCCCCAAGTGATGCACGTGCGCAAAATTAAGTCATCCTCATTCTTCTCGGGAATAAACACTCTCCAATTATCTGAATCAATGTGCCCTCTGAAAAATAAGACGACATCCTCAACTTTGTACAGTCGCTTCAGATCTTCATTTCCAGGTTTTCCAACGTGGACACCAATTATAAAATCACTCGGCTATCTTCACTTACTGTTGTTTGTATTTTGCCTATATTGGGCCTTTTATACTGAGATGTTTCCCACACCACCTTGTGTCGTGGCTTTATATGTATGAGTGATTGTCTGTGTGTGTTCTGTTGTAGTGAATACATACACCGTTGGTGGGACACAGGACGATGGGTGAAACTGCTTTCTCACTATAGGCTTCTGTTGTTACGGCGATCTGCTCCAGCTGCTGCAGATACTGTATTGAAGTTGAAAGTGTTAATCAAAGTTGTGGAGAAATATTCGTTGGGGCTCTGTTGCATAGCAATCAGATTTGCCTTCAGTTCTTAGAAACATTGGTGCCAAAAATAAAGATCCGTAAAATCACCTCTTTTCCGAAGAAAGCATAAAATTATTGAATCAGAATCGAACGTTTCCGTTGGAGTTGGTCTTGAACTGGTATTTATTAATAGATCACACTTGGGTATATGTCATTTGTGGAAATAACATGTACCTTTTTGAAGTGAAGCAAGTTTTATTGACCTTGGTGTGAGTGAAATTCTTCTCGCACATGAATTACCGATTCTCTATCGTATATACAGCTGTATATAAAAATTTCCTTCAAAATCTCACAATGGCTTCGATTTATTCTACACAATAAAGAACAGACTCCTCTCTCGTGAAATTAAATCTTAACAAGAACAAAAGCGTACTATCTAAGAATAATTATCTAAACACATTGCTCTCTCTCTCTCTCTCTCTCTCTCTCTCTCTCTCTCTCTCTCTGGTACTGTCACATTAATGCATAGCAATCTTATTACGTGATACATCATGGTGTTTAACTGTATTTGGCTCCAGGGTGACTTCACTTCTCAGTGGAGGGATAGTATCATGGTTCCTGTCCTTCAGCCTGGTAAGAAGCTCCTGTTTGTTGAAAGCTATCGGCCAATTAGTCTGATAAATGTTGTTTGCAAGTTACTTGAATGGATGATAGCCCGTCGGCTCAGTTGTGTCCTCGAATCTCAGGATCCATTGTCTCCTTACCAGTGTGGCTTCTGAGAGGGACGGTCTCCAATCGATATTTACTTTGCTTGGAATCTGCAGTTCAGCAGGCTTTTTCCTAGCGCCGCCATTTGGTTGCAATATTTTTTGCCCTTTGCAAGTCCTATGACACGGCTTGGTGCCATCATATCTTACTTACACTTCATGAGTGGGATCTTTGGGGCCCACTCCCAATTTTATCTGACAGTTCCTGTTCCATTCGTCGTTCAGGGTTCTGTATTGAGTGTACTTCTTTACCTCATTGCTATAGATGGACTTGTGGCCTCTGTTGGTCCTTTGGTCACCCCTGCTCTGTAAGTGGGTGATTTCTGCATTTGAATTAGTTCCTCTTTGATGGCCTCTGCAGAGCGGCAGCTCTAGGGTGCTATACACAGATTTCAAGTCTCTCCTTTAAAATTGCGGGTGGTCCACTTCTGTCACCGTACTACGGTCCACCCTGATCCGGAGCTCTACCTCGATGCACGATGATTACCTGTGGTCCCACAGTTTCGTTTCCTGGGTCTACTTTTCGACAAGAAGCTTACTTGGCTGCTTCATATCCGACTTCTGAAGATACAATGTTTCCGTAAACTCAATGCCCTTCGCTTCCTTGCCCACACCTCTTGGGGTGCGGATTGTTCCATTCTTCTCTGCCTTTATCGGCCTTTAGTGCTGTCTCACTTGGACTATGGTTGTCAAGTTTATGGTTCGGCTGCTCCTTCCACACTGCGCCTTCAGGATACAGTCCACCATTGTAGTATCAGTTTGGACACCGGTGCCTTCCCTACTAGCCCTGTTGATAGTCTCCTGGTTGAAGTTGGGATCCACCGCCCCCCCCCCCCCTCCCCCACACTCTTTCTGTTCGGCGATCCCTGCTTCTGGTTTCTTATGCAATCGCTGTCCACTCCTCTCCCACTCATCCTTCCCAGCCACACGACATTGCCCACCTGATTCCCGCTCTCGGGCAGGTTTACTGGTTGGGCTCCGCCTTGCGTCTCTTCGCCATGATTTTCAGCTTCCTTGTTTGTCCTGTCTCCCACGTTCCCTCCCCAACACCCCCCTTGGTTAGTTCCTCGGCCCCGGATTCGGATGGATTTCTGCCAAGGTCCAAAAGATTCCGTTCCCCCGATGGCGTTCCGTTGCTTTTTCCGCCGAATTTTATGGGAGTTTTGGGATGCTGCTGATTGTGTGGGATATGCCTTCACATCCTCTTTTGTCATGGAAGTTCATCCCCTGCCAACTGCATGTGGGGTGTTTACGGAATTGATGGCAATTTCCCAGGCCTTTACCTTTATTAAACAGTCCCAACTCAACCGTGATTTGTTATGTACGGACTCAATGAGGGGCCTTTAGGCTATTGACCGGTGTTTTTCCTGCCATCCCTTGGTCTCGGCCCTCCATGACCGTCTCACTGATCTTCACCATGCAGCTTATTCCGTTGATTTGCTTTGGGTCCCTGGCCATGTGGTCCCAAGTAATGAACTTGGTGATCATTCGGCTGGGGGAGCAGTCACTTACCTTCCCCCCTCCCCCCTTTCTCTGTTGCCCCTCTTACAGTGGATTTACGGCTTCATATCAAATCCCACTTTGCACAATCACGGGCCAACTCTTGGGAGGCTACCTCCCTATCTAGTAAACTTCATGCGCTTGGTGACACCTGTCCCATGGCAGCTTCCTTCCGCTTCTCCTGAAAGGACTCGACCACCCTGCGTCGTCTCTGCATCGGCCATACTAGGCTGACCCATTGTTTTCTTTTGCGTAATGAGACACCCCCACTTTGTGGTTGTGGAACCTTCCAGTCAGTAGCCCACATTTTGGTGGAATGCCCCCCTCTTTTGGCTCTGCACACTAAGTACAGACTCCCCCGCACTTTACGTTTAATGTTGGCAGACGATTCCCGGATGGTTGAACTGGCTCTCAGTTTCCTCTGTGAAAGTGGTTTTTATTTTCAGTTCTAAAGTTTTTAATCTCCCTTTGGAGTAGGGGCAGGGTGGTGAGGGTTGGTGTATCTCCCACTGTAAGCTGTGTTTGGAGATTCCTGACTCCCCTCCCTGGCCAAGATCCTCTTTTCTCTCCCTTTTACTCTGTTTTTATCGCTTTTTAGATTTGGTTAGTTTCTTTTTACAATACGCACTTTCACATTGTAGGGGTTGAACGCTTTTGAATAGCATGTGGTCTTGCCTGTTCTGCATCAGATATTTCCTGCCTCTATCATAGCCTTGGGGTTGCCCACTTGCTTACTTCCCCCTTTTGTTTTCACCATTGACAACAACTACACTTTTACATTTTTTAGCCTTTAACCTTTCATCATTATGACTCTTCTGAGATGTAAATCCATCCGAATGGACCATCTTTGAAACTGCTTCATTTACTGCATTTTTATATTTTCTCATTTCATCAATTAAATTCATTATCTTTTCTGTTGCCCAAGGATTTCTACTAGCCTCTGTCTTTTTACCGACTTGGTCCTGTGCTGCCTTCACTATTTCATCTTTCAAAGCTACCCATCCTTCCTCTATTTCTTCCCCCCCCCCCCCCCCCCTCCATTCTTGTCAATTGTCAATTGTTCCCTAATGCTCTCCCTGAAGCTCTCTACAACCTCTGGTTCTGTCAGTTTATCCAGGTCCCATCTCTTTAAATTCTCACCATTTTGCAGTTTCTTCAGTTTTAATCTAAAGTTCATAACCAATAGATTGTGGTCAGAGTTCACATCTGCCCCTGGAAATATCTTACTATTTAAAACCTGGTTCCTAAATCTCTGTCTTAACCATTATCTAATCTATCTGATACCTTTCAGTATCTCCAGACCTCTTCCATGTATACATCCTTCTTTCATAATTCACATACATTTTATAATGTCCTTCTCTTCTTTCTTTAGTTCAGCACCCCATTTGGTCACATCTTTTGATAAGTTTGCTAGTTCCACATTTTCATACCTGGCTTGCTTCCAATTTTGCCACCTCTTTGTCCTGTGAGATGAGAAAATAAGTTCTCCTTTAGACTACATTTCCTACCGACACTTCTGATGCTTACACTGGAATTTTCATTCACTTCTGTAGTCAGTCTTATTAGCTGGTCCTCTTGAGTAGGATTACCCTTATTGATGAATATTCGTGGATACTTCTTTTTTTACGAATGAGTCTTTTAACTTGAAATAAATCTTAATTTATCTTATAGGACCACTCATAATATGTTGTCTGAAAATTGCCCCATAGCATATTATAGCTCACCAGTTTTGTTTTGTTTCCTTCTCTGCCACACAGCCTGGAAATTTTTTCTTACTTGAATAGCATTTGATGTACCCACATAGATGTTTAGGGAATTTAGATATTGTTGATGCACTGGTACAATGGAAAATTAAAGTTGATGAAACAAAAGGTTTACGTCTAATTTTCTAGGAAAATTTTTAATCCTCTGCCTTTGTAAACATAATAGGGAACACAGCTTGATTCAAAATACACACTTTGTTTACTCAAAAGTAGCCAGACACCCTAGGTAATATGGAATCGTCCACTAGACGTCATGTGAGGTGGACCCATATGTATAAAAGAAGGTGGGCAGTATTGGTTGTCTGTAGAGAAGCAGTAACAGCTAAAATGGGTTGGTCAGCAGAGCCCAGTGACTTTGAATGTGGACTAATCACTGGATGTCATCTGAGGAACAACTCCACCAGTGACATTTCAACCCTTCTAAAGCTGCCCAAAATTGAGTGTTAGTGATGTGATGGTGAAGTGGAAATGCGAAGGAAAAACCATATGTAAACAAAGACCAGGCAGACGTCATGTACTGATGGAAAGGGACCATTGAGCATTGTGTAGGGTGATTGTAAAGAATCACATGAAATTGGTGTAAGGAATTGCTTGTGCATTCCAAAGAGGTAATAGCAGTCCAGTTAGCACACTGACTGTGCGTAGGGAGTTAAAAAGAAGGGTATACAGTGGTCGAGCAGCATCTCATAAGCCAAACATTTCTGTGCTCAGTGCTATGCTAAGAGAGAAAGAGCGATGGCACTAGACAGTGGATGACTGGAAACAAATGATTTGGAGTGGTAAATCACCTATACGCTGTGGCACTCTGATGGGTTTAGCAAAAGCTGGGAGAACATTACCTGCCATTGTGTGTAGTGCTAACAGTTAGGTACAGAGGATGTTGTGTTACGGTGTGGCAGTTTTCTTCATGGTTAGTGTGGTCCCTTTATTGTGCTTAAGAAAATGCTGAATACGGAAGGTTATGAGCACATTTTTGTACTGCATACCATAAAGGAACAGTTTTGAAGAGGTTATTTTGATAGCATGATAGTGCACCCTGTTATATAGCAGCATCTGTGAGGGGATGGTTTGTGGACAATAACATTCCTGAAGTGGACTGGCCTGCTCAGAGTACCACCCTGAACCACATTGAATACCTTTGGATGAGTTAGAATGTCAACTTTGCTCCAGACAACAGTATCCAACATCAATACTGTCTGTGCTTTGGCTGTGATTCCTTCACACACACACACACACACACACACACACACACACACACACACACACACACACACACACATCATTGGGCGTGTGTTAAGCAGAGTTCAAGCTGTCATAAAAACAAAGAGTGGACACTCTCCATATTAATGTCTGCTACATGCCTATTGTCTTTTGATCAGGTAGTGCATAACCCCATGAGAAAGATTGCTCTAACAGAATATAAAAGTTACTTGACAAATACAGATTCTTGTGGGAAGACGAGGCTGTCTCTTAAGTACCCCAAATTTACATGTTTGGATTCTTAAATTTCTCCATTCTGAAAATACTGTCCAGGCGTATTCAGTATCCCCAAAAAATGATTTCACAACTCATTAGTTTGTGGAAGTTCACTAGTTCCTTCATACTTAAATCATCTTTAGCTGGAATTGTGCATCCTGTAAACATAGCTGTACTGTGGTGTTCCGTTAATTGTATGTGTTGGGTATTCCAATTACTTTGTGATCTGTATGTAGTCCCATTTTCTATTTCTTGTATTTAATTGTTTCAGAAACTTTTTTTAGAGCCTGTGGACTTCTATGAGGAGTACTGAAATGTATTTAGTGAATCTTGTCGAAATTCAGTGATCTTATTTTCCATGAGTCATCTGATGATCTTTTCGAATATTTCATTAGCTACCTTTTCAGTAAGGGGACTGGTACTATTATTTTTATTATTCCTGTATTTGCATCATCTGCAAAGTGGACAAAATGTGCTTCTTTTGAAACTGCAAGTGGAAGATCTATGTATATCTGAAAGAAAGAGCTGAAAATCAAACTTCGCAATACACCATGTCTAATTGCTTCAAATTCTGAGTAACCACTTACGTGATTGGGATGGGACTGATACATTGGTTTCTGTCGTTCAGACAAGATAGAAATAAAGAACCTGCTGTGTCCACAGTTCTACAATATTTTAACTTTTGCACTAGGATAACACATTTCATACAATAAAAGCCTTAGCAAAATGCATATTTTCCTCACAAATGTTAAAAGATTGTAATAATTGTGTGTAATTGTTGTTTACAGGGCTGAGCTTGAGAAGCAAGGAATTAAGCCAGATACGTGATGAAACATCAGATGTAATCTTGTAAACTTCATCCATCATATATCATCTGTGAATTTTCATAACTCTGTTTCTCGAAAATGTAAAATCTGCTGTATTGGCTAATTTGACTCACAAATAAACTGTTTTTATTACTATTTACTTAATTGTATTTCTTATATTCATTGTTTCCAAAAGTGTTACCACCTTTAATTTCTTATTAAGGTAATTTATTCTGAATGATTTGCTGAAGTTGTATATGACAGCTGTTGTACATTGCGCAGTTGTTGTTAGTTTATAATTTTTCTCATCGTCAGGACTAAGGAACTGGTAAATGAGCTTATTAATTCTCCCATTGCAATTGTTTGTGCAAATGCAGAATGATTGTTGTTAAATGCAGAATGCCTAATGCCTCCGTGGTCTAATTACTATGAACATTTTGTTACAGATCTATTGTGCACTCTCTCTTTATTTCATATATTTATTTGGCTAACACAATCTAAAGATTTCAGTGGTTTGTGTTTCATTTTACAAATATATGGCCAATTTCCTTTCCTACCTGCCCACAGAGTGTGTGTTCCAGCTCTAATGACAGTCTTGGATGAGATGTTGTAAAATTATTTTAGTTGTATGTCATCCCTACCCCTCACACCTGCTTCAAGTACATAGGGCTTTCTAAATTTAATGAATTGTGTATACAGGATGTCCCACATAAAAGCTCTACGCCATCATGCCCAAGATTCAGTCAACAATGAACTAACTAAGAAAAGATAGATAATAGTAATATTTAAAAATATGTAATTACCTCTTTATAAGAGAGGTTGGAAATTTTTGCTATTGGCTCCCATACCACTTAACAAGCAATTCGCCTATAAATGATCAACTGGTATACGAGGCATGCTGGTTTTATGTGGGACCCCCTGTATATATTGCATAGCCATTGATTGGCAGCAGCACTGCTAGTGAAAATGTGTTGAGATTCTTAAATGATCATATAGTGGCTATTAGAAGTTAGTGTTGCTTGAGACAAGCATTTTAAATTAAAGGGTTCACCCAAAAACAAAATTGTTTTTGACTGGAGCTAAATATAATAAGCAAAAATTTATTAAAATAGTATTGTCACATAGAAGAAGGTGTAATTAGATGAATGACAAACACTTACTTCACATAACGAAGGTTTATTCAGTTGGCATCGGCTAAGATTGATCTGCTGTCTTGTGGCGCGGGTATCATCAAATATCCACCGCTTTTCTTGACAACAGTACACCACATGTCCCCGTCGTCTGTAGTGGAAACATACTGGTTAGTTATCCTGCGTCCTCCAGACGTCAGTCTTCCTTGGTGCCCAAACAGGTTCCTCATGTGGCATTGTAGGAACGTAACTCCGCCTGTGTCTCGACTTTTTCACCGTTTTAAAGGAAATGAAGGATGAGAGATTGGGTTCAATGTGTGTTCCACTTCCTCCCTTATGACCTCTTGAAGCATCTCGGTTTTTTGCTCACTGTGCAATCTCAGTGCCTTTTGAACTTCCTCTCCCACTATCTGACGAACACTTGTGAAATCAGTTGCTTCCTACATCACAGACATCGATACGACATTTGGAAGCAGTTCAAACTTCTTACATGTAATTCTTTTTTTGATCCATTGTCTCAATATACTGGCACCATTTTATGAAGTCATCTGCTGTCAAAACCTCCTTCAGGATTAGGGCTTGATACATGTGCTCAGCAACGTCCTTCATGAGATGTGCAACCTTATCTTCCTCCTTCATTCTAGGATCCACTATTTTAAACAGCTCCAAGACGTCTTGACTGTAGGCTGCTGTAGTTTCTCCTGGACGCTGTGCCCTGCACTTTAATTTATCTTCGTCCTTGCAGATCTGTCGTTGTTGCCGAAATACTTGCGCAGTTCCGCCTGGAATACTTCCATGCTTGTGAACATCTTCTTGTTGTTCTCATACCATTGTTTGGAAGCGCCCTCCAAGTAGAAAAATATGTTGCCCAAACACATGATGTCATCCCATACCTTCAGCCACTTGTTTGGGTCTTGGCCATCATCACCAGAGAACTGGGAGGATTTTTCATGTCGTGGCACACAGTTGCTGTCATTGTAACATCCTCTCCTTCTTCTGTCTCCATTAGATAGTGATCTGTTGAATATGGCTCTAACTCGGGTTTCTCGCCACGGGGGGGGGTAATCTGTCGTGGCATGATGGGAGCCACTGAGTTGTTGATAATGTGCCCAATTACAAGTTCCAATACCCAGCGTCTCCACCAGAGTAATGTCATGTAGAAGAAGGTGTAATTAGATGATTAACGAACACTAACTTCACTTAACAAAGGGTTATTCATCACTTGCACATACAAGAGCGTGGAACGAACTGCCTCCGGCCAGAACACATACAGTATATATACAGCTACAGAACATTCCAGTACAATGATTATTGACATTTGTGGATACTTCTAGAATGTACTTGAACCGAATACGGAAATTAAAATTGTACAGTCCAGGTGAGTTTTGAACTCATGACCCTCCATGCAACAGTTTAGTATCATAACACTACATCATGGTGCTACCCAGCTTCTTCTGTGACAGTATCACATTTTTGTTTTAGTTGTTTTAATGATGGTAAAATATTTTCTCAGTTTTCTAAATTGAATACAAACGATAGTACTTTGAAATAGGATTAAGTTTCTATTTAATTCCATTACACAAATAGCTGACATACTTTAGTATACTTCTGTTAATACTAATACAGCTTACTTGCTTATGTAATATACTGCAGTGGCCCGGTGTAATGTTACGCTCTCTCTATACAGCTCAAGTGTTTTCGTGGACTTACTTGTTGAAGAATGCTGGTTCTGTTTTCTTGCAGCGCCGATGTCTTCTGCTAGCACCAGACACTTCTCTGAATATTTCACTGCTAGGAAGGGGAAATATTCTCTCTCTCTCTCTCTCTCTCTCTCTCTCTCTCTCTCTCTCTTCTTATTTAAAAAATACACTACTCTTGGAATATCATTCAATGCACCAGAACATATTTATTTCCACTTTGTACAAAGAAACAACTAAACTTTATGACGTAAGCCCATGCATTACCAGGCACCCAGAATCAGTTTAATTACACATTTTTGAACACAATTACTACATAAGCTTTTATCGTGGCTGACTATCCACGTCCAGTCCACGTACTCTCAACAGCAGTTCAACGTCTAATAAACAGTCACTATTTGTTTTTGAACAATACAAAGCTACATTACTCTTTGCAGCCAGCCACAGAGCTTCCGGGCCGTATTTAATTATTCTTGGCAGGTCACGCTGAACACTTGCCAGCGCCGATAAATTATCCCCCTTCCAGTTTCGCCTGCACAAACAATAAATGGGTGCAGTATCCCATGCTCATCCTTACGCCCTGCTTTAAAATAATGCGTGTTCGAAACGGCTGGAACACAAGTGTCCCCAGACTTTCGTAAAATTATGGGGGCACTACAATACCTGCTGATCTGAATTGTTCTATCTCATACTGTAGCTGTGCTTTGGAAAAATCCAGGATAGAATGTAACAATGTTATGAGAAGGAAAGTTGCTGCTCGCCATATAGCGGAGATGCTGAGTTGCAGATAGGCGCAACAAAAAGACTCTCATTTAAAGCTTTCGGCCATTGGCCATCATCAACAATACACACACACATGTGTGCCCCTCCCCCCCCCCCTACACACACACACACACACACACACACACACACACACACACACACACACACACACACACTCTCTCTCTCTCTCTCTCTCTCTCTCTCTCTCTCTCTCTCTCTAATGCAACTCACGCACATGACAGTAGTCTCAGGCAACTGAAACTGTGTGTGTCTTTTTGTTGTGCTTATCTGCAACTCTGCATCTTTGCTATATGGCGAGTAGAAACTTCCCTTCTCATAATATTGTTGCTGTGTTTTATGATTCAAATGCCTTTGTAGACCCTGAAAGAGTATAAAACAAAACTAAGTTGTGCTTCATTTTTTTTGCAAGTGCCACAACTATATTCATAAACTGAGATATATGAAATAAGAGAAGGCTGGATATTTCATGGATGAGTCTAATAACAGTTGCTTCACCTTGTTTCTGCTCTAAATAATCTCAGAAGATTGCTGTCCTGAATTTCACAGTTCATATAAATTAGGTTCTAGTCACTATTGTGAACATTATTCCTACCAATACATGGTATTTATAGTATACTTTTGTGTCACATTCTCAGGGTGTGTGCAGTAAACCTGTTTGCAAATAGTGGATTCTCTCTTAACTTATACTTGATGATTTTTCCAAAGTATTTAAACTGTAACACTTATTTTTTGATTGTTTTGAAGACGACATATACTTAGGGTTTTGATGTGTGCAATCTTAGCTTTCTCAAAGAACACTTCTAATATTATTTTTAAGGAAATTGTTTGGAAAAAGTTGATCTGAACATGAACCTCTTTCTTGCCATGAGTTAAGTCTTATGCAAACCCTAGGCACTTAGTTCATATTGAGAGTTTTCCTCCAATTTTGATATAAGGTGGGTTTTCTTTCTGCTAACTCCTTGTGATTTAGTTGTGGGCTACCTTGAAAAGCAGCAGGGATAATCCATTACTTTGTGTACGACCAGTTCTTGCATATATTTCATCTGTGGTTGTTTATATGTACTGTATTTAAAGTAACAGTACAGTGACATCAGCAAAACAAAGGAGATTTAGATATACAGACATGTCAAATATTACAATTTGTCCATAATTATTCTGATCTCTAAGCTATAATTAGTCTTATAGAAGCCCCTGCCCAAATTAGAGTTTGCTGTTTGATTTATTTAAGTAGGTTGAAAACACAAGGTTTTCATTGCATATTTTGTGAACCAGTATTGTTTCATAAATAACGCCTGTCTTGATGTTCACACTGCGACATCCCTGTTGAGTGTAAAGGAATTGAATAGCATTCAAATTAACTCTCACACTTTTAAGTCTGTTTCAAGCATAGGTGAACAAATGTAAAGTTACATTATCAGTGATTGATTATTTTCAAATGTAGACCGGACTATACGAAAGAATTCCCATGCCTCATATAATCACAAAAGTCTATTTGTCATGTATTCTGCAATAGTTGTTCACAGGATATTATTAGTATAAACAGTGAAAAGTGTCACTGAAGTAAGACTTCAATAAAAATGTTTATAACCCCTACAAATGATGAAAACAGTGTAATGCTGAGTTAGTATTTATCACATTCATGATAGAGTATAACCTAGCAGTAGAATGTTCTCATAATGCAGGTCCTCTCCCTCGTAAAATGTTTCCACATTCAGCAATAGCAAACAAATACAGCTGTGCCAGAACAAAACTGTTGCACTACTGCAATATTTAGTTGTCATCATAAAGTTACATGTACGGGTAGAAGTGAAATTGCAAGTGTTCTCAGAAGAAGCCTATTTTTTCAGTGATTTTTGTTGGCTATTCATGGTAGTACCGATACAAAAGAAAGAGAACTCTGCCCAATTGTCTTATTTCAATGCAGAAATTAGGAAAAATAAGCATAGTGGTATCATCTGTAAGAGTGTCTACAGTGAACACAGAAGAAAATATTTTTAATTTAAGGGCATAATTAAGAGGGAACAAAATTCCGGGAAGAACTGCATCCCCTTGTCCTGTGGCAATGCTTCCACAATCGTTGGCCATATCAAAGGAGTTATATCTTTTATTGAGAGGGAGGAGCAGTTTTACGCATTCAGGGCTATTACCTGACATTTGGGAGCATGAAAGGGAGTGATTTATGTCAAAAACTTTCATACTGAAAAATTTATAATTGTCGTATGTTACTACCTTCAAAAAGTCCTCCCCCGGTAGCTGAGTGGTCAGCGTGACAGACTGTCAATCCTAAGGGCCCGGGTTCGATTCACGGCTGGGTTGGAGATTTTCTCCGCACAGGGACTGGGTAGTCCTAATCATCATCATTGAATCCCCATCGACGCGCAGGTCATCGAAGTGGCGTCAAATCGAAAGACCTGCACCAGGCGAACGGTCTACCCGACGGGAGGCCCTAGCCACACGTCATTTCATTTCACCTACAAAAAAAGTTCTGAAAGGTCGGCAGCTTTTAAATTATGTCAATTATTGTATAACAATTTGACTCTAAGATCTTGAAATAAAGATCGCCCACTTTTGTATTCGGCTCTTGAGCTGATGATGCTGGGACCTGGGAGCAGAAGCTTGTGATCGGCTCATAGCACATTGGCTGCAGAGACAAGTCCCACCTCCATCTCCCAGAGTAGCCAGCGTATAGATTGTGTCGCAGAAGTAACACAGAAGTTGATGGTGAGTTGCTAGAAGGACCAGGTATAGCCTCGTCGCTTGTTTCTGTAAATAATGCAACAACGCACACAAATCAATATTATATGAGGGTGAGTCAAATGAAAACCTTAAATTTGTATTGTTGTTGTTGTTGTTGTTGTTGTTGTTGTTGTTGTTGTCTTCAGTCCAGAGACTGGTTTGATGCAGTTCTCCACGCTACTCTATCCTGTGCAAGCTTCTTCATCTCCCAGTACCTACTGCAACCTACATCCTTCTGAATCTGTTTAGTGTATTCATCTCATGGTCTCCCTCTACGATTTTTACCCTCCACGCTGCCCTCCAATACTAAATTGGTGATCCCTCGATGTCTCAGAACATCTCCTACCAACCAATCCCTTCTTCTAGTCAAGTTGTGCCACAAGCTCCTCTTCTCCCCAATTCTATTCAATACCTCCTCATTAGTTACGTGATCTACCCATCTAATCTTCAGTGTTCTTCTGTAGCACCACATTTCGAAAGCTTCTATTCTCTTCTTGTCTAAGCTATTTATCATCCACGTTTCACTTCCATACATGGCTACACTCCATACAAATACTTTCAGAAACGAATCGAAATTTCGCGCCGTTATCCTATAAGTTGGTAAGCGTGCTACAAACAGCGTGCAGAATGGCCTGTAGTTGGCAGCATAGAACAGATGCACACATACCGTCGCAGTATCAGTACAAAGGTGGCCGCCCCATTTGCAACTTGCAACAGGGAAGAACAGCATTCTGTTATTCGGTTTTTGCGTAGTGAAGGTGTGAAACCTATTGAAATTCATCGACAAATGGAGGTTCAGTACGGTGATGCATGTTTGTCACAGCAGCAAGTCTACGAATGGAGTAGAAAGTTCGCAAATGGTGTGACTTCAGTGGAAAATGCTCTTCGTCCAGGTCAGACACAACGAGTTGTGACTCCTCGGAACATTGCAGCAGTTGAAGCCATAGTGAAGGAAAACCACCGAGTGACACTGAATGACATTGCAGCAAGTTTACATATTAGTCATGGGTAGTCATGGGTCAGCACACCACACCGTGCATGATGTGCTCCAGTTTCACAAAGTGTCTGCAAGATGGGTGCCACAGCAGCTGCCTCCTGAAATGAAAGAATGACATGTTGATGCTTGTGAAGAACTTCTTCGGTGCTTTGAACGAGAAGGTGATGGCTTCATTGCAAGAATAGTTACTGGGGACGAAACCTGGGTTAATTTTCACCACCCAAAAACGAAGAGAGTAAGCAAGGAATGCACCATTCCTTACCACCAAAATCAAAGAAGTTTTGAACAAAACCATCAGCAGGGAAGGTGATGCTGACTCTCTTTTGGGGCGAAAAAGGCATCATTTTGGAGCATTACACGCCTAGAGGGACCACTGTCACCAGTGCATCATACACAGATCTCCTAAAAAATCATCTGCGGCCTGCAATCAAATCAAAGTGACGTGGATTGCTGTCAGCAGGTGTCCTTTCGCAACACGACAATACAAGGCCCCACACTGCCCATACAACAGTTGCAACAATCACAGACCTGCATTTTGAGTGTCTTCCTCATCCACCATACTCACCAGACCTTGCCCCAAGTGATTTCCATATGTTTGGATCACTCAAAGATGCAATAGAAGGAAAGAAATTCCATTCTGATGAAGAGGTACGCCATGCGGTGCATGAGTGGTGTGCCGACTGCCAAAAGAATTTTTTTCTAATGGAATTTATGCACTTTGTAAGCATTGGAGGACTTGTATTGAGCGTGGGGGAGATTATGTTGAAACGTGATACAGCTTTGTACCACTTCTGCACAATAAATAATATTTAAAAAAATATTTTAGGTTTTCATGTGACTCACCCTTGTATATTCAGAATTGTTTCTTATTGTCACTGTGCACAATATTGTAACATAGCTGAGGTTATCAACGAGTGTAAACATTCTGCAGCGGCATGAAGTGAGAACCTATACAAAAATATTCAGTGAAACCAGTGAGAATGAAAAAAATGGTCAGTTCCAAAGAACAATGGTGTTTTTTTTCCCAAGATCCTGTCACCCAACTCAATTTACTTTTTTGAATAGTCTGCTTCCAGCTTTTGTTTGCGTAAATCATTTTCCCCAGGAGCAACCAGTTATTCATCAGCTTCACAGAAAATTGAATGATCTTTTCATGGATTTAGTGGTGTGATTCATAAAACAATGCACTTCATGTTTCTGGCTGTTCACTATCCTGCTTAAAAATGGACAAAACGAAAAAATGAAAAGGGCAACCAAGAATTTGTTATTGGAGCCAAACTCGAACATACCAAAGGAAGTATGTGTCGAAGATCATTTCAGATCAAAGTTTTATATGAATGTCAGAGAACAGTACATAAATAGCTGCAAATATGGAAAAGAAAAACATTCTCATTGATGATGAAGTGCGGTGATGCGCTCAGCTGGCGGGTACGTACTGATCACGGAAACCTAAAATACGAGGAATGTCACTTCCTTAGCTCCAATGACATATTTGACCGGATTTATGAGGATTCCATAGTCATAAAATCTTTGGAAAACTGTGCATATATGTCTTCCATGCTGTTCTGCGGATGATGATGCCACCAATATGTCATCAATGTATCCGAAGCAGAAGTCCAATCCACGCAAAACACTGATAAAATGCTGAAAGGTCTGTGCTGCATTTCGGAGGCCATATGACATGTATGGGAATTTAAACAGACCAAAGGGCATATTGCAGTTTAATATCCTCTGTTGCCACTGGTATTTGATTTGTAGGCCTTTACTAGGTCTAAAGTTGAGAAAATGCACCCCGCCAACAGGCAAGGAAATCTCCGATGTGGCACACAGGGTAATGGTCGGCAATTGCACGGGCATTAAGTCCTCTATAGTCACCACATTGGAAACCAGCCATCTGGTTTCTTAAGTACCAGGTGCAGAGCGCACGTCTCATTGCTTTCTGATGGTTGCGCCATGCCTGCTTGGATCATTGCATTGAACTCTGCTCTTGCGATACGCAGTGTGTTGGGCGCCAGCTGTCTGGATTGCAAGAAAACCGGAGGACCGGCTGTGGTCATGATGTGATGTACTGTTGAGTAGTAGGGTGATGACGGCACTCCGGTGAGTCACATGACTGACGGGAACTCGTTTAGCACTGTCGCAGCTAAGAAGTGTACCGACAACTCACTGCACTGTGTAGGCTGGCATGCCAACTTTAACTACGTAACTCTGTCCAAAATGGTAGTGTTCCGTACATCCAGTATGAGGTCATAATAGGACAGGAAATTCAGCCCGATTATAGCGGGGGTCACGTATGCAACTATAAATCGTCACTTGAATGACCCCGCAACCCAATGTTCAAATTTGAAGTCGCAAGTCCATATGTACGTATGACTGAACCACTTGCAACTGCTAAGTCATAATCTGCACACGGTCGCTGTTGCCACAGCAGGTGCTTAGGAAATACACATATGTCTGAGCCGTTATCCACTAAAAATTGCAACTTAGTTGTCATGCTGTTACCACTAACATCGCAGTGGTTGCCCGGGCTGCTGCTGTTGGCAGACTTGGCCGCAGGGTCGGGGGCGCTGCTGTTCGCGTTTTCTGCCCAGGAACACGGCGGCCTGCATCTGTGTACTCTGTCACCGAAACAACTGTGGTAAAAGCAATCGTTCCAATTCAGTGAGGAGCGTGCGCTGTAGCATCCGCGTGATGGCGTGTGGTCTCGCCATTTTTATATGCCGAGAGCTGCAACCTGCTGCGTCAACTCGTCAAGGTGCGAAGTGACGTCATCCAGCCTATCTTTGGCGGGTCTTGTAGTGAAAACCTGTGGAGCCACGGCCTCGGTTACTGTGTCCACAGTCTCTGCCAGCTTGCTCAAGTTCTCCTCTTACGTCACTGTGAGCAGGGTGCGATGCATTTCCGGCTAGCACAACATTCATATGGATCGTAGTAGATGGTCCAGACATCCGGTCCAGCCAAGGTGCGGAGATGTCGCAGAAATATCATTGGTGGAGTGGCTGTCCAGTAGTGCCACCATATATGTATATATTTTGTGGTGTCTTGCATTATCCTGTCAGTGACAAAATGGCTTTCGATCTGTGTGAACCAAAGTGACGGACCCTCTGTCCAGAGGGCTGGTGCTTTGAAAGCTGTGCAGTTCAGTTGACCTGCTGGGGCTGTCACGGGGGGTGTGGGCAGGTAGCAGGACTCGTCGACCTTGGGGCCGCAGACAGGTAGCGGGACAGCCCCGCCCGAGGTGCAGATAGAACTGCTGTTCACTTTGGGCAGGGAGGCTGGACATGCGCTTTCCTGGCGGCGTGCCTGTGCCCGCTCTCGTTGTTCAGCTGTAGGCGGCCCACTTTCTTCCAGCCGTGTTCAGAGCTACTTCTCATGTCGCTGTTGTAGTGTAGCTGCCTCTTCCACATGTTTGCACTGCTGATCACACAGTAGGTGCTGCTGTTATTGTGGAACTTGTTCTTGGTGGCGTAATTGTTGGTGCAAGTGTTCCAACTCTTCTTGCTGCTGTCCTAACCGTTGTTGTAACTGCTCCATGATACTTTCATCGGGGTCACCACTTTGTAGGTGTTTACCAACTGTACACTTCACTTTCGAGTACTGATACTTCTTTTCTTGATTGTCTAAAATACAAACTGAACGACAACAGCATGAACACGGTTACTAGATGTTGCACACTTTCGACAACCGCACACATTCCAATGCTCGTGCTGCGGTAGGTAGAGGCCGACGCCACTGGAGAGTGCAGTCTGGGTTGCTACATAACTCCTGTAGTTTCTGATTCATCCCTTGAACTGTACAAACATTCAAATAATGCTTGAAAGCTTATACCGTTACATCCTCTCAAAGACATTATAGACTAGTTTTGATTGATTCTGCATATTCTGTTATATTCCTGTTTTCTTGAAAGTATAGACTCCTCTTTAACAACTGTCTTGTTGTAATTGAGCTTTTCTTTTTGCTTTCTTCATATGTGAAATACCGTTTGCTGTTTGTACAAGTGCAATTGCCTCTTTCATCTATGTTTGTAGCATTATTTTCTACATTGTTGAACTGCCACTGAAAACATTACTTCCTTGTTGACTGTTCAGAAAATGTTTCCAGTGCCTGGGCAAGTTTTGACAAGATATGTAGTAAGAAATTCAGTCTACAGTTTTAAGACAGTTAAAAGAGCATTTTATCAGCCATTACTGCTAAAATTGTGTCCATTTTCCTTTATAGTGTAACTGCTGCTTATTTAAGTTTCTCACGCCAGAGATACTTTCGTATATAAAAGACATATATTTTCATCAACATTGATTCTCATAATCTGCTTGGAAGTTCTACTTTTGAAATAGTATGTTTATGATGTATGAAGTTTGCTGGAATAAATCTCATTCATTTGTTTTTGACCGTAATATTAGGTGCAGTGTTTGCTGCATTTGTTAGGAAGCAAACATTTAATTTGAAGGTCACTGATTTCAGTACACATATAATAATTAATGTGATAGTTATTATCTGAAACCTCCATGCTGTTCATGACAAATGAGAAGATTTTACGCTTTTGTCAGTAATGTATTAGATATTTTACTATGTGTATTTTAAACTATTGTATCTTGGAGATCATACATTTATAACTAAGTGCCATGCATATGATGTCTAACAGATATAGAAGTACAGTTAAATGATTGATTCTCACATTAATTGCTGAAAAATGTGTAATAAAGTGTTAAATGCTGTTCTCAATTTTACGTGTGTTATTATATTGTTGTGGAGTACCACTATTATGTTCATTTCTTGTTCTATGAATGCAATGTAATATGGCAAATTTGATAAGTGTATATAATTTTGGCGAAATTGATACAAGTTGTATAGATTTAGGGTTTCCCAGACTAATAAGTTTTTTTTTTTTCTACAAACTTCATAACAACTAAATTAATTTCATTGATATGAAAAGTATGTACTCGATCTAGGTGAGTTTAGTGCAGCACAGCAACCTGAAATGTTATCAGTAAAGTACAGCCAGAAATTCGGAACTCCAGTGCAAAGAATATGTTGTGACAATGAATTTATGACAGGTCACTAGTACTGAGATTTTCCTATCATCATCATTCATGTTGGCTATGTAGGCTAACTTAGCTTGCCTACAAGCCACACTCGAACTATCATTGTCACTTGTGTTATGTTAATTATACGTAATTATGTATTTTAACAAGCAAAAGTTGTATGATGAAAGGTTTTATGAATTTCTTCCACATATGCTGGCAGATTTGCTAGCTTTTTCACTAGCAACAAATTAGTCTGGTTGCAACATGAATGGTTGCAACATGATGACTAGATTCATGTTTAATCATTATGGATACAGCATGGTGCCACAGACTTAAACTATGTAGCAGTAACAGGTCTGTAGTTACCATGGGGTAGTACAAAATGTACAGTCACTGCATTTGCATTTTACTGCCATGGTGACAGTTCGACAGGCAGCTGTAGGATGAGAGTTTCTGTGCCTTACCCCCCCCCCCCCCCCCCCCCTCCAGGATCAAGATCCATTGTTACATGCAACGTTGATTCTGAATTTTGAAGAGACTTGTTCAGTTTTGAAGGAAAACTGCCTTCTTAATGTCATTTGGAGTGAAAACTTGCCTCATAATTGCAGCAAGCGTGTCAATGTGTTCAAAGCATATTTCATCAGCTTCAGTATCATCCATACAAACTTCATGTTGCACAACAATTGAATCCTAGTGGATGTGTCCTGTGCCTACAAATTTGTGAACAGCAGCTGGCTGAAGTCAGTGATGATGCAAATTTCATTCAAAAATCTTTGGATGTCTGATGAAGTTCGTTTTCGCTTAAATGATTATGAGAAAAGGCCGAATTTCAATTGCAGCATTCAGACAAACCCTGCCAGCTTCACTGGTGTATATTACACTGTGTGCTGCATCTCGTCGTGGGGCGATAAAGCATTATCTTTCTGAGGGAGAACGAGATGCTGTAGGTATGTCTGAATGTTATGTCAACACATTGGAGATATTTCTGGATCCAAAAGTCCATACATTTCCAGATTTTGACATCATTAAAACATTTGTTTGGCAACTTTCACCCCTCACTAACATCTCTTTCAGTCTGTGACTCATTTTTGTAGAGGAATGTCATGTATCAGACTACACAGGAAACTCTCGCTCAGCTCAAGGTGCAGACTGAAGAGGAAATCGCCAGCATCGCACGTGACACAATTTATTGTGCTCTACGCAAGCAGACAGCAAAATTTATTGTATCCTTGAGCAATTTTGTTTTATGGTCATTAAGCTGTGGTCCAAGGCAGATTTCTGTAACTAATGTTTGTCTCCTAACATTGGGACCAAGTGAGGTGATGCAGTGGTTAGCACACAGGACTCGCATTCGGGAGGACGACGGTTCAATCCCACATCCGGCCATCCTGATTTAGGTTTTCCGTGATTTCCCTAAATCACTCCAGGCAAATGCCGGGATGGTTCCTTTGAAGGGCATGGCCGACCTTGCTGTTTGGTCTCTTCCCCAAAACAAAACACACACACACACACACACACACACACACACACACACACGCGCAAAATATTCATTCACGCACCTCATGCACACATGACAGAAGAGCAGGAGAGGGGAAAGACAGGTGGATGCATTGGCAATGGGCGGCACACAATGAGTGGGGAGGATGTGATAGGAGAGAGAGGGTGGAAACTATTTGATGGAGGGTGAGGGGACAGTTGGTTACCATAAGTCGAGGTCAGGATATTGTCAGGAGCAGAGAATATGTTGCAAGGATATTTCCCATCTGCACAGTTCAGAAAAGCTAATGGTGGAGGGGAGGATCCAGATGCCCCAGGTTGTGAAGCAGCCATTGAGAGCAACCATAGTGTGTTCAGCTGGTTGTTGTGCCACAGGGTGGTCTACTTTTTCTCTCGGTGGTGGCCTTTCATCTTCATGGGCACCTGGTTGGTAGTCAGAAGATATATGCCATGGCTGCTTTCACAGGTGGCGTATCCTCTAATATTGTGGGATAAGCCTGTGACAGGACTGGAATGGAAAGTACTGGATGGATGGATTGACCAGAACATGCATCTGGACCTTCCACAGGGATATGATCCCTTTGGCAAGGGTTTGCGGTTGGGAGTGGCATAGGGATGAACTAGGATGTTGTGGAGGTTGAGTGTGTGACGGAACACAACTTTATGGAGGAGTGGGAAGGATCTTTGGTAGGATATCCCTCATTTAAGGGCACAGTGTTATGGAATCAAAGCCCTGACAAAGGATGTGGTTCAAGTTGTTCCAGACTAGGGTGGTATTGGATGAATGGGACACCCATTCATAGATTGTTCTTGAGAGTGGTGGTGGTGGGGGGGGGGGGGGGACTGGGGTTGTGGAGGTAAATGGCACAGGAGATATGTTTACAGGCTAGGTCTGTGGGATAGTGCCTGTCTGTAAGGTCTTGGGAGACCTTCAGCATTTGCAGGTACTTTTGGTGGTGGTTGATAGCAGTTTCAAACTTAAAGCACCTCAGCATGTCTAACAGTCCAGCTTATTGAGCTTTATTATGTTTTAAACTTCTGTCCAAATCTTTAGTTACCCATTAACTGCCCTGCTGAGGTCTAACAGACCCTGAAGAAAGCATTGCATATAATTACATTTAAAGGTCACATATCATGACATTTTTTGTTTTTAATTTTGACCCCGGTAGTGGGAAGTGTGTACCTCTTCATCCCCTGCTGGTTCTTATCTCTTTCATCCCCTACTGCTTTTTATCTCAAGATTTTTTTTTTTCAGTTTGGAAATATTCTTTATAGAAGTTACCATTGGTTTTCTATCTTTTGCATAAACTGTCAGAAGTAAATAAATGTTGTACAGCAACACAGTTGCTGAAAATGATGTAATGAGACACATACAGATACTGAAATTGGGAAGATTCTATCTCATACACACTTCTGCGACTCAGAAGATGAAACTGATGGTGATTCAAATTATTATGCCCCATGTGACCCTCAGCCTGAGTCTAATACATCTTCTGATGGGCTATCTGGAAACTATGAAGGTGAAAATTCAGATCTAACAAACTTTTACTTTGAAAAAACTCCTGACTGGAAATGATACAAAATAAGTAAATCATTTATCTTAACTCAGGCTAAAACTTTTATTGCTCAACTTCTGGGACTGAAAAATATTGGTAGGAACCTTGATGCTGGAAACATCTTGAAAGCCTGCTATTTGTTTATGGCAAAGAAAATGTCAATGAACCACACGCATCTTAAACATAAGTGTCACATACGTCTGACCTAATGGCTTTTCTTTGACTGTTTTAAGGACATGTGCTCATCTTTTATTTACCAATGCAAGACTGTTTTTACTAAATATGATGTGCTTTCATGATTATCTACTGATCTGTTACAAGATGATGAGTTTACATCCGGCATTTCGTGGGGAGCCAATATTTTTCTTAATTTATAGCCAACTTTGAGCTTGACAATATGGTAGGTGTCCTTCAATATATGTTACGGACATACTTGAAAGTGATGTAAAAGGCCATAACCTGGGTTGTACTTAAATAAACAATAAAACAGTCAATCGGCAGTGTGCTCATTTTAAAAAATACTGTATGACTGTTGCTCAGCAACATCAAAAACTGTTTACTGTCTATTAAAATTGAAACAACATGAAGGCGGCATGCAATAAACATTTAATTGGGATGAAGTAGTCAACATGCTCAGCATTGCAATTATTAGCATAGCAGTACAGCTGCACAGAACAGTTAGGAGTAATACTATTTACGTTCTTTGTATAAGGAAAGATTACATAGCAGGTTTCTCATTCAGAAATTGCATTTGAATGTTCATTGTTTGTGAAATCATCATGTCGGACTCTGAGAAAGGAAGAAAAAGTTCTGCCAGTGTGTGTTTAAATTCAAAAGGGCCAAGATCATAGTCTGTTCGAACTGTAATGTACCTTTCCGCAATGTTGTTGCTTGTTTTTTGTGAATATGTGTATTAATGACCTTGTAGACTGAGCTCAAACATAATGAGGTATCTTGAATAGAATGACCTCCTCAATGCCAACCAGCAAAGATTTCAGAAATGTCAGTCATCTGAAACCCAGTTTGCACTTTTTTCACACAACATAGTGAAAGCTTTGGATCAAGGCAGTCATGTAGATGCAGTATTTCATGATTTCCAAAAAGTATTTGACTCAGTACCACACTTACACTTTGTGTCAAAAGTACAGTCTTATGAGGTGTCAGATGAAATAAGTGACTAGATTGAGGACATTTTGGTAGGGAGGATGCAGCATGTTATTTTTGATGGAGAGTCATCGTCAGACGTAGAAGTAACTTCAGACGTGCCCCAGGGAAGTGTGATGGGACCCTTGCTGCTCATGTCACATAATAATGACTTAATGACCTTGCAGACAATGTTAATAGTAACATCAGGCTTTCTGCAGACGATGCAGTTATCGATAATGAAGTACTATCTGTAAGGAGCTGCACAAATATTCAGTAAGATGCTGATAAGATTTCAACATGCTGCAGAGATTGGTAGCTTGCTCTTAATGTTCAGAAATGTAAAATTTTACACTTCACAAAACGAAAAAAAAAGTTTTATCCTTTGACTACAATATCAATGAGTCACTGTTGGAACTGGCCAACTCATACAAACACCTGGGAGTAAAACTTTGTAGGGATACGAAATGACATGATCATATAGGTTCAGTCATGTGTAAAGCAGGTGGTAGACTTTGGTTTATTGGTAGAATACCAGACAAGTGCAATCAGTCTACAAAGAAGACTGCTTACAAACATTCGTGTGACCAGTTCTAGAATATTGCTCAAGTGTGTAGGACCCATACCAGATAGGACTGACGGGGATATTGAATGTATACAGAGAAGGGCAGCACGAATGGTCACAGGTTTCTTTAATCTGTGGGAGTGTGTCACAGAGATACTGAATGAATAAACTAGAAGACTCTTGACGACAGACACAAACTATCTTGAGAACGGCTATGAAATGAGTCTGCGGTAATCAATCCATGCAACAGGTAACTCGTGCAAATACTCTGAGAAGTGGTGGCAGCACTGAGAGCAGGCTGAGGGGTGTGGCAGGAAGGGAAGCAGCAGTGGGAATGGGGGAGTAGGGAAGTGGTGCATGTACTCATCTGCACCCAGCCAACAACGATGCACAACGTCTCAGTAAACGAACCATTTCATCTACTGAGACAGGACGTATGTTCTTGCAGTTTTTAAATTTCCCTGACAAATTTGAAATTCCCTAATTTCCAGAACTCTTGGCTAACCTGAACATAGTATAAATCTTACATCCTAAGTGTTATTTCCGTTGTGTAGGTTGTCTGCTGTGCATGTAGTGTTATCCTGAAATCAATACTGTTGTTGTTGTTGTTGTTGTTGTTGTTGCAGTCTTCAGTCCCGAGACTGGTTTGATGCAGCTCTCCATGCTACTCTATCCTGTGTAAGCTTCTTCATCTCCCAGTACCTACTGCAACCTACATCCTTCTGAATCTGCTTAGTGTATTCATCTCTTGGTCTCCCTCTACGATTTTTACCCTCCACACTGCCCTCCAATACTAAATTGGTGATCCCTTGATGCCTCAGAATATGTCCTACCAACCGATCCCTTCTTCTGGTCAAGTTGTGCCACAAACTTCTCTTCTCCCCAATCCTATTCAATACTTCCTCAATAGTTATGTGATCTACCCATCTAATCTTCAGCATTCTTCTGTAGCACCACATTTCGAAAGCTTCTATTCTCTTCTTGTCCAAACTATTTATCGTCCATGTTTCACTTCCATACATGGCTACACTCCATACAAATACTTTCAGAAATGACTTCCTGACGCTTAAATCTATACTCGATGTTAACAAATTTCTCTTCTTCAGAAACGCTTTCCTTGCCATTGCCAGTCTACATTTTATATCCTCTCTACTTCGACCATCATCAGTTATTTTGCTCCCCAAATAGCAAAACTCCTTTACTACTTTAAGTGTCTCATTTCCTAATCTAATTCCCTCAGCATCACCCGACTTAATTCGACTACATTCCATTATCCTCGTTTTGCTTTTGTTGATGTTCATCTTGTATCCTCCTTTCAAGACACTGTCCATTCAATTCATCTGCTCTTCCAAGTCCTTTGCTGTCTCTGACAGAATTACAATGTCATCGGCGAACCTCAAAGTTTTTATTTCTTCTCCGTGGATTTTAATACCTACTCCGAATTTTTCTTCTGTTTCCTTTACTGCTTGCTCAATATACAGGTTGAATAACATCGGGGAGAGGCTACAACCCTGTCTCACTCCCTTCCCAACCACTGCTTCCCTTTCATGTCCCTCGACTCTTATAACTGCCATCTGGTTTCTGTACAAGTTGTAAATAGCCTTTCGCTCCCTGTATTTTACCCCTGCCACCTTTAGAATTTGAAAGAGAGTAAGTATTCCAGTCAACATTGTCAAAAGCTTTCTCTAAGTCTACAAATGCTAGAAAACGTAGGTTTGCCTTTCCTTAATCTTTCTTCTAAGGTAAGTCGTAAGGTCATTATTGCCTCACGTGTTCCAGTGTTTCTACGGAATCCAAACTGATCTTCCCCGAGGTCGGCTTCACCTAGTTTTTCCATTCAAGGGGGGGAAATCGTATTAGGAGGTTCAGAAAATCCAATTTTTGTTATTGCGTAAATCGTCTTATCCAAGAATACGCTGTCAAAATTTCAAAGCGATATTCGCATTTGTTTAAATTTTATGAGCATGGAGCCGAGTGCACATTGGTTACAGGCTCGTGCACAGATAGAGATCCGACTCTGAAACATCAGAAAACATTATATTAAATTAGATTTACTTTCATTCCAATTGATATGTAGTGAGGAGGTCCTCCAGGATGTAGAACATGTCAGAAAAACAATAATACTTGACAAATATTTACAACTGAATCAAATAAGCTAACGTACCTTCCAAAGGTCCCAAGTGGAATGATCGTCATTTTTTTTCATGAGCACTATATGAAAGAATCATTTTACAAACACTAATGCACTGAATTTAAAATAAAAAAAGATTTTTTTTATTTATGGGGTAATAAACATGTAATAAAACTACTACAATACTTATTTACAATGAAGACATTACTACACACACACACACACACTTTTACAATGAACACTCTTCTGCACTGAAATGGTGCAAAAGTTATAATGTTAAATCAGTTGGTTCTATTGAGAAATTCATCAATGGAGTAGAAGGTGTTGGCTACCAATAAATCCTTTAGGCTTCTCTTAAAGAAAACTAAACAGCTTGGTGGAAAAGGCAAACTCACAGAGACATTAGTGAAAAATCTCACCACTTACTATGGACTGGCGATTCGAAGACATATAGATAGTGTGCAAGACATGAAAAAAACAATATTATGGCGACATACTATCGTTTGATTTCCACAGATGAAAATCCTCGACACGAGTATTGCCCAGATGGAAAAGACAGCTGGTGCGAGTGGCAGAAACGAAGAGTCCTTGGAATGGAACATGAACCGCACACTACTCCGTTGCACCCCAACGTACAGAAGGAAATTCTTCCAGTATATGAAGATTTATCGAGGGATGAATTACTGGAGAGATGTTTAGGAGGCCACACACAAAATGAGAATGAAAGTTTTAATTCCACTATTTGGCGATTAGCTCCTACACACTTGCACTCCGGACTAAAAGTTGTTGAATTGGCATTGTATTTAGCAGCGGGCTTATTCAATGAAGGAAATTCATCCCTTCTGATTGTCATGAACGAAGCAGGAATTGCAGTACGCGAAGCTTCAATTACGCCGATCAAATGGATAACCAGCTCATGAGCCGGCAGAATCGACGTACATAGTTCACTGGAATCGAAGGAATGTCGGAAGGCTCGGAAAGCACTGTTGGAAGCGCAAAATGAAGCCTATGGAAGAAGAAGGATTACTATTTCGTGCTGGAATTGCAGATTAATCGGTAAGCATTTTACGTTATTGTTAACTTTCTTGAATTTCTAGTCTGAGAATTTATTTTTCAAATGCGATTATCTCGAAATGACTTTTTTCACATTTGCGTGCAGTCGAAAAGTATAGAACCGATCATTATGAAAATTGATAGTATGATTCTTTATAAAATTAAGAATTATATGAACTAACTTGTGAGATGATATCATGATTTTAAGAGTATTTTTCTTTGCATAATTAGAGTAAAAAATCGTGAAAATCGAAGTAAATTGTTCCAACGCCTGCAAATTTTGTAATTTTTATTATTTTCACCTGCATAGGTTCAAATTCTTAGAAAATAAGTTAAAAAATGTCAAATCAAAACCTTTTTGATTTCTGACGAAAATCGGAATGGCTACACAGCACACAATAGAAGAACTATACGCACAACCTTCAGTGGACATTACAGCGTAACTTCTTTATTTTTGGCTGAAATTATTCAAAAAAATTCACAGAAACTGTTCGAAATGTGAATGAAATTATGTCAAAATTTGATTAAATTCTAATTAATTCTTCGTACTCAAAAATAATCAGTGTCAGACAGCCTGGTAATGTGGTCCCCCACCCCCCACCATTACACTGCTAAAATGGTGCATGGTCCCAGCTGCAGGACGCCCATCCAACGGCTACCAAGGGAAACAAAAATTTGATTTTAAATATTTCATATAATTACTGACCGAATTTAAAAACTTAAAAATGCTTTGCTCACGGCGCGCAAATTACCCAGACTACATTCATCCAGTAATTGAGAATGAAAGCGCTTAGTGACTGTACACATAATATCAAACTTTTATAAATTTTTTCTCGCTAACACCCCCGCCCCTCCCCCCTACACACACTATATAATAGTTTAATGAATGAAAAAAAGTTTATCACTTACTACGTTTTTACTGTTATGCAGTAAAATTTCAGCATTGGGAAAGGCGTTTCAGTTTATTACATCTTTGCTACTAGCTCTATTCGTAACATATTTTGGTGACGATATCAACAATAACCAGTGTGTGTACCTGCTAAATTATATCAGTCTATGTCACGAACTTGAGGGGATATTACGTCTTAAATGTGTGAGAAACTATTTTCCTTAAAACGGGGCACGAATAACTCAGAATATACTCATCCATTGTTTGAAAATGAGAGCGCTTAGCGTCTCCCAACAAACTTTAAGAATCGGTTTGAAGCGTTACTAATGAAATCCGTACATATCACAAAATGGATGTACGTAAGAGTATGTATGTATATACGTACGTATGTACGATGCACATCTGCCTCTAGGCCACTGGATCTATTTCAACCGAACTTAGTACACATATCCCTTAGTGAAACTTCCCGACAGATTACAACTGTGAGCCGGACCGAGACTCGAACTCTGGACCTTTGCCTTTCGCGGGTAAGTGCTCCTTTCTTTCAGGAGTGCTGGATCTGCAAGGCTCGCAAGTTTGGAAGGTAGGAGACGAGGTATTGGCAGAAGTAAAGCTGTGAGGACGCGGCGTGAGCCGTGCTTGGGTAGCTCAGATGGTAGAGCACTTGCCCGTGAAAGGCTAAGGTCCCAAGTTCGAGTCTCAGTCCGGCACCCAGTTTTAATCTGCCAGGAAGTTTCATATCAGCGCACACTCCGCTGCAGGGTGAAACTCTCATTCTGGAAATATCCCTTAGTGTCAGGCAGGTCTCGCTGTGGGGGTAAGAACCACTTACACATCATAGTTCAGGAGATATGGCGCCATAAACGACGAGATTCGTGAAAAGATGTCGCATCATTCATGACGTTTAAATTTATTACTTGTATGCGGCTAACTCGATTCACAATACATTTCGCTGACAGTATCCTCATATGCGGCTAAATCCACCTACAAAAGAGTATCATGTGCCTCTCACAGTTCAGGGGATGTGACTTAATAAACACTAAGATGCGCGAAAAACTGCTGCATCATGTATGAGATTTAAATTTATTACTTCTGTATCCGCATATGGCGCTGAATGTACCTGCAGAAATACACTACTGGCCATTAAAATTGCTACACCACGAAGATGACGTGCTACAGACGCGAAATTTAACCGACAGGAAGAAGATGCTGTGATATGCAAATGATTAGGTTTTCAGAGCATTCACACAAGGCTGGCGCCGGTGGCGACACCTACAACGTGCTGACATGAGGAAAGTTTCCAACCGATTTTTCATACACAAACAGCAGTTGACCGGGGTTTCCTGGTGAAACGTTGGTGTGACGTGTCGTGTAAGGAGGAGAAATGCGTACCGTTACGTTTCCGGCTTTGATAGAGGTCGAATTGCAGCCTATCGCGATTGCGGTTTATCGTATCGCGACATTGCTGCTAGCGTTGGTCGAGATCCAATGACTGTTAACAGAATATGGAATCGGTAGGTTCAGGAGGGTAATACGGAACGCCGTGCTGGATCCCAACGGCCTCGTATCACTAGCAGTCGAGATGACAGGCATCTTATCCGCATGGTTGTAACTGATCGTGCAGCCATGTCTCGATCCCTGAGTCAACAGATGGGGACGTTTGCAAGACAAGAACCATCTGCACGAACAGTTCGACGACGTTTGCAGCAACATGGACTATCAGCTCGGAGAACACGGCTGCGGTTACCCTCAACGCTGCATCACAGACAGGAGCACCTGAGATGGTGTACTCAACGACGAACCTGGGTGCACGAATGGCAAAACGTCATTTTGTCGCATGAATCCAGGTTCTGTTTACAGCATCATGATGGTCGCATCTGTGTTTGGCGACATCGCGGTGAACGCACATTGGAAGTGTGTATTCGTCATCGCCATACTGGCGTGTCACCCGGCGTGATGGTATGGGGTGCCATTGGTTACACGTCTCGGTCACCTCTTGTTGGCATTGACGGCACTTTGAACAGTGGACGTTACATTTCAGATGTGTTACGACCCGTGGCTCTACCCTCCATTCGATCCCTGCGAAACCCTACATTACAGCAGGATAATGCACGACCGCATGTTGCAGGTCCTGCACAGGCCTTTCTGGATACATAAAATGTTCGACTGCTGCCCCGGCCAGTACATTCTCCAGATCTCACCAATTGAAATCGTCTGGTCAATGGTGGCCGAGCAACTGGGTCGTCACAGTACGCCAGTCACTACTCTTGATGAACTGTGGTATCGTGTTCGAAGCTGCATGGGCAGCTGTACCTGTACACGCCATCCGAATTCTGTTTGATTCAAGGCTGTTACTATGGACAGAGGTTGTTGTTCTGGGTACTGATTTCTCAGGAGCTATGCACCCAAATTGTGTGAAAATGTAATCAAATGTCAGTTCTAGTATAATATGTTTGTCCAATGAATACCTGTTTATCATCTGCAATTCTTATTGGTGTAGCAATTTTAATGGCCAGTAGTGTACATCACATAGTTCAAGAGATATATTATAAACTGAGATGAGTGAAAAAATCCCGCAAAATGCCTGAAACTTTAAATTTTTATTCTGGACTATTAAGACATTCCTACAGTCGAGTCAAGTTAAGGAAATCGCTGACACACGCTCAATATTCACGCAAGCTAAGTTGACACTCGGGGCAGTGGTTGATGAGACGGATTGTAAATGGGAAATGCCTTTACGGTCGCTCCCATCAGCCACCGCACCAAGTGTCAACTTTGCGCGTATAGTATGACAAAGTGGCGGATATAGAAAAACCTCAAAGAGGGGCCGCTAAAGATTTCTTAAGCTATCTTTACTTTTACCGTAATAATATGCCAGACAGAAACGTATAAAATACGGTGACGCGGACGCGCCTGATACATAGGAAAGTACAACTACTCAATAACTCGATTAGGCCGAATCGACTGGCGAAAGAAACAAACGAATAGCGTGCGGGCCTTCGACCATAGATACTAGTAGACTGGCCTTGCTGTGCAGAAGCTATAGGGCTGGTGTGGCTCCAACATAAACCACGTGACTGTTGGCAAAACGTGGCGGGATTTCAAATCAGCGGTCTGCCACCCTATGTTTGTATCGTATTTTACCCACATTTCTCAATTGACTGCCAAACGCTTCCAATCAAAACTACTTTTTTATTTGTGAAAAATTATGCCAGAACTACATTTGACCTGGATTTGTTCAAAGTACCATTTATAAAATCTAACAAATACATCGAACGCCACTCTGGTGGGCAGCGGGACGAAATTACTATAAACGTCGTTATAATTCTTTTAAACAGTAAGAGTGGGCTCGTGTCAAAACTTTAAACATTGTATTCGCCACGTTTCGAGCTCTAGTCACTGATAAAAGAAATTGGCTATGGGAATTATGTCAACTATAGGTGTCAAAATTGTTTACTTTAGGAGCAGGTCCATTTTAGAGTATCAATTTTAGGTGCACTTCAAAGGTTCAGTTCCCACTATTTTTACAAAAGTTTAAACTATCAGTTTTAAAAAAATGTTATTTTAGATGAAAGATGAGACTGCAGTTTCAGAAAATAATTTTGGAGCCTAGGTTTAAAAATGACAGACACTGTAAATACAAATTATAGATATACACTGTAAATAATAACTAAGCTATAAAAACACTTCTCCGCGAAGTGCTTCAAGCAAAGGCGCGTATGTGCAGATGGCTTAAAGTTTTTCCGTTTCAGGGCCTGTATCCAAAGCTGCCTTTGGTTTTCATCCTTAGTGAACCTACGAGTAGGAACGAGAAACGATTATACTTACTTCTGTAACCGAATTATCACAGATACTTTCCAAAATGTAATATGAGTCTGACTTTACAGGCATCACTTTCAACACTTTAATTTACGTGATATTCTATTTCAAGTGTAAAAAACATATAAAAGTCACTTCAGCAGATTTCAATAAACGCATCTGCACTATCATAGAAACACTTACACGTGAAATGTAATGCCATTTCCCCGACAAAACGCTGAGTACAGCCATAAGCGCAACACGAAACAACCATGTTTTGCCAACATTCACGTGACTTCAGCCCAGAGATGTTGGAGCCACGAAAATGACGTCAGAGCCAGTCTATTATATTTATGGTCGAAGGTGCGGGCTGACTTGCGGGGGCGGTGCGGGTGGCCCTGCAAGGGGTACGACAGCTTTCAGCCTCAAAGCGCAAACTTCTGTAGGTGAAAACAATAGCCGTCTACAGAGCTATGAAAAGACGTTGTCATAGAGACGTTTACAAGTCGCGGTAAAAACGCCCGAAGCAGTTGCGCCCAGAATTCAGAAAAGTGTCCAGCGCGTACTTGTACATTTGCACGTTGTGCTCGATTCTTTGTACGACGTTTTCACGAATATGTGGAAGTGAAATTTTTTTCGATGTTACGCCACAAACCCAGTTCATTTCGTGTTTTTGTTTCTAATACAAAATAGGCAAAATGAATACCCGAGCAATGCCGGGTTTGTCAGCTAGCGCTACTTAAGAAAAGATCCCACTTACAAATCTTAGAGAAAAAAATTAACGAAGATATGGAATTCAAGTCAGAGGTCGCGACGAGACCTACCGCAGATGCATGACCTGGGGACTTCGCGGTCTTGAGTTCAATGTTATGTTTCAGTTTCATGGTATGTACTATAGGACAGGTAATCATATTTTTTGTTACGTATCAGTCCCCATCGTAAAAACGGTCATTCAGTTACTCATGGCAACATCGACTGTATGTAAATGCTTAAAGATCTACGGATAAATAAATAACAACAATAACACAGGTCTGCAAAAAATATTTTTTGAAAGTTGTTTGAAATTTGATAACTGACTTTTATGTACTTTTCAGCGCTGATTTCAAAAATGCAATCCATTTTTCTATCACGTCAGGTTTTCTCACAAAAAAGGGAGTATTTTGAGGTATAATAACAAAATTTAAGCAATTTATCACAATTTTTCCAACGTTATAAAATTTTATTTTATTTATAAATCATGTTCTAAACTACATTTACAGTACACTTCCATTTATCTGTAAGCTCATAAGTCCTTATGCTAACGCTTTCGCTTTCAGTCGAAGCTTCTTTTATTGCTTTTCCGGCTGTGGACTCGTTGAGGATCATCTCTTTTTACCACCCAGCAGTAGTCCGCTATCATGTTGACGCTCCATCTTCCTTGATATTGTCTTTCCATTTCTTTGATGTCTTGGTGGAATCTTTCGCCCTGCTCTTCACTTACATCACCAATTTTTGCAGGGAAGTAGTCGAGATGTGAGTGGAGAAAACGAACTTTACTACTCATGTTACAGCCCAACTTTTTAAAGTTGTCGAGCATGTCTGCAACGATTGTCTTGTAGTTTGGATCTCTTTTCTTTCCTAGAAAACCGATAACAACTAATTTAAAAGATGTCCATGCTGCTTTTTCTTTTGTTTCCATTTTGTCCACAAAGTTGGGATCTGTCATTAGTTTTCTAATGTCTGGTCCGCCAAAGATTCCTTCCTTTAGCTAAGCCTCAGATAAAGCTTGAAACTGTCCACAAAGATATCTAAAACACTCCCCATCTTTTGGCAATGCCTTAACAATTCGTTTCATCAGCCCCAACTGATTGTGAAGTGGTAAAATAGTACCTTTCTGGGATCCACAAGGCTTTTCCTCTCAACATTTTTAACCCCTACCTGTAAGGTTTTTCTCAAGGGCCAAGCTTTTTTGCTGTAGTGTTGCTTTCTGTCTCTACTGTCCCACTCACACAGAAAGCAAGGGAACTTTGTATAGCCACTTTGTTGACCAAGCAGCATTGAAATCACTTTTAAATCACCACATAGTGCCCATTTGTGGTCTGACTAGCAGAGTCTGCTTAAAACCAGTTCAAGGTTTCCTTAACACTCTTTTAAGTGAACCGAGTGTCCAACTGGTATAGAAGCATACTTACTGTCATTGTGTAGGGGTACTGCTTTAAGGCTTCTTTTTGAAGAACCAATAAAAAGTCTCCACTCATCAGGAGCATATTCTATTTTGAAACGTGCCATAAGTCCATGGACATCACTGCAAAACACCAGGTCACCTTCTTGAGAGAAGAAAGATACAAACTCCTTGTCCCTCGTTCGATACCAAGAAAGGATTTGCAATGTGTAAACTTTCAGATGTCAGACCTCTCCCTAGTCCTGAATCGGTAGAAGTCGGTAAACGTCGGGAGGCTTCGGTAGGCACGCAGTTTCGTCTGCTGCCAACATTACGTAGCTGACTGTGTTGTACAAGGTAGCCATTGTCGTCTGCTTCGGTATTGTTTTGCGCTGTACGGTTCTGCGTGTTTTTATTGTGCAGTTGTGCTAAACATTATCAAAATGAGTCGCCAACAACCCCTACCAGTAGGCCTACGGTTAGAAGGAAACCAGTATTACGTAGCGATGCTCGCAAAATTATCGGATGAATGGTTTGTGAGCGCATAGTAGACATATATATATATATATATATATATATATATATATATATATATATATATACTCCTGGAAATGGAAAAAAGAACACATTGACACCGGTGTGTCAGACCCACCATACTTGCTCCGGACACTGCGAGAGGGCTGTACAAGCAATGATCACACGCACGGCACAGCGGACACACCAGGAACCGCGGTGTTGGCCGTCGAATGGCGCTAGCTGCGCAGCATTTGTGCACCGCCGCCGTCAGTGTCAGCCAGTTTGCCGTGGCATACGGAGCTCCATCGCAGTCTTTAACACTGGTAGCATGCCGCGACAGCGTGGACGTGTACCGTATGTGCAGTTGACGGACTTTGAGCGAGGGCGTATAGTGGGCATGCGGGAGGCCGGGTGGACGTACCGCCGAATTGCTCAACACGTGGGGCGTGAGGTCTCCACAGTACATCGATGTTGTCGCCAGTGGTCGGCGGAAGGTGCACGTGCCCGTCGACCTGGGACCGGACCGCAGCGACGCACGGATGCACGCCAAGACCGTAGGATCCTACGCAGTGCCGTAGGGGACCGCACCGCCACTTCCCAGCAAATTAGGGACACTGTTGCTCCTGGGGTATCGGCGAGGACCATTCGCAACAGTCTCCATGAAGCTGGGCTACGGTCCCGCACACCGTTAGGCCGTCTTCCGCTCACGCCCCAACATCGTGCAGCCCGCCTCCAGTGGTGTCGCGACAGGCGTGAATGGAGGGACGAATGGAGACGTGTCGTCTTCAGCGATGAGAGTCGCTTCTGCCTTGGTGCCAATGATGGTCGTATGCGTGTTTGGCGCCGTGCAGGTGAGCGCCACAATCAGGACTGCATACGACCGAGGCACACAGGGCCAACACCCGGCATCATGGTGTGGGGAGCGATCTCCTACACTGGCCGTACACCACTGGTCATCGTCGAGGGGACACTGAATAGTGCACGGTACATCCAAACCGTCATCGAACCCATCGTTCTACCATTCCTAGACCGGCAAGGGAACTTGCTGTTCCAACAGGACAATGCACGTCCGCATGTATCCCGTGCCACCCAACGTGCTCTAGAAGGTGTAAGTCAACTACCCTGGCCAGCAAGATCTCCGGATCCGTCCCCCATTGAGTATGTTTGGGACTGGATGAAGCGGCGTCTCACGCGGTCTGCACGTCCAGCACGAACGCTGGTCCAACTGAGGCGCCAGGTGGAAATGGCATGGCAAGCCGTTCCACAGGACTACATCCAGCATCTCTACGATCGTCTCCATGGGAGAATAGCAGCCTGCATTGCTGCGAAAGGTGGATATACACTGTACTAGTGCCGACATTGTGCATGCTCTGTTGCCTGTGTCTACGTGCCTGTGGTTCTGGCAGTGTGATCATGTAATGTATCTGACCCCAGGAATGTATCAATAAAGTTTCCCCTTCCTGGGACAATGAATTCACGGTGTTCTTATTTCAATTTCCAGGAGTGTATATATATATATATATATATATATATATATATATTAATGTACATGATGATTTCAGTTTCGTTTACGAACAACATTTAAAGCGCGTTTTACTTCCAAGCCTTTCGTCTGCTTTCGTGTAAGCATGACGCGCAATTTGTAGTGCCAGTAGTGCAACTGGTAGGCGTGCCTTGTCTCCCCCTCCCCCCCCCCCCCCCATTGGCTCCGCTCACCTCGCCAGCCAATGCTTGCTTCCTCCTCTCCCCGCACTCCCCCCACAACTCTGCCGTCTTACAGTTAACACACTGTACCCGGAGCCAACATTTGTTTATCTTTCGATCTAGATCCTAAAACCTCTGCCGATTCTTTTGAAAGGCTTAGGTCTGTAACTATATCGTTCAGTTCTGATTGTGAGAATGGTTGTTCCAGGATAGTAGCAATCTCTGTCATCTTCACTATCACCTAGCTGAGCCAATGGCTCGTGATCATCTACATCATCCAAAGAATCTGGAGGAGAAGATATTGGTACTTCAGGTCCCTGAGGAACAGGCCGAATGACTGATTGAATGTTAGGGTAAGAAATATCCTTTTTGTTTTTCAAATTGAAACATCATTCTTTGCAAGAATAAAAATAGCAGTCATCACTATGATTTTTGGGCTCCCTCCAAACGATTGGAATTCCAAAACGTAAGGACTGCTTTTTACGTTGAAACCATTGCCTCAGTTCTTCAACACACACTGAACAAACTTTGTGTAGGGCCCAAGGCTTACCTTGATCGCCTAACGTTATACCAAAATAGGCGAAATATGCTTTTTCAACAAAATCGGAAATGTTTCTTTGTTGCTTTTTAACGGTATAGTTACCACATATGTAGCAGAAGCAATCTGGCGAGTTTGTACATCCTCTGGTAGCTGTTGTCCATTGTCCATAAAACAACTTCACATCACAAGAAAACAGTCACTACTTTAAAGCACCAGTAAAAACAACACCTGAAAAGCACAGAGTGAAGAGGTACTGTGAACTGAGGGACAACAGCAGAAGCTGACTGCTTGGTGATGGCGGGGGAAGGGGCAGCGCGACGGACAGGCACTGACCTGAAAATACTGCTGGTTTCTCATAATTACTCTTTATTTTACGTATATCTAGGTAGTGAAGGGAGACGAAAATTTAATAGTCATGGGTGACTGGAATTCGAGAGTAGGAAAAGGGAGAGAAGGAAACATAGTAGGTGAATATGGATTGGGGGAAAGAAATCAAAGAGGAAGCCGTCTGGTAGAATTTTGCACAGAGCAAAACTTAATCATAGCTAACACTTGGTTCAAGAATCATAAAAGAAGGTTGTATACAAGGTAGAATCCTGGAGATACTAGAAGGTATCAGATAGATTATATAATGGTAAGACAGAGATTTAGGAACCAGATTTTAAATTGTAAGACATTTCCAGGGGAAGATGTGGACTCTGACCACAATCTATTGGTTATGAATTGTAGATTAAAACTGAAGAAATTGCAAAAATGTGGGAATTTAAGGAAATGGAACCTGGATAAACTTACTAAACCAGAGGTTGTACAGAGTTTCAGGGAGAGGATAAGGGAACAATTGACAGGAATGGGGGAATGAAATACAGTAGAACAAGAATGAGTAGCTCTGAGGGATGAAGTACTGAAGGCAGCAGAGGATCAAGTAGGTAAAAAGACGAGGGCTAATATAAATCCTTGGGTAACAGAAGAGATATTGAATTTAACTGATGAAAGGAGAAAATATAAAAAAAGCAGTAAATGAAGCAGGCAAAAAGGAATACAAACGTCTCAAAAATGAGATCGACAGGAAGTGCAAAATAGCTAAGTAGGGATGGCTAGAGGACAAATGTAAGGATGTAGAGACTCTTCTCACGAGGAGTAAGATACACTCCTGGAAATTGAAATAAGAACACCGTGAATTCATTGTCCCAGGAAGGGGAAACTTTATTGACACATTCCTGGGGTCAGATACATCACATGATCACACTGACAGAACCACAGGCACATAGACACAGGCAACAGAGCATGCACAATGTCAGCACTAGTACAGTGTATATCCACCTTTCGCAGCAATGCCGGCTGCTATTCTCCCATGGAGACGATCGTAGAGATGCTGGATGTAGTCCTGTGGAACGGCTTGCCATGCCATTTCCACCTGACGCCTCAGTTGGACCAGCGTTCGTGCTGGACGTGCACACCGCGTGAGACGACGCTTCATCCAGTCCCAAACATGCTCAATGGGGGACAGATCCGGAGATCTTACTCGCCAGGGTAGTTGACTTACACCTTCTAGAGCACGTTAGGTGGCACGGGATACATGCGGACGTGCATTGTCCTGTTGGAACAGCAAGTTCCCTTGCCGGTCTAGGAATGGTAGAACGATGGGTTCGATGACGGTTTGGATGTACCGTGCACTATTCAGTGTCCCCTCGACGATCACCAGTGGTGTACGGCCAGTGTAGGAGATCGCTCCCCACACCATGATGCCGGGTGTTGGCCCTGTGTGCCTCGGTCGTATGCAGTCCTGATTGTGGCGCTCACCTGCACGGCGCCAAACACGCATACGACCATCACTGGCACCAAGGCAGAAGCGACTCTCATCGCTGAAGACGACACGTCTCCATTCGTCCCTCCATTCACGCCTGTCGCGACACCACTGGAGGCGGGCTGCACGATGTTGGGGCGTGAGCGGAAGACGGCCTAACGGTGTGCGGGACCGTAGCCCAGCTTCATGGAGACGGTTGCGAATGGTCCTCGCCGATACCCCAGGAGCAACAGTGTCCCTAATTTGCTGGGAAGTGGCGGTGCGGTCCCCTACGGCACTGCGTAGGATCCTACGGTCTTGGCGTGCATCCGTGCGTCGCTGCGGTCCGGTCCCAGGTCGACGGGCACGTGCACCTTCCGCCGACCACTGGCGACAACATCGATGTACTGTGGAGACCTCACGCCCCACGTGTTGAGCAATTCGGCCGTACGTCCACCCGGCCTCCCGCATGCCCACTATACGCCCTCGCTCAAAGTCCGTCAACTGCACATACGGTTCACGTCCACGCTGTCGCGGTATGCTACCAGTGTTAAAGACTGCGATGGAGCTCCGTATGCCACGGCAAACTGGCTGACACTGACGGCGGCGGTGCACAAATGCTGCGCAGCTAGCGCCATTCGACGGCCAACACCGCGGTTCCTGGTGTGTCCGCTGTGCCGTGCGTGTGATCATTGCTTGTACAGCCCTCTCGCAGTGTCCGGAGCAAGTATGGTGGGTCTGACACACCGGTGTCAATGTGTTCTTTTTTCCATTTCCAGGAGTGTAGATACTGCCTGCAGGAAAATTAAAGAGACCTTTGGAGAAAAGAGAGCCACTTGTATTAATATCAAGAGCTCAGATGGAGACCCAGTTCTAAGCAAAGAAGGGTAAGCAGAAAGGTGGAAGGAGTATATAGAGGGTCTGTACAAGGGCGATGTACTTGAGGAAAATATTATGGAAATGGAAGAGAATGTAGATGAAGGTGAAATGGGAGATACGATACTGCGTGAAGAGCTTGACAGAGCACTGAAAGACCCGAGTCGAAACAAGGCCCGGGGAGTAGACAACATTCCATTAGAACTACTGACGGCCTTGGGGGAGCCAGTCCCGACAAAACTCTACCATCTGGTGAGCAAGATGTATGAGACAGGCGAAAATCCCTCAGACTTCAAGAAGAATATAATAATTCCAATCCCAAAGAAAGCAGGTGTTGACAGACGTGAAAATTACCGAACAATCTAGCTTAATAAGCCACAGCTGCAAAATACTAATGCGAATTCTTTACAGACGAATGGAAAAACTAGTAGAAGCCGACCTCGGGGAAGATTGATTTGGATTCCGTAGAAACACTGGAACACGTGAGGCAATACTGACCTTACGACTTATCTTAGAAGAAAGATTAAGGAAAGGCAAACCTACGTTTCTAGCATTTGTAGACTTAGAGAAAGCTTTTGACAATGTTGACTGGAATACTCTCTTTCAAATTCTAAAGGTGGCAGGGGTAAAATACAGGGAGCGAAAGGCTATTTACAATTTGTACAGAAACCAGATGGCAGTTATAAGAGTAGAGGGACATGAAAGGGAAGGAGTGGTTGGGAAGGGAGTAAGACAGGGTTGTAGCCTCTCCCCGATGTTATTCAATCTGTATATTGAGCAAGCAGTAAAGGAAACAAAAGAAAAATTTGGAGTAGGTATTAAAATCCACGGAGAAGAAATAAAAACTTTGAGGTTCGCCGATGACATTGTAATTCTGTCAGAGACAGCAAAGTACTTGGAAGAGCGGTTGAATGGAATGGACAGTGTCTTGAAAGGAGGATATAAGATGAACATCAACGAAAGCAAATCGAGGATAATGGAATGTAGTCGAATTAAGTCGGGTGATGCTGAGGGAATTAGATTAGGAAATGAGACACTTAAAGTAGTAAAGGAGTTTTGCTATTTGGGGAGCAAAATAACTGATGATGGTCGAAGTAGAGAGGATATAAAATGTAGACTGGCAATGTCAAGAAAAGCGTTTCTGAAGAAGAAAAATTTGTTTACATCGAGTATAGATTTAAGTGTCAGGAAGTCGCTTCTGAAAGTATTTGTATGGAGTGTAGCCATGTATGGAAGTGGAACATGGACGATAAATAGTTTGGACAAGAAGAGAATAGCTTTCGAAATGTGGTGCTACAGAAGAATGCTGAAGATTAGATGGGTAGATCACATAACTATTGAGGAGGTATTGAATAGAATTGGGGAGAAGAGAAGTTTGTGGCACAACTTGACAAGGAGGAGGATCCGGTTGGTAGGACATGTTCTGAGGCATCAAGGGATCACAAATTTAGAATTGGAGGGCAGTGTGGAGGGTAAAAATCGTAGTGGGAGACCAAGAGATGAAAACACTAAGCAGATTCAGAAGGACGTAGGTTGCAGTAAGTACTGGAAGATGAAGAAGCTTGCACAGGATAGAGTAGCATGGAGAGCTGCATCAAACCAGTCTCGGGACTGAAGACCACAATAACAGCAGTATAAAAACTGCTAAATAACAGTTTATGGAGATCCTAAAAACCACTAGAGTGCTGAAATATCTAAAAAAGCTAAAACTAGACAAGAAGTTTGTGAAATAACTATACGTGATGGAATTTTTTCACTATTTTTCCCGCAATCAGCGTTGAAAACACTATAAAAATCACTTATTAAATTTGAAACAACTTTTATGTCGCAGACCTCTGTAATAAATTGGTCGGTTCAAAAATGTTTGACGATGCGTAGCTACAGACCAAAAATAGGAGAAAATCAAAAAATAAGTGCATTATTGACCTGTGTGCACAATTCGAGTCCGCGCCATAGATTTTTCGTGAGAACGAAGGGATAAATACATAAGAATTGTTTTGTGTTACTATGCAATTTAATTATCGATCTATTTAATACTGTGATTAAACAGACTAGAAAATGGTTAAAGAATAGATAAATCACAGGTTCATCGCATGTGGCGAGGGTCTGCGGTCTCACGAAGTCGAGCAATCGTATCAGTGGATCGGCATATGTAGTCGTCGACAGTGATGTCAGCATGATCAGCAGTGGCATCTTTCATAAGATAGACAACCGCCCGAAGCAACTCACAGGCGTACATGGCATGAATGACCTTCGATGGGTTCTATATAACACTGTGCGGTCATTCGGTAATATGCACGACGGGCCAGCTACGTAATTGCTTTGCGTCGTTTTCTATTTCTTGTCGACGGTGCCTTAACGTATGCCGCTCGCTCTGCACTGGACTTTTTAGGCGTTTTGGATTTCTTTTGACGCAAGCTTTCTTCTGACTTCTTCCATAATTACGAACATATTCACGAGTCAAATGAGACGACACCGTTTATTATTTTGTAATTTTGTTTAATATCGATTTTCACGTCTATTCCGGCGAATATTTTTATAGTTCATTTTGGGTCATATAATCCATTCATCATAAGAATAAACCTGATGTGAACAAACACAAACGCGATGATTGGTCAGAAGCCATAGCACACGTACCCTGGTGTTGTTACGCTCTTGGAAGTAGGTCCTACTTGCGTATTAGATATTTTATGACTAAGTTACGTTAAATGACACTTTAAGATATTCAAATGTATTAACAGTCATCAAAGTTTTTCTTAGTCACGCTTTAGCTACGTAGTTTTTATTTCACAAATCGTGTACAGGCACAGCCTCTGCACTGTTGTGTTGTTATTGTCGCGCTGTTAATACGCATTACGAAAATGGCTGAGGCCATAGTGAAACAAGCGCGTGGAACACCGTTAAAAAGTGCCGAGAAATAGTCTGTTCTTAATGTTTCTCATAAATTTACGGAGATAATTGGCGTCGAAGTTTTCCCAGCATTGTATAAAATGCAGTTAATGAGCAACCAACTTTCTCTTCCGAATGCGAAAATATTTTGTTGAGCCCAACCTACATAGGTAGGAATGATCATCAAAATAAAATAAGAGAAATCAGAGCTCGAACAGAAAGGTTTAGGTGTTCGTTTTTCCCGCGCGCTGTTCGGGAGTGGAATGGTAGAGAGATAGTATGATTGTGGTTCGATGAATCCTCTGCCAAGCACTTAAATGTGAATTGCAGAGTAGTCACGTAGATGTAGTGCAGTCGGTAGCATAACGGCATGTGAAACTAATACGGTTATTTCTGCGTTGGTTCATATCTCCCGAGTATCATTTTTTTCTCGTTCAATTTGAAATACCTACATCTCGTAATTATAAAACTCATCGTCATTTTTTATTAATAATGCACGTATTCTTGTTTCTAATTACATATCGGACGCGAAATTCCTGTTTCCATTTCAAATACAAGTTCTTAGTTATCGATGTTTTATGAACTACTGTTCATAAAAGTTGTGTAAATTAAGAAAACATAACGCTTTAAATTTTTAAGGCAATAATGAACAACCAAACCCGCTTTATTTGGACTATTTCCATCGTTTTATACCACAGAGGTAGATAAGTACCGTAGAAACATGAAAAAAAAAATCATTTTCACAGCATCGAGCATATCATACAAATGCTGCACTTTACATTTGCATTACAACATGAACCCAACAGAACTGATGTGGAGCCGAATTGCGCGATTTGGTCCGGGAAGTAACAAGACTATTAAGCGCCAGGCGTACTGGAATTAATCCACGCAGCTTTTTCGCACGTCACTGTCGAAAGCTGGAGGGATATAGAATGGCTCGTCATAAAAGAAGAAGAAAAAATACTGCGTCTGATTGGCTTCGTGGATACTGTTGTTGATAGGCTCGTTACCAACGTAGCAGGTGACACTTCCAAAACTGAAATGCATTTCTCGGATTCGGATAAGGAAGGAGCTAAGAGATTACCAGACGACTGACTGTAATACCTTCAGTGGCTTCAATATTTAACTATACGGTGAAATCCTTCAATACTCTCTTACGTTCCACACTCCTTATGCAGAAAAAATTATCCTGTACTTAAGTCAGTAATTTTCATCATTCTAGTTTTTAAATACGAGGTACATTCGAGTTCTAAGGCCTCCGATTTTTTTTCTCCGGCCTGGAAAGAGATAGAAACATGCGCATTGTTTTAAAATGAGGCCGCGTTCATTGTCAATACGTCCCAGAGATGGCAGCACCATATGGCAGATGGAATTTTACCGCCAGCGGCGAGAATGAGAACTGTTTTAAATACTTAAAATGGCGACGTTTTCCTTACTTGAACAGCGTGCAATCATTCGTTTTCTGAATTTGTGTGGTGTGAAACCAATTGAAATTCATCGACAGTTGAAGGAGACATGTGGTGATGGAGTTATGGATGTGTCGAAGGTGCGTTCATGGGTGTGACAGTTTAATGAAGGCAGAACATCGTGTGACAACAAACCGAAACAACCTCGGGCTCACCTAAGCCGGTCTGACAACACGATCGAGAAAGTGGAGAGAATTGTTTTGGGAGATCGCCGAGTGACTGTTGAACAGATCGCCTCCAGAGTTGGCATTTCTGTGGGTTCTGTGCACACAATCCTGCATGACGACCTGAAAATGCGAAAAGTGTCATCCAGGTGGGTGCCACGAATGCTGACGGACGACCACACGGCTGCCCGTGTGGCATGTTGCCAAGCAATGTTGACACGCAACGACAGCATGAACGGGACTTTCTTTTCGTCGGTTGTGACAATGGATGAGACATGGATGCCATTTTTCAATCCAGAAACAAAACGCCAGTCAGCTCAATGGAAGCACACAGATTCACCGCCACCAAAAAAATTTCGGGTAACCGCCAGTGCTGAAAAAATTATGGTGTCCATGTTCTGGGACAGCGAGGGCGTAATCCTTACCCATTGCGTTCCAAAGGGCACTACTGTAACAGGTGCATCCTACGAAAATGTTTTGAAGAACAAATTCCTTCCTGCACTGCAACAAAAACGTCCGGAAAGGGCTGCGCGTGTGCTGTTTCACCGAGACAACGCACCCGCACATCGAGCTAACGTTACGCAACCGTTTCTTCGTGATTCCTCATGCTCCCCACTCACCTGACCTGACTCCTAGCGACTTTTGGCTTTTTCCAACAATGAAAGACACTCTCCGTGGCCGCACATTCACCAGCCGTGCTGCTATTGCCTCAGCGATTTTCCAGTGGTCAAAACAGACTCCTAAAGAAGCCTTCGCCGCTGCCATGGAATCATGGCGTCAGCGTTGTGAAAAATGTGTACGTCTGCAGGGCGATTACGTCGAGAAGTAACGCCAGTTTCATCGATTTCGGGTGAGTGGTTAATTAGAAAAAAAATCGGAGGCCTTAGAACTTGAATGCACCTCGTACAATAGTACGTTAGCTAAAAACGACAACCTGTTGCGGTTTTCGTCTAGTCGTCTAAGGAGCGTATTGTGGGAGATTTGCAGTGTGTTATTTCATTCTCCTTAAAATTAAATGACATTGGAAGCTGTATTGCTCCTCTGCTCGTCTGTTTGTACGTGTGAACTGCAGCTGGCCACGTCACTGCAGGCTAACTGTACCAGCTGAAAGGCCATTGCTGTCCAAGTTAAATGCGCCGGTAAAGCTGTTGTCCCGTATTATCGCCAAGTCTATGTGCCCGTAACTCAGGGCACAAAACGTACCCTTATTATCGTACTTGACTGTACTCGAGACAGGTTGGCTGCACTCCCACGTGAAACGTAAATCCAGTGAGGTGAAAGAATACATAGTGCAAGGTTTACATCAGGTTTATTCTTATGATGAGCGGATTATAGTGTTCCGCTAGTTCATTACAACGGCCCAGCATCAATATCCTAGCTAAACGCTTTTTCTCTCTCTCTGCCAGTTTATGACTCTACACAAAGCTAATTCGTAACAGTCGCGTGCATACGCCTACACTAGTACGGTGACGTCACAGTCAAAACAGAACTGCGCGCCAAACATGTAAAGGCATGATGTATGCGTTGTGGGATCGATCATTGTTTACGCATCATTAGTCTCGTAGTTATTACCGATTGAAGTCTGAGGACGTTTCGTCACATAAGACAGTTAGAGCGACGAGCGAATAGATGGTGTTACGTCAGTCACCCCTGGCAGGGAACATTCCAACAGGCTGCTGTGATGCACATACAAGGAAACTACTGAATTCACGGAAAAGTTTGAGCAAGTTTGCTGTTATTCCCCTCTGCAGTTATCGCATCGGCTGTGCGGAAAAATTTCCGGGTCAGCGGTGTTGTGACCTCAGGGAGACAGGTTACGCTATCTGGTTGGCCTCGTACCAGACGCTGCAGCGGCAGCTGCAGTTAGCGGCTTCTCTGAGCTCCCAGCAATATGACCGGCCGCAGGGATAGAATTTCCGAGCCACATTTTCGTACCTGAGGCATGACTTCTTAAGTATGCAGTCGTTTTCTTCCAGAAGTAAACTGTACATATGTGCTGCAGTGCATGCAAGTACACCAACGTGACTAAAGTCACGGAATAGCCTTATGCAGATGGCGGTGGTATCGCTTACACACGGTGTAAAAGGGCAGTTCATTGACGGAGCTGTCATTTGAAAAGTGATTCATGTGAAAAAGTGTAGTCGTGATTGCCGGCCGGGGTGGCCGAGCGGTTCTAGGCGCTACAGTCTAGAATCGCGCTACCGCTACGGTCGCAGGTTCGAATCCTGCCTCGGGCATGGATGTGTGTGATGTTCTTAGGTTAGTTCTGTTTAAGTAGTTCTAGGGAACTGATGACCTCAGAAGTTTAGTGCTCAGAGCCATTTGAACTATTTGTAGTCGTGATTACGGCCGCACTACGTGAATTAACAGACGTTGTACGCGGAATGGTAGCAGGAGCTTGACGCATGGGACATTTCATTTCGGAAATCGTTGGGAATACAATATTCGGCGATCCACGGTGTCTAAAGTGTATCGAGAATACCGCATTTCAGGCTTTCCTTCTCACAGTTGCCGACTGCATTCAGTTAACGACCGAGAGCAGTGGCGTTTGCGTAGAGTTATCAGTGCTAACAGACAAGCAACACGGCAGAAATCAACTGGGACGTACGACGAACGTATCCAGTGTGACAGTTCAGGGGCACTACGCAAAAGTTTGAGCAAGTTTGCTGTTATTTCCCTCTGCAGTAGCCGGTCGGGGTGGCCGAGCGGCTCTAGGTGCTACAGTCTGGAACCGCGCGACCGCTACGGTCGCAGGTTCGAATCCTGCCCCGGGCATGGATGTTTGTGATGTCCTTAGGTTAGTTAGGTTTAAGTAGTTCTAAGTTCTAGGGGACTGATGACCTCAGAAGTCAAGTCCCATAGCGCTCAGAGCCATTTGAACCATTTTGAACCCCCTTGAGTTATCTCATTGGCGGCGAAATTTGGTGTTAACGGGCTATGGCTGCAGACGACCGACGCGAGTGCCTTAGCTACCGATATAGCTGCAGCGCGTCTCCAGGGCTCGTGACCAAATCGGTTGGACTCTTAGACGACTGGAAAACCGTGGTCTGCTCAGAAGAGTCCCGATTTCTGTTGGTAAGAGACAATGGTACGATTCGAGTGTGGCGTAGGCGCCATGAAGCAATGGACCCAAGTTGTCAACAAGGCGCCGTGCTAGCTGGTGGTGGCTCCATAGTGTTGTGGGCTGTGTTTATGTGGATGTTTGGCCACTTAGACTAGGGTGGAGGCATAGATGTCAGTTCCTGAACAACGGTGGATTTTTTACGGATGACAATGCGCAATGTCGACGGGCCACGATTGGTTTGAAGAACATTCTGGGCAGTTCGAGAGAATGGTTTGGCCATCCAGATGTAAGTAGGCTGTTTAGGTTTTTATGTTGGTAACGCCACGTAGCGCTCTGTATGAAAATCACTGACTGTGCTGTGTGCAGACTGTGGCTGGTTGGACTCATTGTTGGAATATTCGCTCGTGTAGTGTTGGGCAGTCGGATGTGAAAAGCACGTAGCGTTGGGCAGTTCGAGGTGAGCCGCCAGCAGTGGAGGATGTGGAGAGAGAGATGCCAGAGTTTTGAGAGGTGGACGATCTGGACGTGTGTCCGCAAGACTCTTCAATGGTGATGGTGCACCCGCACAGTCGCAACAGATGGATGATGGCCATCTCTACAAGTACTAAGTGGGTCTGCACCTTTGATGGCCCACCAATACCATAATCTCTACTAGGTCTACAGTGGGTCTGCACCTGTGGTCGCCCACTAATACCATTATCTCTACAAGAAATACTGTGGGTCTGCTCTGTGATGACCTACTTACCAATATTCTTCCAAACTTCGACATTCTGCTGTGGGTTTCCTCCGTTGTGGCCCATTACCTGTCTGCATGTCAAGAGTTAGTACTGTCTTTCCGTTGGAAGGACAACACTACTTCTTCAAGACTGCACGGAAATCCACTACTTCTGTGTGCATTTCCTTTTACGGATCAGACTTTGTGCAATCTAATTACTACTGTGATGAATGATCAGGACTGTCTTTATGGACAGTGGACAATTTTTGCTTTTGACCAACAGTGTATCAATAAGTGTGTGCATTTGATATATTCATTAGCGTTAACATAAAAAAATTAAGCAAATCTGTCTTGGCCACTGCCCAAAACAGTTTGTAAATTTTTTTGTGGGGAGCATGGGGGCTATGTAAGTAGGCTGTTTAGGTTTTATGTTGGTAACGCCACATAGTGCTCTGTATGAAAATAACTGACTGTGCTGTGTGCAGTCTGTAGCTGGTTGGACTCATTGTTGGAATATTCACTCATGTAGTGTTGGGCAGTTGGATGTGAACAGCATGTAGCGTGGGCAGTTGGAGGTGAGCCGCCAGCAGCAGTGGATGTGGAGAGAGAGATGCCAGATTTTTAAGAGGTTACCATAAGCAGACGACGTGGACGTGTGTCCGCCAGGAAAAGGAAATTTGTAAAAATGGTTGTCGTTAATTGATAGATATATATGATGACTTCTGAACATTATTAAGGTAAATACACTGTTCTCTATCAAAATCTTTAATTTGCTAACTATGCCTATCAGTAGTTAGAATCCTTTATTTAGCTGGCAGTAGTGGCGTTCGCTGTGTTGCAGTAGTTCGAGTAACGAAGATTTTTGTGAGGTAAGTGATTCTTGAAAGGTATAGGTTATTGTTAGTCAGGGCCATTCTTCTGTAGGGATTATTGAAAGTCAAATTGCGTTGCGCTAAAAAATATTGTGCGTCAGTTTAGTGACGATCAGAATAAGTAAAGAGAAAACTGTTTAAAACTGTCTGAGTACGTTGAGTTTTACTCAGCTGTTTCTGCATCAAATAACGTAGAAGTTTATCAGCACAGTCATTCATAATTTTTCTATGGGGATGTTTCACAGATCACCCAACTAGTATCCCATCGAACATTTATGAGACATAATCGAGAGGTCAGTTGGTGCATAAAATTCTGCACTGGAAACAATTTCACAATTATGGAACAGGTCCATCGATTTGCTGCCCTTCACCATGCAAAAGGAGCTCTGACACGATATTAGGAGGTATCCCATGACCTTTCTCACTTCAGCTATGTGCACAGGTTTACATGTACGGTATATCAATAATGTACGAGGGTGATTTGATAACCCTGGTAAAACAGCAAGAAAAAATGTTTGTTTCGTAAACAACTCGTATTACTTTTAGAAATAGTGTCTGCTGCAGTCACCGCAGACGCCTACTGCAGCGGCAACACCGCAGACGGAGAAGCGATGCGGGTTGCCGACTCCGCCGCGAAGTCTGGGCGACGCAAGAGTATTTACAATAGAGATGGGCAAAACTGTTCTTTTCAGAGATCGGATCAGAACTGTTCACTCCCTGAAATGAATTAGCTCTTTGTCATGACTCACCACTCATGTACAATAGAAAATAAATGGAAGGCACATTGCCCTTTAAACTTGGTTTATTCCAGTACTATACCTGTATTTTGATCTTATTTGATCCTATTTTGAACTAACACAGATAATGAGTAAGAATTTTGTATTGTTTATTGAAATTTCCACGATATGACAAAGTTTTTGATTATTGATTTATTTTGCACTATCGTGGTTTTTTGGGTGATCGGAAAATGTTGTAACTTGAGATTTACATTAACAATATATTTGGCTATAATGTATTAAAATTTCATTAACCTCATACAAATACATCGCAAGCCATATATTTTTAAAGTGAACATTTCCTTTCGAAGACGCCTAAAATCGCAAAATCCGTACCAGAATAAGGAAAAAAAAAATATAAATTTGACTGTAAAACGAAAGTGCTGCATATAGCCTTACGCAGAATAAAACAAGGAAAATATTGGTGTATCACATTTTGCGATACGTTTATTGGTTCGCTCGTAATTAAAGCGTAAATTCGAGTGTCCATAATAAAAATCCTATAGTAAGAGGAGTCATCAGGAACCTAATCTAATCAGTTTAAACAAATAAAAATAAAATAAAAACAATTGATGTATACATAGCATAATAATGTAATATACATAGCGGTATTACTACAAAGAACAATATCCAGTGGGGAAGAACTCCGATGCAGAGGCGCTGAGTCGAGCAGGTCGAGCCGCGAGCTGTATTACTGCGTGAGCTGAGACCGCAGAGACCAGAGTGACACCTGAGTCGCTTTGCTCGACGCTCTGGCTAGAGTCGAGACGGTGGGGTGAGCGTCGAGCGGGCGAGTTCCGAGGGTGGGGGGGAGCGGTGAACTCACCCGCTCTGAGACAAATCGTCCGTTCCCTTGCGAGCAGGTTTTTGCAAGTAGTTCCTATGTTATCCGCTAGGTGGCTCTCTGTCCTGTTGCTCGCATCAACTGCCCAGAGGGCAGGACGTGCGACTGAAACGATCGCCGACAGAGTGCGATGCGAAGTTAAGCTGCGCCAGACACTGCACAGTGCACACCGCAGACGATGCACAGAGACAGCACGGCATATGTGAAACACAAAATTCAATGGGGCACTGCACAATGCAGGCAGCCAAGGTAGAAGCAGGGCAGAGGCCGGCGCTGGCTGTGTTGTGTGGCGTGCGCTGTGCTCTGACCAGCAGAGGCGCTGCTGATATGCTCCGTCTCTCTCTCTCTCTTTCTCTCTCTCTCTCTCTCTCTCTCTCTCTCTCTCTCTCTCTCTCTCTCTCTCTCTGCCGTGGGAAATGTTTGGAGCTACCGTTCTTTTTTCCTGAATCACTGATTGTTCACTCCTTTGAAAGATTGAACTCTATGAATTAGTTCAAGAGCGGATCCCCCATCTCTAATTTACAAGCAATTACCACAGTTGACAACAAACATGCAGGTGCTGGCAATGTCCATCAGAGGGCATCAAGCAGCAGCAGAGTAAGAGAGCGCGACGATCGATGAACTATTTCCTGGCGATCACGTGTGTGCAAGTAGTCCCGAAAATATCCTTCCGCATGGAGCTAGATATGCTGGCGCCCGGCCGTTCAGCAGACAGTTCTCATCTCGCTGAGTGCGGAGAAGAGCAGCCATCCTCTCTTCCGCAATGTCCGCGGCTGGTAGTCTCGCAGTCGCATTCTCGCTTCCCGAGCACGGGATCCCGGGTTCGATTCCCGATTCACCTGCCTCGAGATGGCTGTGTGTTTGTGTTGTTTTCATCATCGTTCATGAAAGTGGCGAGATTTGACTGAGCAAAGGTTGGGAATTTCTACGGGCGCTGATAACCGCGCAGTTAAGCGCCCCACAAACCAAACATCATCATCGTCATCTCTTCCGGAACGATTGGGATACGTCGCTTTCGTCGGGTTACGGCATCTACCAGCTGCTAACAGCCGACTTCGACGTAAAACAGTTATACGGGCATAGAGTCGAAGGGAACTCTGTGAGAATTTGTTGTTGTTTGCTTGATCTGGAGAAGGGATTTTTTATTGTTTTGTTGGTTTTGAAAAGTCTGTTATTGTTGGTGGTTTGTTGTAGTTTCCTTAATAAATAAGTTGGCAAAACGAGTTGGTTCTTGCCCTGTAGATTTAGTAGTCTCCTTTGAAGGATATATATTTGGTCCAGCAGTCATCCCGCTTTATCATCCCGACGGAAGAATAGGTATTGTCAAACTCTACAAAATACTTCCTCGTCTGATGAAAATTTCTTCTCAGCAAGCCAAAGTTTCACGTTAGGGAACAGTAAGAAGTCATTTGGAACTAAGTATGGCAAATATGGTGAATGAAGAGCCATTTCAAAGCCCAGTTCATGCACTTTTGCCATTGTTTTCGCTGATGTGTGGCATGATCCATTATCCTGGTGAAAGACACTTTTTGAGTGCGAACCTTGGTCTTTTTTCAGCCAATGCAAGTTTCAAACGGTTCAACAATGAAGCATAATAGCATTCAGTTATGATTTTGCCGTTTTCAAGTAATCTATGAGGACTCTTCCTTGCAAATCCCAAAAAAAACAGCAGTTACCATCACCTTACCAGCTGGCAAAATGGTCTTTGTCTTCTTTGGTGCACTTTCACCAGCCTTGTCCATCGTTTTGACTGTAGTTTTTACTCTGGTGTGTAATAGAGGATCCAAGATTCACGAACAGTCACAAATGCAGGAATTCTTGCGATTTCAATTAAATGTCGTCAGAAATTGTGTTGAAATGTTGTACCAGATGGAATTTTGGTTCACTGTTTGCAATTGCGGCACCCACCTCTCACCCAGAGTTCCTTCATAAACACTTCTCCGTGCAGAATATTATTCTGTCCTCCGTTGATATTCCTACAGTCTCAGCAATTTCACGGTTTTTATTCGATTGTCTTGCATTACCATATCACCTTTGGGGTGACCTCGACTGGGCCAGAGCGCGCTTCGTCTTCGGTGCTTGTCCAATTACGTTCCAGTTCATTAATCTGAAAGAAAATGGTCTTCAAAGATGGACCAGAGTCCGCGTAAATTTCAGCCAACTCTGTTTTAATTTGTGCGGCTGTCCAACGCTTCAAATTAAAATCCATCGCAGTCGCCACACTGACCAATTCAGATGGCTGCCAACAGTGAATTGTACGGTGTACATTATTGAAATTCTGTACATGAACCTTGGAATAATCGAGCTTACCAATCACGAAGGCTCAACAGAAATGTTTCATTCTTTCATGGGAATTTACTAGACTTATCAAACCACTCTTGTAACTGAGCCGTGCTGGCCCCGGTTTATGCGTTGGTTTAAACTTTGACTGTTACTCTGCGTTTGGTTTCCTGCAGTTATTGTGGTTATGCCATAGTTCTTCCTCTTTCTACGTGTGGTAGCAGCGGTGTGTATCTATATTCCTTCGACCATAGATACTAGTAGACTGGCGTTGCTGTGCAGAAGCTATAGGGCTGGTTGGTAAAACGTGGCGGGATTTCAAATGAGCGGTCTGCCATCCTGTGTTTGTATCGTATTTTACCCACATTTCTCAATTGACTGCCAAACGCTTCCAACAAAAATTACTTTTTTATTTGCGAAAAATTATGTCAGAATTACATTTGACCTGGATTTGTTCACAGTACCATTTATAAAATCTAAAAAATATATCGAACGCCCCTCTGGTGGGCAGCGGGACTAAATTACTATAAACTATCAGTTAAAGTAAAATGTCGTTACAATTCTTTTAAACAGTAAGAGTGGGCTCATGTCAAAACTTTAAATATTGGATTCGCCGCGTTTTAAGCTCTAGTCACTTATAAAAGAAAATGGGATATGGGAATTATGTCAACTATAGGTCCCAAAATTGTCGACTTTAGGAGCAGGTCCATTTTAGAGTATCAATTTTAGGTGCACTTCAAAGGTTCAGTTCCTACTATTTTTACAAAAGTTTAAACTATCAGTTTAAAAAAAATATTTTAGATGAAAGGTGAGACTCTGAAGTTTCAGCAAATAATTTTGGAACCCACATTTATTTAATAGTATTAGAAGGTAGAAAAAAAATGCTCTTAATGTGTCGACTATAGGTGCTCTTACCTTATTATAATCTCACTTGTATATACAAAAAGGCGCGTATGTGCAGATGGCTTAAAAGTTTTCCGTTTCAGGGCCTGTATCCAAAGCTGTCTTCGGTTTTCATCCTTAGGGAACCTATGAGTAGGAACGAGAAACACTTATACTTACTTCTGTAGCCGAATTATCACAGATACTTTCCAAAATGTAACAGGAGTCTGACTTTACAGGCATCACTTTCTACACTTTAATTTACGTGATACTCTATTTCAAGTGTAAAAAACATATAAAAGTCACTTCAGCAGATTTCAATAAACGCATCTGCATTATCATAGAAACACACGTGAAATGTAATGCCATTTCCCCCGACAAAACGCCGAGTACAGCCATAAGCGCAACACGAACAACCATGTTTTGCCAACATGCACGTGACTTTAGCCCAGAGATGTTGGAGCCACGAAAATGACGTCAGGGCCAGTCTATTATATTTATGGTCGAAGCTATATTCACACTTTGTACTATCTTTGGTCGGGTGCTGATAGTTTCCGGCTAGCCGGTGTGCAGCAGTTGGTGAGTTGGTGTGGATCAGCCAGGAAATCTCCGCTCAGAGCAGTGGGCCGGGCCCACTGGCGGTCTCTACGCAGTGTCGGAGTGTGTGGGAGCTGTTCTGATTGCTACGAGGTTCGTGGCTCACCGACCCAGGACACCAAAGTTGAGTGGTGATTTAATTACCAAAGCCAGTCCGTTCACATTGTGCCGTTGGTTTTCATGGTTGGCTGTTGGGGGTATTCCCGTGAGCAACAGCGAGTGTTCGAGTTGACGAAAGTTTGTCCACCATCCGGTGGAGTTTAACTGTATTTTGGTTATTTGAAGTCCAAGTCCACCAGCGGAATTTTCTGCCTTACGACCGTTAGCGTTCCGGTTACCTGTCCTGGCCGCTGACGTAAAATTCAGGCAGTGTCCTTTCCTCGCCGTGTTGTCGCTGTCCAATACGTGTGTGTAGTTTTGACAGCTTATGCATACTTGGTTGTGGGCGGCTATGCCTTTTGGCTTTGAAGTTCCTCGAACCTCGCGGCCACTCCGCGCAGCTGGTGATTCCGTAACCAAGGGAACCGACGTGTTCGGCGTTCCATAAATCTCGGTGATGTGTTGGCAGAAGAGCCAACACCGTATAGCTAGAGGAGGCCGAAATGCACGCGTTTTTAAGCTCACGCAGACTGGCGTGAGGTCTGGGAACAGTTAAAGGAGTTGAGTCTAATAAATAAAGTACGAACCTCTTGGAATACTTAACTTTAATCCATAATTGGAGAACATCGGTCTTGATGATACATAAGTGCAATCTCAATATAAACTGGTAATGGCGCCTTGCTAGGTCGTAGCAAATGACGTAGCTGAAGGCTATGCTAACTATCGTCTCGGCAAATGAGAGCGTAATTTGTCAGTGAACCATCGCTAGCAAAGTCGGCTGTACAACTGGGGAGAGTGCTAGGAAGTGTCTCTAGACCTGCCGTGTGGCGGCGCTCGGTCTGCAATCACTGACAGTGGCGACACGCGGGTCCGACGTATACTAACGGACCGCGGCCGATTTAAAGACTACCACCTAGCAAGTGTGGTGTCTGGCGGTGACACCACACTCGGTATCTAATTTTTATACCGCACAGAGAGAAAGTGGAAGAAAGTCATCCGCTAAATTAACAACGCGGACGAAAGTGTGTGTTTAGTGATCGTCACAGACGGTCATTCGAGAGGATTGCGTCGAAAAGTAAGAGGACGAGAGCTGCAATAGTCACTACAGAACTGAATGTGGCTCTCGCAAACCCTGTCAGCACCAAAACGACATGAAGGGAGCTCCAGAAGCTGGGAACTGCACGGCGAGTTGAGATTCCAAAGCCACGCATCCGTGATGCAAATGCCCGTAACAGGAAAACGTGGTGGTGAACCCATAAAACCCGGACTGTGGAGCAATGGAAGAATCTCATTTTGGATTTTTTTACGCTGTTTTTTTACACTCCAGAGTGAAACACGGGGTAGGATGGGGGTGTCGGTGATAATTTTGACAATCATATCATTGTATTCCATGGATCACATCGTTACGCTGCAAAGTCGCATGACTGCCAACGATTATGGCACCATTTTGGGCGACTGGGTCCGTTGTGTTGCAGTGCCTGTATTGTTAAGAAGACCGATGCAGTGTTCCTTCGTATATGCATGTGCTGCTGGAATGACGACGTATGAAAGTCTGGGTCTGTCCGTGATTCGTGCACGGGAAGCCGACGCGGCTACGGCGACCGTCCGCATAAAGTGGGATATCCGGGTTTGAGCCCCGATACAGCACAAATTTTCACTGTCGGCATTCCCTTACACAGCTGATGGTTGTTCATATATGTTTCTTGTGTATATAATATATTTTGATACTGAAATCCGTGGCGTTCCCTAACCAGACATTCGCAATTATCTCGCAAGCAACACTTCTCCAGACTCTTGTATGCTGTATCGTTGCTGTTCCTGTGTGGTACAGTTTCACGAGAGTCAGTTTTTGCCATAATTGTGATACACCCTGTATACAAATTTTTCAGCTCTCAGATAGGAACACCAAACAACCGCTTGTGTTTTGGACCCGGCCGGGAATCGAACCAGGGGTTTCGAAGCGTTGAAGTCACTCTTCAAACTCGGACATTAACTCCCACTCTGAACGATAATGCTGGCTTTATTTCGCTGTAACTCAAAATGTTACCAATGAATTCTAATCACTACTCCCACATCACCAACACGAATGAATTACACTACTGGCTATTAAAATTGCTACACCACGAAGATGACGTGCTACAGACGCGAAATTTAACCGACAGGAAGAACATTATGTGATATGCAAATGATTAGCTTTTCAGAACATTCACACAAGGTTGGCGCCGGTGGCGACACCTACAAAGTACTGACATGAGGAAAGTTTCCAACCGACCTCTCATACACAAACAGCAGTTGACCGGCGTTGCCTGGTGAAACGTTGTTGTGATGCCTCGTGTAAGGAGGAGAAAAGCGTACCAACACGTTTCCGACTTTGATAAAGGTCGGATTGTAGCCTATCGTGATTGCGGTTTATCGTATCGCGACATTGCTGCTCGCGTTGCTCGAGATCCAATGACTGTTAACAGAATATGGAATCGGGGGGGGAGGGGGGGTTCAGGAGGGTAATACGGAACGCCGTGCTGGATCCCAAAGGCCTAGTATCACTAGCTCTCGGGATGACAGGCATCTTATCCGCATGGCTGTAACGGATCGTGTAGCCACGTTCGATCCCTGAGTCAACAGATGGGGACGTTTGCAAGACAACAACCAACTGCACGAACAGTTCGACGACGTTTGCAGCAGCAGGGACTATCAGCTCGGAGACCGTGACTGCGGTTACCCTTGACGCTGCATCACAGACAGGAGCGCCTCCGATGGTGTACTTAACGACGAACCTGGGTGCACGAAAGGCAAAACATCATTTCTTCGGATAAATCCAGGTTCTGTTTACAGCATCATGATGGTCGCATCCGTGTTTGGCGACATCGCGGTCAACGCACATTGGAAGCGTGTATTCGACATCGCCATACTGGCGTAGCACCCGGCGTGATGGTATGGGGTGCCATTGGTTACACGTCTCAGTCACCTCTTGTTCGCATTGACGGCACTTTGAACAGTGGACGTTACATTTCAGATGTGTTACGACCCGTGGCTCTACCCTTCATTCGATCCGTGCGAAACCCTACATTTCAGCAGGATAATGCACGACCGCATGTTGCAGGTCCTGTACGGGCCTTTCTGGATACAGAAAATGTTCGACTGTTGCCCTGGCCAGCACATTCTCCAGATCTCTCACCAATTGAAATCGTCTGGTCAATGGTGGCCGAGCAACTGGCTAGTCACAATACGCCAGTCACTACTCTTGATGAACTGTGGTATCGTGTTGAAGCTGCATGGGCAGCTGTACCTGTACACGCCATCCAAGCTCTGTTTGACTCAATGCCCAGGCATATCAAGGCCGTTATTACGGCCAGAGGTGGTTGTAATCACATGTCAGTTCCAGTATAATATATTTGTCCAATGAATACCCGTTTGTCATCTGCGTTTCTTCTTGGTGTAACGGCCAGTAGTGTAGTTGACAACGAACGACAAATTCAACACATAACCTCCAATCTTGATTTGTATGTAAATTTTGGCCCTGAACTTCCGGTATTCCCCTATCGAACGACAACGAACGACTTTGGATGCCCAATAAATATGACGCTACGACATTATTTTTTAAGAAATTCTAGGTAACTGTGAATGCCGACCATGAGAAATTAATCAACTTTGTTAGTAGGTGGAAGGTTGAATGTTTATGAAGCACTGCGGTGGCGTGGTGAAAACTAAAACGTTCCTAAAAAGGCAATTTTGCACTTTCAACAAAAAACATACGTATATGAAGATGGTACTCTTCTCGAAAGAACAGATACCATTGATGACCGTGCAGCTTCTGTAGAATAAGTGATAATTAATTGAAACTCTCAGCTGCCGACAGGTGTTGTTGACATACCTCGATGGGGACAGCTGAAAATGTGTGCCATGGCTACCCGGCCATTGACCTTCGTCCATGCGAATGAGCACAGCTCCCCAAACTCTTACGGTGATCGTCACCTTAGTGGGAGCGAGTAATGAGTGAATGGGCAAAGTATCTATTAGGAACATTACGTATGTAGATTGTGGACAGTTAGGAATGTGGGTCTCACTGGAAGCGTGCAAAGGATAAGTCCCTGCAGTCGCGCTATTCATCTGTATCCTCGGTGGCTCACATGTAAAACGAACTTGAAACCAACGGCAACACGCCATCACGTCGGCGATCCTGAATGTGCTTCTTCCCGCGTCCTTTGAACCGCCGGTGGCGGTAGGCACAATATCGCCCTCTTTTTGTCACGTCGCGCGATTCTCTGTTGATTTTAGTTATGTTCAGTTACAGATACCTTCTACAGGAATCCCCACTACCCGTGAGATAGATCGATACTTGCGGCGTCATCATGGCAGGAATGTTGTCGAACTTAAGTACCGAACACGAAACTGGCGACAGATTTGGCGAGCTGTCCATACACCTCTCCTCACCACAGCAGCGCGATCGTCATGGTATACACCAATCAACCGCAGGACAGTCAACCGCCAACGATTGTACGACATTCGGATGGTAGATTCCCCGCTCTGCCTTATACGTGGCATGCAGGACACCGACGAACATTCTCTGCAGTCCGGTGAGGCAAAGGATGTTTGGCGGCTGACGCAACGCATCATGGCCCTCCTCAGACGTACCGACGAATCAACGATCACGACGGACGCTTTATTTTTCCCTGACGCTGTATTTTTCCCCTCACAAAAAACATCGGCAATCCGATGGATTGAAGGACACGCATCGCACTACGTGCTGTCGCGGACCTTGATATCGGGCATAGACTATTGGCATTATCTACTAGAACAACACGAAATCATCCGACGCACTTTGCGAACTTTCTGGACGGCATGTTTCATAACCCCTCCGAAGCGGTGGGGAGTCCCAGGTTTACGTTGTTTCGAGGGATAGGATATTACTACCAGTGAAGTGACGAGGATGTCACTTCGGCCCTATATTTCTTTCCTTTCTTTTTCATATATGATTTTTCTTTTGCGACATTAAAATTCAATGAATAAATAAAATAATATTGTTAATAATAATAAAAAAATTACATACATGTACAATGTTTCCTTCCCGCTGCCTCTCTCTTATCCTGTCAGGGGAAGGGGACACCATGGCCAGGCCTCCAAGAACAACCCCTGCCCAATCTGCCCCCTGACCTACTACACCTTTTTTTCTAAAAAATAAAAAAAGAAGTTGGATAGAGGAAAACAAACAAAAAATAAAAAAGGAAAAAAAATAAATAAAGAAAAAAGATGGATAGTGTCAGAGGGTTAGCTGCCCTATAATAAAAAAAAAACTGAGTTAATCGATCAACAACGAAGTTAAACGGATGTCTTACGACGTCCGCCCCGAGCAGATGCAACGAACAAAAGCGAACAAACTGAGATTGAAAAAAAAAGGATGGATAGAGCGTCTGCCGTGTAAGCAGGAGATCCCGGGTTCGAGTCCCGGTTAGGGCACACATTTTCAGCTTTCCCATCGAGGTATGTCAACAACACCTGTCGGCAACCGAGGGTTTCAATTAATTATCATTTAAAAAACTTACAGTCGTTAACATAGCAATAAAAAATGGTAAAAAATATGATATACGCTAAATTTAATTTTTTCATGCTAAATCACGTGCAAACGTGTTAAATTTAGCCATAAAAAGGCTAATTCGGCAGCACTGTTTACTTTAGCGAGAATGATTCACTCAGTGAGGCAGGCAGTCTTGTTACTGTCGAGGAGTAGTGCCGTAGGATTCCGATGTTTCTCTAAGGCGTCAGACTGTACTGCCAACCGCGCCGAGCTAAAGATACGGGAAAATTTCTGTTGTGTGTCGAACTACCGCGTCTGCTGTTTTAACGAGTGCCGAATTGTCGCGGGCTTACTATGCATACTGTTGAGTAGCGACCCTGCAGTTCACGACTGCTAAGCGCCCCGTGCTACCTTAAACTGGCTCTTCATGGAGTATTTACAGGTGGTACACAGACTTGCATTCACCCTCGCATTGCCTAGCAGTGCCTGCTGCTCGCTGCGAGTTCCCGCAAATAGCAGGCGTCAGCCACGGTGCCCATTGTTTTTTCCTTCCCACGTGCCGGTCGTTGGCTGCTGGGTCTGCTCTTACGTAAGTCTTGTCCCCGCGCGAATCTAGAAACCTTGACCGCCGTAGCTGAGTACAACCACCTGAGGGTTTTGTTTCTGGCACCGCAGTATGGATTTCGCCATTTACTGGAACGCCCTGCGGTGACGATTATTATATGTCTCATCGATTAAGAGACCCGCTTCGAGAAGAAGACGTCCAAGGAGTGGAAAAAGTTTTTTTTTTTTTCTAGAATAAGATTTTCACTCTTCAGCCGGCCGCGGTGGTCTAGCGGTTCTGGCGCTGCAGTCCAGAACCGCGGGATTGCTACGGTCGCAGGTTCGAATCCTGCCTCGGGCATGGGTGTGTGTGATGTCCTTAGGCTAGTTAGGTTTAAGTAGTTCTAAGTTCTAGGGGACTTATGACCTAAGATGTTGAGTCCCATAGTGCTCAGAGCCATTTGAACCATTCACTCTTCAGCGGAGTGTGCGCTGATATGAAACTAACTGGCAAATTAAAACTGTGTGTCCGACCGAGAGTCGAACCCGGGACCTTTGCCTTTCGCGGGCAAGTGCTCTACCATCTGAGCAACCGAAGCACGACTCACGCCCAGTACTCACAGCTTTACTTCTGCCAGTACCTCGTCTCCTACCATCCAAACTTTACAGAAGCTCTCCTGCGAACCTTGCAGAACTAGCACTGCTGAAAGAAAGGATATTGCGGAGACATGGCTTAGCCACAGCCTGGGGGATGTTTCCAGAATGAGATTTTCACTCTGCAGCGGAGTGTGCGCTGATATGAAACTTCCTGGCAGATTAAAACTGTGTGCCCGACCGAGAATCGAACTCGGGACCTTTGCCTTTCGCGGGCAAGTGCTCTACCGTCTGAGCTACCGAAGCACGACTCACGCCCGGCACTCACAGCTTTACTTCTGCCAGTACCTCGTCTCCTACCATCCAAACTTTACAGAAGCTCTCCTGCGAACCTTGCAGAACTAGCACTGCTGAAAGAAAGGATATTGCGGAGACATGGCTTAGCCACAGCCTGGGGGATGTTTCCAGAATGAGATTTTCACTCTGCAGCGGAGTGTGCGCTGATATGAAACTTCCTGGCAGATTAAAACTGTGTGCCCGACCGAGAATCGAACTCGGGACCTTTGCCTTTCGCGGGCAAGTGCTCTACCGTCTGAGCTACCGAAGCACGACTCACGCCCGGCACTCACAGCTTTACTTCTGCCAGTACCTCGTCTCCTACCTTCCAAACTTTACAGAAGCTCTCCTGCGAACCTTGCAGAACTAGCACTCCTGAAAGAAAGGACATTGCGGAGACATGGCATAGCCACAGCCTGGGGGATGTTTCCAGAATGAGATTTTCACTCTGCAGCGGAGTGTGCGCTGATATGAAACTTCCTGGCAGATTAAAACTGTGTGCCCGACCGAGAATCGAACTCGGGACCTTTGCCTTTCGCGGGCAAGTGCTCTACCGTCTGAGCTACCGAAGCACGACTCACGCCCGGTACTCACAGCTTTACTTCTGCCAGTACCTCGTCTCCTACCTTCCAAACTTTACAGAAGCTCTCCTGCGAACCTTGCAGAACTAGCACTCCTGAAAGAAAGTAAAGAAGTGTAGCTGTGAGTACCGGGCGTGAGTCGTGCTTCGGTAGCTCAGATGGTAGAGCACTTGCCCGCGAAAGGCAAAGGTCCCGAGTTCGAGTCTCGGTCGGGCACACAGTTTTTATCTGCCAGGAAGTTTTACTCCCGCTAATGATTAGTGCATTCGGAATCCTCCGAGTTGGATAACGTACGCGATATTTGTTAACTGCAGCCGTAGAATTACCATCACATTTTCCATAAATAAACACCATATCGGCGTATTCCTCTGTAGTAAAGGCATCCCTATTTCATACATAAACTACAAACAGTTACTATGTGGTTTCACTTAAATACACTGTTGTCATTATGATCTTTCACGGAGCAGTGATGATTAGGTCCCATACTCCGAGGAGCGTAATGGACGATGCTGGAGACCCGCACCGTCGACTAGGGAAGGTTCTAGCGGAGATGGTGTGCCAGTGCCTTGAAGACGACACAACAACAACCAGTCATCTCGAGGCAGGGAAAATCCCTGACCCCGCCGGTAATCGAACCAGGGAACCCGTGCGCGGGCAGCGAGAACGCTACCGCAAGACCACGAGGTGCGGACCACGAAACAGTACAGAAAACTTTCTGGTTTCAAGGTCAGGAAACGAGTGAACCAACTCACTAACAGTTCCCAGCAATGACATAAACGTTTCTTCATTCTTAATGGAAAGTAAATAAATTTACTTGTATAATAATCTTTGCTTCCTTGGATGTTATGGAAAACTACTGGAGATACACGGACATGTTTTATTAGATTCACCAGACCAATAACAACAAAATAAATGGAAATCGTGCTTTACTTTAACCTCGTAACTTCATAACTAAATATTTGCTGACCTATGTTTATATGGACTTTTTCTTTAGTTTTACTTGTAGAATAACATATTAAAACATTAGCATATCTTCGTGATTCACCCTGTATACGGATAAAATCGAGACACGGGTTCGCTTATTTTGACTCCTCTTCCAGTGACCGAAGTTTCCGGGAAATTGGATTGTAGCGCTTGGCGTGTTGGGTTGGGTTGAGTAATTTGGGGGAGGAGACCAAACAGCAAGGTCATCGGTCTCGGGAAGGAAATCGGCCGTGCCCTTTCAAAGAACCATCCCGGTATTTGCTTGGAGCGATTTAGGGAAATCACGGAAAAACCTAAATCAGGATGGCCGGAGGCGGGATTGAACCGTCGTCCTCACGAGTGCGAGCCCAGTGTGCTAACCACTGCGCCACCTTGCTCGGTTCTTGGCGTGTTCTCCTCGTGAATGTAGAGCACTAATACGTTATATACGGGACATGGACTGTTAACCGCCGAATGAATACACAAAGCATAGCGATTTACAACACAGCATAGCATCTCAGGCAGTGACGAATAAAATGCCGCAGCATCTCTATGTATATTCTATACCTTTGGTTGAAACTATTACTTCGCTGCGTACTTGGCGGCTGGTGAACAAAAGAGAATCCGCATCGAATACAATCGAGGAACACTGGGAATGTTCCCATGCAAATAAAAGACGAACGCGATGCATAGCGTACGAGCTGTATTACATAGCATCTGTTCTGCAAAAACTGTCTCAGCAGTAGCTTTATTGATTCCTTAGTTGTATAATATAAAAATGACAGTTTAACCGCAGCGCGGGATTAGCCGAGCGGTCTTAGGCGCTGCAGTCATGGACTGTGCGGCTGGTCCCGGCGGAGGTTCGAATCCTCCCTCGGGCATGGGTGTCTGTGTTTGCGACTGATGACCTTAGCAGTTAAGTCCCATAAGATTTCACACACATTTGAACATTTGACAGTTTAACCCTTCGGTGAGCGTGCTTGCGGCAGATAGCCGCAAGATTTAGTTTTCTGTTTGTGTCACAGATAGCGTTACAATTACGTCCACGTCCAGATACGGATCTGTTGTTCTCAACGGATGTCACCACTTGCCACATTTGCGCTATTCATGCTTTCAGCAGTTTGGTCGCTATTGTTGTTTGAAACGTGAGTGCTGCGTTTGCGGTGTGTTTGCCACTACGCGCCTTGTGATGTAAGTATTTTCTATACTTGTATTTTTCTTTCGCCTCAAGGCGATCTTTCTTTTATATTAGTATATAATGAATATGCGAATCGAATCAAAGTTCCCATATGCAATTTTCATTACTTTTTACAGTCTTGGATATTGATTTGCTATAATATATTACTTTTACAAAAACATGTGTTTCATTAGATCTCATAAAAGCGTGGAAATGGAGAAAAAGAAGGCATTTGCCAGGCACCGTCTACTTGTACGTCCTGAAGACTACGAGAAAGTACTGTGAGAATTGTCAGATTCACGTGAATCTGAGTCGGAAGAGGACATTCTTCAAGAAGAAAACCACAGCAGTGACCCCGAACAATCAACAGAGATGACCACCTGGTTGAAGAGTGGAGACAACAGAGGATTTCCGATTTTACGTAGGAAAAGACGAAACTATTTGGAGAAATGAACCGCTTCCTTCTTCTTCTAAAACCAAGGCCAAGAACATCCAAAACTTTTTGCCAGATCCAATAGCAAGTGCTGAAATTATGGAAAAAGAAATTAATGCATTTTACCTATCTATTATTGATGAATGATTATTTTTCCTTAGGTTAAAAATGTAAAACTAATTGCAGTGCAAACACCGCAACGCGCCTACTCATGGAAGATTGAAAGGCGCGCCCACCGAAGGGTTAAACAAATAAACGAAATGCAAGTTTTTTAAAAGCCGTCATCATCGCCTTTGACGATCACAATTTTTATTTCTAAAATCCACTAATGCTGTTTCGACCTTTAGCCATTTTGAAATGGAACACAAAGAAAATTTCGTGCTTCAGCACACGTCAAAATTTTAAAAACGAAAGGAAGATTGAAAATGGCAAAAGGTCGAAGTACTAGAGGACTTTATGGGTAATTAATTTCAACAATCATCTACATCTACATCTACATGGATACTCTGCAAATCACATTTAAGTGCGTGGCAGAGGGTTCATCGAACCACCTTCGCAATTCTCTATTATTCCAGTCTCGTATAGAGCGCCGGAAGAATGAACACCTATATCTTTCCGTACGAGCTCTGATTTCCCTTATTTTATCTTTGTGATCGTTCCTCCCTATGTAAGTCGGTGTCAACAAAATATTTTTGCATTCGGAGAAGATTCCGTCGCAACGAAAAACGCCTTTCTTTTAATGATGTCCATCCCAGATCCTGTATTATTTCTTTGACACTCTCTCCCATATTTCGCGATAATACAAAACGTGCTGCCTTTCTTTAAAGTTTTTCGATGCACTCAGTCAGTCCTATCTGGTAAGGATCCCACACCGCGCAACAGTATTCTAAAAGAGGACGGACAAAAAAAAAATGGCTCTGAGCACTATGGGACTTAACTTCTAAGGTCATCAGTCCCCTAGAACTTAGAACTACTTAAACCTAACTAACCTAAGGACATCACACACATCCATGCCCGAGGCAGGATTCGAACCTGCGACCGTAGCAGTCGCGCGGTTCCTGACTGCGCGCCTAGAACCGCTAGACCACCGCGGCCGGCCGACGGACAAGTGTAGTGTAGGCCGTCTCCTTAGTAGGTCTGTTACATTTTCTAAGTGTCGTCCCAATGAAACGCAGTCTTTGGTTAGCCTTCCCTTCCAATTTAAATTGTTCGTAATTGTAATTCCTAGGTATTTAGTTGAATTTACGGCTTTTAGATTAGACTGATTTATCGTGTAGCCGAAGTTTAACGCGTTCTTTTTAGCATTCACGTGGATGACCTCACACTTTTCGTTATTGAAGGTCAACTGCCACTTTTCGCACCATTTCGATATTTCTTCCAAATCGTATTGCAGTTTGTTTTGATGTTGTGATGGCTTTATTAGCCGATAAACGACAAAGGCGAAGATGTGTTTTAAAAAGTTTTACATGACTGTGAACTCCATAAAAAATAAATCTGGATTGGAAGCATTTACAGTCGAAAACTAAACGTTTCCTGTAAGTCAGTACATGTGACTTGCCTGGTCCTGATTCAGCTGCGGCTTTTCCCTCCACTTCACAGTCGCATCACCAACAATCGGCTTCGACAGCCTTAGATGGGTTGAAATATTCCTGATGCTCTGTTTCTCAGGTGACACCCGCCGACTAGTCCACTACCGGAGTCACTGACTACTCCTGGCCGAACCATCCCGCCATTACTGTTTCTTTACACACTACGAGGTGCATTCAAGTTCTAAGGCCTCCGATTTTTTTTTCTCCGGACTGGAAAGAGATAGAAACATGCGCATTGTTTTAAAATGAGGCCGCATTCATTGTCAATACGTCCCAGCGATGGCAGCACCGTACGGCAGATGGAATTTTACCGCCAGCGGCGAGAATGAGAACTGTTTTAAATACTTAAAATTGCGACGTTTTCCTTACTTGAACAGCGTGCAATCATTCGTTTTCTGAATTTGCGTGGTGTGAAACCAATTGAAATTCATCGACAGTTGAAGGAGACATGTGGTGATGGAGTTATGGATGTGTCGAAAGTGCGTTCGTGGGTGCGACAGTTTAATGAAGGCAGAACATCGTGTGACAACAAACTGAAACAACCTCGGGCTTACACAAGCCGGTCTGACGACATGATCGAGAAAGTGGAGAGAATTGTTTTGGGGGATCGCCGAATGACTGTTGAACAGATCGCCTCCAGAGTTGGCATTTCTGTGGGTTCTGTGCACACAGTCCTACATGACGACCTGAAAATGCGAAAAGTGTCATCCAGGTGGGTGCCACGAATGCTGACAGACGACCACACGGCTGCCCGTGTGGCATGTTGCCGAGCAATGTTGACGCACAACGACAGCATGAATGGGACTTTTCGTCGGTTGTGACAATGGATGAGACGTGGATGCCATTTTTCAATCCAGAAACAAAGCGCCAGTCAGCTCAATGGAAGCACACAGATTCACCGCCACCAAAAAAATTTCGGGTAACCGCCAGTGCTGAAAAAATGATGGTGTCCATGTTCTACGACAGCGAGGGCGTAATCCTTACCCATTGCGTTCCAAAGGGCACTACGGTAACAGGTGCATCCTACGAAAATGTTTTGAAGAACAAATTCCTTTCTGCACTGCAACAAAAACGTCCGGGAAGGGCTGCACGTGTGCTGTTTCACCAAGACAACGCACCCGCACATCGAGCTAAGGTTACGTAACAGTTTGTTCGTGATAACAACTTTGAAGTGATTCCTCATGCTCCCTACTCACCTGACCTGGCTCCTAGTGACTTTTGGTTTTTTCCAACAATGAAAGACACTCTCCGTGGCCGCACATTCACCAGCCGTGGTGCTACTGCCTCAGCGATTTTCCAGTGGTCAAAACAGACTCCTAAAGAAGCCTTCGCCGCTGCCATGGAATCATGGCGTCAGCGTTGTGAAAAATGTGTACGTCTGCAGGGTGATTACATCGAGAAGTAACGCCAGTTTCATCGAATTCGGGTGAGTAGTTAATTAGAAAAAAAATCGGAGACCTTATAACTTGAATGCACCTCGTACAAAATACTCTCTGTCCCGTTTATTACTAGTGGGTCTGCGTCTCGTGGCATCTAGCGGTCAATTCCGCTCAGAGAGCGGTGTCGGGTAGTTTTGATCAGATTGTCTACTTCTCAAATTTTCGGACGTGCAATTTGCAATGACGTGCTTCTCTGAACTGAAATTTCGTGGCAGTTTTGCTAAAGCGAGGTACTAAGCACTGATGTGAAGAAATTATTACGAGGGTAATCCCAAAAGTAAGGGCTCCTATTTTTATAAGTACACAACTGGCCATTAAAATTGCTACAACACGAAGATAACGTGCTACAGTCGCGAAATTTAACCGACAGGAAGAAGATGCTGTGATATGCCAATAATTAGCTTTTCAGAGCATTCACACAAGATGGCGCCGGTGGCGACACCTACGACGTGCTGACATGAGGAAAGTTTCCAACCGATTTCTCACACACAAACAGCGGTTGACCGGTGTTGCCTGGTGAAACGTTTTTGTGATGCCTCGTGTAAGGAGGAGAAAAGCGTACCATCACGTTTCCGACTTTGATAAAGGTCGGATTGTAACCTATCGCGATTGCGGTTTATCATATCGCGACATAGCTGCTCGCGTTGGTCGAGATCCAATGACTTTTAGCAGAATATGGAATCGGTGGATTCAGGAAGGTAATACGGAACGCTGTGCTGGATCTCAACGGCCTCGTATCACTAGCAGTCGAGATGACAGGCATCTTATCCGCATGGTTGTAATGGATCGTGCAGCCATGTCTCGGTCCCTGAGTCTACAGATGGGGACGTTTACAAGACAACAACCAACTGCACGAACAGTTCGACGACGTTTGCAGCAGCACGGACTATCAGCTCGGAGACCATGTCTGCGGTTACCCTTAACGCTGCATCAGAGACAGGAGCGCATGCGATGGTGTACTCGACGACGAATCTGGGTGCACGAATGGCAAAACGTCATTTTTTCGGATGTATCTAGGTTCTGTTTACAGCATCATGATGGTCGCATCCGAGTTTGGCGACATCACGGTGAATGCACATTGGAAGCGTGTATTCGTCATCGCCATACTGGCGTATTACCGGGCGTGATGGTATGGGGTGTCATTGGCTACACTTCTCGGTCACCTCTTGTTCGCATTGACGGCACTGTGAACAGTGGACGTTACGTTTCAGATGTGTTACGATCCGTGGCTCTATCCTTAATTTGATCCCTGCGAAATCCTACTTTTCAGCAGGATAATGCACAACTGCATGTTGCAGGTCCTGTACGGGCCTTTCTGGATACAGAAAATGTTCGACTGCTGCGCTGGCCAGCACATTCTCCAGATCTCTCACCAAGTGAAAACGTCTGGTCAATGGTGGCCGAGCAACTGGCTCATCACAATACGCCAGTCACTACACTTGATGAACTGTGGTATCGTGTTGAAGCTGCATGGGCAGCTGTACCTGTACACGCCATCCAAGCTCTGTTTGACTCAATGCCCAGACGTTCCAAGGCCGTTATTACGGCCAGAGATGGTTGTTCTGGGTACTGATTTCTCAGGATCTATGCACCCAAATTGCGTGAAAATGTAATCACATGTCAGTTCTAGTATAATATATTTGTCCAATGAATACCTGTTTATCATCTGCATTTCTTCATGGTGTAGCAATTTTAATGGCCAGTAGTGGTCCAAATGGCTCTGAGCACTATGGGACTCAACTGCTGTGGTCATAAGTCCCCTAGAACTTAGAACTACTTAAACCTACCTAACCTAAGGACAGCACACAACACCCAGCCATCACGAGGCAGAGAAAATCCCTGACCCCGCCGGGAATCGAACCCGGGAACCCGGGCGTGGGAAGCGAGAACGCTACCGCACGACCATGAGATGCGGGCGATGGCCAGTAGTGTACATAGACCTGTTTATTTCTACAATGGTTTACATCAGTTTACAGATTGAACATTTAGCTACTTTTCAACATAATCACCATTTCTGTTGATGCGTTTTTGTAGACGCTGAGGCAGTTTTTGTATGCCCATGTCATACCAGCTCGCCGCCATGCTGTTCAGAAAGTAATGAACCTCTTCTTTCACCTCGTCGTCGGAGCTGAATCGCTTTCCGGCCAAATGTTCATTTAACCTAGGGAACAGACTGGGCGCCAAGTCAGGACTACAGGGTGGGTGGGTGATTATGTTCCACTGAAACTGTTGCAGGAGATCAACGGTTTGCCGAGCGATGTGTGGGCGAGCGCTATCATGGAGAATGTGTATGGTATGCCCTTGCTCAACATTCCTCTTCTCCGGTTCTGAATTGTCCGTTTGAGTTTTTTCACAATCTCACAGTACCTGTCAGCGTTAATTGTGGTCCCTGTGGGCATAAAGTCGACCAACAGTACCCCTTTCCGATCCGAAAAGACGGTTGTCATGACTTTACCGGCAGACTGTGTTTGTTTGAATTTCCGCGGCTTTGGCGAAGAAGGATGCCGCCACTGGCGTGATTGTTGCTTGGTCTCAGGTGTAAAGTGGTATGCCCAGGTTTCGTCACCCGTGACAATTGAGTCCAGAAAATTGTCCTGTTCCACTGCAAGACGGTGAAGAAAAGCGCGGGAAGCATCAGCTCATTGCCGCATGTGGTCCTCAGTCAGCATGCGTGGCACCCATCTTGCGCACACCTTCCGGTAGTTCAATGTTTCCGTTACAATTCTGTGAGCGGTGCTTCGGGAAACCTCAGGAACCGACGTGCAGAGGTCATCCAGGGTGATCCGCCAATCTTCATGCGTGCTTTGCTCAACCTTCAACACTGTATCCTCAGAAACTGATGGCCTCCCGCCCCTTTGTTCGTAGTGAATTTCGGTCAGACCAGCTGCAAAGTCTCTACACCACTTACGAACATTTTTGACATCCATGCACGACTCGCCATACACTTCCGTCAATTGGCGATGGATTTCAATCGGCGCAGTGTCCTTTGCGTTCAAAAACTGAATAACTGCCCAAAATTCGTACTTGGCGGTAACATCCAACGGAAACTTCGTTCTCAACGGCTTCCAAGCCAAGACTGAGCGCCTCAGTGTGGCGTGCGGATGTTTACACACAGCGCGTGAAGCACTCTTCATAACAGTGTGACCAACTGCCACACAAACAGACTTCTGTACTTACAAGGGAACCTCCCCATCGCACTCCCCTCAGATTTAGTTATAAGTTGGCACAGTGGATATCCCTTGAAAAACTGAACACAGATCAATCGAGAAAACAGGAAGAAGTTGTGTGGAACTATGAAAAAAATAAGCAAAATATACAAACTGAGTAGTGCATGTGCAAGATAGGCAACATCTAGGACTTTCTGAGCTCCGGAGTGCTGTGGTCCCGTGGTTAGCGTGAACAGCTACGGAACGGGAAATCCTTGGTTCAAGTCTTCCCTCGAGTGAAAGTTTACTTTTTTTTATTTTCGCAAAGTTATGATCTGTCCGTTCGTTCATTGACGTCTCTGTTCACTGTAATAAGTTTAGTGTCTGTGTTTTGCGACCGCACCGCAAAACCGTGCGATTAGTAGACGAAAGGACGTGCCTCTCCAATGGGAACCGAAAACATTTGATTGCAAGGTCATAGGTCAACCGATTCCTCCACAGGTAAACACGTCTGATATATTCTATACGACACTGGTGACGGCATGTGCGTCACATGACAGGAATATGTTGTCGACCCACCTAACTTGTACACTTGGCGAATGGGTAAAAAGATTTTTCTATCTTGCCTGATTTAGGTTTTCTTGTGGATGTGATAAATACTCCCAAAAAGCGATGAAAACATGTTTGTCAGATAATAATAGTCTGAAAATAAAAAAATTAAGATCTTCACTCGAGGGAGGACTTGTTCCAAGGACCTCTCACTTCGCAGTTGCTCACGCTAACCTCGGGACCACGGCGCTCCTCAGCTTGTATTACCCGTGTTGTTGGCTATTTTGCCATGGACTACTCAGTTTGTATATTTTGCTTTTTTTTCATAGTTCTACACAACTTCTTCCTATTTTCTCGATTGATCCGTGTACTGTTTTTCAAAGCCTATCCACTGTGCCGACTTATAACTAAATCTGAGGGGGGTGCGATGGGGAGTTTCCCTTGTTAGAAAAAAATAGGAGACTTTACTTTTGGGATTACCCTCGTGTTATTATTATTACGAGGGTAAGTGAGTTATTATCCGTAATTTAGTTATACTTTTGTTTCTTTTTTTTAGTACTGTCGTTTTACGTTCATGACGCATGCTTTGTTTATTTATTGTTATATCTTGGCAATTTTCAAGCTGTTAGGTTAGTTTCGCTATCGTTGCCGAGCTGTTAATCATGGCCGCTCTGCTGTCTATTTGCACCAAAGAAGAGCAACGTTCAGTGATCAGTTTTTTGTGATCGGAAGGCGTATCAGGAGACGAAATTCATCGAAGACTTTCTGTACAGTACGGGAACAGTGTTTTGCCACAGCGGAGTGCCTACAAATGGATTGAAAAATTCCGAAATGGTTGCACAAGTGTTGCGCACGACTAACGAGCCGGACGATCGTTTACCGCCACAAATGAAGAAACCATTGAGCGTTCACATGAAATGGTTCTCTTACACGGACGATTAACTATTGACGAAGTGGCACATCGTCTGCAAATTAGTCACGGTTCTGCCTACGAAATGATCCACAATAGACTTGGGTTTCATAAAGTTTGTGCAAGATGGGTCCCAAAACAACTCACACAGTTGCATAAACAAACGCGCTTGGACATCTGCAAAAAAACATTTGGATCGCTATGGCAACGAAGGGGACAACTTCTTAGACAGGATCGTTACTGGTGACGAAACACGGATCCATCATTACGAACCGGAGAGTAAACGGCAGAGTATGGAATGGAAACATCCTAATTCGCCGTATAAGAAAAAGTTCAAGACCAACCCGTCTGCAGGAAAACTGATGCTTACGGTTTTTTGGGACGCACGGGGTCCAGTACTGGAACATTATGGGGAAAGGGGCACGTTACAGTGAGATGCTTACTGCCAGGCTAAAGCCTGCAATTCGAAGCAAACGTCGAGGATTGCTGTCAAAAGGTGTTGTGTTGTTGCACGACAATGCCCGTCCGCATACTGCTGCCCACACTGCTGAAACGCTCCAGAAACTCGAATTTGAAGTTCTGGATCACCCTCCATATAGTACCAATCTTGCCCCTTCTATCACTTGTTTGGTCCACTCAAACAGGGTTTAAGGTGCCGTCAATTTGGCTCGGACGAAGCAGTAAAAGAAGCGGTGCATTGTTGGCTCGCTGCTCAACTGAGAATCTTCTTTCATGAGGACATCAGGAAGCTTGCGCAACGACGGACCAAGTGCGTTGAAACGCAAGGAGACTATGTCGAAAAATGATGTTCTTGTAAATTTTATAACTACTTTGCGGATAACAATTGACTTACTCTCGTAAATTAAGATATTTTACGTTCTTAATTTTTGTTGTTACTAAACACTTAGTAATCAGTGGTACGTTAATAGTGATGGTGACGGCAAGCTATGTTTGGCGTGGATTGTGGAAGGGGGAGAGAGATAATAACGAACCTTGACAACTACTATCGGACAAAAATGTAGAGTAAATGGTGTAGTATCCGTGCATAAAATTTCTCAATTCCATTTAGTACAGCAAAACGTAAAAAGCGCACAAAATGCACTTTCCTGTACGTGTACGCCACAATTTTCGAAACGTTCTAGGCGAAAAATGTGGTAACTTGAAATGTAACTGCCACACCTGATCAGTATTGAGATACACAATACTCTGAATTATTGTAGCATCCGATGCATGCATATTTTTCTAGTTATAGGTCGTCTTTTATGGATTTTGGGAATGTCGCATAGTTTCGAGTAGGTAGTGGACAATTTTGGTTGCTAATTAGATTCTTTAGTTCCATATTGTAGTAAGATTTCGGAATTGGCTAAGTTAATGTCAAATAATGCGTTAGCATGGGGTACTTCACTGTTCTCGTAATAGAAAATAACGCATTTTACCAAAAAATGTGTCTTTTGTAAAAACTAAAATGGATTATGAATTAGCTACAAGCTAAACTTCCACATTTATGTGGACCAGTGTTGAAACCTGACGTGAGTTTAAGTTACGACATTTCAAAAATCTAAACCAATGTAAAATTTTAAGCAGCGTCACCGAATTTTTGTAAAAGAAAACACAAGTTTGCAAGGAAAAATGAAGTATGAAGTGTTGTAAAAATTAATAAACAATGTTGAATTATTGTAATGAGGAATAATTAACTGTAAAGGAATAAACAACAATGTCATTTTCAAGTTGACTGATATACCTCTATAAAATAGTGTGAATTCAATTGGGGCTATGTGGTTCTTTTTGTTACTTAGCCAGTTTATAGATTATATAATGGTAAGACAGAGATTTAGGAACCAGGTTTTAAATTGTAAGACATTTCCAGGGGCAGGTGTGGACTCTGACCACAATCTATTGGTTATGACCTGTAGATTAAAACTGAAGAAACTGCAAAAAGGTGGGAATTTAAGGAGATGGGACCTGGATGAACTGAAAGAGCCAGAGGTTGTACAGAGTAATGGGAGAGCATAAGGGAACAATTGACAGGAATGGGGGAAAGAAATACAGTAGAAGAAGAATGGGTAGCTTTGAGGTATGAAGTAGTGAAGGCAGCAGAGGATCGAGTAGGTAAAAAGACAAGGGCTAGTAGAAATCATTGGGTAACAGAAGAAATATTGAATTTAATTGATGAAAGGAGAAAATATAAAAATGCAGCGAATGAAGCAGGCGAAAAGGAATACAAACGTCTCAAAAATGAGATCGACAGGAAGTGCAAAATGGCTAAGCAGGGATGGCTGGAGGACAAATGTAAGGATGTAGAGGCTTATCTCACGAGGGGTAAGATAGATACTGCCTACAGGAAAATTAAAGAGACCTTTGGAGATAAGAGAACCACATGTATGAACATCAAGAGCTCAGATGGAAACCCAGTTCTAAGCAAAGAAGGGAAAGCAGAAAGGTGGAAGGAGTATATAGAGGGACTATACAAGGGCGATGTACTTGAGGACAATATTATGGAAATGGATGTAGATGAAGATGAAATGGGAGATACGATACTGCGTGAAGAGTTTGACAGAGCACTGAAAGACCTGACGAATTCTTTACAGACGAATGGAAAAACTAGTAGAAGCCGACCTCGGGGAAGATCAGTTTGGATTCCGTAGAAGTACTGGAACACGTGAGGCAATACTGACCTTACGACTTATCTTAGAAGAAAGATTAAGGAAAGGCAAACCTACGTTTCTAGCATTTGTAGACTTAGAGAAAGCTTTTGACAATGTTGACTGGAATACTCTCTTTCAAATTCTAAAGGTGGCAGGTGTAAAATACAGGGAGCGAAAGGCTATTTACAATTTGTACAGAAACCAGATGGCAGTTATAAGAGTCGAGGGACATGAAAGGGAAGCAGTGGTTGGGATGGGAGTAAGACAGGGTTGTAGCCTCTCCCCGATGATATTCAATCTGTATATTGAGCAAGCAGTAAAGGAAACAAAAGAAAAATTTGGAGTAGGTATTAAAATCCATGGAGAAGAAATAAAAACTTTGAGGTTCGCCGATGACATTGTAATTCTGTCAGAGACAGCAAAGGACTTGGAAGAGCAGTTGAACGGAATGGATGGTGTCTTGAAGGGAGGATATAAGATGAACATCAACAAAAGCAAAACGAGGATAATGGAATGTAGTCGAATTAAGTCGGGTGATGCTGAGGGAATTAGATTAGGAAATGAGACACTTAAAGTAGTAAAGGAGTTTTGCTATTTGGGGAGCAAAATAACTGATGATGGTCAAAGTAGAGAGGATATAAAATGTAGACTGGCAATGGCAAGGAAAGCGTTTCTGAAGAAGAGAAATTTGTTAACATCGAGTATAGATTTAAGTGTCAGGAAGTCATTTCTGAAAGTATTTGTATGGAGTGTAGCCATGTATGGAAGTGAAACATGGACGGTAAATAGTTTGGACAAGAAGAGAATAGAAGCTTTCGAAATGTGGTGGTACAGAAGAATGCTGAAGATTAGATGGGTAGATCACATAACTAATGAGGAAGTATTGAATAGGATTGGGGAGAAGAGAAGTTTGTGGCACAACTTGACCAGAAGAAGGGATCGGTTGGTAGGACATGTTCTGAGGCATCAAGGGATCACCAATTTAGTATTGGAGGGCAGCGTGGAGGGTAAAAATCGTAGGGGGAGACCAAGAGATGAATACACTAAGCAGATTCAGAAGGATGTAGGTTGCAGTAGGTACTGGGAGATGAAGAAGCTTGCACAGGATAGAGTAGCATGGAGAGCTGCATCAAACCAGTCTCAGGACTGAAGACCACAACAACAACAGGCAGGAAATAAGGAGATAAGTGTTTAATGTCCTGTCGACAATGAAGTCGTTAGAGACGGAGCACAAGCTCGGTTTTGGGAAGGATGGGTCAGTAAATCGGCCGTGTCCTTTGAAAGGATCCATCACGGCATTTTCCTGAAGCGATTTAGGGAAATCACGGAAAACTTAAATCTAGATGGCCGGACGCGGCTTTGAACCGTCGTCCTCCCGAATACGAATCCAGTGTGCTAACAACTGCCCCACCTTACTCGATGTTTTACTCAGGATTGCAATAGTAAAGATTGACTGTATATATTCTCCTGGCGAATACACAGAAAAAAATATTTGCGAAAGACCCAAGACCAATGTCATCTCGCCACCAAAGCTAAGTATGTAAGTTTCATATGCACATCAAAAAAAGTTTTGCATCACCTCGGTTCCGAGAGTTCCGGAACCTGCACAGAAAACTGGAATACAGATCAACATAAACGTCCTTTCCGCCCTGTTCATTGCTCATGAAAACCACACATTGCGTGTTGTACCACCATACAGCGAGACCTTCAGAGGTGGTGGTCCAGATTGCTGTCCGCACCAGTGCCTCTAATACCGAGTAGCACGTCCTCTTCCACTGATGCATGCCTGTATTCGTCTTGGCATTCTAACTCCTGGAAACGGAAAAAAGAACACATTGACACCGGTGTGTCAGACCCACCATACTTGCTCCGGACACTGCGAGAGGGCTGTACAAGCAATGATCACACGCACGGCACAGCGGACACACCAGGAACCGCGGTGTTGGCCGTCGAATGGCGCTAGCTGCGCAGCATTTGTGCACTGCCGCCGTCAGTGTCAGCCAGTTTGCCGTGGCATTCGGAGCTCCATCGCAGTCTTTAACACTGGTAGCATGCCGCGACAGCGTGGACGTGAACCGTATGTGCCGTTGACGGACTTTGAGCGAGGGCGTATAGTGGGCATGCGGGAGGCCGGGTGGACGTACCGCCGAATTGCTCAACACGTGGGGCGTGAGGTCTCCACAGTACATCGATGTTGTCGCCAGTGGTCGGCGGAAGGTGCACGTGCCCGTCGACCTGGGACCGGACCGCAGCGACGCACGGATGCACGCCAAGACCGTAGGATCCTACGCAGTGCCGTAGGGAACCGCACCGCCACTTCCCAGCAAATTAGGGACACTGTTGCTCCTGGGGTATCGGCGAGGACCATTCGCAACCGTCTCCATGAAGCTGGGCTACGGTCCCGCACACCGTTAGGCCGTCTTCCGCTCACGCCCCAACATCGTGCAGCCCGCCTCCAGTGGTGTCGCGACAGGCGTGAATGGAGGGACGAATGGAGACGTGTCGTCTTCAGCGATGAGAGTCGCTTCTGCCTTGGTGCCAATGATGGTCGTATGCGTGTTTGGTGCCGTGCAGGTGAGCGCCACAATCAGGACTGCATACGACCGAGGCACGCAGGGCCAACACCCGGCATCATGGTGTGGGGAGCGATCTCCTACACTGGCCGTACACCACTGGTGATCGTCGAGGGGACACTGAATAGTGCACAGTACATCCAAACCGTCATCGAACCCATCGTTCTACCATTCGTAGACCGGCAAGGGAACTTGCTGTTCCAACAGGACAATGCACGTCCGCATGTATCCCGTGCCACCCAACGTGCTCTAGAAGGTGTAAGTCAACTACCCTGGCCAGCAAGATCTCCGGATCTGTCCCCCATTGAGCATGTTTGGGACTGGATGAAGCGTCGTCTCACGCGGTCTGCACGTCCAGCACGAACGCTGGTCCAACTGAGGCGCCAGGTGGAAATGGCATGGCAAGCCGTTCCACAGCACTACATCCAGCATCTCTACGATCGTCTCCATGGGAGAATAGCAGCCTGCATTGCTGCGAAAGGTGGATATACACTGTACTAGTGCCGACATTGTGCATGCTCTGTTGCCTGTGTCTATGTGCCTGTGGTTCTGTCAGTGTGATCATGTGATGTATCTGACCCCAGGAATGTGTCAATAAAGTTTCCCCTTCCTGGGACAATGAATTCACGGTGTTCTTATTTGAATTTCCAGGAGTGTATCTACAAGTTCATCAAGTCACTGTTGATCCAGATTGTTCCACTCCTCATCGGCGTTTCGGCGCAGATCCCTCAAGTTGGTGGGCCACGTCATCCACAAACAGCCCTTTTCAATCTATCCCATGCGTGTTCGATAGGATTCACGTCTGGAGAACATGGCCACTCTAGTCGAGCGATGTCGCCATCCTGAAGGAAGTCATTCCAAAGATATGCACAACATGGGCGCGAATTGTCGCCAATGAAGACGAATGCCTCGCCAATATGCTGCCGATACGTTTGGCATTCACGTATCGTACAACCGTTAGGCGCATTCCATGACCACCAGCGGCGTAAGTCGGCCCCACATAATGCCACTCCAAAATAGCAGTGAACCCCCACCTTGCTGCACTCGCTGGACAGTGTCTAAGGCGTTCAGCCTGACCGGGTTGCCTCCAAACCTGTCTCTGGCGATTGTCTGGTTGAAGACACATATAACATTCATCGGTGAAGAAAACGTGACGCCAAACCTCAGCGGTCCATTTGGTATGCTGTTGGGCCCATCTGTACCAAGCTGGATGGTGTCATGGTTGCAAAGATGGACCTCGCCATGGACGTCGGGAGTGAAGTTGCGCATCATGAGGCCTATTGCGCACAGTTTGAGCCGTAACACGATGTCCTGTGGCTGCAAGAAAAGCATTGTTCAACATGGTGGCGTTACTGTCAGGGTTCCTCCGAGCCATAATCCGTAGATAGCGGTCATCCACTGCAGTAGCCCTTGGGCGGCTTGAGCGAGGCATGTCGTCGACAGTTCCTGTCTCTCTGTACCTCCTCCATGTCCGAACAACATGGCTTTGGTTCACTCTGAGACGCGTGGACACTTCCCTTGTTGAGAGGTATTGCCCGTCTAGGCGTGGCTGAACTACAGACAACATGAGCCGTGTACCTCCTTCCTGGTGGAATAACTGGAACTGATCGGCTGTCTGACTCCATCTAATAGGCGCTGCTCATGCATGGTTGTTTACATCTTTGGATGAGTTTAGTGACATCTGTGAACAGTCAAAGATACTGTGTCTGTGATACAATATCCACAGTCAATGTCTATCTTCAAGAGTTCTGGGAAACAGTGTGATGCGAAACTTTTTTTTATGTGTGTACTTAAGATTTGCTGCCCTCAACATAGAGATGTGGTGTTAAACATCTAATATTTGTATCATTATATTCGCTCGATTGCCCCCCCCCCCCTGAATAATTTACGAAAATTTATTCATTTTGAGTTAGAGGGGATGGACAAAAATTTGAAAATGCCAGAAACACAACACATTACCACTCCTAATACGGTGTAGGAAGCCCGTTGGCATTCGAACAACTTCCAGTCGTCTCGGAATAGATAAATAAATGTCCTGTATGGTTTTTAAGAAATCTTACACGGTTGTTTGTGCAAAACAGTGGCAAGCTCAGGTAACTATGATGGAGATGATTAACGATATCGCACCCTTGACCAAAGTAGACCACAAAGGCTTAATAGTATTGAGATCTGGTGAATGTGGTAGCCAGGGGAAAAGCGACTGTTCATGGTCGTGCTCACAAAACCAGTTCTGGACGATGCGAGCTGTGTAAACAGATGCTCTGTCGTCTGGGAGCACAGCTTCACCATTGGGGATGGACCTTATCAGCCAAAATGGTCACGTTAGTCTTGGCAATAAATACGACCTTGCAAAGTAACGAAGGCGTCCGTGAAATATCATGATGTAGCTGCGCAATTGATCACTGAACCCTCGCCGTGTTTCATTCTTAGGATGTAAACTCGTCCGCACATTGGAAACAGTGTGATACAAGATTCATCCTACCGTATGACTTTCTTCCACTGCACCATAGTCCAGTCTTTATGTCTTCAGCATCAGGTTTTCCTCTTTTGGGCATTTTTATCACTGACATGTAGCTCTGAAATTCAAGATCGACCTGCAGTTCCCAGCGTATGGAGCTCCCATAGTTTGTTTTTGGTGCTGATAGGGTTCGCGAGTGCGACATTCAGTTCTGCAGTGACTATTGCAGCTGTCTTCGTCTTATTTCTCGTCACAGTCCTCTTCAGTGGCCGTCTGTCACCATCATTCAACACAAACTTTCTCCCGCGTTATGACTTCGCGGATGATCCCCGTTTTCAAGAAGGGACGACGAACAGATGTGCAGAATTATAGACCTATATCTCTAACGTCGATCAGTTGTAGAATTTTGGAACACGTATTATGTTCGAGTATAATGACTTTTCTGGAGACCAGAAATCTATTCTGTAGGAATCAGCATGGGTTTCGAAAAAGGCGATATGTGAAACCCAGATCGCGCTATTCGTCCACGAGACTCAGAGGGCCACAGACACGGGTTCCTAGGTAGATGCCGTGTTTCTTGACTTCCGCAAGGCGTTCGATACAGTTCCCCACACTCGCTTAATGAACAAAGTAGGAGCATATGGACTATCAGACCAATTGTGTGATTGGATTGTAGAGTTCCTAGATAACAGAACGCAGCATGTCATTCTCAATGGAGAGAAGTCTTCCGAAGTAAGAGTGATTTCAGGTGTGCCGCAGGGGAGTGTCTTAGGACCGTTGCTATTCACAATATACATAAATGACCTTGTGAATAACATCGGAAGTTCACTGAGGCTTTTTGCGGATGATGCTGTAGTTTATCGAGAGGTTGTAACAATGGAAAATTGTACTGAAATGCAGGAGGATCTGCAACGAATTGACGCATGGTGCAGGGAATGGCAATTCAATCTCAATGTAGACAAGTGTAATGTGTTGCGAATACATAGAAAGAAAGATTCCTTATCATTTAGCTACATTGTAGCAGGTCAGCAACTGGAAGCAGTTACTTCCATAAGTTATCTGGGCATTAGGAGTGATTTAAAATGGAATGATCATATAAAGTTGATCGTCGGTAAAGCAGATGCCAGACTGACATTCATTGGAAGAATCCTAAGGAAATGCAATCCGAAAACAAAGAAAGTAGGTTACAGTACACTTGTTCGCCCACTGATTGAATATTGCTCACCTGTGTGGGATCCGTACCAGATAGGGTTGATAGAAGAGATAGAGAAGATCAAACGGAGAGCAGCGCGCTTCGTTACAGGATCATTTAGTAATCGCGAAAGCGTTACGGAGATGATAGATAAACTCCAGTGGAAGACTCTGCAGGAGAGACGCTCAGTAGCTCGGTACGGGCTTTTGTTGAAGTTTCGAGAACATACCTTCACCGAGGGACCAAGCAGTATATTGCTCCCTCCTACGTATATCTCGCGAAGAGACCATGAGGATAAAATCAGAGAGATTAGAGCCCACTCAGAGGCATACCGACAATATTTCTTTCCATGAACAATAGGAGACTGGAATAGAAAGGAGAACCGATAGAAGTACTCAAAGTACCCTCCGTCATGCACCGTCAGGTGGCTTGCGGAGTATGTATGTAGATGTAAATGTAGATGATATTTTTGCACATTCCCTGTATGCGGTAAAAATATGCGATCGATGCCTCTTGAATCACCAATCACTGCGGCTGCCTTGATTATGGAACGATCTACCATACGAGCACCAACCAGTCGCCCATGTTCGAATTCATTAAGCTCCGATGTAACGCACTCACAACACTCAGAACACTGACCACCACTTTCCGCCCCCGGTAGCTGAGTGGTGAAGGCACGGTAGCTCAGCGTGTTCTGTCAGTGAGCTGGTTGGCTTCTGTAATAAAAAACTGAGTGGAAGGATCAACAAACGAAATTTAACGAATGTCATGTGACGTCCGCAACGACCAAACACAATGATCAACAACGAACAAAATGAAGAAAAAGCGCGATAGAATGTCAGTCCTAAGGGCCCGGGTTCGATTCCCGGCTGGGTCGGAATTTTCTCCGCTCAGTGACTGAGTGTTGTGCTGTCCTAATCATCATCATTTCATCTCCATCGACGCGCAAGTCGCCGAAGTGGCGTGAAATTGAAGACTTGCATCCGGCGAACGGTCTACCCGACGGGAGGCCCTAGTCACGCGACATTTACATTTTACCACGACTGACACGTGCAAAATATTAAGGACATTGCACAGGTGCCGTTCGTGGTGAAATAAAACAGCAACCTGCATGCTTTGCTAGTAGAATCATTTATATTCAAACATGCATTTCTCGCAGTGCTTTCATATTTTTTCCCGATGTATCCATTTTGATGGGATAGCGATGTTAAAACCGACTTGAAGCTTTCTGCTCTGCATATAGAATATGTGGACATGTTGTAACATAATGTGATTGCCTTATCATTTTAAATCCTTCACTAATCGAGCAGTCGCTCGGCAGTTAGCAAATAATGTTGCGAGAATGTAAAAGGTGAATGTCCTGTGACGTAACGTGTTTATTGTCGAAGCGCCGTGAGAGATGCAGTGAGTTACTGACTTAAAAACCCGCGGCGCGAAAAACGTACAGAAGAAGAACACTTTTATACATCCTTTTGATGTACGAGATATTCTCGATGAACAGTTACTCAGTTACTCATTTTTCTCTTGTCTCTTGTAACTTGTGTCGGACGCGCATGTCTTGCCGCCTTGTTATTATTGTTAAAAATAATATTATTTTAGTGTAAAGTAAAAGTGCAATACTAAAAGTGCAATACTGCATAGCAGTAGATTTATTGTGCGACGTGTATGTGAAAACGTCAAAGAAATTATTTTCATTACGAGAAGAGAAGTGCCAGTCAAAACTGCATCCATGTTAAATCCTTCATTGCAGTGCAAGTTCATCTATTAATTGCCATAAATTCAGAGTTAAATGGAACTGGTGTATGGACTATTTATTTAGTATAGAATCTATGTCTCACTCCTTCATGAAGTTATTTAATTTTATTTATGTTTCAGCCAAATAAAGAGTTCACAGTCACGAATTCTTTCGTCGAAATCGGATGGAAGTTGCATGCGGTGAAATATTTTCTCCACGCCTTATTCTACTGGTAAATGCATGATAAACTACGGTCCCTTAGGAAATTCATGTTGAGCTATCCAAAAATAATTATATTTTGAATAGGCATTTACTCTCCTCTGCAATGCAACTTCCGACTGATCAGACGATCCAACAAGAAACAGCCGCACACGGTCGGCGTTCGCAAATATATTTCCACCGCTGATTATAGCTGTATGTTGCAGCACAAAAGTAAACATATTGTTATAATTAGCGACTACGAACTGGGACATTTATAACTGTATGTTTATGTATACACATTACGTAAACATATCGTTGTAATGTCCTGTTGAGGAATCGTCGTATCGGCAGTCATTGAGCTATTTTTGTGCTCGTACAAGCTGCAAGTCAAGGATCACGCAAGACAACAATGGCAGGAAATGTGGAACGTTTCTCAACAGACAAAAGGCGGTTATTACGCAGTGCTACAACCTCGGATTCCTTCACAGCCGTGGTTCATGAGGACACATCTGGACCGATCCACGATTTCTACCATCACAAGACTCCGCTTCAACCATGCCTCTTTCCCACAACATCTACATCGGATCAACGTTTACAGTTCACCAGCATGTGAGTGTGACCCTGAGTCGGAAGCTGATGTCAACCACATCTTATTTATGTGCCCCAAATTTGACCGTGAACGGTTGGTCTTTCTGAAGACATTGCTGAGTATGGGCTACCATCTTCCTCAATCAGCTTCTTCTCTTTTGTGTACTAAAAACGTTCGTCTATATAAAGTGATAGTTAACTTCATCAAGAGTACTGGTTACAATCTGTAGGTTTTAATGGTGTACGTAAATTATAAATATGTCTTGCTGATGAAGATATTTCAGAACTGGTGTGAATTGTAAGCCAAGACACTTTTAATTATTTTCCAATTCAATTCAATTCAATTTTTAAAACATTGTGTACAAAACTGTAACAGTTAAGCTTTCTATTCTTGTAAATATACATTCCTGTATTTGTTTATTCAATTATGTGTACATTGTCACTATGTGTTGCTATGGCTAAATTGAGTACACTCTCAAAGGCCAGATAAACAAAAAAAAGCTGCAATATCGTCAACAATACTGCTACACTGATACCACCGCTATGCAGTTACGACGAAAATGAAGAACTGTGGGAGGTTGCAGCACGCGTAGCAGGAACGCTATTAGGCAAGGCAAGTGAATCAGTTACTCACTAACGGCTAATGGGATGCATAGCTATTATAGTCTATCAGACACAAGCTGAAGACACAGTGGCGCCAACATCCTCAAACTTCGACGCTCACAACACTAAAACCACGTTTTTTCATACGGGTTCCGTCTCGGACTGTGATCAGTTTTATTTGTTTATATCCCACAAATCCAATACTGTGAGGCATTCGCATGGATGTAGGACGTGTCAAAATTATTACAAATAATACAAAAGGAATACATAAAAGTACCTCTTGCAAGAGGATATCTGGTATAAGACTAAATATACATTAATAGGTATAGAAAAAATAACATTAAAATTATGGTAGATCTTAATAGCTAAATGAAAGACACAGTAATGTTAACAGTGATTGTGAGTATAGTAATGCACAATAGCATTAAAATTATCAATTACAGTTAACTCTACTGTAATATTCTTCTACCGAATAGAAGGAATTATCTAATAAATACTGTTTGAGCTGTTGAAATTTGGGAAGCTTGTGGATAAGTAATTTCAGTGATGGTGGGAGAGCATTGAACACCTTGCAGCTCATGTAATGGACTCCTTTTTGTACAATAGTAAGGTTTTTTGATTCATAATGGAGGTCCATCTTCCTCCTGGTATTGTGGGTATGGTATGAATCATTGGTTTTGTACGATTGTCCATTTTTACCAATGAAACGTAACAGGGAGTAGATATATTGGCATGCAGTTGTCAGTATCCCTAATTTTCTGAAAAGATTCCTACAAGATAGTTGCAGCCAGTTTACCAGACCGTACAACGTGTTAAGCGTTGTCGGTGTTTTTATTTATATATCTTGCATACCGAGTGTCCAGGTTATCTTGACCGCACCAAACAACCATTCTTCTACAGCAAAACAAAAAAAAAAGTACTCTGAGATGACAAAAGTCATGAGACAGCCGTATGCACATATGAGACGGCGTTAGTATCGCGTACACAAAATATAAAAGGACAAAGCGTTGGCGAAGTTGAAATTTGTTCTCAGACGATTCGTGTGAAAAGACTTCCGACGTGATTATGGCCACACTACGGGAATTAAAAGATTTTGAGCCCTGATTGGTGATTGGAGCTGACGCTTGGGACATTCCATTTCGGAGATCGTAAGGGAATTCAATATTCTGCGATCCACGGTGCCAAAAGTGTGCCGAAAATACCAACTTTCAGGCAGTCCTTCTCACCGGGGACAACGATCCCTTCACTGATGACAGCAATATTACAGTCACCGAGAAAACAAGAGAACTCCTCATAGAGAAAGCAAATGAAACTCTCGAAGAAGTTACGATTGGTCAACAAGCAACAAAGTGACATTGAACATTAAGAAAAGTAATGCCATGAATTTCAGTTTGAAGAGGGAAAATTACAACGTTAAATTAAATATAAATGGCACCTCTATAGACTATCACAAATGCAAAATTTCTAGGAATGAATGTTGATTCTCAGTTGAAGTGGTGTGAACACACAAAGGTTTCTGCAAACAGAATGTCATCAGCATGTTAAGCCCTTAGAATCCTATCATCACATGCAGTGTCTTTTAGTTACATACTATTCATATGCACACTCAGTTCTTAGCTATGGCGTTCTGTTCTGGGGAACAAATGCACAAAATATGAACACAATTTTCAAACTTCAGAAAAGAGCCATAAGAATAACAACCAAAAATACTAACCGAGCTCATTGTAAAGGTCTGTTTAAAACACTGGGGATTTTAACTGCACCATGTGAACACATTTACCAGTCAGTTGTACACATCAAAAATGACATTGGTAATTCTTGCACAAATAGCTCTATCCATGACCATGGAACAAGAGCTAGACTCAACTTACGTTTGCCAAGAGCAAATAAACATAAAATTCAGAACAGAATTTTCTACCAAGGAATAGAGCTATGCAATAAATTACCAAAAGAGATTAAAGAAATTGCAAAAATACACTTCAATATATTTTATACATTGAAGGATTACTTAGATAAAAGAGAGTAGAGGTATGTTAAAAAAAGTTATACAAATAAATAATATTTATGATTATAAAGCATCCCACGTTCCACATAGCACCTTCACACTATGTATTTTTCCTTCTTTATTCCTTTTCTACAAATACTTACCCCCAAGCTATGCATAGCACAACATTAACACCTCTTGCTCTTGTCGGAGCTCAACATCTCACTCATTATAGAGGGATGGTGACTCAGTTTTTCAGGATAGCAAATAGGAAGTTGTGGTACAGAAAATGGCCCAGAGATCACCAGTGTGTGTGTGTGTGTGTGTGTGTGTGTGTGTGTGTGTGTGTGTAGTGAGTGAAGTCTCACGAAACAATATGTGTATAGTGTCTGCAGTGACTGATAGTGAGATATGAGTGAACATTGTGGCATTACATTATTTAATAGGTTATTTGTAAAAAAAAAAGTATTGTATACCAGGAGTAAATCTAATGATTGTCTCTAACTAGAAGTCTGTAAATGTATGTGTATAGGAATTAGCTTATTTTAAATTGGTCTAAACTTGTAAATACTTTGACACGTCCTATATCCTTGTAAAAATAGATCTACGGATGAATAAAGCTACTACTACTGCTGCTACTACTACTACCAATGATCGAGAGCAGCGGCGTTTGCATAGAGTTGTCAGCGCTAACAGACAAGCAACACTGCATGAAATAACCGCCGAAAAATGTGGGACGTACGACGAATGTATCCTTTAGGACAATGCTGCGGAATTTGTTGATAATGGGCTATGGCAACAGACGACCGACGCGAATGCCTTTGCTATCTGCACGGCAAAGCCTGCAGCGTCTCTCTTGGGCTCGCAAACATATCGGTTGGACCCTAGACGACTGAAAAATCGTGGTTGGTCAGATGAGTCTCGATTTCAGTTGGTAAGAGATGGTAGAGATCGAGTGTGGTCCAGAACTCACGAAGTCACGGACCCAAGTTGTCAACAAAGGACTGTTCAAGCTGGTTGTGATTTCATTATGATGTGGGCTGCGTTTATATGGAATGGACTGAGTCCTCTGATCCGACTGAACCGATCATTTACTAGAGACCATTTGCAAGCCATTCATGAACTTCATGGAAAAAAAAAAAGATGTCATGTCACTTGGGCACAATTGTTCGCAATTGATTTGAAGGACATTTTGGACGAATAGTTTGGCCATCCAGATCGCCCGACACGAATCCCGTCGAACGTTTATGGTACATAACTGAGAGGACAGTTCCTGCACAAAATCCTACATTGGCAACACTTTCGCAATTATGGACAGCTACAGAGATAGCATGGCTCAATATTTCTGCGGGGGACTTCCAACGACTCATTGACACCATGCCATGTCGAATTGCTATGCCGGACAAAAGGAAGTCAGACACGATATTAGGCCGTATCTCATGACTTTTGTCACCTCAGTGTATCAGTGAAATGACCCACCAGAGTAGCTGAGAGTGCTAACGAGCTGCTTCCTGGATTCGGGTAGGTGCACCGGCCCCGTATCGAATCCGCCTGGCCGAATTACGACGAGGGCCAGTATGCCGGCAAGCCTGGATGTGGTTTTTAGGCGGTTTTCCACATCCCGATAGGTGAATACTGGTCTGGTCCCCACGTTCCGCCTCAGTTACACAGCTCGCAGACATCTGAAGACATTCGCACTCTTCCATGGCTTCCACTTGATGCAGACACTTAGGGTACACTACTTCCGTCCCGGGGGGTACGGGGTGGCGACAGGAAAGGCATCCGTCCAACCCTTACATTAACATGCCACATCCGATTAACCATGGCCAACCCTGCATAACCGTGGAACAGGGCTCAAGATAGAGAGAGAGTATCAGTGAAATGTTGTTAAGCTACCATGGGGAATTAACCAATATTACTGCCTTTGTTGTAACTTTGTTAGTTTCGACGATATGAACAGCAATATTTTTTTTATTTCTTTATCCACTTCCTCTTCACAAGAACTCTTCAATAACACATCATAGTGTGATTTTGTTGTGGTCTTCAGTCCGAAGACTGGTGCGATGCAGCTCTCCACGATGCTCCATCCTGTGCAAGTGTCTCATCTACATACGTCTAAATGCTGACAACCAACGTGAAGTGCATGGCAGAGGGTATGTCTTAGTGTACTAATTGTTATGGTTTTTCCCCGTTCCATTCACGTTTCGAACGCTGGAACAATGGTTGTTTAAATATCCCCGTGCTTGCTGTAAGGAATCTGATCTTGTCGTCAGAGGGAACTATACGTAGGGGGTTGCAGAATATTCCTAAAATCATCATTTACAGCCCATTTTTTGAAACTTTGTAAGTAAACTTTCTTGGTATAGCTTATATCTATCTTCACGAACCTGACAGTTCGTATTCTTCAGCATCTCTGTAACACTCTCGCATGGAGCAAACAAATATGTGTCCTTTCGTGTTGCCCTTCTCTGTATACCTTCAATATCTCCTGTCTGGTACAGGTCCAACACACTTCAGCAATATTCTACAATATGAGTGATTTGTACGCAATCTCCTTTGTAGACTGATAGCACTTCCCCAGTATTCTACCAGTAAACCGAAGCTTACCACGTGCTTTATCCACGACTGCCGCTATGTGATCATTCCATTTCATATCTCTTCAAAAATGGTTCAAATGGCTCTAAGCACTATAGGATTTAACATATGAGGTCATCAGTCCCCTGGACTTAGAACTGCTTAAACCTAACTAACCTAAGGACATCACACACATCCATGCCTGAGGCAGGATTCGAACCTGCGACCGTAGCAGCAGCGCGGTGCCGAACCGAAGCATCTAGAACCGCTCGGCCACTGCGGCCGGCTATTTCATATCTCTACAGTGATACACCCAGATATTTATATGAGTTGGCCGATTCCAACAGTGACACACTGATATTGTAGGCATAAGGTATTACGTTTTTTTCTTTTTCAACTGAATGCGGTTTACTCAGTGAATAGCGTGGCATTTTTCTTGTATGTCCATTTGTTTACTTTCAACTCCAGCAAGTGGACGATCTACGTTCCCCCGGGTATCTCTACTGTGTGCTGTTACAGGAGAGTCGAAGTCAGTTTTGTGTTTCCTTTTCAGTAATGTTATATTTACACGAATGCCTCCCTGTGATAAGCTTCTGAGCAGATCTTGAGAAGAATAAGTGGATTACTGAATTAGAAATGTTGGGTGCTATTTAAAAAATTCGTAACGCTGTTCGAATGCGTTGCCGCGCGTATTTAGCCGAGCGGTTTAAGGCGCTGCAGTCATGGTGGACTGTGCAGCTGGTCCCGGCGGAGGTTCGAGTCCTCCCTCGGGCAGGGCGTGTGTGTTTGTCCCTAGGATAATTTAGATTAAGAAGTGTGTAAGCTTAGGGACTGATGACCTTAGCAGTTAAGTCCAATAAAATTTCACACACATCTGAACATTTTCTTCGAATGCGTTGTTTGGTGGAGACGCCAGGTAGATTATTCTCTCGACGTACGATGATGTCAAACAGAGAAACTGGGATACACTACCTCTGCACAAGGTGTTCCCAAGCCCCATACGCGAGAATTTTTTATTATTTAAATTTTAGGAAGAGACCGCCTTTTTGTTAGTTGCCTTTCAGCTGATATGGCAACAATCGACCGTTTCATGCCAGAATTGTGCGAATCGTGGACAGCAAAGTCGACCGCCCGCCAAACCACGCCCTGCCACCATCTGACTTGTGAAACTGCTCACGTCTCTTTTTTCCGTTCCGAATCGCCGCCTAGAGCTGACGCTAAGGCTTAGATCAGAGGCAGTCAAAAAAACGTTTTTGCTAAAGAGCCAATAAAGTTATTTACAGTTTCCAGTGTCATCTGTGCTGTACGTTGTGTTGTAGTACAACAGTCTTAATATAATGTCATATTCCTTGCTTCAAACAAATGTTACATTTGAAAACAGCCGTCTCTGTAATGCGCATTTACGAATCCATGTTACTTCCGTGTCAAAATAAACCATACCAACTGGAGTTGTAAAACTACTATAGGCTATCGTATACTACCACAAGTAAGACTTGACAAGGGTAGTTTTCCTAGTAACGATGGCCAAATATGGTCATACCTAAGTTACCTGTACGTTAGGTGTGTTGCATACCGATCGTCGGTTACCTCATAGCGATCGCTTTCTTACATATGTGATCAATGTCTCACTAGATTCCCCTAAAAGCTGGAAGCAATGAACCATATAGAAACTGAGTGAGGATGGACAGGTAAAGTACGGAACATTTTTGTTCTACATAGTTAGCCTTTTGTTTTATTCCAAAATTGTTAATTTGTGACGTAAAATAGACGGATGTTGTAGTAAAAACAAAGAAAACTAGACATATTTATCATACAGCGCTAGGTAACGCAATTTACAAAAAAAGGTAAAATAAAAAAAAAACGAAAACAAAAATTATCAAACATCGCTTCAGTACTTCGATTCTGTTATTCAAATACAACGTCGCTGATAACCGCGCAGTTGAGCGCCCCACAAACCAAACATCATCAAAAACAACGTTCGCATTTGTCAGTAATAACAGGAAACTCTTGTCTTATCATCACGACGAACGTTCTACTGAATACGAAGTAACAACAGTAGTCATATATATTTTTATGTTTGTGCATGAAAACCAAAAGTAATTGCTTTGATCACAGAAATGCGCAGAAATTACATCAACTAATTTTTATTATTTATAAAATGCAGTGTATGTTCTGTAAGGATATAATATACACAATCGATTAACACTGAATGATATGCTGTTCCAATTATGTGCGGAAGAAACAGCCAAAAGAAAGAAAAAAGGTCGTCCGTCGTCTGCTCCCATTTTCTCTCTTACATAATCATTCATGTTTATTTCCCTCTACCGGTAATATTGCCATTTATTAAGCCATTTATGTAGTGTACCAAAACTACCGAATTGTAGTTTCGGTAGAGCGCAACCGCTGATCCGTACTGACATCTGTGAGTTGTCAGTTACGGGAGACAATCAGTGAAACATTTCCTCTCTCAAGTTCGTTAACTGCGCATTAGCTGCACTACTTACCCCTCTGCCCGTGAGGTAAGCGACCAGCTTTACTTAGCTCACGGCCAAGTTCACCAACGTCAGTTAAAATTAAGTACATCTTAAAATATTACTGTCTCTCTCAGTATTTTTGTTTCTTACTGAGCAAAAAACTACACTCGTATGAAGTTCTTACCGTTAACTGTCATTTTTGGATTCGGCTGTTAGTTGCTAAAAGCATACCATTATAAAATGTAATGTAGATTCTCAGAGCAGACGATACTTGATTTCGCCCGTGTGCGACGACCACTGGCGTAGTATATTTACCTTTGCATTTTCCTTCTCCTTCGTAATGGGTCTGCGGATACTGGAGCTACACTCTTGTCCCCCTGAAAATCCTCAGTATGCAATTCTCCCTCCCCCCCCCCCCCCCCTCCCAATCCGATAGATCCCCTCTCCTAAATCAACCAAGCAATGAGCAAACAAACCTATGTGGTTTCCTTTTTCTGAATCTGAGTACAGTATTTTAATTACAAGACCACACCACTTCCCAATCCTGATTACACATCCAGGTGAGTGTATACTGCCCAAAGTGGTGTTTTGGTAACTTCTCCCATAATCCCATTTTCCTCACAGGTTTAAAAATCCATATCATGTCACGCCATAACAACAATCCACGGCATGCATGTAGATTCCTTAGCCTGTAAGCTGTGTAAAAACGTATTTGTCATAAACATGATTATCAAAATAGTGCTTATCGTTCATTATTCACATCAAATTTGAACTATGTGGTACAAGTATGGAGTGCAACAATTCTGACCGACACCACAGAAAAAGGTATGACTATTTTTGGTGCTAAACCTAGAGAATCATGTGAAACTTTTTTCCAAAGTTAGATGTACTTGTATTAAAAGTAACACCATGTATATGGTGCCTGTTCTTTTGTATATGAGCAAAAGAACAGACACCACATATATAATTATGTTCAGGATGACCAATTGATCACTTCAGTTCGGATGCACACCATGCTGAAGTCTTACAGGAATCTGAAAATTCCATGAGTAATGAAGATAATGGGCACGAGGCACTACATCAGTAGTGTGTGGATAAGTTGAGAATTTGGGTCTGATGGGAGGCGTGCTAGGGTAGTCCGTTCAGTTGCAATGACGACTGTGTCCGGATGGCGCTGGCGCAGTGGCCAGCGCATTTGCCTGGTAAGCAGGAGACATGGGTTCTAATCCCAGACCAGCACTAATACTCAGCTCCCCCCATTGATTTACATCAGTGCCTACTGGCAGCTAATGCCATTAATTCCTTGGTGTCTTACAAGTATTGCTTGTGTAAGCAATAAATTCAAACTTAAAGCGTGTCCAACAACAGCCTACTACGAGACAAAAATTTAGATGCCATTTATATAGCTTTATATGAAAAAAAATGCACTTCATACTGGGCATTGAGCACTTACAGTGGAATAAGTTTGAACATTAAATATACAATTAAGAATGATTTTGACAGTGAAGTTTTTACAATTTAATTCCATACCTTTTAGAAATATCCTCAAGTATTAATGTCAATCATGTATATTTCGAATACTTTAGCTATCTTGTAAAATGGGTGTTTGAGTAATGAATCATACACTTCAACTTCGAAAATACTATAGGGCAATGTCTGAGCACGTACTGTAAGTTTACTAAAAAGTTTTAAGCATGTTGTTTTGTGTGAGTTTGCAGCCTTTCTGAGTCTGTGTCTTAGTGTATCAAGTGTGGGTCTGAAGTCTTTTTAAGTCTGTGTCTGCAGTTAACGATCTGCCTAACCATGTGTCTGTACCTCTGGTACTGTGAAGGTGTATCATCTCTTTGATGATGGATTCATGTTTGTCATTTTTAACATAGAGCAACACTGTGTATATGCATAGATTAACAATAGTTTATATCTGGAGCTTGATAAAAATGGGATGGAAGTGTTCCTTAGTTGTAACTTTGCTTATTATTCTGATTACTTTTTTGAATTTTTATAATTTCACTGACACTGCTGGAGTGCCCCCATAGCAGTATGCCATAGGATATGTGCAATTGAAATAGGCCAAAATATGCAGCCTCCAGATACTCACCAGTGATTACGTCCATCAGTTTCCACATGAGATAGCCTACTCTTGTTATTCTCTTGCAGACATGGCTTATATGTTCCTCCCACTTTATTTTCGAGTCACTGTGAAAGCATAACAGCTTTATTGATTTACTTTCCCCAGCTGTAGCCAGATCCAGAATTAGTTATTGTGTTTTATCGGGATTGTATATGAGTTCACTGGGGAAAAAAAAAACTAATTCATTGCTGGTTCTAATTTTTCCTGTGTTGCCACATGGAGTTCTGTCATGCCATGGTGCATGCAGAGCAGTGTTGTGTCATCTGCGTAACACACCATGGAATCTACTCCTACATGGTTAGGCAGATCGTTAACTGCAGTGATGAACAGAAAGGGACCTAGAACAGAGTGCTGTGCACTCCTGTCCAAACTTGTTTCAAAGAAGATCACCTGTTCTTCACTAATACAAACTGCTTTCTGTTGCTTAGATATGACTAGATTACATCTAAAGATGGGTTGTGTATGCCGTAATATGCCAGTTTTGTAATTAGGGTGCTAAACGGTATACAGTTTAAAGCTTTGCTGAGTTCACGAAATACAACTGATACTAGATCCTTATGTTCAAATGCAGTTAACACCTGGCCAACACCTACAGTGATGGCAGTAGTGGTACTTTTGCCTGTTGGAATCCAGACGGTCTGTTCCAAAATAGCTATTTAGCTGGTTGAACATCAGATTCTCAGAAACTTTAGAGAAAATTGAGCCAATAGAAATTAGTGGGTAGCTTTGGGGCAGATGCTTATCTCCCTTTTTAAAGATTGGTATGACTTCAGCAATTTTGAGCGCATCATGGACAACTGCAGGTTCTAAACACACACTGAAGATGATAGAAAGAGGTGGAAAGTTTGGAGAACCAATAATAGTCCATACTTCTGGAGTTTGAGAATCCTGACAAGCTTTTATAATATCCTTGGTGCTGACTGCATTCCAGTGGAAGGTGGCTCAGCACCAAAAAGATCTAAAGCATAAGTGCCATTTTGTTTAATTTTGTCTTTCAGCTTGCTCACAGAAGTTATAAAGTACCATAATCATTTACTTCCTCGTGGTCCAGTGCTGCATCTTGTGTGTGGTTTTGGGACTTTTCTTCTCTGATTATATCCCAAGCTGCTTTACATTTGTTGGGAGCACATTAATGTAATGTTCACATGCTAGTTTTTTGCCTGGGGTCATTTTGTCTTTGTAGTTCTCTTTACATTGTAAATAAGCTCTATATGAGATGTCATCCAGATCAGACTCTTGTTTACAAGAATTTTTATGTGTTCTGTACAGTCTCAGCATATCTTTCCTAATATGAGCCAGCTCATCTGTATACTATTTGAGCTGCTGCTTTTTCTGTTTATACTTACGTCTAATTTTAATTAATGACGAACGAGAGTACCATATTTGAGTGAGTGTTCTCAATAAAATAATCAAACACTGTTTCCCCAGCGACCTTACCAGGTTGTGTGTTGTGTAGAAAGTCCTAGCTAACATCAGCTTTCTGGCCTCTTATCCATGTAGCATTAGGCTTGATTCTGGCTGATGCGTCTGACCACAGATAAAAGCAGAATGTTAAAATTTAGGGCTCGTGGTCGGCTAGTGCATCACTAACAAGTCTGACATCACACATATCTCTAGTAAAATTAACTATGCTACTGTCCAAGCAGGCATAAATCCATGTGGGAGCTTTGAAAGGGCTCATTAACCGATCGAGAATTTTGCTGTCTCATATAACCTTGGGATCCAGACTCACGGTTTACATTTGTTCCTGTCGAGTCACTCTGGTGCAGACCATTTGTCTCAAGGTAACTCAGCAGTTTCTTAATTGTATGATTTCTAAGTAATGTCGGTATATACAATGTGGTAGTGTATATATTGAATCTTGATTGATTCACCCTTCCTATCAAGTTATGAAGCAGCTTCTAAACCTACAGAACATAAACCTTACTCAAATAAATAATGTAGCTTAAGGAACAGAAAAAAAAGTCTTTCGTCAATGAAGAATAAGACACAAATGTTATAACAAAAGGAAACCTGGTGCAGTGGAAATACTTATGACAACCACCAATGGCGTTCTTCAAGCACTCGTGTAGGCATTACAGTTTCTAATTCAGATCGAGCGCGCAAAAATACAGTGGCAATGGCTGCCAAGGCTAGCCTCCTGAATCAGCTGTTGAGTTTTTTTTATTTGCGCCCAGAATGCTGAGATCCCCCACTACTGACGCACTTGGCTAGTGCGCGTCTTTGTTCGAGCTGTTTACGCAGTGTGATAGCATTCCTAGCGCGAGTTTCGGAGAGGAAAGTTGACGGTACTGGAACAGCTCAGTAGAAAGTGAGTACATTTCCTCAGGGTCAACGATTGTTGCATAGTTCAAGCAGTGAAATGAAACCCTGATTTGTTGACAAAACCGCGCAAGTGGACATAGCCGATGTCTAACGAATATGTGACTATACATAAATTACAGATTTTCGCATTCGTCGTCTTTTAAAAAAATTCCATGTATTTGAATCGAGTACCGAGAGAACTAAGAAATCTGTCAGTTCAGTATTACCTTTACGCAAAAAGTTAACAGAATGATGATCTTGCTGAAATATTTATATTTACGTTTACTTGTGGATAAGGCTCACATGGCATATCATGACAGGCTTTAGAAATGATTTAACAGATAGGCTTTTGAAAAGTTTTGATTATGATATAATGTTATCGCGCTTCTGAATGCAATTTGGCCGATATTTTTCCCTTCGTTGTATCGCCACTATTGCATCTCATCACGAATATCGAAAACTACCATTCTTTTTAAGTAGCCCACGAACTTAAGAATCAGTATAGGTATAACAGTTAAACATTTGGTAAGGGCTACTCTCGGACTGATTCCATTCACAGAAAGTAGTTTCATCTCACGTCTTTACTTGAAATCGTTAATCGTTCTTTAATACTTTTGAACTGAGGTAAGCCAGTTAGCATGTGTGCAGGCTCCATCTGGTTGCAGTATGTAGCCTCATTAATTTCATCTCCCAATTACACTAAGCTAGTATCCCAAGCTATGTTTTATAGTCCTGTAAATAATCTGTTCTGCATCTTATCCTCAGTTCCTTAGCTTGACATGGGAATTGGGATCTACTGCTGCATTTTCCAGAAATCAAGTTTATACAGCCATATTACCTTATAACTGTAAATTGGTGCACCTCCAGAAATCTGCAGTAGAATTCCATCAGCGACTTGCCAATTGTGTCATCCAAGGCCACTGCATTTTTCTGTTCTGTTCGTACTGACATTGTTATCTAACAGTGGCATGATTATTGGTGCAGAAGCTTTAAACTAGATGGGAAGTTCTTGCAGCATCTGAGTGAGTAGAATGTTCAGTCAGCACCAGTGACATACTGAGATCTGTCTATTTTAAATCCTTAATGTCATATGGGATATCAATTTGGAGAAAACTAATTTAGGGAAAAGGAATATTTAGGGCTGCAAAAGTTAGTTGTCAGGTGATTAAATGGTGCTAATTCACACATATTATGCAAGTCTGTACTTATCAACAGAAAAACGCAAAAAAATAGTTAAATATGTATTTTGAAAAAAGTAAGTTTAACAGGCTCCACTGATTCTATCAGTCCCATCTTCAAATTTCAGTTTCCCTCTTCTTGGTTTCATGCCAGGTATTTGTATTCGTTATTATTGTTATTAATTATTTTACTCTAAATTTACCAATATTGTATGAGATTAATTCTTCTATGAGGTGTAGGCCTATACTTACCTCTTGAAGAATACCACAGTTGTCTATAAATCGGGTTCCTTGAGCAAATTCTACTCCACTTCAGTAGTGAAGCTAGCATTCTCATCTTGCCTGCTTATTCCTCAGTTTGAACCATCAACTCATTCTCTGTGATTAAAACTTTCATATCATATACCGAGCGAGGTGGCGCAGTGGTTAGCACACTGGACTCGCATTCGGGAGGACGATGGTTCAATCCCGTCTCCGGCCATCCTGATTTTGGTTTTCCGTGATTTCCCTAAATCACTTCAGGCAAATGTCGGGATGGTTCCTTTGAAAGGGCACGGCCGATTTCCTTCCCCATCCTTCCCTCACCCGAGCTTGCGTTCCGTCTCTAATGACCTCGTTGTCGACGGGACGTTAAACACTCATCTCCTCCTCCTCCTCAAAACTTTCATACGGCAGAGCTAGCGAGTGACTGAGACAGTAAAACACTTTAGAACTTTTTTTCGAAGCTTGTATTAGTTTTTCTGTCAAAAAATGTCTGTACTGTTACAGAGTGTGTATGTGATACTTCCCACTTCTTTAATTTCCTTGTGGATGAGTTCACAACTTTGGTAAACGTTTTGATGGTCAAAACCATTTATCACGTTGAGCTGATTAAAATTTTTATAATGGGGGTTTCCTTTTATTTCAGTATTCACTTACAGACTAATAGCTTATTTCAGCATTTTATCACTTTGCGCTGTTTAATATTTTTGGAATAAAGGGTCCCTTTTATTTCAACATGCACTTGTGGACTGATAACTTGTTTCAGGCATGTGATCGTTACCAAATGCTTCAAAGATCAGAGCTTTGTCTACACTTCACAGCCATGAGACCAACTTAGGTATAAACAAAACTGTGTATCACATACATTGCATCACTCAAAATAAGTTAAACCAACAACATAAAGATTCTGAGTGCATACTGTACTAATGATGTAGAAATTAACTAATACATTCCACATAAAATACAGTATTTGGACAAAGACTCTCCACGCTAGAAGCTGTAATGAACATAGATTAAATCAGCACAAGTCCACATTTCATTCCTATGTGACTTATTTATTATCAAGAGGGATATATATTTGTTAATTGCTTCACCATTAACACTGTGTACTTGTAATTGTTCATGTGTTATCTCAACTTACATAGAGAATGGTGCAAAGCATGTGTTAGAGAGTTTGTTTACACAACCGTGCTGTTGCAGTGGCTGTGAAATTAAAAGGAAGCTTTGAGCTTGATGCACTTGTTAATTGTCACATGCCATAATCAGCTGATAGTACACAGTTGAATGAAGAAATAAAGAAACATCGATTTTCAAATACTTTAAAGGATCTTAGGTAAGAAAATGATTTAAACATAAAGCATTTTGCACTTCAAGGAATTATGATGTGGTACTTGAAGATTTTGTTGGTTTCATTTACATATCTTATGGCCTTTGTTTGGTACCAGTGTTAGTATTTTGCTTTTATGAATTCTCTATGAATACTGTTTTTGCAAGTCACTCCTAATTTTGTGCTAGTCAAGTTTTAATGTTTGCTGCCTTATGTATTAGCTTTTTGTGGGACATTGCAGAGAAGAATTGGTTTTTAAATATGCAATCTATACAGCATGATATTCACAAGGTATAGTTAGTCCATTTCCGTGAAGTATCAGGGTAGTAATTCAAAAGTTCGATCTCGGATATCTAAGAAAATATTTTTTTTACATTCTAGAATTTTAACTCCCCCAACCCCTGAAGCTTATATTTCACATACAAAAATAATAGCTTCTGAAAAAAAAACTTGTTTGGGTTTATACCTGTGTCAGTGGAAGGCACAAAATGAAGAGCTGAGGTTATTGTCCCGTTTCTGCTTTGAGATAATCTTCATCTCTTTGTGCCTGCCACGCCTGACATCATTCTGTTTTGCATATGTCAACCATTTTCTTGCACTACATATTCACCCCTTTTCTGCTGCTCTGTCCAGAGCTAGGTTAGCCATTGGTGGCTAGCAGGTGGTCAATTACCTGGTTGCTCCCGTCTTCTGGTATGGGTGTTTGGTAGACTTGTTTCTCTACCCGTTCTCTCTATGTCTTCATTTTGATTCTTATCTCTATACATAAGTTTTAACACCAGCTATTTGATATTAGTTTGATAACACCAGTCAATAGCACTCATGAGAACAGAGAACAGAGAAATGATTTTTCCTGAATCCGTGCTATTAGTCAGTAAATTGTTTTCTTTGAGATAATTCAGTATCTTTGAACACATAATGTTTCAGTACTCTACTGCAAATCTGCATCAGTGATATGGATCTGTAGTTCAGTGTTTCCTTTCTTGGGTATTGGTGTGACTTTGCAACTTTCTAGTCTTCAGGTACAGATCTTTCGATGAGCGAGCAGTTGTACATCGTTGTTAGATATGGAGCTATTGTATCAGCGTAATCTGAAAGGGACCTGACTGGTATGCAATCTGTACCAGAAGCCTTGCCTTTATTAAGTGATTCAGACTGCTTCATTGCACCAAGGGTATTTGCGTCTAAGATGCTCATGTTGGCAGCTGTTCTAGATTTGAATTCTGGAATATTTAATTTGTCTTCTTTGGTGAACGAGTTTCGGAAAACCGTACTTAGTAACTCTGCTTTAGTGGCATGTCATAATTACTGTTATCATGCGGAAAAGGTATTGATTGCATCTTGCCACTGGTGTGCTTTACATATGACCAGAATCTCTTTGGGTTTTCTGCCAACTTTTGAGATAGAGGTTCGTTTTGGAAACTATTAAAAGCATCACGCATTGAAGTTCCTGCTAAACTTAGAGTTTCTGTAAAATTTTGCCTGTCTTGTGGATTTTGTGTTCCTTTAAATTTGGCATTCTTTTTTCATTGCTTGTGCAAGTGTGTACTGAAACACTTAGTGTACCAGGAAAATCAGTACCTTTGCTTATTTATTTATGTGGTGTATATATCTCTCAGTTGCTATTGGTACAATTTCTTTGCATTCATACCACATCTGGTCTACGCTTACATAGTCAGATCGGAAAGAGTGGAGACATCTCTTAGATAGGCATCTAGCGAATTTTTATCTGTTTTTTTTATTTATTTATTTTTATATATATATTTTAGATGGATGTACTTTGTATTTATTTTTGGTGGGTTTGGATATTACGGTATTCAGTCTTGCTACAGCTGCCTTGTAGTCACTAATCCCTGCATCCGTCATATCCTTTCTATTTGTTTAGGACTACTTGTTGCTACTAGGTCAAGTATGTTTTTGCAATCATTTGCACTTTGAGCAAGCTTCTGAACTAACTGTTCAAAGTAATTTTCTGTGAAAGCATTCAGTACAATATTGGCTGGCATTTTATGCCTACTTCCAGATTTAGATTTTGAATAAAAATTGTCAGCAATGGCAGCCGAAGACTTCTGGCATAAGAAGTCACCTCTTATTCAGCCAGCAGCCTTGTCAAAGAGTATGGAGGAATCAACAGAAGTTAAACACACTCTCTTACCTTTGGGGTAGGAAACTGTCCCTAAAGGCAAGAGAATCAGCAATGATCAATGGCATGAGGATGAAGAAGGCAATTAAGACCACTGCATTAAAGGCACATAATGTTCATCCACAGGACATGTAGTTTTTAATTGAAAAAAGTCATGATGGTCTCTCCATTGGCAAAAAGTTCCAGATCAGGAGGGGACTGACAAGGCAGAGGTGACCATGAGAGAAAGATTGAGTAGCCAACAAAATGATAACATTCTATGAGTTGCAGCTTGGAATGCCAGAAGTTTGAACGTGGTATGGAAGGTAGAAAATCTGAAAAAGGAAATGCAAAGGCTCAATCTAGATTTAGTGGGGGGCAATGAGGTGTGCAGGGTAATATGAACAGTGGCAGGAATGATGTTAATGGGAGTAGGATTCGTTATGAATAGGAAGATAGGGCAGAAAGTGTGTTACTGTGAACAGTTCAGTGATACTTGTTCTCATCAAGAGTCGATGGCAAACCAGCACCACCTATAGCTCACATATACATGCCGACATTGCAAACAGAAGATGAAGATATAGAGAATATAGCGAGATATGAGGATATTGAACAGGTAATTCAATATGTAAATAGAGATGAAAATCTAATAGTCATGGGAGACTGGAATGCATTTGTAGGGGAAGGAGTAGAAGAAAGGTTTACTGGAGGATATGATCTTGCTACCAGGAATGAGAGACGAGAAAGATTGAGTTCTGCAATAAATTTCAACGAGTAATACCAAATACTTTGTTCAAGAATCACAAAAGAAGGAGGTATATTTGGTAAAGGTCAGGAGATAAGGGAGGATTTAAGTTAGATTACATCACGGTCAGGAAGAGATTCCAAAATCAGATATTGGATTATAAGGCATACCCAGGAGCAGATATAGACTTGGATCACAATTTAGTCATAAAGAAGAGTAGGATGAAGTTTCAGAGATTAGTCAGGATGAATCAGTGTGCAAAGAAGTTGGATATGTAAGTACTAAGGAATGAAGAAGTACGCTTTAAGTTCTCTGAGGCTATAGATACTTTGATAAGGAATACCTCTGTAGACAGATCAGTTAAAGAGGAATGAGCATCTCTAGAAAGGGCAGTCACAGATATTGGGAAGAAAATTGTTGGAACAAAGAAGGTAACGGTGGAGAAACCATGGGGAACGAAAGTACTTCAGTTGATCGTTGAAGGAAGTAAGTACAATATGTAGGGCTGAAATAAATAGAATGTGCAGGGAAGCTAAGCTGAAATGGCAGCATGAAAAAGTGAGGAAATAGAAAACAAAATGATTGTTGGAAAGATTGACCCAGCATGTAGGAAACTCAAAACAACCTTCTCTGAAACTAAAAGGAAAGGTAGGAACATAAAGAGTGCAATGGGAATACCACTATTAAGTGCAGAGGAGCAAGCGGATAGGTGGAAAGAATACACTGAAGGCCTCTGTGAGGGGGAGGACTCATCTGATGACATGAAAGGAGAAGAAACAGGAGTCGATTTAGAAGAGAGATGGGATACAGAATTATAATCAGAGTTTAAAAGAACTCTGGGAGACTTAAAATCAAACAAGGCAGAAGGGATAGATAACATTCCATTAGAATTTCTAAAAATATTTGGAGACGTAGCAACAAAAAGATTATTCACATTGGTGTGTAGGATGTAAGGGAGTCTGGCAATATAGCAACTGACTTTGTGAAAAACATCATCCACACGCTTCACAAGATTGCAGGAGCTGACAAATGCAATAAGAATCGCACTATCAGATTAACAGCTCATTCATTCAAGTTGCTGACAAGAATAATTTGCAGAAGAATGGAAAAGAGAAATGAGGATATGTTAGATGGTGATCAGTTCGGCTTAAGGAAAGTTGAAAGAACCAGAGAGGCAATTCTGACGTTGTGGTTCATAATGGAAGTAAGATTAAAGAAAAATAGAGGTGTATTCACATGACTTGTTGACCTGGAAAAAGTGTTTGAGAATGTCAAGTGCAGCAAGATGTTAGAAATTCTGAGGAAAAAAGAGGTAAACTGTAGGGAAAGACTGTTGATATACAATATGTACCAAGAACCAAGAGGGAATAATAAAAGTGAAAATTAAGTATGAAGTGCTTGAATTAAAAAGAGTGTAAGACATGGATGTAGTCTTTTGCACCTACTGTGCTGTCTATATATACATTGAAGAGGCAATACTGGAAATAAAATGTAGATTCAAGAGCAGAATTAAAATTCAAGGTGAAAGGATATAAATGATAAGATTTGTTGATGACATTGATATCATCAGCAAAAGTGAAGAAGAATTAACTGATTTGCTGAATGGAATGAACAGTCTGATGAGTACAAAGTATGAATTGAGAGTAAATCGAAGAAAGATGAAAGTAATGAGAATTAGCAGAAATGAGAACAGTGAGAAACCAAACATCATTATTGTTGATCACGAAGTAGACTAGTCAAATAAGCCATGATGGACGGAGCAAGGAGGACATAAAAAAGGCAGACTAGCACTGGCATTCCTGTCTGAGAGAAGTACTAGTATTAAATGTAGGCCTTAATTTGAGCAAGAAATTTCTGAGAATGTACATTTGGAGCACAGCGTTGTGAGGTGGTGAAACATGGACTGTGGGAAAAATGGAACACAAGATACTCGAAGTATTTGAGATGTGGTGCTACAGAAGAATGTTGAAAATTAGGTGCATTAATAAGTTAAGAAATGAAGAGGTCCTGTGCAGAATCAGTGAGGAAAGGAATATATGGAAAACACTTGACAAGCAGAAGGAACAGGATGGTAGGATGTCTGTTAAGCCACCAGGGAATAACTTCCATGGTGCTAGAGCAAGCTGTAGAGGGTAAAACCTGCAGAGGAAGACAGAGATTGGAATGCATCCAGAAAATAATGGAGGACGTAGGTTGCAAGTGCTATTCTGAAATGAAGAGACTGGCACAGGAGAGGTATTCGTGGCGGGCCGCATCAGTTCCGTCAGAGGACCGATGATTCAAAAAATCCTCTGTTAGTCTTATATGGTACGGGTACAACACACTTGAGCAGTATTCTAGAACCGGTCACACAAATGATTTGTAAGCAAGCTCCTTTGTAGACTGACTGCACTTCCCCCATGTTCCACTAAGAAACCGAAGTGTACCAACTGCTTTACCCATTACTAAGCCTATGTGAAGCAGTGAAGCTCACACAATACTAGGTACCGAAATCTGGTTAAAATCTAAAATTGATAGCAGTGAGATTTCTGGGGAAAATTTCTGTGCATATGAAAAGGATAGGCAAATGGAGAATGATGGTGGAGTATTTTATGCAGCAGACAAGACACTCAAATCTACCTAGATAGAAATGGAAGCTGCATGTGAGATTGTTTGGGCAAGATTCAGTATCAGGAATGGGCATAAAATGATGATTGGATCCTCCTGTCAACCACCAGACTCGTCTCCTAATGTAACCAAAAACTTTAGATAAAATCTCAGTTTGATTGTACGTAAGTTCCCCAGTCAGAATGTAATCATCGGTGGAAACTTTAATCATCCAACAAGCAATTGGGAAAATTACAGTTTTTTTACTGGTGGGTGAATAAGACAGCCTCTGAAACATTACTAAATGCCTTCTTTGAAAACCACCTCAGACAGTTTGGAACCCCACTCACGATGGAAATATATTGGATCTAATTGCAACAAATAGACCTGATACCCCTGAAGAAGTCCGTATCAAAACTGGTACCAGTGATCATGACACAGTCATGGCAACAATGATTACCAAAGTATAAAGGACAACTAAAACAAGCAGAAAGATGTATGTATTCTGTAAACCAGATAAAAAATCAGTAATGTCATATGTGATGAGGAATTTGAAACTTTCAGCACAGTATAGAAGTCTGTAGAGGAAGTTTAAAAAAAACAGTAATTGACCATGCACTGGATAATATGTACCCAGTAGAGCAGTTCATAGTGGGAGGGAACATGTATGGTAAACAGTAACAGTGAAGAAACTTCTACAAAAACAGAGACTTCTGCATCATAGGTGTAAAACAAAGCATGGGGCTATAAATAAAGAGATGTTGAATGAAATGCATTTAACTGTCAAGAAAGCAATGCATAATGCCTTCAACTACTACCGTAGCAGAATATTATTAAATGATACTTCAAAAAACCCAAAGAAACTCCGGCTTTCTCTATAGCTTACCTCCATTTTCCTCAGAATTTCTAACACCTTGCACCATTTGACACTGTCAAACACTTTTTCCAGGTCGACAAGTCATGTGAATGTGTCTCGATTTTTCTTTAGTCTTGCTTCAATTATGAACCGCAATGTCACAATTACCTACCTGGTGCCTTTACATTTCCTAAATCCAAACTGATTGTCATCTAACACATCCTCAGTTCTGTTTTCCATTCTTGTGCATAGCATAGCATATCTGTCAGGAACTTGGATGGATGAGCTGTTAAGCTGACGGTGCTATAACTCTTGCATTTGTGAGCTCTTCCAATCTTGTGAATTTTGTGGATGATGTTTTTCCGAAAGTCAGGTGGCATATTGCCAGACTCTTTTACATGTTACACACCCTGAATAGCATTTTTGTTTCCACTTTTCCCAATGTTTTTAGAAATTTGGTGGAGTGTTATCTATCCCTTTTATCTTATTTGATCTTAAGTCTTCCAAAGCTCTTTTAAATTCTGATTCTAATGGTGGATCCCCTCTCTCTTATAAATTGATTCCTGTTTCTTCTTCTTTCACATCATCAGACAAGTCATCCCCCTCACAGAGGCTAACTATCTGCTACCTCCTCTGCATTTCACAGTGGAATTCCCGTTGCACTTTAGATGTTACCATCCACGCTTTTAATGTCACTGAAGGTTGTTTTGACTTTCCTATATGCTGAGTCAGTCCTTTCAACAACAATTTCTTTTTCGATTTCTTCACGTCTTTGCCTTAGCTTACCTGCACTTCTTTTATATTTCATTCCTCAGCAGCATGTATTTCTGTATTCCTGAATTTCCATGAACATTTTTGTTCTTTCTTCTTTCATCGATTGACTGAAGTGTTTCTTCTGTTACCAGTGGTTTCTTTACAGTTACATTTTTTGTATTCATGTTTTTTGCCAATTTCTGTGATTACCCATTTTAAAGATGTCCATTTCTCTTCAACTAAACTGCCCACTGAGATATTCCTTATTACAGTACGTATAGCCATAGAGAACTTAAAATGTATCTCTTCATTCCTTAGTACTTATTTGTATAGTGATTCTCCCTGAATAGTTTCTTAAATTTCAGCCTGCTCTTCATCAGTATTAAATTGTGATCTAACTCTATATCTCCTCCTGGGTAAGCCTTACAATCCAATATCTGATTTTGGAATCCTTGCCTGACTATGATGTAATCTGAAATCTTCCCGTATCTCCGGCCTTTTCCAAGTATAACTCCTCCTGTTGTGATTGTTGAACAAATTATTCGCTATTAATTGTTGGAACTTACTACAGAACTCAATTAGACTAGTCTTTCTCCTCTCTCATTTCTAGTATCAAGCTCATATTCTCCTGTAACCCTTTCTTTTATTCCGTCCCCTACACCCCATTCCAGTCACCATGACTATTAGATTTTCATCTCACATTATGTAATGAGGTACCCATTCAGTATCTTCACATACTGTCGCTGTCTCTTCATCTTCGGTTTGCAAAGTCAGCATGTATACCCAAACTATCGTTGTCGGTTTGCTGTAAATTCTGATGAGGACAACCCTATCACTGAAATCTTCACAGTAACACACTCTGTGTTCTACCTTCCTATTCAGAACAAACCTTTCTCCTGTTACACCATTTTCTGCTGCTGTTGATATTACTCTGTAATCATCTCTTCTTTCCATTTCACTTCACTGACCCCACTGTATTTAGATTAGCCTTTGCATTTTCCTCTTCAGATTTTTAAGCTTCCCTACCACATTCAAACTCTTGACATTCCTTGACCCAACGTTTGTTATTCAGTCTTCTTCCCATGGTCACCTCCCCTTTGGCAATCCCCTCTTCGAGATCAGATTTGGGGGCTATTGCGGAATCTTTTGCAATGGAGTGAGCATCATGACACTTTTCCAATTACAGGCCAGGTGTCCTGTGGATACACATTATGTGTCTTTAATGCAGTGGTCTTCATTGATTTCTGCATGCTCATGCCATTGACCATTGCTGATTCTTTTGTCTGTAGGGGCAGTGTCCCAACCCAAGGGCAAGAGAGTGCTTTGAATCTCTGTCCGCTCCTCCATCCTTTTTGACAAGGCTGTTGGCAGAATATGGATGACCTTATGCTGGCAGTCTTTGGCCACCAATGCTGATCATTTTTCAAAATTTAAGTGGCGGCAGCTTTGAACCCGGGACTGAAGACGTTTTGATTACTGATCAAAGATGTTACCCCTAGACTACAGGTGCATATAATTAATTGTTAATATTATGAGGAGAACAAAAGAAGAAGAAAAATTTGTGGTAGGAGTGGGAATTGACCCAGAGACAGCAAATTGCCAGTCAGTGCACATGATCATTCTAAACTTGCACTATATGTGACATACACTTTAAAAGAAAAGTAGTGACTTGGTGGTGTGGGAAACAAAGCACTCATAGGTGCCAGAATGGATGACATCACATCAGAGCTTTCACAATAAAAAACAGACAGCAGCATCCCTTGTATGAGTTGATAGTGGTGCGGTTGACCAGCATTTCAGCTGTCGACACTGGTTTTTAGTTACTGCAGCGAGAGCTCAACAAAACGTGGTCTTCGTCTGTTTTATTTGCATACTAGCAAGCATTCAAAGAGAATGGCATAATTTTAGTGTGATTTCTGGCTCACATCAAAAGAGAGGTGGCACAAGTTTAGTGCAATGTTTACAGTGTGTTGTAGCATATTAGCTCATGATAACAGGCTGCCACTATGTAAGCTGATGAGAGGTCAATAATGTCACTCCAGTGATCTTTCTCCTTTCAAACCCTCCCTCTAGATGTTGCTTTAGATGAATTATTTGTGCTATACAGTTTCTTTGTAGCCAAGTAAATAATAAGCTACTAATAGCAGCTAAACAACAGCCGTGTAGTAAAATTGAGGAGCCAGCTCATTTCTGTCCAGAATAGCAGATTCTTACTAATTTATTTGATTAAATTTAGATGGCATTAGTATGAACAGCATTAAGCAGCGTAGTGATAGCTTATTGTTAATACAGTAGACATATGAAGTTTTTATGGTGTCTTTGCGATATTGTAATGTCCACCTTGATTCGTTAGATGCCCCTGAAGGTTTCCATTCTGATGGGATCTGTGAAACAGCAATGAATGAATGAGTGAACAAATGAGCAAACAAAAGGGGAGAGGAAGCGGAACCTTCTTACAGTGTGTTGCTGCAGATAGCAATGAAGTGTACTAACGTAGCTGTCTGCATAGAAAAGCAGTTGTTGCTATCCAGCATTGCTCACAGTGTCAAGGAGATGCAGAAGGTGGATCAAGTATAAATGTGATTTTATTTAAAAAATATTTAGTGAAAAGTAAAAGGCAAATATAATTTATTTTTCTGGTATTTTACTCCTTTAGAAATATGTTTTTCATAACAAGAAGGAAGGTTCTTTATCTCAACATCATAGAATGGAGATGGTTGTGTCAGGAGCCAATTGCACATGAATCCCTCCATGCCCTATTCATCTTCAAATTGTTGGCGTCCCAGAGATTCTTTAAGTGGCCAAAAGAAACAAAAATTGCGGGGTGATAGGACTGGGCTGCAGGAAGGATGATCGAGTTGAGTCCAGTGCATTTCCTGTACTTTGGAGAGCGTTAGAGCTGCAGTATGGAGCTTGGCATTGTCATGGAGGATTATGGCCTCTCAGTTGGTCGGTTTTGCCTTTTGTGGTGAAATACAGCGCTAACCAGGTTCGACAGCATCGATTGTGCATAGCTCGTGCAAAAAATCAATGAGCAAAATGCCTCGCTGGAGTAAGAAAATGGTTATCAGTTGACAGCCAAGTCAGTTTTCACTGCGGCTATCTCCCCTTTCCTCTTTCACTTCATACTGGCTTGTTTTGACTTGGGAGTGAAGTGGTGGTCCAACATTCATCCCAGATGATGGCCCAACTCAAAAATGCATCACCTTCCTTCGTTAACCTTGCTGTAAGCCTCTGACAGACCTCCAGATGTCTCAATTTCTGATCTCTGATCATAATGCAAGGGACACATTTGGCACAAATTTTACAGGACTTTGTCATTTGTGATCATCACTTGATAGCTCCCTTTACTTTTTCTGACCTGTTCTGCAGTTGCGGACACACTCGCCCATGGACCTTCTTCAGATACGTCTTGAACCGTGTAAACATGTCCATCCATTATACTGGTCTGAGGATGGTGATGGTGTTCCTGATTTTCTACTCATTTCATTCTTCATTGAATTCTTTATGGCTGGAAAACACATGAACCCTTGACAGTGCTTTGTCTCTGAACTGTGCAGTCGATCTCTGAAAGATTTCCATTGCCTGAACACCTTCACGAGCAAGAAATTTCATAATTATGCATTGCGCAGTGAAGGGGTGCATCATGAGCTCTATTGATGAACAGGTTGGACGTGTGGAGGGGCTAGCTCTCCCCACTCCTAATGCACCCCTTCAAAGCATACCAGAAACGTGGGCCCAGTCCTATCAACTGTAGACACCGAGAAAGAAAATACTTATTTATATTTAAGATACTCTCATACATTTCATTACCTGCTGATGGTTAGTGGAGTGGCATGCATAGAACAGTTCAAAGTTTGTCTGCCTTTTGAGATGATGCACACTGTACTCTCCATTGTAGTATAAGTATCTGAATTTTTAGCTAAGATATCTGTGCCTCGTTTCATAAGACGGTTGCTTTTCCAGACAATGGCAGCCCACACGGCATGCTGCCTGCTGATGGCCACCCTGGTGGCGGTGGCTTCTGCTGACAAGTACTACGGCTACCCCGGCAAGCCGTGGGACGGGCACGCGTACGCTGCGGAGAAGTACCAGCAGTATGCTACACTCTACCAGCAGCAGGTGATGGGCACTGGCCCGCCACCTCACACGGAGGTGGTGCGCATGGCGCGCTACATCGTCCACAATGTAGGTATGTCTGATTTCTACTATCTGCTGATTCCAGTCCATTCCCATTTGTACAGGGCACATTGCTATATGAAGATTCAAACTTTAATAGGGCCAATTGCTTACACACATAAAAAAAAGTGTTGCATCACCTCAGTTACCAGGACTGCTGAAGATAGACGTTGACAGTGGATATTTTATCACAGACACAGTACCTTTGACTGTTAAGAGATTTCACTAAGCCTGTCCAAAGATGTAAACAACCATTAATGACCAGCACCTGTTAGACGGAGGGGGTCCGACAGCCAATCAGTTCCAGTCATTCCACCAGGAAGGAGGTACACGGCTCTTGTTGTCTGTAGATCAACCGTGCCTAGATGGTCAATACCGCGATTCGATTGTGTCCGCATTGTTACTTTGTGCCAGGAAGGACTCTCAGCAAGAGAAGTATCCAGGCATCTCAGAGTGAACCAAAGAGATGTTGTGCGGACATGGAGGAGAGACAGAGAGACAGGAACTATTGATGACATGCCTCGCTCATGATGCCCAAGGGCTACTACTGCACTGGATGACCTCTACCTTTGGATTATTGTATTATGACTCAAACTGTGTGCAATAGGCTGCATGATGCGCAACTTCAATCCCGACGTCCTTGGTGTGGTCCATCTTTGCAACCACGACACCATGCAGCGCGGTACAGGTGGGCCCAACAACATACCGAATGGACTGCTCAGGATTGGCGTCACGTTCTCTTCACGAATGAGTGTTGCATATGCTTTCAACCAGACAATTGTTGGAGATGTGTGGAGGCAACCCAGTTGTCCAGTGAGTACAGCAAGGTGGAGGTTCCCGGCTGTTTTGGGGTGGCATTATGTGGGGCCGACGTATGCCGCTGGTGGTCATGGAAAGGGCCATAATGGCTGTACGGTACATGAATGCCATCCTCCGACCAATAGTGCAACCATATTGGCGAGGCATTAGTCTTCATGGACGACACTTCGTGCCCCTATCTTGCACATCTTGTGAATTACTCCCTTCAGGATAACGACATTGTTTGACTAGAGTGGCCAGCATGTTCTCCAGACATGAACCCTATCGAACATGCCTGGGATAGATCGAAAAGCACTGTTTATGGACGATGTGGCCCACCAACCACTCTGAGGGATCTACGCTGAATCGCCATTGAGGAGTGGGACGATCTGGACCAACAGTGCCTCGATGAGCTTGTGAATAGTATGCCACAACGGATACAGGCATGCATCAATGCAAGAGGACGTGCTACTGTATATTAGAGGTATCGGTGTGTACAGCAATCTGGACCACCACCTCTGAAGGTCTCGCTGTATGATGGTACAACATGCAATGTGTGGTTTTCATGACCAGTGAAAAAGGGCTGAAATGATGTTTATGTTTATCTTTATTCCATTTTCTGTACAGATTCCAGAACTCCCGGAATCGAGGTGATGCAAAACTTGTTTTGATGTGTGTATTTTTAAATGATACAGAATAAAACATGTTTCAATGTTTCATTGCCCTTCAGAGTAGTCACCAGCTTTGGGTATAACACATCTGAAGCAAAGCATATAACAATCTGAAGCAAATGCCACAAAGTGCTTTCTTCCTTAATAGTATCAGGTCAGTCAACAAGGGCTTTAGTTTTGGGGGCGTGGTAGATGCAGCACTTCCGAGCCGCATCAGTGGAACAAATTGGCCACATTGTGTGTCGTATGTGCACAAGCATTGCCCTGCAAAATTATGGGTGGGTTCTGCAGAAAATGTCACCACTGTTTTCTCAAAGCTGGTCAGGGATTGTGTTCCAAATGTGAAATGTGTGTTAAGAGTCCTTTGGCATGGGGTACGTGCGTGCTCAAATCTGAGGTTTTAACTGGCTGCCACCCCGGTTACTTATAACGCCCAGAGTAATTTTAGATTTAGTACAGTAGAGGAGAGATTGCACTCCAGCTTCTGTTTTTAATACACTTTTTTTCCAACATTTTAAATGAGCACCGTGAGTATGTAGCTATATTCACGGCCGGCTCTAAACTGGGGGACTCGGTTGGTTGCTCTGTTGTTTTCCCGGATCATGTCATCAAGATTCGGTTGCCTCCGGTATTCACTATATTCGTTGCTGAACTATCTGCAATCTTGAAGGCGCTGGAGCAGATGAGATGTGCCATGTCTGCTAGATTCTTCTGTTGTTCTGACTCCCTGAGTGCGCTTCAACCTCTGCACTGCTTCTATCCAGCTGCTAAAGTAGTCCAGGATATTCAGGACACACTCCTCTGACTACAAAGGCTGGGGAAGGAGGAGCTATTTTGCTGGGTGCCAGGGCATTGTGGGTATTGCAGGCTACAAAAGAGCAGATATAGCATCAAAGAAAGTGTATTGTGTTCCTCAGTTGCTTCAGTGTGCTGTCCTCCTGCATGCTATCATCTCACTGTTGAGGCGCAGAGTCCTACATCAGTGGGAAGATGGCTGGCTGGAAGTGACAGACAACAAGCTCCATCCAATGAAGCCCATGATGCGGGCATGATGTACCTCCCAGCCACGAAGATGGGTCGAGGTGTACCTTACTCGTCTTCACATACGCCACAGCCCCATGACGCATGGCTTCTTGCTCCAGTGAGAGGACCTTCCAATGTGTGGTGCTTATGGTGTACAAATCACTGTGTGGCACATTTACTAGACTGTGTTTTATTTTCTGACCAGCAGGCAGCGACAGATTTGCCGACAGATGTGCCCCCTATTTTTAGTAACATTCAAACGAATATGATGAGAAGTTTCAAGGTTTTGTGATCTGTCCAACTTGTTTCCAAAAATTTTAGGGAGGAAGTTTTTAATGTGTTAATAGTGTGACCGGCTAACACATGTTTGTAAGTGATCAGTCAGTCACATTTCTGTATGCCTTTCTTTTAGCTCCTCTATCTTTCTATCTTTTTACTTTTGTTTTAATCCCACGTATAGCACCTTTCACCCTTTCTTCCTTGTCTTAAGACATGTGTGATAGAGTGATTGCGCAGGTCCAAGCGAGTGATGTGAGAGTGCTTTAGTGTTATTTTATAGGTTTTTCTCCTCACTGTGTGATAACCATTCCTGTAAAAAAAAAAAAAAAAAAAAAAAAAAAATGCTCAAATGTGTGTGAAGCCTTATGGGACTGAACTGCTAAGGTTATCAGTCCCTAAGCTTACGCACTACTTAACCTAAATTATCCTAAGGACAAACACACACACACCCACGCCCGAGGGAGGACTCAAACCTCCGCCGGGACCAGCCGCACAGTCCATGACTGCAGCGCCTTAGACCGCTCAGCTTATCCCGCATGGCTAACCATTTTTGTACTTTTACCCACTATTGTTTCTTTAATGTGTGTAAGGGTGCTGATAACCTTGCTGTTGAGCGCCTGTAAGCTCAAAAAAATAAAAATAAAAACTCCCATAGTATTAGTATCAGTAATTTGTTTCCCCAAGAATCATTTTACAATGACACAGGATCTGTCAGCTTAAGAGACGGAAAATGTGAGTCATATATACTGTAGTGGGTTGGTTTTTCTACATATTTGAAGTCTTATCAGCTTATCAGCTTCAAACAAGTTTTTTACTTATTCCTGACTAATGACAGTTTTGTGTGAATCTGATCTTTCCCTCTTGCTGGAGGGCTGGGAAACCATTGTTCTGTTGTGTTCTCAGTTACTTTTGTTTTACGGACATTAAACTGTGGTCCAAGACATATTTCAGTGCCTAACATTTAATATCTTAATCTACGTCTACATCTATACTCTGCTTAAGAGTATGCACTGTTGAGGTGCATGGCAGAGAGTACATCCCATTGTATCAGTTATTAGCATTTATTTCTGTTCCAGTCATGTATGAAGTGCGGGAAGAATGATAGTTTGACTGCCTCTGTGCATTCAGTAATTTATTCTAACCTTATCCTCATGGACCCTATGAGAGCGATACATAGGGGTTTGCGTAGTATCCATAGAGTAATCACTTAAAACCGGTTTTTGAAACTCTGTTAATAGACTTTCTCAGGATAGTTTACATTTGTCTTCAAGAGTCTGCCAGTTCAGTTTCTTCAGTATCTCTATGACTCTCTCCCATGGATTAAACAAACCTGTGATCATTCACGCTGCCCTTCTTTGTATACATTCTATATTCCCTGTTAGTCCTATATGGTACATGCCCCACACGCTTGAGCAATATTCTAGAACTGGTTGCTTGAGTGATTTGTAAGCAGTTGTAGACTCATTGCACTTCCCCATTTTTCTACCAATTAACCAAAGCCTATTACCTGCTTTGCCCATGATAGAACCTATGTGATCATTCCACTTCATATCCCTACAAAATGTTACACCCAGGTATCTGTATGAGTTGTCAATTCCAGCAGTGACTCATTGATATTGTAGTCGTAGGATACAATGTTTTCATTTTGTGAAGTGCAAAATTTTACATTTCTGAACATTTATAGCAAGTTGCCAGTCTCTGCACCATGTTGAAATCTTATCAAGATCTGACAGAATATTTATGCAGCTTCTCTCTGATAATAATTCATTATACACTCCTGGAAATTGAAATAAGAACACCGTGAATTCATTGTCCCAGGAAGGGGAAACTTTATTGACACATTCCTGCGGTCAGATACATCACATGATCACACTGACAGAACCACAGGCACATAGACACAGGCAACAGAGCATGCACAATGTCGGCACTAGTACAGTGTATATCCACCTTTCGCAGCAATGCAGGCTGCTATTCTCCCATGGAGACAATCGTAGAGATGCTGGATGCAGTCCTGTGGAATGGCTTGCCATGCCATTTCCACCTGGCACCTCAGTTGGACCAGCGTTCGTGCTGGACGTGCAGACCGCGTGAGACGACGCTTCATCCAGTCCCAAACATGCTCAATGGGGGACAGATCCTGAGATCTTGCTGGCCAGGGTAGTTGACTTACACCTTCTAGAGCACGTTGGGTGGCACGGGATAAATGCGGACGTGCATTGTCCTGTTGGAACAGCAAGTTCCCTTGCCGGTCTAGGAATGGTAGAACGATGGGTTCGATGACGGTTTGGATGTACCGTGCACTATTCAGTGTCCCCTCGACGATCACCAGTGGTGTACGGCCAGTGTAGATCGCTCCCCACACCATGATGCCGGGTGTTGGCCCTGTGTGCCTCGGTCGTATGCAGTCCTGATTGTGGCGCTCACCTGCACGGCGCCAAACACGCATACGACCATCATTGGCACCAAGGCAGAAGCGACTCTCATCGCTGAAGACGACACGTCTCCATTCGTCCCTCCATTCACGCCTGTCGCGACACCACTGGAGGCGGGCTGCACGATGTTGGGGCGTGAGCGGAAGACGGCCTAACGGTGTGCGGGACCGTAGCCCAGCTTCATGGAGATGGTTGCGAATGGTCCTCGCCGATACCCCAGGAGCAACAGTGTCCCTAATTTGCTGGGAAGTGGCGGTGCGGTCCCCTACGGCACTGCGTAGGATCCTACGGTCTTGGCGTGCATCCGTGCATCGCTGCGGTCCGGTCCCAGGTCGACGGGCACGTGCACCTTCCGCCGACCACTGGCGACAACATCGATGTACTGTGGAGACCTCACGCCCCACGTGTTGAGCAATTCGGCGGTACGTCCACCCGGCCTCCCGCATGCCCACTATACGCCCTCGCTCAAAGTCCGTCAGCTGCACATACGGTTCACGTCCACGCTGTCGCGGCATGCTACCAGTGTTAAAGACTGCGATGGAGCTCCGTATGCCACGGCAAACTGGCTGACACTGACGGCGGCGGTGTACAAATGCTGCGCAGTAGCGCCATTCGACGGCCAACACCGCGGTTCCTGGTGTGTCCGCTGTGCCGTGCGTGTGATCACTGCTTGTACAGCCCTCTCGCAGTGTCCGGAGCAAGTATGGTGGGTCTGACACATCGGTGTCAATGTGTTCTTTTTTCCATTTCCAGGAGTGTAGATATCTGCACCATCTGCAAAAAGCCTGATTTTATTATTAACATTGTTTTCAAAGTCATTAATATACAACATGAACAGCAATTGTTCCAACACACTTCCCTGGGCCATACCTGAAGTTACTTCTATCTTATCCTGACTTATGATGACTCTCCATCCAAGATAACATGCTGTGTCCTACCTAAAAAAAAGTCCTCAATCCAGTCACAGATTTCACTTGATACCCCATATGATTGTACTTTTGACAATAAGCATAGGTGCAGTACTGAGTCAAATGCTTTTCAGAAATCAAGATATGCTCCACCCTCCCAGTTGCCATGATCCAAAGCTTTCAGTATGTCTTGTCAGAAAAGTGCAATTTGAGTTTCACATGATCGATGTTTTCGAAATCCATGGTGGCTGGCACTGAGGATGTCATTCTGATCAAGAAACATCATTTTGTTTGATCTCAAAATATCTTCTAAGGTTCTACAACAATTCTATGTCAAGGATATTGGATGGCAGTTTTGTGGATCACTTCTATTGCCCTTCTTGTAGATAGATGTGATCTGTGCCTTTTTCCAAAACTGGGCTCAGCTTTTTGTTTGAGAAATCTGTGATAGATTATAGTTAGAAGAGGGGCTAACTCAGCTGCGAATTCAGTATAGAATCTGACAGGAATTCCATTAGATCCTGGGGCTTTGTTCAGTTGTAACAGTTTCAGCTGTTTCTCAACATCACTGACATTCATACTTATTTCATTCATCTTTTCAGTGGTACGAGGCTTACATTGGGGCAAATTTCCTGTGTTTTCATTTGCAAAGGAACATTGAAAATGAAATTAAGCATTTTTAGCTTTTGCTTTGGTACTCTCAATTTCAGTTCCTATCTCATTCGGTAGGGGCTGGACACTAACTTTGGTGCCGCTAACAGGCTTTTCATACGACCAGAATTTCTTTGGGTTCTGCAAAAGATCACTTCACAGTATTCAGCTGCAGCTTTCTGTACCTAGTATTATGTGAGCTTCACTGCTTTTTGTGAGTGCTTTAAACTCTGGCACTTATTTGTGAATGTTTTGGCAGTTTACCATTTGGATTTTAACACTCTTATCTGCGGGAGTCATTTATTTCGATCTTACACTAATACTTCAAGGTTTCCTACAGCTATCATTATCTGGATTGCACAGAGAGTTGCCTAAGCTAAATAAATAAATTAAAAAAAAAAACATGTGTTCACTGCACACATCTGAGTAACAGCCTGTGATGTGTAGTCCAGTGGACACATCATCGGAGGCTAAAGGACTAAGATAGCAATTCTGAATCGAAACAAGTTCAGCACACTGAAATGTTTGTACATATTAGTGCACAGGTTGGGTTCGGCTGTGTCAGCTCAGAATCACGCCAGTATGTCTTTTAGAGCATGTAGTGAGGAGGAGTTGATGCTGTTTACTTTATTTAGCATTAAGGCCGACAAATTGCGAGGATGTGTGTAAACTGTTTGGCTCACTGAGCTTGTTTAAGTTTTAAATTGCTATCTGAGTCTTCCTAGACCATGATGATGTCTCCAGCATCAGCATACAAAAAGTTAGGCACAGAAATGAGCTGCGCCACAGCCTAATATTCATACAGCAAAATTCACCAAGAACTGTAATAGTGGCTGTGAAAGCTTGCATTGTATGATCGAACTGAACTTTCTTCGTTTGGTTATGACGGCAAAGCTGCTCCCCAACCAGGTGTTTCGTATTTGAAAGACTCGTGGAGGTCAGGAACAAGTCAGCAAGATGCCAACTGCGACATAGCACTCCTTTTTTAACTACAGGTATGCCCACACATACTGCAAGCAGGACCTGGTGTCCACCTCTCGGTCACGTGGAGTGAAATGGTGGTAGTATGTTGGTCACGGCAAGAAGCCTGAGGACCTGACCTGTGCGACAACAGCGCTTGGCTAGTGGCGTCTGATATGTGATAAAACTCTGTTGGATGCAGCTGACTCTGACTCGGCTTCAGAAGCTGTCACAACTTCACTGCTTGTCTCCTGTATCGACTTGCAGAGTGTGAGATAGTACTGTGGCAATACAAGTGATTCCATACTCCGGACATCAGCATACGAGCAGCCGTTGATGAATGAGCAATAGCTGCCGAGCAGATGAGTAGGAGGATGTTCCAGTTGCCAAATGGCTGAAGTGAATGATCCCTATGATGGACCCCTGGGCCACACGACTCTGTCCAGTGCTGGATACCCCCAGTGGTTGGATGGGCACATATAAATAATGTCTCGTGGCCACTTGTTTTACTGCAGCTGGTGGTGGCATTATGAAGTGAGGTTGACACACTGCTGACTTGGTGCCCTGCGTCTTAAGAGTGCTGCGAGGCTGTTGTATTTGTCAACCGTAATATTATTGCTCCTGGACATGAGGGCACTTCAGTCAGATCATGTGTTTACCTATGTGCTTAAAGCTGATACGAATGTGCTCTGCTATTTTAACAACCAGACAACTTGCTCATGAAGGTGTTAGGAGTTCCATAGTGTATACGGTAGCTGAGAAACTTGATGGAGTTTTTGTTTACTGTAATGTCGTGAAGTGTTTCCTATAATGGCTGTGGAAGACCAAGTCCAATGTCATCGTAGTTTGGTAGTAAAATGGATAACAGTTCATGCTTCAGTGTTGTTGTCATCTGTGAGGGAACTGCAGCAATAAACACTGAAAGTATGTCATAGTTCTATGCTGCAACAATAAAGGTTCATGAATTTGCACGTGTGTTTGATAAGGAACATGGTTAACTAGTATTTTGAAGAAAAATGGCCAGTCTTAGCTTGGGAAATCTGTCTCCTGTATGCAAGGCTGTGAGTCTGCCATGAAATTTCAAGATAAGCCAATGCTAGTTCTGTTACCTCCTCACAGACTCGAAGGTGTCAGTGTCCTCTGGAGATAAAAGGAAATAGTACACAGTCTCGCAAAAAGTCAATAAGTTAGGACAGCTCCTGATGATCTACAGCTACCAGAGGTAGTGAGCATGAGGAAGTGATGTAGAGATTGCAGCACATGAAAGTGAGAGATAAGATCTAATATCACATGGTCTCTGCAAAGTGCTGGTATGTATCCATCCTTGCTTAGAAAAAATTACTAGCTCTTAATTTATGAATAATTAAATTTTTTGATGCAGCAGTACTATTTCTTCTCTTTTTGTATAGATCCCATTCCATTTACTCAAAAAATGGAACTCTATATCTGTTCCATCTCGAATCTAGGGACACACATATCATAACAAACTGAAGGCATTGCTTTGTTGCTGTAGCTATCTGTCTGTCTCGTGCTGTCCACAGCATTTGGTTGTAATTTTTGCAGTTCATTCAGTTGAATGCATTGAACTATTAGACATGCAAATTACATGAAATTTCCAATAACTCCCCCACCCCACCCCTCCCCTTTTAAAATTCTTATTTTGGCAAGTGCATGTATAGTTCATCTCCCATACTGAGTGATTTATGTGCATGTTTCCTTGGCAGAGCCTTGGGCATTATTATGTGGTGTTAACTTAAATGCAGTCAGTTGATGGAACAATCTAAGATAATGCACTCTGTGCCAAGTTAACGTCTTCCTAATGAACAGCTTTGTTTCTGTGCCAAAGCCATAAAATGAAATCTTGCACCTGAAAATAACCTTACATTTTGTTTAGCAGCCAAGTTAATTAAAGCTGTGAGCTTTGTGTGTTTCTAGCACAATGACTCCAAAAATTGCTGCCAACCAGATTCTTGGGCAATTGTATGACAGTATTGGCAAGTGCTCTCTCTCTCTCTCTCTCAAGAGAATTTATTAACAGATTGTGAAACATTAAAGCAATGCAGGTTATACATTTTCATTTTGTGTAGAGGATTTCCACATCATATAATTTTTTTAACAGAGCTCTTGTATTTCTGTGGCTATTTATGTTTTACGTCCCTGGTTTCTCACATTCAGTCACTCACAGAATATAAAGTTTAAGATAGGCCAGGCATGCCAAGTGTAATGTAATTTAATGAACTGGCCTCTGTCTATTATGACCATTATCCAGTAGCTGGAAGGTCTTGTGGAGAAGTTTTATTAAGTAGTTTATCTATAGATCTATCATGTTGATTTGAAAAGGACACAATTAGCATACATTAATATTGTCTTATTCAAACACACACACACACACACACACACACACACACACACACACACACCACCTTATTTGGCAGGTTTAAGCACCTTGAAGATTTGACGATACTTCCATCATAATTTCTTGAAATTTAATGCAAAACTCATTAGGAACTCACTGTTATTATCTCAGCAACTGTACACGATTCTTTTTGCATAAAACCAGAATTAATTGTGTAACCTTTGTACACATTGTTATAGTTATTTACCTGCCTCAGCCAGATATTTGGCCATTTTTTCATTGAGTGTTGGTTATATGTAATTGTCTTTTAAAAAACGAAATCACATAAGTTGTTATTAAAAGTGAAAAATATGAGAGTAGGGTATTCATTTCACGAAAGTGAGCAGTGAATACAGTATGTGGTGTCCTCCCCATCATTTTGTAGGAAGCTCTGCAGAGGCTCATGCATTTTAGCCCTCTCCTCACAATATGTATATTCACTAATGAAGTTCTTCAGAAACTATCCTTCACAATCTTGAGCTACAACACTATAAAGCAAAAAAAAAAAACCTTTATTACTCATTACCAAATCTAGAGTGGCTCAGAAAGAGGTTCAATATGCAGCTTCAAAAATATTTGATCATTTGCCCATTAATCAAAATGTCTGACAATTTTTAAATTTGGCCTAAAATAATATCTTCAGGACAACTCCTTCTATTCCATAGATGAATTTTTAGTTAAAAATTGCTATTATATGTAGCTAAAAAAAAAAAATTATCTCCAGTTACATGGCTAGTGTTGAAGACTAATAGTGTCATTGTCATTTTTGTTTCCCCCTTAATCTGCACCAGTCTGGGTTGGAACATTGATGGTTCCTATGCATCATTCTTCATCTTTAATTTTTTTTGCCACAGCCCAGAATTCTTCTTAAACTGATCTTCATAGAGTCAGTCCATATTGATCTAGATCTCCCTCTTGTCCTCATAGTTGGCCTCCATCATTCACTTTGGTATTCTTCCATCTTTCATTCTCTTCACATGTCCAGACCATTTCAACATACTTCCCTCAGTTCTGTCATTCAACTTCTGTGTGTGTGTGTGTGTGTGTGTGTGTGTGTGTGTGTGTGTGTGTGTGTGTGTTTTCTGTGATGTACTACTGAGGAATTTAATTTCACTGGTTTTGATTCTACTTTTCTATCTTCTTGTCATTGTTCAAGTCTGTAATGCGTATGACAACATGGTTGTTAAGTAAACCTCTTATAGCAGGCCGGAATGGCCGTACGGTTCTAGGCGCTACAGTCTGGAACCAAGCGACCGCTACGGTCGCAGGTTCGAATCCTGCCTTGAGCATGGATGTATGTGATGTCCTTAGGTTAGTTAGGTTTAATTAGTTCTAAGTTCTAGGGGACTGATGACCTCAGAAGTTAAGTCGCATAGCGTTCAGAGCCGAGCCAAACCTCTTATAGGATCTCCCTTTGCTAGACCAAGCCCCTCACACACTAGTAAACTGAATTGCTTTGTTGTAACGTTCTGCTTCCATCCTTACATTCTAATTAAATTCAGTCCTGCGTACAACTTAGTTGCCTGTAGCATGTGGCTCATAGCCAGACTACAAACGTGTTAACTGCATGTTCCCTTATATGAGGAGCACACAATAAGTAAGTTTCCATTATTTTAGAATTTAAAAAAAAATTATGCACAATTTATCATGTTGAAATAATTTTATTGCCATTATACAATGCTTCTGTTACATTTCTTCATAGTCATCATGTTTATCCAAGCATTTTTAATGTGACTCAAGTCTTGTGCTCTTAACCAGCTGTTCACTGTTGATGTGACATCGTCAGTGTTGAAGTGCTTACCTCGAAGATGACCTTGGAGTTCCCATCTGACATATGTGGATGGTTATTTTACCTTGACGCCAAACGTAGGCAGTGGTCACATTAATGGGGCTATACTGTGAATAATAAACATTACACACCATTTATCCAGTTGAAATAATTGACAATGTACAGTGCTTCTGTCACTTTTCTACATCGTCACCTTGTTTTCCCAATATTTTTGGTGATGTGACCAGATTTTACAAACCAGTACCACTTGGGGAAAGGTCTGGTGAATATGGTGGATGTGGAAACACTTCCCAGTTGAATCTTGAGAGCTACACCCGGGTCATTGGAGTTCTATAAGACCGAACATTGTCATGAAGGAAGTGAAACAAAAGTTCAGGATGTTTTCTTTTGACAGCAGCTAGCAGTTTCCTCAGGACATTTCAGTACTTCTTTGCATTCATTTTGGTGCTGTGAGGCAGGTTGTGAATGAGTAACACCCCCTGACAGTCCCAAAAGATGGCTGTCATAACTTTTGCTGTTGAATGAGTGACCTTTGCCTTTTTTGGGTCACTTTTGCCAGGTTTCTTCAACACGGTGCTCTTGCTGTTTTCTCTCAGGGGTTGAATGATTGCCCAGGTTTCATGCCCAGTGACAACCCAGTTGAAGAGCAGATCTCCCTTTGTCTCGTTGTCTGATGCATTTCCAGAAACATTCTGTGATGGGGCCCAATTGCGGCTCAAGGAGGTAGCCGCATTAAGATATTGTCAGTCATAACACTGTGATTGTCCCCAGAACACTGCAAACTGCAAAAAGGGCATCATCACATGTCACTATAGTGGTTCCCTATAGATAAAGGTTGACTCCCAACAGATATTGACAGCAGATAGTTGTTTTGCTGCAAAACACAAATGAAAGAGTGCAGTTCACAAGCAGACACTGTAGTGGTAACTCCATGATAACTAACAGAATACTGGCAAGATACTGTAGAATGCTTTGTAAGACAGTGTGAATGTTGTCAGTGCAGACCATTCAGACTCTCCAGCCTTCAGAAGATAGGTGTGTACCATCTCCAATATGTCATGCCTGGTAAAGAACTAAAATGTGCAAACCATCCTTGGGAATGCACACAGCTTTTTTCTTTAGTGTGTTTAAACAAGTAAATTATGGAAGTAGTTGTTCAAAATGAGAAATGTGAGTGGGATGACTTTGATACTCTGGTGCAGGAAACTGGTAGGCATTAGGCAGGGAATTGAAAATGCCCATATGTTAAAAACAGTGAAAGAGCACTTTATCAGTGACTGCTTCTACAATATATCAGAATATTTGGACTCTGATTCATAAATTCTGTTTTATCTTTGTTTTAGGTCGTGACAGCTGACAGTGATGCTCTTAAAATTACATAAATGCTTAGCTCAAAGCATTAGATAGAAAGACATAAATGCTTAGCTTGAAGCATTAGATAGAAACAGCAGCTGAGTGATTTAAGAGGAGGAACACTGGCCTTTTTACAAGTAGCTGTTTTTTCATATAAATAAAAATAATAAATGTTCTTCCCTGAGGACAGAACTAAAAGTTCTGAAAGCTAGGGTGGTTTTTGTACTTTTCTGTGTATATGTGTCTGTTGGCACTGCGAAATATTTCACCTCCTGAAGTGGTTAGTCCGGGCCAGAGATAGATAAAAGTGAGTAATATAAGTAGCAACATTCATTTTATTATGTGAACTGTTCAAGGGTATTTAGATGTGATTTTCAGCGAATGATAGTAAGCAGAGGGGTGCCTAATTTTATTGAATGTTTAATCTTCCTAACTGCATACAGCTCGTGGTCTAGTAGCTAGTGCTGCTGCCTCTAGACCACAGGGACCCGTGTTTGGTTCCTGAGTTGGGAATTTAATTAGCTTAGGACCGTGTGTGTGTGTGTGTGTGTGTGTGTGTGTGTGTGTGTGTTTGTTTTCATCACTCCTCTTACCTTCATCACATGCAGAAGTTGCCATAGTGTTGTCTAATAGGAAGACTTGTACTTCTTGGCCAAACCATTCTAGATGGCATCTCCTGGCTCATAAAGCCATACTGTCATGTTGTTCTTTCTCTTGACTCTTCAGCTAAGATATTGAAACAAATTAAGTTTTTAAACTGGAATGATATATTTCATGGCATTCAAAAGCTCATGAAGAAAACAGTTATAGTAATATGATGATTGTTGGTGTCGGCGTTGAAACTTTCCTCAAGTCGAGTTGCCCAGAATTGGTTACTGTGGTGTGAATAATGCCAAGTATGGTTCTCATGCTTTTCAACTGTTTACTTTTTTCCATAAAAGCTGTTTATTTAAAAATGGTTAGGTTCAAACCTTTGAAATAGTTTCCTAAGTCCCTTCTTATTTGCTACAAATTAATATATAGGTCAATTTGCAGCAATTGTAACTGACCCTCTGTCTATGTCACATAAAGTAGTGCAAGGAAGAAACATGTTTTATTTTAGCAGTGTAACCTATCTTTTTGCTACATGTAATACCTTGGCTACATGTAACAACAGCCAATTGTGGCCACCTTGTCTTTCTGTTTTAGCACATTTCTAAGATACTTTTGCGATATGTTTAATTGCCAAATTAACAAGTGTAATGTCACTGTTCTCATCTTTCCAAGAGCTTTGCAATGATGTTAAAAAAAGTTCATTGTGCCATCTGAAAGACTGTACTTGCTTCAAAGTACAGTTGATACAGGAGTTAAGAGAATTAAAAATGTAACAATATCATCAGCTGCTCTGGGTACCATCATTTTCAAAAACCTCATTTCAATACCTTAGACCGTTCATGAAATAAAATGTGTATTACTTCTTCCTTTACTCACCCTGTATACATAATCGAGAAGTTAATTCCTGTACTTGTCAGCTTGAGTTGAGCAATACTAACCAGTGCTGTTTCTGGCTATTAACAGCTCTGCACCCATGAAGTCTGGAATTTACAGAATATGATGTGCAAGTGACTGAAAGATCAGCTGACCACTAAGATCTTTGTTCACTTTTTTTCCCTTTTCTAGATTGGGCAGCCATGTCAACCATCTCCTCCATGCCTGGTTCGTGGAGTTACCCATTCAACAACATCGTGTCTGTGAGCGACGGTCCGGTGGACAGCAGTTCGGGGATACCTTACATGTATCTCACCCCACAGGATATGAGCGTCCAGGACCTGATGGTAAGTACACGGGTTGTCTAATCTCGTGTCCTGAAACAGTTCAGAAGGGAGCTGTTCAATTCACATTTGTGTGCAAGTCTAACACCGTAATTGTAGATGAGGATTTTGGTGAAAACGGTGCAGGTTTAGCATCCTTATTAGAATATCATGGGATGCATTAAGGTAAAAATGGTTAAGAACATACATTTAAAATGTAAAACTCTTACTAAAGTCTTATTCACTCCCTCTTAGTATTTTTTTACAGCCACACACAACAATAACAAATGGAAAAACATAGTACTAGCTGACAAACCCAGTACTGCCTGGGTATTATTTTGCTAATTTCCTATTAGAATCAAGAACAAACAATGAACTGTGTAACTGTGTTTGTATTGTAATATCCTTGAAAATTTCTGTACACTGGGCACAGCTCGTTCAAGAGTCTCTAACATGATGTTGTAAACATTTCTCCGACGAAGCATTTTGAGGTCTCGCATATTGTAAATAGCTTCATTATTGTTTAAAATTAGCAGTCCTCATACCATAATAAATTAGCAAGGGCTGATTATACCTTTTTGTAGATGTAGATTTGTAGCAAACTGAAACTCAAATCTGACAGCTAACTACATCCAGCAAACAAAAAGTAGGGTAATCCTATGGTCCAGCTGAAAATAAGTGTGTAAGCCCTCAAACAAAACGTGTCTTGGGAGAAAATAGAAAGTGACTGACACAGACAACTGTTTTAATTTATCTTACACTCTTATAATCTGCATAACTGCCAGCCACTCGCACCTGATTCCTTGTAGTGACACCTTCATCTCCCTCTCAACTTGTTATGGCTACACTTCCTTCGACAACCAAATTAACTATTCCATGTGGCTTCAGAATAAATAATTTCAATCCATCCCTCTTACTCAAATTGTACCATACGTTTTTCCCCCTAATTCCATTCACTACCTTTTCATTTATTATCTGATCTGATGTTGAAGTATCTTTAGTTCATATAGCATGTTCAATGTGAGATGTCAATTTTAATAAATGAAAAATGTGGCTTCCTCAATTGTTTCTTTCCCCACTTTATCAGTTTTGTGCAAATAACATTACAGATTTTTCCAAATGTGTAGCACTTGTAAGTAACTTTCTGTTGTGTGTTATTTAGAGAGACTACCGAAGCAGTTTGGTGATGAGCTTGGCTCAGTCTGACTACTGCAAGAAGCAAAAGTATGATGCGGAGGATCCCAGGTGTGCTAAAGTCATTCTCACTGGCAAGATTAAGAGGGTAAGTATGTATGGTTTTGAGCATAAACATGATGAAATTAAGGCACAAGAAATAACAAGATACCAGGCAGAAACAATTGAATTTACACTTAGATAATTTATTAAACACTGTACTGTAATACCCTGGACGTACACGACAGGTGGGGCCGAGTGATAGCTGTGCAAGTCGAATTCGCAAAACTCAGGGTTAATTTAGCATATAAACAAACAAATTACACTGAAGTGCCAAAGAAACTGTTATAGGCATACATATTCAAATACAGAGGTATGGAAACAGGCAGAGTACGGTGCTATGGTCAGCAGCGCCAATATAAGACAGCAAGCATCTGGCGCAGTTGTTAGATTGGTTACTGCTGCTACAATGGCAGGTTATCAAGATTTAAGTGAGTTTGAATGTTGTGTTATAGTTGGCGCACTAGTGATGGGACACAGCATCTCCGAGGCAGCGATGAAGGGGGGATTTTCCCTTATGACCATTTCACGAGTGTACTGTGAATGTCAGGAATCCGGTAAAGCATCAAATCTTCAAAATTGCTGTGGCTGGAAAAAGATCCTGCAAAAACAGAACCAATGATGACTGAAGAGAATTGTTCAACGTGACATAAGTGCAACCCTTCTGCAAATTGCTGCAGATTTCAGTACTGGGCTATCAACAAGTGTCAGCATGTGAATCATTCAACAAAACGTCATTAATATGGGCTCACGGAGCCGAAGGCCCACTCGTGTACCCTTGATCACAGCATGACACAAAGCTTTGCACTTTGCCTGGGCCCATCAACACCGACATTGGACTGTTGATGACTGGAAAATTGTCTCGTTTCAAATTGTATCGAGTGGATGAACATGTACAGTTATGGAGACAAGATCATGAATCCGTGGACCTTTCGTGTCAGCAGTGGACTGTGTGGAGCGTGTGCAGTTGGAGTGATATGGGATCCCTGATATGTCTAGATATGACTCTGACAGGTGACATGTATGTAAGCATTCTGCCTGGTCCCTGCATCCATTCATGTCCATTGTGCATTCTGATGGACTTGGGCAATTCCAGCAGGACAATGGGACATCCCACACATCCAGAATTGCTACAAGTGGCTCCAGGAACACTCTTCTGAGTTTAAACACTTCTGATGGCCACCAAACTCCCCAGAAATGAACAATATATCTGGGATGAATTGCAACGTGCTGTTCAGAAGACATTTCCATCACCTCATACTATTATGGATTTATGGGCAGCCCTACAGGATTAATGGTGTCACTTCCCTCCAGCACTACTTCAGACACTAGTCAAATCCCTGCCACATCATGTTGCAGCACTTCTGCATGCTCGCGGGGCCCCTCATGATATTAGGTAGGTGTACCAGTTTCTTTGGCTCTTCAGTGTATGTTCACTTAGGATCACTTAGGATCAGAGTCTATAGAAAACAAAGTAATTTTAAATGAAAATGTTTAATAAAATGCTCAACAATACAACAAATTACACTATATGGTCAAAAGTATCTGAGCACCCACAAAAAACATACGGTTTTCATATTAGGTGCATTATGCTGGCACCTACTGTCAAGTACTCCATGTCAGCGACCTCAGTAGTCATTAGACATCGTGAGAGAGCAGAATGGTGCACTCCACGGATCTCACAGACTTCGAATGTGGTCAGGTGATTGGGTGTCACTTGTGTCATACATCTGTATGTGAGAGCTCCATACTCCTAAACATCCCTAGGTCCACTGTTTCCGGTGTGATTGTGAAGTGGAAATATGAAGAGACATGTACAACACAAAAGTGTAAATGTAGACCTTGTCTGTTGACTGACAGAGACTGCCGACAGTTGTAGAGGGTCGTAATGTGTAATAGGCAGACATCTATCCAGACCATCACACAGGAATTCCAAACTGCATCAGGATCCACTGCAAGTACTATGGCAGTTAGGCAGGAGGTGAGAAAACTTGGATTTCATGGTCGAGTGGCTGCTCATAAACCACACATCACACCGGTAAATGCCAAACAATGCCTCGCTCAGAGTAAGGAGCATAAATATTGGACAACTGAACAGTGGAAAAATGTTGTGTGGAGTGACGAATCACAGTACACAATGTGGTGATCTGTGTGGTATGGCAAATGCCCAGTGGACATCATCTGCCAGCATGTATAGTGCCAACATTAAAATTTGGAGGCGGCGGTGTTATGGTGTGATTGTGTTTTTCATGGAGAGGGCTTGCACCCTTTGTTGTTTTGCATGGCACTGTCACAGCACAGGTCGACATTAATATTTTAAGCACCTTCATGCTCCCCACTGTTGAAGAGCAATTCTGGGATGGCGATTGCATCTTTCAGCATGATGGAGCACCTGTTCATAATGGACTGGCCTGCACACAGTCCTGACCTGAAGCCCATAGAACACCTATGGGATGTTATGGAATGCCCACTTCCTGCCAGGTCTCAACAACAGACATCAATACCTCTCCTCAGTGCAGTGCTCAGTGAAGTATAGGCTGCCATTCCCCAAGAAACCTTGCAGTATCTGATTGAACATATGCTTGCAAGAGTGGAAGCTGTCATAAAGACTAAGGGTTGGCCAACACCATATTGAATTCCAGCATTATCGATGGAGGGCACCATGAACTTGAGTCATTTTCGGCCAGATGTCCGGATACTTTTGATCACGCAGTGTATCTTACAGTACACTATTACACATTGCAACAATGTAGTTATTGTGATCCAGAAGGCAATGTTATCTGAAGAGTCAATTTCATTTCTTCTCATGCAGAATCTCCTTGTAGCATGTTAATAAATTTTTTGTTCCCTATTTCCTAGCAGAAATGCACGTTTAGTCGATGTTTATTTTTTTCTAAAATTTATAACCCTCTTTAAACTGAACTAAGATCTCTGCCAAGTTTGCAAATGCCATTTGATCTCCTGATTCTAGTGGGTGTAAAGAATCAGGTTATTCAATGTTTTGCTGTTGCTCACGCATTTCTGAAGGTCATAAATTGTCAGCTTCTGATTGTGTCAATCCAGCAGTTCTTGAACATGATCAGAAACCACCTCAAAATCGACCAGTTCTTCAGTCGCATTATCAGTTTGATTGGGACCTGGGTGCTGATTCCCCTGAAACCCAGGGGAAATCGACTTAGTTTTTTTCTGGTGCTACTTAAAGCTTTTTGTGAAATTTCATTCCAAGACTGTCCAATAATTCTCACAGCACATGAAACATCGAATTGCTTGCAAAAGCTTTAAACAAAGGCCTTATTGTTGCAGGAGGATGATGCAGTCCATTGTTGATTAATAGCATCACATGAAATGAGATTTTAATAAGGGCAGTAACCTTCAACTTCATGTATGAAGTGATGACTAAACCAGTCCTCAAGAAGGGAAGCTGTCACCCAAGCTCGAGCATTCGACTTTCAAATCACAGGCAACTTTGTTTACTTATGGATTTTCTGAACCATAAACTAAGAAAGATTTTAATTTACAGTCACCAGCTGTATTCCTGTCACAACCACTGTTGTGCATTCATGCCAGCCATCACTGTCAATTGATCTTCAGCAGCTTTGAAGTCTGGAAAGTTGTTTGCCTCATGCATGATAAAAGTTCTTTTAGGAATCTTATTCCAGAACAGACCAGTTTAATCTACGTTGAATGTGGTTTCACTGGGACAGACATTGCCTATCATTCCATCGAGTTTCTGTGGATAGAGCGACAGTCCTTACCATTGTTTGCCACCTTTCCACTTTCTGCGATGCTGTGAGCTAATTATAACAACTGTTACTAGCTTTAACATTACGTCTTTGGCCACCTCCTCAGCTTCTTCTTTCAGTCTCTTAAAATCAGCTTAGTGTGAGAGCACAATGAGTTCTGATCAACAGGACTATTTTTCACTGTTTCTTGATTATAACACCATAATTTTAACATTGTTTCCATTTGATTGATAATATCATTATGTTTCTGAATGATAGTTGAATTCAAAGAATGAGCATTTTTCACAGCTTTTTACTTTATCTTTTATAAGTGTGCTAATTGCTGATTCCAGTAGATCAAACTTCTTTGCCAATTAACACATTTTAATTTCTGCATTTAAGTCTTTGATAATCTAAGTTTACATTCCAAAGATAATAATTTTCTTTACTTCTTTGATGCAAATGAATCAGTTCTGCTTCTTCTGGGGGACATAGTTAGAGTGTATCAGTCAGGCCAGCAGTTTTTGTCAATCAAGCCAGCTCCTGGATAAATCGAGTCTGCACAAAGCACGTCCGAACCTGTCGTAAGCCGAACACAATGTGGACGGTATGTGGGGAATAGAGTTGCACAGCGCTCAAACAGACAATTTGTGTAACTTTGGATTTGCAGAAAAGTAGCATAAGTTGGGGTATTACTCTAGTTGTTATGACCTGGGTTGTCGTCATTTGCTAAAAAGAGAGCAGGAGGTCACATAAAATAGATTTTGGTTACATGGATAAATCATCAGGGACACTGGGTTAAGACACAGTCAGCAGGAGACGATGTGTGGAAGTTTACAATGTGAAGCCAACAATGGACAATACTTGTAAGCTGAGATGTTAGCAATGGCACTGATTACAATCTATAAATCATAAATTTCAATACAGATAGGCAATAAAGGGAAGAATAAATAAATGAGTGGAATGGCAAGAAGAAGATAAACTGATGGATAGGGAAAGATGGTGGTGTAGGTAAGTGTATCAACAGTGGGGGACAAGACAAAAAAAAAGTTCAAGAGGGAAGGTGGCATTGGGGGGCAGGAGGGGGTTGGAAGAGGGGGAGGGGGGAATTGCAGAAGATAAGAAAGATTGTTGAACGCGTGTTAAACAGAAATGCTCACTGCTTTTAGGCCGCGGTCACATTAGCACTGACGTTTGTGGATTCCACTGATGAACAACATTGGCTGATCATTTCAGACCAGTAGGCCAGTATGTGGGCAGTCTCAGTGCAACCAACCTCATTACCTGAACACACAACTTTGGTCAACAACAGGTGAAATTAAAATCAGTTTGTTTTTCTTGGTCATACCATACAATGCTCCCACACACAAAACATGAATTGGGAGAAATTTTTAAGTTTAGTACAAGAAATACCCAAAATTGTGGCATCCTGGGGATGAGAGAAGTAATAACAGGGATATGGCTTGAAATCTATGGTGTGAAATTGTTACTTTATAGGAAACGACACATTTTGAACTACTTAAAAATTTAATAATAATTAATCGAATGTTTCCTTGCATTACATTTTTATGTCTATACTTAAAACATAGCATGTCATGCAGAAAAAGTTTCTACTGGAAAAATTAGCCCTAGATTATAACATTAAAATATCATATGTCAAAGTGACAAAAGTGTTGTATGTAAATTTTGAAGAATTGTGTTACTGTGGTGGATATTTTTTGAGCTGTGGTAGGTTGATGTTAGATGTCTAAGAATTACCATTACTATTTACTGTTGTTTGTATGCTTGTGAATGGTCATTCTGTTATATGAGGTTGTTTGTAAATATGGTGTCTGCATTTCCACTTTTCAGTGCATTAGGTGTTCGGAGTATCTTATTCTGAAATTTGTGTTTGTCTTTCATATATACGCTGAATGATAATCATTGAAGGTTAGTCAACATGTCTGTTTTGCTGAAGTTGTGCAGAGTGTTTTTCAATGCCACAAGGAATCATCTTAAAAATGTAATAGAACATTTTGTCTTCATTTCATTTATTCATTAAAATTGTCTTATTATTCCAGTAACTAAGGAAAGAGTGTACAGCACTCACCACATTCTTTTTGAGATGGATTTGGATTAGAATATATTCCTAACCCACATGGTTCTGACCAGTACTAACAGAGGAGAGAGGATACACTGTGACAGACCTGTCGGTCGATATTACCGGGCGACCTCTGGTGGCAGCATCTGACATCATACTTATTCTGTAGGGCCTAGCGGAAATAGTTCACCTATTCCTAGCACTGACCTGTTATTTGTCAGGTGCGTGTCCAAGATGTGATCAAAAAGTAATGGGAATTTTTGTTTCTCTTAAAGAATCGTTATTTATTTGTCGACATTAACTTTGTGTCCTCAAACATAATACACTTATACCAGTGCTGTTTCCAATCTGGGGAGCACTTCTGGAGCACACTTCTCATTATGGTGTTCAGCTCCTTGAGCAGTTCTGTTCTTATATCATCAGTGGCAGCAAAGCAATGTCCTTGGTTCTTTTCACGCTGGGGAGTGGAGAGAAGTGTCAAGAAGCTGTGTCCGGCAGATACTGTGGCTGAGGCAACTTAATGGTTTTGGTGGCTCCACAGTGGTGTGGCCTGTGTTTACATGAGTGAGCACTGATGCACGAGCGGGAGCATTATCGTGATGCAATTTCCATGAGTGGTTTTGCCACAATTCTGGTTGTTTCCTTCGGATTCCTTCATGCAAATGGCGCATAGCTTCCGAGTGGTACTTCTTATTGACTGTACAACCATAAGGCAGGAACTCGTGATGCACTATCCCACTGTAATTGAAGAATACAGTGAGAAGAACCTTCCCATATGATCGATCTTGTTGAATTTTTTTCGGTCTTGGCTCTTCATGAAGTTTCCACTGCAAAGAGTGGGCGTCGGTTTTGATGTCATACACATACACTGATGTTTTGCCACCTGTTATAACCTTCTTCAGAAGTTCTGGATTGTTGTTGACTTCTTGATTTAGCAACTCCAGAGCAATGTCTGCATTGAAGTTCAACTATTTTGGAACAAATGATAATTAATCGAAACCCTCAGCTGCCGACAGGTGTTGTTGATATACCTCGGATGGGGACAGCTGAAAATGTGTGCCCCGACCGTGACTCGAACCAGGGATCTCCTACTTACACGGCAGACGCTCTATCCATCTGAGCCACCGAGGACACAGATGAATAGCGTGACTGCAGGGACTTATCCCTTGCACGCCTCCCGTGAGACCCACATTCCCAACTGTTCACAATCTGCATATGTAATGTACCTAATAGATACTTGCCCATCTACTCATTACTCGCGCACTCTAAGGTAACGATTCCCATAAGAGTTGGGGCAACCTGTGCACTGTTCTCGAATGAGAATGGTATATGTTCTTTTGAGAACAGTTACTATCTTTATATATCGTTAAAGGCTACCTAGCCACTGACCTTCATCTGAGCGAATGTGCACAGGTTGCCCCAACTCTTATGGGAATCGTTACCTTAGAGTGCGCGAGTAATGAGTAGATGGGCAAATATCTATTAGGTACATTACATATGTAAATTGTGGACGGTTGGGAATATGGGTCTCATGGGAAGCGTGTAAGGGATAAGACCCTGCAGTCACGCTATTCATCTGTGTCGTCGGTGGCTCAGATGGATAGAGCATCTGCCGTGTAAGCAGGAGATCCCGGGTTCGAGTCCGTCTGGGCACACATTTTCAGCTGTCCCCATCGAGGTATATCAACAACACCTGTCGGCAGCTGAGGATTTCAATTAATTATCATTTATTCTAGATAAGCTGCAAGGTCATCAATGGTATCTGTTCTTTTGAGAACAATTACTATCTTCATATATTTCCTGCTACACATTTCATGCGCAAAACATCTGAAAAAATGCTTGGCATGAGCCGAAGAATTTGCCAACGCCATCAGCAACCCCTCTTAAGGTGATTTGGTGATCTTACAGAACTGTTTTCTTTATTTCCTCCACATTGTCATGGATAATTTATATACTAGGGCCTCAGGGGTGGTTATAATGTTCAGTGTCTTCTTGACCCTGTTTGAAAAGTTTGTACCATTTGTAAACTCATGTCTTGGTCATAGTAGATTTACCAAAAGCAACAGTCAACATTTTGATTGGGGTGTTGCACTTAATTCCATTTTCAAGCAAAATTTAATGCAAATTCTTTGCTCCATCTTTTTTGAAAGTAAAATTTTGCCAAGCGCTTGAAGACACCTATAACCTTTTCACTTGTCAACAATAAAGTAAATATTTAAAACAGCTGAAAATGCCAACATACCTTAGAAACATGTGTACCAACAAGATAAAGGAACTGTGTGCCGGACCGTGACTCGAACTTGGGACCTTTGCCTTTTGCCCGCGAAAGGCAAAGGTCCCGAGTTCGAGTCTCGGTCCGGCACACAGTTTTAATCTGCCAGGAAGTTTCGTATCAGCGCACACTCCGCTGTAGAGTGAAAATTTCATTCTAGAAGATAAAGGAAATTTGAAAAATCAGGTGTGTACAGCATATGAAATTAAAAATTGTCATTACTTTTTTATCACACCTTGTATCTGTGTAGTGTGGATAACTGAATTCTCTCTTCCTTTGGGAAGAGAAAAGTATAGATTGGACAAGGTTAAAAACAACAGGCAAGGTACTTGGATAAGAGTGTTCCTTGTCCATCCAACATATAGCTTCCTCTAAGCCTGGGGTTTGAATGCCATGCTCTCCAATTTTAACCTCTCTCCCCCCCCCCAATCTCTCTCTCTCTCTCCTCCCCCCCTCCCTCCCCCCCAATCCCACCCCCTCTGCTCCTCCCTAACCCTCTCCTCAAGGAAAGAACTATTAGTTCGGAAAGTCAGTCAATATAGGTTATTTGCTTTTATTTGTGTCTATCAGCAGTACCGTCATTCCTTTTCAAGTACTGGCCTGCAATTCTGTCTCACAATTTCATAGTTTTCTCAGGAGAATTTTCATTATTCGATTCAACTGCCTGTTGTTCCTGATGTGTTATGGGATGAAAGGAAGGGACAAGGTGAAACTCAGTTCTGGCACTTGGCCTTATTGAAGAAAGAACCTAAATGTTCTGCCTTCTCAAAGGACTTCTGTAGATTTCAGAACGAATCTGTCACTGTACAGTGAAGTGTTTGAAACCTCTCAGCAGATTAAAACTATGTAATGTACTGGAGCCTTGCCTTCCACACGCAATAACTTTTGAATGCAAGATTGGGATTTGAGCTCCAGTCTGGCACACAATTTTAATCTGTGTGCTGTAGATTTACTTATAGCCACCTAATCGGTAGATTAGTTTGTCTTCATTTTATTTTAGTGTTGTTTGTCTTCATTTGATTTTAGTGTCATCCCTAACTTATCTTTATACATGTTCACATACAAACCAGTTTATTAAAAAATATGTTCTTCCACAGGTGAAGGACCCAGCTGAGTTGGCCTTTGCTCAGAACGCTCTTTTCAGCAGACACCCTGTAATGAAGACTTGGCCTCCAGGTAACACTCAAACTGATATCTATGTAAATAAAAATATAAATGTATATTTGTTCATAATCAGTATCACCAAAAGTTCTTGACCAGTTGCTTTGACATTTGACAGAATGTTGTATTCTAATACAGGTGTGTTTTTCCTTTCCCTTTTTTTACATTTTACAGTAATAAACATTTAGACACATAGACTACACACTGAGCAGCCAGAACATTATGACCACCGACCTACTGTTGATATAAACCTGTCTTGGCAATAGCAGTGTCACCTGGTGTAGAATGACTGCTAGTCAGACACATGCATTGTGTATGTAGTATCTGTGAGCATGTTGTCTGTGTGTAAAATGATGAAGGTGCTCAATCTATCAGAGTTTAGAGGTTGACCGAGGGCAGATTGTGGTGGCCCGTAGGCTCGGCATGAGCATTTCAGAAACTGTACGACTTGTTGAGTATTTGAGAAGTCCTGTGGGTAAGTGTCTTCAACACATGGTTAAACCACATCCAGACGTCGTGGGGCTGGGCAGACTCGTCTTCATTACAGGTGTTGACTGCCGTAGGGTGGGCAGACTGGTAAAAAAGGACCTGTGGTGAACTTCGGCAGAACTAATATCAGGCTTTAATGCTGGGCAGAGTACAAGTGTGTCTGAACACCCAGTTTGACGAACACTCCTAACAATGGGCCTCCACAGCCGATGATACGTGCACGTTCCAATGTTAAGACTATGACATTGTTAACCACAACTGAAATGGGCAAGTGACCATCAGCACAGGACGTAGGCACGGTGGCAGAGTGTTGCATGGTCTGATGAATCCTGATACCTTCACCATCATCCCGATGGGAGGGCACGAATCTGTCATCTTCCAGGGGAACAGCTCCTTGACACTTCTACTGCAGGACAGAGACAAGTTGGCAGTGCTCCAACTATGCTCTGGGTAACATTCTCACGGGCATCTGTGGGTCCAGTGGATCTGGTGCAAGGCACCATGACGGCCGAGGAGTATCGTGCACTGGTTGCACACCCCTTCGTGACGACGATGTTTCCTGACGGCAGAGGGATTTTTCAACAGGATAATGTGCCTTATCACAAGATCAGGAGTGTGATAGAGTGGTTTGAGGAACACAGTGGCGAGTTCCAGTAGATGTGTTGGCTCCCCAGGTCGCCTGATCTGAACCCCGTTCAAACACATCTGGGACATAACTGAACATGGCATCAGCACTCATCAACCAAACAGGAATGTTGGATTTATGCCTTACTGGTTTATGATTAGAATACTACTATGGAATCTGAATTGGCAATAGTGGTAAACAAGGCTCAAGGTCAGAGAGAGGGGGAAGAAGAGAGGCAGAGAAGGGTAGGAAGAAATGGACATAGAAAATGAAGGAGGAGATGGACAGAGGGGGGAGGCATCAGAAGGAGAGAGAGAGTGAGGGAGGAAGGAGGAGATGGACAGAGGAGGAACGAGGAGTAGATGGACAGAAAGATGGGAGAGAAGTAGATTAGGACATATATCCAGTTCCCATACATCTTAGAAACATGTGCTTTGTCTTTCTTTCTTTTCCATTTTAGCAGACTGAGCCACAGTCATGCATGGCTGGATGCATTAATAACCTTGCCTATTCAAAGTTCAGTACAGTTACTCTAAATAATGTGAAAACATAACACGATTACATTAGTCGGTACTTCGTAAGTTCCTTTCTGCCGCACTGAGATTTGGAAAAATAGATGTTGCGTGGACAGGAAATACTGTAACATGTAGATATGAGCTTTAATGATTGCAATAACATTGGGACACAACATAGGATGAATTTGGCTCACCTCAACTTTATTTGCTCTCCAAGAATACTGTTAACAATACGGTATCTTAGCACTTAATCAGAACAGTTTGCTATTGTTTTTTCTTGAGGAGTGCGCAACATCCAGTAAAGTTACTTTTAGGTTTTGATGCTTTGTCTCGAAGGCAGCAAACAAAGAAAACCTGGGCGGCAGTGATTTGCTTGCTCAGTGAGAGCACCCTTAACTGGAAAAAGATTGCAACATGGCAGTATAATTATTTGCGAGTTTAAAGAGAAAGATGACTGTCCCAGTCAGCAACAGTGGACGTTACAGACAAGGAATATTGTCTGGCAGCAAAGTTAATTTTTTTGCTATAAGGTTACCATCCTTGAACTAATCAGTGTTTAGACTCACTGCAACTCTATCCATCATGTGTTCTTAAGTTCTGAGAATATAGTTAATGTCCACTGTTTTGACTATTGCTTCTATCCTGGAGGTTAACAGTAACTACAGCTCATCATAACAACAAAGTAGTTATAATAGAAGGAAACATTCCACATAGGAAAAATATACCTAAAAACAAAGATGTGTGACTTACCAAATGAAAGTGCTGGCAGGTTGACAGACACACAAACGAACACATACATACACATAAAATTCAAGCTTTCGCAACAAACTGTTGCCTCATCAGGAAAGAGGGAAGGGAGGGAAAGACGAAAGGATGTGGGTTTTAGGGAGAGGGTAAGGAGTCATTCCAGTCCCGGGAGCGGAAAGACTTACCTTAGGGGGAAAAAAGGACGGGTATACACTTGCGCGCACACACACATACACATATCCATCCACACATATACAGACACAAGCAGACATATTTAAAGACAAAGAGTTTGGGCAGAGATGTCAGTCGAGGCAGAAGTGCAGAGGCAAAGATGTTGTTGAATGACAGGTGAGGTATGAGTGGCGGCAACTTGAAATTAGCGGATATTGAGACCTGGTGGATAACGGGAAGAGAGGATATATTGAAGAGCAAGTTCCCATCTCTGGAGTTCGGATAGGTTGGTGTTAGTGGGAAGTATCCAGATAACCCGGACGGTGTAACACTGTGCCAAGATGTGCTGGCCGTGCACCAAGGCATGTTTAGCCACAGGGTGATCCTCATTACCAACAAACACTGTCTGCCTGTGTCCATTCATGCGAATGGACAGTTTGTTGCTGGTCATTCCAACATAGAATGCATCCCAGTGTAGGCAGGTCAGTTGGTAGATCACGTGGGTGCTTTCACACGTGGCTCTGCCTTTGATTGTGTACACCTTCCGGGTTACAGGACTGGAATAGGTGCTGGTGGGAGGGTGTATGGGACAGGTTTTACACCGGGGGCGGTTACAAGGGTAGGAGCCAGAGGGTAGGGAAGGTGGTTTGGGGATTTCATAGGGATGAACTAAGAGGTTACGAAGGTTAGGTGGACGGCGGAAAGACACTCTTGGTGGAGTGGGGAGGATTTCATGAAGGATGGATCTCATTTCAGGGCAGGATTTGAGGAAGTCGTATCCGTGATGGAGAGCCACATTCAGAATCTGATCCAGTCCCGGAAAGTATCCTGTCACAAGTGGGGCACTTTTGTGGTTCTTCTGTGGGAGGTTCTGGGTTTGAGAGGATGAGGAAGTGGCTCTGCTAGCACGCACAACTCATTTTTATGATGTGAGGGAGATCAACACATTTTGAAAAGAAAAAAACTTCTATCAGAAAGTGTAATAATAGTAGGAAAATTATGGTAGAATGTAAATATAGGGTGTATCAAAAAGAATCATCCAATTTAAAAAATCATAATTATTATTTTATTTGAGGCATGTGTGTGGACAATGTACTTTTAGAAAGAGCAAACTCTTGAGTTTTACATGAATCCCGCTAGGTAGCAGCAGTGTGTGCCAACTTCTGTTCTAGTAAAAATGGTCTCGTGACAACAGGAAGTATTTTGTGTTCCATGTTTTGTGCAGTGCAGTGCAGGTCAATAATAACTGTTCAGCATGACTTTCATACTAGGTATGGTGTGGATCCTCCTACCGCACACAGCATTAGACGGTGGCATGAACAATTCCGAGAAACAGGTTGTTTGTGTAAAGACAAATCACTGGGCCGTTCCCGAGAGTCTGATACAGACAGAACACTGTTGGAGGAAGCACATATCTCAATATGCCTGAGAACTTTACTTTCCCACAGTTGGAGACTGATTTGAACAACTTCATTTACCAACACGATGGGGCACTGTCCCACTGGCATCTGCAAGTGTGGGCATTTTTAAATCAAAGGATTACTGAATGACCATATGATACAGCCTTACATTACTGGCCTCCAAGGTTATCGGACCTGACTCTGTGATTTTTTCTTGGGGGTTTTTATAAAGACTCTGTTTATGTGCCTCCGTTACCAACAAAAATGAATGAACTGAGACATTGCATAACAGCAGCTGTAACTCAAGACATGCTCGCTGCAGCGTGGGGACAATTTGAATACCGCATTGACATATGCCATGCATCTAAAGGGGGGTGTATTGAACACCTATGATAAGGCATTAAAAAAACTTCTGATTTCCCATTCATCAAAAAACAAAATTTATTGTATATCTTTATTAGTTTCAGAAATATAGATGTTCAAAATTGTATGATTCTTTTGACCCCCCCCCCCCCCCCCAATACTTTTGGAGTAAAGGAGACCACTCACCAAAAAGATGTATTCCAAAAGCTGAAAAGTTTTCTTTCTTTTTTTTTGTGTGTGTACCTGTTGTGTCAGTATTTGTGATTCAGTGTAGCATCGGATCTGCTGTGCTTCTGATGCCATGTGAATCACCATTGAGGCTACGGCCACCTTAAACCCCAGTATCCGATTTAATGTGGAAAATGAATATGAAGAGCCCTCATACAATTTCCTTAACCTCTCTTTCGTTGTGAAACCCTCTTCAAAAAGGAATTTGATAGCTACAGAATCTGTTCTGATTTTTAACAGTTGGGTAAACAAACTTCTGGGTAAAAAGCCTGGCAATTTTTATACTCTTCTTTATCAAATGTGTACCAACTTAGGGGAGGAAAGAAAAACACAGTTTCATAACAAAGCAGCCATCTGAGTTAACCGGGTGTAGATGCACTGGGAAGAACCTTTCCAGTTAAATATTTGTACTTTTGGCTGGTAAGAACTGATATGCTAACAAATAATTTCTCTTTAGCCCACTACTGCAGCAATAAAACATAAATGAGAGAATAAAACCAAAATAAAACTTTAGTTGAAAAGGAAGTGCACTGTTTTGTTGCAGATCATCACTTCTACGTTGCAAAGATGAAGATTGAGCAAATTGTGGTTCTCGATTACTTTGGTGGACCAAAATTTGTTGATGTGAAGACATACCTGCATACTCCTCCAGCAGCTGGACCCCTGCCCGGAATGTAGAATAGTATACTCCCTTGGACAAAATGAATCTTGTGCAGATTTATATGTGCTATACCATAACTGTTAGTCCTGTGAGGAACTGATGATTGAAATCAAGTGCCATACAATTTTTGCAGTTCTTTAACACACATAAACTGGATTTAAGTGTTAAAAATTATGATAAATGTATGAGCTGATTCTCTTCAACTTCCTGCAGTTTTATTACAGTTTTTGAGAAAATGTTATATTTTACTGTGGAAGAGTGTAAATGTTTTTGTTTTGATAGTGAATGATTGGAGGCAACAGTAAATATGTGATTTTACTATAAACAATGTGTTCTCCAAACATATTGTGCTGGGCTGTGCAAATACTATGTTGTAATTATTGTGCTTTGATAAACATTTCCATATAAATTACAAATGTAATGTTGGAATTGTAATTAAGTATATATTTTGTGATTAAAGTCTATTCTTGTTACCAAGTTGTTTTGTTGATTTCAATCAGTCTTGTGCTAAACAAATTAAAATAACAGGAATGAGATCTGCTGATGTATCAGAGTCTTAACAGAATTTTAACGTACCTTCCAACACTCTACACATACTATCTTCAATTCAAAAGAAGTCTTTTTCTTCGGAAAGTAGTTATCGGTACATGTGATTTGGAATTAAATGTATTTTTATAAATCGTTCCATCAGATAGGAAGAGCTTTGCTTGTGAAAGGTAAAGATCTGTCATGTGCTTTCACAGGTAATGCAACATCTGGTTCCCATAGCCCTCCTGGCCTCTGCATTCTTTAGTCACTGTCCTTCACCCGCCTATCCTCTTCCCCGTTTCCACTCAAGCACTACACAGCCCTCAATTCCACCAATGCACTCACATTGTTTTTACTTCTCTCCTTTTCCACTTTGTCCCCCCCCCCCCCCCCAATCTTTTGACTGCGCTGACTATACTCTCGCCAGCTCATCCATATATGCTCCCTCAAGCAGCACTCATTGTCCCCCCACCTTACCCTGATATCTGTCTCCCTTCCTGCCGCAGCCTCCACCTTACCCCCAACAACCAGACTGCTTCTCCTATCATGTGCTGTTGCTCACAGTCTGGCCTCAGCAGCCAAAGACTGTGTGTGTTGTCTAATTTGGATGAAGGCCTTTTGGCCAAAAGCTTACTTGCTTAGCAGTATTTTCATCGTGCATATCTGTGACTCAACATCTCCACTATATGGTGAGTAGAAATCTATCCTTTTCATAATATTGTCATTATTTTATTGAAACAGAAAAGTTATTACATTGCAACATGTGTCTAATACTGTCATGTCGTGACAAAGTTTAGAGGAAGTATACAACATCTAAAGGGGGTTCAGGTTAGTACACTGTTTTTGAGTTATGAAGTGTAACTGCAGAAAGACCAACTTCCAGTGACGGAAGTGACTGATCTGTGCCAAACACTGTTGTAGGGCACCTAATGGATGTGCAGATTTTGCGACGTGATAAGGGTACTTGTAGGAGAGTCGAGGAACTCGAGGGTCTGAATAACACTTCTTTATTGCATTCAGACTAAACTGCTACACTGAAGGTTATTTCTACACGTGAGATTAATCAAACAGCTCAACTGTTGTTACAACAGAAGTCAGTGTCAAAGTGCTGGGTTGAGAGCTACCAGAAGCAGCAATCACTAGCAGTGATTTGTGACTAGCACACTCGTTCGACCTATACTTGAGTATTGCTCATCAGTGTGGGATCCGTACCAGATCGGGTTGGCGGAGGAGATAGAGAAGATCCAAAGAAGAGCGGCGCGTTTCGTCACAGGGTTATTTGGTAACCGTGATAGCGTTACGGAGATGTTTAACAAACTCAAGTGGCAGACTCTGCAAGAGAGGCGCTCTGCATCGCGGTGTAGCTTGCTCGCCAGGTTTCGAGAGGGTGCGTTTCTGGATGAGGTATCGAATATATTGCTTCCCCCTACTTATACCTCCCGAGGAGATCACGAATGTAAAATTAGAGAGATTAGAGCGCGCACAGAGGCTTTCAGACAGTCGTTCTTCCCGCGAACCATACGCGACTGGAACAGGAAAGGGAGATAATGACAGTGGCACGTAAAGTGCCCTCCGCCACACACCGTTGGGTGGCTTGCGGAGTATAAATGTAGATGTAGATGTAGATGTCTTAAAATGCAAACATATACAAGCCTCACTCCAAGCGAGAAAATGGGCTCAACTCGGATCCTATTTGAGGCTAGTGTTGAACAACACGGAGTTGGAGTTCTGATTGAAGACCCCTTCGACTACAGAAATCTAAGGTTTTTAAAGAGCGCTGATGGCACTAAGCTTCTCTTCGCCTTCCTTACATCTAGGCCCTGTCAACCTTCCATTTGCGGACATCACTAAATTCTTGGGTCTTATGTTTGACAGAAAACTGTGCTGGTCCTCCCACGTTTCCTATCTTTCGCCTCGCTGTCTGCGATCCCTCAACACCCTCCGTGTCCTGAATGGTACCTCCTGGGGAGCGGACCGAGTGGTCCTTCTCCACCTCTATCGCGCCTTAGTGTGCTCGAAATTGGACTATGGAAGCATAGTATACTCCTCTGCTCGGCCATCTATTCTTCGGCGTCTCGACTCTGTCCACCACCGTGGATTACGTTTAGTGTCTGGAGCTTTTTACGCCAGCCCTGTGGAAAGCCTTTATGCTGAGACTGCTTAACCTCCGCTGTCCAATAGGTGAGCTGTCCATCTAAGTCATTATGCTAGCCATCTGTCTTCTATGCCTGCTAATCCGGCCCATGACATTTTTTTCGATGCCTCCTTGGATTTAGGGTATGCAGGCCACCCATCCTCCCTACTACCACCGGGACTCCACTTCCGTCAACTGCTACATTCTCATTCCTTCCACTTTCTTAAGACTTTCTTGACAACTTGGGGTACAGCACCACCTTGGCTCCAGCCACGGACCTGCCTGCTCTGTGACCTTTGTCAGTTTCCCAAGGATGGTACCCCTTCTCTTGTTTATCATCGGGAATTTGCTGCTCAATGCGCACAAATGAAGGATGCCACATTTATTTACACTGATTGCTCAAAAACTTTGTTTGGTGTTGGGAGTGCCTATATTGTTGGTGACACCCCAAATCGATTTCGGCTTCCCGACCAGTGTTCAGTTTTTACTGCGGAGCTTTACGCTGTTCTCCAGGCTGTCCAATACTTTCATCGCCATCAGCGGACACAGTGTGTTATCTGCTCAGATTCGCTCAGTTCTCTCCTCAGTCTTCAAGCTCTCTATTCTGTCCACCCTCTGGTCCACCGGATTCAAGACTGCCTCCACTTGCTCCACTTGGGGGAGGTCTCTGTGGCGTTCCTCTGGATCCCGGGACATGTTGGTATCTGTGGAAATGAGGTGGCCGATATAGCGGCCAAGGCTGCAGTCTCTCTTCTTCAGCCAGCTATTCACATGATCCCATTCTCCGATCTACGGAGTGTTTTATGTCGTCGTATTGCTCTTTTATGGTATGCACATTGGTCGACACTTCCCAATAATAAATTGCAGGACGTGAAAGCTCTTCCTGTGCTTGGACCTCTTCCTCCTGAACTAGTAGTCGGGAGGAGGTAATTTTAACGAGACTCCAGAAAGGGCACTGTCTTTTTAGCCATTGACATCTTTTAAGTGGCGATCCTTCCCCACTCTGCCACCACTGCTCTCAACTGTGGACGGTGAGACACCTTTTACTTGAGTGCCCCTATTTTACTCTGTTAAGCGCCCGTCTACAGCTGTCGCCTGATATATCTTCCATTTTAGCAGATGACACGCTCTCAGCCGAACGCATTCTCGAGTTTATTAGTGTGAGTGAGATGACATCAGTCATTTGACACTCATTTTGGGGACAAACAACCCCTCTTCTGTAGTGGTTTTTTAAACTTTCCTTCTGTTTTTAGTTTCCCCACTTTTTGAATTTCGCTCCCATTGCTGCCGGTTTCCAGTTTCATTTTTTTACCTTTTTCTAAGTCAGACTGGGCGCTAATGACCGTAGCAGTTTTGCACCCTAAAACCATAACAAAACAAAAACTACGCTTCTCCCAGTCTGCAGTGGGCCTGCCAACTCTGCTGTTACTTTAGTAATCAATTAATTTGACATAAGGTTTGCACCTCTATAGTGCCTCCAGCAAACCACATTTGGGTCCTTCCCATTCCCTAGATGCTACTCTGTAGATGGGTGTTCCTGGCCTTTACACTAACAAACTCCTTGCTTGACAGCAGCAGCATGCAGCTAAAAGCTAAAACATCACTGGCCTTCCTTGTAAGTCTAACAACAACAGTGACATGTCTCTTTGCTATGCCTGGAAGGTGGAGACTTCTCTCTTGCGAGTTGGGGCCACTATAATAGAAATTTTATCTATTTCCCATCTCAGTCTTTTATCAATCCACTGACATTGCAGTTCTCAGGAGCAAGGACCATGGTTGCTGCATACGAGGGTGAAATATGGATTGTTCCTGCTGCATTGGCCATGCTAACAGGTGGCAGCAACAGGTAGGGTATAAGCCAACCCTCAAATTAATGATATCGGATCAGGCCATAAAAATAACAACCCTGCACTGATGTGGGACAGAGCCACAAGAAAAAGAAGATTTGTAATGTCGTTAAGTAGAGGTAAGTTTCTTATGATGGTAACTACAAAAACATGTTCAGTTTATTTTTTACTTAACTAGTGAGCATGTGTGATGCCTCCACAGACCGAGCACTGCTGGGTACCCAGCTACTAACTCCAGATGACCCAAAGGCCATCATCCTCAGAGATGTGCGCACATCTTGGCATGTTCCATTTTTTTGTAAAACTTATGATGGCGATTTTTCTATTAAAGTCAACAGACACTGTAAGGTTGTCTGACGTTCTAAAGCTATTGTGGAGTTTCTGTGGAGGAATGATCAGATCTACTTCAGAGTGAATAAAACCCAGTGTCAGTTGCAAACTCGTAATTTTTATTTCTGTGAAGTTAGAGAAAAACTCAGCTGAAAATTATCATAGATTGATTAACAGTATGAAAGTTAATTCCACTTACTGCTTAAAAGCTGCCAACCAGCATGGAGTGTGGAAACATTGATCATGTGAAATCCAAATTGAATTTTTCTCACATCACATACTGAAAGCTTCGGATCAAGGCAGTCAGGTAGATGCAGTATTCCTCGATTTCTGAAAAGCATTCAGTTCAGTACCACACCTACGCTTATTGTTAAAAATATGATCATATGAAGTACCAAGTACAATTTGTGAGTGTACTGAAGAGTTTTTGATAGGGAGGACACAGCATGTTAGCTTGGATAGTGTATCAGATGTAGAAGTAACATTGGATGTGCCCCAGGGAAGTGTGTTGGGTCCCTTGCTGTTTATGTTGTATATTAATGACCTTGCAGACAATATTAATAGCAACCTCATGCATTTTGCAGATGATAATGTTATCTATAATGAAGTAGTGTCTGAAAGAAGCTGTATAAATATTCACTCAGATTTTGATAAGATTTCAAAATGGTGCAAAGATTGGCAACTTGCTTTAAATGTCAAAAATATAAAATAGTGCAACTCACAAAATGAAAAAAAATGTAGGCCAAGTTGTGAGTGAAACAGGTGGTAGACTTCGGTTCATTGGTAGAATACTGGGGAAGTGCAATCAGTACCCACCAAGGAGATTGCTTAAAAATCACTTGTGTAACAGGTTCTAGAATATTGCTCATGTATGTGGGACATGTACCAAACAGGATTAACGTAATATATTGAATGTAGAAGGCAGCACAAATGCTCCCAGGTCTGTTTGAACCTAGGAAAGTGTCACAGAGATACTGAAGAAACTAAACTGGCAGACTCTTGAAGATAGATGTATGAGGTCAGTCACACCAGTGGTGTGTTGGAACGAAATGCAGCTGGCATCCCTGCACATGCTTGTGTTTAATGTACAACTTCCAGAAGTTTCATTGTTGTATTTCTGTTACCAATTATTCAGTGCTTTATTGAGTAGAATGTTGTGTTGCACAGTTTGAGAATTTGGAGACAGGAGAGTTAGAGAAACAATGCGTCTGCATTAAAATTTGCATGAAACTCAAGAAAATCTTTACAGAGACACACCAAGTGATGCAAGAAGCCTGTGGTGAGAAGCAAAACAAGCTCGTCAAGTCAGGTCAAATGTCAAAGCCGTGTTGACGGTTTTCTTTGACTTTGAAGGAATTCATCATGAATTCGTGCCAGGGGGTAAACTTTTATTCAGTGGTACTATCAGGAGGTGTTGCAATGCGTGCAAGAAAATGTGAGAAGGAAATAGCCTGAAATGTGGCAAGGCAGTTCATGCCTCTTGCATCACAAGAACACACCCGCACATTCATCCCTGTTGGTGTGTAACTAGTGCACGAAAAACAAAATCAGTGAGCTGCCTCGTCCTCCATACTCTCCAGACTTGGCCACTGCAGACTTTTTTTTTATTTCCAAAGTTGAAAACCCCACTGAAAGGATGAACATTTGCAATGATAGACAAGATAAAAGAAAACTTGCAGATGGCGCTTCGTACGACTCGGCAATAGACATACCAATATTGCTTCAGGAAGTGGGAACGACACTTGGAGCGGTGTATAGATTGTTTAGGAGAGTATTTCAAAGGAGACCATGCACAATAGAAAAATGTTGTGGGCAAAGTTCTGGAATTTTTTGAACAGACCTTGTAAACTGTCCTAACAAAGTCTACTAACAAAGTTTCAAGAACTGGCTTTAAATGATGACACTATGAATACACTACAAGCCCGTATGTATCGCTCACATAGGGATCATGATGATAATATTGGAATAATTACGGCATGCACACGGGCATTCAAACAGTCATTCTTCCTGCATTCCAATATGCAAATGCAAGAAGAAGAAACCATAATAACTGGTACAATGGGATGTACCCTCTGCCATACACTTTGTGGTGGTTTGCAGAGTGTAGTTGTAGAGGAAGACTTTGGAATATTTTGGCAGGAAGGGGAGAATATTTTCAAGTGAGGAACGTATTATGTTACTGTGAATTTATGAAAACTTTTAAGATATATACATTCTGTACTGATCTTAACTAGGTATTTGATTTAATTGACAGTACAGAAAGTTGAAGCTTTTGATCTTTTTTTGCCATCCTTGCTTTTATTTCTACCATCTATATGTCCTCTGACATAGATAAATGATACTGCAACACACTTTAGAAATTAAATGAAACAAGTTCACTGTTACCAGTCACTGTTTGTTTATCTCCACGATGCATTTCAAAGGTTTAAACCACCATCAGGTGGAATTACATTTGTTAGTATGACATTTGTGTGTGTGTGTTGTGTTATGATTTTTTGGAGGAACTTGTGCCCTGTCTAGTGGAGAAACCAAACACTATTTCAGAGCATGGGTTTGGGTTTCTTTTGACAAAAAATTAAACATGTATGTAACAGTAAACATAAAATAAGTAAAATAAAGTACCTCCAGTGGTCACAGGTTCCTTTCACTGTCGTAACACATCGCATGTACACTGTCATATCTTGTAAACAAATATGGTGTCGGAAACCTAAAATGTTCACGTTTAAATTTTGAAATTTATTTCCAAACCAGAGAAGTGAGATTGGACAGGAACACAGAGATTACATGGAATGAAATTATTGAGCTTATGCGATGACAAAGTGTTTTATTTGCATTATAGTCAGATAAATAATTAAAAATAAAATTTTAACACTGCAATCTACAGGCTGAAGAACGATTGCTGGTATGTGTATGAGCAAGCTCTGTTGTCAGTGAAATTTCGTCTTGATAGTCTCTTCTATGTAAGCAGTATGCAGGATGCAGGAGGCACAAGATGTTTAGGTTTTGAAATGGACATTGGTCCTTGGAATTTTCTAAGTAGTTTTTGAAGAAGCTTTCCAGATGTGTGCTACTTGAGATTTGTCAATACATCAGGTGCACTTTCTTGTGACACAAACGTTCTTGCTGTTGTTGTTGTGGTCTTCGGTCCAAAGACTGGTTTGATGCAGCTCTCCATGCTACTCTGTACTTTGAAAGCTTCATTATCTCCAAATAAATTCTACAATCTACATCCTCCTGAATCTGCTTGCTGCTTTGTTTCCTCTACATGTTACTCCCCACACTTCTCTCCAATATTAAATTGCTGATCCCTTAATGTCTCAAATGTGTCCCATCAATCAGTTCTTTATTTAGTCAAGTTGTGCTACAAATTTCATCTACATCTACATCCATACTCCGCAAGCCACCTGACGGTGTGTGGCGGAGGGTACCTTGAGTACCTCTATCGGTTCTCCCTTCTATTCCAGTCTCGAATTGTTCGTGGAAAGAAGGATTGTCGGTATGCTTCTGTGTGGGCTCTAATCTCTCTGATTTTATCCTCATGGTCTCTTCGCGAGATATACGTAGGAGGGAGCAATATACTGCTTGACTCTTCGGTGAAGGTATGTTCTCGAAACTTTGACAAAAGCCCATACCGAGCTACTGAGCGTCTCTCCTGCAGAGTCTTCCACTGGAGTTTATCTATCATCTCCGTAACGCTTTCGCGATTACTGAATGATCCTGTAACGAAGCGCGCTGCTCTCCGTTGGACCTTCTCTATATCTTCTATCAACCCTATCTGGTACGGATCCCACACTGCTGAGCAGTATTCAAGCAATTTCTTGTCTACCCAGTTCCATTTAGTACCTATCCATTAGTCACATGATCTACACATCTAATCTTCAGCATTCTTCTGTAGCACCATATTTCGAAAGCTTCTATTCTCTCCTTATCTAAGCTGTTTATCGTTCATGGTCACTTCCATACACAGCTACAATCCAAACAAATAACTTCATAAAACACTTAGTCTATATTCGTTGTTAATAAATTACTCTTCTTCAGAAACACTTTCCTTGACATTAACAGTCTACATTTTATATCCTCTCCCCTTCAGTCATGATCAGTTATTTTGCTGCCCAAATAGCAAAACCTATGTACTACTTAAGTGTCTTGTTTCCTAATCTAATTCCCTCAGCATTACCTGATTTAATTCATTTGTATTCTATTACCATTGTTTTGCTTTTGTGAATGAACATCTCATGTTGTCCTTTCAAGACACTGTCCATTCCGTTCAACTACTCTTGTCTTTTCTGTCCCTGACAGAATTACACTTTCATTGGCAAACCCCAAGGCTTTTATTTCTCCTCCTTGAGCTTTAATTCCTACTCCAAAATTTCTTTGATACAGATTGAAAAACATCAGGGATACACTACAACTCTGACTCCCTCCCTTCTCAACCACTACTTCATTTTCATGCCCCTCGTCTCTTTATAACTGCTGTCTGGTTTCTGCACAAGTTGCAAATAGCCTATTGCTCCCTGTACTTTACCCCTGCTACCTTCAGAATTTCAAAGGGAGTTTTCCAGTCAACTTTGTCCAAAGCTTTCTGTAAGTCTACAAATGCCATAAATGTAGGTTTGCCTTTCCTTAACCTATCTTCTGAGAGAAGTTGTAGTGTCAGTATTGCCTTGCATGTTCCTCAGCCAATAAAACACAATCTGTCATTTGTTTAACTAGAACTGAGCCCATGTGATTGTTTTACTTGATTTACTGGTTGGTTAGTTGATTGTTGGAGTTAAATGGACCAAGCCGCAAGGTCATCAGTCCTTTCATCCTATATGTATTGAACTAGGAACAACCCTGAGAAGAAAGATCTATCTATATCCGAATCCCGCTCCAGCTACTGCCGGGTCTGAGTGCTGACGAGTCCTCTCCATTTGGCTCGGTCCTCCCACCACTTTTCTTCCTCCACTTGCTGCCAGGTCACACCTCTCCTTTCAACAGATATTCTCACTCCCATTTTCCACCGTGTTCTTGGGCGCCCTCTAGGTCGTTTCCCATCCATCTTTAGTTCTTCCATAATTTTGGGGAGTCTCTGCCCATGCATCCTCTTAACATGCCCATACCATCTTAATCTCTTTCTTTCAATTTCTTCTCTCATACTTTCTTGTTTGAGGTCCTTTCTAATCTCTACATTCCTTACTCTGTCCATTCTTGTTTTTCCCTTTACTGCTCTGAGAAATTTCATTTCCCCTGCTTGCAGTCTGCTCCAGTCCCTTTCTTTCATTGTCCATGTTTCTCCACCATAGGTGACAATAGGGAAGTAATAATTCTTATACATCAGGAGTTTTGCTCTTTCTGGAACTTCATTATTCCAAATCAGATGTTTTATTGTTTGGTAGAAATTGCCTCCCTTCTGTAACCTCCTATTAATTTCGTTAGTTATTCTTCCATCCCTAGATATTTCACTCCCTAAATAAGTGAAACTTTCTACCACTTTGAGGGGTTCTCCATTCAAGGTAATATTTCCATTGATTCCTTTCTCTCTTCCAAATACCATTACTTCACTCTTATCTTTATTTATTCTTAATCCATACCTTTTCATTATTTCCTTCCACGCATCAAGCTGTAACTGTACATCTACCTCTTTATCACCCCATATTACCATATCATCTGCAAAAATCATCTTTTTGTCTTTTTCTTTTACTATATCTTTAACTGCCCTATTCATTCCCTCCATCACAACATTGAAAAGCGCAGGAGATAGAATACTTCCTTGCTTAAGTCCTTGTCTTATTTCGAAGTATTCAGAGTTCCCCAATGGTGTTCTAATTCTACAATTGTGGCCTCTGTACATTGTCCTTATAACATTAATGTATCCATCTTCTATATCTATCTTCTTCAGTTCTTCCCAGAGTCTTTCCCTGTCAACTGAGTCATATGCCTTTTCTATGTCTATAAAAACCATTATCACCCTTTTGTTATACTCCCAACTTTTTTCCATCAGTTGACGGATAGAAAATATCAGGTCGATTGTGCTCCTTCCTTTCCTAAACCCATGCTGTTCTTCACTCAGCTCCTTTTCTATCTTTTCACTTATTCGATTTAGTAAAATTCTTTCAAAAATCTTGGCTGTATGACTCATGAGGGTTATTCCTCTGTAGTTTTTACAAAGTCTTTTATTGCCTTTCTTGAAGATGGGAACAATGTCTCCTGTTCTCCAGTCGCCAGGTATTTTACTATTTCTCCACACGCTTGATAGTACTCTATACAGCCACTGCATTCCCACTGGACCTGCTGCTCTTATCATGTCCACTGATACTTCATCAGGTCCTGGGGCTTTCCCCCCATTCATCTTCTTCACAGCTTTTTCCGTTTCTTCCTGTGTAATTTGTCCTAATTCTGCTTCCCAACTTCTCTCAATTTCTCCATTATTTGTTGTTTCCTCATGTACCTGGTCCTCAGCGTTTAACAGCTTCTTAAAATGTTCTTTCCAGAGATCTTTTATATTCCCTGGATCTTCAATAATGGTACCGTCCTCTGTTTCCATCTTTACTGGTACTTCAGAAGCCTTCCTTTTATTTTTCATCATTTTATAGAACATTTTCTTATTGCTCTTCACATCTTCTTCAAGTTTTTTTGTAAACTCTTCCCATGCCTTTTTCTTTGCTGTTTCCACTATTTCTTTGCACTTCTTCTTTTCCTCTATATATCTTTTATGGTCTTCGTCATTTTTAGTTTTCCACCATTTTCTCCATGCTCCATTTTTTCTTCTAACTGCTTGGATTGTGGTATCATCCCACCAACTTGTCTGTCTTATTTTTTCCTTTCCAGATGTTCTGCCACATACTTTTTGTGCTGCTTCGACTAAAGTGTCTTTGAATAAACTCCATTCTTTTTCTACATCGCAGAAAACTTCTTTTGGAAATTTTTGTGTTATTAATTCTCTGTACTTCTCAGCACATTCACTCTCCTTCAATTTCCAATCCCGTATCCTCGTCACTTTCTTCTGTTTTCTATTTTTCACACACTGATTCATTTTCCATTGTCCCACCAGTAATCTATGGTCTCCATCAGCACTCACACTTGGAATTACCTTCACATTTGTTACTTTCTCTCCCCATTCCCTATCTACTAGAATATAATCAATTACACTCTTCGTTCTTCCATCCCAACTGTATCTGGTGATAACATGACTTTCTCTCTTCATAAACCAGCTGTTTGCTATTTTCATTCCATTTCTCTGGCACAAATCCAGGAGTCTTTCCCCTTCTTCATTTCTACCTCCATATCCAAAACATCCCAATACTTGCTCAAATCCCTTTCTGTCTTTGCCTACCTGTGCATTAAAATCTCCCATCACTATATTAGCACTCTCTATATGGTTTTCTAACACATTTTCAAAGTCCATCTTCTCTTCTTCAGTACATCCCACTTGAGGTGCATAAATCTGGATTACTTTTAGTGTTTCTTTTTGGAATCTCAGGTTTAAGATTATGATCCTGTCGGATATATATCTCACATTTTCAATACAGCTTTGTACATTCTTATTCACCATCACTGCCACACCATTTCTTCCAGACCTGTTATTCCCACTCCAGTACAGTTTTCCTCCTCCTCTCAAATTCTTCTCACCTTTTCCCTTCCACTTTGTTTCGCTTAATCCCAATATATCTAACTTCCTCTCTGTCAGTACATCTGTCATTTCTTCCATTTTTCCATTGAGGGTTAATATATTAAGGGTGCCAATATTTAGGTTATTTTTTAGTCCAGTTGGTTTCTTCTTCTTGTACTGATGAGTAACATCAGGTCTCCCGTCATTTGCACCAGTACTTGAAGAAGCAGTGGGGTCAAATCCTGAGTGGTTCGTTCCGAGGCTCGTCTGTGTTTTGAAAGCAATATATGAACACTTTCCTACTGGCTTGCTAGGCCTAACGCAAGGAAGGATTTTCTGTTGGGGTTGTCTCCCTTAGCCTTTGGAGTTTCTCCTCCACCACAAGGCAGTGGTTCCCTTCTCATTTAATCCCCAGAAAGGAGGGTTGCCTCATCTGCCAGCTACGCCGTTCCGAAGTCTTCCTTCTCCGCCGTCGCTGCCATTAAGGTCTTCACCCGTAACCCTGGGCATGGGTTCCGTGTTATACCCCACGGGATTGGGTCCCTGCCTGAACTCAGCCATCCTAGCACTCCGGCCTACTGAAGTGTAGGATGCCCACCCCCGCGACGTGGACGCGCCAGACAGGAATTACCCCAGTGGAGGAATAGGGAAGGGCACCCTACCTCCCTGGAGCCAGGTTAATGATTGTGTATGGTGCCACAATCAAAGGGCTGAGAAGAAAGATACAAAAGACAAATCCTGGGAAGCCTGACTGTAAGCAAGACAGAGATAAAATCAAGGAGAATAGGAGGGGAGTGAGAGGGGATAAGGCGGGTGAAATATTCTGCCCAAAATGCAGTTAGGAGCCCCAGAGCATGGGATGCAGTGGGAGACGCATCCTCTGCATCCCACTGGCACCACCTCACTGCCTGTCACACCAAGGAAATGAGCACCACAGTCAAGGTGATAAAAGTTTAGGAAAGATAAAACATTAAAAATGGCAAACATGAAACCAAGGAGAATAAGAGGTGGGAAGGCCAGACCAGACAGCCAAGCAAGAACCACCGTGGGACCAGTGCCCCTCCAATCCTTCAGGCACTCAATGAGGTCAATGTGCTCCTTCTCAGAGACACAAGTAGAAAGCACCTTCATGAGTGAAACATAAAACCAGGTCAGCCACTTTGGCTTTGTCTGCTAGCACCAGAGCGTGTGTCAGGAAGCTTTAAGATATCGCCACAAAGTGGCCAAATTTGGGCTGTCTAGCAGGATCCAGGCACCACATCGGCAGTAAGGTGGGTCCTCACACTGGAGAATGTAGCTGTGGATCAGCCAAGTGCGGCAAATGTGTAGCCAACAAAGGACAGTGGATTCCCTGCAAGAAACTCAAAGGGAAGACTGCCATGTGATCATAATCTCCTTGATTGCCCTCCGGTTGGCGAGTCCAAGGCAGATCATTCAGAGTTTCAGCCATCCTACAATTGATGGCATAGAGTTGACCGAAGATCATTTCCAAAATTATCTTGGTGGCCAACTTTGCCAACAGTTGGCATGTTCAGTCCCTATGATCCGAACATCTCCAGGGGCAACAATGAACATGGATAAGCCCTTGTTTGATGGTCACAAATTCAGCAGTGAAGACACTGCATCCATTTGGAAAGGAGTGTAGTTCACTGCATCTTTAACATATGTATCCAAAACCAGTTCATCTGTAACTGTTGAGCTGTCAGTGTACACCACTTCCAAACCTGGAAATGCTTTGAGGACAGCCAGGTCAACTGAATCATCCAGTCCAGAGGATAAATCGAGACAGATGCGTATGCCATGGATGCGTACAATTGCTCTCTGACAAGATGCAACAGTAGAGGAAGTTATAGTTCGGAGTAGAGACACTATAGTCAAACTGCAATTGTGACTCCAGACCTTTGTCTCTACTGTGGTAGGTGGTCCTACCCACTAAGAAAATGGGCACGGTAGTTTGGATGGTCAGAAGAGCAGCGAACATATATAGCATACTTCTGTAGCTGTTGGTGCCTGTTCCATAGTGGAGGGATCCCAGCCTCCATGAGTAGGCTGTCCACATGGCCAGTTCAAAAGCTCGTGTTGCAAGTTGGACCCAACAGTGGTGTATCGGGTCCAATTACTGTATGCTGAGGGCGATGCTGAACCATATGCCAGACTCCCATAATCGAGACGGGACAGGATCAGGGCTTTGTAAAGCTGTAGGAGGGTAGTGAGATCTGCACCCCAGTTGGTGTTACTGAGACAGCAAAGTGTATCAAGTTGTAGACAGCACCTTTGCTTAAGTTGGCGAGGATGGGAAGCCATGTAAACTGGGCATGAAAGACCAGTCCAAAAAGTGATAATTCTCCACCACACTGAGTAATTGATAGTCGAGGGAAACTTCTGATTGGAGATGAACAGTATTTAGCGGCAGAAGTGCACAATGTTGGTCTTGCTGATGGAAAACTGAAAGCCATGGGTGAAGGACCATACAGCACCTTTCGAATGGCACCCTGCAGTCAGTGTTCAACGACACCCATATTAGAGAAGCAAAAATTGTGGACATACAAGGAGAGTGATACTGAAGATCCCACACTTGCTGCTACACCGTTGATGGCCACTAGAAAGAGGACACTTAATACACAGGCCTGTGGGGGCCCAATTTCTTGGATATATGGGGTGTACTGTGGGAAGCACCAACTCTGACACAGAAAGTACTGTGAGATAAGAAGTTCTGGACAAAAAATGGAAGTGGGACCCGGAGACCACACTTATTTAAGGTAGCAAGGATGTCATACGTCTTTTGTATGTCGAAGAAGACGAGAATAAGGTCTCAATGTTGGTCAAAAGCTGTCCAGATGGCAGACTCCATGCAAACCAAATTATCAACAGTACAATGGCATTTGTGATAACCATCCTCTGAGGAGCCAGAAGGCCCTGAGACTCAAGCCGACACAGCTGCTGGCTCACCAAAAATTTGAGCTCCTTACAACAATCACTGGTGGGATTAACGGGGTGATAGCCACCAATCTCCAGGGGATGCTCACCCAGTTTCAGTACTGGTACTATGAGCTCTCCCACCATTGAGATGGGAACTCACACTCGCTCCGGATACTATTGAAGATGGTAAGGAGATGATGCTGACAATCTACTGGCAGCTATTTGAGCATTTGGCTATGGATGCCTTCTGGTCCTGTGGCAGTATCAGGGCAAAGGGTTGGGGCACTGAAGAATTACCAATCACTGATTGGTGTGTTATAGGGCTCCAGGTGGTGTGTAGTGACTTAATCCAACTGCTCAGTTTGCTGTTTGAGGGCATGAAAGGCAGGTTGGTACCTCTCAGACACAGACTTGACCATAACACAGAGCAAAATGTTTGGCTACAGTGTATGGGTCTGTGAAGACAGCATACTTCAAGGAAATACCAAGTATACCTGCAGAGGACTGGTATCCATAGATACAGTTGATCTTATCAACGAACAACAAAATCTGTTTATACACATGCAGCTGAACTTGGAGACTTTTTGAACATTTATTGTGAATGTATTGTGAAACTGTATGAACATTGTACAACTCCCTTAGCAGTGAGCTTTGTTTTTTTCTGGTTTAATAAGAATTCAAGTGCGCTATGGTATTAATCAAAGTAGATTATCTGATACATTCATTCATACAGTTTCAGTCAACGTTATTACCATCATTTTTCCAAAATTAAATTCCCTACAACTTCTGTTGAAAACTTGTGCAATTGTCTGGAATTTAAGAAACAAAGTGGGCCAAGTAGGTAATAAATTAAAAATTTTACGAAATTACATTTTTGCTTCTCTGGATGTTCTGGAAAATTACTGCAGATACACATGTGGGACATGTTTTATTAGATTCACCAGATCAACAAGAACAAAAAATGGAAATCGTGCTTTACTTTAACCTCATACAGTTTTATAATGGCTTCATACTAGCGAAGTTGCTAAATTTTAGGCAAAATCTTACTAGCCGTAACTTCATAACTAAATATTTGCTGACCTATGTTTATATGAACTTTTTCTTTAGTTTTACTTGTAGAACAACATATTGAAAATGGGTACTAAATTTAGGGCATTTTGAGAACACAAGACCTTAGAAAAGCAACTGAAGTGTCAATAAGATCATGCTTTCTGAGCAAAACTTAAAAACTGAAAGAAAATCAGTCTGTTATGAAATGATTTGCCTAAAAGAAAGAAATAAAAACAGATTAGAGCAGCGTTTAATGTGCCTTTGAATTATGCACAAAATAATGCACAGCAAGTCTGCTGTGTCATATGCATATGTAATCTACTTCATTTCTTACTTTAGACAAATCATTTCATAAAACATTTGACTGATTTTTTAAAACATGCTCCCATCATTTCAACATATTTACAAAATCATTAATGACCTTAATTTCAATGTTCTCCAGTGTTTTATTATTCATTGGTTATAAAATTTTAGGTGTAACATATATTACAAAATTTCTATTTAGTAAAGAATACAAGACACATTATCAGAAACTCCTTCCAGAAGGGAACAAACAAAAAAAATTGCACTCTGCTACATACAGCCGACCTGCAGCAACCACAGCTGTTCCCGACTGAATTATACACACAGGCACTGCTGTCATCGTCTTCTTCACGAGAATAATTTAGTTTATACAAAGGCTTCTGCACTATATAACAAAGGTGGTTCACTGATACTTCATAAATAAAACAGGTAGGCAGTGAAATGCCTACTTCATCTCCACATCTCCATCTGCTCCGTTATATCTCAACCTCAGCACCACAGTAACAGGTGTAGTGGAGTCAGCTACTGCTACCTGCAACAAGGAAATTTTATTTTTAACTATAAAACAGAAACAACATGACTTAGATCTCTTCAACAAACCAGAAATTTGCTTTAGGTCAGCATGTCACTAACACAGAACTGAGGACATAGATACTTTCAATTTTTGTTCTCTGTAACTTTAGATTTAGAAACAGTTTTTGACAATATTGACTGAAATATTATCTTTGACATTCTGTAGTTATCGCGGATAAAATACAGAGATCGATAGGTTATCTATGACTTTTACATAAACCAGCCTGTAGTTTCGCAACTCCTATATCCCGTGTTATTCAATCTGCTTAATGAGCAAACACTAAAGGAAACGAAGGAGAAATTTAGAAAGAGAATTCAATTTCAGGAGGAACACATTAAAGCTGAGGTTTGCCCGTGCTATTATAATCCTGTTGGAGACACCAAAGGACATTGAAGAGTAGTTTAATCGAATGGATAGTGTCTAAATGAGTTTTGCTATTTACGTAGAATATTAACTGAGAATTGTAGAGGTTATAAAATACAGGCTGACAAAAGCAGCAAAGCTTTTCTGAAAAAGAGAAACACAGTTAACATTGACAATAAATGTAAGTCTTAAGATGTCTTTTTCTGTCTAGTGTATTGCCTTTCAAGGCAGTATGGAAATGAAGAGTACAGAATCATCTGAAATATGGTTCCACAGAAGAAATCTGGAGATCCTGTTGGTACATTGAATAACTGATGAGAGAGATTTTGAATCTAATCATGGAAAAAAGAAATTAAGGCACAGCTTGACTAAAAGATGGTATAGGTTGATACAGTACACCTTAAGACATTAGGGAATAGCAAATTTAGTAACGTGTGTGTGTGTGTGGGGGGGGGGGGGGGGGTGGGGTGGAGTGGAAACTGTAGAGAGACCAAGACTTAGCTACAGCAACCAGGTTCAAATGGAAGTGTATTACTATAGTTAACACATAAGACAAGGCTTGCACACGATACACTAGTAAGTAGATCTGCATAATGCACCGCCCCTATTATAATGTTGAAGTAACTACATATCATTACTGTAAAAATGTAGTCTCATGAATAAAATGTTCTTGGGCTTCCAGCAGTGTCAAGTGTTATGATACCTCAGAATTACAACCAAATACTCCTTGGCCATTTGTCATGTGACATTATTGCAGGTGAGATGCACATATACTCTAGCTGGCAGCTGTGATGTCACCGGTGTTTACGGCATTGCCCCATTTGGCGATACATTGATTCTGTTTTCTATGTGCCCCTTCAACCCCACGATCACTGGACCCACGCTGTGATAACGTGCTGAGATGCAGGCCACTGTTGCTGTTCAGGCTGTTGGTAACCTTTATTATGATGGCTTCTTTAATTACACAATCCCAGAAGCTGCTAGTGTGAGCTGTGGCATAAGTTACATAATATCTGATCTGGTGACTTGTTTTTTAGAACATTTTCAGCTCCAGCAGATTTTTCAGGGCTTCAAGTCGCGGGAAATGTGGGAGGTACACCTGGCATCTACAAGACATTGAAAGTGTGGCCAATCTTAAGTCAGATAAACAATGCATACTGGAGAACACAGAAATTAGCAGAAGACATACCAGGGCACACTTCACAAAACTGTCACCAGACCAAATTTTACAATACCTCTGCCATGGCTCTCACTTGTGGCTTCTGGGACTGTGTAACTAAACAAATCATCGAAATAAAGATCACAAAAACAGGATTAACAGAGTCGGTGGCCTGTAGCCATTACTGCATTGGATCCAGTGAGTTTGCAAGGATGTACCTGCAGCCCACCGGAGCACAGCAGTCAGGCATCCTTTTCTTTCACGTTTTATTGAACAAATCTACATTTCAGCTAGTGCTTAGTCATTATCAATGCACTATTTCATAGTATCAATGCATGTCTTAGTATGTCAGTCCCTTGTTGTTTGGATTTCTGTCACAGTTCGTTCAAGACTTGAGTCTTGACACACTAGGACATGCATTGATACTATGAAATAATGTATTGATAATGGCTAGGCACTAGCCGAACTCTAGATTTGCTTAATAAAACCTGGAAGGAAAGGACAACTGATTGCTATGCTCTATGTTTTAACCACTTTATGTGGCTGGAAGATTGTAAACACTTTATTCACAAATTATTACAGGCTGGCAAAATACTTCCAGTAAACAGCACATTCAATAACTGAACACATTTAATAAGTAAAATCTGGTTTTCTCTAAAACATATGATGAGAAGGTGAACAGTTCTTCACGCTAGCACACAGATGATGTCAAATTAGTTTTCTTTATGTCAGTGCAATAAATGAAGTGCCACTTGAGTCCTAGGAATAATTTTGTTTGTACGCCTTTTTTGACGTATCACTCACCCCAAATACCTTTACCAGAACAAAATATTGGAACTAATTGCACAGGTTGTCAGTGGGCTGGGGAGTAGAGGAATCACTTGATTCCATGAGTGACAGGTATAGTTTGTGCTGCAGCTATTGTTCATGCACACTGCTGAATGCCTACACAGCTCTAATTTCTGCCTACTTCCAAGCTGGAGGTGAATTTCTGAATAAATTTCAGATTTAAATTTTTTGTCACACACTACAAAACCCGCTCGCTCGCTCACTCACTCTCCACAATTAATAGAAAGGACAACAACAATCTAGTAATATTAAAGAATACGATATACAAAACTTAAAATAGTTTATTGAGACAGGTTTGCCTTACTACACCAAAAGCAGGAGCTGCATTTATGAGACACAGTGTAACTCACCTCATGACCGTTCTCCAAACCAAGTTCCCCAAGTGTCTTTGTAAGGTTCACTCGTGTCTTCTCCTCAATGCTGGCGACAGTTGGCATGTACAGTGTTCGGTTCTTCCCGTCAACCATAGCTGTCAGGCCAGGATTTTTCATCTGTAAGGCTGGGTCGTCGCGGAGTATTGTAATGAGGCCTTCCAGTTTTACGTCTGGACCCTGAAATACAACATATTAAGTAAAATGATACTGTGTTTCACAATGGTTGGCATCAAATGTACTACACTGCAGAGAATCTAATGCAGCTGTCAGGCACTGTCACCGACAGGTTATGTGGCAATACTGGACTTGACTCATACAGCTGCTGAAGGCACAGTTAAGGTTCAACTCAATCAACTGGATGCCAAAATATGTGGCAAGGTAACATTGCCAACAAGCAGACCTAATCACTTGATTCATTTCAAATAATTGAAGTTGCAACTGTTTCTCTAACAAGCAGTCCATACGAGCAAAGCACCGCAACTTTACCTGCCGTTTCTCGTACTTTAGATAACTGGGCTATGCACGGATCTGTTCAAAAAGATTAGCTCAATAACTTTGTAGGGTTGAGCCACACGTCTGCTTTCGTGCACAGCAGCTAACTTTCTCCAAACAATACCAAATAGCCATAACCCTTCAGTAAAGACACCTATGTAGTGGCGGGAAATGTGAATTAATGAAATACACAGAAATAATAAATAATATATAATAATTAATAAAAAGGTTGTGTTCTAATGTCTGTAATTTCTGTAGAAGACAATTGTGATGAATAAGATTTATTGAAGAAAATAAGTCTCAGATACACAGAAAGTGGTCCTGTGATATCTCATTAAAATAAAGATAGTAAATAACCTTATCAAAGGGAGTAAAGTTGTGTTGAGGGCGTTAGGGTGTTACAAGAATGGTAGCAGAATCCCCAAGCTAAGTGGTCATCAAGGCTAACAAAAACTACATCTAGATCAACATACATAATCCACAAGCCACTATACAGTGTGTCATGGTGCGTACTCTGTACCGGTACTAATCTTTTTCTTTCCCGTTCTACTCACAGATCGAGAGAGGAAAAAATGACTATCTATATGCCTCCTTATAAGCCCTAATTTCTTTTATCTTCTCTTTGTGGTCCTTATGCAAAATGTATGCTGGTGGCAGTAGGAGCGTTCTACAGTCAGCTCCAAATAAATTAAGCCCATTCGTGATCACAATACACATCTCATCATCTCAAATAATTAAAAGTTCAGCATCACGATTCACAAAACATACAAAATACAAAGAGTAATAACTCACATTCTGTTCTCAACTCCATAAGGCAATCAGAAAAAGTTAAAGTTTTGCACTGGAGCACATTTTGACCTCATGAAAATAAAGTCCCTCCAAAAGTTAAAGTATTGTAGCGGACGTTCACTACAAAGAATCTATCGCGAACTCGACTGAAAATCACTATTAGTGGCAGGTCTGCCTTCTTCAGTAAAAGCTTTTCCATGATAAGATTAGGCATAACTAAGACTGTTATGAATATCAAATAACTGTACCCAGTCACTTCTACAGATTTTTTTGACTCTTGTGTTTCAGATGGTTATTTGCAAGTATAAGAGCAATCCAAAATAAAAGATCCATTTTTTTTAAGTATGCAGAGAAACTGTTAATGCAATTGTTGGCAATGGTGTTGCAATTTGTGCTTCCCCTCTCAGACGAACATGCACACACCACTCTGCCATGCTCTGTTTCGGCTTGTCATTTGTCGAGAATGGAGTCCCTGTCTAACACTCCTGCCAAATGCAATGTTTGTGCAGTCATTCAATTTCTGAACAAAAAGGCATTAATCCCATTGAAATTCATTGCCAATTCATGTATGACAGACAACCGGCTGTCCATCAGAATATGTGGTCGCCATCACACTAAGGCCAAGAACAAAGTTGGCCACATGCAGCTCATCACATCATGCTGCTTCACAAACTGGGCTATCAGGATCCTCCCATGTGTCTCCAGCTTTTCTGAACTACACATATGTGAGTTATCCTCCGAATACATCCTTCACACCTGTAACCCTTATGACTTCAATCTTCACTAACCTAGTGTCCCCACACCCTCCATGACAGCTCTTACCCCACCCTAGTTCACCTACCAAAATACAATCTCTGCATTGTGTATTCACCCAGCACAATATAGATGCACAGGCATGTGTGTATTTTTGTGCTGTAGCTCACAGATTTATTCTGAAAGCTAGAATAGTTTTCTTTCTTTTTTGTGTGTGCATCTGCTGACAAATCAACAATTCTGCTATTCAGCGAGTGGTCCTTTACTTTTAAATTACTTACATCGAAGTCAAATCTGAATTTTTGTTACCTCAAAGGCAAAGAAACTGGAAGTAAAGTAGAAAAGAAGTGCAATTACTACGCCAAGAAAAATACAGCTCCCCTCCTCCCCCCACTCACCTCAATATCAATAACTCTGGGCACTTGACTACAAGCGAGGCAATCTTCTTTCTTCTCCGCCTCATACGTATACGTGTAAATGCCATCGGCATCGTTAAACACCATGTAGTTGTCCATGGGAACACAACAGCTCGTAGCCAGCTTGAAGGCTTCTGTGGCACATGCCGCAGCCACCACAGCATTCGTAGATGCCACTGCAGGTATTATGTTCTTCACAACACCCTGCAACAAAGTAAAACTTTACCTTAGTGCAACAACAAATTCATGTTACACTTTTGACGACTGTACTATAAAAGTTACTACAACGAAAATAACAAATTATTGACTATATAATGTAAATGTACGGACAAAAAAATTTACTCACCAAGCAGCGGCAGTGTAACACACACACAAAAGGATTTAACTTTTACACGCTTTCAGAGCCAGTAGCTCTTTCTGTCAGAAGAGTTGAAGGAGAAGGAAGAGGGGTGAAGGAAAAGAACTGGAGAGGCTTAGGGAAAGGGATACAGTTCAGAAAAGTCACCCAGAACCCTGATCAGGGAAGACTTACCAGACGGGATGAGAAGGGAAGACTGATTGTTGGGGACTGCACCGGATGAAATTTGAAAAACTGGGAGCTTAGATGTGGAAGACAGGGTAATATGCAAGACAGAGATTACTGCTGAAACTTCACGTACGAGTTAATAAGAGTGAGGAACCAAGTGCATTGTATGTAACAAGGGTGGGAGGGGATGGTGAAAAACAGACAGGTAAAAAAATGAAAGACGTAGAAAACTAAAATGGAGTGAAAAAAGGAATAGTCACTGAAGAAATGCTGGGATGGAAGGAATTAATGTAAATTAAGGCCCAGTGGGTGGCGAGAACCAAGGACATGTTGCAGTGCTTGCTCCCACCAGTGGAGTTCTGAGAGACTGGTGTCTGGAGGAAGAATCCAAATGGCATATGATCCAAATAAATCATCGGAAAAAAAATAGGGAAGGTCATGGAAGGATTCTTCCCCCAGACACCAGTTTCTCAGAAAACATACATTATTTCGGTAGTGAATGTTGGTCTCAATTCAGTTTGTAGATGTATGTATAGCTAGCTCATTATATATGGAACCGTCTGTGTAATAGTCTAAAATACACATCATTTTGGATGTCTGAATAAAATGCACAATGTCAGGAATTGGGGTGTACATTACCTGGTAGCTGCACCAGAGGCCCATCCAAAGGGTGTGGGAACCAACAATAAAGGGAGGGCTGTCAGTAAAGCCAGTACTACACAATACACCTAAAAAAACAAGGTGTGATTTGAGCAGACAGTTTATCTGCCAGGGAGAAATAGAAACCATTCTATCCTGCCATGGACCTGTGCATATGTGGTAGAAGAGGGGCATGCACAGAACACACCATTTCAAGGGGACTTTCTGGTTATTTTTTCACTTGCGGTACGCAGGAGACACATACATGAACTCTTGAGAATTTTTTTTGGCTGCTGCTCAAGATATTCGACACATTTATAAGTAACTTTTTATAAATACAGTAATAATAATAATAATAACAATAATAATAATAATGTGTTGCTGACAGGTCTTGTGCAAGTCTTTCAATTGGACGCCACTTCAGCGACTTGCGTGTCCCCAGTTACCAAACCAGGGAAAGGCGATGTAAGGTTAATTTGGAATGTAACCCTAGTGTCATTTCTGATAATTATGCACACCATACAGTAATAAAATAAATGAAATTCTCTTCTTTGTATTGGCGTTGAGAAAAGCTGTATATTTAATGATAGCTTCTTATTGTAGCTGTACCATTATAAGGTATGTCCACAAATGTTTAGCTCCGAGTTTATATCTTCTATATACATGTATGTATAATTTTGCTTTTGATGTGTGTATGTACCACATTAATTGGTTAAAGTGTGAAATAGCTTCCCTCATTACTGTGCCACTTGCACAAATCGCACCATATACGATCGACAGCAGTTTTTCAAAACAAGGTATGTCCATTCTGACGTTCCTAAATTCCTGTGGATCTTTAGGCCTCAAATCTTTCATTAACAGGGAGTGTAAGTCCCTGTCCTCATGCCTTTTTCCCAGTCAGGGTTGAACACAATTGCTACTCCTGACATTACATTGTCATTCTGCCATTCTAACGATGAAGGGGGACACAGTCATGGCAAATACTACATAGATAATAACAGCCTCCATGTCTAAAATGCTGTGAAATGTAAACAAAGATAATCATTTGTTAGAACTAGGCTAACAAAATTATCACTTTAGTCCATAACTGTGTGACTGTAACATAATTTCATTCTAGCTGCACAAAATAACAATAACTGCTTAATAAATATGACTCTAGACCTCTTAGAAGTCTCAATATCAGTAAATACCAGATGCGACTATGTAGACTTTCCCAGCATATTAGTATATCAAATTCTTATCACGTTTCCAGCAGGATCAAACTGTCATCTGAGCACAATATTTCAGCAGTCCACCTGACTGCCATCATAAGGTGAGAAAAGCTACACTGCCCTCGCCGATAACTGATTCCACTCACAAATGACTGCACCTTTATATGCATCAGAAGTAGAACAGCACATGCGTTAGATACAGTGCACACGCGTTCAATCGTTCCTGCTGCCCCTAGCGCAAGAAAAGTTGTAGTGCCTCCGGTGGTGAATACTGTTAAAAATGATATATTGTTACAAATGATTATTCATAGCCGGCCGATTCAGATGCCGTTGTTTCTCAATATCTGATACAACAGGATTCCACGTTTTACTTAGTGGGTATCCATTATCAAGATTAATGATATTATCTGCCAGTCTGATTTTGACAGATTCTTTTAAAACACAATCCCAGTACCGTGAAGCATTTGCAACTCCTTGCATTTCATTTTGTATAGCATCCTGTGTCCCTCTGTAAGGCAATGCTCAGCCACCGCAGATTTATCTGGTTGTAATAATCGTGTATGCGATGATGTTCAATACCCCTGTCGTTGACAGTATGAATAGCTTGACCAATGTAAATTTTTCCGTACTCACACGGTATTTTGTAAATGCCAGACTACCTCAAACCTAAATCATCTTTGACAGAGCCAAGAAGTGCTCGAATCTTAGCTGACAGACGAAAAACACATCTGATCTCATATTTCTTCAAAAGTCTATCTATCTTGGCAGACACATTCCCAGCATAAGGAAGAAAAGCCACAGACTTAAAGGTGTCTTCAGAAGGTTCAGGTATGCATCCAAACTCAAAAGCATGTCGAATTTGTTGGTCCATATAGCCATTATTATTGAACACGTCCTTAAGATGTTGCAGCTCCTGCGGTAAATTCTCAGCATCCGAGACAGCATATGCTTGTTTAACCAAGGTCCGAAAGACTACTGCACGTTGAAAAGGTGGATGGCAACTGGTAGCATGTAAATACCTGTCGGAATGAGTCGGTTTCATGTTAACACTGTGTCCAAGAGTTCACTCTTCTTTTCTATACTCTAGTATATCCAAAAAATGTAACAGCCCCTCCTTTTCAATTTTCATCATGAATTTGATGTTCAGATGAAGACAATTAAAATGGTCCAATAACTGGTGCAGAGTCTATTCCATTTGACCAAACAAGAAACATATCTCAAAAAATACAAAGGCTTCAAAAAAGATGTTTTCAGGGCCATATCCTCAAAGTCCTCCATAAAAAGATTAGCGATTATGGGGGATAAAGGACTCCCCATAGCCACACTGTCGGTTTGTTCAAAATATTTGTCATCAAATAAAAAATAGGTGGACGTCGGAACATGATGGCAGAGCTTTGTCATTTCCATATCAGTTTTTCATTAATTAAAATCAATGACCCGAGTGAAAAGTGACACCACATAAAAACTAACAAGTAAATCAGAAGGACGAAGACGTAGCAACTTTAAACACTGAATAAAATCCATGGAGTTGGATATATGGTGTTCACATTTACCCACATGAGGGCTGAGAGCCGATGCTAAATATTTTGCCAAGCTGTAAGTTGGTGCACCCAAATTAGAAACAAAACCCAGATTATACGGTTTGCCAAAAATCCATAAGGATGGGGTCCCATTGTGCCCTATTGTTTCAGACTAGCAGATAATATCATTAATTGTGGTAATGGATACCTGCCAAGTAAAACGTGGAACCCTGTTTTATCAGATATTAAGAAACAACAGAATCTGCATTTTTGTAATGATATATCGTTTTTAATATTATTCACCACTGGAGGTGCTGCAGCTTTTTTTTTGCGCCAGGGGGCAGCAGGCAGCAGGAGTGGTTCATGGTGTGGCTTCCTGTAGTCATGTCCTAGTTCATGAACCACGGGCAACGTATGAGTGGCCAAGTAAGTGGTCCCGACAGTCGGGATACCAGTTACTTTGGAATAAGGCTGGGCATCTCGGACATATTCTGAGTCGTGGTCACCTTTGTGCTCATACGGCAAAGACTACCAAATCCACCGGTTAGTCCCTCAGCCGTTAGGGGTAAAACCCAATGGGACTCTGGGCAAGTAAGGCTAGCAACCTGCTTCCCTGGTACTTTAAATATGATGCTGGCAACAATCAGAGCAAAATGCCTCGGACCTTTGGAGGTGACGGAGTCCCACCTCTAACTGACAAACCAGGGACTCCTAAGATACGACTTGGCAAACAAATGGTAATGAGATGGGGAGCTATTAATATCAATGGGAGCTACTCTGGGAAGAAGGTAGAGCTGGCAGAGGCTGCAAGTAAGATGGGGCTGTACGTTTTAGCTGTTAGTGACATTCGGATAAGGGGTGAGAAAGAAGAGGAAGTGGGAGAATACAAGGTCTACCTGTCAGGAGTCAAAGCAGGAATAGCACAATGGGGTGTAGGGCTTTACATCAGGAAAGAAATGGAACCCAGTGTAGTTGCAATAAGGTATGTAAACGAACGACTGATGTGGATAGATTTTAAAGTGTCTAGCAAGAAAATTAGGATTGTGTCAGTATATTCGCATTGTGAAGGGACAGATCAAGATAAGATGGATAGTTTTTATGAGGCACTCAGTGATGTAGTTGTTAGAGTAAAGGACAAGGACAGTATTCTGCTCATGGGTGATTTTAACGCCAGGATCGGAAATCGAACAGAAGGGTATGAAAAGGTTATGGGTAAATTTGGAGAGGATATGGAGGCCAACAGGAACGGGAAACAACTCTAGGATTTCTGTGCCAGTATGGGCTTAGTAATCACAAACTCCTTTTTTAAACATAAGAACATTCACCGGTATACTTGGGAAGGCAGGGGAACCAGATCTGTCATTGACTATATAATAACAGATCAGGAATTCAGGAAGGCTGTGAGGGGCACATGTGTATTCAGGGGATTCTTTGATGACACTGATCATTATTTAATCTGCAGTGAAATTGGGATTGTGAGGCTGAAAGTGCAGGAGGTCAGGTCCATATGTAGGAGGATAAGAGTGGAGAAACTTCAGGATAAGGAAATCAGGCACAAGTACATAACAGCGATCTCAGAAAGGTACCAGTTAGTTGAATGTAGTCAATTACAGTCATTGGAAAAGGAATGGACAAGGTACAGGGACAAGGTACAGGGACACAGTACTAGAAGTGGCTAAAGAATGTCTTGGAACAGTAGTGTGTAAAAGTAGGATGAAGCAAACAGCTTGGTGGAATGATACAGTCAAGGCAGCCTGTAAAAGGAAAAAGAAGGCGTATCAAAAATTGGCTACATACCAGAACCCAGGTAGACAGAGAAAGTTATGTTGAACAAAGAAACAAAGCCAAACATATAATTGCAGCATCCAAGAAGAAATCGTGGGAAGACTTTGGAAGCAGGTTGGAGACTTTGGGTCAAGCTGCTGGAAAACCATTCTGGAGTGTAATTAGCAGTCTTCGAAAGGGAGGTAAGAAGGAAATGACAAGTATTTTGGACAGGTCAGGAAAACTGCTGGTGAATCCTGTGGATGCCTTGGGCAGATGGAGGGAATATTTTGAAGAGTTGCTCAATGTAGGTGAAAATGCGATCAGTAATGTTTCAGATTTCGAGGTAGAATGGGATAGGAATGATGATGGAAATAGGATCACATTTGAGGAAGTGGAAAAAACGGTCAATAGATTGCAGTGCAATAAAGCGGCTGGGGTGGACGAAATTAAGTCGGAACTCATCAAATACAGTGGAATGGCAGGTCTTAAATGGCTACACAGGATAATTGAAATGGCCTGGGAGTCGGGACAGGTTCCATCAGACTGGACAAAAGCAGTAATCACACCAATCTTTAAACATGGAAACAAAAAAGATTGTAACAACTACAGAGGTATCTCTTTAATCAGCGTTGTGGGTAAAATCTTCTCAGGTATTGTTGAAAGGAAAGTGCGAGTATTAGTTGAGGAGCAACTGGATGAAAATCAGTGTGGGTTTAGGCCTCTTAGATGTTGTCAGGACCAGATCTTTAGCTTACGGCAAATAATGGAGAAGTGTTATGAGTGGAACAGGGAATTGTATCTATGCTTTATAGATCTAGAAAAGGCATATGACCGGGTTCCTAGGAGGACGTTATTGTCTGTTGTACAATATTATGGAATAGGAGGCAAACTTTTGCAAGCAATTAAAGGTCTTTACATGGATAGTCAGGCAGCAGTTAGAGTTGACGGTAAATTGAGTTCATGGTTCAGAGTAGTTTCAGGGGTAAGACAAGGCTGCAACCTGTCTCCACTGTTGTTCATATTATTTATGGATCATATGTTGAAAACAATAGACTGGCTGGGTGAGATTAAGATATGTGAACACAAAATAAGCAGTCTTGCATTTGCGGATGACTTAGTTGTGATGGCAGATTCGATTGAAAGTTTGCAAAGTAATATTTCAGAGCTAGATCAGAAATGTAAGGACTATGGTATGAAGATTAGCATCTCCAAAACGAAAGTAATGTCAGTGGGAAAGAAATATAAACGGATTGAGTGCCAAATAGGAGGAACAAAGTTAGAACAGGTGGACAGTTTCAAGTACTTAGGAAGCATATTCTCACAGGACGGCAACATAGTGAAAGAACTGGAAGCGAGGTGTAGCAAAGCTAATGCAGTGAGCGCTCAGCTACGATCTACTCTCTTCTGCAAGAAGGAAGTCAGTACCAAGACTAAGTTATCTGTGCACCGTTCAATCTTTCGACCAACTTTGTTGTATGGGAGCGAAAGCTGGGTGGATTCAGGTTACCTTATCAACAAGGTTGAGGTTACGGATATGAAAGTAGCTAGGATGATTGCAGGTACTAGTAGATGGGAACAATGACAGGAGGGTGACCACAATGAGGAAATCAAAGAAAAACTGGGAATGAACTCTATAGATGTAGCAATCAGGGCGAACAGGCTTAGATGGTGGGGTCATGTTACACGCATGGGAGAAGCAAGGTTACCCAAGAGACTCATGGATTCAGCAGTAGAGGGTAGGAGGAGTCGGGGCAGACCGAGGAGAAGGTACCTGGATTCGGTTAAGAATGATTTTGAAGTAATAGGTTTAACATCAGAAGAGGCACCAATGTTAGCACTGAATAGGGGATCATGGAGGAACTGTATAAGGGGGGCTATGCTCCAGACTGAACGCTGAAAGGCATAATCAGTCTTAAATGATGATGATGAGGGGGCAGCAGGAATGATTGAGCGCGTGTGCACTGTATCTAGCGCATGTGCTGTTGTTCTTCTGATGCACATAAAGATGCAGTCCTTTGTGAGTGGAATCAGTTATCAGCGAGAGCAGCGTAGCTTTTCTCACCTAATGATGGCGGCCAGGTGGACCGCTGAAATATTGTGCTCAGATGACAGTTTGATCCGGCTGGAAACCTGACAAGAATTTGATATCTGTAAATACCAGCTGTACAAACATATCAATTTTCACTCAATTGCATAAATGAGCCTGTAATTCAGAATGTGGATCCTTGGGATTCTAGCACAGACTTACGTGTTAGTTGTATCATGTAGTAGGGCTAATGGAAAAGTTGGTAGTTTCAGGTTTGTATGTTTGGGGCACTGGTGGAACCTTGTAAATGAAGGTGTGTCGTGTGCTACTGGCTTAACTGTAGGTCTTGCATACACATTCTTTGGGAGGGGGGTTTAATTCCCATAGAAGGTCTTCAAGTTGTACCATTGCTGACTGTTGTATTTGAAGTGGCTAATTCTATTGGAGATGGTACGGAATCAACTTTGTAAACACTGAAACCAACACCCTCAGTCAGTTACAGGGGAAATATAATGTTCAACATTAAGCATAAAATGGGGCTCAATATAACTTTATGGTGAAAGAGAAGGGTAAGAGCTGTTACTTATGTTTCTCCTGATGGAATGTTGATAGCACTAGCTGTTACATGTGAAGCAAATGCAAGAGGTGGTGCTGACAGCTGTTTTAAGTACACAGTGAGAATACAACAACCATGGAACATATTCTGTAGAGATGAACTTGTGTTCGACAAAAATAGTTATCAGTAACCTTTAACAATTAGTGCATCAAGGCTGTGTGGTTGGCAACAAACTATTATTTTACACTGCAATCAAAACAGAACTTGGCAGGGTGCAAATTATCCAAGGGTGCAGCAGACAGCAATTTGCAGTGTGATAGTTTGGAACTGTCAAAGAATAAAGAAGGAATAGCAATGAAAGTGCCAAGCTTTGATCTGTGATGCTGTCAACAAGGTAATTGTGCAAGATACCTCTGAACACTGACTCTTCGGATACCATCTTGATTGGTTTTGACAACATACAACCTAAACTTAGACTTCTAGATGATCAACAGGTCAATTTGTCATCATAAACTGCTTTCCACTGATCTATCACATTCCCCATCCCTTGCCAGGAATCTTAAATTCTTGGGAGACAATTTCTTAACATGGTCTGTCGGTTCCAAAATTGCTCTACTTAATCACCTATTAGAATTCCAATAAGCAATTTTGTTATGATTTGTTTTATGAAGTTGTGGAAATTGTGCTATTTGTACAAGTTTCTTGAGAATTACATGCTGAGTCGGGCAGAGCACCTTGGACCCGAGCAAGCATGATACAACTGACTTGCAGCAGAGATGACCCAGAGGAAATCCTCTCTAGCCCCCATTCACTTTACATCTAAACCAATCTTGTGATCCAGACAGGTAAGACAAGGACCCTAATCCATGCTACGTTTCAGTGCCACACTTCACTGCAGTCGGCCGAGCATGCCAAAGTCTATGATTAGGGTGAACTTTCAGCGCTCACTACCCCCGCCTCCCCCAACCTACCCATGACCAGTGGGTGCACCACCAAACTCATACTGAGCAAGGCTGCAAGAGTTTTCAAGACGAAACCCAAAGGAACAGTATACTAGCTTAAACAACGGGATGCTGTGCGACGAGTGCTTGCAAGAGCTTTATTATAATTGTTGAGCACGACATGATCAGATTCTCTGTTATGTCTGAGATTATACTGCTTTTGAAGTTGCCTAGGCAATCATAAGGCAGAGGAGAATAAAAATCCTCAGTTTAAAAGCCTACATTGGAAAGAGAAATGAACACCATACAGTGTCAAAATGGAATACAATGAATATTACCTGGACAAGGCGATATGTAACACCCATTATGCCAAACTGTGTAGCACGCTCTGATGCTTTCTCACAAATCCATCCAATATGCGCTGGGTCATCCCCATCAATTGGAACATCACACCACGGGGACTCTCGCGGCCACTGGATCACCTGAAAATGAAACTCTGAGCAGAAAATATAATAGCAGAATAGTTTGTTATGAAATAATTAACAGATATTCAAAATGCTTGTTACACAATCTCAATTATCTCTAGCAGCAAATCTCTTTGAAGACTCCTGTGGGTAAAACAGGAAAGCAAGGTGAATGCTTACATAGCTGCATAGTCAAAATTGTTACACACATAAGATAAAAATGATAACCGAAGATTAATACTAACTATCATCCAAGCGAAATTGTATGTGAGACTGCATACCAAACATGTTACATACAATAGAAAATACAAACTATGTATGAAGAAAACTAACTGTAGTTTATAACTTTAGTTTTCTATAGTGAGAATAAAAATGCATTTTCTTCCATCTGTAGCATAGTAAATACACAACACTTTTAATCACCCAATATGTGGTCAATATAAAATTCTGCACTATAGCAGGTTATTGTCATCAGCTTCTACTACTGGCAATTTTCAATGCTCTCTTGTAAATTTTATTTATGTCCCCCTTTCCTTATAACAAAATGATGCAGTCCATAGTTGCATAATGCAAGTACTGAAAGGGATAAATAGATTACCATATTTGGAAACGACATAGGAGTCGCATGCTCCCTGAAGAACACTTAATTAAGACTAAACAGGAGTCCCACATTTTACTGTATTATGGCCTACACAAAAGACAAGAAAATTTTGTAAGCAAGCAAAAACTGTACAACATACTACTTTGCAATGGAGTTACACAATAGAACCACGATATTAAAATAAAAATTCCCTTTATTTGCGTTAAATGTCACGTACAATACTCACTTACCTTCACATATTCAATACAATGCTCTGGCAGACGCGGTGTGTTAGCAATTGTACAAAGTGGGTATGTCACTTGTGGGGGAAAGAGATCCAGAGTGCATTCGATGCAAGCGGTGACACCGGGTAATATCACTCTAGCATTGCCCTTAAAACCTTCTGTGCCACCGTCAACCATTGGCACAATTGATGTTCGATCTAACTCCCCGTCCTCATACTGAAGCAATGATATCAACATACCATTTATCCACCGACGGGCGACTATTGAATCGAGGCCACATACAACTAAATGAAACGATCTATAAAACGATTCGTCAAAATCTTGAATCTTACAGAAATGTGGCGTCACACGGCAACCGGGGATCCGGTTGTTTATGAAGTCTGCAGCAACTTCTGCCTTCGATTTTCCTATATCTTTTCTTCGGAACAGAAACTGTCTGTTAAGGTTAGAAAGTTCAATTGTGTCCATATCTATTACGTGTATGTCTTTAAATCCCATAAGAGCCAAGTCTTTCAGTAATTCACAACCTAATCCGCCGGCACCTATAACCAATATCTTGCATGTACTCATTAAAAAATTTAATGTTTCCGATGACGGTTCGAAATCGGGGTGGCAAAAAGGCCCCGACCTCTCCAACACTTTTCTCAAATGACTCCATCTACGCTGCATCCCGTCTGCGTCACCACCACTCATTATTAAATATATGAAGTTGACGGCCCAAACAATTACACCTCCATAACCACACAGCGGGCAGAGATGTGATACACTGTCAATGACGTATATCTTATCTTTGATTGTATTATTTTCATGTCCGTGTCAGAATCGCACGCTAAATGGCTATGAAGTTGTTTTGCAGCAAGATAACGTGAAGGTTTCTGGGAATATTAATTTCCTATTTTAATAATTAATTTGAAATAAATAAAACTTCCGGAGTTCGATGTGACGTAGCAGCAGGAAAAGTGGCGAATTGAATGGTGAAAAGTGTACTGACAACCAAACAACAGCAAAAAATCTACTCTATGCTGATTACCATAGACCATATGCTGATAACCACTGATTTAATGGCTTCAGCTAGTTCAGTAGCATGAGGTATGAGTTATTTGTGAAGCAAGAATTTGTGCGAAACAATGCTGGTGAATAAAGTCTCATCTGTGCACACCCGCTAGCAAAAGGAAGTCATTTTCATTAAACTGCATCTATAAGATGTTTCTCAAGCGAAAGAAGCATGCAAAATAGCATATTCCAGCCCTGCTGTTCGTTAGACTCGTTTTTGAGACAGGAATTATTCTGACGCTATTGAACAACTGCACGCTACCTAACCGAGGCATCACTTTTAAAATTTGAAGGTACACGTTTTTGCTTTTATACCGCCCTCTATTTATGTAAGATTACTCTACTTGTAGTGTAGTATTTAGAAGCCAACTCATTTGATAGTTTTATGGATGATTCTTGTTTTCTTGATGGACAGTGAAATTTTCAATTAAATTTCGAGTTTACTACGTCCTTGCTAAGAGTGTGTGTGATCACACTGTGAAACGTATGTCAGAACGTTCAAGATTTTCGTATAAAGTACAACGAAAAATTTGCAGCAAATATTTATGTGTCAACGTATCTCTTGTGGGATTTCATACGTCCATCACCCTTCGGCCATACAATAATTTAACGGTTCTCTGGTTCGTGCTGATTTGCGCGAAAGGTTTTTTATAAGGCGATATGAAAGGGTGTTTCACACACACACACCGGAGTTTGAAACGCCACTTTAAATACGCCATCTTGAAGATGGTGACAAGTGAAGTTATTCATAGGGATAAGCTCAGTAGTATGCTCCAGGTGAAAGTCCTTCTCTCAAATATCTACAGGAGTTAACACGACTGCGCATCTTTTAACCGAAGGGCTCATAGTGACGCTGACAAAGAAAAATGGGAACTACATATGTGAGGTACGGAGATGGGTATCTCATAGACACAGTTAGGAGACGTCCAGTACGCTAGTAAGAGCAAGATAAAAGGAGATATACTGAGAAATAATTAATTTGAAATATGCCGAGGACGAAAGTCATTTTCGAATGTAAAATCAATTTCAATTACTTTTGAGGCACCTGTCCGGCTTTATACAAAACCGAGGAGACGTACGTGAGATGTCGAGCCAGTTCACGGTATTTTATTAAAAATATTCATTGTGATGTATGGCAACTGGAGGCACTACAAGCACTGCAACATACTTGCATTCCGAAGAGTAAAAGTTCAAAATTTTTATGTTATGTGCCTGGATGCTAACTACTACATACCAAAGGTACAGCAGAAAGATTTTTTTTTTTCAACAGCTCGGCTTTGTTTTTATTTTTAGATTAGAGTTAGCCAAGATTCTGATAGGTGACAAGTTCCGTAAATATAATATTGCCTTTGCAGGTATGATATTAATCTTGTAACCAAATATTGTAGTATTGTGTACAGCAGTCATTATTTAGTGATGTGTAAATATAAACACAGCAGTACTTATGTAGGATTTTAATTAGCTTCAAAAGTAGCTTTAATTCCCCAAGAGCGCAAATGAATTTTGTTCAGATGACTGTTATCTGTAAAGACAACGTGGTTCCATGTACAATTTTGTTTATGCTGAGTCTTCATGTCTTGGATATAAAATCAAAGATAGCTACACAGCAGCTGAACCATACAGTTTCGATAAATTGCCAGCAATCATTGAAACCTGGTTTCAGATAAAGCTTAGTTGAACAGACGTTTTGGCAATAACTCCTTCAACTCCATAAGTGAATATCTTATCAGGGACTGTTAGGCTATCTTAAGTAAAAATGTTTATTAGATTTCAGTTTTGATAGCACTTGGTCACAATAGTCAAGATAAGGTATTTTGTGTATGATAAATTTATTAAAGGCGCATAACTGTATTTCATTCGGATAATGTATTAATTCTGTATATATTAGCAGTGCCAGTTTAATGTGTTCACATATCTTGACAATCTCCAAACAAATGATCGAGGAAATGAGTAATATATTCAAATGTTCTGTTTTTTTTTTTTTTTTTTTTTTGTTATACTTCCCGACATGTTCCTTTCTCACGAAAATTATCGTATTTTTGGGTCAATGGAACGAAAACTGAATCTAATCCAGTCTTAAATCTAAATCAATCTGCATTAAACAGATTAAAAATGTACGACCGGTGCTGCCCTTCCTCCTATTTTGAATAAATTTTCTACACTCACGTTCAGAAAAAACAGAACACCTTGAATGACTAGAGATATGACGTTCATATTCACAGTAAATGAACATTAGTATGTTCAGCAGTAGTGGTGGGCAGGAAATCGCGTATCTGTTAGAAATCACAGTGACTGAGAAGTCACAGATATCACAGTAGCAACTTTACAGAATCTAACTGCGATTTCAGTCACAGCTAGCAGTCGCAAGTAGTATTTCATATTCAAAGACGTGAGCCATCTATTGCTCGAATTTAGCACTGCTTTCTGCGATTTCAGTGACAAGTCGCAACTAAGAGTCGCAAGTAGCAACTAAAAAGCGCGGTTAACAGTGGCATCTGTTGGCCAAAGTTCGTACTACGTCCATCTCTTCGATACGGTATCGGGTCTAACTGCGATTTCCGTGACAAATCGCAACTAAGAGTCGCAAGTAGCAACTAGAAAGCGCGGTTAACAGTGCCATCTTTTGGCCAAAGTTCGTACTACGTCCATCTCTGCTATGCGGTATCAAGTCTAACTGCGATTTCCGTGACAAGTCGCAACTAAGAGTCGCAAGTAGCAACTAAAAAGCGCAGTTAGCACTGCCATCTGTTGAGCAAAGTTCATACTACGCTATTCGCTACCGAGTCAAACTGCGATTTCTGTGACAAATCGCAACTAAGAGTCGCAAGTAGCAACTAAAAAGCGCAGTTAACATACTTTTCCTAGTGTCATCTGTTGACCGACGTACGTACTTCGTTATGAGAGCCTTGTGCCTCACGAGATCGATGTGCTGTGTGTGCATATGAAGTGCTTATTTCAATAGTGGTACAAGTCCATTTTTATTCATTTTGAGATACAGAGTCGTAAAGTTAAATGAGCGCTGACAAATCTGCATTTGAGATACCAGAAATATTCAAGCATATGGCTTCTTGCTAGAGATGAACCTTTATTTATGTTTGTTTGGATCACTAATTTCATACGCATTATAGACAGAAAAGTGGAGGTGATGGACTTGTACCACTATTGAAATAAGCCCTTCATATTATATGACGACATGCACATTCAGCATCAGTTATGGTTGGTCAAATACTGCTGTGACTCTGAATGTATTATATTAATAAGAAACAACATTGCCTTAATCTCCTGAAAATATCTAGTAACGTAACAAATGTGTTTGATTCTGCTTCCAATATGACAGTTTTGGTTAATACTCCACATGCCTACAGGACTTTGTAGTGTTAACACAGCAGAACTCAGACATCTGTATAAGTGTAGAGAAATGAAAACAGTCATATGAATGCCTCACTTTTGTTCCGACACAGTTCAAGACTCGGGAGAAAAGTTTTACACCTGGTGTTCTACATGGCAACTTCACACACAAGAACTTTTTGCCGACACTACTACCACCTACATAAGTAAGCTTTTCCTGTGTTACTTTCAAGTAATGCACTTAAGCTATTCCTGATTTAACTGGAAGATCTGTACTTCCCACTTTCATATCAACAGCCTCAAAATGCATATTGTAGACTTCGGGATAAGTTACAGGTCAGTGTCACACCAAGATTGTGGTGAAAGGGGGGGGGGGCGGCATGTCACTCTCCAACAAGTGTTTACCAATAAGTAAGTGGCGGAAAATTATGGGTATAGGGCGGCTTAAACATGTGGAAAATGAGATTTTTATTATTCACTCACTGTATTTGACATTTATTATTCCTTTAAAATCGCACAACAACTTCAATAAAACACAGTTTAATCATTCACACACTTATTTCACAATTATTTCACTTTTAAACTGCAAATCCTCTAAGAACTATCTTGAATCTTCACTAGTCTCTCTCAAAAACAGCCTTGATGTGGATAGATACGTACAGCAACCAGTAATCAGAGTCAGAACTGTGTCTGCAAAAACACAAGGATTATTAAACAATTTTTGCTGTCATTATTTACTAGCAATATAATTGACAGAGTAGATTGCTAATATTTGCTATAATGAATATCACATTTGCAAGAACGATCACACTGAAGTAATTAAGTCCATCGAAACGCTTAGAAACTAACCTCTCGTCTGACGAAAACGGTCTAAAGACACAGTGGCAATTTCTTCAGATCTGTTGACAATGATATTTTGAGTTATCACTTTACTAAGTGACTGAAATGTAGTTCAGGTACCTGTGAACATAACAATATGTTACAATTCATTTTCTAAATACGAACTATTACGGTACTGTACGTCTACTTACATATTAATTACACTATTAATATTTTCACAGTTGTTTCTTTAATACAAAATTAAAGCCAACGGAAGAAAAAACGTAAAACATACTTGCCAAAGACAGGTTTGTTGAGATGCAATTTTCTGGGTTGACAGATGTAACTTTCTCATACGGTGGTAAGTCGCAGAAATCGCAGGAATCACAGAAATCGCAGAAGTAGCAGAAGTCACAGAAATCGCAGAAGTAGCAGAAGTCACAGAAATCGCAGAAGTAGCAGAAGTAGCAGAAATCGCGGAAGTAGCAGAAATCGCAGAAATAGCAGTGGCGGAGGGATACACGGCCTATGTTCCTTAACTGCGACTCTTAACTGCGACAAATCACAGTTAAGAATCACAGATACTCAAAAGTAGCATTCACAGAAATCACTGATATCGGAAAATCGCAGTTTAGCCCATCACTATTCAGCAGAAATGATTAGCATTTGAACCATGTCGACCCACGACTCTCGAAAGTCGATTGTGAGGAGAAATGAGCTGGCAGTGTCTAGAATACTAAGTAGCGAGTTGGAAAATGGGATCGAAGCTTTCTTCGAAAACCATTTTTGAGTGTGCAGGTGTAGTTTTGAACATTTATTGAGACTAACAGACACGTCTCTTCAGAAAAAATATTCGCTAATGCGGGATTCTATTGCTGCTTGTCTAAAGTTACAAGTTGCCTTAGGGATCTTGCTTCAGGCAATTCATTTGCCTCACTGCAATATACTTATTATAGATTGTGTGAAAAAAATTGTAACCCCATGCATGGAAAAGAGAAAAAACTGTATTTGGGTCGACAGAAGCGTCCGATCCCACGCGTCAGCTTTGACCCGTGACGTAAGGGTGTTGTCGTGTGTGACGTCATGACTGCGCGGAGTTTGGTCCGAGTGTGGCTGTCTCCAGTTCTGTTTTATCTTATTTTATTTACTTTTCTGATCTGTTCGTTCTATCTCGTGGGATTTTTTTTAAATTTAAAAACGCTTATTACTTATTTTAATTATCTGTTTCCTCCAATTTCTGTTTTAGTTTATTATATTTATCTTTCTGATCTTTTCGTTCTATCCTGTGAGATTTTTTTTAAAAAAGACAAAAAACACTAATCAGCTACTGAAGCATCTTTACCTTCTATGGGTTGCAGAGGTTACGACCCCTGGGGAGGTGGGTGGGTATTCATGCATGGTTGTCTTCACTTACACGTTGTAGCTACGCAAGGTGTCTAAATTTGTTTATATTTAGTTTGCCCCCCCCCCCACCCAAAACACCCCATTTCCCGCGCTTGTCCCGTTAGTGTCATTAGGCTTCTTGTAGAAAGTGTGTGTGTTTGTTTTTGTTTCCGCCATATTTGTGACGTCATGGGTCAAAGCAGATGGGCGGACACTTCCTGTGTTTAAGGTGTCTTACTTAAAATAAGGATTCTAAATTTGCAACAACCTGCCTCATATGGTATTGCATTACACTGTGCAAATTTGGATGACTGCTGCTCAACATTACAATGCTTTTTTGGTGCACCAGATCTGTTGATGCATATAAATTCACACATACGGGATACTGTTGTAACAAGCAGCACTTAAATTTGCATAAATAGTACATACCTCTATAATTCTTTTAACAAGGAAGAGGCCACGTGCCTATTATATATTACCTAAAAATATCTGCTACTTTTACATATTGAAATTATCAAAGAAAATGGTTAAATGATTTTTTGTAACGTTTGCTTATGTGGCCCATACTATACACTTTCATCACTTTGTGGTACAGTTTCCCTCGTTTCGTTTACAGTATCTCTTATTACTTCTGCCTACATATTTCTGTCTTTATAAGTACCACTATGTATGATCCACGGACACAGTCACACTGATGTTGTTTGTAGAGTTCCAGAACTTGCACAGTATACTACAACAGCCACTTTTTCTGTCACTGCCATTGTATTTCAGATCTCAGCAACAAAATAAAATTTGCTTGATGTCAACTCTCGAACAGTCAAAAACAGACTGTATGCCATTTGGCAAGAAGGACCATTTCGCGACGACAATTAAAAAGTAGTGGGGGAATCAAAAGTACACAACTATATAGAACAGGCTTCAATTTTCATTTCTACGTGCGCCAGTTGCGACAACGTGCGATTGTAGATCTTTACACGTGTATCTTTATGGGTGCAAGTCGAAGTGTGCCGACAATACGTGCCCATGTTAGACAGATGAAAATCATTGTTGCTACTTTATTATATTTGCAAAAGTCTTCCTTCTAAAATTATTCAGCTTATTGCTGTTTCACAAAAAAGGAGTTAATAACGATTAACTGTGCCAACAGTTATCATTGACCTATAATGACAACAAGGTGAAGCTGCTTTCAACATCAATGTCAATGTATTCTGGATTGATTAGGGAACACTCAAGAGCGACTCTCTTAAAGTGTTAAAGTCATTGAATGTTAATTTTAGAAAAAATTATCTTTAGTATTCGTCGCTTATGACTCTCAAAATTTTCTTTCCTGTCACCAACAGTAATGGCATAGCACTGTTATTTGCCGACCGTGACGTCGCAGGGTTGTCTGCTAAAAATACATTCGTGTACTATTTTTAATTTTTTTCATATGAACAATAAGAGCTGTTAATAAAGGCCGACTCACTTTTCGCACAACGGAACACATCACGTCGCGTTAAAAATTTCCACAATTCATTTCAAATGGCGGTGTTCACACAGGCTGTCAGTGGCACGGAATGAGACGAAACGTTACTTATTGTCAAGTTTCTCAGGGAAAAAATTTTAATGATGACGTTGGTGGAGGGGGGGGGGGGGAACTGTTTCGTCATCTTCTAACAACCTAAGTTAATCTAAACTGACGGAAAAAATCACAACACCGAGAAGGAGTTGTGCAGCATAATCTAAAGCCGGTAGGAGCGTTTCTACATCTGTAAGATGCATAACTTAATCATAGCTAACACTTGGTTCAAGAATCATGAAAGGAGGCTGTATACATGGAAGAAGCCTGGAGATACTGACAGGTTTCAGATAGATTATATAATGGTAAGACAGAGATTTAGGAACCAGGTTTTAAATTGTAAGACATTTCCTGGGGCAGATGTAGATTCTGACCACAATCTATTGGTTATGAACTGCAGATTGAAACTGAAGAAACTGCAAAAAGGTGGGAATTTAAGGAGATGGGACCTGGATAAACGGAAAGAACCAGAGGTTGTAGAGAGTTTCAGGGAGAGCATTAGGGAACAATTGACTGGAATGGGGGAAAGAAATACAGTAGAAGAAGAATGGGTAGCTCTGAGGGATGAAGTGGTGAAGGCAGCAGACGATCAAGTAGGTAAAAAGACGCGGGCTAATAGAAATCCTTGGGTAACAGAAGAAATATTGAATTTAATTGATGAAAGGAGAAAATATAAAAATGCAGTAAATGAAGCAGGCAAAAAGGAATACAAACGTCTCAAAAATGAAATCGACAGGAAGTGCAAATTGGCTAAGCAGGGATGGCTAGAGGACAAATGTAAGGATGTAGAGGCTTGTCTCACTAGGGGTAAGATAGATACTGCCTACAGGAAAATTAAAGAGACCTTTGGAGAGAAGAGAACCACTTGTATGAATATCAAGAGCTCAGATGGCAACCCAGTTCTAAGCAAAGAAGGGAAAGCAGAAAGGTGGAAGGAGTATATAGAGGGTTTATACAAGGGCGATGTACTTGAGGACAATATTATGGAAATGGAAGAGGATGTAGATGAAGATGAAATGGGAGATATGATACTGCGTGAAGAGTTTGACAGAGCACTGAAAGACCTGAGTCGAAACAAGGGCCCGGGAGTAGACAACATTCCATTAGAACTACTGATGGCCTCGGGAGAGCCAGTCATGACAAAACTCTACCATCTGGTGAGCACGATGTATGAGACAGGCGAAATACCTTCAGACTTTAAGAAGAATATAATAATTCCAATCCCAAAGAAAGCAGGTGTTGACAGATGTGAAAGTTACCGAACTATCAGTTTAATAAGTCACAGCTGCAAAATACTAACGCGAATTCTTTACAGACGAATGGAAAAACTGGTAGAAGCCGACCTCGGGGAAGATCAGTTTGGATTCCGTAGAAATGTTGGAACACGTGAGGCAATACTGACCTTACGACTTATCTTGGAAGAAAGATTAAGAAAAGGCAAACCTACATTTCTAGCATTTGTAGACTTAGAGAAAGCTTTTGACAATGTTGACTGGAATACTCTCTTTCAAATTCTGAAGGTGGCAGGGGTAAAATACAGGGAGCGAAAGGCTATTTACAATTTGTACAGAAACCAGATGGCAGTTATAAGAGTCGAGGGGCATGAAAGGGAAGCAGTGGTTGGGAAAGGGGTGAGACAGGGTTGTAGCCTCTCCCCGATGTTATTCAATCTGTATATTGAGCAAGCAGTAAAGGAAACAAAAGAAAAATTCGGAGTAGGTATTAAAATTCATGGAGAAGAAGTAAAAACTTTGAGGTTCGCCGATGACATTGTAATTCTGTCAGAGACAGCAAAGGACTTGGAAGAGCAGTTGAACGGAATGGACAGTGTCTTGAAAGGAGGATATAAGATGAACATCAACAAAAGCAAAACGAGAATAATGGAATGTAGTCAAATTAAGTCGGGTGATGCTGAGGGAATTAGATTAGGAAATGAGACACTTAAAGTAGTAAAGGAGTTTTGCTATTTAGGGAGTAAAATAACCGATGATGGTCGAAGTAGAGAGGATATAAAATGTAGACTGGCAATGGCAAGGAAAGCGTTTCTCAAGAAGAGAAATTTGTTAACATCGAATATAGATTTAGGTGTCAGGAAGTCGTTTCTGAAAGTATTTGTATGGAGTGTAGCCATGTATGGAAGTGAGACATGGACGATAACTAGTTTGGACAAGAAGAGAATAGAAGCTTTCGAAATGTGGTGCTACAGAAGAATGCTGAAGATAAGGTGGGTAGATCACGTAACTAATGAGGAGGTATTGAATAGGATTGGGGAGAAGAGAAGTTTGTGGCACAACTTGACTAGAAGAAGGGATCGGTTGGTAGGACATGTTCTGAGGCATCGAGGGATCACAAATTTAGCATTGGAGGGCAGCGTGGAGGGTAAAAATCGTAGAGGGAGACCAAGAGATGAATACACTAAGCAGATTCAGAAGGATGTAGGTTGCAGTAGGTACTGGGAGATGAAGAAGCTTGCACAGGATAGAGTAGCATGGAGAGCTGCATCAAACCAGTCTCAGGACTGAAGACCACAACAACAACAAGATGATGTCTATTCAAATTTCGCGCCAGTCCGAAAAGAGTGGCGCTAGTAGCGCCACGCCACTGCAAGATTGCTAATCAGATTTGCTTTAAGTACACGCTGTAACGGCCGTAAGCGTTAGTTACCGTTGAGACTGGACAAGATGAGTTGATGTTAGTCAGGAATGCCTTTAAGGCGACAAAGACGCCGTTATTAACACCTCACGTAGTTTGAACGAGTTAGTGTAATACGGATAAGAGAAGCTGGTTTCTTCTGTGATACTGCTGAATGCCTGACACTGTACATGATTGCTGGCGTGGGAATGTATGGTCTCAAGAAGGCCAGGCTCCGGATGGGTCACGTGAGGCTACTAACAGGGGAACCTCCCCATCACACCCCCCTCAGATTTAGTTATAAGTTGGCACAGTGGATAGGCCTTGAAAAACTGAACACAGATCAATCGAGAAAACAGGAAGAAGTTGTGTAGAACCACGAAAAAAATAAGCAAAATATACAAACTGAGTAGTCCATGCGTAAGATAGGCAACATCAAGGAGGATGTGAGCTCAGGAGCGCCGTGGTCCCGTTGTTAGCGTGAGCAGCTGCGGAACGAGAGGTCCTTGGTTCAAGTCGTCCCTCGAGTGAAAAGTTTAATTTTTTATTTTCAGACAATTATCAAAGTTCAGGCAGTTACACATAATCAACTTCGCTCTCCAAAATTCCAGGACATGTTCAGATTTGATTGGACGTATGCAGGATTTGACGGTCTACACACGGAAAAAAATTGAAAACGTTGAAAACATATGTTTTGACAGAGCACAGGGAAAACTGTGCGACTGTGAAACTGTTGCATTCATTTGTTGCAGTTTATGTGACAAACTCTTATGTTTTCATCACTTTTTTGGGAGTGATTATCACATCCACAAGAAAACCTAAATCGGGCAAGATAGAAGAATCTTTTCAGCCATTCGCCAAGTGTACAAGTTAGGTGGGTCGACAACATATTCCTGTCATGTGACGCACGTTCCGTCACCAGTGTCGTATAGAATATATCAGACGTGTTTTCCTGTGGAGGAATCGTTTGACCTATGACCTTGCGGTCAAATGTTTTCGGTTCCCATTGGAGAGGCACGTCCTTTCGTCTACTAATCGCACGGTTTTGCGGTGCGGTCGCAAAACTCAGATACTAAACTTATTACAGTGAACAGAGACGTCAATGAACGCTCGGACAGATCATAACTTTGCGAAAATAAAGAAAGTAAACTTCTCACTTGAGGGAAGACTTGAACCAATGACCTCTCGTTCCGCAGCTGCTCACGCTTACCACGGAAGCACGTCGCTCCTCAGCTCACAGTATCCTTGATGTTCCCTATCTTACGCATGGACTACTCAGTTTGTATATTTTGCTTATTTTTTTCATAGTTCCACACAACTTCTTCCTGTTTTCTCGATTGATCTGTTTTCAGTTTTTCAAGGTCTATCCACTGTGCCAACTTATAACTAAATCTGAGGGGGGTGCGATGGGGAGGTTCCTTTGTGAGAGGGAAGACCACCGTTTTCGGTGTATGGCTCTGGCGCATCGTACTGCATCTGCAGCAGCAATTTGAGCAGATGTTGGCACGACAGTCGACACAGGAAACGGCTACAAACTTAAAGGACAGCTTCGAACCAGACCCTTGTAGCATGCATTCCACTGACTTCAAATCGTTGCCATTAGCGACTTCAGTGGTGTCGAGCAAGAACTCATTGGAAGGCAGGGTGGAGGTCTGTTGTGTTTTCTGATAAGAGCTGGTTCTGCCTCTGTGCCAGGCTGTGTGGTGATGCCAGTTGAGGGTCTGCAACCAACCTCTGTGCATACTAAACAAAATGGTTCAAATGGCTCTGAGCACTATGGGTAGAGGTCTCCGCGGATGCGGATATCCGCGGTATTTGTTACTTGGCGGATGAAATCGCGACTGGCGCGGATATCCGTGGGTCATCTGCGGATAATGAGCAAGGCATCTGCCCAGTACGTACGTTGCAATGTTAGTTCAAAACTTCAAGTCTGTTGACATTCTTGAAATCTTGCAGGGCCCGGGTAGAGCGGATATCTGTTGTCCTTAGCCCCTGGCTACGACCGACGTAGCTGTACCCAAGAGACCTGCGCCTAATCCGTTTCCGCGACCGTGTCTTTTGTGTGGCCTGTGAAGTGCTCTCTGGGTGGCTAACCTGCCCACTGTCTACCAGACAGGTGCCTGTTGCAATTTTCCGCTGACTTCAGTTAGCGCTTTGTAGTGACCGAGTGACAACGTGCATCGTAGCAAATATCAGTGAGAGTTATTTCTTCAAATGGACACCATATCGATGGATACAATTTCGTGTAAGATGAAAAAGGTGATTGTACATTAGTGAAGGAAAATAAATTGAAATCGCCAATTTGGAAAAAAATTCGCATATGTATATGATGGCAACGAAACTATATAAGATATAGTGGCTTGTTTTGCATGTAAAAAAGTATATTCCTACACTGGACACAAAAGTGGAACTTCAAAAATGCTGAAACATTCGTGTGAGGCTCGACAAAGTAGCATAATTACTTATTTAAATACCAAGAGAGAGACGTGAAAGTTCCTGAAGTTCCGCCAAGTTTGAAGACAGCCGCGACAGAAAAACTTAACAATCTTGTCAGCAAAGACATTTTACCATTCGAAGTTGCGCGTGGATCTGGGTTTCTCGTGACGGCACAGTTTCTTATTGATGTGGGGGCCAAGTACGGTGCAGTGAGTGCTAAGGAACTGCTACTTCATCCAACCATTCCTAATTTCTATAACCACTGATTTTGTTGTCACTCTTCGGAAGACGAGTTATTTCTTCCAGACAACGTCAATTATTGCTGGCAGCTTAACTTTTTCACAGCTGCGCCAGCGTTTTGCAGTGAAGGCCTAATACTGTAAATATTTTCACCTGGAAATGACGAGGACTGAACGCGTAAACTATAATATAATCATCAGCTGACATGAATGGCTTCAAAATTTGACACATCCAAGCAGTGAGTACAAAAAACTGTCGGTAAATGATGCAATGTGCTAGTAACAGTTTAAAGCCATCGTCATTTTCAGCTCCCTTGGCACAAGAGCAGCGAAATGTAACTGTTTCTATACACGTATTTTCGTCATTTAATACTATTACATTGAATTTTAGTTTTTTAAATAGCGTTTCCAATCTCACGACATCCGAACCGCTACTGTGTGTGCTCCGGAGCGCCAATGCTTTCCTGTTTGGAATGGTCTGCTTTAGAGAAGGTATAGAGCATTTCCTGTGATTTAAGAAGTCAAAAGTAGTTAAGTTGTCGCAGAAATGGCACCCTAACAATAACTATGTCATTACATACCATAATTCTAAGTACTACTATTACTATTAATTACTCATTCAAAACTTAAATATATGCGGATGCAGATAAGGAAATTGCGGATGCGGTGCGGATGCGGACTGCACTTTTGTTATCCGCGCAGACCTCTAACTATGGGACTTAACTTCTGAGGTCATCAGTCCCCTAGAACTTAGAACTACTTAAACCTAACTAACCTAAGGACATCCCACACATCCATGCCCGAGGCAGGATTCGAACCTGCGACCGTAGCCATCGCGCAGTTCCAGACTGTAGCGCCTAGAACCGCTCGGCCACCCCGGCCGGCCATACTAAACACGCTGGAGCTACATCTAAAGTTATGGTATGGGGTGCGATCGTCAGCAGGAGCACTCTCTTGGTTGTCTCTCGCCCCCTGACTGAAAATTTGTATGTTAGTCTGGTCACTCGACCTGCTGTACTGCCATTCACGGACAGCTTTCAAGGATGTGATTTCCAACAGGATAACGCTGGGCCACATGTCGCTATTGTAACCCAGCATTCTCTACAGAGCGTCGACATGTTGCCCTCGTTTATTGGTCACTAGATCTGTCTCCATTCGATCACATAATTGTACATCATCGGATGACAACTCCAGCATCATCCACAACCAGCATTAATCATCTGTATCGACCGACCAAATGCAGCAAGCATGGAACTCCATCCCACAAACTGATATGCGGCACCTGTACAACACAATGCATGCACGTTTACATGCTTCCATTCAAAATTCTGGTGGTTATATCAGTTATTAATGTAGCAGCAATTCACATTTGCTGTGGCTTATCTCGCGCGTACGTTAATCGGTGGTCTTACAATATTAATCACTTGCTACCTAGAAAAATGTGTTCCCAGAATTTCATTACTCTGCATTAATTATTTTTTTGTGTAGCGATTTTTTCCGTCAATATATTTTCTCCCCAGTTGCTATAGTTATAGTAGTGAATTTTGTGTTTTCGTAATTATTCCTGTAATATTATGCTTTGTTCTCGTGACAAATTACAAATGTTCCGTTATGGCTTGAATAGTCTTTCCATTGAGTCTAGAATGTCCATTGAGTCCAGAGTCTGCCAGGAAATTTCCATTTAGTGTTCTTCCATCGACGAGGACATATCTGAAAGCTAAATATGATTTAGGGTTTACAATAACAGAACAGAGCTGATGCTTATCCTTGTTAGAAATAAAAACATAAATTGATGAAGCAATTTTATTAAATAACCTTGTATTATATAAAAAGTAAGCTCTATTGAAGGAAAAAATACAGTTGTTTATGATGTTCTTTCTTACACAGGAAAAAAATAAAGGATAATATAAGCAGGCTCCATGTTTCCATTTACAAATATTGATTTGATGTTTTTGTATGAGGTCTGTTCAAAAAATTCCGTAATTTTGTTCACAAAATTTTTCTGCTATTACCTTTTACTTATTGTGCGTGGTCTCCTTCGAAATACTCTCCTCCACAACTGATACACCGCTCCCAACGCCGTTTCCATTTGTGGAAGCAGTCTTGATACGGCTCCTGCTGGATCGCGTGAAGTGCCGTCTGCAGATTTTCTTTATCGCGTCAATCGTTGCAAATCTTTATCCTTTAGATGGAATTTTCAACTTTGGAAATAAAAAGATGTTCGCAGGGCTCATGTTTGGAAAGTGTGAAGGATGGGGCGCACACTTATTTCTTTTTTTGTGCAATAGTAACACACCAACAGGAATGAATGTGGGGGTGTATTATCGTAATGCAAGAACCATGAATTGTCTCGCCACATTTCAGGCCGTTTCATTCTCACATTCTCTTGCAGGCGTCGCAACACGTCCCAATAGTACCATCAATTAACAGTTAGTCCATGTTGGACAAATTCGTGATGAACTAACGCTTCAAAGTCAAAGAAAACTATCACCATGGCTTTGACATTTGACCTGACCTGGCGAGCGTGTTTTGGTCTTGCTGAACCTTTCCCAACTCATTATGAAGATTGAACCTTGGTCCCAAATCACATCTGTAGACCCACGTCTCGTCACCACTTATGATTATCAATGTACCTTAGAAGGATTAAGAAGCGAAGGAGTGATGTATGTGACCATGGACAATTACGATCGTTAAATAATATCGTAGAGTGTGGACTTAGTGGATACGTGAAACAGGGAGAACGGTGCATGTAGAAAAATAAAAGAAAGTATTGCTGATCGAAGCACCGGGATTTACTATCAGAATCGCAGCAGTTCAGGAAACTGTCTTAATAGGGGTCGTCGGCCTTCATTTCATCCACTAGACGGAGTTAAAATCCCCTACTTCAACAGCAATTATAACAAACTCTCAGAAGCAGTGTAACTGTATTCCGAAAGAGGTAACGTTCAAGATTTTCGTTAATGTAAAATCGCGAGCTACCTCTGAAATACAAATGGCACAATTTTGGATGGTAGGAAATAATGGCGACCATTTACAGCCGGAATTATGCTTTCTGTTTGCATTTTCGTACGTTTCTGTCAATACTTCATTTCGATCATCCATATCGTCGGTACCGACGTTTCCTTGAACAGGTCACGATCGCTACCTTTCTGTACGCTTAACACTAATGAAATTTATGTTCATTTCCTCTTCGGTTTAATCTACATTTAGTATACTGCAGAGAAAAGGAAAAAAGGTATACTCGTGACACCAATATATTTTGTGCTGCGTATTCGATTACGATATTTTTAAAAATAATACCGGTATGATTATCCTAACTTAACTGCGATGATGTTTTTTGGCAAACGGGACAAAGATCAACTCTGTGTTGCCTCAGCGTGAATAACAATGGGACGACTCTCTTACTCATTGGTTCCGTTGCTAGGTTTCTGCACTTACGTCGCGTCCTTTCAACTGTTTCGCAACGTGGTGTTGGAAGCGACATTGCTAGCGAGGTCTGGCTTTTACAGAAGCGGAGAGTACTATGGATGGAGTCTCGCGAGAGGTTGCACTCAATAGACGCCTTCGGCTGGAAGGCGGGGCTGATGAGCGGATCATTGACACGATCAGACTCCAGCAGCTGCAGCTAGAAGCTGCGAACAGCCAGTGCAGGCGTGTAGACGCACTGCTGGAGAAACTGGACGCAGCTACAGAGACGCTGATGCGCTATTGTGGAGTGGACTGCTCCGGAATGCGTCCCCAGCTGGAACATAAGCTGGATCAGGATAAGCAGCTGGAGAAAGAGCAGTGTCAGCTCCTGCAGAGGCGAGGCCAGGGTGATTACTCTGAGGTGGTGGGCGAGATATACGAGCAGATGGAGGAGGAGCTGTATCAGAAACTCCTAATCAAGCTGGAAAAGGACGAGAAAGAGGAGAAACAGCTCGAGGACGAGCTGCAGCAGCCTCTGCAGACAGAACAGCAGCAGCAGGCGGCAGAGGAACCTGGCCAGCAGCAGCAGGAGCAGGAGGAGGAGCAGCAGCGACAGCTGCAGGCTGAGTCTGATCTCCAGTAGCTCGAGAAAACGGTGGAGAGAGATCATGAGCTGTGGTGGTATACCGACCCGCCTGCGACCGAGTCGCGGTGGCGCATCGCCGCGGTCTGCCTGTGTGGCGTTTCTCTGCTAGTTTGCGGGCTCCTTCCGTGTCTGTGGTCCGCTGTTGGGGATTTGCAGCTGATTCACCACAGCCCACCGCCGATCTGAGATAGTGTGCCGACAGTGTGTCTTTGTGTACGAGTCTGGCGTTATCGTGCTTTTGGCAGACATTGGCTGGAGTGCTCCTCCTGTTACAGGAGTCTGAGATACTCGCCACCCAAATCTACAGTGCTCTGCCGTCTTTCAGAATACAGTGTCAATCTCAGTTGTTGTTTATCAAGTAAGATAATCATTTGGACAGAACATGGCTGCAGTACTCCTCCTGTTATAGGAGTCTGAGAAACTCGCCACCCAAATCGACAGTGCTCTGCCGTATTACAGAATACGGTGCTAATCTCAGTACTTGTTGAGCAAATAAGATAGTCATTTGGACATAATATGGCTGCAGTACTCCTCCTGTTATAGGAGTCTGAGAAACTCGCCACCCAAATCGACAGTGCTCTGCCGTCTTACAGAATACAGTGCTAATCTCAGTACTTGTTGAGCAAATAAGATAGTCATTTGGACAGAATATGGCTGCAGTACTCCTCCTGTTATAGGAGTCTGAGAAACTCGCCACCCAAATCTACAGTGCTCTGCCGTCTTACAGAACACAGTGCTAATCTCAGTATTTGTTTAGCAAGTAAGAAAGTTATTTGGACAGAATTTGGCTGCAGTACTCCTCCAGCTTCCGGAGTCTGAGTTGTCTGCCCGCAAAATTTACAAGTGTCTGAGGCTCTATGCTCGCATAATCCATAGACCATAGTGTATTTCACTGATTGTGGTATACCACGTTACTTGTGTAACAAGTATTTGGGAAGAATATATCTGCTGAGTGCAACCAAATCTACAGTGCATGACATGCTTACAATATACAATGGTTATGTCATTACTTGTTTAACAAGTTATATCTTAATTTGGACAGAAAGTGACTGCTGTACTCCTCCAGCTTCAGGATTGTGAGTTGTTTGGTCGCTCAACTTGCAGTGCATGGTGTTCTCGTGATAACAGTGTTTACTTCATTATTTGCATATCGAGTAATATCTTCATTTGGACAGAAAGTGACTGTAGTGTTACTCCTGCTTCAGAAGTCTGGTGTGTCTCCTCACATGAATGGAAGTACAGGAAAGTGCCACATAATACAGTGTAGATCTCATTTCTTGTGCAACAAGTAATATCCTGTTTTGGACAGAATACTCGTGGAATACTCTTCATTACTAATGTGCCTAAGGATGCCTCCAGTGAATGGTACGCAAAAAATATTCAGTTCTTATCTCATTACTGGTGTAACATGTAATTATCTTAATTTGGACAGAGTGTTGCTACAGTATAGCTTCTGTTTCAGGTGTCTGAGGCTGTATTCTCGCAAAACCCATAGTGTATTATACTGATTGTGGCATACCTCTTTAATTGCATAACAAGTAATTTCTCGATTTCGGAAGAACATCGCTGCAGTTCTACTGCTGTTTCTGGGGCGCAAGGATGGCTGCAGAGCTACAGTGCATGGTACGCTTACAATATACAATGCTTATCTCATTATATCTCTTATATCTTAATATGGACAGACTTTTGTTACAGAATCATTCTTGTTTCAGGAAGTTCATGCTGTCTGCTCGAGTAATTACAATGCATTACATTGCCTGTGCTTTTTCTTATTGCTACGTAACAAATAATTTATAAATTTGGGAAGAATATCGCTGCGTTTCTCCACTGTTTTTGGATCCCGAGGATATATTCTGAGAGTAAGTACAGTGCTTTTTTTATTATTTAAATTTGGAATGACAGCGTTGGAGGCTTTCCAATAACTCGATTATGATGAACGAAATTAAGTTTATTTGATTAATTGTGACAGAGATGTTATTTTGATTTTGACGAAACAAAAACGTTATACTTCTCGTTCTTTTACAGGAATCTAAGCAAGACTGCAAGCCAAATCTACAGTGAAGTGTTGGCTGAGAGTATACACTGTTTATGTCAGTACTTCCGGAACTATTGTAGTCGTAGTCTGGACATTAAACTACCGCGGTGGTACTCTTGCTTCATGAGTCAGCGTTAAAAATACACTCAGTACTTTGATCGTGCTTTGGACGGACAATTACCGCTGAACCATCATGCCTTCCGTAAGGTTGAGGGAGTTTATTCTTGATCTGTTGTCAACAGACCAGTGCACATAAACTGACAAATTGAAACACATGTGATACTATCTTTTGTTGTTTCATGTTGTGTGCAATTAAAACTACTTGAACATTAACGTGTGTTTTACTTAAATAGAACGTTGTGATGTATTGTACAATGCATTTGGTTAAATAACAAATGCAATATTTTTTTCAGGCTTATGCACCATAATATTTTCAAAATGATGCAGTACTTGTTAATGTGTAATTATTAGCATACATTTTACAATCCAGTTTCCTGATGCCTGACTATAAAGCTTGTTTTTCACCAGAATTTTGTTTAGCTGCCAAAAGTTGGCATGCTTCATCTCGATGCTGTGCCAGTCTAAATGCACGAATTATGAGGGTTAAAAAAAGTAGGAAGAATACACTATTAGTTTCCAGTACGATAACATGAAAACACGAGTGTCAGTAAGGTCTTAACATACAAAAAGCCAGACCAAATGTGGTTCTATAATACTTGCACACCAATCTGTCAATTATTACAAGAGCCCGCATCTCGTGGTCGTGCGGTAGCGTTCTCGCTTCCCACGCCCGGGTTCCCGGGTTCGATTCCCGGCGGGGTCAGGGATTTTCTCTGCCTCGTGATGGCTGGGTGTTGTGTGCTGTCCTTAGGTTAGTTAGGTTTAAGTAGTTCTAAGTTCTAGGGGACTTATGACCACAGCAGTTGAGTCCCATAGTGCTCAGAGCCATTTTTTATTACAAGAAAATTTTTAGCGATGAATGAAAATAGGGAACTATAACGCTCAAACACGCATGGTAGCAAAAGGGCTAATATCATAACATTTATATGAGTATAATAGGGGAGTAAATAACACAGAAAATAAATAAGAGAGATTTTACAACTTTCTATGAGAAGTGAATGATGTGATAGTGACATAGCAGGAAACAGTTGAGATACAAACTCATAAGAAGGGTACAAAAAAAAAAGTATTTCCGCAAAACTAACAAACAATGCCGTAAAACATACTTCTCCAACTCACATCATGTATTTTCGATGGGGTAACAAAATTTACGTGAACCAAGTTAAAGAGTTGAGATCTTCTCTATTTCACAGCACTGTTTGTTGCTCGAGGGATCAATGATAAATATAGTTGACAGAGGGGCTAGCTTAGCCACAATTTGATGAAGAATCTGAAAGGAATTCCATTGGGCCCCGGAGCTTAGTTCAATTTTAACGATTTGAGCAGTTTCTCAACACCACTGATACTAATATGCATTTCATCCATCTTTACTGTGGTACGAGAATAAAATCTGGGCAGTACTGCTGGGTTTTCCTCTACAAAAGAACACTTGAGAGCAGAGCTAAGCATTTCTGCTTTTGCTTTGCTATTCTCAGTTTCTGTTCCTGTCTTGTCCATAAGTGACTCGATACTGTCTTTGATGCCACCAACAGCCTTTATATATGACCAGAATTTCTGTTGAATGCCAAGCGAATTTCATTCAGCATCTCCCTCTCTATCTGTAGCTGTATACTTTGTTTTAGACCTAGTATGTATTGGTCTCTGTTTCTTTAGAAGTTTCTTTACAGTGAGCATACACCCAGGAGGATCAATGCCATCATGAGCTGTTCCACTGCGTACATATCTGTCCAATGCATGATCGACTATTGTTTAAAACTTGAACCATAGTTCTTCGACATGCTCCTTCCCTCAGACAAAAGCTTCAAGTTCCTCATCGAGATATGACACAACACTACTGCTTCTCTGTCTAGGTTGCGGAAAATATAGATCTTTCTACTTGTCTTAACTGCCCTTTTTATTTTGGTATTCATTTTTGCTGTAAGTGTCCCATGGTCATTGATGCTGGTTTCGATATAGTCTTTCTCAAAGAGATCAGGCTTTTTGGTGTCATTAGATCTAATGTATTTGCAACATGAGTGAAATATCAGTTGTAGATACCTGTCACGCGAGGCACCCAGTAAAACCTTCACAGTATATCATGCCACGCCAATCATTAACAATTCTGTAATCATCCCAACTGGTTGTTGGTGGTTAAAGTCTCCTCCGATGGTTACAGCATGATTAGGGAACTTAATGTACAAGCGAACTCAGATTTTCTCTTAAAGTTTTCAGCTAAAGCAAAATAATAAAGTAAAGACTAGAAAGCGTGTAACATCACTTTCTGCCATTGTAGTGCAACACATTGTACTGTCGGGTTGGTGAATAGGTCCATAGCGTATTTCCGTAAGTTTAATTAATACAACAGATACACATAACAGAGAGTTTCGTCATCAATAATACATTCCTTTTCACTGTTTACAACACTTTGCCAACGCTGGGGTAACTTTTTGTTTCCGCGACTGTACAAAGCACGTGGTTTTTTGGCGAAGAACGCGTTGACTCATGTTCACAATGGATTTCATCCTGAACAGAAGTTCTGTGAATGCTGTTAAATAGAAAGGAAAGGGCGAAAATCTGAGGGCGCTAGTTCCACCCCAACGCCTGTATAGTGTTTTTTATCAGTTTAGCAGCCGGCCGAAGTGGCCGTGCGGTTAAAGGCGCTGCAGTCTGGAACCGCAAGACCGCTACGGTCGCAGGTTCGAATCCTGCCTCGGGCATGGATGTTTGTGATGTCCTTAGGTTAGTTAGGTTTAACTAGTTCTAAGTTCTAGGGGACTAAATGACCTCAGCAGTTGAGTCCCATAGTGCTCAGAGCCATTTGAACCATTTTTATCAGTTTAGCAGAATGGGTGTGGGCTTTATTGTGGAATAGCATCACTTCACGCGATTTTCTTGTTCGTTGTTGTAGGATTACGGATGCAAGACGTCTCGATTGTTGAGAATAAAAGTGCCGCAGTGATGGTTACACCTCGGCGTGGCGGTTTGTATTTCGCCACTCCGTCGCTCTTTTACCACATGCATAACATTATATTTTGTGTATTTGTGAGGTGTTTGTAGGAGGAGTTTCTGCTTTGGGATTAACCGTTGCTTTCTTTTCCTTATATTAGCGCAACGACAACACCATTTCCTGTCACCAGTGAAGATGCAATATACGAATGATCGATGTTGTTCAAGAGCCAATTGTGACGAGCAAGGAGAGATCCACATATGCCTCCCCCCCCCCCCCTCCCCCACTCACAGATTTTTGTGATTTTGGCTTAGAGCGTACAGAACTCTCCCCATTGCTTGCAAGTTTCATACGATGGTGGAGTGATCACAGTTTATCACTTCTGTCAGTTGTCCAGTATAGTTAAGTGGATTATTGTGAATTACTTCGTTTAAATGATGTCCCAACACCGAAGGGCTCTCTGAACGTGGAGAGTAACCAATGTCAAAACAAGCAGTCTTAAAACGAGAAAACTATTTTCTTGCCATGTGCTGTCCAGTGGGATTATCTCCCTAGACGGCGCAAACAAAGTTTCTAGCTGCCTCCGCTACTGTCATCGCTCTATCAAACTCAGTCACAAGAGTATGTCGGAAATGATCCGATTTCTTCACTAGGCACTCTGTTTTCTACTGTCCAAACACTCACTAATTATCTTGACATGACAAATTGACAGTATGTAAACTCAAATAGCAAAAGTGAAGTACAAATAAAATATAAGTCGCTAAACAAACCCATAACACCCGGAGTACCAACATGCAAACCGAAAACGCTACGAACTTCACCTTCAAAACATATCAACACCATCTGCCGAAGTCAGAGTGAACTAGAGGGTTGTTTTTCTTTCTTTTCCACAATACCGAGTATGTTAACGTCGAAACTAAGTTGTTTATAAATAAGTTGTTTATAAATGTGCAAAGTTCTATATACATGAGTACAGGACTGGATGAAGGTGAAACTAATGTGCTTGCAGGAATAATTACGAAACTTATTGAAAATACTTTACAAATTATTTTTCCTAATATTCCTTCATCGCCGGCCGTTGCGGCCGAGCTGTTCTAGGCGCGTCAGTCCGGAACCGTGCTGCTGCTACGGTCGCAGGTTCGAATCCTGCCTCGGGCATGGCTGTATGTGATGTCCTTAGGTTGGTTTGGTGTAAGTAGTTCATCAACCCCAAAAGTAAGACATTTTACAGAATTAAAAACCACAGAAATCACGCATCATTGAATACAAATACGTATTTATTCAACAGATTTCATTTATGTATATCAACAACGGTGAATTTTATTTTTAGAAACACTGGAATTAGTTTCAGAATTTTGTTTATTATTGTAAAGGGTGGATAGCCAATCAAGCAGATGAATTAAAGGAGTAGCTCATTATATTTCCAGTTGGTACATTCACAGTAATTTTGGAAACTATTGCTGCCTTTTACTTCTTCGAAAATGAGAAACTGCCAACTCGTTACTTATATATGTATTACGAAAACTACTTGATGATGAGCTCCCCCAATGGTAAATAAGTGTGCTGGCTGTGTTTAGTGTGTTCTCAGTTGCGCGAAAAATGAAAATTCACTTCGAGAAAAATATTCTTCCTTTTCAGCTGAAAATAACAGAAACATGGAAGAGAAAAACAGAAACATTCCTATATCGGTAACAGAATACATTTCATCAGCATATGTGCTTCAAATATTTATATATAGAGATTTAATTACCAAAATGTTGTATTCGTATTTTTTAATGACAATTTTGATTTTATTCCAAAATAATCTCCAATAAAGTGTTTCTGTGTAAATTATGCATGCTGGTTCTAGAAGCATCCCCAGGAATTTAGGAACATACTAAGAAATACAAATTAAGATACATATAGTTTTATTTGTGCTGCATGATATGGCAATCATGAAAGCAGTTCTGTAGTTATGTTTATCATTGCTGTGGAGAGACGCACTGCATGAGATTTTAATTGCATTTTTCAAAATTGATCACATATCACACACCCCACTCTGTTGAGCATGTACAGGCCGATGAACACGGAGATTTAGGTTCCTTATGCCGCTGGACACAGAAATAACACTGCTTCTTGTCTTCTTGTGTAGTTTTGCCACTGGACACCCTCTTTCTTAATAGGGCATCTTCCTTGTGTTAGTAGCCCCACTGCCAAGTATCGTATAAATAACATAGGCATTGACATATAATACTATTTCAAGCATGGCAAAGAACGATTTGTGGCACCACTTGTTCGACGTTTTGTTCCTGGTACATTGAGAGGGGAGAAAATCTGCCTTTGTTGCCCTCAGTGCGGCCTAGTGAAATATTTACCAGTCTGCTATAAAGTGGTGGCATGGCATTTTTAATTACAAGGGTAGTAATCGTAAACTGTTTAAATATATTTAAATTTTATAATTCAGTGTTTGAAATTGTAAGGAATAAAATTAAATGATAGAAGGGTGGGAATTAAACCCACACGACGAATTGCTAGTCGGGGCACATGATCACTGGGCCACAGCTACGTTACATCAACTTTTCCTCAAACATCCCTCAAAGTCTACATTTGGACAGTTCTTTACATGCACTTTCAGAGAGAGATACTGACGTGGTGCTGTGGGAAGTACAAGACTCATAGTACCAGAAGAAATGACGTCACGTCAGGACATGCGCATTCGAAAACAGACAGCTGCGTCCCTTCTCTAAACTGAGTATAGTGCGGTTGATCATTTCTGAACTCGACACTGGTAGTTTTAGTGTGATCTGCGGCTCATATTTAAAGAGAAATGAAGTAATTTACGACTCGCATTTGAAGAGAAATGGTATAATTTTAGTGATATATTTACAGTGTGCTGTTGCGCATTAGCAGATATAACTGGCCACCACTAAATGCACACATAGATAAATTGTATTATATGATAACCACAGGGTTCTACAATATCTATTGATGTCCCATCCCCATTTTTACCACGCTAGTTAGTAGAATCAGTGCCATGATAATTTGGTAATAGATGGACGTGCTTGTTGTCCTGTCTTGTGATGAATGCAATAGTTTGAGTAGTTGAGCGGAAATCAGAATCACCTCTCTTGAGTACTTTATCATCCTGAAGCAATGGAAGATGCTTGTTATTAGGACGAACAGTTTCATAGGCGAATATGTTATTTGCCTTCAGGTGCTCGAAAAACTCTACAGTTGTAAAATAACTGTCCATCATTACTGTATAGCCACATCTGTAGAGTGAACTGTTTAGTCTGCACACAACACTTGTTGCCCAGTCCAAATCTTCATTTGAATGCAATATTCTCATTGTCCACTCTCTTGCTGTGGTAACCCTCAAAATCATGTACGTAACCTCTCATTTCAGCTGTACACCATACTTTGTAGCCTCTCTTAACGGACTTCATGGTAATGTACTTTTTCCACAATAAACAAGCTTTGAGTAGAACCATACTTCCATAAAGACACTGAACCGCATTAGACAACATGAAAAGATGAATGTTCCTATTGAAAGTAAAATTATACCCACAGTTGCTGTAGGAAGGCAGTGTATGTTTTTCATACACTATGTGAGCAGACTGCCATATACTGAATCATAGAGCAAAAAACATGATGAACCGTCTTAGTAATAACAGTTAGTGACATAAGCTTTGGTAAACAACACTAAATAAAGTGTCTCAAAGGAGTAATTCTTGTGACAGCCCAAAACAATGTGCACTGTCTAATGCCTAGTGGAAAAAAACAGTGATAGACTACCAAGGACTGCCGAATATATTACTCTCACTTTCAAAACCACCTGCCATGACCACAGTGATTTACTTGCGATATGAATTCTGCTTTACCTTCTGAAAGCTGCTTCTTGGTATCTGCCAAAATCTGAACTTTTGAAAAGGTCTCGCCGCGCAGAGTGGTTAGAGGCGCCATGTCATGGGTTGCGGTGCCCCTCCCACCAGAGGTTCGAGTCCTCCCTCGACAATGGGTGTGTGTGCGTGTGTATGTGTGTTGTTTTTAGTACAAGTTAGTTTATGCTAGTTTAAGTAGTGTGTAAGTCTAGGAAACGATGACCTCAGCAGTTTGGTCCCTTAGGAAGTCACACACATTTGAAAATTTTTTTAAAAAATCTCTTAAATATGTATCCGTATGTCCGTGAAATTCCGGTTACAAATCTCTAGGACTTGTAGAAGGGAGTGAGTACACAATATTCGGAATGGGAACCCAAGTGTGGAAACGTACCGTTTTGTTCTACGACGGTTTCGATTCAGATGTTGAATTCATCCACTTCTGCTTGAGGAATTTAATAAGGTTTGGCGCAGTTCGATTATCTGGTAACAACTTGAAAGAAACGTAACGAAACATCTATTTATCATTTAAGCACATTTGTTTGTTCAAAATGGTTCAAATGGCTCTGAGCACTATGGGACTTAACTACTGTGGCCATCAGTCCCCTAGAACTTAGAACTACTTAAACCTAACTAACCTAAGGACATCACACACATCCATGCCCGAGGCAGGATTCGAACCTGCGACCGTAGCAGTCGCGCGGTTCCGGACTGCGCGCCTAGCACATTTGTTTGTATTAACACTTAAACATTACTTGTTTACAGTATTCCAAAACGAAAAGGAACCCAGACTACTGTACATACAGAACAGTACTGATGCAATACACCAGCGCCTCTACATGGCGACCACCAACGTTGTTACAGACACTGTACATACGAAGCATGTTCTGGTACACACTCTCCATCCCATCTCGTGTCTCTTATTTCTAGTACTGCGGCCAGATCTTGTGCCGGCAGATCTACTTCGGCCTGTATGGGAGCCGCGGAAAATAAAAATTTGCATATGACCCAGCGGGGAGTAGTCCATAGGAGTTAAATCCGACGATCGCAGCGACTACCCTGTTGGACCACCACGGCCTATCCGTCTTTCACCATCTCGTCTGTTGATATGTCACCAAACGGCACTTGAGAAGTGGCGTAGTGCACCATAATACCGAAATCACATTTCCTGGCGGACGTTCATTGGGACAGTTTCCAGGAACGGGTCCAGGGCGTTTTATAGGAAGATCAAGTATGTAGGACCAGTTAGATTGAGTGGTAGGAGGTATGTCGCCATCACATAGCCATCCAGAACACCTGTCCACACGTTATCACCAATCATAGTCAACTTACATTCATCTGCGAACGGTACTCAACGTGAAAAGAGGGGTGTGTCGATGCAGTGGTGCGGGAACCACTTGCTGTTGGCAGCGGGTGCTGGAAAATCAGCTGGAGCAATAGCGTGTACCCCTCGTAAGTGGTACGGATGTAATTGTTGCTCACGCAGAGCCTGCATGTACACATGTGGCCAATTAGTTTGGTAGCAGACATTAGCTGAAATCCTGCATTTCACTCAACAGAAGGTTTACGCATTCGCTTCTTAATTTGTTTATTTTTATTACTTCGTCCACGCTACTACCCAACAGTTTTTTTGATACATTGTAATTATTCTCGCTATGAAAATAATTTTATGTATGTCAATTGCTTTAGCTAAAACTTGGATACATAACTTGCATGAATGTACACTGTCGGTAGCGTCCGGTACTTCAAATGAGGGCTATTGTTGAAATATATAGGTACTGGTATCTGAAATGTTTTGAATTTGCATGTGCATTCTGAAAGGTGATTGGCGTATTAGTCGAGAGTGTAGGTCCTGTGCTTGTAAGTTCCGGAAATAAAAGAAGAAAGAAGAAAAAACTGTTCATATTGCAATTATTTGAACAAGCGCTTTAGGACGTAGTTTTTTGAGTCTTGTCTAGTAGGATGTTCGGAAAGCATTCACACAGTTGGTCCTGTATTTCATAATTTCGTATTTTGTTCACTAGGTGACAGTCTGGAACCGTATCGAATATGTATCATGTGTAGGCCGCTATGGGCGAACAGAGCGAGCACTTGCGTCTAGTCGCCGACGTGCAAATATGACTGGAGGCTTAAGAAGAGAGCAGAGAACTGGCGGGACGTTTGAATCTGTGATATTTACATGGAGTGCAACAGGTAGGTCAACAGTGTAATATTATTGGAGAAATATAAAAAATATACAGGAATAACGAAAAACATTTGCGAAAGGAATGTCTTTTACTTAACAATGTTTCCACAGGCAACATAAACTCGCACATGCATCCCCCCAACACGGAACTGACAAGTTATATGGTCTGTAGAATCATTCTGGCAAAGCCGACTTGGGATACGTCACTGACTCATTCGTATCAGCTGGCATGAGTCATAAAGTTAAAAGCTGTTTAACTTTCTGGCCTCACGCACCATTCCCCACCACCAGTGTCACAAACAGCCCCTATATGGATCATGCATCTTCGGCAGAACGTGTCTTGAATCTTTTGCATTTGTGTGTGATAAGTTGGTATCATAATCAAAAAATTGAACTTTAGCATCAACTGTGAAGGGAGTCCCGGGAGCAATGGTGAATATTCAGGCAAGTGACAGGAACGATCATTCGAAGCAAAAGACTACTTGTAAACATGGTGCCTAAAGTGAATACCTTAAGAGCTATAATCACTTCGTCATCTTCGATACTACGAAACACGTGTCTTGTACTGAACAAGTGCGCACAGCTCACGAGGTATGCATTTTTGTTCTATGTTTGCTAGACAATTTTTTCTTGTTTTGGTCATCCCCCTTCTCCAAAAATATGGAAAACTAAGCGCTTGCAGTAGAGATTTGTTTCACAGTATCTAAGATGAAGTGCTCGTAGCTCTTAAAGACATGCATTTTAGAGTCCATGTTTACTGCACCTTTGCTTCGAATTATCGTTCTTTCATATGGCTGGATATTGACCACTCCCCCTGGGATACCATGTATAAATAAATACTTCATAAAGTGGTCAAAATGTCCTTAAAAGATGTCATAGTTATCTCATTCTTGACAACAACATTTATTTTTATACACTGAGTACCTTTATTTACAGTAACACAGTACATTGAGAGATATCGACTTACTGAGTGTTCACGTTATTCTAGAAATTCCAACATTTTAAAGGTTTTCTGATGCCAATCAATGATTAGAAATGTTTGCTTTACTCACTGATCGTAAATATTACTACCAAGTGGATATGGGAAATTTGTATGTGTCTTCATAGTTCAAACGCTACTCTTGACCTCAAAAAAATCTGATTATTATACAACCGTATTCGTATTGGCGCAGTCACTCTCTGGAGATTAGTCCAGCACAATGGCACAACGTTTAATTACAAGAAAATTGTACAAGAATATTTATTTATATTTATAGCATTAGTGACCCCTCAAAACCGTGATTAAGAACAAAAGCAAATCAGAACAGAAGAAATAAGGACATTATTTTCTGGTGTACCTTCACGATATTACAAACAGCAGCTAATATTTCAAGTAAAAACTTGGAAATTGTGTCTTTAAGGAATGCAACAAGCATACAACAGTGGTAACAAGAGTGTCTCCATTTGCCGGTTGTCTCTGTGGTATTTGCAACTTAATGCGAGCCGGCATGCCAAAATAGCAGACGTATATCTCACTGTTGTGTAAAGGAAGAAACACAGCTGGAAAGGAACTCAAAATTAGTTTTATACGTCCGGAAGCAATATTCAAACGTTACTTCTTTCCTTACCTAAAAACTTTTCATTAACTAATTTGTCACCCATTTCTATGATGAATCGGTTTTCGCGTCCGTATTTCGTACCTCCGTGTTCTCTTCGTCGACGTTTCTACATGCACGTTCACACTCTATAGACCACCTTAGTGCATAGCAGCAGGTATTCAGTACTGCATGACGTGCCCAGTTTCTTTCCATTTCAGTCGCACATGAAACGCAAGAAGAGTGCATAGATGGTTCTGTATCTGCTGTGAAGAGTCTAATCTTGCATTCTAACCTGTGGACAACTCTTTCTGCTCTTATTAAAAACTGGTATTCCGAAAAAAGGCTAACATTTAATCACAACTGTTGTTCGCAAACACCATTACGAATGTTAAAGATCGTGAAAGATTCTGCTACATACCTGAAGCACCCTCCGCCATAAGCTGTAAGGTGACTTGTGCAACACAGCTGCAGCAGACAACAGCGGTGGTGGGAGACTTGTTTACCAGCTATTCACCAATACCGGAGCAAAAATTCGGATAGGAGATATGGAACCATCTCGTGGCATGGTCTACTGAGTAAACTGAAATGAACTATATCCAGTGTACCTTAGAAGGATTTAGACGCGAAACAGTGATGTATGTGATCATGGAGAATAATGATCGTTAAGAAATATCGTAGAGAGTGCACTTGATGGATATGTGAAAGAACGAGAACGCTAGGTGTTTTAAAAACAGAAAAAAAGTATCGCTGATATTCGTTAAAATCTATTGGAGCCCCGAGATTAACTATCAGAATTGCTACAGTTCAGAAACCAGCCTTAATAGGGGACGTCGGCCTTCCTTTTATCCGCGAAACTGGGCTAAAATTGTTTCTACCTGAACAATAATAATGATAATACCCTGAAACGTTGTAACTGTATTCCGAAAGTTGTAACATTCAAGATTTTCGGTAACTTTAAATCGCGTGCTCACTCGTGAAATACAAATGGTACAATTTTGGATGGTAGGAAATAATAGCGATCACTTACAGATGGTCTTACGTTTCTGTTTCCTTTTTCGTCCGGTTTCGTCAATATTTCACTACGGTAATTCATGTAGTTGATAGCGACGTTTTCCTGAACAGGTCACAGCTGCTATCTTCCTTTATGCTAAACACTCAAGATATTTTCATTCATTTCTCCTTCCGTTTAATCGTCATTTAGTGTATTACAAACAAAAGGTAACGTCAGTAATTCCATAAAATACGCTCCTGACAACAATAAATTTGATGCTATGTATTCCATTACTAGATTTCTGAAAATAATAACGGAAAGGTTATCTTAAGTTAACTTCGATTACATTTTTGGCAAATAAGAACAACTTTGTGTTGCGTCAGCGTGCCACAACAATGGGTCGACTCTCTTACTCACTGGTTCCGTTGCTAGGTTTCTGCACTTACGTCGCGTCCTTTCAACTGTTTCGCTACGTGGTGTTGGAAGCGACATTGCTAGCGAGGTCTGACGTTTAGCGAAGCGGAGAGTACCATGGCAGGAGTCTCGCGAGAGGTTGCACTCAGTAGTCGACTTCGGCTGGAAGGCGGGGCTGATGAGCGGATCATTGACACGATCAGACTCCAACAGCTGCAGCTGGAAGCTGCGAACAGCAAGTGCAGGCGTGTAGACGCACTGCTGGAGAAACTGGACGCAGCTACAGAGACGCTGATGCGCTGTTGTGGAGCGGACTGCTTCGGAATGCGACCCCAGCTGGAACGTAAGCCGGATCCGGATAAGCAGCTGGAGAAAGAGCAGAGTCAGCTCCTGCAGAGGCGAGGCCAGGATGATTACTCTGAGGTGGTGGGCGAGATATACGAGCAGATGGAGGAGGAGTTGTATCAGAAACTCGTAATCAAGCTGGAAAAGGACGAGAAAGAGGAGAAACAGCTCGAGGACGAGCCGCAGCAGCCTCTGCAGACAGAACAGCAGCAGCAGGCGGCAGAGGAACCTGGCCAGCAGCAGCAGGAGCAGGAGGAGGAGCAGCAGCGACAGCTGCAGGCCGAGTCTGATCTCCAGCAGCTCGAGGAAATGGTGGAGAGAGATCATAAGCTGTGGTGGTATACCGACCCGCCTGTGACCGAGTCGCGGTGGCGCATCGCCGCGGTCTGCCTGTGTGGCGTTTCTCTGCTAGTTTGCGGGCTCCTTCCGTGTCTGTGGTCCGCTGTTGGGGATTTGCAGCTGATTCACCACAGTCCACCGCCGATCTGAGATAATGTGCCGACAGTGTGTCTTTGTGTGCGAGTCTGGCGTTATCGTGCTTTTGACAGACATTGGCTGCAGTACTCATCCTGTTATAGGAGTCTGAGAAACTCGCCACCCAAATCGACAGTGCTCTGCCGTCTTTCAGAATACAGTGTCAATCTCAGTTGTTGTTTATCAAGTAAGACAATCATTTGGACAGAATTTGGCTGGAGTACTCCTCCTGTTATAGGAGTCTGAGAAACTCGCCACCCAAATCTACAGTGCTCTGCCGTCTTAGAGAATACAGTGCTAATCTCAGTAGTTGCGTAGCAAGTAAAATAATCATTTGGACAGAATCTGGCTGCAGTACTCCTCCAGCTTCTGGAGTCTGAGTTGTCTGCCCGCAAAATTTACAAGTGCCTGAAGCTCTATGCTCGCATAATCCATAGTGTATTTCACTGATTGTGGTATACCACATCAGCTGTGTTACCACATAAGCTGTGTAACAAGTAATTTCTGCTGCTGAGTGCAACCAAACCTACAGTGCATGACATGCTTACAATATACAATGGTTATCTCATTACTTGTTTAACAAGTTATATCTTCATTTGGACAGAAAATGACCGCTGTACTCCTCCAGCTTCAGGATTGTGAGTTGTTTGGTCGCTCAACTTGCAGTGCATGGTGTTCTCGTGTTAACAGTGTTTACTTCATTATTTGTATATCGAGTAATATCTTCATTTGGACAGAAAATGACTACAGTGTTACTCCTGCTTCAGAAGTCTGATGTGTCTGCTCACATGAATGGAATTGCAGGGAAGTGCCACTTAATGCAGTGTTGATCTCATATCTTGTGCAACAAGTAATATCCTGTTTTGGACAAAATACTCGTGGAATACTCTTCATAACTAATGTGCCTAAGGATGCCTACAGTGAATGGTACGCATAAAATATTCAGTTCTTATCTCATTACTGGTGTAACATGTAATTATCTTAATTTGGACAGAGTATTGCTACAGTACAGCTTCTGTTTCAGGTGTCTGAGGCTGAATTCTCGCAAAACCCACAGTGTATTATACTGATTGTGGCATACCTCTTTAACTGCATAACAAGTAATTTCTCGATTTCGGAAGAACATCGCTGCAATTCTACTGCTGTTTCTGGGACGCAAGGATGGCTGCAGAGCTACAGTGCATGGTACGCTTACAATATACAATGCTTATCTCATTACATCTCTTATATCTTAATTTGGACAGACTTTTGTTACAGTATCATTCTTGTTTCAGGAAGCTCATGCTGTCTGCTCGAGTAATTACAATGCATTACATTGCCTGTGCTTTTTCGTATTGCTACGTAACAAATAATTTATAAATTTGGGAAGAATATGGCTGCATTTCTCCACTGTTTTTGGATCCCGAGGATATATTTTGCGCGTAAGTACAGTGCTTTTTTATTATTTAAATTTGGAATGACAGCGTTGGAGGCTTTCCAATAACTCGATTATGATGAACGAAATGAAGTTTATCATTAATTGTGACACAGATGTTATTTTGATTTTGACAAAACAAAAACGTTATACTACTCCGTCTTTTGCAGGAATCGAAGCAAGACTGCAAGCCTAATCTACAGTGAAGTGTTGGCTGAAAGTATACACTGTTTATGTCAGTACATGTGGAACTGGTGTAGTCGTAGCCTGGACATTAAACTACCGTAGTGGTACTCTTGCTTCATGAGTCAGCGTTAAAAGTAAACTCAATACTTTGATCGTGCTTCGGACGGACAATTACTGCTAGACCATCATGCCTTCCATAAGTTTGAGGAAGTTTATTCTTGTTCTGTTGTCAACAGTCCAGTGCATACAAACCGACAAATTGATACACATGTGATATTATCTTTTGTTGTGTTTAATGTTGTGTGCAATTAAAACTACTTGAACATTGACGTGTGTTTTACTTTTATAGAACGTTGTGATGTATTGTGCAATGCATTTGGTTAAATAACAAACGTAATTTTTTTCAGGTTTATGCACCACAATATTTTCAAAATGATGCAGCACTTGTTAATGTGTAATTAGTAGCATACATTTTAAAATCCAGTTTCCTGATGCCTGACTTTAAAGCTTGTTTTTCACCAGGATTTTGTTTAGCTGCCAAAGGCTGGCATGCTTCATCTCGATGCTGTGCCAGTCGAAATGCATGAATTATGAGGGTTAAAAGAAGTAGGAAGAATACACTATTAGTTTCCAGTACGATAACATGAAAACACGAGTGTCAGTAAGGTCTTAACATACAAAAACCCAGACCAAATGTGGTTCTATAATGCTTGTACAGCAATCTGTCAATCATTACCAGAAAATTTTTAGCGATGAATGAAAATAGGGAACTATGACACTCGAACACACATGGTAGCAAAAGGGCTAATATCATAAAATTTATATGAGTATAATAGGGGAGTAAATAACGCAGAAAATAAATAAGAGAGATTTTACATCTTTCTATGAGAAGTGAATGATGTGATAGTGACATAGCAGGAAACAGTTGAGATACAAACTCATAAGAAGGGTACAAAAAAAAAGTATTTCTGCAAAACTAACAAACAATGCCGTAAAACATACTTCTCCAACTCACATCATGTATTTTCGATGGCGTTACAAAATTTACGTGAACCAAGTTAAAGAGTTGAGATCTTCTCTATTTCACAGCACTGTTTGTTGCTCGAGGGATCAATGATAAATATAGTTGACAGAGGGGCTAGCTTAGCCACAATTTGATGAAGAATCTGATAGGAATTCCATTGGGCCCCGGAGGTTAGTTCCATTTTAACGATTTGAGCAGTTTCTCAACACCACTGATACTAATATGCATTTCATTCATCTTTACTGTGGTACGAGAATAAAATTTGGGCAGTACTGCTGGGTTTTCCTCTACAAAAGAACACTTGAGAGCAGAGCTAAGCATTTCTGCTTTTGCTTTGCTATTCTCAGTTTCTGTTCCTGTCTTGTCCATAAGTAACTCGATACTGTCTTTGATGCCACCAACAGCCTTTATATATGACCAGAATTTCTGTCGATAGTATTCTGCTACTGTAGTAATTGCTCTGTTGAATGCCAAGCGAATTTCATTCAGCATCTCCCTCTCTATCTGTAGCTATATGCTTTGTTTTAGACCTAGTATGTATTGGTCTCTGTTTCTTTAGAAGTTTCTTTACAGTGAGCGTACACCCAGGATGATCAATGCCATCATGAGCTGTTCTACTGCGTACATATCTGTCCAATGCATGATCGACTATTGTTTAAAACTTGAACCATAGTTCTTCGACATGCTCCTTCCCTCAGGCAAAAGCTTCAAGTTCCTCATCGAGATATGACACAACACTACTGCTTCTCTGTCTAGTTTGCGGAAAATATAAATCTTTCTACTTGTCTTAACTGCCCTTTTTATTTTGGTATTCATTTTTGCTGTAAGTGTCCCATGGTCATTGATGCTGGTTTCGATATAGTCTTTCTCAAAGAGATCAGGCTTTTTGGTGTCATTAGATCTAATGTATTTGCAACATGAGTGGGGTTCCGAAATATCAGTTGTAGATACCTGTCACGCGAGGCACCCAGTAAAAGCTTCACAGTATATCATGACACGCCAATCATTAACAAGACTGTAATCATCTCAACTGATTGTTGGTGGTTAAGGCTCCTCCGATGGTTACAGCATGATTAGGGAACTTAATGTACAAGCGAACTCAGATTTTCTCTTAAAGTTTTCAGCTAAAGCAAAATAATAAAGTAAAGACTAGAAAGCGTGTAACATCACTTTCTGCCATTGTAGTGCAACACATTGTACTGTCGGGTTGGTGAATAGGTCCATAGCGTATTTCCGTAAGTTTAATTAATACAACAGATACACATAACAGAGAGTTTCATCATCAATAATACATTCCTTTTCACTGTTTACAACACTTTGCCAACGCTGGGGTAACTTTTTGTTTCCGCGACTGTAGAAAGCACCTGGTTTTTTGGCGAAGAACGCGTTGACTCATGTTCACAATGGATTTCATCCTGAACGGAAGTTCTGTGAATGCTGTTAAATAGAAAGGAAAGGGCGAAAATCTGAGGGCGCTAGTTCCACCCCAACGCCTGTATAGTGTTTTTTATCAGTTTAGCAGAATGCGCGTGGGCTTTATTGTGGAATAGCATCACTTCACGCGATCTTCCTGTTCGTTGTTGTAGGATTACGGCTGCAAGACGTCTCGATTGTTGAGAATAAAAGTGCCGCAGTGATGGCTACACCTCGGCGTGGCGGTTTGCATTTCGCCACTCCGTCGCTCTTTTACCACATGCATAGCATTATCTTTTGTGTATTTGTGAGGTCTTTGTAGGGGGAGTTTCTGCTTTGGGATTAACTGTTTCTTTCTTTTCCTTATATTAGCGCAACGACAAGACAATTTCCTGTCACCAGTGAAGATGCAATATACGAATGATCGATGTTGTTCAAGAGCCAATTGTAACGTGAAAGGAGAGATCCACATATGCCCCCCCCCCTCCCACTGATTTTTGTGATTTTGGCTTAGAGCGTACAGAACTCTCCCCATTGCTTGCAAATTTCATACGATAGTGGAGTGATCACAGTTTATCACTTCTCTCAGTTGTCCAGTATAGTTACTTGGATCATTGTGAATTACTTCGTTTAAATGATGTCCCAACACCGAAGGGCTCTCTGAACGTGGAGAGTAACCAATGTCAAAACAAGTAGTCTTAAAACGAGAAAACTATTTTCTTGCCATGTGCTGTCCAGTGGGATTATCTCCCTATACGGCGCAAACAAAGTTTCTAGCTGCCTCCGCTACTGTCATCGCTCTATCAAACTCAGTCACAAGAGTATGTCGGAAATGATCCGATTTCTTCACTAGGCACTCTATTTTCTACTGTCCAAACACTCACTAATTATCTTGACATGACAAATTGACAGTATGTAAACTCAAATAGCAAAAGTGAAGTACAAATAAAATATAAGTCGCTAACAAACCCATAGCACCCGGAGTACCAACATGCAAACCGAAAACGCTACGAACTTGACCTTCAAGACATATCAACACCATCTGTCGAAGTCAGAGTGAACTAGAGGGTTGTTTTTCTTTTTTTTTCCCAAATACCGAGTATGTTAACATCGAAACTAAGTTGTTTATAAATGTGCAAAGTTCTATATACATGAGTACAGGACTGGATGAAGGTGAAAGTAATGTGCTTGTAGGAATAATTACGAAACTTACTGAAAATATTTTACAAATTATTTTTCCTAATATTCCTTCATCGCCGGCCGTTGCGACCGAGCTGTTCTAGGCGCGTCAGTCCGGAACCGCGCTGCTGCTGCGGTCGCAGGTTCGAATCCTGCCTCGGGCATCGCTGTGTGTGATGTCCTTAGGTTGGTTAGGTTTAAGTAGTTCATCAACCCCAAAAGTAAGACATTTTCCAGAATTAAAAAACACGGAAATCACGCATCATTGAATACAAATACGTATTTATTCAACAGTTTCATTTATGTATATCAACAACGGTGAATTTTACTTTTAGAAACACTGGAATTAGTTTCAGAAGTTTGTTTATTATTGTAAAGGGTGGATAGCTAATCAAGCAGATGAATTAAAGGAGTAGCTCATTATATTTCCAGTTGGTACATTCACAGTAATTTTGGAAACTATTGCTGCCTTTTACTTCTTCGAAAATGAGAAACTGCCAACTCGTTACTTATATATGTATTACGAAAACTACTTGATGATGAGCTCCCCCAATGGTAAATAAGTGTGCTGGCTGTGTTTAGTGTGTTCTCAGTTGCGCGAAAAATGAAAATTCACTTCCAGAAAAATATTCTTCCTTTTCAGCTGAAAATAACAGAAACAAGGAAGAGAAAAACAGGAACATTCCTATATCGGTAACAGAATACATTTCATCAGCATATGTGCTTCAAATATTTATATATAGGGATTTAATTACCAAAATGTTGTATTTGTATTTTTTAATCATAATTTTGATTTTATTCCAAAATAATCCCAATAAAGTGTTTCTGTGTAAATTACGCATGCTGGTTCTAGAAGCATCCCCAGGAATTTAGGAATATACTAAGAAATACAAATTAAGATACATATAGTTTTATTTGTGCAGCATGATATGGCAATCATGACAACAGTTCTGTAGTTATGTTTTTCATTGCTGTGGAGAGACGCACTGCAGGAGATTTTGATTGCATTTTTCAAAATTGATCACATATCACACACCCCACTCTGTTGAGCATGTACAGGCCGATGAACACGGAGATTTAGCTTCCTTATGCCGCTGGACACAAAAATAACACTGCTTCTTGTCTTCTTGTGGCGTTTTGCCACTGGACACCCTCTTTCTTTATAGGGCATCTTCCTTGTGTTAGTAGCCCCACTGCCAAGTATCGTATAAATAACATAGGCATTGACATATAATACTATTTCAAGCATGGCAAAGAACGATTTGTGCCACCATTTGTTCGACTTTTTGTTCCTGGTACATTGAGAGGGGAGAAAATCTGCCTTTGTTGCCCTCAGTGCGGCCTAGTGAAATATTTACCAGTCTGCTATAAAGTGGTGGCATAGCATTTTTAATTACAAGGGTAGTAATCGTAAACTGTTTAAATATATTTAAATTTTATAATTCAGTGTTTGAAATTGTGAGGAATAAAATTAAATGATAGAAGGGTGGGAATTAAACCCACACGATAAATTGCTAGTCGGAGCACATGATCACTGGGCCACAGCTACGTTACACCAACTTTTCCTCAAACATCCCTCAAAGTCTACATTTGGACAGTACTTTACATGCACTTTCAGAGAGAGATACTGACGTGGTGCTGTGGGAAGTACAAGACTCATAGTACCAGAAGAAATGACGTCACGTCAGGACATGCGCATTCGCAAACAGACAGCTGCGTCCCTTCTCTAAACTGATTATAGTGCGGTTGATCATTTCTGAACTCGACACTGGTTTCTAGTTATCGTGGACAGAATGATACAAATCATGTTTTAGTCCACTGTACTTGCACACCAGCATGCATCTGAAAAGAAATAGTGTAGTTTTAGTGTGATCTGCGGCTCATATTTAAAGAGAAATGAAGTAATTTTACTGCGATTTCCGACTCGCATTTGAAGAGAAATGGTATAATTTTAGTGATATATTTACAGTGTGCTGTTGCGCATTAGCACATATAACTGGCCACCACTAAATGCACACATAGATAAATTGTATTATATGATAACCACAGGGTTCTACAATATCTATCTATGTCCCATCCCCATTTTTACCACGCTAGTTAGTAGAATCAGTGCCATGATAATTTGGTAATAGATGGACGTGCTTGTTGTCCTGTCATGTGATGAATGCAATAGTTTGAGTAGTTGAGCGAAAATCATCATCACCTCTCTTGAGTACTTTATCATCCTGAAGCAATGGAAGATGCTTGTTATTAGGACGAACAGTTTCATAGGCAAATATGTTATTTGCCTTCAGGTGCTCGAAAAACTCTACAGTTGTAAAATAACTGTCCATCATTACTGTATAGCCACATCTGTAGAGTGAACTGTTTAGTCTGCACACAACACTTGTTGCCCAGTCCAAATCTTCATTTGAATGCAATATTCTCATTGTCCACACTCTTGCTGTGGTAACCCTCAAAATCATGTACGTAACCTCTCATTTCAGCTGTACACCATACTTTGTAGCCTCTCTTAACGGACTTCATGGTATTGTACTATTTCCACAATAAACAAGCTTTGAGTAGAACCATACTTCCATAAAGACACTGAACCGCATTAGACAACAGGAAAAGATGAATGTTCCTATTGAAAGTAAAATTATACCCACAGTTGCTGTAGGAAGGCAGTGTATGTTTTTCATACACTATGTGAGCAGACTGCCATATACTGAATCATAGAACAAAAAACATGATGATCCGTCTTAGTAATAACAGTTAGTGACATAAGCTTTGGTAAACAACACTAAATAAAGTGTCTCAAAGGAGTAATTCTTGTGACAGCCCAAAACAATGTGCACTGTCTAATGCCTAGTGGAAAAAACAGTGATAGACTACCAAGGACTGCCGAATATATTACTCTCACTTTCAAAACCACCTGCCATGACCACAGTGATTTACTTGCGATATGAATTCTGCTTTACCTTCTGAAAAGCTGCTTCTTGGTATCTGCCAAAATCTGAACTTTTGAAAAGGTCTCGCCGCGCAGAGTGGTTAGAGGCGCCATGTCATGGGTTGCGGTGCCCCTCCCGCCAGAGGTTCGAGTCCTCCCTCGACAATGGGTGTGTGTGCGTGCGTGTGTGTGTGTGTGTGTGTGTGTGTGTGTGTGTGTGTGTGTTGTTTTTAGTACAAGTTAGTTTATGCTAGTTTAAGCAGTGTGTAAGTCTAGGAAACGATGACCTCAGCAGTTTGGTCCCGTAGGAAGTCACACACATTTGAACATTTTTTTAAAAAATCTCTTATATATATATCAGTATGTCCGTGAAATTCCAGTTACAAATCTCTAGGACTTGTAGAATGGAGTGAGTACACAATATTCGGAATGGGAACCCAAGTGTGGAAACGTACCGTTTTGTTCTACGACGGTTTCGATTCAGATGTTGAACTCATCCACTTCTGCTTGAGGAATTTAATAAGGTTTGGCGCAGTTCGATTATCTGGTAACAACTTGAAAGAAACGTAACGAAACATCTATTTATCATTTAAGCACATTTGTTTGTTCAAAATGGTTCAAATGGCTCTGAGCACTATGGGACTTAACTACTGTGGCCATCAGTCCCCTAGAACTTAGAACTACTTAAACCTAACTAACCTAAGGACATCACACACATCCATGCCCGAGGCAGGATTCGAACCTGCGACCGTAGCAGTCGCGCGGTTCCGGACTGCGCGCCTAGCACATTTGTTTGTATTAACACTTAAACATTACTTGTTTACAGTATTCCAAAACGAAAAGGAACCCAGAGTACTGTACATACAGAACAGTACTGATGCAATACACCAGCGCCTCTACATGGCGACCACCAACGTTGTTACAGACACTGTACATACGAAGCATGTTCTGGTACACACTCTCCATCCCATCTCGTGTCTCTTATTTCTAGTACTGCGGCCAGATCTTGTGCCGGCAGATCTTCTTCTGCCTGTATGGGAGCCGCGTAAATAAAAAATTGCATATGACCCAGCGGGGAGTAGTACATAGGAGTTAAAACCGACGATCGCGGCGACTACCCTGTTGGACCACCACGGCCTATCCGTCTTTCACCATCTCGTCTGTTGATATGTCACCAAACGGCACTTGAGAAGTGACGTAGTGCACCATAATACCGAAATCACATTTCCTGACGGACGTTCATTGGGACAGTTTCCAGGAACGGGTCCAGGGCGTTCTATAGGAAGATCAAGTATGTAGGACCAGTTAGATTGAGTGGTAGGAGGTATGTCGCCATCACATAGCCATCCAGAACACCTGTCCACACGTTATCACCAATCATAGTCAACTTATATTCATCTGCGAACGGTACTCAACGTGAAAAGAGGGGTGTGTCGATGCAGTGGTGCGGGAACCACTAGCTGTTGGCAGCGGGTGCTGGAAAATCAGCTGGAGTCATAGCGTGTACCCCTCGTAAGTGGTACGGATGTAATTGTTGCTCACGCAGAGCCTGCATGTACACATGTGGCCAATTAGTTTGGTAGCAGACATTAGCTGAAATCCTGCATTTCACTCAACAGAAGGTTTACGCATTCGCTTCTTAATTTGTTTATTTTTATTACTTCGGCCACGCTACTACCCAACAGTTTTTTTGATACATTGTAATTATTCTCGCTATGAAAATAATTTTATGTATGTCAATTGCTTTAGCTAAAACTTGGATACATAACTTGCATGAATGTACACTGTCGGTAGCGTCCGGTACTTCAAATGAGGGCTATTGTTGAAATATATAGGCACTGGTATCTGAAATGTTTTGAATTTGCATGTGCATTCTGAAAGGTGATTGGCGTATTAGTCGAGAGTGTAGGTCTTGTGCTTTCAAGTTCCGGAAATAAAAGAAGAAAGAAGAAAAAACTGTTCATATTGCAATTATTTGAACAAGCGCTTTAGCACGTAGTTTTTTGAGTCTTGTCTAGTAGGATGTTCGGAAAGCATTCACACAGTTGGTCCTGTATTTCATAATTTCGTATTTTGTTCACTAGGTGACAGTCTGGAACCGTATGGAATATGTATCATGTGTAGGCCGCTATGGGCGAACAGAGCGAGCACTTGCGTCTTGTCCCCGACGTGCAAATATGACTGGAGGCTTAAGAAGAGAGCAGAGAACTGGCGGGACGTTTGAATCTGTGATATTTACATGGAGTGCAACAGGTAGGTCTACAGTGTAATATTATTGGAGAAATATAAAAAAATATACAGGAATAACGAAAAACATTTGCGAAAGGAATGTCTTTTACTTAACAATGTTTCCACAGGCAACATAAACTCGCACATGCATCCCCCCAACACGGAACTGACAAGTTATATGGTCTGTAGAGTCATCCTGGCACAGCCGACTTCGGATACGTCACTGACTCATTCGTATCAGCTGGCATGAGTCATAAAGTTAAATGCTGTTTAACTTTCTGGCCTCACGCACCATTCCCCACCACCAGTGCCACAAACAGCCCCTATATGGATCATGCATCTTCGGCAGAACGTGTCTTGAATCTTTTGCATTTGTATGTGGTAAGTTGGTATCATAATCAAAAAATTTAACTTTAGCATCAACTGTGAAGGGAGTCCCATGAGCAATGGTGAATATTCAGGCACTTGACAGGAACGATCATTCAAAGCAAAAGACTACTTGTAGACTTGGTCTAAAGTGAAAACCTTAAGAGCTATGAGCACTTCGTCATCTTCAATATTATGAAGCACGTCTCCTGTACTGAACAAGTGCGCACAGCTCACGAGATATGCATTTTAGTTCTATGTGTGCTAGACAATTTTTTCTTGTTTTGGTCGTACCCCCTCCTCCCAAAATACGGAAAACAAAGCGCTTGCAGTAGAAGAGATTTGTTTCACAGTATCGAAGATGAAGTGCTCGTAGCTCTTAAAAAAGACATGCATCTTAGAGTTGATGTTTATTGTACCTATTGCTTCGAATTATCGTTCCTTTCATATACCTGGATATTGACTACTCCCCATGGGACACAATGTATGAATAAACACTTTGTAAGCTGGTCAAAATGTCGTTAAAAGATATGATAGTAATCTCATTCTGGACAACATAATTAATTTTTATACACTGAATACCTTTAAAAATACGCGATATTATTTACAGTAACACAGTATATTGAGAGATATCGACTTACTGAATGTTCACATTGTTCTAGAAATTCCAACATTTTAAAGGTATTTTGATGCCAATACAATGATTATTAGAAATGTTTGCTTTAGTCACTGATCGTAAATGTTACTAGTAAGTGGACATAGGAAATTTGTATGTGTCTTCATAGTTGAAACGGTACTCTTGACCCAAAAAAAATTGATATTATACAATAGTGTTCCTATTGACGCAGTCACTGTCTGAAGATTAGTCCAGCACAATGGCACAACGTTTGGTTACAAGAAAGTTGTACAAGAATATTTATTTATATTTATAGCATTAGTGACCCTCAAAACCGTTACTAAGAACAAAAACAAAGCAGAACAGCAGAAATATGGACATTATTTTCTGGTGTACCTTCAGTGTGTTGCAAACAGCAGCCAACATTTCATGTAAAAACTTAGAAATTGTGTATTTAGGGAATGCAGCAAGCATACAACAGTGTGACAAGAGTGTCTCCATTAGCCAGTTGTCTTTGTGTTATTTGGAACTTATGCGAGCCGACATGCCAAAATAGCAGACGTGTGTCTCACTGTTGTATAAAGGAAGAAACACAGCTGGAAAGGAACTCAAAATTAGTTTTATACGTTCGGAAGCAACATTCAAACGTTACTTCTTTCCTTACCTATAAACTTTTCATTAACTAATTTGTCACCCATTTCTATGATGAATCTGTTTTCGCGTCCGTATTTCGTAGCTCCGTGTTCTCTTCGTCGACGTTTCTACATGCACGTTCACACACTATAGACCACCGTAGTGCATAGCAGCAGGTATTCAGTACTGCATGACGTGCCGAGTTTCTTTCCATTTCAGTCGCACATGAAACGCAAGAAGAGTGCATAAATGGCTCTGTATCTGCTGTGAAGAGTCTGATCTTGCATTCTAACCTGTGGACAACTCTTTCTGCTCTTATTAAAAACTGGTATTCCGAAAAACGGCTAACATTTAATCACAACTGTTGTTCGCAAACACCATTACGAATGTTAAAGATGGTGAAAGATTCTGCTACATACCTGAAGCACCCTCCGCCATAAGCTGTAAGGTGACTTGTGCAACACAGCTGCAGCAGACAACAGCGGTGGTGGGAGACTTGTTTACCAGCTATTCACCAATACTGAAGCAAAAATTCGGATAGGAGATATCGAACCATCTCGTGGCATGGTCTACTGAGTAAACTGAAATGAACTATATCCAGTGTACCTTAGAAGGATTTAGACGCGAAACAGTGATGCATGTGATCATGGAGAATAATGATCGTTAAGAAATATCGTAGAGAGTGCACTTGATGGATATGTGAAAGAACGAGAACGCTAGGTGTTTTAAAAACAGAAAAAAAGTATAGCTGATATACGTTAAAATCTATTGGAGCCCCGAGATTAACTATCAGAATTGCTGCAGTTCAGAAACCAGCCTTAATAGGGGACGTCGGCCTTCCTTTTATCCGCGAAACTGGGCTAAAATTGTTTCTACCTAAACAATAATAATGATAATACCCTGAAACGTTGTAACTGTATTCCGAAAGTTGTAACATTCAAGATTTTCGGTAACTTTAAATCGCGTGCTCACTCGTGAAATACAAATGGTACAATTTTGGATGGTAGGAAATAATAGCGATCACTTACAGATGGTCTTACGTTTCTGTTTCCTTTTTCGTCCGGTTTCGTCAATATTTCACTACGGTAATTCATGTAGTTGATAGCGACGTTTTCCTGAACAGGTCACAGCTGCTATCTTCCTTTATGCTAAACACTCAAGATATTTTCATTCATTTCTCCTTCCGTTTAATCGTCATTTAGTGTATTACAAACAAAAGGTAACGTCAGTAATTCCATAAAATACGCTCCTGACAACAATAAATTTTATGCTATGTATTCCATTACTAGATTTCTGAAAGTAATAACGGAAAGGTTATCTTAAGTTAACTTCGATTACATTTTTGGCAAATAAGAACAACTTTGTGTTGCGTCAGCGTGCCACAACAATGGGTCGACTCTCTTACTCACTGGTTCCGTTGCTAGGTTTCTGCACTTACGTCGCGTCCTTTCAACTGTTTCGCTACGTGGTGTTGGAAGCGACATTGCTAGCGAGGTCTGACGTTTAGCGAAGCGGAGAGTACCATGGCAGGAGTCTCGCGAGAGGTTGCACTCAGTAGTCGCCTTCGGCTGGAAGGCGGGGCTGATGAGCGGATCATTGACACGATCAGACTCCAACAGCTGCAGCTGGAAGCTGCGAACAGCAAGTGCAGGCGTGTAGTCGCACTGCTGGAGAAACTGGACGCAGCTACAGAGACGCTGATGCGCTGTTGTGGAGCGGACTGCTCCGGAATGCGTCCCCAGCTGGAACGTAAGCCGGATCCGGATAAGCAGCTGGAGAAAGAGCAGAGTCAGCTCCTGCAGAGGCGAGGCCAGGATGATTACTCTGAGGTGGTGGGCGAGATATACGAGCAGATGGAGGAGGAGCTGTATCAGAAACTCCTAATCAAGCTGGAAAAGGACGAGAAAGAGGAGAAACAGCTCGAGGACGAGCTGCAGCAGCCTCTGCAGACAGAACAGCAGCAGCAGGCGGCAGAGGAACCTGGCCAGCAGCAGCAGGAGCAGGAGGAGGAGCAGCGGCGACAGCTGCAGGCCGAGTCTGATCTCCAGCAGCTCGAGCAAACGGTGGAGAGATATCATGAGCTGTGGTGGTATACCGACCCGCCTGTGACCGAGTCGCGGTGGCGCATCGCCGCTCTCTGCCTGTGTGGCGTTTCTCTGCTAGTTTGCGGGCTCCTTCCGTGTCTGTGGTCCGCTGTTGGGGATATGCAGCTGATTCACCACAGCCCACCGCCGATCTGAGATAGTGTGCCGTTAGTGTATCTTTGTGTACGAGTCTGGCGTTATCGTACTTTTGACAGACATTGGCTGGAGTACTCCTCCTGTTATAGGAGTCTGAGAAACTCGCCACCCAAATCTACAGTGCTCTGCCGTCTTACAGACTACAGTGTCAATCTCAGTTGTTGTTTAGCAAGTAAGACAATCATTTGGACAGAATATGGCTGCAGTACTCCTCCTGTTATAGGAGTCTGAGAAACTCGCCACCCAAATCTACAGTGCTCTGCCGTCTTAGAGAATACAGTGCTAATCTCAGTAGTTGCGTAGCAAGTAAAATAATCATTTGGACAGAATCTGGCTGCAGTACTCCTCCAGCTTCTGGAGTCTGAGTTGTCTGCCCGCAAAATTTACAAGTGCCTGAAGCTCTATGCTCGCATAATCCATAGTGTATTTCACTGATTGTGGTATACCACATAAGCTGTGTTACCACATAAACTGTGTAACAAGTAATTTCTGCTGCTGAGTGCAACCAAACCTACAGTGCATGACATGCTTACTATATACAATGGTTATCTCATTACTTGATTAACAAGTTATATCTTCATTTGGACAGAAAATGACCGCTGTACTCCTCCAGCTTCAGGATTGTGAGTTGTTTGGTCGCTCAACTTGCAGTGCTTGGTGTTCTCGTGTTAACAGTGTTTACTTCATTATTGGCATATCGAGTAATATCTTCATTTGGACAGAAAATGACTACAGTGTTACTCCTGCTTCAGAAGTCTGGTGTGTCTGCTCACATGAATGGAAGTGCAGGGAAGTGCCACATAATACAGTGATGATCTCATATCTTGTGCAACAAGTAATATCCCGTTTTGGACAAAATACTCGTGGAATACTCTTCATAACTAATGTGCCTAATGATGCCTACAGTGAATGGTACGCATAAAATATTCAGTTCTTATCTCATTACTGGTGTAACATGTAATTATCTTAATTTGGACAGAGTATTGCTACAGTATAGCTTCTGTTTCAGGTGTCTGAGGCTGAATTCTCGCAAAACCCACAGTGTATTATACTGATTGTGGCATACCTCTTTAATTGCATAACAAGTAATTTCTCGATTTCGGAAGAACATCGCTGCAATTCTACTGCTGTTTCTGGGGCGCAAGGATGGCTGCAGAGCTACAGTGCATGGTACGCTTACAATACACAATGCTTATCTCATTACATCTCTTATATCTTAATTTGGACAGACTTTTGTTACAGTATCATTCTTGTTTCAGGAAGCTCATGCTGTCTGCTCGAGTAATTACAATGCATTACATTGCCTGTGCTTTTTCTTATTGCTACGTAACAAATAATTTATAAATTTGGGAAGAATATGACTGCATTTCTCCACTGTTTTTGGATCCCGAGGATATATTCTGAGAGTAAGTACAGTGCTTTTTTTATTATTTAAATTTGGAATGACAGCGTTTGTGGCTTTCCAATAACTCGATTATGATGAACGAAATTAAGTTTATCATTAATTGTGACACAGATGTTATTTTGATTTTGACAAAACAAAAACGTTATACTACTCCGTCTTTTGCAGGAATCGAAGCAAGACTGCATGCCTAATCTACAGTGAAGTGTTGGCTGAGAGTATACACTGTTTATGTCAGTACATGTGGAACTGGTGTAGTCGTAGCCTGGACATTAAACTACCGTAGTGGTACTCTTGCTTCATGAGTCAGCGTTAAAAGTAAACTCAATACTTTGATCGTGCTTCGGACGGACAATTACTGCTAGACCATCATGCCTTCCATAAGTTTAAGGAAGTTTATTCTTGTTCTGTTGTCAACAGTCCAGTGCATACAAACCGACAAATTGACACACATGTGATATTATCTTTTGTTGTGTTTAATGTTGTGTGCAATTAAAACTACTTGAACATTAACGTGTGTTTTACTTTTATAGAACGTTGTGATGTATTGCACAATGCATTTGGTTAAATAACAAACGTAATATTTTTTCAGGTTTATGCTCCACAATATTTTCAAAATGATGCAGCACTTGTTAATGTGTAATTAGTAACATACATTTTACAATCCAGTTTCTTGATGCCTGACTTCAAAGCTTGTTTTTCACCAGAATTTTGTTTAGCTGCCAAAGGCTGGCATGCTTCATCTCGATGGTGTGCAAGGCCAAAATGTATTCTACTATAAGGATGTTGTTTGGGATCCGTCTCATGGTTTTTCGTAGATGTATTAAAATTATAATACTGAAATTCTGCATTACATTGAAAAATACATTTCTGCATATGCCCTGGTTTGTTCTGGTACTGATTTGGAGAGTCAGTGTGGAATGTAGCGCTTCCATATTTGGATAGACATAAAGAACGGTATTTTCTTTTTGAGAAAATATGAAAATGATGTAATATAGAAGTTAATTTGTGAAACGGGAGTTTGCCAGTCGAAATGCACGAATTATGAGGGTTAAAAAAAGTAGGAAGAATACACTATTAGTTTCAAGCATGATAACATGAAAACACGAGTGTCAGTAAGGTCTTAACATACAAAAAGCCAGACCAAATGTGGTTCTATAATACTTGCACAGCAATCTGTCAATCATTACAAGAAAATTTTTAGCGATGAATGAAAATAGGGAACTATAACGCTCAAACACGCATGGTAGCGAAAGTGCTAATATCAAAAACTTTATATGAGTGTAATAGGGGAGTAGATAACGCAGAAAATAAATAAGGGAGAATTTACATCTTTCTATTAGAAGTGAATGATATGATAGTGACATAGCAGGAAACAGTTGAGATACAAACACATAGGAAGCGTACAAAAAAAAAAAAGCATTTGTGTAAAACTAACAAACAATGCCGTAAAACATACTTCTCCAACCCACATCAACTATTTTCGATGGCGTAACAAAATTTACCTCCCCCCATGAACCATGGAGCTTGCCGTTGGTGGGGAGGCTTGCGTGCCTCAACGATGCTGATAGCCGTACCGTAGGTGCAACCACAACGGAGGGGTATCTGTTGAGAGGCCAGACAAACGTCTGGTTCCTGAAGAGGGGCAGCAGCCTTTTCAGTAGTTGCAGGGGCAACAGTCTGGATGATTGACTGATCTGGCCCTGTAACATTAACCAAAACGGCCTTGCTGTTGTGGTACTGCGAACGGCTGAAAGCAAGGGGAAACTACAGCCGTAATTTTTTCCGAGGGCGTGCAGCTTTACTGTATGGTTAAATGATGATGGCGTCCTCTTGGGTAAAATATTCCGGAGGTAAAATAGTCCCCCATTCGGATCTCCGGGCGGGGACTACTCAAGAGGACGTCGTTATCAGGAGAAAGAAAAGTGGCATTCTACGGATCGGAGCGTGGAATGTCAAATCCCTTAATCGGGCAGGTAGGTTAGAAAATTTAAATGGGAAATGGATAGGTTGAAGTTAGATATAGTGGGAATTAGTGAAGTTCGGTGGCAGGAGGAACAAGACTTCTGGTCAGGTGAATACAGGGTTATAAATACAAAATCTAATAGGGGTAATGCAGGAGTAGGTTTAATAATGAATAAAAAAAATAGGAGTGCGGGTAAGCTACTACCAACAGCATAGTGAACGTATTATAGTGGCCAAGACAGACACGAAGCCCATGCCTACTACAGTAGTAAGTTTATATGCCAACTAGCTCTGCAGTTGACGAAGAAATTGAAGAAATGTATGATGAGATAAAAGAAATTATTCATGTAGTAAAGGGAGACGAAAATTTAATAGTCATGGGTGACTGGAATTCGACAGTAGGAAAAGGGAGAGAAGGAAACGTAGTAGGTGAATATGGATTGGGGCTAAGAAATGAAAGAGGAAGCCGCCTGGTAGAATTTTGCACAGAGCACAACTTAATCATAGCTAACACTTGGTTTAAGAATCATGATAGAAAGTTGTATACATGGAAGAACCCTGGAGATACTAAAAGGTATCAGATAGATTATATAATGGTAAGACAGAGATTTAGGAACCAGGTTTTAAATTGTAAGACATTTCCAGGGGCAGATGTGGACTCTGATCACAATCTATTGGTTATGAACTGTAGATTAAAACTGAAGAAATTGCAAAAAGGTGGGAGATGGGACCTGTATAAACTGACTCAACCAGAGGTTGTACAGAGTTTCAGGGACAGCATAAGGGAACAACTGACAGGAATAGGGGAAAGAAATACAGTAGAAGAAGAATGGGTAGCTCTGAGGGATGAAGTAGTGAAGGCAGCAGAGGATCAAGTAGGTAAAAAGACAAGGGCTAGTAGAAATCCTTGGGTAACAGAAGAAATATTGAATTTAATTAATGAAAGGAGAAAATATAAAAATGCAGTACATCTACATCTACATCTACATCTACATCCATACTCCGCAAGCCACCTGACGGTGTGTGGCGGAGTGTACCTTCAGTACCTCTATCGGTTCTCCCTTCTATTCCAGTCTCGTATTGTTCGTGGAAAGAAGGATTGTCGGTATGCCTCTGTGTGGGCTCTAATCTCTCTGATTTTATACTCATGGTCTCTTCGCGAGATATACGTAGGAGGGAGCAATATACTGCTTGACTCTTCGGTGAAGGTATGTTCTCGAAACTTCAACAAAAGCCCGTACCGAGCTACTGAGCGTCTCTCCTGCAGAGTCTTCCACTGGAGTTTATCTATCATCTCCGTAACGCTTTCGCGATTACTAAATGATCCTGTAACGAAGCGCGCTGCTCTCCGTTGGATCTTCTCTATGTCTTGTATCAACCCTATCTGGTACGGATCCCACACTGCTGAGCAGTATTCAAGCAGTGGGCGAACAAGCGTACTGTAACCTACTTCCTTTGTTTTCGGATTGCATTTCCTTAGGATTCTTCCAATGAATCTCAGTCTGGCATCTGCTTTACCGACAATCAACATTATATGATCATTCCATTTTAGATCACTCCTAATGCGTACTCCCAGATAATTTATGGCATTAACTGCTTCCAGTTGCTGACCTGCTATTTTGTAGCTAAATGATAAAGGATCTATCTTTCTGTGTATTCGCAGCACATTACACTTGTCTACATTGAGATTCAATTGCCATTCCCTGCACCATGCGTCAATTCGCTGCAGATCCTCCTGCATTTCAGTACAATTTTCCATTGTTACAACCTCTCGATACACCACAGCATCATCTGCAAAAAGCCTCAGTGAACTTCCGATGTCATCCACCAGGTCATTTATGTATATTGTGAATAGCAACGGTCCTATGACACTCCCCTGCGGCACACCTGAAATCACTCTTACTTCGGAAGACTTCTCTCCATTGAGAATAACATGCTGCGTCCTGTTATCTAGGAACTCTTCAATCCAATCACACAATTGGTCTGATAGTCCATATGCTCTTACTTTGTTCATTAAACGACTGTGGGGAACTGTATCGAACGCCTTGCGGAAGTCAAGAAACACGGCATCTACCTGTGAACCCGTGTCTATGGCCCTCTGAGTCTCGTGGAGAATAGCGCGAGCTGGGTTTCACATGACCGTCTTTTTCGAAACCCATGCTGATTCCTACAGAGTAGATTTCTCGTCTCCAGAAAAGTCATTATACTCGAACACAATGTAAATGAAGCGGGCAAAAAGGAAGACAAACGTCTCATAAATGAGATTGACATGAAGTGCAAAATGGCTAAGCAGGCATGGCTAGAGGACAAATGTAAGGATGTAGAGGCTTATCTCACTAGGGGTAAGATAGATACTGCCTACAGGAAAATTAAAGAGACCTTTGGAGAAAAGAGAGCCACTTGTATGAATATCAAGAGCTCAGATGGAAACCCACTTCTAAGCAAAGAGGGGAAAGCAGAAAGGTGGAAGGAGTATATAGAGGGTCTATACAAGGGCGATGTACTTGAGAACAATATTATGGAAATGGAAGAGGATATAGATGAAGATGAAATGGGAGATATGGTACTGCATGGAGAGTTTGACAGAGCACAAAAAGACCTGAGTCGAAACAAGGCCCCCGGAGTAGACAACATTCCACTGGAGCTACTGACGGCCTTGGGAGAGCCAGTTCTGACAAAACTCTACTATCTGGGGAGCAAGATGTATGAGACAGGCGAAATACCCCCAGACTTCAAGAAGAACATAATAATTCCAATCCCAAAGAAAGCAGGTGTTGACAGATGTGCAAATTACCGAACTATCAGTTTAATAAGTCACAGCTGCAAAATACTAACGCGAATTCTTTACAGACGAATGGAAAAACTGGTAGAAGCCGACCTCGGCGAAGATCAGTTTGGATTCCGCAGAAATATTGGAACACGTGAGGCAATACTGACCCTACGACTTATCTTAGAAAATAGATTAAGGAAAGGCAAACCTACATTTCTAGGATTTGTAGACTTAGAGAAAGCTTTTGACAATGTTGACTGGAATACTCTCTTTCAAATTCTAAAGGTGGCAGTGGTAAAATACAGGGAGCGAAAGGCTATTTACAATTTGTACAGAAAACAGATGGCAATTATAAGAGTCAAGGGGCATGAAAGGGAAGCAGTGGTTCGGAAGGGAGTGAGACAGGGTTGTAGCTTATCCCCGATGTTATTCAATCTTTATATTGACCAAGCAGTGAAGGAAACAAAAGAAAAATTCGGAGTAGGTATTAAAATCCATGGAGAAGAAATAAAAACGTTGAGGTTCACCGCTGACATTGTAATTCTGTCAGAGACAGCAAAGGACTTGGAAGAGCAGTTGAATGGAATGGACAGTGTCTTGAAAGGAGAATATAAGATGAACATCAACAAAAGCAAAACGAGCATAATAGAATGTAGTCGAATTAAGTCGGGTGATGCTGAGGGAATTAGATTAGGAAATGAGACACTTAAAGTAGTAAAGGAGTTTTACTATTTGGGGAACAAAATAACTGATGATGGTCGAAGTAGAGAGGATATAAAATGTAGACTGGCAATGGCAAGGAAAGCGTTTCTGAAGAAGAGAAACTTGTTACCATCGATTACAGATTTAAGTGTCAGAAGTCGTTTCTGAAAGTATTTGTATGAAGTGAAACATGGACAATAAATAGTTTAGACAAGGAGAGAATAGAAGCTTTCGAAATGTGGTACTACAGAAGAATGCTGAAGATTAGATGGGTAGATCACATAACTAATGAGGAGGTATTGAATAGGATTGGGGAGAAGAGAAGTTTGTGGCACAACTTGACTAGAAGAAGGGATCGGTTGGTAGGACATGTCCTGAGGCATCAAGGGATCACAAATTTAGCATTGGAGGGCAGCGTGGAAGGTAAAAATCGTAGAGGGAGACCAAGAGATGAATACACTAAGCAGATTCAGAAGGACTTAGGTTGCAGTAGGTACTGGGAGATGAAGGAGCTTGCACAGGATAGATTAGCATGGAGAGCTGCATCAAACCAGTCTCAGGACTGAAGACCACAACAACAACAAAATTTACTTGAATCAAGTTACAGAGGGTTGAGATCTTCTCTATTCCACATCACTGTTTTTTGCTCGAGGGATCAGTGATAAATTGTAGTTGACAGAGGGGCTAGCTTAGCCACAGTTTGATAAAGAATCTGATAGTAATTCCTTTGGGCCCCAGAGCTTAGTTCAATTTTAACGATTTGAGCAGTTTCTCAACACCACTGATACTAATATCTATTTCATCCATCTTTACTGTGGTACGAGAATTAAATCTGGGCAGTACTGCTGGGTTTTCTTCAGTAAAGGAACAGTTGAGAGCCGCGTTAAGTATTTCTTTGCTATTCTCAGTTTCTGTTCCTTTCTTGTACATACGTGACTCGATACTGTCTTTGATGCCACCAAGAGCCTTTACATATGACCAGAATTTCTGTCAACAGTATTCTGCTACTATAGTAACTGCTCTGTTGAATGCCAAGCGAATTTCATTCAGCATCTTCCTATCTATCTGTAGCTGTATACTTTGTTTTATACCTATTATGTAATAGTCTCTGTTCCTTTAGAAGTTTCTTTACAGTGAGCGTACACCAAGGAGGATCAATGCCATCATGAGCTGTTCTACTGCGCACATATCTGTCCAATGCATGATCGACTATTGCTTAAAACTTGAACCATAGTTCTTCGACATGCTCCTTCCCTCAGGCAAAAGCTTCAAGTTCCTCATCGAGATATGGCACCACTACTGCTTCTCTGTTTAGTTTGCGGAAAATATAAATCTTTCTGCTTGTCTTAACTGTCCTTTTTATTTTGGTATTCATTTTTGCTGTAAGTGTCCCATGGTCATTGAAGCTGGTTTCGATATAGATAACAAGACTATAATCATCCCAGATGATTGTTAGTGGTTAAAGTCTCCTCCGATGGTTACAGCATGATTAGGGAACTTAATGTACAAGCGAACTCAGATTTTCTCTTAAAGTTTTCAGCTGAAGCTAAATAATAAAGTAAAGACTAAAAAGCGCGTAACATTACGAAATAAAGTATTATAACATGAGTGAGAATGGCAAAATTAGTTTACTTTCGATATTAACGAAGCTAACACCGTTCCTTATATGAACGTCAGGGTCGAAACTTTCTTCCCAAGAAACCTTGATGTCCCATTCTGTGCCGTGGTCAGTGTGTGTGGATGTCACAATTTGAAATGCATTAAGGAATGTTTCGGCACTTCTTTCCGTCAGGTGTGAATTGACCTTTGTCGTTCAGGCAAACTCTTCCTAACTTCCGCTTCGGATTGTAAACGTCATGAAAGAAGTACAGAACGTTTTCTGAGTCAGCCGACAACCTTACGTGACCAGAGAAAAGGCGTTAATTCTCGTTTTAAGCAAAGGATTGTCCTGCTAAATACGACTGTTATTCCATAGCCAACTTTACACAAGCAGTCGTCAATACGGCAATGTCGCGCAGCTGCCAGAGAAATGGCAGCATCTCCAGAGGGCAGATCCTGCTGCCGGTCCTTAATGTGTAAAGCAGCGTTTCCACATGCAACAACAGTTACACCATAGCAATTGGCGCCACAGGTGATTCGGCTATGGCGCAGTTTCCACACACACTTGTCAAAACTCATTATTCGGACATACATTAGTGTTGCCATTGAGGTTATGGTGTTAGAACTGAGTCAAGAATCCAATAAGGAGAAGAAATAGAAAAAATGTTGGTGTTCGAAGTGGGTTTTGCGCAGTAGTAACACAGGGACATGTAAGACACTTACAAATGAACTAACACTAGTAATCGAAAATCCATTCTTGAACCACTTCCAGACAACAAAAGTAAATATCAAGTACTAGTTTAGCAGCAGATCTAACTGTATTAAAGAAAGTTCGATACTCAGATAGAGATGCGTTACTTGTTCGAGTGAAACCAGAAGCTACACTCTGATATTTGACATCAAGTGATTACCTGTCACCTCTCTAATATAAGGCGCGTTCAAAAAGAAACGAGCCGGAGGCATAATTACAGAAACCAGTACCGGTATTTTAGAAGTATTGACCCTGGCTGTTGCGATACTTGTCCAACTGTAACACGAGGCGGTCATGGCTGTCTCATAAAATTCACAGGATTCGATGTTAACCAGTTCTGCATGTACAACTGGACGCCATCGTCCGAGGTGAATCGGACTTTTCTTCTTTGACCAAGATGGCCCCCCTCTGATTCACTAGCACGGGACAACAGTGATTGCCCGGCGTCACTCGCAAACCTTGACCACCCTTCGCCAAGCAATCTGGGCCACCCTCCATGAGGTCTGGACCTCTCTCCCTGTGATAACGCCATTTTTGGCCTCCTTAAAAAGGCTCTGAGGGGCAAACGATTCACCTCGAACGACGACGTCTAGCTGTCCATGAGGAACCGTTTAACATCACAGCCCCAGGAATTTTATGAGACAGCCATTCTCCGCCTTGTCAGAGTGGGACAGGTGTCTCAACCGCCAGGTTCAATACTTCTAACATACAGGTACTGGTTTCTGTAATTATGTCTGCTGCCCGTTTCTTTTTGAACGCCCCTTATATTTGTACCACATCTTCAAACCTACAGTTTCACTGTTCTTGTCTGATGTGTTGGAAGCTATTTCCTACTACAATGCTCTGAAGGCTACCTTGAAAGCTAATATTTTCACTTTTGTATCCCAGATCAGTTAAATTCGATGAAATATTAAAGTTATTCTATACGAAATTTTGGGGTCATGTTTCGTGAAAGTGCACTAAAAGACACTGTCACATAGTTGGTTTCCTTTATTAAAAGCTAAAATCAATCGGAAATTATACTGCGACCAGAAACTTTTTTATTTGCTTCCTCAAATGCACCAAACAACGGTTTAAGATAATATAATTTGCCATTACTAGAGCCGGAACATACTGCCGACAATAGATTCATTTTCGCCATTTGTAGAGTTAAGTGATCTGTTGTGAAACTTCTACTTACACTAATTACTCACTCACCAATGTTATCCATGTATTATATAATACAAATATCATATACTTTCACCACATAACCATTATGTGCTCATAGATTTTTATATATATACCGAACATGCACTTTCTGTCATTGTAGGGAAACACATTGTACTGTCGGGTTGGTGAATAGGGCCATAGCGTATTTCCGTAAGTTTAATTAATACAGCAGATACACATAACAGAGACTTTGGTCATCAATAATATATTCCTTTTCACTATTTACAACACTTTGCCAACGTTGGGGTAACTTTTTGATTCCGCGACCGTTTTTTGGCGAAGAACGCGTTGAGTCACGTTCACAATGGATTTCATCCTGAACGGAAATTCTGTGAATGCTGCTAAACAGAGAGAGGAAAGGGCGAAAATCTGAGGGCGCAAGTTCCATTCCAACGCCTGTATAGTGTATTTTGCCAGTCTAGCAGAATGCGCGTTGGCGTTATAGTGGAATAGCATCACTTCACACGATCTTCCTGGTCGTTGTTGTCGGACTGCGTTTGCATGACGTCTCGACTGTTGAGAATAAATGTGCCTCAGTGATGATTACACCGCGGCGAGGCTGTTTGTATTTCGCCACTCCGTCGCTCTTTTACCACATGCATAACATTATTTTTGTGTATTTCTGTGGTCTTACTGTGGAGTTGCTGCTTTGTTTCGGCTCAGCCGTTCCTTTCTTTTCCTTATGTTAGCGTAGCGACAACACCATTTCCCGTCACCAGTAAAGATGCAATATACGAATGATCGATGTTCTTCAAGAGCCAATTAATAACGAGCAAGCACAGATGCACATATGGCCACCCACTGATTTTTTAGTTTTTGGCTTAGTGCTTACAGAACTTTCCCCATTGCTTGAAAATGTCGCACGATGGTGGAAAGAGCACAGTTTATCACCTCTGCCAGTTGTCAAGTATAGTTACGTGGATCATTGTGGATTAATTCGTTGAAATGATCTCGATCAAACACCGAAGGTCTTTCTGAACGTGGAGAGCAACCAATGTCAAGACAAACAGTCTTAAATGGCTCTAAGCACTATGGGACTTAACTTCTGAGGTCATCAGTCCCCTAGAACTTAGAACTACTTAAACCTAACCAACATAAGGGCATCACACACATCCATGCCCGAGGCAGGATTTGAACCTGCGACCGTAGCGGTCGCGCGGTTCCAGACTGTAGCGCGTAGAACCGCTCGGCCACTGAGGCCGGCAAACAGTCTTAAAACGAGAAAACTATTTCCTTGCCATGTGCTGTCCAATGGGATTATCTCCCTATACGGCGCAAGGTTTCTGGCTGCTTCCGCTACTGTCATCGCTCTATCAAACTCAACCACAAGAGTATGTCGGAAATGACCAGATTTCTTCACTTGGTACTCCGTTTTCTACTGTCCAAACTCCCACTCATTACCTTCACATGACAAATTGACAGTATGTAAACTTAAATAGCAACAATGAAGTACAAATAAAATATAACAGTCGATAAACAAACCTATAGCAGCCGGAGTACGAACATGCAAACCGAAAACGCTACGAACTTGACCTTCGAAACATACCAACAACATTTGCCGCAGTCAGAGTAAACTAGAGGGTTCTTTTACCTTTTTTTTTCCATTGTCGAGTATGTTAACCTCGAAACTAAGTTGTTTATAAATGTTCAAAGTTCTGTATACATGAGTACAAGACTGGATGAAGGTGAAATTAAAGTGCTTGCAGGAATAATTACGAAACTTATTGAAAATACTGTACTAATTATTTTCCTAATATTCGTTCATCAACCCTTTAAGTGAAAAATCTTCCAAAAAAAGTTACGTATCACTGAATACAAATACGTATTTATTCAACAGAATTCATTTATGTGTTTCAACAACTTAAGTTTTATTTTTGAAAAACTGGAATTAGTTTCAGAAGTTTGTCTATTATTATAAAGGGTGGATAGCTAATCTAGCAGATGAATTAAAGCAGTAGTCATTATATTTCCAGTTGGTACACTCGCTGTAATTTTGGAAACTATTGCTGCCTTTTCATTTTTCGGAAGTGAGAACCTGCCACCTCGTTACTTATATATGTATTACGAAAACTACTTGATGAGAAGCTCCCCCAATGATAAATAAGGGTGCTGGCTGTGTTTAGTGTGTTCTCTGTTGTGCGAAAAATTAAAAGTCACTGCTAGAAAAATAGATTTCTTCCGTTTCAGCTGAAAATAACAGAAACAAGGGAGAAGGCAGAAATAAACAGGACCATTCCTGTACTGGTAACAAAAATGTTCAAATGTGTGTAAAATTTTATGGGACTTAACTGCTAAGGTCATCAGTCCCTAAGCTTACACACTACTTAACCTAAATTATCCTAAGGACAAACACACACACCCATGCCCTAGGGAGGACTCGAACCTCCGCCGGGATAAGCCGCACAGTCCATGACTATAGCGCCGGAGACCGCTCGGCTAATCTCGCGCGGCGGTACCGGTAACAGAATACATTTCATCAGCATATGTGCTTCAAATAATTGTATGCTGATTTAATTACCAATTTTTTTTAGTATTTTTGAATCATAATTTTAATTTTATTGCAAAATAATCCCCAATAAAGTGTTTTGGTGTAAATTATGCATGCTGGATCTAGAAGCATCCCCAGGAATTTCGGAACATACTAAGAATACAAATTAAGACACATACAGTTTTATTTGTACTGATGATAATTATGAAAACAGTTCTGTAGCTCTGTTTTTCACTACAGTGGAGAAACGCATTGCATGAGGTTTTGATAGTACTTTTCAAAATTGTTCACATATCACACACCCCACTGTGTTGAGCATGTAAAGGCCGATGAACACGGAGATTTAGCTTCCTTATGCCGCTGGACACAGAAATATCACTGCTTCTTCTCTTCTTGTGTTTTGCTGCCACTGGACATCCTCTTTTATTTATGGGACATCTTCCTTGTGTTAGTAGCCCCACTGCCAAGTATCGTATAAATAACATAGGCATTGACATATACTATTTCAAGCATGCGAAAGAACGATTTGTGCCACCACTTGTTCGACTTTTTGTTCCTGGTACATTGAGAGGGGAGAATATCTGCCTTGTCTGTTGCCCTCAGTGCGGCCTACTGAAAAATTTTACCAGTCTGCTACAAAGTGGTGGCATAGCATTTTTACTTACAAGGGTAGTAATCGTAAACTGTTTAAATATATTTAAATTTTATAATTCATTGTTTGAAATTGTGAGGAATAAAATAAAATGATAGAAGCGTGGGATTTAAACCCACACGGTGAATTGCCGGTCAGAGAACATGATCACTGGGCCACAGCTACGTTACATCAACTTTTCGTCAAACATCCCTCAAAGTCTACATCTGGACAGTACTTTACATGCACTTTCAGAGTCGGCCGGAGTGGCCGTGCGGTTCTAGGCGCTACAGTCTGGAGCCGAGCGACCGCTGCGGTCGCAGGTTCGAATCCTGCCTCGGGCATGAAGTGTGTGATGTCCTTAGGTTAGTTAGGTTTAATTAGTTATAAGGTCTAGGCGACTGATGACCTCAGAAGTTAAGTCGCATAGTGCTCAGAGCCATTTGAACCATTTTTTTGCACTTTCAGAGAGAAATACTGACCTGGTGGTGTGAGAAGACTCATAGTGCCAGAAGAAATGACGTCACGTCAGGACATGCGCATTCGAAAACAGACAGCTGCGTCCCTTCTCTAAACTGAGTATAGTGCGGTTGATCATTTCTGAACTCGACACTGGTAGTTTTAGTGTGATCTGCGGCTCATATTTAAAGAGAAATGAAGTAATTTTAGTGTGATTTCCGACTCGCATTTGAAGAGAAATGGTATAATTTTGGTGATATGTTTACAGTGTGCTGTTGTGCATTAGCACATATAACTGGCCACCACTAAATGCACACATAGATAAATTGTATTATATGATAACCACAGGGTTCTACAATATCTATCTATGTCCCATCCCCATTTTTACCACGCTAGTTAGTAGAATCAGTTCCATGATAATTTGGTAATAGATGGACGTGCTTGTTGTCCTGTCGCGTGATGAATGCAATAGTTTGAGTAGTTGAGCGGAAATCAGAATCACCTCTCTTGAGTACTTTCTTGAGTACTTTATCATCCTGAAGCAATGGAAGATGCTTGTTATTAGGACGAACAGTTTCATAGGCAAATATGTTATTTGCCTTCAGGTGCTCGAAAAACTCTACAGTTGTAAAATAACTGTCCATCATTACTGTATAGCCACATATGTAGAGTGGACTGTTTAGTCTGTACACAATACTGCTGCCCAGTGCAAATCTTCATTTGAATGCAATATTCTCATTGTCCACTCTCTTGCTGTGGTAACCTTGAATCTCATATAATAATCATACATTTTAGCTCTACAGCACAGTTTGTAGCCTCAGTTAATGGGCTTCATGCTATTGTTCTGTTTCAACAATGAGCGAGCTTTGAGTAGAACCATACTTCGACAAATACACTGAATTGCATTAGACAACATGAAAAGATGTAAGTTCCCATTGAAAGCCTCAGTTAAGGTCAAGTTTCCCACAGTTTATCAGAGTTGGCATTTGGTAGAGCGGTGTTATTATAACCTTGGTATGAAATTATGTTCTAAAACATCAGAAAAATGCAGGTTTAAATGGCAAGGAGTATCACATCGTAAAAGTCTTGTGGGTAATGGCATGACTACACAATAAAGTAAAATTATACCCACAGTTGCTGTTGGATGACAGTGTATGATCTTCATACACTATGTGATCAGACTGCCACTTACTGATTCATAGAACAATAAACGTCATGAACTGTCTTTGTAATTACAGCTGGCACTGTGCAATGCCTAGCGGAATAAACTGTGACTGACTATCAAGGACTGCCGAATATATTTACTCTCACTTTCAAAACCACCTGCCATGACCACAGTGATTTACCAGCAATATGAATACTGCGTTACCTTCTGAAAAGCTGCTTCTTGGTATCTGCCAAAACCTGAGCATTTCAAAAGGTCTCGCCGCGCAGACTGGCCGCTAGGTTACAGACGCCGTGTCACGGATTGCGCAGCCCTTCCCGCCGGAGGTTCGATTCCTCTCTCGGTCATGAGTGTGTGTTTTGTTCTTAGCACAGGTTAGTTTAAGCTAGTTTAAGTAGAGTGTAAGTCTAGGACACGATGACCTCAGCAGTTTGGTCCCTTAGGAATTCATATACATTTGACATTTTTTTTAAAAAAAAGTCTCATAAATATGTATCTGTGTGTACGTGAAATTCCGGTTACAAACCTCTAGGACTTGTAAAGGGGACTGAGTACATAATATTCTGAATAGGAGCTCATGTCTGGAAAGGGCCGGCCGGTGTGGCCGAGCGGTTCTAGGCGCTACAGTCTGGATGTTTGTGATGTCCTTAGGTTAGTTAGGTTTAAGTAGTTCTAAGTTCTAGGGGACTGATGACCTGAGAAGTTAAGTCCCATCGTTTCTTTCTACGACGGTTTCAATTCAGATGGTGACCTCATCCACTTCTCCTTGACGAATTTAATAAGGTTTGACACAGTACGATTATCTGGTAATAACTCGAAAGGAAACATAACGAAACATCTGTTTATCACTTAAGAACATTTGTTTGTATTAACACTTGTTTACAGTAATCCAAAACAAAAAGGAACACAGCACACTCTACATGCAGGGCAGTACTGATGCATTACACCAGCACCTCTATATGGCGACCACCAACGTTGTTACAGACATTGTACCTACGAAGCGTATTGTGATACATACTCTCCAACACACCTCGTATCTCTTCTTTGTAGTACTGCGGCAAGAACTTGTGCCAGCAGATCTTCCTCTGCCGCTACGGGAGTCTCGTAAATTAAACTTTGCATATGACCCTGCAAGGAGCAGTCCATAGGAGTTAAATTCGACGATTGCGGTGACCACGGTGTCGGACCACCTCGGCCAATCCATCTTTCACTATCTCGTCTGTTGAAAAGTCAGCAAAGTACGTGAGAAGTGAGGTGCTTCCCATAATGCCGAAATCACATTTCAAAATGGTTCAAATGGCTCTGAGCACTATGGGACTTAACATCCATGGTCATCAGTCCCCTAGAACTTAGAACTACTTAAACCTAACTAACCTAAGGACATCACACAACACCCAGTTTTCACGAGGCAGAGAAAATCCCTGACCCCGCCGGTAATTGAACCCGGGAACCCGGGCGCGGGAAGCGAGAACGCTACCGCACGACCACGAGCTGCGGACGAAATCACGTTTCCTGACGGACATTCATTGGGTCAGTTTCCAAGAACGGGTCCAGCGCGTTTTGTAGGAAGATCAAGTATGTAGGGCCAGTTAGAAGGATTGGTAGGAGGTATGTCCCAATGACATAGCTGTCCATAATACCTGGCCGCACGTTAACTCCAATCATAGTCAACTTACATTCATCTGCGAACAGTACTCGACGTGAAAAGAGGGGTGTGTCGATGCAGCGGTTCGGGAACCACGTGCTGTAGGCAACGCGTGGTGGAAAACCAGCTGGACCCATAGCGTGTACCCTTCGTAAGTGGTACGGATATAATTGTTGCTCACGCTTGAGTGTCGCAGACGATACTGTCACGAACAGCCATTGCAAGCGCAATTGTTCGACTACTAGTTGTCGAATACTTCTCAGCGCAATGCAGAGTCTTCTTCAAATCAGGCGTCTGGGGTTGCCGTGGAGCACCCCAGTCCTGACACCTCACGGTGGAGGTACCTGTTTCTCGGAGCAAATGCGTGACTTGAACTAAAAGATTGTGCGATGGCGTGCCACGCTGCAGAAAAACGGTCGTGATACAGCCGACTAGCAGCTCTTCCGCTACCTCGAGCTTCGCTATACACAAGGAGCACATCTGTGTATCTCGAAAACGTATACCGAACCGTGTTTAATATATCGGAGGCACTCAGGCACTGAGCAGGTCTCGCAGCAAACCAGATATTAAATAACATCAGGTGACCAACTAACGTAGCACACGGCATCTCGTCTATCCTATTGCATACCAGGAGACTTTTCTCTTTCCCTCAACCGACGTCGATGCTTTATACATCTGAAGTGACACCCTCATAGAATGGAAACAATACGTTTCAGGACATGGGTTCCCATTTAAAATACACTCCTGGAAATTGAAATAAGAACACCGTGAATTCATTGTCCCAGGAAGGGGAAACTTTATTGACACATTCCTGGGGTCAGATACATCACATGATCACACTGACAGAACCACAGGCACATAGACACAGGCAAAAGAGCATGCACAATGTCGGCACTAGTACAGTGTATATCAACCTTTCGGAGCAATGCAGGCTGCTATTCTCCCATGGAGACGATCGTAGAGATGCTGGATGTAGTCCTGTGGAACGGCTTGCCATGCCATTTCCACCTGGCGCCTCAGTTGGACCAGCGTTCGTGCTGGACGTGCAGACCGCGTGAGACGACGCTTCATCCAGTCCCAAACATGCTCAATGGGGGACAGATCCGGACATCTTGCTGGCCAGGGTAGTTGACTTACACCTTCTAGAGCACGTTGGGTGGCACGGGATACATGCGGACGTGCATTGTCCTGTTGGAACAGCAAGTTCCCTTGCCGGTCTAGGAATGGTAGAACGATGGGTTCGATGACTGTTTGGATGTACCGTGCACTATTCAGTGTCCCCTCGACGATCACCAGTGCTGTACGGCCAGTGTAGGAGATCGCTCCCCACACCATGATGCCGGGTGTTGGCCCTGTGTGCCTCGGTCGTATGCAGTCCTGATTGTGGCGCTCACCTGCACGGCGCCAAACACGCATACGACCATCATTGGCACCAAGGCAGAAGCGACTCTCATCGCTGAAGACGACACGTCTCCATTCGTCCCTCCATTCACGCCTGTCGCGACACCACTGGAGGCGGGCTGCACGATGTTGGGGCGTGAGCGGAAGACGGCCTAACGGTGTGCGGGACCGTAGCCCAGCTTCATGGAGACGGTTGCGAATGGTCCTCGCCGATACCCCAGGAGCAACAGTGTCCCTAATTTGCTGGGAAGTGGCGGTGCGGTCCCCTACGGCACTGCGTAGGATCCTACGGTCTTGGCGTGCATCCGTGCGTCGCTGCGGTCCGGTCCCAGGTCGACGGGCACGTGCACCTTCCGCCGACCACTGGCGACAACATCGATGTACTGTGGAGACCTCACGCCCCACGTGTTGAGCAATTCGGCGGTACGTCCACCCGGCCTCCCGCATGCCCACTATACGCCCTCGCTCAAAGTCCGTCAACTGCACATACGGTTCACGTCCACGCTGTCGCGGCATGCTACCAGTGTTAAAGACTGCGATGGAGCTCCGTATGCCACGGCAAACTGGCTGACACTGACGGCGGCGGTGCACAAATGCTGCGCAACTAGCGCCATTCGACGGCCAACACCGCGGTTCCTTGTGTGTCCGCTGTGCCGTGCGTGTGATCATTGCTTGTACAGCCCTCTCGCAGTGTCCGGAGCAAGTATGGTGGGTCTGACACACCGGTGTCAATGTGTTCTTTTTTCCATTTCCAGGAGTGTATTATGTACTTACTCTCCTCTACAAGTCCTAGAAGTCTATAGCGGGAATTTGATAACACCGTGTATATACGAGTAGTGTCTGTTGTGTCGGACATGTCCAAGTAAACAGACCCCACTTGTAATGACGCCGCTGGTGTACACATTTTATGTGTATTGGAGGAATGGGAGGGAAATGGAAAGGGTGGCTGGTGTGAGTGAATTCCTAAGGGACCAAACTGCTGAGGTCATCGGTCCCTAGACCTACACACTACTTAAACTACCTTAAAATAACTTATGCTAAGAACATCATATCAACCCTTGCCCGAGGGAGGACTCGAACCTCTGACGGGAGGGGCCGCGCAATCCGCGACATGGTGCCTCTAACCGCGCGGCCACTCCGCGCGTGGTGGCTGGAACTAGGGACATTCAGCTGCACAAGAAATTGAGAAAATGTAATGGTGAAAGTTGAAAATTTGTGACGGACTGGGACTCCAACCTGGATATTCCGCTTCTCGTGAACAGTTCCCTTAACCACTTCAGTCATCCGGACTGGAGATGGGCAAACTCGTTCATCCTTGGGAACTAGTTCACTGGTGATCGCTCTTTTTTGGGAACCGTTCATTGTTATTCGTTCACTGTGCATGGTATGTGGTTCTTATGAAAAATTTAAAGTTAGTGGCATAGGCGACTGAAGGATGGAAGGCGCCGAGAGGGGGCACCTGCCACCTCCATGCAGTACAAAGTTTTTAGCCTTACAGAATTCTCACACACTTGTAGAAGTAATTTCCGTGATGCTGCAAAACCTTTCGTTTTCCAACTGTAGCGTTATGTGGCTGATCGCAGTGAAATAACGTTGGTGGTGTACGAAAAAGCGACCCCGGGGACAGACTGCTCGCCCTTTACGCACGATTTGTTGACCGCTACGAGCAGAAGAGATAAACATATAATAATCAGCCAGTAAAGAAATAACGAGTAAGCTAATGCAAACAACAACCTCGAAACAATAGATGACGATTGTGGGCGACACTGAGCTAATACTCGGGGCCGATTTTTCGTGCGCCACCCTGTACCACAGAAATAATGTTGTAGGAGTTATCATATTCTCTTTACAAAATGTGACACCAGACACTCGATTATGGAGCGCTGGCTTCATTCGGTTGTAAGTCGGTCTGCCTTCCATAACAATGAACATGTCCTTTCACCTTGGATCAAAAAAAGACGGAAAATGCCACTCGTTAGTGCCGTGCCGACTTCCTTTGGATGTGTAATAACAAAAAAAAGCCTTTTTACAACTATGTTTTCTGCTATTTATCGAAATAGTGAAGTAAGCTTATATGTCCTTTTGTTACCTGGAGAGATGTACGTATTACATACACCATGTCATTTACGTAATTATAAAATACATTTTAATTACCGGTCGCGGACGCTGAATAGAATACGAAAATAACCATGAGTCCAGAATTCAAGAAAGGTTTCAAACCGATGTAGAATGGGCGTATTCAGAGAACGAAACGAACAACGACACGGCACTGAACTACGAGCAGTCGGCAGTGGAACGCGAAGAAGGACGAGTCCGACCGAACGAGACCGAGACCGAGAGAAACGAGAACGGGACCGAGGCTGGAATGAGACCGGCCAACGTGCCGTTGCTAGAACGAGACTGACCGTTTCCCGTTCCAGCGAACTACAAGTAGAGAGCCGCGACCGAAGTGAACTATGAAAGACCGTTACTTAGAATTCGTTCCTCGCTCCTTCCGCTCATCTTGGCGAACCGTTCCTTTGGACCCGTTCGTTGGTGAACGTCCCATCTCTAATCCGGACAGGCTCCATAACAGACCGAAATATTCAACTTCTCGCATGCTGCAATGCGGCGTCCATCGTTCATTAACACCTACTCGCAGCAATTTATTGATTTGCCATAGGAAGTTCGGTCGATATTAGTGCATCTGCACTGAAGGAAATGCGATTGAGCCGTTACGCTGTCAAGTGTCTGTTCTGTCAGAAATGTGCACGATGCCAAGTGCGACTAGAAGTCACTAGTTTCCCACTCACCCTTTGCCTTTTCTTCCCAATCCTCAATTTTAAATACAGTTAAAAGGTCTCATGCTGGAAAGCATACATACTATCATCCTTTGCAAGGCAGGTAGACCATCAGATAACACTGAACGAGTGTATATTTCAATCTTGATCGAGAAAAGAGGCATACCGGACCACATCAGATCTCAACAACTTGACTACTGCAGACATCGCAGCCAGGCAACGGAAGTAAAGCACTGCATCATTATGAGATTTCGATGCATGTGCACATGTGGCCCAATAGTTTGATAGCAGACATTCGCAGCATTCTTGCATTTCACTCAACAGAAGGGTTTCGCTTTCGCTTCTTAATTTGTTTATTTTTATTTTTCTCTTCACCGTCGGTCACGCTACAACCCAACAGCGTTTTTGATACATTGTAATTATTCTCGCTATGAAAATAATTTTATATATGTCAATTGCTTTAGCTAAAACTTTCATATATAACTTGCATGAATCTACGCTATCGGTAGCGTCCGGTACTTCAAATGAGGGCTATTGTTGAAATATATAGGTACTGGTATCTGAAATGTTTCGAATTTGCATGTGCATTCTGAAAGGTGATTGGCGTATTAGTCGAGAGTGTACGTCCTGTGCTTTTAAGTTCCGTAAATAAAAGAAGAAAGAAGAAAAAACTGTTCATATTGCAATTATTTGAACAAGCGCTTTAGGACGTAGTTTTTTGAGTCTTGTCTAGTAGGATGTTCGGAAAGCATTCACAGAGCTGGTCCTGTATTTCATAATTTCGTATTTTCTTCACTAGGTGACAGTCTGGAACCGTATGGAATATGTATCATGTGTATGCCGCTGTGGACGAACAGAACAAGCACTTGTGTCTAGTGCCCGACGAAAGCTTAAGAAGAGAGCAGAGAACTGGCGGGACGTATGAATCTGTGGTATTTACATGGAGTGCAACAGGTAGGTCAGCAGTATAATATTAGTGGAAAAATATAAATATATCGCGGAATAACGAAAAACATTTGAAAAAGAATGTCTTTTACTTAACCATGTTTCCACAGGCAACGTATACTTGCACATGAATCCCCCCAGCACTGAACCAGTCATCTGGTCTGTAGAATCCTCCTGGCAGAGCCGACTTCGGATACGTCACTGGCTCATTCGTATCAGCTGGCATGAGTCATAAAAGCTAAAAGCTGTTTAACTTTCTGGCCTCACGCACCATTCCCCACAACCAGTGTCACTAACAGCCCCTATGTGGATCATACATCCTCGGCAGAAACCCTCTTGAATCTTTTGTATTTGTATGTGATACGTTGTTATATTCAAAAATTGAGCTTTATCTACAGCTGTGAGCAGTGGTGAATATTCAGGGACGTGACAGGAATGATCATTCGAAGCAAAAAAGATTCGTAAACATGGTGTCTAAAGTGACAAGCATATGGACTATCAGACCAATTGTGTGATTGGATTGAGGAGTTCCTAGATAACAGGACGCAGCATGTTATTCTCAATGGAGAGAAGTCTTCCGAAGTAAGAGTGATTTCAGGTGTGCCGCAGGGGAGTGTCATAGGACCGTTGCTATTCACAATATACATAAATGACCTGGTGGATGACATCGGAAGTTCACTGAGGCTTTTTGCAGATGATGCTGTGGTGTACCGAGAGGTTGTAACAATGGAAAATTGTACTGAAATGCAGGAGGATCTGCAGCGAATTGACGCATGGTGCAGGGAATGGCAATTGAATCTCAATGTAGACAAGTGTAATGTGCTGCGAATATACAGAAAGATAGATCCTTTATCATTTAGCTACAAAATAGCAGGTCAGCAACTGGAAGCAGTTAATACCATAAATTATCTGGGAGTACGCATTAGGAGTGATTTAAAATGGAATGATCATATAATGTTGATCGTCGGTAAAGCAGATGCCAGACTGAGATTCATTGGAAGAATCCTAAGGAAATGCAATCCGAAAACAAAGGAAGTAGGTTACAGTACGCTTGTTCGCCCACTGCTTGAATACTGCTCAGCAGTGTGGGATCCGTACCAGATAGGGTTGATAGAAGAGATAGAGAAGATCCAACGGAGAGCAGCGCGCTTCGTTACAGGATCATTTAGTAATCGCGAAAGCGTTACGGAGATGATAGATAAACTCCAGTGGAAGACTCTGCAGGAGAGACGCTCAGTAGCTCGGTACGGGCTTTTGTCAAAGTTTCGAGAACATACCTTCACCGAAGAGTCAAGCAGTATATTGCTCCCTCCTACGTATATCTCGCAAAGAGACCATGAGGATAAAATCAGAGAGATTAGAGCCCACACAGAGGCATACCGACAATCCTTCTTTCCACGAACAATACGAGACTGGAATAGAAGGGAGAACCGATAGAGGTACTGAAGGTACCCTCCGCCACACACCGTCAGGTGGCTTGCGGAGTATGGACGTAGATGTAGATGTAGTAGATGTAGAAGAGCTATAATCACTTCGTCATCTTCGATATTATGAAGCACATCTCTTGTACTGAACAAGTGCGCACAGCTCACGAGATATGCATTTTAGTTCTATGTGTGCTAGACAATTTTTTCTTGTTTTGGTCGTACCCCCTCCTCCCAAAATACGGAAAACAAAGCGCTTGCAGTAGAAGAGATTTGTTTCACAGTATCGAAGATGAAGTGCTCGTAGCTCTTAAAAAAGACATGCATTTTAGAGTTGATGTTTATTGTACCTATTGCTTCGAATTATCGTTCCTTTCATATACCTGGATATTGACTACTCCCCATGGGACACAATGTATGAATAAACACTTTGTAAGCTGGTCAAAATGTCGTTAAAAGATATGATAGTAATCTCATTCTGGACAACATAATTAATTTTTATACACTGAATACCTTTAAAAATACGCGATATTATTTACAGTAACACAGTATATTGAGAGATATCGACTTACTGAATGTTCACATTGTTCTAGAAATTCCAACATTTTAAAGGTATTTTGATGCCAATACAATGATTATTAGAAATGTTTGCTTTAGTCACTGATCGTAAATGTTACTAGTAAGTGGACATAGGAAATTTGTATGTGTCTTCATAGTTGAAACGGTACTCTTGACCAAAAAAAAAAAAAATTGATATTATACAATAGTGTTCCTATTGACGCAGTCACTGTCTGAAGATTAGTCCAGCACAATGGCACAACGTTTGGTTACAAGAAAGTTGTACAAGAATATTTATTTATATTTATAGCATTAGTGACCCTCAAAACCGTTACTAAGAACAAAAACAAAGCAGAACAGCAGAAATATGGACATTATTTTCTGGTGTACCTTCAGTGTGTTGCAAACAGCAGCCAACATTTCATGTAAAAACTTAGAAATTGTGTATTTAGGGAATGCAGCAAGCATACAACAGTGTGACAAGAGTGTCTCCATTAGCCAGTTGTCTTTGTGTTATTTGGAACTTAATGCGAGCCGACATGCCAAAATAGCAGACGTGTGTCTCACTGTTGTATAAAGGAAGAAACACAGCTGGAAAGGAACTCAAAATTAGTTTTATACGTTCGGAAGCAATATTCAAACGTTACTTCTTTCCTTACCTATAAACTTTTCATTAACTAATTTGTCACCCATTTCTGTGATGAATCGGTTTTCGCGTCCGTATTTCGTAGCTCCGTGTTCTCTTCGTCGACGTTTCTACATGCACGTTCACACACTATAGACCACCGTAGTGCATAGCAGCAGGTATTCAGTACTGCATGACGTGCCGAGTTTCTTTCCATTTCATTCGCACATGGAATGCAAGAAGAGTGCATAAATGGCTCTGTATCTGCTGTGAAGAGTCTGATCTTGCATTCTAACCTGTGGACAACTCTTTCTGCTCTTATTAAAAACTGGTATTCCGAAAAAAGGCTAACATTTAATCACAACTGTTGTTCGCAAACACCATTACGAATGTTAAAAATGGTGAAAGATTCTGCTACATACCTGAAGCACCCTCCGCCATAAGCTGTAAGGTGACTTGTGCAACACAGCTGCAGCAGACAACAGCGGTGGTGGGAGACTTGTTTACCAGCTATTCACCAATACTGAAGCAAAAATTCGGATAGGAGATATCGAACCATCTCGTGGCATGGTCTACTGAGTAAACTGAAATGAACTATATCCAGTGTACCTTAGAAGGATTTAGACGCGAAACAGTGATGTATGTGATCATGGAGAATAATGATCGTTAAGAAATATCGTAGAGAGTGCACTTGATGGATATGTGAAAGAACGAGAACGCTAGGTGTTTTAAAAACAGAAAAAAAGTATAGCTGATATTCGTTAAAATCTATTGGACCCCGAGATTAACTAGCAGAATTGCTGCAGTTCAGAAACCAGCCTTAATAGGGGACGTCGGCCTTCCTTTTATCCGCGAAACTGGGCTAAAATTGTTTCTACCTGAACAATAATAATGATAATACCCTGAAACGTTGTAACTGTATTCCGAAAGTTGTAACATTCAAGATTTTCGGTAACTTTAAATCGCGTGCTCACTCGTGAAATACAAATGGTACAATTTTGGATGGTAGGAAATAATAGCGATCACTTACAGATGGTCTTACGTTTCTGTTTCCTTTTTCGTCCGGTTTCGTCAATATTTCACTACGGTAATTCATGTAGTTGATAGCGACGTTTTCCTGAACAGGTCACAGCTGTTATCTTCCTTTATGCTAAACACTCAAGATATTTTCATTCATTTCTCCTTCCGTTTAATCGTCATTTAGTGTATTACAAACAAAAGATAACGTCAGTAATTCCATAAAATACGCTCCTGACAACAATAAATTTTATGCTATGTATTCCATTACTAGATTTCTGAAAATAATAACGGAAAGGTTATCTTAAGTTAACTTCGAATACATTTTTGGCAAATAAGAACAACTTTGTGTTGCGTCAGCGTGCCACAACAATGGGTCGACTCTCTTACTTACTGGTTCCGTTGCTAGGTTTCTGCACTTACGTCGCGTCCTTTCAACTGTTTCGCTACGTGGGGTTGGAAGCGACATTGCTAGCGAGGTCTGACGTTTAGCGAAGCGGAGAGTACCATGGCAGGAGTCTCGCGAGAGGTTGCACTCAGTAGTCGCCTTCGGCTGGAAGGCGGGGCTGATGAGCGGATCATTGACACGATCAGACTCCAACAGCTGCAGCTGGAAGCTGCGAACAGCAAGTGCAGGCGTGTAGACGCACTGCTGGAGAAACTGGACGCAGCTACAGAGACGCTGATGCGCTGTTGTGGAGCGGACTGCTCCGGAATGCGTCCCCAGCTGGAACGTAAGCCGGATCCGGATAAGCAGCTGGAGAAAGAGCAGTGTCAGCTCCTGCAGAGGCGAGGCCAGGATGATTCTTCTGAGGTGGTGGCCGAGATATACGAGCAGATGGAGGAGGAGTTGTATCAGAAACTCCTAATCAAGCTGGAAAAGGACGAGAAAGAGGAGAAACAGCTCGAGGACGAGCTGCAGCAGCCTCTGCAGACAGAACAACAGCAGCAGGCGGCAGAGGAACCTGGCCAGCAGCAGCAGGAGCAGGAGGAGGAGCAGCGGCGACAGCTGCAGGCCGAGTCTGATCTCCAGCAGCTCGAGAAAACGGTGGAGAGATATCATGAGCTGTGGTGGTATACCGACCCGCCTGTGACCGAGTCGCGGTGGCGCATCGCCGCGGTCTGCCTGTGTGGCGTTTCTCTGCTAGTTTGCGGGCTCCTTCCGTGTCTGTGGTCCGCTGTTGGGGATTTGCAGCTGATTCACCACAGCCCACCGCCGATCTGAGAAAGTGTGCCGTTAGTGTGTCTTTGTGTACGAGTCTGGCGTTATCGTACTTTTGACAGACATTGGCTGGAGTACTCCTCCTGTTATAGGAGTCTGAGAAACTCGCCACCCAAATCTACAGTGCTCTGCCGTCTTACAGACTACAGTGTCAATCTCAGTTGTTGTTTAGCAAGTAAGACAATCATTTGGACAGAATATGGCTGCAGTACTCCTCCTGTTATAGGAGTCTGAGAAACTCGCCACCCAAATCGATAGTGCTCTGCCGTCTTACAGAATACAGTGCTTACCTCAGTATTTGTTTAGCAAGTAAGAAAGTTATTTGGACAGAATTTGGCTGCAGTACTCCTCCAGCTTCCGGAGTCTTGAGTTGTCTGCCCACAAAATTTACAAGTGTCTGAGACTCTATGCTCGTATAATCCATAGTGTATTTCACTGATTGTGATATACCACTTTACTTGTGTAACAAGTAATTTACTGATTTGGGAAAAATATCGCTGCTGTTCTACTCCAGTTTCTCGAGCCAAAGGATGAGTGCAACCAAAGCTACAGTGCATGCTTACAATATAGAATGGTTCAATGGTTATCTCATTGCTTGTTTAACAAGTTATATCATCCTTTTGACAGAAAATGACTGCTGTACTCCTCCAGCTTCAGGATTGTGAGTTGTTTGGACGCTCAACTTGCAGTGCATGGTGTTCTCGTGATATACCGTGTGTACGTCATTATTTTAATAGCAAGTAATATCTTCATATGGACATAAAATGACCGCATAACTATTCCTGCTTCAGGAGTGTGTTTGCTCTCATGAATGGAAGTGCCACATAATACAGTGTTAATCTAATTACTTGTGCAACAAGTAATATCTTGTTTTGGACTGAATACTGGCGCAGTGCTCTACATAACTAAAGTGCCTAAGGATGCCTACAGTGAATGGTACGCTTACAATGTACAGTTCTTATCTCATTACTGGTGTAACATGTAATTCTCTTAATTTGGACAGAATATTGTTACAGTACCCCTTCTGTTTCAGGTGTCTGTGGTTGATTGCTCGCATAATCCCACTCGTATAGCAAGCAGTTTCATGATTTGTGAAGAACGTGGCTGCAGTTCTGTTCCCGTTATTGGAGCCCAAGTGATGCTGCAGCGAAATCTACTGTGACTGGTACCATTCCATACACATAGCTCGTCTCCTTACTTGTGTAACAAGTAATATTTTAGTTTGGACAGCATTTTGTTACAGAACCACTATTGTTTCAGAAACTTGATGCTGACTGCTTGCGTATTCTTCACCGCATTACACTGACTGTGCTCTGTCTAATTACTACACAACAAGTACTATTTATACTTGAGAATATCGCTGCATTTCTCCAATTGTTTCTGGATCACAAGGATGTATTCTGCAAGTAAGTAAAGTGTTTATTTCATTATATAAATTTTGAATGACAAAGTTGTAGATTTTCCAAAAAGTCGATTTTGATAAACGAGACGTAGTTTATTTCTTTACCTGTGACACTGATGCTATCTTGATTTTACCAAAAGAATAACTTTGCATTTCTCCTCCTTTTGCAGGAATCTGTGCAAGTCTGCAAGCCAAATCTACAGTGGAGTGCTGATTGAGAATATACAGTGTTTACGTCAGCTGTGGAGCTGATTTATTGTAGTTTGGACACTACTTCAGTGGTGCTCTTGCTTCGTGTGTCTGTGCTACATATCAACAACTCGTTGTTTATTGGCAATATACAGAACTTTGATCGTGCTTTGGACGGACAATCACATCTTCCATGAGTCCGAGAAAGTTAATTCTTGCTACAAATCAATTGTTATCAACAGTCAAAGTCTTACAAACTGACAAATTGAAACAAATCATATTCATTGTTTTGTAGTATTTAACTTTCTGTGCTATTAAAACTACTTGAACATTATTGAGATCAATATGTGTCTTACTTATATAGAAATTTAGGAAGGGTCAGACATTGCGTGTGGTTAAATAACTAATGTAACATTTTTGTAGGGATCTGCACTATATTATTTTCAAAATTATCCGGCACTCTTTAACTGTCTAATTAGTAACATACATCTTACATTCCAGCTTCCTGATACCTGAGGTTAAAGATTGTTTTCCGCCAGAATTTTGCTTAGCAGCCAAAGCTTGCTGTGGTTGATAGGTAATCTGTGCAGGGCCAAAATGTATTCTAGTATAAGGATGTCGGTTGGAATTCGTCACCACGGTTTTTCGTAGATGTATTAAACTAGTAACACTGAAACTCTGCATTACATTGAAAAATATAGTTTTGCATATGCCCTGGTTTGTTCTGGTACTAATTTGGCGAGTCAGTATGGCATGTAACGCTTCCATGGTTTCTCTTTGAGAAAGTATGAAAATGGTGTAATGTAGAAAATCGTTTGTGGAACAGGGGCTCTGCCTGTTGAAATGCACTACTTACGAGCATTTAAAAAATGGACACAATGCACTATTAGTTTCAAGTTTGATATCATGAAAACATAAGCGTCAGTAAAGTTTTAAACAACATACAAACAGCCAGACCAAACGTGGCACTGTAATACCTGCACAGAAATCTGTCACTCATTACAACCAAATGTTTGGTAGTAGATGAGATAGGGAACTATAACACTCAAACCGGCATGGTAGGAAAAGAGCTAATATCATAAACTTTATATGAATATAAGAGGGGTGTAAGTAACACAGAAAATAAATAAAGGAAGATGTTACACCTTTCTATAGGGGAGTGAATGATACGCTAGTGACATAACAGAAAACTGTTAAGATACTAACGTCGAAGAGAACAGAAATGGCAGCCTACAAAATAAAAAGTTTTCAGATGTCTGTATCGCAGCATACATTACTCAATAAAAGTGTGCTATGATTGTCTTGGTTTTGACCTGTGACGTTGCATCATGTGACATACGTACGTTCATATGAGGCATAAAAACTGCATAGTGCCGTCAGTATGTCCACACCACGTTGTCCGACAACATAACGGCCACATGAACTGCAACCTCATGTACTACAACGTTACCGGTCACTAACCCAGCAATGTCTGCGGCAACACGTATCTGGGACACAAGTTTTCATAAAGGGGCCACACTTTTGCCATAAAGTGGACGAACACGAACAAGCTACTATTTTTACACCACACAAGGAATCAAATCAGGAAGAACAAGAGAAATCGGACTTTGTCAATGCGTTCTCTTGTGAATAACCGAAATGCGTAAGAAAATTTAAGTAATGAACTCACGATGGACACATACCTGTTCGATAATTATAACAGCATGTCAAAACACGATTTCGAATATGTCATGCAAGCTATTTGTCTTAGAATTGCTAAAACCGGTACTAATATGAGATAGTGTATACCAGTTACAACCGCATTCGCGATCACCCTTCAGTTTTTAGGTACTGACGATGTAGCTGTTAAATATCACTTTTGGTCAACGGGCCTTATGGTACCAGAATTGTGATGTGCTTTAATAGAACTGAAAGATTTCACTAACGGGAAGTGTGAAATAAAAATACAATTTTATATTTTTGTTCACCATGATGAATAACTGTTTATGTTAATTTCCGCTTCAGGGGGTTGAAAGTACACGTGCGTTTCCACTACTCCTAGGAACATTTTTGCTGCTCATTTGGCACTGGTTCGAAGACTGGATTTTTTTTAATGGTTGATCAAGCGTGCTTCCGAGCTCACTGGTCACAGCTTACCTACTGTTTTCTTTTTTTTTTCAGGTTGCGATGTTTGCTTAGTTTACATTAATTTCGACGTCGCATAGCTCTGGTATACACGAATCGCATTTATGAAATTCATAGTTTTTTCGTTTGTCCACTACAACATTTCTGTATGGAGAAAACGACAACACACGTAGCTACATGTTACGCACGCAAACAATCGAACAAAACTGAAACGATATTGTTTTTGCTCGTGACTGCAGCGCTTTTGGTGAGAGAAGTAGGAAACAGTGGTTAGAGCAAGAGTGAAGCATTTACAGACAAGGACAGACTGGTGGAAACACCAGCACCCCACTCGATACACAGCCATTCTCTCCCCTCCGTACGGCGTTTCGTCGTCGTTTCGTTAGGCCGCAGTTGGTGTCGGTTGGTATCCGACATGTTTGTTATTTGTTCTTCGTTACTTCTTGTTATATGTTATAGTCTGAAAATCGTTGAGGACAGCCATGCAAGTTGAGATCACGTGACTTCAACTGACTTGACGTGACAGCGAAAATCGCGAATACACCCTGATGTGACGATGCCGTGACGTGACAGTGCCGTGGCGGGGGCTGTGAATGATCTTAATTGTAGCCACATTGTAGCAATGTTGACCACAGTTGCAAAAACGAAACGGAGAAGTTACTGACAGTTTGGATGTTCATAGAGGAGCGATACCAACTGTGGAAGTATCAGCTGCAAGTTCCATTGCTGCACAATTTGCAAATCGACCACCAGCGATACACGTCAATTCACAACTACAACCTCAAGATAGTCAGCAAAATGCACCTTTTTGCATTGATAGAGGATTATTCCAAGGTAAACATGAGGACACTTAACTAAATATTACCAATAGCAGCTAAAGCAGGCCTCAGGGTCCTTTCCCTTGATACACTAAGACCATAAAGTCGTTTAGCTGCGACTGTTATTGCAATGATACTAAAACAGGACAGAAAATTAAACGATTTTGGCAATGTTGCTCCTCTGCTTTAATTACAATATATTGTGTAGCGTGCCGGTTATTTGGAGATGGAGGAAAACGCATGACGAAATGGACAAAATAATGAGTAACGGTATACATAAATAGATGAGTTTCTTCACCTTTAACCTGAACTATGGTGTGTGGATGTCTAATAATATTTTCGTATTTGTTCAGTGAAAGCTTATTAGAATGAAAGGCCACTAAAATTTACATGCGAGACTCTCCAAAACGTTAGCTACGCCATTGTCCACGAAAACAAGTCGTTGGTGCAGTTCCATGGTTGTGGGCCAGCATTCAGCATCATACAGTAGAACTGAACGAATTACATGTCGCTACTCTATCGACGTTAGCGTATTTAGAATCTTCCGGCCCCAGAGTACACCAGTTACAGAATGCCATTAGAGCCACATACTGCTCAGGAGATTAGAAATTTTCTTTTTAGTTTGTACTGTTTATCTCGGTATCCACTACAGTTGCAGAGCTCTTTTTACAGTACTCGATTCTATTTCTTTCCAAGAAATGTTTCTCTTATTAACAATGTGTGACTGTTCATAGTAACTGTAATTAATGCTTGTTTTCTCGTTTTAGGAGAGGAAGCGCTAGCTGGCGTGTTCCATGGCTGGCGTGTCGGCCACGACCCATGTCCAAACTAGAGCCGATGGAATCTGTCCGCTGCGCATAGCACTGGCCGCCGACGCTATAGCCTTCTCGTCAACGTTAAACAAGAAAAGATACAAAATGTTTGCTGGCACAGTTCATTAGTCAGTTTGCTCCCGACCCCCATTGCCGGCCGCAGTGGCCGATCGGTATTAGGCGCTTCAGTCCGAAACCGCGCAGTCGCAGTTTCGAATCTTGCCTCGGGCATAGATGTGTGTGATGTCCTTAGGCTGGTTAGGTTTAAGTAGTTCTAATTTCTAGGGGACTGATGACCTCTGATGTTAAGTCCCATAGTGCTCAGAGCCATTTGAACCATTATAAGGGGCCCATTAGTACCCCCCTTCCCCCCTCCTCAATCCCTCTGTTCATGACTTACAAAGGCTGTACAGTCCAAAACCGGTATGTCAATCACGTAAAACCACTGTGAGCATTGAGGCACACGTTTAGTAAAACATCTGTCCTGCTGTGCGAAGAAGTCTGTAATTGCCTGCAGTATGTCCTCATGCGACAGAGATCGTTGACCTCCTTCACGCTAAGAATGCTTATTACTATGTCATATATACTGGACTCTGTGCGATGGTCAAACGACGGTACGTTTCAACGATTCTCCTGAGTGAATGATTTCTTAAACATGGGATTTGAAACTTCGGCCTTCCTTTTGCTGTCTACTACTGCCAAACCTGACTGGCTCTACGAATGACTGGATGGAAGCCTTCGACCCACTTAGAGACGGTGGTAGCTGTTGTATACTTCACACATAGATCTTTTCACAGACAGACGAATCTCTGCTAATCTTTTCCTGTCGTTATTTGCGCATCCTCTTTTGAACAGAGAGTGTAACAGCCTATGCTTCCTCAGCACTTTCCAGATATCGTTATTAAACCACGGCGGGTCTTTTGCGTCCATAATCCACTTACTAGGCACATACTAGTCCAGAGCACGATTTAAAATCTATTTCCACTTTGTCTATAAATTCCTCTGTTGCCACCCTCCTGGAACTAAATGTTTGATGTTCATTGTCTAAGTGAGATGCTAACAACTGCTTAACCACTCTTCCTAGCAGAAACACACTCCTAGCCCTCTTGACTGATTTATTAACTTTTGTAACCATAGTCGCTGTGATGATATCATCTCCACTAATCCCCGTCTCTGTAGTGACGCCATAGATAAGGTCCAGCCTATTTGTAGCTGCAAGGTCCAGGATACTTCCATTGCGTGTGGGCTGCCAAACTATCTACTCAAGACAGTTTTCGGAAAACGGGTTCAAAAGTATTTCAGAAGACTACAGACCTGAGCTGTACCCTGAATATGATGTACAATCATCTCCAAACTGTCCAGGTTTGTCAATAGATGCAAGTGGCACATGATTAGTATTTCAATCATTTATTCACTCATTATGTTCCTTGGGTACTATTATGAGTTACAACGTTTAGAGATGTGGAATAAGACAAGGTATGCAATACCAAAAGACAAGCAAATCATAAAAACTTATGCTGTATGGTGTATTAATAATAACCTGCCATTATACTGCTTAATCCTATTTGTGGTTTAGACAGATACATTTAAACTGCAAATTAGAGAGATATTTGCTACTGTGACAAAAGCTACTGCTTGCTCAGTTACATTGACAATGTACTTGAGAAGATTCCTCCAGTACAGTGTGAGAGCTTCGTCAAAAGCTGTATAAAATGAGGAAATTAAAACCAAGGAAGAGTTCTTCTTGAAATAACATATGCATACCTTAGACGAGAGAAGATACATTTTCAGTATGTGGGAATGTGCCCGCCCAGGCAATCATATTGCTGAAACAACTAAGATCTCAGAGGTGACTGTGAAACTATTGAGCAAAAGAAGCATTTTTGTGTATCAAAATGCACAGAAGTATAAAATATCTAATAGCAAACTGTTGTACTCAATGAAGCAAGCCTAGCACATAGCAGCATAAATAGTAGGAAGCGAACCGCCTACCACTGGTTATTCATTGCAGTACAAGATAGCTGGCTTGCAATGTACGTGCTCGTAGGGCATTCTACTACAATACGGATAGGATGGGCAACATAATATGAAACATGCAATAAACATTTATTAAAAGCATTGATACAAAATGAAATACTCAATTTTGAGTGCTACAAGGTGTGTGGCACTGGAGTCCTAATGCTAACTATCCTAACATTTTGAAAGGAACTGTGTAATCTCTACAGCTCTTGTTGGACTGCTGTCTGTGACAGCAATAAAGTTTAGTATTTGAATCTGAAGTTCACTAAAAAAAAAAAAAGGACTCCGTCTTCAGGCCGCAAGCGGCCCATCGGGACCATCCAACCGCCGTATCATCCTCAGGTGAGGATGCGGATAGGAGGGGCGTGTGGTCAGCACACCGCACTCCCGGTCGTTATGATGGTTTTCTTTGACCGGAGTCGCTACTATTCGGTCGAGTAGCTCCTCAATTGGCATCACGAGGCTGAGTGCACCCCGAAAAATGGCAACAGCGCATGGCGGCTGGATGGTCACCCATCCAAGTGCCGGCCACGCCCGACAGCGCTTAACTTCGGTGATCTCACGGGAACCGGTGTATCCACGGTGGCAAGGCCGTTGCTGAAGTTCACTAGATGCTCAGCATTTAGTTGTCTCCAACCACGTATAAATAGTGGTTCGGTATTATGGCAGCAGTTTTTGATAGCTTCGATAGAGATAATTGTAGATTGGAATTGTTGGCAGCTGATGAACGGCAACTGGGACTGTGGAACTGCAACAGGAACTGGCTGTGGTGCATGACTCATCTTCATTTATCTGTGATCTGTGATCAGCAATAGACTTCCAACTGCACTCTACTTTTGGTAAGAGGAAAGTAGTACACACTCTCTGTCAGCTAACGTAACTTGGGGTTTGTAGGATCTCTAATGTCAGCATAAATTAGTTCAGTATATGGGTGTCATTTATGCAGTGTTTGCTTGGAAATTATAGGCATCTGGCCAGCAGATTGTCTGGATTGAGATGCCCTCTTATGATATTGCTGTGTACCAATTTACTGCAGGAACAGCAAGACTCTCAATCATTTGAAACGCCAACATCATGAATCCATTTGTGTCAGCTACGGAAGTGGTCACAAAACTTTATCTACTGTGAGCGCAAATATCGTCTGCTGATACCTAGATTCTGCTGGTTTTGGTCACTGCAAGCCTGAAACAAAATGGTCCACTAATTGTAACACTTAGAAGCAGCTCCAGTATTTCTCTGCTTCCAAAACCATCTTCAACTTCAAACTGGTAATGAGTCTAAATAAAGAAGATTTCATGTGTGCTCTCAACTTCATGGGTTTTCAATCCCTAACATAATTAAAAATTTGCAACAGATCCTGTATTTCCCGACTGACAGTGTCAAGATTCTTGATTCATGGTATGTATGGATAAAACAGGTTTTATTTGGATAACGTACAGTATTTTGCATGCATTTCTCCAGATCTCATTGTTGCAACAACACAGTATGGAAGGAAAGCTTGTTGTTTGAGGTTGCATGACTGCAGCTGGTTTTGGAGAATCTGTTGAAGTTTCATCTATGACAGACATGAAGAAATTCTTTCAGACCTTAGAAGCATATATGCTGCCAACCATCCAGGCATCCACCAGAAGGAATGCAATCTACTCCATATATGCACAGTAGCTGTTACATGCATTGACAAAACAATGAACAGACACACAGGTGTATCTGGATTGGAATGGCCTGTAATAGTCCCTAGACATAAATCCATTTGTCTCTCTTTGGTCATAAATGGTGTGAGACTGGGACTTGCTCCAAGAGTGTACTTCAGACACTTTGCAACTATTTATTTCCCATGAGGGAAGCATTAAGTTACATCGTCCTATTCTTTGCTCTGTCCTTGAGGATTCGGTAAACAGCTGAACAATGAAGGATAATGGACATCAATGTAAAAAGGAAGAAAGTACATTTGGTTTTAAGTGTTATCATTTGTATTTTTGTTTTTGTTCGAAAAATGGTACAGTGATTCTTGTAGCCTTTGAGCTACAACAGCTCAGACAATGGGAATTAATGCTCCTTGTATAAATAGAGAAAACAGATGTACCTTATTTTCAGTTTCTAGTTAAGATTCCTCCTAATTTTTATCGTTATTTTATAATGACTCCTCATTAAATTCATTTGCTAAACTTTTTTTCCTTGTAGTTTTTATGATTTTGTTTCATTATATCTTTCAACAATAAAAGATTGTTTACTGGCTACTGGTTGCTAACTTTAAGTTGTCACTATACATTTCATTTTGATATAACAAACAAAACAATTGGAAATTTTCTGGCTGTAGCACACATATTACAAGCTTACAAATTACGTAAAATAGATATTTGTTTTCCAGAGAATAATATAGCAGCAGATCACTTTTAAGAATTATTTATTGTAGGAATCTCATCTGTGATTGGAGCTTCTGAGTATATTGTCCTCCCACCTCCAGTCTCTACTAACAATTTAGAAAGTAGTTGAACAACATGTTTGACTCTGTATTTGACAATAATGTTATCCACTATGCACCATGGAATGCTAACAGACGTGTATATTATGTAACTTTCAGTGTAATAAGTCATGATTCAAAATATTAACATGAAAAGTCATGGTTCAAAATATTAACATGAATTCATTACAGAAGACTGGAGAAACTGTTGGAAGTCAACCTCAGGGAAGATCAGTTTGGGTTCTGGAGAAATATAAGAACACGCAAGGCAATACTGATTCTACAACTTATCTTGAAGATAGGTTAAGCAAAGGTAAACGTACGTTTATAGTAAACGTGGATTTAGAGAAAGCTTTTGACAATGTTGACTCAAAAACATTCTTTGAAATTCTGACAGTAGGGATAAAATACATGGAGCAAAAGGCTATTTACAGCTTGTACAGGAACTAGATAGCAGTTATAAGAGCTGAAGGGCATGAAAGGGAGGCTGTGGTTGAGGGGGGAGTGAGACAGGGTTTTAACTTATTCCAGATGTTATTCTGTCTGTACACTGAACAAGTAATAAAGGAAACAGTGGAGACATTTGGAGAAGAAACAAAAGTTCATGAGAAGAAATAAAAGCTCTGAGGTTTGCCAGTGAGTGACATTGTAATTCTGGCACAGACAGCAAAGGACCTGGGAAAGTAGATGAATGAAATGAACTGTGTCTTTAAATGAGGTTGCCAACAGCCTTGCCGCAGTGGTAACACCAGTTCCGGTCAGATCACCGAAGTTAAGTGCCGTCGGGCTGGGGTAGTACTTGGATGGGTGACCATTCAGTCTGCCGAGCGCAGTTGGCAAGTGGGACACACTCAGCCCTTGTGAGGCAAACTGAGGAGCTACTTGACTGAGAAGTGGTGGCTCCAGTCTCAGAAGCTGACATACGGCCAGGAGAGCAGTATGCTGACCACAGGCTCCTCCATATCTGCATCCTGTGACGCCTACAGGCTGAGTATGACACAGCTGCCGGGGGCTGGTACCATTGGGCCTTCATGGCCTGTTTTGGACGAGTTTAGTTTTAGTTTTAAATGAGGTTGAAAGATAAGTATCAATAAAATTGAAATAAGGATAATGGAATGTAGTTGAATTAAATCAGAGGAGGCTGAAGTAGAGAGGATATAAAATGTAGACTGCAATGGGAACTGAAGCATTCCTGAAGAAGAGAAATTTGTTAACACTGAATATTTCTCTAGAATGTAGCCATGTATGTAAGTGACACATGCACGATAAACTGTTTAGGCAAGAAAAGAGTAGAAGCTTTTGAAATGTGGTGCTACAGAAGAATGCTGAAGATCTGATGGGTAGATTATGTAATTAATGAGGAGGTACTGAACAGAAATATGGAGAAAAGAAATTCGTGGCACACGTTGACTAAAAGATGGAAAGATGGGATCAGTTGATAGGACACATTCTGAGACATCAAGGGGTTACCAGTTTGGTGTTGGAGGGAAGTGTTTGGGGCAGAAAATTGTAGGGGGAGACAAGAGATGAATACATTAAGTAGATTCCAAAGTATGTGGGTTATAGTTGTTATTCAGAGATGAAGAAGCCAGAGTATCATGAACAGCAGCATCAAACCAGTCTTTCGACTGAAAACCACAACAGTATAACAGTAATGGAAATTTCTGGCTGCAACGATACATAAAATAAGAGACAAGCAACCACTCAGCTATAGCGGACTGATGCGTGGTGCACACACACATGCGCAAGAAAGTACAAAAGTGTACTACCACAGTGACATTGATTAGTAATTATCTTAATCTTGATAAAGAAGATCAGTGTAAGCTGTGGAAAAATGTATTAAGCACAGGACTCTTATCAATAAAGTTGCAGTAGATACATTTGGAAATTACCATCATCTAAATAAAAAACACTAATGTATAGTACTATGTACTATGATGCACAGTTTGATAAGAGCTATTCAGTAAATGCATATTGTCAATATTGTTCTTTGTTTACTACAGAAAGAATAATGGTTGGCTTACAGGACTGTGTAGAATTTATAATAAAATGTTTTTAACATTAGCATGGCCACTTAAATGCGTTCTACAAAGAAATGCCCCATGCAAATGACAGAAACAGAGACACCCTTATGTTGACTCTCCATTAATTCAGTCATTATGTTACACTGAGCTCATCAAGAAATAGAACCTTCAGCAACGTGAAGCAAGCCATGGTATACATTCACAAATGTGAAGCAAAACATAGAAACAGAGCCTGTACACTGCATTGATTGATTGATTTTTATTTGGTTCTATTTGATTACATTTTGTATAGAGTGCGTACTTGTAATATAGGATATGTGAACTTAAACCTATTTTCTTACAGTATTTATCCTATTTATTACAATTTAATACATCAAAGTGGCTATACTTAATAATAATTTTGCATACATTTTTCACCCAATTTTTAGGTCCTGGAAATTATTTTCATGCTACTTTATACTCATATTTACACTTTTCTCTCAGTATTCATGTTCTCATGTTATTTACATATCATAATATGTTCAGTTAGTTACAGTACCTGTATAACAGTAATAGTAGCATTTTTCATTCATTGATACATATATTCTTCTACACTACAAAATTCATTTTCCATTAAATAATCCTTTAAAAGTTTTTGGAATGTCTTTTTGCTCACGTTGTCCTACAAACTCTTTGGAACACACTTTAAGAGTTTGACACCCAAGTATCAAGGACCTTTTTCAGTAACTCTCAGTTAGTGTTGTATACGACTCAGCTGGCCTTTATTTCTTGCTTCGTATGTATAAATGTCTGTGTTTCTTTTTAGTACTGCATTTCCTTTTATTAATGATGTTATTGTTTTGTAAATGTATAGAGATGGAAATGTCAGTATTTTTAGACTATGGAAAACAGTTCTGAATGAGTCTCTTTGTTTCTTGTTCAAGATGGTCCTAACAGGTTTTTTTTTCAATGTAAATATTCTTTTTGTATTTTTGCTGCTGGGATTTCCCCAAACAGTAATTCCATATTGTTGGTCTGGCTCAGAGTATGGTACACTGTACATAGAAGCTCCTTGTTGGTGTAATGTGCATAACAAATATTGCAGTGCTTAATTTACAGCAAACGTTATCTATATGTCGAGTTCACTGGAGGTTATTGTCAGCTGTAATCCCCAAAAATTTAATAGTGGTAACTTCTTCCAGTCTTGTTTCATCTATGAATATATCTACATGGTCTCCCTTTTCTCTATTTGTGAACACCATGAACTTTGTCTTTTTTAGATTTAAAATTAGGTCATTTTGTATAAGCCACTGTGCTGTATTATTTATTGACATAAATGCATTTCTTCCCAGAGTTAGTTAATATTCCTTATTTCAGATCTATATCCAGTTTCTGTTTCCACATACTGCTTTCTGTTGCTGATATATGATTTTATCCACTTGGCTGCATGTCCACGAATACCATAGCTTTCAAGTTTTTCAACAAGTGTATTATGGGTGATTGTGTCATATGCTTTAGGCAAATCCATAAACTTAGCAGACACAGAGTTTCTTTTGTCTCATGGTTCTATAATGGATTAGCAATAAGCTATCAGTTTATTGCCTATTAATGTATGTGTGTGCCCCAGCAACATGTAAGCTGGTAAATTAGAGGGAAAGCTGCTGGTTTGGGAAAAAACTTGTTGCCTCCTCAGTTACATTAAAAAGCTGCTGTTTTTCTTCTGTCAGTTGCTCAATATTTACTTCACTATACTGGTGTTGGTCAAAGAAAATAGAACCAACATCTGCAATGACATATGCCTGTTTACATTACACTACACTTGCCATACAGTTTTACAAAGAACACTTCAACCTGTGAGAAGCTGAAGTATGTGGCAGAAACCCATGACTGAGCAGCCAATGTGACTGCATTGGCATTGACAGAAGTGTATGTGAGAATGGCAAGATTCTAAAATTACCATTTTTGATATTCAACTTGAGCAGTTTCTGTTGGTTATTAACAAAATAAAAAGATGCTTTGTTCAACTTACGTCACATATAGCACTGACTGCTTACATAACACATCTCACCATATTAGTGGATTTATTGTGTTATTTTCATGCTTTCTGTTTTTTAAAGTTGACAGCCATAACAACAATTCAATAACACATGTTCCAGTTCTGAGAAACTGTTGAAAACATTTGCAAATAGGTTAGATTAGATTAGATTTACTTTCATTCCAATTGATCCGTAGTGAGGAGGTCCTCCAGGATGCAGGACATGTCAGAAAAACAACAATACATGTCAAATATTTACAACCCAAACAAATAAGCTAATGTACCATTCCACAGGTCCCAAGTGGAATGATCGTCGTTTTTCAATGTATACTATATGAAAGAATCATTTTACAAATGCTAATGCACTGAATATAAAATAGTTTTTTTAAATTTATTTATAAGGTAATAAATGTGTAATACAACTACTTTAATACTTATTTACAATGAACACATTACTGCACTGAAATTGTGCAGAAGTTATATTGTATACACACACAAATCAGTTGGTTTTACTGAGAAATTCATCAATGGAGTAGAAGGAGTTGGCCACCAATAAATCCTTTAGGCTTCTCCTAAATTGAATTTCATTGGTTGTTAATATATCCTGGTAAAATTGATTATTAGCAGCCTCAGGTTAAACCAAGATAATCCTTTTCCCCCCATGAACTCCTCTCCCTTCTCCACTTTGGCACATTACTGAGCAGTCATACCAACTAGGCTACTGAACTTGTAGTCCATGACTGCATGTTGTGCTGTGTTGCATCCCATGGAATTTTGGGAATATCCCATTTCTTGAAGTGGAGATCTTTTTGACCTTTATTTCTGAAATCTTTTTCCCTCTCTTCTAGCACAGAAAAAGGTGTTTTCTCTTTTTGATAGATGAGTTACAGATGAACACAGCTACAGTATAACAATAACATGTTCTTCAAAGACTACTACAATCACTCTGCAATTGTAAAACTGGATGTACTCTGTGGGGACTACGCCAAGTGTCAACTTGGTTTGTGTGGACAGGAATATCAGCAAACTGTGGTGGTCTTCTTTGACCGTGCACACAAATAGTAAGCCACTTATGTACAGTTAAAGTGGAGGGGGGAGAAATAAAATGAAAGGGAAGGACTAGTAATATCAGCTGCATTGTGACTTAATGCGGAGTGAATGGGGATGACTGAAAATGTGTGCCATACTTCCGGTATCTCCTGCTTACTAGGCAGTTACATTAACCACTGCACCACGCGGATACAGTGTTCATTGTAAATGCTCAGACAATCCCAGCACATCTCCTGACTGACCCACATTCCCACCTAGCACCAACTACCCATAGTCCCAAACCATACCCTCCACGCTCGTCAATTTTCATTGCCCATCAAGGTGAATCAATTAAATGAATCCACAGCTATGATACGTAGGTGAGAGTGTTGGGTGGCCAGGGAATGTGCCGAGATAGTCAGCACATTTGCTAAAACAGTGTGTCTGCACTACGCAGTGGTTAATGCAACTGCCTAGTAAGCAGGATGTCCTGGGTTCAAGTCTCTGTCCAGCAGGTATTTCCACTTGTTGCTGCTAATTCCACATGAAGTCCCGATGTATCTGATACCGTATGTTCTGTCAGAACTTTCCTTACACATTTACATCTGTAATATCACATGACTAAATGAGTGTCTCACATTAAAGTCTTGTGAAGCAAGTGTGGCAGTGCATTCCAGTGAATGTCAGTATACAAATTAGGAATTTGACTGATGTGTCCCACACACATCCTAATCCCAGAAACTGCAGTGGATCATTCAGTGACAAGAGGCATTGACTGGTGGCCTGCTGAGCCAAAGCAGTGCTTGGTAGGCACAGTTCAGCATGCAACGCATTTTGTGCCCGAGGTATTCTGTGAAGGTGTTTCAAAGCCAGCTGGTACTTCTGTTCTTTCTCTAATCGATTTTTATCTTTTTGTGCATGTGAATGCATCTGTTGTATGTGGTATGCGTTTATCAGTTCTAATCAAAAAATTGTTGTAGTAGCTTAATGGTTCTTTTAAACAGTTGTGATAATTACTTCTTTCTCTTTGTGACCCTAAGGAAATTTGCTGTGTCCATAAGCCTTTCTCAAAGTGTTCCTGCATTGGCATCTGGTTAATAGATGCTTCTCATCCATCAGAAATATTATTAATATTCTTTTATTATTTCAATTTTGAATAGAAAAGGTAATTTGTTTTCTATTCCACGCAGGTTGCTAAATGCCCCTCTAGAAGGCAAGATCACGAGGGTTCAGAATGCGTTAACAATCTGGAGGGCTGTTCCAAGAAACCCTGTGGGTCGTGCTATAGCTTTTGATTATGTAAGGGAACACTAGACTAACCTTACAAAAAGGTAGGCTGAAAAATTTCATATAATATCAATTGTTTACAAAATTTTCTCTATTTATTGGTCAGATATTTGCACAATGAAAATAAGGTATGAGCATTGTATGTGGGGAAAAAACAACTGTAATTAAAAACAGATTCCTTTGGTTTTCCTTTTATCTTTTAAAATATCATAGATATTTTCTGATGCATATGTGCATTTTTTCTTTGACAGACAGCTGTTTGGTTCCTAATGGAAAGAATTAAGAAGATTTCAATAACATAAGGTGAATGCTTAGCATTTACGAGTCTTAACCTTCTCACAGTACTCTAGAACAGAAACACCCATTAGTGCCGCGGTGGAAACTCTCTATATTCAGTTTTTTTTCTTTGATCATTCTGATACACTTTTACAACATTTGCATTGTGCTTGAGTTACAATGTGTAAAGAAATTCCAGCTACTTATTTTAATGTTCGTCTCCGTACAAAATGATATTAATTTTTTTGGAGACTTTATTTAGGACTTCTGCTGATCCATTAATAGCACTATCCACACTACCATTACATATGGGGAAAATAATTATTTTCTTGTTGATGTCAGGCTCTTTTAATAGCTGATATTTTAAAAGTTTTTCTTCATTAACTAAGTTAGAATTGTGTCTCAATTTAATCTGTGTTCCTTTTTTAACATAAATGCACAATTTTTTGCCCTTTGAAGCAATCCTACAGTAAGTGTCTGATCCTTCAGGCAGTGATAATTTTAGATGCTGGATTTGTGGTGTCTCTGCACCAGTGCTCTTTGTGATGAACTATAGCACAGTTCGAGGGTTGGAGTTGAATTTCAAATTGCAATATTTTGTTTTTTACATATTTCATGTTTTTGTGCAATATTGTGAAATCTGTGAAATGCCCAGTATTAATTGTCCCAATGGTTTCTTTCCCTCTGTTACATCCAGTAGGTGCGCTTTTTGGTGTGTCGTAATCTGTCCTGCGAGTGCCTGCTGCCAAAGTTTTCTTCAGGTTGAGGAGCATGTTGTCTGGCTTTATCCTAAGACAAAGGCCAACTTCTCCTATATATAACAGTAGTTAGTTGATCATGCACGATCTGATGCTGACTTTCTGTAAGTATCAGTACCAATCTTCCCTTCCATTCCTATTTAAGTGTAAGCCACACCTAGTTGAACTCTGCCCATTGACGGTTCTAACTGGTAACAGATCAGCATGTTCAAGATCAGTCACTGTCGGTGCCATTTTAAAGCTCGCATTGATCTCTCTCACAGCTTCATCGAGGCCAAAACAGCTCGACAAAGTGCACATTGGTAGACATTGCTCAGATATGAGATCCTTTAGCTGCACATTCTGTGGGTTTGAGCAGCTATAAGAACGTCACTTAATTATTGCCCCAAGGGGTTACCATCCAGTACTTTTTCTATTAAGGTGCTTCATAAATATACTATATTTTGTCAAACTTTATGGAGTCCCCTACAATATGTTCCTCTCCCAGAATTTATGTACAGAATTTGTTTTCAGCAACTGGAGATGAGACCGCTATATTGTTCTTTTTGCACTGTGTTAAAGATTTTCTGACACAGACTTCCCCATTAAGGACATGCTGGAAGGTGCTACTGCTGCACTGAGCACTCAGGTGCAGCTGGACGATGTAAGTAGAAGGTGGGACTTCATATGTTAATTTTTTGCTTTTACAGTAGTTTACAACTGCTAATTGTCAGTGTCAGGACATTAAAACTTTTTTAATGGTCTGCAGTTACTCATTTGTGCATGCAACTAAATATTTATCACGGAACATTGGAGCGTTGTACTGAGCACAAGCTCCATATAAAACAAAGGGAGCTTGACAAGTCGGACATAAAATACCGTTCGAAAATACAAAAGTGTTAGCTCATGCATCTACATATTGGGCCTCCGTTATAAAGGAAGCGGCCGAGATTCGTTTAAACAACCACAATTTCAACAGAGACCAGGGGTAGACATTCAGCAGGACATGGTGGCGGGCGTTGGACATCGAAAGAAAGCAAAGACAGATGCGCGACGCTGGAGCGGCAGTTTCAAACGTGGCGCCTGTCCCTGGCGCCACCTGACGTCACCGGTGCTGCCACGGGCAATAGCTCCGCTAGCTGCCCGGGTCGACTAGACGCGCGCGCCACACGGTGTCTATCTGATTGTATCTTCATCTACGTGGTTACTCTGCAATTCACACTTAAGTGCCTGGCAGAGGGTTTATCGAACCATTTTCATACTACTTCTCTACCATTCCACTCTGTAATGAAGCGTGGGAAAAAGGAACACCTAAATCTTTCCGTTCGAGCTCTGACTTCTATTTCATTATGATGATCATTTCTCCCTACGCAGGTGCGTATCAACAAAATATGTTGCCATTCGAAAGAGAAAGTTGGTGACTGAAATTTCGTAAATAGAACTCGCCGCAAAGAAAACCGCCTTTGTTTCAGTGACTGCCACCCCAACTCGTGTATGATGTCAGAGACACCATACCCCTATTGCGCGATACATGAAACGGGCTGCCCTTCTTTGCAGTTTTTCGATGTCCTCCGTCAATCCTACCTGGTAAGGATCCCACACCGCTCAGTCATGATGTCATCATGCCTATACAAGTGAAAAACCGTAGCAACCACGGCAGTCACTGAACTCCTGACGACGATGGCGGAGATAGTCTACGAAAGCTCGATGATTTTTTTCGAACTGACGCGGCTTGAAAATCGAGAACGTTTTATTCAATCCTTCTTGCCTAGTTAAACGTCCATCTTCAAATGCGTTTTCCACCTTGCCCTATATATCTTTTGCTGTTCTGTATGAATATAATTTACTGGATCAACCAAAAGGATGAATTTTAATTTGGCCTTCCGATCCTTAGCAGGAAAACTTGATTCCGTAGGTTTCAACGTACGACGTCCCATATGTCATCCAAATACAAATACACTTTTATTCACCTTATAAACAATGCAACTTCGTATGAACTTCTGTGAACTTTTGCGCAAATACAAGTCGCTGTGAAATTCATTATTTCACTTTAATTCAGTGCTGGGTCTGTAAAGTGTTGGATTCTTTGCTTAGCTCAGCCAAATGACGTGGAAAAAATGTTTAGGGACAAAATAAAACTTATTTTTTACTAACACATGAAAAGATTTTACGCATTGTCTACGCAGAAGATCTTGTTGCCAACCAATAACTATACCATATCATTCGACAGAGGTCTAATGCACTCAGCAATGTAGCATACACACTGGAAGAATACGTTATTCCAACAATTCGTCGTAAATAATCGATGACTACTTGAAAAGGATATTGATGCCGAAACGTACAACAATAGAGGAGAAAGTGACCTTTATTACACACTATTACAGATGCTAGTGGCTCAGAAAGGAGTTCAATAAGCAGCAACAAAAATTTTTGATTATTCGCCGAATAGCACTGACGGATAGCAGAGAAAGTTTTAAATCTGAACTAAAATCGTTACTACTAGACAAATCATCCTATTCCATTTACGAATTATTATTTGAAAACTGGTAGCATGTAGAAAAAGGCTAGTTTTTAAATGTAGCTGCATGAGTGGGACTAAAAAATTGTGTTTCAGAATGTGAGCAAGTATACATAACCTGTAAACTAACTAGCTCCAAATTATTTCGATAAAAGCATCGTTTAAAAGATCTCCTTAATATGTAACGCTAGGAAGATGCAAGTCAAACTCCCAGCAAGGGAGACGTTGGAGCCCATGGTGAGATTTACTGTTCAAAATGTGAGAGGATCGCGGTATGTTAAAAAAGCACCACATTACTCCCTCTCAGAGGCGTCCAGAACATCACAACGACGACAAAACCAGGTAAGCTGGAGTTCATACTGTTAACTGGCAGCTGCCCTTCCCAGACACCGTTACGAAAAAGAAATGGAGGAGACGGCTGTGGTCCATACCAGAACTACCCCCCGCCATAAGCCGTGAGGTGGCTTGTGCAGTAGAGCTACCACTACGTATAGCACACAGCAGCGGGAGACGTGTTTACTTGCCACTCACCAAAACTGGAGCAAAAATTCCGATAGGAGATACCGAAACATCTCGTGGGCTGGTCTACTGAGTATCTTGAAATTGACTCTATCCAGTGTACCTTAGAAGGGATAAGAGGCAAAGCAGTGATGTATCTGACCATGGACAGTTATGATCGTTAAATAATATCGTGTACAGTGCACTATGTGGATATGAGAAAGAAGGAGAACGGTTCACGTTGAAAACAAAAAAAAAGTATACATGATATAGTTAAAATGAATCGGAGCACTGGAATTAACTATCAGAATTGTTGCAGTTCGGAAAACTGTCTTAATACGGGTCGTCGGCTTCGCTTTTATCAGTGAGACAGAGTTAAAATTGTTTCTACTTCAACAGGAATCATAATAAACGCCGTGGAACACTAACTGTATTCCGAAAGCAGTAATATTCAAGATTTTGGTTAACTTTGAATCGCCTGGTCACTCTCAAATACAACTGACATGATTTTGGATGCTAGGAAATAACGGCGACATTTAAGTCGGTATTATGTTTTCTGTTTCCACTTTCGTCCGCTTGTGTCAGTACTTCACTTCTGTAATTCGTATTGTTGGTACCGACGTTTTCTTTTTTGAGCAGGTGACGCCTGCCACATTTCTGCTTGCTAAACGCTAATGAGATTTCCAATCATTTCTCCTTCCGTTTAATCGTCATTTAGTGAATTGAAGGAAAAAGCTAACTACAGCAATTCCATAAAAGTACACTCGCGACACCAATATATTTTATGCTGTTTATTCGATTACGATATTTTTAGAAAGTAATGACGGAAAGATTATCTTATGTTAACTTCGATTATATTTGTTGACAAATGGGACAAAGAACAACTTCTTGTTGCCTCAGCGTGCAATAACAATGGGACGAGTCTCTTACTCATTGGTTCCGTTGCTAGGTTTCTGCACTTACGTAGCGTCCTTTCAACTGTTCCGTGACGTGGTGTTGGAAGCGACATTGCTAGCGAGGTCTGTCGATTAGCGAAGCAGAACGAACTATGGTGGGTGTCTTGCGAGACGTTGAGCCGAGTAGGCGCCTTGGGCTGGAAGGCGGAGCTGGGGGTGAGATCATTAACACGATGAGACTGCAGCAGATGCAGCTGGAGGCTGCGAAAAGCCAGTGCAGGCGTGTAGACGCACTGCTGGAGAAACTGGACGCAGCTACAGAGAGGCTGATACGCTGTTGTGGAGCGGACTGCTCCGGAATGCGTCCCCAGCTGGAACGTAAGCTGGATCAGGATAAGCAGCTGGAGAAAGAGCAGTGTCAGCTCCTGCAGAGGCGAGGCCAGGATGGTTACTCTGAGGTGGTGGGCGAGATATACGAGCAGGTGGAGGAGGAGCTGTATCAGAAACTCCTAATCAAGCTGGAAAAGGACGAGAAAGAGGAGAAACAGCTCGAGGACGAGCTGCAGCAGCCTCTGCAGACAGAACAGCAGCAGCAGGCGGCAGAGGAACCTGGCCAGCAGCAGCAGGAGCAGGAGGAGGAGCAGCGGCGACAGCTGCAGGCCGAGTCTGATCTCCAGCAGCTCGAGCAAACGGTGGAGAGAGATAATGAGCTGTGGTGGTATACCGACCCGCCTGTGACCGAGTCGCGGTGGCGCATCGCCGCGGTCTGCCTGTGTGGCGTTTCTCTGCTAGTTTGCGGGCTCCTTCCGTGTCTGTGGTCCGCTGTTGGGGATTTGCAGCTGATTCACCACAGTCCACCGCCGATCTGAGATAATGTGCCGACAGTGTGTCTTTGTGTACGAGTTAGGCGTTATCGTGCTTTTGACAGACATTGGCTGGAGTACTCCTCCTGTTATAGGAGTCTGAGAAACTCGCCACCCAAATCTACAGTGCTCTGCCGTCTTACAGAATACAGTGCTAATATCAGTGATTCTTTAGCAAGTAAGATAATCATTTGGACAGAACATGGCTGGAGTACTCCTCCTGTTATAGGAGTCTGAGAAACTCGCCACCCAAATCGACAGTGCTCTGCCGTCTTACAGAATATAGTGCTTATCTCAGTATTTGTTTAGCAAGTAAGAAAGTCATTTGGACAGAACTTGGCTGCAGTACTCCTCCTGATATAGGAGTCTGAGAAACTCGCCACCCAAATCGACAATGCTCTGCCGTCTTACAGAATACAGTGCTAATGTCAATACTTGTTTAACAAGTAAGATAATCATTTGGACAGAACATGGCTGCAGTACTCCTTCAGCTTCCGGAGTCTGAGTTATCTGCCCGCAAAATTTACAAGTGTGTGAGGCTCTATGCTCTTATAACCCACAGTGTATTTCACTGATTGTGGTATACGCATTACTTGTGTAACAAGTAATTTCCTGATTTGGGAAAAAATCGCTGCTGTTCTACTCCCGTTTCTCGAGCCAAGGCATGAGTGCAACGAAACCTACAGTGCATGACATGCTTACAATATACAATAGTTATCTCATTACTCGTTTAAGAAGTTATATCTTCATTTGGACAGAAAATGACTGCAGTGCTACTTCTGCTCACGAGTCTGGTGTGTCTGCCCGCATGAGTGGAAGTGCAGCGAAGTGCCACGCAATTCAGTGTTTATCTCAGTTTTTGTGAAACAAGTAATATCTTGTTTTGGACAGTACTCTTCATAACTAAAGTGCCTCAGGATGCCTACAACACATGGTACACTTACAATACACAGTTATTATCTCATTAGTGGTGTAACATGTAATTACCTTAATTTGGGCAGAATATTGTTACAGCAGAGCTTCTTTTTCAGGTGTCTGGGGTTGATTGCTCGGATAACCCACCGCTTGTATAACAAGCAGTTTCTTGATTTGCGAGAATTATGGCTGCAATTCTGTTCCTGCTTCTAGAGCCCAAAGATGGCTGCAGCGAAATCTACTGCGCATGGTAAGCTTCCAGTACACACTGGTCGTCTCATTACTTGTGTAGGAAGTAACGTCTTAGTTTGGACAGACTTTGGTTACAGTACCATTCTTGTTCCAGGAACTTGATGCTGTCTCGTTGCGTATTCTACAGTGCATACATTGACTGTGCTCTGTATCATTACTGCACAACAACTATTACCTATATTTGAGAAGAATATCGCTTCATTTTTCCGCCTGTTTCTGGGTCCCAAGGATGTATTCTGCAAGTAAGTAAGGTGTTTATTTCATTATTTAAAATTAGAATAACGCAGTTGTAGGCTTTCCAAATACGTAGGTTTTGATAATCGAAACTGAGTTTCCTTACTTGTGACACAGATGTTATTTTGATTTTAACAAAAGGAAAACTTTCTCTTCCTTTTGCAGGAATCTGAGTCAGTGTGGAAGCCGAATTTACAGCGGAGTGCCGGCCAGGATTGTACAGTGCTTCTGTCAGTGGTTGCGGAACTGGTTTATCGTAGTGTGCACATAAAACTACTGCAGTGGTGCTCTTGCTTCGTGCCATGCATCAGCGCCAAAAAACCAACAAAAAATCATCGTCAGTGTACAGTACTCTGATCGCACTTTGGACGGACAATTACTGCAGACCATCACATCTTCAGTGACTCTGAGGAAGTTCATTCTTACTAAAAATCAGTTATTTTTGCATCAACAGTCAAGTGTTTACAGACTGGTAAATTGAAGCACATGTCATATTCATTCTTTTGTGTTATTTCACATTTTGTGTTATTAAAATTACTTGAATATTAGCAACATTAATATGTGTCACTTATATAGAAGTTTAGAATGATGTGTCAAACAATGCATTTGGTTAAATATCTAATATAACATGCTTGTAGGGATCTGTACCATAATATTTTCAAAATCATCCAGCACTTGTAACTGTTTAATTCGTAGCATACATCTTACAATCGAGTTTACTGATGCCTGACTACAGTTTCTCTTTCACCGGAATGTTGTTTAGCTGCCAAGTCTTGGTATTATTCATCTGTAACCTATGCAAGACCACACTGTATTCTACTACCAGGTTGTTCGTTGTAATCCGTCGTGACGGTTTTTCGTATATGTGTTAAAATAAGAATACTGAAATTCTGCATTACATTGCAAAATAGAGTTTTTTTCTGGTACTAATCTGGCCGGTCAGTATGGGATGCAGCCCTTCCATGTTTGGATCGACATGCGCAAAGTTGAACACAAAAAAAGTACCGTGTGGACGCACCTTTAGACTGTCTTCACAGTGGCTCCAAAAAGGTCACCAGACGCAGTCGCCAGAGGTCGCCCGATAACATCGGCCGACAGCTTGGCCACAGAATATCCTATCTCCTTTGTCAGTTTCTAGCGGGCTTAAGGAGAAGTTAGGTTAGTGTACGTTAGAATCTATTTTGTGTATGAAGTAGGTTAGATTTTGATCTCCTGTAGTGGGGTGGATCCACGACGTCTCTGTCTTGGAGACGACTGTTGTACTATGGCTTTTCTTTTTAAAAAGACACAAAATGCGTGAAAGGAGCTACATCTGTCACGAAAAGAGCGTGGTGAGTACTGTACACTCTGAACAGAATTATTAGAAAAATTTTATGAACATATGACATGAAGGGGGAAACGTTCTGCTGCACGTTCTATATAATTCGTGGTAACCTTGAAAAGCAAGACTACAAACACACTGTTTTATTGTATATATTTGAATTTATACAGACATATGTCAATTAACCTTCCTGTCAGAGAAACAAAGAGCTCAGGTGGACATCTGGATTAACAGTACACCATCATGCCACAAATGATGACATTTCTAATTTATATGGAGTAGCATGAATAGTAGATAAGATTAGAGGAAGTTGTCTATGGCGGTACAGCCATGTTCTTTAGAGCAGATGCAACAACAGTGACAGACTAGTTTCATTTTGACAGTAAATTGCTAGTCGGACGATCCAGGCAGCGATGGCTTGACACTCCGCACGAAGATCCCAAGACCTCAGGACTACAGCCCGATCAGGCACTAGAGTGGTGAAGAAAGCCAAAACACCAGATCTCGGCAGCAAGCAGGACAAGTGCCTCATTGTCTTTGGTTTACTGGGAGAATTTTAGGAAAGTATGGTTCGTCTGCAAAGGCGACCACGTATAGAACACCAGTGCGACCCATTTTTGAGTACTGCTACAATGTTCGGGATCTCCACCAGACGAGATCTAAGCAATTCAGATGCGGGCTAGGTTCCATCAGCAAGAAATTATTAACGAAGACGATTCGAGAATAGAAGTGGTATTCACTGGAACAAAGATGAGCTTCTTCGCGTAGAACGCGATTGAGAAAATTTAGAGAACCGGTATTTGATGCTGACTGCAGAACAATTTGATTGCTGCCAACATAACTTTCGCGTAAGAACCATGAAGATAAGATAGGAGAAATTTGGTGTCATATGGAGCCATATAGACAGTCTTTGCCCTTGCTCTATTGGCGAGGTTAACAGGAAAGGGAATGACTGGTACTGGTACAAGATACCCTCCGCCGCGCACCATACGTTGGCTTGCGGAGGATCTGTGTAGATATAAAAGAAGAAATCTAAGCTACAGTAGCAGCAGACGACATGCTTTAACTGTACAGCCCAAGTGGAAATCGCGATACCCAATTATCAATGTATATATCAGGATCAAATCGAAACGATTATGAAAAGAAGAACTTCAACTATGTGTAGTAAAGAAAACGAATAGACAGAGAGGCACAGTACGAACTAAAAAACAATAATTACATAGAAACCAAAACCAGTGTTCGAAAATACACTTCAGCTCTGTAGTTCAAGTGGAGATTGCGATACCTAAGTTCAATTACAACATGAATCTTGAATATGTTTCACACGAATCACACAAGCAGTTGTCATATTCCCAGAAACCAGGTTAGGCAGCGGTAGAGTAACCTGTCACAGTCGGCACAGTATTCAGCTAAAAGAAACTCAAATGCACAGGTCAGAACCACCACATACAAACTCTACTACACAAATAATAATTACAATTGGAGGATATTCATCAGCACCTAACAATACCAGCTGAGTATTTCCACACAGTCACCAACATCAAATGATAGCTGCCTATGAAGGTGCAGTATCTGAACAAGAAAAATCGTCAGCATTACAAAACGAAGCAGAAAATAGTACTGGTAGGGTCCCTTTCAGTCAGTTTTGGCACTGGGAAGTGCACCTGAGGATTCCATTTTCAAGATTCCCGCTCTCTTCAAAAATATCTTTGAAATATGTATCTGTACTATGCTGATAAAAGGTAGACAGTATTCAGTAGGGCTGAGCAAAAGATACTCCTCTTTGAACGATCTCGAACATTTCTTGATACGCTAGAAAGCTCGAACACAGTGTTGTCAGATCTATTGTTTTTGCAGGAGATTTCCTGCTTTGTACAAAAAAATCTATTCCTCTACTGCTAAAAGGCAAATAAAAGAGCAAATCCCCTGTTTTTGTCACAATAGTTTCTAATCCTACTAAGTAATTTTTATGTTGGCAAATTATGGTTCATCACTCGATTAAGCCCGCATCTCGTGGTCGTGCGGTAGCGTTCTCGCTTCCCACGCTCGGGTTCCCGGGTTCGATTCCCGGCGGGGTCAGGGATTTTCTCTGCCTCGTGATGGCTGGGTGTTGTGTGCTGTCCTTAGGTTAGTTAGGTTTAAGTAGTTCTAAGTTCTAGTGGACTGATGACCATAGCTGTTAAGTCCCATAGTGCTCAGAGCCATTTGAACCATCACTCGATTAACTCTTTGTTTCCCTCTGTGAATTCCTCAACCCAGAGACGTTTCTCTTACTAGCTCGAAATGCTGAGTCAAGTTCCTCGAAGTTTATTCATCGTTGCACTATTACTTAAATCCTCAGTTTATCTGTTTTTAATACGTGTCTGGGCAATGATAACCCGCACAATCCCTGACTGCGAGAAGCTAGACAGTCTTACATTATAGCGTAACGACTCATACTAGTCTATGCTGAAAGTAAAATGTCTGTTATTTGTTTTCCTACAAATAAGTCTGCAGTAGCCCCTTCGTTATTCATTCCAAGAAAGTAAAGCTGTTCACGTGGCATCTACTGTACATTTTCAGAGGCAAAAATACACGAAAAGATTCGGGTAACATGACTAACATGCTTGCAAAGCTGTGATGTCTATGCGTTATAGAGGAATGATTTGCTTTTGTTTTGTTTTAGAGCTAAAAAAACAACTGGGGTCATTCGCGCCCAAGTCAAAACTATGGAACACGAACACAGAGATGGGGGAAACGACTATACGTCAGTCCCAACGGACGGAATAGGAGACAGCTAAAAACAGGCACGTGGAAAAAGGGCTAAAAAACACCATACAAAAATGGAGATGAAAAAAAATTAAATAGCCTTCGCCGTATTGCTTCGGCGGATAAAAACAGGAATGAGGATGGTAAAATGTGTCACATGGTGTCAACCGTCTTGAGTTATTGGAATTGTATGAGTGAAAGGTTTGAAAACGTAAATAATGTAATCGGTTATAGCGGTGCTTATTGCTAACAGTATTATTGGCGTAAGTTAACATGCCTGAATTCGTTGTTAATTGTGCGTCGTGCCGTGTTTCAAATATATCTACGAATAACAGTGAAGTAGTAGAACGGAGAACGGGCTTTCTAGTATCTACTTCTATCTTCTCATTTCAAGACCTTTGCTTCTGGTAACGCTGCTCCAACAATCACAAGGCACGGTGCGAGTGCATGCGGTCGCGAAAAACTGAAAATTACGACATGAATAAGCTGTGTCAGTGATGCGTTTTTGCATTTGGTGCCGGGAGAGCTAGGTTAAATTGGCCACATTTTTTAAAATTGCTCTGAAGCACTTTCTATTTAATTCACATGCATTAAATTTTACAGATAGTCTCGGTTACATATATTCTATTCAATGAGACGTGAAATGGGTCTGTATTACTTTCAATTATTATGAAATCTGAAATAATTAACTCATTCATTAAGGGAGAATTTAACCTAGCTGGTATGGTTAACAGGTCCAGTTAGTGAAATAAGTGGAAATGCACTAAATAAATCTGATTTTAACTTCAAACCACTGTGAAAGTGGAATCGAAAATCAACTGGAGGCTACGTGCCACTTCCAGAAAGTTGCTTGAATGTCAGAACGAAGCAACTCCGCAACAGCAACAACCTGAATCTCTCTTCCATCTGACGATGAACCCGGTTTTTATGGAGCAGGTTTTCTTCATTTTATTTTTCGTTGACTCTCAGGCACAGGCTGTCACAGGTGCATTTGTAAGAATAAGAGATTCTCCTTTCATTCCCACAAACCACATCTCTTTCTCAGGGGCCACTGAGGGTATGGATGCAGCACTTCAGGAGAGACAAATGATTCAGACTGGAGTTCTTGGTCGTGAGGACAGGGAGGAATGAGATAACTGGTGGATGGACTGGATCAGTAGAAACTGCAGGAGAAAATGGACGAAAAGAACCTGGAACTGCAGTAGGAACACTATTTTCTGAAACTAGTCTTTCATTCTCAAATGGCTCAAAATGCTGGACAGTGACAGATGAGCACAGAAAACATGCTTCACCAATTTTTTTACTATCGACAATAGTATGGTTTAACATAACTTTTAATTTAGGAAGATCCGTAAATTGCAAAAGTGTTGTTGTATTTTCTCAGAATAAGCTTTCTATTTGTGCAATAAATGACGCATAAAGACCAATGTATCTCAGCAGTACAACTTTGTAACTGCACTACAATGTCATTCGTCCACGAAAATTAAAATAGTGCTAGTTTTTCAAGGATAACACAAGCAATACAATACAGTAGCTGAGGATGGGTAAAACGCTAAGCAAGAAATTGTGTAATGAATGTTACAAAAATACGCAGTATGGCATTTTACCTCATGTACTTCAAGGGTCCCAAATAGGTATGCATTAAAAAGTTATTTTGTTCTCTTGTAAAATTTGCATTTTGTTAGTTACGTTTTTCGGGCGAGTGATTAATTTATTGGAAATACTAGTTTGCCAAACCTTCAATATATTGCAGTGACTCGCACAACATCGATAATACTGTCAGCTGGCAATGCAGTTTCGCAAGGTTAAGATTTCGGACACCCCAAAAGAAGGCGTGAACCACAGTTGTATTTAGATGTAGCTGATGAACAACAGGAAATGACGAAATAGGGAAAATGGGTGCAATACTGGCTGAAAAAAGGATTTACTTGTCGTATGTTAATTTTCTGAAAAAATTTATTACCACGGATCCGAAAGATTTCATAAACTGTTTTCGGATGAGTCCTGCATCTTAGGACAAAAAACAGAGAAGCATAATACGTTAATGAGAGTGACAGTCACAGCTGACGAGCGATTAGGTGTAAATTTGAGATCTCTGGCGACAGGCACGTCATTCGAAAGTTTGTAGTTTAGTTCCGTAAAATCATCAAACACAATTAACAGAATTGTTATTGAAACCCGTGAATGAACTATATCTGTCTTGGGATGATATACTCTGGTAATTAACGTTAAACACTTTTTACTTTTGTGATTACATGGTTTGGTGGTATTTGAACTTTGCTGACCTCTTACTAGTCATTATATATAAAGAGTGTAACATGTAGAAGTGCAGATATTTTAACTAGTGACTGAGGACGGTGTAGTGAACAATATTAACCCACAGTATTTGTCATTTGCAGACTAATAATTATAGCTATTACAATTCTATATTTTTACGTTGGGTAGAACCTTGAGTACATGTGGCGAGAGCAAACCATTAATGCTTATTTTCCCCTGGGCAGCAGGCAGATGTTGAAGTAAGGACGCAAAATGCTTAATCTATAGTTCAAACTCTATAATGATAGGCTTATTCCATTTAGGGGTACAATTACAACCAAGCAGAAAACATCAGGATGTAAATGATGTGGTGTGTTTGTGGGAAGACCCTTGGATGCAGAAAAAAAAACAAGTGGCACGCTGATGTGTGAACATATTACGGCGTCACATATAAAAGAGCCGTTTATACCATTAGACAAGACTAGGCGGCCGCCTAAGGCGTAATTTTAACGTCGGTAAAGGGCGGGAAAAATTGATTTGAATTTAAACAGCGAAAAAATAGAGCAAATGAGGAGAGAAAGTGGAAAAGAGGAAAAATTAGGGTGCCGTACTTTTTCTCTAAAGCATACAGGGTAGTTACTAAATAAGTCTTTACTTACTTTGACAAAAGTGATCATATAGCCTCCACTGACTTCAAAACTAAAGCAGCCACTGCTGGGTACTTAACGGAAACAAACATGGCGCTTCACCTCTGTCGAGCGCTGGAGCAGGGCAAGTGCGCTGACTTGCTGGCTGTTGCGACCTCCCGCAGTCCCTGTTTTCGCTTTGGCTCTGCAGATCATTTGTGGAGTGTCAGTTGTATTGAGTGGTTCTGTTGATGTTTTTAGTTATGCTACTATATCTGTGGATAATCGATCACGTGCTCACAAGCTAGGTTTTGTACTTCTCTTTCAGCATATCTAAAAGGAGTAAAAGACAAGTGCCGTTCATCGTACACATGAATAAAAATGAGTTGGTGTCTGTCTGAAAGTCTGTTTCTGACTGTCTGAGATTCGCAGCATGATAAAAAAACTACACAGCCTTTTCTCAAAGAAATTAGCTGTCGTTTCCTCAAAATTTGACATATATGCAAATAATAACTGCGAACAGAATGTCATGACTTTTTTTAATTGAAGGGACATAATTGTAGAAATTATATGCCTTGTGTTTGTAAGCTGTTGTCTCAGCATAATTTACAAATAAGTGCATACTAGAATCTCTATGTTGCATACTGCACTTCGGCGACTGTTACGTTTTCATAAGTATAGCGATTAAGCATTTTGCATCAAGAAACATTCGCAATTTAAACATTGAAACAGATATTATTAATAACATTGATGTTGGGTCTCATGCTAATAGTTCCAGACTTTTTTAGTCCCTTTTCTTGCAGTTAAGTAAAATGAGTAATTGGTGTCAAATTTGTGCGCACTAGTATATTCAGCTGAGTTCTAGGTTAAAATGTTGAGCACATTCTTCCTATTTTAATTATTTTGGGAATTTTCAAAAACTGAGGACAAAAAATAAAAAATTGGCAACATATATTATCCCCAAACAGTTTTAAAGGACTTGGAGACAAAGCATGAAAACTGAGAATTGTCCACATAAAATGAGGGCGTCTGGTCAACCTAAGTTTAATGATTAAAAGTATAAAGGAGATTTTCAATGTTGTGCCGTTAGATATTGGTAGTTATGGAGGTGAGGGGGACGTCGGGGAAACCGATGGTAGTAAAAAAAAAGAGGAGGCGGCATTTTTCAATTCTCGCCACGAAGGCAAAACACTCAGCAAAGGACCCGATGTTCATTGGTTTCGATAAACAAGTGTGGATGATACGTGTGTAGCTGAATGTCCAAGCGTGTTTGCCATTGGATTTTTTTTATATAAAACGAAGGAAACTACCTACATGCCAATCCTCTGTTATTGAATTTTTACTAAAATTTATTAAAACCTGTTTATTCCAAATCAATCGAATTTCTCCAGTCACAAAAAAGGGTCGGATTTAGCCTGGCAGTTGTATAAAGGCACCCTCAGGACGCGTCCAGACAGCCTGAAAACTGGAAAAAACTCGGGAAAATTCGGACGTCTGGCAGCCATATACACAGAGTGCAATCTACATCTACATCTGTACATGTAGATATAGATGCACTGACAGTGCTGACCATTTGACATTATTCACTATTCAGAGCTGCATGAACCAACGACACGGCGTCCGTCTGCACTATTTATGGTCTCATTTCGTCTTTGTGCGTATCACAAACACATATTTGTAGCTCCAGTTGTCATACGGGATAATCTTTTATGACTACATTAAAGAACAAGATGTTACTGTACACATATTTTACAAAGTTGAATGAAAGGCAGGCAGAGTGACAATAAGAAAAATTATAACTAGATAGGTATCTTTAAGGGCTTTTGAGCTGCTACACCACTTGGAGTAATAAGTGTTGTATTTGATACTCATAAATAAATTTAAGAGAAATGCTGATACATCCACAGATCTGCATCTACATCTATACTCTGCAGACCACTGTGAAGTGTATGGCAGTTGGTGTGTCGCATTGAACCTATTGTTAGGGTTTCTTCCCAATCCATTCACATACGGAGCACAGGAAGAATGATTATTTGAATGACTCTGTAGATCCGATAATTATTCTAATCTTATCCTCACAATCCCTATCTGACCGATACATAGGGCCTTATAGTATATACGTAGAGTCATCGCTTAAAGCTGGTTCTTGAAAATTCAGTAGTAGACTTCCTTGGGAGAGTTTGACTATCATCAAGAACCTGCCAGTTCAGTTTCTCCAGTATCTCTGGAACACTCTCCCGCAGATCAAACAAATGTGTCTAGTTGTGCTGCCCTTCACTGTATGCTTTCAATATCCCCTGCTAGTCCTGTTTGGTATGGGTCCCACACACTCGAGAAATGTTCTAGAACTGGTCGCACAAGTGATTTGTAAGCAATCTCCTTTGTAGACTGTTTGCATTTCCCCAGGATTCTGCCAATAAACTGAAGTAACCTGTTTTGTGCACAACTGAGCCTATGTGACCATTCTATTTCATATCCCAAAAAAGTGTTACACACAGGTATTTGTATGAATTTCCTGATTCGAACAGTGACTCATTGACATTATAGTCATAGGATACCACGTTTTTTCATTTTGTGAAGTGCAGAATTTTGCATTTCTGAACATAAAAGCAATTTGCCAGTCTTTGCACCAATTTGACAACTATTTAATATCTGGCTGAATATTTATGCAGCTTCTTTCAGACAATCCTTTATTACAGATAACTGCATCATGTGCAAAAAGTCTGTGGTTACTATTAATATTGTCTATAAGGTCATTAATGCACAACATGAACTGCAGAGGTTTCATCACACTTCTCTGGGGCACACCCAATGTTACTTCTACACCTGACGATGATTCTCCATCCAAGGTAATGTTCTGCATCCAGCCTACCGAAACGTCCTCAGTCCAGTCACAAATTCACTTGATACCCAATATGACTGTACTTTTGACAATAAGTGTAGGTGTGGTAATGAGTAATATGCCTTTCTACCTGATTGTCTTGATCCAAAGCTTTCAGAATGTCATGTGAGAAAAGTGTGAGTTGGGTTTGACTTGATCGATGCTTTTGGAATCCATGCAGACTGCCATGGAGGAGGTCATTCTGTTCAAGATTCCTCACTATGTTTGAGCTCAGAATATGTTCTAAAATTCTACAACAAATGGATGTCAAGGATATTGGATGCTAGTTTTGTGGAACACTTCTACTACCTTTCTTGTAGACAGATGTGAGCTGGGCTTTTTCCACGACTTGGGCATGGTGTTTTATTTGAGGGATCTATGATAGATTATTGTTAGAGGAGGGGTTAACTTAGTGGCAACAGTATAGAATCTGACAGGGATTTCATCAGACCCAGGAACTTTGTTCAGTTTAAACTATTTCAGCTGTTTCTCGACACCAATGACACTAATACTTCTTTCATTCATCTTTTCAGAGCCGTGAGGATTAAATTGGGACAATTCTCCTTGGTTTTCCTTTGTAAAGGAACTTTTAGAACCAGAGTTAAACATTTGCGCTTTTGCTTTGCTACCCTCAATTTCAGTTCGTGCCTCATTTGCTGGGGACTGGACACTATCTCTGATACCACTAACAGCTTTTACACATGACCAGAATTTCTTTGGGCTTGTGAAAGATCATTTGACCATATTCTGGTACAGTAGCCATTGAAGGCACTATGTATTGCTCTGACAGGTGAACATACTTGATTCAGCTTCTTACTATCTATAGCCCTATGCTTTGTTTTACACCCATTATGCAGTAATCTCTGTTTGTTTGGAAATTTCTTTGCAGTGACTGTATACCAGGAAGGTTTCCTCCTGTTATGGACTGCTCTAATGTGTACATAACTATCCAGTGCACGGTCAGCTATTCTTTTAAGCTTGAGTCATAGCTCCTCTCTATGCTCCTGCTGAAAGTTTCGGTTTCCTCATTGAGGTATGACACTACTCATTTTTTATCTAGTTAACTGAAAAATATATGCATGCTTGCTTTAGTTGTCCTTTGTATATTGGTAATCATTGTTGCCACAACCATGTCATGATCACTGATATCAGTTTCGATGTAGACATCCTCAAAGAAGTCAAGTCTGTTTGTTGCCATTAGATCCAGTGTTTCCATCACGTGTGAGGTTCCTAACTATCTGTTCGAGGTAATTTTTGGAGAAGGCATTTGGTACTGTTTCACATGATGTCTTAATGATACCCACCACTAACAAAACTGTAATTTTCCCTATTAATTGTTGGATGATTAAAATCTCCACCAATGATTGCAGTATGACTGGGGAACTTCATACAAGTGGACTGAGGTTTGCTCTAGAGTTTTTTGTTACATCAAGAGATGAGCCTAGTGGGTGACAGAAGGATCTAATTATTTTATGCCCAGCCCTGATACTGAGTCTTACCCCAATGATTTCACATGTAGCTTCAATTTATATCTCTATGGATTTGAGTTTCTTGTCTACTGTGACAAACACACTACCTCCATTTCCCTGTCCTTTTGATAGACAATTAAATTTTCCCGAAAAATCTTACTGCTGTCTATTTTAGGTTTCAACAAGCTTTCTGTACCTAGTATTATGTGAGCCTCACTGCTTTTCAGGAATCCTTTTGAAGTTAACCATTAGAATTTTAATACTCTCATCTGTGGGAGGCACTTATTTTGATTGTACATGATACTTCTGCGTTTCCTGTAGCTGTTGTTATCTGGATTGAATGGAGAGTCACCTAATCTAAAAAACCCTTGTGTGGATGCCATAAACAGTCAACTACCTGAATATCAGCCTTGATGTGTAGTGCACACCTTACCCATTTAAGGTGACCCTACATAATTGACCCTATGGCTCAAGTCAAGGGAGTCGCAGCTAACTTGCCACAGACCCTTCAAAGTCTCCTGTTCAGTCCTTCCACTCGACTCAGTACCAGAGGGCCACAATTATTTCTGGGGACAGTGCTGCAAATTGTGAAATTCACTGAAACTTCATGCGCAAGGCTGGTCTTTTCAACCTTCTCTACCAGTTGGTGGAATGACCCTGGTGCGACTTCTGAGCCCAGATGACAGGCATCATTTGCTCCAATGTGCACTACAATCTGCAGTTGGTTTCACCCTGTTCCCTTGATGGCTGCTGGAATATATTTTATACCAAACATTATTTGTGTCATATGTAACACAGAGAGAGAACATGAGGCAAAGATTCCAATGAATGGAGTGTCCTAGGATAGTTTTTGTATTGCTTTGTGGCACCTTTGTTTAATTGCAGAAGTGACCACTGTTACTTCAAAGAAATAGATGATGACATAGATGTAAAGCCAGCTTCTGGTATAATGGGAGCACGATTTATTTATTTATTCTATGTTTCGATGATCCATGTTTTGAATATATCACAGGATATGGAACAAGTTAGTTTGTTATGGTTATTACAACACATTCTACTGTATTATGTGAATAGTACTAATTAATTTCATGTTAAGGTCTGTACAACTTACATCCTATTACAGAAAAATAAAATACTTAAATATCATTAAAATCATAAATAAAAGGGCACAGGAAAGGATTGGGAAAATCTCTGGGTGTGACAGGTAATGTCCATTATGAGTCAGAAACTTTTTTGTATTGTAGAATATCCTGTGCTATAGGAAGTGTTAAGATTTTTAAATGAGAGATCATCACCCACTAGCTCTTAAATTGAAAAGAGAGGGCTCTAAAAAGCCTACACCGCTGAAATGGACGTTCTTCTGTACCATTTTCTGCTATGCATGCTCATAGCAAATGTCCTCCTTCCTTTTAGCATCTTCACTGTGATAAACAAAATTAGATTTTTTAAAGCCCTATTTTTCATTATGAAAGACATCAGGGAGAATATGTATTGTGCAGTAGATGTTAATATTTCAAGGTCCTTAAAAAGATTTCCATATGAGTCGCCTAGATGCAAAACTGTCCATGTCGTCCATAACCGGTTTTGAGAAAAAGTGAAAAACTGTTTTCACTGGGTAAATACACACTGCCCTACACTGTATGTTGTATACATAAGTATGGATTAGTACAAAACCATCTGGGATATTGAAAAAAAATCAGGAACTCAATGCATGTAAGATATAAGCAAAATAAAAATGGACTTGAACAGTTTTGCATCTGACTTTTGCATGCAACTGAAATGGTCATGGACAGTTTTGAACCTGACTAGTTGTTCATGAGGAGAGGGTATGGGGTGAACATAAAACTGTGTATTCAGTTACAATTTCTTTTAATATTTCTGAAGGTACATGATGTAACAAATAACAAACTGCAATCCACTTAATACATCATATCTGGAACAATGTCTTCATCTTCTCCTGCTAGGCATTCTGATTCAACTGATACCCTTGACCTGCTGGAAACTATTAATGCCATGTACCATGACAGGGATTCACGTTCCCTCCAATTCACTCTTTTACCCTGACTGTCAGTACCATCACTGCTATTATGTTCTGTATGGGAGATAGTTTTTATAATGGATTTGTACTTTGCACTGCTTTGACTTTTTAGTCTTTCATCAGTTCTCTTATGAACATCTACCAACTGCACATGTTTAACTTTCAGAAAAAACAGCTGTAAGAGACCACACAAGTACGATGTTTACTTGCTTATGGTCGCCATCTTGCATTACAGTCACATGACCCCAGCCTTCAATGTGATTTGTCAAAAGGGACAAGGCAAGTTATGCACCCAACTTACTGACGGACACGGACAGTTTTGAATCTAACCACACTTTTCGTGAGCTGTTTTCCATAGGACATGGAGAGCTTTGAGTATAAATAGCATTTCAAGCATGTGTAAAATGTCATGCTCTACAATCCAGAGTTGCCAACTCAATTTTTTTTAAAAGTGGACATGGACAGTTTTGCATCTAAGCGACTCATATGTAATTGCAGGGTGGACTTTTCTTTTGATGCATACAACTAGTTCCTGTGCATGTAGTATTTTCTAGCCAGTGGCCAATTTCCCCAAAAGAAGATTCCATTTGCCATAATGTCATTAAAATTACCGAAATAAGCTGATTTAATACTCGTAGTTTCTATATTTGTGTAATAGCAAACATTGTATGAAGTATAAGTTGCAGAATACAGTCTTTTGCAAAGATCCATGGCACAGTTTGACCAGTTTAGTTTGCTAGTAGTATATAAAGTGTGGTATTTTGTAGTATCTATACTAGCTATCTGCTGGTCACTAAGTTTTTCTTCTGTTTCTTCATGTTTAGAGGTTGTGTAATACTGAATGGAGCTTGTTTTTTTGTAATTAAAAGAAAGACCATTTATTTTACACCTGTTTATAACATTCTACCCATTTACAAATCTGAAACAGTTTGTATAAATAAGGTGAAGGTACAAATAGAATGTTTCTGTATTAAAAAAGGGCTCTCTGCAGCACTGGCTAGCAAAGCTACAGGCATGTCCAATACCACTCACACTCGCACACGTCTGTTTTGTCAGATGAGTCTCTGAGCTCAGCGGCCCTGCAATTTGAAAAACTCAAGTGCTTGAGCTCCTCCTCCATCTGGTGACACACTCATCTGCTTTGAACTAAATAATAGCTGAGGAAAGAGGCTGGTTGATGAGCAAATAAATACAGAACTCACCTGGTAAAAACAGAATACATTCTTCAGCCCCTGTGTCCAGCTATTCAGTTGATAGATGTAAGTGACATATTTTGATCAAAAGAGTCTATACGTAACATCAGAAATCAAGGAGCCATCACAGGAGCTAATAATGCAGAGCAGTCATTTCCCAATCCGCTCTGTATGACCTTGCAAAACCTATGGGAAATTAAACACACAGGTGAACTTTAAATAACACACATTTAACAAAGCTTATTTAAATAGTCTGACACGCAGGACTTTACTTGGTAAATGCCACGATACTCAAATACTGCTTGTCACTATCAACAAAGGATTCTCCATTTCTGTGTTGTTTACACTTTCAGTTGTGACCATAAGGGCATCTGTTATCTGAACAAAACTGAGCCACACTGTCAATGTCAGTATTTTGCAACTATGATTTATTAAAATGATAGTTTGGTAACATTCACACCTGTCAGCAACTGTTTTCTTTGGAACTGTGGTTATTACATTCTTGATGCAATCTAAGGACATTTTGCCTGTCTCATACATATTGCACACCATGTGGAACAGTTTTGTCACTGCTGGCTCTCCAAAAGATATCAGTAGTCTTGATGGAATGTCAGCTACTCATGGAGTCCTGTTTAGGTTTATGAAAAGAAATTCAGAATGTTAAAAATAAAGTAAATAACAACTGAAACAGTTTATTTTACATCTACATGGTTAAAATATACAAATTATGTGACTGATATACAGCTTATTAACAATTGTTTATTATACCTGTAGTCATCACAATGTGATCCTTTGCTACAGAACTGCTAAAACATACATATAAATTTATTTATGATGTGAATGTATAATGAGAGAGAGAGAGAGAGAGAGAGAGATGATGTAGCTATTAAGATACACAATAATTTTTTGTTTATAGAGATTGGTTCTTACACTTTTTGCCCCGATATTAGAAAGTCACCTTTGCACTCCGCACAGGATACAGTTGATGACATTTTATTTGGTTGTCCCATTGTATAATTAGTATTGTATTGCATGGCTCCTTAGTACAATATATTCCAGTGATATGGAGAAATTCCATAGTCTCCATAACATTATTTTGGCTTAGAACTAAACCAGACACCCTTAGCTATGAAAATGCAAGCCTCAGTTACATCTTATATGGCAAAAGCAGCCTTTAGACACTACTTCTATGAAGTATACTAATAACTATGACTAGCACTAATCTACTCATGTTGATAATTGCAGGAATTGCTTCTAGGTTACGTTGGGCCACTGCTCTTCCTGTTACACTGCTCAGTATTTATCAAACTTTACACAGAGCACTACCAGCTAATTACATTCCAGAAAAGTTCAGACTTATTTATTATGAACATGTCTGTTGACTGGAATTTACATCCCCAGGACCAGATGTTTTGATAAGTTATAGAAAGAATGCTTAATAATGCACCTCTTCTTTTTTTTCCTTGAGCCTATGCTGATTTTAAATTTCCCTTGCTGGGTCTACTGGGGAACTGTTATATAGGCTTTTACACCAGAATATAAAACTTTATTCTGAACCAGAGGTGGGGGTATAGAGTCCCTAAGAAAACTATTTTGACTTCTAGCATTGTGGTTGTGAATTACACAGTTAAACCTAAATTCAGTCTCATTATGTACCAGAAATACCATTATGTAGTAAATTTATTAGCATATGAGTATCAGAATTCCAAGATTACCAAAGTTTCTTTTGCAAGCTGTACAATTATAAACTTTACACGCTATTCTTATTCCATTCTCCTGTCGAGTAAATACTTTGACCTTAAAGACAGTTCCCAGAAGCCAATATCACGGGGATGGGTGAAGTGAAAGTTTTCAAAATATGCCAGCAGTCCCATTCACAAGTAAACAGAGAGAGAGAGATTTCCAAGTGGTAAGTAGGCAGAACTCACCTGTTTTGTTAAATTATTTATTTTGAAATGATGCTCTCCTATAACTACATAACATTTATACACTTTGTTCAGAATGTTATGCACTGTATTAACTAAAGTTCTTTTTCTGCTATTTTGCTGCAACTACACTTAATGAGTAGAGACAGTATTATGAAAAGGATAGATTTCTCCTCACTAGGTAGGGGAAATGTTGAGTGGCAGACAGGTGCATCAAAAGACTGATGAACAAGTAAGCTTTTGGCTGAAAGCAATTTTTTGTTGTGCCTGTCTGTGACTTAACATTTCTGCTATATGGTGTGTAGCAGTCTATCCTTTACATAATTTTGTCATTATTCTGTTCTTGGGTTTTTTATTGTGTAATGATAGAGAGACTCATTTGATATTTGATTAAATAAAATGTACAATAAAAGTACATTCTCATCTTGCCTTAGAAAGACTGTGGTAATTGTCTAATTTAGCTATGAATAGGTCCTTGTATTTTTGTGGGAAGTGAAGACATGGTTTTCTTGTTATTCACTCCTAGATTTATTGCGCAGTTTAATTTTCAGATGTAAATTGAATGATCATATTTCCTTTTCTTCGAACAAAATTACAATCACAATATAACATTCATTATTTGGCACCAAAGAAAATAATTCATATACAGTTTTTGATAACAAAAAATATACTAAGTGTGATGTCTCTTGTGCAAATGTTGAAACATAATTGAGCCAGTACAAAATCTTTAATGTGCATTTGATCATACACATAACTTAGCTTGAATTTTAGAATGTTCTAGAAGTTGCTTTGTCAAAAAAATATTATGATATCCAATTTTACAATTAGTCAAAATTTCGATAATAATGTACTTTGCCACAATTAGAAAAAGCTGAGAGGCAAAATAGTCACAAAAGTAATTTCATACAGTCTTGAAATAAAATTTACAGCTTTCAAAGTCGTCTTGGTTAATGTGTTTGTTTATGTCTGACCAAATTAAATTTTTGTTTCAAGAGCAGCTGTTATTGATAAGTATGTGTGTAATTTATATAAATTGTATAAATGAAATGAAATAAAACCAAATTACAAATTATAAAGATACCAGTTCTTCACTAAATAACTTTTAAGTTCCCTTAAAATGAAGTTCATAGGATGGCCAGTTTCCTGTAATTTCGTGTTTTCACATAACAACTCGTAAAATTATTTTATAAGTTGTACAAAAATGTAGGAAATATATAATTTTGAAAATGCTGTGGTGTGTTCATACTATTAAAAGCCATAAATTCCATTCTTTATTACTAAAATTGTACTAGATGTTACCCAAGCGAAAGTGATAACATAGTTTTCGGTAGAGCCAAAGTGGTACTGCAGCTTTTGGTTGACCCAATAACCCCTAAATCTTGGTTTTTCATAATGTGGTGGTGTCACCTCAGTTTGTTTTCTATCTAAATGACTAGGAAGCCTACACACAGCGTTTCAGTTAGTATGTGCTTCTTGATCTCTGCTTCTGATAGATATAAGTAATTTGTTTGAAATTACATAATATGAGTTATGTTTTTGAAATGAAGGATAAAGTTATTTGCTATTGACCAATTGGTAACCTGTTCCATTACTTGTTTCTGGTTGTGTGTGGTAGAGATGTGTTTGGGTGTGTTATCAGTATACTTGTATTATCTACAAACATAACATTTTCAAAGAGTTCATGATGATCAAAACATAGGTGCATCAGGTAATGGATGTTTTCCAACACTATGTTTAATGTGTCCCTACTCTAAATTTAGTTTTATTTCTGTAGCATAATTTGTTAATGTGAACCTATGTTTTTAGTTGTTATGACACCACCCATGTAAAGGGATGCCACAATGTTTTAGTTTCCCATGTAAAAGTTTATGATCTATACAATTGATGGCCTTGGCAAGGTCACAAAAAAATTGCCAACAGGCTAATTTCTCTTGTTTAGTTTTAGCAGTTCCAATTTTGTGAGATCATGTATGTTCTCTGTGTAGATCTAGACCCAAAAATGAGAAGTTGGTAAAACGTTATTGTCACCACGGAATGGGCACATTGAGCAGTACATAGCTTCATAAAGATGGACTACTACGTGGTATCTCAGCTTATAAACTTATATTCCTCTTCTGAGCACTCAGGCAAGCAACAGTACATGATATTTTACTTCATATATGTAGTTATAAAGCTCTCTTTCATTAAAAGATAAACTGTATTATGAACATAGCTTTTGACTGATGGTGGACATACACTTTGATCTTAAATTTTTATCCCTTTTTGAAAAGACAGTAAAGTAGGTTGGACTAAAAAAAGTCTTCATTTCACTCTGTAGTATTATAAATTCACAGTAGGCAGTAAATATTTATTCAAATATAATTGAAATATTAGGAGCAGTCAAATGAAAATAAGACAGATGGAGCAAAATGTAAGCAAGCAAATCGATGGCCATGAATGTCTTTCTTCATGACTCCAAAAATTTGACATCGCATGGGGAGAAATCGGGATTGTATGGAGGATGCCCACCCACACGTCACCAAAGTTGTATCAAGCATGCTGCTGTAGTTCTGCTGGGAAGCCCTTGCAATTTACATATTTTTGGAGCCCTGAAGAAAGATGTTCATGGCTACTGACTTGCTTCGGACAAAGAGTTGCATGTGTGGTTACAGTCTGAGTTCTGTAGGCAACCATAAACACTTTTTCATAAAGAAATTGACCACTTTGGCTTGCAGTGGGATAAATAGTAACAGCTATTGTGATTAATTTTGAAATGGAAAACAGTTTACCTATTTTTTCGCATCTGTCTCAGTTTAATTTGGCTGTCCCTTATAAATATTTGTTTGATGTTTCATTATTCTCTGAAGATACATGGATGTACAAAAAGAAATAAAAACGTTTATGAACAGGCTGAATTAATAGATAATGAACGCTATTATCATAATGTTGAGTTTACTATGTTTAATGGCCAATTATGTAAATTACTTCCTTGACACGTCTCGCAATGTCGTGTTCTGTTACCTGCTGGATCAATGAAATACATGGTCCAATCTGATACCACACATTCCCTTAACCTTTTGTATCCACATGGCACATATAACTGTGAAAGACCACATTGCAACTGGGCACCCACCTGATACATCTTATTCCAGCCCCACTGTGGCGGTTCCACCTGCTTTTAATTCCTTGTTTGTTGATTGTTATCCTCAGTCTCAATGTACTGCATTGCTACACTGGCTGAAAAATATGGGTTGTGGATTCCGACACTGACTATTGTAAATTATGTAGCCAACAGGTGCACAGTTGTGTGTCACAGTACTTTAATTTCACTGCTCATAATCCCACAATAATACAGTTATATGGACAGTGCACTATTTTGTAACCTTCAGTAAGCCTCATTAATAGTTATCAGGTGAAACTCCACATACTGCTACAATAGTTCACAGCTATTGAAGAATAATCAGGTACATATGGAGCAGTCACTGTCATTGGGTTTTACACGCAGCTTAATTGTTTAACACTTATTTCACAGTTAAATTAAAGCATTGTTGTTGTAGTAACCAGCATGGGTTTCTCGTCTGAAACTCAGCCGTGTACTGACTATCTCGTGACCAAAAATCGGGGCCTTATATATTATAACAATAATAGGTGCTGAAACTACACATTGTTTGAAGTTGAAGTTGAATTTACAGAAATTACAATTAAAACTTAACTCATTAAATTAACTGAACATATCGAAAAATTGCGTCTTTTTAATAGTTTTTTCTACTACGAGGTTCAGGCCAAATTATTTGTTTAAATCATGAAATTAAAAAATATAATTATGCAAACAATAATTTTGACAAAACTGTTAATTACTTTGAACATAATGAAGGACTGGTTTTGCTAACATGTTTTCGAATAAAGCCAAATAGATACTTAAAGACTGCTATCATTTCGTCTTCCAAATGTTTACAATTATTACGGAATTTATATTTGTTTATATGTCAACAATAAAATTTAAGTTACAAGACAATTACTGATTTTGCCCTATAATGAAATTTACTAACTAGGAATAACCAAAATTAATTAGAAAATCAAATACATACATACAGCTGTGAAAACAGCCATTAGATATGATGTTAAATCCTTTAGACCTGAGGGTCAACCTTTCTCTTTTACGAAAATACAGATTATATTCACACATGTTAATAGTAAATTGTAAAAAGTGAAAAAACAAATTTAAGGAGGCAGATAGTAAAACAAGAGGGGAATAAAAATTATCCCTCCTTGCTTTGTCACACCACCACCTACCGTATCAGAGGCAGGACCACCTGTGAAAACAGCCATATCATATTCCAGCTCTACGCTGACTACTGCACAGCATTTTATGTGGACATAACCACCAACCAGCTGTCCACTCAAATGAATGGCTGCCACCAAACCGTGGTTGTGAGTATAGCTGACAATCGAGTAGTAGAACATGCTGCTGAGTGTGAAATACTCCGCTTCATTGGCTGCTTCCACACCCTATGCCACATGCTATTTGAACCCCCCTCCCATTTTCTCTGAACTATGAGACGGAAAACATTCTTTCCTCCAACTCTTTTAGTCTCAATTTTCATTACACCCCTGACCCAAACCCACTTCTATCATGTCCACATGCCTCCCACTTCACATTCTCTCAATCTTAGAGTGAAGCAACAGGTGGAACATGCCCATCCTGTTCCCTTTCTGCCTAGAAATGGCAACAGCAGGTATTTACACATTGATATTATACTGTCAATACATTGACGACATTGATACATTTCCAAGATATATTGAGCTTTGTTAATTGAACTTTTTATGTGCTTGTGCTGGGAACTGGTTGTAAGTAATCTCTGTCTTTCTACAAATAAAAAAATTCTCTTGAGAGGGCACATTGGACCTTGACATTCTGCATAATTGAATGAGTTTTAGTTTCGACAAAGACTGTCAGTATTGTTGGTACTTCTAGATGTGCTGGCTGCTGTGAAGTGGGGACTAGTAAGTAACAGAACTTACCATAATTGGAATGTTTGACAGGAAAATTATCAGCAGAAAGTGATGATATACAAAGATGATAATCCCATGATTAGATTGTTTCTGCCAATCAGTATTGGTATAACCTACACAGTTCAGTTTGAACGCCAAGCTGGAAGCTATTGTTCTGAAGGAATTTCATAGCAGGTTTAAGTACAGTGGGGAGAAGTACTCACTTGCTAGATATATATGTTTTTGGACCCAAGGTTCGAAAATAACCTTTTTTTATCATTGAGAGCTCTACAATAAATTAAAACTCTTGCTTCTGGTCTGTCAGAAAAGGTATCATCATAAAAGTCACAGACTGAAAGGGACACAATAACAGAGTGTTGTGACTCGCCGATCTTTCAAAGTGCCGCCGCGCAGTTACGCGCGTCCTCTACATGCGGCGCAGTCTGCCAGCCATGCAGCAGTGACCGCTAGACTTGGACTCAGTTATGATTTGACTGTTAAAGTGTACACACGTCTTAATCTGTTTACTTGATCTGTGACTTTCATGTATTGCATCATCCTTGAAATATATTTGTTCAACTTGAACTTATAACAGAAATATTCGACTCGAAGTTATAACAATTGGCGACGAGGTAGAGAATTTTTTTTTTCATCGTTGACCAACGTGTTTCCGTGGCTACTTTAGAGCAACTATTGCAAGGTCTCATAGAACGGCAAATGCTTCTCACAAATGCAATTCATGATTTTGTCATGGCATCAAATGTGGGGCGTCTCTCGTCATTGTTTCTACCTACTTTTCCTCCTCATGATGAGACGGCGGAAGATTGGTCTGATTACGAAAAACATCTTCGACAGCACTTCTTGGCATTTCATGTCGCGGGCGAACAAACATGTAAGTCTCTCTTCCTTTCATTGATTTCACCTCAAATGTATCGGTAGTTGTCACAATTGGCTCCTTTGAAAGATCCTGCGTCTTTGTCCTTTGCTGAAATGTGCTCACTTCTGTCCGCCTATTTTCAAAAGCAAACGCATGTGGTAGCCTCTCGTGTTGCCTTTTATCGTTGTCAAAAACAACCGAATCAATCCTATCGCGCTTGGGCTGCTGAACTTCACGGCCTCAGTACAAAGCGTCAATTTTTTACTGAAGTTCACAAAGAATCCTATGCCGATTCCATGGTACGGGATGCTACTGTCCGATCGGCGCCCGACAAAGAAGTTAGGCAACGTGCCCTTCAGTTTGCAAATCCGACTCTAGATGAAGTCCTATCCATCGCTAAGTCTTTTGAAATTCCTCACACCGTTGGAGCACAAATAGAGGCATGGGGCGACGTTGTGGAAATGCAACCTCTGTGCAATGTTGACGAAGCGTGTGGTGTGTCCCCGCCGGCCGACGTGGCCCCAATATGCTCCCAAGTGCAGCCTCGGTCTAACCATAAACAAACCTCTAAGAAACTGCAGCAAAACCCATGGCAACTTCCTTCATGTCCGCAGTGTTTTACAAAACATTCACGAGAAGATTGTCCACAATGTTGGGCCTTGTGTCACAAATGCAAAAAAAAAGGGTCATGTGTCATCCGTTTGCAAATCCGACCGCATACATGATGTTCATGAACATGATGCTGATTCTGCTTCTCTGTTGTCTGTCAATTTTACTTCTTTCCTTTCAGGAAAGTTATTTCTCACTGTCCAAATACTTGGTCGAGATGATCGCATGCAGGTGGATACTGGTTCTGCTGCCACTATCATCAATTCTCAGATGTACCTTCAGTTGGGTTCTCCAATCCTGTCACCTGTCACTAGGCAATTAAGGACTTACAATAAACAGAAGATTTCTCTCTTGGGACAATTTGATGCTGAGGTATCTTACAAATCTGTCGTTCGCACTGTTCCATATTTGTGGTTGACCATAGGAACATGGAGAATCTATTTGGTTTCGATGCCTTTCACGTTTTTGGGTTCTCCATAGATGACTCTGTCAATATCGTCTCTGATGCTATTCATTATGCTCAAGTGGATTCCTTGTCGACGACATTTTTGCCCCTTTTTTCTCCTGGGTTAGGCTGTGCAAACGACTTTGAAGCTCATATCATGCTCAGACCCACTGCTTGGCCTAAGTTTTTTCGCGCTCGGCCCATTCCTGTGGCCCTTCGTGAACAGGTCAAATGGGAGCTGGATCGTCTCACTGCTTCAGGGGTCTTGCTCCCTGTCACTTCCAGTGAGTGGTCCTCTCCTGTCGTTGTTGTTGCTAAGCCAAATGATGATATTCATTTCTGTGGCGATTTCAAAGCCACTGTAAATGCTCAATGCGTTATCGGCACTTACCCTATGCCTCGACCTGAAGAATTGTTCACTAAACTTGCTGGAGGCCAGTATTTTTTTAAACTTGACCTGTCAGAAGCTTATCATAAACTTCCTCTCGACACTGCTTCCCGGCAGTTTCTGTTCCTTGACACGCCTTTCGGCCTCTATCAATACCAACGATTGCTATTTGGGGTTGCCAGCGCCCCTGCTCTCTTTCAGCGACTCTTGGAACAATTATTGCTCCCTGTCCCTGGGTGTATCAATTACATGGACGATATTGTTGTCACCGGCTCCACCACTGACGAACATCTTCAAAATCTCTGCACACTTTTTCATGTCTTACAGACTGCTGGTCTTAAGTGTAATCTTCAGAAATCACAATTTTTTCAGGCATCTATCACGTACTTGGGGTTTCAACTCTCTCGGGATGGTATCCGTCCACTTCAGCAAACTGTCACTGCGATCGATGCCCTTCCTCGCCCTACTTCTGTTAAGGAACTGCAGGCCTTCTTGGGGAAAATAGCATACTATCACATGCCTTTTCACTGGTCTGCGTCATGTGATGCCGCTTTCCAGAAATTGAAGACTATGCTGAAACAGTCCCCGTGCCTGGCTGCTTATCGACCTGGCCAACATCTTGTTCTTGCCACGGACGCCTCTCAATACGGGGTCGGTGCAGTCCTTGCGCACCGTTTTTCTGACGGTTCTGAACAACCCATTGCTTATGCCTCCAAAACACTCACTGATGCCCAACAAAAGTATTCTCGAATTGAAAAAGAAGCTTTGGCCATTATTTATGCTCTTCATAAGTTTGGTGTTTTTCTCTATGGATCCAAATTGCATCTTGTTACGGTTCACAAACCCCCTTGTTTCCTTGTTTCATCCATCAACGTCACTTCCTGACAAGGCTGCACACCGCCTCCAGCGTTGGGCTCTTTACTCGTCTTGTTTCAGTTATGAGATTCGTTTCCGGCCGACGGCTCAACATGCGAATGCTGATGCACTGTCTCGCCTTCCCATAGGTCCTGATCTGGCATTCAATAGGGATGAGCTTTTGTGTTTCCACCTGGATGTTGATGAGCAGTGGGTTGTGGACAGCTTCCCCATCACTGGGGACAGGCTGGCAGGTGCTACGGGTTCTGACCCTACCCTCTCCCAGCATTTACGCTGTATTCAGAAGGGTTGGCCAGATCACCCATCCGCTAAGACTTCTGATCCGTTGCAGAACTACTACGCTTTGCGCTACCGCCTCACGGCTAGGGATGGTGTTATCCTCCTTTCCACTGACAATGCTTCGCCGCGTGTTGTGGTACCTGCGTCTTTGCATGCTTCGGTCTTGCACCTCCTTCACCAAGGGCACTGGGGTGTGTCTCGCACAAAATCTCTGGCGCGCCGTCATGTGTACTGGCCTGGCATCGACTCTGAAATAACACACACGGTCGCTGCCTGCGGCCCTTGTGCGTCACAGGCCGCTGCCCCGAAGTCATCTTTGTCACCGTGGCCTTCGCCTGAGAAGCCCTGGGAGCGCATTCGTGCTGACTTTGCGGGCCCCTTTTTAGGTACTTATTGGTTCCTCATAATTGATGCCTACTCTAACTTTCCTTTCATTGCCCGTTGCACGTCGCCTACCACCACGGCAACCACCAATGCTCTAGCTCGCATTTTCTCTTTGGAAGGCCTTCCCTCTACTCTTGTTACAGATAATGGTCCGCAATTTGCCTCTTCCAATTTTGTGGATTTTTTTCCCCGTCATGGCATCATGCATGTCACGGCCCCTCCGTTCCATCCACAGTCAAACGGTGAGGCTGAACGACTGGTCTGCACATTTAAGGATCAGATGAGGAAACTCCTGACTTCTTCTGCTGATGATGCACTTCTCCAATTTCTGGCTTCTTACCGTTTCACCCCCATGGGCGACCACAGCCTGGCTGAGCTCTTACATGGCCGACAGCCCCGCACGCTACTTCATCTTCTGCGGCCTTCCACCTTACGGCCGCAGGTGCCTTCATTTGGCCACTGACAACGTTGTATGGGTACGAGGATATGGCAGGCGGCCATAATGGAGTCCTGGCCGCATCTTATAACACCGTGGCCAACGCTTGTATGAAATCCAGACGGACACGGATGTTGCAGTGCATCGTTCAGACCAGCTTCGGCCTCGTGTGCCGGCAACGCCTGTTCTGGATGCCACTACACCACCTTTGGCTCTACCTGATGCTCGGGATCCTGGAATCTCTCATTACTCACAACAGAGTCCTCTCACCATCATATCGGTGCCAGCACAAGAACTGACGCCACCAGGAGACGTGCCCATGCAGGAACCGGATGACCATCATCTGTCGGAGCAACTCTACTCGCCTCCTTCTCCTACGGATGCGGACACATCGCCCATGTCTCCTGTTGTAACAACCAGACTTGCCGCAACGGGCAGATTGGTGCACGGGGCCCCAGCAGATTCGACCCCCCCATCTCCTGTCATCTCGACCTGTTATCATCGGGGACACTTCTGTCTGTACGGGAAGCCTCCTCGTCGAGACTTTCCGGCTAGTCAAACAACACCTATGGATGTTAGCAATCTACAGGCCACCTCCATCAAGACCTGTGCAAAAAATTCGAAGGGGGGAAAAGTGTTGTGACTTGCCGATCTTTCAAAGTGCCGCCGCGCAATTACGCGCGTCCTCTACATGCGGCGCTGTGTGCCAGCCATGCAGCAGCCGCGCCACCTAAGCTGCCAGCCAGCCAGCGACTGCTAGACTTGGACTCAGTTATGATTTGATTGTTAAAGTGTACACACGTCTTACTCTGTTTACTTGATCTGTGACTTTCATGTATTGCGTCTTCCTTGAAATATATTTGTTCAACTTGAAGTTATTACACAGATTTGTCAGACATATGATTACACCACAAGTCGCTTGTACTGAACATGAATGAGGTCCTGTGCAGGAAACCTTGAGTTAGCAGAAATAGCCCCCCCCCCCCTTGTTAAATCCAGTTGTCATTCCCAGAGTGAATTCTTTGAGCTGTTTAAAGAATAGTATTTGAATGGTATTACAACTTCTGTAGCAACTAGGAGTCTATTTTCAAATTTTGGCAACACTGTCAATGATAAAAGAAATAGGTCATTTGGCAAATTTTTGAATTGACTGTATTAAATATAGCACTGTTACCTTGTTAGTGTAAATCAAGATACAATATACGTTATGTTGATGATTTCCCAATACTGTTTACAATACAGAAGAACTATTTTCTCTCAGAACCTGAATTAATTAAGTTCCATGTAATTAACTGGCTCTATAAATTTCCTTTATTTAAAAAAATGATGAAATTGTTTAAGTTTCTACTTATACAAATAAAGCAAAAGCTGTTCAAAGAATATGATTGTAAATCGTCACAGATTTTTGATACAGTCATTTAGATAATACCGTACTTATATCTCAAAAGTACAACTTTTTTAAAATAAGACTCACTCTTATAAATATATTGACAATATGATACATCAAAAACATTGATTCTGACAAATTTATATCACCAACTTCAATATCACACAATGTATAAAAAAAATCAGAAATCTTCTCTTTTACTGATTTTCCCTCTCATCTGTCAGTCACCTGTCCCTTCATCCTTTCCCATCTCCTTGCTCCTCTTGCCTGCTCCACCTCGTGCAACCCTGACCCCAGTTGGACTGCAGTTGACTGAATAATAATAATAATAATAATAATAATAATAATAATATGCTTTATGTAATGCATCAGGACCTAAGATTCTGGGAAGACCCAACATGTGCGGTAAGGATGAGTCAGAGCATCCTTAGTATCCTTTCAAACTCAATTTCAAAAGGAAATTCTTTGCAGGCACCTTGAATGTCAACTCAAAAAATTGGCAGACAGAAAGAACTTTCACTCTTAGAAAGTATGAAATACAAGTTTTAGTAGTACAAGAAACAAGATTTTTAAATGAAATATTACAGAAATGAAAAACCACAGTATTTTTAAGGGTAAACCACCAATAAAAATTATGAAAGGCATGCCAGTACTTCGTACTGACTTTTAGATTCATAAAAATTTAGTAGAGAATGTTACAGAATTCAAATCCAGTTCAGAAAGACACTGTTCTCACAGTGAAATGCAAAAATACACAGTATACTTTTGTTAATTGCCTTACTCCAATTAATGACAATAAGAAAAATTGAAGTAAAGTAGAAGTATTCTGGGCACTTTTGGAAGGCAAAATATCAAAAATTCCAAAATCAAATGTTGTGATACTACTGGGGGATTTTAATGCACAAATAGAGAGGGGAAAAACTTTTTGGAAAATAGTAGAATATCCAGCCCATAAAAGAATGAACAAACAAAGCACAAGTCTCATTAATCTTTGGAAAACATTTCAGTCGAAGTTAATGTCAACCTCCTCCAAAAAATTGTCAAGAAAAGCAAAAACATGGATACCTCCAAATATAATACTAGGGTAGTTCCAGTTAGATCACATGACCATTTCTCAAAGCAATATCAAAGAAATCATGAATGTAAAAGTAACAAGAAAAAGGGAATTTGCCTCTGGTCATTACCTGACTAAAATTAAAATGAAGCTCTCCTAATAAAAACCAAAAGACAGCAAAAACTGATTACATATGACAAAGACAGGTTCAACATCACAAACATGGCTCAAATTTAAAAGAATAGTTGATCATGCACTGTAGAAATATGTACTCAGTAGAACAGTCTATAATGGGAGGGAACCTCCATGGTATACATATGCTGTAAAGAAACAGAGATTATTGTATTAGACAATGGAAAATCCAGGGTGGAGTGTTACATTTATAATGAGGAGCATAATTGCTACTCACCATATAGTGGAGATGCTGAGTTGCAGAAAGTCACAACAAAATAGTCACACAAATAGCTTTCAGCCAACAAGGCCTTTGTCCAATTAGACAGCTTAGAGTCTCTCTCTCCCTCTTTCTCTCTGTGACACAAATGCAACTCACATACACATGACCACAGCCTCTAGCAGCTGGAGCCAGAAGACTAGAAATTGGCTCTTATGCATTCTTTGCACAATAAAGATCATAAGCACGATGTAAATAACTACAGAGGTATATCTCTGCTGCCAGTGGGTTATAAAATATTTTCAACAATGTTTCTGAACAAAGTAGAAGCTACAATTGATAGCTATTTGGGAGAATTTCAGAGTGGATTTAGGAAGGCCAGATCTTGCTCAGTACAGTTTTTCAACCTAAAGTCCATAATCCATCACAAACATTCAAACTCTAAAGACATTGTTGTAACAACAATAGATTTTAAAAAGGCATTTAATTCAGCTGATACAGAAAAGGTAGATAAAGTGATTGAAGAATCTGGCATTAAATCTAAATTAGCAAACCTTATTCGTGAAATATTCACAGACACCAAAGCTTCAGAATGATATTTGTAAGACATTCAAAATAAAAACAGGTGTAAGGCAAGGTGACAGACTGTCTCCATTCCTCTTCAACTGCATCCTAGAGAAAATAGTAAGTGAATGGCAATAAAACTAAGAAACCTCCTCCCCCCATTAAGACTAAGGACTAAGAACAAAGGTATTAAAATTCACTTTCTAGCATTTGCTAATGATTTTACATTTCTTTCTGAAAACATAACTTATGCAGAAATACAAATCAATTTCTTAGAAGAAATAGCTAACAAAGCAAGTTTAAGAATTTCTGTAGAAAAAACAAAATTTATGCCAAACATAAAAAATGCTCCAGAAATCCTAGTAACACATATTGGAAAAATAAAGAGGGTTAATAAATCTAACTATTTGGGAGAAATGCCTCAAGAAAATGGCTTAGAAAAATTGACTGTAGAAGAGAGTATGTAAAATAAAGATGGCATGTGGTATAACCAGGAACATTTGTCTAAAAAATTGAAAATACCGCACTACAACACAGTAGTAAAACCAGACTGTCTTTATTTAAGTGAAGTACTAGAAAGAAGAGTCATTCAGAAATACTCAGTCTGCTAACAAATACAAAGGTATGGAAATTAAGAAGTAATGAAGAAATATATTGCAACAATAAAAATATAACTGAAATGCTACGGAAAAGGAGACTGCTATTTTTTTGGACATTTATACAGAATGAATGTCAATGGATTATCCAAACTAATTTTAAATGTCTCTGGGACAAGAAGTCAATAATAGCTTGGATTCAAGAAGGTAGGAAAGATTTGGATAGAAAGATGCAACAGAAAGAGAGATTTTTAAGAAGAAAGTGTTAAAATGGAAGAATCCCTAGGCAGGAGGAAATAGAAGCCACGGTCAAAACAGTCTGATGAGGAAAAAGGATTCTTAGTGAGAAGAGGAAGAACAATGGAGAAAGATGAGGATGATGTTTGGTTTGTGAGGTGCTCAACTGCACAGTCATCGGTGTCTGTACAAAGTACCAATCTTTACACAGTCCAATCTAGTCACTTTCACGAATGATGATGGTATGATGAGGACAACACAAACACCCAGTCCTTGTGCAGAGAAAATCCTCAACCCAGCTAGAATCAAACCTGGGACCCCGTGATTCAGAGAGAGTGACACTAGCCGCTAGACTACGAACTGTGGACAATTACAAAGGAGGAAACATGGAAATTGGCATGTATTTCTTAGATGACTCAAAAGGAAAAAGAAAAGAAACAAGAAGAATTATAATAATAATCTGTATTTGTAACTAAAGGTTGGACATCATCATCTTTTGTATATTTACAACAATAATATCATGGCATATATAGTGTGAGCATTAATAAAATCAACCCCAGAGACAGATTCCTTACTGGAAATGGAGGAAAGAGGTCCTATGAACATGTGTCCAGAAATGCATCACTACCATAGTAGATGGCGCTGATGAATGAAAGTTCCTCTGACCAAGTGTTGTGAGTTCTTTGTGTGTTGCAGACTGTATGATTTGCACTGTGTACTGTAAGCAGTGGAATGGTCTGGTATTCATTTGGGGAACATGCAGAGATGGTGCTGCTGTATGGTCAAGCAGATAGAAACAATTGAGAGGCAGCACAGAACTACCAAAACAAGTACCCTCACAGACACCAACCACACCACATAACACTCGACCCCTTTTCGGATGTTTGTATGATCATGGGGCCTTTCAGGCAGACAAACATGCAAGGAGGCAATTGACTGTGTGTAGACGAGATCTGGAGGATTGGGTTCTATGGGATATTGAGATGAACCCTAGTACAAGCTCCATGCAAAAGGCCTGCCGACACGGTATAAACCAAAGCATGTAGCCTGCATCACAATCGCTACTCTTCTTATTGCCTGCAACAAGTGCAAGGATTATTAGCGATGGGTTTCCCTCTATGGGAATGATTTTGCCAGTAGGTTTTGCAAGAGACCATCACAATTATGGTATTTCTGTCTTTGACAATCAATGATGCAATGTGTGAACAAGTGCATTGTATCCCATGGCAGCAACTTTGAACATCTGTTGTGATGTGTTTGCGATGCAGCTCTGTACTGTGTTCCGGAATGATTGTTGTTGTTGCATGCACAGCATCCAACACTGGACACACATTTATAGGACCTTCTTTCCTCTACTTCCAGTCAGGAAACTGTCCCTGCAGTTTGTCAGTTTTATTAATGTTCACACTGTATGTGAAAATATATACATCAAGTAGCACATTAGATACTATTATACAAACATTTACCACCACTAATTCACTGCTTCAATATACAAATGTAGTATTATTGATAAGGAAGTTCAGAAACTTTTGAGTGAGTTTAAACATCTTTTAAGTAGCAACTATCTCAACTTGCCCTTGAAAAGATTTCCACAGAGTTGATTCATATTATTTGGCACCCTGTTATAGAAGTGTCTTCCACCTGCAAGTGAACTGGATCTGCAGCTCTTTCATAACTCAGTATCCTATGATATTCACAGTTGGCTCATATTCTGTAATTATGAATGCCTCTGTTCATTACACTTCTTTAATTAACCTCCTTTACAAACATAATTATCTTTAGGACATACAGTGAGTATACAATCAGTAAATAATATTTGATGAAGTATTCCCTACAGGATGGGCGTTAGCTTATTTTATCAATTTTCTAAACTGCTCTCTTGTGAAGCCTAAATATCTGATCCATCTAGACTGCAGGTGGCCTATCTCAAGTTGCAAGTGCGAGGTGGTTAATCTGTAGTATATTTGTTTAAGGACAGGAGAAGTTATTACATTTGTGAGATGCTTTAACAAGTAACTATTACAACTAATCTTTTCACAGTTGTAGCTAATATGTTCTTTCCATATAAGCTGTCCATCAATGACAATATCCAAACATTTATATTCACCAAATGTTTCAGTTGCAGACGATGATTCACTATGGTTCTCCTCTCGACACTGATTATAATTTAACAAAAACTTCATCACAGTACTCTTGTCCTCATTCAATGTAAGTCTACTCATGATTATCTGTTCTGTGATCAGTTCAAAGCTCAAGAATACTTCCCTGTGGGACTCCTCAGTTGAGATCCTAGTATGCTGATTTAGCCATTAGGATCTTACTTCCATTCTTATGGCATAGCTATCACATTGTTTTCTATGTCAGAGATAAGAATGTAAGTAATTTAGAGCTACTTGTCTTATAGTGGAAGTTTGTAATTTGTGTAAAAGTACTATGTGATTCACAGAATAAAAGACCTTAAACAAATCTAGAAAGGTTGCAATGACTTTGTTTCCTTTCCCAAGCTGTTTAGCAGTTCGTGGAAAAAAGTTGATATTGCTGGTATTGTGGCTTTTCAGAATTCATGCTCCAAGTTAATAGGTTGTATTTACAGCAGAAAGATTCCATTTGATCTAGAATCACTCTTTCAAGTAACTTACCAATTGCTGAAGTCAATTAAATTTGCCTGTAATGACTGTAATTATTTACATCCTGTACAGTCCCTTTTTGATACACTGGTCATATTGCAGTAATTTTTAGACAGGTCAGGAATGGTCCCCTGGATAGTTGAAGTGTTTACTAAATATGTTAGTGGTTTTATTAATTCATTCCTGCATTCTTTAAGTAGATGATATGTCATCCCAGCCTCTGGATGTTTTTATTTCAAATTACCTCACATTCACAAACTCTTTGCCTTTACAAATGTCTGCTTGTGTCTGTGTATATGCGGATGGATATGTGTGTGTGTGCGAGTGTATACCTGTCCTTCTTTCCCCCTAAGGTAAGTCTTTCCACTCCCGGGATTGGAATGACTCCTTATCCTCTCCCTTAAAACCCAAATCCTTTTGTCTTTCCCTCTCCTTCCCTCTTTCCTGACGAGGCAACCGTTGGTTGCGAAAGCTAGAATTTTGTGTGTATGTTTGTGTTCGTTTGTGTGTCTATTGACCTGCCAGCGCTTTTGTTTGGTAAGTCTCATCATCTTTCTTTTTAGATATATTTTTCCCACGTGGAATGTTTCCCTCTATTATATTCATACCTCACATTCAGTTACATTCATTAGGAAAAATGAATTGCTCATTTTAACTGAGTTTATTTGTAGTGTTGATTCATTAATTTCTGCTCTGCATGGCCTTCTAAAGTATTCCATGGAGACCTCACATATTGTTTTGCTGACTCACCAAAATTCCATATTCTTCTAGTGCAGTATTACTGCAACCTGGATACTCTCTACTTCACATTCTGTGTGTACTATCTTCCATGCTGTTTTACTAACATCACTGAATTCACTTATTTGTTCAGCATAATTGTGAACTTTTAGAATATTCAGGGATTCCCTGTATATTTTGTTGCTGCGTTTGTACTATTGTTAGGAAGTACTAAAATTTCATGTCTCTGAAAAGCACATACAGGATTCCTTATTTCATTATAATCTGTGGATTTGTAGAGAAATTTTAAAATTTTTTTGTGTAATTCAATTCCTTTAATTTCATTGCCACTGGACATATCTGATTAAAATTATGATTAAATAGTTCTTACAAATGATAACAATTTTCATTAATATCGCAGAGTTGTATACGTGCCACCAGTATCTCTGTGCAACCCCCTCCTTAAATTTTTTTATGGTCAATTTTTCTTTTATATCTGTTTTTTGGTCTGTATTCATCTCTGTGGACAGACTTGTATGACCCTTCTCCTCCTCCAATTTACATATAGTCTGAGAGGCAGTCTACATTTCTTATATGTAATTCCTCACTATTTATTTTTGTAACAATGTGGTCACTAAATGACTGTGAGTCAGGTGTTATTGTGGTTGATAAGAGATTTATATTGATAAGGTCATAGTTCCATAACAAGTCAGAATACCTAATCTGTAATGAAAAGGATAGACTGCTACTCATCGTAAAGATGACCTAGTGAGTTGCAGAAAGGCACATAGAAAAACTGAACACATTACAGCTTTCAGCAAAAGCCTTCAATTACTTCAATGTCTTGCCTTAATCTGACCTGGTGGGCCTCCCAGACACTCAAGCAATACTCTAGAATGTGTCATATGAGTGTTCTATATACGGCTGCCTTTATACAAAGTTGTCTATTGATAGTTACCGGGCCAAATATCTCACAAAATAAGCATCAAACAAAAAAACTGCAAAGAACGAAACTCATCTAACTTTAAGGGGGAAACCAGATGGCACTACAGTTGGCCCGCAAGATGGCGTTGCCATAGGACAAACGGATATCAACTGCATTTAATAAAAATAGGAACCCCCATTTTTTATTACATATTCGTGTAGTATGTAAGGAAATATGAATGTTTTATTTGGACCACTTTTTTCACTTTGTGATAGATGGTGCTATAATAGTCACAAACGTATAAGTACGTGGTATCACGTATCATTCTGCCAGTGCGGACGGTATTTGCTTCATGATACATTACCCATGATAAAATGGACCCTTTACCAATTGCAGAAAAGGTCGATATCATGTTGATGTATGGCTATTGTGATCAAAATGCCCAACGGGCATATGCTATGCATGCTGCTCGGTATCCTGGATGACATCATCCAAGTGTCCGGACCGTTCGCCAGATAGTTATGTTATTTAAGGAAGCAAGAAGTGTTCAGCCACATGTGAAACGTCAACCACGACCTGCAACAAATGATGATGCCCAAGTAGGTGTTTTAGCTGCTGTCATGGCTAATCCGCACATCAGTAGCAGACAAATTGCGCGAGAATCAGGAATCTCAAAAATGTCGATGTTGAGAATGCTACATCAAGATCGATTGCACCCGTACCATATTTCTATGCACCAGGAATTGCATGGTGATGACTCTGAACGTTGTATACAGTTCTGCCACTGGGCACACGAGAAATTACAGGACAATGACAGATTTTTTGCACGCGTTCTATTTAGCGACGAAGCATCATTCACCAACAGTGGTAACGTAAACCGGCATAATATGCACTATCGGGCAACAGAAAATCCACGATGGTTGGGACAAGTGGAAAAACAGCAACCTTGGCGGGTTAATGTGTGGTGTGGCATTATGGGAGGAAGGATAATTGGCCCCCATTTTATCGATGGCAATCTAAATGGTGCGGTGTATGCTGATTTCCTACGTAATGTTCTACCGATGTTACTACAAGATGTTTCACTGCATGACAGAATATTGGTGTACTTCCAACATGATGGATGTCTGGCATATATCTCGCATGCAGTTGAAGCGGTATTGAATAGCATATTTCATGATAGGTGGATTGGTCATCGAAGCCCACACGTTCACCGGATCTGATGTCCCCGGATTTCTTTCTGTGGGGAAAGTTGAAGGATATTTGCTATCGTGATCCACTGACAACGCCTGACAACATGTGTCAGCACATTGTCAATGCATGTGTGAACATTACGGAAGGCGAAATACTCGCTGTTGAGAGGAATGTCGTTAAATATATTCCCAAATGCATAGAGGTTGACGGACATTTTGAGCATTTATTGCATTAATGTGGTATTTACAGGTAATCACGCTGTAACAGCATGCGTTCTCAGAAATTATAAATTCACAAAGATACATGTATCACATTGGAACAACCGAAATAAAATGTTCAAATGTACCTACGTTCTGTATTTTAATATAAAAAACCTACCTGTTACCAACTGTTCGTCTAAAATTGTGAGCCATATGTTTGTGACTATTACAGTGCCATCTATCACAAATGGAAAGAAGTGGTCCAACTAAAACATTCATATTTCTTTACATACTACATGAGTATGTAATAAAAAATAGGGGTTCCTATTTTTAAAAATGCAGTCGATATCCATTTGACCTATGGCAGTGCCATTGGCCCAGTCACGATCAATGGACCATCCTGTATATGAGCTACTCTTTCCTAAAATTATCTTAGTAAACTGAACTTGACCATTAGCCTCTCCTTCTATTTGCCTTATGTGCTTATCCCATTTCCTATTACTTTGCAGTGTTACTCCGAGATATTTAATTGATGTAACTGTGTCACCCAGCATGCCACTAAAATTCTATTGGAACATTACAGGACTGTTTTTCCTACTCATTGATGTTAACTAACATTTTCCCTCATTTAGAGCAAGCTGCCATCAATCATATGAAATAGAAATTCTATCTAAGTCATCCTGTTTCTTTTGCAGTTACTCCATGATGACACTTTCTCAAACACTACAGTGTCTTCAGCAAACAGTTGCAGCGTTATGCTCACATTATCTGTCAGGTCATTTATGTATATAGAGAACAAGAGTGGACTATCTCAATTCCCTAGGGCACTCACGATGATACTCTTGCATCTACTGTGTTCTGTTATTTAAAAAGTCTTAAAGACACTCACATATCTGAGAAACTATTCCATATGCTTGGACCTTCATTAAAAGTCTGGAGTGTGGTACTGTGCCAAAAGCATTGTGGAAATGTGTGGGTTCAGAATTTGCATTTTGCCCTTCATCCGTGGTTCACAGGATATCATGCAAGAAAAGGGAAAGCTGAGTTTCACATAAGTGATGCTTTCTAAATCCGTGCTGATTTGTGGACCAAGGCTTTTCTGCCTCAAGGAAATTAGCTATGTTCAGTCACTTGGGTCTTTACGCTTGGTGAGAGGTTCATGATAAATGCAAGCTACGCTGAAGAGTACGGTCTGTGTAACAAAACTGGTATTACATCTAGACTGGCAACTTTCTTTCTCTTCCACTTCTTTCAGTTGCTTCTCAACACCGGGGTACCTATTCTCATGTCCTCTATTGGGAGGACATTCCATGCATCTATCTAATGTGGAAAAAAGACTTTTAACATGTTTTTATGCTTGCTCTTATTAGTCTCAATTTACCTTTGCCCTCTGTACATGAGTAATACGTAGGTGAGTGAATATTTTCAAAGATTCTGCCCCGAAAATTGCTTATTACAATTTCCTAAGCCTACATCTTTCTTTTGTTTGTCTGCCAACTGAGATATTATTAGTATTTCTGTTATACTGCCCATTGATGAAAGCAAGCTTCATATGTACTTATTGTATTCTCTAGTCATACTTGATATGAATCCTGCAGACCTGAGCTGTACCCTGAATTTGATGTACAATCATCTCCAAACTGGCCAGGTTTGTCAGTAGATGCAAGTTGCACATGTTCACTATTTCAATCACTTATTCACTCATTATGTTCCTTGGGTACTATTATGTGTTAGAACATTTAGAGATGTGGAATAAGATGAGGTATGCAATACCAAAAGACAAGCAAATCATAAAAAACTTATGCTGTATGGTGTATTAATAATAATCGGCCATTATACTGCTTAATCCTATTTGTGGTTTAGACAGATAAATTTAAACTGCAAATTAGAGAGATAATTGCTACTGTGACAAAAGCTATTGCTTGCTCAGTTATATTGACACTGTACTTGAGAGGATTCCTCAAGTACCATGTGAGAGCATCGTCAAAAGCTGTATAAAATGAGGAAATTAAAACCAGGGAAGTGTTGTTCTTGAAGTAACATATGCATACCTCAGGCGAGAGGGGCTGCATTTTCAGTATGTGGGAATGTGCCCGCCCAGTCAACCATATTGCTGAAACAACTCACATCTCAGAGGTAACTGTGAAACTATTGAGCAAAAGAAGCATTTTTGTGTATCAAAATGCACAGAAGTATAAAATAACTAACAGCAAACTGTTGTACTCAACGAAGCAAGCCTAACACATAGCAGCATAAATAGCAGGAAGCGAACTGCCTACCACTGGTTATTCGTTGCAGTACAAGATAGATTTCTTGCATACATTGCAATGTATGTGCTCATAGGGCATTCTACTATAATATGGATAGGATGGGCAACACAACATGAAACATGCAATAAACATTTATTAAAAGCATTGATACCAAATTAAATACTCAATTTTGAGTGCTACAAGGTGTGCTGAGGGAATTAGATTAGGAAATGAGACACTTAAAGTAGTAAATGAGTTTTGCTATTTGGGGAGCAAAATAACTGATGATGGTCGAAGTAGAGAGGATATAAAATGTAGACTGGCAATGGCAAGGAAAGCATTTCTGAAGAAGAGAAATTTGTTAACATCGAGTATAGATTTAAGTGTCAGGAAGTCGTTTCTGAAAGTATTTGTATGGAGTGTAGCCATGTATGGAAGTGAAACATGGACGATAAATAGTTTGGACAAGAAGAGAATAGAAGCTTTCGAAATGTGGTGCTACAGAAGAATGCTGAAGATTAGATGGGTAGATCACATAACTAATGAGGAAGTATTGAATAGGATTGGGGAGAAGAGAAGTTTGTGGCACAACTTGACTAGAAGACGGGCCGGTTGGTAGGACATGTTCTGAGACATCAAGGGATCACCAATTTAGTATTGGAGGGCAGTGTGGAGGGTAAAAATCGTAGAGCGAGACCAAGAGAAGAATACACTAAGCAGATTCAGAAGGATGTAGGTTGCAGTAGGTACTGGGAAATGAAGGAACTTGCACAGGATAGAGTAGCATGGAGAGCGGCATCAAACCAGTCTCAGGACTGAAGACCACAACAACAACAACAACAACAACAACAAGGTGTGTGGCACTGGAGTCCTAATGCTAACTATCCTAAACATTTTGAAAGGAACTGTGTAATCTTTAGAGCTCTGTTTGGACTGCTGTCTGTGACAGTGATTAAGTTTAGTATTTGAATCTGAAGTTCACTAGATGCTCAGCATTTAACTGTCTCCAGTCACTTATAAATAGCAGCTTTCAATACCGTTGATAGAGATAACTATAGACTGGAACTGTTGGCAGCTGATGAACTGCAACTGCAACTGGGACTGTGGAACTGCAACAGTAACTGGCTGTGGTGTGTGATGCATCTTCGTTTATCTGTGATTGGCAGAAGATTTCCAACTGCGCTCATCATTAAATCCCTTTGCTGAACTTATTTCCCTTGTAGTTTTCATGATTGTGTTTCATTATATCTTTCAAGATTGTTTACTGGATACTGGTTGCTAATTTTAAGTTGTCAGTATACATTTCATTTTGATATAACCAACAAAATAATTGAAAATTTTTTGGATGTAGCACATGTAGTATAAGCTTACGAATTATGTAAAACAGGTATTTGTTTTCCAGAGAAAAATATAGCAGCAAATCACTTTTAAGAATTATTTATTGTAGGAATCTCGTCTGTGATTGGAACTTCTCAGTATATTGTCCTCCCACCCCCAGTCTCTACTAACAATTTAAAAAGTAGTTGAACATTTGACTCTCCATTTGACAATAATTTTATCCAGCATGTGCCATGGAATGCTGACAGATGTGAATATTATTTAACTGTCAGTGTAATAAGTCGTGGTTCAAAATATTAACATGAATTCTTTACAGAATAACGGAGAAACTGTTGGAAGCCGACCTCAGGGAAGATCGGTTTGGGTTCTGGAGAAATATAACACGCCAGGCAATACTGATGCTACAACTTAGCTTGAAGATAGGTTAAGCAAAGGTAAACATACATTTATAGTAAATGTGGATTTAGAGAAAGCTTTTGACAATCTTGATGTGAATACACTGAAATTCAGCAGGGATAAAATACGTGGAGCAAAAGGCTATTTACAGATTGTACAGAAACTAGATGGCAGTTATAAGAGTTGAAGGGCGTGAAAGGGAGGCTGTGGTTAGAGGGAAGTGAGACAGGGTTTTAACTTATCCCAGATGTTATTCTATATGTACACTGAACAAGTAATAAAGGAAACAGTGGAGACATTTGGAAAAGAAACAAAAGTTCATGAGAAGAAATAAAAGCTCTGAGGTTTGCCAGAGAGTGACATAGTAATTATATCACAGACAACAGAGGACCTGGGAAAGCAGATGAATGAAATGAACTGTGTCTTTAAATGAGGTTGCCAACGGCCCTGCCACAGTGGTAACACTGATTCCCATCAGATCTACATCTACATCTACATGACTACTCTGCAATTCACATTTAAGTGCTTGGCAGAGGGTTCAGCGAACCACAATCATACTATATCTCTACCATTCCACTCCCGAACAGCACGCGGGAAAAACGAACACCTAAACCTTTCTGTTCGAGCTCTGGTTTCTCTTATTTTACTTTGATGATCATTCCTACCTATGTAGGTTGGGCTCAACAAAATATTTTCGCATTCGGAAGAGAAAGTTGGTGACTGATATTTCGTAAATAGATCTCGCCACGACGAAAATGTCTTTGCTTTAATGACTTCCATCCCAATTCTCGTATCATATCTGCCACACTCTCTCCCCTATTACGTGATAATACAAAACAAGCTGCCCTGTTTTGCACCCTTTCGATGTCCTCTGTCAATCCCACCTGGTAAGGATCCCACACCGCACAGCAATATTCTAACAGAGGATGAACGAGTGTAGTGTAAGTTGTCTCTTTAGTGGACTTGTTGCATCTTCTAAGTGTCCTGCCAATGAAACGCAACCTTTGGCTCGCCTTCCCCACAATAATATCTATGTGGTCTTTCCAACCGAAGTTCAGTGCTGTTGGGTTGGCCTAGCACTTGGATGAATGAACATCCAGTCTGCCAAGCTCTGTTGGCAAGTAAGGTGCACTCAGCCCTTGTGAGGCAAACTGAGGAGCTACTTGATTGAGATGTAGCGGCTCCGGTCTTGCAAGCGGAAGCCAGGAGAGCATTATGCTGACCACATGCCCCTCCATATCGGCATCCAGTGATAATGTGATAATACCTCTGAACTGAGGATGACACGGCAGACAGTCAGTACCTACAGAAAGATATCGTAATGAAAGTGCAATGTGTAGATGAAATTAAACAGCCACAGAAATAACAAAAACGAGAAGCACAATATGGGGAAAACCAGGAGTTCTTAGTCACGAATGAACTTAAAACTAGGATTGGAAGCAGTAATGTGATTGTGAATAGGGCAGGTAAAGGAGGGACTGTAGTGCTGTTAAATAAAACAGATTGTAGAAGCAAAGCAGAAGATTTTTTTTTTAAGTCGGTGTAGCTACCAAGACTACAGAAAGACACAACAGCTAGTTACAATGATCAGGCTAAGCAGCTAGTAAACAAGTGCTTCAACATCATTTCTGAATATACATGTAAGAGCATTCTGCAAATGAACCATATAGCCACCACAGCTGTATTGTTTACCCAAGGTCCACAAACCAGATGTGCCAATCAGTCTTGTGGTATCTGCAATACATGCTCCAGTACACAAGATTGCCAGGAAGAGCAAGACCACCTTGAAGAAGAAACTAAACTTCAAAGGGAAGTACAGCATTAAGGACAATTGAGATATAGTTAACAAGTTAACAGATGTTAAAGTTCCAACAAATGCAAAAGTAATTTCTTTTGTTGTGCATAGCTTGTTCAAAAGTACTCTAGTGAATGACTGGGTTGATATTGTGTCACAGTCATTGCATTCACACAATTTAATCCAGAAGAACAGCTGAGCATTGTTAGTACAGTGGAATCTTATTTGAATAAAAATTATTCCATTTTCAAGGAATTTGTTATAAGCATGCAGATGGTCTGGCAATGGGCTCACCTTTATCACTCTTACTAACAGAAATGTTCATGGACAAGTGTGAGACAGATTTTCTTAAGAGGTAGTGATTGGCAACACTTGGCGTATTAGTAAATGTTGATGATATTCTTTGTATGCGGAAAGATTCCAATAGGCAACTCCACAAATCTGTGGAAAATATGAGCCAGTGACACACTAATATAAAGGTCAGCATGGAGTTGGGGGGGGGGGGGGGGGTAGCATAAATTTCCTGGACACTACCTTGAAGATAGAAGACAGCAAGCACAAAATTTAAAATTTGTTGAAAAAGATTCCTTCACTGACGCACTCATGCTGGCTTCCTCCCAACATCCTACAGCCTATAAACATGCAGTATTCCACCACATGATTCACTGTGTCCATTCTATCCCCATCTCCCAAGAAGCTTTGACCAGGAACTGAATACAATAAAAACAATAGTCACAAATGTCGTTCAACCACAACATCATGACAAATTCTAAGTAAAAAGATGAAGAGGCAAGCCAGGTCCCTGCTGTCCTCAGTGAACAACGCAGACAAACTGGAAAAGAAATGGTGCACATCATCTTTTATTGAGAAAATGTCAAACAGGATAAGTAACACTTTGAAGGCAAAGGGTTTCTCGGTGCTTTTCTATGTCCCTCAGACAATAGGTGATTACTTGCTCAATGCAGATGACAAACAATCAGCCATTACAAAAAGTGAGATTTATAAGATCATATGCCGGGAGTGTCAAGCTTGCTACATTGGACAGACTGGGAGGTCAGTCTGTACAAGGCTTAAGTAACATCATAGAAGCTGGGCACTGAAGAAGCTGATTCAGCCTTTGCAGAATGTTGCCTTATCAAAAACAACAAATACATAATAGATGTTGAAGTCTTACACACAGAGGAAAAGGGGGCAAAACTCAGCCAGTTATAAATTCTAAAATTTAAAAAATGGATGCATGTAACCCAACACCGATTATTAAATGAGCAAACCCAATTCAATTATTCACCTCTTTTAGATGATATCACAACTCGTAGATAGAAGTAAAACTTTGGAGCTCAGTCCACGAGTAGATAAAAAGTTCTAGGCTGATGCATAACTTTATTCCTAGGAATGTTTAGTCGTGTTAGTGTAATTGCTGAATTGTGTAATTCCATGTGTAATTTGTCAAAAAAATGGTCATTGAAGTACTTTTATATTAAGCCAAGGATTGATACATTAAGAAGGTGAAGTGTTTATTTTTGTCTTATCATCATGTTTATCTTTCCTTTATCATCTTTGGAGTCAGTAATTACTTGATAATGGCTTATAACCTGAAGTGTAGGTCGTGCAGTAACCATAATAAAATTTGTGAAACAAGGCAATAAACAATGTCCAGTTGATTTACAATGTTTCTCTAAGAACCTGCAGTTGATTCAATTAAAATGATTTGGTTGATTAGCTAATCCGGCCCTCGTATTCAATATTTTATTGAGATATTAATTTTGTTTTAGGACTTACACAAAAAGACATTTTTAGAAACAATATTATGAGAAGTAAACTTAATTTAGTATCACACATACAACACCAACACACATCATTTTATTAGGGCCTTATTGTGCCCTCAGCCTCCAGCCCCCACACCTCCACTGGAGCTGGCACACAGATGTGGTGCATCCTGGTTTAGTGCTGTCTGCAACAATGCCAGTATAGTTTTGTAGAATTTGTGGTACATACAACCAAGGACTCTAGTAAAATTGTGCTTATTCAGCTCTGCCAATATGTCACTTGTGAGGTTTCATATGGCCTCTGTAGATTCTCATTTACGAAGCTAGATTTATAGGCAGTTTACAAGCTCTGCTCAAGAAAGTGCACTAGTGTTCTATCATACGCCACTTTCAAAAACTTTTGAAAAGACTGGGAGGAGACAAATGAGTCTAGAATAAGAGGTGGTTTCCTTGTCTCCAGTTTTATAGGTGGGCTTTACTTCAGTGGATGGTGATTAAATGAGAACATTAATATCTAAGGCTGGTGGTTCAGACAAAATAATTTGAAGAATAGAGGACTGAAATCCAACAACAGAATCCAGAATTTTAACAAGACAAATTGTTCAAAAAGGTTTTTGATGTTTTGTTATTTTCAGAATATGAATGACAAAAATTGATAAAGAAAGGGTACTATCATTTGGTTTTGTGCCACAGTGATCCATACAGAGTAAGAAACTGCCTGGCAGATCAAAACTGTATGCCGGACCAAGACTTGAACTCGGAACCTTTGCCTTTCGTGGGCAAGTGCTCTATCAGCTGAGCTACCCAAGCATGACTCACGCCCCATCCTCACAGTTTTACTTCTGCCAGTACCTCATCTCCTACCTTCCAAATTTTACAGAAGCTCTCCTGCGAACCTTAAGAAGAAAATTATCTGCAGACGCAGTTGCCGTGTTATAGAATAAGACGCAACAGTACCAACCAGTTCTGCAAGGTTCGCTGGAGAGCTTCTGTAAAGTTTGTAAGGTAGGAGACGAGGTACTGGCAGAAGTAAAGCTGTGAGGACGGGGCGTGAGTCGTGCTTGGGTAGCTCAGTTGGTAGAGCAGTTGCCCACGAAAGGCAAAGGTCCCGAGTTCGAATCTCGGTCTGGCACACAGTTTTGATCTGCCAGGAAGTTTAATATCAGCGCACACTCTGCTGCAGAGTGAAAATCTCATTCTGCATGCAGAGTAAATTGTTTTAAATGTGTAACCAAAGAATGTGAGGATACTGGTAGAGGTGTACATAGTGAAGTTTGTGACACTGCATGTATAAGTTTGTGATACTACCACTGTGCTCTGACGAGCAAAGCAACATAATAATGAAGTATGTTGTGATGTCACCACCGTCATTATTTTCTGAAAGTTTTAACGATGGATTGTTTTGTAGCGCAGCCCAACTTATAGAGTAGGTTGGAAGGTCACATTGGTTATGAGTTTGTGAAGCCAGTAAATGTGTAATGATGATAATATTTTTTTGTGCATTGTTCATTCCAACAGCCTATTTGCACCGCCCTGAAAACCCCTAGTTTACACTGTTGTCTTATGTTTTCGTACTATTTTGAGATGTTTGAAGGCACCAATAACAAGACTGACAACCCATTCTGGGGGTCCCAGAAGTTTGACAGTTAAAATATGTGTGATTTTATGACATTACAGTCATGGTAGTGATTATGTAGTGGTAGAAATAGTTGTGTTGTAGACAGCTTCACTCATCAAAGGTGATGGATTACATGCTATTTTTCTATACTTTGGGGGCTGCTTGAAAATGGTGTTTATCAGATATTCTTTCTTGAAAGACACTATGGCCAGCTGTAAAATCTCGAATTGTACAATGTGTATTCAAATACTGACATTAAAGATAACAGCAAAGAAATTATTTTGGTGATTCACAATATTTTACTCAAAATTGTTTTTCAGAAGGCAATAACGAAACTGGTTTTAGCTGTTGGGTTTATTTAGCTTTGCAAAGTTATTGGAATAAAATAGATTTAGAAACAAAAACATATGAAATTATTCTGCTTCTAGCAAATACCAGTATGCAGTCAGTTACAAAGCAAACTTTGAATAATAACAGAATAACATGAGAAATAATTTGGAAGTTCACAAGCTAAAACACATTTTGGTAGATTATCACTGCTTCATTCTTCTGTCTCGCAGATTTGTCTGGAGTTTCAAGTAGTGACCAATCTTCATTTTCTTCTAGATGTGAAAGTAGTGAATACTAAATGTTCCATGTGTCTGTTAGCAGTGACCTCTGCAAATGTGGTAATCACAAGAGATAAAGCAAATTATTGTTGCTCTCTTACCCATCACATGTGGCAGACAGAAATGTGCAGTTTCACATCTTTGGTCTAGTAGCACAAGAATTGTACGTCTCATGCCATTGAGTTCCTACTCAAAATCAAGACATCATCTGTCCAATGACTTACCAAGTCCTAAGGAACTGTAGCACTTTTACAAATAACTTTCACATCTAGAAGAAAATGAAGATATGACTTGTAGACCACTGTTTCTCTTGCTTGAACTGTTAATGTCTATTTCAGAACAAACATCTTTAAAAAGAATAACTGATTTCAAATGCAAGGAGACAGGCTCATATCCCAGAAACATCACTAACAAATGATTTCCACATACAAATAAAACCTATAAATATGCAGAAAAAAATAGCAGGACATGGCATTCTAGATACTCTCTACTAGATACTAGATACTCACCACTCTACAGTGAGTTATGCTCTCACTTTGCTGAAAGACATGAGAAAGTTATTTGTAAAAGTGCTACAGTTCCTTAGGACTTTGTAAGTCATTGGACAGATGATGTCTTGATTTTGAGTAGGAACTCAATGGCGTGAGACATACCATTCTTGTGCTACTAGGCCAAAGATGTGAAACTGCACATTTCTGTCTGCCACATGTGATGGGTAAGAGAGCAACAATAATTTGCTTTATCTCTTGTGATTACCGCATTTGCAGAGGTCACTGCTAACAGACGCGTGGAACATATAGTATTCACAACTCACATGGCAGAGTTGTTATGCATACTTCTTCTGATGGCCAGCATCCAATATCACCACTGCAACAGTGGTTAGCATTGGGTGTGGTTCTCACGTTAGATAATTGGTCACAATAATAATAATTGGCAGAGTAACAGTATATCAGTGTCATAATTGTACCTGACAAATAAATGTGACTGATTTCTTCTTCTGGGGCATCACAGCCATAAAATTCAATGAAAGATGTAACCATTTCCACACTGGCTGTTGAATTGTAACAAATACTTTATTCTGCATTACTTGTCACTTTGGACCCTAAGTCACTGTCAAGTGTACAGATGGGTTACAAAACATCCCCTTAGAAAAAAAGGGGTAGAGTAAAAGGAATAGTTCTGTGTCAGGTTGGCCAATTAGGTCCAACCAACCTCAATGTCATCCTCTGACAAAGGCATCATTGGATGCAATATAGAGAGGTATGTGGTCAGCACACTGCTCTCCCGGTTTTGTCGGGTTTCTTGACTGTAGAACTGGTACTAATTGGCTGAGCAACTTCTCAGTTGGTCTCACAAGGCAGAGTGCACTCCATACTGTGGCAGTACCAGGAATCGAACCTGGCTCCTCCCCGTGGCCATCAGCAGTCAGCCACACTGACCACTCAGCTACAGAGGCAAACCATCCATGCCATGCAAGTTCAACGTAGCATGTCCACCACTGGATACAACCTCAAAACAAATAGTAAACAAAAGTTGAGAAAAGATAACAACATCCATGTGTCACAGTTTGCACTAGTGAACTCTTACAAATGTGTGGATGTATCAGATTGTGGGTATGTGAAATGGGTCAATCACATAGGTTTAGTCAGAGGTAAGGCAGGTGGCAGACTTTAGGATTCTGGGAAAATACGGTTATTTATAAGGGAGATTTGTGCAACCCATCTTAAAATATTGCTCAAATGTGTGGGATGCACACCAGATAGGACTAACAGGAGACACTGAAAGTATGCAAAGAAGGGGAGCCTGAATTGTCACAGGTTTGTTTGGCACCATTGGAAGTGTCATAAAAATGCTGAAAAACCTGAATTGGCAGACTCTCAAATATAAATGCCAATTAGCCAGTGAAAGCATACCTACAAAGGTGTGAGAACTGGCATTAAGTGAAGAACCTAGAGATATGCTTCAGCCACATACATATTACTCCCATAGGGATCACGAAGACGAAGTCAGATGACTTACAGCACTCATAGAGACATTTTAGCTGTCATTATTCCTGCAGTCAGTATGGGATTTCTGGTAGAATGGGGATTAAACCCTAATGTATGATAGTGTGGTAAATAACCACTGCCATGAACAATGGTTTGCAGAGTATGTTGCAGATGTAGAAGTAACAGTTAACCACCTGTTGTTATGACATTTATTTTGGGGTAACTCATAGAGCCAAGTTAAAGTATCAAAAGTTTGAAATCATGTAATGTAAATTATTTGTAGTGTGAACTCAGCAATGTTCTGCAGAAGCCTGTACAAGAAACTGGGAATGCCAACTGCTGCCTCCCAAATATGCTGTATTTATTACTGTATGAAATGTTTCCAGAATTAAATTTTAACTGTGCAGCGGAGTGTGCGCTGATATGAAACTTCCTGGCATATTAAAAATGTGTGCCGAACCGAGACTCGAATCGGGACCTTTGCTTTTCGCGGGCAAGTGCTCATTTTGTATGAAATGTGTCATAAACAATCTATCTCTTTTTAAAACGAACAGCTCAATTTATGGAACCAGTACTAGAAATAAGAATAATCTGTATACAAAGATAAAATAATGTGCCATCCAGGTTGGAGTATCAACAATATTGTGAAAATGATACATAGATTGTTACTCACCATAAAGATGTCACACTGAGTCAGTAATGGCAGCTGAAGACTTCCAGGATAAGTAAGTTTCCTTCATTCCCCAATGGCCTTGTCAAAAAGGGCAGAGGAGCAGACAGAGGTTCAGGGCACTCTCTTGGTTTTGGGGTGGGAAACTGCCTCTAAGGGTAGAAAACTCAGCAATGATCAGTGACATGAGGATACAGAAGGCAATGGAAGCCACTGCATTAAAGATGCATATTTTATATCCACAGGACCTGTGGCTTGTTATTCAAAAAGTACCTGATGATCTCTTCACTGGCGAAAGATTCCAGACTGTTGCCCCCTTCGGATCTCAGGGAGGGGACTGTAAGATGTGTGAAATGTGATTTATTAGTCTCATTACATACATTGGACAGACCATATGATCTGTTGTACAGGAATCACGTCAAGTTTATCAAAAATATAATGTATAGTGATTTACAGAAATTCTTTTTACACTATTTTAAGAATAATGCCAATAAATACAACACTACAATATTTACTATAAATTACCAGTTTATCAATTTACTTTGTTGTACACACACAACACTGCTATATTAACTATAGATTTTTATTGTTCAAAGTGTCAGCCTGTCTTCTGTGAATTCTTCAATGGTGTAGTAAAATTTCTCTATGAAAATATTTTAGAGTAAACTTTATAGCGAACCAAGGTCCATTGTTAATATGTTACTTCCTTTTAATTTGTTATAAATATTTAGCCCCATGTACAGTGGTGTCTGAGCTTAAAGCTTTAAGTGATGTGAAGGTAATTTGAAGTTTTCCTTGTGATGAGTGCCATAGCTATGCTTAAAATGGAACTTTTCAAGATTATGTTGATTATTATATACAAAAATCAAAATTTCAAAAGTGTACAATGAAGTAATTGTTAGTATTTTTAATTTCTTGAACAATGGGTGACATGACTCATTTTTGTGAGCAGCACACATATTTCTAACGATTTTCTTCTGAAGAATTACTAGCCTTGTACTGCTTCTAGAGTTTCCCCAGAAAATTATCCCATACCGAATAACAGATTCAAAATAACTGTGGTAGACTGTCTTTCTTGTGTCCATATGAGTGGCACCAGGGGGAGGTGACCATGAGAAAAAGATTGAATGATCAACAAAAGGATAATGTTCTATGAGTTAGTGTGTAGAATGTCAGAAGCTTGAATGTGGTAGGGAAGCTAGAAAACCTGGAAAGGGAAATACTAAAGCTCAGTCTGGATATAGTTGGGTCAGTGAAGTGAAATAGAAAGAAAACAAGAATTTCTGCTAGGTGAGTATAGTATAACAACAACAACAGCAGAAAATAGTATAACAGGAATAGGATTTGTTATGAAGAGGTAGATAGGGAAAAGAGTGGGTTATTGTGAACAGTTCAGTGATAGAGATGTTAGAAGATATTGAACAGATAATTCAGTATGTAACGGGAAATGAAAACCTAATAGTCAGGAGGGATTGGAAAATGGTTGTAGGGGAAGGAATAGAAGGATGGTTTATGGGAGAATAGGGCCTTGGTACAAGGAATGAGAGTACTCCAATAAATTTCAGCTGATAATAATGAATACTCTGTTCAAGAATCACATGAGGAAGAAGTATACTTGGAAAAGGCTGGGAGCAGGAACAGTTCAGTTAGATTGCATCATTGTCAGGCAGAGATTTCTAAATCAGGTACTGGACTGTAAGGCATACCCAGGGCAGATAGATACTCAGATCACTATTTAGTAGTGATGAAGAGTAGGCTGAAGTTTAAAAGACTAGTCAGGAAGAAGCAATGCCCAAAGAAGTGGGATACATAAGTGGAAGCGCAGTCTCAGAAGTTGGAAGACACAGAAGTTAATCGATTCACTTAGAAATGAAATAAATAGGAAGTGCATGAAAACAAAGATGAAATTGCTGCAGGAAAAATATGAAGAAATCAAAAAAGAAATGACTGTTGGAAGAACTGACTTAGCTTACAGAAAAAGTCAAAACAACCTTTGGTGGTAACATGAAGAGCAAGGGGGAAGACTTGCCTGGTGATGTGATAGGAGTCAATATACAAGAGGTAGGGGATTCAGTATTAAAATCAGAATTTAAAAGAGCTTTGGAAGACTTAAGACCAAGTAAGGCAGTAGGGACAGATAACATTCCATCAGAATTTCTAAAATCATTGGGGGGAGTGATAACAAAATTACTATTGACACTGGTGTGCAGAATGTATGAGACTGGTAATATACCATCTGACTTTCAGGAAAACATCATTCACACAATTCTGAATACTGGAAGAGCTGACAAGTGTGAGAATTATCATACAATCAGTTTAACAGCTAATGAATTCAAGTTGCCGACAAGAATAATGTACGGAAGAATGGAAAAGAAAATTGAGGATCTGTTAGATGACACTCAGTTTGGCCTTAGGAGAGATAAAGCCACCAGAGAGGCAAGTCGTACTCTGTGGCTGATAATGGAAGCAAGACTTAAGAAAAATCAAGACACATTCATAGGATTTGTCTGACTGCAAAAAGTGTTTGAAAGCATAAAATGGTGCAAGATGTTTGACATTGTGAGGAAAGTAGGGGAAAGCTATAGGGAAAGATGGGCAATATACAATACGTACTAGAACCAAGAGGGAATAATAAGAGTGGGAGACAAAGAACAAAGTGTAAGGATTAAAAAGGGTGTGAGGCAGAAATGTAGGTTTTTGTCGCTACTGTTGAATCTATACGTCAAAGAAGCAATTATGGAAATAAAAGGAAGGTTCAAGAGTGGAATTAAAATTCAAGGTGCAAGGATATTGATGATAAGATTCACTGATGATATTGTTGTCCTCAATGAGAGTGAAAAAGAATTACACTATCTGCTGAATGGAATGTCCTGTCTAACGAGTACAGAATATGAACTGAAAGTAAACTGAAGAAAGACGAAAGCAATGAGAAGTAGCAGAAATGAGAACAGGGAGAAACTTAACATTAGGATGGGGGATCATGAATTTGATGAAGTTAAGGAATTCTGCTACCTAGGCAGCAGAATAACCCATGATGGATGGAGCAAAGAGAACATCAAAAGCGGACTAGCACTGGTAAAAAGGGCATCCCCATCCAAGAGAAGTATACTAGTATCAAACATAAGTGTTAATTTGAAGAAGAAATTTCTGAGGATGAACGTTTTGGAGCAGAGCATTGTACGGTACTGAGATATGAGCTGCGGGAAAACCAGAAAAGAAGAGAATTGAAGCATTTTAGATGTGATGCTACAGAAGAATGTTAAATTAGGTGAACAGATAAGGTAAGAAATGAGGATGTTCTCTGGAGAATCAGCGAGGAAAGGAATATATGGAAAACACCAACAAGAAGGAGGGACACTATGGTAGGACATCTGTTAAGACAGGACGGAATAACTTCCACGGTATCAGAAAGTGCCGTAAAGGGTATAAACTGTGGAGGAAAACAGTGACTGGAATGCATTCAGATAGATGGCAAGTCACTTACTTTGGTCCAAAAATATGCCTGTTATTCAGGGACCAACATTTTCAATAAATTATCAGCAACCATGAAAACTACAGCTACTAATGAAGTTCTGTTGATCAGGATTTATTGGTGGTGACCACTATTACATTGACAACTTTTGTAGTAGAATGAATTGATTTATACATTATTAATAATACCAACAACATGTGTGTTACAAAACTCTGACATTTCCACGTCTTCACTGCCGTAATGTGGCCATAAAATTATCTTATGGACTTAAGTGTGTATGCATTTACAAGGTGTACAACTCTGCTCCCGCCTTGCCGATAGGCGGCGACAACGGTAACTAGCGGTTGAAAGAAACATCGCAGACGTCAGGCAGATAGCTTGGACCTCGGCCAACTTTTTTTTTTTTTTTTTTTTGCATCAGTCTACTGACTGGTTTGATGCGGCCCGCCACGAATTCCTTTCCTGTGCTAACCTCTTCATCTCAGAGTAGCACTTGCAACCTACGTCCTCAATTATTTGCATGACGTATTCCAATCTCTGTCTTCCTCTACAGTTTTTGCCCTCTACAGCTCCCTCTAGTACCATGAAAGTCATTCCCTCATGTCTTAGCAGATGTCCTATCATCCTGTCCCTTCTCCTTATCAGTGTTTTCCACATGTTCCTTTCCTCTCCGATTCTGCGTAGAACCTCCTCATTCCTTACCTTATCAGTCCACCTAATTTTCAACATTCGTCTATAGCACCACATCTCAAATGCTTCTATTCTCTTCTGTTCCGGTTTTCCCACAGTCCATGTTTCACTACCATACAATGCTGTACTCAGACGTACATCCTCAGAAATTTCTTCCTCAAATTAAGGTCGGTATTTGATATTAGTAGACTTCTCTTGGCCAGAAATGCCTTTTTTGCCATAGCGAGTCTGCTTTTGATGTCCTTCTTGCTCCGTCCGTCATTGGTTATTTTACTGCCTAGGTAGCAGAATTCCTTAACTTCATTGACTTCGTGACCATCAATCCTGATGTTAAGTTTCTCGCTGTTCTCATTTCTACTACTTCTCATTACCTTCGTCTTTCTCCGATTTACTCTCAAACCATACTGTGTACTCATTAGACTTCATTCCGTTCAGCAGATCATTTAATTCTTCTTCACTTTCACTCAGGATAGCAATTTCATCAGCGAATCGTATCATTGATATCCTTTCACCTTGTATTTTAATTCCACTCCTGAACCTTTCTTTTATTTCCTCCATTGCTTCCTCGATGTACAGATTAAGAGCAGGGGCGAAAGGCTACAGCCTTGTCTTACACCCTTCTTAATACGAGCACTTCGTTCTTGATCGTCCACTCTTATTATTCCCTCTTGGTGGTTCTACATATTGTATATGACCCGTCTCTCCCTATAGCTTACCCCTACTTTTTTCAGAATCTCGAACAGCTTGCACCATTTTATATTGTCGAACGCTTTTTCCAGGTCGACAAATCCTATGAAAGTGTCATGATTTTTCTTTAGCCTTGCTTCCATTATTAGCCGTAACGTCAGAATTGCCTCTCTCGTCCCTTTACTTTTCCTAAAGCCAAACTGATCGTCACCTAGCGCATTCTCAATTTTATTTTCCATTCTTCTGTATATTATTCTTGTAAGCAGCTTCGATGCATGAGCTGTTAAGCTGATTGTGCGATAATTCTCGCACTTGTCAGCTCTTGCCGTCTTCGGAATTGTTTGGATGATGCTTTCCGAAAGTCAGATGGTATATCGCTAGACTCATATATTCTACACACCAACGTGAATAGTCGTTTTGTTGCCACTTCCCCCAATGATTTTAGAAATTCTGATGGAATGTTATCTGCCTTATTTGACCGTAAGTCCTCCAAAGCTCTTTTAAATTCCGATTCTAATACTGGATCCCCTATCTCTTGTAAATCGACTCCTGTTTCTTCTTCTATCACATCAGACAAATCTTCACCCTCATAGAGGCTTTCAATGTATTCTTTCCACCTATCTGCTCTCTCCTCTGCATTTAACAGTGGAATTCCCGTTGCACTCTTAATGTTACCACCGTTGCTTTTAATGTCACCAAAGGTTGTTTTGACTTTCCTGTATGCTGAGTCTGTCCTTCCGACAATCATATGTTTTTCGATGTCTTCACATTTTTCCTGCAGCCATTTCGTCTTAGCTTCCCTGCACTTCCTATTTATTTCATTCCTCAGCGACTTGTATTTCTGTATTCCTGATTTTCCCGGAACATGTTTGTACTTCCTCCTTTCATCAACGAAACTGAAGTATTTCTTCTGTTACCCATGGTTTCTTCGCAGCTACCTTCTTTGTACCTATGTCGGTCAACATAACCTCATTCAAACATTAGTCGATTTGTATCTGCATCATAAAGTTGTTCTTGATTGAAAATGTCAGTTTACGAGCCTAATTCTCGTCATTTGCGGGAAGTATTACTGTTTTGTTTCAATATGAAGAAAACAGCGGCTGAGTCTCATCGAGTGCTCTCAAGTACGTATGGTAAGGACGCTATTAGTGAAAGACCGTATCGTGAGTGGTTTCAACGCTTCAAGAACGGTGATTTTAACGTCGTAGACCGGCATAGTGGTGGAAGAGAGAATGTTTTCAAAGATGCAGAATTGGAGAGATTGATGAATGAAGACTGGCGTCAAACTCAAGAAGAATTGGCACGATTAGTGGGAGTGACGCAACAAGCCATTTCAAAACCTCTCAAGGCTATGGGCATGATTCAGAAAGAAGGAACTTGGGTCCCGTGTGAGCTGAAACCGAGAGACGTTGAACTGCGTTTGTGTGTTTGTGAACAGTTGCGTCAGAGGCAAAAACGGAAGGGATTTCTGCATCGCATTGTGACCGTGGACGAAAAATGGGTTCTTTACGATAACCCTAAACGCAAAAAATCATGGGAATATCCCGGCCACGCTTCCCCGTCGACGTCCAAACCGAATATTCACAGCTCCTAGATCATGCTCTACATTTGGTGCAACCAGCTCGGCGTCGTGTACTGTGAGGTGTTAAAACCAAGTGAAACAACCACAGGTGCTCGTCATCGAACGCAATTAATGCGTTTGAGCAGAGCATTAAAAGACAAATGGCCGCAATACAGCGAGAGGCGCGATAAAAGTGATTTTGCAACACGACAGTGCTCGACCCCACGTTGCAAAAGAGGTCAAAAGGTACTTGGAAACGTTAAAATGGGAAGTCCTACCCCACCTGCCGTATTCTCCAGACATTACTCCCTCTGACTATCACCTGTTTAGATCAGTGGTGCATGGCCTGGCTGACCAACATTTCCGATCTCATGAAGAAGTCACAAATTGGATCGATTCGTGGATCGCTTCAAAACATGAACAATTTTTTGGACGCGGGATTTGTACACTGCCCGAAAGATGGGAAAAGTAGTGGCCACCGATGGAAAATAGGCCTACTTTGAATGATACATGTGTAACCAATTTGTTTCAGTAAAGCCTCAAATGTTGGGGAAAAAACGGCGGAAGCAAAGTAGTACACCTTGTATATCTTTGTGGTAGTTTGGTATTAGCTTTTAAATGAAAATAATTTTACATTTCTTTCTTTTTTACTAATTCAACAAAGCCTCAAATGTTGGGGAAAAAACGGCGGAAGCAAAGTAGTACACCTTGTATATCTTTGTGGTAGTTTGGTATTAGCTTTTGAATGAAAATATATTTTAGATTTTTTTTTTTTTTTTTTTTTTGCTAATTCAACTTTCTGTAGAGTCTTATTTCTCATAGGAACTGTAGATGGAACGTTAGCAAACTCTTCTTTTGTAAATGCGTGTTATGTATGTGTGGACATATTCTACACCCCTGATAGTCTTCTCATCCTGTATCAATTGAATGAAAAGTATATCTATCTATCTAAAAACCATTTATTAGTGTCAGCAATAATTTTTGGTCTAACTAGCGAGTAATGATCGATTCACAGTTGACAGAATTCATTGGAATGTCAAACCATTCCACAAAATGTTTAAAACAGCTGCATTCACACTGGTTGTGAGTGAGGTGGGACAGGGCAGGATGGGATATTAACATTAAGATTTCTCAGAAAGAAAGTTGTGACATTGGCTGTGAAAGGATACAGTGGCATCATTTGCTGGCATGTCACTTGAGTTAGGGTAGTGAATCTTTGCGCATTTGTCTGTTCTTAGTCTATTTTATTGATTAATTTACTTTCATGACACAACAGGAATGTTCCATGATGATTTGGATATTGTTTCTACAAGTGTTGTTCGACAAAAGAGGAATCTAAAAGTGAAAAATACACACATCAAAAAAAGTGTTGCAGTACCTCAGTTCCGAGAGTTCCGGAACCTGAACAGAAAATTGGAATAAATATCAACATAAACATCATTGAAATTGCCTGGGAGTTGGGACAGGTTCCATCAGACTGGACAAAAGCAGTAATCACACCAATCTTTAAACATGGAAACAGAAAAGATTGTAACAACTACAGAGGTATCTCTTTAATCAGCGTTGTGTGTAAAATCTTCTCAGGTATTGTTGAAAGGAAAGTGCGAGTATTAGTTGAGGACCAATTGGATGAAAATCAGTGTGCAGTTATTGTCTGTTCTACGAGATTATGGAATAGGAGGCAAACTTTTGCAAGCAATTAAATGTCTTTACATAGATAGTCAGGCAGCAGTTAGAGTTGACGGTAAATTGAGTTCATGGTTCAGAGTAGTTTCAGGGGTAAGACAAGGGTGCAGCCTGTCTTCACTGTTGTTCATATTATTTATGGCTCATATGTTGAAAACAATAGACTGACAGGGTGAGATTAAGATATGTGAACACAAAATAAGCAGTCTTGCATATGCGGATGACTTAGTTGTGATGGCAGATTCGATTGAAAGTTTGCAAAGTAATATTTCAGAGCTAGATCAGAAATGTAAGGACTATGGTACGAAGATTAGCATCTCCAAAACGAAAGTAATGTCAGTGGGAAAGAAATATAAACGGATTGAGTGCCAAATAGGAGGAACAAAGTTAGAACAGGTGGACGGTTTCAAGTACTTAGGATGCATATTCTCACAGGATGACAACATAGTGAAAGAACTGGAAGCGAGGTGTAGCAAAGCTAATGCAGTGAGCGCTCAGCTACGATCTACTCTCTTCTGCAAGAAGGAAGTCAGTACCAAGACTAAGTTATCTGTGCACCGTTCAATCTTTCGACCAACTTTGTTGTATGGGAGCGAAAGCTGGGTGGATTCAGGTTACCTTATCAACAAGGTTGAGGTTACGGATATGAAAGTAGCTAGGATGATTGCTTCAGTAAACCTTACGTATCTGTAGCGAAGAATCCGAATATGCAATAAAAATGTGGTGTTCCCATTTGAAAATACGGAGTTTGCTCCACTGTGAAGGAGGGATGCTTGACAGGTGGCCAGTTGTAGCAGACAGATGTCCCCTTTACTACTGTTAACTTTTGACCTACTACATTTTTGTCGTACGATGCGTCATTTTCAAGATATTTAGTTTTTCAAATTAAAACAAACAGCCTGTATACGATTGTGTACTGTGGCGTCTCATAGCGGCTCGCGTGGCAGTCTGTTGACCAATCTTGCTGGGTGTTCACGACATGCAGGTTCTGGCCGCTTACTTGTTTAGCTACTTTTGATTTCACATATTGACATTCTACGGCATTTGTGCCTTCAACGAAATTAGAATTAAGTCAATACCTTCAGCTGCTGATGGACGTTGATACAGGGTGTTTCAAAAATGACCGGTATTTTTGAAACGGCAATAAAAACTAAACGAGCAGCGATAGCCATTCCTGCTCAGCCATTTTGCATTTCCTGCCGAGCTCATTTTTTAGACATTTGTATTCCCTTCCGTCTCCCTCTTTTACTTCATTTTTATATGTTCTATTTTCATAAGCTAAATTCAATACCTCCTGTGTTTTCCAAGGATTTCTAAAAGGCCTTATCTTTTTAGCTGTTCCATCCTCTGCTGCCTTCACTCTTTCATTTCTCAAAACTACCCACTCATCTTCTTCTCTATCCTCTGTTTTAGTCAGTCGTTTCCTAATGCTTCTTTCTGAAAATCTAAACAATCTCTGGTTCTTTCAGATTATCCAAATCGCATCTGCTAAACTCTGAACAACCTCTGGATCTTTCAAATCATCCAGATCACATCTGCTTGACTTCCTGTCTGTTTGTATGTCTTCAGTTTTAATCTACAGTTCATAAACTATGAATCATTGTCAGACTCCACATCTGCCCCTGGACAGGTCTTACAGTTTAAAATCCCGTTCGGAATCTCTAATCAGTCTGATACATCCGGTGTCTGCAGGTCTGTTTCACGAATACAACTCTCTTTCACGATTCTTAAACAAGTGTTTGCGATGGTTAAGCTCTGTGCAAAATTCTATCAGGCAGCTTCCTCTTTCATTCCTTTCTCCCAGTCCATATTCTGCCACTATTTTTCTTTGTCTTCCTTTTGCTGCTACCGAGTTTCACTCTCCCATCACAACTAAATTTTCCTCTCCCTCAACTATATGAGTAATTTCTTTTATGGTTCAAATGGCTCTGAGTACTATGCGACTTAACTTCTGAGGTCATCAGTTGCCTAGAACTTAGAACTAATTAAACCTAATTAACCTAAGGACATCACACACATACATGCCCGAGGCAGGATTCGAACCTGCGACCGTAGCGGTCGCTCGGTTCCAGACTGTAGCGCCTAGAACCGTACGGCCACTCCGGCCAGCCAATTTCTTTTATCTCGTAAAAGATTCTTCAATATCTTCATCATCTGTTTATCCGCATTCCTATTTTCTTATTCATTATTACACATACTCCTGCGTTACATCTATTGGATTTTGTATTTATAGCTCTGTATTCACCTGACCGTTCATCCTGACATCGAACGCCACTAATCCTCATTTTATCTAACTTCAACATATCCATTTCCTTTTTAAATTTTCTAACTTGCCTACCTGTTAAGGCATGTAACTTTCTACACTCCGATTCTTAGAATGCCAGTTTTGTTTTTCGTGATGATGACGTCCTCCTGAGGAGTCCCCGCCCAGAGATCAGAATGGGGAATAATTTTACTCCCGCAATATTTTACCGAACAGGATTGCATCATCATTTAACCATACAGTAGAGCTGCATGTCCTCGGAAAAAGTTTTCTGCCATTCACAGTACCAGCACAGCAAGGCTGATGTTACAAGGACAGATTAATCATCCAGACTGTTGCAACTACTAAAAAGGCTGCTGCCCCTCTTCGGTAACCACATGTTTGTCTGGCCTCTCAACATGTCCTCCTCCGTATGGCTATTTGCATCGTTGAGGCACACAAATCACCCCACGTTAGAATAATAATAATAATAATAATAATAATAATAATAAACTAAAATTCTTAAACGTAAGAAAATTAGTAACAAGGTCAAAAAAATAAAATAATCGAAGAAGATGAACTCGTCTTTTAAATCAAAGAAGAACTCATCCAAAACAATAAAAGCTACTTTAACATGATTTTTAAACAAAAAATAACCAAATACAGCCCATCAACCCTACAACTCGCAAGCCGAAAGAGGAAATATTGCTCTCAACAAAAGGAATGGTTGCAAAGTATTGGAAGAATACTAATGAAGTCTTCACACCTTTGAAGAACCCATAGGAAAAATATCTAGGACCTCAACAGTAACTATCCCTACCTCTGCACCACCCACCACTGAGGAACTACAGACAGTCATTTTAAATCTCAAAAACTATAAGGCATCGGAAGAAAACCAAATCACGCCCTAACTTTGGAAAAATGTCAATAAAAATGCTATAGACACTCTCCAAAGCTTCTTTGAAAAAATATGGATAAACGAAAGAACCCCAGATGAATGGAAGACGACCCTCATCCATCCAGTCCAAAGGGAAGGGTCCAAAGCAGATCCCAGCAACTACAGAGGCATCTCCCTCGTAGACATAACATACAAGATATTCTCTAAGGTCCTACTAAACAGGCAAGAGTCCTAATTAGACCATCAACTTGGAGAATACTAAACGGGTTTCACGAAAAGAAGGACCAGCCCAGAACAAATCCTAAACCTAATGGCCTACCAAAAATCAAGGGCAAAATCATATTATCACTTTCATTGACTTTCAAAAAGCATACAACCCAATAGCCCGGGAATCCCTCATCTCTATACTAAAAGAATGAAACCTAGACAACAAAACCACAAATATAATCAGAGAAACGCAAGGAGAAGAACTCTCTCCACTACTATTAACTGCGCCCTAGAAAAAATAGAGAGCGTTGCACGAAGATCAATAATGGAATCAGTCTAAGAACAAAAAATGAAGGCATCAGAGTCAACTGTCTGTCCTTTGCAGATAAAATGGTCCTACAAGCCCACACCTGGGGAAAAGCCAAAGAACAGACTCTCGAACTACAAGACAAGCATAAAAAGCATAAAAATAGGTCTACAAGACCAAAAAAATGATGTGACATAAAAATCCCGCCGAAAGATTTTAAAGTGGGAGAACAACAATCGTGAAAGATTTCAATATCTTGGAGAATGGATCAACTGGAGCCCTCTCGAGAAGAGGAAAGATTGAACTGGTCTTCCAACTGATCAAAAACACAAATAACGAGAATACTAAAATAAGATATTTCAACACAGTAATCAAATTGGGAGCCGTGTACGCAGCCAAAACACTGTCCACCAACAACCATTGCCCGGTTGAAAGGCTGGAGATCAAAGAAAGGAAGATATTAAGAAAAAACCTTGGCACCAGGTTCCACGACAACATACTAATTTGTATAATAAATAAAGCCTTTTACCAGACTGTTGAAAAACTCTCAGACTCCGTGAGGAAAAGAAGAGCTGGTTTTTGTGGATACATGTACATAATGACTCCAAATAGAGTAACAAAAAAATGATTTCTTCCGCAAAAAAAAATGATTTAAGGATACGAAGAAGGACTTAAAAGAGAATTTCAGACCTCAGAGAATATTTTCGTAGATAAAACTGAAGAGAGAGAGAGAGAGAGAGAGAGAGAGAGAGAGAGAGAGAGAGAGAGAGAGAGAGAGAGAGAGAGAGAGAGAGAGGAGGGGGGGGGGAGAAAGAGAAGAACGAGATATTCCAAGTCAAAAAGAAAACCAAACGAACGATCCAAGTCCCTGAAGAAGAAAGGTAAGGAAGATCACAAAAAATGAAACTATACTGGTCTAATAGAAAGGCACAAAATGTTAAAATTGATTGATTTGACGTAAATAACAACAAAAACACCCTAGATTCAAACTATTCAAATTGTCATAAAATTAAAAAAACTGAGGAAATCAAGAATGATGAGGTGCTTCCAAATGTCTCATAGCTGTATGAAGGTAATTTATTCGCACGTTTCACGTCAGTATAGACGCATCTTCAGGTTTATCTGCTAAGAATAGCAATCACTGTGTGAAATTTTGTGAAACAGTGGCCTTACAGAACCATAGATAGTGTTGGCATTGAACAAGAAACAATGACAAGTAGTCACAATGGTTATATTTTCATAATATAGATAGGCAATTACGGAGTGCCATCATTCGGGAAGTTATACACCTTAGGAGTTAAACCGCACTAGCGAGTTATAATAAAATTGATTACATCCAAAAGATGTTTTTCAAAATGTACCGAGCGGTCTAGGACGCTGCAGTCATGGACTGTGCGGCTGATCCTGGCGGAGGTTCGAGTCCTCCCTCGGCCTTGGGTGTGTGTGTTTGTCCTTAGGATAATTTAGGTTACGTAGTGTGTAAGTTTAGGGACTGATGACCTTAGCAGTGAAGTCCCATAAGATTTCACACACATTTGAACATTTTTCAAAATGTACAAAGCCGGCCGGAGTGGCCGAGCGGTTCTAGGCGCTGCAGTCTGGAATCGCGCGACCGCTACGGTCGCAGGTTCGAATCCTGCCTCGGGCATGGATGTGTGTGGTGTCCTTAGGTTGGTTAGGTTTAAGTAGTTCTAAGTTCTAGGGGACTAATGACCACAGCAGTTAATTCCCATAGTGCTCAGAGCCATTTGAACCATTTTGAACCAAAATGTACAAAGCGTGAATGCCGACTGAGCCAGGCCTAGAATAAAGCGGGAGAAAAAAAAATAATGAATGGGACACTAATGTGAACAGAAATTCAGTGCCTAAAAATTAACTAAATCTTGGGAAAGTACTGTAAGCACAGGGGAACTATCATCCCAGAAATAATACTATAATACGGTACCGAAACGTCGAGAATGGGAGAAATCTGAAGAAAAGCTTACCGTAGGATATACTACAAGACCTGGTAGACACCAGCTGTATAAAACCGATGTGAGTAAAACTTAAAATCCAGAGCGATGTGCGTACTTCCGCCGTATTGCTAAAAGGCCGATGTGATGTTAGCAGCCAGTGAATCTTAGCAATACACTGCAAACCGGAATGGGGCGGTACCGAAGAGGAAAACAATGTAAACACGAACAGATGCATGGAGGAAATCGTAACTTGGAAAAAACCTAAGACTGGGAACCGCATTAAATGACTTTGAAAAATATGTAGTTTATTGTACGCTATAAAATGAGAGATAAAATATAATATCCTTTATAATATTACCTCAATTTTATAAAATTAGCAAAGGAGTAGTATTTGAGTATTCCACAGTTGCTAAATTAACGTGAAAAACAGTTTAGTAGCTACTGGTGACAATTCAGATAGTAAAATTTCTGTAGGATGTTGTAGTGTATCATTTAAATCTAATAATTCAGAGTTGAACCTTGGGCTCGCTTTAATGTCTTCATGACATGCATTTTCTCCAAAACATTTAAAATATTTCCTTTTGTTTCCTTAAATATAATAATATGCAAATTCTGTCAATGTTGGAAATAAAGTGACTCGTTTCTTTTAGATGAACTGAGATAGCTGATTTGGGGCAGGCGAGGTATCCGTCTTCCTTAACCGAGAATACTATAGTGATTTCAAACCCTTCCGTACCAATTACCTTTGTCTATCCGACTATCACGCCTAAGTTTGGCCAGTAAAATGGTTAAAATCGACGCAACAGTAGAATTACAACCCTTTAGTGAAGGAAAGTCAAAGAAAAAAAAACATTTCAAATTTTACACCGTCTTTCCATTGCAATAAATCACAAAAACTTGCGCCGCACCCGTTCACAAACAAAAGGGCGTTGATACATATTTTTCACCAGGGAAAACGCTGTGGAATAAATAATCAAAAGAAAATTGCGTCAACTCATGCACGATAATCTGAGTGATTGCGTGCCAAGACTATTGAATACAAACAATAGTTACACAAACAATAGAAAAAGAAAAATAGTTGATCAGTTAATCTAATGAATATACAGGGTGTATCATAATTAATGGCGTAAACGTATACAGTTGAAAGTACACGATACTAGAAGCAAAGAAGTCTCAGCAAACATAGGGTCGAAAATGCATTCCTTAACAGGTACGAGCAAGTTTTCATCTTAAGATGCTATGAAACAAATCTCTTCTACTGCAAGTTCTTTGCGTTCCATATTTTGGGAACTGGTAGTATGGACCAAAACAAGGAAAAAACGACCAGTAAACATGTGATCTAAAATGCATTCCTTAAGAGCTATGAGCACTTGTTTATCTTTGCTACTTTGAAACACAACTCTTCCAATGATCTAATGAACTCTTTCTGTGTTAGACATTAGCTCGCATTTGGATGGCACCAAGATGTATTGGAAATTATCTCCAGAGGACGAAATTGTGGCTAACGACTGGGAAGCTGTTGAGGGACTCCTCTTCATTGAACTTTGTCATAGATGGCGCTGTAATAGTTCCAAACGTATAAGTACGTGGTATCACTTAACATTCCGCCAGTGCGGACGGTATTTGCTTCGTGATACATTACCCGTGTTAAAATGGACCGTTTACCAATCAAGGAAAAGGTCGATATCGTGTTGATGTATGGCTATTGTGATCAAAATGTCCAACGGGCGTGTACTGTGTATGCTGCTCGGTATCCTGGACGACATCATCCAAGTGTCGGGACCGTTCGCCGGATAGTTACGTTATTTAAGGAAACAGGAAGTGTTCAGCCACATGTGAAACGCCAACCACGACCTGTAACAAATGATGATGCCCAAGTAGGTGTTTTAGCTGCTGTCGCGGCTAATCCGCACATCAGTAGCAGACAAATTGCGCGATAATCGTGAATCTCAACAACGTCGGTGTTGAGAATGCTGCATCAACATCGACCGCACCCGTACCATATTTCTACGCACCAGGAATTGCATGGCGACGGCTTTGAACGTCGCGTACAGTTCTGCCACTGGCCACAAGAGAAATTACGGGACACGTTCTATTTAGCGACGAAGCGTCATTCAGCAACAGCGGTAACGTAAACCGGCATAATATGCACTATTGGGCAGCGGAAAATCCACGATGGCTGTAAGTGGAACATCAGCGACCTTGGCAGGTTAATGTTTGGTGCGTCATTATGGGAGGAAGGCTAATTGGCCCCCATTTTATCGATGGCAATCTAAATGGTGCAATGTATGCTTATTTCCTACTTAATGTTCTACCGATGTTACTACAAGATGTTTCACTGCATGGCAGAATGGGGATGTACTTCCAACATGATGGATGTCCGGCACATAGCTCGCGTGCCGTTAAAGCGGTATTGAATAGCATATTTCATGACAAGTGGATTGGTCGTCGAAGCACCATACCATGGTCCGAACCTTCACCGGATCTGACGTCCCCGGATTTCTTTCTGTGTGGAATGTTGAGGGATATTTGCTATCGTGATCCACCGACAACGCCTGACAACATGCGTCAGCACATTGTCAATGCATGTGCGAACATTACGGAAGGTGAACTACTCGCTGTTGGGAGGAATGTCATTACTCGTATTGCCAAACGCATTGAGGTTGACGGACATCATTTTGAGCATTTATTGCATTAATGTGGTATTTACAGGTAATCACGCTGTAACAGCATGCGTTCTCAGAAATGATAAGTTCACAAAGATACATGTATCACATTGGAACAACGGAAATAATATGTTTAAACGCACCTACGTTCTGTAATTTAATTTAAAAAAACCTACCTGTTAGCAACTGTTCGTCTAAAATTGAGAGCCATATGTTTGCGACTATTACAGCGCATACATTACACCATTTAGATTGTCATCGATAAAATGGGGGCCAATTATCCTTCCTCCTATAATGCCGCAACTTCCATGAACCCACCAAGGTCACTGATGTTCCACTTGTCGCAGCCATCGTGGATTTTCCGTTGCCTAATAGTGCATATTATGCCGGGTTACGTTACCGCTGTTGGTGAATGACGCTTCGTTGCTAAATGGAATGCGTGCAAAAAATCTGTCATCGTCCTGTAATTTCTGTTTTGCCTAGTGTCAGAACTGTACACGACGTTATAAGTCGTCCCCATGCAATCCCTGGTGCACAAAAATATGGTACGGGTGCAATAAAAGTTGATGTAGCATTCTTAACACCGAAGTTTTTTAGATTCCCAATTCTCGCCCAGTTTGTCTGCTACTGATGTGAGGATTAGCCGCGACAGCAGCTAAAACACCTACTTGGGCATCATCATTTGTTGCAGGTCGCGGTTGACGTTTCACACGTGGTTGCACACTTCCTGTTTCCTTAAATAACGTAACTATCCGGCGAACGGTCCGGACACTTGGGTGATGTCGTCCAGGATACCGAGCAGCATACGTAGCACACGCCCGTTGGGCACTTTGATCACAATGGTGATACATCAACACGATATCGACCTTTTCCGCAATTGGTAAACGATCCATTTTAGCACGGGTAATGTATCACGAAGCAAATACCGTCCGCACTGGCGGAATGTTACGTGATACCACGTACTTATACGTTAATAACTATTACAGCGCTATCTATCACAAATCGATAAATGTGGTCCAACTAAAACATTCATATTTCTTTACGTACTACAGGAATATGTAATAAAAATGTGGGTTCCTATTTTAAAAAAAACGCAGTGATATCCGTTTGACCTATGGCAGCGCCATCTAGCGGGCCAACCATAGCGCCATCTGGTTTCCCCCTTCAAGCTAGACAAGTTTCGTTCTTTGTAGTTTTTTCGTTTGACGCTTACTTCGTGAGATATTTGGCCCGGTCACGATCAGTGGACCACCTTGTACATAGAACAAGGACTCATGAATGTTTCGGGTGGTCTGATAAAGGGCCTGTAAAAAAAAAAAATGAAATGAAGTCCCATGCTTCTTTACAGAGCGTAGGGGAACGATGCGGGAGACCCGCACCGCCTTACTAGGCAAGGTCCTAATGGAGGTGGTTTGCCGTTGCCTTCCTCCGACCGTAATGGGAATGAATGATGATGATGATGATGAAGACGACACAACAACACCCAGTCATCTCGAGACAGGAAAAATTCCTGACCCCGCCGGAAATCGCACCCGGGACCCCGTGCTCGGGAAGCGAGAACGCTACCGCGAGACCACGAGGGGCGGACGAAAGGCCTGTAACGTGTGTAATAATAATAATGAGAAGCGCGAATGCGGCCTCGCTTCTTCGCCACCGCCTCCGCCACGAAGCGGAAGAGAGAGATGTTTGAGGTCAGAAATCGTTCGCTTAACCCAGTAGCGACCGCCGCAGACGGAATTCCGCGGGCTGCGCGGCGCGCGTTTGCCTGCCAAGTGGGCAACCCGCCGAGCGCCGCCAGCACCGGGCTAGCGGTCGCCGGCGCGTGCTGGGGCTGGGCTGTGGCGTAGCGGTGCCGCGCCAGCCGGGCCCCCACCCCGCGGCCGCAGCGGCAACCACCGGCGTCTGCGGGGGCCGCTCTCTCCGCGCTCCGCAGTCTCGAGGGAACAAGTGCGCCGGACACCAGCACCTGTCCTCCGAGGGGACACACACACCGCCGCCCCGACACTGACTCGCGCGCGCACCCAGGAACAGCAAAAGTGGTGACCGGGATCGTATTTTTTTTTTCCGGGATTATTTTTTTTTTTAAATTTTCGCACAGCGGCACGTTCGAGTTTTCGGTAGCGTCTGTCCCTCGGGGGTCGGGTCAGTGCATGTAGAGGACTCGCAGCAGCGAAGAACCCCCGCGACGCCAGACGGGGAGTCGACGACGGCGACGACGATGCTGCAGCTGCGGCTGCTGCTGCTCGCGCTGCTAGCGCTCGACCGAGGACGCTGCTCAGGTGCGTGGCCGAAACGTCGCGACGCCTCCGCCCTGCTCTTCGACACTACCACAATATTTTTTTTATTCTGTCTCCTACTGAAATTCAGAATGTTGTTTTTTTGTATACTTCTGTCCTTTCTATCCGTACTGGAGAGTGACAATGCTTGTCGTCTACGTAGTCGATGTCTCTAACGCGTGCTAGCACCGCTGCAAAGGAAAGGAGGAAGTCCTGATATGACAACATTTCCACTAGAATGGAGGCTAGGTACTGGCGGAATTAAAGCTGTGAGGACGGGGCGTGAGTCGTGCTTGGGTTGCTCAGTTGGTAGAGCACTTGCCCGCGAAAGGCAAAGGTCCCGAGTTCGAGTCTCGGTCCGGAACACAGTTTTAATCTGCCAGGGAGTTACAACATTTCCACTATTGGCCAACTTAGGCTGTGAATCCATTGTCAAAAGGTTGTTTTCGTGCTCGAGGAAAATCGCCACGCTTATGACGGCCATATGCTGGTGGTTGGATAACTTGGTGGACACGTCAACCCACGTGACAGTGGCATTATAGCAAAATTGCCAAAAGCGGAAAATAAACGGCAATTACAAAAGATGACGGGACTATTAAAATTACCAATATTTATTCACTTTTGCAAATCGATTTTAACTGATTAACAGCCATCACCGGTGCTTTCAACCAATATGTGCCCTGAGTAGTAATACTGTCTTAATCAGAGGTCAAACATTAAGTTATACCGTCTTAGCAGTGATCAAACATAAAGTTATGTTTGACCTCTGCCCAAGACAATATTACAACTCAGGGTACATATTGGTTGAAAGCACCGATGATGGCGGTTAATCAGTTGAAATCGATTTGCAAAAGTGAGTAAATAAAACATGATTTTGCGACTGGTTGCTGCATATTTGGTAATTTTATGGTTTACGGTCGCTGCACGACTTGGGAACCACATGCAGCCCACCATTCATGACGGGACTATTGTCATTTCAGAAACTTCGTACGTCTGTGGTACTGCCTCAAGGAAAGTAATTGAAACAATGGGGATTGGATTTCGAAAACATGACCTACTGTGAATCAATGCTTCACGGAACTCGTGCTACGTCAGATTTGTCAGTCTCTAGGTTTGTACGCCTTCTTCCGTCGTCAGCGGTAGGAGATATTTCAGTAGGTCTGGTGTCTCTGCTAAGAGTATCAGGCGTGTTTTCGCTGGTATTTCAGCAGATGTTTGCAGTTTCGTTTCTGCAACATGTAGCCGAAACAAATCCTGCTCAAAAAGTCTTTGATACGACGCCCAGCATCGGTTTCTTTCTCATTACAAAAGATATTTGAATCAAAATTCGTTCTTTAGAGCAGTCCCAGATTAGTCTAGAACGTTATTGGTTTTATCAATATGTAGTAACGGGAACAGTAGAACATGAAGAATTATCAGTACTCCAGCAGCAGCTGAGCAGCGCTTCTGCATGGCTGTAGCACTCATCAGTACTTGTTTGGGCTAACTCAAGCTACATGTTGCAGAAACTAAATTGCATATATCTGCCGAAACACCACAGAAAACGCGCTTGATGACTCTGGAGGATACCTGTATATAATACATATGTGGTACATTCACTTTATACGCCGTTAAGGGCATGAAAGGGTGATAAAGAAGGGTGCTATGTCTTATTATCTCCTTCATCACTCACTTTAAAAATAAGATTGTTGATGCGCTAGAAATTAGATATATACTGACGACTCTCTTATTTTTAGAGGGAGCGAAGATGGACAGATTTAAGGCGAAAACAAGTTATGGCAACCTTCTTTCACAGGCAACGAGATGTGGACTAGATCAGCCACATATGCTCTGTTGTAGACGACAAAATCGGCAACCTCGAATTTATTGGTAGCGTACTGAGAAACGGCAGCTAGTCTACAAAAATAGATTGCTTGCAAAACCTTTGTACGGCCAAATCTTGAATATTGCTCAAGTGTGTGGGTGCTATAACGAGTCGGACAAACCCGAGACATGGAGTGCATACAATGGGGTGCCAATGATCGTAAGCTCATCTGACTAAAGTGCTGAAAAATTGTTGCTGACAAGCATTCTAAGAAAAACTCAGTACGTCTCGCGATAAGCATTTGACAATGTATTCTACTGCAGGTACGAACATACGGAACAAGACCCAAGGTATGTGAGTGGCTCGAAGACTTCTTAAGTAACGGAATCCAGTATATTGTTCTCGACGGCGAGTGTTCATCAGAGACTAGGGCTTAGTCAGGAGTGCGTCAGGGAAGTGTGACAGGACCGCTCTTACTTTCTATATATATATATATATATATATATATATATATATATATATATATATATATATATATATATATATATCAATGGTCTGGCGGATAGGGCGATCAGCGATGTACGGTCAGTTGCTGATGATGCCGTGGTGTAAGAGAAGGTGTCAAAGTTGAGTGACTGCAGGATGATACGAAAGGACTTACACAAAATTTCTAGTTGGTATGATGAGAGAAAGTTAGCTGGAAATGTAGAAAAATGTAAGTTAATGAGGATAAATAGAAAAAACAAACCCGTGATGTTCGGATAGAGCATTGGTAGCACGCTGCTTGACGCAGTCACATCGTTTAAATATGCGGGCGTAATGTTGCGAAGCGATGTGAAATGGGACGACTGTCTGCCGATTGTGCTAGGGAAAGCCATTGGTCGTCTTCGGCTTACTGGGAGATTTTTGGGAATTGTGGTTGTAAAGGCAACGTTAGTGCAACCTGTTCTTTTGTACAGCTCGAGAATGTATGGGATCCGGTCGGATTAAAGGAGTACATCGAAGCGTTTCAAAGACCGATTACTAGACATGTTACCAGTAGGTTCCAACGATAAGCAGATATTACGGAGATGCTTCCAGAACTCGAATGGGAATCTCTGGACGGAAGGTGACGTTATTTTCTGAGAATAATACTGAGAAAATTTAGAGAACCAGCATTTGAAGCTGACTGCTGAACGATAATACTGCCGCCAACATATATTTCGCGCTAAGGACAACGAGGATAAGATACGAGAAACTAGGGCTCATACGGAGGCGTATAGACAATCGTTTTGCCCTCGCTGTATCTGCGAGTGGAACAGAAAACGAAACGACAAGTAGTGGCACAAGGTACCCTCCGCCACGCACCGTACGGTGACTTGCGGAGTACGTATGTAGATTTAGGTGTAGAAACCTGCTTAGAAAATTTTAATAACAGTATATCAGGTGAGAAACTGCGAATATCCTTCAGCAAACTTCGTGTCCACCCCATAGAGACGGTGGGGACGAAATTAGAAAATTCGCACAGAGGAGCACAGATAGTCATCCTTTCGTAGTGGTTAGTCAAGTACAGAGGAGACGATTTTTTCTTACGTGGTGTACGATGATGAATGAAACTTTTCGTGTCTGGTTGTTCTAGATCTAACAGATTCCCTAGTCTCATTATGTTATTCGTCACAGATACTAGTATTCAGGTCAATCCTTGCGTTCGTCTCTGGTACCGATTCCTCGATTACAAACTATGAATCGAGTAATTTAGCACAGTTCTCCTGACGTTGTGTGTCGGCGCAAAACATTGCCTGCTAACCGGGTGTCGGAGCTTGTGGTCTACGTGTGCTAGCGATGAAGTTTTATCTTCGGTTAACACAGTGGCTCCGTTCTAGGAATTTTGTTGATGGCCCATTTGTCCTTTTCGCGGTATGGACGGTGTAGTAAGGAAAGCTGTACTTTCACTTCTGCGCTATATTCGAGAACTTGACTTCTTCTTGAAATGGGTACAAACATCCGCAAATTTTCCGGAATAGCGGAGAGACTATTTTCGTTCTCACACCCAGTGATAACAATCATCATCATCATCATCATTATTCAGCGATCAAGCGTACGAGGTCTCGCTTCTTCAGCATTGGTCTTGTCTGACATTCATTGCCGTCTGCCGCTGTCATGATGTGGCTATGTTAATTTACGGGTTCCTACGCGGATTCAAATACACAGACAACACTCAGGGACAGCATGGTTCATCTACGAATACAACAAAGTTTATCTAAGGCTCGTCCGATTTATTACTTTCAGGTATACTTCGCCAGTATAGCTGAGTTACTCATCGCTCTCGAAACTCGTAGTAAATCTGATTGAATTTTCTCATTTTGAGAAACAAACTGTTTCGACAGACTTTGCTGTCATCTTCAGGTCTTAAAAAACTTTTTCTTATGAAACGTGTTCATTTTAAGTTGAACCTCACGCCAAGTTGTACGCAGATAACAAAACAGCATATTTTAAAAGGCTTGTGATAAATAAAATATTTAAAGACATAAAGCACCTTGTGCAAATGGCATAACAAAAAGTTTTTTAAGACCTGGAGATGACAGCAAAGTCTGTCGCAAACAGTTTGTTTTTAAATAAAGAAATATTTATACGATCTTGGCTTTTTAATATTTTTAGCAAGTAATACAGGTCGCTCCTATTATCTTCTCAAAATGATATATATATGATTGTTACGTGACAAAACACGGTACAATAGCACGTCTATTTACATAAGCTGGACATATACTTAACATTGAAAATTCACCTTAAACGGCGTAGAGGCGTTTTCACAGATGGGCAGTGTTATTACTGTGCGTATGTTTATCCAAAACCTTGTCAGAACTCACATTCGGTGTCATATCTTACGCTAAGTTTAACGAGCTCGAAAGTCCAAAAAATGGTTCAAATGGCTCTGAGCACTATGGGACTTAACAGCTGTGGTCATCAGTCCCCTAGAACTTAGAACTACTTAAACCTAACTAACCTAAGGACTTCACACACATCCATGCCCGAGGCAGGATTCGAAACTGCGACCGTAGCAGTCGCGCGGTTCCGGACTGCGCGCCTAGAACCGCGAGACCACCGCGGCCGGCGCTCGAAAGTCCACGCGGATAAAAGATAGTTACGTAAACGGGCTGACTAGCTTGTATAAATATGAGCAAAGTTATCTACAGGTTTCAACTGAAGCAGGCGACTAATTCAGTCAGTGGAAAATAGTTGCCGGCTGGGCTGAGTTTTCTAGAGCGGTTGATGTCCGAATGTCGTCCGGAAGAACTGCGGAAGTGCTGAAACATCCCTAGGAAGCATTCCAAACTGGCTGATGTCAAAGCCTCGAGCAAGGAACTGCCTCGCCCAGGTCAGCTATCGGTCATAATTCTGTAGAAAGGAAACAGAAATTTGTGTGCGCATTTCGAGATAAAATCATAAGAAGTGTTTCTTATTAACGTCTAATTAATTATAACACTCTTTAATACAGTGATTATTCGCAGCAGTGTAATCGTTACGGAATAGGTAAATAACAGGTTCTGACTGTCAGTGGGCGCTGCACGCTCGATGGGCCAGCTACGTAATGGCTTTGCGCCGTTTCTTCTTTGACACTACCGTAGCTCTCGCATTCGCTCGCGCCGGCCGCTGTGGCCGAGCGGTTCTAGGCGCTGCAGTCTGGAACCGCGAGACCGCTACGGTCGCAGGTTCGAATCCTGCCTCGGGCATGGATGTGTGTGATGTCCTTAGGTTAGTTAGGTTTAACTAGTTCTAAGTTCTAGGGGACTAATGACCTCAGAAGTTGAGTCCCATAGTGCTCAGAGCCATTTGCATTCGCTCGGCTCTGTACTTTTTAGATTCTGTGTGTTCGTTTCGACGCTGTCGCCCCTCTGACTTGCGTTTCCTATAGTGCCGAGCATATTGCACCTCATGTGAGACGACACATTTCACTACATTGTAATTTTCAATTTGATACCGATTTTCAGTTTTTTCCGACGAATATTTTTATTGTCTCACTTTGAGTGCTAGTATTGCTCCGCAAGCGTTTCCAGTGACACCGGAATCAATGTCGGAACTAAACGCATTTCCATGCTACACCAATTTGTACCTTTACACAAAGCTAATTCGTAACAATCGTGCGCATGAACCTACTCTAGTATGATGACGTTACAGACAAAACAAATACTGGGCGACAAGTACGTACAGACGTGATCTGTCCGTTGGTAGGCTCAACCACTGTTTACGCAATGTTAGTTTCGTTATCAGCGATTGAAATATGACGGTATTTCGCTGTACAAGAAAGTTAGAGCGACGAGCGAATAGACGTTTGCACATCAAAATCGATGCACTGTACGTCTTCACAGAAGAACAATCAATCCCTTTAATGTATTGCATCAGACGTGTTCATAGCGCCGTTGTCTTGTTCGCGGCCGCGCGGGGTACCGCGTGGTGTAAGGCGCCTTGCCACGGTCCGTGCAGGGCTTCCCCCCCCCCCCCCCCCCCCCCCCCGCTCCTCAGCGGAGGTTCGAGTCCTCCCTCGGGCATGGGGTGGTGTGTGTGTTGTCCATAGCGTAAGCTAGTTTAAGTTAGGTTAAATAGTGTGTAGGCTTAGAGACCGATGACCTAAGTAGTTTGGTCCCATAAAACCTTACAACAAATTTCCAAATTTTTTTCTTGTTCGTGTCAACACATACGTTAAAAGCGTATGCAAAATGTACAAGAACTACTCGTCACAACTGTTGGTAACCGATGTGCGTTAGCGCGCCTTCTCGGAGGAATTGTAATCCAAGAACAACTTTCTCCGCAAGTAGTCAGCCTTCGGGGAAATGTCAAAACGTTAGATTTGCCAGTGGAGCTGTTTCTAACGTTTATTACTATTTTTATTGAGACTATGCGGGAGTATGTCTCGCAGCTTCTCGTAAAAATAACTTAATCTTCAAACTTCGCCATGGCATCCTCCCTGTTAACAACAACGCTACGACTTCTGCATATGCCGTCTTGCAGAGAAGTTATTTCATACAGTAAAATACTAGTGCTCCACTTCGATTATTTCTCAACAACAATCACCTGCAACGTTCTATTTCAACAATGAATATACATCTCTTGATTATTTTCAGCCATAATGGCTATGTTTGTGAACCGTGACCGCGTGGGATAATTATTTATTTCAAGTTTCTGCTACCAGTCACTTTTTATTTTATGCTTTATCTAACATAATGCAACGCGTTTCGAACATGTTCTGTTCATTTTCAGGCGTTTATACATACATACATAGAGAAATGTTACTTAAAAGTAAAGATAAAAATAAACAGTCTTAAACTAGATTAATCTAGTGTTCTAGATTAATCTAGTTTAAGACTTTATTTTTAAGTAACATTTCTCTATGTATGTATGTATGTATGTATGTATCAGCAGTGGCTTTCAACAATGCTCCTTTATACATCACATGCAGTTTATCTAACTTTTTGTCGATGAATATCCCTCTGATGTTCTTTTACTCTCTCAAAAAATGGGAGCAATAAAATACTGTGCAACTCTATGTTGACTTGTTAACTGACACCGTACCGGGAAGCATGTGTGACGGGTAGAAAAATTTAAGTTTATTGGTGGCTCTCGTCTGTTGTTACCACTATTACTGCCCGAGTATGGATACTGTTATTGTACTAAAAAAATAATTCGGATGATTCCGATAAGCGAGATTCCTCAGGTGATCTCTGTTTTGGAAGAGTTGTTGAGGGGAAAGGCGTGATAGGAAATGTGAAGCTGCACTTCATGTGTGACTGTATGCATGTGACTTTCTCTCCCAGCATGAGCGCACACGAGTTTGCGTCCACCTGCAATTGGAGAAAACGCACGGTCGCTAGGTTTTCATGATCGTCCGTAACGATGTCGTAAAGGCGCGAAGTGCACCTTTCTTTCCTGGTGCGGCGACAGTAGGATGTGCGATAGCTTCCGATGTGCCTTGCGCGGTCACTTCTAGACTGCAACTCTGACTAAAACTCACCTGTTGGGTAATTTGACCTGACAAGGAAAAGTCATCTCATTTTCTGGCAGATTTCAATGTTATTTTTTGCCCAAATAGGAATTATTTTTTAAAAAATTAGTTGTTAATTTGCAACGGCTTATTTATTAAGTACGTTTTTATATGTGTCGTATTTCGTTATTTTTTAGAGTTAGACTGAAAATGAAAATTTGGCTATAAATTACATCATATTAATAGACATCACACATCTCACTTTTACTTTCAACCCGTTAAATCCGAAAAATTAAAGAACAAATATCTCGGCAGGCATACAGTGTTGCAAGTCTTTCAAAAGAACATCTGGACTGCTATGTACAGACAACTTGTTGTTCAACGTTGTTACCAAAAATCTTTAAAAATGAATGGAATTCGAAAAATACCGAACCACTCATACTTCCGTACCGAAAACCGAGCACGGGGCTGATGTACCGAACAGTCTGGTAAAAGATCTAACAGCTAGCAACCCAGTCTATAAGATTGCAGATTTTTGCGCGAATGTAAACATGTCTCTTTGTTCGATCAAAGAAGTGAATATTCAGTTATTCTTGCGAGAGTTGACTTGGTTGTACTTGAAATTAGATTCACTATCATCGTGCAGGTAACTGCTTTTTGTATTTTCATTTTCTCATCTGTTTTTCTGCTGTCCTTTACGTGTTATTGTTTTGTGTCAATCGCTAACCTTCTCATATCTGCCGGTCGGAGTGGCCGTGGAGTTCTAGGCGCTACAGTCTGGAGCCGGGCGACCGCTACGGTGGCAGGTTCGAATCCTGCCTCGGGCATGGATGTGTGTGATTAGGCTAGTTAGGTTTACTTAGTTCTAAGTTCTAGGGGACTGATGACCTCAGAAGTTAAGTCGCATAGTGCTCAGAGCCATTTGAGCCTTCTCATATCTGCATACCTACCACACTCTGACTAACCTAGCTCCGTCCGAATAGGTCACAGAGGGCCTAACGGTACCGACCGACCGCCGTGTCATCCCCAGCCGATAGGCGTTAATGGCTGCTGATATGGAGGGGTGTACGGTCAGCACACCGCCGTTGCCGGTTTTCGTTACCTGGAGCCGCTACTTCTCAGTCAAGTAGCTCCTCAGTTTGCCTCACAAGGGCTGAGTGCACCCCGCTTGCCAATAGCGCTCGGCAGACCGGATGGTCACCCATCGAAGTGCTAGCCAAGCCCGACAGCGCTTAACTTGGGTGATCCGAGGAGAACCGGTGTTACCACTGCGGCAAGGACGATGGCTTACAATACTCCATAACCTCAGTTATTTGTTTTATGTATTATGGTCTGTGTGATCCAACAGATTTCCCCTGCCGGTTTCCGCCCTGTAGACCTTAGTTATCACTTTCTCGGTTCTTCGAAGTGAGTGTTAATGTGCAAGATTACGAAAAATATCAGGGTATGAACCCCCTGTCAGTGCTAGGATTGTTGTCTACCATATAAAGCTTCTTTGCCCTTCTGACAATGTTTCTTAATGCAAAAAATTTCGTGTTAGAGCGCAGTTAGGAATCCACATTTAACTGCAGGCCCCCGCATAATTAGCTGGGTAAGTCGATTCGAAGGTCGTACGAAGACAAGAATTAACATCTTCAGTAGGATCACGCCTGCTAAGTTACTGTTGTGCTCAAAGCAACCTTCACGTTAATGACAGATTTACTTTGTTCCCGCAACAGACATGCTTTCAACCTTCACCGGATTTCGTTATATCATAGAATTCTTTCGCCATTTATAAGGGAGCGATAAGAAAGTTTCCGTTTGGGGCGTTGTTGCAACGCGTAGGCAACGTAACGCGACTCAGATGCGGGTATATAAGTACCGACATTTATTCGATTAGTATGACATCCGTCTTTTTCCGATGTACGCGTGGCAAGCGCGGAAACGTGAACTATGGCGACGTTATTATCAGATGCATCCAAACAGGACCAGCGTGGTGTTGCTCTTTCCTTGGCTGCCGAAGGACGAACACCACCGCATGAATACTGTTCACCAGTGTGGGATCAGTACCAGATAGGGTTAATAGGAGAGATAGAGAAGATCCAGCGGCGAGCAGCGCGCTTCGTTACAGGATCATTTAGTAATCGCGAAAGCGTTGCAGAGATGATAAATAAACTCCAGTGCAAGTCTCTGCAAGAGAGACGCTCAGTAGCTCGGTACAGGCTTTTGTTGAAGTTTCGAGAACATACCTTCACCGAGGAGTCAAGCTGTATATTGCTCCCTCCTACGTATATCTCGCGAAGAGACCATGAGAGATTAGAGCCCACACAGAGGCATATGGACAATCTTTCTTTTCACGAACAATACGAGACTGGAATAGAATGGAGAACCGATAGAGGTACTCAAGGTACCCTCTGCCATACACCGTCAGGTGGCTTGCGGGTTATGGATGTAGATGTAGTAGACATTCATCGGAGAATGAGAATGAAGGCGTCCGAGATAACTGCGGCAAGGGGTGCTGCCGTTTTATGATGACACACGAGCCGCGCGGGATTAGCCGAGCGGTCTGGGACGCTGCAGTCATGCACTGTACGGCTGGTCCCGGCGGAGGTTCGAGTCCTCCCTCGAGCATGGGTGTGTATGTGTTTGTCCGTAGGATAATTTAGGTTAAGTAGTGTGTAGGTTTAGGGACTGATGACCTTAGCAGTTAGGTCCCATTTGATTTCACACACATTTGAACATTTGATAACACACGTCCCCATATCCCAAACTTCGTAACGCAAACCGAGCGAGGTGGCGCAGTGGTTAGCACACTGGACTCGCATTCGGGAGGACGAAGGTTGGAACCCGCGTCCGGCCATCCTGATGTAGCTTTTCCGTGATTTCCCTAAATCGCTCCAGGCAAATGCCGGGATGATTCCTTTGAAAGGGCACGACGGTCTTCCTACCTCGTCCTTCCCTAACCCGTTGGGACCGATGACATCGCTGCTTGGTCCCCTCCCCCAACCCAGCCAACCAACCATTGTAACGCAGAAGTTACGCCAACTCAGGCGAGACACACTCGACTACCTGCCCTATAGTTCTGATCTCTCGCCATGCGATTATCATGCTTTCGGTCCCTAAGAAAAAGTTCAAATGGTTCAAATGGCTCTGAGCACTACGGGACTTAACTTCTGATGTCATCAGTCCCCTAGAATTTAGAACTACTTAAACCTAACTAACCTAAGGACATCACACACATCCATGCCCGAGGCAGGTTTCGTACCTGAGACCGTAGCGGTCGCGCGGTTCCAGACTGTCCAGCGCTAACAAGGGAACCTCCCCATCGCACCCCCCTCAGATTTAGTTATAAGTTGGCACAGTGGATAGGCCTTGAAAAACTGAACACAGATCAATCGAGAAAACAGGAAGAAGTTGTGTGGAACTATGAAAAAATAAGCAAAATATACAAACTGAGTAGTCCATGCGCAAGATATGCAACATGAAGGACAATGTGAACACAGGAGCGCCGTGGTCCCGTGGTTAGCGTGAACAGCTGTGGAGCGAGAGGTCCTTCGTTCAAGTCTTCCCTCGAGCGAAAAGTTTCCTTACTTTATTTTTGCAAAGTTATGATCTGTCCGTTCGTTCATTTACGTCACTGTTCACTGTAATAAGTTTAGTGTATGTGTGTTGCGACCGCACCGCAAAACCGTGCGATTAGTAGACGAAAGGACATGCCTCTCCAATGAGAACCGAAAACATTTGATCGCAAGGTCATAGGTCAACCGATTCCTCCACAGGAAAACACGTCTGATATATTCTATACGACACTGGTGACGGCATGTGCGTCACATGACAGGAATATGTTGTCGACCCACCTAACTTGTACACTTGGCGAATGGGTAAAAAGATTCTTCTACCTTGCCCGGTTTAGGTTCTCTTGAGGATGTGATAATCACGTCCAAAAAAGTGATAAAAACATAAGAGTTTGTCACGTAAACTGCAACAAATGAATGCAACAGTTTCACAGTCGCACAGTTTTCCCTGTGCTCTGTCAAAACATATGTTTTTAAATTTTCAAATGTTTTCGTGTGTAGACCGTCAAATCCTGCATATGTCCAAGCAAATCTGAACATGTCCTGGAATTTTGGAGAGCGAAGTTGATTATGTGTGAGTGCCTGAACTCTGATAATTGTCTGAAAATAAAAAATTAAACTTTTCACTCGACGGAAGACTTGAACCAAGGACATTATCCTAAATGTTGCCTATCTTGCGCATGGACTACTCAGTTTGTATATTTTGCTTATTTTTTCATAGTTCCACACAACTTCTTCCTGTTTTCTCGATTGATCTGTGTTCAGTTTCTCAACACCTATCCACTGTGCCAACTCACAACTAAATCTGAGGGGGGTGCGATCGGGAGGTTCCCTTGTAAGAAAAAGTCTTGAAGGGTAGACGATCCCTGTCGGACGAGGATGTACAGCAGGCGCTTACGGTTATCTTCGCGAAACGCGACCTGTATTTCAACAAACGGGTCCCTTCAACCTGGTGCGTCCATGGGATGATTGTCTCAATGCTCATGGCGGTTTTGCCTCATTGCCATACCGATTCTGTACGGTCCCCGAACGGCCTTTCCACGTCTGTTGTGATATGATAAAAGCTGCCGGGCTAGTGGTTTTTCAGTCAGTAACGGACAACTAAGTCGGCCGTCTTAAGTACGATCCACAAGTTCGCGAACGCAGGCTTGCAGCAGCGGCTTGTGCGCGTGGTCCGCGACTCGCCGCGCTGCCCCAAATACGGGCGCGGCTTGGCAGCGGCTCCAAGGTCGCCCCGCGCTGCTGGCGGCGCACCTCTGCTGGCTGGCCCTGCCTGTCGCCTTTCCTTCCTACTCCGTCTCTTCTTTGTACACAAGGCTGCAGTAGGAGGCACTCACAGCGCTAATGGTACCAGGCACTGGGCCCTAAATTTTCTCCAGTAACAAATTTCCCTTTTTGTGAGACGTACGCTTCCACGTTACTGAATCTTCACTTTATGCAATAGGAAGACATGCGTTTTCTCTGCTGTGAACTAGAAGTGAGCTCAAAGAGAGCCCAGCATCGGCCCCTCGTGTGCCCTAAATACCGTAACTATCCCTGGCAACGAGCCCTAAATATGTCCTACATTACTCCTTCAGTATGCGTGTTGCTGAGCCCTAGCCGGCCGGAGTGGCCGACCGGTTCTAGGCGCTTCATTATGGACCGCGCGACCGCTACGGTCGCAGGTTCGAATCCTGCCTTGGGCATGGATGTGTGTGATGTCCTTAGCTTAGTTAGGTGTAAGTAGATCATGTGAAACTCAGCTCGCCCTATTTGCCCAAGAAATTCACAGTGCCGTAGACACTGGCGAGCAGATTGATGCCGTATTCCTGGACTTCAGGAAGGCATTTGATACGGTTCCGCACTTACGTTTAGTGAAAAAAATACGAGCTTACGGAATATCGGACCAGGTTTGTGATTGGATTCAGGATTTCCTAGAAGAAAGAACACAACATGTCATTCTTAACGGTTCAAAATCTGCAGATGTAGAGGTAATTTCGGGAGTACCGCAAGGAAGCGTGATAGGACCTTTATTGTTTACAATATACATAAATGACTTAGTTGACAACATCGGTAGCTCCGTGAGGCTATTTGCAGATGACACGGTTGTCTACAAGAAAGTAGCAACATCAGAAGACTCGTACGTACTCCAGGAAGACCTGCAGAGGATTAATGCATGGTGCGACAGCTGGCAGCTTTCCCTAAACGTAGATAAATGTAATATAATGCGCATACATAGGGGCAGAAATCCATTCCAGTACGATTATGCCATAGGTGGTAAATCATTGGAAGCGGTAACGACCGTAAAATACTTAGGAGTTACTATCCGGAGCGATCTGAAGTGGAATGATCACATAAAACAAATAGTGGGAAAAGCAGGCGCCAGGTTGAGATTCATAGGAAGAATTCTAAGAAAATGTGACTCATCGACGAAAGAAGTAGCTTACAAAACGCTTGTTCGTCCGATTCTTGAGTATTGCTCATCAGTATGGGACCCTTACCAGGTTGGATTAATAGAAGAGATAGACATGATCCAGCGAAAAGCAGCGCGATTCGTCATGGGGACATTTAGTCAGCGCGAGAGCGTTACGGAGATGCTGAACAAGCTCCAGTGGCGGACACTTCAAGAAAGGCGTTACGCAATACGAAGAGGTTTATTATCGAAATTACGAGAGAGCACATTCCGGGAAGAGATGGGCAACATATTACTACCGCCCACATATATCTCGCGTAATGATCACAACGAAAAGATCCGAGAAATTAGAGCAAATACGGAGACTTACAAGCAGTCGTTCTTCCCACGCACAATTCGTGAATGGAACAGGGAAGGGGGGATCAGATAGTGGTACAATAAGTACCCTCCGCCACACACCGTAAGGTGGCTCGCGGAGTATAGATGTAGATGTAGATGTAGTTGTAAGTCTAGGGGACTGATGACCTCAGATGTTAAGCGCTGAGCCCTAAGGATGCCCGAAAGAGTCCTATGTGTGGCAACATTGAGGTCCTTGTGTGCCTAGAATTGAACTCTAGCTCTGCCTAAAACTGAGCACTGACTGTGCTGGACGTTGAACCACGAATATGCTCGACATGAAGACTTTAGTGTGGTCAGCCCTTAGTTTGTCCAGCATTGAGCTGTCGATGTGTGCCGAGCATTGACCATACTGTGTGGACAGGACTGATCACTAAATTTCCCTGGCATTGAGTGTAAGTGTGCTGGACATCGAATTCAGAGTATGCTCAACATTTAATCCTGAATGAGCTCGGCATTGAGATGTGCCCAATATTGAGTCCTTATTTTGCCCAGCATAGAGTTGTAAATGTATGTCGAACATTGATCATAACATGTGCACACCACTGATGTCCCCAGCGTTGTGACGTAAATGTGCTCGGCAATGACCACCAAGGCGTTTAGCATTAAGCAGAAGTGCGATCGGTATTGAGCACCACGTGTGCCTTGCGAGGAGCCATATGTGTGCGCAACATTGAGCATTATGTGTGACCAGAACTGACTACTGTATGTGGGCTGCATTGAGCATTACATGCATCTGGTATTGTGTCCAAAGTGTAAGAAGCATTGAGCTCGAAGTGTGTCCACCATTGAGCCCTATGCGTGATTGGAATTCATTGTGTGTGCACACACCTGAGCACTAGCTATACCCAGCATTGAGCACTAGTTATGCCCGGCTCTGAACTCCGTTTATGCCTGTTATTGAGCCCTAAGTATAATTTGCATTGAATCCTGTGCTAAGTAATGATATCTACACTCCTGGAAATGGAAAAAAGAACACATTGACACCGGTGTGTCAGACCCACCATACTTGCTCCGGACACTGCGAGAGGGCTGTACAAGCAATGATCACGCGCACGGCACAGCGGACACACCAGGAACCGCGGTGTTGACCGTCGAATGGCGCTAGCTGCGCAGCATTTGTGCACCGCCGCCGTCAGTGTCAGCCAGTTTGCCGTGGCATACGGAGCTCCATCGCAGTCTTTAACACTGGTAGCATGCCGCGACAGCGTGGACGTGAACCGTATGTGCAGTTGACGGACTTTGAGCGAGGGCGTATAGTGGGCATGCGGGAGGCCGGGTGGACGTACCGCCGAATTGCTCAACACGTGGGGCGTGAGGTCTCCACAGTACATCGATGTTGTCGCCAGTGGTCGGCGGAAGGTGCACGTGCCCGTCGACCTGGGACCGGACCGCAGCGACGCACGGATGCACGCCAAGACCGTAGGATCCTACGCAGTGCCGTAGGGGACCGCACCGCCACTTCCCAGCAAATTAGGGACACTGTTGCTCCTGGGGTATCGGCGAGGACCATTCGCAACCGTCTCCATGAAGATGGGCTACGGTCCCGCACACCGTTAGGCCGTCTTCCGCTCACGCCCCAACATCGTGCAGCCCGCCTCCAGTGGTGTCGCGACAGGCGTGAATGGAGGGACGAATGGAGACGTGTCGTCTTCAGCGATGAGAGTCGCTTCTGCCTTGGTGCCAGTGATGGTCGTATGCGTGTTTGGCGCCGTGCAGGTGAGCGCCACAATCAGGACTGCATACGACCGAGGCACACAGGGCCAACACCCGGCATCATGGTGTGGGGAGCGATCTCCTACACTGGCCGTACACCACTGGTGATCGTCGAGGGGACACTGAATAGTGTACGGTACATCCAAACCGTCATCGAACCCATCGTTCTACCATTCCTAGACCGGCAAGGGAATTTACTGTTCCAACAGGACAATGCACGTCCGCATGTATCCCGTGCCACCCAACGTGCTCTAGAAGGTGTAAGTCAACTACCCTGGCCAGCAAGATCTCCGGATCTGTACCCCATTGAGCATGTTTGGGTCTGGATGAAGCGTCGTCTCACGCGGTCTGCACGTCCAGCACGAACGCTGGTCCAACTGAGGCGCCTGGTGGAAATGGCATGGCAAGCCGTTCCACAGGACTACATCCAGCATCTCTACGATCGTCTCCATGGGAGAACAGCAGCCTGCATTGCTGCGAAAGGTGGATATACACTGTACTAGTGCCGACATTGTGCATGCTCTGTTGCCTGTGTCTATGTGCCTGTGGTTCTGTCAGTGTGATCAAGTGATGTATCTGACCCCAGGAATGTGTCAATAAAGTTTCCCCTTCCTGGGACAATGAATTCACGGTGTTCTTATTTCAATTTCCAGGAGTGTAAATGTGCTCTTTACGTAGGGCCACATATGCCTTCGACTGAGCCCTAAGTCTGCGCTGCAGTGAGCTCTATCTGAGCTCTACATTGAGCTGTAGATGTACCCTACATTGACCCATAATCACAGTCAATAAAATTCGTCTGGGTGTTGACGGCATTGTCAGTATATAAAACTGTCCGACGTTTCGGCTACTGTCGCAAGGAGCCTTCCTCAGGGCTTTGTGCTGAGCTTACGTTGAGCCACGAGTCTTCCCGACATTGAGCTCTAAAGAGTGTCCAGCAGTCGAGCCCTAACAGTGTCCGACGTTGCGTCCTATGAGACCATGGGACTGAACAACAACTAGCCACTTGCTAAATGTCCGAGGGACGTTTCAATAATTAATGCAAAACATTTTTTTCTCGGCCAAGGTGCGGAATTTGTTGTGGGGAATCATGAAATATTCCCGCTTCAGCTCCTACAGTTTCATGAAGTTCTGGTAGTTGGCGGCGCTATATTTAGACTTGAAAGTTGACGTCTGTAACGGAAGTGCATTCGAAGCAGAGAGCTGTGATTGAGTTTCTTTTGGCGGAAAAGCAGAACATCACAGGTACTCATAGGCGCTTCCAGAATGTCTATGTCCACCGTCCACCGCGACCTTCTGGTTCCCGGCCGCTGTCGGAAGGGCAGTGAACAAAAGCACGATGAGTCGTAGTGCGAGGCGTCTGTCATCATCGTAAGGTCGCGCAAATCGGTCGGCCGGCCGCATACAACTGCGACTACTGCAAATTTTGGAACGTGCGGACACTCTCATTCACGGTGATCGACAGATCAGAAAGTCGCTGCTCAACTGGACGTCTCTGCTGGTAATGCTGACACACTCGCCCACCAGTTAGGGTAGTATTCTTCCTCATCCACCCTACAGCCAGGATCTTCCATCTCCTTGGCCCAATGAATGATACACTCCGTGGGAACAGTACATAAATGAGATGGGGAGGTTATTAATGCCGCAAGTCGTTGGCTCTGACGTCGACCAGTAGGGTAGCCAGAAGAGTGGAGTGATAATATAGTATATTGCACTCCGTCTTCAGACCACAAGTGGCCTATCGGGACCATACGACCGTCGTGTCATCCTCACTGAGGATGCGGATAGGAGGGGTGTGTGGTCAGGACACCACTCTCCCGGTCGTTATGACGGTTTTCTTTGACCGGAGCCGCTACTATTCGGTCGAGTAGCTCCTCAATTGGCATCACGAGGCTGAGTGCACCCAGGAAAACGGCAACAGCGCATGGCTGCCCGGATGGTCACCCATCCAAGTGCCGGCCACGCCCGAAAGCGCTTAACTGCGGTGATCCCACGGGAACCGGTGTATCCACTGCGGCAAGGCCGTTGCATAATACGGTGTATCAGAATCATGAATAAAATCTTCCTGCTTTTGTAAAAAAAAAAATTTCCATAACTTAAGGGGCAATTCTGACGTTACGGCTAATAATGGAAGCAAGGCTAAAGAAAAATCAAGACACTTTCATAGGATTTGTCGACCTGGAAAAAGCGTTCGACAATATAGAATGGTGCAAGCTGTTCGAGATTCTGAAACAAGTAGGGGTAAGCTATAGGGAGAGACGGGTCATATACAACATGTACAACAACCAAGAGCGAATAATAAGAGTGGACGATCAAGAACGAAGTGCTCGTATTAAGAAGGGTGTAAGACAAGGCTGTAGCCTTTCGCCCCTACTCTTCAATCTGTACATCGAGGAAGCAATGATGTAAATAAAAGAAAGGTTCAGGAGTGGGATTAAAATACAAGGTGAAAGGATATCAATGATACGATTCGCTGATGACATTGCTATCCTGAGTGAAAGTGAAGAAGAATCAAATGATCTGCTGAACGGAATGAACAGTCTAATGAGTACAGAGTATGATTTGAGAGTAAATCGGAGAAAGACGAAGGTAATGAGAAGTAGTAGAAATGAGAACAGCGAGAAACTTGACATCAGGATTGATGGTCACGAAGTCAATGAAGTTACGGAATTCTGCTACCTAGGCAGTAAAATAACCAATGACGGACGGAGCAAGGAGGACATCAAAAGCAGACTCGCTATGGCAAAAAAAGGCATTTCTGGCCAAGAGAAGTCTACTAATATCAAAGACCGGCCTTAATTTGAGGAAGAAATTTCTGAGGATGTACGCCTGGAGTACAGCATTGTATGATAGTGAAACATGGACTGTGGGTAAACCGGAACGGAAGAGAATCGAAGCATTTGAGATGTGGTGCTATAGACGAATGTTGAAAATTAGGTGGACTGATAAGGTAAGGAAAGAGGAGGTTCTACGCAGAATCGGAGAGGAAAGGAATATGTGGAAAACACTGATAAGGAGAAGGGACAGGATGATACGACATCTGCTAAGACATGAGGGAATGACTTCCATGTTACTAGAGGGAGATGTAGAGGGCAAAAAGTGTAGAGGAAGACAGAGATTGGAATACGTCAAGCAAATAATTGAGGACGTAGGTTGCAAGTGCTACTCTGAGATGAAGAGGTTAGCACAGGAAAGGAATTCGTGGCGGGCCGCATCAAACCAGTCAGTAGACTGATGAAAAAAAAAAAAAAAAAATTAGAACACCCCTTGTCATAATCTGATGAAAAGCCTGCAGTTTCTGGGCACGTGACTAAATGAGATAGTACTAGTAAATAATTTCAAACAATTGAAAATAGGGGAGTCGTTAGAATTTATAGCCAAACCGTCTGCTATTGTACAGCAGTGACAGTGTTCACAGACCAGCAGGGACGAGAGAAGCTTGCTCGGCCCCTGCAGAGCACGGCCGACCCTCCGCCGCGACCTTCTGGTTCCCGGGCGCCGTCGGAAGCGCAGCAGCGGCGAGTCCGCAGGCTGCAGCCGGCGCTGCTGGAGAGAGAGAGCGAGCGCGCTCGCCTCGCGTTGCCGGCCGGCCACTAAATGTCACGCCGCGCCGTACTCACTGCAGACCTCCCCCGCGGCGCCGCAGCGCCTTGCACAACGCAGCTGCAGCCGACAGCTTTCTTTACGCGGGCCGCTTCTGTGCGGACTCACCCACTTTGTGTTCGCAAGCCCGAGCCACGTACACAACCGAAAGAAATTAAGTAGGCAGAAAAATTAATGAATTGGCCGATGAAGACGAAATTTGATGTTACCACACGACACTACAATCGTCCGGTCACAACTGTGGGTACTTTGATTGATCTCAGAGATGGCTCAACTGAAGTACGAGGCGTGTTTTTTAAGTAAGTATCGTTTTTAAACTAAAAGAGACGTGCTAAGATTTCTCAATAATTTTAATTTTACATGAAAGCCTGTACCTTAATCTACGAACTGACGCCATTGAAGTCTGATTGTTCCTTGTTTACTTTGTGTACTGAGTGTTTAAGATGCCTCCGATAATCGTGACTCCCGCCGATTGTGAAGTAAGGGCTATTATAAGATTTCTTAGTGCTAAAGGCCTAAAATCGATCGATATTCATCGTGAGATCTGTGCAGTTTTCGGAGAAAACATTATGAGTGATGGAATGGTAAGAAAGTGGGTGAGAGCATTTAAAGATGGCCGCACAAATGTGCATGATGAACAACGGAGTGGGCGTCCTTCGGTCTTAATGAAAGTTTGGCGCAGGAAGTGGACAATAAGGTGAGACAAAACAGACGCTTGACGATTTCCTCCTTGCGGGATGACTTTCCTAATGTTTCTCGTAGTATTTTGCATGGCATTGTGACCGAGCACTTGAATTACCGAAAATTGTGCGCACGTTGGGTACTGAACATGTTGCACAAAACCAAACGTTTAGACAGTGCATTGACTTTCCTTGAGCGGTACCACAACGACGGTGATTATTTCTTAGGCCAAATTGTTACAGGTGATGAAACGTGGGTTGCCTACGTCACACCAGAATCAAAGCAACAGTCCATGGAAGTTGAGCAAGGGCATCGTTTTGCTGCAAGACAATGCCCGTCCGCATGTGGCGAATCAGATCAACGATCTCATCACATCTTTTCGATGGGAAACTCTAGATCATCCTCCGTACAGCCCCTATCTTGCGCCCAGTGACTACCATCTGTTCCTGCACTTGAAGAAACACCTGGGCGGTCAGCGTCTTCAAGACGATGACGAAGTCAAAACAGTGGTGACGCAGTGGGTAGCAAGTCAGGCGGCAGACTTCTATGAGGAGGGTATTCAAACACTGGTACAACGTTATGACGAGTGCCTCAATATTGACGGAAATTATGTAGAAAAGTAGCTTAAGGTACAGTCTTTCATGTAAAAATAAAATTATTGCGATATCTTAGCACGTCTTTTTTTAAATTTCAAAACGGTACTTACTTAATAAACACGCCTCGTATGTCAGCACAACCGCAGGTAACAGATAGAACATGAATAAATTATAAAAAAGCATTTAATACTTATCACTACGTACTGTCACTTGTATTGTGTGGTGGAAGAGATTACAAGTGATACAGTGTTTATAAATATTGTATCGTTACATGTGCCATATTCTGTCGCCGAGATAGCTGTCTTTGACAGCCCACTTTCAGTGCAGAACGTTATGCAGAAGATAGCACGTGCGTGTACAATGAACTGTAAACTTCCTCTGCATGCTGTGGGACTCTACCACAATGCATTTTCTCCTCAATAGTTGTTTCCGCCGCAACTTTGTGTGCGCACCGGTTGTGTTCAAAAAAATGGTTCAAATGGCTCTGAGCACTATGGCACTTAACTGCTGAGGTTATCAGTCCCCTAGAACTTAGAACTACTTAAACCTCAGTAACCTAAGGACATCACACACACCCATGCTCGAGGCAGGATTCGAACCTGCGACCGTAGCGGTCCCGCGGTTCCAGACTTTAGCGCCTAGAACCGCTCGGCCACCCCGGCCGGCTCAAAGCTTAGGGACTGATGACCTTAGCAGTTAAGTCTCATAAGATTTCACACACATTTGAACATTTTGTGTGCCAACTGTATTGCGAGTACAGTCGTAGTAAAGAAATAATTCAAAATTTCATGCCTGATCCTGAAGTCTTACTGCATGTGCGTCGAAAATGTAGTAAACAATAAACATGTTCGTTTCGTTACCTTGCAGGGGATGTCTGCGAGGAAATATTTCGTAAAAGTTTCAAAATATGTGAAGAGTTTGCTGAAAGTCGCTAAATGCACTCGCAATCAAATACTGGATGAATAAAGTCAGCCGGCTGGTGTGGCCGTGCGGTTCTAGGCGCTTCAGTCTGGAACCGCGTGACCGCTACGGTCGCAGGTTCGAATCCTGCCTCGGGCATGGATGTGTGTGATGCCCTTAGATTAGTTAGGTTTAAGTAGTTCTAAGTTCTAGGGGACTGATGACCACAGATGTTAAGTCCCATAGTGCTCAGAGCCATTTGAACCATTTGAATAAAGTCAGAGTATTTGTGCACCCGTAGTTACGCTGCCACAAGACACACACAGTTTCTAACCATGACACTTGTCTATTGTGTTACGCTTTTGACATAAAGTTATACCTCTTAAAATGAGTACATTAAGACAGCATTAAAATTTTTGAGTTCGATCAGTAACTACGCGAAATATTGAAAATCAGTTTTCTTCTTGCCCCTGTAAACAGTTAGATAGGCAACCAACAACAGGTATCGCGTTCCGGAAGATTCGCCCAGTAATATACTCGTAGACACCTTGCGTGGCGGAGATTGATTTTCGGCTGTCGAGCGAGGTCCGGTCAGTTGGAGGTACGGGAATTTCCGGCTCTAGTGGATACCACATGCGCAACGCGTGCAGATCGCGTGCTCGGTTCGGTGCGTCGCGCGGATAGGACAAGGTGGCCTTGTAGTCGTCAGCGCGCAGATCCGAAGTGACGGCCGGACGCAGGGAAAGTGTCAGTAGATCACGGAGCTGACCAGCGGGCCGTATGACGAATGCACCGGCCGGCGCGCTGCGACAGCCGCCTCGGAAGTGGCTCCGTGTCTGGCCGGGGTTACGTAAACGGCCGCTCCTCGCACAGCGCCGAGTAGAAAGCTGGTCCGCCCTGCCGGTGTTTTCTGGCCCTCACCCGAGCGCCCCGTCGCCTGCCGGCAGCTTTCTCTCAAATTTCTGTCCCCGCCGGACTTCGATGGCGCACCCCTTTCCTATGCCGACCGGGCACCTCAGTAGTTTCACGCGCAGCACGTGTCCGTAATAGTGGGCAGTATTCGAAGCGAAGTTTTCAGCCTGCAGCGGAGTATCCACTGTTTACAGCTTCCTGCCAGCCAGACCCTCGACTGGGACTCGAACCCAGAACCTTTGCCTTTCGCGGCTAATGCTCTTAGCCGCTGAGGTATCAAGGCCGGCCGGTGTGGCCGAGCGGTTCTAGGCGCTTCAGTCTGGAACAGCGCGACCGCTACGGTCACAGGTTCGAATCCTGCCTCGGGCATGGATGTGTGTGATGTCCTTAGGTTAGTTAGGTTTAAGTAGTTCTAAGTTCTAGGGGACTGATGACCTCAGATGTTAAGTACCATAGTGCTTAGAGCCATTTGAACCATTTTTTTGAGGTATCAAGGCATGACTGACGACTAGTGTTACTAACCATTTGGCTTTTTCCGGGCAATTCCAGCTTTTTCGATTTTTTTTTTAAAGTCCGACCGGCATTCTTTTCCCTTTTTTATAGGTCTGGCTTTTAGGTAACGGAGTTGCCTTTCATCATCTAACGAATTTCAATGTGCCGTGATTGGATTGAGTTATAACCCACACATTGTATTGTATTGTATGTCAACCAGCGACCTAGAAACGACGGAGAGGCTCCGTCCCCGTCGCAGCCGCAGTGGTCCACAACCCCACGACGACTACCGCAGTCCACTTCACCCCTCCGCCGCCCCACACCGAACCCAGGGTTATTGTGCGGTTCGGCCCCCGGTGGACCCCCCAGGGAACGTCTCATACCAGACGAGTGTAACCCCTATGTTTGCGTGGTAGAGTAATGGTTGTGTACGCGTACGTGGAGAACTTGTTTGCGCAACAATCGCCGACATAGTCTAACTGAGGCGGAATGAGGGAAACCAGCCCGCATTCGCTGAGGCAAATGGAAAACCGCCTAAAAACCATCCACAGACTGGCCGACTCACCGGACCTCGACACAAATCCGCCGGGCGGATTCGTGCCGGGGACCAGGCGCTCGTTCCCGCCCGAAAAGCCGTGCGTTAGATCGCACGGCCAACCTGGCGGGCAACCCACACATACTTGGCTATATGTTGGCCTGTCTAGAAACAGACAGGGCACCGGATTGCATCCCTGTGACCTACAGATTTTTCAGTCTTCCTTTTATCCTGTCCTGCAGCTCACAACGATATGGTGATTCTACAGAATCGTTACGTGGTGTGGATTCCGTGTTAATCTGTAGGTCCCTTTCCCCCAGTTGGACGACTGCAGTAGATTGGGGGCCCACAGATCGCTGAAGTGGCGTCCAATTGAAAGACTTGTTGCAGGACAGTGAGCCACACGAAATTATTACAATTACTTGGCTACATATTTTTCACGAGGTTCGCTAGCAATGGTGTAATTGTTTGGAGAAACGCTGTATTCATAGTTGACCATACGATACCTCGATTCGATATAATGTTCTCTGTCCAGCATATTTTCAGACTCTGAAACAAAAACTTGTGAGTTAATCATTAGAAGCTGAAATTCTCATTTGTCACGGTGAGAAGGGCTAATTCATTGACAATTTTTGTGTGGTGTAATGTCGCTGTATTCGAGTGCATCCTACTAGTAAGAGGTGTGTTGTTTTCTAACGTAAATGAGAGGGTTGAAACTTTAATAGTGGCAAGTATTTATTTACAGCTCGTACAAAATAGATATGTGTTTCAAAGTTTTACTGACCTTCAAAGTAGTCACCAGCATTGTGTATAACCCGTTGCCAGCGATGTGGAAGTTGTAGGATACTCTTAGCGGTGCCAGTTGTGTTGACTGTTCGAACGGCGCGGTCTATTGCCCGACGAATTTGCAGCAGTTCTGAAGCGAATGCCGTGAAGTGTTTCCTTCAGTTTAGAAATCGAGTTGAATTCGCGAGGGCTTAAGTCAGGGGAGTGCAGTAGGTGGTATAGCACTTAGCAACCCCATCAGTCAAACAAATCGGTAGCAGCTTGCACTGTACGTGCTTGAGCATTGTCGTGCAAAATGATGGTCAGGTCCTGCAGAAAGTGTCATCACTTCTGTCTCTAAGCTGGTCGTAGGTTGTGTTCCAAAAGTGAACTACTTATGATCGAAACAGGCTTATGTCTGTTGAAGTTGTTTTTTTTTTATTTTTATTTTATTGGTCGTGACTCAGCCGCTGGGCTATGACGTTTTTCATTTTTAAAAGGTTATGACTTCTGAAGAAGGCTATATTATTATAGTTGAAAGCATGGTCAAGATTTAGTATAAACATAATTAGTGCAACTGTGGGCTGTTTTTTATTCGAAACAATTTCGTAACAGTTGCTGGTGCTGCTGCCTTGATGAAAATAATGAGATAGTGATCCATCTTTTCTGCCGGGAGTCGTAGTCTCGCAGGGTATGCAGTAGGGTTTCTGTGAAGTTGCAAGTAAACTTGTGATGGACGGTGGTGGGTTGTGCGTGGATACGTCAGTCGATAACAACACTGCCCGCGAAATTCAAAGGTTCCCGATTTCTAGTGGGTAGCACATAGGATTAGAATTTCTCCGAAAGGCACTGTGAAAAGAGAGGAATTAGCAACTGACCCGCTACCAGCAGTTCAGCGAACGTTGCTGCAGATGGGTCTCCGTAGTAGGCGCCTGGTTCATGCTGACTGCCAGTCATAGGCGACGAGGGCTGGAATTTGCTCGCCATTTGGGGTTTAAGGTTCACTTCACGACGAGGTGACCAAAGACGGAAAGAAGTGGAAGGAAATTCCCTGAGTCCTTTCCAAGGACACCAACATCATCGACGTAAGCGATTAGGGGAAATTGCGGAAATGTGGGCGTCCGGACGGGGATTTGAACTGTCGGCCTCCCAGATGCGTGTCCAGAGTTCTGACCACAGCAGCGCTCATTCGCTAGAATTTCTCCGACAGTGCCCGGCGGTATGGTCCGGTATTCGGCCGCCCTTGGCGCCGGAGGAGAGAAATCCTAGCCGGTCAGCGGCGAGCGCGCCAGCGAGCGCACGTATCGTGTTCGGGCGCGCTCGCGCCGCCGTCCTCGTTCGTGTTATGTAGCGCGGGCTGCCAGCCATTTGGCTCGCGTCTGCGGCGACCCAGTTTCGATTCCCGGTGGCATCGAGCATCCACCCACTCCATAATTTATCCACCTAGTGTGACTAGATGGGAGCGGAAGCCATCCAAATTATCGAAAATCCGTATAATAAGGAAATCCAGAAAAAATATTACACTGATACTGGTTAAATGGTATAAACATGCATGTCATCATGAATGTTTTCGGCGTATGACCCGGCACCATGCCCAGAAAACTTCCATGTTAACCGATTGGCCGCAGATGACAATGCAGTCACACTGTCCAGTCACGTTTATGTGGCCAACTGTCAAAGCGTTAATGAAGGCTGATATTTCAACTGCTGAGAATTCTTCCGGGTTGTATGGCCGTGGTCCATGGAACTCTTCTATCCCTGACGTTTCGTCCAAATCTACGTTTAACATCTTCGGAGGTGGTGCTGAGTCTTACCGACTGACAAGTCGGACGTCGAAGAACGGCCTAAATACCGTGAAAAGTGGGCGTGGTCTGGATTTCACGTGATAACAGAGATAAACCTTGTCACGGATAAAATATATCGATCAAAGTACTTCAAAGATAAAAACTACTCCTCTTCAGAGGAGCCATTACAGGATTCAGATTTCAAGCCTGCATGGCCCAACAGAGATCTGAAACGGTGTCCTTTCTAATGCCAGGCCACTGCCCTCAGCACCTCGCTCGATGACTTCTAAGAGTCGTGGAAAGCAACTCACGTTATTCATCTGAGTTAATACGCATCTGAGTTGATTCAGAAACACGCACATCAAAGCACCTGACATAGCTTCTGGAGTCGGGTTCGAAACTAGGCGCAACCGTTCTAATTTACATTTTCCACGATTCTCCTGAAGTTTCGTCACTTTCTAAGATACAGTAATAAAATATTGCCGGTCCTCTGTAGCGGCGTTACCCTCTTCGCCAACTGAACGTTAGAATATCGTTACTGAGATCTTAGGGAGTTGTCCAAATGCTACCGGAAGAAAGTATCGCGTTCCAACTTAAAATTTCCCTGCGATCTTTTTCTGAAAAGAAGGGGAAATATCTGAGTGATTTTTGCGAGGCTGTCATTGGTGGACCATGCTTATTGGTTAAATTTGGATAGCGGGTAGTCCGGCACGGAAATTAAAGCTAATAATTCATCGCCATTTGGTATCCGAGCTACGGCCTGCCTCAAGGATCTGGATCTCTCGGGCATGAAAATACACATCCAGGGATGGAGCGCACTGCCGCCTTGGTGTCTTCAGAGGCCCAACGAGATTTTAAGCTTTACGCAGTACCCGAAAAATTGTACTCTAGATATGGTTTTTACAACTTCATTTTTGTCTATTTTAAGTATGTACCATACGAGGTGCATTCAAGTTCTAAGGCCTCCGATTTTTTTTTCTAATTAACTACTCACCCGAAATCGATGAAACTGGCGTTACTTCTCGACGTAATCGCCCTGCAGGCGTACACATTTTTCACAACGCTGACGCCATGGTTCCATGGCAGCGGCGAAGGCTTCTTTAGGAGTCTGTTTTGACTAGTGAAAAATCGCTGAGGCAATAGTAGCACGGCTGGTGAATGTGCGGCCACGGAGAGTGTCTTTCATTGTTGGAAAAAGCCGAAAGTCACTAGGAGCCAGGTCAGGTGAGTAGGGAGCATGAGGAATCACTTCAAAGTTGTTATCACGAAGAAACTGTTGCGTAAAGTTAGCTCGATGTGCGGGTGCGTTGTCTCGGTGAAACAGCACACGCGTAGCCCTTCCCGGACGTTTTTGTTGCAGTGCAGGAAGGAATTTGTTCTTCAAAACATTTTCGTAGGATGCACCTGTTACCGTAGTGGCCTTTGGAACGCAATGGGTAAGGATTACGCCCTCGCTGTCCCAGAACATGGACACAATCATTTTTTCGGCACTGGCGGTTACCCGAAATTTTTTGATGGCGGTGAATCTGTGTGCTTCCATTGAGCTGACTGGCGCTTTGTCTCTGAATTGAAAAATGGCATCCACGTCTCATCCATTGTCACAACAGACGAAAAGAAAGTCCCATTCGTGCTGTCGTTGCGCGTCAACATTGCTCGGCAACATGCCATGTGGTCGTCCGTCAGCATTTGTGGCACCCACCTGGATGACACTTTTCGCATTTTTAGGTCGTCATGCAGGATTGTGTGCACAGAACCCACAGAAATGCCAACTCTGGAGATGATCTGTTCAACAATCATTCGGCGATCCCCCAAAACAATTCTCTCCACTTTCTCGATCATGTCGTCAGACCGGCTTGTGCGAGCCCGAGGTTGTTTCGGTTTGTTGTCACACGATGTTCTGCCTTCATTAAACTGTCGCACCCACGAACGCACTTTTGACACATCCATAACTCCATCACCACATGTCTCCTTCAACTGTCGATGAATTTCAATTGGTTTCACACCACGCAAATTCAGAAAACGAATGATTGCACGCTGTTCAAGTAAGGAAAACGTGGCCATTTTAAGTATTTAAAACAGTTCTCATTCTCGCCGCTGGCGGTAAAATTCCATCTGCCGTACGGTGCTGCCATCTCTGGGGCGTATTGACAATGAACGCGGCCTCATTTTAAAACAATGCGCATGTTTCTATCTCTTTCCAGTCTGGAGAAAAAAAATCAGAGGCCTTAGAACTTGAATGCACCTCGTAGTTTTATCGTTATTTATGCAGATGGATCCCGGCAGGGGAATGCTCTCAGTTGTCCTGTGGTTTTTCCTGATAGGGTTTTTAAAGTGCGTCTTCCAGAACAATTTACAAATTATGATGCGGTGTTATGTGGCATTCTAATGGCACTGGAGAGGGTTCACACACATCACCGCATGAGTTTCCTTGTCTGTTCCGACTCTCTTAGTGCACTGCAAGCGCTTCACCAAATGTATCCGGTAGACGCGGCTGATTCAGCTGATCCGTGACGGCTTACAGCGGCTCCAACACCGTGCCAAGGACCACGGGGGACTTAACATCTGAGGTCATCAGTCCCCTAGAACTTAGAACTACTTAAAGCTAACTAACCTAAGGACATCACACACATCCATGGCCGAGGCAGGATTCGAACCTGCGACCGTAGCAGTCGCGCGGTTCCGGACTGAAGCGCCTAGAACCGCTTGGCTACCATGGCCGACGAGGTGATCTTTACATGGGTACCTGGCCACATCGGGTTACAGGGTAACGACGTGGCTAATAAAGCTGCCAAGGAAGCATGTCGGGATGGTGCTGTCCATCCCGTTGCACGCCATTATCTCATTTTCTGACAGATGCATCATGCGTCAGTGGGAGACTGAATGGTTGCAGTTGTCGGACAACAGACAGCGGTCGCTCAAACCGACCACAAAAGCTTGGCGGACTTCGTGTCAGCCTCGCCGCTGGAAGGAGGTTTTGCTTACCAGATTGCGCATCGGGCACGGCCCTTTCACACGTAGCTTCCTTCTACGGGGGGAGGATCCACCATTCTGTGGAGTTTGTGGCGTGCCGCTGTCAGTTCAGCGTACTGCGGCTACGTGTGTCCTGTATACTGATAATAGGGCAGCCCCCGGCCTCGCTGGAGATCTGCCCAGCGTCCTCGCAGGTACCGATATCAGTGTTAGCAGAGTGGTGAAATTATGTCAACGGTGGTGTCACCGTCAGACACCACACTTGCTAGGTGGTAGCCTTTAAATCGGCCGTGGTCCGCTAGTATACGACGGACCCGCGTGTCGCCACCGTCAGTGATTGCAGACCGAGCGCCGCCACACGGCAGGTCTAGAGAGACTTCCTAGCACTCGTCCCAGTTGTACAGCCGACTTTGCTAGAGATGGTTCACTGACAAATTACGCTCTCATTTGCCGAGACGATAGTTAGCATAGCCTTCAGCTACGTCATTTGCTACGACCTAGCAAGGCGCCATTATCATTTGCTATTTATCTTGTGATGCATGTACCGTCAGACCGATGTTCACCAATTATGAATTAAAGTTAAGTATTCCAGTAGTTACTTACGTTATTTGCTACTATAAATTCCCTTAACTGTTCCAGACCTCACGCCTGGCTGCGTGAGCTTAAACGCGTACCCTTCGGCTTCCTCTCCTAGTGGCTTGGCTGTCTTGCCAAGTCACAACATCAACTATCAGGCGTCATCCCTAAACTGGTGGGGAAGTGCGGCAGACTTTACAACGTACTAATCTGGTCTGCATGTGGGGACAGCCTTCGTCCCCACCCACGAGTTTTCATGTTTTCGTCAGGGCGCTGATGACCGTGATGTCGAGCGCCCCCTCAATCCAACTCATCATCATCAACAACTGTTCGCTCGTGACGTGCTGAGCGGTGTCCTCATGCGCGCACTGCGCTAGCTGCACGTGGTGTGCGTCAGGCGGCAGGGGACACTTTTAGCGTCACTAAAGTGCTGGCGCGTTACGCAACGGTGACACGGCGCACGGGAACGGAGGGCTTTCACCGTGGCCGGGCCGCCTCGGTTGCAGAATATGTTTTTCTATTGCTGCGGCAGCAGCGGGAAACCACCGCTTGTTGGACGCATTCTGGCGCGAGAAATCGTTCACTGTTCATATTACACACTTCAGTGCAGTTGTTCTTCTCGGTCATTATATATGCCGGGTGGTCGGAAATAGTCTGAAGTCTGTAAGCGTGTTGCAGCGTAGAGCGTGCTGAAAAATAACTGCTAAGAACAAATATCGATGCGTTGCACCATTTCCGACCTAATTAGCGATGAAGTTAGCCAATTAGGCAGCTGTTTGCGCAAATTCAAGCGGCCTGCCACCGATGATGTCGCCAAAAGTGTTCTTCCTAAAACCGAAAAAGAGAGCGATAAAAAAATAGTAAGATCTATATATAATCTTAATTCCTGTAATGTCATATATATACGTATATATGTGAAATGCTTGGTCTTTGCTGATGATCTGGCTACGTAAACAAACAACAACGATCAAGCCAAACTAGCGCTATATAACCTACATGAATCTCCCGTAAATCCTGACCTCAAATTTCCTATGAAAAAACTCAGTATATGGACACCAAATCAACAGAAAAACTATGGAAAAGTCTCACAGGCCACTCACTTCAAGTATTTAGGGGAAACCATCCAACCTACATGACTGAACACAGTCTCCAACACAGAAAGGATATTCAGACTGCAAAAGGCGTACGAACTGACATTGAATCACTACAGCAAAAGATCAGTATCTCTTAATGCAAAACAACGGCATTACAAGTCGGTTGTCTTATCAGAAGTCTTGTATGGGACAGAAACCATAGTTTATTAGAGGGATGAAAAAAATTCATGATATAGGGAAACAAAAATTCTTAGAAAAATCTACGATGCTCTGAGACGGAACTTGGGTCAGATGACCTACAAAGAAACTCTACGAACACAGACAGCGTCATATATAAATTTAGGAAAAGACGCCTACATTTATGGGGACACCTGTGTAAAGTAGTCGAAGACAGAAATAAAGTAAAAAAAATAAATAAATAAAACGCAAGAAGATCTACGACAACTGAAAATTGCAGAAGAAGGCAGAAAACAGCTCAGAAACAAAATAATAAAACAAAAAACTTGAACCACTCTCAATGGCAACAGGTGAACATGGACAGGCGAACGGAAGAAAAAGGACAGTGAATTAATGAAGAGGATTTGGAAAGAAAAGAAAAAATGAAGCTGTGATTGGCTCAAGTTAACATGCTCTCCTAACGGGGAATATATGTATATATATTAACGCGTTTTGGCCACGGTCATCATCAGAATCTGTCAGATCAATAGAACAAATGAGAAATGAAATAACATACTGTATAAAACAAAACTACGACATACCACATTTAAAACTTAGATGCAGTGTATCTCGACGGTTCACCCGTGCAATTGTACCACGACTAGCTCACGATGCAGCGGACGCGTCATATGCATACTGTGCAAATTTTCCAAACTTACTTCTGTAACTGTCTTATAATGTAAGAACATTTACTTGAAATTATTGACATTAGCAAATGTGTAAAAAGCTTCCAAACTTACCTGTCCATATTGTACTTAGGTTTAATATTCTTTAAATCTATCCATAAGGCGTAGCTTGCTTAACTCTCCTTCGCGAAACTAGTGCCAATTTAACTCCATAAGTGATATTTGTAAGTTTTGGAATTTTTGGTCCTCTAGAACATCTTTAATGTGCCCAGTCACATCGTTAAAAATGTCTCTTTAGGCTTCATATTGGTATCATTATAAGAAAATTCAAGAGCTTCACACTCATCTGAATCACTACAGCCTTCAAAATAACCGGTCATCTTCAGTGGTATCTATTACTGTTACGCAGTGTTAATCATAACAAAATGGTCGACGATCCCGTTGCCAAAAAATATAAACGGTATCCCCCTTTATCGTTGAAAACCGATATTCTGTAACAAAGCCATACTGCTACAGAACCACAATTCATGGTGGTGGTTCAAATGACTCTAAGCACTACGGGTTCAAATGGCTCTGAGCACTATGGGACTTAACATCTGTGGTCATCAGTCCCCTAGAACTTAGAACTACTTAAACCTAACTAACCTAAGGACATCCCACTCATCCATGCCCGAGGCAGGATTCGAACCTGCGACCGTAGCAGTCGCGCGGTTCCGGACTGAAGCGACTAGAACCGCTCGGCCGCAACGGCTGGCTTCATGGTGATGCCACGGTATTGTAACCCTGATGCGCAGGGAGTTGTCCTCCTCTATAACAGGGGATTGTATGCATTCCGCCAAGCGTAGTCTATCATTTTAAAATGCACTGTTGGGGAAAGCGGACCTGGAAATGTGAAACCGCAAATCGTGTGTGGTACTTTCTCTGCCAGCACAACTTGAGACCACTGCTTTTTTTACGTTCACTCAAAATGGCTGGAATCCACGGTCGGTAGGTTTTGACGTTCGTCCGTGACGATGTCGTAAAGGATCGAAAGGAACCTTCACTCGCTAGCTGGGATACCGCAAGGCAGTGAGGGCGTGATGTGCCCCACACGAGAACTGCATGTCTATCGGCTTGCACAGAAGTGATCGATGTTCCGATAACACTAGGCATACCTTGTATGGTATCCAGGAGTTACCGATACCTTGTTATATGCCTGTCCAAGAGTTTTCTTTTCCCTCTTTTATACTATGATAAGCCGAGACGTTATGATCACTTGTTTAGTGACGTATCGGTTCGTTTTTGTAACATAACAACGTTGAGCTAAATGTCTGGACGTAAAGTTGCAAACCAGCACGAAATGGTACGAGCAATTAAGATCGGCAGTCGGGAAGGCGAATGGTCCATTAATGGGAGAAAGTGTAGCTCATCGATAAAGTAGACGGGGTGGAGAAGACTAGTGCGGCCACTTCTCCAGAACTACTATAGTGTTTGGGATCCCAACCAGGTCGGACTAGAGGAAGACATCGAAGCGGTTCAGAAGCATGCTGCTACATTTGTTACCGGCAGTCCATCTTCGGTGTATGCAAAGTTTCGCAGAGAGCAGTCTACTAACGTGTTAACTGATGTCATTGGTTGGTCAATTATACTTTCTTACGTTGTTTGTTGTTGTTGTGGTCTTCAGTCCAGAGACTGGTTTAATGCAGCTCTCCATGCTATTCTATCCAGTGCTAGTTTCATCATCTCCCAGTACCTACTGCAACCTACATCCTTCTGAATCTGCTTAGTGCATTCATCTCTTGGTCTCTCTTTGCGATTTTTACCCTCCTCTCTGCCCTCCAATACAAAGTTGGTGATCCCTTGATGCCTCAGAACCTGTTCTCCCAACCGATGCTTTCTTCTAGTCAAGTTGTGCCACAAATTCCTCTTCTCCCCAGTTCTGTTCAATAATTCCTCATTAGTTATGTGATCTACCCATCTAATCTTCAGCATTCTTCTGTAGCACCACATTTTGAAAGCTTCTATTCTCTTCTTGTCTAAACTATTTATCGTCCATGTTTCACTTCCATACATGGCTGCACTCCACACAAATACTTTCAGAAACGACTTCCTCACACTTAAATCTATACTCGATGTTAACAAATTTCTCTTCTTCATAAACGCTTTTCTTGTCATTGCCAGTCTACATTTTATATCCCCTCTACTTCGACCATCATCAGTTATTTTGCTCCTGAAATAGCAAAGCTCATCTACTACTTTTAAGTGTCTCATTTCCTAATCTAATTCCCTGAGCATCACCCGACTTAATTCTACTACATTCCATTATCCTCGTTTTGCTTTTGTTGATGTTCATATTGTATCCTCCTTTCAAGACACTTTCCATTCCTTTCAACTCCTCTTCCGGGTCCTTTGCTGTCTGTGACAGAATTACAATATCATCGGCAAACGTCGAAGTTTTTATTTCTTCTCCATGGATTTTAATTCCTACTCCGAATTTTTCTTTTGTTTCCTTTACTGCTTGCTCAACATACAGATTGAATAACATGGGGGAGAGGCTACAACCCTGTCTTACTACCTTCCCAACCAGTGCTTCCCTTTCATGCCCCTTACAGTTTCTGGACAAATTGTAAATAGTGTTTCGCTCCCTGTATTTTACCCCTGCCACCTTCAGAATTTGAAAGAGAGTATTCCAGTCAACATTGTCAAAAGCTTTCTCCAAGTCTACAAATGTTACGTTTGCCTTTCGTCAATCTATCTTCTAACATAAGTCGTAGGGTCAGTATTGCCTCACGTGTCCCAACATTTGTACTGAACACAAACTGATCTTCCCTGAGGTAGGCTACTACCAATTTTTTGCATTCATCTGTAAAGATCAAATGGCTACGAGCACTATGGAACTTAATATATGAGGTGGTTCAAATGGTTCTGAGCACTATGGGACTTAACACCTATGTTCATCAGTCCCCTAGAACTTAGAACTACTTGAACCTAACTGACCTAAAACATCACACAACACCCACTCATCACGAGGCAGAGAAAATCCCTGACCCCGCCGGGTATCGAACCCGGGAACCCGGGCGTGGGAAGCGAGAACGCTACCGCACGACCACGAGCTGCGGACTAACATATGAGGTCAACAGTCCCCTAGAACTTAGAACTACTTAAACCTAACTAACCTAAGGACAACACACACACATCCATGCTCGAGGCAGGATTCGAACTTGCGACCGTAGCGGTCGCGCGGTTCCAGACTATAGGGCTTAGAACCGCTCGACCACTCTGGCCAGCCGTCTTTAAAGAATTCGTGTTAGTATTTTGCAGCCGTGACTTATTAAACTGAATGTTCGGTAATTTCACCTCATCGGTACCTCGGAATGCTGTGTCCCATTGCTCGTGCGCCAACTATAACACCACGTTCAAACTCACTTAAATCTTGATAACCTGCCATTGTAGCAGCAGTAATCAATATAACAACTGCGCTAGGCACTTGTTGTCTTATACAGGCGATACCGACCGCTGCGCCGTATCTGTCTATTTATATATCTCTGTATTTGAATACTCATGCCTATACCATTTTCTTTGGCGTTTCAGTATCGGAGGTACTTAATAAAAAATGCGTCAAATGGCTCTAAGCACTATGGGACTTAACATCTGAAGTCACCAGTCCCCTAGGCTTTGAACTAATTAAACCTAACTAAGGACATCACGCACATACATGTCCGAGGCAGGATTCGAACCTGCGACCGTAAGAGCTGCGTGGTTTCGGGCTGAAGCGCCTAGAACTACTCGGCCACAGCGGCCGGTGTGCCTTAATAAACAAGTCTAAAAATGTTTCTTGAGATACTTCATCGTCAATATGGCGGCGTCCTGCAGTCCACCTTTGGGGTATGGAAAGTTCGCAGAGGGCAGTCCACATCATCGGATAGTCAATTATAGTTTTTTATATTATGTGAAATTTTAACTGATTAACATACCAATTGTTATTTAGATATGACTTATCATAATACCCAAAATAGCATTAAGGTTTATATTCACTCTGTCTGACGTATGTTGCATATGGTATAGCCTGTTAGCAAAATATGTAATGTGGCAGGCGTGGTGGTGGTACGTAAGTTATTGATATGGCCACATAGTCAGCATTCGACATCGGCGGGTGGTTTCCTCAGTTCCTGCTCTGTGCCAGTCTTCACATGTCATCGCTGTGTATAATAGCGTACAATTTATTTTAACTGTCCGCCCCTGGTAGCTGAGTGGTTCCCCAAGCGGGTACGAGCCACGCGGTACCAGGTGGTGAACGGGAAGGTTGTAACACGACAAAGGCTGCACGCTATTGGGATGGCGGATACCCCTTTTGCCCACGTTGCCATCTCGTGGATACTGGCAAACACCGTTTAACATGTGGATCGGCGTCAGAGGTATGGCTGCTAGTGCAGAAGATCCTCGCCTGCTACCTCCGTATCGCGCCTCGCACAATTGAGCCACGGCTCCTCCTTTGTCCGGAGGATACTTATTTCCCACCTGTGAGGACTCACGCTCTCACATGGTTTAAAGGCATGTCCATATTACCTGTTTCGAGATGATGAGAAGATGGTGCTTGATTACTGGCAATTTCTGCAGGACAGTCACAGCACACTTGAGTGTACACCTCGATATTTGCGAACTATGTGTGCAGTGTCTTCGATAACCCCCTCGCAGTTGGGGAGTACCGGGCAGAGGATGACCGCCTTCATGGGGCTCCACGCGCTGCGAAATGTTGTACCAACTTGGAACATGGAATCTGTACGCAGATGGGCCACGCACATGGAATGGCGTGCGGGATTTGGTTACATTTTCTTTCTTTATTATCTATCATCACATTATTAGTTTCAAATTCAATTTCATAGTTTAGAAGGAACTCTTATTCTGTTGTTGCTACGGCTGTACATTCTAATTTTGTTTGTCGTAACTGAAAGACGCCTTTTTCCATATATAAAAAAAGGTTCGCAGAGAAAATAATCTACAATTAAAAAACATTAAACAAAACAAAAAAGTGGTCAGCGCGACGGAATGTCATTGCTAACGGCACGGGTTCGATTCCCGGCTGGGTCGGAGTTTTTCTCCACTTAGGGACTGGGTGTTGTGTTGTAGTTATCTTCATTTCATCCCCATCGACACGCAAGTCGCCGAAGTGGCGTCAACTCGAAAGACTTGCACCAGGCGAACGGTCTACCTGACGGGAGGCCCTAGCCACACGGCATTTCCATTTGTTTTAACTTAGTGTTTATTGTATTACATGAATGCCTCTATGCTGTTACACTCTAAATGACAGAGAATGATCAGAGGATGACCCACATTGGGTCTAAACCATCATCACTTAGCCCGCATCTCGTGGTCGTGCGGTAGCGCTCTCGCTTCCCACGGCCGGGTTCCCGGGTTCGATTCCCGGCGGGGTCAGGGATTTTCTCTGCCTCGTGATGGCTGGGTGTTGTGTGCTGTCCTTAGGTTAGTTAGGTTTAAGTAGTTCTAAGTTGTAGGGGACTGATGACCATAGATGTTAAGTCCCATAGTGCTCAGAGCCATTTTGAACCAGTCATCACTTATGAATAAAACTATTTTTATAGGATGAAGAGTGTTATATGTAATATTTTATTACTATTAACTGTGATTGCTGCTATACCCAACATATTTGCAAAGATTATTAAGAAAGTTGATAGAACGAGCATTTGTGATGGGCAGAAAAACAGTTCTACTTGTCGCCTCTCGTAAGGACTGGAAACGCAAAGTAAAAAGAGTTAGGTCTCATAGGGAGGCATGCAGATAGTCTTTTTTCCCTCGCTCCGTCTGTGAGTGGAACTTGGCACAAGGCGCCCCACTACATGCACCGCATCTTGGCTTGCAGAGTACGTATGTAGGTGTAGGCGGTCTGAGGGAACGGGAGCCGGATGTTTTGGGCCCGTTTGGCGGCTAGTCCACTATCGTGTCGGCTGGTCTTCTTCTCCCAGTGCCGGAGAGGAGGTGGGGACTGTTGCATTGACCCAGATCGGCGGCGCGGCGATCGGGCCCGGCTTAACGGTTCCCTAGCCTCCATCCGCACCAGCAGGCAGCCGACAGCCACGGCCGGCCGGCCTCGCAGACGGCTTCCAGTCCAGTCCCTCCCACTCCCTCTACCCCCACCACCCGCTGTCACTCCTGCAGGTGCGTCGCGTCCTGTCCACCGCCCTACACTCCACCCTGCAGAGATCAGCAACGCGGCCAGTACGAGTGCAGTGTTGAGGGTTGCATACATTCGAAGACAAGGGGCCGACACCGACACAAAGGAAGGCCTCGGCGCTTGTTGGTGACGTCACGTCGGCTAGGCACGACGAACGCCAACTCTGTTGCAGGCAGAAACGCCTGGATGTGCTTATCACTATAAATCGCTTATTTTTTGACAAAATGTTTGGTATTTTTTTGTATTCTGCAGTTTTACTTAGATGAAAGATTTTCCTACTATCGTAAAGCTACAAATGAAGATCATAGTACTGTATTACTGAATCCTGTTGAAACAAACGTAGATCAATATGAGAAGACGCTTTGCCCCATTGCAAGCTTCGGAAATTTTACATTCAAGTAACTATCTTTACTTGATCTATTTTGATATCGAAACTTACCCCAAACCCCTTACAATGAACTCGTTTCTTTTATTTATTTATTTATTTTCGTTTGACATCATCACTGGAAATGTAAACTAATTTACATGAGTAAATGTCCAACTGTTGCCAGTCATTAGTTTACAGTCGTTTTCAACGAAATGAATTCTAAACAGGAAACAAAATAGCTTCATACATCGAAAATACTGCTGAGCTTAAACTTTTTTAAACATGCACATTAGAAAAGATAAATATTGCCCTCTTGCAACTGAAAGGAGAAACTTTACAAGATAAAAAAATTTTATTTGATGAAACAAGTATCTCTCTTTTGCCTCTTCTTCTGTCCCCGACCCCCTCCCCCAACGTGTACAATCGCAAGACATTTCATTAACATTCAGTGCTCCTCACCCCATAGTCAACCAAGATACCTAAAGAAGAGCATCAATGTGTTCACAGTTTCTTGTAAAAGCAATCCAGTACAAATACAACTTCCTCAGATTTACAAATAAGGTAAAGAAGCACGAATTCTGTTGCTTCTGGGCCATGAAGTTCTTTTTGTGTGTCAATCCTTAGAACAGGTGGAAATTTAAGTTCAGGAGTACACTATTTAAGAAGTGCAATGAATTGCACAATTAATTGATTGCAGAAATCTCTCAGAACAATGTGTGTTGGTCAACTACCGCCAATAGTTTCACATTTTCCTGTGTCAGAGAGGGAGAAACCACCGTTACGAGTATGCCTGCAACAGACCTGGCGTTCGCCGTGCCTAGCTGACGTGACGTCACGAACAAGCGCCGAGGCCTGCCTTTGAGTCGGTGTTGGTGCTGCACCGACTTCCTTCCTTCCCGCAACGTTGTGACGATTCTGAGAATTGTGTCGCTGCTTTCACTCCCTACGCTTTGATCTGTTCTTTCTGAGGCGCGTATTACAATGATGGCTTCCTTGCAAGAATCGTTACAGGGGACGAAACCTGGGTTCACTTCCACCAACTGGAAACGGAGAGAGCGAGCAAGGAATGGCGCCATTCGTCATCACCAAAACCAAAGAAGTTTCGAACAGAACCATCAACTGGGAAGGTTATGCTGACTTTTGGGACGAAAAAAGTGTCATTTTGGAGCATTACATGCCTAGAGGGACCACTGTCACCAGTGCATCATACACAGATCTCTTAAAAAGTCATCTGCGGCCTGCAATAAAATCAAAGCGACGTGGATTGCTGTCAGCAGATGTCTTTTTGCAACATGAAAATGCAAGGCCCCACGCTGCCCATACAACAGTTGTAACAATCACAGACCTGCATTTTGAGTGTCTTCCTCATCCACCATACTCACCAGACCTTGCCCCAAGTGATTTCCATATGTGTGGACCACTCGAAGACGCAGTGGAAGGAAAGAAGTTCCGTTCTGATGAAGAGGTACGCCACGCGGTGCATGAGTGGTTGCGCGGACTACCAAAAGCAATTTTTTTTCTACGGGAATTTATACACTTTGTAAGCGCTGGAGGACTTGCATTGAGCGTGGGGGAGATTATGTTGAAAAGTGATGCAGCTTTGTACCACTTCTGCACAATAAATAATATTTTAAAAATATTTGAGGTTTTCATTTGACTCACCCTCGTACAAATACGTCCGATCACCTGTGGGAATCTCAGAGAGCGAACATGGAGGAAATGGACAGGGCTTGCGAATAGGAGGCACTCGTTCGGATTGTGGATCGGCCGTGACGGTGCCGAGATAGTCCATGCAGTTGAGATAACGTTGTCTTCCAGATGGCGGAGTGGTTAACGCACCTGCCTAGTAATCAGAGCATCCTGGGTTCGAGTCCCAGTTCGATACACATTTTCACTCGTCGCCCCTGATTCCGCGTATTGTCCCCATGCAGCTGACTGCAGTGATCCCCTCCCTTTCCTTTCTATTTTTCCCGTCTTCACCTTCAATTTACATATGAAGCTGTGTGTCTCTCTTTCCCCTGCACACATCACCGATAACTCCGATTCAGTAAATGATCGACTCACCTGCAGAAAAAAAACAAATGATTCAATATTTTGATTGGTTTGGTGATGAAATCACTCGATTTTTAAGCCTATATTGTCACTTGTTGAAAGTATTCTTTGCGAGAAATATACTTCGTAATTTTCTTCCAATTTATTTAATTAATATAGTTCCACACTATGAGCCACCTTTGTAGATATTATATACTGCATTGAATTCATATTGCGAACAACTTTTTAACCAGTCATATGATCTGTTCCATTGCCACGCCACTAGCGTTTCGTCATTCTCATCCGCACATGGAGGTCAGTATGAAGAAAACGAACGGGAATGGAACACAGAACTAAAGGCTGTTTATTTGGATTCAGTAAATGACAGATATGATAACGACAACGACAGAATGCAGTCAACAATAATGTTTTAACAGTTCCAAAACGATCTAATGTTTCCTTCGAAAACTGAATGTGCCAGCTGGTCTTCGACTTCGTCGTCTGTTTCCATTCCGTGCTGCCACCCACTGGTTTCACTGGAAAGAATGAATGAATAGTCCACCTGATATGTAGATATGTAAAGTTACGACCGAGTGACTCGACTGTTGTTATTCTGTTGTTCCCGTCACTACCCAGGGTCAGCGAAGTGGAAAAGAGATGGAAAACCCACAGCTAAATCGAGGCTAGCCAGACCTCATGTACTGACGGAAAGAGACCGTCGGACAATGCGGAGGGTGATTCTAAAAATATGGCGTGAAATCTGTCTAACTGAGCTTTTATTTTACTTTAAGAGTGTGTTTATATGCTAACTTCGTCATTTTGTGCTAGTCTCCTTTTTTGCGACTATGTTTCTTCGGCGCTTTATAACCGCTGTTAACTGTGTAGTCCTTGTAACCTACCGGCCACTATGGCCGAGCGGTTCTAGACGCTTCAGCCCGGAACCGCGCTGCTGATATGGTCGCAGGTTCGAATCTTGCCTCGGGCATGGATGTGAGTGATGTCCTTAGGTTAGTTAGGTTTACGTAGTTCTAAGTCTAGGGGACTGGTGACCTCCCATAGCGCTTAGAGCCATTTGAACCATTCTGAACCTTGTAACCCAAAGCCAAAATAAAGAAATCAGCGGAAGGAACCTGTGGCGTGCGGGTATTGTGGTTTGATGTCGTGTTGTACAATTTCAGCAAGATCACAATAAAACTACACTCCTGGAAATTGAAATAAGAACACCGTGAATTCATTGTCCCAGGAAGGGGAAACTTTATTGACACATTCCTGGGGTCAGATACATCACGTGATCACACTGACAGAACCACAGGCACATAGACACAGGCAACATAGCATGCACAATGTCGGCACTAGTACAGTGTATATCAACCTTTCGCAGCAATGCAGGCTGCTATTCTCCCATGGAGACGATCGTAGAGATGCTGGATGTAGTCCTGTGGAACGGCTTGCCATGCCATATCCACCTGGCGCCTCAGTTGGACCAGCGTTCGTGCTGTACGTGCAGACCGCGTGAGACGACGCTTCATCCAGTCCCAAACATGCTCAATGGGGGACAGATCCGGAGATCTTGCTGGCCAGGGTAGTTGACTTACACCTTCTAGAGCACGTTGGGTGGCACGGGATACATGCGGACGTGCATTGCCCTGTTGGAACAGCAAGTTCCCTTGCCAGTCTAGGAATGGTAGAACGATGGGTTCGATGACGGTTTGGATGTACCGTGCACTATTCAGTGTCCCCTCGACGATCACCAGTGGTGTACGGCCAGTGTAGGAGATCGCTCCCCACACCATGATGCCGGGTGTTGGCCCTGTGTGCATCGGTCGTATGCAGTCCTGATTGTGGCGCTCACCTGCACGGCGCCAAACACGCATACGACCATCATTGGCACCAAGGCAGAAGCGACTCTCATCGCTGAAGACGACGCGTCTCCATTCGTCCCTCCATTCACGCCTGTCGCGACACCACTGGAGGCGGGCTGCACGATGTTGGGGCGTGAGCGGAAGACGGCCTAACGGTGTGCGGGACCGTAGCCCAGCTTCATGGAGACGGTTGCGAATGGTCCTCGCCGATACCCCAGGAGCAACAGTGTCCCTAATTTGCTGGGAAGTGGCGGTGCGGTCCCCTACGGCACTGCGTAGGATCCTACGGTCTTGGCGTGCATCCGTGCGTCGCTGCGGTCCGGTCCCAGGTCGACCGGCACGTGGACCTTCCGCCGACCACTGGCGACAACATCGATGTACTGTGGAGACCTCACGCCCCACGTGTTGAGCAATTCGGCGGTACGTCCACCCGGCCTCCCGCATGCCCACTATACGCCCTCGCTCAAAGTCCGTCAACTGCACATACGGTTCACGTCCACGCTGTCGCGGCATACTACCAGTGTTACAGACTGCGATGGAGCTCCGTATGCCACGGCAAACTGGCTGACACTGACGGCGGCGGTGCACAAATGCTGCGCAGCTAGCGCCATTCGACGGCCAACACCGCGGTTCCTGGTGTGTCCGCTGTGCCGTGCGTGTGATCATTGCTTGTACAGCCCTCTCGCAGTGTCCGGAGCAAGTATGGTGGGTCTGACACACCGGTGTCAATGTGTTCTTTTTTCCATTTCCAGGAGTGTAGTTACTCATTATCAATGTAACATGAGGTTTTATTTAAACACTGCTTTTCCCGGCTAGTGATCGCTATTTTGTTAAAGAAATCTCCACCTGGGAACGTGTAGCAATGTTATCTGTCAAGCGGTGTAAATGGCACTAAGTTGCAGGTCGTTTATCGAATTTAACGCTACTGTTATTCGAGGTGGCAGCACTTTTCTTTAATCAAAATGAACAGTTTTGTCACAAAATAACACACGCATACAACACTAATGTATTTTTCCTGTCAAAATATTTCGTAAAAGTTGTTACGAAATAACCAGGCTTCATACATCAGCAGCTAAGAATTTATGTCACGTAAGATGCCTTTTGCACTATATTTAAAGATTATTCATAATCTAAGTCGAATTTATTTTCTCAGAGTGAGTTCTGGGCCACCAATATATAATTACTATCGCAATTATGACCAACAACATTTATGTCCGTATACAGACTCAATTTAAAACTGCCTCTGCAATATTTCACTAAGATAGCGTATAACATAAGACAATCACTTATCGATTCTGCTTCAGGCCCTGTTTTACTACTACCAAACATTTTAATATATAATCTTCTTGTACCTTCACTATATGCGTATGTTAATCGCTTATTATTCAACATTTACCAGTAAACCGCGCTGTAGATCAATAGCGCTAATGGCTGCGCTCCTTTGTGGCTGAGCAGAAAACTTAACATTTATATAGAACGAGAATTACAATAAAATAAAGGTTTAAACAAAGAAGATTCTTTTCAATCACATAGAAACTCTTTTTTTCAAATATTAGTTAACAACATAATACAGTTTTGTTACAGACCTCTGTGTTACGAGACATCAGTAACGTCCGATCATTACAACAGTTCGAGCAAGAAGAGGGGATTGTTCTAGATGAATCATAGATTACAAAAGATGAAGATTTTCTTTATCTTTTTCCATGAGTATTGTCTAACATACAATTTTCACAGAAAATTAAATTGTGTCACTGGGAATAAAAGCACTCCGCCTTCAGGTCACAAGTGGCCCATCGGGCCAACCGACCGCCGTGTCATCCTCAGTTGAGGATGTGGATGGGAGGGGCATGTGGTCAGCACACCGCTCTCCCAGTCGTTATGATGGTTTTCTTCGACCGGAGCCGCTACTATTCGGTCGAGTAGCTCCTCAATTGGCACCACGAAGCTGAGTGCACTCCGAAAAATGGCAACAGCGCACGGCTACCTGGATGGTCACCCATCCAAGTGCCGGCCACGCCCGAAGGCGCTTAACTTCGGTGATCTGACGGGAACCGGTGTATACACTGCGGCAGGGCCGTTGTCGTCACTGAGATTAATTATTTGTTATTATTTTAGTATCGATTAAGTCCTTGTTTATTAATATGACGAGAATTTTCGCTCAAATTCCACAGACAGTGCTGTCGTGAATGTTGCTCTGAAAAAAAATATAGTCGTGGATATTACAAACCTCTCCTGAGTTCCGAAGTGCTGGCAGCGGTCCAGGCAGCACAATTACTGTGTGCGGAGAGTGCGGTATTATGGTGGAGCAGCTATTCATGATCCACACACACATTTCTGTAATTAGTGCTGGAGCGGGTGACTCGATAGAAGTGGTATGAAGTGACGAATCTCGCTGTACCCTGTGGCAATCCGGTAGAAGGGTTTGAGTTTAGCGAATGGTTGGAGAACATTACCTAGCATCACGTGTAGCGTCGACAGTGAAGTACAGAGGATGAGCTGTTTATGATTTTGAGGTGTTTTTCGTGGTTAGGGTGTGGTGCCTTTACTGTGCTTAAGAAAGCTCTAAATACCGAAGGATATGACCACAATTTACAGCATTCTGTGCCGCGTACACTAGAGGTACAGTTCGGAGACGAGGACTGTTTCTACCGACATGAATGTGAGGGTGTTGGGTTGTTTTGGGGGAGGAGACCAGACAGCGAGGTCCTCGGTCTCATCGGATTAGGGAAGGACGGGGAAGGAAGTCGGCCGCGCCCTTTCAAAGGAACCATCCCGGCATTTGCCTGGAGTGATTTAGGAAAATCAGGGAAAAACTAAATCAGGATGGCTGGACGCGGGATTGAACCGCCGTCCTTCCGAATGCGAGTCCAGTGTGCTAACCACTGCGCCACCTTGCTCTGTCATGAATGTGCACCTTGTCATTAAGGAGCGTGTTTGAGGCAATGTTATGTGGAAAATAACATTCCTGAAATGTACTGTCCTGCTCACAGTCCCGACCTGAACCTTAAAGGACACCTTTGGGGTGAGTTAGAACATCGACTTGGCTCCAGACCCCAGCCTCCACCATCACTACCTTCTCTTGTTTCGGTTCTTGAGGAAGAACGGGCTGCCATTCCTCCGCAGACACTCAGACAGCTCTTTGAAAGCCCCAGCAGAGATCAAACCGTCACAAATGCGAGCTATGGGCACACCCCGTATTAATCTGCACTAAAGTGCGCGTCATTTATGACGGCGGCCGAGTTTGGGTTCGTTCTGCGCGCCTGACGTCACAAAACACAGTCAGCCAATGAACAGAGAACGATGTTGCCAGAGCTCGACTGCAGTGCAGAGCACGGACGAGTGTCTTCAGTTTTAGAAACTTTCAGTCATAAGTAAAGTAATTCAACAAAAGCAATGTCTTGATAGCAGACTTTCTTTTATAGCAAGTTTGGAAAAAGCATTATTTATACCAATTGCTTCATATTCTATTAATTAATTAAACCAAACAAGCAATAACACTCCTAATTCAGGCGATAGCAAGGAAAGGTGTTTGTATCATTCTCACTAACCACTTTTTCGCAATAAAGAACAGTGGTAATTGTTTATTTCCTATTGTACTTCGAAGAAACGTGAGTAATTCATATACCAACATTGTTTTTCGGTATTTTGCGTGATATTTTAAAGTTCTTCGGGAGATATATTGTACTACCAGCCGCGTTAGCTTAATGGTTGAGGTGTTTGGCTGCTAAGCGAAAGGTTCGGAGTTCAAACCTTGATCAGTGCTTATTATTTTCTTTATTTACAAACAATGTCGAAGTGTCTTACTTCATGAATTTTATTCGTTTGAATGTAATTTTTTAAAATTTCTAGCGGCCATTAAAATCGACCATACAGAAAATATACACTATGGACTTTTACCTCTGCAAACTCTGCAAAATTTCGTGCAATGGTTTACTACATCTAATGCTGCACAACATCGAAACAAAATTAAGTTATTTATGGTGGGAAGGTATCAGTCAAGAAGATGTGTAAAAATCAAATTTTTGGGCCAAATAGTTTTCGTGAAATCGAATGACAAAGTGTGTCAAGGCAGTCGAAACACCATGTGTCTGCACAGGCGAGCAGTGCAATGATGACAAAATCGCGCACATCGCGGAATGTGGGGAGCACGTCTCTGTAGCAGCGAAAGGGTTAATGCGGCCGTGGTGGCTTTATTTCATAAACTGCGCGCTCCCCCCCAAAACGTAAGTTTACGTACTATGGCGCTGCTTCTCTTGGCGCGTACAACTGGCAACGCAGCAACTTCCCGCGTCTGGGCGGGCATGCGCGAACCGCCAAGATAAAAGAATTGAACTATTATAGGTGTCCAGATACTTTTGGTCAGGCAGAGCATGCACAGGGTACGGTCGAGTGAAGCCCGGATGTGGGCAGGGCTAGACCGGATACAATACAAAATTAACGAGCCTGCTTCTCTAAAGGACGCGAGGAGTAGGGTGACTGTGCGGAGAAATTGCCTTAACGCAGGGCGGGCTAGCATTTGAGTTTTATGCAAATGAGAGCGGCAGTCGAGAGGAGAGGAAAGAGCACGGGGTTACGCAACGGTCGGCGGTAACGGTGGAGCCGGCCAAGGCTGTGGCACGAGCGCCAGGGCTGATCGCAGCCGCGCCGCTGCTGGGACGGCACTGCAGAAGAGCCGAAGCATCAAAAAGGGGAGGGGGACACGGCATCAAACTTCACAGGTTCAGAGGGTATTACAATTAAAAGTCAAATCTACAAAGAACTTGGCAGCATGAGCCCACTTGTCAGTACGAACTAGCACCCCTCTGACCTGGCCGCATTCAGTGGTTCGGTTGGGAAGGGTGTTATAAAGCCGTTGCATTGTCTCCTGAAGCAAGATGGCCCACAACTTGATATGTCGGATACTGCCAATGGATTACTGTTGATTTCCGTGCTGGTTCCAAACATATTCTGTTGGAGATAGGTCTAGGGACCGTGCTGACCACGGAAGTAAACATCAGGCACACAGTTCGCAGAGACAAATATCATGTGTGAAAGAGCATTATCCTGCTGAAAAATGGCGCCACGATGTTGTCACATGAGAGATAACATGCTACAATCCAGGATGCCCCCATTCCCTCCTCCATAGTCGAATGGCTGGTGGTAAGAACTGTACGTTAGGTATAATAGACTGGGATAGTGCAGTTGTTAAGATTCGGAGGTTGGAACATCAATGTCTTTCCAGCCATTCAGCCATTGTGATTTAGATTTCGTGCGGCTTCCCTAAATAACTCCAGGCGAATTTCAACAAGCTCGCGTCTGAATTTGTGGTCCTGTCCCCCTCACGTTAAACGTGTGTATATTTTCATACGTCCGTATAAATGACTTGGGTTTTCCTTATATTAAACGGACAGAAGTTACATCATTCTATAACGGTTCTTGGACAAATGAATTATCGTTGCTACTTTCGTATTAGCACTAATTTCACTGATTTTCTGGTTGTGGTCATTTTTCCAGATATACGTGCAATGAAGTAATACGTTGCCCGACTTTTCTTGTAATGTACACTCTCGGCCTTTCAATACTAATCCCCTCTGTGATGCGCAAGCCGCCTCTTGGAATGTCTGCCACTGGAGTTTGTTGATCATCTCCGTAACGCTGTCGCTGTTGCTAAAGGTGCCATGACGTAATGCGCTACTCTCTGTTGGATCTTCTCTATCTCTTCTATTGTCTCGCGGTTCAAGGCGCTCAGTCTGGAACCGTGCGACTGCTACGTTCGCAGGTTCGAATCCTGCCTCGGGCATGGATGTGTGTGATGTCCTTAGGTTAGTTAGGTTTAAGTAGTTCTAAGTTCTAGGGGACTGATGACCACAGATGTTAAGTCCCATAGTGTTCAGAGCCATTTTTTATCTCTTCTATTTCTGTAATATAGTAGGGTTACTTAAGGTCGTCCCGTATAGTTACGCCTAGATATTTTACGGTAAATGCCGTTTCCAGCAGTTTGTCATCAATAGTGCAGTTGAACAGCAGTGGCTTCCTTTTCCTATGTATTCGTAATACATTTATCGAGGTTCAGGGTGAACTGCCAGGCCCTGCATTAGTCGTCGTTCCTCTGCAGCCTTCTAGCGCTGTAACTTTCAAATAGACAACGCGATCGTCTAAGAAGAGATGACGGAGCTTCCCACATAATCCACTAGATTATTTATGTAAACTGTAGATAGTAAATACATTGTAACACTCCTCTGAGTGACTCCGGAAATTAGCTTTATGTCTGTCGATTTTGATCCACTAGTCGTTCCTCTGTCTGTAAGGAAGCCCTAAATCCAGTCACCAGTAATCTCTGAGGTTTTTGTGCACTAAAGGAGAGTGTTGATCTGCACCGGATGCTTCCAGAAGTCAAGGAACGCGGTTTCCACGTGGGCATTATTGTACAAACATACAGCGCTCTGGAGCTCCACCGTCTCCACATGACACCAGATCTTTCTCCATGTCGTTCTAGATTTCATCCATACAACCCTGGAACAAACTACACAGTAATGAGGATTTGCAGAAAATAAATGCGTGGTGTAATGACTGGCAGTTATCTCTCAAAATTAGTAAGTGTAACTTACTGCGTATAACAAGGCGAAAATCTCCATTAATGTAAGAATACAAAATAAATGCCCAGTCTTTGGAAGTGGTAACATCCGTCAAATAACTGGGCGTGACTGTTCGAAATGATCTCAAATGGAATGATCAGATTACACAAGTAACGGGCAAGGTAAACTCTAGATTGCGGTTTATTGGTGGAATCCAGAAGCGATGCTATCCTTCAACAAAGGAAATTGCTTACATTACGTTAGTTCGTCCAGTCTTAGAGTGTTGTTCGTCTGTATGGGACCCTTACCAGTTGGGTCTGATTCAATGGATTGGGAAGGTCCAAAGAAGAGCGGCTAGATTTGCGACTGGTACATTTAGCCATCGCGAGAGCGTTACAAATCTCATAGAAAGTTTGAAGTGGGACATACTTGCAGATAGACGACACGCTAAATGGAAGGGGCTGCTCACTAAATTCCGAAATCCGATCTTCGCCGAGTACGTGGAGCATATATTATTACTACCAACTTTCAAATCGCGCAATGATCACCACTGAAGGATAAGGGAAATTAGAGCTCGTACTGAGGCGTTCAGACAGTCGTTTTTCCCTCTCGCGATCCGCGAGTGGAATAGGGGGGGGGGGAATATGACTTTGGCGCGAATTGTGCCCTCCTCCACACACCGTTTGGTGGTTGACAGAGTATGTATGTATATGTAGATGTAAACTGGATCTTACCGGAAAGCACGCAGAAGAATAAGACCCTGCCTGCTATTATCGGCGTAGCTTCTCTCCCGACATGTCACTGTTCTCCGTGTTCTGTTCAACAACTAATCAGGGTTCCTCTAAGAGCGCCAAGATTAGGCTGTATACAGGGTGACTCACGAAGATATTTCAGTATGTTATTCTACAAGTAAAACTAAAGAAGAAAGTTAACGTAAACATAGGTCCGCAAATGTTTATTTACGGAGTTAAGACTAATAAAAGATTTTGCCTGAAATTGAGCAACTTCGCTAATATGAAGTCGTCTCAAAACTGTACGATGTTAAAGTTAAGCACGATTTCCATTAATTTTGTTGTTATTGATCTGGTGAATCTAATAAAACATGTCCCAGACGTGTGTCTGCAGTAGTTTTCCACAACATCCAGAGAAGTAACAAGTAAATTTGTTTACTTTCATTAAGAACATGTCATTGTTGGCAACCATTGTTGAGTTGTTTCAGTCGTTTCCTAACCTAGAAACGAATTAGTTTTCTGTATCGTTCAGTATCGTTCAATGAAAGAACATAATAGCAACAGTGTATTTAAGTGAAACCACATAGCAACTGTTGTAGTTTGTAGATTATTTACGAAATAGGGATGCCTTTCAAATTTACAACAGAGGAATACGCCGATATGGTGTTTATTTATGGCTGCAGTTAAATAATATCACGTACGTTATCCAACCCGGAGGATTCCGAATGCACGAACCATTAGCGGATTATTTCGAATGTTCACACACGTGCAGCTAAATGCACTGAACTCTGCGGAGACATTTTTGGACATTTATTGGGAATGTATTGTGAAACTGTATGAGCAATGTACAACTTCCTTAACACTGAGCTTTGTTTTTTCCGCTTTAACATGAATTCACGTGTGCTGTGGTATTGATGAAAGTAGATTATCTGACACAGTCATACAGCTTGAGTTAACGTTATTACCATCAGTTTTGCAAAATTAAATTCTCTACAAATTCTGTTGAAAACTTTGTCAATTGTCTGGAAAATTGGGCCAAGTAGTTAATAAATTAAAAATTTTACGAAATTACGTCTTTGCTACTGTGGATGTTGTGGAAACCCACTGCAGATACACGTCTGGGACATGTTTTATTAGATTCACCAGATCAATAACAACAACATTAATGGAAATCGTGCTTTACTTTAGCCTTTTACAGTTTTGCCATGGCTGTATATAAGCAAAGTTACTAAATTTGAGACCAAATATTTTACTAGCCGTAACTCCGTAACTAAACATTTGCGGACCTATGTTTGTATGAACTTTTTTCTTTAGTTTTACTTGTAGAATAACATATTAAAATGTTTGCATATCTTCGTGAATCACCCTGCATATTTCTGTATTTTCTCCCACCTTCTCATCTACTTGCTTTACCCTGTTCCTTGAGTAGTGCTGTTACCCTTTTCCGTTAGAATATCATTAATCACATTTTACAGTAACGTAATGAGGCAATTACTTGGCACAAAATACTGATAAGACTGAGATGTCTGAGGTGCCGTATACTGGTCACTCTGCGTATTAATACTGGTGAATCCGGCAATGCTTCGCCATCGCTAAAATATGTATCGGTATTGGGTATACGTCCTAACTTGGGCTAACCTTCGGAATTGTGTCAGGTCGCAAATTTCTGCTACACATTGCGATTTTGCCAATTTTGAAGGTCAAAAATTACAATAAATCATACAGAATACGAATGGAAAAGAATACTTTATTTTGCATTTGATTTTCATTATTTTTAAGGTTTTTTAAAACTTTTTGTAAGTAATACATTTACAGAATTTCAGAATGCACACTGTTTTTGATTTTTTGGATACTATGTGGTAAAAGTGTGCCTTCTAAACTAACACATCAATTTTTGGTATGACTGTTTATTGTACAGAAATGAATAAGGTGCGTTTTCTTAAATTGCCATCTTCGGAGAACCTCTTAATAATTCTTCGAAAAACATCATTTCACGTCTTTCTAATGGGATTTATTATCTCTCTAATGGGTTTATTATAACATTAGTATTGTCTGCGAAAGTACCAATTCTACTTTTTTAATGTTAAGTGGGAAGTCATACACATATTTAAGAATTGAAGTGGACTCAAAATTGAACCGTGTGGGACTCCCTTCGTTATTTCTCCCCTGTCAGTACAATTTTCTCTCCATTCAACATTCTTTGAATTATTCAGCACACCGTTTGCTATTATGTTTGTTAAGCATAATTGAAACCAGTTGTGTGTATGCTAAGGTCATCCACACATCTATGGAACAGGAGAAGACCCAAAATTGAAGCGTGTGGGACTCCGTTTGTTACTTCTCCTCTGTCATTACAGTGACTCCATCGTCTCGTTTCGTGCTGTACTCATGACTAAGGTGTCGGTCCCGGCGCCTGCCCGCCAGCCTTGCGCGTAGCCCCTGCAGCCTTGCCCGGCGCTATTCGCCGGCGGCCAGCGGTTTCGCCTCTTTTTCTCTTTCTCTCTCTCTCTTTCTCTCCCTGGCCGTGCGCCTTGCAGAACCGCACTGTCCAGCGGCGCGGCGTTGCGCAACACGGAACTGCTCAACTGCTGGCCGACCACGCCCTGCCCGTAGTCTGCTGCTGCCTTGCAGTGCAGAGCAGAGCAGAGCAGAGCAGACGCTGCGGGTACTGTGTGTGTGTGTGTGGCCTGCACTCCCAGCAGCCGCGGTGGCCGGCAAGGACGCGCAGCCTCAGGCAGGCCGACATTCCCCTCCTCTGTCAGCCTCGGGCCTTCTGTCTAAGTTTGAACATTGTGGGATTAGGGAAAAAGCTTAGCAAAGGTTGGCATCAGAATCTGGAGAGTAGGAAGTAGTAAGCTATGGTCCAGAGTCAACAAAGAAGAAAGAGGTTCCGGTACGATTGCAGTCATTCATGATATACAGTGTGCTTATAATTACCTGCCAGGACTCAGGTAGGCCCGCCGACCCCGGATCGAGTCCGCCCAGCGGATTAGCCGGCCAACCTGGATATGGTTTTTAGGTGGTTTTCCACATCCTCCTAGGTGAATACCGGGCTGGTCCCCACGTCCCGCCTCAGTTCCACGATTCGCAGACATTTGAAACACATTCACACTATTTCACGATTTACACTAGATGCAGACAACTGGGGTTCACTACTTCTGTCCCAGGGGGTATGGGATGGCGGCAAGAAGGGCATCTGGCCACCCCTTAATATTAACCATGCCAATTCCGTACTTACTCCTGCCGACACTGCGCACAATGCGGGATAAAGGGAGTAGCAAAAGAAAGAAAGAAGACAGGGTGCTTATAATTGGAGCAGCTACACACGGAGTTCCAGTGTGGGCTGTAATTACCGTTGACAGCGAAACTCGGTAGGTATGCTAATGCGTTAATCCAGAACCGATTTGCCCTGAAAAAAAAAACCGTTAGTTCCAGTTTTAGTCACCACGAGCAGGTTTAGCACTGTATGCTGTTTGTACGAGGGGCGTTTGAAAAGTGCGTACAAAAATAAAAACTACTTACACGTGTTTGGGTAAACCTTTTTTTATTTTTCCACACAGTCTCCTTTTAGAGTTATACACCCCGTCCAACGCTGTTCTAATTTGTTTATCCCTTACGAATAATAGGAATTGTGCAAGTCTGCAAAATAGCTATTAGTTACTGCAATCACCTCCTCGTTTCAATAAAATCTTTGTCCCGCCAGCCAATTCTTCAAATTGGGGAACAAATGGTGGTCCGAGGGAGCCAAGTCTGGAGAATAGGGGGCATGTGAAACGAGTTCACATCCTACACTCCTGGAAATGGAAAAAAGAACACATTGAGACCGGTGTGTCAGACCCACCATACTTGCTCCGGACACTGCGAGAGGGCTGTACAAGCAATGATCACACGCACGGCACAGCGGACACACCAGGAACCGCGGTGTTGGCCGTCGAATGGCGCTAGCTGCGCAGCATTTGTGCACCGCCGCCGTCAGTGTCAGCCAGTTTGCCGTGGCATACGGAGCTCCATCGCAGTCTTTAACACTGGTAGCATGCCGCGACAGCGTGGACGTGAACCGTATGTGCAGTTGACGGACTTTGAGCGAGGGCTTATAGTGGGCATGCGGGATGTCGGGTGGACGTACCACCGAATTGCTCAACACGTGGGGCGTGAGGTCTCCACAGTACATCGATGTTGTCGCCAGTGGTCGGCGGAAGGTGCACGTGCCCGTCGACCTGGGACCGGACCGCAGCGACGCACGGATGCACGCCAAGACCGTAGGATCCTACGCAGTGCCGTAGGGGACCGCACTGCCACTTCCCAGCAAATTAGGGACACTGTTGCTCCTGGGGTATCGGCGAGGACCATTCGCAACCGTCTCCATGAAGCTGGGCTACGGTCCCGCACACCGTTAGGCCGTCTTCCGCTCGCGCCCCAACATCGTGCAGCCCGCCTCCAGTGGTGTCGCGACAGGCGTGAATGGAGGGACGAATGGAGACGTGTCGTCTTCAGCGATGAGAGTCGCTTCTGCCTTGGTGCCAATGATGGTCGTATGCGTGTTTGGCGCCGTGCAAGTGAGCGCCACAATCAGGACTGCATACGACCGAGGCACACAGGGCCAACACCCGGCATCATGGTGTGGGGAGCGATCTCCTACACTGGCCGTACACCACTGGTGATCGTCGAGGGGACACTGAATAGTGCACGGTACATCCAAACCGTCATCGAACCCATCGTTCTACCATTCCTAGACCGGCAAGGGAACTTGCTGTTCCAATAGGACAATGCACGTCCGCATGTATCCCGTGCCACCCAACGTGCTCTAGAAGGTGTAAGTCAACTACCCTGGCCAGCAAGATCTCCGGATCTGTCCCCCATTGAGCATGTTTGGGACTGGATGAAGCGTCGTCTCACGCGGTCTGCACGTCCAGCACGAACGCTGGTCCAACTGAAGCGCCAGGTGGAAATGGCATGGCAAGCCGTTCCACAGGACTACATCCAGCATCTCTACGATCGTCTCCATGGGAGAATAGCAGCCTACATTGCTGCGAAAGGTGGATATACACTGTACTAGTGCCGACATTGTGCATGCTCTGTTGCCTGTGTCTATGTGCCTGTGGTTCTGTCAGTGTGATCATGTGATGTATCTGACCCCAGGAATGTGTCAATAAAGTTTCCCCTTCCTGGGACAATGAATTCACGGTGTTCTTATTTCAATTTCCAGGAGTGTATTTGGAAACATTCTAAAACGAAAGCATATGTGTTTTTTAACACAAACTTATGTTTTTTTAAATGGACCTCCTATATTTTTTCTTCAGCAATCCATAGCATGACAAAGCACATACACAATGGCGTTGATTGCATCGCAATATTTCCATTACATCCCGAGATATTGAGACGCGAAGCTGACGCTTGAAACACCCGACATGCGCTGCTAGCGCACGTCCTGAGGCTCAGGCGTGAACCCCGTGCTGCCCGTAATCGCGATGCAGTGAATACGCAGCTGGCGAGTTTTGTGTGTTCCTAAGCCGAGTGTCGTGCACGAAGAGCCATTGCCCTCGCCGTATGTGTGGTGTGAATTCACAAGCACCTTTATTCTGGCTTCGGTCTTCTTTGAGGATAATACACCCAGAGGGTCTTTCAATACCGTGACGACTGCACCTTATCCTCCTTCGACAACGTGTGATTCCTGCTTTGGAAGAGCATTACTGTGTGGAAACCACTGATTTCATGCAAGATGGGACAACACCTCGTAGCGCTTACCCACTGAAAGATCTGCTTAAAGCAACCTCCCACGAACGTGTTATGTCCAGAAGTTTTCCAGATGCGTGGTCTCCAAGATCACCTCATATGAATCAATGTGAGTTTTGGCCCAGAGGATATCTGAACGTGTTTAACAGCGACGCAGTTCGTCTCTACCTGGGCTGGAGGCCAGATTCTAACGAAACTGCTGCGAGCAACTGTAGATCAGTCGTTTTAGGAATGCAGCATCTCCTCGACATCTCCGGTTCTCATATTCAACAAATTGTGTAAGCAGCGGTTAGTAATAAAATCTGCATTATGTCCTTTCTCACTTGTTTGACGGTTTTTGTCTACGTCCTGTTCCTAATCTACTGCATAGGGTAACATTTATGTATGTCTTTTTTTTAACTTACAGCACCAGATTTGCACCTGGTGCTCAAAATTGGAATTCATTTTTCCCGCATAAATAGATTCCGGATTAACGCATTAGAGTATCTACCATTAGAGTAGCTGCCATACGATAATTACAGGCCACACTGGACCTGTGTGAGTAACCGCACTTTAATTGTAACCGCCTGGTATATTAGTGTCCTGCCACTAGATACGGAACATGACTCAGAAATTGTTCTGTTTGCTGACGGTACTAGTGTTATTGAGAAAGACGTGGAAGCTAATGTAAATGATGTAGCTAATAGAGTAGTCACTAACATCACCTCGTGACTTTTCAGAGAACAGATTATAGCTTAACGGCCTGCAACAGGACACAATTCATACGTTTCTAACACGGAACGCTAGGAAATTGATTACCCCATGATAATCAGACAGTGAAGTCGACCATTTTAAATTCTTAGGATTGAGTGTAGATGGAGGACTTTCTTGAAAGTATCACGTACAACACCAACTACAGAAACTTGATAGTACCTTCACTGTAAGAATGATTTCGGTTAAGTTTGCTTAATTTCTCTCTAGTATCTAGTACGGTATCATGTCTTAAGGTTCAAATGGCTCTGAGCACTATGGGACTTAACTTCTGAGCTCATCAGTCCCCTAGACTTAGAACTACCTAAACCTAACTAACCTAAGGACATCACACACATCCATGCCCGAGGCAGGATTCGAACCTGCGACCATAGCGGTCGCGTGGTTCCAGACTGTTGCGCCTAGAACCGTTCGGCCACTCCGGCCGGCCATGTCTTAAGGCAACTACCTTCACTCACCAACAATTATTCGGGAGGACGACGGTTCAAAACTCCGTCAGACTGTCCAGATATAAGTTTTCCCTGATTTTCCTAAATCGCTCCAAGCAATTGACAGGATGATTCCTTCTTAAGGGCAAGGCCAATTTCTTTCCCCATCCTTCCGTAATCCCAGCCATGCGCTCCGCCGCTAATGACCGTGCTGACGACGGAACGTTAAACTCTAATCTTCCTCCCTTCACCAAGAATTGTGTTGCGAAATTTAAAACATTGCCGGCGTACAGATTGCTCAATACATTTCTGGAGATATTTCGGCGCAGTGTCTTTCGGCCATATCAGGCGAATACTGACGAAAATGCTATGAGCTCACGTCTTCAACAGCCTGCCAGTACAATTACAGTGTGTCCGCAGCTCGTGGTCGTGCGGTAGCGTTCTCGCTTCCCGCGCCCGGGTTCCCGGGTTCCATTCCCGGCGGGGTCAATTTTCTCTGCCTCGTGATGACTGGGTGTGTGTGTGATGTCCTCAGGTTAGTTAGGTTTAAGTAGTTCTAAGTTCTAGGGGACTGATGACCATAGATGTTAAGTCCCATAGTGCTCAGAGCCATTTGAACCATTTTTGAACAATTACAGTGCACTCGGCAGGCTGCTTGAGCGCATGCGCTTCTGCTGGAAATCAGAGCGCTGTTGCGCGCGGCCGCCGTCGTGAAAGGTCGCCGCATCGAGATCAGTTCCATCGCCTTCGCACGACAAAATCGCAGAACGACGCCGGCTAGGCAGAGAACCAAGTTTTCCTTTGATGGGACTCCATGCAGAGTATTACTGGAAGCCGCGCACAAAATTGCAGCAGAAGCGCACGCGCTCAGGTAGCCAACTGAATTCACCGCACGTGTGCCGGAGGTCTCTTAAATAAACTACTGGCCATTAAAATTGATACACCACGAAGATGACATGCTACAGACGCGAAATTTAACCGGCAGGAAGAAGATGCTGTGATATGCAAATGATTAGCTTTTCAGAGCATTCACACAAGTTTGGCGCCGGTGGCGACACCTACAACGTGCTGACATGAGGAAAGCTTCCAACCGATTTCTCATACACAAACAGCAGTTGACCGGCGTTGCCTGGTGAAACGTTGTTGTGATGCCTCGTGTAAGGAGGAGAAGTGCGTACCATCACGTTTCCGACTTTGATAAAGGTCGGATTGTAACCTATCGCGATTGCGATATTGCTGCTCGCGTTGGTCGAGGTCCAATGACTGTTAGCAGAATATGGAATCGGTGGGTTCAGGAGGGTAATACGGATCGCCGTGCCGGATCCCAACGGCCTCGTATCACTAGCAGTCGAGATGACAGGCATCTTATCCGCATGGCTGTAACGGATCGCGCAGCCACGTCTCTATCCCTGAGTCAACAGATGGGGACGTTTGCAAGACAACAACCATCTGCACGAACAGTTCGACGACGTTTGCAGCAGCATGGACTATCTGCTCGGAGACGGTGGCTGCCGTTACCCTTGGCGCTGCATCACACACAGGAGCGCCTGCGATGGTGTACTCAACGATGAACCTGGGTGCACGAATGACAAAATGTCATTTTTTCGGATGAATCCAGGTTCTGTTTAGAGCAGTGGAGATGTGTTACGACCCGTGGCTCTACCCTTCATTCGATCCCTGCGAAACCCTACATTTCAGCAGGACAATGCACGATAGCATGTTGCAGGTCCTGTACGGGCCTTCTCGATACAAAAAATGTTCGACTGCTGCCTTGGCCAGCACATTCTCCAGATCTCTGACCAATTTAAAACGTCTGGTCAATGGTGGGTGGTGGTTAGTGTTTAACGTCCCGTCGACAACGAGGTCATTAGAGACGGAGCGCAAGCTCGGGTTAGGGAAAGATTGGGAAGGAAATCGGCCGTGCCCTTTCAAAGGAACCATCCCAGCATTTGCCTGAAACGATTTAGGGAAATCACGGAAAACCTAAATCAGGATGGCTGGAGACGGGATTGAACCGTCGTCCTCCCGAATGCGAGTCCAGTGTGCTAACCACTGCGCCACCTCGCTCGGTCTGGTCAATGGTGGCCGAGCAACTGCCTCGTTATAATACGCCAGTCACTACTCTTGATGAACTGTGGTATCGTGTTGAAGCTGCATGGGCAGCTGTACCTGTACACGTCGTCCAAGCTCTCTTTGTCTCAATGCCCAGGCGTATCAAGGCCGTTATTACGGCCAGAGGTGGTTGTTCTGGGTAGTGATTTCTCAGGATCTATGCACCCAAATTGCGTGAAAATGTAATCACATGTCAGTTCTAATATAATATATTTGTCCAATGAAGACCCCTTTATCGTCTGCATTTCTTCGTGGTGTAGCATTTTAATGGCCAGTAGTGTATGTGAAGACTAGAATGTGAGTTGAACCTTCCGCCTAGTAAAATATCTCGCCATGCGGTGACTTACGGGACCTCTACGTAAGCACGAGGTAAGGTACGTACAGTACCGTTAACATGCTTTAGCGCGTGTTTGTGGAGAGTCAGTAGTAAGCCGTGTCTGGGGCAGGGTTGTGGGCGCCCGCTTGGCTGCGGCGAGCACTCTGAGTGCCCCGGGGCGAGCACGAACTGCCGGTATCCGGGTCGGGGGTCCGAACCGCTAACACCGACTATTGTGTGCCCCGCTCAGCGAATGTGGGCGTTCCGCCGACAGCGGTCCTGCGTCATGCCGCCGCACGTCTGTTTCTGGTCCGACTGGATAACTAACGGCCAGAGGGTCTCACCTGCTCTCCAAAAAGTTCACGACTCCAATAACGCGGCTAACAGGATCCACCTTCACCAGAAACACTTGTGTACATTCTGTGTTTACCTGAGTATGTTTCACTGAACTTGCGGCGTCTAGTCCGCAGCTCGTGGTCGTGCGGTAGCGTTCTCGCTTCGCGCGCCCGGGTTCGATTCCCGGCGGGGTCGATTCCCGGCGGGGTCAGGGATTTTCTCTGCCACGTGATGACTGGGTATTGCTTGATGTCCTTAGGTTAGTTAGGGTTAAGTAGTTCTAAGTTCTAGGGGACTGATGACCATAGATGTTAAGTCCCATAGTGCTCGGAGCCATTTGAACCATTTTTTTTTGTGGCATCTACTTGTTGTAGCGGGACTTTGAATTTCGCCGCGCTGCACTCGTTCCCTCAGACATGGATCGTGCCGTCGCAGCGGTATGAGCGCTCGACGGCAGAGAAAATACTAAAATTGCAACTCTTTTTTGTTTTCTATCCGCTTCTTGATTGTCTCTTGATAGCTGAAGCTTAAGGCAGACGTGATCTCATGAAGACGTTAAAAAAAAAACTTTTTAGCTAGTCTTGATCTGATTTTAATGTGTAGACATATTGTGGAAGTTGTTAAGAAATTCGGAGGATGGAAGTAGCAAAGTAAATTAAATTGCATACAGTATCAAGATTATTTTAATTGATATAAATTAGTGATTCCTGGACGAATGCAAGACTTCAGAGCAGACTTTTCACGCCGAAATGAAGGAGATTTTTGGAAGACCTGTAACCCGCACGAAAGAAGACAAGTTAACCTGGTAAAGAGTGAACTCTTACAGGGTGTTTCAAAAATGACCGGTATATTTGAAACGGCAATAAAAACTAAACGAGCAGCGATAGAAATACACCGTTTGTTGCAATATGCTTGGGACAACAGTACATTTTCAGGCAGACAAACTTTCGAAATTACAGTAGTTACAATTTTCAACAACAGATGGCGCTGCGGTCTGGGAAACTCTACAGTACGATATTTTCCACATATCCACCATGCGTAGCAATAATATGGCGCAGAGTCTGAATGAAATTACCCGAAACCTTTGACAACGTGTCTGGCGGAATGGCTTCACATGCAGATGAGATGTACTGCTTCAGCTGTTCAGTTGTTTCTGGATTCTGGCGGTACACCTGGTCTTTCAAGTGTCCCCACAGAAAGAAGTCACAGGGGCTCATGTCTGGCGAATAGGGAGGCCAATCCACGCCGCCTTCTGTATGTTTCGGATAGCCCAAAGCAATCACACGATCATCGAAATATTCATTCAGGAAATTAAAGACGTCGGCCGTGCGATGTGGCCGGGCACCATCTTGCATAAACCACGAGGTGTTCGCAGTGTCGTTTAAGGCAGTTTGTACCGCCACAAATTCACGAAGAATGTCCAGATAGCGTGATGCAGTAATCGTTTCGGATCTGAAAAATGGGCCAATGATTCCTTTGGAAGAAATGGCGGCCCAGACCAGTACTTTTTGAGGATGCAGGGACGATGGGACTGCATCATGGGGCTTTTCGGTTCCCCATATGCGCCAGTTCTGTTTATTGACGAAGCCGTCCAGGTAAAAATAAGCTTCGTCAGTAAACCAAATGCTGCCCACATGCATATCGCCGTCATCAATCCTGTGCACTATATCGTTAGCGAATGTCTCTCGTGCAGCAATGGTAGCGGCGCTGAGGGGTTGTCGCGTTTGAATTTTGTATGGGTAGAGGTGTAAACTCTGGCGCATGAGACGATACGTGGACGTTGGCGTCATTTGGACCGCAGCTCCAACACGGCGAACGGAAACCCGAGGCCGCTGTCGGATCACCTGCTGCACTAGCTGCGCGTTGCCCTCTGTGGTTGCCGTACGCGGTCGCCCTACCTTTCCAGCACGTTCATCCGTCACGTTCCCAGTCCGTTGAAATTTTTCAAACAGATCCTTTATTGTATCGCTTTTCGGTCCTTTGGTTACATTAAACCTCCGTTGAAAACTTCGTCTTGTTGCAACAACACTGTGTTCTAGGCGGTGGAATTCCAACACCAGAAAAATCCTCTGTTCTAAGGAATAAACCATGTTGTCTACAGCACACTTGCACGTTGTGAACAGCACACGCTTACAGCAGAAAGACGACGTACAGAATGGCGCACCCACAGACTGCGTTGTCTTCTATATCTTTCACATCACTTGCAGCGCCATCTGTTGTTGAAAATGGTAACTACTGTAATTTCGAAAGTTTGTCCGCCTGAAAATGTACTGTTGTCCCAAGCATATTGCAACAAACGGTGTATTTCTATCGCTGCTGGTTTAGATTTTATTGCCGTTTCAAATATACCGGTCATTTTTGAAACACCCTGTATATACGCCACTTCCCCCTGTCAGTTACATTATGTTATTCTCTGTTTCTTTTCAGTAAGTTTTGTAGTGGAAATTGGTTTAACTTTTGCTCAAAAACGCCACAAGGACCACCCCAACTATAGCTTTTCTGTAATACGAAGTGCGATTTGCATTTCTTTCTTTCTTTCCCTTTTTTAACGGTCATTAACGATTTAAAAAAAAACCGTTTTCACTTACGATTTCTTCCCACATTTCAACCTTTTTTTTCTTTTTCTTTTCTTCTCTCTTTTCTTTTTTTATTAACCACTACATTCTACTCATAGTCCGCAAGCTACCTGAGAGTGCGATGTGTGGTGGAGGGAACGTCCGCTACTACGAAATGATTCCCTCTACCCTCTTCCACTCGGCAAGCGTCTGTATTATCTCTAATTTCTTGTGAATTTTCACGTCGCGGCCGCTCCACGAGATGTATGTGGAAGGAAGTACTATGTCGTCCGACTCTTCGCGGAAAGTACTCTCCCGAAAATCATGTACTAAACATTTCTGTGATCCATAACGCCTCTCTTGTAGCGTCTGCCAATGCAGTTTGTCGAGCATTTCTGTGACGCTCTCGCTCCGGCTAAACGATCCCGTGACGAAACGCTCCGCTCTTCTACCAGTCCTACCTGGTGAGGATCCCAGATTGATGAATAGTGCTGAAGAATCGGTCGAACCGTCGCCTTGTAAGTCACTTCCTTCGTGGATGAGTTACATTTCCTTCAGATTCTCCCTGTCAATCTCCGTCTGACATCTGATTTTTCTACTGTTTGTCTTATGCAGTATTCCACGTAACGTCGCTTTGAATAGTTACTCCTAGATATTTTACGATAGATACTGTTTCCAGCAGTTTGTCATATATAGGGTGTCCCAGCTATCTTGTCCACCCAAAATATCTCTGGAACAATAACAGCTATTGGAAAACGACTTTCACCGGTATCAATGTAGGGCTGGGGCCCATGAATGTACATATTTGGAAACACTCTAAAACTAAAGCATATGTGTTTTTTAACACAAACTTATGTTTTTTTAAATGGACCTCCTATATTTTTTCTTCAGCAATCCATAGCATGACAAAGCACATACACAATGGCGTTGATTGCATCGCAATATTCCCATTACATCCCGAGATATTGAGACGCGAAGTTGACGCTTGAAACACCCGACATGCGCTGCTAGCGCACGTCCTGAGGCTCAGGCGTGAACCCCATGCTGCCCGTAATCGCGATGTGATTGACATGCGTAATCAGACTTCCATACTTATCAAGAGGTCCGAAACGAATAATACGGTCTACTGCCATCCTGCTGAAATTACAGGCAGCATGGGGTTCACGCCTGAGCCTCAGGACGTGCGCTAGCAGCGCATGTCGGGTGTTTCAAGCGTCAACTTCGCGTCTCAATATCTCGGGATGTAATGGGAATATTGCGATGCAATCAACGCCATTGTGTATGTGCTTTGTCATGCTATGGATTGCTGAAGAAAAAATATAGGAGGTCCATTTAAAAAAACATAAGTTTGTGTTAAAAACACATATGCTTTCGTTTTAGAATGTTTCCAAATATGTACATTCATGGGCCCCAGCCCTACATTGATACCGGTGAAAGTCGTTTTCCAATAGCTGTTATTGTTCCAGAGATATTTTGGGTGGACAAGATAGCTGGGACACCCTGTATAGTGCAGCTGCACAGTAATGGCTTTCTTTTCCTGTGTATTCGTAATACGTTACATTTATTTACGTTCAGGGTCAACTGCCAGAGGCAGCACGATTGCCCAGTCCTCTGCAGCTCATTCTGAGATTCAGTTGTGTCTCCTGGCGTTACTCCTTTCTATAGACAGCCGCGTCATCTGCGAACAGTCTGAAATAGCTTTCGGCGCTATCTGTGAGACCATTTATTAAACTGTAAACAGTACCGGTCGTTTCACAGTTCGTTGGGGTACTCTGGAAATTACATCTGCCAATTTCGTTCCGTTCTATTTGCGAGGGAGTATCGAATTCAATCGCAAATGTGGATCCATACTCGGTGAGCTCGAATTTTTTTCACTAAACATCGGTACGGGACATCGTCAAATGTCTTCTTGAAGGCAAGGAACAGGGCATGAACCTAAGCGCCGATGTCTACCGCGCTACGGATCTTATGCAGGAACAGAGAGAACAAATTTTCACGAGATCTCTGCGGTATTCATGTTGATTTTCATAGAGATTTTCTTTCTCCAAAAACGTCATAATCCTTGAGCATAGCAACATGTTCTGTAAGTCTAAAACAGACGTCAACGATATAGGTCTGTAATTACGTACATCTGTCCTACGGCTCTACTTGAAAACAGGAATGATCTGCGGTTTTTTTTCTTTTCTTTTTTTTCGAGTCGCTAAGTACCTTTCCGTGCTCCAGCGGTCTACGAAAACTGCTGCTGGAAGGGGAGCAAGTTCTTTTCGTCTTTGCAGTATCTTATTGGATCTCATCTGTACCTCATGCCTTTCCATTACCAAGCCTAAGCGATTGCAGTCCATTTCGGTTATCTCAGCATCGGCTATCCCCACGTTCGTACGATGATTGAAAAGAGAGACCGCGCTGTGATATTCCGCAGTGAAACAGTTTCGGAAAGTCGAATTCAGAATTTCAGCCTGCTCTCTGTCCTTTTTTACGTTTCTGTGCCAGTATGGTCACTGAATGAACTAATAAAGTATTTAGAACTGCTTACTAATTTTACATAAGACCAAAACCTCTTTGTATTTTCACTTAGATCTATTGACAAAATATTACTTTCAAAGTTTTCTTCAATAGCGTCTTATTCATTTGGACTTAGCGTCCATTTTTTTTCATTTCTATGTTTCTCCTACTGTCTTACCTGGCGGCTAACTTCGGTTCGTTGGAAGGGTACTGCGAAAGTGCTTTCTCTCTACGGAGCATACTGTTTACAAAACACTTGTGCGTTCCATCTTCGAATATTGTTAGTGTGTGGGTCCCACACCAGATAGATGTAACAGGTACTGAACGTATACAGCCGGCCGGGGTGTCCAAGCGGTTAAAGGCGCTACAGTCTGGAACCGCGCGACCGCTACGGTCGCAGGTTCGAATCCTGCCTCGGGCATGGATGTGTATGATGTCCTTAGGTTCGTTAGGTTTAATTAGTTCTAAGTTCTAGGCGACTGATGACCTCAGAAGTTAAGTCCCATAGTGCTCAGAGCCATTTGAACCATTTGAATTTTTGAACGTATACAGAGAAGAGCTGCAGGAATGGTCATAGGTTTTTTTTAACTGACGGAAATGCTGAAAAAAGTGAATTGGCAGACGCCGATTATCCCGCTAAAGCACACTTACAAAGTTTCGAGACTCATTATTAAGTGATGAACCTAGGAATGTACCACAGCCTACTTCGTGTGGCTTCCGTAGATACCGCGAAGATCGTATTAGACTTACTACAGAGCGCAGAGAGGCATTTATCGGTAGTTCTTTTCCCGCTACACAATGGAAACAGAAATAGGCCCTAACATATCGTACCATGCTAAGTACACTTAGCCGTACACTCCACAGTGGTTTGCAGAGTATGTACAGGGATGGACAAAAAAATCTGGAAATACCCAACTGATTACTAAGCCTCATACAGTATAGCAAAACCGTTCGCAAAACAGCTTCCAGTCGTCTCGAAATGGAGAAATACAGGCCCTGTGTTGTTTTCAAGGGAATCGTATACCACTCTTCATGTAAAATAGTGGCAAATTCGGGTCATGATGATGGAACTGGATAGTGAACCTTTATCTCCAAAGAGGACCACGAAGTCCCAATGTTGAGATATGGTGACCGTGGTGGCCAGGGTAGGTACGACAACTCACCTTAGCGCTCGCAAAACCAGTCCTGGAAGATGCGAGTTGTGTGAATAGGGGTCCTGTCTCCTTTGAAAACGGCATAGCTATTGGAGAACAAACGTTGTGCCACGCCATGGACCTGATCAGCCAAAATAGTCACATAATCCTTGCCAGTAAGGCAACCTTTCACAGTAACCGTGGGGCTCGTGGAATACCACGATATTACTGCCCAAATCGGCACCGAATTCTCGCAATGTTTCACTCCTACGATGCAGACTCGTCCAGAACTTGCAAACAGTGTGGAACAAGACTAATCCGCCGAAATGACTGTCTTCCACTGGTTCATAGTCCAGATTTTATGCTTCGGCAACACGTTTTCCTGGTACGTGCATTTGCGTCACTGATGAACGGTTAATTCGAGCTGGCCTGCAATTCCCTGCATATGGAGCTCCCTTCGTGTTGTTTTGGTGCTGACTGAGTTCGCGACTACGACATTCAGTTCTCACGGTGTTTCCATATGTTTGTCCACTCGTGTACGATGCCACGCTAATTACCTTCTGCCATATACACTATGTGATCAAAAGTATCCGGACACCACCAAAACATATCTTTTTCATATTAGATGCATTGTGCTGCCACCTACTGCCTGGTACTCCATATCAGCGACGTCAGTAGTCATTAGACATTGTGAGAGAGCAGAATGGGGAGGTTCGCGGAACTCATGGACTTCGAACGTGGTCAGGTGATTGGGTGTCACTTGTGTCATACGTCTGAACGCGAGATTTCCACTCTCGTAAACATCCCCAGGTCCACTGTTTCCGATGTGATAGTGAAGTGGAAACTTGAAGGGACACGTATAGCCCAAAAGCGTACAGGCAGACCTCGTCTGTTGACTGGCAGGGACCGCCGACAGTTGAAGAGGGTCGTAATGTGACAGGCAGACATCTATCCAGATCATCACACAGGAATTCCCAACTGCATCAGGACCCACTGCAAGTACTACGACAGGCGGGAAGTGAGAGAACTTGGATTTCATGGTCGAGCGGCTGTTCATAAGCCACACATCACGCCGGTAAAATCCAAAAGAGCGTAAACATTGGACACTTGAACAGTGGAAGAATGTTGTGTGGAGTGACGAATCACGGTACAAAATGTTGCGATCCGATGGCAAGGTGTGGGTATGGCGAATGCAAAGTGAAGGTCATCTGCCAGCGTATGTAGTGCCTACAGTGAAATTCGCAGGCTGTGGTGTTATGGTGTGGTCGTGTTTTTCATGGAGGAGGCTTGCACCCGTTGTTGTTTCGCGTGGTGCTATCACAGCACAGGCCTACATTGATGTTTTAAGCACCTTCTTGTTTCCCACTGTTGAAGAGCAATTCTGGGATAGCTATTGCATCTTTCAACACGATCGAACACCTGTTCATAATGCACGGCCTGTGGCGGAGTGGTTACACGACAATAACATCCCTGTAATGGACTGGTTTGCACAGAGTCCTGACGTGAATCCTGTAGAACACCTTTGGGATGTTTTGGAACGCCAACTTCGTGCCAGGCCTCACCGACCGACGTCGATACCTTTCCTCAGTGCAGCAATCCGTGAAGAATGGGCTGCCATTCCTCATGAAACCTTCCAGCACCCGATTGAACGTATGCCTGCGAAAGTGGAAGCTGTCATCGAGCCTAAGGGTGGGCCAACACCATACTGAATTCCAGCATTATCGATGGAGGGCGCCACGAACTTGTAATTATTTTCAGCGAGGCATCCGGATACTTTTGATCACAGCATGTACCTAAAGATGTAGAAACTTCATCCTCAGATTCATTAAAAATGCAGCACGCCATCTGCAACATGCGTATGCTCAGATAATAAACTTTATCGGAAACTGAGATCTAAGAGAGAAACCTCTGAAAACCCGTATGTTGGTGTTAAGCAAAAACCAGCTTCGATATTTACAGTAGTGGGCTGCCCTGAGTCTTGGTAGATATTGTAGGTTACTTGGCATATCTTAGTTGCATCTCTGCTTTTTTTTAGATGAGTAGTGGATATTATTTAATTACGTATTTTCACTCATTATGAAAAAAATAATGCGTTGCTTGCTTATTATGTTACGCTGTTGCAGCGGCGTTCACTTCCGCTTTCCTCGTACTCGTTCACGTTTTTTTTTTTTTTTTGTTTGTTTCTCAACTGACAGCATGATTGCCGTACTACGTCATTGCATTTCTTTTTTTTTAATTACTGCGCTGCATACAGTTACGTGTGCCGCCGCTTTGACGGAGATCAGCAGCGTCAGTATTTGACTTTATTCAGGGTGAGTGTATTTTATGGTTCAGTGTGTATGTTTGTCTGTGGAAGAGCGCGGGCGTGAGGAGGGGGGAGGGGGGGGGGGGGGAGGACGGCGGAGAGAGATAAATAAATAAACGCAACCGCAGCGAAACATTTTTGGAGGAAGAAAAATGTTATGTGTTTTGCTAGAAGGCGAGGAGTGTTAACTGTAATTTATGAAGCATTAGCACAGAGTTTAGAAATCCGTTATGAATGTTATTAACGATTTGTAGCGCCGGAAGTACAAATAACGACGTTACTTGCGCGCTATGTTGCAGGTCTGCATAATCAAACGCCCTGCGGAACTATGGTAGGCCTTGTAGAATGAAATCTGGTTTGTTTGAAGGTCTTCAGTCAAAAGTGAACGGAGATCGTAAACTGTATACTTGTCTCGTGCGTCACTCTTGTATCACAGGCAATAAAGGCATTGTGGCGTATAGTTAAACGCGATCGTGACGGGATTTTCATCCACTCTAGTGTGCAGTGTAATGCTGCAAGCTAGTATGAGTTTTGCATAGGTCACTTTCGTGTTCCTCTTCTACCTGAGCGTTGAAGTCTCCAGTATCAAATGCGTTGACGTTTCACAGGCGCTTCATGTCTGCTATGGAGCAGATACGGGGTGTTAGCAGTCTAAAGGAAAGATGAACCTTATCTAAATTTTATAGACAATTGTACCAAATGCATTTTTTTTTCAAAGATCGTCTAGGTTTTCGCATAATTTCTTGTCCTGACAAAAAGATGAAAACAGTTAATGTATTTTTCCTATTAGGCTAATGTTCAGAAGACTACGGAAAACAAGATAAGTCGATTCTTGGAACCATCTAAGATCTGACAAACACCGTGATAAGAATAATACAAAACTCATCCTTCCGTAGCATGCTTTCTCCTGACTTCCTCATCTTTATAGATACTCGGCAAGACACTGTGGAGCGTGCCTCATTCTGTACTAGCCGCTCCTTGTCCTGCCTATCTTATTAGCGCACTGATATGGAGGAAGGAGGCATTAACTGGCGGTATACCTCCATTATTGTTGATCTAAATCTGCTCACTACATGAAGGTCAGCATTGTTCCTCTGATTTCCATGAGCTGCTGTTATGCTATCGTAGGGGCTACACAGACTTGCTCGAATCTTAAAAACGAATCTCTTGAGTTTCTTCGACGTATGCTACCAGACCTACATGATACGTACTCCATACACTGATACATTACTCTAGAACAGGTAGTTTTGTATGCGGTCTCTTTACAGTTTCTACGCACTGTTCTAGGGTCTTCCCAGTACATCATAGGTCATTCACCTTTCTCACGCTTGATTCCATCTGTTCATTTAATTTCATATCGCATCGTACTATTTCCCATGGGTTCTTATACAATGTTGCAGACCCCGGTGGCTAGCCACATAATGTGTTATGACTGAGAATAAACACAGAAACTATAATTTGTAATGCTGGGGCTTTTGACATTTACATAAAAAGGCAACGTCGACGCTGTTCAACTTACAACATGTGTCTGTACACTCCTGCCGCGTCCGTCCACCGTTTGTTGACAAAAATATTGATCTTCAGCGCTCTGCCGACCGCCATCCGGACTAAAGGTGTAGTAATGTTTTCAATCCAACTGATTAACACTGGGGGGCCTTGACGTATTTCTTTTTTCTGATGAAAGCGTGCTTATAATGTTTGCTTGAGTAATAAGTTTACTGCAGTATGTGGCTACTCTCCTCACGTAGATAAATGTTGAAGTCTTGGATTTCTAATACCCTCAATGAAGTCTTGCAACTGTAGGATTAGAAGCAAGCAATTTGCTTTTGCTCTTCTCACCGTCTCGGCTTATTGGCTGTAAACTGCCCGCGGTTGCAGCGTTTCGTTTTAGTTCTGTTTGACGACTGTCCGGGACCAGTTCCTCTTCTGTATTATATAACAGGAAAACTATATTATTTTCCTCATGGTGTACGAAACGCGTAGGACAATTTCCACTCCTTTAAGCTCGACGCCTCTTTGTCTTAAGGAAGAAAATTACAATGTGATATCAATGGCAGGACTGTACATTATGCTACTACATCAGTGACTTTAGATACAATATCAGGGAACAAGGAAAACTGCTAAAATACGAGAAAAACTGATAAAATAATGCCTGAAAGCTTGAGAGGAAAACTCAGAATATCCAACTGACAGAAAACTACAAAAAATGTGAAACAGACCAAGATGAGTATGAAAATAATTGTTAGAAAGTACAAACGAGGAAGAGACGGTGATAGAGTAAGAAAATGTATACGAGCGTCCAAATAGTTCATATCCACCTATGTTTAAAACCTAGAAAGGAGCAGGTGCTTTTATGAAGTTAGGAGGGAAGCTCTATTCTTTTACACTGTTCAACCGATAATCGGATAAATTCAATAAGGGAAGAAATATTCAGGAGAATAATGAAATTCTGGCTTGGTTTTCAAGAACGTTGTTTTCGTTCGTGCCACAGGGGCCTTCTGTTCGCTGTAAGAACACTTCCAGTAAAGCGAGAGGTGAAAAGCACTTTCAAGTATTCCACGCAGCTATTAGTAACGAAATTATCTGCTTCCTCATTTGGCCCGGGAGCGTTTAAAACACACGGACACTTCCGCTTTGGGAGCCCGGAGAGCAGGTTGATGACGTAAGACGGCGGAACTCTCTCCTCTTAAGAACGCCCCCTTTCTTCCAAGAGGAAAGCACCATTTCGTCAAAATATAATCAACATTTACGTTCACTGTTTTACACACTCGTATACAAAAACTGATAGAGCAGCAAGTTGAGAGACATCCAAGTCAGACACAGTCGCTCTCCACTGCTGTAGAACTACTTCGGGCGACCTAGGTGTGTGTTTCAGCGGTTTTACACGTCCCGCTTATACTGGGCTATTCGCATGCATCAATATTTTGTCGATTCATCTGCATCTACATCTACCTAACTACTCTGCAGTTCTTATTTCATTTCTTAGAACCATCTACAGAGTATGTCTCTGCTGTTCCACCACTTTCTAACAGCAAGTTGGTAAAATGAACACTTAAATCGCTTTGCACGAGCTCTGATTTGTTTTATTACGATGATCATTTGTCCCTGTGTAGGATGGTGAAAAGAAAATATTCTCACACACTAAAGAGAAAGTTGGTGACAGAAATTTCGTGAAAAGATCTCGCAGCAGCGCAAAACGCCTTTGTTTTAATGACTGCCACCTCAATTCGTGTATCATATCCCTGGCACTTGTAATCTTACCTCCCCCCCCTCACGTCACCCGTAAATTTGTAAATTTCTCTTAGTCTCTTCTTTATTTTCAAAAGCTTCGAGAGGCATAAGATAGACAAAAGAAAAACTTTTTACTTATCTTCACTTTCTCTTCTTCTTGTTGGCTCTACTTCTATGTCAAGGTGTACATTCTTGCGGCTGAAATTTTGATTTATAACGTTGCGGGTTCCTGATGACGAAATAACTGATGAGGTATTATCTGTTGCTATTATTTTCTTTTATTTTATCCCAGTCTTCTATATCACATCGACTTTACAATAGCCATTAAAAAAATACATTATTGCAGACAAACTTAAAAAAACACTTGCGTTTCATGTTAGAGCATTGGTGCTCGGTATATGATCCTTACCAGTTAGGATTGACGGAGGACATCGAAAAAATTCAAAGATAGGCACTCCTTACATTATGCCGTACTCACAATATTCCAAAAAGCAAAAGAGTTTATATAATTTACATTTTATGAATGAGTCCAGAAATAAATTTAATAATTCGCGTTAGTTCTGCAATTGCAGACAAACTTAAAAAACACGTGCGTTTCATGTTAGAGCACTGCTGCGCGGTATATGATCCTTACCAGTCATTTCCCCTTATTTGAATTAATAATATGAATTTTAAGTATGCCAAATTTCAAATGTTTTTAACAGAAGAGTAATTTTAACCGTACGTGCATAGTACTACCAAATTATACGTTTTAGCCTGAAATATAATACATTGTATACAAAATCATTTGAAGTTGATTCAGTTAAACAACTGAGATAATGTTCACATACACAAGAATCGATAGTATACATGGTATCGGTTAATTCTATAAAAAAAGGTAATGCTAGAGGAGGGCTTCCAATTACACACACTCTCCCCTATTTCTCGATGATACAAAACGAGATGCCTATATTTGAATTTTTTCGATGTCCTCCGTCAATCCTAACTGGTAAGGATCATATACCGCGCAGCAATGCTCTAACATACGACGACCAAGCGTAATGTTGGAAGGAAGTGCATCCCCGGCCACCCCTTAAAATTAGCCATGCCAAATCCGTGCTTAACCCTGCCGACCCTGCACACACATGCGGGATAAAGGCAGTAGCAAAAGAAAGAAAGAAGCCGTAAGTGCAAGCCGCGGTGATGTTTCGTCAAATTTCAAGCAGATTTCCTGGGTTAGTATGGGCGATAAAATCCACAGCATGGTCCATGCTGTGTTGTCCACACAGCGTACTGTTCGTCCGACGTAAGACTGGCCACACTCGCAAGCTTTATTGAAGACTCCAGATGTTGTGAGACCTGCTGCGTCTCTAATTGGTCTCAGTAATTGACGGCCTTTCGTCGGAGGCCTGAAGATCTATTTGGTCTAGAGTCGTCTCAGCATGTGGAGACGGTGGGCTGCAGTTGAGCACGGGGTGAGATCCAGCGATCGCGCGGTTGAAGCGCGTGTTTTGTTTCTCGAGCTAGACATCGCGATGAGTGTGAGTGTTCTGGACTGTGATTCCGCGCGACGCTGCTGTGGCTCCGAGGCACGGGCGAAAGGACCGGTTCGCCTTTTGCTTTCGCGAGATCGCGACGGCAGCTGCGTCGCGGCGCACGCACAGTAGGCGGCGGGCCGTCGGTCCGGAGCTGCAGAGGGAAGCCGGGTCCCCTCGGGGCCACTCCCTCCTCCCGGGACGCCGTAGCGGTAAGGCCGCCTCTACAGTTAGCCCGGCCCGGCGCGGCCGCCGTCTCCGGATGCTCTGCGGCCGCCGTGGGAAGCCGGGGAGCGCGTCCCGTACCCAGCCAGCGCCACGCTGCCTGGCGAGGGCGCCTGCGCTGGCCGCGGGCACGGCCTCTGACCCCGCAAACACGCTCGCTGCGCACTTACCGGCGCTCACTCTGGCGACTGGGGAAAAAGCGAGCTGTGTCACAAAGCATCTTCACTGCCAACCAAAAAAAAGAACAAACAAAAAGTGAGACATCCAGATGCGGAGGACTTAACGAAATGAAACTTCCCGAGTTTAGAGGGAATGTGATGTAATTTCGGTGATGAGCCAGATTGACAAATAGAACTTCCCAGTATGACCCCACTTATTACTGTAGCGTTCCACACCTCTGACCTGGAAATATGCACTGATTCGGTTGAGGAAAGTGTCACAATGCCTCTGCTGAAGCAAGCTGGACCGCAACTGGTCCATGATATCCTCGATATCGGAACTGGCACGGAGCTGAAGTCCAAGCTGGTCACACACGTGTTCTATTGGAGATAGGATATCGAGCTTGAATCGGGAGTACCCCAGCATCACACATACAGTTGTCAGAGACACTTGCCATATGTGGATGAGCATTGTCCTGTTGAAAAGGCGCACCGGAGTAGATTTGCACGAGAGGCGACACACGAGGACACAGGGCATTCGTGACGTAAAGTTGTGACATCGGCGTTCCCTGAATCATGCCAGTAGTTTCCCGATCAAAGCACTAGAAGAATGGGACCTCTCCCCAGGTTGTCCCAATACTCGCCAACACTCATCTGGAGTAGTACACGACCAGGATTCATCGCTGAACACGATGCAACGCCATTCTTTGGCAGTCCATTCTTCCCAGTCACTGTACTACTACCGAGCAAGGTGGCTCAGTGGTTAGCACACTGGACTCGCGTTCGGGAGGACAAGTGTTCGAACCCGCGTCTGGCCGTCCTGGTTTAGGTTTTCCATGATTTCCGTAAATCGCTTGAGCGAATTTCGGGACAGTTCCTTTAAATAAAAGGTTGCGAACGCTAGGTGTTTTCTTTGATTTAACGAAGGCTTTTGACTGTGTTGACCACAAAATATTACTGCAGAAGTTGGACCATTATGGAGTAAGGGGAGTAGCTTACAATTGGTTCGCCTCTTACTTTAAGAACAGAAAGCAGAGGGTAATTCTCCGCAATATTGAGAGTGGTAGTGATGTTCAGTCCCAGTGGGGCACTGTTAAGTGGGGCCTTCCCGAAGGGTCGGTGCTGGGGCCACTGCTGTTTCTTATTTATATAAATGATATGCCTTCTAGTATTACAGGTGATTCAAAAATATTTCTGTTTGCTGATGACACCAGCTTGATAGTGAAGGATCTTGTGTGTAATATTGAAACAGTAACAAATAATGTAGTTCATGAAATAAGTTCGTGGCTTGTGGAAAATAATTTGATGCTAAATCACAGTAAGACTCAGTTTTTACAGTTTCTAACTCACAATTCAACAAGAACCGATATTTTGATCAGACAGAATGGGCATATTATAAGCGAGACGGAACAGTTCAAATTCCTAGGCGTTCGGATAGATAGTAAGCTGTTGTGGAAAGCCCATGTCCAGGATCTTGCTCAGAAGCTAAATGCTGCTTTATTTACCATTAGAACAGTATCTGAAATAAGTGACACTTCAACACGAAAAGTAAGTCTACTTCGCATATTTTCATACGCTTATGTCGTATGGTATTATTTTTTGGGGTAATTCTTCTGATTCAAAAAGGGTATTTTTGGCTCAAAAACGGGCTGTTCGAGCTATATATGGTGTAAGTTCGAGAACCTCTTGTCGACCCCTATTCAAAAATCTGGGAATTCTGACATTGCCCTCACAGTATATATTTTCTTTAATGTCGTTTGTTGTTAGCGATATTAGCCTATTCCCAAGAGTTAGCAGCTTTCACTCAGTTAATACTAGGCAGAAATCAAATCTACATGTAGAATGCACTTCCTTGACTCTTGTGCAGAAAGGAGTGCAGTATTCTGCTGCATCCATTTTCAATAAGCTACCACAAGAACTCAAAAATCTTAGCAGTAGCCCAAACTCTTTTATGTCTAAACTGAAGAGTTTCCTCATGGCTCACTCCTTCTATTCTGTCGAGGAGCTCCTGGAAGAGCTAAAAACTTAAGCAAATTCCAGTGTTACATTGTTGATTGTCTTCATTTAAACTTAGGACTTGTCACCTGAATATGTTTTTTTTTTATATTTCATTTTATCTGTTTCTAATATCGTGTTATAATTTCATGTATTGACTCGTTCCATGACCATGGAGACTTCTCCTTAATTTGGTCCCACGGAACAATAAATAAATAAATAAAAAATAAATAAAAGGACACAGCCGACTTCCTTCCCCATCCTTCCCCCAACCCGTCGGGACTGATGACCTCGCTGTTTGGTCGCCTCCTCCAAATCACCCAACCAACGAATCGCTGTACGACTCCTAACGCAGTCGTTCGTCCTGTGGTGTTAAAAGCAGCCGACGCGTGGGATGGTAATTACGTAGTCTGGCTGCCGCTAATCTCCGACCATTGATACGTAATGACACAGAATGAAGCAGGGAGTCCATTACTTGTCCCGCCGCATGGCAGGCGCTCCTGTGTTGTTGCACAATAGGGCGGTCCGATCTTGTGGTGGTGAGAGGCAGTGATGCACCAGAACCTTGACGACGAGTCTGCCTGTCCCAAAGTTCCCACGCAGTCCGACATAGACTAACAGTCGCATCTGAACACCGCACAGATGTGGATATTGCACGATTCGTCCAGCCGACCAAATGAAGACCCAGAATGAGGGCCCTGTCACACTCGGACAGGAGATGATAACGCTGTCTCACACGAGTACGCAGCATCTCCGTGTCCTTCAAACGATCACTCAACATCTGACGCTAGTAACTCCCCTTGTATACCCTGTCACGTCTGGTGCCAACTCTACACACTACCGTCTCTAATGTAATCTGGTGGCCGTTCACCTGTCAGACTGAATTCCAACCGGCCGATGGAGTGTACTTCTTCAAATTTACATTGACAGCCGACCACGCCTTCTGAGTGGGTGCTTCACTTTTTTTGTGATGCAGTGTATCACGACGACAGACTTGGCACCAATTTTAAATCCGCATCTTGACAGTGAGCAGGCAGGACTGCTGTCGCCAGCGACACATCATTGGGGATGACTGGGTGTTCCTGTTGTCGTCATCATTCTCATCATCATTCATGAAAGTGATGAGCTTGGACTGAGCAAAGGTTCTGAATTTGTACGGGCGCTGATAACCGCGCAGTTGAGCGACCCATAAACTACACAGCATCATCATCATCATCACATCATTGGGTGTCGTACTCTCGTGGTACAGGGTCGATATTTAAAAAAAAGAAGCATCAACACTAGGGTTAGCTGCGACAGGAGTAATGGCTCTGAGCACTATGGGACTCAACTGCTGAGGTCATTAGTCCCCTAGAACTTAGAACTAGTTAAACCTAACTAACCTAAGGACATCACACACATCCATGCCCGAGGCAGGATTCGAACCTGCGACCGTAGCGGTCTTGCGGTTCCAGACTGCAGCGCCTTTAACCGCACGGCCACTTCGGCCGGCCCGGAGTAATGTTTCTCTACTTGGCAACTGGCAGGCACATAGTCGTATTTGTGATCTGGGCAACACGGATTAATCGACAGTAGCACACCACGCAGTCGGTCCAAGGGATCACCAAATTCGATTCTCCGAGACTGCGGTTTTATCAAAGTGCAATCGTTACAGTGCTCGGATGTACAAGGAGGTGATAGAAAACCAGACGCACAAAACCAACATTTACAGAAATGGAGGAGCACTGAAATTGGACAAGTTGTGGGCATTAGTGCTAAATAAAGCAGACAGCACCAACTGTTCCCCACTACAAGCTCCATAACACACGTCGGCGCGAGCCTACCATCCTCGGCAGTGGTATGACGGCGTCACAATCCCATCACTGCTTGGTTACGTGGAGCATTTTTGAGTTCCAATAGCAACTAACGAATTCTTTATAGCCTCTGAGGACGTCTCGAACATTAGGAGAGGAATAGTTGGACACAAAAGGTTGTCATGTACCATAACCTAATGTCCATACAAATAAAATCACAAGAATGTTCTGGGCGGTTGGTTGATTTGGGAGAGTGGATCAACCAGCGAGGTCATCGGTCCCATCGGGTTATGGAATGATGGGGAAGGAAGTCGGCCGTGCCTTTCAAAGGAACAACCATCCCGACATTTGCCTGAAGCGATTTAGGGAAATCACGGAAAACCCAAATTAGGATGGCCGGCCGCGGCTTTGAACCATCGCCCACCCGAATGCGGGTACAGTGTGCTAACCACTGCTCCATCTCCAACGGTGAGTTTACTGCTGTGCTGCCACTGTGTCGCCGCTTCCGCTGCGCAAACCATTGTTCCCGCCAGTTGCCAAGTAGAAAAACATTATTCCGGACGCAATTAAAATTAAGAACAAGTTTTTGACAAGCTTAGAGATACTATATACACCACACGGGAGTTTCGAAATTTTTTCATTATTTTAGGAGTAGCTAGAAACATTAAGCGTCATGGTTATTACGATTTAAATATTGAGAAAACTGAAAAATAAATGACGATTTCCGAAGTTTATACATAGCAAACATAATTCGCTATCAGATTTTGAACAGATCCATTCAGTCGAGTTATTCTGGTACAGTGAGCTCAATATCATTTGAGACATGACATCATACCGTTGAAAGCTATCTTAATCCAATTCCTCGTGGTGGTTGAAATGGTTCAAATGGCTCTGAGCACTATGGGACTTAACTGCTGTGGTCATCAGTCCCCTAGAACTTAGAACTACTAAAACTACTTAAACCTAACTAACCTAAGGACATCACACACATCCATGCCCGAGGCAGGATTCGATCCTGCGACCGTAGCGGTCACGCGGATCCAGACTGTAGCGCCTAGAACCGCACGGCCACTCCGGCCGGCCCTAGTGGTGGTCTAGTCCGCAGATGTATTATCTATTTTGTAGAGGAAAAGAAGCCACCGAACAGCAACAATTATTTGTTTCGCCCGAACTTTCCTTCCACACTATGTTCGGTAAATTTGTTTCTGCCCTAAGCGCCATGTACAATTTCGGTACTATTCCCGCCGATTCACGAATTTATGTTACGTAACGGACGCTATTTCCAGAGAGAAAATGGAAAAATCTATGTAGCAGCGTATTTAAAAAAGCGAACGTGGTAATTATAACAGAATGGAAGGAGACGCAAAAGACGGGGTGGGTGAAACGCGGAACCGAGTCGGACGATTAACGGACTCGTTCTCCAACGCCTGCCGTCGCGGAAGGCAGTGCGTCAACGCAGCCGCTTCCGGTGCGTTCGAAATGGGTGGGAGCAAGTACACCGGCGATGTAAGCGTGGGACGGGGAGTTTCCCGGTAGGGGGATAATCCGTGTACATAGAAAAGGGCCTCTATCGTTTATCTTTCTCACATTAACATTCTTGATACAGGCAATGTTAAGCAGAGATTTACTCAAAGGTTAAGGTAAGCATTTCAAACGCACTGTCAGCCCACAGTTTATTTGAGTTTTTGTTGTTGTTGTTGTTTTTGTTGTGGCGGTCTTCAGTCCTAAAGCTAGTTCGAGGCAGCTCTCCGGGCTGCTCTGTCCTGTGCAAGACTATCTCTGCATAACAACCACAACTTACGTCCACTTGAACTCGTTTACGGTATTCCTGCCTTGGTTTGCCTCTACAGTTTTAATTCTTACACTTCTCTCCGTTACCAAATCCACCAATTCTGATGCCTCAGGTTGTGACACAAATTTCTTTCTTCCCCATCCATTTAGATTGTGTACCTATCCATTTACCTGCCATATTTCAGAAGCTTTAATTCTCTTGTCTGAACTGCATAACAGTGCAAGGTTATATATACCTTCAGAGAATAGTTTGTGACATTTAAATTTGAATCCCTTTGTCAGAAATAATTCTCTTGTCATTGCCAGTCTGCATTTTATATTCTCTCATTGTCAGTTATTTTTCTGTGCAAATACCATTATTCATCTACTACTTTTCATTTCCTAATCCAATTCCCTCAGTATCACCTGGTTTATTTCGACTACATCCCGTCGCTCTTCTTTAACTTTTGTTGACGTTCGCCTGTCCGTTCTGTTTAGTTGTTCTTCCAGGTCGTTTGCTATCTGTGGCAGAATTACGATGCCATCGACAAATCTTAAAGGTTTCGTCTCATCGTACTGGACTTTACTTTCCTTTCCAAATTCCTGCTTGATTTCCTTTCCTGCTTGCCAAATGTATGGGTTGAATGACTTCAGCCTACAACCTTGTCTCTGGCTCGTGATGACTGGGTGTTGTGTGCTGTCCTTAGGTTAGTTAGGTTTAAGTAGTTCTAAGTTCTAGGGGACTGATGACCACAGATGTTAAGTCCCATAGTGCTCAGAGCCATTACAACCTTGTCTCACTCCCTTTTCAACCACAGCTTCCCTTTCATGGCCCTCGACTCTTTTAACTGCCGTCTAGTTTATGCATGATCCGTAAATATCGTTTCGCTCCCTGTATTTTACCCCTACTACCTTCGTCATTTCAAACAGTGATTTACTGTCAGTATTGTCTAAAGCATTCTCTGTATCTGCAAATTCTGTAGACGTAGGCTTTCCTTTCTTTAATCTATCTTCTAAGTCAAGTTCATGTTGCCTCGAGCGTTCCTAAATTTCTCCAGAATGCAAACTGATTTTCTGCGCAGTGTCTCTGACATCTGCAAAGATGCGCCTCCGTTGTTATTGCATCTGTGGCACGGCCATCTGTTACCACTGAGGGGCACAAGCCAAACTCGAGTCCGCAAGATTGGTTCAAATGGCTCTGAGCACTATGGGACTTAACACTATGGTCATCAGTCCCCTAGAACGTAGAACTACTTAAACCTAACTACCCTAAGGACAGCACACAACACCCAGTCATCACGAGGCAGAGAAAATCCCTGACCCCGCCGGAAATCGAACCCGGGAACCGAAAGATTCATAGTTGATGAGGAGAGGAGGTTAATAAGGTGTTCGAGTGGGAAAATCGAGACAGCGGAAGCAATCATGTTGCCAGAGTTGAGGAATAATCTTAACGAAAGTGAAAGTAAATGGTCCAGTCACATTAATGTGACCACAGTCTACGGTCGACGTCTGCGTGTAATTACCATTCACAGAGGAAGGGTGACAGCACTAACAATGGAGAGTATATAAAGCGCGTCAAGGGTACGCGGAAAACAGAGCAGTCGTTGCCGTAATGCGGAAACGGAGCGATTTATCTGAAGTCCAAAACGGGATGACAAGGATAGAAGCATTTCCGAAACGGCTAAGTTTGTAAACTGTTGGCGTACCGCCGTGCATGGCAAAATGGCGCTAGGTAAAACCATGCCGGGACAACTGTGGCGTACCACGGGCCATAGGGGTGAGCGAAGAGTGCGGAGATGTGTTTGGGCGAACAGATGTGCAACTGTCAAGCGACTGACCGGCAAGATGAACCAAGGGTGGTAGTGGTGGTTAGTGTTTAACGTCCCGTCGACAACGAGGTCATTAGAGACGGAGCGCAAGCTCGGGTTAGGGAAGGATTGGGAAGGAAAAAAAATGGCTCTGAGCACTATGGGACTCAACATCTTAGGTCATAAGTCCCCTAGAACTTAGAACTACTTAAACCTAACTAACCTAAGGACATCACACACACCCATGCCCAAGGCAGGATTCGAACCTGCGACCGTAGCAGTCCCGCGGTTCCGGACTGCAGCGCCAGAACCGCTAGACCACCGCGGCCGGTTGGGAAGGAAATCGGCCGTGCCCTTTCAAAGGAACCATCCCGGCATTTGCCTGAAACGATTTAGGGAAATCACGGAAAACCTAAATCAGGATGACTGGAGACGGGATTGAACCGTCGTCCTCCCGAATGCGAGTCCAGTGTGCTAACCACTGCGCCACCTCGCTCGGTATGAACCAAGGGGTCTCCCAGCGTGTCTCCTCAGCGAACGTTAGTGCGTATGGCCCTCTGCAGAAGGCACCTGGTTCATCCCATAATGACTGCCGTTTATCGACGACGAGAGCTAGAATTTGCTCGCCAGTACAGTAACTGTCCGTCCACAGAGTGCCGACAGGTAGCCTTTTCAGATGAATAAAGTTTTATGCTCTGTTTTATGAATTACCTCGAAGGAAACGGTCTATTGACACACAGTCAACATGGGTTTAGAAAACATCGTTCCTGTGAAACACAACCAGCTCTTTATTCACATGAAGTGCTGAGTGCTATTGCCAAGGGATTTCAGATCGATTCCGTATTCCTGGATTTCCGGAAGGCTTTTGACACTGTACCTCACAAGCGGCTCGTAGTAAAATTGCGTGCTTATGGAATATCATCTCAGTTATGTGACTGGATTTGTGATTTCCTGTCAGAGAGGTCACAAGTCCTAGTAATTGCCGAAAGTCATCGAGTACAACAGAAGGGATTTCTGGCGTTCCCCAAGGTAGTGTTATAGGCCCTTTGCTGTTCCTTATCTATATAAACGATTTGGGAGACAATCTGAGCAGCCGTCTTAGGTTGTTTGCAGATGACGCTGTCGTTTATCGACTAATAAAGTCATCAGAAGATCAAAACAAACTGCAAAACGATTTACAAAAAATATCTGAATGGTTCGAAAAGTGGCAGTTGACCGTAAATAACGAAAAGTGTGAGGTCATCGACATGAGTGCTAAAAAGAACGTATTAAACTTCGGTTACACGATAAATCACTCTAATCTAAAAGCCGTAAATTAAATTAAATACCTAGGTATTACAATTGCGAGTAACTTAAATTGGAAAGAACACATAGAAAATATTGTGGGGAAGGGTAACCAAAGGCTTCGTTTTATTGGCAGGACACTTAGAAAATGTAACAGACCTACTTATTAGACTGCCCACACTACACTTGTCCGTCCTCTTTTAGAATTCTGCTGCGCAGTGTGGGATCCTTACCAGATGGGACTGACGGAGTATATCGAAAAAGTTCAAAGAAAGGCAGCACGTTTTGTATTATCGGGAAATATGGGAAAGACTGTCACAGAAATGATACAGGATTTTGGCTGGAAATCATTAAAGGCGTTTTTCTTTGCGACGGAATCTTCTCACGAAATTCCAATCTCTAACTTTCTCCCCCAAACGTGAAAATATTTTGTTGACACCGACCTACATAGGGAGAAACGATCATCATGAAAAAATAAGGGAAATCAGAGCTCGTACGGAAAGATATAGGTGTTCATTCTTTCCACGCGCTATAAGAGATTGGAATAATAGAGAATTGTGAAGGTGGTTCGATGAAACCTCTGCCAGGCACTTAAATGTGATATGCAGAGTATCCATGTAGATGTAGATGTAGATGCTCCATCGGGCAGTTGGCAATTGGTGTGTAGGGCGTGAAATGTCTGAAAGCATGCTACAACAACGCAGGGACCATGATGGTCTGGGGAATGTGACACTCCCCAGGTGATCTCCTCATTCAAGGAGGCACAGTTTATCAACACAAGTGTGCACCTATCCTTGGGGGTCATGTCCATACATGCAGTTTGTTTTCCTCGGCAAGATAACATCTACCGGCAAGACTATGCCACGCCTCAAACATAGTGTACGTGCGTAGTTTGAAGAGCACCATGGTGGGTTAACTGTACTCCCCTGGCCAAACCGGATCTAAACCCAGTCGAGAATCTGTGGGACCATCTCGATCGGGTTGTTCGCGCCACAGGTCCTCAACCGAGAAACCCATTACAGCTGGCCACGGCACGACTCTACATCCCTGTCGATACCTCCCAGAACCTTATTGACTCTGTTCCTGCACACCTGCAAAAGACGTGGGCATCCCCAGAACAGAAGTTTCCACACTTTGGGACCATCAGAAGCAGTTACAGTAGAGAATTGATTGGGTTCGACTGCCGAGTGCTTTGCAACCACCTGCGCGATTTCAGGAGTACTACTCCTTTCCGATTGCCTCAGCAACACTTTTCTTCTTTGTTTTGCTCTTCTTTCTTCCCACGTTCTTGGCACTCGAGCGGGTAGAATGTGCGAGGTTGCTCCTATTTAACGGAACTTTGCGACACGCCCTTGGCAGCAGCAATCTTCTTGTTGGCTGCAGTTGTCCGATCCAGTTTGTCGGTTTGTTGCTATGCTGGCGTTAATTGTTCTATAACACACAACAGAACTGAAAGGCAAAAACGATTCACGCACTATGCGAATTAGGTTTTTGCAGGTTTTCAAAACGTAATAGGCGTCTCCAACATGCTTCTATGGGTTGTATCGTGACTAATAGCACAACCTGTAATGGACGGAAGTCTGCGATTGTAGAAGCAAAAATGTCCCAGTGACGAGGATCCGAAAACTAGTTCTTTTGGCGTATATTTGCGAATGTGTAGTAGACCAGTTCTTCCACAACGACGTCAACGAAAAGCGAGTCATTACGCTGGAAACACTGCCGTGGAAATTCGATGGTTCAAATGGCTCTAAGATTTGGTTCAAATGGCTCTGAACGCTATGGGACTTAACAAAAAAATGGTTCAAATGGCTCTGAGGACTATGGGACTTAACTTCTAATGTCATCAGTCCCCTAGAACTTAGAACTGCTTAAACCTAACTAACCTAATGACATCACACACATCCTTGCCCGAGGCAGGATTCGAACCTGCGACCGTAGTGGTCGCGCGGTTCCAGACTGAAGCGCCTAGAACCTCTCGGCCACACCGGCCGGCCAAATGGCTCTAAGCTCTATGGGACTTAACATCTGAGGTCATCAGGGTGAAAGTGGTACAGCATATGGGAATTAATCCTGGAGCAAACTGCATCAGAGAACTTGAAGGAATGGACAAGTTTCGCATTGATAAAGCAGAGTATACAGCACAGTTGGCCACTAAGGAGACCAGAAAGAAGAAACGAAGAAAAAAACTTGGAAAAAGATCAAGAGGATGATATCAAGTATGGTACAAGGTGCTTCTGAGTGACTAAAAATAAAAAATAAATTAAGCATATATTTACAGTCTTTTGAAACTTTAGAAGCCATGTCCACAAGCAAGAGTCATTCGGAATCGAAAAACACCGTAGCCATAACTTTTCCAGCAAAAGGCGTGGTGTTGAATTTTTTTTTTTTCGTGGGTGAATTTGCATGATGCCACTACATTGATTGCCTCTTCGTCTCTGGTGAAAAATGATGGAGCCATGTTTCATCACCTGTCACAATTCTTCCAAGAAATTCATCTCCACCATTCTCGTACTGTTCCAAAAGTTCGCTGCTTGTTTCTTTGTGAGCCACTGTCAACATCCTGGGAACCCTTTTTTAACGCCAACACTTTCAGTATTCTGCAAACATTGCCTTTCCCTATCCCAACGTAGCGTCACAATTCGTTCACTGTAATGCGTCTGTCAGCAGTCACCAATTCGTTAACTCTCTGCACATTGTCTGGAGTGTGTGCAGTACGAGGCCTGCCACTGCGAGGACAATCCTCAATACTGCCGTGCCCGCTTTCATCACGTAACCTGCCTGCCCACCGACTAACTGTACTGCGATCGACAGCAGCATCTCCATACACCTTCTTCAACCTCTTGTGGATGTTTGCCACTGTCTCGTTTTCACAGCACAGGAATTCTATGACTGCACGTTGCTTCTGACGAACGTCAAGTGTAGCGGCCATCTTGAAGACATGCTGTGACGGCGCCACTCACGGGAACTGGTTGAACTAAGTTTGAAAACAAGCGGGAAGCATGTATCTACACACTGTAAAACTTTCACACATGAGGAATGAAAACTGTATTTTTACAAAAATAGTGTGCATTTCTTTTGGAGTGACCCTCGCACGTATCCCACACTTAAGCTATTGCCCCATAACAATGGTAACTCCGGTGTGTGATATCCATGCTGAGAGCACTAAAACTGGGAGATAATTGTCTCCGCGCCATCACTATCGCTCCAGCAGGGACAGCTCGCCTTCCGCTGCCGGCGCGGCTCGCCGTGCGTTGGCGGCGCCTCTCGGGCGGCGTGGAACGTGGGGCGTGTCCTGTAGAAAGCGAGCCACGGCCGCCGCCGCAGACACCTGCGGCTGCGGCAATCACGAGGAAAGCGCCGCTTCTGTGCTTTCACTGCGTGGGCCACCGCCGAATCATTACCACAAAGGAGGCCGAAAACGCCAAGGTCGCACTGGGAGCGGCAAGCAGCAGCGCCGGGGAAGGCGGCGAAAGCCTGCCACGGAAACCGAGCCCGCTGCTCGAACCTCTGGCGCTTCCATTATGATCCGCAAACAATTTAAAAGAACCAGATTCACTAAAGATCATATCATAAACAGGAAGTACCTCTCCTATTTTGAGCTCTGCAGAGGTAGCATAGCACACTACATTGGTGGTCTTCAGACCGAAAACTGGTTTTTATACAGCTCTCGGCGCTGCTATATCCTATCGAAACTTGCAGAACTACTGCAACCAACATCTATTTGACTCTGCTTGCTATAGGGGAAAGGGAGTTGATTGAATTGTGTAACCAAATATACATGACAGAAAAATGGCCAAAGGAATTTACAGAAAGTATCTTAATACCTATAGAAAAGAAAAAAAAAACAGCAAAAAGTGTGAGGAATATAGAACAGTGAGCCTGATACCGCATGCAGCCAAAGTCTTGTTGAGGACGCTTAACAGAAGGCTAAATGGAAAGTTGAATTGCGTAATAGGAGATGAACAATCTGGTTTCAGGAGAGGAGTGGGAACTAGAGATGCCGGCCGCGGTGGTCTAGCGGTTCTAGGCGCTCAATCCGGAGCCGCGCGACTGCTACGGTCGCAGGTTCGAATCCTGCCTCGTGCATGGATATGTGTGTGATGTCCATAGGTTAGTTAGGTTTAAGTAGTTCTAAGTTCTAGGGGACTGATGACCTCAGATGTTAAGTCCCATAGTGCTCAGAGCCAGTTGAACCATTTTTGATCCATTCGATAAATTTTTATTAATTAGCTTCATTAGCTGTAAGTAATTAAACATCTTTGCGAAACTACACCTCACACTACCTAATTTCATATCACTTTTGTCCATTTACGGATTTATTCGCTTGGCTATGAAAATTCGGAAAAAGATTCTTTGTGTAATTTCTATGGAGTTTTGTTTTCGCCCCTCTCAAAAGACCTAGCGGAGTCTTAGCACAGACTTATTCAATATATTCCCAGAGGTATTTCATTCTTAGTTTCAGCTGGAGATGAACTGGGTCCCACGGAAAACGATAAAAGAAGCTTGCTGTGGGGAAAGTTGTATTCTTAAGTTTACCCAACACATTTGCATTTCGTCATTAAAGGAGCGAATACGAGCTGACTCCCATCGCGTTTCGTCCGGCCACAGGACTGGTAAGCTTGCAGTTGGAGCGGAGGGCATTAGGAAGCGACTCAGTATTGCGACAGGCCATTACTCGCGCCGTTTAACTGCCCACAGACCCACAGAAATGAGCGGAGAGGCGACAATATCCTCCTCCCAAGGTCGGGCCGAGTTTGTGGAGCTGCCCCACTGGTTGTGCCTCTACGCGGACTGCGATGACTCAGGCCGGCCGTGCGGCGAGCCAAATGCCGCCGTTTTCCCGTCGCACCCACCCACGCCAGCTCACGCACCGAGGCCGCACAGAACGCAGCCAGCCCAGCGCCTTGCTCTGTCCGGGAGGACTGCAGCGCAGTAAACCTCGCAGGGTGAAAGCGGTTTAACCCGTTACGTGACAAAATGTTTTATCCAGGATAAAAATGAAATACGTGTCGGCACGTATTCTTGGGGAATAGTAATCAGTAAAAGTGCTTGATTTATTACGTCCACCACTAGTTACAGGTTGATAAATATTTTTACCAATGAATCGAGCAGGTCCGGTGTGAAGTCAAAGCGACACGCGCCGCCGTTTGTGGCGTCAAGCTGGGAGGGTCGCCAGAGGTACCCCAACTGCAAAGATTTCTGTACAGATGGTTCCAACGGCTCTGAGCACTGTGGGACTTAACTTCTGAGGTCATCAGTCCCCTAGAACTTAGAACTACTTAAACCTATCTAACCTAACATCACGCACACCGATGCGCGAGGCAGGATTCGAATCTGCGACCGTAGCGGTCGCGCGGTTCCAGACTGTAGCGCCTAGAACCGCTCGGCCACCCCGGCCGACATTTCTGTACAGGACGTATCACAGTTAGTACCGGCCGCTTAGGGTGTCAAGCTGAGAGGGGTGCCCAAGTGCAAGGTTTGTATACAGTGTGTTACAAAAAGGTACGGCCAAACTTTCAGGAAACATTCCTCACACGCAAATAAAGAAAAGATGTTATGTGGACATGTGTCCGGAAACGCTTAATTTCCATGTTAGAGCTCATTTTAGTTTCGTCCACCTACGCTCAATGGAGCACGTTATCATGATTTCAGACGGGATACTCTACCTGTGCTGCTAGAACGTGTGCCTTTACAAGTACGACTCTACATGTGGTTCATGCGCGATGGAGCTCCTGCACATTTGAGTCGAAGTGTTCGTACGCTTCTCAACAACAGATTCGGTGACCGATGGATTGGTAGAGGCGGACCAATTCCATGGCCTCCACGCTCTCCTGACCTCAACCCTGTTGACTTTCATTTATGGGGGTATTTGAAAGCTCTTGTCTACGCAACCCTGGTACCAAATGTAGAGACTCTTCGTGCTCGTATTGTGGACGGCTGTGATACAATACGCCATTCTCCAGGGCTGCATCAGCGCATCAGGGATTCCATGCGACGGAGGGTGGATGCATGTATCCTCGCTAACCGAGGACATTTTGAACATTTCCTGTAACGAAGTGTTTGAAGTCACGCTGGTACGCTCTGTCGCTGTGTGTTACCATTCCATGATTAATATGATTTGAAGAGAAGTAATAAAATGAGCTCTAACATGGAAAGTAAGCGTTTCCGGACACATGTCCACATAACATCTTTTCTTTCTCTGTATGTGATGAATGTTTACTGAAAGTTTGGCCGTACCTTTTTGTAACACCCTGTATAGCGCGTAAATCAATTAGTAGCGAAAACTGATACGGATGAAAGTGTACGACGGAAAAGAAGAAGGGGGGTCGGTGGGCAGGGGATTAGTCCAGCGGTCTAAGGCGCTGCAGTCGTGGACCGTGCGGCTGGTCCTGGCGGAGGTTCGAGTCCTCCCTCGGGCATAGGTGTGTGTGTTTGTCCTTAGGATAATTTAGGTTACGTAGTGTGTAAGCTTAGGGACTGATGACCTTAGCAGTTAAGTCCCTTAAGATTTCACAGACACTTGAACATTTTTTTGGGGGGGGGGGGAGGGGAATCGTTCGCCAGATGATAAACCGCTGGTGTGATCTCACTGAAAAGGGGAGGGGGGGGGGTACACAGCTTTTAGGGACACTTCACCTTGGTAGCCTCTCGTAGCCACGTCAGGAGATTTGGGCAGTTTGCTGCTCTGACGGTTTCTCCCCTACGAGCACAACCTGTTGGCACCATACCGTGGTAGTTCTAAAACGCACTCGGCATCATCTTGCCAGATAATGGTTGGTTCTTTGATTGCAGAGGAGGTGTTGTATTATGGTGCATTCTTGAGGTACACACCCGCTCCGCTCTACTCGTTCAGAAAGAAAGAAAGAAAAAGAAAAAGAAACCATTACCGCACGAGATTTCAATTCACCAATAGGCTGAGCTGTTCTGTTCTTGCTCTTGTAACTGCGCTCTGCTCTTTTGTGGCGTGATGAGTCCAGTGTGTACCAAGGACCGAAAACATGCGTCTGCACACAAACAAAAAATAATTTCAAAACTTAATTTTTTTCGAGGTAAGAATTAAAACTTTATGACTACCATTCATACTAAAATGAGGTCACAAGTACTTGCTGTAAATACGTCGCAATAGATACGAAGAGCCGACAAGCTAAGAAGCCAGAATGAAATTTCCACTCTGCAGCGGAGTGTGAGCTGATATGAAACTTCCTGGCAGGTTAAAACTGTGTACCGGACCGAGACTCGAACTCGGAACCTTTGCCTTTCACGGGCAATTGCTCTACCGACTGAGCTAACCAACCCCTCCCCACAGCTTTAATTCCGCCAGTACCTCGTCTCCTACCTTCCAAACTTTGCAGAAGCTCTCCTGCATATCTTGCAGAAGTAGCACTCTTGGAATAAAGGATATTGCGGAGACATGGCTTAGCCACAGCCTGGAGGATGTTTCCTGAATGAAATTTTCACTCTGCAGCGGAGTGTGCGCTGATATGAAACTTCCTGGCAGATTAAAACTGTGTGCCCTACTGAGACTCGAAGTCGGGACCTTTGCCTTTCGCGGGCAAGTGCAGGAGAGCTTCTGCGAAGTTTGGAAGGTAGGAGACGAGGTACTGGCGCAATTAAAGCTGTGAGGATGGATCGTGAGTCGTGCTTGGGTAGCTCAGTCGGTAGAGCACTTGCCCGCGAAGACAAAGGTCCCGAGGTCGAGTCTCGGTCCGGCACACAGTTTTAATCTGCCAGGAAGTTTCAAGCTAAGAAGCGCTGCATCTAGTGCAACAGCGGCCTCCCGGGCCTTTAGCGATCTCTGTGCCGCCCTATTCCCTGCCACTCTTCTTTCCATGCTTCATATGTCCGCCATTTCTGTTTGGCGTGTTCCGATTTGCTCTAAAACGGGATATATAGGCTAATGCCCTTTGTGCTTTTTGACGTCTACGAGGAACTCCACATTCATTTACTGTTGGAGTTGATGGTTCTCTGGAATCTAGAGAAGGTTCACCCAAGTTCCAAACCTCCTGGGTGACTACACTATAGGTATTTCGATATTGTTCTCTCATTCTGATCTCCCCTGTATTTTATATCAAAAATGAAGAAATTCCTCCAGCTGTATTTAAGGTGCCACCGTAAATACAGCTGGAGGAATTTCTTCATTTTTAATATAAATTATACCAGCTGACGTCCCACTGTCCTCCACTTCAACTATGGATGTGCGAAGGTTAAACGTGTCTGTATTTTTTAGGTCCGCCTCTGTACCTCAGTGGCCAGTATGTCTGAGTTACTATGCGGAATACCCGGGATCGATTCCCAGCACTCCCAGGGATTTGTGATTGATGTGAGGACTGGTAGAGGGTGCACTCAGCCACGTGAGGCCAATGGAAGAGCTACTAGACTCAAGAAGTAGCGGCTCCAAGGTCAAGATAGTCGACAACGGGAAACCGCACGCCCTTCCATACCGCACCCAATGACGTCATCGGCAGAGAACGATACGGACCTTGGTCGGTCCCGGTGGCACATCAGGCGGAGCATTGATCTTTTCATTTTCTAATCTTCTCTTTTATTAACTAATTTTTTATTTACTTTTTAGTTCTCGTAGTGATCTGCTAAGAGCAAGGCACCGTGTGCTGTATACTCCTTGAGGCTTTCGGCGTTCTGTCGACACGAACCGGTTGGGAAGCTGGCAGTGCCATCTCCAGAGAGAGCTGCGCGACCAGGTCGCGTTTCGTAATGATCACGTGAAAGGGTGCTTTTGGCTGCCGTAATGACGTGTTTGGGCCGCTCGCTCGCATCTGTGTTATCCTTCTCCGTCGGCATTGAGTCTTCCCGGTACTGGGAAGCACCGCCTCCTGCCAGCCGCGAGCTAGCGAACGTCCCTACAAGATCTCTCACGAACGTAAGCCGTCATCACTCACGATTTCTCTGCCTATTTGCTGTAGCGTGGCGCACAGTGGCTATTCCACACGAAGACAACGAATTTTTCACCATCAAAATGGTATAGTCAACGCACTGTCTGCAGCACGGATATTGTATGGTCAGCGATTTGATACATTTATATACCGGGTGATCAAAAAGTCAGTATAAATTTGAAAACTGAATAAATCATGGAATAATGTAGATAGAGAGGTACAAATTGGTACACATGCTTGGAATAACATGGGGTTTTATTAGAACCAAAAATACAAAAGTTCACAAAATGTCCGACAGATGGCGCTTCATCTGATCAGAATAGCAATAATTAGCGTAACAAAGTAAGACAAAGCGAAGATGATGTTCTTTACAGGAAATGCTCAATACCTCCATCATCATAGTGTTGTGAACAGCACTGTAAATCATGTCCGGAGTTATGGTGAGGCATTGGCGTCGGATGTTGTCTTTCAGTTGTCTTTCAGCATCCCTAGAGATGTCGGTCGATCACGATACACTTGCGACTTCAGCCAATAATCACATGGTCTGAGGTCTGGAGACCTTGGAGGCCAAGCATGACGAAAGTGGCTGCTGAGCACACGATCATCTCCAAACGACGCTCGCAAGAATTTTTTTTTGTTCTAATAAAACCCCATGACATTCCAAGCACGTGCGTCAATTTTTACATCTCTACCTACATTATTTCGTTGTTTACTAAGTTTTCAAATTTATACTGACTTTTTGATCACCCGGTATTTCCAAAAGCGATAGGTGTTTGAGGTTTACTGTGGATGTCAGTCAAGAGCGTATGCGCAAAAGAAACGGTGAAATATTAGGTGTTCATGAGATTGGAGGGATTTTCAGAGAATTTCAGCAATTAAATCTTTTCCAGCATTGGCAAAATGGCATCGTCGTCTGGAAATAACATATCAACGGGTGTCCTACGTACAATCTTCAGGTGAATTGTTGGGTTTATGTAGGATGTGATCTCCTGGAACGCAGCATTCCTTGCCGAAAGAGTATCGCACAAATTACGAGTCTCCTGGGTGAGTGTGTCCCAGTCTGTGGTGGGTGCTGGAGTCCCAGCTTCGAGTCTCGATGGTGCCCGTCTGTTCTGTCGTCGCGCTCAGACAGGAGAGGTCTTGACTAATTTGCACTACGGCCACGTCATGCACACTGGTCCAGTAATGGAAGCTGTAGCATTGAGTTGTTCCATCTCAAACGACAGGTCCTCATGTAACTGCCTGGAGGAGCCCGTTCGCGGGCCCAAGGAAGATTTCACGCCACATGCAGTACTACAGGATGGTACAAATAAAAGTGTCGCCGAGAACAGAGTTCCAGGGTACAAGGAAACACAGCGGACGAAAGGAAATACAGTACTAATATGACTATAGCAGATGTTGTGTAAGTAGGCTGTTTATGTATTTCTACAAGGACTACAGTGGGTCTACACCTTTGATGACTCACCAATACCATTATTTCTACAAGGACTGCAGTGGGTCTGCACCTCAGGTGGCCCATCAATACCATACTCTCTACCAGGACTACAGTGGTCTGCTCTGTGATGACCTACCTACCAATATTCTTCAAAACTTCGAATGACTCTGCTGTGGGTTTACTCTGTTGTGGCCCATTACCTGTCTGCATGTCGAGAGTCAGCACTGTCTTTGTGTTGGAAGGACAACACTACTTCTTTAAGACTGCATGGAAATCCACTACTTCCGTGTGCATTTTCTCTTATTGTTCAGACTTTGAGAAAAACACTGCAATTTTACTGTGATGAATGATCAGGACTGTTTTTATGGACTGTGAATTTTAGCTTTTGACCAACATTGTATCAATAAGTGTGTGCATTTGATATCTTTGTTATTGTAATTATGAAAAATTTTATCAAATCATTATTGGGCACTGGCCAAAACAGTTTGTAAAATTTTTTGTGGGGAGCATGGGGGCTATGTAAGTAGGCTGTTTATGTTTCCTTATTGGCAACGTTACGTAGCGCTCTGTATGAAAATCACTGACTGTGCTGTGTGCAGTCTGTGGCTAGTTTGCATTGTTGTCTGCCATTGTAGTGTTGGGCAGCTGGATGTTAACAGCGCGTAGCGTTGCGCAGTTGGAGGTGAGCCGCCAGCAGTGGTGGATGTGGGGAGAGAGATGGCGGAGTTTTGAAATTTGTAATACTGGATATTATGAACTGCTATGTATATTATGATTTTTCAACACTATTAAGGTAAATACATTGTTTGTTCTCTACTAAAATCTTTCATTTGCTAACTGTGCCTACTAGTAGTTAGTGCCTTCAGTAGTTTGAATCTTTTATTTAGCTGGCAGTAGTGGCGCTCGCTGTATTGCAGTAGTTCGAGTAACCAAGATTTTTGTGAGGTAAGCGATTTGTGAAACGCATAGGTTAATGTTAGTCAGGACCATTCTTTTGTAGGGATTTCTGAAAGTCAGATTGCGTTGCGCTAAAAATATTGTGTGTCAGTTTAAGCTCAGTCGTGTATAATTTTTCTAAGGGGACGTTTCATATGAAAGAGACCACCATTCATCTCTTGGCACTTCTGGCCCCTGGTCAGCAATTTGCTGAAGGCGGATCGAAGTTGGGCTGCTGGAATTGCTGCAGTCTCATCCGAAATGTCCTGCTGCAATCCTTCAGTACTTATGAGGATTGTTGCGATACATTTTAGACTTGAGCGCTCCCCACGCAAAGTAATCGCACATTGATATGTCATGTGACCTGTGTGGCCAGAATAACCTCTGCTAATAACTCTTATGTAAATATGCACCAAGGTTCGGCCGGCTGTATGGGCAGTTGGTCCGAAGTAATGCTGCCACAAATGGTTCCAAAATGTTGGCAATATAATGGGCCGAAGTCAGCGTCTGATCAAAGAAGATGGGACCAATAATGCGGTGTGCAGACACTGCACACCAAACCCCAACCTTCTGTTCAAGCAATGGTGTTTCGTGGAAGTTATGCGGATTCTTTGCTGCCCACAACCTGAGATTCTTCGAGTTGACATAACCATTCAGGTGAAACCAGGTTTCATCAGACATAAAGAACAGATCCATCTCCGAGTCATTCATTGTTCAAAATGGTTCAAATGGCTCTGAATACTATGGGACTTAACTGCTAAGGTCATCAGTCCCCTAGAACTTAGAACTACTTAAACCTAACTAACCTAAGGACAGCACAAACACCCATGCCCGAGGCAGGATTCGAACCTGCAACCGTAACGGTCGCGCGGCTCCAGACTGGAGGGCCTAGAATCGCTCGGCCACTCAGGCCGGCCATTCATTGTTATCTCAATGTACAGCCACTCACAAAACTGGAGGCGCTGAGGAGCATTTACTCGTTGTAATGTACTAACAATAGATAGTAGGTATGCATGCCCGTTTACAGGTGGAATATCCTCGTCATGATTGACGTGACGTGCCGTTCTCTTGTGACAGGCGTCTGGTTGTCTTGATAGGATTCTGAAGCATTTCCTGGTGAACTGCAGCCACGTTTTATGATGTGCGGGCACGTTTCGGAATTTTTTTTGGCTTGTTCAGAACAGATCCTGTCTGACGCCATTTTCGGGTTAAACGTTGCACGGCACTCTTCGCTGGCACTTTGACACGATAAACTTCTCAGAAAACAACTGACCACATCGTTTCCACCAGTTGATGACACGTGATGTGGTATCGATAGCTACGATGCGACGTCGTAGGTGAAAGTTCTTAAGTTGGCACTACGACAGACACCGACGACAACGCCCTCTAGCCGGTGCTGTGAAGGTCTACGAGCTCCGCTACAGAGTCTGCCCATTTCATCAAGAGCAGACGGCCTGGAAATATCGCTTCAACAGCTTGCTATTGAGACAATGTACTACTTACGACGGGTCTACGGCTTCGCACCTCAGTGCAAAGTTATGTATTCAGTTAATATTGTGATACAGTAAAACCATTTCTGAGAGCACTACCGAAAGATTATCACCTTTTCCTGCTCCTACTCACTCTCTACAATCGGCCTACCTTCCAGTTCGCCCATAGCAGACCCACGCGCCGCCTACCAGGCGGGATACAAAACGTAACTTTCCACAACGAACACCCGCTGCTCCCCTGTGAGTAGCAACGTCCCTTTTTGCACTACTCGAGTTCAAAAATGGTTCAAATGGCTCTGAGCACTATGGGACTTAACATCTGAGGTCATCAGTCCCCTAGACCTTAGAACTACTTAAACCTAACTAACCTAAGGACATCACACACATCCATGCCCGAGGCAGGATTCGAACCTGCGACCGTAGCGGTCGCGCGGTTTCAGACTGAAGCGCCTAGAACCGCTCGGCCACACCGGCCGGCGCACTACTCGAGTCACGCTGACACGGCCCCCGCTACGCTCTGAACCCGTGTGGATCACGTGACGGGCGTACAGGTGTGTGCGACGCGGGGCGTGGTTTCACGGATAAATTCACGTCCAATCGTATCCACTCGTCCGCGCCACTTTTATTTGCGTAACTCTGTACAGTCAGTGCCTAGTAAGGCATAGCGGTATTCAAACTGACTTGATTGATAACCACTGGACTTTCAATACATTTATCAAAGACAGGCAACAAGTACAGGTTTCCATTCACCACTTCCTTTATTTTGCGGCATGATTATTGGTAGGTCAGTTTTGAAGGCGCTGTCTGTGTTCCATTTTTATGCATGATTCTTCGATGGACTGCCCTAGTCACCAAATGCTCGCGGCCGGAAACTGGAAATTTGTGGTAAGGTCTTATGGGAACAAACTGCTGACGTCATCGGTCCCTAAGCTTACACACTACTTAATCTAACTTACGCTAAGCACAACACTCACACCCAGGCCCGAGGGAGGACTCGAACCTCCGATGGGGGGAGCTGCGAGGACCGTGAAAAGGCGCCTAAACGGCGCGCTACCTCGCGCGCTCGCGGCCGATTATCCAGCACTATCTGCAATACTATTCCTAATACCTGAGTCGACTCAGAACCAAAGCAACTCGCGAATTTCGTAAATTCATGCCGCGAGCAAACGCAGCATTACGTTTGTGCAACTCTTTGTAAACCTTCTTCTTCCAAATCTCGATAGAATTTGTATGGCCGGCCGTTGTGGCCGAGCGGTTCTAGGCGCTTCAGTCTGGAACCGCGCGACCGCTGCGGTCGCAGGTTCGAATCTTGCCTCGGGCATGGATGTGTGTGATGTCCTTAGGTTAGCTAGGTTTGAGTAGTTCAAAGTTGTAGGGGACTGGTGACCTCAGATGTTAAGTCTCAGAGTGTTCAGAGCCATTTAGACTTTTGTATGACTTGATTAACAGTGTTTAAGACTTGTTGGTGTCGTGCTGGACATGTTGGTGTAGCGAGACTAGCACCCGCCGACACCTGTAGCAGCAACAGCCGGCGTACACAGTCCCTCCGACACGCCAAGTGCAGCTGAGGGATTACAATACCGCAGCGGCATCCAGAGCGGAACGCGGACGTATCGCCCGATACTTTCCCAACTGCGGAGCCGGGTCAAGGGCGCTTTCCTTTGCTTCTCCCAAACAGTATATACGCAGCTTCTTCTTACGCCTGCCAGACTGTGGATGCAAAAGACTGCTTCCGTTTACCAAACTAAAATGGTTCAGCGTTTCTGAGTTAATATAATGGGTAGCAGCTCACCTTAAAAGTAGGTAAATGTAATGGAATGCTCTTAAGAAATGGAGGAAGTCCAGCAGAGCTTGAACGAAGAGTTGATCGCTAAGAAGGTAATTTCAAATTATACGAGATACATGCGAAGACAATACCTCACGTCTGTACAAACTGAGCTCACACATAGATATGGAAGAAATCCGTGGTACGTTTCTCGCTTGTCGGTAATTTCTTCCCTTTTCGAAGACAAAAAATGTGTTAATCTTTACATAAAGCACGACACACGAAACAATAGGTAACACGTAATTGTCATTAAATTTTCCTTGGCAGCACTTTGTCATTGGAGACTTCAACGAATGATCAGGAAACGAAATTCTCCGCTGTATCCGGAACCGTAGTCGGTGTAATAGACATTGACAGATTTTGCAAAAGTTTGTGGCTCGACAAAATTTGTATAAGAGAACCCTTGAGGAACAAAGTATCGGCTCAGGATGTTAGTAAAGTGAAAAATATATATACAAAATCGTTCAAATGGCTCTGAGCACTATGGGACTTAACTTCTATCAGTCCCCTAGAACTTAGAACTACTTAAACGTAACTAACCTAAGTACAACATACACATCCATGCCCGAGGCAGGATTCGAACCTGCGACCGTAGTGGTCGCGCGGTTCCAGACTAGTACCTAGAACCGCTCGGCCACCCCGGCCGGCGATATGTATACACCAACTTTCTTTGGACCTGCCAAAGCAATGCCTAGAAATACACAGGATAAAAGGAGATTTACAACGGCTGTTGCTACTATTCTAAGTCGCAAAGCTTGAATACTGTTTTCAGTTTGTGTATACTGTTAGCCAAATACGTTGCAGTGGTTTATGCGAGACGATCGGAATATGTTAGTAAACTGAAAAATATGTATACACCAACTTTCTACCTCTAATGACAAAATATTTTGTTGACTTCTACCTATGCGGAGAGGAAAGACCATCCAAATAAAATAAATCAAAGCTCACATGGAAAGATTTTCCCCATACGCTATTCGAGAGTGGAACAACTTAGAAGTAGTCTGAATGCAGTAATATGAAACCTGCGCCAAATACTTATGTGGGAATTGCAGAGTAAAACATGCGTCACGGAAATGTTGACAGGGGCTCCTACGAGTAGCCCCATATATTTTCAGGCGTGTGTGCCGTTGGAATTTGGCCACTGCCGGCCTACACAAGACGAGACCCAGTTTGGCCGGCCCCGCAGCGGGCGCATCGTGTCAGCGTGAGAGCAGGTGCTAAGTGGCACACATCCGCGTTGGCAACTCCAAAGAGACCCCAGGTACCCACGCCGTTGCCCCCCGCTCCTATTAGCGATTCTGCGGCTGCGCGTTCGCGACTCACTTCCCGATGCGAGCGCCGCCTCTGATTGCGGTTACTCGATCTGCCGATAGGCGTTCGCTGTGCGTCGGCAGCTCAGGAATTCTGATGCTCCGCCGGTGGACCTCTTTCAGCCGTGTCTGGACTTAACTAGGTGCTACGCTCTGCAGGGTTAGTTACTGTACGGTTGTGAACTGGATTCCAAATGCAAGCCGGCCGCTGCGGCCGAGCGGTTCTAGGCGCTTCAGTCCGGAACCGCGCTGCTGCTGCGGTCGCAGGTTCGAATCCTGCCTCGGGCATGGATGTGTGTTAGGTTTAAGTAGTTCTAAGGACAGATGACCTCAGAAGTTAAGTCCCATAGTGCTCAGAGCCATTTGAACCATCTGTACAGAAATCTTCGCAGTTGGGGTACCTCTGGCGACCCTCCCAGCTTCACGCCACAAACGACGGCGTGTGTCGCTTGGATTTCACACCGCCCATTTTTGAACCAGATGCAAAGACTCCGCGTATAATTCAGTCGTGATCTTAGCACTTCATACTGCCAGATAAATAAAAGATTATGATGTGGCGCAGTCAAAATTTGATGTAAAATGACACTTTCCTTACAATTGACTAGCTTTCTCGTTTTCCACTTCTACATAATTACTCTTAAAGACATTGTCTGGTGCCTGGAGGAGGGTACTTCGTACCAATATTTTTTCCTCGCTCGATGTGAGAATGGAGTATGGCAGAAACTCGTACTCCATTCTCACATCAGGCGAGGAAAGAAACGAGCGCTATAAGCGATCTAATCTCTATTAGCTTATTACCATTGCACGTACAGGAGATATTCAATACAGGCATTAGAGCTGTTCCATGTGCTACCTCAAATACCAACTCTCCAAACATATCCAGCAAGTGTTCGCGAATCCAACATCACTATTCTTCTGAGGATTTATGTTTGAGTATATTCAGCATTGCACTTACATTCATAATGGACGCCAGGGACCGTGATCACTTTATTATAATAAATAAACAAACACCATGTGCATCATTCAGAAAAAGTCACGTGTGTCTGTTTATTACCTATACATTCGTATGGGCTATAACGAGCTTTTACGATCCTAGCAGCTTGTCTGTGAATTCCTCCGAGGTCTTTAGTCATGCGTACTGATGTGAAGTACTCTAGAATTAGTCGCAGTAGCTCATTTTTTGTGGTTTCATTAACAGATGTACTAACGCTTTCCTAGAATACTCGGAACACTGCCTTCCATTCGCCTTCCGGCGTACCTGTTGGCAATATTTCGTACAAATTCATATTATTATCCTTTCAGTAATACAGTCTGCATACCTTTATTGCAATTGTTTGATTATTGGTTTTATTTTGTATATCTTAAAATAATAAGTATTGGACGTAAGGTCCGCCTGTTGTGAAAAACAGTTTTTTTTAAATATAGACCCTAAACGACAAAAACAGTGTTTTGCTTAACAAGCGAACCTTACGTTAAGTAATGTTATCTGCAAAGACGGCCAATGCAAGAGTAGCAAATCCAAAAGATGAATATCAAAATAATGAGTTTAGCAACCTCTACCGGTTTTGTAATGTTGACACTATAGGTTTCCGATACCCTATATTTGAGAACACGGGAAGCCAACTGATAGGAGTTGATCGGATGATATCATTGCTGATGCTCGGTACAGAGAAGAGGAGAGCAAAGGGACTCCTCTATAAACAGATGTTTCTGTTCCGTTTCCGGACCTAAGTTGACAAGCTTAAACTATAATTTAATCAGTTAACTAATTTGTTAATATGTCTTCATGCTGAACATTTATACTTTCTCATATTCAGATGTGAGGTAGCAATTCATACCCACCGTCTTTCACACATTGCAGTAATACAAATTCTTCTACGGAATAGGAGGAGTTGTCACGAAAAAATCTTTGCATTTTCCGTTCAGATTTAATCTGTTGTCTGTCACAGGTGATCAAAACATTTAAGTTCAGCCTATTACACCCCTTTTTGTACTAACGACAACCGTAATGTGGAGTAATGAACGTCATTTTTTCTTCTGTACGTCACTGTTCCTTTTGAACTGTAATGGATTATTTACAGCTTCATGGGGAGAAAAAATATACTGTGAAGCAGTAATCAAAATGCCCAACTCCTTAAATAAATGATTACAAGATGATCGTAGGTGAGCATCGCATATTATTGCTACAGTACGTTTTTGAGCAATGATTACTTGCTTTCTTAAAGATGAGTTATCTCGGAACGTTATACCATATGATATTTTTCCATGAAAATATGCAAAATATGTCAGCTCATTAATTTGTCTCTCCCCGAGATTTGCAATGTTTCAAATGTGGCTGAACTAAGTTGTTTTAGGAGTTCCAGAATGTGCTTTCCCCAATTTAAAGCCTTGTCAGTGTCGCGACCTAAAAGTTTTGAAGTTTCTACCCTGTTTATTATTTCTTTACCGCGTGTTACACTTATCATTGGTGCAGTACCTCCAGATTGCAAAACTGAATATGTTGTGTTCTTTTAAAGCGGAGATTGGGTCAAATGGCTCTGAGCACTATGCGACTTAACTTCTGAGGTCATCAGTCACGCCTAGAACTTAGAACTAATTAAACCTAACTAACCTAAGGACATCACACACATCCATGCCCGAAGCAGGATTCGAACCTGCGACCGTAGCGGTCGCGCGGCTCCAGACTGTAGCGCCTAGAACCGCTCGGCCACTCCGGCCGGCGGACTCACGCCCCGTCCTCACAGCTTTACTTCCGCCAGTACCTCGTCTGCTACCTTCCAAACTTCACAGAAGCTCTCCTGCGAGCACTTGCCCGCGAAAGGCAAAGGTCCCAAATACGAGCGTCGGTCCAGCACACAGTTTTCATCTGCCAGGAAAGTTTAAATTACAGTCCGATTGCATCGGTTGCTGCAATGTCGCTTATGACATGCGGGCTACGGACATTGCTTGCGCACTACGAGTAGTAAGTGCGCGGGTGAAACTGCCTTATCGGCTGATAACCGTGGCGGGACACGTCCCCGCTTCGTGAGCGCAGAGCAAGTGTGGGCGCGTTTCGCCAGTGGCGGCCGCTGCCAGGGCTGAGTGTCGCCCACGCGTGCGAAGAGCGGCTCCCGTTACGCAAGCCGTCTGCGCTGCGGCGATGGCCGGCGACCCGGCCGCACACATGCCGGGCACGTCGGGGGCCGGTGGTCGCCAACAGGGCAACTGGGTCGCCCGTGCCAGGAGTCACCATCGGCAGCGTGCCGTGCGGGACTGTTACACGACCTCCGCCGTCCACGATACGTAACGTCGTGGCCCCGTGGTGAATACCAGTGGCCCTCACAGAATGTTCCCACATGTCCTCATTCAGAGCATTAAAGCCGGCACTCTAGACACTAGATGATCTCGGAAAGCAGCAAAATGTTGGTATGAAGTCTGAAATTATTCGCTCTTCCAAAATTTTTTCGCAGAATACCACGCTAGAGTTTCTACTTCGCGATATTGTCGGACGCACGCAAAAATAGCAGTACTGAAATATGCAAATGCTGAATTGATTGGAAAAAAAACCACTGCAGAATCTCGATGGAGAAGAAACTGTTATAAGTTCGTCTTCTAATTGCTCGTTGAAGTCTCTGGTGACAATTCACACATTTTAGCTTTCGGAAACAGAAAAATACTCTACGACAGAGGACCACGTCGCGGATTTCTTTACTGCGAGGATCGTTCAATAAGTAATGCCCCACATTTTTTTAAAAAACCATTAATATACGAAGGTTGGAACTTAAATAGTGGCAACTATGTATTCACAACCGATACAAAGGCGTTACATGTTTGCACTTGTTAGTGTCCTTCAAAGTAGTCACCAGCGTTGTGTAGAACCCGTTGCCAGCGATATGGAAGGCGTAGTATACCGTTAGCAGAGTGTTCTGAGTATTTTATGACCTGTTCTCCGACCTCGCGTCGTTGATTACGTGTTCATCTAGGTTTGAAAATGGAGAAAGACATACCGCATTAGCGTTAACTATAAATAAATCTGTTCTTCCAGCATGTTGATAGGCTTTCTTAAGGGACTTGTTACTATATTTAAATACATATGAAAAGAGAGGCAGTAGACAGACAACAGCTCCTAGTGTAATTGCAGAAACGGATGTATTGTTTCATTTCTTCCAAAAATAAAACATTTCATGAAGATTTGCGGCTCATTTAGAATCTTTTGTAGCCTCAGATAGCACAGAAAAAATTAGTTACAGTTAATTGTTAATACAAAGTACAGAACTAGTTTTTGACGTTTTCTTCTGTCTGGTAATATGTACCTGCACTCGTTTCATATCTATATAAATTCTCCTAGATGATGGGATGCATGTAACATTGATAAAACAATAAAATCGATCTCTACATGTTCTTACATCATGACATAGATGACATATTTGCAAATCATGTAAAAATAATACAAAAAATGTTGCTGAACAGCACTAAGAAGACGGAGAAGACCAGCTAACTGCAGGTGTTCACGATTCATTGACCTGTCATTAGATCTTCGATGAGAGGATTAAAGAGGTCGGTTAGAACACGCCACAGTACTGCTGTACGGTACTTCCCAGGCTGAAATGTGGCGCTGACTGTCTGAGACGTGCATTGAAATGAAGAACGCAGGCTACAGTTACTTGGCTGTATAATCAGAACGGTGGGAGCCAACGCACGTGATGTACCACGCATGTTGACCTCCGAGTCGCTGTTGCTCCAGAAAAGTCTGAAGGTGTTGCCATGTGGAACACAGGGCCGTCGGGGAACCGAGGACTGAGATTTCAGTTCCAAGGTGTCCTCAAGAACTGGCGTCGAGTATTCGAATACCACATCCGACAGCAAAACGTCCCGTTTAACACTGCGCATCGGCTCGTGTCGGCAGCGGCACGAACCAAGATCCAGAGGAGGAAAATTTATTATTCTATTCGTAAAAATCCTCGGTTCTCGGATGTGTATTCATTTCGGTATGTTTCAGCTGCCTCTTACTCCGGGTACTCAATGGATACTAAACAGTAATGTCGCATGGAAAGCTGTATCAAAAATCACTGTATAAAAGTAATGTACTGGCTCTACTTCAAACTTTGAAAACAATTTCGATGTGTTAGCTACATTTCGAAACCACCATTCGATGACCTAATATGAACCAAACGTGTCCAGTACCCAGCGATTACATTTTTCACTGCAAACTCTACGAATTATGTGCAGTGCGTTTTACACTTTCGGAGCATCATAGTAGCTATGACCAATAACGGAAAGACAGCCAATTCAATATGAATCTGCTATGTGATGATGTTTGGTATATGGGGCGCTCAACTACGCGGTCATCAGCGCCCGTACAAAGTCCAAATTTTACGCAGTCCAATTTTTTTTGCAGTCCAATGTAGCCACTGTCGCGAATGATGATGATGATTACACAAAGACCCAGTCTCTGGGCAGAGAAAATCCCCAGTCTCACCAGGAATCGAACCCGTGATCCAGAGGCAGCAACGCTAGCCACTTCTTTTTATTTATTTATTTATTTTTGCATTTTGTTCGTCGTGGTCCGTTGTATTTCGTCGTAGCGGACGTCACATGACATCCGTTGAAGCTCGTTGTTGATCTTTTCACTCAGTTTTTTATTGCAGAGGCCCGCCAGCGCTCTGACAGAACACGCTGAGTTACCATGCCGGCTACTATCTGAGACTGTAACAAGTGAAAAAGTAATTTTTTTTACAGAATAGTTTCCTTATATTACATGACAAAGACTGCAAAGCAAAGAAAACACGCTAATCCAAAACAGTTTTATTTATTTATTTATTTTTATTTCGTACGAAAAGTAAAATGTTGTCCAAAGAACTAGCTTTAGAAGTGAATGTAGCTTTGTTCCACTTGAAAAAAAAATATTTTCTTTAGAGACACAGCACATGATATGAAATCTCACATTATTGATATAGGCACGCTTAGGTACATATCCGAGAGCTGAAAACTTCTTGAGTGAAGCATACGGTGCCCCTATGTGTGTAGCTTTAATCGTAAACGTTGTCGTATGTAATATGCACACTCATGTCGTTCCTGAGAGACAGCAGGCGCATTTTCTCCGATACTTCGCGCAGATATTCGCAGTTTCATTTTTGCAGTATGTAGCTGGAGTAAGCCCAACCAAAAAATGCTCATCATGCCTTTCATGCGACGCCCAGTGTAGACGGAAAGAGTCGGTTTGTTTTCCGTTTTAAAAAGTAGGATCTTTAAGCGGAATTTTACGTGGCCCTTCGGTAGAGCGTCAACGGCCTTGCCACAGTGGATACACCGGTTCCCGTCAAATCACCGAAGTTAAGCGCTGTCGGCCGTGGCAGGCACCTGGATGGGTGACCCTCCGAGCCGCCATGCGCTGTTGCCATTTTTCGGGGTGCACTCAGCCTCGTGATGCCAATTGAGGAGCTGCTCGACCGAATAGTAGCGGCTTCGGTCAAGAATACCATCATAACGGCCGGGAGAGCGGTGTGCCGACCACACGCCCCTCCTATCCGCATCCTCAGTTGAGGATGACACGGCGGTCGGATGGTCCCGATGAGCCATTTGTGGCCTGAAGACGGAGTGCATCTTCGGTAGAGCGATCCCAAATTAGGAATCATTTTGTCAGTAACGGTAAAAAAACGACGTTTTCCGTTGACAATGCTCGTCGCAAGAAAGATATGATGGGCAGTATTTGTTCGGGTGCCACCAGCAACACGATGCAAAACCGAAATTGCAAATACCTGCCGAAACTGCGCCTGGCGACTGTCAGGAGTAACACCCTATATTTAAAGAGTGATCAAAGAGTTTCCGTTTGAAGGTGAATATGCTACGTAGTGTGACTCCGATGCGGGTATATAAGCACCGATAAGTAGGCAACCGTATCTAAGTGCCGACAGTTATGCAGGGGACTAGTACGGCATTTGTCTCTTACTGACGTGCGAGGGGGTAAATGCGGAAAAGTGAACTATGCCGACGTTATTACCAAATACTTCCAAACAGGACTGAAATGGTTCAAATGGCTCTGAGCACTATGGGACTTAACATCTGAGGTCATCAGTCCCCTAGAACTTAGAACTACTTAAACTTAACTAACCTAAGGACATCACACACATCCATGCCCGAGGCAGGATTCGAACCTGCGACCGTAGCAGTCACGCGGTTCCGGACTGCAGCGCCTAGAACCGCGTGGCTACCGCGGTCGGCAAAACAGGAATGACTTGCTGTTACTCTTTTCTTGGCTGCCGAAGGACAAACACTGGTAGACATCTGTCGGTGAACGAGGAACGTGTACGGGGCAGAAAGTCTGTTGACAACCATCGTAGTGGAATAGTATGCCATGGGGCACTGCTGCTTCATGATAACCCACATCCCCATATCGCAAATGTCGTGAGGCAGAAGTTACGCCAACACTGATGGGAGATGCTGGAGCACCCGTCCTATAGTCCTGATGTCTCACCATGTGATCATCATGCATTCGCTCCTTAAGAAGGTCCTGAAAGGTCGACGATTCCCATCGGACGAGAAATGTGCAGCGGGCAGTTAAGCCGTCGGAATACGGACCCTGCGTTCGGACGTTGAGGTTGCGCGTGCCGTGTTTCTGACATCACAGCGTGCAAAAAGCACGTTGGCGAGTCTTTACGAACGTACAGAGCAATATCTAGGATGACAGATATTCTGAACGTCCGTTTGAACATTGACCAATGAGACAGAAGAACGCCACGTACGTCACATGCACTCCGTCCCTCCTTACAAGAGTCGTGGGACGCCATATTGGCTTTCAGTTGTAGCCTATGTGTATATAAGTCGTTTCTAAGCATCAGAAAATTGATGACCTCTCGAACACCGGTGTTAATTGTATGACTTGTTGCAATAAAATGACGAACAACGTCAAAGTGGTCATTAAAGAGTCGTTGTAATTTGTGTATTATGAAAGTATGCCGTTTCAAGGCGCCGATACATAAACGATCCCTAAGAAATACACTGTTACTGGTACAATTTGTCATAATTAAATGTCACATAATAACATATCTACTGTTAAAGCTGTCAGTTAATATATCTACGATTAAAGCTTTCCGAAGACGTTAAGATGCAAATATATTCAGATAAGTAAAGGTCGGTATAGCGCAATTATCAGAGTCGCAGAAGTGTAAGATATCGGGTGATATATTGCTGGTTCACGTCTCTATAAATCAAAAAATATTTTTAGTAGCCTTCGAGTTTGTAATGGCTTCTGATACTTGATTAGTACTTTAATAAAAGTATATTCTATAATATTTGATGTTAGGTAAATATTGGTGCACTCTTTCTGAGGAGCGAGTTTGTTCGATTGGCTTGATCTACAGTACAGCTTGCACTAACTGCAGTAAGAGATGTTGTACTTTCTTCTTTTAAGTTTTGTATTTCACATGATGTGAAGATTCTGCTGTTGAATAGGACGGTAATCAAGTGAGAATGACCTTAGAATATTACTAAATGTAAATGTCGTGTGACTAGGGCCTCCCGTCGGGTAGACCGTTCCGGGTGCAAGTCTTGCGATTTGACGCCACTTCGGCGTCTTGCGCGTCGATGGAGATGGAGATGAAATGATGATGATTAGGACAACACAACACCCAGTCTCTGAGCGGAGAAAATCTCCGACCCAGCCGAGAATCGAACCCGGGCCCTTAGGATTGACATTCTGTCACACTGACCACTCAGTTACCGGGGGCGGACAGAGTATTATTAAAAAGTGAGAATGATGAAGTAATTTTTATCTTATGTGAACTATTGTAAATTTGTACCGCACTGGTTCTATGGAACTTTTATAGGCCGATGTCCCTATTGACTGGATATGGTACATTCGTTTTTGCAACATAGCATGTCCATGTAGACTACAGACAGGACAACGTGGCTGGGTATCAACAATGGAGGAAACGTGCGCTTTAATAGAGCTTCACAGGAGCTTTACGTCCGTCTATTTCGTAAATAGTGTGATACGCGAGCCAGACGTAGACAACTGCCACCGGACGAGCTGCTATGGCGTATACCACGGTAAGGCACAAGTCGCTTCGTTTTTAAGCGTCCACCAGCACGTATAACTCGGCGCGCTCAGTGTTGATGTTTGACAGCCCGGTCCGTATGCCGATTGCGTTGCGGACTTCTGCACGCAGCAGGACAGGATGTTTATATATATACATACATATATATATATATATATGGAAAAAGTCTCCAATCGAGGACTGTACAGTCCGGAACCGGTATATATATTGTCTGGAACCGGCATATATATATATTTTTTGGTCATCAGTCTACGGACTGGTTTGATACGGCCCGTCGCGAATTCCTTTCCTGTGCTAACCTCTTCATCTCAGAGTAGCACTTGCAACCTACGTCCTCAATTATTTGCTTGACGTATTCCAATCTCTGCCTTCCTCTACAGTTTTTGCCCTCTACAGCTCCCTCTAGTACCATGGAAGTCATTCCCTCATGTCTTAGCAGATGTCCTATCATCCTGTCCCTTCTCCTTATCAGTGTTTTCCACATATTCCTTTCCTCTCCGATTCTGCGTAGAACCTCCTCATTCCTTACCTTATCAGTCCACCTAATTTTCAACATTCGTCTATAGCACCACATCTCAAATGCTTCGATTCTCTTCTGTTCCGGTTTTCCCCACAGTCCATGTTTCACTACCATACAATGCTGTACTCCAGACGTACATCCTCAGAAATTTCTTCCTCAAATTAAGGCCAGTATTTGATATTAGTAGACTTCTCTTGGCCAGAAATACCTTTTTTGCCATAGCGAGTCTGCTTTTGATGTCCTCCTTGCTCCGTCCGTCATTGGTATATATATAAATGTGTGTGAAATGGGACTTAAATGCTGAGGTCATCAGTCCCTAAGCTTACACACTACTTAACCTAAATTATCCTAAGGACAAACACACACACCCATGCCCAAGGGAGGACTCGAACCTCCGTCGGGACCAGCCGCACAGTCCATGACTGCAGCGCCTTAAACCGCTCGGCTAATCCCGGGTGGCTGTATATGGAAAAAGACTCCGTTCGAGGTCTGTACAGTCCGGAACCGGTATGCCAATCAAACAAAGTCGCTGCGAATCCTGAAGCTGTCATATACAGGGTGTTACAAAAAGGTACGGCCAAACTTTCAAGAAACATTCCTCACACACAAATAAAGAAAAGATGTTATGTGGACATGTGTCCGGAAACGCTTAATTTCCATGTTAGAGCTCATTTTAGTTTCGTCCACCTACGCTCAATGGAGCACGTTATCATGATTTCATATGGGATACTCTACCTGTGCTGCTAGAACATGTGCCTCTACAAGTACGACACAGCATATGGTTCATGCACGATGGAGCTCCTGCACATTTCAGTCGAAGTGTTCGTACGCTTCTCAGCAACAGATTCGGTGACCGATGGATTGGTAGAGGCGGACCAATCCCATGGCCTCCACGCTCTCCTGACCTCAACCCTCTTGACTTTCATTTATGGGGGCATTTGAAAGCTCTTGTTTACGCAACCCAGGTACCAAATGTAGAGACTCTTCGTGCTCGTATTGTGGACGGCTGTGATACAATACGCCATTCTCCAGGGCTGCATCAGCGCATCAGGGATTCCATGCGCGTCCGCAGCTCGTGGTCGTGCGGTAGCGTTCTCGCTTCCCACGCCCGAGTTCCCGGGTTCGATTCCCGGCGGGGTCAGGGATTTACTCTGCCTCGTGATGACTGGGTATTGGGTGATGTCCTTAGGTTAGTTAGGTTTAAGTAGTTCTAAGTTCTAGGTGACTGATGACCATAAATGTTAAGTCCCATAGTGCTCAGAGCCATTTGATTCCATGCGACGGAGGGTGGATGCATGTATCCTCGCTAACGGAAGACATTTTGAACATTTCCTGTAACAAAGTGTTTGAAGTCACGCTGGTACGTTCTGTTGCTGTGTGTTTCCATTCCATGATTAATGCGATTTGAAGAGAAGTAATAAAATGAGCTCTAACACGGAAAGTAAGCGTTTCCGGACAGATGTCCACATAACATATTTTCTTTATTTGTGTGTGAGGAATGTTTCCTGAAAGTTTGGCCGTACCTTTTTGTAACACCCTGTATATATACTTCGTTTGTCGTGAACAGAGTTCTCGATTCTGTCTGTAACTCCACTTGCTGCTGGGAGCTTGAGACCAGAGCTGACGAAGCGTAGCTCCGTTACGTCCTCCTTTAGAATACAGATGCCGTATTAGAATTGGTTTTGTACTCATATTCACAGAACTAAAATCAGTGTTTGATAAATTAAGCATATTCTACTGAGCGCAGCTACGCGGAGGAATCCATTGCGAAGACGCTTAGTTGTGACACGGGTAACGGTGGAGCTCACATGGGTGTATGCGGTTGCCGCGGTAATGCCCTTAATGAGGAGTGAGCTGGGCGACATTCTTCTGGCCACGTGGCCTTCACGTGCCGCGGAGGCGACCGCAAGGCACCTTTTCTCCGCACGACCTTTCGTCCTGTCAGCTGGCAGGACCTTGGGACCGCATTCTTTCCGGCCTTAGGGCGAGCCTTCTGGGTTACGTACGCTACCTGCTACCGCTTCCTGGCTCACAGAAAGGGGAGGGCCGCCTTCAGAGGCAATGAAGACATAGCCACTGAGTTACCTCACACATTAAGCCAACGTTGTATGGATAGGCTGCGGTAGTACTGTTTGATTTCTAGCCCGTGTCAAATTTCATTGATCTGCCAGCTGGAAGTTTGTGGCAGTTTAAACAATACGCGGCGTTGTCTTTCTCGCGTCAGACTCGGCTTGGCTACGGCACTCTTCATATCTTACTGCACCCCACCACTTGATTTCTGGCCATCATCTGTCGTCACCCAACTAGGAAAATACTAAAAATTAGGAGCGCACATTATGTGTAATGCTTTCATTCTCTGACTGTGGGAGATGCTGTAGACTGTAGCGATCTACAAGCCCGTTCTTAAACTAAAGTTTTACTCGAGAAATTCGGTATGTTTCCTAGATTAGATTTACTTTTGTTACGAGATCACCTGTGAGGAGATCCTCAAGCATATGGATCATGTTACGAAACAAGAATAGTGCCGGCCGCTGTGGCCGAGCGGTTCTAGGCGCTTCAGTCCGGAACTGCGCTGCTGCTACGGTCGCAGGTTCGAATCGTGCCTCGGGCATGGATGAGTGTGATGTCCTTAGGTTAGTTATGTTTAAGTAGTTCTAACTCTAGGGGACTGATGATACGAGATGTTAAGTCCCTTAGTGCTTAGAGCCACTTGAACCATTTGAAACAAGAATAAATTACACATATTTACAAGAGAAAGATATGTTGATGCTCCTTCCATGGATCGTATGTGAAATAGTTCTCGTGGATGTGGAATGAGTAAAAATAGTCTTCAAAAATTGTCCAAATGGCTCTGAGCACTATGCGACTTAACATTTGAGGTCATCAGTCCCTTAGAACTTAGAACTACTTAAACCTAACTAATCTAAGGACATTACACACATCCATGCCCGAGTCAGGAATCGAACCTGCGACCGCATCAGCAGCGCGGTTCCGAACTGAAGCGTCCAGAACTCTGGCCAGCAGTTGGTTCTAGTAAGAAATAGTCAGTGTAGTTAACACAGATAGCCACCCATAAATCGAGCAGGAAGGAAGGAAGAATCTAACAATACTAAGAGTGCGGAGAACAACTTGTAGTACTGCCGTCATTATCTGACTGGAAGGGTGTTGGTGATATTGAAGAAAATATCTTTGAAACAGTCAAACAGCTACAAAATATGTATGATGTTGCAATGGCTGTGCATGTGTGTCGGACGTGCATGTGTGTCCGAAGGAACAGGCACTGCAGTGATTACAGACGTTATGAAATACATGTCTTCCCGTTGCGAATGTGGACAGTCGTCAGCTGTGTAATGGACTGGCGACAGTGAAAATTTGTGCCGGATCGGGACTCGAACCCGGATTTCCCGCTTATCGCGAGCGGTCGCCTTATCAGTCGGCCATCCGTGCACGACTCCATATCGTATTTATCCGACGACACCGGGCAAGTGACTTTTAAGTAAAATGTCTCCCCTGTACGGGAATATACAAATTGGACGTACGAGTGCAATCTGTTGACACATGTTTTACGACATATGGGAGTTTGGGTCTGGCCATGAGTCGTCTCGGATAGGCAAATAGTAGAGTGGCCGCTCGCGACAAGAGGAAGAACCCAGTTCGAGTCCTGATCCGGCACAAATTTTCACTGTCGTTATTCCATTATACAGCCGATGGTTGTACATATTCACAACTGTGAATACATTTGATGGAAAAATATACAGGGTGTTACAAAAAGGTACGGCCAAACTTTCAGGAAACATTCCTCACACACAAATAAAGAAAAGATGTTATGTGGACATGTGTCCGGAAACGCTTAATTTCCATGTTAGAGCTCATTTTAGGTTCGTCAGTATGTACTGTACTTCCTCGATTCACCGCCTGTAAATTTTCACAATCGACATGTGTGGGCTGACGAGAATCCGCAAGCAATTGTGCAATCACGTCATCAACACAGATTTTCTGTGAACGTTTGGGCAGGCATTGTTGGTGATGTCTTGATTGGGCCCCATATTCTTGCACCTACGCTCAATGGAGCACGTTATCATGATTTAATACGGGATACTCTACCTGTGCTGCTAGAACATGTGCCTTTACAAGTACGACTCTACATGTGGTTCATGCGCGATGGAGCTCCTGCACATTTCAGTCGAAGTGTTCGTACGCTTCTCAACAACAGATTCGGTGACCGATGGATTGGTAGAGGCGGACCAATTCCATGGCCTCCACGCTCTCCTGACCTCAACCCTCTTGACTTTCATTTATGGGGGCATTTGAAAGCTCTTGTCTACGCAACCCCGGTACCAAATGTAGAGACTCTTCGTGCTCGTATTGTGGACGGCTGTGATAGAATACGCCATTCTCCAGGGCTGCTTCAGCGCATCAGGGATTCCATGCGACGGAGGGTGGATGCACGTATCCTCGCTAACGGAGGACATTATGAACATTTCCTGTAACAAAGTGTTTGAAGTCACCCTGGTACGTTCTGTTGGTGTGTGTTTTCATTCCATGATTAATGCGATTTGAAGAGAAGTAATAAAATGAGCTCTAACATGGAAAGTAAGCGTTTCCGGACACATGTCCACATAACATATTTTCTTTCTTCGTGTGTGAGGAATGTTTCCTGAAAGTTTGGCCGTACCTTTTTGTAACACCCTGTATATGTTCGTAGGCATTCGCATCCGGAGGTGGTTACCATAACATTGAAACTGGCATTCGAATATTCATCAGCAACCTGTATGGGCTGGGACCAGACGACAAACACGAATGAGTTTTGCAATAGTGGCTGAGGCGTTGTACAGTAAGGTGTGCTTTGCAGCCCACCAAAATGCTAGGAGGGCTACGCAAGAACTTAACTCCATCCACCGGCCTTGGCGCGCACCCCGTAGGTAGCGTCCGACCACCGTGTCATCCTGTGTCAATGATGTCACTGGACGCGGTTTGGTAGGGCCGGCTGTCAGCACACCGCTGTCTCGGTCGTTGTCAGTGTTAGTGACCTGGAGCCGCTGCTACTCGGTCAGGTAGCTCCTCAATTTGTTGACATCACGAAGCTGAATACTCCCCTTTTCAGTCCTGACAGCAAAGAAAAGTTCCTGGCAGCACTGGGACTCGAACCCGGGTCTTCCGTATGACAGTTAACGACGCTGACAGAAATAGTCAGGAGATTGTGACCCAGTATATGCCAAACTGACTGATTCAATCGACAATGCTATAAACATCTACTGACTAACTTTCGATTAATTATGTGGGTAAGCTCTTCGATTTTCTTCAGTGACAACATAAAATTTGTATTTGTAGTAGGCCGGCCGTGTGACCGAGCTGTTCTAGGCGCTTCAGTCCGGAACCGCCTGACTGCTACGGTCGCAGGTTCGAATCCTGCCTCGGGCATGGATGTGTGTGATGTCCTTAGGTTAGTTAGGTTTGAGTAGTTCTAAGTTCTAGGGGACTGATAACCTCAGATGTTAAGTCCCATAGTGCCCAGAGCCATTTGAACCATTTTTGCAATTGTAGTAATGATTTTTTTTCCATGATTATATATAAAAAAGTTTCACAATACTTTTCAAGAAGGTTGTGATAAGCAGACAGCATTTCCTGCTCCTGTTTGTGTAGATTCTTCGAGATTTTCGACAGTTTAATTAACAACTATCATTTCAGTTCCTACATTACTTTTCTCTGTTATGTCGTGCGTGTCACGATTTTTAAAATGATAATGATATCACATTTTCATATAAATTACCTCACGTTTATCGTAAATGTTTCTGTAACTCCGCTATCGGTTACGGAAAATGATTATCAAGTTGATAATTTATCTGGATTACCTGAAATCCAGTGTCTTAATGGTGGTGTTACCTCTCCATTTGATTCAGTTGCTCATCAAGATTTCTTACAGATGGTACTCGTTTTTACAGCCTCCACATTTTCACCTGTATTTCGTTCCTCATGTATCAATCTTAAAGAATTTATATAAAAAGGTTCCCTTGATTACAACATTATATTAACTGTTCCTGCTTTAATTTTTTGCAGGTATGTGCGGGAATCAACTGCGGCGTGGCTTCTTAGTGAATAACGCTGGTATTGGAGTAACATAATTCGCGGTGTCTGGTAACATGAGCGATCGACGTGTTACACTACTGACCACGACAGAAAGGTAACATACAACATCAATATCTTCTAAACTATCGATCCCAACAAACATGTCCCGTTTCAGTTATCGTGCCAAGTACGTAATTCGTTCTCTTGCTGTGTTCCTTACACTCCCTTTTTCGCATTTTCTTCGCCTTTTAAGAGTTCAGTTCTGTATTAGGACATCAATGAACTCTTTATTACCGGTATTATGTTTTCACAGCCTATGTGTCTGTATTAAAAAATACTTTAACTGCAGCCATTGCTCACTACCAGCGTTGGGAAAGGAAGGAGGTTGTTCAACGAAGCTTCAGCCGTCGCGCCTTTATTATTTCAGAAAACACATGCTGGTTAGTATTTGTCTCCTAAATTCTCGCGAAAATATTAGAATGGCAGAGTTGACTGCGTTAGAGAGAATCGATCGGAAAAGTCATTTGCCAACGACCTTTAGCAGAGATCTATTACCTAAAAAGGAATTTTCATAATTTTAAGATGATTTTTGGCACTCTGGAACAAATGAGGTTTGCTCACGTTCTAGCAAAAGTCTGTAGGTTACTGGCATATTGAGGGAAGTTAGGAGTGACTCATGTCTTACAGAACGATTTCCAAGAATTTCTCTCATGTATTTTGTCCACCCGGAGAAAGTTAGGCTGTATACTGATCTGAACTATGGCGCCGATCCTACCGTCAAAGTGCCGTAGAATGCTGCTGAGTGGCATTTGTGCACTCTGGGAGTACATGCAGAAACACGTTCCGAAACTACCGTAATATTCTTTTGCAATTCGGTCACAGCGAAACTGAAATGACTCTCTTGCATTGCAAATCTTGTCCTGTTGTGACGCATGTGGACAAAATTTTCAATGTATCACCCGTGCGATGTGACGTCAGCTATCTGATAATGGTGTTTAATGGATCGTGAAATGTAACTGAACTATTTAATTAATTTATTTCGGTGGAAACAGGCGGCCGCTGTGGCGTAGCGGTTCTAGGCGCTTCAGTCCGGAAGTGCGCTGCTGCTACGGTGACAGGTTCGAATCCTGCCTCGGGCATGGATGTGTGTGATGTCCATAGGTTAGTTAGGTTTAAGTAGTTCTAAGTCTAGGGGACTGATGACCTCAGATGTTTCATAGTGCTTAGAGCCTTTTGAACCATGGAGCCTAGTTGTCAACAAGGCACTATGCTAGCAAGTGGTGGCTCAATAATGGTATTCACGTGGAATGGGCTGTGTCTTCTGGTCCAACTGAACCGATCATTGACCGGAAATGGTTATGTCCTGCTACTTTGACACCATCTGGAGACATTCGTTGACTTCATTCTCGCAAAAAACAATGTCATGTCATCGGGCTGAAATTGTTCGCGATTGGTTTGAAGACATTCTGGACAGTTCGAGCGAATGATTTAGCAATCCAGATTGCCCGACATGAGTCCCATCGAACATTTACGGGACATAATCGAGAGGTCAGTTGCTACACAAAATCCTGTACCGGCAACTCTTTTGGAATTGTGGACGAATATTGAGGAAGCACAGGTCATTGTTTCGGCAGAGGACTTCCAAAGACTTGTGGAGTCCAAGACACATCGAATCAAAAATGGTTCAAATGGCTCTGAGCACTATGGGACTTAACATCTGAGCTCATCAGTCCCCTAGACTTAGAACTGCTTAAACCTAACTAACCTAATGACATCACATACATCCATGCCCGAGGCAGGATTCGAATCTGCGACCGTAGCAGCAGCATGGTTCCGGATTGAAGCTCATATAACCGCTCGGCCACAGCGGCCGGCCACATCGAATCCCTGCACTAGGCCGGACTAAAGGAGATCCGACGCGATGTTAGGAGGTATCCGATGATTTGCGTTACCTCAGTGTACCGAAGACATTATAGAGATGGCATTCGTGGCCAGATACAAAAACACAACCTGCAGGCTTGGCTAGTATTTGCATTTATACAATGAGAGTTTCACTCTGCAGCGGAGTGTGCGCCGATATGAAACTTCCTGGCAGATTAAAACTGTGTGGCGGACCGAGACTCGAACTCGGAACGTTTGCCTTTCACGGACAAGTGCTCTAGCATCTGAGCTACCGAAGCAGGACTCACGACCCGTCCTCACAATTTCCATTCTGCCAGTACCTCGTCTCGTACCTTCCAAACTTCACAGAAGCTCTCCTGCGAAACTTGCAGAACCAGCACTCATGGAAGAAAGGATAAGGCGAAGACATGGCTTAACCACAGCCTGGGAGATTCCAGAATGACATTTTCACTCTGCAGCGGAGTGTGCGCTGTTATGAAACTTTCCTGGCAGATTAAAACTGTGTGGTGGACCGAGACTCGAACTCGGAACGTTTGCCTTTCACGGACAAGTGCTCTAGCATCTGAGCTACCGAAGCAGGACTCACGACCCGTCCTCACAATTTCCATTCTGCCAGTACCTCGTCTCGTACCTTCCAAACTTCACAGAAGCTCTCCTGCGAACCTTGCAGAACCAGCACTGCTGGAAGAAAGGATAAGGCGAAGACATGGCTTAACCACAGCCTGGGGGATTCCAGAATGACATTTTCACTCTGCAGTGGAGTGTGCGCTGATATGAAACTTCCTGGCAGATTAAAACTGTGTGGCGGACCGAGACTCGAACTCGGAACGTTTGCCTTTCACGGACAAGTGCTCTAGCATCTGAGCTACCGAAGCAAGACTCACGACCCGTCCTCACAATTTCCATTCTGCCAGTACCTCGTCTCGTACCTTCCAAACTTCACAGAAGCTCTCCTGCGAACCTTGCAGAACCAGCACTGCTGGAAGAAAGGATATTGCGAAGACATGGCTTAACCACAGCCTGGGGGATTCCACAATGAGATTTTCACTCTGCAGCGGAGTGTGCGCTGATATGAAACTTCCTGGCAGATTAAAACTGTGTGGCGGACCGAGACTCGAACTCGGGATCTTTACCGCGAAAGGCAAACGTCCCGAGTTCGAGTCTCGGTCCGGCTGCAGGGTGAAAATCTCATTCTGCAAACATCCCTCTGGCTTTCTTCCCGGAGTGCTAGTTCTGCAAGGTTCGCAGAAGAGCTTCTGTGAAGTTTGGAAGGTAGAGGACGAGGTACTGGCAGAATTGAAATTGTGAGGTCCGGTCGTGACTCGTGCTTGGGTAGCGCAGCTGGTAGAGCACTTGCCCGCGAAATTCGAAGGTCCCGAGTTCGACTCTCGGTCCAGCACACAGTTTTAATCTGCCAAGAAGTTTCATTTGCATTTATGTTCGACCACGCGTTTCTCGCGGTGTTTCCACGTTTTTACGTCGCTAGCAGTTAAGGGGTTAAATACGCCATACAGTGTGCGATCGTCCGAGTTCGTATCCCAGTGCGTGTGGGTCTGTGACGACCTCGGCGTGGGGAGAACGTAGAGGTGCGGCCTTCATCGCGACGTAGGAGCGTCCCGCGGCGGTGCCGCCGCCGGCGCCGGCTGGGGCCTTGGCGTGCAGGCGGGCGGCGGCCAGTGGCTGCTTTTCGCGCTCGGCGGGCCGTGAGAAGGCGGGCTGCACGCAGCGTGCGTCCCGCCGACACGCAGTCCCGCTAAACCGCGCGCCGCCGGAAACACTTGTCGTCCCGGCAGGCTGCAGCTGGCGGTGGGAGCGCTGGCCGCGGGAAGCGGCGAGCGACGTCGGCGGGCGTTCCTCGTCGCTTCCGACGCGCCGGCGGCCTCGCCTGTTTCACTACACCGGTTCTCCTCTGACGGCCGAAGTTTAAGCAACGCCGGGCGTGGCCAGCGCTTGGATGGGTAACCGCCCGGCTGTGGCAGCTTTGCATTTGCCGTTACGGCAAAGTCATGTAAGGATGGTGGCGTTAAGTTCCTGATCACCAGTCTTTGGTTGTTGTTGGGGTTCTTTTGGGGAAGGAGACCAGACAGCGAGGTCATTGGTCTCATCGGATTAGGGAAGGAAGACGGCCGTGCCCTTTCAGAGGAACCATCCCGGCATTTGCCTGCAGTGATTTAGGGAAATCACGGAAAACCTAAATCAGGATGGCCGGACGCGGGATTGAACCGTCGTCCTCCGGAATGCGAGTCCAGTGTCTAACCACTGCGCCACCTCGCTCGGTACCAGTCTTTGGGGCGATGTCCTAACTTATACAGGGTGTTACAAAAAGGTACGGCCAAACACGAAGAAAGAAAATATGTTATGTGGACATGTGTCCGGAAACGCTTACTTTCCATGTTAGAGCTCATTTTATTACTTCTCTTCAAATCACATTAATCATGGAATGGAAACACACAGCAACAGAACGCACTAGTGTGACTTCAAACACATTGTTACAGGAAACATTCAAAATGTCCTCCGTTAGCGAGGATACATGCATCCACCCTCCGTCGCATGGAATCCCTGATGCGCTGATGCAGCCCCGGAGGATGGCGTATTGTATCACAGCCGTCCACAATACGAGCACGAAGAGTCTCTACATTTGGTACCGCGGTTGCGTAGACAAGAGCTTTCAAATGCCCCCACAAATGAAAGTCAAGAGGGTTGAGGTCAGGAGAGCGTGGAGGCCATGGAATTGGTCCGCCTCTACCAATCCATCGGTCACCGAATCTGTTGTTGAGAAGCGTACGAACACTTCGACTGAAATGTGCAGGAGCGCCATCGTCCATGAACCACATGTGTCGTACTTGTAAGGGCACATGTTGTAGCAGCACAGGTAGAGTATCCCGTATGAAATCGTGATAACGTGCTCCATTGAGCGTAGGTGGAAGAACATTGGGCCCAATCAAGACATCACCAACAATTCCTGCCCAAACGTTCACAGAAAATCTGTGTTAATGACGAAATTGCACAATTGCGTGCGGATTCTCGTCAGCCCACACATGTTGATTGTGAAAATTTACAATTTGATCACGTTGGAATGAAGCCTCATCCGTAAAGAGAACATTTGCACTGAAATGGGGATTGACACATTGTTGGATGAACCATTTGCAAAAGTGTACCCGTGGAGGCCAATCAGCTGCTGATAGTGCCTGCACACGCTGTACATGGTACGGAAACAACTGGTTCTCCCGTAGCACTCTCCATACAGTGACGTGGTCAACGTTACCTTGTACAGCAGCAACTTCTCTGACGCTGACATTAGGGTTATCGTCAACTGCATGTAGAACTGCCTCGTCCATTGCAGGTGTCCTCGTAGTTCTATGTCTTCCCCAGTCGCGAGTCATAGGCTGGAATGTTCCGTGTTCCCTAGCACGCCGATCAATTGCTTCGAACGTCTTCCTGTCGGGACACCTTCGTTCTGGAAATCTGTCTCGATACAAACGTACCGCACCACGGCTATTGTCCCGTGCTAATTCATACATCAAATGGGCGTGTGCCAGCTCCACATTTGTAAACATTGCACTGACTGCAAAACCACGTTCGTGACGAACACTAACCTGTTGATGCTAGTACTGTAGAGCAATGAGTCGCATGTCAACACAAGCACCGAAGTCAACATTACCTTCCTTCAATTGGGCCAACTGGCGGTGAATCGAGGAAGTACAGTACATACTGACGAAACTAAAATGAGCTCTAACACGGAAATTAAGCGTTTCCGGACACATGTCCACATAACTTTTTTTTTTTATTTGTGTGTGAGGAATGTTTCCTGAAAGTTTGGCCGTACCTTTTTGTAACACCCTGTATAGACTGTCTGTAAACTCAAGAGTGAGCAGCGCGTTTGGTGGGGGAAGTGGCCTTTCCCGGAAGAACGCTGTCACTGGTTTATAGGGGCACCCAAAATCAGTTACCCGTTACCTGTCCAGCGGTGTAGATCGGCGTGCAGAGATATACGTTGTTTCTGTCCGGGGATCGTGGTTTCCAGTATCAGTCAGTTAACTTTGTATACTCACTGATATACTTGGGTATCCGTAAGTGATGGATAATCGCCCTGCATTGCAAGAAAATGTGAAGAATAGGAAGAGGAGGTATCTGCGGAGTAACGAGCGTTCAGTCGTCTTTATTGTTATGACAGAGTGTGTTAAGGAGGCGACACAAAAAGAACTGTTTGCTAGTTTTACCAGTCCCAATCAAAGGGCCGCAATTTATGCAAACGTCAGCCTGGCCATAATAGGATACATAAGGAAGGAACGCGAAAATAAGCCGCATGGTTTACTGGGATCGCCACGAAAGAAAACTAATAATTTCGGGAGGAAACCCATCGTTATAGACAGTTTCACAAAGTCGGTCACACGACAAACGACGCAGGACTTTTACATGAACCAAAAACTAGTGCCGACATTACGGAAATTGCTTACTACCATGAAACTAAAAATTGATTTTCCTTGGCAGAAAGATGTTTTACAAAAGACACTACGTGAAATAGGATTTACCTGGAAAAGATCTGTAAGTAAACGAAAGATTCTGGTAGAGAAAACGGATATGATAGACTGGAGATGTAAGTACCTGATCCAAGTGAGGAAGTTAAGGGAGCTAGGCATTCTTATAACAAAATTTATACAGATTCTCTAATTTATTTTATACAAAACAAATAATCGTTGCTGCCACCAAAACACACACACCTTTTTGACAACTGATAACAGAGTAAGTACCCAATATGCATAACATTGTAACACACTTTTCAGACTTGTCTAGGAAGACAGGCAAAAAAAGTAATACAACACACGAAATTATAACTTTCTGGTTGCTTTTTAAACACACTTCGTATTGCAAGAATTGTTAAGTTTTAATGCAGCCCTTCAAAGGAAACTTCTAACATTAAGTAGAGACACAAAATAGGAACAAACCTTAAATTCTGCAGACTGACTGCACTATTGGGATTCGGTTTACGAATAGCAATAGAGGAACACACATTGACATGAACGGACATTCGGTTCTATGTTTGTAGTAGAATTCTGACTTCCGGTCCTTCGTTAATATTATTTACTCTATAATCTTGCGTTTCGGAAGAAGCTATCGTCTTTTGTATTCCTGATAGTCTTAACGCTTTTGTCTAAAAATAAACGCAGCCGGAACTTACCTGTACACGGCGTCGCCACAGATTTAAAGTGCGCGCCGCGGCAGTGCCGGCACTACGTTGTAAAACAGCCTGTAGAAGCGCCCTGTGACGTAGTTGGGTAGGCAGAGTGGGGACTCGCTCGCTCACTCTTCAGTTTACCGACAGACTGTATTCCAAACCTCTTCGCTGTGTCTTGTGAAGTGACGGCATGCGACACGGTGATCCGTCCGTCGGATGGAGACGTAAAGCTGGGCGGGTCCTCGGTGCTATAGGAATCATCATCATCGAACACAAACATGACGCCACATTACACACACACACACACACACACACACACATACACACACACACACACATACACACACACACTCGTTAGTCATCTGCACTTACCAGATGCACCTAAACACGCAACTCTCTCATTTCGTGAGTCCCCTCATCCACTTCGTTTTTCCTCTCCTCTCCCCTTTTTTTCCCCCTCATCTGTCCAGGTCCCCCACACCTGCCCTTGGCTGTGGTATGTCATCTTCGTGCCAACTTTTTAGTGCAGTGTTTCATCTGAGTGTTAAGTGTTGTCCGTCCTCTCCGAAGTGTTGCGAGCGGAAATCATACTGTCGCCGGGTGTGCTTCTTATATGTCTTGCGAACAGAAACCAGACTGTCACCGTGTTTTTTTTAATTGTCTGTCTACTATTTTACCTGTCTGCTTCCTGTGTATTTTATTAGCATCGCCAACCCTTCGTTTTATGTTCCACAGTTTACCGCAATTTTACCATTTAAGCCACCGTTTTTATCGCCTGCTTTTATTGTTTATTATCTTCTTCTTATGTTTTAAAAATTCTGTAGGCTGAAGAGCGGCGTACTAAGCTACTGCCAGCCCGCCCCCTTCGGAGGGAATCGAAACTCAATGAAGGAAAGAAAAAATCACTTCGCGAAGGAGACGTGCTTGTGTGTGCCGAGGACAGGGAAAACGTTTCCTATCAGACGGCTGATGTTCCCCATCCGGGTCTCCCAGACAGTAATGCCGAACGGCTTCCGATACATCTGTATGTGCAAACTACTGTCAGATGCGTGACGGGTACCAAGCGCGAATCGAAATGGGAACAAGAGTTATTGGTGGGGAGGGGAGTCTGCAATTCATGCACGAAAATTCCTTCTACTTTATGCCAGGATTTGATAATCAATAGTTTCGAAGTCAAATTCTTGTGTATTTTGGTCAGCAGAACGGGGAGACAAGTGAACTGGTCAAACTTTGCGTATCCATTTGTCACGTAATCATCTGGAAATAGAAGACTGGGAATTAACATTACAGTGCACGTTCCCTCGTACTGATGAAGGCACATCGTACCAAATATTATAAGTCCGTTTTTTGAGACAGGGTATGACAAAATGAGGCTCTCTCAAAAATTTGCTAACTACAACGCCGGTTCTAAAGTTTGAAGCACTATCTGCATCATCATTTACGTATTAAAAGGCATTTTACATTACATCGTTGTTGTCTGAAGGTCAGTTTCGCACGAAAAGAGTAGTGCTCGCGCAACGAGGGTTCCATACACAATTAATTACGTATATAGATAGTTAATCCAACATGGGAATCGATAATTTCGACGATATTTGTGTATTATCGATAGCTATATTACCAAGATACCGAAATATATGACATATACGGCCGTATCGTTTGATTACATTGCTGTAGAGGCTTAAATTTTTTACGCCGCCGAGAGACCGTGGACTTTAGTATGTGACATAAATTTCACCTTGATACGTCCGCCACTTCTTGGGAAATAGGGGTCTTAAAAGACGGACAGACGGACAATCGGATAACAAATCAGAAAAAAAAACTTTTTATGTGATATAATTACAAATTAACAAATTTCAGATTTTTTCATTTACTTGTACAGTGAAACTTCGCTTCCTGCCAGATTCTTGGTCAACGGGAAGTAGCCTATGGATTTTGATGAGTGATTTTGCAAGTATCAAACTATGTGACATAATTGACGGTATCTTTTGATTTCATTGACGTAGAAAATTAAATTTCTTATATCGTCAAGGGGCCATAGATGTTAGTATGTGAATATACGAGATCGGAATAATAGAGAATTGTGAAGGTGGTTCGATGAACCCTCTGCCAGGCACTTAAATTTGATTTGCAGAGTATCCATGTAGATGTAGAAATTTCAACTTGATACTTCTTCCCGTTCCTGAGAGAAAAGGGTCGCAACAGACCGACAGACGGAGAACGAAGTGATGATTATACCGATTAAGGTATGGAACCCTAAAAATTACATTTTTATGTGGCATCCCTCCTAGTATCCTAATTCTTTTAGTGTGAAATCCGAATTTACTGTTGTTAACATTAACTGGATTTTCTACGAACCAAGGCATGGGAGACGAAAATTAAAAATTTGTTTCTTGCAAAATTTAAAATTGTCGAAATAGTTTATTAATGCGTGTCAGTCGCTTCCATTTTACGTTAATAGGTTTTTTCCTTGTATGAGAATCATTTTGTGATGTATGATGAATGGTCGTAAACGTAACTAATGTTTTAACGTGGTTATATTTTCTAAATCTAATTATCTAAAATGTATTACTTTAATTGGATTCTATTGTCTGCTGAAAAGTAGTTCGCAACCCTGTGTCGTCTGCAGTAGCACAATCATGGTGATACGTGACAATGAAAATGCTACAATATGCTTACAAGAGAAGCATATAAGTACATAGCAGGTGTGATGGATCAATTTACTGTGCGGGTTCCCTTGAAACCCTATTATGTTACTTAAACTATGCGTACTCCTGTCTTCCCGTACCTGTTAATAGCCGCGCGGAATTAGCCAAGCGGTCTGAGGCGCTGCAGTCATGGACTGTACGGCTGGTCCCGGCGGAGGTTCGAGTCCTCCCTTGGGCATGGGTGTATGTGTTTGTCCTTAGGATAATTTAGGTTAAGTATTGTGTAAGCTTAGGGACTAATGAGCTTAGCAGTTAAGTCCCATAAGATATCAGACACATTCGAACATCTGTTAATATAATTTGACGAGTACAGACAAAACAGCGGGGCCTTGGCCTGAAGTTACGACGTCCATACTGGAAGTCGTGAACAAGCCATTGTTAAAATTCCATTTCCAACAATGTAACAAAAACGAGTGCAGGATCGTAATCTACAGGTTTTACACCACACGTTGCCTTATCGTGAAGGCATTAGCGTATATCACGTGACCACAGCCGCTATTTCCAAAATGGCTAACATCAGTGTTTCGTTTTAACAGCGTGTTGTCATTGGATTCTTGAAAAAAAAATTCAAATGGTTCTAAGCACTATCGGACTTAACATCTGAGGTCATCAGTCCCCTAGACTTAGAATTACTTAATCCTAACTAAGGACATCACACACATCCATGCCCGAGGCAGGATTCGAACTTGCGACCGTAGCGGTCGCGCGGCTCCGGTCTGAAACGCTTAGAACCGCTCTGCCACAACGGCCGGCTTTAGATTCTTTGCTAAAGAGGGAAAAATGTGCTGCTGAAATTGACGTCAGACTGCACCTTGTCTGTGGGGGTCTGCATGGGCTCGAGCAACAGTAGTCTGCGTTCGGCAGGGCAGCAGTGCGCACCGCGCTCGGCCGTCCACGCCGCTGCGCGCGCGGAGTGTTTTGTTTACTTCCTCGTCACAGCGCTTCTCAGTCGAACAAGCTGTAATGGCCAACTCTTACAGAAAGAACACTCTTAAGTTCACCTTCTCAAACGAATACGCACGACCCAAAGCACTGGCCGTCGAACGCTTCCTACGCGAAGACGTGAAGATCCCGCGTGACGAACTCATCGGCATACACCTATCGATCATTAGCAGCGTCGTTTATGTTAAGATGACTTCCGACGCTGCCTGCAACGAGATCATTCAAAGGACGCGACATGGACTAAAATTTCGGCACTCCGACGGAAACGTCGGGCCTGTGGATGTCGACCATGCAGGACTTGGCCTTCGGACGATCCGTGTATTCGAACTGCCTTTCGAGGTGAATGAAGATGAAGTCATCGCGGCGCTAAGCCCGTTCGGAAAAGTCCAGAGCCACGACGCCGAGACATGGGCACAGTTTACGACGTATCCGGTACTTAATGGTGTGAGACAAGTCCGAATCGATCTCAAACGGCACGTTCCATCGTACATTTCTATCGGCGGCTGCCGTGCGGTGGTCATTTACGACGGACAACCTCGAACATGTTCCGGTTGTGGCAAAGAAGGACACGTCCGTAATGAATGCCTGCAACGCCGCATCACACAACTACGGCCCGACGATACGAACACCGACAGAACCACGACCACCCTTCCAGTCACCTATGCGGCGACACTGCACGTCCAGCCCTCACAAGGCGCCGTTCATGAGCTTCTCTCTGGTCCGATACACCCGGAGGCGTCCCAGCACCTTGACACCGGCGATGCCGCCCGTGAACATGTCCAACAGCCGGACACACCAACGATAGAAGATCACAAGGATACCAATGAGAGTGTTCTGGAGAATGAAGACCGCATCACAGCACCCGCGGATTTTGTACCGGAACGACGTGAATCTCTTCCTTCCTCAGACACCGAAACTCATTGCCGAAAGCAGAAGTCGCCCAAACGACGAAAAAAACGCCGCAAGACATCAGACTCGACTATTGAGCCCCCTCCGCAGGACGAAGAGATGCCACATCACTCCGACGGAGAACACGATAACACTTTCTCCTCTGCCACGGAGACGCGTCATCCACTAGACGGTGCACCGGCCAACAGAGATCGTGCGCAAGCCCCGCGCCCAGAAGCCATGGAACATAGCACGCCTGTTGTCACCGACGCCATTGAGCCGACTCGGCCAGCGCTGCCACCTCTCGCCGATGTCAAACCTGTCGGACACCTTTCATGGGCGGATGACACGGATTTCCCACCTCCATCTGATGCGGAAATGAGATCTGTTTCTCCGTTAGACCAACACTAAAATGGGGGAAGTTTCTACGGCGACTCCTGCGACTTCTATGGACTTCCAGCATCCACCACAACAATCTTCACCAGCTACGAACCTATCGGCAGCACGGATCTCCCATCAGGCGTACCGAATAGCTACTATCAATACTAATAATATCGGCTCCCACGCTAAACTTCAACTGTTCCGTGACACGCTACGAGCAGCGGACATCGACATCGCCCTGTTACAAGAACTGAGAACAGCGACTTGGACTGGGTGTTATGGATATGAGACGTACGCCGCCCCTGCAGCTATGGAACACTCAGGCGCAGCCATCCTCCTCCGAGAAGGAATTGCAGTTTCCGATGTCGCATACCTCCCAACAGCGCGAGGGGTGGCCATAACAGCTGAAGGACTCAAAATCATAAATCTCTACGCCCCATCGGGCACTGGTAAACGGAGGGATCGCTCCCATTTCTACGCAGAAGATATAACGCCCTTATTCCTCGGTCGATACGATCATCTCATCGTAGGTGGAGATTTCAACTGTGTTCTCGAGCGCACAGATCAATACCCTCATTTCACCACATGTCCCGAACTTCGCTTCCTCGTCCGCCGCCTTCGTCTCCTCGACACTTGGCGAGTGGTACACGGCGACCGCCCGGGGTATACACACATCACGAGCCACTCCGCCAGCCGACTTGATAGAATATACATCTCTAACGCTCTAAAATCAGTTCTCCTCGACGCGGAACGTTGGCCGTCTGCCTTTTCGGATCATGACATCTATATCTGTACCATGAACCTACGTCGACAATCTATATGGCGCAGTGCAGGACCTTGGAAACTCAATGTCGCGCTACTGCGGGACCCTGAATGTCGACAACAGGTCACCGACACGTGGCACACCTGTGTTCGACGCATTATGCGTTACGAGACCACACTGCAGTGGTGGTTGCTGTGCGCCAAACCGGCCATCCGACGCACATTGACACACTATGGCAGAGCCAAAGCCAGGTGGAATCACCATACCACTGATTTCTACTATAGCGCTCTACGTGAACTCATGGATCATCCTCCATCCCCGGATCGCCTCAAAGAAGCTCAACGCATCAAGGCAAAGATTTTATCCTTGACCAGATGCCGTCTAGAGGGAGCCATTGTACGAGCCCGCAGCCAAGACAGGATTAACGGTGAAGAACCTTCTATGCATCATATTGTTCAAAATGTTCGTCGACGCCGACAGGCTTTAATGACAACTTTAGACTTACCTGATGGACGACGGCTGACTTCGCAAGCTACCATTGCGGATGCATTCACAACGCACTATAGACTTTTCTATCAAGAAGTACCTGCCGGTGCAGAGGCCGTTGCTGAGGTTGCCCAGGAGACACTTGGTACTCTAAACGCAGCAGCTGCAACCCTCCTGACTGCTGAAGTGACCACCGACGACGTCCAAGACGCTGTGGCCAAAGGGTCTCTGAATCGATCTCCCGGCCCGGATGGTTTACCTCTCGAATTTTACAGAACCTTCCAAGATTTGATGATGCCACGATGGAGGGACATGTACTGGGAACTTTTGTCCGGCGCGGCGAACCCGCCACCAATGTTCATGGAAGGCTTACTTGTACCAGTCCCGAAACCCGCAGGAGGAACACGACTCGACAGTTATCGGCCGATCACGTTACTCAATTCGGACTTCAAGATTTTCACACGCCTTCTAGCAGTGCGACTCAAACGTGTCTTACGGGACATTGTTTCCCACGAACAAACATCCTTAGGCGGCGATCGTAATATACAGACAGCCCTCAGTGAATATCGAGATGTGATCGCTGTGGCAACACACTCGCGACTGCCAGGCGCTTTAATCTCCATCGACTTCAAACAAGCGTTTGACCGCGTCAATCATGCATTCCTCAACGCAGTGATGGACCGAATGGCAATTCCCCCGACGTTCACGCAGGTGATTATGCGGCTCCTTCGTGGAGCAACGTCCAGACTTCTCGTCAACGGCAGACTTACGGAACCTATACGGATTGAACGCTCAGTACGGCAGGGTTGTCCATTGTCGACGGTGCTTTATGCCATTGCGATGGAACCACTCATTTGCGGATTACGGCGACGTTTGACAGGTATTCCACTCCGGGATCATATGTTCCGCTGCCGAGCTTATGCGGACGACTTGGCCCTCGTCGTACGTTCAGCGGCTGACGTACAAGCTGCGATGCAGTGGATTACCCGTTACAGTGCAGGGGCAGGGAGCGTTATGAACGTGGCAAAATCATGCGCCATGAAGATCGGCCGCGGCCTTCCCGCAGACAGCGTAGTTCCATTTCAACTGGTGGACACCCTTTGTTGTCTCGGATTGGTGTACACCCGAGACATTCGCCGCACCTCGGCGATTAATTTTCGGGCGCTGCTGCAACGCATCCGGGCCAACATACAAAATCACATACTACGCCCGCTGAATATGTGCCAGAGAGTCACCTTCGTCAATACCCATCTGGCGGCTCGGATACCCCATATAGCGCAGATTCTGCCCATCACTGCGACAATGGCGGCCAGGTTACAGGCGGCATTCGGCTATTTCATTTGTTCTGGACACATCTTCAAAGTCCAGTATGAAGCTCTCACCTTACCGAAGCGGGATGGTGGCCTCGATCTGGTTAATGTGAGAGCCAGGACTACGGCACTTTACACCAATACTATGCTCCGGTTATGGAAAAGCCAAAATGCTAGTTTTACTGGAATGTTGACCACCGAGCTCGCACCTGTTTCGAGACGCCCACCGACGTCTTTGGCACACATCCCACCTCCGATGTCACATATCGGCCGTTTCTTTTTGGAGTACAGCTACATATGCACCGAGCTCCCCAGGACCAGGAAGACGACCACCCGCGACATCTACCGCCTTCTCCGAAAGTCTCCACCCCGCAACCCCGTCGAAACACGTCACCCCCAGGTTTCATGGCCTACAGTTTGGAAAACGATCCACCAACCGTATCACACCACTGACACCACCTCTATGTGGTACCTTCTCGTCAACGGCAAGTATACTACAAGACAGAAACTGCATCGCATCGCACTGGTGGACTCACCCCTGTGCCTCAAGTGCAATGTCGAAGATACAGATTTACATCGTTTTGAGTGTGGGCCAGCAGCAGCTGTCTGGACCCTCGTACAGAAGATTGTGGCTTTCTACCTCCGAGTACCACCACATCACGTTTCTCCCACTATGATGATATATCCCGACACGACCTACTTTCCATCGGCTAAGTGGCACGCCATCACATGGATCAGTGGCATGGCTGTCAACTACCTCTTCCGGGACGACATTGTCGATCCGGCGGACTTTTGGACACGCCTCCAAGTACATCACCACACCCTTCGCCGGCATCGACACTATCGGGCCACTTTCGCGAACTATTTACAGAGCATTTTCACCAACCCGCCTCAAAGCTGGAATCTGAACGAACCGTGCCAGCCAAGACTGGACGATCCCACGTTCCCCTTCAATGGTCAATGAAAGAATGCATTTTGTTCTGATGGCGCGCCAAAGTAGAGCATGGCGCGGAAAGTATTCCTATTTTATTTCACTTCTCTTTTCTCCTCCTCTTCTAAGTTTTTTTTTTTTCTCCTTACACATGTTTATCCTTTTCACACATAGCTCTCTATCTGCAGCCTATTTGTTTTCTTTCTATTGTGCTCCCAAAAAAAAAAAAAAAAAAAAATTGCTGCTGATGGTGAGACTGTATACTCATTTATGTTAACAAAAAACATAAAAATACAAAAGAAGGCCGTTGCGGAAATATAGCTACCTTTTATGTTGTACGTTTTCAAAGAATATTGTGTTATTTTCTGAAGAACGTCGTCTTTTATTTTCATACCCAAGAGGTTTTTATTTGTTTTCTAAAAAAAAAATTAAAAAAAATAATTAGTAGAGCACTTAAAAAAAAAAAAAAAGATGGTAGAGCACTTGCCCGCGAAAGGCAAAGGTAAAAAAAAAAATAGCAGTGTTAGGAGACGGGTGAAACATTCCGAAGATGGAAACGGGACTATTCAAGGCGAGCCTAGTAACGGTAGCCATGGAACTGCCTCCACGGGACGTAACAGGGAAAGACTCTGATTGGTTTTCTTGGACCTGGACAAACCATGGATTCTACCCGCTACATACACACGTTTTTCAAGTTTCGTCGTGTATTGCGCAATAAACGCCTTGGGAAGAAGATCGTCCTGTAATAGGATAGCACGCATCCTCCCACTGCTTGTGTCACTCTGGAGAAGCAATTATTCAAAAACAGTCTTAATCGCATTTATTATTATTATACCGCCAACCGGTTTCAACCAGACGTAGGGGTCATCTTCTGGGCGTTTACACCATTGGTCGACTGCTGGTGGCATAGTTTCCTGCCGTTATATAGACACGAGTGACACCACCAGCAGTCGACCAATGGATGACCCTACGTCGGGTTGAAAACGGTTGGCGGTATTATAACAATAATAAATGCGATTAAGACTGTTTTTGAATAGTTGATTAATCATACTAATCGCTGCTTCATCCCCACAACCATGTTGTCCAAAAAACTCTGGAGAAGGCCTGGACACTGGATGAGAAGCCCTTCCACATCCTCCCTGGTGTCCCGACTTGCCATCATCCAGATACGATCTTTTCGGTTCTGTCAGGGAACGGATGCGATGCTAACGTCACGAGACGATGGAAGGTATTTGGCAAGCAGTGCGCCAGTGTCTTCGTTAATTTGGGACGGAGTTTCATGGTGAAGGTTTTATCAAACTTGCAGAACAGTGGCAAATGATGTTGAAAAGCGACAGAGAGAACGTAGACTAAGATTGTGTACTTGGTTCGCCTATCAAAAACAGGGATTAATAATTTTAAAAATTGTTGGCCATTATTTTCGGATCAAGTAGGTAAAAAGACGAGGGCTAGTAGAAATCCTTGGGTAACAGAAGAAATATTCAATTTAATTGATGAAAGGAGAAAATATAAAAATGCAGTAAATGAAGTAGGCAAAAAGGAATACAAACGTCTCAAAAATGAGATCGACAGGAAGTGCAAAATGGCTAAGCAGGGATGGCTAGAGGACAAATGTAAGGATGTAGAGGCTTACCTCACTAGGGGTAAGATAGATACTGCCTACAGGAAAATTAAAGAGACCTTTGGAGAATAGAGAGCCACTTGTATGAATATCAAGAGCTGAGATGGAAACCCATTTCTAAGCAAAGAAGGGAAAGCAGAAAGGTGGAAGGAGTATATAGAGGGTCTATACAAGGGCGACGTACTTGAGGACAATATTCTGGAAATGGAAGAGAATGTAGATGAAGACGAAATGGGAGATACAATACTGCGTGAAGAGTTTGACAGAGCACTGAAAGACCTGAGTCGAAACAAGGCCACGGGAGTCGACAACATTCCATTAGAACTACTCACGGCCTTGGGAGAGTCAGTCCTGACAAAACTCTACCATCTGGTGAGCAAGTTGTATGAGACAGGCGAAATACCCTCAGACTTCAAGAAGAATATAATAATTCCAATCCCAAAGAAAGCAGGTGTTGACAGATGTGAAAATTACCGAACAATCAGTTTAATAAGCCACAGCTGCAAAATAATAACGCGAATTCTTTACAGACGAATGGAAAAACTAGTAGAAGCCAACCTTGGGGAAGATCAGTTTGGATTCCGTAGAAATACTGGAACACGTGAGGCAATACTGACCTTACGACTTATCTTAGAAGAAAGATTAAGGAAAGACAAACCTACATTTCTAGCATTTGTAGACTTAGAGAAAGCTTTTGACAATGTTGACTGGAATACTCTCTTTCAAATTCTAAAGGTGGCAGGGGTAAAATACAGGGAGCGAAAGGCTATTTACAATTTGTACAGAAAGCAGATGGCAGTTATAAGAGTCGAGGGACATGAAAGGGAAGCAGTGGTTGGGAAGGGAGTGAGACAGGGTTGTAGCCTATCCCCAATGTTGTTCAATCTGTATATTGAGCAAGCAGTAAAGGAAACAAAAGAAAAATTCGAATAAGGTATTAAAATCCATGGACAAGAAATAAAAACTTTGAGGTTCGCCGATGACATTGTAATTCTGTCAGAGACAGCATAGGACTTGGAAGAGCAGTTGAATGGAATGGACAGTGTCTTGAAAGGAGGATATAAGATGAACATCAACAAAAGCAAGACGAGGATAATGGAATGTAGTCGAATTAAGTCTGGTGATGCTGAGGGAATTAGGTTAGGAAATGAGACACTTAAAGTAGTAAAGGAGTTTTGCTATTTGGGGAGCAAAGTAACTGATGATGGTCGAAGTAGAGAGGATATAAAATGTAGACTTAATGGCAAGGAAAGCGTTTCTGAGGAAGAGAAATTTGTTAACAACGAGTATAGATTTAAGTGTCAGGAAGTCGTTTCTGAAAGTATTTGTATGGAGTGTAGCCATGTATGGAAGTGAAACATGGACGATAAATAGTTTAGACAAGAAGGGAATACAAGCTTTTGAAATGTGGTGCTACAGAAGAATGTTCAAGATTAGATGGGTAGATCACATAACTAATGAGGAGGTACTGAATAGAATTGGGGAGGAGTTTGTGGGACAACTTGACAAGAAGAAGGAACCGGTTGGTAGGACATGTTCTGAGGCATCAAGGGATCACAAATTTAGCATTGGAGGGCAGTGTGGAGGGTAAAAATCATAGAGGCAGACCAAGAGATGAATACACTAAGCAGATTCAGAAGGACGTAGGTTGCAGTAGGTACTGGGAGATGAAGAAGCTTGCGCAGAATAGGGTAGCATGGAGAGCTGCATCAAACCAGTCTCAGGACTGAAGACCACAACAACTATGGCTACCGTATTTAGCGAAATGCAGGATAATCTAAATGTGAATGGTCGAGCGGGATTTGAAGCCCGCTCCTTCCGAATACGGGTCCGGTCTGTAAACCAATACTTGAGACGTGGAACTGAGGAGGCAGAAGACGCGGTGTGGTGTACAGGTGGCAACTTGCTGCTGTTTGTGAGACACAGGCTTGCCTGGGAGCGTTTCACAACGCGGAGAAATCTCCGCTCCCCCTCCTATACTTGTCGCAAACAACGTCCGACGTCGTGCTGCCGTTCAGCTTCCCACGTGTCCTCCGCGAGCTGGTGATTTACTGATGATCTCAGCTCTCTCCTTCCACGTAGGAACAACGACTGCCCACAAACCTCCGTACGTATTCTAAAAGCTAATGTCGACGCAGCCACTGTCTGCTGTCATTGGCCGTTCGTTTCAGTTCCGTGTCCTCTTCTCGATGTCTTTAAAATACTTCATGCTAGGCCGTCCTCTTCCTTTCATACTCACAAGGGAACCTCCCCATCGCACCCCCCTCAGATTTAGTTATAAGTTGGCACAGTGGATAGGCCTTGAAAAACTGAACACAGATCAATCGAAAAAACAGGAAGAAGTTGTGTGGAACTATGAAAAAAAAATAAGCAAAATATACAAACTGAGTAGTCCATGGGCAAGATAGGCAACATCAAGGAGAGTGTCAGCTCAATAACGCCGTGGCCCCGTGGTTAGCGTGAGCAGCTGCGGAACGAGAGGTCCTCGGTTCAAGTCTTCTCTCGAGTGAAATTTTTACTTTCTTTCTTTTCGCAAAGTTATGATCTGTCCGTTCATTGACGTCTCTATTGACTGTAATAAGTTTAGTGGTTGTGTTTTGCGACCGCACAGCAAAACCGTGCGATTAGTAGACGAAAGGACGTGACTCTCCAATGGAAACCGAAAACATTTCATCGCAAGGTCATAGGTCAACCGATTATTCCACAGGAAAACACGTCTGATATATTCTATACTACACTGGTGACAGCATGTGCGTCACATGACAGGAATATGTTGTCGACCCACCTAACTTGTACACTTGGCGAATGGGTAAAACGATTCTTCTACCTTGTCCGATTTGGGGCTTTCTTGTGGATGTGATAATCGCTCCCAAAAAAGTGATAAAAACATAAGAGTTAGTCACATAAACTGCAACAAATGAATGCAATAGTTTCACAGTCGCACAGTTTTCCCTGTGCTCTGTCAAAACACATGTTTTTAACGTTTTCAAATTTTTCCGTGTGTAGACCGTCAAAGCCTGCAATGTCCAAGCAAATCTCAACATGTCCCGGAATTTTGGAGATCAAAGTTGATTTTGTGTGAGTGCCCGAACTTTGATAATTGTCTGAAAATAAAAATTTTAACTCCAGGGAAGACTTGAACCAAGGACCTCTCGTACCGTAGCTCCTCACGCTAACCACGGGACCACGGCGCTCCGGAGCTCATGCTGTCCTTGATGTTGCCTATCTTGCGCATGGACTACTCAGTTTGTATATTTTGCATATTTTTCTCATAGTTCCACACAACTTCTTCCTGTTTTCTCGATTGATCTGTGTTCAGTTTTTCAAGGCCTATCCACTGTGCCAACTTATAACTAAATCTGAGGGGAGTGCGATGGGGAGGTTCCCTTGTCAGAACTTTCCCTTCTGACGACACATCCTGTAAATTTTATTTTTTATATTTTCCATTTTCTTTAGTAATCTTCTCTTTAAGTTGTCCGCAGCTCGTGGTCTCGCGGTCGCGTTCTCTCTTCCCGAGCTCGGGGTCCCGGATTCGATTCCCGGCGGGGTAAGGCTTTTCACCTGCCTCGAGATGACTGGATGTTTGTGTTGTCCTCATCATTTCGTTATCATTCGTGAAAGTGACGAGACTGGACTGAGCAGAGGTTGGGAATTTGTACGGGCGCTGATAACAGCGCAGTTGAGCACCCCACAAACCAAACATCATCATCATCAGAGTTAATTTCCCTTAAGACTTCCAGGTTGGTTTTCCTTCCTGTACATTTTTTGCCATATCCACATTTCAGCAGCTTGAAGTCGATTCCTTGGCAATCTACCCAGCAGTTTCGCCATGCAAATAAATTTGCAAAGGATTTTCTGTCATCTATGTTCATATGTTTGCTGGTTAAAATATTTTTATAATTCATAAATACCTGGTTTGTCAACTCAGTCGTTATTTTCTCTTCCATTAAGCATCGATTGATCTGTGCGATTATACTACCGTGATAATAAAATTGTTTCACGTTGTCCATTTTTACATTGGTTTTCTCTTCTCCCATTTCGGTTTCGGTTTCGGTTTCCGTTCGTTCACATTTAATTTCCATAGTTTAAGGGTTTCTGACAGGGCTTTCAACATTATATTCGTTTCTGTTTCGGTGCCTCCAACTACAACGACGTCACCAACAAATCTAACAGAATATATCCTATGACCGTTTTATCTTTCTGTCCATGATCTCAACAGTTCCCTCAACGAACACATTAAATAAATGTGGCCATAGGAGACATCCTTGTGTAAATCCTGTTCTCCTTATAAGCCCTAATTTCTCTGCCTCTCCTGTCGTGGTCATTTCGTAATACGTCTGTGGGACGGACTGACACGTTGCCTCGGTCTCATAGTAAATACGGGTCCCAGAAAAGTGCCACAAACCTAGTGGAAATGTTTTACACTAACATATTGTGTATTGCCGAGGAAATCAGCAATCACATGTTGTACAGTAGATTCTATGGCCCATCTAGTAGATTGCAAGCATTTTTAAAATTGTGGCTGATTGATGTTCCACATGAACCAACTTCAGCAATGTACAGCAACATAGCACGTAAATTTGTCAACGAAGTGGACGGGTTACTCTTGTAACGGGTATATTCGCATCTGAGGATGTTTGGGGCGTGGAACAGAAAAGGTCCAAAATTTGAAAATGCAAGCAGTCCCTGGACGGACAATAAAGTCTCTTGTAGCCAGTGGAAAGGTATTGCATGTCGCTTTTTCTCAGCAGGGCCCGCAGTTTCTTTTCGCTAGAAGAGACAGGAGTTCCCGCTTTCTCCAGCGCCCTCCCTGAATAATACCAACGCGGCGGCTACCTGTCTGCTGCAGTTGTCACAGCCCTCACTCCACGGGGAAGTCCCCCTTTCGACACTCACCGCCGAACTGCGGGCCGGACAGTCCAGTTTAATTACTCCAGCGTGACCACTTCCCGCGAGGAACGGCGCGTGATCGGCGTGCCGAAGGGGCGAACCCTTTCGAAACACTCAGCTCGTGGCTCCATCTACGGTGAGATGCCGGCGTTTGCGCAAGACGGCTGGAATGGGAGCGTCCCTGTTCATCAGACGCGCCGCGAGGAAAACCTGCGTCCCGGCCGCATTCTGACGGCCTCAGTCCGCTTGCGACACTGTGTCTGTGAGAAGCGGCGAGCGAAACGAAAATGGTCTCATCACTATCTGATACTTACAGCCGTTCTACGTCTATATCTACACTCCTGGAAATGGAAAAAAGAACACATTGACACCGGTGTCTCAGACCCACCATACTTGCTCCGGACACTGCCAGAGGGCTGTACAAGCAATGATCACACGCACGGCACAGCGGACACACCAGGAACCGCGGTGTTGGCCGTCGAATGGCGCTAGCTGCGCAGCATTTGTGCACCGCCGCCGTCAGTGTCAGCCAGTTTGCCGTGGCGTACGGAGCTCCATCGCAGTCTTTAACACTGGTAGCATGCCGCGACAGCGTGGACGTGAACCGTATGTGCAGTTGACGGACTTTGAGCGAGGGCGTATAGTGGGCATGCGGGAGGCCGGGTGGACGTACCGCCGAATTGCTCAACACGTGGGGCGTGAGGTCTCCACAGTACATCGATGTTGTCGCCAGTGGTCGGCGGAAGGTGCACGTGCCCGTCGACCTGGGACCGGACCGCAGCGACGCACGGATGCACGCCAAGAGCGTAGGATCCTACGCAGTGCCGTAGGGGACCGCACCGCCACTTCCCAGCAAATTAGGGACACTGTTGCTCCTGGGGTATCGGCGAGGACCATTCGCAACCGTCTCCATGAAGCTGGGCTACGGTCCCGCACACCGTTAGGCCGTCTTCCGCTCACGCCCCAACATCGTGCAGCCCGCCTCCAGTGGTGTCGCGACAGGCGTGAATGGAGGGACGAATGGAGACGTGTCGTCTTCAGCGATGAGAGTCGCTTCTGCCTTGGTGCCAATGATGGTCGTATGCGTGGTTGGCGCCGTGCAGGTGAGCGCCACAATCAGGACTGCATACGACCGAGGCACACAGGGCCAACACCCGGCATCATGGTGTGGGGAGCGATCTCCTACACTGGCCGTACACCACTGGTGATCGTCGAGGGGACACTGAATAGTGCACGGTACATCCAAACCGTCATCGAACCCATCGTTCTACCATTCCTAGACCGGCAAGGGAACTTGCTGTTCCAACAGGACAATGCACGTCCGCATGTATCCCGTGCCACCCAACGTGCTCTAGAAGGTGTAAGTCAACTACCCTGGCCAGCAAGATCTCCGGATCTGTCCCCCATTGAGCATGTTTGGGACTGGATGAAGCGTCGTCTCACGCGGTCTGCACGTCCAGCACGAACGCTGGTCCAACGGAGGCGCCAGGTGGAAATGGCATGGCAAGCCGTTCCACAGGACTACATCCAGCATCTCTACGATCGTCTCCATGGGAGAATAGCAGCCTGCATTGCTGCGAAAGGTGGATATACACTGTACTAGTGCCGACATTGTGCATGCTCTATTGCCTGTGTCTATGTGCCTGTGGTTCTGTCAGTGTGATCATGTGATGTATCTGACCCCAGGAATGTGTCAATAAAGTTTCCCCTTCCTGGGACAATGAATTCACGGTGTTCTTATTTCAATTTCCAGGAGTGTACATCTACATACATTTTCTGCCCACCCACAAGGGTAGCTCGAGGCACCACTAGTCATTTCCTATCATGGTGGACCATACGCGAAATGTATGTTGGCGGCAGCAGACTCGCTCTACAGTCGGCTACAAATGCCGGTTCTCCAAATTTTCTCAACAGTGTCCGGCGAAAAGAACGTCATCTTCCTTCCACAGGTTCCTAGTTGAGTTCACGAAGCACCTCCGTAGTACTCAAGTATTGTTCGAACCTACTGGCAACAAAGCTAGCAGCACGCCCCGGGATTGCTTCGATGGCTTCCTTCAATCGGAACTGGTGGAAATCCCAAAGACTCGAGCAGTATTGAAGAATAGTTTAGAAAACATCGTTCCTGTGAAACACAACTAGCTCTTTACTCACATGAAGTGTTGAGTGCTATTGACAAGGGATTTCGGATCTATTCTGTATTTCTGGATTTCCGGAAGGCTTTTGACACTGTACCATACAAGCGGCTCGTAGTGAAATTGCGTCCTTAGGGAATATCGTCTTAGTTATTTGACTGGATTTGTGATTTCCTGTCAGACAGGTCACAGTTCGTAGTAATTAACGGAAAGTCATCGAGTAAAACAGAAGTGACTTCTGGCGCTCCCCAAGATAGTGCTATAGGCCCTTTGCTGTTTCTTATCTATATAAACGATTTTGGAGACAATCTGAGCAGCCGTCTTCGGTTTTTTTTTTCAGATGACGCTGTCGTTTATCGACTAATAAAGTCATCAGTAGACCAAAACAAACTGCAAAACGATTTAGAAAAAATATCTGAATGGTACGAAAAGTGGCAGTTGACCCTAAATAACGAAAAGTTTGAGGTCACCCACATCAGTGTTAAAAGGAACTCGTTAAACTTCGGTTACACGTTAAATCAGTCCAATCTAAAAGCCGTAAATTCAACTAAATACCTTGGTATTACAATTACGAACAGCTTAAATTGGAAGGAACACATAGAAAATGTTGTGGGGAAGGCTAACCAAAGACTGCGTTTTATTGCCGGGACACTTAGCAAATGTGACAGACCTACTAAGGAGACTGCCTACACTACGTTTGTCCGTCCTGTTTTAGATTACTGCTGCGCGGTGTGGGATCCTTACCAGATAGGACTGACGGAGTACATCCAAAAAGTTCAAAGAAAGGCAGCACGTTTTGTATTATCGTGAAATATGGGAGAGAGTGTCACAGAAATGATACAGGCTTTGGGCTGGACGTCATTAAAAGAAAGGCGTTTTTCGTTGCAACAGAATCTTCTTACGAAATTTCGATCACCAACATTCTCCTCCGAATGCGAAAATATTTTGTTGACACCGACATACATAGGTAGGAAAGATCACCAAGATAAAATAAGGGAAATCAGAACTCGTATGGAAAGATACAGGTGTCCATTCTTTCTGCGCGATATACGAGATTGGAATAATAGAGAATTGTAAAGGTGGTTCGATGAACCGTCTGCCAGGCACTTAAATGTGATTAGCAGAGTATCCATGTAGATGTAGAATGTTTCGCATAAGTGTTCTATACACGGTCTCCTTTACAGATGAACCGCACTTCCCTAAAAGTTTCCCAATTAAGCGATGTCGACCATTCTCTTTCCCTACTATCCTCTTTCCATTTCATATGGCTCTGTAACGTTAGGCCTAGATATTTAAGGACGTGAATCGAGCAGTTATTTAAACATTCCAGGATTGTTTTCCCTACTTATATGCAGTAACTTACATTTTCCTGCATTTAGACTTAGCTGCCATTCATCACACTACCTGGAAATTTTGTCTAAATTATGCTGTATCTTCCTACACTCACTCAACGGCGACACCTTCCCGTACGCCATTGTCAGTAAACAACCGCACATTGTCGCTCACCGTGTCCGTGTATAGAGAGAATAATAGCAGTCCTGTCACCCTTCCCTGGGGCACTCCTGATGATACTCTTGTTTCTGATGAACACCCTCGAGGACAATGTACTTGGATCTACGAGGGTTGTCCAGAGAGTAAGTTCTGATCGGTCGCGAAATGGACACTGCAGTGAGAACCTGATGAAGCTTTGCAGAGACGTGTTGGGCAGTGTCTCTAATATGACCGTCGATCGCATCAAGACGCTCTTTCCAATTGTGAGCGCACTGTGAACGAGTAAAGGTGCCCAGAACAACGTCTCCCGCCAAGTAGGAGGGCCCGCTGAGAGGCTTCGCCTTAGTGAATGCAGCCCACCTGACACAACTGCCACGCACTTCCTTCTTCGTGGCAATTCTCAGCCGCACTCTGCAGGGGCAGTGAAGACTCTCCTGCAGCCTTTCCGATGGGGAGTGTTCGATCACCCACAACGCAGCCCTTATTGGCTCGTCCTGAGTATCATCTCCGTTCACATGAAATGCTGGATACGAAGACAACACTTGGGCGCAGGCTACGTGCTATAGACCAGCTTAGAGAATTACCGGAAAGCACTGGCGGCTGCCTTCTATGACGATGGTGTTGGGAATTTGGTATAACGCTCCGACAAATGTGTAAGTCGGAGCGGCGACTATGTAAAGAAGTATGTGGAAAGTGTAGTTAACTCTTGCAAATAAAATGTTTCTGATTTTCACTGTGGTTTCCATTTAGCGACCGATCGGAACTTAATTTCTGGACAACCTTCGTGTTACTTAGGAGGTCTTCGAGCGACTCGTATACGTGGGAAACTTCGTTAACGGTCTGCAGTGGGTCACCGTGTCAAACACTTTTCGGAGATCTAGGAATATGGAATCTACCATGGTTCGCAGGATATGTGAGAAAAGGGAAAGCTAAGTTTCCCGCGACTGGAGCTCTCTAATTGTTGATTTCTGGACAGCAGCTCTCTGTCTCGAGGAGATTTATTATATTGCAACTGAGACTTTGTTCAAGAATTCTGCAGCATTATCATGATAAACTGAAAAGAATAAAGTCGAAGCGTTTGAGATTTGGTGTTGGAGACGGATGTTGAAAATTGAGTGGATTGGTGAAAGAAGAACTGGGGAGGTGCTCCATAGAATTAGTGAGGAAAGGAAAGCTTGGCAAATAGTGAAAAGAAGGAGGGACAGGATGATTGGACATCCGTTAAGACATCAAGGAATAACTTCCGCAGTATTTGAGGGGGCGATGGAGGTTGAAAACTGTAGGGGAAGGCAGAGATTGTAATGCATCCAGTAAATAATTGAGGACGTAGCCTGTAGTTGCTACTTTGATATGAAGAGGTGGGTACAGCAGAGGAATTCGATATGGGCCGCATCTCACCACTTAGAAGGGCGATAGATTTTTATCTTTGCTAAAGTAATGTGGAGTTCACTCTACGTAAAAGGACGCGGAATTGCAAAAATTTCGTGAACAAAAATGAAAAGCGAATTAGTTGGTTTCTTGCCTGGGAGATAGGCATCCCACAATGCTGTTGTGTGTGTCGTGTGAACGGATTCTCGCGATTATGTCCTTGTCCTAAAGAAAGACGGTTAGAAAACCAAGAATTACTGCGAAAAAGAGCATCATTTCATTGATATGTTCGACATTTGTATCAAGCCGCGGTGAGATTGTTAGCATAGCGATGGTAGGTTACACAGCATGCAGGTTTTCGCTGGCATCATCATGTAGTGAAGCAAGGGGGAACGCGCAATCGTACACAACGGTTGGATGAAAACATGGAAACACTACTAGATATGCTACTTGAACAGAAATGCAGATGCTAGGCAAGCCTGCGGCTTGCGCTGTTGTGTTTTGCCACAAACGACACCTGTGTAATGGACTCAATACTTTGCAAGTACCAGTCGTGGACAGTTGCGTAGTTGCGAGGGCGTTATGTCGGAGCTCAGTGAATTAGAGCTCTGGCAAATCGTTGGTTCTCTCTGGATGCTTCCGTAATCAAGGGAGCCGAAATGTTTGGTCTCAAGAGGCACCGCACTGAAGATTTATACTGCATACAGGAAAAGCGGAAAAATACTCAAGGGCGGAAATGTGTGTTGAGTGATCGTGACAGACGGTCATTACAGAGAGTTGTGATGAAAAATAAAAGGTCGCCAGCTGCAAAAGTCTCTGCAGGATTGAATGTCCCAGTCACTAATCTCGTCTGCACGAAAATAACACCAAGCGGGGTTACTGGTCGACTTGGAATTTCAAAGCCACTTATCAGTCACGCGATAATCCAAAATAGCAAAACGTGGTACCGAAGTCATACCTTGCCTATGGAGCAATGGAAGAACCAGTCTCGTTTCACATCGTTGCCACTTCAGGCCGAGCTTACGTGGCAAGAATGAAACGTGGAGGTGGTTCGCTGACGATTTGCGCAGCCATATCGTGGTACTGCGTGGTCCTATGGTTACTTTGCAAGGACGCGTTTCTGAGAAGGACTATGTGAGCGTTTTGAGTGATGAAGTCCATCCAGTCTTATAGTGTTTGGCACTGATCATGATGTTCTGTTCCAAGACGACACGGAGGGGCCCTGTTCAAACTTGTCGCATCGGGTGATTTTGTGAGCACGAGGCCGGCCGGAGTGGCCGAGCGGTTCTAGGCGCTTCAGTCTGGAACCGCGCGACCGCAACAGTCGCAGGTTCGAATCCCGCCTCGGGCATGGATGTTTGTGACGTCCTTAGTATGGTTAGGTTTAAGTAGTTCTGAGTTCTAGGGGACTGATGACCTCAGAAGTTAAGTCCCATAGTGGTCAGAGCCATTATTTTGTGAGCACGAGGATGAACTGTCGCGTCTCTCCTGGCCAGCATAGTCAGCAGATCTCAGTATTATTCAGCCTTTGTCGTCTACTTCGGAGATAAGCATGTGTGATGACAATCCACCTCCATAATTGTTACCTGAACTGGCCACTATTTTGCAGGAAGAATGCTGCAAGATTTCCTTGAAAAACACGCATTTACGCATTCCTAGACGACTGGAAGCTGTTTTGAAAGCTAGCAGTTACCTACTCTGTATTAGTCGCGGTAATGTTTGCCTACCGAGCGAGGTGGCGCAGTGGTTAGACACTGGACTCGCATTTGGGAGGACGACGGTTCAATCCCGCGTCCGGCCATCCTGATTTAGGTTTTCCGTGACTTCCCTAAATCGCTCCAGGCAAATGCCGGGATGGTTCCTTTCAAAGGGCACGGCCGACTTCCTTCCCCGTCCTTCCCTAATCCGATGAGACCGATGACCTCGCTGTCTGGTCTCCTTTCCCAAAAAACAACAACAACAACAACAATGTTTGTCTGTGGTGTTTCAATAATTTCCGTATAACGTTTAATAAGACATATAAAGTAAGGACTTCTCAGGGAGTGTAGTTCCCTGGGAAGTCACTTCACACTCTAAATCGTGTATATTTCTCTCTATTTGTTTATCCGAAGAAATGTCTTCTAGCTGGCCGCGGTGGTCTCGCGGTTCTAGGCGCGCAGTCCGGAACCGCGCGACTGCTACGGTCGCAGGTTCGAATCCTGCCTCGGGCACGGATGTGTGTGATGTCCTTAGGTTAGTTAGGTTTAATTAGTTCTAAGTTCTAGGGGATTGATGACCTAAGATGTTAAGTCCCATAGTGCTCAGAACCATTTGAACCATTTTTTTAAATGTCCTCTAGGTGGCACAGCATTTAATGGTGCGACGTACTCGTCCGCTTACCAACCTCTAGCAAGGTATGAACACCTATGAAACTGATGCTGCGCGTCCGCTTCGGCGGCTGCGCGGTCGGTGCGGTGCATTGCCAAGCGAGAGCGCCCGGGTTCGCTTCCTGACCGGGTCGGAGATTTTCTCCGCTCGGCGGGTGGGGTATTCTATTGTCCTTACGTTTGTATCGTCATAATTGACATTTCACTATTGAGTTGGCTGAATGGACACCTCCCAAAAGCCAATACATTGATAAACAAAACCTTGATGCTACGCAGTCGGTTTCTGGCAGAAACGCAGTGTTCGCTGCACTGCATATCGAAACTGCTCATAGGTTCCTCTTGTGCGCTTACCAGGTAAGGGCGGAAGAGGACATCGATGCTGGCGTCTTCTGATGGTTAAAACTGGCCAGAGATGCTTCAAAAGGGGGAATGATGACGTAACGGTCAAAAATAAATAGCCCATGATGTTATGTGAGAGGTATCAAAATGTAAATAAACCTTGCTGTCTTAAGCTAGCTGTCAAATACAAATAGCCCATGCTGTCTATGTAAGAAGATGGTTCAAATGGTTCAAATGGCTCTGAGCACTATGGGACTTAACTTCTAAGGTCATCAGTCCCCTAGAACTTAGAACTACTTAAACCTAACTAACCTAAGGACATCACACACATCCATGCCCGAGGCAGGATTCGAACCTGCGACCGTAGCGGTCACGCGGTTCCAGACTGTAGCGCCTTTAACCGTTGGCCACACTGGCCGGCTATGTAAGAAGAACCGGAATGTAAATAAACACTCCGCCGGCCGTGGTGGCCGAGTGGTTCAACGCGCTTCAGTCCGAAACCGCGCGACCGCTACGGTCGCAGGTTCGAATCCTGCCTCGGGCATGGATGTGTGTGCTGTCCTTATGTTACATAGGTTTAAGTAATTCTAAGTTCTAGGGGACTGATGACTTCAGATGTTAAGTCCCATAGCGCTCAGAACCATTTCATTTCATTTTCAAATAAACACTGCTGACTTACACTAGTTGCCGAACACAAATAACCCGCGCTGTCTGTGGCAGGTACCAGGACGTAAATGAACGATGCTGTCAAATACAAGCAGCTCAAGCTTTATCTGTGACTGCTGTCATGCAGTAGCTGTCAAATACAGATATCCCAAACTGTATACGTGACAAGCACCAGGATGTAAAAACCCACTGTTGTTTTAGACTAGCTCTGAAATACAAGTAGTCCATGCTGCCTATGTGACAAATAGCAGATTGTAAACAATGTTGCCACAGACTAGCTGTCAAATACAAATACAGACAGTTGACGCCGTCTGTGTGACAAGTACCAGACTGTAAACAATCACAGGTGTCACATACAAATAGCCAATAGTGGGTAATTGAGAAGCACTTCTGTAAATGGGTGACTGTCAAATTGTCATCATTGTGTGAACGTACCATCTATAAAATGGTTCAAATGGCTCGGAGGACTATGGGACTTAACTTCTGAGGTCATCAGTCCCCTAGAACTTAGAACTACTTAAACCTAACTAACCTAAGGACATCACACACATCCATGTCAGAGGCAGGATTCGAACCTGCGACCGTAGCGTATCATCTATAAGGATAAACTTTACTTAATGCTTATTGGACAAAGCCGGTTGATGTAATGGCGGACACTACAGAATGCACACGTTTCTTAAGTACACAGCAGAATGTTTCACAAATTATAAAATGAACGTTACCAGCAACGCGCACATATCCGTAAAAGACATGTAAAGAAAGCAAGAGGCAGGTTTGATAAAAGAAAATGTTCAACATGTATAAGTTCTTTAAAGAAGATACACAAATTCTGTACTGAACATCAACCGTGAATAGATAATCATGGAATGCTCGAGCAGTCCTCACGGTTTTACGAGATAATCTTCATTTAACTTTCACAACTGTGAATTACCATCTATATTTCAGTGCAATCACGGAATTCCTTTGCCCACCAAGGACATAATAACAAATTTGTAATATTTAAAATTTAGCAATTTATATTCATCTTGGTGAGCAGTCACAGTCCCTGCGCGACAGAGGCTATCTGGTGGCGTGCGTCACGCTGGGCGTGGCAGGTGCCAGGCGCGCCTTGTCCGGGTTGCCGTGGTAACGGTGCTGTGGCGACTAACTGGACACCTGCCCCCTGTCCACTGCGCATGCGCGGTCATCCGGTCCCGTCCCGTGGAAGCCCTGCCAAAACTCGCCCACACTCAGCTGATTTCTGCCCCACATTCCGCCCCACAGTTCTTCGTAATCCGTAGCGCGTCAGATCGCGTTTTCCTTGAAAGGCGTCGCTTAAGCGTTTCTGTAACACTTTCTCTCCAGCAAAAAGCAGTAAAATACCGATTCCAGAATGAGATTTTCACTCTGCAGCGGAGTGTGCGCTGATATGAAACTTCCTGGCAGATTAAAACTGTGTGCCCGATCGAGACTCGAAATCGGGACCTTTGCCTTTCGCGGGCAAGTGCTCTACCAACTGAGCTACCGAAGCACGACTCACGCCCGGTACTCACAGCTTCTGCCAGTACCTCGTCTCCTACCTTCCAAACTTTACACAAGCTCTCCTGCGAACCTTGCAGAACTAGCACTCCTGAAAGAAAGGATATTGCGGAGACATGGCTTAGCCACAGCCTGGGGCATGTTTCCAGAAACATGCCCCAGGCTGTGGCTAAGCCATGTCTCCGCAATATCCTTTCTTTCAGGAGTGCTAGTTCTGCAAGGTTCGCAGGAGAGCTTGTGTAAAGTTTGGAAGGTAGGAGACGAGGTACTGGCAGAAGCTGTGAGTACCGGGCGTGAGTCGTGCTTCGGTAGCTCAGTTGGTAGAGCACTTGCCCGCGAAAGGCAAAGGTCCCGAGTTCGAGTCTCGGTCGGGCACACAGTTTTAATCTGCCAGGAAGTTTCATATCAGCGCACACTCCGCTGCAGAGTGAAAATCTCATTCTGGAAACATGCCCCAGGCTGTGGCTAAGCCATGTCTCCGCAATATCCTTTCTTTCAGGAGTGCTAGTTCTGCAAGGTTCGCAGGAGAGCTTGTGTAAAGTTTGGAAGGTAGGAGACGAGGTACTGGCAGAAGCTGTGAGTACCGGGCGTGAGTCGTGCTTCGGTAGCTCAGGTGGTAGAGCACTTGCCCGCGAAAGGCAAAGGTCCCGATTTCGAGTCTCGATCGGGCACACAGTTTTAATCTGCCAGGAAGTTTTAAAATACCGATTCATTGAAGAATTTATTCTCATGTATGAGATCACTTTGCAAATGAAACAATGAGTTAAATATTTGAATTAAACATGTAAGTGAGAAATAGTTTAGGAAAGATTTGAAATTATGTTTGTTTGTTGTCGCAAAGCGCTCTCTTTGTCGAACACTGGATGAGTATAGGCAGGGCAAGGCTTCGTTTTAAGTAGTAAGTTAGTTTTTTACGTATTTCAACGTTTGTGACGTCATATCTCGTGAACTATGAGCCGTACAATGACATAATTTAGCTGGTATACTTAGTGGTATAAGTCAATACAGTTTCCAAAGTGTGTTGTGAATAGACTTTGTAATAAGGAAGTAATAAATTAATACATCATGATGGTTGCTGAAATTATACTGCATGAAAAGCGAAAAATGTAGTAAGAAATAATCTTTTTCCCCTTAATTATTTGTTGGGGCCGGCCGGAGTGGCCGAGCGGTTCTAGGCGCTACTGTCTGGAACCACGGGACCGCTACGGCCGCAGGTTCGAATCCTGCCTCGGGCATGGATGTGTGTGATGTCCTTATGTTAGTTAGGTTTAAGTAGTTCTAAGTTCTAGGGGACTGATGACCTCAGATGTTAAGTCCTATAGTGCTCAGAGCCATTTGAACAATTTTTTATTTGTTGGGGATGTCAGTGAAAAAAATTGTCATTTTTTTCTGTTTTCCATCGTTCCTTAGTTGCTTCATAATTCATGGAGGTACGTTCCGCCTATGCAACTGAATGAAAGGCAGTTTGTTTATTGCCATAAACGTTTCACCTCTTTTTTGTGCAGCACCTTCAGTGGTCTGTAATACTCATTTGTTTTTATATCGATTTCCAGTGCGATTAGCCGATATGTGTGGTCATGGAGATGACCACACATGAGGAAGTCCAGCGCAGTACTGGACGAAACGTAAGGAGCAGAAAAGTTCTTGGACCATGACCTCACATCCCGGAAAGTATATCAAGAGTCATGGAGTTGAGTAGTCCCCATGCTCCAGCTGACCGATTTCCGGCGTTCTTTCATCCACATTTGTTACAACACATCACTTACGTCACTTGCACTTTTCATTTTGTTGTGAACATTACACACTGTAAACACACATGTTGATCAAAAATGGTTCAAATGGCTCTGAGCTCTATGGGACTTAACATCTGAAGTCATGACTCCCCTAGACTTAGAACTACTTAAATCTAACTAACGTAAGGACATCACACACATCCATGGCCGAGGCAGGATTCGAACCTGCGACCGTAGCAGCAGCGCGGTGCCGGGGTCAAGCGCCTAGAACCGCTAGACCACCGCGGCCGGCCATGTTGATCACAAAATGAAAAGTGCAAGTGATGTGTTGTAACAAAACTCCGGAAATCGGCCAGCTGGAGGATGGGGACTAGTGAACACACCTCCAGGCCAATACATATGGGCCAACAGCATTGGAAATGGTAAATAACGCCAAACGGCAATTTCACCTCACGAAATTTGTGCTACGAAAGTTGATTCTAATCTGAAAAACAAGAGAAAAACATAGCATAATCTGACGTAATAACATATTGTAACTACCAAATAATACACTTATTATATGTAAAAAAAGAAACATGTATTATAGGCCATTGAAGATGCTTGACATATAAAAGAAGCGAAACGCGTATGGAAATAAACAAACTGCCTTTCGTTTAGTTGCTTAGACGGAACATACCTCCATGAAACCGTGAAAAAATGTTTCTTAAAGGTTTGATATTGCGTGTAAAGTTTGTTGCAAGTGACCCAGCGCTCTTATTGTGAAATAGTGGATGAATATAGTCTAGGTATTGCGTGTGGGGCGTTACGTTGCCTCAAGACACACACACTGTTTCTAACTTACAAGGGGAGGCCACGACGTTTGGAACGCGGATTTACTGCAAACTTCGTACATTCGTAGTACTCCACGAGGACAACAAAACGTGTAAGCAGTAGCGCGTACTTCTCAAGCGTTACTGAGACAATCACTAGGTAATTTCGGTGGTCCAATAGATACCTTGTAACGTTGTTGCTTTAATTTGCTATGAAAGCGGTGCTGATTGACAATAAAAGCGGTTTAAAAGCTGTGAGCTGTGAGCTGTCTGGGGAAGTTAACCTTGCATTACTGAGCAACTGTTTCACCAGTTATCCAGTCTAGCTTACCAAATTCCCAACCAGACTAACATTAATTATAATCTTTTAATAGTCATACGACAACCGGTGATTATATATATATATATATATATATATATATATATATATATATATATATATATATATATATATATATATATAAAGAGAATTTAAATAAAAAGAAATAAATCAGTTTATATTTGGAAATTTATTTTAACATTGATCAATGAAATTTCAGCATATTAAAACTGAGTCGTAACTAAGCTGGTGCCTTATTTAGGATTGTGAAAATGTGAGTTTGTAATCTTAGGAACACATCAAATATGGAGCCAAGATTGGGAGACTGCATACAACACTGCATACATAAAATAACAAACAAAGAACGTTGAAACATATGCAAGAGGAAATTAACCACAACCAACCGATTCAATTTTCACCCAAAGAAGTTACGTTCGTAGCGCAATCCTGTCCGTCATGAAATTACCACACACTGGTATACTGAATTCATACTAACTCTCTGTGAAATCTTCCCGAAAATAATAGCTGAGGGCTACTTTGATGCTTACACCACATGCTTCACGTGGTCAACTTGGTTTACACAAAGAGTGTAACTCCACAATAATTTTGATGATTAAAATAAATTAGATCGAAAAGCAATTTACAAAAGAAAAACCTCGAACTGGCTACTATCGTCTTACTATTAACCTGATGGGTCAAACAATTGTATAAGCACGTGGTACTGGTCTCACAAGGTACACCCCACGTGGGTTGAACATAAAGAAAAGTTGCTATATTGAAAAATATTGTCAAGACGAGACGTCATAATCTCACGCACATTCGCATTTAACATTGATGAACTTAGTTAGAGTTACTGATCAACACGTGGTTCCACTTTACTCACAAAGTACTGACAAAGCAACTACCGGAAGATATTCTGAACTTCACACGCGAATTACACTGCGTTGCAATTTAAGATAACATTAGATATTTTAGAGCTAAACCTGAAATAAAGGTGATTAAATTTTCAGTTAGGCTGAACTTAAGAAATCCATTGTCCTACGGACTTAGCAGACACGCGCTTAGCCGGAGATCTTACCACTTCAGACGCTCGCCGCGGACAGACTGGCCTGGTCCCTTCCTGAGGGTGGCTCACAAATACAAACGGGCCAGAGGGGCAGCTTCCTATACCAACATGACAAGGGACGGACAGGACCATACTAAGTATAGAAAGCTCTTTGCTTTTAGAAAGCGTAGCTACCTGTTCCGACGTTGGTCCTACTGTTCTCTAGCAGACAGGCTTGTCTGCTACCCTCAAGCATGCAACTAGAAATACATTTGCTCATTCATCCTCTCACACAGGAGGGAAGGGGGATGACAGTATCTTATCATATAGAGTATATAAAAGAAAGCGGATATAGGTTCCGTATGAGACTGTGTGACATGAATTACATATAAACTGTGTTTTAAAGTGTAGTAGTGTGACAGATCGTTCTTGTTTATGTGTAAAAGTAACACGTTCCACTACTCAGTCTCCTCCCAGTTAGTCAGAAACGCCACAGTAAATTTTAGAACAGAAATTTATGTCGTATATGACAACAGATTTTAGAAATTAACATGAAAGGAATCCAGCAGAGACCTTTCAACCTGTACGTGGCCATTTTTATCACGAACTGGCGGCAGCCGAGCGCCGGCACGGTAGCTCAGCGTGTTCTGTCAGAGAGCTGCGTGCTCTCTGTAATAAAAAAACTGAGTCAAGGATTGAAGGATCAACTTCAACGGATGTCTTGTGACGTCCGCCCATACCAAAGGCAACGAACCCCCGTAACCATTGGGTCACTGGATCGATTCCCGTTCGTAAGTTTTTTTTTATTTTCAACACAGTCATTTTCTTTACTATTTATATTAAAGTTGATATAATTGAAAAAAAAAAAACGTGTAATCGGATGAACTTTTTTCTCGGAGGTTCGAGTCCTCGCTCGGGCATGTGTGTGTGTGTGTGTTGTCCTTAGCGTATGTCAGATTAAGTAGTGTGTATACATAGGGACCGATGACCTTAGCAGCTTGGTCCGATAGTCCATACTACAAATGCACGCTTGCGCATTAGCGTGCACGTCTCGTATAGTGTATAACATGACACTGACTCACTGGAATTAGACCTACAGTAAGGTCTTATTAGCCCGCCCGGTTGGCCGTGCGGTCTGACGCACGGCTTTCCGCATTGGGAAGGAGCGCCTGGTCCCCGGCACGAATCCGCGCGGCGGATTTGTGTCGAGGTCCGGTGAACCGGCCAGTCTGTGGATGGTTTTTAGGCGGTTTTCCATCTGCCTCGGCGAATGCGGGCTCGTTCCCCTTATTCCGCCTCAGTTACAATATGTCGGCGATTGCGGCGCAAACAAGTTCTCCACGTACGCGTACACCACCATTACTCTACCACGCGAATATAGGGGTTACACTCGTCTGGTGTGAGACGTTCCCGGAGGGTTCAACCGGGGCCGAACCGCACAGTAACCCTGGGTTCGGTGTGGGGCGGCGGAGGGGTGAAGTGGACTGCGGTAGCCGTTAGGTTAGTGTTGTTTAACGTCCCGTCGACAACGAGGTCATTAGAGACGGAGCGCAAGCTCGGGTTAGGGAAGGATGGGGAAGGATATCGGCCGTACGCTTTCAAAGGAACCATCCCGGCATTTGCCTGAAACGATTTAGGGAAATCACGGAAAACCTAAATCAGGATGGCTGGAGACGGGATTGAACCGTCGTCCTCCCGAATGCGAGTCCAGTGTGCTAACCACTGCGCCACCTCGCTCGGTACGGTAGCCGTAGTGGGGTTGTGGACCACTGCGGCTGCGGCGGGGACGGAGCCTCTCCGTCGTTTCTAGGTCCCCGGTTAACATGCAATACAATACAATACAAGGTCTTATTACGACTTTAGCGGATCATTAAACTTCCTGAATTCCAAATTTGACAATATGAGTGACTTTCAAAAATACATCAAATTAGCTTCAGACAAGAACTCGCTAGACATCTGCTGAATCGGAGACGTAGCCAACTAGATCGCGAACCGCGCGTCCTATTTGGCCGCCGACCAAGTGCGACCACCGGGCGGTGACACAGAGGCAGGTGGGGGGCAACGGGGCGAGCCGGCGGCGGCCGTGGAGTTCCATACGGAGGGGCCGGCCACGGCCGGCTTCCGCCGCCGGATGCCTGGGTGCGCGCTAAACCGCAATTCGACCGAGCCTGCGACACAGTTGGAGCAGAGCAGAGCAGAATGCCTCGTGGTCCGGCTCTGGTGGTCTGTTTGGGCCGCCACCAGCGCGGCGCCGACCTAGCCCAGTGGGTCGTCTGGCAACCACACCGCCTGCCGCGCACGTGGACACTGACCCGCTGTAGGGCGCTTCCGCGTGAATCGACTCTGGCGTCACTCAGGGTCCCCTCCGTGCGGAATCATGCCAAGTAAGGTGTGACAGGTACTGTGTCCATGTTCCGTTCGTCCGCATCTCGTGGTCGTGCGGTAGCGTTCTCGCTTCCCACGCCCGGGTTCCCGGGTTCGATTCCCGGCGGGGTCAGGGATTTTCTCTGCCTCGTGATGACTGGGTGTTGTGTGATGTCCGTAGGTTAGTTAGGTTTAAGTAGTTCTAAGTTCTAGGGGACTGATGACCATAGATGTTAAGTCCCATAGTGCTCAGAGCCATGTTCCGTTCTGGCCTAAGTCTTCAATACTATTTTTTTTAATTAAGAAGGAAAGAAAGTTATACTTGAGACGGGTGTTACGATTAACCAAGGAAAACCCCCAGTTGGGCAACGGGGCCAAATTTAGTTGGTTACTGTCGAGTTGCAATTTATAATTTCTTTATTGATTACTGCAATCATTAAAAGTCATTTCTTTACCGCTTGACTAGGAACAGATCCAAAAAAGCTAGCAGGTATGAGTGCCTTTTCAAAACAATTTACTTTACAGTTAACGGCCAAGCCATTTTACTTAAAACCGGCTTTGATAAAACATTTGATAACAAATCAAAATTTTCCAAGTAACGAAATTAAAAACTTTACTTTACCATTAATAGCCAAGCCATTTTACTTAAAACAGACTTTGATAAAGCATTTAATAACAAAATTAAAACTTTCCAAGTAATGAAACAAAACACCAATTTGCATACAACTTCGCTACCGAACATGTAACGAGCCACTTATTTTAAATTTTGGCACAACAAGATATTAAATTTCACGGGCTCGCTAACAGGGAGGCAGAACTAGCATTCCCGATGTTAAAACCCGACCGACCGACTCGTCACCGCTACGCAGCCAACCGGACATCTCCCCAAAGATCTTATTCCTTTACACAAGGCTAACAGGAAGCAACGGCTCGAAGATCGATAAGACCGGACACGCCGCCAGAGGGGAATCTCAACAGAATCGCACGCAGCATAGCGATAAATATGAAAGAATCAATTAACGGTGGAATGGAAGGACTCAGAACAACCTTTACAGCGCGATATATGTTGAGAGCCGACACACACCTCAATACTCTACCACTGCTACTAATCAGATCTACACGTACAAGGTATCTGAAAACGATCTTTACTATCTTGACCACTTATATGTGAGAATTGGAGATAGATACACGAGTGCAGTTTGCGCAAACAAGTTCAGACAAATCTCTTCTTTTTTCCGCCTTAAAGTCTAGTTACTGACGAAAATTGCCACTCCTCAACAGATGACACTCTGTGTGCAACGGCTGATACAGATCAAATCTAACACCCATGTCCAATGCCAGAACATTTGTGTTTGAATACTTACTCCCTTCGGAGCGTGAGTGTCACTTCTGTCTCTAAGCTGGTCGTAGGTTCTGTTCCAAAAATGAACAGCATAGAGACAGAAGTGATGACACTTTTTGCACGACCTGACCATCATTTTGCAGGACAATGCTCAAGCACGTACAGTGCAGGCTGTTACTGATTTGTTTGACTGATGGGGCTGCTAAGAGCTATACCACCTACTGCGCTGCCCTGACTTAAGCCCTAGTGAGTTCAACTCGATTTCTAAACTGAAGGAAACACTACACGGCATTGGCTTCAGAACTGCTACAAATTCGTCAGGCAAGAGACCGCGCCGCTCGAACTGTCAACACAACTGGCGCTGATAAGAGTGTCCTACGGCTTCCACATCGGTGGCAAAGGCTGATACGCAATGCTGGCGACTACTCTGAAGGTCAGTAAGACTTTGAAACATGTATCTATTTTGTAAGATCTGTAAATAAATAGATGCCACTATTGAAGTCCCAACCCTGGTAATATTTGCCAACTAGTCAGACGTGATAGTTCCCAGATACTCTGAAGGGATACAAATCCCCTTCATAATTTTGTGGAAAAGTGAGTTTCCATACCAGCCAAGGAATAAAGACTTTGTCAAATGTTCGCTGTTGTTCTGAAAGTACATTCTCTCCCGTCTTCAAATGTACCCTTTGGGCAGCGATATTCATTCTGTGGTCTAAAACACCGGAATTTGGCATAAATCTTTCTAATAGTAAAATATGGAGTTTCAGTCTTCGATCGCTATTCTTTATTTTCAATTACCGGTTTCGGGCTAGCTGCCCATCTTCAGATCATATGTTGTAGTTACAGAGTAACTTGTCCGTACAGAACACACAGTTCACTGTCATAAGTGTGTTCTGTACGGACAAGTTACTCTGTAACTACAACATATGATCTGAAGATGGGCAGCTAGCCCGAAACCGGTAATTGAAAATAAAGAATAGCGATCGAAGACTGAAACTCCATATTTTACTTAATGAACGATCGCGGAATTCCCAGTGAGACAACTATGTCTAGTTTTGATAAATCTTTCTTTCCTGCCTTATGTGTCCTGTCAGTAAGTTATGTAATGTAAACGATCGGTATGTTTTCAGTTTCAACACAGCACTCTAAAACAACGAAATAAGGAAAATTAAAAGCATAAAGCAAAAAATAACTTGCTAGAAAGTAACGTCAAAATAGGTACAAAAAACCCGAAAATTTCCAGAAAATAGTTCTAAGACTGGCAGAATAAATAACACCAATACTGCCAAAAGAAATAACTCTGAAATTGGGGTAAAATAAATCGAAAGTGACAAAAAAGAAGATGAGTTTTTCTTGTACATAGCTGTTCTGCATGGCGTACTGTATGTGTAGTACCAGTCTGGACAAAGTGGAAATTACGATACCAGCCGTTGGCTACTCCCCACACAGTTTCACGAATCGCCTGTGATATCCACAGTGTTTACACCCTCCTTCCTCAGAAACCACGTCGCCCGGCGCTGTGTTCGATGACCACTTTCTACGTTGTCCGCTCACGTAATGACAGCAGTTGAGAAAGTAGATTGCTCTGTGCAGGGATTACATTTCTACTGACTGTCCTGCGACCTATGGTTACACCAAAATATTAATATTTGCAACTGTAATGATGAGTCAAATGGCGCAATGTGAATGATGGGAAAAAACTATAAATCAATATCGAAGGCCCATTGTATTAGCACGGTACATCCCTTGTGTGCAGAATAGTTATCTGCAAAGACGGAAAGTTGATTTATGAAGTGCGATGGAGAAAGTGAAGCCATTCCACCGTGCTATGTTCCACGCTTTATACCATGCGACACAGTAAATGTCGCATACAAGTCAAAGCTAGTTTTTTTATAATACGTTTCAGCTATACCATGCATTTCATAGTCATTGTATCGAACGTGTAAGGGTGGTGGGTCACGTCATGGAGAACGACTGCTGTTAGAGACTGCTTGAAAGGAGCTAGGCTGAATCAGTTAAACTTGGCCGTTCGCTTCTAAAATATCTTTCTCCGTGTAGAGACAATCATTATTAAGGTTTCGTTGTTAAAAATCACTCTTCCAGTTTACTGCAGTAGGTGATATGCAGCTCACGTGGTTTGTAGACCCTGCTAGTTCGATGAAATCTCGTCCTACAAGCGACAGCGAATGCTAAACGACGACTAGCGTCGCCGGCAAGCCAACATTTTGTCTCCAACAAAATTTGTTCCATGTGATGGATAGAATACAATCAGTAGCTGTACTTAGTCCACACATTGAAACTTGTTGTTGTCGTTGTAGTCTTCAGTCCAGAGACTGGTTTGATGCAGCTCTCCATGCTACTCTATCCTGAGCAAGCTTCTACATATCCCAGTACCTACTGCAACCTAGATCCTCCTGAATCTGTTTAGTGTATTCATCTCTTGGTCTCCCTCTACGAGATTTACCCTCCACGCTGCCCTCCAATACTAAACTGGTGATCCCTTGATGCCTCAGAACATGTCCTACCAACCGATCCCTCCTAGTCAAGTTGTGCCACAAACTTCTCCCCAATCCTATTCAATACCTCCTCATTAGTTATGTTATCTACTCGTCTAATCTTCAGCATTCTTCTGTAGCACTACATTTCGAAAGCTTCTCTTCTTGTCCAAACTGTATATCGTCCACGTTTCACTTCCATGCATGGCCACACTCCATACAAATACTTTCGGAAACGGCTTCCTGACACTTAAATCTATACTCGATGTTAACAAGTTTCTCTTCTTCAGAAATGCTTTTTATCCTCTCTACTTCGACCATCATCAGTTATTTTGCTCCCCAAATAGCAAAACTCATTTACTATTTTAAGCGTCTCATTTCCTAATCTAATACCTTCAGCATCACCCGATTTCATTCGACTACAGCCAGCCAGAGTGGCCGAGCGGTTCTAGGCGCTTCAGTCTGGAACACCGCTACGGTCGCAGGTTCGAATCCTGCCTCGAGCATGGATGTGTGTGATGTTCGTAAGTTAGTTAGGTTTAACTAGTTCTAAGTTCTAGGGGACTGATGACCTCCGATGTCAAGTCCCATAGTGCTCAGAGCCATTTGAACCATTTTTTAACCAATTCGACTACATTCCATTATCCTCGTTTTGCTTTTGTTGATGTTCATCTTATATCTTCCTTTCAAGACACTGTCCATTCCGTTCAGCCTCTCTTCCAGGTCCTTTGCTATCTCTGACAGAATTACAATGTCATCGGCGAACCTTAAAGTTTTTATTTCTTCTCCATGGATTTTAATTCCTACTCCGAATTTATCTTTTGTTTCCTTTACTGCTTGCTCAATATACAGATTGAATAACATCGGGGATAGGCTACAACCCTGTCTCACTCCCTTCCCAACAACTGCTTCCCTTTCATATCCTTCGACTCTTATAACTGCCATCTGGTTTCTGTACAAATTGTAAATAGCCTTTCACCCCTGCCACCTTCAGAATTTGAAAGAGAGTATTCCACTCAACATTATTAAAATGTTTCTCTAAGTGTAGAAATGGTAAAAACGTAGGTTTGCCTTTCCTTAATCTATTTTCTAAGATGTCGTAGAGTCAGTATTGCCTCGCGTGTTCCAACATTTTTACAGAATCCAAACTGATCTTCCTCGAGGTCGGCTTCCGCCAGTTTTTCCATTCGTCTTTAAATAATTCGTGTTAGTATTTAGCAGCCATGACTTATTAAACTGATGGTTCGGTAATTTTCACATCTGTCAACACCTGCTTTCTTTGGGATCGGAATTATTATATTCTTCTTGAAGTCTGAGGGTATTTCGCCTGTCTCATACATCTCGCTCACCAGATGGTAGAGTTTTGTCAGGGCTGGCTCTCCCAAGGCTATCAGTAGTTCTTATGGAATGTTGTGTACTCCCGGGGCCTTGTTTCGGCTCAGGTCTTTCAGTGCTCTGTCAAACCACGCAGTATCATATCTCCCATTTCATCTTCACCTACATCCTCTTCCATTTCCAATTATTGAAAAGCCAACTATCTCAGCACCACAGCCACAGGCGCCATGGCGACCTTGGGACCAGGGGACCCAGGGGTGGGGCGGGGTGGGGGGGTTGGGAGTGGGGGGGGGGGGGGTGGGAGATCGAGTGTATGGTCAACATGAATCGTATCATAATATTTCCATATCATAATATTGTCCACAACTCCATCACCCTTTTACAGACCCTGTATGTACTCCTTCCACCTTTCTGGTTTCTCTGCTTTGCTTAGAACTGGCTTTCCATCTGAGCTCCTGATATTTCCTCGCCACTTCTGCGGAGAACCTCCTCATTTCTTACCTTATTAGTCAACCTAAGTATTGAAACCTTATTAGTCAACCTAAGTATTGAAACTTAGGTTGACTAATAAGGTAAGAAACGAGGAGGTTCCCCGCAGAAGCGGCGAGGAAAGGAATATATGTAAAACACTGACAAATGGCTATGAGCAGTGTGGGACTCAACTTCTGAGGTCATCAGTCCCTACAACTTAGAACTACCTAAACCTAACTAAGGACATCACACACATCCATGCCCGAGGGAGGATATGAACCTGCGACCGTAGCAGTTGCGCGGTTCCAGACTGTAGCGCCTAGAACGGCTCGGCCACAGCGGCCGGCGTGGAATCCTTGGCGGGCAGCATCAAACCAGTCAGAAGACTGATGAACCTAAAAAAATGCCTCCTAAAACAATGGTCTACAATTCCTTCATGCTGTAGCTTCCCCTGCTCTGGCCGCCTCCTCGCTCTCTCACCCCCCCCCCCCCCCCTCTCTCTCTCCTTTCCAGTCCATTGACACTTCGCCAGCACGATGAGCCCTCCTCTGCTGTTGTTACGGCAGCGCCGCGGGTATCGCGTGGAGTAATCGCCAAGACGTGGGAACAGCGTGGAGAACACTCGACTTATTACAGTATCCGTTATGAGAAGGACCGCCCGTCTCTTCTTGTGTCGGATCGCGTAATGTCCGCAGCACGGCCATAATCTCGCCTTCTCACTGCTGCCGAGATTGCAGCGGCGCAGATGTTATCCGCGAACAAACAGCTAACGAGTCGTCATCAGCGGGGCGAATGCGGTGTTGACTGCTGCATCAAGTTGCTCGTTTCGGCAAATTTTACGAGTCCGTGGAGAGCACTGCGTTCATTGGCCTCAGGACACCAACATGCCGTCCAAACAGCCCAGTCAAGTCAACAGTCAGATCACAGAAGGGTACTGTTCTCTACTCAACTTTTTACTCCAAATTTTAAGCTGACTTCATTGTACTTACGTTTCGACTGGTATCTGTTTACGAATTCGTACAACAACCAGCACTAAAAAATGGTTCAAATGGCTGTAAGCACTATGGGACTTAACATCGATGGTCATCAGTCCCCTAGACTTACAAGGGAACCTCACCATCGCCCCCCCCCCCCCCTCAGATTTAGTTATAAGTTGGCACAGTGGATAGGCCTTGAAAAACTGAACACAGATCAATCGAGAAAACAGGAAGAAGTTGTGTGGGACTATGAAAAAAATAAGTAAATATACAAACTGAGTAGTCCATGCGCAAGATAGGCAACATCAAGGATAATCTGAGCTCAGGAGCGCCGTGGTCCCGTGGTTAGCGTGAGCAGCTGCGGAACGAGACGACCTTGGTTCAATTCTTCCCTCGAGTGAAAAGTTTACCTCCTTTATTTTCGCAAAGTTATGATCTGTCCGTTCGTTCATTGACGTCTCTGTTCACTGTAATAAGTTTAGTGTCTGTGTTTTGCGACCGCACCGCAAAACTGTGCGATTAGTAGACGAAAGGACGTTCCTCTCCAATGGGAACCGAAAACATTTGATCGCAGGGTCATAGGTCAACCGATTCCTCGACAGGAAAACACGTCTGATATATTCTATACTACACTGGTGACAGCATGTGCGTCACATGCAGGAATATGTTGTCGACCCACCTAACTTGTACACTTGGCGAATGGGTAAAAAGATTTTTCTACCTTGTCCGATTTAGGTTTTCTTGTGCACGTAATAATCACTCCCAAAAAAGTGATGAAAACATAACAGTTTGTCACATAAACTGCAAGAAATAATGCAACTGCCAGCCAGGGAGCCTCGATAACGATTCCGTGCGCTGTAGTCGACTGACGCCGTGTGTTTCGATGTTTGTTTAGGTGTAGCGTCCCCATAGTACGGCGCAGTTACCTCGCATCGGACGGACGGACGGACAGATAATAATTGTCCGAAAATAAAAAATTAAACTTTTCACTCGAGGGAAGACTTGAACCAAGGACCTCTCGTTTCGCAGCTGCTCACGCTAACCACGGGACCACGGCGCTCCTGCGCTCACACTGTCCTTGATGCTGTCTATCTTGCGCATGGACTAATGTGTTTGTATATTTTGCTTATTTTTTTCATAGTTCCACACAACTTCTTCCTGTTTTCTCGATCGATCTGTGTTCAGTTTTTCAAGGCCTGTCCACTGTGCCAACTTATAACTAAATCTGAGGGGGGTGCGATGGGGAGGTTCCCTTGTTAGAACTACTTAAACCTAACTAACCGAAGGACATCACAGACTTCCATGCCCGAGGCAGGATTCGAACCTACGACCGCAGCAGCAGCGCAGTTCCGGACTGAAGCGCCTAGAACCGCTCGGCCACAGAAGCCGGCTGTTGCATTGTACGGCGGTTGACTGTCAGGTTGGTACGTATCCCCTGGGTCGTCTCGAGACACGTCTTCGTCGGTCACTGGGCCCTAAATGTCATTGAATGGAGTGGAATGTCTTCAGTGATGAGCGTCTCTTCCAATTGAGCTCAATGACCAGCGAAGTTCTGGAGACACCACAGACAGAGGTGAGATACCAATCGGGCTGTCACGCGCCATACGGCCCGGCAACCAGCAGTGATGGTCTAGGGTACCATTTCATTTCATAGCAGAGACCCCTTTGGTTCTCATCCGCGGCACCCTTATATCACAGCGGTAGAATGCGATATTGCACGCCCGGCTTTGTTGCCCTTAATGGCAACCCACCCTGGGCTTACATTTCAGCAAGATAATGCCCGCTCGCACACGGCGAGAGTTTCTTATGCTTGGCTTCGTGCTTGCCAAACCCTACCTCGCCCAGCAAGTTTGCCGGATCTCTCCCCAATTGAGAACGTTTGGAACATTATAGCCAGGGCCCTCCAATCAGCTCGGAGTTTTGACGCTCTAAGACGCCAGTTGGACAGATGGAGACAACCTCATGAATCCATCTGCATGTTAACAGGGGACTGTTCAAGCTGGTGGAGGCTCTGTAATGGTGTGGGGCTTGCGCAGTTGGAGCGATATGGGATCCCTGGTACGGCTCTGACAGGTTACACGCACGTACGCATCCTGTCTCATCACCTGCATCCATTCGTGCCCAGTATGCATTCTACCGGACTTGGTCAATTTCAGCATACAATGCGACACCTTACATGTCCAGAATCTCTACAGAGTGGCACGATATCCTGCAGGAGGACATTAAACAACATTATCGATCAATGTCAAGCCGAATAACTGCTTGCATAAAGCTCAGAGGCGGACGGACGCGTTATTGACTTGATCAATTTGTGAAGCTCGCTCTCTTAAATAAAACATCCAGTCTTAGGTTTGTCCGTATTTGTACAGCACATCTACCGATTTCCGTCCCATTTGGATAATTCCTTCGTCATGCGTCGTTTCCATCTTAGAGTGTAGATACGTACTCTGCCCGGCGGAGTGTACCTTTTAACACTGCTAGGCTTTTCCTTTCCCGTTCCACTTGCAAATGGAGCGAGGGAAAACAGACTGTCAGCATGTCTCCGGAAACTTCGTGGCAGATTAAAACTGTGTGCCGGACCGAGACTCGAAGTCGGGAGCTTTGCCTTTCGCGGCAACCTACCCAAGCATGACTCACGACCCGTTCTCACAATTTTACTTGCGCCAGTACCTTGTGTCCTACATTCCAAACTTTACAGAAGCTCTCCTGCGAACCTTGCAGAACTAGCACTCCTGAAAGAAAGGATATTGCGGAGACATGGCTTAGCCACAGCCTGGGGGATGTTTCCAGAATGAGATTTTCACTCTGCAGCGGAGTGTGCGCTGATATGAAACTTCCTGGCAGATTAAAACTGTGTGCCGGACACAGACTCGAACACGGGACGTTTGCCTTTCGCGGGCAAGTGCTCTACCAACTGAGCTATCCAAGCGCGACTCACGACCCGTCCTCCAATTTTACTTCCGCCAGTAACTCGTCTCCTACATTCCTAGAGCACTTGGCCGCGAAAGGCGAAGGTCCCGAGTTCCAGTCTCGGTCCGGCACACAGTTTTAATCCGCCAGGAAGTTTCAAATTCAGCGCACACTCCGCTGCAGAGTGAAAATTTCATTCTGGGAACACGTCTCATGATTTCTCTCATCTTGTCTTCGCGGTCCATACGTGATATGTAGGTTGGCGGCAGCAGAATCGTTCTGTAGTCAGCCGCAAATACCGCCTGTCTAAATTTCCTCAATAGCGTTTAACGTAATGGACTTTTCATTTCAATTCACGATGCATCTCCGTAATGGTTCTACTGATCAAACGTACCAGAAAGAAACAGAGAAACCGTGGTCAAGAATTTTAATAAATCTTTATCCTGCAACTGTTTTGGCTGTCATCATTTACCGTGAAGAAATAGAGAAGCCAAGTTTTAAACTTCTTCGATGTCTTCCTCTATTCCGAGCTGGTGGGGATCCCAAATACTCGAGCAGTTCTCAAGAATAGGTTGCACTAGAAGTCTGTACGCTGTCTGCTTTACAGATGAAGTACACACCTACAGTTCTCCCAATAAATACAAATTCGCCTTCAACTGACCTTACGTATTCGTTCTATTTCATGTCGCTATGCAACCTTACGCCTAAATATTTAGACCGAAGCGACCTGTCTCAACCAGCACGTGACCAATACTGTATTCGAGATTACTATTGGTACATATATGCATTTTTGCACCTTTAGCGACCACTGATCACACCAAATAGAAATTCTGTCTCAGTTACCCTGTATCCTTCTGTAGTCACACGACGACACATTGCCGTATACTAAAGCGTCGCAGCAAACAATCACAGATTATTTATGTGTATAGAGAAGGAGAACGGTTCTACACTCCTGGAAATGGAAAAAAGAACACATTGACACCGGTGTGTCAGACCCACCATACTTGCTCCGGACACTGCGAGAGGGCTGTACAAGCAATGATCACACGCACGGCACAGCGGACACACCAGGAACCGCGGTGTTGGCCGTCGAATGGCGCTAGCTGCGCAGCATTTGTGCACCGCCGCCGTCAGTGTCAGCCAGTTTGCCGTGGCATACGGAGCTCCATCGCAGTCTTTAACACTGGTAGCATGCCGCGACAGCGTGGACGTGAACCGTATGTGCAGTTGACGGACTTTGAGCGAGGGCGTATAGTGGGCATGCGGGAGGCCGGGTGGACGTACCGCCGAATTGCTCAACACGTGGGGCGTGAGGTCTCCACAGTACATCGATGTTGTCGCCAGTGGTCGGCGGAAGGTGCACGTGCCCGTCGGCCTGGGACCGGACCGCAGCGACGCACGGATGCACGCCAAGACCGTAGGATCCTACGCAGTGCCGTAGGGGACCGCACCGCCACTTCCCAGCAAATTAGGGACACTGTTGCTCCTGGGGTATCGGCGAGGACCATTCGCAACCGTCTCCATGAAGCTGGGCTACGGTCCCGCACACCGTTAGGCCGTCTTCCGCTCACGCCCCAACATCGTGCAGCCCGCCTCCAGTGGTGTCGCGACAGGCGTGAATGGAGGGACGAATGGAGACGTGTCGTCTTCAGCGATGAGAGTCGCTTCTGCCTTGGTGCCAATGATGGTCGTATGCGTGTTTGGCGCCGTGCAGGTGAGCGCCACAATCAGGACTGCATACGACCGAGGCACGCAGGGCCAACACCCGGCATCATGGTGAGGGGAGCGATCTCCTACACTGGCGGTACACCACTGGTGATCGTCGAGGGGACACTGAATAGTGCACGGTACATCCAAACCGTCATCGAACCCATCGTTCTACCATTCCTAGACCGGCAAGGGAACTTGCTGTTCCAACAGGACAATGCACGTCCGCATGTATCCCGTGCCACCCAACGTGCTCTAGAAGGTGTAAGTCAACTACCCTGGCCAGTAAGATCTCCGGATCTGTCCCCCATTGAGCATGTTTGGGACTGGATGAAGCGTCGTCTCACGCGGTTTGCACGTCCAGCACGAACGCTGGTCCAACTGAGGCGCCAGGTGGAAATGGCATGGCAAGCCGTTCCACAGGACTACATCCAGCATCTGTACGATCGTCTCCATGGGAGAATAGCAGCCTGCATTGCTGCGAAAGGTGGATATACACTGTACTAGTGCCGACATTGTGCATGCTCTGTTGCCTGTGTCTATGTGCCTGTGGTTCTGTCAGTGTGATCATGTGATGTATCTGACCCCAGGAATGTGTCAATAAAGTTTCCCCTTCCTGGGACAATGAATTCACGGTGTTCTTATTTCAATTTCCAGGAGTGTATAATACTTCCCTGCAGCACTCCTGACCATACCCTCGTACCTCGCGATCACTCGCCGTCCAGTACGACATACTGCGTTCTTTTATCTAAAATGTCTTTAAGACGCGTTCGTATCGCAGAACCGATTGGGTGTGTCCGTACTTTCGGTAGGAGTTTGCAGTGTGCCTCCCCCCTCCGCGACTTGTGATTGCGAGTAAAGTGGAGTGGTGTGCGACAGCTGGTACCGTGCAGCCAGAAGCAGCGGGCTGGCGCCCAAATAGGTCAGCGGTCCGGCCAGTAGGTGAGCCCAGGCCCCTACTGTGTAGTCTGGCAGAGCGGCCGTGACTCAGCGCTAGGCCCGGACAGGCCGGCTGGCTGCACCGCTGCCCGCTGCCGCCACGTCGTGCCGGGGTTCACCCACTGGCCGAGTCCTGGGATCGAGCCCAGTCGGCCGCGCGCGCAGTCTCCTCCCGCTACTGCCGTGCCAAGTGGCGAACGGGCACACCCCGTCTCTCGTGAGGTGGGACAATTCGAAATGTGATACGTTCGGACAGGTTGCGTTAGGCACTTAATGACATCGTACATATACTAGTCGCACGATTTGTATCGTAGTAGTCCTTTTACAGGCTACACGCTAAGGTGATGAAAGTAATGGGACACCTCCTAACATCGTCTCGGAACCCCTTTTGTCCTGCGTAGTGCAGCAACTCGACGTTCCATGGACTCAACAAATCGTCGGATGATGATGATTATAATGATGATGTTTGGTTTGTGGAGCGCTCAACTACGCCGTTATCAGCACCCGTACAAATTCCCAACCTTTGCTCAGTCCAATCTCGCCACTTTCATGAATGATGATGAAATGATGAGGACAACACAAACACCCAGTCATCTCCAGACAGGTGAAAATTCCTGACCCCGCTGGGAATCGAACCCGGGACTCCGCGCTAGCGAAGCGAGAACGCGACCGCGAGACCACGAGCTGCGGATGGTTCAAATGGCTCTGAGTACTATGGGACTCAACATCTTAGGTCATAAGTCCCCTAGAACTTAGAACTACTTAAACCTAACTAACCTAAGGACATCACACACACCCATGCCCGAGGCAGGATTCGAACCTGCGACCGTAGCAGTCCCGCGGTTCCGGCCTGCAGCGCCAGAACCGCTAGACCACCGCGGCCGGCACGAGCTGCGGAAATCGTCGGAAGTCCCCTGCAGATATACTGAACCATGCTGTCTCTATAGCCGTCCATAACTGCGAGTCGCCGGTGCAGCATTTCCTCCACGAACTGGTCTCTCTATTAGGTCCCATGGATGTCCGATGGGATTCACGTCGGCTGATCTGGGTGGTCCAGTCATTGTCACCAAAGGTCCAGAATGTTATTCAAACCAATCGTTTGCGTTTGACGAACGGCCGATGGTGCTTTGTCATCCATAAAAATTCCATCGTAGTTTGGGATCAAGTAGCCGAACATAATTTTCAGTCAATCATTGGGTCAGTTCGATCAGAGGATCCAATCCATTCCACGTAAACACAGCCCACACCATAATGGAGCCACCACCAACTTGCAAATTGAATTGTTGACAACTTGAGTTCACGGCTTCCTGGGGTCTGCGCCACACTCGAAACCTACCAGCAGCTCCTACCAACTGAAATGGGAACACATCTGATCAGGCCACGGTTTTCCAATCGTCTAGGGTCCAATCTATATGGTCACGAGCCGAGGAAAGGCGCTGTAGGCGAAAACGTGCTGTTAGCAAAGGTACTCCTGTCGATCGCTTGCTGCCATAGCCCATTAGGGTTAAATTTTGGTGCACTACCCTAACGAATACGTTCGTCGTACGTCCCACATCGATTGGTTGTCTGTTAGCAGTGAGAACTCTACGCAAACGCCGCTGTTCTGGGTTGCTAAGTGAAGTGCGTCGGCCACTGCGCTGTCTATGTTGAGAGGTAATGCCTGGAATTTAGTATTCCTCGCACACTCTTTACACAGCGGATCGCGGACTATTGCGCGGACGGGGGGCGCAGAAAATGGCTCAGATGGTTCTGAGCACTATGCGACTTAATTTCTGAGGTCATCAGTCGCCTAGAACTTAGAACTAATTAAACCTAACTAACCTAAGGACAGCACACACATCCATACCCGAGGCAGGATTCGAACCTGCGACCGGAGCGGTCGCTCGGCTCCAGACTGTAGTGCCTAGAACCGCACGGCCACTCCGGCCGGCTGGGGGCGCAGAGCTTCCATCGGTAGACACTGTTTCTTATATTTGACCTGCCTTGAGACGACCCGCATTCTTCTCTTTATGTATGGTAAAATGCATTCATCATAAGGTATTTATTGCTGTAGTATGTTTTCATTTTTTAATTATTGTTTACGTCCTCGTTTTTGTAGGAGTCATCTCGTGTGTGCTGTTGTTGATTGACAGCTGGTCAACTTCACGTGGCATTACTTTCTACGTAATGAGCCACTGGCCGCTTACAGCGGTATTTGTAGTCTGGACGCCTTCCAAGTTGGGTAATCAGTGGAATAGCGGACCTCCTTAATTATGTGTAGACACCTGCTGCCTTCTTCCTTGAACTTTACCAACGGTTCCCGGAGCGTCTACGGCTTCATGCAGGTAGCGAGCTGGAAGAATCCATCGTTGCTTTATTTTGTAGAGTCTGTAATCTCCGCATGTTTATCTCGGTTGCATTGCCACATGCCTCGCGTCCATAGTGCATGACCAGCCCGATGTACAAGGGGTAGGAATAAAGGTGTAATTAACACCTCGAGAAAGCAAAGTTTCGTAATCCACTTATAGCTTGTTCGGAGGTGCATGTCTTCAGTCCTGCTAGACACTGAACCCCCTCTCCACGGTACTGCAGTACTGCAGTGCGCGACCCTAAAAAAACGTGGCCTAATCAGCTGATTAAGTGGAGACTGACTGCGACATTTTAGCTGCGATACTGTGGAGAGGGGGTTCGGTTTATACCAGCTGCCCATGTGGGAGCGAAGTACGCTGAACCCGCAGTTTACTGATATTAGGTAGATATAGTTGTGGTGCAAAGATTACAGTTCTTCGAGTGCTGTAGCCGCCTGAAAAAAATGGTCAAATGTATGGTGGTGGTGGTGGTTAGTGTTCAACGTCCCGTCGACAACGAGGTCATTAGAGACGGAGCGCAAGCTCGGGCTAGGGAAGGATTGGGAAGGATGTCGGCCGTGCCCTTTCAAAGGAACCATCCCGGCATTTGACTGAAACGATTTAGGGAAATCACGGAAAACCTAAATCAGGATGGCCGGAGACGGGATTGAACCGTCGTCCTCCCGAATGCGAGTCCAGTGGGTCAAATATGTGTGAAATCTTATGGGACTTAACTGCTAAGGTCATCAGTCCCTAAGCTTACACACTACTTAACCTAAATTATCCTAAGGACGAACACACACACCCATGCCCGAGGGAGGACTCGAACTTCCGCCGGGACCACCCGCACAGCCCATGACTGCAGCGCCTGAGACCGCTCGGCTAATCCCGCGCGTTGCCGCCTGAGTTTCGGTCCAGGTAATTGACAGCCACTGTCCACTGGATCGGATCGCCAGCTATCTGTACTGACTGTAAAACTATGTAAATCATATCTTGACTGTTGTAGCTCTGAAGCCACACTCTAGTGCAGTGTTGGTCATCGATCTTTTTTATTTTAGCACATCGCAATTGCGAATAAGGACTATAATGGACTGACGACAGTGAAAATTTGTGCCGGACCAGGACTCGAAGCCGGATTTCCTGCTTATCGCGGCGGTCGCCTTACCATTCGGCTATCCGTGCACGACTCACGGCCAGACCCAAACTTCCATATGTCGTCAACCATCAGCCTACGACCTGTACTCGTACATCCATTGTGTGTATTCCCATACAGGTCAGACGTTGTATTTGAAAGTCGCTTGTCAGGTATTGCCAGATAAAATCGATATTGCATGACTGTGTTATTCTGATTACGGTGCAAAGTTCCTTTGGTCATGCATGCATGCATGTACGAGTACAGGTTGTAGACGCATGGTTGACGACATATGGAAGTTTTGGGTCGGGCCGTACGTCGTGCACGGATAGCCGAATGCTAAGCCGACCGATCGCGATAAGCGGGAAATCTGGGTTCGAGTCCCGGGCCGGCACAAATTTTCTCTGTCGTCATTGCATTATACAGCGGATGGTAGTCATACTTCGCAACTGCGAATTCATTTGATGTGTTTTCAGTAACGGCTGTCATCGCCGCAGTGGCTGTTCTTTTGGACGTGCTTGCATGTCCAAAGGAACTTTGCATCGTAATCTGCTTAATACAGGCAGTGCAATATCGTTTATTTATTTATTGATTTTTTTGAGTCGGCAATTTTCTGACTGGTTCTTCTGCTTTGCATTGCAACAGCTTCAGTTTAGTTTTATATTCCCTGCTGCAAATAAGTACCACATTTGAAGATGACCGTGCCGGCCGCTGTGGCCGAGCGGTTCTAGGCGCTACAGTCTGGAACCGCGCGACCGCTACGGTCGCAATTTCGAATCCTGCCTCGGGCATGGATGTGTGTGATGTCCTTAGGTTACTTATGTTTAAGTAGTTCTAAGTTCTAGGGGACTGATGACCTCAGATGTTAAGTCCTATAGTGCTCAGAGCCATTTTGAAGATGACCGTCTATACAATGCGCTCTCACGAATCCATGTTGCTTCCGTGTTAAAATTTGTACTAGTGTAGTTGACCGGTACGAGTCGCGCACGCCCGTGAGTTGCCAGTAATGGAAGACAAACAATAAAACTGAGAGCCTTGGTCGCATACAGCCATTTATTACACTGATGACCGGTTCCAGTCTATTTGCAAGCTTTCTTTAGACCATTCGCCAATGGTGGCGGGCGGATGTTGTGAACGGAGCAGTTACTGTCTGTTGAAAGACGAACGTCAACTGCGTCTTTCAACAGACGGTAGCTGCTCCGTGCACCACCTCCTCCTGCCACCATTGGGGAATAATCTAAAGAAAGCTTGCAAATAGACTGAAACCGGCCATCAGTGTAATAAATGGCTGTATGCTAGTAAGACTGTTTTAATTTTTAACTTTAAAATTTTGCGCTCAGGTCTTTTTTATTGCAGTAATATTTACAAAAAATCATAAACAATGGAACATATGCTCCGTCACATCCTCTAACCCTCAGTTCCCATCCTGCTTAGTCGTCTGGTCCTAACGTAAGTGGCTAACTTCACTCAGTTCATGGCCGAATTCACCAACATGTCCAGTGTTGTAGTATGAAGAGCTTGGTGTGCTTCTTGAGGTCCGTAGTGTACGGTTGTGAACATGTTTCTGATGAAGAAGACTGTGTCATCTGCGTAGACTGCTCCAATGATGAATAGTCTTCGGGAAGTTGCATGTATAAACAGAATGTAGCGCTGGCCCAAGCACTGAACCCTGTGGGACACCAGCCCGGATCTTCGGTATGTGGTCTCTGACGCTCTTACTACGAAAGTCCTGTTCCGACCCGTGACCGAGCCTTCCCCGGAAGACGCTGCCGTGGCTGCATCATTAGGCGCGCCTCCTGCCCGTCACAGTTATATTTACTGCCCAAGGACGGAGGATGTGCTAGCGGTCGGCTTTGATGAAGCGCTCGCTCCCTCATCCTCGCTCACTTGTCGGCACTCAAGGCGAGAGAGCGGAACTGGCGTTCGCCATTTACCTGTCCTGCCGTCGTTATGCAAACGCAACTGTCCCTTTCTCTCTCTCTCTATTATTGAAGATTTACAGTTCTAATGACACTGGGAGCCTGTTCTTCAACGTATTGGTATATCAGAAGATAAGTGAACTATCAACTGAATGAGTTAAGATTCGCTGAAAGGAAAGTAGATAGTAGGGATGAAATCAAGGAAGATGAAGTGACACGAAATAAAATCGGTGTTAACCATTCACGAATGCTGAACCTGCTGTCTGATGAATAAGCCACGAGTAAATATTTGTAACAGAGTTAGAGTCAGATTTACTGAAATGAAATCACTGCAGATGTAATGTCAGCGCGAACCGATCAGAAATGCAGAACCCGCATTATAATGAGTATATCGTACCCAATGATAATTTTTGTCTGCAAAACGCAAGAAGTCTATGTTCGACTCTTCGCAATTTCTTTTAAATATCACTATAAATTCATTTAGTTGGAAGTTCAACATTTCTAATCCGTTTGGTGCGATATCATTTCATGATACGGGATGTTCACTGATTTCATCTCCCTCAAACCATTCATTTCAATTCAGTGCACTTAATCAGTTTCACATACAGGGTGTGAACTGTAACTGTTTGGAACGTACCGCAGTGGTATCGCACTTGAAGTCTATTAAGCCGGGAAACAACATCAAATTCGCCTAAAAAAGCCACCTAATCTACAGTGCAAGCGCGCCGCATGATATTTTTAATATTGTCTCTGCCTTGTATGCCACTTACTTCCGTTATGATTTGTAAGTTAATCTTTCCTGTGGGAGTAATAAAAGAAAAAAAAAGACTCTTGAACACGTCGTTCAAAAACTAATTACGTTTCCAATTCGATCGAAAAGCTTCACTCTTACCAACAAAGTAGTCTCATAGTAAGAAGGCCAAAGAAACTATTTAATGGTTAACTTTACGCTATTAAAAATCACGAAGTTGTGAGGTAAAATTTACAAAAATATCAATTTTATAATTTTTAAGTGCGCAACTAAACTGATGACGTTAGACGGCTAGAGGATTCTCCAAAATCTCGCGCTGTAGCTTAAGTGAATTCTGTATCTCTATTTAAGATTTATTTACCTATTTTTGGCTTTGGGCAGTGAAGACCATATAGCCAACAGTAGTTAAAATAACGCGATATTAACATAATTGCAATTTCCAAAGTAGAACAATAAAAGGAGTTCGATGTACAAACGTAAGTTCTAAACGTAAAAAGAAACACTGAAAGACGGATGTGAGACAACCAACAATAGCTACAATAGTGCCAAGTTTACATTAGTGCAATTGTCACAGTAGAAAAATGTCTGAAGTACAGAGATAAGTTCGTTATATACATTAAAACACAGAAAATAACGACCCAGAGTTCGAACCGGGCCTGTTTAAGAGGATAATGTCACCCACAGCACCTTGAAAGCGTTGTTTTCAAAGATAAGTTCTTAATGCAAAGTAAAAAGACGTCCTAACTTTCGAACCGGGATGCTTCCATGGCAGGACGTGATCCACACAACCTGTAAGTGGTCAAGCCTGGATACATGTTTCTTTTAAATGGTTCGCGAGTAAATAATACTTACATATATCAAACTGGTTAATTGAAGCAGTTACCCTTGTAAGAGGGGGTAGCCCCTCGCAACCAGTTTTTTTTTTATACAAGACCACCTGTGCAACCAAGTACTTGGTACACGCCAGTATGACGCGGTTCAGATCCGCCACCGCCGTTGTATCCTGATCACACTGTCCAGAGACGATGATTTTCAAGCGGTGTGGGTGAGTGGCTGGCTGGTTCAAATGGCTCTGAGCACTATGGGACTTAACATCTAGGGTCATCAGTCCCCTAGAACTTGGAATGATCATATAATGTTGATCGTCGGTAAAGCAGATGCCAGACTGAGATTCAGTGGAAGAATCCTAAGGAAATGCAATCCGAAAACAAAGGAAGTAGGTTACAGTACGCTTGTTCGCCCACTGCTTGAATACTGCTCAGCAGTGTGGGATCCGTACCAGATAGGGTTGATAGAAGATATAGAGAAGATCCAACGGAGAGCAGCGCGCTTCGTTACAGGATCATTTACTAATCGCGAAAGCTTTACGGAGATGATAGATAAACTCCAGTGGAAGACTCTGCAGGAGAGACGCTCAGTAGCTCGGTACGGGCTTTTGTCAAAGTTTCGAGAACATACCTTCACCGAAGAGTCAAGCAGTATATTGCTCCCTCCTACGTATATCTCGCGAAGAGACCATGAGGCTAAAATCAGAGAGATTAGAGCCCACACAGAGGCATACCGACAATTCTTCTTTCCACGAACAATACGAGACTGGAATAGAAGGGAGAACCGATAGAGGTACTCAAGGTACCCTCCGCCACACACCGTCAGGTGGCTTGCGGAGTATGGATGTAGATGTAGATGTAGATGTAGAACTACTTAAACCTAACTAACCTAAGGACATCACACACATCCATACCCGAGGCTGGATTCGAACCTGCGACCGTAGCAGTCGCGCGGCTCCGGACTGAACGCCTAGAACCGTTAGACCACCGCGGCCGGCTGGGTGAGTGGGTTCGCACCTGTGTCCCAGACTCATACGGAGAGAGAGGCCAGACAGCCAAGCGTCTCTTCTCGGCCATGTTTCACCTCACTGAAGCTTAGTGGACATCACGTGATCTCTGCTGAACTACACCGAGGTGAACCATGGCCGAGAAGAGGCCCTTAAGTGGACATCTTTATAGTGCTGGGATGTATGCCATTCACAAGCAGCTTTCTTGATCATCGAGTTGAAATTCGTGCCGGCCGTTGTGGACGAGCGGTTCTAGGCGCTGCAGTCCAGAACCGCGATGCTGCTACGGTCGCAGGTTCGAATCCTGCCTCGGGCATGGATGTGTGTGCTGTTCTTAGGTTAGTTAGGTTTAAGTAGTTCTAAGTCTAGGGGACTGATGACCTCAGATGTTAAGTCCCATAGTGCTTAGAGCCATTTGAACCATTTTTGAAATTCGTATAACGGGATGGTGTTTGGCGGAACTGTCCTTCCGTAATACTCCTCTTAGGAAGGCGGTGAGAAGTTCCACTGTGGAGAATGGCTCGACACCCTTTTATCCAAAGTAAGCGGACGTAAGTACCCAATCTGCACGCGTCCGTTATGGCCTTCAAGACATATCTGTCTTTATCAAACGCCGGAAGCTGCAGTTTCTGCAACACACTTTGGAAGTGCGCCAGGGTCAGTACGAGCCGGAAAGTGTGCGTGCCATAATAAGCAGCCTCCCTGGTGGCCAGTAACTCAGCGATTCAGGCGACAGTGCAAACATTTGGCATGTGTCGCTAGATGGGCTGAAGTAGTCGTATCCCAGACAGCCTCACTTTTAAGGCCAATTTCGGGTAAGGAAGTGTTCCAGTTCATGATTAATGTTCGTCCCCGTTCTAAAATCGGATGGCATGTACGGCACCGGGGCTGGGTTGAAGAAAGTATCAAACGAAGAGCGAAAGCAAGGGAGTTTAGAGCCTTTTAGGGCTAGCAGTAAATAGTGTCGCTATTTCTCATTACTGCGAACGAGTAAGGGGGTTCGGTTCGTCAAAATGGTTCAAATGACTCTGAGCACTATGGGACTTAACATCTGAGGTCATCAGTCCCCTAGACTCAGAACTACTTAAACCTAACTAACCTAAGGACACCACACACATCCATGCCCGAGGCAGGATTCGAACCCGCGACCGTAGCAGCAGCGCGGTTCCGGACTGAAGCCCCTAGAACAGCGGCCGGTTTCGGTGCGTCCTTCGTCTATGAGGTGCCTGCGTGTGCCACCAGACTTGACCAATTTGAGTTTGCTCCCCGGCTAGACAGCCGGCCGAGGCGGCCGAGCGGTTCTAGGCGCTAGTCTGGATCGCGCGACCGCTACGGTCGCAGGTTCGAATCCTGTCTCGGGCATGGATGTGTGTGATGTCCTTAGGTTACTTAGTTCTAAGTAGTTCTAAGTTCTAGGGGTCTGATGACCTCAGTAGTTAAGTCCCATAGTGGTCAGAGCCATTTTGAACCCGGCTTGATAGACCACAAGTGACCTCTACCAAATTGTTCGTCTCAACTTCCCCTCCACCACTGTGGTACGTTGTAAACAGTTATCTTTCACACCCTGTATGCGACATAAATTAAATGCATCGAAATGAAATAAATGGATTGATCGGTATGAAATCAGTGAAGATTATATTCATGAAATGATATCAGTGTAAGCGTGTTCTAAAGGCCGAACGGTTAAGGCCACTGCTCGCAAAGAGCAAGAAATCCAGATTTCAGGCCCGGCATGGAAGAAATTTTTCGTTAGTCATAACATATTAACTACTCTGAGAAACTCGTGCTTGGTAATGTCAGTGAGTCGAAATTACAAGTGTTTTTGGTTGCGGTTATAAGAGCCTTTTATCATATCCATTTATATAAAATAAAATTTCGTACAGCCCGGGTCACAAATTGTGGGAAGCCCCCTTGTAAATAAGCTGCAATAACGCCCATTTTTGTTTCCTGGAGCCGAAGGAAGGGAGATATGGCCTTAATGTCTTGTGTGCGACAGGATTACGAGAGAGAACCTGCACCTGAAACGACACGCTTCTGCGAACACTGATATACTGTACGCTATTAATTTCAGCACTTTCTATACACTTTATAAGCCTGTAACGTAAATTAGATTTCCTGTGTATAATTAAAATGGCAGAGAGTTGATCTTCTATTAAGCTGCTGATTACGAGAGGTCGCTCTGCCGGGAGAGCGTTAGTCGAAAGTGAGCGCGTTCCGTTCACTTTCATAATGCCGATAACGAGGGACAGGCTCAAGAGCGCGAGGGAACACGTCTTGTTTATCGACGGCAGGAAACTGTAACGGATTTCTTATATGCAGTGTATTTATTACTTTTTTTGTGGGGAGCGAGTACTCCTTGAGCGCAGTTTAAAATAATGAAGGCTGTAAGACAATTGCGCTCTACATCTACGTCTACATTTATACTCCGCAAGCCACCCAACGGTGTGTGGCGGAGGGCACTTTACGTGCCACTGCATTACCTCCCTTTCCTGTTCCAGTCGCGTGTGGTTCGCGGGAAGAACGACTGCTGGAAAGCCTCCGTGCGCGCTCTAATCTCTCTAATTTTACATTCGTGATCTCCTCGGGAGGTATAAGTAGGGGAAAGCAATATATTCGATACCTCACCCAGAAACGCACCCTCTCGAAACCTGGCGAGCAAGCTACACCGCGATGCAGAGCGCCTCTCTTGCAGAGTCTGCCACTTGAGTTTGCTAAACATCTCCGTAACGCTATCACGGTTACCAAATAACCCTGTGACGAAACGCGCCGCTCTTCTTTGGATCTTATCTCCTGCGAAATAACCCTGTGACGAAACGCGCCGCTCTTCTTTGGATCTTCTCTATCTCCTCTGTCAACCCGATCTGGTACGGATCCCACACTGATGAGCAATACTCAAGTACAGGTCGAACGAGTGTTCTGTAAGCCACCTCCTTTGTTGGTGGACTACATTTTCTAAGGGCTCTCCCAATGAATCTCAACCTGGCACCCACCTTACCAACAATTAATTTTATATGATCATTCCACTTCAAATCGTTCCGTACGCATACTCCCAGATATTTTACAGAAGTAACTGCTACCATTGTTTGTTCCGCTATCATGTAATCATATAATAAAGGATCCTTCTTTCTGTGTATTCCAAATACATTACACGTGTCTATTTTAAGTGTCAGTTGCCACTCCCTGCACCAAGTGCCTATCCGCTGCAAATCTTCCTGCATTTCGCTGCAATTCTCTAATGCTGCAACTTCTCTGTATACTACAGCATTATCCGCGAAAAACCGCGTGGAACTTCCGACACTATCTACTAGGTCATTTATATATATTGTGAAAAGCAATGGTCCCATAAGACTCCCCTGTGGCACGCCAGAGGTTACTTTAACGTCTGTAGCTGTCTCGCCATTGAGAACAACATGCTGTGTTCTGTTTGCTAAAAACTCTTCAATCCAGCCACGCAGCTGGTCATGATATTCCGTAGGCTTTTACTTTGTTTATCAGGTTCATACCCCGACGTAGTTACATCGTAAAAATAAGAATGAGACAAATCCACTCCCTCTGAAATTGTGTAAAAAAGGTTTCGTTTGATTTTTTTTTCAGCTTTATGACAGTGGTCACACTTTATGATACGGACAGGTTTCATGAAGGTTCTCTCTCCTTCCACATCCTAAAATATTTATTGCTACGACGATTTTATTGTCATCCTTCAAACAAGCTACATCTTCGATACATTTGTGAAACTCATTGTATGTATTTAACTATGTTCCACATCTCCTCCCAAAAGACTGGATCGATTTCAAATGAAGTTGGTACACATTTCTCTTACTATCTGGAACATAGAAGCATAACTCAGCAATGTCTGGAGCAATTTCAACCACCAAATTTTGTATGTACGTCATCCATCATTTGTTGCATAAAAATACTAGGGCTGGAGCTAGGGGGTAAGAAGCTGTGACATGTAAAAATATTCGATATTATACCGAATATATAGTTTTCGGGGTCGCTAGGTTCACTAGTGATAAAAATTTTTTAGAGAGCATTCTTTTATTAGAGAATGAACAGCAATCGGTGTAAAATATTTTAAAAATTCAGTAAAAGAAATCGCAACAGACGTTAATTTTGATTGGCAACCGGTTTCAGTCTAGATTCTAGACCATCTTCAGGACACAGGCACCATAATGGCCGCAGGTGGCGGTGGACGGAGCAACATCCGTAACAACATGGACGACAACTGCACAGCGCAAGTAAAAATTTTTCTCGTGCAGCTGATGGCTCTTTTTATCTTTTGTTGAGGAATCGGGGAATAGCTTCTATGATGCTAGAAGGAGCCGTGGAGGGTAGAAACCGTAAGTTAAGACAGAGATTGGACATATTTTCTCCTCGCCTTTATCCCGTACCATCACGCGATCGGCATGTTAATGTTTGCATTTGGCAGTGTTAGTCTTGTAGTGTCGCTTGTTGCCCTTCCTGCAGCAACACCTTCCCCCCGGGGCGGAAATTACGTTGCCCATCAGTTTCTGTCTAGCGTTATTCCAAGCGAAAGTGTGCGAACATTTTCCAAATGTTTACGAATCGTGTAACTGACGCGGGACGCGGTTACCAGCCCGGTATTCACTTAACTGAATGTGGGAAACCGCTTAAAACTCACATTCGGGCTAACCAGCTCAGCATCTCTCGTCGTTATTCCTCCAGACCGATTCGATCCGGTGCCGGCGCCTCCCCGAATCGCGAAAGCGGATCGTTAGCGCTCGCGGCCATACGGTCAGGATAAAGATTTGAATGTCTCCAACTAGTGTCTCATAATGTTTGGTGCAAGTGCTGCCCTGAGGTGGGAAGAAGACTTTGTGGCGGACCGCACCAAACAATTCAGAACACGATTTCGTAGGCTTCCCTAGGGTAATAAGTCTTCAAAGTGTCTTCGAGTTTGCTGCCGGATCATAAAATCAACTCGAGTCAATATTTCGGCGAACCAACTGCTTGCCATTGTAATATTTCTGGCTTTGCAGCCGTCATAGTCTGCTACAAGGAGCTCTTTTTGGTGCAGTTGACAAGGCAGCAGTGGCAAGATGACGTAATCTGGTGTGAGGTACCGATGACAGATGGTTTGTTCGGTACCGGTATCGTGGGAAAGAACGCCTAAATTGTGGTCCTTCTGCGTTATTGGCTGCTGCGTTCGGAAGTTGCGCGCCAAAATGACAATCTTCCGTTATTAATAATTGAAAAATTAAACAGCGTATTTACTTGAATTTCAGATTGAAGCATCTCTCAATAGCAGGCCAGCATTCCATTATTTCACAAGTATTAATAACCAGCAGAATCCAGATTTTCACTCTGCAGCGCTGATATGAAACTTCCTGGCAGATTAAAACTGTGTGCTGGACCGAGACTCGAACTCGGGACCTTTACCTTTCGCGGAGAAGTGCTCTACCGTCTGAGCTACCCAAGCACGACTCACGCCCCGTCCTCGCAGCTTTACTTCTGCCAGTACGTCGTCTCCTACTTTCCAAAGTTTCAAGCCAGGAGAATAATAAACAGCTGCAAAACGAAAAGGCAGATGAAGCGCTTCAATGATCTTCGGATTGCGCCTAACTTGGATGGCGGGAGAAGTGATTCGGCTGTAAGATCAGAGCTCGTTCGGCAGCCTCGGAGGAGGGACATGTTGTCCGCCGCCATATCACTTCAGACATACACTCCTGGAAATGGAAAAAAGAACACATTGACACCGGTGTGTCAGACCCACCATACTTGCTCCGGACACTGCGAGAGGGCTGTACAAGCAATGATCACACCCACGGCACAGCGGACACACCAGGAACCGCGATGTTGGCCGTCGAATGGCGCTAGCTGCGCAGCATTTGTGCCCCGCCGCCGTCAGTGTCAGCCAGTTTGCCGTGGCATACGGAGCTCCATCGCAGTCTTTAACACTGGTAGCATGCCGCGACAGCGTGGACGTGAACCGTATGTGCAGTTGACGGACTTTGAGCGAGGGCGTATAGTGGGCATGCGGGAGGCCGGGTGGACGTACCGCCGAATTGCTCAACACGTGGGGCGTGAGGTCTCCACAGTACATCGATGTTGTCGCCAGTGGTCGGCGGAAGGTGCACGTGCCCGTCGACCTGGGACCGGACCGCAGCGACGCACGGATGCACGCCAAGACCGTAGGATCCTACGCAGTGCCGTAGGGGACCGCACCGCCACTTCCCAGCAAATTAGGGACACTGTTGCTCCTGGGGTATCGGCGAGGACCATTCGCAACCGTCTCCATGAAGCTGGGCTACAGTCCCGCACACCGCTAGGCCGTCTTCCGCTCACGCCCCAACATCGTGCAGCCCGCCTCCAGTGGTGTCGCGACAGGCGTGAATGGAGCGACGAATGGAGACGTGTCGTCTTCAGCGATGAGAGTCGCTTCTGCCTTGGTGCCAATGATGGTCATATGCGTGTTTGGCGCCGTGCAGGTTAGCGCCACAATCAGGAATGCATACGACCGAGGCACACAGGGCCAACACCCGGCATCATGGTGTGGGGAGCGATCTCCTACACTGGCCGTACACCACTGGTGATCGTCGAGGGGACACTGAATAGTGCACGGTACATCCAAACCGTCATCGAACCCATCGTTCTACCATTCCTAGACCGGCAAGGGAACTTGCTGTTCCAACAGGACAATGCACGTCCGCATGCATCCCGTGCCACCCAACGTGCTCTAGAAGGTGTAAGTCAACTACCCTGGCCAGCAAGATCTCCGGATCTGTCCCCCATTGAGCATGTTTGGGACTGGATGAAGCGTCGTCTCACGCGGTCTGCACGTCCAGCACGAACGCTGGTCCAACTGAGGCACCAGGTGGAAATGGCATGGCAAGCCGTTCCACAGGACTACATCCAGCATCTCTACGATCGTCTCCATGGGAGAATAGCAGCCTGCATTGCTGCGAAAGGTGGATATACACTGTACTAGTGCCGACATTGTGCATGCTCTGTTGCCTGTGTCTATGTGCCTGTGGTTCTGTCAGTGTGATCATGTGATGTATCTGACCCCAGGAATGTGTCAATAAAGTTTCCCTTTCCTGGGACAATGAATTCACGGTGTTCTTATTTCAATTTCCAGGAGTGTAGTTAGCAATGTGTAGTGTGTAAATGAGAGTTGGTTTGGCGTGTTTAAGGACAGATATGTCTGCCGCGGTCGGTGTTAGTTAAGACTTTATTAGCAACGTTTGTTTATATGGACGTGGAGTTGTGAACAGTGCAATTGTAACTACAGAAATACGTGGTTCATTAATTTCTTGAAGAATAAAAATCATTTGTGACTCTAAAAACGAACTTAATTGTGCATTTTGTAGTGTTCTGCCAACAAAAAGCGAGTGGCATCCCGTGTGAACAAACTGATTGGAAATTTAATCATTTCTAAGACAACAGTTCTTCGCGAAGAGTTTCTCTCAAAATTACGGATTCACGACCTACGTCCTGTTTTCTGCGCAGGGGTCAAGACCCGTAGAAGCCTGCAGGTTGGTGAACTTTATTAGAACTTCGACTCAGGGCGGTGGAAGCGTATAGGCACCTCGCGTGTACTGCAATCTTAGTACAAATGAGATCAGTGACACATCTGAGGTAACACAGAGGAGGTATGAAGAAGAGAAATATTTTTGAGGGAAAGGGTATGTAATACACACGTATATGTCACTTCTCTTTCACTCCCACATTCTATTTTTCAACTTGCCGTATTTTCTTCAGGATAACGCTGCTTCTGCTGCTGAGTCCTGCTGAGAATTTTAGCGTTCTCCTGAATATGGCGACCAGCTGGATCGCCGAAATATTGAATCGAGCTGATTTTGGGATCCAGCAGCAAACCCGAAGAGACTTTGAAGAATTCAGGAGACGAATAACCCTTTCACCCATTGTTGAGATTGTTGTTTGGTCTTAGGAGTAAAGTAATGGATCCATGTTTCATCCACAGTGACGAAACGACGCCTAAAGTCCTGCGGATTCTTCCTGAACAGCTGCAAACCATCCTTGCAACACGTCACACGATTCCGTTTTTGGTCAAGCGTGAGCAATCGCGGAACCCATTTTGCGGATAGCTTTCTCATGTTCAAATGTTTATGCAAACTATTATGCACCCGTTCATTCGAGATGCCCACAGCACTAGCAATCTCACGCACCTTAACTCTTCCGTCATCCATCACCATATCATGGATTGTATCAATGATTTCTGGAGTTGTCACAGGGCGTCCAAAACTTTCAGCATGACTTGTGCCCATATGGCCACAATTTGAAACCTCTTATAAACTGTTATAATAGAAGGTGCAGAGTCACGATAATGTTTATAAAGCTTCTCTTTAGTCTCCTGGGGCGTTTTGCCTTTAATAAAGTAATGTTTAATCAGCACACGAAATTCTTTTTCGTCCATTTTGTGACAATCACTCGACTTCCTTCATTCACACGAATGCCAAAAACAAACAAATAGACCAGTATGGGCAAATTTTGTGTGCGTTCTTTCCAAAGAACTAAACATGACCTTGATTGGCGACGGTGGTGCCATCTCTCTGACTTTGCACGGACTTTTCTAACGGCCCTCGTACATGCGCTTCTAGCAGTCAAAATGTTATTAAAAAAAATGGTTCAAATGGCTCTGAGCACTATGGGACTTAACACCTGAGGTCATCAGTCCCCTAGAACTTAGAACTACTTATACCTAACTAACCTAAGGACATCACGCACATCCATGCCCGAGGCAGAATTTGAACCTGCGACCGTAGCGGTCGCGCGGTTCCAGACTGAAGCGCCTAGAACCGCTCGGCCACACGGCCGGCCCAAAATGTTATCATTTCTGGTTTTGACCTTGTTTGTTGGCAGCTGTTAGGTGTACGGTGATGCCCTTGCATTTCCGGGGACAGCTAGCGACTCTTCCGCTGTTGGGACCGCATCGCGCCTTTCGCTAGAAGATCTCCCTGCGCGCTGCGACCAAGGCTAGCCGGAGAGCGGAGAGGCAGCGGCCAGGCCGCCAGCTCAGCCGTTCCCCGTCCTTGGCGGCTCGGCTGTTGTTTTTAGCTTATTAGGCGAGCCGGCAAGCGGCTTTTCCCATCGCAGTACTGCTTTGCTTCATCACTAACTACAGCCTTATAATGCGTGCGTAAGGATGCGCGCAGAAAAAAAGACGTGCTTTGCGCAAGATTCCTCGAGAATAGCTGTTCACTGTCGTCACGTCCATTAGAGGTGACGCCATCGTCTGCGTGCATCCTCGAGGGATTGTTGGTCTAGCCACACGGCGCACCTGGCTAGAAAAGCTAGACTCGCCTCTGTTCACTGCGCATACAAAGTTGCCTGTCGTTTATTATTTCAGCAGTGACTAAACGGAAACCGTAAATTGCAGTATAGTATAACGGCTAACAGCAATGAGTCGCGTTTTGAATAGACTTGCCCACATGATGTAAGCCACTGTCACTATCATTAAACCGGGTTCGATTCCCGGCGGGGTCAGGGATTTTCACCTGCCTCGAGATGACTGGGTGTTTGTGTTGTCCTCATCATTTCATCATCATCCAGGAAAGTGGCGAAATTGGACTGAGCAAAGGTTGGGAAATTGTACGGGCGCTGATAACCACGCAGTTGAGCGCCCCACAAACCAAACATCATCACACTATCATTAAAAATTTTTTGGTGTATCTTTTTCGTGTCATCGGTATTCTTACTGGTTTCATGTGGCCCGCCACGCTTTCCTGTGCCAACCTTTTCAGGAGTAGGCTGTGTGCCGGCAACAGGTTCTTTCATCATCATCATCATCATCATCATCATCATCATCATCATCCTACAACATACACACACAAACACACGCACACACACACACACACACACACACACGCACGCACGCACACATTGCAGTCATCTACACGTATGAGATACATTTAACACGCAATTCTCAGAGTTCGCGAAGGGAAATGGTTCAAATGGCTCTAAAGCCGTCGGCACACGGACCGAGCATCCGAACGCTGAGCGTTGAGCGTGCCGACTTTCTGACGTCATAGCGTGTAATAGCACGTTCGGGAGTCTTTCCGAACGTGCAGAGCAATATCTAGCATGTCAGATATACTGAGCGTACGTTTGAGCGTTGACCAACCAGATGCCACAACGCCACCTAGGTCACAGCACGGAGCTGTGAGGTGTCATATTGGCATTCAGTTCAAGCCTATAAGTATATGTGCCGTTTCCGAGCAACATCAAATTGAGAATTACTCGAAAGCCCCTTGATTAACTGTGTGTTTAGTTGCAATAAAATAATGAGAAACGTCATATTCGTGGCAAAAAAATTATTATAACTTGTGTATTATGGGAGTACTCGTATGTCATTTGAAGGTAGCGACAAACTGAGGATCCACCAAAAATCGATTGTACTTGGTACTATTTGGTATAATTAAATTTCGGTTAAAGCATTTAGCATGTGGTAACATACGAGAATTGATCGTAACTAAATTGGTGGTACTTTAGCGTACTGAGCAGCGTCAATGATCCACGACCACAGGAGTGATAAAACGATAGTTCGTGTCTCGCGAAAGTAAAATATTTTTTTTTCCTAACATTCGCGTATTTAATAGGTTCTGATGCTTTATTATTAGTTTAATGTAAGTATATACTACATATTTGATGTTACGTAAGTATAAGTTCACATGTTTTTGAGGAGTTTGGCTTATTCTACAGGACAGCTTGCGCTACTTGCATAAAGATATTTTGTTCGTTTTTCTTTTGAGTTTCGTAATCCACGTCTTTTAAAGATTCTGCTACTGGGTAGGAACAGTGATCAAGTAAGAATGACGTTAGAGTTTTACCAAAATGTGGGAAAGATAAAATAACGATTCTTACGTGGAGAACTGTTGCAAATTTGAGTCGTACTGTTTGTAATGGAACTTTTATAAGCCTGTATCCTTATTGATTGGGCATGGTACTTTCATTTTTGTCGTAAAACATGTACATCGATATTGAAGATTTTGTGTATATTACCTATAGAACAACTTAACTAGGATATGGACAATGGAGGAAACGTGCGTTTTAATAGAACTAACGTGGGAATTTTACGCGCGTCCGTTGAGTAAAAAGTGTGATTTACGTAGAGAAACATCCCGGAACTGCTGCCGGAGAGCGTTGCGATCGCGTGTACCACGTTGGGGCCCACGTACCGTATACACAAGTCGCATCGTTCCCGAGCGTTCAGCAGCACGTCGAACTCGGCACAGTCAACGTTGACCTTCGACAGCACGGTCCGTGTGCCGACGGCTTAAGCACTATGGGAATTAACATCTGAGGTCATCAGTCCCCTATACTTAGAACTACTTAACCCTAACTAAGGACAACACACACTTCCATGCCCGAGGCAGGATTCGAACCCGCGACCGTAGCAGCAGCGCAGTTCCGGACTGAAGCGCCTAGAGCCCCGAAGGAAAGGTGCCAATGTGTTCGAAGCATGAGAAAAATAACTTTCCAATTAGGTGCCTGAACGTCCCCTCCGATCACACTCAGCCAACCACGACATCCGACTTTACTTTTTGTGGGAAACCGTCACGAGGAAGCTCGAGGGAATGAACTGGCAGATGCTTGAAGATATACACTAACTATCCCGCGAAAGGTTACTTACATAGTTTCATAAGGAATCTTCGAATATGCTAGTCCAGTAGGAACCGCGAGTAGATTAAGCGGATTACAGACTGCACACAAGCGTCTTAGGCCGTGGTTCTCCCTGCGCTCCGTAATAGACTGGTTCGCGAAGAAGCCTTAAGGAGGGGGCGGGGGTAAAGTGCATGAAACTGACCGAAAATATCAGTCTTCAGTTTATATTTTATTTATTAGTGCAACTCATGGATAATAAGTTCCCAATGTTACAATGACGAAATCGCATCCGAAGTGGTTGAAAAATAATTAAATGTGCAACACGACCTTCCCGCCACGCCAACTTTTTAAATCAACACTTTCACTTGAATTCGTGCTCGGTGAACAGGGATTCTGTGGATTGCTTCCAAGCAAACCTGCAAGGGATAGATCCAGAAGGCTGTGATGTATACTCTCGTGTTATAGGCCATCTTTTGAACGTTGGTCGACAGAACAGACTCACAAAGACACTCTTCAAGTGTATGACGGCAGAGTTGTGAGAAATAACCCGTCCAGTGTAAGTGACGACAGGCGTCAAGACGGGAAAACCAGGCGCCCTTTCTTTCTTCAGGACGCACGAGACCGACAAGATACATCCCAGGTAGCAACTACCTCAATGTCTCTTATCTCCCCGCCCCCTCCAGTTTTTTAAGCATGTTGATGAGAATTTCGAACGGTGAGGCAGTATTGAAGAATAAGAATATTTGTTATCAATGAAGTTCATGAACAACTCACTATTGGAAAGATGCACTATTTTGGTGATACGGTGATGAAATTTTGTACCATGCTGTACCTAAAATTAACACACTTACAGTTAAGTTCCGCGTATTATATTATATCTTTTCTATGGAATTCAAACATTTTATTTTCAATAAACAACCTATGTATTCTATTCTCGGAAACTATTCAAGACAACTCTACAAAAATTTTATCTATTTAATCTCTCCGCATGTAGCAAGCTTCTCTAATGAGGCTTCTTGAATAGGCGAATTATAATAATTTTTAATTATAGTTCTTGAAGTATAAGATAAAATTCATGCAAAACACCGAGCAATTTTCCCAATATCTCATCTTACACTCAGAATTTAAAAATTTACTCTTGCGACAACATTTATAGGATTTGTGGAAATAATTATACAAAATTTCATAATTCATGCCTTCATAGATTCTGAGAAAAAGGTACACAAACTTTAAAAAACATAATTTTCAGGAAGTGCAATTTGAAGTTCAACGTAAAGTTTTTACTTACGTCATCTCTTCAGAAGGCCTCAGATTTCTACTCAGGGTCATCTTTCCCTTCAAGGCTTCGTTACTGGTTTCTTGTTTTCTGCCTTCTTTCCTTGACCACGTCTTCAACTGACTTTTCAACTACAGAGGGGCGCTGCAAATCTATTTTTCTCAAGATGTCTTGAGTGAAATTTCCTATCTTAAATCCCATTCTCTCTAATACCTTCATCCTCCTTACGTTCCCGTCATTAAACACAAGAATCGTAAGTTGCAATTCTGAGAACTATAGCAGATGAAAATGTGGCTTTAGGGCACCGTTTCCATATGAGTGAATTCAGAGACTCATTTAGATTCTGGGTTTTACCATGAACATAATGTTTTTAGAAGTTCAAGACCGGCCAGAAATACACAGAAGAACAAACCTTTCGCACTTTATTTGTGATCAAGAACATTACGCCATCTTGCTGTTCCAGCAAGTTTTGTTTCTCTGGGTGTATAATCAGCTGCCTGCCGTCCAACGAACTTGCAGATGACATGAAAAGACAACAGAAGAAAGTACAGAAAGTATGCCGCAAACAGCGACAATTATTCTTAAAAACATGCCATAAAACAGACTAAATAAGATTTAAGGAACCCACTGATGATGGTGATACTTGTCGCCGAAACTAGTTTGGGAAATAAATAAGTAAACAAATAACAAGGCGTTTCGCATCAAGGCGGACTCACATATTGTTGTTTTTCTATGCAAACACGGACCAAATGGATGAGTTCCAAGATAAAGTTGTAACTCCCAGGGAGTTCGGTCTTGATGGTGCGAACCTTTGCGATGACTGTGGAGAGCCATGTTTCATTCGGTGTTCACGGTGCAAATTAATGTTTTGTTACGAACATTTCTTGAATGTCGAGGATGTCAGTTTTGTGAAGTGTAATACGTACATTCCATAGAAGGTTGATCTCTTCGCCGGCCGATGTGGCCGAGCGGTTCTAGGCGCTTCAGTCCAGAACCGCGCTGCTGCTACGGTCGCAGGTTCGAATCCTGCCTCGGGCTTGGATGTGTGTGATGTCCTAAGGTCAGTTAGGTTTAAGTAGTTCTACGTTCTAGGGGACTGGTGACCTCAGATGTTAAGTCCCATAGTGCTCAGAGCCATTTTTTTTATCTCTGCGTCTCCAGGGCACTCATTTTGTACATTAGCAGATAATATTTTTCCTGTCATAGCTGTTAACACAACACTGTCAAATGAGCCCTGCTAAAGACTGACACTGCTAAAGACATGCCACTTCGCACTCAAGAGGTCCCTTGTGATCGCACCGCCTTCCAGTCCTACCACCAAGGAAACATCCCTGGCAGTACCGGGAATCGAACTCGCGTTCTCTGCATGACAGTCGTCGCGATGACAACTCTGCTACGGAGGTCTTTGGACTAAGATTTCGTATTCACGAGCAAACGTCATGAGTCAAAGCAACTGTCTAGTGATGGTCCGTTCATTCGAATCAGGAAGTGTATCGCTATGTTGTTATACTCGCGCATCGCCGTTGTGCCTCTGCAGCTAGTGGCCTGTTGGAGGTGCTAAGTGGCGCTTTATGCCGCTAACCAGACGTACCGTACCACTGTCACTCCACGCTCATGCTGAAACGGAAAACAGCTCCACATACTGGCTCTCCCGCACCATTATACTGCCTGAAACCAGACCACTCCAGCAAAATTTTTGAGGTTGTTCAGGGACATTTTGTAAGTATTTTAGTTCAAAGGATGCATGGCTCACCACAGAGTTTGTTTCATTTCTTATCTCCCGCGTCCCTTTAGCTTTGTATCTGTTGCATTCGGGAGGACGACGGTTCAATTCCGCGTCCGGTCATCCTGATTTACGTTTTCCGTGATTTCCCTGAATCGTTCCAGGCAAATGCTGGGATGGTTCCTTTGAAAGGGCACGGCCGACTTCCTTCCCCATGCTCCCGCAATCCGATGAGACCGATGACCTCGCTGTCTAGTCTCCTCCCCCAAACAACCCAACCCAACATTGTATTGCACTGAAAATATGTCCGCCCCCGGTAGCTGAACGGTCGGCGCGACGGATTATCAATCCTCTGGGCCCGGGTTCGATTCCCGGACGGGTCGGGGAATTTTCTCCGCCCAGGGACTGGGTGTTGTGCTGTCCTCACCATCTTCCTACCATCCTCATCGACTGCAGGTCACCGACATGCCGTCACATTGAAAGACCGGCACCTGGCGAACGGTCTACCCGACGGGGAGCCCTAGCAATACGATTAAATAAATAAATACTGAAAATATCTGGACAACATTGCAAATGTGCACGGTATACACTCTGTCTTGTTTGGAAACAAACTTGTTTAATTCATTCGCGACACTGTTAAGGGGCTCCGGAACGCCCTATACTTGCAATGTTAAAATAACGCTTATAAATTACATCTTTCCCCACAAAGTATTTGAGGTAGGAAGTTGAACTTTTTACAGATTATTTATTGGAATATGGGCTACAACTTAACACAAGGATTTTACAAAATTTTAGTTCAGTTATTAAAGATGATTTTTATTTCAATTGTAATGAAAATTCACAACATTTTTTTGCAATTTTTTATTTATATATTCAAAAATATACAGTTTTTTTGGAAAAAGGCTCTGTTAAATTATGCAGAAGGTACTGTGTAACATTTACTGAAAGTTTGAAACAAATATGTTTGGAAGATCCTTAGAAAACATGTAATTAGTATGAGAAAATAAAAGTTTTGGGAATCGAGCGACAAAGATTGGATTAACTTTTTAGTGCATTCCAGGTCCATAGGATGGATTATCTTCATCCTCTGCAAACTCCTCCTCCAGCTTCCTCTTGTTCCTCCTCCTGTTTACTCTTGCTTGTATTTCTAGACTCTTTACAGCCCTGTCTGCAGCCCAAAGGCGTTCCTTGTCTAAAGCAAGCATCGCTCGTACCATGTTAGAACCTATCTTCATTCCCATATTTCTAAATACCTTGCACCTTACAATGTTGCCATCATTGAAAGTCGCAACATTATCATACACACCAAAGTGAAGTGTTTCTATTTCAACAAATACAGTCTTGGGGATTCTCGACCATATAACACTATTTACACTTTCATTGGGGTTTTGAGTTTTTCCGTGAATACACTTTTTCAACAGTTCAGGTGCTGCTAAGTCTCTGAAAATAGGTTTTATCACCTCCATTATTGCATTTCACATCACTAAAATGTACCTGATGAACACGGACGTTAATAATAACACCATTTGACAGCAGTTTAACAGCGCCACAGTGGGGCACGCCCATATAGAACACATTTAAAAAAAATTTAAAAATAGTTGTAGTCTTCGGAATTGAATAAATTATATATCTATTAAAAGGTAATAGTCTGCAGATTCGGAAAACGCAAAAAAGTAAAAATTGAACTTTTCATGATTTTGAGCCTTTCCGGAGCCCCTTAACGGCAGTATTGGCCACTTTACTCTTCCCTATCAGGCATCACTCACTGTAGCTCGGTTCTATCTAGGGTTTGCTTTCCGGCAGTGTCAGTTGTGCGTTAGCACCTTCTCTCCAAAAATCAGCACGGAATAAGAAAACATCTGTCACGCGAAAGGTTGCACTTTTGTCGCATGATATCCTAAGAACCAGCGATGGAGGCCACTAGGGGAATTCCATATTCCTACACTTCCGGGAAGCATTTGATACGATGCCTCACTGAAGACTGTTAACGAAGGTCCGAGCATACGGTTAGGTTCCCAAATAGGTGAGTGTTCGAAGACTTTTTAAGTTATAGACTCCAGTACCTTGTCGTCGATGGCGGGTGTTCATCAGAGACGAGAGCATCAAAAATGGTTCAAATGGCTCTGAGCACTATGGGACTCAACTTCTGAGGTCATCAGTCCCCTAGAACTTAGAACTACTGAAACCTAACTAACCTAAAGACATCACACACATCCATGCCCGAGGCAGGATTCGAACCTGCGACCGTAGCGGTCCCGCGGTTCCACGCTGTAGCCCCTAGAACCGCTCGGTCACTCCGGCTGTTGATTCCGCAAGGCACCACTGCGTAAATTTAGAGAACATGCATTTGAGGCCGCCTGCCAACGTAACTTTCACGTAGGGACGATGAAGATGAGATGCGAGAAATCAGTTTGTATGGAGGAATTTGGACAGTCCGTTTTTCCCTCGCTCTGTCTGCGAGTGGAACAGGAGAGGAAATGAGTCGTAGTGGTACAAGATATCCTCCGCCTCTCATCGTACGTTGTTTTGCGGAGCATGTATGTACACTCCTGGAAATGGAAAAAAGAACACATGGACACCGGTGTGTCAGACCCACCATACTTGCTCCGGACACTGCGAGAGGGCTGTACAAGCAATGATCACACGCACGGCACAGCGGACACACCAGGAACCGCGGTGTTGGCCGTCGAATGGCGCTAGCTGCGCAGCGTTTGTGCACCGCCGCCGTCAGTGTCAGCCAGTTTGCCGTGGCATACGGAGCTCCATCGCAGTCTTTAACACTGGTAGCATGCCGCGACAGCGTGGACGTGAACCGTATGTGCAGCTGACGGACTTTGAGCGAGGGCGTATAGTGGGCATGCGGGAGGCCGGGTGGACGTACCTCCGAATTGCTCAACACGTGGAGCGTGAGGTCTCCACAGTACATCGATGTTGTCGCCAGTGGTCGGCGGAAGGTGCACGTGCCCGTCGACCTGGGACCGGACCGCAGCGACGCACGGATGCACGCCAAGACCGTAGGATCCTACGCAGTGCCATAGGGGACCGCACCGCCACTTCCCAGCAAATTAGGGACACTGTTGCTCCTGGGGTATCGGCGAGGACCATTCGCAACCGTCTCCATGAAGCTGGGCTACGGTCCCGCACACCGTTAGGCCGTCTTCCGCTCACGCCCCAACATCGTGCAGCCCGCCTCCAGTGGTGTCGCGACAGGCGTGAATGGAGGGACGAATGGAGACGTGTCGTCTTCAGCGATGAGAGTCGCTTCTGCCTTGGTGCCAATGATGGTCGTATGCGTGTTTGGCGCCGTGCAGGTGAGCGCCACAATCAGGACTGCATACGACCGAGGCACACAGGGCCAACACCCGGCATCATGGTGTGGGGAGCGATCTCCTACACTGGCCGTACACCAATGGTGATCGTCGAGGGGACACTGAATAGTGCACGGTACATCCAAACCGTCATCGAACCCATCGTTCTATCATTCATAGACCGGCAAGGGAACTTGCTGTTCCAACAGGACAATGCACGTCCGCATGTATCCCGTGCCACCCAACGTGCTCTAGAAGGTGTAAGTCAACTACCCTGGCCAGCAAGATCTCCGGATCTGTGCCCCATTGAGCATGTTTGGGACTGGATGAAGCGTCGTCTCACGCGGTCTGCACGTCCAGCACGAACGCTGGTCCAACTGAGGCGCCAGGTGGAAATGGCGTGGCAAGCCGTTCCACAGGACTACATGCAGCATCTCTACGATCGTCTCCATGGGAGAATAGCAGCCTGCATTGCTGCGAAAGGTGGATATACACTGTACTAGTGCCGACATTGTGCATGCTCTGTTGTCTGTGTCTATGTGCCTGTGGTTCTGTTAGTGTGATCATGTGATGTATCTGACCCCAGGAATGTGTCAATAAAGTTTCCCCTTCCTGGGACAATGAATTCACGGTGTTCTTATTTCAATTTCCAGGAGTGTAGATGTAGACGAGGATAAACAGTAGTATGCCAAAGTTTACTGATGACGAGGTGGTCGATATCTCGTGTATGGATTCACTGAAGATTTCGAAGAAATCGAGGGGTGTAAGTAATGCAGGCTAATGATTTTCAACGCAGACTGCCATTCGATTACACTGCGCAAGACTGCAGCGCCCAACTTCTATAGTTTTCACTTCAATACAAATGAGACCTCTTTCAGCAGTGGTGATGTTTTCAACTGCCGCAACAACCACGCTTGGCTTAGACCACCAGCAACGATTCCTTATCAACTTGGGGGCTGGAATCATACATCAGCTAATGGTTGAATTCCTTTCGTTCAGCACATATTACCTGATGTTCAGTCGAGATGTGCTGTCGGAATTGCTGAGAACTGTACCTCTTCCTCGTGCGAGGGTGTGTTTTCAACACGTGTTACACCCACTTTGATGACAATGTGATTGAATATCTGACCAAAAGATGGTCTGAATGTTTAATTCCAAGTGTAAGTGCTGTCCCTTGGCTAGTCTTATGGATTTTTTGGCATGGAGTTACGTGATATCGTTGGTGTATTGGTGCGCCCCTTTCCGTCCCCCCTACCCCCCCCCCCCCCCCCCAAAATGGGATGTTTATTTTGGTTAGCGACCAGTTTCGGTCTATAAATTAGTCTTCGGGCCGCATGCGTTGCAGTACAATAGTAATATATATTCAGGGGATTTCTGTGAAAAGAGATGCTAACATGGCTAAAAACATCTAGAATAAAAGCTACGATAATTATAAAATGAAATTTTGTGCCCACCATGGTTACTGGTGGCACTGGACGGAGCATGCAGCATTACATAGTGCACAACCATTCATGTATTTACTACGGGGAGTATGGTACATTAAATGGTATGGTTAAAATTTACCAGAAAAGGAGGCAGAAAAAGCATACAGAAATTACGTACATAATGGTTCATAACAAATCCTTTCATAATCTTTTTAAAATAAAAAATTGCAAAAACAGACACGATTTGATCGCTTTGGTGTGTAGACTGCCCTCTAAGGGCGTCTGCACGAACTCGTTGAAAGGAGTCGTAGCCGATAAGGCTGTTTCGGTTACCATGGCAATGGCTTGCCGATATCGATAGTTACGTTCCAGCGATGCCCGCCACAGACACCATAGTAGAGGACGGAACGCTGGGGACACGGCAGCTGTCCTATGGCTTGGAATTCAGTGGTCGTGTTTCATAGAGGGCAGTCTACACGCAAAACGGATAAAATTACGTCTGTCATTGTATTTCTTTATTTTAAAAAGATCATGAAAGGATTTGTTGTGAACTAATATGAATGTAATTTTTGTATGTACTTTTCTGTCTATTTTTCTTGTATATTTAAAGTATACCATTTAATGTAACGTACCTTACATAACAAGTACGTGATAGGTTGTCAGTGACGTAATGTTGTATGCGATGGGCGGAGCTTACAGTATATATTCTCGAGAAGTGTTACCTTATTCAGCAGTGTTCTTACGGATGTTGCTGCGTCCACCGCCACCAGCCGCTCTCATGGGTATAACACTTTACTCTGTTGCTATTGTAGCTTTTATTCTAGATATTTTTAGCCATGTTACCAATCCTTTTTACAGGTTTCCTTCTGTATAAGTGTTATTACGGTACTGCAGTGCTTATGGCCTGAAGATAATCTAAATGATAGACCAATACAGCCGGCCGATGTGGCCGAGTGGTTCTAGGCGCTTCAGTCTGGAATCACGCGACTGCTACGGTCGCAGGTTCGTATCCTGCCTCGGGCGTGGATGTGTGTGATGTCCTTAGGTTAGTTAGGTTTAAGTAGTTTTAAGTTCTACGGGACAGATGACCTCAGATGTTAAGTCCCATAGTGCTAAGAGCCATTTGAGCCATTTGAAGACCGATACAGGTTGGCAACCAAAATAAACGTCGGTTGCGATCGAGACTGTTTTATCGAAATTTAATATTTTACAGCGATCGCTTAAAGACAAATGCATATTTCAGACTGCTAGTTCCTTATCTTCGAATACCGAGTTCACAGACCTTTACCTTATGTGCAATTTACATCGCACAGTGTTGGGACAACGCGAATACTTCCAGAATGAAATTTTCACTCTGCAGGGGAGTGTGTGCTCTTATGAAACTTCTTCGCAGATTAAAACTCTGTGCAGGACCGAGACTCGAACTCAGGACCTGAGTTCGAGTCTCTGTCTGGCTTACGCAGTTGTAATCTGCCAGGAAGTTTCAATGCGTATACTGTTCTCTACTTGCCACATGCAGACTGCCTCAGATTTCTAAGAGGAGTCACTGCAGCGGCTGCGTGGTTGACGTCAGTTGTTATAAGAAAACAATGGTAGGTGCACCGGCAGACAGTTCCCTGACAGGTGCGGCAAGCATAATAGCGCGTCTAAGTTCGCTTCGGCCAAGGTTCCGCAAGGCACAGTGCTGGGACCCGTATTGTACCTATAGTAATAAACGCCTTGGAAATTCCGTTTTGGGACTGTGTGTTTGTATTTGATCTCAAGGGCAGTCTTAGTTTTATACATAGGAAATTGTGACACTGTGGAGACCGCGTCGCTGACTTCTACAAAGCCGGAAAATCTAAATTTGCACTAAAAACGTGCTGCAATCGTATTAACTTTCAAAGTATTTTATGTCAGAGTGAATGTCAGCTTCATTCTCGACTAAACGCTGAGGAGAAAGTGAGAAACCGAAATCAATGTATCGTCGTCGGCGTAAAGGAGGGAAGAGGGACGCCTCGTCGATAACAGAGTCATTGGCGTTGGAGCAAGAGCTCTTGTTCTTTCCAGAGGAACTGTTCCCGCATTTGATACCAGCCGTTTAGCGAAGTCCTAATTCTGTATAGCCAGACTCGCTTTTCAGTTTTCAGTCTGGATCTGCACGCCTTCCCCCCACCCCCCACCCCCACCCCCCCGTCCTCCCCTCCACATGTTGGTTTGGCTTGATGACAGTGACGATGTCGTAATGCTGGGAGACTGTTGATCCTGGAGTGGTTGTGGTTTCACTGGAGGAGGTCTTGTGGAGCTTGATGACCTGCTGCAGGTAAAAATTTGTACAGGGGCAGATAATAATGTAGTGTGGCGAGGACCTCCCGTCGGGTAGACCGTTCGCCTGGTGCAAGTCTTTCGATTTGACGCCACTTCGGCGACTTGCGCGTCGATGGGGATCAAATGATGATGATGATGATGATTAGCACAACACAACACCCACTCCCTGAGCGGAGAAAATCTCCGACCCAGCCGGGAATCGAACCCGGACCCTTAGGTTTGACATTCTGTCGCGCTGACCACTCAGCTATCGGGGGCGGTCTACAGGGGCAGTGGGAGGAAGTGACAGCATGGGGTGGGTTATGGGACTGGGATGTGGAAGCTGGTGTGGGGTTGTGGGACGGGGAAGTCAGCTTTTCAAGCGAGTATTGTGAGCATGCAGTAGCATCTGGGTATCTGATTATGCTTATGTAGGGGAGAGTGAGTGCAGGAGAGCAACAGGTTCTGCCCAGAATTAGATGAGATTGTGATTAGATGAGTGTCCATACTGGAACAAGTGAAGTAGGGCTAATCTGGAAGTAGGTGGCGGTGGCACTAAGATGGAATGCCGAACGAATGGGGAGTATGGTGCGATGCAAGGGCTCCAAAGGCTTAATAATTTGGAAGACACTTTTACATCTACATCCATAACTTGCAAACTACTGTGAACTGCATTTTACCACGTACTAGGTTTTCCTTTCGCGGATTGAGCGTGTGAAGAATAACTGCGTAAATGTCTCTGTCCGTCTGTAATTAGTCTAATTTTGTTTTCGCGGCCCCTACGATACATGGGGATTGCAGTATATTCCAGGATTACTCAATACTGGTTCCTGGAAAATGTAAATAGCGTTTTCTGAATAGCCTGATTTAATTTGGGAAGCTCCATTATCGTTGTATTAATTTCGTTGGTGTTCGTCTTATAAAATTTTTTATGATACTGTTCATTCAGTTGATCTGATCTCCCAAGTCCTTTGACGTCTCTGACGACATTTCAATGTCATCAGGAATCCTCAAAGTTCTTGTTATTTCTCTCTGAACTTTAAGTCTCCATAAAATTTTCTCTTTGGTTTCTTTTACTACTCGCTTGATGAACAGATTCAATAATATGATGAATAAACTACATTCGTGTCACACTCCCTTCCAAACTACTGATTACCTCTTGGAAAATTAAAACTGTGTGGCTGGTCGGGACTCGAATCTTTGTCTTTTGCACGCACTTGCTCTACTACAAAGTTCGAAATGAGCGCACAGTACACTGCAGACCGAAAATTCTTTATGCAAACAGTTCCCCAAGCTTTGTCTAAGCCATGTCTCCGGATTATCCTTTTTTCCAGTAGTGCTAGTTCCTGAAACTATGCAACGGAACTACTTAGATGTTTGGAAGATAGGACATGAGGTACTGGCGGAAGATAAGTTACGAAGATTAGAATTATATTAGTACCGTCAGCTGTTTACGGTCGTTGATATAGATTAACGGGGGCGGGTGAAAATGTGTGCCCCGACCGGGACTCGAACCCTGGATCTCCTGATTACATGGCAGACGCTCTACCCATCTGAGCCACCGAGGGCACAGTGGATAGGGCGACTGCAGGGAGTATCTCGCACACGCCTCCCGCGAGACCCACATTCTCACCTTGTATGTCCACACACTACATTCGTAGTGCCCCACCCCAACACACTCATTACTCGTGGAAGACATTCTTACCAAGTCCCATAAGAGTTCTGGGAATATGTGTGCATCTGCACTGAAGAAGAAGGTCAAGGCCGGTATTGCCAGAACTATATACTTATATGGATATGGTGTCTGTTCTAGCGGACAAGTCGACATTTTTGTCAGAATTCCGAACATCTTGCACCATTTTACATTGTCAAACGCTTTTTCAAGTCGACAAATGAACGTGTCCTGATTTTACTTTAGTCTTGCTTCCATTATTAACAGCAACGTCAGAATTGCCTACCTAGTGCCTTTACCTTTCCTAAAGCCAAACTGATCGTCATTTAGCGTATCCTCGATTTCCTTTTCCATTCTTGTGTATATTATTCTTGTAAGCAACTTGGATACATGAGCTGTTAAGCTGATTGTGCGATAATTCTCGCACTTGTCATCTCTTGCCGTCTTCGGAATTCTGTGGATGATGCTTATCCGAAAGTCAGATGGTATGTCGCCAGACTCATACATTGTACACACCAAGATGAATAGTCGTTTTTTTGCCACTTCCCCCAATGATTGTAGAAATTGTGATGGAATGTTATCTATCCCTCTTGCCATATTTGTTCTTAAGTCGTCCATAGCTCTCTTAAATTCTGATGCTAATACTGGATCCCCTGTCTCTTCTATATCGAATTTTTCCGCTTTCTCCTCTGCATTTAACAGTCGAATTCTCTGTGCACTGTTTATGTTACCACCCTTGGTTTTAATTTCACCGAAGATTGTTTTGACTCCGCCACACACCGTCAGGTGGCTTGCGGAGTATGGATGTGGTTGTAGATGTAGACTTTTTGATGTGCTGAGTCAGCCCTTCCGATAATAATTCATTTGTTACTTAAAATCCGTCTTGATTGCAATTTTTTTAGTATTCATATGACCGGTTTCGGTTCATTCAGAACCATCTTCAGATCTTGTGACGTAGCATGTGAAAGTTGCTGGATTTGGACGGGTTACTCCTGTAACTGAAATATCAGATCTGAAGATGGTTCTGAATGAACCGAAACCGGTCATATGAATAATAAAAAATTTGCAATCAAGACGGATTTTAAGTAACATTATTAAATCACTGATTGCTGTTGTCCCATAAGACATTATGTCTGTTTTTGCAAAATAATTCATTTTTCTATTTCTTCACATTTTTCATGCAGCCATTTCGGCTTGTATTCCCTGCACTTCCTGCTTATTTCATTCCGCAGCGACTATATCTCTGTATTCCTGAATTTTCCTGAACATTTTTATACATAATCAAAATATCCACGTGTGTGCTGCCGGTCTATAGTGTCCAACGGGCACAATATTTCGGCGATCATGCATGTCGCCATCATCAGGTGAACTGACGGACTGAGCTCCTGTGAAAGTGGGAACTGAGCAGCCATAGCGTACGGATCTCCGTGCCGGCACTTTCACAGGAGCTCAGTCCGTCAGTTCACCTGATGATGGCGACATGTATGATCGCCGAAATATTGTGCCCGTTGGACACTATAGACCGGCAGCACACCCGTGGATATTTTGATTATCAAATACGCCGGGAGAAACTCAAGAATCACATTTTTATACATCTTTCTTTCACTGATTGTCTCTCATATCCGTAGCGGGCAAAAATCTTGTCAGTCGGCGTGCCATCACGGCGTAGCGACCTCTGACAGCTCGTTCGGGCGTCGTTAACTGCGGCGGAAGGCGGCGGGAACCGCTTGCGCCACGGCGACACCCGCCCCCGCAGAAGTCCCTCATTAATTCGGTTTCCGCGGCAGATCTGCCCGCGATAGCGGCTGCGCTGCGTGTGGAAGGGGCGGCCGGGGTTTTCACAAGAGCCCGCGGCCCGCATCAGATGGAGAAAGAAAACGTTTCATAAGCCGGTGTCGCAACTGCCCTCCGCCCTGCTCCACGCAGAGTCCACTCCACTCCTGGCGATTGTTCTCGCCGCCTGGCGCGCCATTGTCTCCCTCGCCTATGCACGCTGTCAGATCCTCCTCCCATCTGCCAGATAAGGCCTTCGGCAGAATACAGTTTTTGTGCCGTTTCCCCGTGTTTCAGCCTCCGGGCAGTTGCTTATTACGGGGGCCGCTTGAATAGCAAGTAGAGATTGGAATCACGGCTACTGTCCTCCGACAATATCTCTGCTGTGATTTATTACCACAGGCAAACAGTGATCGGTGTTATAAGCACAAGGCTGCAGTGTGGCGAAAGATTAACAGATGGCGCTATCATCATCATCATCATCATCATCATCATCATATTGAAGATTTATGCCTACAGGAAAATACCTTCTTCGAGAGAAGTTGTCCTCCCATCTGGTGAGGTACCTTCTACGTGAGTAAACCCCTCGATCCGTAGTCTCTAAAGACTGGGACTCCTATACATAAAACGTCTTCAAAAGACTGATTTGGAATGAGCTGATGTGCATAATATTTTTAAATATTAGGCTTTAAGCACGTAAGCGAGAAAAGGTTAAGATCATCCATTTTGGTTGCCTTAGAACCCGAGACTATTTGGTTCAAATGGCTCTGAGCACTGTGGGACTTAACATCTATGGTCATCAGTCCCCTAGAACTTAGAACTACTTAAACCTAACTAACGTAAGGACATCACACACATCCATGCCCGAGGCAGGATTCGAACATGCGACCGTAGCAGTCGCGGGGTTCCGGACTGAAGAGCGTAGAAACGCTCGGCCACCGCGGCCGGCATTCTGCTCTGTTCAAATGTTCAAATGTGTGTGAAATCTTATGGGACTTAACTGCTAAGGTCGTCAGTCTCTAAGCTTACACAATACTTAACCTACATTATCCTAAGGACAAACACACACACACCCATGCCCGAGGGAGGACTTGAATCTCCGCCGCTAGCAGCCGCACAGTCCATGACTTCAATGCCTTACATTCTGCTCTCTAACGCTAATGACTACTGTGGTCGCTGATATGGAGTACCTGGCAGCAGGTGGCAGCTTAATGCACCTAATATGAAAAACGTATGTTTTTTGGGGGTGTTGAAAAAATGGCTCTAAGCACTATTGGACTTAACATCTGAGGTCATCAGTGCCCTAGACATAGAACTATTTAAACCTAACTAACCTAAGGATATCACACATAACCACGCCCGAAGCAGGATTCTAACCTGCGACCGTAGCAGCAGCGCGGTTCCGGACTGAAGCGCCTATAACCGCTCAGTCACAGCGGCCGGCTTTTGGGGGTGTTCTGTACATAGTTCCACGTAGTCAGCGCGTACACAACTTTCCCACTAGAGCGCGCCCCGCTAAGCACAACAGCGCAGGCGCAGCGCTCGTCCGTCTGTGCACTACGAGATGGCGCTGCCATAGAGACGGACCAAATTCTGCTTCCGCCGATCCGCGTATTAATATGTCACGCAGCCAATGAGATTGCTGCTTACGTAGAACCTTTTCTCCTCGTGGATCACACTCGCGCAGTGATACCTGAACGCGCGAGGTATTATAACGAGTGTACAGACCTCCGATTAGTCAGTCTGCATTAGTCTGTAGTCAAGTTTCAGTCTGCGCATAATAAGATTAAAATGGTTCAAATGGCTCCGAGCACTATGGCACTTAACATCTGTGGTCATCAGTCCCATAGAACTTAGAACTACTTAAACCTAACTAACCTAAGGACATCACACACATCCATGCCCGAGGCAGGATTCGAACCTGCGACCGTAGCAGTCGCTAATAAGATTATCATATTGCTGTACGTAGCCATGGAGAGAAATGAATAGACACTTCGTCAAGTATCAGAGATATACCAGAATAAGATTAACGTACCAATACCAAAGGAACTTCATATTGTCAATTGTAAACAGCATCCAGAATCCAGTTACGCAATATCTATGAGTTTTATTATATTAATAAATGTGTATGAAAATTAATCAAGTTCTGTTTAAAGTTGGTCACCGTCAATCTGCTACTCTAAGCGTGCAAGTGGCATTTCTATCGTCTGACCCAACGGCAGAAGATAAACACGCCACGATAAGACCACGAGACATATTGCTGACACTCGCCTACTTCGTTAGAGCGACAACTCAAATAATCTGATGGTGTCTGTACCGAAGGTCTTACAGTGCGCACACCACAGAGGGTGTGCGGATAGTTTTGATCACATAGTGTAGATGTAGATAGGAAGTGTTTTCAGTTATGTGGGAGCCATTGCGATGTTGCACGAAGGAGACGTACAGTGCTCGCGTTCTGACAGCCTCTATAAATGGCTTGGAGAGTGTCGGACTAGCGAGGAGATGGCGCAGCGGTCGTCGGGCGTCGCGCTGTTCTGTTCATCTGATCGCAGAGTTACCTGCTCGTTACTGCGGCCGCAGCGCTATGGAGCGTTGGAAAGCTTGTAAGCGTCCCAAGTTGAGCTGCCGCGAGCGCACGCCGAGGGTTACATAGTCAACAACGGCGGCAGCCGGCCCGTGTTGGGAGGCTGCGACCGACTTTCACTGCGCAGGAAAGCTGGGCCGCCGGCCGGAAGTGGGCAGACCGCACCTCACACCGCAGTCGCGCGTCATCTCGCCGCGTAGCCCGGTATGGGCACCGTCTGATCAGGCGTACTCCTGTCTAATGCGGAGTTGACTACTAGATGTTGCACAATGCGGGGACATAGCGTTGTCGGTGGAGAGCCAGCACCAACATAGATGGTCGGCCAGGAGAGCTCAAACGTGGGCTAGTCGTTTGATGTCACTTTGGTAACAAGAAGGAGAAAGAAGGTTCAAATGGTTCAAATGGCTCTGAGCACTATGGGACTTAACTACTGTGGTCATCAGTTCCCTAGAACTTAGAACTACTTAAACCTAACTAACCTAAGGACATCACACACATCCATGCCCGAGGCAGGATTCGAACCTGCGACCGTAGCAGTCGCGCGGTTCCGGACTCAGCGCCTAGAACCGCTAGACCACCGCGGCCGGCGAGAAAGAAGGGAAAAGGGAGTTAAAAATCTTCAACATTTCGCGGCCCTGTCAGCTACTGTATATATATATATATTCGTTTTAATAATCAACAGCCTCAGTTGCACCGTTTACCTAGAATTTACCTAGGTTTTAGTCGGGATAGCCCAACTTTCCTCACAAGGGAACCTCCCCATCGCACCCCCCTCAGATTTAGTTATAAGTTGGCACGGCGGATAGGCCTTGAAAAACTGAACACAGATCAATCGAGAAAACAGGAAGAAGTTGTGTGGAACTATGAAAACAAATAAGCAAAATATACAAACTGAGTAGTCCATGTGCAAGATAAGCAATATCAAAGAAAATGTGAGCTCAGGAGCGCCGTGGTCCTGTGGTTAGCGTGAGTAACTGCAGTACGAGAGGTCCTAGGTTCAAATACTCCCGCGAGTGAGAAGTTTATTTTCGCAAATTATGAACTGTCCGTTCGGTCATTGACGTCTCTGTTCACTGTAATAAGTTTAGTGTCTGTGTCTTGCGACCGCACCGCAAAACAGTGCGATTAGTAGACGAAAGGACGTGCCTGTCCAATGGGAACCGAAAACATTTGATCGCAAGGTCATCGGTCAACCGGTTCCTCCACAGGAAAAGACGTCCGATATATTTTATACGACACTGGTGACGGCATGTGCGTCACATGCCAGGAATATGTTGTCGACCCACCTAAGTTGTACACTTGGCGAATGGGTAAAAAGATTCTTCTAACTTGCCCGATTTAGGTTTTCTTGTGGATGTGATAATCACTCTGAAAAAAGTGATGAAAACATAAGAGTTTGTCACATGAACTGCAACAAATGAATGCAACAGTTTCACAGTCGCACAGTTTTCCCTGTGCTCTGTCAAAAGATGTTTTTAACGTTTTCAAATTTTTCCGTGTGTAGACCGTCAAATCCTGCATATGTCAAAGCAAATCTGAACATGTCCTGGAATTTTGGAGAGCGACCTTGATATATAAAAAATTAAACTTTCCAATCGAGGGAAGACTTGAATCAAGGACCTCTCGTTCCGCAGCTGCTGACGCTAACCACGGGACCACTGTGCCGCGGTGCTCTTAGTGTCCTTGATGTTGGCTATGTTGCGCATGGACTACTCAGTTTGTATATTTTGCTTTTTTTTTTTTTCATAGTTCCACACAACTTTTTCCTGTTTTCTCGTTTGATCTGTGTTCAGTTTATTAAGGCCTATCCACTGTGCCATCTTATAACTAAATCTGAGGGGGGTGCGATGGGGAGGTTCCCTTGTCAGAATAACACTATGGACAAACGGTAGTTACTGTTATTCTGAAGAAGGTCGGGTTATCCCGACTGAAATCTAGGTAAATTCTAGGTAAGCTGTGCAACGCAGGCTGCTGATTGTTAAAATTAAAATTAAGAAAAGCTAGTTGTCTGAATTGTGTAATCAAATATACGTGACCAGGAAATGGCCGAAGGTCTTAACAGAAAGTATCTTTAATACCTATAGAAAAGAAAAAGAACAGCAAAAAGTTTGAGGAACATAGAACAGTGAGCCTGATATCGCACGCAGCCAAAGTCTTGCTGAGGACGCTCAACAGAAGGCTAAATGGAAAGCTGAATTCCGTAATAGGAGATTTGGTTTCAGGCGAGGAGTGGGAACTTGAGATGCCATTGGGCTGCTGAGAGTGATAGGGGAAAGGTACATGGGGAAGAAAAGGAAGGTGTATGCTGGGTTCGTTGATCGTGAGAAGGCTTTTGACTGTGTCAGATGGGACGAACTGATGATGGAAATCCTAAGGAAACATGAAGTTGACTCGAGGGATATGGTTCAAATGGCTCTGACCACTATGGGACTTAACTGCTGTGGTCATCAGTCCCCTAGAACTTAGAACTACTTAAACCTAACTAACCTAAGGACATCAGACTCATCCATGCCCGAAGCAGGATTCGAACCTGCGACCGTAGCGGTTGCGCGGTTCCAGACTGTAGCGCCTAGAACCGCAGGGCCACTCCGGCCGGCCTCGAGGGATAGACGGCTAATTAGAAATTCATATTTGAACAAGAGAGCAAGAGTAAGAATAGGAGGTGTGATGAGTGAAGAAATTGAACTGGGAAGAGGTGTAAGACAAGGTTGTTGTTTATCACAAACACTGTTCAAGATATCTCCGGAGGAAATTATTGATGAAAGTTTTGGTAGAAGGAGACGAGTTTGTATAGGGGGTTGGAGAGTGGAGTGTATAAGATTTGCAGCCGACATGGTTGTGATGGCAGAGAGTGCAAGAGAGATAGAACAAATGTTAGACGATCTAAACACAAAATTAGAAGAATATAGAATGAAGATCAACAAGAAGAAAACGAAAAGCACGGTAATTGGAGGAAAGGGGACAAAATGCCGTGTGAAAATAGGGCGAGAGGAAATAGAGCAAGTGAATAACTTCAATTACCTGGGGAGAGTAATAATGGATGATATGTATTGGTCAACAGAAATTAGGAAAATAATTGCAATGGCAAAAGAAGGATTCAAGACGAAACAGAAATTACTTTGCGGACCACTAAACAAAGACCTGAGGAAAAGACTGGCCAAATTTTACATCTGGAGCGTTGCACTGTATGGTTTGGAGACCTGGACATTGAGGAAGGAAGAGATTGGATGCACTAGAGATGTGGATAAGGAGAAGAATGGAAAAAGTGAAATGGCATGACCGAGTAAGGAATGAAGAAGTATTAAGAAGAGTTGGAGAAGAAAGAAACATGCTGAAAGTCATCATTTGCCCGGGTTCCCGGGTTCGATTCCCGGCGGGGTCAGAGATTTTCTCTGCCTCGTGATGGCTGGGTGTTGTGTGCTGTTCTTAGGTTAGTTAGGTTTAAGTAGTTCTAAGTTCTAGGGGACTTATGACCAGAGCAGTTGAGTCCCATAGTGCTCAGATCCATTTGAAAGTCATCAGAAAGAGAAAACTGAACTGGATTGGACATTGTTTGAGGAGCGACTGTTTACTGAAGGAAGGAATAGAAGGAATGGTAGAGGGGGAAAAAGGGCAAGAGGAAAAAGAAGATACAGACGCTGTACAATATCAAAGGAGACAAATATTCAGAAATGAAAAGACTGGCTATGGACACACAAAAGGGGAAGGGGCTTAATCCATGACAAGACCTGCCGTAAGGCAGAATACCATACTACTACTGGTAACAAATCCAGTAGGAACATTTCAACCCTCCTAAGACCGCCCAAATCGACTGTCTGCGATGTGATCGTGAATCGTGAAGGAACATTCACAGGTAAAACATCAGGGACACCTCACGTACTCACGAACAGGGACTGTCGAACAGTGCGGAAGAAGGTGGTACGTAATCGCTTGAAATGAGCGGATAGAATCAGTCGTGAGAGCCAAAGTGCTACCGAGAGTGCAAATAGCTCAGTGACTGCGGGTAGGGAGAAAAAAGGCAGGGTACAGTGGTAGAGCCGCTCCTACTAACTGTAGTCAGTGCTAAACGATGCTTGAAGCGGTGTAAACAACGACGCCGCTGACAGCGGATGACTGGAAGCGAGTGATTTGGTACGATGAATCAACCTATGCCATGTGGCAGCCCGATGGAAGGATCTGGGTTTGGCGAATACTTGGAAAACCGTACCTACCATCATGTGTAGTGGCAACAGTGAGTAACGTTATGGTATAGGGGTGTTTTTCATTGTTGGGAGGATGTTACTGTTACTGCGCTTAAGAAACAATTTATAGCATTGTGTACTGCGTGCAGTAGAGGAACAGGTTGTTTGTATTACCATGATCATGCACCTGTCATAAAGCAGCATAAGTGAGACAATGTTATGTCCATATTGACGACCTAAACCCAACTGAACACCTTTGGGATAAGTTAGAAAGTCAACCCCTCCAGAGCCGCGCGGGATTAGCCGAGCGGTTTGAGGCGCTGAAGTCGTGGCCTGTGCAGCTAGTCCCAGCGGAGGTTCGAGTCCTCCCTCGGGCATGGATGTGTGCGTTAGGATAATTTAGGTTAAGTAGTGTAAGCTTAGGGACTGATGACACCTTAGCAGTTAAGTCCCATAAGATTTCACACACATCTGAACATCATCAACCTTTCCAGACCCCAGCGCCCACCATCGCTGCCTTCCCTGGTGTCGGCTGGTGAGGAAGGATGAGCTGTCATTCCTTCACAGATGCTCAGACACCTCACTGAAAGTCCCCCCGACAGAAGTGAAGCCGCCATAAAGGCGAAGGGGGGATACACCCCGTATTAATGTGGACTAATAATTCCGAAGACGGCAAGAGCTGACAAGTGCGAGAATTATCGCACAATCAGCCTAACAGCTCATGCATCGAAGCTGCTTACAAGAATAATATACAGAAGAATGGAAAAGAAAATAGAGAATGCGCTAGGTGAGGATCAGTTTGGCTTTAGGAAAAGTAAAGGGACGAGAGAGGCAATTCTGACGTTATGGCTAATAATGGAAGCAAGGCTAAAGAAAAATCAAGACACTTTCATAGGATTTGTCGACCTGGAAAAAGCGTTCGACAATATAAAATGGTGCAAGCTGTTCGAGATTCTGAAAAAGTAGGGGTAAGCTATAGGGAGAGACGGGTCATATACAATATGTACAACAACCAAGAGGGAATAATAAGAGTGGACGATCAAGAACGAAGTGCTCGTATTAAGAAGCGTGTAAGACAAGGCTGCAGCCTTTCGCCCCTACTCTTCAATCTGTACAGCGAGGAAGCAATGATGGAAATAAAAGAAAGGTTCAGGAGTGGAATTAAAATACAAGGTGAAAGGATATCAATGATACGATTCGCTGATGACGTTGCTATCCTGAGTGAAACTGAAGAAGAATTAAGTGATCTGCTGAACGGAATGAACAGTCTAATGAGTACACAGTATGGTTTGAGAGTAAATCGGAGAAAGACGAAGGTAATGAGAAGTAGTAGAAATGAGAACAGCGAGAAACTTAACATCAGGATTGATGGTCACGAAGTCAATGAAGTTAAGGAATTCTGATACCTAGGCAGTAAAATAACCAATGACGGACGGAGCAAGGAGGACATCAAAAGCAGACTCGCTATGGCAAAAAAGGCATTTCTGACCAAGAGAAGTCTACTAATATCAAATATCGGCCTTAATTTGAGGAAGAAATTTCTGAGGATGCACGTCTGGAGTACAGCATTGTATGGTAGTGAAACATGGACTGTGGGAAAACCGGAACAGAAGAGAATCGAAGCATTTGAGATGTGGTGCTATAGACGAATGTTGAAAATTAGGTGGACTGATAATGTAAGGAATGAGGAGGTTCTACGCAGAATCGGAGAGTAAAGGAATATGTGGAAAACACTGATAAGGAGAAGGGACAGGATGATAGGACATCTGCTAAGACATGAGGGAATGACTTCCATGGTACTAGAGGGAGTTGTAGAGGGCAAAAACTGTAGAGGAAGACAGAGATTGGAATATGTCAAGCAAATAATTGAGGACGTAGGTTGCAAGTGCTACTCTGAGATGAAGAGGTTAGCACAGGAAAGGAATTCGTGGCGGGCCGCATCAAACCAGTCAGTAGATTGATGACAAAAAAAAAAGTGTGGCAAGGGTCCAAGACTGATAAGGAATTTTCAAGCGTAGGCGACTAGCAGCGTTCAGTAATTATGGTAGTCATATTATTTGGTACAGTACCATGGTCGTAGCTGATGACTTAATTGACTCTTCAGCGAAAGGGGTTTGCAGATATGAAGGTCGTTCGTCGCTGTCTGAGCCCCACCACAACGTACTGGCGTTCGGAAATTCTCGAGTCAGGTGGCGCCAAACTACGCCACTGCACTTGCTGCGATGCGATAGCACCTGCGGGTGATATAAGGCCGATGCAGTGACGGGGGCGGTGCTAGAAAGCATCCCGGATGCTGTACGCACGCCGCGTAACCAAGGACGGCGCAAGGACGGCGGTGTGGGGAAACCAGGCCGCTTTCCACATGTCTCGTCTCGTCTTGTCTTGTCCTGTACCTCACAGCCGCTGCCCACCTGCGCCGACAACATACCGCCGGCACACGCCAAGGTGCCCGCAGCTCAGCCACTGACCTGGGCTAACAGCCTCTCCGCCTCCCGCAGTGGGTCACACCTCGATCCACGCTTCATGCAACATTCCTCCTGCATCTTGCAGTCGTCATCGTTATCACCATCGTCATCAGCCATCAAAAGTCCACTGCTAGATAGACGCCTCCTCTAAGCTCGTCCTTACATTCCGGTCTCAAATACACACATCGTTGCAGCTCATGCCTGCCATTGAATGCCATACACTGATCGTCCATCAGGTCACCTATTTATCTTTATTTACGATTCTAGCATAGAGCATTCTTGAGCCACCTACCACCGACTCTCCTGCCCAAAAAAAAAAAAAAGGTTCAAATGGCTCTGAGCACTACGGGACTCAACTGCTGTGGCCATCAGTCCCCTAGAACTTAGAACTACTTAAACCTAACTAACCTTGGGACATCACACACATCCAGGCCCGAGGCAGGATTCGAACCTGCGACCGTAGCGGTCGTGCGGTTCCGGACTGTAGCGCCTTTAACCGCTCGGTCACTCCGGCCGGCTCTCCTGCCCACTTGTCCGATCAAACCTCCACTTCATGTTCATCATAGCTGTGGTTACATTTGTCTCTTCACTCTGTTCGCTTACCCCTCTCTTTGTTTCCATGTCTCTCACAGTAACAGATTATAAGATCAATATCAACAAAAGTAAAAAAAGGCAACTGGAATGTAGTCGAATTAAATCAGGCTATGACGGTGCAACTAAATTAGGAAATGAGACACTAAATGTAGCCCTGACTTTTGCCTAACTTGGGCAGTAAAATGACTGATAATGGTCGAATTCGAGAGGGTATGAAATGCAAAGTGAAGAGCGTTTTTGAAAAAGAATTTATTAAGAGAGATCAGCACTCATTTAGAAATGCTGTGGAGACCGTCATCAAATCAGTTTTCCAACAGAAGACAACACGGTTTCAATGAAGCCTATTGACAAATGTGGCGTTGATAGATGCATTCGTTGAATAGACGCCCTAATTATGAACGTATGTCAGTATGCTTTTATTTGACTGAGTTGGATCGTCGCTAAGTCTCTGGCTGTGTACTAGCAAAGCGCGACAGAAAACTGAGTCACTGTACTTGTCAATATACTGCTATGTCCATTTGTGTTAGATACCGACGTAGTAACCTGTAGAATAGCTCATCCCGCGTCCCTCTTTTATTTTGAGCCTGAGGTATGTTATTGTAACGTGAACTTCACCATACACACGAGGTGTTTAGGGGTTATGTTGATCAGAGGCCGGTCATAAACGATAGCTCAAACGCAGAGGCTGGTCAGGTCTGTACACCTGAAGTGCTCATGTAGTCCAGTGGCGATGCGGATGTAATCAATAGGATAAAGGTCAGACGATCGTTAGGAAAATGGAAAAGGAGACGGAACACATGTTACCAGTGAGCAGCTTGGCTGTAGGGAAGGTAAAAACATGATAGCACTGAGGCAGTTCTGAAGTTTTCTTTGATGACTGACGAAAGAATTAAGACAAATAAAGACACCTTCACAGGGTTCAGTGACCTATAAAAAGCATTCAGCAATGTAAAATGCAGCAAGATATTCGAAATTCTCAAAAAAATAAGTATAAGATAACTGGAGGACTTCAAAAAGTAAATTACACTTCATAGTCTCAGGTCAAGTAATTGTTATTGAATGCCGCACTGCACTTCAAAGTGACGAAGATGGATGACACTATTTTTGAACGTAGTTGCCAAGTCTATGGAAGGAACGGTAGGAAGGCTTTTCTAATCGTTCAATTCCTTGACGACAGAAATGTGTGTGAAAATCTTATGGGACTTAACTGCTAAGGTCATCAGTCCCTAAGCTTACACACTACTTAACCTAATTATCCTAAGGACAAACACAAACACCCCTGCCCGAGGGAGGACTCGAACCTCCGCCGGGACCAGCCGCACAGTCTACATCTACATCTACATGATTAATCTGCAAGTCACATTTAAGTGCTTGGCAGAGGGTTCATCGAACCACAATCGTACTATCTCCCTACCATTCCACTCCCGAACAGCGCGCGGGAAAAACGAACACATAAACCTTTCTGTTCGAGCTCTGATTTCTCTTATTTTATTTGGATGATCATTCCTACCTATGTACTCTGGGCTCAACAAAATATTTTCGCATTCGGAAGAGAAAGTTGGTGACTGAAATTTCGTAAATAGATCTCGCCGCGACGAAAAACGTTTTTGCTTTAATGACTTCCATCCCAACTCGCGTATTATATCTGCCACACTCTCTCCCCTATTACGTGATAATACAAAACGAGCTGCCCTTTTTTTGCACCCTTTCGGTGTCCTCCGTCAATCCCACCTGGTAAGGATCCCACACCGCGCAGCAATATTCTAACAGAATACGAACGAGTGTAGTGTAAGCTGTCTTTAGTGGACTTGTTGGATCTTCTAAGTGTCCTGCCAATGAAACGCAACCTTTGGTTCGCCTTCCGCACAATATTATCTATGTGGTCTTTCCAACTGAAGTTGTTCGTAATTTTTACACCCAGGTACTTAGTTGAATTGACAGCCTTGAGAATTGTACTATCCATCGAGTAATCCAATTCCAACGGATTTCTTTTGGAACTCATGTGGATCACCTCACACTTTTCGTTATTTAGCGTCAACTGCCACGTGCCACACCATACGGCAATCTTTTCCATGACTGCAGCGCCTAAGACCGCTCGGCTAATCCCGCGCGGCTGGTCACGAAGTGCTTCGAGAGCCACTGTGTGAACATCCTCATCGTCGGAAAATTTTCGATTCTTGCGAATCGTTATGTCGACAGTCCGGACATTGTGGCCTGTGTTCGACGTCGAAGGCCTACCTTCCCCATGAGCGTCATCCACGTCAGTGCGGCCTTGGTCATGTTGTTGGCAGCATTTCAGTGCGACTGGTCGCGACACTTAGCTGGGTTCATATACAGCCAAAATTTCAAGGTGAACGTGTGTACAGTTTAGGCACTTTGCCAGCAAGAATCGTACCGCCCTGCGTAGTTCTACTTTGGAGTTCGTGTCCAGTTGCCCCGCCTGCCACTCGCACACTGTGGCGCACCTGTTACCCGTACCGCAGCAGAACCGCTTCTGCAACAAATCCGCAATACGTACTCTCTGCTGGCAATGTGTCGCTCATGTTGCGCATTGGCCTTAGCGTGGGAAACACGTGTAACTTACCTTCTTAAGCCCCGTCATATATCAAAAGACGGGTATGTACAAGAACGAAGAGGGAACAATTAAAATGAAGAAAGTAATCAGATCAACAAGGATGTATGATAAGACGGCAATGTTCTTGCCGTGCTGTCCAAGTTGTACAGCGAAGAAGCCTCAATTTCCAAACATCTAGGAGGCAAGCATAGTCACTGCTGAGAAAACTAGGTAGCAGCCCACCAGCACAACGACAAAAAGCAGCTGTAAGACCAAATGCCAAAGCTGCTCATCTAGTTAACACGTCTAGGATACCAAAGGATAAAACACATTCAATCCAAGTGAAGCGAGAACTCAAAATCTTAAAAAATGAAGCCACAGAAACTGAACACTCTCACCCTTTCTCCAGCGAAGACATAGAAAAAGCTCTGAAAGATGTGAAACCAACAAAGTCACTAGGTTTCGACAACGTTCACCCTGAATTCATAATAAACTGTGGCAAGTATGCGAAAAGTATGGCTGGCTCAATTTTTCACAAACATCGTCCAAACTGGTAATATCCCACAAGAACTCAACCAATCTAAGGTAATAGCTATTCTAAAGCCTGGGAAGCCAGCTGACAACCCAAAAAGCTACAGATCAATTGCCCTGCTGTCTGTAATTTACAAATTACTAGAAAGGCTTATATATAACACAATTAGCTTAGAATTGTTCAGGGCGATCTCAGTTGAACAGGCAGGCTTTCGGCCAGGTTCAAAAATGGTTCAAATGGCTCTGAGCACTATGGGACTCAACATCTGAGGTCATCAGTCCCCTAGAACTTAGAACTACTTAAACCTAACTAACCTAAGGACACCACACACATCCATGCCCGAGGCAGGATTCGAACCTGCGATCGGAGCGGTCGCGCGGTTCCGGACTGAAGCGCCTAGAACCGCCTTGCCACCGCGGCCGGCTTTCGGCCAGGAAGAAGTTGCACTGACCAGGTGTTGTCATTCACTACTTACATTGAGGCGGGATTCCAGAGAAAATTAAAAATATCAGTCGCCTTTATTAACCTCTCAGCAGCTTACGACACTGTGTGGAGAGAAGGCATCATGTACAAAATTCTTCGAGTAATAGGATGATTTCTGGAGTGATTAAACCCACTCCAATGCAATGGCTCCCAATATCCAGCCACATCTCGCCGCCACACCTGCATCGTACTGGCGCCCTCGTACGTGAATACAAAAACATTATGGGTAATCGAAGCCTGCCAATCCACCAAGGCATTGAGGCTGCAAACACTAATAGGCTTCGATCTAGGAACCCGCCAACAAGAACAGCAAGGACCTGTGTACAAGAAGGTTTCAGTATCACAAACGCATGGTCTGAAAAATGGAACGCATGACAAAATCATAACAAGCCTTGCATCACACAAAAACCACCTGGTTTTGACCTGCCACACTAAACGTGGTCCACTCTACATAGGATTAGAACTCGTCATGGCAGGTGTGCCTACTCCCTGTATACACGGGGTAAAATACCATCCCCTCAGTGCGACTGCGGAGAAAAAAAAACCATCTGCCACATTGTTGAAGAGTGTTCTAGAAGAGCCTATAATGGGAGCCCCGACGACTTCCTGCTCGCAACTTCAGAGTCGACAGATTATATTAATAGACTTGATGTTTGTTTGTAATCCTTAAACTCTGTTATATTAGTAATGTTTGTTTGCAATTATTAACGTTTGTTATATTAGTGATTTGTCTGTTTCTTTCTTATGTGTCTGTATTGGCATACGATAAATAAATAAATAAATAAATAGCGAAGAAAGAATTACAGAAACTGAAGAAATTGAAGAAAGGCTTAGGACTAGTACAAAAATTTAGGATCAAAGGATTTCAATGATAAGCCTAGCTAAAGATACGGTTAGCTTATAAGTGTTGTAAAATCAATAAAGTAGATATTTACATTATTCTTTAGTTGCCAGATGGCAGGCATAGTCAGCTGTGTTTAACAGAAAAAATGGGATCAAACATAGCGGAATCATTTTTCAGGTCGTAACGCGAAAGTCCCCCACGGCAACCGTAATTTCAGCGTCCACGAGTGAAATGAATATCTCTATGAAACCTGCTCATTTTCATGATTTAATGTAAGTTACAAGAGTAGCAACAGTACCTTCTCAGAGAAAAACGTTGTCATTTTTTGGGTCAGTGGTCAGAAATAGTGTTCCTCCAATTTTGGAGTTACAGTTACCTGGAGCTCACGTATCTTGCTTCCTCTCTGTTTAACGCATTCCAGCTTCCTCGGTTCTTTAGTTTTCAACTGATGTATCTAAAAAGAACCACCGTAGGTGATTTCCATCGTTTACCAAGCGTCTTATAACTTCTCGTCAGGAAATACGGGCAGCGTCCAGTGAATTCTGAGGCAATAAAAGAGTACGGGGGTATACAGCAGGCGAAGCTGATAGCTCCGCTTTAATCTTCACCAAGCGATTGTCGCCGCCTAGCGCCGGCCGCTGTGGCCGAGCGGTTCTAGGCGCTTCAGTCTGGAACCGCGCTGGTGCTAAGGTCGCAGGTTCGAATCCTGCCTCGGACATGGATGCGTATGATATCCTTAGCTTAGTTAGGTTTAAGTAGTTATAAGTCTAGGAGACTGATGACCTCAGATGTTAAGTCCCATAGTGCTTAGAGCCATTTGAACCATCTCGGCGCGTAGCAATCGGGTGAAAGAAGGGGAGGAGCGGGGGTGGGTGGGGAGGGGGGGAGGGAGGGAGGCTATTACAGCGTAAGGTTTTGGGACCGAGGATTGCAATAGCAATCAACGAGCATGATGCAATGATGCAGTTTTGCGACGAATGAAAGAAACATATGGAAAGTATAGATGGTTTCGGGGCGACTAGTGTAAAGGTACTTTCCAAAGGATCCCAAGGGAATGTAGGTGTGCCAGATTCGTTTACAGTTCGTACAACTGACTGACGACAAATTAAGAGAGGTTATTAGCTTCAGTTCTGTTAGGCGTAGGAAGATCTCATCGCCAGAAGGCTGGAGGCAGACCTGCTGGGTTTCGATGATTGGTGCAGACACTGGCAGCTGACCCGGAACCTAAACAAATGTAAGGTAGTGCGCAGGTGAAAAAATCCACTGCTGTTCGATTAGCGACAGATTACTGGGAACAGTAACTACGGTAAAATAGCCAGGAGTAACCACCCGGAGCGACCTAAAGTGAAGCGAGCACCTAAAGCAGACTGTAGGGAAAGTAGATGCCAGGCTCTTTCATTGGAAAAACTGTTAAGGACATGTAACACACCCACGAAAGAAGTGGCTTACAGGACATTCGTTCGACATATTCTTGAGTACTGTTCATCAGTCTGGGATCCTTACTAAGCAGGATTAAGTGAAGAGAGAGAGACGCGATCCAACGACGAACGGCGCTTATCGTCACGGGCTCCTTTAAAAAAAAAAAAGGACGATAGCGTCACGGACATGGTCTCGAAACTCCGGTAGAGCCGCTACGAGAGAGACGTAGGGTGGTGTGAATAAAACGGAGAGTGTACTTTATTCTCGGAATTTCGGAGAATATGCTTCACCTAAGAATATTCTCAGCTTGAGTAAAAGTGTGGGGGAAGTTACTCAGCGCGAAGAACATTCTCCGTTCATGGAAGTGAGCCCTGTAACATGCTTCGAGCTGGGTGTGCTCTGTTGCTGTTACGTTAGATCGAAGTTGAAAAAAAATCGTTGCTAGGCAGGATGAAAAAGATATACGTAGCCCGAAGAAGTACGGAAGAGAGGAACTGCAGAGGTTTATACAGGATTAACAATAAAAACATTATTTGGCTGGTGAACTTCATTCTCGAAAGTTATGAAAGAAGATTGGCGACCTTTGAAACGAAGAGACAGTGAAACGTTTTTGTGCTGTTTAGCAGCCCCAGATTGGTGTAGGAAAAGACTTAGGTATAAGAAATTGGAAATTTGTGGTAAAGTCTTATGGGACCAAACTGCTGAGCTCATCGGTCTCTAAGCTTACACAAACTAACTTAAGCTAAGAACCACACACAAACACACACAAACACACACAAACACACACAAACACACACAAACACACACAAACACACACAAACACACACAAACACACACAAACACACACAAACACACACACACACTCACCCACGCCCGAGGGAGGACTCGAACCTCCGACTGCGGGAGCCGCACGAACCGCGACAAGACGCCACAGACTGCGCGGCTTTCCCGCGCGGCACTGAAGTATACACCAGAAAACTGTTGTCACTGACATTTTCAGATATTCATCATTATGTTTTCTGACGTTATAAATCTTACATATTGTTATGTTAGAAATAAGTAGGCGGACCATGAAAATTAATAACTGCTTTACCACAAACCAAGCGATCTGTTTGTCGTAACGAAACCGGAAGCGCAAATGCTTAAGTACGTGACGCACGAGCGGATCACTATGCGCCATATTGAAGCAATACTGTGTACATTAAGAAACGTCTGACAGAATTCCGGTTTGCAAAAGATGAAAATGTGATGTATTCTTAAGATTTCGTTCGCATAATGTGTTACCTACAAGTCTCCCCCTTGTCGAAAATTCGGTAACATACGGTAACATCGTTGTAAAATGAATTTTCGTAAAATGTCCGTAATCATCTCAACAATTTGTTGCCGCACGTGGAAGTAAAATCGAAACTTTGTGCAGCTCTTCCCACCGACCGAGGTGGCGCAGTGGTTAGACATTGGACTCGCATTGGAGAGGACGACGGTTCAATCCCGCGTCCGGCCATCCTGATTTAGGTTTTCCGTGATTTCCCTAAATCGCTCCAGGCAAATGCCGGGATGGTTCCTTTGAAAGGGCACGGCCGACTTCCTTCCCTAATCCGATGAGACCGATGACCTCGCTGTCTGGTCTCCTTCCCCAAAACCAACCAACCAGCTCTTCCAGAACACATTGAGGCCAATCCCATACTTGTGCACTGAATAGTTTGCCTGTTGGAGCGAGTTGCATGAAATGTAATCTTACGTGTGTGTTCTGTGTCGGACGCGGCAGACGACACACACTGAGAACGTTCTTAAGGAGGAGGGGAGATAGTGAGTAAGAACTCTTTCGTCAGAGAATATGTTTCGAATTTTTTTATTCGTATTAAACTGAGAACCATCTCAGAGGACGTTCGTTTCCTCTCATATTCTTCTCTGGAGAATGTTCTCTGTTGCATTCATACTGCCCATCGTGAAACACGAAGGAGCTTGAAATTCCGAGACCGTACGTTCGAAGACGAGACTGCAACATCTACATGGATACTCTGCAAACCACATTTAAGTGCCTGGCAGAGGGTTAATCGAACCACCTTCACAATTCTCTATTATTCCAATCTCGTATAGCGTGCGGAAAGATGAACACCTATATCTTTCCGTACGAGCTCTGATTTCCCTTATTTTATCGTGGTGATCGTTCCTCCCTATGTAGGTCGGTGTCAACAAAATGTTTTCGCATTTGGAGGAGAAAGTTGGTGGTTGGAATTTCGTGAGAAGATTCCGTCGTGACGAAAAACGACATTTATATTGTTGCTTAAAATCCGTCTTGATTGCAAAAAAATTTTTTATTATTCATATGACCGGTTTCGGTTCATTCAGAACCATCTTCAGATCTGATATTTCAGTTACAGTAGTAACCCGTCCAAATCCAGCAACTTTCACATGCTACGTCACATGTAGCATGTGAAAGTTGCTGGATTTGGACGGGTTACTCCTGTAACTGAAATATCAGATCTGAAGATGGTTCTGAATGAACCGAAACCGGTCATATGAATAATAAAAAATTTTTTGCAATCAAGACGGATTTTAAGCAACATTATAAAACCACTGATTGCTGTTATCCCATAAGACATTATGTCTGTCTTTTTTTTTTTTTTTTAATGATATGCACCCCAAATCCTTTATCATTTCTGTGACTCTCTCTCCCATATTTCGCGATAACAAAAAACGTGCTGCCCTTCTTTGAACTTTTCCGATGTACTCCGTCAATCTTATCTGGTAAGGATCCCACACCGCGCAGCTGTATTCTAAAAGAGGACGGACAATCGTAGTGTACGCAGTCTCCTTCTTCTGAAATGTCTTGCAGAAACATGACAACAGGAAAATAAGTGAACTTAGAGCTTGTGCGGAGAGTTACGGACAAACGCGTTATTCGTGATTGGAACAGTGTAACAGAAAAGCCATAACAAATAATAATACCTAAAATATCCGCCGCCACATACTGTAAGGCGGGTTACTGAGTACAGATGTGGATGTAGTGCACCAAACGACCTTCTGATTCCGAATTGGAAATAAAGAAGAAGAGAGGGTGGACTAGTGAAGAAAACGGCTTGCGTTTTGGAGGAGGCCTGGAGTGATTTAAGCCGTGATGGTGCTGTTTGCGTCTTGGAGAGCGCAGGTCGACTCCCGCCGGCCCCCGTCCTTGTTGCGCAACCGCTCTACAGGCCAGGCCAGGCCAGAGCAGAGCAGAGCAGACAGGCCGCTGTTCACTTTCCCTTTCCCCTGCTGCCGGGGCGTGGGAGGGCAGGGGCTGACACCTCGTGACGTCACCGCTGCCCTGCTGTCACATCTGGGATCAAACTGCTACATGCATTATACGACGCGTTCTAGAGAACCCAGCGTGTCACCGAATTCTCGTACAGCACTGCAGCCATTCATTCCCGTTGTGACGTATAGCTTTCCGGAGTTAAAAAGCGTGGTCTAACAGCGTCTCATAAAGCAGACATTTCTGTAGTCACTGCTAAGCGACGCTTGAGGTTGTGAAGAGGCCGAGGCCACCGAACAGTGGATCACTGGAAACGAGTCATCTGGAGTGGTGTATTATACTGTACCCTGTGGCAATCCGACGGAACCGACTGTGTTCGGCGAATGCCATCCGCAGCTCGTGGTCTAGTGGCTAGCGTTGCTGCCTTTGGATAACGGAGTCCCGGGTTCGATTCCTGGCCGTGCTGGAGATTTTCTCTGCCCGGCAACTGTGTGTTTGTGTTGTACTCATCATTTCATCATCATCATACGTGATAGTCGCTAGATTGGACAGTGTAAAAAAACTGGACTGTGAAAAGATTGGGACTTTGTACAGGCACTGATGACCGGGCAGTTGAGCGCCCAACAAACCAAACGTCGTCATCATTATCGGCGAATGCCTGGAGAACGTTTCTTACTATCATGCATAGTGCGAAGAGTCAACTGCAAAAAAGGTGGTGTTAGGCATGGGTTTGGGTGTGGCCCCGGCATTGCATTTAAGAAAATGGTAAATGCAGAAGCGTTTCACATCGTTGTGTACTATGTACAGTAGAGGAACAGTTCAGAGGTGGTAATCCTATCAGCATGACAATGGACCGTTTTTTAAAGTACGTGGGTCACTCCAAAAGAAATGCACACTATTTTTTAAAAAAAATTCATCTTCTATTCTACATGTTTGAAAGTTTTACAGTGTGTAGATACATCCTTTCGGAACAATATTTTCATTTCTTCACATAATTTCTATCCCTCTCAACTACCTTACGCCATCTTGGAACCAGCACCTGTATACCCACACGGTAAAATTCTGGACCAACCTGTTGGAGCCACTGTTTGGCATCATGCACAAGGGAGTCGTCATCTTCAAACCTTCTTCCACGAAGAGAGTCCTTCAGTTTCCCAAAGAGATGATAGTCACATGGAGCCAGGTCAGGACTGTAAGGTTCAGTGTTGTCCATCCAAATTTCGTGATCGCTTCCATGGTTTTTTGACTGACATGTGGCCGTGCATTGTCGTGTAACAGCAAAACATCCTACTTTTGCCGATGTGGTTGAACACGACTCAGTCGAGCTTGAAGTTTCTTCAGAGTCGTCACGTATGCATCAGAATTTATGGTGGTACCACTTGGCATGATGTCCACAAGCAAGAGTCCTTCGGAATCGGAAAAACACCGTAGCCATAACTTTTCCAGCAGAAGGTGTAGTTTTGAATTTTTTTTCTTGGGTGAATTTGCATGCTGCCACTACATTGATTGCCTCTTCATCTGTGGTGAAAAATAATGGAGCCATGTTCCATCGCCTGCCACAATTCTTCCAAGAATTTCATTCTCGTACTGTTCCAAAAGTTCGCTGCATACCGTTTTTCTTGTTTCCTTGTGAGCCACTGTCAACATCCTGGGAGCTTTCAGTATTCTACAAACACTTCCTTCCCCTATCCCAACGTAACATGACAATTCGTTCGCTGTGATGCGTCTGTCAGCAGTCACCAATTCGTTAACTCTCTGTACATTGTCTGGAGTGCGTGCAGTACGAGACCTGCCGCTGCGAGGACAATCCTCAATATTGCCGTGCCCGCTTTCATCACGTAACCCGCTTGCCCACTGACTAACTGTACTACGATCGACAGCAGCATCTCCGTACACCTTTTTCAACCTCTTGTGGATGTTTTCCACTGTCTCGTTTTCACAGCACAGGAATTCTATGACAGCACGTTGCTTCTGCCGAACGTGAAGTGTAGCAGCCATCTTGAAGACATGCTGTGACGTCGCCACTCACGGGAACAGGTTGAACAAAGTTTGAAAACAAGCGGAAAGGATGTATCTACACACTGTAAAACTCTCACACATGCAGAATGAAAACTGTATTTTTACAAAAATAGTGTGCATTGCTTTTGGAGTGACCCTCGTAGTATCTGTGAGGAAACGATCTGTGGATTCAAAAATGGCTCTGAGCACTATGGGACTTAACATCTGAGGTCATCAGTCCCCTACAACTTAGAACTATTTAAACCTAACTAACCTAAGGACATCACACAACACCCAGTCATCACGAGGCAGAGAAAATCCCTGACCCCGCCAAACGATCTGTGGAGAATAACATCCTTGAAGGGAATGACCTACCTACAGTTCCGAATTGGACCAAGTGGAACACCTTTGGGATGACTTAGAGCTTCGAGTTCGATCCAGACCCCAGTATTCAACATCACCGCCTTCTCCGTTAAGGGCTCTAGAAAGCAAAATGGGCTGCCATTGGCCCATAGATATTCAAAGTGTCCCCAGCGCAGTTGAAGCAGTCACACGAAGTGCATTCACGTTCTAAGGCCTCCGATTTTTTTTCTAATTAACTACTCACCCGAAATCGATGAAACTGGTGTTACTTCTCGACGTAATCGCCCTGCAGACGTACACATTTTTCACAACGCTGACGCCATGAGTCCGTTTTGACCACTGGAAAATCGCTGAGGCAATAGCAGCACGGCTGGTGAATGTGCGGCCACGGAGAGTGTCTTTCATTGTTGGAAAAAGCCAAAAGTCACTAGGAGCCAGGTCAGGTGAGTAGGGAGCATGAGGAATCACTTCAAAGTTGTTATCACGAAGAAACTGTTGCGTAACGTTAGCTCGATGTGCGGGTGCGTTGCCTCGGTGAAACAGCACACGCGCAGCCCTTCCCGGACGTTTTTGTTGCAGTGCAGGAAGGAATTTGTTCTTCAAAACATTTTCGTAGGATGCACCTGTTACCGTAGTGCCCTTTGGAACGCAATGGGTAAGGATTACGCCCTCGCTGTCCCAGAACATGGACACCATCACTTTTTCAGCACTGGCGGTTACCCGAAATTTTTTTGGTGGCGTTGAATCTATGTGCTTCCATTTAGCTCACTGGCGCTTTGTTTCTGGATTGAAAAATGGCATCCACGTCTCATCCATTGTCACAACCGACGAAAAGAAAGTCCCATTCGTGCTGTCGTTGCGCGTCAACATTGCTCGGCAACACGCCACACGGGCAGCCGTGTGGTCGTCCGTCAGCATTCGTGGCACCCACCTGGATGACACTTTTCGCATTTTCAGGTCGTCGTGCAGGATTGTGTGCACAGAACCCACAGAAATGCCAACTCTGGAGGTGATCTGTTCAACAGTCGTTCGGCGATCCCCCAAAACAATTCTCTCCACTTTCTCGATCGTGTCGTCAAGACTGGCTTGTGCGAGCCCGAGGTTGTTTCGGTTTGTTGTCACACGATGTTCTGCCTTCATTAAACTGTCGCACCCACGAACGCACTTTCGACACATCCGTAACTCCATCACCACATGTCTCCTTCAACTGTCGATGAATTTCAATTGGTTTCACACCACGCAAATTCAGAAAACGAATGATTGCACGCTGTTGAAGTAAGGAAAACGTCGCCATTTTAAGTATTTAAAACAGTTCTCATTCTCGCCGCTGGCGGTAAAATTCCATGTGCCGTACGGTGCTGCCATCTGTGAGACGTATTGACAATGAACGCGGCCTCATTTTAAAACAATGCTCATGTTTCTATCTCTTCCCAGTCCGGAGAAAAAAAATCGGAGGCCTTAGAACTTGAATGCACCTCGTAAAAGCGAAGAGCGGTGCACGCACCTCGTATTACTGTCCACTAAAAGGTGGCTCGATACTTTGGTTATACACATCATTGCAAGAGTCTCAGCAGAATTCAAACACCTATTAAGGCGAAGTGTGGACACGCCCCACGTTAGTGTCCGCCAGTACGTGTCCAGACAGAGTACCTCTCAGGTGGAGGTACGAGTCCTCCCGCACAGAGTGGCTAGCGAGTGGGCGCCTTGGCGCTCCCCCATAACGCGGTCAGTGGCAGCGCCTAGCCGGACGTCCGCCCACGCCGGCGGCATTGCCCTTCTGGAGGCTGGGGCTCGCCTCGCGTGCCGGACGCCGCTGCCGTGTCGCAGGAAGCTCCCTCCAGCCGCAAGGTCGCCGACAACAGCGTGTCGCTAGCTACTTGCCGCCGGAAAGCGGGCCCGTCCACGACGCACGCTGGCCTGCCGTGAGCCTACAAATACTAGAAACCTCGAGGAAGATCCGGGGAATAGGAAAGAAATGGTTCAAATGGCTCTGAGCACTATGCAACTTAACTTCTCAGGTCATCAGTCACCTAGAACGTAGAACTACTTAAAAGTAACTAACCTAAGTTCATCACACACATCCATGCCCGAGGCAGGATTCGAACCTGCGACCGTAGCGGTCGCGCGGTTCCAGACTGTAGCCCCTAGAATCGCTGGGGCACACAGGCCGGCTTTGCGTGGTCATCGTCCGCAGCAAACACAGAAACACGTTTTGTAAATAAACCGCCTTTTCTTGCTGCAACTTACTTTACTTTTCCCAGAAAGGAAAACCCTGTTGAATGATCAATTACACATGCCACACAATTCATTGTTTATATTAAAAGATCATAGAATAACGCTCCCAAGGAGGACTAATATAATAATACCACCCAATGTAATAGTAATAGTAATAATAATTGATACAGTTCCTAAACATACAGTTCCTAAACATAGTAATAAAAAATTGGAAAACCACACTTAATATACAAACAAATTCAAATAATATCACATCACAGCCAATACAGATTAAGCGTGGAATATACCAAGGAGACTCATTAAGTCCTTTCTGGTTCTGCCTTGCTCTGAACCCACTATCCGACATGCTAAATAATACAAATTATGGATACAATATTAATAGAATATACCAACACAAAATCACACATTTGCTATACATGGATGATCTAAAACTACTGGCAGCAAGAAATCAACAACTCAACCAATTACTGAAGATAACATATGTATTCAGCAATGATATAAATATGGCTTTTGGAACAGACAAATGTAAGAAAAATAGCATAGTCAAGGGAAAACACTAAACAAGAAGATTACATATTGGATAACAACAGCGACTGCATAGAAGCGAAGGAAAAAACAGATGCCTATAAATATCTAGGATACAGACAAAAAATAGGAATAGATAATACAAATATTAAAGAAGAACTAAAAGAAAAATATAGACAAAGACTAACAAAAATACTGAAAACATAATTGACAGCAAGAAACAAGACAAAAGCTATAAATACTTATGCTATACCAATATTGACCTACTCATTTGGAGTAGTGAAATGGAATAATACCGACCTAGAAGCACTCAATACACTTACACGTTCACAATGCCACAAATATAGAATACATCACATACATTCAACAACAGAAAGATTCACATTAAGCAGAAAGGAAGGAGGAAGGGGATTCATCGACATAAAAAACCTACATTATGGACAGGTAGGCAACTTAAGAATATTCTTTCTAGAACGAGCAGAAACTAGCAAAATACACAAAGCAATCACTCATATAAATACATCGGCTACACCACTGCAATTTCATAACCACTTCTACAACCCTCTAGATGACATAACATCAACAGATACGAAGAAAGTAAATTGGAAAAAGAAAACACTACATGGCAAGCACCCATATCATCTAACACGGCCACACATCGATCAAGACGCATCCAACACATGGCTAAGAAAAGGCAATATATACAGTGAGACGGAAGGATTCATGATTGCAATACAGGATCAAACAATAAACACCAGATATTATAGCAAGCATATTATTAAAGATCGCAATACCACAACAGATAAATGCAGACTTTGCAAACAACAAATAGAAACAGTAGATCACATCACAAGCGGATGTACAATACTAGCAAATACAGAATACCCCAGAAGACATGACAATGTAGCAAAAATAATACATCAACAGCTTGCCTTACAACATAAACTTATAAAACAACACGTTCCCACATACAAGTATGTACCACAAAATGTACTGGAGAATGATGAATACAAATTATACTGGAACAGAATCATTATAACAGATAAAACAACACCACATAACAAACCTGACATCATACTCACCAATAAAAAGAAGAAATTAACACAACTAATCGAAATATCCATACGCAATTCAACAAATATACGAAAGAAAACAGGCGAAAAAAATGGAAAATACATCCAACTGGCTGAGGAAGTCAAGGACATGTGGCATCAGGATAAAGTTGACATTATACCAATTATACCATCAACTACAGGAGTCATACCGCACAATATCCACCAGTACATCAATGCAATACAGCTACATCCAAACTTATATATACAACTACAGAAATCCGTAATTATTGATACATGTTCAATCACCCGGAAGTTCCTAAATGCAATATAACATATACCGTACAGTTAAAAGGAAGTCACGCTTGATCAAGGTCCGCGTCACTTTCCATTTTTGACCAGACATAACGTCTGAGAAATGAAAAGAAAGAAAGAATAATAATAATACCCAACATCTTTACACTCACTTATCCATGAACCCCAACACGGAACATTGAAACGAAAAGTCAAATCAGCCGTCACGAAAGCTTTCAATCACTCGCTAGCAGCTATTACATTCCTATTCAACACTGTACAACTCAAACCACCAATCCCCCACCCCCCACACACTATATAAACATCATGAATAGAAGTTGGGTTTGAACATATACATCGTTAGGTTGGCAACATGTCGGTAAACAAACCAAAGAGGAGGAAACACAATATTTACGTTATTAAAAGCACAGTGTCCGTAGAAATAGCTATATCGAGTGGCAAAAGAATAATAATACACCACAAGAGGAGAAACGTGGTGAACAATGCGCAAAAGTTCGGAATACAAAATTGTGCTTATGTGTGGGAAATAAGGTGGTAGTGCGACCTCCAGACCACATGAAGGGAAACGCAGATCACAGCAAATCGTAAGTAATTTCTTACTTACATAAAAAATGGCGACGTGAGCTGTTTGGTAATTTAAAAAAATAAAACTGTATCTTTATGGATGCCACTGATGATGCTTTAGAGCAAGAAAAAGACGAAACGCATCTGGGAAACATTAATTAAGTTGCAGCAAGAAAAGGCGGTTTTATTTACAGAACAAGTTTATACTTGCTTTAACTGTATGGAACCAGATATTGTAAGGAATGACCGGCTGTGGCTGTATTCGTCTATACGTCCCTTCACTGTGTTTCGACGCTCGATTTTAATCTTCCCATCGGCGCCTGTCTCATCAGGGGAGCTTCTGTACAGTTTGGAAGGCAGCTGACGAGGTACTGGCAAAAGTGAAGCTGTGAGGACGGGGCGTGAGTCGCGCTTGGGTAGCTCAGATGGTGCGGCACGGTAGCTCAGCGTGTTCGGTCAGAGAGCTGTTTGGCCTCTGTAATAAAAAAACTGAATCCAAGGATCAACAAACGAACTTGACTGGATGTCATGTGACATCCGCACCGAGCAAACAAAACGATCAAACACGAAAAAAATGAAAAAAAAACCGGGTTCGATTCCCGGTGGGGTCAGGAATTTTTCCTGTCTCGAGATGACTGGGTGTTGTTGTGTCGTTTTCATCATCATCATTCATTCCCATTACGGTCGGAGGAAGGCAACGGCAAACCACCTCCATTTGGACCTTGCCTAGTAAGGTGGTGCGGGTCTCCCGCATCGTTCCCCTACGCTCTGTAAAGAAGCATGGGACTTCATTTCCATTTCCATTGCAAAATCAGCGTGTTCGGTCAGAGAGCCGGTTGGCCTCTGTAATAAAAAAACTGAGTGGAAGGATCAACCACCGAACTTGAACAGGATGTCTTGCGACGTCCGCAACGACCAAACCCAACGATCAATAACGAAAAAAATGGGAAAAAAATGGTAGAGCACTTGCCCGAAGAGGCAAAGGTCCCTAGTTCGAGTGTCGGTCCGGCACACAGTTTTAATCTACCATGAAGTTTCATATGTAATATAGTCTGTTCCCATGGCGGTATTTTGATATTTTTAAATGCTGTCTTCTCTAAACCATCGATTGATACGTTGTTGTTAGCGTGTCCCTTGACCCAGAAAAAAAATTCCGTGACGAATTCTGCACAACGGTCGACGCGAGATCGTTCTGACCTCGAAGTTAGTTGTGTGTCGCGTTCCTCGTACGCTAGCACGAAGCTGCGGACTCTTGCAGATTCAGAATCAGTGTGTACGGTTTAGTGCTGCATAGCAATGTTGCGTCGTGTTTATTTGTCGCACAATATGATTACTGTGCGAGCGGTGCAGATCGGGAAACGGCACAGTAGGTGTGCTAACGCGTCACATTGCTAGACACGGCGTATTGTCGGCCAGCACGTACGTCGCTCGTGCGGTGGGAACATTGTGCCGCGGCTACAAGGTGTCTCAAAGCCGCGGCACAAAAGCACGCCGGCGGCTGTGACGCGGTGCCGCCTTCCCCGTCCCCGTACGCTAGCGGGTCGGCGTGCGACCTCGTGGCCTTTACCGCTCATTGAGCTGCCAGCCCGCGGCCGTTACATTACGGCCTGTCTGGAGTCCTGTAACGCTGGTCACGAAGCGGACTTTCCGGAGCCGGAGGTTTCGCGCGGTTTCGCTCGGATACCTTGCGTGCCTCCACGATACAGGTAGCCGTACCGTAGGTGCAACCAGAACGGAGATGTATCTCCCGAGAGGCCACACAAGCGTGTGGTTCCTGAAGAGAGATAACAGCCTTTTCAGTGGCTGCAGGGCCAACAGTCTGAATGATTGATCTGGACTTGTACCAACACTCAACATGACCTTGCTGTTCTGAACGCAAGGGGGACTACAGCTGTATCTTTTTCTCTTCGGACATGCAGCTCGACAGTATTGTTAAACGATGATGGCATCCTCTTAGGTATAATATCCCAGACGTAAAATACTCCCCCAGTCGTATCTTCGTGCGGGAACTACTCCACAGGATGTTTTCATCACAACACACAAAATTCAAATGGCTCTGAGCACTAAGGGACTTAACTTCTGTGGTCATCAGTCACGTAGAACTATTTAAACCTAACTAACCTAAGGACATCACACTCATCCACGCCCGAAGCAGGATTCGAACCTGCGACCGTAGCGGTCACGCAGTTCCAGACTGTAGCGCCTAGAACCGCTCGGCCACTCCCGCCGGCCCACAAGACACTAAACTGGCGCTCTACGCGCCGGAGTATGGGATGTTAGATTCTTTATTCGGGAGGTAGTTTAGACAGTTTAAAAAGAGAAATTGATAGGTTGAAATTAGATGTAGTGGGGTTAGTGAATTTCGGCGGCACGATGAACAGGACTTTTGAACGGGTGAATACTGCGTTATAAATACAAAATCGAGTAGGGGTAATAATGAATCAGAAAATACGAATGCGAGGGAGGTAATATGAACAGCATAGTGAACGCATTATCGTAGCCAAGATAAAAACGAAGCCAGCACCCACCACGGTAGTGCAAGTTTATGTGCCAACTAGCTCCGCAGATAAAGAAGGGATTGAGAGAATTTATGATGAGATAAAATAAATTATTTAGATAGTAAAGAGAGAGGAAAACTTAATTGTGGTGCAGAACTGGAGTTCGGCTGTAGGAGGAGGAAGAGAAGGAAAAGTAGTAGGTGAATATGGACTGGGCGAAAAGAATGAAAGAGGAATCCGCCTGGTAGAATTTTGCACAGAGCATAATTTAATGATCGCTGATACTTGGTTTAAGAATAATGATTGAAGGTTGTATACGTGCACCAGAAGATTTCATATTGATTATATAATGGTAAAACAGAGAATTCGGAACCAGATTTTAAACTGTAAGACATTTTCAGGGGCAGATGTTGACCCTGATCACAATTAATTGCTTATGAACTGTAGATTAAAACTGAAGAAATTGCAAAAAGGTAGGAAACTAAGGAGCTGGGACCTGTACAAGTTGAAAGAGCCAGGGGTTGGCGAAAGTTTCAGAGGGAGCGTTACGGAACGATTGACAGGAACATGGGAAGCATTTGTACAGTTGCAGAAAGTTTTTGACAATGTTGATTGGAATACTCTCTTTGAAATTCGGAAGGTAGTTGGGGCAAAATACAGGGCGTGAAACACTATTTACAGCTTGTACAGAAACAGGCAGCAGTTACAAGACTCGAAGGGCATGAAATAACAGTATCATGCAGTGGTTAAGAAGAAAGTGAGACAGGGCTGTGCCGTATAACCGATATTATTCAATCTGTACATTGAGAAAACAGTAAAAGAAACCAAAGAAAAATTTGGAAAACGATTTAAAGTTCAGGGAGAAGAAATAAAAACTTTGAGGTTTGCCGATGATATTGTGGTTGTATTAAAGACTGCAAAGAATTGGGAAGAGCAGTTGAACGGAATGGGCAGTGTCTTGAAAGGAGGATATAAGATGAACAGCAACAAAAGCAAAACAGGGATAATGGAATGTATTCTAATTAAATCAGGTGATGCTGAGAAAATTAGATTAGGAAACGAGGTACTTGAAGTAGTACATTAGGTTTGTTAATTGGGCAGCAAAGAAACTGATGATGGCCGAAGTAGAGAGGATATAAAATATAGACTGGCAATGGCAGGAAAACCGTTTCTGAAGAAGAGAAATTTGTTAACATCGACTATAGATTTAAGTGTTGGGAAGTTTTTTTCTGAAAGTGTTTCTATGGAGTATAGCCGTACATGAAAGTGAAACGTGGACGATACAGAGTTTAGACAAGAAGAGAATAGAGGCTTTTGTAATGTGATGCTACAAGGAGATTATGAAGATCAGATGAGTCTCTCACGTAACTAATGAGACCGTACTGAATAGAATTAGGGAGGCAAGAGATTTGTGGCACAACTTGACAAAAAGGAGGGATCGGTTGACAGGACAAATTCTGAGCCATCAAGGGATGAAATATTTAGTACTGGATGGAAGTGTGGGAGGTAAAGATAGTACAGGGAGATCAAGAGGTGAAACAGTAAGCATATTAAGATGGATGTTGGTTGCTAATTTGGTTAATTTAAAACTTAATAGTAAACTTCAGACCATCTATCTTTAAGACTACGTTTTAGCAGCTATTCAGAGATAAAGAGGCTAGCACGGAATAGAGTAGCATGGGGAGCTGCATCAAACTACTGTTCGGACTGAAGGCCGCAGTTACTACTTAGACTTGGTCCGACAGACAGGAAGCGCCTGGAGTTTATGTCGCTAGAGTGACCTAACTGCCTTCTCTTTCCACCGCAAGTTTTTGAGACAAATTTTTTTCGGAAATTGTCGCTTTTCTATGCGACCCAGAGGTGTTACAAACGCCGAAAAGAATACAATTATTGAAAATCTCCTGCTGCCTTCTGAATGCATGAGAACGAAACGACTAATTTGATGATAAAAGTCACTCTCAGACGAAACATCCGGAAAAACGGCCAAATTGCAGGGATAATTGCTACGTTTCACTTGAGTTATTCTATGGAACAGAATGCTTGCATATCGCACGCGCGCACGCACACACATATATATATATATTCTTACGTGAGAGATATTGAATGATTACGCAGTTTTTGAAACAGGGAAATTATTTCACTGGAGAACAGCTGTGAGGATGCAACGTTACTTGTTTCACCCTGAATGTACGTTACATTCATTTTCAACAACTTCCTTTCATTCTGCCGGCCGCGGTGGTCTAGCGGTTCTGGCGCTGCAGTCCGGAACCGCGGGACTGCTACGGTCGCAGGTTCGAATCCTGCCTCGGGCATGGGTGTGTGTGATGTTGTGTCTAGACAAGACAGCCTAGACACAATGAGAGGAAGCCGAAAGGCACGCGCTTAAACTCACGCAGGCTGGCGTGAGGTCTGAAACAGGATACATAATGAATGCTATAAAGAAAAGTACGTAGCTTCTGGAATACTTAACTTTAATCCACATTTGTAGAACATCGCTCTTGATGATAAATTAATAGAATCTCAATATCAATTGAATACGGGGCCTTGTTAGGTCGTAGCAAATGTAGCTGAAGGCTATGCCAACTATCGTCTCGGCAAATGAGAGCGTAGTTCTCAGTGAACCATGGCTAGCAACGTCGGCTGTACATCTGGGGTGAGTGCTAGGAAGTCTCTCTAGACCTGCCGTGTAGCGGCGCTCGGTCTGCAATTACTGACAGTGGCGACACGCGGGTCCGTCGTATACCAGCGGACCGCGGCCGATTTAAAAGCTACCACCTAGCAAGTGTGGTGTCTGGCGGTGACACCACATGTGATGTCCTTAGGTTAGTTAGGTTTAAGTAGTTCTAAGTTCTAGGGGACTTATGACCTAAGATGTTGAGTCCCATAGTGCTCAGAGCCATTTGAGCCAGCCTTTCATTCTCCTTTTTTTTAACAGTATCGAGTTCTTTTGTTATCCGACTTTGTTAGTTACTCCTGTACCACGAACCTTGACTTGTTTCTGTCGTATGCAGAACTAGCAGCGTATCTCTTGTATGAAGGCAGTGTATATGATCTGAGAGCATTGGTCTCAAAAGGGCGTCCAATTTCTTCAGCTAACACCACAGTTGATAATTTCCATCTGTAGAACTGTGCATTTCATGCAATCTGTCTTGCTTGTAACATCAGATATCTAACACCGTTTCCTTTTGTTCGCAGGTATGTTGTAATTCCAAGGAAGCGCTTCGCATTCATTTGCTGGGCCAACTTACCAGTCTGGATGACTGGATGAACGTCGCTTCTGCTCTGCAACACGGAGATAACAAACAGGTCGGCTTACCAGCTCTTCCAATATTTCACTGAGTGCAAAATTCTGTGCAGGAGCACAAGAAGCTCAGCTTCGATTTTTTTTTATTGGCTTGCAAATCTAGATTTCAGCTGACAGTGCAACTATCATTAGCGCTATAAATAGTACAAATAATACAAGAATCAGGCATAGATAGAGCAGATGTCCAAACGCTATGTCACAAATGTACCCAGTTACAGTTCCAGAATTGCATAGTGTTACATGTAATCATGTACACTGAACGTAATTATAGCGACACACATTCCATTCCAACTCAGCCATGTACAAGCATTAGCTTAACTGGGGCCGCTGCTCGGAAGTCCATACAGCTAACCTCTGTGTACGTCATACCGAATAGCCTGCGCCCTCTGCATATTACCCATGTGTAAAAGAATGGGTTAAGGTAAAATCTTTTTATACATAAAAGTACAGGGAAATCAAAGACTGATTACAATAAAACACAATTTTGTCTGGAAGTACACAATTCAAAAACCTTTGTGACAAATTAACATTACGTCATACTGCATAGTAAACGCCCTCTACTTTTACTGCCTATACGTACAAAAGAAAAGATTAAACTAAACTTTTTTTTACGTATATGCTTGTCATAATGATGTTTTTTAATTGTTCACCTCCAGACAAAATTTTGTTTTATTATAATTACTGTTTGAATTCCATGCATTTTTATGTATAAAAATTTTTCGCTTAACTCATTTTTTACATATGGGCAAGAAATAGAGGGCCTTGCCTACCCAGTACGACGTAAACCAAGGTTAGCTGTATGGATCTGGAAGCAGTGGCGTCAGTTAAACTAATGCTTGTACATGTCTGACTTAGATTGGAATGTGTGTCATAATTACGGCCAGTGTACATGATTACTTATAACCGGGTATGATTGTGGAACCGTTATTATGTAAAACTGTGACATGACGTTTGATCAGTGTGATAGATCTATTCGAAATGTGGTAGTGTAGAAGAATGAGGAAGATTAGGTGGGTAGATGGAATAACTGATGAGGTGGTACTGAATAGAATTGGGGAGGATATACATTTGTGGCACAACCTGACTAAAAGAAGGGGTCGGCTGATAGAACACATTATGAGACGTCATGGAATGACCAGTTTAGTACTGGTGGGAATTGTCGGGGGTAAAAGCAGTAAGCAGATTCAGAAGGATGTAGCTTGCAGTAGCTATTTGGAGATGAAGTAGTTTGCACAGTATAGAGTAGCATGGAGAGCGGCACCAAGCCAGTTTTTCGGACTGTAAACAACAACATTATCGTACTGAAGTATTGGGATCAGCGTCTGAGCTTACAGAAAATAATGAGTTGACGTTAAAACAATAATTTGTTTACTTGGAGAAAGGCGGACTTGTGGTGTCACCGCCAGACACCACACTTGCTAGGTGGTAGCTTTTAAATCGGCCGCGGTCCGTTAGTATACGTCGGACCCGTGTGTCGCCACTATCAGTGATTGCAGACCGCTACACTGCAGGTCTAGTCTAGAGAGACTTCCTAGCACTCGCCCCAGTTGTACAGCCGACTTTGCTAGCGATGGTTCACTGACAAAATACGCTCTCATTTGCCGAGGCGATAGTTAGCATAGCCTTCAGCTACGTCATTTGCTACGACCTAGCAAGGCGCCATTACCAGTTACTATTGATACTGTAATAATGTACCGTCAAGACCGACGTTCTTCATTAACGGATTAAAGTTAAGTATTCCACCATCTACGTCCGTTTTCCTAAATTCTAATTTCCTTGTCCTGTTCCAGATCTCACGCCAGCCTGCGTGAGCTTAAACGCGTGCCTTTCGGCTTCCTCTAGTAAAACGGTGTTGGCTCTCCTGCCAACCCACAACAGGACTCAGTCTCAATTTATTATGAGCAACAATATCGTTTTTGATTAACTTCTCATGGTCAGGGTTCACAGTCCTGGAGAATTTTTTAAAGGTCATCATATTCGTCGTTCACTGTAGGAATTATTTATTTTACAATTGTAATTTGTGCCTTTGGGCTACTTTCAAATGGACTGCAAAAGAATTTGCTGCATCAGATGTGACAGTAGTGTCCTCTGACACGTGTACATATGATCGTTAAAAATAAGCCTATGCGATGTACAGTTTTTCACACTCGTATGATGTTACTGTATTTCTACAGTGAAAATGCTTATTGTGGTGTCACCGCCAGACACCACACTTCCTAGGTGGTAGCCTTTAAATCGGCCGCGGTCCGCTAGTATACGTCGGACCCATGTGTCGCCACTATCAGTGATTGCAGACCGAGCGCCGCCACACGGCAGGTCTAGAGAGACTTCTAGCACTCGCCCCAGTTGTACAACCGACGTTGCTAGCGATGATTCACTGACAAAATACGCTCTCATTTGCCGAGACGATAGTTAGCATAGCCTTCAGCTACGTCATTTGCTACGACCTAGCAAGGCGCCATTATCATTTGCCATTTGTCTTGTGATGCATGTACCGTCAGACAGATGTTCACCAATTATGGATTAAAGTTAAGTATTCCAGCAGCTACGTACTTTTCTTCCTACTATAAACTCCTATAACTGTTCCAGACCTCACGCCAGCCTGCGTGAGCTTAACGCGTGCCTTTCGGCTACCAATCATAGTGGCTTGGCTGTCTTGCCAAGTCACAACACTTATTTTTGATGATGATAATAATAATACCATGTGGCACACATGCAAGTCTTTCAATTGGACGCCACTTCGGTGACCTGCGTGTCCGTCAGCCAATGGCACCCCTTTTTCCCGTACGGTCTCCCATCTAAGTCATAACCAAGCCCAACGTTGCTTAACTTCGGTGATTGTGCGGGAACCGGTCTTTCTAACGTGGCAAGGCAGTTGCTTTTTGACGATGACATCTATACATCTCTGAAGGTTTTAAATTCTGGCGTCTGCTGAAGCGAAATCTTTTGCAGTACCACTTGAAAATGGCCCAAAAGGTCGATATTGCAATTGTGAAATAAATAATTTCTGTCGTTAACAGCGAATATGATGTCCTTAGAAAACATAGTTTTTATTTACTTCGTACACATCTTGGACATGTTAAAAGTGCCAATGACCACAAAAATATTCTTTTTGATGGGGGGGGGGGGCGGTGAAGGAGGGGGGGGACACAAAGAGTGGCAAATTACGGGGAATTTCCGGCCTTCCCCTTGCAGTAGTTAATGCATCCACGTTTGAAGAATCGACTAAGTCTTTTTCTATCCTCCAAACTCCGCTTCGGTCGCCGTCTCGCCGGGCCGTGTCCACGAGCGTTCCCAGTCGCCGGCGCTTATTATCTGCCTCCTGCCGGTCCCTCGGCACGTAATGAGCGCGGCGACAACTTTCTCCCCGAAAACTTTCCCGCTACGTTGCCTCCAAGAGGCCAGCCAGGTTCCACGCCGTTCGCACGCTGCAGGTCCACAGCGTGTGTGCGTAGCCCGATGAGTCGCGGAACCTCCGGGCTCCTAGTGGAGAGGCGCGTGCGAACCACGCCGCCCGCGCTCGGCCCCGGCTAATTGATGCGGGAATTAAGCGCGCCCCTAATTGGCCGCCACTTTCACTGCGCGCTCTGGCCGGCCGCTCCTGCGGGAAATGCACCTGCCAGGTACTCCGGCCAGGGAAGGAACAAACGGCGGAGGCGAGTGAAGTCGTGAGCCGCACTAATTGCACAGACGTCGTCGCCTCGTAGAAAAGGAGATTCCTCGCCTCACAAACGACTGATGACGTTAGTAGCGCCACAGTGGGGCCCCACGAGAAACAAGGGCCACGCACACTTCCCGCCTTGTACACCACACTTACGCCGTCGGCACACGGACCGTGCCGTCGAACGTTAAGGGGCTCCGGAACGCCCTATACTTGCAATGTTAAAATAACGCTTATAAATTACATCTTTCCCCACAAAGTATTTGAGGTAGGAAGTTGAACTTTTTACAGATTATTTATTGGAATATACACAGGGATTTTACAAAATTTTAGTTCAGTTATTAAAGATGACTTTTTTTCAATTGTAATGAAAATTCACAACATTTTTTTGCAATTTTTATTTATATATTCAAAATATACAGTTTTTTGGATAAAGGCTGTGTTAAATTATGCAGAAGGTACTGTGTAACATTTACTGAAAGTTTGAAACAAATATGTTTGGAAGATCCTTAGAAAACATGTAATTAGTATGAGAAAATAAAAGTTTTGGGAATCGAGCGACAAAGATTGGATTAACTTTTTAGTGCAATCCAGGTCCATAGGATGGATTATCTTCATCCTCTGCAAACACCTCTTCCAGCTTCCTCTTGTTCCTCCTCCTGTTTACTCTTGCTCGTATTTCTAGACTCTTTACAGCCCTGTCTGCAGCCCGAAGGCGTTCCTTGTCTAAAGCAAGCATCGCTCGTACCATGTTAGAACCTATCTTCATTCCCATATTTCTAAATACCTTGCACTTTACAATGTTGCCATCATTGAAAGTCGCAACAGCATCATACACACCAAAGTGAAGTGTTTCTATTCCAACAAATACAGTCTTTGGGATTCTCGACCATATAACACTATTTACACTTTCATTGGGGTTTTGAGTTTTTCCGTGAATACACTTTTTCAACAGTTCAGGTGCTGCTAAGTCTCTGAAAATAGGTTAGCCACAACACATACTTTGTCTCACATCACTAAAATGTACCTGATGAACACGGACGTTAATAATAACACCATTTGACAGCAGTTTAACAGCGCCACAGTGGGTCACGCCCATGTAGAACACATTTCAAAAAAAATTTAAAAATAGTTGTAGTCTTCGGAATTGAATAAATTATATATCTATTAAAAGGTAATAGTCTGCAGATTCAGAAAACGTAAAAAAGTAAAAATTGAACTTTTCATGATTTTGAGCCTTTCCGGAGCCCCTTAACGTTGAGCGTGCTGAACGCTCAGGAACGATGCGACTTGCGCACACGGTACGTGGGCCCCAACGTGGTATACGCGATCGCAACGCACTCCAGTGGCAGTTGTGGGATGTTTCCACGTTGTAAAACACACTGGTTACTCAACGGGCGCGCGTAAAATTCCCACGTTAGCTCTATTAAAACGCACATTACCTCCATCGTCCACGAAAAGAAAAGTACCATGCCCAGTCAATAAGGACACAGGCTTATAAAAGTTCCTTAACAAACAGTGCGGCACAAATTTGGAATAATTCTCCGCATAAGATAAACATTATTTCATCATTCCCACATTTTAGTAAAGTCCCAAGGACAGTCTTACTTGATCACTGTTCCTACCAAGTAGCAGAATCTCTGCAACATATGAATTACGAAGCGTAAAAGAAAAAAGGAGCAAAATATATTTATACAAATAGCGAAAGCTGTCCTGTAGATTGCCGGCCGGATTGGCCGAGCGGTTCTAGGCGCTTCAGCCTGGAACCGCGCGACCGCTACGGTCGCAGGTTAGAATTCTGCCTCGGGCATGGACGTGTGTGATGTCCTTAGGTTGGTTAGGTTTAAGTAGTTCTGAGGGACTGATGACCTCAGAAGTCAAGTCCCATAGTGCTCAGAGCCATTTGAACCAGCCAATGGTGCAGAAGATAAACAAAACTAAAAAGTAAACTCCGTCCGAACAGGCCTTGGAAGTCCCACCGGTACCGACCGGCCGCCGTGTCACCCTCAGCCCATGGGCGTCACTGGATGCGGATATGGAGGGGCGTGTGGTCACCACACCGTTCTCCCGGCCGATTGTCGGTTTGCGAGACCGGAGCCGCTACTTTTCAATCAAGTAACTCCTCAGTTTGCCTCACAAGGGCTGAGTGCACCCCGCTTACCAACAGCGCTCGGCAGACCGGATGGTCACCCATCCAAGTGCTATCCCAGCCCAACAGCGCTTAACTTCAGTGATCTGACGGGAACCGGTGTTACCACTACGGCAAGGCCGTTGACGAACCGTATCAAAATTAAAAAGTGACTGCTTGCATGTGGTCTGTGCTACTAAACGCCTATGGTCAAGCAGTCCAAGTTCAAGATGCCTGTCTAAGAGCTTCCAGAGGCGACAAAAATTTGGGTTTCAGCGTTTCTTAGAGGGTGATTCAGCTGGCCCAATCAATGGGCTTTATTTAACCAGCAGCGCCTTCAAAAACCATGTGTGAGATCTTCATGTGATCTCGCTTGCTATGCGCAAACTGTTAGTCTTACAGAAAGAAATGAATAAGACCTTTTTATAGGAAATTTGATTTAGTTAAATTTTGTACTGGGATACGTTTTCACTGGAGTCCGTGGTTTTCGAATTATTCAAGAAAAACGCATTTGAGGGTAACTCTTGCACCTTTTTCTTGAATAATTCAAAAACTATGTCCTCTAGCGAAAACGTATCTCACTACAAAATTCAAGTACATTAAATTTTCTACAAAAAAGTCCCTGTTAATTTTTTTTTTTCTGTACGGCTAAAAGATTACGCTTAGTGAGTGAGAGAATATGAAAATATTGGGCGCGTTATTTGAAGGCGTTGTGGGTTGCATGAAACCCATAGGTAGGGGCAGCTACACCCTATACAATTACTGACCATATTTAAAAGTTAATATGCTGTTAAGGATTTAACAGAGTAAGTCAAATTTAGAAACTGTGCATACTATGTGTAGGGGCAGTGTAACTTACAACTCACAAATTACTCAGACTATAGTCATCCGGTATTTTAGAATGAGAACTCTTAACGACTTGCAACAAACTGTACACATAATTTCAAACCTTTGCGAAAGTTTTTGTCGCTAACACCCACACAAAACTATAAAAGGAAACAGGTTTATCATCGTGCATGCAGTAAAACATCAACGTCAAGCATGATGTATTAATTTATTACTTTACTAATAACTGTATTCGCGACACAGTTTACAGACAGAATCTACATACAGTGTTGAATGTACCTCGTAAAATTATAACACTGTACGACACATAGTGCAGGACCTATCACGTAATAAAGATGTTTGAAAAGATTCTTTAAAGGATTCGCGGGTTTGGGGGCGGGGGGAAGGACTTTCACTGGTACCTAAATAAACTGCCAGTTTAAATCACAGTTGCAGTTCGTCATCCTCAATGGATGTAATGAATCAGCCGCGTACTGCCTTTACGAGCTCCGTTGCGGAAGTAGCCCCAAGTGCGGGCCACTGCTCTGCTAGACGGCCAGCAGGAATTCTCCCCGCTTTGCAGTTGACTCACGAATCGCACCAGCGTACTGAAGATTCCCCTAGAGAGAGAGAAAGAGACGCCGGATGACTCGAGAAAGCCTTAGGAATGCCGTACAGGCGCGTTAAGGGAGCCTCACCTACCCGGAATACGTACGCTGTTGCGGCTCTCCGTAACGGGACTCTGGAGGATCCAGTCTCGATTCCCAGAGTGTTCACAAAAGGAGGGAAGCAACTCCTCCGTTCCAGTACTGTTTTCTCCACAGGACGACGCTCGTACGTGTGTTAATTAGATTCCAGTGGGACTTAGTTAGTTTAATACACGTGCCCCGAGAAAGCGTAACGGGACCTATTGGTTACTTGAATTAATTCTCTCGTTTGGTGACAGAAATCACACGTTTATTTTAACAGAATGGTGTAAGGTAACTTACTGAAAGTAGAGTTCTTAGGTAACTACAACCTTTTCCGACGTTTCGGATTAGAAATGGACGCCACATAACAAAAATTCAGGTCCTTTTGAGGTGACCCGCTCATGGACCCAGATTTCGAGATCGCTAAAAGGACTCACTTGCTGTCCAGAAAGGCCATGCTGCGTGAGCCGAAAGAAATGACAATGATTTATGGTTAACATGGTGGGTGGGGTAAGATACCCCATCGAAGGCTCTTCAGTAGTTCCTCCACTCGGTTTGCAACAAGTAGTTTGGCCCTGTCACGAAGCAGAGTGACTTTCTCATGTCTCTGAGCGTACAGCAGGCGTTTGTCTTTAATTACGCGATTCAGTTTAACTAGCAAACGGCGACTTCTCACAGCATATTTCTTGAGATGAAAGCAGAAGTGTAACATTTCCCGCAATTGCTGTTTTATAGATACAAAACTAGCCATGTTCAATGACTTTTTTTTTTTTTTACACTCCGCTCGAAAGTTACCCGTCCGGATAGCCGTGAGTGTAAAAGCGCCGCTTCCAGGACGGGATGGGGCACTGGCCCCGGATCGACTCTGCCCAGCTGATCAACGTCGAGATTCGATGTGCTGGCCAACCTGGATGTGGTTTTAGGCGGCTTCCCACATCCCACTAAGTGAATACCTGCCTGCCACCCAAGTCCCGTCTCATTTCCACAATTCGCAGACTTCTATAAAACTGAGACTGCAGGATTTCACGGCGAATCTCTACGATTAAATCATCTCGGGTTGAGAACCGAGTCACTGCATCGTTCTCCGCTAACGATTCATCAAGTTACTTACTAGCCATCTTCAGGCGAAAATGGCAAGTGTTTGCTGTTTCAGGAGGCACCATATCGAAGATTTATCCCGCATACAAGGAAAGCGGAAAAACATCGTCCGCTAAGTCACAACACGGGCGAAATTGTGTGTCGAGTGATCGTGACGAACGGCCATTGAACAGCGTTATGACGAAAAATACGACGATAACAAAATGGTTCAAATGGTTCTGAGCACTATGGAACTTAACACCTGACGTCATAAGTCCCTTATAACTTAGAACTACTTAAACCTAACTAACCTAAGGACATCACACACATCCATGCCCGAAGCAGGATTCGAACCTGCGACCGTAGAGGTCGCGCGGTTCCAGACTGAAGCGCCTAGAACCGCTCGGACACTCCTGCCGGCGGAATTCCAAAACCACTCATTAATGATGCACATTCCCGTAACAGGAAAACCTGCCGAAGCTATAAAACCTGGGCTATGGAGCGATGGAAGAATGCGATATGATCGGACGAGGTTTGTTTCACACGCTTTCCAACTTCTAACGAGTTTGCGTCCCAAGAGTGGAACATGGCGGTGGTTCGGTGATTAATTGGGCAGTCATATCGTGGTATTCCGTCGGCCCCATGCGGTTACTCTGCTATGTCGCATTACTGCCAAAGATTATGAGACAATTTTGGCCGATTAGGCACGTTCCATGGTAAAATGTTTGTCCCCCAATAAGGATGCTGCGTCCCAAGACGACAGGTTCGCTGTTCACATGTCTCGCATCGACTAGGACTTGTTTTGTGACCGTAAGGACGAAGTGTCGCATCCTCTCTGGCCACCACTGTTGAAACATCCCCTTAGAAAATTATGAATTACTTTGCTGGTAAAGCTCTTACGTTATTTGGTTTTCCAAACAGCTGAGCAAAACTGAACGTACTCAGACATTCCGCTCTTTACTTATTCTGATCAACACTAAACTGACACACAATATTTTTAGCGCAACGCAATCTGACTCAATAATCCGTATAAAAGAATGGTCCTGACTAACAATAACTTATACCTCTTATGAATCACTTACCTCACAAAAAACGTCGTTACTCAAACCACAGCGAGCGCCAATACTGCCAGCTAAATAAAAGATCCTAATTACTGAAGGCACTAACTACTGATAGGCATAGTTAGCAAATGAAAGATTTTGATTGAGAACAAACAATGTAATTACATTAATAGTGTTCAAAAGATTATATATATATATATATATATATATATATATATATATATATATATATATATATATAGAGAGAGAGAGAGAGAGAGAGAGAGAGAGAGAGAGACATCCAGTCTTACAAATTTCGTTTTTCCGACGGACACACGTCGAGATCGTCCGCTCTCAAAAGTCATCTCTCTCCCCACATCCACCACTGCTGGCGGCTCATCTCCAACTGCGCAACGCTACGTGTTGTTCACATCCAACTGCCCAACACTACAGTAGCGAATATTCCAACAATGCAAACCAACCACAGGCTGCACACAGCACAGTCAGTGATTTTCATACAGAGCGCTATTTGGCGTTACCAACATAAAAAACCTAAACAGCCTGCTTACATTGTCACCAGAAGGCAAATGTTATTGAGCCTTTGTGGCCTACTCTGGACAGAAGGATGTGTGATCGCTATCTACCTCTACCATCGTTACCTGAATTTGTCACTATTGTGCAGGTAGAATGCTCTAAGCTTTCCTTGGAACCTGTGTTTAACCATTGCGAGACGCCTGGAAGTTGTTTTGAGTGCCAACGGGTTCTCTACACCGTAGTAGTCATGGTAATGTGTTGTGCTTTTCATGATTCCGTGCTTTTGTGCACTCCCTGTAGCTCGCCATCTACAACATACCTCGCAATAGATCATTGCGTTGCAGATGGCAAGCTCTACTATAAGAATGCAATAAAGGTCCCACAGAGCCTAACCTCCTAAAGAATAAAGTAATTTCCACAATAGGCAAACATGTTTTGATGACAAATATTCGTTTCCAAGTACGGTTACTCAAAACACAGAACACTGAATGAAAAGGTGAGGAAAAAAACTCCAACAACGTTCTACCAAGCAGCGGTAATACCATCTATACTTTCGGCAGTGAGACTTGGTCAGTGAAGGACGAATTAAAATTGCCAGAGTGTGGTCTGTAAGAGGAGTAGCTGGATATAAACTGTCTGAAATGAAAAGGAACACATCAGTCAGAATAAACAGATCAAGGAGTATTGAAATAAATTGAGACATGTCACAAGAATGAATGTACATAAAATCAACAAACTAATTATCTAGTATGATGAACTGTCGAGCAGTAGGAAAAAGATCAATAGGTAAACCAAGAAAGAGGTGGAGAAGAAATCAAATTGAAAGTAACCACAGCTTAACGTTTGAAGAAAGAAGGCGATAGGTATTTACACAGTACATACCTGAATAATCGTATTCACTGATAATAGCGTAAATGTGGTGAAACATGTTTGGGCATAAAAATGAACACTTGTTTGTATAATTGTCGGACTGAATTACCATGATTTAAAAGTAGCTTATTAGCTGATCTTACGAACAACTTAAATTGGAAGGAACACACAGAAAATGTTGTGGGGAAGGCTAAGCAAAGACTGCGTTTTATTTGCTGCCAATACCACGCTTGTCCGTCCTCTTTTAGAATACTGCTGCGCGGTGTGGGGCCCTTGCCGTACAGAACTGACGGAGTACATCGAAAAAGTTTAAAGAAAGGCAGCACGTTTTGTATTATCGCGAAATATGGGAGAAAGTGTCACAGAAATGATACAGGATTTGGGCTGGACATCATTAAAAGAAAGGCGTTTATCGTTGCGGCGGAATCTTCTCACAAAATTTCAATCAGCAACTTTCTCCTCCGAATGCGACCTACGTAGAGCGAAATGATCACCATAATAAAATAAGGGAAATCGGAGCTCGCACGGAAAGATATAGGTGTTCCTTTTTTCCGCGCTTTGTACGAGATTGGAAGAATAGTGAAGTGTGAAGGTGGTTCGATGAACCCTCCACCAGACACTTAAATGTGCAGAGTATCCAGGTAGATACAGGTGTAGATGTATGCACCTGGCGTCTCACTTGCGATGATTGTTTTGTGCGAATTTCTCGCTGATAGTGTACTGTTGTTGTTGTTGTTGTTGTTGTTGTGGTCTTCAGTCCTGAGACTGGTTTGATGCAGCTCTACATGCTACTCTATCCTGTGCAAGCTTCTTCATCTCCCAGTACCTACTGCAACCTACATCCTTCTGAATCTGCTTAATGTATTCATCTCTTGGTCTCCCTCTACGATTTTTACCCTCCACACTGCCCTCCAATACTAAATTGGTGATCCCTTGATGCCTCAGAACATGTCCTACCAACCGATCCCTTCTTCTGGTCAAGTTGTGCCACAAACTTCTCTTCTCCCCAATCCTATTCAATACTTCCTCATTAGTTATGTGATCTACCCATTTAATCTTCAGCATTCTTCTGTAGCATCACATTTCGAAAGCTTCTATTCTCTTCTTGTCCAAACTATTTATCGTCCATGTTTCACTTCCATACATGGCTACACTCCATACAAATACTTTCAGAAATGACTTCCTGACACTTAAATCTCTACTCGATGTTAACAAATTTATCTTCTTCGCCGGCCGAAGTGGCCGTGCGGTTAAAGGCGCGGCAGTCTGGAACCGCAAGACCGCTACGGTCGCAGGTTCGAATCCTGCCTCGGGCATTGATGTTTGTGATGTCCTTAGGTTAGTTAGGTTTAACTAGTTCTAAGTTCTAGGGGACTAATGACCTCAGCAGTTGAGTCCCGTAGTGCTCAGAGCCATTTGAACCATTCTTCTCTTCTTCAGAAACGCTTTCCTTGCCATTGCCAGTCTACATTTTATATCCTCTCTACTTCGGCCATCATCAGTTATTTTGCTCCCCAAATAGCAAAACTCCTTTACTACTTTAAGTGTCTCATTTCCTAATCTAATTCCCTCAGCATCACCCGAGTTAATTCGACTACATTCCATTATTCTCGTTTTGCTTTTGTTGATGTTCATCTTATATCCTCCTGTCAAGACTTTCAAGATAGTGTACTAGCAAATTATTAAGTTTCCATCAGCCTGCCTGCGTAGCTACTGTTCAGCCAACTTACCGGGGAGCCGCGTTACATCAGCGTAGCGATTTGAACGCCTGTTGCTTTCACCAGCTGTCAAAGCGTACAAAAGCAGCGTGAGATAACGGGATTGCAGGGGTACTGACTTCATAACTGAAGAGGCTGTTTGCGTCCTAAAAGCGCTGTCTGGTAAGCCTAATGCCACGCGCATTTTAACCGCGTTAGGCAACTCACAAAGCGCAGCCATTTTTCTGTAGCAAACGCTGCGCTCATAGCGTTTAGTCCTGAGTTTCCCAAAGGGTATTAATGTTCATCATTTATCTACTGCTTGCCAGAAATGTTCCTTGTCTTGTCAAGCGCTGGTTAATCGCACAGCTAAATGTTTTTCGTTATACGAACTGTATTCGCACTGCTTAGTCAGGGCAACCTCCATGACAGATATCGACGCTGCTCTGGTACAGTATTCATGTGCTCTCCCACAATGTAAGTTTTTTATTTTTATTTAATTTTTGTAAAATTTTTTTAAGTGTTCCATAGATAACATAAAAGACTTTTATCGAAATGATGTGAAACGAGTCAGTTTACAGGACATCTGTACGCGATGAGTGTTAACATTAATGAACATATTATTTTATGATCCTACTCCTGCAACCACATGTTATTACAGGTTACTAGAAGCAGGCCGTTGTGGCCGAGCGGTTCTAGGCGCTTCAGTCCGGAACCGCGCTGCTGCTACAGTCACAGGTTAGAATCCTGCCTCGGGCTTGGATGTGTGTGATGTCCTTAGTTAGGTTTAAGTAGTTCTAGATCTAGGGGACTGATGACCTCAGATGTTGAGTCCCATAGTGCTCAGAGCAATTTGAACAATTTTTTAATCATACAATAATGGACTTTCCTGCCTGTTTACGCACAGTACAAATGGTTCAAATGGCTCTGAGCACTATCGGACTTAACATCTGAGGTCATCAGTCCCATAGAACGCAGAACTACTTAAACCTAACTAACCTAAGGACATCACACTCATCCATGCCCGGGGCAGGATTCGAAGCTGCGGTCGTAGCGGTCGCGCGGTTCCAGACTGAAGCGCCTAGAACCGCTCGGCCACTCCGGCCGGCTATGCACAGTACGCTACGTTTGTTTATGCTGAGCGTAAATTGCCACTCCCTGCAACAGGCATCCATCCTCTGTAGCAAAAACACGTCTTTTGATCGAATAACTGCGAATGGCGAGTGGCAGTTGTCCATGTATTGTGGTGATGCCCAACTTCAAGTGTCTGTCAAATTCTTAGGCAGTGTGCCGCTCTGGTTGACGTGTTTGTCAATCATAGACTATTTTTGACGTGTTTGAGAGAAATTTTTGTTAACTATCGATTTGACAAACAAGTTTGACCGTTACGCAAGCGTTTGTCAAACAATAGCAAGTTGCATGCCAGCAATTCGAGGAGATTTGGAAGATGTAAATTTTGTGTGTTGCATTGCGCCTCGTGCATTGCCCACTTGTGTCAACATACTTCGCCACACGATACTCACAGCGTGACACCCGCTTCGAAAGCGAGGTTAGACTTGACAAACTGGGTTGGTATATTTGCACGCGCGTTTGACAAACTCCTGTTTAACAAACGGCGAGTTTGACAAACCTATAGGTTCCTTAGCTTGGAGTTGCGCCAGGTAGGCAGCAGGGCTGCTGAGAGAAGCGCGTAAGAGAGTCGGCGGCGGAGCGGTCGACCTCCGGCGGGGTCGAGCTGCGTATCGACTTTCTCGCCGACTCTGATGGCGCGCCACGGCACCTCCGACCCCAATTCCCGACAGGCGCTCGTGCATCCGCTGCGTCTCTGGACCGTGCGCGAGGCCTGGCGCAGGTGGAAGCGACCCTGTCGTCCCCCTTCTGTCTAGCGTCTCATTCCAACGTCCGTCAAATAAACTCAGACTGCCTCTCCATTCGGACTATACATAGCAATAAGCAAAATATACTGCTGGCCATTGAAATAGCAACGTCAGAAGGATCACGCCAAATTATACCCAAAATGAATTTTCGCTCTGCAGCGAAGTGTGTGCTGCTTTGAAACTATGTTCCAGACCAGGACTCGAACCTGGGACCTTTGTCTCTCGTGAGAAAGTGCTCTACCCATCCAGACATGGAAGCACGACTCACCGATCCGGTATGACAGGTATACTTCCCCCGGTACCTTTTCTCCCAGATTCCAGAGAAGTTCTGCGTATCTCGCCGGACTGCGGCTCCTGGAAGAAAGGGTATTGTGGAGAAATGGCTCGGCCATAGCCCAGGAGAAAATGAAGCTGTAAGAACGGGTCGTACTCAGCTGAGCACTACGTAACGAAAGGCAAAGGTTCCAAGTTAGAAAGCCGGTCAAGGGCAAAGTTTTAGTTTGCATGAAGGTTCGAGTAAATTATCCGTGTTTGCCGTATTTGGTAGAAAGAGTGCACGGTTAAATTTGTAGGTCATTCCTAAATCTACACCAGTACTCCGCAAACCACCTGACGATATGTGGTGTAGGATACCTCTGGTACCATTGATTGATCCCAACTTGCCTGTTGCATCTGCGAATGGCACATGTGAAGAATGATTGTCGGTAAACCTTCTGTAATTTTCTCGCTGTGGTCATTTCCCGAGACGTATTTGGGAGAAAGTAGTGTGTTGTTAAACTCTTCACGGACCGTACTCTCTCGCGTTTCAATACTGAACTACTTTGTGATGCTCAACGCCCCTCGTGTAGGGTCTGGGGTTTGTCGGGCAGTACTGCAACGTTCTCGCACTGACTAAACCGCCTGTGACGGAAAGCGCTGCTCTTCATTGGATCTTGTCCATCACTTCTCTTTGTCCTAGTGGGTAAGGGTCCCAGAGTGCCGATCAGTGCTAATGTACTGGGGCTATACAGGATACCACATTTAGTGGACAGCGCTGTCAATTCTATCAATAATATAAACGAAAAAATGGCTCTGAGCACTATGGGACTCAACTGCTGTGGTCATCAGTCCCCTAGAACTTAGAACTACTTAAACCTAACTAACCTAATGACATCACACACACCCATGCCCGAGGCAGGATTCGAACCTGCGACCGTAGCAGCAGCGCGGCTCCGGACTGGAACGCCTAGAACCGCACGGCCACCGCGGCCGGCTAATAATATAAACGGTTGGGCATTGAGTAAAACTGAGCTTGAATGAGAGAGAGGGGTTCGTCAACAGAAGCAATTTCAACTCTGTGCGAGAGTACAGTAGTGGATGGCGAGAGGATGGTCGGTCTCTCCACAACGAAGGACCACTTGTTTCCAGTGGGTGAGACATCCCGAGGACGTGCTAGCCAAGGCAGCAGTAGAACACACATGAGTGAAGTGCGGTCTTGCGTTATCTTGGTGAAACACAGCGTTCTGCAGGCACAGGAGTTAGGTATCTCTCTTTGGCCTTCACACGTCATAAATGTAATGGTTGCGCTTCACGTAACGGGCTTCTGTGAACCAGAGGCATCGTGTTGCGTTCGCGATGGTAGACAGTACCTACACTTCAGGAGCTGGCCCTGTATGGCGATGAGGAATTCAGTCTGCCACGTTATTTCATTTCGTACCTCCCCCCACACATATCTACTCCTACAGTGATGCTGTACACGGAACGAACTGTCGCCTGGACTAAAGAACTGGAGTCCGCAGCTCGTGGTCTTGCGGTTGCGTTCTCGCTTCCCGAGCACGGGGTTCCGGCTTCGATTCCCGGCGGGGTCAGAGATTTCCTCCTGCCTCGAGATGACTGTGTGTGTGTGTGTTGTGCTCATCATTTCATGATCATTCATGAAAGTGGCCAGATTGGGCTGAGCAAAGGTTAGAATCTGTACGGGCGCTGATAACAGCGCAGTTGAGTGCCCCACAATCCAAACGTCATCACCATCATCATCGCCATCATCATCATAAAGAACTGGATCAGGTAGTAAGGTGCGGTCCCCACTGTAGCGATACACCGGGCATCCTGTGGAAACTACTCGTCTTCCAGGCCAGACCAGCACCATTTAGCCGGATAAACAGGAGGCTGTCCCGCTACCTTCATGCCGGAGAACATTCCCCGTCCACGAGAAACCAGAGTACCGCATAAATCGCTTCATGTGAATGCCGGGATGATTCCTTTGAAAGGCGACGGCTGAATCCTTCCCAAGCCTTCTTTAATCCGATGGGACCCATGACCTCGCTGTTTGGTCGTTCATTCATTTCCGTGTCCGGTCAGCATTTCCAGAAGGTAGCAACCCCGACAGCCTTGTTGGTTCCCTTAATTAGGTCCTGTGTTGTGCAGGATTGTTTAAATTGAGGACAAATTAGCAGGTGGGCCGGGTCTTGTGTTGTTCCGCTCTCGCAGGATGTATCTCCATCAGAGCTATATGTGGTGTAAGTTCGAGAACCTCTTGTCGACCCCTATTCAATAGTCTGGGAATTCTGACATTGCCCTCACAGTATATATTTTCTTTAATGTCGTTTGTTGTTAGCAATATTAGCCTATTCCCAAGAGTTAGCAGCTTTCACTCAGTTAATACTAGGCAGAAATCCAATCTGCATGTGGAATGCACTTCCTTGACTCTTGTGCAGAAAGGAGTGCAGTATTCTGCTGCATCCATTTTCAATAAGCTACCACAAGAACTCGAAAATCTTAGCAGTACCCCAAACACTTTTAAGTCTAAACTGAAGAGTTTCCTCGTGGCTCACTCCTTCTATTCTGTCGAGGAGCTCCTGGAAGAGCTAAAAATTAAGTAAATTCCAGTGTTGCATTGTTGATTTTCTTTATTTAAATTTACGACTTGTCACCTGAATATGTTTTTTTATATTTCATTTTATCTGTTTCTAATATCGTGTTATAATTTCATGTATTGACTCGTTCCATGACCATGGAGACTTCTCCTTAATTTGGTCCCACGGAACAATAAATAAATAAAATAAATAAATAAAAAACTGGAAGAATGCCCCATTTTCGCATGTTGCATAGAGGAACGCCTACTCTAAGACAATTGAGCGATCTTCAAATAGGATAGGGCGTTTCCTGGAGCTAGCTCTTCCTTTACAGGGATATCAGGTGGTAGCTTGCTTCTCCACCTGGTGATGCGGTTAGATTCTGGTGTTCCCTCTAGTGGTTGAGTCCTGGCGATGAACCTCTTTCTCGTCTTCAGTCGACGGACTACAGCCTGATGGTCATGATGTGGATGTCGGGGATCATAAGTTTGCTCAGCCCTCCCTACATCAGCAGCAAGAGCCCTTCTAATAGTGGGGGGAGCTATTCCAACAATCGGGTGGATTTTATCGACTGGAGTTGGCTTCATACATCCCGACAAGATTCGGACGGTCTCATTGATTACAATACCCACCTGTTTGGTGTGAGTGGATGCACTCCACACGGGTGAAGCGTACTCTGCAGCGGACGCACACTAAGCAAGAGCCGAAATTCTCAGGTCGCGAGGACTTGCTCCCCAGGCGGTGGATGTGAGCTTCGCTGTTTGGTTCCCTCCCCCAAAATCAACCAACCAATCGAACACCGAATTGTTCCTCTAATGTACGCAGTGCTGTAAAGCATGTTTATATCCTCCCGCATTTAGTTCAAATGGTTCAAATGGCTCTGAGCACTATGGGACTTAACTTCTGAGGTCCCCTGGAACTTAGAACTACTTAAACCTAACTAACCTAAGGACATCACACACATCCGTGCCCGAGGCAGGATTCGAACCTGCGACCGTAGCGGTGGCGCGGTTCCGTACTGTAGCGCCTAGAACGGCTCGGCCACTCTGGCCGGCCCGCATTTAGTGTTTTCTTAAGCGCAATAATGGGGCCACACCTTAACCAGCAAGAACTCCTATAGCTTAACACCACCTGCTTCATACTTTACTGTTGGCATAATACCTGATGGCAGGTAAATTTTCTCCAGGCTTACGTCAAACACGAGAGTTCCCTGTGGCAACAGGGTACAGCGTAATTTATCGCTCGTTTCTTGTCATCCTCTGTCCAGCGACGTTGCGGTTTACACCACGAAGAAATGTGCGACTTATGTGGAACTGTACCATTGTCGTCGATTCTTTTTTTTTTTTTAAGTCTCTACGCATCGTCGATGTGCTAGCTGGTCTGCTGGCAGCACTTTGGAACTCTCGAGTGATTCTTTCCCCCGATTTTATGCAATTTCTTACACTCGCCTTCTGCAAATCCCGAAGATCTCATTTCGACAGTACATGAGGTATATCTGGTTACGATTAGGTGTGACTGTTTATTCACTTTCCTACTTGACAATCACATCACCATTAAGCCGGCCGCTGTGGCCGAACGTCTATAGGCGCTTAAGTCCACAACCGCGCTGTTGCTAAGGTCGCAGGTTTGAATCCTGCCTCAGGCATGGTTGTGTGTGATGTGCTGAGGTTAGTTAGGTTTAACTAGTTCTAAGTCTAGGGGATTGATGACCTAAGATGTTAAGTCCCATAGTGATGAGAGCCATTTGAACCATTCTTTTCAGCAATAGCCGACTTCGGCAGCCTTAGAAGGGTTGAAATGTCTCTGAAGCATTTGTTGCTCAGATGACATCCAGTGAGAAGTCCCTATTCGAAGTCACTACTGCGTTTCTTTGGCTGACCCATTCTGCTGTTACTGCTTCTGTACTGACAAGGGAACCTCCCCATCGCACCCCCCTCAGATTTAGTTATAAGTTGGCACAGTGGATAGGCCTTGAAAAACTGAACACTGGTCAATCGAGAAAACAGGAAGAAGTTGTGTGGAACTATGAAAAGATAAGCAAAATATACAAACTGAGTAGTCCATGCGCATCATAGGCAACACAAGGATATGATGAGCTACGGAGAGCCCTGGTCCCGTGGCTAGCGTGAGCAGCTGTGGCACGAGAGGTCCTTGGTTCAAATCTTTCCTCGTGTGAAAATTTTAATTTTTTATTTTCACTTTATGTGACAAACTGTTATGTTTTCATCACTTTTTTGGGAGTGATTATCACATCCACAAGAAAACCTAAATCGGGCGGAGTAGAAGAATCTTTTTACCCATTCGCCAAGTGTACAAGTTAGATGGGTGGACAACATATTCCTGTCATGTGACGCACATGCCGTCACCAGTTTGGTATAGAATATATCAGACGTGTTTTCCTGTGGAGGAAACGGTTGACCTATGACCTTGCGATCAAATGGTTTCGGTTCCCATTGGAGAGGCACGTCCTTTCGTCTACCAATGGCACGGTTTTGCGGTGCGGTCGCAAAACACAGACACTAAACTTATTACAGTGAACAGAGACGTCAATGTACGAACGGACAGATCATAACTTTGCGAAAATAAACTTTTCGCTCCAAGGGGGACTTGAACCAAGGACCTCTCGTTCCGCAGCTGCTCACGCTAACCACGGGACCAGGGCGCCCCTGAGCTAATATTAGCCTTGGTGTTGCCTATCTTGCACATGGACTACTCAGTTTGTATATTTTGCTTATTTGTTTTCATAGTTCCACACAACTTCTTCCTGTTTTCTCGATTGATCTGTGTTCAGTTTTTCAAGGCCTATCCACTGTGCCAACTTATAACTAAATCTGAGGGGGGGTGCGATGGGGAGGTTCCCTTGTGAGAACACGACACTATCCGCTTCCTGTAGTAATGGCGAGCTAGCCTGTCGTGACATCTAGCGTTCATTTACGCATTACATAGGGATGTCCGGAAACTTCTGATCCTTTAGTGCTCATTAATTTAGCGACGCTTGTTGCATCGTTCGCCCTTCAAGAGCGTTATTGTTAAGACTGCTTGGATTTATGTCTGTCCGGAGAGACAACCCGCGCACAGTTAGGAAATCGGAATGCGGCTAGTTGAATCAGGTGACTTAAGTAATTCTGTGCAATAAGACGCTATTTCATGCCGGTTTGTCGCAGTTGCTTGGCGTCGCCGCGCAATTGTCTGCCCCCACCGGCAGGCGGTGTCTCCACAAAGCGTGACTCGGTACTCTGCCGCCTTCTGGCATTACACGCCTGTCTTCGCAGTGCACTGAGTAAACAAGCGCAGTGTAAATATCAGGGAGCAGCTACTGCAGACTGATGGTCAACTCTGCCTCGGCAAGTGCGCATTTCACGAGGCGCTTGTAGGAACCAGCCACCTTCTGATCGAACTAAAGTGTGGGAAATTTGTGTCTGTGTAGTGGGACATATGTACATGAGAAAAGAAGAATCTGGCTGAAATGAAAGTAGAACTTTCCTCGTATGTTTTGGTATGTGCATCCTTTAAGCAGGACGTCTCTGGGACGACGGCCGTTTACTACACTCCTGGAAATGGAAAAAAGAACACATTGACACCGGTGTGTCAGACCCACCATACTTGCTCCGCACACTGCGAGAGGGCTGTACAAGCAATGATCACACGCACGGCACAGCGGACACACCAGGAACCGCGGTGTTGGCCGTCGAATGGCGCTAGCTGCGCAGCATTTGTGCACCGCCGCCGTCAGTGTCAGCCAGTATGCCGTGGCATACGGAGCTCCATCGCAGTCTTTAACACTGGTAGCATGCCGCGACAGCGTGGACGTGAACCGTATGTGCAGTTGACGGACTTTGAGCGAGGGCGTATAGTGGGCATGCGGGAGGCCGGGTGGACGTACCGCCGAATTGCTCAACACGTGGGGCGTGAGGTGTCCACAGTACATCGATGTTGTCGCCAGTGGTCGGCGGAAGGTGCACGTGCCCGTCGACCTGGGACCGGACCGCAGCGACGCACGGATGCACGCCAAGACCGTAGGATCCTACGCAGTGCCGTAGGGGACCGCACCGCCACTTCCCAGCAAATTAGGGACACTGTTGCTCCTGGGGTATCGGCGAGGACCATTCGCAACCGTCTCCATGAAGCTGGGCTACGGTCCCGCACACCTTTAGGCCATCTTCCGCTCACGCCCCAACATCGTGCAGCCCGCCTCCAGTGGTGTCGCGACAGGCGTGAATGGAGGGACGAATGGAGACGTGTCGTCTTCAGCGATGAGAGTCGCTTCTGCCTTGGTGCCAATGATGGTCGTATGCGTGTTTGGCGCCGTGCAGGTGAGCGCCACAATCAGGACTGCATACGACCGAGGCACACAGGGCCAACACCCGGCATCATGGTGTGGGGAGCGATATCCTACACTGGCCGTACACCACTGGTGATCGTCGAGGGGACACTGAATAGTGCACTGTACATCCAAACCGTCATCGAACCCATCGTTCTACCATTCCTAGACCGGCAAGGGAACTTGCTGTTCCAACAGGACAATGCACGTCCGCATGTATCCCGTGCCACCCAACGTGCTCTAGAAGGTGTAAGTCAACTACCCTGGCCAGCAAGATCTCCGGATCTGTCCCCCATTGAGCATGTTTGGTACTGGATGAAGCGTCGTCTCACGCGGTCTGCACGTCCAGCACGAACGCTGGTCCAACTGAGGCGCCAGGTGGAAATGGCATGGCAAGCCGTTCCACAGGACTACATCCAGCATCTCTACGATCGTCTCCATGGGAGAATAGCAGCCTGCATTGCTGCGAAAGGTGGATATACACTGTACTAGTGGCGACATTGTGCATGCTCTGTTGCCTGTGTCTATGTGCCTGTGGTTCTGTCAGTGTGATCATGTGATGTATCTGACCCCAGGAATGTGTCAATAAAGTTTCCCCTTCCTGGGACAATGAATTCACGGTGTTCTTATTTCAATTTCCAGGAGTGTATCTTGACAAAAAATAAAAACACCTACAGCCGTCCTTATGATTTTATTTTATTCCGTCACTACCAGTTTCGACGCTTCATTGCGTCATCTTTAGGCTGTTTTGATGCGGTACAGGGTACACGATCCCCATGTATAACCCATCAGTTGCCAGCATTACTGGATTCGCAGATAATGTGTCAGCACTCCAATCACCAACTATCAACTCAAACAGTACCTCGTCAAAACAGCCTGAAGATAACGCAATGAAGCGTCGAAACTGGTAGTGACAAAATAAAATAAAATCATAAGGACGGCTGTAGGTGTTTTTCTTTTTTTGTCACAATTTCCTCATATGTGTTGACACTACTGACGGAGGGAATGGGATGGAACTGAATGGCTGAAGCGAAGCTGTGAGTATGGGTCATGAGCTCAGTTATCAGAGCACTTGCGTGTAAAAGGCAAATGTCGTGGTTTCGAGTTCTGGTCCACCACACAGTTTTAATCTCCCAGGAAGTTTCACATCAGCGGGCACTCCACCGCAGAGTGAAAAATTGATTCTGAATGAATGAAAAACATTGTAAATTAGTCGCGGAACGTCGTACAAACGAAAAAAAAAAAACTTCTAACGCTGGTTAATTCAAACTAGAGTGCTATAAAGTACTTGAAAATTGCGAGAACCTGCTTCATTCATGATCCATGGCATACTTGCTGTAAGTGGTTCCGTTTTAACTGCTCATTTCTCGCCAGTAAACTGATGTATGAAAACAATCGAAATCGACTTAAAGTAGTTCTGTTGTATAAGCGTAATACACTACAGAAACAAGATTGGTGTCAAAGACTATAATTTTCTTACAACTGCTAATATTTGCTACATAAATTGCGCGCTTACGGTCTATCCGATGACGTATGTTTTTGGATAGAAAGTTTTCTAACAGACAGGGAGCAGTATGTCGTCCTGAATGGGGTGACTTCAACAGAAACAAGCGTAACTTCAGGTGTACCCCAGGGCAGCGTCATAGGTCCGCTGCTTTTTGCGATTTACATAAACGATCTGGTTGATGTTATTGACAGCGGCATTAGACTGTTTGCCGATGATGCTGTAGTCTACAGGAAAGTAGTATCACACGAAAGTTGCGAACAAATCAATTAGGATTTGCAGAAAATAAATGAATCGTGTAATGTCTGGCAGTTATCTCTCAATATTTGTAAGTGTAACCTACGGCGTAAAACAAGGCGAAAATCCCCCCTAATGTACGAGTACAAAATAAATGCCCAGTCTTTTGAAGCGGTAACGTCCGACAAGTATCTGGGAGTGACAATTCGAAATGATCTCAAATGGAATGATCAGATTACACAAGTAACGGGTAAGGCGAACTCTAGATTGCGATTTATTGGTAGAATCCTGAAGTGATGCAGTCCTTCAACAAAGAAAATTGCTTACAGTACGTTAGTTTGTCCAGTCTTGGAGTATTGTGCGTCTGTATGGGATCCTTGCCAGTTCGGTCTGATTCAAGAGATTGAGAAGGTCCAAAGAAGAACGGCAAGATTCGTGACTGGTACATTTAGCCATCGCAAGAGCGTTACAAACCTCATAGAAACTTTGAAGTGGGCACACTTGCAGATAAACGGCGCGCTAAACAGAAGGGGTTGCTCACTAAACTCCGAAATCCAATCTTGACGGAGGATGTAGAGCATATATTATTACCACCAACTTTCAAATCGCGCATTCAAAGATAAGGGAAATTAGAACTCGTTCTGAGGCGTTCAAACAGTCGTTTTTCCCTCGCGCGATCCGCGGGTGGGAACTTGCTGGCTAGCGGAATGTATATGTAGATGTAGATATAGATGTAGAACCATAATGAAATGAGGCACTGAGTATATTTAGAGGAAAAGAAGTTAAACGTTGATTTTTGAAGAAACAGAAGAAGATAATATGAAGTCAGAGATTACAGTGAGTGGGATACTTAGATCTAATTTCTTAAAAATATTTTGAACTCTCGTGTATTCACTCCCTGTCTTCTCGTGAAGTACGTGACAACATTACGTAATTTTTACTTTCAGTATCAAACACTTGCAGCTCACGACACACATTGCAGGAGATGTGACGTCGTAAACACTGAGCTCCGCTAAAAATTGCCGCATCATGACGGTTAAATTTATTATTTCTCCGCTACTAACTCTGATGATCGTAACACATTTGGCAGACAGTATGCAGCGTGAAGGAGGAGATGAACAGAGAAAGGGGCCGGCCGGAGTGGCCGAGCGGCTGTAGGCGCTACAGTCTAGAACCGCGCGACCGCCACGGTCGCAGGTTCGAATCCTGCCTCGGGCATGGATATCTGTGATGTCCTAGGGGACTGATGACCTCAGATGTTTAGTCCCATAGTGCTGAGAGCCATTTGAACCATTTGAGAGAAAGGGAAGAGGAGACGGGGAGAGTGACAGGTGGAGCAGGAGGAGGGCAGAAAATGATGGTGGTGGTGGTGGTGGTGGTGGGCGCTCAACTGCGCGGTTATCAGCGCCCGTACAAATTCCCAACCTTTGCCCAGTCCAAACTCGCCAGTTTCATGAAGTAGACAGAAAGAGGAGCGGGAGAAAACAGAGAGTAGGGGAGGAGTTGATGGACAGAAAGGAGGGTGGAGATAATGGACAGAGAGAGGAGCAGGAATAGAATTGGAATAAATGCATACCTGATCATCGCTGGCACTCAGCTAGTATGTTATGTTATGTTATGTTAACCGGGGACCTAGAAACGACGGAGAGGCTCCGTCCTCGCCACAGCCGCAGTGGTCCACAACCCCACGACGACTACCGCAGTCCACTTCACCCCTCCGCCGCCCCACACCGAACCCAGGGTTATTGTGCGGTTCGACCCTCCCCCGCCCCCCCCTCCAAGGGAACGTCTCACACGAGGCGAGTGTAACCTCTATGTTTGCGTGGTAGAGTAATGGCTCTGATGAGATGATGATGGTTGGTTTGTGGGGCGCTCAACTGCGTGGTTATCAGCGCCCGTACAATTACCCAATCGTTGCTCAGTCCAATTTCGCCACTTTCCTGGATGATGATGAAATGATGAGGACAACACAAACACCCAGTCATCTCGAGGCAGGTGAAAAATCCCTGACCCCGCCGGGAATCGAACCCGGGACCCCGTGCTCGGGAAGCGAGAACGCTACCGCGAGACCACGAGCGGCGGACAAGTAATGGCTCTGTACGCGTATGTGGAGAACTTGTTTGCGCAGCAATCGCCGACATAGAGTAGCTGAGGCGGAACAAGTGAAACCAGCCCGCATTCGCCGAGGCAAGTGGAAAACCGCCTAAAAACAGTCCACAGACTGGCGGGTTCACCGGACCTCGACACAAATCCGCCGGGCGAACTCGTGCCGGGGACCGGCACTCCTTACCGCCCGGACAGCTAGTATGTAAATAAAACTACATTTGTGTGGAAAGAAGTCTACTCTCCCGTGGGCAAGCGTGCGCTTGGTGAGTGTGCTCGGAGGGAACCGTTCGGCAGCTGCAGACGGCGCCCACTGTTTGGGTGGACCGGTACAGCGGTGGGCGGACGGCCGCGAGTGTTTGCTCCGAGCGAAGCGTGTCAGCAGGTCAGCGGGGCCTTGGCGCGGATCGTCGCCCTCCACCTGCCCAGCCGATGCCGCGGACCTGCTTCCGGGACCCGTGCCATCTCACCTGCTGGGCGTCCACTGTCTACCTGTAAAGCAATTCACGTGAATCCACCGACCTCAGAATTCAGAGATCGACCGCACTTAAGGAGCTGTTTTTCGTTTTCCATCATGTTCAGATCAGGCGAATTTAGTGCCAAAGACACTCGAAGTGAGTTCACTATCACGCTCGTCAAACCACTGTAGTACTATTGTGGCCGTGTGACATGGGCAGTTATCCTGCTGGAAAATGGCATGAGTGTAGTAGAACACATCAAGCTCGAAGTGAACTAGGTGGTCTCCACGGCTGTCACGTTGCTTTCTATTACTACCACATGCCCCATAGAAACCCAGTGATTGTTCCTCAAGCACAATACTGTCCCCACCAATCTAAACTCATGCTCATAAATTAAGGATAATTGCAGAATGTGGCACAACACAAAACTGGCGCTATTAGCATAGGCACATAGGTAACGCACATGACACAGATCTGTAACTCCACGGTATTGGTGATAAGCTGAGAAAACCGTCCCGAAACACTTGTGCTACAAAACGCCACTGTTTCCTGCGGATGTACCCGACATCAATATGGGATGCGATCAACATGCACACGTACACAGGCCGCACAACGGGTTGGCATACTCGGGATCAGGTGGCCGAGAAACTGCTGGGGTATAGCGTTTCATTCTTGCACCAGTGCCTGTCGAAGCTCGTGAAGTGTCCTAGGGGTTTGAAGATGTGCGGCGATAGGTAGACCGAGAGCATCCCAGACGTGCTCGATGCGGTTCAGGTCTGGAGAACAGGCAGGGCATTCGTTTGAAATCTTCTGTTTCAAGGTACTCCTCCACGATGGCAGCTCGGTAGGGCTGTGCGTAATCATCCATCAGGAGAACGATAGGACCTACTACACCCCTGAAAAGGCGGACATACTGGTGCAAAATGACGTCCCGATACACCTGACCTGTTACAGAATCCATGACCTCCATACAGGTCTCTTTCAAGGACATTAAAGGGTTGGTACCTGGTTCCTGGTTCATGTCAGATGAAAACCCGACGAGAATCTGTGTTCAGACTATACCTGGACTCGTCCGTGAACATAACCTGGGACCAATGTTCCAATGACCACGTACTGTGTTCTTGAAACCAGGCTTTACGTGCTCTCCTGTGACCAGGGGTCAGTGGAATGCACCTTGCAGGTCTCCAGACGAATAAACCATGTCTGTTCAGTAGTCTGTAGACTGTGTATCTGGAGAAAACTGTTCCAGTGGCTGCGGTAAGGTTCTGAGCAAGGCTACCTGCAGTACTCCGTGGCCGTCTGCAGGCACTGATGGTGAGATATCGGTCTTCTTGTGCTGTTGTACACTGTGGACGTCCCGTACTGTAGCGCCTGGACACGTTTCCTGTCTGCTGGAATCGTTGCCATAATCTTGAGATCACACTTTGTGGCACACAAAGGACCCGTGCTACGACCTACTGGCTTTGACCAGTCTCCAGTCGCCCTCGTATTCACACATTCACCATTAGCACGTCTGAAAACGTCTGTAGACATACTCGCTGCACCATACTCTGACATGCACCAACACCCCTGTGCGTATATGGACTGCTGCCAGCGTCACCGTGCGACGACCGCAGGTCAAATGCACCGCATGGACATACCCCGAGGTGACTTAAACCCGCAAATGGAAACGTGGAAAGAAGGATTGTCGGTATGCCTCTGTGTGGGCTCTAATCTCTCTGATTTTATCCTCATGTTCTCTTCGCGAGATATACGCAGGAGGGAGCAATATACTGATTGACTCCTCGGTGAAGGTATGTTCTCGAAACTTCAACAAAAGCCCGTACCGAGCTACTGAGCGTCTCTCCTGCAGAGTCTTCCACTGGAGTTTATCTGTCATCTCCGTAACGCTTTCGCGATTACTAAATGATCCTCTAACGAAGCGTGCTGCTCTCCGTTGGATCTTCTCTATCTCTTCTATCAACCCTATCTGGTACGGATCCCACACCGGTGAGCAGTATTCAAGCAGTGGGCGAACAAGTGCACTGTAACCTACTTCCTTTGTTTTCGGATTGCATTTCCTTAGGATTCTTCCAATGAATCTCAGTCTGGCATCTGCTTTACCGTTAATGTTTGCACTGAGCTGTTGGTAGCACAGTTGTCATTAGTGACTTTCTCCGCGTGCGGAGCTGTGCGATGTGTGCCAGTAGCTTTACCTGCTCTCCTGATACGTGACTACTAACTGAGACACGGACTGTAACAGTCCCACGGAACATATGACAAATGAAAGAGACCAACGTTATTCGAAAAAACGGTCGGCGGTCCGGAGCTTTGTTTCACCATGTATCAGCATTATCCTTAATTTACGAGCATGAGTGTAGCTACGTGACGTGGTACATGTTTCGAGTAGCTATTAGCCTGAGTGGCGTCGTACCTGGACACGACCGTCTACCTGGTTGAACAAGAAACGTGGTTCATCCGACCACTGATCCTCTGTCCAATCTCGATGACCCCGTACCCAAGTAATTTGGACTGACGATGTTGTTGAGTCAACATGGCGACACGTAGGGGTCGCCTACTGCAGAGCTGTCTGTTCAGCAGTGTGTGCTGAACGGTGTGCTCCGAAACTCCTGTGCCGGAACCAGAGTTGTGGTCTGTTGTGAGGCCTGCCACAGATTGTCGCCTGCACGGTTCGACAGAGCCGGCAAGTCTCCGATCGCCACGTTTTGTTTCGAGGCGTGGACGTCCACCACGGCACCGACTCACAGACCTTCAGCCAGTTATAACATCTTGTATCCGCTCCGCGTTCCATCACCAATAAAATGTCGTTGTTGTTATTCTGTAATATCGATATGAGATAACCTAAAGTCGCCGATAAGGAAGAAGTGTTCACTTCTGTCTACCTCCGTGTGTTTTGCCTTCTACGTCTACATCGATTGCAAATGACACTTAAATGCCTGGCAGAGTATTTATCGAACCATCTTCACAATAATCCTGTATTATTCCAATCTTGAACAGAGCGCGGAATACAACGAACGTCTACATCTTCCCATGCGAGCTCTGATTTCACTTATTTCATTATGATGACCATTTCTCCCTGTGTACGTCGGCGTCAGCAAAATATTTTCGCATTCGGAGAGGAAAGTTGGTGACTGAAATTTCGTAAGAAGGTTCCACCGCAACGGAAAAAAAAATGTTCAAATGTGTGTGAAATCTTATGGTACTTAACTGCTAAAGTCATCAGTCCCTAAGCTTACACACTACTTAACCTAAATTATCCTAAGGACAGACACACACACACCCATGCCCGAGGGAGGGCTCGAACCTCCGCCGGGACCAGCCGCACAGTCCATGACTGCAGCGCATAAGACCGCTCGGCCAATCCCGCGCGGCGACGAAAAACGCCTTTGTTTTAATGCTTTCCACCCCAAATCTTGTATCATGTCCGTCACTCTCTCTCTCCTATTTCGCAATAGTAAAAAACACGTGCTGCTCTTCTTTAAACTTTCTCGATGTACTCCGTCAATCCTGTGTGGTGAGGATCCCAGACCGGCCGCTGTGGCCGAGCGGTTTTAGGCGCTTCAGTCTGGAACCGCGCGACCGCTACGGTCGCAGGTTCGAATCCTGCCTCGGGCATGGATGTGTGTGATGTCCTTAGTTTAGTTAGGTTTTAGTAGTTCTAAGTTCTAGGGGACTGATGACCTCAGATGTTTAGTCCCATAGCGCTCAGAGCCATTTGAACCATTTGAGGATCCCAGGTGGCGCAGCGGTACTCCAAAAGAGGGCGGACAAGCGTAGTGTACGCAGTCTCTCTAGTAGATCTGCTAATCCTCAAAATGTGCTTCCAATAAAACGCAGTGTTTGGTTTGCCTTCCCCCCAACTTTTCCTATATGTTCCTTCCAACGTAAGTTGTTCGTAATTGTAATTCCTAGGTATTTAGTTGAATTTACGGGCTGTGGAGTTCACTGATTTATTGTGTAACCGAATCTTAACGGATTCCTTTTAGCACTCATTTGGATGACCTCACACGTTTCGTTACTTAAGATCAACTGCCAATTCCCGCATTGTTAGATCTGTGAGACATAATTGTTTTATTACATGACAAACAAAATACCAAGAGAATGTACCGACCATTGTTTGAAACATGAATTTTAAGTAACTGATAAAAAAGTTGGAGCAGTAGTCCAAAGTGCTGTCACTATCATAAAGCAGTCGTAAATTACTTTCACTTGAAAAGCACACTATATTAGGATCGTTGATAAGAAGAATATTTTTCGTGATTCTTCAATTTCTCCAGGCGTATTTTATGACGAAATAAATCTCGGGTGAACAGCCTGGTATGAGTGGTCATAGGACACAATATTTCGGCAATCGACCACGTTGCCATCATCAGGTGCGCTGATGTACATCAGCAACGTGGTCGATTGCCGAAATATTGTGTCCTATGACCACTCATACCAGGCTGTTCACCCGAGATTTATTTCGTCGGCATATTTTTCTTTTACATTTAAAATAAACAAGTTTCTGGAAGCACTATGAAATTCATTAAAAGTTTTCCGTAACGGCGGCAAGATAAACCTTGTGACCCGGTAAATACATTTTTTTAATGCTAGTAACATCTTGGCAGGAAATATCGAGTCAGTTGGAGACAACTTCTATACGAATTAATTTTAAAGGTCTTTGACATAATTCAGTAGCAGCCTTACGCTTTAGACTATTGCAAGTTATCTGTCTGTTCAAATTATCAATGGCTTCATGGTTACAACTGACTGAATTAGGAAACAGTATGTGGCTGAAGAATTGTTTAAGTAAATACGTGATGTGCATGTATTTACTCTGCATCTCCACGCTACTTCACGTTGTGTTCCTCTATCTTTCCTAAGTTTTTTTTTCGAATAACGTTGGTCTCTTTCGTTTGTCATATGTTCCGTGGGATTGTTATAGTCCGTCTCTTAAAGTTGGTAGTCACGTGTCAGGAGAGCAGGTAAAGGTACTGGCACACATCGCACAGCTCCGCACGCGGAGAAAGTGACTAATGACAACTGTGCTACCAACAGCTCAGTGCAAACATTAACGGTAAACCAGATGCCAGACTGAGATTCATTGGAAGAATCCTAAGGAAATGCAATCCGAAAACAAAGGAAGTAGGTTACAGTACACTTGTTCGCCCACTGCTTGAATACTGCTCACCGGTGTGGGATCCGTACCAGATAGGGTTGATAGAAGAGATAGAGAAGATCCAACGGAGAGCAGCGCGCTTCGTTACAGGATCATTTAGTAATCGCGAAAGCGTTACGGAGATGATAGATAAACTCCAGTGGAAGACTCTGCAGGAGAGACGCTCAGTAGCTCGGTACGGGCTTTTGTTGAAGTTTCGAGAACATACCTTCACCGAGGAGTCAAGCAGTATACTACTCCCTTCAGCGTATATCTCGCGAACAGACCGTCAGGATGAAAGCAGAGAGATTACCGAGAGGCATACCGACAATCCTTCTTTCCACGAACAATACGAGACTGGAATAGAAGGGAGAACCGATAGAGGTACTCAAAGTACCCTCGGCCACACACCGTCAGGTGGCTTGTGGAGTATGGATATAGATGTAGATAGATGTAGAAGTAGCAAAGTCGACCTATTTGCTGAGGTAATGCTGAATCTGCTCTCGCGGAGTTGGGCAAAAAACTAAATCTTTTCGCGCGTAGTCTATACGCACCCAGCGGAAAATCTCTTGTGGAAGCCGAAAACCAGTTGTAGTCGATGAAATCTGGCGATCATAATACGTTTTAATTCTTACACGACGAACTAGAAGCGCGACTGGGAAGTCGATTTACATGAAAGCGCATTAGCGAGCCTTGCAGTAAACATAGTACGTGCAAGGGCGGGCGATCAGGGAACGCCATGGGGTCGGCACGAAAGTAAGAGAGGCAGTGACGGCAGATGAGGCACGCACGGTGGGGAATCCGGAAGCATAGCTGTGCGTGTGTGTGACGCTGGCAACGGCGAAGGAAACATGGGAGAGAGGGAGAGGGAGAGGGAGAGGGAGAGGGAGAGGGAGAGAGAGAGAGAGAGAGAGAGAGAGAGCAGAAGTGGGCTGGACCGTTAGTCGGCAAACAAGTGTCCGCGACTACCAGCTTACTGCCGCGCCGCGGCTAACCTGTCGGCAACACGTGTCACACACGTGGCCTCGCGCTCTACAAGTGCGTGGCTGCTCAAGCGCCCATTGTGCGCTGCACTCGGTTAACAACGCGGCAGGGAACAATCATCGAAATTCAGTACGCTGAGCAGCAATGACGTACCTAACCCTGCTGGGCATGACAGATGCGGGTACGCCGTTCCATTCTGCTTCGGCTGCGTGCAAGAGTTCATCAGTCGCTGTTGCTAGCGTGTGGTGACGTGGCAGCCTCTTGGTAATGCATGACAGAAGATTTTAGTGGACGATGTGTATGGAGAACGTGTTGGCCAGGCTAGCACTCGAACCTCTGTAGTCCAAGAGGTAAGAAGGAAGATTTAGGGTTCAGCGTCCCGTCGACATCGGGGTCATTGGAGACGCAGCGCGAGCTCGGATTGGGAAGAAAATTTGCAGTGCCCTTTACAAGGAACCATTCCGTAGTTTGCCTGAAGCGATTTGGGGAAATCACGGAAGACTGAAATCTGAACGACGTCCCTAGCCCGGCTGGGCATGACAGATACGGGTACGCCGTTCCGTTCTCTTCATCAGTCGCGGTTTCTTGCGTGCGGTGAAGTGGCGGCCTCTTCCTAATCCGTGACGAGAAGTTTTTGGTGGACAATGTGTATGGAGAACGTGTTGTCCAAGCTAGCACTCGAACGCTATGTAGTCCAAGACGTAGGAAGGAAGATTAGGTTTCAGCGTCCCGTCGACATCTGGGTCTCTGGAGACACAGCGCAAGCTCGGATTGGGAAGGAAATTGGCCTTGTCCTTTAAAATGAACCGTTCCGTAGTTTGCCTGGAGCGATTTGGGGAAATCAGGGAAGACCGAAATCTGGATGGCCAGGAGCAGATTGAACCGTAGGCCTGCCAGATGCGAGTCCAGTGTGCTACCAACTGTGCCAGCTCGCTCGGTGTATGTCGTGAAAAAAAAAAAACGCTTTTTTGAAATTAGCAGTGTAGCTCTGTCTTAGTTGATTGAGAAACATCGCCTTGGTCGACTACGGCCAGCGAAGTACGGTTCTTTGCAAAGTACTATAAAATTCACTGTACAGATTAATGAAGGGACCTCACTGGCTGGGCAAGTCGTCCACAGCCGTATGGAACTCATCCTCGAGTGGCACGCGTAGGGACTCAGTTGTTCTCCGCCGTCTCCGAATTGGACATACGCGGTTGACCCACAGCTATCTTCTTCGTCGTGAGAACCCGCCCAAGTGTCGCTGTGACGCAGGGCTGACAGTGGTCCATCTTCTGATGGACTGCCCCCTTTTAGCCCCCTTGCGGCAATCCTTTAATTTACCAGCTGCACTTCCTTTAATTCTAGGTGACGACGCCTCTATAGCTGACTCAGTCTTACATTTTAGCCGTGCAGCTGGGTTTTATCACTCGCTCTAGTGTGGGCGCTCTCACATGATTTCTCAGGCTACACCCACTCCAGCGACTTTTGTGACGTGGATACCAAAATAGTGTCTTTTATGGTAACAAGTTGTGTTCGTACCTCTATCAACGCTTTCCAGCTGGAGGTTCTTCGTTTGTCGTTCAGTGGTTAACCTTTGACCTGATCCATCAACCACTGTAGTCTGTTTTACTCTAGTCAACTATTTGCTCTGCTCCTTTTAAGTGTCCTCTGTTTTGTGTTGCTGCGGCGTTCATTTTAGCTCTGTACCCCTTGGTGTTCCCTCCCTCTGGGTGCAAAAGGCTACGCTTTTACTGTGTACGCCTTTTACAAGTATGTCTGTTTGGAGCTGGGCACTGGTGACCTCGATGTTTAGCCCTCATCAAACCCCAAAACCAACCAACCTCACAGGCTCTGTGCTGTCGAAACGAGTTAATTCGGCTGAATCAGTGTAAAAGTCACTGAAACGACTACCTTTTGTTATAACGAAAACGTTCAGCTCATTTAAGAGGCTCCGGAAAGGCTCAAAATCATGAAAAGTTCAATTTTTACTTTTTTGCGTTTTATGAATCTGCAGGCTATTACCTTTTAATAGATATATAATTTATTCAATTCCGAAGACTACAACTATTTTTAAATTTTTTTTTTGAAATGTGTTCTACATGGGCGTGACCCACTGTGGCGCTGTTAAACTGCTGTCAAATGGTGTTATTATTAACGTCCGTGTTCATCAGGTACATTTTAGTGCTGTGAGATAAAGTATGTGTTGTGGCTAACCTGTGATGGTTCAATATATATCGCTGGTGTGATTGTCGATTGTTTCATGTTTATTTACTCTGTCGTTATCTCGAAAATATTCGTAATTAATTCTGTTTCTTGAGTCTCTGTTTTGTTGAAGTATAATAATGAGTAAAAGTAAAGTTGCTGTCGCGACTTTCAATGATGGCAACATTGTAAGGTGCAAGGTATTTAGAAATATGGGAATGAAGATAGGTTCTAACATGGTACGAGCGATGCTTGCTTTATACAAGGAACGCCTTCGGGCTGCAGACAGGACTGTAAAGAGTCTAGGAATACAAGCAAGAGTAAACAGGAGTAGGAACAAGAGGAAACTGGAGGAGGAGTTTGCAGAGGATGAAGATAATCCATCCTATGGACCTGGAATGCACTAAAAAGTTAATCCAATCTTTGTCGCTCGATTCCCAAAACTTTTATTTTCTCATACTAATTACATGTTTTCTAAGGATCTTCCAAACATATTTGTTTCAAACTTTCAGTAAATGTTACACAGTACCTTCTGCATAATTTAACACAGCCTTTTTCCAAAAAACTGTATATTTTTGAATATATAAATAAAAAATTGCAAAAAAATGTTGTGAATTTTCATTACAATTGAAAAAAAATCATCTTTAATAACTGAACTAAAATTTTGTAAAATCCCTCTGTTAAGTTGTAGCCCATATTCCAATAAATAATCTGTAAAAAGTTCAACTTCCTACCTCAAATACTTTGTGAGGAAAAGGTGTAATTTATAAGCGTTATTTTAACATTGCAAGTATAGGGCGTTCCGGAGCCCCTTAAAACATAAACCTTGCTCAGTGGTCGTACGGCACGTTCCGAATGATAGCGCCCTGCGAATTAGTGGTACTAGTCCGGCAATTTTATCGCGGGAACGTCCAGTGAGTTAGCACCAGGGCAAGGCAGCTGCAGTGCACACACTGCCTAGTATGTTGTGTACTCGACGGGGCCCAAGTGTCGCTAATCACAGGACGAGACAGCACGCCCAAGTGTGCGGGACAGTCAAGCCGAGCGTCTGCTCATTTAGTTTACAACAATGGGCAATTACGAGAGAACATCTCGGCACAGTGAAGACCGCCACAGCGGCTAAATAAATGTCGTGAGGGCCTCGGCGCGGCGTGCAAACCTTGAGATCTGACGTCTGTTCTGCAGCTTACGCGTTCGTTTCGCAACTTACCTCGTGAAGAGCAGTACCTCATTGCATCTGGTAGGGTTGAATCGCGCTGTTTCAGACTGTTTTATTACAGAACAGGTAGTCGCCCAGAAGACACATCGCTGTTTGTGGTCAGCAAAGCTATCTCAGAGACTACAAATGTGGCAGCTTCGTGTAATTTGACTATCTGCGACTTCCTTCAGTGTTCAGAAAGCAACAGCTCCCTTGCACCGATAACTCTTGCGTGGGTAGTGAGCGTCCACTGATACATTTCTCTAGCGACTGTCACGCCCGGGTTCCCGGGTTCGCTTCCCGGCGTGGTCAGGGATTTTCTCTGCCTCGTGATGACTGGGTGTTGTGTGATGACCATCGATGTTAAGTCCCATAGTACTCAGACCCATTTTTTTCTAGCGACTGTGCATTTCGAAGTCACCTTCAAAGGAGTGAATTGTCTCCTTCTGGGATAGGGCACATTCGCCACTGACAGGCTGAGATCTTTGAAGTAACCCAACTACGCTTTGGCAAGGTAACACAGGCCTTTAACTCTGTCTCTGCTGTGTACACGGCGAAGGACGCGGCCAGAAACGTATTGTTATTGTATTCTGGTTCAAAAATGGTTCAAATGGCTCTGAGCACGATGGGACTTAACTTCTGAGGTCATCAGTCCCCTAGAACTTAGAACTACTTAAACCTAACTAAACTAAAGACATCACACACATCCATGCCCGAGGCAGGATTCGAACCTGCTACCGTAGCGGTCGCGCGGTTCCAGACTGAAGCGCCTAGAACCGCTCGGCCACACTAGCCGGCTATTGTATTCTGGGTTCTGCAATATCGTGTGGTGAACACACTGGTTGCTAAGTAGGGAGCAACATTGCAATGCACCGTTTGGTTATTTATTTCCAATAGTTCTCGTTTTTAATTTAATTTATTGATCTTTAGCGTCTGCCATACAGCCAGGTCATTCGTACGAAGGCGTGCTGAAAAGTAACGCTTCCGATTTTTTTATCTGAAGACTCTTCAACCATTTTTTCTACATGTTTATTCTTCGTGTCTTGCCTCGAGTTGACTAGGTGTTTGTGTTGTCCTCATCATGTCATCATCATTCATGAAAGTGGCAAAACTGGACTGAGCATAGGTTGGGAATTTGTACGGGCGCTGATAACGGCACAGTTGAGCGCCCCACAAACCAAACATTATCATCATCATCATCATCTTCGTGTCTTCATATTTATTTCTCAACATAGACACGCTCGCGACGAACACATTTCTTCCAACGAGAGGCCAGTTTGTTGTTACCGTCACTGTAGAATGTTTGACTTTGTCCACGGAGGCACAAGTTCACCTCTGCTTGCCCCGCACTTCATCACTGTCAAATTGAAGCCATCTAAGGAGTTCTTTATAACTTTTCGAAACAGGTGAAAGTCGGATGCGGCCAGATTGGGAGAGTACGGAGGAAGATGGATGACAGTGACCCCAAGGCGTTTGATTGTTGCAGATGGCGCAGCGCTCGTGCGCGTCTGGCATTGTCGTGCTGAAGGAAGGGCGCTCCAGGTGTGGACGAACTCTTCGAATTCGAAACACTGTTGGAGCACGCTGTTTCTCGTGCCCCAACACAGTTACGTTACACACGGCCAAGTTACACGCTACAATTCGGAGTCCTCTAGCGGCAGAGGACTGCAAATATGTAGACATGAAGAATAACATGTAGTGTAGTAATAATATGCGTTTGATTAAAAAAGCTTTAAGAATTTCCACATAAGAAATTCAGAGGCATTACTTTTCGGCACGCCTTCGTACATGTAGTATAGGGATACTGATACAAAATATGTTCTCTCTCTCTCTCTGCCTCTCTCCCCCCGCTCCCGCCCCACCTCTGTGCCCCCCCCACCCACACACACCCACACACACACACACACACACATATATATATATATATATATATATATATATATATATATATTCAGTATGGTTATAGCAATCATCCATAGTTGTATTGTTGCAGGTCTATCGTCGCTTTCTTCTCTTCCTTCCTTTTTCTTCTTCTTCTTCTTCTTCTTCTTCTTCTTCTTTACCTGAGTTTCCCGTATGGAATGCATCACAGCAGTCCAAAAAACCACTCATCACCTAACTCGATGAATGTTAGAGGCTCGTCTTTTTCGGCATTGGTGAATCCACATGTTTCCACTGCTACCTTTTATAAAGTGATGGCATTAGTGTGTTTGATGAATGATAAGCCATTTTTTCAATATTTTTGTTTCATAAGAAGTCGTGCTTCGTTTAGTCCCCCTCCCCTCCGCCCCCCCGTCCGCCCTGGTGGCTGAGTGGTCAACGCGACGGAATGTCATACCAAAGGGCCCGGGTTCGATTCCTGTCTGGGTCGGAGATTTTTCTCCGGTCAGGGACTGGGTATTGTGTTGTCATCATCATCATCTCATCCTCATTGATATGCCGAAGTGGCGTCACATCGAAAGACTTGCTCCAGGCGAACGGTCTACCCGACGAAAGGCCCTAGCCACACGACATTTCATCTCCCCCCCTCCCCCCCCCCCCCCGGAATTAATACGTAATGTGACTCTTTTTGGAATGTGAGCTGCCCGAATTTTAACGGCAAATCTACCAGTGATTCGGGAGACTGTTGTAGCGGCTACCAAGGTGGTGTGTATGCGTCTGCGTGACGCTCTCACAATTGTTAAGCGAAACAGTGACAAAACACGCCGCTCTTCTTTGGCTCTGTGCCTACTGCCGTAATGCTACTTGCTCAGGGTGTCAGACTGACGAGCAGGAATCAGATTTTTCCGTGTTTTCTGACGTTCCACAGGACGACCTTCTGCGACCTGTTGTATCGTCCAGTGGAGCCGACCTCCGTCGGGACGCAAGCGGCGCCGCTGTGGAGGACACGAGGTGTAACTCGGATAGGCTCCAGGCGGCGAGAGAAGCTGAGCGCCGACTTTCACGGCTGATCAGCTCTGTGGCGGCGCTGGGAGAAAGCGGACGAGACGGGCCACCGTGTGTGTGTGTGTGTGTGTGTGTGTGTGTGTGTGTGTGGACACGTCACAGCGCTTGCGGCTCCTCAACACTACTCTTTCTTTAAGAAGCTCCCTCAACTGAACTACGTGTGGAAACAGCGATCGTGTGAGACCCAACTCGCTTTATTTGTTCATGAGACCCAGAATATATTAGATACAGGCTCCCAGGTAGATGTTATTTTCCCTGACTTCCGGAAGCCGTTAGATACAGTTCCGCACTGTCGCCTGATAAAGTAAGAGCCTACGGAATATCAGACCAGCTGTGTGGCTGGATTGAAGAGTTTTTAGCAAACAGAACACAGCATGTTGTTCTCAATGGAGAGACGTCTACAGACGTTAAAGTAACCTCTGGCGTGCCACAGGGGAGTGTTACTGGACCATTGCTTTTCACAATATATATAAATGACCTAGTAGATAGTGTCGGAAGTTCCATGCGGCTTTTCGCGGATGATGCTGTAGTATACAGAGAAGTTGCAGCATTAGAAAATTGTAGCGAAATGCAGGAAGATCTGCAGCGGATAGGCACTTGGTGCGGGGAGTGGCAACTGACCCTTAACATAGACAAATGTAATGTATTGATAATACATAAAAAGAAGGATCCTTTATTGTATGATTATATGATAGCGGAACAAGTACTGGTAGCAGTTACTTCTGTAAAATATCTGGGAGTATGCGTGCGGAACGATTTGAAGTGGAATGATCATATAAAATTAATTGTTGGTAAGGTGGGTGCCAGGTTGAGATTCATTGGGAGGGTGCTTAGAAAATGTAGTCCATCAACAAAGGAGGTGGCTTACAAAACACTCGTTCGACCTATACTTGAGTATTGCTCATCAGTGTGGGATCCGTAACAGATCGGGTTGACGGAGGAGATAGAGAGGATCCAAGGAAGAGCGGCGCGTTTCGTCACAGGGTTATTTGGTAACCGTGATAGCGTTACGGAGATGTTTAGCAAACTCAAGTGGCAGACTCTGCAAGAGAGGCGCTCTGCATCGCGGTGTAGTTTGCTCGCCAGGTTTCGAGAGGGTGCGTTTCTGGACGAGGTATCGAATATATTGCTTCCCCCTACTTATACCTCCCGAGGAGATCACGAATGTAAAATTAGAGAGATTCGAGCGTGCACGGAGGCTTTCCGACAGTCGTTCTTCCCGCGAACCATACGCGACTGGAACAGAAAAGGGAGGTAATGACAGTGGCACGTAAAGTGCCCTCCGCCACACACCGTTGGGTGGCTTGCGGAGTATAAATGTAGATGTAGATGTAGACGTACGTAGCGACTTCCAAAATTTTAGTTACACGTGTCGCCCCACTCTAACACCCAAACCTCTACATCGGTACCAAACGCTGTGTGTCAATAGAGTATAAACCAATAGTCAATGTGAAGATACCTGGTACGTGAGTTGGTAGAGTGTCAGATCGCCGTTCTAAATGTCCCGGGTTCGGAATCTTCTGATGGTGCACTTGGTGCGCTGAGAAAGCAGTAACTTCAAAAGACATCTGCCACTGTCACTGTTGTTATTGTGGTCATTATTGTCATTATTACTATTATCATTATTTGTCGTTGCAGTAGCAGCAGCAACATCAGTAGAAGTATTGCCAGTTTTAACTTTATCAGCTCATAGTCACTTTTATTCACTCACACTGTCGCTAATGCAGAACCGCCACGTTAGCCGAGAGGGCTAATGCGCTGCTTCCTGGACTTGGGTAGGCGTGCTGGGCCCGGATCGAATCCGCCCGGCGCACTAACGACGAGGGCCGGTATGCCGGCCAGCCTGGATGCGGTTTTTAGGCGGTTTTCCACATCCCACTAGGTGAATACCGGTTTGATCCCCACGTTCCGCCTCAGTTACACGACTCGCAGACATTTGAAAACGTTCGCACTATTTCATGGTTTACACTAGACACAGACAGCTGAGGTACACTTATTCCATCCTGGGAGGTTCGGAGTGGTGGCAAGAAGGCATCCGTCTACCCCCTGCCACTGGCATTGCCAAATCAGTAATAACAAGGCCGACCCTGCGTCACGTGGGACTAAGGCCCAAAGGAAAGGAAAAGAACTGTCGGTATATGCAGTCAAATCGTTTTAATACTGCATTGATTGACTGTTCCGTAGGTTCTTGGTAGAATATTTTATACATTATGAACGAAAACACACACAACTCTGATGTAACGTTCTACAACATTTATTATTTATTTCACAAACCGGTTTTCGGCTGTTACACCGTCACCAAGTAGAAAAGGACAAGTACGTGGTGCAGTGAAATTTTGTTGTATCCATGATTTTAAACTAGTGCACCATGAGAATATTTCCATTTCCAGAGATGAAAATAAAATAAAATGAGAGTGGTTATTTCAGATAAATACGATATAAGATTATTTAGCTAAGATAAAATTGTGGCACATTAACTGATGAACTATATACAAATTACAACAGTTGTTCGTGAAGAAAGTAACTGAACAGTAAACTTTAGTGATATATTCAAAGTATGTGACTGAACAAAATAATCTTCTGTTTAAACGATCCTTAATTACAAATAGATTATATACAATAGTAATATTAAGCAGGTGAATGAACCAGCTGTGATTATAAGATGGAAGATTTTTTTAACACACCAAGAGAAATTATAGTAACTGAAATAAAGGACAAATGGGGAATGTAAGAGGGGTAATTTTCGACATGGCTTGGATGGGATTATGAGTAGTAAGTATCTGGAAGTGGCGGGTAGGGGAACTCCACAATTTCCATTATTTCGAGATAGTTCATCTTCCTTTCTTTATGGCCGTGATGTGATATTTCATGTTTCAACTTGTAGCTATGATCTTGAAGCATGTGGCCTGGAAAAGTAGAGTCTCCTTATCTAAGTTTCCAGCTTTGTGGTGTTCCTTCAAGCAGGTACATATTGCCCTGCCAGACTGATCTGTATAGAATTTGCCGCAATTACAAGTAATTTTATATATTCTATTCTTTTCCAAAGCTGAAGTGTTGTCTTTACTGTCGGACAAAGAGTGTCCAACAGTGTTGTGCGTGTAAAGTAATGTTTTTACGATCCTGGATTAAACCTTTATGACTACATCCACTGACGGACACAAGGTGAAACATAAAGTATTACATTACGTCCGTAAAGGAAGGAAAAATGAATGAGTATATGTCCATGAGGCCAAGCTTGTACAAAATGACGAGACACAGTTCCCTTACTCACTACTTCTAATTGCAGGTACTAATATGTCACTGAACTTTATTGTTCAGTTATTTTCTTCTAGGAACAACTGTTGTAATTTGTATATAGTTCATTAGTTAATGTATCACATTTTATCTTATTAAATAATTTTACATCGCAGTTACACTGAAATGATCCAACCCCTATTTATTCATAAATCTAACCTTAACATTTTTCATCTCTGGGAATATATATAGTCTAAAATGGTTCAAATGGCTCTGAGCACTATGGGACTTAACATCTATGGTCATCAGTCCCCTAGAACTTAGAGCTACTTAAACCTAACTAACCTAAGGACATCACACAACACCCAGCCATCACGAGGCAGAGAAAATCCCTGACCCCGCCGGGAATCGAACCCGGGAACCAGCGTGGGAAGCGAGAACGCTACCGCACGACCACGAGATGCGGGCTATAGATAGTCTGTAGATGGCACTAGTTTAAAATGTTTAATACAACAAAATTTCAGTGTATCACGTACTTGTGTTTTTATCTGTTGATGGCGTAACAGTCGAAACCCGGTTTGCGAAATAAATACTGTAGAATCTTTCATAGGTAAATAAGATGAAAAAAAGATTCTGGTTGTGTGGTCCGACGTAAGAGAGGGCCTTATGGTGCTAATCAGACCGAGTCAAATAAATAAATAAATAAATACTATTGTAATTGTTGTAGGTTAGAGGTTGCCAACCTGGGGGTAATTACCCTACGACGGGTAAAACGAAATTTAGTGAGAGGTAAAAACAAAAAGAGTTCGATTGTATTTCGTCACGAAATTAAATTATTTCAAAAATGTCATTATTATTATCATCATTTCGTAAGAATGTAATACTGACTGCGTAAGTAGTCAGCAGCTAGAGTTTTTGTTTCAAATACTAGCTTGAACGCATGGCAAAACGTGGTGGAGGTTACATATTGTAAAACAAATGTGCGTTGATCTTCCTCACATTGTCCAGTCCACCCACTAGACATATATTCTGTAATTTGAACCATGCATTTATGACAGTTAAATTGAGACATATGCGTTACGAGAAAATGCCTTCTTCGAGTCATGGGTAGCTCCTGTGATAGACCAGCAGTTGCTTCATTACTCACTTCGGAGCAGGTAAACAAACTAATTGACAGCACAGCACAACATCGGCTGCTACAATGCTGTATGGCCTGGCCTACACAGTATTTTATTATTATTATTATTATTATTATTATTATTATTATTATTACAGCTGTTAGTGGCCATGGTCAGACACACAGCACTGGCAGCCTGAAATATTCCAGTTTTGAGTGCGATCAGAGGAATGGAGTCCAGCAATCAAGTGATGCTCGAAATATGGTGCACACATTTTAGCGTGGTTTATTCCAAGTGGAAGTGCAGCGTGTGGGTGAAGCAGGCGTCGTTTATGGAGACGAGCGGTGCAGGGGGCTCGTGTTTCGTGACAGGTGTCTACCCTCGCTATGGGTAGCTAGTTGGCTTTATTTTCTGAGGAGGTGTTGCAGGCAGCACTGGCTACGCAGAGAATTTACATCGCCACTCTATAAGGAAACTTGTCAGGTATATGCGGTACCAATTGTGTCATTGATTCATTAGTTACTGGCTCAATAAAACACCTATAGAAGCCTTTCGTCATTTTTAAAAGTAAAAGCGTTGCAAGAAAATTCATTCTGAAGTTTAGTGAGGCACTTGATGATAGTGGTAGCGTGAAGGGGGCGGAGGGTAATAGCTAATATCTGATTACAGTCAGATATAATGGTCTCAGAAAGACTGGAAACCGCTATTCTCGACTGAATGAAATGAGTCGTGCAGTTCTGTTTTTATATCGAATTTTTTTGTACAGCGATATTTAGTTATCGTGATGTAGGCTCCAGCAGTTCCACAATACGCTATCTTATCGCATGCTGTATGGTGTGGCAGGTGGCAGTAGACGCTAAATAACGAAAAGTGTGAGTTGATCCACATGAGTTCCAAAAGAAATCCGTTGGAATTCGATTACTCGATAAATAGTACAATTCTCAAGGCTGTCAATTTAACTAAGTACCTGGGTGTAAAAATTACGAACAACTTCAGTTGGAAAGACCACATAGATAATATTGTGGGGAAGGTGAGCCAAAGGTTGCGTTTCATTGGCAGGACACTTAGAAGATGCAACAAGTCCACTCAAGAGACAGCTTACACTACACTCGTTCGTCCTCTGTTAGAATATTACTGCGCGGTGTGGGATCCTTACCAGGTGGGATTGACCGAGGACATCGAAAGGGTGCAAAAAAGGGCAGCTCGTTTTGTATTATCACGTAATACGGGAGAGAGTGTGGCAGATATGATAGGCGAGCTGCGATGGAAGTCATTAAAGCAAAGACGTTTTTCGTCGCGGCGAGATCTATTTACGAAATTTCAGTCACCAGCTTCCTCTTCCGAATGCGAAAATATTTTGTTGAGCCCAACCTACATAGGTAGGAATGATCATCAAAATAAAATAGGAGAAATCAGAGCTCGAACAGAAAGGTTTAGATGTTCGTTTTTCCCGCGCGCTGTTCGGGAGTGGAATGGTAGGGAGATAGTACGATTGTGGTTCGATGAACCCTCTGCCAAGCACTTAAATGTGAATAGCAGAGTAATCATGTAGAGGTAGATGTAGATGTAGATGCAGGCGCTAGCCATGGAAATCTGCCTCCAGGCCACGCTGACGCGAGTACTCCCGAACGCACTTTCTCCGCGCCGTGCGTATAAGCTACGCGCATTCCGGCACAACGCCTCGGAGGAAAGCGATCTTTTCGGGACACGCACGACCGGGGAAAAGCAGTCAGCCGCACCCGGATGTTTACTGGAGACACACTTGCTGGAATTTTTGCGCCTAAAACTGCTGAAAGCTTCCAGTGGCGCAACTCCCACTGCTTGCCGCTGCTGAAGTATCGCGAATGGGAATGGAAGAAGTGTTCGGTAAACAGAGAACGCAGGTCACGCACTTCCCGTTAATTACTGGCGCTCAGTAGCGTCGAACAGGTGCCCATCGGGTTCAGGTCAGGCGAATTTGGCGGCCAAGACCTCAACGTGACTTCACTACCATACTTATCAAACCACTGTAGTAGGATTCTGCTCTTGTGAGGCGGATAGTTATCCTGCTGGAAAATGCCATCCCGTTGGGAAGACATATGGCATAAAGGGATGCGGGTGGTCAGCAGTAATCTTCGCGTAGTCCATAGGTGCCATGATCTACATCTGTGCCGGCCGTAGTGGCCGAGCGGTTCTAGGCGCTTCAGTCTGGAACCGCGCGACTGCTCCGGTCGCAGGTTCGAATCCTGCTTCGGGCATGTGTGTGTGTGCCGCCCTAAGGTTAGTTAGGTTTAAGCAGTTCTAAGTTATAGGGGACTGATGACCTCAGATGTTAAGTCCCTTAGTGCTCAGAGCCATCTGAACCATCTATATCAATACTCCGCAAGCCACCTGACTGTCTGTGGCGGAGGGCACTTTGATACCACTATCTGATCGCCCAGCTCCCTAATGCATTAGCGAATAGCTCGTGAGACAAATGATCATTGGTAACCCTCTGTATGATCTCTAATGTCTCAAATTTTCTCGTTCTGGTCACTTCGCGAGACGTATAAGGGAGTAAGTATTATTTTCTTAGACTCTTCCCGGAAAATGCTCTCGTAAAATTTCGGTAGTAAACCTCTTCCTGACGGCCAACACCTGTCGTGCCACGTCTTCCACAGGAGTCTGTTGAGCATCTCGGTAGCGCTCTCGCGCCGACCAAACGATACCGCGAAGAAACGCACCGCTCTTCGTTGGATGCATCTCTTCTATCAGTCCTATCTGGCACGGATCCCATATTGATGGACAGTAGTCAAGAAACGGTCGAACAAGTGCCTTGCAAGCCACTTCCCTCATGGATGTTAAATTTCCTTACGTCCTTCCTATGAATCTCTGCCTGGATCTGCTTTTCCTACTGTTTGTTTTATGTGGTCATTTCACTTAAGATTGCTCTGGATAGTTACTCCTAGATATTTTACGACACATACTGTTTCCAGCATTTTGCCATCAACAGTGTAGTTCTACAGGAGCGGATTTCTTTTTTAATGTATGCGCAATGTTACATTTATTTACGTCCAGCGTCAACTGCCAGACCCTGCACCATTAATAAACACTCATTCCGCTATCCGCTACTGTCATCTGGCGTTCTACATTCTAGTGGACAACCACATCATTTGCGACCAGTCATAAAGAGCTTCCGATCCATAAGGGGGCGTCATTTATACGGGGTGGTCCATTGATAGCAACCGGGCCAAACATCTCACGAAATAAGCATCAAACCAAAAAACTACAAAAAACGAAACTCGTCTAGCTTCAAGGGGGGAAACCAGATGGCGCTATGGTTGGCCCGCTAGATGGGGCTGCCATAGTTCAAACGGATATCAACTGCGTTTTTTTTAAAATAGGAACCTCCATTTTTTATTCCATATTCGTGTAGTACGTAAAGAAATATGAATGTTTTAGTTGGACCACTTTTTTCGCTTTGTGATAGATGGCGCTGTAATAGTCACAAACGTATAAGTACATACTATGACGTAACATTCCTCCAGTGCGGACGGTATTTGCTTCGTGATACATTACCCGTGTTAAAATGGACCGTTTACCAATTGCGGAAAAGGTCGATATCGTGTTGATGTATGACTGTTGTGATCAAAATGCCCGACGGGCGTGTACTGTGTTTGCTGCTCGGTTTCCTGGACGACATCATCCAAGTGTCCGGACCGTTCGCCGGATAGTTACGTTATTTAAGCAAACAGGAAGTGTTCAGCCACATGTGAAACGTCAACCACGACCTGCTAGAAATGATGATGCCCAAGTAGGTGTTTTAGCTGCTGTCGCGGCTAATCCGGAAAGCAGTAGCAGACAAATTGCGCGAGAATCAGCAATGTCAGAAACGTCGGTGTTGAGAATGCTACATCAACATCTTTTGCAGCCGTACCGTAGTTCTATGCATCAGGAATTGCATGGCGACGACTTTGAACGTCGTGTACAGTTCTGCCACTGGGCACACGAGAAATTACGGGACGATAACAGATAATAGAATACAAAAAAATGGCTCTGAGCACTATGGGACTTAACATCTGAAGTCATCAGTCCCCTAGAACGTAGAACTACTTAAACCTAACTAACCTAAGCACATCACACACATCCATACCCGAGGCAGGATTCGAACCTGCGACCGTAGCGTCAAATGTGGGTACCCAAAAACTTCCTCAACAGTGTTCCTTGAAAGGGTCGTTTCCTCCCCTATAGCGATTACCACTTTATTATGCTGGTGAAGGTGATGGTTATTGTGATGGTGACAGTGATGGTGAAGATGATGATGGAGCTGAAGATTATGACAGTGGTGATGCTGGTGCTGGAGATGATGCTGGTGCTGAAGATTATGATGGTGCTGAAGATTACGATGGTGCTGAAGATTACGATGGTGCTGAAGATTACGATGGTGCTGAAGATTACGATGGTGCTGAAGATTACGATGGTGCTGAAGATGATGTGGGTGGTGAAGATGACTGTGAAAATGGTAATGAAGAGCCGGCCGATGTGGCCGAGCGGTTCTAGGCGCTTCAGTCCGGAACCGCGTTGCTACTACAGTCGCAGGTTCGAATCCTGCCTCTGGCGTAGATGTGTGTGATGTCCTCAGATTAGTTAGGTTTAAGTAGTTCTGAGTCTAGGGGACTGATGGCCTCAGATGTTAAGTCCCATAGTGCTTAGAGCCATTTGAACCATTTGGTAATGAAGATCAGAAGAAATAGTGCACTCCGTTCGACACTGAGGGTTTGTTAACAGCGTTTCATCTACGAACGTCATAGTAAGCCATCAGTGGACACGGGCAGCCAAAGCGCGACCGCTGCCTGAACGGAGGTGGCCGTTAGCAGGGGAACGGGTCCCGCCTCCCTACAAGGATCAGTCAGCCCGTTAGGCGGCCACCTGTTGCATCCCAGCACGCGCTACAACCTGTTGCAGCCACTTGCGGTACCGACTGGCGCGTCATCGCCGCAAATGACGGCGCGTCCGGCGTGAGCGAATGTGCCTTATGGCACCGGCACGTGGTAGGTAATACGGCAGGCCGCGTTACCGCCTGCGTCATCCAGTGCAGTGGGCTACTGCCTGCCGCACACCTTCCCGAGGAACACGTGCTCCACTTGGGCAACAGCCTGACAGCTCCGTAATAGGCTTCCGCGTGCCTGGCACAGGCTTGTGGCTTCCAGAAGGAATGCAGAATGTACTGTACTCTGAACACCAGGCAGCACTTTTTGAAAATGTTCATCTGGTTTCATAAGGCTGCATCATTTACACGTATGTTGTCGTTGTGGTCTTCAGTCCAGAGACTGGTTTGATGCAGTTCTCCATGCTACCCTATCCTGTGCAAGTTTCTTCATCTCCCAGTACCTACTGCAATCTACATTCTTCTGAATCTGCTTAGTGTATTCATCTCTTGGTCTCCCTCTACGATTTTTACCCTGCACGCTGCCCTCCAATGCTAAATTGGTGATCCCTTGATGCCTCAGAACATGCCCCACCAACCGATCCCTTCTTCTAGTCAAGTTGTGCCACAAATTTCTCTTCTCTCCAATTCTGTTCAGTACCTCCTCATTAGTTATGTGATCTACCTATCTAATCTTCAGCATTCTTCTGTAGCACCACACTTCGAAAGCTTCTATTCTCTTCTTGTCTAAACTATTTATCGTCTACGTTTCATTTCCATACATGGCTACACTCCATCAGGAACGACTTCCTGACAGTTAAACCTATACGCGATGTTAACAAATTTCTCTTCTTCAGAAACGCTTTCCTTGCCATTGCCAGTCTACATTTTATATCCTCTTTACTTCGACCATCATCAGTTATTTTGCTTCCCAAATAGCAAAACTCCTTTACTACTTTAAGCGTCTCATTTCCTAATCTAATTCCCGCAGCATCACCAGATTTAATTCGACTACACTCCATTATCCTCGTTTTGCTTTTGTTGATGTTTATCTTATATCCTCGTATCAAGACACTGTCCATTCCGTTCAGCTGCTCTTCCAGGTCCTTTGCTGTCTCTGACAGAATTATAATGTCATCGGCGAACCTCAAAGTTTTTATTTCTTCTCCATGGTTTCTAATTCCTACTCCGAATTTTTCTTTTGTTTCCTTTACTGCTTGCTCAGTATACAGGTTGAATAACATCGGGGATAGGCTACAACCCTGTCTCACTTCCTTCCCAACCACTGCTTCCCTTTCATGCCCCTCGTCTCTTACAGCTGCCATCTGGTTTCTGTACAAATTGTAAATAGCTTTTCGCTCACTGTATTTTACCCCTGCCACCTTCAGAATTTGAAAGAGAAGAAGATATAAACTTACGTATAATAAATTCCCTTGAGACCGATAAACTTCAGTCCACGAATCAGCACGGTTTTAGAAAGCATCGCTCGTCCAAAGCTCTGTTTGCCCTTTTCTCACACGATATTCTCCGAATTATGGTTCAAACGGCTCTGAGCACTATCGGACTGCTGAGGTCATCAGTCTCGTAGAACTTAGAACTATTTAAACCTAAGTAACCTAAGGACATCACACACATCCATGTCCGAGGCAGGATTCGAACCTGCGACCGTAGCGGTCGCGCGGTTCCAGACTGTAGCGCCTAGAACCGCTCGGCCACCCCGGCGGACTCCGAATTATGGATGAAGGGCAATAGGTGGATTCTACATATCTAGATTTCCGAAAAGTATCTCACACTATGCCCCTATGCAGGCTGTTAAGGAAGGTACGAGAATACGCAACAAGTTCACAGATATGTGGGCGGCTCGAAGACTTCTTAAGTAACGGAGTCCAGTACGTTGTCCGCGACGGCGAGTGTTCGTAAGAGACAAGGATATTATCAGGAGTGTCCTGGGGAAGTGTGATAGGACCGCTGTTGTTATCTATATACGTAAATGTTCTGCAATCTGCGGTTGTTGGCTGATGAAACTGCGGTGTACGACAAGGTGTCGAAGTTCAGTGACTGTCGGAACATACGAGACGACGTAGACAGAATTTCTTGCTGATGTAATGAATTGCAGCTAGCTCTAATGTAGGTAAGTGTAACTTGAGTCCGCCCCCGGTAGCTGAGTGGTCAGCGCGACATAATGTCACTCCTAAGGGCCCGGGTTCGATTCCCAGCTGGGGCGGAGATTTTCTCCGCTCAGGGACTGGGTGTTGTGTTGTCCGAATCATGATCATTTCATCCCCATCGACGAGCAAGTCGCCGAAGTGGCGTCAACTCGAAAGACTTGCACCCGGCGAACGGTCTACCAGACGGGAGGCGCTAGTCACACGACATTTACATTTATTTGGTGTAAGTTAAGGGGGATGTGTAGGAAAAAGAAACTGATAATGTTCGGGTATAGCATTAGTATTGTCCTTGACATAGTCATGTCGTTTAAATGTCTGGACGTAACTTTGCAAAGCGAAAGAGCATGCGAGGAGTTTGGTAGGGGAGGCGAATAGTCGAATCCGGTTTACTTGCAAATTTGGGGTGCTACTCGAGTGTTTGGAATCCACATCAGGTCGGACTGAAGAAAGATATCGAAGCAATTCAGAGGCGGGCTGCTAGATTTGTGACCGGTAGGTGCGAGCAATACGCAAGTATTACGGAGACGCTCCGCGAACGCAAATCGGAATCCCTCGAGGGGAGGCGACGTTCTTTTCGAGAAACACAACTGAGAAAGTTCTGAGAACCGGCATGTGAAGCTGACTGCAGAACGACTCTATTGCGGCCAACATAACATTGCGCTTAAGGACCACGAATATAAGACACGATAAATTATGGTTCAGGGGGGGGGGAGGGTTTATGGGCGCTCAACATCGAGGTCATCAGCGAATTATGGTTCAAACCGGGGCACATAGGTAGTCGTTTTCCTTCGCTCTGTTCGCGAATGGAATAGGAAAGCAAATGACTTGTAGCGGTATGTAGAAGTAAATTTTAGCTTACGCATTGCACTACAGGGTTCTTACTTTCAAAAGTGGGAGTTGAGTTGGTTCGTTTTGGGGAGGAGACCAAACTGAGAGGTCATCGGTCTCATCGGATTAGGGAAGCATGGGGAAGGAAGTCGGCCGTGCCCTTTCAAAGGAACCATCCCGGCATTTCCGTGGAGCGATTTAGGGAAATCGCGGAAAACCTAAATCAGGATGGCCGGATGCGGGATTGAACCGGCGTCCTACCGAATGCGAGAACAGTGTACTAACCTTTCAAAAGTGTTATACGATATTACAGGGGTATATGTATTACATTAAGAAAAGAAAAAAAAAGAAGGGCAATGTAATGTGGAGTGTAGGAGGTGATGCGGGAATTGGAGATGGAGGACAATAGAAGTAGTAGATGAGTTTTGATATGTAGGCAGCAGAATTCCCGCTACTGCATTAGCAAAGATAAATTATGCTAAGCTCCTTGGTGGTGGTGGTGGTGGTAGAGATTACGATTGGAGCTGTTCTACACACTGTATGTTAGAACGACCTGCGAAGACGTAGTGCATGTAAGTGTAGCTTACATGAGTGATGCTTTAGGTATGTAATACGTTATGCAACATTATGAAAACTGTAGCATCTGTAAAGTTGTGGTTGTGAAATTTGCGCAGTTGTGTCCTCTGCTGAAAAGACAGTATTACGTAAAGAAAAACAGGTGTCATCCGCTTCCTGTGTAACTTTACTTATTCAAAGACGCGTTTTGGGTTTTCTACCCTTCTTCGATACACCTAATACACTTACATTTTCATCACTGTTAAGTTTGAAGGTTAGTTCTATGGTTCCAAGTCTGCTCTTATTGCTTTATTTGCAAATATTTTTATTATTGCGTTTGACACAGTTGGTCAGTTTCGCCATCACTGACCATGCTCAAGAAGGTATGTCAACACCACCAGCATAAGCAAAAACGTTGTGACCACTGCGACCGTGATGTTGGATGCCGCCACGTGACGTGCTACGAAAAGTATGTAAGCGCATCGTCAATTACGATTGCAGTGGGCAATGAACCATCGGGTTTCGACCTTCCATCAATGGAAACATGTAGGCTCGTATTAAGAAGGGTGTAAGACAAGGCTGTAGCCTTTCGCCCCTACTCAATTTACGATTGCAGTGGGCAATGAACCATCGGGTTTCGACCTTCCATCAATGGAAACATGTAGGCTCGTATTAAGAAGGGTGTAAGACAAGGCTGTAGCCTTTCGCCCCTACTCTTCAATCTGTACATCGAGGAAGCAATGATGGAAACAAAAGAAAGGTTCAGGAGTGGAATTAAAATACAAGGTGAAAGGATATCAGTGATACGATTCGCTGATGACATTGCTATCCTGAGCGAAAGTGAAGAAGAATTAAATGATCTGCTGAACGGAATGAACAGTCTAATGAGTACACAGTATGTTTTGAGAGTAAATCGGAGAAAGACGACGGTAATGAGAAGTAGTAGAAATGAGAACAGCGAGAAACTTAAGATCAGGATTGATGGTCACGAAGTCAATGAAGTTAAGGAATTCTGATACCTAGGCAGTAAAATAACCAATGGCGGACTGACCAAGGAGGACATCAAAAGCAGACTCACTATGGCAAAAAAGGCATTTCTGGCCAAGAGAAGTCTACTAATATCAAATACCGGCCTTAATTTGAGGAAGAAATTTCTGAGGATGTACGTCTGGAGTACAGCAGTAGTGAAACATGGACTGTGGGAAAACCGGAACAGAAGAGAATCGAAGCATTTGAGATGTGGTGCTATAGACGAATGTTGAAAATTAGGTGGACTGATAAGGTAAGAAATGAGGAGGTTCTACGCAGAATCGGAGAGGAAAGGAACATGTGGAAAACACTGATAAGGAGAAGGGACAGGATGGTAGGACATCTGCTAAAACATGAGGGAATGACTTCCATGGTACTAGAGGGAGCTGTAGAGGGCAAAAACTGTAGAGGAAGACAGAGATTGGAATACGTCAAGCAAATAATTGAGGACGTAGGTTGCAAGTGCTACTCTGAGATGAAGAGGTTAGCACAGGAAAGGAATTCGTGGCGGGCCGCATCAAACCAGTCAGTAGACTGATGACCAAAACAAAGGCTCTTCTGGGGAATCACAAACGCCGTCATCGAGGTGAACGACGCGTGGAAACGTGCAACGCGCTGCAGACTTACGTTGGTGGGAGCGCTAGTATGTTACGTGAGACATTCTCCTCCGCTTGCATGAGACTTGTGCTAGTAATGGAAGACACGCTGACAGTTGCAAACCACCTGCATCCCTTCATATTTGATGTCTTCCGCGACGGCGATGTCATTTTTCAGGGGTATAATTTTCCGTGTCTCGGAACCAGAACCGCGCTACAATGGTTTGAGGAGCATTATACTGAATTCAGGTTTGTGTGAAGTCGCCCAAATTCGCCTGATGTAAACCCTATGGAACCGAGCGAGGTGGCGCAGTGGTTAGCACACTGGACTCGCATTCGGGAGGACGACGGTTCAATCCCGCGTCCGGCCATCCCGATTTAGGTTTTCCGCGATTTCCCTAAATCGCTCCAGGAAATGCCGGGATGGTTCCTTTGAAAGGGCACGGTCGGCTTCCTTCCCCGTCCTTCCCTAATCCGATGAGACCGATGACTTCGCAGTTTGGTCTCTTCCCCCAAACAACCCAACCCAAACTCTATGGAACCCACCTGGAACGTTGTCGGGCGTCGCCGCATACGCAAACCAGCGGCCCGTTATTTACGCGAATTACATAACGTCTGGATAGACGTACAGTGTCACATACATCCACAAACCTACCAACAAACTGTCGGATCCCTGATACGCAGAACCAGTGGTGTATTCCGTTTCAAAGACGAAAAGACAAGCTATTAAGCAGGTGGTCATAATGTTTCGGCTTGTCAGTATATACGTATACACCTCACAGGTCCGAATATCCACCACGGCAGGTGGAAGCAGGAACAGCGGTGGATCCGATTATGATTAACAACGAGTCGTTCGAAAGCGAGAGCATGGTCGTACAAGCGTCAAAAAAAAAAAAAAAAAAAAACTGCTGCTGGCAGTTTTTACACCTATGGCACAGTCAGGCTGAAATCGACGAATGGTGTAAAATCCAGTAATCAAAAATACCTGCAAATGAAGCAATGTCAGAGGAGGCCGCTGATTTTGAATACATTCATGCCTCTGGTATCCCATATGAAGAAAATTATTAATATTAAGCTTACGACAACTATGTTTTGAACACTGTGGATGCTTTGTATTCTAAATCTTCTAATCAATATTTTCCTCTGTGTACAGAACATGCGCGCAGTTTTAGATCCACTGATAGAGTAAAGCAGTGCGATTGTTCCCACTTGGAGACTTCAAAATGCAGTGGAGAAGTTCTTAATGAAGATGATAAAAGTATGCCACTCCAATTGATGGTGGGTAAAAAGCGGAAACGCATCTAGGCATTAAATGGGATGTGGTACAAGGAATGCAATGGATTTATTGTGGTGAATTTTTTTTATGCAGTCAGTAACTGAAACTAATAAATACACTCGTTGCGTCGAATTGGGGACGCACGTAACGGAAACATGCTTATAATTGCAGCAAAGGGGGAAAAAGAGCGAAGTGTGAGGAAGCCATTAAATAAAATCTAAGCCTGGAATCCGTACCGCCATTAACCGGTACTACATATTGCACCGGATGGAAAACAAAAACTGCGTAGAACCTGTCACACTGGGGACAAAAAGAGGAAAGGGGGCGAATGCATTCGATCATTCATGCACGACTCACGGGCGGACCCACATTCCGTATGACGACAAGTATGTGTCTACAACCTGTATCCATTAGCCGTCCGCCGTTGTCTAGCGGTTCTAGGCGCTCAGTCCGGAACCGCGGGACTGCTACGGTCGCAGGTTCGAATCCTGCCTCGGGCATGAATGTGTGTGATGTCCTTAGGTTAGTTAGGTTTAAGTAGTTCTAAGTTCTAGGGGACTGATGACCACAGATGTTAAGTCCCATAGTGCTCAGAGCCATTTGAACCATTTTGAACCATACAGGGGAGACATTTTACTTGAAAGTCGCTTGCCTCGTGTCAGGGAATAAATACGAAATTGCAGTGCATGTGTTATTCCGAGTTACGATGCAAAGTTCCTTCGGACACGCAGGCACTGCAGTATACTATTCCTCTTAATGGTGCAAAAACGTGCCGGCCTGCGACTTCACCATCGGGCTCGACGACATTTCAAACAGGAAGACATCGACACGCGCGACAAAGAAAAGGCCACAGCTCGAAAGTTCATGTGATATGTAAGGTGAGTTAATGATGTCACATTGGTACCAAAATTTCACAACAATTGTGCCCAGTGCCACTGTGGACGTGTCACACGTTGAGAAGGTCGTCACACCCCCTCTTACCCAATATTTGATCCCTTCTATTGACGCCTCTGTGATGTGTGTCAGAACCTCGACACCCAGCGTTGAAATCGTGCAGTTTTCTTGCTGGTGGCCGAGGAAAACATTTCAGACACTAAAAGGCATCACGGGGTGGCATACAGATCGTCAGTGAAACCACCTCTCTCGTTGCGGGTACTCATTTTCGCACATTTCGCACTCTAAAACGACAGTTAGCAGTGCAGTGAGCAACAGGTTGAGATTGTAGACAACGTCAAACGCTGCTGACATCTCTAGGGGCTTCAGCTTCTCTCTAACAACATTGTGGGGCTGCATCCCCACTGAACGTGATCACGCTCCTTTGGAGAGCACCGCGACTGCAGTCTTAACCGTTAGGGACTCTTCAAAACCAGTTGACGAAATGTGAATGTGATCCGAAACAGCAAAGGGAGCTTATGCTGTTTCACCCCTCCTCTAACACACCGTCCCGTTTCGTGATAATGAAGGGGTGCGACATTGCCACAGGCGTGAATACGTGGCAAAGGGTCCCTCTAACAGCACCCAGTTCAGCAGCATCCTCAGTGCCAGCCTCTCGCCTTTGATGAACACTTTAAAAATGTACCTGTAATGAGAGAAGCTGCAAAGCAGTCCCAGGCGCCTGCAGGCAGACAACCACTTGATGCTCTTCCAATACCAGTTGCCTGCCTGTAGGCGCTTAGAACTATTTGGCAGGTTTTCTCTGTAAAGTAAATTTCAAAATTTCTCAGTAAATGTTGGCTGGTGCCACCGAGGTTGTTGCCAAACTGGGGAATATGAGAGGGACCCTTTTCCCTTGTATTGACACATGTGTCAGTGTCGCTCCCCCCTTTGAACACGCCACATGATTGTGTGAAGCAGGAGGAGTGCAATACCCCAAGTGTCGAATGATTTGAACGGTCCCTATTGGTTCCATCTTGTGCACAATATAAAATATTGCAGTCTACATCTACATCTACATCCATACTCCGCAAGCCACCTGACGGTGTGTGGCGGAGGGTACCCTGAGTACCTCTATCGGTTCTCCCTTCTATTCCAGTCTCGTATTGTTCGTGGAAAGAAGGATTGTCGGTATGCTTCTGTGTGGGCTCTAATCTCTCTGATTTTATCATCATGGTCTCTTCGAGAGATATACGTAGGAGGGAGCAATATACTGCTCGACTCCTCGGTGAAGGTATGTTCTCGAAACTTTATCAAAAGTCCGTACCGAGCTACTGAGCGTCTCTCCTGCGGAGTCTTCCACTGGAGTTTATCTGTCATCTCCGTAACGCTTTCGCGATTACTAATGATCCTGTAACGAAGCGCGCTGCTCTCCGTTGGATCTTCTCTATCTCTTCTATCAACCCTATCTTGTACGGATCCCACACTGCACAAGCAGTGGGCGAACAAGCGTACTTTAACCTACTTCCTTTGTTTTCGGATTGCATTTCCTTAGGATTCTTCCAATGAATCTCAGTCTGGCATTTGCCTTACCAACGATCAACTTTATATGATCATTCCATTGTAAATCACTCCTAATGCGTACTCCCAGATAATTTATGGAATTAACTGCTTCCAGTTGCTGACCTGCTATTTTATAGCTAAATGATAAGGGACATATCTTTCTATGTATTCGCAGTACATTACACTTGTCTACATTGAGATTTTGACTGGAATACTCTCTTTCAAATTCTAAAGGCGGCAGGGGTAAAATATAGGGAGCGAAAGGCTATTTACAATTTGTACAGAAACCAGATGGCAGTTATAAGAGTCGAGGGGCATGAAAGGGAAGGGAGTGAGACAGGGTTGTAGCCTGCCCCGATGTTATTCAATCTGTATATTGAGCAAACAGTAAAGGAAACAAAAGAAAAATTCGGAGTAGGTATTTAAGTCCATGGCGAAGAAATAAAAACTTTGAGGTTGGACGATGACATTTTAATTCTGTCAGAGACAGCAAAGGACTTGGAAGAGCAGTTGAACGGAATGAACAGTGTCTTGAAAGGAGGATATAATATGAACATCAACAAAAGCAAAACGAGGATAATGGAATGTAGTCGAATTAAGTCGGGTAATGCTGAGGGAATTAGATTAGGTAATGAGACACTTAAAGTAGTAAAGGAGTTTTGCTATTTGGGGAGCAAAATAACTGATGATGGTCGAAGTAGAGAGGATGTAAAATGTAGACTGGCAATGGCAAGGAAAGCGTTTCTGAAGAAGAGAAATTTGTTAACATCGAGTGTAGATTTAAGTGTCCGGACGTCGTTTCTGAAAGTGTTTCTATGGAGTGTAGCCATGAATGGAAGTGAAACATCGACGATAAATAGTTTGGACAAGAAGAGAATAGAAGCTTTCGAAATGTGGTGCTACAGAAGAATGCTGAAGATTAGGTGGGTAGATCACATAACTAATGAGGAGGTATTGAATGGAATTGGGGAGAAGAGGAGTTTGTGGCACAACTTGACAAGAAGAAGGGACCGGTTGGTAGGACATGTTCTGAGGCATCAAGGGATCACAAATTTAGCATTGGAGGGCAGCGTGGAGGGTAAAACTCGTAGAGGGAGACCAAGAGATGAATACACTAAACAAATTCAAAAGGATGTAGGTTGCAGTAGGTACTGGGAGATGAAGAAGCTTGCACAGTGTAGTAGCATGGAGAGCTGCATCAAACCAGTCTCAGGACTGAAGGCAACAACAACAACATTGAGATTCAGTTGCCATTCCCTGCACCATGCGTCAATTCGCTGCAGATCCTCCTGCATTTCAGTACAATTTTCCATTGTTACAACCTCTCGATACACCACAGCATCATCTGCAAAAGCCTCAGTGAACTTCCGATGTCATCCACCAGGTGATTTATGTATATTGTGAACAGCAACGGTCCCATGACACTCCCCTGTGGCACACCTGAAATCACTCTTACTTCGGAAGACTTCTCTCCATTGAGAATGACATGCACTGCACTCCTAAGGGATCCGATCGCATTGAATGCGAATGCAACTCTGCAGTGTCCTTAGAAATGAGTTGAACCTTCTGGGAGTGACACCAACGTCGAAGTTTATCAAGAAGGTTTTCTTGTTGCTCATCGCACTGACAACTGCTATTTTCCACAGGGAAATGTGAGAGAATCAATGTCCAAAGGGAAGGGGTGGTTTCATTGAAGCGCTTTACGCCACCTGCTGAGGCATTTTCGTGCCGATTTTGAATGGGGGTGTGTCTGATATCCCACAGCCAACTGCAAGAAAACAGCGCGATTTCAATGCTGAGTGTCGAAGTTCCAACCTACATTGCAAAGATAGCAAAATAAGGGGTAAAATATGGATAAGATGGGGTGTGACAACCTTCCCACCGTCCATGGTGACCTCGGGCAGAATTGTGGTTTCATTGAAGCTCTTTACGCCACCTGCTGAGGCATTTTCGTGCCGATTTTGAATGGGGGTGTGTCTGATATCCCACAGCGAACTGCAAGAAAACAGCGCGATTTCAATGCTGAGTGTCGAAGTTCCGTCCTACATTGCAAAGATAGCAAAATAAGGGGTAAAATATGGATAAGATGGGGTGTGACAACCTTCCCACCGTCCATGGTGACCTCGGGCAGAATTGTGGTGAAATTTGATACTGACCTGTGCCCTTTTTTCGCATTTGTTGACACCTGTTTGTCTGAAGTGTGGACGAGCACAAGCGTGACGTCACAGGGCGCTACGCTTTTGCAACATTACAGATAAAGGTCCTAGGCGTCTTTGAGCCAAATTTCAGACTTATTCGTCGCAGTGGGAGTCTATTACGGGGTTTCGAAGAAGAGGTTGTGCAGGCTATATATGCACATGCACAGTTTTACATTCACCGATACAGCAACGCAGCGCAACAGTTCCCAAATGCAGAACCTTTGAAATGCAGTCCAGAATTACTTGATAATGATGATGAAGATAAAGGTTGTTGTGTCTAGACAAGACAGCCTAGACACAATGAGAGGAAGCCGAAAGGCACGCGCTTAAACTCACGCAGGCTGGCGTGAGGTCTGAAACAGGATACGTAATGAATGCTATAAAGAAAAGTACGTAGCTTCTGGAATACTTAACTTTAATCCACATTTGTAGAACGTCGCTCTTGATGATACATTAATAGAATCTCAATATCAATTGAATACGGCGCCTTGCTAGGTCGTAGCAAATGTAGCTGAAGGCTACGCTAACTATCGTCTCGGCAAATGAGAGCGTAGTTGTCAGTGAACCGTTCCTTGCAAAGTCGGCTGTACAACTGGGGCGAGTGCTAGTACGTCTCACTAGACCTGCTGTGTGGCGGCGCTCGGTCTGCCATCACTGACAGTGGCGACACGCGGGTCCGTCGTATACTAGCGGACCGCGGCCGATTTAAAAGCTACCACCTAGCAAGTGTGGTGTCTGGCGGTGACACCACAAAGGTCAATTCAGGTGGGTAAAAGCCGAAACGTGTCTTGGCGTTAAATAATGCTACATAAAAAGTGTCTGTTTGCTGTAGTTCAAGTAATTCAATCCAGAGCCACGAACTCATACAGCATGGATAAATTAATGAACGTAGAAAGCACTAACGGCAGCAACGCACAGTGGTCGATGTTTCCGAAATGCACTGTAGCATGACAGGTTGACTGCACACTGAGTCCGCTTTGCTCGTTGATACGCTGCACAGCGGCGTGACGGCGACTGGTACATAACGATGTTTTTGTGATTGATAGTAGGCGAGGTAGGCGCTCGATGTCTGGAGCACTGAGTGTAGCGCGAGGCGAGTGACCCAATGCCCGACCTGTGGCAGGTGCGTGACGTAAGCAGCTGCGTCCGGTCGGGAAGCTCACGACCCGGTCAAGCAGATCTGCCGGCGGAGCGCAGGCAGCTGGGCGGCGCCTCGCGGACCTACGGAAATATTTTCTCCTTCTCCTTTCTTCGGGTATTAGACTTAACTCCAGTTATATACGACATTGCAGTGCCTGTATTATTCCGAATTATGATGCAATGTTCCTTCGGACGGAAAGTTTCCAACCGATTTCTCATACACAAACAGCAGTTGACCGGCGTTGCCTGGTGAAATGTTGTTGCGGTTCGTCGTGTAAGGAGGAGAAATGCGTAACATCACGTTTCCGACCTTGATAAAGGTCGGATTGTAGCCTATCACGATTGCGGTTTATCGTATCGCGACATTGCTGCTCGCGTTGGTCGAATTCCAATGACTGTTAGCAGAATATGGAATCGGTGGGTTCAGGAGGGTAATACCGAACGTCGTGTTCGATCCCAACGGCCTCGTATCACTAGCAGTTAAGATGACAGGCGTCTTATCCGCATGGCTGTAACGGATCGTGCAGCCACGTCTCGATCCCTGTGTCAATAGATGGGGGCATTTGCGAGATAACAAATCTCTGCACGAACAGTTCGACGACGTTTGCAGCAGCATGGACTATCAGATCGGAGACCGTGGCTGTGGTTACCCTTGACGCTGCATCACAGATAGGAGCGCCTGCGATGGTGTACGCAACGACGAACCTGGGTGCAAGAATATGGTTAAAGTTTTAAAGTTCTGTGCCCTGTCAAATGTTTTTACAAAGATTTTAGGGAGAGGAGTTTAATTTGCTCACTGTGTGACAAGCTCGCCCATATTTTATGTAAGTGGCCAGCCAATAACAATTTCCTGTGACATTTTTGTTGCTATGTTTCCCCTTTCCTTAGGTTTTACTTTCTTATGTAGCATTTTCCTTCTTTTCCTGCTTTCTTTGAGTGCGTGCTTTAGTTTTGTTAGGTCTGTCCACATTCGTTCCTTTTAATGTGTGTCAGGGCGCTGATGACCTCGATGTTGAGCGCCCATAAGCCCCAGCACACCACCACTACACATTTTAACTATTCTCGTTCCATTTTAAACTTTCCTGAGTTGAGGATAAGATACACTGTTCTTAATTTTATAGACATGGTGTGATTTGCGAACGGGCGCTGATAACCTTGTTGTTGTGCGCCCTAAAACACTAATCATCATCATCATCATCATCATCATCGAACCTGCGACCGTAGCGGTCGCGCGGTTCCAGACTGTAGAGCCTAGAACCGCTCGGCCACTCCGGCCGGCTAATGAAGGATGATATGCAGTCTTTAGCAGTAGCACACATTTAGCACCTCCACTGTCACCTTCAACTCGTGGCAGTTCAGCATGCACATTTTCTTCTTCTGGAGCCTGAGGTCAGCTTCCAGGGGCGGACACCGAAGGCAAGGAGGGCTGACAGAAATGAGAGTACCAGTAAAATTAACGTCAAAACTGGGGGCATGTAGTAGATGAAGTGAAGGAATTCTGCTAGCATCCAACAGAAAAAAGACCAATATAAGAAGCAGACTAGTACAGGGAAAGAGGAAATGAGTAGCACTGAAACTAGGAAGAAATTTATGAGATTGTACGTCTGGGGTGTATTGTTGCGCGGAAGTGAATCGCGGGCAGTAGGAAAACCGGAAAAGAAGTCGAGGCGTTTGAGAAGTGGTGCTACAGCAAGATGTAAAACATTAGGTGGTCTGACATGAAATGGGGAACTTCGCCGTAGAATGAAAACGAGTATATAGAAAACAGAGGCAAGTTGGGCCGAGCGGTTCTAGGCGCTTCAGTCCGGAACCGCGCGACTACTACGGTCGCAGGTTCGAATCCTACCTCGGGCATGGATGTGTGTGATGTCCTTAGATTAGATACGTTTCAGTAGTTCTACGTTCTAGGGGACTGCTGGCCTCTCATGGTAAGTCCCATAGTGCTCAGAGCCATTTCAACCAGACAGGAAGAAGGGTAATAGGACACGTTTTACGTCATCAGGAAATAACTTGCATGTTAGTAGAGGGAGTTTGTGGAAGGCAAAATCTGCAGGGGAAGACAGAGATTGAAATATGTCTACAACAAGTTACTGAGGAAGTTGGGTGCCGGCCCAGGTGGCCGAGCGGTTCTAGGCGCTACAGTCTGGAACCGCGCGACCGCTACCGTCGCAGGTTCGAATCCTGCTTTGGGCATGGATGTGTGTGATGTCCTCAGTTTAGTCAGGTTTAAGTAGTTCTAAGTTCTAGGAGACTGATGACCTCATGTGTTAAGTCCCATAGTGCTCAGAGCCATTTTAACCATTTTTTGAGGAAGTTGGGTGCAGGTGTTGCTCTGAGACGGGAAGGCTGACAGAGTAGAGAAAGTGGGGGGCGATGTGAACAACCCTTGTAGCCAGAGAGAGAGAGAGAGAGAGAGAGCGGCAGGCACCGATCGTAGCTGTTGGGGAAGTGATGATGCAGAAAGCGGGCGATTTTTGACTTGTCTCGCCAGTGGACAGACTGCCATTCGCCACTGCTTTCCTTTCACCCGGTTCCAACAATAGACCTCTTCACAGGGCGCTGAAGTAAGCCGGAAGGGAGATGCGCCTCGCTCCACGAGAACAATGGACCGCGGGTGCGGGCTGCGAAAGGAAAAATTGCTCCCGGCTGCGATCGCCTTCCTATTACGTTTACGCTGGTCGTGACGCAACGGTTGCATTGGCAAACACCTGCGGGGCAATAGGACCTCAAACTTATCGATCTACTGTACATGGACAGTGTTCCATAAGGTGTCGTATGGTATATGGGGTAAGCTACAAAGCTTACCAGTCTTATACCACTGATTACATGCGCCGCGCATGGCGTCATTGTATTGGAACCAGCGTCTCGAACAGCTGAGTGGTGACCTAATGCATCTGAATGTCTGGAATATTTCATGAGTGAACCACGCAGTCGACACTGGTGTAATATCCTACAGTATTAATTATTTTACAAACCTGTTGTCGGCTGTTACGCCATCATCAGGTCCAAAGGTAAATACAGTATGCGTGGCTGTGAAGTTTTGTAGGATTGAAGATTTTAAAGTAGAGCATTATTGAGTATCTCAGTTTGTGTTCAAAGATGACTTTAAAATTTGATTTCGGACTGAAAAGGAGAAGAATAATTTCAGTGAAAATGTTAGGTAAAATTGTCGACAAAGGAAAAAAATGGGGCGTGTGAGTACGTGGAGTTATTTACTACATGATCTGTTTGGGATTATGAGTAGTATCTGCAGCAATTATAAGTGGCAAACAGGGGAACTTTGATTATTCAGTAGTTAGCTTGGGCTGATGGAGATATTTTCATTACTTTTCATTATTTCAAGGTAATTCATCTTCGTCCATTTTTGGATGTGATGTAGGACTTAACGTTGAACTTGTGCTTTGTAACTAAGCTTTCTTTAAGCAGATTGCCTGCGAAAGTTCAGTCTCCTTTTCTAAATTTCCACCTTTTGTTGCGTTTCTTCAAGTGTGTGCCTATTGCCCTACGAGACTGATCTACGTAGAATTTTGCAAGAGTTAAAAGAGATTTTCTATATTCCACTCTTTTTCCAGCGCTGAAGTGCTGTCTTTACCACTGGGAAAAAAAGTGACAATAGAGTTTTGGTGTAAAGTTCCTAAATATAAGATTTATGGCCACATGCAGAGAGACTTTTCCTAAATATGGAATCGTGCACCCTTTATTGAGGTTTTAAGGTGGAGGGTCGAGCAGGTGGTAAAGAAGAGAGGAGACATGTTTCTGTTTTTTATTCGCTATTGAGTTCTCTAGGGCAGGAGTGTAGTTATTATTTGACGGTAGTTGCTTGACTGTATGTAATGCGATTTGAAAGTCATGGGTTTAGATATAAGACAACATACCACTGAATGAGAGACAGCATGTTTATGGGTCACTGGGCGCTGTGAAATGGCGGGTATTTCAATGTTGGCATATTCTGAAATATTGTTTCACTTATCTTTGTCTTAACTGTACTATTTTTCACTAAAAGTATATTACTGCGATAGTGAAATCTTGTAGAGCGTTTGGTTTCCCCGAAAATTATCTGTAAGGAAGTAATATTTCGTTCCAGAGGAAAAATTCCTTTTAAAAAAATGCGGACAACTTTTTCGAGATGAAGTTATTGAATTTACGAGTTGAAGCTAAGAAGTGATATCGTGATCAACAGAACAGGCTCTGCTATCGGTGTACTACGCCTTCTACATAGCTGGCAACGGGTTCTACACGACGCTGGTGACCACTTTCAAGGACAGTAGCAGATGCAAACATAGAACTCTTTTGTATCGGTCGTGAATAAATAGCTGCCACTATTTAAGTTCCAACCCTCGTACGTTCGAAAGTTTACGAAATATTGTTTTCTTATCATCTTCAAAACTTTCTTATGTAATCTCAAAACTGTATTCCGTTTTCCCACTCATGAAACATGAAGTTATATTTTGGATCCTTACTTGAAAAAGGGAGAATTTTAAGTCGGACGGTTACTCAAAGAAGCTATGGAGCAAATATATTTCGGAATCCTTGTAGAGATATTTACACGATCTTAAAGTTGGGATACATGTTGATCTTCAGATCTAAAACTCGATGAATGACGAATATTTTCAAACCACAAAATGTAAATATCAGGCTGACTACTACAGCTTCCTCCATAGCCAATGCTTTCTACTGTATTACGCTTCTTGCCTTGATAGTCTTTGGGTAGTGTCTCATGGCGTTGTTTCATCCACCTGGATACTGATCTTCTCTCTGGAACACGGGAATGGCGGTCTCTTCCACGGCGTACTGCGTATTGGACAACCGCAACGCTCAGCACGCGATGTAACTTTTCCACTGCCTCCTTACGCACCTGGTCTGGCCAACGTTCCGCAAATACTATAGATGTCGCGAATACATCTACATCTTACAAGGGAACCTCCCCATCGCACCCCCCTCAGATTTAGTTATAAGTTGGCACAGTGGATAGGCCATGAAAAACTGAACACAGATCAATCGAGAAAACAGGAAGAAGTTGTGTAGAACTATGAGAAAAATCAAAATATACAAACTGAGTAGTCCATGCGCATGATATGAAACATCAAGGATAATGTCAGCCGGGGTCAGGGATTTTCTCTGCCTCGTGATGACTGGGTGTTGTGTGCCGTCCTTAGGTTAGTTAGGTTTAAGTAGTTCTAAGTTCTAGGGGACTGCTGACCATAGATGTTAAGTCCCATAGTGCTCAGAGCAATTTTTGATAGTGTCAACCCAGGAGCGACGTGGTCCCGTGGTTAGCGTTAGCAGCTGCGGAACGAGAGGTCCTCGGTTCAAGTCTTCCCTCGAGTGAAAAGTTTACTTACTTTATTTTCGCAAAGTTATGATCTGTCCGTTCGTTGATTGACGTCTCTGCTCATTGTTATAAGTTTAGTGATGTGTTTTGCGACCGCGAGCTATATTTGCTGGATTCATATTGCCCACGGAATACATCTCACGTATTTAATGCACTCTCGTCGAAAGTAGCGAACAGTCAACTGCCAGCCAGGGAGCCTGGTTAGCAGAAATACTCTCTCTTCCGTGCGCTCTAGTCGACTGACGTCGCGCGTTTCGATGTTTGTTTAGGTGTAGCATCCCCATGCTACGGCGCAGTTACCTCTCATCGGACGGACGGACGGACAGACAGACAGATAATAATTGTCTGAAAATAAAAAATCAAACTTTCCACTCGAGGGAATAGTTGAACCAAGGACCTCTCGTTCCGCAGCTGCTCACGCTAACCACGGGACCACGGCGCTGCTGAGCTCATGCTATCCTTGATGTTGCCTATCTCGCGAATGGACTACTCAGTTTGTATATTTTGCTTATTTTTTCATAGTTCCACACAACTTCTTCCTGTTTTCTCGATTGATCCGTGTTCAGTTTTTCAAGGTCTATCCACTGTGCCAACTTATAACTAAATCTGAGGGGGGTGCGATGGGGAGGTTCCCTTGTTAGCAGTCTGGCCAACTGAAAATGTGTTGTGTTGGCAGAAGAGCCAACACAGTGTTGCTAGAGGAGGCCGAAATGCACGCTATAAGCTCACGCAGGCTGGCGTGAGGTCTGGAACAGGTCAGAGAAATAAGACTAGCAAAACAAGAGTGTGTTGTTGTGGTCTTCAGTCCTGAGACTGGTTTGATGCAGCTCTCCATGCTACTCTATCCTGTGCAAGCTTCTTCATCTCCCAGTATCTACTGCAACCTACATCCTTCTGAATCTGCTTAGTGTATTCATCTCTTGGTCTCCCTCTACGATTTTTACCCTCCACACTGCCCTCCAATGCTAAATTTGTGATCCCTTGATGCCTCAAAACATGTCCTACCAACCGATCCCTTCTTCTAGTCAAGTTGTGCCACAAACTTCTCTTCTCCCCAATCCTATTCAATACCTCCTCATTAGTTACGTGATCTACCCACCTTATCTTCAGCATTCTTCTGTAGCACGACATTTCGAAAGCTTCTATTCTCTTCTTGTCCAAACTAGTTATCGTCCATGTTTCACTTCCATACATGGCTACACTCCATACAAATACTTTCAGAAACGACTTCCTGACACTTAAATCTATACTCGATGTTAACAAAGTCCTCTTCTTGAGAAACGCTTTCCTTGCCATTGCCAGTCTACATTTTATATCCTCTCTACTTCGACCATCATCGGTTATTTTACTCCCTAAATAGCAAAACTCCTTTACTACTTTAAGTGTCTCATTTCCTAATCTAATTCCCTCAGCATCACCCGACTTAATTTGACTACATTCCATTATCCTCGTTTTGCTTTTGTTGATGTTCATCTTATATCCTCAACTGGTAGAATACTTAACTTTAATCCATAATTGGTGTACATCGGTCTGATGGTTCATGCTTCATTAGATACATAGCAAAGGATAAATGGCGCCTTGCTAGGTCGTAGCAAATGACGTAGCTGAAGGCTATGCTAACTATCGTCTCGGCAAATGAGAGCGTATTTGTCAATGTAGCTTCGCTAGCAAGTCGGCTGTACAACTGGGACGAGTGCTAGGACGTGTCTCTAGACCTGCCGTGTGGCGGCGCTCGGTCTGACAGTGGCGACACGCGGGTCCGTCGTATACTAGCGGACCGCGGCCGATTTAAAAGCTACCACCTAGCAAGTGTGGTGTCTGGCGGTGACACCACAAAATGTACTATTTCCCGTGGGCCGCCTTGCATAACAAATGAACTGCAGTGAAATCTGTCACTTTCTCACCTTGTCCTCGGAACCACGAAGCAAAACGTATCAGAGGAACAGAAAGGGAGACGGGAGCAGTTTGATAATAAGCGCTGTGAGGCGACGTGTGTCAGACGCCCCTGCGCATACGGCCGAGGTGACAAAGACATTCATTACAGGGTGGCACACCGGCTGGAGACAATGGCCTGGCGAGCCTTAAAAGTTTCGCCGGCGCGCCGCACCTCCGTCCTCAGGCACGCATCTCAGACTGCCGGAGTGGAGAGAAATCGCGCCTGCCCCGTCCCCGAATTTCCCGAGGGGCGAACGACCTCTTGCGGGTCACGGGCGCTCCATCGGTCGGAGGTTTCACCGCACAGACGGACGCTAATGAAGCTCCCAGTAGTCAACACATCTGTGCTGCGGTGACAACGAATAGGGGTTGCTCTTCTAAAAGCTGTGAGCCCCTGTAAAGGACTGTCGAGTAATGGAAGCGAAGAGTAAGGTCTCAAGTTCACTCGAGAACGAGGTCATTATACGGACTGTCCTGGGAGGATTGGTGCCGCGCGGGATCAACCAAGCGGTCTCAGGCGCTGCAGTCATGGACTGTGCGGCTGGTCCCGGCGGAGGTTCGAGTCCTCCCTCGGGCATGGGTGTGTGTGTGTTTGTCCTTAGGATAATTTAGGTTAAGTAGTGTCCAAGCTCAGGGACTGATGACCTTAGCAGTCAAGTCCCATAAGATTACACACACACACACACACACATACACACACACACACACACACACCATGCGCTTCAGTCTGGAACAGCGCAAAAAATTTCATGCGAATATATTCCCCACTCCGGATGATTTCCTAGGCAGAACACATCTAATGTACATTGTTATTTATTCTGAGCATTATTAAATACATTGTCAGGTGTATGCAATGATGAGCCAAAATGTTGTGACTTCCTGATAAATACACTACTGGCCATTAAAATTGCTGCACCACGAAGATGACGTGCTACAGACGCGAAATTTAACCGACGGGAAGAAGATGCTGTGATATGCAAATGATTAGCTTTTCAGAGCATTCACACTAGGTTGGCGCCGGTGGCGACACCTACAACGTCCTGACATGAGGAAAGTTTCCAACCGACTTCTCATACACAAACAGCAGTTGACCGGCGTTGCCTGGTGAAACGTTGTTGTGATGGCTCGTGTAAGGAGGAGAAATGCGTACCATCACGTTTCCGACATTGATAAAGGTCGGATTGTAGCCTATCGCGATTGCGGTTTATCGCATCGCGACATAGCTGCTCGCGTTGGTCAATATCCAATGACTGTTAGCAGAATATGGAATTGGTGGGTTCAGGAGGGTAATACGCATCGCCGTGCTGGTTCCCAACGGCCTCGTATCACTAGCAGTCGAGATGACAGGCATCTTACCCGCATGGCTGTAACGGATCGTGCAGCCACGTCTCGATCCGCGTGTCAACAGATGGGGACATTTGCGAGATAACAAACATCTGCACGAACAGTTCGACGATGTTTGCAGCAGCATGGACTATAAGATCGGAGACGGTGGCTGTGGTTACTCTTGACGCTGCATCACAGACAGGAGCGCCTGCAATGGTGTACTCAACGACGTACCTGTGTGCACGAATGGCAAAGCGTCATTTTTTCGGATGAATCCAGGTTCTGTTTGCAGAACCACTATGGTCGCATCCGTGTTTGGCGACATCTCGGTGAACGCACATTGCAAGCGTGTATTCATCGCCATACTGGCGTATCACCTGGAGTGATGGTATGGGGTGCCATTGGTTACACGTCTCGGTTGCCTCTTGTTCGCATTGACGGCACTTTGAACAGTGGAAGTTACATTTCAGATGTGTTACGACCCGTGGCTCTACCCTTCATTCGATCCCTGCGAAACCCTACATTTCAGCAGGATAACGCACGACCGCATGTTGCAGGTCCTGTACGGGCCTTTCTGGGTAAAGAAAATGTTCGACTGCTGCCCTGGCCAGCACATTCTCCAGATGTCTCACCAATTGAAAACGTCTGGTCAATGGTGGCCGAGCAACTGGCTCGTCACAATACGCCAGTCTCTACTCTTGACGAACTGTGGTATCGTGTTGAAGCTGCATGGGCAGCTGTACCTGTACACGCCATCCAAGCTCTGTTTAACTCAAGGGCCAGGCGTATCAAAGCAGTTATTACGGCCAGAGGTGGTTGTTCTGGGTACTAATTTCTCAGGATCTATGCACCCAAATTGCGTGAAAATGTAATCACATGTCAGTTCTCGTATAATATATTTGTCCAATGAATACCCGTTTATCATCTGCATTTGTTCTTGGTGTAGCAATTTCAATGGCCAGTGGCGTAGCTTATTTTTCTGTTTTGTTTAACGATTGAAATACATCACTGATTCTGCGAATCAGGGAGTTGACATTTTCTTGGTAGGTCTGTGTAGGTGTGTGGCATTAGGTGTCTACGCACAGGTCATGTAATGCTCGTAAATAATGCCTACTGATTCGCGTACGCAGTGACGGAGCCTGTAGCGACCCAGATGGGTTCCATAGGATTTACCTCGGGCAAATTTGCTCGCCAACACGTCGACGTGAGTTCACTATAACGCTCCTAAAACTACTATAGCACGGTTCTGGCTGCACTGAAAGATGCCGTCACCGTCGGGGAATACATCAAGCCTGAAAGCTTGCAGATGGTTCGCAGCTGTCAGCGTTTCTTCATGTACTACCACAGGTCCCACTGAGCGCAGGAGATTGTCTCCCATAGCATAGTACTGCTCCCACCAACTGCACACTTCGAGCCGCCGTTCATCTCCATGGCGGCTTCTGTGCCGACGACCACGGACCTAGTGTAGCAAAAAATGAGATTCACCGGAAGAACCGACACGTTTCCATCTGTAGACGGTCGAATCCCGATGGTCTCGTGCCCGTTGCAATCGTAAATAACGATGTGGTTGGATCAATATGTGGACAGGCAGGGGTGGTCTGGTGCGGAGCTCCATGTTCAACAACGTACGATGAACGGTGTGTTTCAGAACACTTGCACGTGCACCGCATGGTGCTCTTTCGGCTGACCTCGGTAAGTATCTGGAGTTGCCTCAAGCGTGCTGACCTCATTTTGCAGTACGTTTTTGGAGCATATACTGTACTCGAACATTATGAATCACCTTGAAGAAAATTACTTATTGATACAGGGCTATTACAAATGATTGAACCGATTTCATAAATTCACTGTAGCTCCATTCATTGACATATGGTCACGACACACTACAGATACGTAGAAAAACTCATAAAGTTTTGTTCGGCTGAAGCTGCACTTCAGGTTTCTGCCGTCAGAGCGCTCGAGAGCGCAGTGAGACAAAACGGCGACAGGAGCCGAGAAAGCGTATGTCGTGCTTGAAATGCACTCGCATCAGTCAGTCATAACAGCGCAACGACACTTCAGGACGAACTTCAACAAAGATCCACCAACTGCTAACTCCATTCGGCGATGGTATGCGCAGTTTAAAGCTTCTGGATGCCTCTGTAAGGGGAAATCAACGGGTCGGCCTGCAGTGAGCGAAGAAACGGTTGAACGCGTGCGGGCAAGTTTCACGCGTAGCCCGCGGAAAATTGGCTCATGCCACAACTGGAGACCGACAGCGCCGACTTCATCTCTCAACAGGATGAGATGATGATGTTTGGTTTGTGGGGCGCTCAACTGCGTGGTTATCAGCGCCCGTACAATTTCCCAACCTTTGCTCAGTCCAGTTTCGCCACTTTTCTGGATGATGATGAAATGATGAGGACAACACAAACACCCAGTCATCTCGAGGCAGGTGAAAATCCCTGACCCCGCCGGGAATCGAACCCGTGCTCGGGAAGCGAGAACGCTACCGCGAGACCACGAGCGGCGGACACTCAACAGGATGGTGCTCCACCGCACTTCCATCACGATGGTCGGCATTTCTTAAACAGGAGATTGGAAAACCGATGGATCGGTCGTGGTGGAGATCATGATCAGCAATTCATGTCATGGCCTCCACGCTCTCCCGACTTAACCCCATGCGATTTCTTTCTGTGGGGTTATGTGAAAGATTCAGTGTTTAAACCTCCTCTACCAAGAAACGTGCCAGAACTGCGAGCTCGCATCAACGATGCTTTCGAACTCATTGATGGGGACATGCTGCGCCGAGTGTGGGAGGAACTTGATTATCGGCTTGATGTCTGCCGAGTCACTAAAGGGGCACATATCGAACATTTGTGAATGCCTAAAAAAACTTTTTGAGCTTTTGTATGTGTGTACAAAGCATTTTGAAAATATCTCAAATAATAAAGTTATTGTAGAGCTGTGAAATCGCTTCAATCATTTGTAATAACCCTGTACATAACCAACAGGGATTCATAAAATATCGTTCTTGTGCAACACTGGTAGCTCTTTATTCCCATCAAGTAACGAGTGCTGTCGACAAGGGATCTCAGATCGATTCCATATTCCTAGATTTCCAGAAGGCTTTTGATACCGTTCCTCACAAGCGACTATTAATGAAGTTGCGTGTATATGGAGTGTCGTCTCCGTTGTGTGACTGGATTCGTGATTTCCTCTCAGAGAGGTCACAGTTCCTAGTGATAGACGGTAAATCACCGAGTAGAACAGAAGTGATATCTGGCGTTCCGCAAGGTAGTGTCATGGGCCCTCTGCTGTTCCTGATTTACATAAATGATCTAGGTGATAATCTGAGCAGCCCCCTTGGACTGTTTGCAGATGACGTTGTAATTGGCCGTCTAGTAAAATCATCAGACGATCAATTCCAATTACAAAATGATCTAGGGAGAATTTCTGTGTGGTGCGAAAAGTGGCAATTGGCACTAAACAAAGAAAAGTGCGGTTGTTGTTGTTGTGGTCTTCAGTCCTGAGACTGGTTTGATGCAGCTCTCCATGCTACTCTATCCTGTGCAAGCTTATTCATCTCCCAGTACCTACTGCAACCTACATCCTTCTGAATCTGTTTAGTGTATTCATCTCTTGGTCTCCCTCTACGATTTTTACCCTCCACGCTGCCATCCAGTATTAAATTGGTGATCCCTTGATGCCTCAGGAAATGTCCTACCAACCGATCCCTTCTTCTGGTCAAGTTGTGCCACAAACTTCTCTTCTCCCCAATCCTATTCAATACTTCCTCATTAGTTATGTGATCTACCCATCTAATCTTCAGAATTGTTCTGTAGCACCACATTTCGAAAGCTTCTATTCTCTTCTTGTCCAAACTATTTACCGTCCATGTTTCACTTCCATACAAGGCTACACTCCATACAAATACTTTCAGAAACGACTTCCTGACACTTAAATCTATACTCGATGTTAACAAATTTCTCTTCTTCAGAAACGCTTTCCTTGCCATTGCCAGTCTACATTTTATATCCTCTCTACTTCGACCATCATCAGTTATTTTGCTCCCCAAATAGCAAAACTCCTTTACTACTTTAAGTATCTCATTTCCTAATCTAATACCCTCAACATCACCCGACTTAATTCGACTACATTCCATTTTCCTCGTTTTGCTTTTGTTGATGTTCATCTTATATCCTCCTTTCACGACGCTATCCATTCCGTTCAACTGCTCTTCCAAGTCCTTTTCTGTCTCTGACAGAATTACAATGTCATCGGCGAACCTCAAAGTTTTTATTTCTTCTCCATGGATTTTAATACCTACTCCGAATTTTTCTTTTGTTTCCTTTACTGCTTGCTCAATATACAGATTGAATAACATCGGGGAGAGGCTACAACCCTGTCTTACTCCCTTCCCAACCACTGCTTCCCTTTCAAAGAAATCCGATAAAATTTTGGGTATACAATAAATCGCACAACTTTAAGGTCTGCTAATTCGACTAAATACCTGGGTATTACAGTGACGAGCAACTTAAATTGGAAAGACCACATAGATAATATTGTGGGGAAATCTAACCAAAGATTTCGCTTTGTTGGCAGAACACTTACAAGATGCGACAAAGCCGCTAAAGAGACAGCCTACATTACACTTGTCCATCCTCTGCTGGAATATTGCTGCGCGATGTGGGATCCTTACCAGGTAGGATTGACGGAGGAGATCGAGGGAGTGCAAAGAAGGGCAGCTCGTTTCGTGTGATCGCGCGATAGGGGTGAGAGTGTCACTGATATGATACGCGATTTTGGGTGGCAGTCTCTAAAACGAAGGTGGTTTTATTTGTGGCGAGATCTATTTGCGAAATTTCAATCACCAGCTTTCTCTTCCGAAAGCGAAAATATTTTGTTGACACCCACTTACGTAGGGAGAAAATATCATCATAATAAAATAAGAGAAATCGGAACTCGAACGGAAATATGTAGGTGTTCCTTTTTCCCACGCGCCATTCGGGGTTGAAATGGTAGAGAAGTAGTCTGAAAATGGTTCGATGAACCCTCTGCCAGGCACGTAAGTGTGAATTGCAGAGTAACCATGTAGATGTAGAAGTAGAGGTAGACGTAGGACCTAGCGCCTTACAACTGTTCTTATACAGCGACTGCTGTCCAAATTTCTCTCCGCGTGAACAGATTGAGACATGAAACGAAGGTCGGAAAGAGAATGGTGAAGAAAATCGATCGTGTCGTTTGCAAAGAAAGTATCCGAACATTCGCTTTATGCAATTTATGGAATCTATGTCTGGATGGTTCAATCAGAATTTCAGTAGCAGGAGTCCGAGTATGGTGTCTTACCCACTGCGCCAGGGATTTTCGAGTCATTTTTCAGTCGTGTCAAGAACTAGAATGTGTCTTGACACTCACAGTCCAGTAGTGATTCTTTCACATTCTCTGTGCATGAGCTATCGGCTGCAGTAGAGCTTTTTTTCTACAGCAGTATCTTTTTCTCCTTATTACATTGGTGGGTACACCTGACGCTTTGAAAACTATTTGTGTAACGATATATGGACTGCATAATAGCTGATGCCTAATTGTACCAGAGCGTGCTGAAAAGTAATGTCCCCGAATTTTCTGTATGAAAACTCTTGAAACTTTTTATTGACACTCTACATCTTTATTCTTCATGCTTACATGTTTATTTCTCAATATAGTCACTCTGGCGACGAACCCATTCCTCCCAACGAAAGTCCAGTTTTCTGATACCGTCACTGTAGAATGTTTGTCTTTGTTGACGGATCAACAGTCTTACCTTTGCTTGCATTGCTTCATCACTATCAAAGTGAAGGCCTCGAAGTGTTCTTTAAGTTTTGGGAACAGGTAAAAATCGGATGGATGCAAGTGGGGACTGTATGGAGGACGATCGACGGCAGTGAAGCGAAGGCGTCGTATTGTTGCAGATGTCGCAGCAGCTTGCGTCAGCGTCCGGCATTGTCGTGCTGAAACAGACGGTGCTCCACTCTTCCAATTGGTGCTTACGTTTTCCTGAGCTGTTGCGCGCCTCCGTATTACACGATACAGTTCTGTGCCCTCTAGCGGCAGAGAATTGCAACTTGCGTCATCGAAGCGGGAACGTCGAGTAAGATGCATGACAAGTGATACCTAAACCGATACTGAGAAAAAAACTTTAAGAAACTCTGGGACACTGCTTTTCAGCACACCCTCCTAATAACACATCACGATAACTAACACCAAGTACAATTCGTGTAGATTATCGTTATGACACCGGCGCGCAATTCGCCCAATGTGGCGTCGAATGAAATAAGACTTGCACATGGCGGACGAACTTACCCGAATACACTTTTTTTTTTCACTAGCTGCTTATATTTTATGACCCACCGTCTAATTTCTTATGGTGGGTCGTATGTTGCCACTTAGCCGCTGTGACTGGGTCCGGGGTCCGGAGTGACTGAAAGTAACACTACCCCGGCTCCCGTCCCCACTCACACCGTTGCCCGTGTCCCGCCACGTGGAGGCGGGCTCTGTTTGTTTAGATCCATTTGATACCTTTTTTTCTTGTTTTTTTGTGCAACATTTGAAAAACTTATAACTAATACAAAATCAAGTAAGATATTAATAAAAAAAACGACATTATTTAGAAAGAAGGAAGGGAGACAACTGAATAGAGAAGGGATAGGTATAATATTGCCCGTCACCTGGTTGTGGGCGGCGGCCCGGGTCTTGGAATGACCCTCAAGACGCCGGCCGTCGCTCACCATGCCTTTAACATCTACCATCCTGAAAACTAACTTAACTAGAAGAGATTAGAGTACGTTAAAGCTAGAAACTAAGACTAAGACCTCCATGTCCAGCCTGCTAAACTACTTACGATATACAATAGAGAGGTAACTGATTTTGTGCTTGGCTCAAAGTTGCTAATGAAAGGGTACTCGTAATAAAAGTAATAAGGTAATGACGCTAACGGTTTGTGTTGAGCCTACAAGGCTCCTAGTAGAGTACATCAGGCGCAAGCACCTCCCGGCCCCGCCAGCAACACAGCCTGAGCGGTGGTTTCCCCGATCTACCATAGGTATCCGTCGGGTTGGGCTCAAAAGAGAGGAACCACAATTAAGATAGGGGCCTGACGGCCAACGATGCCATACGACCATTTCCTATTTTTTATCGGCGGGAAACAGTGGAGCATTTGTGAATCCCCCTTGATGCCAACACTTTGGTGCGAATAGACAAGCTAATTTCGGCGATTGTTCTCCATCATCAGCGGGGTTTTCATTTATTAAATATGGAACAGCTATAAAGTGGAATGTGTTAATTTTTAGTTGCTGTTTTGAATTAGTTTTTTGGTGTAGTTAAAAACTATAGCTTCCACTTTTTATAATATCTACATGTTATTTCTTTAGCTATCTATTGTCTGTCTGTCATGCAGAATGTAATCTGCTACAAGAATGCTTGTTTTTAATGGAGATATAAACTGTATTGTATTGTGTTGTACTGTATGTTAACCGGGGACCTAGAAACGACGGAGAGGCTCCGCTGTTGTGCGGTTCGGCCCCCGGTGGAGCCCCCCAGGGAACGTCTCACACCAGACGCGTGTAACCCCTATGTTTGCGTAGTAGAGTAATGGTGGTATACGAGTACGTGGAGAACTTGTTTGCGCAGCAATCGCCGACATAGTGTAACTGAGGCAGAATAAGGGGAACTAGCCCGCATTCGCCGAGGCTGATGGAAAACCGCCTAAAAACCATCCACAGACTGACCGGCTGAACGGACCTCGACACAAGTGACGGGGACCAGGCGCTCCTTCCCACTCCGGGAAGCCGTGCGTTAGACCGCTCGACCAACCGTGCGGGCGATATAAACTGTAACTTTACATAATGTTCACATTCCAAAACCTGCGATTAATGGAGTTGTAATGCGAAGATTAAATGCATGTTAACAGGCGTTTTGGACAGAATGTGTTATACGACTCCTTTGGAAACGTGTTTTCTGAGAAAAAAAATCACTGCTTCCCGTTTATTCTGCTGATAGATAACTTGGTGTTTTGGCTTGGTGGTACAGCAAACTCTGACGACACGGATTATGTAACTGAAGACTGTTGCTACAATACTATTAACAAAAAAAACTTGACTTTAACATACTTAAATGTTTGGAATATGTCGTCTGACAGGCTCTTTTCTTTGTTTCAGGTATGTCACAACAATGACTTCAGCGCGTTTGCGGTGCCATGTAAGTTACAGTTTCTGCTATGCAGCGCCATGTTAACTCGCTTCGCTAAAATAACATTATCTTGTTGAGCGATTTATCTGACTCCAGCAGATACTATATTGCCTGTTTTCATTTATTGGCAATGTTCAAAGGAGTATTTGGTATGGTAGTTTAATGTATTTTCTAATAGTTTCTTAGATAGGCTTCATTGCTGGGTAGTAAGTATTATAATTGAGACTGGGCAACGTTAACAAGCGAGGAAAGTCGACTAATCGCTTGGTTTAAGTTCACACGTACAGGTAGCACCACCTTGCGGACACTACCAACGCTTTACGACGACACCCACTAAAGAATAGCCATTTGAAACCGCTCCCGTCACTTCACAGCGCGTTATCGAAATGCAGTGTTCATTGCCTGACATAATAACATGTTCCAGGCTATCGTGCCGTGGTCGAATGAATTCCACCTTAAAACCCAACGTTTCGTCCCCATCTGAGAACATTTTCAAGAGGGATTATAGCTACTTTGAATGTCCGATTCACACCTTGGCTCGCAACATTTTATTAATTTTGACATTTCCGGACATGAAAGTTTACATTTTACAGTTGCCAGACGTTAAGCAAAACATCTTGTGGAATAACAGGGTAGGTGTTTGAGTAGCGTTTTCTATGCATGACTACTTCACACATTACATTTTTCGCAGCCACTGTTCATTCGGCCCTGTTCTTATTGATCCTGCCACATAAATCAAAGGCAGGATGGCTGGGACAAATTCAAGAACTCGTTATCTATTGAGCGTTGGTTATTGAGAAATAGCTACAGTCGATAACGCAGTTAATGGAGTGACGTAATGTGGGATTGAGCCGCGTGATCCCCCTGTGTTTAACGAGCATGATTTTACTGCTGCAGAAAACATACATAGTGTATTCGATACGGACCATGTGAGAACTGAAAATGTTCCTCCTCAGACTGCAGCACCTAATGGCGAACCCACAACTGCTGCTAAACAATCTCCTGAAGGCTATCAGATGTAGCAAAACGAAAAAACTAATACGTTAAACAATTGGTGTCCTATCGCGCCGAAACGGCTCCGAAGTTCTTTATACGAGGAGCATTCAAGTTCTAAGGCCTCCGATTTTTTTTCTCCGGATTGGAAAGAGATAGAAACATGAGCATTGTTTTAAAATGAGGCTGCGTTCATTATCAATACGTCCCAGAGATGGCAGCACCGTACGGCAGATGGAATTTTACCGCCAGCGGCGAGAATGAGAACTGTTTTAAATACTTAAAATGGCGACGTTTTCCTTACTTGAACAGCCTACAATCAGTCGTTTTCTGAATTTGCGTGGTGTGAAACCAATTGAAATTCATCGACAGTTGAAGGAGACATGTGGTGATGGAGTTATGGATGTGTCGAAAGTGCATCCGTGGGTGCGACAGTTTAATGAAGGCAGAACATCGTGTGACAACAAACCGAAATAACCTCGGATTCGCACAAGCCGGTCTGACGACGTGATCGAGAAAGAGGAGAGAATTGTTTTGGGGGATCGCCGAATGACTGTTGAACAGATTGCCTCCAGAGTTGGCATTTCTGTGGGTTCTGTGCACACAATCCTGCATGACTACCTGAAAATGCGAAAAGTGTCATCCAGGTGGGTGCCACGAATGCTGACGGACGATCACACGGCTGCCCGTGTGGCATGTTGCCAAGCAATGTTGACGCGCAACGACAGCACGATTGGGACTTTCTTTTCGTCGGTTGTGACAATGGATGAGATGTGGATGCCATTTTTCAATCTAGAAATAAAGCACCAGTCAGCTCAATGGAAGCACACAGATTCACCGCCACCAAAAAAATTTCGGGTAACCGCCAGTGCTGAAAAAATGATGGTGTCCATGTTCTGGGACAGCGAGGGCATAATCGTTACCCCATTGCGTTCCAAAGGGCACTACGGTAACAGGTGCATCCTACGAAAATGTTTTGAAGAACAACTTTCTTCCTGCACTGCAACAAAAACGTCCGGGAAGGGCTGCGCGTGTGCAGTTTCACCAAGACAACGCACCCGTACATCGAGCTAACGTTACGCAACAGTTTCTTCGTGATAGCAACTTTGAAGTGATTCCTCATCTCCGTACTCACCTGACCTGGCTCCTAGTGACTTTTGGCTTTTTCCAACAATGAAAGACACTCTCCGTGGCCGCACATTCACCAGCCGTGCTGCTATTGCCTCAGCGATTTTCCAGTGGTCAAATCAGACTCCTAAAGAAGCCTTCGCCGCTGCCATGGAATCATGGCGTCAGCGTTGTGAAAAATGTGTACGTCTGCAGGGCGATTATGTCGAGAAGTAACCCCAGTTTCATCGATTTCGGGTGAGTAGTTAATTAGAAAAATAATCGGAGGCCTTAGAACTTGAACACACCTCATAATTTCAAACACGAACATTGAAAGCAATAGAGGCGAACTTCCAGAGACAGTACAGTGCTGTGTGTTACACGTGATGAAATTTGCGGTGGCACACTGCCAGGCGACAGTCTTGCAAATGCGACGCATGGTATAGCATGACGTCTGCCCGAACTGTGACAGGGGAAATTTTGTCCTTGAGATTTGGGACTGAAACATATTGTTCTAGAGCTACATTACTTTTCAAGTGGTTCAAATGGCTCTGAGCACTATGGGACTTAACATCTGAGGTCATCAGTCCCCTAGAAATTTGAACTACTTAAACCTAACTAACCTGAGGACATCACACACATCCATGCCCGAGGCAGAATTGGAACCTGCGACCGTAGCGGTCGCGCGGTTCCACACTGAAGCGCCTAGAACCGCTCGGCCACACCGGCCGGCTGTGAAAATGTGCATGAATATCTCACGCATACCGATCTCGGTATCTGCTGCTGCTACAAAATTATATCTGGTATTGAGTTTACCAACTAACACACTCTGCGAGAGAACCAAGTGACTTCGATCTCATGCAGTGAGTGGGTGCAGGAGGGTAATGGCTGAATTGAAAGTTTGTGCCGAGCGGGATGGCCGAGCGGTCCTAGGCGCTTAAATCTGGAACCGCACGACCGCTACGGTCGCAGGTTCGAATCCTGCCTCGGGCATGGATGTGTGCGATGTTAGTAGGTTAGTTAGGTTTAAGTAGTTCTACGTTCTAGGAGACTGATGACCACAGATGTTAAGCCCCATAGTGCTCAGAGCCATTTGAACATTTTTTTTTTTTTTTGAAAGTTTGTTTTCTACCGAGAATGTAGAGCGGAAAGTCCTCTTGTTTATGTCTGCCATTAAAAAAGTAACTCTGCGATAGGGCTCAGAGAGGTCCGCGAGGTCAAGAGCGGCCACCGTGTCATCCTATGCCGTATGGCGACATTCGGATGCGGTATGGGGAGGCGTTTGTTCAGTACACCGCTGTCCCGGCCGTTGTCGGCTTTCCACCAAGGCAGTATCAGGAACTGGACCCTGATCTCCTACACGGTAGCCAGAAGCACTGACCGCTCGCGGCGGAAGGGACTGTGTAAGCCGACGGCTGTCCCTGTACTTTGTTATCCCTCGGATGTGCGCAGAGAGCTGTTTGCGCGCCTAGTAGAAAGAGCCTTTTTACGTGGACCAATCCGCTTTACAGGTGTTCGTAAATAAATCTGAGGAGGAACAAGAATAGAGGAAGAAGTTAATTCCCATTCAACGTCGAGGCCGTCGGGGAGGAGCAGTTGCCCGATTCGGACAAGGCTGGAGGAAGTAGTGACTCGGCCTTGTCGAAGTCGACGCTCTTGCAACGTAGGTTGTGCCTTCACAGCGCCCGTCATGTTGCGTACCGCGAACAGGTAACAAGCAACGAACTCGTCCTTGTTTCTGCAGTGAACTGTTAGCGTGGCCATCTTCTGTCAGTATCTGTGTGTCCAATGTAATACGCATTAGCGGAGACACCAGAACGTGTCACACTACAAAGCAACACGCTAGCACGTGTGAGAGCTATACAGGACGACAATGACATCGCCAGAATCCCGATGACAGAAACAAAATAAATAGCGTAGCCGATATTGTATCGAACACACTGTATGAAGAATACAAGCGCCAAAACCCGTACGGAAGCAGGCGTAGACTACCACAAACAACGCAGCAAACGACATGGGAGGTCACAAGCGCGACCACCGATACCGCTACCGAGGAAGGAACCAAGACACTAAGTGAACATGACTCAGAATGGATCAACACGTTGACGGGCCCAAACCAACATCATATGACGGCACATACAACAAAGCAAGCTGAAAGAATCATAAAACCAACAAAGCATCGACACAGGCAGTGACAGCACATACTAAGACACTTGTAATAAGGTAACGTCGCGTGGGAGGAGAAGGCCCGAAGAACTTTTATTCCGGGGCACCTCCTCCAATAATACCGGGTGATCAAAAAATCAGTATAAATTTGAAAACTGAATAAATCACGGAATAATGTAGACAGAGAGGTACAAATTGGCACACACGCTTGGAATGACATGGGGTTTTATTAGAACCAAAAAAATGCAAAAGTTCAAAAAATGTCCGACAGATGGCGCTTCATCTGATCAGAATAGCAATAATTAGCATAACAAAGTAAGACAAAGCAAAGATTATGTTCTTTACAGGAAATGCTCAATATGTCCACCATCATTCGTCAATAATAGCTCTAGTCGACGAATAATGTTGTGAACAGCACTGTAAAGCATGTCCGGAGTTATGGTGAGGCATTGGCGTCGGATATTGTCTTTCAGCATCCCTAGAGATGTCGGTCGATCACGATACACTTGTGACTTCAGGTAACCCCAAAGCCAATAATCGCACGGACTGAGGTCTGGGGACCTGGGAAGCCAAGCATGACGAAAGTGGCGGCTGACCACACGATCATCACCAAACGACACGCGCAAGAGATCTTTGACGCATCTAGCAATATGGGGTGGAGCGCCATCCTGCATAAACATTGTACGTTCCAGCAGGTGTTTATCAGCCAGGCTGGGGATGACGCGATTCTGTAACATATCGGCGTACCTCTCACCCGTCACGGTAGCAGTCACTGACGTTTTGCTGTCCAGCGCCATCTGCGGACATTTTGTGAACTTTGGTTTTTTTTTGTTCTAATAAAACCCCATGTCATTGCAAGCATGTCTGCCAATTTTTACCTCTCTATCTACATTATTCCGTGGTTTATTAAGTTTTCAAATTTATACTGACTTTTTGATCACTCGGTACATTGTATATTGGTTATAGTAAACTGTACACAAGCAGTAATATATTTTCAATTGAAAAGGCCAGATGATTCGGTCACAACATAAACTAAAGGCGACAACTGGACGGAATCTATTGTGTTGTTCAGGCTCGTCATTGTTTCGCGACCAGAACTTGCCCGTTACGTTGTGATACTTAATGCCTTCTTCCACATCGTCTTGGCTTTCAAGTATCGTATAAGGATTGCCAGTTTTTTTTTTTTTTTTTTTTTTTTTTTTTTTTTTTTTTTTTTTTTTTTTTGTAGGAGGTAGGATGACGAGGGGGGTGATACATCCTAGTCCCTGTCTTCCCCTACAATTTTTACCCACTGCGGTTCCCATCGGTACCATACAAGTTACTCTCTGTTGTTTGAAGATACATAGTACGATCGTGGCCCTTTATCTTCTCACGAGGGAACCTCCCCATCGCAGCCCCCTCAGATTTAGTTATAAGTTAGCACAGTGGATAGTCCTTGATACACTGACACAGATCACTCGAGAAAACAGGAAGAAGTTGTATGGAACTATGAAAAGTAAGCAAAATATACAAACTGAGTAGTCCATCCGCAAGATAGGCAACATCAAGGATAGGTGAGCTCAGGATCGCCGTGGTCCCGTGGTTAGCGTGGGCAGCTACGGAACAAAATGTTCTTGGTTCAAGTCTTCCCTCGAGGGAAAATTTTATTTTCGCAAAGTTATGATCTGTCCGTTCGTTCATAGACGTCTCTGTTCACTATAATAAGTTCAGTGCCTGTGTTTTGCGACCGCACCGCAAAACCGTGCGATTAGTAGAAGAAAGGACGTGCCCCTCCAATGGGAACCGAAAACATTTCATCGCAGGGTCATAGGTCAACCGATTCCTCCACAGGAAAACACGGCTGATATATTCTATACGACACTGGTGACGGCATGTGCGTCACATGACAGGAATATGTTGTCGACCCACCTAACTTGTACACTTGGCGAATGGGTAAATGATTCTTTTACCTTGCCCGATTTAGGTTTTCTTGTGGATGTGATAATCACTCCCAAAAAAGTGATGGAAACATAAGAGTTTGTCACATAAACTGCAACAAATGAATGCAACAGTTTCACAGTCGCACATTTTTCCCTGTGCTCTGTCAAAACATATGTTTTTAACGTTTTGAAATTTTTCCGTGTGTAGACCGTCAAATCCTGCATATGTCCAAGCAAATCTGAACATGTCCTGCAATTTTGGAGAGTGAAGTTGATTTTGTGTGAGTGCCTGCACTTTGATAATTGTCTGAAAATAAAAAATTAAAATTTTCACTCTAGGGAAGACCTGAACCAAGGACTTCTCTTTCCGCAGCTGCTCACGCTAACCACGGGACCACGGCGCTCCTGAGCTCGCGCTATCCTCTATGCTGCCTATCTTGCGCATGGACTACTCAATTTGTATATTATGCTTATTTTTTTCCTAGTTCCACACAACTTCTTCCTGTTTTCTCCATTGATCAGTTTTTCAAGGCCTATCCACTGTTCCAACTTGTAACTAAATCTGAGGGGGGTGCGATGGGGAGGTTCCCTTGTCAGTGTTCTCCATATTTTCCTTTGCACGCAGATTCTGCGGACCGCTTCTTTCTTACGTCGTCACTTCACTTCTTTTCCATCTTTCCGCAACGCCACATCTCAAACACTTCGCATCCGGTTTTCTTTTCTTTCGGCACTGGGGCCATTAGGCCGGCTGTCTGCCATCAACAGGAACCGCAGTAGTTCCACGGGTTTGAACGCTGGACATTGGCTGCCGGACGCCAGATGCGCGAAGCCCTGGTACCGGCTGGATGGCTCCAGGGCTCCAGTTTGTCCAGCACTGCGCGCAGCTGCTGTGCAAATCGTGAATCTCCAGCGCGGGCCGCGCCGTCAGCTGCGGAACGAACCACCCGCGCCGGGGCCTTCACGGTCCGCCGCGTTTTTAAAGCGCTGTTTCTTTCCTCCCGCCACTGTCCGCCGTGGCGATAATTAGCTGCCGGTGCTTGGACGGTGGTGGTTGCTCTCCGTAACGAGGTGACGGCGTGTGAACGGGCCCTGCTCCGTATCCGGATCAACCCAGCTGTCAGTAATTCAGCGCAATTTACGAGTTGTCTCAATTATTCCATATGAATATTCACCGTCCAGTCACGTTAATGTGGCCACAAGTCAAAAGCGTGAATGACCGCTTGTTGCGACGCGGACCGCTGCCAGACGTGAAAGAAGATGGTCAATGAGGTTCTGAAAGGCAGTGGCAGGAATGTGGAGCCATGGTGACTCCAGAGCGTGGCGCATGCAGCGCGATGGAGGAGGTCCCATAGGTCCTCGATTGGGCTTAAATCCGAGGACTTTGGATGGATCAGGAGAATATGACAAACTGGTTGGTTCAAGTGGCTCTAAACTCTATGGGACTTAACATCTGAGGTCATCAGTCCCCTAGACTTAGAACTTCGAGGGTGAGTCGAATGAAAACCTTAAATTTGTAATAACAAAAAAATGGTTCAAATGGCTCTGATCACTATGGGACTCAACATCTTAGGTCAGAAGTCCCCTAGAACTTAGAACTACTTAAACCTAACTAACCTAAGGACATCACACACACCCATGCCCGAGGCAGGATTCGAACCTGCGACCGTAGCAGTCCCGCGGTTCCTGACTGCAGCGCCAGAACCGCGCGGCCACCGCGGCCGGCTTGTAATAACAAATCGAAATTTTGCGGCGTTATCCTGTAAGTTGGTAAGCGTGCTATAAACAGCGTGCAGAATGGCCTGTAGGTGATAGCATAGTGCAGATGCACACATACCTTTCGCAGTATCAGTATAAAGATGGCCGCCCCACTTGCGAGTTGCACCAGGGAAGAACAGCGTTCTGATATTCGGTTTTAGCGCAGTGGAAACCTGTTGAAATTCATCGACGAATGAAGGTTCAGCACGGTGATGCATGTTTGTCACAGCAGCAAGTCTACGAATGGAATAGGAAGTTGGCAAATGGTGTGACTTCAGTGGAAGATGCTCCTCGTCCAGGTCAGCGGTTCGCAGAGGATTCATCTAGGCGCTACAGTCTGGAACCGAGCGACCGCTACAGTCGCAGGTTCGAATTCTGCCTCGGACATGAATGTGTGTGATGTCCTTAGGTTAGTTAGGTTTAAGAAGTTCTAAGTTCTAGGGGACTGATGACCTAAGATTTTAAGTCCCATAGTGCTCAGAGCCATTTGAACCATTTGCAATCACTGTTAGTGGCGACACGCGGGTCCGACGTATACTAACGGACCGCGGCCGATTTAAAGGCTACCACCTAGCAAGTATGGTGTCTGGCGGTGACACCACAGCAGTTCTGGACAGAAGCGGCTAGAATCGCTCGTCCACAATATCCGGCGCAGCCACGACACAATGCCCACACTCCCAGTTTTACATTCGGCGGGACCCCCTTTCGTACTTCTCAAACTTCACAAGAGCTCTCCTGAACAGTCTGTTGGGGTAGCATGGAATACAACGGAAAAATGGCGTTGCCGCAGCGTAGCGAATTCTTTCCGGAATGGATCTTTGGACCACAGTGTGCAGCGATTCGAAATTTGCTGGCAGACTTAAACTGTCTGTCGGACACGAGGCATAGAGACGATAGAGACGAGTTGACAGAACCTGGAAGGTGGGCAGCGGGCTAGCGGCTAGGCTGATGGATGTTAGTAAGCAGCAAGCAGCAAAGCAGTATGCAGGCACTGTTAGCCGGACGGCCTCGCGCCCGCTGACATTTGTCGCTCTCCAAGGCCTGCCGCGGGCCGCAAGGACAGAGCCGAGCCGCCGGAATGCCTGCAGCCGCAGAGCGTCTGCCAGCAATCCTCCTCACACTCACGTCTCTTCCCAGCAACTCCCCCTTCCTCACTTCTAAGCCAACACCTGCATCCACACACTGTACCCAAAGTGTACTAATCACAGAACCCATTGTGTTGTCCTGAGCGCCGACTCTTCACCAGAGACAGTGGTATAGTTAGTGTGATAGCACCGTTCTGTCCACACATCTCTACGGTGCGTGGTGGAGGGTACCCTCTACCACTATTACTCACTTCCTTGTTCGACTCGCAAACAGGACGAGCTAAAAACGACTCTCTGTATGAGCCCTAATTTCTCCTACCTCATCTTCGTGGTCCTCACGCGCATTGTACGTTGCCGGCGGTACAATCGTTCTGCAGTCGCTCTCAGATGACGGTTCTCTAAATTTTATCAATAGTATTTCTCGAAAAGAATGTCGCCTTCCCTCTAGGGATTCCTATTTCAGTTCCCGAAGCATGTCCGTAACACTTATGTTATGTCCATTATAATTATCCGGGCTGTTATGCCGTGGTCGGTTGATGAATTCTGTGGTGATTCCCAACGTTTCGTCTGCGACTGCGGGAGACATCTTCAAGGGGGTCCGTAGCTCGATGGAAGGTCCAACACACACACTGGCTCGCTACTGAGCTGATGATGGTCATTATAGACCGAAACCGGTAATCTGTTAACAAAAAGTTTATGACCATGGACGTAAAGTAAAGGAAACTTATGTGAAACTCACTTGGTGGGAGGGTCCTTTCTCGCTTTCCACGCCCGGGTTCGATTCCCGGCGGGGTCAGGGAATTTCTCTGCCTCGTGATGACTGGGTGTTGTGTGCTGTCCTTAGGTTAGTTAGGTTTAAGTAGTTCTAAGTTCTAGGGGACTGATGACCATAGATGTTAGGTCCCATAGTGCTCAGAGCCATTTGAACCATTTTTGGGGGGGTCCAGGCTGTAGGGAGGGTGGCAGGTGGTGTGCCAACGAAACTGCTTCAACAGCGTGGTGTTGCTCTCGTGCTATATGAGATCGCGCGCTGTCGCGGAGGTAGGTTTCGTAGTATCGGTCAGTGGTCACTGTCTTATCTCTTTCTAAAAACTCCACGAGTATAATACTCACTCTGTCGCAAAACACTGTGACCATCACCTTCGCGGCAGATGGCGTCGCGTTAAACCTCTTTGTCTTAACTTAAGACCGCTTACTGCTGGAGATGCAGTGCTGGATGCATATTTCGCCGCTTGTGACAGTGTGGCGAAGAAAACTGTTCCCTTCCGCGGAGAAACGTAGAAAAAAATTGGCCCCCATGTGCTTCTCCTTGTCTTGGTTGATCAGATTTCGTGGAACCGATCGGGAGCAAACTTTTCGGTACTGCAGAATGTCGTGAACAGACTGACGAACGCTTCCGAACGACAGTCCCTATCCTACCGTCCACGTGCCGTGACGTGATCCCGCTGTCGTCCCGAATCGCTCTTCTGCCCCAGCTATGTTCAGATCTCACGAAATGAATTCGCATCATGTGAATCTGGATTGAAATCGTCTGTTTGCGCCACATGAAAATTTGTGCCACATCGGGACTCGAACCCGTATTTCCCGCTTAACTCGAGCGGTCACCTTAACAACTGCGACTACTCTTGCGCGCCTCCAGGACCTTCAGACTTCCGCAGCTCGTGCACTTCTCGAACATCACGCGTTCTTCGTTCTCAGCCACGGTAACAGTAACTACTTCTTCAACAATTCGTGCCACAATTGACCGTCTGCCTCACCCAGGAGCAAGCCCCAAATCGTGCAGAGCCATCACTTCCCCGCCAAAGACTGCCAAAAGAACGAGTGCTGAGACTGGATCAACTCAGGGATATGTAATCTCTCTCTCTCCTGGGACCACAAAGAAACCCCTTTACGCAAAAAGCGGCCTAGTATACGCCTCGCGCGTGCTGACCCACATTGTTTAAGCGTAGTCGCCGACCAGTTTTCCGAGTAACGGCGTAGCGCAATTACTTTTTTCGTCATATCGCGAGATTTCAATTAGCCTGACCGTGAACTCGTAGCAATAAGTGTACCGAGCTCCCGTGATGAAATCGGCCACGCCTGTTCCGCCTGGAAATTCTAGCTTGTCGTAACGGGAATACACTGCAAAGGAGTCATTCTTTTTTTTTTTTTTTCACCGCGTGTTAACATTGCGCAAGTCAGTAGAAAAATATATTAGGTCATTCTCACACGTAGAGCCATTGACGAAAGCTGGCTGTTAACGCGGAATTCCACACGTGTGCAATAGGCTACAACAGTACTGTTTAATTCATTCCACCAAAGCCAGAACGAGATTACTGTGGAGACAGACCGCTAATATATCATATCCCTTCCTCTACCTAGTCAGAGGAGATGTGATTTTCCTAATTTCTCTCCTTCCTTTCTCCAAATCAAATAACAGGTACTTAAATAATGTAATGAACGCAGATTTAAAGTGTTCCCTTAAACAATAGGTTTCAAAATAACCATAGAGACAGTGATTTTTGCTTGCTCGAGAATCCAATGGAATAGAACAGAAAGTTTCTAATACTGGTACTAAGTACCTTCCACTGTGCACCGTGTAGTGGCTTGCAGAGCGCATATATAGACGTAGATGTATTATTTCTCATACAACTGGAGGTTTTCTCCGATCGGCAAGACGGTAGAAAATCGATCATCTTATATTTGCGCTAGCTACTTCATAGCTGCCAGCAATCTATGAATGAGAATATTTGTAACAATTATTGATATCCTATTGTTTACAAAGTAAAAAATACGCGCATGTTATAGTTCTGGATCTAAAATATAAAAACAACAATCAACTTTGCATTACATTTTTTACAGAAATAAATAGAAACTCACAGATGAGGACAAAATACGTATCAAAACATGTTTGAGTGAAAAAAGAAAAAAATACCTTCTGTTTTGCAAGAGGCAGAGTATGAGGACCCAATGATTCGGAAATAGGGACAATGGGACATCAACAGGAGCTGACAATCACAACAAGATCATTATACACTGCCTGACAAAAAAGAATGAGACGCCCAGAAGGAGAGGTGAAAACGAAACGAAACTTGACGGAGCGAGGCGGTATGTGGCGTTGCCTAGTGACTACAACATCGGCTGAAATTTGCAAAGAACTTGACAGTGTCGATATGAAGTTGCATCCCTTGGCGTGGAAGCAAGTAGCGATTCGGTTGGGGAGGGTGTCACAAAGCCGTCCTATCCTCTCCTGGGGAAGGCTGGTCCACAGCTGTGGTAGATGGTCCTTGATATCATGCATACCACTGTCACTGGGATAGTGCTGGTTCCACATGTATTCCATGGGCGACAGGTCTGGATACGTTGCTGGCCACAATATCATGCACTTCATAGACATACGTGCCATATACAGGGTGTTACATAAGGTACGGCAAAACTTTCAGGAAACATTCCTCACACACAAATAAAGAAAAGATGTTATGTGAACATGTGTCCGGAAACGCATGTTAGAGCTCATTTCAGTTTCGTCCACCTACGCTCAATGGAGCACGTTATCATGATTTCATACGGGATACTCTACCTGTGCTGCTAGAAGATGTGCCTTTGGAAGTAAGACACAACATGTGGTTCATGCACGATGGAGCTCCTGCACATTTCAGTCGAAGTGTTCGTACGCTTCTCAGCAACAGATTCGGTGACCGATGGATTGGTAGAGGCGGACCAATTCCATGGCCTCTACGCTCTCCTGACCTCAACCCTCTTGACTTTCATTTATGGGGGCATTTGAAAGCTCTTGTCTACGCAACCCCGGTACTAAATGTAGAGACTCTTCGTGCTCGTATTGCGGACGGCTGTGATACAATACGCCATTCTCCAGGGCTGCATCAGCGCATCAGGGATTCCATGCGACGGAGGGTGGATGCATGTATCCTCGCTAACGGAGGACATTTTGAACATTTCTTGTAACAAAGTGTTTGAAGTCACGCTGGTACGTTCTGTTGCTGTGTGTTTCCATTCCATGATTGTGATTTGAAGAGAAGTAATAAAATGAGCTCTAACATGGAAAGTAAGCGTTTCCGGACACATGTCCACATAACATATTTTCTTTCTTTGTGTGTGAGGAATGTTTCCTGAAAGTTTGGCCGTACCTTTTTGTAACACCCTGTATAGTCCTCTGTGATACAGACAAGAGGTAGATTTAGTCAATAATTAAATCACTGAAGGCTAAGGACTCTCATGGTTATGATGGAGTGTCTAGGAGAATAGTAAAGTACTGTGATGTACATTTTAGGCCAGTATTTAGCCATATTTGTAATTTATCCTTTAGGAATGGTCAGTTTCCTGAGCTATTAAAGTACTCAGTAGTAAAGCCGCTTTATAAAGAAGGGGTAAGGGATAATGTAGATAATTTTTAGACCTATTTCTATGCCATCAGTGTTTGCAAAAGTTATTGAAAATGTTGTGTACGTAAGGATAATTGATCATTTCATATCACATGATTTGCTATCAAATTTAGAGTTCGGCTTTAGAAGTCGTTTAACAACTGAAAATTCTCTTTTCTCTGTGAGGTACTGGATGGGATAAACAAAAGGTTTCGAGCGCTTGGCATATTTTTTAATTAACTAAGGCATTTGATTGTGTTGATCACAAAATATTGCTCCAGAAGTTGGACCATTACGGAATATGGGGAGAACCTCACAATCGGTTCACCTCTTACTTTAGCAACAGACAGCAAAAGGTCATTATTCACAATGTTGATAACGGCTGTGATGTGGGGTCTGAGTGGGGTATTGTCAAGTGGAGGGTGCCCCAGGGATCAGTGTTGGGCCCGCTCCTGTTCCTTATTTATACAAATGATATGCCCTCTAGTATTACGGGTAACTCTAAAATATTTCTGTTTGTAGATGACACTAGCTTGGTAGTAAAGGATGTTGTGTGCAACATTGGCCTGGTTTCAAACAATGCAGTACATGACCTGAGTCCATGCCTTGTAGAAAATAAACTAACGCTAAATCACAGCAAGACTCAGTTTTTACGGATTCTTACACACAATTCAACAAAACCTGACGTTTTAATTTCACAGAACGGGCATATGATTAGTGAAACTGAACAGTTCAAATTCCTAGATGTTCAGATAGATAGTAAGCTGTCGTAGAAAGCCGACATTCGGGATCTTGTTCAAAGACTTAAAATACTGCCTTTTTACTATTCGAACGGTATCAGAAATGAGTGATCGTTCGACACGAAAATTAGTCTACTTTGCTTATTTTCATTCGCTTATGTCGTATGGTGTTGTATTTTGGGGTAACTCATCCCATTCGAAAAAGATATTTTTGGCTCAGAAACGGGCGGTTCGGGCAATAAGTAGTGCAAGTTCACGAACTTCTTGTCGACCCCTGTTCACAAGTCTGGGTATTTTGACATTGGCCTCTATATATATATTCCTTACTGTCATTTCCTGTTAACAGTATTAGCTTATTCCCAAGAATAAGCAGCTTTCACTCGGTTAATACTCGGCAGAAATCAAACCTGGATTTGGATCGGACTTCCTTAACTCTTGTGCAAAAAGGTGTGCAGTATATTGCTGTATCCATTTTCAATAATCTACCGCTCGAATTCAAAAATCTTAGCAGTAATCCACGCGCTTTCAAATCGAAACTGAAGAGTTTTCTCATGGGGTAAGTCCTTCGATTCTGTCTAGGAGTTCCTTGAAAAATTAAGCTGATTCTTATTGTACTGTTGATTGCGTTTACTTAAACTTAAGGAGTGACTTTTTTCGGGTTCATAAACATTTATGTGTTATTACTTTTATGTTGCATATTTCATGTACTGACACGTTCCATGACCTCGGAGATTTGCTCCCCAATTTGGTCCCACGGAACTTGACGTGTAAATAATAAATAAATAAATAAATATGGAGAAGCCCTGTCCTTTTAAACCTGGTACCACGATACTGTCGCATGAAGAGGTAACGCATGAGGACCCGGGATTTCCGTGACGTAACGTTGTGCCGTCAAAGGTCCCTCAGTATCTACCATCCGTGACCAGAAATCATACCCGGTGGCTTCCCATACTATTACGACAGGAGTAATAGCGTTGTGCCACTCGAAAACATTCAGTGATTGGGACCTTTGCCAGTGTTTCCGTCACGGGGTCTCCCCGAATGTTACGACCACAGCCGCCGACGATGCTCATCCGGCGTAGTACAGAGCCGCAGTTCATCGTTCAACACAGTGCGACGCCAGTCATTAGCCTTCCATGCTTCCCGGTTGCGGCTCCGCTGCAAACGCAGACTTTCGTGTTTTGGTGTTAATGGTAGCCAAGACATGGGGCGGTTATTCCCTAGTCCGGCTTTGCTTGTCTGGAACAAACGGTGTGTGCTGACACAGAACGTCGCAGGGCGTCCGTCAATTACTTGTTCCCTGACGGCAGGAGAAGGTGTGATGCGGTTACGATGTGCTTGGCGCACGTTTCCGCGATATTCCCGTGTGGTGTTGAAACATGGTGAACTTTGGCGACGCGTATATCTGCCTTCAAGTTCCCATACAGTGCATCATCGGGACACTGTCACATTCTAATTCCTTGCAAGTGTGGATATTGCTCGATTCGTCACGCCGGCCAAATGGAGACCGAAAACAAGGCCCCTTGCAAATTCCATACGGTACGCGGTACCTCTGTGTCTAACACAGTAACCAATGCACATCTGACGCTTTTCACTCCTCTTGTATATCCTACGAGCCTAGTTAGAACACATGAACGACACTAACGCACTCCTCTGGCCGTTGTACATGTCCAAGACAATAGCAGTTCTAATCACTTACATTCGAAGTTAGTCACATCCGACGATAACATTTTTCGGTGCTTCACTTTGTCTGTGGCGCGGTGTGTATACATTAATGTCTTTGTCACCACTAATATATGTCTTTTCTCAAAAAATAATCTAAAGGGTGAATGTAAAACTAGAACCAACTTTTACACAAACATCGAAGTATTAGATATATAGGTGCATATGTACTCCACAACCTACCGGAGAACATCAAATATGATGTAGATAGGACTTTCTGATGAGCATCTCGTTTTATTTCATTGATATCTTCACAGAAACACCTGAAATTAACATTTTAGCTTATTCTTGTGGTGTCACCGCCAGACACCACACTTGCTAGGTGGTAGCTTTTAAATCGGCCGCGGTCCGCTAGTATACGACGGACCCGCGTGTCGCCACTGTCAGTAATTGCAGACCGAGCGCCACCACACGGCAGGTCTAGTGAGACGTACTAGCACTCGCCCAGTTGTACAGCCGACGTTGCTAGCCATGGTTCACTGAGAATTACGCTCTCATTTGCCGAGACGATAGTTAGCATAGCGTTCAGCTACATTTGCTGCGACCTAGCAAGGCGCCGTATTCAATTTATATTGCGATTCTATTAATGTATCATCAAGAGCGATGTTCTACAAATGTGGATTAAAGTTAAGTATTCCAGAAGCTACGTACTTTTCTTTATAGCATTCATTACGTATCCTGTTTCAGACCTCACGCCAGCCTGCGTGAGCTTATAGCGTGCATTTCGGTCTCCTCAAACAAAACAGTGTTGGCACTTCTGCCGACACTTCAATTCTAATATTAAGAGTAGCGCTGTAATACAGTAGTCTCCCGTAATGCTAAGTCTTGACCTACATCTACCTCTTTACTCGGCAAGATACCTGATGGTGTGTGGCGGAGATAGTTCTCGTACTTTTCTCCCTTTCCCTTTCCATTCACGAACGGCACATAGGGGAAAAGACTGTCTGTAAACTTGGAAATGAACTCTTTCTCGTTTTGGCCATTTCGCGAGATCTGTGCGGGAGGAAGTACACTCCTGGAAATGGAAAAAAGAACACATTGACACCGGTGTGTCAGACCCACCATACTTGCTCCGGACACTGCGAGAGGGCTGTACAAGCAATGATCACACGCACGGCACAGCGGACACACCAGGAACCGCGGTGTTGGCCGTCGAATGGCGCTAGCTGCGCAGCATTTGTGCACCGCCGCCGTCAGTGTCAGCCAGTTTGCCGTGGCATACGGAGCTCCATCGCAATCTCTAACACTGGTAGCATGCCGCGACAGCGTGGACGTGAACCGTATGTGCAGTTGACGGACTTTGAGCGAGGGCGTATAGTGGGCATGCGGGAGGCCGGGTGGACGTACCGCCGAATTGCTCAACACGTGGGGCGTGAGGTCTCCACAGTACATCGATGTTGTCGCCAATGGTCGGCGGAAGGTGCACGTGCCCGTCAACCTGGGACCGGACCGCAGCGACGCACGGATGCACGCCAAGACCGTAGGATCCTACGCAGTGCCGTAGGGGACCGCACCGCCACTTCCCAGCAAATTAGGGACACTGTTGTTCCTGGGGTATCGGCGAGGACCATTCGCAACCGTCTCCATGAAGCTGGGCTACGGTCCCGCACACCGTTAGGCCGTCTTCCGCTCACGCCCCAACATCGTGCAGCGCGCCTCCAGTGGTGTCGCGACAGGCGTGAATGGAGGGACGAATGGAGACGTGTCGTCTTCAGCGATGAGAGTCGCTTCTGCCTTGGTGCCAATGATGGTCGTATGCGTGTTTGGCGCCGTGCAGGTGAGCGCCACAATCAGGACTGCATACGACCGAGGCACACAGGGCCAACACCCGGCATCATGGTGTGGGGAGCGATCTCCTACACTGGCCGTACACCACTGGTGATCGTCGAGGGGACACTGAATAGTGCACGGTACATCCAAACCGTCATCGAACCCATCGTTCTACCATTCCTAGACCGGCAAGGGAACTTGCTGTTCCAACAGGACAATGCACGTCCGCATGTATCCCGTGCCACCCAACGTGCTCTAGAAGGTGTAAGTCAACTACCCTGGCCAGCAAGATCTCCGGATCTGTCCCCCATTGAGCATGTTTGGGACTGGACGAAGCGTCGTCTCACGCTGTCTGCACGTCCAGCACGAACGCTGGTCCAACTGAGGCGCCAGGTGGAAATGGCATGGCAAGCCGTTCCACAGGACTACATCCAGCATCTCTACGATCGTCTCCATGGGCGAATAGCAGCCTGCATTGCTGCGAAAGGTGGATATACACTGTACTAGTGCCGACATTGTGCATGCTCTGTTGCCTGTGTCTATGTGCCTGTGGTTCTGTCAGTGTGATCATGTGATGTATCTGACCCCAGGAATGTGTCAATAAAGTTTCCCCTTCCTGGGACAATGAATTCACGGTGTTGTTATTTCAATTTCAGGAGTGTAGTATGTTTCCCGACTCTTCCCGGTGTACACTTTCTCGGAATCTCAACAGCGAAGTGCTCTGTGGAGCACAGCGCCTCTCTTGCAGTGTCTGCCACTGGAGTTCGTTGAGCACCTGTTTAATGCGATCGCGAGCTCTGAACGATCCCGTGACGGAACGGGCCGCTCTTCGTTGGATCTTCTCTGGGTCTACTACCAGTCCTACTTGCTTGAGTGTCCCAGATTGATGAACAATACTACTCAAGAATCGGTCGAGCGAGTGTTTTTAAGCCTCTTCTCTTGTGCGGAGTTACAATATCTTAACATTCTCCCAATAAATATCAGCCCGGCATCTGCTTTTCCTACTGTTCGTTTTATATGGTCTTTCCAGTTTCGGTCAGCCTCGATGGTTTTTTTGTGGACTTCAGTTCGAATACTGATTTGATGCAGCTTTCCATGCTACTCCATTCTATGCAAGCATCTTCGAATAACTACTGCAACTCATGTCCTTCTGAATCTGATTGCTATATTCATCTCGTGGTCGCCCTCTACGATTTTTACCCTCACACTTCCCTCCAATGCTAAACTGATCATCCCTCGATGTCTCAGAGCGTGTCCTATCAACCGATCTCTTCTTCCAGTCAGATTGCGCCATTAATTTTTTTTCTTTCCAAATGTATTCAGTATCTCCTCATTAACCTTCAGCATTCGTCTGTAGCATCACATTTCAGAAGCTTCTATTATCTTCTTGTCCATACAGTTTATCGACCATATTTCACTTTCACACACAGCTTCACTCATAAAAATACATTTAGAAAAGACTTCGTAACACTTACACTTACAGTATTTCTCCGGAATGCAGGCTGATCCTCCCCGACGTCGGCTTCTACCAGTTTCCCCATTCGTCTCTAAAGAATTGATATTCGTATATTGCAACTATGACTTATTGACCAGATAATTTGGTTGGTTCTAGGTATTTTGCTACAATTACTATTCCAACTGATTTGACGCTCATAGTGTAATCGAACGGTAGTAATACCTACGCCTATTTATGGTCAATACGTTAAATTTATTTACTTTCTGTATCAACTGCCACTCCCTGCACCATTCGTAAATCCTCTGCATGACTTCCTGCATTTCGCTACGGCCTTCTAGCGTTTCTGTTTCCCCATTAAAAACGGTATCGCCCAAGAATAGCCTCACGGAGCCAACCACGTTATGGACTAGATAATTCATAAAAATTCTAAATGGTAACGGCCGAGTGAAGCTCCCTTTACCTTTACATTTGTCGGTTTTATTCCGTTAAGAGAGACTTGTTGAGTTGTGTCTGTAAGGAAGCTTGTATCCTACCAGAAATCTCGTTCGATACTCGGTAAGCTTGTGTTTTCGTCGCTGAACGAGACTGCGTAACTGTATCGAAAGCCTTACCGAAATAGTCGTTTTATTTTATTGCGCTTAAATAAATAAAATTTATATCAGCAGCATGGACTATCAGCTCGGAGACCATGGCCGCTGTTACCCTTGACACCGCATCACAGACAGGAGCGCCTGCGATGGTGTACTCTACGACGAACCTGGGTGCACGAATGGCAAAACCTCATTTTTTCGGATGAATCCAGGCTCTGTTTACAGCACCATGATGGTCGCATCCGTGTTTGGCGACATCGCGGTGAACGCACATTGGAAACGCGTATTCGTCATCGCCATACTGGCGTATCACCCGGCGTGATGGCATGGGGTGCCATTGGTTACACGTCTCGGTCACCTCTTGTCCGCATTGACGGCACTTTGAACAGTGGACGTTACATTTCAGATGTATTACGACCCGTGGCTCTACCCTCCATTCGATCCCTGCGAAACCCTACATTTCAGCAGGATAATGCACGACCGCATGTTGCAGGTCCTGTACGGGCCTTTCTGGATACAGAAAGTGTTCGACTGCTGCCCTGGCCAGCACATTCTCCAGATCTCTCACCAATTGAAAACGTCTGGTCAATGGTGGCCGAGCAACTGGCTCGTCACAATACGCCAGTCACTACTCCTGACGAACTGTGGTATCGTGTTGAAGCTGCACGGGCAGCTGTACCTGTACACGCCATCCAAGCTCTGTTTGACTCAATGCCCAGGAGTATCAAGGCTGTTATTACGGCCAGAGGTGGTTGTTCTGCGTACTGATTTCTCAGGATCTCTGCACCCAAATTGCGTGAAAATGTAATCACATGTCAGTTCTAGTATAATGTATTTGTCCAATGAATACCCGTTTATCATCTGCATTTGTTCTTGGTGTAGCAATTTTAATGGCCAGTAGTGTAATATAATGGCGATGTTAAGGCAATAATCTGTCGTTTGGTACGGTCACCGGCCCAAGCGCGCTCTCTAGGTAGTGTCCCACACGAACGGGAGGCAGACAGCTGACGAACTTCCTAGTAGCTTACAATAGACAGATCGAATACTAGTCAACTGCGTATGTAAAACGGCCATTGCTTAGACCTTCTGTGCCGCTGACAGCTGGCAGGGACAGTGAAACGAGAGCAAAACGCCTGCTATCGCCGCTCTGGCGTGCGCGTGTCTCCTTGATCCAGTCGACCTTCCTGTTTTCCCGTTCGAGTGCAGCTGCTACGGTAACACTCCCAAGGTCGCGGGCTGGGGCTGCAGTAAACTGATTAGTCGCCCGCTCGAGGGCGACATTACGTTTCACACTTCGCTGACCGGCGCCGTGCGGAGCTAATCGGTGTAAAAGTAACCGAAATTTTACGCTCATTTATAAGATTCCCAACATGTGGCAAACACGAATTTGTGGCTGCAAACAAATTAAGTGGTTGTGGGAATCCTGCCAAGTGAGTTCATATAGGCTGTACAAATGTTCTTCACCTAATTACGTTACTTACAGGACGTTATCGGCAGATTAAAACTGTACGCCGCACAGAGAGACTCGAATGCGGAACTTACCTTTCGCGGGTGATGCTCTCGGACTGTTCACGGACGACTCGCGCCTCGGCCTCACGCGATTACTTCGTATGTAAACTGGAGGTGGAGGAGGGAGAAAGGAAAGGAACTGAGAACGTCAGCTGCATCGGGACTTCATGAGGAATCAGCAGCGGCGGAAGAACATGTGTGTCGCACCGGGACTGGAATCCGAGATCTCCTGGTTACTGGGAAATTGCGTCCGCTTCACAGTGTCTGTCTCAATGCGCGAACTACCTCGGCACGCTAGAGAGACTGTATAGGGAGAGAGTGGCCAAGCGGACGATACGGCGGCCATTTTTCTGCCAAAGTGCGGGCGGGACTTTTGAATGGCCAGTAATGGAGTCGTGGAGTACACACTCACCGAATCAAAAGCACACGACAACATGGCGAAATATTTCTTTAAATACCTTTCTTTACAGCTATAATATACTCATAGTAGCCTACTACGTACAGCACAGGAATATTTGATACAGTGGCTGTAAAAATTATTCGTTACTAGCATTTATCTCCTTTAAAGTTCGTTCACTAGACATATTGCAAAGAAAGTAACGTAAATAAAAGAAATATAGTGTACAGCATTTGTTTTGTATCGGAAGTGCATAACGCTAAAGACTTAACGTACCTGTATTACGTCAGATGAATGAAAGTCGTAAGCAGTTGTTTACAACCAAATACAGCACAACCAGGCATCGTTTACGAACGTCTGCACAACGAATTACAGATGTCAAAAACAATACTGTACAATTACTAACGCATTTACTTCAAACATCTTTGGGGGAAGTGGCAACAAAACGACTATTCACGTTGGTGTGTAGAATATATGAGTCTGGCGATATACCATCTGACTTTCGGAAAAGCATCATCCACACAATTCCGAAGACGGCAAGAGCTGACAAGTGCGAGAATTATCGCACAATCAGCTTAACAGCTCATGCATCGAAGCTGCTTACAAGAATAATATACAGAAGAATGGAAAAGAAAATTTAGAATGCGCTAGGTGACGATCAGTTTGGCTTTAGGAAAAGTAAAGGGACGAGAGAGGCAATTCTGACGTTACGGCTAATAATGGAAGCAAGGCTAAAGAAAAATCAAGACACTTTCATAGGATTTGTCGACCTGGAAAAAGCGTTCGACAATATAAAATGGTGCAAGCTATTCGAGATTCTGAAGAAAGTAGGGGGTAAGCTACAGGGAGAGACGGGTCATATACAATATGTACAACAACCAAGAGGGAATAATAAGAGTGGACGATCGAGAACGAGGTGCTCGTATTAAGAAGGGTGTAAGACAACGCTGTAGCCTTTCACCCCTACTCTTCAATCTGTACATCGAGGAAGCAATGATGAAAATAAAAGAAAGGTTCAGGAGTGGAATTAAAATACAAGGTGAAAGGATATCAATGATACGATTCGCTGATGACATTGCTATCCTGAGTGAAAGTGAAGAAGAATTAAATGATCTGCTGAACGGAATGAACAGTCTAATGAGTACACAGTATGGTTTGAGAGTAAATCGGAGAAAGACGAAGGTAATGAGAAGTAGTAGAAATGAGAACAGCGAGAAACTTAACATCAGGATTGATGGTCACGAAGTCAATGAAGTTAAGGAATTCTGCTACCTAGGCAGTAAAATAACCAATGACGGACGGAGCAAGGAGGACATCAAAAGCAGAGTCGCTATGGCAAAAAAGACATTTCTGGCCAAGAGAAGTCTACTAATATCAAATACCGGCCTTAATTTGAGGAAGAAATTTCTGAGGATGTACGTGTGGAGTACAGCATTGTATGGTGGTGAAACATGGACTGTGGGAAAACCGGAACAGAAGAGAATCGAAGCATTTGAGATGTGGCGCTTTAGACGAATGTTGAAAATTAGGTGGACTGATAAGGTAAGGAATGAGGAGGTTCTACGCAGAATCGGAGAGTAAAGGAATATGTGGAAAACACTGATAAGGAGAAGGGACAGGATGATGGGACATCTGCTAAGACATGAGGGAATGACTTCCATGGTACTAGATGGAGCTGTAGAGGGCAAAAACTGTAGAGGAAGACAGAGATTGGAATACGTCAAGCAAATAATTGAGGACGTAGGTTGCAAGTGCTACTCTGAGATGAAGAGGTTAGCACAGGAAAGGAATTCGTGGCGCGCCGCATCAAACCAGTAAGTAGACTGATGGCCCAAAAAAAAAAAAAAAAAAAATTTGGCCTACCAACTTCATCTCAAAACGCTTCGTTATTACAACTCGTATTTAAGATCGCAAACGCTAATTACGTACCAAAAACGATATACAACTAAATCGAACATGCACGCACAACGCATAACAAGTTTCTCAATAATTGAAATACCTTTTAATTGTTTCTAAAAGTCCTCTGAACTTCAATTCAACTGAAAAGAACGGCGAACATAGGAAGCGCGAGAGGCGTTTGGCGGAAAAATGGCGCCAAAGCTAATCAACCAATCACAGGCAAATTGACTTATGGCCACTCTCTCTGTATACAGGCTCTCTAACCCACACTCCCATCCAGCGCCACCTATGCACAACCACGTCCGTGTCCTTCATGCTCGCTAATTTTAGATTCCCGCAGGAGGTCGAACGAAAACCGGAGGAAGGCTTCAGCGCAGCAAGCAGGTTCAGACTGCTGTAGTCTGCAGTAGTTACGCAGATATGCGGAGTCTTCCACAGGTTAGAGTAGAGACCCCCTTTCAATTATCGAACAAACGCAAGGTTGGCTGACATAGTGTTTAGTGTACCTGGGATTGTAAAACAGTTAACATCCTTAGACGCCAGGAAGGCATCTGGACCAGACGGTATCCCCAATATTAGTAAGTGTAACCTACTGCGTATAACAAGGCGACAATCCCCATTAATATACGAGTACAAAATAAATGCCCAGTCTTTGGAAGCGGTAAACGGAAGGGGCTGCTTACTAAATTCCGAAATCCGATCTTCGCCGAGGATGTAAAGCATATATTATTACCGCCAACTTCCAATCGCGCAATGATCACCATTCAAAGATAAGGGAAATTAGAGCTCGTACTGAGGCTTTCGGACAGTCGTTGACTGTAGACTTCCTCAATTTATGAATATCTGTCTCTTGTAAAATCATCCTGTTCATCAATTTTTCTGAAAAGGTAATTATTTGTATGTCTGTACATGTACATCTCATCTATCGATTTGCTTCCCATTCATATATTTCCTTCATGGTACTTCGTCTTTTTTTCTTTTTTTAAAAAAAATAATAGTATAATTCGGCTACGTTCTAATTTACGTAACTCCGACGTACTGAGGACATTTAACAGGTGCTTAAATACAACAGAACAACCAGCAAGTTTGCCTTACTCTCCAGTTACGTTCGAGAGTGTATTTCTCGCGCTTGGTTCATGAGCTCTCAATTTTGTTCTCGCGTGTTCTCCCAGGAGTGACTGACAGTGCATGGGTCTGTCTTATTGTTAACACCAAACGAGGTTAGATCAGTTTCTATAAACAAGAGTAAGATTTTATAAGCCATTTTTACATTGCAAAAGGCTCTGAGCACTATGGGACTCAACTGCTGAGGTCATTAGTCCCCTAGAACTTAGAACTAGTTAAACCTAACTAACCTAAGGACATCACAAACATCCATGCCCGAGGCAGGATTCGAACCTGCGACCGTAGCGGGCTCGCGGTTCCAGACTGCAGCGCCAGAACCGCGCGGCCACTTCGGCCGGCTTTTACATTGCATTTTCCCTGAGATCGTAACACTGGTTTATGCTTGTAGCCATGTAAGTTAGTTCCACAATGTAAGCCAATTTGGACAAGTTAATTATGCACTCAGCTTGGGATGTATACCCATAACGTGTAACTTCTATGGTAATATTAGCATTGGCTTTATTTTTCATAAAAGGAAATGCTATTAGTATTTTAATTAGCGCGATCTTCAATTGGAATCTTCCCCTTGTTTTAAATAAACACTGGACTATTTTAGTAGTTAGAGAGACCGTTGTAACTATGTATTTTTATTACATTTTGTATTTTAATTTTTTTTTAACATTTGGACCAGAAATGGCAGAAATTGAGGGCACTAGATACGAGGGCTATTCGGAAAGTAAGGAACGATAGGTCGCGAAATGGAAAACACAGTGAAAAACAAAATTGTTTTATATGCAACAGTTTGCTACAACTTCCAGCTACTTATCTCAGTAGTCGTCGATCAGACTTAGACGTTTGCCGTAGCGCTGTACCAACTTTCCAATACTCTCGTTATAGAAGCCAGCCGCCATTGCTTTCCGCCAATTCTTTACGCTGGCCTACAGCTCGTTGTCTGTGCCAAAATGTTGTCTTCATAGCCAGCGGTTCAGGTGAGCAGAGATGAAACTCAGAGGGAGACAATTACGGGTTGTATTGTGGGTACTCAAACATTTCCAATTGAAAACGATGGAGGAGTATCATCCTTGCCCCTGCAGAATGCGGCTGAGAATTTTCTTGAAAAAGGAACCGCACGACAGCTATGTAATGTTGGCTGCATAGCTTCAGGCGAAATTTCTCACCAGGCCCTCGTACCTGGCGGGAGACACTATTGTTCTAGGTATCTTTATGTGCTCCCTGTGTGTTCAGAACTAAAAAGAACGACGTAATGCGATCGACGGGCATACTAGAGGCACTGCCCTGCACACCTGTGCAAACTTCATCGGATTTTTCACTGTATTTTCCATTTCTCGATCGACCGTTCCTTACTTTCCGCGGCCATCCTGATTTAGGTTTTCCGTGATTTCCCTAAATCGCTTGAGGCAAATGCCGGGATGGTTCCTTTGAAAGGGCACGGCCTATTTCCTTGCCTATCCTTCCCTCACCCGAGCTTGCGCTCCGTCTCTAATGACCTCGTTGTCGACGGGACGTTAAACACTAATATCCTCCTCCTCCTTACTTTCCGAATATCCCTCGTAGCTCCGCAAATGTTGCATAGCAGTGTAGTTGTCTGGTGACCGGTGTTTTTTGGGACACAATCGTTTAAAGCCTCTCACTTTATCCTTTTCTATCTAACTGTATAAAGATGTATGAGTTTTTCAGAAAATCAAAATTGAAAACTGGAAGTACAGTGTACCCACTAAAAGATCGCAACCAAGATAGAAGCTAGGGGGGAGAGGAGAGGGAGAGGATTAGTTTCGCAGTGAACAATGTGACGCGCTCTTTCAACAGCGATTATGTTTCCAACGACACGTCAGGTTTACGGATATTTGATGCTGTGCATAAGAGTGAAAATAGTCATGCCCGCATTGATAAATTATAAAATCTGGCACTTAGCTGGTTTCATGTTCACTTTAGTCACTTTCGGGGTAAGATTGTTTGAAAAGGCTTTGACATTTCGAAGTAATTACATACAAAGTTTAATTTGCATTATGAAGGTAGCTCCTGTTTTTAAGTAATAAGTAGTTTCCACAATTTCGTCTCCTGTGATTCTTATAGAAAACAAGCAAACTGTTTCACAATTATAAACCAACGTTCACAGAAAGTAAAAGTCCGCACAAGTGCACAAACATGTCTATCCTTGCAACAGTCCTAACCTATCTCTTTACCACAATCGACACCTCATGACACACTGACGTATACTAAAATTGTAAGCGAAAAGGCTTCATATTTACGTAACTGCCATTGAAAGTTTTTAACTTACTGCACACAAGTCTTACGTAAGTAGTATCAGAAAACGTTTCTGCCAGTTAACTGCAAAACTGTTCAGATCATATCAGACGTAGTAGTTCACAAAGTATATCGATTACATACAATCGCTATCGATGAGTTCCTAATAAGCGCTAAGTTTGATTACATCATAGCGGCGAAATAGATTTCAAGAGCAACGTCTCTTGGTGTACTCACATAACATGCTCCGTCTTCGTAACAAACGCATACATCTGTCTGTGCCGGGGCGTGTGCGAATTCGCTTTGTAAGCAATATTTTTTTATTAAAAAAAACAGGTTTCGAGAGCGGTTTAAAAGTGAACAACAAAAATCGAACGAAATGGAGTAAAAGGACTATAACTAGGTATTCGTAACCCATCGAGGCGAATCAGTTATATGAATGTATGGTGTTCGTTCTTTCTTCGGATATAATGCGACCACAGGGTCTTTCAGAACCGTAAAGAAGAAAACTGTTGTTAGATACACACAAGCGGCGTCGCTGAGTTACGATCTAGGCTTTGTTCCTTATTTATTTAGAATATCTCTTTGTTATTCAAGGGAACAGGGTGCAATAAAAATCATTATTATTGTCTATGGGAAGAAAGATGTGCGCTAGAAGAAGACACTCCTGAGGACTCGCTACATGGAGTACTGTCCTGCAGGCTACCGTGTTCTTCAGATCGTTCGATACCAACAGGCCACTGCGGTGTTTTCTTCACCTATTATTGCCAGCACAACACGACCGCTGGAAACAAAAAAGAAACCTCAATGCCAACACGTAGCACTGCGGAGAATGCTACGCTTTTCTTATAGCTGCCTGTAATTGCCGACTCATTACGAGTGCAGCCCGTCTGTCCCCGTGACCGATAACTGGAACAGGAAGGTTAGGGAGTGGATAATAGCCACCAGAAAGAAATTCACACTCACTTTAAAAAAATACCAAATTTCTTGCTTTCTTCATCTACCAATGTAATAAGTACTTATTTAGGTGCAAACGAATACTTACCGCAACCGCAGAAAATTATACGAGCGTTGGAACTTTAATAGTGGCAACTACTTATTTACAGCTCGTACAAAATAGATACGTTTTTCAAAGTTTTACTGACCTCCAAAGTAGTCACCAGCATTGTGTATAACCCGTTGCCAGCGATGTGGAAGTCGTAGGATACTCTCAGCAGTGCCAGTTGTGTTGACAGTTCGAGCGGCGCGGTCTCTTGACCGACGAATTTGTAGCAGTTCTGAAGCGAATGCCGTGAAGTGTTTCCTTCAGTTTAGAAATCGAGTTGAACTGACGAGGGCTTAAGTCAGGGGAGTGCAGTAGGCGGTACAGCACTTAGCAGCCCCATCAGTCAAACAAATGAGTAACAGCTTGCACTGTACGTGCTTGAGCATTGTCCTGCAAAATGATGGTCAGGTCCTGGAGAAAGTGTCATCACTTCTGTCTCTGTGCTGTTCAATTTTGGGACATACCCTACGACCAGCTTAGAGACACTACGCAGTTTCAGAGAAAAATACTGACCTGGTGCTGTGAGTAATGCAGCGTTTATAGTGCTGGAAGAGATGATGCCACGTCTGAGCATGCGTAGTATAAAACAGACAGCTTCATCCCTTCTCTGCGGAACCGCGGGACTGCTACGGTCGCAGGTTCGAATCCTGCCTCGGGCATGGGTGTGTGTGATGTCCTTAGGTTAGTTAGGTTTAAGTAGTTCTAAGTTCTAGGGGATTTATGACCTAAGATGTTGAGTCCCATAGTGCTCAGAGCCATTTGAACCATTTGAACCTTCTCTGCGTTGATCGTAGCGTGGCTGGCAATCATTTCAGCACTCGGCATTGGTTCTTGGCTATCTCAAAGGAAGCGCAACAAAACAGCTTTTCGTCCATATTATTTACATGCCTCAAGCCAGTTGAAGAGAAACGCCGTAATTTTAGTGCAGTTTCTCGCTTGCATTCGTGGAGAAATGACATAATTTTAGTGTGATTTTCAGCTCGCATTCAGAGAGTAATTGCATAATTTCAGTGCTCTATCTACACTGTGCTGTAGCACATTATGCCCAGTAGCCACTGAAAATTATAATCAAAAGCTGAACACCATAGATATATCGTACGTAGGCGCTAATCGCCAGCTTCAGGAGCTGTGCATTTTCCTGAGAGATACCTTGCAGGATAACGTCGCTATCATCAGTTATTGGAAGTACACAAGGATTCTTTTCCTGGTCAAAAGATAAGGGAACATTTCGTGAGTAATGAAACTTTGTTGAGTGTTTGGATTCTAATCTCGCTGCTTATCGCGGACAGTCATTGTCTCAGGCCTTACATAAGGAATAATTGTTTAGTTCATTTTTTGATACTATGAATAATTTCTACCGTAGACCATTTTAAGTTATTGTTGGCTGCAATATCTTCAACAATCTCTGACGACAAAATTGTCATATAGGTCTCTTGCACGTCTTCTACCAAACCGTTCCAATGTACAGTGCCACACCATTGCGTCGTCTCACTATGTACAGAGTGACAAATATTGAACTATATGAAATAAAATCCTCATAACGTCAGAAAGGTTTGCGTTGGGACGTTCAAACTGCACGGTTGGCCGCGGGGCGTGATGAGAATTAGTATGGTTTGGTTTAGCGACGAAGCCCACTTTCATTTGGATGCCTTCGTCAATAAGCAAAATTGGCTCATACGGGGGACTGAGAATCCGCATTTCGCGATAGAGAAGTCTCTTCACCCTCAACGGGTGACTGTCTGGTGTGCAGTGTCCAGTCACGGAATAATCGGTGCGACATTCCTTGATGCCGCAGTTGAAACGTCCCCTTTGAACAATTATACAGGACTGTGCTTAAACTGACACACAATATTTTTAGCGCAACGCAATCTGACTTTCAAAAATCCCTACAAAAGAATGGCCCTGACTAACATTAACCTATACGTTTCACAAATCACTTACCTCACAAAAATCTTCGTTACTCGAACTACTGCAATACAGCGAGCGCCACTACTGCCAGCTAAATAAAAGATTCAAACTACGGAAGGCACTGGCACTAACTACTGATAGGCATAGTTAGCAAATGAAAGATTTTCATAGAGAACAAACAATGTGTTTACCTTAAAAGTGTTCAAAAGTCATAATATATATATCAGTCCATGAATCCAGTATTACAAATTTACTCTTTCTGATGGACACACGTCCAGATCGTCCGGTTTCAAAATTTCGCCATCTCTCTCCCCACATCCATCACTGCTGGCGGCTCACCTCCAAGTGCGCAACGCTACGCGCTGTTCACATCCAGCTGCCCAACACTACAATAGCAAACAACAATGCAAACCAGCCACAGACTGCACACAGCACAGCCAGTGATTTTCATGCAGAGCGCTACATGGTGTTGCCAATATAAAAACCTAAACAGCCTACTTACACAGTGATTACCGAACGGTACGTGAAGGTTTTGGAAGATGATTTCATCCCAATTATCCAAAGTGACCCTCATTCCGACAAGATGTGGTTCATGCAAGACGGAGCTCGACCCCATCGAAGCAGGAGCCTTTTATGTCCTGGAGGAGCACTTTGGGGACCGCATTCTTGCTCTGGGGTACTCGGAGGCCATTGGCAAGGGTCTGGATTGGCCGCCATATTCTCCGGATCTGAATACGTGGACTCCTTTTTGTTGGGGCTATATTAAAGGCAAGATGTACATGAATAATCCCAAAACCATTGCCGAGCTGAAAACAGCGGTTCAGGAGGACGTCCACAGCATCGATGTTCAGACACTTCAGCATGTCATGCAGAATTTCGCTATTCATCGGTAATGATGCCAGGCATATCGAACATGTCACAACCTAAATCCGATTATCTGTAGTGACATTTACATACTGAATAAAGTGTGTGCACGCCGTAGTTCGTAACTAATTGACGTTTTTTTCCGTTGTCACCCTTTAACGTGAATAACATGCTGAAAGATCTGAATGAAGCTTGTGTGGAATATGGGATGCAAATAAACACAGCAAAAACAGAGTATGGTCATCAGTATAAGACGCAGACTGTCCAATATTAAAATAGGACAACCTACCATTAGCCAAGTAAGTGAATTTAAATATCTCGGAAGCACAATAACTGAAGACGTGAGATGTCACCAGGAAGTGAAAACTCGAATTGCCATAGCAAAGGAGGCATTCAACAGAAAGAGGATGCTCTTATGTGACAAATTAGATAAAGGACTAAGGACTAAGGATAAGGCTTGGCAAATGTTTTGACTGGAGCGTGGCACTATATGAGGCAGAAACATGGACACTGAGACGAGAGGATGAAAAAAGGTTAGAAGCATATGAGATGTGGATGTGGAGGAGAATGGAGAGAATAAGCTGGATGGAAAGAATGAGTAATGAAAGCGTACTGGAAAGGGTTGATGAGAGAAGATGTCTGCTGAAGGTTGTAAGAGAAAGGAAAAAGAACTGGTTGGGACATTCACTGAGAAGGGAGTGCTTGCTAGTAGATGCTTTGGAAGGATTGGTTTGTGGGAGAAGATTGAGAGGAAGAAGGAGATACAAGATGATAGACGACATAAAGGGAAGAGGTACTTATGCATACCTGAAGAGGATGGCTGAAGACCGGACAGCCTGGAGAACTACCATCTGGAAACCTGCCTTTAGGCAGAACACTGATGATGATGATGATGACCCTTTAACGTCACGAAATTCTTGAAGAATGAAGTAGAGAATCAGGCTACTGAGTTGTGAGTCCCAGAGAGAGCGTCTGGTGTGTCGGTGTAATGGATGAAAGGCGAACGACAATGTCGACTGGACGGTTAAAATCGTGGCAGCCGGACCTTTACGCCAATAGTTCCAGATGCGCATCATTGCCCCGAAGGCTAAAGAAAAGGACAGAGCAGGTATCTGAGGCGCTGACGGGCGAGGAAACTCTCTGGCGACAATAGAGCGGAGTGACCGCGCGTTCGCCGCGCAGGAAGAAACAGAAGGGCAGGGGCGAGTCACGGAGGCCGCGGCGTAAGGCTGGCGACGGCTTTCTCCAGCGCGCCGGCTCCCACTTCCGCGAGAGGTTCCAGCGCACACACCTGCCCTAGTACGGCGCCCCTCGCGAAATTCTTCAGGTCTCAGATCTACACTCCTGGAAATGGAAAAAAGAACACATTGACACCGGTGTGTCAGACCCACCATACTTGCTCCGGACACTGCGAGAGGGCTGTACAAGCAATGATCACACGCACGGCACAGCGGACACACCAGGAACCGCGGTGTTGGCCGTCGAATGGCGCTAGCTGCGCAGCATTTGTGCACCGCCGCCGTCAGTGTCAGCCAGTTTGCCGTGGCATACGGAGCTCCATCGCAGTCTTTAACACTGGTAGCATGCCGCGACAGCGTGGACGTGAACCGTATGTGCAGTTGACGGACTTTGAGCGAGGGCGTATAGTGGGCATGCGGGAGGCCGGGTGGACGTACCGCCGAATTGCTCAACACGTGGGGCGTGAGGTCTCCACAGTACATCGATGTTGTCGCCAGTGGTCGGCGGAAGGTGCACGTGCCCGTCGACCTGGGACCGGACCGCAGCGACGCACGGATGTACGCCAAGACCGTAGGATCCTACGCAGTGGCGTAGGGGACCGCACCGCCACTTCCCAGCAAATTAGGGACACTGTTGCTGCTGGGGTATCGGCGAGGACCATTCGCAACCGTCTCCATGAAGCTGGGCTACGGCCCCGCACACCGTTAGGCCGTCTTCCGCTCACGCCCCGACATCGTGCAGCCCGCCTCCAGTGGTGTCGCGACAGGCGTGAATGGAGGGACGAATGGAGACGTGTCGTCTTCAGCGATGAGAGTCGCTTCTGCCTTGGTGCCAATGATGGTCGTATGCGTGTTTGGCGCCGTGCAGGTGAGCGCCACAATCAGGACTGCATACGACCGAGGCACACAGGGCCAACACCCGGCATCATGGTGTGGGGAGCGATCTCCTACACTGGCCGTACACCACTGGTGATCGTCGAGGGGACACTGAATAGTGCACGGTACATCCAAACCGTCATCGAACCCATCGTTCTACCATTCCTAGACCGGCAAGGGAACTTGCTGTTCCAACAGGACAATGCACGTCCGCATGTATCCCGTGCCACCCAACGTGCCCTAGAAGGTGTAAGTCAACTACCCTGGCCAGCAAGATCTCCGGATCTGTCCCCCATTGAGCATGTTTGGGACTGGATGAAGCGTCGTCTCACGCGGTCTGCACGTCCAGCACGAACGCTGGTCCAACTGAGGCGCCAGGTGGAAATGGCATGGCAAGCCGTTCCACAGGACTACATCCAGCATCTCTACGATCGTCTCCATGGGAGAATAGCAGCCTGCATTGCTGCGAAAGGTGGATATACACTGTACTAGTGCCGACATTGTGCATGCTCTGTTGCCTGTGTCTATGTGCCTGTGGTTCTGTCAGTGTGATCATGTGATGCATCTGACCCCAGGAATATATCAATAAAGTTTCCCCTTCCTGGGACAATGAATTCACGGTGTTCTTATTTCAATTTCCAGGAGTGTATATATTACCGTGTAATCCCTCCGGATACTGCACAAAAAACAATGCTCACTACTCACATTTCATTAACTCCTCATGGTTGGGATTCACAGTCATACAATATTTCTTGCAAGACTAGCCACCGTTGACTGTATGAAATATTTACACTACTGACCATTAAAATTGCTACACCAAGAAGAAATGCAGGTGATAAACGGGTATTCATTGAACAAATATATTATACTAGAACTGGCATATTATTATATTTTCACGCAATTTGGGTGCATAGATCCTGAGAAATCACTACCCAGAACAACCACCTCTGGCCGTAATAACGGCCTTGATACGCCTGGGCATTGAGCCAGACAGAACTTGGATGGCGTGTACAGGTACAGCTGCCCATGCAGCTTCAACACGATTCCACAGTTCATCCAGAGTAGTGACTGGCGTATTGTGACGAGCCAGTTGCTCGGCCACCATTGACCAGACGTTTTCAGTTGGTGAGAGATCTGGAGAGAGTGCTGGCCAGGGCAGCAGTCGAACATTTTCCGTATCCAGAAAAGCCCGTACATGGACATGCAACATGCGGTCGTGCATTATCCTGCTGAAATGTAGGGTTTCGCAGGGATCGAATCAAGGGTAGAGCCACGGGTCGTAACACATCTGAAATGTAACGTCCACTGTTCAAAGTGCCGTCAATGCGAACAAGAGGTCACCGAGACGTGTAATCAATACCTCCCCATACCATCACGCCGGGGGATACGCCAGTATGGCGATGACAAATACACGCTTCCAATGTGCGTTCACCGCGATGTCGCCAAACACGGATGCGAGCATAATGATGCTGAAAACAGAACCTGGATTCATCCGAAAAAATGACGTTTTGCCACTCGTGCACCCAGGCTCGTCGTAGAGTTCACCATCGCAGGCACTCCTGTCTGTGATGCAGCGTCAAGGGTAACCGCAGCCACGGTCTCCGATCTGATAGTCCATGCTGCTGCAAATGTCGTCGAACCGTTCGTGCAGATGGTTGTTGTCTTGCAAATGTCCCCATTTGTTGCCTCAGGGATCGAGACGTGGCTGCACGATCCGTTACAGCCATGCGGATAAGATGCCTGTCATCTCGACTGCTAGTGATACGAGGCCGTTTGGATCCAGCACAGCGTTCCGTATTGCCCTCCTGAACCCACCGCTTCCACACTCTGCTAACAGTCATTGGATCTTGACCAACGCGAGCAGCAATGTCGCGAAACGATAAACTGCAATCGCGATCGGCTACAATCCGACCTTTATCAAAGTCGGAAACGTGATGGTACGCATTTCTCCTCCTTACACGAGGCATCACAACAACGTTTCACCAGGCAACGCCGGAAGAACTGCTGTTTGTGTATGAGAAATCGATTGGAAACTGTCCTCATGTCAGCACGTTGTAGGTGTCGCCACCGGTGCCAACTTTGTATGAATGCTCTGAAAAGCTAATCATTTGCATATCACAGCATCTTCTTCCTGTCGGTTAAATTTCGCGTCTGTAGCACGTCATCTTCGTGGTGTAGCAATTTTAATGGCCAGTAGTGTATTTCTCCGTTGATCGACAGCATTATTGTACAGCCATTCTACATGTGTCTACGGGGGAGAGCAGAGTCGGGTATCGCAGAAGTAGAAACAACACCGGCTCTGTGGTTCACTCAAAGGGCGCGTGATACTTTCTGAGCACGCTCCGCCGTGACCACGAGCGCGGTATTTAGGCAGCTACTCTGTCTCTCAGCTTTCTACTCATCAGCTTGTGGTTTCTTGTTTCTCAGGCTACTCAGTGTTAGTTACTTAACGCGCCCTGACATCTTCGTTTCCATAATTTCCCCCCCGAATCTGGACCCAGAACGGGGGTATTTTTGTCACTAGTCGTTAAACTGTAATATGTCAACATCACAACTATTCTAAATTTACCCTTGTAAGGAATTTTGTTGCGGTCAGCGGCTGTATTACAATATTTATGAAATAAGTTTTCTGTCTCAGTAGATCTTACAAATATTTACCGCACGACACTTTTCGGCAGCATGCTAGCGTTCACAGCTGCATTACAGCTGTATTTACATTAAATTTAATTATAGATTATTTTCGAGCGTGATAAGATTTACTTGCTGGGTAGGCCGGTGAGGTTATATACAGAAATTAATTATAATATGTCAATGTGCACGTGAAGTGAGTTGTATTTTTACACTGTCACGGTGATGTCTTTACTTATATTTATGCTGAGTGTGCCCTCGTCTGACACAAAGAACACAAGACTGACACAAAACATCGCTTCACACTTTCACTTTCAGTTGTTTACGTTCGAGAGATTCGAAACTGCTAAGACTTCAGGAAAAATGGAAGTGACAGGCGTACGTGACAGTGTGTGCGTCTTGAAGAAAACTTGCATCAACTGACTTCGCGTAACCACTTAAAACTTGGATGTGGGACATTTAACACAGGTTTAAAAACTAGCATTTCCTGAATATGAGCCCAGAGGCCTCTGCGCTACACCTGTTAGTACTTCAGCCTGACTGTTGCTCCAAATACAGTGCATTGCAGGACAGAAGTGTGTCAGAGCCATTTTGAAGTTACAATAACCGACATGTAGTCAAGGGCATCCCAAGGAGGCTATTCGAAGACGATGATGGTTTATATAAAGGAACTGAAATGATAAAATCTGGAACCGTGCCACTGCTACGGTCGCAAGTTCGAATCCTGCCTCGGGCATGGATGTGTGTGGTGTCCTTAGGATAGTTAGGTTTAAGTAGTTCCAAGTTCTAGGGGACTGATCATCTCAGATGTTCAGTCCCATAGTGCTCAGAGCCATCTGAACCATTTGAAATGCTAAAATATTGAAGCGAATTGAGGAAGACCAGCAGAGGACTGATGCTTGGTGCAGGGATTGTCAGTTGAGCCACATAAAATTGATCGCATTAAAGGCCGACTAAATTCACAGAACAATCTTCAGGAGGTGTAATCCACTCTCGAACGAAGTAGTTTACAAAATCCTCGTTCCACCAATACTTCAATATTGTTCGTCGTCTGGGACACGTACCACGTAGGTTTGATATAGGAAACAGAGAAGGTCCAAAGAAGAGCAGCGCGTTTTTTTACATGTTCATTTAGTAAGCACGAGAGCATCGCGGAGCTGATCAGCCGACTGCAGTGGCAGACACTACAAGAGATGCGTTCCACATGACAACAGGGTTTACTGTTTAAGTTCCGAGAGCGTATGTTGTTAGAAAAGTCAGCCAATATATTGCTTCCCCGTACGTATATTTCGCTAAAAGGCCATGAAGGTCAAATTAGAGAGACTGGAGCCGACACAGAGGCTTACCAGCAATCGTTCTTTCCGCGAACCATTCGCTTTTCGAACAGTGACACTGACTCTCAAAGTATCATGTCCCACAAAATATAATTTCGCTAGCAGAGTGTAGTGAAGGTTTAGCTGTGGAGCAGGAATAATGCAGGAATTAACGAGCCTACTTGGCAAGTATAATGACAGGTTCTACTGCAACTGCCAAGGGTCTTCGTTCCTCTTCTGGTGCAACTTCTTCCATTAAGAGGGCAAAAATGTGAAAGTTACACGGCGGGACATATAAGCGCTCAAGGCAGTTGCTGTAGCATTTCGCAGCGTAGTCAGTGAACCGTCTTAGCGAGCAGTTTCGAAATAGGCGACCGGGCGCTATCGTGGGAAAGAATGGCATTCCTCTTCGTTTCGTTACTCTCTGAGCACACACACTAGGCATTTAAGACAGAGGTACATGTCGGCTTGTCCCCCTAGGGGTAAATGTTTCGGAAGTCACGGAGAATACTTCATTCACAACTGGATTTAGTCATGTCTTGCAGATACTTGATACAGAGGAACTCGAACGGTCTGGGTGGCTTAGTTTCAGGTGGAAGAAATAGCAGACATTGGTATATTGTCATGATGTTAAGGAAATGCAGTTAATCCAGAGGTACTGCTACGGGACACCTGTTAAGCTGCAGTCTTAGTAATATAAACAAGGACCGAACAAATGGTTTTGATCTAGGGATTGTGAAGTGCAATGATCAGAGCGCCGGAGCTGAGAATAAAGCAACGAGTTTCGTTTTACGGGTATGATGCAGGGGAAATACGAATACACAAATAGGGGGTGAGAATTGTTGCCGACAGGGTTGTCTCACGACAGAATGTACGAGGCGTGCTTTTTTAAGTAAGTACCGTTTTGAAATAAAAAAAAAGATGTGCTAAAATATCTCAATAATTTTATTTTTACATGAAAGCCTGTACCTTAACCTACTTTTCTGCATAATTTCCATCACTATTGAGGCACTTGTCATAACGCTGTACCAGTTTTTGAATTCCCTCCTCATAGAAGTCTGCCGCCTGACTTGTTAACCACTGCATCACCGCTGTTTTCACTTCGTCGTCGTCTTGAAGACGCTGGCCGCCCAGATGGTAGTCACTGGGTGCAAGATCGCGGCTGTACGGAGCATGATTTCGAGTTTCCCATCGAAAATATGTGATGAGATCTTTGATCTGATTCGCCACATGCGGACGGGCATTGTCTTGCAGCAAAACGATGCCCTTGCTCAACTTCCATGGACTGTTGCTTTGATTCTGGTGTGAGGTAGGCCACTCATGTTTTATCACCCGTAACAATTTAGCTTCAGAAATCATCACTGTAGTTGCGGTACCGCTCAAGGAAACTCAATGCACGGTAAACGTTTGGTTTTGTGCAACATGTTCGGTACCCAACGTGCGCACAATTTTCGGTAATTCAAGTGCTCGGTCACAATGCGATACAAAACACTACGAGAAACATTAGGAAAGTCACCCCGCAAGGAGGAAATCGTAAAGCGTCTGTTTTCTCTCACCTTGTTGTCCACTTCTTGCGCCAAACTTTCATTAACGACAGAAGGACGCCCACTCCGTTGTTCATCGTGCACATTTGTGCGGCCATCTTTAAATTCTCTCACCCACTTTCTTATCATTCCATCACTCATAATGTTTTCTCCGTAAACTGCACAGATCTCACGATGAATATCGATCGCTTTTAGGCCTTTAGCACTAAGAAATCTTATAACAGCCCGTACTTCACAGTCGGCGGGACTCATGATTATCGGAGGCATCTTAAACACTCAGTACACAACGTAAACAAGGAAGAATCAGATTTTAATGGCGTCAGCGCGTAGATTAAGGTACAGGCTTTCATGTAAAAATAAAATTATTGAGATATCTTAGTACATCTTTTTTTTATTTCAAAATGGTACTTACTTAAAAAACACGCCTCGTAACAGAAAAGCTCCAAAAAACTCTTAAGAAAGAGGCCGAATTGCTGTCGAAAACCGGCATAAATATTCCATGTCTTGGTTTTCGGGGTGGATATTATGAATATTCTGTAGCCTAGAGACGCGTAAAAGCAGTCTTTTTCCCACCCTGCACCAAGGGCCGCGATGGGAAGAAAATTTAATATACATGGTGAGCATAAAGTCTTTCCCTGATTATAACATGATGAAGACGGTCCTTCATTAGCGTCAGAAAAAAAAGTCAAGGGACGTAATGTCTGGCGAGCGGGGTGGCCAGGGTGCTGGACCGTTCCTTCCAATCCACTGATCTGGAAATGTTTCATCCAGGAAATCAAAGGCCAGTGGGGAGGTGGGAGGCGGGAGGGGGATGCACCATCTTGCTGGAGAAGTATCCATGGCTGATATTCTTCTAACTGGGGAAATGAACTATTGCAAAACGTCTAAGTAAATGTTAGCGCTAATGGATTTTTCCGCGGGGAAGAACGGTCCAAATACCTCGTTATGCATGAGGCTGCACCAAATAGTCACTTTTTCGCTGTCTCGCTGTAACAGTAGAGTAGCATGTGGAGACTCTGAACACCATATACGGACATTGTGCCTATTTACCACTCACTGACATGAAAGGTGTATTCATCGGTAAACCTTATGCGATTTAAGTAATCAATCCTGTTGAGAATCTCGGTTGCAAATTCAGCACGTGTCAACAAATAATTCGGTTGCAAGGCCTTCACGATTTGCACTTTGTAAGCATGCAACCTAAGCCTTTCGTGAAGAATCTTCACCACACTTGTTTGCAGTATCTGAAATTCAAGTGATGCTTGACGAGTTGATTTAGACGGACTCCGTTGAAACGATTGCCGAACACGATCAACAGTTGCATCACTCACACGAGGCCTGCCACTTCGAGGACGATCTTCAACGCTGCCTGTTCCGTTAAACTTTGCGTACCGTCGCTTTACTGATTTAAAGTCAGGAGGGCTGCGTCCACAAGAAGCCCGAAATTTACGCTGAACACTGATGGGCGATTTCGTTTCGTGAAACCAAAGCACACATTGCGCTTTCTCTTGCTTCGGCGCCATTTCGCCAGCAACTAACGTGACCTAACAGACGCAGTCTGTGTTGTGGAGCACTAGCGCCATGTACTGGTCACAACAACTAGTAACACTGACCTATGTATTGTACTGTATTGTTCATTAACCAGGGCCCTACAAACAACGGAGAGGCTCCGTAACCCTACGACGACTACCGCAGTCCACTTCACCCTCCACCGCCCCACACCGAACCACTCTTTCAGTCTTATTGTGCGGTTCGGCCCCCGCGGTTCCCCTCAGGGAACGTCTCACACCAGACGAGTGTAACCCCTATGTCTGAGTGGTAGAGTAATGGCTGTGTACGCGTACGTGGAGAACTTGTTTGCGCAGCAATCGCCGACATAGTGTAGCTGAGGCGGAATAAGGGGAACCAGCCCACATTCGCCGAGGCAGATGGAAAACCGCCTAAAAACCATCCACAGACTGGCCGGCTCACCGGACCTCGACACAAATCCTCCAGGCGGATTTGTGCCGGGGACCAGGTGCTCCTTCCCGCCTTGAAGACCTATGTAACTTATTATGCTAAACGGTTATTCTGTTATAAATTTTTATAATCAGGGCAAGACTTTGTGCTCTGTTAGAATGAAAACCACTGAAAAAGTAGGAAACAAGTTGGTATTGTTTGGAAAGTATTTACGCAGAATTCGCAAGTCAGTTGCTTAAGTAGTTCTGCAAGAATAAATTAACAAACTAGCTGGATATGACAACTTATAAATCTAGAAGCGAACACCTTTAAACAAGAAGAAGAACGAAAAATGAATGTTTTCGGGCTTATTGTGCTAAAACCAGAAGAATTTCAGAGCAGAAAGAAAGGACGCTAGTGAAGTGGTTGGAATAAAGGGAAAAGCTGACTATAAAATAATGGAAGTGAACTAGAGAGAAAAAATGAGAAATATTTTGAAATCAGCACGTAGTCCTTAAGCACTATGGGACTTAACATCTGAGGTCATCAGTCCCCTAGAACTTAGAACTACTTAAACCTAACTAACCAAGGACATCACACACATCCATGCCCGAGGCAGGATTCGAACCTGCAGCCGTAGCGGCCGTGCGGTTCCAGACTGAAGCGGCTAGAACTGCTCGGTCACATCGGCCGGCAAAACAATAAGAAAAGATAGTCTACCAGACACACTGATGATGGAGAGTAAGTTGTTTATATAAATAGGTTCAGTAATTAGGTACCATTACTACATATTTGCGACAAGGAAAATTTTCATAGGGCTGCTAATAATTTTTTCTCGTCGACAGTTCATTCCCTACATGTAGATAATGGATCGCTATAAACGGTACAAGTAACCCTGTCTCTTTATATCCAGGAGACGATAGATACAACTCTGTCGTAAGCCTACACTCCCGTGCTTAGATATCGTTCGCTGCTCCTCCACGCATCGCGACAAGGCGTTTGTGGGAAGAACTTTCCCCAGGTAATCTTCCAGTCGTTTACGTGATTTGTTTTGGAGAGGTGTAATCTCGCCCGACTGTACTGATGGGTTTCCGCCTTAAGCAGCAGATAAGGCAAGGAGGTCGCGGTTTGCTGAGATTGTCGACCAGATAATCAGCCGAAGAGTATCTGCCGCTACAAGTTGTTACTACACCCGGCGTCCCTCAACGTTCAACCCACGGAACGTCGTGTTTTCCTTCTGTAGAAACACAGAGGCGTTTCTTTGCTCCTGGTTTACCTCGAATGAATGAGCTAGCGTCACCATAATGTCATGTCCGTACAACCTTGGCGCGCTAGTGCTAAAACGTAATTTTCTTACGATTTTCTCCTTCTCGCGGAATTTTCAGCGCTTGTAGCAACAAATTTTACAGCTACTAATCATGTTTCTCCTTCTTCACCTACAGCTTCAGACTTTGTTTCTTTGTCCCTTCTTTTTTTCAGTCTTCCTGCCTCATACTTTGTACTACTGAAGTTCGATGAGCACAACTAAGTTCATTATCCTGCAAGTATTCTTTTCTTTTTTTTAAAAATAAAACTACATTTGTAACATTTTTAGACTCAGAGAAAGCTTTTGACAAAAACCCGCCAGGGTAACCGAGAGCGCTAACGCGCTGCATCCTGGCCTGGGGCAGGCGCTCCGGCCCCGGATCGAATACGCCCGGCGGATTAACGACGAAGGCCGATGTGCCGGCCAGCCTGGATGTGGTTTTTAGGTGGTTTTCCACATCCCGCTAGGTGAATACCGGGCTGGTCCCTGGTTCCGCCTCAGTTACACGCCTCGCAGACATCCGACCACTTTCGCACTATTCCATGGATTACACTCGACACAGACAGTAGGGGTGCACTAATTCCGTCCAGGGGGCTACGGGGTGGCGGCAGGAAGGGCATCCGGCCACCCCTTAAACGTTAACATGACAAATCAGATTAACGATGGCTGACCATGCGTAACTGCGGGACAAGGCTCAAGCGATAGATAGATAGAAAACTTTTGACAATATTGACAACCGAGCGAGGTGGCGCAGTAGTTAGCACACTGGACTCTCATTCGGGAGGACGACGGTTCAAAACAGCGTCCAGCCATCCTGATTTAAGTTTCCCCTGATTTTCCTAAATCGCTTCAGGCAAATGCCGGGATGATTCCTTTGAAAGGGCACGACCGTCTTCCTTCCCTAATCCGATGGGACCGATGACCTCAGTGTTTGGTTTCCTCCCCCCCACCCCCCACATCAACCAACCAGTACTGATTGGTACACACTCTTTGGAAAAACAATCGAACACACATACACACACACACACACACACACACACACACACACACACACACACACACACACACACACACACACAGAGGGAGAGAGAGAGAGAGAGAGAGAGAGAGAGAGAGAGAGAGAGAAAGTGCCCTCGGGAGCCACAAGTTATATACAGCTTGTACAGAATGCTGTCTGCAGTTATAAGAGACAAAGCACGGGAAAAGGAAGCAGTGATTGAGAAGGGAGTGCGGAGATAAGATATGTAGACTATATGCTATATGCTATATATCTATCAGTCTATATATTGAGCAAGCAGTAAAGGACACTAAAAGAAAACTTGAAGCAGGATTTAAAGTTCAGGGAGGAGAAATAAGAACTTTGTGGTCTGGCGATGTCATTGTAATTCTGTCAGACACAGCAAAGGATCTCGTAGAGCAGTTGAACGGAATGATTAGCGTCTTGAAAGGAGGATATAAAATGAACATCAACAAAAGCGAAGATAATGCAATGTAATCGAATTAAATCGGTCGATGCTGAGGGAATTAGATTAGGAAATAAGGCATTTAAAAGTAGTAGATGAGTTTTACTATTAGGACATCAACGTAACTGATGATGGCGGATGTAGGGAATATATAAAATGCAGACTAGCAGTAGGAAAGAAACATTTTTGGAAAAAAATGTTAACATCTAATATACATACAATTGTTAGGAAGCTTTTTCTGAAGGTATTTCTCTAAAGTGTGGCGTTTTACGGAAATGAAACAAGGGCGATATACAGTTCAGCTAAGTAGAGTATAGAAGCTTTTGAAACGTGGTGCTACAGAAGAATGCTGAAGATGGGTAGATCGCGTAACTAATGAGGAAGCACTAAATGGAATTGGAGAGAAAAGAAACTTAAGGCACAAGTAGACTAAAAGAAGGGATCAGATGGTAGCATCTGTTCTGAGGTATCAAGCACTTGTGAATTTGGTATTGGAAGGAGGTACGTCTAGGGGGAAGAGGGGGTAAAAATTTTACAGGGAGATCAAGGTATGAGTACAATATGCAGGTTCAAACGGATTTAGGTTGCACTAGTTATTCAGAAACGAACAGGCTTGCAGACCATGTAGTAGTCGCATCGAACCAGTCTTCGCAGTGAAGACCACCACTACCATCACCACAACAACAATAATTTTTGTCACACCCATTTCCAGACAACATACAAATCTTTCAATTCCTTCTCATTTGCTCTTTTCCTTCCATCTTTTCACCGTATCTCTTTTTGTTTTCTTTCCTCAAACCACTTCTCACCTGTTTTGTTACACTTCTGTCCTAATTGTAATGCACCTTCCTTCTGAAAAAATTTCTTTCACCAGTTTTTTTTCTGTTCTCTTTCTAACTCTTTTTTAACTTCTCAGACCCAATTTGTTGTTAATTACAGAGTCAGAAGTACCTGAAAATCTGTTTTGTTAGCCTGTTGTCGTACATTCTGTATAATTTCCCACAAACATCAGCCTTTTTAAAATCGTTGTTTCTGATGTTCTTTTCTTGTGTTGTTACTCTTGTGATCTTCAGTCGAAAGACTGGTATACGATCTTCAGTATTTTGGTTGCCAGCAGACTAGTAATATTATGCCACAGAGAATTATCTTCCATAAGGATAGAAGCTTAAGCAATAAACGAAAAGTTGTGCTAAGGCTGGGACTTTTACTCGGGTCTCCTGCTCACATAGCAGACGTGCTAACCAATACACCAACGTAGCGTTGTGGCTACCACACCCGCAAGTTGTTGTTGTTGTCGCCTTCAGTCCAGAGACTGGTTTGACGCCGCTCTCCATACTACTCTATCCTGTGCTAGCTTCTTCCTCTCCCCGAACCTACTTCACCCTACATCCTTCTGAATCTGCTTAGTGTATTCATCTCTTGGTCTCCCTCTACGATTTTTACCCTCCACGATGCCCTCCAATGCTAAATTTGTGATCCCTTGATGCCTCATAACATGTCCTACCAACCGGTCTCTTCCTCTTGTCAAGTTGTGCCACAAACTCCTCTTTTCCCCAATTCTGTTCAATACCTCCTCATTAGTTATGTGATCTACCCATCTAATCTTCAGCATTCTTCTGTAGCACCACATTTCGAAAGGAATGCGCACCTGCATAGACTACCGTAATCCAATGGCCTCCCTAACACAAACTTCAATTTGCACCTCAGTCCATCTTGATTTTCCCCTTTCTTAAATCATTAGTATTGCAGAGGCTCTCCGATATTGCAGTAGCACCCCAGCTTTCGTACGTAACGGGGAAATCCTGCCTGTAACTTGCATGCAGGTGATCTATTGATCTTATGGAATTACATTTTCCCGGAGATATACGAATCTCAGCTTTATCTTCGATTCCATCAGATCAATACATCATCTACACAAGAAGTACAGGAAGGATTTCCAGTTACATACAAAGCTGGTTTGCTATTCCAGTATCAAATGGTTCAAATGGCTCTGAGCACTATGGGACTTAACATCTGTGGTCATCAGTCCCCTAGACTTAGAACTACTTAAACCTAACTAACCTAAGGACATCACACACATCCATGCCCGAGGCAGGATTCGAACCTGCGACCGTAGCGGTCTCTCGGTTCCAGACTGTAGCGCCTAGAACCGCAAGGGCACTCCGACCGGCATTCCAGTATCAGAGAATCTCGGCAATATTGACAATTTAAGAAAGGGAATTGAAGCCTGATTAAGCGAGGCCACTGGGCTGCGGTCGTCTGTGAAGTATGGTAGCCCCAATGCTACGGTCGTGTAGTGGTTAGCACATCTGTCTCGTAAACAAGAAATACCGGCTCAAGTCCCGGGCATTGTCGAAAATTTTAATTCATAGTTTACTCATATGTCTCCAGGTAAACCGAATTCCATCGGAACAAAGAGAATTTGTAACAAAGAAAGTATCTTCGTGAGGTCTGTGTGCTGTTATGATTCTCAGTAGTCGTAGTAAACACGTAACTAAACGCTTTGGCGAAAACTGTCACTGAGAAAGTCAGAAATTCCACTCGCCATCTGAATGTGTGTCACGTAGGTACTAATCGTTTGCTGGAAATCCAGGGCGGTATTAACAGGGTATGGGGACACAAACGTTCGGAGGAGTGTCGTGCGCGCGGTTCGGTGATTGTTGTCGGCAATCGGCAGGTAGCCGGGCAGCAGCAAAGGGTGTTATTAGGCCGCAATTCCACTGCAAATGGTGGCCCGGCGCCACGGCCTGATTGGTCTGCACGCTGGAGCCAAGGACGTGGCGGAGCCGAGTCACAACCAGCGCCCACCCTCTTTGTTTAATAGGTGCGTTAGGACGTCACAATACTGCAGAGAAATGTGGGAAGAACAGCAGAGGATCGCCACTTGGTGCAGGGAGTGCCGTATGACCCTCAACACAAAATAATAAAAAAGAGGAAGGTCGACGGGGTCTACTCGTCCTCGTGAGCAATCACCATCGCGATTCGTCTACTGGCAATAATGACTGGAGGGACTAGCGACATGCTGATCACGTGTTCCGCTGTCATAGATCTCTCCTCGTACTGCCTTGTAGGTGGCAGTCGGCCAGCTCGGGACAGGCCTAATCCGTGAGCGGTGTTTACGATTTGCTGTCAAATGTTCCATGAAAATCATTTAGCAAAACATTCGACAGTTTTCCAATTTGCGTACTTATTTGTTGTTTATATGTGTCGAAGTATTACACTACTGGGCATTAAAATTGCTACACCACGAAGATGACGTGCTACAGACGCGAAATTTAACCGACAGGAAGAAGATGCTGTGATATGCAAATGATTAGCTTTTCACAGCATTCACACGAGATTGGCGCCGGTGGCGATACCTACAACGTGTTGACATGAGGAAAGTTTCCACCCGATTTCTCTTACACACCGGCAGTTGACCGGCGTTGCCTGCTGAAACGTTGTTGTGATGCCTCGTGTAAGGAGGAGAAATGCGTACCGTCACGTTTCCGGCTTTGATAGAGGTCGAATTGTAGCCTATCGCGATTGCGGTTTATCGTACCGCGACATTGCTGCTCGCGATGGTCGAGATCCAATGACTGTTAGCAGAATATGGAATCGGTGGGTTCAGGAGGGTAATACGGAACGCCGTGCTGGATCCCAACGGCCTCGTATCACTAGCAGTCGAGATGACAGGCATCTTATCCGCATGGCTGTAACGGATCGTGCAGCCACGTCTCGATCCCTGGGTCAACAGATGGGGACGTTTGCAAGACAACAACCATCTGCACGAACAGTTCGTTTACGTTCGCAGCAGCATGGACTACCATCTCAGAGACCACGGCTGCGGTTACCCTTGACGCTGCATCACAGACAGGAGCGCCTGCGATGGTGTACTACACGACGAATCTGGGTGCACGGATTTCAAAACGTCATCTTTTCGGATGAATCCAGGTTCTGTTTACAGCATCCTGATAGTCGCATCCGTGTTTGGCGACATCGCGGTGAACGCACATTGGGAGCGTGTATTCGTCATCGCCATACTGGTGTATCACCCAGCGTGATGGTATGGGGTGCCATTGGTTACACGTCTCGGTCACCTCTTGTTCGCATTGACGGCAGATGTGCTACGACCCATGGCTCCACCCTTCATTCGATCCCTGCGAAGTCCTACATTTCAGCAGGATAATGCATGACCGCATGTTGCAGGTCCTGTACGGGCCTTTCTGGATACAGAAAATGTTCGACTGCTGCCCTGGCCAGCACATTCCCCAGATCTCTCACCAACTCAAAACGTCTGGTCGATGGTGGCCGAGCAACTGGCTCGTCATAATACGCCAGTCACTACTCTTGATGAACTGTGGTATCGTGTTGAAGCTGCATGGGCAGCTTTACCTGTACACGCCATCCAAGCTCTGTTTGACTTAATGTCCAGGCGTATCAAGGCCGTTATTACGGCCAGAGGTGGTTGTTCTGGGTACTGATTTCTCAGGATGTATGCACCCAAATTACGTGAAAATGTAATCACATGTCACTTCTAGTATAATATATTTGTGCAATCAATACTCGTTTATCATGTGTATTTATTCTTGGTGTAGCAATTTTAATGGCCAGTAGTGTAGATTGTTGCGTAGGTTCGCAGTGTCATTGTTTTGGATGTTGGTATATACCGACTGCCATTTCTTTATTTGTAGTTCACTATTGCTGTTTAAGTTAACATATCGTCGTTTTGTTATCTGGAGATAGCGAGCGGAGCTGTGTTCGCTAGAAAATGGAGTGCAAGTGGACAAAGCACAATATATCGGAACATATTTTTCGGTGTCAATTGAGTAGGGGAGTGACAGAATCGGAGGCAACAGAAATATTTGTATAGTGTATGGGGATAACGTCATTGGACAGAGTATGGCAAGGAAACGGTTTTCTCGATTTAAGAAGGGTCGTTTTGATATTAGTGACCCTTCACGAAGACCTTGGGGGTTCGATGAAGATCGTTTAAACGCAATAGTCCACAATGAAGCACGTCAGAACTGGTAGATGAGATGAAACCAGAAACTCACAGCAGTTGGCGATGTGTGCATCTCTGCTTGCTCGTGAACAACACGGACCAATCCTATCCTGTGTCGTTTCTGACGGGAAGGGTTTACAGCGGTACACGAACGACCCTCTGTCACACACCATAAGGCTGCTTGGGGGAGTATTGATGTAGATACATAGCGAGTGGCGTATGGAATTCGTATTGGAGAAGAATGTGGTACAAAACTCTGGCTGCTTATGCAGAGTTGGGTTTTCCATGGTTTTCCTGGATCGTTTGCCTACTTCCTGGACGGTTCTAAAACGAGCCCATGGCTAAATTTTTCTTTACATCGTTGCCAAACCCGATGCTGTACTCCACCTGCAAAAACCTCATCTTCGACGGAATGTGCAAGTGAAACTCTCCATTTTATTTAGTGAAAGTATTACCTGTTGTTGTTCTGGTCTTCAGTCCTGAGACTGGTTTGATGCAGCTCTCCATGCTACTCTATGCTGTGCAAGCTCCTTCATCTCCTAGTACCTACTGCAGCCTACATCCTTCTGCATCTGTTTAGTGTATTCATCTCTTGGTCTCCCTCTACGATTTTTACCCTCCACGCTGCCCTCCAATACTAAATTGGTGATCCCTTGATGCCTCAGAACATGTCCTACCAACCGATCCCTTCTTCTAGTCAAGTTGTGCCACAAATTCCTCTTCTCCCCAATTCTATTCAATACCTCCTCATTAATTATGTGCTGTACCCGTCTAATCTTCAGCATTCTTCTGTAGCACCACATTTCGAAAGCTTCCATTCTCTTCTTGTCTAAACTATTTAGCGTCCATGTTTCACTTCCATACATGGCGACACTCCATACAAATACTTTCAGAAACGACTTCCTGACAGTTAAATCAATACTCGATGTTAACAAATTTCTCTTCTTCAGAAACGCTTTCTTTGCCATTGCCAGTCTACATTTTATATCCTCTCTACTTCGACCATCATCAGTTATTTTGCTCCCCAAATGGCAAAACTCCTTTACTACTTTAAGTGTCTCATTACCTAATCTAATTCCCTCAGCTTCATCCGACATAATTCGAATACCTAGTTGACAGAAACAAGAGTCCCACACTTTTGCGATTTCGTACTGTTTGTGACATGGACCATGACTAGTAGCTGCAGTATCATTGATGACTGTGAAGAGTAAAGACATAAATGCTGCCGACCCGCCGTGAATCACAGAGTTAGGGCTTACCAAATGAGAGCCAACATGTTGCTCGGCTTGAACGTCCCCTGGACGTGGAACAGCAACCGGGCGAAAACAATAGCAGAGACAGCGGTGCGTCAGCCGACCGGAATCCTGCTGGCCTTGCCCACCGGGGGCCAGTCCAGGGACATCTGACGCCGCTGACTTCTTGCCGTGACTCGTGCTGTACCCGCTGTCTGAGTCACGAGGACACGCAGAGCAGAAGACATGTGGTCATGATGAAACATTCCCCCCCCCCCTCTCTCCCTCTCTCTCACACTCTGACCACACTGCTCTGTGAAACTTAAGGACGATGTAGATGAACTACCGTAATTTATTAACCACTCGCTGGAAATCAATGAAAGCGTGGGACTATGTTGCCAGAGGTCTCCCAGAAAGCTGGCCGTCACACGGCGTGACGTCAGCGTGACTTCAGCACCCAATGGGGCTGGCCCAACAAAACTATGAAGGACTGGGACAGTGTGTGTCAACTAACGAGCAGTTACAGTGCACGATGGTGACTTTGTTCGTGGCAAACATGGCCTGGAGACAACATTTGGACGACCTCACTCGGGAGAAGAATCATCGGGAAACTGGAAGAAGGACGAAGTGTGACGAGTATAGTCCAGGAGTGTGAAATCACTGACAGCGTCCCGAATCACAGGCAATGCTGCCCGAAAAGAGGAGGCGGACCACGGTGAACAACAGCAGCGGATGACCGCTACAATGTGAAGCAGGCAAGAAGAGGCCCACGTCAAACAGGGGGCATAATTGCAACCACATTTAACAGGATTGCAAGGCACGCAATCTACCGCTCCACAGAGGCATGGAGAATGTTTGGGGGTCTTGTCTTGGCCCGACAACTAGTCCATTGTGTTCCCTTGATACACGTCCACCGTGACACCGTTTGTGATGGATCGTAGGCACTCGTCCAACAAGGAGTAAGCTAGCTTGATCTTCTCGTATGAGAGCAAATTCAGTGTGAATACACTCCTGGAAATGGAAAAAAGAACACATTGACACCGGTGTGTCAGACCCACCATACTTGCTCCGGACACTGCGAGAGGGCTGTACAAGCAATGATCACACGCACGGCACAGCGGACACACCAGGAACCGCGGTGTTGGCCGTCGAATGGCGCTAGCTTCGCAGCATTTGTGCACCGCCGCCGTCAGTGTCAGCCAGTTTGCCGTGGCATACGGAGCTCCATCGCAGTCTTTAACACTGGTAGCATGCCGCGACAGCGTGGACGTGAACCGTATGTGCAGTTGACGGACTTTGGGCGAGGGCGTATAGTAGGCATGCGGGAGGCCGGGTGGACGTACCGCCGAATTGCTCAACACGTGGGGCGTGAGGTCTCCACAGTACATCGATGTTGTCGCCAGTGGTCGGCGGAAGGTGCACGTGCCCGTCGACCTGGGACCGGACCGCAGCGACGCACGGATGCACGCCAAGACCGTAGGATCCTACGCAGTGCCGTAGGGGACCGCACCGCCAATTCCCAGCAAATTAGGGACACTGTTGCTCCTGGGGTATCGGCGAGGACCATTCGCAACCGTCTCCATGAAGCTGGGCTACGGTCCCGCACACCGTTAGGCCGTCTTCCGCTCACGCCCCAACATCGTGCAGCCCGCCTCCAGTGGTGTCGCGACAGGCGTGAATGGAGGGACGAATGGAGACGTGTCGTCTTCAGCGATGAGAGTCGCTTCTGCCTTGGTGCCAATGATGGTCGTATGCGTGTTTGGCGCCGTGCAGGTGAGCGCCACAATCAGGACTGCATACGACCGAGGCACACAGGGCCAACACCCAGCATCATGGTGTGGGGAGCGATCTCCTACACTGGCCGTACACCACTGGTGATCGTCGAGGGGACACTGAATAGTGCACGGTACATCCAAACCGTCATCGAACCCATCGTTCTACCATTCCTATACCGGCAAGGGAACTTGCTGTTCCAACAGGACAATGCACGTCCGCATGTATCCCGTGCCACCCAACGTGCTCTAGAAGGTGTAAGTCAACTACCCTGGCCAGCAAGATCTCCGGATCTGTCCCCCATTGAGCATGTTTGGGACTGGATGAAGCGTTGTCTCACGCGGTCTGCACGTCCAGCACGAACGCTGGTCCAACTGAGGCGCCAGGTGGAAATGGCATGGCAAGCCGTTCCACAGGACTACATCCAGCATCTCTACGATCGTCTCCATGGGAGAATAGCAGCCTGCATTGCTGTGAAAGGTGGATATACACTGTACTAGTGCCGACATTGTGCATGCTGTGTTGCCTGTGTCTATGTGCCTGTGGTTCTGTCAGTGTGATCATGTGATGTATCTGACCCCAGGAATGTGTCAATAAAGTTTCCCCTTCCTGGGACAATGAATTCACGGTGTTCTTATTTCAATTTCCAGGAGTGTAGTTATTCTGGACGTACCCAAACGTAAGCACCGAGGAATGTTGTGGAGGATGCTCGTTTGAGGTCCAGATGTTATGGTGTGAGGAGGCATAATGTTGCACGGGCATACTAACCTGTAAGTCTTTGAGCTCGTACACTTCCTAGCCAATGTTATTGCGACATCGTACTCCTTCCCCACGTGTGTTACTTCAGGTGTACATTGGACCCTGCCCCTTACTTCATTTTGATGGATGGCAATGCACAACCGCTTTGAACACACAGTAACACGAGCTCTTGAAAGGAGAGGCTTTTCAACGAGTAGACTGCCTGCTGTAAATCCCATCGAGCAAGTGTGCGGTGCGGTGGAGAGACTTATTGGAGCGCATCCTCACACACCCAATCTGGTCGAAACAGAAACGTCGTCACAAGGGACGTGAAAACGTTCCTGAACGAGGCGCTGCTGACTACAGCGCGGATTTCCACGTTCAGCTACGTTGCAAAGCGTAAAAGGAAGAATCTGCAGTGTCAGGTTTTTGCTTCGTGGGGATGAACTTCGCCAGTGACATAAAACATCGGTTTGCGCCGCAAGCAGGATTTGGGAGACGCCATATGGGATTAACTCATATGGAATTTAAGACCGTATTTGGTGGTTTTTATATCGGAGTGGAGGCCGTGAGAATAGAAGGTGTTTCAAAGGCCGAGAACGTTGAGGACCTCTCACAAACGCGTCAGTTTCTCGTAATAAGATGAAGGGATTTACACATTGCGACTTAAGGCTTCTCATCCATCAGTTTTCAACCTCACTCGTGAGGAAGGGAACGCCCCACCACAAGAACTCATTACCACCTTGTGGCCACCATGGGACCGCTTTGCAGAGTAAACTGTATGTTCAGGGTTAAGATCCGAATCCAGGACGAATCTAACTGTTCTATAATTGTAGCTTCACCGTCATTACGCGAGAGTAATTTTGGAGGTAGCAGAATGTTTTCTGTGAACAGGTTCTGTGCGGTACACAATGTGTGGTGATTGCACCATGTCCTGCCTTTTATACGTAATGTCCGGCGGACCATCATAAATCACAGTGTCTTCAGTGTAATTATGGTCTTTGAGTAAAAGTCTCATATTTGTTCGTCTCACTGCATATTTCTTTGAGTTACCTTGTCCGCAGCTCGTGGTCGTGCGGTAGCGTTCTCGCTTCCCACGCCCGGGTTCCTGGGTTGGATTCCCGGCGGGGTCAGGGATTTTCTCTGCCTCGTGATGAATGGGTGTTGTGTGCTGTCCTTAGGTTACTTAGGTTGAAGTAGTTCTAAGTTCTAGGGGACTGATGACCCTAGATGTTAAGTGTGGGAGTGCTCAGAGCCATTTGAACCATTTCAGTTACCTTCTGTGCCGTACAGTAGCAGTTATAAATGTGTATGGCCCCAGTTTCATTGCGGTGTGTTAGTTGGCAGTGGTATAAATTAGGAAAGTTACTTTGGTCCTCAAGTTTCGGACACCAGTGTAGTTAGCCCGTCAGTGGATGGGAGTCTACGGCAGCAGTTTCTCGCCGCACGCTGACCAAACGCTGAGGCAGCTAGGGCGGTGTTTTGCGCCGCAAGCGCGGCTCGGCTGTGGGAGGAGCGAAGGCCGGCCGCGGGCTGCAGACTAGGGGAGGTGCCCCGGCGTTGGCGTCGCCGTCGCTGTCGGCGTGGTCAGGGCGTCCGCAGAGCCCCAAGGTCACTGCCGGCGCGCGGCTACACGCAAGAGGAACCCGGGTGCTGCGTCCTGCCAGAAGTCGCCACACTAAGGCTACCCGGATGCTCGCATCCAGCCACAGCACGAATCAGTATTTGGTACCACTGCTGGCAGAAGACTCATGTAGTTACTCTACTGGCCATTAAAATTGCTACACCACGAAGATGACGTGCTATAGACGAGAAATTTAACCGACAGGAAGAACATGTTGTGATATGCGAATGATCAGCTTCTCAGAGCATTCACACAAGGTTGGCGCCGGTGGTGACACCTACAACGTGCTGACATAAGGAAAGTTCCCAACCGATTTCTCATACACAAACAGCAGTTGACAGGCGTTGCCTGGTGAAACGTTGTTGTGATGCCTCCTGTAAGGAGGAGAAATGCGTACCATCACGTTTCCGACTTTGATAAAGGTCGGATTGTAGCCTATCGCGATTGCGGTTTATCGTGTCGCGACATTGCTGCTCGCGTTGGTCGATATCCAATAACTGTTAGCAGAATATGGAATCGGTGGGTTCAGGAGGGTAATACGGAACGCCGTGCTGGATCCCAACGGCCTCGTATCACTAGCACTCGAGTTGGCAGGCATCTTATCCGCATGGCTGTAACGGATCGTGCAGCCACGTCTCGAACCCTGAGCCAACAGATGGGAACTTTTGCAAGACAACAACCATCTGTACGAACAGTTCGACGACGTTTGCAGCAGCACGGACTATCAGCTCGGAGACCATGGCTGCGGTTACCCTTGACGCTGCATCACAGACAGGAGCGCCTGCGATGGTGTACTCAACGACGAACCTTGGTGCACGAATGGCAAAACGTCATTTTTTCGGATGAATCCAGGTTCTGTTTACAGCATCATGATGGTCGCATCCGTGTTTGGCGACATCGCGATGAACGCACGTTGGAAGCCTGTATTCGTCATCGCCATACTGGCGTATCACCCGGCGTGATGGTACGGGGGGCCATTGGTTACACGTCTCGGTCACCTCTTGTTCGCATTGACGGCACTTTGAACAGTGGATGTTACATTTCAGATGTTATGATCCATGGCTCTACCCTTCAATCGATCCCTGCGAGACCCTACATTTCAGCAGGATAATGCTCGACCGCATATTGCAGGTCCTGTACGGGCCTTTCTGGATACAGAAAATCTTCGGCTGCTGCCCTGGCCAGCATATTCCCCATATCTCTCACCAATTGAAAACGTCTGGTCAATGGTGGCCGACCAACTGGCTCGTCACAATACGCCAGTCAGTACTCTTGATGAACTGGTATCGTGTTCAAGCTGCATGGGCAGCTGTACCTGTACACGCCATCCAAGCTCTGTTTGACTGAATGCGCTGGCGTATCAAGGCCGTTACTACGGCCAGAGGTGGTTGTTCTGGGTACTGATTTCTCGGGATCTATGCACCCAAATTGGGTGAAAATGTGATCATATGTCAGTTCTAGTGTCATATATTTGTCCTATGAATACCCGTTTATCATCTGCATTTCTTCTTGGTGTAGCAATTTTAATGGCCAGTAGTGTACATAAACCGTACTTTCAGGGTTAAGATCTGTAATCAAGGACGAATCTGTGACTTTTGTAACCTTAGAGTCGCAGTCATTACACGATATGTATTTTGGAGGCAGCAGAATGTTCTTTGACTCACTCTGGAACGTGGCCAAGATGCCTTCTGTGAGTAGGGCTCTCTGTGGTACACAAAGCTCTTCTGTGAATTAAGACTCAAAGAAATTACAGGCACTGGCTGCTAGTGGAAATTGATTTAAATCAACTGGGAAAGTTGAACATTTGCGCGGATCTGGATTCGAACCCAGGACTCATGCTTACAAGGTGCATGCTCTTACCGCTAAGGCATCCGGACACTGTGGCCATCGCAGCTGCACGGACTAGCAAGTGGTTTAAATGGCTCTAAGCACTATGTGCCTTAACGTCTGAGGTCATCAGTATCCTAGAACTTACGATCACTTAAACCTAACTAACGTAAGGACATCACACACATCCACGCCGAGGCAGTATTCGAACCAGCGACCGTAGCTCTCACGCGTTTCCAGACTGAAGCGCATAGAACCGCGAGGTTATGGACGCTAAAGTTTTGACTTTATGCGCTTGGAGCGCTGCTGCCTCGTCACGTGATGAGGTGGCCCGCGAGCTTAAGGCTGGTATTACACTATCAAATTTCTTTGCCAAAGAAATTTGATGGCTATATAGGGAACTTCGTCAAATCATGTGTGCTGTCAAATAAATTTGATCAAATCTAGGGCGTCGCTGTAGATTTGATCAAAGAAGTCGATTGTTTTCTGTTCACTGCTATGTGACATGTTACCACGTGGAGCGCTAACATCGCTGCAGCGTTCTGTCATCAGTTTTTATACAATTGGTGTGTACAGACAAGTACAAAATTAATAGAGATGTATGAAGCTGATTAGGTGCTTTACAACGTGACGCACCCTGAATACAAAAATACTTTAAGAAGATTGGAGACAATACCTGAATTAACCTAAAATAACTTAACTCTCTCCTGTAGCAAGGAATCGGAGTGTTACAGTGAGCCTGTCTTGTGCAGATGTAGCAGTTCTTAAGTGAATATTGTGCTTTGTTATAAGAGGATACACTTCACTGAGCACATACAGAAATGTATGCTCGCCCATTCGTAAGTAATTGATGTGCGACTTGACGTCCTCCACTACAAGCTCACGTAACAAGTTTTGTTGAATGCTTTTATCGTGTCGTCGTAAAACCCACGGCTTCACCCAGGTACGTTTCCTTTTTTCTCCCCGTTTCTCTTCCGCATGTGCACACAGTGCAATTGTGGTGCATGCAACTACTGCGGTTAATAACAAGTTGGGCCGGCCGGACTGGCTGTGCGGTTGTAGGCGCTACAGTCTGGAACCGAGCGACCGCTACGGTCGCAGGTTCGAATCCTGCCTCGGCATGGATGTGTGTGATGTCCTTAGGTTAGTTAGGTTTAATTAGTTCTAAGTTCTAGGCGACTGATGACCTCAGAAGTTAAGTCGCATAGTGCTCAGAGCCATTTGAACCAATAACAAGTTGTTGTCAGCCATCTTGAACTTTGACGTAAAATATGACAGTGTTATACCCCTTTTTAGCGCCACGTCAAAGATCTTTGTCAAATATATTTGACGAATATTTGATCACATCTTTGACAAAGAAATTTGATAGTGTAATACCGGCCTAAGGAAGCATTCAACGACTACGACCGTCATACCTTAGCAATAGATCTTGCTCAAAACCGAAGGAAATTCTGGTCTTACGTAAAATCGGTAAGCGGGTCGAAGGCTTCCATTCAGTTACTCACTGATTAGTCTGGCCTGGCAAGGGAAGACAGCAAAACGAAAGCTTAAATTTTAAATTTAGCATTTGAGAAATCTTTCACGCAGGAGGATCGTACAAACATACCGCCGTTTGAGTCTCGTTCAGGTTCCCGTATGGAGGACATAGTGATAGACGTCCCTGGGGTTGTGAAGCAGCTGAATGTGTTGAAAATAAATAAATCGCCAGGTCCTTATGGGATTCCAATTCGGTTTTACAGAGAGTACTCTACTGCATTGGCTCCTTACTTAGCTTGCATTTATCGCGAATCTCTTACCCAACGTAGAGTCCCGAGCGACTGGAAAAAAGCGCAGGTGACGCTTGTATATAAGAGAGGTAGAACATGTTCTTAATTCGAATATAATGAATTTCCTTGAGACAGAGAAGTTGCTGTCCACGCAACAGCACGGCTTTAGAAAGCATCGCTCCTGCGAAATGCAACTCGCCCTTTTTTCACATGATATCTTGCGAACCATGGATGAAGGGTATCAGACGGATGCCATATTCCTTGACTTCCGGAAAGCGTTTGACTCGGTGCGCCACTGCAGACTCCTAACTAAGGTACCAGCATATGGGATTGGTTCCCAAGTATGTGAGTGGCTCGAAGACTTCTTAAGTAATAGAACCCAGTACGTTGTCCTCGATGGTGAGTGTTCATCAGAGATGAGGGTATCATCTGGTGTGCCCCTGGGAAGTGTGGTAGGTCCGCTGTTGTTTTCTATCTACATAAATGATCTTTTGGATAGGGTGGATAGCAATGTGCGGCTGTTCGCTGATGATGGTGTGGTGTACGGGAAGGTGTCGTCGTTGAGTGACTGTAGAAGGATACAAGATGACTTGGACAGGATTTGTGATTGGTGTAAAGAGAGGCAGCTAACTCTAAATATAGATAAATGTAAATTAATTCAGATGAATAGGAAAAAGAATCCCATAATGTTTGAATACTCCATTAGTAGTGTAGCGCTTGACACAGTCACGTCGATTAAATATTTGGGCGTAACATTGCAGAGCGATATGAAGTGGGACAAGAATGTAATGGCAGTTGTAGGGAAGGCGGATAGTCGTCTTCGGTTCATTGGTAGAATTTTGGGAAGATGTGGTTCATCTGTAAAGGAGACCGCTTATAGGACACTAATACGACGTATTCTTGAGTACTGCTCGAGCGTTTGGGATCCCTATCAGGTCGGATTGAGGGAGGACATAGAAGCAATATTTGTTACTGGTAGGTTTGATCATCACGCGAGTGTTACGGAAATGCTTCAGGAACTCGGGTGGGAGTCTCTGGAGGAAAGGAGGCGTTCTTTTCGTGAATCGCTACTGAGGAAATTTAGAGAACCAGCATTTGAGGCTGACTGCAGTACGGTTTTACTGCCGCCAACTTACATTTCGCGGAAAGACCCCAAAGATAAGCTAAGAGAGATTAGGACTCGTACAGAGGCATATAGGCAGTCATTTTCCCTCGTTCTGTTAGGGAGTGGAACAGGGAGAGAAGATGCTAGTTGTGGTACGAGGTACCCGCCGCCACGCACCGTATGGTGGATTGTGGAGTACGTATGTAGATGTAGACGAAGTTATGTGAATCAAGGCTGCGGGTCAGTAAAGGTTGCAAATGCCTACGTCGCACAGAGCAGTAGGGCCAGACGCGGGGCCCTGTGGGATACTGACTGCGAGGCGCGGGGACTTTCACGGCGGCGGCGGCCAGACAGACGAGTAGCGCCACAGCTGTGCCGGTGCGTTCTGTGGTGAGCCCCGCCTCACCTCGCCCAGTTCCGGCTCGGCTTCCACATTAGCTGGTGGCTGCGTCCGCGGCGCGGCGCGGCGCTCACAGCTGAGAGAAACGCGGACCGGGCCGGGAAAAGCGGCCGCGTGGGCCAGCGCGGGCTACTTGCTCTGCCGCCAGGCCGGGCCATTACTTCACTCCCAGTGAGCGCTAAGCTCTCTGTCCGCATAAACGTAACTGTGTGTGTGTGTGTGTGTGTGTGTGTGTGTGTGTGTGTGTGTGTGTGTCAGAGGAGAGGGAAGGATGATGGTGGTGTTGCAGCACACTCTAAAGGGACCACCGTAAACGATCAAACGTGTTTGACGAAGTCGCTCCTATCTAGCTTCAAATTTGCCAAGAAAGCCCGTACACGTTCAAGCATCCTCAACTCTCTTGTGGATCCCTTTTCAGGCACTCCACGTTGACGTCTGCTCGTAGATACGTATCGTCGGTAGGTTTTCCGGCTTTACTTCCCGACGTGACAGCGACGACTCTCCGATGAGGTGCGGGCCTTGTGTTTTGCTATTACTGCGAGTCTTGCAAATATCGCTTTTATTTAGTAATTTGCCTCGCTAAAACTCTCCCCTTTTATGATGAAGACAGCCTGCGCCACCTTTCGCAGGGAGTGGGGACGTCAAAGAGTCACAAAAATTCATATTAAGCAGTCCGTAAAACACGTAAACTGGTTCAGATGGCTCTGTGCACTATGGGACTTAACTTCTGTGGTCATCAGTCCCCTAGAACTTAGAACTAATTAAACGTAACTAACCTAAGGACATCACACACATCCATGCCCGAGGCAGGATTCGAACCTGCGACCGCAGCGTTCGCGCGGCTCCAGACTGTAGCGCCTAGAACCGCTCGGCCACTCTGGCCGGCAAAACACGTAAACGTTCACTTCAGTTAGCGTGTTAGTTAATGCCTACGCTTTCCGGTAGATGGCGCTGACTTACTGCTGAATAGCTTTGGTTCCGTAAAACCTTCACTGATTAGTACTAGGTAAATGAAATAAGTACAACACTCTTGTATTTCACTTTCACTCTATATTCAAGGATTAAGATGGTGATGGATGATGGTCTGTTTAAAAGGTTCCTAGCCTGGAGGAATCTAAATAGCCCGCAAATGCCGATATGCACGCGCTTTACGTCCAGATTCGCAACTAACGGCACACGACACTTTCAAAAGTCCACACGTTAATATCTGAATGCCGGTACCTCTGAATTCACTCGTATCAGCAGATAATTTGAGTTTCTGTCGTCTATATGTCCGTAAAGTTCCATTCTAGCACCAAAATCCTAAAATCCCCTTAATACTACATCACTTTTAATCTCCATAATATTCTAACAGTTTATCATGAATCTTAACACGATAAAGTCGAATCTAATCATTGTCTCGCTGACTGACACGACTTCCCCGCCCTTTAACGAAACAGTCAAGGAAAAAAGGCGGCGATAATGACGATAAGGCCTTTTTATAGGTTTTTCATCACAAGTGTTTAACGTCACTGCCTTCTCCACGACGGAGCTTCCGTGGCTTTGCTGTACTTAGACGTTAAACTACTTGCTGATATACTATAATTTTGATCTGCAAATACCGAACTCTGATTCTGCACTACTTTCCCCTCTAAAAATTCTATTCTTAATTTTAAATTATTCTTTCTATAGCTTTTATCACTGTAAACTGAACCGAGGTGTTACAACGTTCAAGCGATGTTTATCAGTTCAACCTCACTTCGAAGCAGACGCTGTTCGTGTGTATTTTGACAGTAATGACATCCGGCACAAATGCAGACAAAGCAGTCCTGCCATCGATATTGGCACTGTGTTTAAAGAAGAAGAAGAAGAAGAAAACACAACTCTGGTCCAGGGAGTGGCTTAAATCGATTTACCCATAGAAATGAGCGTTTGCCGGCATTGGCCGGGAGGCCCCTTGCAGGGCAGGTCCGGCCGCCTTGGTGCAGCTCTTATTACATTCGGCGCCACATTGGGCGACCTGCTCACGGGATGGGGATGAAATGATGACGAAGACAACACAACGCGCAGTCCCTGAGTGGAGAAAATCGAACCCGGTCCCGTAGGACGGCAATCCGTCACGCTGACCACTTTTTTTTTAATCTCATTTTGTTCGTTATAGTTTTTGCAATTGTTCGTGGCGGAAGTCCCCTGACGCCCGTTGAAGTTCATTATTGATCCATTAACTCAGTTTTTTTTATTACAGAGGGCTGCTAACCCTCTGACCGAAGACGCTGAGCTACCGTGCCGGCAAACCACTCAGCTATCGGGGCGGACCGTTTACCCCTGCAAATCTGCTAAAGGATATATTACCGTCAGAACCTGATAATTACAGCAACTTTCTGCGAATGGACGAGGAAACTTTTTAAAACTTATTATGGCCTCATAAAACAGCAAACTTGGCTGTCAAGTTTGCTCTTATGAAACCACGGATGTATCAAACAAGCCCTTACACGTACCAACACAGTTTGTCAATTTAACCTTACTTTTGAAGCAAACGCTTGTCGTGTATGCTGGATTTTGGCGCTAGTGGGAATGGCTACAAATGCAAGTAAAGCAATTCTAACATTCACTCTGGCATTGTGTTTAAAAAAAAGAAGGGAACAAGGCTCTGGTAGCCTTCACTATCTGTAGTGACTCATTGAGCGGTTTGCACGCTATCGGCCAGTGCTTCCCTCGCCACCCATTGGTCATCGCTATCCAGCACTCCCTTTCTCTCCTCGCGCAACATGGATGCTCGGTGGTTTTCATTTGGACCCCAGGCCATGTTGGGATTCCTGGGAATGAACTTGTCGATCGGCTGGCTAAATTAGCTACTACCATGCCATCTCTTGCTATTGGCATTCCGGAAATAGAACTTCGCTCGGAATTACGTCGTCAGGTTTTTGGCCTTTGGGATGCAGACTGGCACACTATTTCTTCGTCGAACAAGCTCAGGGAAATGAAGGATTCTACAACTCCGTGGCGGTCCTCCTTACGGGCCTCTCGTAATGCCTCTGTCGCCGTATGCCGGCTCCGCATCGGCCATACTTTTTTGACTCACGGTTATCCCCTCCGGCGTGAGGACACCCCTCTCTCTCATTGTGGATCGATGTTGACTGTGGCTTACATCTTATTGGACTGCCCAAACGTAGCCACCTGGGACGAACTGTTAGCTTTCCAGGCTCGCTACCCCTGGTGCTGGCTCACAATGCCTCAGCGGCGGATCTCGTTTTACGTTTTATTCGTGATAGGTTTTTTTATCGCTATTTAAGGGAGGGACCTTCCACCTTATCGGTGAGTGGAGGGGCTGGCGGGCCCTTTTGCTCCCCCCTTCGCCCCGACTGTATTGGCTTCAACTGGGCTTGGTGGTTCAACCCGGCCCTCTCCCTTCCCACTTCTGGGGTCTCTCTTCTGTGCTTCTTCCTTTACGCCCCTGTCGTTAGACACTTTCTTTCCCTCACCTCTTCTTCCGCCCTCTTCCTTCCCTGTCAATTTATGGACATTGTAGTTCCCTCTTCGGTTTTATTTAATCCGAGGCCGGAGGCACTGATGACCGCGTAGTTTGGTCCCTTCTCCACCCAACCAACCAATCAAGGCTCCAGGGAACGGATTAAAATGAGCGATATACGATGGTTGCCCAGAAAGTAATACACCACATCTCTTTTCTCAGCCGAAAACAGTGCCACGAATGCGAAACGTTGCGTATGTATTATCTGAAGTCTCCTGACCGAGTTGCGCCAAATTTCCGCCGAACTCCACGATTTGCAGCGGTCGGGGAGACCATCCATGGCTGTCACACCTGACATGCTGCAGCGAGCTGATGTTGTCATTCGCGAGGACACACGCATTCGTGGAAGACGATGAGGTGATTCACACAGTGAATAGGACGCCACCAGGACAAGGTCGGCAGGACGACGATTCAATCCCGCGTCCGGCCATCCTGATTTAGGTTTTCCGTGATTTCCCTGAATCACTCCAGGCAAATGCTCGGATGGTTCCTTTCAAAAGGGCACGGCCGACTTCCTTCCCCGTCCTTCCCTAATCCGATGACACCGATGACCTCGCTGTTTGGTCTCTTTCCCCCAAACAATCCATTCCAATCCAGGACAAGGATTGGCACCGACAGGGCATACACGCTATTGTTTCGCGCTGGAGGAAAGCCATAGAACGAGGTAGAAATAACGTGAAAAAATAGGATGTGTAGATAAAACAGCATTCCTTCTTGGTGTAATTCTCATTATGCTCAATAAAGTATTGTTGATGAAAAAAATGCGGTGCATTACTTTCTGGACAACTCTCGTACAGCTGAAAATACGTTAATGGAAGTGTTACACTCAGAACCTGATGTTTACGTAACTTTCTGCGGATGGAGAGTGGAACGTTTAATTAATTCTTCAGCGTTACTTCGTCCTCACATTGAAAAAGAAGACACAAGTACACGAAAATTTATTCTCGTCTACTTGGTCCTGTAATGACAGTTTATTAAAATACCACAAAATATGTGAATTACTAAGGAATCAAACTGCTGAGATGGTCGGTCCCTAGACTTACACACTATTTAAACTAACTTTAACTATCTTTCCCGAGGGAGGACTGGAACCTCCGGCGGGAAGGGCCGTGCAGTCTGTGACATAGCGTCCTAAACCGCGCAGCCGCTCCACGCGCCTATGTTTACGAGCTGTTGTTATCGTCCAGTGAAGCTGTTTACTGCTGCTCGGTCCGAACACATTCTCCACTCGTCACTTTCTAGCGCGCTTAGAGGTATGTGTATTGCATTTGTAATACGGCTGTTTATCGCCGGAAATTGTGTGGTTTTTTCAGCAGACACACATGGTACACCGTTTTTACAACGGTGTCACACTTGCGTTCTCTTCCTGCCCCACTTTTATGGCGAGCTGTGTATCTGCGATGCTGTCGCCAGATTATTAAGGCCATAACGAGAATTGCTTTTCGCAACGGTAGGTTCTCTTACGTCATACTTATAATTCAGACAGCTTCTTGTCGCAACCAGCAAGGCTCGCATAAGCTTCACGAAACCCGCCTAGCTTCTGTTGAACTACTGCCGGAAGTCAGCCAGTACCACCGCGCTTCTACGTCGGCCGTTTCCCACGCAACAGCTAGGCTCACTCACGGATTCGTTTTGTGTCCGTAACTACAGCTACCCTGGATGTAACACAGTATGCCTGACGTACAGCGTGGTTCAGTGGTGACAAACTCGACTTCAAAATGTATAATCCTCTGAGATTAACCGTGTCACTTGAATTACTGACATTTATAAAATCTCTGCTTTCCCATTCACTTGGTTACCTTTATTTCGTTAGAATCAGCTAGGACATATGTTAAGCATCAGTCATTTCTTTCGTTTATGTTTTCTTTCAGCCCAACAATCTCTCATTTCTTCCAGAGTGGACTTCCTTGGTTTCCTGTGACCAGGTACTTCCTGTTGTATTAGAAGTTATAACGATATGTTTACGTAATGTGTATACATAAACATACAGTTATAAATGTCCCCGTTCGTAGTCGCTAATTATAACAATATGTTACTTCTGTGCTGTAACATATAGCTATAATCAGCGGTGGAAACATATTTGCGAACGCCGACCGTGTGCGGCTGTTTCTTGTTGGATCGTCTGATCAGTCGGAAGTTGCATTGCAGAGGAGAGTAAATGCCTATTCAAAATATAATTATTTTGGATAGCTCAACATGAATTTCCTAAGGGACCGTAGTTTATCATGCATTTACCAGTAGAATATGGCGCGGAGAAAATATTTCGCCGCATGCAACTTCCGTCCGAACTCGACGAAAGAATTCGTGAATGTGAACTCTCTATTTGGCAGAAACATATAGAAAATTAAATAATTTCATGAAGAAGTGAGAAATAGATTCTATAGTAAATGAATAGTCCATACACCAGTTCCATTTAACTCTGAATTTATGGCAATTAATAGACGAACTTAACTGCAATGAAGGATTTAACATGCATGCCGTTTTGACTGGCACTTCTCTTAATGAAAACAATTCCTTTGACGTTTTCACATACACGTCGCACAATAAATCTACTGCTAGGCACTTTTAGTATTACACATTTACTTCACACTAGAACAATATTAATTTTAACAATAATAATACGGCGGCAAGACATGCGCGTCCGACACAAGTTACAGGAGACAAGAGAAGAATGAGTAACTGTTCATCGAGAATATCTCGTACCTCAAATTTAAAAAATGTGTAAAAGTGTTTCCAGAATGAGATTTTTTTGTAAAAGTGTTCTTCTTCTGTCCGTTTTTCGCGCCGCGGTTTTCAAAGTCAATAACTCACTGCATCTCTGACGGCGCTTCGACAATAAACAAGTTACGTCACAGGTCGTTCACCTTTTACATTCTCGCAACATTATTTGCTAACTGTAGCTGTTGCCGAGCGACTGCTCGATTACTGAATGATAAGGCAATCACATAATGTTACAAAGTGCGTTCAGTATTTTAATCCCTTTACCTCGTTTAACTTCCGTTATGACGTCTTCTCCGTCTTTTACCATCTTTTGAAATCCGACGAATAACTTCTTCCCTTCTTTTAGCATATCGCTACATACCCCATGCCCATTTGATTTTATTACACTCATGATTAACTTAATTATTTTTAACTTAACCCAGCGATAGGCTCCATGATCGGGTGACAATGTGACTGCGGCACCTATTATAGCGCGTGTATTTTTTTAATCGTCCGTCGAAGATCATCCAGTGTAAGAAGTCCGTAGTGAGCCATTACTAGAAATTTGATTTTGCACCAAAGTTTCGAGTCCACCTAATTTGGGGCCTAAAGGAATGATAACCTCAGCGGGCAAAATATTAGTCAGCTCTAGAGAAATCATTACAAGCATGACTTAATACCGTGTAATTTCGGCCCTGGACGTGACAACCGCCTGGATTTGGTTAGGAAGAAGGCCACAGCGCTTTGAACGTACGGCGCATGCAGGTTAAGCTAATCGCAGAGGATTTGGCCGTGCAGCTACATCATATTGCGGGGATGTTGATGCCGGCGTTTTACTCGTTGTTGCAACATGTACCACAAATTTTCTGTGGGGTTCAAGTCAGATCATTTTGCAGGCCATTCGAAATGTAATAGGGTAGGGTAGTGTTCAGCAAAGCGGTCACATATTCTTCCAGCCCGAAGAACTTTTCTGTTGTCGTCTTTATATGCCTGTGTGAGCAATGGCCTATTGCGAGATGATAGACGGACTTCTGCTCACTGCCTGCAGCAGTTTTGCTCGGATGTGGAAGTGATTTTGATTCACAGGCCGTGAAATGCGTCTCTGCGCCCTCTAAATCTACATCTGCATCTACATGGATACTTTGGAAATCAGATTTAAGTGCCTGGCAGAGGATTCATCTAGGCGCTACAGTCTGGAACCGCGCGACCGCTACGGTTGCAGGTTGGAATCGTGCCCCGGGCATGAATGTGTGTGATGTCCTCAGGTTAGTTAGATTTAAGTAGTTCTAAGCCTACGGGACTGCTGACCTCTCAAATTAAGTCCCATAGTGCTCAGAGCCATTTGAACCATTTGAAGAGGATTCATCGAACCACTTTCACAATAATTATTCCCGTGTCGTAGAGCGCACGGAAAGAACGAACGCCTACATCTTTACGTGCGAGCTCTGATTTCCCTCATTTTATTATGATGATCGTTTCTCCATATGTAAGTCGGCGTCAACAAAATATTTTCGCATTCGGAGGAGAAAGCTGATAACTGGAATTTCGTGAGAAGATCTCGCTGTAACGAAAAACGCCTTTGTTTTAATGATGTCCACCTCAAATCCTGTATCATTTGAGTGACAATGTCCCCCCTATTTCGCGATAGTACAAAACATGCTACCCTTCTTTGAAATTTCTCCATCTACTTCATCAATCATATCCGCTAAGGATCCCACACCGCGCAGCAGTATTAAAAAGAGAACGGACAACCGAAGTGTAGGCAGTCTCCTTAGTAGGTCTGTTACATTTTCTAAGTGTCCTGCCAATAAAACGCATTCTTTGGTTAGCGTTCCCCACAACATTTTTTAAGTGTTCCTTCCAATTTAAGTTGTTCGTAATTGTAATGCCAAGGTATTTAATTGAATTTACTGCCTTTAGATCAGACTGATTTATAGTGTAATTGAAGTTTAAATGATTCCTTTTAGCACTCTTGTGGATGGCCTCCCACTTTTCATTATTTAGGGTCAATTGCCAATTTTGGATCATACAGATACCTTTTCTAAATGGTTTCGCAATTTGTTTTGATCTTCTGATGACTTTACTAGACGATAAGCGACAACATCATCTGCAAACAACCTAAGACGGCTGCTCAGACTGTCTCCTAAATCGTTTGTATACATAAGGAACAGAAAAGGGCCTATACCGCTACCATGGGGAACGGCAGAAATCACTTGAGTTTTACTCGATGACTTTCTGTCAATTACTACGTATTGTGACCTCTCTGACAGCAAGTCACGAATCCAACAACATAACTGAGACGATATTCCATAGGCACAAAATTTACTACAAGCCGCTTGTGAAGTACAGTGTCAAAAGCGTTCTGGAAATCTAGCGTTGTCCTTTTTCCGACCACGATTCTGAGGTTGTGTTTCGTTGCCACGTGTGTTACATGACTGCTTGTAGACACGTTAAATAGTCCGTCGAGAAATACCAGCAAATCCAGCAATTTCACACACTGCCAAACACGATTGGTCCCTTTTTGCGTGTCAGTCACGTCCCTACGTTTACCCATGTTTACGTACAATGTCCGCTTGAAACAGAAATGCCCCGCTGATTGCAACTGCCTTGCGCTCACGTAGGGGCAGTGCTCGTGCGGTTGAGTACGTGACTCAATCGCTGCGCCATCTGTAAGTGCTTACGCACTGAGGTGATTAATAACGACAGCCTCCAAATAGCTAATCAATTAACCCCATGGTCGCCGGGAGTGAAGTACCTCGGTGTCTACCTTGACAAAAAAAATTGCTCTTTATACAGCATATTGATGACAAGAAGACGGCAGCGGATAAGATGGCCAGGTCATTGATTTTGTTCCTGAAGAGTAAGGATCTCAACCCTAAGACTAAAATCTAATTGTATAAGGCAACGGTGCTCCAAATCCTTGAACGCCATGCGCTCCGCCTTGCCTTCCGTATCCGCCTTCCTTCCCCCACACGGCTCCTGTATGAACTGATCCCCTTCCCCCACCTCCTCCTGTTCCTCCAACATCTCCGCATCCTTTACATTGTCCGCAGGCTTGATCCCCCCCACCCTCTGGTTTCCTCCTTCCTCTCCACCCCACGCCCATTGCCACGCCTCTATCGCTGTATCCCTCCCTCTCTCCGCCTCCACGCCCTCCATCTCCTTCATCAGGGCAATTTCCAACGCCTCCCCCTCCCAGATGAACTTCGCCGTGACATCTACCCTTCCTTCCAACTATAACCTGGCCTTGTTCCCCCCCCCTCCCCAGGGCTTCCTTTTTTCCTCTTCTCTCCTTCTCCCAGAGCGGATTTTCCTGCTTCCCCCCCCCCCCCTGAGACCCTGCACCCCATACTTGCCTCTTTCCTTACCACGTCCCTCCCTACCTGGCCCTCTTCAGTGCGCCCCCCGCTCATCTCCCCCCTCTCTTCCCCTCCCTCCCTTCTTCCAGTCTCCCTTATCTCCTTGCGCCTGGCAGATCCTCTGTTTTGATCATTGTCAGTGTGCCACATCAGTGTTGTGTTTAGTGCTGTTTCTCCTGTGCGTCAAGAGGTGTGATTTTAATTGTGTACTGCCTTGAGGTTCGCCATCAGTGTTTGTTATGTGCTACACCACCCGTCAATACCTTTCATGCTCCAGTCATACTGTGCCTTGTGTTCTTTTAATTGTCATAGTGTGTGGCTTTTTGTGTGTGCTACTTTTCACAGTTTTTTATCTCCATTTTATGGTCACCCCGTTTTTTGTCTATTGCCTTCCATGATGTTCCCCTTTTATATATATATGTTCACCATATTCTCTCCTTTGTTCTTTTTAAATGTCTTCTATTGTTTGTTCTATGTCTTTCGGCTGAAGAGCAGCGCATAAGCTGCTGCCAGCCCACCCCGATGGGGAATTGAAATACAATAAAGAAAAAAAAAGGCAACGGTGGAACCTGCAATGTTTCCCCTCCCACCTGAGTCCCTTTGTATTCCCCTCCTCTGCCTCCCCCCCTCCCTATCGCGTTTGCCCAGCACCCTCCACCCCTCTTATGGGTCCTCATCCTCCATCGACTCCTTTCCCCACTTCTCCCCCCTTCGCTTTTCCTCTCCTTCCCCCTTTTCACTTTTCCATCATCTGTGCCGTTTCCCACCACCTGCTCTACGCTTTGGTATGTCACATTTGTCAACTTTTTAGTGCAGTGTTCCAGTGAATGTTCAGTCTTGTTTCGTCTTTCTAGTGTTGCGAACAGAAACCATGCTGTCGCTGGGCGTGAATTTTATGTCTTCTGTGAACAGAAACCAGACTGTCGCCGTGTTTTTTTTAACTGTCTGTCTATTATTTTACCTGTCTGCTTCGTATGTGTTTTATTAGCATCATCACCCCTTTGTTCTATGTTTTAAGTTCCATAATTTTTTATCCATGTTACTATTTATGTCTCCGATTTTATCACCTGTTTTTTATTTGTTCTCTTCATCTTATTAAAACAAAGTCTGTAGGCTGAAGAGCGGCATAGTAAGCTGCTGCCAGCCCGCCCCCTTTGGGGGGAATCGAAATTCAATAAAGGAAAAAAAAACGCAATGTTCTATGGCTCCACCTCGCGGCCAACTACGTGCGTCTCCAACTACAACAAACTCCAAGCACTACAAAACACTTTACAGGAGCTCCATGGTGGACAAGAAGCATCGACATCCGCACCACACTGCACTGCACGAGACCACTATACAAGAGAAGGTCCATGACAAGGCCCTACGAGTTTTTGACAAAATCGATGCCCTTAGGGACGAAGTTCGACAATTAGAATCGGTAGGAACGGTAAACCCTGCAAGATGGGACAAGTATGGAGTACCGATGTCAATAACGTTTTACCTCTCCCTCCCCCATAGGCGAGGAAGCAGTCACACATAACAGCCTAGACACATCTCACCCTCCACAGGAGATAGACATCACCAAAGACAGCAGACTAAAGGACCCAATGAGTGCCCAAGCCTAACTGAATGTGTAATAAATAAAGTGTTTTCCTATTAAAAAAGATTTCAGGCTTGCAGCCGGTCGTCGTTAGCTTCCATCCACGATATTTCGACTGGACAACTGCCAGCCATCCTCAGGTGCGGCATGGAAGACTGACGAAGACGCTTTTTTTTTCTCTTTATTGTGAGTTCATTCCCCTGCCCCATACGGGCAGGGGAGGGCTGTCAGCAGCACAATCCGCCGCTCTTCAGCCGAGTGACACGACAACTAAAACAAGAATAAAATAATACATACATAAGGAGATAAAAAAGGGAAACATAAAACAGAGTAAAGGGGGAAAATGGAGGTAAAAAGACATGGACATGCAGAAGTCCATGGGGGACAGTTAAAAAAGTCACCAGAAAGTTAAAAGACACAGTTGGCGATTCTTAAAACACAGAGAAGACACTGGATGCTCATGCACAGGTTAAAAGTTGGCCACAGTATTAAAAACTCTCTGAAACAACACACTTAAAACCCACTTGGAGCACACACGACGAAGAATAAAACTACCAGGTGGGACCTGCCGAGGGAAAGGTCAGAGAGGATGGAAAAGGAGGGGAGAGCATGGGGCAGCTGGGGAAGCGGCGGGATGAAGAGAGGAGGGGCAACCGTGGGTTCACGAAGAGGCAGGAGACACGTGGGGCGGGAGAGGAAAAGGGAAGACAGGGCAGGAGGGAGCGCAGAGACACTGAAAGAAGGCACAAGAGATGGAGGGGGAGTAGGAGGGGAAATCCGCTCAGGAGGGAGGGGGAGGAGAGGGAGCCCTGAGGAGGAGGCAGGAAGAGGGGGTTAGAGTTGCTAGGAAGGGTAGATGTCAGGTCGAAGCTCATCATCCGGGAGGGGTAGACGGTGGAAGTTGTGTTGGGAAAGGAGATGGAGGGTGTGGAGATGGAGAGAGGGAGGGACACAACGGTAAAGGCGCAGCAACTGGTTGGGAGTGGAGATGAAGGAAGACACCAGGGGGTGAGGGGGATCAAGGTGGCGGACAATATATAGTGTGCGGATGTGTTCAAGGAAAAGGTGGGGGAAGGGGATGAGGTCATAGAGGATGCGCGTGGGGGACGGAAGGTGGATGCGGAAGGCGAGGCGGAGTGCATGGCGTTCGAGGAGTTGGAGGGCTTTATAGAACCGGGGAGGGGCGGAAATCCAAGCGATGCTGGCATAACAAAGGATGGGGCGGATCATGGATTTGTAGGTGTGGAGGATGGTGGAAGGATGCAGACCCCACGTCCGGCCGGACAGGAGTTTCAGGAGGCGGAGGTGGTTGTGAGCTTTGTTTTGGATGGTAAAGAGATGGGGAGTCCAGGTGAGGTGGCGGTCGAGTGTGAGGCCAAGGTATTTGAGGATAAGAGTGAGGTGGATAGGACGGCCATAAATAGTGAGGTAGAAATCATGGAGGCGGAAGGAGCGGGTGGTGCGGCCTATGATGATCGCCTGGGTCTTGGAGGGATTAACACGGAGGAACCACTGGTTGCACCAAGCGGTGAATTGGTCAAGGTGGGTTTGGAGGGTACTTTGGGACCGTTGAAGGGTAGGATAAAGGGCTAGGAAGGCGGTGTCATCAGCGAACTGGAGAAGATGAACAGGAGGGGGAGGTTTGGGCATATCAGCAGTGTACAGGAGATAGAGGAGAGGGGAAAGGACAGAACCTTGGGGCACGCCGGCAGAGGGGTAGAAAGTACGGGAGTTGGAATTGTAGTCACATAGGAGGGACGATGGGAGAGGAAGGACGAAGACGCCCTCCGTTCCGCAATATATAGCGGGCAGAGAGTATTCCGCGCATGCGTCAAAATCACTGACAGACGAACCACACCGCCCGCCGGCAGCGCCCTCGCTGGTGGAACTGCAGAACTCAGCTGTCTTCGGCGTTGTCGATTGCCGCGGCCATCGGAGTACTCTGATGTCTTCTTCTGGAGCAGATCTTAGAGATGACGGGGTTCCACGCATTATCTAGCGGGTAGCCATTGTCACGGTTCATAAGGTTGTCATGCGAATTTCCACTGATTCTTTTATGGCGGAGTCCCAAAAGGATGTTGCTGTGGCGAAAATTGTTGACTTGTCATACTCCATTGAGTGTCCAGTGGAAACGAAATGCTCAGCAATTGCAGACTTGCTAGGTTGCAAAAGGCGAGTACAGCGCTGATGTTCAGTGCAACGTCCTTCTACTGTTGGCAATGTTTGTCCTATATATGACATGCCACACCGACAAGGTATTTTATAAATTCCCGCCATGCGCAATACCAGATCGTCTTTCACTGATCCCAGCAGGTCGGAAATCTTCGATGTTGAACGGAAAATCACTTTCACTTCGAGACCGTGGAGGATTCTTGCAATTTTGAAGGAAATGTTGCCAACAAAGGGAAGAAAAGCTAAAGATTTCGTAGGCGTGCTCTCTTCTTTCTCCACTCCCTGACTATTTGGCTTAATTGCAAGTGCCTTGCTAATTTGCCGGGTAGAATATCCATTCTCTTTGAAAACCCCCTTCAGGTGGGCGAGCTCTTCAGGCAAACTATCTGCATCTGACGCTACATGAGCTCTGTGTACAAGTGTTATAAGTACACTCATTGTTTGCGATGTATGACGGCAGCTGGACGAATTTAAATACAAATCAGTATGTGTGGACTTTCGATAAACTGAATGCCCCAGAGACCCATCACTCTTCCGTCTAACTACCACATCCAAGAAAGGGAGGCAATAATTTTTCTCTAATTCCATGGAATGTTTTCATGAATGGAGTTGAGGTGATCTAAAAACTCGATTAATCGCAGCCCTCAAACCAACTGTTGTTTGGAGGTACGTGGATGACAATGACACTCGTAGTGTGGCCTCATGGAGAAGACAAATTAATGGATGTTCTCTCAAGCGCACACTACACAGTATAAAAAAAAAGTGACTAATTTATAGCCCAGTGAGCTGGTATGGAAAGAGTAGGGCAATAGGAACACAAGGCACATTTTCGGGCATAATTGCGTGTTGCTGGTATCTATAAACATAGACGCTGATAAATCAGAGAAAGAGACGGAGAATGGAGTGGAACTAGGGAGTGGTTCATGATTGAAATAAAGAACAAAGGAGCGGAGTAGTGATTAGAGGTAGACAGAGAGAGAGAGAGCAGGGTCATGTTGCGGTGTTGTTTGTGCCGGCGGTATTTGAGGTGGACGTCGTGCCCGGCGCGACCTTTGCCGCTACGGACGCCAGTGAATCAGGCGGGAACGCTGAGCAGAGGTCGCGGGTTCAAGGCCCGGTCTCATCGCCGCCGGCCGCATCCGCTTCTGCTGCTGATCTGCTGCCTCGTCACGCGCCGCGTAACGTGGTGTCAGCGGGCAGGGAGGCGGTGCATGTTCCCACTGCTGATGGCGAGGGACGCCCAAGGTTGGGCCACACGTCACTCGCTGCCCACCCACTCGCCACGGGTCTAGAAATCTCTCCACCAGTGCAGCCGAAAGTCCGGCACCATCTCTCGAACCATCAAAGCGCTACACCTGTCTATGTGCTGCACATGCCGCCCGCGCTGCGAGTGGCGAAGGGTGTGTGAAGTCTAGGCGGCAGGACACACTGCTACATAAAAGGTCCCATTTAACTTGTGGTGCTCGCACTTTATTTCCATGCGAGAGGTGCGGTCCGTGAACCAAGGCTCAAAGTCCTTTGTGAATTACTGGGATGCCAAAAGCGCATACATTGGACTCGACAGCTATGTAGGATACGTGATGTTAATAAGCAGCCTTATACTTCGTGTCATCGCTGCGAATGAAATGTAACATCTTAGTTTCTGAGATAAAATTTGGCGGCCTTATTTCACGAATATTTTACCTACATATACACTGATAATCTGCAAGCCATCGTGCGGTGCATGGTGGAGGGTACCTTGTACCACTAATTGTCATTTCCTTTCCTGTTTCACTCGCAAATAGACCGAGGGAAAAACGACTGTCTGTTGTTGTTGTTGTAGTGGTCTTCAGTCCAGAGACTGTTTTGATGCAGCTCTCCAGGCTACTCTATTCTGTGCAAGCTTCTCCATCTCCCAGTACCTACTGCAACCTACATCCTTCTGAATCTGCTTAGTGTGTTCATCTCTTGGTCTCCCTCTACGATTTTTACCCTCCACGCTCATTTTTGACACGTTTCTATTCCTTTTTGCCTGCTTCATTTAATGCATTTTTATATTTTCTCCTTCCATCAATTAAATTCAATATTTCTTCTGTTACCCAAGCATTTCTACTAGCCCTCGTCTTTTTACGTGCTTGATCCTCTGCTGCCTTCACTACTTCATTCCTCAAAACTACCCATTCTTCTTCTGCTGTATTTCTTTCCCCCATTCCTGTCAATTGTTCCCTTATGCTCTCCCTGAAACTCTGTACAACCTCTGGTTTAGTCAGTTTATCCAGGTCCCATCTCCTTAAATTACCACCTTTTTGCAGTTTCTTCAGTTTTAATCTACAGTTCATAACCAATACATTGTGGTCAGAGTCCACATCTGCTCCTGGAAATGTCTTACAATTTAAAACCTGGTTCCTAAATCTCTGTCTTACCATTATAAAATCTGTCTGATACCTTCTAGTATCTCCAGGCTTCTCCCATTTATACAACTTTCTATCATGTTTTTTGAACCAAGTGTCAGCTATGATTAAGTTATGCTCTGTGCAAAATTCTACCAGGCGGCTTCCGGTTTCATTTCTTACCCCCAATCCATATTCACCTACTACGTTTCCTTCTCTCCCTTTTCCTACTACCGAATTCCAGTCACCCATGACTAAAAAATTTTCGTCTCCGTTGACTATCTGAATAATTTCATTTATCTAATCATACATTGCATCAATTTCTTCGTCATCTGCAGAGCTGATTGGCATATAAACTTGTCCTACTGTAGCAGGCATGGGCCTCGTGTCTGTCTTGGCCACAATAATGCGTTCACTATGCTGTCTGTAGTAGCTTACTTGCACTACTATTTTTTATTCGTTATTAAACCTACCCCTGTATTACCCCCATTTGATTTTGTATTTATGATCCTGTATTCACCTGACCAAAAGTCTTGTTCCTCCTGCCACCGAACTTCACTAATTCCCACTATATCTAACTTTAACCTATCCATTTCCCTTTTTAAATTTTCTAACCTACCTGCCCGATTAAGGGATCTGACTATATGCCTGTATATGAGCCCCAATTTCTCGTATCTTGTCTTCCTGGTCCTTACGCACAATGTATGTTGGCGGCAGTAGAATCGTTATGCAGTCAGCAAATTCAGATTCTCTAAATTTTCATAGTGTTTCTCGAAAAGGACGTCGTCTTCCCTCCAGGGATTCCCATTTGAATTACCGAAGCATCTTCGTGCATGTTGTTCGAACCTACCGCTAACAAATCTCGCAGCCCGCCTCTGAGTTGCTTTATGTCTTCCTCCAATAAGAGCTGGTACAGATCCCAAACACTCCAGTAGTATTCAAGAATAGGTCCTATATATGGTCTGTTGCATGGGTGAACCTCTGTTTCCTAAAATTCTGCCAATAAACCGAAATCGACCAACTCGCCTTCCCTACCACAGTTCTCACATCCCCGTCCCTCCTCATACCGCTTTGCAACATTACGCCCAGATATTTAAATGACGTGAGACTGTCAAGCAAAATACTGCTAATGCTATATCCGAATGTTACGGGTTTGTTCTTCCTATTCATTTTTCTACATCTAGAGCTAGCTGCCCTTCGTCACACCAGCAAGAAATTTTGTCTAAGTCCTCTTGTATCTTCCTACAGTCACTCAACTTCGACACCTTAGCATTCACCACGCCGTTATCAGCAAACAACCACAGATTGCTGCCCGCTCTGTCCCCAAGATCATTTATGTATATAGAGGACAACAGAGATCCTAGCACACTTCCCTGGGACGATACCCTTGTCTCTGATGAACACTCGCCGTCGAGGACAACATCGTTAAGGGAAGTGTGAAATAAAAACCCCCAGGGGATGACGAAGAAACGCACTGGAGAGAGCAAAATCGAAGAAATTTCTTGTTAAGATTCATGCCCTCATGTCACAAGTAGAAGAAAATAAAGAAACGTTGTGACTGCAGAATTAAATTAAACAGAATATCAGGGTTGTCCAGAAAGTAAGTTCCGGTCGGTCGCTAAAAGGAAACCACAGTGAAAATCAGGCATTTTTTGCAAGTTAGTACACTTTCCAGATACTTCTCTATGTAGTTGCCACTCCCACTTAGACGTCTGTCGGAGCGTTATACCAAATTTCCAACACCATCGTCAGCCGCCTATGCTTTCCGAAAACTCTCTACGCTGGTCTATAGCGTGCAGCCTGCGCTCAAGTGTTGTCTTCGTATCCAGCGTTTCATGTGAACAGAGGTGATACTCAGGACGAGTCAATTACGGCTGTGTTCTGGGTGATAGAACACTTCCCATCGGAAAGGCAGCAGGATCGTCTTCACTGCCCCTGCAGAGTGCAGCTGAGAATTGCCACGAAGAAGGAAGTGCGTGGCAGTTGTGTCAGGTGGGCTGCGTTCATTAAGGCGAAGCCTCTCAGCGGGCCCTCCTACTTGGCGGGAGACATCGTTGTTCTGGACACCTTTACTCGCTCACAGTGCGCTCTCAACTGGAAAGAGCGTCTTGATGCGATCGACGGGCATACTAGAGACACTGCCCAACACGTCTGTGCAAAGCTTCATCGGGTTTACACTGTGGTTCCCATTTCGCGACCGATCGGTACTTCCTTTCTGGACAGCCCTCGTAAATCTCAACGAGCAACTATCCTTGCTTTGTTTTTATTTGGTCAACAACAATGTACAGGTTTCAGTGGCAATACACGCTTTTAATAGAGACCCATTGTAACAGGTAAGATGGCGTTTTTGATTGGTCTGTTTGTGTGTTCAGTCATCGCCTGCCTGTGATAAAGGGCGAGTGGAGTTACAGCGGTTCTCTAACAGAGTAATTCGTGAGAGATGAGGCGATGAATGTGGATGTTTTGTGATAATGTTATGCTTGGTCAAGATGTTGAGGCCCGTGAAATCACTTGGCCTCTTTAAATCACAGAGGTTATATAGTGGCGTTTCAATCTAGCTCATTATTTAAGATTTGTCACCTGCAGCGCTGTAGAAACTATTTATTATGAGTTACGATCCAGTAAGCCAGGAGCGTTTAAGATATCTCTTAGAGGCATTTTGTAATGAAATCCAAACTTCTGCTACATCTTCGGTTACTTTTACTAATTTAACTCATTGGCGTAAATAAAGCTTGGTATTCCCCACAGTATTGTATAACATTAACGTCATTAATTTATGATCCAATGGGCCCACAGTGTCGAAGATTTCTCTTAGAGACATTATGCAACGAAATCCAAACATAAACATTTCATACAATATTTTATTGAATACCTAACCAAAGGCAACAGATATGCACAAACAACTAACCACAGACACAGCGATTACAAAGATCATTCAAGCAGCCCAAAATGGTAACATTAGTACACCATAGCAGCTGTAACTATATAGTATCCTTGATCAACTGTTAATCTGTCAAACCTGATGATAAAATGCCAAATTATAAAAAATTATCATAAAGGATGATTAATAACAGTAGCAAACCACAAAATAGCTTTTAACATAAAGTATCATAAATTTACACCACATTGGGATACAATACAGTGTGACAGCGGCCACTGATGATAGGACGTAAGTCCAAATTTGTATATCTGAAAATATAATAACCAACATTATAATAAAATCAAAACATTATGTAAATTTTGCAGATGGAAATCTATCCGAAATGGATCCATCACAATAGAAACACTAAACCCCAATAGCAGCAATTACATATTATTCATCGTGAGGATTACGACTGGTCACCCGAGAATTCTTACGTTAATGTGTTAACACCGTAACAGTTTACTTAAAGATGTGCTTAAGAGAGATCTATTTCGATGTTAACACGTTAGTATAAGCATTTTTCTGTTGTTGTTGTTGTGGTCTTCAGCATTCTTGTGACCAGTCATAAATCTTATAATGCCATTCCTGTTTCTACTCAATTTATGATCTCGCCCGTGTAATGCTCGTAATTCCCTAAATTGCCTACGTCGTTCTAAAGAACATACACATACATATCCACGTAGTTCTTTGAAAAGATCCTTACGTGACACCATCTTTGTAGTCCCATTCATTGTCGTTGTTATCAGTTTTCCAAGTGTGTGTAGTTAAATTCCTGAGTCTTTCCCCAGACGTACAACGTATTAGGGCATACATTAGACCAGCGATGACATAATAATGATGCCATGTTACAGTAGTCCCATATCTCTTCAGCTTGTTGTTCAATCAACCCTCACGCTTGTCCCACTTTAATAGATTATCTAGTCATACTCCTAGAAATAACGTGAGAAATTGTAACATTATATTCCCCTCGCTTATTTTCTCATATTTCCGTAGCTCATCCATTCTGTTCCTGCCTTTCATGCCAAGCATTTCCGACACTACAGAATCCGTCTGACGGAAATCTTTCCGAACGCCTTTCATCGATGCAAGCGTGCCATTCAGTTCGTGTAAGTGAAAGTCCTCAGGAAAAACCCCGAATGAATTGACGTCACTGGCGCCAGTGACGTAAGCAGCAGCTGCAGACAGTTCCGTACGTCATCCGCCACAATGACGGGAGGGGCCATCATGTTATTTCTCAGTGCTTTGGCAGTAACACTAGGATACCTCGCTTATAAAAATAAAATGTCCGCTGTAATAAAATACGAGTCAATACGAATACACAAAGTATGGAGTCTCGGAAGTTAACACAGTGTGTATACTTCGTGAGATACAACGTCGTACAAGTACGTAAGAAACGTGGGCATAAACCAGCGAGGTCGCACCTCTTCACTTCGCTATAAAACGGCAGTAACTTCTTTGTTTCTATCCAGGGACGCATCTAGACGTGTCGTGACTTGCGCAACTTTTATGAATTCGCAAAAAACTTCGTAAAACTGGATAAGTCCTTCGGATCTTACAAATGGCTCTGAGAACTATGCGACTTAACTTCTGAGGTCATCAGTCGCCTAAAACTTAGGACTAATTAAGCCTAACTAACCTAAAGACATCACACACATCCATGCCCGAGGCAGGATTCGAACCTGCAACAGCAGCGGTCACTCGGTTCCAGACTGTAGCGCCTAGAACCGCACGGCCACTCCGGCCGGCTTCGGATCTCACAGGCAGCTGTCTTTCTGTATAGACCTATTACGGTTTTTCCAGTACCACTTTATGCACAGCCTAATTCGGTACGCACGAACCATTTCGTATAGTGTCTTCGTACTTTTAAAAACGACACATAGGAATTATTCGAAATGCTAGTTGACTGAATAGGTTATTGTGGCTGTGTAAATTAAAATCTGTTATTGGACAATGTGTGAAATGAATGGTGTAGCGCTCGATTAAATATTCGTCAACTACAGTCTCCTACGTGCAAGGTTCTGTCATTTCTGCCACAAGTGTGGTTTTAACTCATCGGCTTAGAAGGGCTGACTAGAAGACGCAGTACACAGCTCTTGTTTGCTCATGCTAACTGGAACTGGAACAGTCAAGAGCATACAACAGGATAATCCACGGTTTAACAAATACAAGTGACATGATATTGTTGGAAGAAAAGGAAAATTATTGAAAGTACAATTCAAGATAGAAAATAAGCTAGTTAATTTTGTTCATGTGTGCTCAAGGATATAGTTGAAGTTAACCTTGGCTAGCCCACCCGGTTGGCTGTGCGGTCTAACGCATGGCTTTCCGGAGTGGGAAGGAGCGCCTGGTCCCCGGCACGAATCCGCCCGGAGGACTTGTGTCGAGGTCCGGCGAGTCGGCCAGTCTGTGGATGGTTTTTAGGCGGTTTTCCATCTGCCTCGGCGAATGCGGGCTGGTTCCCCTTATTCCGCCTCAGTTACACTATGTCGGCGATTGCTGCGCAAACAAGTTCTCCACGTACGCGTACACCACCATTACTCTACAACGCAAACATAGCAGTGACACTCGTCTGGTGTGAGACGTTCCGTCGGGGATCCACCGGGGGCCGAACCGCACAATAACCCTGGGTTCGGTGTGGGGCGGCGGAGGGGTGAAGTGGACTGAGGTAGTCGTCGTGGGGTTGTGGACCACTGCGGCTGCGGCGGGGACGGAGCCCCTCCGTCGTTTCCAGGCTCCCGGTTAACATACAATACATACAATACAATACAATAACCTTGGCTAACCATCCAAGTGGTAAGAGTATCAAATGTTTCTGCTAAATCAAGATTTATTTATTTTGTAATGGCTCAGGGGACTGGGCAAATGTGATCTCTTTTTCATAAATTTCTAAAATGGCGTTAGGGACTGCAGTAAACGTGATCTCTTTTTCATAAATCTCTGAGATGTTTGCGTCGAGCACACCTTTGAATATCTTGGGGTCTCTATTATTACGTACGCAGTCCCAGTGCTCAGCGTTATCTGAAGAATCAATTCTCGAGTTGTGATGCTCCGATATGCACGAATAATTGCATCCACGCGATTCTTCACCATACGATCAATAAGTGTGACAGAGCCTGCCGAAGGTGGCCAGTTAAAGAGCGCAGTTCCTGCACTTCCTCACGATTTGCCTCTATTTATCCGTAATATAAAGTTATATAACAACACTCATATGAACCGCCTAATTACCAAACACTGCACACAAACGTATACAGACGTTCACCACTGATTCCTTTCCGCAATCACGAATTCAGTTACAGCATGTTGCTTGTAACGAGTGTCTTGTGAATCCATTTTGATGATCCCCTACGACTCTGCCATCCCTAGGAATTGTTTGAAACTTCGCACAAGTACAGAAGAAATATGGAATTTAAAGCAACTAAAAGGATGCTTCCCTGTATAGAGGGTAAATACAGCGTGTTCGGAAATTCTCGCTACAGACACATAGGACTCCTAGAGGTAGGGGGGCTGAGTAGACAATATTTTGAGTTGGAATCCATGTCCCGTGCTACAGCCATTTGAAAACATACTTGCTAGTCAGATAAGCAACAGGCTAGTCATGGCGGCGGCGGCGGCGGTGGTGGTGGTGGTGGTGGTGGTGGTGGTGGTCGGGGTGGCGGGAGTGATGCTTACGTCGGATCGACTGATGTGATTTGGCGTCGATCCTACCTCTCTGACCTGACTCGAGTCTCATTCAACTATCTGTCAGCGTTAGAACGACATGGTCGAGTACACCTTTGCAGAATACATCGACATGATCCTTCTGTTTGGCGGAGCTCACGGTAAAGGAAAAACTGGTCATCGCCTTCGTCAAGATCGTTCTCCACAACGTCCGACTCCATCGCATACCCTTTTCGCCACAATTACGCCACAAATTCGAGAAAAGGGTACATTCACCGCCAGCAGGCCAGACTGTGGTGTTACAAGCAGACGCCGCCTGTAAAAAACACTGTTTGCTAAAACTGATTCCTTTTTATTTCTTTGGTTATTAATGCTCAGAACTGTAAAACAACTGAAGCACTGGGTTTCGCCTAATAGATTACTTGTGAAAGTGGTCTCATTGCAACATGCTTTCAAATGATTGTAGCACGGAAACAGTACGTTTCCGTACCTTGATTCCGGTACAAAATATTACGCACTCACTCGCTTCTCCAAATCTTAGAAGTTTGTAACGGCAATTTCCGAACACACTGCATATTTACGGCTGTAAAATTAAAATAGTGCGCGCCATTAGTTATTGTACGCCCTCATAGTACCATCTTACTTTGACTAATATGGAAAACCTCCTTCATTAAAATAGTACATTCATTTAAGCAGTAATCATGAAACTTTTGAATAAGTACGAGGAATATTTTTTTCAGTGTCTGATCGGTCGCGAAATGGAAACCATATTTAATTACTTAATAATATTTACTTATATGATTTAGCTACGCCTTCCAGCGACTTACTTGGACATATGTCGTAGCATGGTACAAGCTGTTCCATACCTCGCCATACACCATAGAAGGCAGCCGCAATTGCTTTCAGCCAATTCTCTACACTGGTCTGCTGCTCTGGAAATGAATCACTCAACACTGAAATTACGAACCGACGATTTCCTCGAATCACCTGATCCACTCGCTGAACAAAACCATCAGTTGAGAATTGCTTCGTTCCCTGACTGCCTGCATCACGAACGTCTGTACGTCTTGTTTCAGAATTCCTCAATCATTGCCGCAGTTTGCTGTCAGGCATGACAGTTAAATTATGTGGACTACATTAAGTCAGGTGGAACCCTTCAGTATGAAGAAATCGAATGACAGCACGCGCTTGGCTCAAATGGCTCTGAGCACTATGGGACTTAACATCTGAGGTCATCAGTCGCCTAGAATTTAGAACTACTTAAACCTAAGTAACCTAAGGACATGACACACGTCCATGCCCGAGGCAGGATTCGAACCTGCGACCGTAGCAGCAGCGCGGTTCCAGACTGAAGCGCCTAAAACCGCTCGGCCAGCACTCGCTTGGCGGGAGATTATTGTTCTTAGGCATATTTACACATTCAATATGCGCTCAGAACGGAAGAGTGCGATATGAAGCGACAGACGGGCACAGTAGAAACACTATGCGATTGATATGCGAAAAGCTTCATCGCATTTTTTACTGTAATTTTAATTTCAGGACCGAACAAGTAGTAGGAAATTCCCAAAACAGTCAGATTTGGCCTCGTTCTCTGCAGGCCAAAAGAAAATAAAATATTTAGAGGAGCTGCTAAATGGACCTCCGTGAGTCTCTTGCCGCTTTCTGCGTGGAGCCGGGTATTCTGTGTTTTTACGACGTGTGTGTAACTGCGCCGACGCGAGAAAGTCGCCACGGCCAGTCTCCGGTGGAGGAAAACCGCTTTCCGCCGTCGCCTTGCTGGACCTCTCACACTAAACTAACCGACCCAAAGGCCAGACCTGCCGGCCAGACAGATAATACTAAACACCTTTTTCCAAAGCTGTTCCACGGAGGAAGACCGCACTGCAGTTGCTTCTCTAAATCCTCCCACGAACGAAAAAATGGCTGACATCGAAATAAGTCTCCAAGGAATAGAAAAGCAACTGAAATCACTCAACAGAGGAAAGTCCACTGGGCCTGACGGGATACCAATTCGATTCTACACAGAGTACGCGAAAGAACTTGCCCCCCTTCTAACAGCCGTGTACCGCAAGTCTCTAGAGGAACGGAAGGTTCCAAATGATTGGAAAAGAGCACAGGTACTCCCAGTCTTAAAGAAGGGTCGTCGATCAGATACGCAAAACTACAGGCCTATAGCTCTGACATCGATCTGTTGTAGAATTTTAGAACATGTTTACATGTTTTTTGCTCGAGTATCATGTCATTTCTGGAAACCCAGAATCTACTCTGTAGGAATCAACATGGATTCCGGAAACAGCGATCGTGTGAGACCCAACTCGCTTTATTTGTTCATGAGACCCAGAATATATTAGATACAGGCTCCCAGGTAGATGCCATTTTCCTTGACTTCCGGAAGGCGTTCGATACAGTTCCGCACTGTCGCCCCATAAACAAAGTAAGAGCCTACGGAATATCAGACCAGCTGTGTGGCTGGATTGAAGAGTTTTTAGTAAACAGAACACAGCATGTTGTTCTCAATGGAGAGACGTCTACAGACGTTAAAGTAACCTCTGGCGTGCCACAGGGAAGTGTTATGGGACCATTGTTTTTCACAATATATATAAATGACCTAGTAGATAGTGTCGGAAGTTCCATGCGGATTTTCGCGGATGATGCTGTAGTATACAGAGAAGTTGCAGCATTAGAAAATTGCAGCGAAATGCAGGAAGATCTGCAGCGGAAAGGCACTTGGTGCAGGGAGTGGCAACTGACCCTTAACATAGACAAATGTAATGTATTGCAAATACATAGAAAGAAGGATCCTTTATTGTATGATTATATGATAGCGAAACAAACACTGGTAGCAGTTACTTCCGTAAAATATCTGGGAGTATGCTTACGGAACGATTTGAAGTGGATTGATCATATAAAATTAATTGTTGGTAAGGCGGGTGCCAGGTTGAGATACATTGGGAGAGTCCTTAGAAAATGTAGTCCATCAACAAAGGAGGTGGCTTACATAACAATCGTTCGACCTATTGCTCATCAGTGTGGGATCCGTACCAGGTCGGGTTGACGCATGAGATAGAGAAGTTGGTAAATTCAGGCAAAATCGTTTATTAGCCGTAACTCCGTAACTAAACATTTGCGAACCTGTGTTTATATGAACGTTTTTCTATAGTTTTACTTGTAGGATAAAATATTTGCATATATTCGTGAATCGCCCTGTGTATGTATGACTGCTCGATGCTTTACTTCCTGAGTAATAAACTGCTTCTTGTACTCTGTTTCTAACCAACTTTCTTTTTCTGTTTGCAGGTACGTTTAAGGCTGCGGGATTCTTTCAGTAGTTTATGTAAGTACCTTAAATGCTTCAGTGAATCGATATATTCGCTTTAATTTTCCTATTTTGCCGACGAGTTTTCTTCCTTTTCAATGAGACCTTTTAGAGCGTTCAGGCTTCTGGATAGCAAAGGATTAATTCTAGATTCCTCTAGGCTGCGGCTAAGCTGTTTCTTCGCGATATCCTGTATTCCGGAAGTGTCAGTCTCTAGACGTATACGGCACAACTCCTGTTGTGTTTCGAAAGTATTGGTGTCACATGTACGCTGGTGTGCAAAACTTAAAAACGAAGGTGTCTTTCGCATGATGTCTCTTGTGCTAATCAACATAGTTCAGCTAAAATTGGATCATACGTAGAAAGTACAGTAAAGTACAGAAGGTAACTGAGAGAAATACGCAATGAGAGGTACAGAAATGACACTTAATCAAAGACAATGATTACAGTGAAGTCACCGCGATTCATGATGGTCCCCTGGACTTTACAAAAGGCGGCATATGGTTCTTAACAGTGTGTGTGATCACCTTCTTCTGCAGCTTGCTTTCTTGCTGGCCACAAGGTTGGCAAGGAGTTCTTGTGGTAGGGCGTGCCATTCCTAATCGCGCGGAGTAGCCGCGTGGTCTTCGGAGCCTTGCCACGGTTCGCCGGGCTCCCCCCGTCGGCGGTTCGAGTCATCCCTCGGGCAAAGGTGTCTGTGTTGTCCTTAGCGTAAGTTAGTTTAAGTTAGATTAAATAGTGTGTAAGCCTAGGGACCGATGACCTCAGCTGTTTGTGTCCCATAGGAACTTACGCCCATTCAGCATTATGGGTACCCACACCATAACACCTTGGCTACCAAAACGGTCATGTTCTACAATGTTCCTGCGTGCATCTCGTGTTCCCATGTCCCGGTGGACCACTTGAGCTGCCGTTGTTTGTATAGCTCAGTATCGGCATCCGCGTATCTATCTGGAATTGCTCCCACTCACTGGAGCAAGATTCAAGGACGAGTCGCACGAGTGTTTTGTAAACACTCTCCGACTGCATTTTCACAATATCCGAGCAATGATACCACGGTACACAGACAGCAGTGTTTGTTTTCGAGATAAATTTTCAGAATTAGGACTACAAGTCGTTGTTGTTGTTGTTGTTGTTGTGGTCTTCAGTCCTGAGACTGGTTTGATGCAGCTGTCCATACTACTCTATCCTGTGCAAGCTTCTTCATCTCCCAGTACCTACTGCAGCCTACATCCATGTGAATCTGCTTAGTGTCTTCATCTCTTGGTCTCCCTCTACGATTTTTAACCTCCACGCTGCCCTCCGATACTAAATTGGTGATCCGTCGATGTCTCAGAACATGTCCTACCAACCGATCCCTTCTTCTAGTCAAGTTGTGCCATAAGCTCCTCTTCTCGCCAATTCTATTCAATATCTCCTCATTAGTTATGTGATTTACCCATCTAATCTTCAGCATTCTTCTGTAGCAGCACATTTCGAAAGCTTCTATTCTCTTCTTGTCCAAACTTACATTCATTGCTACACTCCATACAAATACTTTCAGAAACGACTTCCTGACGTTTAAATCTATACTCGATGTTAACAAATTTTTCTTCTTCAGAAACGCTTTTCTTGCCATTGCCAGTCTACATTTTATATCCTCTCTACTTCGACCATCATCAGTTATTTTGCTCCCCAATTAGCAAAACTCCTTTACTACTTTAAGTGTCTCATTTCCTAATCTAATTCACTCAGCATCACCCGACTTAACTCGACTACATTCCATTATCCTCGTTTTGCTGTTGTTGATGTTCATCTTATACCCTCCTTTAAAGACACTGTCCATTCCGTTCAACTGCTCTTCCAAGTCCTTTGCTGCCTCTGACAGAATTACAATGTCATCAGCGAACCACAACGTTTTTATTTCTTCTCCATGAACTTAAATACCTACTCCGAATTTTTCTTTTGTTTCCTTTACTGCTTGCTCAATATACAGATTGAATAACATCGGGGAGAGGCTACAACCCTGTCTTACTCCCTTCCCAACCACTGCTTCCCTTTCATGTCCCTCGACTCTTATGACTGCCGTCTGGTTTCTGTACAAATTGTAAATAGCCTTTCGCTCCCTGTATTTTACCCCTGCCACCTTCAGAATTTGAAAGAAAGTATTCCAGTCAACATTGTCAAAAGCTTTCTCTAAGTCTACAAATGCTAGAAACGTAGGTTTGCCTTTCCTTAATCTTTCTTCTAAGATAAGTCGTAGGGTCAGTATTGCCAACATTTCTACGGAATCCAAACTGATCTTCTCCGATGTCGGTTTCTATCAGTTTTTCCATTCGTCTGTACAGAATTCGTGTTAGTATTTTGCAGCTGTGACTTATTAAACTGATAGTTCAGTAATTTTCACATCTGTCAACACCTGCTTTCTTTGGGATTGGAATTATTATATTCTTCTTGAAGTCTGAGGGTATTTCACCTGTCTCATAAATATTGCTCACCAGATGGTAGAGTTTTGTCAGGACTGGTTCTCCCAAGGCTGTCAGTAGTTCTAATGGAATGTTGTCTACTCCCGGCGCCTTCCTTCGACTCAGGTCTTTCAGTGCTCTGTCAAACTCTTCACGCAGTATCATATCTCCTATATTATCTTCATCTACATCCTCTTCCATTTCCATAATTTTGTCCTCAAGTACATCGCCCTTGTATAGACCCTCTATGTACTCCTTCCACCTTTCTGCTTTCCCTTCTTTCCTTAGAACTGTGTTTCCATCAAAGCTCTTGATATTTATGCAAGTGGTTCTCTTTTCTCCAAAGGTATCTTTAATTTTCCTGTAGGCAGTATCTATCTTACCCCTAGTGAGATAAGCCTCTACATCGTTACATTTGTCCTCTAGCCATCCCTGCTTAGCCATTTTGCACTTCCTGTCGATCTCATTTTTGAGACGTTTGTATTCCTTTTTGCCTGCTTCATTTACTGCATTTTTATATTTTCTCCTTTCATCAATTAAATTCAATATTTCTTCTGTTACCCAAGCGTTTCTACTAGCCCTCGTCTTTTTACCTATTTGATCCTCTGCTGCCTTAACTATTTCATCCCTCAAAGCTACCCATTCTTCTTCTACTGTATTTCTTTCCCCCATTCCTGTCAATTGTTCCCTTATGCTTTCCCTGAAATTCTGTAGAACCTCTGGTTCTTTCAGTTTATCCAGGTCCCATCTCCTTAAATTCCCACCTTTTTGCAGTTTCTTCAGTTTTAATCTACAGGTCATAACCAATAGATTGTGGTCAGAGTCCACATCTGCCCCTGGAAATGTCTTACAATTTAAAACCTAGTTCCTAAATCTCTGTCTTACCATTATATAATCTATCTGATACCTTTTAGTGTCTCCAGGGTTCTTCCATGTATACAACCTTCTATCATGATTCTTAAACCAAGTGTTAGTTATGATTAAGTTGTGCTCTGTGCAAAATTCTATCAGGCGGCTTCCTCTTTCATTTCTTAGCCCCAATCCATATTCACCTACTACGTTTCCTTCTCTCCCTTTTCCTACACTCGAATTCCAGTCACCCATGACTATTAAATTTTCGTCTCCCTTCACTATCTGAATAATTTCTTTTATTTCATCATACATTTCTTCAGTTTCTTCGTCATCTGCAGAGCTAGTTGGCATATAAACTTGTACTACTGTAGTAGGTGTGGGCTTCGTATCTATCTTGGCCACAATAATGCGTTCACTATGCTGTATGTAGTAGCTTACCCGCATTCCTATTTTCCTATTCATTATTAAACCTACTCCTGCATTCCCCCTATTTGACTTTGTGTTTATAACCCTGTAGTCACCTGACCAGAAGTCTTGTTCCTCCTGCCACCGAACTTCACTAATTCCCACTATATCTAACTTTAACCTATCCATTTCCCTTTTTATATTTTCTAACCTACCTGCCCGATTAAGGGATCTGACATTCCACACTCCGATCCGTAGAACTCCAGTTCTCTTTCTCCTGATAACGATGTCCTCTTGAGTAGTCCCCGCCCGGAGATCCGAATGGGGGACTATTTTACCTCCGGAATATTTTACCCAAGAGGACGCCATCATCATTTAATCATACAGTAAAGCTGCATGCCCTCGGTAAAAGTTACGGCTGTAGTTTCCCCTTGCTTTCAGCCGTTCGCAGTACCAGAACAGCAAGGCCATTTTTGTTAGTGTTACAAGGCCAGATCAGTCAATCATCCAGACTGTTGCCCCTGCAACTACTGAAAAGGCTGCTGCCCCTCTTCAGGAACCACACGTTTGTCGGCCTCTCAACAGATACCCCTCCATTGTGGTTGCACCTATGGTACGGCTGTGTGTATCGTTGAGGCACGCAGACCTCCCCACCACCGGCAAGGTCCATGGTTCATGGGGGGGAGGACTACAAGTAACCATTTCAAATAGGTACTTATTTCATCCGTTTCTGGACGCACAGCTCTTTGCGACCAGACGTATACAAATAATCATAACCGCTTCATGGAAGATACTATTACGTGTATTAAGTTTTCCAAATTAATTACTCCGTTTCACCGATTTATCGTTTTTTTTTCAGTAAAATTCTAGGACGAAAATCTACATGTGACTGATGTAGTGTATGAAGATGTGTCGAAAAGAATCTGCCGCAATATTACCCCATAATCAGCGGGCCTACCAATCACTATTGCACAGAGATTGCTTTACTAAATTTGGGCGAAACCATCATGCGCTTCACTATTTCTGTTTCAATTATGTTCCCCGAACGAGGTGGCGCCGTGGTTACCACACTTGCCTCGCATTCGGATGCACGACGGTTCAATCCCGCGTCCGGCCATCCTGCTTTAGGTTTTTCGTGATTTCCCTAAATCCCTCTAGGCAAATGCCGCGATGGTTCCTGTGAAAGGGCAAGACCGACTTCCTTCCTCATCCTTCCCTAATCCGATGCGACCGATGACCTCGCTGTCCGGTCTCCTCCCCAAAAACAACCTTCTATAATGCTCAAAATAAACATTTTCTGCAACTGAAAAAGTGCTTTGAATAATGTTTGAGTTGTTCTTAGAACTTTCAAATGTATGTGCTGTGTGGGCATTCTACACTCAAAGGGTGCACTGAATCAGCACCTCCTCTTCCTTCTCCTTGCCAATAACGGCAGTTTTGTCGGGAACGGGCCGCTGTCACTGCCCTCACGCGGTGCAGAGAACGTCGTTCTCTCTTCACACTGCTGGAAGTAAGCAGGCAGCTGCGTAGTGGAGGCTCCCAGCGATTTGGTAGCAGCCAGGCCGCAGCGTAATCGCGCCATCAGACCATTCTGGGAAATCACGGAAAACCTAAATCGGCATGTCCGGCCGTGGATTTGAACCAGTGTGTTCTAGAATATGAGTTCAGTGTGCCGCGACTCTCGGTTAGTTGTTTCAGAGTGAGAGGGAACGATCTACACGTTTTAGATGATCCATCACTGAAGTGGACGTGGGACTGCGGCTGGTCATTAACTTGTAGAAATAAGAAATACCAACAGCCGTACTTTTTGTAAAATATTTTAATTACGCGAGCAGTTTCGGCGCTACATTTGTGTCATCTTCAGGCTCCTATGGACTGGATGATGGTGATGTTTGGTTTGTGGGCGCTCAACTGGGCGATTATCAGCGCCCGTACAAATTCCCAACCTGTGCTCAGTCCAAGCTCGCGACCACTGTCATGAATGACGACGAAATGAGGAGGAGAACACCCAGTCGAGGTAGGTGAAAATCCCGCTGGGAATCGAACCCAGGACCCCGTGTTCGGGAAGCGAGAATGCAACTGCGAGAGCACGGGCTGCGATGAACCCTCGGTGCATTGGGACAGATACCATGTATGTTCACTGATCTCACGGATTTCTATTTATGCGATATGTGAATTCCAGGCATCTAACAACTGTCAACTGTTTGAGAGTTGTTAGATGGCTGGAATGCACATATAGCGTAAATACGAGGTGCACTCAAGTTCTAAGGCCTCCGATTTTTTTTCTCCAGACTGGAAAGAGATAGAAACATGCGCATTGTTTTAAAATGAGGCCGCGTTCATTGTCAATACATCCCAGAGATGGCAGCATCGTACGGCAGATGGAATTTTACCGCCAGCGGCGAGAATGAGAACTGTTTTAAATACTTAAAATGACGCCGTTTTCCTTACTTGAACAGCGTGCAATCATTCGTTTTCTGAATTTGCGTGGTGTGAAAACAATTGAAATTCATCGACAGGGTGATGGAGTTATGGATGTGTAGAAAGTGCGTTTGTGGGTGCGACAGTTTAATGAAGGCAGAACATCGTGTGACAACAAACCAAAACCACCTCGGACTCGCACAAGCCGGTCTGACTACATGATCGAGAAAGTGGAGAGAATTGTTTTGGGCGATCGCCGAATGACTGTTGAACAGATCGCCTCCAGAGTTGGCATTTCTGTGGGTTCTGTGCACACAATCCTGCATGACGACCTGAAAATGCGAAAAGTGTCATCCAGGTGGGTGCCACGAATGCTGACGGTGGACCACACGGCTGCCCGTGTGGCATGTTGCCGAGCAATGTTGACGCGCAACGACAGCACGAATGGGACTTTCTTTTCGTCGGTTGTGACAATGGATGAGACGTGGATGCCATTTTTCGATCCAGAAACAAAGCGCCAGTCAGCTCAATGGAAGCACACAGATTCACCGCCACCAAAAAAATTTCGGGTAACCGCCAGTGCTGAAAAAATGATGGTGTCCACGTTCTGGGACAGCGAGGGCGTAAACCTTACCCATTGCGTTCCAAAGGGCACTACGGTAACGTGTGCATCCTACGAAAATGTTTTGAAGAACAAATTCCTTCCTGCACTGCATCAAAAACGTCCGGGAAGGGCTGCGCGTGTGCTGTTACACCAAGACAACGCACCCGCACATCGAGCTAACGTTACGCAACAGTTTCTTCGTGATAACAGCTTTGAAGTGATTCCTCATGCTCCCTACTCACCTGACCTGGCTCCTAGTGACTTTTGGCTTTTTCCAACAATGAAAGACACTCTCCGTGGCCGCACATACACCAGCCGTGCTGCTATTGTCTCAGCGATTTTCCAGTGGTCAAAACAGACTCCTTCAGAAGCCTTCGCCGCTGCCATGGAATCATGGCGTCAGCGTTGTGAAAAATATGTACGTCTGCAGGGCGATTACATCGAGAAGTAGCGCCAGTTTCATCGATTTCGGATGAGTAGTTAATTAGAAAAAAAATCGGAGGCCTTAGAACTTGAATGCACCTCGTAGAAATCCGTGAGACCATGAATTTAGAGGTGCGTTCAAAAAGTATAGCGAATTTAGAAATTTCGGGAGTTGTATTAGTGCGATTTGACGGTTTTTCTTTGTTGTGTTAGTAAACACATCTGGAGCACGCCTGTACACTGGTAGCCATATTGGATGATTATATCTTGTCCGCTGTCCAGAATGTTACAATTAAGACACAGGGGAATTACAGACATTGGCTGCCCAATGGGGAAAGTTGAGAATTTGTGCCAGACCAGGATTCGAACCCGGTCTTCTGCTTACTACGCAGATGCAGTGACCACTAAGCCATCCGGACACAGTGGTCATGGAAACAACACGGAGTACCCTAGAACACCTCCCGTCAGACCCAGATTCTCCACAGACTACTAATATAGTGTTGTTTGCCCGTTATCCTCATTACTCACGGCACGTCACCGATTCCCGTAAGAGTTCTAACCTAGTGTGCATTCGCACTAAAGAGATGATTGGCAGTCCTTGCCTTGAAACTTCCTGGCAAATTAAAACTGTGTGCCGGACCGAGACTCGAACTCGGGACCTTTGCCTTTCGCGGTGCTCTACCATCTGCGCTACCCATGCACGACTCACGCCCCATCCTCACAGCTGTGAAGGCAAAGGCAAAGGTCCCGAGTTCGAGTCTCGGTCCGGCACACAATTTTAATCTGCCAGGAAGTTTCATATCAGCACACACTCCGCTGCAGAGTGAAAATCTCATTTTAGTCCTTGCCTTAATTGCTTATGTATGTGATGTCTGATCCTTCGGACAGACACAACATATACATGAGGTTACATGTGTTTGCTTTCGAGTGGCGATTATTGATTTGTTTTAAAAATGGATCACACAATATCCATTAAATTTTGTATTAAAAATGAAATAAAATTTAGTAAAGTTTTAGAAATGATAAATATTGCATTTGGTGAGACTGCTCAGAGTAAAACAAGAGTTCGAGGGTGGCAAAGCGTTTCCAAGACGATCGCCAAAAAGTTGAAGACGACGAACTTTCTGGACACTTCAGCTCATCAACAACCGATTAAAGCCTGGTAGAAGTGAAAGAGATGATTAAGAACGATCGGCGAGGCACAACCAGAGAAGTTGTTAATGATAGTGACGTATCAGTTGGCTCATGCTGTGAAATCTTTTCGGGTGTTTTGGGTACGGAAGGGGTGACATCGCAATTTGTGCCAAAGGTATCGATTTTCAAGGTAAAGGAGCGGCGAACGGAAGTTGCTCAGGAGTCGCTAAATGAAGTCAACAGCGATGCAGAACTGCTGAAACGCGTCGTAACAGCTGACGAAACATGTACTGGTATGACGCCTGGGTACTTCGCTTTCTTTTGCCAGGGCCGGCCGGAGTGGCCGTGCGGTTCTAGGCGCAACAGTCTGGAACCGAGCGACCGCTACGGTCGCAGGTTCGAATCCTGCCTCGGGCATGGATGTGTGTGATGTCCTTAGGTTAGTTAGGTTTAATTAGTTCTAAGTTCTAGGCGACTGATGACCTCAGAAGTTAAGTCCCGTAGTGCTCAGAGCCATTTGAACCATCTTTTGCCAGGCAGTGTAGGTGCAGTGTTTGTCACGTGGTGCCGCTGCAAGCGCCGACAGTGGTAGGTGCGAGGTGTGAAGCGGTGCCGCTCTAGGTACTGAGTCGAGTCGGCATCTGCTGATCGCTCCTCTCGCCGACCAAGGCTGCGCGTGGGCGCTTACGTAAGGCGCCGTAGCCGCCGGCCGGCGGCTACTACACTGCGCCGAGTAGCTGTACTGGCTAACTGTTCCCTGCAGTTCTCTAAGAGGCTGTTTCGCAATCCTCGGCCAAGTCCGCGCCTCTGAGCTGAGCAGAGATGCGCTGCCCGCCGAGCTGCAGTCGGCCGATTCTCGCACGCCTCACCCCGAGCTGTCCCTCCACGCTTTCTCTCTCTACTCCTAACCTCTCACCACTAGGCAACAGAAGTGAAAGAATCAAAGCTGTGAGTGCCGGTCGTGGGCCGTGTCTATAAGTAACACTACTGGCCATTTAAATTGCTACACCACGAAGGTGACGTGCTACAGACGCGAAATTTAACCGACAGGAAGAGGATGCTGTGATATGCAAATGACTGGCTTTTCAGAGCATTCACACAAGGTTGGCGGCGGTGGCGACACCTACAACGTGCTGACGTGAGGAAAGTTTCCAACCGATTTCTCATGCACAAAGAGCAGTTGACCGGCGTTGCCTGGTGAAACGTTGTTGTGATGTCTCGTGTAAGGAGGAGAAATGCGGACCTTCACGTTTCCGACTTTGATAAAGGTCGGATTGTAGCCTATCGCGATTGCGGTTCATCGTATCGCGACATTGCTGCTCGCGTTGGTCGAGATCCAATGACTGTTAGCAGAGTATGGAATCGGTGGGTTCAGGAGGGTAATACGGAACGCCCTGCTGGATCCCGACGGCCTCGTATCACTAGCAGTCTACAGGCACCTTATCCGCATGGCTGTAACGGATCGTGCAGCCACGTCTCGATCCCTGAGTTAACCGATGGGGACGTTTGCAAGACAACAACCATCTGCACGAAGAGTTCGACGACGTTTCCAGGAGCATGGACTATCAGCTCGGAGACCGTGGCTGCGGTTACCCTTGACGCTGCATCACAGACAGGAGCGCCTGCGATGGTGTACTCAACGACCAACCTGAGTGCACGAATGGCAAAACGTCATTTTTTCGGATGAATCCAGGTTCTGTTTACAGCATCATGATGGTCGCATCCGTGTTTGGCGACATCGCGGTAAACGCACATAGGAAGCGTGTATTCGTCATCGCCATACTGGCGTATCACCCGGCGTTGATGGTATGGGATGCCATTGATTACACGTCTCCATCACCTTTTGTTCGCAATGACGGCACTTTGAACAGTGGACGTTACATTTCACATGTGTTACGACGCGTGGCTCTACCCTTCATTCGATCCCTGCGAAACCCTACATTTCAGCAGGATAATGCACGACCGCATGTTACAGGTCCTGTACGGGCCTTTCTGGATACAGAAAATGTTCGACTGCTGCCCTGGCCAGCACATTCACTAATTGAAAACGTCTGGTCAATGGTGGCCGAGCACCTGGCTCGTCACAATACGCCAGTCACTACTCTTGATGAACTGTAGTATCGTGTTGAAGCTGCATGGGCAGCTGTACCTGTACACGCCATCCAAGCTCTGTTTGACTCAATGCACAGGCGTATCAAGGCCGTTATTACGGCCAGAGGTGGTTGTTCTGGGTACTGATTTCTCAGGATCTATGCACCCAAATTGCGTGAAAATGTAGTCATATGTCAGTTCTAGTATAATATGAATACCCGTTTATCATCTGCATTTCTTCTTGGTGTAGCAATTTTAATGGCCAGTAGTGTAGTTACATGTTCCATAGAGCATTTGAACGATTTTTGTATCGAAATGGTGTAAAACGATTCAGTCTACAGGATACGTGTACATGATTAGTGCTAACATTAATGAATACCTTTTCACTTTACACCAACTCCTGCAACTACACTTACGATTTTTTTTAAATTTTTTTTACTGGCTACCAGTTTTTAAGTAGAAATTCGTCAATGGAATAGAACCATTTGTCCAGGACAAACGTTTTTAAATTAGGTGTAAAACGTCCTTCGTTTTTGGTCATGTATTTTATGTTATTCATCAAATAATTACAAATTTTCATTGCTGCATATTGAAGTCCTCTCTGTGTCACTCACAGACAATGGGCAAAAAGGTCATATTTTCCCCCTCTAGTGTTGTAGGTAGATACATTACCGTTCTTCTCAAACCATGACGGACTATTTATGACGAATTTAATTAGCGAATGTATGTATTCTAACTGCGGCGTCAAAATACCCAACTACTTGAAGGGGTACTTGCATGATATTCGCGGGTGAACAGCACGTATTATTCGTAGTGCTCGCCTTTGTGCAATCAATACTTTCTTTCTGAGTGACTAGGTACCCCAGAAACTTATTCCGTACATTATTATTGAGTGGAATTATGCGAAATGTGCCAGGAAATTGATACGTTTCTTTGCAAGAGTAGCAATTATACGAAGAGCAAAAACAGCTGAACTTACTTGTTTGAGGAGCTCAGTAATACTCATCTTCCAGTTCATGTTTTTATCAATGTGAACACCCAAAAATTAGGATCATTCTGCACTACTTACTGCCTCTTGCCCCTATGCTACGCCAGTTGTTGGTATTACTCTATTCATTGTACAGAACTGAATGTAGTGTGTTTTTTCCAAATTTAGGTAGAGTCGATTTTCAGAGAATCCCTAAATACTTCTTTGGAAAATATCATCTACCAATTCTTCTGTTGCTTTCTCCCCAATGCGATTTACTATAACAGTAGCGTCGTCTGCGAAAGGTACCAGTTTTGCTTATTGAATGTTAAGTGGCAGGTCATTCACATATATAAGAAATAAGAGTGGCCACAAAGTTGAACCCTGACTCCCATTGTGATTTTATCCCAAACGGTATAATTTTCTACCTTCCGACATTATCTGAAATATTCAGTGCAAGTTTGTCAAGTATGATTCAAACCAGCTGTGTGTCAAGCCATTAGTACCATAAAAGTTTTTCTGATAGAGTATCACGACCTGTACTATCGAAGGCCTCGGAGAGATCACAAAATATACCAACAGGCGATATATTATTATTTAAGGCTTACAGTATTTGATGAATGACTGTATAAATAGCATTTTCAGGCGATAAATCTTTCTCGAATCCCAAATGTGATATGCTAAGTAAATTGTTTCCATTTAAGTGTGAGACTCCTCTTGAGTACATTACTTTTACGAATATTTTGGAAAAAGACGTCAGTAAGAAAACAGGTCGATAATTATTTAAGTCTGCCTTGTCAGCTTCCTTGTGAAATAGTTTAATAAATGCATATATCAACCTGCCTGGAAAAATTTCCTGTGTCAGTGATACATTGCATATATTACTAAGGACGTTACTTATTAAGTTGGAACAAGTTTTCAGGGATAATATCTAGGTTTTGTAAAAATAAGGAAGTCCAACAGGCGTACGTTTTATAAAATACGGCGCTACGGTCGGCAACGCCTATGTAAGACAACAAGTGTCTGGTGCAGTTGTTAGATCCGTTACTGCTGCTGGAATGGCAGGTTATCGAGATTTAAGTGAGTTTGAACGTGGTGCTATAGTCTGAGCACGATCTATGGGACACAACATCTCCGAGGCAGCAATAAAGTGGGGATTTTCCCGTACGAGCATTTCACGAGTGTATCGTGAATATCAGGAATCCGGTAAAACATCAAATCTCCGACATCGCTGCAGCCGGAAAAAGATCCTGCAACATAGGGAGCAACGACGACTGAAGAGAATCATTCAACGTGACAGAAGTGCAACCCTTCCGCAAATTGCTGCAGGTTTCAACGCTAGGCAATCAACAAGTGTCAGCGTGCAAAGCATTTAACGAAAAATCATCGATATGGGCTTTAGGAGCCCAAGGCCCACTCGTGTACCTCTGATGACTACACGACACAAAGCGTTACTCCTCGCCTAGGACCGTCAACACCGGCATTGGACTGTTGATGACTGGAGTCATGTTGCCTGGTCGGACGAGTCTCGTTTTAAATTGTATCAAGTGGATGGACGTGTACGTGTATGGAGACAACCTCACGAATTCATGGACCCTGCATGTCAGCAGGGTACTGTTGAAGCTGGTGAAGGTTCTGTGATGGTGTGGGGCGTGTGCAGTTGGAGTGATATGGGACTCCTCATATGTCTAGATCCGACTCTGACAGGTGACACGTACATAAGCATCCTGTCTGATCACCTGCATTCGTTCATGTCCATTGTGCATTCTGACGGATTTGGGTAGTTCCAGCAGGACAATGCAACACCCCACACGTCCAGGATTGCTGCAGAGTGGCTCCATAAACACTCTTCTGAATTTAAACACTAGTGATGGCCACCGAACTCCCCAGACATTAACATTACCGAGGATGTCTGGGATGCCTTGCAACATGGTGCAGAAGAGATCTCCACCCTCTCGTACTCTTACGGATTTATGGACAGCCCTGCAGGATTCATGGGGTCAGTTCCCCCTAGCACTACTTCACACAGTAGTCGAGACAATGCCACGTCGTGTTGCGGCACTTCTGCGTGCTCGCGGGAGGCCCTACACGATATTAGGTAGGTGTTCAAATGGTTCAAATGGCTCTGAGCACTGTGGGACTTAACATCATAGGTCATAAGTCCCCTAGAACCTAGAACTACTTAAACCTAACTAACGTAATGACATCACACACACCCATGCCCGAGGCAGGATTCGAACCTGCGACCGTAGCAGTCCCGCGGTTCCGGACTGCAGCGCCAGAACCGCTAGACCACCGCGGCCGACTAGATAGGTGTACCGGTTTCTTTGGCTCTTCAGTGTAGCTCAGCTGTGAGTAAAGAAGAGTCAGTAGTGAGGTATGCAGCCTCCCCCCCCCCCCCCCCGCACCTTTCCGGTCGACATTAATTTATCAGGAACTTCTGGACACCATCTTCCTCAAATGTTCAAATGTGTGTGAATTCCTAAGAGACCAAACTGCTGAGGTTGTAATGTTGATGCATTAATTTGCTCTGAAAGCGTGTGTAATGTTGATGCATTAATTTGTTCTGAAAGCGGTGCTGATATTCAAGACAATAAAAGCGGGTCAAAAACTGTGAGCTATCTGGGGAAGTCAACTGTTTCACCAGGTATCCAGTCTAGCTTACCAAATTCCCAACCAGACTAACATTAATTATAATCTTTTAGTAGTCATCTTACGATAACCGGTGATATATATATATAAACGGAGAATTGAAATAAAAAGAAATAGATCAGTTTATATTTGGACATTTATTTTAACATTGATCATTGTTCCATTAAAATTTCAGCATATTAAACTTGATTGATAACTAAACTGGTGCCTTATTTAGGATTGTGAAAATGTGAGTTTGTTATCTTACGGAACACATCAAATACGTAGCCAAGATTGGGAGACTGCATACAACACTGCATTCATAAAATAACACACGAAGAACGTTGATATATATGCAAGAGGAAATTAACCACAACCAACCGATTCAATTTTCACCCAAAGAAGTTACATTCGTTGCCCAATCCTGTCCCTCATGAAATTACCACACACTGGTACACTAAATTCATACTAACTCTCTGTGAAATCTTCCCGAAAAGAATAGCTGAGGGCTACTTTGATGATTACACCACATGCTTCACGTGGTCAACTTGGTTTACACAAAGAGTGTAACTCCACAATAATTTTGATAATTAAAATAAATTACATCGAAACGCAAATTACAAAAGAAAAACCTCGAACTGGTTACTATCGTCTTACTATTAGCCTGATGGGTCAAACAATTCTATAAGCACGTGGTACTGGTCTCACAAAGGACACCCCACGTGGGTTGAACATAAAGAAAAGTTGCTATATTGAAAAATATTGTCAAGACGAGACGTTATAATCTCACGCAAATTCGCATTTAAGATTGATGATCTTAGTTAGAGTTACGGATCATCCACACGTGGTTCCACTTTACTCACAAATTAGTGACAAAGCAACTACTGGAAGATATTCTGAACTTCACACTCAAATTACACTGCGATGCAATTTAAGATAACATAAGATATTTTAGATCTAAACCTGAAATAAAGGTGATTAAATTTTCAGTTAGGCTGAACTGAAGAAATCCATTGTCCTACGGATTTAGCAGACACGCGCTTAGCCGGAGATCTTACCACTTCAGACGCTCGCCGCGGACGGACTGACCTGGCCCCTACCGAGCGTGCTTAACAGATACAAACGGAAGTGACCAGAGAGGCAGCTTCCTATACCAACATGACAAGGGACGGCAGGATGCTCATTCATCCTCTCACACAGAAGGGGAGGGGGATGACAGTATCTTATCATATACAGTATATAAAAGAAAACGGATGTAGGTTCCGTATGAGACTGTGTGACATGAAGTACATATAAACTGTGTTTTAAAGTGTAGTAGTGTGAGCAGCGGAACGTTTTACTTTTACACATAATCAAGAACTATCTGTCAGTCTCCTCCCAGATAGAAACACCACAGTAAATTTAGAAGTGGAATGTATGCCGTAAATGACAGCAGTTTTAAAAAATTAACATGAAAGGAGTCCAACAGAGACCTTTCAAGGTCTTCAGTCCCTAGACTTACACACTAGTTAAGTTAACTTATCCTAAAAACGACACACAGACGAAGGAGAACTCGAGCCTCTGGAGGGACGGGCCACGTAATGTCGCCCCCCCCCCCCTTTTTTTTTCTTACGGGTTTGAGTAGCGACTTTTTTACGTCAGTCCAATGTCACATTAAGCGAAACCAATAGGACTCTGATTGAACGAAAACATTCACATAGCTGACGTGCCCTCAGAGACTGGTTTCTCTCGGGTGTTTCATTCGACTGAAACAATAAGGCGACTGAATGAAGAAACAATCGGTTGTTAGAACCAGTCCGTTGTGCCTCCAGAAGGCATGGACTGGTGGAGCGGAAGACAGCGGCGCCGTGAACTTGTCTCCTTGTCTCCGCCGCCAGTGGCGCGCATCCGGGGGCCAAGGCTCTCGTAATTAGACCGCCAGCTCGTGGCGTGACGATGGTCAATCCCCCAGCGGCCGAAACGTCGCCGCCTTCGACACACCGGCCGGCGGTGGAGCCAGTTTCACTCTTACGAGTTCACCGGACACGCTATTAATGACCCTCTTAGAACATAAGAAGCACTGTGGCCGGCCGCTGTGGCCGAGCGGTTGTAGGCGCTTCAGTCCAGAACCGCGCTGCTGCTAAGGTCGCAGGTTCGAATTCTGCCTCGGGCATGGATGTGTGTGGTGTCCTTAGGTTAGTTAGGTTTAAGTAGTTCTAAGTCCTAGGGGACTGATGACCTCAGATGTTAAATCTCATAGTGCTTAGAGCCATTTTTTTTTTTTTGACGAATTTCAGATACGTTAATCGTGGACGTGACAACACTCTAATCGACAAAGAAGAGACCATTCTATAACGGAGGAGTTATTTAACTATCAAGTCAGTTTATTATTTGGAAGTGTCCTGGTAAATGCAGGCCATACGCGGACTAAAAATTGGGTAGATGGTCCAGTACCTTCAGCCAAGGAAGGCTTTCTGTCTTTCTGTTTGTGTTGTCTACAGCAAACAAAGTTCTGAAAGGAAAACGACTAATGATAGCCGGCCGGAGTGGCCGTGCGGTTCTAGGCGCTACAGTCTGGAGCCGCGAGACCGCTACGGTCGCAGGTTCGAATCCTGCCTCGGGCATGGATGTGTGTAATGTCCCTAGGTTAGTTAGGTTTAAGTAGTTCTAAGTTCTAGGGGACTGATGACCGTAGAAGTTGAGTCCCATAGTGCTCAGAGCCATTTGAACCATTTTTGACTAATGATAACCCATACAGGGAGCGAAAAAGTGTTTTCGAGTCGAAAAAGGCTTGTGACTATCACGAAAAAATGAACGCCAAGTCTTCTCAATCTAGGTTTTCCAAAGTTCTTCCTCACCTTGAGGATCGTTGTGTTATTGTATGTCATAATGCGCCATATCACTCCCGCAAACTGCAGAAAATTCCGAACACAGGCTCCAGTAAACAGAATATTATAGACTGGCGTCTGTTAACAAAAAAGGTTTGAACATGATATGTTAAAGGGAGAACTGCTGCCTGTCGTGGAGGGAAATAAACCAGCTTATAAAGCGTATGTTGTAGACGCTGTGGCAAGTCTAGTGAACAAAACAGTTTTAAAAACGCCACGGTACCACTGTGAATTCAACGCTATTGAACTTGTCGGGGCACAGATTAAGAATTATGTCGCAGCAAGGATCAGAAGCTTCCAAGCACTTCTGGTTGACGCAGTCGCTGAAGTAATGTCGGATGTGTGGCAGAAATGTGTGCAGCATCTTCAAAAAACTGAAAAATCAATGTGGGATGTGGGTAATAGTGTGGAAACTCACGAAGAGAGTTTAATTTTTAGCGTCAATACTAGTAGTAGTAGTAGTAGTAGTAGTAGTAGTAGTAGAAGTGCTGAAAAAATACATCTCACCCTATAAAATTACTGATGAGTATTTTTACATTGTATTGTATTGTATGTTAACCGGGGACCTAGAAACGACGGAGAGGCTCCGTCCCCGCCGCAGCCTCAGTGGTCCACCACCCCACGACGACTACCGCAGTCCACTTCACCCCTCCGCCGCCCCACACCGAACCCATGGTTATTGTGCGGTTCGGTCCTCCCCCCCCCCCCCCCTCCAAGGGAACGTCTCACACCAGACGAGTGTAACCCCTATGTTTGCGTGGTAGAGTAATGGTGGTGTACGCGTACGTGGAGAGCTTGTCTGCGCACCAATGGCCGACATAGTGTAGCTGAGGCGGAATAAGGGGAACCAGCCCGCATTCGTCGAGGCAGAGGGAAAACCGCCTAAAAACCATCCACAGACTGGCCGGCTCACCGGACCTCGACACAAATCCGCCGGGCGCATTCGTGCCGGGGACCAGGCGCTCCTTCCCGCCCGCAAAGCCGTGCGTTAGACCGCACGGCCAACCGGGCGGGCGTATTTTTATATACTTGTTCCATTTTTCCTCCAAATCCAAGTAAAGACCTTGTGTCACAGGGAGCAGGAAAGAATGAGTACGTAATTGTGTCTATAACTACAGATCTTGTTTTTGTTCCTTGTTCAAAAGAAATCTTATGGGACTTAACTGCTACGGTCATCAGTCCCTAAGCTTACACACTACTTAACCTAAATTATCCTATGGACAAACAGACACATCCGTGCCCGAGGGAGGACTCGAACCTCCGCCGGGTTTGATCCTTGATACCGAAGTGTCGTGAATGCTAAGCGAACTGCTGTCGAGGCACCTTGCCTTCGCGCTCTACGATTCTGCAGGGCAGCCCAGGGCGTGGCGTTGTTCACCCACACTGTCGCGATTCGTCGGATGGAATACAGATCGTGGGCTCCAGGCAAACGACAGGATGCTTACAGAATGAGATTTTGACTCTGCAGCGGAGTGTGCGCTGATATGAAACTTCCTGGCAGATTAATTCTGTGTGCCCGACCGAGACTCGAACTCGGGACCTTTGCCTTTCGGGGGCAAGTGCTCTACCATCTGAGCTACCGAAGCACGTCTCACGTCCGGTACTCACAGATTTACTTCTGCCAGTTTGGAAGGTAGGAGACGAGGTACTGGCAGAAGTAAATCTGTGAGTACCGGACGTGAGACGTGCTTCGGTAGCTCAGATGGTAGAGCATTTGCCCGCGAAAGGCAAAGGTCCAGAGTTCGAGTCTGGGTCGGGCACACAGTTTTAATCTGCCAGGAAGTTTGACAGGATGCTTGTTTGGAAAGAGAGCACGGAGGCTTTACTTCCGCGTCCTTGAACCCTTCCAAGCTTGTGCTCCGTCTCTAATTACCTCGACGTCGACGGGACGTTAAACCGCAATCTTCTTTCGTTGGCGTGTCGAGACCGCGCTAGGTGGGTTAAGCGGAGACTTCGGTACCTCCTTACCTGAGGCGCACTCGTGATTCGGCAGATCTGCTTCGAAAACCGTGACACAGAGCGAAGTGGGGCGGGCCAGACAGCTGGCAGCGAGTTCTGAGGTGGCCGCCGAAAAATTCCAGGCCAAGAGCGCCGGAGGTGCGACCGGGCTTCCAGGCAGCCGCGTAGGCGGTGCGCTGGAACGCACTCTCCTGCTGGAGGCAGGTGAGGTAAGCGCAGCCCGCAGAGTCGTCTCCGCCTGGACACACACACACACACACACACACACACACACACACACACAAACGCTGGCGCGCTAGCTGGCGCTTTGCCATACAGGATCCACACGCACCACCTGTCCTTGTAAACCCACCTCGCAGCATCCCAGAGTTGCTCGCTGTGGATAGGCGGAGGATAAGCCCACTCCGTACTCCCGAACAACTCTTTATTGATTTATTCGTCACTCATCGGTCTGTAGTGAACGAGGCTAAGTCACAATTTTAGAGAAAATGAGTTACGATCAGAATGGTATTTCTTACGGTTAATTCAACAAGCTCCGATGAAAAGACTTCTCTCCTGAGTTCACAAAGAAGAGAAATACACTCCTGGAAATGGAAAAAAGAACACATTGACACCGGTGTGTCAGACCCACCATACTTGCTCCGGACACTGCGAGAGGGCTGTACAAGCAATGATCACACGCACGGCACAGCGGACACACCAGGAACCGCGGTGTTGGCCGTCGAATGGCGCTAGCTGCGCAGCATTTGTGCACCGCCGCCGTCAGTGTCAGCCAGTTTGCCGTGGCATACGGAGTTCCATCGCAGTCTTTAACACTGGTAGCATGCCGCGACAGCGTGGACGTGAACCGTATGTGCAGTTGACGGACTTTGAGCGAGGGCGTATAGTGGGCATGCGGGAGGCCGGGTGGACGTACCGCCGAATTGCTCAACACGTGGGGCGTGAGGTCTCCACAGTACATCGATGTTGTCGCCAGTGGTCGGCGGAAGGTGCACGTGCCCGTCGACCTGGGACCGGACCGCAGCGACGCACGGATGCACGCCAAGACCGTAGGATCCTACGCAGTGCCGTAGGGGACCGCACCGCCACTTCCCAGCAAATTAGGGACACTGTTGCTCCTGGGGTATCGGCGAGGACCATTCGCAACCGTCTCCATGAAGCTGGGCTACGGTCCCGCACACCGTTAGGCCGTCTTCCGCTCACACCTCAACATCGTGCAGCCCGCCTCCAGTGGTGTCGCGACAGGCGTGAATGGAGGGACGAATGGAGACGTGTCGTCTTCAGCGATGAGAGTCGCTTCTGCCTTGGTGCCAATGATGGTCGTATGCGTGTTTGGCGCCATGCAGGTGAGCGCCACAATCAGGACTGCATACGACCGAGGCACACAGGGCCAACACCCGGCATCATGGTGTGGGGAGCGATCTCCTACACTGGCCGTACACCACTGGTGATCGTCGAGGGGACACTGAATAGTGCACGGTACATCCAAACCGTCATCGAACCCATCGTTCTACCATTCCTAGACCGGTAAGGGAACTTGCTGTTCCAACAGGACAATGCACGTCCGCATGTATCCCGTGCCACCCAACGTGCTCTAGAAGGTGTAACTCATTACCCTGGCCAGCAAGATCTCCGGATCTGTCCCCCATTGAGCATGTTTGGGACTGGATGAAGCGTCGTCTCACGCGGTCTGCACGTCCAGCACGAACGCTGGTCCAACTGAGGCGCCAGGTGGAAATGGCATGGCAAGCCGTTCCACAGGACTACATGCAGCATCTCTACGATCGTCTCCATGGGAGAATAACAGCCTGCATTGCTGCGAAAGGTGGATATACATTGTACTAGTGCCGACATTGTGCATGCTCTGTTGCCTGTGTCTATGTGCCTGTGGTTCTGTCAGTGTGATCATGTGATGTATCTGCCCCCAGGAATGTGTCAATAAAGTTTCCCCTTCCTGGGACAATGAATTCACGGTGTTCTTATTTCAATTTCCAGGAGTGTAGTACATGCGTTTCCTAACTCCACGGCAAAGAGTTTTAGGCCTTTTCTGTGCATACCAGAGGCAAGTCTGAAGACTTCGTTCTCGCGGCATATTACTTGAACCACAAAATTGCGGGCATTTAGACGTACTAAACGTTGTCACTGCTAATACACTTTAAGACAAAATAGAACGCATTTCGAAGCAGTTGTCCGCTGTTGTTGTTGTTGTTGTGGTCTTCAGTCCTGAGACTGGTTTGATGCAGCTCTCCATGCCAGTAAAGCTGCATGCCCTCGGGAAAAATTACGGCTGTAGTTTCCCCTTGCTTTCAGCCGTTCGCAGTACCACAACAGCAAGGCCGTTTTGGTTATTGTTACAAGGCCAGATCAGTCAATCATCCAGACTGTTGCCCCTGCAACTACTGAAAAGGCTGCTGCCCCTCTTCAGGAATGGGACGGAAATCAGTAGATGTGATGTACATGCAAAGACAAAACTCGGTGATTTATTCAAGAAAAAGTGCTTCACAAATTGAGGAAATCGATAACGCGTTGCTACACGACCGCTACTCGACCAGATAGTTTTATCTTGTGACTTCTGTTTTACATATCTTATGGAAAAGAATGACCAGGAGAGCAATGGTTTCTTAATTTTTGTGACAATGATTTTGTATCAGCTGGTCTGTCTCATGTATCGTTATATCCAAATGGTTTATAAATGTTAATCTACATTCAGATCCGATGATGGCACCTTTAGTGTTTTGAAACAGTATTTAAACGATCTTGCCTTTTGAATTATTTCTACAACAGAGTGATCGCCCCACTACGCACTATGTGTTCACCGTAAAACATTGTTTTTTAATATAACTTCAAACATGGTTCAGCGCCTTTGTGCTATCGTTTGTAGGTTTTCTTTATCTAAATGTGTAAAATTTGACCTTGTCTTAAGCGATAGTTAATTTACTAAAATTAAGCGCTAAACAGTTTTTGTTTGTTGTCGTCATTATTTGAATTTTACATTATAGGGTTAAATGGATCTGAGCACTATGGGACTTAACATCTGAGGTCATAAGTCCCCTAGAACTTAGAACTACTTAAACCTAACTAATCTAAGGACATCACACACATCCATGCCCGAGGCAGGATTCGAACCTGTGACCGTAGCGGTCTCGTGGTTCCAGACTGTAGCGCCTAGAACCTCTCGGCCACTCCGGCCGGCATTGTAGGGTTATGCAGGACCCTTTGTACATTAAGTAGTAGTTTCACCTTGTCATCTACAACTAAATTATGTTTGTGCGAAGTTTGACCAGTGTTATTTACAGACGAAGTTCTGCAAAATGTGTACAGCGTTTGTGTGTCCTTCCACAATAACACAATAGAATGCAGATGAAAAAAGATTTGCTAGAACTAAATGTCAGTAATCGCAAACAGATTCACGAAATACCTTAGCACAACCAAATTACTGTTATAGTGACGGTTTAACTTGGCATCCAAATTCACATTAACACAATTTAGGTGTAGATTACGAGGTACCTGTACACGACAATGTACAGACGGTCCTGCCTGACTCTATAATGTAAAGTTGAGATAATCTCAACGAGAAACAGAAACTGTTATAGGCTTAATTTTCGTGGATTAATTACGACTTAAAACATGTTCAAATTTTACAGATTCAAATAAAGAAAACGTATGAGGATAGCACAAAGATACTGAAACTTGTTTGGGTCTATATGAAAGAACAGTGCTTTATGTTACAGGCGAAAGGTACGAGGGCTGTCCAGAAAGTAAGTTACGATTGATCGCGAAATGAAAATCACAGTGAAAATCAGAAACGTTTCATTTGTAACAGTTAGTTACACCTTTCAGCTACTTCTCTACGTAGTCGCCGCTCTGACTCAGACATTCGTCGTAGCGTTGTACCAACTTTCCAATACCCTCATCATAGAAGGCAGCCGCCAGTGCTTTCCGCCAATTCTCTACGCTGGCCTACAGCTCGTTGTCTGTGCCAAAATGTTGTCTTCATAGCCAGCGGTTCGTTCGAGCAGAGATGAAACTCAGTGGGAGACAATTACGGGCTGTACTGTGGGTAACCAAACATTTACAATTGAAACGATGCAGGAACATCTTCATTGCCCCTGCAGAATGAGGCTGAGATTTGTCTTGAAGAAGAAACCGCACGACAGTTATGTAATGTTGGTTGCACAGCTTCAGGGGAAAATTCTCACCAGGCCCTCGTACTTGGCGGGAGACACTATTTTCTATAACATCTTTACGCGCTCACGAAGAGCTCAGGAATGAAAAGAGCGACATAATTCTACCTAGAGTCATACTAGAGACACTGCCCAACACATCTTTGCAAAGCTTTATCGGATTTTCGTAATCCTTTCCATTTCGCGACCGATCGTAACTTAGTTTCTGGACAGCTCTCGTATATCCAGTAATGTATGGCTTTCTGCGGAGCGAGCCGTAGAGACTAACACCAAAACACTTCTGCCCACCTTGTGTATCGACAGGGCTAGTCCGCTCTCAGTAGCTGAGTGGTCAGCGCGACTGAATGTCAATCCTGAGGCTCCAGGTTCGATTCCAGGCTGGGTCGCAGATTTTCTTCGCTGAGGGACTGGATCTTGTGTTGCCCTAATCATCATTATCATTTCATCCCCATCGACGCGCAAGTCGCCGAAGTGGCGTGAAATCGTAAGACTCGGCGAACGGTCTACCCGACGGGAGGGTCTAGTCACACGACATTTACATTTACCGATAGGGCGAGCCGACATGGCGATAATACAGCAAGAAATGTCGATCTGCGATCCGTGTTTCAAAAGAAACAGTTCCGTTATATAAATAAGGCTTACCGGCCAATGATCTTCTTCAGTGCCGATGCACTCACATTGCCCGAACTCTTACGGGAATCGGTACATTGACTGCCGCGAGTAATGAGTATAGTGGACAGGGGCACTACAAATGTAGTGTGTGGACAGAAAGTTGGGAAGCGTGGGTCTCACGGGGAGCGTGCCAGAGGTAAGCCCCTGCAGTCGCACTATCCTCTGTGTCCTCACAGAGACAGACGGACAATACTTAATTAATACAATTAATACAATTAATTAATGATAATAATAATTAATACCATTAATACAATAATTAATACAAAGCACTGTTCTTTCATATAGACCCAAACAAGTTTCAGTATCTTTGTGCTATCCTCATACGTTTTCTTTATTTGAATCTGTAAAATTTGAACATGTTTTAAGTCGTATTTGATCCACGAAAATGAACCCTATAACAGTTTCTGTTTCTCGTTGAGATTATCTCAAGTTTACATTACAGAGTCAGGCAGGACCGTCTGTACATTGTCGTGTACAGGTACCTCGTAATCTACACCTAAATTGTGTTAATGTGAATTTGGTTGACAAGTTAAACCGTCACTTTAACAGTAATTTGGTTGTGCTAAGGTATTTCGTGAATCTGTTTGCGATTACTGGTATTTAGTTCTCGCAAATCTTTTTTCATCTGCATTCTGTTGTGTTATTGTGGAAGCAGACACAAACGCCGTACACATTTTGCAGAACTTCGTCTGTAAATAACACTGGTCAAACTTCGCGCAAACATAATTTAGTTGTAGATGACAAGGTGAAACTGCTACTTAATGTAAAAAGGGTCCTGCATAACCCTACAATGCCGGCCGGGGTGGCCGAGCGGTTCTAGGCGCTACAGTCTGGAACCGCGCGACCGCTACGGTCGCAGGTTCGAATCCTGACTCGGGCATGGATGCGCGTGATGTCCTTAGGTTAGTCCTTAGGTTAGGTCTGCCATGTAAGCAGGAGATCCCGGATTCGAGTCCCGTTCCGGGCACACATTTTCAACTGTTCAAAATGATACAAATGGCTCTGAGCACAATGGGACTTAAATTCTAAGACCATCAGTCCCCTAGAACTCGGAACTACTTAAACCTAACTAACCTAAGGACATCACACACATCCATGCCCGAGGCAGGATTCGAACCTGCGACCGTAGCGGTCGCGCGGTTCCAGACTGTAGCGCCTAGAACCGCTCGGCCACCGCGGCCGGCTTTTCAGCTCTCCCCGATGATATTTATCTACGCTTTTAAACAGCTAAAGGTCTCGATTTTCATTGTAATTTCAGTTCAGTTACAGCTGTGCGGCGTCATTTTTGTCGAGAGAACGGCTACTCACCAAAAGCGTAAGGAGCGTACGGATGTCGCAGTGGGCACCGCTGGCCTACACTGTGACGTCACCTCAACGTGTGTGAACTGTACCATTCACAAGGTAATTACTAGTCCGTGCTGATACCCAACGTGTGTATAGCACGCGTTGGTCCGCCCACGGTAGGTTGCGTTGTGTATGCAGCGCTGGTCCTACCGAGTGGCTGGCAGTGGTCCTGCATTCCGAAGCGTGTGTGTCGGTTCCCAAGGACGGGCGAGTGTCCAAGGTCTGGCACGCATTTCTCTCTTTTGAGTCTTCTGACAAAGAGGGAAGGTCAGAATGCTTGGGTGGAATTTCATAAAGTGATGCGTGCAAATATTTCGTAATGCTATTCCGGTGTAGTGGTCCCGTCGCTGATGCTTTGCAGAATACCCAATTTGGCGAAATACATCTTCGTGATTACTCTGCTATTCACAATAAAGTGCCTGGCAGATGGTTCAATGAACCACCTTCGTGCTGTCTCTCTACCGTTCCACTGTCGAACGGCACGCGGGAAAAACGATCACTTATATTTTTCCGTGCGAGCCCTGATTGCTCTTATTTTATCGTGATGATCATTTCTCCCTATGTAGGTGGGTGCCAACAGAATGTTTCCGCAATCTGAGGAGAAAACTAGTGATTGAAATTTCATGAGAAGATCACGTCGCAACGAAAAACGCCTTTTTCAATGATTGCCACTCCAAATCACGTGTATTGTCTGTGACACTGTCTCCCCTATTTCGCGATATTACAAAACGAACTGCCCTTCTTTGTACTTTTTCGATGTCATCCGTCAGTCCCACCTGATGCGGATACCACGCCGCCCAGCAATACTCCAGAATAGGGCAGACAAGCGTGGTGTAAGCAGTCTCTTTGGTAGACCTGTTGCACCTTCTAAGTGTTCTGCCAATGAATCGCAGTCTTTGGTTTGCTCTACCCACAAGATTATCTATGTGATCGTTCCAATTTAGGTAATTTCTAATTGTAATCGCTAAGTATTTAGTTGAATTTACAGCCCTCAGATTTGTGTGACTTACCTCGTAATCGAAATTTAGCTGATTTCTTTTAGTACTCTTGTGGATAACTTTGCACTTTTCTTTATTCGGCGCCAGTTGCCACTTTTCGCACCATACAGATATCTTACCTAAATCATTTTGCAAGTCTTTTGATCATCTGTAAATGACAGCATCATCTGCAAACAATCTAAGACGGCTACTCAGATTGTCTCCTATGTCGTTAATATAGATAAGGAATACTACAGAGCCTATAACACATATTACATTTTCGCAGCTTTTCTTCCCGTTTGCCACGTCGGAAGTAGCTGTTTTTATTCGGAGCACGTGCTGAAGAAAAATTTCTCGCGTATCTCGCCGGATTTTTATGTCAAAGTGGGGTGATATTTCGACGAGACACATTTCTGGTCTCAGGACGGCGATAGCGATGACAGACACACACTTCGCCGAGAAAATTTCAGCCATGCTTCAGGCATATTTCAGACTCCTTTAGTGTTAGGAACCTCCTGGCTCGTTACAGAGTATTAGTGTAATGATTATTTATTCAATATATTACATTAATTACCTTCGCAATCTGACTTTAAAAAATCCCTACAAAAGAATGGCCCTGTCTAACATTAGCCTATACCTTTCACAAATCACTTACCTCACCAAAAATCTTCGTTACTCGAACTACTGCAATACAGCGAGCGCCACTACTGCCAGCTAAATAAAAGATTCAAACTACTGAAGGCACTAACTACTGATAGGCATAGTTAGCAAATGAAAGATTTTAATAGAGAACAAACAATGTATTTACCTTAACAATCATTATATATATAGCAGTTCATGCCATCCAGTCTTACAAATTTCAAATCTGCGCCATTTCTCTTCCCACATCCACCACTGCTGGCGGCTCACCTCCAACTGCGCAACGCTACGCGCTGTTCACATCCAGCTGCCGCTGCCCAACACTACAATGGCAGACAACAATGCAAACTAGCCACAGACTGCACACAGAATAGCCAGTGATTTTCATACAGAGCGCTACGTAACGTTGCCAATAAGAAAACATAAACAGCCTACTTGCAAAATAACGTCCCGATACACCTGACCTGTTACAGTTCCTCTGTCAAAGACATTCAGGGGTGTACGTGCACCAATCATAATCCCACCCCACACTATCAAACCACAACCTACATACAGGTCCCTTGCAAGGACATTAAGGGTTTGGTATCTGGTTCCTTGTTCACGTCAGATGAAAACCCGCCGAGAATCACTCGTTAAGTTGGGACCACTGTTCCAGTGACCATGTAGTGTGTTCTTACACCAGGCTTTACGGACTCCCCTGTGATCAGGGATCAGTGTAATGCACCTTGCAGCTCTCCGGGCTAATAAACCGCGTATGTTCAGTCGTCTGAAGACTGTATGTCTGGAGACAACTGTTCCAGTAGCTGTGGTAAGGTCTCGAGCAAGGCTACGTGCAGTAATCCGTGGCTGTGGTGTTGTACACTGTGGACGTCCAGTACTGTAGAGCCTGTACACGTTTCCTATCTGCTGGAATCGTTGCCATAATCTCGAGATCACACTTTGTGGCACACGGAGGGCCCGTGCTACCATCCGTTGTGTTTGACCAGCCTCCAGTCGCCCTAGTATTCTACCCCTCATAACGTCATCAATATGTGTTCTTTGAGCCATTTCCAACACACAGTCACCATTAGCACGTCTGAAAACGTCCCATAATCGCTGCATCGTGCTCGGACAAGCACCAACACACCTCTGCGTATGTGGACTGCTGCCAGCGCCACCGTGCGACGACCGCAGGTCAAATGCACCGCATGGTCATACCCCGAGGTGATTTAAACCCGCAAACCGCCCACCAGTGCGTTGTTTCACCATGTATCAGCATTATCTTTAATTTATGAGCATGAATGTAGGTTCCCACAGAAACCGACAGCGGAGAACCGGTTAGAAACGTAGTGTATAGGGCCACTTAACTTACGGTATACTTTTGTTCTACATGGTTATCCTCCTGTCTGTTACTTAAAAATGAAAAGAATTTATAGCACAATTGAAATTGCTAATCTTTAATTCATGTTTTATTCGAAAGTTGTTGATTTTTAATGTGAAACAGAGGGATGTTGTAGCAAAATTCAAGAAAGGCATTCCTCGAAAACGGGATTTCTTTTTAAAAAAAGTTAAATTAAAAAAAGCAAAACAGAAATATGCCAAATATCTCTTCAGTACCTTGTCGATCTTATATAAAACATGTTTCTGTTATTCTTAAATAACTTTCGCACTTAATAACAGCAAAAACTCTTGCCTTTAAGCATGATGAATATTCTGTTGAGTACAGGAGAGGCACTGCAGGCGATGTCGTACTGTTAGCAAAGGCAGTCGCGTCTGTCACCTTAAGAGTACATTCGTCGTACATCCCACAGTTGTTTCACGCAGTATTGCCTGTCTGTTATAAGCGAAAACTCTACTCAAACGCCGCTGCTCTCGGTCGTTAAGTGAAGACCATCGGCCCCTGCGTTGTCTGTGGTGAGATTTGGTATCGTCTGCACTGTATCTCGGAATCCTGAATTCCCTAACGATTTCCGAAACGGAATATCCCATGCGTCTAGCTCCAACTGCCATTTCGCGTACAAAGTCTGTCAATTCCCGACGTGCGGCAGAAATCCTGTCGGCAGGCTTTTCGCATGAATCACCTCAGTACAAATGACAAGTTTCACGACTGCACTGCCCTTTTGTACCTGGCGTACACAATACTACCGCCACGTGTATCTGTGCATATCGCTGTCCCATTACTTTTTTCACCTTAGTGTATTCTCAACGTCTCTCCAGATCTGCCCTCCTAGTTTTGTTACACCATTCTGCATGTATTTGCGTCATGTCAAGGTGCAGTCCCCGTTTTCAAGACGTTCTTTTGTACCCTAATCGACGTACTCGGTGGCTGTCTGGGGCCTCTTTCGGTTCTTTACTGTCACACGGCAAGGTTCCCTGCGCATGAGACGCCAGTACTAACGTAGGCGATTCTCTTGAATCTTTTCCGCTTTGAATAAACTTGTTGTACCTGGGATTCACAGTCATAAAATTTTTTTGAAGGACATCATCTTTACGCTAGTGACTGTTATAATTTTTTATTACATTACTGCAATTTCGGCCTTAGACCATTATCAAGTGCTTTAAGCCATGTCAACGTAATGTAAGCTGACAACGACATACAAATGTGTCAGCTTGCATTACGTTGACATGGCTTAGCGCCATAGTATCAGCACCTGATAATGGTCTAAGACCGAAACTGCAATAGTGTATAAAAACTTATAACAGTCACTGCCGTAAAGATGATGTCATTCAAAAACCCTATCTGCTTTGTTTGCTAGTTTAAACGATCTTGTGATGTGGTCTTTTCTTACGCTGCCTTTTTAGGGTCTCTCCTCCAGACCAATGTAAAATTCCTTTCTTCGTAACCTGGAACTTCAGTTTCGATCCAACAGGTTTGTCATCAGACAACTTGTTCACGTTAAGATACATTTTACATTAGCTTGTTCTCCGAGATCTGGGAGAACAAGTGAAAGCTGATATAAAATGTATCTGTCAGAGACAGCAAAGGATCTGGAAGAGCAGCTGAACGGAATGGACAGTGTCTTGAAAGGAGGATATAAGATGAACATCAACAAAAGCAAAACGAGGATAATGGAATGTAGTCGAATTAAGTTGGGTGATGCTGAGGGAATTAGATTAGGAAATGAGACGCTTAAAGTAGTAAAGGAGTTTTGCTATTTGGGGAGCAAAATAACTGATGATGGTCGAAGTAGAGAGGATATAAAGTGTGGACTGGCAATGGCAACGAAAGAGTTTCTGAAGAAGAGAAATCTGTTAACATCGAGTATAGATTTGTGTCAGGAAGTCGTTTCTGAAAGTATTTGTATGGAGTGTAGCCATGTATGGAAGTGAAACATGGACGATAAATAATTAGGACAAGAAGAGAATAGAAGCTTTTGAAATGTGGTGCTACAGAAGAATGCTGAAGATTAGATGGGTAGATCACATAACTAATGAGGAGGTATTGAATAGAATTGCGGAGAAGAGGAGTTTGTGGCACAACTTGCTAGAAGAAGGGATCGGTTGGTAGGACATGTTCTGAGGCATCAAGGGATCACGAATTTAGTATTGGAGGGCAGCGTGGAGGGTAAAAATCGTAGAGGGAGACCAAGAGATGAATACACTAAACAGATTAAGAAGGATGTAGATTGGAGTAGGTACTGGGAGATGAAGAAGCTTGCACAGGATAGACTTGCATGGAGAGCTGCATCAAACCAGTCTTCGGACTGAAGACCACAACAACAACGTGAGCAAGCCATCTGATGATGATGGACCTGTCGGTTCAAGGCGGTAACGGAGCTACTTAAATAAATAGCATTATGAAAGTGGCTGGTTGCTGTTATCTCCTCTGTAAGAGTAAATCTATTTTGCATACCGCCACGGGCTCAGAATGTCAGTTTTCGACAAAATAGAACCAAGTTTCACTACCATACGATGTTGTGCTACAAACGCACATTCTCAGAAATTTCTGCCTCAAATTAAAGCCTTAAATTTGCTCAAGTTGTTAATGAGTTTGACTCGATGACGTAATGGCTCCAATAACATCACATACTCGCTCTCATTTCGTTTCCTCCTTCCCTTCTGGGTGCTTTGCTATCAGGCGGTGCAGTACTCTGGGACATACAGCGAGCGAAAAGCGTGCCGTACGAGCTTTGTCGGCACTCCGCTGCAAACTTTTTCGAGGTCAATGGAAGATGGAAGTCCTGTCTGAGATCCCCGTATTCTCCATTAAGACTTAAGAGGTATGGGTGACGTCTAAAGCGCTGTTTGGACTTAGTTTTTATCTTTCAGCAAATAGATTATACAGGAGAATTGCACTAGTGCTCCAGGGCAGGATCCGTACAGGTGAGTACGTAAGGTTGCAGGCAGAGACAGCGGCTGAAGCGAAGAGCAGAGGCAGACCGTTTTGCCGGCTCCGGCTTTCACCTCGGGAATTCGAAAACAAGTCCCGCCGCCGCGGCTTTCTGTGAGTCTCACCGCCTGCCTGCTACTCGCTGCTCCCTGACGTGACGTGCTGCTTACACGGGGCGCCCCCACCTCACACTACACCCGCACTAACTGCCGAAACAGCGATAACAACCGTCGGCTTTGGCCAGTGCGCATGCGCTCAGACTACGTAATCAACATGGCGACTATAACGTCGCGATGTCCTCGGCAACATTTTGAAACGAAAATATTGATATCGCTTTTCCATTAAGATAGAGGATGTACATTAATTTCTTTACACATAAAGATGGGACAGTTATAACAATCAAAACTGTTTGGTATTTACAACATATGAGACTTCCTATCTTAAATTAAAACAGCTAATGAATGAAAATACACAGAGAGAGCTAACTCCGTACGGACAAGCCTTGCAAGGCCCAACGGCATCGACCGGCCGCCATGTCATCCTCAGGCCATGCGTCACTGGATGCGGATAAGGGGGGGGGGGTGTAGTTAGCACACCGCTTTCCCTGCCGTTCTTAGTATTTGTGACGGGAGCCGCTCAAGTGCTCAAGTAGCTTCTCAAATGGTTCAAATGGCTTTGAGCACTATGGGACTCAACAGCTTAGGTCATAAGTCCCCTAGAACTTAGAACTACTTAAACCTAACTAACCTAAGGACATCACACACACCCATGCCCGAGGCAGGATTCGAACCTGCGACCGTAGCAGTCCCGCGGTTCCGGACTGCAGCGCCAGAACCGCTAGACCACCGCGGCCGGCAGTAGCTTCTCAGTTTGTGTCACAAGGGCTGAGTGCATCCCGCGTGCCAACAGCGTTAGGCAGACCGGATGGTCACCTTATCTAAGTGCTAGCCCAGCCCGACAGTTCTTAACTTCGGTGATCTGACGGGAACCGGTGTTAACACTGCGGCAAGGCCGTTGGCAAAGAGAACACTGCATACAAATGGTTCAAATGGCTCTGAGCACTATGAGACTTAACATCTGAGGTCATCAGTCCCCTAGACCTATAACTACTTAAACCCAACTAACCTAAGGACAGCACACACATTCATGCCGAGGCAGGATTCGAACCTGCGACCGTAGCAGCAGCGCGGTTCCGCACCGAAGAGCCTAGAACCGCTCGGCCACAGCGGCCGGCACCACTGAATACATATTGTGCCAAAAGGCACGGTATAAAACGCGAATTTCTAGTGTGTTCTTCGTGATACTCCATCCTACCATTGTTAAAAAAAAAACTTCCGCCTTCAGGAACTGTTCCTGATATTCGGTCTCTATTGATTGGGAAATTACTCCACCAGCATACTCGGCTATTTCGTTAACATCTCGGAAGAAAAACGTTTTTTGTGCTGTGGCCGAGTGGTTCTAGGCACTTCAGTCCGGAACCGCGCTGCTGCTACGGTCGCAGGTTCGAATCCTGCCTCGGGCATGGGTGTGTGTGATGTCCTTAGGTTAGCTAGGTTTAAGTAGTTCTAAGTCTAGGGGATTGATGACCTCAGATGTTAAGTCCCATACTGCTTAGAGCCATTTTAAACGTCTTTTTACAGTAATTAAATTGACAGATCCATCTAAACTTCACCCCTACGGTAAGGTCTGACAAATAAAACGATGCAATTCTTTCTTTTTATGCTGTTAAATTTCGCAGTATTCTGAGGTAACATTCGCACAGACGCCAATTTTACAGTTTGTAACTGCTTATCTAAGCCGGTAGCTGTAATAACGCACTATTGTTTGCTTTTTGATATGCAAGGTGATTAAGATGCTCCTGTTGATTTCATTCTAGCAACCAACAGTGTCGTATCTGATCTTCAAAACCCAGACGCGGGATTTTCATATTCTCTCTCTCGCTACGCGCCAACTATTAGTCCTACAGAAAATATGAACGGGACCTTTTTGTAGAAATTTAATATCACTAAATTTTGTGCTGGTGTACGTTAATTAACCCTTTCACACCCTCTAGCTAGAATTATATACATTAACTTTACTTTGTCTTAGCTGCAACAGAAGTATTTTTACCCCATGGAAAGCTGAGGTACACATTTGTGAATGTTCAACGTTTTCATCGTGCGCAAGTGCTGCCAGTTGCACATCACTTTGAGGATATCACTAAGTCAATGTAGCAGTACGCAGCAGCTTGTGACCACGACAGTACACGGATGTGGTTGTTTCATTGCATTCCACTGAATAACTCGCTATTGGTATCGTTATTTTGCCTGGAAACTATTGAATGATCTCTTTACTATTTATTAGAATCGAGAATATTTCGTAATTAGTTATTTTACTCCATAAAATGAAGGTAAGTGTACAAAATACGTTTTGAAAACAGGTAGATATTTTTGTATAAATCTTGCAACTAAAAGCATTAAAAAAATCGCCTAAGAGCACTACTACGTAAAGAAAAATTTTCCTTTGCATTAGTGTCAGTGTGAATTAAGTACGACAGCAAGGACAGTTTAAACAGTCAGTTTTGATTACGAGACTTACTGTATTGGAAAGTGAGGTATATCGAGCTAATCCTGCGATAGGACAAACTACTGACACAGTGTACACTTTAGCCGTACAGCTCAAGTGGAGACTGTAATATGCCGTTACGAATAGGTATTGTAGGTATTCTTCCTGTTCTTGTAATGGTCTCAGTTCGAGGATAGGGTTGGTGTATTCTCTGCACATGATCATCATATTTCTCAGTAACCTACATTCTGTTGCAGCCTACGTTCTTTTGCGTTACATTATTCGAACCTTGCTCGCGCTCTACAGTTCTTACCCCCCCCCCCCCCCGCCGCCCTTACCCCCCCCCCCCAACTCTCTCACTTTTCCCTTTTGCTGTACGCAGATCACAAAACAGTTTTCTTTGAGAAATGTTGATATTTACTGACGTTGTTCATCTTCCCCCTTCCCCCGTCTCTCTCTCTCTCTCTCTCTCTCTCTCTCTCTCTCTCTCTCTCTCTCTCTCTCTCTGTCGGCCGGAGTGGCCGAGCGGTTCTAGGCGCTTCAGTCTGGAACCGCACGACCCCTACGGTCGCAGGTTCGAATCCTGCCTCGGCCATGGGTGTATGTGATGTCCTTAGGTTAGTTAGGTTTAAGTAGTTCTAAGTTCTAGGGGACTGATGACCTGAGCTGTTAAGTCCCATAGTGCTCAGAGCCATTTGAACCATTTCTCTCTCTTTCTTTGTTTACAACTAGTAATGTGTCACTTCTTATCATCTTTCCTCCCAATACGTTTGCCTTTCGCGGGCTATCACTCTACCGACTGAGCTATTCCAAAGTTCACAGAAGTTTCCCTACAAAATTTGCGGGACTAACACTGCTAGAGGAAATGATATTGCGGAGACATGGCTTAGCTACAACCTGGGGGATTATTTACAGAATTGATTCTGCATCTGTCTGATTGGGCATTCATTCACTCCCTCGTACCCTCTCCCTTTTCCATTCCTCTGGAAGTGACCGGTGAGACGTCAAATTCTTATTACAGAGGGCAGCAGTTCAGATCCCCGTACCGCCAAACACACTTCAGTTCTCTGCGGCTTTCCCCAAAATGCCACGATCGCTCCTTTCAAAAGGACACGCCCGATTTCCATCACCATCCTTCTCGCTGTCCGTCGACGGTAGGTTGAACCCCTAATCTCCGTTCCCTCCTTTTGAAAGTCCCGAGCGCTATAAAAACAGCACAACAGGACAATATGATTATCCGGCGCACACCTTCACTTCACGTTCGGCTGGACAACCGTGCCCGGCTTTCAGGACTTTTAGGCCAGACCGCAGCGGAAGAGACCACAGAGCTAATGACGAGGAAGTGACGCGGCTTATTCTGTTACTGCGGGGCTGCACGCCGGCAAGAAGTGCACCGCACGCATCCTGCCCCCTTTCCTCTTTTTAACGACAGTGGAGGAAATCGAGCCAAGTAGAACGCGACCATACCTGGGGTCCGCTGGCGACCGCTGAAGCTGTACCTGCCTCGTCACTCCAAGCGCTTTATGCCTTTGAGATGTCGATTACCAGCCACAGATACCAGGTCTGACCGTAATGAAATACCGCCGCAAGAAGGAATTAATTTCCGGGAACTGGCGTCTGGAGAACAGCATTATACAGGGTGAGCCATCTGGTCCTACCGCTGTCGTTTTATGTGGACTATCACTCTTAAAGCTGGCCTTCATAAACCATGCGCGAGAATTTCTTCTCCACTCGCTCGCTGAGTACAAACTATTAGTCCTACATAAAAAATGAACAGTACCCTTTTATGTTAGTGAAGGTAAATTCCTTTACCGATATTGCTAATAACCTTGATAACCGGTGTCGGTAATCAAAATGCCGAAACCGGTTATAGAGAATAAAGGTTACTAACGATCTTGGCAAAGTAGTTTCAAATGGTTCAAATGGCTCTGAGCACTATGGCACTTAACTTCTGAGGTCATCAGTCCCCTAGAACTTAGAACTACTTAAACCTAACTAGCCTAAGGACATTACACACATCCATGCCCGAGGCAGGATTCGAACCTGCGACGGTAGCAGCCGCGTGGTTCCGGACTGAAGCACCTAGAACCGCTGGACCACAGCGGCCGGCTTACGCTCCTTACACCAAGCGAGGCGTGGTTTGGCATTTACAGGCGTGATGTGTGGCTTATGGGCAACTGCACGACCAAGAAATCCAAGTTCTCTCACTTCCCGCCTGTCATAGTACTTGCAGTGGATCCTGATGCAGTTTCGAATTCCTGTGTGATGGTCTGGATAGATATCTGCCTATTACACATTACGACCCTCTTCAACTGTCGGCGGTCTCTGTCAGTCAACGGATGAGGTCGGCCTGTACGCTTTTGTGCTGTACGTGTCCCTCCACGTTCCACTTCAATATCACATCGGAAACAGTGGTCCTAGGGATGTTTAGGAGTGTGGAAATCTCGCGTACAGACGTGTGAAACAAGTGACAACCAGTCACGTGACCACGTTCGAAGTCTGTGAGTTCCGCGGAGCGCCCCATTCTGCTCTCTCACGATGTCTGTTGACTACTGTGGTCGCTGATATGGGGTACCTGGCAGCAGGTGGCAGCACAATGCACCTAATACGAAAAACGTATTTTTTGGGGGTGTCCGGATACTTTTGATCACATAGTGTATGTAGCGCATGCATCTATAAATTTTGAGAATGTTCATTTTTTTTTTCAGTGTTCCGGCTTTTTCGTCAGGTTGAAGTAGCAATATATTTATTGCTGGAAATTTCTTGTAATGTTAGTTTTTACTTTTTTTCGTAACTACTTGCTGTGGATTTTGTTTTGGAGAATAGCCCATCATACTGTGGACTAGAAAAAGAAATATCTATTATTTTTCCGCTGTTTTTTTTATTTGAAATGATTATCAACTGCCAATTCTGTTAAGTAGCAGAGATAACCTTGACACGTCTACTTCCGTGCATATCACTGTAGGACATACAGAGGCAATAAAAATAAAACCGAGCGAGGTGGCGCAATGGTTAGCACACTGGACTCGCATTCGGGAGGACGACGGTTCAATCCCGCGTCCGGCCATCCTGATTTAAGTTTTCCATGATTCCCCTAAATCGCTTCAGGCAAATGCCGGGATGGTTCCTTTCACAGGGCACGGCCGACTTCCTTCCCTAATCCGACAAGACCGATGACCTCACTGTTTGGTCTCTTTCCCTCAAATCAATCCAAATCGAAATAAAAAAAAATTAACGGAATAACAGGAGGATTGGAATGAGACATGTTGTGGACTTAGTGCTAAATAAAGCAAAGAGCTGTAATTCTTCGCCACTACGAGTTCCGTAACAGATGGCGTGACACCACGATCTTTGCCAACCGTCTCATGACGTCACAAAATTACAACTGCGTCGACACATACAGGGTTATTACAAATGATTGAAGCGATTTCACAGCTCTAAAATAACTTTATTATTTGAGATATTTTCGCAATACTTTGCACACACATACAAAAACTCAAAAAGTTTTTTTAGGCATTCACAAATGTTCGATATGTTCCCCTTTAGTGATTCGGCAGACATCAAGCCGATAATCAAGTTCCTCCCACACTCGGCGCAGCATGTCCCCATCAATGAGTTCGAAAGCATCGTTCATGCGAGCTCATAGTTCTGGCACGTTTCTTGGTAGAGGAGGTTTAAACACTGAATCTTTCACATAACCCCACAGAAAGAAATCGCATGGGGTTAAGTCGGGAGAGCGTGGAGGCCATGACATGAATTGGTGAACATGATCTCCACCACGACCGATCCATCGGTTTTCCAATCTCCTGTTTAAGAAATGTCGAACATCATGATGGAAGTGCGGTGGAGCACCATCCTGTTGAAAGATGAAGTCGCCGCTGTCGGTCTCCAGTTGTGGCATGAGCCAATTTTCCAGCATGCCCAGATACACGTGTCCTGTAACGTTTTTTTTTTTTTGCACAAGAAAAAGGGGCCGTAAACTTTAAACCGTGAGATTGCACAAAACACGTTAACTTTTGGTGAATTGCGAATTTGCTGCACGAATGCGTGAGGATTCTCTACCGCCCAGATTCGCACATTGTGTCTGTTCACTTCACCATTAAGAAAAAATGTTGCTTCAGCACTGAAAACAAGTTTCGCACTGAACGCATCCTCTTACATGAGCTGTTGCAACCGCGCCGAAAATTCAAAGCGTTTCACTTTGTCATCGGGTGTCATGGCTAGTAGCAATTGTAAACGGTAAGGCTTCTGCTTTAGCTTTTTCCGTAAGATTTTCCAAACCGTCGGCTGTGGTACGTTTAGCTCCCCGGTTGCTTTATTCGTCGACTTCCGCGGGCTACGCGTGAAACTTGCCCGCACGCGTTCAACCGTTTCTTCGCTCACTGCAGGCCGACCCGTTGATTTCCCCTTACAGAGGCATCTAGAAGCTTTAAACTGCGTATACCATCGCCCAATGGAGTTAGCAGTTGGTGGATCTTTGATGAACTTTGTCCTGAAGTGTCGTTGCACTGTTATGACTGACTGATGTGAGTGCATTTCAAGCACGACATACGCTTTCTCGGCTCCTGTCGCCATTTTGTCTCACTGCGCTCTCGAGCGCTCTGGCGGCAGAAACCTGAAGTGCGGCTTCAGCCGAACAAACCTTTATGAGTTTTTCTACGTATCTGTAGTGTGTCGTGACCATATGTCAATGAGTGGAGCTACAGTGAATTTATGAAATCGCTTCAATCATTTGTAATATCCCTGTATAATCTTTGTAGGTTCTCAAGATGTCTCCAGCATTAAGAGACGAAACGCTACGCACAGAAACATGGCTTTGACCACGGTCTAGTGCCCATGCAGATCTGCGGAGAAGGCAACGCTACTGTAGCATAGCGCCTTTTGTAGCATAGCGCGGTGGTTCGCGCCCGGGATTTCCTCGGCTGCTCTGCCTACGTGGAGGTTAGTTTCCCCAGCCGTGCCGGGACAGGGCTGTGTAAATCCTGCGCCGCCTCTCCTTGTCCACGACTCTCCTTTCCTGCCGTATACGCGGGCGCCTGCTCTAGTTTCTCTGCAACTGCGCCACATCCGTCCCGCAGCACGGCTCGGCTGCCATCTATCGCCACCGTACTCGCAGTCCAAATCAGTATCAACAATCAGGGCGCAGACTGTTTCGACGCCTACATACGTACTCCCGAAGCCGCAGCACGGTGGCCGCCCTACCTCGTTCCAGCCTCAAATGGAGCGAAGGAGAAACGACTGTCAATATCTCTCTGTATGAGCCGCGATTTCTATCTTGTCTTCGCGGACCTTATTCGAAATGTAAATTACTGGCAGTAGAATCGTTCTACATACTGTCGCAAACGCCCGTTACAGCTGGATTTCACGCCGGAAATTGTTGTACCGGTAACTGCTGTGGTTGTGCAGAAGCGTTATTACGGACGCCGTCGAATCTCGGTTCCTTTATCCGGCTGTGTGGAATGATGATGGTTCTGATGGCTCCGAGCACTATAGGACTTAACATCTGAGGTCATCAGTCCCCTAGTACTTAGAACTACTTAAACCTAACTAACCTAAGGACATCCATGCCTGAGGCAGGATTAGAACCTGCGACCGTAGCTGCCGCGCAGTTCCAGACTGAAGCGCCTAGAACCGCTCGGCCACTGTGTGGAATATTGATACTCTGTGTATCACAGTGTTTTAATGTGATGTAACTTGATAATGCTCGAGGAGGCTTCATTAGCTAATCGCTAAATCATGAAATGAAGTGGTTATTTGCAGACGGCCGATGTGGCCGAACGGTTGTAGGGACTTCAATCCGGAACCGCTCTGCTGCTACGGTCGCAGGTTTGAATCCTGCCTCGGGCATGGATGTGTGTGATGTCCTTAGGTTAGCTAGTTCTGAGCCTAGGGGACTGATGACCTCAGATATTAAGTCCCATAATGCTCAGAGCCATTTGAACCATTTGATTATTTGCAAAATAAAATAGCCTACGTGGGAAAATGACTTCCCTCAAGTAAACAACGTCGGATCGCTTTGTCTGCTGCGTATCACAGTCGATTTGCTACTTGTGGGCAATGACAGCTACAGGTCAGAGAAAGGATGAATACTCTTTCCATGCCAGAGTGTCTTTTTCTTCCACGTTTTGTTTGGTACAGTAGTATGATAAAGATGTTAATATTCTACTTAATCTATAATGATTTTTTCTCGATGGTTTGTTGTGGTGGCAGGAGAGCCAACACTGTGTTTCTAGAGGAGGCCGAAATGCACGCGTTTTACCTCACGCAGGCTGGTGTGAGGTCTGGAACAGGACAAGGAAATTAGTATTTAGAAAAAACGGACGTAGCTGATGGAATAGTTAACTTTAATCCATTAATGGTGAACGTCGCGCTTCCGAAAGGCACGCGTTTTACCTCACGCAGGCTGGTGTGAGGTCTGGAACAGGACAAGGAAATTAGTATTTAGAAAAAACGGACGTAGCTGGTGGAATACTTAACTTTAATCCATTAATGATGAACGTCGCTCTTGACGGTACATGATTCAAAATATCAATGATAACTGAATATGGCGCCTTGCTAGGTCGTAGCAAATGACGTAGCTGAAGGCTATGCAAATGAGAGTGTAAGTGGACAGTGAACCATCGCTAGCAAAGTCGGCTGTACAACTGGGGCGAGTGCTAGGGAGTGTCTCTAGACTAGATGTGCCGTGTGGCGGCGCTCGGTCTGCAATCACTGATAGTGGCGACACGCGGGTCCGACGTATACTAACGGACCGCGGCCGATTTAAAGGCTACCGCCTAGCAAGTGTGGTGTCTGGCGGTGACACCACAGGGTTCACTCGTCCCCGTAAGCTGAAAATTCTGTGCTTTTAGTTGCCCACCTCATGTTATTACTAACTGGTGTTTATAGCAGATCTGTTATATTATTCAACTGATCTACGTTGTATTCAATTTTTCTCAGTATGTCTTACGGTCTAGGTTACTGTGACTAATGTTTTTAAGAATCAGCACTTCTGTATGATTCGTTTAATTAATTCTGTTTTTCTAATGCGAATCTTTTGAAACAGTTTAAATAATTTCACTGGCTCAATTTTACACGTTCGATGGAAATGCTTTGTATTGTTACTTTCTCAAAAAAATGTTCAAATGTTTGTGAATTCCTAAGGGACCAAGCTGCTTAAGTCATCGTTCCCTAGACTTACACACTACTTAAACTAACTTATGGTAAGTGTGGTGTCACCGCCAGACACCACACTTGCTAGGTGATAGCCTTTAAATCGGCCGCGGTCCGTTAGTATACGTCGGACCCGTGTGTCGCCACTATCAGTGATTGCAGACCGAGCGCCGCCACACGGCAGGTCTAGAGAGACTTCCTAGCACTCGCCCCAGTTGTACAGTCGACTTTGCTAGCGATGGTTCACTGACAAATTACGCTCTTATTTGCCGAGACGATAGTTAGCATAGCCTTCAGCTACGTCATTTGCTACGACCTAGTAAGGCGCCATTATCAGTTACTATTGATGCTGTAAAACATGTACCGTCAAGAGCGATGTTCAACAATTATGGATTAAAGTTAAGTATTCCAGAAGATACGTACGTTTTTTGCTAGTATAATTACTTTATCTGTTGCAGACCTCACGCCAGCCTGCGTGAGTTTAAACGCGTGCCTTTCGGCTTCCTTATAGTGGGTTGGCTGTCTTGCCAATCCACAACAGTAAGAACAAGAGCCACACCCATGCCCGAGGGAGGATTCGAACCTCCGGCGGGAGCGGCCGCGCAATCCGTGACATGGCGCCTCTAACCACGCTGCCTTTCTTTTTCTTAATATTTTGAAAGAAATATAAACACTTCTATCAATCTACGAGAATTCTGCTAATCTACATAACTAGGTCTGTTATATGGAACCAATTTCAAGTAATATCACAAAGGGTGATGTTAACAATTTTGTATTTCATTGTCAAATTAAGAAATTTGATCATGGCTACTCCACAGCTGTTCCGCTTTCATACGATTGCACTTATCCGATAACTCCTGACACATAATTTAGTGAAACTTTTCGCAAACTGATGGAGACATAATAAATGGGAGGGTCAGTAAAAATCTAGACTCGGCAGTTTTACGCTCTGTGTCGTATACACATTGTGCAACACTCTTTCGATACTTCGAACCGTTTATGATATACAATGCATGTTTATGTCAGATAAAAGGCAAAAAACACACGCACGTTATATCCGTGTATGTTTTTGTGCATGTGTGTGGATGGTAGGGAAGGGGTGTGGAGGAAGGGAGGGAGGGATGAGAGCGATGGAGAGAGAGAGAGAGAGAGAGAGAGAGAGAGAGAGAACGAGAGAGGGAGTGGGAGAGGGGGAGGGGGGGGGGGAGGGAGACGACGTAAAATTGCGGTCAGGCGGACACGGCAGGACGGTCCACAAGTTGCCGAGCAGGTATTCCAGCGCGAGGGCGATCACCTGCCCCTTCGCGTCCTTGAGAGGGACTTACGAGGTTGAGTAAATACCCTGTGCCACTTCTCTACCCGCGAGGAGCCGCTGTAGAAACTGTCAACACCAAAAGAAAGTCCAGCTGTGAAAGAGAATTTACCGCCAACGAGCAGCAAACATTCTCACCGCGAGATCGAGGGAAAGCCTCCCTGCTACTGTCTCCGTGCGCAATGGCATAATTTCTAGGAAATGGTACGTGCGCACAGCACTGAAAATTACAAAATTGTTGCATCATCGTTGGTTTCTATTTAAACCACTGTGGTGTGTGTGCCGTGTGGAGTGGCCGCGCGGTCAGAGGCGCCTTGTCACGGATTGCGCGGTTCGAGTCCTCCCTCGGGCATGGGTGTGTGTGTTGTTCTTAGCGTAAGTTAGTTTAAGTAGTGTGTAAGTCTAGGGACCGATGACCTCAGCAGTTTGATCCCTCCCTCCCTCCATCTCTCTCTCTCTCTCTCTCTCTCTCTCTCTCTCATCCCACCCTCCCTTTCTCCCCACCCCTCCCCTACCATCCACACACATACACAAAGACGTACAGGGATATAACGTGCGTGTGTTTTTTGCCTTTTATCTGACATAAACATGCATTGTATATCATAAACGAGTCCAAGTATCGAAAGAGTGTTGCACAATGTTTACAAGACACAGAGCGTAGAAGTAGCGAACCTCGGTTTTTACTGACACTCCCATTTATAATGTCTCCATTAGTTTCACTTTGCGAAACACACACACACACACACACACACACACACACACACACACACACACACACTATGATGTGCATGGCAGAGCGCAGAGTTTGCTCTAGACCAATCAGATGACGTTTAAATATAAATTACTTCATTGTCCGTCCAGTATCAGAGCGCTCCCTGGAGGATCGCAACACTTTGTATTTTCTGATAATAACCGCTTGGGTGCTCTCGTAAATGAAAATGAAATGATCGTATGGCATTTATTGGCCGGGATATCCCTTTCGGGTTAGGCCGCCATATTGCAATACCTTTTACTTGACGCCATTTCGGCGACTTGCGTCTCAGTGATGATGAAAATGATGAAGGACCCACAACACCCAGTCCCCTGCCAGGAATCGAACCCTGGCCCCGTTCCGTGGTAGGCGGTAACTCTACCGCTGCGCTGCGGAGGTGGGCCTCTCGTAAATAATTTATGTACGACGGGTTTCGTGGCCTAAAGGCCACATCATAATTTTTAATAAGGATAATTATGACATAAAAGTTGCATCATGGACGGGACCGAACATTGCTAGTTTTTAATGTCATCATTCTTCATACCAGAATGAGATTTTCACTCCACAGCGGAGTCTGCGCTGATATGAAACTTCGTGGTAGATTAAAACTGTGTGCCGGACCGATACTCGAACTCGGGACCTTTCCCTTTCGCGGGCAAGTGTTCTACTGGCAGAAGTAAAGCCGTGAGGACGGGGCGTGAGTCGTGCTTGGGTAGCTCAGACGGTAGAGCACTTGCCCGCGAAAGGCAAAGGTCCCGAGTTCGAGTCTGGGTCCGGCACACAGTTTTAATCTGCCATGAAGTTTCATCATTCATCATATTTAGCCTGATGATGGGGGTTCTAGGCTAGGAAACCGGTCGTTTAATAAACTACTTACAAGAGCAGCCAAACAGTTATTATTCAGGATGTGATTCTTGAGTTTCTCCCGGCGTATTTGATAATCAAAATATCCACGGGTATGCTGCCGGTCTATAGTGTCCAACGGGCACAATATTTCGGCGATCAAACATGTCGCCATCATCAGGTGAACTGACGGACTGAGCTCCTGTGAACGTGCCGGCACGGAGATCCGTACGCAATGGCTGCTCAGAGGGAACTGGGTTCGGTCGCGGCGGCGGCCGATTTAAATACCCTCCGCCCGCGGCGCGCTCCCTCCGCCGTCCGCGCCCAGCGCCACGGTCGCGCGGTGGAACAGATTGCGACGGCGTCTGAGATGACGTCGGTGTGATGGCTCTGTCCGCCGTGGTCGTCACAACTATACGTCTGCTCGATTTACTCTTGATTAACCCGATCGCTGGTTCCCAAGCCTTGCTAAGATTATAGCCACAGTCCCGGTTTATGAGGTCGTCATTGGTGCGAATTTCGATGGCCTCTCTAACAACGCTGTCCCAGTATCTCGACGTCTGTACCAGAATCCTCGTGCGGTCATACTCCATGGCGTGATTTTCCGACAAACAATGTTCAGCGACCGCCGACTTGCTCGGATACATCAGTCGAGTGTGCCTCTGGTGTTCACGGCATCGATCCTCGACGGTACGCATCGTCTGACCAATATACGACTTGCCACATTGACACGGAATCTGGTACACGCCGGCCTTCCTCAAACCGAGGTCATCTTTGGCGCTCCCCACTAGTGCCGGTTTGAGGAAGGCCGGCGTGTACCAGATTCCGTGTCAATGTGGCAAGTCGTATATTGGTCAGACGATGCGTACCGTCGAGGATCGATGCCGTGAACACCAGAGGCACACTCGACTGATGTATCCGAGCAAGTCGGCGGTCGCTGAACATTGTTTGTCGGAAAATCACGCCATGGAGTATGACCGCACGAGGATTCTGGTACAGACGTCGAGATACTGGGACAGCGTTGTTAGAGAGGCCATCGAAATTCGCACCAATGACGACCTCATAAACCGGGACTGTGGCTATAATCTTAGCAAGGCTTGGGAACCAGCGATCGGGTTAATCAAGAGTAAATCGAGCAGACGTATAGTTGTGACGACCACGGCGGACAGAGCCATCACACCGACGTCATCTCAGACGCCGTCGCAATCTGTTCCACCGCGCGACCGTGGCGCTGGGCGCGGACGGCGGAGGGAGCGCGCCGCGGGCGGAGGGTATTTAAATCGGCCGCCGCCGCGACCGAACCCAGTTCCCTCTGAGCAGCCATAGCGTACGGATCTCCGTGCCGGCACGTTCACAGGAGCTCAGTCCGTCAGTTCACCTGATGATGGCGACATGTTTGATCGCCGAAATATTGTGCCCGTTGGACACTATAGACCGGCAACATACCCGTGGATATTTTAATTATTCAGGATGTCTATTTGTGGTTGCGGTTCTCTCTCTTACACGGGAGTGTGGTACTTTGCAATTTGTTGCATGTCCCCAACATATGTAGTTTCAGTGTTCATATTTTAATTCTGTATGCACACCTTCAGCTACGAGGGGAGTCCGATAAATAATTCAACACTTTTTACTCGGCGACTTACGGTTGAAAAAATGCGGAAATTGTTGTTCGACACCGTCGAATATTCCCTCTTCAGCCTCTATAATTCATGAAGTTCTGATAGGTGGAGGCATTACACATAATTTTCGAAATGGCTCTGTAACGGGGTGCGTTCCAAGCAGAGAGCTGCCACTGAGGCGCAAGGAGGGCACGGAAAGCACACTACCACTGGCAAAAAGGGCGTTGCTATACAAGAGAAGTCTGCTAGTATCAAACATATGTTTTAATTTGAGGAAGAAATTTCTGAAAATGTAAGTCTGCAGCAGAGTATTGTGTGGTACTGAATCATGAACTATGGAATAACCGGAACGGAAGAGAATCGAAGGGTTTGTGATGTGGAGCTACAGGCGAATGTTGAAGATTGTATGGACTGATAAAGTAAGGAATGAGGAAGTTCTCTGCAGAATCGGGAAGAAAGGGAATATAAGGAAAACACTGACAAGAAGAAGAGACAGGATGATGGTGCATCTGTTATGATGTCAGGGAATAGTTGCTGTGGTACTAAAGGGAGCTGTAGAGGGTAAAAGCCGTGGGGGAAGGGAGAGATTGGAAATCATCCAGCTAATAACTGAGTATTTAGATTACAAGTACTACTCTGAGATGAAGAGGTCGGCACAGGAGAGGAATTCGTGGCGAGCAAATGAAACCAGTCAGAAGAACGCAACATGTCATTCTCAATGGAGAGAAGTCTTCCGAAGTAAGAGTGATTTCAGGTGTGCCGCAGGGGAGTGTCGTAGGACCGTTGCTATTCACAATATACATAAATGACCTTGTGGATAACATCGGAAGTTCACTGAGACTTTTTGCAGATGATGCTGTAGTATATCGAGAGCTTGTAACAATGGAAACTTGTACTGAAATGCAGGAGGATCTGCAACGAATTGACGTATGGTGCAGGGGATGGCAACTGAATCTCACTGTAGACAAGTGTAATGTGCTGCGAATACATAGAAAGAAAGATCCCTTACGGTTTAGCTAGAATATAGCAGGTCAGCAACTCGAGGCAGTTAATTCCATAAATTATCTGCGAGTAGGCATAAGTAGTGATTTAAAATGGAATCACCAAATAAAATTAATCGTCGGTAAAACAGATGCCAGACTGAGATGCAGTCCGAAAACAAAGGAAGTAGTTTACAGTACACTTGTTCGCCCACTGCTCGAATACTGCTCACTGGTGTGGGATTCGTACCAGGTAGGTTCGATAGAAGAGATAGAGAAGATCCAACAGAGGACAGCACGCTTCGTTATAGGATCATTTAGTAATAGCGAAAGCGTTACGGAGATGATAGATAAACTCCAGTGGAAGACTCTGCAAGAGAGACGGTCAGTAGCTCGGTACGGGTTTTGTTGAATTTCCGAGAACGTACCTTCACTGAGGAGTCAGATGGTTCAAATGGCTCTGAGCACTATGCGACTTAAATTCTGAGGTCATCAGTCGCCTAGAACATAGAACTAATTAAACCTAACCAACCTGAGGACATCACACACATCCATGCCCGAGGCAGGATTGGAACCTGCGGCCGTAGCGGTCGCTCGGTTCGAGACTGTAGCGCCTAGAACCGCACGGACCTGAGCAGTCAAGCAATATATTGCTCCCTCCTACGTATATCTCGCGAAGAGACCACGAGGATAAAATCAGAGAGATTAGAGCCCACACAGAGGCATACCGACAATCTTTCTTTCCAGGAGCAATACGAGACCGGAATAGAAAGGAGGACCGATAGAGGTATTCAAGGTACCCTCCGCCACACACCGTCAAGTGCCTTGCGGAATATGGATGTAGATGTAGATGTAGAAGACTGATCACAAAAAAAATTAAATGTACGTAAGTAGTCCTGAATGTGAACATCGGCTGTGGTGAGTCAGCGATGCGCGCGGACGCGGAGCCGACGTGACAGCCGATGCTCGAGGCGGCGTAAACGGCGCGGCAGGGAGCCGGCCCCTCCATTTTCAGGCTCCGAACGCCACTCGGGGGGACAGAAGCCGTGAAATGCGACGGAGCGGCCCTGCCCGGCGATTCGTGCCAGTTGCATCTCATTAGCGGCGGCCCGCCCTGCCTTGGGACTCCTCCGATGGCTCAACTAAGCGCTGTTAACGTCGTAGCTGCCGGCTGACCTCACCGTAGGTCGCGAGGGGATATTAACGCTCTGCCGTCCGGCGACAACACAGTGGTGTCGAGTGCATAGTATCGCTCAGTGGCCGGCGACACCACAGTGGTATCGTGTGTATAGTGTCACTCAGTGGCCAGTGACATCACAGTGGTGTCACGTGCATAGTATCGATCAGTGGCTGGCGACACCACAGTGGTGTCGAGTGCACAGTATCGCTCAATGGCCGGCGACACCACAGTGATGTCTTGTGTATAGTATCGCTCAGTGGCCGGCGACACCACCGTGGTGTCGTGTGTATAGTGTCGCTCGGTGGCCAGTGACACCACAATGGTGTCGTGTGTATAGTGTCACTCGGTGGCCAGCGACACCACAGTGGTGTCGTGTGTATAGCGTCACTCGGTGGCCAGCGACACCACAGTGGTGTCGTGTGTATAGTGTTGCTCGGTGGCCAGTGACACCATAGTGGTGTCGTGTGCGTAGTATCGCTCAGTGGCCAGCGACAGTACAGTGGTGTCGTGTGCATAGTATTGCTCAATGGGCGGCGACATCACAGTGGTGTCGTGTGTATAGTGTCGCTCGGTGGCCAGCGACACCACCGTGGTGTCGTGTGCATAGTATCGCTCAATGGCCAGCGACACCACAGTGGTGTCGTGTGCATAGTATTGCTCAATGGCCGGCGACACCACAGTGGTGTCGTGTGTATAGTGTCGCTCGGTGGCCAGTGACACCACAGTGGTGTCGTGTGTATAGCGCCACTCGATGGCCAGCGACACCACAGTGGTGTCGTGTGTATAGTGTCGCTCGGTGGTCAGTGACACCATAGTGGTGTCGTGTGCGTAGTATCGCTCAGTGGCCAGCGACACCACAGTGGTGTCGTGTGTATAGCGTCACTCGGTGGCCAGCGACACCACAGTGGTGTCGTGTGTATAGTGTTGCTCGGTGGCCAGTGACACCATAGTGGTGTCGTGTGTATAGTGTCGCTCGGTGGCCAGCGACACCACCGTGGTGTTGTGTGCATAGTATCGCTCAATGGCCAGCGACACCACAGTGGTGTCGTGTGCATAGTATTGCTCAATGGCCGGCGACACCACAGTGGTGTCGTGTGTATAGCGCCACTCGATGGCCAGCGACACCACAGTGGTGTCGTGTGTATAGTGTCGCTCGGTGGCCAGTGACACCATAGTGGTGTCGTGTGCGTAGTATCGCTCAGTGGCCAGCGACACCACAGTGGTGTCGTGTGTATAGCGTCACTCGGTGGCCAGCGACACCACAGTGGTGTCGTGTGCATAGTGTTGCTCGGTGGCCAGTGACACCATAGTGGTGTCGTGTGCGTAGTATCGCTCAGTGGCCAGCGACACCACAGTGGTGTCATGTGCATAGTATCGCTCAATGGCCGGCGACACCACAGTGGTGTCGTGTGTATAGTGTCGCTCGGTGGCCAGCGACACCACAGTGGTGTCGTGTGTATAGTGTTGCTCGGTGGCCAGTGACACCATAGTGGTGTCGTGTGCGTAGTATCGCTCAGTGGCCAGCGACACCACAGTGGTGTCGTGTGCATAGTATTGCTCAATGGGCGGCGACATCACAGTGGTGTCGTGTGTATAGTGTCGCTCGGTGGCCAGCGACACCACAGTGGTGTCGTGTGCATAGTATTGCTCAATGGCCGGCGACACCACAGTGGTGTCGTGTGTATAGTGTTGCTCGGTGGCCAGTGACACCACAGTGGTGTCGTGTGTATAGCGCCACTCGATGGCCAGCAACACCACAGTGGTGTCGTGTGTATAGTGTCGCTCGGTGGCCAGTGACACCATAGTGGTGTCGTGTGCATAGTATCGCTCAGTGGCTGGCGACATCACAGTGGTGTCGCGTGCATAGTACCGATCAGTGCCTGAAGACACCACAGTGGTGTCAAGTGCATAGTATCGCTCAATGGCGGCGACACCACAGTGGTGTCGTGTGTATAGTGTCGCTTGGTGGCCAGTGACACCACAATGGTGTCGTGTGTATAGCGTCACTCGGTGGCCAGCGACACCACAGTGGTGTCGTGTGTATAGTGTTGCTCGGTGGCCAGTGACACCATAGTGGTGTCGTGTGCGTAGTATCGCTCAGTGGCTGGCGACATCACAGTGGTGTCGCGTGCATAGTATCGCTCAGTGGCCGGCGACACCACAGTGGTGTCATGTGCATAGTATCGCTCAGTGGCCGGCGCCACCACCATCGTGTCGTGTGTATAGTGTCGCTCGGTGGCCAGCGACATCACAGTGATGTCGTGTGCACAGTATCGCTCAGTTGCCGGCAACATCACAGTGGTGTCCTGTGTATAGTGTCGCTCGGTGGCCAGCGACACCACAGTGATGTCATGTGCACAGTATCGCTCAGTTGCTGGCAACATCACAGTGGTGTCGTGTGTATAGTGTCGCTCGATGGCCAGCGACTTCACAGTGGTGTCGTGTGCACAGTATCGCTCAGTGGCCGGCGACATCACAGTGGTGTCGTGTGTATAGTGTCGCTCGGTGGCCAGCGACATCACAGTGGTGTGGTGTGCATAGTATCGCTCAGTGGCCGGCGATACCACAGTGGTGTCATGTGCATAGTGTCACTCAGTGGCCGGCAACACTAGAGTGGAGTAGTGGGTGTGGTATCGTGCAGTGGCTGGCAACAGCACTTTAGTATCTTTTGCATTCTGTTGGTGTTTTGTTTAGGTAACAATGAGTTACACATGTCCACAAGTTCTTTCTTTTTATAAGTAGTTGTGACCTTTCATCATGACAGATGAAGGAGATGATACGATTATTTACCATGAATAGGACAACAAACTTAATGTGCAAGTCTTGTGGAGTTGCGCTACATCTTATGGCCTATCATATGAAAGAGAAGTACTAAGTGCAAAAGACCATGCAAATAAACAAATATGTCAAACAAACAAATTTTGTATTTACTTACTATATGTGTATTTTCGAAATTTCATGAAAGTAGGGCAATAGGGTTGAGAACTTAAGAGAATTAACGATGAGATTAGTAAACGATTAATAATCTCCCGGCAATGTCAAGAACGGCCGGCGACAAATCAGTTAAACCGTATTAGCGCTGCTGGAGCCAAGCGAATAAATTTGTACGAGACGAGACGTGTGGACGGCAAAGTGTTAAGTTGCGGCCACGTGACTGGTGGATTCTTCTTCCCCTCTCTGTAGCCGCTCTGCCCAGACACAGACGGTGGGCAAAAATATGCAACACTGAAAACACAACACATTAGCGTGCCTCATACGGCGTACCTAGGAAACGGACTGGCATTCAAAACAGCTTCCAGGCGCCTCGGAATGGAAAAATATCTGTCTTGAGTGGTCTTCAAGGCAATCTCATAGCATTCTTCTTGCAAAATAGTGGCAACTTCAGGTAACTCTGAGGCGTTTCCCGGATGTTGCTGTTGTATACAGAGAAAGTGCGACGGTGGAAAACTGTAGCGACATGCGGGAGGATCGACGCTTGCTGCGGCGAGTGGCATGTGACCCTCAATGTAAACAAATGTGACGTATTGCGTCTACATAGGCAGAAAGACCCATGTCTATATATAAAAGCCAATGTCCTCACTGAGTGACAAACTCAGTCATCGCCCAGCTCAAACCGTTAAGGATGGAAACTTCAAGTTTGCTGAGGGTGTGGATTTTATAATGTAGACATCGTTTAAGAAGGGATTTTTCAAAATTCAGTCCCTAAGCGGGTGAAATAAGGGATGAAAGGTTTTTTAAAAAATGTAGCTATTACCGGAATTTTGAAGCTAGAATTACGAAAGCTGGTAATTGGTTTCTCAATCAGAAAATAAAAAATAATTGTTTGAGCATTTTTGAAGATTCAACGAATAAGGGGGTCAAATAAAAATAAAATAAAATAAATAATCACTAAAGAGCTAATAAAGAATTTTTAGGGCTACATCTGTCGCAGTTGCTATTTGACTTCTCGGTTAGAAATAAAAAAATACGTGTTTCAGTGTTTCTGGATATTCAGCCCCTAACGGAATGCAATAGGGGATCAAAATTTTTAAGAAAATATTTCGTATACTCCGCAACCAATCCAGCGATATGACAGTACGCTTACATCAGGAATGATAGACACGAACCAAAGAAGAGCAGCGCGTTTCGCTACAGTTTCATGTAGTAAGCGCGACAGTGTCACGGAGATGCTGAGCCAGATTCAGTGAAAGGTGCTGCAAGAGAGGTATACTGCATTACGGTTCGGTTTAGTGTTAAAGTTCCGAGAGTGTGCGTTCCTAGAACAGTTAACCTATATATATATATATATATATATATATATATAGCTTCTATATATATATATATATATAGCTTCCTCCTGCGTATATCTCGCGGAAAGACCATGAAGGTAAAACAGGAGAGATTTATGACCACACGGAGGCTTACCGACAAACGATCTTCCCACGAGCCGTTCGCTACTGGAACAGGAAAAGGTGAGAGTGATACACAAAGTACCATCCTCCACACCCTGTAAAATGGCTCGCAGAGTGTAGATGTAGATATGGATGTGGTGCTTAGTACGGGGGTGCAGAGAGTCTGCTGCCGGAACCGTACTGTGGTTGGGCACAACGGCGAACCGACAGCATCATCCCACCCTTTTCCGCGCTAATCACTTTGTTATTCGGGTCCAAGTATAGGCACGATAATCGAGGGACATTCGAGAACAGCTGGTACAGTAGTCTTCAGTCGGAGAACCCGTTTGATGCAGCTCTCCAGACCAACGTATCTTGTGCACGGGTGTTTGGCTCCCTGTAACTAAGTCATCTGAACTTGCCTACTGTAGTCAAGCCTCACTCGGCCTATACAATTATAATCCTTAATCACTTGACTTAACTAGTAAACTGAGGATTTCTTGAAGTCTCAGGGTTTTACCTATGAACCGGTCCATCATTTTAATAAATAGATTTCTTTTGCCCCCAGTTCTATTCAGCACCATCTCATTAGTTACTCGATCTACCCACCTAATCTTCAGCATTCTTCTATAGCACCACTTTTCAAAAGCTTCTGTTCTTTTCTTGCCTGAACTGTTTATCGTGTGCGTTTGACTTCCATATAAGGCCACGTTCGAGACGAATACTTTCAGAAAAGAATTCCTAAACCTTAAATTTATATTTCATGTTAACAAAATTCTCTTCTTCAGAAATGCTTTTCTTGTAGTTGCCAATCTGCGTTTTATATCCTCTCGACTTTGGCCATCAGTAGCTATTTTGCTGTCCAATTAGCAAAATTCGTGTACTCCTTTTAGCGCCTCATTTCGCTACTTAATTCGTTTATCATCACCTAATTTCTTTTGACTACGTTCCATGACCTTGTTTTAGCCCCTTATTAACACACTATACATTCCATTTTAAAACAAAATTGTCCCATATTATTGTTACAAATCCTACGTAGTTCTGTGTTGTGTACATAGTTCAGCGTAGTCAGCGCGTACACAACTTTCCCACTAGAGCGCGCCCCGCTAAGCGCAACAGCGCAGGCGCAGCGCTCGTCCGTCTCCGCACTACGGGATGGCGCTGCCATAGAGACGGACCAAATTCTGCTTCCGCCGATCCGCGTATTAATATGTAATGCAGCCAATGAGATTGCTGCTAACATAGAACCTTTTCTCTTCGTGGATCACACTCGCGCAGTGATACCTGAACGCGCGAGGTATTATAACGAGTGTGCATACCTCCGATTAGTCAGTTTGCATTAGTCTGTAGTCAAATTTCAGTCTACGCCTAATAAGATTACCATATTCCCGTACATAGCCATGAAGAGAAATGTATAGACACTTTGTCAAGTATCAGAGATATGTGAGAATAAGATTAGCGTACCAAGACCAAAGGAACTTCAGATTGTCAATTGTAAATAGCATCCAGAATCAAGTAAGGTTCATGATTTTTATTGTTTTAATAAACGTGAGTGAAAATTAATCAAGTTCTGTTTAAAGTTGGTCAATCTGATACTCTAAGCGTGCAAGTGGCATTTCTATCGTCTGACCTAACTGCAGAAGATGAACACGCCACGATAAGACCATGAGTCATATTGCTGACACTCGCCTACTTCGTTAGAGCGACAAGTCAGATAATCTGATGGTGTGTGTACCGAAGGTCTTGCAGTAAGCACACCACATTCTGTAAGTGTGCGTCCGGAAAAAAAATGTTTGTTGACGACAGGACAATTTTACTCGCGCCGAGAATGAATGAAGTGCACTGAAATGAAATGAATGGATCCATGTGGGCGAAGTCAAGGAACTTGTAATGACAATGAGGTGAAGTAATATCAGCGGAAACCGTTAGGAGGTGCTAAAAGCTACGCTTAATCCTGCTCCGTTCCTAGAATCAGGTTTTCCTTATTATAGCGAGCAGCGGCCATAACCAATTGGCTACTCGAGGACTGACTCAACAGTGTTTCATTGTCAACAATGACTGCACCTATGATTTCCAACACCGTTACCAGATGTTCTCCTACCACGGTGTATGTGATGATAGAATATGCGCGTAAGACACCACTGCTTTTCGTACGGCTTGTTCCGCAGTACCTAGGCAAATCATTTAATGATCAATGAATTGTTCGAGTAAGTCCAGTAGCAAGGTCACGGATGTCCAGAATTCAGAGTTTAAAAATATTTGTAACTATATTAAATTGTGCTTATCGTGTATCCTGTTCGTATGTTTCTGGTGCTAACAAGTAGTTTTTCTCTGTTGCAGGTATGTTGATCAACTCAAAGATGATGCTGTGCTCTTGCGAAAGTCATTGACGTGGCTTCTCTATTAAAGGTAGGTATTGAAGTTACCCATTCACGAGGGCCTATTGGACAGGTACGATAAGAGGGAACAAACCTATTGTGCGATTCTGCTGCTGGAGTGCCAAAAACTATTCGTCTTAAAAGTTCGTTCAATTAATTTTTTTTTATATAGAAACTTAGCTCTTACTGTGTAAACCGGAACGTTCTTATAGTAAAATATGGCCACTCGTTCGTACAGATTTTGTGTGCAACATATGACACGGTTGGCAGCATCTGATGATTGGACCAATGGAAATGGAACACTGGTTATAGATGAAATGAAGTTTTCATCCTAAACGGGGCTCGTTATTTCTCCCAAGTTTGTTGTCACCTGCCAACTCTTGAGATTAGTTTGTAACTGATTCTTCGGCATTGTTAGAAGTACCGATCTCATTGTTACCTATACCAAAGGTGTAATTCGTTATCGTACTAAAACGCACTAAGTTACACAGACCGTTGTCTTTCGTCGTTGAAATGTGATAATATGATACTTCCAGAATGAGATTTCCACTCTGCAACGGAGTGTGCGCTGATATGAGACTACCTGACGGATTAAAACTGTGTGCCGGACCGAGACTCGAATTCGGGACCTTTGCCTTTCGCGGGCAAGTGCTCTACCATCTGAGCTACCGAAACACGACTCACGCCCCGTCCTCACAGCTTTACTTCTGCCAGTATCTCGTCTCCTACCTTCCAAACTTCACAGATGCTCTCCTGCGAACCTTGCAGAACCAGCACTCCTGGAAGAAAGGATATTGCGGAGATATAGGTTCAAATGGCTCTGAGCCCTATGGGACTTAACTTCTGTGGTCATCAGTCCCCTAGAACTTAGAACTACTTAAACCTAACTAAGCTCAGGACATCACACACATCTGTGCCCGAGGCACGATTCGAACCTGCGACCATAGCGGTCGTGCGGTTCCAGACTGTAGCGCCTAGAACCACTCGGCCACCCCGGCCGGCGCGGAGATATGGCTTAGCCACAGCCTGGGTGATGTTTCCAGAATGAGAGTTGTGAGGACGGGGGCGTGAGTCGTGCTTGGGTAGCTCAGTTGGTAGAGCACTTGCTCGCGAAAGGCAAAGGTCCCGAGTTCGAGTCTCGGTCCGGAACACAGTTTTAATCCGCCAGAAAGTTTTATATCAGCGCACACTCCGCTGCAGAGTGAAAATCTGATTCTGGGAACATCCCCCAGGCTGTGGCTAAGCCATGTCTCCACAATATCCTTTCTTCCAGGAGTGCTACTGGTGCAAGTTTCGCAGAAGAGCTTCTGCAAAGTTTGGAAGGTAGGAGACGAGGTACTGGCGGAAGTAAAGCTGTGAGTACGGGGCGTGAGTCGTGTTTGGGTAGCTCAGATGGTAGAGCACTTTCCCACGAAAGGCAAAGGTCCCGAGTTCGAGTCTCGCTCCAGCACACAGTTTTAATCCGCCAGGAAGTTTCAATGTGATACTTTCTCTTTTTCACTGAGTGGATGTAGCTACTGACAGCTTCGTACGACGAGCCTCAAAACCCTGCTGTCACCTCATGCGTGGGTTGGTTACACAACGGCGGAAGGAAGCGGTCGAAAATGCGCGGTAGAAAACGCGGTTGACAGGTTCCTGACCTATACGGCGATCCGTGACTCGCGAATGACGTGGGGCGGCAGGCGTGTCACTTTCTCGCGATTTGCATCGGCGCCGTCACGACCCGTTCGGCACTCGGCACTTCCTCCCGGCTCACGTCGTACCGCGCTTCTCCTTGTCTGTTCACCGCGGCTCGACTATGTTTCTAATAGCGTAACTCCTTTACGGGGAATAGCAGAAGGAAAACATGGGCGATTAGGGTTAACCTTCCATCGTCAATGAAGTATCATGAGTCAGGTGTTCAAACAGTTAAAATGGCTCTATGAGACTTAACATCTGATGCCATCAGTCCCCTAAACTACTTAAACCTGACTAACCTAAGGACATCACACACATCCATGCCCGAGGCAGGATTCGAACCAGCGACCGTAGCAGCAGCGCGGCTCCAGACTAAAGCTCCTAGAACCGCTCGGCCATGAGTCGGGTGTCATTACCCGTTTCCCGCTGTTGTGGTTTGTTTATAAGATCGCGGAGCACGTGCTTGTCGAATAAACTACACTGAAAAGCCAAAGAAACTGACACAGTCATGCGTATTCACACACAGAGATGTGTAAACAGGTACAATACGGCGCTGCGGTCGGCAACGCCTATATTAGACAACAAGTGTCTGGTGCAGTTGTTGCATCGGATACTGCTGCTACATAAGCAGGTTACCAAGATTTAAGAGAGTTTGAACGTGGTGCTATAGTCGGCGCAAGAGCGATGGGACACAGCGTCTCCGAGGTAGCGATGAAGTGGGGATTTTCCCGTACGACTGTTTCAAGAATGTACCGTCGATATCAGGAATCCGGTAAAACATCAAATCTCGCACATCGCTGCGACCGAAAAAGATCCTGCAAGAAGGGGACCAACAACGACTGAAGAGCATCGTTCAACGTGACTGAAGTGCAACCATTCCGCAGATTGCTGCAGATTTGAACGGTAGGCGATCAACAAGTGGCAGTGTGCGAACCATTCGATGAAACATCATCGATGTGGGCTTTCGGAACCGAAGGCGCTCTCGTGTACCCTTGATGACTGCACGACACAAAGCTTTATGCCTCGCCTAGGACCGTCAACACCGACATTGGACTGTTGATGACTGGAAGCATGTTGCCTGGTCGGACGAGTCTCGTTTCAAATTGTATCAAGCGGATGGTCGTCTACGGGTATGGAGACAACCTCATGAATCCATGGACGCTGCATGTCAGCAGGGGACTGTTAAAGCTGGTGGAGGCTCTGTAATGGTGTGAGACGTGTGCAGTTGGATTGATTTGGGGCCGCTTATACGCCTGGATACGACAGGTGACACGTACGTAAGCACCCTGTCTGATCACCTGCATTCATTCATCTCCATTGTGCATTCCGACGGGCTTGGGCCGTTCCAGCAGGACAACATGACACCCCACATGTCCAGAATGCTACAGAGTGGCTCCAGAAACACTCTTCTGAGTTTAAACACTTCCGCTGCCCACCAAACTCCCCAAACATGAACGTTATTGAGCAGCATATCTGGCATACCTTGCTACGTGCTGTGCGCAAGAGATCTCCACCCCCTCGTTCTATTACGGATTTACGGCCAGCCCTGCAGCATTCATGGTGTCATTTCCCTCCAGCACTACTCTAAACGTTGGTCGAGTCCACGCCACGTTGTGTTGCGGCACTTCTGCGTGCTCGCGGGAGCCTTACACGATATTAGGCAGGTGTATCTGTTTCTTTGGCTGTTCATTGTATGAAACAGTGTGTGTTTGGAAGCAAAGTTTATATAGAGGAGCGAAAAAGTGACAAAAAAGAATTGTAGCAAAATATCAGTTGTAGTGCAAATACAGACAGCTACATACACATCAGTGTGTCGTACTAAGAAAATAAATGAAGGCACTGACGGAGATGACACTTCACAGAAACGTGCTTGGCTTTTAAGGCAGAATTATTTTTGTTTGGTCAAGGTAGAACGATAATGCGCGTGAATAAGCAATCTGCGAGAAGCGAGAAGCAAGTTGGTAGCAAGCGGTCGCATGTGTAGCTGCTCTAAAAAGTTTCTAAAGCCAAGATCGCATAAATATTTCTTTATTTAAAACAGCCGGCTTCGACAGACTTTGCTCTGATCTTCAAGTCTTAAAAAATCTTTTTGTTATGAAACGTGTTCATTTTAAGCTGGACCTCTCACCAAGTTGTCATTCGGATAAAAACAGCACGTAATAAGAGGTCTATCATCACTAAAATATTTAAAATTTCTGTTTTTCAATATTCTTGTTATGACAAGCCTTTTATAATCTGCTGTTTTTATCCACCTGACAACTTGGTGCGAGATCCAGCTTAAAATAAAGACGTTTCGTAACAAAAATAATTTTTACCACCTGAAGATACAGCAAAGTCTGTAGGAACCGGTTGTTTTGTATAAAGGGATATGTATACGATCTTGGCATTAGAAAGTTTTTAGCAATTAAAATAGATAGTTCCCTCTGTCTTATCAAAATACGAAAGTTCAATCAAAGTAGTTACACTAAACAGACAGAATTAAATAACTGATACATCAGCTTATTATTAGACAAGTGTGACCGGCTGTGAAAGGAACGCCAACAAAGAAAGAAAGTGAAAAGCAGAGAGGAGATTCATTGTAAGAGATCATAAAATACTTTGAAAAAGGTTATGTAACATATTCAAGTATGAGTAGTTGTGCATGGAAGATAGTTTGATTCGTAATTTAGCTCCCTAGTATTTTATAATTGGCCTTTTCCTTCCTTTTGAACAGATCACAACAGTCCACACTTCAATAGTTGGCAGCAGTCACAGAACCACTTTCAGCAATTTCGGGACTGTTACGCTGTCAAAAAACACGTGAGAAAAAAATGAAGTCTAGCTCTTCCCGTGCGAGCGCGCAAGTTCATTTCTACCTGTGTAGGTGGGGATAAACGAAATATGCACGCATTCGGCGCAGAAAGTTGGTGATGGGAATTTCGGGAAGAGATCTCGCTGCATCGACAAACACCTTAGGACTGATGATTGTGACCTCAGCATGTGGATCGTGCACGTAACACTATCACTCTAATTTGGCGAGAATACAAAATGGGCTGTCTTTTTTTTTTAAAGTTTTTCGATGTTCTTCGTCTATCCTGCTTGGTAAGGATCTCATATCGGGCAGCAATACTCCAGAAGAGAACGAACAAGTGTAGTGTAAGCAGTTTCTTTAGTAGATTTGTTGCATCTGCTAAGTGATCTGCCAATAAAACAATGCAGTCTCTGTTTCGCTTTCCTCCCTCCCCCCCCCCCCCCCCCCCCCCCACCGTTCACTCACAACATGGATATATGATGCTTTTAGCTGTTCGTAATAACAATCCCTAGGTGTTTAGTTCAATTGACAAACCTTAAATTTGTGTGATTTATTGTATTACTGAATTTGTATTTGTTGTAATTCGGATGTCGTCACACTTTTTATTCTTTACAGTCAGATATCTTGTCTAAATTATTTTGCAGGTGGTTTTGAACTTCTGATGGCTTTACTAGGCGATAAACAACAGCAGCATCTACAAACAAGGACTAATCAAATTGTTTTCTAAATCATTAATATAGATGAAGAACAGATCAAAACGAATTACAAAATGATTTAGACAAGATACTATACGGTGCGAAAATGGCAATTGACCATAAATAATGAAAGTATAATGTCGTCGGCGTAAGTACGAAAATCAGTCCGTTAAATTTAGGTCACACGGCAAATTACACAATTTTAAAAGTTGTCGCTTCAGCTAAGTACCGAGGGATTACAGTTACGAGCGACTTAAACTGAAACCATCACATAGATAATATTGTGTCGAAGGTTACGAAAGACTGCAATTTACTGGTAGAATACTTATAAGATGTTATAAATCAACTAATGAGACTGCCTACACTGCGCTTGTTCTGTCCTGTTCTGGGGTACTGCTGCGAGACGTATAGGATTGACGGAGTAGATAGAAAAAAGTTCAAAGAAGGACAGCTCTTTTTGTTTTATTCAGAAGCTGGGGAGAGTGTCACAGATACGATAAGCGAGGTGGGGTGGCAATCATTACAACGAAGGTCGTTTCCTTTGCGACGAGATCTTTTCACGAAATTTCGATCGGGAACTTTCTCCTCCAAACACGAAAGTATTACATTGAGTTCCACCTGTATGGGCAGAAATGAATTTTTCCCACGTGCTATTGGAGACTGCATTGGTCGACAAATAAGTGTGAAAGTAATATTGTAGTGAGTTGACTTGCTACAGCTGTCAGGAACTTGAACGACATTTTATCCATGAGCTGTACCAATTCTACTTCATTCTTTACTGGTTCCGGTCGCAGCGATCATCATCACAGGAAGACTGGCAACAGAAATGGAACATACGATGTACATTTAAGATGGTTCAATTTGCTCCGAGCACTATGGGACTTAACATCTGAGGTCATCAGTCCCCTAGACATAGAACAACTTAAACCTAACTAACCTGAGGACATCACACACATCCATGTCCGAGGCAGGATTCGAACCTGCGACCGTAGCAGCAGCGCGGTTCCGGGCTGAAGCACGTAGAACCGCTCGGCCACAGCGGCCGGCACATTTAAGATGAATTAACTCGGTTTAGAAATAGGTCAAGTAATTATATGAAAACACAGCTTTTGTAAATACTTTCATATAATTACTCGACCTATTTCCTAGCCTCTTTAATACATCTTAAATGTACATTGCACGTTTCATTCTTGTTAATAGTCCTCCTGTCATTGTGGTCGCTACAGTCGGAATGTTATGAGCTACCCAAGCACGACTCACGCCCGGTACCCACAGCTTTACTTCTGCCAGTATCTTATCTCCTACCTTCCTAACTTTACAGAAGCTCTCCTGCAAAACTTGCAGAACTAGCACTCCTGAAAGAAAGGATATTGCGGAGACATGGCTTAGCCACAGCCTGGGGGATGTTTCCAGAATGAGATTTTCACTCTGCTGCGAAGTGTGCGCTGATATGAAATTTCCTCGCAGATTAAAACTGTGTGCCCTGGTATAGCACTTGCCCGCGAAAGGCAAAGGTCCCGAGTTCGAGACTCGGACGGGCGCACAGTTTTAATCTGCCAGGAAGTTTCATATCAGCGCACACTCCGCTGCAGAGTGAAAATCTCATTCTGGAATCATGTATGTTATTTATCAACTCAACATCCCTTTTTATCTACGCGTACGAATCGTACACGGATGAATGAGACATCGTTAGAGAGGCTTTTGAACCGACTACTGACAGTGCATGCGGATTTAGCGCTTAAACGTAGTATTTAAAAAATATTTAATATGGAAGGGACTTGTAACTGTCTTAGGCAAAATGGGATCATGGACGCCCATCTACATAGTTATATTTTACGAAGTTCCCTTTCCATATTATCTTGTTACAAGAGCCATTTAATTTGCTCTAAAGTACTTATTAAGTGGATAATTTGTAAACAGCATTGTCATAGATAATCGAAAGCACGAAGTGCAATTAAAATCTCAAAATGCCATTAGAGATTAATGTGGCCTTAGTGACTTAGCAGGTAAGAAGGAAACACTACTTTGTAACCTATACATATGGCATTTATTTACTTCTTTGTGTTTCATATTCGTGTTTCTCTTTAAACGTCTTGAAACGTCCCCTTAGAACAAATTATACATGAAACGTCCCCTTAGAACAATTTATACAAGACTGTGCTGAAACTGACACACAATGTTTTTAGCGCAACGCAATCTGACTTTCAATAATCCCTACAAAACAATGGCCCTGACTAACTTTAACCTATACCTTTCACAAATCACTTACCTCACAAAAATCTTCGTTACTGGAACTACCGCAATACAGCGAGCGCCACTACTGCCAGCTAAATAGAAGATTCAAACTACTAAAGGCACTAACTACTGATAGGGATAGTTAGCAAATGAAAGATTTTAATAGAGAACAAACACTGTATTTACCTTAATAATCATAATATATATAGCAGTTCAATTTCAAAACTTCCGCCATCTCTCTCCCCACATCCACCACTGCTGGCGGCTCACCTCCAACTGCGCAACGCTACGCGCTGTTCACATCCAGCTGCCGCTGCCTAACACTACAATGGCAGACAACAATGCAAACTAGCCACAGACTGCACACAGCACAGCCAGTGATTTTCATACAGAGCGCTACGTGGCATTACCCATATAAAAATCTAAACAGCCTACTTACATAGCCCCCATGCTAAGGAAATGAAAAACAGAAAGTACGGGAAGATTACATTCTTACGTCAAATATTGTTTACACCGATGTTCTCGGTAAAGAATTTTATTCACTATTATATAACGATGGGTGAAATGCATGATTGTTATTTCACGTCGTTACGTTCATTTTCAATTATGTTTCGCCTCCATTCCAGCAACTACCTTTACCCCGACGACTACACTTATTCCAGATGCTGTCATTATTTAAAACTATAAAATTGCGGCCCGCCGCTATCGCCGAGCGGTTCTAGGCGCTTCAGTCCGGAACCGCGTGACTGCTACGGTCGCAGGTTCGAATCCTGCCTCGGGCATGGATGTGTGTGATGTCCTTAGGTTAGTTAGGTTTAGGTAGTTCTCACTTCTAGGGGACTCAAGACCTCAGATGTTAAGTCCCATAGTGCTCAGCCATTTGAACCATTTTTTATAAAATTGCGAAAGTCTCGCACGGGTCCTCTGGTAAAGAATAACTGGTACAGCTTATGGCTGAAACGCAGTTCTTCAAGTGTGAAAGTGAGTCTATGAACACTAGTCAGCAGGTGGTGGACTCGCGGTCGCGTTCTCGCTCCCCGAGCAGGGGGTCCCGGGTTCGATTCCCGGTGGGGTGAGGGATTTTCACATGCCTCGAGATGACTGGGTGTTTGTGTTGTCCTCATCATTTCATCACTATTCATGACAGTGGCGAGTTTGAAACCAAGCATCATCATCATCATCATCATCATCATCATCATCATCATCTATGAGCACTCTGCGGGGGACTTAAATGTCAATTACGGAGTAGCGCTGTAAATGTAGATGCAGATGAAGTTGGAGTTGGTATGTGTGAGCGGGCCTTTTTGCGCAGCTAGATCCGCTGCGAGTGTTGGACGCCCCGCCTATAGCCTACGCCGTGGTGGAATCGTGACTGGCGCCGGTGAGTGGCGAATGCTTTCTGGTCTCGGGCGACTTGAAGGCCGGGATTCCGCCGTGACATCAGTATTATGGTCTCAGCGCGGCGTTTCGCAGATAATTGGGCCCGATAGCAGGCGGGCAGCGCGTTTCGTGAGGGAACCGCTGACGCACTCCGCTAGAGTCCTTCGTGCCTGACACTGGAAAAAAACACCGCGAAGAGCGACTGAAATGCCGGGAGCATCTTCTCGTGATTACAGTTCACGACTGCGAGACCGAAGTTCCTCTGGACGACATCCTTATGTAAAACATTCCCGGTTTTAATTGTCGCGTCAGGCTAGGCACAGTTTCAAACTTTCGACGGGAATCTTCATCGTCTTAAAGAAAAGCTGACTTTAGTGGCTGTTTTTTTCATTTATTTCTCTTTTTTCGCCTTGGTTGTTGTTTCGCTGCTCCACGATGGAGTGGGCAGGCAGCGGGTAAATCCGCTCTTCAGCCAAACGTTTTACATATTTAATAGTCTTAAAATGTACGAAAAGCAGGCCAAAACAAATGTTTTCTTTCAATGCACTATACTAGACAGTTCTTTTTTTATTTTTAAAACTTTTCAGATGATTTTATATTACAGTTAAAATATGATCATTGATGATAATGTCAGTGTTTTAATGGTTGTAATGGTGAAGCTGGTGGTGTATGAAAATCATCATGTTCATGATGGAAGTCCTATGATGACAACGACTGTGGGCTCTTGTGGAACCACAGGCAACAACTAAAAGTGGTGGAGGGGTAGGAAGAGGTGGGGGGGGGGTGAGAAAATTGAAGTATGGCGTTGTGATTAAGACTGGGGAGAAAAACATAGCTCGGAACACGTTTCATCATTTTGGATAGTGAGAGTTGGTTGAAGTTCGTGCAAGAGAGGCTGGATAAGGAAGGCATGAAGGTACTTGGAAGGTGGCGTATGGACGTAGTGGGGCAGCTGGGTAAGTGGATTTCAGAGACTTGGAAAGGTTACTGGGTGCTGGGACTGCGCATTGTAGTAAATGTACTGGATCCAGAGACAATCCGAGAACAGAAGAAGTTGTGGCAAGTGGACGAGTTATTACAGGATGCGAGTTGGGAAACTTCAGACATCGAAAATAGCAGTTGAAATTCTATGTTACGAAACTACAATGAGTGCACGAAAATGTGGAGGCCTTCCAATTCGGTTTCAAATAATGAATTAGACGCCTTACTGACACCGACTGAAGTTGCTTTGCTATAAGAGTAAACGCGTGTTTGGGCGTACCTAAAGTAAACAATGTGTAGCATGCAAAAAGGCGTTTTCCTTGTAAACTAGTTCAATTTATTGAGAAAAACGGCCACCACAAGAAACTTGTCGTAGATAACATTTGCTTGCTTGACAGATTCCTTTTGTTATCTTGTATCTGCCAAACAAACATATTTTCTTATAACAATATGGTCCTTTTTTAACTGAAATAGTGGTTTTTGCGTGGACACGAATCTCAAGCTTATATTCTTATGTCAGAAAAATATAATTTCTCGTAGCGATTTTAATAAATCTTGTTGTGTACCTTAATGATTTAAATTCTTTTCGCTTTTTAATGTCTTCAGTGCAATATCCGTTTCGTATAATTTTGTGCAAGTAAATAAAGAGCGTAAATGCTTCGTTATAGGATTCAATTCGAAACTTGCTCTAAAAGGCTCCATTGATTATGACAAAATTTCCTCTGTTGAGGGCCGCACCGCAGTTTCAGCCTAGGAGACTGTAGATCCTAAGCACAGCCATGACGTCAGAACGATATTAGGAAATGTAAGGCTATGAGGTATAGACCAGGTTTTGCTGTTTGGACTGCAAACGTAAAGCGAACGTAAGTTAGAGACTGACAACAGAAAAAAAAAGAAAAAACTTTGTGAAAAAGAGAAATCAGCTAACGTCAAGTGTTAGGAAATCTTCTCTGAAGGTATTTGTCCCGTGTAGAGCCTTATAAGGAAGTGAAACGCAGACGATAAGGAGTTCAAACAAGAAGAGAACAACAGCTTTTGAAATGTGGCGCTGCAGAAGAATGGTAAAGATAAGACTAGTATACCCTGCAAGCAATGAGGAGCTACTGAATGGAATTGGAGAGAAGAGAAATTTATGCCACAACTTGACCAAAAGGTGGTACAGGAAGATACGACACAGCCTGATACACACAGTAATGCAGGTGTGTTCCCGCTCTTGTCGAAATATTACGTAGTTTCATCGACATCCTTCGACACAACGCACGACTGCTTCATCAATAACACGATAAAAAATAAATTCCCAGTCGTGAGATGCATTTTCGTCTTTTATTTATGCCATGTCACATATTCTCGTCTGTGACCATATTTCGTAACATTCAACACCGAAACACTTGCGCGGCCCACATTTTTCTGTGATTTTCTTTTCATTTGTGGAATACAGTTTATTATTGCCTGTTATACATATTGCCGGCCGTTGTGGCCGAGCGGTTCTAGCCGCTTCAGTCCGGAACCGCGTGACTGCTACGGTCGCAGGTTCGAATCCTGCCTCGGGCATGGACGTGTGTGATGTCCTTAGGTTAGTTAGGTTTAAGTAGTTCTAAGTTCTCAGATGTTAAGTCCCATAGTGCTCAGAGCCATTTGAACCATTTTGTTATACATATTGATGGAGAAAAGAGAGAACACCGTGCTGGTAGCTCGAAGTGTTTTGAAATTGCTGCTACCGTCTCTCCGAGGAAGGATTTGGCCTGAAAATGATGCCACACCCATCGGTGTACGCAGCTTGGTCACCATGAAAATATTAATGTAACCAGGCAAGTCGGGCCGAGATTTCTTTCTGCGCGGAGGACCGGTTTGGAAACGTAGAGGGAGAGGAGAGGAGAGGGGAGAGAGAGAGAGAGAGAGAGAGAGAGAGAGAGAGAGGGGGGGGGGGGGAGAGGGAGAGGGAGGAAGGTTGTTACTGAAAAGGCGAATTGATTAGGCTGTTGGTGTGGTGCCGGCCAGTGTTCGCTAAATTACTCGAGTGCCATCCAAAGGAGCTCTCAGTAATATTCATTTCTTCATGCATAATCGAATCCCGACTACTGGCTCCGATGAATATTTCATGAGCTATATGCGTCGAATCTGCCTTACTTGCACATCTGACTAACGAAGCGAGAAGCGTGGAGATAGTAGGAGAAGAAAAGATGCGATGTATGTGGCTGATGCAAATGAGAGATCTCTCTCCTCACGCGTCTTTGTCTGTAGGGAGGAGGTACTTAACCTCGCCTCTGGAGACGATGCCCTGGAACTAAATGGACTAGCCTCGCCGTCCCGCACGACTGTTTCAAAGGTCCTCCTCTGCCTCCAAGTTTTCTCCCTGACACAGCTCCGCCGCCTCCAAATGCTTTTAGCAGTGATCCACGAGCTGAAAATTGCCCTCACTTTGCGTTTTGACCTCTATCAGGGACGAACCACTTTGCGGACCGGTTCTGGACGCTGCGGGGTCGAGAGCCAATGGTGGGGTCGGGGTCCGCTCAACTGAGGACGCAGTTTGGAGTGGGCACTTTGCAGAGCGAGCGGCGGCAACGCTGCGTGCCCAGGTCTACAGCCTTCTTATTGGCCATGTTACGAGAAGCCAACTAACATTCTGCTCTGGCTACTTTTACAGAGGGAGAAGACACCATCATTACAAGTTTCCAATACCTGTGTCACAGACGTTTACGAACTGCATTTGGTCAGCCCACGAGCAGTTAAGATAAACTGTGCTACTGGCATTTATACTCCGCAAGCCACCCAATATGTGTGCCGAAGGGAACTTATGGTACAAGTATCTCTTACCCCCTTCCCTGTTCCATTCGTGAATAGTGCGTGGGAAGAATGATTGTCGGTAAACATTTGTATTATCTCTGATTTCCTCGTCCTGGTTATTTCGCTAGGCATCCACCAAGGCAGCAAAACGAAAGCTGAAATTTTAAATTTAGCATTTGAGAAATCTTTCACGCAAGAGGATGATACAGATTCCCGTATGGAGGACATAGTGATAGACATCCCTGGGGTTGTGATGCAGCTGAATGGGTTGAAAATAAATAAGTCGCCAGGTCCTGATGGGATTCCAATTCGGTTTTACAGAGAGTACTCTACTGCATTGGCTCATTCCTTAGCTTGCGTTTATCGCGAATCTCTTGCCCAACGTAAAGTCCCGAGCGACTGGAAAAAAGCGCAGGTGACGCCTGTATATAAGAAGGGTAGAAGGACAGATCCTCAAAATTACAGACCAATATCCTTAACATCGTTTTGTTGAAGGATTCTCGAACATATTCTCAGTTCGAATATAATGAATTTCCTTGAGACAGAGAAGTTGCTGTCCATGCATCAGCACGGCTTTAAAAAAATGGTTAAAATGGCTCTGAGCACTATGGGACTCAACTGCTGAGGTCATTAGCCCCTAGAACTTAGAACTAGTTAAACCTAACTACCCTGAGGACATCACAAACATCCATGCCTGAGGCAGAAATTGAACCTGCGACCGTAGCGGTCTTGCGGTTCCAGACTGCAGCGCCTTTAACCGCACGGCCACTTCGGCCCGGCAGCACGGCTTTAGAAAGCATCACTCCTGCGAAACGCAACTCGCCCTTTTTTCACATGATATCTTGCGAACCATGGATGGAGGGTATCAGACGGATGCCATATTCCTTGACTTCCGGAAAGCGTTTGACTCGGTGCCCCACTGCAGACTCCTAACTAAGGTACGAGCATATGGGATTGGTCCCCAAGTATGTGAGTGGCTCGAAGACTTCTTAAGTATTAGAACACAGTACGTTGTCCTCGATGGTGAGTGTTCATCGGAGGTGAGGGTATCATCTGGAGTGCCCCAGGGAAGTGTGGTTGGTCCGCTGTTGTTTTCTATCTACATAAATGATCCTTTGTATAGGTTGGATAGCAATGTGCGGCTGTTTGCTGATGATGCTGTGGTGTACGGGAAGGTGTCATTGTTGAGTGACTGTAGGAGGATACAAGATGACTTGGACAGGATTAGTGATTGGTGTAAAGAATGGCAGCAAACTCTGAATATAGATAAATGTAAATTAATGCAGATGAATAGGAAAAAGAATCCTGTAATGTTTGAATACTCCGTTAGTAGTGTAGCGCTTGACACAGTCACGTCGATTAAATATTTGGGCGTAACATTGCAGAGTGATATGAAGTGGGACAAGCATGTAATGGCAGTTGTGGGGAAGGCGGATAGTCGTCTTCGGTTCATTGGTAGAATTTTGGGAAGATGTGGTTATCTGTAAGGGAGACCGCTTATAAAACACTAATACGACCGCCGACCGGTTTGCCCGTGCGGTTAAAGGCGCTTCAGTCTGGAACCGCGTGACCGCTCCGGTCGCAGGTTAGAATCCTGCCTCGGGCATGGATGTGTGTGATGTCCTTAGGTTAGTTAGGTTTAATTAGTTCTAAGTTCTAGGCGACTGATGACCTCAGAAGTTAAGTCGCATAGTGCTCAGAGCCATCACTCATACGACCTATTCTTGAGTACTACTCGAGCGTTTTGCATCCCTATCAGGTCGGATTGGGGGAGGACACAGAAGCAATTCAGAGGCGGGCTGCTAGATTTGTTACTGGTAGGTTTGATCATCACGCAAGTGTTACGGAAATGCTTCGGGAACTCGGGTGGGAGTCTCTAGAGGAAAGGAGGCATTCTTTTCGTGAATCGCTACTGAGGAAATGTAGAGAACCAGCATTTGAGGCTGACTGCAGTACAATTTTACTGCCGCCAACTTACATTTAGCGGAAAGACCCCGAAGATAAGATAGAGATTAGGGGTCGTACAGAGGCATATAGGCAGTCATTTTCCCTCGTTCTGTTAGGGAGTGGAACAGGGAGAGAAGATGCTAGTTGTGGTACGAGGTACCCTCCGCCACGCACCGTATGGTGGATTGCGGAGTATGTATGTAGATGTAGATCTGCTCAACATTATCTAGACATATATCAGTCGACATTAATACGGGTGTGTCCACCCTTTGCATATTTGACAGCATGAACTCTGCTGGGAAAATTTTCAGTGAGGTGTCTGAATGCCTGTGTAGGAATTGCAGCAACTCTTCCTCAACGGCCAGAAAAAGAGTAGTCATGTTGGACGCTGGGGTCTGGGGTGAAGGTGACGTTCTAACTCATCCCAAAGATGTTACTTATAATCCGTCTTGATTGCAAAAATGTTTATTGACATGACCGGTTTCGGTTCCTCTCGAACCATCTTCAGACATGCAATTTCGGTTACAGGAGTAAAAAAATGGTTCAAATGGCTCTGAGCACTATGGGACTTAACATCTGTGGTCATCAGTCCCCTAGAACTTTGAACTACTTAAACCTAACTAACCTAAGGACATCACACACATCCATGCCCGAGGCAGGATTCGAACCTGCGACCGTAGCAGTCGCGCGGCTCCGGACTGAGCGCCTAGAACCGCTAGACCACCGCGGCCGGCTACAGGAGTCCATTCGCCGAACATGCTCTCGTTGCAAGACCTACACTGCACTGTCGTCTCTTAAAATAAAGTTTGGAGCGAAGGCACCCCTGAAAAGACGCACGCAGCGAAGGAGTAGAGTGGCACACTGATGTTGATCGCTGAGTGCACCGCGTTCAAAGGTTTGGACGTCAGTACGCCCATGCAACATTATGCCTCCCCACACCAAAGCACATGGACCACCAAAGCAACCACAGTTCTGGGTGCATTACCTGTTCCCACTTCTCGCCATATGGGGGCACGCCCGGAATCACTGTTTAGTCTCAATCCGCTGTTATCCTCGTCGGTCCAGTGCCTGGCTCTTGCGATAACAGTGCCACCGATATGCGGGAGTCAACAGAGCACAAAGTGCTGATCGTCGGGCGAAGAGACCATCCCGATGCAGCCGCCGTCCCGCAGTGGAGCGTCAGATTGTGTGCCTTGCAGTCCTGCTAAATGTCGTTGTTTGACGTGGAACACTTCTGACCTGTTGCAGAACGCAGCGGTCATCTGCCACTGTAGTTGACCGGGGTCGACCACGTCCTGTCCTTCGTGCAGCAGTGTCTGTGATTCAGAGATCACGTCACGCACATGAAACGATGCTGTGAGCAATACGAAATTCCTGGGCTACACTTCTTCCAGTTTCCCGAAGGTTCTTCCCCAAGCGAAATCATCCAAATGCTGTATCCGGGCTATGTTGTAGTAGTGAATAACGTGACTACTACAGTGGATTGTAACTGCACCCTGATTGACACTCACTGTCTTTTCCCATTCCTTCAACTGCCAGCCCCATGTAGCGCTATAGTCAAGCTAACTTCACGCCACGTGACGTCTGACTTTGTGTGCACAATTAGGTCTGTGAAAACATGGTCTGACACTTTTGCTCAGCCGGCCGGGGTGTCCGGGCGGTTCTAGGCGCTACAGTCTGGAACCGCGCGACTGCTACGGTCGCAGGTTCGAATCCTGCCTCGGGCACGGATGTATGTGATGTCCTTAGGTTAAGTAGTGCTAAGTTCTAGGGGAATGATAACCTCAGAAGTTAAGTCCCGTAGTGCTCAGAGCCGTTTGAACTTTTGCTCACTTGCATTGGGTAGTTAATGTTTTGCTGCTTTACCTGTCTCATCCTTAAGTTTTGCGGAGCAGTGTATTGCTATTCAATCTCCATGACGCAGTTACTCTTTTCGGTGTAGCTGGCAGTGCAAAGGACTTACTGTACGGGGGAGGGCGTGCAATCGTATCTTTACGTAATCCGTAAATAGCTTGCTTGGCATCCCAGAATGGAGGTCCCTCGTCCTTTCTGCTTTTGTTAGCAAAAACGAGACGGCACACGTCGTCGGTCGATCAGACGCACAGTAGCCATGAAAAGCAGGCGCCGTGTTATTGAGGCCAGCCGCAAGGTCGTAACACAGACGGCCGCACCCCGCTCTCAAAAACACGCGGGCTGTCGCCTGCTCCACACACAGCCCAGCTGCAGGCGCCTGCTGTACCTGGCAGCAAAACCACCTGGCTCACTACACCATACTACTAGCGACAACCGATCTCTTTTTTTCCGTCAGTTTCGAACTTGTAACGTTACTCTGTATTACTGGCTGTTCTGTAATAGTGATTACCAGTTTCAATGGTTGAAGAAATATTGGGCCTGTAGCTGCTTAATATGACAATCAGTTGCTAATAAAAGACAGTTGCAGCGAAACTGAGAGTTTGGATATCTGTTAGATACAGCATCGGAAAACATCGTCAAATGATAGGCGTGATTATTTGAGAGAAATAATTCAACATTTATGGACACTTTTTTTTTCACTTTCCGCCCTGATTTAACGACCCACCACCTAATTGCTTAAGGTGGGTCTTTATTGACGGCTTAGTAGCTGCGATGGGTATATGGGCGCTGATGTGGCTGAACCTCCACACCAGTTCCCACATCCGATCACACCGTTGACCGTGTCCCGTCACGTGGATGCGGGTCATAGTTGATCGTGTTTTGTTTTTGTCTCTTTTATTTTGTTCTATTTTACTTGGTTATCTTTGTTTGCTATTTATCTTCCTTTTCTTTTCTTTATGGCAGCTTTCCCAAACCGTTCAGCAAAAATTTACATGAAGTTTAAATTTTGAAAAAGAAATACAAAAGAATAGTTTAGAATCGAGAAAACACGAAGAAGTTGTATGGAACTATGAAAAAATAAGCAAAATATACAAACTGAGTAGTCCATGCGAAGATAGGCAACATCAAGGACAATGGGAGGCTAGGAGCGCCGTCGTCCTGTGGTTAGCGAGAGCAGCTACAGAACGAGAGGTCCTAGGTTCAAGTCTTCCCTCGAGTGAAAAGTTTAATTTTTCATTTTCAGTTTATGTGACAAACTGTTATGTTTTCATCACTTTTTTGCGAGCGATTATCACATCCACAAGAAAACTTAAATGGGGCAAGGTAGAAGAATCTTTTTACCCATGTACAAGTTAGGTGGGTCGACAACGTATTCCTGTCATGTGACGCACATGCCGTCACCAGCGTCGTATAGAATATATCAGACGTGTTTTCCTTGAGGCATCGGTTGACCTATGACCTTGCGATCAAATGTTTTCGGTTCCCATTGGACAGGCACGTCCTTTCGTATACTAATCGCACGGTTTTGCGGTGCGGTCGCAAAACACAGACACTAAACTTATTACAGTGTACAGAGACGTCAATGAACGAACGGACGGATCATAACTTTGTGAAAATAAAGAAAATAAATATTTCACTTGAGGGAAGACTTGAACCAAGGACCTCTCGTTCCTTAGCTACTCACGCTAACCACGGGACCACGGCGCTCCTGCGCTCAAAATGTCCTTGATGTTGCCTATCGTGGACATGGACTACTCAGTTTGTATATTTTGCTTATTTTTTCATAGTTCCACACAACTTCTTCCTGTTTTCTCGACTGATCTGTGTTCAGTTTTTCAAGGCCTATCCACTGTGCCAACTTATAACTAAATCTGAGGGGGATGCGATGGGGAGGTTCCCTTGTGAGGCGCCTAGAACCGCTCGGCCACAGCGGCTGGCCCAATGGAACATTTATGGGACATAATCGAGAGGTCAGTTTGTGCCCAGTATCCAGCACCGGCAACACTTTCGCAATTACGGACGACTATAGAGACAGCGTGGCTCAATATTTCTGCAGGGGACTTCCAACGACTTGTTGAACCCGTACCACATCGATATGTTGCACTACGCCGCGCAAAAGGAGATCCGACACAATATTAGGAGGTATCCAACCTCAGTGTAGGAGGCTGCGCGGAGTATTGTCTTGTCAGTAGAGAAGAAGTAGAATGGGTCGGTCACGAGAGCTTAGTGACTGATTCATTGGATGTCACCTGAGTAGCAAATCCATCACTGACGTTTGAACCCTAGTAAAGTTACTACAGTCCTCTGTCGGTGCGGTGGAAATGCGAAGAATCAATAGCAGGCAAGCCAAGACCAGATACACATTATGAGGCGGCTGCTGTGGTCGAGCGGTTCTGGCGCTTCAGTCCGGAACCGCGCTGCTGCTATGGTCGCAGGTTCCAATCCTGCCTCGCGCATGGATGTGTGTGATGTCCTTAGGTTAGTAAGGTTCAAATGGCTCTGAGCACTATGGGACTTAACATCTTAGGTCATAAGTCCCCTAGAACTTAGAACTACTTAAACCTAACTAACCTAAGGACATCACACACACCCATGCCCGAGGCAGGATTCGAACCTGCGACCGTAGCAGCCTCGCGGTTCCGGACTGCAGCGCCAGAACCGCATGGCCTCCGCGGCCGGCGGTTAGTTAGGTTTAAGTAGTTCTACGTCTAGGGGACTGATGACCTTAGTTGTTAAGTCCCATAGTGCTTAGAGCCATTTTATTTGAACACATTATGAAGTGGCAGACAGGGCACTAAGAAAGTGTGAATGGTGGTTGTAAAAAAATTGCACGAAATGAGTAGAAGTGAGTTCCGTAGTGCTACTAGTAGACCAGCTAGCACAGTGATGTTGCAAGGGAATGAAAAGAATGGGGTAGAGTGGTCAAGGAGCTCCTCATAAGCACATATTTCTATACTGAATGCTAAGTGACACTTGAGGTGATATTAAGAGCAGCGACACTGGAAACGAGCGATTTGATGAATCACGCTATACCGTCTACGAATGCGATAGAAGGTTTTGGGTTTGCTGAATACATGGAGAACGTTAGCTGCTATCACCTGTTGTGCCATTAGTAAAGTACAGAGCAGGTATGAGGGTTTTACATGGTCAGACTATGGTCACCTTATTGCGCTTAAAATTTTTTTGAATGGCAAAGCACATGTCACAGCACTGTGTACCGTGTACAGTAGAGGAAAACTTCAGAAATGATGGTATCCAGTTGACAATGAACTGTGTCATAAAGCAGCATCTGGGGAGGGGGAGGGGAGAGAGCAGTTGCTTGTGGACAATAACGTTCCTAAATTGGACTGGCCTGCCCAGAATCCCGACCAGCATCCAATGGAAGACCTACCGGATCAGTTACAACGTTGACTTCGCTCCAGACCTTTGCGTCCAACATGCAAATTTCTTCTGGTTTCAGCTCTTGAGGAAGGATAGGCTGCGAGTCCTCCACAGACATTCAGACACCTCATTTAAAGTCTCCCCAGCAGAGTTCAAGCCGTCAGAAAATGGTTCAGTTGGCTCTAAGCACTATGGGGCTTAACATCTGAGGTCATCAGTTCCCTAGACTTAGAACTACTTAACCTAACTAACCTAAGGACATCACATACATCCATGACCGAGCAGCGCGGTTTCAGACTGAAGTGCCTAGAACCGCTCGTCCACAGCGGCCGGCAAGCCGTCAGAAAGCCGAAAGGAGAACACACCCGTTATTAATGTCCAATAATACATATCCAGATAGTTTTGAGGGGATAGTGTACACACGCATCGCATTTGTAGCTGGGCGATGACAAAGAATCGCCGAAACATGAGTGCCTCTACTTTGTGGTGTTTCCAACGCAAAAGCCGATTCCGAGTGCCTTGTCTTTCTATTTTAGCACGCTTCTCGAATGTTTTTCGAAACTTTTCAGCGCCTCAGCTACTTAATGGTACTGTACGCGTATTCTCAAGAACTTTTGAACGGTGTTAACCATTGGAAAAAACCATATTTGCTTCAATTTCTCGCTTAATTAGAGAGTTAAGGGGACGAAATGAGTAACAAAAGCATTTGCCCCACGGCGTATTATCATGCATACATGTCCAAAGGAACTTTGCATCGTAATTCAGAAAAACACTGGCACTGCAGTATCGTATTTATCCGACGACACAGAGAAGTTGCCTCACCTGTACAGGAATATGCAAAATGGATGTACGAGTAGCGGTTGTAGACGCATGGTTGATGACATATGGAAGTTTGGGTCCAGCCACGAGTCGTGCACAGATATCCATATGATAAGGCGACCGCTCGCGATAAGCGAGAAATCCAGGTTCGAGTATCGGCCCGGCACAAAATTTTCATTGTCGTGGTTCTATTCTGCACCTGATGCTTGTCCATATTCGCAGTTGCAAGTACGTTTAATGAAAAGGTGTTAAGTCTTACGCAGCGCACAGTGTATGACATTAAAGCTTCCGAGTGGTGGTTTCAGGAGCACCCGCTGAAAACATTTACACTACTGGCCATTAAAACTGCTACACCACGAAGATGACTTGCTACAGACGCCAAAGTTAACCGACAGGAAGAAGATGCTGTAATATGGAAATGATTAGCTTCTCAGAGCATTCACACAAGGTTGGCGCCGGTGGCTACACCTACAACGTGCTGACATGAGGAAAGTTTCCAACCGATTTCTCTCATACACAGACAGCAGTTGACCGGCGTTGCCTGCTGAAACGTTGTTGTCATGCCTCGTGTAAGGAGGAGAAATGCGTACCATCACGTTTCCGACTTTGATAAAGGTCGAATTGTAGCCTATCGCGATTGCGGTTTATCGTATCGCGACATTGCTGCTCGCGTTGCTCGAGATCCAATGACTGTTAGCAGAATATGGAATCGGTGGGTTCAGGAGGGTAATACGGAACGCCGTGCTGGATCCCAACGGCCTCGTATCACTAGCTGTCGACATTACAGGCATCTTATCCGCATGGATGTAACGGATCGTGCAGCCACGTCTCGATCCCTGAGTCAACAGGTGGGGACGTTTGCAAGACAACAACCATCTGCACGAACAGTTCGACAACGTTTACAGCAGCACAGGCTATCTGCTCGGAGACCACGGCTGCAGTAATCCTTGACGCTGCCTCACAGACAGGAGCGCCTGCGATGGTGTACTCAACGACGAACCTGGGTCAAAACATGATTTTTTCGGATGAATCCAGGTTCTGTTTACAGCATCACGATGGTCGCATCCGTGTTTAGCGACATCGCGGTGAACGCACATTGGAAGCGTGATGGTATGGGGTGCCATTGGTTGCACGTCTCGGTCACCTCTTGTTCACATTGACGGCACTCTGAACAGTGGACGTTACATTTCAGATGTGTTACGACCCGTGACTCCATCCTTCATTCGATCCCTGCGAAACCCTACATTTCAGCAGGATAATGCACGACCGCATGTTGCATGTCCTGTACGGGCCTCTCTGGATACAGAAAATGTTCGACTGCTGCCCTAGCCAGCACATTCTCCAGATCTCTCACCAATTGAAAACGTCTGGTAAATTGTGGCCCAGCAACTGGCTCGTCACAATACCCCAGTCACTACTCTTGAAGAACTGTGGTATCGTGTTGCTGCATGGGCAGCTGTACCTGTACACGCCATCCAAGGTCTGTTTGACTCAATGCCCAGGCGTATCAAGGCCGTTATTACGGTCAGAGGTAGTTGTTCAGGGTACTGCTGATTTCTTAGTATCTATTCACCCAAATTGCGTGAAAATGTAATCACGTGTCAGTCCTAGTATAATATATTTGTCCAATGAATACCCGTTTATCATCTGCATTTCTTCTTGTTGTAGCAATTTTAATGGGCAGTAGTGTACTTTTTTTTTTTTTGGCGCATTTGTTTGGCCACTGTATTCGCGATGGTTACGCCAAACAAACCGTGACACGCCTGTCTGCTAACGCACGCTGATAAAGAAAGTGTGCTAGGGCGCACGTAGCAGACGCGGGTTGCAGGGTCTGCGCCAACAAGGTACAGACGGAACTTGGGCGGTGCCGGTCAGCTGCCGCCCGGCCTTGACCCGTCTGGACAATGCATGCGCGACCAGCGCCACTGCATCCGCAGCTGGAGCTGGAGCTGGAGCTGGAGGTGACCGGTGCGCTCGTGACAGCTCAGACTGACGCCGCCGTCTTGCCTGCGCGGAATAACACAGTTACACATGCATTCTGTAAGACGTCCAGTCCACTTCAGATTCAAGGTGTTACTGTTGTTGTCGTCTTCAGTCGGAAGACTGCTTGACTGCACCGGGCAACTCTCAACGCAAGCGTCTTCTTCTCTGCGTAACTCCTTCAACCTGCATCCATTTAAGCTGCGTATTGTAGTCAAGCTTTGGTCCCCCACATAAAACTTTCCCATCCCTCTTTTCCCTCGATAAACCTGAAAACTGCCGATTCTTTGATGCCTGAGGATGTTTCTTATCAACCGATCCCTTCTTTCACCTAAGCTGTCCAAATGGGTCAAATGGCTCTGAGGACTATGGGACTTCTAAGGTCATCAGTCCCCTAGAACTTGGAACTCCTTAAACCTAACTAACCTAAGGATATCACACACATCCATGCCCGAGGCAGGATTCGAACCTGCGACCGTAGCGGCCACGCGGTTCCAGACTGTAGCGCCTTTAACCGCTTGGCCACCACGGCCGGCACCTAAGCTGTTCCATAAATGTATTTCTCTTCAGTATCTCCTCATTAGTTCAAATGGTTCAAATAGCTCTGAGCACTATGGGACTTAACATCTGAGGTCATCAGTCCCCTAGACTTAGAACTACTTAAACCTAACTAACCTAAGGACATCACACACATCCATGTCAGAGGCAGGATTCGAACTAGCGACCGTAGCAGCAGCGCGGCTCCGGACTGAAGGGCCTAGAACCGCTCGGCCACAGCGGCCGGCTCCTCAATAGTTGCTTTGCAGTGTGTAACGGGAATAAGTGCAGATATTTGTGTATGTGGAACATTAATACTTACACATATCAGTGCGTTGCTTGTTTTTTTCTGTGCATCAAACGGTCTTCTCACAAACACCTTACAAACTTCACGACCCAATGTTTTCTGCACAGTCGTAACTGCACCGGTAGGCCGACGTAGGCCTGTCAGTATAGACAAATCATTTTGGGCGCACGTTTCTACACTTCAACACCTGACCTGCTGTCCAGGTGAAAAAAAGCATAAGTGGTTTACTCTTTGCACATATACTTGTAGCTACTATCTAACCTAAAAACATACAACTTGTAATAGCTATTATTACTATTAGTCTGAAAATGGCGTAAATACTGATGTAATGTTTTTCGGTGCATATCTGCACTTCAATCCATTACATCCCTTATATATATTCATTTAATCTTCAGAATTCTTATGTTGCACCACATTACAAAACCATTTGTCTTCTTTTCTGAACTGCTTGTCATGTATGTTTCATATCCACACTCTGGACAAGTACTTTCAACCACTTAAATTTATATTAGATTAGCGAACCTGCAAATGCTTCACAACTGCTAAAAATTAATGTGTGTGGAAATTTCATGTATATCCTAATCTCCTTTTCTCCCCTCTTTCCGTCCATCTTCTCCTCCCCCCTCTTTCTCTGACCATGAGCATTGTTATGGTGAGCGGAACCTCGATTTGGAACTGAAGTCACTTGAAACAGGTTGGGATCGCTGGGATGTGAGGTATGGGAGACCTCTCCTATTGCTGCGTCTGTGAGGACAGTAACTTGAGTGACAGTATTTTCGCGTAATTTTAATCTGAAAATGGATAAGATTACAAAGTTTCTGACTATTCCGATTCCGTAGTAGTATTCTAATCATATCCCGGTAAGCCAAAAATACATCTTTCCTATTTTCTGTTAAAGAAGAAAATAAAATATCACATAGTTGTGTATACAATTTTTGTTTAAAACAATGTATTACGAAAAACAATATATATGAGAGAAATAATTTGCCTAATAGTTTATACGCTCTGCTATCGCATCCACAGTTGCCTGCTAGAAAGAAAATGAAACCGTATATATTCACAGCACAGCACAGTCGTTTTTAACACAAAACGTGTACATTCTTTTAAAAAATACATAGCTTATGTTCGTCGAAACGATTTTCAATGTGTCATGTATATATTTAAAGTAAATCGGTCTGAGCATCTTCCTTCTTCCTTATGTTTGTCCGCTTCTAACGCCACCCATCATTCAAATTCTCCTCGTGCCTTCTCCTCCTCATATTCCTGTCGCTTTTCACTGTGTAACTCTTTGTTCCACGCAATACCTACTCAGTATGTGTTCCACCCAAAACCGTTTGCTCTTTGTGGTCACTTCCAATACCCATCTTTCTTCTCCTATTTTGTTCATTACTTGTTCATTTTTCAGTCTATCAGTCCGCTTCACTGTAAGCATTCTTCTCCATAGACGCATTTCAAAACTTTACAAATACCTTTTTTTCTTTTTTGTAACTGCCCATTATTTACTTCTGTGTAATACTACACTCGAGACATAACGCTTAGCACATTCTTTCCTCAGCTCTATTGGAATTCTTCTAGATGTTAGTAACTGCTACACCTTTTCAAATGCTTTTTGTATGTCCATCCTTTTGGCAGGAGATCTCTGGGACGACGGCCGTTTACTATTGTGAGAAAATAAAACACCTACAGCCGTCCTTATGATTTTATTTTATTTTGTTGCAACCAGTTTCAACGCTTCAATGCGTCATCTTCAGGCTGTTATTGATGCGGTACGGCCTAATATGGTCACTATATATATCACATCAGTTGCCAGCATTACTGGATACGCAGATGATATGTCAGCACTCTAACCATCAGCTGCCAACTGGTTTTTTAGTCTCAATCCTTTCTCGTGCATGTAAAATGCCTCTTCCATCCTCTGTGGTCTTATCTATCAGTTCTTCTCCATATGCTTTGAGCAGCTTTCGTGATAGTCAGCATCCTTGCCTTACATACTTACATTCCTTCCAATACTCATCTCTTCCATCTTCTAATGCCACATTCTGTTACCTTTTGCTTTGTGTACACCTCCTTTGTTAGCCTTCCATCTTTCGAGTCTTCACCCACAGCTTTTAAAATTCTCACCATTATACTCCATCTATCGTAAGTCTTCTTCACGTCATTAAAACAAATATTCGCCTCTTTGGATCTTTGCATCATTTTTTCTCCAGACAACCTATAGCAGCTCTTGTTCCTTTACCCTTTCTGAACCAAACTGGACTTGCTCAGGAGTTTCGTCGGTTTTCTTTTCAATTCTTCTTAGTATGGCTTCTGCTGTAGCCTTTGTAACATGGGTTTTAAAACTAATTGTCCTATACTCTTTGCATTCTTTTGCAGTCCACTTTTTTAGGTGAAGATACTAGAATGGTCTTAAGCACATCTTGAGGCCAAATTGATGTGTTATAAATTCTGTTTACTATCTCAGTCAACATGGTTACTATCACTTTCATTGCCTCAGACGGTATTCTGTCATAGCCCAATGCGTTTTTCTCCAATTCCCATTTCAATATCGTATGACACTGATGTTCTTCATTATGACCCCCTTTATTCTGGTGTAATCAGCCTATACACCTTATAGTTCCTCAACGTAATCCATCCCTACTTCTTTCTGTCCTCCTATATCTACTGCCTTGTTCCCAAGTTAAATTCACATTCCTTGTTTGTTTATTTTACTCACTGCTCGTCTTGTTAAGGATTTTACTGATTTCTACATTTCTTCCAATTTCCCTTTCTATTCCAGTTTTTCTATTTACCCACACTGTTTCCATATCCTATCCTCTTTAGCCTAATCATTTAACGTTCTTAGTATCTTGTTCAGTTGTCTGTATTATCTTCCGCCTTCTTCCGAATTATCATTTTTCCATTTATGCAATACATTTCGCGTTATCCACTCCTTTCTAATTCTTGTTCTTTTCACATCTCCAATTTCTACCTCTAATCCTTTCAAAATTGTGTTTTAATGATATTTCACTCTTCAGTGAGTTATGCGCTTTTCGTTACGTGTTCCAATTTATTTTCGTCATACTGTTTGTACTCTTTTAGCCGTAATAAGAAGAATTCCACTGACAATTGGTAAAATTCTTGTTTCATTGAATCACCAACGGTTTCGCGACCTAAAGCCGCATCATCAGGTGCAAGTTTCGTGACACAGTGTAATACATAGTGCCTGAACTTTGTTGATGTTCAAAGTGATGAAAGTAATATCTAAAATACACTCAGTGTTAAAAGGTCATAGATGTACTTCTAGTCAATATGCAGTATTCAGTGAAAATTGTCTACGTTACATCGGAGAACAAAGGGTGACAAAGATGTGATCCATTAAATTTCGTAAAAATTGATGGTGGGTGGATCATGAAATTATAGACCCTTGTTTTAAAATTTACTTGCATATAAAACAAGAAAGAGTATTTTATGGTGAGAGAACACCAAACTTTAAAAAAAAAGGTGAGATTGTCAATAAAAAATAATCATTAGTAACACGATTTGTCGAGCCACAACTCAAGTTAGTGTATGGAATGGTACAAGGTGGCACTAAGTTACCGGCGTGACGGCGGGGCAACCAGGTGTTAGAAAGGGCAGAAGCGGCCCGCACCAGCGGCCAACAAGTAAGACGGCCTAACACGCTGGAGGAACGGGGACTACCTTGTTGACGATGTGACGTCATGTACTCATGGAACGCTGGGACTCTTCTGTTACAAGCCAAAATGAAACCGAATTTTATTACATACTAATACTTAATCGTATAAACAATCAAAGCTAGCCAGTATGCTGTTGTTGTTATTGTGGTCGGGACTGGTTTGATGCAGCTCTCCATGCTACTCTATCCTGTGCAAGCTTCTTCATCTCCCAGTACTTACTGCAACCTACATCCTTCTGAATATGCTGTTTGTAGTAGCTTACCCGCACTCCTATTTTTTTTATTCGTTATTAAACCTACTCCTGCATTACCCCTATTTGATTTTGTATTTATAACCCTGTGTTCACCCGACCAAAAGTCTTGTTCCTCCTGCCACCGAACTTCACTAATTCCCACTATATCTAACTTTAACCTATCCACTTCCCTTTTTCAGTTTTCTAACCTATCTGCCCGATTAAGGGATCTGACATTCCACGCTCCGATCCGTAGAACGCCAGTTTTCTTTCTCCTGATAACGACATCCTCTTGAGTAGTCCCCGCCCGGAGATCCGAATGGGGGACTATTTTACCTCCGGAATATTTTACCCAAGAGGACGCCATCATCATTAAACCATACAGTAAAGCTGGATTCCCGCGGGAAAAATTGGGGCTGTAGTTTACCCTAGCTTTCAGCCGTTCGCAGTACCAGCACAGCAAGGCCGTTTTGGCTAGTGTTACAAGGCCAGATCAGTCAGTCATCCAGACTGTTGCCCGTGCAACTACTGAAAAGGCTGCTGCCCCTCTTCAGGAACCACATGTTTGTCTGGCCTCTGAGCAGATACCCCTCCGTTGGGCTATCTGTATCGCTGAGGCAAGCAAGCCTCCTCACCAACGGCAAGGTCTATGATTCAAGAGGGGGGGGGGGGGGGCAGTATGCTATGGTGGTTTAATTATAATCGATTATTCAACGTGAATTGTGCGTTTTCTTTTTTGTATGTAAGAATTTCTACTTCCCCTAATATAATCAAAATTTGGCTTTTTATATGAAGTATTTTTAAATTTTCTGAAGGGTTTGTGATGCTGTGCTCCGCTTCGCGTAATTACTTTATTAATGCAGGTCAGGGGTTATTTAAGTTAAAATGGTCTTGATGTATTTTTTTTTCCAAATGACTACCTGTTTGCCCCATATATATTTTTAGGACAATCCCTGGATGTAATGCAGTGCACTCCCACTTCATTATGTTTATTTACCACAACTTTTTCCTTATGCCTGCGTTTAGCCTTACTGCAGTTGGATTTCAAGCGCACTTCCACACTTGTTGTACTGAGTTAACTCATCTGTTGTTGCATTGGAGAGAAACAAAACAACGCGGTCAGTACGAGGGCGAATCAGCTACTTTTAACGCTTTGTGGAATCCAAATTCGTGTTATTTCGAGTACCCATCTACAGTGGCGCAGTATTTCATTAGGCCGAGTAGTCGTAACTGTAGTTTAACGCGAGACCACCTGGTCGTTACGTGAGACACGAGGTACTCGGCCGGAGCACGGAGCGTGATTCTGGCTGCGCACGAGCCGCCCGTTAGTAGATGGCGTCACAAGAGTCCTTATTGTCGGCAACAGACAATGCGTTCGCCGCGGGCCGCGTCCGCCACAGAGGAGCGGCGGCGGAAACTGCGCCGTGCCACAGCGAGGGGTGGGCGGAGCAGGCGGTGCGCGCAACAGAACAGAACAGAACAGGAAGGGCGGCCGGGCGAGGTCACGGTCGCAGCCGGCGGCGCCTGAGCGTGCATAATCCGCCGGGGATCCAGCGCATTAAGTGGCGACGAGTATTGCGGTCCGCGTCTTCTATCGCCGCTCATTACGACCAGAGTCCTCCTCTCACCCGTTACTGCCGATGACGTAGTTCTTACCTACGTCAACGCCCCTGGCCGATATCGGCGTATTTTTTTTAAATTTTTTTTATTTACTGAGTTTAGATTCCCCCACCCCCCCCCCCCTCCCCAAGGGAGCGGGCTAGCAGCAGCTCAGTATGACGCTCTTCAGCCTCCAGAATTTGTTTAAAAAAGATGAAGATAGTAAATAATAAAAGCAGGCGATAAAATCGGTGAATTAAATGGTAAAATGGTGGAAAATCGTGGAACTTAAAACATAAAACAAAGGGTTGATGATGCTAACAAAATACATATGAAGCAGACAGGTAAAGGAATAGACATACAATTAAAGGAACACGGCAACAGTCTGGTTTCTGTTCGCAACACTTTGGAAAGATGGACAACACTGAACATTCACTTGAACACTGCACTAAAAAATCGGCACAAATATGATATACCACAGCTGAGGGCAGATGGGGGGAACCTGGACAGATGACGGGGAAGGAAAGGGGGGGAAGGAGAGGAAAAAACGAATTGGGGGGGGGGGGAAGGAGCCGATGGAGGACGAGGCCCCATAAGAGGGCGGGGGGGTACTGGGCAGAGGTGACAGGGAGTGGGGAAAGGCAGAGGAGGGGTATACAAAAGGACTCGGGGGGGGAGGGGAGAAAGGGAGAGGTTAGGTGGGGAGAAAACGGGATGGAAGCGGGGGAAGAGAGAGCCCGGGGAAAGGACAGGAAAGGAGGTGGGGTGAGAATCAGGGTTGGTAGGAGGCGTAAATGGAGGGAGAGAGGTCATCATCCGGGAGGGGGAGTTGACGGAAGCCACTTTGGGAAAGGAGATGAAGGGTGTAGATGGAGGGCAGGTGGGACACGACAGTGAAGGTGTGGCAGAGGGTGGGGGTTGGAGAGAAGAGGAGCAACCAGGGGATGGGACGGATTAAAGATTTGTAGGTGTGGAGGATGGTATAGGGGTGCAACCCCCATGTCCGACCAGAGAGGAGTTCGAGGAGTCGGAGGCGGTTATGGGGTTTGGATTGGATGGAGTGGAGATGAGGGATCCAGGTGAGGTGACGGTCAATGGTGAGGCTAAGGTAGGTGAGGGTATCGGCGTATTTCCCGCGACCGCTTTTTCATCCTCCCCACCCCTTCTTTACAGAAACAGCGAAACGTGGCCTTGACCTGTACAGATGACCGATTACAGTGTAAAGAACTGTAGTCGTGGATAATCAAATCAATAGAATTTTTTTCTTTTATCGAACTGTTTCGTAAGAAACTAGCACAGTATCCATTTCTGAAATCACTGCTGCCATCAGTTCTTTATCATGCACAGCTATGTGATCAATAGTACACAGATACTCCTGTCTCATGCGGAATTGACCACTACAGGTCGCGAGGGGCAGACGCTACGGTATAAAATGGGGCGGAAAGTATTGTGTTGTCCTTAGAGAAGCAGTAACAGCGTCAGAAGTTACTGATAATGAATGTCTATAACCAACAAATGGGCAAGTAAACATTAACTCTAGAAAGACGTTATCACTCTGCAGCGGAATGCGCGCTGATATGAAACTTCCTGGCAGATTAAAACTGCACCTAGGCTCGAAGTCGGGACCTTTGCCTTTCGCGGGCAATTGCTCTACCAACTGAGCTACCCAAGCACGACTCACGCCCCTTCCTCACAGCTAAAGTTTGGGAAGTAGGACACGACGTACTGGCAGAAGTAAAGCTGTGAGAAAGGGGCGTGAGTCGTGTTTGGGTAGTTCAGATGGTAGAGCACTTGCCCGCGAAAGGCAATGGTCCCGAGTTCGAGTCTCGGTCCGGAACACAGTTTAAATCTGCTAGGAAGTTTCAACAATAACTCTGTCCCTCTGCTGTTTCACCAGGGAGAGAGCAAGGTTCAACGCGGAATTTAAGCAGTAATCTCCTTCTCTATTTATAAGGTCACTTGCTAATTTAAAATCAAGTGTTGATATATCTACATGAAATAAAAATTTGTAAATTTGTCGTAAGATCTTATGGGACCAAACTTCTTAGGTCATCGGTCCCTAAGCTTATACACTATTTAATCTAACTTACACTCCGGACAAAAAAAACACACACACACACACACACACACACACACACACACACACACACACACACACACACACACACGCCCGAGGAAGGACTGGAACCTCCAACGGGGGCAGCCGCGCGGACCGTGACAAGGCGCCCTAGACCGCGTGGCAACCCCGCGCGGCAATGTATATACACACTTCAAGAAGGCGTATGACTCCTATAGGTAAACACTCTTCAAGACACTGGAAGAAAGGAAGATGGACAACAAAACCAGAAAGCTAATCTAGGAAACATTAACAAATACAACATCGGAAGGGAACTTATGGGAGAGATCTCGGAACCATTTGAAATCAACACAGCAATGAGGCAGGGGGATGGGCCGTCACCTATTATATTTTTCAATTTAAATCGGTTTTCGAGAAAATAATCGGGACATGGGACAAAGGAGTCAGTGGGGTAAAGATGGGCAGACACAAGAATAGAAACGTCACCGTAATATGTCTGGTCGTTGCTATCATAACAAATAACAAAGAAGCTAAGGAAGCTCATGACATCTCAGCCAAAACAGAACCACAAATCTCGTATTCAAAAACACGACACATGGACACAAAATCCTCAGACAGACGCCACTGGTGGCAAAATATTGAAAGATAATGTTGTGGGTGGCAGGAGAGCCAACACCGGGTACTAGAGGAAGCCGAAAGGCACGCGTTTTAGCTCACGCAGTCTGGAACAGGACAAGGGATTTAGACTTTAGAAAAACGGACGTAGCTGGTGGAATACTTAACTTTAATCCATTAATGATGAGCGTCGCTCTTGACGGTACATGTTTTACAGCATCAATAGTAAATGGTAATGGCGCCTTGCTAGGTCGTAGCAAATGACGTAGCTGAAGGCTATGCTATCGTCTCGGCAAATGAGAGCGTAATTTGTCAGTGAACCATCGCTAGCAAAGTCGGCTGTACCACTGGGGCGAGTGCTAGGAAGTCTCTCTAGACCTGCCATGTGGCGGCGCTCGGTCTGCAATCACTGATAGTGGCGACACGCGGCTCCGACGTATACTAACGGACCGCGGCCGATTTAAAGGCTACCACCTAGCAAGTGTGGTGTCTGGCGGTGACACCACAGATAACACAAGTAGAGAGGGTACAGAAAAGAGGACTTAATTGCTTTCAACTCTTAGAGCTGTTTCTCTACGCCAGGGATGCTTATTACAACGTCATCCATACGCGACTCTGTGCGATGGCGAAACGACGGTGCGTTTGTACGATTCTCCTCCGTGAACGATTACTTAAACGTGGAATTTAAAGCTTCGGCCTTCCTTTTGCTCTTCTACTGCCAAATCAAGCTGTTCAACTACATGATGGCAGGTAATGTTCTCCAGGCTTCCTCAAAAGCCAAACCCTTCCATCGGATTGCTGCACTGTATACCGTGATTCATCGCTCCAAATCACTCTTTTCCATTTGTCCTAACATTTCATACATCGAGAGAAAAGTTTCACGTGATTCATTACTGTTTCACGACGTATTTACAAGGCGTACAGTATTATTGCTGTGGCAAGAACCAAGACTGGGCACCTGTGGCTGCGTGCATGTGATGAGCACAGCAGCGGAGAGTTGTCCAGCAAACCCGATCTGTCACGCTGGAGGATTCCGGGGCGGTGGTGTCCGTTTTCGGTCCGGGTGTTACCTTGCAGGACCCACTGACCATCATTGCCTCTACTACGCTGCGGACCTGTTCCATATACGAGGTGCATTCAAGTTCTGAGGCCTCCGATTTTTTTTCTAATTAACTACTCACCCGAAATCGATGAAACTGGCGTTACTTCTCGGCGTAATCGCCCTGCAGACGTACACATTTTTCACAACGCTGACGCTATGATTCCATGACAGCTGCAAAGGCTTCTTTAGGAGACTGTTTTGACCACTGGAAAATCGCTGAGGCAATAGCAGCACGGCTGGTGAATGTGCGGCCACGGAGAGTGTCTTTCATTGTTGGAATAAGCCAAAAGTCACTAGGAGCCAGGTCAGGTGAGTAGGGAGCATGAGGAATCACTTCAAAGTTGTTGTCACGAAGAAACTGTTGCGTAACGTTAGCTCGATGTGCGGGTGCGTTGTCTCTATGAAACAGCACACGCGCAGCCCTTCCCGGACGTTTTTGTTGCAGTGCAGGAAGGAATTTGTTCTTCAAAACATTTTCGTAGGATGCACCTGTTACCATAGTGCCCTTTGGAACGCAATGGATAAGGATTACGCCCTCGCTGTCCCAGAACATGGACACCATCATTTTTTCAGCACTGGCGGTTACCCAATTTTTTTTGGTGGTGGTGAATCTGTGTGCTTCCATTGAGCTGACTGGCGCTTTGTTTCTGGATTGAAAAATGGCATCCACGTCTCATCCATTGTCACAACCGACGAAAAGAAAGTCCCATTCGTGCTGTTGTTGTGCGTCAACATTGCTCGGCAACATGCCACACGGGCAGCCGTGTGGTCGTCCGTCAGCATTCGTGGCACCCACCTGGATGACACTTTTCGCATTTTCAGGTCGTCATGCAGGATTGTGTGCACAGAACCCACAGAAATGCCAACTCTGGAGGCGATCTGTTCAACAGTCATTCGGCGATCCCTCAAAACAATTCTCTCCACTTTCTCGATCGTGTCGTCAGACCGGCTTGTGCGAGCCCGAGGTTGTTTCGGTTTGTTGTCACACGATGTTCTGCCTTCATCAAACTGTCGCACCCACGAACGCACTTTCGACACATCCATAACTCCATCACCACATGTCTCCTTCAACTGTCGATGAATTTCAATTGGTTTCACACCACGCAAATTCAGAAAACGAATGATTGCACGCTGTTCACGTAAGGAAAACGTCGCAATTTTAAGTATTTAAAACAGTTCTCATTCTCGCCGCTGGCGGTAAAATTCCATCTGCCGTACGGTGCTGCCATCTCTGGGACGTATTGACAATGAACGCGGCCTCATTTTAAAACAATGCGCATGTTTCTATCTCTTTCCAGTCCGGAGAAAAAATATCGGAGGCCTTAGAACTTGAATGCACCTCGTAGAAGAAATGGGACACGCATGTAGGTTCGCATACCACTTGTAAATAAACATCGTCATCTAGCTGTCTGCGTACGTTAATCTGCTTCTAAAGTCGGGGATTTGTCTATGCCCATATCCATATGAACCCTGTTTAAAACTTATAACACGTATCAGCAGCTACCTTACCGCTCTCTACACCGTACGATCTAAAGCGAATGAAATAGTGGCACAGAGGTAGGATTTCGAGGTTACCCGCATCGGCGCCACGTTCTCCTCTTAAGGGCATTTGCATCACTGATGAGTTGTTTTGAATTGCCAAAAAATGGTTCAAATGGCTCCGAGCACTATGGGATTTAACATCTGAGCCCATCAGTCCCCTAGAACTTAGAACTACTTAAACCTAAGGACATCACACACAGCCGCGCCCGAGGCAGGATTCGAACCTGCGACCGTAGCGGTCGCGCGGTTCCAGACTGAAGCGCCTAGAACCGCTCGGCCACAGAGGCGGCTTTGAATTTCCAGCTTCCCCTGTAGTTCCCAGCGTGTGGAGCTCCATTCGTATTGTTTTGGTGCTGACGGGGTTCGCGAGTGCCACATTCGGTTATGCAGTGCCTCTTGCAGCTCTCGTCACAGAGCTCTTCACTAACCGTCCGTCGCGATGACTCCTCATATTGACTTAACAGATAACCGATTTCGACTTTCCCTGTATGCATTATGATTACGGTGCCTCTTGAAACATCAAACACTTCGGCTCCCTTGGTTACGGAAGCAGTCGCCGTACGAGTATCAACAGTTTACCTACGTTGCAATTCACTTAGCTCCAACGTAATGCACCCACAACTACAGGGCTGTTACAAATGATTGAAGCGATTTCATAAATTCACTGTAGCTCCATTCATTGACATATGGTCACGACACACTACAGATACGTAGAAAAACTCATAAAGTTTTGTTCGGCTGAAGCCGCACTTCAGGTTTCTGCCGCCAGAGCGCTCGAGAGCGCAGTGAGCCAAAATGGCGACAGGAGCCGAGAAAGCATATGTCGTGCTTGAAATGCACTCACATCAGTCAGTCATAACAGTGCAACGACACTTCAGGACGAAATTCAACAAAGATCCACCAACTGCGAACTCCATTCGGCGATGGCATGAGCAGTTTAAGCTTCTTGATGCCTCTGTAAGGGGAAATCAACGGGGCGGCCTGCAGTGAGCGAAGAAACGGTTGAACGCGTGCGGGCAAGTTTCACACGTAGCCCGCGGAAATCGACGAATAAAGCAAGCAGGGAGCTAAACGTACCACAGCCGACGGTTTGGAAAATCGTACGGAAAAGGCTAAAGCAGAAGCCTTGCCTTTTGCAATTGCTACAAGCCCTGACAGCCGATGACAAAGTCAAACGCTTTGAATTTTCGGCGCGGTTGCAACAGCTCATGGAAGAGGATACGTTCAGTGCGAAACTTGTTTTCAGTGATGAAGCAACATTTTTTCTTAATGGTGAAGTAAACAGACACAATGTGCGAATCTGGCCGGTAGAGAATCCTTACGCATTCGTGCAGCAAATTCGCAATTCACCAAAAGTTAACGTGTTTTGTGCAATCTCACGGTTTAAAGTTTACGGCCCCGTTTTCTTCTGCGAAGCAAACGTTACAGGACACGTGTATCTGGACATGCTGGAAAATTGGCTCATGCCACAACTGGAGACCGACAGCGCCGACTCCATCTTTCAACAGGATGGTGCCCCACTGCACTTCCATCATGATGTTCTGCATTTCTTAAACAGGAGATTGGAAAACCGATGGATCGGTCGTGGTGGAGATCACGATCAGCAATTCATGTCACGGCCTCCACGCTCTCCCGACTTAACCCCATGCGATTTCTTTCTGTGGGGTTATGTGAAAGATTCAGTGTTTAAACCTCCTCCACCAAGAAACGTGCCAGAACTGCGAGCTTGCATCAACGATGCTTTAGAACTCATTGATGGGGACATGCTGCGCCGAGTGTGGGAGGAACTTGATTATCGGCTTGATGTCTGCCGAATCACTAAAGGGGCACATATCGAACATTTGTCAATGCCTAAAAAAGCTTTTTGAGTTTTTGTATGTGTGTGCAAAGCATTGTGAAAATATCTCAAATAATAAAGTTATTGTAGAGCTGTGAAATCGCTTCAATCATTTGTAATAACCCTGTACACAGAACGCTGTTCTAAACGTGACTGTGACTTGCGATGTATTGAAGGCATTGCACAGGTGCCGCCTACGGTCAAATACAACAGCGCAACATGCAGGCTTAGCTAGCAACTGCGTATATGTTCGGACATACATTTCTCGAGGTGTTCCTATCTTTTTTTTGTCCAACTACTGCTATCTGCCGCACTATTTTAATAATTCTACTGGATTTCTCTTTTTTATCATGTTTTCGAACTGACTGAGAAGCTGATTTTAATACTGCCATGTGCGCGTACGTGCGTGTTTGCGTGCGCGCGGGCTTTGTTTTTTTAGCGTGTGGTTATATTTACGTCTTCTTGGAGTTTTACTGTTCCGCTACATTTAACGTACCAGGTGCTTGTAATTAAAGTGCAGCCACCGACGGAGGTTCAGTGTGGCCTGTAATTATTGTATGGCAGCGAAACCTGCTAGATATGCTAATGCGTTAACGCAAAACACTGGGGAAAAAAAATTAGTTCCAATTTTGTCCAGCGGATGCAAATCTAGTGCTGTACAGCATCTTGTCAACGCCTCCGGTGCTCTTATAGCTTAAATTGTGGTTCAAAATGGCTCTGAGCACTATGGGACTTAACTTCTGAGGTCATCAGTCCCCTAGAACTTAGAACTACTTAAACCTAACTAACCTAAGGACATCACACACATCCATGCCCGAGGCAGGATTCGAACCTGCGACCGTAGCGGTCGCGCGGTTCCAGACTGTAGCGCCTAGAGCCGCTCGGCCACCACGGCCGGCGCTTAAATTGTGTAATCGTCGGTTAATAATAAACTCAACATTATGCCTTTGTTTAACTTCATCTTGTCCACCGCGACGGCTGAGTGGTCAGCGCGGCGGTCTGTAACGCCAAGGGACCCGGGTTCGATTCCCGGCTGGGTCGGAGATTTTCTCCGCTAAGTGACTGGGTGTTGTGTTGTCCTCATTATAATTTCATCGTCATCAGTGGAAGGCAACGGGAAACCACCACTGAATTCGCATCCCTAGACGCTCATGCGGTGGACCTCTCTGTCGAGGTTTGCCCCATGACAAGACCTGCCGTAAAGCAGAACGCAAAGTAACTTCTTCTGCCCACTCTCCATTCGTAATCCATTACATATGGAAACATTTCTATACGTATTATGTATATTGAAGGTGGAGGGGAGAGAAAGGAAGGTTCAAATGGTTCAAATGGCTCTAAGCACTATGCGACTTAACTTCTGAGGTCATCAGTCGCCTAGAACTTAGAACTAATTAAACATAACTAACCTAAGGACATTACACACATCCATGCCCGAGGCAGGATTCGAACCTGCGACCGTAGCGGTCGCTCGGTTCAAGACTGTAGCGCCTAGAACCGCACGGCCACACCGGCTGGCAGAGAGGAAGGAAGCGAGGGGATGATATCAGCTGCGTCGGTATGTTATGGTGAATCAACGGCGGAGAGTAAACATGAGTGCCGGACTGGGACTCGAAAACGGTATCTCTTACTTACTTGGGAATTGCGTTAGCCACTGCGTCATCCAGACAGAGTGTTTATCGCAAATGCGCGGACTATCACCGCACTCTCCCTGGCTTCTCCAACCCTGCGCTACCTGCTTACAGTCCCCATTCGTGTCCTCCACGCTCGCTAATTTCAGACTCCCGCTACAGGTCGAACGTAAATGTGCATCCGCACTGGTGGTTCTGGATATATTGCCCGCAAAGGCGAATGAGTATAAGAAAGTATGGCGACTGTTCTTTGGACATCTTCGAAAAAACGGACACCATGCATTGATATAATTTCTATACGTCTTTCTTGCATTCACAGCGCCAGACTTGCCAATATATAGTGTAATGCGGGTCTGCATTAACGCATCGGTACCTGTATCAAGTTTCGCTGCCATACGAGGATAACAACCCACGCCGCACCTCCGTGAGCAGTTGCACTTTTATTATAACCAAACAGCACAGCCGGTCGGGGTGGCCGTGCGGTTCTAGCGCTACAGTCTGGAAGCGCGCAACCGCTACGGTCGCAGGTTCGAATCCTGCCTCGGGCATGGATGTGTGTGATGTCGTTAGGTTAGTTAGGTTTAAGTAGTTCTAAGTTCTAGGGGACTGATGACCACCGATGTTGAGTCCCATAGTACTCAGGGCCATTTGAACCATTTTTGAACCAAACAGCACTTGTCTCATAGCAAATTATGGTGTAGAAGCTAAGGAAGTAGCTGTCGGGCTTCCAAACCAAACCAATCAATCGTCATCATCTTCATCATGGAGAGAGAGAGAGAGAGAGAGAGAGAGAGAGAGAGAGAGAGAGAGAGAGAGAGAGCGAGAGCTGGAGAACTGCGCGCCAGGCCAGATGTTGTGATTAATTGGCGCGGCATCCAAGCGCCGGCAGCGCTGTCCGCGATGAAAGCAGCCGGTGTTCTCCAGGCGTCGCCGCGGGGCGCTGAGCGGCCAGCGGACTGGACCCATATCTGCTGCTGGAGAAAGCTGGACTGCCCGCCTGCCCTGCGGCCGTGGGAACGCAGCCGCGATGGCGGGTAGGGACGGCGGTTATCACTCAAACAACCGGTTCTCGGTTAGACTGGTTCATTTCGTCTCCAGGTTAGCCTGGCTTTTAAAACCGCTCAAAATAACTGGTTTCTGAAATAAACCGATTTTCGGTCTTTTGTTGCTATTGTTTCCAACAACAAATTGCAGACATCGGACAGTGACTGAAAGTGAGAGAGTAGCAGCTCACGATCGATACAGGTTCGACGTTGCGGCAGAAATCGGTGTCACTATCTCCAGCAGGGATTGCGCGTAGTCGAAGGAGGTGGGTCTGGCGACAGCGAGAACGAAACAAGCTGACGACTTCCCTGCATCGGGACTTTGGAATGGTATCAGTGTTTCATCCTCAAGCAGCCACGACATTTAGAATTCTGTTTATAAAACGTTAACGACATATCAGTCAAATTTACTGTCCCTTCCAAGGAACACCGTGGCTGTTTTTTTTTGCCTCGTTGTGCCTCCTCACATTTCTAAACTTTTAAAGCAAGTGTTACATTGTACTTCATTGCTGCAGCACTTTTTGAAATATTTCCAAACTGGGGATGGTTCAAATGGCTCTGAGCACTATGGGACTTAACATGTGAGGTGATCAGTCCCCTAGAACTTAGAACTGCTTAAACCTAACTAACCTAACGACATCACACACATCCATGCCCGAGGCAGGATTCGGACCTGCCACCGTAGCAGTCGCGTAGTTCCGCACTGAAGCGCCTAGAACCGCTCGGCCACCGCCGCCGGCCAAACTGGGGATGGTACCATTCTGCAATCCAACAGACGGCCGAAGACGACAGTGAGAAGAAACTACCTTATTGCCCAGGTGGGGGCAAGTCTTGTACACTACATGTACACGTATACCATGTAATAGGCCATATTATGAGGCGATTGGTACTTTGTCGTATCTGCAATGCTGTACAATTCTTATGTCGTGTCCGTTGCTAGTTTCTAACCGTAGGCGTTGTTATTAACAAAGTCCGAATCGCGTTTCTCAATTTTTTTTATGCTGATCCAACGTTCTAAGCCAAAAAAATTTAGGATTAAACACTATTTATTTTTAAAAAGTTTTAATTAGAAACCAAAAATTTTAGGACTGTTGATATGGCAAAATGAAATACCGGTTTTTTACTCAGATATCAATAAAAAATAAATAATACGTTTTGTAACCAAGACCAAACATATCCCGAAAAAATACAGTTTATTCGCAAAATAAAATACCGGTATCAGTTTTAACGGGTCGTTTTTCTCCATCCCTAGCTAAAAACTGATACGAGTATTCTACTTCGTATTGATAACCATCTACAAAACAAATATATCAATTTCCCACAGCAGTTGCGCTAAGATTTTTGATTTATAAAACAAACTTTTTTAAAACGAATTTATTAGGATTTTTTGTGGTTTCTGAAGGATTCGTATCATCTTTGAAAGATGTTACTATAACGTGTCACCTTATGGAAATTCACAACATAGACTGTGTATATATGAGCAGATTGGCCTTTAAATATTGGCCAAAGGATTAATTCATTATTAAAACTGTAAATATTGTCATGTGACAGTCATTGTCAGTGATATATTTTGTCTACTATCAAAATTGTTCGTATGAATTTTTTGAAAGACCGTTCTTGGTTCTGTCAATAAAATTCAGTCGTATTCAAATTCCCATCAAAAATTAAAGATAGGTTCATTCGAAATAATTAAAGAAAGAGGACGCTACAAATTTTACATAAAATTTCATTACTTGAATGTTATTTGTATGAAATAATAAAAGAGAAAGGAACGGTAAGGAAATAAATTGAAAACATAACAATTCATTCGTAGTATACAATGGAAATACAAAGTGCCTGATTTGCTGCCTGTGTGTACATAATATACCTGTATCTGCTTACAGCCCTTGGAAATGTACAGTTTCACACGAAAAATAGTCCTCCAACCCTATTTTTCACACTGTAGCAATGACTATTCGTTATGGACAAATAGTGGTGTGGTCCTCGATAGCAAGTGATTTTTGAGCGGAGATTTAAAAATTTAGAAACGGAAGGAGAATTTTTTGTACTAATAACCTCCTCATTACTTTTCAAGAAAAGGAGCGAAAAATGGACACACTAAGTTTTCAGAATGAGATTTTCACTCTGCAGCGGAGTGTGCGCTGATATGAAACTTCCTGGCAGATTAAAGCTGTGTGCCCGACCGTGACTCGAACTCGGGACCTTTGCCTTTCGCGGGCAAGTGCTCTACCATCACAGGAGAGCTTCTGTAAAGTTTGGAAGGTAGGAGACGAGGTACTGGCAGAAGTAAAGCTGTGAGCACCGGGCGTGAGTCGTGCTTCGGTGGCTCAGATGGTAGAGCACTTGCCCGCGAAAGGCAAAGGTCCTTCAGCATGCCCGTTCCACTGGTGCCGCTTCCCACACATATGTCGCGTGCAGATCCTCTTACTGCAGCGTTCGGAAGTAACAGGAGCAAACATCAACGACAGTGAAAGTATGAGGCAGGCATCGAGGCACGCTCGGTAGCCAGAAGGTCAAGGCAGCTGCCCGCGGGCAACAGGAAATCCGGGTTCGAGTCCAGTCTGGCACTTACCATAGTTTGTCAAGACAAGATACATCCCCCTACATTTTTACTCTGCTGCCTTATTAGACTCTGCCTTCTGCCACAACATCGGATCTTTGGTTTTTGCCCGCGGATCTTGTGCCACCAATAACTCTACTCCACAGACAGCATGTGACACAATTTCCTCCTGTCATGGCCGTGTAACCTCGCCAGACGAATTTTTCTGCGTCACGGGAAACATTAGAATAGAAGGAGTCGGTGTTATGAATTCAAAGCCTTTTATTCGAAAGAGAGAGAACAGTAAGTAGCAGGCTGTGGCTCCCTGAGGTCGCGCCGTGCCGGAGGCAAACGCCTCGGCGAGAAGAGAAGAGAAAGCTGCAGGCGGAGAAGCGAGTCACCACAGTTGTGCTGTCTCACTGACCAACCGCCGACTGCGCAGGCGCGAAGAGAGCTGCAGCGTGATCGAGGAAGGAAGTTCAGAGTGCGTGTCGGCCACGTGTACGTCGTTAGGGACAGTTCGCAACCGCGGAGGGGTAAAGTAAAAAAGTGCGGTAGGGGTAGGAAAAATTTGACTGGTTAAAACCGATAGCGATATTTTAGTCCAACCATATTTTTCAGGATTTGTTTCCTCTCGGTTATGGTAGGTGTTTTTATCGTTTAATATTAACCGGGTAAGAAAACCGAAATATGAATTACCCACAACTACAGTGCTAAAATATTTCAAATGGTTCATATGGCTCTAAGCACTAAGGGACTTAACATCTGAGGTCATCAGTCCCCTAGACTTAGAACTACCTAAACCTGCCGGCCGGGTGGCCGAGCGGCTCTAGGCGCTACAGTCTGGAACCGAGCGACCACTACGGTCGCGGGTTCGAATCCTGCCTCGGGCATGGGTGTGTGTGATGTCCTTAGGTTAGTTAGGTTTAAGTAGTTCTAAGTTCTAAGGGACTGATGACCTCAGAAGTTAAGTCCTATAGTGCTCAGAGCCATTTAAACCTAACTAACCTAAGGACATCACACACATCCAAGTCCGAGACAGCATTCGAACCTGTGACTTAGCAGCAAAAAATGGTTCAAATGGCTCTGAGCACTATGCGGCTTAACTTCTGAGGTCATCAGTCCCCTAGAACTTAGAACTGACTAAACCTAACTAACATCACACACATCCATGCCCGAGGCAGGATTCGAACCTGCGACCGTAGCGGTCACGCGGTTCGAGACTGAAGCGCCTAGAACCGCACGGCCACCGCGGCCGGCCCGTAGCAGCAGTGCGGTTCTGGACTGAAGCCCCTAGAACTACTCTGCCACAGCGGCCGGCTAAAATATTTCATTTTTAATAACGTTTTTAGAGAACGAGTAATTCTTATTTGTAAAATTTGTATTACTTTGAAATATTGCACCATTATAGAAAATGGGAAAAGCTATAAGTGCTATTTTAATGATAATGTAGGCAGAAACGAGCAACAAACGCATGGCATAAGAATTGGTACAGCACTGCTGAGAGAGTAGTGTTCCTGTTAGTATACGTGATGGTCTGTTAGATGGTGCAAGACTTTTACCATGTAGTCTGTATGGTGGTTTCTCACCGTCCGCGTTGGGCATCAGTTGTATTACAGAATGCCACCATTCCTAGTCTGGAAGTAGTGTACGAAGTGTAATGCTCCCTTTGCTTTAAATCAACCTACAACAAACTTGTGATGTAATACAAGTAGAAAACTTAGAACTAAGCAGTCCAACTACAGTTACAATAAAAAGTACCTGGTCTGCTATCTGTGTCTGTATAACATGCCTTTATCTGATTGTAGCCCTTGTAAACGGTAAAATTAACACGAAAAATAGAGTTCTTCGACCTCAATTTTCAACCGTTAGCACTGATTACTCGCACTCTCCAAATAGTAGTATGATCTGATGTGTCGGCAGACGTGCCAACACTGTTTTGTTGGAGGAGACCGAAATGCACGCTATAAGCTCACGCAGGCTGGCGTGAGGTCTGAAACAGGATACGTAATGAATGCTATAAAGAAAAGTACGTAGCTTCTGGAATACTTAACTTTAATCCACATTTGTAGAACATCTCTCGTTACTGTACAGGCTTTATAATCACAATATCAATTGGTAATGGCGCCTTGCTAGATCGTAGCAACTGTAGCTGAAGGCTATGCTAACTATCGTCTCGGCAAATAAGAGCGTAATTATCAGTGAACCATGGCTAACAACGTCGGCTGTACAACTGGGGCGAGTGCTAGTACGTCTCTCTAGACCTGCCGTGTGGTGGCGCTCAGTCTGCGGGTCCGACGTATACTAATGGACCGCGGCCGATTTAAAAGCTACCATAGTTGGTGTCTGGCGGTGACACCACATGATCCAGAGTTACAACCTGATTTTTGAGCAGAGTTTTAAAAAGTTTGAATCAATAGAAGGATACTGGTAAGTTTTATGTAGTAGTCGACGACTTATCACTTTTCAAGAAAAGCACCAAACGATGGGCGGACTTTCTTTTATTTGAGTATTTAAGATTCTATGAATCTTGAAAATGAGGAGGTCAAAATTGCTCAGCCTTTGTTCGATTTATGCGCTATTACAGGAAATAATAGGAACAAAAAATCGAAAATCGATTATTTCAGAAACCTGGTTTTGACAGTACCTCATTCGTCTGTAGCACCACATCTCAAATGCTTCGATACTCTTCTGTTACTATTTTCCCACAGTCCATGTTTCACTACTATACACTGCTGTGCTCCGAACGTACATTCTCAGAAATTTCTTCCTCAACTTAAGGCCTATGATTGACACTAGTAGACTACTCTTGGATAGGAATTCCCTTTTTGACTGCGCTAATCTTCTTTTTATGTCTTCGTTCCTCCGTCCGAAATGGATTATTTTTCTGACTAGGTAGTGGAGTTCGTTAACTTCATCAATCCTAATGTTAACTTTCTCGTTGTCCTCATTTCTGATACTTCTCATTACTTTAGTGTTTCCTCAATTTACTCTCAATCAGTATTCTGTAGCCATTAGACTGTTCATTCCATTCAGCAGGTCCTGTAATTCTTCTTCACTTTCACTCAACATAGCAATTTCGTCAGTGGATCTTATCACTGATATCATTTCACCTTGAATTTTAATTCTACTCTTGAACATTTCTTTAGTTTCTGTCATTGCTTCTTCGTTGTGTATATCGAACAGTAGCTGTGAAAGTCTACGTCTCGGTCGTAACCCCCTTTCCATTCTTGGTCTTCCAATCCTATTACACCCTCTTGGTTCTTGTTCGTATTGTATATTACCCGCCTTTCCCTACAGCCTACTATTTTTCTCACAACTTCGAACGCCCTGCGCCATTTTACATTGCCGAACGCTTTTTGTACGTGGACGAATGCTATTAACGGACCTCGATTTTTCTTCACCCTTGCCTTCATTATCAAGGTCAACTTACGAATTGCTTCCCTGGTGCCTTTATGTTTTCCTAAAGCCAAAGTGTTCTTCAACTACCAGATTCTCGATTTTCTTTTCCATTCTTTTGTATATTATTCTTGTCAGCAGATCGGATGCATGAGCTATAAAGCTGATTATGCGATAGTTTTCGTACTTATCTGCCATTTCCATCTGTGGAATCATGTCCGTGGTATCTTTTTCGGAAAGTCTGTTGGTACATCGCCTGTCCCGCAGATTATATGCCCCAACTTGGAACAGTCATTTGGTTGCTACCTCCCCCAGTGACTTTAGAAATGCCGATGGAATTTTATCCGCCCCTGCTGCCTTATTTGATCTCAAGTCTTCCAGAACTCTAAATTTTGACTAATACTGCATCCTCTATACCATTCACATCGACTCCATTTTGTTCTTCTATCACGTCGCCAGACTACTGGTTCAAATGGCTCTGAGCACTATGGGTCTTAACATCTAGCCGGCCGCGGTGGCCGTGCGGTTCTAGGCGCCGCAGTCCGGAACCGCGGGACTGCTACGGTCGCAGGTTCGAATCCTGCCTCGGGCATGGATGTGTGTGATGTCCTTAGGCTAGTTAGGTTTAAGTAGTTCTAAGTTCTAGGGGACTGATGACCTAGGATGTTAAGTCCCATGGTGCTCAGAGCCATTTGAACCATTTTTTTGTCTTAACATCTGAGGTCATCAGTCCCTAGAACGCAGAACTACTTAAACCGAACTAACCTAAGGACATCACACACATCCATGCTCGAGGCAGGATTTGACCCTGCGACCGTAGCTTTCAAAAATGGATCAAATGGCTCTGAGCACTATGGGACCTATCGTCTATCGTCATCAGTCCCCTAGAACTTAGAACTACTTAAACCTAACTAACCTAAGGACAGCACACAATACCCAGTCATCACGAAGCAGAGAAAATCCCTGACCCCGCCGGGAATCGAACCCGGGAACCCGGGCGTGGGAAGCGAGAACGCTATCGCACGACCACAGCTTTCGCGCGGTTCCAGAATGAAGCGCCTAGAATCGTTCGACCACTGCGACCGGCCACCAAACTACTCAGTAACAGTAATTTAAATAAATACGGACAGAGCTATGTTTTACAGACAAACATGGTTTGGAATGACGCGATGTGCCATTTGCTGTGGTCGGCAGACCGGAGCCAACCAATCCACATCTGTATCCTGGACTACCGAGTCATGAAACTGAAATGTGTTATTTGGTGGTTTTCGTATTGTTTTAACGTTTTTTATGGCTGTTTGGTTGATTTTGAGAAGAGGACCAAATAGCGAGGTCATCGGTCCAATCGGATTAGGGAAGGATGGGGAAGGAAGTCGGCCGTGCCCTTCGAAAGGAACCACCCCGGCATTTATATGAAGCGGTTTAGGGAAATCGCGGAAAACCTAAATCAGGATGGCCGGACGCGGGATTGAACCGTCGTCCTCCCGAATGCGAGTCCAGTGTGCTAACCACTGCGCCACTTCGTTCGGTGTGTGTTGTGAAAAAAAAAAAATGCTTTTTCTGAATTACGGCTTATTGAATATCTCTCAAAAACGCGACCTTTGTGGTACGGTTTGTATTAGGAAAATGCCGGCAAATAAAACAGTGATTTTTCCATGTATAACATACGAAAGCTACGTTGCCTGCCTAGTAGATCAGTTCCATCGGTCAGCCGATTCGGTCTCGAAGCTTCGGAAATCACAGTCGCTTCCGTTGAGCGCCGCACGTTTCCAACGGCCGTCGCGGAAATGGCTGGTGTAACACTTCCGACAAGGCACGTTTCATTACGAAGTGCTCGGAATGGAGACCAAAAACTCTGTAGGAAGTTGCCAAAGCACGCCCTACTTTTTTCCTACTGCGATGGAGAGGTAAGAAAGGCATTGTTCTTGGGGAGTGAAAGGACTGGACCGTCGGTTAAGGCGAGCATTCGCTCTGTGACCGCCGTTCACCGCGCGCGATAAACACCGTTCTCGTGTCGTCTCGATACTTACGACGATAACTGCAGCCCGACTGACGTTCGAGAAAATTTATTTCGCTCAAGAGCCAGCCTCCCATTATTAATCACCTTCCTACGCGAAATGAGAGACAGTTCACTGTCCATAAAGTCTACGTCGGGAAATGCGTAATGTTTGACCTGAATCAATGGCAGCATTAGTGCGTACAACTGACCATGTGGGGCCGGCCGGAGTGTCCGAGCGGTTCTAGGCGCTACAGTCTGGAACCGCGCGACCGCTGCGATCGCAGGTTCGAATCCTACCTCGGTATTGGCTGTGTGTGATGTCCTTAGCTTAGTTAGGTTTAAGTAGTTCTAAGTTCTAGGCGACTGATGACATGAGAAGTTAAGTCGCATAGTGCTCAGAGCCACTTGAACCATTTGTCCATGTGGACTCAAGTGGATAGGTACGGACTCCCATTTCGAATTTCACGGAGATATCACCTGGAGAACCTCAGTATTCACTATTACAGTTTTTCGAAAAAATGCTTGGGCACAATCAATACAAATTTCAGTTCTTAGCGGGACTCGATCCCGGGTTTCCCGCTTATCGCGATTGCCCTGCAATATTTTATTTCCAGGATGACAATTTCACTCTGCAGCGGAATGTGCGCTGATATGAAACTTCCTGCTAGCTTAAAACAGTGTTCCGGACCGAGACTCGAACTCGGCACCTTTGCCTTTCGCGGGCAAGTGCTCTACCATCTGAGCTACCCAAGCACGACTCACGCCCCGTCCTCACAGCTTTACTCTCATTCTAGAAACATCCCCCAGGCTGTGGCTAAACCATGTCTCCGCAATATCCTTTCTTTCAGGACTGCTAGTTCTGCATGGTTCGCAGGAGAGCTTTTGTAAAGTTTGGAAGGTAGGAGACGAGGTACTGGCAGAAGTAAAGCTGTGAGGACGGGGCGTGAGTCGTGCTTGGGTAGCTCAGACGGTAGAGCACTTGCCCGCGAAAGGCAAAGGTCCCGAGTTCGAGTCTCGGTCCGGCACACAGTTTTAATCTGCCAGGAAGTTTCAATCGTATTTGTCCGCCGACACGGAGCGAGCGACTTTAAAGTACGGGAATATACATAATGGACATACTAGTGGAGGCTGTAGACGCATGGTTGAAGACAAATGGAAGTCTGAGGTCTGGCCATAAGTCGTGCACGGATAGCCGAATAGTAAGGCGACCGCTCGCGATAAGCGGGAAATCTGGGTTCGAGTCTCGGTCCGGCACAACTTTTCACTGGCGTCATTCCATTATACAGCTGGTGGGTGTCCATATTCGCAATTACGAATACATTTAATGTATTTCTTAACGGCTGTAGTCCAAAGGAATTTTGTATCGTAATTCACAGTAACACAGGCACTGAATTATCGTATTAATATTTATTGGCCACGCTTCGTTGAAGTGTATACTGATGACTCTCGATATTACCAGTACTGCGGTGTGACACAGAATGTGTCGCCGGCCGGTGTGGCCGAGAGGTTCTAGGCGCTCCAGTCTGGAACCGCGCGCCCGCTATGTTCGCAGGTTCGAATCCTGCCTCGGGCATGGATGTGTGTGATGTCCTTAGGTTAGTTAGGTTTAAGTAGTTCTAAGTTCTAGCGGATTGATGACCTCAGATGTTAAGTCTCATTGTGCTCAGAGCTATTTGAACAAGGAATGTTGCATGAAGTCTGTCAGCTGTTCTCGAACGGTAGGCGTAGATATGACGGTGTTTATGATGTGCTTGCTGCACAATACAGACGCCGAACATTTTGGTGGTCGGAAGTCGTATTGTACGGCTGGTTCCGGCGCAGGTTCGAGTCCTCCCTCGGGCATGGGTGTGCGTGTTTGTTCAAATGGCTCTGAGCACTATGGGACTTCACTTCTGAGGTCATCAGTCCACTAGAACTTAGAACTACTTAAACCTAATTAACCTAAGGGCATCACACACATCCATACCCGAGGCAGGATTCGAACCTGCGACCGCAGCGGTCGCGCGGCTCCAGACTGTAGCGCCTAGAACCGCTCGGCCACCCCGGCCGGCGTGTGTGTTTGTCTTTAGGATAATTTAAGTTAAGTAGTGTGTAAGCTTAGGGACTGATGACCTTAGCAGTTAAGTCCCATAAGATTTCACACACATTTGAAGATTTTCGGGAGTGGTCGACTGGAGCCTCGATGACTATTCTTGGCCAAACGTTTCCAGGCTTCCCAGCACCTATAAAAAAAATTAATTATTGGCCGGGAAAAAAGATCACCATTTGAATGCGCATTCGATCGAAAAAGATCAGCACGAATTCCATTCTATAGCCAAAATTCTTATTATTAAACCAAGTTGTCTCAAAGTAGAAAGAGCAATAATTTTCTTTAAATCAAATTCAAAACAAGCCCCCCAATCCAGCCATAAACATGGTTACACAACCAATTAAAAGCAAAAACTAACCAACCACTGCCACATCTGAGTGCCCCACAAGATGGATATTGCACGATTCGACCAACCGACCAAACGCAGGCCCACAATGAGGTCACTTTGAAAGCACACTGCTTGACACTTGCTAAGAAACAACTGAACCTGCCGAGGAACAACTGATGCTTGCTACGGAACAACAGACACATGCTGAGGAACAGCTGCCAGTTGCTATGGAGCAACTGACAGTTGATGCAAAACACCCGACCTATGACAGCACAAGGAAATGTAGAGGGCGCGGTTTAACTGCACTGAAGTCTGTGCATGATCGCTTTATATGCATTCGACAGTTCGTGCTGTGCGGTGTTTGGCGAAGGTTGTTGTGGAACTGATTAGCGCGACATTCCATGTGGTTCGGCACCGTGTCTGGAAGACTTTATTGGAGTGGTTACGATCGTGGACGAGCAGTTTTGAGAGCTCGAAGCCGGCCTAAACGTCACTACAGCGGCCACAGTAATGAGTATCGTGTCGCAGTTTAAAAAGGCCTGCTGGAGGTGGAAATGCTGTTGTTTATTGGGCAACGGTGCGGAACTGTATCGAACACGTTCCGGAGGTGAAGGACCGCGCCGGCCGCCTGGACACGGGGGTATCTCCGCCTTCTGGATCTCAGCGAACTGAGTCCTCGTTCGTAGCTGGTAGATCTGCGCAGTGCCGGCGCCACAGATCCCACTCTCCGCTCGATCGGCGCTGTTTTTCCAGCGGCGACCGGCTTTACCCTGGCCGCGGTACCGGCGTCCTTTTTCGTGCGGCTGGAAGTGGCTGCCGGCTGGCTGGAGTCTGGAGCGCGCGGTACTGTTAGCCGTCCGGTCCCAGCAACGGGAAGCGAAGCCTCTCCAGAGGTCGCCAGCCGCACACGTCAACAGTGTGCGTCTCCAGGCTTCACATTCATTTTGAATGCGGCGAGCAAAGCTGTGCGCTGTGAATTCCGCTTCTTCTCGATACGCGTCGTGCTCATTTCCCAGTTTAAGAAGTTGATTGAGCACCGGAATGCAGCTGGTGAGCACGTCGCGCTGACACAGTTATTTATTGTTCCGTTTATTCTTTAGTACTTTGCGCCTGTGTTAATGTTGCACAAGCGTTATAAAGTATACTAAAAATAAAAATGTTGTTGTTGTGGTCTTCAGTCGTGAGACAGGTTTGATGCAGCTCTCCATGCTACTCTATCCTGTGCAAGCTTGCTGATCTCCCAGTACCTACTGCAACCTACATCCTTCTGAATCTGCTTAGTGTATTCATCTCTTGTCCTCCCTCTACGATTTTTTCCCCCACGCTGCCCTCCAATACTAAATTGGTGACCCCTTGATGCCTCAGAACATGTCCTACCAACCGATCCCTTCTTGTAGTCAAGTTCTCTCCAATTCTATTCAATACCTCCTCATTAGTTATGTGATCTACCCATCTAATCTTCAGCATTCTTCTGTAGCACCACATTTTGAAAGCTTCTATTCTCTTCTTGTCCAAACTATTTATCGTCCGTGTTTCACTTCCATACATGGCTACACTCCACACAAATACTTTCAAAAACGACTTCCTGACACTTAAATCTCTACTCGATGTTAACAAATTTCTCTTCTTCAGAAACGCTTTCCTTGCCATAGCCACTCTACATTTTATATCCTCTCTTCCTCCACCATCACCAGTTATTTTACTCCCCAAGTAGCAAAACTCATTTACTACTTTAAGTGTCTCATTTCCTACTCTAATTCCCTGAGCATCACCCGACTTAATTCGACTACATTCCATTATCCTCATTTTGCTTTTGTTCATGTTCATCTTATATCTTCCGTTCAAGACACAGTCCATTCAGTTCAACTGCTCTTCCAAGTCCTTTGCTGTCTCTGACAGAATTGCAATGTCATCGGCGAACCTCAAACTTTTTGTTTCTTCTCCATGGATTTTAATACCTACTCCGAATTTTTCTTTTGTTTCCTTTACTGCTTGCTCAATAAAAAAAAGGCATTATTCGATTGGGCGAAAATCGGTAGATTTGGTGCACATGTACAGACAACAAAACAAATGATCACAACTTCGGAGACAGCCGCTGTGACCGAGCGATTCTAGGCGCTACAGTCCGAAACCGCAGTGCTGCTATGGTCGCCATGCCTCGGGCATGGATGTTCAAAAATGGTTCAAATGGCTCTGAGCACTATGGGACTTAACTTCTAAGGTCATCAGTCCCCTAGAACTTAGATCTACTTAAACCTAACTAACCTAAGGACATCACATACATCCATGCCCGAGGCAGGATTCGAACCTGCGACCGTAGTGGTCGTGCGGTTCGAGACTGACGCGCCTAGAACCGTTCGGCCACATCGGCCGGTGGCGTGGATGTGTGTGATGTCCTTAGGTTAGTTAGGTTTAAGTAGTTCTAAGTTCTAAGCGACTGATGACCTTAGAAGTTAAGTCCCATAGTGCTCAAAGCCATTTGAACCATTTTTGAAGTTTCGGATGAGATTATCTCGAAAACTATACATCGGGTAAAAATAGTGAGTAAAACAAGTTCGCAAGCTCAAAGGGGGATATCAAATGACACTACACGTGACCTCCATCCCCCGCCCCCTTGGGTGGGCGGGGGGGGGGATGGGGACGCAATTTTTAAATCTCAAATGGAAACCCCCATTTTTATTGCACATTCGGATTCGTAAATAATAGATTTCAGCTATCAGTCGTCCTTTGGAATTTTTATTGGCAAATCTAGATTTCAGCTAGAAACTAGCCATTCTCAATGCACTATCATTTTTGGTCAATGCAAGTAATGTCTGTTGGTCGGGCTTTGTCCATAGTTCATTGAAATCTATATATGCCAATGAAAATTGCTGAAATCTATTTTTACAAATCAAAATAACGGTCGCTACGTGCAACAGCCTCTGAATAGAGGATAACCTGGTGAAGATTCGGATTCTCCGTAAAAAAGTAATTAAGTTTTGTCTGAAACATTTTTTAAACCATTGACAGATGGCGCTGAAATCGAGAAATATTAAAATTGGGGAAGAACTCCGATTTATTTAGAATGACCCGAGAAGGATGCATCAAATCGATACAAAATGTGCACCAATTCTTTCATTACGCGAAATTAAGCTATTTTTTTACAATATGTATCCTACCCGCCTCAGTTTTTGATGGAGGGAGGCGGAATGGTATTAAAATCTAGATTAGGGAACTCATCACAATTGCACTACTCACCCGACTGTGGCGCTACCGTGGCCAAACTATGGCTCAATATAAAAATCTGTTCAATGCGATCAGACGTCACTTCACTTTCAGATTGTGAACCGTGAACATCAACTGACGAAAGTAAATTATTATTTAGCGAAACATAGCTCACTATTCTCCTACAGAGATATTATCATCGTTTCAGCGTTTGTGCTAGTGAGTGATGATTTTGAGAAGTTGGTGCAAATATGACTCAGAATAGAAATGAGTTATCTCTTAAATATTTACAGCACATCTTGTACGGATTATTATCAATAAAGAAGTCAAAGTACTTAATGTGTTTTATTAGACTACATGAAATAAGCAATCGAGTAAGTATATACATGTAAAAGTATGTCCAGACTGACTCACTCACTGACTCAGCATCGCCCAGCCCAAACTGCTGAGGATAGAAACTTGAAATTTGCAGACGTTGCTGATCTCATACTGTAGGTACCGTTTAAGAGGGTATTGTTCGAAGTTCCACTACTGAGAGGGTGAAATATGGATGAAAGGCCTTTCGGAAATACGTCGCTATTAAAGCAATTTTGAAGATAGAACTACCAAAATTGGCATTTAGTTTATTAGTCAAAAATAAAAAAATACGTATTTCAGCATTTTTGGAAATTCAACCATTACGGGGGCAAAAAAAAGTGGGTGAAAGTGTTTTTGAAAGTAATTCATTATTGAAGTCTACAAAAGCATTTTTAAAGCTACAGCTACGAAAACTGGCATTTCATTCTCGGCTAGAAGCTAAAAGAATATGTGTTTCAGTGTTTTGGAGATTCAGGCCTATAGGGCAGTGAAATAGGAGACGAAAAAATTTATGAAATTATTTCGTTGCTAAAGCTTGTATTTATCTTCTCTGTTAGAAATTTAAAAAATACATGTTTGACTGTTTTTGGAAATTCAACCACTTAGAAGGTGAAATTGTGAGTGGAAATTATTAAGAAAATATTTCGTTACATTAAAAAAACTTTACAAGGTAAATCTATGAAAATTGGTGCTTTGCTTCTCGCTTAGATATAAAGAAATATGTCTTCGGAGATGAAAGTTTCTATGGAAATATCACCACAAGAACACAAAAGGCATGAGTAACAAAAATCTTGGACTCCAGCTACGAGATTCGCATTTTGGTCAGAATTACATCCGAAAAAGGCCATTTTGTGAACAACATTTGTGAACAACATTTGTGAACACATTTGATGAAAAGAAAAAAAATACAAAAAAATCTGTGCTGACCATACAGACTACGTGAGCGAAACAGCGGTCGCTAAGCGAATACGTAATATATTTGGAATAGGTTCCTGATAGGAACACATGGTGTTAGGCAAATTAAAATCTGTTAAATCCGAACGTAGGGAGGACGTTCTCACTTACATAACAGAAAAAAACCGTTCGCAAACATACGTTGAACCGGACATTGAAGTAACTCTACCGAATAGTCCGTGCAGCGGAGGATATGGCTCTTCGGTTAAGTTTTTATAAGATTGTTGTAAATTCCTGGATTGGACTAACAGGCCGTTGAGCTGGGCGCTACAATGGACGTTTGTCAGCTCAAGTCGGAGGTAATGAGGAGCTACGTCGGCAACAGCAGGCGAGAACGGTCTGACAAATAAATCGAAATCAACCTTCGACGTGCAAAGTCTTCGAGAAGTGATGATATTTTCCAATTACTGAAACGAAGATAGTCATGTCTGGTCGAGAAATGATTGCCTTGCGCTAGAGAAATGTTCCATGTCATGAACTGACTTTTCCATAGGATTAATTTTTGTTTTATACCATCAGTCTTGTCCGCTACATGTGTTACCGTATCATTCTGACCTCGCATTAAAAGGCTAGATGAAATCAAAGGATTGGTGATGTCGACCATAAAAGAGTTTGTCACTGCTCTGTTTCTCCTTAACTCGGTTTCTCCCTCTAATCACATCGTCTTTGTGCCTGCTGTTGTAACGATGTTCCAGTGAATGTTTTTCCAGTTCATAATAGGGGGATGGTGTGTTAAGCACTTTGCATGGCGTTCAAAAAGCAATTCCCATTCAGCTTTGAATGATGGGACTCCTCCACTTTTTCTTTTTTTGAACAGAGTGCGTAGACGCAGTGGTGTTCCTAATTCAGAAAGTACAACTAATTTAGCAGTGTCGGCCAACTGTCAAATCTGCCTGCATCCATCTAGCGGCCTCCTGCCGCAATGTCACTTGGCGCTCAGAGCGCTAGGCAGGATCACTGTTTGGCCAGACCGGGTCTAAATATAACCAACTCACTTTTCGTAAAATATATAGAATTCTATCAATATCTTTCTTCAGTTTGGTGCGAAAATTGCTTCTTAAAATAGTGTTAACGTCTCCTTCGTCTTACAAGAAATTATTAAATAGATATAAGAAATGTTCTCGAATGTAGTTTTAGACACGAGCTGTTAACATATATACTAGGTGTCGAAGGTTTTCCACCACCAAACGCTGACTGGAAATATCTTGCACGATGAGGGGCCCCGTAGTCTGCAGGTTGACAGAAACTGTTCCGTCAGTGGCGGCGCGTCTATTTGGTAAAACATCCACACCTTCACCTCCGTACGACTCATCGCCTGCCCCGGGTGGGTCCTGAACCCGTCCTAGAGAGAGGAGGCGTGTTTCAGCCCGAATCAATGGAGCGCTCTGTTAGTTCAGAGGCAGGACTCCGTGCCGGCGCTGACGTACGGCGTGGTAGGAGGTCCACAAAACCTCAGGTGTTGGTGGGGATGTTTTGCGCTTTTGCAGAGAATGCAGATTAAAATTTTGCAACTACCAGTGTGATTTGATGGGCTCCAGCTGCCAGAATCGCTTTTTGGTCAGAAGTACTTTCCGAAAAGAGCATGCTTCTATGGCGTTAATCAGCGTGAAGAGAGTAGAAGGCGTTTGAGATTTGTGTGAAAACACAAATTCTTTTAAAGAAGACCAAAAAAAAGTCTATTCAGGCCGGCGAAGCAATGGGCGCTAATAGTAGAATAATAAATCCGTAATAACGACGTCGAAGTGATCGACGCTTTGCGATCGTTACAGCCGATAGTCGCACAAACCGTTTTTTTTTTAATTTTTTTTTTAATTTTAGACTGCCACAGAGTTAACACATTAAACCGTAGCAGCAAACAGTGCACCCACAGTATTTTTGGAGAGGGACTGAAGACAAATTTTTCTTACATTTATGCAGTACATACAATAAAATGGCAGCAAAATGTAAAAATCTATAATAAATGAAAAACAAAGTAGAAACGATATAAATTATTCAATAATGTCGGACACGATCTTGGATAATGAATGAGATAAAATGGTAAGCATGTTTCAAACTTATTGTAAATTATTTAGTATAAGAGCCGTGAATGACACATCTTCATTCCAGTTACTGTATCACAAAAACGAGTCAACAGTGACAAAATAAAAAGATAGTATTCTCGAAGGCCTACACTTTATCCTTTATTTCTCTTTAAAATGTAATACAGATGTGATAAAAACCTACTTAAAATATCTAACGCACATAACCACAAAACGTGCAGATGTTGAAATCAGTAAGCTCAAAACGGAAAACCAATAATAAATGGAAAAATGGCTCTGAGCACTATTTGACTTAACTTCTGAGGTCATCAGTCCCCTAGAACTACTTAAACCTAACTAACCTAAGGACATCACACACATCCGTGCCCGAGGCAGGATTCGAACCTGCGACCATAGCGGTCGCGCGGTTCCAGACTGTAGCGCCTAGAACCGCTCGGTCACGCAGGCCGGCAACCAATAATAACTGACATCAGTAACGAGTACACTGTTATTACACTTTTGTACTTTGGAACAATAACACGTTGTAATTTAATTTTCTAGTTTTTTACAATCACAGCAAAAACAGTGTTGTTTACTTTTTTTAACCAGCCTTTTTAACTTGAAGATGTATTACAGTAATGTATACTATATAGTATACTGTCGTACTTCAGGGAATCAGTTATCTTTGTTCGCTCTTTGCATTTAAGATGTGCTACCGCATGGAGATTAAAAATCGTTCAAATGGCTCTGAGCACTAACTGCTGAGGTCATCAGTCCCCTAGAACTTAGAACTACTTAAACCTACCTAAGCTAAGGACATCACCCACATCCATGCCCGTGGCAGGATTCGAACCTCTGACTGTAGCGGTCGCGCGGTTCCAGACTGAAGGGCCTAGAACCGCTCGGCCACATCGGCCGGCGATTGCCACTTTTTGCAACATTGAATTATCTTGTCCAAATCATTATGCAATTGGTTTTGAGCATTTGATGAATTTACATCTACTTCTACGTGATTATTCTGCTATTCACAATAAAGTGCCTGGCAGAGGGTTCAATGAACCACCTTCATGCTGTCTCTCTACCGTTCCACTCTCCAACGGCAAGCGGGAAAAACAAGAACTTAAATTTTTCCGTGCGAGCCCTGATTTCTCTTATTTTATCGTGATGATCATATCTCCCTATGTAGGTGGGTGCCAACGCAATGTTTTCGCAATCGGAGGAGAAAACTGCCGATTGAAATTTTATGAGAAGATCCCGTCGCAACGAAAAACGCCTTTGTTTTAATGATTGCTACTCCAATTCACGTATCATGTCTGTGACACTATCTCCCCTATTTTGCGATAATACTAAACGAGCTGCCCTTCTTTGCACTTTTTCGATGTCATCCGTCAGTCCCACCTGATGCGGATCCCACACCGCACAGCAGTACTCCAGAATAGGACGTAGTGTAAGCAGTCTCTTTGGTAGACCTGTTGCACCTTCCATGTGCTCTGCCAATGAATCCCAGTCTTTGGTTTGCTCTACCTACAATATTATCTATGTGATCGTTCCAATTTAGGTTATTTGTAATTGTAATCCCTAAGTATTTAGTTGCATTTACAGCCTTCAGATTTGTCTGACTTACCGCATAACCGTAATTTAGCTGATTTCTTTTAGTACTCATGTGAATAACTTCGCAGTTTTCTTTATTCACGGCTAATTGCTACTTTTCGCACCATACAGATATCTTATCTAAATCATTTTGCAAGTCGTCTTGATGTCATCAGATAACTTTACAAGACGGTAAATGACAGCATCATCTGCAAACAATCTGAGACGGCTACTCAGATTATGTCGTTAATATAGATCAGGAACAATAGAGCGCCCATGACACTTCCTTGGGGAACGCCGGATATTACTTCTGTTTTACTCGATGACTTTCCATCTATTACTACGAACTGTGACCTTTCTGACAGGAAATAACGTATCCAGTCGCACAACTGAGGCGATATTCCGTAGGCATGAAGTTTGGTTAGAAGACGCTTGTGAGGAACGGTGTCGAAAGCCTTCTGGAATTCTAAAACTATGGAATCAATTTGACATCCCCTGTCAATAGCACTTATTACTTCATGAGTATAAAGAGCTAATTGTGTTTCACAAGAACAATATTTTCTGAATCCGTGCTGACTATATGTAAATAAATCGTTTTCTTCGAGGTACTTCATAATGTTCGAATACAGTAATTTACAAAACTTTAAATGACTGCATCTGGAAACTCCCCAAGTTACAGTACGCTTGTTCGCCCACTGCTTGAATACTGCTCAGCAGTGTGGGATCCGTACCAGATAGGATTGATAGAAGATATAGAGAAGATCCAACGGAGAGCAACGCGCTTCGTTACAGAATCATTTAGTAATCGCGAAAGCGTTACGGAGATGATAGATAAACTCCAGTGGAAGACTCTGTAGGAGAGACGCTCAGTAGCTCGGTACTGGCTTTTGTTGAACTTTCGAGAACATATCTTCACCGAGGAGTCAAGCAGTATATTGCTCCCTCCTACGTATATCTCGCGAAGAGACCGTGAGGATAAAATCAGAGAGATTAGAGCCCACACACAGGCATACCCACAATCCTTCTTTCCACGAACAATACGAGACTAGAATAGAAGGGAGAACCGATAGAGGTACTCAAGGTACCCCCCGCTCCACACCGTCAGGTGGCTTGAGTGAGGATGTAGATGTACGAGTAGTTGTAGATCGACTTAGTGTGTCGCCTATACCGTTTACGTAGGTCAGGAACAGTACAGGGCCTATGAAACTTCCTTGCGGAACGCCAAATATCACTTTTGTTTTACTGGATGATTTTCCGTCGATAACTATGAAATGTGACCTTTGCGATGGGAAATCACGAATTCAAATGAGAAAATACTCCACAGGCATGGAATTTGATTAGACGTCGCTTGATAGGAACGGCGTCAGAAGTCTTCCGGCAGTCAAGAAATATGGAATAAATTTCAGATCACCGTCGATAGTCCGCAGCTCGTGGTCGTGCGGTAGCGTTCTCGCTTCCCACGCCGGGGTTCCCGGGTTCGATTCCCGGCGGGGTCAGGGATTTTCTCTGCCTCGTGATGACTGGGTGTTGTGTGATGCTCTTACGTTAGTTAGGTTTAAGTAGTTCTAAGTTCTAGGGGACTGATGACCATAGATGTTAAGTCCCATAGTGCTCAGAGCCATTTTTGAACCGTCGATAGCACTCATTACTTCGTGCGAATAAAGGGCTAGTTGTGTTTCACACGGACGATATTTTCTAAGCCCTTGCTGGCTATTTGTGAATAAATCGTTTTCTCCGAGGTCATTCATAATGTTCGAATACAGTATAGTTCCAAAATCCTGTGACATGAGTAAGTATCGATACTTTAGGAGGAGTCATGTGAGTAATATCGCAGAACGATTTGAGTACTAGTAATTTGAATAGGTATCCATACGTTGACGACATTGGAATATCTCTAGCACAGACGTGCGCTTTTTGGGACGTCGAACCACACTCGACTTTTCGCGTCCGATCTAGTGCACACCTTGTTGTGGGTATTACGGTCGCTTTGATTCGATGCATCAGTCAGAAGTACAGAGGAAACCTGTGAGAGCGCGCACTGTTCTGGGGAGCTGAGTGGCTCGATCTCTGTGCTGGCGGCCAGTCGGTGAGAGCGAGATTAGCCGCGGAAAGGAACGCCGGCCTTGGGCTTCCAGCTCCAGTGGGCAAAGCGGAACGGCGTCCAGGCGCGGCCTCACGTGGCCAGCAACGAGGATTCCAGCCTCCAGGCTCCAGTCGACGCCGCCTACACGGCTCTACCGCTGTAGCTGACACACTCGTGGCCACTTTGACGAAAAGTAACACTTCGCTTGCAGACGGGGAGTGACTGACTCATTAATAAAGCAGCCACAGCGTACCACGTTTTATGTTTCGTGAAGTGCAAAAAAACAAAAAAAAAACAAAAATCCTTTTCTCCATTAAGAGAAAGTTGTCATACGAAGTCCTTCCAAAAAGTTCCGGAACTTTGTACGCAAACTTTTTCTACACTTACCTTTCATTTGTTGTGCATGGTCTTCTCCTCCACTATTGATATACACTGGTCGCAACCCGTTTCCACTTCCGGAAGCAGTGTTGGTACGCCTGTAGCTGCATCGCGCGAAGCACTGTCTGCGAATTTTCTTTCATCTCGCGTGTCGTTGCAAATCTTCGTCCATTCAACGGGGTTTTCCAACTCGGAAATAAAAAAAAAGCATCACAGGGACCAGAAGGATGAGACAGCGCAGTGATTTCGTTTCTTGTGCAATAGTCACGCACGAACAGGACCGTTCCCTTCTCACATCTTCTCGCAGGCGTCACAACACGTCCCGATAGTATTATCGATTAACAGTTTATGCCTGTGGCACGAATTCATGATGGGCTAATCCTTGAATGTCAAAGAAAGCCGGCCGCTGTGGCCGAGCGGTTCTAGGCGCTTCAGTCCGGAACCGAGCTGCTGCTACGGTCGCAGGTTCGAATCCTGCCTCGGGCACGGATGTGTGTGATGTCCTTAGATTAGTTAGGTTTAAATAGTTCTAAGTATACGGGACTGATGACCTCAGATGTTAAGTGTCAGTGCTTAGAGCCATTTGAACCATTTCAGAGTCAAAGAAACCTATCAGCATGGCTTTGAAATTTGACCTCTTGTGACTAGCTTAGCTTGGTGTTGGAGAACCTTTCCCGACGCATTTTGAAGACTGAACCTTGATCTCAACATCATTACCGTAGATCCATGTCTCATCACCACTTATGATTCTCTTAAGGGACATCTTGTTCTCATTTGGGCGATCCAGAAGCGCTTCACAGGTTTCGAGACGAAGGTCTTTGAGAGGTCTTGATTCATGAACCGTGGGACGAACTTGGTACCAAACGATGCATTCCAGGATGCTGTGTCAGCATTTCAAAACACGATCCAACTGAAATGTTACAATCTTCTGCAGTCTCTCGGACAGTCAGTCTTCGATTGGAACGCACAATTTCGTTGACATGAGCGTCGTCGGTAGACATCGAAGGGAGTCCTGAACTAGGATCATCCGTAACTTCCGTCCGGCCACTTTTAAACCGTGTGAACCATTCGTAACATCGGACACGGCTTAAGCACTCATCACCATTGGCTTCCTGCATCATTTGGTGTGTTGGACACGCTTCGGTACGATATCCCTCAGGAGAACATGCAGCAAATAACAGTCAGTGCCTAGCCGAATAAGGGCCAGAGGTGGAACAACGCGTCATTGACGTGCTCAATTTTTTAAGCTCTTTCTCTTTAATAAATCATTTATTTTTTTCTGTTTGTCTGTACACGTTCATCACATCTGTCGATTACAGTCCCGTTTGGATAATTCCATCGTGGTGCGTCGTTATTTTGCTTATTAATTAATTAATTTATTTTTGCCTTACAGTGTAATTGTGAATTAGTGTACTGGCTCCCAGTTCTACTCTGGTATAGTCATCTTGTCCCTGACTACATCTACATCTACATCCATACTCCGCAAGCCACCTGTGTAGCGTAGGGTACCTTGAGTACCTCTATCGGTTCTCCCTTCTATTCCAGTCTCGTATTCTTCGTGGAAAGAAGGATTTTCGGTATGCCTCTGTGTGGGCTCTAATCTCTCTGATTTTATCCTCATGCTATCTTCGAGAGATATACGTAGGAGGGAGCAACAAACTGCTTGACTCCTCGGTGAAGGTATGTTCTCGAAACTTCAACAAAAGCCCGTACCGAGCTACTGAGCGTCTCTCCTGCAGAGTCTTCCACTGGAGTTTATCTATCATCTCCGTAACGCTTTCGCGATTACTAAATGATCCTGTAACGAAGCGCGCTGCTCTCCGTTGGATCTTCTCTATCTCTTCTATCAACCCTATCTGGTACGGATCCCACACTGCTGAGCAGTATTCAAGCAGTGGGCGAACAAGCGTACTGTAACCTACTTCCTTTGTTTTCGGATTGCATTTACTTAGGATTCTTCCAATGAATCTCAGTCTGGCATCTGCTTTACCAACGATCAACTTCATATGATCATTCCATTTTAAATCACTCCTAATGCGTACTCCCAGATAATTTATGAAATTAACTGCTTCTAGTTGCTGACCTGCTATTTTCTAGCTAAATGATAAGGAATCTATCTTTCTATGTATTCGCAGTCCATTACACTTGTCTACATTGAGATTTTGACTGGAATACTCTCTTTCAAATTCTAAAGGTGGCAGGGGTAAAATACAGGGAGCGAAAGGCTATTTACAATTTGTACAGAAACCAGATGGCAGTTATAAGAGTCGAGGGGCATGAAAGGGAAGCAGCAGTTGGGAAGGGAGTGAGACAGGGTTGTAGCCTGTCCCCGATGTTATTCAATCTGTATATTGAGCAAGCAGTAAAGGAAACAAAAGAAAAATTCGGAGTAGATATTAAAGTCCATGGAGAATAAATAAAAACGTTGAGGTTCGGCGATGACATTTTAATTCTGTCAGAGACAGCAAAGGACTTGGAAGAGCAGTTGAACGGAATGGACAGTGTATTGACAGGAGGATATAAGATGAACATCAACAAAAGCAAAACGAGGATAATGGAATGTAGTCGAATTAAGTCGGGTGATGCTGAGGGAATTAGATTATGTAATGAGACACTTAAAGTAGTAAAGGAGTTTTGCTATTTGGGGAGCAAAATAACTGATGATGGTCTAAGTAGAGAGGATGTAAAATGTAGACTGGCAATGGCAAGGAAAGCGTTTCTGAAGAAGAGAAATTTGTTAACATCGAGTATAGATTTAAGTGTCCGGACGTCGTTTCTGAAAGTATTTGTATGGAGTGTAGCCATGTATGGAAGAGAAAAATGGACGAGAAATTGTTTGGACAAGAAGAGAATAGAAGGTTTCGAAATGTGGTGCTACAGAAGAATGCTGAAGATTAGATGGGTAGATCACAAAACTAATGAGGAGGTATTGAATGGAATTGGGGAGAAGAGGAGTTTGTGGCACAACTTGACAAGAAGAAGGGATCGGTTGGTAGGACATGTTCTGAGGCATCAAGGGATCACCAATTTAGTATTGGAGGGCAGCGTAGAGGGTAAAAATAGTAGAGGGAGGCCAAGAGATGAATACACTAAACAAATTCAAAAGGATGTAGGTTGGAGTAGGTACTGGGAGATGAAGAAGCTTGCACAGTGTAGTAGCATGGAGAGCTGCATCAAACTAGTCTCAGGACTGAAGGCAACAACAACAACATTGAGATTCAATTGCCATTCCCTGCACCACGCGTCAATTAGTTGCAGATCCTCCTGCATTTCAGTACAATTTTCCATTGTTACAACCTCTCGATAAACCACAGCATCATCCGCGAAAAGTCTCAGTGAACTTCCGATGTCATCCACAAGGTCATTTATGTATATTGTGAATAGCAAGGGTCCTACGACACTTCCCTGCAGCACACCTGAAATCACTCTTACTTCGGAAGACTTCTCTCCATTGAGAATGACATGCTGTGTTGTGTTACCTAGGAACACTTCAATTCAATCACGCAATTGGTCTGATAGTCCATATGCTCTTACTTTGTTCATCAAACGACTGTGGGGAACTGTATCGAACGACTACAGACTCAAAGGACGAGTTTGCCGTTTAATGGGCAGCGGCACACTGGCGAATCGAGTCTCCGAACGTACGAAGACGTGGAGCTCGCAGCTGACGTCTTAGGATCCGCAGGCAACGTTATGAAGAGTATACGGAGCTCGTTTCCGATCTCCAATTACGGCACGCAGGCGGCTGGCGTATTGAATGACGCCCGGCTGCCTCGTGCCCACTTGCTGCTAGGTGCTCCCTGTAGCGCGGTGTGCCAGAGGTGACGTGCCTCTTGTGTTTCTGAGGCACTCCTACTGCAATGGCAGGACGCGCCGTTTGCGACAGCGGCGGACAATGGGGAGTCGGCGTGTCGCGTGGGTCGCCGCATTGTTCTGCGCGTCCTTCCAGATTGTTGCGCGGGCGACGGCCGCTGGGCGGGGTGCATCCGCCGCCGCTCAGCCTGCTGTGCGCGGAGGTGGTCGCTTCTGCCGAGGTTGTCTAAAACTGCCCAACTTTTAGTTGAAAACGTCTATAAGCTCGTTACAGTCGTGGTCGGCCGAACTTCCTTGTATGACTGGCCGAGCGGTTCTAGGCGCTTCAGTGCGGAACCGCGCTGCTGCTACGGTCGCAGGTTCGAATTCTGTCTCGGGCATGGATGTGTGTGATGTCCTTAGGTTAGTTACGTTTAAGTAGTTCTAAGTTCTAGGGGACTGATGACGTAAGATGTTAAGTTCCATAGTGCTCAGAGCCATTTGAACCATCTGATGGCGGTACTCACTTTAAAGGAATACATTATGACTGTGGCCCCTCATTATGAAAAAATTATTAAATTTATGAGAACTGAGGGCAAAATAAAAATATATAAAACAATGATTCGTCACGGTATGATACATGGGTCAGAAACTAGTGAGGAAACGAAAAAGATGAAATAAAGAATAATGACAGTGGAGATGAAAGTACAAAGACAGGTCCAAGAACTAACCATGTAGGACAAGAGAACAAATGTATAGACGAGTAGACAGCGCGGAATATAAATTATAAAGGAATGAATCGAGAAAAGGAAAAGAAATTGGAAGAACCATGCGGAAAAGATGAACGGACCCTACAAGACTGGCAAAAATTTGTAAACACGGACGACCGCAAGCGAAGCAACTGCCCAGACGACCAGGCAAGAGTGGGGCGTCAGTTGATCCAGTACATCCACCGAACGAGGCAGGCAAACAGGGTGAAACATTTTCCACTATGTCACACAACATTCCGCATTTTTTTCAACCTAAAGTAGCCGAGAAAAAAATGTGTTGCTTATTAAACGACCCTCAAATTTCCTTAGGGCATGGTTGGTTGGTTGGTTGTCTGGGGAAGGAGACCAGACAGCGTGGTCATCGGTCTCATCGGATTAGGGAAGGAAGTCGGCCGTGCCTTTTCAGAGGAACCATTCCGGCATTTGCCTGGAGTGATTTAGGGAAATCACGGAAAACCTAAATGAGGATGGCCGGACGCGGGATTGAACCGTCGACCTCCCGAATGCGAGTCCAGTGTCTAACCACTGCGCCACCTCGCTCGGTCCTTAGGGCACTGAGAAATCGTAATGCGTTACTGCAAATGGTAGCTATTTTCCGAGTCCTGTAGGGGGAGGGGGAGTAGCGTTGCGACACCGTGGAAGAGAGTGAGCCAACTCTTCGGGAGACGCAGGCGCTGGCGCTCTGCCTATAACATCGTGTGTAGATGATGATGAAAGTTCAGTCTCCCTCCCCGTACGACAGATTCCGGTGAGAAAGACGAAGTTTTTCGCCCTCGGGACTCTCCTGCGACTCTAACGACCTCCCACGGCCGCCGCCTCGTCAGTCTGCCCTCCAGCCGTTGCGTGTTCGCACAGTTCGTCAATTAGCAGGCAGAGGCCGCGCTGGCGAAAGTGCAGTTGCGTCCTCGCGGGGCGCCACCGAGAAATTAATCTCCCCGCCGAGGATGAAAGCAGCCGCCACGCGATGAACTAACGGTCTGGGAGAAGGGTCCTGTTCCCACGCTGCCCAACTGACGCGAACCCGACAGCACGCGAGCCAACATCCGTAAATGTCACAAGAGTCTAATAGTGCGACGAAAGGGCCCACCCACTGAGAAGGGGGGCGTGGTAGGGGACCCACTCCATACAACCCTCACCTTCTTTAAAAAAAAAAAAAAAAAAAAAAAAAAAAAAAAAAAAAAAACTCTAAACAAATAGAACTCGCTACCTGCCCTGTAACCAGAAGACATGTATATCAGTTCTCTGTCAGTTTGAAGAATGCCAGAACATGTAAAGGACACTTGACTAGCACCAACTATTTACTAATCTCAAAATTATTTCGTCATTTCATGAAATCTGATTACGCCCTTACGCTCTTGCCGTGGGCAACTCTGTAGCCACCAGATCACGCGATACCAAGTTCCACAAGTTTGTATCGAGACAGATTTCCAGAACAAAGGTGTCCCGGCGGGAAGACGTTCGAGCAAAGGATCGGCGTCTTAGGGAGCACGGAACATTCCACTGGGGAAGACCTAGAACGACGACTGCAATGGGCGAGGCAATTCTTCGTGCAGTTGACGATAACCCTAATGTCAGCGTCAGAGAAGTTGCTGCTGTACGTTGACCACGTCACTGAATGGAAAGTCCTACGGGAGAACCAGTTGTTTCCGTACCATGTACAGCGTGTGCAGGCACCATCAGCAGCTGATTGGCCTCCACGGGTACACTTCTGCGAATGGTTCATCCAACAATGTGTCAATCCTCACTTCAGTGCAAATGTTCTCTTTACGGATGAGGCTTCATTCCAACGTGATCAAATTGTAAATTTTCACAATCAACATGTGTGGGCTGACGAGAATCCGCACGCAATTGTGCAATCACGTCATCAACACAGATTTTCTGTGAACTTGTGGGCAGGCATTGTTGATGATGTCTCGATTGGGCCCCATGTTCTTCCACCTACGCTCAATGGAGCACATTATCATGATTTCATACGGCATACTCTACCTGTGCTGCTAGAACATGTGGCTTTACAAGTATGACACAACATGTGGTTCATGCACGATGGAGCTCCTGCACATTTGAGTCGAAGTGTTTGTACGCTTCTCAACAACAGATTCGGTGACCGATGGATTGGTAGAGGCGGACCAATTCCATGGCCTCCACGCTCTCCTGACCTCAATCCTCTTGACTTTCATTTATGGGGGCATTTGAAAGCTCTTGTGTACGCAACCCCGGTACCAAATGTAGAGACTCTTCGTGCTCTTATTGTGGACGGCTGTGATACAATACGCCATTCTCCCGGGCTGCATCAGCGCATCAGGGATTCTATGCGACGGAGGGTGGATGCATGTATCCTCGCTAACGGAGGACATTTTGAACATTTCCTGTAACAAAGCGTTTGAAGTCACGCTGGTACATTCTGTTGCTGTGTGTTTCCATTCCATGATTAATGTGATTTGAAGAGAAGTAATAAAATGAGCTCTAACATGGAAAGTAAACATTTCCAGACACATGCCCACATAACATATTTTCTTTCTTTGTGTGTGATGAATGTTTCCTGAAAGTTTTTGGAACACCCTGAATATGAAGATGGTATCTGTTCTTTCGGACATGTCCGTAAGAACAGATACCATCACCATATATAGTTCAGACTAACCGGCCATGACCTCCTTCTTCTGTGCGGATGCGCTCGCATTGCCCGAACTCTTACGGGACGTGGTCAGACTGTCTGCCACGAGTAATGAGTGTAGTGGGCAGGGGCACTACGAATGTAGTGTGTGGACATTAAGTTGAAAATGTGGTCTCACGGGGAGCGTGCAAGGGATAAATCCCTGCAGTCGCACTGTCCACTGTGCCTTCGGTGGCTCAGATGGATCAGCCGGCACGGTAACTCAGCGTGTTCTGTAATAAAGAAACTGAGTTAATAGATCAACGACGAACTGAAACGGGTGTCTTGCGACGTTCGCACCGAGCAGATACAACGAACAAAAACGAAACCAAAGAAAAAAAAAGAAGATCGATAGCGCGTCTACCATGTGAGCAGGAGATCCCGGGTTCGAGTCCCGGTCGGGGCACACATTTTTAACTGTCTCCGTTGATGTATGTCAACGCCTGTCGACGGCGTAGGGTCTTGATTTAATTATCGTTTACTGTTGTCTCTTGTATATGTAAGAGAAATTAAAAATAGGTACATATAAAGAAACAGAGTAAATTGTAAATAATGATAGTCATTTTTTCCCATTTTCTGTCGTTGCTCAATAGCTTCAAAAAAGAAAATCGGCCATCTGGAGTACTGTGACCGAGCAAAAGCTTCTCCCAGACGACACACGTTGACTAGCAACATCGCAAATCGTACGGTAGATGCTGCATAAATAAAAGGAGTGAAATGCAAAGTTGGAACATACCTTCATGAATCCATGTAAATAATGAGTTTAACTTAACTATTGAACTGTTTTTGAATGAGCTCTCTCTTTCCATTTGATGAAAAATACCCTCACATATATACTGCTTGTCTCCTAAGAGAGGTGCATTTCCAGTGGTGGTTCGACAGATACTTGCAATTTCATTTTTCTATACACTAATTTTGGCTGCTCTGTCTAATGAACACATAAAATTCCATTTTACAAGTAATTTTGTATGGAATGGGATAGAAACCGACGCTTTCCATTGACTCTGCATCGCACATGTGATAAGCAATATTTGTTTGGGCCGATTCCATGTACACATTTCAAAAGCGAAATTGCATGTATCTCCCGAAACACAAGGAAAAACGGGCCTGACGACTATTACATACAACGCGTTCAGCTCTACAACTGTACAGAACAGTCCCTATAACAAATGGAATGCCATACATCGAAGAGTGTTAACGAAGTATTACAAATCGATAACTTCAAGTACAGCTCCGAGCAAGACGCTCTGCAGCGTGCATTCCACTGACCCTAAAACACCACCATTTGCGACTTCAGTGGCGTCAAGCGAGAGCGCCTAGGAGGGCAGATGAAGGTCTGTTGTGTTTTTTGATGAAGCTGGTTCTACTCCATTGCCAGTGATGATCGTGTGTTGGTTGGGAGGAGGCCAACTTAGGGCCAGCAGCCAACCTGTCTGCGTGCTGGACACACTGGACCGTCACCTGGAGTCGTGGTCAGGGATGCGATTCCGTATAACAGCAGGAGCACTCCAGCAGTCACCCCACGCACTCTGACTGCAAATTTGTACGTCAGTCTGGTGACTCGACGTGTTGTGCTGCCATTCATGAACAGCATTCCAGGGTGTGTTTTCCAACAGGCGTGTACTGTGCGACCGAACCGCTGAATCTTTCCATCAGTAAATGGGGTATGTTCTCAACTGACTCGGTTGTTTTAACCCCCTCCACTGACGGAATGACCCACTTCCCAATTCCGTATGTATAAAACCAATACGGACTTGTAGCTGTCACGCCTTTGCGCTTACTGCTACGTATTTTAACTGTAAATAGCTCAGTCCTAATGGTAAGAGGCAGTAGTGAATTCACGTAGTTAATATTTGAATCCAGCACAGCTGCCACAAGCTCAGCTCACTTTTACTCCACTCCTACCCTCGCCATTGCACCACATTAACTAGGTGCTACGTGGACCTTGCTAAATTCACTTGCGTATACATTTTTGACCGTTACTCGCCAGTATTTACCTAATGATTAGTACACTCCTAACCGAACTATTTCCCTAAGAGCTGTGATGATTGAACGGGTTCGATCCACGGCCTACAGTGCCCTACAGTTCACACGGTAACACTGCCTACCTGACCCACTTAACTTGGTAGTGAGCTTATGTATCCAATCACCACTGCTAGCAACAGTGGATAATCCTATCAGCACGACGAGAGCAGCAGACTTACCGTCGAATCCTCCTGAAAATACTTATAACTACGGTCGCCAGCTCTGAAGGAGCAAAAGAATAAATCAATTTTTGGCTCGTTTCAAAGTGAAATGGCTTGAGTTGAATTTAAACTTAATTCTGAATATTACTATTTCTGATCATTCTAGATGATTCTACAAAGCAAATACTCTCTCAATTTCTGTGAGTTGGCTTGGTAATTACTACCAAGACAGTTTATGCAACTTCGGTTAACAAAAATCTATCCTTCAAATTATTTAATGATTTTGGATATTACTCTTTGGACCATTGATACAGAATTAGTTAAGTGACTTTACTTGAAAGGTTGCTCAGAAAAATTTAAGTAACTATAAATAGGCGACTCATTCTGGTGTGACCATTGCTCTTTTCAACATTCTTATACGCTAAAGTATTCTACAACCAAAATAATTGTAAATGAAAGAGGCGATGGTGGCCTCAGTCTGATTTCACTATACTATGTTTGAGGTTACTACACTTTACAATGAACAACATGCGTCGTAATTTTACTCATTACTATATTCTGTCCTCTGCACTTGCATAAAAGAAAACTGGTATTCTCCTTTTACATGTATACAAAGTTCGACTTAACAATTACAAGCAGTCTTGCCTTGGGTAGACGTGTCGGTGCTGGTGGTGAGATGCATGTGGCTAACGCAGCTCTTCACGCCTCATGCCCTTAATGGCGGCTGGAACTATGAGCTGTAGCACTCGTATAAGCTACTGCACGTCCGCCATAAAATCTGGGCACAGGAACTCTTACAATCAGCCCCAGTGGCATAGAGGCAGCTTCAACAACCATTCGTCGCGTTTTACTCCAAAAACGACGACGATATTCGCCTCTTCGCTGTTGCACAATCACTTTTGCGTGAGCACAGTTACGCACGTCCGATCACGTCAACACTCCCCAGGCCATTCCATTGTTCAGTCCCTGTGTCTCCAGCTACCCCTAGCTACGCTCGTATCACCAAGAGTGGGGGCGTTCCCCTACCACCTTTTTACCGAAATCATTTAGTATTTCAGAATATTTATATTTACTACCCTGGAGTTCATACCAGTCATAATAATTTACTACTAGCGCTTTACAACATTAAATTATACAGTAATAACTTATAATTACCAAGAAAAAGAATAAATTTGACTCCAAGAGCTTAGTGCATTGTCTGACAGGCAGCGCTAATTCCCAGTTTCGCCAATAGATGGCATCAGGGTGCACTCCCTGGCAGTCTCACACAAGCGCGCCCGTTTCAGACGCGCGGGCTCCAAATTACTGTCAGCCCACCATCATTTCAGTTCCGTTACATCTGCTGTTGAAACCCAACATACTCTAAAAAGTGTCGACATGTTGCCTTGGCCCGCTCGATCACCAGTTCTGTCTCCAATGGAGCACATAGGGGACATCGTCGGACGAGCTCGAGTGTCATCCACAACCAGCGACAATCGCCCCTGTATTGAACGACCAGGTGCAACAGTCATGCAGGTTCGTCCCACAAACTGACATCCGGCACCTGTTCTACACAATGCATGCTCGTCTTCATGCTTACGTTACACCACTTGTTAATGTATCAGCGCCAGCCGCGGTGGTCTAGCGGTTCTAGGCGCTCAGTCCGGAACCGCAGGACTGCTACGGTCGCAGGTTCGAATCCTGCTTCGGCCATGGATGTGTGTGATGTCCTTAGGTTAGTTAGGTTTAAGTAGTTCTCAGTTCTAGGGGACTGATGACCACAGATGTTAAGTCCCATAGTGCTCAGAGCCATTTGAACCGTTTTTGAATGTATCAGCGTTTCACATCTGCAATGGGCTCTCTCCTATTTACATTAACTTGTGAACTTGCAACGTTAATCGCTTAAATATGTTACGTGTACACTACTGGCCATTAAAATTGCTACACAACGAAGATGACGTGCTACAGACGTGAAATTTAACCGACAGAGCATTCACACAAGTTTGGCGCCGGTGGCGACACCTACAACATGCTGACAAGTTTCCAACCGATTTCTCATACACAAACAGCACTTGACCGGCGTTGCCTGGTGAAGCGTTGTTGTGATGCCTCGTGTAAGGAGCAGAAATGCTAACCATCACGTTTCCGACTTTAATAAAGTTTGGATTGTAGCCTATCGCGATTGCGGTTTATCGTATCGCGACATTGCCGCTCGCGTTGGTCGAGATCCAATGACTGTTAGCAGAATATGGAATCGGTGGTTTCAGGAGGGTAATAGGGAACGCCGTGCTGGATCGAAACGGCCTCGTATTACTAGCAGTCGAAATGACAGGCATCTTATCCGCATGGCTGTAACGGATCGTGCAGCCACGTCTCGATCCCTGAGTCAACAGATGGGGACGTTTGCAAGACAACAACCATCTGCACGAACAGTTCGACGACGTTTGCAGCAGCATGGACTATCAGCTCGGAGAACTTGGCATCATGATGTTCGCATCCATGTTTGGCGACATCGCGGTGAACGCTCATTGGAAGCGTGTATTCGTCATCGCCATACTGGCGTATCACCCGGCGTGATGTTATGGGGTGCCATTGGTCACACGTCTCGGTCACCTCTTGTTCGCATTGACGGCACTTTGAACAGTGGACGTTACATTTCAGATGTGGTACGACCCGTGGTTCCACCCTTCATTCGATCCCTGCGAAACCCTACATTTCAGCAGGATAACGCACGACCGCATGTTGCAGGTCCTGTACGGGTCTTTCTGGATACAGAAAATGTTCGACTGCTGTCCTGGCCAGCACATTCTCCAGATCTCTCACCAATTGAAAACGTCTGGTCAATGGTGGCCGAGCAACTGGCTCGTCAGTCACTACTCTTGATGAACTGTGGTATCGTGTTGAAGCTGCATGGGCAGCTGTACCTGTACACGCCATCCGAACTCTGTTTGACTCAATGCACAGGCGTACCAAGGCCGTTATTACGGCCAGAGGTGGTTGTTCTGGGTACTGATTTCTCAGGATCTATGCACCCAAATTGCGTGAAAATGTAATCACATGTCAGTTCTAGTATAATATATTTGTCCAATGAATACCCGTTTATCATCTGCATTTCTTCTTGGTGTAGCAATTTTAATGGCCAGTAGTGTAGAAATGTATTCCCGAAATGTCATACTCTACACTAATTATCCTTCGTGTTGGGATTTTTATCGTCAGTGTATATTGGTCTGTTAATTACCAGAAGCTCGTTCGTGAAACCCGTTGTTGTGGGACCACGCGGTCCTTGGTACTGGTGTCTGGGCGTACTGGCCATGCGCCGTGTCATCAGCGTCGCACTAACTCAGACAAAGGACTCTCGCTGGATACGCAGTCGGGGAACAACTAGGCCCATTGTGCGCGCCGCGTTGCGCCTCTTCCCGGTTCCCAGTAGCGGTCGCTGTCTGCAGACCCGGAGACGTGGAAGCCATCAGTTAGGTGTTCTCCGTAGTTCCCACGTCCCGGGCCACGGAAGGCGAGTCTCACATGGCCGGGAAAGTCGCGTGGTGTGGCGCAGGAGTTCAGGACCACTCAGTCATCCTTGTCATCATCAGCCATGTGACATCCACTGCTCCCTAAATGACGTTTCCCGATGACTAGCTGTATGCACTCTTGCTGCGTGAAGATATACACCAATAAACTAAAGTAATATGACCACCTACTTAATATCGGGTTGGACCACGTTTAGGACGCAGTAGAGCAGCCGTTCGAAAAGTCCTCGGTAGGATTCCAAAGGTATGTTACACCATATGTCTACACATAGGTCTTGTAGTTCCCGTATGTTACGGACTGGTAGAGTCCCAAATGTGCTCTATTGGGTTCAGATCGGGTGGAGTTGGTGTTCAAGACATCACGAGCGCTCGCTATCAAGCTGCTCAGGCCACTGTAGCACGATCCTGGCCTTGTGACACGGGAAGTTATCCTGCTGGAAAATTCCATCTCCGATGGGGAAGACATCACATACGAAGGTATACTGGTTCAAAAATGGTTCAAAGGGCTCTAAGCACTATGGCACTTAACATCTGAGGTCATCAGTCCCTTAGACTTAGAACTAACCTAAGGACATCACACACATCCAGGATTCGAACCTACGACTGTAGCAGCAGCGCAGTTCGGACTGAAGCGCCTAGAACCGCTCGGTCACAGCGGCCGGCAGTGTACTGGTGGCCCCCAATAATATTAAAATAGTCTACAGCTGTCCCATGCCAGCCCACGAGAATGTTCGCTGTAGCATCGTGCGAGCCCCACCGGTCTGCTTTCGTGGATCAGCGCAAGTTTCCAGGAGCCGTTGGGCCGGATGGCAGCATATTTAGACGCGACCGTCGAACTGGTGTAACAAGAAACGTGATTCATTCAGCTACGTTACACATTTCCATGAATCCAATCCAGGCCAATCTCGATGATCTCATAATCGAAGGAGATGTAGAGGGAGGCCGAGTGATGAATATAGAAAGCACGGTGAAATGGATGTAGGTTGCGATGTTATTTGTAGATGAAGAGGCTTGCAGAAAATTGAGTTCCATGGAGAGCTGCATCAAACGAGTTCGGACTGAAGACCACCACCACAACAACAAGCTCTAGCGAAACTCTCTTTGCGAATGTACCTACGTATTTTGACAATATTTCTTGTTCAAGCTACCGTACGTACTGCACTGGAAATGAAAGATACGAGGAGGGTTAACTAAGTAATGCAAGACATATTTTTTGAAAGCATGTTGTGTTTATTCAGTATTCCAATACACCGCATTACTCTCCACTCTTTTGGCTTCAAAACCCTATTTTTCAACATTATGTTCGTTCAATGGGACAGCCTTACGCCACTTTACTGGGAGCGCCTGTACGCCCGCATGATATCACTCTACTGATCGATATCGGAGCCAATGTCTTGCTGCAACACCCCATCATCCAAGTGCTGCTTCCCGCAAGACATCCAGCAGAATAACCCCTTCAGAGTCCCAGAAGACACTTGGCCATGACTTTACCACCTGAGTGTGCGGCTTTGAATTTTTTTCTTCGGAGCAGAGGTGGTGTGGCACCAATCTACGGACTGCCGTTTTGTTTCCGATCGAAGTGATGAACCTATGTTTCATCGGCTGTGCCGATGCTCATCAAAAACGTCTCGATCAGCGTCGTAGCACGCAAGCAATTCAGCAAAGATGGTCCTTCGTGGCTCTTTATGGTTTTCTATCAGGTGGCGAGGAACCCTAGGTTGGGGTTGCGTTGTTTGGGGGAAGAGACCACACTGCGAGGGCATCGGTCTCATCGGATTAGGGAAGGACGAGGAAGAAAGCCGGCCGTCCCCTTTCAAAGGAACCATCCCGGCATTTGCCTGGAGTGATTTAGGGAAATAACGGAAAACCTAAATCAGGATGGCCGGACGCGGGATTGAACCGTCGTCCTTCCGAATGCGAGTCCAGTGTGCTAACCACTGCGCCACTTCGTTCGGTCAGCTTTGAGTAATCCAACTGGTGGACGAGTGCGTCAGTAGCAGCAACAGAGACATCCAGTTTTGCAACGAAGGGTTGGATTGTGACAAGTCGATCTTTTAGAATGAGTGTCCGCACGTTCCAGCACTGCAGGAGTCACAGCTGTGTGCGGCTGGCCGGCACGCGGGAGATAGAACAGGTTTTCGCGACCTTGTTGCGATGACGACACGCCTCGCCCAACGACTCAGCTTGCTTCTTTTTACTGGCAGGTATCCGTAGACATTCCCCGAGCGCCTATGGATACCTGCGATGCTCCTGTTTTCCATCAAAAGAAACTCTCTACAGGCACCAACTGTTGGAACTTCATGAAACTATAGGCTTTGAAGCGGGAATATCCCGAGATGACCCGCAACAAATTCCGCGTTTTTTCAGCCGAAATTGGCAGGGAAAAAAGTGTTGCATTACTTACTGAAAGCTCCTCGTACAAACGTAGTGTTGCAGGGATCAAAATATTTACAGAAAGGTGAATGTACGGTTCGGAATAAGTAGTATACAACATTCGAAAGAAATGTCGTTTTCACACCCTGATGTGTAAATTTTGCGATGATTGTTTTGAAAATGTGTCCCTGTGCAGTGATAGTAATGTAGTGTGTCGCTGCAGGCTCTGTTTTAATGAATTCGTCAGGCAACAGCCGATTTCTTCGACAAGCGCCTTTCAGTTTGAAAGCTTTTACAGACGGAGGTCACCTCGACGTTACTACGCCGTTCGCGCGCTGGGTCGTGCAGAATTGGGAATCAATTAACTTATATAACGGGAAATCCTGTATCTCCGTAATGAAGCCTGCCAGTGGTGATTTATGCCCGAAGTAGCGCGAGCGCTCGGCCGACTACGAAACTACCACATTTTGCTCTTCCAAGCGAGAGAATAAATACAGACATTATAAATCCTCCGATAAGGTCAGCATTGAAAGGCTGCTGAGAAGACGTTCCAGGGACAGCGAGATGTGACGGGGAGCTACGAGGCTCTGTCCACTGAGAACGCCTTCCGTGCGCAGCTCGTGGTCTCGCGGTAGCGTTCTCGCTTCCCGAGCACTGGGTCCGAGGTTCGGTTCCCGGCGGGGTCAGGGATTTTCACCTACCTCGAGATGACTGGGTGTTGTTGCGTCGTCTTCACCGTCATCATTCATCCTCATTACGGTCGGAGGAAGGCAATGGGAAACCACCTCCACCAGGACCTTGCGTAGTACGGCGATGCGGATCTCGCGCATCGTTCCCCTACCCTCTGTAAGGGGTCAGGTATGTTCACCTGCCTCGAGATGATTGCGTGTTGTTGCGTCGTCGTCACCGTCATCATTCACCCTCATTACGATCGGAGGAAGGCAATGGGAAACCACCTCCACTAGGACCTTTCCTCGTACGGCGGTGCGGATCTCCCCTACGCTCTGTCAAGGGGTCAGGAATTTTTACCTGCTTCGAGATGACTGGGTGTTGTTGTGGTGTCTTCATCATCATTCATCCTCATTACGGTCGGGAGGAAGGCAACGGCAAACCACCTCCACCAGGACCTTGCCTAGTACGGAGGTGCGGATCTCCCGCATCGTTCCCCTATGCTCTGTCAAGGGGTCAGGTATTTTCACCTGCCTCGAGATGACTGCGTGTTGTTGTGTCGTCTTCATCATTATTCATCCTCATTACGGTCGGAGGAAGGCAATGGCAAACCACCACTAGGACCTTTCCTCGTACGGCGGTGCGGATCTCCACTACGCTCTGTCAAGGGGTCAGGGATTTTTACCTGCTTCGAGATGACTGGGTGTTGTTGTGGTATCTTGATCATCATTATCATTCATCCTCATTACGGTCGGAGGAAGGCAATGGCAAACCACCTCCACTAAGACCTTGCCTAGTACGGAGGTACGGATCTCCCGCATCGTTCCCCTATTCTCTGTCAAGGGGTCACGGATTTTCACCTGCCTTGAGATGACTAGGTGTTGTTGTGTCGTCTTCATCATCATTCATCCTCATTACGGTCGGAGGAAGGCAATGGCAAACCACCACTAGGACCTTTCCTCGTATGGCGGTGCGGATCTCCACTACGCTCTGTCAAGGGGTCAGGGATTTTTACCTGCTTCGAGATGACTGGGTGTTGTTGTGGTATCTTGATCATCATCATCATTCATCCTCATTACGGTCGGAGGAAGGCAATGGCAAACCACCTCCACTAGGACCTTGCCTAGTACGGAGGTGCGTATCTCCCGCTTCGTTCCCCTACTCTCTGTCAAGGGGTCACGGATTTTCACCTGCCTTGAGATGACTAGGTGTTGTTGTGTCGTCTTCATCATCTCATTCATCCTCATTACAGTCGGAGGAAGGCACTGGCCAACCACCTCCACTAGGACCTTGCCTGGTAAAGCGGTGCGGGTCTCCCGCATCGTTCCCCTACGCTCTGTCATGGAGTATGGGACTTCATCATCACCATCCACTCTTCAATAGCGAGTGGGAAAACCGAATACTTAAATCTTTCCGTGAGAGCTCTAGTGTCTCTTATTTTATTACGATGATCATTTCACACGCTGTAAGTGGGCGTCAGTAAGATATTTTCGCATTCGGAGGAGAAAGTTGATGAAACTTCTTGAACAGATATTGCAGCAACGAAAAACGCCTTTGTTCTAATGACTGCCGCCCCAATTCTCGGCCGGCCGGTGAGGCCGAGCGGTTCTAGGCGCTTCAGTCTGGAACCGCGCAACCGCTACGGTCACCTGTTCGAATCCTGCCTCGGGCATGGATGTGTGTGATGTCCTTAGGTTAGTTAGGTTTAAGTAGTTCTAAGTTCTAGGGGACTGATGACCTCAGATGTTAAGTCCCATAGTGCTCAGAGCCATTTGAACCATCTACGCAAAAGCCACTGTTTTCGGTCGTTAAGCGAAGACCATCAGCCACTGCGTTGTCCGTGGTGAGAGCTAATGCCTGAAATCTGCTACTCTCGGCAAATGTTGACGCATTGAATCTCGGAATATTGAATTCCCTAACGATTTCCGAAATGGAATGCCGCAGACGTCTAGCTCCAGCTACCATTCCAGTTCGAAGTCTATTAATTCCCGTCGTGTGATCATAGTCACGCGGAACCTTTTCACGTGAGTCACCTGTGTAACTGACCTTTTATACCTAGTGTATATGATATGTGCATATCCCTATTTCAGGACTTTTTTCAGCTCAGTGTAGTAGACCTGTTGCCTCTTCTAAGTCAATAAGCCGCATTCTTTGGTTAGCTTTCCCACATCATTACCTGTGAGGCCGTGACAGTTTAAGTTATTCGTTATTGCAATACCTAAGTATTTAGTTGAATTCACATCCTTCAGATTTATGTGATTTATCGTGTAACTGACATTTAGTGGATTCCATTTAGTACTCACACTTTTACATTTAGCACTCAACACTTTTCATTATTTACGGTCAGTTGCCACATTTCGCACCATACATATATCATGTCTAAATCACTTTTCAGGTGATTTTGATCATCTTTACTAACGGCCGAGCCACTTTGATAACACCGGTTCCCGACAGATCACCGAAGTTAAGCGCTACCGGGCTTGGCTAGGACTTGGATGGGTCACCGTCCGGTTCTGCCGAGTGCTGTTGGCAAGCGGGTTGCACTCACTGCTTGTGAAGCCAACTGAGGAGTTACACGATAGGAATAGCGGCACCTGTCACGAGAACTGACAACGGCCGAGAGAGCGGCCCCTCTATGTCCGCATCCAGTGAGGCCTGGGGGTTGAGCTGGTCCGTACCGTTGGGCCTTCAAGGCGTGTTCGAACTTTCTTTTTGTCATTTGTCCCTTATCACACTCAGACAACATGCTGGAGGCGCTGTGAGAAATGTGCAGCAAGGCCGAATTCTTGGCCGCTCCTGTATGTTACATGCATACACATCTTGAGTTACTCTGTCTGAAGAAATACACGCAGTTTCCAACTGCAAAGCTTGTCTTACTATTTTAAACATTTAACGTACAATTGTAACTCTTAATGATTAGGTAATAGCAGCAGCACTCCGTCTTCAGGCCACAAGTGGCCCATCGGGAACATTTGACCGCCGTGTCATCCTCAACTGAGGATGCGGATAGGAGGGGCGTGTGGTCAGCACATCGCTCTCCCGGTCGTCATGATGGTTGTCTTTGACCGGAGCCGCTACTTTTCAGTCGAGTAGTTCCTCAATTGGCATCACGAGGCTGAGTGCACCCTGAAAAGTAGCAACAGCGCATGGCGACCTGGATGGTCACCCCTCCAAGTGCCGGCCACGCCCAACAGCGCTTAACTTCGGTGATCTCACGGGAACTGGTGTATCCAATGTGGCAAGGTCGTTGCCCATGATTAGGTAACGACAGCATTTTAAATTTTTAAATTCGGTCAGTAATTACGCGAAATATTGAAAACCAAATGCTCGTTGCCCCTGGAAGCTCACGTGACTCGTCCCATTTAGAAACTGTAGGCCACACAAAATTTTCTAACATTTCCAGGCATCTTGCAGCATTCACTGTGTCTCTCAACAGATAGGTCCAATAATTTGGGAGGACGTTAATTCACACCATACTACACCTTCACTTTGGGCATTTTTTCTGTGGTCGCTTTGGGATGACTTTCTGCCCAATAATGACTATTGTAACTATATATGTAGTATCTGTTCCCGAAAGAACGGATACCATTGATGACCGTACATCTTCTCTAGAATGAAATGATAATTAAATCGACACCATAGCTGCAACATGTCCCCAGTGATGTATATCAACGTCTACTTGTCGATTTAACTATCATTTCAATGGCTGTTGTGACTGTTAACAGATCCCAACCACCAGGTCTGTCCCCCCTCCACGCGAAAACACACAGCTTCATCACTCCACAGAGTTTCCTCAAACAGTTGTGGATAACCTTCATACCATGCGAGCATCGCTTCGCAGAACTGGACACGCCTATTGCAATCATTTGGTCTCAACTTGTGGACACAATGAGGGTTCCACAGTCTGTAATGTAATTCTTTCTGGAGAATTCCACGCACAGAATAGAGTGATTTACAGCTTGGCTTGCTGATTTCGAAGGGCTTCACTCGAGAATCTCCCACATCTGCATCTACATGAATATTCCGGAAGCCACCATAGGCTGCGTAGCGGAGGGTACCCTGCACCACTAGTAGTCATTTGTTTTCCTGTTCCACTTGCCGGAGTGGCCGAGCGGTTCTAGGCGCTACAGTCTGGAACCGCGCGACCGCTACGGTCGCAAGTTCGAATCCTGCCTCGGGCTTGGATGAGTGTGATGTCCTTAGGTTAGTTAGGTTTAAGTAGTTCTAAGTTCTGATGACCTCAGAAATTAAGTCCCATAGTGCTCAGAGCCATTTGAACCATTTTTCCTGTTCCACTCGCAAATATGCCTCCGTATGAGCCCTGATTTCTCGTATCTTCGCCGACCTTACGCAAAATGAATGTTGGCGCCAGTACAATCGTCCGGCAGTCAGCTTCAAATGGCGGTTTTGTACATTTTCTCAATAGTATTCCTCGAAAAGAACGTCGCTTTCACTCCAGGGATTCCCAATTTGAGCTCCCGAATCATCGCTGTAAGACTTACGTGTTGTTCGATCGTACTGGTAACGAATCTAGCAATCCACCTCTGAATTGCTTCGATGTCTTCCTTCAATCCGAATGGTACGGATCCCAAACATTCAAGAAGCACTCAAAAATAGGTCGCAGTTGCGTCCTACATGTTGTCTCCTGTAAAAATCATCAACACTTTCCTAAAATTCTCCTAATAAACCGAAGTCCAGCAATTCGCCTTTCCTTCCACAGTTCTCACATGCGCCTTACATTGCATATCGCTTTGCAACGTTCCGCCCAGATATTTAAACGACGTGACACTGTCAAGCAGAATACTACTAATGCTGTATCTGAATATTACGGGTTTTTCCTTGCTACGCATCCGCATTGACTTATAATTTTCTACATTTAGAGCTAGCTGCCATTCATAACACCAACTGTAAATTTTGTGTTGGTCATCTTGTATCCTCCTACAGGCACTCAGCTACGACACCTTGTCGTACACCATAGTCTCGTCAGCAAACAACTGCAAATTGGTAACCACCCTGTCCGCCAGATTCTTTGTGTGTATAGAGAACAACATACATCCTATCACACTTCCCTGGGTCCCTCCTGACGACACACTTGTCTCTGATGAACGTTCACCGCCGAAGACAACATACTGGGTTCTATTATTTAAGAATTCTTCAGGCCACTCACGTATCTGTGAACTTATTCCACATGCTCGTACCTTTGTTAGCTGCCTGCAATGGGGCACTGTGTCAAATGATTTCCGTAAATCTAGAGACATGGAATCTGCCTGTTGTCCTTCATCCATAGTTCGTAGTATAACATGTGAGAAAAGGGAAAGCTGAGTTTCTCACGAGCGATTCTTTCTAAAACCATGCTGATTCGTGGACATAAGCTTCTCGTTCTCGAGAAAATTGATAATATTAGAACTGAGAGCATGTTCAAAGATTGTGCAGCAAACTGGATTTACGGATATTGGTGAGTAATTTTGCGGGTCCGTTCTTTCGCTCTTCTTTTGTATACGAATCACCTGCACTTTTTCCAATCGCTTGGGACTTTGCGCTGGGCAACAGATTTGCTATAAATGCAAGATAGGTAAGAGGCCAGTGGCGTAGAGTACTCTTTGTAAAAACAGAATTGGGATTTCATCCGAACGTGGTTACTTACTTGCTTTCAAATTTTTCGGTTCTTTCTCCACGCTTTTGCTGTAGCTGCCTTTCCCTCTGATTCTGAAGTCAAAGGCCTCCCTGTTCCCTTGATATCCACGACGCTTCCGATAGTCTAAACATTCTTTGGCAGTTTTTGACTATTTTCGCACCCAGAACAGCTTTTCTCCCATCTTGGTTCCACCGTCTCCGCCGCACCTGAATTATAAACTGCCACTCCTCAAATCTTGCTGTTATTTTGACTCTCTCCCCAATGCTTAATCGTCGTGACATATCTGCGGTTTCAAAGAAGCATCAAAAACTTCACTGGATCTGGAAAAATATGAATAATTGCAAACTTTGATCTATAGAACAGGATAAATTTCATTGATATGTACACATAACACCAATAGAAATTGAAAATAGGGAGTTACTTTCCGGCCGCCCTGTAGATTCCCAATTTTCTTTATATCCACACGATGTATTTGTGAATAATACTTATGTACTTTTTGCAGAAATTGTTATTTTTGAAGCTTAGCTCATCTCTGTGATACGATCTTTAACATCTTTTATTTCCTCTTTCCTTTGCAGATGTAGGCGCTGTGCGGCAAACGAGAGACGCCGGTAAGTGACAGAGAGAAGCGGAGCTGCTGAAACGTCCATCTGGAGGATGGTAATTGGTGCGCGCTTAGGGAGAAAGCCGAGCTAACCGAGGACAGCCGTATGTGTGTGTGTGTGTGTGTGTGTGTGTGTGTGTGTGTGTGTATCTTACCGAGCCCCGTTACAACCTGTGTGCACTCACCAAGCTGAGAAACTGGTTTCTGTATAAATAACGTATCTCTGTTACGTACCCCCCTCGCTGCAGATACTGCTGTAAGGTATCAGCAACGTATTTCATTCCGAGGTGACACAAGTTTCGACACATTATCAAGTCATCATCAGGCGATCTGAACGTGTTGCACAGAACACGTCGTCTGAATGGGCGCGGAGAACTGCTTACGACGTAGACAATGTTAACATGGTGAACGCCTAACAAAGTAAGCCGTTCTCCAGACTTGTTGCGTATAGAAGTGAATGTGATTTGTAATTTAGTTTCCCATTTTTTCTCCCTCTTTTCTTTCTTTTTGGTCGAAAATGTTTGAGCAGAACGAAAACAAGAGTACCTAGAACAGTAGACGTCAAACGTTTTCGCTCAGGGACCAATAGTGTGGACTGGCACCTCGGACCGCATATGTACCGATCTTTCGTATTATTAATTGGCAACGTACAAAAATTAGTATATCATGATTTCCCCCCCCCCCCCCCCCTCAGAGCAGCTATAGAAAGGGCGCTATATCTTGGCTGCTGGTCCCATAGTACTAGTCAATAAAAGTTCAGATCACTTCGTGTGGAGTGTTCTGTGTTTCAGACCCTCTGTCACCCAAAGTTGTGACACCATAATTGTTTGACTAACTGTCGTTGTGTTGATAGCGTGAGCGGATGAGTAACTGATTATTAACAATAATTTCACTTACAGATAAGCAATATACATTATGAAGCACGATCACGAATGTTTATTCTACTCATTGAACTGTATTACAGTAGCCTCAAGTTAACTTAATACTCTTTGCTACGAATATGTACCACTTATGAAAAGTCCAGCTCGATAAAGCGCGTTCACAACTCCATGTCACTTCTGTGTCAAAATTTATACCATAGCAGCTGATCGTTACGAATCGCGCATTCCCGTCATCTGTCAGTACTGGGCGACAAACAACAAAACATTCCCCCTCTCACATCCGCCAACCCTGCAGTGGCTGGGCTACCGACTTCAATTAATAGTAAGCACGTCTTAAAATATTAAAAAGGAAAACACTTCCTAATTTTCTGCATGATTATATTTATTCGCTAACTAATCAGCTTTCAGCTGCTTAGGCCATATTGAGGTGCCAATGGCGCAAATACAGATAAACATGATATAACCTTTATAGAAGATACAAGAATGACAGTGTTTACATAAATAAACATTACATTTTTGTCACGTACAAATAATCACATTAACTAAAGAAGGTGGGGAGGACAAACAGAGGTTTTATGTGGAGATACACAAATGAAACTGTTGGTTTCAGACATAATAGCTTACCTGACTTGATGATGGTTTTCGTCAGTTCGTTGAAATCCCAACCAGTTGTAAACTAGTATCGTTCGATGTCGCTAGCTTATTTACAAATGTTCCTACTGAAGAATCGGTAAACATGTTAACTGATCTTTTGCACAAATCCAAAGTAAATCCAGTAGAATTTCATTACATAATCGATGCTATTCTAACGTGTATAAAACAGAATTACTTCGAGTTTCAAAACAAGTATTATAGTCAGTCTGATGGCCTAGCTACGGGTTCTCCTCATCGTCCTACACTATCTGAAAGTTTCATGGATATGCAAAATTAAGTGCTGGTTCACGTATATCTTTGATGTGCTGTATTTTTGGACCATTAGCACTAGACAATTAGGTAGATTACTGCGGCATTTGAACTCATGACATAAGGAAATTAAGCTAACAATTCAGTTCGGAGCCCCTTCTATAAATATCTTAGTCCTTAGTATAGATGTTAGTAAAAGCTACTGATACGGTAATCCCTGCAATCTCCCAGCATCCACACAACCACAAACATGCAGCTTTTCATTCAGTGGTGTGTGTGGCCTCAAATCAGATCCATTACCTGAAGCAGACATTCAAACAGAAATTGCCATTGCTTTCAGCAATGGCGTAGCTCTGCTCTGATTTATGACATAAGACGAAAAAAGAAAATGCAGAAAATTACACCACTTGTCTACGCTGGTCAACAACAGTCACTCAGTAGCGACGAAGCTTGGTGAAAAATTCCGTATACTGGCAACATTTCAGACACCGTTGTAAAAAAGTTAGTCTCGCAAATACAGACCTGCAGTTTGTAATAACAATAGCATATAAAAATATTATTCAATAGTAAAGACAAATTGCAAACCTTGGCATGGAATAGTGTATACCAAATCATTTACAAGCAGTGCGAAGAAGTGTATATTGGTCAGTCAGGCAGAGAGAGCTGTGACAATTAGGCTACGTGAACATGAGAGAAGCTGGACATGAAGGAAGAAAGGTTCAATCTTTGCTGATCATCTTTTAGCAGAAAACTATTCATATGATGTAGAATGTAAAGTTTTACATTGTGTCAAGAAAAGCAGAAAGATGACGCTACTGGATATCAACACAGAATGCCAACCTAGTATTAAATGATCAGACTCATTTTCCGTTTTTCCCTTTGTTAAATTACATTTCCCTTACAAAAACTAGACTCATAATGTAAATGAATCTTATCGCTCATGAGTTGTTAAATAGATCTCCACATAAAAGCTTTGTTTAACTCCTTTTTAATTAGTGTAATTATTTCTATGTGACAAAAAATGTAATGTTCACCTACGTAAACACTCTGTCATCTTCTGTACAATAAACATCCGTGTATGTAGCACATTATGTTTATCTGTGCTTGCGACATTCAGTGTCACCTGAAGATGGTCTGAGAAGCCGAAAGCCTGTTCGTGCAGAATGTTAGGAAGTGCTCTCCTTTTTTAATATTATTATTATTATGTTCTGCCAACCACCGACGGAAAATTCAGTTAATATCTTAAAATATTACTGTCTCTGTAAATATTTTCGTTTATTACTGAGCAGGAAAACTAAAAGCTCGTAGCATTTATTGACATTTTTGGATTCGGCTGTTTGTTGTTAGGTGCATGTTATTACAAAATACGGCTGAGAACAGCGAGCCACAGTTAGACCTACAATTTACGCACTGGATTTTTGTCCGAAATTTCATAGTCAAACTAAGAGCTGTAACTGGACAAATGCGGTAAAAATTACCAGGAGATGTGGTATTGGGATAGAGAGAGTCCCAATGGAAAATATTTGGATCTTGGACTGCCTGATAAAAACCCATTGTTCTACAATTCGCCAGCAAGCTGTGATCGGTAGGTCTTTCTGCACCACGCCTCCAACTTTCGTCTTCAGGAAAGTGTCGTTCTTGAACTACGCAGGTCGACAGCGCCTATTCTTAAATCAGTTTCTCCGGCTTACGTTTCGAGTGCACACTGATGTAGCAACTGTCGAGAAATGTCGCACTGGAATGCTTGCTGTACATAAAGGAAACGACGGAACGCTACTTGAGGTCGTTCTATTTATACTCCAGCATGCAGTTTAAGGATTCTGTGTCAACTTCTCTTTTGTTGCTGTCTTTTAGTTGTTGTATGTCAATTGACATGCTCTTTCTCTCAGGCATGTTATACAAATAATTAAGCCACACTATTTCCACGCTGGGCACACAAATTTCTGAAAGTTTCGCGTGTGTCAATTTCAAGGACAATTGCATTCTTCCAGAGAGTCATCCTGGAAACTATTGAACCAACTCTAAGTGTAAGCGGCTGCGAAAAGTCTTTTGTCATTCCTGCTGAATAATTATAGTTAACGATTTTGTGGATTTTTCGCCAACAGAACTGACGGTCGCAAATCTCTATGAAGATAGCAGAGGAACCTGGAGTGATTACTTTGAGATAAAGAACTAAGGTCGGAAATGAATTGCAGTTTTTTTTTAAATTCAGATAACAACTCCCTCTACAGCTTGGCAGGCAGGTGGGACCGTATCAACCACTTCACGTAAAACACAAAGGATATGCCGCAGATGATAATGTGTCGTTTTTTAAAAGTACATCCACCGAAATCCTACGCATTTTTAAAACATGTTCCCTTTCGTTCAGGGCTTCTAAATTATTCAGTTCCGACTATTCTCATCTCAAAATACTCAGTGTACTCCCTGTATGATTGTGATGAGGTCTCTCTCTCTCTCTCTCTCTCTCTCTCTCTCTCTCTCTCTCACACACACACACACACACACACACACACACACACACACACACACACACAGGAAAGGAAGTTGCAAGAACGCACTCCTTATTGTTTCACGAGCCCCCAGTCACTGTTCGTCTGGGTGAAGAAAGATTACAAATACCTTTAACAGGTCAAAAGTAACAGGAGAAAAGTTAGCGCCTCTCCCTGTATAAAGGTGTCTATTATAAGTACAAGCGAAAGGGGCGAGCGGAAGACAATAAAACAAGCAAATAATCCCAATAAACATCGGCCTAGAAACCAACCGTTTCCCCGATACGACATATGCGCTACTGTAGTCGTGCCAATGTCACAACACTAGTAATGTCTCATAAAGTTTTGTTTATACTTATGACATAATCATCACCAGTTTCGGCTGCAATGGATAAAGATAAAAAAAGGTTATTTTCCAACGTCAAAGAAGATTCAAAGAAGATAACTGTATATCCTTGTGAGCTAAGTAAAGTGCTGTTGAAATACATGTGGATCATGCATAAAAAGAAAGGCATTTGGTGAACACATGTTCGTGCTTTGTCAAACTGTACATAAAAGCAAAAAAAGGCGGGGATTATATAGGTACAACTAAGAATATTCTTAGCTGTACCTACACAGTGTGTTCCAAAAGTCTACGGCAGAATTTCAGGAATGGATTCCACATACGATAAGAAGAAAAATAGTCTAGTAAACATGGACTCCAAAATACGTACCTTAAGAGCTTTGAGTACTTGTTCATCTTATTTACCGTAAAACACATCTCTACAACTGCAAGTTCCTAGCTTCCCGTATTTTGGGAGGAGTTAGTATGGACCAAAAAAAGAAAAAGTGTCCATTACACACAGACTCTAGAATGTATACCTAAGGAGCTACAGCACGTGTTCAATAAGAGACATGGGTGGCAGCAGCGAAGATCAACAAGTTCTCATAGTTCTTAAGGTATGCGCTTTACAACCTATGTTTATTGGACATTTTTTTCTTGTTTTGGTCCATACTAACTCCTCCCAAAATATGGGAAACTAAGAACTTGCAGTTGTAGAGATGTGTTTTACAGTATCGAAAAAGTAGTCATATCTCTTGGGGTACGCATTTTAGACGTCGTGTTTATTCGACTTTTTCTTCTTGTTATATGAGGAATCCATTTCTGAAGTTTTGCCGTCTATTTTTGGATCACCGTGTATACTTCCCTGATTTTTGCTTTTGCGTTCAGCACGATAACGTATGACTACGTGTGCACGAAATGCCTCTTTTAGGTATGCTCTACATATTTTTCGGTAGCATTTTACTTGGCTTGCAAGCAAATCTAGTAAAAATGTTGTTGCTTGCTTGAAGATTTGTAGCTTCTGAAGGTGGCCGCATTGTGGCCGAAACCGGTTGTGATTGTGTCGTAAAAAATGGTTGTGTCAAGAAATAAACAAAACTTAATGAAAGAAATGTCGTTTTTGTTTTTTAAGAATTGTTAATGTGTGTTTGGATGATGTTCCTTGTGCTACAAGCGTGATGGTGCACCGGCACAGTTCTACGTGGCTGCTCAGGAATACTTGCAAGGGAGCCTCCCTATCGCACCCCCCTCAGATTTAGTTATAAGTTGGCACAGTGGATACGCCTTGAAAAACTGAACACAGATCAATCGAGAAAACAGGAAGAAGTTGTCTGGAACTATGAAAAAAAAATTAGCAAAATATACTGAGTAGTCCATGGGTAAGAGAGGCAACATCAAGGATAGAGTGAGCACCGCAGCGTTGTGGTCCCGTGATTAGCGTGAGCAGCTGCGGAACGTAAGGTTCTTGGTTCGAATCTTCCCTCATGTGAAAAGTTTAATTATTTATATAATCAACTTCGCTCTCCAAAATTCCAGGACACGTTCAGATTTGCTTGGACATATGCAGGATTTGACGGTCTACACACGGAAACATTTGGGAACGTTAAAAACATATGTTTTGACAGAGCACAGGGAAAACTGTGCGACTGTGAAACTGTTGCATTCATTTGTTGCAGTTTATGTGACAAACTCTTATGTTTTCATCACTTTTTTGGGAGTGATTATCACATCCACAAGAACCTATATCGGGCAAGGTAGAAGAACCTTTTTACCCATTCCTGTCATGTGACGCACATGCCGTCACGAGTGTCGTATAGAATATACCAGACGTGTATTCCTGTGGAGGAATCGGTTGACCTGTGACCTTGCGATCAAATGTTTTCGGTTCCCATTGGAGAGGAACGACCTTTCGTCTACTAATCGCACGGTTTTGCGGTGCGGTCGCAAAACACAGACACTAAACTTATTACAGTGAACAGAGACGTCAATGAACGAACGGACAGATCATAACTTTGCGAAAATAAAGAAAGTAAAATTTTCACTCGAGGGAAGACTTGAACCAAATACTTCTCGTACCGTAGCTCCTCACGCTAACCACGGGACCACGGCGTTCTTGAGCTCAGCCTGTCCTTGATGTTGCCTATCTTGCGCATGGACTACTCAGTTTGTATATTTTGCTTATTTTTTTCATAGTTCTACACAACTTCTTCCTGTTTTCTCGATTGATCTATGTTCAGTTTCTCAAGGCCTATCCACTGTGCCAACTTACAACTAAATCTGAAGGGGGTGCGATGGGGAGGTTCCCTTGTTAAAACGAATCGTCGACAACTAGTGTATTGCTCTTGGCTCGGCTACACCGTGGCCTTCTAGGCCGCCCTATTTCATCCCGGTGGTCACTTTTTGTTTGGGGATATTTGGAAGCTTTGATGCATTCCAACTCTGTCGGTGAACTCCGGGAACGCATTGTGGGTGGTTGTCAGTGCATTCGGCACACGCCTGAGAGTCCTGAACGTGTGCGGGCATCGATGAGGGGAGGTATCGAAGTCAGCCTTCCATAAACGATGACTATTTGGAATGCTGGTTGTAATGTGTTTGTCCTCAAGTGCATGTCTGCAGCCTAGAACCTCGGGTACTCTGTTATGAGGCGTCAACGTGCTTCCTCGTACATGTCGTACTGGGGAAAGCATTGGCTTGCGGATCTATGTTTATTAGGATATTCGCATGTTTTGAAACGTCCCCTTAGAAAAATTATACATGACTGTGCTTAAACTGACTTTCAATAATCCCTACAAGAGAATGGCCCTGACTAAATTAACTTATACGTTTCACAAATCACTTACATCACAAAAATCTTCGTTACTCGAACTACTGCAATACAGCGAGCGCCACTACTGCCAGCTAAATAAAAGATTCAAACTACTGAAGGCACTAACTACTGATAGGCATAGTTAGCAAATGAAAGATTTTGATAGAGAACAAACAATGCATTTACCTTAATAGTGTTGAAAAATCATAATATACATAGCAGTTCATGACATCCAGTCTTACAAATTTCAAAACTCCGCCATTTCTCTCCCCACATCCACCACTGCTGGCGGCTCACCTCCAACTGCGCAACGCTACGCGCTGTTCACATCCAGCTGCCCAACACTACAATAGCCAACAATAATGCAAACCAGCCACAGACTGTACACAGCACAGCCAGTGATTTTCATACAGAGCGCTACGTGGCGGTACCAATAAAAAAACCTAAACAGACTACTTACAGTTTCATTGTCTTTTCGTTCCTACACACAAGATACGTCTAAAAAATTCGGCGAATGGTCTCATTAAATAAAAGAAACAAGAGTTACAGACAAAGTAATTTTTCTGGCCTTCAAAGCAGTCACCATTAGCAGCAACACACTTCAGACTTTGGTTGTAGTTGGAAATTGTCAGCAAACGTTTCTTGTAGATGTACAGGAAATGTATTCGTAGTTGTGAATGTGAACCACCTTCGGCTGTATACTGGAACGACGACAGTGAAAATTTGTGTCGGATCGGGACTCGAAATCCGATTTTCCGCTTTATGTGAACGGCCGCCTTAGCCGCTTCGGCCATCCGAGCACGAATCACGGCAAAGCTTGCATATGCTGTCATCCCTGTATCGCAAACTGTACTAGTAGGTTACGTATATTCCCGTCCAGGAAGGACATATTTATTGGGAGTCGGGGACGTCGCATTGGCAAATAAATACGAAATATCAGTGCCTGCGCTATTAAGAACTGCCATGCATTATCCGAAAGAGCACTGCGTCGTACTTCTTTCAAGGGAACCTCCCCATCGCACCCCCCTCAGATTTAGTTTTAAGTTGGCACAGTGGATAGGCCTTGAAAAACTGAACACAGATCAATCGAGAAAAAAGGAAGAAGTTGTGTAGAACTATGAAAAAAATTAGCAAAATATACAAACTGAGTAGTCCATGTACAACATAGACAACATCAAGGACAGCATGATCTCAGGAGCGCTATGGTCCCGTGGTTAGCGTCAGCAGCTGCGGAACGAGAGCTCCTAGGTTCAAGTCTTCCCTCGAGTAAAAATTTTACTTTCTTTATTTTCGCAAAGTTATGATCTGTCCGTTCGTTTATTGACGTCTCTGTTCACTGTAAAAAGTTTAGTGTCTGTGTTTTGCGACCGCATCGCAAAACCGTGCGATTAGTAGACGAAAGGACGTGCCTCTCCAATGGGAGCCGAAAACATTTGATCGCAAGGTCATAGGTCAACCGATTCCTCCACAGTAAAACACGTCTGATATATTCTATACGACACTGGTGACGGCATGTGCGTCACATGACAGGAATATGTTGTCGACCCACCTAACTTGTACACTTGGCGAATGGGTAAAAAGATTCTTCAAACTTGCTCGACTTAGGTTTTCTTGTGGATGAGATAACCACTCTCAAAAAAGTGATGAAAACATAAGAGTTTGTCACATAAACTGGAACAAATGAATGATACAGTTCACAGTCGCACAATTTTCCCTGTGCTCTGTCAAAACATATGTTTTTAACGTTTTCAAATTTTTCCGTGTGTAGACCGTCAAATCCTGCACATATCCAAGCAAATCTGAACATGTCCTGGAATTTTGGAGAGCGAAGTTGATTATTTGTGAGTGCCTGAACTTCGATAATTGACACACGACCACGTAAACAATACTGCTCTGTGTACCTGTGCAGCTTCGCAAAATTATAGAATCTTTTTATAAAGTATTTCACTTGCCGAAAACGAAACACGTCTAACGGTTGCACAAGAGGTGTACACCCTGGAGGAATAGTAATCACGTCTTCTCGCACACTAAAATTGTACAATTTCTGATCCTTCTGTCCTGTATACCTGTCAAGGAGATAATAATTGTCTGAAAATAAAAAATTAAATTTTTCACTCGAGGGAGTACTTGACCCAACGACCTCTCGTTCCGCAACTACTCACGCTAACCACGGGACCACGGCACTCCTGAGCTTACACGGTCCTTGATGTTGCATATCTTGCCCATGGACTACTCAGTTTGTATACTTTGCTTATTTTTTTCATAGTTCCACACAATTTCTTCCTGTTTTTTCGATTGATCTATGTTCAGTTTTTCAAGGCCTATCCACTGTGCCAACTTATAACTAAATCTGAGGTGAGTGCGATGGGGAGGTTCGCTTGTTAGTAACACAGGCAGTGCTATTTCGTATCGGTTGTTGCGGAATTCGAAGCACCGTGGTCACGCGCAACGCCTACGCAGCGTTAAGCCTTTCAGGGCTGATTTAAGGCGGGGAAACAAAAATATCCACAGGCGCCAAATCTTGCATTGCCTTTCGTTGAGCAATGTAGCCGGGCACGCAGACGTTGCGGATGTACAACAGAGCGTGACCACCGTACTTCGAGCGGTTCCACAATAAGCGTTTGCCGATAACTTCCAACAAGTTTATAACCGATTTCAGAAGTGTACTTTACCCAATGGTGATTAATTTGGAGGCCAGTAAAGCTATTTTTGTTTGCAACTGCCATTTCCTTTGTTTTCTGAAACCATTCACTGGACTTTTCAGACGCACTTTGTATATTAGTCGAATGTCCTGTATACGGGGTACACCCGAACTCCAGCGACAAAATGTCAGATGTTGTTCTGGGACTTTTTCCGAGTATTTTGGCATAAGTGACCTATGGCCTCTGGTGGCATGTTATATAGTAATTTCATTTGATTTCGTATCCGCATGTACTACTCCATCTTTCTTACGCTGAAAATTTCGACGGTATACACTGTGTTTCTTGTCTGGAAAGAGACTTGTTCCATTCACCGACGGTATTTGCTGCTGACAACAAGAAAACCAGCTTTAGTTTCGGCCCTCAGACTTGCATTCATCACTGCCCGGTTCTGTCTCAGCTTTATTTTCTCCGGTAGTGTTAGTTCTACATTAACACTGATACACAGCAGCATGGGTAGGTTTAGCAGAATGCACTTGGCGGGTGGTTTCACAGAATGCAATGGAAGAGCTTCAGAATGAGGTGACCCCGCGGCCACGGCAGCAATCACATCACAGTACTTCTGCGTCTCACTGTTGTCGCATTACTCTGCGTTTTGTGTTGCTCGTTTGGTGACTGCATATTCATCGTTGTGAAGGTATTCTAACAGAGAGGGCTAACAAACGGAATTAAGGATAATAAAGTAACAGCGAGCTGCTGAAGACCACGGGGCCCTTGTACCAAAGTACTCGGAAAATATATGTTTAGTACGGCTTCATCATGTATACAAAAGATGAAACGAGACGACACCGAGCATCGTCGAGGAGTTATGGAGGCTCTCTTGAGGAACAAACAGCGCATGTGTGGTAACGTCATTCAGCGACGCAACATTTGAAAACACTAGTCTCAGTGCTCTATTTGTTTTTAGCGAAGTTGTGTGTGTATTTTGACAAACTGCTAGTGTAACTTATCGCAATTCGCCTGATATCACTTGGAATGTTAAGTGATCTACATATTTATTAAATATATAAGCAACTGTGCCTGCAATGCAACTGCCAATTGCTACGCCATCAAATTGTTTGTAAATTGTGTTCTCAATTCGAAAAATTTTTGGGGTAGGGTGAGTTCTAGTGATTCTATTATTTTTATATGCTTCAATAGCAAATACTTTTTCCTGACTTCTAAGGTTTTTCCTTATTATCTCGATTGTTTCTGTGACTGGTAAATATGTGTGGAGGTTGGTTATTTCAGACGATCTATATATTCTTCCTTGTCGGATCTGTATGTCTTTTATATTGTGAGCTAATACACTAGAATTTTTATTGTCTATTTTTGTGGTAACATTACTAAAGTTTGGAAGGTAGGAGACGAGGTACTGGCAGAAGTAAAGCTGTGAGGACGGGGCGTGAGTCGTGCTTGGGTAGCTCAGTTGGTACAGCACTTGCCCGCAAAGGCAAAGGTCCCGTGTTCGAGTCTCGGCCCGGCACACAGTTTTAATCCGCCAGGAAGTTTCAACATTACTAAGTCTTTAATGTATTTAGATTCATAGTTAAGATTTAGGTTGGACCATCAGTGCAGTTACTTATAAGTCGTTCTGGGATCAATTCTTTATGAATTTTTGGGTGTGGTCGTAAGGATGGGATTCGGAGGTTCACAACAATTCACAATTTCTTACCAATACCTGAGAAGATTTCTTTACATGTTTTGAATTTTTGTGCGAACTTTGCAGTTAACCTGTTAGTTGGGTTGTGCTGTATAGCTGTGACATATCACAACACACTATAAAAGACATAGAGGAAAGTTTATATTCTTCTACACAAATATGCCAGCGACAGAAACAGTCGATACAATAAAGAAAAAAACTTATAAGTCAAGGGAAAGTGTCTGCTATCGAAGCATATGGAATAATGGAATTACTGGAAACTGTTTCGAATTTATAAATAACTAGATGGAGTACCAATGGGCAACTGGATGTACACTCGTAACTGCATGCTTGACAAGAACGCGTGATCAAGCATTTTGCGCAATCGTACTTCATCTTTGGTAGGATAAATTCGCGCAAATGTCAGGACTGTAGAAGCTGCTTGATGCTTGATCGAATATCAGTTATGCATGTTTGCGAGTCACGTCGATCGACCTGAAACATACGAACTGCGAATAGTTGGAAAATTTTATATGCTTTTATAAAAGTCAGATTTTCCTGTGGAATACCAGATCAAACGGGTATCATGATAAAGCAAACAGGGATGCTGCGTATGATCTTCATCTTGCTAAATATAAAGTAGTTTATTCTGTAGCAGAGAAAGACGTCGTACTAAAACATAAATTCACTGAGATCAAATTACATAGGGAAAAGAAAAAACTGAAATTAGTAATAAATTAGGGACTGACGTATATGAGGTATGCAAGCTGGTGGTGCGATATTTTCATTAGTTTAGCATCTAATTTCGACGGAAGAGAAGTGACATAGGTTATCAAGGAAACTGGTATTTCAATATAGGTACAGAATACTGTAACCAGTGACTTTTTTGAAATAGTTATCTATTCCATGAACCGGTTTTGAAACGTTTTCAGGCTCATCTTCAGATGGTGTACGGTATGTTACACAGCTGTACATCATCTAAAGATGAGCCTGAAAAGGTTCGAAAACCGGTTCGTGGAATAGATAACTATTTCAAAAAAGTGACTGCTTGCCGCTTTCTGAAATCTGTATTGAATAAACAGTCACGGGTTCTTAAACATTCGTAATGGATAAGGGTAGACTGGTAGTTAGTTACATTAGCGCTGTTAGATATTTGCCTTTACGTGCGGAAAATTCCATACCTTTACAAAATCATTTGTTATTCTGGACCAGCCATGAGAGAGCATCTTCATCTGAGCTCGGCATGTTTCAGGTACGAACTGATGCTTATACAAACATACTTGAGCCTTATGGAGACATGACGGATATGCACATCCTGATGCTAAGCGCTTAATCACGTGTGTTTGCCAAGCATGCAGTAACACGTGCAGCCACCTTAGACAGCATCGAACGGGACCACACCAGTAGAGACCGCCAGCCGTAGTGACGTCATCGTACCGCAGCGGTGTCCCTGTAGCGCTGAGGGCAGCACGTCTGTTACTAAAGATGCCCGCTGTGAAGGGTCAGCCGTTATTGTGTAGGAATACAAAGTTACCGAGGTGCTCTGGGACGCAAGTACTTATATTGTTATTCCGAGAAGGCTCAGTGGGAAAACATGCCTCTCTTAGTCGTCCAAACGACTCATTACAAAAGTTTACAGTGACTGTTTCAGAAAGTCATATTCATTAATGTAGTCTGTTGCTTGAGAGAATAAGTAGTAGGCATATAACTGTGCACACCATTAAAGCTAACATTTTACAGGGTAAAAAACTTTGTTGTAATTTTTATAATTTCATTTGTGCATCGCTTACACTTAGAGGTACCGTTAACACCAATACAGTCAGGTCTGCTCTTACTAGACAAAGACATCTAGCGAATATTCCCTACGAGTATTCTTAGGTATTGCGTGGAAATGTGTGGCAGTGTATTTTTCTTTATGCAAAAAAGGGTAATTATACATCTTTTATAACACTATCCTTACTTTACGGTGGTGGTTGGAAAATTTATGTGTTCTATATGACTTGTGTGTTTTTATGTTCCTATACAAATCCTACTTCTCTGTTACGTCTGGGAAGCGGCTGTTGTGGTTACGAGGTGATTTCAGTGAACAGTGGCTCAAGAGTTGAAGCCCTCTCTGATACAGTAAGGTTTGAATTAGGTCTGCGTTTAAGAAAGATTTACCATAGAAATCACAGTGAAAAGGTTGTCTCTTGCAAAAGAGCGTTAAGCCGCCACCCACCTGCGAGCAGCGCAGTGGAATTGGCCCAAACATCCCGCAAACACTACAGTTTATTTTAATCTCAAATCAGAATAAAACTGTTTCATCTACAGTAATCACCGATGCGTCGGGAAACATCATTTGTGTCAGATTCAGATCGCATTGTTCTTGTGACTAAGGGAGCGGGGAGGGTAATATTACATACAACCTCAGATTCTGCCCTGATCTTACATTTACCTGTGATATTAACTTATATCCGGTTCATATTTCAGTAAAATCCCGTAGAACTCGGTTAAATATCAGTGTAATGTAAACATCTGGTTCTTAACGTAGGGAACTGTAAGCTTGTGCATTTCACAAAACTTGAAAGCCTGATTTCCTTTGACTATAGGAGTAATGAGTCACGTCATACAGATATTACGGAGTAGCAGTGCTGAGATGATGGAAGTGGGACAACCACACACCGCGTCAGTCCAAACTGGATTAATTACAACTTTAAAAAGTTGAGATGGTGGTTTTAATGCTCCTGGTGTTCTATATTATCTTCCCCCCATCCCCCCTCCACCCCCCTCCCAAACCCTAGATGAGTACTAAGAACGTTCATATAACCAGGTGAAACAGTCATAAAAATCCTTCTCTGGTATGTTGTTCAGTTCTCGCATCACGTTCGCACCTTCTTCCGTCTTGGTGAACCACCACACACACGTTCGGCACTTCGTCGTTTTGTGGTAGGTTCGTATTAATACACTCCTGGAAATTGAAATAAGAACACCGTGAATTCATTGTCCCAGGAAGGGGAAACTTTATTGACACATTCCTGGGGTCAGATACATCACATGATCACACTGACAGAACCACAGGCACATAGACACAGGCAACAGAGCATGCACAATGTCGGCACTAGTACAGTGTATATCCACCTTTCGCAGCAATGCAGGCTGCTATTCTCCCATGGAGACGATCGTATAGATGCTGGATGTAGTCCTGTGGAACGGCTTGCCATGCCATTTCCACCTGGCGCCTCAGTTGGACCAGCGTTCGTGCTGGACGTGCAGACCGCGTGAGACGACGCTTCATCCAGTCCCAAACATGCTCAATGGGGGACAGATCCGGAGATCTTGCTGGCCAGGGTAGTTGACTTACACCTTCTAGAGCACGTTGGGTGGCACGGGATACATGCGGACGTGCATTGTCCTGTTGGAACAGCAAGTTCCCTTGCCGGTCTAGGAATGGTAGAACGATGGGTTCGATGACGGTTTGGATGTACCGTGCACTATTCAGTGTCCCCTCGACGATCACCAGTGGTGTACGGCCAGTATAGGAGATCGCTCCCCACACCATGATGCCGGGTGTTGGCCCTGTGTGCCTCGGTCGTATGCAGTCCTGATTGTGGCGCTCACCTGCACGGCGCCAAACACGCATACGACCATCATTGGCACCACGGCAGAAGCGACTCTCATCGCTGAAGACGACACGTGTCCATTCGTCCCTCCATTCACGCCTGTCGCGACACCACTGGAGGCGGGCTGCACGATGTTGGGGCGTGAGCGGAAGACGGCCTAACGGTGTGCGGGACCGTAGCCCAGCTTCATGGAGACGGTTGCGAATGGTCCTCGCCGATACCCCAGGAGCAACAGTGTCCCTAATTTGCTGGGAAGTGGCGGTGCGGTCCCCTACGGCACTGCGTAGGATCCTACGGTCTTGGCGTGCATCCGTGCGTCGCTGCGGTCCGGTCCCAAGTCGACGGGCACGTGCACCTTCCGCCGACCACTGGCGACAACATCGATGTACTGTGGAGACCTCACGCCCCACGTGTTGAGCAATTCGGCGGTACGTCCACCCGGCCTCCCGCATGCCCACTATACGCCCTCGCTCAAAGTCCGTGAACTGCACATACGGTTCACGTCCACGCTGTCGCGGCATGCTACCAGTGTTAAAGACTGCGATGGAGCTCCGTATGTCACGGCAAACTGGCTGACACTGACGGCGGCGGTGCACAAATGCTGCGCAGCTAGCGCCATTCGACGGCCAACACCGCGGTTCCTGGTGTGTCCGCTGTGCCGTGCGCGTGATCATTGCTTGTACAGCCCTCTCGCAGTGTCCGGAGCAAGTATGGTGGGTCTGACACACCGGTGTCAATGTGTTCTTTTTTCCATTTCCAGGAGTGTAAAACGAAGTCCCGCCACGTGATGGTTCTTTGCAGAAATAATTATCCCTTCATTTCAATCAACCCGCTCCAGACGTCCACAGCTTGTTTTGTTAATTATTTCCTTTTTTGGGAGTCAAGGTGTTCGGGACGAAATTTACACACACCTTTCTCGTCTCCAAAACGTTCTCGAGGATGTCGTGGGCACTATATTAGGAGAAGTTTCTCTATTGCTATCTGTGACGTGCAAGGTAGGCACACTACTGCCACACATCCACTACCTAACAAGATCGCTCACAACTGACTGATCAAATAGCCATGTCTGTTCTTTGCTGTTGTTGGTGCAAGACGCCACTGCAGTTACAGCACAGATACCGCTCATACACCCGGAATAAAATCAGTGTCTAACCTTTTTGGACTGACAGCGCAGGTTCATTTGTAAGTAAGTGAACTGCAGTAGTAAAAGAATGCAGTCTGTCTACAAGAAAAACGGGTTACAAAATGTTTCTACCGCCCAGTCCTCAAGTGAATGCGACCCATAGAAGCCTCAACAAACAAGGGGTTTGAGGCGTATGCAAGGAAGGACGCTGCGAATAGTCGAAAATGTGTAGCAGAAATGTAAAAAAATTTTAATCTGCACGGTGGAGACGATAAAGACGAGATTACGCGAAAATAACAGCTTCCACAACGGTGTGAGAGCATTCTTCCCACGCTGTATCCGCAAATGGCAAAGGACGGAGATCTAAATTTCGTGCAACATAAAGTATCCCTTACAGAGTATAGATGTACGTTCGCAACATTCCAAAAGACGTGCTCTAAATTCTCTATGCTGTTCATTTTTGGAATACAACCTACGACCAGCTTAGAGACAGAAATGATGGCACTTTCCGCAGGACCTGACCATCATTTTGCAGGACGATGCTCAAGCACGTATCGTGCAAGCTATTGCTGATTCGTATGACTCATGGGGCTACTAAGTGCTTACCACCTACTGCACTCCCCTGACTTAAGCCCTCGTCAGTTCAACTCGATTTCTAAACTGAAGGAAACACTTAACGGTATTCGCTTCAGAACTGCTACAAATTCGTCGGGCAATAGATCGCGGCGCTCGAACTGTCAACACAAATGGCACTGCTAAGAGTATCCTACGACTTCCACATCGCTGCCAACGGGTTATACACAATGCTGGTAAATACTTTGAAGGTCAGTAAAATTTTGAAACACGTATCTATTTTGTACAAGCTCTAAATAAATAGTTGCCACTATTAAAGTTCCAACCCTCGTATTTATTGTCTTTCAATAAAAGTGTCATTTCTATTCGACACATTGCGTATTTCTTACAGTTAACTGTTGTAATGTACTGTAGCAGTTTCATCGAGCTATGTTACTTAGCACTGACGCATCAGGCGAAAGTTACTTTCCTCCTCAATCTTTGCACACCATCGTATAACAGTGCCATCTGAGGAAAACTGCGAAAATATCCATTTGTACTTTGAGAAGTTGAGCCCGACATAACGACTTGCTGCAAGCTGTCAACGCAGAAAGTATGTAAGGATATGCACTTCGCTAACCGTAAAAGACCTGGCTACAGCTTTAATATGTGACAATCCTAGTCTACGATCCAAAAGTTTGTATCGAAAGAAACGTTTGATCGTAAATCATATACATCTCCACCTGTATTCTTCAAACCAGTATTCACTACCATGTTCATGGCTGAGGATGCTTCTCGCATTATATTTTTTACTACTGCCCCGCTTTGTCCGACTCAAATTGACAAACGGCAACATCTGGGTGCCCTTGCGAAGCAGGCAACTTACTCTACAGCGGCGCGCGTCTGGTAGCGTTTGACATGGTGGTAGGGGCAAAGGGAAGGCTTGCACTTAGTCGCAGACTACATCTACATGTACGTAAGCGACCTTACGGTGTGTGGCGGAGAGTAGTTTGTGGACCACTGTCACTCCCTCCTTTTCCTGTTCCCATTTCAAAAGTTCACGGGAAGAACGATTACTGGCGAGCAACCTTCTGAGCTGGAATCTCTAATCTTATCATCATGGTCTTTTCACGTGATGTACATACGAGGAAGCAATATATTGGTTAACACTTTTCAGGGACGTACACCCTCGTGATTTTGATAGTAAACCACACGTGTTTCAGAACGGCTCTCTTGCAACGACTGCCAGTGAAATTGGCCACGCATCTCCGTGACGCGTTCGCGCTTACTAAAGGAACTTGTAACGAAATGCGCTGCTCTTTCTGTACCTTCTCTGTTTCCTCTATTAGTTCTGTCTCGTATGGATGTGGACTACATCTTGTGAGTATTTTTCCAGTGAATCTCAGTCTGAGGTCTGCTCTAGCTACGATTAGTTTTAATACGTAGTTCTATGAATATGACTACTTCCAGTGATTAAACTGCATACAATAACATGCCGCATGTTTGCGGGTGGAGCGGCGGGGGAGGTAGGGGGAAGAGGAGATCGCGGATTCGCTAGACGTGTCGACTGCGAAACAAATATGAATACGTGAAATGTATAGTTATTTCGGATTCTGTTGGCACATACACTGTTTACTATGTAAATTTTGTATTTTGCTGTAGTTATGATTTTTTCCCGCCTGAACAAGGTGTAAGTGTCGAAACGGCCACTGTACTTAAACCTTTCTCGCGAGTGTTAATGAAATTTTGCTGTAAGTGACTATTTAAGACGGGTGATCACATAAAAGTTATCGTACGAAAGGCAGATGGCAGACTGTGATTCACTGGAAAAATCGTCGGGGAATGTAGTCCGTCAACAAAATCCTGGTTCGACCAATACTTGAATATTGATCGTCAGTCTGGGAACCGTGCCAGATTGGATTGATGCAGTAAATAGACACGACCAAAAGAAGAGCAGTGCGTTACGTTACAGGATCATTTAGCAGACACGAAAGCGTCACATATATGATCAACCAAGTCCAGTGGCAGTTGCTGCAACAGAGGCTTTCTGTATCACGGCGTGGTCTATTGGTGAAAGTTCCGAGAGAATACGTTCCCAGGTGACTTAACAATATATCACTTCCTCCTACGTATATCTCGCGAAAAGACCATGAAGATAAAACTAGTGAGATTGAAACCAACACCGAGGCTTACCAGCAATCGTTCTTACCAAGAATCATATGCGACTGGAACACGAAGGAGGGAAAGTGACAGATGGACACAAAGCACCGTCCGGCACACAGTGCGTGGTGGCTTACCGAATATGTAGATGTACTGATGGTTTGTCATCATAAGGTGAAGCTATTCTCAAGCCGAGTCTTGGTGTGAATACCACAGTGCTTCTATAGGCATTGTGAGTTTACAAGGTGGTATATGTTTCCCATCTTGCAATTTCTGAAGCGACTTAACCCAGGTAGTTGTAGAGGGATGTACAGTTTAAAGTGTACTTCAAAATATGGTACAAATTGTCACTCTGAGACTTACCGACTGAGTTACCGAGTTACAACCGACACTACTATTTGTAAAAACTGTCACACATGTGCAGGAGACATGTAACTTCAGTAAAATTCAGTACACGGATTAGGGACATGACAGCAAACAAATTATCAGGATTACACAACTATATATGCACCCTGAAGGTGAGAATTCAGTACGGTGTGAGGCTGCCACGTGCTGCAATCAGAGCCTCTAGACTTCGCAGCATGGAATCAAAGAGTGCCCGCGTATGGTGTTCAGGAAAATTACATGCAGCCTATAGGATCAATGAACAAGTTGCCTCCCAACCAGATCCCAGACATATTCAACGGGTGTTATGTCAGGCAAACGTGCGACATAGGGAAGCACTTGTACCCGTAATTCTTCAAAAAGGTTTGCATATTCGTTGACACATGTGACCAGGCATTATTCTGCTGAAATATGGCATGTGGAGCTGCCTGCAGGAGGGGCAATACATTCAGCTCCAACTCCCCACCCTCTGCCGCCCTATTGACGAGGTGGCTGTTCAGATTACCCTCAATATATAGCAGGCTATATCGGTGGTTACAGTGAATCGCTATAAAGCTTATAATAGCCAATGCACCAACAAGGCGGAAAATAAATACACTAATGGCCATTAAAATTGTTACACCAAGAAGAAATGCAGATGATAAACGGGTATTCATTGGACAAATATATTATACGAAAACTGACATGTGATTACATTTTCACGCAATTTGGGTGCATAGATCCTGAGAAATCAGTACCTGAACAACCACCTCTGGCCGTAATAACGGCCTTGATACGCCTGGGCATTGAGTCAAACAGAGCTCGGATGGCGTGTACGGGTACAACTGCCCATGCAGCTTCAACACGATACCACACTTCATCAAGCGTAGTGACTGGCGTATTGTGACGAGCCAGTTGCTCGGCCACCTTTCACCAGACGTTTTCAGTTGGTGAGAGATCTGGAGAATGTGCTGGCGATGGCAGCAGTCGAACATTTTCTGTATCCAGAAAGACCCGTACAGGACCTGCAACATGCGGTCGTGCTTTATCCTGCTGAAATGTAGGGTTTCGCAGGGATCGAATGAAGGGTAGAGCCACGGGTCGTAACACATCTGAAATACAACGTCCACTGTTCAAAGTGCCGTCAATGCGAACAAGAGGTGACCGAGACGTGTAACCAATGGCACCCCATACCATCACACCGGGTGATACGCCAGTATGGCGATGACTAATACACGATTCCAATTAGCGTTCACCGCGATGTCGCCAAACACGGATGCGAACATCATGATGCTGTAAACAGAACCTGGATTCATCCGAAAAAAATGACGTTTTGCCATTCGTGAACCCAGGTTCGTCGCTGAGTACACCATCGCAGGCGCTCCTGTCTGTGATGCAGCGTCAAGGGCAACCGCAGCCATGGTCTCCGAGCTGATAGTCCATGCTGCTGCAAATGTCGTCGAACTGTTCGTGCTGATGGTTGTTGTCTTGCAAACGTCCCCATCTGTTGACTCACGGATCGAGACGGGGCTGCACGATCCGTTACAGCCATGCGGATAAGATGCCTGTCATCTCGATTGCTAGTGATACGAGGCCGTTGGGATCCAGCACGGCGTTTCGTATTAGCCTCCTGAACCCACCGATTCCATATTCTGCTAACAGTCATCGGATCTCGACCAACGCGAGCAGTAATGTCGCGATACGATAAACCGCAATCGCGATAGGCTACAATCCGACCTTTATCAACGTCGGAAACGTGATGGTACGCATTTCTCCTCGTTACACGAGGCATCACAACAACGTTTCACCAGGCAACGCCGGTCAACTGCTGTTTGCTTATGAGAAATCGGTTGGAAACTTTCCTTATGTCAGCACGTTGTAGGTTTCGCCACCGGCGCCAACTTTGTGTGAATACTGTGAAAAGCTAATCATTTGTATATCACATCATCTTCTTCCTGTCGGTTAAATTTCGCGTCTGTAGCACGTCATCTTCGTGGTGTAGCAATTTTAATATGGTGTAGCAATTTTAATGGCCAGTAGTGTAGTAATTCTGAAGAACTTTTGTATAGTTTGGAGGATAGGAGAGGTACTGGTTGAAATCAGGTAGTGACGGCGGGTTATTAGTTGTGTCTGGATACCTTAGTCAGTAACAGGATTATATTTTAACTAAAGTTCAGTCTTGATCACAACACTTATGTCTCAATAACATAGGTGACCGGTTTCGGTTATATTTATATAACCATCTTCAGACCCATGGCTTCCTTGGAGGATGGTAGGCGGAGCTCTCATCAGCTGCTGACTTTGTAGCAACTAAGGAGAGCTCCGCCTACCATCCTCCAAGGAAGCCATGGGTCTGAAGTTGGTTGTATAAATATAACCGAAACCGGTCACCTATGTTATTGAGACATAAGTGTTGTGATCAAGACTGAACTTTAGTTAAAATATAATAATCTATTGATCACTGTATTCCAAAAATGTTTCCCAAAAAAGTAACAGCAGTGGCTGTAAAAGGTATAGGTTACAGGTTCGAGTCCCGGTCTGGACAGTACAGGTCTGTACATAGTGTAACACCAGAGAAGCTGCCCTCCTGTGGCCACGGCAGTCACTGCCAGACGTACCCTTGCACTCATTGTTCCCTGGTTCCCGCTCTTGGCACTCTGTCTCCCCCACTCCTCGGCCACGCCTGCCCGTCTAACCCCTGGGCCTGCTGGTCGCGCCGCAGCGGCCGACGTGGTGCTGGCCGCGGCGACGTTCGTCCGCGAGGGCACCACCACGGAGTTCGCAACGGGCCGCGTGGGCCGCGGCAGGGCGCAGGTCGTGGCCACGACCAGCTCGCGGGTGTCCTTCGACCGGCCCACCAAGCCACTGATGCTCGTCTTCCCCACGACGGTGCTGCCCCCGCCCCCGCAACTGCAGCTGGCCTCCAAGGCGCCGCCTTCGGTGGTGGCAGCCACACCCATCCTGGGGCCCTACGAGCCGCCCCCGGACCCTCGCCGGGTCTCCACTGTCGGCGTCCTGGACAGGTACCGCCTCTCCAGTGAGGCCGTCAAAGACCGTGGCGGTGCGGACTTCTTGCTTCTAGACAGCGACGACGACCGCCCGGCGGCCGACTTTGGCGGAGCCCAGCTGTCAGAGAATCTCATCAACCGGTCGACAGAGCGCCTGCGGGTGAAGGACGTAGATGCCGGTGACCCGTTCCGCAAGAGGGACACCGACCGGCAGCAGCCTGACGGTCAGCAGCTGGAGGGTCATCAGACGGAGGGTCAGCAGAGGGACGAGACCGCCACGACAATCCGTCCCGACAAGGTCGTCACCGTCCGGCCCATCAACGACCTGCCGACCTTCACCGTACGGCACGACTTCTCCCCCAGTGGCTTTTCCCAGTCGGGCGACGAGGGTGACGACCTAGGCAGTCCAGATTATGGCGATGCTCCTCCTCCCCAGCAGCCCAAGAAGGACTACCTCTCCAGCTTCAGATCCGGGAAGGCCATCTTCAGGGGCGGCAGACCCGACCCGCCGCGCCTCAGCAAGCTGCGCGAGACGGTCACCTACACTGGATTCGCTGACTTCACCACCACCATTGGTGACACTGTCGTTGTGTTCACGCCCAGCACTGCCAAGAAGCAGCCACCAGCACAGCCGACACGGGCAGTGACCAGTGCTGCAGGCGACGCTACAGTTTTCCAACCGGGCGTCGTCACGAAAGTAAAAACGTTCTTGTCGCATACACCCGGAATGGTGACTCGCACTGTTACCGGCCACTCCATCACGACACACACGACACTGCCCACTATGGTGGTGCTGCCGGAGACGTTTGCCAGCAGGCGTCAGAAAGCGCAGCATCAAGACGTCGCATCGTCAGTGTATGTAGTCGAAGCTGCCCCACCAGAACCGCCAACCACACCGCCACCTCCGACCACAAACCCTCCACCTACAGTGCCCAAGGAAACTGACCCGCCACCGAGGGAAACGACACCCCCACCGCCAACTCAGGAAACGACACCAGATGAGGGTGCCAAATTGGAGGTGCTTTCCCGTGAACAGGACATATTTGACTCTCCACCGACCTCCACTTACCCGGATGATGACGTGGCCGTGCAAGTGCCCGTAACGAGTGTCGTGATCGACTATGAAGACTATGACCAGTCGTCTTCTGCTGCACCAGAAGTGATACAACCATCTTTGACAGAGATCCAGGTGGCGACAGTAACGTCAGTTGTTGACGGGACCATCGAACCGTCATCTGTGCTAGATGATGGAACTGACGACTTGATAGAACCGTCGCCTGTCGTCGTCGAAACACCAGAACTCCAGCTGCATGCAACGGAAGTGATCACAGAAGCACCAATACCGGAAAGCAACGAGGAGGAACAGGAAGGAGAACAAGAAGTGCACTCTACAGTAGAATTAGAGGTCACATCCACAGCACCACTAACATCTTATCGCACGGCGATGACACAGTTATTTGATCACGGTGACGAGGAATACCCACTTGGTCTAATAAAAGCTATTGCAGGCACTGAAGTCATTAATGACACAACTACCCTCTTCACCTCTCTCATTCACGGTAGCTCCGTCGATGGTCACTATGCACAAATTATCTATTCGGCCTCGAGTATATTTTATTATGAAGGAGACACAAAAGTTATCGTGCCAACAGAGAGTGCAATAGCGCCGACGTCCACAGTTGACCTGGAGACTACTCACACAGCAGCCTCCCAGCCACCGTCTTCGGAGGGATCTCAGGAACAGGAGGGCGAGGAAGAGGTCACTACATCGCCTGCGACAATCCCTGCAGAGCAGCCAGGCCTCACTACTGACACAGACGGTGTGACAACTATCGAAGATGGCGACGGCACACTCAGTACCCTACCACAAGAATCCACCACTTTGCCAGAGGGAGACTTGTCGAATGAGGTCGAGACTGGTCGTAAGACAAGTGGCGGTGTTGAGGACCAGAATATCGTTGAAGGCAGTGCTGGAAAGGAAACTCCTGGAACTACTGTCGCACAAGTGACCACACCGAAAACAGACGTCGAACCATCACCGACAGAACCCAGTCCCGCTAAGGATGCCGGTGTCGCACAAGATGAAGATACATCTGCCAGTCAGTTGCAGGATGGAGTGACACCTACATTGATTACACAGATTGTTGCCAGTACAATCTATGAGACATTCACGCATCTGACTGCCTTCTTCATTCCTGTCGACGGTGGCACTTCGACATCGATCAAAACAAGAGAAGTGGTGACATCACAGGTCATACTAGCCACGCAAGTAGTGCCAGTCGCTGTAGCAAATATTCAGTCCACTGCCCTTCCAGAAGCTCCTGCTGCCGTCACCACTCCACCAGAGACAGTACACCAGCAACCGACACCACCGCCACCGCAGGTCTCGGTAACGCCCGAAATCACAGATGGAAGCGACAAAGAGCAGGAAACCCACGCTGCGACTGAACCGTCAACTGCTGCAACGCCAGAAAATCCGCCAGCCGTCGTTCTACAACCGACCACAGTTGCTTCGCCACCGGCAGGCGAAGACGAAGGAGAGGAGGAGGGTGAACTGGAGCTGCTTGTCAAGTCTGTATTTACTACCTACACATACCTGACGACCTATTTCCAGGACAGCACGACCACCGTTGCGAGCAACATTGAAGTGGTGACTAATGTCGTCACGGAAACGGTGGACAAGGACTACTTCCGCCGTGTGACAGATCCTGCTGTTGCTGGGCTTTTAGCACGTACTGATAACATTGTAGAGCCGACGCCAGAGGTGGCACCCACCAGCGTTGGCATCGGACGTCCGACCACCAAGTTCTTCCCAGATGAGGAACTCTTCTCAGCTGTTGTGGACTCGGTAGATATCGAGCGCGAGATGGCCACGGAAGCGACGCCTGCCCTGGACCAGGATGTCATTAAGACCTTCTACACGACGTACACATACTTCACCACCATCTTCGTAGATGGTGAAACGACAGTGAGCAGCCGGACAGAGGTCTACACCAATATCGTAACACCGACAGCACTCTTGGAAGCAACGCCAACTCTAAGTGCTGCCCAAGACATTCGCCCAACCAGTCAGTTGACGCAGGTGGAGGAAGACGACTTGGACAATCCTCTGAAGAACCAGCCACTTCTAAAGAACGCTCCCCGTCGTCAGTACCTCTACAGCAGCACCATAACGCGTGAGCACAGCCAGCCGCGGTCGTCGCTGAATGAAGTTGACAGTGAGGGCACCACAGCTACACTGGCAAATGACTTCTTCGATGACATTGAGAACAGCATTATAGTGCCTGCCAAGAGCAAGCTGGGAGTTGCTGTTGGAACTAAGAACGTGTATGCCACCATCACGAGACCACCTGCAATACTGGCCACTTCAGAGCCAGAGCTCACATCATCCGTGGTGGAGACAATGATCAGCAGCTCCAGTGGAGAGCGCACAATCATTGCTCCTCCAGAACGCCACAATGCTTTGCCTTTCCTGCCAGCACTTGACGACCAGGTCAGTTCAGAGAGCAATACCGAATCTTTAGAGCCATCTCCAACGCTGCTCCTCCAGACTAGCTATACAACATATACCTACTTCACAACCATATACAAGGGAACTTCCACGGATGTGAAGAGCCGTTTGGAGACGGTCACAAATGTCGTCACTGAGACTCTGACGCCGCAAAGGACTGCTCTGCTCACTGACGAACTTGTCCCCACTGAGGATGATCCTTCCTTGCCTACGACCTACTTCACCACATTCACCTATTGGACGACACTTTTCAAAGATGGCACATCCACAGTGACCAGTCGCGAGGAGACTGTATCTGAGGTAGTAACGCCAACAGTGTCGTCCTCTACACAGACCAAAGCTGAGATCGTCCCCACTACTACACCAAAGGATATCGATCCTTTAGCTACACCAGTTGTCGCCGTTATTAATCCTAGTGAGGTCATCTATGAGCCTACTACCTACTTCACCACTTTCACGTTCCTGACGACATCGTATATTGGCAACAGCACTATTGTCAATAGCAGGCTGCAGACTGTAACAGAGGTTGTGAACGGTACGGTAGCTGCAGATGAAGCAGCAGCTGTATTGGCGGGGAGGGCTGTGGCGACGTCGGCCAAAGCACAAGAACTGGGGGAAGGTGTGCCAACAGTCAAACCAGTGGTATCGGCATCAGTTGTGGACACTACTCCAACACCAGCAGCAAAGGAAGCTACATCAGCCTCAACAAAAGTGGAGCTGCCAACGGGATTCCTTTCCACTGTTGTCAGTAGCATAGTTGATGAGGCCGGAACCACCACACTCTTCTCGACTGATGTCTCCGGAACCTACATTGATGGCCTGTATGCCCAGATACTAGAGAGGAAAACCCGTATCATACCACCTGCTCCAGTTTCAGTACCAGTGGAGCCTACTCCAACACCAAAACTGCCAGTGGGGGTGGTTTCCCTCAACAAGGGCCGAATTGTCGATGCTGATGGCGTCAGCACTACGTTCTTCACCACAGAAGCCATTGGCACGTACATCAATGGGCAGTACTCACAGATAGTGGAGAGCACATCCTCCATAAAGGTGAATGAAGAACGTCAAAGTGCTCTACATCTGGCTCTAGCGCCTTCTCCAACAGTGGAGATTGCTGGCAAGACATACAGGACAGGGCTGGTGCGACTGATTGATGGCACGATGGCCAAAGATGGTACGACAACATTCTATGAATCCAAAGTCTCAGGTACATTGGTGGGTGGAAGGTATGCGCAAGTAATTGAAAGCACATCGTCTTTCAAAGTGGATGTTCCAAGCACAACAGCACCACCTGTAGCTGTAGTTGCTCCGACAGCAGTGAGTGGCGTCCCTGTGGTGGCTCCAACCGCAGCAGTTGTGACAACTACAGCGCCAACACCAGCTGTGGTCGAGAGCTCTCTGGGCAGTGATGAAACCTCAACGTCGACGACACCACAGACGTCTTCAGAGCAGCAGGATGACGATAGCAGTGAGAATGAGTCAGACAACGACGGCGCCAAGTTCTTACTTGGTAAAGGGTCAGGTTCAGGACGGAACAGGACACGCCTAACATACCAGTCTAAGAAGAATACTTTCACACCATCAATTCGCCCTTTTGGCACGCAAGGGGCTACGCGACCACCATATAGGCCTCAGAACAAGCGACCAGCCACAGTGACACGGACTGTTGTAACTCCAACCATCACAGCAACGCCTGCTGCCGTGGGTAAGGCTGCCGCCACTGGAAGGTTCTCTGGAAGCCGAAGAGGAGGCTTAGCATCGTCGTCGGCCGCTAACGAGATTCGCCCATCTGCCAGCAGTGGACGCCGTTTCTCTAGACCAAGAGGCTCATCTCCTGTGCCCGGAGGGCAATCTTCTGCATTCCCCACCGGAGGCAGAGGACGGAGCTCGACGCGAGCTGGGGCCATCAGCCCAACAGCAGTTGGAGGCCCTCAAGGATCCAGTCGCAGAGGATTGTACTTCAGAGGCTCAAGTGCTGCACCTGGACGCTCATCTTCAGCAGGGTACTTCGGAAGCTCCTCGAGGTACAGGGGCCGCGTCAATCCGACCTCGACAATCTCTCGCAGTGGTGCGACAGCCAACTATTTCCCAGCAACGACACCTACCGACGAGACTCTAGAGACTGACGACTTTATCACCACACTCGTCACTGAGGAGACACCACAGTTTACAGACAACGACGGCCAGTACGAGACGCAACCACTTCCTTCAACGACAGAGTCTGCGCGCCGGAACCCGCTACTGAATCGCCTGAGGCGCCCTCCGCTGGTGAGGGCGAGCACCACCACAACACCCAGATCGCAGACATCACTGACAACTCCTTCCAGAGGAAGTTCGACTACACGTAGGACGTCAAATAGACCAGTAGGCTCCGCAGCATCCACTACCACCAGTAGGCCGAGGGCACGGTTACCTCTGAGATACCAGCCAGCTGTCAACAGACCGCGCCCAGGAAACAGTTTGTTCCCTCCACGCAGCCTGTTCAAGCGTCCAGGTCAGGAAGAGGAGCCCCAGCAGCAAGAAGAGCAGAACAACGAGGATGAGGCGCAAGACGAGCCACAGGATGAAGAAGACATCCAAGAGGAGGATGTAGAGGATGAAGACGAGCTGAGAGACAATGATTATGAAGGAAGCGAGCATAAGGAGTCGAAAAAGGCAGCACCACCACGCAGCAAAGGAGTCCCATACAAACCAGTGCAGATCAGACCGTTCAGCTTCAGGAGACGTACGAAGCGCCAGGTGGACAAGCCGAGTGGAGCGACACGGACGTATTCGTCGAGGTTCAGAAGGCCTGGTGCCAGGGTGGCACAGCCACAAGCACCACCCGAAGAACCGGCAACTCCGGAGCCACCTCCACCGCCACCCCCACCACAGCAGAAGAGCAAAACCGGCGGCCGGTACTCGGGCCGAGGACGGACACAGAACCAGCAGCAACAGCAACCGACGCCACAGGGGCGGATCAAGCCTTCGCCGTCATCTGCCACCTCGGGTAGAGCGCAATTTACCTTGAGGGAGAAGGACACAAGTAGTGGTACCTCTCGTTATCGGCGGCCACAGAACACAGAGACAGCCACCGCGACGAGTGACAGACGGACCAACAAGAGTGGCAGGAGGAGAGGAGGCAACAGCAGGAGTGACGAGACGACTTCGTCCGTCCCTTCGAGGCCGAAACCGCCGAGGCTGCGTACCACCAGCAACTCCAACAGCAAACAGACAGACACTAGCTTCTCGTCTCAACGTGCCACCCGCCGGAACAACGGCAACACGAACACGAGCCCGAGGCGCAACAGTGGCAGCAGTAGGACGCGGTTCAGCAAGGAGCCTGAGCTGGACAAGTTCACATTCTCACTGCCGACCTTCGATGGCACCATCACAGTGACTCATCACATACCAGAGGAAGCCACCATACCTGTGATTAACGGTAAGAATACTGAATACCGAAATGTGCTGACAGCGCGACACAGCACTGAGGTGCTATCGCCAAACCAGTATGTCACGTCCACAGTCAAAGACGGTGGCACAATCTTGTTCTTGACGAGTGAAGTAACGGCAGCAGTGGCCGGAGGAGCTACGGAGATAACACAGTTCTACTTGCGTGAGACGCCAACGACGAGCGTGATATTTACGCCTACCACAATCCGTGGCCGCCTCACATCTTACTCGCACATCATTCCGAGCACAGTGTACGACGTCGAGTCGACAGTAAGCACCATACAGCCTGCCATAGCCGCCAATGCACCGTTGGCCAATCTGTTACTCTCACAACTTCTGCTCGGTAATCTCGGAGGTGGTCTTCCGGGAGGCCTCAACCCTCTTCTGGCCCTGCAGAACCAACCACCTGCACCACCACCCACTCCTACAACAGAATTTAAGACGCGCACCAGCACGTACGTCACCACTCTCACCACTGGAAAATCGACAGTCCTGCCAATAACTCTGCGAGGCAAGAAAATTTACACGACTATTGTGGACCAGTCAGAAGAAGTCATCACGGCCACTGAATTCTTTACTGACACGGTGGTGGTGACACCGACCCCCACTGCTGTCAACAACCAACTGAACTCACTCCTCCTCCCAGCATTGCTGCAGGCTCAACTTTTAGGGCCCACAGGACCCATGCAGAGTCCTCCTCAGCCAAACATACTGGCGTCTCTGGGACAACCAGACTTCCTGCCCACTGGAAAAGGACTCCTCTTCCAAGAGCCAGACAATGCTGAAGTGCCACTCGAGCAGGTGCAGCCTTCTGAGCAACGAGGTAGGAATTCGAGGCGCCGACAACAGCAGCAGCAGCGACCAGACGACGCTGATCGTCTAGCACGAGAATCAGAGGCAGACGAGACAGTACCAGATGATGATGATGTCCAACAGCAGGGGTCCCAGGGCCGCGACGACGAGGTAGTCCGCACTTGGAAACCTCCAAGGAAGAAAACGCGGAACGGAAACAATAACAGACCTCCAGACCCAGCGCCTCCAGTGGAGACGAGCGTTGTAACACTGTACGTCTCTGGACGACGACCAGGCGAGTTTAGCACAGTGGTATCTACAGTAACTGGAGACAGCAGCATCAGGAAGCGTGAGATCCGCTTTGTACCAAAGTTGGAGCCATCGAGGCTGCCACAGATTGGCAGCTCTTTCGGTAATGACGACGAAGAGCAAGATGTCCCAACGCACAAGCTAAACTATTTGGACAACTATGTCATGTCGGCGATGGGAGATGTTGGTGTACTGGAAAGCAGCGAGGTGGAGACTCAGAGCTTAGAGAGCATAGTAGGTGACGTTAGCAAATACGTTTCTAGTGGGCTTACCACAACGATATCGAGGAGATCTGGACACACTACGAGACCTCTAATGAATACTAGAAAAGCAGCAGTCGAGGAGTCGTCTTCCTCTGTGAACAACAACAACGCTACCGGTCATTTTTTATCCGAAGGCCCCGCTGAGTCTGCCCCACTCAAGCGGAAGGTCGTAGGTGATTACATCAGGGGCAAAGACAACAATGGTGATGACGAAAGCGAAATCATTTCAGAAACTGAAACTGCCGCAAATGACACTGTAGCAATGTTTCTACCATCAGCATCTCAGTCTGGTCAAATTCTCTCACGGCACAAGAGGAGTCCGGATGTGTCTGACGATGCACAGGACGAGCCGACGACGAGAAGGCCGGGCCACCGAGGTAGGACCAGAGTAGTGCGTCTGCGCCGGCCTCTTAACAGACCGTCAGCTAACGACGATCTCCAGAACGTCACTCGTAAGAGAGGAGAGGTCCTACACTTGTCAGAAGCACAGCAGACTGACCACGTGACTGAGATGAACCTCGCGACACCAGCCGTCAAGCACAAGCACAAGTACATAAACCTAGGTGATTACGGCTTGCGGACGATTAAGATAATACGGAAACCTTCGAATGACAGTGGCACGGAACCGCAGAGGAAGCGAGTTATTGTGGCCAGGAGAAAGAAACCTGGACGCTCATTTGAAGACGACGACGATCCTCCAGTGCAGGTGAGACCAGCCTTAGTAAAATCTCGTTACGTGGAAGCACTGAGACATCTGTCTGAAGATGATGATGAGGAGGAGGAGGAGGAGGAGGTCTCTACACCAGTAGCTCCAATCTTGGAAGCGACCACCAGCCGTGACATAAAGCCGACTAAATCGTCAGCCAGACGGAGGATCATAGTGACGAAAAAGCGTCCAGTGTCCACACGTCAGAAGACAGACTCTCCAGTTACCACCACTGCAGCTGAGTTCGAACGCTCAAAATCTGCAGTCACTCCAGCGGCAGTACCGACACTTATGTCAAGCCAGAGGAGGAGGATTGTTGTCACTCGGAGGAGACCAGTGCTTCACAAGGACACTGAGATCCCAGTCAGGCCGACTAGTATTGTGATTTCGACTCAGGGCACCAAAGCTGTCACGTATTCGACGCTAGCAAGGGAAAATAAAGTAACGTCTAGCGAAAACGGCGTTTCTACGAGCAGTTACTCATCATCAGACATTGAAGAAGATGACGATTCAGAAGAAGAGAGAGATGACGAGGAGGAGGAGGACGACCAGGACGAAGAAGAGGAGGAGGACTACGACGAAGTGATTCAGTCATCCAGAGAGAGGCAACCATCCAAAGGAAGCAATGGAAGAGACGTATCTACGACGCCTAAGAGTGTACCTTCACTGAAACCACAGACTGCACTATTGCCGAGAGATTCTTTGAAACCATATCAGTATGGCAGAACTACCACTACTGGAGCAGTCAGCACGTTTGGTGAGCCAACTGACAGACCAACGAGTATAATCTCTGCAAAACCGCAGGCAGTGTCGCATATACGAGATATTTTCAAGTTCAGCCAGTATGGTAGGACCACTACTGAAAACCTCATTAACAGGGTAAGTGAGTTTACAACGAATATTAACAGCATCACGTCAACAGAAGGTGAAGAGGAACCTCAGGTGAAGACGACTCTGAATTTCAACGGACGTTTCTTACCAACACAGAGCACAAAGAGCATTACAGGGGACAGCTCAAGGGAATTGTTCGGCTCCAGTGACAGGCCTTCCACGGAGAGGTATTCGACACCAGAAACCTCGTCAGAGGAGTCTCTCGAGGAGGATGAGGCAGAAGATCAAGAGTCTGGTCAAAATAAATCAGAAGAGTATGATGAGGAGGAACAAGAAGATGTATCGAAAGAAAATGAAAGAGAGGGAGAAAGCGTACCAGTCAGTCAAGAGGAAGCCAGTTCTGAAGCACCACCCAGCCTAGAGAGTGTGGAAGAGGTGAAAGCACCATCGAGCTCAGAGGAGATTGTGACCAAGCCATCAGCCAGAGGATCGACTGTCGAGGAAAGGACGACGGCTCAGAGCCGTGACTCCCTCCTCACCACTGAAGAGTCAGTCCATACCATCAGTTTCGTGGCGACGTCTCCACTCTCATCTCCAATCGACGAGTTAGGTCTCACCACACAGGATAACGAGATCGATACAGGTTCACCCGTCAAGGATCCAGATGTCCGTGCCCATCAAGTCGAGTCTAATGGGTTGACTCCCTCTGATGTTAGGGAGGACATTTTAGGAGTTACATCAACTGCTCCCCAGACCAGCTCCACAGCAGAGGCCTCGTCTGAGAAACCTCCAGATCTTGTAGAGGCTAGCACAGAAACTTCGAGTCTACGTCCTGCCGAAGGCAGTCAGAATATATCGTCAGAGGAAGATACAGCTGCAACGACGTCGACGACGACGACGACAACCACAACGCCGCTGCCTGACGACGTCCTGGTCAGCCCCGACGGTGAAAGTGATGGTAACGGTACCATCACAACAATAGAGACGCCAACCACCACGGAGAGCAGTACTTTTGACGGACCGCGCTTCATACGTCCGACGCGTTTCAGCATCACGCGGCGCCCAACTAAGACGCGTCTCGGCTTTCCTGGTCAACGTCGCCGGACTTCGACCACTGCTAAAGGTGTGGCGCCGACCGCCACCAAGAGCAGGTCCCAGGAGGGAGCCACTGCACGAACGACCAGACCACCTTCCACAGGCTACCGTTACAGAAAGACATCACCCACCAAGAGTTCTTTCGGCCGAGCTGCAACTACTAGAGCTAGACCGAGGTTTGGCGTCACTTCTGTTGTCCCAACTAGCACTGCCGATCTGGAATTGGAACCTACCATCCTGGCCGAAGTACTGCAGGGCTCGAGCGAAGTGTCGGATGGAGACGGAGCTGTGGTTCCGACTGCAGTGACCGAAGTGGGTCCGACAGTTGTCAGCGGGGACCTGGTACGAGAGACCACGGCAGATGTGCGACCGGAGATTTCGTCCCAGTTGGACGGGGTGGTCGTACCTACCGAGGTGCTGCTGCAGGGAGAGGAGATTGCGAAAGAAACACCGGCAACAGTCAGCGCTACTGGGGCTGACCAGTTGAACAGTGCTGTGCTGGTGACCTATGACGGAGGGGCGGAGATCTTGACGAAGCTGGGTGTCGAAGCCTCTGCTACAGTGGACCACGGTGATGCCCACGTGGTGACCGCTACGCCGCTCCTGCCGGTGCAGCCCATCACCACCGTGGTGACTAGCACGCGGCTCCGCACGTACACGTTCATCGTGACGCGGGTCGCCGGTACAGAGCAGGTGGTCACCTCCACCACTGAGGTAAAGCCTCACGTCACCACCGTCACCATTACACTGCCTCCTGCTGCAGCAACTGGTGAGTACCTGCTACATCCAGTGTAAGATGAGATAATAATATTTTGTCTACAGAGTGTATCACGATAGCTGTTAACCTTAAATATGTCTGGAACTGTTCAGTTTATCATACAATGCTGTCATCCACTTCTTTGGTGACAAATATTTTTGCCGTTTAGGCAATTTTATGCTAACCGTTTCGTCTTCTGCGGGGAGTGATATCATCAGCAGCAACATACTCGTATATTTAAATTAATATTGGAAGTTTAAGAAAAAACTGTTATTATGGCTGCTGACGATAATTTCCTTCAGTAGTATTTAAGATATTAGATAGAAAATTGGGCCTAAATTCATTGATTAAAACCCAGAAGCCATACATCACCAAGAATGCACTGAAATAATATCTTCAACATTTCGCGGCCCTGTCAGCAACTGTATAAATATTAATTTTAATAATCAACAGCATCAGTTGCACCGTTTACCTAGAATTTACCTAGGTTTCAGTCGGGATAACCCAACCTTCTTCAGAATAACAGTAACTATCGATTGTCCATAGTGGACAGCGCCAAGCTAAAACTACAACTCCATCAATTATCGTCAGACTATAAAACTTACCTGGAACTTCCTCGGCCCCACTTCGCGACCACGATGCGGCAGCCACGAGTGCTGTACTGGAACTCCAGTTCCAGATAAGTTTTACAGTCTGACGATAATTGATGCATTTGTAGTATTAGCTTGACGATGTCCACCATGGACAAACGGTAAGCTAGGTACTGTTATTCTGAAGAAGGTTGGGTTATCCCGACTGAAACCTAGGTAAATTCTAGGTAAGCGGTGCAACTGATGCTGTTGATTAATAAAATTAGCATTGAAATAAGTTTTTCAAGAAATTCTTTTACTTCAAAGAGGCAAATATTTCGCCGTTTGGTTAGTGTAATATTACTCCAGTAATGCCGAAAACTTTAATATCGAATGTATACAATGCTGCCCGTCTACGAGCCAAGTAAACATATTGCAAACTCAACACTTGAGCTTTTGACCTCATTCACCATCTTCTTCGGCAGCTTCTGACGATGAAGATGACGAAAATCTTCGAAAGCTCGGGTTTAAACGCAAGACAGGTTTTGACTTGACCACTGAGAACATTTTAAGCTTGGGTGCCACCTCTAGTATCCCCAGTCATTTAATCAAGAATGTTTGGTTCGCTGATTTTGCACCAATAGTGAGGACTCAAATTTATTTGTAAATTTCCCTGATTTCCTTGCTTCTGGTTCAGAGTTAAATAAAACTTTCTAAATGGCCACATCGTCTCGTTTGACTGTTAAAATTGCTTTCTTTTAAAATCCATGACTGCAGTTTCAGCCTCTAGCCATTTTGAAATGGAACGCAGCAAAAAATTCGGTCCTTGGAATGTGGTTGGTTGACTGGTCTGGAGATTAAAGGGACTAAATTACAAGCTTGTCAGTCCCTTTTTCCTTAGTCACACAGGTCTCGAATTAAAACAATACGCCAAAACTCGAAACGTGTTCAATACTTTGTGAATTCTGACCTGTACGGAAGCACAAAATTTTCGCTGAGTTGGATTTGAAAATGGCTAAAGGCCGAATTTGCGATGGCATTTATCAGTAAGTAATTTTCTTAAAATGTTTATTAATGATTCTGTCAACATTTGCAGTATTTATATTAAGCGACTGGTTTCAAGCCTCACAGTTTCATTTTCGTGCTTGGCCTACTGAGGCTGCGCTGAAAGCGGCTGATCTTACTAATAAACATCAAAATGACAGCATATGCTTTATAAATGTTTGCTGAGTTAATGCCACAGTCCGCGCGTGCCTCTTGCTAAGAGGCACATGTGAACTATGGCATTTACTCTGCAAACATTTGTAAAGCATGTGTTGCCACCTTGTTGTTTATTAGTAAGATCAGCCGCTTTCAGTGCACCCTCAGTAGGCAAAGCACGAAAATGAAACTGTGAGGCTTGAAACCAGTCGCCTAATATAAATACTGCAACTGTTGACAGAATCGTTACTAAACGCTTTAAGAAATTTAGTAAAATCGCCGGCTCCCTGTCAAAACAATGTTGGAACTTTAAAAAAAATGTTATTTTAAGAGGTAAAGAGGACGATTATGTATCTTAAAAATTTCATAATCGTATCTAATCGTGGAATTTTCTATGGGCTGTATTTTGAATATCTCGAAATAGTATTAATTTTTTTTTAAACTATCAAGATACTTATGACATTATTAATTTTAGTATAAGTCACTAATTGTTTTTGCCATCTGTTTCAGCAGCAGCAGAGGTACGATTCGTTTTATTTATCTTTTTTGTGTTTATTTGCCCCTGTTTCAGTTTCACGGTTTCCCCTCTTTCTCTTAACACTTCTCTTTACCATTACAGTGTCTCTGTGTATATACGGTACAGTTTTTCTCGCCTTCCTTGTCTGTTTTCTGCACTTAGTAAGCGAAAGCACCCGCTCGCAAAACAGAAGCGGTGCGTCTTCTTAGAGACTGTTTCTGACCTCCCCAAAACTTGACTTCCAGGCGTGCGAATGGGCACGACGCCTCCTCTGTCATCTTTTGTACATATTTCACTACAGAATTTATTCTCTGCAACTGGTGCGGTGTCTGTTAGAGGAGTCTAAATTTTTCGCGCGCAATCTCAATTTTATTTACAATTTTTTCAGAGCACTGGCAATGGAAGGAGAGATGTGATTTGTGTAGCACTTAATAGGTAACTCTGTGCCAACGGTAAGTTGAGAAATATAATGTATAAATTTGGAATAATTGTAAGTTCAGAGCTCTTACAGAGAGAAAATTTCCTTTGATTTTTAAAGAAAAAATGAATGTTATTTGTCACAACCACCCAAAAGACATAGCTTTTTTGGATGTAAAATTGTCCCTGTGGAAGGAACTTGGTAACAATACTAATCACGAACAACACTAATGCACTGCATTGGCTGTTGTGTATACCAAGAGAAATGCAGATATGTTCATTTACATACCCGCCAATGGAATAAACGTAAACGAAAATACATTGACATTCGTCCATGTCTTCTAGGTACTTCATCTGTTTGTCAGCCGCTGTATAAATCCAGAAGGGAGAAAGACTAGGTTTAACATCCCGCCGACATCGAGGTCATTAGAGACGGAGCACAAGCTCGGATTGTGTCAAGGATAGGGAAGGAAATCGCCCATAACCTTTCAAAGGAACCATCCCGGCATTCTCCTGGAGCCATTTAGGGAAAGCACGGAAAAATCTGCATGGCCGGACGCGGGTTTGAGCCGGCGTCCTCCCGAACGTGGGTCTGGCGTATAAATCCAGTTTAATTGGCCTGATAAGGCAACACCACCATCTTGACCTCATATTTCAAGGAAGAAAAGCCTATTTACGAGATATCAGAAGTCGATCCCTCGCGAAAATTTAGGCCATAACTCTGTCAGTACGCAATTATGACCCCTGGAAGTACAGCCTTTTAAACATTCGCACGCACCGACTGTAGCCAGTCGCTCCACCCCGCTGTTGCCGCCTAATGCCCGAGCGGGAAATGCTCTGCAGTGAAAGAAGTGAGAGGTTTATGAAATGCTATTTTGACGTTGGTAGCCGGCCGGAGTGGCCGAGCGGTTCTAGGCGCTACAGTCTGGAACCGCGCGACCGCTACGGTCGCAGGTTCGAATCCTGCCTCGGGCATGGATGTGTGTGATGTCCTTAGGTTAGTTAGGTTTAAGTAGTTCTAAGTTCTAGGGGACTGATGACCTCAGATGTTAAGTCCCATAGTGCTCAGAGCCATTTGAACCATTTTTTTTTATGTTGGTAACATGCTTTGTTCGTTACGTCAAAGTGTGCGGTTTCTAACCTGTAGCTGGTATCAGAGGTTGCTCTCCTTTGAACATTTTCATGTTGCTGTCCCCAAATTCCGGGTAAATGTATGAAACAAATGACTATATCAATTAAAAAAACAGTGTGCTCTATTCAGTTATTAACATCGCTGTTGCGCGTTATTTTCTTTATAGGGGGCGTGTTTTTTAAGTAAGGTTCGTTTTGTTGTAGACACTGGTAGTTCGCGCGCACACCGCAACGAGCGCGGGTGTCGTGTACCGGCATGCCTTGGGAACAACTGTGCTCAGTTTCGGCTCTGTAGCTAACCTGTACGGTTCTGTTCTGTGCTTTCAAAATGTTTCAGACTATCAACTCGCCCGCTGCGTGTGAGATTCGCTCAGTGATACGGTTTTTGTCAGCAAGGAACCTTTCTGCTGCAGAAATTCATCGACAGATTTGCGAAGTGTACGGTGATACAGTTATGAGTGAAAGCAAAGTGCGTAAGTGGGTGCGAGAATTCAAAGATGGCTGTGACAACGTCCATGATGAGGACCGCTCCGGTCGCCCTTCTTTGATTACAGACGATTTGGTGACTTCAGATGAAGGGAGGATTCGTGAGAACAGGTGCTTCACAATAACAGGTATCTCAAATGCATTTCCTGACGTGTCGAGATCAGTGCTTTGTTTCTGAACACCTAAAGTTTAGGAAACTGTGCTCCTGTTGGGTCCCAAAACTCCTAACAGAGGACCACAAAAACCAAAGATTTGAGTGTGCAATGAAGTTCTTGGCTCGTTATCACGAAGAAGGTGATGGCTTCTTGAGTCAGATTGTAACTGGAGACGAAACATGGGTTTCGCATATCACGCCCGAATCGAAGCAACAGAGCATGGAATGGAAACACAAACACTCGCCTGTAAAGGTGAAAGCCGAACGGACTCCGTCCCAACGCAAAATCATGGCTTTGGTGTTTTGGGATAGGCACGGTGTTTTGTTGGTCGACTTCATGCAATGAGGAACCACTATCATCAATGCAGAAGCATACTGCCAAACCCCAAGAAAGCTATGCAGAGCGATTCAAAACAAAACACGCGGCATGCTGACAAAGGGAATTGTCCTTCTCCATGACAATGCAAGACCTCACACTGCAGGTCAGACCCGCGATTCATTGGACAGTTTTGGCTGGGAAGTTTTAGACCACGCACCCTACAGTCCTGACCTTGCGCCGAGTGATTCCCATCTGTTCCTCCAACTCAAACAACACCTCCGTGGCAACCGTTACAATGAAGACGACGACGTGAAAATGGCAGTGAACTCTTGGTTATTGGAGCAGGAGGCAAGTTATTATGAAGAGGTATTTTAAAATTGGTTGAGAGGTATGATACATGTTTCAACAAACTTGGCAACGATGTCGAAAAATAGAGTGAAAATAAATTCACTTTTTTGAAATAACCTTTCTTTGTGTACTTATGTTCAAATGGACCTTACTTAAAAAACATGCCTCATATTTCAAAGCTGGCACTGTTACAGTAAAGTATATTTGCAACAGATGCACTGTCCTACAACGTGACTGGCATCATTAAATTGTAAAATCTTTAACTTCAGTTCATAATAATTCGTAAGTTGCTTAAGTTTATCCATTTTGATTTTAAAGCATATACACTGATGGGGAAAAAATGCAACACAAGCAAGGAATTGTGCAACGTAAACGAAAGTTGTTTGACGTGTTTCTACATCTGAAACATGATGTCTATTCTAATTTCGCAGCCGTATAAGAGTGGCATTAGTAGCGCCCCTATGAGGATGCAAAACAGGTTTGCTTACCTTTGAGACTGTCGTCACTACCTCCTCTGGTTCGCAGCCTTTCCTCCACAACTACAGCCCACTGAAACAGTCACCAGCAGAGTTCAAGCGCTAATAAAGGCGAAAGGTGGACGCCGCCCATACAATGTCCACTAACAGGAGTTCGGATACTTTTCATCAGATGGTGAATAGTTGTGTCACAGCGACGTTAATAAATCGATTACTTTAATGATTCCAATTTTTTTTTAATTTCATAGATTCCTTAAGTCATCCAACTGTACAGAAAAATAAAATATTATACAGTTAAGCAGTATTATACAGTTTAGCAGTAAACCTTAGCTAGCCGGAGTGGCCGTGCGGTTCTGGGCGCTACAGTCTGGAACCGAGAGACCGCCAGGGTCGCAGGTTCGAATCCTGCCTCGGGCATGGATGTGTGTGATGTCCTTAGGTTAGTTAGGTTTAATTAGTTCTAAGTTCTAGGCGACTGATGACCTTAGAAGTTAAGTCGCATAGTGCTCAGAGCCATTTGAACCATTTGAAGTAAACCTCAAATGCTACGAGGTGGAATCCAAAATTTTCCGGACTGGTGCTGCCATCTGGAAAGTAGGAGTAGTAGATCTTTGCACTGCTAGATGGCGAGAGCTGCATATCTGATGAATCAGTGTGTGGAGTGGCATTCAGCTGGGAGGACGTGTTGCGTGTCCACAGTGATTTCCGTAATACTCTGTGTTTGGTGTGTGGCGATTTTACGATAGATCCGCGAACAGAAAAGCGCGTGTGTATCAAATTCTCTGCGAAAAGTGCTACAGAGACCCTTGAAATGATCGAACGAGTGTTTGGGGGGACCCAGAGACAAAGCAACAGTCGTCCCAGTGGAAGAACCCGAAGTGTCCAATACCCAAAAAAGCGAGATAGGTGAAGAGCAAAGTGAATAGCATGATCATCGTTTTCTTCGATACGAAAGAAATCGTGCACAAAGAATTCGTGCCACCCAACTAAACAGTGAATTCCACATACTACTGTGACGTTTTGCGACGGCTCCGTAAAACGTGCGGCGACGACGGCCCGAACTTTGGCGTCAAGGGAACTGGCTGCTGCATCACGACAATGCGCCCTGTCACACGTCCTTGCTCACCAGGACCTTTTTGGCGAAAAACAACATGGCGGTTGTACCCCACCCACCACACTCGCCAGATTTGGCACCTTGCGACTTCGCACTATTCCAAAAACTGTAAATCAAGTTGAAAGGCCATCGGTTCGACACTCTAGAGGGGATTCAAGAAGCATCGCTGGTGGTGATAAACACCCTCAAAGAACAGGACTTCCAGAAAACGTTTGACCAGTGGCAGAAGCGCTGGGACCGCTGTGTACATGCGGATGGGACCTACTTCGACTCGTACTCCATAGACTTTTAATTCCAAAACTGCTCTAAAATTTTATTTTCTGCGTATTAGTTTTCACAAAATTCTCCCTGGTACCGTTGACACCGGGGATCTATAGACCCCAAATACAGCTCTCTCGCTGGCATGTTCTCTGACTCAAGCTTCCCGCACCACTTCATCCTCAGCTAGCTCCACACTTCAATTACAGTCAGCTAGTTGACTCAGTAGGTATCCTTTCTCACAACACCTCTCTCCAATTCCCTAAACTTCGCTAATTCATTGTGGAAAAGAAACCATGCCATGTCTAAGCCAGTCCTCTGTAGCTGGGAAAGTCGGGTATCATAAAGCCGTAGTATCCTCTGCTGAGCGAGCTCGCCCACAAATGTTGTAACTGGTCCCTAATGTCCTGAATGCTGACACTGGGATGGAGTTGACATCCGATCTGGTCCCACACATGTTCTGTCAGCGACAGATCTGGAGCGCTTGATGGCTACAAGAGTATCTCAACATCACAGAGAAAAGTGTCATGAGTGGACGAGCACTGTGCTGTCGAAGAATGTCACCACTATACCATGGCATGAGAAGTAACATCTGAGGACACAGGATATCTGTAACTTGCTGTTGTGCTGTCAGAGTTCCCTAAGTCAGTCATACCCGACAAATACCCACACTGTGATGGCAGGAGTAACACTGCTCAGCCTCCCCAAAGTAATGGAACAAAGGGACCTGTCCCCGCCGCCATACTCGCCGACGGCGGTCATCCGGAGTCAAGCAGAATGGCAGTTCGTCGCTGAACACAATGCAACGCCTCAGTCACAGTGTTTGTGTTGTAGTTTAACAAAAGCCTATGCATGGGACAGTAATCGCCGAGTCCGACTCCTGCTGGACTCTGACCAATGGTTCAGGATGACTATGTTGCATAAGCTCCATTACTTGTCCTCGGACCACAGACGCATGTGTGAAGGGGATACAATGTGCCTGGTGCACAGTACAACAATCCTCTCTTACGATGGTCAGATGTGGTCAGCTAGAACCTTGACGACTAGTATGTTGGCTCTCACGTTCGCATGGAGGCAAACATCGTGTCACCGTCACATCTGAATCCCCCACAAATCTGGATATTCAGCCAGGTGGCCAAATGGAGAAATGCAAATGAGGCCAGTTTCAAACTCTGCCAGTTGCTGATAACGCTGTCTCAAACGAGTACGTGACATCTCCGTGTCCTTCACAGTGGTCTCTCAACACCTGACGCCGCTTATGCTTCTTATGCACTGAGATGACACAAGTCCTGGGACAGTTCCTAATAAAGAGCTGGGGCTATTTTTGCCCGGAATAGTGCACCAACTCGACGTGGCATGGACTCAACAAGTTGTTGAGAGACCCTGCAGCGGTGTACCGTAGGTCTCTAGAAGAGCGTAGCGTTCCAAAGGATTGGAAAAGGGCACAGGTCATCCCCGTTTTCAAGAAGGGACGTCGAACACATGTGCAGAACTATAGACCTATATCTCTAACGTCGATCAGTTGTAGAATTTTGGAACACGTATTGTGTTCGAGTATAATGACTTTTCTGGAGACTAGAAATCTACTCTGTAGGAATCAGCATGGGTTTCGAAAAAGACGGTCATGTGAAACCCAGCTCGCGCTATTCGTCCACGAGACTCAGAGGGCCATAGACACGGGTTCACAGGTAGATGCCGTGTTTCTTGACTTCCGCAAGGCCTTCGATACAGTTCCCCACAGTCGTTTATTGAACAAAGTAAGAGCATATGGACTATCAGTCCATATGGAATGATCATATAATGTTGATTGTCGGTAAAGCAGATGCCAGACTGAGATTCATTGGAAGAATCCTAAGGAAATGCAATCTGAAAACAAAGGAAGTAGGTTACAGTACGCTTGTTCGCCCACTGCTTGAATACTGCTCAGCAGTGTGGGATCCGTACCAGATTGGGTTGATACAAGACATAGAGAAGATCCAACGGAGAGCAGTGCGCTTCGTTACAGGATCATTTAGTAATTGCGAATGCGTTACGGAGATGATAGATAAACTCCAGTGGAAGACTCTGCAGGAGAGACGCTCAGTAGCTCGGTACGGGCTTTTGTCAAATATTCGAGAACATACCTTCACCGAAGAGTCAAGCAGTATATTGCTCCCTCCTACGTATATCTCGCGAAGAGACCATGAGGATAAAATCAGAGAGATTAGAGCCCACACAGAGGCATACCGACAATCCTTCTTTCCACGAACAATACGAGACTGGAATAGAAGGGAGAACCGATAGAGGTACTGAAGGTACCCGCCGCCACACACCGTCAGGTGGCTTGCGGAGTATGGATGTAGATGTAGATGAAATACTGAGCCACGCTGCCTCTATAGCTGTCTATAATTTGCGAAAGTGCCGCCGGTTCAGTATTTTGTGCACCAACTGACCTCTCGATTATGTCCCATAAATGTTCTATGGGATTCACGTGGGGTGATCTGGCCAACCCATTTGTTCTTCAAACCCATGGTGCACAATTGTGGCCCAGTGACACGACATCGTTCTTTGGGAACATGAAGTCCATGAGTCGCTGAAAATAATCGCCAAGAAGCCAAACATAACCATTTCCAGTCAATGATCGCTTCTTTCGGACCAGAAGACCCAGTTGATTCCTTATAAACATAGCCCACACTGTTATGGTGCCACCACCAACTTGCACAGTGTTTTGTTGACAACTAAGGTCCATGAATTCGTAGTGTCTGCGCCACACTCGAACCTTGCCATCTGCTCTCACCACTTGAAATCGGGTGTCATCTGACCAGGCCACGATTTTCCAGTCGTCTAGAGTTCAACCAATATCGTCACGAGCCGAGGAGAGCCATAGCAGACGATATTGTACTGTTAGCAAATGCACTCCTGTCATCGTCTGTTGCCAGCCCTTTAACTGCCGTAACGGATACTTTCGTCTTACTTCCCACATTCATTTCTGCAGTTATTTCACGCATTGTTGCTTGTCTGTTAGCACTGACACTGAAACGTTCCCATTGAAAAATTATAAATGACTGTGCTGGTAAACTTCTACGCTATTTGGTTTTCAAACAGCTGAGTAAAACTCAATGTAGTCAAACAGTTTTCTCTTTACTTACTCTGATCATCACTATACTGACACAATATTTTTAGCGCAACGCAATCTGACTTTCAATAATCCCTACAAAAGAATGGCCCTGACTAACAATAACCTATACCTTTCACAAATCACTTACCTCACAAAAATCTTCGTTACTCGAACTACTGCAATACAGCGAGCGCCAATACTGCCAGAGAAATAAAAGATTCTAACTACTGAAGGCAACCGAGCGAGGTGGCGCAGTGGCTAGCACACTGGACTCGCATTCGGGAGGACGACGGTTCAATCCCGCGTCCGGCCATTGTGATTTAGGTTTTCCGTGATTTCCCTAAATCGCTCCAGGCAAATGCCGGAATGGTTCCTTTGAAAGGGCACGGCCGGCTTCCTTTCCCGTCCTTCTCTAATACGATGATACCGATGACCTCGCTGTCTGGTCCCCTCCCCCAAACAATCCAATCCAATCCTACTAAAGGCACTAACTACTGATAGGCATAGTTAGCAAATCAAAGATTTTGATAGAGAACAAATAATGTATTTACCTTAATAGTGTTCAAAAGTCATCACATATACAGGGCGAGTCACCTAACGTTACCGCTGGATATATTTCCTAAACTACATCAAATACTGACGAACCGATTCGACAGACCGAACGTGAGGAGAGGGGCTCGTGTAATTGTTTAATACAAACCATACAAAAATGCACGGAAGTATGTTTTTTAACACAAACTTTTTTTTTAAATGGAACCACATTAGTTTTGTTAGCACATCTGAACACATAAACAAATACGTAATCATTGCCGTTTGTTGCATTGTAAAATGTTAATTACATCCGGTGATATTGTAGCCTAAAGTTGACGCTTGAAACCTCCGACGTTCAATTGCGCGTTGTAACAAACACGGGCCACGGTCGGCGAGCAGCATCTGCAGGGACATGTTTACGATGACGACCGTGTTTACGATTGTGGCTGTAGTGCACTGTTGTGGTTTGGTCTAGCTGTCGCAGTGTCCGCATGTAGCGCTTGCTGCTATTGTTATTTTTCATTCGTCTCCGCACGCAGACCAACTGTAGTACACCGTGTTACCAGACGTCTGTGATAGTGTAGTGTTGTAGGAACTGTGACCACGGTGTATTCGAACTCTGAAAAGGCGGAGATGATACTCATCTATGGCGAGTGTCGACGAAATGCAGCTGAAGCCTGCAGGGTGTATGCAGAACGGTACCCGGACAGAGAGCATCCAACGTGCCGCACATTGAAAAACATCTACCGCCAACTGTATGCAACAGGTATGGTCGTAGCACGCAAACGGGTCCGTAACAGACCCGTCACAGGAGAAGCGGGTGCAGTTGGTGTGTTAGCTGCTGTTGCCATGAACCCACACATGAGTACACGGGACATTGCGAGAGCCGGTGGACTGAGTCAGAGTAGTGTCATGCGCATACTGCATCGTCACCGCTTTCACCCGTTTCATGTGTCGCTACATCAGCAATTACATGGTGATGACTTTAATCATCGAGTGCAATTCTGTCAATGGGCATTAACAGAGAATGCCTTGCAGTTCTACCTGTTTACCGATGAAGCGGGTTTCACAAACCACGGGGTAGTGAATCTACGGAACATGCATTACTGGTCCGTGGACAATCACCGCTGGCTCAGACAGGTAGAGCGACAGCGACCGTGGACTGTAAATGTATGGTGCGGAATCATTGGTCCTCACTTCATTGCAGGGGCCCAAACAGCTGCAACATACATCGCGTTTCTACAGAATGATCTGCCAACTTTGCTCGAAAATGTCCCACTGGAAACGCGGTCGACGTATGTGGTATCAGCATGATGGTGCACCTGCACATTCCACAATCAACACTAGGCTGACCCTTGACAGGATGTTCGACGGGCGTTTCATAGGACGTGGAGGACGCATAAATTGGCCAGTCCGTTTTCCTGATCTTACACATCTCTACTTCTTTCTGTGGGGTACGTTAAAGGAGAATGTGTACCGTGATGTGCCTACAACCCCGGAGGATATGAAACAACGTATTGTGGCAGCCTGCGGCGACATTACACCAGATGTACTGCGGCGTGTACGACATTCATTACGCCAGAGATTGCAATTGTGTGCAGCAAATGATGGCCACCACATTGAATATCTATTGGCCTGACATGTCGGGACACACTCTATTCCACTCCGTAATTGAAAACGGAAACCACGTGTGTACGTGTACCTCACCCCTCATGGTAATGTACATGTGCGTCAGTGAAAAAGACCAATAAAAAGGTGTTAGCATGTGGACGTAATGTGCTGTTCCAGTCTCTTCTGTACCTAAGGTCCATCACCGTTCCCTTTGGATCCCTACGTAATTCGGTGCTCTCCGATACACACGATCGAACAGCGGAGGAGTGGTACTCAAGCGTCAACTTTAGGTTACAATATCTCCGTATGTAATTAACATTTTACAGTGCAACAAACGGCACTGATTATGTATTTGTTTATATGTTCAGATGTGCTAACAAAACTAACGGGGTTCCATTTAAAAAAACGTAGGTTTGTGTTAAAAAACATACTTCCGTGCATTTTTTTATGGTTTGTATTAACCAATTACACTAGCCCCTCTCCTCACGTTCGTTCTGTCGAATCGATTCGTCAGTATTTGATGTGGTTTACGAAATATATCCAGCGGTAATGTTAGGTGACTCACCCCGTATATATATAATTTTTTTACATCCAATTAAACAAATTTCCTTTTTCTGACGGACACACGTCCAGATCGTCTCTCTCCCCACATCCTCCAACTGCCCAACACTACGCGCTGTTCACATCCAACTGCCCAACACTAAACAAGCGAATAATCCAACAATGAGTCCAACCAGCCACAGACTGCACACAGCGCAGTCAGCGATTTTCATACAGAGCACTGTGTGACGTTACCAACCTAAAACCTAAACAGCCTACTTACACCTCTACGCAAACGCCGCTGCTCTCGGTCGTTAAGTGAAGGCCATCGGCAACTATGGTGTCCGTGGTGAGAGGTAATCCCTGAAATTTGATATTCTTAGCACTGTGGATCTCGTGACCAAAATGGTACTGAAACAGAGGATGACAGACTAAAGGCCGAAATACTAAATGTCTTTTTCCAAAGTTGTTTCACAGAGGAAGATTGCACTGTAGTTCCTTCTCTAGATTGTCGCACAGATGACAAAATGGTAGATATCGAAATAGACGACAGAGGGATAGAGAAACAATTAAAATCGCTCAAAAGAGGAAAGGCCTCTGGACCTGATGGGATACCAGTTCAATTTTACACAGAGTACGCGAAGGAACTTGCCCCCCTTCTTGCAGCGGTGTACCGTAGGTCTCTAGAAGAGCGTAGCGTTCCAAAGGATTGGAGTAGGGCACAGGTCATCCCCGTTTTCAAGAAGGGACGTCGAACAGATGTGCAGAACTATAGACCTATATCTCTAACGTCGATCAGTTGTAGAATTTTGGAACACGTATTGTGTTCGAGTATAATGACTTTTCTGGAGACTAGAAATCTACTCTGTAGGAATCAGCATGGGTTTCGAAAAAGACGGTCATGTGAAACCCAGCTCGCGCTATTCGTCCACGAGACTCAGAGGGCCATAGACACGGGTTCACAGGTAGATGCCGTGTTTCTTGACTTCCGCAAGGCGTTCGATACAGTTCCCCACAGTCGTTTATTGAACAAAGTAAGAGCATATGGACTATCAGACCAATTGTGTGATTGGATTGAGGAGTTCCTAGATAACAGGACGCAGCATGTTATTCTCAATGGAGAGAAGTCTTCCGAAGTAAGAGTAATTTCAGGTGTGCCGCAGGGGAGTGTCATAGGACCGTTGCTATTCACAATATACATAAATGACCTGGTGGATGACATCGGAAGTTCACTGAGGCTTTTTGCAGATGATGCTGTGGTGTATCGAGAGGTTGTAACAATGGAAAATTGTACTGAAATGCAGGAGGATCTGCAGCGAATTGACGCATGGTGCAGGGAATGGCAACTGAATCTCAATGTAGACAAGTGTAATGTGCTGCGAATACACAGAAAGATAGATCCTTTATCATTTAGCTACAAAATAGCAGGTCAGCAACTGGAAGCAGTTAATTCCATAAATTATCTGGGAGTACGCATTAGGAGTGATTTAAAATGGAATGATCATATAATGTTGATTGTCGGTAAAGCAGATGCCAGACTGAGATTCATTGGAAGAATCCTAAGGAAATGCAACCCGAAAACAAAGGAAGTAGGTTACAGTACGCTTGTTCGCCCACTGCTTGAATACTGCTCAGCAGTGTGGGATCCGTACCAGATAGGGTTGATACAAGACATAGAAAAGATCCAACGGAGAGCAGCGCGCTTCGTTACAGGATCATTTAGTAATCGCGAAAGCGTTACGGAGATGACAGATAAACTCCAGTGGAAGACTCTGCAGGAGAGACGCTCAGTAGCTCGGTACGGGCTTTTGTCAAAGTTTCGAGAACATACCTTCACCGAAGTATATTGCTCCCTCCTACGTATATCTCGCGAAGAGACCATGAGGATAAAATCAGAGAGATTAGAGCCCACACAGAGGCATACCGACAATCCTTCTTTCCACGAACGATACGAGACTGGAATAGAAGGGAGAACCGATAGAGGTACTGAAGGTACCCTCCGCCACACACCGTCGGGTGGCTTGCGGAGTGTGGATGTAGATGTAGATGTAATGCTGAATTCTCTAAAGATTTCCGAAATGGACTGTCCCATGTGTCTAACTCAATTGCCATTTCGTGTTTAAAGTCTTAATCTCTGAGGTGCGGCCGCTATCGTATAGGAAACCTTTCCTCATAAAACATCTCAGTACAAATGGCAGATCCGCCAGTTCACTTGTGTACGAGATATTACCGCCATCTGTCGATGTGCATATCGCTATTCCAAGAGTTTTGTCACCTCACTGTACGAGTATATTGTAGCAGACGTGGTAACAACACTAAACACAAACAAAAATAATGCGTTCTGGTGGCTGTTCTATCTGCCAGAGAGAATTTTTACTCTTACCATTTACATACCCGCCGATGGTGTGTAGATGTACACAGTTACGTTGACATCCAACTATGTCTTTTGGGTGCTTCTCTATGTTTGTTTTGTCGGAGAACGAGAGTGGCCCATCTCACTTCCTTGGGACATGACGATACATGTGTTTTCGAGTTACTGCGTGTACACGGCTAACGGGACACTTGTTTGCGCTCTGCCCGCCGCCCCGTGCAGAGCTGGCCCCAACGCCGACGCCGCCGCTGCCGCCGCCCACCGCCGCCCCCGCCGCCCCCGGCGAGGAGGGACGTGCCATGGTGGCTGCAGTGGCCGTGGACGAGGGCCGGCGCATCAACGTGGCGACGCGCGTCATGAGCAACGGCGTCGAGGTGATCGTGGCCGGCTCCAAGCAGCCGCCGGGCGCCGCCCCCGCGTCGCCCGCGCCGCCCACCACGCTGCCGCCCACCACGCTCTCCGAGCACGTCATCCTCCGCCTGCCTGAGGTCAGTGGACGCCGTCTCGGCTGTTTTCAGGATCATCAGCTCTCTGACTGGTTTGAAGTGCCTGGGTCAACCTCTCCATCTCATTGTTGCGCTTTGCCCCACTTCCTCAGTTATTTATTGAATACACTGTAGTATTTTAAACATAGCTGCGCAACAGCAACGGTTCCACGTAATAAGACTAAAAACAGCCGACCAGCTGCAATGGATAAAGAAATCTTTACCTAGGTTTCGGCAGATTTAAATCTGTCTTCTTCAGAAGGCGGCAATTTTTACATAAATATGGAATGATATATCATCGTCGTTTTTACAAATATCTGCATAGATCCATTAGTCCAAATTAAAATATAGCCCTGAAAATAGGGTTTGTCATGTAAATAAAATTAGTACATGGATGTAGCAGAGCTCACAAGCAGATATTTGTAAAAACGACGATGATATATCATTCCATATTTATGTAAAAATTGCCGCCTTCTGAAGAAGACAGATTTAAATCTGCCGAAACCTAGGTAAAGATTTCTTTATCCATTGCAACTGGTCGGCTGTTTTTAGTCTGAATACATTGTAATACACACTAAGACAAAAAGAAATGATGCACCTCCCAATGGGACGGAAATCGCTATATATAATCCACATGTACAGACAAATAAATGATTACAGCCGGCTGCTGTGGCCGAGCGGGTCTAGGCGCTTCAGGTCAGAACCGCGCTGCTGCTACGGTCGCTGGTTCGAATCCTGTCTCGGGCATGGCTGTGTGTGATGTCCTTAGGTTAGTTAGGTTTAAGTAGTTCTAAGTCTAGGGGACTTATGACCTCAGATATTAAGTCCCACAGTGCTTAGAGCCATTTGATTTGAAATGATTACAATTTCAGAAAAATCGGATGATATTTTCATGAGAAACACCCTTCACAAATTAGGGTAAATCAACAACGCGTTGGTTCAAAATGGTTCAAATGACTATGGGACTTAACATATGAGGTCACGAGTCCCCTAGACTTAGAACTACTTAAGGAGGGTAGGATGTCAAACAGGCCTACTTGGAACAGGAGAGGCACCGCAGGACATTTTAATTTCCACTGTCTATACTTTCACAAATAAATTCATAAAACTTTGTCAGCTTGACCAGGAAGGATTCACAATTCACATTCACAGCAGTGGAAGTTCGAAAACATAACGAAGTAATTTTTTTTACATGTGAAATTTCATCATTTTTTTTCACTTACTACTGGCAGCATTTGTTGCTATAGGTACACTTTTCTTCATAAGAAAGAGAGATGGTTCGATGAATTTTACACAGCATACAAACCATACCTAAAGGTGTATGAAACTCTAGAATTTTCCAAATCTATTAAAAACTGTGGTAAAAATTGAGGTAATTAACTACAAAATTTGTGTTTTTTCTGAACATGAAGTTTAAAATACAACAGATCATTCGTTTTTTCATAAATTATATAAATTCTAGGGTTTCATATACCTGTAAGTATGGTATGTATGCTGTGCAAAATTCATCGAAGTATCTCTCTAACTTACGATGAAAAGTGTACCTATAGCAACAAATGCTGCCATTAGTAAGTGAAAAAATGATGAAATTTCACATGTAAAAAAAATTACTTCGTTATGTTTTCGAACTTCCACTGCAATGAGTGTGAATGATGAATCCTTCCTGGTGATGCTGACAAAGTTTTATGAATTTATTTGTAAAAGTTTAGACACTGGAAATTAAAATGTCCTGTGATGCCTCTCCAGCTCCAAGTCGGCGCGTTTGATGTCCTACCCCTCTTAAACCTAACTAACCTAAGGCCATCACACACATCTATGCTCGAGGCAGGATTCGAACCTGCGACCGTAGCACCAGCGCGGTTGCGGACTGAAGCGCCTAGAACCGCTCGTCCACAGAGGCCGACGCGTTAGTTCACGTCTGGTCCTTACGAAGCTACTTATTCGAGTTGACGTTGATTCAAAGAGTTATTGGAAGTCGTCGTGAGAGATCTCGTGCCAAATGTTATCCAACTGGCGCGTTAGATGGTTAAAATCCCAAGCTGGATGGAGGGCCCTGCCCATAATGGTCAAGACGTTCTCAGTTGGGGACCTTACACGGTTTGGCGAGCACGAAGACAAGCAATAGAAACTCTCGCATTGTGCAGACGGGCTTCATCTTGCTGAAATGTAAGCCCATGATGACTTGGCATGATGGGCAACATAAAGGGGCATAGCATATCGTCGAGGTATCACTGTGCTGAAAGTGTGCCGCAGATGATAAACCATGTGTGTCCTGGAAACCTACACCATCACTCCTGGTTGTCAGGCCACATGGTGGGAAACACTCAGGCTGATATCTCACCACTGTCTGGGGTGTCACCAGACACGGCTTCGGCGCGGAATCTCATTGACTGGAGCAGAATTGTCCTCGCTGATGAGTCCCGCTTCGAACTGAACCCCAGTTACCTGTGAAGAAGTGTCTGGAGATGTCCAGAACAGTTGTAGGGTCCAAAGAGTTATTGGAAGTCGTCCTGAGAGATCTCGTGCCAAATGTTATCCAACTGGCGCGTTAGATGGTTAAAATCCCAAGCTGGATGGAGGGCCTTGCCCATAATGGTCCAAACGTTCTCAGTTGGGGACCTTACACGGTTTGGCGAGCACGAAGACAAGCAATAGAAACTCTCGCATTGTGCGGATGGGCTTTATCTTGCTGAAATGTAAGCCCATGATGACTTGCCATGATGGGCAACATAAAGGGGCATAGCATATCGTCGAGGTATCAGTGTGCTGAAAGTGTGCTGCAGATGATAAATCATGTGTGTCCTGGAAACCTACACCATCACTCCTGGTTGTCAGGCCACATGGTGGGAAACACTCAGGTTGATATCTCACCACTGCCTGGGGTGTCACCAGACATGGCTTCGGCGCGGAATCTCATTGACTGGAGCAGAATTGTCCTCAATGATGAGTCCCGCTTCGAACTGAACGCCAGTTACCTGTGAAGAAGTGTCTGGAGATGTCCAGAACAGTTGTAGGGTCCAAAGAGTTATTGGAAGTCGTCCTGAGAGATCTCGTGCCAAATGTTATCCAACTGGCGCGTTAGATGGTTAAAATCCCAAGCTGGATGGAGGGCCCTGCCCATAATGGTCAAGACGTTCTCAGTTGGGGACCTTACACGGTTTGGCGAGCACGAAGACAAGCAATAGAAACTCTCGCATTGTGCAGACGGGCTTCATCTTGCTGAAATGTAAGCCCATGATGACTTGGCATGATGGGCAACATAAAGGGGCATAGCATATCGTCGAGGTATCACTGTGCTGAAAGTGTGCCGCAGATGATAAACCATGTGTGTCCTGGAAACCTACACCATCACTCCTGGTTGTCAGGCCACATGGTGGGAAACACTCAGGCTGATATCTCACCACTGTCTGGGGTGTCACCAGACACGGCTTCGGCGCGGAATCTCATTGACTGGAGCAGAATTGTCCTCGCTGATGAGTCCCGCTTCGAACTGAACCCCAGTTACCTGTGAAGAAGTGTCTGGAGATGTCCAGAACAGTTGTAGGGTCCAAAGAGTTATTGGAAGTCGTCCTGAGAGATCTCGTGCCAAATGTTATCCAACTGGCGCGTTAGATGGTTAAAATCCCAAGCTGGATGGAGGGCCTTGCCCATAATGGTCCAAACGTTCTCAGTTGGGGACCTTACACGGTTTGGCAAGCACGAAGACAAGCAATAGAAACTCTCGCGTTGTGCGGACGGGCTTTATCTTGCTGGAATGTAAGCCCATGATGGCTTGCCATGATGGGCAACATAAAGGGGCATAGCATATCGTCGATGTATCACTGTGCTGAAAGTGTGCCGCAGATGATAAACCATGTGTGTCCTGGAAACCTACACCATCACTCCTGGTTGTCAGGCCACATGGTGGGCAACACTCAGGTTGATATCTCACCACTGTCTGGGGTGTCACCAGACACAGCTTCGGCGCGGAATCTCATTGACTGGAGCAGAATTGTCCTCGCTGATGAGTCCCGCTTCGAACTGAATCCAAGTTACATGTGAAAAAGTGTCTGGAGATGTCCAGAACAGTTGTAGGGTACCATCTTGACTGGTCCGCCATACGGCGCGAAACTAGGAGTGATGATCTGGGGTGCCATTCATTTCATTGCAGGATGTGTTTGGTCGTCATCCGCGGCACCCTAAAAACACAGTGGTTCGTCAACTTATTATAATTTTGTTACCCCTTCATGGTGAGCCATCCTGAGCTTACATTTCAGCAGCACAATGCGTAACTCTGTACTTCAATGTGGTGATCCATCTTGCTGAACGATGTAACCCATATCAAGCTGTGGCGTCAATCATTGCTGAGACATGACCAGGTAAATGTCTGTTGGAAAACTTCTCTCAGTGAAGAAAAATGGACCATACAATTTTTGTAACGACATCGAACAGAACACATTGACTTCTAGACTTGGCCACTGTTTCTATGTTTCGATACAGTGTATCGATACGTAGAACTGTCTCAGTGTTTCGGAACGGCTGTGGTTCACTGTTTCGAAACAGTGGTGTTTCATTCCGCTCCTGTCTCGGATAACCGGACCAGATTCGATCTCGAGCCAGACACAGAAACTGTATCGTTGTTTCAAAATAAGGCTGTTTCAGTCCACCTGCGCTTGGAACGGACTAATTGTATCGAAACAGTGATGTTTCATTCCGCTGTATGTCGTACGAGATTCGGGCTCGGCACAGATACTGAAACATAACATAACACTTCATGAAACACTTTCAAGAGTGTCGAAATCTTTTTGACAAGCAATAGCATGAAGCTTCAGATATCCGAAAATAAAGCTTCGGTTCTAGCTGACTGTCCTATTACGAAATGGCGCAACATCTGCTTTATAAACACTAAAATAAAACAACGTATACTATTCAGATTCAAAATAATAAATATGTGAAAATCATTCGATTAAATTACACTTTTTTTTATAACATACACTTCTCTTTTCATGTACAGTAATCGTATTAAGAAACGCAAGTAAGCCTACAACATTTTGAATAAAAAAAGGTGTAGAGTGACAGTTATTAGACATATACATAAATTTGATCTAGGTATAATTGCAAGCAATCTGTTTGACATATCACTGATATTGTAATTGTGAACGGGAAGGGCTGGGAAGCATGGTGACTTCATAGTAACGGTTCGAAACACCTTGAAAGACAAAATTTTTTCTGTTATATTTTGTTATTTATTCGAATTATTTGGCGTTTTTTGTGAGTCTATAGTCACTGTGCCTATTATCCACAATGATTCCCTTTGTGTACATGGAAATTAGCAGGATGGGTATATTACCCATACTAACGGAATGTGGGAATCCCAGTAGCATATCCGTTGTTTCTGCAGTTTGCTCCTATCTCCAGTTCCGTTCGTGGTGGTTCTTCTGTCTTCAGCTACGGCTGTCCTCAGCCAATTGAAAAGCATGAAAGTCACACGACACGAAAGCAGCGCATTTGCTGCAGGAAATACGAAACTGCCGAGACGCCCAAGTGATAGTTTCATACTTTCTGCGAAATGATTAGCGCTCTCGCACCTCATTTGTGTTTATATGGACATACTTATACAGTAGACATTCAAGATGATAAAATGTGTAGGTTTATTACGTTACAAAACAGAAACTGTTTCACTGTTTCGAAACAGCGTATCGAAACATTACATTGTACTGTTTCATTTGTTTCGAAACAGTTAAGTGTTTCAGTTTGCCCATCTCTGTTGACTTCCAGTGAGTGAAGCTGACGTGCAGCTGCATACGTACTCTTTTTGGCAACCTTTGTTCAAATGTGGTGCTCAGTTCAACCTGCCGCTTATGTGCAAAGTTACCTCGTCGCTAAAAGTGAGACATACAGCAAATGTTTATTCCTCTGTGGCTTCATTCATTTTTGTACTACGTTTGATGTAGTCTTCCTGTTTCAGTTCCCGTAAAATGACGCACAGTTTCATTTTCTGTTTCGTTTCTGCACAGCTCGCTAAATCTTGGTTGGACTATCTTACACGAAAGGCCAATTCTTTGAACGTTTTGGGCTTGTACACGTGGTCGGTTAGTATCTTCTATTTTGCACAAATGTCGTGTTTCGTCAACTACCGATAATATCTGCGTATGTTGTTGGCATTTGGAGATGCTTGATTGTATTGCTGACGAAATCTCTGTATTGTGATGACAGAACCCCTGTTAGAGTCTAATGCACACAATAACTTCCTGGACGGGATCTACCATTTTCACCTACGAAACGGAACTTTTCACTTGCGCATCACCGCGCTTATGGCGAGTCCCGATTCACTGCGCTTGTGCAACGATCGAAATTCTGAACGCTGATTATTTTACGTTCTCTGTTAATTATTATCGATGTATTGCTATGTGCCGCTACAGCGCGGAAGCACTGTAACAAATACGTCTGAAAAGGCCGCGCAGGATCACAGTAGGGAGGGGGGCTCTTGTTGTTCGGTTCCTATTTGAGCTAGGAACATGAAGTATAAATTTTTTGATTTAGCCCGGACCAACGGTCATTTGTATAGCCATTCGAACATCTGTCTTACTGTAGGTATGTTACAGTATATTAAGCAGAGTCTCAAGGACGAACCGGAGCTGGCACCTAGGTAGATTATACGAATCGATTAATTACTTGTAAAAGATTTTAAACGGGCTAAAATTAATACTCAGCTAACGGAAAAAAAAGTTTTCTGGACTGTTTTGAAGCGCGCCACTTCTATACTTTAAACTTGTACGAATCAGTTCAAACTTTGCACGAATGCAGATAAATGGATAAAGTCAAAACGAATTCTTTGTCCGTTGTCAAGACGTCAAGATACGATGGTTTAAAATCGAAGTAAATGGAGCAAGTAAAGTTCGTTCTTATGTGAATTCGATGCTCGGAAATGGTTCAAAGTGCATCAGCTACACAAATAATGCATTCTTGCCACAAAATGGAAAACTCGCTTTTAAAAATCTAGCTTCTTTCGGATTTTACGTGCAAAAAACATTTTTTTGTACGGGCGTCACTTGTATTTTTAAACTCGAAACACCGACATTGCGAACAGGAGCTGAGTAGACCAAGCATTTTAAATTTCTATACAAGAAAAAAATCTCTTTGATTCAAATCTTGCGATCGGGCAGGCCATGCAGTGGATCGCCCTCGACTAATCCATCTATTCGGAAAATGGCTATCGAAGGTGAACTATCCGTGTATCACTTAGGTTGGATGAGGTCTATTGGCACATCGTCAAGTAAATGATGCAATTCATCTCTGAGAAACGGCAGATATGTTTGATCAGTAAGACGCTGCGGGAATAAATAGGGGCGAGTGGAAGATCATGAACGATCCACCACACACGTTGAGGCTGAACCTCCGTTGGTTGTCCTGTCGCTCTTCATGACGGTTTTCGTAAGCCCAGACATGATTGTTGTGATAGCTGAGATTCCATCACGCGAAAGTCAGCGTCATCATTGAATAAGATACATGCTAAGAACGGCACAATCACACCACAGTGCCCTAACATGCGCTGACCGAATGCTGTTCTTGGTTGCAAGTCTGCGTCATTTAAATCTTGCACCCAATGAAGGTGAGACGTGTCCAGAAACTTTTCATGTAGAATGTTCCGTATCTTCATGTGATTAACGCCTGCCCTTCTCGCCTTGTACTAGTTGATAGCGTTTCATCCACACTACAAAAAAGCCGTTCTCCAAGCTAAGGCGTACGTACATCGTGTTTGCAACTCTCTTCTCAACTGAACATGTTTTCGCAAGCGTTGGTGGAGTGATACAAACGTACTTACACAAGGTAACTGCGTCCTCCCCCCTCCCCTAGGGTAATCTTCAGCATAATGTTGATCTGTTGCGTTCGTATTCACATCTGCTACGCCGTAGATCTACATCTACATCTACACCCGCATACTCGACAAACTGTCGCATGCTGTATGACGAGGGTACCCTGTACCATTACTAGTTACACTCCTGGAAATTGAAATAAGAACACCGTGAATTCATTGTCCCAGGAAGGGGAAACTTTATTGACACATTCCTGGGGTCAGATACATCACATGATCACACTGACAGAACCACAGGCACATAGACACAGGCAACAGAGCATGCACAATGTCGGCACTAGTACAGTGTATATCCACCTTTCGCAGCAATGCAGGCTGCTATTCTCCCATGGAGACGATCGTAGAGATGCTGGATGTAGTCCTGTGGAACGGCTTGCCATGCCATTTCCACCTGGCGCCTCAGTTGGACCAGCGTTCGTGCTGGACGTGCAGACCTCGTGAGACGACGCTTCATCCAGTCCCAAACATGCTCAATGGGGGACAGATCCGGAGATCTTGCTGGCCAGGGTAGTTGACTTACACCTTTTAGAGCACGTTGGGTGGCACGGGATACATGCGGACGTGCATTGTCCTGTTGGAACAGCAAGTTCCCTTACCGGTCTAGGAATGGTAGAACGATGGGTTCGATGACGGTTTGGATGTACCGTGCACTATTCAGTGTCCCTCGACGATCACCAGTGGTGTACGGCCAGTGTAGGAGATCGCTCCCCACACCATGATGCCGGGTGTTGGCCCTGTGTGCCTCGGTCGTATGCAGTCCTGATTGTGGCGCTCACCTGCACGGCGCCAAACACGCATACGACCATCATTGGCACCAAGGCAGAAGCGACTCTCATCGCTGAAGACGACACGTCTCCATTCGTCCCTCCATTCACGCCTGTCGCGACACCACTGGAGGCGGGCTGCACGATGTTGGGGCGTGAGCGGAAGACGGCCTAACGGTGTGCGGGACCGTAGCCCAGCTTCATGGAGACGGTTGCGAATGGTCCTCGCCAATACCCCAGGAGCAACAGTGTCCCTAATTTGCTGGGAAGTGGCGGTGCGGTCCCCTACGGCACTGCGTAGGATGCTACGGTCTTGGCGTGCATCCGTGCGTCGCTGCGGTCCGGTCCCAGGTCGACGGGCACGTGCACCTTCCGCCGACCACTGGCGACAACATCGATGTACTGTGGAGACCTCACGCCCCACGTGTTGAGCAATTCGGCGGTACGTCCACCCGGCCTCCCGCATGCCCACTATACGCCCTCGCTCAAAGTCCGTCAACTGCACATACGGTTCACGTCCACGCTGTCGCGGCATGCTACCAGTGTTAAAGACTGCGATGGAGCTCCGTATGCCACGGCAAACTGGCTGACACTGACGGCGGCGGTGCACAAATGCTGCGCAGCTAGCGCCATTCGACGGCCAACACCGCGGTTCCTGGTGTGTCCGCTGTGCCGTGCGTGTGATCATTGCTTGTACAGCCCTCTCGCAGTGTCCGGAGCAAGTATGGTGGGTCTGACACACCGGTGTCAATGTGTTCTTTTTTCCATTTCCAGGAGTGTATTTCCATTCGTATTCGCTCGCGTACGAGCTCCAATTTCTCCTATCTTGCCTCCGCAGTCGTCACGCGAAATGTACATTCGCGGCATTGGATCCCTATGAAGTCAACTGCAAATGCCTGTTCAGGAAACCTTCTCGACAGTGTTTTGGGTAAAAGGCCGTCGTCTTCCCTCCAGAGATACCCATTTGAGTTCGCGAAGCATCTCCGTGCCGCGCGGGATTAGCCGAGCGGTCTTAGGCGCTGCAGTCATGGACTGTGCGGCTGGTCCCGGCGGAGGTTCGAGTCCTCCATCGGGCATGGGTGTGTGTGTGTGTTTGTCCTCAGAATAATTTAGGTTAAGTAGTGTGTAAGCTTACGGACTGATGACCTTAGCAGTCAAGTCCCATAAGATTTCACACACATTTGAACAAGCATCTCCGCAACACTCGCGTGTTGATCGAATCTACTGGTAACAAAGCTATACCTTCCGAATAGCGTGTGTCTCCCCTTGGGGGTCCCAAACACTTGAACAGTACTCAAGAATGGTTCGCACTAGTGTTTCTATACACGCGGTATCCTTTGTAGATGACCTACACTTTCCTAGAATTCTGCCAATAAATCGAAGTTTATCATTCGGCTTCCCTACAGTCAACCTTACATGCTAGTTGCCTTTCATGACAGTTCGCATATCGTTTTGGTGCAAGTTAGTGTACAGCAGAACAATCGACAATCAGGCAAAACGATTGCCATGACCAACTGTAAACAAAAAGGTGAGTAAAAATGTTGATTTAAGGCAGCGTAAATTACACAGCCATGCGTCAGTACAGGGAATTCCTTTCATAAGCCGTTAACGAGGGATTTTCGGACGCATGTTCATGTCAACTTTTTGTAAAGTTTGATGTCAAGAATATATCGCTAAAGTTTCCGACAGGTGTTTTTATACTTCGTGTATTCATTTTGATTTGCCCTGCACAATAAGCAGAGTCTGGTGAAGTTAGCACTCGAATTTCGAGAAATATACATTTTTTTTTTCACCGTTACTTATAGATATAGAGTTCTCTGCACAAAATTTCAGCGGTTCTAAAGAATTTCGAGACGACAACAATAGAACTTCAAATAATTTTAATCTTGTGAAAACATTATTTACCAGTTTGTGAAAAAAAATATGATCACAATTCTGACTAGGTGTCCAACAATTCTACAGAAAACCCTAATTACATTTTTTGCGCAGATAATAGTTCATGAAATAACTGCAATAATCAGGGAACCACTTTCACCACATGAAACAAAGACAAATTCGTACAACAGTTTTGAACAAGAGGTACGTATGCCGAAAATGGTCAGTTAAACCCACACTCGAACCCGGAGAACTTTGCCCAAAGGTAGCAGGACGATCCGACCCACAACTGGTTGTCCATGATTTACATAGTTGCGCATGATTTACATAGTTTTCCGATGTTTAAGTTAGTCATTTAAATTAGCTTATTGGCAGAGGCAGATTTTGCAGCTTTTTTAATGGTCGTGTTAACGTACATTAATTTGATTTGCGAAACGTTGCAGAATCTGAAGTAATGTGGAGATGCTGTAATAGGAATCACTGTATTCTTTTGATTTCAGTTTCTATTGGTTTCTCTGTCTTAAGCTGACTCCAAATAATTAAGGAGAATTTCAATTTGTTAACTTGTGGCAGACAGCGAAAAGTTATGTTTACGTTTTGAAGTCGATCATGATCATACACCAACTTCAGAATATTTATTAACCAGAAGACCATCATAAAATTCGTTTAGAAAAGGCGAAGGTTTGGATGGTTTGTCTTTAGACTTTACTGGTAAACAAGTAGGTAACAATCAGACAACAAAGAGCACGTTAGCTAAGAACGGTGTAACGAGTATACGCAACAATACCAATCACTGCCTTTTGAACAGTACGGTCACGCTCTTTCAGTCGTTACTCGTTAGCCTTGTGCAGTCGTCATTCTGGTATAACGACCATAAAAACGTCCAATCTACAAGAAATGAAACGTCTTTTCGGCTTGGAAGACTTTAAAGTGCCAATTGATAGATGCTTTCTCGAGCTATTCAGAACTGAGGGCAGTTTTTTTTTCTCTCCAAAATTCGATTTCTGCAAAATTGAAATTTTTCAGGAAACGCGAAAGACTGTTCAGGGATTTGTATATGATTGCAATTGTTGCAAACTTCGTATGTACGGTATTAATTTCTAAGCAGCAATTGATACATCCATAAATCAAACAAACAATATGCAAACATATGTTTAAAAAACTGTGAAGATATGAAATTATTTCAAAACTTGCTTTCTGCGTAATTTATTGATGTAAAGCTTCCTTTCTTGTCACCTATTTACCAAGCAAACACAACAAAAAGTACAATACATATAATTTTTAAATATTGCTGATGTAGGATGCAGTAATTACATTACGACAAAGACTTAAATATCTGAAGTCAATTCTGTCAAAATGTTTATAGTACAGTGTCTTAATCTGTTTCCCCAATATCTACATTTTCCATCGCATCGCTTATATTTGCTCTATCGACAGCGCTATTTCCCTTCCGTATATTTTCATGGGATTCCCTGGTCTCGCTGGGTGTTTCCATGAATTTCATCAGCTTTACCATATCTCGACTCTTTTTCTTTACTGACACGGTTAACCGTTTTCATTTTTGGGACTCCATCCATGGCACTGATGGATTTCTGTCCTTTCTTCAGGATGTCTACTACACTTAACTCTCCACACTATCTGGAAGAAACAGAAACTCTGTAAGTTGGAACGCTTTTTGTCGTAACGTGGGGTTTTGGCAATGCTGAGAGGAAATTTGGACTTCAAATACTGCTAGACTTCTGTTTGAGATTACACGCATACCAGTCATCTTGTAAAACTTCCACGCCACCACGTTTCGCAGGATTTTATGATATTGCTTAGGTTACGTAATTTCTTCTTTCTCTCTGTACATTTTCCCCTGGTTACCGAATACCCGATAAGAAGATATAATTATAGCTGTGCCCCCCATTGGAAAGTAACGGTCAATACTTGTGAACCTTAGACTTTTCATGTAATCTTGATAAGGTGGCTCTTTTATAAGGCACTTCTCTTTCTCCCCCTTTCAACTTCTGTTACAAGGTCAGAGTATTATGACGCCATTTTATTTGAAATGACCTTTTAAACAGGATAAGAATACAAACAACACCATTGTCGTCTCAGACAGGCAGTTTTGCAACTGACAATGACCCGACAATAATTCAGATGGATAGAAAGCAAAAACCTCGAGACCGTATTTTTACTTTCGCAAATGTTACCAACACGATCATTGAAATTGGCATTATGAAAATCAAAATACTGTTCACGCTACAAAAATTAGCTGCAGACAGCGAGTTTTGTTGTATCAGTTTCGTGGCAGAAAGCTAGTATTGGAGTAACGAAGGTTATTCGGTAGGTTCTAATCATGGAAGTAATTAGGTTTTGAAATAAAATTTGTCCAACTGCGAGAAGGACTCGCGCACTGAGGGTTCAGTGCAAACTTAATTATGAATAAATATATAATTCATGCATCCTGGAAATCGGGAATCCCAAACTCTTGTTTCCTGATATACACACAGGTATGTTATTTTGGTTGCGAGAATAGCAAGATCGTATATATATATACACTCCTGGAAATGGAAAACAGAACACATTGACACCGGTGTGTCAGACCCACCATACTTGCTCCGGACACTGCGAGAGGGCTGTACAAGCAATGATCACACGCACGGCACAGCGGACACACCAGGAACCGCGGTGTTGGCCGTCGAATGGCGCTAGCTGCGCAGCATTTGTGCACCGCCGCCGTCAGTGTCAGCCAGTTTGCCGTGGCATACGGAGCCCCATCGCAGTCTTTAACACTGGCAGCATGCCGCGACAGCGTGGACGTGAACCGTATGTGCAGTTGACGGACTTTGAGCGAGGGCGTATAGTGGGCATGCGGGAGACCGGGTGGACGTACCGCCGAATTGCTCAACACGTGGGGCGTGAGGTCTCCACAGTATATCGATGTTGTCGCCAGTGGTCGGCGGAAGGTGCACGTGCCCGTCGACCTGGGACCGGACCGCAGCGACGCACGGATGCACGCCAAGACCGTAGGATCCTACGCAGTGCCGTAGGGGACCGCACCGCCACTTCCCAGCAAATTAGGGACACTGTTGCTCCTGGTGTATCGGCGAGGACCATTCGCAACCGTCTCCATGAAGCTGGGCTACGGACCCGCACACCGTTAAGCCGTCTTCCGCTCACGCCCCAACATCGTGCAGCCCGCCTCCAGTGGTGTCGCGACAGGTGTGAATGGAGGGACGAATGGAGACGTGTCGTCTTCAGGGATGAGAGTCGCTTCTGTCTTGGTGCCAATGATGGTCGTATGCGTGTTTGGCGCCGTGCAGGTGAGCGCCACAATCAGGACTGCATACGACCGAGGCACACAGGCCCAACACCCGGCATCATTGTGTGGGTAGCGATCTCCTACACTGGCCGTACACCACTGGTGATTGTCGACGGGACACTGAATAGTGCACGGTACATCCAAACCGTCATCGAACCCATCGTTCTACCATTCCTAGACCGGCAAGGGAACTTGCTGTTCCAACAGGACAATGCACGTCCGCATGTATTCCGTGCCACCCAACGTGCTCTAGAAGGTGTAAGTCAACTACCCTGGCCAGCAAGATCTCCGGATCTGTCCCCCATTGAGCATGTTTGGGACTGGATGAAGCGTCGTCTCACGCGGTCTGCACGTCCAGCACGAACGCTGGTCCAACTGAGGCACCAGGTGGAAATGGCATGGCAAGCCGTTCCACAGGACTACATCCAGCATCTCTACGATCGTCTCCATGGGAGAATAGCAGCCTGCATTGCTGCGAAAGGTGGATATACACTGTACTAGTGCCGACATTGTGCATGCTCTGTTGCCTGTGTCTATGTGCCTGTGGTTCTGTCAGTGTGATCATGTGATGTATCTGACCCCAGGAATGTGTCAATAAAGTTTCCCCTTCCTGGGACAATGAATTCACGGTGTTCTTATTTCAATTTCCAGGAGTGTATATATATATATATATATATATATATATATATATATATATATATATATATATGCTCCCCCCCCCCCCCCCACCGGTGAACCATGGACCTTGCCGTTGGTGGGGAGGCTTGCGTGCCTCAGCGATACAGATGGCCGTACTGTAGGTACAACCACAACGGAGGGGTATCTGTTGGGAGGCCAGACAGACGTGTGGTTCCTGAAAAGGGGCAGCAGCCTTTTCAGTAGTTACAGGGGCAACAGTCTGAATGACTGACTTATCTGGCCTTGTAACACTAACCAAAACGGCCTTGTTGTGCTGGTACTGCGAACGGCTGAAAGCAAGGGGAAACTACAACCGTAATTTTTCCCGAGGGCATGCAGCTTCACTGTATGTCATGGAGAGCTGCATCCAACCAGTCTCTGGAATGAAGACCACAACAACAACATATATAGGTACAGAAGATTTAAGAAAATATATTTTATTTACGTACTGAAACATGACTACAACTTAAATTTTATGCGCTAATGACCATAGAAGTTTTGCGCCCTAAAACCACAAACTTAAATTTTACGTTTTCATGCAGTAAAGTTCGTCTGTTATGCGTTTGTAGGATGATGAATGCAATGTATGTTCTGACGGCAGAAAGATATGTTACATGCTATACTATTACAAATTAACCATTTTCAGATTTTACCGTTACTTGTAGCGTGAAACAATGCGCCTTTGCAAATTTCATGATTCTGGGTCAATGGGAAGTACGCTATAGGTTTTGATGAGTGAGATTTCGAGTATCATCATATGACATAAATGGCCGTATCTTTTGAATAAATTACCTTGGAAGCTTAAAATTTTTACACCACCAAGAGACCACAGACGTGACATAAATTTGTACTTGAGACATCTACATGTTCCTGAGGAGAAGGGTCCTCAACAGTCGGACCGACAAACAGACGTAGAACAAAGCAGCCCTGTAAGGATTCTGTTTTTGCAGATTGAGGTACGCAGCCCTATAAAAACTTCTTTCTGAATAAGAAAGGCGGCTGTCGCAATTAGTATATGCCATGAAAAAAACCTATTTTGGCCTTTTTTGCAGAAGTCGACTTCTGAAAGAAAAAAAAACGGTTCTCAGTTGTGATCATAACTTTTTTTCGCGAAATCCTGCGGAACTATCCAAATTTTGAACAGAGAACTCGAGAACTACGGGATATCTATCAAGGACTCTGAAAAAAAAAATTCACGTTTCTCGCACTTGTCGCAGGACGACGGCGAGGAAGACGAGGCCGGTCAGCAGGTGGAGCCGACGCTGCCTCCGACGGGCGGCGGGGGCGTGTTCGTCACCAAGACCTACCTGACGACGTACACCTACCTGACGACGCTGCTCGGCGAGGGCGGCTCCACCGTCGTGACGAGCAGCGAGCGCGTCGTCAGCAACGTGGCCACCGAGTACGCGCCGGAGCCGCCGCTGCCGGGACTCGAACCGGGCCACGGCATCACGCTGCACGGCGTCCAGGACGCGCCGCTCTCCACGGGCCTGCTCTACACCACGTACAGCTACCACCTGCAGGTAAGCCCGCACCCACCACACTGAGGCAGCTGCTAGATGTGGCTACAAGCACAACTCTGTGCTTGACAAGCACACATTTGCAAGCATCCTGGGCAAGTACACTTGACAAGCATGTTTAACAAGCATACATGCACAAGCACTCTTGCGCATGCATGCATGCGCAAACATCCGTAGAAGCAAGCATGCGCAAACACCCTCGCAATCATACATGCGTATTCATGCTTGTAAGGATGGTTGCGCAACTTATCTTTTCTAGCATGATTGACATCCACACACACGCAACCTCTTGCACAAGCATGCTTGAGTGCATGTAGGATAAATTTGAGTTAGTAGCGGGTCCGGAAACTGTGTTAACTCTAAAGGGACGTCCACACTATTGGTGCTCACCAGACTTGTGCTCGACAGACTTGTGCTCGACAAACTCGTATGTCAGGAGACTTGTCAAATTTGTCTGACTCACGCTCGTGCTGGTTCAGTCTTTGTCCAAACTACCCCAGTTGCTTGCCAGTCGTTGACTCGTGAGGATCCGTTCTATACTTGCAGTCACGTACAGTGCAGATGAAGTGGTTGTAGCAAGTGTCAGCTTCCTTGTAATGCGCCTGTTAGCTCAGAAACAAGATAGAAGAAGACGCAAAAAAACCAAGAAAACTCAGGTTGTGGATGACCACAGTTTATCAGAAGCAGAAAAATATATAGTGAGAGTGATTTGTTGGATGACTTGACGCCAGCGCCAGACTTCCCAGGCTCATTTTTCTTCTGGCGGGCTTTCCTGTAAATGGCTAATAAGCTGGTCATCGTTCTTTCATTTCAGTTTGGCCACATCCATACAGAATTCTGTCATGATGGAATACAATGCATCACTGTTTTCGGATTTGATTCTATAATGGGAGTTTGTGGCATCCCACAGAAAAGAATATTGTTCACAAATATGTACGAATTTAATATTAAAATTGTCGATCCAGCCCGAGTGCAGTGTGCCGACTGAACTGGACTTGTCACCATTCACACTACTCACACCCCTCACCCTGCATCCCTTTAATGCACTGACAACAGGCGGAGGCAGATGAGTCACCGGCTCCGTCAGCTCACGAGCTCATCTCACAGAGAGAATTACTCATAACGTTCACGAGTCCCACAAGCACATCAGTATTGTGAAAGCACCCCTAGATGGCAGAGTTCAGAGAGTGTGGCAGAGGAGTGGAAAGCAGAGGAAATTGAGCCCATTCATCACATAGGCCGTGCTGGGTGAAGAGGCATGGGGGACATGCTGGCTCCAGGGATGGGAAAAACTGATCAGTTAAAACTGATACCAATATTTTAGTTCTGAATAACTGGTATTTTTTGGTATTTATTTGGTCTCCATTATGACAGGTAATTCTTACTTTTTTTATTAATACCCAAGTAAAAACCCGGCAATATCAATCAGCCATAACAGCAGTGTTAAAACTTTTCATTTTTAAATAAACCGGTTTTGAAAAAGGAACCATTTTTATTCATAAAATTTGGTTTGGTTTGAAATATAGCATTATTATAGAAGATGGGCAAAAGTAATCAGTACTATATTAATAACAATACTGACAGAAATAAAAACATGGAATAAGAACTGGTACAGCACTGCTGAGACAATAATGTACCTGTTACAGTGTGTCATGGCCAGAGGTACGCATGTACATCCAGTCTACAAGACTTGCCCTCAACCTGGTCTGTACAGTAGTTTCTTATCACCACACATCCATTGCATCGCAGAATGGCACCCAAACCCTTGTCTGGAAATATGTAGCAATGAAATATAATGCTACATTTGCTTAAAAGATTATATAATTGTTTGCCATTTCTCTGAAACATGAAAAGAAGAGTGAATTTATGGTAACAGTAATAAACTAAAACCTTAACAATTCATTCATAGTATATAATAAAAATAGAAAGTACCAGATCTGCTGCCTGTGCCTACATGATATGCCTTTATCTGCTTGGAACCCTAGAAAACGGACAAATTAATGTGAAAAACAGACTTCTTCAACCTCAGTTTTCACCCTCTAGCACTGACTGTTTATAATGTCCAAATAATGATATAATCCCCGATTACAACACAATTTTTGAGCAGAATTTCAAAAAATTAGGATCCATAGGTGATTATTTGTAGTATTTAACCACTTATCACTTTTTTCAAGAAAAGCAGTTTTCTTTTATTTGCCTTTGTATTGACTCTATGTATCTTGAAACTGAGAGAGTCAAAAGTTATTAATCTTTGTCTGAGTTCCTCAATATTACAGGAAATAATAGGATAAAAAACCAAAGCTCAGTTGTTTCGGAAACCAGCCTTTTGAGCAGTTTTGACCGTCGGGTTTAAACTGGCGTGGGAAAAAACTGGTATAACTGAAAACCAGTTGTTTCATCACCAACTACTATCCTTAGCTGGCACTACAAAGCACAAATTGTGTATGATGCTTCTGCGAAAGCAGTGTCATCGAATTTTGATTATTCGTGCTTGTGCAGACATTCAAGCATGTGTACCGAGAACAGGGAGGCTTGTGCAAGAGTTCATCAGTTCTGAGCTAGCTCCCATAATGTGTTTCCATAGCCCCCATGTAATACCACAGAAACATTAATCATGAACTGATGGAGGAGTTTATTTGTACCTATGAAAGGCACACATGCTTATGGTTTGTAAAAAAGCAAAGAATACCATGTCAAACGAAAGACCACCTACAGGTGCTACCTGCAGATAAATAGTGTGCTTCTCCATAACTGTACCAGCCACACTGATGCAGCTAAAGGTGACTACACACACAACTGCATGCTTGACAAAAACACATATGCAAGTATGCTTGAGTGTGTCAAAGATATATTTGCACAAGTATTAGGGCTTCACAAACAGCTTAATGCTTGATGGAATTTAGATTATGTGCGCTTCTGGAAGTGTTTAAGCATGTGCCTGCTAGACCGTAAGTACCAAGAACAAGGAGGCTTGTGCAAGCATTTGTTAGCTCCCGTACCCTCCACGTCTGGTCTCAGAAATATCAATTCCATATTCTTGGAATAACTCATTTGTACCTGTGAAATGCATCCATGCTTTGTTGTTGTTGTGGTCTTCAGTCCTGAGACTGGTTTGATGCAGCTCTCCTTGCTACCCTATCCTGTGCCCATCTAATCTTCAGCATTCTTCTGTAGCACCACATTTCGAAAGATTCTATTCTCTTCCTGTCCAAACTATTTATCACCCATGTTTCACTTCCATACATGGCTACACTCCATACAAATACTTTCAGAAACGACTTCCTGACACTTAAATCTATACTCGATGTTAACAAATTTCTCTTCTTCAGAAACACTTTCCTTGCCACTGCCAGTCTACATTTTATATCTTCTCTACTCCGACCATCATCAGTCATTTTCCTCCCCAAATAGCAAAACTCCTTTACTACTTTAAGTGTCTCATTTCCTAATCTAATTCCCTCAGCATCACCCGACTTAATTCGACTACATTCTATTATCCTCGTTTTGCTGTTTTGATGTTCATCTTATATCCTCCTTTCAAGACAATGTCCATTCTGTTCAACTGCTCTTCCAAGTCCTTTGCTGTCTTTGACAGAATTACAATGTCATCAGCGAACCTCAAAGTTTTTATTTCTTCTCCATGGATTTTAATACCTACTCCGAATTTTTCTTTTGTTTCCTTTACTGCTTGCTCAATATACATATTGAATAATATCGGGGAGAGGCTACAACCCTGTCTCACTTCCTTCCCAACCACTGCTTCCCTTTCATGTCCCTCAACTCTTATAACTGCCATCTGGTTTCTGTACAAATTGTAAATAGCCTTTCGTTCCCTGTATCTTACCCCTGCCACCTTTAGAATTTGGAAGAGAGTATTCCAGTCAACATTGTCAAAAGCTTTCTCTAAGTCTACAAATGCTAGAAACGTAGGTTTGCCTTTCCTTAATCTTTCTTCTAAGATAAGCCGTAAGGTCAGTATTGCCTCATGTATTCCAGTATTTCTACAGAATCCAAACTGATCTTCCCCGAGGTCCGCTTCTACCAGTTTTTCCATTTGTCTGTAAAGAATTCGCGTTAGTATTTTGCAGCTGTGACTTATTAAACTGATAGTTTGGTAATTTTCACATCTGTCAACACGTGCTTTCTTTGGGATTGGAATTATTATATTCTTCTTGAAGTGTGAAGGTGCTTCGCCTGTCTCATACATCTTCCTCACCAGATGGTAGAGTTTTGTCAGCACTGGCTCTCCCAAGGCCATCAGTAGTTCTAATGGAATTTTGTCTACTCCCGGGGCCTTGTTTCGGCTCAGGTCTTTCAGTGCTCTGTCAAACTCTTCATGCAGTATCACATTTCCCATTTCATCTTCATCTACATCCTCTTCCATTTCCATAATATTATCCTCAAGTACATCACCTTTGTATAGACCCTCTATATACTCCTTCCATCTTTCTGCTTTCCCTTCTTTGCTTAGAACTGGGTTTCCATCTGAGCTCTTGATATTCATACAAGTGGTTCTCTTTTCTACAAAGGTCTCTTTAATTTTCCTGTAGGCAGTATCAATCTTACCCCTAGTTAGATAAGCCTCTACATCCTTACATTTGTCCTCTAGCCATCCCTGCTTAGCCATTTTGCACTTCCCGTCGATCTCATTTTTGAGACGTTTGTATTCCTTTTTGCTTGCTTCATTTACTGCATTTTTATACTTTCTCCTCTCATCAATTAAATTCAATATTTCTTCTGTTACCCAAGGATTTCTACTAGCCCTCGTCTTTTTACCTACTTGATTCTCTGCTGCCTTCACTACTTCATCCCTCAGAGCTACCCATTCTTCTTGTACTGTACTTCTTTCCCCCACTGCTGTCAATTGTTCCCTTATGCTCTCCCTGAAACTCTGTACAAACTCTGGTTTAGTCGGCTTATCCAGGTCCCATCTCCTTAAATTCCCACCTTTTTGCAGTTTCTTCATGCAGTTCATAACCAATAGATTGTGGTCAGAGTCCACATCTGCTCCTGGAAATGTCTTACAATTTAAAACCTGGTTCCTAAATCTCTGTCTTACCATTATATAATCTATCTGATACCTTTTAGTATCTCCGGGATTCTTCCATGTATACAACCGTCTTTTATGATTCTTGAACCAAGTGTTAGCTATGATTGAGTTATGCTCTGTGCAAAATTCTACCAGATAGCTTCCTCTTCCATTTCTTAGCCCCAATCCATATTCACCTACTATGTTTCCTTCTCTCCCTTTTCCTACACTCGAATTCCAGTCACCCACGACTATTAAATTTTCATCTCCCTTCACTATCTGAATAATTTCTTTTATGTCATCATACATTTCATCAATTTCTTCATCATCTGCAGAGCTAGTTGGCATATAAACTTGTACTACTGTAGTAGGCATGGGCTTCGCGCCTATCTTGGCCACAATAATGCGTTCACTATGCTGTTTGTAGTAGCTTACCTGCACGCCAATTTTTTTATTCATTATTAAACCTACTCCTGCATTACCTCTATTTGATTTTGTATTTATAACGCTGTATTCACCTGATCAAAAGTCTTGTTCCTCCTGCCACTGAACTTCACTAATTCCCACTATATCTAACTTTAACATATCCATTTCCCTTTTTAAATTTTCTAACCCACCTGCTCGATTAAGGGATCTGACATTCCACCCTCTGATCCGTAGAACGCCAGTTTTCTTTCTCCTGATAACAACGTCCTCTTGAGTAGTCCCCGCCCGGAGATCTGAATGGGGAACTATTTTACCTTCAGAATATTTTACCCAAGAGGACGCCATCATCATTTAACCATACAGTAAAGCTGCACGCCCTCGGGAAAAATTATAGCTGTAGTTTCCCCTTGCTTTCAGCTGTTCGCAGTACCAGCACAGCAAGGCCATTTTGGTTATTGTTACAAGGCCAGATCAGTCAATCGCCCAGACTGTTGCCCCTGCAACTACTGAAAAGGCTGCTGCCCCTCTTCAGGGCAAAGAATATTACTACAAAGGAAACAGCTACTAAAATGTAGACTTTCACTGCCGGAAATATCATGTCCATTATAATTATCCTGGCTGTTATGCCGTGGTCGGTTGATGAATTCTGTGTCGATTCCCAACGTTTTGTCTCCGACTGCGGGAGACATCTTCAAGGGGGTCCATAGCTCAATGGAAGGTCCAACACACCCACTGGCTCGCTACTGACTGCCGCTGAATTCCGTGTCCGCGCGCTCCCACACCGCGGCGTGACGTCACGTGTTTTGAAAACGTCAGTGCAATTGGCCGCTGTCCATCGCCGTCGATCGCCGTTGCCATCACCCAGTAGTGGGTGGGTGGTACACATCTTCTTTAACACCGGCATCCATATGCTGTTTAATTTCACACCCTCCTCCTTACGGTTGAAATTATTTGGGTGTTTAGCGATTTCGATTGCCTTCCTGTAGAGCCTTTCGTAATATCCGCTTGTGTCCGCTAGTACTTGCATCTCCTCGAAACGAATATTGTGGTTCCCTGGCTGGAAAACATGCTCCGCAACAGCTGATCGTTCCGTTTCTCCTCTTCTGCAATTTCCCTTATGCTCTTCCAAACGTTTAGAAACAGTTCTTTTAGTGGTACCCACATAAACATCACCACAGCTGCATGGGATCCTATACACTCCAGCTTTTTCCAGTGGTTTGCGAGCGTCCTTGGCAGGCTTAAGATATTCCTGTATCTTCATACACGTGACATTATGCCGCGGCGTGGGAGCGCGCGGACACGGAATTCAGCGGCAGTCAGTAGCGAGCCAGTGGGTGTGTTGGACCTTCCATTGAGCTACGGACTCCCTTGAAGATGTCTCCCACAGTCGGAGACGAAACATTGGGAATCGACACAGAATTCATCAACCGACCACGGCATAACAGCCCAGATAATTATAATGGACAAAGGAAAGAGCATTAAGTACTTGATGTGAAATACAAAGTACCCAGAGAAATAGTGATAAAAATGAATTCACTGACTGTAAATTCCTTGACATGAACTATATTAGGTATTAATACAGCCCTACTATTCATTTGTGACATGTGAAAATTTGCGCTGGACTGGGACTCGAAGTACTTCAGCTATCGCCGCACACTCCCCAGCTGACCCAAACCTCCGTATGTGACACTGCCTACATCCTTATATCATAGTCCACTTTCAGACATGCTAGTAACTACTACAAGTCTAGGAAGGCACGTGACAAAAACATCGGTCTCGATTCCTCGTATCCCCACTCTCCCTATTGCGAGAATCCGCGTAGTGTCGTGAGCATTAGGTGATGAGTTCAATGAACTACGATATGAGACTGTAGACACCAATAGCTGAAGTCGTTAAGGAGATCACTTGCGATAAGTGGCTAATCCGGGTTCAAATGTTGGCCATCATTAATGAGTACCTCGTACAGTTGATGTCAAGGATTCGCAGTCAGATAACTGTCGATTCCATTATATGCACAATATTTCGAAGATCAATAAAATCATCTTTTCGGATATAGTAAATGGAAATAACAACTCAGCTGAACATACAGAAGCACACTATTAATCCATCACTCTGCAGAAACCGGAGAGATACGTTCCTATCCCTGGCCACGCCATATGTACTTTTGTTCTCCAACACACACCAGATTATGTGAAACATCAAGCAGCCAATATGAAGTAAACAATCAATTATTGATAAAATTATTTATTGGATACATATCTATTCAATTAAACAAATATGAAGTAAGTCACATGTGTACCCTTGTCAACTGTGCCTTGTTCAGTGAATAATTTAAGTCTTTGCAGAAAACGCTGATGAGGATACTGCTGTGCACTGATTCTCGGCAGACATATTTTCTGTTCAAGCTATGTTTGAGACACTTGAGTTGTTATAGTTTTGTAAGCTTCCAGATTTTGCAGTTTACCATGTGTAGCACTGTGACATGAACTAATAATAATAATAATAATAATAATAATAATCGGTTTCAGGGAGGCGAGGGCAGCTCCTGGAGCTCAGACCGGACGGTGACCAACACACTGACTGCCGCCACTGAGGCGTTCGCGCCACAGCCGGCCACCACCAGCACCTACGTCACCACACTCACCCAGCCCACCACGCTACCAGGGGGACAGGTAAGCTAGCACCCCCACCTACACCACCACATGCACCCAGCCCACTGCACTGCCTTGCCAGTTATTCGTTTGTGTCATCTTTAAGTTTTAGTCCTGTGTCAATCGCTACACAGCATCGGGATCTGGCATTCTTTACAGTCAAAATGATTAATGGAAAATCTCATATAAAGATGTGAAACAAATACTAACAAAGAGATAGAGGGGCTGGCCAGTACTTACCTCAGCTCAGTACAGCTGATAGATACACAAAAAACAGAACCGAAAATTTACGTTCCTAGCTTTCGGAACAAATGTTCCTTCATCAGGGAGGAGAGAGGGGAAAGAAAGGGAAAAAGAGAAAGTGGATTCAGTTACTCACAACCCAGGTTATGAAGCAACAGGGAAAGGAAAACAGGGAGGGTAGCAAGGATGGAGGCATGGTTGTCAGAGGGAAGCTAGCTGTGGCTAAGCCATGTCTCCACAATATCCTTTCTTTCAGGAGTGCTAGTTCTGCAAGATTCGCAGGAGAGCTTCTGTAAAGTTTGGAAGGTAGGAGACGAGGTACTGGCAGAAGTAAAGCTGTGAGTACCGGGCGTGAGTCGTGCTTCGGTAACTCAGATGGTAGAGCACTTGCCCGCGAAAGGCAAAGGTCCCGAGTTCGAGTCTCGGTCGGGCACACAGTTTTAATCTGCCAGGAAGTTTCATATCAGCGCACACTCCGCTGCAGAGTGAAAATCTCATTCTGGACTCAGTGTCAGTATCTGTACAGTGACCATTGTGTCAATACTGTAAAGTGTAGAAAGCTGCAGATTGGCCACTGCAGAGCCCCAGGTAACCTCACGCTCACTGGGTTTCGCCCAGCTACACCCAAGTTAACAATGTGCTTCTTAGCCACATACCAGGTCCTAGACAGTCTGGTGTTGAAGCATTACTGCTCCTGTCAGTATTTTTGTACCCAGCAAATTAAATGAGTAACTTTTGAGGGTGCTAAGATGCAACCTCCACCATACATCTCATACTGTCTGAAAACACCTGTTATACTGTACACTTTGGATAATGTAGTCTCAGGAAGTTTAATGGGTAACCATTGTGTGATCTGCCAAGGAGTTGTATTCTATCCCTCAAAGAGAACTCAGGTACTAGTTATTTCTACACATGGTCTGACACCTCAGATGATTTCCCCAGCAGTTACAACCCCCCCCCCCCCCCCAACTCACACATTTCCTTTCCAAGGAGATAGTGTCTTGTGCCAGTAAAATTCCTGAGCCACATTTATGAATCACTGTCGAGGGTGCTTCTGCATGAGTCGAGCACGCAGTAGAGTACCCATTGCCCAAGGATCTGGGAGTAGGTAGTTCCCAATAGTTTTGTAAATAAACATCATGCAGTTTGCCAAGGGGATTCATTGTGACCAAGAAAGGGTCTCAAATAGTAGTGAATTCTGTGCCATCTTCAAACTACTGTCCCTGTGTAATCCCTCTTTTCATATTGTGACATGATGTGATACTACTCACGTTTGTCAGATTTTTAGCAACATGTGATGAGTAACCACAGAGGACGCTCGTGAGATCCTCTGCTGCACATTTGTGTCTCCCTGCTGCTATTTTACTATTCACTGGGTAGTACATGACAACCATGTTGGTAGTCACAGTACAGTTTTCCAGGTTTATCCTGTAGTCATTGCACATAGATAGTTGGCACTCAGTACTAGGGATTTGCGTGCTAAGAATTGTGATCTGATTCTCCAATGATGGTCTTAGCTGATTTATCCAATTTCTGTAGGTCTATAGCATCCACGTATTTGCTTATTGTATATACTTACTCAGCAGCCATCTCTTTCAGCTCTTCATTTCTTAATCCATCGAGTTTTTTTCTGTCTCGTGAACCTCCAGAACTTCATCTCCAGTTCCTGTAGCTGTACATCACTCTCAGTGAGGGTGCTCATGTCAGGACTGGTTTAAAGTAGCTGCTGTAAGTAACTGACTTTGCTTCTCTATGCAGCCTGGAAGCCACATAAGCAGTCTTAACATGTTGGTAAAAGCACAAGTACTTTTGAACCCTATTTAAACCCTTTCATGATTAGATTGTCTTGAGAAATTACTAAATTGGCAGAATATTCTATATTTCCCAGGGTTTAATTATGTACATTGATGTTTGCTGGTGACTCTTATTCATCGCCATTACTTCTGTTTTGACTTTACTTATTTTCAGATTGTTTTTCTGAAAATACTCTACCCGAACATGCTTTGAAGGCCCAGTGGTACCAACCAACCAATGTAGCATCCACAGTGCATAGGCTTGACTGGATGCGGGTAGGGAGGCACACGTGGTCAGCACACCATTCTCCCGGCTCTTGTCACTTTCGGTGAGTGGAGCCATTACTTGTCGGTCAAGTAGCTCCTCACTTGGTCTCACGAGGCTGAGTACATCCTGCTTGCCAATAGTTCTCAGCACACCTGGACAGTTACTCATCTAAGTGATAGCCGAGCCAAGGAGCACTTACCTTTGGGTGATCTGACGAGAATCAACATTACCACTTCACAAGGTTGTTGGCTGTTTCTGTAAATAAGTGAAGCCAAAACAGTAATAACATCAGAGGAGAACAATCATCGAACTAGAAATGTTACTTTATTTTCATGTAATCAATGTAAGCATTTGTGTATGTATTTTACAATAGTGAATTTACAATGCCTGCATGAAGATCTTCCCCAATGCAAGATCAAATTTTAAAAAATCACATACCTCGTAGCAATCCACAGTTATTGTGTGATCCACTGTACGTGTCTGCAGTCTGGTGAAAAAGGTAGGAGCAGAAAATTGTGCATAGCCAGTGTATGGCACCAGTGCCCATTAAAATGCTTAAGGTTTCCTAATTGTTAACACCATTCGCCCTGCAGTCTACAGTGCAGCCGCTGGTGTGTGTACAGGTGCTGTCGGCCGGAGACCTGCTGACACGCGTAGTGGTCTCGGAGACGGGTGGACCGCCGGGTGTGCCCGCACCGTCACTGCCGACCCAGCCTTCGACGACGGACGTGGTGAAGACGTACCTGGCCACATATTTGTACGTGCAAACTGTGGCCGACGAGCGCGGCAGCCCCTCGTTGACGACACAGGTCGTCACCTCCACCGAGGTGGTGACCGACCGCTTCTATCTGCCTGCCACCAAGAGACCGCAGCTGCCTGCCACCATGACCACCACTGCGACCGAGCAGACAGAGACATCGACGGCCGTTCCGACACCAGCTACGGTGGATGAGGCATCTGTCACGGTGAGCACTTGCACTCCTACTCTCTTTGGTCACAGGTCCGGGACTTTTCGATCCGTTCCCTGAAGGACAGGTTCCCACACTGTGTTTGGACAAAATAATAGGAGCACTTCAGTTGCAGAGCTCATTTTCACATTTATCTTCAATGAATACATCCTTTGATCCCCACAGTACTAGAACACTTCTGGAGCTACCGTGTTGCCTGTTGGCACTTGTGTCAGTATCTTATCTGGTTTTTGTGACATTCTGTCAACCAGTCAGCAAATATGGATGGCGTTGTCACAGATTCACCCTAGTCCCGCTCCCCCACTGCTTGTGATAGACTTGAGTCGAGTCTGTGATTGGGGATTATATGAACTTCCTGTGTTAACATTTCATGGTTTATCTCTCACGATTACTGCACTAGTTTTCTTTTTGTTATGTTGTTACCTGTTGCTCATTATCTGGAGTTGAGGAATCCAATCTCCATTTGTCTTGTGGCTTTCCTTTCGTTGAAACTGTGTTCTGAAAACTGTCAGAATTTGTGAGCACAACAATAATTTTGACAAGAGAGAGGAAAGTCTTAAAATAAATGGAACCTGGTTTACAGTGCTACGGGTATCAGAGAGTGGGTAATGAGATGAAAAGGGGAGAACTCCAGCAGTAATGACTGGGGAATGGCCCTCAGTCATTGGTGTGACAAGTACACATTATAACCTCCAACACACGCTCGACACCACTCCGCCACTGGCAGTGGAGGGCAAGTCTTTTCAGTGCCTGTGAAGCTTCAGAAAAATCAGTGGATGACCATCAACCAAAGATCCCGAGATGAGTGACAATAGGCAACACATCAAGAAGTGATCATGAAAGCCTCGAAAATTGTATACCTCTGTATCTGTCCTAAGGAGTCAGAGCTTGTACGTCTTAGACTGTTGTGGTGTTGTGTTTACTGACCATCAAGTCCAAACTTACTGAGTTCTGACCAAAACTGGTTCAATACAAGTAATCTGTCATTTGTCACCTGCCTCTCTTCCCCCTTTGTGCTCATATTCTTCCATTCATGGCTGGTTTTGCTACTAGTTGTTATGTACACTGTACAAAAATTTTGCACCTGGGGTCTCTCACACCATTCTCAGATTAGTGCACCAAGCAGCTGCTACTAATTATGATATGTCCTATATATAAATTTTACAGTTGTGGCACCTCTAGTGCCCCTCCCAGCTTGCCACTACAAATGGCAACCTGTTTGGGCCTTAAACTGACACTGTTTCCAACAAAGGTTATTTATCAGTTCCTGTTACTGTAACAGCAGTCACAAATGTTATTGGGGAATTTAGAGGTACAGTGTCTAGTGTCATAGATACTGGATACTTGTAAAACTTTGTATCCTAAACACAGTACTGGGGAGATGGAGGACATTATGGTGGATTGATAACTTTTCTTAACTCTGCATGCTTTCTTGTCACTATGTATAGTTTGGTAATCCTAGACTCACTCAGTAATTTTGAGACCAATGTCACGCATCCGTCCAACTGAGCAGCCGTTCACAGTTTGGAGCTAATGTCACCAAACAAAATATTAGTCACCCATTAAAAGAGCACTCTCATCTCATCACTTTGCTGCACTGTGGATTGGTGCAAAACTGCTAGCAAGTGGTCGTGTGATTCACTACCACTACTTTGTAACCCACAGTACTGAAGTGGTGTGTTCTTCCTGGACAATTGTATGGAATGAGCATTGTAAGATGGGTCAATGTGGAGAAGTGCAGAATGCCAGAAAGGAGTTGTCATATTTAGATCCATACCTGACTACACCCTGAATGAAGTTGCCTGATTTCTTGGAGTATGAAAGTGGATTGTCCATTGTGTCTACCAGGAATGGTGTACTGCCCACAGCATGTAACATGGCACAAGAACAGAGCTCGTAAAAAGATGCTAACCAACAGGGATTGGAGAGGAGTGTCACACTTTCTCATTGAGAATCAATTTCAAAAATGACAGAAATTACTGTTGTCACTGAATCCAGGTCCATTGTAATGATTTTCTGAGTGAACATCACAAAAGAGCTGTTTGCAGTGGAAATGAGGGGTAGGGTTCTTCACCGGTCATTGCTCACATTGGTCATTGCTGCACATCTTAAACAGCCCAAACAGTATGGAAACTGTGCATTAGCTGTGTGTGCTCATGTTGCATGGCCTAGTCATGATTTTGCCTGTTTTCAAATGAAACCAGGTGCACCAATGATCCAATGAGGCTTTTAACCCATGGGATGTGGTGTGTGTTGATTAGGCCAGAAATTATTCTGTGATATTTTGTGGTTTTTCATACCGTGATGTGAGTCCACTCACTCTGTTTGTAATGGATATGATTTAGGATGTTTGTTTCAACTCCCATTATGACCAAGTGTTGCCCTGCTTATACTTCTTCTCAATAAATATACTGTGTACAATTTTGTCTTCCAAGATGACAACAGCCGTTTTCACTGGACTGCTCACATACTCGTTCCTAGATTGTCAAACATTTGGGAACTTGGTGACACCTCGACTGGCCCCCTAAATCACCTGATTCTAGTCTGATGGAAAATGTCTGGGATGATTTGGAACAAGTGGTGAAATGTAGGAATCAATATCCTCACAGTCTGGTAGCTCTACATGATCTTATCTCCAATTACTGGCTAGGTGTGACATACGTGATGAAACTTGTGGACTCTGTTCATCATCAGTGGCCATCATCAAAACTAGTCACTGTGTTACACAGTATTAGTGTTTTGTCTGTGTCTCCTGTGGATAGCTAATTTTTTTCTCTCATGTGCTTAAGAAGTTCTGCCATGGCCTTAGATCAACAAAATACACTGCTGGAAGAAAAGTGCAACACAGTCAAGGACAAGGTAATTTTACTGACAAGTGAGGTGACAGGCAGTTCATCACTGTAGGAGTATATAATACCAAATTCAGACTGACTGAAGCACATGTCACAGTAAAGAGAACCCAGTACACAGTGTATCTCCCTCTGCTGTCAAAATGGGCATGTATTCTCACATGCAAATGACCGTAAAGGTTTCAAATGGAACTCTGCAATAGATCATCCCACACATCTTGGGCCTTTTGTTGCATGTTGGCAGTGGTTCTTGAAAGCCCTGGATAATGAGTAAGTTCTCACTTCATCATGTCCCGTACATGTTTGATTGGTGGAATATCAGTTGATTTTTCTGGTGAGGGTGGTCATACAAGCCCTATGTGGATGTGCACTGTCCCGCTCAAAATACACATCACCTTCCTGTCGAAGAAATAGCAGTAGCATGGGGATGACATTCTGTGTAATGTAGTGGACACTTGTTGCTTTACCATGCAGAAACCCCGTATGTGAGTGCAAGTTGTAACTGGTGCCCCATGAAGCCTGGGATAGGACCAATGTGGTGTGGGTGAATGCACTCTGGAATAGGCACCTCACTCGCATACAGGCAAAACCTACTCTCATCACTGAAGACAACATGGTGCCATTCCACTGTCCGGTCAGCTCTCTTAAAACTCAAGAGTAGCCATACCTGGTAGTGTCATGGTGTCAGTGGTAGCCTGGAAAAGACACAAGTGGTCTTAATCCTGCTGCAAGCAGGTGGTTCCCAGTACCTGCTGACACTGCTCGCTCAGTGGGTCAATCTCGAACTGTTTTGTTACTATGGCTCTGGAAATTTTCCACAGACCACTGTTGAAAGCAGAGAAACATTACTGATACATTATGCCCAACGTGTGCAGCAATTTGTCCATCCGGCTTCCCACAAGTCCACAATGCAACCCTATTCAAATAGCTGAAGCTTTTCAAGATGAATATGTACTTGTCAGTGAGTATGGTTGTACCCTGTGATAATTATTGCAATCACTGTTCACCTCAGCACAGTTACTGCCTGAAGAGTCAAAACAGAGGGCAAAAAGATAGGCCTCTTTGGCACCATCTGATCACCAATGACCATGACACATGACTCACTAACACTAGAACCCCTCAGTATGCAGATATTATACCATGATGACACTAGGCACAGTCTTTGAGGATGTTGTGTGTTTTTTTTTTTTTGGCACTGTATGATTGTGGTGACAGGACAGTGCCAAGGATGTCAGTCCATTATATATAAGTCCAAAAACAAGTTGCTAGAGTAACATGTTTGTACCATTGCATTTATGTTTTGATAGCCAGTGGCTGCAGGTTCAGCAGGATGGAGAGTCAGGTTGTGAGTGTGGCTGTTCTGTTGACAGGCAACAGTGAAGCCCGATCCGGTGGACGTCCCACTGCCGTTCCTGGTGTTCGCCACCAAGACCTACCTGACCACGTTCACCTACCTGACGACACTGCTGCAGGCCGCACCGGGAGACCGCACCTCCACCGTCATCAACTCGCACACCAAGGTCAGCTCTGCAACCTGTCACTCTCTAACACTGCGATATGTGCCCATACTGTCTCCAGCTGTACCTCACTCAGAGATGTCCCACAGCTGTAAGCTCTACAGGGTGTTACAAAAATGACTTTACAACTTTGAAAATTCATATAATTCAGAGTACCTGCAGAGGTGACTGTAGTATCAGGTTGTAAGGAAATTCATCAAGTTTTGTCTCGCATAGTTTGCTAGTGCTGAATCAAACCATAAGAAGCGTTATTGGCAGCTGCATTAAAAGATGACTGCTTTTACTGGATCCAAGCGTGCTAACTGCATGTTTTGGTTTGAAGAATCGAAGTCAGTGACAACAGTTCAGTGTAATTTCCATACCGAGTACGCTAAAGATCCTCCTAGTAGGCCTGCAATTTATGCATGTCATAAATGTTTTGTAGAAACAGACATGGGAAATTGTCAGGTCATCAAAGCACATCTGATGACGTCGTTGAGTGAGTGAGACGATGTTTCGTCAACAGCCCTACGAAATTGACTCGGCGTGCCTCTTGTGAATGGCAAGTTCCATATACGACTGTTTGGCATGTGTTCGGAAATCATTTGCATTTGAAACCCTACAGACTGATGATCATACAAGCAATAAAAGACACTGATAAAATTGCTTACAAGAACTTCTGTGCAGATATGTTAAATCGATTACATGAGCATGAACATTTCTTGGGCAAAATCATGTTTTCTGGCAAATCAATTTTTTACTCAAGTGGCAAGGTTTTGGGGCAGTGAAAATCCACAACAAACATTGCAACATGTTTGTAATAGCTCCAAATTGATTTTTTTTTTTTTTCCGTTGAGCTAGAGGGAAGTGTATAACCCCCTTTTTTTCCATGACAGAACCATCACAGGATAGTGTAGCTGGATATGTTCCAACAGTTTTTGATACCACAGATTGATGAGGATGACCAAGAAAGAAATGTTTACTTCATGCAAGATGGTGCACCAAGCCACTACCTGGTTGAAGTCTGGGGATTTTCTCAGTGACTGTTTCCAGATCAATGGATTGGCTGTGATGTGCCAATTGCATGACCCCCATGTTCCCCAGACTGAAACCACTTGATTTTTTTTGTGGGGATTCATCAAGGATATTGTGTTTGTACCTTCCGTACCAGCTTCTCTATCTGAATTTACGCCACCACTGAGCATGTTACACCTGCAATGATACAGCGAGTTTATGTCACATTTATGTGACCATCTATCAAAAGCCTGAATAACCATCTTTCACAGTGTGGACCACCGCAAGAAGTGCGGAAAGGAAATCAATGTAGTTCTGGATGGTACTGCCAGGTATGTTGTCCTACACCAACTGCAGTGCTGGGACCATCTGCACTAGGTTTCTCAGATGAGGATCCATGATGCAAACAGCTTGATTCAGGTGGTCCCACAGCTTTTCGATTTGGTTTAAATCTGTGGAGTTTAGTGGCCAGGGGGTACAGTAAACTCATCTTTGAGCTCGCCAGACTGCGCACATATACTGTGAGCTGTGTGATGTGTTGCAATGTCCTGCTTTCAGATGCCGTAGTGCTGAGGAAAAGCAAACTGCATGTTGGGGTAGACATGGTTCCCACGGATAGATGCATACTTGTGTTGATCTATTGTGCCTTCCAGAGTGATGAGATCACCCAGTGAATTCCGTGGTAACATCCCCCGGACCATAACCCTTCCAACAATTGTCGCTGAGTGTTTGCGTTCAGACGTTTCAGACCAAACACGCCAATAGCCATCTGGTGGGGTGGGCCCTGTACACAGCAATGTTCACTGAACAGTCATTGAGGAGACACTGTTGATAGGCCCTCAGTTCATCTGGGTGGCCAATTGCTTGACAGTTGCAAGTCTATTCACACATAGAAATGTGCACAGCTGTAGTTCACACCTGTCATCTATGGCTCATGGTGCACCACATTTGCTTGGCACCAGTTTTGGATAGTGCAATTTTGCCATGCACGGTATATATTGAACACAGCATCACATGAACAATTTACAGATTTAGCCATTTCAGAAACACTTTCCCCCTTGGCCCACAAGCCAATGATCGTGCCCTTTTAGACATCAGATAAATTGCTTCATTTCTGCATTTCGACAATGACTGCACTGTTTTCTGCATCCCATGACATGTTTTATATACTCTCCACTGCTAGTGCTACCACCTGCCATCTGTGAGTTTATATTGTACACTGATATCGAACATAGTTGGTGGTCACATTAATGTGGCTAGACCATGCAGAATGTAGTGTGTTGTAGTAAAGTGCAAATGGTTGAAAGAAAGTGCACTGATAACCTCGCCGTTGAGCATCCATAAACTCCAAACATGCGCTCATGCTGGCCTACAGAAATGAGAGTTGTCCCAAGGCAGCTTAATAGGACCTCTAATGTTTTCAGCAGACGTTAACAGTTTATCAGATTGGGTCAGCAATACCATCAGATTGTTTGCTAACAGTGCTGTTGTCAACACAAAATTATTGGCATGAGATGATTGTAATGAGATGCAGAAAGGCTTGGACAAAATTTCCACATAGTGGAGTAATAGCTCTTTTCTAGTGTGGTTACAGACAAGATAATGCCTATAACAAAGTGAAATCATTGAATATTCTGTATATAAGGAAAGCATATGCACTAGGTTTATCGTTCATAAATGACATTTGTTTGTGAGAACGTCACATTATACCTCATGCGAGGAGGGTAAGTGCCCTATCACCACGTGTTGGAATTAGACTGTGGCAGGAGTGTGGCCTATCAAAGATGGTAGTTTATTGTTTCACAATCTTGCTGCTCGCACTTGACAGTGCCCCGTCACTATTATGTGAATATGAAAGTGACGAGTTCAATAAAGCTGTGCTAAATGCCACGCAGGAATTCAGTGCCGCTCACAGCTAGCACCCGAGGGGACAGAGATATCGTTTGCTTGGCCATGCACAATTGTATAGTTATTCAGGTCAGGAAATGGACTTGTTTGAAGCAAGACTAATATTCACAAGGCCAGTGTGATGATGTCTTGGAACACCACAGACCTCAACGCTGCCACACAATTAGCACCTGAGCGGACAGATGTGTCATTTGCTCGACTGTGCACACTATTACAGCCACATACATTACTTAAGTTGGGAAACAAGCTTGTTTGCAGTAAGACTATAGGCTGGTTAAAATTACTTGATAGTTGAACTTAATACATTGTAGCTGGTTTTCTCCAATCAGAGCACTCAACATCATAACTCAACCATTCACCATTGCCAAACTACAACAACAATTCCTTCACTTCCAGTTCCTTTGTATTTCTTGATGTGTGTGGATCCCAAATCCTGGGTCTGGCCCTTTTATTTCATACTTCATCACTTATGATAACCAACCTCCCTCCCCCTTCCCCTCCCACACAAGAGAAATACACATGTTTCAGACAGAGCACTAAGTCAACACTACTGGATCTATCTGCAAAATATGTGATTCATTGTCATACATACAGTTATTGTAATAAAATAGATCAGCTTACATTAGATAAGCTTCACATGACATTTTGTGTAGCTGAATTTTTGGAGCCTGCAGGTAATCATTGTGACTGGATCACTAAGAGTCAAATATAACAACCTCCCACAGTATCATGGCATAGAATTATGGTTAGCATATACACCTGATGTGTGGAATGCCATAGGTGCAAATCTTTTTTTTTTCCTTTCTAAACTAATCAAAAGACTTTGATTGTTTTTTTATCCAATTGGTTTAAATGTATTTTTTTTTATTTTAATATTTTTCTAACAATATTTATTGTCGTGTTAACTTTTTTTACTTGCTCTTATTTTTTGTCTGGGATCTGCTTGTGTCTCTTATAATCTGCACCCAAATACCAACCAGTCCTGCTCATCAGTTGATAATGCAGCACCTTGTGTAACCAGTGTCAGCATAGTTTCAGGTAACCAATGACAGCAAGAAATTACAGTGTGCTTTTATTGCAGAAACTGAAATTTTCTGTTTTGAGTTTGTTTGTAGAGGTTAGCATTAAATGCCATGAACAAAGTGATCACAATTTTATTCCTGCAACAGATTTTTGATTGCCATTTTCTCAGATGTGTTGCACCTCATGAAGTTGTGGTTAGGTTAGGACATGATTTTAAATTCAGGGCTACTAAACCCTTCATCTCCCACAATTCAGTCACTGGTTGCATAAAATCAGCTGTCTACAGAGCATCTCTAGCAGTGGTCACTTCCAACATTTCTCCATATCACACATTAACAGCATTTGTGAAATGACCTGCCATGTTTGTGTGTTGCCTGTAACCGAGCGGTAGCTAGCAGCATACGTGGCACCAAGTGACAGACATCGACTATCAAGTTATTTTAATCAGACTACAGTATTCACATAGACAGTGTGATGAAGTCTGGAGCACCACAGACTGTCAGCATAGCAACCATTGTTGTAGCTTCCATTGATGCAGCAGCAGAGAGAGGCGTACTGACACTGAATCAGGAAGAGCATCCCATAGTCTTTTGTAGACAAGTCCCAGTTCTGTGACAGCACCACAGTGGTCGTATCTGTGTGTGGCTGCTCTGCAGAGAAACAGTGTTGCCAGATTGCATTTGTCATCATCATATAGGCCAAGGCCAGCACCTGGCACTGGGAAAACAATACCCTCTCACTGCTGGCGTCTACTTCTTCTTCATTTTTTTATGTACCACACAAATTTGATAAATGATAAGCATCCTTCGCAACATGGTCAGTTCATTCAAAATTGGAAGGGGGTGGGGAGGGGAGGAATAGCTTACATGTGGGTACTGTGACAGGACAATGCCATGTCCACTGGAACATGGGGCAGTCTGCTAAAAGTTCTAGATGCTAAGGCTAGCTGTTAGGTAGCTCACTGGCAAAGATATCAATCTTAGTACTCCTACTATATAATAAATTAAATTTTGTTGTAAATTATGTTTCATGATGCTACACTCCGTTGCCTAGTAGTGTAATTGCCTTTGGATGTGAGAGTTCCTTTCTGTACCATACCAGGAGGTGATATGAGATGGTGTGTTTGTGTGTGTATGTGTAGGTGGTGCAGAACATTGTGACGGAGACAATTCCTCCCAGCCTGCTGGGCGCAGACCAGCTAGAGGCCTTGAGGAACTCCCTCCGGGCGACGGCGACAGTGGCTCCGGAGGCCGACGGTTCCGGCGTGGTCGCCACGGCGACCCTGCCTGGAGGTCAGCAGGTGCAGGTCATGGCCATGAGCCAGCAGTCACAGACACCTGCCGTGCAGCCCACGAGGACGGTCGAGCCGCAGGTCGTCGCACCCACCACAGCTCCGGACGTTGTGCAGCTGGAGCCCTCCGTAGACACACTACAGCCGTGAGTCTCATCTTCCCGTCATACCTGTTGTAGAAACTTAGAACATATTCTGAGCTCAAACATAATGAGGTATATCAAACAGAATGATCCCGTCCGTGCCATCCAGCAACAATTCTGAAAAAATCGATCATATGAAATCCGACTTGCTTTTTTCTTATGTGATATCCTGAAAGCTGTGGGTCGAGGCTGTCAGGTAGAAGCAATATTTCTTGATTTCCTAAAAGTGTTTGACTGAGTACCACACCTATGCTTATTATCAAAAGTATGATTGCATGGGATACCGAGCATAACTTGTGACTGGTTGTACGGTGTCTCGGTAAGAAGGATGCAGCATGTTATTTTGGATGGAGAGCTATCAATATATTCAGGTGTGTGCACCAGCAAAGTCTGTTGGGACTCTTACTGTTCGTGTTGCGTATTAATGACCGTGCAGTCAGTTTCAGTATCAACCTCAGACGTTTCATACATGGTACGTTTATTGAGAATAAAGTACTCTCTGAAGAAAAAACTGCTCAAATATTCAGTCGGATTTTGATAAGATTTCAGTGTAGTCCGAAAATTGGTAACTTACTTTACATGTTAGAAATATCAAACTGTGCACTTCACAAAATGAAAAAGACATAGTATTCTATCACTGCAGTATCAAAAAGCGACACCTGGAATTGGTCAACTTGTACAAATACCTGGGTGTAACAATTTATAGGGACATGAAGTGGGACCTTCACATAGGCTGAGTTGTCTGTAAATCAGGTGTCAGACTTCAGTTCTTTAGTAGGACTCTGGGAAAATAGTCAGTCTACAAAGGAGGCTGCTAACAAAACCCTTGTGCATCCTATCCTAGAACTGAATCTAGTCTAAACTACTATTGTCTAAGTGTGTGAGACCCATACCAAACAGATATAACAGGGGATATTGAACATATAAAAGGTGTCTTTTTTGAGTATCATTTTTAAATAAAAATAAAACAAATAGATTTTACATAGTAATTTTATTTGTGCATGAAAGACTGTACTTGAATTTACTTTTCTACATAATTCCCTCAAATATTAAGGCACTGACCATGTAGTACATCAATCTTTTGAATACGATCCTCATAGAAATTTGTCACCTGATTAGGCAACTGCATAAAGCATATTTCTTTGATGCTTAAGAAAACTCGTCATGGAACATCAAAATGGTAAAGCATCTATTTTCTCTCACTTTTTCATCAATTTTCTGTTCCAAATTGTTAGTAATGACTGAAAGTCGCTCACTCCGTTCCTTATCATCTACATTCATAGGGCCATCTTTGAAAGCTCTCACCCATTCCTGTACCATCTCATCACTCATAATGTTTTCTCCATACACATCACTGATCTGATGATGAATTTCAGCCACTTTCACATCTTTAGCACTAAGAAAATGAATCCCACCATGCATTTCACAGTTCGCACGATTCATAGTGGGAGGAGGCATTTCAGATACTCACAACAAACGTAAATGTACCAATTATTGGTGGGAATTATGCAGAAAAGTAGATTAAAGTACAGGCTTTCATATAAAAATAAAACTGCCAAGAAAAGTTTACTTGTTTTATTTTTATTTCAAAATAGTATTTACGTAAAAGAAGATCTCATGCAGAAAAGACACAGCACAAACGGTCACAGGTTTCTTCGACACATGGGCAAGCATCACTAAGATGAAACAAACTAAACTAGCAGATGCTTGAAGATAAACACAAACTACCCCTGGGAAATCTTGTCTTGAAGTTTCAAGAAGTAGCTTTATGTGATGAATCTAGGGGATTGCGACTACTAGAGTAGACTGATCACAGAGTGCACAGAAGCATTTAAGCAACTGTTTTCCCAAACTTTTTACAGGGTGTTTGAAAATTCGCATTACAGACTTCTAGGACTTACAGAGCAGAGTGTAGATAATCTTTTGAATTGGAAGCCATGTCCCGAAACATACCATTTCTGTGGTACAACCATTTCAAAACATGTTAGTAACACAACCACTTTTACAAGTAACTGATTAGGTGTGACCCAATATACTGTATTTACTCGAATATAAGCCGCACTCGAATCTAAGCCACACCTGAAAAATGAGACTCGAAATAAAGGAAAAAAAAAATTCCCTAATCTAAGCCGCACCTGAAACTTGAGACTCGAAATTCAAGGGGAGAGAAAAGTTTTAGGCCGCACCTCCAAATCGAATCAAAGTTGCTCCACTGTAATATGAGACACAATTTAGGTTGAATGAATGACGATACAGCTGTAGTAGTTTGGTTCGAGTCGTAAGCTTAGCAGTTAAACTTTACCAGGTAGCCATTGCAATGCGTCAGGTGCTCCATCCGTATTTATATGGGTACCCTTCCTTTTTCACGTGCTTCGTCTGGTTTGAATCGATTGCTTATTTTGCTTTGATCTGATAAGTGCCGTATTCTTTATTATAGGTGTTTACGTCACTCTAAGCTGAAAATGCATTACTGTACTGTGTCATGCATTGTTTGTCGCATTCTGATAGTGGGTGTTTACGGTCTGTCGCCGCTCGCGGCATGACTTGCTTTTGTGCGCGCTACTGCCGCTAACAATTAAAAAAAAAAAAAAAAAAAAAAGAAAAGAGAGAGAGGAATCGTCTCATTAGCAAAACAATGGCAAGGGACTACTATTTGTTGTTACTTACACTGCTGCCTTCTTTGATAATGATCAACAAGAACCAAATAATAGACTGCGTATAATAGAACATGTTCTGAACAAGAGTTAGGCGAAAGTTTTTCTCCGTTTGAAAATCTTTGCGGCCGCTTCTTTAGTACATCAAATTCTGCACAGAAATTAGAGTCATCTTAGATTTGAAAATCTAGTCAGCTGCCATGCTTCACTTCTAACTGTATCACTTAATACGAATATAAACATGACACGATACGTATAGTCTTCCGCGTTTGCTGTTGTCTCACTCTAGTTTCGTAGTTTATTAGGCAGGCAGGATTTAAATGAGATAGCAGCAAACACGAAAGAAAACATGGCAAAATGTTTATATTCGTATTATTCTTATGGTGAAGAGAATACCGCATGTGATTCACAATTCATACAAGTTCCTATTAGCAACCATCTCTTGTCACAGGTAGGAAAAATTTCAGAACGTAGAGTTGGCCACATTGACAAACATCCCAAACAGTCTTGCCAGTCGGATTTTCGTAGTACATTGAAATTCTGCTACATTCGAAGATGAACAATACGGAGTTTGTATTTACTTCGTTGGATAATGTATGAAAATGCAGTGGTCGAAACTCGGGGCGGAGAAAAAAAGCTCGTCTTCCACCTTTTTTTTTTTTAATTTATTTACTGACGCATAGGTTTTGGCGCCAGTATTTATCTTTGTGCCTACAAACCATGCCTGTGCATTGCTACATACATTCGACGGCAGTTTGTTGTGGCGGCACCTACCAACATTTTTCACAACTTCCGCTTGCTTTGCACTCGATTCTAAGCCGCAGGCGGTTTTTTGGATTACAAAAACCGGAAAAAAAGTGTGGCTTAAATTTGAGTAAATACGGTATCACTTGTTTTACAGTTCCACTCTTTAATAGCCAAAGAAATTGTTCTTGTACTTGTTGACAGCTTCTCTTCAACATGATGCAGCACGGCCTCTTCCAATTCAGGTGTGCAGTGTCTCGTTGGAGCCCCAAAGTCAGACCTGCTATGTGTGTTCCAAATATTTAGTGAACTTTTATTTCTAAGAGTGAATTAATTTAATCATCTACAACTGTGTTATTCCCTTCAAAATGGTCCCCATTAGGTAATATATACTTATGGCAGTACTTTTCCTAAAGCACAAAACACTTCTGGAACTCAATCTTCATGGTGGCTTCTAGATCTCTCTGTGATACATATTTAATCATAACTGTGCCTGTAGAATGATGGCAATTTAAGTTTTTACTGTTTTTTAGAACAAATAAGTGTCACGTGGAGCCATGTCTGGTGAATATGGAGGCTTGGTTAATTGATTTTGGCCAAAAAATTATGGACCAACAATGAAGTGTGACCAGGTGCATTAGCATGATGCAAAAACCATCAATTGTTATGTCTTCTTCTTCTGAGCATAACCTTCACATTTGACTGAATTTTTTATTTTTTTTATTTTATTTATTCTTCCCCCCCCCCCCCCCCCCCAGCCCCCCCCCCTCAGTCTCGATCTGAAATGCTTCCACTGGGATGAGCCTTAGTCTCAGTATCATGTTCATAAGCCAGTGTTTATCATTGTGACATGTATCAGTAGTTCTGCACTGTTGTTTACTTCATCTAGCGAATCTTGAGCAGCTTGAGTTCACCACTGTTTTTGTCAGTATTCAAATATTTACAAATAAATTTTACTGTCACCCAAAACCATTTCATAATGTGAGACAGATGACAGGGCAACATTATCAGTGACTTCCATGATCATGATTCGGTGGTAGTTCATAATAATTTCTTTGACATTTCCAACGATTTCATATGTTGATGATATTCTGGGGCGTCCAGAGTGCTCTTTACATACAACGTCTTCATGGCCTTTTTAAAAATACTTATCCCACTCATAAACCCTTGTTTTTCTCATATCAGACTCACCAAAAGCAATATTTAGCATTCCAAAAAATTGCTGCATTTTATTACATTTTTATAAAGAAAAATTTAATACAGATTCTCTGATCCATTTTACCCAAAACTGGTGAACCCAGCAATGTTTCACAATTGCTAAATATGTATGAGAATTTGATTTATGCTACAATCTCTGCCTCCCCTGTCTCTCTGTTCATCTGCTCTTCCCCCTCTCTTTCTCCATCCTCCCCTCCTCCACCTTTTCTCTATGCATCTCCTCCTCCTCCCTCTCTCTGTTCGTCTTCTCCTCCCCGTCTGTTCCTCACCTTGTTCATTCCCCCCGTCCCAGCCACCATCACCTCCATTTCCTCTTCCCTCATCTCTATGACTTTGAGCCTTATTTATTGGTGTTGCAAAGGAAATCTTGATTGGAAATTGGTAGCTTCAGTCTCAGTATTCTACATGATTTTAATCTGTGATCGGATGGATTAAAAATGTTTGGATTATTCAGATTCCTTAGTAGCATTCGAATCATAAGTCAATAATCTATCCTGTTTTCTGTTAAAACTGACTGCAAGAAACAGAATAAAACAGCACATTGTTGTGTGTACAAATTTTGTTTAAAATTATACACAAGGAGAAAGAATATATGTACAAAAAACAATTTGTCTAATGATTTTGATGCCTTGATATCATCATTAAAATTGACTGCAAGAAAGAAAACTAAACCACACATTTTCACAGCACAGCATTTTTTATCTCACAGTAGGTTTTGACAAAAAAAATCTGTTCAGTATTCTTAAAATATATATATATATATATATATATATATATATATATATATATATATATATATATATATATATATATATATATATATATACCTAAAAACAAAGATGATGTGACTTACCAAATGAAAGTGCTGGCAGGTCGACAGACACACAAACGAACACAAACATACACACAAAATTCAAGCTTTCGCAACAAACTGTTGCCTCATCAGGAAAGAGGGAAGGAGAGGGAAAGACGAAAGGATGTGGGTTTTAAGGGAGAGGGTAAGGAGTCATTCCAGTCCCGGGAGCGGAAAGACTTACCTTAGGGGGAAAAAAGGACGGGTATACACTCGCACACACACACATATCCATCCACACATATCCAGACACAAGCAGACATATTTAAAGACCAAGAGTTTGGTCTTTAAATATGTCTGCTTGTGTCTGTATATGTGTGGATGGATATGTGTGTGTGTGCGAGTGTATACCCGTCCTTTTTTCCCCCTAAGGTAAGTCTTTCCGCTCCCGGGACTGGAATGACTCCTTACCCTCTCCCTTAAAACCCACATCCTTTCGTCTTTCCCTCTCCTTCCCTCTTTCCTGATGAGGCAACAGTTTGTTGCGAAAGCTTGAATTTTGTGTGTATGTTTGTGTTCGTTTGTGTGTCTGTCAACCTGCCAGCACTTTCATTTGGTAAGTCACATCATCTTTGTTTTTAGGTATATTTTTCCTTCGTGGAATGTTTCCTTCTATTATAACTATATATATATATATATATATATATATATATATATATATATATATAGCCTATGCCCGTATGAATGTTTAATAGAGTATTGTGTAAAAATTTAAAGGAAATTGATCAAGAGCTTTTTGAGATTATTGCTACAATATTATCTTATTGTATCTTATATGATTTGCAACTTGTTTGAAAGTTGAAGCCACGCGATGGAAGTTTTATCTAAGCAGTTCCTGCTGCAATGATTTTCTAAACACGTAAATCAGAAAATGAGCTCTAGGATCAAGAGTATGCATGTTTTCTTATCTGGACACTGTGCCTCTACATCAAATAGTAGCAAAAGTGTGCAGACTGTGTATGTGCCAGTTAGCCTCAGGGTCTGTACGTGTGTGTATCAGGGCTAATGTCGAGAACATTGTGACGGGGTCGACAATCATCTTCTTCGATGAGGAAGATGGCATCGACGGTGACTCTGGGTCGACATCGACTGCGACACCGGCACTGGACTCATCCACAGCCGCCGCCCTCAGTGATTCACGCACGACTGTGGTGAATGCTGGGGCGGCCACCGTCATCTTCCCGGACCCGGTGCCTACTGCTGCAGAGCCAGTTGACTCCCAACAGGTAAGTCTCACCACTGAAGCATTGCTCTTGCCAACATAAGCTTGCCCTTTTCTCACACAGTATCCTGTGGACAATGGAGGAAGGAAAACAGCCAGATTCTAGATTTCTGTAAAGTGTCAGACACAGTGCTTTATTGCAGACTGTTAACGAATTCTGAGTATATGGGATAGGTTCTTCCCTATATGAGTGGCTCAAAGGCTTTTTGAGTAATACAACCCAGTACATCATCCCATTCATTGCCCACAAAGTGTCATCAGGAGCACCACAGGGAAGTGTGGCAGGACCTGTCTTGTTCTCTATAAACATGAATGACCTGACTGATAGGGCAAGAAGCATAATCTGTGACTGTTTGCTGATAATGCTCTACTGAAAGGAAAGTGTCATTATTGAGTGAATGGTTGAAGGATACAGTATGACTTACTATTTTGTGTGATGAAAGACAGCTTGCTATAAGTGTGCAGAAATGTGGGCTAATGCAGATTAGTAGAAAGAACAATCTTGTCACGTTCAAATACAGTATTGGTGGTGTGCTACTTGACACAGCCACATCTGTTAAATATTTAAACATAACGTTGCAATTTGACATGAAATACAACAAGCCCACAAGATACACTGCAGGGAAGGTGTATTAGTGACTTCAGTTTATTGGGAGAGTTCTCATGAAGTGTAGCTTATCCATAAAGTAGACTGTGTAAAGAAAGTTTCTGGAGTACTTCTTGAGTGTGATAGTATAGTGATCTCAAATGGGAATCACTGGAGGGAAGAAGACATTCTTTTTGTGAAACACTATCTCGCTTAAGAACTGTGAAGACAAGATAAGAGAAATAAGGGCTCGTACAGAGGCATATAGACTGTAGTTTTTACCTCACTCCTTTTGAGAATAGGAAAGGACAGGGAACAGCTAATAGTGGTACAAGGTATACTCCATCTAACACCATATGGATGCTTGCACAGTGCGTACGCAGATGTAGCTGTAGATTAGCCTACCTGTCACTTTGGCCTGAGAGTATGTGGTGTTTCTGATGTGCAACCTCCCAACAAAGCCACCTTCACAAGCACAATGTAAGCAGTAGATGCATCCTTCATCAGTGGATTCAATATTGGGTGGCACATGTTCAGCAAAATAATCAGCCGACTGTTGGTGTCTCTTCTCAAACTGGAGCCATTACTTCCCCACTTGTAGCTGACAGGTAATCCCAGGCAGTAGCCTATACGTATCAAGACAGTCAGGTAGATGCAGCATTTCATGATTTCTGAAAAGCATTTGACTCAGTACCAAACATACTCTTATTATCGAAAGTATAATGATACGGGGTATCGAGTGAGATTTGTGACCGGATTGAAGATTTTTCATTAGTGAGGATGCAGCATGTTATCTTGGATGGAGAGTCATTGATAGATATAGCAGTAATTTTAGGTGTACTCCCAGGAAGTATGTTGGGTCGCTTACTATTCATCTTGTATATTAATGACATTGCAGACAAAGTAATAGTAACCTCAGCCTTTTTGCAGATGATGAAATTATCAGTCACAAAGAACAGTCTGAATGAAGCTGCACAAATATTCAGCTGTACCTTGGTACGAGTTCAAAGTGGTGCAAAGGTTGGCAACTTGCTTTAAATGTCCAGAAATGTAAAACTGAGCACTTCACAAAAAAAAAAAAAAAAAAAAAAAAAAATATATATATATATATATATATATATATATATATATATATATATATATATATATTATCCTATGAATATAATATCAGCGAATGGCATACATGGAAATAACACTTAACCGGGACATGAGATGGAATTATCACTCAGGCTCAGTTGTGGGTAAACCAAGTAGTAGACTTCAGTTTGATGGTAGAGTGACAGGGAAATGCAATTGGTTGCTTACAAATCAATCATGTGACCAAGGCTAGAATATCACTCAAATGTGTGGGAACCATACCAAATGAGACTAACATGAGATAATGAATAAAAACAGAGAAGGGCCGAACCAATGGTCACAGCTTTATTTGACACGTGAGGGAGTGTCACAGAGATGGAAACAACCCAAAAAAAATGTCTATTAACAAAGTTTAAGGACCCAGCTTCAACTGGTTATTGTGGGAATATACTAAAACTCCATACACAGTGCTCCCTTAAGGATCTCGAGGACAGGATTAGATTAATTACATCATGCACAGAGGCATTTAAAAAATAATACTTTGCATGCTCCATACGTGAATGGAAGGGGAGAAGACCTGATAACAGGTATGATGGAACATACCCTCTACCATGCACTTCAGTAATTTGCAGAATGTAGATGCAAATATCAATCTACCCCTTGCCTAAGTTGCTTAAGTCAGTGATTTTCCCCATTTGGCCAAACCCGATAAATCAGTATTCTCAAACAGCTTTGGTAACACTTCCACATTTCATGAGCATAGACACAACACAGAGGAGAGCACAATCAATGTTACAGAGAGTGTGTTTGGTGTCTGCCCCTTGTAGGAGAGCAGCACAGTCACCACTGGCGATGACGACTACAACGTCGGTGATGACGAAGACGACCAGGCACCAACGAGTGAGGCGGGAGCAGTGACCACATCTGTGGTGACAGTCACTGCATCACCAGTCACCACCACGATTTCTGTGCCGGTGACCAAGAAGCCCCAGCAGCCGACCACCATAGGGCCTGGGGGCAGCGAGATACAGGTGAGCTGGCCAGTACCGTCAAATCCTGGCTCCGAGAAGGTAACCACCCGTCACTGCAGAATCAAAATAAGTTGTTGTTGGATAGCTCTGTGTGGTTGCTACTGTCTGTTACTAAGAAGACATTATTTTAAGGAAACAACATTAAATGCTTTTGAAAAATAACGATTTGTAACAGTAGGTGTGAGTCTCTTTATGAAAACTACCAGTTTCAGTAAGACAGGCCATCCACAGGCAAAAAGAACAAGACTAATTATGAGACATGCATCTAATGATAATCATTTGTATCTAGATTAATGTTATATAGTAACTGCATCAAAATTATAGGTTACAGGAAAGTATCCAATTTATGTGCTGTGATCGGCTGCTACGCATCACAGATGACTCAAAACTTTTTTGCTTTGCAGATGACACATATGTCATAGAAGATGTGAAACTTAATATACATAATATAGTTAATACCACAGTCAGTAACATAACCATTCCATGAATACATGGATACATAACTGTAACAAACTGCAATGCGTGGAGTTTCTGACACAGAACTCTTATAAAAATGAAATTTTATTGTCCTAAGTTGGTCACGCAGTTGGTGAAGTTGACCATTTTAAATCCTTAGTACTGAGGAACACTGTCCTGCAAGTATCATGTACAAGATGTTGTGCAGAAATTGAATGCTGGTGTCTTCACTATAAAAGTGATCACTGTCTCTGACACTGAAGTGCGAATCCCTGTTCACTTTGCTTACCATCACTCTGTTACCCATATGGTGTTATATTTGGGACAACCCAAAAAAGGGCAGTCAGACTGCTATGCTCTATCAGTTTCCAGATTTCATGTAGGTCATTGTTCAGGTATCTTGGAATTCTGACCCTACCCTACTTATATATGCATTCCATCATGGGATTTGTTGTTGACACTGTGAATCCATACAGAGGAAACTGCAACATTCAGTCAATGAACACCAAATGAAAAACAATAAGTACCTGGATAACATTTCCCTAAGCATCATATGGAATGGTGTGCACTATTCAGCATATCTCATTTTCAGTAGGTTTCCAGGACAACTGAAAAAAAAAAAAAATTTGAATGCTAAACCTCAAGTATTCAAACCCAAGCTCGAATATTTCCTTGTGGCACATTTTTGCCATTCTGTACAGGAGTTCCTTGCAGTAGTTGAGAATTTTTCTCTGTAATGTCTTATTTATTCATATAATCTCTTATAATTTCTGTGTGTTTCATAATTTTTTTCATTTATAAATTTTGTAACAAGCATTGTGTAAACTTTGTACTGACTCATTCCATGACCATGTTGCTGTGTCTCAAATCATCCTACATATCCTAATAAATAAATAAAAGACATTAGGCAATGTGTTGGAACACTTTTATTAAATAACTGTAGCGCCTATGCACAAATACTGAACATTGAAGTGAAGAATCACACAAAGACAAACATATCAAAGATCCTCAATCAAAGAGTCTACAAGTCAAACTTGAAGATGATTTTTCCTGGTACCGATAGTCGCCACATAAAGTGTGGTGTAAAAAGTTGAAGACAACTCCAAAGTGGGAAATACTTGATGTCCAGGACCTTGGAGAATGGTATAGGAGATACAGTGATCATTCTTTAAGACAGGCAGTGCTTTATAGCCAGTTGTTTAGGAAAAAGTAATCTTAAAACTGTCTTTTATTTTACTGTGGACAATAAAAATGTTTAATCTCTTACTTTATCTCCAGTCAGATGTGTATATTGCTTTTTGTGTACTTTCAGCTGATTTCAAAGCTGTAAGGCTTCATCTTCAGACAGTTTAGCTTTGTAATCAATATTGGGTACCTCTGCAACTATTGCCTTTTTGTAAATCATCATACTCTGGTGCTGTTACTACCATGACAGGAAAGTTAATCTTAAACTTAACAGTAAACACACAGGGACCTCAGATGTGACTCTTATGTTTGTTAATATAGATGACATGTTTAAAAGAGGCCTCATCAGAGAATAATATGTGTGAGGATAAGGAATTATCATTAGTAGTCTGATGAAGAACCCAGTTGACAAATTCCATATGAGATCTTCTCAGTGTCTACACCTTCTGAAGACATAGTCCCATAATACCTTTGAAATGTTGCTTGATGTGTGCTTTTAGCAAGTGCCACATCACCAGTAACTTGTTGAAGGTGCGTTGCCAAACCTCTCTATTACGGAATCCTAAAAATGTGCTGTTATGTCACAACACATTCCTGCAGCAGCTAGCTCTAGACGTGGACTCCCTATTTCTCAAAGGAACTGATGAAGAGCAGTACAGATGTCCACTGCACTCTCGTATATTGGACATTAATTCTGTCCTAGACACAAAAATCGGTCTGAATACTCCCGCTGGAGTTCCTATGCTGTTTCCTTCCTCTACCTCTGATTTGAATTACCCAGCCAGTTATACAGAATTGTAAAATTTAAGTAGGACTCCCAAACCATGGTGAAACATGGCAGTAGCTATGAGTGAAGCACGTGGGGACTGATGGAAAAAAATCTGAAGACAGGCTGGGGATTGAACTCCAGACTCAGATTTGTGATATAATACTGTTGAACTCACCACACTGTCTGATATTGAGTGTGACCACTTGACCTACTGCTATTTGACTGTTTAGGATGAAAACTCTTCTGCATTGTAATCTAAAATTTTATGTAATAACTGTTGTTTCTGATGAGACATAACACAATTTTGGCTACTACATAAGATTGCTCCAAATTCTATGTCTCTGTTCATGTTAGTCATTTTAGTTATATTTATCATGTAGTTTCTCACTGAGTAATTCAAATTTTCACTTTTGGTATCTTTTTTGACATTACTAACAGGTAATGCAATGCAGAACCACCTCTTTCTGCAGTAACATAACAGGTTCCATGGAGGGGGAGGAGGGTGTAACTTCTATGAACTAACTGTGCAAAGATTGATACAGCAATAGTACTCTTAATTTTCCCACTTTTTTTTTTTTTTTTTTTGAGCATTTTGTTGCAATTAACGTATTTGAATTGAATCAGGAGGTCGAAATACCGCAGTTCTGATAAGTAATTTTACCTAGAAGATGTTTTTTAACACAATCAGTTGGTTAAAATGTTGATAAAGATACATCAATAATTCTCATAACACTTTGTGTAGACTAAGTACCATTTATTTTTTGTAACTGTCTGATCTGTTTCACTATCACATCAGCCTATTACATCACATAAAGTTCAAAACAAGAAATCAGTCTGCAGTTCTTTGTCACGTACAGACGGATAAAAATTTGTTTGCCACACAACAACAAGGCAGACAATGCAAAGCACATGGATTTGCAGGCACACTACAGTTCTACACTCAGAGACCAGACTTCTACATCCAAGTTGTATAGAGATTGCTGCGCAATTTTCATGCATTCAGAGTCAACAGTTTGCAAAGGACTTCAAATGTCATCCAGGGGCACCAAATTATACACATAATTTGCCTTAGCATAACTTATTATTATATGAAACTAAATTCGATTCATAAGACACATCCTAATTCTGACTTAGTGTTTGCTCAATGCCATGAGAATGGCATCACAAGCCACCAGAATAAAAGCAGCATCCTGAGCTGAAGCTGGGTTAATGTGAGAATCATGGCACATTATCAACATTTGTAGCAAGAAAACACTTTGATATATAAGTCTGCACATTTTCAAGGTTGTAGTGTGTTCTTTCGGCATAGTGTGAAGATGGCAACATTGATGCAAAGATATTGTGCAGAGTATCTCACTTGTTTTGTTGTTTATACATGGATGCCAAATAAATACTTTGCAAAATTTGGTGATGTGTAATATTAAATAGAACTTGCACATAAAAATGCACCCCAGATGAAAATTCTATCAGCAAAGATAGTGCAATTGGAATGCTACAATATTAGTGGAGGCTCATATTAATGGCATTTCCAATAAGTATAGGTAGATCTGAAACTTACCACTTATCTACATTGCCTTGTATGTGGTTTGCAGGTGAGTGACCTGTTGAGCTTGGGCTCACTGGGCATCAATGGGCTCAACGCTTTGGGTCCGGTGTTCAACGCGATGGCTGGTCTCATCCAAGGCAATCTGCAGCAGCAACCGGATGCAGCCAAGAGGCGCAATGACTCTGCCATCACCAACAACAGGTGAGAACAAAATTCTGCGAGCTCTTAAACTGTGGGAAAGTGTAAAGCAACACACGTGAGATCCTATCTCGAGCTGAGCTGTGGTGCTGCCCTGCAGTCAGCTATTTCACCTACAATGTTATGAAAAGGGTAGACTGCTACTCACCATGTAGTGGATATGTTGAACTGCAGGCAGGCATAAGAAAAAGATTGCTAAACTAGCAAGTGTTTGGCCAGTAGGTCTTCTCCTGAAATAGACAACATACACATATGCACACATTCACACAGACTCAAGCTCTCACACAACATGACCACTTTCTCTGCCCGAGACAGTAGCCATGTGTGTGAGAGTCGAGTCTGCATGAATATGTGTGTGTGTGTGTGTGTGTGTGTGTGTGTGTGTGTGTATGTGTGTATGTTGTCTATTTCAGCAGAGGACATACTAGCCAAAAGCTTCCTAGTTCAGCAGTCTTTTTATTATACCTGTTTGCAGCTAAATATCTCCACTATATAATCAGTAGCAATCCATCCTTTTATAACATTGTCATTATTCCATCCTAGACACACCCTTGTTTGATTTTTTAAAGATATTTATTTTGTTTCTACTGTTTTGCTTCCGTATAATGTCTTGAAAGAATGTGACTGGGCGCTAATGACCATAGAAGTTTTGCGCCCAAAAACCACAACAAAAAAAAAAAAAAAAAAAAAAAAGAAAGAATGTGACAATGGCAATAGCTGAAATTAGTTATTAATCAAATTAAAATTGTGATCTTGATGGAACATTGTAATAAGAGGTACTCATAAACTATTTGTGAAGTCTGTGTGAGTTTTATTATTAACAAACTGACAATTCTTCATAAAGATCATTCCTGGAAACATAACAACACAGTTATTGTGGTCAACAATGACACTATAGTGGTTTCCCCTATCCGACTGACACCTGCATTATAGCTGTAGAGTAGCTATGCCACATATCAGAGTGAGATAAGCTCTCTCTTGCTGAAAGGTTCTTGGCAAACTATGACTGCTGGTCATCGAGCTTTAACTACAGCTCAAAAAAATATAGCTATGTAAGTAATTTTTTTTTTGTTTTCGGGTATATGTCTGCAGTCCTGGTATGAATTGAAATCCCTGTGCCATAGTACTGTAGCATGCTACTGAAGAAGCACAACTAAATTGTGTAGCCCATTGATAACATGGAGTCTAAAGTCGAAATAGTCCCATACTGAGGGAAAAAATATAAGGGGAGCAGATTTAGGAATCCCGATTGCCACTCTCGGCAGCAGCCTCGTGGAGGCAGTTTGCCGTTGACTTCTTCCAATGTATTATGAAGTGTCAAGTGCATCTGTGTCATGTGGATGGCTGTTATGAGTGTTTGTACTGTGTAGTGTTGGGTTTTTATTTTTATGGATGAAGGGAAGGGAGAGAGTGAAACCCAGTGTTGAGACGTAGCCTATTTGTCTCGAATAGCACTGAGGGGGCTACTGCACTTAACGTCCCCATCTGATGGACAAATCACCGTTGACAGTGTCACGTGTCCTTACTTCATCGTGCACTGTGGAGAGATTTGAAATTTGATCCAGGTCACTAGCACAAAGACTGGTGATCGGAAACTTTACACCACCACCTCCCCTCCCCTTGCTGGCCAAAAACAGCACTGAAAATTTTCCACCTCCAGGATTTGTACCAGTGTACCTCTTAGTTTAGTGCCTCCACACAGGTGTGTGTTACCATCATTGGCTGTGGAGGAGCATATAAAATGGAGTATTGCATGGTAATTCGATTTTGTCAGCAGCAGAAGTGTTGCAGCTGTGTCAAGCCAGATGGCTGAAGAAGCATTTGGAGATATCAGGTGAACTGGCATGTCTGAAGAAGTCATCAAGTTTGCACTGATGCAGCTGCCATATTTACACTACTGAGAGAAACAAATTACTACACAATACTCCGCTTTAACAATGAGCTGCGAAATTTTGTTTTCGCTCCTCCGGCAGTGTGCTACATTATTGTGGTGTACTGACTTCACGGAGTGTAGCGGGACTGCAGATATGTACCAGCAAACAAATTATTTACACAACTTTATTTTTTGACATTATAATTAAAACTTTGTGAATATTCCTCATACATTTCACATTCTTCCGATTTTCCCAAGCTCCATGTTTCACTTTCACATAACTCAGTGCTCCAGCCCTTCACTTCCAAGCCTTCTTCCAGAACTCCGCATCAGTGTGTAACATCTGCATAACATTACTGTTGAAGAGAGGTACATTACCCATCACAAATCTGTTTCTCATGATCTCCTTCACCCTTCCCCATTCTGTTTCTAATAATCTTCTCCATTTGTGTATTTTTTGGGTTGGTGTGTTCCAGACACCAGAATTTCTTCCATTAGTCTTCTATTCCACTGCCAGTTCAGGTGCTACTCTTCTATCTACTATTTTCAACAGTTTTAACTTGACTCTGTTTACCTTAGACCCAATTATCTGTTAATTTATGTTGACCATTTCATTTGGCAGTTATTACAACTCCTCCACACTTTGGCCAAGAAAGACTGTTTCAACACCACCTGTCTATTGGTATCTGATCACCTAGCAATTCTATCACTCACTCTTTTTTCATGTCATTTTAATCTTAGTTATGTTTTCCCTACTCTACTATGGCAATGTAATCTGTGATCCTATGTTGTATCCCTCTTAACAATAATTTGTTTTCCTTATCCCTCTTAACAATAATTTGTTTTTCTTAATGTTCCACTTTTGTTACATCTGCTTGTTATTTGCGGATACTGCACAGCCGTCACATGCCTCTGTATTAATTCTGCTTGTTGTGTATTAAATCTAAGGTGAGTTACATGTTTGAGAAACAGTGGCGAACCTAACACTTAACCTTGTGGAACTTCATGACTGTGTGGACAATAACTGGCATGTCGGTGCCCGCAGAGCCCCAGACCTAGCGCCAAGTGACCGTGAGGATTACCCGCACCCCGTGTACCGGCCACAGGCAGACACAGAGCCACCGTCGAGGTCACCCATCTACATCCCTGTGGGCGGACTTGCCGCCGCCGACCACGACATCGAAGCTGCGGAGAGTCAGAACTACGAGGCACGTGTCAAGGTCAACGCCCTGCCAGGTCAGTCCCCATCACAAGACACACACTGTTACTTGCTGCATGCACTATATCGAAAGTATGAAGAGCATGTCATGACTCATTTCCTGATTTTTCTGAGTCTGAGCACATCTCTAGGGATACGTGAAACTGTAATTGTTACCGTTGTTTTCACCTGTGATTTCCTAGCACTACTACCAGAGGTTCTTTCACTGGAGAAATGGAGTTGGCTGAGGTCAGTGAGAGCGTGAAGATTTATCTGCCCACCAGAGGCAGAGGTTCAGGTTCATATCCTGCTCTGGTACGCAGTGTTAATGTGTCACGTACAATCGACACAGTAATACTTTGTTTAGTAAAAATAATTAATTCTCATTTGTGAAGCAAGTTAAGAGGATAGGAAGGATGGTGCAAGAATGAGTTAAAGAGGGTGTCTATGCAACTGATGAGTAAGGGACCTGGTTGTAGGAGTATGTGGTATCAGTCTTCCATATTAATGTGAAGAATAAATTAGTGTGGAGGTGTGGAAGACTGTGGGATAATTGTTTCTACAATGACAGAATAAGGAATAGGAGTCAGATAGGAAAACCCATGTGATCCATATTAGATTCAGAGAGTAACAGCTTTGGAAGACTTGTGATCAAATGAGACAGATGGGATAGGTAATATTCTGTTGGAATTTCTAAAATCATTGGGAGATGTGGCAAGCAAATGCTTATTCAGGTTGGTTTGTAGAATCTCTGAGTCTGCAGACATACCATCAAATTTCTGGAAAAATAGAACTGTACTGAGACCAACAATGGCAAGGGCAGGCAAGTGCGAGAGTTGTCATACAATCAACTGGAAAGCTCATGCATTCAAGGTGCTGCCAATAATAATATACAGAAGGATGGAAAAGAAAACTGAAAATCTGTCAGATGATGATCAGTATTGCCTTATGAAAGGTAAAGGCACCAGAGAGGCAGTTCTGATATTGTGCTTGATAATAGAAGAAGACATAAGAAATATGAAGACACATTCATAGGATTGGTCAGTGTAGAAAAAAGTATTTGCCCTACATCTAAAATGTCTGGCATATGGTCAGTCAGCAGCTTGTTCATTCTGTTCCTTTTGCAACGACTGTCGGTGCTTTGTAGATGTGCCTGCAAATCCAGTGGCAGTGTGTTCCCCAGCAGCACATTCAGACACTCTCTGAGTCCACGCTATGACATCCCACCGTGTGGCTGCTTCATTCCGTACTGAACTCTCATGATCAGAGTGCATGTAGTGTTCTGTATTTATAATCACATATGTTCTGTCATGCCCCTAATATGTGGAATAAATTTCACTGTAATCTCATGTGTCCTCTTTTGTGCTGCAATTTTCACAAACAGTAATGTCTGTCAGTATATCAAGGTGAGCCAGGGAACGAGCTCTGAAAAAGAGAAGTTTATACTAAGCTCTGAAAATGATAAGTTTATACCAGAGTGTTTATGTTACCTAATCAAATTTCTGTAGGTAAGAGGCATATTCCAAAAGTACGTGTTGCTCCACCTTGAAATGAAATACATGCATTTGTTGAAAGACATCTAGAGGCAGTTTTAGTTTTCCGCATATAAAGTGGAGTCAAATGAAAATGAGACAGATGGCTACAACCTAAGTAAACTGATTATTGTTTCAAAAGTAATCACCATAGTTGTCGATACATTTATCCCACTGTGAGACAAGACGGTCAGTGTCTTAATGAAAAATGTTTGCAGTTGCCTACGGAACTGTAATTGTAGCCAGACGTGCATCTCTTTGTCCGAAGCAAATCGACAGCCACAAGTGTCTTCCTTCAGGACTCCAAAAAATACAGAAATTGTGTAGGGAGAGATTGGGCCTGCATGGAGAATGTGAAATGACAAGGAAAATGTGGGTGGGCCCACATTCACATTTCCATATTTTTGGAACCGAGAAGAAAGATATTTGCAGCTGTCGACTAGCTGTGGATAAGGTGCACGTCTTGGTACAATCATGGTTCTGTAGGCAAAGGCCAACATTTTTCCGTGAAGGCACTGACCATCTTGTCTCACAGTAGGACAAATGTGTTAACAGTTATGGTGATTAGTTTTAAAATGATAAACAGTTTACTTATCTTTTTTTTCATCTGTTGAATTTTCATTTCACTGCCCTTTATACGTGCTTGAGTTCTTCACATAATCACCATTCATATCTCAACATGTCAATGTTGCTCCATCTTCTTCAGTTCTACTGCATAGTTCTTATCATGGAAACTGAACCACTTGACAATGGCCCTCTCCAGGATGACAATGTGACAGCAGCAGCCTTTATGCGAAGAAAACACAAGTGCCGTCCCCCGACCAGTCACAGCCCAGTTGAACAGCAGCCTCAAGATTAGCGACTTGCACAGAAGTGTCAAAGCTCATTACTTTGCTTGAACCCTCTATGTATCAGACTTTGGAGTTGCTACACTGAAGAAACTTGATTATTTTTTATGTCACCCTTTGCTTGCAACACATCTATGTAACACTAAGTTAACTATTGTAATTACCCATTTTGTAATCAAACTCATTAATACAATTGGTCTGAATGCTGTCTAGCGATCCAAGAAAGCAGGTTTCCTAGACACGCCACATTTCATGACTAGACAGGATTTAACAATATTTGCTACTCTCTAACACCAGTCCTCGAGCAGTCCTAGTGTGTGGTGCGCTTGAACTGCAAACTAATGCTGACCTCACACTGTCCCAGGGTCCGGCAAGTGGGGAAATGCTGCCGAGCCAGTGGGCGCCGTCGTGATCGGCCGGCCCACTCTGGAGAAGCCGCTGGGAGACGGCATCCCCATCAGCCCGGGTGAGGTCATTACCGCCAACAGTGATGTCATCGTGGGCAAGCCTGCCGTCATGGGACCGCGTCCGCCCAAGATCGCAGCCGCCGGGCACGACCACGACCTCGACCACGAAGTCGACTCCGACCTCGACGCTGTCCCTGTGGGCATGAGGCCGCCACCACCTCATCAGAAGCCGTGGCTGCACCACCACAACCACCACCAACAACCACCCAGGAGGTGAGTACCAAAGCACTGTGGGCACACCCTGCTTGAAACCTCAGGTGTCTGTTCCTGTACCTATCTATTTATCTATGAGGCTACTTTCTTTAAGGCATCAGTGGCCATTCGTTATACCCTATGCAGCACAACTACATATTTTGCCACTCATCATCAAGTAAGTTGCTTCTTGCTATGTTGTTGCCGGCCGGTGTGGCAAAGTGGTTCTAGGCGCTTCAGTCTGGAACCGCGCAACCGCTACGGTCGCAGGTTCGAATCCTGCCTCGAGCATGGATGTGTGTATTGTCCTTAGGTTAGTTAGGTATAAGTAATTCTAAGTTCTAGGGGACTGATGACCTCAGATGTTAAGTCCCATAGTGCTCAGAGCCAGTTTTTGCTATGTTGTTGTTTTGTTGTTGATGTTAGCATTTTTGTTATGTATCCCATATAATTGGAATTTTTTGTGGATAATAGTTGGTTTGGTACTCAGCCAAATAACTTTCAGAAGTCAAGAAATAATGCAGCTACCTGATTGCTGTAATCTATGCCTTTCAGGATTTCATGCAGAAAAAGTGGGAGATGTGTTTCTCACCATTAACCTTTTTTGAAATCCATGTAGGCTGGCATGGAGAAGGTCATTCTGTTCCAGACACACGCCATCATGCTTAAAATGGGAATATGTTCTAGCATTCCATAGCAGATGATTGTCAAAGATACTGGAAGGTACTGTTATGGATCATGCAGCTATTCTCCAAGCAGATGGATATGAACTGTGCTTTCTTCCAAATATTGGTGCAGTTCCTTTTGTTAGAGGAATCTGCCATGTAGTTTTGTTACCTCAGTCACAAATTCCTTACATAAACTGACAGGGATTCCATCATGCCCCCAGAGTTTAGCAATTTCAGCTGCTACAAATATCATTGTCACACAGGGAATATACACTTGTTGTTGCTGCAGTATTCAGTCGTAAGACAGGTTTGGTGCAGCTCTCCACACTATTTCTATTCTATGAAAGCCTCTTCATCTCTCCAAAACTAATGCAGTTTAGACCCATTTGAACATGCTTACTGTACCCCAGCATTGGCCTCCCTGTTCTTCCTGTAGCAGCTTTTGTACCCTTCACCCAACTTTCCCCTTATTTATGTCATTTATTTCTCCTCCATTTTTCAAGTAAACATGACTAAATGTTTAATAAAGCAGATTATTCTTGTAGTTTTAGTGTGCTCACTTCTAATATAGTAATGAAAAGCTTGTCAGCCACCAGTTTTTACAATTGACACTCAATATTTGAAATGGAAATGGAAATGTCGTGTGGCTAGGGCCTCCCGTCGGGTAGACCGTTCGCCTGGTGCAGGTCTTTCGATTTGACGCCACTTCGGCGACCTGCACGTCGATGGGGATGAAATGATGATGATTAGGACAACGCAACACCCAGTCCCTGAGCGGAGAAAATCTCCGACCCAGCCGGGAATCGAACCCGGGCCCTTAGGATTGACAGGCTGTCACGCTGACCACTCAGCTACCGGGGCGGACAATATTTGAAATGAACGCAGTTGTAGTGATATATATTGGGTTGGAGCACAAGTTCATAGTGTTTTTCTGTAAGTTTAATAAACACAACACATAGATGTAACAGAGAATTTAGTCATCAATAATATATTCTCCTTCACTATTTCCAATAGTCTGACAAAGCTGTAGTAACTTTTCGGTTGTGCAACTGCAGAAATCGAGTGGTTTTGAGGTGAAGAACTCATAAAGCCATGCTTGGAGCACATTTTCATTTTGAAAGTAATGTCCTTGAAGGTTGTTTGATAGAGAGTAGGAAAGGTGAAAATCTGTGGGTGCAAGATCAGGTGAATAAGATTGGTGAGGAATGACTTTCCAACCCAACTCCTGAATTGTGTTTTTTGTCAGTCCAGCAGAATGTGAGTGGACATTTTTGTGGAGTAGCGTCACTTCCCGCAGTCTTCCTGGTTGTTGTTCTTGGATTGTGTCTGCAAGATGTCTCAGTTGTCAACCAAAAACATCAATAGTGATGGTTACACCTCAGGAAACAATTTGTACTACACTGCACCACTGCTGTTGTAGTAGATGCCCGACACTGTTTTTTGGTCAGTGTGCACAAGTCTTTGTATAGGGAATTGCTGCTTTGTTGAAATAAACTATTCCTTTCCTTTCTCTGTGTTAGCATAAAGGTACTATTTATATTCAACAGTAATAATGAATGGATGACGTTTTCGCCGAGCCAACTGGTGACGAACAAGAGGAGATGCAGGTATTGCCACCCACCGATTTATGCAATATTGGCTTAGAGCATGTGGTACCCATACACCCAATTTTTGAAACTCCCCCATCACATGTAAATGTCACACGATGGTGCAATGATCACAGTGCCTCACATCTGCCAGTTCTCGAGTACAATGACGTGGATCATTGTGGACTAATGCGTATAAACAGTCTTCATCAAATAGCGAAGTTCTTCCTGAATGTGGAGGGTCATTAATGTCAAAATGAGCATCCTTAAAATGAGGAAACCATTTTCTTGCTGTGCTGTGTCTAGTGCCGTTATACCCATACATGCCACAAATGCTTCTGGCTTCTCCGCTGCTATCACCCCTCTATTGAACTCTTCACGTGGAAGTCCATTTTCTAATGTCCACAATTCCACTCACTCTCTCCATATGACAAAACGATAATATGTAAATTCAAATAGCAACAGTGAACTGAAGAAAAATGACAATCGATAAGTAAACCTGTAGAAATTGGAATACCAATAAGCAAAACAAAAACGTCCTGAACTTATGCTTCAAACTAATATTTCACATGCTACATGGTCCAGTTACATTAATGTGACGAGCGGTCAAAAGTCCGAACAACCACCTGTCGCAGCACAGACAGGCAGGAAGCAAGTCAATGAGGCTCCGGAAGATATCGACAGCAGTGGTGTGGCCAGCTGTGTTGTGTTTCTTGGTTGGAGATCCATGGTGCAAAAAGACATATTGAAGTGGTCCCAAATGTTCTTGACTGCGTTTAAATCTTGGAAGTGTGGTAGTCTTCAAACCGTGGATGTACACTGCGAGCTGAGGAGACATTGTTGGTAGTCCTTTGGTTTATTTTGGTGGTCCATTACTCAACAGTTGCACTTCTATTGTCCTGCTGGTAGATGTCATCGTGCTGAGGAAAGATTGCATGTAGAAGCACATGGTCCCCAAGGATAGATGCATATTTTTGTTGATCCATTATGCCTTCCAGAATGATGAAATTACCTAGGGAGTGCCACAAAAACATTTTCCAGACCATAACACTCCCTCCTCTGGCTCGGACCCTTACGACAGTTGTTGCATGACGATACATGCCAACAGCCATCTGTCTTGTGTAGCAGAAAATATGATTCATCTGAAAAGATAACCTGTTACCTCTCAGTGGACACCTGGCTGCACTATTGGCATGCAAATTCCACCCTTCATCACTGACGAACAGCACTCAGAACGGGTGTGTGAGCTAGGCATATGCCGCGAAGGCCCAAACGCGGCAATGTTTGCTGAATGGTCATTGAGGAGACATTGTTGGTAGTCATTTGGTTTATTTTGATGGTCCATTACTCAACAGTCACACTTCTATACCATCATACACATCTCCGCAGCCATCATTCATTCCTTTCATCTAAGGCCTGTGGTGCACCATGGTTGCATCGGTGCAAGTTTTGGATGGCACCATTTTCCCATGCACGGTATATACTTTAACTGCAGTGACATGCAAACAGTTTACAGACTTTGCAGTTTCAGAAATGCTTCTGCCCTTGGCCTGAAAGCCAATGACCTTGCCCTTTTGGACATCATATGAATCACTCCATTTCCATATTACAGCAACGACTGCATTGTTTTCCGCCTGCCACTGACATGCTTTACATAGCCTCCACTGCTAGTCATGTCATCTGCCATCTGTGAGTGGTTATTGCTCATTGATGTCAAACATAATTTCTGTGCCGGTGGTTGCACTGGTAAGCATATATCACAATTGCTGTGATGAACTCTCTGGCTCCTCTTTTTGCAAAAGAATCACATAGGCCTGAAAAATACCTATTGAACCTCAACAAATCAATTCTGGACTGGCAAAACAGTTTGTGAAAGCTTTACTGAAAGATGGGAAATGTTTTAACTTATCTGTGAGATTTTTCCTCATACATCAAATGTGAAACTTAAAGAAGGCATGTTCATTGGACCTGACATCCAGGAAATGATTTTTCATTCCAACTGTTTGGTGAACACTTTCATCAGTACACCAAAATGGTGTTATGACGATATTGGGGCCATTGGAATATCAGTACATTGACAGAGTATTGTTGGTCACTTCATTCAGATGTACTATAGACAGTCAACCAGAGATAAAACTGTATTAGATGCTGCAAGGCTTTTTATTTTACTCAGCGTAAATGGAACACAGTTTATGACGACTTACACTGGTGGTGACGCAGAGACAGGGTGTACAAACAGGCAGCCCCTGTGGTCAATGTGAACAGAGTTCACAGGTAGCCAGTAGCAAAGTCCAGAGCATGGCCGAAGTCATAAGTGCAGATAGTCCAAGGAGTGATCCATGTCGAAAAACGTAAACAAATGGCTCCTCCTAGATTCACATTATGGAACTAATTTTTTTTCTTTGTTCCCTCTTGTAGCCAGTAGCAAAGTCCAAAGCACGGCCAAAGTCATAAGTGCAGATAGTCCAAGGAGTGATCCATGTCGAAAAACGTAAACAAATGGCTCCTCCTAGATTCACATTATGGAACTAATTTTTTTCTTTGTTCCCTCTTTTATATTTTTCCTATGTTCAACACCAGCTCTCCTCCCAGGCCCCCAAATAATAAACCCTCTTTTTTATGTATTTCCAGATGGAGCAATGAACATTCTTCTATAAGTTTCCTCCCATATATTCAACAGCTTTTACATCTACAGTATTTTTATTGTGTTTTGCAGTCAGATTCTTATAACTCCATTATAGCTTATATCAATATAGAATAATGAAACTGTGGAGCTAGGCCAATACTTCGTTGGTGAAATTACTATGCAGGCCTGCAACTACACACACGCGCCCTACTCCCCTTCCTCTTCTTGACAACAAAACTTTAGTTACTGAAATTTCTTGCACCGACCAAATTAGAATAGGTAATCACTGCATCTTAGGGTCACTGTACTACCTTAGATTAACAATCTCATCTACGGAAGATGGCACAGGTAATATTGTAGATTAGTACTTTTCTAAAACATGGTCACAGTTTTGTGCTTCTGATGGTCACACAGTAGCCGACAGGGGTGATCACGGAGATCCACAATGTGAAATGTGACAGTATCTGCACCTTGTTCACCAGGGACGAGTTCCTGGGACCGCCACCGCCACCGCCCCCGTCACCTCAAGGCAACCAGGTGGGAGGAGAGATCCAGGCCCGGCCTCCGGGCTCCGCCAACCACTACCGGATCCACCACGACAGGCCGCATCCCAGCCTCAACTACAACCACCACAACAACCTCAACATTAACTTCAACAATAACCAGAAGCCTCCGGCACTAAAGTTGCGACCACATGTCGTAGAAGGCCTGCCCTACAAGGTGAGTGCACAATTTGTACAAATATGGAAATTGTGGAATTGTACTCAACACAAAGGTGGTTCCTGTACTGCTTTCCAGTCGTAGGTGAGTGACATCATTGCTAGAAAAACATTTGGAAAATGTGTAACATATATGTTTCTGGCCACACCCACCAGTTAGTAGAGGTCACTATTGTGGACAGTGTCACTGGTTTTCCAGGTTTTGAAGGGTGGGATCTGTTCTCCAGCCTAGAGCTAATGAGCCAGCTTTCCCTTAATCAGGCTAAATGGTGACAAGTACTGTGAGTATTAGCAGCAAATGGCTAATTGAAGTACCTGCATTCTGCTCTGGATGCTGACTGACTGAAAGGTCTGCGTGTTGAAATAATTTTGTGGTATGATTTTTGACAACTCTCAAAGTTAGGAATCATTAGATAGTCCTTGCCAGGTTAGAATGGGAGTTACGGGCCTTTTGGGGCAGAGCTGAGGTTTTAAACATGTTCTGTGTATCGAGTCAGAAGGGAGAGAGCCTCAGTGGTCCATTCTTTGTCTTACGGTTTTTGTGAGAAAGGATACAACTTCCTGAGGGAGCACTTGTCTATCAAAGCACTGTGGTGTTCAAAACAATTTACAGATTGATGACAGCTTTACTTATGTCACAAATCTAATACAAAAATGTGTATAAAAAATAAAAGTATAACTGTAATTTTTGAGAAAATGTCTCTCTGGAGTATAGCAGTTTATTTATTATTTAAAAGTGAATATAAACAGTCACAACCACAATAAACTCTTTTATATATATGTGAGGTTACCAGTTTTGGTCTGTCTTAGATCATCTTCAGATCCACACTGAAATATTTGCATACAACAGAATTAGAGGGATGTAGTAATATAACAAATATATCTTAGATAACAAATAATAAAAGAAGAACTCATACCCATGATATAGATGGTCGCTGTGAACGGAGCAGCTGCCACACCTCCATGGATGCTAATTGCTGTTGCTTAAATACATGATGCTCCACCCATTGCACACTGATTACATCAGCGATAGCCAATGGCACACATGATGTCATATGGCTTTTACAATAAAGTATATATAAAGAGGTCTTCACAACGACCTTTAACTTCACCTAACTGCCGCCTTTGTTGCTATATAGTCCACAACTTTATGATAAATGCCCACAGATGGCTGTCAATGCTCTCACAACAAATTATGATTGAATATTTCTTTTATGTATATTTTTATCACAGATTGATATAAGGTTGTGTATAGCAGTTACTTTATATAATATAAAGCACTTATTTCTTCATCTGTTGTCACCTTTCATGTGACCACTTTATATATACTTTATTGTAAAAACTGTTTGACATCCTGCATGCCTGAGTTGCTATCGCTGATGTAACTGGTGTGCAGTGGGTGGAGCATCATGTATTTAAGCAACAGCTGCTTCACTCTCCTTAGCAGTTACCATTCGTGGAGGTGTAGCATGTGCTCTGTTCACAGCCACCATCTACATCATGGGTATAATTTCTTCTTTTATTATTTGTTATCTAAGATGTATTTTGTATATTACTACATCCCTTTAATTCTGTTGTGTGTAAATATTTCAGTGTGGGTCTGAAGATGATCTAAAACAGACCGTAACCTTATATAAGTTTTTAAAAAAAATGTTTATTGTGGTTGTGACTATTTATATTAAATTTTTTAAAAAGTGTAACAATTTGACAGTGAAAATCCAATGAAAACAAACATTGTTATTGTCTCAAAATCACTGACCAGCTCTTGGAGTTTACACGCTTGTATTTTCACATATCATAAATCAGAGGTTCTCTACATCAAACATAGCAGATTTGGCCATTTCTTGTGAATAATGGAATGCCACAAAGTTGGTGAAAATATTGCTTAAGTCATATATTGTAACTCTGGAACTATTATTGCTGTAAGGTAGTATAAATTGACCAAGTTAGAAAACTGGTGTTATTCACTGTGGGACCACAAACAAGACTACTTGAGACCTCCAGGGCTGACCTAAATATTCAAAGAGTGTGGGAACCCACTGTCAATGTATTCACTGTATTAATTTAATGATATGAATATAATAGAGGGAAACATTCCACGTGGGAAAAATATATTTAAAAAGAAAGATGATGAGACTTACCAAACAAAAGCGCTGGCAGGTCGATAGACACACAAACAAACACAAACATACATACAAAATCTAGCTTTCGCAACCAACGGTTGCCTCGTCAGGAAAGAGGGAAGGAGAAGGAAAGACAAAAGGATATGGGTTTTAAGGGAGAGGGTAAGGAGTCATTCCAATCCCGGGAGCGGAAAGACTTACCTTAGGGGGAAAAAAGGACAGGTATACACTCGCACACACACACATATCCATCCATACATACAAGACACAAGCAGACATTTGTAAAGGCAAAGAGTTTGAGCAGAGATGTCAGTCGGGACGGAAGTATAGAGGCAAAGATGATGTTGAAAGACAGGTGAGGTATGAGCGGCGGCAGATTGAAATTAGGAATTAGCGGAGATTGAGGCCTGGCGGATAGCGAGAAGAGAGGATATGCTGAAGGGCAAGTTCCCATCTCCGGAGTTCTGACAGGTTGGTGTTAGTGGGAAGTATCCAGATAACCCGGACGGTGTAACACTGTGCCAAGATGTGCTGGCCGTGCACCAAGGCATGTTTAGCCACAGGGTGATCCTCATTACCAACAAACACTGTCTGCCTGTGTCCATTCATGCGAATGGACAGCTTGTTGCTGGTCATTCCCACATAGAACGCTTCACAGTGTAGGCAGGTCAGTTGGTAAATCACGTGGGTGCTTTCACACGTGGCTCTGCCTTTGATCGTGTACACCTTCCGGGTTACAGGACTGGAATAGGTGGTGGTGGGAGGGTGCATGGGACAGGTTTTACACCGGGGACGGTTACAGGGGTAGGAGCCAGAGGGTAGGGAAATCCCCAAACCACCTTCCCTACCCTCTGGCTCCTACCCCTGTAACCGTCCCCGGTGTAAAACCTGTCCTATGCACCCTCCCACCACCACCTATTCCAGTCCTGTAACCCGGAAGGTGTACACGATCAAAGGCAGAGCCACGTGTGAAAGCACCCACGTGATTTACCAACTGACCTGCCTACACTGTGAAGCGTTCTATGTGGGAATGACCAGCAACAAGCTGTCCATTCGCATGAATGGACACAGGCAGACAGTGTTTGTTGGTAATGAGGATCACCCTGTGGCTAAACATGCCTTGGTGCACGGCCAGCACATCTTGGCACAGTGTTACACCGTCCGGGTTATCTGGATACTTCCCACTAACACCAACCTGTCAGAACTCCGGAGATGGGAACTTGCCCTTCAGCATATCCTCTCTTCTCGCTATCCGCCAGGCCTCAATCTCCGCTAATTCCTAATTTCAATCTGCCGCCGCTCATACCTCACCTGTCTTTCAACATCATCTTTGCCTCTATACTTCCGTCCCGACTGACATCTCTGCTCAAACTCTTTGCCTTTACAAATGTCTGCTTGTGTCTTGTATGTATGGATGGATATGTGTGTGTGTGCGAGTGTATACCTGTCCTTTTTTCCCCCTAAGGTAAGTCTTTCCGCTCCCGGGATTGGAATGACTCCTTACCCTCTCCCTTAAAACCCATATCCTTTTGTCTTTCCTTCTCCTTCCCTCTTTCCTGACGAGGCAACCGTTGGTTGCGAAAGCTAGATTTTGTATGTATGTTTGTGTTTGTTTGTGTGTCTATCGACCTGCCAGCGCTTTTGTTTGGTAAGTCTCATCATCTTTCTTTTTAAATATATTCACTGTATTAGTCATTTGTGACTAGTTTAAACTGTAATTGTCCACCAAGAATGTATGTCAAACTGTAAAAGTCCTATGCTGGTCTTGAATGGAACATCAGGCTGAACTTTATCGTTGTTTGAATGGCTTGTAATAGAAAATGGGAGCTCCTAACAAATTTCTATCACTTGAAAATATATTTGTTTATATTCTGTATCCATTTTGAAATGCCTAAAAAGGAATATTTTTAACTGTCACTATGTTTCGTTATCACTGGAGCATATTTTAGCATAAAAAATTGGCAGGCTAGAGATACACTGAGGAGCCAAAACTTTTGGTCGTCTGTTTAATAGCATCTTGGTCCATATTTGGAATGCAATACATTCACAATTCTGCTCAGTAGGGATTTGAAAAGAGCTCAGTAGGTTTTCAGAGGTACATTGCAGAAATGTCTACTCACAAGTAATGTAATTCCAGTCAGTTACAGGTTGGTGATTTGTTGGCACACTCAATAGTGTTCCACATGTGTTCCATCATGTACAGATTAGGTGAAATGGACAGTTTTCCTGTCAGAAGATGCCATCATAGGAGAAGAAGACATCAAGTATGACACACAGTCCACAGCTCTTGTGCTGCCCTTGATTACCACCAGGTGAATGTCCCCATAGCATAATACAGCTAATATCAGCCTGTGTCCAAGGTGGAGTGCATGTTTTGAGCAGCCATTCACCTGGATAACAGCATATTTGCACAAGACCATCCATCTGATGTAAAAAGAAACACGATTCATTTGACTGGGCAACATCATTCAATTGATGCACTGTCAAATTTAGATGCCACACCCACTGCAGCCGTAACTGAAGATAGTATTCGGTCATCATGGTAACTCGTGGAGCTCCTCTGCTGCAGAGTGTCACGTTTGAGAATGTGCACTGAACAGTGTGCTCCAAAACAGTTGTGGCTGCACCAGCATCATATATGCCACAGATCTCCTCCACCTACCCTGGCAAGACGGGGTGAGCCTCTGACTTGCATATTCTGTGGTGAGACATAGGCATCCGATGCTTTGTCACCTTCGTGTAGTTTCACCATTCATTGATTACTTTCTGTGGACGCTCACAGCACTAGCAACCTGACAGCACACCATTTTTGTTGTTTCTGAGATGCTCATTCTCAGGCATCAGGCCATAACAATCTACACTTTGTCCAAGTGGCTTACATCAGTGGATATCTCTATTTGTGACCCATATCATTGCTCTTCTTTCTTTACCACATCATGTGCCTGTAACATCACCAGGCAGAATTCATTCTCGCAGTGTGGAGTTGTCATAATATTGTGGCTCATCAATGTACAGAGTCCGCCAGAAAAATGTATATACACTTTAAGGACTGAAAAGTATTACTTATGTGTTTATTTTACATTTAATAATTGATCACATATTTTGTACAACCTTCAGTTTAGCACATGGTTACTTTAAATGTTCGAAATGTTCACCATTGTTGGCTATGCACATAACAGAATGATGAGCGGTCACTGTAATCTCCTGGCGGAGTTCCTCCAGTGTGTGTGGCTTACGTTGATAGACTTTATCTTTCACAGTTCCCCACAAGTAAAAGTCCATAGGTGTTAGATGTGTCAAATGTGGAGGGAACTCAATGGGCCATCTTTGTCCAATCTGATGCCCTGACAAATTGTCATCCAGGAAAGCTGGTGGTAGTGTGGTCGCACCCTGTCCTGTTGGTGGAAGACCTCTTCATCAGCTCCATAAAGTGCACATACGAGGTGCATTCAAGTTCTAAGGCCTCCGATTTTTTTTCTCCGGACTGGAAAGAGATAGAAACATGCACATTGTTTTAAAATGAGGCCGCGTTCATTGTCAATACGTCCCAGAGATGGCAGCACCGTATGGCAGATGGAATTTGACGGCCAGCGGCGACAATGATAACTGTTTTAAATACTTAAAGTTGCGACGTTTTCCTTACTAGAACAGCGTGTAATCATTCGTTTTCTGAATTTGCGTGGTGTGAAACCAATTGAAATTCATCGACAGTTAAAGGAGACATATGGTGACGGAGTTATGGATGTGTCAAAAATGTGTTCGTGGGTGCGACAGTTTAATGAAGGCAGCACATCGTGTGACAACAAACAGAAACAACCTTGGGCTCGCACAAGCCGGTCTGACGACACGATCGAGAAAGTGGAGAGAATTGTTTTGGGGGATCGCCGAATGACTGTTGAACAGATCGTCTCCAGAGTTGGCATTTCTGTGGGTTCTGTGCACACAATCCTGCATGACGATCTGAAAATGCGAAAAGTGTCATCCAGGTGGGTGCCACGAATGCTGATGGATGACCACACAGCTGCCCGTGTGGCATGTTGCCGAGCAATGTTGACGCGCAACGACAGCACGAATGGGACTTTCTTTTCGTCGGTTGTGACAATGGATGAGACGTTGATGCCATTTTTCAATCCAGAAACAAAGCACCAGTCAGCTCAATGGAAGCACACAGATTCACCGCCACCAAAAAAATTTCGGGTAACCACCAGTGCCGAAAAAATGATGGTGTCCATGTTCTGGGACAGCGAAGGCGTAATCCTTGCCCATTGCGTTCCAAAGGGCACTACGGTAACAGGTGCATCCTACAAAAATGTTTTGAAGAACAAATTCCTTCCTGCACTGCAACAAAAACGTCCAGGAAAGGCTGCGCGTGTGCTGTTTCACCAAGGCAACGCACCCGCACATTGAGCTAACGTTACGCAACAGTTTCTTCGTGATAACAACTTTGAAGTGATTCCTCATGCTCCCTACTCACCTGACCTGGCTCCTAGTGACTTTTGGCTTTTTCCAACAATGAAAGACACTCTCCGTGGCCGCACATTCAGCAGCCATGCTGCTATTGCCTCAGCTATTTTCCAGTGGTCAAAACAGACTCCTAAAGAAGCCTTCGCCGCTGCCATGGAATCATGGCGTCAGCGTTGTGGAAAATGTGTACGTCTGCAGGGCGATTACGTTGAGAAGTAACACCAGTTTCATCGATTTCGGGTGAGTAGTTAATTAGAAAAAAAATCAGAGGCCTTAGAACTTGAATGCACCTCGTATAACTGGCAAAATTGATGTGTAAAACATTTCCAGGTACACTTCTCCAGTGACAGTAGCATCAAAGAAAAAAGGTCCTATTAAGCCCCTAGATGATAGTCCACACCTCACATGAACCCCTTGTAGATTGACTGCTTTATACACAGTACACACTGTTATGCCGATTCACAGTTCCATTAAATTTAAATTGTGCCTTGTCACTCCACACTACGTTCGTCACAAAAATGTTCATCATCAGTAACCATTTGCTGGTACCATTCGCACAATTGTATTCGGCAATCAGCATCATGATCATTAATTGCGTGCAGTAATTGTGGAGGGTAAACTTTTCACTTTGCAGCTTTCAGAAGTCTTCATATACTTGTATTGCTAACCCCCACTTCAGATGCATACTGCTTAACAGGCTTCTGTGGAGAATTAACAAACGTTTTCAACACGAGAGCCGACAGAGCAGGACTTCTAGCTGTATACTGCCTTCCTTTGTGAATGTCACAAATTGTTCCATGCAATTCAAACTTATCAAGGATGCATTTAACCTTTTAACTGCTCTGGACATGTTAACGCATGCACTTTTGTACCTGTGCTCTGAACATGTTTACTCACACCACCAGTCCTTCTACCTGGTTCTCTGAACGTGTCTTTGTGTAGACACTTTCAGAGTACCAGGTAGAAGGACTGGTGGTGTGAGTAAACATGTTCGGAGCACACAGGGACAGGTACAAAGGTGCACGCATTAACACGTCCAGAGAAGTTAAAGGGTTAATTGTTAGGCGGGTTGACGATTCTGTTTCAAAATACCACCTCCACTGACATTGCACGTCAATGGCATTATCGAACTTGAAAAACTGCTTCACAATACATTTTCGTTGCTCAAATGTCAAGTGTGCTCCATTCATATTGTTTTTTCAATACCGAAATGTAAGTACTAACATCAGTTGAGCCAAAAACCATAACACACTTGTAACTCAAATTGAACTACAATATCAATATCTCGATAGAGCCTGACAAAAAATGTATACATTTTTCTGGTGGACTCTGTATATAAATAAAAATATAAAATGTGTGTGTGTGGGGAGGGGGGGGTGTACTTGGTACACATATCTCTTACTATCCGCGGCAACAATTGATGTTGGGGAAGAACCACTTACCTATCGTTCAGGAGATATGACCTCATAAACACTGAGATGCATGAAAAAATGCCACATCATGCCTGAAGTTTTGATACATTTATACTATTAAGACACTCCTGCAATCAAGTCATCTTAAGGAAATCCTTGACATGTGGTAGCGCTTTTGACAGCTTTCAACTGTGAAGCACAGTAGGAGAAGAGGCTGTAGCTAGTGGGAGAGGGGAGAGGGCAGGAGTAGTGTGGAGGTGTATTCCTCCAGCAGTGAGTGTTGTTAGTTGTCTCAGTGTGCAGTGACAGGCTAGCTGGTGATACTGGTGACAGGACGGTGCCTATGAGGCGGTGCACTGTTCCTGTAATGAGTGTTGTATGTTGTTGCAGCTGTTGTCTGTGGTGACTGCTAGCAGAGGTGTTGCTGGAGGCAGAGGACAGCTCCGTTAGTGATTGTTGTCTGTTGCAGCTGGAGTCCGTAGTGACGGGCTCACAGGCTGTGCTGGTGGCAGAGGGTGGTGCCGGTGAGGTGGTTCATGGCTCTCCAGTGCCCCACCGCCACGCACTGGTGCCGGCTGAGGCCGCCTCACTGCTGGTGGACATCCGGCCCTCGCAGGTGGCAAACGTGCTCATCCCCAGGGGCAGCCACACCGCACACGTCTTCAGCGCACCCGCGCCCTCGCCGCTCGTCGCCGACGACGTCTTCCGGGACAACTCGCCCTTCCCAGTCCCGGAGGTACCGCACAGTGTGCCGAACTTACCACATGCACAGTTCATTCTTTCTTTTCGTAATTATTATCCTTCTATATCTGATACTGACAGACACTTTATCAAGCAATGCCCTCTTTGCCTGCACTAGTGTGCTTCTTGTATCCTCTTAATATCACCTGCCACACGTCATTTTGCATCTGAGGTAGCAGACCCATTTCACTTGATCTACTTTGTGATCCTCATTTTGATGTTAAGTTCATCACGAATCTAGTTTCTGCCATTGCTTTGTACTTTCATCTTTCTTCAGTTTATTCATAGTGTTTGTGTGCAATAAGCTGCCCATTCCATTCGACCCATTCTGCAGTTCTTCCTCATTTTCACAGAGGCTAGCAACATCATCAGTGACTCTTATTGTTAATATCTTTTATGTGCATGAAATACATAATGGGGAAGGAAAGGGAATGGGTGGGAATTTGTGACTTCCACCTGTGCAGGGCATCACAGTAATGTGGACTGACTGAAATTTTCAACTTACCACAAGGTGAAATTTGAGTCAGTCAGGGACCGTGTTTGGACAGCTGAAGTTTTTAAGCCAACTGCTTTTGTGAAGCTGTAAATCCAGATTCGAATCCCAGTCCAGCACAATTTTTGAACTTCACCATTACATTACCACAATGCTCTGTGCAGTTGGATGTGACAGATTCCCATCCATCCCTCCCCTTTCTTCCCCCATTCTCTATTTCTTATACTTGCCTGCACCAGCCACATATTCATGAGCACTGTCTGTTCTATTGGACATGTCAGACATAGCAGACATCACTCAAATATATACATTTCTGGTATTTTATACCCTTAATTTATCCTGCTCTTGAACCTATGTTTTATTTCAATTGTTGCCTCTTGTTGTAGAGGTTGACAGTAGAGGATAACTCCATCCTTGCCCGATACCCTTTCTCATCTGAACACTTCATTGTTGGTCCTCAATTATTATATATCCCCTCTCAGGTTTTGTGCACGTTCTACATTACACATCTTTCCCTCTAGCGTACACCTATTTTCCAGTCTGCAGCTTGTGGTCTTGCGGTAGCGTTCTCGCTTCCCGCGCACGGGGTCCCGGGTTCGATTCCCGGCGGGGCCAGGGATTTTCTCTGCCTCGTGATGACTGGGTGTTGTGTGTCTTTCATCATCATTTCATCCCCATCGACACGCAAGTCGCCGAAGTGGCGTCAACTCGAAAGACTTGCACCAGGCGAACGGTCTACCCGACGGGAGGCCCGAGCCACACGGCATTTCCATTTATTTACCTATTTTCCTCAGAATTTTGAAACACCTTGCACTATTTGACATTGTTGGAGGATCATTTTAGATCATCAAGTCCTTTGGAGGTGCTTCAATTTTTCTCAAGTCTCACCTCCATTATCGAGCACAAAATCGTATCTGTGTATCTGGTGCCTTTACCTTTCCTAAACTTGGGCAACAAGTTGACTGAATCTGATTGTCCATAGGTATCTGCGGACTTTGTGGGACTGGACTCGGCACCGCAGCTGGAGCACGGGGTGGGCACCGTCATTGCGGTCCATCCCGGGGACTCCCCTGCAGAGACAGGCGGCATTGTGGCTGGATCGCCAGGCAGCGACATCAACGTCGACATTGCTCCAGGACAGGTACGTCTGAGATTGCTCTTTGTCTCATCAACTATTGAGTCTGCTTCCCTGGCAGTGTGTGCTCTACTGGAAAAAGATAAACAAAAGTTGAATAGAGGTATTCATCATGATACTTATGAAACACAAGGGTTTCACTGTGCAAGAAGATTTGGTGCCACAGGATGAGGATCCAAAGTGATCCAGCCAGCAATAAAATTCCTATCCAGACATATTCCAAGAAGATAACACCCAAACATCTTATTCACATACTCCAACAACACAAAAGGCAATCATACTCAAGCAGTATCAGACTTATTCCAATTCTGTGCAACTATACGAAAATCTTATTTGAACAGACATATTTTTCTTTATTTAAACCTTCTGCAGTGATCAGTTTTTTGGCTCCTACATTGTTTCCATGTATTCTTCAACCCCAGGCTATCAATTTTTTACCACAGTAATGCCACTTGTTGGCTCAGATGACTTTTGTTACTGTCACACAAAATGTGGAAGACAGGCCTCAAAAACAAAAGGACAACATGTTACCATCCATATTACTGACATATTCCCTAGGAGATAGTATCCAGTCACATGATACTCACAGTGATTGTTTCCTTCGTATCAAATGCTGCTTCTTTGGTGTGTCTATTTGGTAATTATGTAGCCAGTTTGAATCACATTATGGTATACTCACTAACTGGTCCATTTGTAATTCTAGAACTCAGTACAGTGTGTTAACTATAAACTAGCCAGTCAGCTCCCTAGTCTCAAATCAGTAGAAGTCTGGAGGGTTTGGTTGGCAGTCATTTGTTTATGGTTGTAACCAACATTGCGTAGCTAACAGAATTGTGTGAGGTAGTCATTGCTGTCAGCTTTGTTACTGTCTTGTACTTCTGTCATATCAATAGGTAAGATGATTTCAGGTCAGATTAGGAACAACATTTAAGAAATTTTTACCTGTGTGTGTGATGTCTGCTACTGCAGAAGTGAATTGCAGGTTAAGTGCTTGCACTATGGGAAGCATGCAAAGCTTTTTCCGCAAATGTAGATCAACACCTCAAGAGAGTATCTGGTGGCTGGGCTCACTTCCTTGATTCCCTACAACTCTGTCTGGCAGTTGGCAAACTTAATAGTTAACACACTGAACTAATGAACTATGGGTATTCTTTGCAGACTCTCAGTGGCATTGCTGTATTTTAGACAGCAGACAGGTGGTTATATGGACTTCATTCCCACACAGGGCATCAGCGTGGACGTGGGCCCCGGTGGGTCGACGGTGCACACCAGGCCGGACTCTGCCCCCGGGGGTGGTAAGGAGACACACCGCATCCAGCCGAGTGGAGTTGTGCTGGACGCCCCCAGGCCACAGCCGCACCACCACGCTCACCCGGAGTCTCCTCTCATCCACCCGCCACCGCCACCCCCGCCCCCACCGCCTGCACCGTCGTCGCAGCCGTCTCCCGTCAGGAGGCCACCCGTCACGCTGTACCGTCCCTCCACTGGGACGGGCGGCTCTGTGGCAGGAGGCAGGCCACACCAGTACAGGTAACCACTTTCTCCACTACCTCTTCGCTAACTGTGACCTCGTATCTAAGTCTGCACTGAAAAATGCACCAAACTCTGTGATACCAAACCACCTAGCTGAGTGAACCTGTGTGCTGGACTGGGATTCACACCTAGAATCTTTGCTTTTCGTGAACAAATGCTCTACCGACCAATCTATCTGTCACAACAAATAAGCCATTTTCACAGTCTGTGAATAAGGCATTTCTCCCCAATATCATTTCTTCCACGAGTGCTGGACATCCCCAGGCCCCAGCCACACCACACATTCATCCGCGGACACTTTTCATCTACCCGTCACTGTCACACATAAGCAGGAGAACGTCTGTGAAGTTTGAAAGTAAAAAGACGTACTAGCTTAATTAAGGCTTGAAGGCAAGTTTTATGTCATGTCTGGATAGCTCAGTTGGTGGAGCATTTTCCTGCAAATAGTAACAGATTCCGGTTTGAGTCCTAATCTGCCACACAGTTGTTATCCGGCAGAAAGTTTGAAATCAGTCTGGTGTCTACTATAAAGGGAAAATTTATTGTGGGCATACAACACTAATGCTTAAACTACTTCTATTTTTCTGTGAGACCATCGCAAAGACATTTCACAGTGCTGCAACTGAAATCGACCAGCCAGTGGTTATCACTTGAGTTAACACACACACTACCAGCATTGATTGTCGCCATAAATGTCATATTTTTAATATGAAAATCTAGCCACTATGGGACATGCTGTATTCATAGATGTGGCAAAATTTTATCCAGTTTCGATGCGCTGTCTCTTTGAAAAAACACATGTGTCATATTGCTGGTTATACATTGGACATAAAATGTCAATATTTTCTATATGTCGGATTTTATAATATTGTCAGAAACAGTTATATTTGAAAAAGTCATTAAGTTCTAAATGGTCAGTTCTGTGACACAAGTATCATTGTCAATTTTCAAACATGTTTGTCAAGAAATTTGTTTAACTTTGATAAAAACAATTAAATAAAATTTGTAGAGCTAATTAATCACAATTAATCTATGTATACATCATAACAAAAGTATAGAAATTTGTATGGAAAATTGAACTTTGAATCTCTGATTTGTCAGAAAATTGTATCAACATAGTTGATATGTCGACAGTATAATATTGATGTATTATCCACTGTTGGTTCAATCACAAGCACATGAATAGTATACTCAAAGCATGAAACACTATTCATGATGATTCATTTCTCATGAGTTTCAAAAACGAAAACACATTCATATACAAGTACAGTGAGAAAAGTAGTGATCCTAATATCAAACCTTGTAGAATGCCATACATGATTTCCTCCAGAGTCATAAATGTCGCTTCAGTCACAGTTCGTTGTGTTATGAGGATGTGCTGGAAAGTAGTGCCTCCAAATTTTTTATTCATTCCTCAGTATTAGTCAGTCAATTTTTCCACATCACTGATGAAAGTTGCCACCCTCTGTTGCCAGAGGGCTCCGAATTGTAGGCTGTAACATAACTATGTTGCTACATGAGAAACCCTTCAGAAAACTGAAAACATAAATTCAAAGATTTCTTTGACATGTAGATCCCTCGCTCCTTCTGCTTGACAATGCCACACACACACAAGTGCCATTATACCAGCAACAACCCGGCCCCTTGGGTTCACTGTCATTGAATACAGTCACGACTAGATCCCACTAAATTTTTATCTGTTTCCAAAACATAAAGTACATCTTCAAGGACTTCACTTTGATAGTGATGAAGCTGTGCAAACAGAGGTGGTGGTGTGGCTCTGTCAAAAAAGTCAAACATTCTACAGTGATGGTACAAAGAAACTAGGCTCCCATTGGGAGAAATGTGTTTGTCACCAGGGCGACTATATAGAAATGAAGAACAAAGATGTAGATAATTAATAAAGTGCGTTTTATTTAAAAAGTGACTTGGAAGCATTACTTTCCACATGCCCTCGTATTTGGCACATATTTCTGTATTGTTTTTGTCAGATATGTTGTGTATCAGTTAATTACGTACGGAAAGATAAATTGAGTGTCCCTTCTCTAGAATTCCTTCATCATGAGGTCAGCCAGGAGAGCCACTTAATGGAAACCAGGTACATTTTCTAGAGTTTCAAGATCAATCTGACCTCTGCACGCTCTACCTACAGGTTTCCAGCACCGGTACATCCACTGCGGCCATCAGACTTCATGACACCACCCCCACCACCTCCACAGCTGCCATCACGACCACCGGCGCCGCCTCCGACTCCTGGAGGCGTGCACCACGTGCACCAGCACCACCACCATCACCACCAGCAAGGCGGGCCACTAGTCATTCCACTCAGGCCCGAGGCTGGACTGCCCCCACCTCCCGGGCACGACCATTTCCTCCACGAACACGATCACGAGCACGACCTCCATATCCACGGCAACGATCACGAACTTCACGTTCACGGCCTCGAGCCGGAGCACGACCACACGACGAGGCTGCAACCGGTGAGAACTGGTGGCAGTGGCATCGTCGTCCGACCCGGCCCCGGGCCCGTCGACGTGTTTGTCAAGCCTGACGGTGAGCTCGTAGCAGCCAAGGACGACCTAGGTGTTGCCGGTTCCTCCAGACCGCTGCCACGGCCACCGGCACTTTCACCGAAGCCCTCGAGAAGGCCGCCGACGACCAACCTTTTTGCCATCTGGCCGGGCAACAGGTGAGGCCTTATTGCAAACAACAGTATTTTCATAGGGGGTACTTTTATTAGGTGGAATGTAGTTACACTGGGGTCATGACTTTTCCTATAAATTATTTATTGTAGAAGGTTTCTGTGTGTAAATGTTATCATTTATGGAAGAGCAGTTGAATGGAATGGATACTGTCTTGAAAAGAGGCTAGAGCATAAGCATAAAAGACAGTGAAACGAGGGTAATGGAATGTAGTTAAATTAAATGAGATGCTGCTGAGGATATTAGGTAAGGAAATAAGGCACTAAAAGTGGTACATGAACTTTGGTATTTGGGCAGCAGAATAACTGATAATGGCTGAAGTAGAGGGGGATAAAATGCAGACTGGCTTTGCAAAGAAAGCATTTCAGGAAAAGAGAAATTTATTATCATCTAATACAAATTTAAGTTTCAGGAAGACTTCTTCTGAAGTCATTTGTCTGGAGTGTAGCTATGTATAGAAGTGAAACATGGATGATAAACAGTTTAAACAAGAAGAGAACAGAAGCTTCTGAAGTGTGGTGCTGCAGAAGAGTGCTGACAATTAGATGGGTAGATCACGTAACTAATGAGGAGGTACTGAATCAAGTTGGGAAGAAAAAGAAAAAACGTGACTGGTTGACAAGACACATTCTTAGGTGTTAAGGAATTGTCAGTGTGGTATTTGAGGAAAGTGTGGTGGCTAAAAATTGCAGAAGGAGACCAAAGGACGAATACAGTAAACAGGTTCAATAGTTATGCAGAGATTACCGTATTTACTCGAATCTAAGCCACACTCGAATCTAAGCCACACCTAAAAAATGAGCCTCGAAATAAAGGAAAAAAAATTTCCCGAATCTAAGCCGCACCTGAAATTTGCGACTCGAAATTCAAGGGGAGAGAAAAGTTTTAGGCCGCACCTCCAAATTGAAACAAAGTTGGTCCATTCTAATATGAGACACAATTTACATCGAATGAGTGACGATACAGCGACAGTAGTTTGGTTTGAGTCGTAAGCTTAGCAGTTAAGCTTTACCAGGTAGCCAGTGCTATGCGTCAGGCGCTCCGTCCGTATTTATACGAGTACCCTTCCTTTTTCACGTGCTCTGTCTGGTTTGAATCGATTGCTTATTTTGCTTTGATCTGATAAGTGCCGTTTTCTTTGTTATAGGTGTTTACGTCACTCTAAGTGAAAATGCATTACTGTACTGTGTCATGCATTGTTTGTCGCATTCTGATAGTGCGCGTTTACGGCCTGTCGCCGCTCGTGGCACGGCTTGTTTTCCTGCGCGCTACCGCCACTTTAAAAAAAAAAGAAGAGGAGAGAGAGAGAGGAATCATCTCATTGGCGAAACAATGGCAAGAGACTGCTATTTGTTGTTACTTACACTACTGCTTTCTTTGATAATGATCAACAAGAACCAAATAATAGACTGCGTATGATAGAACATGTTCTGAACGAGAGTTAGGCGAAAATTTTTCTCCATCTGAAAATCTTTGCGGCCGCTTCTTTAGTACATGAAATTCTGCGCAGAAATTCGAGTCATCTTAGATTTAAAAATCTAATCAGTTGCCGTGCTTCATTTCTGACTGTATCACTATTAGGCATAAGAATAATATGAATATAAACAGGCCATGATATGTATATTCTTCCGCGTTTGTTGTTGTCTCACTCTAGTTTTGTAGTTTATTAGGCAGACAGGATTTAAATGAGATAGCAGCAAACATGAAAGAATACATGGCAAAATGTTTATATTCGTATTATTCTTATGGTGAAGAGAATACTGCATGTGATTCACATTTCATCAGGTTCCTATTAGCAACCATCTCTTCTCACAGGTAGGAAAAAATTCAGAATGTAGAGTTGGCCATATTGACAAACATCCTAAACAGTCTTGCCAGTCGGATTTTTGTAGTACATTGAAATTCTGCTACATTCGAAGATAAACAATACGGAATTTGTATTTACTTCATTGGATAATGTATGTAAATACAGTGGGGTCGAAACTTGGGGCGGAGAAAAAAAGCTCGTCTTCCACATTTTTTTTTTTTTTTTTTTTTTTAATTTATTTACTGACGCAGAGATTTGGCACCAGTATTTATCTTTGTGCCTACAAAGCATGCCTGTGTAGCGCTACATATATTTGGCGGCAGAAGTTAGTTGTAGTGGCACCTAACAACATTTTTCAGAACTTCCGCTGGCTTTGCACTCGATTCTAAGCTGCAGGCGGTTTTTTGGATTACAAAAACTGGAAAAAAAGTGCGGCTTAGATTCGAGTAAATACGGTAAGAGGCTTGTGCAAATTAGACTAATGTGAAGAGCTGTATCAATCCAGTCTTTGAACTGAAGCCAGTAGATGTAATTGTGGTGGTTCGTACTAACGCCCGGCTCAAATTGCGCATCTTCTGACCGTACGAGTTTTGCTGAAAATTCCTCATCCTCAAGCTGGGTTCGATTCTTGGCTGGCTCAGAGATTTTCTCTGCTAGGGGACTGGGTGTCCTGTCATCACTGTACGATCCTCGTCAACACACCAATCGCTGAAATGGTGTCAACTAAGGAGACTCGCACCAGGTGATCAGTCTATCTGACGGGAGGCCATAGCCACATGACATTTCATTTCATTGGTAGCTGTTTGACATATTGTGTTCCTAATCTTACTGCCACTGGCAATGTACGTTGTGAATGTCCTCAGACTTCTGATATCAGCTCAGTACAGCCTTCTGCTTCACCTCAGCCACTGTCACTATCTGACTGTCTTTCACTGTACCGACTCATCTCGAAGCCCTCACCCCCTGCTCATCTGTACCACAATTTGGCAGTCTGACCAACCAGTGACCAATTTTGTAGCCACACCACACTTCTGCATGAGATTAGTAACTCTTAAGTCACTTTCTTTTGCAATTCTTAAATTACAAACAGTGAGTACATTTTGCCCCCTTAATTTAACACATTCTAATGCATGTGTTTCTCCAGAACGTCCCCACATTAAAACACTCCAGACTGACAGCCTCGTGTAATTTCCTATAGTGAATTATTTCTTTGGTTGTTTGACAAAATGATAAGGAAATGACATTATACTACTTTGCCTACTTATGTACATTGTAATACATTTGTCTACATGGAAGATCAGCTGGAAGTCATTGCACAAATGTTGATATACTGCATGTATTTATGTATTCTGTATAGATTTTCTAACCATCAATACCCGTATCAAATTGCATGGTCCTTTGAGAATCTACCACCATTAATTACCATCTCATATATATGTACTGTGAATTACTACATTCCCAAGGCATTTCTCTGATGCAACCTGCGGCTTTCGCTTTTGGTTCTGATCTGACTGAAAAAAAGACACAAACAGGTCTGTATTATGCAGACCACCACCAGATATTGATTGTGTCAGGTGATTGTCAGCTGCATTCACACACTACACAACCTCCCTCACAGATTTCAAAATATTCACAGCTTTCATTGAAGCTCATAGTCCCCTTATGGTGCCATAGTTACCACAGTCTTATGTCTCCTCTTCTTCCCCCCCCCCCCCCTCTCACTCTCTTGTTGTTGTTGTTGTTGTTGTTGTTGTTGTTGTCTTCAGTCCTGAGACTGCTTTGATGCAGCTCTCCATGCTACGCTATCCTGTGCAAGCTTCTTCATCTCCCAGTACTTACTGCAACCTACATCCTTCTGAATCTGCTTAGTGTATTCATCTCTTGGTCTCCCTCTACGATTTTTACCCTCCACGCTGCACTCCAATGCTAAATTTGTGATCCCTTGATGCCTCAGAACATGTCTTACCAACTGGTCCCTTCTTCTTGTCAAGTTGTGCCACAAACTCCTCTTCTCCCCAATTCTATTCAATACCTCCTCATTAGTTATGTGATCTACCCATCTAATCTTCAGCATTCTTCTGTAGCACTACATTTCGAAAGCTTCTATTCTCTTCTTGTCTGTCCAAACTATTTATCGTCCACGTTTCACTTCCATACATGGCTACACTCCATACAAATACTTTCAGAAATGACTTCCTGACACTTAAATCTATACTCGATGTTAACAAATTTCTCTTCTTCAGAAAAGTTCTTCTTGCCATTGCCAGTCTACATTTTATATCCTCTCTACTTCGACCATCATCAGTTATTTTGCGCCCCAAATAACAAAACTCCTTTACTACTTTAAGTGTCTCATTTCCTAACATAATTCCCTCAACATCACCTGACTTAATTTGACTACATTCCATTATCCTCGTTTTGCTTTTGTTGATGTTCATCTTATACCCTCCTTTCAAGACACTGTCCATTCCGTTCAACTGCTCTTCCAAGTCCTTTGCTGTCTCTGACAGAATTACAATGTCATTGGCGAACCTCAAAGTTTTTATTTCTTCTCCATGGATTTTAATACCTACTCTGAACTTTTCTTTTGTTTCCTTTACTGCTTGCTCAATATACAGATTGAATAGCATCGGGGAAAGGCTACAAACCTGTCTCACTCCCTTCCCAATGACTGCTTTCGTTTCATGTCCCACGACTCTTTATAACTGCTATCTGGTTTCTGTACAAATTGGAAATAGCTTTTCGCTCCCTGTATTTTACCCCTGCCACCTTCAGAATTTGAAAGAGAGTATTCCAGTCAACATTGTCAAATGCTTTCTCTAAGTCTACAAAAGCTAGAAACATAGGTTTGTCTTTCCTTAATCTTTCTTCTAAGATAAGTCGTAGGGTCAGTATTGCCTCACGTGTTCCAACATTTCTGCGGAATCCAAACTGATCTTCGCCGAGGTCAGCTTCTACCAGTTTTTCCATTCGTCTGTAAAGAATTTGCGTTAGTATTTTGCAGCTGTGACTTATTAAACTGATAGTTCAGTAATTTTCACATCTGTCAACACCTGCTTTCTTTGGGATTGGAATTATTATATTCTTCTTGAAGTCTGAGGGTATTTCGCCTGTCTCATACATCTTGCTCACCAGATGGTAGAGTTTTGTCAGGACTGGCTCTCCCAAGGCCGTCAGTAGTTCCAATGGAATTTTGTCTACTCTCGGGGCCTTGTTTTGACTCAGGTCTTTCTGTGCTCTGTCAAACTCTTCACGCAGTATCGTATCTCCTATTTCATCTTCATCTACATCCTCTTCCATTTCCATAATATTGTCCTCAAGTACATCGTCCTTGTATAGCCCCTTTATATACTCCTTCCACCTTTCTGCTTTCCCTTCTTTGCTTAGAACTGGGTTTCCATCTGAGCTCTTTATATTCATACAAGTGGCTCTTTTCTCCAAAGGTCATTTTAATTTTCCTGTAGGCAGAATCTGTCTTACCCCTAGTGAGATGAGCCTCTACATCCTTATATTTGTCCTCTAGTCATCCCTGCTTAGCCATTTTGCACTTCCTGTCGATCTCATTTTTGAGACATTTGTATTCCCTTTTGCATGCTTCATTTACTGCATTTTTATATTTTCTCCTTTCATCAATTAAATTCTATATTTCTTCTGTTACCCAAGGATTTCTACTAGCCCTCGTCTTTTTACCTACTTGATCCTCTGCTGCCTTCACTACTTCATCCCTCAGAGCTACCCATTCTTCCTCTACTGTATTTCTTTCCCCCATTCCCTTATGCTCTTCCTGAAACTCTGTACAACCTCTGGTTTAGTCAGTTTATCCATCTCCTTAAATTCCCACCTTTTTGCAGTTTCTTCAGTTTTAATCTACAGTTCATAACCAATAGATTGTAGGTCAGAGTCCACATCTGCCCCTGGAAATGTCTTAAAATTTAAAACCTGGTTCCTAAATCTCTGTCTTACCATTATATAATCTATCTGATACCTTCTAGTATCTCCAGGATTCTTCCATATATACAACCTTCTTTTATGATTCTTGAACCAAGTGTTAGCTATGATTAAGTTATGCTCTGTGCAAAACTCTACCAGACGGCTTCCTCTTTCATTTCTCTCCCCCAATCCATATTCACCCACTATGTTTCCTTCTCTCCCTTTTCCTACTCTCGAATTCCAGTCACCCATGAGTATTAAATTTTCGTCTCCCTTCACTATCTGAATAATTTCTTTTATCTCATCATACATTTCGTCAAGTTCTTCATCATCTGCAGAGCTAGCTATTAACTTGTACAACTGTAGTAGGTATGGGCTTCGTGTCTATCTTGGCCACAGTAATGCGTTCACTATGCTGTTGGTAGTAGCTTACCCGCACTCCTATGTTTTTATTCATTATTAAACCTACTCCTGCATTACCCCTATTTGATTTTGTATTTATAACCCTGTATTCACCTGACCAAAAGTCTTGTTCCCCCTGCCACCGAACTTCACTAATTCCCACTATATCTAACTTCAACCTATCCATTTCCCTTTTTAAATTTTCTAACCTACCTGCCCAATTAAGGGATCTGACATTCCACGCTCCGATCTGTAGAACGCCAGTTTTCTTTCTCCTGATAATGACGTCCTCTTGAGTAGTCCCCGCCCGGAGATCCGAATGGGGGACTATTTTACCTCCGGAATATTTTACCAAAGAGGACACCATCATCATTTAACCATACAGTAAAGCTGCATTCCCTTGGGAAAAATTATGGCTGTAGTTTCCCCTTGCTTTCAGCCGTTCACAGTACCAGCACAGCAAGGCCGTTTTGGTTAGTGTTGCAAGGCCAGATCAGTCAATCATCCAGACTGTTGCCCCTGCAACTACTGAAAAGGCTGCTGCCCCTCTTCGGGAATCACATGTTTGTCTGGCCTCTCAACAGATACCCCTCCAATGACAAGGTCTCTCTCTCTCTTAAAATTTGGATTTTGAAATTGTTGAACTTCTGTCTTGTACATCATTTGACTCATTTAGAATTTGTCAAACTTTGAGACGACTTTGTGCCGGACCGGAATTCAAACCCAGGTGTTCTGCTTATTAGGCAGATGCACCATCCACAAAGCAATAAGGCATATATTTTCAGCCTTCCATTGATGTAAAACAATGCCCACTAGCATCAAATGTCTTTAATTTCCTGGTGTCTTGATTCATAGCAGCTGCAGTATCAAAATAGTATCTGTTCACTTGCATGTACTGAAAGAACAGACACTACATACATAATTAATTGTAGTGATGACAACCAATGATCCCTCCATTACAGATGCACACCAAGCACAAATTCTTACATGAATTCTGCCACTAATGAGGTTAATGAGGAGGGGCATGACATCAGGAGTGTGGGTCAGTTGAGAATTTGGGTCTGATGGGAGACGTGTTCAGGTGGTCCCTGTGTCCAGATGATGCAGTAGTCTGTAGTCTGTAGTCTATAGTCATAGTAGTCTGCAATGTGAGGAGGAGATCTGGGTTCAAATCCCAGTCAGCAAAAATTTTCAAATTTCTCCGTTGATATAAATCAATGCTCACAGGCAGCCAATGTCTTTATTTCTTTTGTGTCTAGAAAATTAGAGAATTGAGATGTCACATGGTAAAGCTCCATATGTCATATGTGAAAGGAACAGCGAAGAGGGTGGTAGCGGAAGTACCCTCTGCAAAACACCTTAATGTGGCTTGTGAAGTGTAGATCCATATACAGGGTTATTACAAATGATTGAAGCGATTTCACAGCTCTACAATAACTTTATTATTTGAGATATTTTCACAATGCTTTGCACACACATACAAAAACTCAAAAAGTTTTTTTAGGCATTCAGAAATGTTCGATATGTGCCCCTTTAGTGATTTGGCAGACATCAAGCCGATAATCAAGTTTCTCCCACACTCGGCGCAGCATGTCCCCATCAATGAGTTCGAAAGCATCGTTGATGCGAGCTCGCAGTTCTGGCACGTTTCTTGGTAGAGGAGGTTTAAATACTGAATCTTTCACATAACTCCACAGAAAGAAATCGCATGGGGTTACGTCGGGAGAGCGTGGAGGCCATGACATGAATTGCTGATCATGATCTCCACCACAACCGATCCATCGGTTTTCCAATCTCCTGTTTAAGAAATGCCGAACATCATGATGGAAGTGCGGTGGAGCACCATTCTGTTGAAAGATGAAGTTGGCCCTGTCGGTCTCCAGTTGTGGCATGAGCCAATTTTCCGCGGGCTACGCGTGAAACTTGCCCGCACGCGTTCAACCGTTTCTTCGCTCACTGCAGGCCGACCCATTGATTTCCCCTTACAGAGGCATCCAGAAGCTTTAAACTGCGCATACCATCGCCGAATGGAGTTAGCAGTTGGTGGATCATTGTTGAACTTCGTCCTGAAGTGTCGTTGCACTGTTATGACTGACTGATGTGAGTGCATTTCAAGCACGACATACGCTTTCTCGGCTCCTGTTGCCAATTTGTCTCACTGCGCTCTCGAGCACTCTGACGGCAGAAACCTGAAGTGCGGCTTCAGCCGAACAAAACTTTATGAGTTTTTCTACGTATCTGTAGTGTGTCGTGACCATATGTCAATGAATGGAGCTACAGTGAATTTATGAAATCGCTTCAATCATTTGTAATAGCCCTGTACAGATGTAGACTTAGATTTAGCAATACAAAGGTGTACTATATTACAGCACTAGGTTTAATAGTAAAATAACCTGCAATATTAATTTCAAGAGTTCCAGTGAAGATACTCTTCGGTGGAATTAAAAAAAAAAAAAAAAAAAAACAAGTTGCTCAATAGGAAGTTCTTCAGTTCAGTCTTAAACCCCATCATATTATCTACATGACATTTTATGTGGTCTAGCAGGTTGTGGAATACATATGCACCCAGGTATGTCATTCCTTTTTGTGATAGTGCCAATCCTTCAATATATTTGTAGAGATTGGTACTGTTGTTATATTTGTTCTTTACCTTGCATTTTAAGAATAGAGCAATATTAGTAGTGGCAAAGGACATTAGTGAATATACAATCATCTTGCTATTGGGAGCTCTTGTTAACATTTCTGAATTAAAACTGTCTTTATAAACTCTGCCTTCTGCAAGACACAAAGTATTTCCTGTTTCCATTCTTTACTCACACATGCCATCTTCTGTTGGTCTAGATTTATTTATATAAAAATATAAAAAATATAATACAAAGTTTTTTTTAGGCCTAAAACTATAACATGTGCATTTTTATATGTTGTGTGCTATCAAAGGTGAATAATCATTGGAAGGATTCTTATTCAGAGATTGCTCATTCTCTTCAGTCAACTTTAACCATTCTCAAGTAGTTAGCAGAGAGACAAGATAAGGTAATCATTTTCTCTGTCATTTTGATGATCAGAGCCCCATTGAATTCTATGATAAGTATCCACTGTCACACACAGGAGGATTACAGATGTAGATGTTGAAGTAGCTGCAAAATGGAGAAATGTGTGGCATATTGAAAGCTTTTTATTTATTCTCAGACTATGTTGTAAGAGGACTGAGTTTACAAGAGACTGTGCTGCCCCCACAGGTACAACAGCAGCAGACCACAGCAGGGAACCTGGCCTCTGCCCCCACAGCAGGGAGCCAGGCCTCCACCCCCACAGCAGGGAGCATGGCCTCCACCCCCACAGCAGGGAGCCAGGCCTCCACCCCCACAGCAGGGAGCCAGGCCTCCACCCCCACAGCAGGGAGCATGGCCTCCACCCCCACAGCAGGGAGCCAGGCCTCCGCCCCCACAACAGGGATCCAGGCCTCCGCCCTCACAGCAGGGAGCCAGGCCTCCGCCCCCACAGCAGGGAGCCAGGCCTCCGCCCCCACAGCTGGGGGCCAGGCCTCGACCCGGAGACGGTCTGCCTCAGCAGCCACCGCTGCAGCACGGCTTCCACGAGGTGCACCTGGTGTCCGGCATCAAAGACACACCAACAGGTAAGCTACGGGCCACCGTGGGAGCGTTAACTAGTATGTGCCTGAAGGGTTCTAGGTATGATCGTGGGCACACTCCTTGGCCCCATCCCGCTATTTCAGTATTTGGATTCCCCTTACTAGGCAAAGACTGTCAGTAGTGAAGTAACTTCTCTTCAGTGTTTGTCTACGCATGAGAGGAAAATAAAATTACTGAAATAAAAATCAATTTTATTACATCAAGTTTTTAAATCAGACTAAAAAGTATAAAATAATTTCTCCTTGACCCATACAGATTCCTAAACCCATACAGATAATCCAGAACTTTGTAAATATGGATTTATATAGCTATGAACTTGCTTGTTAAGGTTCACAATAAAAAACACAGGCTGCATGCAATAGGTAATAATAAGGAGGTGAACTATTCATGCGTCCATTATGTATTACATGTACCCCACATTTTTAGCTTTAAATTTTACAAGTATTTTCATGTTGTTGTTGTTGTTGTGGTCTTCAGTCCTGAGACTGGTTTGATGCAGCTCTCCATGCTACCCTATCCTGTGCAAGCTTCTTCATCTCCCAGTACTTACTGCAACCTACATCCTTCTGAATCTGCTTAGTGTATTCATCTCTTGGTCTAAAATTTTTACCCTCCACGCTGCCCTCCAATGCTAAATTTGTGATCCCTTGATGCCTCAGAAAATGTCCTACTAACCGGTCCCTTCTTTTTGTCAAGTTGTGCCCCAAACTCCTCCCCAATTCTATTCAATACTTCATCATTACTTATGTGATCTACCCATCTAATTTTCAGCATTCTTCTGCAGCACCACATTTCGAAACCTTCTTGCCAAAACTATTGATCATCCATGTTTCACTTCCATACACGGCTACAATCCATACAAATCTTTATAGTTATTAAAAATTCACACTCACAATTTTCAGGACTGTCTGTGTGGGACTAAGAGAAATTATATCATACTTTTTCATCTGATTTAGAAATGTGGTATATTAAAAGTTGATTTTTATTTAAATAATTGGCTTTTGCTATTCAGTCTCGTCTGTGTGGAATATTTCAACCAATTTCAAACATTTTGATGGGGTTTCAACAGAGACGTGCAGTAAATTTCATGTTTATTTCAGTATACCTTCACCTTATTCAACCAATATTTTGATTCATTCTATGAATATATGAAAAAAGACTGTAAAGGTAAAAATTATTGAGATTCGAGCTCATGTGGAGGCTTACCAGCAACTGTACTCCCCGCAAACCAGTGGTAGACAAAATACTCTTCGCTACACACCAGACAAAAAAGTGAGCTAACGTTGAATTGTTATCTACTTCTAAGGAATGGTAAAAGTTTCAAGTATCTAGCTCATCTGCAACTGACAGCAGTAAACAAAGTACCCTCCAACATACACTAGTGAAGAAAGTCAAGTCTCTGTTCCAGCAGAAAGTTAGTTTAAAATCAATTGCAAACTTGTACGGAACAGACAGACAAACAAGAAACTGACCTTATAAGACAGTGCTCAAAAGTAAAATTTAAAATGCTAAAAACAGTGAGGATATGCGTAATTTGATGTTAGTGATGGGCATTTTTCATCTCTGTGATGGTAATAATGGAGGAGCAAGTTATATGTATTAAAAAATAAGTCTGATGCATATGGAGGAAGGAATCAGTAGTTGGGAGACAGTAGAGTTCAGGGAGGCAGGAAGATGGAGGGTTCAAGCCTTAATATGGGTTGGTCTTGGTGAGGTAGGTTACAATTAATAGGATAGGTAGATCAACATTGTAGGAAAAGATAGATTGTGATGCAAATTTAGGAGAGCATTAGGACAGATGTTTCAGGTGCTTGAGGAGGTGAGAAAAGTTTAATAGCTGATAGAGGAAATGAATAAGTGAGGATAAACAGATGTAGAAATGAAGACAAGAATTTCAGTGGGTGTTAAAACTTGAGAAAACTACATGTTCATACAACATTTTGAGAGGTGAAGATGAGGAGACGTGGAATAGGGCGGTTTGGGGGGGGGGGGGGGGGGCGGATATTGTATGTATAAATGATTATCAAGGGGTGTGATCAACATGTTCAGGAGGTTACAAGTTTTAATACGTTGTGACAGTAGATGGAGTCTCCAGCTTACTTTTTGACCAAGTGTTAGTCTGAGATATTTCATGTTTTAGTTAGGTGGTTTGGATATTTGTGAATTGTGATGTAAATGTTTCTGGAACAGACTGCTTAGGTGGTTTTTCCCTATAATTGTTTCCAGGATTTGGCAGGTTAGTGGAGAGGTACCATCAGTTACAAGGACAGACATTTTTTCTTGTATTTGCTGCCTGGGATTTTGTCATGTTGATGGAGAGGCTCCATTACGTAGTGGTGAAATTGTTTACATGGAGCTGAAGGGATCATTTGGATGAATGGATAGTGGGTGGGGGATGGATATAAAGGTGGTGCCGTCAACATATTAGAAGAATGAATTAGAATGGAGGCTTCTAAGACTCAGATAAACAAATGGTGATCTCTGCAACATTTTGCAGTTGGGTGTGGTAAGGCTACATATCTGATGGTGTGTATAGTCTGTCCAGGTACAAGTGCACACTTGCTGATGGCAGCAGCGCTATTCTGAGACCCTGGAAAGAAATTTTTATATGCACAGATCATATGAAATATGTTTAACATAACCATTGGCAGCTACTATTACTCTCTGCTACATGTAAGAAATGTGAGAAAATGTGAAGGGAAAATGTCATGGATCTACAGTATCTGCACACACCTTGCTCATTAGCATTATAACTCATAATTGTGTACCCCATGTTTTGTGGAAGAATGAGTCAACTAAGAGAAATGAAGAGCTAGAATTAGGGCATGATGGTAGAGCACCACATGTATTGGCAGTGCATTTGAGAAGTTACACTGGAGCCCTATGTTACAAGAACCATTTTCATCGGTGCTACTGCCAAGTGGAGACATAGTGGAAGCCCCATAAAGTACCCTCTACCAAACTCAGAGATAATGTGGATGACTCCAAATAAGAATAACCTGCAATTATTTGCAGTTACTTGAACATATTCATGACAATGTACTCAAAGAAGGGCAGTACATTTGCAATGTACCAAGTAAAAATGTAAACTGAAAGCCACCATAACATCCATCAGATTTCTACCTTTAGCACATCACATCTAACTGCTTCAGAGTTGAACCAGTTGCTACTCACATGATGCTAGAATGATTAATGTTGTCAAATGAACCAACTGATTAGGAAATAATCTTCAGTTCCAGGTTTCGTGAGTGGCCATCCCAAACCACCACTGGACTTCCACGGCCAGCCCCACCAGCAGCGACCACCGTCCGTGACGGACGCTGACAACAACATCATTGTCGGACACGTGCCACACTTCAACGAGCTGCACAGCCCCGTGCCTCCGGAGGACTTGCGGCCACACATAGTCACCGTGGGTGAGCCTGCAAATGAGGTGGACGAGCCTTCGGGAACCGTGCATCACCGTGAGCACCATCATCACCACACAGCTGGTGAGGTCTCCAGCCCAGACAGTGGCCCGAATGTCGGTGTCCGTCCAGACGGACGGCCTCCACAGGGTGGAATACATTTCCCCGGTGCTGCTGACCAGTTTGATGTGGGAGAGGATGCTGCACTGGACGAGAAAAGGTGTGTCACACGGGCAGGTTGTTTCCTTTATACCAATGGCTACACTATGTGACACATTAGAAGGTGACTCACTGTTCTATGGATCTGCCCCTTACCCAACACTGCATGAAACCAATGAGAAATAATCACATTTAGGGACACAGTCACGAGAAATGCCAGACACTGATAGCTGCTCTCCTCTATACTGTGCTGAGGCCATACTTTGGTGGGAATATGGTTTCATTCATTGTGATCAGCAGCAGAATGTTGGAAGACTTTGCATTGTGGCAGGTGCCACCACTCGTAAACAGATTCCTCACCTTCCACATTAGGTTCAATTGACAGGCATTGTTCCCTGCAGACAAATGGATATTCAAAGTTGGTTATGTCCAAATGTCCAGTTTAAATGACTGTCAATATCTGTCACTGGTTTGACCTACAAGAGAACAATTTAATGCCACCATAGACAAATTTGAATATTATTAGGCCCACTGCAGTCTGCACTTTCCTCCAGTATTGGTGAATGAGCTAGAATGGATTTTGTTTCCATTAATCGACCTCCTTCCCAGTCTGCTGTCACTCCCTCCCCTGCCCCACTCCCCTCTCTCTCCATGAGTATTTGGGATGATATGCATGACAAAGTTGCTCATCGGTCATAAGCTGTATATGAGGTCTGTTCCTATCTTATTTATTCCAAGATTTTTACTTCTCAGTTTTTGTTCCATCTGCTTGTCAGCAATAAGTTCTGTGTTACAAAGCAACCCAGAAATTTCTGGTAATGGCTGCACTGTTAGCAACCTTACATAACTTACATTAGAATCATACAAGTCTCTTTCCATCAACAAATATTTAAAACTTGTTGCCTGTTTCATTCATTGTTCATTTGTTATTATAGAATACTTTAGTGGTGTTACAAAAAGAATGTTTGTTAATTTTTGTAATAGTATTAATATTCATAAATTCTGTTTCTGATAAAAAGTGTGCATCAACACAGTGAGAGAAATGTCTTTTATCTGTTTCTAATAGCGATCCAGACAGCACTGGAGCAGCGTCTGGCACCGATGGGAGCCCAGATCCACCAGTAGACGGCTCAGATGGAGACGAGGGTGAACCGGAGGGCAATCTGCACGGTGGAACACAGACTGAACGGCCGCTGGTGACAGTGTCACCAGATAACGGACCCGGTTACCATCACGATAGCCACACTGGCAGTGCGACACTAGAATCGGACCACCAGGATGAGAAACCGTCTCGAAATGAGATACCTGTACTGGGAGTCGGGGAAGAGAGGCCTTCACATCCACACGTAGGAAGCTCTGGCTGGCAGATCATCGGTTCCCAGGAAGATAATCCCAATGTTCACCACGGCATTGGCAGTGACGGTCCAGATGGTGAGGTTGTGGTGCCCGGTGTCAGACCACCTTACCAGGCAGCCGGATATCGCCCTCCAGGGTGGCACACCGGAGGATCGGGCCACCTGGTAGTATCTGCCGGCGACGAGAGTGGTCCAGGCCGGGACCACCCGTCTGGAGACGAGTCGGACGTCCACTACGGGCGGCCTCACATCTCCGCCGGCGGGACACTGGAGGGTGCGAGGCCCCACTGGCCCGGTGACGCCCTGAGGCCACCGGCCGAGACTGCCGTCGTCGGCAACCGGCGGCCGCCGGGCTTCGAGGGCACCGGAGAGGGAGACTTCGGACAGGAGGTGCCTCCGTTCAAGGCCATGGGTGATGATGTGTCTGCCGTGGTGGACTCGGTACTGAGGCCGCCGTCGCTGAACCTGCCGCCGGCGACTGCAGTCCGCCCCACGCAGCCGCCACCTCCTCTGCCCCCACCACCCCCGAGGGTGACGGTGCTCACAGACCACCAGCACAACAACAAACCCCACCGGCCACCTGTCATCGTTCTGGGCCGACCGGCCGAGTTCCCGGGCGATGTCGTCACCCGTCGGCCGACACAGGTTAGTGTTCGCTTAAAGCATCTGCCATGAGCGTCTCTGACAGAATGACCTCCTCTTTGCTAACTGGCACGTTTCCCAAAAACATCAATAATTTGAAACACAAGTTGTACTTTTCTCTCATGGCATTCCCAAACTGTATGGTGCGTGCTATATTTCTCGCCTTCCCAAAAGCATTTGGCTCCATACCACATATATGCTTATTATCAAAAGCATAGCCTATGGTGTATTGAGTGAAATTTGATAATTGTATTGAAGAGTTTTTGTAGGGAGCATCCAGCATGTTATCTCGAATGGGGAGCCATTGACAGAAATAGGAGCAACTTCAGGTATGTCACAAGGAAGTATGTTGGGACCCTTGCTGTCTACGATGTACATTAATGACCTTGCAGACAATATTAATAACCACCTCAGATTTTTCACCAGTGATGCACCACTTTTTAATGAAGTACTTTCTGAAAAAGCTGGACAAATATTCAGTATGATCATGATAAGATTTCAAAGTGGTGCAAATACCGCCTACTTGCTTTAAATGTTCAGAATGGAAAATTGTGAACTTCACAAAATAAAACAATCAGTAACACACAACTGAAATCTTTCAACTCATACAAATACAGGGGTCCAACACTTTGTAGGGATACGAAATGGAACAATTGCATAAACTTGGTCATAGGTAAAGGAAGTGACAGAGTTTTCTTCACTCTTAGGATACTGGGACAATGCAGTCAGTCTACAAATCAGACTGCTTACAAACCACTTGTGTGACCCATCTTAGAATATTGCTCAAGTGCATGAGACCCATTCCAAAGAGGACCAACCAGGGGATTTTGAATGAATATAAAGAAGGTGCCCACAAATGCTCACATGTTTGTTTGACTCATGAGAGAGAATTACAAAAATGCTGAAAAACTTGAATTGAGACACTTGAAGATAACATGCAAATTAACCAGTATTATGTAAATAACCTTGAGGTACTTTTCAGCCTCTATGCGTCACTCCCATGGGGACCTCAAAAACACGGTTAGACTAATCAAAGCAAGAACTGAGGACTTTAAGTAGTTGTTCTTGCCACATCCCATATGTTAATGGAACAAGAAGAAAACCTAACATGTTGTACCATGCTAAGTACCCTCTCCCAGTGGTTTGCAGTGTAAGTGTGTACCAGGTGGTTTTAATTAAAAGTTCAGCTACTCACGGAGGTCCAGTGGGCAGTAATTATAACATGGTGAAACTTGGTAGATATGCTAATGCATCAATGCAGAACCAGTTTACACTGGGAAAAAAAAAAAAAAAAAATTAGTTCCAATTTTGGTCACCAGGTGTAAATGTGGCGCTGTACAGCATCTTGCAGATGTCTCCGGTGCTCATATTGAACAGTTTGTGTGAGTGGTTGTTTATAAAAAAATCAAATTATGCCTTTCTCACTTGTTTGTCTTTTTCTGCCCATGTCCCATTCCTAATCAGTTGTAAATGGAGACATTTCTATACATCTCTCTTGCCTTCACAGTGCCAGATTTGCACCTGGTGGGCAGAAGTGGAACTAATTTATTTCCAGGATAAATCAGTTCTGCATTAACACATTAGAATATCTGCCAAGTTTCACTGCCATATGATAATTACAGACCACACTGGACCTCTGTGAGTAGCTGCTCTATAATTATAGACACCCAGTAAATGTAGATGTGACAGCATCAAATTGACAAAAGATGTGTGTTTTCTGTACTGTTGGCACCAGGGCCACCATTGTAGCCAACCCTTATGCTTCATGGAAGAAAATAAATACTTTTTGTTCCCCTCTTCACTTCTATTTCTTTATCTGCATAAAACTATATTTATGGTTTACCAGTTTACATTGTATCGGTTTCAAAGCTGCATATCCAGGCAAGAGGATGCAGGGATTATGTAAGCCAATGTTGGTGATGAATGGTGTGCATCTGCATGTTCAGCAGAGTCACTGATTCCATTTGGTGCACAATATTTGGATGACTGGTGCAGCCATCTTCTTCACGTGCTGCAAGTTGTGGTGTTATGTGTACCCACTGTCTGAACAACGACCAGAGGGAACTGTTGTCAGTTGTATGCTGCTGTTTATAACTGACTTTGACTCCTGCTAGCTGCTACACCCTTTGATGTTTACAACTACATCTACATACATACTTTGCAAGTGATAGTACATTGTGTGATGCAGAGTATCGTGTATCACAATTAGTCATTTCCTTTCCTGTTCTACTCATAGATAGGGCAAGACAAAAATGACTGCCTGTATGCCTCTGAATGATTCCTAATTTCTCGTATCTTGGCTTCGTGCTCCTTATCTGAAATGTACATTGGCAGCAGTCAGCCTGAAATTCTAGTTCTCAAAATTTTCTCAATAATGTCCCTCAATAAGAATGTCACTTTCACTCCAGTGATTCCCATTTGAGTTTCTGAAGCATCTCCACACTACTTGCACACTGTTCGAAGCTACCGCTAATAAATCTAGCAGCTCACCTCTTAATTACTTCAATGTCTTTCTTCAAGTCAACCATATGTGGCCACCTTTAGAGATGAGTCACACTTTCCTAAAATTCTCCTAATAAACCCAAGTGGATCATTTGCCTTCCATATTACAGTCCTTGTATGCTCATTCCATTTCATACTGCTTTGCAGGTTATGCCTCGATATTTAATTTACATCATTGTGTCAAGCAGTACACTGCTAATGCTGTACTTGAACATTATCGGTTTGTTTTTCCTATTGATCTGCAGTAACTTACACTTTTCTACATTTAGAGCTAGCTGCCATTCATCGCACCAACCAGAAATTTTGTCTAAGTCATCTTGTATCCTCCTACAGTCACTCAGTGATGACACTTGTAACTGCAGTATCGTCAGCAAACAGTCACAGACTGGTACCTACCCTGCCTGCCAGATCATTTATGTATATAGTAAATAATAGGTATTCTATCACACTTCCCTGGGGCACTCCTGATGATATCCACTTCCCTCACAAACACTCGCCATCAAGGTGAACATACTGGGTTCTGTTATTTAGGATGACTTTGTGCCACTCACATACCTAGGTACCTATTCCACATGCTTGTACCTTCATTGACACACAGTAGTGTGGCACCATGTCAAATATTGTATGGAAATCTAGGAACACGGAATCTGCCTGATGGCCTTCATCCATGGTACACAAGACCTCATGTGAGAAGAGGGGAAGCTAGTTTTGCACAAGTGATGCTTTCTAAAACTGTTCTGATTTGTGGACAGAATCTTTCCCTCCTGCTGATGGCAATCAGTTTGAAACCTGACAGGAGTTGATGCTTTCAATGAATACATGTCCATCTCAACCAGTTTCTGGGTGAACAATGTGAAGGGAACTGAGGGCAGTTGGGCATTTGGAGTTGGTTACCTCACAAAAGGCCACTACTCACAGCTGCACAAGAAGCTGCACATTTTCAGTGGGCCAAACAGCTTACAAGCCGGACAGTAGCTGACTGCAGGCATGGAGTATGGTCCGACATGTCACAGTTTCACCTTTTTTTCAAATGGTGAGCACCTACAGGCCAGCGTATGGCAGGTGTAACTCAGACTGGAAGTAGTTCTGTGATATTTTGTGTGTGTTTTTTCTACCACGAATTAGACCTACTAATTCAGGTTACAGTGAACGAGTACCCGGACGTTTATTGGGTTGGTGCATAAACTTGTAGCATTTTTCCTTAAGTTTAATAAACACAATAGATAGGCGTAACAGAGATTTTAGTCATCAGTAATATATTCTCCATCACTATTTACAACAGTCTGCCAATAGCGGAGTAACTTTTTGATTATGCAACTGTAGAAATCGTGTGGTTTTGAGGTGAAGATGATGTTGAGCCATGTTCAGAATGCATTTCCATTTGAAAAGGAAGTTCCTTGAAGACTGTTTGGTAGAGAGTGGGAAAGGTAAAAATCTGAGGGTGCAAGAGCAGGGGTGGGTGCAGAATAACTTCCCAACCAGCTCCTGTATAGTGATCATAATGTCATGCATTCTTCCTGGGCAATTTTCTTGAATTGCACCTTCAAGACATCTCAATTGTTGACAGTAAATGTCAGCAGTGGTGGTTACACCTGCGGGAAGCAAATCATAGTACACCACAGCTTTGCTTTTCCACCAGATGCATAACGTTATCTTGTGTGGATGCACACGTTTTTGTAAAGGAAGTTGCTCCTTTGTTTGGGCTCAACTATACCTCACTTTCCTTATATTAGCATAAAGACATGATTTCTCATCACCAGCAATGACGTGGGATATAATGTTTGATGTTTTTCATGAGCGATTTGATGACAAGCAAATAGAGATGTACATTTGGCCACCCATTGGTTTTTGTGATTTTGGTAGAGGGCATACAGTGCCCATACACCCAATTTTTGAGCCTTCTCCACTGCATGGAAATGTCGCATGACAGTGGAATGATTGCAGCTGATCACATCTGACAGTTGTTGTGCACTGACATGTGGCATTGTGGATTAATGCGTTGAAATCATCTTCACCAAGCCATGAAGGTCTTCCTGAATGTGGAGGTCACTAATGTCAAAACGATCTTCCTTAAAACGAGAAAGTCATTTTCTTGCCACGCTCTCTCCACTGACATTATGCACATACATGGTGCAAATGTGTCTAGCTGCATCCAGTGCTGTCACCCTCTGCTGAACTCAGACAGAAGAATATGTCAAATATGTTTTGTTTTCTCTTCTGGACACTCCATTTTGTAGCATCCAGAGCTCCACTCACTATCGCCAAATGACAACACGTGAACACAGATAGCAACAGTGAATTACAAATAACAAATGACAGTCAATAAATAAATCAATAAAAATGGAAACTAACATGCAAAACTTATGCACCAACCTAATATTTCAACGTTTTTGTTGACCAAGTGATGACCTATCTTAATTATGTGACTGCTGTGGTCACTCCTGTCTTAAAAAAAGCCAAGATGGTTCCTTTCATAAGGGCATGGCCAATTTCTTTACCGATCCTTCCATAATCCAAGATTGTGCTCCATTTCTAATCACCTGGTTGTCAATTGCACATTAAACTCTGATCTTACTTTCTTCCTTACTCTCATCTTCCAAAATAACAACAGCCACGTACAGTCCTGGTCTGACAAACACTGAGGCACATTATTGCACCTTGACTTGTCCAATCTTAATCCCACACAAAATATCTGGGCCTGTTTGGAATAGCAGGTGAAATGTAACAGTCATCATTCTCACTATTTGGTGACTCTACATGTTCTAATCAACTAGTTATTTATTTATTTTCTTCTACATCAACATCTATTCTCTGCAAACCACTGTTAGGTGCAATGTCAGAGGGTACATCCCATTGTACCAGTTATTAGGGTTTCTACCCATTTCATTCATGTATAGAGTGCAGGAAGAATGACTGTTTGAAGGTCTTTGTGTGTGCAATAATTATTCTAATCTTATCCTCACAATCCCTATGTGAGCGATATGTAGAGGGTTGTAGTATATTCCTAGAGTCATCATTTAAAGCTGATTGTTGAAACTTTGTTAACAGACTTTTGCACGATAGTTTATGCTTATCTCCAAGAGTCTGCCAGAGTATCTTCGTGACACTCTCCCATGGATCAAACAAACCTGTGACATGTTGCCCTCCTTTATATAGGTTCAATATCCCCTGTTAATCCTATTTGGTATGGGTCCCAAACACTTGAGCAGTATTCCAGAATTGGTCGCAAGAGCAATTTGTAAGCAATCTCGTAAATAGTCTTCACGGGTTTGCCATATACCACAACATCTCCTCGGAGCAACTATCCAAGGAAATACATAGAATTTGCACAACATGATCTGGCAGCAAACCCATGAAGACTATTTACAACTCATCCATCAGGAAAGCTTGAAGAGTCACATTGTAAGCAATCTTCTTTGTAGACTGATTGCACTTCCCCAGTATGCTACGAATAAACTGAAGTCTGTCACCTGTGTTGCCCTCGACTGATCCTATATGATCATTCCATTTCATATCCCTACAGAGTGTTACACCCTGGTATTCATATGCCTATTGCAACAATGACTCATTGATATTACAGTCGTAGGATGCTATGTTTTTTCATTTTGTGAACTGACAATTTTACAATTAAGCAAGTTGCCTATCTTTGCACCACTTTGAAATCTTATCAAGATTTGAGTGAATATTTATGCAGTTTTTTTCAGACAGTACTTCATTCCAGATAACTGCATCATCTGCAAAAAGTCTGAGGTTACTTTAATATTGTCTGCAAGGTCATTAATATACAACATGATCAGCAAGGATCCCAACACACTTCCCTGGAGCACACTTGAAGTTATTTTTACATCTGACAATGACTCTCCATCCAAGATAACATGCTGCATCCTTCCCACAATCCAGTTACATATTTCACATGTATCATTTGGATGATTAATCGCAATGATATGGAATGAGTCACTTTATATTCACATTACACATTCATACATAAATATAGCTACAAGCTGGTCATTTACAAGGATTTGTTTAAAATACAGATGTGAATTAGTAATTCCTGCCTACCACTTTGACATATTACATATATAGAAATTACTCTACAGAATAGGAGTAGTTTTTGAGAAACCTTTTTCAGTTTGTTTTCAAGTTTGCTGCCTATCAGTCATTTTATACCATTGAGTAAATAATCAAATACTTTGGTGGCAGCATTGTGCATCTCTTTTTATGTTGATGATGACCTTAATGTGGAATAATGAATGTCATTTTTTTGTTTTGATATAATAATTGTGTACATCATTGGTCCTTCTGAAAACTGTAGTGGGCCATTTACAATAAACTACCTGAGGGAATAAATACACTGTGAAGCAATAGTCATATTTCCTAAATTCTTAAACAGATGTCTACAATATAATAGTGTGTGTGCACCATGTGTTATTCTTACAGCACATTTCTGAAAAATGAAACCTTTCTTAGCAAGAGAAAGCATCGTCTGCAGGGGGGACTGTTAAAACTTTATAAAACTTTGTTTCCTAATGGTTAGTTACCCCAGTACATCATTCCATATTATATTTATGAAAGTAAATACACATATTATGTTAACTTACAGGTTTACCTGACAGTTTGTAGTGATGCAAAGTGCAATGTGGCCAAATTGAGTTGTTATAGGAGTTCAAAAACGATTTTTTAAAATTCTCATTAACAGGGAATCCAAAGAATTTTGAAGTTTCCACCCACATGTGTACCATCACCATGTGACCTTCGTCACTGGTGTAGTACCTCTAGGTGTGCAGAACTGAACATGTTGTGTCTTTTTGAAATTGAGAGTGAGTCTGTTTGCAGACAACCACTCAATAATACTTCTTGGAACATTTTTTATCATTTATTATGTTGCTGTATGTATTTTTGGATTGATTACAATACTACTGTCAGCTAAAAAAAGAACTACTTCTGTCTGTGGCATATTGGGCCAAAGATCATTTACATATATGAGAACCAATTATGGACCTAAGATTTAGCCTTGTCGAGTCCTATAAATGATTTCTACATAATGAGAACAATCTCCCCATGGTTACATTGCATAAATTATTAAGTACATCTTGTCTGCAATTTTTTTGGTTACTTACTTATGACATTATCTATGGGTTACTTCCACAAAATTTGTCTTTAGCTAGGAGACTATTGCGATTCATACAGTCAAATCCCAAAAATGGGTGTATCCATCTGAATACGGCATATCTCAAGAAACTTGTGGGTTCTCTTTCTAACTGATTTGAGGCCTTTACACTGTATTAGCAAAATGTATCTTGGGGTGACACTTCTTTTGTTGCACATGCTTATAATGAATCATTGGCCTGTGATCAGTCATCGAGAGTTGTACTGTCATTTTGCAATGAATGCTTGCGTCTTCAGAGGCCGGGAGCAACAGAGGAGGGCAGACCCAGACCCAGTCTGCTGGGAGATGGGCAGCTGCCGGTGGACATGATGGAGGTGGACAAGCCACCCCCGCCACCTCACCCAGCCGGCTCGGACCTGGAGGCAGCAGCGAGCACCGCGCGGCCCTTCAAGCTGAGACCAGCGGACGACTCGGTGGTGGGGCTGGCTCCGCCCCCACCCAGGGTGACCGTGGTGGGTGCTGGGGGCAGACCGCCCCCACAAGAAGGGGATTCCACACACCGACCAGTCCTCATCGGAGGTGGCAGGTGAGTGCCTCTGCTCCTACAACGTTGATCAGATACAACTTTATCATGAAACCCATCCATACTTTAGGAATAGACTGAATAGGGAACTCTTTAATGCAACACTGTCCTATAACTGCAGAAGTACAGGGTGCCCATTAAACATCTTTACAACTACATATGCTTGACATCACTGAAGTATGGGGCCAATCTAAAATAATATGAAATGTAGAAGTTAGAACATCAACAGCCAAGATCGCTAAATATAATTTTATTTTCCATGGCCGGTTTTGGCTAATCTAAGGTGCTATAGAAGATCTTATGCAAATACGTTAAATATGTATAATATATCATGTCAAGTTTATGACATGTCATTCCAGGAATGTGAAGAAAGTGATACATCAATTTGTCAACAATGAAGAAAGATTACATAAAATAACTTGCATGTTGCATTTACTGCAGAACCTCATACTCATACAACAGATGAAAGGAGACAGGAAACTCACCTTTCATCTGTTGTGTGCATATGAGCTTATGCTGTCAGAACAATATGCATGATATTTTATGTAAATCTTGATTTATTACTGACATGCCGAGGTATCACTTTCTTAGTGTTCCTGGAATGACATGTCACAACTTGATGTGGTATACTGTACATATAATAGAGATGTATTGAGATGTATTTGCATAAGATCTGATTATGGCAACTTAGATTTGTCAAAACCAGTTATCAGAAAAAAATTATAATTAATAATCTTGGCTATTGAAGTTTTTAAGTCTACAACCTTACATCTTAATACTTTTAAAACTATACTGTATAACAACAAATGGTTTCCGGTGTGTGATAAGATAACTCATAAACTTTTGTTGCCCCTTTGGAAGAGTGGATTGGGAGAAGATGCCTTACATTTTACTGTTATCAAAATTTTGGTTACAATTGTCATATTTTTGTGTTTCCAGCAGAAGGATGTTATTCAGGAAGGTATTTAGAAATGAAATTTCTGCACACAAAAAAACACTTCAGTTAGCGTGTTTATAAATATTTTTTTCTGTCTTACCATACTTTTGCCATTCTAGCTTATCATACGGCTAAAATAACAGGTATAATTTTATCATTGTTACCCATAGAATATATTACATGTAAACTTTACTTGAAAGATAAATTTTGTAAAAGGCCTTAAACTAAATCATTATCATATTGTGTTTCTGTGTCTCTAGTTACCACAACCATTGCACGCATTTTCTTCTTGTGCACAGTCTTGCAAACACACATCTTATCCAAGTTCTGGAAGAGAACTTGAACCCACGACAGATGTCACTACACTTTCTCACACGTTTCTGTCCATCTGTCCTGCAAGTGCTGAAAAGTCTGCGTTGTGGAAGGCCCTGGCTCTTATACATCAGAAATGGTGGTCAACACAGCACCTGTAATTGAGAAACTTTCTTTCAGTATAGTTGGCAACTTATTACATATAAAATGTGCCATCATGCCCAAGTATCAGGGTGGTACACATAATGGAGTCACATGACCAAATATTGTCAACAACACAGGTTGTCGATAGCAATGCAAATGTCGACACCCAACCTACTATCAACATGTCAATGTGTGTCCACTTCTAGTGGCACAAATAATGTCTAGTCTATATTCAGTCTTCCTTCATGTTCTCTCCAGGAACTCTACAGCAACATGTTTAAATATGCTATGAATGCATGTCTTCCAGTCCTTTAGGTCTTTAACTTTGATTCAATACACCTGGTTCTTTACCAAACTTCATAGTAGTAGTTCAGTGGTGTGAGGTCAGGTGACTGTAGTGGCCACTAAATCGTTTCTATGTACTCAAAAATTGTGTAGCAACCCCATTATTATAATAAGAGTAGGTAGATTTTATTAGAAAAAATGTAGTATTAGGGAACTGTCCACTAATTTGTAATCGCCCTTCACTGAAAGTGCATTAGGCATATCATTTTTTTATTGGCGATGAAACAGTTAGCTGTAGTGTCTAGAATTGTTTTAAAATTATTTATAATAAATATTATTATATAGCTTTAATTAATACCTGTTTTGATAGTTCAATATATTCCCGTTTAATTCCCTTATCACTACCATAACACTACTTTGTATAAATTTATGTACATACTATGCCACCTACTTACTAATCAAGGTAATCACCTTCCCTTTAAGTGTATCTGTTGTTTGCACAAGTGTGTCTACTGGCAGTAATAGTCATTATGATCAATTTCTACAATTTTTATGTATTATTTACAAAAACAGGATACAGGTAGCTAATATTCAGAAGTGAGAAAGGTGCAGCACAATTATTTAAAATCTATAGCTAAGCTGTACTTTAACTACATGGTACTTGAAGGCTCTCTACTGGCTTTGTTTTTTTCATTGTTACAGGAAGCCATCTCCACAGACACTGCCACCCCCACCGTCCGAGTTCGAGCGTCCACCACCACCGGCACCGACCACCCCCAGGCGCCCACCCTTCGTGGTGACACCTCCCACCCCTGCATACAGCCCCGCCCCCACAACCAAACCAAAGCCTTCAAGTACCTCCTCCAGTGATGATGCTGACGACAAACTGGAAGGTAGGTTTCCTTGTTCCTTATTGATCATTTCTTTTCTGCCACATAGTGGCAGGCACTCAACAGTCATTTCTCCAGCCTACATTTAAATTTGGCTTATTAATTTTCTGGGAAGAATTTCATATTTTAGTGCCTTATTTGCAGGTGGGTATAGTGGGTTGGTATTGGACTGATGAATGATTGGTTGACATTATTACGATGCAGTCACCAGACACACTAAAATTACAAAATGTCATAATGTTCTTGGATGGTTATGAGATAGTAGGTGCTGTTACTGAGTTTAAAGCCATTGTCCCCGCACCCCTCCCCTCCCCCATCTGCTGCACAATAAGCTTGCAAATGAGACCTGCACACCATGTAGTTTTGTTTACTTTCTTTTTTTTCTCCAACTGTCAGGCGTTAATAAATCAACGCCCTTTTTTTCTTCAAATTTCCCATTCAGATTCGTAAAATCTATACTAATATATGAACAATAAACATTAGGGTAGACTTAGGCTATTAAAACAGACTGCAAGAAAGAAAATGAAACCACGTTTTCACAAAACGGCATTTTCATTGTACCAGTCACTATTAACAGGAAATCTGTACATTGCTGTTTAAAGTAAATGTATAGCTTATGTCTGTCCAAATGTTCATCACAATATTGTGTAAAATTTTCTAGTAGATCAGTCGAGAACCTTTAGAGATCTTTTTCATTCAAATTCTGTATGATTTATTAAAATTTTGAGTTTCATACACACAAAACAGGTGAAGTTGCAATGACAAGCCGAAATTTGCATCCTGACATAATTCTCAGGGATACCCCAGATTAAGACCTAAAACTAGTTCCCATACACATTTATTAATGAAAAGCATAGCCTTGTTCATTAGTATTCATACAAAACCTACAATCAGGGATTATTTTACTTCATAGCTAAGGAGACTGACTACAAATAAAAAAAACTGTCAAGCCATCAGTATCCCCTGTGTAATCTACAAGATACTCACATAAAGTATCACCAACCACATAAATATGATGTCAGATCTTAATTGAATAAGGGAGAAGCTGGATGTAGAAGTGAACAGAGAAAACCGTCCACTGTGCATGACTTGACTGGAAATACGGAACAGAACTATGAGTCTGAACTACCACTTTGTCTGGGGTTTACAGATTTTGAGAATGGTTTTATTGCAGCTTAAAAAAAGAGATCTTACAATGCATGTCAGTAAACTGAAGAATGTATATGTTAATGCCAATCGAAGAAATCAAGTAAAGTGTTATCACTTTACCATGATTATCTAACTATCAGTACCTCGAGAGGAAGTTTTCAGACTGTTAAATTTGGAAAATTAAGAATTATAATTGTGTTAGTGGAACATATGTGAACTATCTTATCTTTGGGGATGCTACTATGCTGCTTGCTCTAAGGCAGACAAACTCCAACAAAGAATGAGAAAACTGAACAGAAGGCTTGAAAATCAGTTATAGTAAGACTAAAATATTGTACAATTAACACATAAAATATTCTGCAAGTGCACAGTGAAGTTGTATAACCTTTTGAGGAGTAGTTGTGTATAGAACAGTTGTAGATGACAGCTAGACAACCAGTTAAAGAAATAAACAGAAGAGTACAAATTGCATTGGGAGCTTTTGGTAAACAAAACAGGTTTTTCAATTATAAATTTACTACATGTCTGAAGATGAAAGCTTACAGTAAGTTTTGAGGTAGAGCAGTGAAACATGGACCTTATTCATACACAATATCTAGCAAGCAGTAACTGAAAACAAACAGGTAGATTCCATCTATCCAGATTTTCAAAAGGCATTTCACACTGCACTACACTATCATCTGCTAATCACAATACAATCATATGGGGAGTTTCTACACAGGTATGTGGTTGGCTCAATGAATATTTGACTTGTTGAGCTCAGTACATTATATTGAATAGCAAATGTACAGAAATAATAATAGCAATAACAATGGGTGTCCCCCAAGAAAGTATAACTAGGACCGCTAATGAGCTCAGCATAAATAAACGATTTATCTGATTGGATCAGCAGTGCTATAGGACTGTTTACTGATGATGCTGTTGTCTACAAAGAAATACCTCCTTTGGCCAATCGTAAAGAAAATAAAAAAACCGGATAAGTACAAGTAGGACTTGGGCTCTGAGCTTTCCATGCAAACTTACATCTGTATACAGATAATAACAATAATTTGTGCATCTCAGTGGCCTGGTGTAAGCCTTTCTATTGGATGTCACTTTGGCAGCTTGTGTATCCTCAACTTATCCCAGTTATTGAACTGGGGAAAGGGGACCTGCAGTTAAATGTGGAATCCAAACCACACATTGTTTCTAATGACTCATTACATTGTTGAGATATGAAGGCTATGTTAAAATGAAGACTGAAAAATCCGTGGTACAACAGAGGTCCAACCCCTCAACCTTGCAGTTTCCAGACATGATCTTTAGTGCTAGACCACTAAACATGACATGTATATGTATGATTCATCTATGGGTTTTGATGCGTGAGTAGTAGTGCAAATTGTCACATGAGGGAATGTAAAATAAATGCCAAACAACCTGAGTTAGCACAATGAAATATTGACACCCGAAATCTCACAGAAACCCACTTAGAAAATTCCATGAACCGATATTGCAGACAGAGCACCAAATAATTTTAAATCCCCTAAGTATTGTTCCCCTGAAGATGAAATCAGATTAGTAAGTAGCTCACGACTTGGAGGTGAACCAAAAGTTTCTTCCCTAACTTCACCCATAAATGAAATGTATCTTTATGTAGGATAGAGGGAAAGGTAGTTTTTGACTTGGTATTTAAGGTGATATCTAATCTAAAGATGAGATGAACTTGTTGGCATGTCAGTATGTGGATGACCACGCTGATACATTGGTGACAGAAGTTTTTCTTTCCAGATGAGGATCAGGAGCTGGCAGAGACATCCTCTGGAAATAAACCACCTCCACCTCCACTATCACCGCTCTCACCCTCAGTGACGTTGGGAGGTACTCCAGAGGTGGTGGATGTGACGTACAGGCCACCCGTCTACACCACACAGCGACCGAGGCCAGTCAGGCCTCTGGACACCACCAGGTGAGATCCCCCAACCACTGCACTGCATGTGGAGGTGGAAGTAGTGTCATCTGAGAACAGAAACACTGCAATATTCTGAGGAAAAGTTTTTTGATATATATATGAGATTCTCAAGGATGGAGTAGATAATGGGGAGTTACACATTTATGAGGAAGTTAGAACAGACAAAGGTGTTTTAGGTTTGAAAAGATGAATGATATTTTATAAAGTGGAACATGATACAGGAATGATAGTATCAGACACTTTAATTATGGAGAAGTGCATGTTGAGAATTTCAAGGGAATAGTAAACATTGGGACAGGTTAAGGTTTGTGCACCAAGAATTTGGAGGGGATTAATTTTTGGGGGTTTGAGGAGCAAGGGCTTTGAGGGAGTGATAAAAGTTGGGAGGAGGGGAGAAATATGCATCACAGAATTGGAGGAAGTTATAAAATTTGGGGGGGGGGGGGGGGGTCTTTTCACATCAAAGCTTTGCAGTTGCTGATAAAATTTTGGAGGAGTAAAGATTTGTGCATCAAGGAATAGGAAGGAGTTAGAAATGCAGGAGTGGATGTTTTTGCATAAAGGAATTGGAGGGATTAAAAAATTTAGGAGTAGTTCAGGTCTGTGAATAGGGAATTTGGAGGGAGTGCAAGGATTTAGAGATGGTGATAAAATCTGGAAGGGATGGAAGTTTGTGCATCAAGGGATTGGACAGTGATAAAAATTTGGGGGATGTATGTTTTTGAATCAAAGAATTGGAGGGATTTAAAAAATTGGGAGTGCAGGTTTGTGAATTTAGGATTTAGAGGGAGTTAAAAATTTTGGAGGCATGAATGTCTTTGCATCAAGAAGTTGGAGGTAGTTCTAATATGTGGGAGGAGTAGAGGTTTGTGTAACATTTATAGTACTGAAGCTGAGTTTTATATTTCTAGTGAAGTGCTACAGTATTCAATCATCTCGATTAGCCAGTAAGTAGATTTGGTAGTCACTTTGGCTTTCTTTTAAACCGGTTTCCACAGTTTCTGACAGTAGGTTTGTCATAGTTATTCTGGTGTTTTAGTTTAATGAATTGGCCTTTTGTAGCTTTTAGGTTAAAGGTCCTAGAAATGAAGAGTTCTGGTTCTTTATGCTATAATTATTATCTTTTTTTCTTAAAATGTTAATGGCCTCTACAAGTGTTTAGATAAAGTAACATATCATGCTGCTAACATGGGTGTTGAGACAGCAAGAGACCATACAAAGACCCAGGTGATGTGGCTACTTCACACGAAAGGAACTGACTTCGCACTTGCCCACAGAAGGCCGCCAGATGGGGTCAATCCCAGTCGTGTGGAGGCGGACATGCTGGAGACGGTGAGCGTGGGCCGGCCAGTGTCACAGCCGCTGCCACCCCTGCCGCCCCCGCCTCCACCTCCTGAAGCGTCGCCACCTCCAGTGGCCCCAACTCCTGTCAGGGAACCTGTCTCCACTGAGGTGAGATCATAGATCCATTCAGCACTGACAACAATGTTTTATACTAGTCCAATTTCTGGTAACAATAAGAGTGATTCTAAGCAAATTTATAGTGGGGGAATTCAAATCTTGAAATAGAATATCATTGTCAAAGCTACACTGGCAGAAAAAAATAGCAATACCAAAAAATAATTAATGTAGAGTAATGAAATTTTAGGAATACATTTGATTAGGTAACATATTTATGTGATTAACATTGCAAGATCACAGGTTAATTTAAGCACAAGATAAGCTATTGCAAATGTGATATGCTGGTACATTAGTAATCGGTCTAACTGCCAGAATGTTGAATGCGAGCATGCAAACGTGCACACATTGTGTCGCACAGGTGCTGGATGTCAATTTGAGGAATGGAGTTCCATCCTGTTGCTGTTGGTCAGTCAATACAGAGACGATTAATGCTGCTTGAGGAAGATGCTAGACTTGTCGTCTGATGATATCCTGTATGTGCTCGATTGGGAGACGTATCTGGAGAACGAGCAGGACGAGGGAATATGTCGACAATCTGTAGAGCGTGTTGGATTACAACAGCGGTATGTGGGCAAGCGATAACCTGTTGGAAAACATCCCCCCCTCCCCTGGCCAGAATACCATTCACACATGGTAGCATACCAAGTTAAATCACGAGACTGACATACCAATTTGCAGTCAGGGTGCATGGGATAACCATGACAGGGTTCTTCCTGCTGTCATACAAAATCACACTCCAGACCAGACCCTCAACTGCCCTCCTCATAGGAAACACACTGCCATCACTGTCACTGGGAGCAAAACCAGTTTTATTCAGAAAATACAACACATCTCCATGGAGCTCTCACCTGACAACACTGAAGTCCCCAATGGTGGTGGTTTGAGGTCAGTGGAATGCACACTAAAGGAAGTCTGGCTTGGACCTGTCCATAACAGATTTGTAACAGCTCTTTGTGTCACTGTATCAACTGCTCATATTACTGCTGCAGATACAGTGCAAGGTGCATTCAAGCTTAAGGCCTCCGATTTTTTTTCTCCAGACTGGAAAGAGATAGAAACATGCGCATTGTTTTAAAATGAAGCCGCGTTCATTGTCAATACATCCCAGAGATGGCAGCACCATACGGCAGATGGAATTTTACCGCCAGCGGCGAGAATGAGAACTGTTTTAAATACTTAAAATTGCGACGTTTTCCTTACTTGAACAGCGTGCAATCATTCGTTTTCTGAATTTGCGTGGTGTGAAACCAATTGAAATTCATCAACAGTTGAAGGAGACATGTGGTGATGGAGTTATGGATGTGTCAAAGTGCGTTCGTGGGTGCGACAGTTTAATGAAGGCAGAACATCGTGTGACAACAAACCGAAACAACTTCGGGCTCGCACAAGCCGGTCTGATGACACGATCGAGAAATTGGAGAGAACTGCATGACGACCTGAAAATGTGAAAAGTGTCATCCAGGTGGGTGCCACGAATGCTGACGGACAACCACACAGCTGCCCATGTGGCATGTTGCCGAGCAATGTTGACGCGCAATGACAGCATAAATGGGACTTTCTTTTCATCGGTTGTGACAATGGATGAGATGTGGATGCCATTTTTCAATCCAGAAACAAAGCGCCAGTCAGCTCAATGGAAGCACACAGATTCACCGCCACCAAAAAATTTCGGGTAACCGCCAGTGCTGAAAAAATGATGGTGCCCACGTTCTGGGACAGCGAGGGCATAATCCTTACCCATTGCATTCCAAAGGGGACAATGGTAACAGGTGCATCCTATGAAAATGTTTTGAAGAACAAATTCCTTCCTGCACTGCAACAAAAACGTCCGGGAAGGGCTGCGCATGTGCTGTTTCACCGAGACAGCGCACCTGCACATCGAGCTAACGTTACGCAACAGTTTCTTCGTGATAACAACTTTGAAGTGATTCCTCATGCTCCCTACTCACCTGACCTGGCTCCTAGTGACTTTTGGCTTTTTCCAACAACAAAAGACACTCTCCGTGGCCGCACATACACCAGCCATGCTGCTATTGCCTCAGCGATTTTCCAGTGGTCAAAACGGACTCCTAAAGAAGCCTTCGCCGCTGCCACGGAATCATGGAGTCAGCGTTGCGAAAAATGTGTATGTCTGCAGAGCGATTACGTCGAGAAGTAGCGCCAGTTTCATCGATTTCGGGTGAGTAGTTAATTAGAAAAAAAATCAGAGGCCTTAGAACTTGAATGCACCTCATACAATGTGCCAGAGCCATATGCCAAACACAATGGTCTTCCCCCTTGGTAGTGTCATGTGGCTGTCCGGAGCTGTTCTTCTAGTGACTGTACATTCTGCCAGCAAGCATGTATAATGACTACATTCCTGCCAAGTCTTCTTGCAACATCACAGAAGGAACATCCAGCTTCTTGTAGCTCTATTACACAATGTCATTCAAATTCAGTGAGGTGCTGATAATGATGTCTTCATCACCTAGGTCAACTCAGAATGTCCAATCTTAAAGGTACATTATATCATCAAAAGTATCTGGACACCTGGCTAAAAATGACTTACAAGTTCGTGGCGCCTTCCACCGGTAATGCTTGGAAGGGTATGGTGTTGGCCCACCCTTACCCTTGATGATTGCTTCCACTGTCACAGGCATATGTTTAGTCAGGTGCTGGAAGGTTTCTTGGGGAATGGCAGCCCATTCTTCGTGGAGCGCTGAAGTAAAGGAGAGGTATCGATGTCAATTGGTGAGTTCTGGCGTGAGGTCGGCATTCCAAAACATCCCAAAGGTGTTCTATAGAATTCAGGTCAGCACTCTGTGCAGGCCAGTCCATTATAGGGATGTTATTGTCATGTAACCACTCTGCTACAGGTTATGAACAGGTGCTCGATCATGTTGAAAGGTGCAATTTCAATCCCTGAACTGCTCTTCAACAGTGGGGAGCAAGAAGGTGCTTAAAATATCAATGTAGGCCTGTGCTGTGATACTGCCACGCAAAACGCCCCTCCGTGAAAAACACGACCATGCCATAACACCACCACCTCCAAATTTTACTGGTGGCACTACACGCACTGGCAGATGATGTTCACCGGGCATTTACCATAAAAAAACCTGCCATCATGCCACTACATTATGTAGCCTGATTTCTCACTCCATAGAACGTTTTTCCACTTTTCATTCGTCCAATGTTCGTGCTCCTTACACCAAGCGAGGTGTCATTTAGCATTTACCTGCGTGAAGTGTGGCTTATGAGCAACTGCTCAATCATGAAATCCATGTTTTCTCACCTGCTACCTACCTGTCATAGTACTTGCAGTGGTTTCTGATGCAGTTTGGAATTCCTGTGTGATGGTCTGGATAGATGTCTGCCTATTACACATTACGACCCTCTTCAACTGTCGGCAGAGTCTGTCAGTCAATAGACAAGGTCGGCCTGTACACTTTTGTGCTGTACGTGTCCCTTCACATTTCACTTCACATCAGAAACAGTGGACCTAGGGATGTTTAGGAGTGTGGAAATCTTGTGTACAGACATATGACACAGGTGACACCCAATCACCTGACCAAGTTTGAAGTTTCCGAGTTTCACGGAGCACCCCATTCTGTTATCTTGTGATGTCTGATAACTACTGAGGTTGCAGATATGGAGTACCTGGCAGCAGGTGGCAGCACAATGCACCTAATATGAAAGATACTTTTGGTCACTTAGTGTAACTAACGCTCATGACCATTATAGCATGTATTTAAATCAAACCCGATTTGCATCCTCATGGAGACACTACCAGCACCAGTTGTATGGGACTGGTGCAAAATCTGAATAGACGTCATCTTTCAGATATAGAAACAAGCCATCAACTTTCATTTATCTCACACAACTCCTTCTTGGTATAGCGACTTTTTTCCATTAGTGTATTTTTGGGTGCAATTAACAGGAGTGGAAACATTTAATGTGGGATGTTCAAATAGTAACACAACTTTATAGGGAAATGATTAAGCTATAAAATTTGTTGGAAGTGGCCTCCATTAAGGAGTTCACATAATTGAATACAATGTTGCATATCCTTAAACACATGTTGTTATGTTTGTAGATGAATTCTAGCAATAAGTCATTCTGTTTCATTCTGCAATTCGAGGATAACATGAGGGTGAGCTTTGTAAGCAACGTTGATAAGGTACTCCCACAAGCAAAAGCAGAATTAGGAGGCAACAGTTCCTTGCAACCACTCACCCATGAAAGCACTGATCTAAAAGAAATCCAATAAATTTTGGGTATATGATAAATCACACAAATCTAAGGTCTGTCAATTTGACTAAATACCTAGGAACTACAATTACAAGCAACTTAAATTGGAAAGACTGCATAGATAATATTGTGGGGAAGGCAAAACAAAGACTGCGCTTTGTTGGCAGAACACTTAGAAGATGTGACAAACCCTCTAGAGAGACAGTCTACATTACACTTGTCCATCCTCTGCTGGAGTATTGCTGCATGGTGTGGGATCCTTACCAGGTGGGATTGACAGAGGACATCCAAAAAGTGCAAAGAAGGGCAGCTCATTTAGTGTTATCACGCAATAGGGGTGAGAGTGTCACTGATATGATATGCCAGTTGGGGTGGCAGTCACTGAAACAAAGGCGGTTTTCTTTGCGGCGAGATCTATTTACGAAATTTCAATCACCAACTTTCTCTTCTGAATGCGAAAATATTTTGTTGACACCCACCTACATAGGGAGAAATGATCATCATAATAAAAGAATAGAAATCAGAGCTCAAACGGAAATATTTAGGTGTTCCTTTTTCCCGCGCACCATTAAAGATTGGAATGGAGGAGAAGTAGTATGAAAATGGCTTGATGAACCCTCTGCCAGGCACTTAAGTGTGAATTGCAGAGTAGCCACGTAGATGTAGGTGTAGGAAAGTCACACTGTTCTTGGCTCCATGGGCCATAGCATTGTCTTCTTGAAACCATAGTTTTACCTTATTCAGGTACAGTGTTTACAAACTGTTGCACCTTTTGTGCATAGGACTCAGTGTTCGGTACACTATGAAAGAATACAATGAAGATTCACAAACATGACATTGCACACCAAACACTCACTGACTGTGCCTGCAGAAGGGACTTTCAGAGCTTATGTTAATTTTCTGTAGCTCAAATGAGTGAAATTTGTGTATTTACATATCCATCAATGTGAAATCATGCCTAGTCAGACCAAAGCCAACAACCATAGCATTCCTGCCCACCGTTTGTTACAATCACACCCAGGAAGATGATGATTCAAATCTGCATCTGGCCAACCACAATTTGGTTTTCTGCGATTTCCCTGAAAAGCTCCAAGCAAACTCCAGGATGATTCCTTCGACGACTAATTGCCTTCCCCACCCATGACATCATCCAAGCTCGTGCTCCATCTCTAATGACCCTGATGTCGATGGGATGTTAAATCCAATCTTTGTGCCCACCTTTCATGTTGTTACAAATGACATGAATCACTGACCGACAGCTACACATTTTTCATTGTATTCAGCTATCAATTCATGAATAGCATGAATTCTGCAAGGATGTGTCTTTAAACAGTTGCACAGTTCTGTGAGGGCACTACAAATGGAGAGACTAGGCAGATTCAGTATGCATTTAACCATCTTTTTGGGACTCAAAGAATATGTAGCTTGCACACCTGTCAACTTTTCTCATGTTACCAGCTCAGCCTCTTATTCGCGGACATGTTTGGGAAGGAAGAGTCTCAGTATTAGTCACACATCTGATGTAACAGGTGATAATTAACACTCTTTTCTGTAATGTGGAATCAATTTCTTCCTCAACAAAATAAGGATCATACTTGCAACAAAAAGTAAACATTTTTCTATAAGTTGCATCCCTTTTTGAATAAGGGTCTGAAAAAGGGGCCTCATTGCTGTTTGCTCCACATCTGAAATGAGATGCCCTCTGTCACAGTAACATATTCCAGGTGGACTAAAGAGGTTGTGCAGTCAAGGGATGTATGCTAAATTCATTGTACAAGGGTCATTCAAAAATTAAAGAGACAAATTGGTCTGGAAAAAAAACTGTTTGTAGGGCAAGTTTGGGACTTTTATGGCTTTAAGTTGGCATCACTGGGATGAGCCCTGATCACCTGATATATCAACATTGTTTTGTTTATAACCACAAAAATATGTTACCAGATGGTGAGTCAGCTTGAAACATCCACATTAGTTGAAGAACGTTCTGTTATTCGTTTTTTACTTGCTGAAGGTGAGGATCCAGTGAATATATACTGTAGAATGTCTTAAGTTTATGGTGAAGGTTGTATGAATTGTGCAGATTTTTTACACTTGGGTAGAGCTGTTCAAAAATGGTCGCAACTCAGTGACTGACAAACACTGTTCTGGCCGAACAGTTGCATTTTCAACTCTCTCGCTTGAAAGTCAAATTGATGACAATATTATGTGACTGTGGAAATAATAGTTGATGATGTTCAAGTTATTACTGGTACAGTTCATAACATTATCTGTAACAAGCTGAAATACCGCAAAACATGTGCAAGATGGGTCCCAAAGGAGTTGATGCGACTACACAAGGAAAAAAGGTTGAGAGTGTGCACAGAGCTAAAGAAGCATTATGAAAGAGAAGGTGAGCACTTCCTCAACAAAATTTTAACTTGTGATGAAACGTGGGTTTAATATCATGAACCAAAATTTAAAAAATAAAACAAGATCAAAACATATCAAGATCTGGAGTGCAATAAGTTGCTGAAAGTGCTTATCACGGGCTACAATCTGGACTACTTCACAGAGATATGTAGTGATATCTTGGATTCTGTGTAAATCTTTTCAGTATCAAAAGGCATTATCATCTCGGTGAAAATTAATAATTGTAAAAGAGAAGATGCAGCATCAGAATTAAAATCATCCAAAAATACTTCCATAATTACCATAATATGATCAAATTGCCTTCCCACTACATCTCTCCTTCCACCCCCCATCCCCCCTCCTACTGTCTCCCTCTCCCTCTACCCTTCCCCTTACAATAATGGAGGCAAGACATAAGAAAATCAACACCCCTTCATATGATTCATTGACTCAGAAAGAGAGTTTGACAAAGTAAAATGGCGCAAGATATTTGAAATACTCAGACAAGTAGGTATAAGCACTAGAGGAAGACAGGTAATATACAATATGCACAAGATTGAGGAGGGATAAATAAGAATAAAAGACCAAGAATGAAGAGCTTGGGTTAGAAAAAGTGTAAGATAAGGATGTTAGTTTTGCCTCTACACTTCAGAGTTTATGCCAAAGAAGCAATGGTAATTATGGAGCTTTTTGTAAACTTGGAATGTATGCTACACTAAAGTAGACACCTAAATTTGAAGAAGTGATTTCTGAGAATGTAAATTAGAAGCACAGTATTCTATAGAAGTGAATTGTTGTCTGTTGGAAAAACAGAACAGCAGAGAATAAAAGAATTTGAGGTGTGTTGATATAGGAGAATATTGAAAATTAGGTGGAATGATGAGGAAAAAAGCCCAGAAGTGTTCCACAGAATTGGCAGGGAAAGGAATGAGGGGATAAAGAATCAACTAGAGGAAGGGACAGGATGACAGAACTTGGGTTAAGGATTCATCAGAGAATAACTTGCATGGCACTAGACGGAGCTATAGAGGACAAAACTTATAGAGGAAGACAAAGATTGGACTATATCTGACAAACAATTGAAGATTAGCAGAGATGCTGAGTCACAGAGAGACACAATAAAAGAAATGCACACACGCATACACACACCCCACATCCCCCTCACGTGTTCTCTACCTGACTAAGGCCTGTTCGGCCAAAAGCTTTGCTTGACAGTCTTTTCATTGTGTCCATATCTGTGACTCAGCATCTTCACTGCATTATGAGAAGCAACTATCCTTTTGATAATACTGCAATTATTCCATCCTGGATTTTCCATTGTTCAAAACAATTGAAAATGTTTTGTGTAACTTGTATGCCGGGGTGAAGAGGTTGGGACAGGAAAGGAAGTCATGGGGGTCCACACCAAAGCAGACAGAAGACTCAAGACTTAAAAGTAAAAAAATTGACACCTGAATGGCACAGTTTAACTTAACCTACTGCCTTTGAATCTCTGCTATACAGTTACTTGCTTGTGGTGTAACACTGCAATATGTTAGTGTAATATTTGTTCCTTGTTACGGTGTAAGTTATGCCCACCACCCAAAGTATGTTTTGATCAGTACTCCCCTCTCATCATTCTTCCAATCAGACCTGTGTATCTGGTGTGCCTCTCCACTGAGCTCGCACGGCTGTGTACTGTGCCATCAGACACGTGACTGACGGACGGTAAGTGTGTGCTCACCGATGGGAAGATAGAGTGTGCGTTACATCTAGAGCTCTCCTCCTGCACAGGTGAAAACGCCTCCACCATCCACGGCTGCAGCGACACCACCTACGACGCTGGACCGCACATGGACGACAATGGCGGTGGACCTGGAGGGGTCGCAGACGCACCTCCCGGACCGACGCCGGCCTGCCGCGACACCTGCTGTCACCTCCTCCTCCACAGACTCCTCTGCCACAACGAGCACCAGCAAAGTTGCAGTGAGTCATCCACACCACTACTTACTGTAGAGTCCAAAAGTGACCAGTTTGGTGGATGTATTGGGCATGGTATGATGTTAGTTGTGATGTATTTTTCATCATGTAAACAAGGTATTCACATTCAGTTGCCACCAACCAATACAGCTAACTGAATGAATACAGTTGCCAGCCTGATTATAAAATGTCCATTGAAAGATAAGGGTAACTTCCAACATGGACATCATCAGACATGTTGAGTTGCTCATTATTATTATTGTTATTATTATTATTATTATTATTATTATTTATGCAAGCTACAAGGATACTGACAGTGGTAGGTTGACAACAATGAACACAGTAAAACTAGTGTATTTATTAGCCAACATGGAGTGGTTTGATCTCTTCAGTTCTGTTAAACCTGCAGCACACACAGAGAGAACTGTCAACACTGGATCACAGTAACAACACACAGTGCCATCAGAACACATTAAAAAAGGAGAAGACTAACTACTAGAAACGAAATGCCAATGTAATTCAAATGAGAGGCTCTTCAATTTATGTCTAGCAACAACTTAATACATTTAGCACTGAATCCAATTTCTGACTGTACCTTCACTCACATTGTTGTGTAAGGCTTATCTAAGTCTCAGTAACACACTTCTAGCCTCTAGTCTCAGTAAAATAAAACTTTGGGTTCTTCAGTCTTCTGCTGACAAAATACCTTTGCCCCACTCATAACCTGATTACAGTGTGCTCCCTTTGGCAGTTTATTTTAAACTGTGTTGACTGTGTTGGTCACCTTTTTGGCTGCTCCATCTAGAATTGCCAACCTATTCCTTCTTCTTTCTTAAGTACGTCCTCTATAATCTGTTGCCCACACTCTGTATTCCCCGTGTGCATTCCAACCTATCAGTCCAACCCGACACCGACTGCCAGGACCCCCAACTTAGTCCTGTACCCTGACAGCCAATTTATACTTTCTTACCGTTTCAAATGTCTATCTTGTAAACAATAATAACAACAAACTCAGTTACACAACTTCCTTCTATTCTGGAGCTGTAATAGGTCTTCCATATCAATTTCTTGATTCAGCCAACATCCAGAACCATAACCATAACTATTTCTTTTCAAAAGAAAAGTAACATTTTGCAACACCATTAATAGCATAATTGGCATTCCCAGAGCCACTACAGCTCCATAACTACTCCCAGTATCACAGAAGCATTGTAATGAACATTAAGATGTCGGTTAACTTTTACGTGTCTGGAGTTCCCCATTCTATTGTACCTGAATGCTTAGGTAAATGTACTTTCCAGCTTCTCCAAATTGCCAAACAATATGCTAGTCATTCTCTTTCACTGGGGACCACTAACCTTGGAGATGTTCTGCTCATGGGTGAGACACAATGCTGTCCATACCAGGTTCCCTCAACAGACTTCAACCATTCAATTACATATACTGAGTTCATACACACCACCCAGTCACAGTCTTACTAAATGAACTGTCATACAGTGGCAAGTATTTTACAAAAGAACGCAATTCTACAGCCAGAAAACATTTATGTCAACATAAAAACTGTTATGCAAACAGATCAACAATTACCCAAGTAATAAGTGTAGCAAGTGTGTCCAGTAATGGACACACAGTGGAATGCCATCGAACTCCCATTATAGCTCTTTCACTTCTAGCTGATGTGGTGTCACTGGGAACATTCCCTGAGGAGCCTAGTGACCTGGTGCCAATCTCTTGCTCCTCCGCCCCCCCTCCCCCCACCCTCCAAAAAAAAAAAATCACTTTTTCTTCAGAAGGAACTAGACTAGTGTCATCAGCACACCAATGCAGGCTGTCTTATTGCAGTCTGTGGTGGTGACATCGGGCTCCAAGACGGTGTTGTTCGTCAAGCCGACAGCTGCCCGGCTGCCGACGACACCGCAGACGACTAAAGCAACTCCGACACCACGACCCGTGCTGAGACCGAGACCCAGACCCAGACCCAGACCCAACACCGGGAGTGGAGGGCTGTTCGACGACTTCGACGACATCGCCGATGAGGATGACGAGGAGGAAGTGGAGACGGGCGAGACCGGTGGGTCACGTGGCAAAGTGGACCTGGGCGTGGCCAGCTCCAACCAGGAGAAGATCGTGCTCGGCTCGTCACCCGCGTCCACCCTCTTTGTCACCCACACGCACACACTCACGGTAAGAATCTGTAGCTACAAGTTTGGGATTGTAGTGCTTAGCTTCCAGCCACCAGATGCATCTCAAGTTCAGAGCCCTTGGCCAGTGTACACCACAAAAAGTATGATCATTTTTCTACATACAAACTATGGTACTGGGTAGTAAGCATCTTCAAACTCGCTTCATACCATTATCCAGTTGCTCCAGTAATGAAAATTGGAAAATGTATAATGTGAAAACCATTTATTTCCTGGTGTGTAAAAAGAGGAGGCAGTCATTAGGTGTGAGATCAGTGCTCTAAGGTGGGTGTGCAAACTGCTCTCACCCAGTGATCCAAATTATCCAGGCATATTGTAGTATCTCCAGGCAGTTTTGGATCTGAGCGTTCCACTGCTCACTCTGTAAAGTGTTAATAGATACACAATGTGTCTCAGTGCTGTTAGGATTGTCGAGTATGAAAGTTAAAAGCCATGGATTATGTTTACAAAATCATTGTATTTATTCAAAATAGTCTTCACCTGAATCAATACACAGGTGAAGTCATTATACAAGTGTTTTGAAAAAGTCACTGTAGTCCTTTTTTGGAACTGCATTTAGTACTGCAGTACAGTTTTCTCGGATGTAGTTTTTGCGTCGTAACAGTGTCCATTCACTGCCAACTGCAATTTGGTGAACAACCAGAATTTGGCTGGGACCAAATCCAATGAATATGGCAGGTGGTCCAGGACTGTGATCTGTCTGCTGGCCAATACTGATGATTTAAGAAGGGGAAAATCAAGATGGGCTGAGGCGTGAATTGAAGTTCGCATTAGGGAGGGAGTCAGACTAGGGTAATCTGTGCAGCTGTGTTCCCCACAGTGCCAGGGTGGTGTAATGTATAGCACATCTGCCTAGTAAGCAGGACACCTGGGTTCAAGTCCCAGCCTTGGCACAAATTTTAATTCATTTCTTCAACTTCTATCCTTTAGAAAAATTGTTACAGTGTGCTTTAAAAATGGAATCTCCAGTTACGCCTCTCATCCAGTAGAATAACATAGGAATGCAAACAAAACTTAAGGTTCTCTGGCGTCTGGCCCCAGATGTTTAGGACACCCTTTGCTTGTAAATGATAGACAACATAGCCAGAAAGAAGTAATGAGGCTTATGCAGAAGGTGATTCGATGATGCTCCGCAGGTGACAACTACGGAGACACAGGTGGTGAGCACGGCAGGACGGCCGCCAGTGACGCGCACCGTCGTACTCACCAAGACGCAGACGTCGACGGTCGTGGACACGGTCACCGAGACCCAGACGCTGCTCCGGCCAACCAGTGTCTTCGCCACCGTCACCACCACGGTAAGGGACTCCACCACCTTCGCCGACCCTTTGCTAATTGTTCCTTCGCGTTCACTGTGTCTTTCTCAGGGGTCTTGGTTCTGAACTTAATAGCCAATCAGTTGGTTAGTGTACAAACAGGAGTAATGTATAGAGATGTGGACTTTGCAGGTCTTCAGTGCACAGTGGGCTGTAATACACAACATTTGTCGATGCAGTTATACAGGTCAGGCTCGAAATGTGATAAGCTCACCATGCAAAATATTAGTCAGTCTCCTTTAAAGAGTGTGCCGGTTGTTTTGGAGTGCTATAAATAGTACAGAACTGTTAGGAGGTGGCCTTCTGACATTCTACCAGTGATTTATTTATTTTTATTTATTTATTTATTTATATACTTGTTCCATAGATCTGTACATGTGAGCAAGTCACTCAGATGTGGAACGTGTCAATGTACATAATAAAATACATAGAATAAAGACATTGTTATAGTATTAATAACAGTGCACAAAAGTCATACTTATTAGCTTAAAAACTAGTCAACATAAATGTGAAGATAGCAGTTTCATATATAGGGCATTATTTCATCTATTTTAACCTTGAACAGTAATCAAAACTTCCCACTTTGGGTTTAAAAGTGACCCAAAAATGGAAATGAGAAAAACAGGAATTTTTACATTAGGGCATTATTACATCAGTTTAACAGTAAACAGTGTCAAAAAATTTGAAATCATCTTTCCAATCTGGGTTTTACTTATTTCTCTGAAAGAATTCCTCTAGTGAATAAAGTGAGGTCTCAAGTAAATAATTTTTCAAGCTACATTTAAATACTGATGTACTACTACTTATACTTTTGATGCTGTTGGGTAGGGAATTGAAAATTTTCGTTCCAGCGTACTTTACCCCTTTCTGAATAAGTGTCAAGTTCTTTAACTCACAGTGGAAATCCTCTTTTCTTCTGGTGTTATGTTCATGATGTAGGCAATTCGTTTCATACAGAGTGGGGTTATTTATTACAAAGCACATCAGTGAATATATGTACTGAGATGTTGCTGTCAGTATTTCAAGTCGTTTAAAAAGATTTCGACATGAGGTTCGTGGGGGTACACCGCAAATGATTCTTATTGCTCTTTTTTGTGCTGTGAGGATTTTCTTTGCGGCAGGTGTATTGCCCCAGAAGATGATGCCATAACACATGACTGAATGAAAATAGCCAAAGTAAGCTGACTTTGAGATGGTAATGTCATTGAAGCGTGACAAAATTCGTAAAGCAAATGTTGCCGACGTCAGCCGTTTTAGTGTTTGTAGAACGTGATGTTCCCAGTTCAGCCTACTGTCCACGTATACGCCTAGGAATTTTGATAAGTACACTTGCTTTATCATCTGATCATTCTGTGTGATAACTATTTCTTTTGGGTTTTTGTGGGTTGTCTGGAACTGGATAAAATTGGTTTTTTTCAGGTTTATTGAAAGGGAGTTAATACTAAACCAACCCAGAACTTCTTTAAGGATATCATTGACCTCAGATTCTAAGTCAGTAGTTGACACATTATCCACCACAATGCTCATATCATCAGCGAACATTGTAAATTTACACTGCTTATTGATGGATAAAGGCAGGTCATTAACATATATGAGGAACAGCAAGGGCCCAAGCACTGATCCCTGTGGCACTCCCTGCTGCACAATTCCCCACTCAGAGTCCACTATATATTGTGATACACAATCTGAAACATCTAGAATAATCTTCTGCTTCCTATTTTCGAGGTACGATTTTAACCAGTTTCCTACAGGTCCTGTAATTCCATAATGACAGGCCTTCTTGAGGAGTATCTGGTGATCTACACAGTCGAACGCCTTTGATAGGTCGCATAGGACACCAATTGGTAGCCTCTTTCTGTTTATAGACTCTAGAACATCATTTGTGAATGAGAAAATTGCGTTATCTATTGAAACTCCCGTTTGAAAACCAAACTGCTGACTGTTAATGATGTTCAGGTCACCAAGGTGTGCCACAAGCCTGTTGTACAGAGCTTTTTCTAGGACTTTTGAAAATATTGTTAATAGAGAGATAGGGCGATAGTTTGACACATTTGTAGCATCCCCTGCTTTGTACAGGGGCCTGACAACAGCGTATTTCATTCTGTCTGGAAACACTCCTTGTTGCATGGATGTGTTGCAGATGTGAGCCAAAACTTCGGTCACTTCACTACAGCAAGCCTTCAACAGCTTGCTTGAAATATCGTCGATACCAGCAGAATGTTTATTTTTCAAAGACTGTATGATTTTTTTGATTTCATTGGCAGTAATGGGAGGCACACTTATTTGACTGAAAGGCTCTGGAAAATTATTTTTCATTATACAGGCAGCTTTATCTACAGAACCATGGCAACCTATCTGTGTTGGGACAGTTAAAAAATGTTGGTTAAAGATTTCAGCAATTTCCTCACTATTAGTTATCTCTGAGTTGTCAACAGTTAAAACAATATTTTTGTCTTTGGTGTAGTTTACAGTCCCTGTTTCTCTCTTTATCACATTCAGATTGTTTTAATTTTATTTTCAGAATTAGTAATTTCAGATGCTATACACATACTTTTAGAGTTTTTAATTACTTTGGCAAGAATTTTACAGTAGAGTAGAGTATAATGTTTTAGCTGAGCAGGGTTGTTAGAAGTCTTTGATGCTATGTAGAGTTGTCTTTTTCTCTGACACAAAGCTATAATGCCCTTAGTGAGCCATGGTTTTTTTGCAGACCTAGCAGGTTGGACTCTGTATGACTTTTTTGGAAATACACTTTCAAAGGTACCTGCTATCTCATTTGTGAATAAATTGTATTTTGAATTAGCAGTTTCTGCTAGATAAACAGGTGTCCAGTCAGTATGCTGCAGACATGATCTGAACGTTTGAATAGCTTCCTCACTTATTTTCCTTACTGTTTTCCATCTAGGTGAGGTGTCACTCAGAGGAATTCCCAAACTGTTGAAAGTAACTTGTTGTCCGTCATGGTCAGACAGACCATTTATAACCATTTCAATATTAATATGGTTGACTTTACTCTGATCAACAAAAACATTGTCAATGAGAGTACTGGAAGAGGTTGTGGTTCTGGTGGGCGAGCTAACCACGGGAACAAGGTTGTACGTGCACATGAGATTTTCAAACTCCACCTTGCAGGGAGAATTAACCAAGAAATCTATGTTAATATCCCCAACAACTACCGTGCCCCTATTTTTTCTACTTAAGTACAACAAAAGAGTATCTAATTGTTTAACAAACACTTTAAAATTACCAGATGGTGCCCTGTAAACTGCCACAACTGTTAATCTGGAGGCAGTGTCTGGCACCTCTATAGCACATACTTCAAAATGTAGCTCAAAGCAGAATCTTTGTACATCTATTGCCGTGAACAAGACATTGTTTTTTACATATACAGCTACTCCTCCTTTGTCCATATAGTTCCTGCAATAAGACGTTGCCAAAACATAGTTGGGAATAGGGACCACTTCAATACCAGCAGTGATGTGGTGTTCTGTTAGACACAGAATGTGGGCACTGTTTATACCTTTTGTGTCTTCTATATTTGCTGTGAACTGATCCAGCTTGCAGTATAGGCCTCTTATGTTCTGATGAAACACTGTTAACTTTTGTTTGTCTTTAATTGTAAAGCTGCTTGAGTGAACTTTCGTTTGTGTATTAATTACTTGTTGCAGATTTTTGTTACTGGACCAAATCCTGCTAGAGTTGGCCCAGTTCACTAGTTTCCCTCGTTAGTTAGGGCTATGACTGGTCTGCTTTCATGATCGTTATTGTTTAGGCCTATTATTTCATGAAAAGCTTTTCCAATGTCTGCTGCTAGTTTATTTTTGCCAAACTGATTTAGATGTAGTCCATGCTTTGTGAAGCAGTGTCTCTCATACCTGTCTGTATCCAGTAGTGTCACATTCGTAAACTTAGTGCAAAAGTGTTTCAGTTTACTATTCGTTAGGCGAATTTCTCTGTTCACACAAGACCAGTCTGCCAGGTCGTATCTCGTGGGCACAGTTGTTAGTATTATGTTTGTATGCTGTAATAACTGCAGCAATACGAGTAGCTTTTTAATGAAAGTGTTGGCCTCGTTGCAATAAACATCATTTGCTCCTGCGATTATCGCAACACAGTCTTTTTCTGTGAATTTGGCACATTCTGTGTGTATGTCTTCTACCACATTCATGAATTTTGCTCCTGGTTTAACAATTGCTGATATACACGAACCATCTTGAGCAGAGTTCGACATGCATGTCGAAATATTGCGAGCATGACTGTCTCCAAATATTTTTACGTTATTTTTCCGTTGTGTTTGTTTACGTACGCGATCGGAACTTTTTGTTACGCAACCACGCGTGTTTTGTGTACACGTGTTGCCGTCTACTACAAGTTTAGATGCACTGTTTTTGTTATTTGAATTATCACTGTTTATCAAGCACTGAACTTTGTCCACTGTTGAGGCTTCTTTATTCACTTGTGGGTTTCCTTGTATATAAATGTGGCGTCGTCGACGGTTACATTTTCACGACGTACATAACACCGATCTACACACTGTCGAAGAACTACTGTTTTGTAGAGCTGTATATCGGTCTTGGAGGACAGCGTATTTCACTTCTAGCACTTCAATATCAGTTTGTAGCATTCTGATTATTTCGTCCTTATTTTTGATAATGTTTGAAAATTTACTTTCACACGCGGCTGCTATGCACGGCTCACAGGTCCACAAATAGTCATCAGTTATGAGTTTTAAGTTGATCTTGCAGCAATTTTCATGAAACCAGTACTTGCAGGTTCTACACTGAATTCCTTTACGAACTTTTCTGATACACAATTTACAATTACTATTACTTTTATCTTCATAACTGGGAGCTGAACCTACACGTACTTTCTCTATTGGCGCCATCTTCAGATGTAAGTCATGGCAGTGAAGTGGGTTGTATGAGAAGTGATCAAAAAGTAATGGGAATTTCTGGTTTAATTAAAGAATCTTTATTTATTTATTATCATCAACTTTGTCCACTTCAAAGTAATCCCCCTCAGATGTAATACATTTGTCCCCATGTTATGCCTAGTTAGGATGTTCAGCTCCTTCAGCAATTCTGTTTCATCCCATCAGTGGTGGCAAAACGACATCCTTTCACGGTTCTCTTCAGCCTCGGGAATAGAAAGAAGTCACAGTGGCCCTGTCCATTGAATATGGTGGCTGAGGTAACATAACTATTTTGTTTTTTGCCAAAAAAATCATGAAGAAGCACTGAGATGTAAGCCGCAGCATTATCGTGATGCACTGGTTTTGTCACAATTCTGGACATTTTCTTTGGACTGCTTCACGCAAATGGTGCATAACTCCCAGGTAGTATTGCTTATTGACCATATGACTGTAAGGCAGAAACTCATGATGCACTGCCCGTTATGATCAAAGACAACAGTGAGAAGAACCATCACATACAGTGGAACTTGTCAATTTTTGTTTTGGTCTTGGCTCTTCAGGCAGTTTCCATTGGGATGATTGGGCCTTCGTTTCAAGATCAAACCCATATACTCATGTTTTCTCATCTGTTACAACCTTCTTTAGAAGTTCTGGATCATTGTCAACTTCATTCAGCCATTACTGAGCAATGTCTATAGCAAGTTGTTTTTGGTCGAAATTCAACAAATTTAGAACAAACTTTGCTGCTATACATTTCCCGCCCAAAACACCTGAAAAAATTGCTTGGCATGAGCCACAGCATATGCTGACATCATCAGCAACCTCCCTGAAGCATTTTCTTTACTTGTTTTACACAGATGTCAGTAACTGGTGTACTTGGCTCTCCAAAGCAGTCACTGTTTTCAATGTCTTCTGGACCCTCTTTGAAACATTTATACCACTCGTAAACTCTAATGTTATTTATAGTAGGTTCCCCAAAATCACATGTGTTGCATTGAATCATTGCACTAATATGGTCAACATAGAGATAAGACAAAAAAGGAGATATTGTGTTTGGATGTGCCCATTATGTGAATTAACTTACCTGATTTGTTGGTACCTGAATGCAGACTGTATAATGTGTCCATAAGGAATGGTGTATCGCTCACAGCCATGTAATACAGAGTTAGTTCAGTGGTCATGAAGAGACCCTAACTTACATGGTCTGCAGATGAGCGTCATATCTCATTAATGACAGTCAGTTTCAAAACCGGTTGGAATTGCTGCTGCCAGTGAATGCAGCTCCATCTCAACCAGCTTACAAGTGACATTGCAGAGGGACTACATTAGATGATTTGGAGGCAGGTACTTTGGCATCTCATCATGTCCAGATGCCTTTCCATTGTAATCTCCCCCCTTACTCATTAATTAATGCAACAATATGATTGTGATCATATTTACGTAATGTGCTTGATTTTGAATGAGGCTATTGCCTCCAAAAAAATCTGACTGGTCTGTGGTGGGAAATGTACAACAAGTCATTCTAAATAGTAACCTATTCTGCTCCGCACTTTCTATTTATTTGAATTTTGTTCAGTTCTTAAAAAATGCCATCACTCACATGAAAAAAAAAAAAAAAAAAAAAAAAATGGTACCGCATGACTCAAAGAGTCCATGACAAAAGTAATGGAAATAATACAGAAATTAATCAATATGGTTACCAGCCCAATTGGGCACTGTTTGTCCAATATCTGATCGATAATATGGACAGCAAAGAATACCTAACAGTTTGGCTCTAAATGTGGCAACAAAAGGTTGACATGTTTCTCACAACACAAGATGAATTGCAAAAGCAATTGTCTTATCTCAGTAATACTCAGATATGTTAATTTGGGAAAGATATTTATATTGTAGTTACTATTAGCATTTACTGGCTTAAATAAGCAGCTATTGGCTTACAACAGATTGACGATGCCAAAATACAAACCATGCCAGTACACAATAGCATTATTACAATAGAAACAGATATGAAATGTGTGAACTTAATTTATTTTTCTCTTTGATTTGAGATTACTAGAATGACTTTAATTTCAGTTACTTTATTTTACTTTGTCTGCAATCAGTTTACAAGACTGACTTTTCCTCTAAATATTACTGAAGAACACTTAACTTATTGAGGCTTCAGTGTTAATTAATTTCAGTTATTTTAGCAAACAAACAAAACTGACAGTGATAGGCTTTTAATACTTTTCTTTCCATTATTGTTTAAATAGGATGCTAAGTAGGTGCTAGGATGCTAAATAGGTGACAATGACTGAGGATAATTATAAGATCAGGTACCTGCAGTTTTGTGGGCACACCTCAATTCACAATGACCAAATTTGGTTCTATCTGCCATATTTCCTCTTCTATGATCAATGGTTCTATACTGTTTCCTAGTGAACCAAATACAAGTGTACAAAATGTTGGACCACCTTTGTGACTGGACTGAAGAGCTGCTCTCAGATAAAACCAGTACGTCATTTGTAACAGAGAAAAATCTTCAGTCATTAAAGTCACTTCAGGTGTACTGCAAGAGAGTGATAGGGTAATATTTTTCACAATACTTACATATAACCCAGTGCACAAAGTCAGAAGCTGACAGTCTCACAGAGCTTCCGACTTTATCCACTGGGTTATATGTAAGTACTGTGAAAAGTAATTACCCTATGACGCTCTCTTGCAGTGCACCTGAAGCAACTTTTAAGACTGATGATTTCTCCCTGTTAAGAATGATATACTGGTCCTATTTGACAGCAGCTCTTCAGTCCAGTCACAAAGGTGGTCCTATACTCTGTACACTTGTATTTGGTTAATTAGGAAACAGTACAGAACTATTGACTATAGAAGAAGATATATGGCAGCTAGAACCAAATCTACAAATTTTGTATTAGGGCACTTATACAGCCAGCCAAAGGTGGTATTGTGAAATAGGTTTATGAAAACTAGGTTCGAGAGCCCCACGCAAGCATAGTGTACGAGAGAAGAGTGTGTGCGAGATCAAAGCTTACGGAGTGGCCGTGTGTTTACCCAGGTGAGTGCTACGCAGCCCTTCCCAGTGGGAGTGTCCACCACCAGTGCCGTCTCCACGGTGACGACACCAGTGACCACTGCGGGCTCACCGCCCCCACCACCGGCGGGGGCCGGGGACAGGCCTGGGGATCGCACAGAGGGCACGGGAGACACCTTCTTCGTGGTGGTGACCGATCCACACCACAAGCTGCCTCCTCCCAGTGGAGCCCCGCTGCCACCTGGCATCATTGAGTATGAGGTAAGGCTGCCTGCTGCGTAGACACTGGATTAAGGCACTTTCCATTCCACAATGTTAAGCATAAGTATAACATAAAATTGATGAGCCAAAATTTTATGAGCAACTGCTTTACAACCTGTTGGTCTATCTATGAAATGCAATACAGCAGCGATTCTGGGCAGCAGACAAGTTCTCTGTAGTCTTCTTGAGTTATATGTCTATGCACAGGTCACGTAATTCTTGTAAATTACAGTGTAACCCCGCTTTTATGTTCCCGGAATTAACGTTTTCCCACCGTTTATGAGATTTTTTATCGGTCCCATCAAATTTCCTATGCCCACAATGTTGATTTGCACCTGATTTTGCGTCAACATATTTATAATTTTCCCGCGATCTGTGCATTACAAAAAAATGTCTGTGGACAAAATATGATGCTGGCATGATGTTGGCCGCCCAGTAGTGTTTACAAATATTAAGTGGTTAAGTTTCTTTGACATCAGGGCACTCTACTCAGCTGATTTTAATTGATAAACGAGTAAAAGTTGTAACAATTCATGTCGTATGTCGTGCCACTGCCAAGCTCTATGGTGTGGTGCTGATGGGAGTAACTAGGTTTGTTCGAAAATTCAAATGAAGATGTCGTGACCAATCACAATCGTTTCCAAACTGTCTCTACTGCGCAAATGCAGCTTCGTAATTGTTGTGATCATCGTGACAGCTTTGTCGAACCATATTTAGCATGTTTTGGCGTATGGCCACGTGGAGCGCTAGTTGACACCGTCATTCGCTTTGCGTTGCTCAAAACTCAAATGTTTTTTTCTTTGTGTGTGTGTAACAAAATATGGTAAGAGCGAGCATCCAGAGATAATCAGAGCCTTGACATTCTAAAGAAGATGTATGAACAGCCAGAAGATCTACCAAAGAAGTCATGCTATAGTCCAAGCACCTACCAAAAACGTGTCAGAAACAATTACATATAGAATGCTGATTGATAGCCATGTAGCCTCATGATGTCTGGAGTTCCTCCCATTTCATGGTCCCTTACACCCTCTCACAGTGGTCAGTTTAGTCTTTGGTTGTGATGATTGTAGACTATCATCCTGACACTGATAAAGCAGTATCATCACGATGTCAGTAGACTCTAATATTTGATAGATCACCACCATCACAATCAGCTTTCTGACACCCCATACTGGCCGAAGACCTTGTCTAAACTACAATGTGCATTGCAGTCTGCAGCTAAATGCATTCGTGCTAGTCTTCCACATTTTCTAGTGTCATTTACTCAGCTTCCAGTAGGTTCTTGGAAACCTGCCAAGAAATTCCTGTGGCCGTCTACTTTTTCTTTTTTTTTAATCATGACTATGTCATCCATTCCAGTTTTTGCCCTGATACATTAATTTTCCCATTCCTCTTAATAATTTCCAACATGTATCTCTCCACAGGTTGCAACCCAACCCTTAGTTTTCAAATTTTTCTTTTGTTAAAGTCCATGTCTCTCTGCCACAAATCAAAAATAAGTTGAGACTTGTAATACACAGTAACTGTAAACCTTCAGTTTCAGACACATTTAAAGCCTTCATTTTAAAAGCTTTCCTACTTACTAAGTGCACTCGGTACCACTTTCATTTCTCTGTATATTTCTTTTGCTGTCCATCCATTGGCAGCAGACATCACTAGTCACACATTATAAAAGCCGATAGTGACCATTTCTAGCAAATTAAGAAATACTTGCAGATACATAAATCCAATCCAAAGCACGGTTTCTCAGACTCTGCAAAGGCTACACTGTAATATCGGACTTCGACAGGATGGAAACCGGCATGTCTACGTGCCTATTGTACTAACTTCTGAGGTACTGTTTGGTGACTTTCAAGCTGACTTGTGATCACCTTGGGCGATGTACAACTCCAATGTGTGGATACGGACAGGTGGACAAGGAGGACGAGCAGGGCTCGCGGCAGGATGCAGACGGTGCGAGCGGCAACGTGCTGCTGACGGCCGGTGTGGGCGGTGGCAGCACTTCGACGTCCTCGTCTTGCCGGCCCGAGTGCAGCGCGGCACGCAACGAGGTGTGCCAGAGGGCTGCGGATGGCCGCCCACGCTGCCTCTGCCGGCCCGGGTTCGCCAGGATCTTCCCGGACCGACCCTGCAAGCGTGAGTACCACTGACTACAGACGGCTAGCGCTGAGAGCTTTGAGGAGAACAGAAAACTTTGAGAGATCCAACTGCATTTATTTCAAATCACATTACTGTGAGCTCTCACTAATAATTTAGAATCCCAAATGCACAGCTCCTGTGGAAAATCTTATCTCGAGGTCATCGGGTGCCCGGGCTTGGCAGACCGCTTGTCGATTTTTTTGTTTGACACAGTCTTAACTTTACAAAACTTTGAGTAATGTTTGTTGATTATTGTGCGGTACAAAAACAAAATAACACAAGTGAAATGCACCAAAATATGCCACTGCATTATTGTTGCCACATTCACACTTGGCAATAACAGTGCAGTGCCATGTTGAAAAACATGCACACCTTAACAGTCAGACCTCCTGCTTGCTACACCCCATTGATATTCAGCCAAGACTATTGACAACTGCCCCCCTTCAGTTGCTGCAACTCTTTTTATTTTGGTGGTTTTTGACTTCATTCTAATGGCATCAGACAAGCCCTGTATTAGAATCATGTCATGTCTTACAAATAAAATCAAGTTTCGTGTACTTTTAAGTTATGCTGATGACCAGATGACATTTGGAGTCCCTCAGATTTCAAGTCTTGCTTGCGTGCAAGTTGTGTTTACAATTTATGAATTGAGCTAAGTTAAAAGGGGGCTGAAAGAGCTAGAAACATACAAAAACAAACACCAATACAAAAATTCCAAATTAAAAATTAAACTGAATGTTATTGTGATGTACACTGATCAGCCAGAACATTATGACCTCCTAACTAAGACCTGGTATCTCCACCTTTGGCATGGATAACAGTAGTGATCCATCATGCCGGGGAAACAATGAGGCCTCAGCAGGTCACTGGAGGGAGTTGGCACCACATCTGCACACATGAGTCACCTAATTCCCATAAATTGATTGGGGGTGGGGTGGGGGGGGGGTGGGGGGTGATGAGCTCTGACATCGTATTCAATCACATTCCAGATGTGTTCATTTGGGTTTAGATCTGGCAAATAGGAGTGGGGCCAGTACATCAATTGGAACTCACCACTGTGTTCCTTGGACCACTCCATCACACTTCTGTTCGTTTGACACACTACATTATATTGCTGAAAAATGCCACTGCCATTGAGAAACATTATCATCATGAAGGGGTGTACATGGTCTGCAACTGGTGTATGATCTTCCTTGGCCATCATGGTGCCTTGCAAGAGGTCCACCGGACCCATGGATGCCCAAGTGAATCTTCCCCAGAACATAATGGAGCCACTTCTAACTTGTCTCTATCCTGCAGTACTGACATCAAGGAGGTGTTTGCCTGAAAGATGATGGATTTGTGCCCTACCATCAGTATCAGAAAGGGCCAAAGTCCAATGCCGACGGTCATTTCAGTCTTCGTTGCCAATTTTGTGGTGTTAACATCGGCACATGTGTAAGTTGTCAACTGTGGAGGCCCATTTTTATGAGTGTTTAGTGCATTGTGTGTTCAGGCACACTTGTACTCTGCACAGCCAGTCTGATGTTAGTTCTGCCACGGTTCCCTGTCTGTCCTGTTTTACCAGTTTGTCCAGCCTACGACATCCAATATGTGTAATGATGGGTGGCTGCCCAACCCCATGATGTCAGGAGGTGGTTTCACCCTGTGATGAACACACTCACTACAGCACTCTTTGAATACCTGACAAATCATGCAGTTTCCAAAATGCTCATGCTGAGCTTCCAGGCCATCACAATCTGCCCTCAATCAGACTGCCATCAATAGTAGGTTGGTGGTCATAATGTTCTGGCTGATCAGAGTAAGGCAAATGATTATTTGATTTGAAGTCTGAAATTGGATTTTGTCCAGGCAAAGTATTACAAGAGTTATCAACATATCTTTATTGATAATTAGTCAATAGTAATTAAAACATCATCTTTTAAGTAACTTGATTATCGGAAACGAGGTATTTTGACCTCTCGCTTTGTATGAAATCCTTCAATTGCTTCAAAATGCTTTTCTAAAGAAAGTGTCAAAGTTAATATTAGCAGTGCTCTCATATCAGTTTTTGCTCAGTTAGTTCATGAAAGATATCCCCCATAAAACCTATTATGACACTGTGAATAAGTGATGGTTCTGACTTCCAATGTGTGTTAATAAAGCTAGGGATAATTTCTGAAAGAATAAGGAAATCAGCAGATCATTTCCGGCAGTTTCATGTAGTGGCTAAAAGTGTCTGTTATGTGAGAACCAAAGTTTATCTTATACTTTACAAAGGAACTATCATCTGAATCATTTGATTAGGAATAGATCTACTTGTCACCCCTGATCTCAGACACATGAAAACATCGAGTTAAATAGAATTAAATCCCATCTGTTTCCGAGAAGAGAAACGAGTCAAACACCTATCAGAGAACTGAGAAGTACCCTAGAGGTGGGGGGGGGGGGGGGGGGGGGGGCAGTGTATGCTTCAATCATATAGGTGGTTGCAGTTGTAAAGTCCTCTATTCTTGAATGTGTATCTAGTGTATTTTCATCAGAAATGTAGGATTTCATGTCATATCATTCACCTCCAAAGAAAACAGTTTCATCTAACTGAAGGGAAATACATTCACTTTCTGAAGTTAGTTTCTCAAACAAATCTTACATTTTGCATAATAAACACATTTTTGGATTAGTGTATATTCTTTGCTAGGCAATATTTCTTATTCTGTTTTAAGGAAATTATTTGGTAAAAATTTATATGGGGTTGTATAAACAGAATTATAAAATATGGATATTCCAAAATTGATTTCCTTTGTCAAGCTAGAGTACAAATGAAACACACACACACACACACACACACACACACACACACACACACACACACACACACACACACACACACACCTATGTTCATACCTCATGGCACTGTGGAAAACATGACTATGTGTGCTGTTCATAACAGCCAGACATTTCACATGAGTATCACAGGTGGACATATACTCTTCTGACACACCTCATGAATGTTCTTTCCACTCACCTCATCTCTTCTACAACTGTGCCCCTCACGCTGAAGATACTGCACTGTTGTAGGTCCATCGATAGCAATTCACCTTGACTGCAATGGGGATCACTATAAATGATTAACAGGATGTTTAGCTGTTGTCAGTGGGTATTAAGATATTTTTTTAGGCAAGGCAATACACTCACTTTGAATACTAATCAGGCATAATTGAAGCAAAACATGATTAGTCTCAGAACTAGTTACTGTCCAGCTGAGTTTTTCCCATAATGCATGACATTACAGTTTCCACACACCACAATGTTTGTCTGTAATGACTGTCTTGGAAAAGACCAACATCATGCTTCAGATTTGACAAGTTTCTATGTAGGGACCATTTAGCCAACAATATTACAGTGTTCTTGTTCTGGCCTCACATGTTGCCGACAACAGCTGAATCACTACATGAAACGGGAGGTCTCATTTTGGGATTTGGTATTAGAATACTCAACATCAATTCTCGAGGATTCGTTGGAATTGACTCTTCAGTTAACAGTCCATAGACTGACCAACATTACTACAAACAGCAGCCACTGTCTAACATGACTCCAGGGAGTGATGCGAGCATAACGAGCAAAGTAATGCACTGAAAATCAGTTATGGAAAATGTTGAGGCCAAGTACTCCATTTCAGTAACTGAGAACATCCAGCAGTTTGGTTCATAGCCATCATACACTGCTCTATAAAGAAGGGAGTGCATTTGGATATTAACACTGAGAGAGCAAGAGAATTACCCAGGAAAATGCCTGGTGTTTGCTTGAATGATAGTACATTTACAATACTGCCTTATGTCACTTGGGCAAGTTGTCTCACTAAATATATGATAGACATCCACACTCAGAAAAGTATTGTAGCTTGATCTTTGTCTGTTTGTTGTACATCTCTCGTTCTTTTCTTTCACATCCATCCCTGCTCCCCCCCCCCCCCCCCCCTCTCTCTCTCTCTGTGTGTGTGTGTGTGTGTGTGTGTGTGTGTGTGTGTGTGTGTGTGTGTGTGCGCGTGCGTGTGTGTTTTTCATACTCTTTGTATCTCATTTTCTTTCTTTCTCGTTTTCTCTGTTTCATGCTCGTTTTGGCTTTCATACTCAGTCTCTCTCTCCCTGATATTCTCTCTCTCTCTCTCTCTCTCTCTCTCTCTCTCTCTCTCTCTCTCTCTCTCTCTCTGTGCCCCCCCCCCCCCCCCGCCTTCCTCTGACCAGCACCCCCGCTTCAACACATGAGAGAGAGAGAGAGAGAGAGAGAGAGAGAGAGAGAGAGAGAGAGAGAGAGAGAGAGAGAGAGAGAGAGAGAGAGTCAGAGAGTGGGTGGAAGGGGGGATGGGCTGAGAGACTAGTTAGAATACATGGTGTGTGATGTGATACCAAAGAGTGCCCTCCCATCCTGCAGCAACATATACTTACACGCTGAGGCTGGTGCTGGCCCGGGCGCGGTGACCGTCCACTCACTTTCTCGCCCGGCCTGGGAGACACGGGCAGCGACACCTTCGCCGAGACATCTCGTGCCGCCGCCGAGGGTCTCGACCGGCTGGTCATGCAGTCCGACCTGCGTGACGTCTTCCACGGTGTCTCCGTGGAGGCCTTCCTGCCACCCGACGAGAGCGCAGGTGCTGGCATCATCGTCACCTTCCAAGTCAGGGTGAGTCACGTTCCATCCGTCCGATCAGTCAGTACACGTCACCTACACCACAGACACCATCCAGTCTTACAGCATACAAAAATTAAAATTTACGCCTCCAAATATGTGATGTATTAATATTGTCCATTATGGATATTGTAGCATATGTGACTCTGTATTAATTTAATACAGGTACTGATATCTGTTTCTAGTAACTTTTGAAATACGTGCATTTTTCATAAACTAGTTTTCGAGCCTTTTCAGGCTCATCTGTATATTAAAAGAATACTGATCACTATGCTGAAAATTGCTTAGTACATGATTGTAAAACCAGAAACTGCTACAATTCGCATCTGGACGAAAACAATAAAGTTAGAACTCAGCAGAGTTTATTATACTATGCCATCATATTACATAACAAATTACCACAGCATATAAAAGACACAGAGACTATCTACTCTTTCCGAACAAAACTGAAAGATTATTTAGAAAATAAAAGTTGTTATGTGGTAATGGAGTACCTAAATTAAAACATTACCCATTATATGAAGTAAAGTTTATGGTGTGTGTTTATTAGAAGTAATAAGTAGCTAAGACTATGGAAAACAAATGTAGTTAGATTTTTTTAATAAATCATTACTGTGTAAGAGATTCATTTTAAGCCATAAAAATTTCATTGTTTTACATGACAAAATCCATACAAGATCAATTGTTTCACATATTAATAAAGCAACCAATCAGTCAGTATTTAGACGGTTCATGCTGAAGATATACAAGGAGTTCCAAATAAGTCTTTTTTCCTCTGTGACTTACAGAATAAAAATTGAAAGGAATATTTAATTAGACAGATAAACATAAGTAAGATTACTTCTTTTGTGGGGTTATGAACATAGTTTATTTAGTTATTTTCGAGATAGTTAAAGCTATGAGTGATATTTTTTAAACTAGAACATTATTGTTTCCTACCCTGTAGCTGTGTACAAATCAATTTAAATCAAACATCTGTCAATTTTAGCTACTGAGCTAACAATATTCAAAGTTTTAGGGGTGGATGGAACATACTGCACATAATTGGTTGTGTTGAGATGGATGTTTGGGTGGAGGAATGGTTATTTAAGTGAGGTGTTCAGATGTACATTCTATGTGTGATGATGTGCTGGAACAGAACAACAGGTTTCCTGAAAGATGGTGTGGATACTGTGGTCCTCAGGGATAGCCCACACGAAATCTATAACAGCAGATTTCTTTTTGCGGGTGATCTAATGAATTGTGCCGGTTCCAGGGAATGAACAATCCCAAATGACTTCAAACAGCACACTGAGGAACTTGTCACTCTGTGAATCTCAGCAACTTTACATGTCATCTCCAGGTCTTGTGGAAGGCACACTGTGTTGTGCACTATGGAAGAAAATCTTGCACTTAAAAAACTGTAACTTGTTGCTGTAGCTCCCTGGTAAATAACTAAATAAACTGTGTTCATAACTTCACACAAATAGTAATGTTTCATACGTTTTTCTCTAAATAAATATTCCTTTCTTTTATTAATTTGTAAGTTATAGAGGAAAACATTTTACTCGAAACATGTCGTGTGTATCCATAGTATGATACTAGGTACTGGCTTGTGGCAGTATTGTACTTGTACACCTGTGGCAGTTTCCATTTCCAGTTACTATTGGCCACATAATTAACTAACATAAACTCACCAGCATTCCTTGTATGCTATATAACTGATCTCAGGAGTGCTGCTAGAAGTCACTACAGGCAGTCAGCTGAAGCTGCATGCTGATTACAAAGTAGGAGTTTCCTGCAGAACCAATAAGTTGTCTCTTCTGTCAACTATTGCACAAGGGTAGGAAAATTAATTAATTTATTTATTTGCCAATGTGTTTCAAGTGCACGAATGTTGCAATGGTGCGGATTTGTTCTGTGACTTCGTTTTCCAGCCCACAAAATCATACTCCTGCATTAGCATTTGGCCAAAAACAAGGGGTAAGAGTCCTTGAATACCTCGTTTGGTCCCAGTGGAGTTCATGCTCTTCCCTGGACTCATATACTCTGAAGTGGAAGCATACTGTGGATGCTGAACACATTAATTGGCATGTGAGGATGATTCTGAACAGGATTCCACTCAAAGCTGTGCCAAGGTATTCCAGAGCCTATACAATCAATGCAGCCAAGGGGTGGAAAAATAAATTATTTTGTATTTTATTTTGAGGTAGTCACGGAATATATTGAACCTACTGTATATGACGCTCTGTATGACCCAGAGACACAATATAATTAAAACAGGGACATGCCTATGTGTTAGTTTCCTCCAGGTATGCACAGTGATTTTCAGGGATGGTCATACAGCCTATTTTTACATGACCACTGAGGTTAAAAAATGTTAGGACTCCAGAGATAAGTGATTGCTCTGCAGGTACCAGTGTAACAGAATATATGCCACTCACATATGTGAAGTGGGATACTAAGTGGTGTTCATTGCGTTGCAGTTGTCAGACAATACTGACGAGGAGCGACTGAAAGAGGTGTTCCGCAAGTCGCTAAGAGCCACCAACTACAGCCTGGGAGGCACCGACGTCTATGCTGACAAGGAGCGCATACAGCACATTGAGGCAGAAGGTAAGTTTTATTTCCGAGCAAAGTACTCTATTGTATGGAGAGTTTGGCATTTTATGTTGTTAATATTGTAACACAACCTTTTCCCTTACTGTGTTGGCAATTGCTGCGCAAATACCGTTTCCATGTATGCGTACACCATAATTATTCTACCATGCAAACATTTGGGGTTACACTCGTCTGGTATGAAATGTTCCCGGGGGGGTCTACTGGGGTCCAAACCACACAATAACCCTGGGTTCAGGGTGGTGATGGGGTGGGTGGTGGACTGCTGTGGCCTATTGTGGGGTTGTGAACCACTGAGGGCTATGGTGGGATGAAGCCTCTCCATCATTTCTAGGTCCCCGGTTTAATACATATACACATACATACATAAAATACATACCTTTTCCTTTATAATATGTAGACTGATTTTACAAGGTGTCACAACAAGAGGACTTAAGAACTCGTAAGTTGATTAAGAATAGAAACACAGTGATACAATTACATTTGCAATTTTTAGTAACACTTTTCATCACATAGTTTCATATTCTTGTACAACTAAAGAGGTGTTTAAGAACTATTTAAGAGCAAAGCAACTTTCTTATGAATATCATACTAGACATACTACAGAGAGAAATTAAAGCATTAAACCAAATGTGTGAGACTGTGAAAACAGTCAGTGAAAGAGCCTGAATAGCAGTCAGAATGAAGTTGGATCAGAACTCCTTCTGGAGCACACAGCTATTTGCCACGCGTATATTCCTGCTTTTTTGACAATATCAGTTACTGTCTGTATCATTGATACAAATAAATATGCTTTCCTGTGCTATGTTAAATTATGAGCTTACACTACATATCTTACAATGTGAATGATAATTCAAAAGATATATTTTCAAGCTGCAGTTTACATCCTTCACATTTAAGCATTCATCTATTGTAGTGGATATACTGTTTTTTGTTTCTCTTGTAACTGATCAAATATAGCTCCTCCTGCCTACAGTCACATACTTAACTGCAGGGTAACTGAAGTAATGATATTACACGTATGTTGTTATGACAAGAAAAATACGTTTAATTTTAAAATATACATAATTATTGAAATTGGCTTAATATCTAGTTTTTGTGAGAGATCCATATCGTATTTTCAAACTACGGAATGAAACACTGCCTTTTAGCCAATGTTATATTTTATGGTCCCAAACTTCAAAGGAATATTCATTCTCTTTCCACAGACTGGTTAAATAATTTGTACATTTCTTTGTTTGAAACTTTACAACTCTATGCTTTAACAACTGACAAGCCATTACAGCAATAACAACAGCTAACTACTTGGCCTTGCGTCAGTCCTTGTATTAGAAAAGTAACAGTCAGTCATGATGAGTTCATTATTAGTATTAATAGTTTTGAAAAGTTATAATGAAAAATTACACGTTCACAAAAACTTAAGTGTAACAGTAAGCTTTACAGTAATGAAGTAAATGTTTAACACTTGATTTTCTTACACAGTTTCTTTTTCATAAAAATTTCATAAAATTTTAAACATTTGCCTTTGAAATATGCAAATTCCTGCCAAGGACTTAGTTGTTCTGATTACTAATGCTTACAGAGGTCTCAATGCTAAAGGTACTTCATTTGATATGAATCTTGTAAATCGTGTTAAAAGTTTTTAGCTACTGATGTACAAACACTTTTAATAATTGATTTCAGTTTTATGCAGTGACCTTCTGGAACTTTCTATTTGAAAATCTTTGTATCTTTCATAGAAAAACTGTATTACATGAGTAAATTATTACCTATCTGGATGTGAAATTATAGTGTCAACAGAATGCAGATGTGTATACACAAATTATCCAGTTTTATACTCTTTCAAATGAAATACATCCAACTTCATTATTTAGAAGGCATTCCGTTATTCTAAACAGTGTTAGTTAATGAATAATAAATGTGAAGGGAATAAACACAATCACAAATGTACAGTAAACTACTATGTATCAAGTAAATCACTAAACATTGTATATTGTCTACTCCTATATGAAATCTAAGGCTATTATCAGATTATGGTCATAACACGGAAGAGTTCTATTTCACGTGTAGGCTGTTCTGGTGCTGTACATCAAATGACCCAAGTGGATGTTTTCAGATTTCGATGAGTGCACGAGCCGGCAGTACCATGACTGCTCGGAGAATGCACACTGCTTCAACCTGCGGGGCACATACACGTGCAGCTGCCGTGAGGGCTTTGCCGACCTCTCCGAGAACCCGCTGTTCCCGGGCAGGCTCTGTTCAGGTCAGTAAAAGTTTAAATCTATACTGGATGCACAGTGAACTTGGCCTTTCTCTGGGTGTGAGGGAATCTTTGTAACTTGTATGACTTCAGGCCAGTATAGAATGTGACTGTCGGCTGCCGAACTTAAAAACTAAATAATACAACACAACAGAGCACTGCAGTATGCATAATGAATGCAGTGTTGATTCCAGTGTAGTGCTTGCACTGCAAGAAAGAGGCAGGGCTATTTTTCCTTACATATCTCCCCATCCCTCCATTCCCACCCCCTCCACTCACAGCAGCCCATAAAGTGGTTGCAGATGAAAGGGGAGGTGGATAGGTGAAGGGAGAAGGGGCAGTTTATTATTAAAATCTGTGGTACGTTAAATTTGTGGGAGAAGGCAAATTAAATTTTGTGGGGTGGGATGTGGGGGGGATGCAGGAATTCTCTGAGAAACTGTGCTCTATTCTCTTGCAAGAATTGAATTCTGTATCCGAATCTGCCATACACTAGGTAACGATTGCACGGTTACACTCCCAACATCCCCTTCGACAGTGACACATTGTATTGCATTTACAGAAGAAATCAAAACAAATGAAAACTGCGAGGTTGGACAACAACAGTTTAATTCTGTCACAGATGCCAAAGTACTTGAATAAGCAGTTGAACAGGAATGGATATGGGTTAGAAAGAGATTATAAAATGAAAATCAACAGAAGTAAAAGAAGACTAATGGAATGAAGTTGAATGAAATCACGTAATGCTGGGAGAATTAGATTTGGAAATGAGAAACAAAGTAGTAGCTGGGTTTTGCTATTGGGCAGTAAAGTTACTGATTACGGTCAAAGTACAGAGGATATAAAATGTACACTGACAATGGCAAACAAACAAAAATTCTTAAAAAGGGGAATTTGTTAACATCTAATATCAATTTAAATGTTAGAAAGTCTTTTCTAAAGGTATTTGTGTGTAGTGTAGCTTTGTACAGAAGTGAAATGTGGACAATAAGCAGTTCAGACAAGAAGAGAATAGAAGGTTTGGAAATGTGGTGCTACAGAAGAATGCTGAAGATAAGAGAGGTAAAGTGAATAATGAATGAGGTAGTACTGAACCAAAGTGGGGAAAGAGAAATTTATGGCACAACTTTACTGAACAAAGAGATTTGTTGCTAAGACACATTCTGGAGCATCAGGGAATCATAAATTTGGTAATGGAGAAAAATGTATGGGGCAAAATTTTTTAGGGGAGCCAAGGGATTAATAAAGCAAGGAGTTTAAAGTAGCTGTCAGTTGCAGTGGTTATGCAGATATATAGAGGCTTAGTATAGAGTCAAAAACAACAACAACAACAACATTAAATGCTTGTTGCAGTGAGTTGAGGTGTTTGGCTTGTGTTACAGCTGAGCTGATTGGGTGCGAGCGGTGTCACTTCCACGGCACGTGCCACGCACGTGGGGACGACCAGGTGCAGTGTGAATGCTTCCAGTGGTATGCCGGGGACACCTGCCACATCAACCTCAAGGGTAAGTATGCCACGCCACTTGCACCTTGAGGCCTCGAAGTCTGCTGACTAACTCCCTCCGTAACAACCAGTACCTATAAGGGTGAAGTGAATACCTTAAAAGCGAAACAGCTTAAAGTTGTACAATCAGTTCGGCAATTTGCAAGAGTTATCCTTGTTCCGTATTTTTCGACAAATGGTCTGCTGTTGGCAGCCAGTTGTTGCATCACAGGAGAGGAAGCTGTGTTAGTGCAAAGATGGCTGCCCAACTGTTGACCTGCACCTCTTCAAGACTTATTGATTCCCTTCAGCTAATCTTCAAGGTCTGTCACCATCTCTGATAACATTACAGTGTTACCAGCAAAGAAAGCCTTTGAAACTACCTAGTAGATTAAAACTGTGTGGGGGACCAGTAACATGGAACCTCCCTTACTCATTGACTCAGACTCAACCAGCTGAGTTATCCAGGTCTGAATCACACCCTCTCAACTTAATTTCCTGTATTATAGATGGTTGAGTGGATGAGGGATGAGTAAAGATCACTACTAGCAGAGTGTTGAACAACAGTAAAGCTGCAAAAAACTGATTGACTTAATTTATACAATTATTACAAAACAAAATTACGAAATTTTCGTGAACTTTACATATGAAAAGTAATTGTATTCTCATGAGATTTAATGCAAACCATATCCATAGTGGCCCTGTTGTATATAGAATGTTACATTTAACATTGTTTCATGTAAATTAATAGTAATAAAACAATTTATCCTCACTTTTAAGCATTTAAAATGAATGTGTAGCACTGAATTTAAAAGTAGAGGTTTCTTCTCATTCCAAGTATACAAGTGTTAGTTCAGTTTCAGCTGCTTAGTTGGGGGGTGGGGGAGTAGGGGTGGAAGGAATTATTTGTGCATCATATAGTATCAAAATAACTGCACTTTATTGTGGGTTCCAAAATTTTAAACAGCAAAGAGAATGGTAAATACCAGTTATAGACACCCATCATTCTTATTTCTTAGTTGTCAGTTTTACTTATTATGTGGCAGTTGCTTCCCGTATTCTCTCCCAGAGCTCTGTTGCATCACATGGTAGAGGTGGTACATACACCAGATCTTTAATGTCCCCACAGAAAAAAGTCACACGGAGTGAGATCTGGAGAGCAGGGAGGCCATTTCATGAAACAGGTGGCCCCTTCTGTAGCATGGCTGATCCATCGATCCGGGAGCTACGTGTACAGGTACCCACAAACTTCACGATGAAAATGGGGTGGAGCCTAAAAGATTAACGGAGAGTCTGATTGCATTTGAGGCATCAGCTATTGCTGCAACATATCCGAGTAGGAATATCTAGTGACAGAGCTCTTAGTGAAGAAGAATGGCCATGTTTGCGACTAGCGCTTACTATCGGCAAATTACCAAACTATGCTGTGGCAGTATACATGAAAAAAACACTTTCAGTATTTCTCTCCAAAATGACATATGTATATATCTGTACAATGTTTAGTTCTTGTGCAATAAATAATTGAAAGTGTTCCTGGACTTAATGTACACCCTGTAGATTAGCAAACTCTAGCAGAGGTACTTGAAACATTCTCCATCTTTGGAAAAGGTTTTCACACATTGTTTTGCTACGCCCAACTTAAAATGCATAGGTGGTCATATAGTTTTCTCTGGATCCACAACATCCCAAGACCTTGTTGTAGTAGTTTTGATAATTAGTAATCAGACCAGTTGCTGCCACCAAATGAGTATATGAAATATATAGGATGGTTTGTAAAATTGATGAGAAATTAATTTCTCATTTTTTTATTGGCATTAACTGTAAAAAATGCTATAAATGATATTTTTTTATAAAATTAGATTCAGAACACTAAAAACCACAAGTATAAGCCACTTTCATCTTTTAAGAAATGTTTCTTCATTTCTGTAATCCTAGAGATGTAATATTGTGTTGTGTGAGAGTAGGCCCCTTGTGGGATCTGCAACACAGACCCCATGGGGGTGTTTGGCATGCTCCACATGCCAGGGCAGAGGCAGAGGCCAGAGCTGGCTACTCTGGAAATTCCAGCATCAGCTGGGGTTAGAATCCCGGCTGACTGTTGTGTTTACATTAGGCACCAGATGAGAGGCATGGTTTAGCCAGCAATACTAGAAGACAAAGTGTTTAGCTCTGTCTGATGGCTCCCTCTTCAGCCTATCATTCACTTACCTGACTGAAGTTTTATTTTGTTAAATCTGTCTTTTCTGTGTACTTACATTTATTTTCGGCAAACTCATGTAACTATGTGAGCACCCTCCACATGTACCTCCATACTGATTCTGCAGATATCAAGTCTTTCCTCATTCAGCACAGCATGCTCCTAACATCTGTGAGCTCACAGTTCTGTTCGCAGAGTAGGCATAAATACTGAATCTTTCGTGGAGGTATGTACCATCTATGCAACTAAATGAAGGCAGTTTGTTTGTTGCCATATGCATTTCGCTTTATTTATTTGGGACATGTCATCAGTGGCAATTTCCAGCGCTGTCAACATGTGTGTGTTCACATAGATGTATTTGTTGTTCTTCATACTCCACCTGGCCAATTTCTTGCATTGTTCCATACACACTTGTCACATCACATGTGATGTGCAAAGCCCTGTGACAATGTGTCAAATAATATGTGATGTGACAAGTGTGTTTGAAACAATGCCAGAAATCGGCCAGCTGGAGTATGAAGAACAACAAATACATCTCCACGAACACACACGTGTTAACAGTGCTGGAAATCACCACTGATGAGGCTTCCCAAATAAATGAAGTGAAACACATATGGGAACAAACAAACTGCCTTCATTTAGTTGCATAGACAGCACATACCTCCACGAATTTAGAGCAACTAAGGGAATGGCGGAAAACAGATAGACTGAATCTTTCACATAATGCCACACAAGAAAATCATATGTGGTTAGGCTTGGAGAGTGTGGAGGCTGTGACACAAATTACTGCTCATCAATCCTACCAAATCTGATCCATGAATTTTTTAATTTCCTGTATAAGAATTCACAAACATCGTGATGGAAGTGGGGTGGAGCACCATTTTGTTGGTAGATGAAGCCCACACTGTCAATATCCAATTGTGGCACGGGCTAATTTTCCAGCACGTCCAGATACACGTGTCCTGTAGTGGTCAACCATTTCTTCACTCACTCCAGGCTGACTCACTGATTTCCTCTTGCAGAGATATCTTGAAGCTTTAAACTGTGTATACCACCACCGAACGGAGTTGGCTGTCAGTGAGCCTTAGTCGACATTCGTTCTAAACTGTCATCGCACTGTTAACAGCAGACCAACGTGAATGCATTTCGATCACAACATATGCTTTCTCAGTGTGTGTAACCATCTTGCCTAACTACTCACTGCTCCATTTTTGTGGCATAAATCTAAAGTGCGGTTGCTAGAGTACAAAACTTTTTCAGATTTTCTGTATGTGGGTTGAGATTTATAACAATATGTCAACTAATGTAGCTACAACGAATTTATGAAATCACTTCAGTAACTCAAAATTACCTCATATGTAACAACCTTCAAATGCCACGGACAAATGTTAAACTGTTTGTTTGACAGTTGTGACCACAAAGTCAGGTAGGTTCCTTCTACAGCTGTCACTCTGACCGGCTACTAAGACGGGTGATGTCACAGTCGCGTGGGTGTCGAGCCAGTTCGTTTGCAGTTGTGGCTGGAACATTGTTCCTGTATGTACCACTAGCACAGTTATTTGTCAGCGAACGAAGTGTGGGTGTGGCGCTGAGGGCAGTTTGCACCTGTGTTACAGCGCTGCTGATCGCACTTGTGACGATTGGCTGCGTGCTGGTGGCACTGCTGCTGGTGTGCATCCTGATGACATGCGCGCGTGGGGCCAGTGGGGGCAGACGCGGCCGCGGGCGGGCCCGCCGCGAGGGGCCTCTGGAGCGCCGCGCCATGATCCACGACTCGGCCAGCGAGGCCAGTGGGGACCAGACGCTGCCCAGGAGCCAGGTGTGTATACCGGCTGTAGATAAACTACAGCCTCTCCTCTAAACTCTCACCAACTGAGCACTCCGATCCCCAACTGTCTTGTGAATTCCCAACATTTTTTTCTTTTCGTCTCCAATTCTGTCTTCACTTTCTTCCTTGCCGTCACATCTATGAAAGAATTTTCACCTTCTGAAACGGTGTGGCTCTTTGGAGTCTCTCACTATGAGTCTGACTAACTGGTTGGTACAGTCAACAAATTTCTTCTTTCCCTCTCGAGTCTTTTCATCTTTCCTTATTCACTGATTGCAGTTGCTTTTAAATAATACACCTTACGACATATATTCTGTCTAGCAGTATGGTCATTACTTTTAGATTTCTCCAGTACTCATTTCACAAAAAAAATTCTACATTCCACTGAATTTACCCGGGTTTCCACCTATAGCATTCTAGCTAACATTTCCCAGACTTGTTTTTGGTCTTTGAATACTATTTTGATCTGTTGACTTACAATGCCTGTACATGTTTTCACTGCCTCTTAACTTTCTTCTTGGCCTTTGTTATTTCCTTCTTTTTCCCATACTTATATTTCTTCCACCCTTTCCTTTCCATTCTTTGCTTTTCGTCTATTTCTTTCTTTCCCACTTGCCTTCCTTCCTTTGGTCCCTTTTTCTCACTTCCTTCTTACTACCCTTGCCTTATCCTAGCTTCCTTCATTTATTTATTTCTTCTCTTTCTCCCTTTTCCTTCTCCTTTTATTTCTCTCTTCAGTTCCTCTGCATGCTTTCCTTCCTTTCATTCATTCTTTCTCTCTCTTTTCTCTTGCATTTCTTCCTTGCTCCTTTCTTCCCTACCCCAATTTTCCTAGATTCCACCCTTATTTCTGTGTTCTCTTCCTTCAGATCCCTCCTTTCTTTCTTCCCTTTCTTTCATTCTTACCTTCCACACATCTGCTCTTCCTCTTGCACCTCTGTTTTATTATCAACATCCCTATAAATTGTCTGATCTATGCCTTTGCCAATCATTTTTGCCTCTTTGGAGACCTTACTGATTTTTAAAAAATTTTTTTTACCCATTGCCAATTATTATCTTCAATTTTGTCTCCATTCATCTTATGCTCCCTCTTCCTAGTTTATCCTCTTCGCTTCTCTCTCTACAAATGCATTTAGACTGTCCTCATCATTCAGTACTACTAATCTGCCTCGGTACTCATTGATGTTGCAACTGTAATTCCTCTCTTCTTAACCAATGTGTTCAACATCAGTTTACTACCTGCACAGTCTCTCTCATGAAGTGTATTCACATTTCTCGCAGACCCCGGCAGCGGTGTTCAGCAAGAAGGTGCGCCCGGCACCGGCACCGATGGCGACGGTGGTGGCAGTAGTGCCCCCGCCCCCTGCCGGCTTTGCTCCGGTGCCCACACCAGTACCACCCCCGCTGCAGCCGCCGCCACCCCCGGAGCAGCGTGACCGTTCGCTGACAGTAATGATTCCTCGGGCCAAGTACCGTCCGTCACCCATGGCGCCGCCCCACCAGCCGCTGCCCACTCTGGTCTCCATGTCGACATTCGGTGACGCAGAGAAGCGTGCCATCGCACACGAGAGCAAGCTGCTCGCACTGCTAGAGGGCGCCTCCAAGCAGGTCAGTAGCTACCACCACTCAAAAAATAATTATAAATATGTGAGGCTATACTTACAAAACACACACATGCTTTTTGACATGTATTTTCTTCTACACTGTGTTTTACAAAGGGCTCTACCTTTGGAATGAAATAACTTGAGAACAGTGAATGTTATGTTCTGACAAGTTGTCTGGTTATAGGGAGCATTGTAAAGCTCTTCACTTGCAACATGTGATTTCCAGTTCAGTGTGCTTCCAGTCTAAATATCTAAGAATCCACAATATTCTATTAAAGCTAGTGGTCTAGTCAGACCTTCTGCACTACAGAATTGCATATAGTGTGTTTTACCTAGTTCAGTAACATGCTATTCACGGAAACTCAGTTAATAATTTTCAAGAAACATTTACTTAACTTTTCAAGCATTAAAGATTCAGAATTTAGCTTCTTTATTGTAATACTTCCATCATAAGCAAAGATAACTTAACTGCTCAGAAAAGATTTTGCACCACCTGCTCATCTGTGAATGTTTACAGATTTAGCTCTAAGAATGAGAGAATAAGTATTTTATAATATAAAAATGCAACACTAATTGAAACATAGGCAGTGTCTGAAAGTGAAGGTCTGTGATATCAAAAATTTGCTGACGGGTACCATTTGATACAGTGTTGCTCCACCCACACATTGTAACACCCTCGAACACTCCTCGGCAGGTCGTATGCGAGGTGGTCGAGATGCGGCTGTTCGAGCTTGCCCCACTCTATGATGGCAAGTCACCCGGTTCACTAGGATGGCTTCTGCAGCAACACACTGCTAGTTTCAACTGGTCCTAATTGTTCTCAGTTGGGCTTATGCTGGCAGATATTTCAAGCCATTCCATTCTATCAAATTCTGCCTCCTGGAGCTAACAGGAAGATATTTATGAGGTTACTGTCTTGACTGTAGGGCTGCAAAGTTAGTCAGAGGGCCCTGTCCCGATACCACAAAACCTACAAGTTACTCTCAATAGCAATGACATTTGTTCACTATGCAGACCCGTAATGTACATGCTTTCCTGCCAAACCCTCAGGACTGCACGCTTGAGACATGTGTTAATAACTGACCACGTTCACTCTCTTCTATGTTGGACATCAACATTTACAGACACTTTGGCAAGAGGAAATGTTGCTATTGATCAAGGAGCTATTCCGCGTCTTTCCTTGACCACGTTCACTGTGCCTCATGGCGATGTGGGGTTTGTACTATTTCAGGAGTTGTAATGTAGTTCATAACTAATACCTCAAGGCCAAAATGATCTTGTGGAGACCATTGCATACTGTCAGGATCAACACAGGTCTCCGAGTTGCTGCCAGAGACTTCAGTTGCAGTCTCACTGGGCCACGTACTGGACACAAGTTGTGGCAGTGACCATCAGCTGGCATTGTTGCCCACTGCAAACCATATGAGGAAGGTCTGCAATGTTTTTTTTTGCCTCACAATCGCAAGTAAATGTTCAAATGATGTCATTGTAATATTATGATTATTTGGCTTGAGTTTCCCTTGCTGGCTGCAGGAGTGCAGGTTACTTTTCCCTTCATTACACAGGTGGCTGTATGCTACATACAATTTCCTGTTCTCAAACAAGTACTGCAAAAGAGTTTTCATACAGAAAGAAAAACAAAATAGACAAGTCCTGAGGATGTCTGAAAACTTTTCTGAGCAGTATTTATCATACCTACAATAATGAGGTGGCACAAACCAACATAATGCATGCCGTGCCCACTAACACGTGTTAACGTAAATAGATGTCCACAGGTTGATAAGGTCTTAATGATTCTGCAGTGTTGCAGGATTGTTATAGAAAACATGTGTCCCTTAATAAGGTCCATAAAAATAGTCATTCAGGGCTAAGGTCAAATGAGTATGAAAGCCAGTCGATGGCTCTTTCAAAAAAATGTAGAATGATCCAAAATAAAAATTATTAATCAAGAAAAACAAAAGGATTGATCAAGTTTAATTCCATTGATAAGCATTTCTGCTCTGCAGCTGTATTTATTTCATGCAGTAAAGGGTACAGCAATCAGTCGCAAATATGGTTGATGTATCATTGTAATGTAATTTCTCCAAAACGACTATTTACCATTGTGTAGTTACTGTTTTATGCATCATATGAAGGTGTAATTTAACAATTAAAACAAGTTATTTAATTGGGTAGATAAAAATTCCAGTCACTAAGTGGGCAGTACGCACACATAAAAAGCACATAAGGTAGAAAACAGACGATCGTTTGAACAAGACAGACAACAACAAAGACTGACAAGAGGGTTAAATTACAAGGAATGATGGCCACATGGACTACTATAACAATGAAAACAATCAATTATTGATGAAATTATTTGTTTATCTATCCAATTAAATAATTACATAAAGGTGTAAGATGCTTTTGTTGGATATTGCAGAACAAGATTCACTTTTGTAAAATGTTTTAAGCATGAGACAAACACTGGGTATAGGAAACTCAACATTGCCAATTTTGTCAGTTCATGAAACTATACAAGTGAAAATGGGGATTCAGCTGTGTATTGTTCCAATCCACATCAAATCCATTGTCACCAATTATGAGGTGACATGTCTCAACCTGAATTTCAGCACTTCCAAGATTACTGACAGCAAAACGTGATGCAGGAGAGTAAAGTATGTTCACTAAAGATCATGTTCTGTCTACATCTATACACATAGTTCACAAGCTATCATATGGTGTAAGGGATTTGGAGGGTCATATGGTGTAAGGAGGTGTGGAGGAGGTGGGGGGGGGGGGGGATAGTACCGTTAATGATCCATACCAAAAATTTATGTTGGCAGCAGGAGAATCATTCTGCACTCAGCTGAAAATACTAGTAGTGTTTCACAGAAAGATCATCATCATCTTCTTCTTCTTCCATGGGTTAAACAGCACAACTCTGAACTGCTTTGATGTCTTCCTTTAATCCGACATGGTGCAGTTCCCAAATATTTGAACATCATTCTAGAATGAATTGCATTAGTGTTCTTTACAGTCTCCTTGCTAGATTAACTACACTTTCCTAGAATCCCCTCAATGAACTGCAGTTGACCATTTACATTCCCTACTACTGATGTCACTTGCTCATTCCATTTCATGTTGTTTTGCAACATTACGCCAAATATATTAATTGACATGACTGTGTCAAGCAGCTTACCACTAATACTGTATTTGAACACATGGGATTGCTTTTCCTACTAATCAGCATTAACGTACATTTATCTTTCAGGACGCATAACAATGCTGTTATTAGGTCCCATTCAGTAATGAATAAAACAACACAACCATTGTAAAATACTGTCAGTAAGATTTGATAAAATGTAAATGAAAATATGTCACACAGGTTCCAAATGACCTTAGTTCGTAGTTGGACATCAGCTCAAGTAGTGCTCCAACACTCCATCCCAGTTACTGCCACCAAGGCTGCCCTCAGTCTTCCCATAGGAAATATTCAGAGTGTAGGAGAGGGGAGGGAGTCTCCTAACATGCCACCCCTCTACCTAATTCACCTTAAATATTTCCTCTTCTCTGAGCTGAAAAAGGAACCTGGACATTCAAATACTAGCAATACAGTCTAGTTACCTTTATGAGTGTCTACCAGAAGTCCTAGAAGCTGCGCCACCTTGAAGGTAAGTAAGGCTAGACATCAATCTCTTCAGGAATTTAATACATTCCTCAATGGACTTTTTTTTTAAATAACTTACAGTTTTACATCCACCTTATATTGTGCACCTGATTTAACACTGTCTTGCTCACTTGAGCAGCCAAATGCCACTATGTCCCCAGTTCCCCTGTTGACCATACGTTGGCCATTGCCAAGCTTCTATGCCTTCTCACCTTCAGCTTTGTACACACTACCACTGGACCCACTCGAGTCCAGCCTATTTCAACTTCCTCATCCAGAAAATTATGCACCAATTTCTCCTCCTTACCAGCTGTAGCCCATTCCTTTCATGTCCCCTAAAGAAATCAAACAAAACTACAAAGATCAGTGGTTAAGGCACTGCACTCACATTCAGGATGGCTGAATATCCCTACTCAGATTTACATTTATATTGTCTCTCTATTACGTAAAGTGAATGCTTGTGTGCTTCCTTTGAACAGACTGCACTTAATTTCCTCACTACCCATATGTTCTGTCTCCTACGACATCATAGTTAGCTAGATGTTTAGAGCCAAATCATCCTTTCTAAAACCACAGTTCCTGTACACCCAAATTTTTAAAAAATCTAGTTCCCATAAGGCTCACATCACAATTTCTCATAAACTCTCCTGTACAATTCCCATAAAGCTCCTGATACTTCTTTACCCACATAACATCCCATGCCAAGCAGCCATATATCCACCCATCAACATAACCACGAGCTGATCATGAGAATTACAACATTCCACATTACTGGAGACACCATCACCATCCACTGCTTAACTTTTCTATCCTGAATTTACAGTCTCAACAGTCCCATAGAAGTCCAGTATATTCATGTGTCCATTCTAAATTTGGAGTCTTTGAATACTGCTAATGTAGTAATGATTCTTTTAGGATGGCCAGCATCATCACCATCACCATCAGCAGCAGCAGCAGCAGCAGCATCAACATCAACACCAGCAGCAGATGTCAAAACAAAAGCCTAGCAACACACCAAGCCAAGTGACGGAGTCATCCACTCCGAGGAAGAATTCGTCTCCGAGGAAACCCTCAACCGGTAAAAATATCTAGACTGCTGTTTTAAAAGTAAAATTTACATTATTTTCTAAGTGTACTCAGTAATTACTATTAGAATATTACATAAAATAATGGAAAGGCAACCACTTGCCTACAGCAGATTTATGTGTGGCACAAGGACATACTTAATAGAATACAGAATTAGAATATTGTTTGTTTTCATTTGGAACACAAATACCATCATATAGTGTCCATCACAATGAATATTTATGTTGAATGATTTCATGCAAATGTATAACTTAGGGCATCGGTGGGCAACCAGTGGTCCACAGGTCAGGTCCGTCCCGTGATTGGTTTGAAATCAGCGGGCAGAAGGAATTCATAGGAGAAAGAACATGGCACTTGCATTGTACTCCACCCTCTATGTATTTCCAGTTACTTCTAAGGCCCTCATATGTTCAGTATTATTGTCAGTACAATGCTATAAGGACTGACTAAGGGTGAGTATTGACTTACTGTCAATACTAGAAATATTGAGAAACAGTAATGATGCTGACCAAAATATTCTCTCTCAGTATTACCAATCTGTATTGAACTTGTGAGGCTGAGTATTGTCAGCTTGACAGTTCGCCTTTCTGTTATTCACGTTGCTCCAGTTTGGCTTCTGCACAATACAGCAAACATACGCTACGGTCATGAGATCTGACTTTTCAAGTTTTTAAAATGAATAAAGAAATGATGGCTTAATTTATTTAGTGTTACAGTAACAACACATGGCTATGTGATCAGTCATCGAAGGTATTTTTAGACAAATATTTTAAAACTTGTTAATTGTGTTTGTGGATATTGGCATACTAAATTTCAAAAACTCAAATGACGTACTTGTGGTCCAAAATCGCAAAGTTACTCCTAACTGCTTGTTGACTGTATTTTGTTTTTCTGTTCTTTCTCATGTTAAAGTTACCAAATAATTCTTGGCCTTTGTGGACATAGTAGGACACCGTAACTCTTGAAAAGGCATTAATTTTTCTGTGGTATTTCAAGACACTTGGCATCCCATCTTCATATGTTTACATTTATTTACATGACGTGAACATTGTTTCTTTACAAATGGCATTCTAGAATTTTTTGCAATGGAAGTTGTTAAGAGAGCTACTATGAAATGTCACAAGTAAAGAAACAGTTTTCACTACAAGTAAACAAATATAAACATTTAGAGATGGGATGAACATAAAATGAATGTACTCTAAAAAATTCACATTTTAAGGCATCACTGCTCTCACATCATGTGACAACTCACATCATGTGACAAGGCGGCCCACAAACTTAATTATGTGAATCAGACTAGCGGGTCACCAAAGGTTGCCCTTACCTGGCAGGGGGTACTGGGTGACCAGAGTTGATGGTATCAAACCCTGTAAAATTCCAGCTACGAAAAAAATCTTAACTGTCCAGTAAGCTGCATATATAACAAAAAGTAATTTCAGTACTTGTAATAAGATGATTTTTTCTGGTACTTAAAATTACTTTCACTTCCGGTAAAGCTGTTTCAATACAAAAAATGTCAGCTAAAAACCTAACCTTTATTGTCAACGAGTGGTCTAGTTGCACATGTCCATTCAAAATTTAATAGTTCAAATGAGTACGGTTCCACACTCGTGGAAGTACGAGCTGATTCACTGCCTGTATTGCTGATCAGTTGCTAATGGGATTGGGGACAACGATTGATCAGCATTGACAAGTCAACATCTATGTGGACAAAATGCAGTGCAAAGTGCAACACACGTAACACAATTGGCTTCCTTCGCAGGAAACATTCCACCTCCAGCGCCTGGAGCCCTTGTGTCAGCAGGCTTTGAGGTGTCGGCGACAGTCGGCAAGCCTCATCCGGATTCCGACACGGAGGTGTCGGCAGTCGTCCACAGTGGCTCCACACTGAGGACAACAGACAGGTCGGCTGCACATTGACATCACTTACAGATTTCGTTTCACAGTACAGTGTGCTTTTTCTTCTTCCACTTACTCTTCAATAATCTTTAGATTTTTATTTTATACTTTTCTTCACATGTGGCAGGTGAGGCAACATTTATAAAGAAAAAAATAACTGTATTAATTCAGCTACAGCTGTTGCATGGTTCCTAGACATCTCTTTATTCTATTACACAGTGTACCGAGTCAAGTATAGTTACTACTAACTTCCGGAAAGAAGCGATAATATAGTTTGAAACAATGTTTGCCTTTTGGCCACTAAAATTTAAACTTTTCAATAATGGAAAATTATTAAAAAATGCGCTAATGCCAGTTATTCACCTGCAACTGACTGGCTGGTAGCACATACTTAGCAACTCACAAATTTGTACTAGCTTGCAAGCTTTCCTAGTGTAATCACACACCTGTTGTGCTCTGCCTCCTGAGTTTTGTGATTACCCAAACCTCATTTTCCTTCCACCACAGGGCACCATTTGCCTGTCCCTCTCTTGCCCCTCCTTTAATCTATACATCTCACAATTATCTCACTCCTTACCCATCAGCCTGAGGAGCCTCTCAGTCACTTCTTGGAGAGAGAGAGAGAGAGAGAGAGAGAGAGAGAGAGAGAGAGAGAGAGAGAGAGAGAGAGAGAGAGATTTTTTTGAGTTGTTAAGTCCTTCTAGGTGCCACCATCCAGCATGCAGGCAGACTGGTTGTGTTATGTCATTTTCATTTACTATTCAAATTTTGGTCTTCAGTGACAGCAGAGTTCTCTTAGATCTATGGAATTTAATGTAGATATATGGTTTCCATTATCAGTAAGTACAAATTATGGAAATCATAATGTAACAACTTTCAAGATATGCCATGAACCAAATAATTTCTTTTATAATTCTTGCTTTTAAATTACAGGAGTGAATGTTCACTACAACTATTTCATCAACACAGAATTTTAGACTTAACGCTAATTAGTCTCAAAAAATGTATGGCACACATGTTAAGTTCCGTTACAATCATTCAGTGTTGAAATGCACTAGTATTGGGTGCAAAATGTAAGGCAATTTCTCTTTGCTTTTACTTTCAAATTTTTTTTTCCTACTTACATGATACACAACTTGTAAATAGTGCAGTTTTTGCCAAGCATAGATATATACATGCGGATTTCTGCAGCAAATAGACAGTAGTTTGTTATTAAACATAAAAGATAAAGTATGGGAGTGTTTTTTTTCTGATGAGGGAAGGAAATGCTGAACAGTTGTCATTTCCCCTTCTAGTCAGCATTTTCTGGGCTTCAGAGATATTTTTGATAGATAACAGATGTAATTAAAGAGTGGCAGTATGAAACCACTTACAGCTACTGTGATGAATATTTATTCACAGCCAATTAGTTTTGATTCCGTGACCATCTTCTCTTCATGATTAATGCTATTTTGGCACTGTTCTGCACATCTTCCTCAGTCTTGAAATAAAAGCCACAGCATGTTTGTCCAATATGACTGCTCTTGTGTCCAATGATGCATCAAACTGAATTCATAATGTATTCAGAAAGTGAGCAGTGGAAGAAAAATGCTTAATAATAATTTTAAAACCATAAACTTTCAGTTATTATAATACTTATTCTATGTGCAAAGAGGACCAGTTCTGCCTGTCGCACATGAAGTGGAACATCAGAACAGTAATGAATCTAAGATGAAACCTCATAGAAACCTATTACCTGTATCAGTTTCTCCACTGACAAAACTGTCTTCAGCTCCATTAATTGAGTTATTAACCAAAATTTGTTGCCTTTCATTTTTGTTAAGTATGAAGTGAGTCTGCTATCTGATAAAATACTACTTCCATAAAACCAGTTTTTCAAGCAATATTTCATGGTTTACAAAGTTGACTTCCTGAGGCAGAACACAAAATATCAGCTGAAATTATCAAAGACTTTCTGTCAGCATATCAGGACTGTTTTGCCATTCATTACACACAGCTGGAAGATAGGAAGTTTCTGCAGTGCAGTAGAGAGAACAGGAAATATGTATGGAGATGTAGAGACAGGTCACAGAATGACAACATGTGACAAAAGTCAACTGTCTGAATTATTATGAATTATTATTTTTAATAATAATGCAAATTATTATTATTGTGGTTGTTATGTAATATATTTTTCATGTATTGTTCCTGGTCAGATGTAAGAGAGGGCCTTAAGGACATAATCTCGTCAGGCTAAATAAGCAATAAATGAAGACAGGAATGGTGATATGGGGGATTGTGCCCTCATTACCATCAGCCCACTAAATATACTCCCACATAGGGCTCTGTTGCATCTTTCTGTGTCAACAGAAAAAAACTTGCAGCTATCTGTCACCTACCTATGTAAAGATTGGCAGTCAGTTTTGTGCCCCTAATAACAGCAATGGAAGTCACCAAAATCCTTTGTTCCTCATGTGGACTGAAGAAGTTTTATCAGTGAGAAAATTTTATCATAAATACGCAGGTATATCGACAAAAAAAGAAAACAGTAAATATGTTTAAAACCAAACTAAAAGTGTTAAATATACAAGTACAAGAGAATTTTTCTGACAGACATTATCTTATGTGCATTTTGTAGGTATTAGCAAAAGAAGTATCTCTTCATATTAGTTTCTGGCATTTTAGATAATAGTATAACATGACTCAACATAGTCAGAAATTTCTTGAATAAATTATTATTTGCAGTGTACAAATCACCGTCGAAGAGATGTCGGAGCCGTCGGTAAAAGCAGGGTCTGCTGTGGAAACGCTGTAAGCATTCTTCATGTCCTGTCCATCTTATTCTGTTCTGTCTTTACATCATTTCTTCAGTGAGCTTTCTTCTAATACCCTTCGAGGTTTCTAACAGTTTCTTATTAACACAAAGTGATGTACCAGAAAGTGAGGGAACAATGATGCATGTATTTTTTAGTAGGGCTACAACACTTTAGATTTCTTGTATTGACCCATTTCTTTTTACAATTAAAAGTCATTAAGGAAGCAAATTCCTCATTCATGACACAGGAGGCATGCCGTACACAGAGAAAAGCAAGAGATTCTAAACATGTATATGACAGCTGACATTCCCCAATTGCTCACATGTCTTCACTGTATGGTAGCAATGATAACATTTTGAGTACAGTGGTCATTAGATTTAAGCTTTATCCCTTTTTTGTACGTTTATGCTTAGCATGTCAGTAGCAAGCAGGTGGTGCCTTGTCAGTATAGCCAATTCTTGGAAGGGCATAAAAGAAAAAAGTGAAATGGGCAGGTATTTCTCATCAGTGTGACCTTGTGAAGAAGGTATAGAAATGTGCTGTGAAGAACTGTGGTTGCAGTCAAGTTTGTGATGAAAATCTTGAGTGTTTGGAGCTTCACAGCTTGCAAGTATTTGTAAAAGACATCTTGCTGTAAACCATATCTAGTTATCATACCGGTATCTGGTTATAAAGCCCATTATTAGTAACATATATTATGCATGTCTATATAAAAAAATGTGTGAGACAATTATAAAATTTCTGCAATGTCAAAACTGGTGTGGATCCCACAGTACACAGGTTGTCATGTGTCGGGCAGCTGTAATATTTATGCATGACTACCTGTATACTGCGATATCTACATACATTTTGACACCACAAAGATCTTATAACTGACATGTATATCATTTAATATAGACATGCATAATTATATGTCACAAGATATACCCTTGGGTAGAGGTGCAGGTACTGAGAGCAGGAGTGGCATAGTGACAGACAAGGATATTATAGAGATTATTTAGTTTGTAGAATAGGGAATTGGGAGCAGTGGAAAGGCACAGTGAAAGGTAGTCAGATCACTGTAAGAGAATGCAATGTTGTTGTCCCAGCCATGGGCAGTATTGTGGAAGTTTTCAGGCAGCTATCAGATGTTCAATGAGTGTTGGTAAAGATGGAAAGCAGACGTGGGAATTATGTTCCTGGGCATGTGATGGATGGTAGTGACTGTGGAGGCTTCGGAAACATTTACAGCATATTGGTAGACAGGTCATTTGTGCTGGAAATGCTACGTCCACGTGAAGCACTTCCTTTTCATATCATCCTGGACATTTTATCGCTCTATTTAAGATTCCTTAATTTACTTATTCCGAGGCAGTAATGAATAAACAGTATACCTAACTGTCCTGTTTAGCAACTGACCAATTCATAACTTTCACTTAACGGAGTTCTGCTGGACAGTAACATATGCATCATTTTTCACTGAATGCCAGTTACTGTTTCCTCACACTGTTCCCTCACTTCTCAGTACAGCTCTGCACATGCATGTACAATTTTTGCATCTGTGGATTTCTGCATGGGTATGACATACTAGTCCTGTAAGGTCTCTTTCCAGTTTGTGCTATGTATCTACATGTACTGTGAAAACTTGTACAGCTATCTTGCTTATGAAACCCCCTGTAATTTTAGTCACATCTTATCAGCAAATATCTGGTACAGTTTGAAGTGTAAAAATATTTTATGTTTCATGTGAAATGTCATACTTCCAAAAATGTCTCATATTTAGTAACAGAGGATAACTGAAGACCACAAGAAGTTTCAGAACATTGAAAATTGCTTAATTGTTAATTCAGTCCATCTTTAAAGGAAAGCAAAAGAGTGAAGATAACAGCACGACAAATAAGTTCATAATAAATAATAAAATTTGATGTAACTAGAGAAAAATCTTGCATGTAAGGTGAAATTATTGAGGAATGACAGCAGTTTAACAATATAAATGAAGTTTTGAAAAGTGCAATGAGTGCATGGCTTTCTGTACACCATTTTAAACAGTCTTCTATTCCATAGGAGACTTTCTATTTCTGTAATATGTAAAAGGTGGTGGGTAGGAATTATTAATTCACTCCTGTGTATATAAAAAAATAAAAAACAAAAAGAACAACATGACTCCAGATCATTAAGATTTATCATACAAAGTATGTGAGAAGTAACGGTACGTGAGACGGAAGAGAAATGACCACTTACCAACTTATGAAACAAGAGTAAAATATCCTGGAAGTGTTGTTTTTGGACTCTTATCTGTCATAAAACCTTTTGTGCAGCTTCTCCTGTGTATGATGCTGTAACTTAACATTGATGTTTATTTCTATTCCAACACAGTACACCTTAAACTATACTCATTCCTTTCCTTTGTACTGTTTCCTGTAGTTCCCTTTCTGCTGGTCAAGAACCTGATTAAAAGTACTCAGAGTCAGTAATTCTCTAATTTTGGTTTATGCACTGTCAGTTGATGTTTATTATAGTTGAAGTTTGTGACTAATTTTACTTAAAAGAGGAATGTGGATGACCTGGTAAGTACACAAAGGAAGAAAAATTGAATTTTAAAAGGCAATGAAATTAATGACTGTGGCACAAAATTTTATTGAAAAGAACATGACATGATTTAGAATGTAAATTTCAACCACTATTTCCATGAAGCTTATACTCTCATGAGTAATAATATTTATGTACATGGATTTACAAAGTTTTGAGTCCGCCGCTTGTGGTCTCGCGGTAGCGTTCTCGCTTCCCGAGCACGGGGTCCCGGGTTCAATTCCCGGCGGGGTCAGGGATTTTCACCTGCCTCGAGATGACTGGGTGTTTGTGTTGTTCTCATCATTTCATCATCATCCAGGAAAGTGGCGAAATTGGACTGAGCAAAGGTTGGGAAATTGTACGGGCGCTGATAACCGCGCTGTTGAGCGCCCCACAAACCAAACATCATCATCATCCTATAAAGTTTTGACTCTAGTTGTTTGAATAGAATTCCCAAAGCGATAAGCTTAGTCTTAAATTTATTCATCTTCCTGAGAGTGTATGTTGTGTATGAAATCTTTTTAGCATCGAGGTATCACAGAATGAGTAGCTCTTTTAATTCATTTTTATGTGCAGCATGTAGCATTTGTTAAAACTTCCAGAAATGTGATACAGGCAAATCTTGGTGTGTGTGCTTTTGTTGTGCTTGTTGTTTATTTAGTAATCTAATGACATTACATTTTAAAAACTCATTATATGTGTTGCATTGTGTTCTCCATCAGAATCTGCGCCACATTAAAAGAACAACATAATTGGCACAAAGTAGATGGTTAGATGAAAATCAAAAAGAAGAAGTCAGTGCTAATAAACATAGAAAGATGATATATGTTTCTGTTTTAACTTTTGTCTTCTTTTAATTACAATTTTCATGTAATAACTTTGTGCTGATTTTTGTTGTTGTTTCAATGTACCACAAATTCTGATTAACGTACTCTCCTTTTTTGAGGAAATACTTCAGAAGTTTTAAGGTTATAATATGTTGTCACAACTATTAAGTCAGAAGCCACTGAAAGAGTTTGATAAAAATAAGTTGCTTGTTCAGCAGAGGTGGAATGAAGCACGTTAGATGACTTTTTCATTTTCAATGGATGTTTTACCGAGAAACAGAGTAGTCAGTTGAACACATACTGTGAGAAAGGAACAAATTGCTTTCAGAATTATTTTCCTTGACAATGTTCCTGGCCACAAATCTTGGATTATTAAATCAAGTGAAAACCCTAATGTTATGTTAAATTATTTAACATCACATTGCACACTGGGAGCAGGGGTTATTGCCACATTTAAGGTGTACAGCCTGCACTGAACTTTTTGAAGTTTGCTGACTCAAATGGTAAGTTCACTGTCAAGATGTTATGGTGACAGATTAGCATTAAGATGGGAATTTATACAATTAAATTGGCATGGATGATGTCAGTGCTGAATGTATGAATGATGCAACTGAAAAGAGTTTCACCGATGGTGATGGAGAAATTGAGTATGAGGTTTTGAACTCTCATTCATAGTAATGAAGACCTGATGGTTATCACAGAGAGTAATAAGAGGGAAGCAACCAAAGTTGGGAATTCAAACCTGCAAGGTAGCTGATAAAGACAATGGCAGAGGCTTTCCAAAAGACAGATTCTGAAGTGGCATTGTTTTAAGACAATCGCCTGAGATGGAGTGAAGGAAAGATGTGTTTTAAAATTTTACCAACCACATCACCAGATGCAGAACCATCAGGTCACAAAAAAATGAAAGTGTTTTCCCCTCTAAACAGCTTCACACTTCAAAGAAGCCTAGAGCACTCAGTTCAATGTCAATGTTACATCTCTCCTAAAACCACCACATAAATCTTCTGACAAATGTGAGCCAAAAACCATTTAATTTGAGACCCCAGAATTAACAAGAGTGTGTTGGTTGTTTGCAGTCTTTTAGAAAATAATTTACATACTGTTTACAGTGTATTGAACACATTTGTGTGAGATTACTCATAAGTGAAAGTTATAATCTGGATGAAAATCATGTTTGATTTAAATAAGATTTCTTAATATAAATTAGTATGTTTACAATAACAAGGTTTTGTCATATAGCCCTCTTGACATGAATACCATTAAGTCAATTTCTGATGCTGATGTTTATATTTTGCATGTGCTTCTAACGATACTATAAGTACCTGAAATCTGCTACAGAAATTTCTCATACAGGACTGTGTCTGAAGCTCGATCTTGTGACGAGACGACGATACATCCACCGACGAAGTCACTCCACAGCAATTACAGCTCAAAACACTCGTCGAACAACCTCAACAATGATGTGAGTATTACTGTGCAAACCAGAAGCGTCACAGAACACACAACTTACTGCCCACCTTTTTAAAAATGAATCTTAAGAATAGGCAAATCTAAAACAAACTCCTGCTGAACAGATTGTTTTTGAACCAACTGGGAAGCCAACATATTGTGAGTATTTGACACATGCCTCTCTGACACCCTATCTGGAATCTCGATTGTTCTTTATACTATAGCTTCTCCTGACAGTTTTGGAAAATGTGTTTTCAAAGACTTTTAAACTTTTTTCATTTTCATTCGCTTCCCCCAATTCATTTTCTTATTAAGTTCACCGATTCTCTCTCTTGAGTGTTGCTATTCTTATTTGTATATCTTCCCACCTTCTTGTTCCAATCTGTTTTCAATTTGTATAAAATACTTTGATTCACACCTCCCCCTCTAAAAAAACCAATATTATCTCTCTCTAAATTCTTCTGTCACTGCCTTTTTCTTGTGTATATATTATAACATGTATATATATATATATATGTTATCACATTCATTTACGTACCATATACCAATATACTGAAGTGAGCTAACACTCATGAACTCTACAAAATACATAAAACTAAAACACTAAATCTACAGAGTAATATCTAAGTTTCTAATCAAATCAAGGGCTATCTCTTTCACTTCAAAGAAATCTTCTAGATGTCCAGGATAGCTTATCTGCTACAACTTTTCACAATCTGATACAGTATTGCACTGCCTGTGTAGTTAAGAAGAGCGATGCAATGTTTCTTGAGACATGCATGCACAGAACAGCCAATGTGGCAATTACAGCCATTATGAAATACATGAAATGTATTCACAGTTGCAAATAAGAATAACCATCAGCTGTGTAAGGGAATATCAATGATGGAAATTTGTGGGCTGTGACTCTAATCCGGATTGCCCACTTTATGCGAGCAGTTGCCTTAACTGCTTTGGGTCATGCATGACTCGTGGACAAATGTCATCAGTCCTGCATCACAACCTGTACTGATACACACATTATGTAATTCCTGTCCGGCCATGAGTCGTGCACAGTTAGCGAAAGCGGTTAATGCGACCACTCACGTAAAGCGGGAAATCAAGGTTCCAGTCCCAATCTGGCACAAATTTTCATTGTCGTCATTTCATTATACAGCTGATGGTTGTATTCGCAGCTGTGAATACATCTGATATTGTTACAAGGTGTTTGATGTTCATCACCACAGTAACACTGAGAAGAGAACCTATCCCCATTGATGGGGGCTTTTAGCACAGACGGTGTGGGATTCTCTTAATTGTCTCTAAGCATGTTGCAATAATTCTGCGCCATTTGGTCTCGTACCAGGTCTTACGAGGGTCTGACATTCCTCATGGCAATGCTAGTCCACGTTTCCAGCCACTTCCTTCTCGTGCTGAAATCCTCTGCTTGCAGCACTTCTGCCTGGATTTTAATCAGATTATTCTAAGTGCAGGCACATCAGCTGCTGGGGAATTTCAATTCACGTTTTCTATTCCTTGAGAAGGGCATCCTGTCTTGAAAGACCTGGTGGCACAATGTGGCTTACAGGTAGTAAATAGTGAAGACGAGCAGATGTGCTGCAACCTTTTATTGTCCTCATTGCTGCTTTTAGCTCAATTTTACTTTTCTCGCGTGTGAACTGTTAAGCCACACTGGAGTATGGTACAGGGGAATTAAGAATTACCAGATTAGATGACCTATGGAAGAACATTGTAGTGTTGTAGCTCTTGTGCCCCGTGAAGTATCACTCAGCTTCTGTGCAATGTTATTTGCACTGTCTCAGCTTCGCTGCAGCAGTTTCTGCGTGTTTTTTGTAGGATATGTTTCTGTGGAGAGTTACTCCAAAATGTTTCAGGGAGTCTTGTTGGTGGAGGACTTGACCATTAGAGTTGACATTAGGTGGACATTGGCCATTCTATTGGTAAAATGAAAGCAACTAACTTCAGTTGTCATAGGATTTGATGTTAGCTGCACTTTCTGAAGTACTTAGATCTGCAAAGAATATCTTCACCAGCTTCAAGACTTCTCTATTGAGTGCCCACAGCCAGTGAAGTGTGCCAGAAGATACAGTCACAGAGCTGCTGCTATTCTATATCTAAATGCATATTCTGCAGATCACTGTAAAGTGCATGGCAGAAGGTACACATTAGGATTTCTTTCAATTCCAGTCATGTATTATGTGTGAGAAGAATGACTGCTTAAATTTCTCTGTATGAGTTGTAATTAGTGTAATGTTGTCTTCGCGGTTGCTAATAGGATGATACATAGGTGGATGAAGAATATTTCTGGACCAAAATGATAAATGCTCCTATTGTAGCACAAAAAAGTCATGGATAGAGGTAGGGATGTAAAAGAAGGGAACTAGATTTCTAACTTATCTGGGAGCTTCAAAGACATTTAAAGCAAAATGCCCTGACATATTCACATTTTTTTACTTGTTAGTGTTAGTAGCCATGTCATTTAATATAATGTATCATGTCAAGTAACGCAACATGACACATGCTATTATGTCATCCAACATGGCTTTTGTCATGTTGTGCAATATGACACAACATGTTATTAAAGTTTAAATGCATGCATCCTCACTCTGGGATATTCCATATTATACATGTACCCACACCACACTTACACTCGTCACCACATATGAAATAGGGTGCAGGTCTAAGAAAGGTCACTGAGCTGGGGAAGCAACTCATAAAAAAAAGTGTTTATATGTCAAGATGTGTTGATTTAAATGTCTTTGAAGCTGCCAGGTAAGTTGAAAAGCTAACTCCCTTCTTCTACATCCCTAAGATGTCCAAGTTTGCCTTTTTTGTGCTACAATAGGAGCATTTTTCCATTCTGGTTCCCAACTTTTATTCTACCATAATTTTGGCAGTAGACTGCCATAGCTTGGCAACTGATGCAGATATTGGTTGACTCAGGCAACAACTGATCCTGTATGGGGTTTTTATTGTCTTTTGAACCATGTTGCCTATAGCATGGCAACAAATAAAGCTTTCTCAAAACAACAGGATGAGCATTAATTATTTGTATTTGCCTACCTTCTTACAAAATCCTACCAGATTAGCACAAGCTTGAAACATAGAAATGGCACATGAAAGAAACCTTTTTTGCATGCAAAATCTGAATGGAGGTAGATTTTTTGAAAGCAAACTTTCCAATTTTATCGCAAGAATGCATTTTTATTTACTTTTTTTCCACTTTAAACAATATTTGTACATTGACTTCAGATAAGATCTAATTTTATATGCTACATTCACCTCGACTTTAAACTATCATATTTCAACAATGAATAAAGATAATTGGATGAAACAAATTTTGTTTCGACTTTATCCATTTATCACCTCTGTGCAAAGTTTGAACTGATTCATAGAAGTTTTAAGTATAGAAGTGGTGCACTTGGAAAACCACCCATAAAAATTTGTTTTTTACACACAAAATCCAAACGAAACAAGATATTTTTTCCTAGGCTGTTAAAACTAGTCTTCAAACAATGTCTGATAAACCTGTGGACCAAATTTGACCATCAGTCTCACTCCAGTCTGGAGTTATTTAAGGGTGGCTGTTTCTGCACATAAAATCTGAATTGTGCTCTTACAAATGGTGCCATTAGCTTGAGTATTAATTGCAGCCCAGTTAACATCTTTTGCAAAAAGGAATTAATTGATTCACACAATTTGCCTGGGTGCCAGTTCCAGTTTGTCATTCAAATCTTCCTTAATATACTGCTACATGGCTACAGTAAGACAGATGTTCGAATGGCTGTACAAAACACTGCTGGCCTAGGCTAAACAAAAGACTTTCTCCTCCTGTTCCTAGCTCAAATAGGACATGAGCGCAAAATGTGATACTGTGTGCAGCCTTTTCAGACATATCTGTAACAGGACTTCTGCACTGAAACAATTCTTCACTTAATACTGGTTCTTGAAAATTTTTGAGTAGGATAATTCTCATTTGTGTTCAAGGGTCTTCCATTGTCACCACTTGTACTGCCCTTCATCACAGAATGCACAAGCATTTTGTAAGCAGGCTTTTTTGTAGACTGACAGCATTTTTCCAGTACACTGCCAATGAACTGAAGTATGACATCTACTTTCCTACGACTGAGCCTATGTCATCATTGCATTTCAAATCCCTACAAATTGTTACACTTACAGGAGGTGGACGGGGATATGGAACCACCACATACACAACACATTACCGTGCTTAATACATTTTAGGGAAACACTTGACATTCAAAATAGCTTCCAGTCATCTCTGAATGCATAAATACAAGTCCTGTATGGTTTTCAGTGGAATCTTACACCATTCTTCCTACAAAATAGTGGCAAGTTAAGGTAACAATGATGGGAGGTGGATAGTGATCACATATCCTTCTCTCCAAAGTAGGCCACAAATATTTAGATCCGTAGACTGTGACAGCTGCTGGAGATGGGGCAGTCCACCCCTGTGCTCACAACACCACTCCTGGATGATGCAGATTGTGTAAACAGGAGCCCTGTAACCTTGGAACACAGCATCACTATTGGGAAACAAACTGTGGATCAGCCAAAATGTTCTCATAATCCTTGACAATAATGTAACTTTGCAGAGTAGCCATGGCACCAATGGAATACCCCGATATGGCTGCCCAGATCATAAAAAAAAAAAAAAAAACATGGTGTTTCAGTCTCGGGACGTAAATTCAGCTGGAAGTTGGAAAAAGCATGAAACAAGACTCGTCTGACAAAATGACTTTCTTACATTGGTCAGTCAAGGTTTTAGGGTGTCTGCACCATATTTTCCTATCAGCGGCATTTTCATCACTTATTTGTGGATTTTGAATTGCACCTCACACTGACATTCCTTGCTTCTGGAGAGCTCCTTTCATGTTGTCCTGATGGTGACAAGGTTCACACATGAGATATTCAGTTCTGCAGTGAGTTACGCAGCTGTCGTCCTCTTATTTTTCATTACGATTCTCTTCAGTGACCACCTGTCATGTTCACTTGTGACTTACAGGATGTTGTTTCCACAATTTCCCTGCATACAGTATAAAACTTCAATATAGTGCCTCTTGAAACACCCAAGACTTTTAGCTATCATGGCTATGGACCACCCACCGTATGAGTACCAACAATTTTCCCACATCTGAATTCACTTGACTCTGACACAATGCACTCACAACTACACGGAATACTTTCCTGAACATGACTGTCACCTACTACATATTGAGAACATTGCACAGATGCCGTTCACAGTCAAATACGACAACACAACTTGCAGGCTTGGCTAGTTTCTGCATTTACTTCAAACACGCATGTCTCATGGTGTTTCCATATTTTTGTCAAAGCCCTGTAGGTATTTGTTCAAGACAGCTGATTCTGGTTGTGACTTGTTTATGTTTTAGTCATAGGATTCTAATTTCTGTGTTTTGTGAAGTGCACAACTGTACATATCTAAATAATTAAAGCAAGTTGTCCACATTTTCACCACTCTAAAATGTTAACAAGATCTGTGTGGATATTTGTGCAACTTTTTTCAAATAGTACTTCATTACGGATATGACATCGTCTGAGATTACCATTACTATTATCAGCCAAGCCACTGTTATATTATCACCAACAATGGTCCCAACACACTCCCTTGGGACATGCCCGAAGTTATTTCTATTTCTGTCAATAATGACTCTCCATCCAAGATAATTTGCTGTGTTCCTCCTACCAAAAATCCTTAACTTTTTAAGAAATTTTGTTCAGTACCTGATTTAGTTGTAATTTCGTTAATAATCATTGATGTGGCACCAAGTTGAATATACAAATATCTTAATCGATAACACTGAGCATAGCCTCGAAGCCTGCAGACGGTGTAGTTGTCTGTCACAAAACAGTATGTGAACAAATTTATTAACATAGTCTGATGATAGGTTATGGGTTCTAAATTAAGTTTGCATGGTTGAGCCTTTGTTTTAGCATCTGTATAAAAATTGGAAGTCTTAATGTTTACAAGGTAATAGTATGTAGAATATTACTATTTTGATTGTTTTATGTTGACAGGAGGGGCACACAATGGCAGAGAGGGACATTGGCTCTACTTTTGTGATGCCACAGTCGCACTTGTACACACCGGACAGGGTAAGTTCACTCCCTCTTCAGATCACCCAGCATTTGATGCCAACTGAACGGTCAAAACAGAAAAGCGAGCCAGGTTGCTGAATATTGTGTATGATATCAGGGTCTCCAGCAGAAGACACACAATTGTACACAGTGCACCATCATCATTAGCACATTTTCTGTCAAAATTAATCCAAAGAAAATAGGGCAAGATTGTAAGAGTTCAGCAGCTGAGAAATTTTGCAGAAATGCATGTGTCCGAGTCCAGCATTATCAATTTTATTGTGTAGTGCAAATGTCAGAGAAGCACTAAACCCATTCTTGCAGGTCTCAGTAATTAACTGGTTGTTGATATTAATAAATCATTTTGAGTACTGTAATGATTCAGGTTTTTTAAAATATTTAAATTTATTAAATCTTAAGTTCAACAATAACATTTTATACCATAAAAAATATATCTTAAATGTGGCGCCATAGTGGTTTAATTGGAATCTTTCTCTAAAATGCTATTTTTCTGGCTTAGTTATCCAAAATGTGCTCTGGCACTTACCCCAGATTCAGCTTAGTGGTCTGTTGACGTCATCCTCTTCATCTTCTTGGTGAGGTGAATGTCTGAGCTATGTGTAGAATCTCCCAAGAATATAATAACATACTACATTACACTATGAAACTGTACCAGTGAGCAGTGCGAACAGTCTCTGGTCTTGGAGAGTGTCCCCTACTACAGTACAGAGGGCCTCCAAGCTTTATCACTAACTCAGGTTATAACGCACTGTATCATTTTACGTCCAGCAGACTGTCTGAAACATTGTGGCAGACAGAAATGTAACTAGATAAGAAAATGGAAAGTTACTCTTAATTTAGAATATTTCTACCTTATTGGTATTTAATTCAAAATGGTAATGCTGACCTGTTTTTGGATTTCACTATTTTTTTTTACTAGTCCTCCTTTCATTAACTTTTAGAATATAACATCAGGGATAAAACTCTTGTGATAAAAATTCTCATTGAGGTACTCAAGAAATATGTTTTAATTGCTTGCAGGGAAGCGACATTTCAAATTTTGACTCACTGTGAGAGAAGCCTTCAGTGCAACTGCAGAAGGTTGTTACATCACTTGCACTGCGAGGCTTTCGAGAGTGAAGATCCGACACTTCCAAACGGAGCCATTGTGTGTCGACTTTAAACGAAGGAAATTGTGAAAAGAATGTGACTGTTGCAGGCTGCATTTCAGAGACATAATAAGTCTGTTATCGTATTTAATATAGTGAAGGACTGAATACTGTTATGTTAACTTGGAGTAACTAAATGTATATCCATAATTTGAACAACATTATGTTCAAGCTCTCTGTGTGCCCACTGAAGGAGCAGTTATATGTAGACATTTATTTTAAATACATTGTACTGTGCCATAGTCACAGTAGATTTCATAAGACTAATGTGTCATCACGCTTTCAGGACTTCCTTTAATCTGTCGCTGCATGTTCTTGGGGTAGTTTGGTGCCTGCTCAGAAACAAGATAGCTTCTTAGATTCCTGAGGTCATTTTTATCAAATGTAGAACACTGCTAGCATCTACATAAAAGCCATGTCAAAATACACAACAGCAGAAAAACTGTTGATAGAATTATTTTGTGACTGCTGTGCATATGATTTATTATTTTTTTTAAGGCTCTACACCCAAGGAATTAAATGACAAAAACGTAACTGTACACCACTTGTCTAATGGGATGATTATGAACTGTCAGATATTTTGTGCTCATCAAATGTAACTTAGACACTATCATGGAATGATTAGACACTATCATCTTCAGTGTTTGTGACACACACAAGATGAATGTATCTTAAAAATTTCACTTAAGAAGCATGTTGCATCTCATTTATGGTTGTGACGTTTATTTTAGTATTATAACTGACTATCAGATTATGAAAGAGAAGCCTGATTTTCTGAATGTAAGGTCTTGAACTGTCACCGCAATAGCAGTACATAACTTAATTATCTTACCCTAAGGCAGTTCTCAGTATGATGACATATTAGTACATACCACATACTATTCATTATTTCCTTCAAAACAGAGGTGAACACATGCTTGTAAATAACTATATTAGATGTTTTAAATAATTTATATATTTGTATATTTCAATACAGCTTTTGTTAAATAAAAGCAGAGCAGCTTCCTGTGTAAATATCTTGCTGTTCATTGTTTTGGGGAGAGTTTGAAAATGTTGTTTAACTGATGGAGAAACCTGAATACTCATCCTTTTTGTTTTTTGAATGAACAATGCAGAGTTATGTTTGTGAGTATGTTGAGTGCCAAATGAGTGATGTGTGGGTTCCCTAACTGTTTATACCTGAAGAATGAAACACTGCAATAATTTTGGAAAAAGAAAGTTGTCATTAATGATTTGTAATTAAAAATTATTTTTTAGTGTTTCATTCAGAGTGCTGTAAACTTCTAAAAGAGTGAGATAAATCAGTGTCTTTTTTTTTATAAATACAAAAATAAACTAACTGTATGTTACATACATGTGTGTACCATCTTTTTTTTATTTTTTGTCACACCAAGTCAAATACTTTACAAGGACAAATCAATAATTTATATGCATTTTCTTTTTTAAATTTATTGAGAAAAAGAACAGGTGTTCCATACATAACTCATTTTACTATGCAGCCTCCCTCCAATATTAAGACTTAATCAGTAATTTTTAAATTTCTGAATCTACTTACACACCTTATTATGTGCCAGAACATTGTTTCCATAGTAGTATACCTACTGACTTGAGGATTTGGGTGACAGCTCTTCGTCATCCTCTGCACACACAGATGGTGGAGCCGAGCTGTTGTAATTATATTTTTAAAGCCACAAGGAAACTTTGAAAGAAGCAAACTTAAGCATGTTTCAAAAAAGGCCAAGACCACTTTTGACTTAACCTTTGTAATACTTCTAGTTGTGTCCTATGATATTACCAGTTTTTCCAAAGTACCAGTTACTTTGAAGGCTGCTAGATAATGTAGGTTTATTGGTTATAAAACGGAAAGTTGCTACTTACCATATAGCGGAGATGCTGAGTCGCAGAAAGGCGACAACAAAAAGACTGTCACAAATAAAGCTTTCGGCCAGTAAGGCCTTCATCAAAAATACACTCCTGGAAATTGAAATAAGAACACCGTGAATTCATTGTCCCAGGAAGGGGAAACTTTATTGACACATTCCTGGGGTCAGATACATCACATGAACACACTGACAGAACCACAGGCACATAGACACAGGCAACAGAGCATGCACAATGTCGGCACTAGTACAGTGTATATCCACCTTTCGCAGCAATGCAGGCTGCTATTCTCCCATGGAGACGATCGTAGAGATGCTGGATGTAGTCCTGTGGAATGGCTTGCCATGCCATTTCCACCTGGCACCTCAGTTGGACCAGCGTTCGTGCTGGACGTGCAGACCGCGTGAGACGACGCTTCATCCAGTCCCAAACATGCTCAATGGGGGACAGATCCGGAGATCTTGCTGGCCAGGGTAGTTGACTTACACCTTCTAGAGCACGTTGGGTGGCACGGGATACATGCGGACGTGCATTGTCCTGTTGGAACAGCAAGTTCCCTTGCCGGTCTAGGAATGGTAGAACGATGGGTTCGATGACGGTTTGGATGTACTGTGCACTATTCAGTGTCCCCTCGACGATCACCAGTGGTGTACGGCCAGTGTAGGAGATCGCTCCCCACACCATGATGCCGGGTGTTGGCTCTGTGTGCCTCGGTCGTATGCAGTCCTGATTGTGGCGCTCACCTGCACGGCGCCAAACACGCATACGACCATCATTGGCACCAAGGCAGAAGCGACTCTCATCGCTGAAGACGACACGTCTCCATTCGTCCCTCCATTCACGCCTGTCGCGACACCAATGGAGGCGGGCTGCACGATGTTGGGGCGTGAGCGGAAGACGGCCTAACGGTGTGCGGGACCGTAGCCCAGCTTCATGGAGACGGTTGCGAATGGTCCTCGCCGATACCCCAGGAGCAACCGTGTCCCTAATTTGCTGGGAAGTGTCGGTGCGGTCCCCTACGGCACTGCGTAGGATCCTACGGTCTTGGCGTGCATCCGTGCATCGCTGTGGTCCGGTCCCAGGTCGACGGGCACGTGCACCTTCCGCCGACCGCTGGCGACAACATCGATGTACTGTGGAGACCTCACGCCCCACGTGTTGAGCAATTCGGCGGTACGTCCACCCGGCCTCCCGCATGCCCACTATACGCCCTTGCTCAAAGTCCGTCAACTGCACATACGGTTCACGTACACGCTGTCGCGGCATGCTACCAGTGTTAAAGACTGCGATGGAGCTCCGTATGCCACGGCAAACTGGCTGACACTGACGGCGGCGGTGCAAAAATACTGCGCAGCTAGCGCCATTCGACGGCCAACACCGCGGTTCCTGGTGTGTCCGCTGTGCCGTGCGTGTGATCATTGCTTGTACAGCCCTCTCGCAGTGTCCGGAGCAAGTATGGTGGGTCTGACACACCGGTGTCAATGTGTTCTTTTTTCCATTTCCAGGAGTGTAGATGACAGACACACACATACACATTCATCAAATGCCAGTCACACACACAACTGCAGTCTCAGGCAACTGAAGCCACACTGTGAGCATCAGAACCAGTGCAGTGCAGCCGTGTGCAGTTGGGAGGTTAGACACTGGGCAGCAGAGAGTTGGAAGAGGGGGGGGGGGGGGATACCAGAAAAGGAGATAAGTAAGAAGACAGGGGGTGATGGTGGAATAAAGGCTGTGTAGTGCTGGAATGGGAGCAGAGAAGGAGCTAGATGGGAGAGGACAATGACTAACAAAGGTTGAGGCCAGGAGGGTTACGGGAACCTTTCTCCACTACCTCCCCTCCCCACCTCGCCCCTGTGCACTTCCCAGAAGCACATCCCTGTCCTGTCCACCACCCCAACCCTACTATCCCTCCCCCTACATGCCCCAGCCTCCTTCTTACCACCACCCAATCGCCACTCCCATCATGCACTGGTGTTGCTGTTTGCAGTGTGATCTCAGTTGTCTGAGACTGCAGTCCTGTGTGTTTGAGTGTGTTTGCGTGAGTGTGTATGTGTGTGTCTGTCGTCTATTTTTGACACGGGCCTTACTGGCCAAAAGCTTTATTTGTGACAGTCTTTTTGTTTTCCCTATCTGTGACTCAGCATTTCTGCTACATGATGAGTAGCGACTTTCCTTTTCATGGTATTGTTACATTCCATCCTGGATTATCCATTATTAGGTTTAATGGTTGCTTGTCAGATACAGAGGGGGGTGGGGGGTTTAAATCTAAACTGAAATGAAATGAAATGATTGTACGGCACTGTTGGCCGGGAGATCTCATGTGGGGAGTTTGGCCGCCGAAAGTGCAAGTCCTTTCCAGCTGACGCCACCGCGGCGACTTGAGAGTCAACGATGATGTAATGATGATGAGACACACACAAAACTCAGTCATCTCAAGGCAGAGAAAATCCCTGACCCCGCTGGGAATCGAACCTGGGACCCTGTGTGCGGGAAGCGAGAACACTACAGCAAGACCACGAGCTGCGGACGATCTAAACTGTATACTCAAAATTGCATTAAAAAAAAAATTAGATCACCTGGCAAAAGAATATGGAAGATAGGAAGATACATATTTATGAATTAGGAAGAGGGGGGGGGGGGCATGTGTATGTGTAGCGGTGCTGTACTGAGGCCATGGCAAGATTGGCCCTCACCTAGGGAGAAGGCACACATCTTCCTATCTTCTGCCTGCAAGAAGAAACGTTTTCCTCAGCACAAGAATGGAAATACACACTGTTGTCGCAGTGTCATTTCGTCCAAGTAACATCATAAAGAAATAACAACTACTACTGTATATGCATCACTTGGATTATGTGTCAAAAGTGCACTTGGTTATACAACTGTTGCGTACATGGCTGGCGTATGTTCAACAATGGAGTTTTTGCTGCTACTTCACTACAGTATTGTAGGACCTTAAAGGTTGGCAAGTCAGTTATGGAGCAAATAATATGCTGTTGAATCGTAGGCTTCCTATTTTTGCCAATTTATGCCAACTGAGGACTGGAATGAAGCTGGTTAAGCTAGACTGCTTTAATGTATTAGTTAGAAGGATAATTGAAAGGGAAACAGATCTGTCATATAACACAGCATTTCATACCAGGAAAGTGTTAAATGAGAGCTCTGTATCTTATTTTGAAGAAAAAGCAGCAGCTTTTGCTACCAAATATAATAAAAATATTGACAAAGCAGAACTAGTTAATGAAACAGTTGCTTCGAAATTCCATATCCCATGACTATAATATCAATAAGTCACTGTTGGTACTGGCCAACTCATACAAATACCTGTGTGTAACACTTTATGGGGATATGAATGGAACAATCACATGGGCTCAGTCAAGGTTAAAGTAGAGAAGTGCAATCAGTTTACTAAGGATATTGCTTACAAATTACTTGTGTGACTGGTTCTAGAATATTGCTCAAGGGTATGGGAACCATACCATATAGGACTAACAGGGGATATTGAATGTATACAGAGAAGGGCAGTGTGAATGGTCACAGGTTTGTTTGATCCAAGCGAGAGTGTCACGGACATACTGAAGAAACTGAACTGGCAGGCTCTTTAAGATAGACATAAATTATCCTGAGGAAGTGTATAAACACAGTTTCAAGAACCAACTTAAATGATGACTCTACGATAATACTACAACACCTATATATCGCTCACATAGAGATCATGAAGATAAGATTAGAATAATTACAGCATTAACAGAGGCATTCGAACAATCGTTCTTCCTGTGCTTCACATGTGAATGGAACAGGAAGAAACCCAATAACTGGTACAATGGAACATACCCTCTGCCATGCAGTTCACAGTGGTTTGCAGAGTATAGATGTAGATGTAGAAAGAGCTGACGAAGAACACTGAGGTGGTTTCCCATTTGGATATTTTGAATTTTTTTAAATGAAGTATGGGTTACAAGTACTTATCCAAACATCAAAATAGCTTTGAGGATATTTATGATAGTTTTGTCAAAGTTTCAGCAAATTAAAGATCATAAAAAGTACTTAACATAATTATCTGCTCACTTTCAAACAATAGTTAATCAGTTAACAGTGTGTTAGAACCAAAAGTAAAGTGGTGTTTGAATATAAGAGGATTTTTGATAATCTGTACTTCACACACAATTATTAATAACACTGTAATGCATTTCTTCTTGTACTTTAAATTAAGTAGAAGTTAACATAATGGTGGCTACTCAACTTGAAAAGTGCGATACTATTTGTTCAGAAATCAAGCTGAATTTTACTGGAAGTAACCTCTTTATTAGAGTGGACATTACTGGAATGTTCCCAGGTGTACAAGACTCAATGGTGTTTGGATATTGTCCTCACATGGTATGGCTGAAGGTTTCCAGAATGTTGCTAATAGTGAACAGTATCTTGAAGCTTCAACACCAGGAAGTTTTCTTTTTTTAGAAAAAGGAGCTTGTTACACAATACTTGAAAGTAAAGTCATAAACACATAATGCTGATACCACACACAATACCATAAAAGTATATCACTTGAGACTTCTGCTTACACAGACACTTCACACTCATGATGAGCTATAACACTGTTTATGTACACATATTATCAACAGCATACACTGCACCATTGGGGAAGTAGTTGTTTTGTGTTGATCCAGAATGTTATAGTTCCCTTGAAAGACCAGAAGCAGGTGAATTGAGCCACTCGGCAATGTCAGCCTGAAAACGTTGCCTCCAGGTCACTTTCTCTTGCAGAGATTCAACAGCACGCTCTATTGTTGTTGTTGTGAAGTTGAACTGGCCTTGATGTGAATCTATGAAAGCTTTAAGCTGCAAGAACAAAAGAACACAACTATCAAAGTTCAAAAGAATAGTTGACCTCCACTGGATAGATATGTACCCAGTACAACATTTCATACAGGGAAGGAACCTACATTGTACACAGCCACTGTAAAGAAATTTTAAAGAAACAGATAATACTGATTTATAGGTGTAAAGCAAAGTGTAAGGTTATAGACAGAGAGATGCCGAATGCAACTCATTTGACTGTCATGCAGTCTTTCACAGAACCGAAAGAAACTCCGGTCATATGTAGAGGCTGTTACACACACACACACACACACACACACACACACACACACACACACACACACAGCTTTTGGAGCCAGTGGCTCCTTCTGGCAGGAGGGATGAAGGAAAAGGACTAGAGAGATTTAGGGAAAAGAGGGTACCGTTTAGAAAAATCACCCAGAATCCTGGGTCAGGGGAGACTTACTGGACAGAATGAGAAGAAAAGTCTTTCCTTCTCATCCCATCCAGTTTCTTTACCTGTCCATTTACATTATACAGGGTGTTTCAGAATGAACATACTGGTTTTAAGGCATTGTAGGATTTATTACATTCAATTTACAATTGTAAATAATACATCTAACGAAAGAGCAACTCAAAGAGGTTTGTTTGTATACCTGCGTGCAATGGGAATAGTATGGAGTGACAAACAGTGAGCAAAAAACGTGTTGAACAAGTGTGAGTCTGTCATGCTTAGCCCCAAGAAATATCCCCATGAAAAATTTATGGGCCTTCCTTTATTGATGAATCAACTGTAACTGATGTTTCTTATCTTGATGTGCTACAGCTATGACGAATGCCACAATGGGAAGAAGCTGAACAACACATCTTTATTTGGGAGCAAGATGGTGCGCTGCCTCACTGGCATAACTCAGTACACAACTGGTTAAACAATGTTTTACCCAACAGCTGGACTGGGCACAAGGGGCTGGTTGACACAGCATTTTATGTATGACCATCACATTCACACACAATCTAATGTGACCATTGCATGTGCCTCCAATACTAGCTGATCTATCCGACTTTAGAAACTATGTTATTGCAACAGTTACTCCTGACACACTGATCAAGGTTTTGGAACAACTCACCTATCAACTAGATGCGTGATCGGTATTCACACTGCATAATTGTAAAAAAACTGTGTTTCTCTTTCATTTAGTGTATTATTTATAATTGTGAGGTGAATGTAATACGTGTTACAAAGCCTTAAAACCCGTATATTCATTTTGAAACACCTTGTATTATGATTAATTGATTATTTTCATTGCATAAATATTCACTTAGCTCTTTATAAGATTTCAATGTGGTGCAGAGATTGGCAAATTGCTCAAATTTTTAGAAATGTAAAATTTTACACACCACAAAATGAAAAAAGGAGTATCCTATAACTATAATAGTAATGAGTCACTGTTGGAATCGACCAACTTGTACAAATACCTGAATGTAACACTTTGTAGGGACACAAAATGCAATGATCATACAGGTTCAGTCGGGGTAAAACAAGTGATAGAACTCGGTTTACTGGTAGAATACTGGGGAAGTGCAATCAGCCTATGAAGGAGATTGCTTATAAATCACTCATCCGACCCATTCTAGAATATTGCTGAGGTGTGTGGGACCTATACCACATCAGATTTACAGGGGATATTGAACACATACAGAGAAGGGCAGCACAAATGGTCATAGGCTTGTTTAATCCATGGAAGAGTGTCACCGAGATACTGAAGGAACTGAACCAGGTGACTCTTGAAGACAGACGTAAACTATCTTGGTTGGTTGGTTGTTTTGGGGAAGGAGACCAGACAGCGTGGTCATCGGTCTCATCGGATTAGGGAAGGATGGGGACGAAAGTCGGCCGTGCCCTTTCAGAGGAACCATCCCGGCATTTGCCTGGAGTGATTCAGGGAAATCACGAAAAACCTAAATCAGGATGGCCGGACGCAGGATTGAACCGTCATCCTCCCGAATGCAAGTCCAGTGTCTAACCACTGTGCCACCTCGCTCGGTAAACTATCTTGTGAAAGTCTGTTAACAAAGTTTCAAGAACTGGTTTTAAATTATTACTCTACTACAACACCCTATGTATCGCTCAATTAGGGATTGTGAGGATGAAATTAGAACAATTACTGCATGCAAAGAGGAATTCAAGCACTCATTGCTCTTGCATACCATACATGAATGGAACAGGAAGAAACCCTAATAACTGGTATAACTATTTAAGACTGATATATTTTGGACTGTTCCAGTCTCACATTTCTTATGAACTGCTAGTATGGGACCACTCTACACAAATAGATGATATATTGAAGATACAAAAAAAAGTCACAAGAAAAATGTGTAGGGCTGAACCAACCACTGTCAACCTCTGTTTAGAAACCTCAATATACTTACAATTGTAAATCTGTATATATGTATCTCATCACTATACATTAAAACAAATATCAAAGAATTTCCTATAAGTGGAGATATACACTAGCACATCACCAGAGGAAAAATTAAAATGAATATTCTGAGACACAGACTAGCAAAATCGACCCATTCACCCACGATCAGCACCCTAACAATCTTTAACAAATTACCACCCTCAGCATGATCTGTGCCTTTGGAATTATTTCAAAGAAAACTGTACAGCTGGTTGGCTGAAAATCCATTTTATAACAGAATTTTTTGATGAAAAAAATATGACCAAGTATTAAAATTTAAAATATATGGCTAAATGTTTGTAGTTGTGCAGGTAATTCAGTACAAATGCTTGTAATTGTGTATATAATTAAGTATAAATATCTGTGATTGAGCACGTAATAAAGTATACCAAACCTATGTTAAAGTGTATGGTTAACATTTGTAATTGTGTGTATAACTAAAAATCATTATTATGTATAACACCTGAAGCCTGTTCCATCATGCTGATGATCAACAGCAAATAACGATGAAAAATGGTATGTGTACTCTGCCATTCACCTCACGGTGGTTTCCAGAGGATAGCTGTAGATATAGATTTAGACGCTTAGTGCAGGAACTGGCAGTTGATTGCCAACATAAATAAATGTCACATATTGCACATGAACACACTACTGTTTGTAAAAAGTGAAACACTCAGAAGCAACAGTCTGTAACACGCCACAATAAGAGGACGTATAGAACAGCAGAACCACAATAAGCGATTTATATGGCAGAGAAGTGGTGTTCACATACGCCCAACAGGACCCTCTTTTGTGTGACATGACAGGTCAGTGTTACACAAACCCCAGTTGGTGTGGAGCCATCATACAAAGTGGAAAAGTGTAACCAAGTGGCACTATGCCTTGCCAACATCACAGGGTGGAATATCAGCATTTGAACCTTGTGCGCTTGGCCATAATTAACATAAAAGCTTCATCCACAGTGTTGGCATAACATTAGAGCACTGCAACATGTATGGACACATACACATTGACAGATGAGGACTAGACTGGTGACACACGTCACGGTGCCAACTCCCATTCACTGGAACCCACCAATACCATAGACAGCAATGGGCACGTGAATGCTGACACTGGTATATTGAGTGACAAAATGTATTATTATTGGATGAACCCCTCTTCAACCTGTCCTACAATGACGGCTGTACCCACATTCAATGCCACCACGGTGGACGCTGTTCCGGCGTGAAGTCAAGTGCCAGCACACCAGGTGGGAATGTTAGAGCAGAGATGGCTGCGAGACGACATCACCTAATTGCACACTGACAGACCCCTCTCCAGGATAACAACACAACGGCAGTGCCCTCGACACGAAGAGAACACAAGTGCCGCAGTGCCTGGCTGCGACCCAGTTATACGACTTTGGCAGCTCTACAGAAGTGTCGAGACCAGTGACCTGGATGGAAGAATCCACTGTATTACTTCCCTTGTATTGGAATTGTGTATACTGAAGAGATTTATTATTTGCATGTTGCCCTTTATTTGTGACATTGTAAATTCTCAAAGTTAAGTACTGTCGAAACTTCCTGGCAGATTAAAACTGTGTGCCGGATCGAGACTCGAACTCGGGACCTTTGCCTTTCGTGGGCAAGTAGTTCGCAGGAGAGCTTCTGTAAAGTTTGGAAGGTAGGAGACGAGATACTGGCAGAAGTAAAGATGTGAGGACGGGGCGTGAGTCGTGCTTGGGTAGCTCAGATGGTAGAGCCCTTGCCCACGAAAGGCAAAGGTCCCGAGTTTGAGTCTTGGTCCAGCACACAGTTTTAATCTGCCAGGAAGTTTCATATCAGCGTACACTCCGCTGCAGAGTGAAAATCTCATTCTTAAGTATTGCCATTTATATTATCGTAATAAAAACTGATTAATACGATTTGCTCAAATTGTTGTCTAGCGATCTGAGAAATCAGGTTTCTAGGCACCCCATATTCGACGAGAAGGTAGGATACAACAAACGCAATCAGGTAAACTGTACTGTTGAGCCGCAATGCAGACAAATGCAGAGTGTGATGGTTTGGGGCACCATTACCTATAACACGTGATCTCGCCTCCTACAACTTGAGGGCAATATGAACAGCTCCTGCTACATCAGGGATGTTATACAGCCCAATGCACTGCCCCTCCTGAAGGCCAATGCAGATGCCACATCAGCAGGCCAACTCCTGTCCGCATGTGGGGAGGAATATGAAAGCCTTCGTGGAAGAACGAAGGGATCTACTGCTTCCTTGGCCTGCGCATTCGCCTGACATGTTGCCCATCAAACATGTCTGTGATATGGGCGGTCAGCAACTTATTCGTTCAGGACCTCCTGCAGCCATACTTGATGCTTTGTGGATGCACCAGTAAACTGTGTGGCAGAGTATTCCCCAGCTGCATACTCAGGCGCTCTTAAATTTCCTGCTGAGAGATCTAGTGGCTCTGATTGTAGCACGTGGTGGTGCTACTCTGTACTGAATTTCCACAGTCACAGTGCATGCACAGGTCTACAATACTGTCATGTCCCTAGTCTGTGGAATAAATTTCATTGTGATCACTTCTCTCTAGTCTTGGTGGTTCACTTTTCCAAACAGTAGAGCAAATGGAAAATGGTAAAACTGATTGTTCTTTGACTGCACAATTCTCAACAAATCCCTGATGGTAGTGACAACAATCTAGGAGTATCTGCCTGAAGTGATGTATAATTAAATGACCAAGTAAAGCTAGAAGTGGGAAAAGTATTGCGAATTGTAGTTTACTCATCTCATAATATACTAATGCTAGTCATTTGATTAGAGTACAAGAGACGGATCAAAAAATGGGTGGTACAACTGCACTGGTATAAAACTGCAGATTTTTAAATAATGACCAACAAAATTTCCTTGGAGGTACAGTTCACATGTTTTTAGCGATTATTTCTGTAGTTTCAGTATGCACAATACACTGCCCAATTTCTCCAAAAAACAGTACCATACCTTATTACTGATGGAAGTGCATCTGAATCCTCACACATACTTTGTGCCTCGATAGATAAGAACAATCAACTCAACGAGCGGTGGCAGGAGAACACACACATAAAAGATGATTACACTTATGCAAGCTTTTGGAGCCAGTGGCTCCTCCTTATGGCAGAAGGATTGAAGGTCTAACAACCCTACCACAACAAAGGTCAAAATTTAATAATGATTGTGGTGTTGCTCACACTGCTAAATACTGCATTTTCGAGCAACAACAAAGTTATTATGTGGCAGGTGTCATTAGAACACAGTTAATAAAGTCATTTCATGTAATAATGAATAAACTAAGCACTCATCTTTTTGTGTTTCCCTCGCTGGTCTCATTGTAAAATCATGGCTCAATCGCCGAAAATCTAGGTGGTGATTCCAAGCTCGGATGCAAAGAGGCCTAGGTTTTATTGTGCGATATTCAAAAGTACAGCATCGTATGGTAGCAAAACATGGACTGTGGGAAAACCGGAACAGAAGAGAATTGACGCATTTGAGATGTGGTGCTATAGACAAATGTTGAAAATTAGGTGGACTGATAAGGTAAGGAATGAGGTGGTTCTATGCAGAATCGGAGAGGAAAGGAATATGTGGAAAACACTGATAAGGAGAAGGGACAGGATGATAGGACATCTGCTAAGACATGAGGGAATGACTTCCATGGTACTAGAGGGAGCTGTAGAGGGCAAAAACTGTAGAGGAAGACAGAGATTGGAATACATCAAGCAAATAATTGAGGACGTAGGTTGCAAGTGCTACTCTGAGATGAAGAGGTTAGCACAGGAAAGGAATTCGTGGCGGGCAGCATCAAACCATTCTGTAGACTGATGACAAAAAAAAAAAAAAAAAAAAAAAAAAAAAAAAAAAAAAAAAAAAAAAAAAAAAAAATTCAAAAGTTTTGTAAATGCGCTTCACAAACCATTCTTGAAGATTACACTTTTGCAGGACAATGGTGATGTAAAAAAATAATCAGCACTCTGAATTTAAGTTACACTTCTTTTTTATTACTTCAATATCACGTAACACACAAAACATCACTTCACAATACAAAACATACTTGAAAACATCTTCCTCACTGTTAAAGTTCACATTTTATAAACTGGCTACAATATGCATCTTTCCAACATGATGTCCAAGACTTGATTCTCTCAAGGTCCGACTCTCTAACAAACTGCTTGTGCGCCCAAAAATCAAGAGTTACAAGTACGTCAAAGATCATAGTGACAAAAGAAAGAATACACATAAGAATAATAGCATTGCAACATAAACATATCGATGTATCAAAGCACCTCTACATTAATGAAATCAAATCTGAATGTTGTCTCAGAAACATGTTAACTACTTTACAGAAACACAGTAGAATATTGCTGGTATCGAGAGGTTGAGTTGAGGTGACGTAATGGTTATGTAATTCAAGTACCATTACAAAGGGGAAGGAAGAGGGGAGAAGGAGAAGGACTGGAGAGGTTTAGGGGAAGGGGTAGATTTCAGAAAAGTCTCCCAGAATGGTGGGTCAGGGGAGACTTACCAGATGGTATGAGTCTGCATAGTGGAGGGTACCACTATTTGTCATTTACATTCCTGTTCCACTCACAAACAGAACAGGGGAAAAATTACTTGTCTAAAAGCCTCTGTATGAGCTGTAATTTCTCTTACCTTACTTTTGTGGTCTGTATGTGGAATGTACACTGGCATCAGTAGAATAATTCTGCAGTCAACCTCAAATACTTGTCCTCTAAATCTCTGAAATAGTGCCTCACAAAGAGTGTTGTCTTCCTTTCAGAGATTTCCATTTGAGTTCACTAAGCATTTGCAAAACACTTGTGCACTGATCAAACCTTCTGCCAACAAATCTAGCAGCACACTTCTGAATTGCTTTCATGTCATCCTATAATCTGAACATGGTGTGGATCCCAAACATTCCAGCAGTACTCAAGAATGGGTTGCACCAGCATTCCACACTGAAGAGCCAACGAAATTGGTACACCTGCCTAATATTGTGTAGGGCCCCCGCAAGTACACAGAAGTGCCACCAACATGGTGTGGCATGGACTTGACTAATGTCTGAAGTAGTGCTGGTGGGAATTGACACCATGAACCCTGCAGGGCTGTCCATAAATCTGTAAGAGTACGAGGGGATAGAGATATCTTCTGAACAGCACATTTCAATGCATTCCAGATATGCTCAATAATGTTCATGTCTGGGGAGTTTGGTGGCCAGCGGATATGTTTAAACTCAGAAAAGTATTCCTGGAGCCACTCTGTAGCAAATCTGGATGTGTGGGATGCATTGTCCTGCTGGAGTTAGCCAAATCCGTCAGAATAGACAATAGACATGAATGGATGCAGGTGATGAGACAGGATTCTTACGTATGTGTCACCTGTCAGAGTCGTATCTAGACATATGAGGGGTCCCATATCACTCCAACTGCACATGCTCCACACCATTACAGAGCCTCCACCAGCTCAAACAGCCTCCTGCTGACATGAAAGGTCCATGGATTCTTGAGACTGTCTTGATACATTTACACCTCCATCTGCTCGATACAATTTGAAACAAGACTCATCCGACCAGGCAACACGTTTCCAGTCATCAACAGCTCAATGTCAGTGTTGCTGGGTCCAGGCGAGGCATAAAGCTTTGTGTCCTGCAGTCACCAAGGGTATATGAGTGGGCCTTCGGCTCCAAAAGCCCATGTCAATGATGTTTTGTTGAATGGTTCGCACGCTGACACTTTTTCATGGTTCAGCATTGAAATCTGCAGCAATTTGCTGAAGGCCCTTCTGTCAAGATGAATGATTCTCTTCACTCGTCATAGGTCCAATTCTTGTGGGAGGATACAGAGAAAGTACGAAGAAGGGCAGTTCATTCTGTATTACTGTGAAATAAAGGAAAGGGTACAACACATATGATATACAAACTGGGTGGAAATCATTAAAAGAAAGGCATTTCTCATCATGGCAGGCTCTTCTCATGAAATTTCAATCACCTACCTTTTCTTCAGATTTGAAAATATTTTGTTGGTGTCCACTTACTTAGGAAGGAACAATCATCATAATGTAATAAGAGAAATTAGAACTCACATGGAAAGATTAAAGTGCTCATTTTTTCTGCTTGCTGTTCGAGAGTGGAATGGCAAAGAGAAAGCCTGAAGATGAATCGAAGAACCCTCTACCCTGAAATCCACAATTAAGTTCCTGGCAATCATGAAGATGCAAATGATTTATTGTATTGATGATGCACACAGGGATGTTTCCCAACTCACAGTCCTCAATTAATACAGATCAGACAGAAGGTCGTGATTCAGAAAATGTAATTTATCCATTAAATAAGTGGCTTATAATTGGGGAAGATCAGGTCTATTGGGCAGGTACTCGAGTTCCCCTACTAGAGTTGGTGTAACTTCCACATTACGACATTTGCGATATGGGGCATCTTATGTTGAATCGCAGCCAGCACAGAACTTGGCAAAATGCTTCCACAGTGATGTTTTCTGACGGACATGCTACCCCATACGCATTCTTCATTCTTTGATGGATGTCTACAGATGTCTGTCCTTCAGCAGACAAGACAAGAATAATATGTCCCGTTTGGACACATATGGTGATAACGTCACCATACTTCATGTTTCTGCACATTTACTGCAAGCACATCAGAAAGACATGAATGCCCAAATCCCCATGCCTACATCTTGGTACTTATATATCCAAGTTGGAGTTGCACTACATTGCACATATGCTACAGCATTACCCTGAAATGGAAACTTTTTGATCGCCCTTTATTTACATATGCTTTTAAAAGAAATGAAAATCTGGTCAAAACTGAATTCTTCAGATTATAAAGTACTTTACTATGGCTAAGGGTCTGCTTCATTTTATGAAACAGGCAGCTGAATTCAAACCTAGCCAAATTTCTGGTGAAGATACATGGAACTATGAATGAATGAATTCCAACCAAGATTAAAACATAGATAAAGTTTTGAATATGATATGATCTCATCGTTTTGACTCACCGGGCTGGCAAACCAAGAATTTTTTCCTCAATATGATAGTGAATAGTGTGTGACTGAAGGTGTCAGACACATCTGGTCCACTACTCCCCCCCACTCTCTCACTCTCTCTCTCTCTCTCTCTCTCTCTCTCTCTCTCTCTCTCTTTCTCTATTTCTACCATCAGTCTTGTTGCTCATATGCCATCTGTTATAGGTCTCCTTTTCTCCTTTGCTGCAATATCATCACAGCACCAATCACTTTCAAATTTGACAGGCATGGTCTCAAGTACTCTGAGACTTCTGAAGGCCACTTCATGAATATTTCCACAGTCGCATCACCAGTCTGATGTAGTTTCCCACTCAATCTCTGCTTGTGTAAGAAGGAAACTGGAGAATCCTGAAGTAAACTTAACTTATAAAGTGGTTGTTCCAGTTTCCCTCCATTCTCATTACAATTATTTGGGCACCTACTAATATTTTCAAAGGGGAGCCAAAGAGCACACTGAATCAGGAAATGGTCAGATCCACATTCTGCTCACAGTCCTCCACACTAGTATGATTACTTCCTTTTCCAGTAGCATAATCAATTGTAGAGTGTAACTTCCTTGTAGGCTGTATCCATGTATATTTATGAATCTCTTTACGTTGAAAAAATAATAATAAAAAGAAACATTCCCTATCTTACAACTGTACTGTTCACACATTTCTAGCAGACTAGCATTATCATTCACAATATCCTCCCCAAATTAGCCTACAACTTCGGTAGCACCCAGCTTACCCACTTGTCCATTAAAATCTTCTGAAACATGTCACTTCTCTCAACACCAAAAAATTCAGATGTTAAAATTTTTCATGCCAGAAACAGCTCCTGAAAACTGTTTCGTAGAGGAGGCTTTTACTTATTGAATAATTCTCCTTCTTTAAAGCTGAAAAGAAGTTTATTTAGTGTATGGTTCTCAGATCTGTGAATTGCATCTTGGTTCAAAAAATGGTTCAAATGGCTCTGAGCACTATGGAACTTAACATCTCAGGTCATCAGTCCCCTAGAACTTAGAACTACTTAAACCTAACTAACCTAAGGACATCACACACATCCATGCCCGAGGCAGGATTTGAACCTGCGACCATAGCGGTCACACGGTTCCAGACTGAAGCGCCTAGAACCGCTCGGCCACCAAAGGCCGGCAATTGCATCTTGCTGGAATGCATTAGTCTTGGCTATACCTCAGAAGTAACTTCTTATCTTGAATGATATTTCAAGCAAAGGACAATCTGGTGTTGCTTTACCTTTGTTACCTTCCTTCCGTTCTCAGCACTATGAACATAATACGAATGTTGTCCACCTTTCTTGCAAATCAGACCCCGCCCTATCGCACTCCAGTTCAAAGTTATCCTGCACACAATTTCATGATCTTGTCTGGGGTATGGAATTAGGCTTCTAACTCAACACATTTGTAGCCAGTGATGTGTTCTCAGATTACCTCTATTATGGTGACCTTTATGAAACAAAAGACGCTGCTACTAAAGCAATACTAAAAGAAACACATCAGTTCACAATAGCAGAACACTCCAGAGCTTTGACACATTGTTCCACAACAAGAGTTGACTGACACGGAAGCCACTCACACTTGAAACTACAAGCTAACATTCATTGACAGTCTGACAACTGTTTGCCCTGTGCATGCTGATCTGTTCGTACATTAACTGGGAAATTGTGTTGTCCCTTCTCCTGAACCAAACTGTCAAAAATCTCAATTTATTTTCAACACACCATAGGTTGCTTTCTGCTTCTCTTTCTCACCCCTCTTTCACCACAGACCTAGGTAACACTCTCAAAGCTTATTGGAGTTTGCAACAGGAAGGTACTGTAAGGAGTATTCGCTACTACTTTTTAAATATTAAGACAACTAATGGAATGGAATGGAATGTCGTGTGGCAAGGGCCTCTCGATGGGTAAACCTGATCACCTGGAGCAAGTCTTTTGAGGTGACGCCACTTCGGTGACTTGCGCATTGATGAGGATGAAATGACAATGATGAAGATGACACAAACACTCAGCCCCCGAGCGGAGAAAATCTTCAACCCAGACGGGAATCGAACCCAGACCCCCTGGCATGACAAGCTGGAAGACAACTAATAATTACACATAAGACCAGCAGAGACTCTTCCAATTCACATGATGTGTTATGTGTTAATTTGCTTACCTGATCTAGTTGCTCTGCTGTACTCAATCCAGCAGTTGCTCCATCCAGCATATCGTTAACAGGGTAGTCTGTATCAGGAAACCTGTAAGTGATTTGTACACACTGATTAGCTGTTAAATTAGGTTTCAGTATACAGTGTGTTCTTTAAAACTTCAAAAAAACAATAACGTATCTTCTAGTAAAGGGTAGAAGAATGAACTGTGGCCTGATCTCTCGAATTTTCTCAGTACAACTGATTAGTGGTGTGCTCCCAGGAGTTGAGTATAACAGTGCTATCACAAGATAGTGTAAAGCATGGGGCAATATACTGAAACCAGATCAGATATCAGTACAGAGAATATGCCAAAGAACTGCTTTTCCATACAGTCGTGTGGTAATATGAAGTAACAAAATGTACGGGTTTCTGGCCAGTGTAAAGTTGTAAGTGACTGCCATATCATCAATAACCTCATCTTATTATAGCCACACTGCCAAGTCTTCCATGAAAATGGCTGCAGTCACTGCCAGATTTTGCAGGTCATAACAGATGAGGCCTGTGAGAAAGCATCCCTGAAGCACAGAGTGATGAGTTCGCATTTTTGCAATTTTATTGTTAAGTATTGGAGAAGGTTAGTCATTTTCTAAAGACACACACAGTTAAATCAGTCTTCATGTTGTAATGAAACTGGATACTATGTCACAGTCATTGTAGTATACAACCACATTCACCACTTCAGTACAGAACATGATTCACCAATGTCACATTAATTTTAACAAAGAAATGATATGCAGCATCAGAAATACATTCCTTGTTATTAGAAAGACACTTGTATTGAATAACAAATGTGTAGAAATAAAATACTTTTAACAGCTTTCATTAGTTTTGGACATTGTTTCCAATATACACCATGCCACTAATAGTGTGCATATCGAGGTGTATTAGGCGTGAAAAAAGCATTCCGAGTTTCCGTACTTGTAGAACTCAAGTTGTTATGTTTTATGTTGTTATATGTTTAGCCTGGACGTCCTGCATACGTACAGAGTGTCTGCATGGAACCTCCCCTATTTCAAAATGTAATTTATAAAAACTGTGAGACAAATACATCAGGTTTGCTTCATCATGCAAAGCAACTCAAAGTTTTGTGTGGATTTTTTTTCCAAACGATTTCCATCAGATGCTAATTAACAAGCAGATCGCCTGAAGAGAGAGGCCTTGGAAGGTGTGGTGTGTGGAAACAAAATCACCCATTGCTTCCCAGAGAAATATCCGATGTAAAGTTCGAAGGGAACCACAACATGTTAGGATGCGTAAGTCTCGGCATGACAAGTTCCTAGCCACTGGGAGTGAAAACAGATGTTTCAGTTTGTGGCAGAAAATGCACATCTGATGAAATAGAATAGATCAGAGACACTTTCTAAAGAAGCCCACCAAAGTTAGTTCACCGAGCACCACAAAAGCTTAACATCCCTCACTCAGCAGCTCACAAGGTACATCTTTTGCACGCTTACAAAGTCAAAATTGTGAAAGCAGTTAAGTGAAATGACTTCCAGCTTTACCACAAATTTGCTACTGAGATGTTGCACTGGATTAGGCAAAACCACAACTATATAGAGAATATAATTGCAATGACTTCTGCAGCCATCGTCAGTTGTCATAAAAGTTTTCTGGATATGGTGTCACGTCACTGGAGCACTACATTTGACTTGGGCAGCACAATAAATCTGCAGTGGCTTAATGCCACAAAGACTGCAGCAAGGAAATAAAATGTAATGAAATCTGCATACTACCCAAGCAGCTAGGGATTGTAACTCGAGATCAGAGGGGCCATCAAAATACTAAAATATTGTAACAACCTGAATACAGAGAATGGACTCAGGCTATCCCTATTCTGTCAAGACCACAAAAGGCCTCACTAACAATGTGAGACACAAGCACTATCAGCAAGTAACCATCAAAGTGGATGCTACATCCAGTACTAGGAATACCTGATCTGCCAATGAATAAAAATCATGGCACACACTGTAAGAAGCAACAAGCGACAGCAGATTTCTACTCCATCCAGTGCTGTGACCTACTGTAATAAAGTTTCCACTCCTTCCACCTGATGGTAACAATCATATCAATGTTTCTTAAAATTATTTGCTGTGATATCAAGCTCAATGTGTGAGCATGATAAAATGTTAAGTGACTCTGGACAGCAAAAATACACCAGTATACCCAAAAGATGACGGCTGTAACTGCGGCTCAAATGTTTGTCTCGCCAACAATAGTTTTTTACAATATAAAGTGGTAGAATATGCAAAAAGCTCTTATGTCAACTGATTGGCAGCAGATGCCTATGAAATTATATCAGCAAACTGTATGAGCAGGAATCGCACAGAAAAATTTGCAAGTCGTAAATCTTCACAAGGAAGAAACTTCTCAATGATTTAATCTACTTGAAGAGATGTCAAGATACGACATCATAACCAAATTCCTGCAGCTTAAACTGAACATTGACATACACAAAAGGTGGTCAAATGAAAACTGAACCCCAGATGTGCACTTCTTTGTCCAAAGCAAACTGAAGGCTACAAATTTCTTTTTTCAAAGCTCTAAAAAATCTAAAAAATATGGAAATCACATGAGGAGAGATAGGGACTGTGTGGTGGATGTGTAAGTGCTTTGCACCATAACTTCTACAACACACTCAAAACCACCTGGATAGTATAGAGACTGGCTTTACTATCCTGTTTCTTTCTATTCAGGATACAAGATCTCAATAACAAGCAGCAACACACCACATGAAAAAGAGAGAGAGAGAGAGAGAGAGAGAGAGAGAGAGAGAGAGAGAGAGAGAGAGAGAGAGAGGCTCTTGGAAGTAAGAGAATAGTAGAAGGCCCCATAGAAAGGGCAGTGAGATAATTAGAGTTGGTGAAGGATATGGTGGCTGATGCACAGTGACGAATTTGCATTGAAAGTGTTGGGTGAATTAATTCATTTGTTTGGAACCACCTTTCAGCCTGTCAGTGATGGCAGAATTGAAAAACACATACTGCCACGGGTTCCCAAATGATTTTACAGAAATTTTTCGGTAAAAATTCATTTTTGCATAACTTGTTTCAAATTCATGATGATGTGCCCATCATTTCATTAACGGTTATAGTTATTGTGATATTTACTTGGAAGTAAGACTGCAAAATTCTAACAACTTTGCAATGAAAATTGGGGGTCGCTACGATTTTGCGTTTGGATGCAAATTGCTTAATATGTTGATGCATATGAAATTTAGATAACATACCGAATTTTTCTTTAGGTGTGGGTGGAGGTGTCTATCCATCACCGATCTCTAGAAAATTGATCTTATGTAGCACACTCACCTGCCATCGTGCTGCACCAGTATTATAGCCAGAGTGAAATATTCAAATCTTTCCTAATATTTCATCAACAGTTTGAGATATCAAAATGAGATTTTGGCAAATGATAGAATGGAGGAGCATATTTTACCATATGTTATTCCATTAACTACAGACTTTTTTGATGAAAGAATGTATTTTTTATGGGCCATCGATAGCTGGTGAAACGAGAAATGCTATGGATTTTGGAAGAACATAAGTTAAGACATTACATGTTTATTTTGCACAGAGGATGTGCTTTTTTAAATAAGTTACTGACTTTATTTTTCCTCAGTTCCTCACTTAATGAACTTAATAAAATACAGTTTCAGAATTCTCTTGCAATTGCATCTGCACATGTTAGAGAGGTGACACAGTGTAAACTCTGTTGTGTTTTGGCAAAAAGAAGCAAATTTTAACATGGTAACAAGAGAAATGTGTAGATTTTACTCAAAATTCGCCACTCATGACACTTCTCTGGAAGTTGCAAATAGTTAATAAGCCAAGAGAAAATAAATCACTGTATTTCTGGCGGAATTCTTTTTAGATACTAATCAAAGCAGAAGTGACAGATATTTCTGAATGGTCACCACATGCAAGTGTGAGAGTGAAGGTGTTCCACTTAGTATTTTTGATGAATGTGAGTGTAGGTCACAGTTAGAATGGCAGTTCCCCTCTGGGGCTTGACATTTCCCCAACTGTGCCTGCCTGTAACCCCCACCACTACCGCTTTCCCCAAGTGTGCCCTGCCGACTGCGCATCTGCCAATCACAGTATTCTGTGTGGACTCTGCTGATGGAGCACCAGCTCCGATTGGAAAAACATGGGGAAGAAAATCAGCTGTGGCCTTTCAACAGAACCCCTCCAATATTCATCTCAAGCAATTTAGGGGAAAAAATGGAAAAATTTCATCTGGATGTCTGAACGGCAACCTGAACTTACGTTCTCCCAAATTTGAGTCCAGTGTCTTACTGCTGTCTTAACCACCTCACTTGGTAGGTTCCCAGGAGAAGTGTAGCAATTCACAAAAAATATAGGACTCAAAATGCTTTGTGAAGCTAATTACTGTGTGAGTGCTGTTACTATTATATCTGCCAAACAGAGGGCATTGTACAGCAATGTCAGATAGAACACGAGAGGTTTACAGGCATGCCAAGAAATCAAATGTGATAGAAGGTGCTTTGAAAATGAAACAATGAATTGCATCGCATGATCTTGTCTCACTGTGTGAACGAGCAGTCTGGAAAATCATAATAAAAGAAATGACTGAAATTAAAATTTCTGGAAAAATCGTTAATCTAGGTAGCTGTCTACCATTAAGTACAGCATGGGTTTCACCTACTGAGAGAATGAAGTGGATGCAGCAGATGCAGAACATAAATTTTTCCTTAGTTGGCAAAGGACTGAGAACCAATGACACAGGTGATAACAATATATGGATGAGCCCAACAATTACACGGCATTTTGCTGTCTATTGTTGATGGTCAATTTTATTAACCAGTCTCTCAGAAATGCCAACTGTACACAGGCAGGTAATGTGTACTATGCACCATACTGGCTGGCCAGCTTCCAGTTTTTTCAAATGCCTAACTTCAGCTACTAAGTCGAATTATTGTCTTTCACTTGAATAATCCTCAAAGGGTTGCCTATGCGAGGAATTAGAAGAGTCTGATGATGTATATTGTTACTTACCTGCTGGTCAGATTAGTCCACTGGTCCCTTATGTACTCAAACGCTACTGTGCGTGCAGCGGGGTTTCTTGGAACTGCCTGCCATACTGTTGGTGTATCTTGAATATCCAGAATCTTTCCTTCTAGAGGTGCAGTTAACAACCTGCAAGAAAAGAGGGTAATTTACCTCTTAACTTTAAGAAATAAGTATTCAAAAATAAAATGGGGATGGAAATCTTAATTATATTATACAAATTTCCTACATTTTTAGTGTTGATTAAGCTCTTATTTATTAGTGTTAGCGGACATACAATGGGAATTCAGGAACAAAATTGTTCCATATTCTTGCATCTGCATCTACACCTGTCTCTACCTCTAAGCCCCAAGCCACCTTACAATGTGTAATAGTTCATGGGAAGAGTAATTGTTGGTAAGCCTCCGTGTGAGCCCAAATCTCTCCAATTTTTTCCTTCACGGTCTTTTTGTGAGATAAATGTGGGAGGAAGAATGGACACTGATGAAAAAAAATTGCAATGCCAAACATATTTATTGTAGAATAATGAAATTTTGGGAATACATTTCTCGCAGTAACATATTTAAAGGATTAACATTGCAAGGTCACAGGTTAACGTAAGTGCATGATAAGCCCTCGAAAATGTGAAAAGCTCAGACATTAATATCCGATGCAACTGCCTGATGTCAAGCAAGCACACAACATGCATTGTTTTCTACAGGTGCCAGATGTTAGTCTGTGGGATGGAGTTCCAAGCCTGTTGCACTACGTCAGTCAATATAGCGATGTATAATGCTGCTTGTGGATAATGCTGGAGTTGTTGTCCAATGATGTCACGTATGCATTTTGTAGGAGACAAATCTGGTGATCAAGCAAGACAAGGTAATGTGTCAACACACTGTACAGCATGTCGGATTAAAACAGCAGTATGTGGGTGGGTGTTGTCCATTTGGAAAACACCTCCTGGAATGCTGGTTATGAATGACAGCGAAACAGTTTGAATCACCAGACCGGCTTACAAATTTGCAATCAGAATGTGTGGGACAAGTGTGAGAGTGCTCCTGTTGTCATACAAAATCACACCCTAAACTATAGCTCTGGGTGTAGGTCCACTGAGTTGAGCACACAGACAGGCTGGCTGAAGGCCCTCAACTGCCCCTCCTACCCAACACGTGGCCATTGCATCACCGACACAGAACCAGCTTTCATCAGAAATCACAACACTCCTCCACCCTGCCCTCTAATGAGCTCTCACTTGACACCAACGAAGCTGCAAATGTCAGTGGTGTGGGGTCAGTATAGGGCATTCACTTGGAGCTGTCCTTGAAGTAACTGATTTGTAACAGTTTGTTTGGTCACTGAGATGCCAACTGCTGCTCAAAGTGCTGCTGAAGATGCAGTATGAAGCACTGCAGCCATACACTGAGCTCTGGGTAGTGCCACTTAGCCATCCGGAGCCCAGTCTTCTTGTGGCTGTATGCTCCTGCGACCACCGCTCCCAGAATTTGTACAGCAGCTTCATTCTTGCCACCTCTTTCTGCAATATCACAGAAGGAATATCCTCCTTCTCATAGTCCTATTACATGACCTCATTCAATGATGCCTGTGTTGCATTAAAGGCATTCTTGAGCAACCAACTGCTCAGGTCCAATCTCGAAGGTAATTAGCACTCGTGACCTCTACAGCATGTATTTAAAGCAAATCTGATCTGCATTCTCAAAGTGGTGCTATTAGCACCACTCTTAGAATGCAGATCAGGTTATGCTACTTGTGTGAAATTTGAAGAGACATCTTTCAGATGTAAAAACAGGCCTACCCCTTTTGTTTCTGTCATATAGCTCCTTCTTTGTGTTGTGATGTTTTTTTTTTTCCACCAGTGTATTAGCTGACTCTTTTAGGAATGTACATCTCGCAGCTTTAACAGCAAACCATATCTTAATGCAGAGCGCCCCTGTTCCAGAATCTGCCACTGGAGATGGCGGAGTATCTCATGTGTACTACATGGCCCTGTAACAAAATGCGCTGCTCCTCTTTGGATCTTCTCTATTTCTTCTGTCAATCCTATCTGGTATGGAACCCAGATGATGATCAATAGTCAAGTATTGGTCAAATGAGTGTTCTGTAAGCAATTTTATAGCATTCCAATTTCCCTGCACATGACAGCATCATCTATGAAAAGCTTTCTGCAACTTCTGACATTATCTATTAGGTCATTTATATAGTTTGTGAATGTAATTGTTCTATAACACTCCCTTGCAGCATGCCCAAAGCTATTTATGGCCCAAAATTTCTCTCCTTTAAGAATGAAATGCTCTGTTCTATTTGCTACAAACTCTTACATCCAGTCACACAGCTCATCTAATATCCCATATGCTTGTGTTTTGTTCATTAGATGGCAGAGTGGACTGTACCGAATGCCTTCTGGTAATGAAAGACATGGAATCAACCTGAGTACCAGTGTGTAGTGCTTTCTGGGTCTCTGGATGACAGAACAAGCTGCATTTCACACAGCCATTGTTTCCAGAACCCATGTTGATTCCTACAGAAGAGACTGTCAGTCTCCAGAAATGTCATAACACACAAGCATAAAACACGTTCTAAAGTCTTGAACAGACAGATGTCACAGATATAGGCTTAGTGTTTTGAGCACATGTTCAATGACCCTACTTCTAAACAGGAATGACCCACACTTTTTTCCAGTCACTAGGAATGCTCTGCTCCTCTACTGACCTACAGTGCACTGCTGCTAGAAGTAGTCCACGTACTTTCACATAGAGTATGTTCTTTTGCATACTCTATGTAGAATATCCCATCAGGTCAAGCGGCCTCTTCTCTGTAGAGTAATTTCAGCTGCTTTTCTATCCTGTGACACTTATTTTGATATCTGCCATTCTGACAATTTACAGGAGCAACTACATTATAATCTTCCTCAGTGGAAGGGAAAAGATGTTTACTATTTTGACCTTTTCTCTGTTGTCCCTTGTTTCTGTCCTATTACTATCATGGAGCATATGGACAGATGGATTCAATCTGTTTACTGATTTAACATAAGACCAAAACTTCTTAGGATTTTGTGTCAAAAGAGTCAATAGAATTTTATTTTGGAATTTCTTGAACACTTCACTCATGATTCCTCTTACACTAATTTTGGTTTCGTTCAGTTTTTGTTTGCCTGTGAGGCTTTGGCATTATTTAAATTTTCAGTGGATGTATGTTTGATTTTGTAGCAGCTTTCCAATGTGGCTTTCAAACTATGGCTGGTCTTTCTCATCCCTCACAACTTTTCTCACGACATATCTGTGTAAGGCATGTTGTACGATACTCTTGAACTTTGTCCATCGACGGTCAACATTTTTGGTCTGGAAATGAATATTTCATGCTGGCTGATGAGGTAAGCTGAAATTTGTTTCTCGTCATTATTGCTACGTTTTCTTACATTACTATTTACAGCCATATTCAGTGATATCCTCCCCCCATGAACCATGGACCTTGCCACTGGTGCGGAGGCTTTGAGCCTCAGTGATACGGATAGCTGTAATGTAGGTGCAACCAAAACAGAGGGGTATCTATTGAGAGGCCAGACAAACGTGTGGTTCCTCAAGAGGGGCAGCAACCTTTTCAGTAGTTGCAGGGGCAACAGTCATCATTCACTGATCTGGCCTTGTAACATTAACCAAAACAGGCTTGCTGTGCTGGTACTGTGAACAGCTCAAAGCAAGGGGAAACTACAGCCATAATTTTTCCCAAGGGCATGCAGCTTTACTGTATGGTTAAATGATGATGATGTCCTCTTGGGTAAAATATTCTGGAGGTAAAATAGTCCCCCATTCAGATCTCCGGGCAGCGACTACTCAGGAGGATGTCATTTTCAGGAGAAAGAAAACTTGTGTTCTACAGATCGGAGTGTGGAATCTCAGCTCCCTTAATTAGAAAATTTATAAAGGGAAGTGGATAGTTTAAAGTTAGACATAGTAGGAATTAGTGAAGTTTGGTGGCAGGAGGAACAGGACTTCTGGTCAGATGAATACAGGGTTATAAAACTTCCTGGCAGATTAAAACTGTGTGCCGGACCGAGACTCGAACTCAGGACCTTTGCCTTTCGCCGTCAACTGCTCTACCAACTGAGCTACCCAAGCATGACTCACGCCCCATCCTCACAGCTTTACTTCTGCCAGTACCTCATCTCCTACCTTCCAAACTTTACAGAAGCTCTCCTGCGAACCTTGCAGAACCAGCACTCCTCAAAGAAAGGATATTGAGAATATATGGCTTAGTCACAGCCTGGGGGATGTTTCCAGAATGAGATTTTCACTCTGCAGCGGAGTGTGCGCAGGGTTATAAATACAAAATCAAACAGGGGCATTGCAGGAGTAGGTTTAATAATGAATATAAAAATAGGAGTGCGAGTAAGCTACTACAAACAGCATAGTGAAGGCATTATTGTGGCCAAGATAGACACGAAGCCCATGCCTACCACAGTAGTACAAGTTTATATGTCAACTAGCTCCACAGATGACAAAGAGATTAATGAAATGTATGATGAGATAAAAGAAATTATTCAGATGGTGAAGGGAGACGAAAATTTAATAGTCATGAGTGACTGGAATTCGATAGTAGGAAAAGGAAGAGAAGTAAATGTAGTAGGTGAATATGGAATGGGAGTAAGAAATGAAAGAGGAAGCTGCCTGGTAGAATATTCCACAGAGCATAACTTAATCGTAGCTAACACTTGGTTCAAGAATCATGAAAGGAGGTTGTATACATGGAAGAAGCCTGGAGATACTAGAAGGTATCAGATAGATTATATAATGGTAAGACAGAGATTTAGGAACCAGGTTTTAAATTATAGGACATTTCCAGGGGCAGATGTGGACTCTGACCACAATCTGTTGGTTATGAACTGTAAATTAAAACTGAAGAAACTGCGGAAAGGTGGGAATTTAAGGAGATGGGGTCTGTATAAACTGAAAGAACGACAGGTTGTAGAGACTTTGAGAGAGAGCACTAGGGAATGATTGACAGGAGTAGGGGAAAGAAATACAGTAGAAGAAGAATGGGTAGCTTTGAGGGATAAAATAGTAAAGGCAGCAGAGGATCAAGTAGGTAAAAAGACGAGGGCTGGTAGAAATCCTTGGGTAACAGAAGAGATATCGAACTTAATTGATGAAAGGAGAAAATTTAAAAATGCAATAAATGAAGTAGGCAAAAAGGAATACAAAGGTCTCAAAAATGAGATCAACAGGAAGTGCAAAGTGGCTAAGCAAGGATGGCTAGAGGACAAATGTAAGGATGTAGAGGCATATATCACTAGGGATAAGATAAATACTGCCTGTAGGAAAATTAAAGAGACCTTTGGAGGAAAGAGAACCACTTACATGAATATCAAGAGCTCAGATGGAAAACCAGTACTAAGCAAAGAAGGGAAAGTAGTAAGGTGGAAGGAATACATGGAGGGTCTATACAAGGACGATATACCTGAGGACAATATTAAGGAAATGGAAGAGGATGTAGAGGAAGATAAAATGGGAGCTATGATACTATGTGAAGAATTTGACATAACACTGAAAGACCTCAGTCGAAACAAGGCTCCAGGAGTAGAAAACATTCCTTTAGAACTAAACATTCCTTTAGAACTACTGATGGCCATGGGAAAGCCATCTCTGACAAAACTCTACCATCTGGTGAGCAAGAAGTATGAGACAGGCGAAATACCCTCAGAATTAAAGAAGAATATAGTAATTCCAATCCAAAGAAAGTAGAAGTTGAAAGGTGTGAAAATTAATGAACAACCAGTTTAAAAAGTCACAGCTGCAAAATACTAACATGAATTCATTATACACGAATGGAAAAACTGGTAAAAGCCGATCTTGGAGAGTATCCGTTTGGAGTCCGTAGAAATGTTGGAACATGTGAGGCCATACTGACCCTACAACTTATCTTAGAAGATAGATTAAGGAAAGGCAAACCTACATTTCTAGCATTTGTAGACTTAGAGAGGACTTTGACAGTGTTGACTGGAATACTCTCTTTCAAATTCTGAAGGTGGCAGGGGTCAAATACAGGGAATGAAAGGCTATTTACAATTTGTACACAAATCAGACAGCAGTTGTAAGAGTCAATGGGCATGAAAGGGAAGCAGTAGTTGGGAAGGGAGTGAAATAGGGTTGTAGTCTATCTCCGATGTTATTCAGTCTGTATACTGAGCAAGCAGTAAAGGAAACAGAAGAAAAATTCGGAGTAGAAATTAAAATCCATGGAGAAGAAATAAAAACTTTGAGGCTCACCAATGATATTGTAACTCTGTCAGAGAAAGCAGAAGAGTAGTTTAACAGAATGGACAGTGTCTTGAAAGGAGGATATAAGATGATGATCAACAAAAGCAAAAAGAGGGTAATTGAATGTAGTCAAATTAAATTATGTGATGCTGAGGGAATTAGATTAGGAACTGAGACACTTCAAGTAGTAAATGAGTTTTGCTAATTGGGGAGCAAAATAACTGTTGATGGTCAAAGTAGAGAGGATATAAAATGTAGATTGGCAATGGCAAGGAAAATGTTTCTGAGGAAGAGAAATTTGTTAACATTGAGTAGAGATTTGAGTGTCAGAAAGTCTTTTCTGAAAGTATTTAATGGAGTGTAGCCATGTATGGAAGTGAAACATGGATGATAACTAGTTTAGACAAGAAGAGAATAGATGCTTTCAAAATGTGGAGTTACAGAAGAATGCTGAAGATTAGATGGGTAGATCACGTAACTTATTAGGAGGTACTGAACAGAATCGGGGAGAAGAGGACTTTGAGGCACAACTTGACTAGAAGAAGATATCTGTTGGCAAGACAGGTTCTGAGGCATCAAGGGATCACCAATTTAGTATTGGATGGTTGCATGGAGGCTAAATATCATACAGGGAGACCAAGAGATAAATACACGAAGCAGATTCAGAAGGATGTAGGTTGCAGTAGTTACTTGGAGATGATGAAGCTTGCGCAAGAGAGAGTAGCATTGAGAGCTGCATCAAACCAGTCTGCGGACTCAACACCACCACCACCACCACCACCACCACCACCACCACAACAACAACAACAACAGAAACAACAACAATTCAGTGGTGCTGTAAAGACCTTATAATCACTGATTCCCTGTTCTATGCTGAGTCCAAAAGCTAGAGCCTGTTAGTGACCAGGAGGTCTAATGTGTTATTTTCGTGAGTTTGTTCTCTGATTAGCTGCCCAAGGTAATTTTAGGACAAGACATTTAGAACAATTCCACATGATTCCCCAATCTACAGCCCACCTTAATCCTAACTGGCAAGGTGAAATCTCCAAATAATACTGTAACAATGCCAAGGAAATTTATGCAAAATCTTCTCCAAATTTCTCCTCAAATGTTCCACTGCTTACTGCCCATGAGGTAGGGAGTCCATAAAAGCATCCAATGACCAAGTTTCATCTATGTTTAACACTTTTAAGCTTAACCTAAATTATTTTGCTTTCAGAATCTGCATTAAGTATTATCGTATTTCTTACAGCTCTGTATAGGTCTCCGCCATTGGCGGACAACTTTACTTTGTGATTTATGTTCCAGTCAGAGCTCACTATTTCATTACTGTTAATGTCTGGCTTCACCCAGATTTCTGTTACTAGTACTATGTGGACACTGTCATTTCTGTGTATAAAAGGAAATGTCCTGACTGAGTCACTCACTCATCATCAACCAGCCCACATCACTAAGGATAGAAACCTAAAATTTGGAGAAGTTGTTGCTCTTATACTGTAGGCATTGTTTAAGACAGGATTTATCAATTCCAACCATAAACGGCTGAAATAGGGGATGAAGTTTTTTTTTTTTTTTTTTTTTTTTTTTTTTTTTTTTTTAATGTCACTATTAAGGCAGTTTCAAAGCTAGCCCCATTAAAATCAGTATTTGGTTTCTCAGTCAGAAATAATGAAATACATATTTCAGCATTTTTGTAAATTTAAGCCTATGGGAGTGAAATTGTGGGTGAAAGCTTCTTCTGAAAATACACTACTGGCCATTAAAATGGCTACACCAAGAAGAAATGCAGATAATAAACGGGTATTCATTGGACAAATATATTATACTAGAACTGACATGTGATTACATTTTCATGCAATTTGGGTGCATAGATCTTGAGAAATCAGTACCCAGAACAACCACCTCTGGCCGTAATAACGGCCTTGATACTCCAGGACATTGAGTCAAACAGAGCTTGGATGATGTGTACAGGTACAGCTGCCCATGCAGCTTCAACACGATACCACAGATCATCAAGAGTAGTGACTGGCACATTGTGATGAGCCAGTTGCTCGGCTACCATTGACCAGACGTTTTCAATTGGTTAGAGATCTGGAGAATGTGCTGGCCAGGGCAATAGTTGAACATTTTCTATATTCAGAAAGGCTGGTACAGGACCTGCAACATGTTCAATGTTCAAAGTGCCGTCAGTACGAACAATAGGTGACCGAGACGTGTAACCAATGGCACCCCATACCATCACATTGGGTGATACGCCAGTATGGCGACGACTAATACATGCTTCCAATGTGCTTTCACCGTGATGTCGCCAAACACAGATGTGACCATCATAATGCTGTAAACAGAACTTGGATTCATCCAAAAAAATGACGTTTTGCCATTAGAGCACCCAGGTTCGGCATTGAGTACACCATCGCAGGCGCTCCTGTCTGTGATGCAGCATCAAGGGTAACCGCAGCCGTGGTCTCCAAGCTGATAGTCCATGCTGCTGCAAACGTCGCCGAACTGTTTGTGCAGAAAGTTGTTGTCTTGCAAACGCCCCATCTGTTGACTCAGGGATCCAGACGTGGCTGCACGATCTATTACAGCCATGTGGATAAGATGCCTGTCATCTCGACTGCTAGTGATACAAGGCTGTTGGGATCCAGCATGGCATTCCATATTACCCTCCTGAACCCACCGATTCCATATTCTGCTAACAGTCATTGGATCTCGACCAACGTGAGCAGCAATGTCACAATACGATAAACTGCAATTGCAATAGGCTACAATCCAACCTTTATCACAGTCAGAAACGTGATGGTACGCATTTCTCCTCCTTACACAAGGCATCACAACAACGCTTCACCAGGCAATGCCGGTCAACTGCTGTTTGTGTATGAGAAATCGGTTGGAAACTTTCCTCATGTCAGCGCATTGTAGGTGTCGCCACCGGTGCCAACCTTGTGTGAATGCTCTGAAAAGCTAATCATTTGCATATCACAGCATCTTCTTCCTGTCGGTTAAATTTCACATCTGTAGCACATCATCTTTGTGGTGTTTTTAATGGCCAGTAGTGTATATCAGTACTAAAGATGTACAAAAGTATTTTTAAAGCTACAACTATGAACATTGGTATTAGGCTTCTTGGTTACAAATAAATAAATCAATACATGTTTCAATGTTTCTGGAAACTGAAACCCTCATCAGGTGAAATAGGGAATAATATTTTTCATGAAAGTATTTTCTTATAGAAGCATTCTTAAAGCTAAATCTATGACCATTTAAATTTGGCTTCTTGGTTAGAAATAAAAAATATATGTGTTTCACTGTTTTTGGAAATTTCACTCCTATGGAGGTGAAATGAGGGATAAAAGTTTTTATGGAAATATTTTGTTGTGCAAGCATTTTTAAAGCTAAATCTATAAAAATTTGTATTTATAGCAATATAGGTTTTGTATTTGGCTTCTCTGTTAGAAATGAAACATATTTATGCCACTATTTTTGGAAATTCAACCTCTAACGGAATGAAACACTTTATGAAAATATTTCATTCCAAAAGCATTTTTAAAGCTAAATCTTTGAAAATTGGTGTTTGGCTTCTCGGTCAGAGATGAGAAAATACATGTTTCCTTTTTGGAAATTCAATCTCTAAGGGGTTGAAATATGATCAGACTGATTCATGAGCCTGCATCGCCCAGCCAACACTGTTAAGGATAGGAAAGGCATCGCTTAAGGAGGGATTGTCTGAAATTCCACTCCTAAGGGGGTGAAATAGGAGATGAAAGGCTTTTTGAAAGTATATTGCTATTAAGGGAATTTTGAAGCTAGAACTATGAAAATTGGTATTGGTTTCCCAGTCAGGAAAAAAAAATTTTCAAGTCGCGAGGGGGTACAATACGGGATGAAAATTTTTAAGAAAATATTTTGGTTAAAGCTAAATTTATGAAAATTGGTTCTTCACTTCTCAGTTAGATATAAAGAAATATTTGTTAGGGGATGAAAGTTGCTGTGGAAATATCTCCACAAGAATGCAAAATGCACGTAAACAAAAACTTTGAACTCTAGCTATCAGAATCACTTTTTGGTCGTACATTTGAAAAAGATCATGCTTATATGGCCTTAATTACCGTGGCAAGCTTAGAAGGTGTTGCAATTTGTGAACAACATAAGAATTCGATTAAATAAAAACAAAACTATTTCTGCAGATCATACAGTCTAAGTGAGTGAAGCAGTGGGCACTAAGCTAGTCATTTATAAGTGAGATTAGTTCTCAGACCTTCTTATAAATATTGGTGCAGATAACTACATTTTCTTTCTTCAGTCTACCAAGATGAATTCTGTGCTCTTTAACTAATGAAGATAATATTCATCCCTGTCTGAGATCAGAATGTATCCTACTGGGCATCTGCATGCCACATATACTCTGCTACCATAGTAGTTGCTTCCTGTGTGCACGTCTGCTCTATTAAAGGTGAGGGGCAGGGCCTACAAATACCACCCGAGAACAGATGTTGAGGTATCCACATAAAAATTGTTACAGAATAGTCTGAGCCTGCGGTTCAAGTGTTTCACTTCGCTCCAGACCAGAGAACCGTGACCAGTTCCAGGAATGATGCTGCCAAACGCTAGCTCTGCTTCCACCTTGTGTGCAAGACTAGCCTAGCTGTCTTCATCAAAGCAGTCAGCCGCTTGTGGGAACTGGGAGCCTCTGAACCAGGCCTCACTCGTGCAGACATGAGCCACGATTTGTGGCTGGGCACTCCCAGTTGATGCCTGAAGAGCCTCCTTCACATGACCCCCTGGCAACAAACAGAATGGACACCGCTTAATAAAGGAAAGAAGTTTCCTGCACAAGTCCATGACCACCATGAATATTTTGTCAATAAAACTGGTGTATCGTACTCCTGTGCCTACTCTGCCCATGGCCCCCACTGCAGCCAGGCTATGTGGGCAACAGTCTTCCTTGCAGATGGCACAAAGTAGTCACATTGTGCACGGCTACCAGATGGCAAACCAAGGGCCATGAGAGGTCAATGGCCCCACGAACCTTCTCCCTACGCAGTCCGTGTGACTGAAAATAGGACCAGCTGTATCCTGGCATCCAGGACTGTATTTAGGCCAGTGTTCATGCCACAAGAGCTCACATTTCATCAATAGGGAGCTCACTCTATAGACATCGCAATCTCATCATTGCAGTCCACACCTGTCTTCGTGTTCCGGGATTTCTGATGTCACTGTACCTTGAAGACATGGCCCTGATACGGTGACCATTCTTCGGACTTCTAATCTGTATATACAGTGGGTCAAAATAAATTATGCATAAGGCCGAAAATTTATTACCAAATGTTGCGATCTGGAAATATATTACGATGTCAATACATTGGTTTATTTGTAATGTAATTCTATGATGGTTCTCCATAAAATAAGGTTCTGTAAGTTCCCATAGCGCTACAGTCCTGAAAAGCACTGTTATGGTGGATTCCGTGATTCTGTAGTGTACCTTGGTTCCCCCACTCCAAATCCGCTCCCTAGCGAGCTGCCTGCAGATCTCAGTCTTGGCTTGGCAGCCATATGTGATGGATCTCACCCGCCAGGTGTGAGCTGCACTCTGTGATCCATTTCACGTCTGCAAAAAACATTGCGCCGGCAGGAATCCATTCCCAGCTATGCGAAATATCACGTGCACAAATGGTGCAGAGAGTTCAAGAATGGGTGTACTGACGTCCATGATGAGGAGCGTTCTGGACGGCCATCTGTTTCTGACGAAACAATCACAAAAGTGGAGGTAGCAGTGCTCTCAGATCAAAGAGTGACGGTTCATGAGCTCTCCAAAATGATCCCTGATGTCAGCAAAACCTCTATTGACAAAATTTTGATGGAACATCTAAGGTATGCTAAGGTTTGTTCACGGTGGGTGCCAAGAATGTTGACCAAAGACCACAAACATCAACATGTTGAAGCGGCCCAAGAACTTCAAGATCACAGAACTCACAGTGAGGAATACCTTGACTCCATCGTCACTGGAGATGAGAATTGGGTGCACTACTGCACGCCTGAAACTAAAGAACAGTCCAAACAATGGAAGAACTCAGAGTCGCCGAGATCACAAAAATTCAAACAAACGCAAAGCATCGGCAAAGTGATGGCAACAGTGTTTTGGGACAGGAAGGTGGTATTGTTGTGCGAGTTCTTCCCCACCGGCACAACAATCAACGCTGCCGGCTGCCACGAGACACTGCAAAAATTATGCTGTGCAATTCAAAATGAGGGGTATTCTGTCCAAGGGGGTGTATTTGCATCAGGATAACGCTCAACAGCACACCGCTAATGCCACCAATGAGCTCATGACAAAATTTGGATGGGGTACTGTCAAACACCCACCCTACAACCCAGACATAGCCCCAAGTGACTACCATCTCTTCCCTGACATGAAGAAACACATGGGTGGAATGCATTTCGATGACAGAGAAGAGCTGGAAGAAGCAGTTATCAGGTATCTGTGTGGCTTGGCGGCAGATTTTTTTGACTCAGGCATTCAGAAGCTCACACACAGCATGCAAAAATATACTGACCTCAGTGGCATCTATATAGAAAAATAGGTCAAAGTCTGAACTTTCCAAAAATGTATGCATTCATGAAATAAACATGTTTTACATTGTGAAAAAAAAATTGGGAACTTTATTTTACGGACAACCCTCGTAACAGAAACATTCAATATTTCTATCATGAGGGGATTGTATTTACAGTCTATGATAACTCTGTTGCTTGCTGTGTGTCATTATGAATGTTTAGTTGCTTGAAGATGGTTCAGACAACAATAACATATGACCAGAGGCTCCATATAGCCACGCTAATGGAGCACAGAATGAGCCAACTAGATCTTCAGCAAATGTCGCTATCTAGTATGTGTAACATGTTTTTAGCAATAGGATCAGCTGAGGATCATTACAGAAGTGGCTAAGGAAGAAAAGCAACAGGTATGCAGGACCGCTATATGCATATAACTGCAAGAAGAAACCCTCAACACACTGCTACACGCCTATGGTGGCAATTCCAAACAGCTACAGGAGCACAAGTATCAACACAAATAATATGAAATAGGTTCCGTGATCAGGGATTACATGCCAGAAGAGCTCTCAAGGGCCCTCCTCTAAATTGGGTTCCTAGAGGGATTTGTGTCGCATGGGCACAAAGCCCCTCTTTGTGGACTAGGCTGCAGTAGGACACAACAATGTTTTTCTGAAGAGACTCGTGTCCGTATCATAAATCTTTTGGTTTATTGTGATATTACGGGCATTCTGCCTCAGTAAGTGTTCAATGTTCATTTTCCAGAAGATTTTGTTTTGTTTAATGATTGGTTACAAATCAACTACTTCCAAAGAACATTGTGTTAATTGTGGATCAATAAACTTAAAAGTTGACTGTATACCTGTGTTTAAAATTAATTGTGTACCTGGATCTATTATTTTGGCTGCCTTCAGCGGATACATTAAATACCATCTAGAGTGCTTAATATATTTCTTTATTTGTTATATTGTTCACCTACCATCGTCATCAGATCAAAACTTCGAACCTGTACATCAGTGTTCAGCGTCAGTATGAAAAACCTATGCCTAATCAGGGTGTCAACATTGAGTTGACACTCCAATCACATAAAGCTTTTTCATAGTGATGCTGAATCTTGTTCTACAACTTCTAAGTTTTGATTTGATGATGGAGAAGCTGAATGATACAATAGAGAAAGAAATATTATACACTCCTGGAAATGGAAAAAAGAACACATTGACACCGGTGTGTCAGACCCACCATACTTGCTCCGGACACTGCGAGAGGGCTGTACAAGCAATGATCACACGCACGGCACAGCGGACACACCAGGACCGCGGTGTTGGCCGTCGAATGGCGCTAGCTGCGCAGCATTTGTGCACCGCCGGCGTCAGTGTCAGCCAGTTTGCCGTGGCATACGGAGCTCCATCGCAGTCTTTAACACTGGTAGCATGCCGCGACAGCGTGGGCGTGAACCGTATGTGCAGTTGACGGACTTTGAGCGAGGGCGTATAGTGGGCATGCGGGAGGCCGGGTGGACGTACCGCCGAATTGCTCAACACGTGGGGCGTGAGGTCTCCACAGTACATCGATGTTGTCGCCAGTGGTCGGCGGAAGGTGCACGTGCCCGTCGACCTGGGACCAGACCGCAGCGACGCACGGATGCACGCCAAGACCGTAGGATCCTACGCAGTGCCGTAGGGGACCGCACCGCCACTTCCCAGCAAATTAGGGACACTGTTGCTCCTGGGGTATCGGCGAGGACCATTCGCAACCGTCTCCATGAAGCTGGGCTACGGTCCCCCACACCGTTAGGCCGTCTTCCGCTCACGCCCCAACATCGTGCAGCCCGCCTCCAGTGGTGTCGCGACAGGCGTGAATGGAGGGACGAATGGAGACATGTCATCTTCAGCAATGAGAGTCGCTTCTGCCTTGGTGCCAATGATGGTCGTATGCGTGTTTGGCGTCGTGCAGGTGAGCGCCACAATCAGGACTGCATACGACCGAGGCACACAGGGCCAACACCTGGCATCATGGTGTGGGGAGCGATCTCCTACACTGGCCGTACACCACTGGTGATCGTCGAGGGGACACTGAATAGTGCACGGTACATCCAAACTGTCATCGAACCCATCGTTCTACCATTCCTAGACCGGCAAGGGAACTTGCTGTTCCAACAGGACAATGCACGTCCGCATGTATCCCGTGCCACCCAACGTGCTCTAGAAGGTGTAAGTCAACTAGCCTGGCCAGCAAGATCTCCGGATCTGTCCCCCATTGAGCATGTTTGGGACTGGATGAAGCGTCGTCTCACACGGTCTGCACGTCCAGCACGAACGCTGGTCCAACTGAGGCGCCAGGTGGAAATGGCATGGCAAGCCGTTCCACAGGATTACATCCAGCATCTCTACGATCGTCTCCATGGGAGAATAGCAGCCTGCATTGCTGCGAAAGGTGGATATACACTGTACTAGTGCCGACATTGTGCATGCTCTGTTGCCTGTGTCTATGTGCCTGTGGTTCTGTCAGTGTGATCATGTGATGTATCTGACCCCAGGAATGTGTCAATAAAGTTTCCCCTTCCTGGGACAATGAATTCACGGTGTTCTTATTTTAATTTCCAGGAGTGTATTAAGCAATCTAGACGGTTCTACCCACAACAAAGAGTGAACACTGGCTCCCCTTCCTGACATGTACACTATTTCATTAGGGGCTCCACCACCTGTCTAATTTTGGAGCTCCCAATGACAAGGAATCCACTTGTCTGTAGTGGGCAATACATCAAACTTGTTTTTAAGGCATAAGGGGACAGCTGGTGCAGTCAATACCCACATTCATCTTCAGTCCAGAGACTAGTGACCCTGCCAATGTGTGCCATTCTCTGTAAGATAAGTGTCTTCTGGCCAGGGTGAGCAACTTAGAGAATGTACTGTGACATCGGGTATCTTAGGTCAGGGTGTATACGCAGACAAGAAAAAAACATGTCAAATCAGAAACACCTTCCACTTTCCAATTTGATTTTAGTTTTGCTATCAGTTTCAGCATTTCATTGCCCCGTCTTCAGACCCCCTGACTGACATTTAGGAGGGATCCTCCCCCCCTCTTGTGCAATCAAAATAGAGGCCAGCATACAGTCACTAGTATCTGTAGATCATTTATAACAATGCAATCCCTTTGATCATCGCTTGCAGACTGTTGGAAGAACAGCAGTCTGCAAGTGATGATCGAAGGGATCGCATGTTATAAAGGAGTCTACGGATATCAGTGACTATATGCTGGTCCTTACTATGATTGTAAAAGAGGTGGGAATCTTCCTATATGTCAGTCAGGGTGCCTGAAGATGGTGTAATGTAATGTCAAATCTGATATCAAAATAAAATCAAAATGGAATTATAGATGGCTGAAAGAGCTTTTGAGTCCTGCAACCATCTGGGATAAGGATGCACTTACAGAGAGAGAGAGATAAATCTTGGATTTCCCAGTTAAAAACACACTCCCCCCCAAGGCAAAATTATACTTTTTCCCAAATGAAAATATACTTTTTCCATGTTATGAGAGAATATACCTCCCTCAGAGCTGTAAAACTAATCAAACATTCGAACGGCAAAGATTTTATACATCAGCAGTGAACTTCCCCACATTTCAGGAAATGAAACCCAGCAAAAAAAAAGGCATTTTGAAAAATCTTTGACGGCTACATGTTCACTGCTTTTTTTCATAATCTACATCTACACAGATACTCTGCAAGCCACCATACAGTGCATGGCATAAGTTACCCCATATTACTACTTGTCATTTCCTTTCCTGTTCCACTTGCAAACAGAGCAAGGTAAAAATGACTGTCTGTATGCCTCCGTATGAGCCCTAATTTCTCATATCTTATCTTCGTGGTCCTTACACACAATGTATGTTGGGGGCAGTAGAAACGTTTGGCAGTCAGCTTCAAATGACAGTTCTCTAAATTTCCTCACTAGTGTTTCTTGAAAACAACATTGCCTTTCCTCCAGGGATTCCCATTTGAGTTCCTGAAGCATATCCATAACACTAACGTAATGTTCAAACCTACAAACATACCAGTACCTAATTAGCAGTCTGCCTCTGAACTGCTTCAATGCCCCCCTTCAATCCAATCTGGTACAGATCCCAAACGCTCTAATGGTTGTCAAGAATAGGTCGCACCAGCATCCTACATGCGGTCTCCGTTACAAGAGGACCACTCTTTTCTAAAATTCTCCCAATAAATCAAAGTCAACCATTCACCTTCCCTACCACAGTTCTCACATGCTGCTTCCACCTCATATCACTTTACAACATTACACCCATATATTTTAACGACTTGATTGTGTCAAGCAGGACACTTGTAATACTGTATCTAAACATTACAGGTCTGTTCTTCCTAGTCATCCGTGTTCACTTACAATTTTTCACGTTTATGGCTAGATGCCATTCATCACACCAACAGGAAATTTTGCCTAAGTCGTCTTGTCTCATCTTACAGTCACTCAACTTTGACACCTTACAGTGCACTATGGCATCATCAGCAAACAAATTGCTGCCCCCCCTGTCTGCCAAATCATTTATGTATACAGAGAACATCAGCAGTCCTCTCACTCTTCCCTGGAGCACTCCTGATGATACCTTTGTCTCTGACGAATATTTTCCATCGAGGACAACATACTGGATTTTGTTATTTAACAAGTCTTTGAGCCACTCACATATCTGTGAACTTATTTGATACAGTTCCACCTACATTAACAGCCTCCAATGGAGCATCATGTCAAGTGCTTTCTGGAAATCTACAAATATGGAATCTGCTTATTGCCCTTCATCTATTGTTCACAGTATATCATGTGAGGAAAGGGCAAGCTGAGTTTCACACAAGTAATGCTTTCTATAACCATGCTGATTAATGGACATAAGTTTCTCACTCTTAAGAAAGTTTATTATATTTGAACTGAGAATATGTTCAAAGATTTTGCAGAAAACAGCAGTTAGGGATATTGTGTGTCTGTTCTTCCACCCTTCTTATATACTAGTGTCATCTGTGCTTTTTTCCAGTCACTTGGGACTTTGTGCTGGGTGAGAGATTCATGATAAATGCAAGGCAGGTAAGGTGCCAATGCCATAGGGTATGCTTTGTAAAATCGAACTGGGATTCCACCCGCACCTGGTGATTTATTTGCTTTCAAATCATTCAGTTGTTTCTCTACTCCAGGCACGCTTATTGCTACATTGTCCACATGGAAGTCTTTCCAATGGTCAAATGATGGTATGTTTGTATGATTCTGCTTGTGTGAATGATTTCTTCATCTACATCTACATCTACATCTACATGACTACTCTGCAATTCACATTAAAGTGCTTGGCAGAGGGTTCATCGAGCCACAATCATACTATCTCTCTACCATTCCACTCCCGAACAGCGCGCGGGAAAAATGAACACCTAAACATTTTTGTTCAAGCTCTGATTTCTCTTATTTCATTTTGATGATCATTCCTACCTATGTAGGTTGGGCTCAACAAAATATTTTTGCATTCGGAAGAGAAAGTTGGTGACTGAAATTTTGTAAATAGATCTCGTCGTGATGAAAAACGTCTTTGCCTTAATGACTTCCATCCCAATTAGCGTATCATATCTCCCACACTCTCTCCCCTATTACGTGATAATACAAAACGAGCTGCCTTTTTTTGCACCCTTTCGATGTCCTCCATCAATCCCACCTGGTAAGGATCCCACACCGCGCAGCAATATTCTAACAGAGGACGAACGAGTGTAGTGCAAGCTGTCTCTTTAGTGGACTTGTTGCATCTTCTAAGTGTCCTGCCAATGAAATGCAACCTTTGGCTTGCCTTCCCCACAATATTATCTATGTGGTCTTTCCAACTGAAGTTGTTTGTAATTTTAACACCCAGGTACTTAGCTGAATTGACAGCCTTGAGAATTGTACTATTTATCGAGTAATCGAATTCCAACATATTTCTTTTGGAACTCATGCGGATCACCTCACAGTTTTTGTTATTTAGCGTCAACTGCCACATGCCACACCATACAGCAATCTTTTCTAAATCACTTTGCAACTGATACTGGTCTTCAGATGACCTTACTAGATGGTAAATTACAGCATCATCTGCGAACAACCTAAGAGAACTGCTCAGATTGTCAACCAGGTCATTTATGTAGATCAGGAACAGCAGAGGTCCCAGGATGCTTCCCTGGGGAACACTTGATATCACTTCAGTTTTACTCGATGATTTGCCATCTATTACTATGAACTGCGATCTTCCTGACAGGAACTGAGATGATACCCCATAGGCCCGAAGCTTGATTAGAAGTCGCTTGTGAGGAATGGTGTCAAAAGCTTTCCGGAAATCTAGAAATATGGAATCAACTTGAGATCCCGTGTTGATAGTGGCCATTACTTCGTGCGAATAAAGAGCTAGCTGCATTGCACAAGAATGATGTTTTCTGAAACCATGCTGATTACGTATCAATAGATCATTCCCTTTGAGGTGATTCATAATGTTTGAATACAGTATATGCTCCAAAACCCTACTGCAAACCAACGTCAATGATATAGGTCTGTAGTTCGATGGATTACTCCTACTACCCTTCTTAAACACTGGTGCGACCTGCGCAATTTTCCAATCTGTAGGTACAGATCTATCGGTGAGCGAGTGGTTGTATATGATTGCTAAGTAGGGAGCTATTGTATCAGCGTAATCTGAAAGGAACCTAATCGGTATACAATCTGGACCTGAAGACTTGCCCATATCAAGCGATTTGAGTTGCTTCGCAACCCCTAAGGTATCTACTTCTAAGAAACTCATGCTAGCAGCTGTTCATGTTTCAAATTCTGGAATATTCCATTCGTCTTCCCTGGTGAAGGAATTTCAGAAAACTGCGTTCAGTAACTCAGCTCTAGCAGCACAGTCGTCGGTAACAGTACCATCGGCACTGCGCAGCGGAGGTATTGACTGCGTCTTGCCACTTGTGTACTTCACATACGACCAGAATTTCTTCGGATTTTCTACAAAATTTTGAGACAATGTTTTATTGTGGAACCTATTAAAGGCATCTCGCATTGAAGTCTGTGCCAAATTTCGCGCGTCTGTAGATTTTAGCCAATCTTCGGGATTTTGAGTTCTTCTGAACTTCGCATGCTTTTTCCATTGCCTCTGCAACAGCGTTCGTACCTGTTTTGTGTACCACGGGGGATCAGTTCCATCTCTTACCAATTTATGAGGTATGAATCTCTCAATTGCTGTTGCTACTATATCTTTGAATTTGAGCCACATCTCGTCTACATTTGCATAGTCAGTTCAGAAGGAATGGAGATGTCTCTTAAGAAGGCTTCTAGTGACACTTTATCAGCTTTTTTAAATAAAATTATTTTGCATTTGTTTCTGGTGGATTTGGAAGAAACGGTATTGAGACTAGCTACAACGACCTTGTGATCACTAATCCCTGTATCAGTCATGATGCTCTCTATCAGCTCTGGATTGTTTGTGGCTAAGAGGTCAAGTGTGTTTTCCCAACCATTTACAATTCGCGTGGGTTTGTGGACTAACTGCTCGAAATAACTTTTGGAGAAAGCATTTAGGACAATCTCGGAAGATGTTTTCTGCCTACCACCGGTTTTGAACAAGTATTTTTGCCAACATATCGAGGGAAGGTTGAAGTCCTCACCAACTATAACCATATGAGTGGGGTATTTATTTGTTACGAGACTCAACTTTTCTCTGAACTGTTCAGCAACTATATCATCGGAGACTGGGGGCGGTAGAATGAGCCAATTATTAACTTAGTTCTTGACCGTGAAATTTAAAACTTTGGCTTTCATTTTGCTATCTTCAACTGCCACACCACATTGGTTAACAAGGGACTGAAGCCTTGATCTCTTAGTGATTTTATGTAAGACCAGAATTTTCTTGGGTTCTCTGCCAGATCTTTTGGTAGGGTGTGATGGTGACAGTTGTATACTTTGTGCATAGATCTTTTCACACACAGTCGAATCTCTACTAACCTTTGCTCGTCATCATTTGTGCAGTCCCTTTTGTGGTGGGTTTTTTCCATCCTTTACCCACTTACTAGGCACATAACTCTCCAGACCATGATCTACAATCTGCTTAAATTTTGCTCATAATTCATTTACCTGCATCTTACAAGAACTAAGTGATGCCAATTCACTGCCTAGGTGAGATACTGATAACTGCTTATCTGCTCTATCTAGTGGAAACACTCTCCTAGCCTTCTTGACTGTTTTATTAATTTTCATAATCATAGTTGCTATAATGAGATCATGATCACTAATCCCCATTTCTATGATGACACTGTTGATAGCTACAAGTTCATATTTCCATTGCATGTGGGCTTCTGGGGTAGCTGTTCAAGTGCAATGAATCCTTAGAAGTTTCCCAGTGGCAGGTTAAAGTCATGTCTAACTAGCTCTGCATAATGTGGGTATTTATGTGCTACTGACTGTGCACTTTCTTTGAATGGCCCTATAACTGTCACAGCAGAATCAGGTGGCTGGTAAAACATTCAGAAATTGACTTGGTTTCACCTATGTCTGTTATACATGACCAATGGACTTCACTGTCACACTTAATTTCGATCTTAATAGACAATATTTTTGTCAACTGCAAAGAACACTCCCTCTCCTACGGCCTCTAATCTGTCCTTCCGATATACTTTCTATGACTCGCTATAATCTCAGAGCTTTCCACTTCTGGTTTCAATCAGCTGTCAGCCCTAAGTCTAATCTGAGTGAGAAATTTCCTGGAGGGCACTAAATTCAGAACTTTATTACAAATAGCTTGATGTCTACTGATAAAGTTGTAACAGTTGAAGTGTCTTTACTCCGAATGCCATCTGACTTACTGTGCTGCATATTGACAGGTGAGTGTACATCCCAGCACCTCAAACTACTGCCTAGCCTAAAGAACCCTCATGTCCACTCCATGAGTACTCCACCACCTGAGTAGCTGCTTCCTTTGTGTAGCGCACCCTTAACCTATGAAGGGGAGTTCTACAAATCCCTAAAGGATAATGCAGGTCTACAAATCTGCAGCCAAAACTGTCTCAGAGTCTAGGAGGCCTTTGGTTATCACAGCATAAATACAAATTCCAACAAATACAGCACATTAGCTTCTGAAGCATTGTGCGATGCACCTTTTTCAGGTAATTATAGCTCATGTCATGTGACCTCACCAGCTGATGACACCAGATATTCACAGAATAGGACTCTGATGAAATGAAATGGCATGTGACGAGGGCCTCCCGTCGGGTAGACCGCTTGCCTAGTGCAAGCCTTTTGATTTGACGCCATGTCGGCGACTTGTGGGTCGATGGGGATGAAATGATGATGATTAGGACAACACAACACCCAGTCCCTGAGCGGAGACAATCTCCGACCCAGCCAGGAATCGAACCCAGGCCCTTAGGGTTGACAGTCTGTTGTGCTGACCACTCAGCTACCGGGGGCGGACAGGACACTGATGTAGTCAGCCAATAGCAACACCACTGTTAAGTAGGGTAAACACAGGAATAGGGAAAGTTAATAGTTTAATTTTACTTGCAGAGTAGCTACAAGAAAAACTAAGATTTCACATATCAAACATTGGAAAATCCAGGATGGAATGTAACAATATTACAAGAAGAAAAGTTGCTACTCACCATATAGAAGAGATGCTGAGTTGCAGATAGGCACAACAAAAAGATTTTCACACTTAAAGCTTTCAGCCAATGGCCTTTGTCACAATAGACAAACATTTGCACACACACACACACACACACTCATGCAAACGCAACTCACACACACGACTGCAGTCTTGGACAACTGAAACCACACAAAGGCCATTGGCCGAAAGCTTTAAGTGTGAAACTTTTTTTTGTTGTGCCTATCTGCGACTCAGCATCCCTGTTCTAAGGTGAGTAGCAATTTTCCTCTTATAATATTGTTAAGATTTCACATATATGTTTTGTTATTTTTTGTTTTTTTGCAATTTTTAGTGTGTGTTGCTCTTTAAGACCTATCAAACACATATGCACTAGTAAAATATTAAGTAATAGCATAAGTGGCTGGTCTTCTGGGCTCGAAATTTTTCCAAGTGGCTCATCCTCAAAGTAGGTGATGCTACAGGCACAAAGTAGGCGATGCTACAGGCACCACAGGTGTCAAACCATTCACCTTATGTGCTCCAACGCCACTGAAGTCCAGAGCAGGGGAATGAAGCCAGTTTAATGCAGCCAACACGGCTCCCAGCTGTTTGTGGGTCATGGCTGATTCATCCTGCATCCTTATCTTTAATCTATACCACAAAGAACAGAAAACTATCAAAAGTGGTCACTGGACACAATCTAAGTTCTGCTGCTATACTGCTTCTTCACTGTTCTACACACTAAAGTCAGCCCGCACAAACATTAGTCACACAGTAAAAAACACAAATCCAATTCACTTCTCAACAGACATACGGGAAAACGAAAAGTACACTAAATCCTGTGTGTAAACAGAACTTGCCACTACTCCTCGTGCATCTGTTTGACTCCGTGGTTGCTGCTACACTCGCTACATGAGCACTGTGTGCAGCAGTCACTGAGATTCAAACTGACTCATGTTGCTGTAATGCTTGTGGTAGCTCGAAGTTACGAAAGTCAGCTCGCACAATGCGAATGCACTAATTTAAGCAAAAACTTAGAGCAAGTTAGTACCAACTAGTCACACAGTAACACACATAGATACAATTTACTTCTTCACAGGATTATGTGAAAAACTGTACTAAACCCTGTGTATAAATAGAAACAGCTGCTACTTCTGGCACATCTGCTGAACTCCACGGCTGAGACTATACTGACGTGTACGAACGTATGTCCGACAACAAACACTTTAGAAATGAGCCGCTCTGTCGTATGAGAGGCACTCTCAGCTGCCTTCACAGGTGTTCAGTGGGGTTACCACTCAGTCCACAGCAAATTAACTGGCAGATATACAATTTACTTATTTATTTAGTGTATGGCGCTACACACATGGTTTACACTTATTACATTATGAAATTATATGATAAAATACACTATAAAATACAGAAGAGAAGGATACATATTTAGATAAAATATAATACATAAACACAACAAAAAGTAACATCACAGCAGATATTTTGTGTTACACAAGTCTTCAAATTCTGACATCCAAATTGGTGATCCATTCGAAGCAGGGCGGTGAAGCGTTGTAGAAGTCAGCCCGACTACCCTGGTAGGCTCTTAATTCACAGTCCTGGACGACATGCTGTATTATTTGATTAGGTGCCCCACAGTCACAACTAGGGCTGGGAAGCTTTCCCCACTTGTATAGATTGTGTACACATAGTCCATGTCCTGTTCAGATTCTGTTTAGGCTTTTCCATAGCTGTCGTGGAAGTTCAAAGCCCTTAGGTTTCCCTGATGGACAGATAAGTTTACGGTTGTCAGGGGAGGCACTATCACTCCAGCTCTCGTGCCATTTAGTATCCATGCTGAAGTTGGCAGCTGACAGTTGTTGGGCCAGTCTTAAAGGGGTATTTCTGGAGAAGAGTCGTGTTCTTTCCAAAGTTGGCACATCTTCATGGATAGGAAGTAGGGGGTTATTCATTATTTTTGTATATTCCTCCATCAGAGCTTCCTGTCTTTGTAAGGAGGGTGGAGTTATATGACTAAGTGTTGGAAGCCAATATAGTGGGTTAGTCTTTATGCATCCAGATATACAATGAGGTGGCAGAAGTGAAGAGATAACTCCTAATATGTCGGACCTCCTTTTTCCTGGCATAGTGCAGCAACTGACATGGCACGGACTCAACAAGTCATTGGAAGTCACCTGCAGAAATAATGAGTAATGCTGCCACTACAGACACCCATAACTGTGAAAGTGTTGCCACTGCAGGATTTTGTGCACAAACTCACCTCCCAATTATGTTCCATAAATTATCAATAGAATTCATGTCGGGTGATATGGGTGGCCAGATCATATGCTCAAATTCTCCAGAATGTTCTTCTAACCAATCAGAACAACTGTAGTTCAGTGACATTGAGCACTGCCATCCATAAAAATTCTGTCATTCTTTGGGTACATGAACTCCACGAATGGCGGCAAAATGGTCTCCGAGCATCTGAACATAACCATTTCCAGTCAACAATCCATGTAAGCACAGCCCAAACCATTATGGAGCCACCACTAGCTTGCACAGAACCTTGCTGACAACTTGGGTCCATAGTTTCATGGGGTCTGTGCCACACTTGAACCCTGTCATCGGGTCTTACCAACAGAACTCAGGACTCATCTCACCAGGCTACAGTTTTGCAACCATCTATCGTCCAACCAATAAGTCACAAGGCCAGGAGAGGCACTGCAGGCGATGTCGTACTGTTAGTAAATGCACTCACGTCAGTTGTCTGCTGCCACAGTCCATTAAAGCCAAATTTCACTGTACTGTCGTAACAGATACATTTGCCATACATCTTACAATGATTTCTGCATCATTTCACACAGTATTGCTTCCCTGTTAGCACTGACAGCTTGACACATACACTCATTAAGTGAATGCTGTCAGCCACTGCATTGTCTTTGGTGAGAGGTAATGCCTGAAATTTGGTATTCTCAGCACACTCTCGATACTGTGGATCTCAGAATACTGAATTACCTACTGATTTCTGAAATGGAATGTCCCTAGGGTCTGGCTACAACTACCATTCCACATTCAAAGTCTGTTAATACCTGCCGTGCACTTATAACCACACCAGAAACCTTTTCATGTGAATCACCTGAGTAGAATGACAGCTCCACCTATGCCCTGTCCTTTTATATCTCATCTATATGATACTAGCACCATCTGGCATATGACTATCCTAGAACTTTTGTCACCTCAGTTTATATCAATACTTAAAAGAGCCTCTCCATCACTCACTCATTTACTAAAGTTATAGAAGAGCAGCTGCATAAAAACAAATCCGTATTATTATAATTCACTGAGACAGCACACATTGGCATTCTTTTATTTCACTCTGCATAGTTACAGATCTTATCCTCCTATATAGTGCTTCAATGCATTCCAGTAACACTAACTCATCCATTTGATAATTAGTTAATTGCTGCACTTACAGGTGCTAACAAAATTCTGCATTTTGGGTAGCCTTTTCTTGTTCATATGAGGGGGGAGAAGAAATGAGGTCAAAAGGAAACACCAGTATACTGCATAACATCAAAACACAATTCTTTGTTATTTTATTGCTAACTTTCTTCAAGTTAACAATATTATGAAGAGTCTGAAGATATGGAATTATGATCATAAACTGTTAAAAAAAGTCTTTCTGTGCTTTATGAGTAGCATATAAAATGTGCTCTTTTAACACATAATTACCAGATGTGGAGCAAGAAACATTTAAAATTTTCACACATAGAATCAAGTTGCTAACTTACATGAGGATTCGGGCTGGTTCCTGGCTGCACATCAGGCCAGAAAGCAGTTCATTGCGTAAGGATAGAGTTTCAGTGTTGTTCAACTGTTCCATCAAAAAACTGAACTCCGTTTCACTGCCCTCCATAACAGCTGCGCAGAACACTGCTGAACGCAAATCTGGCGGAATCCTGTGAAGTAAAGCATTACAATCATCATAATTTGACAGCAAACTTTGATGTACAGATTAAATCCTTCAAAATCAAATACTGTCAAGCTGATAAAACAAGGAGTCTCACGTATACAGAGATAGAATTTGAAGCTGCAGCTGAGATTATTTGGACAGGCCTCAGTATTATTGGTGCACATAAAATGATAACTGAGTTGGTCTATTTCTTCCCAGCTTTACAATTTTTTTCTCCAACAGTGTATTACGTAAAATAAAGGAAAGGCAACCACTCACCTATAGATGATTAATGTGTTGTCCATAAAATATAGCAAAAGACCTGCCTCACAATGTCCACTACTCCCTGCTTCCACTGTGCGCATCCTTCCCTATCCCCTCCCCACCTCTATCAATCTCACTGTGGGTGGGTGTATTTGGCTGGCTGTGTGGCTATGTATGTGAATGAGTGCACTTTTAGTAGAAAAAGAGCAACAACTTGTGTGCCAGTGTAAATATTGTTTTCTGTTGCATGTTTCTATGCATTACAGTTTTGTTAGTGGTAGGCATGATAAGATATCCCGTGAAACATTACTAAATGTCTGCTCTGAAAACTGCATGGAACTGCATATGTCATCTGGGGGATAGTACATGTACTGATAATGGTTTAATGTTGTCTGCCAACAGATACCATAGTGGCACAGCTGCCAGAAGGCCATCTGTGTCTAACCTTTAGTGGGGAATGCTCATAGCCAGAAGGCCATCTGTGTCTAACCTTTAGTAGGGAATGCTCATAGCCAGAAAGCTCAGTGTGGTGCAAACATGTGAAGCAAGCAGGCTACCATGCCATGGGGATGCACTCACGCTTCCTACAGTCATCTGAGTGAGTCTGAAAGGGGTAACATTATGGCCATCCAAGTGGCAGGATGGTCCTTTCGGATAACTGCAACACGAGCTGGATGTGTCGCATCATCTGTGCAATGGTGCTCGTATCAGTGGTGAACGTTCTAAACCCAAAGATGAGGTTCTGGATGTCCACGAGCATAGATGCCTGCCAGGATCATGATATTGTAAGGGCGGTAGTGCCAGATGATACAGCTACCACAGCACAGATAAGAAGGCTTGTGAACCCAGGTGTGTCAACACTAGATGTTGCAAACCGGTTATTAGCAATGGGACTACGGGCATGCACATCTCTACCTGGTCTTCCACTCACACCACAGCATTGATATAAACTTCTTGACTGGTGCCACCAGAGGATCACTTGGAAGATGGAATGGTGTGCCGTGATCTTCGGCGATGAAAGCAGATTCTTCCTGCATGTAAGTGATGGATGTTTGCACGTACAACATGGACCTGCTGGTGGGTGCTATGTCGTAGAGTGCTTTCATCCGAGACACACTGCTCCCCCCCCCCCCCCCCCCCCCCACTCCCACCCCCACGCCCCAGGCCTTGTGGTCTGGGATATGATAAGCTATACCTCTCATTTCCCTTTGGTGTTCCTGGAGGGCACACTAACCAGTGTTCAGTATGTGCAGAATGTTGTCAGATTCATTCTTTTGCCATTCTTGTAACAGGAAGGTGATATGTTGCTCAAACAGGATAATGTTCACCCACATACTGCCCATGAAACTCAATGTCCTCTGCAAGGTGTGTAGCAAATTCCCTGTCCAGCACGATCTCTGGACTTGTCTACAGTTGAGTACATGTGGAATATGATGGGATGAGAAGTGACTTAAACAACTCATCAACCAACAACTCATACAAAACTATGTGAAAAGGTTGAGAAGGCATCATGTAACATATCCCAAAAACACAGTATTTTCCATCTGCACAATTGCTCAGATACTAAAATGTAAACGTTCACAGCCGGAAATATCATGTCCATTATAATTATCCGGGCTGTTATGCCGTGGTCGGTTGATGAATGCTGTGGTGATTCCCAACGTTTCGTCTCCGACTGCGGGAGACATCTTCAAGGGGGTCCGTAGCTTGATGGAAGATCCAACACACACACTGGCTCGCTACTGACGCTCAGTAGCGAGCCAGTGTGTGTGTTGGATCTTCCATCAAGCTACGGACCCCCTTGAAGATGTCTCCCGCAGTCGGAGACGAAACGTTGGGAATCACCACAGCATTCATCAACCGACCACGGCATAACAGCCCGGATAATTATAATGGACATAATTGGTCAGATGCCAGAGTCAACACATGCATTGCTGCCTGTGGAGGCTACACCACATACTAAACACAGATATTTCAGCGTGGGTCAATACATGGTACCTAAGAACCACTTGTGCTATTGATCTGTAAATGTAATCAGTTCATGTAATCACTATGCACTGTTGCAGCTATAAATCTCGAATGAATTGGAAACCTCCAAAAGAGTGTACTATTTTTTTCTGCCAGTATATTTTGTGTATGCAGATATTGTAGCATGCATGCCCCAGGGGAGCCAACACAAACGCTGCAGTCTGTCTGCACTTTTTCAGTGGGTGGGGCCACACACCACACAGTTTTGACTCCTCTAGTGGTGCGCTATGGTATTGTGGCATTGGCACTGCAGGATTGGAGACATGTACCTGCACACAAACAATTAATTGTGTGACTTCATTTTTTCAAGGTGATAATGAAAATTGTATAACTATCCATTGTGATACGTACCAGGAATGGTGCCGGAGTGAGTAGTTGTCAATAGGTTCCCAGGACAAGTCTGTTGGCAAGAGTCTTCACATTTATACAAATTATAATGTGGAGAAATGGGAAAGAGCACAGAGTCTGAGTTGATAATGCACTGGCTGCAAAGGTGGGAGAAGTTTTTCTGAGTGATGGTGCGAGAATAGTCTGTAATGTGGGCCTCATGTATGTTTCAGAGGGAAGAAGACAATGACAGCAGCAGCAGCAGCAGCAGCTGCAGCAGTAGCAACAACAACAAAAACAACCTGGGTTAAATGGATAAATAACAATTTGGGAAGAAACAACATAAGACAAGAAAAAACTAAAAGAAGAATTTTTAAGAAAGTAAAATGGAGGATTCCAGTGTAGGGGCAACAGATGATGAGGCACTGAAATTGTCTATAGTCTGTGGAAGGCCCAAATTAAATGACTTTTTTTTAAGAATGGAAAATGTGTACTTGAGTCAGATGCAACCATAAGGTTTTCCATAATGGATTTGTTGTATGAAGACTATTCATGAAGTTCCATTAATTTACTAATAAAAAAACACCAGGAAATTGAGAAGTTTCTTTCACAAAGCTACAGCTGTCAGCTATTTTTATACTTAATTGCTTCCTATGTTAAGGCACTTGCCATACTGAAGAATGAGCTTTTCAATACTCTCATTGGAGAATTCTGCAACCTGTGACCTAAGCCATGATTTGACACTCACGTTTAACTGGTTATCATCTTCAAACCACTGCGATCTTGGCTTATGTTGCATCTTCAAAAACAAGTGAAAATCACTGGCTGACAAATCAGGATAATACAGAAGATGATCAAACAATTCTCAACATTTTAAGCAACATCTGAATGTGTGCAGCAGGACGACATATGTGGCCTAGCATTATTGTGCACAAAAATGACGACAGAACTCAATATCCCACATCTTTCATTATGGATGATTCTTCTGATTAATTTAGGGCTTCACTGTACGTTTCAGAGTTTAATGTAGTGTCACTTTTCACAAAATCAACAAGGAGTATTGGCTACATTTTTGTGCACAACAGTACAAAATATACTGTATCACTTCTACATGTCTCCATTACAGACAAATGATGTTTGTCAGTGTCAGATATAAATTACATTGGATAGTTAATAAATGTGAATACCATAACTTGTTTGTGTGTGCATGTGATTAGGAGGCTGCATGTTGCGTTTTGACGAGCCTGACAGCTGGTTCCTGCCACACGAACCTGCGGGCGTAGCAGAAGCACGGTTCCAGACTGAAGCGCCTAAAACCGCTCGGCCACAACGGCCAGCCTGCTATAGTGGTGTACATGTTTAGTGCTGTTACCAGATCTTCTAGGATATGTAAGTGGTATGAACATCAGATATTGGGTGATCATTGTGAAGGGCACAAAGGTGGCACATACCAGTATGAGAATGTGCTCTCAGCACCTGAGAAGAGTCTGAAAGAAACCTCACTGTGAGACTCCATTTGGCCGACTGGTCAAATCGTGCAGTATCCTGATATCTGGGACACTCGGATGTGACAGTGGCCCAAAGTTTAACTGCACAGGAACATGTGGGCAGGCGTACTGCTCTTCAAGGTCCAGTTAACCATGCCTGCCCACCACAAAGGCGGATTGCTGTATTGTCACCGGGCACATTGTAACCCCTCACATCTGCATCTGACATATCAGAACAAGTAATTGGCCTCCCTGCAACATTCTGTGACACCCCGCAGCATTGGTCAGGGACTAGCAGCAGCTGACCTATGGTCTTGCTGTTCAACGCACAGGCTACTACGAGGGTTGGAACTTAAATAGTGGCAAATATCTATTCACAACCAATACTAAGAGTTACATGTTTGCAACTGTTACTGACCTCCAAAGTAGTCACCAATGTTGTGTAGAACCCGTTGCCAGTGATGTGGAAAGCGTAGTATACTGTTAGCAGAGCCTGTTCTGTTGATGGTGCCAATGGAGCGGTCTACTGCCTGTCAAATCTCTGGAACAGTTCTGAAGCGAAGGCCACAAAGTGGTTCCTTCATCTTCAGAATCAAATCAAAGTCACAATGACTTAAGTCCAGGGAGTTTGGTGGATGGTACAGTACTCCCCAGTCCCATCGACAGAACAGACCAGCCACAGCTCGCACTGTATGTGCCCGCACATTGTCGTGCAAAATGATGGGTGGGTTGTGTAGAAAGTGTCGCCACTTTTTTCGCAAAGCTGGTCACAGGTGATGCTCCAAAAATGCACAGTAATACTGTGCACTGACTGTCTGCCATAAAGGAACATAATGTGTTAGGATAACACCATTACAGTCGTACATGAGGATCACCATAACTTTAGACCACTCCATTCGCACCATCAACAGAACAGGCTTTACTAACGGTATTCTACACCTTCCATATCGCTGGCAATGGGCTCTACATAACACTGGTGACTACTTTCAAGGACAGTAACAGATGCAAATATGTAACTCTTTTGTATCGGTCATGAATAAATAGTTACCACTATTTAAGTTCCAAGCCTCATATTAGTAACACAACAAAAACAGCTGCATTTGGAAAAGTACAGTGACCAAGATGCACAGATTGCTGGAAAACTGTATCGCATTGTGTTTTGTGACATATCGTGGTTTTGCAATATGCCAGATGACCACTGTCGGCGAATACGGCAGCAACCTGCGGAGATAGCCCAGTCTTCCAATGTTTCAGAGAGGCACAGCTGTGTTACTCCTGGTGTATAGTGTGGGCAGCCATTGGGTATGATTCGAGGCCCCAGCTGATAGTGATAGAGGGACCTTTGATAGCACAGCAGTACAGCACGGACATCCTGCATCCTCACTCTTTACCCCTTGTCAACAGTATTATAGTGCCATTTGTCAACAGGACAGTGCTCATCCACACATGGCATGTGTGTCTATGAACTGTCTGCACATTATCGAGGTACTGCTGTGGGATGCATGATGCCCAGATCTGTCCCTGTTGAACATGTCTGGGATCAGCCACAACTGATGTTGGCCAGACTGCCTCAGAAGAGGATACAGTAGCTTTATGACAACCTTCCCAACTGAATCAGAGCATGTAAACAGACCTGAGTGGGTATAACATCATACCGATACTGTGTGCCAGATTGAGATTCGAACTCGGGACCTTTGCCTTTCGCAGGCAAGTGCTCTACTAACTGAGCTACCGGAGTATGACTCACTACCTGTCCTTACAGGTTAACTTCAGCCAGTACCTCATCTCCTACCTTCCAAACTTAACAGAATCTCTCCTGCAAAACTTTTAAGGCTAGCACTCCTGGAAGAAAGGATATTGCGGAGTTAAAATTTCATTCTGGAAGCATCCTCTGCACTGTGGCTGAGCAGTGTCACCACTACATCCCTTCTTCCAGAAGTGCTAGTCTTACAAGTTTTACAGAAGAGCTTCTATGAAGTTTGGAAGGTCATGAGTAGTGCTCGAGTAGCTCAGTCGGTAGACCACTTGCCCACGAAAGGCAAAGGTCCAAGTTTGAGTCTCGGTCCAGCAAACTGTTGTTATCTACCAGGAAGTTTCACATTTGCGCAAACTCTGCTGCACAGTGACATTCAGTCTGGTATCACACCGATAAGTGGGTTCATCCTGCCAAGTCCTTTGTAAATTCGACTTGATTTTGTAATCATTGAAATAATATCCCATACTGTTCCAACCCATGAAAATTCATTCCATTTCCGCTTCCCATTGTGGGTGCTTCACTTTTTTATGTTGGACAGTGTTAAAACAGAGCCAATAGTGAAAACAAATTTTAAAACTCCTTCAAAAATGTATTTTTCATATCTGCTTGTATACGAGGTCTTATCAAAAAGTAATGGGAGTTTTTCTTTTTTTTTACAGAATCTATTTATTCCTCAACATCAACTTTGTCCCCTTCAAAGTAATCCACCTCAGGTACAATACACAAGGGCCAGTACTTTCTCCAATCTCGGAATCACTTCTGGAATTCACTTTTTGTTGGGGTGTTCAGCTCCTCCAGCGATTCTGTTTTTATCTCATTAATGGTGGCAAAATTACATCCTTTTATGGTTCTCTGCAACATTGGGAATAGAAAAAAGGCACAGGAGGCAATGACTGGCCAAAAAATCACATGCAAGCATTGAGGTATGAGTGGGAGCATTATTGTGAAGCAGTTTCCACAGCAATTTTACCATAATTCTGGTTGTTATCTTCAGATTGCTTCAAATGAATGGTGCATAGCTTCTAGGTAGTATTCCTTACTGACTGTACAACTATAAGGCAGGAACTCATGATACACTATCACATTGTAATCAAAGAAAACAGTGAGAAAAAACTTTGCAAGTAATTGAACTTGTCAAATGTTTTTCAGTCTTGAAAATTGGGCCTTGGGTTTCATCGTCAGACCCATATACACATGTTTCAGTACCTATTATAACCTTCTTTAGAAGTTCTGGATCATTGTTGACTTTAATCAGCAAACGATGTTTATAAGTCATCATGTTTTATCAAAATTCAACAATTTAGGAGCCAACTTTGCTGCTACACGTATCATACAAAAAAAAGCTTGGCATGAACCAAAGGATATGTTGACATCAGCAACAACCTCTGTGATGATAATTCAGAAACTTTTCAGAACCATTTCCTTCACTGCTCTCATACTGTCATCAGTAATTGATCTGCTGGCACGTTCAGGGCAGTCATCGTCTTCTGTCTTCTTAACCCTCTTTGAAACTTTTATACCACTTGTAAACTCTTATATTACTCATAGCAGATTCGCCAAAAACCACAGTCTACATTTTGAATGTGGTGCTGCATTTTATTCCATTTTTCAGGCAAAATTTAAAGCAAATTCGGTGATCCATATTTTGAGTAAAAATTCACTGAGCGTTCAGAAACATAAAATATTTTCTACTATCAACAATGAACTAAATATTCAAAGCAGCTGAAAATACAAACACATATTGGGAATATAAGTACCAACAAGATAAAAAAAATACTGAAAATCGGATGCATAAAGCCTGTGAAATTAAAAAATTCCTGTTACTTTTTGACCACATTTGTATACTCCACCCAATAAGAGAGATGACCAAGGATGCTGAAAAGTTATACACGAATAATAGAATATTCAACTAAAAATTAATGTTCATCATTCAACTGCAGAGATAATCTTACAGATAAGCGAAACTATAAATTTAGCAAGTTAGGGAGGAAGGGCTAAAATGGACAACGAGGAAAGAAATATACTGACAAGTAATTGTTAGGTGCTGCCATCCACTGAGCAAAATACTCCCGTGCCCAGTCGCTGTGAGTCTGTAGCCGGACGAGCCGCGAGAGTGCGAGCGCACGCAGCTGCTTCGTCGGGAGGGAGTCCCCGGGCCGCGGACGAGTGTTCAGTTGCTGCGTCAGTGGCTCCAGCACACTCTGCACGTACCTCTGCAACCAACATGTGCAGCATAACATTCACTTCACAACAATTAATAACTTTGTGTAATAATATAGGGAGTCTCATTTATCCTAATCATCTCAGACACAAATAACTTTCTATTCCAGAAGCTAAACAAAAAGTGTATCGAACAAATGTTCCTTAGCTATGACTGCCCTTCTGCTAGTCCCTCTCTAAATATACAGAGGGTCTCTCTGAGGCCTTCACAGACCAAAATTATCCTCCCAACCTTGTACAGAAACAGATCTACTGTGCCTTATCTCTCCAGTCATCCACAGAGAGCATTCCTCACGTGACTCAATACCACGCAGTACTGTAGCAACTGAAACACATTCTCCACCAGAATTTCGACTACCTCTAATGTCCTGAAATGAGGAGTGCCCTCCCTAACATCCTTCCCACTCCTCCTGAACCTACACAATATCCTCATCCATCCCTACTCTGCCCCTGCTCATGGGTGATATCCCTGTAATAGACCTACATGCAAAACGTGTCCCATACATCCGCCCACCAACACCTAACTCCAGTCCAATCTCAAGCATCACTACCCATCAAAGGCAGAGCTGCTGTGAAAGCAGTCATGTGATCTACAAGCTAAGCTGCAACCACTATGCTGCATTCTGCTTAGACATAACAACCAACAAACTGTCTGTCCGCATAAATGGCCACCGACAAACAGTGGCCGAGAAATAGTTGAACCATTCAGTTGCTGAGTACACTGAACAATGCAACCTTCTTCATTGTAATGATTGTTTCAGAGCCTATGCCATCTGGATCCTTCCTACGAACAACAGCTCTTCTGAATCGTACAGGTAGGAATTCTCCCTGCACTTATCCTACATTCCTGTAGCCCCCCTGGCCTAAACTTTTGCTAGTTACTATCCTTCACACGCCTATCCCCTTTGCTGTTACCTCTCCTGCGCTACACAGCCTTCTGTTCCACCAGGACACCCCACTCCCCACCACCCGCCATCTGACACCTAACTTCCATAATGCAGCTAGCTGCCCTATCCTGTCCCCACCATGTCCCTGTATGCGCCTACAAGTACCATGCCCCATCCCTCCCACTTCCCGCCCAGCATTCTCCTTACTTTCACAAACCAGACTGCTTTTCCCACCATTCACAATTGCTCGCAGTCTTGCCGGGCCATGGTCGTGTGTGTGTGTGTGTGTGTGTGTGTGTGTCTTCAGAAGATGGACTTTTGACCAAAATATTTTTTGTTTAGCAGTCTGTTTGTTGTGTCTGTCTGCAACTCAACAAGTAACAATCCATCCTTTTCATAATATTGTCATTTTTAGTAACTTTTGTTTATTACAAAGATATGAACAGTAGTTCAGCTTTTTTACACAGACCACTATATTTTCTTATTCAGCAATCCATTTCTTCTCCTAAGGATCTGTTGAAAAATATATCATACTGTGCCATTCACATAAGCATGACATTATTAAAAATGTAACACAAAATTAGCTTTGACCACCCAGTACTAGCTCAGATTTCAGGAACACAAGGCAGCATAACTTATCCACTTCCTGGAGCTAACAGAAAACAAACAAAACTAAAGGAAAATTGTTGTGACTCGCCGATCATTCAAAGCGCCGCCACACAATTACGCGCATCCTCTACGTGCGGCGCTGTCTGCCAGCCGTGCAGCAGCTGTGCCACCTAAGCGGCCAGCCGAGTAGCGGCTGCTAGACTGGGACTCAGTGTTCATTCGAATGCTAACGTGTACACATGTATTGCTTGTCAACTTACTCTGTGACTTATATGTGTTGTGTCGTTCTGAAATATATGTGTTAAACTTGACGTTATAACAATTGGCGACGAGGTAGTGGATTTTTCCTTATCACCGTTGACCCACAGGTCTCCATGGCTACTGTCGAGCAACTATTGCAAAATCTCCATGAACAGCAAACGCTTCTAACAGCGGCAATTTGCGATTTCATCGCGGCGTCAAATGTGGGGCATTTCTCGTCGTTGGCTATACCTCCTTTTCCTCCTTACGAGGAGACAGCAGAAGACTGGTCTGATTATGAAAAACGTCTTCGACAGCACTTCTTGGCATTTCATGTCACGGACGTACAACCATGTAAGTCTCTGTTCCTTTCCTGGATTTCACCGCAAATGTATCGGTTGTTGTCGAAATTGGCTCCTTTGAAGGATCCTGCGTCTTTGTCCTTTGCTGAAATGTGCTCACTTCTGTCTATTTTCAAAAGCAAATGCATGTGGTAGCCTCTCGTGTTGCCTTTTATCATTGTCAAAAACAGCCACATCAATCCTATCGCGCTTAGGCTGCTGAACTTCACAGCCTCAGTCGAAAGTGTCAATTTGTTACTGACGTTCACAAAGAATCCTTTGCCGATTCCATGGTATCGGATGCTATTATCCAGTCGGCGCCCGACAAAGAAGTTCAGCAACGTGTCCTTTAGTTGGCGAATCGAACTCTAGATGAAGTTCTCTCCATTGCGCAGTCTTTTGAAATTTCTCGCGCTCCTGGGGCGCAAATAGAGGCGTGGGGTGATGTCGGGGAAATACAACCTCTGTGCGCTGTTGACGACTCGTCCCCGCTGGCCGATGTGGCTGCAGTGAACTCCAACATGCAGCCTCGGCCTAACCGTAAACAACCTGCTAAGAAACTGCAGCAAAATCCCCGGCAACTTCCTTCATGTCCGCGGTGTTATACGAAACATTCACACGAGGATTGTCCCCAACGTTAGGCTGTGTGTCACAATTGCAAAAAGAAAGGTCATGTGTGTTCCATTTGCAAATCCGACCGCATACATGATGTTCATGAACATAACGCGGATTCTGATTCCGTGTTGTCTGTCAATTGCACTTCTTCTCTTTCAGGAAAGTTATTCCTCACTGTCCAAATCCTTGGTCGAGATGTTCGCATGCAAGTGGATACCAGTTCTGCTGCCACTATAATTAATTCTCAGACGTATCTTCAGTTGGGTTCTCCACTCCTGTCACCTGTCACTCGGCAATTACGGACGTACAATAAACAGAAGATTTCTCTCTTGGGACAGTTTAATGCTGAGGTATCTTACAAATCCGTCGTTCGCACTGTTCCCATATTTGTGGTCGACCAGAGCAACACAGAAAATCTTTTTGGTTTCGATGCCTTTCGCGTTTTTGGGTTCTCCATAGATGACTCTGTCAATATTGTCTCTGATGCTATTCCTTACGCTCACCTGGATTCCTTGTCGACGACATTTTCGTCCCTTTTTTCTCCTGGGTTAGGCCATGCAAACAACTTTGAAGCTCATATCACGCTCAAACCCACTGCTCGGCCTAACTTTTTCCGGGCTCGGCCCATTCCTGTGGCCCTTTGTGATTGGGTAAAATGGGAGTGGGATCGTCTCACTACTTCAGGGGGCTTGCTTCCTGTCACTTCCAGTGAGTGGTCCTCTCCTGTCGTTGTCGTTACTAAGCCAAATGGTGATATACGTCTCTGTGGTGATTTCAAAGCCACTGTAAATGCTCAGTGCCTCATCGACACTTATCCTATGCCCCGTCCTGAAGAACTGTTCACTAAACTTGCTGGAGGCCAGTATTTTTCTAAAATTGACCTGTCAGAAGCCTATCATCAACTTCCCCTCGACGCTGCTTCACGGCAGTTTCTGGCCCTTAACATGCCTTTCGGCCTCTGTCAATACCAACGCTTGCCATTCGGAGCTGCTAGCGCCCCTGCTCTCTTTCAGCGATTCTTGGAACAATTATTGCTCCCTGTCCCTGGGTGTATCAATTACATGGACGACATTGTTGTCACTGGCTCCACCACTGAAGAACATCTTCAAAATCTCCGCACACTTTTTCATGTCTTACAGACTGCCGATCTTAAGTGTAATCTTCAGAAATCACAATTTTTTCAAGCACCTATCATGTACTTGGGGTTTCAACTCTCTCGGGATGGTATTTGTCCGCTTCAGCAAACTGTTGCTGCGATCGATGCCCTTCCTCGCCCTACATCTGTTAAGGAACTGCAGGCCTTCTTGGGGAAAATAGCATACTATCACAAGTTTTTACTGTCTGCGGCTTCGGTGGCTCGTCCGTTGCATCGCCTGTTGCATAAAAATGTACCTTTTCACTGGTCCGTGTCACGCGATGCGGCTTTCCGGAAATTGAAGACAATGCTGAAACAGGCCCCGTGCCTGGCTACTTATCGACCTGGCCAACATCTTGTTCTTGCCACAGACGGCTCTCAATACGGGGTCAGTGCAGTCCCTGCGCACCATTTTTCTGACGGTTTGGAACAACCCATTGCTTATGCCTCCAAAACACTCACAGATGCCCAACATAAGTATTCTCAAATTGAGAAAGAAGCTTTGGCCATTATTTATGCTCTTCATAAGTTTGGTGTTTTTCTCTATGGCTCCAAATTTCATCTTGTTATGGATCACAAACCAATTGTTTCCTTGTTTAATCCATCAACGTCGTTCCCAACAAGGCTGCACACCGCCTCCAACATTGGGCTCTTTACTTGTCTCATTTCAATTATGAGATTCATTTCCGGTCAACAGCTCAACATGCAAATGCTGATGCTCTGTTTCGCCTTCCCATGGGTCCTGATCAGGCATTCAATAGAGACGAACTTTTGTGTTTCCACCTGGATGTTGCCGAGCAGCGGGTTGTGGACGGGTTCCCTATCACTGGGGACAGGCTGGCGGCTGCTACGGGTTCTGACCCTACCCTCTCCCGGGTTTTACGCTTTATTCAGAAGGGTTGGCCAGATCGCCCATCCGCTAAGACTTCTGATCCATTGCAGAACTACTACGCTTTGCGCTACCACCTCACGGCTAGGGATGCTGTTATCCTCCTTTCCACTGACAATGCTTTGCCGCGTGTTGTGGTACCTGCGTCTTTGCATGCTGCGGTCTTGCGCCTCCTTCACCAAAGGCACTGGGGTGTGTCTTGCACAAAATCTCTGGCACGCCGTCATGTGTACTGGCCTGGCATCGACTCTGAAATAGCACACACGGTCGCTGTCTGCGGCCCTTGTGCGTCACAGGCCGCTGCCCCAAAGTCATATTTGTCACTGTGGCCTTCGCCTGAGAAACCCTGGGAGTGCATTCATGCTGACTTTGCGGGACCTTTTTTAGGTACTTATTGGCTCCTCGTAATTGATGCCTACTCTAACTTTCCTTTTATTGTCCGTTGCATGTCGCCTACCACTGCGGCAACCACCAGTGCTCTCGCCCGCATTTTCTCTTTGGAAGGCGTCCCCTCTACTCTTGTTACTGATAATGGTCCGCAACTTGTCTCTTCCAAATTTGCAGATTTTTGTGCTCGTCACGGCGTTATGCGTGTCACGGCCCCGCCGTTCCATCCACAATCCAATGGTGAGGCTGAACGACTGGTCCGCACATTTAAGGTCCAGATGTGGAAACTTCTGACTTCTTCTGCTGCTGATGATGCGCTCCTCCAGTTTCTGGCATCCTACCATTTCACCCCCATGGGCGACCACAGCCCGGCTGAGCTCTTACATGGCTGACAGCCCCGCACGCTACTTCATCTTCTGCGGCCTTCCACCTCAAGGCCGCAGGTGCCTTCACTTGGCCGGTTCACCGTTGACAACCTCGTCTGGGTACGGGAATATGGCAGGCGGCCAAAATGGAGCCCGGGCCACATCTTATGACACCGTGTCAGGTGCCTATATGAAAGCCAGATGGACACGGGTGTTGCAGTGTCTCATTCGGACCAGCTTCGGCCTCGTGTGCCGGCAACGCCTGTTCCGAATGCCGCTACATCACCTTCGGCTCTACCTGACACTCGGGATCTTGGCATCTCTCAATACTCACAACACAGCCCTCTCACCGTCATTGCGATGCCAGCACAAGAACAGATGCCACCAGGAGACGTGCCCATGCAGGAACCGGATGACCATCCTCTGTCAGAGCAAATCTACTCGCTTCCTCCAACGGATACCGACACATCACCCATGTCTCCTGTCATATCAACTGGACTTGCCGCAACAGGTAGATTGGTGCATGGGGCCCCTGCAGATTCGACCCCTACGTCTCCTGTCATCTCGACCTGTTATCATCGGGGACACTTCCGTCCATACAGGAAGCCTCCTCCTCGAGACTTTACGGCGAGTCAAACAACGCCTATGGACATTAGCCATCTCCAGGACACCTCCATCAAGACCAGTGCAACAATTTCAAGGGGGGGAAAAGTGTTGTGACTCGCCGATCATTCAAAGTGCCACAGTGCAATTATGCGCGCCCTCTACGTGCGGCGCTGTCTGTCAACCATGCAGCAGCTGCGCCACCTAAGCGGCCAGCCGAGCAGTGGCCACTAGACTGGGACTCAGTGTTCATTCGAATGCTAATGTGTACACATGTCTTGCTTGTCAACTTACTCTGTGACTTATATGTGTTGTGTTGTGTCGTTCTCAAATATATGTGTTAAACTTGACGTTATAACAAAAATGTACAACAGAGATCTGCTCAACCACCTTCAGTTGACGGTTTTCGCAAGAACTATCAGTGTCAAGAAAGACTAGGCAAAACTGCTACTCATCTATACAAAATATGTAAGAGAGACTCAAATGAAAGTCAGGCATGGTGATTGGACGACTGAAGTAATGAAACTGTTTATTATTTCAAAAGAAATTGCCATAACTGTTAATACATTTATCCCACTGTGAGACAAGACGGTCAATGCCTACACTGAAATGTGCCTTTGGTTGCCTGTGGAATCACGATTGTACCCAAACATGCATCTCTTCATTCAAAGAAAATTGACGGCTATGGAGGTATTTCTTCAGGGCTCCAAAAATATGAAAATAACATGGGGTGAAATCACGACCACACGGAACACATGTAAGGGGTTTCCAGTGAAACTTCTGCAGTGAACTCAAAACAACCTTGACAACATGTGAGCAGTTATCATCCTACAAAGAATGAGTGTTCATTTGGACATGTTGCAAAGACTGAGATGCAACATCAAGTCCAAATGCCCAGGAATGTTGATGGATGGCATCATTCTGCCCAGAATAATCTTTGTCCACATGTTGCCATGGTTGTTTCAACTGTGCTGCAAAACTTTTCCTGGGAAGCCCTCGCACATCCTCCACACAGTTCTGACCTCCCTCCATGTGACTTACATATTTTTGGAGCCCCAAAGAAAGGTATTAATGGCCCTCAATTTGCCTCAGATGAAGTGGTGCATGCCTCTATATCATCACAGTTCCACAGAAAAGACCAAACATTTTTCCATGAAGCCACTGACTGTCTTGTCTCACAGTGGACTAAATTTATTAAGTTACGTTGATTACTTTTAGAATAATGAACAGTTTACTTAGATTTTCTCCCATCTGTCTCATTTTCATTTGACTGCCACTTATAAATCCACAGAATAATCACCATGTGTCATTTACAGTACAGGTAGATGTAGTACATTACTGTACTTTTAAATGACATGTTGTGTACTGTAAAGGTGGTCCTTGATTAACACCTGCATAATATTTTTAACCTGTTATTGAAGGAGGGTGAAATGCTACTCAGAAAGAAGAACTTTACCACACAATATCCTGACGAGAACTGACCTTCTGAATGAATGCTTTCTCTTCTTGTTGTGACTCTTGAGGAAACAGGGAGTTGCAAACTGAAGCAACACAGTCATCACACAACTCACACAGACAACGCCGTCGAAGCTAATGTTCTTGCTTCTTTTCCAACAAATCCACATGTGAGCATATGACAACTTGAACTGGAGACTGGCTTTCTTAAACCAGTGTACATCACATTCTGACATGTTACCAGTTTTATCCCTAGGATGTACACTTACAACAAGAACTGCAGGGAAATCATTTCAATAATAGTGTACAGTTCTGTTAGTGTACCGAGCAAATAATCTTTGCCAACCAGAACTTCTCTGATGTTCTTTTTATCAATGAATATTTCTTCTCAAACAAAGGACAAGCAAGTACAAAGACCATGCATTTTTAGTCCAGTGAAAGCCCACGATGCCTTATACTGGTTGAAAAATGGCATCAATGGAAAATTAATGTCTGGTGTGGGATACTTTATACTATAATTAATGGCCCTCATTTAATAAATGGTAACCTAAATGGCAGGGCTTACTTTCTCATACAAATTCATCATCATCCTCTGGATGAAGTGGCACAGAGATCAGAATGCTTATGTGGTACCAACAAAATGGATGTCCAGCACATAATGCCTTGTGTGTATGTCTAGCTCTGAAGTGATCCATGCCACCATGTGAGTACCTTTGGATGTGCTACCCCTTTCAGTGCCCAGCAAGGATTACAATACTACAAAATGGTATTAAAGATTCCTGTTTCTGTTTCTTATTGAGGTGATGTGTTTATGTAGACATGTAATACATTTCTTCAAATGGTTCAAATGGCTCTGAGCACTATGCGACTCAACTTCTGAGGTCATCAGTCGCCTAGAACTTAGAACTAATTAAACCTAACTAACCTAAGGACATCACACACATCCATGCCCGAGGCAGGTTTCGAACCTGCGCCCGTAGCAGTCGCTCGGCTCCAGACTGCAGCGCCCAGAACTGCACGGTCACTCTGGCCGGCAATACATTTCTGAACAGGTCTTGAGAACAGGAAGTGGATCACCATATAAAAAAATAGGGTGCTATTTAAAAATGATGTATTTCTGTTCATGTTTTTACAAGGGTAATTCCAAAAGTAATGTCTCCAATTTTTTTTTATAAGTACATACATCAGTTTATTTCTACAATGGTTTACATCAGTTTACAACTTGAACATTTAGCTATTTTTCAATATAATCATCACTTCTCTTGATGCACTTTTGTAGACACTGTGGCAGTTTTTGTATGCCCATGTCATACCAGCTCACCGCCACACTGTTCAGAAAGTTATGAACCTCTTCTTTCACCTTGTCATTGGAGCTGAATTGCTTTCTGGCTCACCGCCACACTGTTCAGAAAGTTATGAACCTCTTCTTTCACCTTGTCATTGGAGCTGAATTGCTTTCTGGCAAAATGTTCTTTTAACCTAGGGAACAGGTGATAGTCACTGGGCGCCAAGTCAGGACTATAGGGTGTGTGTGTGATTATGTTCCACTGAAACTGTTGCAGGAGAGCAACGGTTTGCTGAGTGATGTGTGGGCGAGCATTGTCATGGAGAATGTGTACGCCCTTGCTCAATATTCCTCTTCTCCAGTTCTGAATTGCCCACTTGAGTTTTTTCAGAGTCTCACAGTACCTGTCAGCGTTAATTGTGGCCCGAGTGGGCATAAAGTTGACCAACAATACCCCTTTCAGGTCCCAAAAAATGGCTGTCATGACTTTACCAGCAGACTGTGTTTGTCTGAATTTCCACAGCTTTGGCAAAGAAGGATGCCGCCACTGCCATAATTGTTGCTTGGTCTCAGGTGTAAAGTGGTATGCCCAGATTTCATCACCCATGACAACTGAGTCCAGAAAGTTGTCCTGTTCGGCTGCAAGGTGGTGAAGAAATACACAGGAAGCATCAACTCATTGCCACATGTGGTCCTCAGTCAGCATGCGTGGCACCCATCTTGTGCACACCTTCTGGTAGTTCAATGTTTCAGTTAAAATTCTGTGAGCGGTACTTCGGGAAACCTCAGGAACCAACGTGCAGAGATCATCCGGGGTGATCCGCCGATCTTCATGCATGCTTTGCTCAACCTTCAACACTGTCTCTTCAGAAACTGATGGCCTCCCGCCCCTTTGTTCATCGTGAATTTCGGTCCGACCAGCTGCAAACTGTCTACATCACTTATGAACATTTTTGACATCCATGCACGACTCACCATACACTTCTATTAATTGGTGATGGATTTCAATCGGCACAGTGCCCTTTGCATTCAAAAACCAAATAACTGAGTGCAGTTCGCACTTGGCAGTAACATCTAATGGGAGCTCCATTCTGAACAGCTGCCAAGCCAAGACTGAGCACCTCAGCGCGGTGTGCGCATGTTTACACACAGCGCATGAAGCACTCTTCACAACAGTGTGACCAACTGCCACACAAACAGAGTTCTGTACTTACAAAAAAATTAGGAGACCTTACTTTTGGGATAACCTTTGTATAATGAGCAAAGATACAATAAAGGCTATTGTGCTGGTTAATGCCCCCAGTAGCTGAGCAACGTTTGCTAGATACCTTCCTTTTATGGACAAGTAGTTATTTGGGATGGTCCTACATATTACAATAATGAATATTTCAGGGTAGAATCATAAACAAGGAATGACTATTCTACTGTTAATACAGAAAGACATTATTATTTCCATTTTAGATCAAAATATGGTAGCTGTTGAGATAGTGTGAGGACCTACACCTGATGTTATTTGTTCAAGCTATATGCAACTTCATCATCTTGCAAGCAGTCTCACTTCTCACAACATTAGGTTTGTGTTGCCATCTTCCACAGCACTGATTATCATGTGCCTTCAGAAGGAAAGATGAAAACTTTTTGGCCTGGCATAGTGATTGCACCTTTATTGCTGAAGTAATTTTGTCATTGAGTTGGTACACCTTGCAAAATAACAAAAGATGTATAAATGCAATCTGCTTTGCAACTTTTTAAAGCAGTCATGCTGTGATGATTTGCTCAAATATTATCAACGAACAGTGCAACTTCATCATCAATCGACAGCTCCCCTTCGGCTTGGACTGGTCCTAGAATAGAGTGTTAACTTAGTGAATCGAGCAGCATGGGGACAAAATTCTAGTTGTGTATTGGTCAGGGCTATTGGAGATTAAATATGGGCAGATGGAGGACTGTAGCATTCAAGGAAGTGTTTTAAGGACTTTTTTCATCTATGTAAGTGTGAGATGCTGGTATTCGGAGGTGGGGAGGAGAAAAGTGGGAGCCATGTGGCACAGGTTCTGGACCAGAGAAAGAATTCCAATGTGTTTAACTCAGAAGCATGTTCTGCCATTGAATGGTTAACTCTGCATTTGGCCACAGTTTGCTGGTTGCTGTTTATTTGGATGGACAGATGGTTGGTGGTCATGTCATGAAAAGCTGTGTAACAGAGCTACTGTATGATATGACTGCTTTCTCGCACCTTCAGGATTTGGGCGTGGCATAAGGATGGAGAAGCATATTTTGTAGATTTTGTTGATGGGAGGTGTGGGAAGGATTGTGGGTAGAATGTTCCTCATTTCTGGGCACAGTGATTAAGTGGTGGAAGCCCTGGCAAAGGATGTGATTAAATTGTTTCAGTCTGGGATAAAATTAGATAATGAATAGGGTGATCCTTTGTAGCTGGTTTGTTAGAGTGACTAAAGGATGAAGAGAATGGGGTGGAAATGATGCAGAGTTCTGTCTGCAGACTAGATTTGGGAGGTAATGCCCATCCGTGAAGGCCTTTGTAAGAACTTCAACATACTGGGTAAGAAATATCTCATCACTGCAAATGAAAGTTATGGATGGCCATACCGGCATCTCCTTAATTCTTCCTCAGCTTCAATACCTTCTGTCCTATGTGCTTAAAATAGTCCTCTTCAACCCACCACACCACCTACTGTGGCACTGGCCTCTGTTTATTTGAGGGTTCTATAAAAATCTCTGCCTTTACTGAGCCAACCAACCATTAATGGCACCTCAGTTCTGATAGACGTCATTCCTGCTATGCTAAAATATCTCTCCCACACAAACTGGCCAGTGATAGATGGTGCAATTGAGCAACTGAAGCTACGTAAACTTAACCAATCTTTGCAATATAATACATTAGGATACTATATGTTAATATATGTTAACAATGTTAACTGATATTTTCCAACATCTGCAACACACTGTGTACCAACAGATCACATGGAATAAATAAATAAACATCTACAGCAACAAGAACCGACTAACAACATACCCATATCCTTCTCTACGTACTTGAGGCTACAACTATAAATGGGAAACACTTTACCCCAAATATTTTTCATCTCCCTCAGAGTGGTATTCAACTGTCCACTCAGTCCGCAAAATATCGTCGTCTGTTTTAACAACACACTCACAATCCCTTGCCACAGAAGGCCATATCTCTGGAATTCTTGAGTGCAAGACCTGTTCTATGCACTCACTCACCACTTCCTATTCCAGTCACACCACAAACACATCCTACACAGTCATATACAAGCCACCTGTGAAAGCAGTAATGTCATACACCAAACCTCCTGGAAATTTTGTAAATCCTTTCATAAGTGTAGGAGCACTGCCTTTTCCAATGATTGGTCATCATCAAAATGTGGCTGAGTGCAGATTTGACCACCTAGTGGTAAAACATTATAACATGCCTGACTTCACCAACCAGTTTACATTTCATACCATCTCGGTCTTCCCCACAACACCAGTTTCTCTGATTTATATATGTGAAACTATTCCTTAAACGCATCCCTAAATCCTGCATTTCTCCTGGTCTCAATCTGCAATAGCTCTAACTCATACTTGCACCCCCTCCTTTCATCATGCCCTCTCCTCCTCATCCTTGCTAAACTACAATCTCCACTCTGCAAACCCCCTCTCCCCCTCTCCCCCTCCCTCTCCCCCTCTCTCTCTCTCCCTCTCCCCCTCTCTCTCTCCCTCTCCCTCTCTCTCCTTCTCCCTCTCTCTCCCTCTCCCTCTCTCCCTCTCTCTCTCTCTCTCTCTCTCTCTCTCTCTCTCTCTCTCTCTCTCTCTCTCTCTCTCTCTCTCTCTCCACACCCACTTCAACTCTGCCACACACAATTCTCCCTGCCTGTGGCATGGTAAGCTCATCACTGATGCCACATTCCTACCTCATTCCCTTGCTGCTTTTCATCTTAGCCACGAATAACCCTTCCCTCACTTCACACTCCCCCCTCCCCCTTGGCCACCTCTCTCTTTACTTACACAACTAAACACAGTACAGTGTAGTCAGTCAGGACAATGCTGACTGTGTGTGTGTGTGTGTGTGTGTGTGTGTGTGTGAGAGAGAGAGAGAGAGAGAGAGAGAGGAGGGGGGGGGGGGGGACACAGATGTGAACTAGTAATTCACATCTTCCATCTTTAATATGTTATGCAAATACAAGCTACTTTACAGAATAGCAGTTGTCAAAGAGAAAGTTTTTCACTTTGTTTTCAAATTTAACTTCCCTGTCTATCAGAATTTTCCTACTACTGAGAAACTGACCAACAATTTCGGTGGAAGCACTGTGCATCACTTTTTGCGCAAAAGGCTACCTCAATGAGTGTCATTTTTTTCTGGTATTGTAATTATGTATATCACTGTACATTTTGAACTGTAGTGGGTTATTTACAACTAACATCACGATGGAATAAATGTACTGTAAAACAGCAGTCAGAATGCTCAACTCCTTAAACAGAAGCCTACAGAATGACTGTGGATGAGTGTCATGTATCATTCTTACAGCACATTTTTGAATAATGAAAATTCCCTTTTTTAAAGATGAGTTACCCCAGAACATTATTCCATATGACATTATTGAACAAAAATATGCAAAAAATGCTACTAAATTCTTGTCAACAACATCATCTAAAAATTTGCAATGTTTCACAATAGTTATTATTTCCTCACCACATGTTACACTTATCATTGGCATAGTACCTCTATCTGTGCAGAACTAGATGTGTTGTGCCTTTTCTAAATTGAAAGAGAAACCATTTGTAGGAAACCATTCAATAACAGCTTTAATGTAATTGGATATATAAAAAAATCTACTCATTAAGCAGCAGCAGAACACACATATAAGAGGCATTACAGTTTGAAAGCTTCTGGAGACAATGTTGTCTCCTTTTGGTAGAAGGGTTGAAGGGGAAGGAAGAGGGGTGAAGGAAGAGGACTGGTGAGGTTTTAGAAAAGGGGTAGAGTTCAGAAAATTCGCCCATAACCTTGTGTCAGGGGAAACTTAGGATGGGATGAAAAGGAAAGACTGATTGTTGGGGACAGCACCAGGTGAAATTTCAAAACCCGAGTCTTAAAGGTGGAACATAGGGTAATATGTAAGACAGGGATTCCTGCTGAAACATCATGTGTGAGTTAATAACAGCAAAAAGCTAAGTGCATTGTATTTGATAGAGGTGGGACGGGGATGACAAAAAATAGACAGGTCAGAAAATGAAAGATGTTGAAAACTAAGATGGAGTGAAGAAAGGAGTGGTTGCTGTGAAGAAATGCTGAGATCAAAGAAATTTACGTAAATTAAGGCCAAGTGGTGGTGAGAACTGAGGAAATGTTATAGTATCAGTTCCCATGTGCAAAGTTCTGAGAACCTGGTGTCTGGGGGAAGAATTCAGATTACACGCGTGGTGAAACAGTCACTAAGGTCATGACTGTCATGTTGTAGTGCATGCCCTGCAACAGGGTATTGTGTGTTGCCGGTATACACCCTGCCCTTTCATCCTAACTGATAACTTTTAGATAGTCATATGAATGCAAAAGGGCAAACAGTGTTTACAAAACAGCTGCTATATGACATGTGTCGTTTCACATGTGTCTCTCCCTTTGGTAGTATATGTTTTGCCAGTTACAGTGCTGCTACAGGTAGGAGAGTGTAGAGGGCAAGTCTTGCAGCGGGATTAGTCAGGGGTAGGAGCTATAGTGTGGGCAGATGGCTGCACAAGGGGCATAGAATGTAACAAGGATATTGCGGAATTTGGGGGATGACAAATGCTATTCTAGGTGTCGTAGGCAAAATTTCAGATGGAGTGGACCTCATTTCAAGGCATGATTTTAGAAACGTCATGGCCCTGTCGAAGTAACTGATTAATACATTCAAGACCAGGGTAATACTGAGTGACAAGTGGTGTACTCCTAAATTGTTTCTCAAAGGATAAGCAGCACCAGGATTGGATGTGATGGGCGAGGAAACCTCCTATTGAACTAGACTGGTGCAGTAATTGTTTACAGTTAAGTCTGAGGTGAGAATGGTGATGTATTGCTGTAAATAGTCTGTGCCTGAACAAATATGTTTGCCTCAAATACTGAGGCTGTATGAGAGGGAACGTTTGACATGGAAAGAATGACAACTTTCAAAATGTAAGTACTGTTGTTTGTTATTAGATTTGATGAGGACGAAAGTGTGCAGCTAGCCTTTGCTGATGATGAGATCAACATCAAGGAAAATGGGATGGGATTCAGAATAGGACCATGTGAAATTTAACTGGGAGAATGAAGGTAGAGTTTCCAGGAATTTTTATGGGTCAGCCTCACCATGAGTCCATATGGTAAAGATGTCATCAATACATCTAAACCAAACCACAGGGTTAAGGTTTATGGATCCCAAGATAGTCACCTCCAAGTGATCAAAGAAAAGGTTAACATACACTCCTGAAAATGGAAAAAAGAACACATTGACACCGGTGTGTCAGACCCACCATACTTGCTCCGGACACTGCGAGAGGGCTGTACAAGCAATGATCACACGCACGGCACAGCGGACACACCAGGAACCGCGGTGTTGGCCGTCGAATGGCGCTAGCTGCGCAGCATTTGTGCACCGCCGCCGTCAGTGTCAGCCAGTTTGCCGTGGCATACGGAGCTCCATCGCAGTCTTTAACACTGGTAGCATGCCGCGACAGCGTGGACGTGAACCGTATGTGCAGTTGACGGACTTTGAGCGAGGGCGTATAGTGGGCATGTGGGAGGCCGGGTGGACGTACCGCCGAATTGCTCAACACGTGGGGCGTGAGGTCTCCACAGTACATCGATGTTCTCACCAGTGGTCGGCGGAAGGTGCACGTGCCCGTCGACCTGGGACCGGACCGCAGCGACGCACGGATGCACGCCAAGACCGTAGGATCCTACGCAGTGCCGTAGGGGACCGCACCGCCACTTCCCAGCAAATTAGGGACACTGTTGCTCCTGGGGTATCGGCGAGGACCATTCGCAACCATCTCCATGAAGCTGGGCTACGGTCCCGCACACCATTAGGCCGTCTTCCGCTCACGCCCCAACATCGTGCAGCCCGCCTCCAGTGGTGTCACGACAGGCGTGAATGGAGGGACGAATGGAGACGTGTCGTCTTCAGCGATGAGAGTCGCTTCTGCCTTGGTGCCAATGATGGTTGTATGCGTGTTTGGCGCCGTGCAGGTGAGCGCCACAATCAGGACTGCATACGACCGAGGCACACAGGGCCAACACCCGGCATCATGGTGTGGGGAGCGATCTCCTACACTGGCCGTACACCACTGGTGATCGTCAAGGGGACACTGAATAGTGCACGGTACATCCAAACCGTCATCGAACCCATCGTTCTACCATTCCTAGACCGGCAAGGGAACTTGCTGTTCCAACAGGACAATGCACGTCCGCATGTATCCCGTGCCACCCAACGTGCTCTAGAAGGTGTAAGTCAACTACCCTGGCCAGCAAGATCTCCGGATCTGTCCCCCATTGAGCATGTTTGGGACTGGATGAAGCGTCGTCTCACGCGGTCTGCACGTCCAGCACGAACGCTGGTCCAACTGAGGCGCCAGGTGGAAATGGCATGGCAAGCCGTTCCACAGGACTACATCCAGCATCTCTACGATCGTCTCCATGGGAGAATAGCAGCCTGCATTGTTGCGAAAGGTGGATATACACTGTACTAGTGCCGACATTGTGCATGCTCTGTTGCCTGTGTCTATGTGCCTGTGGTTCTGTCAGTGTGATCATGTGATGTATCTGACCCCAGGAATGTGCCAATAAAGTTTCCCCTTCCTGGGACAATGAATTCACGGTGTTCTTATTTCAATTTCCAGCAGTGTAGAAAGCAGCCATCCTGGTTCCCATGGCCATACCCCAGATCTGTTTGTATGTCTGCCCCCAAAGGTGAAGTAATTGTTGGTAAGTATAAACTTGGTTAAGGTGGGCTCTGACAGACAAAATGTTCAGCAACATACACAGTCTGTCTGCTGCTGATGAACATTTCTTCAGTCAGCGCCCATCTGATTCTCAACCTATAACATCCTTCCTAATCACCTTAATCAACTTTATACTTACCAAGAACTACGTCACCTTTGAGATGCAGGCATACAAAAAGATCTGGAGTATGGCTGTGAGAATCAGGATGGCTCCTTTCTATGCAAACCTTTTCAGGGGTCGCTTGGAGGAGGCTTTCCTGGGATCCATATGCCTTCAAGCCCCTGTTTTGGTTTAGATACACTGACAATATCTTGGTCACATGGACTCAGGATGATGCTGACCTGTTAAAATTCCTGGAATCTCTAAATCCATTTTCCCAATTAAATTTCATGTGGTCTTATTCTGAATCCCATGCAGCTTTCTTTGATGCTGATTCCGTCCTTCCAAAGGCCAGCTACACACTTCGATCCACATTAATCCTATTACCAAACAACAGTACTTACATTCTGACAGTTGTCATCCTTTCCACATCAAACATTGCCTCCCGTACAGCCTCGATATTTGAGGCAAACATATTTGTTCAGGTGCAGATTCTTTACAGAAATACACCACCATTCTCACCTCAGCCTTCACTGTACGTAATTACCATACCTGCATAGTTCAAAAACAGATTTCCTATACCATCACATCCAATTCTGGTATTGCTGATCCCACAGCTTAGGAGTATACCACTTGTCACTCAGTATTATCCTCATCTTGGATGTATTAATTAGCTACTTTGACAAGGCCGTAACTTCCTTAAATCCCTAAAATTGTGCCCTGAAATGAGATCCATTCTGTCTGAAATCTTGCCAATGACACCTAGAATAACTTTCCATTGCCCTCCCAATCTCTACAATATCCTTGTTATCTCCTATCCTCCTTGTGCAGCCATCTGCCTACACCCATGGCTACTACCCCTGTAACCAACCCTCAGATTTGCCCTCTGCACCCTCCTACCACCACCTATAACAGCCCTGTAAATGGCAAAATATATGCTATCAAAGGGAGAGCCACCTGTTAAATGACATGTCATATACCAGCTGTTATGTAAATACTGTCTGGCCTTTTACATCGGCATGACTACCACCCAGTTGTCAGTCAGGACGAATGGGTCATTGGTGGAGGGAGTATACCAGCAATATACTGTTGCAGAGCATGCTCTACAACATGACTGCCTTCTGAGAACTCTGCAGGTGGGAACTAGTACTACAACATGTCTTTGGTCCTTGCCACCCACTTGGCCTTAATTTACGTTAATTCCTTCTGTCCCAGCGTTTCTTCATGGTAACTACTCCTTCCTTCCTTCCTTCCTTCCTTCCATTTTACTTTTCTTACATCTTTCATTTTCTGACCTGTCTATTTTTCGTCCCCCTCCCACCACCACCCCCACCCCTATGTCTGTTACATACGATGCACTTAGCTTCTCACTCTTAACAACTCATAAATGATGTTTTAGCAGTAATTCATGTCTTGCATATATTACACAATCTTCCAAATTAAAGCTCTCAGGTTTTAAAATGTCACCCAGTGCAGTCCCCAACAATCAGTGTTTCCTTTTTATCCCATTTAGTAAGTCTCCCCTGAACCAGAGTTATGGGTGACTTTTCCAAACTCTATCCCTATTCAAAAACTTAACCAGTCCTTTTCCTTCACCCTTCTTCCTTCCCCTTCACCCCTTCTGCCAGAAGGAGTCACTGACTCCAAGAGCTTGAAAACTGTAAATACCTTTCACAAGTGTGTTCTCCTGCCACCGCTCAGTGAGTAGATTTTTTATCTATCCAGTTACATTATGTTTTCAAAAACTGATTATTTTTGCTGAGAATTATAGGTTAAGAACATTATCATCATTTTTACTGTTGCTTTATCCACATTTGGACTGATGACAATATTTGGGTCATCTGCACAAGGAACTAATTCTGCACACACACACACACACACACACACACACACACACACACACACACACACACACACACACACACATCTGTCTGAAAGCTGAGCAAAGATTTCAGTCTCGTTTATGTGTCTATCAACTGCTCAATGCCTGAATTACATTGTGAGTTGTAACCAGTATTTCTTCTACTGTTTATAAATATTATAAGTTCATTTATAGTATGTTGTTCATAGAACAGTCTCATTGCCAAACTGTTACTAATTCATTAACTGTTGTAGATCAACAATTCAGTGACAACACAAGCTCATGAAAAAGTTGGCAAACTGAACTTAAGAGCTGTAAAGATGAAAGCATAATTTCTGAAGAAACTGTCCAGATCATCCTATGTTTATTAGTACTGTTGACAGGCTTCATAAAGTACAATAATTTATTCTGTGAACATTTTAGGGAAAGAAGATCAGAGTTCCATGTTCTGTTGATGAGGTCATTGCTGGTGGAACATGAGCTCAAATTGCTAAAGGATGGGAAAGGCAATCAACCATGTTCTTTTTGAAAGTGCCGTCCCAATATTTGCCTTAAGCAATTCTTCAATCTGGATATTTGGGCAGGGGTTTGAACTACCGTACTCCAAATGCAAGTAAAGTTTCTTACCACTGGATTCATTCAATTAATCTGTATGACAGCTCTCATCAGATACAGATATGAATGTTTTAGAAAATACCTACTGCAAAAAAGCTTTGGCACATCTCGCAACAATTTCATTCAGTTTCTGAGAAGGGTACCATCAAGTTGAACAAGATCTTCCTATCTCACTGAAGCACTTTACCATAAAAATGATTATAAACTTACTGTTGATGCATCACTCAGCCCACAACAAGAAAACTAATTTTTAATGCATTTTTACTGTGTGATTGCTTGTCAGATCTATAGGGCAGTTATACACTCCTGGAAATTGAAATAAGAACACCGTGAATTCATTGTCCCAGGAAGGGGAAACTTTATTGACACATTCCTGGGGTCAGATACATCACATGATCACACTGACAGAACCACAGGCACATAGACACAGGCAACAGAGCATGCACAATGTCAGCACTAGTACAGTGTATAACCACCTTTTGCAGCAATGCAGGCTGCTATTCTCCCATGGAGACGATCGTAGAGATGCTGGATGTAGTCCTGTGGAATGGCTTGCCATGCCATTTCCACCTGGCACCTCAGTTGGACCAGCGTTCGTGCTGGACGTGCAGACCGCGTGAGACGATGCTTCATCCAGTCCCAAACATGCTCAATGGGGGACAGATCTGGAGATCTTGCTGGCCAGGGTAGTTGACTTACACCTTCTAGAGCACGTTGGGTGGCACGGGATACATGCGGACGTGCATTGTCCTGTTGGAACAGCAAGTTCCCTTACCGGTCTAGGAGTGGTAGAACGATGGGTTCGATGACGGTTTGGATGTACCGTGCACTATTCAGTGTCCCCTCGACGATCACCAGTGGTGTACGGCCAGTGTAGGAGATTGCTCCCCACACCATGATGCCGGGTGTTGACCCTGTGTGCCTCGGTCGTATGCAGTCCTGATTGTGGCGCTCACCTGCACGGCGCCAAATACGCATACGACCATCATAGGCACCAAGGCAGAAGCGACTCTCATCGCTGAAGACGACACGTCTCCATTCGTCCCTCCATTCACGCCTGTCGCGACACCACTAGAGGCGGGCTGCACGATGTTGGGGCGTGAGCAGAAGACGGCCTAACGGTGTGCGGGACCGTAGCCCAGCTTCATGGAGACGGTTGCGAATGGTCCTCGCCGATACCCCAGGAGCAACAGTGTCCCTATTTTGCTGGGAAGTGGCGGTGCGGTCCCCTACGGCACTGCGTAGGATCCTACGGTCTTGGCGTGCATCCGTGCGTCGCTGCGGTCCGGTCCCAGGTCGACGGGCACGTGCACCTTCCGCCGACCACTGGCGACAACATCAATGTACTGTGGAGACCTCACGCCCCACGTGTTGAGCAATTCGGCGGTACGTCCACCCGGCCTCCCGCATGCCCACTATACGCCCTCGCTCAAAGTCCGTCAACTGCACATACGGTTCACGTCCATGCTGTCGCGGCATGCTACCAGTGTTAAAGACTGCGATGGAGCTCTGCATGCCACGGCAAACTGGCTGACACTGACGGCGGCGGTGCACAAATGCTGCGCAGCTAGCGCCATTCGACGGCCAACACCGTGGTTCCTGGTGTGTCCGCTGTGCCGTGCGTGTGATCATTGCTTGTACAGCCCTCTCACAGTGTCCAGAGCAAGTATGGTGGGTCTGACACACCGGTGTCAATGTGTTTTTTTTTCCATTTCCAGGAGTGTATAACACCTCCCCCCCCAAAGAACTACTGTCTGGAAGCCAAAGTACAGTATCATTCACCTGTCCAGACAGCCATCCACATTAAAGAAACTGCTTCTGGGACAGGGATGTGCACCAGCCCCAGTTCGAATCTGCCTGGTGGATTAAAAATGAAGGATCAGTGTGCTGACCAGCCTGCATTTGGGTTCTGGGTGATTTCCCAAAGCTGAATATTGGGCTGTTACCCAGGTCCAACCTCATTTACACATTATGCAAACATCCAGTAAAAAGAAAAAAATTTATTGGACTTGCACACAGAATTTACTCTAGACACAAACAGATGGAGCACAGTGATCCTTCCTGGGAGGTGGAGCAGCGACTGATGACATTAAATAATAATCAGCAACAACAGCAGTGGCTGTATAGTTCCATTCGACGAACAAATCATTGTAGCTAAAGCATATAATCAATATCTCCCTTGCAACATAAGTAAACAGGTGAAAACAGTAGATGCTTCCCAGTTATCACAAAAGCCATAATTTTCTGAGAGCACTGTAATACGAATTCCTACAAGGAAATTAGAGAGAACTGTGTGTGCTGCTGTAGTAAAATTTCCATGCAACAAAAATTGACTAACATTCTTAGCAGTTGTTGAAAAACTTGAATTTAAGTGATGCTTTGAGTTGAGTTTTCTGGATATTTTAAGTGAGTGTGTAAAAATCTTGAATTTTCTTGTGGATCTATAACATGGACTACATTAAAAAAGAATATTAAACTATGCAACATGTAAGCTACTGACAAAATTGTAACCAATTATCAAGAACTGATGTATATTTGCATGAAACTGTATTTTGTGTACTATGGTTTATTGAGTGTGGCAACAAGAACATGTACAAAAGACCTAAGTAAGTAATTCTGAAAGTTGTTTGTACCTTGAAAACCGTTGATTCCAAATTTGCAGTGGTACAATACCAACAGGAAGTTTTGTCATATTACTCACTTAGCCACGAGTCTGACATCAAAAGCATTGGGTTGGTTGTGTAGTAAGAAACTCAATAATAAATAAAATTATGAGGCATATTCCAAAACTAAGGTCCTTTTGGTCATAAAAAAATAAGTTTATGAAAAAAGGTTTTTATTAACAGCAATATTTTACTACATATCTACATTACTTTCCCGCATAATCACCATCACATCTATACACTTTCTGTAATGCTGCACCAGCTTCTTTAACCCCTCTGCATAGAAGTCTGCCATCTGGGAATTGAACCAGTTAATAATGCCAGTCTTGAATTCATCATAATTTTGAAATCATCACCCACCCTGCCTATTTTTCAAATGCAATAAGAGGAAATATTCACTTGGTACAATGTTGGGAGTGTATGATGGGTGATCTGAAAGTTCCCAACAAAAAGCTCGAATCTTCTCCTTGGCTTTGGCAGTGGTGTGAGTGCATGCACTGTAGTGGAGGAGATTTATGCAAAATGTAAGTTTCCCGCAATGTTGATTTTGAATCGTATGTCTCAGTTTGCTAAGAGTTTCACAGAATAGGTCAGCAGTAATTGTTGACCCATGGTCCATGAAGTCAATCAAAAGAATTCCCTTTTTCCAAAAAATGGTAGCCATCTTTCTTCAATTCAAGAACAGAGATTGCTTAAACTTTTTTGGTTTGGGTGGACCTGAATGACATCACTGCATTGACTGTTGTTATGATTCTGCATTGGCATGCAATATGCACGTCTTGTCACCCATAACAATGTGGCAAAACACATCATCTCTATCTTGTATATAGCACTCCAAAAATTGTTGTCCCCTACACATTCTTTGCTTGTTTTGCTGATCAGTGAAAATTTTTGGAACCCACCTCACACACAGATTGTGATATCCAAGCTGTTCGGTGACAGTCCTGTAAGTTGAGGTTCATGCAACAGTTTGGAATTCATTAACCAGATCACTAATCACCAACCACTGTGAAGTTTTTGATGCACTTGTTCAATAATGTTGTTGGTCACAATACTGGATCTGCCACTCTGCTGTTCATCATGAACACCTGTGCAGCCATTTTGAAATTCTCATCACCATTTTCTAACTTGTTTGTCAATCATTATTTCAGGTCCATATACTAGGCATAATTCACGATGTATTTCATCAGCTGAAGATCCTTTTGCAAGCAAAAATCTAATCACATCAGGCACATCACAACTCTGGTGGGATGCACAATTGTCCCAGTCATTGCCATCTGTTATCACCGATTGGCAAATGACTGCTGAATCAAGCCAACACTGCAGAAGTTTCCTAAAGTGTCGGTAAACAGTACTGCATGCATGGCACTTCATTTAGGCTTACCATCAGTTAAATACTAGTCACCATACTTTAGTTTAGGACTATGCCTCATAAAAAGACAACAGAGGGTTCTCATACACATGGTGCCACACTAGGTAATCTTCAGCCTCCAGTGCCTAGTTTGGGACATTGTGTCAACCATTTCACCATCACATAAACAGAACACAACTGTATTATTTTAGTCCAGGCAACTGACCTTTAAGGATGAATAGGTTCTTGTAACATAGAGCCCATCCTCAAGAAACTGCGTGCCTTCCAGAAAAGCCTGCCAAGGAACAGGATTGAGCTCGACACGACTGTCGCGCAGGTATCGTGTCAGGTTGAGTGTGATGCCGTAGGGTAAGGCGCCGGCTCTGGCAAGTGAAAAAGCGTCAGAGATGAGCTGTGCACGAGTTGCGGCTGGTAGCATCAGGGGATTTGTTGCCAGCTGCTGCACCAGCAGCTTCCAGTTGTCCACATCATAGTTCACCTTGTAGTACCCTGCAAGCAATTGTTTCTTAATAGTAACTCAACATATTTCTTTCAAGGAAAGGAAATGAAAACTTACATTTATGGCATTTGATAACTTATACAAAGCTTTTGACAACGCTGACTAGAATACTCTCTTTAAAATTCTGAAAGTGGCACAGGTAAAATACAGCGAGTGAAAGGCTACTTACAACTTGTACAGAAACCAGAAAGCAATTACAAGAGTCGAGGGGTATGAAAGGGAAGCAGTGGTTGAGAAGGGAGCGAGACAGGGTTATAGCTTATCCCTGATGTTCTTTAGTCTGTACACAGAAAATGCAATAAAGGAAACCAAAGAAAAATTTGGAATAGGAATTGAAGTTCAGCAAGAAGAAATAAAACTTTGAGGTTTGCCAATGACGTTGTAATTCTGTTAGATACAGCAAAATAATTGGAAGAACATATGAATGAAATGGAAAATGTCTTCAAAAGAGGATATATGATGAATAAATGAAACTATACCAAAGATGTCCACAAAAGATAGTACAGCCCTCTGCATTTCGTGAGAGACTTGTCTTGCTGTATACTGGACTCCATGACATGCTCTACACATGAGGTGTGACCGTTATTTAAGTAATAACAGATGTGATGTGGCTTAAACTGTTTTAACCCTGTAAGTATTCATGTACATTTTGCACTTCCTTAGAAAAAAATTTGTAACATTTCCTATACAATTCATGCTTTTTTTATTTTTTATTTTTATTTATTTATTAATTTTTTTAAATATAGAATAGCATTTTCTGAAGGTATCTGTATGGGGTGTAGCCATGTATGGAAGTGAAACATGGACATAAGCAGTTTAGACAAGAAGAGAATACAAACTTTTGAAATGTGGTGCTACAGAAGTATACTGAAGATTAGATGAGTGGATTGCATAACTAATGAGGAAGTACTGAATAAAACTGGGTGACAAGAAACTTGTGTCACATCTTGGCTAAAAGAAGATTCAGTTGATAGGACACATTCTGAGATGCCAAGGGATTGCCAATTCAGAAGGATGTAGGTGTGGTAGCTAATCAGAAATGAAGAAGCTTGCACAGGATAAAGTAGCACGTGGAGCTGCAGCAAACCAGTCTTTGGACTGAACACCACAACATTTCCTTCAAAAGCGGAGATGCAGAGGATTTCTGCTTCTATTACACATTTCTTTTTTATGTATAAATTAGCTGAAGCTGCAAAATTCAGCTCTTTTTTATTTAATTGATGACTGGTTACCGATATCAGACCCATTCTCAAATCACCCAAACAGAAAGAAATGGTGTACTCCATGGTAGCATGCAAACTGTCTTAATATTGTACATGCTTCTGCCAAAGTAAAGTATACAGTGACCACTGGCAAGAGCAATGCCAAGTCATACACACATTCTTTTTTGATTCAAAACATGGAAGCACGAACTGGTATTAATACTATTTTAACTGAAAGAGAAGGCAGCAACAAATCTGTTGTGTGCTTCATTCTTGAATACTGTTTGAGTGCTTGGGATCACCTCAGATGAAATTAAAGGACAATACTGAAACAACTGAGCAGTATTATGGTACAATCAGTACCAGACAGTACGAGTGTGTCATGGAAATGTTCCTTAAGATTAGATGGGTATCCAAGGAAAGAAGAAGACAATCTTCTTGTGAAATGCTACTAAGAAAGTTTAAGCAACCATACTGTGTAACAGACTATAGATCAGTTCTACTGCCTCCGTCGTTCCTCTTTCATACTGACTGTAAGGAAAAAATGGAGATGAGGACTTGTATAGAGGCATACAACTCATGATTCTTCCCTTGCTCTATTTGTGGGCGCAACAGGAAAGCAAATGGCTTGTGCTGGTATGCACCAAGGTGACAAAACTCATGGGATGCCTCAAAATATTGCGTCCGACCTCTTTTTGTCCAGCGTTGTGCAGCAACTTGATGTGACGTAACATGACGTGGGCTCAGCAAGTCATTAGATCCCAATGCAGAAATAATAAGCCATGCTGCCTCTGTAGGCATAATTGCAGAAGTGTAGCCAGTCCAGGATTTTGTGAAGAACTGACCTCTCGATTACGTCCTACAAATGTTCGATGGGATGAATGTCAGACAATTTGGATGGCTTAATCATTTGCTCAAACTGTCCAGAATGTTCTTCAAACTAATCATGAACAACTGTGGAACTTTTATGAATGACAATGTGTCATGTCACTGGAACACAGCTATTCGTGATTTGTTTGAAGAAAATTCTGAATAACCTGAGCGAATGATCTGGCCACCCTGGTTGCCTGACATTAACACCATTGAACATTTATGGGGCATGACTGAGAGGTCGGTTTGTGCACAAAATGCTGCACCAGCAACACTTTCTCAATTATGGACAGCTATACAGGTAGCATGGCTCAACTGTAGAGGCAATACAGCTCAATATTTCTAGTTGACTGATTCTCATCCACAATGGAGGGTACTTCTGTGAATGAATGAATGTCTCCACACACCTGCTTGCTGGAAGTTTACCAGTAGCCACTGAGAAGCTCCCACACTCCCGGAAGGGAGGATCCTCTCAACAGTGACAGAACGCTGACTCTCACTCGTGACGAGCCACACACGAGGGAGAGTTGATGCAGCACCTGCGGTTGCCTCCTCCTGCGTCAGGTAGCTCACAGGTACAAACCACACCTGTGATGAGCTGTTTGCCAATGGATGTCCATCTATAGTGAACCGTGCCTGTCAAAGGATATTGGATTGACATAATATTTGTTCAATACACCTATAGTAAAGAAGGGAAAGCAGAAAGGTGGAAGGAGTATATAGAGGGGTCTATACAAGGGCAATGTACTTGAGGACAATATTATGGAAATGGAAGAGGATGTAGATGAAGATGAAATGGAGATATGATACTGCATAAAGAATTTCACAGAGCACTGAAAGACCGAAGTTGAAACAAGGCCCCGGGAGTAGACAACATCACATTAGAACTGCTGACAGCCTTGGGAGAGCCAGCCCTGATAAAACTCTACCATCTGGTGAGCAAGATGTATGAGACAGGCAAATACCCTCAGGCTTCAGAGGAATATAATAATTTCAATCCTAGAGAAAGTTGGTGTTGATAGGTGTGAAAATTTCCAAACTACCAGTTTAATAAGTCACAGCTGCAAAATACTAACATGAATTCATTAGAGATGAGTGGAAAAACTGGTAAAAGCCAACCTCTGGGAGGAACATTTCGGATTCTGTAGAAATGTGAGGCAATACTGACCCTATGACTTATCTTAGAAGATAGATTAAGGAAAGGAAACCTATGTTTCTAGCATTTGTCGACTTAGAGAAAGCTTTTGACAATGTTGACTGGAATACTCTCTTTCAAATTCTAAAGGTGACAGGGGTAAAATACAGGGATCAAAAGGTTATTTTCAATTTATACAGAAACCAGATGGCAGTTATAAGAGTCGAGGGGCATGAAACGGAAAAAGTGTGGGGGAAGGGAGAGAGACAGGGTTGTAGCCAATCCCCTAAGTTATTCAAGTTGTGTATTGAGCAGGCAGTAAAGGAAAAAAAAAGAAAAATTCGGAGTAGGTATTAAAATCTATGGAGAAGATATAAAAACTTTGAGGTTCTCCGATGACATTGTAATTCTGTCAGAGACAGCAAAGGACCTGGAAGAGCAGCTGAACGGAATGGACAATGTCTCGAAAGGAGGATATAAGATGAACATTAACAAAAACAAAATGAGGATAATGGAATGTAGTCAAATTAAATCGGGTGATGCTAAGGGAATTGGATTATGAAATGAGACACTTGAAGTAGTAAATGAGTTTTGCTATTTGGGGAACAAAATAACTGATTATGGTCGAAGTAGAGAGGATATAAAATGTAGACTGGCAACGGCAAGGAAAGCGAGAAGAGAAATTTGCTAACATTGAGTATAGATTTAAGTACCAGGAAGTAGTTTCTGAGAGTATTTGTATGGAGTGTAGTCATGTATGGAAGTGAAACATGGACGTTAAATAGTTTGGACAAGAAGAGAATAGTAGCTTTCAAAATGTGGCGCTACAGAAGAATGCTGAAGATTAGATAGGTAGATCACATATCTAATGAGGAGGTATTGAATAGAACTGGGGAGAAGAGAAATTTGTGGCACACCTTGACGAGAAAAAGGGATCAGTTGGTAGGAAATGTTCGAAGGAATCAAGGTATCATCAATTTAGTATGGAGGGCAGCATGGAGGGTAAAAATCGTATAGGGAGACCAAGAGATGAATACACTAAGCATGTTCAGAAGGATGTAGCTTGTAGTAGGTACTAGGAGATGAAGCTCACACAGGAAAGAGTAGCATGGAGAGCTGCATCAAACAAGTCTCTGGACTGAAGACCACAACAATAACAACACCTATAGTGAACCAGGCCTGTCAAAAAATACTGGATTGAAATAATATCTGTTTACTGATGAAGTTTTAGGAAGAAGAGGAGCATTCACATACTACCCAATAAAGCATAAAAAATAACATACAGCTAGAAAATAAATTTTACAACAGAATGCAATATCAAGATTTTTAAACTTTCTATTTGAAGAGTGGAAATGGAAAAATGTTCTAAGTGGTGTTTTATCACAAAATGCATTTTTAGTGCTATTGTATTCTTAGTACTTTGCTGCATGTCCCCAGACTTTATCCAGGTAGCAAGCCATGGAGTGTTAGTAGATTGCACATAGTCTTCGTACCAACTTGTGGAGTTCCAAAGTTTAAAAGATAGGAGAAGTGGTTTTCATTTACTACAGTTCCACTAGTTAAAAACCTAATTCTGTATTTCTGTGCTTGCATTATAACCAAAAAATGTAGTGCCTCAATATTAATAGCATTTGGAACCATTTTTTTTCCTGGCTTCTTTGTTGATTTTGACATTTTAGACTGTGTCTGTGCACAAAATACCAGGTGCTTAAAATTGAAGGGCAGCTACACACAAAGGTCTAGAGTGGGAAATAATTATCATGCAGCAGCAAAATTGGAAGATATGCTAATGCATTAAAGCAGAACTGATTTATACTGGAAATACAATTAGCTCCAATTTTGGCCACCACATGCAAATCTGGTGCTGTGAATGTAAGAAAGATATATAGAAATTCTTCCATACATAATGGATTCACAATGGGATGTGGGCAGAAAAAAACTAACAAGTGAGAAAGGCAAAATGTCGATTTTAATATTAACCATGTCTCACACAATTTGTTCAATATGACACCAGATACACTGACAAGATGCTGTATCTGTAAAATGACGTGATCGACAGTTGCTCACAGTAGTTCCAATGGAATCTGAGCAACATGTTCCTGTTATATTGGCCTGCAGATCAGGTAGGTACAGAACATATCCCTGGTAAAAATGTTCCTTTAGATATTCTCAAAGACAAAAGTCACAAGGATTCAGATCAGATGATCTTGCAGGCCACGCATCTGGGAAACCGTGAGATAACACGTTTGGGGAAGGCTGCATTAAGCCGACCTTTCACTGGGCAAGTGACATGCGGTGTTGCCCCATCTTGCATGCAAATGATGGTTTCCACACAGTTGTGCTCTTCCAAATCAGGCCCTCTAGGTGTATTCACTTCAAGGAATGGACCGAGAATAAAGGCGCTTATGACTCTGCATCATACAGTCACACACGGTGAATGCAATGACTCTTACTGAGTGGCATTTTATTTAACAGAACCCCAAATTTGGCAGTTCTGTGTGTACACTGCCTCCTTATACTAGGTCACACACCATCAACTTCAATTCATGCCACAAACTGAAGGACAAATCCAGAACATTTCTACGGATCATGGTTTTTTTGTTGCTGAACTGTCTGGATGTAAAATAGATCACCAAACTTTCTGTACTGTTCGACATGGGACAGACAATTCTCGTGACACTACACAAGCTCTAGCACTACCTGGGGTATGTGCTGCATGATCAGTTACAGCGGCATCAACCTCATCAGTAACTTCCACTGGGACATCTTGCCCATCCACGTGCCACACCAAGCACACCTGTGTTTTCAAATTTCATTATCATCATCTTTAAACCATTTAATAACACCTCAGGACTCTCAGTCAGTGATACTCTCTCAATGCAGCCCTGTAATTGCTGCCTTTCACATAAAAAAGTGTCACTAAAAGTGCACAGCCTCTCTTCTCGACAGCCGTACTGTTGACTCATGTTACGGCTTGTCAAATGACACTGTTTATGTCATACCACCATACAAACAGTGTACAGCGCCAGATTTGCACCTGGTGGCCAAAATTGGAACTAATTTTTGGTTTGTTGGTTAATTTTGGGGAGAGGACCAAACAGCGAGGTCACTGGTCCCATTGGATTAGGGAAGGAAGTCAGCAGTGCCCTTTCAAAGGAACCATCCTGGCATTTGCTTGAAGCTATTTAGGGAAATCCTGGAAAACCTAAATCAGGACAGCTGGACACAGGTTTAAACATAATCCTCCTGAATTTGAATCCAGTGTGGTAACCACTGCACTGCCTCGCTCAGTGAACTAATTTTTTCCAGTGTAAACTGGTTCTGCATTAATGCATTGGAAAACTACCACGTTTTGCTGCATATGATAATTACAGTCCACAATGGACCTCTGTGAGTAGCTGCACTTTAATTATAACCATCCAGTATGAACTGATTCTTGCAAAGAAGAAAATAAAACCCAGTGCCTGTCAATAATGCTATTTATTTACACAAATAACACCATTACTGGTTTCCAACTGATAGGCTCATTTGAGATGGCTGTTCAAATTTTACAATTGTTGTCATTTACATAATTTGTTGCAAAATAGCCAACAATTAATGTAAACAAAAATAAATGGAATATAAATGTGGTCAGCCAACTGAGGGTAAATCCATCAGTTCCAAACCAGTAATGATGCTATTTTTGTAATGACGCTATTTGTGTCATCGTGTGCAAACTTCCTTACTGACATTTTAGTCCAGTAAGTTTCCTAAAATGCCACTTAGAGCATTCTTCACAAAGCACTTTTTTTCTAATTTGTCTCATTATATTTTGTGGTGATGCAGTGAGCAGCATAACTCTGTAATATCAGAATACCTTTTCAATTTGTTGCCTACAAATCAGCTCTCTACCAGCTATGTACAAACAGAGATACATTGTTTTTACATTGTCCTGAAAAATGTCAGCTATAGCACTCAGAACATTTTCCATTTCCACTCTTTAACTAATACCATCATAAATCAAGGAACAGGAAAAGAAACAGTGCATGTAGTATTGTTCTGAATCATGGATCACATGATGTACAGAGTCCACAAAATGAGAAGTAAATAATAATGAAATAGAAGTCAAGACTGACATTGCCATGTAATACTAACAATGAGCTTTTATAACAATGAAAAGAATCAATTATTGATAAAATTATTTAACTGGATAGATAAAAAAATCTAATCACTAAGAGGCAGCAGGACATACACATAACAAAATGTTGTGATTGGCAAGCTTTCAGAGCCAGTGGCTCCTTCTTCAAGCAAGAGGGTTGAAGGGGGAGGAAGAAGGGTGAAAGAAAAGGACTGGAGAGGTCTAGGAGAAGGGGTAGATTTTGGGAAAGTCACCCAGAACTGCAGGTCAGGGGTGACTTCCCATACGAGATGAGAATCTGCTTATGTGTCAATGCACTGTCACAATGCACTCTTTTCATTTGGCAACTAGATGCATTAATGAGATTCCTTTGCCCCTATAGGAAATGCAGTTCCAGTGGTACTGCATAAGTAATAAACAGTACATGGAGTATGGTAGGCGAATCTTTATTTCTGGACAGAATTAGATCATGGTCTTCACCAGTCAGGGATTCGACACAAACTACACCATTACAGATATTATCATTCACTCTACTGCAGAAGGCACTGATGTTTAGTTTGTCAGTTAGAGGCGACATTTAGTCATTATGTCATCATATTCCTCTGATTCGTCTGATCTTGGTCCCCGTGATTGCCCCCCGCCCCCCCAAGTATGACACCGTGCTACATCAACCTATTCATCGGCCATCTAGAGGAATCCATCGTAACTACCTAGAATTCCAAAGTCTCGCCTGGTTCACATTCACTGATGACATCTTCATGATCTGGACTAAGGATCAGGACACTTCCAGAACCTCAACACTTTCTCCCCCATTCATTTCTACTGGTCCCCCTCAGCACCTTCCTCAATGTAAACCTCCACTTCTAAGATGTCTAGGTCAGTACCACTGTCAATATCAAACTTAGTAATCACTTGCAATACCTCGACTTCAATAGCTGCCACCCATTCTGCACCAAGAAACCCCCCCCCCCCCCAACCTCCCCTCCCACTCAGGTCTTCTGACTGCTCCTAGCAGTCCTTCCCATCTCCATCACATCCCTGCTCCCACAAGCACCACTACACCCTGCACCGCCCCTACCCTCCCATCCCTTCCCCTCCCATGCCAACTACCTCCGTACCCGTACAATACTGGATCAGGACGCACAGTTGCATGCAGTCTGGCCTCAGTGGCCAGAGACAGTAGTCGCATGTGTGAGTTGTGCTTGAGTGAATGTGTGTAAGTTTTCTACTTTAGAAGAAGGCCTTTTGGCTGAAAGCTTCAATGTATAGCAGTCTTATTGTCGTGCCCATCTGCAACACGACATCTCCTCTATATGGTGAGTAGTAATCTATCCCTTTCATTATATTTTTGCTATTCTGTCCTGTATCTTACATTGTTACATTTTCACCAAAAGTAGATGTTAATTTTGCCAAAAAAGCAGGTGCTACATTTCCAGGTCCAAATTTACAAAATATTAGTCACTCACTAATAATAGTGACTGCACACAAACCTAACAACCGTGATCCCATCCCAGAAGTCCAACATGATCTCAAGCAGCTCCTCAAGGCCTTAGGCCCATCCCATAATCCAACACCTGATTCCATGTCCCTCCTCACACCAGCAACTCCTCACCCTCCTACATTTCACCTACTCCACAAACCCAATCTCACGCACCTCCTCACCTGGTCATCCAATAGTGGCTCGGTACAACGCTCCCACTGAATGAACCTTTGCCTTTGTTGACCAAACCTCCAGCCACAGTCTGTAACATCCCATTGTAAATTCAAGACACTATTCACTTCCTTCACTGCCTTTCCACATTTCCTGTCCCATTATCATCACATTCCTTACCAGTCATCGTGGATATGACATGCACTGTCTTTCCCAAGATCCTGATGGTGCAAAACCCACCATTTCTTTCCTAATCTTTCTAGTCAACCACATGCTAACTTACAATTATTTCACTTATGAAGATCAAATCTACAATCAATACCATGGTACTCCCATGGATACCTGCATGGCACCTTCTTATGCCAACTTATTTGTGGACCATTTGAAGGAACCCTTTCTCTCCAGTCAACACCTAAAACTCTTCGTTTGGTTCAGATTCATTGATGACATTTTTGTGATCTGGGCTGTTGGCAGTCAATCTTTGTTCCTTCCTCCATAACTTCCACAACTGTTCCCAATTCTCCACATTGTGCTTCTCAACTCAATGAACCATCCTCATAGATGTTGATCTCCTCCTCTCAGACAACTTCTTAAATATGTCTGTTGATACGAGGGTCACGCCAAAAGAAATGCACATTAATTTTGTAAAAATACAGTTTTCATTCTGCATGTGTGAAAGTTTTACAGTTTGTAGATACATCCTTCCCACTCGTTTTCAAACTTAGTTCAACCTGGAATGAGATTTTCACTCTGCAGTGGAGTGTGCACTAATATGAAACTTACTGGCAGATTAAAACTGTGTGCCGGACTGAGACTCGAACTCGGTAGTTCGAGTCTCAGTCCGGCACACCATTTTAATCTGCCAGGAAGTTTCGTATCAGTGCACACTCCACTGCAAAGTGAAAATCTCATTCTGGTAACATCCCCCAGGCTGTGGCCAAGCCATGTCTCCACAATATCCTTTCTTTCAGGAGTGCTAGTTCTGCAAGGTTTCACAGGAGAGTTTCCGTAAAGTTTGGAAGGTAGGAGATGAGGTACTGGAGAAGTAAAGCTGTGAGGAAAGGGCACGAGTCATGCACGGGTAGCTCAGTTGGTAGAGGATGTGCCCGCGAAAGGCAAAGGTCCCGAGTTCGAGTCTCAGTCCGGCACACAGTTTTCTACAAGATGGCTGCTACACTAGACGTTCGTTAGAAGCAATGTGCTGTCATAAAATTCCTGTGCTGTAAAAACGAGACAGTGGGAAACATCCACAAAAGGTTGAAAAAGGTGTATGAAGATGCTGCTGTCAATCATAGTACAGCTAGTCAGTGGGCAAGCAGGTTATGTGATGAAAGCGAGCACGGCAATATTGAGGATTTTCCTCGCAGCAGTAGGCCTCATACTGCACACCCTCCAGACAATGTGCAGAGAGTTAACGAATTGGTGACTGCTGACAGACGCATCACAGTGAACGAATTGTCATGCTACGTTGGGATAGGGGAAGGAAGTGTTTGCAGAATACTTAAAATGTTGGCGTTAAAGGTTTGTGCCAGGTGGGTTCCCAGTATGTTGACAGTGGCTCACAAAGAAAGAAGAAAAATGGTATGCAGCGAACTTTTGGAACAGTACGAGAATGGTGGAGATGAATATCTTGGAAGAATTGTGACAGGTGATGAAACATGGCTCCATCATTTTTCACCAGAGACGAAGAGCCAATCAATGGAGTGGCATCATGAAAATTCACCCAAGGAAAAAAAATTCAAAACCACACCTTCTGCTGGAAAAGTTGTGACTACAGTGTTTTTCGATTCCGAAGGACTCTTGCTTGTGGACATCATGCTAAGTGGAACCATCATAAAATCCGATGCATATGTGATGACACTGAAGAAACTTCAAGCTCAACTGAGTCATGTTCGACCACATCGGCAAAAACAGGATGTTTTGCTGTTACACAACAATGCACGGCCACATGTCAGTCAAAAAACCATGGAAGCGATTACAAAACTCGGATGGACAACACAGTCCTGGCCTGGCTCCATGTGGCTATCATCTCTCTGGGAAACTGAAAGACTCTCTTTGTGGAACAAGATTTGAAGATGATGACTCCCTTGTGCATGCTGCCAAACAGTGGCTTCAACAGGTAGGTCCATAATTTTACCGTTCGGGTATACAGGTGCTGGTTCCAAGATGGCTTAAGGCAGTTGAGAGGGATGTAAATTATGTGAAGAAATGAAAATATTGTTCCTAAAGGATGTATCTACACAATGTAAAACTTTCAAACATGTAGAATAAAAGATTTTTTTTTAAATAGTGTGCATTTCTTTTGAAGTGACCCTCGTATAAAGTACATCAACCAGTAACAGTACCTTCACTATGATAACTACCATCCATTCCATGTTAAAAAGTCTCTTCCATACAGCCTTGCCACCCATGGAAGCCTAATCTGCAGTGGAAGGCAAGAGTAGTCAAAATATACCAATAACATCACCAGGGCCTTTCTTGACCTTTTACCTATCCTTCTCATCCATAAACAGAGCTCCCAAGCCATCCTCTCCTCTAACACCAATAGCCCCACTAAACGAACTACAAACCAGAACTCCACTAATAGCTCCACTAATTAATCTGGCCTTGAAAAGCTCAACCATATCCTTCACCAGGGCTTTGACTAGCACTCGTTGTGCCCTGAGAGGAGGGATATCCTACACAGAATCCTACCCGCATCACCCAAAGTGCAGGGTGTACTTAAAGTCTGGGAACACTTTCAATTATTTATTGCACAAGAACCAAACATTGTACAGTCCCCCCCCCCCCCCCCCCATGCATACCACCACAGCGTAGTTGGTTAATTTGCCAATAGTCAGCACTAGTCGCAAACATGGCGAGTTCAGGTGCAGAGCCAGCTGTTGCATGAAATGGCCTCCCCGATCACCAGATCTCACTCCCTGTGATTCTTTTCTGTGGGGACACTTTAAAGATCGGGTGTATGTACCACCTCTACCATATCATGTAGCAGATCTCTGGGAGACAATATGGGAAGTGACTGCCACAGTTGATGATGCCATGCTGGGATGGGTACGGCAAGAATTCACTTACCGTATTGATGTCTGCCGAGTTACTCATGGTTTGCATATCGAATGTTTGTAAAAAAAAACTTTCAGAGTTTCTCTTCAAAATGCAATATGAATGACATCTGTACAATGTTTAGTTCTTGTGCAGTAAATAATTGAAAGTGTTCCTGGCCTTCATGTACACCCTGTAGTGTTCTGCCACCCATCCAACCTACAGAATATCCTTGCCCATCCATACTCCAATCCTGCACCTCATGGGTCATTCTCTTGTGGTCAACCCAGGTGCAGACCTGTCCCATACACCCATCATCCACCTCGTATTGCATTTCAGTCACAGGCTTTTCCTATCCAATGAAAGGCAGGGCCATGTGTGAAAGCAGCCGTGTTAGATAGCAAGTTTGCTGCAATTACTGCATGGCATTCTATGTGGGTGTGACAAGAACCAAGTATCCACTTACATGAGTAGCCACTACCAAAACGTGGCAAACTGCAAACTTTACCATCCAACTGCAAACATACTGCACACCACAATACTAATGATCTCAATAGCTGCTTCACTATATGGGCCATTTAGATATTACCTTAAAGCACAAGAACTCTGCAGGTTAGAACTGTCTCTCTAGCATATCCTACACTGTTGCAATCCATCTGGCCAAAACCACAACTAAATTGTTTCCCACTGCCTCACTTTACCATTTACTTTCTCTCACACTGCCTCACATTATCTTTTACGCTTTACTCTCTGAACTCTTCATCTTGTTGTGCAGCCGCTAAGTCACCTGCCTCACACTACCCTGCTAGCTCCTCCTTGCCTCACGCCTCTTTTCCTATTCCCTCCTCACCTTAATGAACCTAAGCAAATGCTTTCAAAAATTGGTATTCGGCAAACAGTCTGGCTGATACTGTGAGCATGTACACTTAGGTATCTATGTGGCTGTGTGTGTGAATGCGTGTACTCTTACTGGAGAAAGAGCAAGAGCTCAAAAGCTACTGTTAACTGTTTTCTATTACATGTCTCTGTATGTATGCACCAATCCTCTACAGGTAAAGGTTGCCTTTCCCCCATTTTACTTATACACTGATAGAAAAAAGTTTACAACACAATCAAGGAATTTCATGACAAACAAAAGTTGGCAGGTGTGTTTCTACATCTGAAAGATGATATCTATTCACATTCTGTAGCAGTCGCATAAGAGTGGCAAAAGTAGCACTACTATAGGAATGCAAAGCAGGTGTGCTTTAAATACACACTGGAATGGTCATGATTATTAGACACCTATGAGATAGGATTTATTGAGTTATGTTAGTCAAGAATGCCTTTAAAGTAACAAAGGAGCCATTGTCAAAACCTCAGGGAGGTTGAATGCGGTTGTGTAATAAGGCTATGGAAGTTGAATATTCCTTCTGTGGTTCATCAGAAAGGCCTGGCAGAAATGTAGCTGGCGGTGATGGTCACGAGAATATATGGTCGCAAGAAGATTGGAATCTGGATGGCCATGTAGCACTGCCGAGAGGGAGAAGCATTGTGTTCGGCCTATGGCTCTGCTGCATTGTACTTCATCTGCAACTGCAATCTCAGCAGCAGTTGGAAGTAGGTTACAGTACACTGGTACGCCCACTGCTTGAATACGTTCACCGGTGTGGGATCCGTACCAGATAGAGTTGATAGAAGAGATAGGGCAGATCCAATGGAGAACAGCACACTTCATTAAAGGATCATTTAGTAGTCACAAAATCATTACGGAGATGATAGATAAACTCCACTGGAAGACTCTGCTAGAGAGACGCTCAGTAGTTTGGTATGGGCTTTTATTTAAGTCTCGAGACCATATCTTCACCGAGGAGTCAAGCAGTATATTGCTCTGTCCTGCGTATATCTCGCAAAGAGGATAAAATCAGAGAGATTAGAGCCCACACAGAGGCATACCGACAATCTTTCTTTCCACGAACAACACGAGACTGGAACAGAAGGGAGAACTGATAGAGGTACTCAAGGTACCCTCTGCCAGACACTGTCAGGTGGCTTGCAGAGTATGGTTGTAGATGTAGATGTAGATGTAGTTACGGTCTGGGGTACAACTTCATATGACAGTAGGAGCAATGTCTTGACTATCTCATTCACCTTGAATGCAAATTTGTACATCAGCCTAGAGACTCAACGTAACGTGCTGCCATTCAAGAACAGCATTCCAGGGGATGTTTTCCAACAGAACAGCCCACATACAGCTGTGGTAACCAAATGTGCTCTACAGAGAGTCTGTTTGATCACCAGATCTGCCTCTAATCGAGCACATATGGGACATCATCAGATGAAAACTCCAGCATCACTCACAACACTACTAATTGTCCATGTATTGTTGACCAACCAAATGCAATAGGCTTGTAACTCCATCCCACAAACTGACATCGGAGCATCTGTACAACACAATGTGTGCACACTTGTGTACTTGCATTCAACATTCTGGCTGTTACACCAATTATTAATGTACAAGCATTTAATATTTGCAATGGCTTATCTTGCAGTTACATCAACCTGTGATCTTTCAATGTTAATCACTTAAATATGTTACCTAGACAGATGAGCTCCTGCAATTTCATTGCTCTGCAGTAAATATTTCTTGGTGTTGCTGTTTTTTTTTCTATCAGTGTATTAGTCACTCTGCTATAGGTAGAGATCTCACATTCTTCATGACAGAATCAGAGTCCATAAAGGTACTCACCCTGCAGTGGAGTGAGAGCTGACATGAAACTTCCGCCTAGATTGAAACTGTGTGCCAGACAGGGACTCACACTTGCTGCCCTTTGTCTTTTATGGCCAAATGCTCTACCACCTGCCCGCGAAAGGCACAGTTTCTGAGTATGAATCTCGGTGCAGCACACAGTTTTATTCTGCCAGGAAGTTTTGGCATCAGAATGCATACTAATATTATAAATATGGGAGGAAACTCTGTCTGCTATGTTTTCACAGCTAAATTGCTGAGCTGATTGTGATGAAATTGGGTTTGGAGCTAGGCTGAAGTAGGGAGTGGAACTTTTTTTTCCATCGAGGAAAATAAACTATGTTCAAAAATATAAATTTGTTCTACAACATACATTTACTTCAATAACACGATGCATGCTATCACACATGCCTCTCCACATGCACTGCTTGGTAGGGATGCTTTTGCGTGTGTCGTGTCATCATGTGCTATAGCAGTTGGTGAGGGGAGAGGAGGGGACAGGCATGCATTGCAAGCTATGCTTACTCAGGCAGGCGGACATATGAGGACCGCTGACGTTGCTGCAACTCATCATAACATAACTACTGAATGCAAGCACATGTATGCAAACGGCTAGCTTATTTCCTCACCACCAGTCATCAAAACAAAACAACAGATACATTTTATCCCTCTATACTGCACATATCTCCTCCTTCTCACTTTGTGTCTCCACCTCCTGCTCATTCTCTTTGTCCATCTCCTCTGCACCCTTTCTCCGACCATATCCTCCTTTCCCTCCCTCTACATATCCCCCCCCCCCCCTGCCTCTCTGTGTTCATCTCTTCTGTCTGTTCCCTCTGTCCATCTCCTTCTCCTACTCTCTCCACCTCATTCTCCCCATCTCTCTATGTCCATCGTCTCCTCCCTCCTCTCTGTTCATCTCACATTTATCCAGTGGTCCAGGAGGAGATGCTGGACATACATTCTATTACACACACACACACACACACACACACACACACACACACACACACACACACACACACACACACACACACTTACTAAACCACAGATTGAAAAGAAGGAACATCATGATGAGATTACTGAGAGCAGTAGCTGGCTACATATCACTTTGTAGGAAGGGACATGAGGAGGACAGGAATGAATTACGAAATAATGAAGTAGATGAACAAATGGAAACAGTATGTAACAATAATGCAAAGAGGCTGAACACCAAAGTCAGTGCTGAAATGGACACCACAAGAAGGAAGAACAAATACTGATTGGCCAAAGAGAAGATGGACAGAGAAAACCACATGAGGGCAGTGATGACATTCTTCACACATGAATCGTACATGTTCAATCATGGCCCATGAAACTTTTAAGGTTCCAAATATTTCGCTCAGAGCTGCATTACATATCTTTTGAGGTGCTCCTTCCCTGAAAATGTCAAACATATCTGGATGAAATGTCAGGAATCTTGATGTTTCACAAACAATGACCATGCAACATGGAAGTTTCAGCATGAGGTAAGAAAACAAGTCATGAAAGCTTTCACTGCATTCTTCAAACAATTTTCCTCCACAAATGGATCCATTTCAATTCAGCAGTCAATAATATGGCATCTTTTTCTATAAGGTACTGTCAAAAACGTTGTCAACTGAGATATTCAACTGCAGTGAATACCTGTTTGAAAGTGACAGATCCAGTCACGTAATTTCTTGTGACAGTAACAACAGGGAATCCAGGCTGCAGGATCCAAGAATTCATCACCTCCTTCAGAGATGTGTTTGCTGGAATAATGCGTTGGTGCACAGGCCTCTGCTTGATGGCTTCTTCCAAGGACCACCACAAGTCATTGTGCTGTGCATTTGAGTATTTCCTGAGCCAATAGAAAGAAATGTTATGAAAGGATGTAACATATTACAGAAAGAAGAAACGAGCATATGAGTAAAAAATTCAACACAGTCAAGCTTGCTATTTTTTCTCCACAAATTCCCAAATAAGTGTGATTCTTGTAACATACTGTAAAGGTTTAAAACTGATGAAATACATAGTTGCTAGCTGACATTTGGATTACGTGGTCCAAGTGACATTACACAGAAGCAGTTAAACAAAAGTGCACTGCAGTTTTCAAAATCATTTTTATTTATGTTGCTATATTATGGCCCACATACAAACTGAGTAAGGGGATGTTCATGGGTATTCAGTAAAATCATTTGAGACCTTATTACTAAATACATGAATTCAAATAACATTGCATAAGCATTGTAAATTTGGCACTTTCTGATGGAAGGTTTGGCATTTCATCTGAAGAAATGGTAGATAAAATTAATGGCATCTTGATGCAAGACAGTCACATTAAGATTCATAAGACTATTGAAACAGTAGAAATTGGTTGTGACACACTATGCCACAGTTTAGGAAACTATTTTATGAGTCAAACAAATTTCAATAACAATAATACAAGAATACAGCATTTTACTGACAGAAAATGGGATGTTGGTGAGCACAGCCACAGATTTCAGAATATGACTCTGAACTTTTGCAGGAATGCTTAGCCAACTACTTTTTCTTGTATTACGGTTCTGTGTTTCGCAATTATTTAATAACTTACTTTCAACAATACTTACCATCTCTTGATAAATATTGACAGACCATTCCTGAACACTGCTTCAGTTAGGCTGAGATTGAGCATTCTATAAAGACATGCACCTGAAAACAGTGAATAATCACTATCAATTGAAAGATTGAGCAACACTATCAGGCAGTTTATAAAATGTAAAAAGATTACCAATATTCAAAACAAAACTAAGAGTGCTTGAAAACAGCATTCTTACACAGTGTTAAGGAATATTTTGAGACTAGTCCAAAAGAACATGAAAGAAATTGTAATGCTACGATAATGTTCTGATAAATTTTTTTTAATCAACACTCAAGCATTGCAGCAAAAACTGAAACTGGGTACTTAAATCTAGTAAATTAAATTAATAATAAAGTTTTGTTTTGTCTGTGTTTTCATTTACTATTTATACACATATGAGTAAGTCCCTCAAACCAAACCAAAGAGAAACTTATTATTCTTATTTACTGGCTCACTCATTTTAACCGATTAGTGCATGGGCAGCAAAGATTGTGTCATGCCCAGGCACGAGTGCTGAAGCACTTAGCCTCACTGTACATTTTCCCCACTGCCACGTAACACTGTCTAAGTGTAAAGAGGGGGCAACTGCAAAAGGGCCGCACTGAAATGGCGGCATTGTGACACTGCATACTACTTCATTTTATATTTCACTTTTCGCAAACAACATAGGTCAAAAGCAAAACAAATTTTGAGAAACACACACACTGTATATGTAAAGTCTTGGCATGCCATGGCCAGCCCTGCTTTAGTGCTTGTTGGCAAATTTAGCTGTTGAATCCTTTTGAAAATCCTACAAGACACATATTTTAAATATGGGCATTGTTATAACAATGGGTGTAAACAATGAACAAGCATAATTCTTTTAGTGGTAACACTGTAGCTGTTCTGGGCACATTGTCACAGGGCTATAGACAGAATATTGTTAGAGTCAATTTTCAGAATTGAAACTACTTTCAAGCAAATGAAAAAAAAAGCTGCATACCATTCAGATATTTTACATTGTAACCCCCCACCCAGAATGACTCCGGAGCCCTGAGTTCGAGTGCAATGTGTCTGACGGGCCCAGATTGGGAAATCTCCTTTTATTTCAGATTCTCAACTTTTAATGTGCAAAATGTAATAGAGACCTACATGGGAATGTAGAAATAGAACACATAAAACTGAAAGTCAAAAACACCATTTGTTAACCACAAAAGTAACAAAATAGAAAGTAACAAAATTTTAAACTACTGCCAAGAAATTCCAGTTTCCAGTATGTAACTCTTATAAAACTTTAAAGTTAAACAAAAAACTTCAATTCTTGGGTAGTTATCCACTGCTGGCATCTTTTTCACTCACTCACAGTTAGCAGAGGAAATGTTCTGGCGCACAGAGAAGCAAAGATGACAAACCCTATCTGCATGGAATAGGCCCATCACATTGTGACCTTTATAAATTCACAGTGTGGCATCCTTCTTGTGATTCTGAATTCCTTTTGGGACATGGAAAACGTGGTGATTTCTTTCTATCTTCAATGAGGAGAAATCTTTTTGGCCATCTTTGCAAGCTCAATGGGATTCCAATCTACTCTACACTTGTTGTGCGTAGCTGTCCAAGAACCAATGATGGACCAGCATTTTCTCGCAGCAATTTGTGACCAGATGTTTTCAGTGGGTGAGAGATCTGGAGGACATGTTGGATAGTTCAACAGTTAAACATCCTCCATACCAAGGTGCGTCACAACAGCCAGCAATACATGGTCTCAAATTATCTTGTTGGAAGGTAACATCATGAGAATCTCAAAGACAATGCAGAGCCATGCATCAGAAATGTAACTGCTGCCCAGATTATCAGCTACAGGAACTAGATATCATATTGTGTACCAAATAACATGCCAAGCACAGGACACTATAACGAATCTATTTTATAGGGACCTTTGTTCAAGAGTAGATTACGGTACCTATCCTGATTGATGAAATCTTAAGTCCATTATTTTTTCAGTTATGTTTTATCTCAAATTGCAAATCTGATGTTTGAAAAAAGGAAACTTATGGGAGTGATGTATTGTGAGAGAACCTTTATTTAAATTTTATTCTTTGTCATGTTTTCAGTAATATTTTGGAATTACATTCTTTACCTCTGAATTTAAAGAAATTAATCATCCCATAAATTCTATTTGTTTCGTTTGGTCATATTTGGCACAGATCTCACATTTTGACGTATTTGGTTACAAAAATTCCATTTCAAAATTATGTTCAATATTATATATTTATTTTATTTTAATAAATCTTGTTCGTATTCAGTGCCATGTTTTCTTGATAAATGTTAAGTCTGCAGAAAAAATATATCCAAGATTTAATTTGCTCAACTGATAGTTCTGCAGAGATCTAAATTTCCACACTGTAAAATGCAGTGGTGTGGTGGCCAGGGTGTTGGACCGTTCCTTCCAATCCACTGATCCGGACACTACTCCCCTCTCCAGACATTGTGCCCCTTGACTTTTTTTTTCTGGGGCTATATCAAAGACAGAGACTTCGTCACACCAGTTGCTGACATTGACGAACTGAAAGCCAGAATATAAGCTGCTGTGGGTGCTGCGACATAAAACATGCTACGTACACCTGGCAGGAACTGGAATACCACCTCGACATTTTCCAAGCTACCAAGGGAGCACACGTTGAGGTTTACTAATGTAAGTGGTCTTAAAAAAAACTAGTAACACTAACCTATGTAACGGCATTAAATGTAACTTATTATGTCAAATGGTTATTCTGTTATAAATTGTTGTACTCGGGGCAAGACTTTTTGCTCACCCTGTATCACCGGTGTTTTGCAAAAAAGAGTTAGACACTCTTTGACTCACTTTTAAAGAAAGCACGGTTGCTTTGGAACTGGAATAAGCAATTCTCTGTTTTAAAACAGGACAGAAGAGTCTATGGTTTAAAGTTGGTAAGTGTGTTTGGTCAGAATATTATGCATTAAATGTGTGTAACGTAAACCTCTTTACATTAAAATTGTCACCTTTAATGGAATACAAATCTGAAATGATTTATGATCTCATCATGTGAATGACTCTCTTTATTAAAGTATGTAATGCTGAAATATGAAGTTGATTGTTTGCCATATGTGAAGCAGAAAGAAACCAAAATGCCTTATAAGCTGTGAACAAGTATCTTCACAAACATGAAAAACCCAGGACCTTAAAATCATGTCTCAGAAGTTATCAAGAGGATGATTGAAGCCAAAAACATTGTAACAAAACAAGATGGGTATTAAACACTTTTTCTACTCATTGTAACACGAAGTCTTGAAATGGTATTCTGCAGTGCTGTTTTCCAATATATAAGACAACAGATTTGTGTGTTGGTTTGTTCTGATGAAGAGATGCAAATACATCATCAACAATTTCGTAACAAGGATTTTTTTTTTTAAAAAATTGGACACAGAGAATTGCAGAGTTTGAACGTATAACAATGACGAGTGCAATCTGGCAACATTCATTTTTCTCGAAGTGTCCACACACAAATACATCAGTCACAATTCCACACATGGAACCAGTTCTTATTTGAAAAGATGATGTGGTGCCACTCTGTGTCCAGTGTGTTCATCCAGTGTGCAGCATCGGCCAGTATCGGGTCGACCGCACTTTGAAATACACAAGCCTCCAGTTACGCTACCATGTTTCCTACAGCTGCCTTCGCAGCACAAGGGAGCCAACATGAACAATTATGCTGCTGCCAATCAGATGCAAGAATCGCCTCTCTGGAGGTCCAGCAGTGGGGGTACTCAAGTTTGAACATTCATCCACTGACCCCATTTTGTGTGTTTGTCAGCTGAATAACATTCACACACTTTCATAGTGACCAGTGCTTGAAATCTTCTGAATGGACACTATCAAAGTGTGACAGATTTACAGATTTTCTGTGTGTGTATATATTTCTACATTCAAATATACTGTTAGCAACTGACGCAGCACCAACAGCAACAGCGTTATGTATTATTTTTAACAATTTAATGTTAGATGTGGAATTAATAAATATTTAAATTATCTCTTCATCAAAAGCATCTGTTCCTCACTGCTATGTCCACTAAAGAATGTGCAAAGGAAGACATAACATTGCACACAACTGTTGGCATATTTCTCTCTGCTGCCACATCCTGTCGTTTTTCTGCAAACAAGCCCTTTCCCTAACTCAATGTACATGATTCCGCTGTACAATCTTACAAGGCTCATTGAACAATGTGTCTGTTCTCTGCTCATCATGAGAAAACTGCAGATTTATAACTCCAGATAGTGTTTAATTGACTAAATTTAATAAGGGAAAAAAGAGCTTTATGGCATTAAATCCATACATATCATAAAAGTGTGTGTGTGTGTGTGTGTGTGTGTGTGTGTGTGTGTGTGTGTGTGTGTGTGTGTGTGTTCCACATCTCCTGAACTACTGCACCTATTTCCATCACATGTAGTACACACATACCTTTGTATTGTATTGTATTGTATTGTATTGTATGGAACTGGGAACCTAGAAACGACGGAGGCTTCATCCCTGCCACAGCCCACAGCCCACAACAGGCTATAGCAGTCGACTCACCCCACTGACGCCCCAAACCAGACCCAGGGTTATTGTGCAGTTCGGCCCCCAGGAACGCCTCACACCAGACAAGTGTAATGGTAGAGTAATTATAGTGCATGCATACACGGAGAAAGTGTTTGCATAGCAATTGCTGACATAGTATAACTGAGGCGGAATAAGGGGTACAAGCCCACGTTCACCGATGCAGAAAACCACCTTAAAAACCATTCATAGACTGGCCAGCACACAGGACCTAAACACGTGGATTCGTGCCGGGGACCGACAGTGCGTTAGACAACATCGCTAACCGTGCGGGCTCATACATACTTTGCTGACAGGCGGCAATCGCTGTGGGGGTAAGAACCACATACCCATCAAACGGGTAGGCGTGCAGGTGAAAAAGAAGTGTAGCCTGTGACACATGAATTACCAGACTTCATTAATCCAGTATTTGAGAACACTTAGCAACCTGCAACAAATTTTATATGTTATTTCAAACCGTTAAAAAATGTTGTCTTCCTGGAAACCCCTACAAAATGCTAAAATGAAATTTTTTTATCATTTACTACTTTTTCGCTGTTCGTGCAGTAAAAGCTATGCATCAGTCATTACTTCTTTAATACTAGCTGTACTTGCTACACATTTTGCAGACAGTATTCACCACTGAATGATGTAAGTGCAAAGTTACACCACTATATGACACACGGTTAAATAGATTTGATGTCCTAAACAATACAATGAGATGTGCCAAAAATTGCCGCAGCATGTAAGTGGAAGTTTACTACTTCTTTGGTATTAGTTCCATTGACAAAAAATTGCACAAATAGTATCCACATATGCCACTGAATGTATCTACAATATTATGCCATTGTACAACACACAATACAGGTGATATGATGTTGTTGTTGTTGTTGTTATTGTTGTGGTCTTCAGTCCTGAGACTGGTTTGATGCACCTCTCCATGCTACTCTATCCTGTGCAAGCTTCTTCATCTCCCAGTACCTACTGCAGCCTACATCCTTCTGAATCTGCTTAGTGTATTCATCTCTTGGTCTCCCTCTACGATTTTTACCCTCCACACTGCCCTCCAATGCTAAATTTGTGATCCCTTGATGCCTCAGAACATGTCCTACCAACCGATCAGTTCTTCTAGTCAAGTTGTGCCACAAGCTCTTTTCTCCCCAATTCTATTCAATACCTCCTCGTTAGTTATGTGATCTACCCATCTAATTTTCAGCATCCTTCTGTAGCACCACATTTCGAAAGCTTCTAATCTTTTCTTGTCTAAGCTATTTATCGTCCACATTTCACTTCCATACATGGCTACACTCCATACAAATACTTTCAGAAACGACTTCCTGACATTTAAATCTATACTCAATGTTAACAAATTTCTCTTCTTCAGAAACGCTTTTCTTGTCATTGCCAGTCTACATTTTATATCCTCTCTACTTCAACCATCATCAGTTATTTTGCTCCCCAAATAGCAAAACTTCTTTACTACTTTAATGTCTCATTTCCTAATCTAATTCCCTCAGCATCACCCGACTTAATTTGACTACATTCCATTATCCTCGTTTTGCTTTTGTTGATGTTCATCTTATACCCTCCTTTCAAGACACTGTCCATTCCGTTCAACTGCTCTTCCAAGTCCTTTGCTGTCTCTGACACAATTACAATGTCATCAGCGAACCTCAAAGTTTTTATTTCTTCTCCATGGATTTTAATACCTATGCCGAACTTTTCTTTTGTTTCCTTTATTGAATAACATGGGGGATAGGCTACTATCGTGTCTCACTCCCTTCCCAACCACTGCTTCCCTTTCATACCCCTCGACTCTTGTAACTGCCATCTGGTTTCTGTACAAATTGTAAATAGCCTTTCGCTCTCTGTATTTTACCCCTGCCACCTTCAGAATTTGAAAGAGTATTCCAATCAACATTGTCAAAAGCTTTCTCTGAGTCTACAAATGCTAGAAATGTAGGTTTGCCTTCCCTTAATCTTTCTTCTAAGATAAGTCATAGGGTCAGTATTGCCTCACGTGCTCCAACATTTCTACGGAATCCGAACTGATCTTCCCCTAGGTCGGCTTCTATCAGTTTTTCCATTCGTCTTTAAAGAATTAGCATTAGTTTTTTGCAGCTGTGACTTATTAAACTGATAGTTTGGTAATTTTCACATCTGTCAACACCTGCTTTCTTTGGGATTGGAATTATTATATTCCTCTTGAAGTCTGAGGGTATTTCACCTCTCTCATACATCTTGCTCACCAGATGGTAGAGTTTTATCAGGACTGGCTCTCCCAAGGCTGTCAGTAGTTCTAATGGAATGTTGTCTACTCTGGGGGCCTTGTTTCGACTCAGGTCTTTCAGTGCTCTGTCAAACTCTTCACACAATATTTTATCTCCCATTTCATCTTCATCTATATCCTCTTCCATTTCCATAATATTGTCCTTAAGTACATCGCCCTTGTATAGACCCTCTATATACTCCTTCCACCTTTCTGCTTTCCCTTCTTTGCTTGGAACTGGGTTTCCATCAAAGCTCTTGATATTCATGCAAGTGGTTCTCCTTTTTCCAAAGGTCTCTTTAATTTTCCTGAGGTCAGATTTGTGAAAAATTGGCACAGTGTGCATTATGTTTAAATTTATTATCTCGTTCCTACTTACTCCATTCGCAACACATTTTGCAGACGGTAACCACATATGCTGCTGAATGTACCTACAAAATTATATCATTGCACAAGACACAGTTCAGGAGATATGATGTCACACTGTAAATAAATGCCTTGGCAATGCCAAGTTTCTCTGCTGGTTTATTATAAGGTTATGTGTGCACCTACACTATGTGATAAAAAGTATCCGGACACCTGGCTGAAAATGACTCATAAGTTCGTGGTGCCCTCCATCGGTAATGCTGGAATTAAATATGGTGTTGGCCCACTCTTATCCTTCATGACAGCTTTCACTCTCACAGGCATACGTTCAGTCAGATGGTGGAAGGTCTCTTGGGGAATGGAAGCCCATTCTTCATGGAGTGGTGCACTGAGCAGAAGTATGATGTCGGTCAAAGAGGCCTGGTATGAAATCGGCGTTCCAAAACATCCCAATGGGGTTCTATAGGATTCAGGTCAGGACTCTGTGCAGGCCAGTCCCTTACCGGGATGTTATTGTCATGTAACCACTCCACCACAGGCCGCACATTACGAATAGGTGCATGACTGTGTTGGACGATGCAATCACCATCGCCAAATTGATCTTCCAACAGTGGGAAGCAAGACGGTGCTTAAAACATCAATGTAGTGCTGTGACAGTGCCATGTAAAACAACAAGGGGTGCAAGCCCTCTCCATGAAAAATACAACCACACCATAACACCATTACCTCCGAATATTACTGCTGGCACTACACATGCTGGCAGACGATGCTCACTGGGCATTCGCAATACCCACACCCTGTCATCAAATCACCACATTGTATACTGTGATTCGTCACTCCACACAATGTTTTTTGACTGTTCAATCGTAAAATGTTTACGCTCTTTACACCAAGCAAAGCGTCGTTTGGCATTTACCGGTGTGATGTGTGGCTTATGATCAGCCGCTTGACTATGAACTCCAAGTTTTCTCACCTCCCGCCTAACTGTCATAGTACTTGCAGTGGATCCTGATGCTGTTTGGAATTCCTGTGTGATGGTCTGGATAGGTCTTGGCCTATTACACATTACGACCCTCTTCAACTGTTGGCAGTCTCTTTCAGTCAACAGACGAGGTCGGTCTGTATGCTTTTGTGCTGTATGTGTCCCTTCATGTTTCCACTTCACTATCACACTGGAAACTGTGGACCTAGTGATGTTTAGGAGTGTGGAAATCTTGTGTACAGATGTATGACACAAGTGACACCAAATCACCTGACCACATTCAAAGTCTTTGAGTTCCGCGGAGTGCCCCATTCTGCTCTCTCACGATGTCTAAAGACTACTGAGGTTACTGTTATGGAGTACTGGCAGTAAGTGACAGCACAATGCACCGAATAAGAAAAAGGCATGTTTTTGTGGGTGTCTGGATACTATTGATCACATAGTGTACAAATTGATGCTTACGTTTCCTTGCACTTAGTAAGTATGTTTGCAATTATGTTGTTACCTCATCAGCAGATAGCTTATCACTGCCTCAGCTGATGGTAGGTACCTCATAATGCTGTTCTGTTCACAGTACTGGAAACTGAACTGTCCAATATCACATTTGACATGCTGTCCAACAAGTGACTACAATACATGAAGAGGCAATAAAATACACATCACGACTATTAACATGTTGTTGTTGTGGTCTTCAGTCCTGAGACTGGTTTGATGCAGCTCTCCATGCTACTCTATCCTGTGCAAGCTTCTTCATCTCCCAGTATCTACTGCAACCTACATCCTTCTTAATCTGCTTAGTGTATTCATCTCTTGGTCTCCCTCTACGATTTTTACCCTCCACACTGCCCTCCAATGCTAAATTTGTGATCCCTTGATGCCTCAAAACATGTCCTACCAACCGATCCCTTCTTCTAGTCAAGTTGTGCCACAAACTTCTCTTCTCCCCAATCCTATTCAATACCTCCTCATTAGTTAAGTGATCTACCCACCTTATCTTCAGCATTCTTCTGTAGCACCACATTTCAAAAGCTTCTATTCTCTTCTTGTCCAAACTAGTTATCGTCCATGTTTCACTTCCATTTCATGGCTACACTCCATACAAATACTTTCAGAAATGACTTCCTGACACTTAAATCTATACTCGATGTTAACAAATTCCTCTTCTTGAGAAACGCTTTCCTTGCCATTGCCAGTCTGCATTTTATATCCTCTCTACTTCGACCATCATCGGTTATTTTACTCCCTAAATAGCAAAACTCCTTTACTACTTTAAGTGTCTCATTTCCTAATCTAATTCCCTCAGCATCACCCGACTTAATTTGACTACATTCCATTATCCTTGTTTTGCTTTTGTTGACGTTCATCTTATATCCTCCTTTCAAGACACTGTCCATTCCGTTCAACTGCTCTTCCAAGTCCTTTGCTGTCTCTGACAGAATTACAATGTCATCGACGAACCTCAAAGTTTTTACTTCTTCTCCATGAATTTTAATACCTACTCCGAACTCTTCTTTTGTTTCCTTTACTGCTTCCTCAATATACAGATTGAATAACATTGGGGAGAGGCTACAACCCTGTCTTACTCCTTTCCCAACCACTGCTTCCCTTTCATGCCCCTCGACTCTTATAACTGCCATCTGGTTTCTGTACAAACTGTAAATAGCCTTTCGCTCCCTGTATTTTACCCCTGCCACCTTCAGAATTTGAAAGAGAGTATTCCAGTTAACATTGTCAAAAGCTTTCTCTAAGTCTACAAATGCTAGAAATGTAGGTTTGCCTTTTCTTAATCTTTCTTCTAAGATAAGTCGTAAGGTCAGTATTGCCTCACGTGTTCCAACATTTCTACAGAATCCAAACTGATCTTCCCCGAGGTCGGCTTCTACCAGTTTTTCCATTCGTCTGTAAAGAATTCACGTTAGTATTTTGCAGCTGTGACTTATTAAACTGATAGTTCGGTAATTTTCACATCTGTCAACACCTGCTTTCTTTGGGATTGGAATTATTATATTCTTCTTGAAGTCTGAGGGCATTTCGCCTGTCTCATACATCTTGCTCACCAGATGGTAGAGTTTTGTCATGACTGGCTCTCCCGAGGCCATCAGTAGTTCAAATGGAATGTTGTCTACTCCCGGGGCCTTGTTTCGACTCAGGTCTTTCAGTGCTCTGTCAAACTCTTCACGCAGTATCGTATCTCCCATTTCATCTTCATCTACATCCTCTTCTATTTCCATAATATTGTCCTCAAGAACATCGCCCTTATATAGACCCTCTGCATACTCCTTCCACCTTTCTGCTTTCCCTTCTTTGCTTAGAACTGGGTTTCCATCAAAGCTCTTGATATATATGCAAGTGGTTCTCCTTTCTTCAAAGGTCTCTTTAATTTTCCTGTAGGCAGTATCTATCTTACCCCTAGTGAGACAAGCCTCTACATCCTTACATTTGTCCTCTAGCCATCCCTGCTTAGCCATTTTGCACTTCCTGTCGATATCATTTTTGAGACGTCTGTATTCCTTTATGCCTGCTTCATTTACTGCATTTTTATATTTTCTCCTTTCATCAATTAAATTCAATATTTCTTCTGTTACCCAAGGATTTCTATTAGCCCTCATCTTTTTACCTACTTGATCCTCTGCTGCCTTCACTACTTCATCCCTCAGAGCTACCCATTCTTCTTCTACTGTATTTCTTTCCCCCATTCCTGTCAATTGTTCCCTTATGCTCTCCCTGAAACTCTCTACAACCTCTGGTTCTTTCAGTTTATCCAGGTCCCATCTCCTTAAATTCCCACCTTTTTGCAGTTTCTTCAGTTTCAATCTGCAGTTCATAACTAATAGATTGTGGTCAGAATCCACATCTGCTCCAGGAAATGTCTTACAATTTAAAACCTGGTTCCTAAATCTCTGTCTTACCATTATATAATCTATCTGATACCTACTAGTATCTCCAGGATTCTTCCAGGTATACAACCTTCTTTTATGATTCTTGAACCAAGTGTTGGCTATGATTAAGTTATGCTCTGTGCAAAATTCTACAAGGCGGCTTCCTCTTTCATTCCTTCCCCCCAATCCATATTCACCTACTATGTTTCCTTCTCTCCCTTTTCCTACTGACGAATTCCAGTCACCCATGACTATTAAATTTTCGTCTCCTTTCACTACCTGAATAATTTCTTTTATCTCGTCATACATTTCATCTATTTCTTCATCATCTGCAGAGGTAGTTGGCATATAAACTTGTACTACTGTAGTAGGCATGGGATTTGTGTCTATCTTGGCCACAATAATGCATTCACTATGCTGTTTGTAGTAGCTAACCCGCACTCCTATTTTTTTATTCATTATTAAACCTACTCCTGCATTACCCCTATTTGATTTTGTATTTATAACCCTGTAATCACCTGACCAAAAGTCTTGTTCCTCCTGCCACCGAACTTCACTAATTCCCACTATATCTAACTTTAACCTATCCATTTCCCTTTTTAAATTTTCTAACCTACCTGCCCGATTAAGGGATCTGACATTCCACGCTCCAATCCGTAGAACGCCAGTTTTCTTTCTCCTGATAACGACATCCTCCTGAGTAGTCCCCGCCCGGAGATCCGAATGGGGGACTATTTTACCTCCGGAATATTTTACCCAAGAGGATGCCGTCATCATTTAATCATACAGTAGAGCTGCATGTCCTCGGGAAAAATTACGGCTGTAGTTTCCCCTTGCTTTCAGCCGTTCGCAGTACCAGCACAGCAAGGCCGTTTTGGTTAATGTTACAAGGCCAGATCAGTCAATCATCCAGACTGTTGCCCCTGCAACTACTGAAAAGGCTGCTGCCCCTCTTCAGGAACCACATGTTTGTCTGGCCTCTCAACAGATACCCCTCCGTTGTGGTTGCACCTACGGTACGGCCATCTGTATCGCTGAGGCACGCAAGCCTCCCCACCAGCGGCAAGGTCCATGGTTCATAAGAAGAGATAATACAGCATGCTAAAAACAGCTAAATACTCTACTCAAGTGTTAAAACTACTCTTACTATTGAGAAAACTTGCCCAAAATACTTAAATATATCCATGAATGGCATCTTTACCTGTAATGAGAAACAAACACAAACCTTTACTGTATGATATGGAATCAAACGTCTGGATCAGCTGTGTTACAGTTTCAACAGCAGTGAAAGGTGGGCGGGTGAACCGTGTGCTGTCTTGTAGCATCACCCGATGCATTTCATTCAGAAACTTGTCTGGCATTTCCCATGTGGGTTCCACCTGTGAATAACAATTTTTACACAGTTTTGCCGCTTTGTCTTAAACTAGAACTGATTAAATACTAGAATATTATGCACTAACATACTGCTATCAAGTTTGGAACCTATGTTCCTTGTTACTGCAACTCCATCCAAGGCAGATAGGGAAGGCACGTGTTCAGCTGTGCAGTGCATCAATTGTATCTGTGTTTTACTGTGAGGCTGTCAGTGGATTGGAATGGTCACTTTCTTTGTCCTGCTGCAATGAATTTGTCACACACTTCCTTTTCTGCAAGTGTCTTAGCTTCCTTTCACCTAGCCAAAGTCTGAGGGTATTTCACTTGAAAGTGAAGATTTCTACCATTTGGAGACCAGGACAGTATACCTTGGTATAGTGTCACTCCATGCTTTGTGGTCACTTCTTTCTGAATGGTGCCTTGGCATTTGTGTGTGAAAGAAGATGACCTCTGTATTAGACTGAGTGGTTTGCACCCCAATATTTGTTTGGTGTATTATTACATATTACGGCTCGTATGTGAGTGGCTTGAGTGATTTTAGGACTTTTACCTTACATAAGGAACAGCTCCTCACCGTTTTGAGTGTAAATTCCATGCTCTGTCTCGCCTAATGTTGTAACTTGGAGCTCTGGTAACACGAAGGGTGTGCTGTGTCACTGTGCAGTTGTGCTGCTGATGTTCTGAACATGTTATTTGCTTATGTGTGCTGGCAGGAGCAGGGTGAACTATAAGCTAGTGACATGTTTGCTACTCTTCTGAATATTTAAACCTTAGTGGATTTCAATTGGTAATATATGCTCTCCCAGGGCTCTGACCTGTTTGTAGTTTTAAAGTTTCATGAAGTTGCATTTAATGCCTTATTACTAAGAACTGTAACTGCCATTCGTGCTTTGCTGTGAAACATTGTTTCAGCAACACTGTATATAGACAGTAGCTGAGAAATCTGTGTTTTCACTCTTTGAGGTTTATTTGAGTGACTGTTCAAAATCAGAAATTATGCACAGGCTATTGCATGCCTCAGGTGGGCAATGGTATTTGTACTTCAACTAGTAAGTCTATCTGCAATTCAAATGCACCCGCCATACTTGCTACTGAAAAGTTTGGCCGGTCACGTATTTGGGCCTGGGCATGCCTTGTGGTTGATTGAGCAAGCATGACTGCCTTCCAGAGAGATCGAATGGTTAGACAGGCATGTTAATATCAAGACAGACAACTCACATGTTGGAAGTGCCAGCCCATGTTTGTAATGGTGACAAGGCAGCTCCATCTGTAATCAAAGCCTAATGCTTCTAAATTGCAGGCTCAGCAGGTAAGTTCATTTTAACTGTATTTCTTTTGCCCTTTAAATGGGTCTTTGTCATTTAAAGTCTTAGGACATGAACAGTGCTCACAAAAAATAAATTATTAGTGTAATTTTTTTACTCTGTATATCTAGCAATTGTGTGTAGCAAATGTGGTATTCTGTTGTACCTTACAGAAGAAGAAAGCATAAGTGAGCCTCACTCATGATTTAAGAGTTGTGATCTGCTTTTGGTAAGTATACAGGGCTATTACAAATGATTGAAGCGATTTCATAAATTCACTGTAGCTCCATTCATTGACATATGGTCACGACACACTACAGATACCTAGAAAAACTCATAAAGTTTTGTTTGGCTGAAGCCGTACTTCAGGTTCCTGCCGCCAGAGCGCTCGAGAGCGCAGTGAGACAAAATGGCAGCAGGACCCGAGAAAGTGTATGTCGTGCTTGAAATGCACTCGCATCAGTCAGTCATAACAGTGCAACGACACTTTGGGACGAAGTTCGACAAAGATCCACCAACTGCTAACTCCATTCGGCAATAGTATGCGCAGTTTAAAGCTTCTGGATGCCTCTGTTAGGGGAAATCAACGGGTCGGCCTGCAGTGAGCGAAGAAACGGTTGAACGCGTGCGGGCAAGTTTCACGTGTAGCCCACAGAAGTTGACAAATAAAGCAAGCAGGGAGCTAAACGTACCACAGCCGACGGTTTGGAAAATCTTACAGAAAAGGCTAAAGCAGAAGCCTTACCGTCTACAATTGCTACAAGCCCTGACACCCGCTGACAAATTACAAACGCTTTGAATTTTCGGCGCGGTTGCAACAGCTCACGGAAGAAAGTTCAGTGCGAAACTTGTTTTCAGTGATGAAGCAACATTTTTTCTTAATGGTGAAGTGAACAGACACAATGTGCGAATCTGGGTGGTGAGAATCATCACGCATTCATGCAGCAAATTCGCAATTCACCAAAAGGTAACGTGTTTTGTGCAATCTCACAGTTTAAAGTTTACGGCCCCTTTTTCTTCTGCAAAAAAAACATTACAGGACATGTGTATCTGGACATGCTGGAAAATTGGTTCATGCCACAACTGGAGACCGACAGCGCCGACTTCATCTTTCAACAGGATGGTGCTCCACCGCACTTCCATCACGATGTTCGGCATTTCTTAAACAGGAGATTGGAAAACCGATGGATCGGTCGTGGTGGAGATCACGATCAGCAATTCATGTCATAGCATCCACGCTCTCCCGACTTAACCCCGTGCGATTTCTTTCTGTGGGGTTATGTGAAAGATTCAGTGTTTAAACCTCCTTCACCAAGAAATGCGCCAGAACTGCGAGCTCGCATCAACGATGCTTTCGAACTCATTGATGGGGACATGCTGGGCCGAGTGTGGGAGGAACTCGATTATCGGCTCGATGTCTGCCGAATCACTAAAGGGGCACATATCGAACATTTGTGAATGCCTAAAAAAACTTTTTGAGTTTTTGTATGTGTGTGCAAAGCATTGTGAAAATATCTCAAATAATGAAGTTATTGTAGAGCTGTGAAATCGCTACAATCATTTGCAATAAACCTGCAGATAAAAAAATCTTTTGAAATTCATATCTCAGTTCGATTTGTGTAACCCATTCATACTTCTATAATTGGATTAAAGGAGAGTGTGCTTTGCTCAGAATGTTCATATATTTTTAAAAATTTTATTACAACTAATTATTTCAATTATCTATCCTGTCATATTTATTCTCACAATTTGTTTGTTGGTGTAATAAAGTTGTATTTGTATTTTTGATAAAATGGTGAATGTTGTTGAAAAGAAAATTCCTGGGATCCACTTCATCTACCGTGTTCTTTCCCCGAGTTCGTTTGGGTGTGAATTAACCACTACAACTGGTTTTTTCAGAGTGCGGTTGTTCTGGTAAGAGGTAGGGACAGGGGGTAGAATCTTTTCTTTCCTTGTTGGCATCATCATTCACCATTCATTATGTTACATATGTACTCAGTGTGTTATAGAAAATAGTATTCATTCCTATTACAAAGCATGGCTGCCAGAGACTGCACAGGAGTTTCGTTTCTCCAGCATGATCAGTTGCAATGTGAACTGAGGATTAATCAGCAGGCAGGAAACAGAAGTGTAGCAGATTTGACAGCCCATTTGCAGCTCTGGTAACACTGTGTTAGAACATTGAAATTCTTGAGGTCACCCAACTGACCCTAAAGCAGGGATATAATGTCCAGGCTCAACTTACTCACTTGGAATAATCATTTTGCTGACTTAAAGCAGCTGCAAGTGAGTGGGGAACAGGCCAGTTTAATAATCAGTTGCTAGGCCAATTTAAAGAACTGCAGGTGGGTGTGACGTTTCTGGGTGTCGATGATGTGGCGGGTGTGAGTGAAGACGGCTCTTCAGCCATTGGCCAGTTAGCACAACTGAGTGGCCCCAAAGGGACAGAACAGGAAAACCACCCATTACAGAATCTTTCAGAAGACTGCCTAATCTTATTGTCCATTTGCTTCAGAGAGTTGCCAAACTTTCTGTTGAACAATATGCACAGTTTGAGTTTCTCTTGTGGATAAATCTTCACTTTGAATTTCACAGCAATGTCTCAGATATGTCTCACTGTTTTATTCTATGGCTATTATATCTGTTAACTCATGGGTTACCTAGCACAATATTTTTAGAAGTATTGCAGGGGTAAAGGTTGCTACACAAAATGAGAAAACGCATTATCCAGCTAAAATTACAATCCACTTTAAGAAAGTGAACTTGAGCACAAACATTTTTTGGCATGTGCAAAACCCTGGTGAAACCTTGACTGAGGAGATTTGTGTAGTGGACTCCACTGTAGAACTACAGGTAACAGAGGGTGAAGCTCTCGATAACATTTTATAAGTTATGAAGCCAGAAGCCAGGGTACCTGCAAGCAACTGCCCCCCCCCCCCCTTTCCACAGAAGACAGTCTATGCTGAAAGTTTGTTTCCAATGTGGCAATGGGGGACACCTTGTGAAGAGAGACCAAAGAGCTGACAGCATTAGAAATGGGCAATAGGGCATACCCTGTGCCGCTGAGGCATTGTGCTCATATTAGGGCAGCAATAGGTTGGGTTCTCCCCTATATCTGAGTTGAACTTAATCAGGAACCCATGTGCACCATGCTTGATTCAGGCAGCATCACCTCCCTGTTGGATTACAAATGGTATCTTGAGTTTGGAGCAGTGTGTAAGATGCCTTTCTTGCATGCTTCATATCGGAGATGTCAGGCTGTCAATGGCAAGACATTGCCTCTGGAAGGTGAGCTGCATCGGACACTTAGAATTCTCAAATTCTAGAGGCCTATTAATTAATTCATAATTAAGAATTTGTGCTTCGGTCTTCTTTTGAAGTGTGATTGCATATGGCAAACCTGTCTTTTCTTGATTATGTTGATAGAGTTTTCTTTTTTAAATTTCACCCTTGTGAGTGGGTAGCATTAAGTTCCTATCAAGGTTTTCGAAGGTGAATAGTGTCCAGCTTTAGCAATCACATTTCAAGGTTAGTCACTTGGAACTGGTTTAAGCTGGCCAACATCTGGAGATTCTTGGTTGTTTCCCTGACATGCTTACCAATAAATTGGTATATACTAACAAAATTAAATATAAGATCCACCTAATACAAGAGATTCTGGTGTGGCATGCTCTTTATAAGCTTTTGCCTCCCAAGATGAATATTTTGGGCTCCATGATATGGTATTAGATCTGCAACACCCCTATATACCTCTCTCGTATCTCTAGTGCTCAAGGGGCAAGAGAAGGACTACCAAACGGTCATGAAGTATAGGGTTTTAAATGATAATTTTGTTCTGTAATGTACTCCTCTTCCCGAATCCCCATAATTGTTTTATGTGGTTTTTGGGGCCATGTTTTCTTACCATGCTTGACTTCAACCAAGCTTATTAGCAAATTCTGTTGAATGAAAACTCTATAACACATTACAGCCTTTTGTACAGACTGGAATCTGTATAATGTCAGCCAGGTTCCTTTTGGCCTGTCACCTGGAGCTGTTGTTTTGTCCCACATCTTGGATAACACGTTCGGTGATTTGGAGTTATTCTAAGTCTATAATTATTTGTATGATGATATTGTTTTTAAGTGCCTCTTTTGCCGAGCACCTTTGACATTCAGAATAAGTCCTGCTTCATCTTAGAGCAGCTGGGCTCACTGTTAAACCATCTAAAATCACATTGGCTTGGCAGCAGATTTCCTTTTTTGGACACTTGGTCTCCATAGGTGGGGTTATGGTCAACCAAAAGCAGAATCAGGATTTACAAAACATTCCTCCCTCTAGGAATAATAAAAGGGTGTCCAGGTTCTTTGGCATGGGTAATTTATTTCATAAATTTGTGTCAAACTTCACCTAGTTAGCAGTTCCTCATAACAATTTGCATAAAAAGAGTGATGTGTTTAACTGGGTTGAAAATCATCAGGCCTCCTTTGAAGCCATTAATATGGCTCTCAGTAACCCTCTTGTGCTGGCCATTCCCAATTCTGAGTTCCCATACATTGTCCAAACTGATGCCTCTGATTATGGGGTTACAGCTGTTCTCTTGCAAGAGCATTAAGGTGAACACCATCCTGTCACTTACGCATTGAGGGGGCCATCCCCTACAGAGCTTAAGTACTGCATGTATGAATAGGACACACTAGCAGTTATTTTCACTTTGGAAAAGTTTGAGTTTAATCTAGAGCACAGTGTGTTTGTATTAGAGACATAACCAGTCACGAGTAGGGTCTTAGCGCACACCAGGAATATGGAAAATATTACGTGGTGGGTGTTCTGTATCTCCACATTATATTTTAAGGTTAAGTATATTAAAGGCCCCCATCAATAACCAAATCACTGACACCTTGAGTTGTATGTCTGAAGAACTGAAGAAGATTAACGTAGGCAGGATGTGCACGAGACCTAGCAGGTTGCTTGGCTGTCCAGGGCGCTGACTGTGGAGCAATGGCTCTTTGGAAATCTGAAGAATGAACAGGATCAGGACCCTATCAATCAAACATAGGTTATATGATGGGGAACAGGTGATGGGGTACATCTTAAATAAAGGCATTGTTTGTCATAGGAAGAGAGGCAACAAAACCTTTAGAATTTTTTTACCTAAGGAGCTGGTACCTCTGATATTCCAATATTTTCATAATTCTTTGCTGGGTGGGCACTTGGATGTTTATAAAACTATTGGCAAAATCAACGAGCCGGCCTGTGTGGCTGAGTGGTTCTAGGCGCTTCAGTCTGGAACCACGCGACCGCTATGGTCGCAGGTTCGAATCCTCACTCGGGCGTGGATGTGTGTGATGTCCTTAGGTTAGATAGGTTTAAGTAGTTCTAAGTTCTAGGGGACTGATGACGTCAGATGTTAAGTCCCATAGTGCTCAGAGCCATTTGAACCATTTTTTGAATATCAAAGAACATGTGACATGGCCTTCCCTGTACAGGGACATTCAACATTTGTTGGGGGAGTGTGAACTGTGTAAGGCAGCTAAACCCAACTCTAACTTGCATACGGACTTTTTGCAGTCAGCCTGAGAGAGCCATCCCACTGATAAATTTTTCATTGATTACATGGGTCACCTTCCTAGTACTTGGGGTGTGAATCATTACATTTTTGTTGCAGTTGCCGGCCACGGTGGTGTAATGGTTCTAGGCGCTCAGTCAGAAACCGCGCGACTGCTTCGGTCGCAGGTTCGAATCCTGCCTCGGGCATGGATGTGTGTGATGTCCTTAGGTTAGTTAGGTTTAAGTAGTTCTAAGTTCTAGGGGACTGATGACCACAGATGTTAAGTCCCATAGTGCTCAGAGCCATTTGAACCATTTTTGTTGTAGTTGGCCCCTTTTCTTGGTTTACCTGGTTAGTTCCTAGCTGAGGGCAGACAGTGGTTTTTCCTATTTGCCATTTGTCTAAAATATTTTACATCTTTGGCTCACCCAAGTCTTTGGTTAGTGATAATGCTCCAGCGTTTACTTCAAGAGAGTTTACAATATTTTGTTGTGAAAACACCATTAGACACCTCACCACCACTCATTACCTTACAAGGATCTACCCTTTGTGAAAAGGGTAATCATACTCCATGCCATGTTTCAGAAAAAGTGAGAGATATTGATTGATTCCTTGGTCAAATTTAATTTTTAGGTTCGCACAACATGAGGCAATCAAGGCAATTCCCACTTCCTTAGTGTCCACCTACACCTTCAATTCCCCGCTGGCCAACGTATGATCGATAAATGAGCTCCTCCCTGATAAAATCACCCTGGAGGTTAGCGAGTGAAACTGGAGAAGGCCTACTCGGAACACAGGGCTAGCACATCACAGACAGGCATGTCATTACAACCAAGTTGTTGTTGTGGTCTTCAGTCCTGAGACTGGTTTCATGCAGCTCTCCGTGCTACTCTATCCTGTGCAAGGCTGTTCATCTCCCAGTACCTACTGCAGCCTACATCCTTCTGACTCTGCTTGGTGTATTCATCTATTGGTCTCCCTCTATGATTTTTACCCTCCACACTGCCCTCCAACGCTAAATTTGTGATCCCTTGATGCCTCAGAACATGTCCTACCAACCGATCCCTTCTTCTATTCAACTTGTGCCACAAGCGCCTCTTCTCCCCAATTCTATTCAATACCTCCTCATTAGTTATCTGATCTACCCACCTAATCTTCAGCAATCTTCTGTTGCACCACATTTTGAAAGGTTCTAGTCTCTTCTTGTCTAAACTATTTAGTGTCCACGTTTCACTTCCGTACATGGCTACACTCCATACAAATACTTTCAGAAAAGACTTCCTGACACTTAAATCTATATTCAGTGTTAACAAATTTCTCTTCTTCAGAAACGCTTTCCTTGCCATTGCCAGTCTACATTTTATATCCTCTCTACTTTGACCATCATCAGTTATTTTGCTCCCCAAATAGCAAAACCCCTTTACTACACTCCTGGAAATGGAAAAAAGAACACATTGACACCGGTGTGTCAGACCCACCATACTTGCTCCGGACACTGCGAGAGGGCTGTACAAGCAATGATCACACACACGGCACAGTGGACACACGAGGAACCGCGGTGTTGGCCGTCGAATGGCGCTAGCTGCGCAGCATTTGTGCACCGCCGCCGTCAGTGTCAGCCAGTTTGCCGTGGCATACGGAGCTCCATCGCGGTCTTTAACATTGGTAGCATGCCGCAACAGCGTGGATGTGAACCGTATGTGCAGTTGATGGACTTTGAGCGAGGGCGTATAGTGGGCATGCGGGAGGCCGGGTGGACGTACCGCCAAATTGCTCAACACGTGGGGCGTGAGGTCTCCACAGTACATCGATGTTGTCGCCAGTGGTCGGCGGAAGGTGCATGTGCCCGTCGACCTGGGACCGGACCGCAGCGACGCACGGATGCACGCCAAGACTGTAGGATCCTACGCAGTGCCGTAGGGGACCGCACCGCCACTTCCCAGCAAATTAGGGACACTGTTGCTCCTGGGGTATCGGCGAGGACCATTCGCAACCGTCTCCATGAAGCTGGGCTATGGTCCCGCACACCATTAGGCCGTCTTCCGCTCACGCCCCAACATCGTGCAGCCCGCCTCCAGTGGTGTCGCGACAGGCGTGAATGGAGGGACGAATGGAGACGTGTCTTCTTCAGCGATGAGAGTCGCTTCTGCCTTGGTGCCAATGATGGTCGTATGCGTGTTTGGCGCCGTGCAGGTGAGTGCCACAATCAGGACTGCATATGACCGAGGCACACAGGGCCAACACCCGGCATCATGGTGTGGGGAGCGATCTCCTACACTGGCCGTACACCACTGGTGATCGTCGAGGGGACACTGAATAGGGCACGGTACATCCAAACCGTCATCGAACCCATCATTCTACCATTCCTAGACCGGCAAGGGAACTTGCTGTTCCAACAGGACAATGCACGTCCGCATGTATCCCGTGCCACCCAACGTGCTCTAGAAGGTGTAAGTCAACTACCCTGGCCAGCAAGATCTCCGGATCTGTCCCCCATTGAGCATGTTTGGGACTGGATGAAGCGTCGTCTCACGCGGTCTGCACGACCAGCATGAACGCTGGTCCAACTGAGGTGCCAGGTGGAAATGGCATGGCAAGCCGTTCCACAGGACTACATCCAGCATCCCTACGATCGTCTCCATGGGAGAATAGCAGCCTGCATTGCTGCGAAGGGTGGATATACACTGTACTAGTGCCGACATTGTGCATGCTCTGTTGCCTGTGTCTATGTGCCTGTGGTTCTGTCAGTGTGATCATGTGATGTATCTGACCCCAGGAATGTGTCAATAAAGTTTCCCCTTCCTGGGACAATGAATTCACGGTGTTCTTATTTCAATTTCCAGGAGTGTACTTTAACTGTCTCATTTCCTAATCTAATTCCCTCAGCATCACCCGACTTAATTTGACTACATTCCATTATACTCATTTTGCTTTTGTTGATGTTCATCTTATATCCTCCTTTCAAGACACTGTCCATTCCCTTCAACTGCTCTTCCAAGTCCTTTGCTGTCTCTGACAGAATTACAATGTCATCAGTGAACCTCAAGGTTTTTATTTCTTCTCCATGGATTTTAATACCTACTCCGAACTTTTCTTTTGTTTCCTTTACTGCTTGCTCAATATACAGATTGAATAACATTGGGGATAGGCTACGACCCTGTCTCACTCCCTTCCCAACCACTGCTTCCCCCCTTTCATACCCCTTGACTCTTATAACTGCCATCTGCTTTCTGTACAAATTATACATAGCCTTTCGCTCCCTGTATTTTACCCCTGCCACCTTCAGAATTTGAAAGAGAGTATTCCAATCAACATTGCCAAAAGCTTTCTCTAAGTCTACAAATGCTAGAAATGTAGGTTTGCCTTCCCTTAATCTATCTTCTAAGATAAGTCGTTGGGTCAGTATTGCCTCACGTGTTCCAACATTTCTATGGAATCCGAATTGATCTTCCCCGAGGTTGGCTTCTATCAGTTTTTCCATTCGTCTGTAAGGAATTTGTGTTAATATTTTGGATCTGTGACTTATTAAACTGATAGTTCGGTAATTTTCACATCTGTCAACACCTGCTTTCTTTGGGATTGGAATTATTATATTCTTCTTGAAGTCTGAGGGTATTTTGCCTGTCTCATACATCTTGCTCACCAGATGGTAGAGTTTTGTCAGGACTGGCTCTCCCAAGGCTGTCAGTAGTCCTAATGGAATGTTGTCTACTCCGGGGGCCTTGTTTTGACTAAGGTCTTTCAGTGCTCTGTCAAACTCTTCACGCAGTACCATATCTCCCATTTCATCTTCATCTACATACTCTTCCATTTCCATAATATTGTCCTTAAGTACATCGCCCTTGTATAGACCCTCTATATACTCCTCCCACTTTTCTGCTTTCCCTTCTTTGCTTAGAACTGGGTTTCCATCAAAGCTCTTGATTTTCATGCAAGTGGTTCTACTTTCTCCAAAGGTCTCTTCAATTTGCCTGTAGGCAGTATCTATCTTACCCCTAGTGAGATAAGCCTCTACATCCTTACATTTGTCCTCTAGCCATCCCTGCTTAGCCATTTTGCACTTCCTGTCAATCTCATTTTTGAGACGTTTGTATTCCTTTTTGCCTGCTTCATTTACTGCATTTTTATATTTCCTCCTTTCATCTATTAAATTCAATATTTTTTCTGTTACCCAAGGGTTTCTACTAGCCCTCGTCTTTTTACCTATTTGATCCTCTGCTGCCTTCAATATTTCATCCCTCAAAGCTACCCATTCTTCTTCTACTGTATTTCTTTTCCCCATTCCTTTCAATTGTTCCCTTATGCTCTCCCCAAAGCCCTGTACAACCTCTGGTCCTTTCCGTTTATCCAGGTCCCATCTCCTTAAATTCCCACCTTTTTGTAGTTTATTCAGTTTTAATTTACAGTTAATAACTAATAGATTGTGGTCAAGTTCACATCTGCCCCTGGAGATGTCTTACAATTTAAAACTTGGTTCCTGAATCTCTGTCTTACCATTATATAATCTATCTGATACCTTCTAGTATCTCGAGGGTTCTTCCATGTATACAACCTTCTTTCACGATTCTTGAACCAAGAGTTAGCTATGATTAAGTTATGCTCTGCGCAAAATTCTACCAGGCAGCTTTCTCCTTCATTTCTTAGCCCCAATCCATATTCACCTACTACACTCCTGGAAATTGAAATAAGAACACCGTGAATTCATTGTCCCAGGAAGGGGAAACTTTATTGACACATTCCTGGGGTCAGATACATCACATGATCACACTGACAGAACCACAGGCACATAGACACAGGCAACAGAGCATGCACAATGTCGGCACTAGTACAGTGTATATCCACCTTTCGCAGCAATGCAGGCTGCTATTCTCCCATGGAAACGATCGTAGAGATGCTGGATGTAGTCCTGTGGAATGGCTTGCCATGCCATTTCCACCTGGCGCCTCAGTTGGACCAGCGTTCGTGCTGGACGTGCAGACCGCGTGAGACGACGCTTCATCCAGTCCCAAACATGCTCAATGGAGGACAGATCCGGAGATCTTGCTGGCCAGCGTAGTTGACTTACACCTTCTAGAGCACGTTGGGTGGCACGGGATACATGCGGACGTGCATTGTCCTGCTGGAACAGCAAGTTCCCTTGCCGGTCTAGGAATGGTAGAACGATGGGTTCGATGACGGTTTGGATGTACCGTGCACTATTCAGTGTCCCCTCGACGATCACCAGTGGTGTACGGCCAGTGTAGGAGATCGCTCCCCACACCATGATGCCGGGTGTTGGCCCTGTGTGCCTCGGTCGTATGCAGTCCTGATTGTGGCGCTCACCTGCACGGCGCCAAACACGCATACGACCATCATTGGCACCAAGGCAGAAACGACTCTCATCGCTGAAGACGACACGTCTCCATTCGTCCCTCCATTCACGCCTGTCGCGACACCACTGGAGGCGGGCTGCACGATGTTGGGGCGTGAGCGGAAGACGGCCTAACGGTGTGCGGGACCGTAGCCCAGCTTCATGGAGACGGTTGCGAATGGTCCTCGCCGATACCCCAGGAGCAACAGTGTCCCTAATTTGCTGGGAAGTGGTGGTGCGGTCCCCTACGGCACTGCGTAGGATCCTACGGTCTTGGCGTGCATCCATGCATCGCTGCGGTCCGGTCCCAGGTTGACGGGCACGTGCACCTTCCGCCGACCACTGGCGACAACATCGATGTACTGTGGAGACCTCACGCCCCACGTGTTGAGCAATTCGGCGGTTCGTCCACCCGGCCTCCCGCATGCCCACTATACGCCCTCGCTCAAAGTCCGTCAACTGCACATACGGTTCACGTCCACGCTGTCGCGGCATGCTACCAGTGTTAAAGACTGCGATGGAGCTCCGTATGCCACGGCAAACTGGCTGACACTGACGGCGGCGGTGCACAAATGCTGCGCAGCTAGCGCCATTCGACGGCCAACACCGCGGTTCCTGGTGTGTCCGCTGTGCCGTGCGTGTGATCATTGGTTGTACAGCCCTCTCGCAGTGTCCGGAGCAAGTATGGTGGGTCTGACACACCGGTGTCAATATGTTCTTTTTTCCTTTTCCAGGAGTGTATGTTTCCTTCTCTCCCTTTTCCCACTCTCCAATTCCAGTCACTCATGACTATTAAATTTTCATCTCCCTTCACTACCTGAATAATTTCTTTAATTACAACCAATTTCTTTAATTACAAACAAGGGAAACACGAATTTAGGGGCCAAGGTAGGAGACAGAGTTTTCATTCACTATTTTAGTGTTGCAGCAAAAGGGGGTGGGGGCATTGCTCATAAGTTAGTTCCTCGTTATTTGCATCCATGTGACGTGTTAAGGTTCCCGAGCCCTGTTAATCTCTTAGTCAATAACTTAGCCACCGGCCAGACATCTAGGAATAATATCTGCCAAGTTAACAACAGTACATAAAGTTCCCCAAATATTATTTTTTCCAAGGAGGGGTGTGAGTATCTTGTGGTTTTGATGTGGGAAGTTGAAACACAGTGGCTCGATTTCTGTGTAAACTATAATCTATCAATTGAAGAAGTTAGGTGGCACTCAACCGAAGCAAGGTGAGCAAGGTTGCAGAGTGAAGGGTGGTTGGCAGTCGGTGGAGTGGATACAAGCCAGTACAAGGCAGATTGGAAAGGCGTGTGCTTGGTCATACAGTGCAGTGATTGCAACTGTGTTTTGCTGTGGAGCTGGCAGTTGACTTGAATGGTCACTGTCTTTCTCTCACTGCAGTGGATTTGTCACACATTACCTTTTCTGCAAGCGTCTCCGCTTCTTTTCACCTTGCCATTGGTTGTTTCTGTGCAGACTTGAATGTGAAGATTTCTACAATTGGAAAGTCTGGTAGGATACCTTGGTATACATCCTGCTTTGTAGTCATTTCTTCTGGAATGATGCTTCTGCAATCATCTGAGTGGCTTGAGTGACTTTTAAATACTTTTGCCTTAGATAAGGAACAGCTCCTTGTCATTTTGAGTGTAAATTCCATACACTGCCTCGCTAATATTGTATTTTAGTATGTTTTAGCGTTGTCCCTGAAGCTCCGCTAAGACTAAGGGCTGCATCACCGTACGGCTGTGCCGCTGATGTTCTATATGTGTTATTTGCTTATGTGTGCAGGCAGGATCAGTGCAAACTGTAAGCTAGAGGCACATTTGCCCAGGAATTTAAACCTAACTGAATTTCAGTTGGTGATATATGTCCCATATATGCTCCTCAGGACTCTGAGATATTTGTAGTTTTAAAGTTTTATGATGTTGCTTTTAATGCCTAATTACTAAGAAAGGTCCTTATTTGCAGTTGCTATTCATGCTTTGCTGTGCATTCCAGGCGAAAAATGTTTAACAGATGTTGTCTGTGTTGGTTAGTCCATAAATAACACTAAATTTTCTGAACTGAATATACACTTGTATCTACGTCTATTTATTTGGCATTCTTGTTATCTTGGCCATTAGAATCATGCAAGAAATGTTATAGAGAGACAATAGCTGTGAAATCTGTATTTTTGTTCCTTGTGGTTTATTTGAGTGATTGTTCATAATCAGAATTTGGGTATTGGCAACTGAGGACCTCAGGTATCAGCCTGTGTTGGTAAAGGTGACAAGATGTTCCCATTCTATAATGAAAGCCTAATGCTTCAAAATTGCAGGCTCTGCAGGGAAGTTAAGCTTCATTGTATTTGAAATCTTGGCTAACTGTCTAATCCATGTGTTCACCTTAATTGCATTTCTTTTGCTGTTTAAATGAGCCTTGTTCCTTTAAAGTCTTGGGACATTAGCAGTGGTCATAAAAAATAAATTATTACTGTTATTTTTTGCTCTGCGTATCTAGTAAGTTTGTGTAACAAATGTTGTATTCTGTTGTATCTTATGAAAGCAGAAACCATAAGTGAGCCTCCCCCATGATTTAGGGGTTGTGATCATCAGTTGAGAAAAAAAAAATCTTTTGAAATTGTTATCTCAGTCCAAGTTATGTAACCGATTCATACTTTTAAATTTGGCTTAAAGGAGAATGTGTTTTGTTCAGAATGTTTAGATGTTTAAAAAATATTATAACTAATTATTTTAATTATTTACCCTGTTAATTTATTCTCACAATTTGTTTGTTGATGTAATAAAGTTGTATTTGTATTTTTGACAAAACGGAAAATATTGTTGAAAAGAAAACCTCTGTGGTCAAGCCCTTCCATTTTGGGTCCTTTCCCCAAGTTCCTTTGGGCGTGACTTTCCTGTTACACACACTACAGGATTATAACATAGAGATGTGCATGAAACAATTCAGAGGGGTCCTGCAGAAATATGGATGCAACATACTCCAGAGAGTCAACAATTAGCACTTTGATAAACAAACAAACAACATCAGAGCTGATTTGGCTGTTGTTTGATCCAAGTTTTAGTTAATTTACTCTCTCAATGAAATGTCCAAAGTCATTTATGTGTGTGTTGGTTGGAGATGGATGAGAAGACCAAGTTCACCAGTTTAGAAATCAATGTGCCAGGAATGCCTACAACTGGTCTTTGTCATCTTGAAAGATTTTTGGTGAACCATGTGGCCATGGTAATGTTGCACTTTCTCTGTATGTAAATAAAGAGGTCTTGATTAACAGATTTGTATTTTCTGTTGTCCACTGTGTTGGTTCCGTGCTTAGCTTTTGGTAGATTGTCACATCTAGTAGGTCACATATCTCTGCTGATTATCTTCTGTTTTCATTGCTGTAGTTACATTTCCCTGGTCAGCAAGCAGAAGCACTACACTGTTATCAGTGTTGCAGCTCCTGATAGGTTGTACCTCTGTTCTTTTCAGGTTGCAAGCTGGCAGGTTTGCTTTCTTCATATTTTCTTGGCTTTTTCACAAGGAAAGGTATTCACACACACACACACACACACACACACACACACACTAGACAAAACTCCATTACGGTCACTTCTAAACAAAATAAAAATAACCAACATACGGCTGTCAAGTATCGCACTGGATCATGTCATGTAAATCCCATAATATTACCAGAATGAGATTTTCACACTGCGGTGAAGCATGCATTGATATGAAACTTCCTGGTAGATCAAAACTGTATGCCAGACCAAGACTCGATATTGTGACCTTTGTCTTTCGCAGGCAAGTGAAGCTGTGAGGGTGGGTAGTGAGTCATGGTTGGGTAGCTCAGTCAGTAGTGTACATGCTTGTGAAAGGCAAAGGTTCTGAGTCCAGCACACAGTTTTAATCTCCCAGGAAGTTCCCACATATTGGTTCGAATTAACTGATTGACATCATCAGTTGGTTGTTGCTGGTTACTGTGTGAGATGTGTTTCCTTACCAGCAGTAACCAACTGATGTGTGAGCAGTTGCTTTCTAAAATATTGTAAAATTTAAACAATGTGATCCAGCAGCAGACTTGACAGTGATATTTTGATCATTTCACTTTTGGCTGGAAATAACTGCAGTTACATTTTGTCTAATTAAATGGACATGTTTCCTTTAGTGCTTGTGTGTATGCAGTCATATGGTACACAACAACACCTATAGTCTGATTAAAATTATTTAACAGTTGACACTTAATGCATTGTAGATTATCTCTCCCAGTCATAGCACTCCACATCATGCCTGAACTGTTTGCCACTGCCTAACTGCCATAACAATTAGTTCACTTCCAATTTCTTGTTTGGCTTTCTTTCTTGAAGTGTCTGCATCCTGAAACCTGGGTCTGGCTAACCAAACAGCACTAACCGAACACTACTGGATACTTCCGCACGAAACGTGATTCAGTGTCATTTATGCAGTTAGTATAATTACAGGTATTCGTTTACATTTGATACACTTTGCACAACATTGCATGGAGCTGAATTCCTAAGCGCTGTCAATTAATCCCTGTTACTGGGACAGCAGAGTCATAAATACAACAGCATTTTGCAGTGTAATGGTATAGCATAGTGGTTAGTATATAAACCTGACACTTAGAAGATTAAAGGTTTGAATATTGGCAAATGCAACTTTTTTTTTTTTTTTCTAAACCTAATCACAAGATTTCGGTTATCAGTTTTATTCAGTTAACTAGTTTAAACATAACTCTTATTTCTCATTCTTTGCTGGGTTATTTTCATGATTGTATTACCTTTATTTGCTCTTATTTTTCTTACTATCATTCTTTTTTCATTTGGAATCTGCCTGTGTTGCCTACAATCTGCAACCAAATGCCAACCAGGACTTCTTATTGGTTGATAATGAACACATCCCATAAAGCCAGTGTGAGGAGAGTCTCAGGTACCAATGATAGGGAGAAATTGCAGTTTGCGTTTACTGCTAAAACTGAAATTCTGCTTGGGAAGATGGCTATGCAAACAAACATATTACGACATTTTTCTGTCTTGAAGTTACTCATAGAGGTTAGCCTTAAACGACATAACAAAGTGATCATGATTTTAGTTCTGCCACAGAATGTTGGTTGCAGTTTTCTCATAAAGATTGCACATCACGAAGCTGTGGTTAGGTTAGGACACCTAAGTTTAAATTCAGGGCTACAAAACCCGTAGCCTGCCACAGTTCAGTCATTCTTCAGTTAAAATCATCTGTCAGCAGAGCATCTTGCATTTCTGTCATACCTCATGGTGACCACTTCCAACATTTCTCCATGTTACACATTAACAGCATTTGTTAAGTGATGCACTGTGCCATGTGCTGTCTGTAACTGAGCAGTAGAAGGCAGTGGATGTGGCAACACTGTAATGGCAAGTGATAGACATCAAGCATCAAGTAATTTTAATCGCACTATAAAGGGGGTTCCACCATTCAGCCACACCACTGTGATCATCTGACAGTTAAACACCTAGGGCCAAGTCTCAAGCGATATTTCATATTTAGAGCTAGACCAAAAGCATTCAATTTTCCAGTGCTGATTCAACATCTTTAGATTAGGTAATTCTTTGTTAATGCATTAGGGTAGCTTAGCTTGTAGGACTCTGACTCCAGTGCAATGCATCCTCACCCCTCGAAGCTGAGCACTCTGTACAAATTCTTTTAATGAATGATTATTTCTTGTTTCATATTGCACAGACCATATTACTTGTTTCAGAGATAATACCCTGTGAGCAAAGTAGTTGCAAGTGTGCAAGCAATGGTCATTAGGTGGTAGGGAGTGCACTTCATACTATTTTGGAAGTTGGACACTAGACTCGCCTTACACCCTTACTGTTTCCAAAGCATGTAATCACCATTTCTTCTCTTGACATTTTCAACTGCACTCCTCTTCCATTTACACAGTGAACTCCAGTTTCCTTGTTTTGCTCTTTCTCATACCCTCCATTCATTCACTGCTTCTCACATTCTCAGCCCCCCACCCACCAGAAAATTATCTGATCTTTTAAAGTGTGCCTCTGCATTACAGTTCACAAAAATTTAAGTAATTGCCTACACTGATTCAAAGCTCTGTTCCTGGTTTTAGTACAAATTCAATAAATGATGGCTGGTCACCTAAACAGCCCACAGTTAACTGTACTTACAAAACTGGTTGCTCGGTACTCAAGGAATGTGGCTAAGCCTTCCTTGAGCCATGTCTCTGAAAACCAAATCGGTGTGACTAGGTTGCCAAACCACTGGTGACTGAACTCGTGAACAATGTGTATGGCCGCTCTCTGCAAGTTATCACTTGTTGTTTCCGGCCCAACAAGTATCCGGTCATCCCTGTTGACAATACAAAACATATTGGTCTTTTTTTTTCATCTGTATCTATAATCAGCAAATCACAATAAAGTGCATGGGAGATATAAAGTCATTGTTTCATATATTACAGTTTCTTCCCTCTTCTGTCAAGAATGGTGTGTGGGAATAATGATTACTTCTATGCCTCTGGGTGAGCTGTTATATGCCTAATTTTACCTGCACAATTTTTCCTGGATAAATACACTCTGTGCTGTAGTTTATTCTTAGCATACAGCATAGAACACATCTCATGATTACTTATTATAGCCAGTTTCAATCATTGTCCACCATCATTGTATTAGCATACAGAAATAGAACACTAAATATATCAAACATACACCATAACATAACAATAGTATGAAAAGGATGGTTGCTACTCACCACATACTGAAAATGCTGAGTAGCAGATAGGCACAACAAAAATACTGTCAGAAAGTGAACTTTCAGTCAACAAGGCGTCTACCAGAGATAGACAATGTACACACACACACACACACTCACGCAAACACAACTCGCACGCACACATGAGCACAGTCTCTCGTTGCTGGGACCAGACTGTGAGCAGCAGTGCATGGTGGAAGAGGCAATTGAGTGATGGGGTACTGAGGAGACTGGGGCAGGGAATCGGGAGGGATAGCAGGGTAGGGGTGGGCGACGGTAAAGTGCTGCTTGTGGGAGTCTGCAGGGATGAGTCGGAGAGAGGGTATGGCAGAAAGGTGCAGTCAGGAGGTTTATGGAGGATGCATGGGGAGGGGGGGAGGGGGAGGTAGCAGAAAAGGAGAGAAGTAAAAAGACTGTGGGTGCGTTGGTGGAATAGGAGGCTGTGTAGTGCTGGAATGGGAACAGAAAAGGGACCAGATGAGTAAGGACAATGACTAACCAAATATGGGGTACAGCTACAGGCACCTGCGTGGCACCATCCTATGTCAAACTATTCAAGGGCTAACAAGAGGAATCCTTCCTAAACACCCAGAATCCCAAACCCTTCTCCTGTTTTGGGTTCTTTGATGACATCTACATGATCTAGATCGAGGGTGAGCACTCCCTATCCACATTCCTCCAGAATCTCAACACCATCTCCCCCATTGGCTTCACCTGGTCTTACTCTGTCCATCAAGCCACCTTCCTCGATATTGACCTACACCTCAAAGATGGCTACATCAGTACCTCTATCCATATCAAACCTACCGACCACCAGCAATACTTCCACTTTGATAGCAGCCATCCATTCCATACCACGAAGCTCCTTTCATAGATACTACCCACCTGTGGCTGTCACTCCTGTAGTGATTAGTGACCCCTCTCAAAATATACAGAGGGTCTAACTGAGGCCTTTAAAGATTGTAATTACCCTTTCAAACTTGTACAAAAATAGGTCTCCCTTGCCTTATCTTTCCAGTCACCTAACACCTCCCAAAGTCTCACTGTCTGGACATAGAGGAGCACTCTCCTCATGGCTCAATACCACCTGGGACTGGAGCAACTGAATTGGGTTCTTGACCAGAGTTTCCCTATCTCTCATTGTTCCCTGAAATGAGAAATGTCCTACCCACTATCCTTTCCACCCCTCCCACAGTGGTAATCCGCTGCCCACCAAACCTATACAGTATTCTCATCCATCCCTAAACAACCCCTGCTCCCAACTCCTTGCCTCATGGCTCATATCCCCGTAAGAGAGCTAGATGCAAGCCCTATCCCAAACATCCTCCTACCACCACCTACACCAGTCCAGTCACAAGAGTCACCTATCCCATCAAATGAAGGCCATGAACCCAGTCATGTGATCTACAAGCTAAGCTGCAACCACTGTGGTGCATTCCATGTGTGCATGACAACCAAAAAGTTGTCTGTCTTCATGAATGGCCACCGACAATGTGCAGCCGAGAAACAGCTTGATCACCCCGTTGCTAAGCACGCCATCCAACATGACATTCTTCATTTCAGTGACAGCTTCACAGCTTGTGCCATCCGAATCCTTCCCACCAATACCGGCTTTTCTGAATTGCACAGGTGGGAACTCTCACTGCAATATGTACTATGTACATGAACCCTCCTGGCTTCAAACTTCGTTAGTCATTGTCCTTAGCCATCCAGCCCCTTCCTTGTTCCCGTTCCAGCACCACACAGCCATCTATTCCACCAATGTGCCCATAGGCATTTTACATCTCTCCTTTTTGACTACCCCCCCCCCCCCCACACACACACACAACCTCTATCAACCTCCCAATGGCACCTACCTGCCCTATCATCATAGTTTCTGCCTTGGAAGATGGTTGCTGAAGTTTTAACAAAATAGATACTGCCAGAGTCATGATCAGTGGACTCCACATAGATATGGTGGCTGATGCACAGGTGAGCAATTTTCATCCAAAGCACTGGGTGAGTTCATTAGTTTGTTCAGAAGGGGAGGCCGACATCGTTTGCCCACTTTTGGCCAGTAGGCAACATGCTGCAATGACGCAATCAAGGTGCACAGACTACAATTTTTCTCAAACACTTTTACAAAAACTATTCAGTAAAAAAGTTTTATTTTTGCATTACTTATAGATTTATATGTCAGCTTCAAGATGATGTGTCCATCATTTCATTAATAGTCATTGTTATCATGATTTTTATATTTAAGTAAGACACTGTGCAAAATTCAAAAAAGTTTGGAATGAAATCGGGACAGCTATGATTTTGTGTTTGGTGCTTATTACATAACATGTTGCATTTGGAATTTTAGCTAATGTATTGAATTTTTCTTTACACTTGGGTGGACATCTCTATTTGTCATCAGTCTTGAGAAAATTGATCTGATGTAGCACACTCATTTGAGATCGCACATGCCAGCGATGAAGACAGAATGAAATATCCAAATGGTTTGACATATCAAACTGAGATTTTGATAAATGATAGTGTGCAAAGAGGAGAGTATTTTTCCATGTGGTTATTATACAAAACTTCGCTATCTACTACTATATTCCACTAACTACAGACTTCTTTGATGAAAGAATGTAATTTTATGGGCCATCAATACTTGGTGAAATGAGAAATGCTGTGGTTTTTGGAATGCCACAAGTGAAGCCATTATGCATTTATTTTTGTACCAGGGATGTGCTTTTTCCTAAGTTATTGAACTTACTTTTCCTGATTTCCTTACTTAATAAACTTAATAAACCACTGCTTCAGAATTCTCTCACAGTTGTGGTTGCACAACATGTTAGTGAGGTGACACTGTGTAAACTCCGCTGTGTTTTGGCGAAATAAGCAAATTTTAAAATGGCAACAAGAGAAATGTTTAGGCTTTATTCAAAATTTGCCACTTATGATGCTTCTCTGAAAGTTTCAAATGGTTGACAAACCAGCTGAAAATAAATCACTGCATTTGTTACACTTTCAGTGGAATTATTTATAGATACTAACCAAAGCAAAGGTGATAGTAGATCTTTTTGAATGGTCCCCATGCAAATACAAGTGTGGAGGGGGATCCACTTAATATATACAAAAAACTTGAACACAGGATTCAGTTTCATCACTTTTTATTTCCTCAACAGCAGCTGCCTGTAACCTCCACCACTACCATTCCCCACATGCGTGCCCTGCCGATAGCGCATCTAATGGCCACATTATTCTGCGTACACTTTACCGTGCACTGACCACTGCCAGACAGTGCCCCTGCCCATAAAACAACCCAGCAAAAGTAGCAATTTCTGTGCCACTGCTTCCATATGCCAATGACCTGGGATGCTGATCGGCCTCCAGGAAGTTTCTACTGTTTATCACACTGCTGCTCAACAACACACAGATGTTGATCACCCACACTGTTCCAGACTTTTCCGCAGTGACAGAAACGCAGCCCCTCTGTGAAGTCAGCACCGAGCAGCTGCATTTTATCCACCATACCCAGCCTTCGAGGTCGACCACCTGGGCAATGCTACTGTGTCCAGACTTTGGGAGCCATGGCCTCCGAAACCTCACTGTAAATATGTCAGCACTGCTATTGCCGTGACAGATGCAATCCGAGGACCACAGCCCGACAGTCTGGGCCCTTAACAGCCAGCATCATGGCACTGCACTCCAGGTTTTGGTTCAGAGTCAAACTCTGAGCAATGGCATGACCTGCCACAAATGAAAAGATGCTGTCCTGGCGGGGCCGCATACTGCCACTGCCCAACACAAATAGTGGTGTGCTTGCTACACTGAGTCACTACATAATCTTCCTGGAGTGCATGTGCACCACAAGCTGTAAGCTGCCACACCCCCTGTACATGTAATGTGCTGCGAATACACAGAAAGATAGATCCTTTATCATTTAGCTACAAAATAGCAGTTCAGCAACTGGAAGCAGTTAATACAATAAATTATCTGGGAGTACACATTAGGAGTTATTTAAAATGGAATGATCATATAACGTTGATCGTCGGCAAAGCAGATGCCAGACAGATTCATTGTAAGAATCCTAAGGAAATGCAATCCGAAAACAAAGGAAGTAGGTTACAGTACGCTTGTTCGCCCACTGCTTGAATACTGCTCAGCAGTGTGGGATCCGTACCAGATAGGGTTGATAGAAGAGATAGAGAAGATCCAACGGAGAGCAGCGCGCTTCGTTACAGGATCATTTAGTAATCGCGAAAGCGTTACGGAGATGATAGATAAACTCCAGTGGAAGACTCTGCAGGAGAGACGCTCAGTAGCTTGGTACGGGCTTTTGTTGAAGTTTCGAGAACATACCTTCACCGAGCAGTCAAGCAGTATATTGCTCCCTCCTACGTATATCTCGCGAAGAGACCATGAGGATAAAATCAGAGAGATTAGAGCCCACACAGAGGCATACCTACAATCCTTCTTTCCAAGAACAATATGAGACTGGAATAGAAGGGAGAACCAATAGAGGTACTCAAGGTACCCTCCGCCACACACCGTCAGGTGGCTTGCGGAGTATGGATGTAGATGTAGATGTAGATGTAGATCTACCTAGGTGATGATGCACCTCAGTGACTGTCCACGCTGAATGAATAAAGAACTGTTTATAGACTTCATTTGTTTCTCTACAGGCGCACACAACATCACTCCTGTCTCCCGAGCCATCTACGAACCCACAATGTGCAGGTGGGAGAGCCGTCACATTCTGAGCACCAGAAGGACGAGCCTTTGACCCCTCCACAGAGGTCAGTGCACCCCTGACCTGCTAGATTTTGGTACCTGATGAGATACATCTTGTTGCATCACTCCATTTTGGTGTCAGGAGTGGGGCAGTTTGGAGACAGAGACAGAAACAATGATGCACTTCAATCTGATGACAGAAGATTGAAAGTGGAAATTCAACCGGGATAGCAACATACGAGGTGAAATCTAAAATTTTCGGGACTGGTGCTGCCATCTGGAAAGTAGGAGTAACAGATCTTTGCACTGCTAGATGGCGAGTGCTGCATATTTGATGAGTCAGTGTGCGGAGTGGCATTCAGATGGGAGGACGTGTTGCGTGTCCACAGTGATTTCCGTAATATTCTGTGTTTGGTGTGTGGCAATTTTACGATGGATCCAGGAACAGAACAGTGCGTATGTATCAAATTCTGTGCAAATCTCAGGAAAATGGCTATGGAGACCCTTGCAATGTTTCAACAAGTGTTTTGGGGACAGAACATGAGAGCAACAATCGTCCCAGTGGAAGAGCCCAGGCTCTCCAAGACCAAAGAAAGTGAGACGGTTGAAGAGCAAAATGAAGAGCATGATCATCATTTTCTTTGATACCAAGGGAATTGTGCACGAGGAATTGGTTTGAAGCTGGCACAGTACTTACAGTAGAATATCTCTGACAGCCATACCTCCATCCTTGCTACCCTCCCTGTTTTCCTTTCCCTGTTGCTTCATAATCTGGGTTGTGAGTAACTGAATCCACTTTCCCTTCTTCCCTTTCTTTCCTCTCTCCCCTCCCTGATGAAGGAACATTTGTTCCGAAAGCTAGGAACGTAAATTTTTGGTTCTGGTATTTTTTTTTTTGTGTGTGTGTGTATCTATCGGCTGTACTGAGCTGATGTAAGTACTGGCCAGCCCCTCTATCTCTTTGTTAGTACTGGCCACGGTTCTCACAGTTTTCCAGTCATCTGAAGTCCAACTGATATGGTTACAAGCCCAGGAGAGGTGCTGCAGGCAATGTCTTGTTGTTAGTAAATGCGCTCATGTCGGTCATCTGCTACCACAGCCCATTAATGTCAAACTTTGTCGCACTGTCCTAACGGATATGTTTGTCATAAATCTCACATTGATTTCTGTGGTTATTTTGCACAGTGTTGCTTGTCTGTTAGCACTGACAACTCTACACAAATGTCACTGCTCTTGGTCGATAAGTGAAGGGCATCGCCCACTGCATTGTCCTTGGTGATGTCTGATAATGGTATTCTTGGCACACTCTTGCCTGTGAATCTTGGAATACTGAATACTTCAATGATTTCTGAAACGGAATGTCCCATACGTATAGATCCAACTACCATTCCGCATTCAAAGTCTGTTAATTACCATCATGAGGCCATAATCAAGTTGGCAACCTTTTCACAACAATAATTTAAATACAGGGTTATTACAAATGATTGAAGCTAATTCACAGCTCTACAATAACTTTATTCCAGAATGAGATTTTCACTCTGCAGCGGAGTGTGCGCTGATATGAAACTTCCTGGCAGATTAAAACTGTGTGCCCGACCGAGACTCAAACTTGGGACCTTTGCCTTTCGCGGGCAAGTGCTCTACCAGCACCAGAAGAGCTTCTGTAAAGTTTGGAAGGTGGGAGACGAGATACTGGCAGAAGTAAAGCTGTGAGACCGGGCGTGAGTCGTGCTTCGGTAGCTCAGTTGGTAGAGCACTTGCCCGCGAAAGGCAAAGGTCCCGAGTTCGAGTCTCGGTCGGGCACACAGTTTTAATCTGCCAGGAAGTTTCATATCAGCGCACACTCCGCTGCAGAGTGAAAATCTCATTCTGGAAACATCCCCCAGGCTGTGGCTAAGCCATGTCTCCGCAATATCCTTTCTTTCAGGAGTGCTAGTTCTGCAATGTTCGCAGAAGAGCTTCTGTAAAGTTTGAAAGGTGGGAGACGAGATACTGGCAGAAGTAAAGCTGTGAGACCGGGCGTGAGTCGTGCTTCGGTAGCTCAGTTGGTAGAGCAGTTGCCCGCGAAAGGCAAAGGTCCCGAGTTCGAGTCTCGGTCGGGCACACAGTTTTAATCTGCCAGGAAGTTTCATATCAGCGCACACTCCGCTGCAGAGTGAAAATCTCATTCTGGAAACATCCCCCAGGCTGTGGCTAAGCCATGTCTCCGCAATATCCTTTCTTTCAGGAGTGCTAGTTCTGCAAGGTTCGCAGAAGAGCTTCTGTAAAGTTTGGAAGGTGGGAGACGAGATACTGGCAGAAGTAAAGCTGTGAGACCGGGCGTGAGTCGTGCTTCGGTAGCTCAGTTGGTAGAGCACTTGCCCGCGAAAGGCAAAGGTCCCGAGTTCGAGTCTCGGTCGGGCACACAGTTTTAATCTGCCAGGAAGTTTCATATCAGCGCACACTCCGCTGCAGAGTGAAAATCTCATTCTGGAAACATCCCCCAGGCTGTGGCTAAGCCATGTCTCCGCAATATCCTTTCTTTCAGGAGTGCTAGTTCTGCAAGGTTTGCAGAAGAGCTTCTGTAAAGTTTGGAAGGTGGGAGACGAGATACTGGCAGAAGTAAAGCTGTGAGACCGGGCATGAGTCGTGCTTCGGTAGCTCAGTTGGTAGAGCAGTTGCCCGCGAAAGGCAAAGGTCCCGAGTTCGAGTCTCGGTCGGGCACACAGTTTTAATCTGCCAGGAAGTTTCATATCAGCGCACACTCCGCTGCAGAGTGAAAATCTCATTCTGGAAACATCCCCCAGGCTGTGGCTAAGCCATGTCTCCGCAATATCCTTTCTTTCAGGAGTGCTAGTTCTGCAAGTTTCGCAGAAGAGCTTCTGTAAAATTTGGAAGGTGGGAGACGAGATACTGGCTGAAGTAAAGCTGTGAGACCAGGCGTGAGTCGTGCTTCGGTAGCTCAGTTGGTAGAGCACTTGCCCGCGAAAGGCAAAGGTCTCGAGTTCGAGTCTCGGTCGGACACACAGTTTTAATCTGCCAGGAAGTTTCAATAACTTTATTATTTGAGATATTTTCACAATGCTTTGCACACAAATACAAAAACTCAAAGAGTTTTTTAGGCATTCACAAATGTTCGATATGTGCCCCTTTAGTGATTTGGCAGACATCAAGCCGATAATCAAGTTCCTCCCACACTTGGCGCAGCATGTCCCCATCAGTGAGTTCGAAAGCATCGTTGATGCGAGCTCGCAGTTCTGGCACGTTTCTTGGTAGAGGAGGTTTAAACACTGAATCTTTCACATAACCCCACAGAAAGAAATCGCATGGGGTTAAGTCGGGAGAGTATGGAGGCCATGACATGAATTGCTGATCATGATCTCCACCACGACCGATCCATCGGTTTTCCAATCTCCTGTTTAAGAAATGCCGAACATCATGATGGAAGTGCAGTTGAGCACCATCCTGTTGAAAGATGAAGTCGGCGCTGTCGGTCTCCAGTTGTAGCATGAGCCAATTTTCCACGGGCTACGCGTGAAACTTGCCCGCACGCGTTCAACCGTTTCTTTGCTCACTGCAGTCCGACCTGTTGATTTCCCCTTACAGAGGCATCCAGAAGCTTTAAACTGCACATACCATCGCCGAATGGAGTTAGCAATTGGTGGATCTTTGTTGAACTTCGTCGTGAAGTGTTGTTGCACTGTTATGACTGACTGAAGTGAGTGCATTTCAAGCACAACATACGCTTTCTTGGCTCCTGTCGCCATTTTGTCTCACTGTGCTCTCGAGCACTCTGGCGGCAGAAACCTGAAGTGCGGCTTCAGCCGAACAAAACTTTATGAGTTTTTCTACATATCTGTAGTGTGTCGTGACCATATGTCAATGAATGGAGCTACAGTGAATTTATGAAATCGCTTCAATCATTTGTAATAGCCCTGTACAAGTGACAGCTCCGTCAATGCATTGCAATTTTATATCTTGTGTACGTGATACTGCCACGATCTCTATGTGTACATATCACTATCCCATGACTTAACACCTCAGTGTATTTTCAATAATAAGAGATAGTTTAGAAAGCAGACAATTATTTTAGATACTATGCCAGTCATGGTGGTGAAGCATTATAAGATCATTTGCACAACCATTCAAAGAAAAAAGCAGCAAGCAGCCTAAATTTACACGTTTCTGTTAAAAAGATATCAGATTTTTTTCTGGAATCAATCCACTGCCACTGACCTGATACATGTTTTGCTACGAAGAACTTACCAGTAGTTAACAGCACCCCAATTTTCCATGCCACCATATGAGAAGTCAGGAACAGCAGTGAAGTCCAGCTTTGGCAGAGGATATGGTGTTTGAAAGTAGTCTTCATAGAATTTTAATACTACTGGAGCTATAGTGAGCACATATTTCGCTCGGTCTCTGCAACATGAAGTACAAACTCATTTTATCATTCAGAAACCTATGATGAAAACTTAATACATAAAAATATAAAGTGCACTGAATCAGCTATGAATTCTGATCATATTATCAACATAGAAATTAGGCCAATTTAATGTGAGAGTGAAAGGGAAACGAAAGTTTCAATTGATCAATGTCTGATAAAGGACAGATTGTGTCTGCATTGAGAGACGGTAAACTGCTCTCACGAACAACTTCATTCTTGAACAAATTTTGATACTGCATTGGAATTTGGATGGTAGGATGTGAGGTACTGGTGGCAATAAAGCTGTGAGGGTGGATTGTGAGTTGTGCTCAGATAACTCAATCAGGTAAGCACTTGCCTGAGAAAGGCAAAGCTCCCAGGTTGGAGTCCCGGACCAGCACATGGTTTTAATCTCCCAAGAAGTTTCAGTTTCATTCTTGTTTGGCAGATGTCACCACTAAGGTGTACTGACAATGAGATTTGTGTTGATGTCCATGCAAAGAGCTGATTAAGCATCAATTAAACTATAGAGGAAAGCAAAATATTAACATGCAAAGCAAGCAGCAGGTTTGATGACTGAAATGTGCAAACTACTTAACTGCCAACATTACGTGTATCATTCTGATAATATATCCATATTGAAGAAGCACCACACACTCGCACACAAGAACAATTCCAGATCATCACCATCCCATCTGGGCACACAGTGTATCATATAATCAAAATGTCTGAAATTAGCATGTGGGCAACAGTACTCTGCAGTCTGTGAACTACAGAAAGCTCTGACTTAAAGGAGAGTCACTGATATGCAAAATGCAGGTCTTGGAAGTGATACAGATGATCCTGTTTATTCATTCATTAACACTTTGTGATTCGTAATTCCAGTCATGAAGCAGAGTCTTAGGAATGTGAAATGACCTAAACTAGGAGGTGTGATCAAAAGGAAAGATGATTAATAGTTTTAATGTGCATCCAAACCACGTGCCATTTCTGGTGAATCTTCAAATCACTGAGAGGTGAAATCTAGGTTAAAGATAGGCAGAAAAAATTCCATCATCAAACCGGTATTCAATCCCATGACCTTTTGGTTTCTAGGTACGTGCTTTACTAATAGACAACCAGACCCAATATCATAATAATGATGATGATGATAATGACACACACACACACACACACACACACACACACACACACACACACTCTACTCAGGCACTGTTTTTATGTAACATTTCTTCTAAGCATTTCCATTTTTTGACACAGAACACTATTAGCTACCTACATACTGGTAAATTCACAATTTGTTTAGTACACTGAGGTGACAACAGTCATAGGAATTCTCCTAATATTGTGTCAGACTGTAGTGATTCGAGAATTTCTGTGTAAATTCTAGAACCATTCAGCCTTCTACCATCTTGAATACATGATATTCTGGATATGAGTGTGGTTACATCTTTCTGAGTGCAGGTTTAAAATCAGTCATGGGAAGAAAGTAGACGTGGTGGTCGGACGGCACTGACAAATACCTGCCGGGAAATCCGTAGATGTTTTAACGAGTGTGTAAGGAAGAACCATGGAGTTTATATGCAGCTCTGTGCTTATTGTGTCACTGACTATTGGTATTAAAACAAGAACAGTTGAAAAATTACTCTTGTAGACGCTTGATTCAACCTTGTTAGAGGCAAGACTCATTTTATGATTCATGTTAAGAAAGGTCATGGTATCGAAGCCAACTTTCTTTTAACTGTAACTCAATTTGTTTCTAATGTCCAACTGTACAAGAGACTTGCAGGAAGTTACATATTCATGTGGAAAGTGACATTTTTATTGTGTATGGAGGTCAAATACATCGTTAGTTGACGAAAAGTAAAGTTTATGTGTCTACTTATTTCATAAGTAGAAAGAGCCTAAAAATTCCTGTACCTAGCGTTATTTGACAGAGAAGAAGCCAAGAGGGTTTCCAGCACCCAGCTATTCAGTAAAGAAGAGTAGCTGCAATTTCCAAGTAAGTCACGGCGTAAAGAAGTGTAAGGTGATTTGGGGGAATAAGCCGATATAACCCAGATCCACACTCACACTTTAAGTTGTCAGAATGTTAGAAGAGCTCCTTTTGCCCAGCATAGTGCAGCAACATGACATGGCACACACTCTCCATATTGTTGGAAGTCCCGTGAAAAATATTGAGTCAAGCTGTCCCTAACTGCATAAGTGTCACTGCTGCAGGATTTTGTGCATAAACCGACCTCTTGATTATATCCCATAAAGGTTTGATGGGATTCATGTCAAGTAATCTGAGTGGCCAAATCATTCACTCAAACTGTCCAGAATGTCCTCAGCTAATCGCAAACAATTGTATCCCGGTGACATGGATGGCAAATTGTGAACCATAAAAATTCAATTGTTGTTTAGGAACATGAAGTCCACGACTGGCTGCAAATGGTCTCCAGGTAGCCAAACATATCCCTCTCCAGTCATTGATATATTCAGTTGGACCTGAGGACAGTCCATTTCATGTAAACACAGACCACACCATTATGAAGTCACAACCAGCTTACACAGTTCCTTGTTGACAACTCTGGTACATGGCTTCGTCAGGTCTGTTCCACACCCAAACTCTTCTATCAGCTCTTACCAACTGAGATCTGATCTTGTCTGACCAGTCCATGGTTTTCCAGTCATCTAGAGTTCAACTGATATGGTCACAAGCCCAGGAGATGCTCTACAGGCAATGTCATGCTGTTAAGAAAGTTACTTGTGTCAGATGTCTGCTGCCATAGCTACTTAATGCCAAATTTTGCCATACTGTATTAATGGATACGTTTGTTGTCCATACCACACAGATTTCTGCAGTTATTTCATGCAGTGTTGCTTGTCTTTTAGCACTGACAACTCTGCAAACGCCACTTCTCTCAGTTGTTACGTGACAATGGTCGACCACTGCATAGTCTGTCGTGAGAGGTAATGCCTGAAATTTAGTACTCTCAGTACACAATTGACACTGTGGACACAGAATATTAAATTACCTAATGATATATCTAAAAACAAAGATGATGAGACTTACCAAACAAAACTGCTGGCAGGTCGATAGACACACAAACAAACACAAACATACACACAAAATTCAAGCTTTCGCAACAAACGGTTGCTTCATCAGGAAAGAGGGAAGGAGAGGGAAAGACAAAAGGATGTGGGTTTTAAGGGAGAGGATAAGGAGTCATTCCAATCCCGGGAGCGGAAAGACTTACCTTAGGGGGACAGGTATACACTTGCGCGAGCGCGCGCGCACACACACACACACACACACACACACACACACACACACACACACACAAGCATTTGCTTTTACAAATGTCTGCTTGTGTCTGTGTGTGTGCGCGGATGGATATGTGTGTGTGCGCGCGAGTGTATACCTGTCCTTTTTTCCCCCAAGGTAAGTCTTTTCGCTCCCGGGATTGGAATGACTCCTTACCCTCTCACATAAAACCCACATCCTTTCGTCTTTCCCTCTCCTTCCCTCTTTGCTGATGAAGCAACCATTTGTTGCGAAAGCTTGAATTTTGTGTGTATGTTTGTGTTTGCTTGTGTGTCTATCGACCTGCCAGCACTTTTGTTTGGCAAGTCTCATCATCTTTGTTTTTAGATATATTTTTCCCACGTGGAATGTTTCCCTCTATTATATTCAAATTACCTAATGATTTACATACTGGAATGTCTCATGCATCTAGCTCCAACTACGTTCTGCATTCAAACCCTGTTAATTGCAATAATCATGTTGGAAGCCTTTCCACATAAATCACCTGAGTACAAGTGATATGTCTGTGTACCATCAGAGTCCTATCTGTACTTTAATTAAAATCTTGAGGAAGAACATCTGTTATGGTGATAAAAATTATAAATTACTTTTGGGCAAGATGAGCACTCTGGTTGGGCATCAATCCTTCCCAAAAAAAATGTAAGACACGTTACATATTGCTTCCTTTACAGAAATTGACCGGTTCACTCATTCAGGTGAAAATAATTATTGAATAGGACAAGGAAATAGTCATTCCTGGAAACCAGTGCCATGTTATACTGCTGTTGTATTGCTTTTGTATCATCCATTTAGGGTTCTGTAGAAGTGTAGGAATGTGCAAGGGCAATAGTGGCTCTACAACGTTTCTTAGAAGGTAGATTGGAGAAAGCAAAGCTATGTTTACAGCATTCATAGATTTAGAGAAAGTTTTTGAGAATGTTAATTGTACTACACTCTCTGAAATTCTGTAGGTAGCAGGTTAAAATATAGGCAGCAAAAGGTTATTCATAACTTGGTCAGAAGTCAAACTGCAGTTACAAAAGTTCACAATTGAGAGAAGCCAGGTCATAGCCTATCCAGTCATGTTGCTCATTACGTACATCAGCTGTGAAGAAAATGAAGGAGAAATTTGGAAAGGAAGCAGAAATTTGGAAGGGAAATAAAGTTCAGAGAGGAGAAATAAGAACTATGAGGTTTGGGGTTTAGTGATGACACTGTAATTCTATCAGGGGAAAAAAAAACCACACACACAGAGCTCTTTGGGTGCCTGTTTGGCCGAAAGCTTTGTGTGACAGTCTTCTGTTGTGCTTATCTGCTACTCAGCATCTCCACAATAAGGTGAGTAGCAACTACCCTATTCATCCTGAATTTTCCATGGTTCAAATAAAATCAGAGTATGGCAAGGGAATTAGACTAGGAAATGAGATACTGCAAGTTGCAGATGAGTATTGCTATATGGGCAGCAAAACAACTAATAATGGCCAAACTAGAGAGGATGTACATGTCAAATTGGTAATAAGAAAAACATTTCTGAAAAAAAGAAATTTGATAACATCAAATTTAAATATTAGGAATTCTTTCCTGAAGGTATTTGTCAGAAGTGTAGCCTTGCATGGAAGTGAAACGTGTACAATAGACAGCAGCTTTTCAAATGTGGTGCTACAGAAGAATGTTGAATGTTAGTTGGACAACTTAGTAGCTAATGAGCAGGTACTGAAATGAATTGGAGAGAAAAGAAATTTATAACATAGCCTGAAATGACAGGACACATCCTGAGGCATCATCAAGGGATCACCAGTTTGTGGGGACAGGAAAATTTCGTGAAAATAATAATGCAAAACATGGGGCAAAATCAGCAGATTTTAGTGAAATAACATGAAATCACCTTTTTTTATGAATCATCATGATATCTGTCATTTTCCTGTACAAATAAATGTTCTTAAGCAGAGGACAACAATTTACAAGTATTCCTAACTGATAGGTATTGAAGGTTGAAATTGCATTTTGCCTTCTTTTTGCCTCAAAGCTGACATTCATGCGTACTCTTAAAATGATAGTTCATTTCCCATGTTATGCACTGTGATGTGACATCAAAAACAGCACCGAAATTGGCAAAAAATAACAGAAATTGGCTAAAAAGTAACACTGCAGTTGGCACAAAATAACACTGCAATTAGCTTAAAATAGCTCCAGAATGGAAAAAAATAAACCACGAAATTGGAAAAATATCACCAACGTTGGAAAAAATACTATAAAAACTAGAAAAAGCACAAAAACACCAAAAGATAAAATCTAAATAGGCAAAAATAGTGAAACTGGTAGCTAAACAGCAGTGAATTTGGCAAGAAATAGCACTAAAACACACGGCTAGTAGCTCTAACATTGTATTTTGCTTTGCATAAGTACTATTGCTCAATCACTGCCACTAAGAGAACATACATATGACATACTTCAGAAAGTGTAGTCACTAATATGTAACAGCATGCATATCAACTTCCCATTACACATTAAATTCAAGGGATTGGTACATAATTTTCTGTCCTCTTCTTTCTAAACTTATTATGTAATTTACTTTGAAACATCTCACTATATACGCTACAGTGTTATAGAAGTAAGAACCAGTGCCACCTGTTATTGGTGTGTGGAAATCTTTCAGTTTTTTATTGTCTGTGCACAATTGTAACTTTAATTACTTCTTGTCTGCTTTTCAGTGATTCATTTTCACTTGCCCTATTAAAGCTTTAAATGGTATACAAATAAAACATATCACCCAAAATAAAATATTTATTTGGAATCATTTTGTTAATCATGAGAGAGCTGCACTAGCTAGGGCACCAACAGATTTTGTCTTCAAGTGAGAGGATGTAATAGCCAGTAGCCCACAGAGTCTGTGAATGGCAATAGTGTGCAGTGGCAGTGCTAAAAGAGATTTAGTTCATTATAAATAAAGTTACATGAAGAAAGACATTCAATGCCAAGGAGTATTAGCCACAAAATTTCACTGGTGGCACAGAGAGATGAAAATGCCAGGCCACCACTAAAATTATGATAACTATTACAACAATGAGTGAACCTGACATCACAGATAAGTGCAGCAAACTTTGTTAAGTGCAGTTCTTGAGATTTAGTGAACAGTTTTAATTTTCAAAATTAACTGTTATGAGTAATAAAAGCATAACTCAGAATTTTAATGATTTCTCTAAACATCATGATCAAATTAGATCAATGGTGAAATATTAGAACTATAACCAAAAATGTTATCTGCATTAAAATGAAATGATAATTTTGCATGGTGTCATTTAAGTTGATTAGTGATATTTGGCAGCAAAATTCAGTTTTGAAGCAACCATGTTTTCAATTCCTGGAATAGTTTTGATAGCTTTTCACATTTTTGATATTACATTTTCAAAATAATTTGCAGTGTTACCTTTACACAGTGCCAGCAGATTTTAATACAAATCGTCAACCACAATACCGCCAACCCAGCTCAGATCAGATAATTTCATTCAACTCATTTGACATGTGTTTATCTGAACTGAAATAAGTCATATGAAATTATGTAACTTAAGCTAGACTGATATGTGCTTGAAATTTTTTTTTACTGTAACACGAAGAGGGTACCCATACCACTCGCTACTCATCATTTCCTGTTTCACTCACAAATAGAGCGAGTGAAAAACTACTGTCTATATGCCTCCAAATGAGCCCTAATTTCTCTAATCTTATCTTGGTGGTCCTTACACATAATGTATGTTGGCGACAATAGAATAATTCAGCAGTCAGCTTCAAATGCTGGTTCTCTAAATTTTCTCAATAGTGTTTCTTGAAAAGAATGTCGTCTTTCCGATTTGAGTTCCTGAAGCACCTCTGTAACACTTGTGTGTTGTTTGAACCTATCGGTAACAAATCTAGCAGGCTGTCTCTGAATTGTTTGAATGTCTTCCTTAAATCCAACCTGGTACAGATCCCAAACACTCAAACAGTACTCAAGAATAGACACACCAGCATCCTATATGCTGTCTCCTCTACAGGTGAACCTCTCTTTCCTAAAATTCTCCCAATAAACTGAAGCTGATCATTCACCTTCCCTACGACAGATCTCACATACTCATTCCACTTCATATCACTTTGCAATGTTACACCTAAATATTTAAAATGACTTGACTGTGTCAGCAGGACACTAATAATACTGTACCCTAACATTACAGGTTTGTTCCTCCTACTCATCTGCACTGACTTACATTTTTCCACTTTTAAATCTTGCTGCCATTGATCACACCAACTGGAAATTTTGTCGCCTTGTATCTTCTTACAGTCACTCAACTCTGACACCTTACCATACACCATGGCATCCACGGCAAACAACCAAAGATTGCTGACCACCCTGTCAGCCAAATCATTTATGTATATTGGGAACAATACAGCACAGTGTGTCACTAAAGTTTAACATGCACGCATCCCCGCTCTGAGATACTTTCTATTATCTATTATATATGCACACACCCCCCCCCCCTCCCCTCTTCTGGATACTTCCTGTTGTAGATATGTCCCACTCTCTAGAAGCACACAGATTTGCTTCTTTTTGTTCTAACACCCGTCACCATACATTCACAAGAGGTGGGTTTGGGGTAGAAATGATCCCCTTGGAGAAAAATCCCCCCCCCCCCCCCACACTACTAAGAAATCAATATACTGTTTTGGCATCTCCTCCCTGCCCACCAGGAACAAATCCATGCCCAGAAATTTTATCCCCCAGAGGAAAACTTTTACATGTATGCTCTTCAGGCAAACGATATTTTATGCTGTTTACTATGGCTGGCAAATCTTCTGAATTTTTGGTTCAAGATCAGTGACTGTAGCCAATAAATTTCAAGATGCAGGTGTGCCAACATCTTGCAGCTGAGAGAGTTCACTGCACTGGGAAAGTAGCATTACCTCGTAATAAAGTGGGAGTATGTCAAGATGTTTTGATTTAAATCTACTTAAAGGTGACATAAGTTAAATAGACAGTTACCTTCTTTTACATTCCTAAATCTGTCCAAAACATATTCACCTTTTTGTGCTATTATAGGAGCATTTTTCAATCTAGTTCCCAACTTCTACTCTACCATTAGTGTTACATCAGGCTGCCATATCTTGGCAACCAATGTAGAATTCTGTTGAGGAATTCTGTTGACTTGGCTGACAAGTGATCCAGTATACACTGTGTGTGTGTGTGTGTGTGTGTGTGTGTGTGTGTGTGTGTGTGTGTGCACGCTGTTTCTGACCACCGTGTATAAACACTGTATATAACAGAAGATGAGAGAACAAGGCTTACATATGAATTATACAAGTACAAATAGAGTATGGAACTTGCATTATGCTTTGCAGAAGGACTCTCCAAATACATATGTAAGCCTTGTTCTCTCATCTTCTATTACTGTATATACAATGTTTGTATATCCATCAATGCGGCCTAATATAAAGGCCGAAACCAGAACTCGACTCAACAAAATTTGATAGCAGCTATACGGTTTCTCATTTATATTACCTTCTTGATTAAATCCTCCCAGAAGTAACTGGAAATTATATCTAAATGAACAGATACCATTTTTGACCCTACAGCCACTAAGAATCAAGGCACTAAGGTATTAAAAACATTAGTTGTGAGTGGGCACTGATTTATATTGGTTAGGCAAGTTGAAAATTTGGGACAAACCAGGATTCAAACCCGGATCTCCTGCTACTAGGCAGATGCACTGACCACTATGCCATCTGGGCGCAGTGTCACTAAAACCACATGGGCTACCCTAGTACACCTCACATCAGACCCCAATTTTCAACTTTTACCACACTACTAGTGTAGTGTAGTAAAAGTTGAGAATTTGAGTCTGATGGATGACATGCTAGAGTGACCACTGTGTGTGTATGGCATACTGGTCAGTGCATATGCCTAGTAAACAGGCTACCTGGGTTTGAATCCTGGTCCAGCACAAATTTTTAACTTGACCCATCAATTCCCACTGACAGCTAAGGTTTTTAATGCCTTTGTGTCATCAGAAATTAATTAGGAATATCATAGAAAACCTAAATATGTGTCATTTCTCTCAACAATAGCACACAAAATTACAGTCAATAAGAGTGGCTTCATCCTCTGATATGCTTAGAGAACACAGCTAGATGAGGGAGATACAGTAGTGATTGCTTGCTTAGTACTGTGCTGGTCCTCCTTTAGGATGCCATAGAACAGCAATCCTGCACAGAATGGGTCCGGCAAGTTCTTGATAGGTTTCTGGGGGAGGGGAGGGGGTGGGGGTCACCAGATGCCTATGCACGGGCAATGAACTTCCTGAAAGTTACAGGCCAGCAGTGTGTGTGAATGGAAATGGCATCTGACAGCATCTGAGATATGTTCCATCAGATTCAAACAAGTTGAGTTTGGTGGGCAAGACATCAACATGTAGTTACCACCATGCTCCTTGAACTACTGCAGCATGAATCTGGGCTTGCAACAAGGTATTTATCCTGCTGGAACACACCGTTGCCATTAGGGAAGACATCAAGTGAGTCAGGGAGCACACGGTTCACAACTATGTTCACAAATCCACAGCAGCCACGGTGCCTCAGACTACTGTCACATGTTCCAGGGGAGTACAGGTGAATTCTGCCCCTAGCATAATACTGCCCCAACTCGCCCGTATCTGGGGTACTGTGATTTTCGACTAGCCATTTATCTGGATGACAGCATATTCAAATGAGATCAGAGTGATACATTCAACCAGATGGCACTTTTCATTGATCCATGAGCCAAACTCAATGATCCTGTGACCACTGGAAATGTAACTGATGACGTCACTGACTCGGCATGTGAACACGTAGACGTTGTCTACTGCAGAGCCCCATTTTCAGCAATGTGCACTGAACAGTGAGCTCCGAAGCACTTGTGCCTGCTCCTGGACTGCACTGTGTCACCATCAGATCTGCCACAGATTGGTGTTTACCCTGCCTAACAGAGCAGGAATCCTACGACCTCCACATTCTGTAATGAGGTGTGGATGTCCAACACCTTGCCAGCTACTTGGGATTTCACCATCTTTCGACCACTTTCCATAAATTTTCATGACAGCAACATGTGAACAGCCAAATTCTGAGATGCTCGGTCATTTCTGCTATTTGTCAAGGTCACTTATGTCACTGGATTTCCTCCACTTGTGGTTCATATTATTGCTGGAATGATTCACCATTTGCCTCTGCTCCACCTATATACTTTCCTCATTGTGTCACATGCAGGCAATATCATTAGGCGGCATTCAGTCTTGCATTGGGCAGCGGTGATCAGTATATGAGAGAGAGAGAGAGAGAGAGAGAGAGAGAGAGAGAGATGCTGTGCTTAACAAAAACATGTCTAAACTAAATGAAATTATTTTTTATTATTATTGTAAAAAAATGGCGTACATGGACAAAACAATATCACCCTTGGCTGACATGCACAGTAATCAAAAGAGATACGACAGATGTAGGTCACCAAAAATTCATTTTAAGGTCTAAAAGTGCTGGCAGGTCGACAGACACACAAACGAACACAAACATACACACAAAATTCAAGCTTTCGCAACAAACTGTTGCCTCATCATGAAAGAGGGAAGGAGAGGGAAAGACGAAAGGATGTGGGTTTTAAGGGAGAGGGTAAGGAGTCATTCCAGTCCCGGGAGCGGAAAGACTTACCTTATGGGAAAAAAAGGACGGGTATACACTCGCACACACACACATATCCATCCACACATATACAGACACAAGCAGACATATTTGTCTGCTTGTGTCTGTATATGTGTGGATGGATATGTGTGTGTGTGCAAGTGTATACCCGTCCTTTTTTTCCCATAAGGTAAGTCTTTCCGCTCCCGGGACTGGAATGACTCCTTACCCTCTCGCATAAAACCCACATCCTTTCGTCTTTCCCTCTCCTTCCCTCTTTCCTGATGAGGCAACAGTTTGTTGCGAAAGCTTGAATTTTGTGTGTATGTTTGTGTTCGTTTGTGTGTCTGTCGACCTGCCAGCACTTTCATTTGGTAAGTCACATCATCTTTGTTTTTAGGTATATTTTTCCTTCGTGGAATGTTTCCTTCTATTATAACTATATATATATAGTCTCATCATCTTTCTTCTTATATATATATATATATATATATATATATATATATATATATATATATATATATATATATATATATATATATATATATAATAGAAGGAAACATTCCACGAAGGAAAAATATATCTAAAAACAAAGATGATGTGACTTACCAAATGAAAGTGCTGGCAGGTCGACAGACACACAAACGAACACAAACATACACACAAAATTCAAGCTTTCGCAACAAACTGTTGCCTCATCAGGAAAGAGGGAAGGAGATTCCCTCTTTCCTGATGAGGCAACAGTTTGTTGCGAAAGCTTGAATTTTGTGTGTATGTTTGTGTTCGTTTGTGTGTCTGTCGACCTGCCAGCACTTTCATTTGGTAAGTCACATCATCTTTGTTTTTTTTTATATATATATATATATATATAGGGAAACATTCCACTTGGGAAAAATATATCTAAAAATGAAAGATGATGAGACTTACCAAACAAAAGCGACATTCCACGTGGGAAAAATATATCTACAAATGAAAGATGATGAGACTTACCAAACAAAAGCGCTGGCAGGTCGGTAGACACACAACCAAACACAAACATACACACAAAATTCAAGCTTTCGCAACCAACGGTTGTGTCATCAGGAAAGAGGGAAGGAGAGGGAAAGACGAAAGGATTTGGGTTTTAAGGGAGAGGGTAAGGAGTCATTCCAATCCTGGGAGCGGAAAGACTTACCTTAGGGGGAAAAAAGGACAGGTATACACTCGCGCACACACACACACACACACACACACACATACACACACACACACACACACACACACACACACACACATATCCATCCGCATATACACAGACACAAGCAGACATTTGTAAAGGCAAAGAGTTTAGGCAGAGATGTCAGTCGGGGCGGAAGTACAGAGGCAAAGATGATGTTGAAAGACAGGTGAGGTATGAGCGGCGGCAAATTGAAATTAGAAATTAGTGGAGATTGAGGCCTGGCGGATAGCGAGAAGAGAGGATATGCTGAAGGGCAAGTTCCCATCTCCGGAGTTCTGACAGGTTGGTGTTAGTGGGAAGTATCCAGATAACCCGGACGGTGTAACACTGTGCCAAGATGTGCTGGCCGTGCACCAAGGCATGTTTAGCCACAGGGTGATCCTCATTACCAACAAACACTGTCTGCCTGTGTCCATTCATGTGAATGGACAGTTTGTTGCTGGTCATTCCCACATAGAACGCTTCACAGTGTAGGCAGGTCAGTTGGTAAATCACGTGGGTGCTTTCACACGTTGCTCTGCCTTTGATCGTGTACATCTTCCAGGTTACAGGATTGGAGTAGGTGGTGGTGGTGGGAGGGTGCACGGGACAGGTTTTACATCGGGGGTGGTTACAAGGGTAGGAGCCAGAGGGTAGGGAAGGTCGTTTGGGTATTTCATAGGCATGAACTAAGAGGTTACGAAGGTTAGGTGGACGGCGGAAAGACACTCTTGGTGGAGTGGGGAGGATTTCATGAAGGATGGATCTCATTTCAGGGCAGGATTTGAGGAAGTCGTATCCCTGTTGGAGAACCACATTCAAAGTCTGATCCAGTCCTGGAAAGTATCCTGTCACAAGTGGGGCACTTTTGGGGTTGTGTGGGAGGTTCTGGGTTTGAGGTGGTGAGGAAGTTGCTCTGGTTATTTGTTTCTGTACAAGGTCAGGAGGGTAGTTGCGGGATGTGAAGGCTGTTTTCAGGTTGTTGGTGTAATGGTTCAGGGATTCCGGACTGGAGCAGATTCGTTTGCCATGAAGACCTAGGCTGTAGGGAAGGGACCGATTGATGTGGAAAGGGTGGCAGCTGTCATAATGGAGGTACTGTTGCTTGTTGGTGGGTTTGATGTGGATGGACGTGTGAAGCTGGCCATTGGACAGGTGGAGGTCAACGTCAAGGAAAGTGGCATGGGATCTGGAATAGGACCAGGTGAATCTGATGGAACCAAAGGAGTTGAGGTTGGAGAGGAAATTCTGGAGTTCTTCTTCACTGTGAGTCCAGATCATGAAGATGTCATCAATAAATCTGTACCAAACTTTGGGTTGGCAGGCCTGGGTAACCAAGAAGGCTTCCTCTAAGTGACCCATGAATAGGTTGGCGTACGAGGGGGCCATCCTGGTACCCATGGCTGTTTCCTTTAATTGTTGGTATGTCTGGCCTTCGAAAGTGAAGAAGTTGTGGGTCAGGATGAAGCTGGCTAAGGTAATGAGGAAAGAGGTTTTAGGTAGGGTGGCAGGTGATTGGCGTGAAAGGAAGTGCTCCATCGCAGCGAGGCCCTGGACGTGTGGAATATTTGTGTATAAGGAAGTGGCATCAATGGTTACCAGGACGGTTTCTGGGAGTAACAGACTGGGTAAGGATTCCAGGCATTTGAGAAAGTGATTGGTGTCTTTGATGAAGGATGGGAGACTCCATGTAATGGGTTGAAGGTGTTGATCTATGTAGGCAGAGATACCTTCTGTGGGGGCTTGGTAACCAGCTACAATGGAACGGCCGGAATGATTGGGTTTGTGAATTTTAGGAAGAAGGTAGAAGGTAGGGGTGCGGGGTGTTGGTGGGGTCAGGAGGTTGATGGAGTCAGGTGAAAGGTTTTGTAGGGGGCCTAAGGTTCTGAGGACTCCTTGAAGCTCCGCCTGGACATAATGACGATGGATCGGTCAGCCTGCAGATCACGGATAGCCTGGGCTTCAGCAGTGGTGATGTTGGGAGTAGGATTAAGCTTTTTTAAGAAGGATTGAGAGGCAAGGTTGGAAGTCAGAAATTCCTGGAAGGTTTGGAGAGGGTTATTTTGAGGGAGAGGAGGTGAGTCCCACTGTGACGGAGGACGGAACTGTTCCAGGCAGGGTTCAATTTGGATAGTGTCTTGGGGAGTTGGATCATTAGGAGTAGGATTAGGATCATTTTTCTTCATGGAAAAGTGATATTTCCAGCAGAGAGTACGGGTTTAGGACAGTAAATCTTTGACAAGGTCTGTTTGGTTGAATCTGGGAGTGGGGCTGAAGGTGAGGCCTTTGGATAGGACAGAGGTTTCGGATTGGGAGAGAGGTTTGGAGGAAAGGTTAACTACTGAATTAGGGTGTTGTGGTTCCAGATTGTGTTGATTGGAATTTTGAGGTTTTGGGGGGAGTGGAGCTGGAAGTGGTAGATTGAGTAGATGGGAGAGACTGGGTCCGTGTGCAATGAGAGGAGATTGAGGTTTGCTGGAAAGGTTGTGAAGGGTGAGTGAGTTGCCTTTCCGGAGGTGGGAAACCAGGAGATTGGATAGTTTTTTGAGGTGGAGGGTATCAAGCTGTTCTAATTTGCGGTTGGCCTGTAGGAGGATGCTCTGAACAGCCGGTGTGGATGTGGGGGAGGAAAGATTGAGGACTTTTATTAAGGATAGGAGTTGACGGGTGTGTTCATTGGCTGAGTTGATGTGTAGGTGAAGGATTAGGTGGGTGAGGGCAATGGATTGTTCAGTTTGGAACTGGTATAGGGACTGATGGAAAGAAGGGTTACAGCCAGAGATGGGAACTTTAAGTGTGAGGCCTTTGGGGGTAATGCCAAATGTCAGACAAGCCTGAGAAAATAAAATATGGGAGTGTAATCTGGCTAGGGCGAAGGCATGTTTGCGGAGGGAATGTAAATAAAACTTAATGGGGTCGTTGTGGGGATGTTGTGAGGGTGACATGGTATTAGAAGGTGGAAAGTGTAACATGAGGCTGAAATGAAAATGAAAATAAAAATATATGAGGAGAGATAAAGGTGAACTAGAAAGCAACTAGAGATCTGGTGTGAAAAAAGGCGAAAAAGTGTTGGTTATAGCTGGGCTATGTTGATCATGCGGTGAACTTGGGTTGGTAGACAACGATGTGCACAAAGGTTAGGTGGGTGTGTTGCCGCCAAAACACGTTAAAGGGTGGAGCAGTTCGGGAAAATTTCGAAAAAACTGCGTGTAAATGTATTAAAAGGAGTGGTTTTGTGGTGGCAGATTGTGAAAATGAGGCTAACAATTGTCTGATGAAGAAATAATGACGTAAAAACGTGTGGAAAGCGGCTAAAAAAGATCAGTGATGTGGGAAAAACGGAAATGGAAAAAAAGCGAAAGTTATTAGAACTAGCCGAAATGGCCTTTTAATAGCTGAAAGGAACTGTTTGTGAACTGGAAACGGTGGATTTTATAGCAGCGGTAGTGTTGAAAGCGGAATTATTTTTTTTTTTGTTATGGTTTGGAAGTGGGTTACGTATTATTGAGTATATATAGGCAGGATAAAATTGTATGGTGGATTCGGTAAAGAGGAGAAGGTGAATACAAAGTGAAACTACATGCAAAAACAGAAAGAGAAAGTAAGATGACAGGAAAGATTTCGAAATGCAACAGTGACAATAACAAACGTAATTGTTGGGTTCAAATTAATGATATGAATATAATAGAGGGAAACATTCCACGTGGGAAAAATATATCTAAAAACAAAGATTCCATGACTTGCCAAATGGGAAAGCACTGGTAGACAGACACAATAAAAAAAACACACACACAAAATTTCAAGCTTACACAACCAACGGTTGCTTCATCAGGAAAGAGGAAAGGAGAGGGAAAGACGAAAGGATGTGGGTTTTAAGGAAGAGGGTAAGGAGTCATTCCAATCCCGGGAGCAGAAAGACTTACCTTAGGGGGAAGAACTGTCCTACACCCATACTCTCTGCTGGAAATATCACTTTGCCACGAAGAAAAATGATCCTAATCCTACTCCTAATGATCCAATTCCCCAAGACACTATCCAAACTGAACCCTGCCTGGAATAGTTCCGTCCTCCATCACAGCGGGACCCACCTCCTCTCCCTCAAAATAACCCTCTCCAAACCTTCCAGGAATTTCTGACTTCCAGCCTTGCCTCTCAACCCTTCTTAAAAAAGCTTAATCCTACTCCCAACATCACCACTGCTGAAGCCCAGGCTATCCGTGATCCGAAGGCTGACCAATCCATCGTCATTCTTCCGGCGGACAAGGGTTCCACGACCGTGGTACTTGATCGTCGGGAGTATGTGGCTGAGGGACTGCGTCTACTTTCAGACAACACTACATATAAAGTTTGCCAAGGTAATCCCATTCCTGATGTCTAGGCAGAGCTTCAAGGAATCCTCAGAACCTTAGGCCCCCTACAAAACCTTTCACCTGACTCCATCAACCTCCTGACCCCACCAACACCCTGCACCCCTACCTTCTACCTTCTTCCTAAAATTCACAAACCCAATCATCCCGGCCGTTCCATTGCAGCTGGTTACCAAGCTCCTACAGAAGGTATCTCTGCCTATGTAGATCAACACCTTCAACCCATTACATGCAGTCTCCCATCCTTCATCAAAGACACCAAACACTTTCTCGAATGCCTGGTATCCTTACCCAGTCTGTTACCCCTGGAAACCATCCTTGTAACCATTGATGCCACTTCCTTATACACAAATATCACTGTTCGACATGGGTTCTATTTCTGATATTAAAGTATGTGCTTCTAGACCATTTTACCGTGGGAAATTCAAATATGTAAACAAAATATCGTTGTCAGGGATACTTTTTATGTAATATGCATATATATGTATATTCACAATTCATGGCAAACACAGAGACTTTACAGAGAAATACGGGTATGTTGCTGCATCCAATAGTGATAGAACGTGATAATTTCTTGTGCAACAGCAGGTGGGAAGAATCAGACATCATTAGGTTATCCCCCACCACACCTATGTCATTAAGACCACCTGAAACATCTCATTAACTCAAACGGCGACAGCCAGTCGCAGCCTCGGCAATAAAGCTTCACGCCTCCTAGGGGCAGGTGCATTGAGTTTACAACAGTGGTGTTAGCCACAATTTGTGTCAGTCTTAATGAGTGGGTGTTTTGGCTGACAAGTAACTGTCTGTCATATTTCCAAGCACGGTTGAATTTTTTAGTTCCTGTGTGTAAACTGATTGAGCCTGGTGCTGAAGGTAAAATGACTGCTTGTTCCTCTAGTTCCCTTCTATTTATTTAATACAGGTGTATTACCAAAGTGGTATTTTTAAATTTGCAGAAATGCCACGTCTTCATGGAGGTCGATATAAGCCTGACAACTTCTGCTACATCTGTGGGAAGTTCACATTTGCCAGAAATAGGAAGAACACTTCTTCAGTCATAAAGAAAGCATACAAACATTACTTTGGAGTAGAGGTAAGAGACCAAGATAAAGAATGGGCATCACATTTCTGTTGTGCTACATGTTACTGCTAACTACTTCAGTGATGGAAAGGTAAAGAGAATGTGGCGTTGTTTGCTGTTCCCATGTTGTGGAGGGAGCCTAAGGACCATGTTACTGATTGTTATTTCTGCCTAACAAAAATCAGGGTTTTACAAACAAAAAGTCAAAGAGGCACATTGTTTATCCAGATCTGCCTTCAGCGAGAATGCCAGTGCAGCATCCCAACAACCTTCCAGTACCTTCAAGAGCTCGAGGTCAAATTCCTAGTGACAGTGAAACAAGTAGTACTGAAGAAATAACAGATGATGATTCTTTATATCACTGCACAATTGAGTCATCGCCACATTTATTAACACAGGCAGATTTAAATGATTTAGTACATGATCTAGGACCAAGTAAACAAAAGGTGCAGCTGCTTGGTTCAAGATTACAAGAGTGTAGTCTGCTGCACCAAAGTACTAAAATCAGTGTGTACAGGCACAGAGAACATGCCTTTATTTCTTATTTTTCAACTGACGAAGCACTGACATTTTGCAATGACGTTGCTGGCCTGATGAAAATGCTGAACTTCACTTATATTTCACAGGAGTGGAGACTTTTCATAGATGCAACAAAAACAAGTCTGAAGAGTGTTTCGCTCCATAACAGAAATAAAATACCCTCTGTTCCAGTAGCTTTAATTACGAATTCGTACAAAGGATGCTAAATTCATTGAAATACAATGAACACAAATGGAAAATATGTGCAGATTTCAAGCTAATTGCTATGGTACTGTGCAACAAGGCTACACAAAGTATGCCTGTTTTCTTTGCGAGTGGGATAGTTGAGACCGAAATTCTCACTACGTGAAAAATAAATGGCCTAGGCGAAGATGGAAAGTTGGCAAAAAGAATGTACAACATGAAAGTCTGGTAGCTCCTGAATATATACTACTACCACCGCTTCACATCAAACTTGGCCTGATGAAACAATTCGTGAAGGCCATGGATCCAACAGGCTGTGGGTTTGCATATCTAGCTACCAAATTCCCCCATCTTTCAGCTGAAAAAATAAAGGAAGGTGGATTTGTGGGCCCACAAATCAGGGAGCTGCAGAAAGGTGCAAATTTTGAATCATGTTTAACTGATAAAGAAAAAACTGCATGGGACTGTTTCAAGATGGTGTCAGAAAACTTCCTCGGAGTAAGAAGAGCTACTAACTACAAAGCAATGTTGAAGGATATGATCAAAGCATATCAGGATTTGGAGTACAATATGTCTTTCAAGGTACATATGATGGACTCCCATCTGGACTACTTCACAGAGAGTTGTAGTGACGTATCGGATGAACATGGGGAAAGATTCCATAAAGACATTTCTACCATAGAAAGGCGCTATGAAGGGAAGTGGGTACCTTGTATGTTAGCAGATTATTGCTGGAATATCATTCGAGAGAAGAAAGATTCACAATACAAGAGAAAAACGTGATGTGCATTACAAGGCAATGTCTCATTGTTTCTCAATCTTCTGTAATTTCTCATGTCAAATAAATGCTTCAAAGTGTACACACAAAGGTTACTGTGTTATGTGTTAGATCCCACCCTCCATTAATGTGATGAACTTATAACATCATAAAGATGTGCATTTGTTTGTTGAATTTCACCTCACGTTTGCTGCACTATATCAGAAACTGAAAAGAGAAATAAAATTGTGATTACTCATAAACTATCCCTGACAGAAAAAAACCAAAAACAGTTTTCAATTCAGCACTCAAAATACAACTAGAATCACATTATTTTTTTCAGGAATAGAAAAAAAGTTTTTTTTTTTTTTGTAGAACAGTGATATTCCGCACGACCAGGGTCTCGCTGTGATGGAGCACTTCCTTTCACGCCAATCACCTGCCACCCTACCTAAAACCTCTTTCCTCATTACCTTAGCCAGCTTCATCCTGACCCACAACTTCTTCACTTTCGAAGGCCAGACATACCAACAATTAAAGGGAACAGCCATGGGTACCAGGATGGCCCCCTCGTACACTAACCTATTCATGGGTCGCTTAGAGAAAGCCTTCTTGGTTACCCAGGCCTGCCAACCCAAAGTTTGGTACAGATTTATTGATCTGGACTCACAGTGAAGAAGAACTCCAGAATTTCCTCTCCAACCTCAACTCCTTTGGTTCCATCAGATTCACCTGGTCCTACTCCAAATCCCATGCCACTTACCTTGACGTTGACCTCCACCTGTCCAATGGCCAGCTTCACATGTCCGTCCACACCAAACCCACCAACAAGCAACAGTACCTCCATTATGACAGCTGCCACCCATTCCACATCAAACAGTCCCTTCCCTACAGCCTAGGTCTTCATGGCAAATGAATCTGCTCCAGTCCGGAATCCCTGAACCATTACGCCAACAACCCGAAAACAGTTTTCGCATCCCGCAACTACCCTCCCAACCTGGTACAGAAGCAAATAACCAGAGCAACTTCCTCATCTCCTCAAACCCAGAACCTCCCACAGAAGAATCCCAAAAGTGCCCCACTTGTGACAGTATACTTTCCGGGACTGGATCGGGCTCTGAATGTGGCTCTCCAGCAGGGATACGACTTCCTCAAATCCTGCCCTGAAATGAGATCCATCCTTCATGAAATCCTCCCCACTCCTCCAAGAGTGTCTTTCCGCCGTCCAACTAACCTTCGTAACCTCTTAGTTCATCCCTATGAAACCCCAAACCACCTTCCCTACCCTCTGGCTCCTACCCTTGTAACCACCCCCGGTGTAAAACCTGTCCCGTGCACCCTCCCACCACCACCTACTCCAGTCCTGTAACCCGGAAGGTGTATACGATCAAAGGCAGAGCCACGTGTGAAAGCACCCACGTGATTTACCAACTGACCTGCCTACACTGTGAAGCTTTCTATTTGGAATGACCAGCAACAAACTGTCCATTCGCATGAGCGGACACAGGCAGACAGTGTTTGTTGGTAATGAGGATCACCCTGTGGCTAAACATGCCTTGGTGCACGGCCAGCACATCTTGGCACAGTGTTACACCGTCCGGGTTATCTGGCTACTTCCCACTAACACCAACCTGTCAGAAATCGGAGATGGGAACTTGCCCTTCAGTATAACCTCTCTTCTCATTATCCGCCAGGCCTCAATCTCCGCTAATTTCAATTTGCCGCCGCTCATACCTCACCTGTCTTTCAACAACATCTTTGCCTCTGTACTTCTGCCCCGACTGACATCTCTGCCCAAATTCTTTGCCTTTACAAATGTCTGCTTTTGTCTGTGTATGTGCGGATGGATATGTGTGTGTGTGTGTGTGTGTGTGTGTGCATGAGTGTATACCTGTCCTTTTTTCCCCCTAAGGTAAGTCTTTCCACTCCCGGGATTGGAATGACTCATTACCCTCTCCATTAAAACCCACATCCTTTCGTCTTTCCCTCTCCTTCCCTCTTTCCTGATGAAGCAACCGCTGGTTGCGTAAGCTTGAAATTTTGTGTGTGTGTTTTTTTTATTGTGTCTATCTACCAGCACTTTCCCGTTTGGGAAGTCATGGAATCTTTGTTTTTAATATATATATTCTCCACTTAATACCCTGTATAAACTGGGTGTGTATGTCTCTGTTTTGTATGAGTTAAATCTGAAGGAGGACATTTTTTGAAAGCTCCACTGTGTTTCAGTTTCATTTGTGGACCTGCCGACCACTCATTGCCTCAACTATATATTATGTGGCTATTTTTACGTTTACATTATTTATTAACTTCTAACTGGAATGAATATATTTAGAATAAAAGAAATGTCATCAAAGCTAATTAATTCAATAAGCAAATCACAGGTACATATGTTACAGCAACAAATATAATAAAGTGTAGTACCTGAAAACTGGTTGCACTAGAATTCGTATTTTTACTGGATGTGCACTTCCAGTCACATTCATAGAGGTAGATGTACCTGGCTGCTGTTGAGGAGTTGCAAAACTTGCATTCAAATGTGTATCCCTGCTCTGTTGAACAGTTTTCAAATGCCTGGAACAGTCAAAACATTTAAAACATAACAGAAAATCATGCACTACTATTTCTATGACACATTTCTGTTATCTACATTTGCTTCTGCATCTACATGACTGGTCTGTAATTCAGACTTAAGTGTCTGGCAGAAGGTTCATCAAACAGCTTTCACACGATTTCTCTACTGTCTCACTCTCGAGAAGTGTGCAGGAAGACAAACACTTAAAATTTTCCACTTTATTGTCATGATCATTTCTCCCAATGTAGGTGGGCACCACTAAATTATTTTCACTTTCAGAGGAGAAAGCTGGTGATTGAAATATCATAAAAAGATCTTGCCACAGCAAAAAATGCCTTTGTTTCACCGACTGCCACCTCAACTCACACACTGCCTTTGTGAAATACTCTCCCCTATTTCATGATAGTGCAAGATGAACTGCCCTTCTTCAATCTTATCTCCTAATGATTCCACACAGCACAAACAGTACTCCAGAACATGATGGACAAGCATAGTGTAGGCAGTCTCTTTAGTAGGTTTGTTACATCTTCTGTGTGTTCTGCCAATAAAACACAGTCTCTGTGTCACCTTCCCCACAACATTTTCACATGATACTTCTTTGGGTTGGTGCATAAGTTCGTAGAGTTTTTCCATAAGCTCAATAAACACAACAGATACACATAATAGAGTCCTTAGTCATCAATAATATATTCTCCTTCACTATTTACAACAATCTTACAATGCTGGACTAACTATTCCATTCCACGATTGTAGAAATAACATTGTTTTGGGGCAAAGACCACACTGGGCTACATTCAGAGCACATTTTCATGCAGAAAGGAAGTTCCTTGAACGCTGGTTGACAGAGAGCAGAGAAGATGAAAATCGAGCCACAAGATTAGGTGAATAGGGTGTGTGTGTGGAATGATTTCCCAATATGACACCTGTATAGCATTTTTTTTTGTCAGTCTAGCAGAATGCAAGCAGACATTATCATGGAGTAGCATCACTTCATGCAGTCTTTCCGATCATTTTTCTTGGACTGTATCTGCAAGATGTCTCAGCTGGTGACAATAGTATCAGTAGTGAGGGTTACACCTCAGTGAAGCAATTTATAGTACACCATAGCATCGCCGTTCCACCAGACGAATAACATTATCTTTTGTGGATCCACGCAGGTCTTTGTACAGGTGTTGCTGCTTTGTTTGGGCTCAGTCATGGCTTTCTTTTCCTTATGTTATCATAAAGACACCATATCTTATTATCTGTACTGATACAGGATAATAATGGTGCTAGTCACGAGCCAACTGATGATGAGCAAGTAGAGATGCACATATGGCCACCTGCTGATTTTTATGATTTTTGGCTTTGAGCATTTCATATTCGAACATCCAATTTTTGAACCCTCCCCATTGCAATGATCACAGTTCACCACATTTGCCATTTCTCGAGAATGCTGATTATTGTGGATTAATGAGTATAGGTGATCTTAATTAAACTAAGAAAACAAAAATATTCCATATTATTTGTGCTAAATTTCCTCACAGTGCATCTTATTCCAATTAGTTTTGAGTTTCCTGCAGCATTCATTGTAAGAATTTGAGCACAGTGATCACTAATATACACGGTCAAAGTTGCATGTTTCCAGGATTTTAAGAGCAGAACATTTATTCTCTGGAACATATAATACTCTCTGAAATCTAGAGTCGGGTGATGCTGAGGGAATTAGATTAGGAAATGAGACACTTAAAGTAGTAAAGGAGTTTTGCTATTTGGGGAGCAAAATAACTGATGACAGTCGAAGTAGAGAGGATATAAAATGTAGACTAGCAATGGCAAGGAAAGTGTTTCTGAAGAAGAGAAACTTGTTAACATCGAGTATAGATTTAAGTGTCAGGAAGTTGTTTCTGAAAGTATTTGTATTGAGTGTAGCCATGTATGGAACTGAAACATGGACGATAAATAGTTTGGACAAGAAGAGAATAGAAGCTTTCGAAATGTGGTGCTACAGAAGAATGCTGAAGATTAGATGGGTAGATCACATAACTAATGAGAATTGGGAGAAGAGGAGTTTGTGGGACAACTTCACTAGAAGAAGGGATCGGTTGGTAGGACATGTTCTGAGGCATCAAGGGATCACAAATTTAGCATTGGAGGGCAGCGTGGCGGGTAAAAATTGTAGAGGGAGATGGAAAGATGAATTTACCAAGCAGATTCAGAAGGATGTAGGTTGCAGTAGGTACTGGGAGATGAAGGAGCTTGCACAGGATAGAGTAGCATGGAGAGCTGCATCATACCAGTCTCAGGACTGAAGACAACAACAACAACAATGTAGGGAAGAACTTTAGCTAGCATGCAGTCAGATATATATTGAAGGTCAAAAGGGGCATTTTTAAGAAATGTCTTTTGTGCGTATTTGGATAATTTGAGCATGAGGTTCCTATTGGAGAGCACTTCACCTGCACTGGAACTGAATTATTCTTTCAGTACCCAAAAACAGGAGTGTGGAAGAAACGGCAGTTAGTTACCTATATTCCCACCACCTCATGTAGCACCAACACCACTACAGTTACCAAGAAGTTTTTTTATAAAAATCGCAACGCATTCACACTTTGTGTTTCCATTCACATTGGTTTGAAAATTTAACTGTTCCTTAGGCTTTGACAGTTAACTGGTGAACATAAAACAGGAGATGTGCAAAGACTAAAGACTAAATGTGAGAGCTGCCAAAAAAATTATTTATTATGGTAAATGGAGTCCTAATTTGTCAGATCTGTAACTGCACTATTTACTTCACTTCAGTTCCTCTTACTTCTCACCTTGTTGTCACCTTCTCGACAGAAGGTGACAAAGTCCTTACCAGTGTGTCATCTTTGACCTCCTCCTCTCTCTTATTTCTTCCCATTCAACCTCATCCTTGTGACAAGTGAATTCCTCTGATACTAGGCTCTGAGCAACCTGACTTTCCTTAATAACCTTCCCCAACCTATCTCTCTCCTCTGCCTGAGAAAGCAGAAAGTTAGGATAGTTTCTTGTGCTTCAATATATTGTGTCCCAGGAGGAATGATCAATACATAGGGACATTAAAAGAAGTCTAGTAAGAATGAGATGTAAAATGCATACCTATCAAGCTATGAGCACCACTTCATCTTTGACATTTTGAATTAAATCTCTTCTACTGCTAGCTCTTTGCTTTCCATATTTAGAGATGTGGTAGTATGGACCAAAACAAGAAAAAAAAAACATCTAGTACGCACTGGCTCTGTAGTGCATACTGTAGTGATTCGAGAATTTCTGTGTAAATTCTAGATCCACTCAGCCTTCTACGTCTCGAACACATGATATTCTGGATACGAATGTGGGATGGTAAAATCCTACCTAATGCACATCACATGTTTATGTGTGCAGGTTTAAAGTCAGTTGGGAGAAGAAAGTAGATTCAGAGGACGAACAGCACCAACAAGTACTTGTTGGGCAATCCATAGATGTTTCAGAGAAAGAACCATGGAGTTTTTATGCAGCTCTGCGCCTGTTGTGTCATTGACTATTGTTATGTGAAAGAAGAACAGTTGAAAAAGTAATCTTGTAAACTCTTAATTCGGCCTTGTTAGAGGAAAGACCTTTTTAATGATTCATGTGAAGTACAGTCATGGTTGTTAAGCCAACTCTTTTATAAATATAATTAAATTTGTTTCTTACGTTGGACAGAGCGAGTGACTTACCGGAAGTTACATATGTTTGTGGAAAGTGAGAATTTTATTCTGTATGGAGTCCAAATATACCGCTGGTTAATGAAAAGTAAAGTTCGCGTATCTACTTATTTCACAAGTAATAAGAGAGACTTAAATATTCCTGTACCTAGCATCATTCTACGGAGACGAAGTTGAGAGAGTTTTCCAGCAGTCAGCTAACCAGCAAAGAAGATCAGCTGCGAATCTCAAGTAAGTCACCTCGTATAAAAGAAGTGGGAAGTTTGTATGTCTACTTCTTGCTTTAAATTGCCATCAAAAACATTATAATACCTTAAGAGCTATGAGCACTTGCTCATCTTCATTACTGTGAAACACATCTCTTCTACTGAAGAAGTGCTCATAGCTCTTAATGTGTGCATTTTAGAGTCCATGCCTCTTAGTACATTACATTCTGTACAGAAATTAGAGTCATCTTAGATTTAAAAATCTAGGCAATTGCCGTGCATCATTTCTGACTGTATCACTATTAGGCATAACAATAATACGAATATAAACGTGACACGATATGTATATTCTTCCGCGTTTGCTCTTGTCTCACTCTAGTTTTGTAGTTTATTAGGCAGACAGGATTTAAATGAGATAGCAACAAACACAAAACAATACATGACAAAATGTTTATATTCATATTATTCTTATGGTTAAGAGAATACTGCAAGTGATTCACAATTCATAAAAGTTTCTTTTAGCAACAATCTCTTCTAACAGGTAGGAAAAAATTCAGAACGTAGATTTGGCCATATTGACAGACATCCCAAACAGTCTTGCCTGTCAGATTTTTGTAGTACATTGAAATGCTGCTACATTCGAAGATGAACAATACGGAATTTGTATTTACTTCGTTGGATAATGTATGAAAATGCAGAGGAAAAAGCTCGTCTTCCACTTTTATTTTAAATTTACTTACTGACACAGAGGTTTTGGCGCCAGTATTTATCTTTGTGCCTGCAAAGCATGCCTGTGTAGCGCTACATATATTCGACGGCAGAAGTTAGTTGTGGCGGCACCTACCAACATTTTTCAGAACTTCCATTTGCTTTGCACTCGATTCTAAGCCGCAGGCGGTTTTCTGGATTACAAAAACCGGAAAAAAAGTGTGGCTTAGATTTGAGGAAATACAGTATACACACGGCAGTACTACTGTGTATACAAGGTATAAATGGACAGTGTATTGGTGGAGCTGTCATCTGCATTCAGGTGATTGTTGTGAAAAGGTCTCCAATATGATTATGGCTGCACAATGGGAATTATCAGACTCTGAATGCAGAATGGTAGTTCGATCTAGACACATGAGACATTCCATTTTGCAAATCGTTATAGCATTTAATACCCCAGGACCTGCAGTGTTAAGAGTGCCAAGCATACCAAATTTCAGGCATTACCTCTCACTACAAACAATCCAATGGCCAACAGCCTTCACTGAATGACTGAGAGCAGTGGTACTTGCATAGAGTTGTCAGTGCTAACACACAAGCAACATTGCAAGAAATAACTGCAAAAATCAATGTGGAATGTACACAAATGTATCCATAGGGCAGTGTGGCAAAATTTGGCATTAATGTGCTACGGTGACAGACAACTAGGTTGAGTGCTTTGGTGAAGAGCATGACATCACCTGCAGAGCCTCTTCTGGACTCGTGTCCCTGTCAATTGGATCCTAGATAACTGGAATCAATTGGACCCTAGATAACTGGAAAATGAATTGGAACATGGTCAGATGGGTCATGATTTCACTTGTTAAGAGCTGCGTTGATAAGTTCCTATGGGACCAAACTGCTGAGGTCACTGGTCCCTAGGCTTACACACTACTTAATCTAACTCAAACTAACCTACGCTAAGGACAACACACACCCACGCTCGAGGGAGGAGTGGAACCTCCGACAGGGGGAAAGGGCTGATGGTATGGTCCGAATGTGGTGCAGACCCTATGAAGCCATGGACTCAGGCTGTCAACAAGGCATTGTGCAAGCTGGTGGTGGCATAATAATGGTGTGGGGCACGTTTCCATGGAACAGATTTGGTCCTGAGTTATGTTCAGCTACTTGGAATCAATTTACAGCCATTCATGGTCTTCACATTCCCAAACAATGATGGAATTTTTATGGAAGACAGTGTGCCTCGATACGATTGTTTGCAACTGGTACGAAGAACATTCTTGACAATTAGAGTGAGAGAGCTGGCCAACCAGAGTGCCCGACACAAATTCGATCGAACAATTATGGGACATAACTGAGAAGGCAGTTCATGCACAAAGTTCTGCACTGGCAACACTTTTGTAACTACAGACAGCCACAGAGCGCAATATTTCTGTAGGGGCTGCCAACAACTTGTCGAGTCCCTGCCATGTCGAGTTGCTGCCGATCTCTGGGCAAAAGGAGGTCAAATACAATATTAAGAGGTGTACTACAGTTCGTCACCTCAGTGTATGTGCAGCACTAACAGTTTTCCTTGCTACAGGAAACTTACTGGCCAGCCATTCTGTCTCATAATTTTACAGTTTTCACTAGTGAATTTTCCTTTTGATATGATAACTCATTTCTTTTGGCACTCATACAAGACAGACTCAAGGAACCTGATATTCATCTACATGGCAGGAATACACAATTTGTTGTTACTTTTGAGCTACCTTCCTACAGTATTTTAACAAAGCTAACAGTGGCACTACACTAGAAGTGATTGTTGCATCTGTCGGACGAAAACAGAAGTCAACACTTTTTAATATATAAAGCCCATTTCAAAAATCCTGCACATTTTAAAAATAATTGTTCCACTTTTTTTAATATTTTACAAAATTACTTTACTGGCCTTCAGAGTAATTCCATTCTTCTCAATAATAGTGATCCAGTGTTCTGGCAGATCTCGTATTCCTGTTCGAATGCCATCTCTACTGAAGTGTGTGATCAACATTGGACACTGCATCAGAAGCCTTGTCAATGGCTTGAAAAACATTTCCCTCAGGTGAGTTCTTGAGTTTTAGAACTAAATCAAAATTTGGTGGGGTAATTTCAGGACTGGATGACAGATGGAGAAGGATTTCCCATCCATAATTCTGTAAAATTCTTTGTACTGGTTTGGCAATATATGGTTGTGCATTATCTCACAGAAGGACCACTCCAGCTGTGAAATTGTCAGACTTACTTTGGTGAATCTCTGGCGACTAAACAATTTTCTCGAAGTCCATAAAAAAAAGAACCTAGGATAGTCAGAATGTTCCCAGTGGTGGGACTGAGATTTCAGCTCTAATTCAAAATCTTGAATCTATGGCAGCAATCCTACTTCTAACCAGATCTTTCTCTATCTCACAACATCGAAGCAACTGTTGTGACTTTCTCTATAATTTGCTTTTTGCTCTTCGCTTAGATGATGAAGAACCCATTTCACAGCAACTTTTCCTTTGTGGATCTTTTTGGTTTGAGTTCTGAACACTGCAGAGAGGAGCATGTTTGCTTCATCTGCAATTTATTGACATATTTTTTATTGATCTTCTTGAAAAATATTGTCAATAGTGGCAGTGTTAATGCATTCTGTTGCAGGTAAAGGCCACCCACTCCTTGGGTTACCATCAGGACCCGTCTGGCCTTCATGGAAACAAGAATCCAACTGTGGTATTATGCTTTGATAAAGTACACTATCCCCACAAACCACTACTAGATATTTATGCATTTCAGTGCATGTTTTCCCCACAAACTTTCAATTTTGATGTAAGAGCACGCTTAACTATGTGAGATATGACCCGAGTCATTTTCCGCCTACATATCAAATCACAATATCGTACTCAAAACAAGTGGTGATAGCTCAGTCTGGCCACAACTTATACTTCATGTGCAGGAAGTGTTCCACTGTCACAGATGTGCTTTTGCACTATACAGAAGCTTTTAAATGGCCTTTATATATGACTTGGCTATGGACCTGTAGATGAGCATTAGGTTCCACAAGATGCAATTAAGAAATGCATCATCATATTGTCTATGCCATTATAATGCTGCATTAGAAATATGAAAATTTCTGGGGAAAAACAGTTTGTCCAGGATGTGAAAGGAAACTGACAGTCTGTAATAAGTATTATTAAAAAAATTACAATGACTATTTTACCAACACTGGACATCTGGCGCATGACAGCACACCACTTATAATAATACCAGGGGGTCCAGCATTGCTGCCTCAATCTCTCTCATTTCCAGAGACAAACAACAGCTAGCACCATAGCTTCGGTTTAGCACCATAGCTTCAGTTTCCTTCGGTCAGTGATACAAATCTATTACAAAATATTAGTTTTAAAATCTGCTACCTAAAAAGAATAATAATCACTGTTTCTAATAAGAGATACTTTCTGAGGTCTTACCTTTTTTGGCCCCTGATGTCTGGTTTGTGTGGTTCATGACCTAATGCAGAAACCCCTCTTCTTCCCTTTGGGACCACTGAAATATAAATATGTGATACCAAGGAATAACATGTAATTTCTAAATTCTGTATTATAAAGTAATGCAATACAATATGAATAACATAATATAATAATATACACTGATGGGAAAAAATCACAACACCAAAAATAATGTAGCGTAATGAAATTTCAGGAATATATTTGTCTAGGTAACAGATTTAAGTAACTAACTCTGCAAGATCACATGTTAATGTGCAAGATAAGCCATCACAAATGTGAAATGCTGGTAATATTCATAACCAATGTAATTTCAGACCGTTCAAATGTGTGCAAACATGTATGCATTGTGTTGTACAGATGCCAGATGTCAGTTGGTGGGACAGAGTTGCTTGCCTGTTGCACTTGGTTGGTCAATACAGAGACGGTTAATACTGTTTGTGGATGATGGAGTTTTCGTCTGTTGATGTCCCATTGTGTTCAAGTGGAGACAGATCTCGAGGTCGAGCACGCCCATGTTGACACCCTGTAGAGCAAGTTGGGCTACAACAGCAGTATGTGGGCAAGCATTGTCCAGTTGGGAAACATTCCCCGAATGCTGTTCAATCGCAGCACAACAGGTTGAATCACCAGACTGATGAACAAATTTGCAGTCAAGGTCTAGGGGATAACCACAATAGTGCTCCTCGTGTCATATGAAATCATAACCCGTGCCATAACTCCAGGTGTAGGTCAACTGTGCCCAGCATACAGACAGGTCGGTTGCAGGCCCCGCAACTGGCTCTGTGTTAAGTAACACGCCACCATCACTGGCACCCATGTAGAACCAGCTTTCATCAGAAAACACTGTAGGCCTCCATCCTGCCCTCCAATAAGCTATCGCTTGACACCACTGAAGTCACAAATGGTGGTGCTTTAGGGTCAGTGGAATGCATGCTACAAGGCTTTTGGTTCAGAGCTGTCCTTGAAGTAACTGATTTCTAACATGAAACTTCCTGGCAGATTAAAACTGTGTACCCGACCGAGACTCGAACTCGGAACCTTTGCCTTTCACGGGCAAGTGCTCTACCATCTGAGCTACCGAAGCACGACTCATGCCCGGTACTCACAGCTTTACTTCTGCCAGTATCTCGTCTCCTACCTTCCAAACTTTACAGAAGCTCTCCTGCGAACCTGGCAGAAGTAAAGCTGTGAGTACCGGGCGTGAGTTGTGCTTCGGTAGCTCAGATGGTAGAGCACTTGCCCACGAAAGGCAAAGGTCCTGAGTTCGAGTCTTGGTCGGGCACACAGTTCTAATCTGCCAGGAAGTTTCATATCAGCACACACTCCGCTGCAGAGTGTACATCTCATTCTGGAAACCTCCCCCAGGCTGTGGCTAAGCCATGTCTCCACAATATCCTTTCTTTCAGGAGTGCTAGTTCTGCAAGGTTTGCAGGAGAGCTTCTGTAAAGTTTGGAAGGTAGGAGATGAGATACTGGCAGAAGTAAAGCTGTGAGTACCAGGCGCGAGTCGTGCTTCGGTAGCTCAGATGGTAGAGCACTTGCCCGCGAAAGGCAAAGTTCCCGAGTTCGAGTCTCGGCAGGCACACAGTTTTAATCTGCCAGGAAGTTTCATATCAGCGCACACTCCGCTGCAGAGTGAAAATCTCATTCTGGATTTCTAACAGTTCACTGTGTCACTGTGGTGCTGACTACAGCTCAAATTGCTGCTGCAGATGCAATATGATGCAACAGAGCCATACGCCGAACACAAAGCCGTTCCCCTCTTCTTGTGACCGTACATTCCTCTGACCAACATTGCCGGCAATCGTGTACAGTAGCTGCATTCCGGCCAAGCCTTTCTCAAGTATTGCAGAAGGAACATCCAACTTCTCATAGCCCCATTACATGACCGCGTTCGAACACAGTGAGGTGCTGATAACGGCATCTTTGTCATCTTAAAGGCATTCTTGACTAACATCAACTTTCCACATCCCCAAATGTAACTGACGCTCATCCCTGGTACAGCATGTATTTAAAGGAAACCAGATTTGTGTCCTCATACTGGTGCTACTAGTGCCACTCTTGCATGACTGGTGCAAATCCTGAATAGACATCACCTTTCAGATGTACAAACACTCTCACCAAATCTCATTTATGTCACACAACTCCTTTGTAGTGTTATTTTTTTCCACCAGTGTAAATTGTATAATAGAAGCAATATTAAACTGTCTATAAAACAGGCAACACAGTGAGCATGAGGCATTCAAGACAGAACAACATTTGGATGGCTGACGGTCCTCACCATTCAACTCAGTGAAATATCAATCACAAAGTAACTTTCATTGTAGTATATAAACAGTAATGGCAACACATATAAGTAGAGAGAGTTTTCAATAACTGAAATGAAATTAAGATATTTAAAATTCTGAAGAGAATGAGATAAAATCCCCAGACACATGATAATCTACTCCACCTGTTCAACTTACATTTGAAAGAACTCAGGACGGCAACAGTTTCAAATTCCTTTGACATCAAGGTCATCAGATAAAGATAAAGTGGACAATCCACCCTTTTCTTATCACGTGAGCCATGCCAGCATGTGCCAAAAGAAGTAAATCATATGGTAGAAGAAGAGGGAGATTAATGTCTTATGTCCTGTTGACAACAAAGTTGTTACAGATGGAGCACAAGCTCGGATTAGGGAAAGGGAAGGAAATTGGCAATGCCCTTTCAAAGGGGCAGTCCTGGCATTTGCCTGAAGCAATTTAGGGAAATCATTGAAAACCTAAATCAGGATGGCTGGACATAGCTTTGAACTGTCATCCTCCCGAATATAAGTCCAAATCATGTGGTAAATTAGGATTTGAACTCTGTCCCACCTGAACAACAACCTGCTTCCTTAAAAACTGTGACATTCTATTTCATAAAAACTGAATCGGAGTAATGAAAGAGTATAATCGACAAAGACTAGATCGCATGAGGAATGTTGTGAGGTAGGCCAACAGTGTCAAGGAAATTATGAACAAACTGGAAATTAAGTCTCGAAAACAAACAAATTGCAAACAGAACAAAAAGATAGTAATGCTAAGAATCATAGGTAACATAATACTTTGGGTCAAAAGTAGTGAAGCCTTAGAACACCTGTCAATTACAGTTAAGTAATACAGCATCCTGTTGTGCAACAGAATAGCAACTCCAACTGTGATATTTACATATGAGAAAATATGGAGAATTTTCAGCTTTAATTAATTAATTCATTCATTCATTCACCTGCCACTGTGGCATAATAATTCAATACTATATGTGAAACTCCTCACTGATATCCTGGCTCACATTTGAGAGTAGTGCCCCATTCTTACTTGCACAGATCAAACTCCATCTCCAACCACATCTACTCTACAAACCTCTATAAAGTGCTTGACATTGTACCATGTATTTGGCTTTCTACAAGTTCCATTCACATATACAATGAGGAACAAATTGTTGTTTAAATGTGTACTATTAATATGCAACTACTGCCGTAAGTACATTTTTCACAGAATAATTTTCATACGAGGAATTTAGCTATATTAATACAACTGCTACTGTAGTACTTTAAATTATTTGCAGAGCAGCAGAGTATAAACACAGAACAAATGTCACATCATTAGCTTAGCTCAGGCAGGAGATGACTTTAGATCCTGGAAACTTGCTACACAAGTAACGATGCAAATAAAAACATTCCTGTTTCAGTTCATTTGCAAGTTACATTGCACCTTCTTTAAAAAATTCACAACAGCCAAACATACCACTAATAAGTGAGGCAAAGAGTGATTCACACTAAGAGATACTGAGCAATAGTAACACGATACTGAACTGTGAGGTCACATCCGTGATTATATTTATAATCTTTTAACAATCTATACATTTCTCAATTTGTTAAAAATTGTTATTATAATTAGTTTTATCACACTCGAGCAATCTTTTAATAGACTTCTTGCACAAATTATGTAACATTTTTGTCTCATTGTGTGAAAGCAAAATTTGCAGTCTGTGGGGAGTATTATCAGGTAAGTGCTGATCACTGTTTGACGTATTGTCAAAGAAAAAAAACAGTCACTGTTTGCCACTGGACGTTTGGTGCACAGCAGCACAGCACTTGTAATACCACCAGAGGGTCCAGTGTCACTATCTCCATCTCTCTCATTTTCAGAGACAAGTCCAACAGCTCGTATCAAAGCTTCAGTTGCACCTGATCAATAATACAACTACCATAAAATTGTGACCAAAAGCACAGTGAACCACCTTCTGACACAATATGTAGCTGGACATGATATGCACAATTTCAATGCCTACTTTATAACCTGGACCATCTGGGCCCTCCCTTCGGACACCAGCTTTTCTAAATAGTGCAGATGGGAGTTATCCTTACAATACATTCTCTGCTCCCAAAATTACTCCAGCCTCAATTCATGGTAATCTACTGTCCCTACCCCCCCCCCCCCCCAACAATTTCCGCCCCCTTTGTCCTATCAGCTCTTCCCAGTTCACATCCCCTCACTCTCACTGCGCACAGCACTCGGCCAACACACCCACCAGTCTTTTCCCCTCTTTTCTCCTCTCCTTTTCCACTCCTATTCTCCCACTGCCCTCCCTCACCACCCTCTGATGTTGTATCTCACAGCCTTACCCTGCTGCCTTCTACAGTAGCCCCTGCATGCTCCTCTGGACAGAACTCTTCTCTCTCTTCACCCATTCACTACTTGCTCCCGCCCTCCTATTCTCTGCCTCACTCCAGACTGCTGCTTTTGTTCAACATAACAGTTTCAGTCTGACCAGACCGGACAGCAATAGTGGTCAGTGTGAGGTGTACCTGATCAAGTGAATGTGTGTAAGTTTTTCTTTTCTTTTCTGAAGAAATCTTTGGACAAAAGCGCAGCATGTAACAGTCTTTTCATCTTCATGGTGAGTAGCAATCTGTTCTTTCCATTGTTTGGCTTTTCTTACATCCCACAAATCTGTGATGCTTTCCTCCGTTGTTATTCTTTAATGCATTACTCTACTCACTGTCCCTTCTTTCTCTTCATTCCCTCATGTTTTCCATCACCTTCCAACAGCACATGCTCTGACATTAGAGCCACACTCTATCAACTATCTTATCTGTGCGCAACACATGGCTACGTCATTGTGTGGATTGTTGGTGCCGCTGCTCATGCCCCAAATTCTTCTTGCCAAGAATTGTAATTACTCTTATTGATCTCATTTCTTCACACCTTGTTGCATATTTTTGTGTGATAGTTTCCACACCTACCTGTGCCATACAAACTTGTGAACCTTGACCTAACTAATCTCCCCCCCCCCCCCCCCCCCCCCCACATCTCTTCCCTTATCCCAACATCCACATATTTCCATATCTCATCTGTTCTGTACTCCTCATGTTTTTGTACTTTTTAAAGTATTTTATTTGTGTCTATATTTACTTATTTGTGTGTATATTTACTTATTTATGTGTATTTTTACATAATTGTGTGTATTTTTACATATTTGATCATGTTCTTGCGTGTCTTATGTATTTTTATGCATCTTTTTGTGTTATCCAGCTCCCCTCACCCTAGTCTTACCCCTACCAACATCCAAACAGCGCCAATGGCTTAAAATGGCAAGCTCTACTACAGAAGTAGTTCAGCAGGTCATTAGATCTTTCAACACAAGTCGAATAATTCATTACAGCAGATTACTGCTCTAGACCAGAACATGATCAGTCTCATCCCACCAGACATATCCATACTCACCTTGCAAGACATACTGTGGATGTGTGGTATGTGATCCCACTCAGTGCAGCCCACACTACAGATATGAGCAATTCCTGAATGGAGGAGACTCATGTGATCTACAACTAACACGACTAATGGTGAAAAAAAATGCAATAACTTTCTGGTCATTCATTAATTCACCAAGTGACTGCAACACACTTACATGGCTTTAAAATATGTTGTTAACAAAAGAGAGCAACAAGATGCCATGTTTACCAATCCAATCACTTTCCCACAAATGCTAATTAGGTCACTGACAACATCACATTTAAAAATTAAAACACTTCACAGCCACAGTTTATAGGAACGTTTTTTACATAAAAGCTCGCTGAACAGCTGCGAATAAGCACTCATTTAACAAACTGAAAATAACTTCGCTATATAAACATAACATCAGTGAAGTCATTTTGTCTACTCACATACAAGAACTGGACAAGACATGCTGGGGAGGTACAGTCTGTCTGTAAAGTGAGGAGTGCTCATGGTGGGGGAAGTTGCATTTCTCTGATGAAAGCTGCAATTGCCATTACAGAATAGTACGAATAAATTTCTCCCTCTAGGAGTGTAGCACAGTGCTCAGAGTTTTACACATATTCTGTCCAAAACTGTTTTTTGCATTAGTATTAGAAGTCTCTCATATCTGTATTCGATGTAGTGTTAACAGTGTCTGCAGGAAGGAAAAAAAAAAAGAACCTGTCTCAGTGTGTCTGTTCACAGCATTGCCAGTAATTGATAAGGGACATTGCAGAAGGGTTGATATAACTTTTTCTTGGTCCTTTATTACTGTACCACTACTGCTTTGTGGTGCTAAAAGCCACATTTTCAGGTGACATATGATTAAAATATTAGATCAGAAAAAGCTTGGAATCATTTTTACCAACATTCATTGTCCGTCAAAACAAAATGCCGCAAAAAGACAGTATGTCACAGATTAAAAACAGCCATATACCAATATAGTGGATGGGTCCGTTTCTCCAATCTACACTACTGGCCTTTAAAATTGCTACACCAAGAAGAAATGCAGATAATAAACCGGTATTCATTGGACAATTATACTAGAACTGACATGTGATTACATTTTCACGCAATTTGGGTGCATAGATCCTGAGAAATCAGTACCCAGAACAACCATCTCTGGCCGTAATAACGGCCTTGATATGACTGGGCATTGAGTCAAACAGAGCTTGGATGGTGTGTACAGGTACAGCTGCCCATGCAGCTTCAACACAATACCACAGTTCAACAGTAGTGACTGGCGTATTGTGACAAGCCAGTTGCTCATCCACCATTGACCAGACGTGCTGGCCAGGACAGCAGTCGAACATTTTCTGTATCCAGAAAGGCCCGTACAGGACCTGCAACATGTGGTCATGCATTAACCTGCTGAAATGTAGGGTTTTGCAGGGATCGAATCAAGGGTAGAGCCATGGGTCGTAACACATCTGAAATGTAACGTCCACTGTTCAAAGTGTCATCAATGCGAACAAGAGGTGACCGAGATGTGTAACCAATGGCACCCCATACCATCACACCGGGTGATACGCCAGTATGGCAATGACGAATACATGCTTCCAATGTGCGTTCACCGCGATGTCACCAAACACGGATGCAACCATCATGATGCTGTAAACAGAACCTGGAATCATCCGAAAAAATGACGTTTTGCCATTTGTTCACCCAGGTTCATCGCTGAGTACACCATCGCAGCACTGCTGTCTGTGATGCAGTGTCAAGGGTAATCGCAGCCATGGTCTCTGAGATGATAGTCCATGCTGCTGCAAACATCATTGAACTGTTCATGCAAATGGTTGTTGTCTTGCAAATGTCCCCATCTGTTGACTCAGGGATCGAGACGTGGCTTCACGATCCGTTACAGCCGTTTGGATAAGATGCCTGTCATCTCAACTGCTAGTGATACGAGGCCATTGGGATCCAGCACGGCATTCCGTGTTACCCTCCTGAACCCACTGATTCCATATTCTGCTAACAGTCTTTGGATCTCGACCAACGTGAGCAGCAATGTCGCGATATGATAAACCGCAATTGTGATAGGCTACAATCCGACTTTTATCAAAGTCGGAAATGTGATAGTACGCATTTCTCCTCCTTACACAAGGCATCACAACAACGTTTCACCAGGCAACACCAGTCAACTGCTGTTTGTGTATGAGAAATCGGTTGGAAACTTTCCTCAAGTCAGCACATTGTAGGTGTCAGCAACGGTGCCAACCTTGTATGAATGCTCTGAAGCTAATCATTTGCATATCACAGCATCTTCTTCCTGTCAGTTAAATTTCGTGTCTGTAGCACGTCATCTTCATGGTGTAGCAATGTCAATGGCCAGTATTGTACATGGGACCACGTACAGACAGAGACTACTTTGTCAGACACCTTGTAGTCTCCTCTTGTGATGAAGTGTGATAGAGAACATGAGTACACCTGCTCATTCTTCAGTTTGCAGACCTATGCTGGAGGGAAGAGCAGGAAGACAATCCAGCAAGCTGCCTTCCCTCACATGCCTCCCCTCCTCCCTCCCATTGCCCCTTCCCACCAACCTACCGCAGCCAGTGAACAGCATTTATCAGTTAAATGGACTCTACTACATTTAGATGTGATACACACATTTAATATTTGTTCTTAACAGGATTCATTTAAAATAACATTAATTTTATACCATTAACACACCATTTTAATAAATGTCATTTTCTCCATCACTTGTACTGTGAAAACTATTAGTCCTAGGGAAAAATGAAAGGGACCTTTGCTCCAGGAAATTTAATGTAGTTTAATTTTGTACTGGGAAACATTTTCACTAGAAGCTACAGGCTTTTTTTCAGGCAGTCTTTTAAGTATGTTGTTTATGGCAGTCCCTCCTATCACTGCACAAAAATTTATAACTACATGAATTTTTCTACCCTATTTGATATTTTTGGTTTTAGTTGATTGGGCTAATAGAAATCACAGGGATAAGGTCCCCTGTACAACAGACTGAGCTAAATGTTCAAAACCATTTCTTTCATAGCAACCATTTGTGGGATTTAATTTCACTGCCTTTGAATCTCCACAGAGTCAATTATCTCTCAGAGTGTGAAAATTTTGGCAGTGATGTTGCATCAGATTCCTTGTACAGCACTTTTTAAACATTGCATCCTGTCTTCCACAGTGAAAGAGTAAACTTAAAATTTCTTCTCTGATTGTACAATATACAAATGTACAATTGTACAATATATAAATGCATGGCATGACACAACAAAACTATGTTGCAGAACTGTGAACATAAATATATAAATACCTGTATCATTGCAGCTGGAAGATTGGACAGGCTGCCTACTGACACCTAGAGGAGTTTTCTCATTGTTGGTCTCTGGAACAGGTGGTGGTTTTGCCATTTCAAACACCATCTCCGAAAGGGTAAAAGCCACCAGGTATGTGCTCATAGGCAGTGATGTGTCAAAATGATCCACAATCCATCCTGCTTCATTCTCTCTGGTGAGTAATAAAATGTCTCTATTAATAAAAAATAAAGAACAAAAGTGAAGCTGAGCTGTGTCACATCAGTTACACAGAAATGACCTACACAAATCTAGAACATTGTGATACTTCATACTTTTGCTGTGAATCTGCTTAATTGTAAAGTTTTCAGGTCTATTACTGTATTGTATTGCGATCATTGTAGTGTGATGAATTAGTGCTGGTGGCTTTTCCATATTTTCTGTCAGAGTGACAGGAGATAAAGTTCAAACAAAATAACTTGGCCAGTACCTGTGTAGAAGTGGGTGGAGGGGAGGGAACAATAGTAGTGGTGAGGCTTCTGTTAATGATTGTCATGAGGTAGGGGAGATGCAGTTCAACAGCTAAAGCCTATGCACAAACACATATCTGCCTTAACTTGTAAGCTACAGCTATAAAGTGTGCAAAACAACTGTATTAACAGGTTGTGTGAGCACAATCAGATATAGAAGTTCAGTGTCAATAGTTTCCCTCTAGAAAACTGAAAACGAAATAGTCACATACACAAAAGGTCAATCAAAGCAGAATGAGACCAGCCCTGTGTTGCCACAATGAAATCTCATAAAATAAAAGAGTAAAAAATGTGATGAGGTGTACACTACCAACTGCCACAATACTGACTACATAAAATGAAGAACATGTATAATGTGAAAATTATGTCTCAGATCTCTGACAATCTGTAGCTATGATTTATTCTTATTATTGAATGGATGGGATAACTAAAAATTCTTGCAACTCTCTCAAGCACAGCTTTTACTGAGATATTTGCTTCCACATCAACCTCTTCCAACAAAAATTTAATGGCATTTCATGCAATCATATACGTCTGATTATAAGCTTTTCCTGCCCCTGTGGAGTGAAGATTTTGGTGCTGTGTTATGTAATAAAGTTCAAAGTACGCAGTTTATCAGGTGACAGTAACCTGAAGCAGCTGCCTCTTTGGAAAGATGTGAGGGAAAGATAAGCACTCATAGTGAGAATGTATTTCTGCACCAGTGCCACATTATTTTTTTGAGAACTTTAAATATGATATTTATGTTGCAATATATTCATGCAAACATGTTTTTTCCTTTGTTTTATGTGTAGTTGACAGGAATGGTGAGACTGTGGTCCTGCCTCATTCATCTGATGCAAAGCTACGAAGTGCCAGACAGTGCGATTGTGAGATGCCGCAAGCTGCTTTGTCAAATTATTCTATGTTCTTTATTCTAAAAATTAAATTGGAAAAATAATTATTTACTGTAAACAAATTTTGTAGTGTGATGTAAACAAAATGTTGGAACTCATCTCTCTGTTAGTAGATACAGTTCACGGCTTAGTGTAACATATCACATCGGTGAAGTGATGTGTTTTGCGACATATACAGAACACAAATGATGATTGCCATCACACAAGTTTATTTTAGTAACAAGTTCAGAGTTGTATGCTGTGTGGGAATTTGTTTTCTTGTTTTTATATATAACCTGCTATGAAGGATGCAGCATATCTGCAACCTAGGATAAAGACAGGTGATGTATCATGCTCCACAGCACTCACTGGTTGGTGGTTTATTCTGTGTCATTAGAGTCTGCTTTGGAAATACAGAACATTTCACAGAACGACATCGGTGACAACTGTGGTGACATAATCAACATCTGGAGTGTGTGTGAGGGGTCATTCTCTAGCTTTTGTTCATCTGATATACACCTTCCGTCACAAACTGTCAAGTACAATGTATTGGGGAAATAAAATGTTAATTTCATCTTTGTACAAGGAGAAGGTCAGCATAATGTAATTACTGAAGACTTAATGATACACCAATTTGTTGAAAGTAACAATGCTACATTTTTTCGCAGTTTACAGCACAGACGAAGTTGCTATAGATAAGAAGTCTGTATCTACACTAAGTTAAAGGATTATTTTCCACTCTGAATCTGAAGTACAGCACATCAGAATTACAAGTATTAATTTAAATATAGACCAAGAAGTCATTCACAAATTAACTCACACAAGAAAAGGGATGTACCATATCAGTGCTGATGAACAGGTGACAGAACATGATGAGAAAAACTTATTCAAAATAAGTCTGTTGAGAAATTCCACATCTCAAAATTGTCTAAGAAACAAACAATTTTTCTCTTAACGAAAAATCATACAGCATTCAGCATTTGTGTATCATATATAAGTTAACTAATCACCAGTAAGTATGATTACATAATTTTATAACAATACTCAGTCACTTTATTACATAACTCTGTAACAATATTCAATTTTTTTCAGAATAAATTATACAGCCTGAGAATTGTTAACAACATTTTCACTCTCAGTTGTCAGTTTTTCTTTTATCAGTACATGGTAGCACTTCCTCTTGAGTTAAGAATGGCTCCACACCTTCTGAACACTGGCAAAATGAGATGAGAGATCTCATCTTGAGAGGAATGTCTGCTACTGATGTCTAAGCTGAGCATACAGCTGATGCAGACAGGACATTGTTCACACCCTTCAAAAAGTTCTATGAGGTTTGGATCAGGAGTCATAGCACGTCATAGTAATTTCCAAGGTCACTTGCAAGTGATGTATATTGAGCACCTGATTGTCACAGCAATAGATATCAATTTTGTTTACACTCTTGACAATAACAAAAGATGACAGTAATTTAACTTACTCATCATCCAGATCTTCACTATCGACAATTCCATGTGTTGTGTATGCAGCCAGGAACTTTTTTTGCCATAGCTGGTGTACACTAAAGCTATACCTCTCAGGGAAACTGTGAGAGCCTTGCAAGGAAGCTTTTTGCCAACCAACCACTGAAATATGCACAGTTTGTCACAATCACATAACACACCTCATGACAAAAACCACAGGAATTGCAAACAGTATTTGTAGATAATGCAGTTACTGAAGCAGCAACAATGTATATTCTTTAATCTAGCAAAAGGCTAAGATAATACTCTGCTGTATCCTCAGTTTACCTCTATCAAGCCACATGTTTTTCCTGATCAAGTTCTTTAGTGACATTTTGTACAATGCAATTGAAATGGGAAATAAACTTTTTTTATTTTCCACAATACACAAGCTCAGAATTAACTCCCACCTAGTAAGAGTAGTGCAAGTGGGCACTGCACGGACTTCATTTCACTAATGTGTAGAGCACGTACAGAAGGGACTGCCTCTTGTGACATGTACCGGTCGAGTGTTCATCACATAGGGGTGTGAGGATACTTTTGACCAGACAGTGTATATGGACATAGTATCCATCAATTTTGTTAAAATTATCAGTATATTTGTATACAAAGAAAATAGAAGGGTTACAAAATATTAATTTCAAAATTGTAGGTAATTAAAAACATGATTGTATAATTTGAATACAAAAAAATATCATAAAATTGTACATTTCAAAAATTAACACACTAATAAGATGTATAGTAAGGCGAATAGTAAGTATTGGATAGTAGGGCCGGCTGAAGGTCAGACACAACTCCAGCAAGACACAAGGGATGATCACTTGTATTATATAACACAAATGTAAACGGGTGCAATTACAACAAGAAAATTACAATAATTCAGAAAAATTGGAAAAACTGCTTGTCTACTAAGAAAATTATAACCTGACCAGACTTTTTAAAGGCTAAAATGAAAGTCCTCAAAAAATAAAGCTGCAACAAGAACAGAGGATACTTGTCTCAACATTTAATCGAGGTAAGTATTAAACAGCATTATCCAACATCTGAGAGGGGGGGGGAGACCCAAAAAGGAATACAATAGAAGACAAACAGGCATCTTTGAGAGATGAAACAGAGAAAGCAGCAGAAGATCAAACAGACAAGTCCCAGTAGAATTCTACATCTATACATATATCCACAAGCCTCCACTAGGTGGAGGGTGCCTTGTACCACTGTTGTTCCCTTTCCTGTTCCACTTGCAACTGGAGTGAAAGACACATGACTGTCAACATGCTTCTGTACAAGCCCCAACTTATCTTACCTTTGTAGTCCTTATGTAAAATGTACATTGGCGACAGTAGAACTGCTCTGTAGTCAACTTCAAATGTTGCTTCTCTAAATTTTCTCAATAGTGATTCACATCATGTTCCCTCCAGGGATTCCCATTTCACAAAGTATCTTTGTAATACTTTGTTGATCAAACCTACCAGTAACAGATCTAGCAGCATGCATATGAATTGCTTTGATGTCTTTCTTTAATCCGATTTAGTGGAAATCCCAAACATCTCAGCAGTACTCAAGAATGGGTCGCATTAGTGTTCTGGTTGCAGTCTGCTTTACAGATGTAATGCACTATCTTAAAATTCTCCCAATAAACTGAGGCTGACCATTCACCTTTCCTACTACCACCCTCATGTCCTTGCTTTGCAACATTATGCCTAGATATTTTACAGACATGACCGTGTCAGCCAGCACACCACTAATTGTGTGTTTAAATATTACAGGATTAAACAATGGAAAATCAAGGATGGAATAATAACAATATTACGAAAAGGAGAATTGCTACTCACCATAAAGCATAAGATGCTGAGTCGCACATATGCAAATTACAAAAAGGACAAAATGGATGAAGTATGGGAAAACAGGATGAAACCAGAGGGAGCGGGCCAATAGTGAAAAGTGAAAACCAATTGAAATCGACATGTGAGAACAATGTGATCAAAGAAAAAATAAATATCTCCACTTCAGCATCTCTGCTATATGGTCGGTAGCAATCTATCCTTTTCATAATATTGTCAATATTATAGGACTGTTTTTTCTATCCTTCTGCAGTAATTTCCATTTTTCTTCATTTAGAACAAGCTGCCATTCAAACCAGCAAAGAAGAATTCTTAGTTAAGTTGTACCCTGTTACAGTCACTCAATGATGTCACTTTCCCATACCGTAAGGCATCATGAGCAGTCACAGACTGTTATTCAGCCTATACGTCAAATCACTTACATTTATACAGAACAAGAGCAATCCTATCACACTTCATTGGGGCACTCCTGATCATTCCCTCATCTCTGATGAACATTTTCAGCCCTGGACAACGTACTGGGTTCTACTGGTTAACTCTTTCACGCACTCACAAATTTTGGAACCTGTGCCATATACTTGTACTTTCATTAACAGTCTGCAGTGAGCTGCCAAGTCAAATGCTTTCTGGAAATACAGGAATATGGAATCTGCCCTTAATCCATGGTTTGCAGGACATAGTGCTTGAAAAAGGTAAGCTGATTTTTGCACGAGCGATGCTTTCTAAATCCACACTGATTTGTAGACAAAAGCTTCTCCATCTCAAGTACACATCATTATATTCAAACTGAAGATACATTTAAGAATCCTGCAGCAAATGAACACCAAGGAACAGGTCTGTAATTCTGTGTCTCCATTCTTTTACCCTTCTTATATACAGGAGCCACCTAGGCCTACACTTTTTTCCATGCACTTTGTACTTTGCATTGAGCAAGAGATTCACTGTAAATGCAAGTTAAGTAAGGGACCAGTGTTGTATAGCACTCCCTGTAAAACCAAATTGGGATTTCATTTGAATCATCATCATCATCTTGGACAGTTTCCAGCCACTGGCTGGGTCTGTCGGGAACACAAGCCTCTCCATCGTGTTCTGTCTTTCCACCATTCCCCCTCTTCCACCTTCGTCCAGTTCTCTCCTCTTCTCGTCACACATTCCTTCACTCCCTTCACCCATCTATCTCTTGGTCTTCCTCTGGGCCTCTTCCCCTCCAGTTGCAGATCAAACATCCTCTTAGGAATTCTTCCCTCATCCATTCTCTTCATGTGTCCATACCACTGCAGTCTTGATTTTTCTATCCTGTCCTGTACTGGTTCCTCCTTTAGTCTTTCCCTCACATACTCATTTCGCAATCTGTCTCGTCTTGTTACACCCAACCTGCTCCTCTGGAACTTCATTTCGCTAGCCTGTATTCTACTTTTGTCGCTTTTGTGCATTACCCATGTCTCACTTCCGTATGCCAATATGGGGACAAAGTAGGTTCGGTATATAATTCCCTTGGATTTCTGTGGCACCTCCTTGCTCCAAATAAGCCCCCTAATGCATTTGTAGAACTGCCCTGCTTTTCTGCACCTTTCATTTATTTCCATTGCGTTTCATTTGAATCTATGACGTAATTTGTTTTCATCTCTTTCAGTTGCTTCTCTATGCCAGGGATGCCTGCTACTCTGTCCTCCATATGAGAATCTGTGCAAATGATTTCTTAAACGCAAAATTTAAAACTTCAGCTTTCTTTTTGCTGTCTTCTATTGCCACATCAAATGGATAAGTGAGTGACTGGACAGAAGTCTTCAACCCACTTGTCAATTTTACACAGGATCAGAATTTTCTCAGTTTTTTGACAAGATCTTTTGCTAATTTATGATGACGGTAGCAGTTGTTTGCTTCATGCATCAATCTTTTTATCTGATGCACAAATTTCTACTAACTTTCCCCTGTCATTTTGCACATTCTTTTTTGAAGTGAGAGTGCAACAGCCTCTGCTTCCTCATCATTTTCTGAATTTTGTTATTAAACCACAGTGGATCTTTTCATCCTTAATCATCCCAGAGCATGATTTACAATCCATTTCAACTTTGCACATACTATCCTCTATGTACATCATACTGGAACTAAATGATGTCAGTTAATTTTCTAAGTGGGATGGTTACAACTACTTACTTGCTCTTTCTAGCAAAAATGCTCTCCTAGCCTTGTTGATAGCTGTATTAACTTTAGTAACTATTGTCACTATGATGACATTATGATTACTAATCCCATCTCTATACTGGCACTGTTGATAAGCTGAGGCCTGCTTTTAACTCCAAAGTTTCTGTTCTATGTGGGCTGTCTAACTAGCTGCATGAGATAGTTTTCAGAAAACATGTTCAAAAGTACTTCGCAAAACTTCCTCCCGTATCACCTGCAGTGAATCCACAGACATTCCAATCTATACTCAGTAGGTTAAAGAAGCCTGCAACTAATATCATGTGATCTGGATATTTCCACACTACTGAGTGTGGACTTTCTTTAAATGATTCTAAGACTGTCATAGAGGAATCAAGCGGCAGGAAAAACACCCAGTAACTAATCTGAGTTCACTAGGACATATCACATGCATCCAGGTAACTTCACAGTCAGACTCAATTTTGACCTCGATCAACACAAGATCTTGATCAATTGCAATAAATTCTCCCCTCCCCATCTCCCCCACCATCCTATGACATCTAGTCTGCCTTTTTTACTTCAGCTTTCAGCCAGCTCTTGTTTCCAAGAATAATTTGAGGAATGTTGTTATACTTACTTTGACAATTTACTCTTAAAAAGTCAAAGTGTCTTTACTTTGTGTGCAGTCTGATTTTTTGCTCTCTGCATATCGATTGGTGAGCGTTCCTCAGAGAATTTCAAACTATCACCTAGCCTAAAATATTCCTATGTTCACTCCACAAGTACTCTGCAAGCCAAGTAGCTGCTTACTTTATGTAGTGCACCCAACTCATCAAGGGGAATGTTACAATTCTCCCTCCTTAACACAGGTCCATAAATCTGCAGCCAAGATCATCACATCATTGACAGTGCCATCGATTGAGATCCTCTCCTCAACTAAAAATCAAAGGACCTCAAACAATCCTTGGTTTACACATGAAATGTTAAATTTAACTGACAAAAGGAAAAATATAAAGAAGCAGCAAATTATGCTGGCACAAGGAAATACAGACACATAAAAATAAGATTTATAGTAAGTGCAAAATTGCTAACCAGGAATGGTAACAAAACAAATCCAAGGCTGCAGAAGCATGCATGACTGTGGGAACAATATTAATCTACAGGAAAACTGCAGAGACCTTTGGAAAAATGTTAATAGCTCAGATGGCAAGCCAGTAATAAACAAATAAGGGAAAGCAGAGAAATGGAAAGAATACATAGAAGGGTTATCCTCAAGAAAAGAACTTGTACAAAATATTATAGAAATGGAACAGGAAGCAGATGAATATGAAATTGACAATATGGTAACTCGAAAAGAGCTTGACAGAGCACTGAAAAACTTGTGTTAAAATTAGGCACTTGGAGCAGAATACATTCCATCAGAATTACTGAGATTAATGGGAGAGACAATGATGATAAAATTAGTCTATCTGGTGTGCACATTATCTGAGACATGCAAAATACACTCTGAATGCAATAATTACAGTACAGTTCCAAAGAAGGCCTGTAGGTGTGAATATTACTGACCTACCAGTTTAATAACCCACAGTTGCAAAATACTGGCATGAATTGAGCAGCTCAGGGGGAACACAATACTAAGCACTGTGTGTGAATACATCCCTCTTGTTCATCATGGTTTTGTTTTATTTTATTTTTCACTAAAACCAACATATGTGAACAATGAACACATCTGTGATTAAAGTGGCGAGTGAATAAGTAGTTTCAAGCAATGAGCTATATATTTAAGTCTTCTATTAACTCTGTGTAAATGTTCTCATATGATTATCATTATGTTTTGTTATTACCATATGCGATTTGGGTAACATATTGGTACCTCAACTACAGTAATGTTTTTGTTTTTGTATATTTCATATGTTATAGCCTGTTTTCTTGTTCTTTCTATGTCTGCCTGGAAGAATATAGATATCAAAAGCCATCCAGAACAAAATGGATGTTATAATAAAATTATTCATATTTGCAGATCAACTGCAAATTTGAATCCTCCGTAACTTCAAACTCCCAGTTCGGTGCTTACCAATCTGTCCCCCCAAGCAGCTCAATTATTTACAGAACAATGGAAAAACTGATAGAAACTCACCTCGGGAAGGTCATTTTACATTCTGAAGAAATGCAAGAATGAGGCAGGTTGAAGAAAGTCAAACCAATGATTATAGCATTTATAAATTTAGAGAAAACATTTGGTAATGTTGCCTTTGACATTGTGAAGGCAGCAGGGACAAAATACAGAGAGCAGAAAGTTATTCACAACTTACACAGAAACCAGACTGCTGTTATAAGACTCTAAGGAGGTGAAAGGGAAGTAGTAGTTGAGAGGGGAGTGACACAGAGGTGTAGTCTATCCCTGATGTTATTCAGTCCACACACTGAGGAAGCTGTGAAAAAAATCAATAAGAGAGTTGGAAAAGGAACGAAAGTTCAGGGAGAAAAAAACAAAACATTTGTCAGTGCCCTTGTAATTCTATCAAGAGACAGCAAAGCATTGGGAAGACAACTGCACAGTGGATAGCATGTTCAGCAGGAATTATAAAATGAACATCAACTAAAGTAAAATAAAGATGATGGGATTTTGAATTAAATCAGGCAATAGTGAGGAAATTAAGTTAGGAAATGAAACACTTAAAGTAGTAGATGGGTTTCGTTATTTTGTCAGCAAAGTAACTGATGATGGCTTAAGTAGAGAGAATATAAAATGCAGATTAACCTTAGAAAGAAAAGTATTTCTGAAAAAGATAAATTTGTCAACACTGAACATAAATAAAAAGCCTTTCCTCAACATATCTGTGTGGAGCATAGCCTTGTATGGAAGAGAGATGTGGATGGTAAGTGGCTGAGATAATAAAAAAGTAGAAGCTTTTTAAATGAGGCGCTACATAAGATTGCTGATAATTATTAGACAGATAGAGTAAATAACTAATGGGATAGTAGTGAACAAACTGGGGAGGCATTTGATGAAATGGGTCATCAAGAAATCACCTATTTGGTAATGGAAGTAAATATGGGGGGGCGGGGATAAAAATTGTAGCAAGAGTGTAACACTATTACAGTAGACAGGGGAATTAATGAAACTTCCTTGCAGATTAAAACTGTGTGCCAGACCGAGACACAAATTCGGGACCTTTGCCTTTCGTAGGCAAGTGCTCTACCATCTGAACTACCCAAGCACAACTCATGCCCTGTCCTCACAGCTTTACTTCTGCCAGTACCTTGTCTCCTACCTTCCATACTTCAAAAACTCAGTCTGGCATCCAGTTTTAATCTGGTAGGACGTTTGATATCAGTGTACACTCTTCTGCAGAGTGAACATCTCATTCAGGGGAATGTACACGGTGATGCACAGTGATGCTATGTGTAATTTATAAATGAAAATCTAGTGCATCTGCCCCCTACTTCTTGTAACTGAACTGCAGCCAACATACTTACGTCTCATCTTGTAGCCATTGTCCCATTTGGTTCCATCTCCATTGGTTATGAGCTCTAATGCTTGTGCAATAAACAAAGCACAATTATGTGGCAAGTGGGTAGATTTAAGTACTGAACATAATGAGAATCATAAAATACTGGGATAGCAACTAATCTTGTTTTATTTGTTCAATCACAAAATTAGTAAAACAGTTTCTAGATCCAGTCTATCATTAATATTCATAACAAAATTCACGATGATTAGTCATTAGTTCCCAAGCACCACAAAAACATAAAAATGCTTCACACAATCTTAGAAACCACAAGAGATCACACAAATATGTTCTCAAAGGCAACTTGAACAATTAATTCCATCTTTATGCAGAGTTGCACTTCACACACTAGTTCACATGTTACAACAATGAAAACTGTCTACCCCCAGTATCTGAGTGTTCAGTGCAACAGTATGTCAATCCTAAGGGCCTAGGTTTGATTCCTGGCTGGGTTGGAGATTTTCTGCTCAGGGACTGGGTGTTGTTTTGTCCTAATTATCATCATTTCATCCTCATCGACACGCAAGTTGCCAAAGTGGCATCAAATCGAAAGACTTGCACCAGGCGGATGGTCTACCCGACTAGAGCCCCAGGCATATGACATTTATTTATTTAACAATGAAAATTGATCATAGACTGCCTTGGATTAACACAACATCACACAGTATATCATCCGAGGCAGTTTTTCATTCTATCTTTACATGAGATCAGATTTTATACACAGATTGATGTACTACTTCTTTGGAAACTGATCGTAGACCTACAGTGAGGTATCTTAGCAGTTGGGTGCTTTCCATCTTCGGGCACACATGTAATTGGTCTATGCTTTCCATCAATAAGCATGGTCAGCACCTGAAATCTGTAATTAGTATTTCCTGATGAATTGAGTGATATTTAAATTATTAAGAATTGAGTGATATTGAAGTTATTAACAAGTTCTCAGAGCAAGTAACATCATTGGCATGGTCAAAGCTGTATATTAATATTTAAACACTAAATACAAATAATAAAAGATTCGGTTCTTGGCGCCCAGTGTAGCAGGTGAATCCCCACTGTCTGTCTGTTCCAGTACAATATGGCTCTTGCTCGCCCGGCTGTTCTCACAGTATGCAACCATCTGGCATGTCATTGACGAGTCTGCCTTGTGATCCTACCTATTCACTAGCCTCTCATAGCAAACTCTTCCTACACTGTGTATTAAAACACAGCAATAAAAATGTAATAAATGTGGGCAGGGATGTGGCATGAATATCACAGAGGTCAAGTCTTGAATATAGCAAGCCAATTCAAATGGCTGTGGATTACAGTGATCACAGTTGTTATACAGAGATGAAGAGGGTTGCACTGTGTAGGTGAGCTGCCTCAAGCTAGTCTTGAGACTGGCGACATCAACAGCCACAGTATCAAGTTAATGGGTTTCAACTATGCTTGTCATCTGCATATATTCTTATATCATTTGCAGAAAACTGATAATTTAGATACTGCAGAAGTCATGAAGTGCACCTTTCAGATGCAGTCTCCATATAAAGTAGATGATTCACAAACAGCACCTTTCCAGTGCAAAGTCACTGTGACAGTAACCAAAACTCTTGAGCTGTAGATAGTCCGATGAACCTTACTTTCACAGACAAGCTACAGCAGTAGCTGAAGCAAGAATAAACTTTACCAATATTACTCCTTGAGAACCTGTTATCATAGTCTTTAGTCAAATGCCTTGTTTGATGCAGCTCTCCATGCTAGTCTATCCAGTGCAAGCCTCTTCATGCCTGAATAAATACTACAAGCTACATCGATGTCAACCTGCTTACTGTAATCAAACCTTTGTCTCTATCTACAACAACTGTTACCTCCCCCCCCCCCTCCCCCCCAAAACCATTCTTCAAACTAGGATCACATAACTTTGGTACCTCTTCTTTATTGTTGTTTCCTATTTTTCCAGTACATCCTCATTTTCTTCCCATGTTGCCTTTTGTTCTTGTTGAACCCAATATCTTGAAGACTCATAATCTAGTATTTTATTCTTTCATAGGTTTCTTTTGGTTATTTCCAATTCTTTGATGTTGTTTCTTTCTGTTTCTTCCCTTACTTATGTAATCTGTGGTACTGTCAATTTCTTCTTCTAGAAAAACTGGAATATTAGTTCTGTTAGCCTATCTCATTAATTCAGCAGAGGTTTCTTAGCCATTGCTTCTCTTATTTTATCTATATTTTTGTAGATCTCCATATTACTTCTCATTTTCCAGTCATCTATAGTTTATACTGCATCCATTGTTCTTATAATAATCTGCCTTTCAAGTACCTCTATTTTGTCCGGTTGACAGTTCATTATTAGGGATTCACTTCCAAATGAAAATTTTCGTCATACCACTGTGACCAGTGTTTTAGTTTCATAGTTCTAAATATGTGTTCATTGTTGTAAATATTATTTGTCAAATCATTTGTGCCTTTCATTTTGTTAACTCTTACATCTACTGCAAAGTCTTCTAGTCCATTTACTCAGTCTATTTTGCCGATTTGTGTTTCTATGAATTTTAGAGCATTTTTTATATTTGTTATGAATTTTGTTTTTTTTTCTTTTTTTCAGCTGAAATTTTTAAACCTGTTCTATTTGCTATTTTTGGAGTAACTGCTTCAGTCAGATTTTCTGAAAGTATTGCAAAACCATCTTCAAAAACCATTTACCTTAATTACATTTGTTTTTTTTTCTTCCCTCCATTATTAATTATTAAATTAACTATGTCTCAGTGCCTCAGTATGTGTCCACCAAGTACATAACAGAACATATCTGCCATGTTCACCTATTGTACCCCACGAGCATATTCTGCCAAATCATCTCAGTGTCAAATCTACCGTTTGAAATTGTTGCCAGTCTATGAGCTACAGAAAGACAAATATTTAATCATCTGGCCACTTTGTTTTCAGTTGGAGATGTCTACTATCTGATGGCAACTCTTTAAAGAAGTCTGTCTACAGTGCAGTTGTTTGACTGTAAAGATGTTACAAGCATATTATAGCGCTACTGTTTACATGTGATAGTTTTCTTCAGCAATATTGCTGCAAGAACACCTTCACCTTTAGTTTGAAATGGTTTATGTTTTCCCCAAGACAATTTTACATTTTTCTTTCTAAATTGTGGGAATAATGAGCAGTGTCTATCAAGGAACCCCTTGAGTGCGAGGTTGCAATAGGCCAATGATGTTCATGGCATTCAGCACCCCACATATTGTCCACCCTGTAACCACAATATTGGCTGCTAATGATAACAGGGGGCAGGACCAGAGGTATTCAATGGTCAGCACAGTGTGAGGCTACAGAGAATAGGTGAACTGCTTAGTCAATTAGTAACTCACAATAATGCTAAAATGGTAGTGGTGTTTATTCACTGCAGAGTGATGACAATGATAAACAAAGCAAACACTGCATTACATCTAAAACAACAGTTGCTGAAGTTGACATTTTGTCAGGAAGGAACTCAAGAAGTTTTGCAGAGTTAGAAAGAAGTCACATGTGAAATATTAGCGTTTCTGCAAAATGAGTCAGTGGAATGGTGGTGTCATATATGCTCAACTGTGTAGAAAATGTACGTAAGGAGTAAAGTGATGCCAATGTGAGCTTAACAAATTAAAGCAAGAGCAACTACAGATTTAAAAATGAGGACAATGCACATTTGTTACAAAAACTGGTGTTTCTGCATTTCAGGATGCTAGATGCAAGGAGGTGCATGAAAATGACCTACTATATTAAGCACATCAAATTGTGTGCAACATAGGTTACAGTGATCTCAAGGGAAGGAGTGGATGGTTGCATAATTTCAAACAGTGCTACAGAATTGGAAGACATAAGATAACGAAATTTTAAACAAAATGTCAACTTGATGATGCACAGCAAACTACAGAATCACCTGAAAATTTGTAGATGAGATAAACAAACTTACCCCATAGTCCAGTGAAGAAATTATTTTCATTTCCAAAAAATTTGGATTTGAAGAGGAAATTCATATCAAAGTAACCCTTGAAACTGGCGGTACCAAGGGAGTTATATCGAGATCAGCTAACAATGTCTTAACGCACTCGTATACAATTATGCCAACTGTTAATCTGGATGGTAAATTGGCTCAACAGTTATTTATTGTGCTACAAGAAGTTGGAGGTGCTCTGCCTCCTGTAATTCTTTCTCATGTGCATAATCTTGAGAGAGCAGTAGGGAATATTTACATCACAACAAGCAAGGGTGGGAAAATGGGCATGAGAGAATTACAACTAAGGAAGAGCACTGCTTTTGGACAACAGCTCATCAGCATAACTTGGCTTTTGCTTCATTCCTGGTCTGCATATAAAGATCTTACTCCTCTGGAGCAAACTGTTCCTCCTGAAAAGTGTGACATTCCAATTCATTCAACCTGGTACCACTGGACAAATTCAGCCTCTGGATGTTTGTTTTTCCATATTTATAAAACACATTACTGTACTATCTGCAGCTAGTGCTTAAGGGGTAGCCAGTTTTACAATAAGCTCCTGACAGATTGCTTCGAATCTGATTGCATGCCATCACGTTCCATTACTTTTCATCACCGCATTACACCAATATGATTCTACATGCATTCTTTAGGAGTGGATACCTAACTAAATGTCCTGCACAATTTGTGACTCACAAAGGGTTTGCCTTCAATCTCGATGGTGCAAATCTTTGTGATCAGTGTGCCACACCATTTTTCAGTAACTGTTCATGGTGCAAGTTAATGGTTTGGTTTGATTTCTTGAATGTCATTGATGTCCATTTTAATACATACATCCCATAGAAGGTTAATCTCTGCACCTCCTGGACACTCATTTTCTGTCACCCTTCAGATGAACATGGTGAGTCATTAGCAACTAATATTTTTTCTATCTTTATTGGTAACACTACACTTTCAAAGGAGTCTTCCTAAAGAATGAACTTGCTTCCTCACACTCAACGGGCTCCTTGCAAAAGAAACTAAATATACTGACTTTAAAATGTGCATGGTGCAGAAATTTCCCTTCAAAATTTGTTAATAACAAAGATAAAATAAACATTATTTTCAACTTGTTAGTGCCTACAACATGCCGGTTACAAAATAAAGAGGGACTGTGGTTTACCATCCTACTGATAAGGGCTTCACTCCTTAACAACTGAAGTAAGCATTTTGTAAGACAGCCATACTTACAACTGTTCAGTACGAACTATGGGCATGTTGGAGATGGCAGTGTAGTTGCTGGAATGGATGATGTTGATCTGGAACATGGCTTTCATCGCAGGTTCGTCAAAGCAGGGAAAAGCACTTCGTGCTTCTGTCGCCTCAAAATGTGTCAGTGCTATCCATCTGAAAATAGAGAAAGATATGTGGTGATGATATAGGGACACACTACTTCTGTGAATGAACGAAGGAACAGCTGCATACATGATATGTAACTACTGTCAACAATGTTGCACAAGAAGGCTTTAAAAAAATATTCCTACAGCACAACAAAATTATTTTTCTTTGTTGCAGCCTAAAACTGTCCAAACATTCCTTACAACCAAAAATGCACATGATGAGATGCGTTCAGAAGTGCCACACAACATTGAAAACACTGACCAGCAGCAGATCCATCTGCTGAAGCAAGAGTGTGTGTGTGTGTGTGTGTGTGTGTGTGTGTGTGTGTGTGTGTGTGTGTGTGTGTGTGTGTGTGTGTAGGGGGAGAGATGGAGGGGTGAGGGGGAGGGAGGGGGGAGAGGAGAGGGGGAGAGAGAGAAAGGAATGATTCAGAGTGTTGGAGGAGTCAATTACTTGGTCTCGGATGGCAGGCACTGATGTGAAGCAGCTACAGTGTGTTTGGTGCATAATATTGCAGTCCTTCCTTGTGGAGATTGGACATGGTCGGCAAGAACCTTGATGACAAGAATGCCTTCTCTCATGTTCCCATGCAGTCAGCATCAGATCACTGTCGCATCTAAATGCCCCAGAAATTTGGATATTGCATGATTTGACCATATGACCAAATGGCTACCCACAATGAAGCCCCATTCAAAATACGTCAGGTGCTGATAACACTTTCTCATATGGGTATATGGCATTTCCTTGCGCTTCACAGTAACCATTCAATAGTTGACACTGATTACGCACCTTACCTATCCTACTGTATCTGAAATTAAAATTGTAATAATATTTAGAAAGTGTATTTTTGTGCAAACATACACTTTTTGAAGTGCAACAATCCCTACTGACATTAACAAACTAAAAATAGTGTAATTAGAATATCAGGGGTGTTTGTGGTAGGATTCTAGGGTGACTTATTTTCGAGATATCTTAGTTTGAAAAGTTGGCACACCGACACTTGTGCAATACCTGTGGTAGCACACACTGAAGAAAAACTGATTGCATACCCTAGCTATGGGAATTCTAATCAATAATGAGACAATTGATCATCAGAGGTTGTGTTCAAAATGATCCTAGGCAGCGGCAATGCACGCGTCCAGTCTGGTATGAAAGGACTGCTGCACACGTGCTGCATTTCAGAGGAGATGTCCGAGCAGGCTGCAATATAATACAACATTGCATATCATGAGGTGTAGTTGGTATGTCCTTGTAGACAGTATCTTTCATCTTTCCCCACAGAAAAAAAGTCTGTAGGCATGAAACAGCTCTCTATCCAACACCACACGTTTACGCTCCATGGATGCTGATGTTCCTCCTGATGAAGCCAACGGGGATTGTCAAAAGACCAATAGTGCAAGTTTTAGCTGCTAAGCTGGCCGTGATTGATAAATGTGGCTTCTGCACTAAACAAGATACATGATGCATCTGGATCCTGTCTTAATACCCATGTGCAGAAGTTAACACAATTCTCATAATTGTTTCTTGGAGTCCTTGATGGAGTAAGCATGTGATAAGGATAGAACCTCTGCCAATGGAGAATGCATAGGAAATTGGGCTGACTCACACCACTTCTTTGTGTGATTGGGAGCTAACACGGAAATCAGGAAATCAACTGTAACAGCTGGAAGAACCTTCATTCCCCCCCCCCCCCTCCCCCTCTTCTGTCATCATTTGTTTCCTTCTGTTACGTTGCCGAAGAACCTTAATTCCCCCCCCCCTCCCCCTCTTCTGTCATCATTTGTTTCCTTCTGTTACGTTGCATAGGTATTACACTACTATTTCCACATAACTGGTTGAAGAGATTGATAAATAATCCCCAAGTTGGTTAACATCTGTTGGCATATCTTACCACATACACCGTACAAGAATGAACTGCATTCTCCCATCTCACTGCATATATCATGAGCATATCAGCTTTTTCTGCATCGGTAAAGCCCATTGTCCACTCATGACCTACAGCTTGGAATGTCACACACTAACTGACTAGCAAGCCACAGAGCACTCAAGGAACATACAAGCACACTAAGCAAACATAACAATATCATACCTAGCAATTACGCAGGTTGAATGGGACAAACAAGTTTCAGTGTAGAAACTTTTCAAAATACAATGTCTCATAAATGATTCACACTAGAATCCTGCAACAAACATCACCAATATTCAAATTACCATACTTTTAGCTTGTTAGTGTCAGTAGAGATTATTCCATTTAAAATGCACATGTTTGCACAAAAAATACACTGTCTAAGTATTATTAGAATCTGTTTATTGGCTAACAATACAAGCCCCTGACTATCAATTGATTGTGTGAAAACTACACATCAGTAGCGCTTTCCATTTCCACAATATCTGCAGTGCAAGTTCTAGGTGATTCACCCTGCAGAGATTGGGTACCACACTTGTAATGGCCGAGTTGGTTCAATTTTGTTTGGATAATTTCTAAGGATTTAGTATGCACCATTATAACTGTCCTGTTATTTATTTTTCTGCGCCGCGTGGGATTAGCCGAGCAGTCTAAGGCACTGCGTTCGCAGACTGTGTGGCTAGTCTCGGCGGAGGTTTGAGTCCTCCCTCGGGCATGGGTGTGTGTGTTTGTGCTTAGGATAATTTAGGTTAAGTAGTGTGTAAGCTTAGGGACTGATGACCTTAGCAGTTAAGTCCAATAAGATTTCACACACATTTGAACATTTTTTTTTTATTTTTCTGCAAGCATTGTGACAATACAGAAAACTGTAATATTCCAGAAATAATCAATTATTCATGTCAGTTTTCTTTCAGTTTACACTATGTAGTGGTGTATGTAATTTATGAGTTAGTTAACTGAGTAAGTGTTTTGTTATAGGAAGGAAAGTTGCTGAAATTCAGATTATTACACAGTGTGCTCAGTGAAATGTAGCCAACAACCTGAAGACTTACTTGGTGCGTCCATCCTCTGTGTAGGAAGTGCGGTAAAAGCCTGTTAGTGTCGCCTCCTGCAACTGTCCTCGGAATGGCACCGACAGTACATAGCGGGCCCCCGGCTGCAGGGCTGGAGACACACGCACGGTGTATGTTTCCTGTACAGGGTCCGCCAACTGGTCTACCACTGCCAGTGCTTCGGACCTGCCACTGTTGCCAGCCTCTGTAGTCTGCCTGTGTGGTGCAATTCAAAAGTTAGGCTCCACACATAAAGCAAATCTGAGAATGTGAGGGAGTGAGTGGGTGGCTGAAGAGAAGAATAATGAAAATGTGAACAATACTGAAGGCAGCTTACAGCTGACTTAGAACATTGGACAGGTACATTTGGCAATGAAAATTATGTGGTCCATAAAATTTATTTTCAAAAACAAATTTAATTTTGAATATTCTATCCTAGAGTAATAGTGCTTTTCTCATATTAATCTCAATGTTTTTATTCCCTCAGAAAAGAAATTTAGGCAACTATACTTCATTTTTTAAATCAAATTGTACAAAAATGGATCATTATGAAAGCTCTTTACTGAAGAGTCACCATACAACAGCATTTTTTCACAACAAAAATGTTACATTTAGAAAAAGGCTCTGGGTATGCTTCAGAACAATATACAGTGTTGGTCATCAACCTGCAACTCTCAAGTCGCACATGTCCTGTGGACTAATTTCGTGCAGCCCACAGTGTAATCACTGTTACAATCATAATACACAGAACAAAACCGCAAAACATTTTCTGTGTTTTTGATACAACAACATGCAATTAAGAATGGTAAACAGGAGCTAGCATGTCTCAGTGTTAACAACTAGGTCATAGGTCATATTAACATTGTTAATCTTGGCTAAGTTAATACCAGTGTAGAATAATGTTTCCAGAATTATGTGGTTGCAAAGCTGTCTACTGCAGATAATAAATAAACAGTCTTTCCAACTTTTTACATTGCATTTATTGATATTGTCCTCAGTTTTTTCTTCCTTAAATAAAATCATGTTTCAAAAACAGGCTATATGCTTCTTTCATTAATACCAATTTTTTATTTTAAGCTAGTTTCTAACAATGCTGCTAGCAAACCAAAAAGTATTTGTGATTCTTCAGTTTCTCCCAGCGTATTTCTTGCTCAAACAGTCCATGGGTGTACTGCCAGTCCATAGAGTCCCATGGGCACAACATTTTGGTGATCAGACATGTCACCATCATCAACTGTGCTGACAAACTGAGCTCCTGAAGATGGGTGGCCGTCTTGAATCCCCTCCCCCTGCAAAGTGTTTCTCCGTGGTCAGTGGCCACAGCCGCACGTCACCGGTCGCTGACTCCAGCATCTCAGTGGCCACCACTGACACGCGGCCGCGGGTGTAGACCGCGGAGAGAACATCTCGCAGGGGGAGGGAATTTATGATGGTCGCCCGCCCTCAGGAGCTCAGTTCGTCAGCACACCTGATGATGGAGACTTGTCTGATCGCTGAAATATTGTGCCCGTTTGACACTATGGATCAGCAGTGCACCCGTGGACTGTTCGAGCAAAAAGTTGTTGACTTTTAAATTATTTTTTATTCAACTCCTTTAAAATATTCACCCTGAAACACGTATAGCCCTCAAGGTACTTAGATTTTTGATAATTCAAACTGGGGGATACCAAAATGTTGCTGACTTGAGTACAAAACTTATCTGCAATATTAAGGATAGGTTTAGTCAACAGAATATTATCCCTACTTAAAGTATAGTGTACCTACTCACATGTCATGGCCCACACCCCAAACATTTCAGCTGAGAGGGATACAAGAACACGGGAGCTGTAGAAATTAGTAAAAGTAGACACACTGTTCATGTGGTTCATAGTTATCCCAATTTTGAGAATGAGGGGGTATTAGCCAATTTGATTGCAATGTGCAAATAGTCATAGTACATCAAGGTCTCTTGCCTAAAGTTTACATTATTGCAGATCACAATTCAAAGAAACAGCCTCTCAACTTTGATGTCTTAGGTCGAGATAGTATCACTTCTATAAAAGTAACTAGGACTGATGTTCCAAGAACATAATCTAAATTGAAACTTCCTGGCAGATTAAAACTGTGTGCCTGGTCAGGACTCAAACTTCAGACATCTGTCCCCAACTCATATCCAGCGCTCACTGCTTTACTTCTGGAAGGCCATCTCACATACCTTCCAAAAAAACTTGACCATTGTTCGAGAACAGTACTTCCGTGAACGACTCGAATGGTCTCCATGTAGCTGAACATCCAGAGGACCCAATCCAGTCCATGTTCAAAATGTAATCATATGTGCAAATTCATTTGCAATGTGAACATAAAATGCTCGTTCCACATCATTACAATTTATCATAAAAAATTATCCATGGAACATTAACTAACTAACTTCACAGTAACACAGTTGTGAGCTAGGTAAGATAAACAACAAATACACTGAGGTAACAAAAGTCATGGGACACCTCCTAATATTGTTTACGATCTCCTTTTGCCTGGCATAGTTGTGCAACTTAACTTGGCACGAACTAAACTAGTCACCAGAAATTCTGAGCTGCGCTGCCTTTACAGTTGTCCATAACTGCAGAAGTGTTCCCAGTGCAGGAATTTGTGCACAAACTGACCTCTCGATTGTGTCCCCGAAATGTTCAATGGGATTCATGTTGAGTGGTCTGGTTGGCCAAATCATTTACTCAATTTGTCCAGAATGTTCCCAAAACCAGTTGCAAACAATTGTGGCCTGTTACACGATGCATTGGCATCCATAAAAATTCCATCATTAGTTGGGAACATGATGTCCATGAATGATTGCAAATGGTCTTCAAGTAGCCAAACACCCAGAGGACCCAATCCATTCCATGTAAACGCAGCCCACACCATTATGGAGCCACCACCAGCTTGCACAGTACCTTGTAGACAAGTTGCGTCCACAGCTTGATGGGGTCTGCACCACACACTAACTCTACCAACTGAAATCGCGACTCATATGACCGGGTCAAAGTTTTCCAGTTGTCTAGGGTCAAAACCAATACAATCATGAGCCCAAGAGGTGTTGCAGATGTCACGCTGTTAGAAAATGAACCCGTGTCGGTCATCTGCTCCCATAGCCCATTAATGCCAAATTTCGCCACACTGTCCTAACATATATATTCATTGTACACCCGACATTGATTCCTGAGGTTATTTCACACAGCGCTGCTTGTCTGTTAGTACTGACAACTCTATGCAAATGATGCTGTTCTCGCTCCTTAAGTGAAGGACCTAAGCCACTGGACTGTCCATTGTGAGGGGTAACACTTTACACTTGGTGTTTTCAGCACACTCTTGACCTTGTGGATTTCAGAATATTGAATTCCCTAAAGATTACTGAAATGGAATATCCCATGCATCTGGCTCCAACTATCCCTCCATGTTCAAAGTCTATTAATTCCCATTGTGTGGCCACAATCACATTGGACACCTATTCAAATGAATCACATGAATACAAATGCCAGCTCCACCAATGCACTACTCTTTCATACCTTGAGTACACAACACTACCGCCATTTGTGTATATACATATCACTATCCCACAATCTTTGTCATCTCAGTGTAAATTTGTTAAAATTTCAAGAACGCTTATAAAGGAGAGAAAAATGAAGAAAAACCAGAAAAAAACAAGACAAGGATACAGAATAAATTGCAAATTGTCTGCAGGTGTTAGTTTCAAAATGTACAACTTTTTTTATTTCTTCAACAGCACTGTGATAGTAGAAACACATTATATCATGCTGCTGCAGTGCAATTTATTAAAACCGTCACTCAGCATTACGAATAAGTGCAATATAAAACTTAAAAACAGTTATTCTATGACATACTGTGTCACCACCTGTTCCTTTTCTACATAAATACCCTATTGCTTACTGCTGATGCTCATTTAGTTTTATTTGCTGACAAGACATTAGTTCCAATTTACAATGAGGTGCTTGAAAGAATTCCAGAAAATGTTATAAATACTTTAGAGAAACTTGAATCTTTGTTCCATCAAAATGGATTTAAACTAAATGTAACTAAAAGCAAAATGATGCAATTTGAAGCTAAAGCGTTAGAAAGAAGATAAATAAAAGTAACTTACAATGATCTTGGTATCACAGAAGCAAATCACATGGAGTTCCTAAGCCTAAATTTTGACAAAAATTTCAATTGGAAGGTGTACACAGACTGTTTAGCAAACTTAACAGCCTAGCTTTTGTAATGCATATTTTGTCAGGTCCCAAAAGCATAGACTTCATAAGAACAGTCTATCACTCATTTCGATTCAGTTATTCGCTATGGCATAATCTTCTGGGGAAATTCAGCAAATGTCATGAGACTCAGCACTAAAAAATAAATCAATAAAAAAATAAAATAAAAAATATTAGGAACATGTGTGGTGTGTGTTGCCAAACAACTGGCATCATGTCGACCACTGTTAAAAATCTAAAGATACTATCTATTCCTTCCCTTTAAGTATACAAAGTATTATTGCTTTTATATAAAAATCAACACACATTTAACTCTTAAAAATTTAAAAATAAAAGGCAGTAATATATTTAACATGGAGTCAGGTTCACTGAAAAGATTACTCTATACCCGGCTGGTAGAAACATTACTATTTTACCGAAAAATTCTTTGAGGACAGGAAATTATACATTTAATTTTGTATACTGGAAACTGTTGTATACAACTGTGTAGCAATGTCTCAGAAATGTACATAAAATAATGTAAACATCCAGATATGTCTCCAGTACATCAAATTGACAATGATTTGAAATTGTATGCTACAAGATGAATAAATCTATTTTTCTGTCCAAAGAAAACAGAGATATTTGAACTGTGCAACTTGCCATAAGGAAAAAAATGTCTTTTCAATTTGAATTTAGAAGCTTGTAAGTGAAGTTTATTCCAGATACTGGAAGTAAATCCTAGGACACCTATAAAAGGCTCATACAAAATCCACTGAACTTTTGCACGGCATCCGTCAACTACCATAGATAAGTGATCAGTGTGCCTCCTTACCGTGTGGAAGACCTGCATCTACATCTACGTGATTACTCTGCTATTCACAATAAAGTGCCTGGCAGAGGGTTCAATGAACCACCTTCATGTTGTCTCTCTACTGTTCCACTCTCAAATGGCAAGTGGGAAAAACAAGCACTCACATTTTTCTGTGTGAGCCCTGATTTCTTTTACTTTATTGTGATGATCATTTCTCCCTATGTAGGTGGGTGCCAACAGAATGTTTTTGTAATCAGAGGAGAAAACTGGTGATTGAAATTTCATGAGAAGATCCCCTCGTAATGAAAAACGCATTTGTTTTAATTATTGCCACTCGAATTCACATATCATGTCTGTGGCACTACCTCCCCCACTTCGCGATAATACAAAACGAGCTGCCATTTATTGTACTTTTTCGATGTCATCCGTCAGTCCAACCTGATGCAGATCCCACACCGCACAGCAATACTCTAGAATAGGGCGGACAAGTGTGGTGTAAGCAGTCTCTTTGGTAGACCTGTTGCACCTTCTAAGTGTTCTGCCAATGAATCACAGTCTTTGGTTTGCTCTAGCCACAATATTATCTATGTGATCATTCCAATTTAGATTATTTGTAACTGTAATCCCTAAGTATTTAGTTGAATTTACAGCCTTCAGATTTGTGTAACTTATCGCGTAATTGAAATTTAGCTGATTTCTTTTAGTACTCATGTGAATAATTTCACACTTTTCTTTATTCAGGGTCAATTGCCACTTTTCACACCATACAGATATCTTATCTAAATAATTTTGAAAGTTGTTTTGATCATCTGATGACTTTACAAGCTGGTAAATGACAGCATCGTCTGCAAACAATCTAAGAAGGCTACTCGGATTGTCTCCTATGTTGTTAATATAGATCAGGAACAACAGAGAGTCCATAACACTTCCTTGGGGAACGCCAGATATTACTTCTGTTTTACTAGATGACTTTCCACCTATTACTTTGAACTGTGACCTTTCTGACAGGAAATCACAAATCCAGTCGCGCAACTGTGGCGATACTCTGTAGGCATACAGTTTGGTTACAAGACGTTTGTGAGAAACGGTGTCGAAAGCCTTATGGAAATCTAAAAATATGGAATCAATTTGACATCCCCTGTCAATAGCACTTATTACTTCATGAGTATAAAGAGCTAGTTGTGTTTCACAAGAATGTTATTTTCTGAATCCGTGCTGACTATATGTCAATAAATCGTTTTCTTTGCTGTACTTCATAATGTTCGAATACAGTATATGTTCTAAATCCCTACTGCAAACCGACGTTAGTGATATAAGCCTGTAATTCAGCGGATTACTCGTACTTCCCTTTTTGGGTGTTGGTGTGATTTGAGCAATTTTCCAGTCTTTAGGTACGGATCTTTCTGTGGGAAAGTGGTTGTATATAATTGCTAAATGTGGAGCCATTTTATCAGAATACTCTGAGAGGAACCTGACTGGTATACAATCTGGACCAGAGGCCTTGCCTTTATTAAGTGATTTAAGCTGCTTTGTTACACTGAGGATATCTACTTATATGTTTCTTATCTTGGCAGTTGTTCTTGATTGGAATTCAGGAATATTTACTTCGTCTTCTTTGGTGAAGGAGTTTCGGAAATCCATGTTTAATAACTCTGCTTTAGTGGCACTGTCATCAGTGACTTCACCGTTGTTATCGCGCAGTGAAGGTATTGATTGCACCTTGCCACTGGTGTGCTTTATGTATGACCAGAATCGCTTTGGGTTTTCTGCCAGATTTCAAGACAGAATTTCGTTGTGGAAATTATTAAAAGCATCTTGCATTAAAGTGCGCGCTATATTTCGAACTTCTGTAAAACTTTGCCAATATTGGGGATTTTGCATTCTTTTAAGTTTGGCATGCTTTTTTTTGTTGTTTCTGCAACAATGATCTGACCCATTTTGTGCACCATGGGGGATCTGTACCATCACTTATTAATTTTTGTGGTATATACCTCTCAATTGCTGTTGATACTATCTCTTTGAAAACATTCCACAACTTTTCTACTCTTACCTGATCAGATCAGAAAGAGTGAAGACTGTCTCTTAAATAGGCGTTAAGAGCATTTTTATCAGCTTTTTAAGCTGCGTTTCTTTTTTATGGTTGTAGGTGTTGCAGTATTCAGCCTAGCAGCAACTGCCTTGTGGTCGCTAATCCCTGTATTCGTCACAACACTCACTATTTTTCCAGGATTATTTGTTGCTAAAAGGTCAAGTATGCTTTCACAACTATTTATGCTTTGAGTGGGCTCATGAACTAATTGTTTAAAATAATTTTCTGAGAAAGCATTCAGTACAATTTCGGATGATGTTTTATGCCTGCTGAACCTGGGTTCAGTTCTGAATATTCATGGGTGTTTTTCTTTGGTAAGTGGACTGGAATGGGATCCATTCAGCCTCTTAATGCCAGCTGAGGACCCGGATGAATGAGGAGTAGCAGTGCTGAAGGCTGGAAAGTCGACAATGGCCAGGAAAGCAGTTTGTAGACCCCATGTTGCTCCGTACCACATCTGAGTGATGCCTCGTGGCAGAGGACAACATGGCAGCCAATCAGTATCACAAGGTCATCTCAGCCCGAATAGAAAGCATAGAGTTTAGCCAGATTAACGTGTAAGTATTAGAGATGTCATGGCATTTGAATGTTGTGCAGGGGCAGTTGAATTTAGTGAAACTAAACTTCTAATTTTTGTTGCTTATAGGTCCCCTAACTCTGACTTCAGAGCATTTCTGCTCAAGCTAGAGAGGGTTTTTGATTCACCTTATAGGAAGTACCAGAAATTAGTTATATGTCGTGACTTCAATATTAATTTTGTATATGATTGTGCAAGAAAAAGGATTTTGGTACATCTCCTAAATTCATATGGTCTGATGCAGATTGTTTTTACAACTAGTGTGCAGGGGTACAGTAGCACAGCCATAGACAATATTTTTATTCATTCTTTATTATTAGATGGACATTCTGTTAGTAAAAAATGTCCTTTCAGACCATGATGCACAAATTTTAATACTAAAAGACTTTTGTACTCAAACAAATGTCACATGTAACTACAAACTATGTAGTATAGTTAATCCAATGGCAATAGAGTTTTTCAAATCTCATCAAGGAACAAGAGTGGCAGGATATTTATAGTGCTGATAACATAGATGACAAATATAATGCTTTCCTTAACACATTTCCCATGCTCTTTGAGAGTTGCTTTTCATTAGAACGCTCTAAACAGGACGCTAACAGTAAAAGGCAGCCTGTGTGGCTGATTAGGGGTATAAGGATATCGCGTAGAACAAAGTGGAAATTATATCAAAATGTTAGAAGTAGTCACAATCAAGCTGCAGTAGCCCATTACAAACAGTACTGTAAGGTGCTTAAAAATGTTATTAGAAAGGCAAAGAGTATGTGGTACGCAAATAGAATAGCTAATTCACAGGACAAAATTAAAACCTTATGGTCAGTTATGAAGAAAGTGTCTGGTCAGCAGCACAAGGTTGACAACATAAAGTTAGTTCACAGTAAAAATATTTCTGTTACTGATGAATCAGATACATGTACAGCATTTAACTATCATTTTCTGAGCATTGCTGGTGAATTAAATAAAAATTTAGTTTCTACAGGGAATCTTAGAACTCTCTTGGCAAATGCGTTTCCAAAATTGATGTTTGAAATACTCCACTGTGATACAGACAAAGTGGAGCTTGAGTAAATAATTAAATCACTGAAGACTAAGGACACGCTTGGATATGACAGAGTGCCTAGCAGAATATTAAAGTACTGTGCTGCACATGTTAGCCCTATATTTAGCCATACTTGCAATTTTTCATTTAGGAATGGCCAGTTTCCTGAAAGATTAAAGTACTCAGTAGTAAAGCCACTTCATCAAAAGGGAGAAAGGGATAATGCACACAATTCTAGACCTATTTCTATGCTATCAGTGTTTGCTAAAGTTATTGAAAAGGCTGTGTATGTAAGGATAATTGATCGGCTTTAGAAGTCATTTAAGATCTGAAAATACTATTTTTTTTTCTCTGTGAGGTACTGGATGTATTAAACGAATGGTTTTGAATGCTAGGCATATTTTTTGATTTCACTAATGCGTTTGATTGTGTTGATCATGAAATATTGCTCCAGAAGTTGGACCATTGCGGAATACGGGAAGCAGATCACAACTGGTTCACCTCTTACTTTAACAACAGACAGCAAAAGGTCATTACTCTCAGTGTTGAGAATGGCTGTGACGTGGGGTCTGAGTGGGATGTGGTTAAATGGAGGGGTGGGGGTGGGGGGTCCCACAGGGATCAGTGTTGGGGCCACTCCATATCTTTATTTATATAAATGATACGCTCTCTAGTATTACGGGCAACTCAAATATTTCTGTCTGCTGATGACACTAGTTTGGTAGTAAAGGATTTTGTGTGCAACACTGGCTTGGTTTCAAATAGTGAAGTTCATGACATAAGTTCATGGCTTGTAGAAAATAAACTAACACTAAATCACAGTAAAGCTCAGTTTTTAGTTTCTAACAAACAATTCAACAAAACTGAGTTTGTTTTAATTTCACAGAGTGGGCATATGATTAGTGAAACTGAACAGTTCAAATTTATTGGTGTTCAGATAGATAGTAAACTCTTGTGGAAAGCCTACATTTGGGATCTTGTTCAAAGACTTAATGCTGCCATTTTTACTATTTGAATAGTATCTGAAGTAAGTGACTGTTCGACGCAAAAATTAGTCTACTTTGCTTATCTTCATTCACTTATGTCATATGGTATTATATTTTGTGGTAACTCTTCCCATTCTAAAAGGATATTTTTGGCTCAGAAATGGGCAGTTCAGGCAATAAGTGGTGTAATTGCTTGGACCTCTTGACACCTGTTGACTACTCGGGTATTTTGACATTGGTCTCTCTCTTTATATATATATATATATATTCTTTATTGTCATTTCTTGTGAACAATATCAGCTTATTCCCAAGAATAAGCAGCTTTCACTCAATTAATACTCGGCAGAAATCCAACCTGCATTTGGATCGAACTAACTCTTGTGCAGTAAGTGTGCAGTATACTGCTACATCCATTTTCATTTAGCTACCACAGAAAATTCAAAAATCTTAGTAGTAATCCACACGCTTTCAAATCAAAACTGAAGAGTTTCCTTGTGGGTCACTCCTCCTATTTTGTTGAGTAATTAAGCTGATGTTATATTGTTGAGTACATTTATATAAACTTATGGCTTGTCTTTTTTTGGGTTCATAAACATTTTATTTTTATCTGTTATTGCTTTTATATTGTAATTTCATGCACTGGCACATTCCATAACCTTGGAGATTTGCTCCTCAATTTGGTCCCATGGAACTTGACATGTAACTAAATAAATAAAAAATTCAAAATCTGCAGAACACTTATGATGAAAACTTACACCTTACCAAAGTCACAAGATCTTGAAGGCTATCAATTTTGATGACTAAAACCTGCTCTTTGCATCTCATTGCTCACTTAAGAGATATTTCTGCTCTATTCTATGGTATCAACTCTAAAACAGATGGCAAAGAACTGCATAAATAATACAGTATAGTAATTGGTATAGACTGTTTTGTCTCTATCAACCAAGTATACATTGTAAAGGGTGTTTACTGCATTCATTTACGTTTTTGCTCTACAAATCGTACATTATTATGGGGAAAAAAAACAACATGACCCAAAAGTGAAATATGAACAATAAGTATTCACACTAGTAACTAAACAGTGTGAGATATCTACATTTACATCTATACTCTGAAAACCACCGTGAGATGCATGGCAGATGATATGTCCCATTTTACCAGAGATGTTAGGGTTTCTTCCTGTTCCATTCATGTACGGAGCATGGGAAGAATGATTGTTTGAATGCCTCAGTGCATACAGTAATTATTCTAATCTTATACTCATGGTCACAACGTGAGTGATACATAGGAGGTTGTAGTATATCCCTAGAGTAATAATTTAAAGCCTGTTCTTGAAACTGTGTTAGTAGACTGTCTCAGGATAGTTTATGTCTGTCTTCAAGAGTCTGCCAGTTCAGTTCCTTTAGTATCTCTGTGACACTCTCCCATGGACTAAACAAACCTGTGACCATCTGTGCTGCCCTTCTCTGTATGCTTTCAGTGCCCTCTATTAGTCCTATCTGCTATGGGTCCCACATACTTGACCAGTATTCTAGAACTGGTACACTCTTGTTGACTGATTGCACTTCCCCAGTATTCTACCAGTGAACCGAAGTCTACCACCTGCTTTACCCATGAATGAACCTATGTGATCATTCCATTTCATATCCCTACAAAGTGTTACATCCAGCTATTTGTATGAGTTGGCCAATTCCATCAGTTACTCACTGATATTATAGTTACTACATAACTTTCTTTTTCCTTTTGTGAAGTGCAAAATTTTACATTTTTGAACATTTAGAGCAAGTTGCCAGTTTCAGCACCACTTTGAAATCTTATCAAGATCTGACTGAATATTTATGTAGCTTCTTTCAGATAGTACTTCATTATAGATAACTGCACCATCTGCAAAAAGCCTGATGTTACTCCTAATATTGTCTGCAAGGTCATTAATATACAACATGAACAGCAAAGGTGCCAATACATTTCCCTGGGGAACACCAGAAGTTACTTCTACATCTGACAATGACTCTCCATCCAAGAAAACATGCTGTGTCCTCCCTACTATACAGTCATCAATCCAGTCACAAATTTCACTTGATGCCCCATATGACTATACTTTTGACAATAAGCATAGGCTATGTGTGATTTCATGAGGGATCCCAATCAAACTGATGCTATAATGGCTTTCATACATTTCTATACATTGAAGAAGCTATTGTGGAAATGAAAGAAAGCTAAAGAGTGGGATTAAAATTCAAGGTAAAATGATACCAACAATAAGATCCGCTGATGACACTACTATACTCACAAGGGTTTCCCGATCACACCCCCCTCAGATTTAGTTATAAGTTGGCACAGTGGATAGGCCTTGAAAAACTGAACACAGATCAACTGAGAAAACAGGAAGAAGTTGTGTGGAACTATGAAAAAATTAGTAAAATATACAAACTGAGTAGTCCATGGCCAGATAGGCAACATCAAGGAAAATGTGAGCTCAGGAGCGCCGTGGTTCCATGGTTAGCGAGAGCAGCTACGGAACGAGAGGTCCTAGGTTCAAGTATTCTCTCCAGTGAAAAGTTTAACTTTTTATTTTCAGTTTATGTGACACACTCTTATGTTTTCATCACTTTTTTGGGAGTGATTATCACATCCACAAGAAAACCTAAATCGGGCAAGGTAGAAGAATCTTTTTACCCATTCGCTAAGTGTACAAGTTAGGTGGGCCGACAACATATTCCTGTCAAGTGACGCACATGCCGTCACCAGTGTCGTATAGAATATATGAGATGTGTGTTTTTCTGTGGAGGAATCGGGTGATCTATGACCTTGCGATCAAATGTTTTCAGTTCCCATTGGAGAGGCACGTCCTTTCATCTACTAATTGCACGGTTTTGCGGTGCGGTCGCAAAACACAGACACTAAAGTTATTACAGTGAACAGAGATGTCAATGAACGAACGGACAGATCATAACTTTGCGAAAATAAAGAAAGTAAAATTTTCAGTTGAGGTAAGACTTGAACCAAGGACCTCTCGTTCCGCAGCTACTCACACTAACCACAGCACTCCTACACTCACACTTTCCTTGATGTTGCCTATCTTACGCATGGACTACTCAGTTTGTATATTTTACTAATTTTATTCATAGTTCCACACAACTTCTTCCTGTTTTCTTGATTGATCTGTGTTCAGCTTTTCAAGACCTATCCACTGTGCCAACTTATAACTAAATCTGAGGGGGGTGCGATGGGGAGGCTCCCTTGTCAGTGAAAGTGAAGGTGAATTACAGGACTGACAGTAAACTGAAAAAAGCTGAAGGTAATGAGATGTATCAGAAATGAGAATAGTGAGGAACTTAGCAGTAAATTGATGATCATGAAGTAGATTAAGTGAAGGAATTCTGCCACCTTTGAAACAAAATAACTCATGACGGACAAAGCAATGGTTACATAAAAAGCAGGCTTGGAACATTTTATGGAGTGATGAAGTACACTTTGTTATTTCTCTTCTGCATGTTCATACAAATATTTCCACAAATTTGCATTGTCCTACAATCAGTCTTTTTTCATGGCAACTCTCCCAAATACCAAATGTTTAATTATAACCACCTTGTATTTAATGTTTGAGTTAGAATTATGTGGAGAATAGTAACATACTTACTCACTTATACAGTGTGTGGGCACAGAATTTTTGTGTAGTTAATTTGGAATTTTTTCCTTTAAAGTCTGAATGTGAAGTTTTCTGTACCTTTATGGTGATATATAAATAAATAACTGTGTTGTTCATTAATGTTACGTTGCCGTGAATGCACTTTTAACAATATGCTCTTGTGTACCATATTTTTATACATACAATATTATGTCTCAATAAAGGTATTTGTTTGTGTTTTATTATTATTATTATTATTATTGACTTTTTTTCTCAGACTTAAGTCTGGTTAAAAATGGAACGTGACGCGGACCTCGGTCAAGCGTGACTTCCTTGTAACTGTATGGTATATGTTATATTGCATTTAGGAACTTTCGGGTAATTGAACATGTATCAATAATTACAGATTTTTGTAGTTGTATATATATGTTTGGATGTAGCTGTATTGCATTGATGTACTGGTGAATATTGTGAGGTATGACTCCTGTAGTTGATAGTATAATTGGGATAATGTCGACTTTATCCTGATGCCACATGTCCTTGACTTCCTCAGCCAGTTGGATGTATTTTTCAATTTTTTCTCCTGTTTTCTTCTATATATTTGTTGTGTTGGGTATGGATATTTCAATTATTTGTGTTAATTTCTTCTTTTTATTGGTGAGTATGATGTCAGGTTTGTTATGTGGTGTTGTTTTATCTGTTATAATCGTTCTGTTCCAGTATAATTTGTATTCATCATTCTCCAGTACCTTTTGTGGTGTGTACTTGTATGTGGGAACGTGTTGTTTTATTAGTTTATGTTTTATGGCAAGTTGTTGATGTATTATTTTTGCTACATTGTCATGTCTTCTGGGGTATTCTGTATTTGCTAGTATTGTACATCCGCTTGTGATGTGATCTACTGTTTCTATTTGTTGTTTGCAAAGTCTGCATTTATCTGTTGTGGTATTGGGATCTTTAACAATATGCTTGCTGTAATATCTGGTGTTTATTGTTTGATCCTGTATTGCAATCACGAATCCTTCCATCTCACTGTATATATTGCCTTTTCTTAGCCATGTGTTGGATGCGTCTTGATCGATGTGTGGTTGTGTTAGATGATACGGGTGCTTGCCATGTAGTGTTTTCTTCTTCCAATTTACTTTCTTCGTATCTGTTGATGTTATGTGCTCTAAAGGGTTGTGGAAGTGGTTATGAAATTGCAGTGGTGTAGCTGATGTATTTATATGAGTGATTCCTTTGTGTATTTTGCTAGTTTCTGCTCGTTCTATAAAGAAATTTCTTAAATTGTCTACCTGTTCATAATGTAGAGATATGAATATAATAAAAGGAAACATTCCACGTGGGAAAAAATATATCTAGAAACAAACATGATGTGACTTACCAAACGAAAGCGCTGGCACGTCAATAGATACACAAACAAACACAAACATACACACAAAATTCTAGCTTTTGCAACCAACGGTTGCCTCGTCAGGAAAGAGGGAAGGAGAGGGAAAGATGAAAGGATTTGGGTTTTAAGGGAGAGGGTAAGGAGTCATTCCAATCCCGGGAGCAGAAAGACTTACCTTAGGGGGAAAAAAGGATGGGTATACACTCGCACACACACACATATCCATCCACACATATACAGACACAAGCAGACATATACAGAGGCAAAGAGTTCGGGCAGAGATGTCAGTCGAGGCGGAAGTGCAGAGGCAAAGATGTTGTTAAATGACAGGTGAGGTATGAGTGGCGGCAACTTGAAATTAGCGGAGATTGAGGCCTGGTGGATAACGGGAAGAGAGGATATATTGAAGAGCAAGTTCCCATCTCCGGAGTTTGGATAGGTTGGTGTTAGTGGGAAGTATCCAGATAACCCGGATGGTGTAGCACTGTGCCAAGATGTGCTGGCTATTTTTCTTACATTTGTCTGTTCCAAAAGCCATATTTATATCATTGCTGAATACTTCTGTTATCTTTAGTAATTGGTTGAGTTGAGTTGTTGATTTGTTGCTGCCAGTAGTTTTAGATCATCCATGTATAGCAAATGTGTGATTTTGTGTGGGTATGTTCCAGTAATATTGTATCCATAATTTGTATTATTTAGCATGTTGGATAGTGGGTTCAGAGCAAGACAGAACCAGAAAGGACTTAATGAGTCTCCTTGGTATATTCCACGCTTAATCTGTATTGGCTGTGATGTGATGTTATCTGAATTTGTTTGGATATTAAGTGTGGTTTTCCAGTTTTTCATTACTGTGTTTAGAAACTGTATCAATTTAGGATCTACTTTGTATATTTCCAATATCTGTAGTAACCATGAGTGAGGTACACTATCAAAGGCTTTTTGGTAATCAATGTATGCGTAGTGTAGGGACCTTTGTTTAGTTTTAGCTTGATATGTCACCTCTGTATCTATTATCAGTTGCTCTTTACATCCTCGTGCTCCTTTGCAGCAGCCTTTTTGTTCTTCATTTATAATTTTGTTCTGTGTTGCATGTGTCATTAATTTCTGTGTGATGACTGAAGTTAATATTTTGTATATTGTTGGTAGGCATGTTATGGGGCGATATTTAGCTGGGTTTGCTGTGTCTGCTTGATCTTTAGGTTTCAGATAGGTTATTCCATGTGTGAGTGTATCAGGGAATGTGTATGGGTCTGCAATGTAACTGTTAAATAATTTAGTTAGATGTGAATGTGTTGAGGTGAACTTCTTTAGCCAGTAATTTGCTATTTTATCATTTCCAGGGGCTTTCCAATTGTGTGTAGAATTAATTGCTCGGGTGACTTCATGTTGCAAAATTATCACTTCAGGCATTTGTGGTATCATCTTGTATGTGTCTGTTTCTGCTTGTATCCACCGTGCATGCCTGTTATGTTGTACCGGGTTTGACCATATGCTGCTCCAGAAGTGTTCCATGTCTGTTATGTTTGGTGGATTGTCTATTTTAATGTGTGTGTTATCCATTGTTTGGTAAAATCTCTTTTGGTTTGTGTTGAATGTTTGGTTTTGTTTCCTTCTATTTTCACTTTTTTTGTATCTTCTAAGTCGTTTGGCCAATGCTTGTAATTTCTGCTTTTTTTCATCTGATTGCTCTATTGCTTCTTGTTGTGAGATTTTACCTAACCTTTTTCGTTTTTTGTCTGATATTTCATTTCTTATAAATTGTGTTAGCTGTCCGATGTCTTTTCTCAGTTTTTCTATTCTGATCTGTAGCCTGTGTTGCCATGCTGGTTTTGTGGGTTTCTTCTGTGTGTTGGTTTGTTCTGATCTCTGCCTAGTGTGTATATTTAGTGTAGTGAGTGCTCCTATATAAACCAGTAGTTGTAACTCTTCCATAGTTGTGTTTTCATTTATTTTGTTGTGTATGATTGTGTTGATAGTTTTTATTGTTGTTTCGACTTGTGGGTTATTTGGCGGTCTATGCAAGAATGGTCTAATGTCTGTATTTGTGTCTTTGTATTCTATATATGTCAGCTGAAATTTCTCTTCTATATCTAACACGTGTCTCTCTTTGTGTTCTATTTGTGCTTGTTCTGGTGGCTGTCTTAAGATTTCGTTTTCCTCTGATTGTTTAATTGATGCGTGTTGGTCTTTGTTTGTTTGCTCTGGGATGTTTGAGTCCATTACTGTGTTTTCTTCTTCTTCCGATTGCACATTATTTTGTTTCAGTATTTGTTGTACTTGTTGTTTGATGTTTTCTAATTCTGACTGGGGTATCCTGTTATTTTTGATTATTACACGGATCTGATCAGCTAGTCGTTGTTCTGTTAAAAATTTTAATTCCGGGTATCTGGTAATAAATGTTGTGTATACTTGTGATCTGTATCCAGTTGTGTTGGTTCCTAGGTTTGTTGCTTGGTAATAACAGAACATGAGGTGTCGATTAACTTCATCTGACCATCTCATCCTCTGTCTTTGTTTTCCTTCTAGGGTGGTTGCAGGAAGCATATCCTGCAAAACACCTCTATTCGGATTTAAATCATTTTCCAGTTGGCTAGCAGTGTCGTTACCATTGTGGGCGGGCATAGGGTTCAAGCGTGGTCCCCGACCATGACGGCGCTTGTCCGAGGCTTCTTTAGTTCTGTCCTGAACCAAGTAATCACACTAAAAGGGGGGTTAGCCCTATTAGTGGTTTGTTCTTTTCGTCGCCTTTTACGACTGGCAGAACATACCGGAGGCCTATTCTTTTCCCGGGCCTCCACGGGGTTTATTATTATTATTATTATTATTATTATTATTATTATTATTATTATTATTATTATTATTATTATTTTATTATTATGTCTGAAGTACTCCTATGGCAGCAAGCATCAGTTGGAGTTTGCCAGCTGATGCCTTTACATCACAGTAAGTACGACAGAGCTTGCAACTTTGCAGCCACCATGTAAGGGGCCCCTCAAACAACGCAAAATGAGGTTTCTTGATGGAAGAAAATTTATCAACAGCATATTAAAAACGTTCTCAAAATGTGTGCAAATCATTTCCGTGTTATTCTGATCCCCACAATCACAAAATATTGTTGTGTTGATACAATAAATGTTCATAGCTGTTTAAACTGGCTGCAAATTATTCCAAGTACAAGAATGTGTAACTGTTGCCTGATACGTTAGAACTAGATATATTTCAACACTGATTTTATGATTTAGCCATCCAAAACCCTCTCAACCTGAAGTTACATCTACATTAGTTGTGCAAACTGGGGGGGGGGGGGGGGGGGGGGGGGGAACCACCTCTCTCAATCCTATCAAATTTTGTTTGATGCCTCATGAAATCACTCTTATTATTAAAGTATAGTTATGGCGCTGTTTCAAATGCTTTTAGATAGTCAAGAAATGTCTCTATCGGACTGCCTTGATCCACTGCCTTCAGGAGGCCGTATCATGAAACTGTAAGTTGCGTTTCACAGACCAGTGTTTCCAAAATACTTCATTATGCTTGGGCTCAGAATGTGTTCTACGGTTCTACAATAGATGGATATCAAGGCTATTCTACAGTATTTCTGTGCATTGCATCTGCTATTCTACTTTTACATGAGTGTGACCTCTGCTTTCTTCCAACTACTGTGGTCTGTTTTTCTGAGATACAATGGTTCAAAGAGAGATTGTTTCTCGGCACTACTGACACTACTATCTATGTCATTCATTCTTCCAGCGGTGCGATTTTCCTTTGTGGAGTAACATCCAAAAGCAAAGCACAGCATATTTCTTTTTCTTTGCTACCTTCAATTCCATATCCTGTGTTATCCACAAGTATTTGAACAAATTGTGCCACTGTCTGCTTTTACGTATGGCCAGACTTTCTTTCAATTTATGAGGGATCTTTTGATAATATACTGCTTTGGTAGTCACTGAAGACCTCAAGCATTGCCCTCTTGACAACCAAATGCATTTCATTCAATATCTATTTATGCCTATTTGTTTTGTTTTACAACTATGTTACAGAAGTTGCTATTTCTTTAGAAGTTTCTTTATGGATACTGTATACTACGGATGGCACCTCCTACCATAAACTATTCTACTAGGAACATATCTATCCAATGCATAATCTACTACTGTTTTAAACCTGCAACACACTTCTTCTAAATGCCTCAACTCTGAGATAAATGTCTTGAATTCCTTTTTGTAATGTCACACTTCTGCTTCTTTGCCTATAAATCTTTCTACATGTTTTACTGTACTTCAGTAATCACTGATACCAGTATTCGTGTGGACATTCTCAATGAGGACACAACTGTTTCCCTGTACGTTCATCTTTTCAGAGATGGTTGTGGGGCTTGGCTGTTCAGTACAGAATGTCAAATCAAACATCTTCCAGCAGTCTAATTTTCAAACTGTTATTTCATTTGGCTACCAATTTCAGCAATTTACTATGACATCTTTAGGCCTCCAGACCAAGGTGTAGGGAGATTCTAACTTTGGTTCCAATCAAAACAGGGGCCACAGTGGTACCTGTAGATTTCTGCTTGTTGCAGTGATCACTTCAACCATCATCTACCGACTGTTTCACAGATAACAGTTGAAGTGATCACTGAATCAGACAGAAATCTACAGATACCAGTCTGCCCCTATTTTGATTGGAACCAAAATTAGAATCTCCCTAAACATTGGCCAGGAAGCCTGAAGGTGGCATAGTAAATCGCCAAAACTGGTAGCTCAATAAAACAACAGTTTGGAAATTAGATGGCTGTAAGGTGTTTTGATTTGACATTCACAACTGTTCGTTGCCATTAGATGGTATGTTCCCATCATGGGTGGGCTTTTGAATATTTAGTAATGTTTTACAGGATGTATTGTCATGCCCACCACTTAAAAACTGTACGAGTAATCATCTCAACTGATTGTTGAAAGATCGAAGTCTCCTCCAATGGAAAGAGTATGACTGGGGAACATACATACTGGTGAAGTGAGGTTTTGTCTAAAGTTTTCACTGGGTGCGGGAGTTGACAGAAGGGTTACGAGTTTATGCTCATGCTTTATACTGAGTGTTGCCCAAACACACTCGCACACCACTTCAATTTCTACATTGGTGGATTAAAGTTTTGTGCACTGCAACAAATACACCACCTCCATTTTCCAATAGCCTATAGATTAGACCTAATGGGAGCAAATTGATCTGGCCTCTCTGAGGTGCCCACATTGAAACTGTTGTCAGTGACTGTGAGGCAATTGCAGCAACAATGACTACAAAAGTACAAAGATAAATTAATTTACACATTTAGTAGGTCAGATAAAGGGACAGTTGTGTTGAATCGCAAACAGGGACTCAGAAACATTTATCTCTGGGCAGAAGAGGAAGAACTGCCACCCAAGTTTGAAACAATAGTTGATCATGGACTGGGCAGACTTCTGCATAATAGGTGTACAACAAAGCTTAAGGGTAGAGAGAGAGAGAGAGAGAGAGAGAGAGAGAGAAAGAGAGAGAGATGCTGAAATATGTTTGGCTGTCAAGAGTGCAATACGAGGCATTAAATGACTCTCAAGAGTGGAATACGAGGCATTAAATGACTGTCAAGAGGGGAATACGAGGCATTAAATGACTGTCAAGAGGGGAATACATGAGGCATTAAATGACTATAGTAGCAAACTCCTACTGAAAGATTTCTCACAAAACTCAAAGAAAATCTGGTCATATTTAAAGGCTGTCAGTCAGTGGCTATAAAATTAGCGAGCAGACAATCACGGATGACACATGAACTAAAACTGAGGGGAGCCAAAGCAGAAATGCTGAACTTCATATCTAATGTTCTGTCACAATTTATTTCTCACCCCACTACAAAGATAAGTGATGTAGATATCGATGTCAATGGCACTGAGAAACAGCTAAAATTGTAAAAAATGAATAAAGCTTCAGGACCTGACTGAATGTTAAGATTTTCTTATACATACATTTATAAAGTAGCTATTAAATGCTTTCCCTATAGTTTCTGAAGTTCTTTGTACAGAAATGTCACATCTGATTTCTGTGGGCCTATGATTTTTAAATGTAGACAATCTGTTTTTTGAGTTTATGATCATCCACATTGTTTCTGCCTTGGATTTGGAGTTGATCATTCAAACTTGGGAGTAACCTTCACAGAAGCTCAGTACATAATTTTTTTACAACAAAACATTAAAAGCATTATTACAAGGAAGATGAAATTACAATAGGTTCATAAGTTTAAAAATTTATGGACTTAAAAGATGGCAGTAGGCAGACATTTATTGGAATTACAAAGGATCACTCCCACATACACCCTAGTGGCTGATAATACTTTTAGTATCTGTCATGACATAAATTGTGTATCTTACAATATGGTGAACTGCCTGAGCCAATTTGGACACTGATGTAGTTGTGAAATGACTGGAAGTGACAAGATACTTTATCGATGTTCTAGGTGTGTTCCTGGGCTTCACTGATTTATTGTAAAACACATTTCTCGATTTTGTCTTGTATTGTATTCTTATGCCACAGATGAAACAGAAGTTTGATGAGAAAGACAAGCGTACAATCATTGGCCTCCCTTCTCTTTATTCTGTGAACAGTAGATCCTATAACTGGTTCCAGCATACAAATGTCACAAATGTTACACATAGTATCCAGGCTGTATGCAGACAAACACAGAGATTTCCATACCCTCTTTCTTCTCTACTGCCTTACCAACATACACTGTCGCTCATATCTCTCATCGACCTTAACAATCTTGTCTGAACAACATTGCAAAAACACCAATTCCCAAACGAACAAAATCCTTTCTGTCACAATCGATTGTTCAGCTACTTTCTCAAAGTTTTTCTCAATAGCAGGAACCTGACTCTGGAATAACCTCCCACATTATGTTACAGAATTGAATAACAACTCCAGCTTCAGAAGACAGTTGGTGACATAGCTACTGAAGCATCAGTAAAGATTACCATTGTCCCTGTATTCACTTACTACCCTTGCACGACGTCCTTTCCAACCTGAGCCTCCTCATTTCCCAATATTCTTAGCTGGTGCAGTCGTCTTAAATTTCCTTTCCTCATAACTCACTATACCAGAAAACATCTATTTTGAACATCTATGAGGGTTGGTAGTGGCAATTATTTATTCACAACTGATACAAAAGAGTTACATTCTTGCACCTGTAACTGTCCTTCAAAGTAGTCTCCAGCGTTGTGTAGAACCTGTTGCTAGTGATTTGGAAGATGTAGTATACTGTTAGTAGAGCCTATTCTGTTGATGGCACGAATGGAGCGGTCTATTGCCTGTTGAATCTCTGGAACAGTTCTGAAGCGAATGCCATGAAGTTGTTCCTTCATCTTCGGAATCAAATCAAAGTCACAAGGACTTACGTCTGGAGAGTATGGTGGATGGTACAGTAGTTTCCAGTCCCATCAACTGAACAGAGCAGCCACGGCTTGTGCTGAATGCGCCAGTGCATTGTCATGCAAAATGATGGGTGGGTTGCACAGAAAGTGTCGCTGCTTCTTTTGCAAAGCAGCTCGCAGGTGATGCTCCAAAAACGAACAGTAATACAACTTAAGTCCTTGTGACTTTGATTTGATTCTGAAGATGAAGGAACTACTTCATGGCATTCGCTTCAGAACTGTTCCAGAGATCTGACAGACAGTAGACCGCTCCATTTGCACCATCTACAGAACAGGTTCTGCTAACAATATACTACACCTTCCACATCACTGGCAATGAGTTCTGCACAATGCTGGTGACTACTTTGAAGGACAATAACAGGTGTAAGAATGTAACTCTTTTGTGTCGGTTGTGAATAAACAGTTGCCACTATTTAAGTTCCAACCCTCGTATAAATTCTTTTTATATTTGCAACTATAAGTATTGTTGTTATTGTCACTACTACTACTACTACTACTACTACTACCACTATTAGGGCAGCAACAGTACAACTACTTCTGGTATTAGCTGTATTAGTTCATTGTCTATATTACTTACATTGTGACTATAGATACTCAAATCATTTTAATACTATCTGACATATTAAAAATGTTATTTCTTTTGCAACTACGAGGGCTATCCACAAAGTACATTACGTTTTGGAATTAAAAATAAATAAAGTATTGGAAATTTTTTTTATTATATATAGATGAAAGCCACACTTAAATACTACTTTTCTACATAGTTGCCATTTAAATTAAGGCACTTATCGTAGCGATGGACGCACTTGGAAATTCCTTCGTCGTAAAATTCGGCCGCCTGCGCCTTCAACCACATGGTGACTGTCTTTTGGGACAGAAAAGGTGTGATTTTTGTGGATTTCCTGGAAAGAGGCACTACAATAAACTCTCAAAGGTATTGCCAAACTCTGCACAACCTCGGAAGAGCAATACAAAACAAGCGCAGGGGAAAGTTGGGCTCAAAGATCTTGCTGATTCAGGACAACGCCTGGGCCCACGTGACAAATGCCACTCGTGAAGTTCTAGAATCTTTTAAGTGGGAGTTGTTTCCTCATCTGCCATACAGTCCTGACCTGGCACCGAGCAACTTCCACTTATTCCCAGCAATGAAGAAGTGGTTGGCTATGCAGCGTTTTGATGACGACGCAGAGCTTCAAGAAGAGGTAACCACGTGGTTGAAGGCGCAGGCAGCCGAATTTTATGACGAAGGAATTTCCAAGCTCATCCATCGCTACGATAAGTGCCTTAATTTAAATGGCAACTATGTAGAAAAGTAGTATTTAAGTGTGGCTTTCAACTGTATATAATAAAAAAAATTCCAATACTTTATTTATTTTTAATTCCAAAACGTAATGTACTTTGTGGATAGCCCTCGTATGATGTAAAAAAGGTATCATACTGTGTGTGTTAAAACCAGATCCAATGCAACAGAGGGCCTGCTGGCTCCTATCAGATCAGGTTAAATAAATAAATAAAAATAAAATTACTGGTGTCCTTTTCCATGTGCAGTTAGCATATGGAGTATCAAACATCATTTAAGCAGTCATTCTTCCCATATTGCACACAAGAATGGAGTGGGAAAAAACCTGGATTTAGAGCAATGGGAAGTAACATCTGCCATGTTTTTCACAGTGGCTCATACAGTATGGATATAGATGTAGAAAAAGCATGTACACAAACTCTGTGACAGAAGCAATGTGTTGTTTGCCTGGGGCAATTTTTAGGTAAACCACTGAAACACAAGTTAGGATGGTCATATATGTACTCGAACTGCCATCTTGCTGAATGTGGGTCTTGTGCTTAACCAATGCACCACCTCATTCAGCTAACACTGTAGAACAATAGTGGTGACAACATTTTAGGTGCATACCTGTCCTCGTCGGCTGTTACAGTAACTTGATCAGCAGAAATATTGAGCTGCTTCACGTGGAAGACAATGGAGTCGACCTCAGTGCCTGGCAGAATGGTTAGTGTGATGGCGACATGGCCGTAGAACGTGAAGTTGCTGCCCTCATCGAGGAAGGGCCTCACGGTAAGGCGGTAAAACAGTGGCCTCACACGGGGGTCCAGTCGGCGAATTGTGAACTCACCTTCACTACCAGAATCTACTCCAGTGTTAGCATTGGGTTCAACTTCAGATGAAGGTGTCCCATTGCTGCTGTTGGCACCTCCAACTGTCTGTGTATTACTCGAACCCTAGGGGGAAAAGACACACATTAGCCACATACTGTTATTTTGGTCTTCATTCTGAATACTGGTTTCATGCAGCACTCCACTCTATCTTGTGCAGGGATCCTTCTTCTCTGCATAACTATTGTATACTACATCCACTTGAACCTTCTTACTGAAGTCAAGTCTTTCATCTCCCCTCTCCCTCCCCTAACCTCCATAACAAAATTACACTATGTGGGCAAAAGTCATGGAAAGGCACTGTGGTAAAAGAGTACTTACAGTGTCAGAAGCTTTTCTGTTGCAGACTGCTGTCAGTAACAGTTTGTGCAATGAATCACAAGCTGTCAACATGACGATTTATGAAGCACATGTAGGTAGCCAATAGGACTGTTGTTCGCAATTTTCTATAGTTCTTACATTGTGTGATTGTGTGGCAGCAGACACAGTCCCCTAATGTGGTCAGCAGAAGATCAGCCACAGGAAAGAACTAAAACTTAAGTTAAATTTTTGTAAGACAAGAGCGCAGAAGAGTGAAGCGCATGAAGAATACATGGAAGTGAACAAAAAAGTGAAAATATGACTACGTCGAGATAAAAGGAAATGGATAGATGAGCAAGCAAAATTAGCAGAAGAGGCAGCGAGACAAGGAAATATCAAAGAGCTCTACAATATTACCAAACGGTTGTCAATGAAGAACTTCAGACATGAAGGACCAGTTAAGAACAAGGATGGGGTGATGCTTACAACTCAACAGGCACAGCTACAGAGATGGGAGGAGCACTTCAAGGAACTGTTAAACTGTGAAGACAACCAATGGAAACAGGTAAGAGATGTTCTAGAGGAAGTCGAAGAAGATCAAGATATAAATTTGCAGTGCCCCACAATGTACAAAATTAGGATTGCCTTGAAAACATTAAAAAATACAAAGGCTGCAGGCCTAGACAACATAGCACCGGAGCTCTTAAAAGCTGATATTGAAAGTACTGTTAAAATGCTCCATCCTTTGCTGAAGCATATTTGGCTTGAAGAGAAATCTCCAAAGGAGTGGGAAAATGGTTTGGTGGTAAAGCTCCCAAAAAAGGGAAATTTGTCAGACTGTAACAACTGGCATGGTATTACATTGTTGTCAGTGCCCAGTAAGGTCCTCACCAGACTTATTTTAAACAGAATTAAAGACTCCCTCGAAAAGCGACTGCATAAAGAACAGGCTGGTTTTAGGGCACAACACAGTTGTGTTGATCTTATTAACACTCTTAGGATCATTTTAGAGCAAAGCAAAGAATTCCAAGCAAACATGTACCTGGCATTCATTGGTTTTCAAAAGGCCTTCGATTCTGTGAAACATAAAGTGCTCTGGCAGGTGTTGTGGAAGTATGGCATACCACAGATCTTAAACATCATAAAAGATTTATACGATGGCTACAAATGCTGCATACTCCACAAGGTAAATATGACAGAGCCCATACAAGTAACAGCTGGAGTCTGGCAGGGTTGCATTTTGTCACCAACGCTTTTTCTACTTGTTCTAGACTCTGTTATGAGAAGAGTCACAGCAGGCAGGAAACGAGGAATCCAGTGGGGGATCCATGAACGTCTGGAGGATTTGGATTTTGCAGACGACATAGTTTTATTAGCTGAAAGGCTGACTAATATGCAAGCTAAATTAAACTTGTGGAAAGAAGAAGCAGTGACTGCTGGCCTCAAGATAAATACAGGCAAAACAAAGTAAATGAGAGTAAATTCAGGGAACATGGAGGTGCCACTGTTAATAGGTGAACAGCAGGTGGAGACTGTCAACTCTTTCCTATATCTGGGTAGTATAGTGATGGAAGATGGTGGAGCTGGAGATGACGTGAAAAACCACATTAAAAACGGAAATGCTGCCTTCATATAATTGTATCCAATATGGAAAAATAGAAATATCATGTACAAAACAAAAATCCATATTTTTAATACAAATGTGAAGGCTGTCCTGTACGCCAGTGAAAGCTGGAAAATGGATAAAAAGACAACATCCCAGTTACAAAGCTTCATAAATAGATGTCTTCGACGCGTCATGAATATCTGGTGGCCAGAAAAAATATGTAATGAGGAGCTCTGGCGAATAACAAACCAGATACCTATAGAAGACCAGATACGAGAGAGAAAGTGGGGTTCGTTGGGGCACACCTTGAGAAAACCAGATGGAGCTATCGAGAAAAAAAGCATTGGAATGGGATCCCCAGGGAACAAGGAAGAGAGGAAGACCAAGGGGCACATGAAAGAGAACAGTGGAAGGGGAAGCAAAAAGAGTTGGCAAGACCTGGGCAGAACTGAGGCAAATGGTCAAAGACAGATGGATGGCGAGTTCTCCTGGATACCCTATGCCCCCACAGGGGTCAAAGGAATTAAGTAAGTCCTACATAACGTTAACTGATATTTTGTTGTATTACATTATAATTTAACAATGTCTTTGCAGTTTTCGGCAAAATCAGAAATAGTGCGTCAAATGGGTCATTGTAGTGACAAATGTATATCTGAGGCTATACTGCATATAAGTCAATTTTGGCAATCATACTTTCATACTGAGATTCATTGGCTTCACCAACTCACAACAAAACTACCACATTCTATGCTAACCTACACCCCAGGATACGCTACAGGTCAGTCTGTCACCACATCTAGTTTGCTTCCCCTCACATTCCTTGGCTTTGCCAACTCACAACCGAACTATCACATTCCAACCTAACCTATGCCTCGGGCGATGCTACAGGTCACTCTATCAGCACGTCTAGTTTTCTTCCATTCACATTCCTTGGTTTTGCCAACTCATAGCCAACCTAATTACATTCCAACCTGACCTTAGCTTCCAGGTTTCGCTACAGATCAGTCTGTCTGTCAGCTCATACTTTTTTCCAGTCTTCAAAAAAATATGAGAGTCTATGGCAAAGTTTAAAACATCATTAAAACAGGATCACTAAAACTTACTCTGGCGGTCTCCATATTGAAAACAAATGTAGTAAATTTGTATCGTCACTGAAAGAAGTAATTAGATTCACCCATTCTCATTGGCTTCCATCTCCTATCAACCAGTTGGCTACAACCAATGTCAACGTATTACCACAATAACATTCAAAACAAGAGCCGCTGTCAACAGGTATGCACTTTAGCCTAGCACTATATGTGAAGTTAATAACGAGCCCTCAATTTCTGCAGTATTAAGTCCATGCATGGCCTGTACGAGGTATTGGTATTGTTCCAGAGAGATGATCTACACACCTTGCAGCGATACCTTGGTTTTGCACAGTTGGTGCTGTACATCTGTTCATTTCATATGCATAGTACTGCTACTCGTGTGGTTCCCATTGATTACCATCCCAAATTCACAATCAGTTAACTCCCAACTTGCTGCAACATTTACTTACACACATCTCTGTATCATGTCTACACCACACCATTCACCAAATCTAGCCTCAACTGAAAACTCAAAATTTCATAAACTTTTCAGCTGATGAAGTTACCATCACCAGTAGCTTGCATATAACTGATGCTTCTACCTGAACAACGTCCACACTCCTCACGTCTGAAGTAAATACTGACCACTGTGTGCTGTACTGAAACCTGCCATGCATATGTTCATATAGATGCACTGCCTCATTTCAGCATGTCACTGCTTCCCCCTACCCCCTCCCACCCCCCCCCCTACCCCCCTACTCACACACACACATGCAATTCCACTCCCCTGTTCACCACTATTGCTGCCAGCACCGAATTATTACAGGAGCTGTATTACTTGACCATCATAAATTTACAGCTTATGCAGTGACAAGACTAGAATTTACCGACAGTGGGCCACTGCTGACAAGGTCGGACAGTTGGTGCATGTCATTGGTACAAGTAATACTCCAACTTTTGCGACTGTGCCATCTTATTTATACTAGACGCATTTCGCTTTATTTAAACCATCTTCAATGGTCACTGTAGCAACTGTGGTTTTGTTTACAAATCAGTTTAACGAGATCACAAACAGTTATTAGAAAAAGTCTAGATCAGAGCCAACGAGAGCAGTGGGCAGACAACGTGTTTCGAGAGAATAGTATCACACCATAATGTCGATGTATCAAAATCTCCAGAATCTTAAGATATTAGCAAGAAACAGGCAAGCAGTTTGATTATCAGCATTATTAATCCAGTTTAAACTGTGCTATTAGGTTCCAAACTAACCACAATCTCGTAATTTGGTTGAAATTTAATAGTGAACCTAATGTGCATTTGGTGAAAAGTGAACAATTACCTGGCACCAGCCATATCAGGAGCCACTTAACCGTAACAGGCCCAACATGGCCACAGTCAAGTGCAACTACACAGCAACGGCTGCTACACGGACAGTGCACACTGCTTAGTGACATTATGAATGATAAATGAGTATTGGACGTAGTAGTTCAGCCCTCAGCTAAGCAGTCTTCTTCAGTTTGGTCTGATGTGATGATGAAATTTGAGAACAGTAATTTGAACGTTCATGTGCACGGGGTAGCACATTCTTATATGCGTGAAATTATGGGACCACCCCCGCACCAACTGACCGCACCGGTTTCGATGACCATTGCTCCGTGGTCACACCACAATCACCTTCTGTTTGCTTTTGTAACGGCACCGGCTGTTCCAGCTGCGCTAGTTACCCAATCAGCCCCCTTGTGGCTGCACTGCAACCGCCTTCTGCCCGCTGTTGCAACGGCACCGGCCGTTACACCTGCACCATATTCGCCTTTGGGCCTGCACTTGGGACACATCGTGCCACCGATTGCACCGGCTCACTCCACATTGTGTGCTGCTTGCAGCCGCCCCTGCACACAGACCTCAGGCGATGCATCGTCCACCACTACTGCACTCCCAGTGTTGGCAGCTTCCTACCCCCCTCACACCTCCCAGTGCTGCATCAACATGTGTTACCAGGCAGGTTTCCTAAGCTGCCTGTGTTGCAAAAGTACAACCCTAGGACTTGGTTCGCATTGGTGGATCATCAACTGGATATCCATGGGATTTCGGATGCTGCCGCACATTTCGTCTGCCTGGTGAGCCAGCTCCGTGTTCAACCAAACCGCACAAGTGATCTACTCCTCTCACCACCCACCTCACCCAAGTATGTAACAGCGAAAACATCGCTCACTGAATGCATTTCTCGGCCACCAACAGAAGCTATCCACCATATCATCCATGATGAACATCAATGTCGTACTGTGGACCTTGTGGATGGTCAAACTTACACTGGACCTACAACTTCACCTGCTACCTCATGTAGCTGACCCTCTCCAGGTTCATCTATGCATGGCCAATCAGGCCTACACAATCGTCTGTCACTGACACCACGTGTCATGTACGACATAACCATCACCTTCAGCTTGCACGCCTGCACCTTCGGTTCCACGCCCTGCCGGCAGGCGCCAGTGCACACGCCTCAGCAGCTCAGCAGCCTGTCAGGAGCTGCCACCTGGTGGCCAACAGGAAGTAGTGATTGCTACCTCCTGACAGCGGCCGACCCCGTTCGAGCAGCAGGCCAAGCGATCTCAGGCAACGACGCAGTCAGCTGTGTCACCCGACCACTCTTCACCATCTCGTGTCCAGGCTTATCTGCTATGCTGGTACCATGCCATTTAACCACTCACAACTGCCACGCGCCACGTACCCAAACAATTCCGGTGGGCACGTTTAGGTGCCACATCTACGTCTACATATACATTTACACTCCGCAAGCCACCCAACGGTGTGTGGCGGAGGGCACTTTGTGTGCCACTGCATTACCTCCCTTTCTTGTTCAAGTCGCGTATGGTTCGTGGGAAGAACGACTGCCGGAAAGCCTCCGTGCGCGCTCTAATCTCTCTATTTTTTTTACATTCGTGATCTCCTCGGGAGGTATAAGTAGGGGGAAGCAATATATTCGATACCTCATCCAGAAACGCACCCTCTCAAAACCTGGACAGTAAGCTACACTGCGATGCAGAGTGCCTCTCTTGCAGAGTCTGCCACTTGAATTTGCTAAACATTTCCGTAACGCTATCACACTGACCAAATAACCCTGTGACGAAACGTGCCGCTCTTCTTTGGATCTTCTCTCTATCTCCTCAGTCAACCCGACCTGGTATGGATCCCACACTGATGAGCAATACTCAAGTATAGGTCGAACAAGTGTTTTGTAAGCCACCTCCTTTGTTGATGGACTACATTTTCTAAGGACTCTCCCAATGAATCTCAACCTGGCACTCGCTTTACCAACAGTTAATTTTATATGATCATTCCACTTCAAATCATTCTGTACGCATACTCCCAGATATTTTACAGAAGTAATTGCTACCAGTGTTTGTTCCGCTAACATATAATCATACAATAAAGGATCCTTCTTTCTATGTATTCGCAATACATTACATTCGTCTATGTTAAGAGTCAGTTGCCACTCCCTGCACCAAGTGCCTATCTGCTGCAGATCTTCCTCCATTTCGCTGCAATTTTCCCGCCACAATCGTCCACGACGCCTACCGTCTGACACTTCACCACTTGCTCCAGTGCCACGACGCCTCAACGTCATGCACTTAGCAGCAGGCACTCGCTTTCTCGTCGACACTGGCGCCGATGTCAGTGTTATCCCGGCCAAGCACACAGGCAGAATGCTTTCTCCCACTAACCTCACTTTGATCAACGCAAATCACTCTCCTATCCTGGTCCTTGGCTCCATCAAGATGTCACTTCGCCTGTCATCAATCTCCACCTTCCCCTGGGTTTTCCACATTGCCGACATGGATGAACCCGTGATCGGGTTGGACTTTCTACACCATTACGAACTTTCGCCAGACCTACAGGCCGCAGTGCTCCGCAAACGCATCTGGTTCTATTGTTCCGTGCTTGAACGAGTTTGGCATGACTCTGCTCTCTGCCCCCTTGGCTACGCTTTCCACATGTGCATCTCTGCTCGAGGATATAACTGCACCATTCTCTGATTTATCGGATGTGCGTACACAGATTGACAAGCTCTGCACACATAACGAGGCGTTATGCACCCATATTGCCACCGCCACTGCTGAATTGGCTCACGCATGGAGTATGATTTGCAGTCTGTCTGCAGAGCTGCACCATTCGGAACTGTCATTTGCTTCTAATGTGTCTTCACACTGCATCGCTCCTGTGTCAAGTTTCCCTCCTCCTGCTGCCGGTTCTGCGCCATCGTAGGTGATTCTGTAGATGCTCATGTTCTTGCTTCGCGGGATTCCTCGCATCGCGTGGCTGCTGCATCATGCCCTCCATTGTCATCTGCTGCCGATGCCCCGCCCACGCCATTCCAGCCGGGCAAGGTCAGTGAACCACTTGTGCCACTCCTCTCACGCCCCCCCTCTCCCCGCTGCCTGCCTCCTTTCACATGTATCAGCAACGGCACGTGTCATAGAATCCACACCACGGACAGCCCACCTATACATTATAAAGCTAGACATCTTAACACTTACAAACTTGTGCGAGTGAAAGAAATTGTTCAGGATTTATTGGCTTCCTGCGTGCTCTGACCATCGGACAGCAACTGGCCTTTACTTATCCACCTTGTTCCTAAGAAGGATGGCTCGCTACACATGTGCAGGGACTACAAATCCCTTAATGCTCAGACAATTACTGATAACGATCCAATTCCTCATATCCAGGATTTCACACAATTACTGCGTGGTTCGAAGTTCTTCTCTGTCTTAGATTGTTCGAAGGCATATCACCAAATTCCCATGCACCCACCGGATATTCCGAAGACAGCCATCATCGCACCCTTTGACCTATTTGAATACTATTACATGCCCTACAACTTGAAAAATGCTGCGCAGACTTGGCTATGGTTCATTGATTCCATTTCGCTACCTCTGCCTTTCGCTTGCGCTTATTTGGATGACATCATGATTTTTTCCTCATCTGCCAAGGAGCACCAGTTTCACCTTGATGCAGTTCATTCGGCTCTCACGGCCAACGGTGTAGTGATCAACTGTGACATATCTCAACTCTGTTCTGCATCAGTTACATTCCTTGGCCATACGATCTTGGCTGACGGCCTCCGACCAATGGAGTCTTGTGTCAAAACCATTCTCGCACTGCCTATTCCTGAGGATTATGCTCAACTCCGTCGTTTTCTGGGTATGGTAAACTTTTATCGACGACATATCCCTCGGGCAGCCTTCGCTATTCGGCCCTCACCAACGTGCACCCCTGTAAAAATACCATGGGGAACCGAAAGTTGGACTGGACTAAGCCCATGCTTGACGCATTTGATAATCTGAAAACTTGGATAATGAAAGCGGTCACTCTCGCCCACCCTGACCTCTAGGCCCGTATTTCTATTACAACCGATGCTAGCGAGTCAGCTGTGGGAGCTGTCTTACAACAGCACACTGCAGACACCAATCAGCCACTCCGTTTCTTTAAAAAAAAAAAAAAAAAAAACAAAAAAAAACTAACCATGTGTTAGTGTAAGAGGTCGGATTTCGACCACAAGCTTCTCGCAGTTTATGAGGCAGTCAAACACTTCGGAAGCGACCTGGAGGGTCGTCCTTTCACTGTCTACTCGGATCACAAACCTCTCGTTGAACCAATATGCAACCCAGCAAAGACCCTACCGCCACGATGCTTGCAGTACATGGTCTTTATTTGCCAACATTCCTCAAATGCTTGTTACATCCATGGTGTGGAAAATGTTGTAGCTATCTCGATGCTCTCCGCACCCTTGAACTTAAGAATGAAGACGTGGATACACAGCGATTGTTTTGGACAACATGTCTTTGCTCGCTATCAAACCTGTTGTCCTACACGGGTTGACAACCCTGGTCCTCTGCAATTTTTATACGGGCTCCACCCGCCGCTTGGTGCTGCCCGCTCTTAGGTGTGGGATCTCTGACGCTTTACACAACCTGGACCACCCCGGAACGTGGGCAACAATGAGACTAGTCACTGAACGGTTCGTCTGGCCCGGCACGCGGCATGACATGCACAGCCTCTTTTAGGACAGTTCGACATCCCCAGGGGTCACCTTCTGCACATGCACATTGACGTGGTCGGTCCTCCCCCCTCTTCCGAAGGGTACAAATATATATTGTCTATGATCGACGATGTAACCCGTTGGGTTGAGGCGGTCCCTCTTGTAGACGTAACGGCAGAGACCATACCTTGCGCTTTCCTATTGGTATGGGTCACGAGATTCAGCTGCCCCTTTCACTTACTACGGATCAGGGACAACAATTCGAGTCCATGCTCGACTGTATGAGCTGTGCGGCATATCAAAATTCTACACTAAGGCCTTTCACCTGCAAGCAAATGGCCTGTTTGAGCAATGACACTGAACTCTAAAAGCTGCTCTCAAGTGCCATGGTGGGATTTGCTCTGAGGCACTTCCTTGAGTCTTACTCAACATCCGTTCTGCCCACAAGGAGGACCTGAATACTTCGCTGGTGGAGGTCTTGTATGGAAAACCCCTCCTCCTGCCAGCTGAATTAGTCGAGGATGCACCCGCAAATGATGCAACTGACCTTTGGGCCCTTGTAGAATGAGTGCATGTGCATGTCACCTGCCTTCAACCACCCCTGCCTCATACTCATTCCTCGCCACTGGTGTTTGTACACAAAGACCTGGCATCGTGCAAGTTCATAATGCTGCACAACAACTCCATATGTGCAGCCTTGCAACCACCTTACTCAGGTCCGCACCATATCTTATGTGGCAGAGCGAATACTTTCATGATACTTCTCAATGGATGACCCAATACGGTTTCAGTCAACTGATTAAAAATGGCGTGGGCCCTCGCCGAACCGCGTTCTGATGCCTCCAGTCTGCCTGCCATCGCCGCCATCTCGGCTGCTGCTGCCGCCGATGTGACCTCCAGTGACGCTCTATCGCCTGCACGGCAATCCAATGCACGTGAGCCTGTTGGCACAGCTTCCGAGGCACCCACTTCTCGAGCTAGATGCTGCATTCAACTGACGCACTGGCATGAAGATTTTGTGCTCAAGTGAGGAATCTTCCCTCCGCACTGCTGGAGGAAGGGAAGGGGGTGCCCTCTGTGGCGCCTCTGGCGTAAAGTGCCATATCTTTGGACCCGAGGATCTTTGCTTCTCTTTGTCTATGTCTTCTCAGTGCGCTACGTTTATACAGTTATGTTGTATCCACCTTGTCCTGTGCTTAAATAAATGTTCATACGGGAGCTAAAGTGTTTTACAACTGATCTACAACACGTAATATCCACATCTCTTTTCCTCACTTCTCATTGGTAAACTAAAAGTATTATCCCATTGGCTACGAGAAACTGAAGCACTACCAACCTATGAACAATACAAAATCAGCGTCGTGACTGCCACTGTCGCTGATATATCTTTTAGCCCAGTTCTCAATTTTAAAATTAATTTCTATTACTCATGTCTTTAGGCTCATACATTATTTCCATGCATTTTTCTATATACAGGCGTTCGATTTTTAGTTTACTGCACTGTACTGACACACAATATTTTCTTGTTTACATGTTGTCATGTATCCACCTTCGACCATAAATATAATAGACTGGCCCTGACGTCATTTTCGTGGCTCCAACATCTCTGGGCTGAAGTCACGGAATGTTGGCAAGACATGGTTGTTTCGTGTTGCGCTTATGGCTGCACTCAGCGTTTTGTCGGGGAAATGGCATTACATTTCACGTGTAGGTGTGTCTAAGATGGTGCAGATGCGTTTATTGAAATCTGCTGAAGTGACTTTTATATGTTTTTTACACTTGAAATAGAGTATCACGTAAATTAAAGTGTTGAAAGTGATGCCTGTAAAGTCAGACTGACATTACATTTTGGAAAGTATCTGTGATAATTCGGTTACAGAAGTAAGTATAATCGTTTCTCGTTGCTACTCATAGGTTCCATAAGGATGAAAACCGAAGGCAGCTTTGGATACAGGCCCTGAAACGGAAAAACTTTAAGCCGTTTGCACATACGCGCCTTTGCTCGAAGCACTTCGCGGAGAAGTGTTTTGATAGGTTAGTTATTATTTACAATGTATATCTATAATTTGTATTTACAGTGTCTGTCATTTTTAAACCTAGGCTCCAAAATTATTTTCTGAAACTGCAAAGTCTCACCTTTCATCTAAAATATCATTTTTTTAAAAACTGATAGTTTAAACTTTTGTAAAAATAGTGGGAACTGAACCTTTGAAGTGCACCTAAAATTGATACTATAAAATGGACCTGCTCCTAAAGTAAACAATTTTGACACCTATAGTTGACATAATTCCCATAGCCCATTTTCTTTTATAAGTGACTAAAGCTCGAAACGTGGCGAATACAATGTTTAAAGTTTTGACACGAGCCCACTCTTACTGTTTAAAAGAATTTTAACGACTTTTTACTATAATTGATAATTTATAGCAATTTCGTCCCGCTGCCCACCAGAGTGGCGTTCGATGTATTTGTTAGATTTTATAAATGGTACTTTGAACAAATCCAGGTCAAATGTAGTTCTGGCATAATTTTCACAAATAAAAAACTAATTTTTGTTGGAAGCGTTTGGCAGTCAATTGAGAAATGTGGGGAAAATCCGATACAAACATAGGATGGCAGACCGCTGATTTGAAATCCCGCCACGTTTTGCCAATAGTCACGTGGTTTATGTTGGAGCCACACTAGCCCCATAGCTTCTGCACAGCAAGGCCAGTCTACTAGTATCTATGGTCGAAGGTATCCACCTTCACCCCATGTATGTTTTGTTTTGACCGCTCCAAATGCGGTCGGCTTTTGTTTTGTGGCTCACAGAACACTAAGATATTACGTAGGGAACAGAGGCCGATAGTACGATTCCGAGTGGCCTGGCAGTGAACTTTTCAAGTCGAGAAAATATGGCACAATGATCTGGATTCTTGCATTGCCAATACGATCACTAGATAATATTTTTCATTTATATCTTATGGATGGATCTGGTAGTCTGCTGCTAAAGTGTATTTATTTGTGAAACCCAATATTGCAATTTCGGAGTTCAAATGTGTGTGAAATCTTATGGGACTTGACTGTTAAGGTCATCAGTCCCTAAGCTTACACACTACTTAACCTAAATTATACTAAGGGCAAACACACACACCTATGCCCGAGGTAGGACTCGAACCTCCGCCGGTACTAGCCTCACAGTCCATGACTGCAGCGCCCTAGACCGCTCGGCTAATCCCGCGTTGCAATTTCGGCCATATAGCTGTTATCAAGTGGAAATAATGTCCAGCTTACGATTTTATTGTGCGTATTGCACTCTTTGAATTGCAATGTAAATATGTTCTTCGTTTTCTGTTTGATTTTTGCTGGGTGGGATAAATGATTCCACGTGAAAAAAAAAGCCTGTTTCGTCACATGGCATGGTGTGGACACATGTCTGTTACTACTTACAAATCCGCGTGTGTTTAACTGCTCGATTTTAATGCACTGTTAAGTATATAGCTCATATTCTACGTGTCTTTTTTTCGTCTATTTTTAGTACTCTCGCATTTAATGGGCCCACCGAAATTTTTACTGACGTTTGGTAAAATGTACTGGGATATCATACGCGTATCTGTTGTCGTGTTTGTGGTATTTGCAAGGAACAATGCTCTAGTCACTAAGACTACAAAGTGTATGGCGCGCTCATCTACGTCTACATCCATATTGTGAAACGCGTGGGACTCACTGGTAAGAAGCAACAGGATTCAGAGCAGAATTCTCGTTTCGTGACAAGATATAATGAAACTGAATAAAACATTACTAACAGGAGTTTTCCATTAAATTCGAGAGAGTATGGAAAACTGATGTAATAAAAACAGCATAGAATACGAGCAATATACTTATATGCATTTAAATCGAACAGTTCATACATGTATTCGTAATCAATAACAGATACACGTAAGTCCACAGAACACCGTGCAACGAAAGCAGCGGCTGTTATATATGAAACTAAAATAAATATGGTATTATTTACCCCACGGAATATTACATGTGCGATAAGAACGTAATCAGAATAGGAGCAACATTTGCACAATCTGATGAAGCCAACATCTACTAACTATGAAACGAAAACAAACATGAAAGCCCAAAAATCAGCCATTACCAGAAATCACTATACGAGTTTCGCCCCCATGCTGTGGTTGTATCAATGCAAAGTACACCATGAGAATGTGAATAGAGACTAACATGCAAACGGGAAAATAGTGTGTGTTCAAGAGTGCCCATACGACAGTTTTTTTTTTTTACGGTGGAGGGGGGGGGGGAGGGAGGTGTAGACCTAGGGGTATAGGATGTAGCTCTCCATGCTTCTCTATACTGTGCAAGCCTCTTCATCTCTGAATAACTGCCGCAACGTACCACCTTCTGAAGCCGTTTACTGTATTTATTCCCAGGCGAAAATCCCCATTAATGTATAAGTACAAAATAAATGATCGGTCTTTGGAAGCGGTAACATCAGTCAAGAGTCTGGGTGTGACTATTGGAAATGATCTCAGATGGAATGATCAGGTTACACAAGTAACGGGTAAGGCGAACTCTAGATTGTGGTTTATTGGTAGAATCCTGAAGCGATGCAGTCCCTCAACAAAGCAAGTAGCTTACAATACGTTAGTTCGTCCAGTCTTAGAGTATTGTTCGTCTGTATGGGACCCTTACCAGTTGGGTGTGATTCAAGAGATTGAGAAGGTCCAAAGAAGAGCAGCAAGATTCGTGACTGGTACGTTTAGCCATCGCGAGAACGTTACAAATCTCATATAAAGTTTGAAGTGGGACAGACTTGCAGATGGACGGCGCGCTAAACAGAAGGGGCTGCTCACTAAACTCCGAAATCCGATCTTCACCGAGGATGTAGAGCATATATTTTTACCACCAACTTTCAAACCGCGTAGCGATCATCATTCAAAGATAAGGGAAATAAGAGCTCGTACTGAGGCGTTCAGATAGCCGTTTTTCCCTCGCGCGATCCGCGATATGAGTTTGGCGCGAATTGTGCCCTCCGCCACACACCGCTTGGTGGTTAGCGGCTAGCGGAGTATATATGTAGATGTAGATATCTCTTTGTCTCCCTTGTACCAAGCCCCCCTCCTCCCCCCCGACACACACGCACACACTCGCTCCAGTACTTGATGTCTTCAGCTGCCAGAGGCGGTGGGCATGTGTATGTGACGTGTGTTTGCGTGAGTGTTGGAGTGTTGGTATTTTAAACACTTCTACATCTGTCAAATGGCCTTCTACTGCTCTGACAGCAAACTTCGCTGCCTATCTGAAAGTCAGTGTAATTTCGAAGTTTCCTGAACACCCCTGAACAACATATTCATAAACTAGGCTAGAACAAATTTTGAAATAAACCGTAGACTCGTTATTACTGAAGGTGAAGTGTATATTGTCTACTCGATCCCTAGTAAGTCTGAGATTGATAGTCACCCAATTCTGGATTTCTAAGGATCTTTGCTGCTCGTTAAAGTTTGATAGTATTCTGTCTTGGATACATTCCCATTGCAGTTAAATTTTTCCTTCACAATACAGAAACGTGTACTGATGATACATGTGAACAACACTTCACACTAATGATCGCGAATGGAAAAGATCACGAATCGAGCACAGCTGACTACTGAACTGCAGCAGCACGTAAACAACAACAGTTGGACGATCGCATGAGTGCTGGCTACAACTGCCTAATACTGTGTCATTCCTTACAACAAAAGGTTGTTACTGTACCTTGCTGATACTTTTTTCCATGAAGCATGTTTCAAATATACAAACAACGAGAGACTGTCAGCTTTCGAAATATGGTTGTACAGACCAGTGCTGAAGACTAAGATAGCTGGATCGGATAACTTAAGAAGAGATACTGAGTCAAATCGGGGAGAAAAGCCGCATCAAGCTGAGGCATCAAGGAATACTCAGGGATATGGGGCAAAGTGGCAGGTAAAAATTGTACAGCCGGTAGTAGGGATGGCGGTTATCACTAAAACAACTGGTTTTCGATTACATCGGTTGACAGTTAAAACCGCTTAAAACATCCAGTTTCTGATATACCTGGTTTTCGGTTTTTTATTGCCTCACACAGAAAACATACCAGAGCGCGCCTGAGAGCTTTTAGCAAGATCAGTGTGTATTATTTTATTTGTATTTGGGATCACCCTTGATCCATGTACATGCTCCTTGCTGCTCCTTAATTGAACGATGATTCCTGGTCCTTTAGCTTCGAACAAAGATTGAAACATTCTAATGAGGGTGGAAGAGTATGAGATTTCGGTCGATATGGGGCCGAGGCTGCGGCAAAAATCGGTCTCACTATCTCCAGAAAACATGGCGAAATAGAGGGGACGGCAGACGGTCACAAGTTGGTGACAACCCTGCATCGTCCCCTATGAACGGCGTCAGTTTTTCACCCTGAAGCAAGCACAAAATAAAGGGTGCAGTTATTACATCGAGTTTAAAGCACGTAGGTAAATCATATGCTTATCAATCAAATTTACCTTCGCTACCAACGAACGCCGTGGATATATTCTCCTTATATAAACGCCCAAGTTTGTTGTGCCGTGTTTTTAGTCTTTTTAAAGCAAATAGAGAATGTACACTGAGTAAAATTCTTGCAAATTAGAGAGCGTACCGTTCTGCAGTACAAGTGACGACCGAGGAACTACTGTACGGACCAGGTGGGGGCACGTAACACTGTATGTACACATCTACCATCTATAGGCCGTGCCACACGCCAACAGGTACACTATTGTCTCTGCAATGCTGTACCGATAGTTATGTCACACATTTGTATGTAGATTCTCACTATTGGCATCGTTATTAAAATAGTGCTGATCACTAGTCCCAATTTCAAAAATAATGCTTCAAAGCAATGGAAATTTTACGATAAACGTTACTAGTCCTTTTTTTAAATTTCATTTAAAAAACAAAAATTTCAGCACTGTTGTTACGGCAAATCGATATGTCAGTTTTTCATTCGATTATTAACAGAAAATGGAAACCATATTATAACCAAGACCAAAGAAATATGGAAAAATACCTGTTGAAAAAAATGTGTGTGAAATCTTATGGGACTTAACTGCTAAGGTCATCAGTCCCTAAGCTTACACACTACTTAACCTAAATTATCCTAAGGACAAACACACACACCCATGCCCCTGGGAGGACTCGAACCTCCGCCGGGACCAGCCGCACAGTCCATGACTGCAGCGCCCAAGACCGCTCGGCTAATCCCGAGCGACTATACCGGTTATTCAGAACTAAAATACCGGTGTCGCTTTTAACCAGTCGATTTTTCCCATCCCAGCCAATAGTTGGTTGTTTGTCCACTGGTGCAACGCGACGTTTTGGCTACAGATGGATGACAATGGCGTTGCACTTTCTTCGTCAACTAACGCAACTCTTTAGCGACGTGCGATCGTAACGCGACGTTTTGACTACAGATGGATGAGAATTGCGTTGCGCTTTCGTCGTCCATTGACGCAACTATTTTGTGACGTGCGACCGTCTCAGAAGTGCTGATTTTTCTCAGTCTAGTCCACACTGCCAGTCTATGCATCTTGTAATGTTCTCGTTGCGTATTGGGACTTGGGAAAGCGTCAAAGAACGCGGAAATTCTGGACTCATCCATTCATTCTCCCTAATCATACACGTTCAGCTTTTCTGCAAGCGTGAGAACCCGAAAAAGTTCAAGGAAATTTATAGGATGCCGAATAAGCTGTTTGAACAACTTGCTGGAAACCTTCGCCTAATCACTACAAAAAAGGACACAAAATGGAGGAAAAAGTCTCAGTTGAAGAACGACTACTACTTACTCTGAGGTGAGATGCAGTTTATTAATCACTAGCTTTACCCGGCATCACTTTTCTGTGGCTCAGCCTCATGAAAGAAAAAGAGAGGCACACGTTTCTAATGTGTATGGGAACTGAATGTAAGACCTAATCTTCTCCTCTCCCCTGTCCATTCCCCCTTTCTTTTTCCATCTCCTCCTTCTCCTCTCCCTCCCTACACCCCCCTTCTCTCCCTAAGTCTATCGCCTCCTTCTCTCTGTCCACATCCCCATTCCCTCTCTTTTTGACAATCTCCTCCTGCCCGTTTTCTTTGTCCATCTCCTCCCACACCTCTGTCCATCTTTTCTTCCCCCATCTCTCTGACCCTAAGCCTTCTTTATAGTTACTGCAAATTAAGATTCTGTAGTAGTATTCTTATCATAAACCAATAAGTCACAAATACAACTTCCCTGTTTGCTAACGACGCTTCACTATTGTATGCTTTATTTATATATTAAAAACTACATAGTCTATAGAGTAAACGTTTGAGCGACACACACACACACACACTGAAGAGCCAAAGAAACTAGTTCACCTGCCTCATATCGTGTAGGTCCCCTGCGAGCACGCAACACGACCTGGCATGTCTGAAGTAGTGATGGAGGAAATTGACACCATGAATCCTGCAGGGCTGTCCATAAATCCGTAGGGGGTGGAGATCTCTTCTGAACAGCAGGTTGCAAGGCATCCCAGATATGCTCAATAACGTTAATGTCTGGGGAGCTTGGTGGCCAGCGAAAGTGTTTAAACTCAGAATAGTATTCATGGATACACACTGTAGCAATTCTGGGCATGTGAGGTGTCGCATTGCCCTGTTGGAATTACCTAAGTCCGTCAGAATGCATGTGATCAGACAGGATGCTTACGTACGTGTCACTCCAATTGCACACGCCCCACATCATTACAGAGCCTCCACCAGCTTGAACAGTCTCCTGTTAATATGCAGGGTCCATCGATTCATGAGGTTTTCTCCATACACGTACACGTCAATTTGAAACAAGATTTGTCCAACCAGCCAATATGTTTCCAGTCATCAACAGTCCAGTTTCTGTGTTGACCGGCCCAGGTGAGGTATGAAGCTTGTGTCGTGCAGTCACCAAGGGTACGATAGCCTATATGGATGATGTTTCGTTGAATGGGTCGCACGCTGACACTTGTTGATAGCCCAGCATCGAAATCTGCAGCAATTTGCGGAAGGGTTGCACTTCTGTCACGTTCAACAATTCTCTTCAGTTGTCGTTGGTCCCGTTCAAATTCAAAATGGTTCAAATGGCTCTAAACACTATGGGACTTAACATCTGAGGTCATCAGTCCCCTAGAACTTAGTATGACTTAAACCTAACTAACCTAAGGACATCAGGCACATCCATGCCCGAGGCAGGATTCGAACCTGCGACCGCAGTAGTCACGCGGTTCCGGACTGAAGCGCCTAGAACCGCTCGGTCACAGTGGCCGACCGGAGACAAAAGTCAAACTCAAGTACCAAGGAGAGCTGTCCAAGAAATTCCATATCAGAACGGTTGTGAGACAAGGTGATGTTATTTCACCACAGTTATTTAATCTGGTCCTAGAGAAAGTAATACAACAAATGAAAAAAGAAAACAAAGGGGTGACGCTGAATCGTAGGACAGATTTATTGGGTTATGCAGACGACATAGCAGTTCTTGCAGAATCAGAGAAAGAGATGGCACAAACTGTAGAGGACCTAGCGCAAAATGCAAGTACGATCGGGTTACGGATTAATGCGGAAAAGATTGAGGTAATAGAGGTATCAAGAGACGCACCTAATGACATCACGTTACATGTAGGAATATGGAAAATGCCGTGATAGTGCCAGTATTGTTGTATGGGACAGAAAACCTAAGCACAACAACGATGAAGAAAACTTGTTGCTCTTCGAAAGAAAAATTACGAGAAGCATCTTTGGGCCTGTCCAGGAAGGCAGCTCAAGGAGACGTAGAAAACACCAAGAATTGTATGAGCTGATGAGGCAACCGAAAATCGTTCAAAAACTGAAAGTGCAGAGAATAAGCTTGGCAGGCCACCTCTCGGGTAAAAGCCGTACTTATTGGAAAACCTGATGGTATCCATCCAATCGGAAGATACAGCAAGTGATGGGAGGATGAGCTACATGAAGACCTTTGCCAGCTGGGAGACCTGACAACTAGATCGCAATCTATGGAGGAGCATTGTGAAGTCGGTGCATAATCTACAGGGTCCTTGATCGCCGATTTGATTGATTAATTGATTTTGGTTTGTTAGCATTTCTAATAGCGAATCTTTTTAGATTTGATAATAGCTGAGGAAAAAATTATAAATTTATGCAGTGTAATTTTGCCTTTATCTCCCCTTATAATAGACACTTTTGTCTCAAGCACTATGGAAGGTGCAGTCTTTCCTCACTATCATTTTATTTCGGTCGTGGGAATTATACCATCAGAAAAATGGCGAAGAAATGTTGAGAAATTATTTGGAACCTGCTGCAGAAGAAATATATACTAGCTTCAGAGAAAACCCTTTGGAAACAAATATCACAGTACTTTCAATCTCTTTGGAACCAACACTATTGCATAGGTATGACAGAAGGAAAACCCATACACGGTAAGAAAATTCCTAGAAGTGGATCAACAAGCATCAACAACACCAACAGAAAAAAACGCAACACAAAAAAAACTGTAGAGTAATAAAATTTTGGGAATACATTTGTCTAGGTAACATATTTAAATGATTAACATTACACGGTCACAGGTAACTCTAAGCGTGAGACAAGCCATTGCAAACGTGAAATGCTGATACATCAATAACCGGCGTACCCGCCAGAATGTTGAATGCAGGCATGAAAACGTGCACGCATTGTGTTGTACAGCCGCCAGATGGAGTTTCATGACAGTTGCACTTGGTCGGTCAGTTCAGGGATGCTGTTGTGAATGACATTGGAGTTGACACTGGATGATTTCCCATATGTGTTCGATTGGAGACACATCGGGTGATGGAGGAGGCCAAGGCAACATGCAGACACACTGTAGAGCATGTTGGGTTAAAACAGCGGTATAACGGCGAGCGTTGTCCTATTGGAAAACACACCCTGGTACACTGTTCGTGAATGGCAGCACAATAGGTCGAATCACCTGACTGACGTACAAATTGGCAGTCAGGATGCGCGGGATAGCCGCGACATTGCTCCTGCTGTCATACGAAATTGCATCCCAGACCAGTGTGTCTAGTATACAGAGCCTGGCTGCAAGTCGTCAACTGGCCGCCTTGTAACCAACACATGCCAATCCCTGGCACTGAGGCAGCACCAGCTTTCATCAGAAAACACAACAGACCTCCACCCTGCCTTTCAATGACCTCTCGATTGACACCACTGGAGTTGTAAATGGCGTTGATTTGGGGTCAGTGGAATACACGCTACAGGGCGTCTAGCTCGGAGCTGCCCTTGAAGTAACCGATTTGAAACAGTTCGTTGTGTTACTGTGGCGCCAACTGCTGCTCAAATTGCAGCTGCAGATGCAGTTATGATGCGCCAGGGCCATACGCCGAACACGGTGGTCTTCCCTCTCAGTAGTACCACATGGCTGTAAGGTGCACAGTAGAGATGGGGGATCCGCTCTTGAACTGATTCATAGAGTTGAATCTTTCAAAGGAGTGAACAATCAGTGATTCAGAAAAAAAGAATGGTAGCTCCAAACGTTTCCCACGGCAGAGAGAGAGAGAGAGAGAGAGAGAGAGAGAGAGAGACGGAGCATATCAGCAGCGCCTCTGCTGGTCACAGCACAGTGCACGCCACACAACACAGCCAGCGCCGGCCTCTGCCCTGCTTCTACCTTGGCTGCCTGCATTGTGCAGTGCCCCATTGGATTTTGTGTTTCACATATGCCGTGCCGTCTCTGTGCGTCGTCTGCCGCGTGCAGTGTCTGGCGCAGCTTAACTTCGCATCGCACTCTGTCGGCGATCGTTTCAGTCGCACGTCCTGCCCTCTGGGCAGTTGATGCGAGCAACAGGACAGAGAGCCACCTAGCGGATAACATAGGAACTACTTGCAACAACCTGCTCGCAAGGGAACGGACGATTTGTCTCGGAGCGGGTGAGTTCACCGCTCCCCCCACCCTCGGAACTCGCCCGCTCAACGCTCACCCCACCGTTCTCGACTCAAGCCAGAGCGTTGAGCAAAGTGACTCAGGTGTCACTCTGGTCTCTGCGGTCTTAGCTCACGCAGTAATACAGCTCGCGGCTCGACCTGCTCGACTCGGTGCTTCTGCATCGGAGTTCGTCTCTACTGGATATTGTTCTTCGTAGTAATACCGCTATGTATATTACATTATTATGTTATGTATACATCATTTGTTTTTATTTTATTTTTATTTGTTTAAACTGATCAGATTAGGTTCCAGACGACTCCTCTTACTATAGGATTTTTATTATGGACACTCGAATTTACGCTTTAATTACACGCGAACCGATAAAACGTATCGCAAAATGTGATACACCAATATTTTCCTTGTTTTATTCTGCGTAAGGCTATATGCAGAACTTTCGTTTTACAGTCAAATTTATATTTTTTTTCTTATTCTGGTACGGATTTTGCGATTTTAGGCGTCTTCGGAAGGAAACGTTCACTTTAAAAATATATGGCTTGCGATGTATTTGTATGAGGTTAATGAAATTTTAATACATTATAGCCAAATATATTGTTAATGTAAATCTCAAGTTACAACATTTTCCGATCACCCAAAAAACCACGATAGTGCAAAATAAATCAATAATCAAAAACTTTGTCATATCGTGGGAACTTCAATAAACAATACAAAATTCTTACTCATTATCTGTGTTACTTCAAAATAGGATCAAATAAGATCAAAATACAGGTATAGTACTGGAATAAACCAAGTTTAAAGGGCAATGTGCCTTCCATTTATTTTCTATTGTCAATGAGTGGTGAGTCATGAAAAAGAGCTAATTCATTTCAGGGAGTGAACAGTTCTGATCCGATCTCTGAAAAGAACAGTTTTGCCCATCTCTAGTGCACAGTCTTCGTGCGACCGTACATTATCACGAGCACCGCTGCCCGAAATCATGTACAGGGGCTACATTCCTGCAAGTCTTTCTGCAGTACCGTGGAAGGAACACCCAACTTCTCATAGCTCTTTTAACGACCTCGCTCAAACTCAGTGAAAAAAAAAATGGTTCAAATGGCTCTGAGCACTATGGGACTCAACATCTGAGGTCATCAGTCCCCTAGAACTTAGAACGACTTAAACCTAACTAACCTAAGGACATCACATACATCCATGCCCGAGGCAGGATTCCAACCCGCGACCGTAGCAGCAGCGCGGTTCCGGAATGAAGCGCCTAGAACCGCTCGGCCACACAGGCCGGCAAACTCGGTGAGGTGATGATAATAGCGTCTTTGTCGCCTTAGAGCCATTATTCACTAACCATCTCAGCACGTCCAATCTCAAAGTTAACTAGTGGACGGCCGCTGTGGCCGAGCGGTTCTAGGCGCTTCATTCCGGAACCGCGGTGCTCCTATGGTCGCAGGTTCGAATCCTGCCTCGGGAATGGATTTGTGTGATGTCCTTAGGTTAGTTATGTTTAAGCAGTTCTCAGTCTAAGGGACTGAACACCTCAGATTTTAAGTCCCATAGTCCTTAGAGCCATTTTGTTAACTAGTGCTCACTGCCGTTACAGCGCATATTTAAAGCAAATCTTATTTGCATCCTCATGTGCTGCTACTCTCGCCACTCTTAAGTAACTGGCGTGAAATCTGAATAGACAATATCTTTCAGATGTAGAAACATGACTGCCGGCCAGTGTGGCCTTGTGGTTCTAGGCGCGTCAGTCTGGAACCGCGTGACCGCTACGGTCGCAGGTTCGAATCCTGCCTCGTGCATGGATGTGTGTGATGTCCTTAGGTTGGTTAGGTTTAAGTAGTTCTAAGTTCTAGGGGACTGATGACCAGAGCAGTTAAGTCCCATATTGCTCAGAGCCATTTGAACCATTTTTTTAGAAACACGACTACCAACTTTTGTTAGTGTCACACAGCTCCTTCTTGGTACTGTGATTTTTCCCGTCAACCTACAAGTTATTATTCAATTGTGCTGATGGCTCCAGTCGACTGTAATGGAAATTTCATTGCAATTGAAACAGGATATCCGGGAACAAACAGTGACGGCGGAATTTCCGAAGCTTCATTACTGAACCATAGCCTACAAAAAAGAACTCTCGGAATGCCTGAAACTTGGACCTTACCTCATGACACTACAAGACAGAGATTCCCGTTTTATTTTGTTGCTGGTGAAGCATTTCCTCTCAAGAAAAATCTCATGCGACTATATGGATTTTCAACTACAGACATCCTCGGTCGGAAATCGGTAGAGCGTGCATTCGTCAAGATGAGCGAGTAGTCCCGAATTTTGCACAATGCTGTAACTTGCTAAAAAATCTAGGCAGTGAGCGGCGTCGTAAATGCTGTGTGCGTGCTGCACAACAAATGGTTCAAATGGCTCTGAGCACTATGGGACTTAACATCTGAGGTCATCACTCCCCAATACTTTAGAACTACTTAAACCTAACTAACCCAAGGACATCACACACATCCATGTCCGAAGCAGGATTCGAACCTGCGACCGTAGCAGCAGCGCGGTTCCGGACTGAAGCGCCTAGAACCGCTCGGCCACAGCGGCCGGCTGCTGCACAACTTCATGAGAAACAGAGAAGGGAAAGCATATTCAGTAGGTGAATATGGCTTTGACGAGGATCAAATTGCACAGCGAGTGCAAGTAGCTGGTATCACTGCCGTGGATGAGACCTCGAATGCCCAACAATTACGAAATTATTTAACTCAATATTTCCTGACACCGGACGATTTTTTTTATTTTGGCAATGAAAGTGATGTGTTAGCAATAATGAAAATAGAAACAATTATCGGCTTTGTAAGCGCATGATAGGTTTGTTGTTGCTCTGGTTAAAATGGTTTACATAAAATTTTAAAAAACAGTGTATAAAGAGACAGTGAAAACTGCTGTATATTATCCACGATTTCATATTATCACGATACTACAGAAATAACGAACAACGTAGTTACCACTTGCATCAGTCTCTCTTCCTACAGCTGCCCGTGCCTTTTCCACAGCTAGTTTGTTCCAATACTCTCACAAATCGTGACTGTACAGAAATGGATGTCTCTCCACAGCTTCAGCCAGCTTGGCGGAATTCACTTGGTTCCAATCTGACATAGCTACGAGTAATAACTGCGAAATAACACGAACGCAGTGAGAGTCGCACGACAGATGTGGTTGCGTGGGAGTCACATGCAGGTTGAGTTGCGCACGTGCGTTACAGTTGCGCCTGTGGACGAGGTGCAATACACTACACTGAAGCGTCAAAAGTCGTAGGACAACACCTGATATCGCGTCGGACCTCCGTTCGCCCAGCGTAGCGCAACAACTCGCGTCGCATGGATTCGACAAAAAAATGGCTTCAAATGGCTCTGAGCACTATGGGACTTAACATCTATGGTCATCAGTCCCCTAGAACTTAGAACTACTTAAACCTAACTAACCTAACGACATCGCACAACAACCAGTCATGGATTCAACAAATCGCTGGAAGTTCCCTGCGGAAATATGGAGTCATGATGTCTGTATAGCTCTCCATAATTGGGAAGTGTGCCGGTGCTGAATGTTGTGCACAAACCGACCTCACAAATATTCGATGGGATTCATGTCGGGCGATCTGGATAGCCAAATCATCTGCTCGCATTTTCCAGAATGTTCTTCAAACCAATCGCGAACAACTATGGTCCGGTGACATAGCGCACTGTTTATCCATAAAAATCCCATTGTTGAATGGTCTCGAGATATCCGAACTTAACCATTTCCTGTCAATGATCGGTTCAGTTGGAGCAGAGGGCCCAGTCCGTCCCGTGTAAATGCAGCCCATACCATTATGGGACCACCATCAGCTTGCACAGTGCGTTGTTGACATCTTGGGTCTGTGGATTCATAGTGTCTACGCCTCACTCGAATCTACCATCAGCTCTTACCAGCTGAAATCAGGACTCTTCTGGCCAGGCCACAGTTTTCCAGTCGTCTAGGGTCCAACCTTTATGGTCATGGGCCGAGGAGAGGTGGTGCAGGCGATGTAGTGCTGCTAGCAATGATCGTGTCAGAGGTCTGTTGCCATAGCCCATTAACTGTCAAATGGATTCGTATGTCGTACGTCCCACATGGATCTCTGAGGTTATTTAAGTCAGCGTTTCTTGTCTGTTAGCACTGACAACTCTACGCAAACGCCGCTGCTCTCGGTCGTTAAGCGAAGGCCGTCGGCCACTGCGTTGTCTGTGGTGAGAGGTGATGCCTGAAACTTGGTATTGTCGGCACTCTCGACAATGTAGACCAGGGGATACTGTATTCCCTACCGACTTCCAAAGTGGAATGTCCCGTGCGACTATCTCAAACTACCATCCCTCTTTCAAGGTCCGTTAATTCCCGTAGTGCGGCCATAATCACGTAGAAACCCTTTTCACATGGTTTCTCTGAGTACAAATGACAGCTCAGGCAATGCACTGCCTTTTATATCTTGAGTACGCGATACTACCGCCATCTGTATATCTGCATATCGCTAATCCATGACTTTTGTCACCTCAGGATATAATGGATAAGACTCGCAAGCTACTGCTGTCCGACACTCACGCGACATTTCGTTGCAGTCGCGTTGCGCCAATGGATGAACGGCCTAAACAGATTGAAGTGGACATAAGCTGCAACAGTAGTAGAGAGAAGCTGGGACTAAACAGGACAGATAAATCAGCGTAACTCCATCAGAACAAATTTCGGGAGTGATGACCGCAACCACAACAACAACAACAACAACAACAACAACAACAACAACAACAACAGTTCAGATGGATTATTCCCAGGTACCATACTTACCGTATGAACAAATATAGGTAGACATTCTGTTATGTATGCAAACAGAAACTGCACTCTGCTTAAATACAAATAATACTGCACTCATGCTCAAAAATTAAGGATATGCTGATACACGGTGAAACAACGCTCTGGTGGGCGGTTTGCGGTTTTAAATCACCTCAGGGTATGACCATGCGGTGCATTTGACCTGCTGTCGTCGCACGGTTGCGCTGGCAGCAGTCCACATACGCAGAGGTGTGTTGGTGCATGTCAGAGCACGGTGCAGCGAGTAATGGTACAGACGTATTCAGACGTGCTAATGGTGACTGTGTGTTGAAAATGGCTCAAAGAACACATATTCATAACGTTATGAGGGGTAGAATTCCAGGGCGACTGGAGGCTGGTCAAAAACAGCAGGTTGTAGCATGGACCCTCTGTGTGCTACAAAGCGTCATCTCAAGATTATGGAAACGATTCCAGCAGACAGGAAACGTGTCCAGGCGCTACATTACGGGACATCCACAGTGTACAACACCACAAGAAGACCGATATCTCACCATCAGTGCCCGCAGACGGCCACGGAGTACTGCGGGTAGCCTTGCTCGGGACCTTACCGCAGCCACTGGAACAGTTGTATCGAGACACATAGTTTACAGACGACTGAACAGACACGGTTTATTCGCCTGGAGACCTGCATGGTGAATTCCACTGACTCCTGGTCACAGGAGAGCCCGTAAAGCCTGGTGTCAAGAACACAGTACATGGTCATTGGAACAGTGGCCTCAGGTTATGTTCACGGACGAGTCAAAATATAGTCTGAACAGTGATTCTCGCTGGGTTTTCATCTGGCGTGAACCAGGAACCAGATACCAACCTCTTAATGTCCTTGAAAGGGACCTGTTGGAGGTCGTGGTTTGATGGTGTGGGGTGGGATTATGATTGGTGCACGTACACCCCTGCATGTCTTTGACAGAGGTACTGTAACAGGTCAGGTGTATCAGGACGTCATTTTGCACCGCCTTTTCAGGGGTGCAATGGGTCCCACCTTCCTCCTGACGGATGATAACGCACGGCTCCACTGAGCTGCCATCTCTGGAGGAGTACCTTGAAACAGAAGATATCAGGTGAATGGAGTGGCCCGCCTGTTCTCCAGACCTAAACACCATCGAGCACGGTTGGGATGCTCTCGGTCGACGTATCGCTGCACGTCTTCAAACCCCTACGACACTTCAGGAGCTCCGACAGGCCCTGGTGCAAGAATGACAGGCTATACCCCACCAGCTGCTCGACCACGTGATCCAGAGTATGCCAAACCGTTGTGTGGCCTGTGTACGTGTGCATGGTGATCATATCCCATATTGATGTCGGGGTACATGCGAAGGAAACAGTGGCGTTTTGTAGCACGTGTGTTTCGGGACGGTTTTCTCGACTTATCAGCAATACCGTAGACTTACAGATCTGTGTCGTGTGTGTTCCCTATGTGCCTATGCTATTAGCGCCAGTTTTGTGTAGTCCCACATTGTGTGGCATCACATTGTGCAATTATCCTAAATTTGTGAGCATGAGTATAGTATTGCAAGAACACTGCTAGCTAGCCATTCAAAGCGCAACACCATGACGGTATGCAACAATCACCACGTTAGCATGGAACTTGCTTCGATATGCAAATTATTGTGCCGCAGAACAGTTTTCCGAGCGGATACTAAAAAGAGAGTTTAAGATCTCCTGTGGCAACGCCAGAAGCAGACGACTGCTGTCTTTGAATCGTGTGGATTGTTCTGTGTTATCAATTATGACTGTTCGTGTACCTATTCTGTGAGGCATAATTTGCACACCAGCCCAGCATTTGCCTTAACGAGCGTGGGAAAGATCTAGAGAACAACACACAGGCTGGCTGGCCGGTATGCCAGCTCACCTCCCTGATTTGCAAGATAGCGTGCTGCGCGTTACGCTATATGAGCACTTCCTTCCTATTATACAGCGAGAAACCAAAAAGATGTTTACCTTGAATGGATTTTCTCTTTTTTGCTTTTTCGTGGAATAAATCATGGCGCCCCGATATTACATTGATCAACTAAGGAAGATAACTTGCTGGATGGAAGTATTTCAAGCCCTGGACCAACGGGATGCACCATGGCGCTTGAAAATTGGTAGACTCTATGGGAAGTTTTGAAGGACGGGGCCTGTTCAGGGAACAGCGGTAGAAAGACATCTGTCCGTACTGAAGAGAACAACATCCTCGTTCAAGGAGCGACAGTAACCAGCCCAACCAAGTTCTCGCGCAGACTTTCTCTAGAGACTGACGTTTCTCAAATGTCAGTAGTTAGAATTTTGCACTAAAGTTTAGGAATGAAGCCATACCATTCGCAAATTGTGCAGCAGCTCACAAACACAGAGAATCAAGTACGTGTGAGTGCTGCACCATCTATCTTGGAAATGGCACGCATGGAGTCTGGCATTCTGTTTACGTTTTCTGACGAAGCAACATTCCATATCAGCGGTCGTGTGAACAAGCACAACTGTGTCATCTGGGCGATCGAGCACCCCTTGGGAGTTCGGGAACACATACGCGATTCCCCTAAGGTGAACGTATGGTGCCGGCCGCTGTGGCGGAGCGGTTCTAGGCGCTTCAGTCCGGCACCGCACTGCTGCTACGGTCGCAGGTTCGAATCCTGCCTCGGGAGTGGATGTGTGTGACGTCCTTAGGTTAGGTTTAAGTAGTTCTAAGTCTAGGGGACTGATGACCTCAGATGTTAAGTCCCATAGTGCTCAGAGCCATCTGAACCATCCATCTGAACGTCTGGTGTGCAGTGAGCAAACTTGGAATGATTGGACCGTTCTTTTTTTTGAAGAATAGACCGTCAGGAGAGAGAATTACCTTGCCATGCTCAACATGTTCATGGAGGAGAAAGCGCCACTTGCCATTCTACAGCGAGGGTATTGCCAGCAAGACGGTACTCCTACCCATCACAGTCGTATGGTTCAAGACTACCTTAACGACAGGTTCGGTGAAATTTCGACTGCTAGAGGTTGCCCTCTCGCATGGCCAGCATGTTCGCCTGGCCTGACGCCATGTGATTTTTGCCTTTGGGGCATGGTCAAGGATATTCCAGCAAACTTGGACGACCTGCGGCACTGCATAGTGAGTTCATCGCTTCTATCCCTGCCCCAAACGGTCCAGCAGGCCACAGAGTCAACGATGGACAGAATCTACAAGTGCACCAAGCGAGATGGGAGCCAAATTGGAACCCTGTAACCAAGTACCTGCCTTGTAATTTCACTTGATTAAACATCCATTTAATATTAACATGCCTCACCCTGCACGCGTAAGTAAAATTTCATTATTTGCTACGCTTACTGGTATCCCCAATTTAATGGTCAGTAGCGTCTTTTCCATCAGTGAAGACAGTAAGTACCTCAGTAGATGTGAGAGCACTGGCGTACGGAAGCTGCGAAGCCAGAAGAAACGAGCAAACTAGAATAGCCGTGCACCGAGATAAGCCGGTCACGTGGTGGCCGGTGGTGTCTTCTGCTCTTGGGTTTCCTTCAAGTTCCCTCCTCCACAACATCTTGGTGGCGCCTAGGTGGTCCGCCAGCTCTCTTGGCAGTCGTGGGAAACGCGCGCACTGTCGTCCGCTCTACCTGAAAATAAAAAAGACAGACTCAGAAAAGTCATCCCGCTTAGACCTGTGCTTTGTGGACGAAAGTATGCAGATAGCAGTCAATGCGGAAGTAAAGCAGTAGGGATGGGTCATGAGTCACGCTTGGCTAGCTCCGTCAGTAGAGCAACTCAGCAGAGGCACACATCCCAGATTGTAATCCTGGTCTGGGGCACTGTTTTAATATGCCAAGAAAATTTTCTCATAAACTGTTTTGCGTTTACATCAGCATGGTGTACCGTGTGGCGGATGGATTAATTTCGTATTAAGGAACTGTAACTGAACTTCATGGTCGTAAAACGCACTTTAGGTGCCCTGTTAATTGAATTTTGCCAAGACAACTTACAACTTCTCCATCAGTTTATAAAGCTAAGGCTAGTGCAGGTTCTGAATGTAAACAGTGAGGGAGAAACTCTGTTGTATATTTCATAAACAATTGCTGTAAAGCACTTGATTGCATTATACACGGTGTTACAAAAAGGTACGGCCAAACTTTCAGGAAACATTCCTCACACACAAAGAAAGAAAATATGTTATGTGGACATGTGTCCGGAAACGCTTACTTTCCATGTTTGAGCTCATTTTATTACTTCTCTTCAAATCACATTAATCATGGAATGGAAACACACAGCAACAGAACGTACCAGCGTGACTTCAAACACTTTGTTATAGGAAATGTTCAAAATGTCCTCCGTTAGCGAGGATACATGCATCCACCCTCCGTCGCATGGAATCGCTGATGCAGCCCTGGAGAATGGCGTATTGTATCACAGCCGTCCACAATACGAGCACGAAGAGTCTCTACATTTGGTACCGGGATTGCGTAGACGGGAGCTTTCAAATGCCCCCATAAATGAAAGTCAAGAGGGTTGAGGTCAGGAGAGCGTGGAGGCCATGGAATTGGTCCGCCTCTACCAATCCATCTGTCACCGAATCTGTTGTTGAGAAGCGTACGAACACTTCGACTCAAATGTGCACAGGAGCTCCATCGTGCGTGAACCACATGTTGTATCGTACTTGTAAAGACACATGTTCTAGCAGCACAGGTAGAGTATCCCGTATGAAATCATCATAACGTGCTCCATTGAGCGTAGGTGGAAGAACATGGGGCCCAATCAAGACATCACCAACAATGCCTGCCCAAACGTTCGCAGAAAATCTATGTTGATGACGTGATTGTACAATTCCGTGCGGATTCTCGTCAGCCCACACATCTTGATTGTGAAAATTTACAATCTGATCACGTTGGAATGAAGCCTCATCCGTAAAGAGAACATTTGCACTGAAATGAGGATTGACACATTGTTGGATGAACCATTCGCAGAAGTGTACCCGTGGAGGCCAATCAGCTGCTGATAGTGCCTGCACACGCTGTACATGATACGGAAACAACTGGTTCTCCCGTAGCACTCTCCATACAGTGACGTGGCCAACGTTACCTTGTACAGCAGCAACTTCTCTGACGCTGACATTAGGGTTATCGTCAACTGCACGAAGAATTGCCTCGTCCATTGCAGGTGTCCTGGTCGTTCCAGGTCTTCCCCAGCCGTGAGTCATAGGCTGGAACGTTCTGTGCTCCCTAAGACGCCGATCAATTGCTTCGAACGTCTTCCTGTCGGGACACCTTCGTTCTGGAAATCTGTCTCGATACAAACGTACCGCGCCACGGCTATTGCCCCGTGCTAATCCATACATCAAATGGGCATCTGCCAACTCCGCATTTGTAAACATTGCACTGACTGCAAAACCACGTTCGTGATGAACACTAACCTGTTGATGCTACGTACTGATGTGCTCGATGCTAGTACTGTAGAGCAATGAGTCGCATGTCAACACAAGCACCGAAGTCAACATTACCTGCCTTCAATTGGGCCAACTGGCGGTGAATCGAGGAAGTACAGTACATACTGACGAAACTAAAATGATCTCTAACATGGAAATTAAGCGTTTCCGGACACATGTCCACATAACATCTTTTCTTTATTTGTGTGTGAGGAATGTTTCCTGAAAGTTTGGCCGTACCTTTTTGTAACACCCTGTATATGTAATAAATGCTAAATATCTCAAGAAAATCTCTTCTCCAAATTGTAGATAGTAACTGCAGTAGTCCACAAATTGCTTCATTACTCGCTTCAAGACAAATGAATTGACGGCACGACACAGCAGTAACTAGGTAAGGGCTACTATAGTACTGTATACAGTATTATTATTATTATTATTATTATTATTATTATTATTACAACTATTAGTGGGCGTGGTCGCAGACAAAGCATTAACAGCTGGAAGCCTTCCAGTTACTGGCTGCGCGGTTTGAGGGACCATGTCACTGATTGCGCTACCCCTCCCGCCGGAGGTTCGAGTTCTCCCTCGGGCATGGGTGTGTATGTTGTTCTTAGCATAAGTTGGTTTAGGTAGTGTGTATGATTAGGGACCGATGACCTCAGAAATTTGGTCCCTTAGGAATTGACACACATTTGAACATTTCTTCAAGTTTCTGCCAGTTCAGTAGTAAGTAGTGGAACAGTCCAGTGATTTACGAACAGGAAGTATAGTGCACACATTTTAAGTTGGATCATTTGGTTGCAGCGTGCAGGTGAAGCAAGTGCCACATTGGAGAGGAGAAATGCACGCGAAGTATCTTTTGTAAGAAGTGTCTACCAAAAAAAAAAAAAAAAAAAAAAAAAAATGGTTCATTTGGCTGTGAGCACTATGGGACTTAACATCTATGGTCATCAGTCCCCTAGAACTTAGAACTACTTAAACCTAACTAACCTAAGGACTGAACACAACACCCAGCCATGACGAGGCAGGGGTCACCCGCCGGGAATCGAACCCGGGAACCCGGGCGTGGGAATCGAGAACGCTACCGCACGACCACGAGATGCGGGCAAGTGTCTACCCTCATTGTGGATAGTTAATTGCGGGTAGCATTGCAAAGCACCACAAATTCTTCGTCATTCATTCTAAAACACACACACACACACACACACACACACACACACACACATCATTTTAAAAATAAAAAAGTGTTCCAAGAAATGTCTTTCAATCTACAGTTTCGTTAGATACTAAATTTGGTGTTAATATGAGAGAGGGTGCACTAGCTAATGTCTAATTGCACTTAGTGGTAATGGTCTAGGAAAGGTTGGGCAGCACTGATGTAGAGGGTCTTGTTTTTATGCCAGTAGGGTGGTGATTCTGTTACATAAAGTGGTTTGCAAATGCAGTGTTGTTTCTCCACTTGTCAGTGCTTTACGTGTTCAGAGTGTTTTACATTTCGCACGTATGCTAAACGACAGTCACTGAACGTTAATTAACGTATGCAAATTGTAATCTTGCTTTTCAGGGTCACCGCTAATCATCTCCAGTACACAAAGCAAAACACTAATACGTGAAACACTTGGTGGTAACGAACGCTATTTTCGAGTACTTGTAGAGTACTATTAAAGAAAATCTAATACATTAAAGGTGCGATTGTGGCTCAAGTAAAACAAGTACACTTCGGTATTTGGCGATTACATCTTGCCAATATGTGATACATACATTTACTCTTGCATCCCAAACGCTAAGAAATGTTTCAATTTATTCTGTACCGGATTTTGCAACCATGATTCGTGCAAGTGGACTAAAAAGACACTGTGATATTCATGATTTCCTTTATTAGAATCCACACTCAATCTGAAATAATGCAGCCATCAGAAACCTTGTTTCTTTCTCAAATCCACTGAGCAAGTGCTTGAAGAGCATTGGAGTTTCCAGTACTAGAATCCGATAATCTGAATATTCTGCAAGTATTGCATTCACTTACGCTATTTTTAAAAGTAAGTGAGCCGCTGTGAAACCACAAGTGTATCTCTTATTACATAGGCCCTAAATAATAATTACTCGCAAATTTTACGCGTGTATCATATGATAGAGACAGCGTCCAGTTTCACCGCGTAAATTAACTCTTACGTGCTCATAACTTCACTGGCAAAACCTTTATACGCCGAAGTCTCACATCCTACCGTTGTAGAGCAATAAACCATAGTGTGAGCAACGCGTCTAGGAGAGACCACTAATGCAGTGCCTCAGTGAAACAGCATATTTTCGTATTATGCAGTTGGAACACGTGAGGCAATACTGACCCTACGACTTACCTTAGAAAATAGATTAAGGAAAGGCAAACCTACGTTTCTAGCAATTGTAGACTTAGAGAAAGCTTTTGACAATGTTGACTGGAATACTCTCAGCCGGCCGGAGTGACCGTGCGGTTCTAGGCGTTTCAGTCTGGAACCGCGTGACCGCTACGGTCGCAAGTTCGAATCCTGCCTCGGGCATGGATGTGTGTGATGTCTTAGGTTAGTTAGGTTTAAGTAGTTCTAAGTTCTAGGGGACTGATGACCACAGATGTTAAGTCCCATAGTGTTCAGAGCCATTTTTTGTGATGTGTTGGCATATGTGCCAACACCTTGTAGTTAGAGGAGGCCGAAATGCACGCTGTAATCTAACGCAGACTGGCGTGAGGTCTGAAACAGGATACGTAATGAATGCTATAAAGAAAAGTACGTAGCTGCTGGAATACTTAACTTTAATCCATCATTTGTATACAGCATTCTTGATGATACAAGTAAGACTCTTTCTAGAAATGGTTAATGGCGCCTTGCTAGGTCGTAGCCATGGACTTAGCTGAAGGCTATTCTGTCTCTCGGCAAATGAGAGAAAGGCTTCGTCAGTGTAGTCGCTAGCAAGTCGTCCGTACAACTGGGCCGAGTCCTAGCACGTCTCTAGACCTGCCGTGTGGTGGCGCTCGGTCTGCAATTACTGACAGTGGCGACACGCGGGTCCGACATGTACTAATGGACCGCGGCCGATTTAAAGCTACCACCTAGTAAGTGTGGTGTCTGGCGGTGACACCACATTTTGAATACTCTCTTTCAAATTCTGAAGGTGGCAGGGGTAAAACACAGGGAGCGAAAGGCTATTTACAATTTGTACAGAAACCAGATGGCAGTTATAAGAGTCGAGGGGCATGAAAGGGAAGCAGTGGTTGGGAAGGGAGTGAGACAGGGTTGTAGCCTTTCCTCGATGTTATTCAATCTGTATATTGAGCAAGTAGTAAAGGAAACAAAAGAAAAATTCGGAATAGGAATTACAATCCATCGAGAAGAAATAAAAACTTTGAGGTTCGCCGATGACATTGTAATTCTGTCAGAGACAGCAAAGGACCTGGAAGAGCAGTTGAACGGAATGGACGGTGTCTTGAAAGGAGGATATAAGATGAACATCAACAAAAGCAAAACCAGAGTAATGGAATGCAGTCGAATTAAATCGGGTGATGCTGCGAGAATTAGATTAGGAAACGAAACGCTGAAAGTAGTAAATGAGTTTTGCTATTTGAGGAGCAAAATAACTGATGATGGTCGAAGTAGAGAGGATATAAAATGTAGACTGGCAATGGCAAGGAAAGCGTTTCTATAGAAGAGAAATTTCTTAACACAGAGTATTTGTATAGAGTGTAGCTATGTATGGAAGTGAAACGTGGACGATAAATAGTTTGGACAGGAAGAGAATAGAATCTTTCGAAATGTGGTGCTACAGAAGAATGCTGAAGATTAGATGGGTATATCACATAAATAATGAGGAGATATTGAATAGAATTGGAGAGAAGAGAAATTTGTGGCACAACTTGACTAGAAGAAGGGATCGGTTGGTAGGGCTTGTTGTGAGGCATCAAGGGATCACCAATTTATTATTGGAGGGCAACATGGAGGGTAAAAATCGTAGAGGGAGACCAAGAGATGAATACACTAAGCAGATTCAGAAGGATGTAGGTTGTAGTAGGTACTGGGAGTTGAAGCTGGCACAGGATAGAGTAGCGTGGAGAGCTGCATCAAACCAGTCTCTGGACTGAAGACCACAACAACATGCACGTATAAATATGAAAATCAAGAACGGCATGTTAGATTCAAAGGTAGCTGCTCCTTCTGACGCGTGGTGGGAAAAGGAAAGTGGTGTCACAAAGCTAAAACCGTTTTTAACTTTTGCGACATGGTGTTTTTTCCTTCATCTCGTATATTCGTAAAATTTGTCTGGAAATTACAGTACTCGCCACAATTTTTTCGAGACAGATATAGCTTATTTACATCAATTCGTCTTCTTTTTAATAGCAAACGCCGCACTGCAACATTAGTGTCCAAGCACGGAGCAAGAGTGGCGGATATCGCTGAAATAACCAGCTGTCTCGGTTTTTCTGAAAGTCAGGCTAACCTGAGTGCTAAACCCACTCAAAACAACAGGTTTCTGAAACAACTGATTTTTTGAATTTCATTCCTATTATTTCCTGTAATAAACGTAGAAGTGGAACAAAAATGGAAAAATTTTGGCTCTCTCACTTTCAAGATACATTGAATCAAAATATTAAATTAAATAGTCGAATAAAATAAAACTTAACCAGTCCACTATTCGCTGCTTTTCTCACAAAATAGAAAAGTGGGTGAACACTACAAAAATAACCTGTTTTCTACTACTGATTGTAATTTTTTGAAACTCTGCTCAAAAATGACGTCGTAATCGAGGCTCACAGCACTGTTTGGGCATTATGAATAGTTAGTGCTAAAGGGTGAAAACTGAGGTTGAATGTCTGTTTTCCATGTTAGTTTATCCGTCTTCCAAGGGCTACAAGCAGATAAAGGCGTATTATGTGGAGACAGGTAACAGATCAGCTACCGCACTTTATATTTTCATTGAAAACTACGAATGAAGTTTTCTCCAGTCTATTGTGGCTCCTCCCGTTCTTAATGTTTTAAAGCGAATCGGGCATTGTACTTCACTGATACCGGACTAGGAATGGCGCCATTCTGTAATACAACTAATATTCGACAACAGCGACAAGCTGTTATATACATTAGATACGTCGCCTGGCACGTTACAAATAGATACGTATCATCCAACAGGCCACGCCACGTAGTAACAGGTTCGATGTTGTTTCAGCGATGCTGCACCAAATTCTTAAAAATGGCTTCAAATGGCTCTGAGCACTATGGGACTTAACAGCTGTGGTCATAAGTCCCCTAGAACTTAGAACTACTTAAACCTAACTAACCTAAGGACATCACACACATCCATGCCCGAGGCAGGATTCGAAACTGCGACCGTAGCAGTCGCGCGGTTCCGGACTGCGCGCCTAAAACCGCGAGACACCGCGGCCGGCCCAAATTCTTACCCATTGCGTTTGTTATTCGTTTCCGTCAGCATTGTTATAAAAATAGCGCTGATCGATTTTTCGGTTTTGTATAACATTGCGATATTTCAAGCAATAGAAATTTTATAAAATAAAAATTACTAGTTTTTAAAAAAATGTTTATTTAAAAAAGAAAAAGCTTACCACTGTTGCTGCGCTTAACTGATATTACGATTTTTTATCCGGTTATTAATAAAAAATAAAAAGCAGCTATTATAACCGAGAGCAAACGAATACCGAAAACAACAGTTTTCAAAGCTAAAATAACGGTATCGCTTTTAACTGGTCGGTTTTCCCATCCCTTGCGCAGAGGCGTCATGATGAGGTTAAAACTGTGAAACTGTGGCGGAACGGAAACATACTGGCGGGAGGGGGGGGGGGGGGGGGGGGCGCTAGTCAGCCCGCACGCTATTCGTCCGTTTCTTTCGTCAGTCGACTCGACTGCACAAGAGTTACTGAATAGTTGTACTTTCCTATGTAGCACGCGCGTCCGCGTCATCGTACTAAACGTTTCTGTCTGGCACACATATAGCTAACACATACCAACGAGAAAAGTTGCGGCCATTCTAGAGACCTCGATATGTTATTGCGTCTGGCATTTGTTCGAGAGAAGCCGCGAATATTTTACTGTCTTCTTCTACAGAGAACCTTCGATACGTAGCGTTATAAATACGGACTATTCGCCGAATAGGATTGTCCTATTAATGATGAAATTAACCAATTTGCCGGAAAGAATAGGAGCACAGAATTCGTCATTTGAGGAAGGAACCACAATTGTAACTTATTTATATCATAATATGGCATTGTCTTGTATATGTGTATAATCAGTTTAAATAAAACTTTCTCATACTTTGCATGTGACTTGGTTGTTTTTTATCACGGTAAAAGTAAAGGTAGCTCAAGATATCTTTAGCGCCCCCTCCTTGAGGTTTTTCTGTATACGCCACTGGGTTATAATCTAACCTACTTCATACATAGAATAGATACTAATCTCACCTTACCTTGGCCCTGTAAAAAACTGACGAATGAGATCGGACGTACCGTGACCAAGCAGCCGACCGATGTTATCGTGCGACCTCTGGCTACGGGTAGGGTTGCCATAATCTCGGAATCCAAAACCAGGACAAAACTTACGGTCACCGTAGCCGACTGACGGAAATAAGAGGAATAAGGAGTCCTCATGCCCATAAGCTAAGGGAAATGTGCATTTAATTAATGATCCAGAGTTTAGGAAGGACTGCTTCATTAAGAAAGCATTTATTACAAAAAATAAGAATATGCATTACATTATTCAGTACACGTATTCAGTTCTTCCTCGCTTTATACTTGGAAACTGTTCAGTATATTCCACCCTGTACTTAACCTTCCGTCTAGCCGACATTATTAAACCACGAGGCAAATAATAACTATTTAATACAATATAACACAACGAAATCGCAAGCACAACAAACCATGCGAACATTCAACAGGCTAATCAAAGAGGATAATACACTCCATTGCCAGAGATGACTGACCGCCCACTGTATCGACAACTCGCAAATCGAAGAGGATATACCGTACGCCTGAGCCTGACTGCCCATTGTTTCCATATCTCGAAAGCTGTTCCGTTCTGTTTGGATTTTACATAATTTGAAGGCAAAGAGATAAGATATTAATGCTTCTTTGACAGGAATTTTTGAAATTACCGGAAGTTGACTTCAAATACAGCAAATATCGCGGACATTTGCCTTTTCGGCCCGGACGTTTTCATTTACCCTAAAATCGCGGACTGTCCGTGAAATCCGTGGCGTATGGCAACCCTAGCTACGGGGTGTGACGACCGTTATCGGTGCCGCTGTAAACGCATCCTTCACCGCTGAATCTTAAGTGGGAGACTCACACAAATTATATCTCAAGAAAGCTCTCAACTGTGTGTTACATTTTAAGGATACTCAAAAAATCAGTCACAAAATCTGTTTTCATGCATGTATATTATGCTTACTTCCATTCTACATTACAGTATGGAATCATATTTTGGGGGAACTCACCTGGAGGTAGATATATTTTCAAAATGCAAAAACAGGCAATACGCATAATATGTAATCTAAGACATAACGAATCATGCAGACAACATTTCAAAACAAATGGCATTATGACACTGCCCTCTGCTTACATTTATAATATCGTCTCATTTGTCAAGTCATACCTGTTAAACAATGACTGCACACTAAAATTCAATGGAGATATTCATAACTATGCAACAAGGCAGCAATCTGACCTACACATGATTCAGTCCAGAACTACCTGCTACCAAAAAAGTGTTTTAAATGTTGGGATACAAATGTATAATAATTTACCCAATGAAATCAAAGCAACAAAGAACCCAAGAGCCTTCTCACATAAGTTAAAAAAATATCTCTTGGACCATTGCTTTTATGCAGTTGATCATTTTTTTGAAAGGGGTTAAAAATGTTTGGTTCATGGTGTGGGTTCCTGTAGTCATGTCCTAGTTCATGAACCACGGGCAACGTATGAGTGGCCAAGTAAGTCGTCTCGACAGGCGGGATACCAGTTACTTTGGAATAAGGCTGGGCATCTCGAACCTATTCTGAGTCGTGGTCACCTTTGTGCTCATACGGCAAAGACAATCAAATCCACCGGTTAGTCCCTCAGCCGTTAGGGGTAAAACCCAATGGGACGCGGGGCAAGTAAGGCTAGCAACCTGCTTCCCTGGTACTTTAAATATGATGCTGGCAACAATCAGAGCAAAATGCCTCGGACCTTTGGAGGTGACGGAGTCCCACCTCTAACTGACAAACCAGGGACTCCTAAGATACGACTTGGCAAACAAATGGTAATGAGATGGGGAGCGATTAATATCAATGGGGGCTACTCTGGGAAGAAGGTAGAGTTGGCAGAGGCTGCAAGTAAGATGGGGCTGGACGTTTTAGCTGTTAGTGACATTCGGGTAAGGGGTGAGAAAGAAGAGGAAGTGGGAGAATCCAAGGTCTACCTGTCAGGAGTCGAAGCAGGAATAGCACAATGGGGTGTAGGGCTTTATATCAGGAAAGAAATGGAACCCAGCGTAGTTGCAATAAAGTATGTAAACGAACGACTGATGTGGATAGATTTGACAGTGTCTAGCAAGAAAATTAGGATTGTGTCAGTATATTCGCATTGTGAAGGGACAGATCAAGATAAGATGGATAGTTTTTATGAGGCACTCAGTGATGTAGTTGTTAGAGTAAAGGACAAGGACAGTGTTCTGCTCATGGGTGATTTTAACGCCAGGATTGGAAATCGAACAGAAGGGTATGAAAAGGTTATGGGTAAATTTGGAGAGGATATGGAGGCCAACAGGAACGGGAAACAACTCTTGGATTTCTGTGCCAGTATGGGCTCAGTAATCACAAACTCCTTTTTTAAACATAAGAACATTCACCGGTATACTTGGGAAGGCAGGAGAACCACATCTGTCATTGACTATATAATAACAGATCAGGAATTCAGGAAGGCTGTGAGGGACACACGTGTATTCAGGGGATTCTTTGATGACACTGATCATTATTTAATCTGCAGTGAAATTGGGATTGTGAGGCCGAAAGTGCAGGAGGTCAGGTCCATATGTAGGAGGATAAGAGTGGAGAAACTTCAGGATAAGGAAATCAGGCACAAGTACATAACAGCGATCTCAGAAAGGTACCAGTTAGTTGAATGTAGTCAATTACAGTCATTGGAAAAGGAATGGACAAGGTACAGGGACACAGTACTAGAAGTGGCTAAAGAATGTCTTGGAACAGTAGTGTGTAAAAGTAGGATGAAGCAAACAACTTGGTGGAATGATACAGTCAAGGCAGCCTGTAAAAGGAAAAAGAAGGCGTATCAAAAATGGCTACATACCAGAACCCAGGTAGACAGAGAAAGTTATGTTGAAGAAAGGAACAAAGCCAAACAGATAATTGCAGGATCCAAGAAGAAATCGTGGGAAGACTTTGGAAACAGGTTGGAGACTATGGGTCAAGCTGCTGGAAAACCATTCTGGAGTGTAATTAGCAGTCTTCGAAAGGGAGGTAAGAAGGAAATGACAAGCATTTTGGACAGGTCAGGGAAACTGCTGGTGAATCCTGTGGATGCCTTGGGCAGATGGAGGGAATATTTTGAAGAGTTGCTCAATGTAGGTGAAAATACGATCAGTAATGTTTCAGATTTCGAGGTAGAATGGGATAGGAATGATGATGGAAATAGGATCACATTTGAGGAAGTGGAAAAAATGGTCAATAGATTGCAGTGCATTAAAGCGGCTGGGGCGGATGAAATTAAGTCGGAACTCATCAAATGGCTACACAGGATAATTGAAATGGCTTGGGAGTCGGGACAGGTTCCATCAGACTGGACAAAAGCAGTAATCACACCAATCTTTAAACATGGAAACAGAAAAGATTGTAACAACTACAGAGGTATCTCTTTAATCAGCGTTGTGGGTAAAATCTTCTCAGGTATTGTTGAAAGGAAAGAGTGAGTATTAGTTGAGGACCAATTGGATGAAAATCAGTGTGGGTTTAGGCCTCTTAGAGGTTGTCAGGACCAGATCTTTAGCTTACGGCAAATAATGGAGAAGTGTTATGAGCGGAACAGGGAATTGTATCTATGCTTTATAGATCTAGAAAAGGCATATGACCGGGTTCCTAGGAGGAAGTTATTGTCTGTTCTACAAGATTATGGAATAGGAGGCAAACTTTTGCAAGCAATTAAAGGTCTTTACATGGATAGTCAGGCAGCAGTTAGAGTTGACGGTAAATTGAGTTCATGGTTCAGAGTAGTTTCAGGGGTAAGACAAGGCTGCAACCTGTCTCCACTGTTGTTCATATTATTTATGGATCATATGTTGAAAACAATAGACTGGCTGGGTGAGATTAAGATATGTGAACACAAAATAAGCAGTCTTGCATATGCGGATGACTTAGTTGTGATGGCAGATTCGATTGAAAGTTTGCGAAGTAATATTTCAGAGCTAGATCAGAAATGTAAGGACTATGGTATGAAGATTAGCATCTCCAAAACGAAAGTAATGTCAGTGGGAAAGAAATATAAACGGATTGAATGCCAAATAGGAGGAACAAAGTTAGAACAGGTGGACAGTTTCAAGTACTTAGGATGCATATTCTCACAGGATGGCAACATAGTGAAAGAACTGGAAGCGAGGTGTAGCAAAGCTAATGCAGTGAGCGCTCAGCTACGATCTACTCTCTTCTGCAAGAAGGAAGTCAGTACCAAGACTAAGTTATCTGTGCACCGTTCGATCTTTCGACCAACTTTGCTGTATGGGAGCGAAAGCTGGGTGGATTCAGGTTACCTTATCAACAAGGTTGAGGTTACGGATATGAAAGTAGCTAGGATGATTGCAGGTACTAGTAAATGGGAACAATGGCAGGAGGGTGTCCACAATGAGGAAATCAAAGAAAAACTGGGAATGAACTCTATAGATGTAGCAGTCAGGGCGAACAGGCTTAGATGGTGGGGTCATGTTACACGCATGGGAGAAGCAAGGTTACCCATGAGACTCATGGATTCAGCAGTAGAGGGTAGGAGGAGTCGGGGCAGACCGAGGAGAAGGTACCTGGATTCGGTTAAGAATGATTTTGAAGTAATAGGTTTAACATCAGAAGAGGCACCAATGTTAGCACTGAATAGGGGATCGTGGAGGAACTGTATAAGGGGGGCTATGCTCCAGACTGAACGCTGAAAGGCATAATCAGTCTTAAATGATGATGATGATGATGGTTAAAAATGTAAACAATATGAGAAATGTTCAATTAGATCTGAAAATTATATACTGTCCATGTCTATGAAATATACTGGATTATTTTATACTGTGCATGTCTATGAAATACACTGGACTACTTTACTATTACATTTGTATTGGCTGTTTGTATTTTACCATACAACATTCGTATTTACTGTTTTGTTAAAGATAGCTAACTTCCTCATTGCAAAATAATGTAAAATCAATTTATTAAATATTACTTGTAAATATGTTCCCTTGACCTGTCCAATATCGTATGTACAACCTTACAATTCTATGATTTGTATTGGAGATGATGTTTGGTTTGTGGGGCGCTCAACTGCGTGGTTATCAGCGCCCGTACAATTACCCAATCTTTGCTCAGTCCAATTTCGCCACTTTCCTGGATGATGATGAAATGATGAGGACAACACAAACACCCAGTCATCTCGAGGCAGGTGAAAATCCCTGACCCCGCCGGAAATCGAACCCGGGACCCCGTGCTCGGGAAGCGAGAACGCTACCGCGAGACCACGAGCGGCGGACTATGATTTGTATTAACTGCTTTGTTTAATATAGATAATTTCCTTGCTACAAAATAATGTAAACTTCAATTCGTAAAAATTTGTATTAACTGTTTTGTTTAAGATAGATAATTTCCTTGCTACAAAATAATGTAAAAATCAATTTGTAAAAATTACTTGTAAATAGCTCTCTTGACCTATCCAATATCATATGTACACCTGTACAATACTATGATTGCCTGGATCAATAAAAATACAATACAATACAATACTATTTGCTCCGTAGCTGAACAGAGCTGCAGGTATCGCACAGAAAGAGGAACACAAACATAGCCTTACCATCTACTGCCTGGACGGCCGAGCTGTCAGCTGCTGAGGCGATGACAACACGAACCTCTCTGGCGCGATCGCTCAACAGCCTCGCCAGACAACTGCTTTGCGCTGCGCCGACGCCAAAGGCCGCTCGGCGGAAGGGCAGCGGGGACTTCGGCGTGGTGGGGAAGCACCAGCGATGCGCTGTTTGCGGCGCCAGACCGACAGGGAGGGAGATAGAGAGCAGGCGATAACCTGTTGTTCCCCCGGATAGTCTTCTGCGTAAGGCAACTACAGTGCTTCGCACGAACCACGGTGTCAGCCGTTCCAGCGCACTGAGGACGGAGTGTCGCTCACGCAACCTGACTTCTCAGAATGTTGTACGCCGCAGATTGTGGAGCCCCGTAATTCCGCAGGTGTCTTGCCACAGTCGGCTAGTGTCCGACGTAAAATACTGTAGCTCGCATTTTACAATCACTTGGGCTGGACTTCTCCCGCCAGCTGCCGAATCCGAAGCGGTGCGGGGATGATTGTCGTGCCTGCTCTCCACCCCCCCCCCCTCCTCCAAAAAAAAAAAAAAAAAAAAAGAAAAGAAAAGAATATTGGTAATATCGGATTCTATTTTTAGGATTCCGTACATCAGTCGGTAAAAAGGGAACCCTTTTCACTTTGTTGAGTGTCTGTCCCACTGTTAAAAATTTCCTCAGGAAACGATTTAGAAAGGTTATTTGTTCGGTGCGAAAATTGGCGATTGACCCTTAATAACGAAAAGGGGGAGGTCATCGACATGAGTAATAAAAGGAATTCGTTTAACTTCGGTTACGCGATGAATCAGTCAAACACGAGGGTTGGACCTTAAATAGTGGCAACTATTTATTCACAACCGATACAAAAAATGTGCTCAAATGTGTTGAAACGTCCCCTTAGAAAAATTTATGAATTACTGTGCTGGTAAACCCCTTGCGTTATTTGATTTTCAAAGAGCTGAGAAAAACTGAACGTGCTCAGACATTTCTCTCTTTACTTATTCTGATCATCAATAAAATGACACACAATATTTTTAGCGCAACGCAATCTGACTTTCAATAATCCCTACAAAAGAATGGCCCTGACTAACAATAACCTATAACTTTCAAGAATCACTTATTTCACAAAAATCTTCGTTACTCGAACTACCGCAATACAGCGAGCGCCAATACTGCCAGCAGCCGGCCGCGGTGGCCGTGCGGTTCTGGCGCTGCAGTCCGGAACCGCGGGACTGCTACGGTCGCAGGTTCGAATCCTGCCTCGGGCATGGGTGTGTGTGATGTCCTTAGGTTAGTTAGGTTTAAGTAGTTCTAAGTTCTAGGGGACTTATGACATAAGATGTTGAGTCCCATAGTGCTCAGAGCCATTTGAACCATTTGAATACTGCCAGCTAAATAAAAGATTGTAACTACTGAAGACACTAACTACTGATAGGCATAGTCAGCAAATGAAAGATTTTTATAGAGAACAAACAATGTATTTACCTTAATAATGTTCCAAAGTCATCAAATGTATATCAGTTCATGATATCCAATATTACAAATTTACTCTTTCTGATGGACACACGTCCAGATCGTCCGCTCTCAAAATTCTGCCATCTCTCTCTCCACGTCCACCACTGCTGGCGGCTCACCTCCCAACTGCGCAACGCTACGCTCTGTTTACAGCCAACTGCCCAACACTACAATAGTTGATATTACAACAACGCCAAACAGCGACAGACTGCACATAGCAGTCAATGATTTTCATATAGAGCGCTACATGGTGTTACCAACATAAAAACCTAAACAGCCTACTTACAGTGTGTGAATTCCTATGGGAACAAATTGCAGAGGTCATCGGTCTCTAGACTTACACGCTACTTAAACTAACTTATGCTAAGAACAACACGCACACTGCCATGCCCGAGGGAGGACTCGAACCTCCGGCGGGAGGGACCGCGCATTCAGTAACATGGCGCCTCTAACCGCGCGGCCCGATACAAAATACACTCCTGGAAATGGAAAAAAGAACACATTGACACCGGTGTGTCAGACCCACTATACTTGCTCCGGACACTGCGAGAGGGCTGTACAAGCAATGATCACACGCACGGCACAGTGGACACACCAGGAACCGCGGTGTTGGCCGTCGAATGGCGCTAGCTGCGCAGCATTTGTGCACCGCCGCCGTCAGTGTCAGCCGGTTTGCCGTGGCATACGGAGCTCCATCGCAGTCTTTAACACTGGTAGCATGCCGCGACAGCGTGGACGTGAATCGTATGTGCAGTTGACGGACTTTGAGCGAGGGCGTATAGTGGGCATGCGGGAGGCCGGGTGGACGTACCGCCGAATTGCACAACACGTGGGGCGTGAGGTCTCCACAGTACATCGATGTTGTCGCCAGTGGTCGGCGGAAGGTGCACGTGCCCGTCGACCTGGGACCGGACCGCAGCGACGCACGGATGCACGCCAAGACCGTAGGATCCTACGCAGTGCCGTAGGGGACCGCACCGCCACTTCCCAGCAAATTAGGGACACCGTTGCTCCTGGGGTATCGGCGAGGACCATTCGCAACCGTCTCCATGAAGCTGGGCTACGGTCCCGCACACCGTTAGGCCGTCTTCCGCTCACGCCCCAACATCGTGCAGCCCGCCTCCAGTGGTGTCGCGACAGGCGTGAATGGAGGGACGAATGGAGACGTGTCGTCTTCAGCGATGAGAGTCGCTTCTGCCTTGGTGCCAATGATGGTCGTATGCGTGTTTGGCGCCGTGCAGGTGAGCGCCACAATCAGGACTGCATACGACCGAGGCACACAGGGCCAACACCCGGCATCATGGTGTGGGGAGCGATCTCCTACACTGGCCGTACACCACTGGTGATCGTCGAGGGGACACTGAATAGTGCACGGTACATCCAAACCGTCATCGAACCCATCGTTCTACCATTCCTAGACCGGCAAGGGAACTTGCTGTTCCAACAGGACAATGTACGTCCGCATGTATCCCGTGCCACCCAACGTGCTCTAGAAGGTGTAAGTCAACTACCCTGGCCAGCAAGATCTCCGAATCTGTCCCCCATTGAGCATGTTTGGGACTGGATGAAGCGTCGTCTCACGCGGTCTGCACGTCCAGCACGAACGCTGGTCCAACTGAGGCGCCAGGTGGAAATGGCATGGCAAGCCGTTCCACAGGACTACATCCAGCATCTCTACGATCGTCTCCATGGGAGCATAGCAGCCTGCATTGCTGCGAATGGTGGATATACACTGTACTAGTGCCGACATTGTGCATGCTCTGTTGCCTGTGTCTATGTGCCTGTGGTTCTGTCTGTGTGATCATGTGATGTATCTGACCCCAGGAATGTGTCAATAAAGTTTCCCCTTCCTGGGACAATGAATTCACGGTGTTCTTATTTCAATTTCCAGGAGTGTAGTTACATGTTTGCACCTTTTACTGTTCTTCAAAGTAGTCACCAGCGATGTTGAAGGCGTAGTATACCGTAACAGAGCCTGTTCTGCTCATGGTGCGAATGGAGCGGTCTAATGTTATGGTGATTCTCGTGTAGGACTGTGATGGTGTTATCGTAACGCATTACGTTGCTCCACGGCAGAACGTCAATGCACAGTGTTACTGTTCGTTTATGAAGCATCACGTGCGACCAGCTTTGCGAAAGAAGCAGCGACACTTTCTGACAACCCATCCATCATCAAGTTTTATAGTCCTGTCTTCCTCAGTTGCGTGTCAAAGTTGTGATGCAGTATACATAGGCATGACATGCAGGAATTTTGAAACAAGATACAGAGAACATATCAGATGTTGGAAGTATGAAACAAACCATTCCACATTTGCAGAGCATTTAAAACACTACAGCCATCACCGTACAAACATGGAACACGAAATGAAAATAATGAGAATAAGCAACCATGACAAACATCTTATACAAATGCAAGAAAACTTCCACATCCAGAAAGCCATAGCAGAAAACAAACATGTGATAAATGAACAAACACACATCAGCACAGGCTCCCTACTACACTTAATAAAGGAAATGATAACATAAAACAAAACAAAAAACTCTTCCCCACACCATCTGGAGACACACACACACACAGCCAAAAAAAAAACACCAAAATACACACACACACAACATAAAAAATATATATCACACCAAAAAACACTCACTCACTCACACACACACACACACACACCCACACCCACACACACACACACACACACACACACACACACATACACGAACAGACCACAGATACTCCAATAGTTACACTCATTTAAGTTTGGCAATAACATTCGATCTTTGGCAAAAACATTTGACAGTCAGCAACAGAAACCAAAACATTGCATTAAAACAAGCGTTCAGTGCATAGTGCTGTGGAATGTGGAAAAAAACCGCAAATTGGCGTTCATAAGAAGAAGAACAACACCAAAAATGCAACAGGAGTGTAATATGTAAGAAATTGCCCACGCAACCTGTAAGTACAGTTCAAAACATTACTACTTAATAGGAAATACCAACCACCAGAACTGTTTATAACCTATAGTCACAATGACAAAAATGTAAATAAAATAGCTAACATATGTACATATTCCAGGCCACTGATGATGCCTTGCAGAAAATAAAGGCGAAACGCGTATGGCACTAAAAACTGTGTTTTACTCAGTTGCTGCCGGCCGCGGTGGTCTTGCGGTTCTAGGCGCTGCAGTCCGGAACCGCGGGACTGCTACGGTCGCAGGTTCGAATCCTGCCTCGGGCATGGATGTGTGTGATGTCCTTAGGTTAGTTAGGTTTAAGTAGTTCTAAGTTCTAGGGGACTGATGACCCAAGATGTTAAGTCCCATAGTGCTCAGAGCCATTTGAACCATTTTTGAACTCAGTTGCTGTCAGACGGTCCATAAATAAAAATTATCAATATACCGTAAGCTGTGGCTGCTCTGTTCGGTCGATGGGACTGGGAAATACTGTACTATCCACAATACTCCCCGGACTTCAGTCCCCGAGACTCTGATTTGACTTCGAAGATGAAGGAACCACATCGCGTCATTCGCTTCAGAACTGTTTCAGACATTCGACAGGCAGTAGACCGCTCCATTCTTACCATCAACAGAACCGGCTCTGCTAACTTCTACTACGCCTTCCACATCGCTGGCAACTGTTTCTGCACAATGCTGGTGACTACTGTGATCGACAGCAACAGGTGCAAACATCTAACTGTTGTGAAAATAGTTGCCACTATTAAATTCCAACCTACGTATAAAGGACGTAAATTCAACTGAAAGCCTTGTAATTACTATTACGTACAACTTAAATTGGGAAGAACATATAAAAATGCTGTGGGGAACGCAAACCAAAAACCACGTTTTATTGGCAGAACACTCAGAAAATGTAACAGATCTACTTAAGCAGTGTCTTTCAACCTTTTTGAATACGCCACTCCTTTCCAAGGAAAAATATTCTGGCGATCCCCAGAACCATAATAAAAGTATGATAAAAAGTATAATAAAAGTACCACATCTGAACGTGAGCGAATTTTCAAGGTGTTTTCACAAAACCTTGTCACTTCCGTGTGATATTTATACCATAGCAGATGATCGCCATGAAACATACGTTATCAGCCATGCTGCAACTGCTTTCTCCTGAGCAAGGCTTAGCGACCACCCAGGTGGTCGCGACCCTCAGTTTGAAACACACTGTACTAAAGAGACTGCGTGCACTACGCTTGTCCGTCCTCTTTTAGAATACTGCTGTGCTGTGTGGGATCCTTACCAGACAGGATTAACGGAGTACATCACGAAAGTTCAAAGAAGGGCATCACGTTTTGTATTATCGCGCAATAGCGGAGAGAGTGTCACTGAAATGATGCAGGATTTGACGTGGACATCATTAAAACAAAAGCTTTTTTCAGTGCGGCGGAATCTTCTCACGAAATTTCAATCACCACTTTTCTCCTCCAAATGCGACAATATTTTGTTGACGCCGACCTACATGGGGGGAAACTATGACGCCGACCTACATGGGGAGAAACTATCACCATAATGAAAAAAGGGAAATCAGAACTCGCACGGAAAGAGTTGGGGTCGTTTTTCCCGCGTGCTGTACGAGATTGGAATAATAGAGAATCACTGTGAAGGTGGTTCGATGAACCCTCTGCCAGGCACTTAAATGTGATTTGCTGAGTATCCGTGTAGATGTAGATGAACGGGTAGACGTAACAAGGTCACATTTATATCACATACGAAGGTCTAAGCCAGGTCTCTTGGCTGTGTACTAAATGTAAGCCGCTAAGTCAGTGCTACCAAAAGTTACGGCCATTTATGTCACATGTTTTGATACTCGCAAATTCACTTATCAAAACCTACACTGTACTTCCCATTGACCTTATGTCAAAGCGGTAGGTGGATCAAAACAAAATGTCCAGACACTCTGTGACCAAAATGGTACTGAAACAGAGGATGACAGACTAAAGGCCGAAATACTAAATGTCTTTTTCCAAAGTTGTTTCACAGAGGAAGACTGCACTGTAGTTCCTTCTCTAGATTGTCGCACAGATAACAAAATGGTAGACATCGAAATAGACGACAGAGGGATAGAGAGAAACAATTAAAATCGCTCAACAGAGGAAAGGCCTCTGGACCTGATGGGATATCAGTTCAATTTTACACAGAGTACGCGAAGGAACTTGCCCCCCTTCTTGCAGCGGTGTACCGTAGGTCTCTAGAAGAGCGTAGCGTTCCAAAGGATTGGAAAAGGGCACAGGTCATCCCCGTTTTCAAGAAGGGACGTCGAACAGATGTGCAGAACTATAGACCTATATCTCTAACGTCGATCAGTTGTAGAATTTTGGAACACGTATTGTGTTCGAGTATAATGACTTTTCTGGAGACTAGAAATCTACTCTGTAGGAATCAGCATGGGTTTCGAAAAAGACGGTCATGTGAAACCCAGCTCGCGCTATTCGTCCACGAGACTCAGAGGGCCATAGACACGGGTTCACAGGTAGATGCCGTGTTTCTTGACTTCCGCAAGGCGTTCGATACAGTTCCCCACAGTCGTTTAATGAACAAAGTAAGAGCATATGGACTATCAGACCAATTGTGTGACTGGATTGAGGAGTTCCTAGATAACAGGACGCAGCATGTCATTCTCAATGGAGAGAAGTCTTCCGAAGTAAGAGTGATTTCAGGTGTGCCGCTGGGGAGTGTCATAGGACCGTTGCTATTCACAATATACATAAATGACCTGGTGGATGACGTCGGAAGTTCACTGAGGCTTTTTGCAGATGATGCTGTGGTGTATCGAGAGGTTGTAACAATGGAAAATTGTACTGAAATGCAGGAGGATCTGCAGCGAATTGACGCATGGTGCAGGGAATCGCAATTGAATCTCAATGTAGACAAGTGTAATGTGCTGCGAATACACAGAAAGATAGATCCTTTATCATTTAGCTACAAAATAGCAGGTCAGCAACTGGAGGCAGTTAATACCATAAATTATCTGGGAGTACGCATTAGGAGTGATTTAAAATGGAATGATCATATAATGTTGATCGTCGGTAAAGCAGATGCTAGACTGAGATTCATTGGAAGAATCCTAAGGAAATGCAATCCGAAAACAAAGGAAGTAGGTTACAGTACGCTTGTTCGCCCACTGCTTGAATACTGCTCAGCAGTGTGGGATCCGTACCAGATAGGGTTGATAGAAGATATAGAGAAGATCCAACGGAGAGCAGCGCGCTTCGTTACAGGATCATTTAGTAATCGCGAAAGCGTTACGGAGATGATAGATAAACTCCAGTGGAAGACTCTGCAGGAGAGACGCTCAGTAGCTCGGTACGGGCTTTTGTCAAAGTTTCGAGAACATACCTTCACCGAAGAGTCAAGCAGTATATTGCTCCCTCCTACGTATATCTCGCGAAGAGACCATGAGGATAAAATCAGAGAGATTAGAGCCCACACAGAGGCATACCGACAATCCTTCTTTCCACGAACAATACGAGACTGGAATAGAAGGGAGAACCGATAGAGGTACTCAAGGTACCCTCCGCCACACACCGTCAGGTGGTTTGCGGAGTATGGATGTAGATGTAGATGTAGACCTAAAATCATAAAATTTGTCAAGAATCGAGCTTTCAATGCAGAAGCAAACGAAAAAAATCCGAAAATTGCGAATTCGTAATTATATCACTTTTTTGTTATCTGTTATCAGACAGTCTTTGGATGCCTCCGTCTTTTGAGACCCTTTTTTTCACAGGAACCGGTTGACGTACCAAACTGAAATTTATGTCACGTACTAAGGTCTACAGTTCCTTGGCGATGTAAAAAACTTAAGCTTCTGTCTATGAAATCAAAATATACAGCCGTTTATGTTACATAGTTAATATTCGCAAACTCACTCATTACAACCTATACGGTACTCCCCGTTGACCCAAAACCATTAAATTTGGCAAGAAGCTAGGCTTCACAGTAAAAGCAAAGGAAAAAAAACCAGAACTTGTTAATTTGTTATTACATCACACAAAAATATATCCTTTTCCATTTGTTATCCGACTTCGAATGTCAAAACATTTTTATTTGCCGTCAGATGCATTAATTATATTTACTCTTTAGGCGTTTTTCGTTGTTTCAACCATCAACTGCAAGAAAAATTGTAACATTTATTGCTTTAAAAATGCACATTTCTCGTAGAAGGCACTTTCATATCTCAAATTTAATAAAAACAAACTGTGGAATGCAACATTACTACATTTTGACACTATCTTCAAAAGCTTAGATAAGTTACACGTATACGCTATGGTCATGATGGTTGAAACAACCGAAACCGATACAGAATAAATGTAATCTGTACAGCTCATAGCAAATAAAAATGCTTTTCCATAAATATCTCACAGATGTAGACAGTTACCTACAAAATATTTAAAATTAAAACATTGTCGAAAGCCTTGGAATTCTCGGGACCGATATCTTGCCAGTATCAACGCCGATACCAGGCAAAAATCATCGAGATTCTCGATTCCCTGGACGGATAGTCTCTACACACATAATTAAAATTGTACGCAACGCTCAGAGAAAGTTCTGCTCGAACTTGGCTAGTTTTTTAAAGCATTAATTGAATATTCCGTCGGTGCTTGGCAGAACACAATTACAATATTAAACAGGAAACGCTTTTTGATGTTCTGCAAAAGCATACTTATTGAGTCAAGACACAGCTTTCGACCTTTTAGGCCACTTTCGTATGACAACTGAATGTCGCAAAAATAGATACAATGACACGCGAGCTTGTCCATCGGGACATCTTCGGACTTTAGGAGAGATTCCTTGCAAGCTACAGAGATCGCCTGTTAGGAAACCACTGTTTATTTCAATGTTTTTCCTAATTATCTGTAACTCTAAGAAGATCCTTGTTTCATTGCATTTGCACGATCATCAACAGCAAAATTTTTGCAGTCATCATGTGCAGCCTCCATTTTAGCGAAGCGATACTATGACAGGAGTTGAGAAATGGACTGAAATTAATACAACAATAATGTCTGTGGTTCTGTCAAAAAATTTAAATTACCTTTCTTTCAAACTTTGTTTAAAATGTAATTGGCATTCTATTAAATGCATAGGCAAAGCATTAAATGAAAATGCATTTCGTACCCTGCCTAACGAATTATGGTATTCTATATATCGCCCAGTCATTCCACAAAATGGTGGATTTTACGGTTTGTCAGTAACATGAATAAAACCACATGGCAGCGCTGTGGGAAAGTATATATTGGTCATTGAGGGAGAGCTGTGGCAATTGAGATTATCTGAACACGAGAGAAGGTGGAACTTAAGAAAGAAATTGTAAATTCAAAACTATTTTTCATTGTTACATTTACCTCCACGAAAATACTGATTCCTTTTTGAGCTAATGAAATTATTCCTGTGTGACAATAAGGAAATAGTTTCCTAAGTAAACATTCCACACGGCGTCATTTTTGTATCTTTAGCATCTTCTGTGTACGTAACATCTGTGCGCGTCGCAAGTCACTGTATGTATAAAAAATTAATAAAGAAATGTCCTTCTTGTATTCTGTCGCCGGCCGGAGTGGCCGAGTGGTTCCAGACGCTACAGTCTGGAACCGCGCGACCGCTTCGAATCCTGCCTCGGGCATGGATGTGTGTTATGTCCTTAGATAAGTTAGGTTTAAGTAGTTCTCAGTTCTAGGGGACTGATGACCTCAGATGTTAAGTCCCATAGTGCTCAGAGCCATTTGAACTAAATCCATGGTGTGATGAGATTCAGGTTGTAGGAGAAATGTTTAAGTGCCAATTGTTCCCGGTGATGGACAACTTCTCACAAATAGTAGCATAGGAATGAAATTAATGAAAGAACAGATGTTAAACAATCCTTAAATAATCATGACAATGGAAGTTCATTGTCGTCCCAAAAATCACTATAAGTCTATTCGTGATACGTATACCATTGATGTTACGCTAGGAAATCGGTCAAGATAGCCGATGTAAAAAGAATGAAAACAATCGATGTTCCATCTGACCTTATAGCAGAGATGCTGAGTCGCACACAGGCATTCCATCCTGGATTTTCCACTGTTTAAAAAATTGATGTTCATGGCACGGAGACTAGAAGCGGCGAAACAGCACAATCCCGACTTCCACGTGATCTCATCAGAGAGAGGCCATCACATTAAAACCCTGTCTACCTCCCGCATAACCGTATCATGGAAGTGATTAACTTTATGGACAAAAGACAGAGGACACAGACTTAAAAAAAGTTGGCGTTGCCAGATCTAAAATGAGAAAAGCCACGCTCGGCGCTATATTAAGCCGAACAGTTTCTCCTAAAAGCCAGACTATCTATTTTAAATGGAAATAGAGTCGGTTGGGTATTTTCAGTCGTTTACTAGTAATCAGTTACACGATTACTGTCAGATTTTCGCAAGGCCAATCTTAAACGTGCTTAAACTAAAACAATATCAGTAAACAGCGTTATAATTTGGAAATTATGATAGCACCTTAATTGCAATCTTGTTCCTATTTTAATCTTATGTCAAAATAAAATAAAAGCTCATCATTAAACAAAATGAAACAATTATCTATTCTTCTGGGACGGAAAACGAAAAATATTCAATAACTTTGGTCATTAAAGAATGGAATAGCGAAGGCACCGCATGCCAATGATTTGCATATGTCTTTGTTTATACGATGTCTGTACACACGTTATATTACAATGTCGCGAGTATGTGACATAGGTGGTGATATTCCATCTCATTGGTCTACATTCGAAAGCACGTTCAGAACATGTCATGCTTCAAATTATTCTAGTCGTTCGGAATCTACTCAACATGCTTTTTCCGTCAGAAACTCTTCTCTTCTTCTCTAGTGGTCAATCCAAGGATGGGTTTGCAACAGCTACAATGGCAGCTTGTCTCCATTCTGTGCGTCTTTCAGCTTTTCTCTTCATTTCTTTATAGGTGTTACATCCCACATCTTTCATGATTTGATCCATGTACGTCAGCCGTGGTCTTCCTCCTGGTCTTTTTCCTTCGACATACCCATCTATGATTGTGTTCAGGAGTCCTTTATGTCTTAATAGATGGCCTGTAAATTGCACTCTTCTTTTAACAATGAAACTCCAGAAGCTTCTCTTTTCACCTGCTCTTTCCAGAACCACTTCGTTTGTGACCTTGTCGATACATTTTATTTTGAGCATGCGTCTATAGCACTACATTTCAAAAGAATTTAGCTTCTGGTCTTCCTCTGTCCCGAGAGTCCATGTTTCACACCCATAGCATGCCACACTCCACACATATGATTTCAAAAATCTTTTCCTGATTTCAAGGCTGATGCTCTTAGATGTTAATATGTTTTTCTTCTTGTTAAAAGCAGCCTTTGCTTGAGCTATTCTACTTCTCACTTCTGCCTTGCTCCTTCCAGCCCTGGTAATATTACTGCCCAGATAAGTAAATTTATCAACTTGTTCAAGCAGTTCATTGCCTACATGAACTTGGACTTTCACTTGATGTTCTTTGTCGCAAGCCATTACTTTTGTTTTTGCTTTATTAATTCTCATATTATATTCTTCACCCATAACTTTATCCATTCTATTCAGTAGGACTACAAGATCTTCTTCACTTTCAGCCAGGACAGCTATATCTTATCATATCTATTCGTTGGCCATGAATTACTACACCTGTCTGTGAATTTTCCCTTACTTTTTTCAGCGCCTCTTCAACGTATACGTTAAAGATAACAGGGGATAGTGCGCAACCTTGTCGGACACCTTTCCGTATCTGCACCTCTTCTTGTTTTGTCCGTCCACGGATAACTGCTGTCTCGTTTTTGTACAGGTTCCATAGCATTTTTCTATCTTTATGGTCTATTCCTACTTTTTTGAGTACCTCAAACATCTTATCCCATTTAATATTATCAAAGGCTTTCTCTACATCTACGAAAGCTATGTCAGAAACTCGGCAGCCTCAAAAAGTCGGACTTGTGTACGTCTGGCCGGACATCGTAAAGGCCGGATATATGGCAACCCAATCTAAAATTCTACAACATACCAGCCACTCTGGATGACACCTGCATCAGAGAATTTGGGAATCAAAGACACGTAATGACAATACTCGCAATACACTATTTTATCGTAAAATATGTACTAATAACTAATTCCATGAACCGACTGAAGAATATAAATGGCACAACGTGTGCAACGATATAAAAAATACCACGAAAGGAGCTAAAGCTGTAACAGATAATAGCAAAGACTAAAACTTATACATTAATGCTCAGTCTGCACTTTCCTGAACGAGGTACACAGAACACATAAGAGCGGTAAAAGAGTCACAGCAGACATTCGACTTTTGCAGGACACCTGAACAAAGATCACAACCCCATTAACATCGAAAGCGATCTACACATCCTGAAACACGGCAACAGACTATACCTATAACTAACAATAGAAGAACATTACTACATACAAAAGGCTGTAATCGAAGGGGAAAAAAGTGTTAAACGAAAACACAACACTTTGCAACAACACACTCTTTACCGCTCTGAGAGAACTGACACAGAACAGAAAGCACACACACGAAAGAACCACTTCCCCATCCCTCACAGAGATATAAAGATGGAACAGAAGCAACGGCACTAGGTGGCGTTGACAGAAGTCGCCATAACTCCTTATACAGTTTTCATAGCCTTCTCGCAACATGCGATACATTTCTCGCAACACACGCGAACAGCAAGATAGCGTAATTGGCTCAAATGGCTCTAAGCACTATGGGACTTAACTGCTGAGGTCATCAGTCCCCTAGAACTTAGAATTACTTAAACCTAGCTAACCTAAGGACATCACACACATCCATGCCCGAGGCAGGATTCGAACATGCGACCGTAGCGGTCTCGCGGTTCCAGACTGTACCGCCTAGAACCGCACGGCCACTCCGGCCGGTTGGCGTAATTATTTGGACCACAAACGAAGTGCGAAAGTTTTACTTTTCTGTGTAAAAATTAACTGCGTACCGTAACACCAAACTCTCTAATGAGTTCTGTCTACCAAATCAAATGCTTCATTGAATCAATATATGATACTATTACAAATTTGCTGGTTAACATTCCATGGGAATTACTGATTTGAAGTTAAAAATCAATTTCCCTTCCGAAAACCATTCTGATATACACTCCTGGAAATGGAAAAAAGAACACATTGACACCGGTGTGTCAGACCCACCATACTTGCTCCGGACACTGCGAGAGGGCTGTACAAGCAATGATTACACGCACGGCACAGCGGACACACCAGGAACCGCGGTGTTGGCCGTCGAATGGCGCTAGCTGCGCAGCATTTGTGCACCGCCGCCGTCAGTGTCAGCCAGTTTGCCGTGGCATACGGAGCTCCATCGCAGTCTTTAACACTGGTAGCATGCCGCGACAGCGTGGACGTGAACCGTATGTGCAGTTGACGGACTTTGAGCGAGGGCGTATAGTGGGCATGCGGGAGGCCGGGTGGACGTACCGCCGAATTGCTCAACACGTGGGGCGTGAGGTCTCCACAGTACATCGATGTTGTCGCCAGTGGTCGGCGGAAGGTGCACGTGCCCGTCGACCTGGGACCGGACCGCAGCGACGCACGGATGCACGCCAAGACCGTAGGATCCTACGCAGTGCCGTAGGGGACCGCACCGCCACTTCCCAGCAAATTAGGGACACTGTTGCTCCTGGGGTATCGGCGAGGACCATTCGCAACCGTCTCCATGAAGCTGGGCTACGGTCCCGCACACCGTTAGGCCGTCTTCCGCTCACGCCCCAACATCGTGCAGCCCGCCTCCAGTGGTGTCGCGACAGGCGTGAATGGAGGGACGAATGGAGACGTGTCGTCTTCAGCGATGAGAGTCGCTTCTGCCTTGGTGCCAATGATGGTCGTATGCGTGTTTGGCGCCGTGCAGGTGAGCGCCACAATCAGGACTGCATACGACCGAGGCACACAGGGCCAACACCCGGCATCATGGTGTGGGGAGCGATCTCCTACACTGGCCGTACACCACTGGTGATCGTCGAGGGGACACTGAATAGTGCACGGTACATCCAAACCGTCATCGAACCCATCGTTCTACCATTCCTAGACCGGCAAGGGAACTTGCTGTTCCAACAGGACAATGCACGTCCGCATGTATCCCGTGCCACCCAACGTGCTCTAGAAGGTGTAAGTCAACTACCCTGGCCAGCAAGATCTCCGGATCTGTCCCCCATTGAGCATGTTTGGGACTGGATGAAGCGTCGCCTCACGCGGTCTGCACGTCCAGCACGAACGCTGGTCCAACTGAGGCGCCAGGTGGAAATGGCATGGCAAGCCGTTCCACAGGACTACATCCAGCATCTCTACGATCGTCTCCATGGGAGAATAGCAGCCTGCATTGCTGCGAAAGGTGGATATACACTGTACTAGTGCCGACATTGTGCATGCTCTGTTGCCTGTGTCTATGTGCCTGTGGTTCTGTCAGTGTGATCATGTGATGTATCTGACCCCAGGAATGTGTCAATAAAGTTTCCCCTTCCTGGGACAATGAATTCACGGTGTTCTTATTTCAATTTCCAGGAGTGTACTTCCAATTGTTTGGCTAAAGTTTCCTCAACTGTACCCAGGAAAATTTTTGATAATATTTTATTTGCGATTGGTAGATGTGAGACTCCTCTGTAATTGCTGACATTCGTATGTCTTCCTTGTTATGTAGTGGGTGAATTAATGCAATTTTCCAATCTTCTGGAATCATTTCTGTTTTCCACATGTTCTCAAAAAGCAAATGTAGATCACTTATGAATTTCTAGTTCTGTCGATGGGAAATTATAGTAGGCATCAGTGGCAGATTGAAAGTGATAGTGATGGCTATCTAATGTGGCTGTAGGGTCAGCAACAGATGTTATTGACGCCTTCGGGCAAAAAAAAATTTCAAAATATCATACCACAAGCAAATGTAGATCACTTATGAATTTCTAGTTCTGTCGATGGGAACTTATAGTAGTTATCAGTGGCAGATTGAAAGTGATAGTGATGGCTATCTAATGTGGCTGTAGGGTCAGCAACAGATGTTATTGACGCCTTCGGGCAAAAAAAAATTTCAAAATATCATACCACCTTTCAGCTCAACCTAGATCTTGGTCTACACTACAATGAGTCCTGTAAGGATATACTTCACTTTTTTCCCATTTTTAAGTGCCATTGGTGACGTTAGTGGTCAAAGCAAAATGACAGTAGCATGATGTTCAATGCACTCGTCATCTATACTAGAGCTATATAGGATCACAAGCAACATGATCTAAGACACAACTCACAAGAACTAAGCGACATACTACAAGCATAACTCACGAACGACATCTATAATATAACTGCAACATAGATATACTGGGTGATCAGAAAGTCAGTATAAATTTGAAAACTGAATAAATCACGGAAAAATGTAGATAGGGAGGTACAAATTGACATACATGCTTGGAATGACTTGGGGTTTTATTAGAACCAAAAAAATACAAAAGTTCAAAAATTTTCCGACAGATGGCGTTTCATCTGATCAGAATAGCAATAATTAACATAACAAAGTAAGACAAAACAAAGATGATGTTCTTTACAGGAAATGCTCAATATGTCCACCGTCATTCCTCAACAATAGCTGTAGTCGAGGAATAATGTTGTGAACAGCACTGTAAAGCATGTCCGGAGTTATGGTGAGGCATTATCGGTCGATCACGATACACTTGCGACTCCAGATAACCCCAAAGCCAATAATCGCACGGACTGAGGTCTGGGACCTGGGAGGCCAAGCATGACGAACGTGGCGGCTGAGCACACGATCATCACCAAACGACGCGCGCAAAAGATCTTTCACGCGTCTAGCAATATGGGGTGGAGCGCCATCCTGTATAAACATCGTACGTTCCAGCAGGTGTTTATCAGCCCGGCTGGGGATGATGCGATTCTGTAACATATCGACGTACCTCTCACCCGTCACGGTAGCAGTTACAAAACCAGAATCACGCATTTCCTCGAAGAAAAAAGGCCCGATAACGGTAGATGTGGTAAATCCAACCCATACCGTCGTGCAATGGAGTCATTGGCATTGGCATTGGCTTGGGGGAAGAAACCAAACAGCGAGGTCATCGGTCTCATCGGATTAGGGGAGGATGGGGAAGGAAGTTGGCCGTGCCCTTTCAAAGGAACCATCCCAGCATTGGCCTGGAGCGATTTAGGGAAATCACGGAAAACCTAAATCAGGATGGCCGGACGCGGGATTGAACCGTCGTCCTCCCGAATGCGAGTCCAGTGTGCTACAACTGCGCCACCTCGCTCGGTGTGCAATGGAGTATCCATGACAGTTCTAGGATTTTCGGAAGCCCAAATTCTGCAGTTGTGGGCATTGACAGACCCTCGGAGCGTGAAATAATCTTCGTCGGTCCACAACACGTTACTCAACCAATCGTCATCTTCCGCTTTTTTTGAAACGCCCACACCGCAAATGCCCTCCGCGTCACTAAATCGCCACGTAACAGTTCATGATGCCGATGGATTTTGTACGGATAGCATCGGAGGGTACGCCTCAGTGCCAACCAAACAGTAGTGTATGGAATGCCGGTACGACCTGCGACTGCAAGAGCGCTGACTTCCCGTGCATAGACGAACCCGCTAGTCTCCATTTCTTCCTGAGCTGTCTCAGCAGCATTACGCCTTGTGCTCGGTCGGCCACTACGGGGTCCATCGTCTAAACAACCTGTAGCTTCGAACTTCGAAATCATTCTCGCCACAGCTGCCCGTTCGAATCCCCTTCCTACGGTGATCGTAACGATGAACTAGCACATTCCCCATTCTGATAATACAGCTTCACTAAAAGCGCCTTTTCAGGTAACGTCAACATGCTGCGACTTCTGACGCATCTGATTCTCTCTCTCTCATTACAGCTCCTTTTATGCGCGATTGTCATGTGCAGTCACTGACGTTTTGCTGTCTAGCGCCATCTCTCGGACATTTTGTGAACTTTGCTTTTTTTTGTTCTAATAAAACCCCATGTCATTCCAAGCACGTGTGTCAATTTTTACCTCTCTATCTACATTATTCCGTGGTTTATTACGTTTTCAAATTTATACTGGCTTTTTGATCACCCGGTATATACATCTACGGCGCCATCTACGCAACAAATGACGCCACACTTCAAATAATATACAGCTGGCTCATGGTGTTCACTAGACTCCGTCATTATTTTCTTTTTAGTGTTCTCATTGCTGACATTACCGTACTTTTCAAACTGTGATGCATTGTTTATGAATAACTGTGTCAGCGAATATGGTACGAGGGGCGTTTAATAAGTAATGCAACACAATTTTTTTCTGAAAGCAGGCTGATTTTATTCAGATTCCCAATACACCACATTTATATCCACCCTTCTGGCTAAAATACCCTATGTTCCAATATAATCTCCGTTCAGTGCGATGGCCTCCACCTTACTGAGTGGGCATGTATGCCCGCATGGTACCACTGTGTTGGTCGACGTCCGAGCCATCGTCTTGCTGCATCAATAACCTCCCTGTGCTCGCCCCGATAACTGAGTGGCCAGCGTGACCCGGGACCCGGGTTCAATATGCGGCTGGGTCGGGAATTTTCTCCGCTCAGAGACTGGGCGTTGTGCTGTCTTCATCGTCATTTCATCCCCATACGACGGGCAGGTCGCCCAATGTGTCGTCGAATGTAAGAAGAAGACCTGCACCAAGGCGGCCGGACCCGCCCCGCAAGGCGCCTCCCAGCCAATGACGCCAAACGCTCATAACTTCCCCGTCATCCATGTACTGGAAAAAATAGAAATGAGCGTATGGCATCGTTGGCCGGGAGGCCCCATCCGGGCAAGTTCGGCAGCCAAGTGCATGTCTTCGTTCAGTCAACGCCACACTGGGTGACTTGCGCGCCTGTGGCGAGGATGAAATGGTGATGAGGACAACGCAACACCCAGTCACTGAGAGAAGAAAATCTCCAACTGCTTCCCGCGGAGTGCATCCTCCATTGGGCCAAACAGATGGAAGTTGGAAATGCGAGATCCGGGCTGTGGGGTGGATGAGTAAGAACAGTCCAATCAAGTTTTGTGAGTTCCTCTCAGATGCGCAGACGTGTATGTGGCCTTGCTTCGTCATGGAGAAGGAGGAGTTCGATTGCATTTTTGTGGCTACGAATCCGCTGAAGACGTTTCTTCAATTTCCTGAGGGTAACACAATACACTTCAGAGTTGATCGTTGTACCATGAGAGAGCATGTCAAAGAGAATAACCCCTTCAAGGTCCCCAGAAAACTGTCCCCATGACTTTACTGTCTGAGAGTGCGGTTTCGAACTTCGGAGGAGAGGCGGTGTAGCTCCACTCCATGGATTACCGTTCTGTTCCCTGTTCGAAGTGATCAACACGATCGGCCAACCTATTTCACACAGGTCTTTCGTTGCTCTTCATTGTCTTCTGTTTGGGGGGGGGGGGGGAGGAACCTAACGGGCACACACTTTGAGTACCCCAACTGGTGGACGAGTTTGTCAGCACTACCGACAGAGATGTTCAGTTGGGCAGCGAGGTTTTTCACTGCGATCCGTCGATCACCTCGAATGAGAGTGTCCGCACGTTCCAGCATTGCAGGACTCACAGCTGGGTGCGACCGGCCGGCATGCGGGAGATCAGACAGGTTTACGCGACCTTGCTGTGATGTTGTCAGACGCCTCAGCCAAAAACTTCACTGCCAGGACTGCATAGACATTCTGCAAGCACCCATGAATATCTAGGATGCTCAGGTCTTCCGCCAAAAGAAACTCAGTGACAATTCTCTGCTTGGAACGCACCTCCGCTACAGACGCCATTTTGAAGGCTACATATAGGGCCTCTACCTATCGGAACCTCGTGAAACTATCGGCGCTGAAGCAGGAATATTCCACGATGTCCCACTAAAAATTCCGCATTTTTCAAGCGAAATTGGCCGAGAAAAAATTGCGTTTCTGATTGAACGGCACTCGTGCATAACTTTTGCATCAGCAAGAATTTTGTAAATATTTATCTGAAAAAAAATGGTTCAAAGGCATGTTCATTGGTTCCCAAAGCCCTGTATGCTTACGATACTGAAAAATCACTTTAATTACATACTGTAATAAATACAACGATCATTAGCATTTTTTTTAAATTGGACTGTGGTAAATTTGGCGTCAGAATAACAGACATGTATGAGATAAGAGAGTTTCGGAGAAGAGATAAGCAGCTGTATGAATATCAAGACGCTCAGTATAACCAAACAAGGCAAAGCTGAAAGGTGATATGAATAGAACTGGTATGCAAGGGAGATACTTAAAGATAATATTATAGAAAAAAGAGAAATTAGATGAAGATGAAATGACAGATGTGGTAATGAGAGATGAATTTGACAGAGTACTGAAAGGTCTAATGTAAGCCGAAACGAGGTCCCTGGAGAAGAACACATTTCGTCAGACTTACTGAGAACCAACCATGACAAACTATTTTGCCTCATGTGCATAACATGACACATGCAAAATATCCTCAGACCTCAAGAAGAATGTAGTAATTTCAGTTCCAGAGAAGGCAGGTGGTGATATATGTATTACCGAAATATGAGTTTCATAAGTCAGGAGTGCGAAATGCTGACACGAATTATTTACAGAGGAATAAAAGAACTAGCAGAAGCTGTCCTCGCAGAGAAGTTTGAGTTTCAGAGAAATGCAGGAACGCGCCAAGAAATACTCACCCTAAGATTTACTATAGTAGACACGTTGAAGAAAGGCAAACCTACGTTTATAGCATCTATAAATTTAGAAGAAGCTTTTGACAATGTCGACTGGAATAAACTCTTTCAAATTCTGGAGGTAGCAGGGGTAACATACAGGGAGCGAAAGGTTCTTTAGAACTTGTATAGAAACCAGACTGTAGTTTTATGGTTCGAAGGACTTGAACAGGGAGCAGTAGTTTGGAAGGGTGTAACAGAGGAGTCTAGTCTATGCTTGATGTTACTTAATCTTTATGTTGAGTAAGTAGTACGGGAAACGATAGAGAATTTTGGAAAAGGAATGAAATTTCTCTGAGAAGAAATAAAAAAATTTAGTGGTTTGTCGACGGCACTGTGATATTGTCAGAGATGGCGAAGGACTTGGAATATCAACTGAATGGAATGGACAGTGTCTTCAAAAGTAATTGTAAGATAAACATCATTAACAGTAAAACAAGAGTAATGCAGTGTACATTCGAATTAAACCGGCTATGCTGAGAAAATTGTATTCGGAAATAAGACACTAAAAGTAATAAATGAAGATGTTCTGTAGAGAGAATATAAAATACAACAAGCTGGAAACAGCGAGAGAAGGATTCGCGAAAAAGAGAAACATGTTGAGATATAATATAAACTTAAAAGTTCTGAAGTACTTTCTGAAGGTACTTGTTTGGAAATGAGGCATTTGGATGACAAATAATTCAGACAAGAATCTTTTGAAATGTGGTTTTATAGAAGAATCTGAAAATTATGTGAATAGCTCGGATAAGTAATGAGGAGGTACTGAACTGAACGGGAGAGAAAAGAAATTTATGGTCCAACTTGATTAAAAGAATGGACTGGTTGAGAGGGAGCACACTGAGACATAAACTAATCATCAGTTTGCAGGGTTGCGGAGAGAAATATCGGGGGTACGAGGTGCATTCAAGTTCTAAGGCCTCCGATTTTTTTTCTCCGGACTGGAAAGAGATATAAACATGTGCATTGTTTTAAAATGAGGCCGTGTTCATTGTCAATACGTCCCAGAGATGGCAGTACCGTATGGCAGATGGAATTTTACCGCCAGTGGCGAGAATGAGAACTGTTTTAAATACTTAAAATGGCGACGTTTTCCTTACTTGAACAGCGTGCAATCATTCGTTTTCTGAATTTTCGTGGTGTGAAACCAATTGAAATTCATTGACAGTTGAAGGAGACATGTGGTGATGGAGTTATGGATGTGTCGAAAGTGCGTTCGTGGGTGCGACAGTTTAATGAAGGCAGAACATCGTGTGACAACAAACCGAAACAACCTCAGGCTCACACAAGCCGGTCTGACGACATGATCGAGAAAGTGGAGAGAATTGTTTTGGGGGATCGCCGAATGACTGTTGAACAGATCGCCTCCAGAGTTGGCATTTCTGTGGGTTCTGTGCACACAATCCTGCATGACGACCTGAAAAATGCGAAAAGTGTCATCCAGGTGGGTGCCACGAATGCTGATGGACGACCACACGGCTGCCCGTGTGGCATGTTGCCGAGCAATGTTGACGTGCAACGACAGCATGAATGGCACTTTCTTTTCGTCGGTTGTGACAATGGATGAGACGTGGATGTGATTTTTCAATCCAAAAACAAAGCGACAGTCAGCTCAATGGAAGCACACAGATTCACCGCCACCAAAAAAATTTCGGGTAACCGCCAGTGCTGAAAAAATAATGGTGTCCATGTTCTGGGACAGCGAGGGCGTAATCCCTACCCATTGCGTTCCAAAGGGCACTACGGTAACAGGTGGATCCTACGAAAATGTTTTGAAGAACAAATTCCTTCCTGCACTGCAACAAAAACGTCCAGGAAGGGCTGCGAGTGTGCTGTTTCACCAAGACAACGCACCCGCACATCGAGCTAACGTTACGCAAGTTTATTCGTGATAACAACTTTGAAGTGATTCCCCGTGCTCCCTACTCACATGACCTGGCTCCTAGTGACTTTTGGCTTTTTCCAACAATAAAAGACACTCTCCGTGGCCGCACATTCACCAGCCGTGCTGCTATTGCCTCAGCGATTTTCCAGTGGTCAAAACAGACTCCTAAAGAAGCCTTCGCCGCTGCCATGGAATCATGTCGTCAGCGTTGTGAAAAATGTGTACGTCTGCAGGGCGATTACGTCGAGAAGTAACGCCAGTTTCATCGATTTCGTGTGAGTAGTTAATTAGAAAAAAAATCGGAGGCCTTAGAACTTGAATGCACCTCGTATAAACTGTAGAGGGAGAGCAAGGCTGCTAGACTGTAATAAGGAGGTTCATATTGATGTAGGTTGCTGTAGTTATGTGGGTATGAAGAGAAGCTGACGGCGTAAACTAGAGTGGATGTTTGCATCAAACCAGTGTTCGGACTGAAGACCACAAAAACAGCACACGGAGGTAATAAATTATTCAAAAACAGTCTTAATCCCATTTATTATTATTATTATACCGCCAACCGGTTCAACCCAACGTAGGGGTCACCTTCTGGGCGTTTACACTCTGAAATTATAGATATCCGTCAGAAAGACTCTATTATACAACAGCTAAAATTACGTAAATTTAAAATATGTTACCCATTGGTCGACTGCTGGTGGTGTCACTCCTGTCTACAAAACGGCAGGAAACTATGCGAGACTAACCCTTCGTATGGGCTTAAATAGCGTGCTGAGATCACGTGAATAGACGGCAACAGCCCCAGCGGCGATCATGGGCATTTAATACAGTATATTATATATAATTACTAGTCAGCTTGGTTTAACATAAATTTAAGTCACAGTAAATAACAGAAAACGGAACCATTCAATTTAAAAACAGTTACAATTATAGTGTTAATTATAAAACGAATGTTCCGTAGTCAGTCGTAAAATTCATTAAAGTATATCACATTGTGTGCCATAACATAAAGTAAAACAATTTGTGACACACAAAAACTGGTGTCGTCTTGTATTATAATATATCTATTCGTACATTTACGTAGAAAAGATTTGAATCAATTTACTATAACGGTTAATATGCAAGGACTATTCACGTGATCTCAGCACGCTATTTAAGCCCATACGAAGGGTTAGTCTCGCATAGTTCCCTGCCGTTATGTAGACAGGAGTGACACCACCAGCAGTCGACCAATGGGTAACATATTTTAAATTTACGTAATTTTAGCTGTTGTATAACAGAGTCTTTCTGACGGATATCTATAATTTCAGAGTGTAAACGCCCAGAAGACCCCTACGTTGAGTTGAAACCGGTTGGCGGTATAATAACAATAATAAATGCGATTAAGACTGTTTTTGAATAATTGATTAGTCATACTAATCGCTGCTTCATCTCCACAACAATGTTGTCCAAAAATACGGAGGTAAGTACGTAGGTCTGACAAGATAGAGCGGAGTAAAAACAACTGAATATGTGAGTATTTATGCATTTTCACATGAAATGTATTCGCAGTTGCGAATATGGACAGCAGTGCGCTGTATATTAGCATGATGACAATGAAACTTTGTGCCGCAGCGTGGCTCGAAACCGGCTCTGAGCACTATGGGACTCAACTGCTGTGGTCATCAGTCCCCTAGAACTTAGAACTAATTAAACCTAACTAACCCAAGGACATCACACACATCCATGCCCGAGGCAGGATTCGAACCTGCGACCGTAGCAGCAGCGCGGCTCCGGACTGGAGCGCCTAGAACCGCACGACCACCGCGGCCGCGGCTCGAAACCGGATTTCCCGATTATCAAGAGCCGACCTCTTTATCATTTCGCTGCCCGAGCACGTTTAACAGCTAGGCCGAAACTTCCATATGTCGTCAACTATGCGTCTACAGCCTGTACTCGTACATCCACTATGTACATTCCTGTACAGGAGAGACATTTTCTTGAATGTCGTGTCGGCGGATAAATATGACCTCGCAGTGCCTTTGTTTTTCCGAATTACGATGCAAAGTTCCTTCGGACATGCGTGCAATTGCGAATACACTTAATGTATTTCATAAAGACTACAGTCGCCGCAGTGCCTGCTCCAAACAATTGATGAAAAACTACTGGCAGCGATAGTGCTTTGACAATTTAACCGTGTTGTGGATTGGCAAGAGAGCCAACCCGGTATGAGAGGAAGCCGAAAGGCACGCGTTTTAGCTCACGCAGGCTGGCGTGAGGTCAAGGAAATTAGACTAGCAAAAAAGGACGTAGCTGTGGAATACTTAACTTTAATCCATAAATGGTGAACATCGCTCTTGACGGTACATGTTTTACAGCATCAATAGTAACTGGTAATGGCGCCTTGCTAGGTCGTAGCAAATGACGTAGCTGAAGGCTATGCTAACTATCGTCTCGGCAAATGAGAGCGTCATTTGTCAGTGAACCATCGCTAGCGAAGTCGGTTGTACCACTGGGGCGAGTGCTAGGAAGTGTCTCTAGACCTGCCGTGTGGCGGCGCTCGGTCTGCAATCACTGATAGTGGCGACACGCGGGTCAGACGTATACTAACGGACCGCGGCCGATTTAAAGGCTACCACCTAGCAAGTGTGGTGACTGGCGGTGACACCACAAACCGTAATAAGCAACCCGCACTGTTGTGAAACTTCATTCGCTTCATCAATAAGCAAGTAAGGGTCTGCACTCCGTCTTCCGTCTTCAGGCCACGAGTGGCCTACCGGGACCATCCGACCGCCGTGTCATCCTCAGGGAGAATGCGGACAGGAGGGGCGTGGGGTCAGCACACTGCTCTCCCAGTCGTTATGGTGGTATTCTTGACCGAAGCCGCTACTATTCGGTCGAGTAGCTCCTCAGCTGGCATCACGAGGCTGAGTGCACCGCGAAAAATGGCAACAGCGCACGGCGGCCTGGATGGTCACCCATCCAAGTGCCGACACGCCCGATCGCGCTTAACTACGGTGATCTCACGGGAACCGGTGTATCCACTGCGGCAAGGCCGTTGCCTAAGTAAGGGTCTGGATTGTTATAAAAAACTATTTTGAATGTGTCTCAGACACGATTAAATAAAGCTTTACTTTCGATATTTGTGAATATTTTGAATTTTTCAACACTCGGGATATATAGACCCAAGGGACACAAATGTAACAAATTAAGGTGTAACGAGGGGTACATTGGCTTGGTAATGAACATCAAGAAAACAAAAATACTGAACCCAGACAACCGAACACTTACAGTTGGAAACCAGTCTATAGAAGGTGTTGATGCAAACATCAAGCATGTCCACAGAATTAAACTAGGGAAAAACAATCAAAATGCAGAAATTCCTTGCGGAATGGGACAGAGCTGGGAAGCATTCCAGAAACTTAAGATTTATCCTGAACAACAAGGATGTCCCAAAGAACCTGAAGGCTAACGTCTATGATACGAGGCGTCTTCAAAAAGAAATCTAACTTTTGCTATGACACCTTTATTGCTTAATGTACAACGTTTTAAGGACTATCCCATCTACTGGCAATTCATCCGTCCCATCGTTTCTTCCACTTTTGGAAAGACTCCTCGAATGCATTCTCTGAGAGTGCCATGGTGTAATGCATATATATATTCCCTTCACGCACATTTATGCGATCGGGAATGCTCAGTAGCAGCCAGCTACGTGTACATTTCACAATTACGCGTCAGGAAGAGCATTAGTGATGAAATCATGGGAGGCAATGTTGTGCAACCTTAGTAGGGACAAGATCCGACTATTTGGGAGTAGGATCGTACAATCTGAGACAGTGTTTCGAGACAAACTTCTGTCACAATATCCGCAAACGTGACGTCAGATCCGCCTAGCAAGAGCGATCTGAACACCCATTGGCTGAAGGATACAGGGAACGAGAGAAGTGTCCTTATTGGCTGAGGAAGAAAGGTGGGGTGGTCTCTTTTGTCCTTCGGGAAGGCAGGGCGAATCCGTCGCGAGGAGCCACGCAAAACACACGGTCGAGTAACCGGGGCGGCTCTAAAAAAACGGTCGCGAGTGCATATTTCAGATGTTAAACAAGATATAAAGTGAAGTTATTAGTTATAAGAACGCCACGTGTCGTGGGCAGTGTCTATCATTATGTAAAGTCAGAAAACAATAGACTGGCTGGGTGAGATTAAGATATGTGAACACAAAATAAGCAGCCTTGCATATGCGGATGACTTAGTTGTGATGGCAGATTCGATTGAAAGTTTGCAAAGTAATATTTCAGAGCTGGATCAGAAACGTAAGGACTACGGTATGAAGATTAGCATCTCCAAAAATAAAGTAATGTCAGTGGGAAAGAAATATAAACGGACTGAGTGCCAAATAGGAGGAACAAAGTTAGAACAGGTGGACGGCTTCAAGTACTTAGGATGCATATTCTCACAGGATGGCAACATAGTGAAAGAACTGGAAGCGAGGTGTAGCAAAGCTAATGCAGTGAGCGCTCAGCTACGATCTACTCTCTCGTGCAAGAAGGAAGTCAGTATCAAGACTAAGTTATCTGTGCACCGTTCAATCTTTCGACCAACTTTGTTGTATGGGAGCGAAAGCTGGGTGGATTCAGGTTACCTTATCAACAAGGTTGAGGTTATGGATATGAAAATAGCTAGGATGATTGCAGGTACTAGTAGATTGGAACAATGGCAGGAGGGTGTCCACAATGAGGAAATCAAAGAAAAACTGGGAATGAACTATAGATGTAGCAGCCAGGGCGAACAGGCTTAGATGGTGGGGTCATGTTACACGCATGGGAGAAGCAAGGTTACCCAAGAGACTCATGGGTTCAGCAATAGAGGGCAGGAGGAGTCGAGGCAGACCGAGGAGAAGGTACCTGGATTCGGTTAAGAATGATTTTGAAGTAATAGGTTTAACATCAGAAGAGGCACCAATGTTAGCACTGAATAGGGGAACATGGAGGAACTGTATAAGGGGGGCTATGGTCCAGACTGAACGCTGAAAGACATGATCAGTCTTAAATGATGATGATGATGATGATGATGAGAAAACGGTGTTAATGTGTGTAAAGGGTCGAATATAATGGCATAGTCCCGAGCCTCCATATTGCAGTTGCTGATTCTGTGACGTGTGTGACGAAGCAATTTCTGTATCAATACAAGTATAGTACAAACTTAGTTGACAATTAACAACTGGCATCCCTAAACACTCCACTTCAGCAGGATCACCACCTACATGGAACCTGGCGAGTGAGCGCTACTACTGTGCTACGAGGGACTTACCAAAGCAACAAGACACTAGGTTAGTGATACCGCCCAGAGAAGCACTTCCTTCACGATACAATGCCAATGACGTTGTTGTACTGGATCTTCTGTATGGTTGGGAAACGACGACCTTACAAGGGGTTTCAACTTTGGGAAACAGAAAAAAATCTGCTGGTCTTAGTTCCAGAGAATATGGTGGATGATGTTCTGTCTAGGAATTCTCTCTTGTCTCGAAACCTGGCAGAAAATACGAAGAGATTCTGGTCGTGTGTGAAGTATGTTAGCGGCAAGAAACAAGCAATGCCTTCTCTGCGTGATAGCAATGGAGATCCTATCGAAGACAGTGCTGCCAAAGCGGAGTTACTAAACACAGCCTTCCGAAATGCCTTCACAAAGGAAGATGAAGTAAATATTCCAGAATTCGAATCGGGAACAGCTGCCAACACGAGTAACATAGAAGTAAATATCCTCGTAGTGAAACAACTTAAATCACTTAATGAAAGCAAGCCTTCTGGTCCAGACTGTATACCAATTAGGTTCCTTTCAGAGTATGCTCATGCATTAGCGTCATACTTAACAATCATATACAATCGTCCTCTCGACGAAATATCTGTACCCAAAGACTGGAAAGTTGCTCAGGTCGCACCAATATTCAAGAAAGGTAGTAGGAGTAATCCACTAAATTACAGGCCCATATCATTAACGTCGATACGTAGCAGGATTTTGGAACATAGATTGTGTTCGAACAGCGGCCCCTTCGTGAAGAGGACATAGGCGCCACGCCCGACTGGTGGCGGCCCATTTCTATTGCAGCGTCAGCGTCAGGCACTTGGATAGCAGCGTCAACGTTAGAGACTTCGTTAGGAATGTCTAGTATTTGTCTATTCTGAGGAAGACTGATTATATTTTATGTCGCCCTTTGCTTGCGAGATATCTCTCAAAGTTAAGTATTGTTATTCTCTTATTCTAATAAAAGTCATTAATACGAGTTGTTTGTCTAGCGAACCGAGTACATCTACATCTACATCTACATGGTGTAACGTTCCCTGGCAACACACACACTATTAATAAACTAAAATTTAATTGTACTATATACGCCGCTATGAAGCAATTTGTATATACTGTAATTATTTAACAAAAAATATTATTTAATTTTATATCGTTATTATTGTAATATTTTCTGTAGTAATATTCTCGATGTATTTATGATTGTAATATTTCTATACTCATAATGTAATTACGAAATGTGTCAATATCTGCGATAACAAAAATGTAAAATACAGCCGCAGATTGCAAAGAGACATTATCGGTTGATAGTGATATAAATAGGAATACATAGTGTGCATTCTTTGTCTTCTTCCTCGAGAGCTGAGAGAGGAACCTGTGACGTAGCATTTTATGAATGGGTAGACTTCATCTGTCTGTATCTAGATTTAGCCGCCATTAGAGGAGAAATTGCAAACTAATGTAAGTTGAATTATTGTTGTGGTCCAAATACATTATAATTTATCAAAAGTGTGTATTACTAATGCAAATTAGCTTGCCCATGTCATCTATAATATTTCTTTAAAGAATTTTCAGCATTTTAGCAATTATCGCTGGTGTTGCTGGGCTGTGCCGCGACCGAACGATTTGCAGCGGCGGCACATTTAAAAAATTGTTCCGCTAAGAAGAATTAACCAAACCCGTAAATCGGGTGCAGATAAAAATTAGCAGTGAATTAAGAAAATGTTTTTCTTTTACAGCGATCCAGAGACTGACGGAATTTATTACTAGTTTCACATTTGTGCATTCATAGGCGGATAGTTAACGTCTAAATTTAACAATTTGTTGGTTCTTTCAAATAACTTAAATGTATAGTGAAGTGTGTTTTATCAATGATAATTAAACGTCGGCTTGGCAATATTTAACCATTTTCTGCTAATAGAGACAGTCTTGTGTTCCATAGCTAACGCTGGGAAAGAATTCAGTAAATATTTAAAAAAAACCACTGCATTTAGAAAATGTGTGCCAAGGCCGAATTATGTAAAAGATTTAATTCTCAACTACATATTCTTAATCAGTTAGTATGAATTTATCAGCATGAGAGGGTTGACTAAGTTCACGTAATTTTAAATGTACTTAATTCTGTCTAAATGAATTTTTATTACCACACGTAAGTAAGGGGTTCTGCAACAAAGTTCGTACAGACTGAAAGAAAGAGCAAATAAGTAATAAAAAAACAATAAAAAAAGGTAAATATTTTTTTATTTAATTTCATTAAAATGGATACTCTGTAAATCACATTTAAGTGCCTGGCAGAAGGTTCATCGAACCACCTTCACAATCCGCTATTATTTCAATCTCATATAGCACACGGAAAGAACGAACACCTATATCTTTCCCTACGAGCTCTGATTTCCCTTATTTTATCGTGGTGATCGTTTCTCCCTTTGTAGGTCGGTGTCAATAAAATATTTTTGTATTCGGAGGAGAAAGTTGGAAATTGGAATTTCGTGAGAAGATTCCATCGCAACGAAAAACGCCTTTGTTTTAACGATGTTCAGCCCCAATCCTGAATCATTTCAGTGACACTCTCTTCCATATTTCGCGATAATACAAAACGTGCTGACCTTCTCTGAACTTTTTCGATGTACTCCGTCAGTTTTATCTGGTAAGGATCCCACACCACGCAGCAGTATTCTTAAAGAGGACAGACAAGCCTAGTGCAGGCAGTCTTCTTAGTAGATCTGTTACGTTTTCTAAGTGTCCTGCCAATAAAACGCAGTTTTTGGTTGGCCTTCCTCACAACATTTTCTATGTGTTCCTTCCAATTTATGTTCTTCGTAATTGTAATTCCTAGGTACTTAGTTGAATTTACAGCCTTCAGATTTGACTGATTTATCATGTAACCGTAGTTTAACGGATTCCTTTTAGCACTCATGTGGATGACCTCACACTTCTCGTTATTTAGGGCAACTGCCGTTTTCGCACCATTCAGATATCTTTTCTAAATAGCTTTGCAATTTGTTTTGATCTTCTGATGACTCTATTAGTCGATAAACGACACCGTCATCTGCAAACAACCTAAGACGGCAGCTCAGATTGTGTCCCAAATCGTTTATAGAGATAGGGAACAACAAATGGCCTATTACACTACCTTTGAGAACGCCAGAAAACACTTCTGTTTTACTCGATGACTTTCCGTTAATTACTACGAACTGTGACCTCTCTGACAGGAAATCACAAATCCAGTCACATAAATGAGAGGATATTCCATAAGCACACAATTTTACTATAAGCCGCTTGTGTGGTACAGTGTCAAAGGCCTTTCGGAAATCCTGAAATTACGGAATCAATCTGAAATCCCTTGTCAATAGCACTCAACACTTCATCGGAATAAAGAGCTAGTAGTATTTCACAAGAACCATGTTTTCTAAATCTATGTCGATTGAGTGTCAATAGACTGTTTTCTACGAGCTAATTCATAATCTTCGATCACAATATACACTCCTGGAAATTGAAATAAGAACACCGTGAATTCATTGTCCCAGGAAGGGGAAACTTTATTGACACATTCCTGGGGTGAGATACATCACATGATCACACTGACAGAACCACAGGCACATAGACACAGGCAACAGAGTATGCACAATGTCGGCACTAGTACAGTGTATACCCACCTTTCGCAGCAATGCAGGCTGCTATTCTCCCATGGAGACGATCGTAGAGATGCTGGATGTAGTCCTGTGGAACGGCTTGCCATGCCATTTCCACCTGGCGCCTCAGTTGGACCAGCGTTCGTGCTGGATGTCCAGACCGCGTGAGACGACGCTTCATCCAGTCCCAAACATGCTCAATGGGGGACAGATCCGGAGATCTTGCTGGCCAGGGTAGTTGACTTACACCTTCTAGAGCACGTTGGGTGGCACGGGATACATGCGGACGTGCATTGTCCTGTTGGAACAGCAAGTTCCCTTGCCGGTCTAGGAATGGTAGAACGATGGGTTCGATGACGGTTTGGATGTACCGTGCACTATTCAGTGTCCCCTCGACGATCACCAGTGGTGTACGGCCAGTGTAGGAGATCGCTCCCCACACCATAATGCCGGGTGTTGGCCCTGTGTGCCTCGGTCGTATGCAGTCCTGATTGTGGCGCTCACCTGCACGGCGCCAAACACGCATACGACCATCATTGGCACCAAGGCAGAAGCGACTCTCATCGCTGAAGACGACACGTCTCCATTCGTCCCTCCATTCACGCCTGTCGCGACACCACTGGAGGCGGGCTGCACGATGTTGGGGCGTGAGCGGAAGACGGCCTAACGGTGTGCGGGACCGTAGCCCAGCTTCATGGAGACGGTTGCGAATGGTCCTCGCCGATACCCCAGGAGCAACAGTGTCCCTAATTTGCTGGGAAGTGGCGGTGCGGTCCCCTACGGCACTGCGTAGGATCCTACGGTCTTGGCGTGCATCCGTGCGTCGCTGCGGTCCGGTCCCAGGTCGACGGGCACGTGCACCTTCCGCCGACCACTGGCGACAACATCGATGTACTGTGGAGACCTCACGCCCCACGTGTTGAGCAATTCGGCGGTACGTCCACCCGGCCTCCCGCATGCCCACTATACGCCCTCGCTCAAAGTCCGTCAACTGCACATACGGTTCACGTCCACGCTGTCGCGGCATGCTACCAGTGTTAAAGACTGCGATGGAGCTCCGTATGCCACGGCAAACTGGCTGACACTGACGGCGGCGGTGCACAAATGCTGCGCAGCTAGCGCCATTCGACGGCCAACACCGCGGTTCCTGGTGTGTCCGCTGTGCCGTGCGTGTGATCATTGCTTGTACAGCCCTCTCGCAGTGTCCGGAGCAAGTATGGTGGGTCTGACACACCGGTGTCAATGTGTTCTTTTTTCCATTTCCAGGAGTGTATGTTCCAAAATCCTGCTGCAGATCGACGTTAACGATATGGGCGTGTAAGGGAAGGAAGGGTGGCCAGCGTGCGTCTCTTCCCTGTCGTTTCCGACTGTGGTGCCGGTGCTTGACTATACACCGTAACAGGTGGGATACAACAGGAATTTGATGTTTTGCAGATATTTGATGTTTTGCAGATACTGTATCTGAGGACAAGGATTAACGCGTGTGCTAGCGCACGGTCATGAGGCAACATCCAAATCTTGTCTTTCCACGATTCAGGCCTCTTCTGGCTCGCAGCAACGCTCAAACGTTCTGAAATTCACTGGTAGACTTTCTTGTTCATCATCCGATCAAATGGTTCAAATGGCTCTGAGCATTATGGGACTTAACATCTGAGGTCATCAGTCCCCTAGAACTTAGAACTACTTAAACCTAACTAACCTAAGGACATCACACACATCCATGCCCGAGGCAGGATTCGAACCTGCGACCGTAGCGGTTCCAGAGTGAAGCGCCTAGAACCGCTCGGTCACGGCGGCCGGCTATCATCCGATCAGGTGGTACAAACGTTACACCCGTGAGGTTCGTTCCAATGAAACCTGGTCAGTGCATCTACCTTTGCCCTAGACGTAAGGTGACACCAGGTAACTGTGGGTATGGTGGCGCCATACGAGGTGCATTCAAGTTCTAAGGCCTCCGATTTTTTTTCTCCGGACTGGAAAGAGATAGAAACATGAGCATTGTTTTAAAATGAGGCCGCGTTCATTGTCAATACGTCCCAGAGATGGCAGCACCGTACGGCAGATGGAATTTTACCGCCAGCGGCGAGAATGAGAACTGTTTTAAATACTTAAAAAGGCGACGTTTTCCTTACTTCAACAGCGTGCAATCATTCGTTTTCTGAATTTGCTTGGTGTGAAACCAATTGAAATTCATCGACAGTTGAAGGAGACGTGGTGATGGAGTTATGGATGTGTCGAAAGTGCGTTCGTGGGTGCGACAGTTTAATGAAGGCAGAACATCGTGTAACAACAAAACGAAACAATCTCGGGCTCGCACAAGCCGGTCTGACGACACGATCGAGAAAGTGGAGAGAATTGTTTTGGGGGATCGCCGAATGACTGTTGAACAGATCGCCTCCAGAGTTGGCATTTCTGTGGGTTCTGTGCTCACAATCCTGCATGACGACCTGAAAATGCGAAAAGTGTCATCCAGCTGGGTGCCACGAATGCTGACGGACGACCACACGGCTGCCCGTGTGGCAAGTTGCCGACCAATGTTGACGTGCAACGACAGCATGAATGGGACTTTCTTTTCGTCGGTTGTGACAATGGATGAGACGTGGATGCCATTTGTCAATCCAGAAACAAAGCGCCAGTCAGCTCGATGGAAGCACACAGATTCACCGCCACCAAAAAAATTTCGGGTAACCGCCAGTGCTGAAAAAATGATGGTGTCCATGTTCTGGGACAGCGAGGGCGTAATCCTTACCCATTGCGTTCCAAAGGGCACTACGGTAACAGGTGCATCCTACGAAAATGTTTTGAAGAACAAATTCCTTCCTGCACTGCAACAAAAACGTCCAGGAAGGGCTGCGCGTGTGCTGTTTCACCGAGACAACGCACTCGCACATCGAGCTAACGTTACGCAAGTTTATTCGTGATAACAACTTTGAAGTGATTCCTCATGCTCCCTACTCACATGACCTGGTTCTTAGTGACTTTTGGCTTTTTCCAACAATAAAAGACACTCTCCGTGGCCGCACATTCACCAGCCGTGCTGCTATTGCCTCAGCGATTTTCCAGTGGTCAAAACAGACTCCTAAAGAAGCCTTCGCCGCTGCCATGGATTCATGTCGTCAGCGTTGTGAAAAATGTGTACGTCTGCAGGGCGATTACGTCGAGAAGTAACGCCAGTTTCATCGATTTCGTGTGAGTAGTTAATTAGAAAAAAAATCGGAGGCCTTAGAACTTGAATGCATCTCGTATATTGGTAGAGACTGACGCATGCGCACCGTTTGAAATTGCATTGCGCTAGTGTGGCTTCACTCTGAAGAAAATGGTAACACAAGTCATCGTCACACTACCGAACACGCGGACGAGTAAACTGGAACAACGCGGAATGATTAGATTTTTGACGGCGGAGGGAGTTGGAAGCCGTGAAACGTATCAACGGACGAAGGCTGTGTACGGAGAGTACAGTCTGAGTCGTTCAAGTGTTGTGGAATGGAGCAAACGATTGCTTGAGGGGCTCGAGTCACTGGAAGACGATGCTCGTACTGGACCGGCTCATCGTGTCATCACACCGGAAATGGTTGTGGAAGTGAACGCTTTAATTTTGGATAACCGCAGAATCACTGTGGACGAGATCCATCGGTGTTTGGACCTTTAAAACAAGCTATTTGCGGATATCGATTCGCAATGGACGAGGAAGTGTGTGGCTGGGTCCTTCTTCAAGGATGGAATCGACCGGCTAGTGTCGCAATGGGAAAAATGTGCCAACAGTTTTGGCGACTATTTTTGAGTATATGTACTGCGTATAACTCCATTTTTGAGTTAATAAAATCGTTACTGTTACTTTACACTAGTGACTGGGTTCCATTTGAATGCCCCTTATACATCTACATTCATATTCCGCACGCCGTCCGCCCCTGGTAGCTGAGTGGTCAGCGCGACAGAATGTCATACCTAACGGCCCGCGTTCGATTCCCGGCTGGGCCAGAGATTTTCTCCGCTCAGGGACTGCGTGTTGTGTTGTCCTTATCATCATCATTTCATCCCCATCGACGCGCAAGTCGCCGAAGTGGCGTCAACTCGAAAGACTTGCACCAGGCGACCGGTCTACCCGACGGGAGGCCCTAGTCACTCGGCATTTCCATTTTCCGCAAGCCACCGAGTGCCGCGTGGCGGACGGTACTCTTTACCACTATTAGTAATTTCCCTTCTTGCTCCATTCACAAACAGAATGAGAGAAAAACTGCAGTCTATATTTTAATCATCAGATCTACATTCCCTGGTGATAGTAGGAATCCCCGGCGTGGTGCATGCCAATTCGTGCTGGCGGTGAGAACACAGTTAGCCTTGAGCCACAGATGCATGTCGGGGACTAGGCAAAAAATAAAACATAAAGTTGAAATGGTTCTGAGCACTATGGGACTTAACATCTGAGGTCATCAGAGCCCTAGAACTTAGAACTATTTAAACCTAACCAGCCTAAGGACACCATATACATCCATGCCCGAGGCAGGATTCGAACCTGCGACCGTAGCAGTCGCGCCTTTCCTGACTGAAGCGCCTAGAACCGCTCGGTCACCGCGGCCGGCGGGGACTAGACACAAGTGCTCGCCCTGTTCGCCCACATGTAGACAGTGGCTCCTCCATGAGATCCAGAGCGCCATACATATGGTACACATTGACGTCCGTGAGGCATTCCATTCAGTTCCAGACTGTCACCTAGTGAATAAAAAACGGAAGTACGAAATACAGGACCAACTTTGTGAAGCGATTCAGGCCTTCCTAACAGAGGGGACTGAAAAAAGTCGGTCCTAAGATACTTGTTCAATTGTAATGTGAAGAGTTTTTTTTCTTTTTTTTTTACTTCTATTTCCGGGACTAACCAACACAGGACCTGCACTATTGACAAATCCGCCAATCATCCTCCAGAAATCACATGCAAATTCAAAACACTTCAGATACTAGTACCTACAAATTTCAACAATAGCCCTCACTTGAAGTACCAGACGCCACCTACAGTGTATATATATATATATATATATATATATATATATATATATATATATATATATATATATATATAAAGGGCCCGTTATTTATACAAGCTTTAGCTTAAGCAATTGACATACATAAAATGAGGTCTATCCATGTGCTTTCACTAAAGACTGACACTTGCACTCCGGCTAAAAATGGAGAGTCCGTGTCTCATCTCCCACGACAGTACGGGACAGGAAACGATATTTTTCATCCTGATACTGTTCCAGGTGCTGCACTGATGTAGACATTCTGCTCAACTTCTGCCTCTTGGTCAGGCTACGGGGAGCCCACTACGCACAAATTTTTCCGGTACTTCAGATGCTCTGTCACTATGGCCTGAGCGGTACAGTGGCTGATGCCCGACATGAGCCGAATGTCTTCCGCCGTCGGTCATCTCTAACGGCGGCATCCACCGCAGCAGCGACAGAAGGGTATGACTCCGTTCATCAAAACAACGAACTTGATGTAAACAAACACGAACGCGATGATTGGTCAGAAGCCGTAGCACACGTACACTGGTGTTGTTACACTCTTGGAAGTAGGTCTAACTTATGTATTAGATATACACGCCTGGAAATTGAAATAAGAACACCCTGAATTCATTGTCCCAGGAAGGGGAAACTTTATTGACACATTCCTGGGGTCAGATACATCACATGATCACACTGACAGAACCACAGGCACATAGACACAGGCAACAGAGCATGCACAATGTCGGCACTAGTACAGTGTATATCCACCTTTCGCAGCAATGCAGGCTGCTATTCTCCCATGGAGACGATCGTAGAGATGCTGGATTTAGTCCTGTGGAACGGCTTGCCATGCCATTTCCACCTGGCGCCTCAGTTGGACCAGCGTTCGTGCTGGACGTGCAGACCGCGTGAGACGACGCTTCATCCAGTCCCAAACATGCTCAATGGGGGACAGATCCGGAGATCTTGCTGGCCAGGGTAGTTGACTTACACCTTCTAGAGCACGTTGGGTGGCACGGGATACATGCGGACGTGCATTGTCCTGTTGGAACAGCAAGTTCCCTTGCCGGTCTAGGAATGGTAGAACGATGGGTTCGATGACGGTTTGGATGTACCGTGCACTATTCAGTGTCCCCTCGACGATCACCAGTGGTGTACGGCCAGTGTAGGAGATCGCTCCCCACACCTTGATGCCGGGTGTTGGCCCTGTGTGCCTCGGTCGTATGCAGTCCTGATTGTGGCGCTCACCTGCACGGCGCCAAACACGCATACGACCATCATTGGCACCAAGGCAGAAGCGACTCTCATCGCTGAAGACGACACGTCTCCATTCGTCCCTCCATTCACGCCTGTCGCGACACCACTGGAGGCGGGCTGCACGATGTTGGGGCGTGAGCGGAAGACGGCCTAACGGTGTGCCGGACCGTAGCCCAGCTTCATGGAGACGGTTGCGAATGGTCCTCGCCGATACCCCAGGAGCAACAATGTCCCTAATTTGTTGGGAAGTGGCGGTGCGAACCCCTACGGCACTGCGTAGGATCCTACGGTCTTGGCTTGCATCCGTGCGTCGCTGCGGTCCGGTCCCAGGTCGACGGGCACGTGCACCTTCCGCCGACCACTGGCGACAACATCGATGTACTGTGGAGACCTCACGCCCCACGTGTTGAGCAATTCGGCGGTACGTCCACCCGGCCTCCCGCATGCCCACTATACGCCCTCGCTCAAAGTCCGTCAACTGCACATACGGTTCACGTCCACGCTGTCGCGGCATGCTACCAGTGTTAAAGACTGCGATGGAGCTCCGTATGCCACGGCAAACTGGCTGACACTGACGGCGGCGGTGCACAAATGCTGCGCAGCTAGCGCCATTCGACGGCCAACACCGCGGTTCCTGGTGTGTCCGCTGTGCCGTGCGTGTGATCATAGCTTGTACAGCCCTCTCGCAGTGTCCGGAGCAAGTATGGTGGGTCTGACAGTGTTCTTTTTTCCATTTCCAGGAGTGTATTATTACCAAGTTACGTTAAATGTAGCTTTAAGATAGTTAACTCTGTTAACAACCATCGACCTTCTTCTTAATCACGCTTTAGCCAAGTGCGTTGCGGAACTAGCCGAGCGGTCTTGGGCGCTGGAATCATGGACTGTGCGGCTGATCCCGGCGGAGATTCGAGTCCTCCCTCGGGCATGGGTGTGTGTGTTTGTCCTTAGAATAATTTAGGTTACGTAGTGTGTAAGCTTAGGGACTGATGACCTTAGCAATTAAGTCTCATAAGATTTCACACATATCTGAACATTTTTTAGCCAAGTGGTTTTTACTTCAAAAATCGTGTACAGTCACAACCTCCGCGCTGTTGTGCTCTGATTGTCGCGCTGTTAATGCGCAGTACGAAAATGGCTGAGCCTGCTTCATGTCCCGTAGTGAAAGACGCGTGTGCAACGCGGGTAAAAATTGCCGAGATATAGGTTGCTCTTAATGTTTTTCGTAAATTTACAGAGATAATCGGTTTAGAAGTTTTCCAAGGAACTGTATTAAATACAGTTGATGCAACATGCACATTCGTTTATAGCGGAATCGGTAGCGTAGTAGCTTGATAGCTCATTCGAGTAAACGTCAGTTTTTTTTTCGTTCAATTTGAAATACCTACATCTCGTAATTGTAACATTCATCATCATTTTTATGAATAATTCACGTCTTCTTGATTCTAGTTATACAGTGTGTTACAATAAGGTGCGGCCAAACTTTCAGGAAACATTCCTCACACACAAATAAAGAAAAGATGTTATGTGGACAAGTGTCCGGAAACGCTTAATTTCCATGTTAGAGCTCATTTTAGTTTTGTCAGTATGTACTGTACTTCCTCGATTCACCGCCAGTTGGCCCAATTGAAGGAAGATAATGTTGACTTCGGTGCTTGTGTTGACATGCGACTCATTGCTCCACAGTACGTAGCATCAACAGGTTAGTGTTCATCACGAATGTGGTTTTGCAGTCAGTGCAATGTTTACAAATGCAGAGTTGGGAGATGCCCATTTGATGTATGGATTAGCACGGGGTAATAGCCGTGGCGCGGTACGTTTGCATCGAGACAGATTTCCAGAACGAAGGTGTCCCGACAGGAAGACGTTCGAAGCAATTGATCGGCGTCTTAGGGAGCACGGAACATTCCAGCCTATGACTCGCGACTGGGAAAGACCTAGAACGACGAGGACACCTGCAATGGACGAGGCAATTCTTCGTGCAGTTGACGATAACCCTAATGTCAGCGTCAGAGAAGTTGCTGCTGTACAAGGTAACGTTGACCACGTCACTGTATGGAAAGTGCTACGGGAGAACCAGTTGTTTCCGTACCATGTACAGCGTCTGCAGGCACTATCAGCAGCTGATTGGCCTCCACGGGTACACTTCTGCGAATGGTTCATCCAACAATGTGTCAATCCTCATTTCAGTGCAAATGTTCTCTTTACGGATGAGGCTTCATTCCAACGTGATCAAATTGTAAATTTTCACAATCAGCATGTGTGGGCGGACGAGAAGCCGCACGCAATTGTGCAATCACGTCATCAACACAGGTTTTCTGTGAACGTTTGGGCAGGCATTGTTGGAGATGCCTTGATTGGGCCCCATGTTCTTCCACCTACGCTCAATGGAGCACGTTATCATGATTTCATACGGGATACTCTACCTGTGCTGCTACAACATGTGCCTTTACAAGTACGACACAACATGTGGTTCATGCACGACGGAGCTCCTGCACTTTTCAGTCGAAGTGTTCGTACGCTTCTCAACAACAGATTCGGTGACCGATGGATTGGTAGAGGCGGACCAATTCCATGGCCTCCACTCTCTCCTGACCTCAACCCTCTTGACTTTCATTTATGGGGGCATTTGAAAGCTCTTGTCTACGCAACCCCCGTACCAAATGAAGAGACTCTTCGTGCTCGTATTGTGGACGGCTGTGATACAATATGCCATTCTCCAGGGCTGCATCAGCGCATCAGGGATTCCATGCGACGGCGGGTGAATGCATGTATCCTCGCTAACGGAGGACATTTTGAGCATTTCCTATAACAAAGTTTTTGAAGTCACGCTGGTACGTTCAGTTGCTGTGTGTTTCCACTCCATGATTAATGTGATTTGAAGAGATGTAATAAAATGAGCTCTAACATGGAAAGTAAGCGTTTCCGGACACATGTCCAAATAGCATATTTTCTTTCTTTGTGTGTGAGGAATGTTTCCTGAAAGTTCGGCCGTACCTTTTTGTAACACCCTGTATATTACACGCTAATTTCCTGTTTTCATTTCAAATATAAATTCTGAATTATGATATTTTATGAAAGATTGTTAGTAAAGGTTGCTTAAATTAAGAAAAGACAATTTAATTTTTTAAGACAATAATGAAAAACCAAGTACTCTTTATTTGGACTGTGTCCGTTGTTTTGTACCACAGATGTAGATATGTGTCGTAGAAACTTGGAAAACAATCATTTTCACAGCATCGAGCAAACAATACAAACGCTGCATTTTTACATTTGCTACTGTACCATTAGAATATGAATCCAACAGAACTGGTCTGGAGCCAAGTTGATGGATTTGGCCTGAGAAATAACAAGATTCTTAAGTTGCCAGACGTACTGGAACTAACGCACGCAGCTTTTTCACTTGTCACAGAATGAGACGTCATAACAGAAGAGAAGAAAATCCGGCGCCTCGATGGCTTCGTGGATTCTGTCGTTGATCGGCTCGTTATCAACGTTGCAGATGACAGTTCCTGTACTGAAACGTATTTGTCGGATCGGAAGGCGCTAAGTGATTACTAGACGACTGTAATTAATACGTTCAGTGGCTTCAGTATTCAACAGTACGGTGAAATACGAGGTGCATTCAAGTTCTAAGGCCTCCGATTTTTTTTCTAATTAACTACTCACCCGAAATGGATGAAACTGGCATTACTTCTCGACGTAATCGCCTTGCAGACGTACACATTTTTCACAACGCTGACGCCATGATTCCATGGCAACGGCGAAGGCTTCTTTAGGAGTCTGTTTTGACCACTGGAAAATCGCTGAGGCAATAGCAGCACGGCTGGTGAATGTGCGGCCACGGAGAGTGTCTTTCATTGTTGGAAAAAGCCAAAAGTCACTAGGAGCCAGGTCAGGTGAGTAGGGAGCACGAGGAATCACTTCAAAGTTGTTATCACGAAGAAACTGTTGCGTAACGTTAGCTCGATGTGCGGGTGCGTTGTCTTGGTGAAACAGCATACACGCAGCCCTTCCCAGACGTTTTTGTTGCAGTACAGGAAGGAATTTGTTCTTCAAAACATTTTCGTAGGATGCACCTGTTACCGTAGTGCCCTTTGGAACGCAATGGGTAAGGATTACGCCCTCGCTCTCCCAGAACATGGACACCATCATTTTTTCAGCACTGGCGGTTACCCCAAATTTTTTTGGTGGTGGTGAATCTGTGTGCTTCCATTGAGCTGACTGGCACTTTGTTTCTGGATTGACAAATGGCATCCACGTCTCATCCATTGTCACAACCGATGAAAAGAAAGTCCCATTCGTGCTGTCATTGCGCGTCAACATAGCTTGGCAACATGCCACACGGGCAGCCATGTGGTCGTCCGTCAGCATTCGTGGCACCCACCTGGATGACACTTTTCGCATTTTCAGGTCGTCATGCGGGATTGTGTGCACAGAAATGCCAACTCTGGAGTCGATCTGTTCAACAGTCATTCGGCGATCTCCGAAAACAATTCTCTCCACTTTCTCGATCATGTCGTCAGACCGGCTTGTGCGCGCCCGAGATTGTTTCGGTTTGTTGTCACACGATGTTCTGCCTTCATTAAACTGACGCACCCACGAACACACTTTCGACACATCTATAACTCCATCACCACATGTCTCCTTCAACTGTCGATGAATTTCAATTGGTTTCACACCACGCAAATTCAGAAAACGAATGATTGCACACTGTTCACGTAAGGAAAACGTCGCCATTTTAAGTATTTAAAACAGTTCTCATTCTCGCCGCTGGCGGTAAAATTCCATCTGCCGTACGGTGCTGCCATCTATGGGACGTATTGACAATGAACGCGGCCTCATTTTAAAACAATGCGTATGTTTCTATCTCTTTCCAGTCCGGAGAAAAAAAATCGGAGGCCTTAGAACTTGAATGCACCTCGTACCTGCAGTATGTTTTTGCATCACAAACAGCTCGCTGCCAGCCGTGGTGGCCGTGCGATTCTAGGCGCTGCGGTCCGGAACCGTGGGACTGCTATGGTCGCAGGTTCGAATCCTGCCTCGGGCATGGATGTGTGTGATGTCCTTAGGTTAGTTAGGTTTAAGTAGTTCTCAGTTCTAGGGGACTGATGACCTCAGATGTTAAGTCCCATAGTGCTCAGAGCCATTTGAACCATTTTAACAGCTCGCTCAGATAAATTACCCTGTGTTTTAGTCAGGAATTTTCATCGCTCTTGCTTGTAAGCAGTATACTATGTCAGGTGACAACGAGAGTATTTCATGCTTTCCGTCTGGTCATCTAAGAAGCGTGAGGTAGTACTGGAGTTTTGCCGAATATCATTTCATTCTCTGTGAAAATTAAATTACATTCGAAGCTATATAGTCATTGACCGTTTCTTTTTACGTCTGAACTGCAACTGGTCACATTATTGCAGGCTAGTTGGATCGCTGATTGGCCAGTGCTGTCCAACTTTAACGCGCCGGTAAAGCCGTTGTCCCGTACATTATCTCTCAGTCTATGTGCGTCTAACACAGCATAAAACGTATCCTTATGATGATACTTGACTGTACTGATCACAACTTAGCTTCCGCTCCACATGAAACAAAACCCAATGAGATTCAAGCAAACGCGGAGGAATACATGGTGTAATGTTTACATCAGGTTTAGTCTTATGATGAACGGATGTATATGATGACACAATGAGCCTGTCCCGGCCGACTGCTGTCTTTCAGTGACACACGAATTCTCGAAATCGTTTATTACACGCGAACACACGCAACCGTGACATTCTGTTTGCCGTATGCAGCAGACATTTGGACATGGATTTCAGTTGCTGACATTCCTTGCACAGTCAAAAACAGCACTACACCTTCTGTTCCTCTTTTCCGGCCTCCATAGAGGAGTCGGACGCACGCACAATTTGGCGACCTCATGTCGAGCTCATCAAACAAACAAATGGCACAGCGGTGAATGTTCGCGTTCTTCGGTCCCGATTCCCAATAGAGCGCAGTTCTATACGAGATCTGTTAAAAATACACTCCTGGAAATGGAAAAAAGAACACATTGACACCGGTGTGTCAGACCCACCATACTTGCTCCGGACACTGCGAGAGGGCTGTACAAGCAATGATCACACGCACGGCACAGCGGACACACCAGGAACCGCGGTGTTGGCCGTCGAATGGCGCTAGCTGCGCAGCATTTGTGCACCGCCGCCGTCAGTGTCAGCCAGTTTGCCGTGGCATACGGAGCTCCATCGCAGTCTTTAACACTGGTAGCATGCCGCGACAGCGTGGACGTGAACCGTATGTGCAGCTGACAGAATTTGAGCGAGGGCGTATAGTGGGCATGCGGGAGGCCGGGTGGACGTACCGCCGAATTGCTCAACACGTGGGGCGTGAGGTCTCCACAGTACATCGATGTTGTCGCCAGTGGTCGGCGGAAGGTGCACGTGCCCGTCGACCTGGGACCGGACCGCAGCGACGCACGGATGCACGCCAAGACCGTAGGATCCTACGCAGTGCCGTAGGGGACCGCACCGCCACTTCCCAGCAAATTAGGGACACTGTTGCTCCTGGGGTATCGGCGAGGACCATTCGCAACCGTCTCCATGAAGCTGGGCTACGGTCCCGCACACCGTTAGGCCGTCTTCCGCTCACGCCCCAACATCGTGCAGCCCGCCTCCAGTGGTGTCGCGACAGCCGTGAATGGAGGGACGAATGAGACGTGTCGTCTTCAGCGATGAGAGTCGCTTCTGCCTTGGTGCCAATAATGGTCGTATGCGTGTTTGGCGCCGTGCAGGTGAGCGCCACAATCAGGACTGCATACGACCGAGGCACACAGGGCCAACACCCGGCATCATGGTGTGGGGAGCGATCTCCTACACTGGCCGTACACCACTGGTGATCGTCGAGGGGACACTGAATAGTGCACGGTACATCCAAACCGTCATCGAATCCATCGTTCTACCATTCCTAGACCGGCAAGGGAACTTGCTGTTCCAACAGGACAATGCACGTCCGCATGTATCCCGTGCCACCCAACGTGCTCTAGAAGGTGTAAGTCAACTACCCTGGCCAGCAAGATCTCCGCATCTGTCCCCCATTGAGCATGTTTGGGACTGGATGAAGCGTCGTCTCACGCGGTCTGCACGTCCAGCGCGAACGCTGGTCCAACTGAGGCGCCAGGTGGAAATGGCATGGCAAGCCGTTCCACAGGACTACATCCAGCATCTCTACGATCGTCTCCATGGGAGAATAGCAGCCTGCATTGCTGCGAAAGGTGGATATACACTGTACTAGTGCCGACATTGTGCATGCTCTGTTGCCTGTGTCTATGTGCCTGTGGTTCTGTCAGTGTGATCATGTGATGTATCTGACCCCAGGAATGTGTCAATAAAGTTTCCCCTTCCTGGGACAATGAATTCACGGTGTTCTTATTTCAATTTCCAGGAGTGTATATAAAGGGACCGTTATTTATACAAGCTTTAGCTTAAGCAATTGACATACATAAAATGGGGTCTATCCATGTGCTTTCACTAAAGACTGACACTTGCACTCCGGCTAAAAATGGAGAGTCCGTGTCTCATCTCCCACGACAGTACGGGACAGGAAACGATATTTTTCATCCTGATACTGTTCCAGGTGCTGCACTGATGTAGACATTCTGCTCAACTTCTGCCTCTTGGTCAGGCTACGGGGAGCCCACTACGCACAAATTTTTCCGGTACTTCAGATGCTCTGTCACTATGGCCTGAGCGGTACAGTGGCTGATGCCCGACATGAGCCGAATGTCTTCCGCCGTCGGTCATCTCTAACGGCGGCATCCACCGCAGCAGCGACAGAAGGGTATGACTCCGTTCATCAAAACAACGAACTTGATGTAAACAAACACGAACGCGATGATTGGTCAGAAGCCGTAGCACACGTACACTGGTGTTGTTACGCTCTTGGAAGTAGGTCTAACTTATGTATTAGATATATTATTACCAAATTACGTTAAATGTAGCTTTAAGATAGTTAACTCTGTTAACAACCATCGACCTTCTTCTTAATCACGCTTTAGCCAAGTGCCGTGCGGAACTAGCCGAGCGGTCTTGGGCGCTGCAATCATGGACTGTGCGGCTGATCCCGGCGGAGATTCGAGTCCTCCCTCGGGCGTGGGTGTGTGTGTTTGTCCTTAGAATAATTTAGGTTACGTAGTGTGTAAGCTTAGGGACTGATGACCTTAGCAATTGAGTCTCATAAGATTTCACACATATCTGAACATTTTTTAGCCAAGTGGTTTTTATTTCAAAAATCGTGTACAGTCCCAACCTCCGCGCTGTTGTGCTCTGATTGTCGCGCTGTTAATGCGCAGTACGAAAATGGCTGAGCCTGCTTCATGTTCCGTAGTGAAAGACGCGTGTGCAACGCCGGTAAAAATTGCCGAGATATAGGTTGCTCTTAATGTTTTTCGTAAATTTACAGAGATAATCGGTTTAGAAGTTTTCCAAGGGACTGTATTAAATACAGTGATGCAACATGCACATTCGTTTATAGCGGAATCGGTAGCGTAGTAGCTTGATAGCTCATTGGAGTAAACGTCAGTTTTTTTTTCGTTCAATTTGAAACACCTACATCTCGTAATTGTAAGATTCATCATCATTTTTATGAATAATTCACGTCTTCTTGATTCTAGTTATACAGGGTGTTACAAAAAGGTACGGCCGAACTTTCAGGAAACATCCGCGCATTCATCCCTGTTGCTGCGTGACTGTCGCACAAACAACGAAGTCACTGCGCTGCCTCATCCTCTGTACTCTCCAGACACGGCCCCAGCGAAATCTTTCTTTTTTTTATTCTCATTGAAAACCCCCTTGAAATGGCGAAGATCTGCAACGATAGACGAGATAAAAGAAAATTTTGCAGACAGCGCTTCGCGTGATCCAGCAAGATGCGTACAAACACTGCTTCCGGAAGGGGAAACGGTGTTGGGAACGATGTATGAATTGTGAAGGAGAGTATTTCGAAGGAAACCACGCACAATAAGTAAACGGTAAGCGTACAAAGGTTTTGTGGACAACGTTCCGAAATTTTCTTAACAGACCTTGTACACGCACGTATCTGCGTTACCAACGTCCGCACCATGCTCATTATATAGCATGTCTCGTTTTCACTTGACTCTCCCTTAAGAAAAACAGTGCATCAGGCTCACAGCTTCACAGCTGTAACTAGATATGGAGGATTTTTGGTCCTCGGAAGTAGATAATCGAATATTTGATTACTGTACGCACAGGATGACCAAGATTTCTACACGCATGACGACCTATAACTATGATAGATCGTACAACAGAGCTCACTCAACAGGTGACAGTCGCAAATAGTAAACCGCAAAGAATGATAGGATATCGCTGGGAAAGCCACTTCCGTTACTGATTAATTTCCTGTTGACAGTAATGTTGCGACGTTTGCTTGTGTCGTAATGTCTCAAAAGACACCTAATGTTGTCAGTAAATACCACACTGGGATTGTAACGTCAAGCTTTAACTCGGCATTACGTCGTGTTTATGCACCAGTACACATATTTGTATAGTAAATATACGCTCAATAAAAGTGATCGTTCAAAATACGAATTTGTATCGTTTCTGGTATCGTAGAGATTAGGCATGAGCCTTTTTCAGATTAATTTCTTTAATAGTTAATAGGAACTGCCCGAGACAGCTCTAGCATAACTTATTCTTTTACTGGAGCGAGGTAACTTGTGATGGAATATCGTTTGCGAAATTATTAGTAACTAGAAAATATTATATATGTAGAAATCATTTCTTTTTATTAGTAATTTTCTTTCCGTATATTCGTCTTACGTTGCGGTCTACTGGCGATACGTGTTGCTAGAATGGCAAAGATCGCTAGTCGATTCCAGGTTAAGCGAAATATTTTGTTTCTCGGAGTTGTCAGATGTATTAAAAGAAACCACATCGCTAGTGAATATATGTACCCGCAATTACGACGAATTTTAGGCTAGGCGGTAGTTTGAGGTATTGTCATGAATACTCGCCAGTCGACACGCGTTCAGAGTAAAGACAGTTCGACTAAAAATTTTATCAGTAAATTGTCGAAGTATTCGTAACGAAGATCCAGAATTTACTGCCCTCCAGGAAAGTTCTCTACCTCAGATTATCCTTGGGTCAAACCCCGAAGTTAAAAGCTATGAGACATTTAGCAAGTCTAGGAATGTTTATCGGAAAGACAGATTAGATGCCGTAGGAGGGGGAGTGTTCATTACAGTCGACAAAAATGTTTATTGAGGTTGAAATTGAGTGTGATAGTGAAGTTATCTTGTCGCGCATAACAGGTCTAGGTGAAACCAAGTTAACTGTTGGATGCTTTTACCGACCATTCGACTCCGCTGTGACATTCAAAGAAAGTCAGTTGTGCATAAATACCCAGATCATGCAATACTGGTTGGTTCTGACTTTAACCTACTGGTTATAGACTGGGATATGTATGGATTCATTGCAGGGGGTACGGAAAGACCGTCTTGTGAAATACTTTTGAACCCGTTTTCCGAAAACTGTCTTGAGTAGTTAGGTTGACAGCCCACACGCAATGCAAGTATCTTGGGCCTTGCAGCTACAAATAGGACGGACCTAATCGATGGCGTCACTATATAGACGGGGATTAGTGGACATGATATCATCACAGCGACTATGGTTACGAAAGTTAATAAATCAGTCCAGAGGACTAGGAGAGTGTTTCTGCTAAAAGAGCAGATCAGCAGTTGTTAGCGTCTCACTTAGACAATGAACATCAAACATTTAGTTCCAGGAGGGTGGCAACAGAGGAATTTATAGATAAAGTGGAAATACACTCCTGGAAATGGAAAAAAGAACACATTGACACCGGTGTGTCAGACCCACCATACTTGCTCCGGACACTGCGAGAGGGCTGTACAAGCAATGATCACACGCACGGCACAGCGGACGCACCAGGAACCGCGGTGTTGGCCGTCGAATGGCGCTAGCTGCGCAGCATTTGTGCACCGCCGCCGTCAGTGTCAGCCAGTTTGCCGTGGCATACGGAGCTCCATCGCAGTCTTTAACACTGGTAGCATGCCGCGACAGCGTGGACATGAACCGTATGTGCAGTTGACGGACTTTGAGCGAGGGCGTATAGTGGGCATGCGGGAGGCCGGGTGGACGTACCGCCGAATTGCTCAACACGTGGGGCGTGAGGTCTCCACAGTACATCGATGTTGTCGCCAGTGGTCGGCGGAAGGTGCACGTGCCCGTCGACCTGAGACCGGACCGCAGCGACGCACGGATGCACGCCAAGACCGTAGGATCCTACGCAGTGCCGTAGGGGACCGCACCGCCACTTCCCAGCAAATTAGGGACACTGTTGCTCCTGGGGTATCGGCGAGGACCATTCGCAACCGTCTCCATGAAGCTGGGCTACGGTCCCGCACACCGTTAGGCCGTCTTCCGCTCACGCCCCAACATCGTGCAGCCCGCCTCCAGTGGTGTCGCGACAGGCGTGAATGGTGGGACGAATGGAGACGTGTCGTCTTCAGCGATGAGAGTCGCTTCTGCCTTGGTGCCAATGATGGTCGTATGCGTGTTTGGCGCCGTGCAGGTGAGCGCCACAATCAGGACTGCATACGACCGAGGCACACAGGGCCAACACCCGGCATCATGGTGTGGGGAGCGATCTCCTACACTGGCCGTACACCACTGGTGATCGTCGAGGGGACACTGAATAGTGCACGGTACATCCAAACCGTCATCGAATCCATCGTTCTACCATTCCTAGACCGGCAAGGGAACTTGCTGTTCCAACAGGACAATGCACGTCCGCATGTATCCCGTGCCACCCAACGTGCTCTAGAAGGTGTAAGTCAACTACCCTGGCCAGCAAGATCTCCGCATCTGTCCCCCATTGAGCATGTTTGGGACTGGATGAAGCGTCGTCTCACGCGGTCTGCACGTCCAGCACGAACGCTGGTCCAACTGAGGCGCCAGGTGGAAATGGCATGGCAAGCCGTTCCACAGGACTACATCCAGCATCTCTACGATCGTCTCCATGGGAGAATAGCAGCCTGCATTGCTGCGAAAGGTGGATATACACTGTACTAGTGCCGACATTGTGCATGCTCTGTTGCCTGTGTCTATGTGCCTGTGGTTCTGTCAGTGTGATCATGTGATGTATCTGACCCCAGGAATGTGTCAATAAAGTTTCCCCTTCCTGGGACAATGAATTCACGGTGTTCTTATTTCAATTTCCAGGAGTGTAGATTTTAAATCGTGCTCCGGACTAGTATGTGCCTAGTAAGTGATTATGGACGCAAAAGACCCGCCGTGGTTTAATAACGATATCCGGAAAGTGCTGAGGAAGCATATGCTGTTGCACTCTCTGTTCAAAAGAGGATGCGCAAATAACGACAGGAAAAGATTAGCAGAGATTCGTCTGTCTGTGAAAAGATCTGTGTGTGAAGTACACAACAGCCACCACCGTCACTAAGTGGGTCGAAGGCTTCCATCCAGTCATTCGTTGAGCCAGTCTGGTTTGGCAGTAGTAGACAGCAAAAGGAAGGCCGAAGTTTCAAATCCCATGTTTAAGAAATCATCCACGCGGGAGAATCGTACAAATGTACAGTCGTTTGACCATCGCACAGAGTCCGGTATGGATGACATAGCATCCTTAGCGTGAAGAAGGTCAACGATCTCTGTCGCATGAGGACATGTCCGCCGCTCGTGGTCTCGCGGTAGCGTTCTCGCTTCCCGAGCACGGGGTCCCGGGTTCGATTCCCGGCGGGGTCAGGGATTTTCACCTGCCTCGAGATGACTGGGTGTTTGTGTTGTCCTCATCATTTCATCATCATCCAGGAAAGTGGCGAAATTGGACTGAGCAAAGATTGGGTAATTGTACGGGCGCTGATAACCACGCAGTTGAGCGCCCCACAAACCAAACATCATCATCATCATCACCGCATGAGGACATAATGTATGAAACTACAGTCTTCTTCGCACAGCAGGACAGATGTTTTACCAAACGTGTGCCTCAATGCTCACGGCGGTTTTACCTGATTGAAATACCGGTTATGGACTGTACAGCCATCGAAAAGAAACATTTTGATCGCCCTTTGTAATTCTTGAACAGAGGGAAGGGGGTACTACTGGTCCCCTTTTTACGGGATGGGGGTCAGGAGCAAACTGACTAATGAACTGTGCCAGCAAACATTTTGTATCCTTTCTTGTCTAACGTTGACGAGAAGCCTACAGCGTCGGCGGCCAGTGCTATGCCGACACCCCCGGGATAACAAGGCCGCCCAGCAGTGTTAGTGACGTCACACTAAGCGGCCCACAGCCGACGCAGCAGTCCACGGACACCTCCGTACAGACGCGCCTGATGCTAACGATCTTCTGTCCGTCATACAGAAAGGAGCGCACTATAATTCGAACCAAAGACCAAATTATATATATTCTTGTAAACAGCATAAAGGTTCATAACGAAATACCGATTACATATATGGGCAGGAATAGGTTCTAGAACTCCTCTGAAAAGTGTTTATCTTCAGTTCCAGAATGAACATCAAATTGTCAGGTTTTCTAAACAGAAAAGCACTTTGTTAGTAACAGACAGCAATAATGAGACTTGCAGTTGGTGATTTCTATGTGGAATAGAAAATAAGCTGTAGAGAGATTGAAAATGGTAAGTAAAGAGAGCCTCAGCCTTTTTCTCACATTCTTACATGTAATGCACTTGGTTGTTTTTCATTTCCTTACCATTCATAACATTTTTAATATTGTTTAAAGAAGAGTATCTTCAATAGCAGAGTGAACTTCAAATTGTCAGGCTTTTCTTAAAGGTAAGAGCAGTCCCTTAGTATCACAGTGCAAGACAGAATCTTGTGTTCAGTGATGTCTATGTTAAAAGGAGAATATTTGATATCTATCTTTTGTTTCCATTCTTTATTACTGGGGATACACTTGTAAAAATTCTTGAAAAGAGCTGTCGCCATGAACATATGAGTAAATTCACAATAGTCATGTGTTTTATGATATAAAGCGAACTCTTGTTACCTTATTGTAAACGAATGTTGTGAGGGTTTTGCTATGTATGACAGTGTTTAAGATAATTTACTTTCAGTGTAATAGCTTGAAAATGTTAAGTCCTGCTGTCAGTTGGCATTTGTCACCACCTGTATGCGAGTTTTAAAGCTAAATAGTGTTCTGACAATTATAAAATAGTGGCAAGGTCCTCAATCGATTAAACTTATTCCCGCCCTTATATGTAATCGGTATTTCGTTATGAATCTTTATGCTGTTTACAAGAATATATATAATTCGGTCTTTGGTTCGAATTATAGTTCGCTCCTTTCTGTATGACGGACAGAAGATCGTTAGCATCAGGCGCGTCTGTACGGAGGTGTCCGTGGACTGCTGCGTCGGCTATGGGCCGCTTAGTGTGACGTCACTAACACTGCTGGGAGGCCTTGTTATCCCGGGGGTGTCGGCTATGCGCAGCGTACGGATTCCGTCGGCTCTAGTTTGGACATGGGTCATGGCCGACACGCAAGCTAGCGCTTCCTCTCCTAAAACGAGAAAACCCATGAATTACAGTTACTATGATCAGTCACACATTATTAACAAGAGAAACATTTCTTGGAAATAAATAGAATCGAGTATTGTAAAAAGAGCCTGCAACTGTAGTGGATACCGAGATAAACAGTACGAACTAAAAAGAAAATTCTAATTGGCTGAGCAGTATGTGGATCAAATGGCGTTCTGTAACTGCTGTACTCTAGGGCCGGAATACTCTAAATAAGCTAATGTCGATAGTATAGCGACCTATAATTCGTTCAGTTCTCCTGTATGATGCAGAATGCTGGCCGACAACCATGGAACTGCACCAACGACTTGTTTTCATGGACAATGGCATAGCTAACTTTTTGGGGAACCTGACATATAAATTTTGAGGGCATTGCATACTAATAAGCTTTCTGTGAACAAATACGGAAATATTAGACATTCACACACCGTAATTCAGGTTAAAGGTGAATAAACTCGTCTATTGATGTACTCATTATTTTGTCCATCACGTCATGCGTTTTCTGCCGTCTCCAAAAAACCGGCACACTACACAATATATTACAATTAAAGCAGAGGAGCAACATTGCCAAAATCGCTAATTTTCTGTCCTGCTTTAGTATCATTATGGCCGACCGTTGTGGCGGCGCTTCAGTCTGGAACCGCGTGACCGCTACGGTCGCAGGTTCGAATCCTGTGGGGTCAGGGATTTTCTCTGCCTCGTGATGACTGGGTGTTGTGTGCTGTCCTCAGGTTAGTTAGGTTTAAGTAGTTCTAAGTTCTAGGGGACTGATGACCATAGATGTTAAGTCCCATAATGCTCAGAGCCATTTGAACCATTTGAACCATCGAATCCTGCCTCGGGCATGGATGTGTGTGATGTCCTTAGGTTAGTTAAGTTTAAGTAGTTCTAAGTTCTAGGGGACTGATGACCATAGATGTTAAGTCCCATAGTGCTCAGAGCCAAGTATCATTATAATAACAGTCGCACCTAAACGATCTTATGGTCTTAGTGTATCAAGTGAAAGGACCCTGAGGCTTGCTTCAGCTCCTATTGGTAATATTTAGTTTCGTCTCCTCATTCTGTTTACCTTGGAATAATCCTCTATCAGCGCAAAAAATGGTTCAAATGGCTCTGAGCACTATGGGACTTAACATCTCAGGTCATCAGTCCCCTAGAACTTAGAACTACTTAAACCTAACTAACCTAAGGACACCACACACATCCATGCCCGAGGCAGGATTCGAACCTGCGTCCGTAGCGGTCGCGCGGTTCCAGACTGTAATGCATAGAACCGCCCGGCCGGACTATCAGAGCAAAAAGATGCATTTTTCTGACTATCTTGAAGTTGTGGTGATGAATTGACGTCTATTGCTGGTGGTCCGTTTTCAAATTGTGCAGCAACGGAATTTACACCTGATCCTCTTTTACAGCCGGTATCGCCTCCTCTCTGAACTTCCAAACTGTCAGGAATTTCCTCGTTTCGTTTTTGCAACTGTGGTCAACATTGCTACAATGTGGCTGCAATTAAGACCATTCACACCTGCCACCACGGCACTCTCACGTCACGGCATCGTCACATCAGGGTGTATTCGCACTTTCCGCCATGTCACATCAAGTCAATTGAAGTCATGTGATCTCAACTTGCATGACTGTCCTCAACGATTTTCGGACTATAACAAATAACAAGAAGAAACGAATAACAAACTCGTCGAATACCAACCGACACCAACCACGAAAACCGCGACCTAACGAAACCACGACGAAACGAAGTATGTAGGTGAGAGCATGGCTGTGTATCGGCAGGAGGTGCTGGTGTTTCCATCAAAGGTGGAGAATATTTCGTATTGCGCAACAATATCTGTTTCTGTCCTTGTCTGTAAATGCTTCCCTCTTGCTCTAACCTGTTTCCTACTTCTCTCACCGAAAGCGCTGCAGTCACGTGTCTGAGGGAAAACAATATCGTTTCAGTTTTGTTCGCATGTTAGAGTGAATGACGTGTAGGCACATGTGTTGTCATTTGATCTGTACAGAAATATAGTGAACAAACGAAGAAAACTATGAATTTTACAAATGCGATTCGTGTATACCAGAGCTATGCGACGTCGAAATTAATGTAATCTAAGCAAGCATCGCAATCTGAGAAAAAGAAAACAGTTGGTAAGCTATGTGTCCTGTCGCAATGAGCTCGGAAGCACTCTTGATCAACCATACAAAAAGTTCGTCTTCGAACCAGTGCCAAATGGGCAGCAAAATTGTTCCTAGGAATAGTGCAAGCGCACTTGTACTTTCATCCATCTGAAGCGGAAATTAGTATAAACAGTGATTCATGCTGGTGAACAAAAATATAAACTTGTATTTTTATTTCAGACTTCCCTTAAGTGAAATCTTTCAGTTCTATTAAAGCAGATCACAATTCTGGTACCATAAGGCCCGTTGATCAATAGTGAAATTTAACCAGCTACATCAAACTTCTGCAAGAATCGTCAATATCTAAAAACTGAAGGGTGGTCGCATTTCGGTTACTTAAAAGAGAACTCATGCACAAAGTCCGATTTCTCTTGTTCTTCCTAATTTGATTCCTTGTGTGGTGTAAAATTAGTAGAGCGGCCCTCAACTTTCACTAGTTCGTGTTCGTCCATTTTGGGGCAATAGTGTGGCCCCTTTGTGAAAACTTCTCTCCCAGAAATTTGTTATGCAGTCGTTGTCGAGTTAGTGACCAGTAACGTCGCAGTATACGAGGCCGCAATTAGTGTGGCCGTTATGTTGTCGGACAACGTGGTCTGCACATACTGACGGCACTACGCAATTTTTATGCCTCATATGAACGTACCTAGGTGTCGCATGATTCTACGCCACTGGTCAAGACCTAGAACATCGTAGCACACCTTTAGTAAGTTATGTATGCTGCGAAATAAAGAAGATCTGAACTCTTTGTAACATGGTTCAAGTAAATGTTATGTACGCCACCGGATGTGAGCCGGAGGAGTCTGTTTTACTGCAATGTTTGTTAGTTTTTCATAAATATTTTTTATTTTGTAGGCTGCCATTTCTGTTCTTTTCGACGTTAGTATCTGAACTGTTTTCTGTTATGTCACTATCATATCCTTCACTCCCCTATAGAAAGATGTAACATCTCCCGGGTCTAGTGAAGCAGGGGATACAACCCGTCTGCTTTTACCAATGACGTCATACATTAGTCATAGATAGTAATGTCTTCACTTCGAGGCATAGATAATAAAACATTTCTGTGTTCCGGATAAGCGCTATCATTGTATGTTAAAATAATTGAATGTGAATGTAAAAGCGATCGCTTGGTATTCCTTAAATTATTCATCGTGTGATTTAGTTAAATTAATTGGTTGTTTCTTATTCAAACGGTACTTAATTTTATTCGTAATGATATTCAGGTAATTCTGAGTATTAGTTTGATATTGTAGAGCAATTTTTAGTGTCTTATTTTCGTTTATAGGAATGGATTTGTCTGTTGCAATGAATCTTAACGATTTAAGAGAAGCTATGGGCGAAGACATGTTGACCACAATTTATGGGTCTAGTGAAGCAGGGGATACAACCCGTCGGCTTTGACCAATGACGTAATACATTAGTCATAGATAGTAATGTCTTCACTTCGAGGCATAGATAATAAAGCAGTTCTGTGTTCCACATAAACGCTATCATCGTACATTAAAATAATTATTCGTAATGATATTGAGGTAATTTGGAATATTAGTTTGTTATTGTAGAACAATTTTTAGTGTCTTATTTTTGGTTATGGGAATGGATTTGTCTGTTTGTGGGTATGTAATTTTCGTTACTGTCTGTCTAGGCGAGCTTCGGTTATTAATCGATATTTCCGTGTGATAAGTTCACTTTCCCATTAGCTTCTTTCACTGTATTTCACTATTTTGACATATTTCACTGTTTTTTTTTTCATCAATTTGTGTATTTTCGTGTTGTGAAGTACGTAATAGAAATTTCTCGGCTGTCGATCATCTTTCGTTTCCCAGCACTAGTATCAATACGACATTGTCGAATGAGTACTTGCTATATTACGGGTGAAACCCCTGACACAACTACAACTTGTATCCCGTCCTTCACTTCGCCTTTACATTGACGACACAACTAAAATTTGTATCCCGTCCTTCGCTTCACCTTTACACTGACACTATATATGTCAATTGGCGAGCAAGATACAAATGTTGCATATAGCTATATAGCTCAAGTAACGAATGGGATACTAGCAGCGTCCAAGGCAACAAGAAAACTGTACCCCATGGTGAAGTACGGGATACAAACTGTACATGTGTCGTCTTCTTGTCTCCGTGCCCAGATAGCACAGTAAGCCGGTTTCAAACTTGTTTCCAGCTGTAAAGTTCAAGTATATAAGCTTGATCAAAGCTGGAATATTCAAGCCTGTTAGCTGGATTCTAGCTTGAAATAAACATCAAAGTTGGCAGAGTTCAAGCTATATTTCAAGCTTGACTTATCAAGCATGGCTCCAGCTGTATCTACACACATGGAATACAGCCTGGTATTTACAGCTTGTTTTCAGCTATATAAATATTAATCTGAATTTATTGAACCTAATTAATTACGTTACGTAATATTTAACATTTGTAACATTAACGTACCGAACTGTTTTCTAGTATAAAACAAACTTGTCAGCGAACCACAACCATTAACGCGTGTCACAAAGATAAAATGGCCGTAAACGTAACTTTACGTTACGTAATATTTAACATTTGTAACATTAACGTACCGAACTGTTTTCTAGTATAAAACAAACTTGTCAACGAACCACAACCATTAACGCGTGTCACAAAGATAAAATGGCCGTAAACGTAACTTTACGTTACGTAATATTTAACATTTGTAACATTAACGTACCGAACTGTTTTCTAGCATAAAACAAACTTGTCAACAAACCACAACCATTAACGCGCGTCACAAAGGTAAAATGGCCGTAAACATAGCAAGGCTCAGAAAAGTAAATAAAATAAGATAAAACAGAACTCGAGACAGCCACACTCAAACCAAACTCCGCGCCGTCATGACGTCACACACAACACCCTTACGTCACGGCTTATAAACGCTTGTGGTGCTTCCCGTGGACGTCTATGGAAGCTATGCTGCGCGCGCATCTGCTGTACAGCCTTCCAGGGAAATTACAGTTTATTTCAAGCTTGGGAAAATTATTTTAATTCAAGCTAAATTTTTACAGCTTGGTGTAAACTGTGTAACAGGTTGATTTTTCAATCTTGAATTTTCAACTGAACCTAAACTCAATACCCACCTTGAAACAAGCTGTGTAACAGGTTGATTTTTCAATCCTGAATTTTCAACTGAACGTAAACTCAATATCCACCTTGAAATAAGCTTGAGTGCTAGCTGGGTGTACTTCAATTGAGGTACAGGTTGCAAATGTAACTTACGTCTATTTCCACCTTTTCGTTACCAGTGTACATATATAGAGGTCAACGGAAGTCTGGTATACATATATTACACACGTAGGTCCTTCTGTCATCGGTAGTACTGTTATGTACGTAAGAAAAGACTGTTAGTAATAGCGGAGACGAAATAAACAACACATCTACAATTTGTATCCCGTGTTCCACTTAGGGTTTACTGAATCTGAGGATACATCGTTCAAGTGAAGAACAGGACAGTAATGCTAGTGAAAACCAAGAAATCGACTTACGACAAACTCCTATTCCGTACTGTACTTAAGCAACACACTTCGAATGAGCTTTTAATTTGTATCTGGTGTTTCATTTACGGTTTAGTGAAGCGGGGGATACATAGTTCAAGTGAACAACTGGACAGCAATGCTAGTTGAAACTAAGAAATCGACGTACACTGAACTTGTATCCTGTACTGCACTTAAGCAATACAGTTCGAAAGAGTTTCGAGATTCAACTGACATACATGTTATGTGATGTATTCTTTGCTAGTAATATATTTCATTCATTTCTTTCCATTGTTTTTTGCGAAGAAATACTAAGATACAAACACGCGATATCGTTAACGTGAAAATACTACTGGCTCTTATACAGGGTTATTACAAATGATTGAAGCGATTTCACAGCTCTACAATAACTTTATTATTTGAGATATTTTCACAATGCTTTGCACACACATACAAAAACTCAAAAAGTTTTTTTAGGCATTCACAAATGTTCGATATGTGCCCCTTTAGTGATTCGGCAGACATCAAGCCGATAATCAAGTTCCTCCCACACTCGGTGCAGCATGTCCCCATCAATGAGTTCGAAAGCATCGTTGATGTGAGCTCGCAGTTCTGGCACGTTTCTTGGTAGAGGAGGTTTAAACACTGAATCTTTCACATAACCCCACAGAAAGAAATCGCATGGGGTTAAGTCGGGAGAGCGTGGAGGCCATGACACGAATTGCTGATCATGATCTCCACCAAGAACGATCCATCCGTTTTCCAATCTCCTGTTTAAGAAATGCCGAACATCATGATGGAAGTGCGGTGGAGCACCATCCTGTTGAAAGATGAAGTCGGCGCCGTCGGTCTCCAGTTGTGGCATGAGCCAATTTTCCAGCATGTCCAGACACACATGTCCTATAGCGTTTTTTTCGCAGAAGAAAAATGGGCCGTAAACTTTAAACCGTGAGATTGCACAAAACACGTTAACTTTTGGTGAATTGCGAATTTGCTGCACGAATGCGTGAGGATTCTCTACCGCCCAGATTCGCACATTGTGTCTGTTCACTTCACCATTAAGAAAAAATGTTGCTTCATCACTGAAAACAAGTTTCGCACTGAACGCATCCTCTTCCATGAGCTGTTGCAACCGCGCCGAAAATTCAAAGCGTTTGACTCTTGTCATCGGGTGTCAGGGCTTGTAGCAAATTGTAAACAGTAAGGCTTCTGCTTTAGCCTTTTCTGTAAGATTTTCCAAACCGTCGGCTGTGGTACGTTTAGTTCCCTGCTTGCTTTATTAGTCGACTTCCGCGGGCTACGCGTGAAACTTGCCCGCACGCGTTCAACCGTTTCTTCGCTCACCGCAGGCCGAGCCGTTGATTTCCCCTTACAGAGGCATCCAGAAGCTTTAAACGGCGCATACCATCGCCGAATGGAGTTAGCAGTTGGTGGATCTTTGTTGAACTTCGTCCTGAAGTGTCGTTGCACTGTTATGACTGACTGATGTGAGTGCATTTCAAGCACGACATACGCTTTCTCGGCTCCTGTCGCCATTATTGTCTCACTGCGCTCTCGAGCGCTCTGGCGGCAGAAACCTGAAGTGCTGCTTCAGCCGAATAAAACTATGAGTTTTTCTACGTATCTGTAGTGTGTCGAGACCATATGTCAATGAATGGAGCTACAGTGAATTTATGAAATCGCTTCATTCATTTGTAATAGCCCTGTATATGTGAAGTACAGTTTTTCTCTCTTGCATTCCCTTGTTTTTGAACATTCTTCTCAGCTCTTTCATCTTTGTAATACATGCTCTCTGGCCAATTCTGACGTCATTGGTCAAAGCCAACGGGTTGTATCCCCTGCTAAACTTGACCCCAATTTGTTATTGCTGAATACGTCCGATGTCGTGAGTGCGACGAACATATGCGCCTCACGAGTGTATCAAGTCGCCGTACTCACGACTTATTCGTATGGAGGTGCATCAGAGACCGGTTGTGGCGATCTATTAGGAGGGGAACGTGGTTCGAGAAATCTAAGCTCGCCCTGAGAGACATAATGAAAATATCACTTACTGTTGGTGTTTAAGATATCCTGTGTGGCTCTGTGTGCATGAATGTCGTGTGAGTAAGCGTACGGCAGTGGACTGGTACTCGTTTTGTAGGGAAGTTTGTGGGGAATATATGAAATATAGGGGGCCATTGGGGGGGGGGGGGGGGGTGTTATGGTCGAAATCGACGAGTCGCATTTTGGGACAAGGAAGTACAACAGGGGTGAACCTCCGGTGGGATTATGGGTGTGGGGGACAGTAGTTTCAAGTCAGCATTGTGACGATGTAGTGTTCAGAGTAGTACCAAATAGAAGTAAGGAAGTTTTGGTTAGGTTAATTGAAGGTCAGGTTGCAGAGGGTTCTATTGTTATTTCAGACGGGATTCCTTCGTATCGGGATTTAGGGGATAGGGGTTATCAACATCTTGTAGTAAACCACAACACTGAATTTAGATCATTATCCACAGGCGCCTGCACTAACAGTATTGAGGGGTACTCGTCAGCGGTGAAATCTCTTATAGGGAAAGGGAAACGTCAGATTTCGACACTACAGAGCCACCAAGATGAGTATTCGTGGGGACAATGTATTCCGCGGACATATTGCCCGTTTAAATGTTTCATTAAACATGTTGGCAAAATATACCGTCCCAAACATCTCAGCTAATTTCACAGTGTGTGTGGGGGGGGGGGAGGGGGGATTGAGTTGGTGAATGAGTTTGTGTGTGTGTGTGTGTGTGTGTGTGTGTGTGTGTGTGTGTGCGTGTGTGTATCGGAGAGGTAGAGAGAGAGAGAGAGAGAGAGAGAGGTTTCGTAATGTTGTGTTTGTTTTGAGTGTGGGTATGTGATTTTACTGTCTGTCTAGGCGAGCTTCGGTTATTCTTCGATATTTCCGTGTAGTAAGTTCACTTTTCCATTTGCTTCTTTCACTGTATTTCACTATTTTGACATATTTCACTGTTTTATTCCACCAATAAGTGTATTTTCGTGTTGTGAGTACGTAACAGAAATTTCTCAGATGTCGATCTTCTTTTGTTTCCCAGCTCTAGTATCAGTACATTTTCGAATGTGTACTTGCTATATTAAAGGCGAAACCGCCGACACAACTAAAATTTGTATCCAGTCCTTCACTTCGCCTTTTCACTGACGGTGTATATGTCAATTGGCGAGCAAGATACAAATGTTGCGTATAGCCATATAGCTCAAGTAACGAATGGGATACTATTAGCGTCCCATAGTGAAGTGCGGGATACAAATTGTACATGTGTCGTCGTCTTGTCTCCGTGTAGTTCAATTGAGGTACTGGTTGCAAATGTAACGTACGTCAATTTCCACCTTTTAGTTACCAGTGTACATATATAGAGGTCAACGGAAGTCTGGTATACATATATTACATACCTAGGTCCTTCTGTCATCAGTAGTACTGATATGTACGTAAGAAAAGATTCTTAGTAATAGCGGAGATAAAATAAACAACACATCTACAATTTGTATCCCGTGTTCCATTTAGGTTTTACTGAAGCGGAGGATACATCGTACAAGCGAAGACCAGGCAGTAATGCTAGTGAAAACCAAGAAATCGACTTACGACAAACGCTTCAGTAATGTACTTAAGCAACACGCTTCGAATGAGCTTTTATTTGTATCCGGTGTTTGATTTACGGTTTAGTGAAGCCAGGGATACATAGTTCAAGTCAACAACAGGACAGCAATGCTAGTTAAAACTAAGAAATCGAAGTACGCTAAACTTGTATCCCGTAATGCACTTAAGCAATACAGTTCGAGAGTTTCGAGATACCACTGACATACATGTAACGTGATGTATTCTTTGCTAGTAATATATTTCATTCAATTCTTTCCATTGTATTTTGCGGAGAAATACTAAGATGCAAACACGCGATATCGTTAACGTGAAAATACTACTAGACCTTATATATGTGAAGTACAGTTTTTCTCTCTTGCATTCCTTTGTTTCTGAACATTCTGCTCAGCTCTTTCATCTTTGTAATACATGCTCTCTGGCCAATTCTGACGTCATTGGTCAAAGCCGACGGGCTGTATCCCCTGCTAGACTAGACCCCATCTCCCTAATTTATTTTCTGTGTTACTTGCTCCCCTCTTATATTCGTATAACGTTTAAGATGTTAGACCTTTTCCTACCGTGCCGGTCTGAGTGTTAATAGTTCCCTGTTTCATCAAGTGCCAAAGATTTGGTTGTAATGAGTGACAGATTTCTGTGCAGGTATTATAGTACCACATTTGCTCTGGCTGTTTGTATGTTGTTTAAAAATATACTGACACTTATGTTTTCATGATATCATGCTTGAAACTAATAGTGCATTGTGTCCATTTTTTAAATGCTCGTAATTAGTGCATTACAACTGGCAGAGCCCCCTGTTCCACAAATGAATTTCTACATTACACCATTTTCATACTTTCTCAAAAAGAAAATACCATTCTTTATGTCGATCCAACCATGGAAGCCCTACATGCCATACTGAATCGCCAAAGTAGTACCAGAACAAACCAGGGCATACGCGCAGAACTGTATTTTTTAATGTAATGCAGAGTTTCAGTATTATTACTTTAATACACCTACGAAAAACCATGGTGACGAATCCCAACTAACATCCTTATAGTAGAATACATTTTGGCCATGCATAGGTTACTTATGAACCACACCAAGCTTTGGCTGCTAAACAAAATTCTGGTGGAAAACAAGCTCAAAACTCACTATCAGGAAACTGGAATGTAAGATGTATGCTACTAATTACACAGTTACAAGTGTTGGATATTTATGAAAATATTATAGTGCAGATCCCTACAAAAATGTTACATTAGTTATTTAACCACACGCAATGTCTGCCCCATCCTAAATTTCTATATAAGTAAGACACATATTGAACTTCCCAATGTTCAAGTAGTTTTAATAGCACACAAAGCTAAATACTACAAAAGATTGAATATGATTTGTTTCAGTTTGTAAGACTTTGACTGTCGATAACCACACAATTGATTTGTAGCAAGAATGAACTTTCTCAGACTCATGGAAGATGTGATTCTCCGTCCAAAGCACGATCGAAGTTCTGTATATTGCCAATAAACAACGAATTGTTGATGTGTAACACTGATTCACAAAGCAAGAGCACCACTGCAGTACTTTTATGTCCAAACTACGATAAACCATCTCCACAACTGACGTGAACACTGTATATTCTCAGCCAGCACTCCACTGTAGATGTGGCTTGCAGACTTGCACAGATTCCTGCAAAAGGAAGAGAAATGCAAAGTTCTTCTTTTGATAAAATGAACATAACATCAGTGTCACGAGTAAAGAAATAAACTTAGTTTCATTTATCATAATCGACTTTTTGGAAAGTCTCCAACTGTGTCATTCAAAATTTAAATAATGAAATAAACACTTTACTTACTCGAAGAATTCCTCCTTGTGATCCAGAAACAGGTGGAGAAATACAGCGATATTCTCAAGTATAAATAGTAGGCCTACTTGTTGCGTAGTAAATAGACAGAGCACAGTCAGTGTAATGCACTGTAGAATACGCAAGCAGACAGCATCAAGGTCTTGAAACGAGTGGTTCCGTAACAAAATTCTGTCAAAACTAAAACATTACTCGTTACACAAGTAAGGAGACGAGCTATGTGTGTGGAAGCGTACCAGTCTCAGTAGATTTCCCTGCAGCCATCCTTGGCCTCCAGAAGCAGGAACAGAACTGCAGCCATGTTCTTCACAAATCAAAAAATTGCTCGTTATACAAGTATACCACAATCTGTATAATACACTGTGGATTATGCGAACATTCAACCTCAGACACCTGAAACAGAAGGTGTACTGTAACAATATTCTGTCCAAATTAAGATAATTAAATGTTACACCAGTAATTAGATAAGAACTGTATATTGTAAGCTTACCATTCACTGTAGGCATCCGTAGGCACTTTAGTTACGTAGAGTACTGGACGAGTATTCAGTCCAAAACAAGATATTACTTGTTGCACTAGCAATCAGATAAACATTGTATTATGTGGCACTTCCATTCATGAGAGCAAACACACTCCTGAAGCAGGAACAGTTATGCAGTCATTTTATGTCCAAATCAAGATATTACTTGCTATGCAAATAATGACGTACACACTGTATATCCTGAGACCACCATGCACTGCAAGTTGAGCGACCAAACAACTCACAATCCTGAAGCTGGAGGAGTACAGCAGTCATTTTCTGTCCAAATGAAGATATAACTTGTTAAACAAGTAATGAGATAACAATTGTATATTGTAAGCATGTCATGCACTGTAGGTTTGGTTGCACTCATTTTTTGTTTCGAGAAACGGGAGTAGAACAGTAGCGATATTCTTCCAAAATAAGGAAATTACTTGTTACACAAGTAATGTGGTATACCACAATCAGTGAAATACATTATGGATTATGCGTGCATAGAGCCTCAGACACTTGTAAATTTTGCGGGCAGACAACTCAGACTCCGGAAGCTGGAGGAGTACTGCAGCCATATTCTGTCCAAATGGCTTCATAACTTGATAAACAAGTACTGAGATTAGCACTGTATTCTGTAATACGGCAGAGCACTGTCGATTTGGGTGGCGAGTTTCTCAGACTCCTATAACAGGAGGAGTGCTACAGCCATATTCTGTCCAAATGACTATCTTATTTGCTCAACAAGTACTGAGATTAGCACTGTATTCTGTAAGACGGCAGAGCACTGTCGATTTGGGTGGCGAGTTTCTCAGACTCCTATAACAGGAGGAGTACTGCAGCCATATTCTGTCCAAATGGCTATCTTATTTGCTCAACAAGTACTGAGATTAGCACTATATTCTGTAATACGGCAGAGCACTGTCGATTTGGGTGGCGAATTTCTCAGACTCCTTATAACAGGAGGAGCACTCCAGCCAATGTCTGCCAAAAGCACGATAACGCCAGACTCGCACACAAAGACACGCCGCCGGCACACTTTCTCAGATCGGCGGTGGGCTGTGGTGAATCAGCTGCAAATCCCCAGCAGCGGACCACAGACACGGAAGGAGCCCGCAAACCAGCAGAGAAACGCCACACAGGCAGAGAGCGGCGATGCGCCACCGCGACTCAGTCGCAGGCGGGTCGGTATCCCACCACAGCTCATGACCTCTCTCCAGCTGCAGCTCTGACCTGTCCGGCCGGAGACCAGACTCGGCCTGCAGCTGTCGTCGCTGCCCCTCCTCCTGCTCCTGCTGCTGTTGGCCAGGTTCCTCTGCCGCCTGCTGCTGCTGTTCTGTCTGCAGAGGCTGCTGCAGCTCGTCCTCGAGCTGTTTCTCCTCTTTCTCGTCCTTTTCCAGCTTGATTAGGAGTTTCTGATACAGCTCCTCCTCCATCTGCTCGTATATCTCGCCCACCACCTCAGAGTAATCATCCTGGCCTCGCCTCTGCAGGAGCTGACACTGCTCTTTCTCCAGCTGCTTATCCTGATCCAGCTTACGTTCCAGCTGGGGACGCATTCCGGAGCAGTCCGCTCCACAACAGCGTATCAGCGTCTCTGTAGCGGCGTCAAGTTTCTCCAGCAGTGCGTCTACACGCCTGCACTGGCTGTTCGCAGCCCCCAGCTGCAGCTGCTGCAGCCTCATCGTGTTAAGGATCTCACCATCAGCTCCGCCTTCCAGCCCAAGACGCCTACTCGGCTCAACCTCTCGCAAGACACCCACCATAGTTCGTTCTGCTTCGCTAATCGGCACACCTCGCTAGCAATGTCGCTTCCAACACCACCTCACGAAACAGCTGAAAGGACGCGACGTATGTGCAGAAACCTAGCAACGGAACCAATGAGTGAGAGAGTCGTATCATTGTTATTGCACGCTGAGGCAACAAAAAGGTGTTCCTTGTACCATGTGTCAAAAAATGTAATCGAAGTTAACATAAGATAATGTTTCCGTCATTACTTCTAAAAATATCGTAATTGATTAAACAGCGTAAAATATGTTGGTGTCGTGAGTATCTTTTTATGGATTTGCTGTAGTTAGCTTTTTCCTTCAATGTACTGAATGACGATTAAACGAAAGGAGAAATGAATGAAAAGCTCATTAGTGTTTAGCATACTGAAAGGCAGCAGCTGCGACCTTTTCAAGAACACGTCGGTACCAACGACACGAATTACAGAAGTGAAGTACTGACACAAGCGGACGAAAGTGGAAACAGAAAACATAATACCGACTTAAATGATCGCCGATTTTTCCTAGCATGCATACTCATGCCATTTGTATTTGAGAGTGACCAGGCGATTAAAAGTTAACCGAAATCGTGAATATTACTACCTTCGGAATACAGTTAGAATGTTCCACGGCGTTTATTGTGGTTGCTGTTGAAGTAGAAACAATTTTAACTCTGTCTCGCTGATAAAAGCGAAGCCGACGACGCGCGTTAAGACAGTTTTCCGAACTGCAACAATTCTGATAGTTAATTCCAGTGTTCCGACTCATTTTAACTATATCATGTATACTTTTTGTATTTTTCTACGTGCACCGTTCTCCTTCTTTCTGATAGCCACAAAGTGCACTCTGCACGATATTATTTAACGATCATAACTGTCCATGGCCACATACACTGCTGGCCACCGTAAATGCAACATCAAGAAAGACAAGAGGTAGCACAACAAAATTTATTTTGTAGATAACATGTTGACCAAGTATCAAATGATTACGTTTACAGACGTCTGTGACATGTGGTTCCTGCCAGAATCAGTAGCCAGAGTAGCCGCCATTGTTGGAGATCACCGCTGCCACACGTCTCGGCATTGAGTCAAAGAGACGTTGGATGTGTTCCTGGGGTACAGCAGCCCAAGCAGCTTCCACGCGTTGCCAAAGATCATCTGGTGTGGCAGCTGGGGATGTAATCTGGGTCACTCGCTGAGTAACCATGGACCACATGTTTTCTATCGGCGAAAGATCCGGAGAGCGAGCCGGCCAGGGAAGCAATTCAATCTGGTTATTGACGAAGAACCTTTGGACAATGCGTGCCACGTGTGGTCGCGCATTATCCTGTTGAAATATGGCTGTGGCCGAGCCCTGAAGGTAAGGAAGGACAACTGGCTCCAGCACCTCGGATATGTAGCGCCGGCTATTTAATGTACCGGCAATGCGTACTAGAGGCGTGCGAGAGTAATATCCAATACCGCCCCATACCATAATACCCGGTGCAAGACCAGTGTGGCGGTGCATAATGCAGCTGTCCAGCATCCTCTCTCCACGGTGTCTCCACACTCGAATCCGACCATTGTGGTGCTGCAGACAGAAGCGTGCCTCGTCAGTAAAGGCAACGTCACTCCATTCTGCCGTCCACATCCGTCTGTCATCACACCATTGGCGACGGAGACGTCTGTGGTTCTGCGTCAATGGTAGACGAAGCAATGGACGTCTTGCGGACAGACCACTCTGCTGTAAACGGCGTCGAATGGTACGCGCAGACACTGGATGATGCGTTACAGACGCAATGTGCTGTGCTATGGTTCGGGATGTCACTGAGCGGTCCGTCACTGCCATGCGCACAATTTGCCTATCAGCACGTGCAGTGGTGCACCGAGGTGAATGCGATCGACCACGTCGGTCCGTCGTACCCTGCTGCATCCAACGGTCACATATCCGCATTACAGTTGTTTGGTTTCGTCCAACACGACTAGCGATTTCTCTGTATGATAATCCACAATCTCGGTAAGCCACTATCCTTCCTCTGTCGAACTCGGATACTTGATCACAAGATGTTCGCTGTTGTCTACGAGGCATAACTGATCGTCTTGTGAAACAACCACAAGGTAAACACACGTGCCGAACGTACACTCGTCGAAATAGCCAAGCCTTAAATGGCGCTATGAGGTGGCGCCACAGGCGCGCGTGATGTGCGTCTGCGCTGAAATTCTAATCAGTTGCATATCTCATCGCTGCAAACCCATGGTGTAAAATTCTCTTGAATCGGATGCTTCCTTCAGGGTGTTGCATTTACGGTGGCCAGCAGTGTACATCATTGCTTTGCCTTTTATTCCCTGTAAGGTACACTGGATGGAGTCCATTTCAAGATATTCACTTGTCAGTAGACCACCCCACGAGATGTTTCGACATCTCCAATCGGAATTTTTGCTTCAGTTTTGGTGAGTGGCAGGTAAACACGTCTCCCGCTGCTGTGTGCTATACGTAGCTGCAGCTCTACTGCACAAACCACCTTACGGCTTATGGGTAGGTCATTTAAACGATTCTTTTATCGAAATATTCTGGAACGAGTCAGTTTACATGTTATGTATACTTGCTCACATCTTTAGTCCTACTCGTGCAGCTACATTTAAAAACTAACCTTTTTCTACAAGCAATCAGTTTTTAAATAATAATTCGTTAATGGAATAGAATGATTCGTCGAGTAGTAATGATTTTAGGTCAGGTTTAAAACTTGCTTTGCTATCCGTCAGTGTTATTCGGCAAATAATCAAAAATGTTTCTTGCTTCTTATTGAACTCCTTTTTGAGCCACTGGTAGCTTTAATAGTGGGTAATAAAGGTCACCTTTTCCTCTATTGTTGTACGTGTCAGCATCAATATTCTTTTCAAGTAGTGATGGATTATTTACGATGAATTGTTGGATCTATGTGGACAAACTATTCTTCCAGTGTGTATATTATATTGCTGAGTGCATTAGACCTCTGTAGAATGATATGGTATGGTTATTGGTTGGCAACGAGATCTTATGCATAGCCAATGCTTAAAATCTTTTCACGTGTCAGTAAAAAATGAGTTTTATTTTTTCCCTCAACATTTTTTCCACGTCATTTCGCTGAGCTAAGCGAAGAATCCAACAGATTACAGACCCAGCACTGAATTAAAGTGAAATAATGGATTTCACAGCGACTTGCATTTGCGCAAAAGTTCACAGAATTTCATACGAAGTTGCATTGTTTATAAGGTGAATAAAAGTGACTGAGGTAGCAAGAATTATGCAAGCTGGAAATTTTCCGTTGAGGTGTATTTCTATTTGGATGACCTGTGGGACGTCGTACTTTGAAACCTACGGAATCAAGTTTTTCTGCTAAGGATCGGAAGGCCAAATTAAAATTCATCCTTTTAGTTGATCCAGTAAATTATGTTCTTATAGAAAAGGCTACGTCAGCAAAGGAGATATAGGACAACGTGGATAACGCATTTGAAGATGGAGGTTTAACTAGAAAGGTAGGATTGAATAAAGCGTTCTCGGTTTTCATGCCGCGTCAATTAGAATAAAATCCTTGCGCTTTCGATGACCATCTCCGCCATCGTCGTCAGAAGTGCAGTGACTGCCATAGCGGCTACCGTTTCTCGCTTATATATGCATGCTGACGTCATCAGCAGCCAGTCAGACCGAATGTAGCACGCGCATAAGTCAACCCGGGCAGCTGGCGGAGCTAATGCCCGTGGCAGCACCGGTGACGTCTGGTGGCGCCAGGGGCAGGCGCCACGTTTGAAACTGCCGCTCCATCGTCGCGTATCTGTCTCTGCTTTCTTTCGATGTCCAACGCCGCCCCCATGCCCTGCTGAGTGTGTACCCCTGGTCTCTGTTGAAACTGTTGTTATCTAAACGGATCTCGGCCGCTTCCTTTATAACGGAGTCCCAAAATACAGATGCATGGGCCAACACTTTTGTATTTTCGAACGGTATTTTATGTCCGTTTTCTAGGTAATGCTCCGTTATGGCCGACTTGTCAAGCTCCCTTTGTTTTATATGGCGCTTGTGCTCAGTACAACGCTCCAGTGAACATTAAAAAAAGTAGCTGAAATTTCTTTACACATTGTAACAAGAGCACAATGCAAATGTTGTCAAAGTGTATCAGAATGCTCAAAGAAAAAAACTGAATATAGAGAGTTTCCACTGCGGCACTAATGGGTGCTTCTGTTCTAGAGTACTGTGAAACTGTTGAGACTCGTAAATGCTGAACATACACCTTATCGTATTGCAATCTTCTGAATTCTTTCCATTAGATACCAAAGAGCTGTCTGCCAAGGAAAAAATGAACATATGCATCAGAAAATATCTATGATATTGTAAAAGATAAAAGGAAGACCAAACGAAGCTGTTTTTAATTACAGTTGTTTTTTCCCCACATACAGTGCTCATATTTTACTTTCATTGTGCAAATTTCTGACCAATAAACAGAGAAAATTTTTCAAATAATGATACTATATGAAATTTTTCAGCCTACCTTTTTGTAAGGTTAGTCCAGTGTTCCCTTACATAATCAAAAACTATAGCACGAGCTACAGAGTTTTTCGGAACAGCCCTCCAGATTGTTAACGCATTCTGAACCCTCATGATCTTGCCTTCTAGAGGGGCATTTAGGAACATGCATGCAAAAGGAAACAAATTACCTTTTCTATTCAAAATTGAAATACCAAAAGAATATTAATAATATTTCTGATGGACGAGAAGCATCTATTAACCAGATGCCAATGCAGGAACACTTTGAGAAAGGCTTATGGACACAGAATTATCCACAAAGCAAATTTCCTTAGTGCCACAAAGAGAAAGAAATAATTATCACAACTGTTTAAAAGAACCATTAAGCTACTACTACAATTTTTTGATTAGAATTGAGAAACATCATACCACATATTTCTGGTTTAAGATAAAAATCGCCGGCTGGAGTGGCCGAGCGGTTAAAGGCGCTACAGTCCGGAACCGCACGACCACTACGGTCGCAGGTTCGAATCCTGCCTCAGGCATGGATGTGTGTGATGTCCTTAGGTTAGTTAGGTTTAAGTAGTTCTAAGTTCTAGGGGACTTATGACCACAGCAGTTGAGTCCCATAGTGGTCAGAGCCATTTGAACCATTTTTGATAAAAATCGGTTAGAGAAAGAACAGAAGTACCAGCTGGCTTTGAAACACCTTCACAGAATCCCTCGTGCACAAAATACGTTGCATGCTGAACTGGTTCAGCAGGCCACCAGTCAACACCTCTTGTCACTGAATGGTCCACTGCAATTTCTGGGATTAGGATGTGTGTGGGACACATCAGTTAAATTCCTTATTTGTATACTGACATTCTCTGGAACGTACTGCCACACTTGCTACACAAGACTTTAATGTGACAGACACATTTATAAGGAAAGTTCTGACAGAACATACAGTATAAGATGTGTCAGGCCTTTATGTGGAATCAGCAGCAACAAGTGGAAATACCTGCTGAACCGGGACTCGAACCCAGGATCTCCTGCTGACAAGGCAGTTATATTAACCACTGCACCATGCAGACACACTGTTGTAGCAAATGTGCTGACTATCTCGGCATACTCCCTGGCCAACCCACACTCTTGCCTACGTATCACAGCTGCGGATTCATATAATTGATGCACCTCGACAGGCAATGAAAATTTGCAAGCGTGGAGGGTATGGTTGGGGACTATGGGTAGTTGGTGCTAGGTGGGAATGTGGGTCGGTCTGGAGATGTGCTGAGATTGTCTGTGCATTTATCCCCATTCACTCTGCATCAAGTCCATTGCAGCTGATATTACTAGTCCTTCCCTTTCCTTTCATTTCTCCCCCCTCCACTTTAACTTTACATAAGTGGTTTACTATTTGTCTGCACGGCCAAAGAACACCACAGCTTGCCGATATTCCTGTCCACACAAACTGAGTTGACACTTGGCGTAGTCCCCACAGAGTACATCCAGTTTTACAATTGCAGAGTGATTGTAGTAGTCTTTGAAGAACATGTTCTTGTTATACTGTAGCTGTGTTCATCTGTAACTCATCTATCAAAAAGAGAAAACACCTTTTTCAGTGCTAGAAGAGAGGGAAAAAGATTTCAGAAATAAAGGTCAAAAAGATCTCTACTTCAAGAAATGGGATATACCCAAATTCCTTGAGGTGCAACATAACACAACATGCAGTCATGGACTACAAGTTCAGCAGCTTAGTTGGTATGACTGTTCAGTAATGTGCCAAAGTGTGGAGAAGGGGGAGGAGTTCATGGGGGGAAAAGGCTTATCTTGGTTTAATCTGAGGCTGCTAATAATCAATTTTACCAGGATATTTGCAAATGTTATCAACAGTTTCTCAGAAGTGGAACATGTTTTATTGAATTGTTATTATGGCTATCAACTTCAAAAGACAGAAAGCATGAAAATAACACAATAAATCCACTAATATGGTGAGATGTGTTATGTAAGCAGGCAGTGATATATGTGATGTAAGTTGAATGAAGCATCTTTTTATTTTTGTTAATAACCAACAGAAAGTGCTCAGGTTGAATATCAAAAATGGTAATTTTGGATTCTTCCCTCCTCTCACATAAATTTCTGTCGATGCCCATGCAGTCAGGTTGACTGCTCAGTCATGGGTTTCTGCCACATACTCCAGCTTCTCACAGGTTGAAGTGTTCTTTGTAAAACCGTATGGCAAGAGTAGTGTATTATAAACAAGCATATCTCATTGCAGATGTTGTTTCTATTTTCTTTGACCAACACCAGTGTAGTGAACTAAATATTGAGCAACTGACAGAAGATAAACAGCAGCCTTTTAATATAAATGAGGAGGCAACAAGTTTTCTCCCAAACCAGCAGCTTTCCCTCTAATTACCAGCTTACATGCAGCTGGGCACACACATATATTAATAGGCAGTAAGCTGATAGCTTATTGCTAATGCATTATAGATGCATGAGACAAAAGAAACTCTGTGTCTACTAAGTTTCTGGATTTGCCTAAAGCATATGCCACAATCACCCATATTACACTTATTGAAAAACTTGAAAGCTATGGTATTCGTGGACATACAGCCAAGTGGATAAAATCATACATCAGCAACAGAAACTGGATGCATATTTGAAATAAGAAATATTAAGTAACACTGAAAAGAAATGCATTTATGTCAATAAATAACACAGCACAGTGGCTTATACAAACTGACCAAATTTTAAATAAAAAAAGACAAAGTTCATGGTGTTCACAAATAGAAAAAAGGAAGAACATGTAGATTTATTCATAGATGAAACAAGACTGGAAGAAGTTACCACTATTAAATTTTTTGGGGATGACAGCTGACAAAAAGCTCCAGTGCAGTCAACATATAGAGAATGTTTGCTGTAAATTAAGAACTGCAATATTTGTTATGCACATTATGCTAACAAGGAGCTTCTATGTACAGTGTACCATACTCTCTTTGAGCCATACCAACAATATGGAATTACTGTTTGGGGAAATCCCAGCACCAAAAATCAGAAATACAAAAAGAATATGTACATTGAAAAAAAAACTGTTAGGACCATCTTGAACAAGAAACAAAGAGATTCATGAAGAACTGTTTTCCATAGTCTAAAAATACTGACATTTCCATCTCTATACATTTACAAAACAATAACATCATTAATAAAAGGAAATGCACTACTAAAAAGAAACACAGACATTTATACATATGAAACAAGAAATAAAGGCCAGCTGGGTCGTATAGTGTAGAAGAGTATATGTATCAATGAATTAAAAATGCTACTACTACTGTTATAGAGGTACTGTAACTAACTGAACATATTATGATATGTAAATAACATGAGAACATGAATACTGAGAGAAAAGTGTAAATATGAGTATAATGTAGCATGAAAATAATATCCACGACCTACAAATTGGGTGAAAAATGTATGCAACAATATTATAAGTATTGCCACTCTCATGTAATAAATTATAATAAATAGGATAAATACTGTAAGAAAATAGGTTTAAGTTCACTTATCCTATATTACAAGTACACCCTTTGTACAAAATGTAATCAAATGGGACCAAATAAAATGCATACCATGGCTTGTTTCACTTTACTGAAGGTTCTATTTCTTGATGAGCTCAGTGTAACATTATGACTGAATTAATGGACAGCTAACATAAGGGTGTCTTCAATTCTGTCATTTCCATGGGGCATTTCTTTGTATAACACATTTAAGTGGCCATGCTACTATTAAAAACATTTTGTTGCACATTCTACTAGATCTTTTGAAATTTTACACAATCCTGTAAGCCAACAATGATTCTTTCTGTAGTAAACAAAAAGCAATATTGACAATATCCATTTATTGAATAGCTCTTATCAAACTGAGCATCATTGTACATAGTACTATACATTAGTGTCTTTTTATTTGCACGTTGTTAATTTCCAAATGTATCTACTGCAACTTTATTGATAAGAGTCGTATACTTAATACACTTTATCCACTGCTTACACTGATCTTCTTCACCAAGATTAAGCAAATTACTAATCAGTGTCACGGCTAGTACATTTTGTGTGTGTGTGTGTGTGTGTGTGTGTGTGTGTATAGTGAGTGGCTGCCAGTCTCTTATTTTATGTATTGTTCCAGCCAGAAATTCCCATTACTATTACACTGTTGTGGTATTCATCCCAGAGACTGGTTTGATACTGCTGTTCATGATACTCTATCCTCTTCATCTCTGGATAACTACTACAACCCACCTACTTATGAATCTGCTTACTGTATTCATCTCTTATCTCCCTCTACAATTTTCTGCCCCAAACACTTCCCTCCAATAGCAAACTGGTAACCCCTTGGTGTCTCAGAATGTGTCTTATCAACTGATCCCATCTTTCCTTCTTTTAGTCAACTTGTGCCACAAATTTCTTTTCTCCACATTTCTGTTCAGTACCTCCTCGTTAGTTGTGTGATCTACCCATTAGATCCTCAAGATTCTTCTGTAGCACCACATTTCAAAAGCTTCTATTCCTTTCTTACCAAAACTGTTTATCGTGCATGTGTCACTTCCATACATGGCTACATTCTAGAAAAATACCTTCAGAAAAGACTTCCTACCACTTAAGTCTATATTCGATGTTAACAAATTTCTCTTCTTCAGGAATGCTTCACTTCCCATTGCAGTCTACATTCTATATCCTCTCTACTTCAGCCATCACCAGTTATGTGGATCCCCAAACAGCAAAACGCATCTACTACTTTAAGTATCTTATTTCCAACTCTAATACCCTCAATATCTCCTGATTTAATTCACTACAATCCATTATCCTTATTTCACTTTTGTTGAAGCATATCTTACAACCTCATTTGACACTAAAACTAAACTCCTCCCAAACACGCCTCGTAGGCCCAAGGGTACCAGCCGACAGCCGTGTCATCCTCAGCCCGTAGGCGTCACTGGATGCGGATATGGAGCGGCCTGTGGTCAGCAGACCTCTCTCCCAGCCGTATGTCAGCTCCTGAGACCAGAGCCACTAGCTCTCAATCAAGTAGCTCCTCAGTTTGCCTCACGAGGACTGAGTGCATCCTGCTTGCCTACAGCACTCAGCCGACAGGATGGTCACCCATCCAAGTGCTAGCCAGTCTGACAGCGCTTAACTTCGGTGATCTGACGGGAACCGGTGTTCCCATTGCGACAAGGCCATTGGCAACCTCATTTAAAGACACAGTTCATTTCATTCGCCTGCTTTCCAAGGTCATTGCAGTCTGTGACAGAATTACGTCATTCTCTGGCTAACCTCAGAGCTTTTATTTCTTCTCGTGAACTTTTGTTTCTTTTCGAAATTTCTCCCCTGTTTCCTTTATTACTTGTTCAAGGTACAGACAGAATAACATCTGGGATAAGTTAAAACCCTGTTACACTCCTCCCTCAACCACAGCCTCCCTTTTATGCCGTCAACTCTTATCACTGCCACCTAGTTTCTGTACGAGTTGTAATAGCCTTTTGCTCCATGTATTTTACCCCTGCTACCATCAGAATATCAAATAGTGTATTCGAGTCAACATTGTCAAAAGCTTTCTCTAAATCCACATTTACTGTAAACGTATGTTTACCTTTGCTTCACCTATCTTCAAGATAAGTCGTAGCATCAGTATTGGCTCAAGTGTTCTTTTATTTCTCCAGAACCCAAACTGATCTTCCCTGAGTACAGCTTCCAACAGTTTCTCCTTTTTGTGTAAAGAATTCATGCTAATATTTTGAACCATGACATATTACACTGACAGTTGAATAAGATTCACACATGTCAGCATTCCATGGCACATTATGGATAAAATTATTGTCAAATAGAGTGTCAACTACTTTTTAAATTGTTAGTAGGGACTGGAGGTGAGAGGACAATATACTCAGAAGCTTCAATCAGAGATGAGGTTCCTACAATAAATAATTCTTAAAAGTAATTTACTGCTATATTTTTCTCTGGAAAACAAATATCTGTTTTACATAATTCGTAAGCTTGTACTATGTGTGCTACATCCAGAAAATTTCCAATTGTTTTGTTGGTGAGATCAAAATGAAACGTATACTGAGAACTTAAAATTAGCAACCAGTATCCAGTAAACAATCTTTTGTTGTTGAAAGATATAATGAATCACAATTATAAAAACTACAAGGAAAAAAAGGTTTAGCAAAGGGATTTCACGATGAGTCGTTATAGAATAAGGATAAAAATTTGAAGGAATTTAAACTAGAAAATGAGGTACATTTTTTTCCATATTTATACAAGGAGTATGAAATCTCATTGTCTTGAGTTGTTGTGGTTCAAAAGGTATGAGAATCACTGTACCATTTTTGGAACAAAACAAAATTCCAATGACAAAACTTAAAACAAAAGGTACTAATTTTCTTTTTATGTTGATGTCCATTATCTGTCATTGTTCAGCTATTTATCGAGCCCTCAGAGGACAGAGGAAAAAATAAGATGACATCACTTATATATTGTATGGATGTAGTCAATTACAATATAATTTCTTATATTTAATTTGTTACTGGGAGATGAAGAAGCTTGCACAGGATAGAGTAGCATGGAGAGCTGCATCAAACCAGTCTCAGGACTGAAGACCACAACAACAACAACAAAAATTTCGATAATAAATATAAATATTTCATATCAGTATATATAAATAATATTACTTTTCCATATTCAGATATTCATCAATGTTATAAAAGCTATGTGTTAATAAAAATTGTTTAAGATCTATCTTGAATTTATGAAATTCTTTAATTTTCTTTATTGTAGAAGGCAATGCACTAAAAATTATTTTGGGCTGGTAGTTTACACTTTTTTGGTAGATCACTCCTTTGTGGGTGTCTGAAAATCATCTTTTTTCCTTGTTTCACGGTTATGAACCTGATTATTTAATGCTGAAAACTCCTTGTGAGTTTTCAGAAAGCAGACACATTCATAGATGTACAAGCTAGGAAGAGTCATTATTTTAAATTCATTAAATATTTACCTGCATGACACTCTACAGGAAACCCCTTTCATTATTCTAATAGCCCTTTTTGAAGTTTGGAAGTTTGTTTTTTTTTTTTTTTTTTTTTTTTTTTTTTTTTTTTTTTTTTTTTTTGCCGTACCTGTATTTCCTCAGAAGATCACACCATACCTGAGAAAACTGTTCATATATGCATAATAGGCACACAGCAATGATTCAGTGTTGCAACATTCTAAGCACATAGCAGCATTTACTTAGTTTTTTACTAAAAATTTCTAGATGCTTTTCCCATCTCAAGTGCTCATCCATCCATATATCTACGAATTTTGTGTATGGAGCTTGTGCAATAATACTGTTTCATAACTCAGCTTTTATTCTTCTTCTAGCTTTACTTTTAATATTACTGAAATTCGTCAATACCGTTTTATCCTTATTTATGATCAAAGCATTATCGTAAACTATTTTCCTGTCTCATTTATTGTCCTAGAGACACTCTGCTGTAGATTACCCTTGGTGTATCCTTTTACGAAAATAGTAGTGTCTTCAGCGAACATCACTGTTTCTGCAACAGTCAGATGGTTTGGCATATCGTTATATACACCAAGAACAACAAAGGGCCTAACACAAAACCCTGGGGCACTTCATAGCTAGGTGTTTTTTTTTTTTTTTATCTGAAGGATACTCTTTGCCTTAATGACATATTTGTACTATCTGTTGTCTATCAGAGAGATAAGACTTGAACCATTTGAAGGCAAGTCCCCGGACCCCATAAAATTCTACTTTCATAAACAATTCCCACATGGGAAATACACAGTTGCAAAGTGTCTGAAGTACACTGTTGGAGCAAGTCCCAGTCTCCCACCATTAATGACCAAAGAGAGACAAATGGATTTATGTCTAGGGACTATTACAGGCCATTCCAATCCAGATACACCTGTGTGTCTGTTCATTGTTTTGTCAATGCATGTAACAGCTACTGTGCATATATGGAGTATATTGCATTCCTTCTGGTGGATGCCTGAATGGTTGGCAGCATATATGCTTCTAAGGTCTGAAAGAATTTCTTCATGCCTGTCATAGATGAAACTTCAACAGATTCTCCAAAACCAGCTGCAGTCATGCACCCTCAAACAACAAGCTTTCCCTCCATACTGTGTTGTTGCAATAGTGAGATCTGGAGAGAAGCATGCAAAATAGTGTATATTTTCCTTATCTGAATAACACCTGTTTTAGCCATACATACTATGAATCAAGTTTCTTGACAACATCAGTCAGGAGATACATGACCTGTCATAAATTTTTAGTTATGTTAGGGATTGAAAACCCATGAAGTAGAGAGCACATATGAAATCTTCTTTATTTAGATACATTACTTGCAGCAGAGGAATGCTGGAGCTGCTTCTAAGTGTCACAATTAGTGAACCATTTTGTTTCAGGCTCGCACTGACCAAAACCAGCAGAATCAACGTTTCAGCAAACAATATTTGCACTCACAGTAGATTAAGTTATGTGACCACTTTTGTAGCTGACACGAACGGATTCATGACGTTGGCATTTCAAATGGTTTAGGGTCTTGCTGCTCCTGCAGTGAATTGGTACACAGCAATGTCATAAGAGGGCATCACAATCCAGACAATGTGCTGGCCAGATGCCTATAATTTCCTAGCAAACACTGCATAAATGACACCCATAGACTTAACTAATTTATGCTGCCAAAAGTAAAGTGCAGTTGGAAATCTTCTGCCAATCACAGATAAGTGAAGATGCATTGCACATCACAGTCAGTTCCTGTTGCAGTTCCACAGTTCCAGTTGTGGTTCATCAGCTGCCCACAGTTCCAGTCTACATTTATTTCTATCGACGCTATTGAAAACTGCTGCCATAATACCGAGCCACTATTTGTAAGTGACTGGAGACAGTTAAATGTTGAGCATCTAGTGAACTTCAGATTCAAATACTAAATTTAATCACTGTCACAGGCAGCAGTTCAACAAGAGCTGTAGAGATTACACAGTTCCTTTCAAAATGTTAGGATAGTTAGCATTAGGACTCCAGTGCCACACACCTTGTAGCACTCAAAATTGAGTATGTCATTTTGTATCAATGCTTTTAATAAATGTTAACTGCATGTTTCATATTTTGTTACCTGTCCTATCCGTATTGTAGTAGAATGCCCTATGAGCATGTACATTGCAAAGTATGCAAGCCAGCTATCTTGTACTGCAACGAATAACTAGTGGTAAGGGGTTCGCTTCCTGCTATTTATGCTGCTGTGTGCTAGGCTTGCCTCAGTGAGTACAACAGGTCACTGTTAGTTATTTTATGCTTCTGTGCATTTTGATACACAAAAATTCTTCTTTTGCTCAATAGTTTCACAGCAGCCTCTGAGATGTCGGTTGTTTCAGCAATATGATTGACTGGGCAGCCACATTCCCACACACTGAAAATGCAGCTCCTCTCGTCTGAGGTATGCATATGTCATTTCAAGAAAAACTCTTCCCTGGTTTTAATTTCCTGATTTTATACAGCTTTTGACAAAGCTCTCACGCAGTACTGGAGGAATTCTCTCAAGTACAATGTCAATGTAACTGAGCAAGCAGTAGCTTTTGTCACAGTAGCAAATATCTCTCTAATTTACAGTTTAAATGTAGCTGTCTAAACCACAAATTGCATTAAGCAGTATTATGGCAGCTTATTATTAATACAGCATGCAGGATAAGTTTTTATGATTTGCTTGTCTTTTGGTATTGCATACCTTGCCTCATTCCACATCTCTAAAGGTTCTAACACATAATAGTACCCAAGGAACATAATGAGTGAATAAATGATTAAAGTAGTGATCATGTGCAACTTACATCTACTGACAAAACTGGCCAGCTTGGAGATGATTGTACATCATATATAGGGTACAGCTCAGGTCTGCAGGATTCATAGCAAGTGTGACTAGCAGAAAGCAAGACGTATATGTGAAGTATTAAAATCTCTTGTGCAGAGAAAAGAAGATTACACAATATAGCAAAGACACAGAACATGCCTCATGAATTTCATTTGTACTTGAAGAATTACAAGAGGATCCTCAAAAATGTTGTAAGGAAAGCTAAAACAATGGCAAATGACAAGTACATTGAAAATTAAAAAAAAACAAAAAAAACAAAAAAACAAATCTAAAGCTATATGGGAAGTTATAAAAAATCAAACAACAAGTGAAACTATACAATATAAAAATATGAACTTACGTTATGAAGGACAAATGATTTCTTGCCCAACAGAAATTGCAGGGACCTTCAACAAATATTTTGCAAACGTAAGTGAACAGTTGGTGAGTGGACTGGAAGAACACAACAAAATATCACCTCCATCATCCAATAGTATGAGAAATGTGTCTACATCTTTGTTCCTTTCACCCACAAATACCGAAGAAATTTGATCAGTTATAAAACACTCGAAAGCAGGGTACTCATGTGGAATTGATGGAATACCAGATGCAATTATTAAAAAATGCTGTCTTGCCTTAGCTGAACCCTTGACACACTTGTGCAACAGCTCACTGGCATCAGGAACCTTCCCTTCATGCTTAAAATCAGCAAAACTGAAACCACTGTTCAAAAAAGGAAATCAAGAATGTGTTTCAAATTATAGACCAATAGCTTTACTGCCTGTATTTTCAAAAATTTTAGAAAAAATCTTTTATAAGAGATTGTCTGATTTCCTAAATAAAAATAAAATTCTCTCTCCTTCACAGCATGGCTTCAGGAAAGGCTATTCAACTGAAAGTGCAATATTTGAATTTCTTAATTAAATCTATACTAAACTGGATGCAAGTGAGTTTGTGACAGGCATATGTCTTGATTTTCTAAAGCTTTTGATGTCATTGACCATAATACCCTACTGCAGAAGCTTGACCAATTAGGAATTAGAGGTATATCCAATGAGTGGCACAAGACATACCTATGTGGTCGCAAACAGGTGGTTGAAGTGCAATATACTGACCATAAGAGAATCAGCTACTACTATTCAGGATATGAAAATGTGAAATATGGTGTACCTCAAAGATCAGTATTAGGACCCATTCTGTTTCTCCTTTATGTCAATAATCTTATGTACAACAAGTATTGCCAAACTACCCTCCAATTTGCAGACGATACAAGCTTCCTTATTAGTAGTAAAACAGAAGAAAAACTAAAAGACTCTGCTATCCAAACAATGAACAGTGTAGAACAGTGGTTCAGCTATAACAAGCTAATTATAAACAAAGAAAAGACAGTAGCACTGAACTTCTATCATGTAAAAGGAAGACACCACCGAAACACAGAAATAGAACTTAGGGACAGAGTTCTTGAAAGTGTTGACAGCACAAAATTTCTGGGACTCTGGCTCCAGAACAACACAAAATGGGAGGTACACATTGAATATTTGCAAAGAAAACTAAGCAAAACCTGTTACATGATACGGATCTTAAAAACTTGTTGCAGCAAAGCCAGCCTGTTAAATGTATACTACTCCTATGTGCATTCTGTAATTAAATATTGCATAATCTTCTGGGGCAATGCAACAACAAATGTTAAACTTTTCAGGATGCAAAAGAGAATATTAAGAATTATTGAAGGGGTAAACAATACGAAATCATGAAGACCCATATTCAAAAAACTGTCAGTTCTTCCTCTTCCTTGCATTTTTATCTACAAAACATCAGTTTTCATCAAACAATATATTGATAGACACCCAGATATCATATTAAAAATGAAGATATACATGTCCACAATGCAAGGCAAAAATCTGAGCTTCATATGAAACAGGTGAGAACATCATTGTGTCAAAAAAGGCACACTACATACTGGGATAAAGATTTTCAATAATCTACCTAACCACATTAAATCAGCAGGTATACTCTGTAGTTTTACGGCTGAAGTAAAGGCATATTTAATTGATCATTGCTTTTACAGTCTGACAGAATACATAAAAGCCAAACAACAAAAATAAGATATGAATATTCTACTTTGTATGTTGCCTGTAATGTTTGTTGTATGTTTGAATATTTGCGAAATTACTTCAATATCTAGTCCTTAGGATTGCAATACAAACTGTATTTTATCTTGTAAATACCTAACCATGTCCAATATCCTTGTATATATTCTATACATGTAGGATTTGAAGGACTAAATATAATAAAAGCTTGCTTTCATCAAAGAGCAGCATAACAGAAATACTAACAATATCTCAGCCAGCAGACAAACAAAAGAAATATGTTAGCTTAGGAAATTCTAACAAGCAGTTTACGGGGCAGGATCTTTGAAAATATTCACTCACCTATGTATTACTCATTTAGAGAGGGCAAAAGTAAATTTAGACTGATAATAGCAAGCATAAAACATGTAAACAATCTTTCTTCCACATTATATAGATTCATGGAATGTCCTCCCATATAGAGGACATGAGAATAGGTATCCCCGGTGTTGAGAAGCAACTGAAAGAAGTGGAAGAAAAAAAAATTGCCAGTCTGGGTGTAACCCCAGTTTTGTTTCACAGACCATATTCAACAGCATAGCTTGCATTTATTGTGAACCTCTCACCAAGCATAAAGCCCCAAGTGACTGAACATGGCTAATTTCCTTGGAACAGAAAAGCCTCTGACCACAAACCAGCACAGATTTAGAAAGCATCACTGATGAGAAACTCAGCTTTCCCTTTTTTGCATGACATCCTGCAAACCACAGGTGAAGGACAAAATGCAAATTCTGAACCCACACATTTCCAGAGCGCTTTTGGCACAGTACCACACTGCAAAATTTTAATGGTCCAAGCATATGGAATAGTTTCTATCAGATATGTGTGTGTCTTTAAGACATTTTAAGTAATAGAACACATTAGATGCAAGGGTATCATCAAGAGTGCCCCATGGAATTGTGATAGTCCACTCTTGTTCTCTATATACATAAATGACCTGCCAGATAATGTGAGCATAACTTTGCAACTGTTTGCTGATGATATTGTAGTGTTTGAGAAAGTGTCATCTTGGAGTAACTGCAAAAGAAACAGGATGACTTGGACAGAATTTCTATTTCATATTATGGATATCAATCACCTTGCTCTAAATGACGGAAAATGTTAGTTAACATCAATGAGTAGGAAAAACAATCCTGTAATGTTCAAATAGAATTTTATTTGCGTGTTGGTTGACACAGTTACATCAATTAAACATCTAGGAGTAACACTGCAAAGTGATAGGAAATGAGATAAGCACATAAGGCAAATTGTAGGGAAGGCTAATGGTCACATTCAGTTTACTGAGAGAATTCTAGGAATGGGTAGCTCATTTATAAAGGCAGCCATGTATAGAACACTCATGTAATGCATTCTGGAGTACTGCTTGAGTGTCTGGGAGCCCCACCAGGACAGATTAAGGGAAGACATTGAAGTAATTCAGAGACGTGCTGCTAGACTTGATACCAGTAGGTTCAGTCATGGACCTTGCCATGGTGAGGTGGCTCACTTGCCTCAATCATACAGATAGCCTTACCATAGGTGCAGCCATAATGCATAAATCCATTCGGAGCTGCCAGTCATAGCGATGATGTGTGTGTGTGAGCTAAGCTAGCTTGTGTGAATATGTGTGTGTTTTCTTTGAGGAAGGCTTTGGCTGAAAGCTATAATGTGTTCCCTTTCTGCAACTCACTAGGTCATCTTTACAGTGAGTAGCAGTCTATACTTTTCATAATAGATTAGTTACTCTGACTTGTTATAGCACTATGGCCTTATCGATATAAATCTCTTGTCAACCAGAATAACACCTGACTCACAGTCTTGTATTGGCCACGTTGTTACAAAAATTCATAGGGGGGAATTGCATATAAGAAATGCTGTAAGCTGCCTCTCTGACTATATGTTAATTGGAGGAGGAGAGGGGAAGAAAGGAATGGAAAGGGGTCTCTCAGATCATACAGCTCTATCCATAGAGATGAAAGCAGACCACAAAATAGTTCTGCCCAGTGACTTACTCACATATAAAAGGAAAATTGACCATAAAAAATTTAAGGAGGGGATTGCACAGAGATACTGGTAGCATATATACAACTCTGTGATATTAATGAAAATTGGTATCATTTCTAAGAATTATTTAATCATAATTTTAATCAGGTACGTCCAGTGGCAATGAAACTAAAGAAATCAGATTATATAAAGAATTTTAAAATTCCTCTACAAATCCACAAATTATAATGAAGTAAAGAAATCTATATGTGCTTTTCAGAGATATGAAATTGTAGTACTTCCGAAACAAAGTGCAAACGCAGAAGAAAAATATACAGGGAATCCCTGAATACTCTAAAAGTGCACAATTATGTTGAACAAATAAGTGAATTCAGTAATGTTAGTAAAACAGCATGGAAGTTAGTACACACAGAATGTGAAGTAGAGAGCATCCAGGTTGCAGTAATACAGCACTAGAAGAAAATGGAATTTTGGTGAGTCAGCAAGACAGTATGTGAGGCCTCCATGGAATACTTTAGAAGGCCATGCAGAGCAGAAATTAGTGAATCAACACTACAAATAAACTCAGTTAAAATGAGTAATTCATTTGTCCTAATGAATGCAACTGAAGGTGAGGTAATGAAAATAACCTCAAAATTTGAAATGAAAACATTTAGAGGCTGGGATGACATATCATCTACTTAAAGAATGTAGAAATGTATTAATAATACCACTAACACATTTAGTAAACACTTCAACTATCCAGGGGATCATCCCTGACCTGTCTAAAAATTACTGCAATATGACCAGTGTATCAAAAATTGGCTATACAAGACGTAAATAATTACAGGCATTATAAGCAAATTTCATTGATTTCAACAATTGGTAAATCACTTGAAAGAGTGATTCTAGACCAAATTGAATCTTTATGCTGTAAATACAACCTATTGACTTGGAGCATGTCTTCTGAAAAGCCATAATACCAGCAATAGCAATTTTTTTCCACGAACTGCTAAATAGGTTGGGAAAGGAAACAAAGTCATTGGGACCTTTCTAGATTTGTTTAATGTATTTTATTCTGTGAATCACATAGTACTTTTACACAAATTAAAAACTTCCACTATAAGACAAGTTGCTCAAAATTACTTTAGTAATTTAGTAATTTACTCTGACATAGAAAACAGTGTGATAGCTATGTCATAGGAACGGAAGTAAGATTCTAATGGTAAAATCAGCAAACTAGAGTCTCAACTGAGGAGTCCCAAAGGGAAGTATTCGTGAGCTCTGAACTGATCACAGAACATATAATCATGAGTAGACTAACGTTGAATGAGGACAATATTATTGTGATGAAGTTCTTGTTAAATTATAATCAGTGTCGAGTGGAAATACATAATGAATCCCTGTCTGCAGCTGAAACATTTGACAAACGTAAATTTTTGGATATTGTTATTGATGGACAGCTTATATGGAAAGAGCATATTAGCTACAACTGTGAAAAGATTAGTTGCAATATTTACTTCTTAAAGTTTCTCACAAATATAATAATTTCTCCTGTCCTTAAATAAATTAACCGTCTCGCACTTGGAATTTCAGATAGGGCACCTGCAGTCTAAATGGATCAGATATTTAGGCTTAGAAAATTGATAAAATAAGCAAACACCTATCCTTTAGGGACTACTTCATCAAATATTATTTACTGATTGGATACTCACTGGATGTCCTAAAGATAATTATGTTTGTAAAAGAGAATGACTAAAGAAGTGTAATGAACAAAGGCATTCATGAAACTTCCTGGTAGATTAAAACTGTGTGCCGGACCGAGACTCGAACTTGGGACCTTTTGGGGGCAAGTGCTTCTGTAAACTTTGGAAGGTAGGAGATGAGATACTGGCAGAAGTGCAGCTGTGGGGACAGGGCGTGAGTCATGCTTGGGTAGCTCAGTGGTAGAGCACATGCCCGAGAAAGGCAAAGGTCCCAAGATCAAGTCTCGGCCCAGCACAGAGTTTTAATTTGCCAGGAAGTTTCATATCAGTGCACACTCCGCTGCAGAGTGAAAATCTCATTCTAGAGGCATTCATAATTACAGTACATGAACCAGCTGTGAATATCATAGAATACTGAGTAATGAAAGAGCTACAGATCACAGTCCACTTGCAGGTAGAAGACACTTCTATAACAGGTTGCCAAATATTATGTATCAACCCTGTTGAAATCTTTTTAAGGGCAAGTTGAGATAGTTGCTACTTAAAAGATGTTTAAACTCACTCAAATATTACTGAACTTCCTTATCAGTAATACTACATTTGTATACTGAAATAGTACATTAGTGGCGGTAAATGTTTGTATATAGTATTTAATGTGGTACTTGTTGTATATATTTGTCACATACAGAATGAACATTAATAAAACTGACAAACTGCAGGGACAGATTGCTGACTGTAAATAGAGGGAAGAAGGTCCTATGAATGTGTGTCGAGAATTGGACGATGTGCATGCAATGACAACAATCATCCCGGAACACAGTACAGAGCTGCATCGCATCCACATCACAACAGATGATCAAATTTGCTGTCATGGGATGCAATGCACTTTTTCACACATTGCATCATTGATTATTGGAGACAGAAATTGCATAATTGTGATGGTCTCCTGCAAAACCTACTGACAAAATCTCTCCCGTAGAGAGAAACTCACTGCTAATAATCCTTGCACTTGTTACAAGTGATAAGGATAGTAGCGGTTGTCATGCAGGGTACATACTTTGCTTTACATTGTGTCAGCAGGCCTCTTGCATGATGTCTGTCTAACTGAAAGGACCCATGATCACACTTACACTCAAAAAGTGCTTGAAGTGTTATGTGGTGTGGTTGGCGTCTGTGAGGGTACTTGTTTTGATAACGCTGTGCTGCCTCTCAACCATTTTTATCTGCTTGGCCATACAGAAGCACCATCTCTGCTTGTTCCCCAGAAGAATACCAGACCATTTCACTGCTTACTGTTCACTGTGTAAATCATACAGTCTGCAACGCACAAGGAACACACAGCACTTGGTCAGAGGAACTTTCATTCATCAGCACCATCTACTGTGGCAGTGATGCATTTCTGGACACATGTTCATAGGACATCTTTCCTCCATTTTCAGTCAGGAATCTGGTTCTGCGGCGTGCTGTCTTTATTAATGCTCATGTTATATATGCCATGATATTATTGTTGCAAATGTACAAAAGCTGATGTCCAAAATTAAGTTACAAATACATATTGTTATTATAATTCTTCTTCTTTCTTTTCTTCTTCCTTTTGGGTCATCTAAGAACCACAAGCCAATTTCCATGCTTCCTCCTTTGTTATTGTCCACAGTTCGTGGTCTAGTGGCTAGCGTCACTCTCTCTGAATCATGTGTCCCGGGTTTGATTCACAGCTGTGTTGAGGATTTTCTCTGCACAAAGACTGGGTGTTAGTGTTGTCTTCATCATACCATCATCATTCATGAAAATGGCTAGACTGGACTGTGCAAAGATTGGTACTTCGCACGGACACTGATGACCGCATAGTTGAGCGCCTGATAAACCAGTCATCATCATCATCATCGTCTTTCTCCATTATTCATCCTCTTCTCACTAAGAATCCTTTTTCTCTCCTCACACTATTTTGGCTATGTTTTCTTTTTCCTCCTGCCTATGGATCCTTCCATTTTAACACTTTCTTCTTAAAAATCTCTCTTTCTGTTACATCTTTTTCAATTACATTGTTTCCATCCAAATCTTTCCTACCTTCTTGAATTCAGGCTATTAATGACGTCTTGTCTCAGAGACATTTAAAAATCAAGTTTGTTTAATCCACTGTCTTTCATTCTGTATAAATGTCCAAAAAATAGCAGTCTCCTTTTCCGTAGCATTTCAGTTATATATTTATTTATTTTTATTTATTTATTTATTATTTGTCCCGTGGATCAAATCAGTACAATGGCTTGTACAACTGATATGGGATAAGTCAATACAAATATACAGTTTACAGGAGTCTAAAATAGTAAACAAGAATACAGAGGAAAGATTATTTTACATTACCTACAAAATTATGTTACTTAAAGTTACAGCTTTACAGAGAATTGTTACATGATGTGACAAAACTGACTTAACAACATTCAGCTTTGATACTTTATCATGCACTAAGACAATTTTGATTCCAAATATTCCTGGATGGTATAAAAGCATTCTTTTAATAAAAGAGATTTCACTGTCTGTTTGAATTTATTTATTTCTTGGATTTCTTGTATAAAAGTTGGAAGATGATTATATAATTTTATTCCCATGCACTTGACACCATCACTGTACAGTTTTGTTGAGTGGGGAAGTATTCTTAGAGAGGTTTTTGATCTTGTGTCATAATTGTGGTAGTCCATATTTTTGCTAATTTTGTTGATACTTTTTTTGGTAAAGAATAATAATTCTAATATGTATTGGCATGGGAGGGGCAAAATATTTAGTTTCTTAAATAATGGTTTACTAGTGTCTCTTTGTTTTTTGAACATAATTGTTCTGACTACCTTCTTTTGCAGTTTGAATATCTTAATTGATTCAGAATTTTGGCCCCAGAAGATGATTCCGTAGTTAAGTACGGAGTGAAAGAGTGCATGGTACATTGTGGTTAGGGTACTTGTGTTAGTGACGTTCCTTATTGATCTAATCATGAAGCATACTTTGCTAAGTTTTGTGCTGGTAACGTCAATGTGCCTTTTCCATGTGAGCGTATTCGTAATAGTGACCCCCAAAAATTTTATTTCATTTTCAAGTTTAACATTATTTTTTTCCAGTGATATAGTTGGTTGTGATGGATTTCTGTTTTGGGCAGTGTGAAAGGTTATTCCAATTGTCTTTTTTGCATTAATCAGCAGCCTATTACTTTGAAGCCATCGACTTATTTGATCTGTGGTTCTATCTATATTGGATTGGAGAATTTGTTCGGGAGCAGATATTAGTATAGAGGTGTCGTCAGCAAATAAAAGGGTTTTTGTGTTTGGTAGGCTGTGAGGAAGGTCATTTATGTAAAGTAAGAACAGCAAAGGGCCCAGGACGGAGCCTTGGGGAATGCCTTGCTTTATGGTATGTATGGAGGAGTGTACTGTGCTAGCTGTACCTGAGAGCTTAGTTTCATTTAATTCGACATACTGCTGTCGATCTTCCAGATAGCTTTTAAACCAGTCATAGGCATTTCCTCTTATTCCATAGGAATGCATCTTTTGCAGAAGTATACTATGGTTAACCATGTCGAATGCCTTTGTTAGATCTAGGAATATACCTATGGCTGGGAGTTTTTTGTCCACAAGCTCCAGTGCATGATCTAGAAATTCTTGTATTGCATCTGTTGTAGCTTTCTTACTTTGGAAGCTGAACTGAGCAGGTGACAGGATATTTTCTTTGTCTAGAAAGGACATGATTCTGGTGGCCATTATATATTCAAATACTTTACTAAAAGCTGAAAGCAGTGCAATGGGTCGATAATTACTGGGATCCTCTTTGCTTCCTTTTTTGTGGACAGGTATAATTTTTGCAATTTTGAGCATGCCAGGAAATGTACCATTCAGGAATGAGAAGTTTATTATGTGAGCGAGGGGTTTACTGATTGAGTTACTGCAATTATGAAGGAGGAAGCATGGGATTTGATCTTGTCCAGCAGATGATTTTTTTTTTATTTTGCTATGAAGTGTCTTTTCTATTTCAATTTCAGATGTAGGCCTTAGAAATAGAGACTCTAAGCATAAGTTTGGTTCTAGTTGTAAGGGACAGCTATTTTTAAGATGGTTAGCCAGGTTTTCTACTGTTTCTGTAAAGTAGTTATTGAATTCCTCTGCTGTTTCTTTCCCACAGGAGACTAATTTTCCATTTATTTTTAGGCTAATATCACTTTGTAACTGTTTTCCTCTATTAGTATTCATATTAATGAGTTGCCACATGCTTTTGCTCTTATTTGATGACAATTTGAGGTAGTTATCATTCTGTAGCTTTTTGGCTGCATTTACTACGTTCTTTAATATCTTTTTATATAGAGTAAAGTATGACTTAAATGCTTCACTACTGCCTAGTTTGGATTTGCTCATGTAAAAAAGTTCTCTTTTTCTTTGTGATGATCTAATGATTCCTGGGGTGATCCAGCTGGAGAGTTTTCTATCTTTGGTGATACATTTTGTTTGTAAGGGAAAGTGGCAATTAAAATAATAACAGAAAATATCCAAGAATGCTTCATATTTGCTGTCTACTGTTTGAGCCTCGTATACATTTTGCCAGTTTTCATTTTGTATATCAAAGAGGAAAGTATGCATGTGGGTTTTATTGAAGTTTCTCCTCTGTACAGTGATTTTATTGTGTTCGTGACTGTTATTTTGCAACCAGACCTGCATAATTAATGCATTGTGGTCTGAAAATCCTAGTTTGACGGAGGATACAGTACAATTTATATTGCTTGCTACTTGATCCAGACAAGTGGTACTGTGATTTGTTATCCTGGTTGGAGTGTTAACCATTAGGTCTAGGTTGTAGCTGTTCATAAAATTTTTAATGCTTAGATGGCTGGGGTTTTCTGAGAGAAAATCTATATTATAGTCACCACATATTAGAACATTATATGATTTTCTTTTACTTAGATTTTCTATTACTGGTGCTAGATTTTTATAGAAAGTCCCTATGTTTCCAGAGGGTGACCTGTAAAGTGCTATTATATAAACGTTTAGATCTGTAAGCTCTACACCTGACAGTTCTATATCTTTTTCAATACTATACGAATTGCAAATATCAAGAGGTGTAGCAGTAATGTTGTCTTTTACAAATATGCAACTGCCTCCACCTTTGTAAGATGTTCTTGAGAAGTGACCCACGAGTTTAAAATTTGGTATCACAACACTTTCTATTTCAAAAGACCTCAAGAAATGTTCATTAATACATAATATCTGAGTATCTGACAGTTCACTTGCACTTGATAACAGAATTTCTAATTCATTAAGTTTGCTTTTGAGCCCTTGTACATTATGGATGTATACTTTTAGATCAAGAATTTTTTTGTTTAATTTTTTTACACATTGGTGAGGAGGTTCAGACTTTACCTTATTTACTACAGTTTGCTGATGGAGTCCTTCGCCAGTTTTATGGTGTATCTTTAACTTGTTTGATGATGCTAAGTTTTTTCTTTTCTCAGAGGGGGATAGAAAAAATCCTCCTTCTTGGGTATATTCCGCCTTGATCTTAAATTTACTCTTACAGGTGTAGCTGCTGCAATCCTTTGTGGATCTTCTGATGTCTCCTCTGTCCTGCTTTCTTCTTTCTTGTCGAATTTGCTTTCCTCATTTTTGCTTGTAAGTCTTTCAGGAAGCTGATAGACTGATCTATTTCGTAATAGTCTTTTTTTAATTATTTCACTGATGTGATCGCACATAATACTTTTTCCGTCATAATTAAGGTGCATTCCGTGTTTGGTGTGTAGGTTTCGATGTAGTTTACTTACGTCCAGTACATCGCACTTTGGGTATTCTGCACACAATTTCTTAATTTTGATGTTAGTTTTCCTGATTTCTTTATTAACACACGATCTGTAAATTAGGTCGTGTCTATGAGGCACAGTGGCTACTATTATGTTCCTAGATTTATTCACTTCTAGAAAGTTCTGTAGCGTTTTAACGCAGGCATCGGCTTCATTTTTAGCTATGTCATTCGAACCCGCTATACATACAATAAACTCATTATCCTCTATTGTGTTCATCTGAAGATCAATGTCTTTCTATGTTGCAATATATTTCTTCATTACTTCTTAATTTCCATACCTTTGTATTTCTCAGCAGACTGAGTACCGTATATTTTGAATGATTCTTCTCTCTAGGACTTCAAGTTTGTGTAATTTGTAATTCAATACTAAACATTCAATTACATAAAGACATTCTGGTTTTACTACTGTGTCATAGTGCTGTATTTTCAAATTTTTAGACAGAGACCTTTGTTGTAAATGTTCTTGGTTACACCATATGCCGTCTTTATTTTCTATACTCTCTTCTACAGTGAATTTTTCTAAGCCATTTTCTTGAGGCATTTCTCCCAAATATTTCGATTTATTAACACTCTTTATTTTTCCAATACCTGTTATTAGGATTTCTGGAGCATTTTTTATGTTTGGCATAAATTTTGTTTTTTCTACAAAAATTCTTAAACCTGCTTTTTTAGCTATTTCTTCTAAGAAATTGATTTGTATTTTTGCATATGTTAAGTTTTCAGAAAGAAATGTAAAATCATTAGCAAATGCTAGAAAGTGAATTTTAATACCTCTGTCCTTAGTCCTTAGTCTTAATGGGGGAGGGGGTTTCTTAGTTTTATTGCCATTCACTTACTATTTTCTCTAGGATGCAGTTGAAGAGGAGTGGAGACAGGCTGTCACATTGCATTACACCAGTTTTTATTTTTAATGTCTTACATATTTCATCCCGGTGCTTTGGTGCCTGTTAAAGTTTCACGAATAAAGATTGCTAGTTTAGATTTAATGCCAGATTCTTGAATCAAATGCATTTTTAAAATCTATTGTTGTTACAACTATGTCTTTACAGTTCGTAAGTTTGTGACGGATTATGGACTATAGGTTGGAAAACTGTACTGAGCAAGATCTGGCCTTTCTAAATCCACTCTGAAATTCTCCCAAATGGCTATCAAGTGTTGCTTCTACCTTGTGCAGTAACATTGTTGAAAATATTTTATACCCTACTGGCAGCAGAGATATACCTCTGTGGTTATTTACATTATGCTTATGATCTTTCTTGTGCAAATGATGGATAAGAGCATCTTTCCAGTCTTGTGGCTGCAGCTGCTAGAGGCTGTGATCATGTGTATGTGAGTTGCATTTGCATCAGAGAGAGAGAGAGAGAGAGAGAGAGAGAGAGAGAGAGAGAGAGAGAGAGAGAGAGTAAGTTGTCTAATTTGACAAAGGCCTTGTTGGCTGAAAGCTAATTGTGTGACAGTCGTTTTGTTGTGTGCCTTTCTGCAACTCAGCATCTCCACTATATGATGAGTAGCAATTATCCTTCTCATTATAAATGTTACATTCCATCCTGGATTTTCCATTGTCTGATACAGTAACCTCTGTTTCTTTAGAAGTTTCTTTACAATGATTGTATACCATAGAGGTTCCCTCCCATTATGGACTGTTCTACTGGGTATGAATCTCTACAGTGCACAATCAATTATTCTTTTAAATTTGAGCCATGTTTGTGATGTCGATCTCGTCTTGTGTTTGCCGAAACTAAAACTCATACAATTATGTAGAAAGTCGTAGTCCAATGTGCCCTCTCAAGAGAAATTTTTTATTTGTAGAAAGACAGTGATTACTTATAACTAATTCCCAGCACAAGCATATAAAAAGTAGAATTAACAAAGCTCAATATATCTGGGAAATGTATCAATGTTGTCAATGTATTGACAGTATAATGTCAATGTATTAATACCTACTGTTGCCATTCTAGGCAGAAAGGGGACAGGATGGACATGTTCCACCAGTTGCTTCACTCTAAGACTGAGAGAATTATATATACCGACTGCACAAGACAAGTGGACAGATGAGAAGGATATACAGCAAGTCAAGAGGAGACTGTAGAGAGCAAATTGTGGGTGGATATTAACGTGGTGAAGTGGGAGGCATGTGGACATGATAGTGGTGGGTGTGGGTCAGGGAGGTAATGGAAATTGAGACCAAAAGAGTTGTGGGAGGAAAGGATGTTTTCCATCTATGTAGTTCAGAGAAAATGGGGGTGGGGGTTCAAATAGCATGTTTCAAAGTGTGTGGAAGCAGCCACTGAAGCAGAGTCTTTCACACTGAGCAGCACGTTCTACCATTTGATTGTCAGCTATACTCCCAACCACAGTTTGGTGCCAGCTATTCATTTGAATGGACAGCTGGTTGGTGGTTATGTCCACATAAAATGCTGTGCAGTAGTTACAGTAGAAATGGAACATGATATGGCTGTTTTCACACGTGGCTCTGCCTCCGATACGGTAGGATGTGCTTGTGGTTGGGCTGGAATGAGATGTACCTGGTGGGTGCACAGTTGCACTGGGGTCTTTCACAGTTATATGTGCCATGTGGATACAAAACGTTAAGGGAATGTGTGGTATCAGGTTGGACCATGTATTTCATTGATCCAGCATGTAACAGAACACCACATTGCGAGATGTGGCAAGGAAGTAATTTACATAACTGGCCATTAAACAAAGTAAACTCAATGTTATGATAATAGTAGTCATTATCCACTAATTCAGTCTGTGCATAAAAGTTTTTATTTCTTTTTGTACATTCATGTATCTTCAGAGAATAATGAAACATCAAAGAAATATTTATAAGGGACAGCCAAATGAAAATAAGACAGATGGGAAAATCTATTTACCATTTCAAAATTAATTGCAAATAGCTGTTAGTATATTTATCCCACTGTGAGCCAAAATGGTCATTTCCTTTATGAAAAAGTGTTTATTGTTGCCTACAGAAATCTGACTGTAACCACGCATGCAACTCTTTGTCCAAACCAAGTCAGCAGCCATGAACATCTTTCGTCAGGGCTCCAAATATATGTAAATTGCAAGGGCTTCCCAGCAAAACTACAGCAGCATAGAATGAGATTTTCACTCTGCAGCGGAGTGTGCGCTGATATGAAACTTCCTGGCAGATTAAAACTGTGTGCCCGACCGAGACTCGAACTCGGGACCTTTGCCTTTCGCGGGCAAGTGCTCTACCATCTGAGCTACCGAAGCACGACTCACGCCCGGTACTCACAGCTTTACTTCTGCCAGTATCTCGTCTCCTACCTTCCAAACTTTACAGCAGCATACTTTAAACAACTTTGGCGACATGTGGGTGGACATTTAGTTGGCAGGGTGTTTCGACTACCCAACAAAAGTTTTGCGAGTAAGCCCTTACCCATCCTCCATACAATCCCGATCACTCCACATGCGATGTCAAATTTTTGTAGCCATGAAGAAAGACATTCGTAGCCATTGATTTGCTTGCTTAAAGTTTCCTTTATCTGTCTTATTTTCATCTGACTGCTCCTAATATTTCAATTGTATTTGAATAAATATTTAGTGCCTATTGTGAATTTATAATAGTACAGAGTGAAATGAAGACTTTTTTTTAGTCCAACCCGTTTTACTGTCTTTTCAAAAGGTATAAAAATTTAAGATCAAAGTGTATGTCCACCATCACTCAAAAGTTATGTTTATAATATAGTTTATCTTGTAATTAAAGAGAGTGCTTTATAACTAAATGTATGAGTTTGTGGTGACTAAGGCGGTCAGGCAGCTGGCAGCTGCAATCAGCTGACGGAACACAAGTGTCAACAAGGTTCGCGTGCCGGCTGCGAGGAGTGCTGACATGTACTTACTCCAGGCCATGGCACGTGAGCGTTCCATGACTTTTAAACAATGTGCTACATTATAATTGTTCCATTATTGATTTCACAGAACGTTTCTGGGGAGTACTACCCAAGTTTTCTGTAACATTGCATTGGTTATTATTGTGTAATCACTGCCTATGTTATGTGTTCTTTCCTGAGTGATCTTTAATAAAAACATGATAAACATAAAAGACGTACTTCTTCCACAATAAGAACACTATAGTTAGCCGCGAGCCTAAAGCACAGTGGGAGAGTGACACCTGGTGACCCCAACGTGATTGTGACTAAGAAGATGGTTCATCGGGACCAAGAAAGTAACATTTGTTAGCGGAAATGTGACAGATACATATGTGATTTCAAGACTGGCAGAATGACTACCACCATTCTGGCCTCACAACCCCACATTATGATTTGCACAAGTTGAGGTGAGTTTTCTTTGTGCAGGTGTGACAGCGGATTCCACCAAGTTTGCATTGGTAGTGAGCCAATTAGACCATCGAGACACTTCTGAAGTACAGGATATTATAACTTCGCTGCCCAACACATAGGTCTACACAAAACTCAAGACCAAGTTAATTCAACGAGTATATGCCTCGCAAGAGGAGAGGGTATGGCAGGTTCTAACACAGGAGTACATTGGAGACAAAAAACCATCCCAATACCTCGGTCACCTGAGGAGCAAAGTCGATACAGGCACGGTCAAGAATATGCTACTTTGTAGATTATGGAGCAGTAGATTGCTGGCCCAAGTGAAAGCCATCATTGCATCACAAACCGATATGCCGCTTGACGTTGTAGCCAATCTCGCCAACCGTATGCAAGATACAATTGTGCCCGCTTCCTATTCTGATCTCTCAATGGTGTGTTCCAGTGCTTCAATGGGAACTAAACCCAACTACAATAGTCTTGCAAATAAAGTGGAAACACTCAACAAACAGCTGAATCAGAACTTATTAAGCAAGGTCCACACCGTCAGTAGACATATGAATGAATTGCTCATCAACCGGAACATTAATGGACAGTTCCAATGGAGACTCTGAAGCCGCTCTTCATTGCACGCACACACCTCTGGTGAAGCACTGCCTAGTAACTTATGTTGGTATCACCAGCGATATGGAGAGCAGGCATGCAAATGTAATCTGACTTGTGCATATATCAGCAACAAACATCATGTTGGGGTCACCAGATGTGACCGCCTTACTCACCACAAGGTAATATATCGTGTACTGTTGCTTGCCTGAACGCTCAGAAGAGGAATATACGTTTATAAGCTGAGACACCATGTAGTAGTCCATCTTTATGAAGCTATGTACTGCTCAATTAGCCCATTCTATGGTGACATTATCATTTTACCAACTTCTCATTTTGGCATCCGAATCTACACAGAGAACATATGTGATCTCACAGAATTGGAACTGCTAAAAGTAAACAAGAGAAATTAGCCTGTTGGCAATTTTTTTGTGACCTTGCCAAGGCCATCAATTGTATAGTTCATAAACTTTTACATGGGAAACTAAAACATTGTAGCATCCCCTTACATGGGTGGTGTCATAACAACTAAAAACAAAGGTTCACATTAACAAATTATGCTACAGGAATAAAACTACAATCAGAGTAGTGACACATTAAACATGGTGTCTCAAAACATCCATTACCTGATGCACTTGTATTTTTTATCTACGTGGACTCTTTAAAAATGTTGTATTTGCAGATAATACAAGTATACCGATAAAACGCCCAAATACATCTCTACCACACACAACCAGAAACAAGTAATGGAACAGGTTAACAATTGGTCAACAGAAATAACTTTAGCCTTCATTTCTAAAACATAACTCATACTATGTAATTTCAAACAAATTACTTATATCTATCAGAAATAGAGATCAACACACACGAACTGAAATGCTGTGTGTGGGGTTCCTAGTCATTTAGATAGAAAACAAACTGAGGTGACACCACCACATTATGAAAAACCAAGCTTTAGGGGATATTGGGTCAACCAAAAACTGCAGTAACACTTTGTATCTACTGAAAACTGTGTTATCACTTTCATTTGGGTAACATCTAGTCCAATTTCAGTCATAAAGAATGGGATTTATGGCTTTTACATAGTATGCAATACACCAAAGCATTTTCAAATTATATATTTCCTACAATTGTGTACAATTTATAAAATAATTTTATGAGTTGTTATGTGAAAACACAAAATTACAGGAAACTGGTCATCCTATGAACTTTATTTTAAAGGTAACTGAAAAGTCATTCAACACCTGCTCTTGAAACAAAAGTATAATTTGATCAGACATAAACAAACACATTAACAAAGATTATTTTGAAAGCTATAAATTTTATTTCAAGACTATATGAAATTACTTTTGTGACTATTTTGCCTCTCAGCTTTTTCTAAGTGTGGAAAAGTACATTACTATCCAAATTTTAACTAATTGTGAAACTGGATTTCATAATATTTATTTTGACAAAGAAAATTCTAGAACATTCTAAAAGTCAGGCAAGTTATGTATATCATCAAATGCACATTAAACACTTTGAACTGGCTCAATTATGTTTCAACATTTGCACAAGAGGCATCACACTTAGTATATTTTTTGTTATCAAAAACTGTATATGAATTATTTTCTCCGGTGTAAAAGAATGAATGTTATATTGAGACAGTAATTTTGTTGGAAGAAAAGGAACTGTGATCATTCCGTTTCAATCTGAAAATTAAACTGTGCAATAAATCTAGGTGTGAATAACAAGAAAACCGTGTCTTCACTTGACATAAAAATACTAGGACCTATTCATACCTAAATTAGACAACAATTACCACATTCTTTCTAAGACAAGATGAGAATTTACTTTTATTGTATATTTTATTTAATCAAATATCGAATGAGTCTCTCTCTCATTACACAATGAAAAACACAGGACCGAATAATGACAATATTATGTAAAGGATAGATTGCTACACACCATTATGTGGAAATGTGGAGTCACATACAGGCTCAACAAAAAGATTGCTTTCAGCCAAAAGTTTACATGATTATCAGTCATTTTGATGCGCCTGTCTCCGACTCAACATTTCCTCTGTCTGGTGAGGAGCAATCTATCCTTTTCATTATACTGTCTCTTCTCATTAAGTGTAGTTGCAGCAAAATAGCAGAAAAAGAAATTTAACTAATACAGTGCATAACATTCTGAACAAAGTGTATAAATATTATGTAGCTAGAGAAGAGCATCATTTCAAGATAAATAATTTAACATAACAGGTCAGTTCTGCCTGCTTTGCACTTGGGAATCTCTCTCTTTGTGAATGGGATTGCTGGTATACTTTGAAAACTTTCACTTCATACATGCCCATGATACTGACTTCTGGAAACTGTCTTTAAGGTCATAGTATTTACTTGATAGGAGAATGAAATAAGAATAGTGTGTAAAGTTTATAACCGTACACCTCGCAAAAGACTCTTCAGTAATCTTGGGATTCTGATACTCATATGCTAATAAATTTACTGCATAATGGTATTTGTGGTAAATAATGAGACTGAATGTACGATTAAGTGTGTAATTCACAATCACAATGCTAGAATTCAAAATAGCTTCCTTAGGGACTTTATGCCCCCACCTATGGTTCATAATAAAGTTTTCTATTCTAGTGTAAAAGTCTGTATAACAGTTCCCCAGCAGAGCTAACATGGGAAATTTAAAATCAGAATATATTCAAGACAAAAATAAAGAGGTGGCTTACTGAGCATTCTTTCTGTACCTTATCAGAATATCTGCTCTTCTGCTCTTGGGGATGTTAATTCCAGTTAACATGAATGTTCATAATAAATAAGTCTTAACTTTTCTGGGATGTAATTAGCTAGTAGTGTTCTGTGTAATGTTTGATAAATACTGGGCAGTGTAACAGGAAGAGCAGTGGCTTTTTACAAAGTAACCTAGAAGTAATTCCTGTAATTATTAACATGGGTAGATTAGTGCTAGTCATAGTTATTAGTATACTTTATAGATGTAGCACCTAATGACTGCTTTTGCTGTGTAAGGTGTAACTGAGTTTTAACACATCCCTGAAGGCTTGCATTTTCATAGGTAGTGGTGTTTGGTTTAGTTTTAAACCAAAATAACATTATGGAGGCTATGAAATTTCTCCATATTGTTGCAATGTATTATACTAAGGAGCCATGAAATACAATACTAATTATACAATGGGACACCCAAATTAAGTGTCATCAACTGTATCCTGTCTGGAGTGCAAAGGTGACTTTCTAATATGGGGGCAAAAACTGTAAGAACCAATCTCTATAAACAAAAAATAATTGTGTATCTTAATAACTACATCATCTGTCTCTCTCTCATTATACATTCCCATCATAAATAAATTTATATGTATGTTTTAGTTCTGTAGTAAAGGATCACTTTGTGGTGACTACAGGTATAATAAACAATTTTTAATTAGCTTTACATCAGACACATAATTTATATATTTTAACCATGTTAGATTTAAAATAAACTGTTTCAGTAGTTATTTACTTTATTTTTAGCATTCTGAATTTCTTTTCATAAATCTAAACAAGGCCCCTTGAGTAGCTGACATTCCATCAGGACTACCGATATCCTTTGGAGAGCCATCAGGGGCAAAGTCGTTCCACATGGTGGGCAATTTGTATGTGACAGGCAAAATATCCTCAGATTGCATGAAGAAAGTAATAGCCACAGTTCCAAAGAAAGCAGGTGCTGACAGGTGTGAATGTTAACAAAGTATCATTTTAATAAATCATGGTTGCAAAGTACTGACACTGACAGTGCGACTCAGTGTTGTTTAGGCAACAGATGTCCTTAGGGTCACAATTGAAAGTGTAAACAACACAGAAATGGAGAATCCTTTGTTGATAGTGACTAGCAGTATTTGAGTATCGTGGCATTTACCGAGTAAAGTCCTCTGTGTCAGACTATTTAAATAGGCTTTGTTAAATGTGTGTTATTTAAAGTTCACCTGTGTGATTAATTTCCCATAGGTCTTGCAAGTTCATACAGAGCACACTGGGAAATGATTGCTCTGCATTATTAACTTCTGTGATGGCTCCTGAATTCTGATGTTACATACATACTCTTCAGTCAAAATATGCTACTTACGTCTATCAACTGAATAGCAGGACACAGGCGTTCAACAACATATTCTGTTTTTACCAGGTGAGTTCTGTACTTATTTGCTCATCAACCAACCTCTTTCCTTGACTATTATTTAGTACAAAGCAGATGAATGTGTCACCAGATGGAGGAGCAGCTCAAGCACTTGAGTTTTTCAAATTGCAGGGTCGCTGAGCTCAGAGACTCAGCTCACAAAACAAATGTGTGCGAATGTGAATGGTATTGTGTGTGCCTGTAGCTTTGCCAGCCAGCACTGGAGGGAGTCCTTTTTTAATACAGAAATATTGTATTTGTACCTTCACCTTATTTATAGAAATTGTTTCAGATTTGTAAATGAGTGGAATGTTATAAACAAGTGTAAAATAAATGGTATTTCTTTTAATTATAAAAAAACAAGCTCCATTCAGTATTACACAACTTCTAAACATGAAGCAACAGAAGAGAAACTGAGTGACCAGCAGATAGCTAGTATAGATACTATAAAATACCGTGCTTTATATACTGCTAGCAAATTAAACTAGTCAAACTGTGTCAAGGATCTGTGCAAAAGACTGTGTTCTGCAACTTATACTTCATACACAATGTTTGCTGTTTCACAAATATAGAAACTACGAGTATTAAATCAGCTTATTACAGTTATTTTCATGCCATTATGGCAAATGGAATCTTCTTTCAGGGAAACTGGCCACTGGCTAGAAAAAGCTGCATGCACAGGAACTAGTTGTATGCATCAAGAGAAAAGTCCACCCTGCAATTACATATGGAAATCTTTTTAAGGAACATGAGATCTTCACATCTACTGCCCAATATATATTCGTCCTGATGTCTTTCACAATGGAAAACAGGGCTTTTAAAAAAATCCAGTTGTGTTTATCACAGTGAAGATGCTAAAAGGAAGGAGGACGTCTGCTATGAGCATGCAAATCAGAATATGGTACAGAAGAACATCCATTTCATTGGCTGTAGGCTTTTTAGTGCCCCCCTTTACAATTTACGAGCTAGTTGGTAATGATGTCTCATTCAAAAAGTCTAAGACTTTCTATTGCACAGGATGTCCTACAATACAGAAGAATTTTTGAATCATAATGGGTAGTACCTGTAACACCCAGAGACTTTTCCAATCCTTTCCTGTGCACTTTTCTTTATGATTTTAATGATATTTAAGTATTTTATTTTTCTGTAAAATGGTGTAAGTTGTACAGACCTTAACATGAAATTAATTAGTACTATTTACATAATACGGTAGAATGTGTTGTAATAACCACAACAAATTAACTTGTTCCATATCCTGTGATATATTCAAAACATGGCTCATCGAAACATAGACTAAGTAAATAAATTGTGCTCCCTTTATACCAGAAGCTTGCCTTACATCTATGCCATCGTTGACATTTTTTGAAGTAACAGAGGTCACTTCTGCAATTATCCAAAGGTGCCACAAAGCAATACGAAGACTATCCTAGTACACTCCACTCATTGGAATCTTTGCCTCATGTTCTCTCTCTGTTTATATGTTCCATATGACACAAAGAATGTTTGTTCTAAAATCTATTCCAGCAGCCACTGAGGGAACAGGGTGCAAGCAACTGCAGCCTGCAGTGCACGTATGAGCAAGTGATGCCTGTCATCTGGGCTCAGAGGTCGCACCTGGGTCATTCCAACAACTGGTAGAGAAGGTTGAAAAGACCAGGTTTGGGCATGGAGTATCGGCGAATCTCACAATTTGCAGCATTGTCCCCAGAAATAATTGTGGCCCTCTGGTGCTGAGTTGAATGGAAGGACTGATCGAGAGACTTTGAAGGGTCTGTGATAAGTTACTCTGCAACTTCCTGGACTTGTGCCATAGGGTCGATTATGTAGGGTCCCCTTAAATGGGTAAGGTGTGCACAACACATCAAGGCTGATATTCTGGTAGCTGACTGTTTATGGCGTCCACACAAGGGTTTTTTAAATTAGGTGACTCTCTGTCCACTCAAGATAACAATAGCTACAGGAAACCCAGAAGTATCATGTACAATCAAAATAAGTGCCTCCCACAGATGAGAGTATTAAAATTCTAAGGGTTAACTGCCAAAGGATTCCTGAAAAGCAGTGAGGCTCACATAATACTGGGTACAGAAAGCTGGTTGAAACCTAAAATAGATAGCAGTGAGATTTTTGGGAAAAATTTAACTATATACCAAAAGTACAGGGAAACAGAGGTGGTGTGTTTGTCACAGTAGACAAGAAACTCAAATCCAGAGAGATATAAGTTGAAGCTACATGTGAGATTATTTGGGCAAGACTCAGTATCAAGGGTGGGCACAAAATAATTGGATCCTTCTGTCACCCACCAGACTCATCTCTTGATGTAACAAAAAATTCTAGAGTGAACCTCAGTCACTTGTATGTAAGTTCCCCAGTCATACTGAACTCATCAGTGGAGACGTCAATCATCCAACAATTAATTGGGAAAATTACAGTTTTTTTAGTGGTGGGTATGATAAGACATCATATGAAACAGTAACAAATGCCTTCTCTGAAAATTACCCAGAACAGATAGTTAGGAACCTCACTCATGAAGGAAACATACTGGATCTAATGGCAACAAACAGACCTGACCTCTTTGAGGACATCCACATCGAAACTGATCTCTGTGATAATGACATAAAGCATAGAGCTATAGATAGAGAGAAGCTGAAACAAACGTGTTCGCCTGTCAGAGCAATGCATAGTGCTACTGTACCAGAATATGGTCAAATGATCTTTCACAGAACCCAAAGAAATTCTGCTCATATTTAAAAACCGTTAGTGGTAGCAAAGTTAGTGTCCAGCCCCTAGCTCACGAGGTAGGGAATGAAACTGAGGGTAGCAAAGCAAAAGCTCAAATGCTTAACTCTGATTCTAAAACCCAGGAGAACTGTCTCAATTTAATCCACCCACCTCTGAAAAGATGAATGAAAAAAGTATTAGTGTCAGTGGTGTTGAGATACATCTGAAATAGTTTAAATTGTACAAAGTTCCTGGAACTGATAGAATCCCTGTCAGATTCTATACCGTTGCACCTAAGTTAACCCCTCCTCTAACAATAATCTGTCATAGATCCCTCAAATAAAACACCATGCCCAAGTTGTGGAAAAAGCCCAGCTCACATCTGTCTACAAGAAAGGTAGTAGAAGTGATCCACAAAACTAGCATCCATTATCCCTGACACCCATTTGTTGTAGAATTTTAGAACGTATTCTGAGCTCAAACATATTGAGGTATATTGAACAGAATGACTTCCTCCATGCAAATCTGCATGGATTCCAAAAGCATCAATCAACCCAACTCTCACTTTTCTCACATGACATTCTGAAAGCTTCGAATCAAGACAATCAGGTAGGTGCAGTATTTCTTGATTCCAGGAAAGCATAAGATTCAGTACACGCCTATGCTTATTGTCAAAAGTACAGTCATATTGGGGATCAAGTGAAATTTGTGACTGGACTGAGGACGTTTAGGTAGGGTGGATGCAGAATGTTATGATGGAGAGTCATCATCAGGTGTAGAAGTAACTTTGGGTGTGCCCCAGGGAAGTGTGATGAAACCTCTGTGGTTCACATAGTGTATTAATCACCTTGCAGACAATATCAATAGTAACCACAGACTTTTTGCACATGATGCAGTTATATGATATGAAGGATTGTCTGAAAGAAGCTGAATAAATATTCAGTCAGATATTAATAAGTTGTCAAATTGATGCAAAGACTGGCAAACTGCTTTAAATATTCAGAAATGCATAATTTGCACTTCACAAAATAAAAAACGTGGAATCGTATGACTATAGCCTAATGTCAATGAGTCACTGTTGGAATCTATCCTTTTCCTAATATTGTTGTTACTCCATCCCGGATTTTCCACTGTATTTTATTGTAAGCTGTTTTTAATCAGAAGGTCAAAGAACTTTATTTACTGTTCGACCTTTAGTTTCTGTTCTGAAACTGCAACTGAATGTTTGTTCAGAATTTTTTAGTCTTTCCTTTTAATTACGAATTAAATGGCCCAACTTTGAGAAGTTCATATTGTTCTCTGGGCTGTACCCAGCATGACTGACTTCAGGCTCTCAGCTTCGCATAATGAATAGTTCGCGATAGGGTGTTAAGTTTACCGTAGCTGATACTGTTCGCTGTACGTGCTGGAGTTTGCTCAATGAATGATGGAAAGTGAACACGACAAATGGCGAGTGGGTTGTTTGTAGTCAACCAGAAAGCTCCTTCGTAATTTCCAATGATTCGCTAAATGAAGTTAGCGGTAAAAATCTAAGAAAACAGCCAGTGGTGCCCTTCCATGTTCGTGCAAGGGTGTTGTCAGTACTTGCCATGAGTTACGATGGGAACAAATGAAGTTGTCACAGTTGTTTATGTATGCAGACAGAGAGCAACAGGCAGAAAATGTGTTTCGAGGTACTACATTCAGAAGCAAGCATGAAACATTGGTGTAAACGAGGATAATAAATTTAATTTCTCCTTGTTTGGGTCGCAGGTATTTAAATTGTGCAAGTTTCAGCAAAGCAAGGGCCCGTCGCAACCCATAATATATTCGAAAAAGCTGTGAAACTTTTCTCTGATCTTTGTTGCTACACAATCGATCTGCGCGCCCACATTGAGTAAGTGGAATAATGTTTTTTTTTTTTAAATATAAACATGCAAGAAGGTACGTGGATCATTGTTTTTAATTACTTCACGAGAGTAGGTAGGTGGCTAAATGTTTATTACTACAGCGAAAGTACGATTCTCTTATTAGTAGTCACTGATCCCACTACCTTCTCCTGTGACTGAATTATAAAACATTGATCCACGTACTTTAAGTGCCGGCATTTCCAGATGATTCCATCCACACAAACCTTTGACATTGCACATATTTCCGTATATGCAATTAATCCATGAGACTTGCACAAGCGGACGGCATCAACGCGTCGTAAATTATCACTTAAATCAGTTCAATTTATAACATTAGTCTACAGAAACACAAAATATTTCTCTCGAAACTCACTCACACATCGAAAACCAACAAAGACGACGATTTCAATTTCAGCGCTAGAAATACATTGCATCTGTTCTCATCTCTCATTGGTTATGGCAAAGAATTATCCCATTGACTACACGATAATGACGCGTTGCCAACCTATGAGCAGTAAATAAGCACAGGCGTGACTGCCGTTGCCCCTTATCTAACCGTTAGCCCAGATCAATCTATTATGGCAGTCGGATTTTTGTGCTGGATACATTCGCTAACTCACAACGAAATTGTCACTTAAAACCTAACCTAGGCCATGGACTTCACAGGGCAGTCTGCCAGCACATCTGGTTTTCTTCCAGTCACATTCGTTAGCTTCGCCAAATCTGAATCAAATTGTTACATTCCAACCTTAACCTCGCCCTCAGGCTTCGTTACAGGTCATCCTGTCAGTATCCAATATCGCGCAGCTGCTACCTGCAGGATGCAACGAAAGAACCGGGTACATCGTAACCGCAGTTCAGCCATTTTTTCTTTTGTACTTTGTGGTAGACGCTTACCAATTACGAAATTGTGACGGTTACATGTAGAAGCACTCAGCTAAATTATATTACATATTCCTGAGGGTCGGCGGAAGGCAATGGCAAACCACTGTCATTAAGACCTTCTTAGTAGGCCTACGCCGGTGTGGGTCTTCCGCATCGTTCCCCTAAGCTGTCAAGAAGCATGGGACTTCATTTCCATTTTCCATTCCTGAGTGTAGCTACAAAATTAGTTTTATCAAACACATTTTATTTAAGGAAATATAATTAAAAATCTTAATGTAAACAAACCTTTCAGTTCTCTAAGTTTACACTATAAATTGCAATTTAATTTAAAGTATAACAACTGTACTTCTGTTGCATAAAGTTAAAGTTACTAAATATGTTCACATTTATTGAAATTTAGTTGTGAATGAAAAAATTCATGTAACTCTAGAATTTTTGTTCTGGCACCAAACTGTAAAATAGAAGCCAGTGGTCGAAAACCACTTTTGGTGAAGAGACTATACCGGTACTGACATTGTGGGGCAGCACTTCGGGCCACATATCTACTGATCTTATTGTTAATTAGTAATGTACATAATTTAGTTACGAATCCCCCACTAGCTGTAGCAACCGTGATAAGTTGGCAACTGGCCGAAAGCACTCATCGTTAAAAGTCGGTACCATTCGGAACACTTCGTGTTCACTGTTCTATGTTTCAGATTTTGCCATTTTCAATGACTCACAACTTGTGACACAGTAATTGCCTGAGGAAGTGTTGTTGTGTTGGTTGGTGAGCGGATGATTAATTAATTAATAACAGTAATTGTGTATGTATAAATGCATTATGCAACATGAGCTACGATCACAAACATTTGCTAAATGTTCTGAATGTCATTTTTGATCTGCACACTGCATTGTATTGCAGCAACCTTAATTAAATTTCATATTCCTTGCTACAATAAGTACCGCTTTTGACGATGACTGTCTGTAATCTGCATTCACGCTATGCCAAAATGTATACCATAGCAGTTGAACGGTACGAGTCGCACATGCTCATGAGTTGTCACCACTGAACAACAAACGATAATCATTACCCCTCTCCCATCTTCTAACTCTGGGGTAGCCACACCATTTACCTCTCTAGTCCTGAAGTAAGCGACAAACTTCACGTAGCTGACGACCGAATTCCCCTATCTCAACTAAGATTAAGCACATCTTTAATATTACTGTCTCTATAAGTATATTTGTTTGCAACTAAGCAGGAAAACAACACTCTAAAGAAACTCTTACGTTAACTGTTGTTTTTAGATTTAGCTGTTAGCATATCTTGTCAAAATATGGCATGCCCTGTTTGGCGACCATTAGCATAGGGTATACAGAAGAAAAAAAGCGCCCCAATTCCGGGTCTCTTTTGTTTTCAGTGCACTCGTGTATAAGGTTAAAGTGGTTCTCAAAAGTTCAGTGTTATTCTTAAACACTCAATATACTGAAGGTCTGAGGGTGCGTCGATACTACTCATTGATTTCGTAAATTAATTTCATTAGCTTTTTGTAGCAAGTAATACAGCCATTACAACTTATAGAATCGTTGATGTGAGTAGTATTGATGGCCTCAAAAATATTCTGTGTATCGTCATATTAATAAAGGAAGCAATACCGTAGGGAATCTTCTACTGATTTCCCTAAAGTGGTAAATCCTTCCTAGCCCTATTAAATAGTGTTAGAAGACTAGTTGAGAATTGGAATCTGAGGAATGACATGCACAAAGACGAAATGAGACCATAAATAGTACACACTGGCGATGTGTGGCTGGCTCATGCAGCTCTGAATGGTGAATACTGTCAATTGGTCAGCACTCTCACTACATCTGTATGTAGATGTGGATTGCACTCTGTGTCTAGGGCTGCCATACGTCCGGATTTTTCCAAGTTTTCCCCAGTTTTCAGGCTGTCTGGGCGTGTCCTAAGGGTGTATTTATACAACTGTCCGCGTAAATCCGACCCTTTTTTGTGACTGGAGAAATTCGATTTATTTTGACTAATCATTTTTTAATAAATTTTAGTTAAAATTCACTAACAGAGGATTGGCATGTAGGTAGTTTCCTTCGTTTTATATTAAAAAAATCCAGTGGAAAGTACGCTTGGACACGCAGCTATACACGTATCATCCACACTTGTTTATCGAAACCAATGAACATCGGGGCCTTTGCTACGTGTTTTGCCTCCCTAGGCGAGAATTGAAAAATGACGCCTCCTCTTTTTCTACTACCATCGGTTTCCCCGACATCCCCCTCCACTCCACAACTACCAATATCCAATGGCACAAAGATGCAAATCTCATTTATATTTTTAATCATCAAACTTAGGTTGAGCAGACGCCCTCAGGGGACAATTCTCATTTTTCATGCTTTCTCTTTAAGTCCTTTAAAACTGTTTGGGGATAACGTTTGTTGCCAATTTTTTATTTTTGTCCTCAATTTTTGAAAGTTCCCAAAATAATTGAGATAGGAAGAAGGTGCTTAACATTTTAACCTGGAACCCAGCTGAATATACGAGTGCGAACAAATTTGGCACCAATTACTCATTTTACATCATTGCAAGAAAAGGGACTAATAAAAGTGTGGAACTATTAGCATGTCACACGACATCAATGTTATTAATAACATCTACTTCAGTGTTCAAATTGCGAATGTTTCTTGAAGTTCTTGATGCAAAAAGTTTAATCTCTATACTTCTGTGAAAACAGTCGCCGAGATGCAGTATGCTACATAGAGATTGCAGTATGCACTAATTTGTAAATTACACTGAGACAACAGCTTACAAACACAAGTCATACAAGTTCTAAAATTATGTCCCTTCGATAATAAAAAGTCATGACATTCTCTTCCCAGTTATTATTTGCATGTATGTCAAATTTTAAGGAAACGACAGCTAATTTGTTTGAAAGTCTCAGACAGTCAGAAACTTTTATTTTTGTGTACGATGAATTGCACTTGTCTTTTACTCTTTTTAGATATTGTTGAAAGAGAAGTACAAAACCTATCTTGTGAGCACGTGATCGATTATCCACAAATACACTCCTGGAAATTGAAATAAGAACACCGTGAATTCATTATCCCAGGAAGGGGAAACTTTATTGACACATTCCTGGGGTCAGATACATCACATGATCACACTCTCAGAACCACAGGCACATAGACACAGGCAACAGAGCATGCACAATGTCGGCACTAGTACAGTGTATATCCACCTTTCGCAGCAATGCAGGCTGTTATTCTCCCATGGAGACAGTCGTAGAGATGCTGGATGTAGTCCTGTGGAACGGCTTGCCATGCCATTTCCACCTGGCGCCTCAGTTGGACCAGCGTTCGTGCTGGACGTGCAGACCGCGTGAGACGACGCTTCATCCAGTCCCAAACATGCTCAATGGGGGACAGATCCGGAGATCTTGCTGTCCAGGGTAGTTGACTTACACCTTCTAGAGCACGTTGGGTGGCACGGGATACATGCGGACGTGCATTGTCCTGTTGGAACAGCAAGTTCCCTTGCCGGTCTAGGAATGGTAGAACGATGGGTTCGATGACGGTTTGGATGTACCGTGCACTATTCAGTGTCCCCTCGACGATCACCAGTGGTGTACGGCCAGTATAGGAGATCGCTCCCCACACCATGATGCCGGGTGTTGGCCCTGTGTGCCTCGGTCGTATGCAGTCCTGATTGTGGCGCTCACCTGCACGGCGCCAAACACGCATACGACCATCATTGGCACCAAGGCAGAAGCGACTCTCATCGCTGAAGACGACACGTCTCCATTCGTCCCTCCATTCACGCCTGTCGCGACACCACTGGATGCGGGCTGCACGACGTTGGGGCGTGAGCGGAAGACGGCCTAACGGTGTGCGGGACCGTAGCCCAGCTTCATGGAGACGGTTGCGAATGGTCCTCGCCGATACCCCAGGAGCAACAGTGTCCCTAATTTGCTGGGAAGTGGCGGTGCGGTCCCCTACGGCACTGCGTAGGATCCTACGGTCTTGGCGTGCATCCGTGCGTCGCTGCGGTCCGGTCCCAGGTCGACGGGCACGTGCACCTTCCGCCGACCACTGGCGACAACATCGATGTACTGTGGAGACCTCACGCCCCACGTGTTGAGCAATTCGGCGGTACGTCCACCCGGCCTCCCGCATGCCCACTATACGCCCTCGCTCAAAGTCCGTCAACTGCACATACGGTTCACGTCCACGCTGTCGCGGCATGCTACCTGTGTTAAAGACTGCGATGGAGCTCCGTATGCCACGGCAAACTGGCTGACACTGACGGCGGCGGTGCACAAATGCTGCGCAGCTAGCGCCATTCGACGGCCAACACCGCGGTTCCTGGTGTGTCCGCTGTGCCGTGCGTGTGATCATTGCGTGTACAGCCCTCTCGCAGTGTCCGGAGCAAGTATGGTGGGTCTGACACACCGGTGTCAATGTGTTCTTTTTTCCATTTCCAGGAGTGTATAATAGCAGAACTAAAAACATCAACAGAAGCATCTCATACAACTGACACTTGACAAATGATCTGCAGAGCCAAAGCAAAAACAGGGACTAAGGGAGCTATGGTATCACATCGCAACAGATACCAAGCCAGCGCACGCGCCCCGCTCCTGTGCTCGACAGAGGTGAATCGTCATGTTTGATTCCATTACGTACTTAGCAGCGGCTGCTTTAGTTTTGGAGTAGATGGAGGCTGTTTGTTCACTTTTGTCAAAGTAAGTGAAGACTTGTTTAGTAACTGTCCTGTATGCTTTAGAGAAAATGTCCGATACCTTAATTTTCCCTCTTTTCCCCTTTCGCTCTTCATTTGCTCAATTTTTCCGCTGCTTAGTTTCAAATCAATTTTTCCGCCCTTTGCCGACCCTAAAATTACGCGTTAGGCGGCCGCCTAGTCTTGCCTAATGGTATAAACGGCCCTTTTGTATGTGATACCTGAATATGTTCATACATCAGCATGTCATTTGTTTTTTCTGTGCATCGAACAGTGTTCCCACAAACACAGCACATAATTTACTTCCTTATGTTTGCTACTTGCTTGTAATTACACCGCTAAGTGTTATACGCCTGCCATTATAGAGTCTGTACTACGGACTAAGCATTTTGCGTCCACACTTCGACATCTGACTTGCTGCCCAGGCGAAAATAAGCATTAATGGTTTGCTCTTGCCATATGCACCTCAAGGTACTAGCCAATGTAAAAATATAGAATTCTAATAGATATAATTATTAGCCTGCAAATGACGTAAATACTGAGGGGTAATATTGTTCACAACACCGCCCTCAGTCACTAGTTAAAATCTCTGCATTTCCTTATATTACACTCTGTATATATGATGACTAGTAAGAGGTCAGTAAAGTTCAAGTATCACCAAACTACACAACCAAAAAACTAAAAAGTGTATTACGTTAATTACCAAAATATATCATCGCAAGACAGAAATAATTACTTCACGAGTTTCAATAACAATTCTGCTAATTGTGTTTGCTCATTTTACAGAACTGAACTACAAACTTTCGAAAGATTTGTCTGTCGCCAGAGATCTCAAATTTACACATAATCCCTCGTCTGCTGTGATTGTCACTCTCATTAACGTATTATGCTTCTCTGTTTTTGTCCTAAGATGCAGGACTCATCCGAAAACAGTAATGAAATCTTTCGATTACGTGGTAATAAATTTTGTCACCAAATTAACATACATGAAGTACTCTTTTTTTCAGTCAAGTCTTGCACGCATTTTTCCTATTTCTTTGTTTCCTTAATACAACTGTGGTACACACCTTCTTTTGGGTGTCCGACATCTTAACTTTGCAAAACTGTATTGCCAGCTAACAGTATTATCTATGTTATGAGAGTCGCTGCAATATATTGAAGATTTCGCAAACTAGTATTCTCAATAAATGAAACGCTCACCCGGAAAACGCAAATTATCAAGAGAACAAAAAACTTTTTAATGCTTGCCTATTTGGGACGCTTGATGTACATGAGGTAAAAACCCGTATTGCGAACTTTTGTAACAGTCATTACACAATTTCTTGCTTAGCGTTTTATCCACCCTCAGCTACTGTATTTGTATTACCTGTGTCATCCTTGAAAAACTAGCACTATTTTAATTATCCTGGACGAATAACATTGCATCTGTGCAGTTACAAAGCTGTACTGCTGAAATACATTGGTTCGTATGTGTTATTTACGGCACAAATAGGAAGCTTATTCTGAGAAAATATAACAACACTTTTGCAGTTTATGGATCTTCCTAATTTAAAAGTTCTGTCACACCATACTTTTGGCAATAATGACACATTTGGTGAAGTATGTTCTCTGTGTTCATCTGTCACTGTCCAGCGTTTTGAGGCATCTGAGAATAAAAGACTAGTTTCAAAAAATAATGTTCCTACTGCAGTTCCAGGTTCTTTTCGCCCATTTTCTCCTGATGCATTACCTCCACTAATCCTCCATGTCGTCACGACGAAGAACTCTGAATTATTTGTGCCTCCTGAAGCGCTGCATCCATACCCTCAGTGGTCCCTGAGAAAGAGTTGTGAATTGTCGGAATGAAAGGAGAATCTCTTATTCTTACTAATTCACCTGTGAAAGCCTGTACCAGAGAGTCAGAGAAAAATGAAATGAAGAAAACCTGCTCCATAAGAACCGGCTTCATCGTCAGATGTAAGCGAGATTCAGGTTGTTGCTGTTGTGGAGTCACCTCGCCCTGGCATTCAACCAACTTTCTGGAAGTGGCGCACAGCCTCCAGTTGCTTTTCGATTATGGATGGAAATACGTTTGTTGCCACTGCTAATGTTATTACGATGCTTTCTCCTCCCCTTAAAGAGATACGTCAAAGACCTGAGGACATGGTTTATATCACTGTTGATTTATATGAATACAGTATTCACTTAAGACTGGTTTTATTTGAAACTTAAATTAGTTATTTTTGATGTATCAATGACATTCAGCTAAATGCAGTTGCAGTCTACTTTCACAGTGCTTTGAAGTTAAAATGAGATTTATTTAGTGTATTTCCACTTATTTCACTAACTAGACAAGTTAACTGCACCAGCTAGGATAAATTATCACTTCATGAATGAGTTAATTATTTCAGATTTCATAATAATTGAAAGTAATGCAGACCCATTTACCATCTCATTGTATAGAATATATGTAACCCAGACTTTCTATAAAATTTAATGCAGGTGAATTAAATAGAAAATGCGTCAGACCAATTTTTAAAAATGTTGCCCATTTAATATAACTCTCTCGGCACCAAATGCAAAAACGCATCACTGATACAGCTTATTCATGTAGTAATTTTTAGTCTTTCGCGAAAGCATGCTCTCGCGCCGTGCGTTGTGATGGTCCAAGCAGTGTTACTGGAAGCAACAGTTTTGAAATGAGGAGATAGGAGTAGATACTAGACAGCCCGTTCACTGTTATTCGTATATATATTTGTTATAGGGCACCTCACACAATTAACAACGAATTTGGACACGTTAACTTCACGCCAATAATATTGTTAGCAATAAGCACCTCTATAACCGATTACATTATTTACGTTTTCAAACCTTTCCATCACTATTCCTGTTTTTATCCGCCGAAGCAGTATGGCTAAGGCCATTTAATTTTGTTTTGGACCTCCATTTTTGTATGGTGTTTTTTTAGCCCTTTCTCCAAGTGCCTGTTTTCAGCTGTCTCCTATTCTGTCCATTGGGACTGACGTATGGTCGTTTTTAACTCCCGTTCTATAGTTTTGACTTGGGCGCGTATGACCCCAAGTTGTTTTTTGCGCCCTAAAACAAAGCAAAACCATTCCTCTATAATGCATTGTCACCACAGCTTTGCAAGTATGTTAGTCATGTTACCAGAATTTTTCTCATAACTTTGCCCGTGGAAATACACAGTAGATTCCAGGAGAACGGCTTTACTTTCTTGGGATGAATAACGAAGGGGCTATTGCGGAATAATTTTAATAACTTTGTAGGAAAACGAATGACAGACATTTTACTTTCAGCAAAGACTAGTATGGGTCGTTACGCTATACTGTAAGACTGTCTAGCTTCTCGCAGTCAGGCATTGTGCAGGTTATCATCGCCCGTCACGTATTACAAACAGCTAAACGGAGTCTTTAAGTAATATCCCAGTCAGGAATAAACTCTGAGGAACGACTCAGCACTTCAAGCTAGTAAGAGAAACGTCTCTGGGTTGAGGAATTCACAAAGGGGATGTCGAAAATTTAATTAATATCTCAAGAAGTGATGTACAGAAATTTGCCAACTTAAAAATTACTTTGTAGGAATAGAAACGAATGTGACAAAAAATGGGGATTTGCTCTTTTATTTGAATTTCAACAGTAGAGGAATGGATTTCTTTTAACAAAGCAGGAAATCTGCAGAAACAATAGATCTGACAACATTGTGTTCGAGCAGCGGTGATATAATATCGAGCTTCCTGGCGTATCAAGAAATTTTCGAGTTCGTTCAAAGAGGAGTATCTTTTGCTCAGCCCTACGGAATACTGTCTGCCTTCTATCGCAATAGCACAGATACATATTTCAAAGATATTTTTTAAGAGAACGGGAACCTTGAAAATGGAATTGTCACGTGCATATCCCAGTGCCAAAATTGGCTGAAAGGGATCCTACCATTGCTATTTTCTGCTTCGTTTTATAATGTTGACGATTTTTTGTTTGTTCAAATACTGAACCTTCACAATCAGCTATATTTCAAGTTGGTGACTATGTGGAAATACTTGGCTGGCACTGGTAAGTGCTGATGAATATCTTCCAATTGTAATTATTATTTGTGGAGTAGAGTTTGTGTGTGGTATTTCTGACCTGTGCATTTGAGTTTCTTTTAGTTTAATACTGTGCCGGCTGTGATAGGTTACTGTACCGCTCCCTAACCTGATTTCCGGGAATATGACAACTGCTTGTGTGATTCGTGTGAAACATATTCGAGAATCATGTTGTAACTGAACTTATGTACCGCAATCTCCACTTGACCTACAGAGCAGAAGTGTATTTTCGAACACTGTATAATTACTGTTCTTTAGTTCGTACTGTGCCTCTCTCTCCATTCGTTTTCTTTACGACACATAGTTAAAGCTATTCTTTTCATAATCGTTTCGATTTAATCCTGCTATATACATTCATAATTGGGTATGGCGATTTCCACTTGGGCTGTGCAGCTAAAGCATGTCGTCCGCTACTATCTTCGATTTCTTCTTCTATATCTACATCGATGCTCCGCAAGCCAACGTATGGTGCGGGGCGGAGGGTGTCTTGTACCAGAACTAGTCATTTCCTTTCCTGTTCATCTCGCAAATAGAGCAAGGGAAAAGACTGTCTCTATGACTTCTTATAAGACAAAATTTCTCGTATCTTGTCTTCGTGGTTCTTACTCGAAAGTTATGTTGGCAGCAATCGAATTGTTCTGCAGTCAGCATCAAATACCGCTTCTCTAAATTTTCTCAGTAGTGTTCTAAGAGAAGAATGTCATCTTCCTTCCAGGGAATATCACTTCTATTCACGAATCATCTCCGTTAATAATTTCGTGTTGATGGAACCTACTGCTAGTAAATGTAGCAGCCCACATCTGAATTGCTTAGAAGTCTTACTCTAATCTCGTCTGGTGGAGATCCCAAACACCGCAGCAGTACTCAAAAATGGGTCGCACTGGTGGTCTATACGTGGTCGCCTTTACAGACGAACCATACTTTCCTAAAATTCTCCCAGTAATCCTGAGACAATGAGACATTTGTCCTGTTGGCTGCCGGGATCTGATATTTTGGCTTTCTTCGCCAATCTATCCGATCTAGTGCCTGATCGGGGTGTAGTCCTGAGGTCCTGGGATCTTCGTGCAGAGTGTCAAGCCATCGCTGCCTGGATCGTCCGACTTGGCATTTACTGTCCAAATGAAACTAGTCTTTGTCACTGTTCTTGCATCTGCTCTAAAGAACATGGCTGTACCGCCGTAGACGAATTCCTCTCATCTTATCTGCTCTTCATGCTACTCCATATAAATTAAGAATGCTTGAGACATGATGGTGCACTGTTAATCCAGATGTCCACCTGAGCTCTTTGTTTCCCTGACAGGAAGGTTAATTGACATATGTCTGTACAACTTCAAATATATACAATAAAACAGTGTGTTTGTAGTCTTGCTTTTCAAGGTTACCACGAATTATATTGAATATGCAGCAGAACGTTTTCCCCTTCATCTCACATGTTCATAAAATTTTTCTAATAATTCTGTTCAGAGTGTACAGTCTCACCCCGTTCTTTTCGAGACAGATGTAGCTCTTTTCATGCATTTTGTGTCTTTTTAAAAAGAAAAACCATAGTACAACAGTCGTCTCCACGACAGAGACGTCGTGGATCCACCCCACTACAGAAGATCAAAATCTAACCTACTTCACACACAAAATAGATTCTAACGTACACTAACCTAACTTCTCCTTAACCCCGCTAGAAACTGACAAAGGAGATAGGATATTCTGTGGCCAAGCTGTCGGCCGATGTTATCGGGCGACCTCTGGCGACTGCGTCTGGTGACCTTTTTGGAGCCACTGTGAAGACAGTCTAAAGGTGCGTTCACACGATGCCTTTTTCGTGTTCAACTTTGCGCATGCGCGTAAATTTTTAACAGCGCAAATACGCATGCGCATTTGTGCATGCGTAATTTTCGAACCGATGATGTCACTGTTTGGTCCCCTCTCCCAATTCAGCCAGTCAGCCATGTGTAATTACGTGGAAATGGAAGCCATGCGTGAAGTGCATTGCTACCTGCCTTCGGTGGGAATCTTTGCGTCTCTTAGCAGACGACAGGCAGCTGATGTCCATGTTTGATTGTGTAAAGTGTTGAGGCTGTGCTGTGAAGCAAATTATGAGCAATAAAGTCTGTTGACTCTAAAGAAAGCATGCTTAAGTTTATAGATGATTACAGTAACACCATTCTTTATGCCGATCCAAACATGGAAGCGCTACATGACATACTGACCGTCCAGATTTGTACCAGAAAAAGCAACTGTATTCTTCAATGTAATGCAAAATTTCAGTATTATTATTTTAACACACGTACGAAAAACCGTCACGACGGATTCCAACGAACAACCTGGTGGTAGAATAGAGTTCGGTCTTGCATAGGTTACTGTAGAGTCAGACATCAGGAAACTTGATTGTAAGATGTTTGCTACTAATTACACAGTTACAAGTTTTGGATAATTTTGAAAATCTTATGGTACAGATCCCTTTAAGTATTTTATAGTAGTTATTTAACCAAATGCGTTGTTTGACACATCTTCCGAAACCTCTACATAAGCATGACACATATTAGTGTTGCTAATATTCAAGTAATTTTAATGGGACACAACGTGAAATACCACGAAAGCATGAATATGACATGTGTGTCAATTTAACAGTTTGTAAACACTTGACTATTGATGACAAAACAACTGATTTTTAGCAAGAATGAACTTTCTCAGAGTCACTGAAGATGTGATGGTCTGCAGCAATTGTCCGTCCACAGCACGATCAGAGTACGGTACACTGATGGTAGACAACGCGCTGTTGGTTTTTTGGCGCTGACGCACGAAGCAAGAGCATCACTACAGTAGTTTTATGTCCACACTACGATAAACCAGTTCCGCAACTACTGACAGAAGCTCTGTATATTCTCGGCCGGCACTCCACTGTAGATTTGGCTTGGACACTTGCTCAGATTCCTGCAAGAGGAGGAGAAACGCAAAGTTATTCTTTTGTCAAACTCAAAATACCATCTGTGTCACAAGTAAGGAAATAAACTTAGTTTCGTTTATCATAACCGACGTGGGAAGCCTACATCTGTGTCACTCAAATTTTAAATAATGAAATAAACGCCTAACTTACTCGCAGAATACATCCTTGAGATCCAGAAACACGGGGAGAAATGCATCGATTTTCTTCTCAAATATAGATAATAGTTGTTGTGTAGTAATTATACAGAGCACAGTCAATGTATGCACTGTAGAACACGCAAGGAGACAGCATCAAGTTCCTGGAACAAGAATGGTACTGTAACAAAAGTCTGTCCAAACTAAGACGTCACTTGTTATACATGTAATGAGACGAGCAGTGTGTACTGGAAGCATACCATGCGCAGTAGATTTCGCTGCAGCCATATTTGGGCTCTAGAAGCAGGAACAGAATTGCAGCCATGATCTTCGCAAATCAAGAAACTGCTTGTTATACAAGCGGTGGGTTATCCGAGCAATCAACCCCAGACACCTGAAACAGAAGCTCTGCTGTAACAATATTCTCTCCAAATTAAGGTAATTACATGTTACACCAGTAATGAGATAAGAACTGTGTATTGTAAGCGTACCATGTATTGTAGGCATCCGGAGGCACTTTAGTTATGAAGAGTACTGTCCAAAACAAGATATTACTCGTTTCACAAAAACTGAGATAAACACTGAATTGCGTGGCACTTCCCTGCACTTCCACTCATGCGGGCAGACACACCAGACTCGTGAACACAAGTAGCACTGCAGTCATTTTCTGTCCAAATGAAGACATAACTTCTTAAACAAATAATGAGATAACTATTGTATATTGTAAGCATGTCATGCACTGTAGGTTTCGTTGCACTCATGCCTTGGCTCGAGAAACGGGAGTAGATCAGCAGCGATATTTTTCCCAAATCAGGAAATTACTTGTTACACAAGTAATGCGTATACCACAATCGGTGAAATACACTGTGGGTTATAAGACCATAGAGCCTCACACACCTGTAAATTCTGCGGGCAGATAACTCAGACTCCGGAAGCTGGAGGAGTACTGCAGCCATGTTCTGTCCAAATGACTTTCTTACTTGCTAAATAAGAACTGAGATTAGCACTGTATTCTGTAAGACGGCAGAGCACTGTAGATTTGGGTGGCGAGTTTCTCAGACTCCTATAACAGGAGGAGTACTGCAGCCATGTTCTGTCCAAATGACTTTCTTACTTGCTAAATAAGAACTGAGATTAGCACTGTATTCTGTAAGACGGCAGAGCACTGTGGATTTGGGTGGCGAGTTTCTCAGACTCCTATAACAGGAGGAGTACTCTAGCCAATGTCTGTCAAAAGCACGATAACGCCAGACTCTTACACAAAGACACACTGTCGGCACACTATCTCAGATCGGCGGTGGGCTGTGGTGAATCAGCTGCATATCCCCAACAGCGGACCACAGACACGGAAGGAGCCCGCAAACTAGCAGAGAAACGCCACACAGGCAGACCGCGGCGATGCGCCACCGCGACTCGGTCACAGGCGGGTCGGTATACCACCACAGCTCATTATCTCTCTCCACCGTTTGCTCGAGCTGCTGGAGATCAGACTCGGCCTGCAGCTGTCGCCGCTGCTCCTCCTCCTGCTCCTGCTGCTGCTGGCCAGGTTCCTCTGCCGCCTGCTGCTGCTGTTCTGTCTGCAGAGGCTGCTGCAGCTCGTCCTCGAGCTGTTTCTCCTCTTTCTCGTCCTTTTCCAGCTTGATTAGGAGTTTCTGATACAACTCCTCCTCCATTTGCTCGTATATCTCGCCCACCACCTCAGAGTAATCATCCTGGCCTCGCCTCTGCAGGAGCTGACACTGCTCTTTCTCCAGCTGCTTACCCTGATCCAGCTTACGTTCCAGCTGGGGACGCATTCCGGAGCAGTCCGCTCCACAACAGCGTAGCAGCCTCTCTGTAGCTGCGTCCAGTTTCTCCAGCAGTGCGTCTACACGCCTGCACTGGCTGTTCGCAGCCTCCAGCTGCAGCTGCTGCAGCCTCATCGTGTTAATCATCTCACCCCCAGCTCCGCCTTCCAGCCCAAGGCGCCTACTCGGCTCAAGCTCTCGCAAGACACCCACCATAGTTCGTTCTGCTTCGCTAATCGGCACACCTCGCTAGCAATGTCGCTTCCAACACCACCTCACGAAACAGCTGAAAGGACGCGACGTATGTGCAGAAACCTAGCAACGGAACCAATGACTAAGAGACTCGTCCCATTGTTATTGCACGCTGAGGCAACAAATAGTTGTTCTTTGTCCCATTCGTCAAAAAATGTAATCGAAGTTAACATAAAATAATCTTTCCGTCATTACTTCTAAAAATATCGTAATCGAATAAACAGCATAAAATATATTGGCGTCGCGAGTGTACTTTTATGGAATTGCTGTAGTTAGCTTTTTCCTTCAGTGCAATAATTGACGATTAAACGGAAGGAGAAATGAATGAAAATCTCATTAGTGTTTAGCATACAGAAAGGTAGCAGCTGTGACCTGTTCGAGAAAATGTCGGTACCAACGACATGAATTACAGAAGTGAAGTACTGACACAAGCGGACGAAAGTGGAAACAGAATACATAATACCGACTTAAATGATAGCCGTTATTTCCTAGCATCCAAAATCGGGACATTTGTATTTGAGAGTGACCAGGCGATACAAAGTTAACCGAAATCTTCAGTAGTACTACTTTCAGAATACAGTTAGAATGTTCCACGGCGTTTATTATGATTGCTGCTGAAGTAGAAACAATGTTAACTCTGTCTCGCTGATAAAAGCGAAGCCGACAACCCGTATTAAGACCGTTTTCCGAACTGCAACAATTCTGATAGTTAATTCCAGTGCTCCGATTCATTTTAACTATACCATGTATACTTTCTTTTTATTTTTCAACGTGCACCGTTCTCCTTCTTTCTCATAGCCACAAAGTGGATTCTGCACGATATTATTTAACGATCATAACTGTCCATGGCCACATACGTCACTTCTTTGCCTCTTATTCCTTGTAAGGTACACTGGATGGAGTCCATTTCAAGATAGTCAGTAGACCAGCCCACGAGATGTTTCGACATCTCCAATCGGAATTTTTGCTTCAGTTTTGGTGAGTGGCAGGTAAACACGTCTGCCGCTGCTGTGTGCTATACGTAGTGGTAGCTCTACTGCACAAGCCACCTCACGGCTTATGGCGGGGGGTACTTCTGGTATGGACCACAGCCGTCTCCTCCATTGCTCTTTCGTAACGGTGTCTGGGAAGAGCAGCTGTCAGTCAACTGTATGAACCCCAGCTTACCTGGTTTTGTGATTGTTCTCATGTTGTGGACGTCTGTGAGAGGCAGAAATCTGGTGCATCTTTAACATACCGCGATCGCCTCAGATTTTGAACAGTAAATCTCTCCATGGACTCCAACGTCTTTCTTGTTTGGAGTTTGACTTGCATCTACGCCGCGTCACATGTCAAGTAGATCATTTGAACGTTTTTTTTATCTAAATAATTTGCAACGAGTCAGTTTACAGGTTATGTATACTTGCTCACATTCTGAAACACAATTTTTTAGTCCTACTCATGCAGCTACATTTAAAAACTAGCCTCAACAAGCTACTAGTTTTTAAATAATAATTCGTCGATGGAATAGAATGATTTGTCGAGTAGTAATTGTTGGAACTACGTGAACAAAGTATTCTTCCAGTGTGTATATTATATTGCTGAGTGCATTAGACCTATGTCGAATGATGTGGTATGGTTATTGGTTGGCAACGAGATCTTGTACATAGCCAATGCTTAAAATCTTTTCACGTGTCAGCAAAAAACGAGTTATACTTTGTCCCTAAACCTTTTTTCCACGTGATTTCGCTGAGGTAAGCAAAGAATCCAACAGATTACAGACCCAGCACTGAATTAAAGTGAGATAATGAATTTCACAGCGACTTGCATTTGCGCAAAATTTCACACAATTTCATACGAAGTTGCATTGTTTATAAGGTGAATAAAAGTGACTGAGATCGCAAGAATTATGCAAGCTCGAAATTGGACGTTGAGGTGTATTTCTATTTGGATCACCTATGGGACGTCGTACGTTGAAACCTACGGAATCAAGTTTTTCTGCTAAGGATCGGAAGGCCAAATTAAAATTCATCCTTTTGGTTGATCCAGTAAATTATGTTCTTATAGAAAAGGCTACGTCAGCACAGGAGATATAGGACAAAATGCAAAACGCATTTCAAGATGGAGGTTTAACTAAAAAAGTAGGATTGAGTAAAACGTTCTCGGTTTTCAAGCCATGCCAATTCGAATAAAATCCTAGAGCTTTCGTTGACTACCTCCGCCAGCGTCCTCAGGAGTTCACTGACTGCCGTGGCTGTTACGGTTTCTCCCTTATATAGGCATGATGACATCATCAGCAGCCAATCAGTTAGCCCTATGTGGCGTGCGCGCGTAGGTCGACCGGGCAGCAAGCGGAGCTAATGCCCGTGGCAGCACCGGTGACGTCGGGTGGCGCCGGGGCACGCGCCACGTTTGAAACTGCCGCTCCATCGTCGCGTATCTGTCTCTGCTTTCTTTCGATGTCCAACGCCCGTCCCAATGCCCTGCTGGGTGTGTACCCCTGGTCTCTGTTGAAAATGTTGTTGTTTAAACGGATCTCGGCCGCTTCCTTTATAACGGAGTCCCAATATGTAGATGCATGAGCCAACACTTTTGTATTTTCGAACGGTATTTTATGTTCGTTTTTTAGACAATGCTCCGCTATGGCCAACTTGTCAAGCTCCCTTTGTTTTATATGGCTCCTGCTCAGTACAATGCTCCAGTGTTCCGGTCCGTCCCCAAGATATGAGATATGTAATAATGTGCTGTTATGCAGCACACATTGTCCATGTGTATAAACTTACATAAAATGAAAACAAAAGTGCAACAGATGCAAATACCAATAAATCGTGATAGATATTTTGTTCTATGCACAACTGAGTAACTGTAGACCATTAAAAAGTTTTAATGTCCTGTCACTGACAATTAGTACACTCCTGGAAATTGAAATAAGAACACCATGAATTCATTGTCCCAGGAAGGGGAAACTTTATTGACACATTCCTGGGGTCAGATACATCACATGATCACACTGACAGAACCACAGGCACATAGACACAGGCAACAGAGCATGCACAATGTCGGCACTAGTACAGTGTATATCCACCTTTCGCAGCAATGCAGGCTGCTATTCTCCCATGGAGACGATCGTAGAGATGCTGGATGTAGTCCTGTGGAACGGCTTGCCATGCCATTTCCACGTGGCGCCTCAGTTGGACCAGCGTTCGTGCTGGACGTGCAGACCGCGTGAGACGACGCTTCATCCAGTCCCAAACATGCTCAATGGGGGACAGATCCGGAGATCTTGCTGGCCAGGGTAGTTGACTTACACCTTCTAGAGCACGTTGGGTGGCACGGGATACATGCGGACGTGCATTGCCCTGTTGGAACAGCAAGTTCCCTTGCCGGTCTAGGAATGGTAGAACGATGGGTTCGATGACGGTTTGGATGTACCGTGCACTATTCAGTGTCCCCTCGACGATCACCAGTGGTGTACGGCCAGTGTAGGAGATCGCTCCCCACACCATGATGCCGGGTGTTGGCCCTGTGTGCCTCGGTCGTATCCAGTCCTGATTGTGGCGCCTACCTGCACGGCGCCAAACACGCATACGACCATCATTGGCACCAAGGCAGAAGCGACTCTCATCGCTGGAGACGACACGTCTCCGTTCGTCCCTCCATTCACGCCTGTCGCGACACCACTGGAGGCGGGCTGCACGATGTTGGGGCGTGAGCGGAAGACGGCCTAACGGTGTGCGGGACCGTAGCCCAGCTTCATGGAGACGGTTGCGAATGGCCCTCGCCGATACCCCAGGAGCAACAGTGTCCCTAATTTGCTGGGAAGTGGCGGTGCGGTCCCCTACGGCACTGCGTAGGATCCTACGAACTTGGCGTGCATCCGTGCGTCGCTGTGGTCCGGTCCCAGGTCGACGGGCACGTGCACCTTCCGCCGACCACTGGCGACAACATCGATGTACTGTGGAGACCTCACGCCCCACGTGTTGAGCAATTCGGCGGTACGTCCACCCGGCCTCCCGCATGCCCGCTATACGCCCTCGCTCAAAGTCCGTCAACTGCACATACGGTTCACGTCCACGCTGTCGCGGCATGCTACCAGTGTTAAAGACTGCGATGGAGCTCCGTATGCCACGGCAAACTGGCTGACACTGACGGCGGCGGTGCACAAATGCTGCGCAGCTAGCGCCATTCGACGGCCAACACCGCGGTTCCTGGTGTGTCCGCTGTGCCGTGCGTGTGATCATTGCTTGTACAGCCCTCTCGCAGTGTCCGGAGCAAGTACGGTGGGTCTGACACACCGGTGTCAATGTGTTCTTTTTTCCATTTCCAGGAGTGTATAATAGCAGAACTAAAAACATCAACAGAAGCATCTCATACAACTGACACTTGACAAATGATCTGCAGAGCCAAAGCAAAAACAGGGACTAAGGGAGCTATGGTATCACATCGCAACAGATACCAAGCCAGCGCACGCGCCCCGCTCCTGTGCTCGACAGAGGTGAATCGTCATGTTTGTTTCCATTACGTACTTAGCGGCTGCTTTAGTTTTGGAGTAGATGCAGGCTGTTTGTTCACTTTTGTCAAAGTAAGTGAAGACTTGTTTAGTAACTGTCCTGTATGCTTTAGAGAAAAAGTCCGGTACCTTAATTTTCCCTCTTTTCCACTTTCGCTCTTCATTTGCTCAATTTTTCCGCTGCTTAGTTTCAAATCAATTTTTCCGCCCTTTGCCGACCCTAAAATTACGCGTTAGGCGGCCGCCTAGTCTTGCCTAATGGTATAAACGGCCCTTTTACGAGTATATGTGATGCCTGAATATGTTCATACATCAGCATGTCATCTGTTTTTCTGTGCATCGAACAGTGTTCCCACAAACACAGCACTTAATTTACTTCCTTATGTTTGCTGCTTGGTTGTAATTACACCGCTAAGTGAAATACGCCTGTCATTATAGAGATTGTACTATAGACTAAGCATTTTGCGTCCTTACTTCAACGTCTGCCTGCTACCCAAGGAAAAAAGCATTAATGGTTTGGTCTTGCCACATGTACTTCAAGGTATTATCCAACGTAAAAATATAGAATTGAAATAGCTATAATTATTAGTCTGAAAACGATATAAATACTGTGGGGTAATATTGTTCACTACACTGTCCTCAGTCACTAGTTAAAATGTCTGCATTTCCTTATGTTACACTCTGTGTATATAAAGACTACTAAGACGTCAGCAAAGTTCAAGTACCACCAAACCACATAAACACAAAACTAAAAAGTGTATTACGTTAATTACAATAAAAATATAATAATATCATCGCAAGACAGATATAAATACTTCACGGGTTTCAATAACAATTCTGCTAATTGTGTTTGCTGATTTTACAGAACTAAACTGCAAACTTTCGAAAGATTTGCCTGTCGCCAGAGATCTCAAATTTACACATAATCCCTCGTCAGCTGTGATTGGTCACTCTCATTAACGTATTATGCTTCTCTGTTTTTGTCCTAAGATGCAGGACTCATCCGAAAACAGTAATGAAATCTTTCGATTACGTGGTAATAAATTTTGTCACCAAATTAACATACATGAAGTACTCTTTTTTTCAGTCAGTCTTGCACGCATTTTTCCTATTTCTTTGTTTCCTTAATACAACTGTGGTACACACCTTCTTTTGGGTGTCCGATATCTTAACTTTGCAAAACTGTATTGCCAGCTAACAGTATTATCTATGTTATGCGAGTCGCTGCAATATATTGAAGATTTCGCAAACTAGTATTCTCAATAAATGAAGCGCTCACCCGGAAAACGTAACTAACAAAATGCAAATTATCAAGAGAACAAAAAACTTTTTAATGCTTGCCTATTTGGGCCGCTTGATGTACATGAGGTAAAAAGCCGTATTGCGAATTTTTGTAGCAGTCATTACACAATTTCTTGCTTAGCGTTTTATCCACCCTCAGCTACTGTATTTGTATTACCTGTGTCATCCTTGAAAAACTAGCACTATTTTAATTATCCTGGACGAATAACATTGCATCTGTGCAGTTACAAAGCTGTACTGCTGAAATACATTGGTTCTTATGTGTTATTTACGGCACAAATAGAAAGCTTATTCTGAGAAAATATAACAACACTTTTGCAGTTTATGGATCTTCCTAATTTAAAAGTTCTGTCACACCATACTTTTGGCAATAATGAAAAATTTGGTGAAGTATGTTCTCTGTGTTCATCTGTCACTGTCCAGCGTTTTGAGGCATCTGAGAATAAAAGACTAGTTCCAAAAAATAATGTTCCTACTGCAGTTCCAGGTTCTTTTCGCCCATTTTCTCCTGATGCATTACCTCCACTAATCCTCCATGTCGTCACGACGAAGAACTCTGAATTATTTGTGCCTCCTGAAGCGCTGCATCCATACCCTCAGTGGTCCCTGAGAAAGAGTTGTGGATTGTCGGAATGAAAGGAGAATCTCTTATTCTTACAAATTCACCTGTGAAAGCCTGTACCAGAGAGTCAGAGAAAAATGAAATGAAGAAAACCTGCTCCATAAGAACCGGCTTCATCGTCAGATGTAAGCGAGATTCAGGTTGTTGCTGTTGTGGAGTCACCTCGCCCTGGCATTCAACCAACTTTCTGGAAGTGGCACACAGCCTCCAGTTGCTTTTCGATTATGGATGGAAATACGTTTGTTGCCACTGCTAATGTTATTACGATGCTTTCTCCTCCCCTTAAAGAGATACGTCAAAGACCTGAGGACATGGTTTATATCACTGTTGATTTATATGAATACAGTATTCACTTAAGACTGGTTTTATTTGAAACTTAAATTAGTTATTTTTGATGTATCAATGACATTCAGCTAAATGCAGTTGCAGTCTACTTTCACAGTGGTTTGAAGTTAAAATGAGATTTATTTAGTGTATTTCCACTTATTTCACTAACTAGACAAGTTAACTGCACCAGCTAGGATAAATTTTCACTTCATGAATGAGTTAATTATTTCAGATTTCATAATAATTGAAAGTAATGCAGACCCATTTACCATCTCATTGTATAGAATATATGTAACCCAGACTTTCTATAAAATTTAATGCAGGTGAATTAAATAGAAAATGCGTCAGACCAATTTTTAAAAATGTTGCCCATTTAATATAACTCTCCCGGCACCAAATGCAAAAACGCATCACTGATACAGCTTATTCATGTAGTAATTTTTAGTCTTTCGCGAAAGCATGCTCTCGCGCCGTGCGTTGTGATGGTCCAAGCAGTGTTACTGGAAGCAACAGTTTTGAAATGAGGAGATAGGAGTAGATACTAGACAGCCCGTTCACTGTTATTCGTATATATATTTGTTATAGGGCACCTCACACAATTAACAACGAATTTGGACACGTTAACTTCACGCCAATAATACTGTTAGCAATAAGCACCTCTATAACCGATTACATTATTTACGTTTTCAAACCTTTCCATCACTATTCCTGTTTTTATCCGCCGAAGCAGTATGGCTAAGGCCATTTAATTTTGCTTTGGACCTCCATTTTTGTATGGTGTTTTTTTAGCCCTTTCTCCAAGTGCCTGTTTTCAGCTGTCTCCTATTCTGTCCATTGGGACTGACGTATGGTCGTTTTTAACTCCCGTTCTATAGTTTTGACTTGGGCGCGTATGACCCCCAGTTGTTTTTGCGCCCTAAAACAAAGCAAAACTATTCCTCTATAATGCATTGTCACCACAGCTTTGCAAGTATGTTAGTCATGTTACCAGAATTTTTCTCATAACTTTGCCTGTGGAAATACACAGTAGATTCCAGGAGAACGGCTTTACTTTCTTGGGATGAATAACGAAGGGGCTATTGCGGAATAATTTTAATAACTTTGTAGGAAAACGAATGACAGTCATTTTACTTTCAGCAAAGACTAGTATGGGTCGTTACGCTATACTGTAAGACTGTCTAGCTTCTAAACGGAGTCTTTAAGTAATATCCCAGCCAGGAATAAACTTAGAGGAACGACTCAGCACTTCAAGCTAGTAAGAGAAACGTCTCTGGGTTGAGGAATTCACAAAGGGGATGTCGAAAATTTAATTAATATCTCAAGAAATAAAGAGTCAATCGAGTGATGTACAGAAATTTGCCAACATAAAAATTACTTTGTAGGAATAGAAACGAATGTGACAAAAAAAGGGGATTTGCTCTTTTATTTGAATTTCAACAGTAGAGGAATGGATTTTTTTTTAACAAAGCAGGAAATCTGCAGAAACAATAGATCTGACAACATTGTGTTCGAGCAGCGGTGATATAATATCGAGCTTTCTGGCGTATCAAGAAATTTTCGAGTTCGTTCAAAGAGGAGTATCTTTTGCTCAGCCCTACGGAATACTGTCTGCCTTTTATCGCAATAGCACAGATACATATTTCAAAGATATTTTTTAAGAGAATGGGAACCTTGAAAATGGAATTCTCACGTGCATATCCCAGTGCCAAAACTGGCTGAAAGGGATCCTACCATTGCTATTTTCTGCTTCGTTTTATAATGTTGACGATTTTTTGTTTGTTCAAATACTGAACCTTCACAATCAGCTATATTTCAAGTTGGTGACTATGTGGAAATACTTGGCTGGCACTGGTAATTATTATTTGTGGAGTAGAGTTTGTGTGTGGTATTTCTGACCTGTGCATTTGAGTTTCTTTTAGTTTAATACTGTGCCGGCTGTGATAGGTTACTGTACCGCTCCCTAACCTGATTTCCGGGAATATGACAACTGCTTGTGTGATTCGTGTGAAACATATTCGAGATTCATGTTGTAACTGAACTTATGTACCGCAATCTCCACTTGACCTACAGAGCAGAAGTGTATTTTCGAACACTGTATAATTACTGTTCTTTAGTTCGTACTGTGCCTCTCTCTCCATTCGTTTTCTTTACGACACATAGTTAAAGCTATTCTTTTCATAATCGTTTCGATTTAATCCTGCTATATACATTCATAATTGGGTATGGCGATTTCCACTTGGGCTGTGCAGCTAAAGCATGTCGTCCGCTACTATCTTCGATTTCTTCTTCTATATCTACATCGATGCTCCGCAAGCCAACGTATGGTGCGGGGCGGAGGGTGTCTTGTACCAGAACTAGTCATTTCCTTTCCTGTTCATCTCGCAAATAGAGCAAGGGAAAAGACTGTCTCTATGACTTCTTATAAGACAAAATTTCTCGTATCTTGTCTTCGTGGTTCTTACTCGAAAGTTATGTTGGCAGCAATCGAATTGTTCTGCAGTCAGCATCAAATACCGCTTCTCTAAATTTTCTCAGTAGTGTTCTAAGAGAAGAATGTCATCTTCCTTCCAGGGAATATCACTTCTATTCACGAATCATCTCCGTTAATAATTTCGTGTTGATGGAACCTACTGCTAGTAAATGTAGCAGCCCACATCTGAATTGCTTAGAAGTCTTACTCTAATCTCGTCTGGTGGAGATCCCAAACACCGCAGCAGTACTCAAAAATGGGTCGCACTGGTGGTCTATACGTGGTCGCCTTTACAGACGAACCATACTTTCCTAAAATTCTCCCAGTAATCCTGAGACAATGAGACATTTGTCCTGTTGGCTGCCGGGATCTGATATTTTGGCTTTCTTCGCCAATCTATCCGATCTAGTGCCTGATCGGGGTGTAGTCCTGAGGTCCTGGGATCTTCGTGCAGAGTGTCAAGCCATCGCTGCCTGGATCGTCCGACTAGCCATTTACTGTCCGAATGAAACTAGTCTTTGTCACTGTTCTTGCATCTGCTCTAAAGAACATGGCTGTACCGCCGTAGACGAATTCCTCTCATCTTATCTGCTCTTCATGCTACTCCATATAAATTAAGAATGTTTGTGACATGATGGTGCACTGTTAATCCAGATGTCCACCTGAGCTCTTTGTTTCCCTGATTGGAAGGTTAATTGACACATGTCTGTACAACTTCAAATATATACAATAAAACAGTGTGTTTGTAGTCTTGCTTTTCAAGGTTACCACGAATTATATTGAATATGCAGCAGAACGTTTTCCCCTTCATCTCACATGTTCATAAAATTTTTCTAATAATTCTGTTCAGAGTGTACAGTCTCACCCCGTTCTTTTCGAGACAGATGTAGCTCTTTTCATGCATTTTGTGTCTTTTTAAAAAGAAAAACCATAGTACAACAGTCGCCTCCACGACAGAGACGTCGTGGATCCACCCCACTACAGGAGATCAAAATCTAACCTACTTCACACACAAAATAGATTCTAACGTACACTAACCTAACTTCTCCTTAACCCCGCTAGAAACTGACAAAGGAGATAGGATATTCTGTGGCCAAGCTGTCGGCCGATGTTATCGGGCGACTGCGTCTGGTGACCTTTTTGGAGCCACTGTGAAGACAGTCTAAAGGTGCGTTCACACGATGCCTTTTTCGTGTTCAACTTTGCGCATGCGCGTAAATTTTTAACAGCGCAAATACGCATGCGCATTTGTGCATGCGTAATTTTCGTACCGATGATGTCACTGTTGGGTCCCCTCTCCCAATTCAGCCAGTCAGCCATGTGTAATTACGTGGAAATGGAAGCCATGCGTGAAGTGCATTGCTACCTGCCTTCGGTGGGAATCTTTGCGTCTCTTAGCAGACGACAGGCAGCTGATGTCCATGTTTGATTGTGTAAAGTGTTGAGGCTGTGCTGTGAAGCAATTTATGAGCAATAAAGTCTGTTGACTCTAAAGAAAGCATGCTTAAGTTTATAGATGATTACAGTTACACCATTCTTTATGCCGATCCAAACATGGAAGCGCTACATGACATACTGACCGTCCAGATTTGTACCAGAAAAAGCAACTGTATTCTTCAATGTAATGCAAAATTTCAGTATTATTATTTTAACACACGTACGAAAAACCGTCACGACGGATTCCAACGAACAACCTGGTGGTAGAATAGAGTTCGGTCTTGCATAGGTTACTGTAGAGTCAGACATCAGGAAACTTGATTGTAAGATGTTTGCTACTAATTACACAGTTACAAGTTTTGGATAATTTTGAAAATCTTATGGTACAGATCCCTTTAAGTATTTTATAGTAGTTATTTAACCAAATGCGTTGTTTGACACATCTTCCGAAACCTCTACATAAGCATGACACATATTAGTGTTGCTAATATTCAAGTAATTTTAATGGGACACAACGTGAAATACCACGAAAGCATGAATATGACATGTGTGTCAATTTAACAGTTTGTAAACACTTGACTATTGATGACAAAACAACTGATTTTTAGCAAGAATGAACTTTCTCAGAGTCACTGAAGATGTGATGGTCTGCAGCAATTGTCCGTCCACAGCACGATCAGAGTACGGTACACTGATGGTAGACAACGCGCTGTTGGTTTTTTGGCGCTGACGCACGAAGCAAGAGCATCACTACAGTAGTTTTATGTCCACACTACGATAAACCAGTTCCGCAACTACTGACAGAAGCTCTGTATATTCTCGGCCGGCACTCCACTGTAGATTTGGCTTGGACACTTGCTCAGATTCCTGCAAGAGGAGGAGAAACGCAAAGTTATTCTTTTGTCAAACTCAAAATACCATCTGTGTCACAAGTAAGGAAATAAACTTAGTTTCGTTTATCATAACCGACGTGGGAAGCCTACATCTGTGTCACTCAAATTTTAAATAATGAAATAAACGCCTAACTTACTCGCAGAATACATCCTTGAGATCCAGAAACACGGGGAGAAATGCATCGATTTTCTTCTCAAATATAGATAATAGTTGTTGTGTAGTAATTATACAGAGCACAGTCAATGTATGCACTGTAGAACACGCAAGGAGACAGCATCAAGTTCCTGGAACAAGAATGGTACTGTAACAAAAGTCTGTCCAAACTAAGACGTCACTTGTTACACATGTAATGAGACGAGCAGTGTGTACTGGAAGCATACCATGCGCAGTAGATTTCGCTGCAGCCATATTTGGGCTCTAGAAGCAGGAACAGAATTGCAGCCATGATCTTCGCAAATCAAGAAACTGCTTGTTATACAAGCGGTGGGTTATCCGAGCAATCAACCCCAGACACCTGAAACAGAAGCTCTGCTGTAACAATATTCTGTCCAAATTAAGGTAATTACATGTTACACCAGTAATGAGATAAGAACTCTGTATTGTAAGCGTACCATGTGTTGTAGGCATCCTGAGGCACTTTAGTTATGAAGAGTACTGTCCAAAACAATATATTACTCGTTTCACAAAAAATGAGATAAACACTGAATTGCGTGGCACTTCCCTGCACTTCCACTCATGCGGGCAGACACACCAGACTCGTGAACACAAGTAGCACTGCAGTCATTTTCTGTCCAAATGAAGACATAACTTCTTAAACAAATAATGAGATAACTATTGTATATTGTAAGCATGTCATGCACTGTAGGTTTCGTTGCACTCATGCCTTGGCTCGAGAAACGGGAGTAGATCAGCAGCGATATTTTTCCCAAATCAGGAAATTACTTGTTACACAAGTAATGCGTATACCACAATCGGTGAAATACACTGTGGGTTATAAGACCATAGAGCCTCACACACCTGTAAATTCTGCGGGCAGATAACTCAGACTCCGGAAGCTGGAGGAGTACTGCAGCCATGTTCTGTCCAAATGACTTTCTTACTTGCTAAATAAGAACTGAGATTAGCACTGTATTCTGTAAGACGGCAGAGCACTGTAGATTTGGGTGGCGAGTTTCTCAGACTCCTATAACAGGAGGAGTACTGCAGCCATGTTCTGTCCAAATGACTTTCTTACTTGCTAAATAAGAAATGAGATTAGCACTGTATTCTGTAAGACGGCAGAGCACTGTAGATTTGGGTGGCGAGTTTCTCAGACTCCTATAACAGGAGGAGTACTGCAGCCATGTTCTGTCCAAATGACTTTCTTACTTGCTAAATAAGAACTGAGATTAGCACTGTATTCTGTAAGACGGCAGAGCACTGTGGATTTGGGTGGCGAGTTTCTCAGACTCCTATAACAGGAGGAGTACTCTAGCCAATGTCTGTCAAAAGCACGATAACGCCAGACTCTTACACAAAGACACACTGTCGGCACACTATCTCAGATCGGCGGTGGGCTGTGGTGAATCAGCTGCATATCCCCAACAGCGGACCACAGACACGGAAGGAGCCCGCAAACTAGCAGAGAAACGCCACACAGGCAGACCGCGGCGATGCGCCACCGCGACTCGGTCACAGGCGGGTCGGTATACCACCACAGTTCATTATCTCTCTCCACCGTTTGCTCGAGCTGCTGGAGATCAGACTCGGCCTGCAGCTGTCGCCGCTGCTCCTCCTCCTGCTCCTGCTGCTGCTGGCCAGGTTCCTCTGCCGCCTGCTGCTGCTGTTCTGTCTGCAGAGGCTGCTGCAGCTCGTCCTCGAGCTGTTTCTCCTCTTTCTCGTCCTTTTCCAGCTTGATTAGGAGTTTCTGATACAGCTCCTCCTCCATCTGCTCGTATATCTCGCCCACCACCTCAGAGTAATCATCCTGGCCTCGCCTCTGCAGGAGCTGACTCTGCTCTTTCTCCAGCTGCTTACCCTGATCCAGCTTACGTTCCAGCTGGGGACGCATTCCGGAGCAGTCCGCTCCACAACAGCGTAGCAGCCTCTCTGTAGCTGCGTCCAGTTTCTCCAGCAGTGCGTCTACACGCCTGCACTGGCTGTTCGCAGCCTCCAGCTGCAGCTGCTGCAGCCTCATCGTGTTAATCATCTCACCCCCAGCTCCGCCTTCCAGCCCAAGGCGCCTACTCGGCTCAAGCTCTCGCAAGACACCCACCATAGTTCGTTCTGCTTCGCTAATCGGCACACCTCGCTAGCAATGTCGCTTCCAACACCACCTCACGAAACAGCTGAAAGGACGCGACGTATGTGCAGAAACCTAGCAACGGAACCAATGACTAAGAGACTCGTCCCATTGTTATTGCACGCTGAGGCAACAAATAGTTGTTCTTTGTCCCATTCGTCAAAAAATGTAATCGAAGTTAACATAAAATAATCTTTCCGTCATTACTTCTAAAAATATCGTAATCGAATAAACAGCATAAAATATATTGGCGTCGCGAGTGTACTTTTATGGAATTGCTGTAGTTAGCTTTTTCCTTCAGTGCAATAATTGACGATTAAACGGAAGGAGAAATGAATGAAAATCTCATTAGTGTTTAGCATACAGAAAGGTAGCAGCTGTGACCTGTTCGAGAAAATGTCGGTACCAACGACATGAATTACAGAAGTGAAGTACTGACACAAGCGGACGAAAGTGGAAACAGAATACATAATACCGACTTAAATGATAGCCGTTATTTCCTAGCATCCAAAATCGGGACATTTGTATTTGAGAGTGACCAGGCGATACAAAGTTAACCGAAATCTTCAGTAGTACTACTTTCAGAATACAGTTAGAATGTTCCACGGCGTTTATTATGATTGCTGCTGAAGTAGAAACAATGTTAACTCTGTCTCGCTGATAAAAGCGAAGCCGACAACCCGTATTAAGACAGTTTTCCGAACTGCAACAATTCTGATAGTTAATTCCAGTGCTCCGATTCATTTTAACTATACCATGTATACTTTCTTTTTATTTTTCAACGTGCACCGTTCTCCTTCTTTCTCATAGCCACAAAGTGGATTCTGCACGATATTATTTAACGATCATAACTGTCCATGGCCACATACGTCACTTCTTTGCCTCTTATTCCTTGTAAGGTACACTGGATGGAGTCCATTTCAAGATAGTCAGTAGACCAGCCCACGAGATGTTTCGACATCTCCAATCGGAATTTTTGCTTCAGTTTTGGTGAGTGGCAGGTAAACACGTCTGCCGCTGCTGTGTGCTATACGTAGTGGTAGCTCTACTGCACAAGCCACCTCACGGCTTATGGCGGGGGGTACTTCTGGTATGGACCACAGCCGTCTCCTCCATTGCTCTTTCGTAACGGTGTCTGGGAAGAGCAGCTGTCAGTCAACTGTATGAACCCCAGCTTACCTGGTTTTGTGATTGTTCTCATGTTGTGGACGTCTGTGAGAGGCAGAAATCTGGTGCATCTTTAACATACCGCGATCGCCTCAGATTTTGAACAGTAAATCTCTCCATGGACTCCAACGTTTTTCTTGTTTGGAGTTTGACTTGCATCTACGCCGCGTCACATGTCAAGTAGATCATTTGAACGTTTTTTTTATCTAAATAATTTGCAACGAGTCAGTTTACAGGTTATGTATACTTGCTCACATTCTGAAACACAATTTTTTAGTCCTACTCATGCAGCTACATTTAAAAACTAGCCTCAACAAGCTACTAGTTTTTAAATAATAATTCGTCGATGGAATAGAATGATTTGTCGAGTAGTAATTGTTGGAACTACGTGAACAAAGTATTCTTCCAGTGTGTATATTATATTGCTGAGTGCATTAGACCTATGTCGAATGATGTGGTATGGTTATTGGTTGGCAACGAGATCTTGTACATAGCCAATGCTTAAAATCTTTTCACGTGTCAGCAAAAAACGAGTTATACTTTGTCCCTAAACCTTTTTTCCACGTGATTTCGCTGAGGCAAGCAAAGAATCCAAGAGATTACAGACCCAGCACTGAATTAAAGTGAGATAATGAATTTCACAGCGACTTGCATTTGCGCAAAATTTCACAGAATTTCATACGAAGTTGCATTGTTTATAAGGTGAATAAAAGTGACTGAGATCGCAAGAATTATGCAAGCTCGAAATTGGACGTTGAGGTGTATTTCTATTTGGATCACCTATGGGACGTCGTACGTTGAAACCTACGGAATCAAGTTTTTCTGCTAAGGATCGGAAGGCCAAATTAAAATTCATCCTTTTGGTTGATCCAGTAAATTATGTTCTTATAGAAAAGGCTACGTCAGCACAGGAGATATAGGACAAAATGCAAAACGCATTTCAAGATGGAGGTTTAACTAAAAAAGTAGGATTGAGTAAAACGTTCTCGGTTTTCAAGCCATGCCAATTCGAATAAAATCCTAGAGCTTTCGTTGACTACCTCCGCCAGCGTCCTCAGGAGTTCACTGACTGCCGTGGCTGTTACGGTTTCTCCCTTATATAGGCATGATGACATCATCAGCAGCCAATCAGTTAGCCCTATGTGGCGTGCGCGCGTAGGTCGACCGGGCAGCAAGCGGAGCTAATGCCCGTGGCAGCACCGGTGACGTCAGGTGGCGCCGGGGCAGGCGCCACGTTTGAAACTGCCGCTCCATCGTCGCGTATCTGTCTCTGGTTTCTTTCGATGTCCAACGCCCGTCCCAATGCCCTGCTGGGTGTGTACCCCTGGTCTCTGTTGAAAATGTTGTTGTTTAAACGGATCTCGGCCGCTTCCTTTATAACGGAGTCCCAATATGTAGATGCATGAGACAACACTTTTGTATTTTCGAACGGTATTTTATGTTCGTTTTTTAGACAATGCTCCGCTATGGCCAACTTGTCAAGCTCCCTTTGTTTTATATGGCTCCTGCTCAGTACAATGCTCCAGTGTTCCGGTCCGTCCCCAAGATATGAGATATGTAATAATGTGCTGTTATGCAGCACACATTGTCCATGTGTATAAACTTACATAAAATGAAAACAAAAGTGCAACAGATGCAAATACCAATAAATCGTGATAGATATTTTGTTCTATGCACAACTGAGTAACTGTAGACCATTAAAAAGTTTTAATGTCCTGTCACTGACAATTAGTACACTCCTGGAAATTGAAATAAGAACACCATGAATTCATTGTCCCAGGAAGGGGAAACTTTATTGACACATTCCTGGGGTCAGATACATCACATGATCACACTGACAGAACCACAGGCACATAGACACAGGCAACAGAGCATGCACAATGTCGGCACTAGTACAGTGTATATCCACCTTTCGCAGCAATGCAGGCTGCTATTCTCCCATGGAGACGATCGTAGAGATGCTGGATGTAGTCCTGTGGAACGGCTTGCCATGCCATTTCCACCTGGCGCCTCAGTTGGACCAGCGTTATGAAACGTCCCCTTAGAATAATTTTACATATGAAATGTCCACTTAGAACAATTGTACAAGACTGTGCTTAACCTGGCACACAATAATTTTAGCGCAACGCAATCTGACTATCTAAAAATCCCTGCAAAAGAATGGCCCTGACAAACATTAAACTATACCTTTTACAAATCACTTACCTCACAAAAATCTTCGCTGCTCGAACTACTGCAATACGGCGAGCGCCACTACTGCCAGCTAAATAAAAGATTCAAACTACTGAAGGCACTAACTACTGATAGGGATAGTTAGCAAATGAAAGATTTTAATAGAGAACAAACACTGTATTTACCTTAATATTCATAATTAACATCCAGTATTACAAAACTCCGCCATCTCTCTCCCCACATCCACCACTGCTGGCGGCTCACCTCCAACTGACCAACGCTACGCGCTGTTCACATCCAGCTGTAGCAGTTCATGACAACAATGGCAGACAACAATGCAAACTAGCCACATACTGCACACAGCACAGCCAGTGATTTTCATATAGAGCGCTACGTGGCATTACCCATATAAAAATCTAAACAGCCTAACAATGGCAGACAACAATGCAAACTAGCCACATACTGCACACAGCACAGCCAGTGATTTTCATATAGAGCGCTACGTGGCATTACCCATATAAAAATCTAAACAGCCTACTTACATAGCCCCCATGCTCCCCACAAAAAATTTTACAAAATATTTTTGGGCAGTGGCCAATAAAGATTTGATAAAATTTTTCATAATTACAATAACAAAGATATCAAATGCACACACTTATTGATACAATGTTGGTCAACAGCTAAAATTTTTTTCACAGTCAATAAAGACAGTTCTGATCATTCATCATAAGAGTAAACCTGCAGTTTGTTTGCTCAAAGTCTGAGCAGTAAAATACAATGCACACGGAAGTAGTGGATTTCCTTGCAGTCTTGAAGAAGTAGTATTGTCCTTCCAACGGTAAGACAGTGCTGACTCTTGACATACTGACAGGTAATGGGCCACAACAGAGCAAACCCACAGCAGAGTCAGTCGACGTTTCGAAGAATATTGGTAGGTAGGTCATCACAGAGTAGACCCACTGTAGTCCTGGTAGAGATTGTGGTATTGGTGGGCCACCAGAGGTGCAGACCCACTGTAGTCCTTGTAGAGATGGCCAGCAGCCATCTGTTGCGACTGTGCAGGTGCACAATCACCATTGAAGAGTCTTGCGGATAATAGAGCAAGTCCATAACCACCACTTGTGCCCTCACAAAGTTTTTGGAATTGTCCTTAGAACCAGCAATGCTGTTATCCAGTCCCTTGCTGAATTAGTAACACACGTGCAAACACTAACAGTCCCAACTTCTCACATAGTGTCCATATAGTATGACCAACAGAAAAGTGTGCAGTGAAATGAATGCTTACAAGTTAATAATATGATGAACTGGTGTCAATTACAATTTTATGACGTAAGAATACAATTACAAAGGTACAAAATACATCATTAAAAACATAACAATACAGATAACATTTGTAGTAATAGGGGCTTTACAAAAGAATAGAAATAAACATATACATAAGTGTTACAGGAATGATAACATGAGTACATACATAAAAGATCAGAATCACTTTTGAAACGTCAACTTCACACATGAGCATAAAAACAACACAGAATAAATAATGTCTAAGCATCTTTACAAAGTAAATAACATATTATTAGAAAAAGTCTACAACAGAGCTCTCATCAGCTAAACACATAAAGACAGGAAAAACACAAATACACAAGGGTACACAAACACATAGTGGGATAACACCAAAAGGAAAGGACAACACACAATTACATATTTGGAAAAAGCAGCAAAGAGGAAAGGACAGGGTTTGTTTTACTGCAGTATTTTGCTTGGAGATCTCCCTTCATTCCATAGATCGTTCGTCTTATTTCAACCTTTGCTTCCACCAAAAAAATCCTATCCAAGCATGCTTTCTGTATTTATGTGTTCACATATTTCTTACCTCATTATTTATTTCCAAGATAATCCTACCTATACCTCCTTCCTGTATTCTATTCATATTTCTTTCAAAATAATTATTTCTGATTGTACAATACTCATTGGGGCCCAAATCTTTCTTCGCAATGCATTCTTTACCTATTCTCCATAGTCAGTTTCTTATATAGTCTACCCCCTCTTAAGCTAACTTAAATCTACTGAGCTCAGATATATATACCAAGGGACGAGGCAATGCAGCAAAAAAAAAAATAATTAACACAAACATCAATGACAAAATATAGAAATGGCAAAGCAAGCAGCATAAATTAGCAAAGCAAGTGCAATATTACAACTAATATAAGGCAATGCAGGAAACAAGAAAAACTAGCTTAGAAGAGTAACACAAAGTCAAATTCAGTAACACTATGCCTGACAAACAGCAGCAACTTATACCTAAACATGACATAGCTCAAGCAGAAAAAATATTACAGGAAACAACAATGCAGACAAGGGAAATGCATATTCACATCTTAATGTCTATGTAATTAAAGTGGTGCACCATAACAACTGATTGTAAAAAAATATTACCATGTACCTGAAAAGAAAATTAAGTGTTACTGTTACTAGTTACTTCTTATTGTTCTTTCCTTTCCAAGTGCTCCTTTTTTAAAGAATGTGGATTACAAAATTATCATTTAATAGATCTGTTGACAGAAAGAGTTCACATTAGCAAATGCATCTCATTTTATAAAAGCAATGCTGCAACACAGCTGGAAACCAGATATCAAATGAAATAAGCAATTACACAAACCAAAGCATAAAAATATCATTCAGTAGTCATGTGACATTTCATTTCATAAGTTAATGGCTCTCAACTCTCGTAGAAAGACACTTGTCATAATCAGGTGTGCAGATGTAAAAATATTTCTTGTCATTTTGTTAGGCATTTCAGTAAATATCATAAATTTTTAAGTAACGAGGGTGTCGTATTAGCGATGAAAGGCACATCCTAATGGCTTATTCTCCAGGTGTTTGACACAGCTGTGTGCCCACAACGCATTACAAAAATCATATGTTTTCAAGTAACGAGCGTGTCGCATTAGCGATGCCCTCTACAAAGGAATGTCATTAACAGAAGTATAGGCCTCTCTTTGTCCTTCTCTACCACCTGTGCCTCTGGCACACCATAATGGCTTTCTTTTCTACCTGAGCGTCTGAAAAGGCTTGTTCTCCAGGTGTCTGACACACCTGGGTGCCCACGTCGCATTATGTGCAGGTGGTCACTTAACTTTCTTACGGAAATATTTACGACAGCAGTTTTCGCTACAGTGACAGTCTCATATACAAAATTTCACAGGTCAACAATTAGCGTTGCAAATCTGTAGAAACAAAATGCTATTGATATGACAGTGTCCAAAATATTTTCGCTTGCATTGTGATACATTCACGCATGTACACACACATTTCATAACTCTTAAAGTACGATTCTTGGTTTCCAACATCCTATTTCACAAGTCAAGAGTCCCTAACTTCTATTCATTACACCTTACCTTATTCGTCGACACTTTTTCCATTTTTCATCATGGCAGATACATAGCATAATCAAATAACTCATATGGCATCAGCTTATGGATCATAAACTTACCGCAACAGCATAATACACATCGTCGTCGTAAAAATAACATCATAACACCTCAGTCAAATGTCAAAAACGTCGTAGCTTCCTGCAATAATTTCAAAACCTAAAGAAAATTCTCTGCTCATTTCAGTAGTGTCATCTACCTCAAACGTACTTTAAAAATTATGATCTCATACCAAAATACATCATTCAAAGCTCTCATAGTATCACAATGGTACCAAAAAAATATGAACAGTGCAAAAGGTACAGACAAAGTACAATTTCTTAAGTGTGAAGTAATCCAACTCTGTAATTGCGTAAACATGTGTCACTGACGTAGTAAAAGGATGTTTGTTTCTCTGTTAAATGATCAGATAGCTGTGTAATTTATGTGTTAGAGAAATATGGTACCGATGTGTTAAATTGTATAAGCAAATACCATATTAGCTAGGGCTCCTTGTGCTTGCCAAACACATGGTACACAAAGTAGGCGTGTACCCCCCTGAGGTTTATTGTAATTGTATCCTCAGGTATAATAGCTTACAGCAATGGAATGAAATGTATCACAAAAAACTTCTTTGTAATTCAAAAATCTTTAAAAATAAATGTTTTAAGTACAAAATTAATCACTCAAATACGTGTCCTGTAGCGCTAAATATGCGTCTTTCTGTCAAATAATCTCTGGGAAGTGTCGTAGTTATTGTCCTCCGAAAGCTAAGTTCTGCAGAAGTCAATGTACTTACCTCATGATAAACAAAGTGAAATGCTTTGCGTATAGATATCATACTTATTACGCTTATTGCCGTGATGAAGAAAGTACTGTGCTGTAACGTATTGTTGTGCTACAGAAAAGGCTGTTTCCTTGTAGCAATAGCACAAAAGTCACCACTAAAACATGTCTCACTTTATAGAAGAATTCAGAAAAAACTGTGCAGATATAAAACAGATACACCGCAAAAGCAACATTGTAAATTGTCACGCATTAGCAGCGTCGTGATAAAATCGTGTAGCTGTCACATAAACTAACCACTGTGTCATCTGGCATTTCACAGAAAGCACCTCAAATCCAGAATCCACTCTCAAGCAAACCAAAACGTTGCATGAAAATTTCATTAGCAGTGCTGGTATATGTTCTAAGTATGTAAGCCATATATTCGTTATGTAATCGTGCAACTAACAAGGAGGAATGTATAAATAACAACACTGTGTCGTCTGTTCGCAATCACAATGCATTCGCAATTACTTGTCTAAGTTACCTATGTTCTTGACTGGATGGTTAGTTAGCTTTGAAACATAGTTGCATGTGAACAGTTTCTCAGTGGGACAAATTATACAAGTAGCGTGAAGTGAAAATTGCAAAGACTAAGTTAAAAAGCAGATTATCTGTCAATAAATGGTTTTACATGAGAAATGTGGTGTAAACCTTTACTCTTCCTAGTACGCAGAGTTTCAACTTCAACGCAATTATCATGTGGTATACGTCGGATTCTGTAAGGTCCATTGTAAACTAGAAAGAATTTGTGACTCAAGTGTTTCTTCTTATGCGACAATGAATGAGCTTTAATGAGAACTTTCTGACCAATACATAATTTCTTTGCATTTGCTTTACCGTGTAGTTTTCTCCTTTTGTCTGCTGCAGATTTTATATTTTTAAGAGCCAAATCAATTATGTCTTTGTGGCGAAGTTTACGTGTATTCGGGAAAGGTACAAGCTCTCTGATTCTGTTCGGAGGTTCTACATTCTTCAGTACAAGAGTAGGTGGTAAAGCAGTGGAATCATGAGGCATTTCATTCAGCACATTTTGAAATAAGTGTAAATATCTGTCCCAATGCTGATGCTTTCTGTGACAATAAAGTCTGCAAAGCTTATTGATTTCTTTCATAATCCGTTCAGACGGGTTACAATGTGGTGAATACAATGAAATAAAAACAGGTTTGATTTTATGATTCCGAAGCATGCGTGACCAAACAGCAGATCTGAATTGCGGTCCGTTATCTGAAATGACTTTACTAACGTGTCCAACTTCACGTAAGAAATTTTTAACAAAGGCGTTGGATACAGACCGTCCAGTGGCTTTACGTAACGGAGTGAAAGAAACAAATTTTGAAGTAAGTTCAACAGCGACTAGAACGTACGAAAATCCATTCGATGTTCTGACAAGGGGTCCCAAAAGATCAACAGCAGCAAATTCTTTTAATTTAGAAGGAATAATTGGAAACAACGGAGCACGATGTGAGATAGTAGACGGTTTCGCCTTTTGACAAAGTTTACAAATAGACAAGACTCTTCGAATTCGCTTTTCCATATTGTTAAAATAACAAGTCGTTCGAAGAATATGATAACATTTTCGTGGGCCAAAATGTGCGTAGCTGAAATGAATGTACCAAATGAGCTTATTAACAAAATCGTCTGGAATGCAAAGTACCCATAGCTTGTCATCAACAGTGCAGCGTTTGAACAGTATGTTGTTTCTAACCAGGTAATAATGCCGAATCTGAGTGTGTGTCTTTTCATGCCATTTACTTTTGATATCTTTCCAAATCGGATCTTTATCTTGTTCATGAGCAATGTCCTTTAAAGATGTGGTGATGAAGTTTTCAAAGGCGACTTTCTGAATGTAAAGAATACTGAAATTTTTCTCGAGGTTGCCTTCTGTGTTACTTTTCTCAAGCCCAGCCGGTGCACGTGACAGCGCGTCCGCAACAATGTTCTCCTTGCCGGGAATGTAGACTATTGTGAAGCGGAATTCTTGCAGAAACAATGCCCAACGTTTTAACCTATCATGATTTAATTTTGAAGACATAAGAAATTGTAATGCACGATGATCACTGTATACTTTTACGTGCTTACCAGAAAGAAAGAAACGGAATTTGTTAAATGCCCAAACGATAGCTAAAGCTTCTAATTCAGTAACGGAATAATTTTTTGAGATTTTGTTAGCACTCGGCTAGCAAAAGCAATGGTTTTCTGAACAGTAGTGTCATTTTCTATGGCTTCTTGAAATAAGTGGGCACCAAGACCGACTTTAGAAGAATCCGTGCTAAGGCAGAAATCTTGTGACAGATCTGGATGAGCTAGTATTGGCGCGTGAAGTAACGCTTCTTTTAAAGAATTGAATTCCAACTGTGCTTGTTCGTCCCAGTTCCAAATAGTATTTTTTTCAGTGAGAGAACAAAGTTTTGGTGTAACTAGAATTTGCATATTCAGAAAACGACGGTAAAAATTTACGAGACCTAGAAAACCGCGGACTTGTCTTTTTGTGGATGGAACTGGAATGGCTCTGATTGCTTCTAACTTTTCAGGATCCGGCTGAATGCCTTCAGAAGAAATGATATGTCCCAAAAACTTCACCTTTGACCTACCGAATTCTGACTTTTCCAAGTTAACTGTAATTCCAGATTCTGCAAAAATACGTAACAAACTGTTGAGGATGCGGTTATGTTGTTCCCATGAAGCTTCTGCTATTAGAATATCGTCCACATATAAGGTTATGTGACGTTTTAAGAACTCAGGTAATATGGAATTTAACCCACGAATGAATGCTGCCGAAGAAATGTTCAAACCAAAAGGAAGTTTCCGAAACTGATAACAAACGCCGAAACAAAGGAAAGCTGTGTATTTTCTGCATTCTGGATGAAGTTCGATCTGATAAAAGCTGGATCTGAGATCAATGGAAGACAACACTTTTACACCATTAAAATTTTGAAGAAGTTCTTCCATCGTCTGCGGCCTGTCTGTTTCAGGAATAATGATAGTATTGATTTGTCTCGAATCTAAAACAAGCCTGATCGATCCATTTTTCTTCTCAACAACATGTAATGGATTGTTGTATGAGCTTACTGCAGGCTCAATAATGCCCTCGTCAAGCATAGATTGTATTTCTGTTCTAACACGGTCCCTATAATGTGCCGGAATTACGTATGGTCTAACACAAAATTTAGTATGCTCACGTACACGAAATTGGTATTGAAATCCCTTGATTGTTCCTGTTTTGTGAGTAAAAACTGTAGAATGTGCTTGTAAAATCTCAAAAAGGTCCCGCCTATCAGTGTCATTACAATTCTCAATTGTTTGAATTTTATTCTGAATTAACTCATTAATTTCAAATATGCCGTCGATATCATCCCTTTCAGTACTTGCAGAGTGATTGTTGGTGTCTACTTCCGTAGAAAATTCCGAACTGTTGTCTAACAGAACATAAAGCCGATTAATTTCCTCATCATGGTTTGAGAGCCAGTCTTCAAATTTCAAAGCTATTGACTTACCTTCTTTCTCTAAACTTATTTCAGCATCGTGAAAGCTTAAGATTGCTTTATATTCATTCAAAAAGTCTACTCCCAGTATAATTTCCGTCGACAATAATGGAACAATAAGGAAGTTCATAGAGAAGCTATGGCTTTGACAAAAGAATTCTAAGTTGGTTTGTTGGCGTACATCTACACTTTTTCCAAAGATTGCACCTTGTAATTTAATCTTACGTAACGGAAGTGTGGGGCAATCGTTCGCTTTGTTGCATTTGCTAAAAGCTGTTTCGCTAATTACTGAAATGGGACTGCCAGAGTCAAGTACTGCCGTAAATTTGACGTCATTTACAGTAATATGAATCACAGGATATGCAATGTTGTTATGTTTTACGTCGTGTTCCTGGAGTAAGATGTCCCTAATGTCTTCCATTTTTTACGTAATTACTAGCTACGGCAGCTGCGTCGTCAGTTTCATAAGTACGTCTTGTGGCTGCCAGTGGTGTGAGTCATCGCCTATTGTCTCTTTGTTGGCGCGCGTCGTTATTGGGATTTGGAGACCTAACTTCTACAAATTCATCGTGACGAGAGTGCTCTGCTCTATTTAAATCTCGCCAGTTCTGATGCAATTCAGGTCTGTCGTTACGATCATATCGTCTGTCGTCATGTCGGTAGGTTCGATAGTTTCTTTCTTGTCTGTCACGTGGTGGAGAATTTCTGCCTGAGTCGTAACTGCGTGCTGGACCGTTGCGTCTAAAGTTATTCTGTCTCCCTTGATAATAATTGTTTTGGTTCCCATATTGTCTGTTTCTCTGATTGTCTCTGTGATAGTCATTACCGCGGAAAGGTGATCTTTCCCTGTAACTATTACTCTGCCAGTGGTTATCATATGGGTGGTGTCTGTTTTGGTCACGATTTACGTTGTAAGAATAGGTTTGTCGTGGCCATTTATTGTTTCTGTCGTCACGGAATTGTGACGGATGTGACCTGTAGTGATTGATTTCCTGTTTTCGCATCCCACGACTGTCTGTGTCAATTTCCAGTTCTTGTAACAGTCCCTGAAAAGCTTCAATGTCGTCTTTGCAACGTCCTGCCAAAATAATGTGTCGTAAATGTTCAGGCAGTTTGATTAAGCAAATGCGGATGAGTTCTGAGGGGCTGTATGGGTTTGATAGGTACTGATTCTTGTGCAACATGTCTTCAAAATATTTGACAAGACTGGAAAATTCAGATTGTTCAAAGTGCTTCATCATCATGATGCTATGTTTTACGCGGTCTTGTGTAGCTTGAGACCAATATGCTGAGAGGAAGGCGTGGTAAAATTCTCCTTCACTGTGACAATCGTGAATGACCGATCGCATTCTTACAGCTGGTTCATTCTCCAAGTAGCCACACATAAATTCTAATCTGTGTTCTAATGACCAGTTGGGAGGAAAACAATGAGAGAATTGATGGAGCCACGCTTGTGGATGAATGTCGTTGCCAGAATTCTTAAATGTTTTGAATTTACGTGTAGTAATGAACAGCTTATAGTCAAAATCATCATGTCGGCGAGTCACATATCGGTCATTGTTACGTCGTGTCGGCGGTTCCATCTCAAAATTCGGTGCACCTTGCCAATTTCTTTCATAATTACCGAAATGCTCTGTGTTATTATATTGTGGCTTTTCCGTATTTCTATGTCCCTCTTCCAGTATTGGGGCGCGAGTGTCCTCTGAAATACGTAATTCTTGTATCACCTGCGTCAACTGATCTTGTACTTCCCGGATTTCTCTTTTATACTGTGTATTAATTTGATTTTGATTTTGTTTGAATTTTCTTATTTGTTCATAGTCTTCTGTGTCAGTGAAGGCTACGGGTCTTGTGTCATTCAGATCATCATCTACCTTTGTAGATAAGTTAGTGACCTGATCCGAAAGTTCGGCTACTTTCTCCGATAGTGAACACATTTCCTCAGTGTGTTTTTCTGAACCAAGTTTCAGAGTGTCCATTTGTGTTGAAATCGAATCTACTGTGTTCTTTAAGTTTTCCTGAGTTTTTGCCAGTTGCGTAACCGAATCGGTAGATGCAACTGAGTCAATTTTAGCCCACAAGGTCTCATGATTTTCATGAACAATGGTTTGCAGTTCTTTTATGGCTGCTTCGTGATTCTGTAATACATTCTCATGACGCGAAAAAATAGGTTGGAAATGCTCACAAATTTGCGTTTTTACGTCATTACAGACTTTCTGACATTTCGATTCTATTTTATGTAACTCAGTAGTTAAATCTTCACGTGTTTGTTCAAGCATATGTTCCACTGAGTCTAACTTTTGAAGCTTTTGTTCCATTGTGTCTAACTTTTGAAGCTTTTGCTGTGTTTGTCTCTGATTTTGTTCCATTGTGTCTAACTTTTGAAGATTTTGTCCCATCTGTCTCTGATTTTGTTCCATTTGTTGCATTAATTGCAATAATAATGTATTAGTGTCTGGAATCTGTTTCTCTATGCTTTTTAGCAGTGCATTTTCACCGGCAACATTCACATTTTGACAAGCAGAAAATGTGTCTTGACTCATTTGAGAAAAAGGTGAGGACCCAAAACCGAAGTCTACAGTATTTGCAGTATTGTGTTCTGTCATTTCGGATTCCTGAGGCGAGCTGTTGCCGACCGATCGATCGATAATGCTTCCTTGTTCACTACCTGTTTGACTGTCTACGCCATTGTTTGACGCCCGCTCCATTTCCCTATGCACAGTTACCAAATTACTACTTTGAACATTAGTTAACTCATTACACAGTGGCGCTAACACATTGCTTTCGTCTTCACTGTCGTTTCTTAGTTTACTTTGGAGCCGAGTGTTACGTTTTTCACACGCCATTATTTTCACAATATTTCACACGATAACACAGAAAAGCACAATTTGAATAGCAAAAATAAGAGAACACATTAACATAGCACTGAAAATAATATCTAGTTAATTGCAGCTGCGAAATACTTGCTGCAAATCTACATGCATGCCACAACTGTTTTACAGTACAACAATGAAAGGCTGCAACTACAAAGGAGATTCCCTCTACAATTACGCGCTAGCAATAAACAAAAGCTACACTAAATACACAAACTACAAGAAAAAAATCAGAAGATTCCAGTGAGGTATCCTTGGCTAAGGGTCGACATATGAAACGTCCCCTTAGAATAATTTTACATATGAAATGTCCACTTAGAACAATTGTACAAGACTGTGCTTAACCTGGCACACAATAATTTTAGCGCAACGCAATCTGACTATCTAAAAATCCCTGCAAAAGAATGGCCCTGACAAACATTAAACTATACCTTTTACAAATCACTTACCTCACAAAAATCTTCGCTGCTCGAACTACTGCAATACGGCGAGCGCCACTACTGCCAGCTAAATAAAAGATTCAAACTACTGAAGGCACTAACTACTGATAGGGATAGTTAGCAAATGAAAGATTTTAATAGAGAACAAACACTGTATTTACCTTAATATTCATAATTAACATCCAGTATTACAAAACTCCGCCATCTCTCTCCCCACATCCACCACTGCTGGCGGCTCACCTCCAACTGACCAACGCTACGCGCTGTTCACATCCAGCTGTAGCAGTTCATGACAACAATGGCAGACAACAATGCAAACTAGCCACATACTGCACACAGCACAGCCAGTGATTTTCATATAGAGCGCTACGTGGCATTACCCATATAAAAATCTAAACAGCCTAACAATGGCAGACAACAATGCAAACTAGCCACATACTGCACACAGCACAGCCAGTGATTTTCATATAGAGCGCTACGTGGCTTTACCCATATAAAAATCTAAACAGCCTACTTACAGCGTTCGTGCTGGACGTGCAGACCGCGTGAGACGACGCTTCATCCAGTCCCAAACATGCTCAATGGGGGACAGATCCGGAGATCTTGCTGGCCAGGGTAGTTGACTTACACCTTCTAGAGCACGTTGGGTGGCACGGGATACATGCGGACGTGCATTGCCCTGTTGGAACAGCAAGTTCCCTTGCCGGTCTAGGAATGGTAGAACGATGGGTTCGATGACGGTTTGGATGTACCGTGCACTATTCAGTGTCCCCTCGACGATCACCAGTGGTGTACGGCCAGTGTAGGAGATCGCTCCCCACACCATGATGCCGGGTGTTGGCCCTGTGTGCCTCGGTCGTATCCAGTCCTGATTGTGGCGCCTACCTGCACGGCGCCAAACACGCATACGACCATCATTGGCACCAAGGCAGAAGCGACTCTCATCGCTGGAGACGACACGTCTCCATTCGTCCCTCCATTCACGCCTGTCGCGACACCACTGGAGGCGGGCTGCACGATGTTGGGGCGTGAGCGGAAGACGGCCTAACGGTGTGCGGGACCGTAGCCCAGCTTCATGGAGACGGTTGCGAATGGTCCTCGCCGATACCCCAGGAGCAACAGTGTCCCTAATTTGCTGGGAAGTGGCGGTGCGGTCCCCTACGGCACTGCGTAGGATCCTACGGTCTTGGCGTGCATCCGTGCGTCGCTGCGGTCCGGTCCCAGGTCGACGGGCACTTGCACCTTCCGCCGACCACTGGCGACAACATCGATGTACTGTGGAGACCTCACGCCCCACGTGTTGAGCAATTCGGCGGTACGTCCACCCGGCCTCCTGCATGCCCACTATACGCCCTCGCTCAAAGTCCGTCAACTGCACATACGGTTCACGTCCACGCTGTCGCGGCATGCTACCAGTGTTAAAGACTGCGATGGAGCTCCGTATGCCACGGCAAACTGGCTGACACTGACGGCGGCGGTGCACAAATGCTGCGCAGCTAGCGCCATTCGACGGCCAACACCGCGGTTCCTGGTGTGTCCGCTGTGCCGTGCGTGTGATCATTGCTTGTACAGCCCTCTCGCAGTGTCCGGAGCAAGTATGGTGGGTCTGACACACCGGTGTCAATGTGTTCTTTTTTCCATTTCCAGGAGTGTATAATAGCAGAACTAAAAACATCAACAGAAGCATCTCATACAACTGACACTTGACAAATGATCTGCAGAGCCTGAAACGTCCCCTTAAAACAATTGTACAAGACTGTGCTTAACCTGACACACAATAATTTTAGCGCAACGCAATCTGACTATCAAAAATCCCTGCAAAAGAATGGCCCTGAGTAACATTAAACTATACCTTTCAGAAATCACTTACCTCACAAAAATCTTCGTTGCTCGAACTACTGCAATACAGCGAGCGCCACTACTGCCAGCTAAATAAAAGATTCAAACTACTGAAGGCACTAACTACTGATAGGGATGGTTAGCAAATGAAAGATATTAATAGAGAACAAACAATGTATTTACCTTAATATTCATAATTGACATCCAGTATTACAAATTATCAAAACTCCGCCATCTCTCTGCCCACATCCACCACTGCTGGCGGCTCACCTCCAACTGCCCAACGCTATCTGCTGTTCACATCCAGCTATAGCAGTTCATGACAACAATGGCAGGCAACAATGCAAACTAGCCACATACTGCACACAGCACAGCCAGTGATTTTCATACAGAGAGCGCTACGTAACGTTGCCAATAAGAAAACATAAACATCAAACTTACATAAAGAAAACATAAACAGCCTACTTACATAGCCCCCATGCTCCCCACAAAAATTTTTACAAATGGTGTTGGGCACTGGCCAATACAGATTTGACAAAAATTTTTCACAATTACAGTAACAAAGATATAAAATGCACACACTTATTTATACAATGTTGGTCAACAGCTAAAATTTTCTCACAGTCCATAAAGACAGTCCAGATTGTTCATCATAATAGTAATTACAGTTTTTGTTTTTCACAAAGTCTCATTAGTAAAAGAAATTGCACATAGAAGTAGTGGATTTCCATGCAGTCTTGAAGAAGTAGTGTTGTCCTTCCAACGGAAAGACAGTGCTGACTCTTGAAATGCTGACAGGTAATGGGCCACAATGGAGCAAACCCACAGCAGAGTCATTCTAAGTTCTGACGAATATTGGTAGGTAGGTCATCACTGAGCAGACCCACTCCAGTCCTGGTAGAGAGTATGGTATTGATGGGCCACCAGAGATGCAGACCCACTGTAGTCCTTGTAGAGATGGCCAGCAGCCATCTGTTGTGACTGTGCAGGTGCACAATCACCATTGAAGAGTCTTGCGGATAATAGAGCAAGTCCATAACCACCACTTGTGCATTCACAAAGTTTTTGGGAATTGTCCTTAGAACCAGCAATGCTGTTATCCAGTCCCTTGCTGAATTATTAACACACGTGCAAACACTAACAGTCCCTACTTCTCACATATTGTCCATATACTATGACCAACAGAAATGTGTGCAGTGAAATGAATGCTTACAAGTTACTTAATTTGAGTAACTGGTGTCAATTACAATTATATAACATAAGAATACAATTACAAAGATACAAAATACATCATTAAAAACATAACAATACAGATAATATTTGTAGTGCAGGCTTTACAAAACAATAGAAATAAACATATACATCAGTGTTACAGGAATGATGACATGAGTACATACATAAAAGATCAGAATCACTTTTAAAAATTCAACTTCACACATGAGCATTAAAACAAAACAGAATAAATAAAGTCTAAGCATCTTTACAAAGAAAATAACAGAGTATTAGAAAAATTCTACAACATAGCTCTCATCAGCTAAACACATAAAGACAGGAAAAACACAAATACACACGGGTACCCAAACACATAGTGGGATAACACAAAAGGAAAGGACAGGGTTTGTTTTCAGTGTAACATTTGGTGCTGCAGTCCACCCCACAACTTCATTCGATAGATCTTTCGTCTTATTTCAACATTTGTTTCCACCAAAAAAATCCTATCCAAGCATGCTTTCTGTATTTATATGTTCACATATTGCTTACCTCATCATTTATTTCCAAGAAAATCCTACCTATACCTCCTTCCTGTATTCTATTCATATTTCTTTCAAAATGATTATTTCTGATTGTACAACACTCATTTGGGCTCAAATCTTTTTTCATGTAACCTTGCAATGCATACTTTACCTATTCTCCATAGTCAGTTTCTTATATAGTCTACCCCCTCTTAAGCTAACTTAAATCTACTGAGCTCGGATATATATACCAAGGGACGAGGCAATGCAGCATCACAACAAATCAACACAAACAGAAATGACAAAAAATGCAAATTGGCAAAGCTAGCAGCATAATTTAGCAAAAGTCAAATTCAATAACACTATGCCTGGCAAACAGCAGCAACTTATACCTAAACATGACATAGCTCAAGCAGAAAAAATATTACAGTAAAAACAACAATGCAGACAAGGGAAATGCATATTCACATCTTAATGTCTATGTAATTAAAGTGGTCATCTTAATGTCTATGTAATTAAAGTGGTGCACCATAACAACTTATTGTAAAAAAAATATTACCATGTACTTGAAAAGAAAATTTTGTTTTACTGTTGCTAGTTCCTTCTTATTGTTCTTTCCTTTCCAAGTGCTCCTTTTTAAAGAATGTGGATCATAAAATAATTAATTAATAAATCTGTTGACAGAAAGAGTTCACATTAGCAAATGCATTTCATTTTATAAGAGCAATGCTGCAACACAGCTGGAAACCAGACATCAAATGAAATAAGCAACTACGAAAAGCAAAGCATAAAAATATCATTCAGTAGTCATGTGACATTTCATTTCATAAGTTAATTGCTCTCAACTCTCGTACAAAGACTCTTGTCATAATCAGGTGTGCAGATGTAAAAATATTTCTTGTCAATTCATAAGCATTTCAATAATTAGCACAAAGTGCGAGTAATCATATGTTTTTGTAATGAGGGTGTCGCATTAGCGATGAAAGGCACGCCCTAATGGCTTGTTCTCCAGGTGTTTGACACAGCTGTGTACCCACAACGCATTACAAAAATCATATGTTTTCAAGTAGCGAGCGTGTCGCATTAGCGATGCCCTCTACAAGGAAATGTCATTAACAGGGGTATAGGCCTCTCTTTGTCCTTCTCTTCCACCTGTGCCTCTGGCACACCCTAATGGCTTTCTTTTCTACCTGAGCGTCTGAAAAGGCTTGTTCTCCAGGTGTCTGACACACCTGGGTGCCCACGTCACATTATGTGCAGGTGGTCACTTAACTTTCTTACGGAAATATTTACGACAGTAGTTTCCGCTACAGTGACAGTCTCATATAAAAACATTTCACAGGTCAAGAATTTTATTGACATAAACATACCTCAACAGCATAATACACATCGTCGTCGTAAAAATAACATCATAACACCTCACTCAAATGTCAAAAACGTCGTAGCTTCCTGCAATAATTTCAAAACCTAAAGAAAATTCTCTGCTCATTTCAGTAGTGTCATCTACCTCAAACGTACTTTAAAAATTATGATCTCATACCAAAATACATCATTCAAAGCTCTCATAGTATCACAATGGTACCAAAAAAATATGAACAGTGCAAAAGGTACAGACAAAGTACAATTTCTTAAGTGTGAAGTAATCCAACTCTGTAATTGCGTAAACATGTGTCACTGACGTAGTAAAAGGATGTTTGTTTCTCTGTTAAATGATCAGATAGCTGTGTAATTTATGTGTTAGAGAAATATGGTACCGATGTGTAAAGTTGTATAAGCAAATACCATATTAGCTAGGGCTCCTTGTGCTTGCCAAACACATGGTACACAAAGTAGGCGTGTACCCCCCTGAGGTTTATTGTAATTATACCCTCAGGTGTTACAGATTACAGCAATGGAATGAAATTTATCACGGAAAACTTTCTTTGTAATTCAAAAATCTTTAAAAATAAATGTTTTAAGTACAAAATTAATCACTCAAATACGTGTCCAGTAGCGCTAAATATGCGTCTTGCTGTAAGATAATCTCTGGGAAGTGTCGTAGTTATTGTCCTCCGAAAGCTAAGTTCTGCAGAAGTCAATGTACTTACCTCATGATACACAAAAGTGAAATGCTTTGCGTATAGATAACTTAGTTATTACGCTTTTTGCCGTGATGAAGAAAGTACTGTGCTGTAACTTATTGTTGTGCTACAGAAAATGCTGTCTCATTGTAGCTGTACCACAAACGTTACTACTAAAACATGTTTTACTTTCCAGAATAATACAGAAAAACTGTGCAGATTTAAAACAGATACACCGCAAAAGCAACATTGTAAATTGTCACGCATTAGCAGCGTCGTGATAAAATCGTGTAGCTGTCACATAAACTAACCACTGTGTCATCTGGCATTTCACAGAAAGCACCTCAAATCCAGAATCCACTCTCAAGCAAACCAAAATGTTGCATGAAAATTTCATTAGCAGTGCTGGTATATGTTCTAAGTATGTAAGCCGTATATTCATTACGTAATCGTGCAACTAACAAGGAGGAATGTATAAATAACAACACTGTGTCGTCTGTTCGCAATAACAATGCATTCGCAATTACTTGTCTAAGTTACCTATGTTCTTGACTGGATGGTTAGTTAGCTTTAAAACATAGTTGCATGTTAACAGTTTCTCAGTGTGACAAATTGTACAAGTAGCGTGAAGTGAAAATTGCAAAGACTAAGTTAAAAAGCAGATTATCTGTCAATAAATGGTTTTACATGAGAAATGTGGTGTAAACCTTTACTCTTCCTAGTACGCAGAGTTTCAACTTCAACGCAATTATCATGTGGTATACGTCGGATTCTGTAAGGTCCATTGTAAACTAGAAAGAATTTGTGACTCAAGTGTTTCTTCTTATGTGACAATGAATGAGCTTTAATGAGAACTTTCTGACCAATATATAATTTCTTTGCATTTGCTTTACTGTGTAGTTTTCTCCTTTTGTCTGCTGCAGATTTTATATTTTTAAGAGCCAAATCAATTATGTCTTTGTGTCGAAGTTTACGTGTATTCGGGAAAGGTACAAGCTCTCTGATTCTGTTCGGAGGTTCTTCATTCTTCAGTACAAGAGTAGGTGGTAAAGCAGTGGAATCATGAGGCATTTCATTCAGCACATTTTGAAATAAGTGTAAATATCTGTCCCAATGCTGATGCTTTCTGTGACAATAAAGTCTGCAAAGCTTATTGATTTCTTTCATAATCCGTTCAGACGGGTTACAGTGTGGTGAATACAATGAAATAAAAACAGGTTTGATTTTATGGTTCCGAAGCATGCGTGACCAAACAGCAGATCTGAATTGCGGTCCGTTATCTGAAATGACTTTACTAACGTGTCCAACTTCACGTAAGAAATTTTTAATAAAGGCGTTGGATACAGACCGTCCAGTGGCTTTACGTAACGGAGTGAAAGAAACAAATTTTGAAGTAAGTTCAACAGCGACTAGAACGTACGCAAATCCATTAGATGTTCTGACAAGCGGTCCCAAGAGATCAACCGCAGCAAATTCTTTTAATTTAGAAGGAATGATAGGAAACAGCGGAGCACGATGGGAGACAGTAGATGGTTTCGCCTTTTGACAAAGTTTACAAATAGACAAGACTCTTCGAATTCTCTTTTCCATATTGTTAAAATAACAAGTCGTTCGAAGAATATGATAACATTTTCGTGGACCAAAATGTGCGTAGCTGAAATGAATGTACCAAATGAGCTTATTAACAAAATCGTCTGGAATGCAAAGTACCCATAGCTTGTCATCAACAGTGCAGCGTTTGAACAGTATGTTGTTTCTAACCAGGTAATAATGCCGAATCTGAGTGTGTGTCTTTTCATGCCATTTACTTTTGATGTCTTTCCAAATCGGATCTTTATCTTGTTCATGAGCAATGTCCTTTAAAGATGTGGTGATGAAGTTTTCAAAGGCGACTTTCTGAATGTAAAGAATACTGAAATTTTTTTCGAGGTTGCCTTCTGTGTTACTTTTCTCAAGTCCAGCCGGTGCGCGTGACAGCGCGTCCGCAACAATGTTCTCCTTGCCGGGAATGTAGACTATTGTGAAGCGGAATTCTTGCAGAAACAATGCCCAACGTTTTAGCCTGTCATGATTTAATTTTGAAGACATAAGAAACTGTAATGCACGATGATCACTGTATACTTTTACATGCTTACCAGAAAGAAAGAAACGGAATTTGTTAAATGCCCAAACGATAGCTAAAGCTTCTAATTCAGTAACGGAATAATTTTTTTCAGATTTTGTTAGCACTCGGCTAGCAAAAGCAATGGTTTTCTGAACAGTAGTGTCATTTTCTATGGCTTCTTGAAATAAGTGGGCACCAAGACCGACTTTAGAAGAATCTGTGCTAAGGCAGAAATCTTGTGACAGATCTGGATGAGCTAGTATTGGCGCGTGAAGTAACGCTTCTTTCAAAGAATTGAATTCCAACTGTGCTTGTTCGTCCCAGTTCCAAATAGTATTTTTTCCAGTAAGAGAACAAAGTTTTGGTGTAACAAGAATTTGCATATTCAGAAAACGACGGTAAAAATTTACGAGACCTAGAAAACTGCGGACTTGTCTTTTTGTGGATGGAACAGGAATGGCTCTGATTGCTTCTAACTTTTCAGGATCCGGCTGAATGCCTTCAGAAGAAATAATATGTCCCAAAAACTTCACCTTTGACCTACCGAATTCAGACTTTTCCAAGTTAACTGTAATTCCAGATTCTGCAAAAATACGTAACAAACTGTCGAGGATGCGGTTATGTTGTTCCCATGAAGCTTCTGCTATTAGAATATCGTCCACATATAAGGTGATGTGACGTTTTAAGAACTCAGGTAATATGGAATTTAACCCGCGAATGAATGCTGCCGAAGAAATGTTCAAACCAAAAGGAAGTTTCCGAAACTGATAACAAACGCCGAAACAAAGGAAAGCTGTGTATTTTCTGCATTCTGGGTGAAGTTCGATCTGATAAAAGCTGGATCTGAGATCAATGGAAGACAACACTTTTACACCATTAAAATTTTGAAGAAGTTCTTCCATCGTCTGCGGCCTGTCTGTTTCAGGAATAATGATAGTATTGATTTGTCTCGAATCTAAAACAAGCCTGATCGATCCATTTTTCTTCTCAACAACATGTAATGGGTTGTTGTATGAGCTTACTGCAGGCTCAATAATGCCCTCATTAAAAAATAGATTGTATTTCTGTTCTAACACGGTCCCTATAATGCGCCGGAATTACGTATGGTCTAACACAAAATTTAGTATGCTCACGAACACGAAATTGGTATTGAAATCCCTTGATTGTTCCTGTTTTGTGAGTAAAAACTGTGGAATGTGCTTGTAAAATCTCAAAAAGGTCCTGCCTATCAGTGTCATTACAATTCTCAATTGTTTGAATTTTATTCTGAATTAACTCATTAATTTCAAATATGCTGTCGATGTCATCCCTGTCAGTACTTGCAGAGTGATTGTTAGTGTCTAGTTCCGTAGAAAATTCCGAACTGTTATCTAACAGAAGGTAAAGCCGATTAATTTCCTCATCATGGTTTGAGAGCCAGTCTTCAAATTTCAAAGCTATTGACTTACCTTTTTTCTCTAAACTTATTTCAGCATCGTGAAAGCTTAAGATTGCTTTGTATTCATTCAAAAAGTCTACTCCCAGTATAATTTCCGTCGACAATAATGGAACAATAAGAAAGTTCATAGAGAAGCTGTGGCTTTGGCAAAAGAATTCTAAATTGGTTTGTTGGCGTACATCTACACTTTTTCCAAAGATTGCACCTTGTAATTTAATCTTACGTAACGGAAGTGTGGGGCAATCGTTCGATTTGTTGCATTTGCTAAAAGCTGTTTCACTAATTACTGAAATGGGACTGTCAGAGTCAAGTACTGCCGTAAATTTTAGGTCATTTACAGTAATGTGAATCACAGGATATGCAATGTTGTTATGTTTTACGTCGTGTTCCTGGAGTAAGATGTCCCTAATGTCTTCCATTTTTACGTAATTACTAGCTACGGCAGCTGCGTCGTCAGTTTCATAAGTACGTATTGTCGCTGCCAGCGGAGTGAGTCATTGCCTATTGTCTCTTTGTTGGCGCGCGTCGTTATTGGGATTTGGAGACCTAACTTCTACAAATTCATCGTGACGAGAGTGCTCTGCTCTGTTTAAATCTCGCCAGTTCTGATGCAATTCAGGTCTGTCGTTGCGATCATATCGTCTGTCGTCATGTCGGTAGATTCGATAGTTTCTTTCTTGTCGGTCATGTGGTAGAGAATTTCTCCCTGAATCGTAACTGCGCGCTGGACCATTGCGTCTAAAGTTATTCTGTCTCCCTTGATAATAGTTATTTTGGTTCCCATATTGTCTGTTTCTCTGATTACCGCGGAAAGGTGATCTTTCCCTGTAACTATTACTCTGCCAGTGGTTATCATATGGGTGGTGTCTGTTTTGGTCACGATTTACGTTGTAAGAATAGGTTTGTCGTGGCCATTTATTGTTTCTGTCGTCACGGAATTGAGACGGATGTGACCTGTAGTGATTGTTTTCCTGTTTTCGCATCCCGCGACTGTCTGTGTCAATTTCCAGTTCTTGTAACAATCCCTGAAAAGCTTCAATGTCGTCTTTGCAACGTCCTGCCAAAATAATATGTCGTAAATGTTCAGGCAGTTTGATTAAGCAAATGCGGATGAGATCTGAGGGGCTGTATGGGTTTGATAGGTACTGATTCTTGTGCAACATGTCTTCAAAATATTTGACAAGACTGGAAAATTCAGATTGTTCAAAGTGTTTCCTCATCATGATGCTATGTTTTACGTGATCTTGTGTAGCTTGTGACCAATATGCTGAGAGGAACGCATGGTAAAATTCTCCTTCACTGTGACAATCGTGAATGACCGATCGCATTCTTACAGCTGGTTCATTTTCTAAGTAGCCACACATAAATTCTAATCTGTGTTCTAATGACCAGTTGGGAGGAAAACAATGAGAGAATTGATGGAGCCACGCTTGTGGATGAATGTTGTTGGCAGAATTCTTGAATGTTTTGAATTTACGTGTAGTAATGAACAGCTTATAGTCAAAATCATCATGTCGGCGAGTCACATATCGGTCATTGTTACGTCGTTTCGGCGGTTCCATCTCAAAATTCGGTGTACCTTGCCAATTTCTTTCATAATTACCGAAATGCCCTGTGCTATTATTTTGTGGCTTTTCCGTATTTCTAAGTTCCTCTTCCCGTGTTGGAGCGCGAGTATCCTCTGAAATATGTAATTCTTGTATTACCTGTGTCAACTGATCTTGTACTTCCCGGATTTCTCTTTTGTACTGTGTATTGATTTGATTTTGATTTCGTTTGAATTTTCTAATTTGTTCATAGTCTTCTGTGTCAGTGAAGGCTACGGGTCTTGTGTCATTCAGATCATCATCTACCTTTGTAGATAAGTTAGTGACCTGATCCGAAAGTTCGGCTACTTTCTCCGATAGTGAACACATTTCCTCAGTGTGTTTTTCTGAACCAAGTTTCAGAGTGTCCATTTGTGTTGAAATCGAATCTACTGTGTTCTTTAAGTTTTCCTGAGTTTTTGCCAGTTGCGTAACCGAATCGGTAGATGCAACTGAGTCAATTTTAGCCCACAAGGTCTCATGATTTTCATGAACAATGGTTTGCAGCTCTTTTATGGCTGCTTCGTGATTCTGTAATACATTCTCATGACGCGAAAAAATAGGTTGGAAATGCTCACAAATTTGCGTTTTTACGTCATTACAGACTTTCTGACATTTCTATTCTATTTTATGTAACTCAGTAGTTAAATCTTCACGTGTTTGTTCAAGCATATGTTCCACTGAGTCTAACTTTTGAAGCTTTTGTTCCATTGTGTCTAACTTTAGAAGATTTTGTTCCATTGTGTCTAACTTTTGAAGATTTTGTCCCATCTGTCTCTGATTTTGTTCCATTTGTTGCATTAATTGCAATAATAATGTATTAGTGTCTGGAATCTGTTTCTCTATGCTTTTTGGCAGTGCGTTTTCACCGGCAGCATTCACATTTTGACAAGCAGAAAATGTGTCTTGACTCATTTGAGAAAAAGGTGAGGACGCAAAACCTGAATCGACAGTATTTGCAAAATTGTGTCCTGTCATTTCGGATTCCTGAGGCGAGCTGTTGCCGACCGATCGATCGATAATGCTTCCCTGTTCACTACCTGTTTCACTGCCTACGCCATTGTCTGACGCCCGCTCCATTTCCCTATGCACAGTTACCAAATTACTACTTTGAATATTAGTTAACTCATTACATGGTGGGGCCAACACACTGCTTTCGTCTTCACTGTCATTTCTCAGTTTACTTTGGAGTCGAGTGTTACGTTTTTCACACGCCATTATTTTCACAATATTTCACACGATAACACAGAAAAGCACAATTTGAATAGCAAAAATAAGAGAACACATTAACATAGCACTGAAAATAATATCTAGTTAATTGCAGCTGCGAAATACTTGGTGCAAATCTACATGCATGCCACAACTGTTTTACTGTGCAACAATGAAAGTCTGCAACTACCCAGGAGATTCTCTCTACAATTACGCACTAGCAATAAACAAAAGCTACATTAAATACACAAACTACAAGAAAAAATCAGAAGATTCCAGGTTCGTATCCTGGCAGGGTCGCCATATGAAACGTCCCCTTAAAACAATTGTACAAGACTGTGCTTAACCTGACACACAATAATTTTAGCGCAACGCAATCTGACTATCAAAAATCCCTGCAAAAGAATGGCCCTGAGTAACATTAAACTATACCTTTCAGAAATCACTTACCTCACAAAAATCTTCGTTGCTCGAACTACTGCAATACAGCGAGCGCCACTACTGCCAGCTAAATAAAAGATTCAAACTACTGAAGGCACTAACTACTGATAGGGATGGTTAGCAAATGAAAGATATTAATAGAGAACAAACAATGTATTTACCTTAATATTCATAATTGACATCCAGTATTACAAATTATCAAAACTCCGCCATCTCTCTGCCCACATCCACCACTGCTGGCGGCTCACCTCCAACTGCCCAACGCTATCTGCTGTTCACATCCAGCTATAGCAGTTCATGACAACAATGGCAGGCAACAATGCAAACTAGCCACATACTGCACACAGCACAGCCAGTGATTTTCATACAGAGAGCGCTACGTAACGTTGCCAATAAGAAAACATAAACATCAAACTTACATAAAGAAAACATAAACAGCCTACTTACAAGCCAAAGCAAAAACAGGGACTAAGGGAGCTATGGTATCACATCGCAACAGATACCAAGCCAGCGCACGCGCCCCGCTCCTGTGCTCGACAGAGGTGAATCGTCATGTTTGTTTCCATTACGTACTTAGCGGCTGCTTTAGTTTTGGAGTAGATGGAGGCTGTTTGTTCACTTTTGTCAAAGTAAGTGAAGACTTGTTTAGTAACTTTAGAGAAAAAGTCCGGTACCTTAATTTTCCCTCTTTTCCACTTTCGCTCTCCATTTGCTCAATTTTTCCGCTGCTTAGTTTCAAATCAATTTTTCCGCCCTTTGCCGACCCTAAAATTACGCGTTAGGTGGCCGCCTAGTCTTGCCTAATGGTATAAACGGCCCTTTTACGAGTATATGTGATGCCTGAATATGTTCATACATCAGCATGTCATCTGTTTTTTCTGTGCATCGAACAGTGTTCCCACAAACACAGCACTTAATTTACTTCCTTATGTTTGCTGCTTGGTTGTAATTACACCGCTAAGTGAAATACGCCTGTCATTATAGAGATTGTACTATAGACTAAGCATTTTGCGTCCTTACTTCAACGTCTGCCTGCTACCCAAGGAAAAAAGCATTAATGGTTTGGTCTTGCCACATGTACTTCAAGGTATTATCCAACGTAAAAATATAGAATTGAAATAGCCATAATTATTAGTCTGAAAACGATATAAATACTGTGGGGTAATATTGTTCACTACACTGTCCTCAGTCACTAGTTAAAATGTCTGCATTTCCTTATGTTACACTCTGTGTATATAAAGACTAGTAAGACGTCAGCAAAGTTCAAGTACCACCAAACCACATAAACACAAAACTAAAAAGTGTATTACGTTAATTACAATAAAAATATAATAATATCATCGCAAGACAGATATAAATACTTCACGGGTTTCAATAACAATTCTGCTAATTGTGTTTGCTGATTTTACAGAACTAAACTGCAAACTTTCGAAAGATTTGCCTGTCGCCAGAGATCTCAAATTTACACATAATCCCTCGTCAGCTGTAATTGGTCACTCTCATTAACGTATTATGCTTCTCTGTTTTTGTCCTAAGATGCAGGACTCATCCGAAAACAGTAATGAAATCTTTCGATTACGTGGTAATAAATTTTGTCAGCAAATTAACATACATGAAGTACTCTTTTTTTCAGTCAGTCTTGCACGCATTTTTCCCATTTCTTTGTTTCCTTAATACAACTGTGGTACACACCTTCTTTTGGGTGTCCGATATCTTAACTTTGCAAAACTGTATTGCCAGCTAACAGTATTATCTATGTTATGCGAGTCGCTGCAATATACTGAAGATTTCGCAAACTAGTATTCTCAATAAATGAAGCGCTCACCCGGAAAACGTAACTAACAAAATGCAAATTATCAAGAGAACAAAAAACTTTTTAATGCTTGCCTATTTGGGCCGCTTGATGTACATGAGGTAAAAAGCCGTATTGCGAATTTTTGTAGCAGTCATTACACAATTTCTTGCTTAGCGTTTTATCCACCTTCAGCTACTGTATTTGTATTACCTGTGTCATCCTTGAAAAACTAGCACTATTTTAATTATCCTGGACGAATAACATTGCATCTGTGCAGTTACAAAGCTGTACTGCTGAAATACATTGGTTCTTATGTGTTATTTACGGCACAAATAGAAAGCTTATTCTGAGAAAATATAACAACACTTTTGCAGTTTATGGATCTTCCTAATTTAAAAGTTCTGTCACACCATACTTTTGGCAATAATGAAAAATTTGGTGAAGTATGTTCTCTGTGTTCATCTGTCACTGTCCAGCGTTTTGAGGCATCTGAGAATAAAAGACTAGTTCCAAAAAATAATGTTCCTACTGCAGTTCCAGGTTCTTTTCGCCCATTTTCTCCTGATGCATTACCTCCACTAATCCTCCATGTCGTCACGACGAAGAACTCTGAATTATTTGTGCCTCCTGAAGCGCTGCATCCATACCCTCAGTGGTCCCTGAGAAAGAGTTGTGGATTGTCGGAATGAAAGGAGAATCTCTTATTTTTACAAATTCACCTGTGAAAGCCTGTACCAGAGAGTCAGACAAAAATGAAATGAAGAAAACCTGCTCCATAAGAACCGGCTTCATCGTCAGATGTAAGCGAGATTCAGGTTGTTGCTGTTGTGGAGTCACCTCGCCCTGGCATTCAACCAACTTTCTGGAAGTGGCACACAGCCTCCAGTTGCTTTTCGATTATGGATGGAAATACGTTTGTTGCCACTGCTAATGTTATTACGATGCTTTCTCCTCCCCTTAAAGAGATACGTCAAAGACCTGAGGACATGGTTTATATCACTGTTGATTTATATGAATACAGTATTCACTTAAGACTGGTTTTATTTGAAACTTAAATTAGTTATTTTTGATGTATCAATGACATTCAGCTAAATGCAGTTGCAGTCTACTTTCACAGTGGTTTGAAGTTAAAATGAGATTTATTTAGTGTATTTCCACTTATTTCACTAACTAGACAAGTTAACTGCACCAGCTAGGATAAATTGTCACTTCATGAATGAGTTAATTATTTCAGATTTCATAATAATTGAAAGTAATGCAGACCCATTTACCATCTCATTGTATAGAATATATGTAACCCAGACTTTCTATAAAATTTAATGCAGGTGAATTAAATAGAAAATGCGTCAGACCAATTTTTAAAAATGTTGCCCATTTAATATAACTCTCCCGGCACCAAATGCAAAAACGCATCACTGATACAGCTTATTCATGTAGTAATTTTTAGTCTTTCGCGAAAGCATGCTCTCGCGCCGTGCGTTGTGATGGTCCAAGCAGTGTTACTGGAAGCAACAGTTTTGAAATGAGGAGATAGGAGTAGATACTAGACAGCCCGTTCACTGTTATTCGTATATATATTTGTTATAGGGCACCTCACACAATTAACAACGAATTTGGACCCGTTAACTTCACGCCAATAATACTGTGAGCAATAAGCACCTCTATAACCGATTACATTGTTTACGTTTTCAAACCTTTCCATCACTATTCCTGTTTTTATCCGCCGAAGCAGTATGGCTAAGGCCATTTAATTTTGCTTTGGACCTCCATTTTTGTATGGTGTTTTTTTAGCCCTTTCTCCAAGTGCCTGTTTTCAGCTGTCTCCTATTCTGTCCATTGGGACTGACGTATGGTCGTTTTTAACTCCCGTTCTATAGTTTTGACTTGGGCGCGTATGACCCCCAGTTGTTTTTGCGCCCTAAAACAAAGCAAAACTATTCCTCTATAATGCATTGTCACCACAGCTTTGCAAGTATGTTAGTCATGTTACCAGAATTTTTCTCATAACTTTGCCTGTGGAAATACACAGTAGATTCCAGGAGAACGGCTTTACTTTCTTGGGATGAATAACGAAGGGGCTATTGCGGAATAATTTTAATAACTTTGTAGGAAAACGTATGACAGTCATTTTACTTTCAGCAAAGACTAGTATGGGTCGTTACGCTATACTGTAAGACTGTCTAGCTTCTCGCAGTCAGACATTGTGCAGGTTATCATCGCCCGTCACGTATTACAAACAGCTAAACGGAGTCTTTAAGTAATATCCCAGTCAGGAATAAACTTAGAGGAACGACTCAGCACTTCAAGCTAGTAAGAGAAACGTCTCTGGGTTGAGGAATTCACAAAGGGGATGTCGAAAATTTAATTAATATCTCAAGAAATAAAGAGTCAATCGAGTGATGTACAGAAATTTGCCAACATAAAAATTACTTTGTAGGAATAGAAACGAATGTGACAAAAAAAGGGGATTTGCTCTTTTATTTGAATTTCAACAGTAGAGGAATGGTTTCTTTTAACAAAGCAGGAAATCTGCAGAAACAATAGATCTGACAACATTGTGTTCGAGCAGCGGTGATATAATATCGAGCTTTCTGGCGTATCAAGAAATTTTCGAGTTCGTTCAAAGAGGAGTATCTTTTGCTCAGCCCTACGGAATACTGTCTGCCTTTTATCGCAATAGCACAGATACATATTTCAAAGATATTTTTTAAGAGAACGGGAACCTTGAAAATGGAATTCTCACGTGCATATCCCAGTGCCAAAATTGGCTGAAAGGGATCCTACCATTGCTATTTTCTGCTTCGTTTTATAATGTTGACGATTTTTTGTTTGTTCAAATACTGAACCTTCACAATCAGCTATATTTCAAGTTGGTGACTATGTGGAAATACTTGGCTGGCACTGGTAAGTGCTGATGAATATCTTCCAATTGTAATTATTATTTGTGGAATAGAGTTTGTGTGTGGTATTTCTGACCTGTGCATTTGAGTTTCTTTTAGTTTAATACTGTGCCGGCTGTGATAGGTTACTGTACCGCTCCCTAACCTGATTTCCGGGAATATGACAACTGCTTGTGTGATTCGTGTGAAACATATTCGAGATTCATGTTGTAACTGAACTTATGTACCGCAATCTCCACCTGACCTACAGAGCAGAAGTGTATTTTCGAACACTGTATAATTACTGTTCTTTAGTTCGTACTGTGCCTCTCTCTCCATTCGTTTTCTTTACGACACATAGCTAAAGCTATTCTTTTCATAATCGTTTCGATTTAATCCTGCTATATACATTCATAATTGGGTATGGCGATTTCCACTTGGGCTGTGCAGCTAAAGCATGTCGTCCGCTACTATCTTCGATTTCTTCTTCTATATCTACATCGATGCTCCGCAAGCCAACGTATGGTGCGGGGCGGAGGGTATCTTGTACCAGAACTAGTCATTTCCTTTCCTGTTCATCTCGCAAATAGAGCAAGGGAAAAGACTGTCTCTATGACTTCTTATAAGACAAAATTTCTCGTATCTTGTCTTCGTGGTTCTTACTCGAAAGTTATGTTGGCAGCAATCGAATTGTTCTGCAGTCAGCATCAAATACCGCTTCTCTAAATTTTCTCAGTAGTGTTCTACGAGAAGAATGTCATCTTCCTTCCAGGGAATATCACTTCTATTCACGAATCATCTCCGTTAATAATTTCGTGTTGATGGAACCTACTGCTAGTAAATGTAGCAGCCCACATCTGAATTGCTTAGAAGTCTTACTCTAATCTCGTCTGGTGGAGATCCCAAACACCGCAGCAGTACTCAAAAATGGGTCGCACTGGTGGTCTATACGTGGTCGCCTTTACAGACGAACCATACTTTCCTAAAATTCTCCCAGTAATCCTGAGACAATGAGACATTTGTCCTGTTGGCTGCCGGGATCTGATATTTTGGCTTTCTTCGCCAATCTATCCGATCTAGTGCCTGATCGGGGTGTAGTCCTGAGGTCCTGGGATCTTCGTGCAGAGTGTCAAGCCATCGCTGCCTGGATCGTCCGACTAGCCATTTACTGTCCGAATGAAACTAGTCTTTGTCACTGTTCTTGCATCTGCTCTAAAGAACATGGCTGTACCGCCGTAGACGAATTCCTCTCATCTTATCTGCTCTTCATGCTACTCCATATAAATTAAGAATGTTTGTGACATGATGGTGCACTGTTAATCCAGATGTCCACCTGAGCTCTTTGTTTCCCTGATTGGAAGGTTAATTGACACATGTCTGTACAACTTCAAATATATACAATAAAACAGTGTGTTTGTAGTCTTGCTTTTCAAGGTTACCACGAATTATATTGAATATGCAGCAGAACGTTTTCCCCTTCATCTCACATGTTCATAAAATTTTTCTAATAATTCTGTTCAGAGTGTACAGTCTCACCCCGTTCTTTTCGAGACAGATGTAGCTCTTTTCATGCATTTTGTGTCTTTTTAAAAAGAAAAACCATAGTACAACAGTCGTCTCCACGACAGAGACGTCGTGGATCCACCCCACTACAGGAGATCAAAATCTAACCTACTTCACACACAAAATAGATTCTAACGTACACTAACCTAACTTCTCCTTAACCCCGCTAGAAACTGACAAAGGAGATAGGATATTCTGTGGCCAAGCTGTCGGCCGATGTTATCGGGCGACTGCGTCTGGTGACCTTTTTGGAGCCACTGTGAAGACAGTCTAAAGGTGCGTTCACACGATGCCTTTTTCGTGTTCAACTTTGCGCATGCGCGTAAATTTTTAACAGCGCAAATACGCATGCGCATTTGTGCATGCGTAATTTTCGAACCGATGATGTCACTGTTTGGTCCCCTCTCCCAATTCAGCCAGTCAGCCATGTGTAATTACGTGGAAATGGAAGCCATGCGTGAAGTGCATTGCTACCTGCCTTCGGTGGGAATCTTTGCGTCTCTTAGCAGACGACAGGCAGCTGATGTCCATGTTTGATTGTGTAAAGTGTTGAGGCTGTGCTGTGAAGCAAATTATGAGCAATAAAGTCTGTTGACTCTAAAGAAAGCATGCTTAAGTTTATAGATGATTACAGTAACACCATTCTTTATGCCGATCCAAACATGGAAGCGCTACATGACATACTGACCGTCCAGATTTGTACCAGAAAAAGCAACTGTATTCTTCAATGTAATGCAAAATTTCAGTATTATTATTTTAACACACGTACGAAAAACCGTCACGACGGATTCCAACGAACAACCTGGTGGTAGAATAGAGTTCGGTCTTGCATAGGTTACTGTAGAGTCAGACATCAGGAAACTTGATTGTAAGATGTTTGCTACTAATTACACAGGTACAAGTTTTGGATAATTTTGAAAATCTTATGGTACAGATCCCTTTAAGTATTTTATAGTAGTTATTTAACCAAATGCGTTGTTTGACACATCTTCCGAAACCTCTACATAAGCATGACACATATTAGTGTTGCTAATATTCGAGTAATTTTAATGGGACACAACGTGAAATACCACGAAAGCATGAATATGACATGTGTGTCAATTTAACAGTTTGTAAACACTTGACTATTGATGACAAAACAACTGATTTTTAGCAAGAATGAACTTTCTCAGAGTCACTGAAGATGTGATGGTCTGCAGCAATTGTCCGTCCACAGCACGATCAGAGTACGGTACACTGATGGTAGACAACGCGCTGTTGGTTTTTTGGCGCTGACGCACGAAGCAAGAGCATCACTACAGTAGTTTTATGTCCACACTACGATAAACCAGTTCCGCAACTACTGACAGAAGCTCTGTATATTCTCGGCCGGCACTCCACTGTAGATTTGGCTTGGACACTTGCTCAGATTCCTGCAAGAGGAGGAGAAACGCAAAGTTATTCTTTTGTCAAACTCAAAATACCATCTGTGTCACAAGTAAGGAAATAAACTTAGTTTCGTTTATCATAACCGACGTGGGAAGCCTACATCTGTGTCACTCAAATTTTAAATAATGAAATAAACGCCTAACTTACTCGCAGAATACATCCTTGAGATCCAGAAACACGGGGAGAAATGCATCGATTTTCTTCTCAAATATAGATAATAGTTGTTGTGTAGTAATTATACAGAGCACAGTCAATGTATGCACTGTAGAACACGCAAGGAGACAGCATCAAGTTCCTGGAACAAGAATGGTACTGTAACAAAAGTCTGTCCAAACTAAGACGTCACTTGTTACACATGTAATGAGACGAGCAGTGTGTACTGGAAGCATACCATGCGCAGTAGATTTCGCTGCAGCCATATTTGGGCTCTAGAAGCAGGAACAGAATTGCAGCCATGATCTTCGCAAATCAAGAAACTGCTTGTTATACAAGCGGTGGGTTATCCGAGCAATCAACCCCAGACACCTGAAACAGAAGCTCTGCTGTAACAATATTCTGTCCAAATTAAGGTAATTACATGTTACACCAGTAATGAGATAAGAACTCTGTATTGTAAGCGTACCATGTGTTGTAGGCATCCTGAGGCACTTTAGTTATGAAGAGTACTGTCCAAAACAATATATTACTCGTTTCACAAAAAATGAGATAAACACTGAATTGCGTGGCACTTCCCTGCACTTCCACTCATGCGGGCAGACACACCAGACTCGTAAACACAAGTAGCACTGCAGTCATTTTCTGTCCAAATGAAGACATAACTTCTTAAACAAATAATGAGATAACTATTGTATATTGTAAGCATGTCATGCACTGTAGGTTTCGTTGCACTCATGCCTTGGCTCGAGAAACGGGAGTAGATCAGCAGCGATATTTTTCCCAAATCAGGAAATTACTTGTTACACAAGTAATGCGTATACCACAATCGGTGAAATACACTGTGGGTTATAAGACCATAGAGCCTCACACACCTGTAAATTCTGCGGGCAGATAACTCAGACTCCGGAAGCTGGAGGAGTACTGCAGCCATGTTCTGTCCAAATGACTTTCTTACTTGCTAAATAAGAACTGAGATTAGCACTGTATTCTGTAAGACGGCAGAGCACTGTAGATTTGGGTGGCGAGTTTCTCAGACTCCTATAACAGGAGGAGTACTGCAGCCATGTTCTGTCCAAATGACTTTCTTACTTGCTAAATAAGAAATGAGATTAGCACTGTATTCTGTAAGACGGCAGAGCACTGTAGATTTGGGTGGCGAGTTTCTCAGACTCCTATAACAGGAGGAGTACTGCAGCCATGTTCTGTCCAAATGACTTTCTTACTTGCTAAATAAGAACTGAGATTAGCACTGTATTCTGTAAGACGGCAGAGCACTGTGGATTTGGGTGGCGAGTTTCTCAGACTCCTATAACAGGAGGAGTACTCTAGCCAATGTCTGTCAAAAGCACGATAACGCCAGACTCTTACACAAAGACACACTGTCGGCACACTATCTCAGATCGGCGGTGGGCTGTGGTGAATCAGCTGCATATCCCCAACAGCGGACCACAGACACGGAAGGAGCCCGCAAACTAGCAGAGAAACGCCACACAGGCAGACCGCGGCGATGCGCCACCGCGACTCGGTCACAGGCGGGTCGGTATACCACCACAGCTCATTATCTCTCTCCACCGTTTGCTCGAGCTGCTGGAGATCAGACTCGGCCTGCAGCTGTCGCCGCTGCTCCTCCTCCTGCTCCTGCTGCTGCTGGCCAGGTTCCTCTGCCGCCTGCTGCTGCTGTTCTGTCTGCAGAGGCTGCTGCAGCTCGTCCTCGAGCTGTTTCTCCTCTTTCTCGTCCTTTTCCAGCTTGATTAGGAGTTTCTGATACAGCTCCTCCTCCATCTGCTCGTATATCTCGCCCACCACCTCAGAGTAATCATCCTGGCCTCGCCTCTGCAGGAGCTGACACTGCTCTTTCTCCAGCTGCTTACCCTGATCCAGCTTACGTTCCAGCTGGGGACGCATTCCGGAGCAGTCCGCTCCACAACAGCGTAGCAGCCTCTCTGTAGCTGCGTCCAGTTTCTCCAGCAGTGCGTCTACACGCCTGCACTGGCTGTTCGCAGCCTCCAGCTGCAGCTGCTGCAGTCTCATCGTGTTAATGATCTCACCAGCAGCTCCGCCTTCCAGCCCAAGGCGTCTACTCGGCTCAACCTCTCGCAAGACACCCACCATAGTTCGTTCTGCTTCGCTAATCGGCAGACCTCGCTAGCAATGTCGCTTCCAACACCACGTCACGGAACAGTTGAAAGGACGCGGCGTAAGTGCAGAAACCTAGCAACGGAACCAGTGAGTAAGAGAGTCGTCCCATTGTTATTGCACGCTGAGGCAGCAAAAAGTTGTTCTTTGTCCCATTTGTCAACAAATATAATCGAAATTAACATAAGATAATCTTTCCGTCATTACTTCTAAAAATATCGTAATCGAATAAACAGCATCAAATATATTGGCGTCGCGAGTGTACTTTTATGGAATTGCTGTAGTTAGCTTTTTCCTTCAGTGCAATAATTGACGATTAAACGGAAGGAGAAATGAATGAAAATCTCATTAGTGTTTAGCATACAGAAAGGTAGCAGCTGTGACCTGTTCGAGAAAATGTCGGTACCAACGACATGAATTACAGAAGTGAAGTACTGACACAAGCGGACGAAACTGGAAACAGAATACATAATACCGACTTAAATGATAGCCGTGATTTCCTAGCATCCAAAATCGGGACATTTGTATTTGAGAGTGACCAGGCGATACAAAGTTAACCGAAATCTTCAGTAGTACTACTTTCAGAATACAGTTAGAATGTTCCACGGCGTTTATTATGATTGCTGCTGAAGTAGAAACAATGTTAACTCTGTCTCCCTGATAAAAGCGAAGCCGACAACCCGTATTAAGACAGTTTTCCGAACTGCAACAATTCTGATAGTTAATTCCAGTGCTCCGATTCATTTTAACTATACCATGTATACTTTCTTTTTATTTTTCAACGTGCACCGTTCTCCTTCTTTCTCATAGCCACAAAGTGGATTCTGCACGATATTATTTAACGATCATAACTGTCCATGGCCACATACGTCACTTCTTTGCCTCTTATTCCTTGTAAGGTACACTGGATGGAGTCCATTTCAAGATAGTCAGTAGACCAGCCCACGAGATGTTTCGACATCTCCAATCGGAATTTTTGCTTCAGTTTTGGTGAGTGGCAGGTAAACACGTCTGCCGCTGCTGTGTGCTATACGTAGTGGTAGCTCTACTGCACAAGCCACCTCACGGCTTATGGCGGGGGGTACTTCTGGTATGGACCACAGCCGTCTCCTCCATTGCTCTTTCGTAACGGTGTCTGGGAAGAGCAGCTGTCAGTCAACTGTATGAACCCCAGCTTACCTGGTTTTGTGATTGTTCTCATGTTGTGGACGTCTGTGAGAGGCAGAAATCTGGTGCATCTTTAACATACCGCGATCGCCTCAGATTTTGAACAGTAAATCTCTCCATGGACTCCAACGTCTTTCTTGTTTGGAGTTTGACTTGCATCTACGCCGCGTCACATGTCAAGTAGATCATTTGAACGTTTTTTTTATCTAAATAATTTGCAACGAGTCAGTTTACAGGTTATGTATACTTGCTCACATTCTGAAACACAATTTTTTAGTCCTACTCATGCAGCTACATTTAAAAACTAGCCTCAACAAGCTACTAGTTTTTAAATAATAATTCGTCGATGGAATAGAATGATTTGTCGAGTAGTAATTGTTGGAACTACGTGAACAAAGTATTCTTCCAGTGTGTATATTATATTGCTGAGTGCATTAGACCTATGTCGAATGATGTGGTATGGTTATTGGTTGGCAACGAGATCTTGTACATAGCCAATGCTTAAAATCTTTTCACGTGTCAGCAAAAAACGAGTTATACTTTGTCCCTAAACCTTTTTTCCACGTGATTTCGCTGAGGTAAGCAAAGAATCCAACAGATTACAGACCCAGCACTGAATTAAAGTGAGATAATGAATTTCACAGCGACTTGCATTTGCGCAAAATTTCACAGAATTTCATACGAAGTTGCATTGTTTATAAGGTGAATAAAAGTGACTGAGATCGCAAGAATTATGCAAGCTCGAAATTGGACGTTGAGGTGTATTTCTATTTGGATCACCTATGGGACGTCGTACGTTGAAACCTACGGAATCAAGTTTTTCTGCTAAGGATCGGAAGGCCAAATTAAAATTCATCCTTTTGGTTGATCCAGTAAATTATGTTCTTATAGAAAAGGCTACGTCAGCACAGGAGATATAGGACAAAATGCAAAACGCATTTCAAGATGGAGGTTTAACTAAAAAAGTAGGATTGAGTAAAACGTTCTCGGTTTTCAAGCCACGCCAATTCGAATAAAATCCTAGAGCTTTCGTAGACTACCTCCGCCAGCGTCCTCAGGAGTTCACTGACTGCCGTGGCTGTTACGGTTTCTCCCTTATATAGGCATGATGACATCATCAGCAGCCAATCAGTTAGCCCTATGTGGCGTGCGCGCGTAGGTCGACCGGGCAGCAAGCGGAGCTAATGCCCGTGGCAGCACCGGTGACGTCAGGTGGCGCCGGGGCAGGCGCCACGTTTGAAACTGCCGCTCCATCGTCGCGTATCTGTCTCTGGTTTCTTTCGATGTCCAACGCCCGTCCCAATGCCCTGCTGGGTGTGTACCCCTGGTCTCTGTTGAAAATGTTGTTGTTTAAACGGATCTCGGCCGCTTCCTTTATAACGGAGTCCCAATATGTAGATGCATGAGACAACACTTTTGTATTTTCGAACGGTATTTTATGTTCGTTTTTTAGACAATGCTCCGCTATGGCCAACTTGTCAAGCTCCCTTTGTTTTATATGGCTCCTGCTCAGTACAATGCTCCAGTGTTCCGGTCCGTCCCCAAGATATGAGATATGTAATAATGTGCTGTTATGCAGCACACATTGTCCATGTGTATAAACTTACATAAAATGAAAACAAAAGTGCAACAGATGCAAATACCAATAAATCGTGATAGATATTTTGTTCTATGCACAACTGAGTAACTGTAGACCATTAAAAAGTTTTAATGTCCTGTCACTGACAATTAGTACACTCCTGGAAATTGAAATAAGAACACCATGAATTCATTGTCCCAGGAAGGGGAAACTTTATTGACACATTCCTGGGGTCAGATACATCACATGATCACACTGACAGAACCACAGGCACATAGACACAGGCAACAGAGCATGCACAATGTCGGCACTAGTACAGTGTATATCCACCTTTCGCAGCAATGCAGGCTGCTATTCTCCCATGGAGACGATCGTAGAGATGCTGGATGTAGTCCTGTGGAACGGCTTGCCATGCCATTTCCACCTGGCGCCTCAGTTGGACCAGCGTTCGTGCTGGACGTGCAGACCGCGTGAGACGACGCTTCATCCAGTCCCAAACATGCTCAATGGGGGACAGATCCGGAGATCTTGCTGGCCAGGGTAGTTGACTTACACCTTCTAGAGCACGTTGGGTGGCACGGGATACATGCGGACGTGCATTGCCCTGTTGGAACAGCAAGTTCCCTTGCCGGTCTAGGAATGGTAGAACGATGGGTTCGATGACGGTTTGGATGTACCGTGCACTATTCAGTGTCCCCTCGACGATCACCAGTGGTGTACGGCCAGTGTAGGAGATCGCTCCCCACACCATGATGCCGGGTGTTGGCCCTGTGTGCCTCGGTCGTATCCAGTCCTGATTGTGGCGCCTACCTGCACGGCGCCAAACACGCATACGACCATCATTGGCACCAAGGCAGAAGCGACTCTCATCGCTGGAGACGACACGTCTCCATTCGTCCCTCCATTCACGCCTGTCGCGACACCACTGGAGGCGGACTGCACGATGTTGGGGCGTGAGCGGAAGACGGCCTAACGGTGTGCGGGACCGTAGCCCAGCTTCATGGAGACGGTTGCGAATGGTCCTCGCCGATACCCCAGGAGCAACAGTGTCCCTAATTTGCTGGGAAGTGGCGGTGCAGTCCCCTACGGCACTGCGTAGGATCCTACGGTCTTGGCGTGCATCCGTGCGTCGCTGCGGTCCGGTCCCAGGTCGACGGGCACTTGCACCTTCCGCCGACCACTGGCGACAACATCGATGTACTGTGGAGACCTCACGCCCCACGTGTTGAGCAATTCGGCGGTACGTCCACCCGGCCTCCCGCATGCCCGCTATACGCCCTCGCTCAAAGTCCGTCAACTGCACATACGGTTCACGTCCACGCTGTCGCGGCATGCTACCAGTGTTAAAGACTGCGATGGAGCTCCGTATGCCACGGCAAACTGGCTGACACTGACGGCGGCGGTGCACAAATGCTGCGCAGCTAGCGCCATTCGACGGCCAACACCGCGGTTCCTGGTGTGTCCGCTGTGCCGTGCGTGTGATCATTGCTTGTACAGCCCTCTCGCAGTGTCCGGAGCAAGTATGGTGGGTCTGACACACCGGTGTCAATGTGTTCTTTTTTCCATTTCCAGGAGTGTATAATAGCAGAACTAAAAACATCAACAGAAGCATCTCATACAACTGACACTTGACAAATGATCTGCAGAGCCAAAGCAAAAACAGGGACTAAGGGAGCTATGGTATCACATCGCAACAGATACCAAGCCAGCGCACGCGCCCCGCTCCTGTGCTCGACAGAGGTGAATCGTCATGTTTGTTTCCATTACGTACTTAGCGGCTGCTTTAGTTTTGGAGTAGATGGAGGCTGTTTGTTCACTTTTGTCAAAGTAAGTGAAGACTTGTTTAGTAACTGTCCTGTATGCTTTAGAGAAAAAGTCCGGTACCTTAATTTTCCCTCTTTTCCACTTTCGCTCTTCATTTGCTCAATTTTTCCGCTGCTTAGTTTCAAATCAATTTTTCCGCCCTTTGCCGACCCTAAAATTACGCGTTAGGCGGCCGCCTAGTCTTGCCTAATGGTATAAACGGCCCTTTTACGAGTATATGTGATGCCTGAATATGTTCATACATCAGCATGTCATCTGTTTTTTCTGTGCATCGAACAGTGTTCCCACAAACACAGCACTTAATTTACTTCCTTATGTTTGCTGCTTGGTTGTAATTGCACCGCTAAGTGAAATACGCCTGTCATTATAGAGATTGTACTATAGACTAAGCATTTTGCGTCCTTACTTCAACGTCTGCCTGCTACCCAAGGAAAAAAGCATTAATGGTTTGGTCTTGCCACATGTACTTCAAGGTATTATCCAACGTAAAAATATAGAATTGAAATAGCTATAATTATTAGTCTGAAAACGATATAAATACTGTGGGGTAATATTGTTCACTACACTGTCCTCAGTCACTAGTTAAAATGTCTGCATTTCCTTATGTTACACTCTGTGTATATAAAGACTAGTAAGACGTCAGCAAAGTTCAAGTACCACCAAACCACATAAACACAAAACTAAAAAGTGTATTACGTTAATTACAATAAAAATATAATAATATCATCGCAAGACAGATATAAATACTTCACGGGTTTCAATAACAATTCTGCTAATTGTGTTTGCTGATTTTACAGAACTAAACTGCAAACTTTCGAAAGATTTGCCTGTCGCCAGAGATCTCAAATTTACACATAATCCCTCGTCAGCTGTGATTGGTCACTCTCATTAACGTATTATGCTTCTCTGTTTTTGTCCTAAGATGCAGGACTCATCCGAAAACAGTAATGAAATCTTTCGATTACGTGGTAATAAATTTTGTCAGCAAATTAACATACATGAAGTACTCTTTTTTTCAGTCAGTCTTGCACGCATTTTTCCTATTTCTTTGTTTCCTTAATACAACTGTGGTACACACCTTCTTTTGGGTGTCCGATATCTTAACTTTGCAAAACTGTATTGCCAGCTAACAGTATTATCTATGTTATGCGAGTCGCTGCAATATATTGAAGATTTCGCAAACTAGTATTCTCAATAAATGAAGCGCTCACCCGGAAAACGTAACTAACAAAATGCAAATTATCAAGAGAACAAAAAACTTTTTAATGCTTGCCTATTTGGGCCGCTTGATGTACATGAGGTAAAAAGCCGTATTGCGAATTTTTGTAGCAGTCATTACACAATTTCTTGCTTAGCGTTTTATCCACCCTCAGCTACTGTATTTGTATTACCTGTGTCATCCTTGAAAAACTAGCACTATTTTAATTATCCTGGACGAATAACATTGCATCTGTGCAGTTACAAAGCTGTACTGCTGAAATACATTGCTTCTTATGTGTTATTTACGGCACAAATAGAAAGCTTATTCTGAGAAAATATAACAACACTTTTGCAGTTTATGGATCTTCCTAATTTAAAAGTTCTGTCACACCACACTTTTGGCAATAATGAAAAATTTGGTGAAGTATGTTCTCTGTGTTCATCTGTCACTGTCCAGCGTTTTGAGGCATCTGAGAATAAAAGACTAGTTCCAAAAAATAATGTTCCTACTGCAGTTCCAGGTTCTTTTCGCCCATTTTCTCCTGATGCATTACCTCCACTAATCCTCCATGTCGTCACGACGAAGAACTCTGAATTATTTGTGCCTCCTGAAGCGCTGCATCCATACCCTCAGTGGTCCCTGAGAAAGAGTTGTGGATTGTCGGAATGAAAGGAGAATCTCTTATTCTTACAAATTCACCTGTGAAAGCCTGTACCAGAGAGTCAGAGAAAAATGAAATGAAGAAAACCTGCTCCATAAGAACCGGCTTCATCGTCAGATGTAAGCGAGATTCAGGTTGTTGCTGTTGTGGAGTCACCTCGCCCTGGCATTCAACCAACTTTCTGGAAGTGGCACACAGCCTCCAGTTGCTTTTCGATTATGGATGGAAATACGTTTGTTGCCACTGCTAATGTTATTACGATGCTTTCTCCTCCCCTTAAAGAGATACGTCAAAGACCTGAGGACATGGTTTATATCACTGTTGATTTATATGAATACAGTATTCACTTAAGACTGGTTTTATTTGAAACTTAAATTAGTTATTTTTGATGTATCAATGACATTCAGCTAAATGCAGTTGCAGTCTACTTTCACAGTGGTTTGAAGTTAAAATGAGATTTATTTAGTGTATTTCCACTTATTACACTAACTAGACAAGTTAACTGCACCAGCTAGGATAAATTATCACTTCATGAATGAGTTAATTATTTCAGATTTCATAATAATTGAAAGTAATGCAGACCCATTTACCATCTCATTGTATAGAATATATGTAACCCAGACTTTCTATAAAATTTAATGCAGGTGAATTAAATAGAAAATGCGTCAGACCAATTTTTAAAAATGTTGCCCATTTAATATAACTCTCCCGGCACCAAATGCAAAAACGCATCACTGATACAGCTTATTCATGTAGTAATTTTTAGTCTTTCGCGAAAGCATGCTCTCGCGCCGTGCGTTGTGATGGTCCCAGCAGTGTTACTGGAAGCAACAGTTTTGAAATGAGGAGATAGGAGTAGATACTAGACAGCCCGTTCACTGTTATTCGTATATATATTTGTTATAGGGCACCTCACACAATTAACAACGAATTTGGACACGTTAACTTCACGCCAATAATATTGTTAGCAATAAGAACCTCTATAACCGATTACATTATTTACGTTTTCAAACCTTTCCATCACTATTCCTGTTTTTATCCGCCGAAGCTAAGGCCATTTAATTTTGTTTTGGACCTCCATTTTTGTATGGTGTTTTTTTAGCCCTTTCTCCAAGTGCCTGTTTTCAGCTGTCTCCTATTCTGTCCATTGGGACTGACGTATGGTCGTTTTTAACTCCCGTTCTATAGTTTTGACTTGGGCGCGTATGACCCCCAGTTGTTTTTTGCGCCCTAAAACAAAGCAAAACCATTCCTCTATAATGCATTGTCACCACAGCTTTGCAAGTATGTTAGTCATGTTACCAGAATTTTTCTCATAACTTTGCCTGTGGAAATACACAGTAGATTCCAGGAGAACGGCTTTACTTTCTTGGGATGAATAACGGAGGGGCTATTGCGGAATAATTTTAATAACTTTGTAGGAAAACGAATGACAGACATTTTACTTTCAGCAAAGACTAGTATGGGTCGTTACGCTATACTGTAAGACTGTCTAGCTTCTCGCAGTCAGGCATTGTGCAGGTTATCATCGGCCGTCACGTATTACAAACAGCTAAACGGAGTCTTTAAGTAATATCCCTGTCAGGAATAAACTTAGAGGAACGACTCAGCACTTCAAGCTAGTAAGAGAAACGTCTCTGGGTTGAGGAATTCACAAAGGGGATGTCGAAAATTTAATTAATATCTCAAGAAATAAAGAGTCAATCGAGTGATGTACAGAAATTTGCCAACATAAAAATTACTTTGTAGGAATAGAAACGAATGTGACAAAAAAAGGGGATTTGCTCTTTTATTTGAATTTCAACAGTAGAGGAATGGTTTCTTTTAACAAAGCAGGAAATCTGCAGAAACAATAGATCTGACAACATTGTGTTCGAGCAGCGGTGATATAATATCGAGCTTTCTGGCGTATCAAGAAATTTTCGAGTTCGTTCAAAGAGGAGTATCTTTTGCTCAGCCCTACGGAATACTGTCTGCCTTTTATCGCAATAGCACAGATACATATTTCAAAGATATTTTTTAAGAGAACGGGAACCTTGAAAATGGAATTCTCACGTGCATATCCCAGTGCCAAAATTGGCTGAAAGGGATCCTACCATTGCTATTTTCTGCTTCGTTTTATAATGTTGACGATTTTTTGTTTGTTCAAATACTGAACCTTCACAATCAGCTATATTTCAAGTTGGTGACTATGTGGAAATACTTGGCTGGCACTGGTAAGTGCTGATGAATATCTTCCAATTGTAATTATTATTTGTGGAGTAGAGTTTGTGTGTGGTATTTCTGACCTGTGCATTTGAGTTTCTTTTAGTTTAATACTGTGCCGGCTGTGATAGGTTACTGTACCGCTCCCTAACCTGATTTCCGGGAATATGACAACTGCTTGTGTGATTCGTGTGAAACATATTCGAGATTCATGTTGTAACTGAACTTATGTACCGCAATCTCCACTTGACCTACAGAGCAGAAGTGTATTTTCGAACACTGTATAATTACTGTTCTTTAGTTCGTACTGTGCCTCTCTCTCCATTCGTTTTCTTTACGACACATAGTTAAAGCTATTCTTTTCATAATCGTTTCGATTTAATCCTGCTATATACATTCATAATTGGGTATGGCGATTTCCACTTGGGCTGTGCAGCTAAAGCATGTCGTCCGCTACTATCTTCGATTTCTTCTTCTATATCTACATCGATGCTCCGCAAGCCAACGTATGGTGCGGGGCGGAGGGTATCTTGTACCAGAACTAGTCATTTCCTTTCCTGTTCATCTCGCAAATAGAGCAAGGGAAAAGACTGTCTCTATGACTTCTTATAAGACAAAATTTCTCGTATCTTGTCTTCGTGGTTCTTACTCGAAAGTTATGTTGGCAGCAATCGAATTGTTCTGCAGTCAGCATCAAATACCGCTTCTCTAAATTTTCTCAGTAGTGTTCTACGAGAAGAATGTCATCTTCCTTCCAGGGAATATCACTTCTATTCACGAATCATCTCCGTTAATAATTTCGTGTTGATGGAACCTACTGCTAGTAAATGTAGCAGCCCACATCTGAATTGCTTAGAAGTCTTACTCTAATCTCGTCTGGTGGAGATCCCAAACACCGCAGCAGTACTCAAAAATGGGTCGCACTGGTGGTCTATACGTGGTCGCCTTTACAGACGAACCATACTTTCCTAAAATTCTCCCAGTAATCCTGAGACAATGAGACATTTGTCCTGTTGGCTGCCGGGATCTGATATTTTGGCTTTCTTCGCCAATCTATCCGATCTAGTGCCTGATCGGGGTGTAGTCCTGAGGTCCTGGGATCTTCGTGCAGAGTGTCAAGCCATCGCTGCCTGGATCGTCCGACTAGCCATTTACTGTCCGAATGAAACTAGTCTTTGTCACTGTTCTTGCATCTGCTCTAAAGAACATGGCTGTACCGCCGTAGACGAATTCCTCTCATCTTATCTGCTCTTCATGCTACTCCATATAAATTAAAAATGTTTGTGACATGATGGTGCACTGTTAATCCAGATGTCCACCTGAGCTCTTTGTTTCCCTGATTGGAAGGTTAATTGACACATGTCTGTACAACTTCAAATATATACAATAAAACAGTGTGTTTGTAGTCTTGCTTTTCAAGGTTACCACGAATTATATTGAATATGCAGCAGAACGTTTTCCCCTTCATCTCACATGTTCATAAAATTTTTCTAATAATTCTGTTCAGAGTGTACAGTCTCACCCCGTTCTTTTCGAGACAGATGTAGCTCTTTTCATGCATTTTGTGTCTTTTTAAAAAGAAAAACCATAGTACAACAGTCGTCTCCACGACAGAGACGTCGTGGATCCACCCCACTACAGGAGATCAAAATCTAACCTACTTCACACACAAAATAGATTCTAACGTACACTAACCTAACTTCTCCTTAACCCCGCTAGAAACTGACAAAGGAGATAGGGTATTCTGTGGCCAAGCTGTCGGCCGATGTTATCGGGCGACCTCTGGCGACTGCGTCTGGTGACCTTTTTGGAGCCACTGTGAAGACAGTCTAAAGGTGCGTTCACACGATGCCTTTTTCGTGTTCAACTTTGCGCATGCGCGTAAATTTTTAACAGCGCAAATACGCATGCGCATTTGTGCATGCGTAATTTTCGAACCGATGATGTCACTGTTTGGTCCCCTCTCCCAATTCAGCCAGTCAGCCATGTGTAATTACGTGGAAATGGAAGCCATGCGTGAAGTGCATTGCTACCTGCCTTCGGTGGGAATCTTTGCGTCTCTTAGCAGACGACAGGCAGCTGATGTCCATGTTTGATTGTGTAAAGTGTTGAGGCTGTGCTGTGAAGCAAATTATGAGCAATAAAGTCTGTTGACTCTAAAGAAAGCATGCTTAAGTTTATAGATGATTACAGTAACACCATTCTTTATGCCGATCCAAACATGGAAGCGCTACATGACATACTGACCGTCCAGATTTGTACCAGAAAAAGCAACTGTATTCTTCAATGTAATGCAAAATTTCAGTATTATTATTTTAACACACGTACGAAAAACCGTCACGACGGATTCCAACGAACAACCTGGTGGTAGAATAGAGTTCGGTCTTGCATAGGTTACTGTAGAGTCAGACATCAGGAAACTTGATTGTAAGATGTTTGCTACTAATTACACAGGTACAAGTTTTGGATAATTTTGAAAATCTTATGGTACAGATCCCTTTAAGTATTTTATAGTAGTTATTTAACCAAATGCGTTGTTTGACACATCTTCCGAAACCTCTACATAAGCATGACACATATTAGTGTTGCTAATATTCGAGTAATTTTAATGGGACACAACGTGAAATACCACGAAAGCATGAATATGACATGTGTGTCAATTTAACAGTTTGTAAACACTTGACTATTGATGACAAAACAACTGATTTTTAGCAAGAATGAACTTTCTCAGAGTCACTGAAGATGTGATGGTCTGCAGCAATTGTCCGTCCACAGCACGATCAGAGTACGGTACACTGATGGTAGACAACGCGCTGTTGGTTTTTTGGCGCTGACGCACGAAGCAAGAGCATCACTACAGTAGTTTTATGTCCACACTACGATAAACCAGTTCCGCAACTACTGACAGAAGCTCTGTATATTCTCGGCCGGCACTCCACTGTAGATTTGGCTTGGACACTTGCTCAGATTCCTGCAAGAGGAGGAGAAACGCAAAGTTATTCTTTTGTCAAACTCAAAATACCATCTGTGTCACAAGTAAGGAAATAAACTTAGTTTCGTTTATCATAACCGACGTGGGAAGCCTACATCTGTGTCACTCAAATTTTAAATAATGAAATAAACGCCTAACTTACTCGCAGAATACATCCTTGAGATCCAGAAACACGGGGAGAAATGCATCGATTTTCTTCTCAAATATAGATAATAGTTGTTGTGTAGTAATTATACAGAGCACAGTCAATGTATGCACTGTAGAACACGCAAGGAGACAGCATCAAGTTCCTGGAACAAGAATGGTACTGTAACAAAAGTCTGTCCAAACTAAGACGTCACTTGTTACACATGTAATGAGACGAGCAGTGTGTACTGGAAGCATACCATGCGCAGTAGAATTCGCTGCAGCCATATTTGGGCTCTAGAAGCAGGAACAGAATTGCAGCCATGATCTTCGCAAATCAAGAAACTGCTTGTTATACAAGCGGTGGGTTATCCGAGCAATCAACCCCAGACACCTGAAACAGAAGCTCTGCTGTAACAATATTCTCTCCAAATTAAGGTAATTACATGTTACACCAGTAATGAGATAAGAACTGTGTATTGTAAGCGTACCATGTATTGTAGGCATCCGGAGGCACTTTAGTTATGAAGAGTACTGTCCAAAACAAGATATTACTCGTTTCACAAAAACTGAGATAAACACTGAATTGCGTGGCACTTCCCTGCACTTCCACTCATGCGGGCAGACACACCAGACTCGTAAACACAAGTAGCACTGCAGTCATTTTCTGTCCAAATGAAGACATAACTTCTTAAACAAATAATGAGATAACTATTGTATATTGTAAGCATGTCATGCACTGTAGGTTTCGTTGCACTCATGCCTTGGCTCGAGAAACGGGAGTAGATCAGCAGCGATATTTTTCCCAAATCAGGAAATTACTTGTTACACAAGTAATGCGTATACCACAATCGGTGAAATACACTGTGGGTTATAAGACCATAGAGCCTCACACACCTGTAAATTCTGCGGGCAGATAACTCAGACTCCGGAAGCTGGAGGAGTACTGCAGCCATGTTCTGTCCAAATGACTTTCTTACTTGCTAAATAAGAACTGAGATTAGCACTGTATTCTGTAAGACGGCAGAGCACTGTAGATTTGGGTGGCGAGTTTCTCAGACTCCTATAACAGGAGGAGTACTGCAGCCATGTTCTGTCCAAATGACTTTCTTACTTGCTAAATAAGAAATGAGATTAGCACTGTATTCTGTAAGACGGCAGAGCACTGTAGATTTGGGTGGCGAGTTTCTCAGACTCCTATAACAGGAGGAGTACTGCAGCCATGTTCTGTCCAAATGACTTTCTTACTTGCTAAATAAGAACTGAGATTAGCACTGTATTCTGTAAGACGGCAGAGCACTGTGGATTTGGGTGGCGAGTTTCTCAGACTCCTATAACAGGAGGAGTACTCTAGCCAATGTCTGTCAAAAGCACGATAACGCCAGACTCTTACACAAAGACACACTGTCGGCACACTATCTCAGATCGGCGGTGGGCTGTGGTGAATCAGCTGCATATCCCCAACAGCGGACCACAGACACGGAAGGAGCCCGCAAACTAGCAGAGAAACGCCACACAGGCAGACCGCGGCGATGCGCCACCGCGACTCGGTCACAGGCGGGTCGGTATACCACCACAGCTCATTATCTCTCTCCACCGTTTGCTCGAGCTGCTGGAGATCAGACTCGGCCTGCAGCTGTCGCCGCTGCTCCTCCTCCTGCTCCTGCTGCTGCTGGCCAGGTTCCTCTGCCGCCTGCTGCTGCTGTTCTGTCTGCAGAGGCTGCTGCAGCTCGTCCTCGAGCTGTTTCTCCTCTTTCTCGTCCTTTTCCAGCTTGATTAGGAGTTTCTGATACAACTCCTCCTCCATTTGCTCGTATATCTCGCCCACCACCTCAGAGTAATCATCCTGGCCTCGCCTCTGCAGGAGCTGACACTGCTCTTTCTCCAGCTGCTTACCCTGATCCAGCTTACGTTCCAGCTGGGGACGCATTCCGGAGCAGTCCGCTCCACAACAGCGTAGCAGCCTCTCTGTAGCTGCGTCCAGTTTCTCCAGCAGTGCGTCTACACGCCTGCACTGGCTGTTCGCAGCCTCCAGCTGCAGCTGCTGCAGCCTCATCGTGTTAATCATCTCACCCCCAGCTCCGCCTTCCAGCCCAAGGCGCCTACTCGGCTCAAGCTCTCGCAAGACACCCACCATAGTTCGTTCTGCTTCGCTAATCGGCACACCTCGCTAGCAATGTCGCTTCCAACACCACCTCACGAAACAGCTGAAAGGACGCGACGTATGTGCAGAAACCTAGCAACGGAACCAATGACTAAGAGACTCGTCCCATTGTTATTGCACGCTGAGGCAACAAATAGTTGTTCTTTGTCCCATTCGTCAAAAAATGTAATCGAAGTTAACATAAAATAATCTTTCCGTCATTACTTCTAAAAATATCGTAATCGAATAAACAGCATCAAATATATTGGCGTCGCGAGTGTACTTTTATGGAATTGCTGTAGTTAGCTTTTTCCTTCAGTGCAATAATTGACGATTAAACGGAAGGAGAAATGAATGAAAATCTCATTAGTGTTTAGCATACAGAAAGGTAGCAGCTGTGACCTGTTCGAGAAAATGTCGGTACCAACGACATGAATTACAGAAGTGAAGTACTGACACAAGCGGACGAAAGTGGAAACAGAATACATAATACCGATTTAAATGATAGCCGTTATTTCCTAGCATCCAAAATCGGGACATTTGTATTTGAGAGTGACCAGGCGATACAAAGTTAACCGAAATCTTCAGTAGTACTACTTTCAGAATACAGTTAGAATGTTCCACGGCGTTTATTATGATTGCTGCTGAAGTAGAAACAATGTTAACTCTGTCTCGCTGATAAAAGCGAAGCCGACAACCCGTATTAAGACAGTTTTCCGAACTGCAACAATTCTGATAGTTAATTCCAGTGCTCCGATTCATTTTAACTATACCATGTATACTTTCTTTTTATTTTTCAACGTGCACCGTTCTCCTTCTTTCTCATAGCCACAAAGTGGATTCTGCACGATATTATTTAACGATCATAACTGTCCATGGCCACATACGTCACTTCTTTGCCTCTTATTCCTTGTAAGGTACACTGGATGGAGTCCATTTCAAGATAGTCAGTAGACCAGCCCACGAGATGTTTCGACATCTCCAATCGGAATTTTTGCTTCAGTTTTGGTGAGTGGCAGGTAAACACGTCTGCCGCTGCTGTGTGCTATACGTAGTGGTAGCTCTACTGCACAAGCCACCTCACGGCTTATGGCGGGGGGTACTTCTGGTATGGACCACAGCCGTCTCCTCCATTGCTCTTTCGTAACGGTGTCTGGGAAGAGCAGCTGTCAGTCAACTGTATGAACCCCAGCTTACCTGGTTTTGTGATTGTTCTCATGTTGTGGACGTCTGTGAGAGGCAGAAATCTGGTGCATCTTTAACGTACCGCGATCGCCTCAGATTTTGAACAGTAAATCTCTCCATGGACTCCAACGTCTTTCTTGTTTGGAGTTTGACTTGCATCTACGCCGCGTCACATGTCAAGTAGATCATTTGAACGTTTTTTTTATCTAAATAATTTGCAACGAGTCAGTTTACAGGTTATGTATACTTGCTCACATTCTGAAACACAATTTTTTAGTCCTACTCATGCATACATTTAAAAACTAGCCTCAACAAGCTACTAGTTTTTAAATAATAATTCGTCGATGGAATAGAATGATTTGTCGAGTAGTAATTGTTGGAACTACGTGAACAAAGTATTCTTCCAGTGTGTATATTATATTGCTGAGTGCATTAGACCTATGTCGAATGATGTGGTATGGTTATTGGTTGGCAACGAGATCTTGTACATAGCCAATGCTTAAAATCTTTTCACGTGTCAGCAAAAAACGAGTTATACTTTGGCCCTTAACCTTTTTTCCACGTGATTTCGCTGAGGTAATCAAAGAATCCAACAGATTACAGATCCAGCACTGAATTAAAGTGAGATAATGAATTTCACAGCGACTTGCATTTGCGCAAAATTTCACAGAATTTCATACGAAGTTGCATTGTTTATAAGGTGAATAAAAGTGACTGAGATCGCAAGAATTATGCAAGCTCGAAATTGGACGTTGAGGTGTATTTCTATTTGGATCACCTATGGGACGTCGTACGTTGAAACCTACGGAATCAAGTTTTTCTGCTAAGGATCGGAAGGCCAAATTAAAATTCATCCTTTTGGTTGATCCAGTAAATTATGTTCTTATAGAAAAGGCTACGTCAGCACAGGAGATATAGGACAAAATGCAAAACGCATTTCAAGATGGAGGTTTAACTAAAAAAGTAGGATTGAGTAAAACGTTCTCGGTTTTCAAGCCATGCCAATTCGAATAAAATCCTAGAGCTTTCGTTGACTACCTCCGCTAGCGTCCTCAGGAGTTCACTGACTGCCGTGGCTGCTTTTTTTTTTTTTTTTTTTTTCCTTTATTGAATTTCAATTCCCCCCGAAGGGGCCGGGCTGGCAGCAGCTTAGGACGCCGCTCTGCAGCCTACAGATTTTCTGACAAAGAGCAGGAGAATAAATAATAATAAAAAACAGGCGATAAAATCGGGGACTTAGTGAGTAACAAGGAGAAAAGAAAATGGGGAAATTAAAACAAACAACAGAGTGATGATGAAGCGAATAAAAATACATACGGAGCAGACAGGGGAAACAATAGACAATTAAAAAAAACACGGCGACAGTCTGGATTCTGTTCGCAAAATATATAAAATGCACACCCAGCGACAGCATGGTTTCTGTTCGCAACACAACACTGAATAGTCACTAGAACACAGCACGAAAAAGGCGGCAAAGGTGACACCACAGTCGAGAGCAGGTGGGGGGAAACTGGACAGGAGATGGGAAAACAAAAAGGGGGGCGGAAAGGAGAGTAAAAGCGAAGGGGGGGGGAACCGGGAAAGGAGCGGATGGAGGATGAGGACCCATAAGAGGGGTGGGGGGCAGACGCGACAGGGAGGGGGGCCGTGGCTGTTACGGTTTCTCCCTTATATAGGCATGATGACATCATCAGCAGCCAATCAGTTAGCCCTATGTGGCGTGCGCGCGTAGGTCGACCGGGCAGCAAGCGGAGCTAATGCCCGTGGCAGCACCGGTGACGTCAGGTGGCGCCGGGGCAGGCGCCACGTTTGAAACTGCCGCTCCATCGTCGCGTATCTGTCTCTGCTTTCTTTCGATGTCCAACGCCCGTCCCAATGCCCTGCTGGGTGTGTACCCCTGGTCTCTGTTGAAAATGTTGTTGTTTAAACGGATCTCGGCCGCTTCCTTTATAACGGAGTCCCAATATGTAGATGCATGAGACAACACTTTTGTATTTTCGAACGGTATTTTATGTTCGTTTTTTAGACAATGCTCCGCTATGGCCAACTTGTCAAGCTCCCTTTGTTTTATATGGCTCCTGCTCAGTACAATGCTCCAGTGTTCCGGTCCGTCCCCAAGATATGAGATATGTAATAATGTGCTGTTATGCAGCACACATTGTCCATGTGTATAAACTTACATAAAATGAAAACAAAAGTGCAACAGATGCAAATACCAATAAATCGTGATAGATATTTTGTTCTATGCACAACTGAGTAACTGTAGACCATTAAAAAGTTTTAATGTCCTGTCACTGACAATTAGTACACTCCTGGAAATTGAAATAAGAACACCGTGAATTCATTGTCCCAGGAAGGGGAAACTTTATTGACACATTCCTGGGGTCAGATACATCACATGATCACACTGACAGAACCACAGGCACATAGACACAGGCAACAGAGCATGCACAATGTCGGCACTAGTACAGTGTATATCCACCTTTCGCAGCAATGCAGGCTGCTATTCTCCCATGGAGACGATCGTAGAGATGCTGGATGTAGTCCTGTGGAACGGCTTGCCACGCCATTTCCACCTGGCGCCTCAGTTGGACCAGCGTTCGTGCTGGACGTGCAGACCGCGTGAGACGACGCTTCATCCAGTCCCAAACATGCTCAATGGGGGACAGATCCGGAGATCTTGCTGGCCAGGGTAGTTGACTTACACCTTCTAGAGCACGTTGGGTGGCACGGGATACATGCGGACGTGCATTGCCCTGTTGGAACAGCAAGTTCCCTTGCCGGTCTAGGAATGGTAGAACGATGGGTTCGATGACGGTTTGGATGTACCGTGCACTATTCAGTGTCCCCTCGACGATCACCAGTGGTGTACGGCCAGTGTAGGAGATCGCTCCCCACACCATGATGCCGGGTGTTGGCCCTGTGTGCCTCGGTCGTATCCAGTCCTGATTGTGGCGCCTACCTGCACGGCGCCAAACACGCATACGACCATCATTGGCACCAAGGCAGAAGCGACTCTCATCGCTGGAGACGACACGTCTCCATTCGTCCCTCCATTCACGCCTGTCGCGACACCACTGGAGGCGGGCTGCAAGATGTTGGGGCGTGAGCGGAAGACGGCCTAACGGTGTGCGGGACCGTAGCCCAGCTTCATGGAGACGGTTGCGAATGGTCCTCGCCGATACCCCAGGAGCAACAGTGTCCCTAATTTGCTGGGAAGTGGCGGTGCGGTCCCCTACGGCACTGCGTAGGATTCTACGGTCTTGGCGTGCATCCGTGCGTCGCTGCGGTCCGGTCCCAGGTCGACGGGCACTTGCACCTTCCGCCGACCACTAGCGACAACATCAATGTACTGTGGAGACCTCACGCCCCACGTGTTGAGCAATTCGGCGGTACGTCCACCCGGCCTCCCGCATGCCCGCTATACGCCCTCGCTCAAAGTCCGTCAACTGCACATACGGTTCACGTCCACGCTGTCGCGGCATGCTACCAGTGTTAAAGACTGCGATGGAGCTCCGTATGCCACGGCAAACTGGCTGACACTGACGGCGGCGGTGCACAAATGCTGCGCAGCTAGCGCCATTCGACGGCCAACACCGCGGTTCCTGGTGTGTCCGCTGTGCCGTGCGTGTGATCATTGCTTGTACAGCCCTCTCGCAGTGTCCGGAGCAAGTATGGTGGGTCTGACACACCGGTGTCAATGTGTTCTTTTTTCCATTTCCAGGAGTGTATAATAGCAGAACTAAAAACATCAACAGAAGCATCTCATACAACTGACACTTGACAAATGATCTGCAGAGCCAAAGCAAAAACAGGGACTAAGGGAGCTATGGTATCACATCGCAACAGATACCAAGCCAGCGCACGCGCCCCGCTCCTGTGCTCGACAGAGGTGAATCGTCATGTTTGTTTCCATTACGTACTTAGCGGCTGCTTTAGTTTTGGAGTAGATGGAGGCTGTTTGTTCACTTTTGTCAAAGTAAGTGAAGACTTGTTTAGTAACTGTCCTGTATGCTTTAGAGAAAAAGTCCGGTACCTTAATTTTCCCTCTTTTCCACTTTCGCTCTTCATTTGCTCAATTTTTCCGCTGCTTAGTTTCAAATCAATTTTTCCGCCCTTTGCCGACCCTAAAATTACGCGTTAGGCGGCCGCCTAGTCTTGCCTAATGGTATAAACGGCCCTTTTACGAGTATATGTGATGCCTGAATATGTTCATACATCAGCATGTCATCTGTTTTTTCTGTGCATCGAACAGTGTTCCCACAAACACAGCACTTAATTTACTTCCTTAAGTTTGCTGCTTGGTTGTAATTACACCGCTAAGTGAAATACGCCTGTCATTATAGAGATTGTACTATAGACTAAGCATTTTGCGTCCTTACTTCAACGTCTGCCTGCTACCCAAGGAAAAAAGCATTAATGGTTTGGTCTTGCCACATGTACTTCAAGGTATTATCCAACGTAAAAATATAGAATTGAAATAGCTATAATTATTAGTCTGAAAACGATATAAATACTGTGGGGTAATATTGTTCACTACACTGTCCTCAGTCACTAGTTAAAATGTCTGCATTTCCTTATGTTACACTCTGTGTATATAAAGACTAGTAAGACGTCAGCAAAGTTCAAGTACCACCAAACCACATAAACACAAAACTAAAAAGTGTATTACGTTAATTACAATAAAAATATAATAATATCATCGCAAGACAGATATAAATACTTCACGGGTTTCAATAACAATTCTGCTAATTGTGTTTGCTGATTTTACAGAACTAAACTGCAAACTTTCGAAAGATTTGCCTGTCGCCAGAGATCTCAAATTTACACATAATCCCTCGTCAGCTGTGATTGGTCACTCTCATTAACGTATTATGCTTCTCTGTTTTTGTCCTAAGATGCAGGACTCATCCGAAAACAGTAATGAAATCTTTCGATTACGTGGTAATAAATTTTGTCAGCAAATTAACATACATGAAGTACTCTTTTTTTCAGTCAGTCTTGCACGCATTTTTCCTATTTCTTTGTTTCCTTAATACAACTGTGGTACACACCTTCTTTTGGGTGTCCGATATCTTAACTTTGCAAAACTGTATTGCCAGCTAACAGTATTATCTATGTTATGCGAGTCGCTGCAATATATTGAAGATTTCGCAAACTAGTATTCTCAATAAATGAAGCGCTCACCCGGAAAACGTAACTAACAAAATGCAAATTATCAAGAGAACAAAAAACTTTTTAATGCTTGCCTATTTGGGCCGCTTGATGTACATGAGGTAAAAAGCCATATTGCGAATTTTTGTAGCAGTCATTACACAATTTCTTGCTTAGCGTTTTATCCACCCTCAGCTACTGTATTTGTATTACCTGTGTCATCCTTGAAAAACTAGCACTATTTTAATTATCCTGGACGAATAACATTGCATCTGTGCAGTTACAAAGCTGTACTGCTGAAATACATTGGTTCTTATGTGTTATTTACGGCACAAATAGAAAGCTTATTCTGAGAAAATATAACAACACTTTTGCAGTTTATGGATCTTCCTAATTTAAAAGTTCTGTCACACCATACTTTTGGCAATAATGAAAAATTTGGTGAAGTATGTTCTCTGTGTTCATCTGTCACTGTCCAGCGTTTTGAGGCATCTGAGAATAAAAGACTAGTTCCAAAAAATAATGTTCCTACTGCAGTTCCAGGTTCTTTTCGCCCATTTTCTCCTGATGCATTACCTCCACTAATCCTCCATGTCGTCACGACGAAGAACACTGAATTATTTGTGCCTCCTGAAGCGCTGCATCCATACCCTCAGTGGTCCCTGAGAAAGAGTTGTGGATTGTCGGAATGAAAGGAGAATCTCTTATTCTTACAAATTCACCTGTGAAAGCCTGTACCAGAGAGTCAGAGAAAAATGAAATGAAGAAAACCTGCTCCATAAGAACCGGCTTCATCGTCAGATGTAAGCGAGATTCAGGTTGTTGCTGTTGTGGAGTCACCTCGCCCTGGCATTCAACCAACTTTCTGGAAGTGGCACACAGCCTCCAGTTGCTTTTCGATTATGGATGGAAATACGTTTGTTGCCACTGCTAATGTTATTACGATGCTTTCTCCTCCCCTTAAAGAGATACGTCAAAGACCTGAGGACATGGTTTATATCACTGTTGATTTATATGAATACAGTATTCACTTAAGACTGGTTTTATTTGAAACTTAAATTAGTTATTTTTGATGTATCAATGACATTCAGCTAAATGCAGTTGCAGTCTACTTTCACAGTGGTTTGAAGTTAAAATGAGATTTATTTAGTGTATTTCCACTTATTTCACTAACTAGGCAAGTTAACTGCACCAGCTAGGATAAATTGTCACTTCATGAATGAGTTAATTATTTCAGATTTCATAATAATTGAAAGTAATGCAGACCCATTTACCATCTCATTGTATAGAATATATGTAACCCAGACTTTCTATAAAATTTAATGCAGGTGAATTAAATAGAAAATGCGTCAGACCAATTTTTAAAAATGTTGCCCATTTAATATAACTCTCCCGGCACCAAATGCAAAAACGCATCACTGATACAGCTTATTCATGTAGTAATTTTTAGTCTTTCGCGAAAGCATGCTCTCGCGCCGTGCGTTGTGATGGTCCAAGCAGTGTTACTGGAAGCAACAGTTTTGAAATGAGGAGATAGGAGTAGATACTAGACAGCCCGTTCACTGTTATTCGTATATATATTTGTTATAGGGCACCTCACACAATTAACAACGAATTTGGACACGTTAACTTCACGCCAATAATATTGTTAGCAATAAGCACCTCTATAACCGATTACATTATTTACGTTTTCAAACCTTTCCATCACTATTCCTGTTTTTATCCGCCGAAGCAGTATGGCTAAGGCCATTTAATTTTGCTTTGGACCTCCATTTTTGTATGGTGTTTTTTTAGCCCTTTCTCCAAGTGCCTGTTTTCAGCTGTCTCCTATTCTGTCCATTGGGACTGACGTATGGTCGTTTTTAACTCCCGTTCTATAGTTTTGACTTGGGCGCGTATGACCCCCAGTTGTTTTTGCGCCCTAAAACAAAGCAAAACTATTCCTCTATAATGCATTGTCACCACAGCTTTGCAAGTATGTTAGTCATGTTACCAGAATTTTTCTCATAACTTTGTCTGTGGAAATACACAGTAGATTCCAGGAGAACGGCTTTACTTTCTTGGGATGAATAACGAAGGGGCTATTGCGGAATAATTTTAATAACTTTGTAGGAAAACGAATGACAGTCATTTTACTTTCAGCAAAGACTAGTATGGGTCGTTACGCTATACTGTAAGACTGTCTAGCTTCTCGCAGTCAGGCATTGTGCAGGTTATCATCGCCCGTCACGTATTACAAACAGCTAAACGGAGTCTTTAAGTAATATCCCAGTCAGGAATAAACTTAGAGGAACGACTCAGCACTTCAAGCTAGTAAGAGAAACGTCTCTGGGTTGAGGAATTCACAAAGGGGATGTCGAAAATTTAATTAATATCTCAAGAAATAAAGAGTCAATCGAGTGATGTACAGAAATTTGCCAACATAAAAATTACTTTGTAGGAATAGAAACGAATGTGACAAAAAAAGGGGATTTGCTCTTTTATTTGAATTTCAACAGTAGAGGAATGGTTTCTTTTAACAAAGCAGGAAATCTGCAGAAACAATAGATCTGACAACATTGTGTTCGAGCAGCGGTGATATAATATCGAGCTTTCTGGCGTATCAAGAAATTTTCGAGTTCGTTCAAAGAGGAGTATCTTTTGCTCAGCCCTACGGAATACTGTCTGCCTTTTATCGCAATAGCACAGATACATATTTCAAAGATATTTTTTAAGAGAACGGGAACCTTGAAAATGGAATTCTCACGTGCATATCCCAGTGCCAAAATTGGCTGAAAGGGATCCTACCATTGCTATTTTCTGCTTCGTTTTATAATGTTGACGATTTTTTGTTTGTTCAAATACTGAACCTTCACAATCAGCTATATTTCAAGTTGGTGACTATGTGGAAATACTTGGCTGGCACTGGTAAGTGCTGATGAATATCTTCCAATTGTAATTATTATTTGTGGAATAGAGTTTGTGTGTGGTATTTCTGACCTGTGCATTTGAGTTTCTTTTAGTTTAATACTGTGCCGGCTGTGATAGGTTACTGTACCGCTCCCTAACCTGATTTCCGGGAATATGACGAACTGCTTGTGTGATTCGTGTGAAACATATTCGAGATTCATGTTGTAACTGAACTTATGTACCGCAATCTCCACCTGACCTACAGAGCAGAAGTGTATTTTCGAACACTGTATAATTACTGTTCTTTAGTTCGTACTGTGCCTCTCTCTCCATTCGTTTTCTTTACGACACATAGCTAAAGCTATTCTTTTCATAATCGTTTCGATTTAATCCTGCTATATACATTCATAATTGGGTATGGCGATTTCCACTTGGGCTGTGCAGCTAAAGCATGTCGTCCGCTACTATCTTCGATTTCTTCTTCTATATCTACATCGATGCTCCGCAAGCCAACGTATGGTGCGGGGCGGAGGGTATCTTGTACCAGAACTAGTCATTTCCTTTCCTGTTCATCTCGCAAATAGAGCAAGGGAAAAGACTGTCTCTATGACTTCTTATAAGACAAAATTTCTCGTATCTTGTCTTCGTGGTTCTTACTCGAAAGTTATGTTGGCAGCAATCGAATTGTTCTGCAGTCAGCATCAAATACCGCTTCTCTAAATTTTCTCAGTAGTGTTCTACGAGAAGAATGTCATCTTCCTTCCAGGGAATATCACTTCTATTCACGAATCATCTCCGTTAATAATTTCGTGTTGATGGAACCTACTGCTAGTAAATGTAGCAGCCCACATCTGAATTGCTTAGAAGTCTTACTCTAATCTCGTCTGGTGGAGATCCCAAACACCGCAGCAGTACTCAAAAATGGGTCGCACTGGTGGTCTATACGTGGTCGCCTTTACAGACGAACCATACTTTCCTAAAATTCTCCCAGTAATCCTGAGACAATGAGACATTTGTCCTGTTGGCTGCCGGGATCTGATATTTTGGCTTTCTTCGCCAATCTATCCGATCTAGTGCCTGATCGGGGTGTAGTCCTGAGGTCCTGGGATCTTCGTGCAGAGTGTCAAGCCATCGCTGCCTGGATCGTCCGACTAGCCATTTACTGTCCGAATGAAACTAGTCTTTGTCACTGTTCTTGCATCTGCTCTAAAGAACATGGCTGTACCGCCGTAGACGAATTCCTCTCATCTTATCTGCTCTTCATGCTACTCCATATAAATTAAAAATGTTTGTGACATGATGGTGCACTGTTAATCCAGATGTCCACCTGAGCTCTTTGTTTCCCTGATTGGAAGGTTAATTGACACATGTCTGTACAACTTCAAATATATACAATAAAACAGTGTGTTTGTAGTCTTGCTTTTCAAGGTTACCACGAATTATATTGAATATGCAGCAGAACGTTTTCCCCTTCATCTCACATGTTCATAAAATTTTTCTAATAATTCTGTTCAGAGTGTACAGTCTCACCCCGTTCTTTTCGAGACAGATGTAGCTCTTTTCATGCATTTTGTGTCTTTTTAAAAAGAAAAACCATAGTACAACAGTCGTCTCCACGACAGAGACGTCGTGGATCCACCCCACTACAGGAGATCAAAATCTAACCTACTTCACACACAAAATATATTCTAACGTACACTAACCTAACTTCTCCTTAACCCCGCTAGAAACTGACAAAGGAGATAGGATATTCTGTGGCCAAGCTGTCGGCCGATGTTATCGGGCGACTGCGTCTGGTGACCTTTTTGGAGCCACTGTGAAGACAGTCTAAAGGTGCGTTCACACGATGCCTTTTTCGTGTTCAACTTTGCGCATGCGCGTAAATTTTTAACAGCGCAAATACGCATGCGCATTTGTGCATGCGTAATTTTCGAACCGATGATGTCACTGTTTGGTCCCCTCTCCCAATTCAGCCAGTCAGCCATGTGTAATTACGTGGAAATGGAAGCCATGCGTGAAGTGCATTGCTACCTGCCTTCGGTGGGAATCTTTGCGTCTCTTAGCAGACGACAGGCAGCTGATGTCCATGTTTGATTGTGTAAAGTGTTGAGGCTGTGCTGTGAAGCAAATTATGAGCAATAAAGTCTGTTGACTCTAAAGAAAGCATGCTTAAGTTTATAGATGATTACAGTAACACCATTCTTTATGCCGATCCAAACATGGAAGCGCTACATGACATACTGACCGTCCAGATTTGTACCAGAAAAAGCAACTGTATTCTTCAATGTAATGCAAAATTTCAGTATTATTATTTTAACACACGTACGAAAAACCGTCACGACGGATTCCAACGAACAACCTGGTGGTAGAATAGAGTTCGGTCTTGCATAGGTTACTGTAGAGTCAGACATCAGGAAACTTGATTGTAAGATGTTTGCTACTAATTACACAGTTACAAGTTTTGGATAATTTTGAAAATCTTATGGTACAGATCCCTTTAAGTATTTTATAGTAGTTATTTAACCAAATGCGTTGTTTGACACATCTTCCGAAACCTCTACATAAGCATGACACATATTAGTGTTGCTAATATTCAAGTAATTTTAATGGGACACAACGTGAAATACCACGAAAGCATGAATATGACATGTGTGTCAATTTAACAGTTTGTAAACACTTGACTATTGATGACAAAACAACTGATTTTTAGCAAGAATGAACTTTCTCAGAGTCACTGAAGATGTGATGGTCTGCAGCAATTGTCCGTCCACAGCACGATCAGAGTACGGTACACTGATGGTAGACAACGCGCTGTTGGTTTTTTGGCGCTGACGCACGAAGCAAGAGCATCACTACAGTAGTTTTATGTCCACACTACGATAAACCAGTTCCGCAACTACTGACAGAAGCTCTGTATATTCTCGGCCGGCACTCCACTGTAGATTTGGCTTGGACACTTGCTCAGATTCCTGCAAGAGGAGGAGAAACGCAAAGTTATTCTTTTGTCAAACTCAAAATACCATCTGTGTCACAAGTAAGGAAATAAACTTAGTTTCGTTTATCATAACCGACGTGGGAAGCCTACATCTGTGTCACTCAAATTTTAAATAATGAAATAAACGCCTAACTTACTCGCAGAATACATCCTTGAGATCCAGAAACACGGGGAGAAATGCATCGATTTTCTTCTCAAATATAGATAATAGTTGTTGTGTAGTAATTATACAGAGCACAGTCAATGTATGCACTGTAGAACACGCAAGGAGACAGCATCAAGTTCCTGGAACAAGAATGGTACTGTAACAAAAGTCTGTCCAAACTAAGACGTCACTTGTTACACATGTAATGAGACGAGCAGTGTGTACTGGAAGCATACCATGAGCAGTAGATTTCGCTGCAGCCATATTTGGGCTCTAGAAGCAGGAACAGAATTGCAGCCATGATCTTCGCAAATCAAGAAACTGCTTGTTATACAAGCGGTGGGTTATCCGAGCAATCAACCCCAGACACCTGAAACAGAAGCCCTGCTGTAACAATATTCTCACCAAATTAAGGTAATTACATGTTACACCAGTAATGAGATAAGAACTGTGTATTGTAAGCGTACCGTGTATTGTAGGCATCCGGAGGCACTTTAGTTATGAAGAGTACTGTCCAAAACAAGATATTACTCGTTTCACAAAAACTGAGATAAACACTGAATTGCGTGGCACTTCCCTGCACTTCCACTCATGCGGGCAGACACACCAGACTCGTGAACACAAGTAGCACTGCAGTCATTTTCTGTCCAAATGAAGACATAACTTCTTAAACAAATAATGAGATAACTATTGTATATTGTAAGCATGTCATGCACTGTAGGTTTCGTTGCACTCATGCCTTGGCTCGAGAAACGGGAGTAGATCAGCAGCGATATTTTTCCCAAATCAGGAAATTACTTGTTACACAAGTAATGCGTATACCACAATCGGTGAAATACACTGTGGGTTATAAGACCATAGAGCCTCACACACCTGTAAATTCTGCGGGCAGATAACTCAGACTCCGGAAGCTGGAGGAGTACTGCAGCCATGTTCTGTCCAAATGACTTTCTTACTTGCTAAATAAGAACTGAGATTAGCACTGTATTCTGTAAGACGGCAGAGCACTGTAGATTTGGGTGGCGAGTTTCTCAGACTCCTATAACAGGAGGAGTACTGCAGCCATGTTCTGTCCAAATGACTTTCTTACTTGCTAAATAAGAACTGAGATTAGCACTGTATTCTGTAAGACGGCAGAGCACTGTGGATTTGGGTGGCGAGTTTCTCAGACTCCTATAACAGGAGGAGTACTCTAGCCAATGTCTGTCAAAAGCACGATAACGCCAGACTCTTACACAAAGACACACTGTCGGCACACTATCTCAGATCGGCGGTGGGCTGTGGTGAATCAGCTGCAAATCCCCAACAGCGGACCACAGACACGGAAGGAGCCCGCAAACTAGCAGAGAAACGCCACACAGGCAGACCGCGGCGATGCGCCACCGCGACTCGGTCACAGGCGGGTCGGTATACCACCACAGCTCATTATCTCTCTCCACCGTTTGCTCGAGCTGCTGGAGATCAGACTCGGCCTGCAGCTGTCGCCGCTGCTCCTCCTCCTGCTCCTGCTGCTGCTGGCCAGGTTCCTCTGCCGCCTGCTGCTGCTGTTCTGTCTGCAGAGGCTGCTGCAGCTCGTCCTCGAGCTGTTTCTCCTCTTTCTCGTCCTTTTCCAGCTTGATTAGGAGTTTCTGATACAGCTCCTCCTCCATCTGCTCGTATATCTCGCCCACCACCTCAGAGTAATCATCCTGGCCTCGCCTCTGCAGGAGCTGACACTGCTCTTTCTCCAGCTGCTTATCCTGATCCAGCTTACGTTCCAGCTGAGGACGCATTCCGGAGCAGTCCGCTCCACAACAGCGTATCAGCCTCTCTGTAGCTGCGTCCAGTTTCTCCAGCAGTGCGTCTACACGCCTGCACTGGCTGTTCGCAGCCTCCAGCTGCAGCTGCTGCAGTCTCATCGTGTTAATGATCTCACCAGCAGCTCCGCCTTCCAGCCCAAGGCGTCTACTCGGCTCAACCTCTCGCAAGACACCCACCATAGTTCGTTCTGCTTCGCTAATCGGCAGACCTCGCTAGCAATGTCGCTTCCAACACCACGTCACGGAACAGTTGAAAGGACGCGGCGTAAGTGCAGAAACCTAGCAACGGAACCAGTGAGTAAGAGAGTCGTCCCATTGTTATTGCACGCTGAGGCAACAAAAAGTTGTTCTTTGTCCCATTTGTCAACAAATATAATCGAAATTAACATAAGATAATCTTTCCGTCATTACTTCTAAAAATATCGTAATCGAATAAACAGCATTAAAAATATTGGTGTCGCGAGTGTCCTTTTATGGAATTGCTGTAGTTAGCTTTTTCCTTCAATTCACTAAATGACGATTAAACGGAAGGAGAAATGAATGGATGTCTCATTAGCGTTTAGCAAGCAGCAATGTGGCAGCCGTCACCTGCTCAAAAAAGAAAACGTCGGTACCAACAATACGAATTACAGAAGTGAAGTACTGACACAAGCGGACGAAAGTGGAAACAGAAAACATAATACCGACTTAAATGTCGCCGTTATTTCCTAGCATCCAAGTTCATGTCAGTTGTATTTGAGAGTGACCAGGCGATTCAAAGTTAACCAAAATCTTGAATATTACTGCTTTCGGAATACAGTTAGTGTTCCACGGCGTTTATTATGATTCCTGTTGAAGTAGAAACAATTTTATTCTCTGTCTCACTGATAAAAGCGAAGCCGACGACCCGTATTAAGACAATTTTCCGAACTGCAACAATTCTGATAGTTAATTCCAGTGCTCCGATTCATTTTAACTATATCATGTACACTTTTTTTGTTTTCAACGTGAACCGTTCTCCTTCTTTCTCATATCCACATAGTGCACTGTACACGATATTATTTAACGATCATAACTGTCCATGGTCAGATACATCACTGCTTTTCCTCTTATCCCTTCTAAGGTACACTGGATAGAGTCAATTTCAAGATATTCAGTAGACCAGCCCACGAGATGTTTCGATATCTGCTATCGGAATTTTTGCTTCAGTTTTGGTGAATGGCAGGTAAACACGTCTCCCGCTGCTGTGTGCTACACGTAGTGGTAGCTCTACTGCACAAGCCACCTTACGGCTGATGGCGGGGGGTACTTCTGGTATGGACCACAGCCGTCTCCTCCATTTCTTTTTCGTAACGGTGTCTGGGAAGGGCAGCTGTCAGTTAACCAGTATGAACTCCAACTTACCTGGTTTTGTCGTCGTTGTCATGTTCTGGACGCCTCTGTGAGGGAGTAATGTGGTGCTTTTTTAACATACCGCGATCCTCTCAGATTTTGAACAGTAAATCTCACCATGGGCTCCAACGTCTCCCTTGCTGGGAGTTTGACTTGCATCTCCCTAGCGTTACATATTAAGGAGATCATTTAAACGATGCTTTTATCGAAATAATTTGGAGCTAGTTAGTTTACAGGTTATGTATACTTGCTCACATTCTGAAACACAATTTTTTAGTCCCACTCATGCAGCTACATTTAAAAACTAGCCTTTTTCTGCATGCTACCAATTTTCAAATAATAATTCGTCAATGGAATCGGATGATTTGTCTAGTAGTAATGATTTTAGTTCAGATTTAAAACTTTCTCTGCTATCCGTCAGTGCTATTCGGCAAATAATCAAAAATTTTTGTTGCTGCTTATTGAACTCCTTTCTGAGCCACTAGCAGCTGTAATAGTGTGTAATAAAGGTCACTTTCTCCTCTATTGTTGTACGTTTCGGCATCAATATTCTTTTCAAGTAGTCGTCGATTATTTACGACGAATTGTTGGAATAACGTATTCTTCCAGTGTGTATGCTACATTGCTGAATGCATTAGACCTCTGTCGAATGATATGGTATAGTTATTGGTTGGCAACAAGATCTGCGTAGACAATGCGTAAAATCTTTTCATGTGTTGGTAAAAAATAAGTTTTATTTTGTCCCTAAACATTTTTTCCACGTCATTTGGCTGAGCTAAGCAAAGAATCCAACACATTACAGACCCAGCACTGAATTAAAGTGATAAAATGAATTTCACGGCGACTTGCATTTGCGCAAAAGTTCACATAAGTTCATACGAAGTTGTTTTGTTTATAAGGTGAAAAAAGGGACTGAGGTCGCATGAATATGCAAGCTGGAAATTTGCCGTTGAGGTGTATTTGTATTTGGATGACATGTGGGACGTCGTAAATGGTACATTGAAACCTATGGAATCAAGTTTTTCTGCTAAGGATCGGAAGGCCAAATTAAAATTCATCCTTTTGATTGATCCAGTAAATTATGTTCATACAGAAAATGCTACGTCAGCAAAATAGATATAGGACAAAGTGGAAAACGCATTTGAGGATGGAGGTTTAACTAGGAAAGTAGGATTGAATAAAACGTTCTCGGTTTTCAAGCCGCGTCAGTTCGAAAAAACCATCGAGCTGTCGTAGACTATCTCCGCCATCGTCGTCAGGAGTTCACTGACTGCCGTGGCTGCTACGGTTTCTCACTTATATAGGCATGATGACATCATGACTGCGCGGTATGGGATCCTTACCAGGTAGGATTGACGGAGGACATCGAAAAACTGCAAAGAAGGGCAGCCCGTTTCGTGTTATCGCGCAGTAGGGGTGAGAATGTCACTGGTACGATATGCGAGTTGGGGTGGCAGTCTCTAAAACAAAGGCAGCTTTTTTTGCGGCGAGATCTATTTACGAAATTTCAATCACCAACTTTCTCTTTCGAATGCCAACATGTTTTGTTGACATGCACCTGCGTAGGGAGAAATGATCATCATAATAAAATAGAAATCAGAGCTCGAACGGAAAGATTTAGGTGTTCTTTTTTCCCACGTTCCATTCGAGAGTGGAATGGTAGAGAAGTAGTATGAAAATGGTTCGATGAACACTCTGCCAGGCACTTAAGTGTGAATTACACAGTAACCATGTAGATGTAGATGCAATCAGATAGACCCAATGTGGCGCCTGCGTATGTCGACCCGGGCAGCCAGCGGAGCTCTTGCCCGTGGCAGCACCGGTGACGTCAGGTGGAGCCAGGGACAGGCGCCACGTTTGAAACTGCCGCTCCCGCGTCGCGCATCTGTCTTTTCTTTCTTTCTATGACCAACGCCCGCCCCCATGCCCTGCTGAGACTCCTGGTCTCTGTGAAATTGTTGTTGTCTAAACGAATCTCGGCCGCTTCCTTTATAACGGGAGTCCCAGTATGTAGATGCATGAGCCAACACTTTTATATTTTCGAACTGTATTTTATTTCCATTTCCTAGACAATGCCCCGCTATGGCCAACTTATCAAGTTCCCTTTGTTTTATATGGCGCTTATGCTCAGTTACCAATTTACAAATTATTTATTTATATAGTTGTAAACAAAGCTCAATTTCTGACCCTGACCCCAACTTGTTACGTTGTAGCTAATTATATGCCGATAGCACAACCGAGTACATTTTCAGAAATATTTGAGAAATTGTTTTGTACCAGATTAGAAAGTCTTAACAGATTCTCTTTAATATCAAAGCACCAGAATGGATTTAAAAAACAAAAAGCTACAACCACAGCGGTATGTGAATATCTCAATGGAACCTTATAATCATTAGATATAAAGTAATTACTACCAATATTTTTTGGATCTGGCTAAATCTTGTGATGTTATTTGACCACACCATACTCCTTAGAAAGTTGGCCAATGAAGGTGTAAGACAGACCGCAAACCAGTGTTTAGAATCATGTCTGTCAAACGGAGAACTAAAAGCTGAAATGAAATTAAAAAAGAAAGAATACTAATGTTCATAAGTGTACTGTGCACTCTTCTGAGATGATACCTATCAGATATGGTCATAATGCTCAATCCTGGGACCCATACTGTTACTTTGCATAGATACGAAACTCACCTGCTTAGCTGAGCTGCAGCTTGCCCAGATTCGTTTCCTGGCCGGGATGTAGATTTTCTCCGCTCATTGACTGGGTGTTGTGTTATCATCATCATTTCATCATCACCGACACGCAAGTCGCCCAGTGTGATGTCACCTGAAATGAGACTTGCAACTCGGCAGCCGAACTTCCCTGGATGGGGCCTCTTTACCATCAATGCCTCACAACTGTTTCATTTTGTTTCATAAATACAAACCTTGCTTCAGGGCATACTATACTGTTTCTGATGACACAAGTGTCCTTGTAACAGGTACAGACAAAGCTGATCGTGATTAAAAGATTAAGCTACTTATGTCATCACTGAGAGAATGGTTCAGTACATTATAAATGTACAAAAAAACACATTGGTCTCTGTCTCTTATCTGAAAAACAAGAAATACCCACCTGCCATGCTTCTAAACAACCAAAAGCTGTCCAGTGTGAGCTCTGATAAGTTTCTTCGTATATGACATGAAGCAAATTTTAAATGAAACACTCATGTTAATTATAATTCATATAAGCTCAGCAAATCAGGCACCAAGTTAGATCTTATGCAAGTATATTATTCTAACTTTCACTCCATATTACAGAATGGAATCATATTTTGGTTGAACTCACTTTGGAGCAGAGATATCTTTAAAAGAAAGGCAATACATATAATAGGGCCTACACAATCTGAAATATAATGAATCATGCAGGGAACTTTTCAAGAAATTTTGCATTATGACACTGTCACCTGTTTGCATTTATAGTATTATATCATTTGTTAAGACCTTTAAGACCTATCTGTTAGAGAGAGAGAGACAGTCCATTAATATTAAATGAACACACTCATAGCTATGAAAAAAAGACAGCTGTCTAACCTACATATGATTCAGCCCAGGTCAGCTGGTTACCAGAAAAGTGTTCTTACCAGATGAAATTAATAGAACAGAAATGCCAAGACCTTTCATACATAAATTTAAAAAAAATTGTTCTGGAGCAAAACTTTTACACAGTAAATATTTTTTTGAAAAAGGATGTAAACATTAATTAATTTATTAATGAAAGATTACTTATGCCTGATAATTATGTACGATGTCTCTTTCCGTAATGTATGTAATTCACTGTTCTGTATTTACTATACAAGTGATAAATGTAACTCATGGTGAGGAAATAATAAATGTGGTGGTAACTTCAAATATGTTAGGAGTCCATATTGGTCAGGATTTAAATTGTAATAAAACACATTTTGGAACTCCTGAAGCAACTTAGTTCAGCCACATTTGCACTAAGAAACAATGCAGATCGTGGGGAGAGAGAAATCAATAAGTTGACATATTTTTGTTCAATAATGTCATATGGAATAATGTTCTGGGCTAACTCGTCTTTAAAAAGAAAATCTGCATTGTGCAAAAAAATGCAGTAAGAATAATACGTGGTGCTTACCCACCATCATCTTGTAGACATCTTGTTGACGAGTTGGGCATTGTGACTACTGATTCACAATGTATTTATTCCCTCATGAGGCTTGTGAGGTACATAATTACAATACCACAAGGAAAAATGACATTCATTACACCACATTAATGTTGTGTTTAGCAAAAAAGGAGTGCACAATGTTGCAACAAAAATTTTTGATCACTTTCTTAGTGATATAAAATGTCTGACAGCCATCAAAGTAAAATGTGAAAACAAACTTAGGAAGTTTCTCCTTGACAATGCCTCCTATTCCATAGAAGAATTTCTATTACTGTAATGTGTAGAAGATGGTGGGTAGGAATTACTAACTCACATCTGTGTACCTTGTTTTCTTTTTGAAAAAAATAAATAAAATAAAATAAAAGTTCAGAAATTAGACACATGTACAAATTAATTTTCAATGTAAATTTAAATTCACATAATTATGCTCTCTTGTACAAAACAAAATCATGGAACATGTAACTAACTAACTACAGGCCACACTTCGTTTTTCCATCACTGCCACAGGACTTGGGCAAAGTTTGCTAAGGCAACTCAGATCTGATCTTAAATTATCTAGAGAAGTTGATGAGGCTGTATGGTTTAGTTAATATAGTATCCTTTAGTGGTGCGTATTTGTTACTTTAATCGCTCTATGAGACTGAGTTGATTTAGTGCTTTCACAACAACAGTGGATCTCAAAATATGTAAGCATTGTAAAATGCTTTTGGTGGAATGTCTGAGGCTCTGGGCATAAAGAATTATAACCTGAAATCACATAATTTTTTGTTCACTCATTCTGACAAAATATGCCTAGGAAATTAATCATCAGATAAGTTACTTGACACAATATGAAGTGTGATGTTAACAGGATTAACCAGTATTCAGACTGCCTTTAATTTTTGATCAGATACTGTGGCAAGCACACATTCATAGTGCTCCCACCAGAAGAATTGCTTAATGATGTCATCACATGAAAAGCTCCCTTCTTCATAGTTTATCTACATTCCCTTTCTTTTGTCTGGTTACAACTTTCATCTTTTGAACATAGGTCTGTAAAGCATCTCTCATGTTTTTTATAGGTAATGGTATCTTGTAAATACTGTCTTCCAATCTTTAAAGTTTGAAACATGGTCCAGTAAACAAATAGTAACTGGACTGGTGATAAGGATTTTTTGAGTAATATTTATAATTGCAAAAATGTATAGAAGTTCTTTATTCAAAACAAACATTAAAAATACAAATTCATATAATTAACAAAATACAATTTTGACTTATTTACTTTCCTATTACAAACAGTTACATCCCTGCAATATAGTATTTATTTACTGCTGATTATGACATGTTTTCCTGGTATGTGGTAATTAAAAATGTAATTGTAGTTCAAGGACACACACACCTACCAGATGATGCAATGAAAAAAACTGTACATTTTACAGTAACAGAAATAAGGAATAAAAATATAAGCAAGCAATCACCTAAGATTATTGGCGTATGTGTGTGTGACACACACACACAGAGAGAGAGAGAGAGAGAGAGAGAGAGAGAGAGAGAGAGAGAGAGAGAGAAGGAGAGAGAAGGAGGTAGGGGATTTAAGGGCTCGAGCTCAGAGGTTAATTCTATTTTTTTTGCTGTTCTATGTATCTATTTGAGCATGCCTATCCTTATTTTTCTTCAGTTGTGTATTTCAGTAACATTAAGGTACAATTTCAATCACAAATTTTCATATATACTGTCTATATATTTTAACAGAAGGCACAATATCTAGTAGTTCCTTTCAGTCTTTGTTAAGTTACTCACATAAATCCATTACACAGGCACAGTAAATAAATACATTATTTTATTAAAATGACTGTTCTTTAGGAATAACACAAAAACTACAAAAATCTAAATGAAATTTCATTTCAGTGAAAAGGTTACAATAAAGGTTTATTACAGAGAGGTAAAATACTCAAAAGAAAGTTTTATCTTACAGCATCTTTTATACAGTACTATTTACAAGAAGCTTGCACAAACATTGTCTTTAAGACATCTTTGGAATGATTTATTCATGAAATGCTTCAGCCATCATACATTGTACTACCTGCTGCCGACGTCCTGAATGCTTTTTGCTCAAATGTCGCAGCTTGACTTTATGACAGTTTTTGTTTGTTGATGAAACATTTCCATCACTAACTTTGTGTTCACATTCCTAGCAAACATTGTTTTTTAACTCCTTTATGAAGGAGGCAGTACTACAAACATGTGTAATGCATTTTAATGGAACAATTACAGATGATGAATTCATTCAGTAACAGATAAACACTGAAATACTCCAGGGAAAACGTATTAATTTTGTTTCCCAGAATATTTTCTTTGCAAAAATAGGGATTTGTCATTGATAACTACATTTGAAAATTATATAAAAAAGCTGTGTTGGTCACTGCACAAGGACACAAAAACGTATCATAAAAAAGAAGCAAATTACCATTAAATGTGTTATCCACAATCAAGAATGCCATTCTGAAATCATGAACTAGGATGCTAACAGTAGAATTTCTTTCAAGTCTTACAGAAAGTTCTGGTTTACTGCTGATGTTTTGTCCTCAGTGCTCTTATACACATTACTTCTCAGCTCAGTGTAGTATGTAAGACCTCTTTGTACAAATAAAATGACGTTAAGTTATGTAATATTTTCTTCAACTGACTATCGTTTTTCACTTTCACGCATTTGATAAATGATGGATTCTTAGTGTTTTAAAAGAAAGAATGAAAAGAAACTCACACTAGAAAATGTTTTTATCAGTTCCTGCTACTTCATGGTGAACATATTTGTCCAAATTCTGCCAGATGAAGTAAAGAACTATGGTACAAATAGTGTAGCAATTGAAACGGAACTCTTAGGTCATTTTATGTACCAATAGTGCTGGTTCCTGCCAAAGAAAATTCAAAACATTATGGATATTAGTACTGATGATAAAATCAAGTTTACAGGAAGTCACTGGAAGTTGCTGCGGCAGTCTTCATTTCTGTTTTGATGAAAGGAAAGTGTGTCTCCACACAGTCACAATCAAAGGAACACTTCACTGCTGCAATAGTGCTATATTTCTACACAGCTACTGGTGATGCCCTCGTAGAGGAGACAACCGGGATAGGAGGTCGTGCAGCAGGCGTCATGGCACGATGATACATGTCATGTGGAACGGCTGCAGCCGGCGAGTCCAGCCAGTTTGCGATATCTTTATGAAAACGTTGTGTCCAAGACACCACTTCCTGCAGAGACTCGATGGCACGCTCTATGGCGGCAGACGTGTAGGCAAACTGTCCCCTGTGCGATTCGCGGAAAGCTTTCAGCTGTAAATACAAGGAAGAAAATTAAATATTTTAAAAGCATTAGTCTCTCATCAACAAAAATTAGTTAATGTGTTCTAAAAGTAACTGTAAAGTCATTTGTGACAGATGTACTACATCATTCACACAAATAAGTGTACTCTGCCAAAATCCGGACAAATGTAAAAGTTCCTTTAACCAAAATTTCATAAGCAAAATGCTGAATATTATAAAAAATCCTTTTACATCAACATGACGGTGATATCAATGGTAGGCAATGAAAACCTCTTAACTATTTGTCTGTGAAAATTTCACGATTCCAGTAACCAGTAACTCAGTTATCAAAGAGAGATATGAAAGTGCTTGGATATCTCTATTTGTCAATACTAGGTTTCTATACATGTAGCTACATTGGCTGTATCATTTAATGTATATTTTTTAGAAACCATTTCTCGTTCTCCTGTAACATTAAACAAAGTGGATTTATGAGGTTTTAATTGCCTACCATTGATATATAGAGCACAATCATTCGATGTGTCCATCTTTAGGTCGTATCACGGCCTCAAATATCACTCTGAAGTGCACCTGCAAGATGCAATGTATCCGAGTTTATGACAGCGAATGCCCAGGGTGTATACTTGGACAAGAAAAAAAAATTCCCGGATTTCTCCTGGGTAAAAATACCCTTTTTCCATGTTAAGTGACAGTATATTCTTCCTTGACACTGTAAAAGTCACCAATTCTTTGAATGTTTATGGTTTAACATACCGACGTAGAATTTCCCGGCACTTTAGAAAATGAAACTCAGGGGGGGAAAACATGTTTTGAAAGACCTTTGATGTGCAGCAACATGTACACTGCATATTTCCGTATTACAAAGGTATAAATTTGAATTCCACCAAACTTTCCAAAGCATTGAAATAGAGATTGTGATGCCCTTTTGTAAGCCAGTCATAGGTCATTTCACGTGATCTCGTCAGCTGATGACAGCATAGGACACGTGATGTAGTCAGCGAATACCAAGATCACTAAGTAGCGCGAACACACAAATAAGAAAAGTTAATTGTTTAAATTAATATACATAGCTTTCACATATAATATTGGTCTCTAAGATTAACAAGCTGGAAGAGAATCTAAGCTTCCACATATGATGATAATCTTTTTTGCGTGTGTTACACTTTAAGATATATCACACAAATGTGCCAGTAAAACTTTTAATAACAACGTAAATGTCTGATCTTCTGGGCTCGAAATTCTTCTAAATGGTCATCCTCAAAGAGTTGATTTTTAAATGAGAGTCAAACGCTTTGTGATTTAAGTACTTCATCGTACATTCTCACACATAGTTCATCTTGCATAAGAGGAAATTTGGTTTGAATGTAACGCTTTTCAAACCACGATTCGCAATATTTTCCTGCATCCTGTTAGAAATACGTTCGTTTCAGCAGTTGGAAGAGAATGCCAGATAAAAGGTGCCACCGCTATTACGCAGCTACGATGACGCAGGAAGCCCAGTGTAAAAAATTACAATATCTTACATTATGTCATAAAAGAAAGAAGACATCAGAGGATAATTCAAGATCATCGGAATTTCGTGAACCATACTAAGATGCATAATTTGGCTTAAAATCCACATTCGTATGTCCAGATTCATATGTAAATTTTCTTGGAGTACCAATACTGTATTATCTTGTGTTTGGTTCTTTATTATGGCATAATGCCATACATGCATTTGAAATGCAGCGAACAGTTGAAACTAGCCAATAGTGTGAAATTAAACACTTTCTTTCAAATAAAGCAGAAAAGATTAATGAAAGCCAAATCTCTTTAGCAAGCCGACAAAAATAAAAAATAAATAAAAAATAACCGACATTTTTCTGCAAGGTGATTAATGCTTGACTCTCAGGAAGGTGGAAATAAAATCTAAAACTAATAACATATTTTAGCCTTCCATAATTATGCGAACATATTTTAATTCATTTGATAACTCCTGACTGCAAAAATCCGTTTGTTATCATATAATGCGAGAGCAATAAACGAAGAAGAAACAACAAAATCACTGAACGTAAGCACAGGTCACGTGGAGATGACCCATCTCCCCACGACGCTTGGCCATCAGCACCAGATTTACTATATTTCCAAACCGGGGCAATATTAAATAGTTGCGCCCAGCCCTACTTCTGTAACCAGAAGCGAACGAAGGTACTACTCATATGTGATTCAACTGCGCATGTGCAAGAGCCCACCTGCAACTGCTCAAACGAATCTAATTTAAACAGTTGTCACGTCATGCTCATCAGAGGCAATTTGCTGTTATGAAGCATTGCATAGTCTTCATAAAACATTTGACATACTTTGCTGTAGTCAGACACTTGTATGAGCACTGTGTTTACTTGTTGTTTACATCACATTTCCTTCGCAACTCAAGTTTTATTTTCATTTTTTTTCTTTCGTTCATGTTTTGTCGCTGCAGTATTATTCTGCAATAGCGGGATATAGTAATATCCTTTGTTAGAGTATTGGTTCTTACCAGTCAAAATCACAAAAATTTAACTGAAAAATAAATTCCCAGAATTCTAAACAATTCCCTGGTTTTTTCCAGATGAAAAAATTGCTGGGTTTTTCCCAGATTTTCCTGGATGTCCCAGGTCGTATACACCCTGATGCCATCTCAATGATGGTCCGTAACAACATCACACTGGAATGTTAAGATTTACCAGGGACCCTTTTAACTATGCTACATACATATTAACCCAGCATATTCAGGGTGTATACGTGGACAAGGAAAAAAAAATAATCCCGGATTTTTCCTGGTTAAAAATTCACTTTCTCCCGGATGAAAACACACTTTTTCCGTGTTATTAAGTGACAGTGTTTCCCTCAGAACTGTAAAGTTATCAATCCTTTGAATGGTTATATTTTTATACACGGCATAGAATTTCCCAGCACTTTAGAAAACGAACTCAGGGACGAAAACCCCTTTTGGAAAGATTTTTGTTGTGCAGCAACCTGTACGCTGTATATTTTCGTATTACGAAAGTATAAATTCGAATTCCACCGAACACCACATGCTACTTTCTGAACAATGTAATTGAGACTGCACTCAGGGACAAAAACCCCTTTTGGAAAGATTTTTGTTGTGCAGCAACATGTACGCTGTATATTTTCGTATTACGAAAATATAAATTCGAATTCCACCGAACACCACATGCTACTTTCTGAACCATGTAATCGAGACTGCGATGCGCTTTTGTAAGCCAGTCATAGCTCGTGTCACGTGACCCCGCCAGCTGATGACAGCGGATATTCAGACCGCAAGACACGTGATGTAGCCAGCTAATAGCAACATCATTGTTAAGTAGCGCGGATACGCAAACAGGAAAAGTTAATGTTTTAAATTAATATACATAGTGTTGCTACAAGAAAAGAAAAGCTTTCACATATAATGTTGATATTTTTTGCACGTGTTACACTTCAAGGTATATCACACAAATGTGCCAGTAAAAATTTTAGATGAGTCCAGTGACTTGTCCTCAAAGTTTTCAACAAATAAATTGGCTACCACAGAGGAGAGAGAGCTTCCCATAGCACTACATCAATTTGCTCATAATGACGACATGAATGTCTGATATTCTGGGCTGGAAATACTTCTAAATGGCTCGTCATCATACGCTCTGTGATTCAAGAAATTCATCGTACATTCTCACACATAGTTCAACTTGTGAAAAAGGAAATTTACTTTGAAAGTAACGTTTTTCAAACCACCATTCGCAATATTTTCCCGTGACCTGTTAGAAATAGGTTCGTTTCAGTAGTCGTCAGAGAGCTCCAGATAACTGGTGCAACCACGCTTTGGCAGGTGCTATGGTGCAGGAAGCCTGTATGTTCGTACGTGTAAATCATTAAAAGATCTTATGCCATAAAAGAAAAGAGACGTCAGAGGATACTCCAAGAGCATCGGAATTTCGTGAACCATACTAAAATGGGACATTTTAAGTGCATACTTAAAGAGCACATTCGTATATCTAGATTCCCAATGAAGTAGGCCTCTACCTGATATTAAGCTTTTCAGTGTGGGTTTCGGGATGTAAATTTTCTTTGAGTACCAGTACTGTATTAACTCATTTTTTATTCCTTATTGTGGCATAATGCCATATGTGCTAGAAGATGAAAATGTGCACCTGAAATGCAGCGAACAGTTTAAATTTGCCAATAGTGAGGAACCAAACATTTCGTTTCAAATACATTGACTGCTTCAGCATAAAATGTTAATGTTGTTGTTGTCTTCAGTCCTGAGACTGGTTTGATGCAGCTCTCCATGCTACTCTATCCTGTGCAAGCTTCTTCATCTCCCAGTATCTACTGCAACCTACATCCTTCTGAATCTGCTTAGTGTATTCATCTCTTGGTCTCCCTCTACGATTTTTACCCTCCACACTGCCCTCCAATGCTAAATTTGTGATCCCTTGATGCCTCAAAACATGTCCTACCAACCGATCCCTTCTTCTAGTCAAGTTGTGCCACAAACTTCTCTTCTCCCCAATCCTATTCAATACCTCCTGATTAGTTACGTGATCTACCCACCTTATCTTCAGCATTCTTCTGTAGCACCACATTTCGAAAGCTTCTATTCTCTTCTTGTCCAAACTAGTTATCGTCCATGTTTCGCTTCCATACATGGCTACACTCCATACAAATACTTTCAGAAACGACTTCCTGACACTTAAATCTATACTCGATGTTAACAAATTCCTCTTCTTGAGAAACGCTTTCCTTGCCATTGCCAGTCTACATTTTATATCCTCTCTACTTCGACCATCATCGGTTATTTTACTCCCCAAATAGCAAAACTCCTTTACTACTTTAAGTGTCTCATTTCCTAATCTAATTCCCTCAACATCACCCGACTTCATTCGACTACATTCCATTATTCTCGTTTTGTTTTTGTTGATGTTCATCTTATATCCTCCTTTCAAGACACTGTCCATTCCGTTCAACTGCTCTTCCAAGTCCTTTGCTGTCTCTGACAGAATTACAATGTCATCGGCGAACCTCAAAGTTTTTACTTCTTCTCCATGAATTTTAATACCTACTCCGAATTTTTCTTTTGTTTCCTTTACTGCTTGCTCAATATACAGATTGAATAACATCGGGGAGAGGCTACAACCCTGTCTTACTCCTTTCCCAACCACTGCTTCCCTTTCATGCCCCTCGACTCTTATAACTGCCATCTGGTTTCTGTACAAACTGTAAATAGCCTTTCGCTCCCTGTATTTTACCCCTGCCACCTTCAGAATTTGAAAGAGAGTATTCCAGTTAATATTGTCAAAAGCTTTCTCTAAGTCTACAAATGCTAGAAACGTAGGTTTGCCTTTTCTTAATCTTTCTTCTAAGATAAGTCGTAAGGTCAGTATTGCCTCACGTGTTCCAACATTTCTACGGAATCCAAACTGATCTTCCCCGAGGTCGGCTTCTACCAGTTTTTCCATTCGTCTGTAAAGAATTCGCGTTAGTATTTTGCAGCTGTGACTTATTAAACTGATAGTTTGGTAATTTTCACATCTGTCAACACCAGCTTTCTTTGGGATTGGAATTATTATATTCTTCTTGAAGTCTGAGGGTATTTCGCCTGTCTCGTACATCGTGCTCACCAGATGGTAGAGTTTTGTCATGACTGGCTCTCCCGAGGCCATCAGTAGTTCAAATGGAATGTTGTCTACTCCCGGGGCCTTGTTTCGACTCAGGTCTTTCAGTGCTCTGTCAAACTCTTCACGCAGTATCTTATCTCCCATTTCGTCTTCATCTACATCCTCTTCCATTTCCATAATATTGTCCTCAAGTACATCGCCCTTGTATAAACCCTCTATATACTCCTTCCACCTTTCTGCCTTCCCTTCTTTGCTTAGAACTGGGTTGCCATCTGAGCTCTTGATATTCATTCTTCTCTCCAAAGGTCTCTTTAATTTTCCTGTAGGCAGTATCTATCTTACCCCTAGTGAGACAAGCCTCTACATCCTTACATTTGTCCTCCAGCCATCCCTGCTTAGCCATTTTGCACTTCCTGTCGATCTCATTTTTGAGACGTTTGTATTCCTTTTTGCCTGCTTCATTTACTGCATTTTTATATTTTCTCCTTTCATCAATTAAATTCAATATTTCTTCTGTTACCCAAGGATTTCTATTAGCCCTCGTCTTTTTACCTACTTGATCCTCTGCTGCCTTCACTACTTCATCCCTCAGAGCTACCCATTCTTCTTCTACTGTATTTCTTTCCCCCATTCCTGTCAATTGTTCCCTTATGCTCTCCCTGAAACTCTCTACAACCTCTGGTTCTTTCAGTTTATCCAGGTCCCATCTCCTTAAATTCCCACCTTTTTGCAGTTTCTTCAGTTTCAATCTGCAGTTCATAACCAATAGATTGTGGTCAGAATCCACATCTGCCCCAGGAAATGTCTTACAATTTAAAACCTGGTTCCTAAATCTCTGTCTTACCATTATATAATCTATCTGATACCTACTAGTATCTCCAGGATTCTTCCAGGTATACAACCTTCTTTTATGTTTCTTGAACCAAGTGTTGGCTATGATTAAGTTATGCTCTGTGCAAAATTCTACAAGGCGGCTTCCTCTTTCATTTCTTCCCCCCAATCCATATTCACCTACTATGTTTCCTTCTCTCCCTTTTCCTACTGACGAATTCCAGTCACCCATGACTATTTAATTTTCGTCTCCTTTCACTACCTGAATAATTTCTTTTATCTCGTCATACATTTCATCTATTTCTTCATCATCTGCAGAGGTAGTTGGCATATAAACTTGTACTACTGTAGTAGGCATGGGCTTTGTGTCTATCTTGGCCACAATAATGCGTTCACTATGCTATTTGTAGTAGCTAACCCGCACTCCTATTTTTTTATTCATTATTAAACCTACTCCTGCATTACCCCTATTTGATTTTGTATTTATAACCCTGTAATCACCTGACCAAAAGTCTTGTTCCTCCTGCCACCGAACTTCACTAATTCCCACTATATCTAACTTTAACCTATCCATTTCCCTTTTTAAATTTTCTAACCTACCTGCCCGATTAAGGGATCTGACATTCCACGCTCCGATCCGTAGAACGCCAGTTTTCTTTCTCCTGATAACGACGTCCTCCTGAGTAGTCCCCGCCCGGAGATCCGAATGGGGGACTATTTTACCTCCGGAATATTTTACCCAAGAGGACGCCATCATCATTTAATCATACAGTAGAGCTGCATGTCCTCGGGAAAAATGTTAATAAAAGTCAAATTTCAACTAACTTCTTTGTTCTACAAGGCAATTAATGCATGACTACCAGAAAAGTGGAAACAAAATAAAATCTGATACTAATACCGTGTATTACCCTTCTGTGATTACATGACTGTATTTTAATTCGCTTGATAGCTCCTGGCCACAGAAATCCATTTTGTTTTCATTTGACGTGAGAGCAATAAATGAAGAGGAAACAGCAAAATCACTAAATGCAAACACGGGTCACTTGCCCAATGGAACTCAGACTACTCTGCGCATCAGCCTCGGATCTACGATATTTCCGAACTGGGGCAATACTAAGATAGTAGAGCCCCCCCCCCCCCCCTCGAGTGTTTGAGATACTTCAAAAATTTAAATATGTTCATTTTGTAGTGCACATCTTTCTGAAGAGTCTGATACATAAAACATATATGTTCGAGGAAATGTAAGACATGTTATTTGGTCCTTCAGTGTGCCAGAATGCAGTGCCACCCCTCTTCCTACAGCATTCTTCTATCGCATGTCACCGTATTTCACTCCGTGGAATTGAAATGTGTATTTTTTGTACTGGGTGCCATCAAACTATATTCAGAGCAGTGGAAATTAAAATGTCCTGTGGTGCCTCTCCTGCTCCCAGTCACTCGATTTGACATCCTGCCCCTCCTCTTTTTTTAAGAAACTCACAATTAATACTGGCTGGGATTATTTGCAACCGGGAGAACAAGAACTCTTCAGAAAATTTGCACTCTTTATTGCCTGATAGCTAATAACTTTCTGTTTTGGGTGACATAAAATTAAATATAGGATACATAAAACCAGTAAAGACAACAGACAAGCAAGACAGTACACGACCTTCAGTCCTTAGCTCCTAGCATTGTTTTCTCTCTACTCTTACTACAGCTTTACATGGCATGCTTTCCTTTTTGCGCAAGAATCTGTTACCTCATCAAAGTTCGTCAAACGTTTTGCTACATGAAAAATCGAAATATCGTTTTCTAATACTGTGTAAGCTGTTAATACAAATAGTACCAAAGACTGGTGTGGTTTCTCGGTCTGATTACGTCTATTCTGTCACTGTCTGCTAGATAAAACAAAATAGACCTTTCTAACACTGCAGAAATTGTAACACACACCAAATAAACGAGACTGTTTTGGCACATATGGTCATTTTTATAACACGACAAAATATAATTCACCAAGACCAACATACAATGCCTATTAAGCAAACAGCTTAATGTTAGGAAATAGTTTCACATTTCATTCATACGCTCCAGTTTCTCGAGCATGAGATCGAAAAGTAGTAGTACAAGATTTTTATATAAATTTGGAATCTTCATGTTCTTCCCTAATTGGTGTGATGTCCCCGTTTCTTGTCCTTCCTCGTTCTAACAAACAATCTTGTCATGACTAATTCTGGAACTATTCCTGCCTTTGTCAAAATTTATTCGGCGGTTAACTTCACTAACCCTGCCAGAATCACCGGGTTAGTATTCTTTGGTTAGGCGTTGTTATGTTCGTACAAACCACTTTCTGTGCTACTTCCAGAATAGAAGTTAAGTGGCTGCTAGACGGGGACTGTACAACTGGCCCTTACTAGTGTAGCGGTTGGGCCAAAAATTTTCTGACGAAATTTCATTTTCTAGGATACACTGAGAAGATAATAAGTAATCTATCTTGCCCATTATTCCTGTCAGTCATTTATTTCCACTCTGGTAGTCTGAAACTATGGATAACAGCGCTGTTCATTCACAAATCCAGTCAACCACATAATCAGACAGTGGTTCAGCATTACTCCTCCCATCAGCTCGTATAACCCGGTGCCCTTTTGCCTGCAGGAAAGTTTATTTCTAGTTGTGACGAGGATTCCCCTGACAGACATCACGTACACTATGCACTGATTCAAAAATTAACTTATGATTCATTCAGAAATCAATTTACAGAGTGTGTTCAAAAACCAACAGGGATGCGTTTCAAAATTATGAGTAATCGATAGACCAACGTGCGCTGGTTGCTAGGAGCTTTGTAAAACAAGGTTTTTATTCTGAAGAATATGAATTTGCCCCCCCCCCCCCCCCCAAACCTGCAATTGTCATCCGGGTCAGATACATCGGTTTGCCCTCTCCCCCCTGCTGCACATGCATGAATCTGGCAACTTGGGCATGACGGTAAAATTTTTCCCAGTAGCATCTAGCTGCTTGCTGCGACTGCTTACACAGCCAACAGCCACATTCCTGTAGCCAGAAGGGGGAGAAGGTACAACTCAAGGTTAGTACAACTCATACGCGACTCAACTCGCATGTGCATTAGCCTGCTTGTAACTGCTATGACGAATCTATTTTAAACAGTTGTGATGTAACACTCATCTGAGGCATTTTGTTGTTATGAAGCATTGCATAGTCTTCCTAAAGCCTTTGACACATTTTGCTGTTGGCAAACGCTTGTCTGAGCACTGTGTTTTGTTGGTGTATATGGCACATTTCCTTTGCAATTTATGCTTTATTTTCATATTTTTTCTCATTCACATTTGATTGTTTTAGTATTATTCAGCAGTAGCGGGATACAGTAATATCCTTTGTTAGAATATTGATTCTTACCAGTCAAGATTACAAAAATTTAACTGAAAACTAAAACAATGAAAAATTCCCGGAATTCAAGAAAATTCCCGGGTTTTTCCCGGATCTCCCGGTTGTCCCGGGTCATATATACCCTGATATTTGAATCGGAGCTATTGGGAGACCAAAATTCTTAGACCAAAACACATCAAAAGTGTCAGACAACCAGTTCTGAACCAAATGGATCTTGCACTGAGTATTAACGTATTGAAACCAGCAGATGCTCCTCAGTGCTTACAGTTTTGTGAGTAGCTGTTCACTGAGATAAAAACAAATGGCTTGGACATGGAGCTGTTCTTTCTGTCTGATGCAGCCTAGTTTCACCTGAGCTGTTTATGTCAACTCTCAGAATCACAGGTTCTGGCCAGTGGAGAATTTGCATAACTTCTGCGGCACACCATTGCACGGTCAGAAGATTGGGATTTGGTGTGCAGTGTCGGCATGTCACATTATGGTCCCATCTTCTTTCATCAGATGCTGACTTCTGTGCATTGCATTGTATGTGCCAACATTTTGAAACCATTTGTGGTAGCATTAATAAAGGGAGGAAAAGACCTACAGTTACTTCCAACAGGATGGGGAGACTGTCCACACAGTCACCCAAACCTTGGAGCACATTTACACAGCCTTCACAACTGACAGAGTTGTTAGTAGGGTCAGTATGATCACAGCCCTAGCTGGCCACTCAGTTCACTTGATCTGTCAGTGTGTGACTACTTTGTGCGGGGAGCCCTCAAGTCTAAGGTGTATCGCAACAACGCTCGTGTCTCCAAGAACTGCAGAAGGACGTTTTGGATGACATTGTAGAAATTCCAGCAGTCCAGCTTTGATCCACTTTCAGCAACTTGCTGACCAGAGCCCAAACATGCAAGGAGATGAATGGTAGTAATTTTCAAAATCTGCTTAGTCCGGTTAGTACTGTATTTGCTTTCCTCTGCTGCATTTCCTTGTACCGTTGAACTCTGTTCTCCAGGTCACTTTTATTTGTCCCACCCTGTACTGCCACCCTTCCCTCCCTCCTTCCCTCATTCCTAGCCATCAAAATCAGCTGCCCCCCTCCAAACTACTAGCTATCCCTCTCCCTGCTTCTCCTTCTGCCCATCCAACCCAACACAACCTAGTCCACCTGCCTATCAACGCTTCAGTGCTTCTGCTTTTTGGTGAGTGGGCTCCTTTAATCCAAAAAGTGAATACAAAAATTGCAATTACACACACAGAATGGCTGGCCAGTGCTTAACTTAAGCAGGCGAAATTCTAGTACTGCTGATTGGCACACTTAAAACTACAAAAAACTATTTCAGGCTTTCAAAATTGTTGCCCTTCAGGGAGCAAGGAAGGATTGGTTTTGCAAGGTAATAAAAACACAAAGAATATAATTAGTTTTAGACATAGGAGGAGACTAAATTTCCTTTCCTCTGCTGCATTTCCTTGTACTGTTGAACTCTGTTCTCCAGGTCACTTTTATTTGTCCCTCCCTGTACTGCCACCCTTCCCTCCCTCCTTCCCTCATTGCTAGCCAGCAAAATCAGCTGCCTCCCTCCAAACTGCTAGTTATCCCTCTCCCTGCTTCTCCTTCTGCCCACCCAACCCAACACAACCCAGTCCACCTGCCGAAATACCTTTCTTTCGTGTTGCCTATCAACACTTCAGTGCTTCTGCTTTTTGGTGAGTGGGCTCCTTTAATCCAAAAAGTTAATACAAAAATTGCAATTACACACACAGAACGTCTGGCCAGTGCTTAACTTAAGCAGGCGAAATTCTAGTACTGCTGATTGGCACACTTAAAACTACAAAAAACTATTTCAGGCTTTCGAAATTGTTGCCCTTCAGGGAGCAAGGAAGGATTGGTTTTGCAAGGTAATAAAACACAAAGAATATAATTAGTTTTAGACATAGGAGGAGACTAAAGTGAAACATCAATTCTACACTGCATTACTGTTATCTTCGGTCCAAAACCTTGCTCGACATGTGGTGATGACGATGATGTTTGGTTTGTGGGGTGCCCAACTGCGCAGTTATCAGTGCACGTACAAATTCCCAATCTTTACTCAGTCCAATCTCGCCACTTTTCATGAATGATGATGAAATGATGAGGACAACACAAACACCGAGTCCCCGGGCGGAGAATATCCCCAACACGGCAGGGAATCGAACCCGGGACCCTGTGATCCAGAGGCAGAAACACTAGCCACTAACCCGTGAGCTGCAGACTACTTGATAGGGCTCTCTATGCTGGTCTATCCTGTGCAAGTATGTTCATCTCGAAAAAATGACTGTGATTGACACCCATTTGAAAATGCTTATTCTAGTGGTACATATGTCTCTGTCTACAATTTTTGCCCCTCAATCTTCATCCATTATCTAACTGAGGATTTGTTGATGCCTCCAAATGTGTCCTCTCAACCGATTCCTTCTTTTAGTCAAGTTGTGCCATAAATTTTCTTTTTCTCCAATTCAATTCAGTACATCTTCAGTTATTTGATCTACACATCTTCAACATTCTTCCGTAGCTCCACATTTTGAAAGCTTTTATTCTCTTCTTGTCTGAGATGAAATTCAGGTTCGAGTCCCAATCTGGCACCAACTCACATTTGTTGTAACATATTCACAGAGTGTAACAGTGTCTAACAAAAAGTGCCAACATAAGAATATAAGAGGGTGGAGGGAAAACTAACTGAAAATGTGGCACCACGTAATTAGAAATTCGCTGTGATAAGATGCATCCAAAAAACATGCCCAAATATCACCATTATTTTTCATGTGGAAATCAAACTGTTCATATACCTACCGTCAACATCAAACTTTCAGTCCTGCTGGTGAATGAATCCTAAAAGAAACTATTCCTGCCTTTCAGAAGTTTAAGTCTCTTCCTTAGAGCAGAAAGAGGGATAGATTTGGGAAGAAGGATTGGTCATTGAGAACGCAGTTTCACAGAGGTGCCCAACATCAGAAAGATCAAACAGTGATCAGTCACAATTTTGTGTCTGAATAACCTACTCATCCTCTCCAGACACAGCCATCTTTCCTGTCTGGCGAAGGAACTAAGAGTTCAGAATGTTAGTAAAAGGTTTCTTCCCCCACTTTTAATTTTGTCTCTCACCAGTACTGGAATTTTGCCTCCTGAAGGTATGTACTGGTCGACTGTTCAGTCTGCCTGGGAACTGACAATTTTCTCTATTGATTTATCCACCTGAACACATTTCTATAGGCCTACCTATCACTCAGCAAACCAAATTGGTAACCTGGTCTTGGTAGCACCACCATCGTGTTTATGCCCGAGAAGCAGGAAGCACCATCGTGTTTATGCCTGAGAAGCAGCAAGAGAGGAGTTATCAATAGTGTACACCCAAGTACTTTTACAAGTGGAGGGCTGTGACATGCTACACATCTTCGAAAACCCGGAGAATGAAGTTCCCATTTAGAACAATGAAACAGAAAGTACAATATTTCTTCTTTTATTTCACAATGCTCCGCTTAGCAGTATCCTTGAAAGTACGGTCCGTGGTGACTTTGCTATTTTCCACAGTGGTGACTGTCGATTCTTCGTCTGATGTCTCGGTCGCAGATGATAATGCCACCACATTGTTTGCATCTGTCTGACCAATTTTATTATATTTTCAGTTTCCTTATCTGTCACAGTCTGTCTCCTCCAGTAGCATTCACATACATTTTTGGTCCAATACATGGCCTTTTGAGTCTTCTAATGCCAAAGCAATAAAATTCACTGTTTTTGGCTAGTGGCACTGGGGTTTCAGGTTCTGTTCCCAATGACCATTTCAAATTTTTTTCTGGATGATAGATTTAGAAGGAGGTCCACTCAGCCTCATTAGGCTGACAGAAGAGCTACTCACACATAAAAAGGGGTGAAATTGACACCGTGGATACCAAATTGAGTGAAGTGACACACAATGTTTGTTTATTAGCAACAAAGCTGTCAGCCATTAGTTTTTTTGAGCTATAGAGTGAGATGCTTGATGTATTAAAACTATGGATCTTATTCTTTGCAAGATTCCAGGAAGTTTTACATGAGTTAGGTCTAAACAGCATCGTGGCAGTACATAGGGGACAATTTTGTTACAAGATTTTGTCAGTGGAATAGAGAGGAGAAGGTTGGTGCTCTTTAATTAATGCCAAAAGTTCAGGTTTCCTTGTTTCTACATATTTTTAATGTTTTTCACTGTTCATTTCTACAGAATATTTTAAAGAGGAGAAATGACCATGAAATAGAACTCTGCATTCACAATGCTTTGAACTGTTATTGGAAAATACCATCAGACACTTTCGGTTCTCATCATTTATTCATAGGGCAAGGTGTATGAAAAATAAATAACGACTCATTTCTTCAGGCACCTTTTAAAATGAAATCACCCAGATGAACCAGTTTTTTCTCAGAGTTTCTTTGCTAGCCTGAAAGTCTAGTTTCATGTGACACACATTGTGAAGCTTTTGCAGAGACATCAACAAAATATTTGTATGCATTTTACTTGTTCTGTTTTAGGGTAGATATTTGAATTCAGCTTCACTTGGCACAGTTCCATAATTTGCACACTGTTCCATTAACGTCAACATTTGTTTGCTCCTTCTGTTACTTTCTCTGTCAGTACTATTACACCTTCTCGTTCTAATTAATGTCATTAACGTCATGACTTAATGTGAAGGTCACTTTTCACACTCACTCTGTGAGATAACTATGTGCACTAATTTGAAAAGGAATGTAAATGTACTTAGCCACATAACAAGTCAGTTCCTGTTACAGCGAGGTTACTACACGCCTTGCCAAGTAATAATGTGCTGTTATGTAGCACACATTGTCCACGTGTATAAACTTACATATAATGAAAACAAAAGTGCAACAGATGCTAATACAAATCAATCATGATAGATATTTCATTCTATGCACAAATGAGTAACTGCAGACCATTAAAAAAGTTTTTATGTCCTGACACTGACAATTAGTAGTTGTAAAACTACTGTAAAAGCAAAAAATTAATATATGAAGTCCCGCCTTCTACTTACATCGTCCAGCTGCACCTGAGTGCTCAGTCCAGCAGTAGCACCTTCCAGCATGTCCTTAATGGGGAAGTCTGTGTCAGAAAATCTGTAACATAGTGCAAAAAGTACAATATAGCGGTCTCGTCTCCAGTTGCTGACAACAAATTCTGTACATAAATTCTGGAAGAGTAACATATTGTAGGGGACTCCATACAGTTTGAGAAAATATAGTATATTTATGAAGCACCTTAATAGAAAAACTACTGGATGGTAACCCCTTGGGGTTCTTATAGCTGCTCAAACCCACAGAATGTGCAGCTGAAGGATCTCATATCTGAGCAATGTCTACCAATGTGCACTTTGTCGAGCTGTTCTGGCCACGATGAAGCTGTGAGAGAGATCAATGCGAGCTTTAAAATGGCACCGTCAGTGACTGATCTTGCACGTAATGATCTCTTACCAGTTAGAACCATCAACAGGCGGAGTTCCACTAGGTGTGGCTTACACTTAAACAGTAATGAAAGGGAAAATTGGTACTGATACTTACAGAAAGTCAGTTCAGACCATGCGTGATCAACTAACTACTGTTATAGATAGGAGAAGTTGGCCTTTGTTTTAGGATAAAGCCAGACAACATGCTCCTCAACCTGAAGAAAGCCTCGGACATTTTAAAAACTTTGGCAGCAGACACTCACAGGACAGATTACAACACACCAAAAAGCACACCTACTGGATGTAACAAACCATTGGGACAATTAATACTGGACATTTCACAGATTTCACAATATTGCACAAAAACACGAAATATGTAAAAAACAAAATATTGCAATTTAAAATTGAGCTCCAACCTTTGAACTGCACTGTAGTTTATCACAAAGAGCACTGGTGCAGAGACACCAGAAATCCAGCATCTAAAATTATCACTGCCTAAAGGATCAGACACTTACTGTAGGATTGCTTCAGAGGGCAAAGAATTGTGCATCTATTTTAAAAAAGGAACACAGTTTAAATTGAGACACAATCCTAGCTTAGTTAGTGAAGAAAAGCATTTAAAATATCAGCTATTGAAAGAGCTTGACATCAACAAGAATTATTTTCCCCATAAGTGGTAATGTGGATAGCGCTCTTAATAGATTAACAGAAGGCCTAGATAAAATGTCAAAATAAATAAATGAATAAATAATTTTGTACTGCTGAGACGAACAGTAAAACAAGTAGCTGAAACTTCTTTACACATTGTAACTTGAGCACAATGGTACACGTTGTCAATATGCATCAGAAAATATGTATGATATTTTAAAAGATAAAAGGAAAACCAAAGGAAGCTGTTTTAATTACAGTTGTTTTTTCCCCACATACAATGCGCATACCTTATTTTCATTGTGCAAATGTCTGAACAATAAACAGAGAAAATTTTTCAAATGATTAATACTAAATGAAAGTTTTTAGCCTACCTTTTCGTAAGGTTAGTCCAGTGTTCCCTTACATAATCAAAAGCTATAGCACGAGCCACAGGGTTTCTCGGAACAGCCCTCCAGATTGTTAATGCATCCTGAACCCTCATGATCTTGCCTTCTAGAGGGGCATTTAGCAACCTGCGTGCAAAAGAAAACAAATTACCTTTTCTATTCAAAATTGAAATAACAAAAGAATATTAATAATATTTCTGATGGATGACAAGCATACATTAACCAGATGCCAATGCAGAACTCTTATGTGGCTTAACGACACAGAATTATCCACAAAGCAAATTTCCTTAGGGCCACAAAGAGAAAGAAATAATTATCACAACTGTTTAAAAGAATCATTGAGCTACTACAACACCTTTTTGATTAGAACTGATAATCATACCACATATTTCTGGTTTAAGAAGTTTGCCACCTGCGTCTGAAAATTGTATATTACAGTGATTTCCATGACTTTTTTCACTGAAAAACCTGTATTCATGTGCAAGAAAAGATAAAAATCGGTTAGGGAAAGATCAGAAGTACCAGCTGGCTTTGAAACACCTTCACAGAATACCTCGGGCACAAAATGCGTTGCATGCTGAACTGTGTCTAGCAAGCACTGCTTTTGCCCAGAAGGCAACGCCTCTTGTCACTGAATGATCCACTGCAGTTTCTGGGATTAGGATGTGTGTGGGACACATCAGTCAAATTCCTTATTTGTATACTTACATTATCTGAAATGCACTGTCACACTTGCTTCACAAGACTTTAATGCGAGACACACATTTAGTCGTGTGATATTCCAGATGTAAATATGTAAGAAAAGTTCTAACAGAACATAAATAATGTATAAGTAAAGTAGACCACTTACTGAATAGCTCAGACAATGAGCCATCAAGAGGCATACATAAAAAGGATGAAAATTTCGCTAGTTTGGACGGAGTGCTCAATCCACTTCCATACAGTAGTAACCATCACCCATCATCAATCTCCTGTGAGCCAAATGGCTTTAAGAAAAATGGTTACTACTGTCTGAAGATGGATCAGGCACTCCATTCAAGAAAAGAAAAGCGAGAAACTGAAGTAGAACAAAATACAGAAACAAAATTTAAAAGGTTCTAGAAAGACAGGCAAGAAAACTGTCAGCCAGAGAGGCAAAAAAAGTGGACAGAGGAATGAGTACTTGAGACAGCTTAAAGCTATCTTAGTGACTTAATTGTGGTCCTTAATTGGCCTGTAACAGAAGTAGAAGAGAATGAATGCGAATGCATGTGGATACTGCATATTGGGCCAGGGGTGCTCTTGTGTGGAATTTTGCCACCTGGTGCAGATCATTTTACTTTATACCATTTTGGTGACTAGCATGTTGAGTATGATGAGGACAACACAACACCGAGATCACAAATGGAAAAAATTCCCTACCTGGCAGAGAATCGAATGCTGGCACCTTTTACGGTATTCAGCCATGCTGGCCACTCAGCTATGGAAATGGGCAGTAGAAGCGAAAAAAGAATTAAAATGAATGTAGCAATGTGATAACTTGGGAAGGACATCAAAATTTTGTGGTAGACAGATTTTATTTGATGTAAAAATTATAAGTAAAGCAAAATTACAGCCTTCAGGAAATAATGAGGATACTGCCCATTTCTAACGCAATCTAGTTACCTTTCGACAACAACCATGTGGTGACAATTTGCAGCAGTATTTTGTTAGACTTTGCATACATTTCATTTGCAAGAATGCTTGTGAGTGTATCAAAGGATGTAAAAGGAATTATTTTCCCAAGGTTCCGTAATACACAATCTGATCAAAGGTATCTGGACACCCCTACGTACTGTAGAACTGACCACTTGATGTCACAAAAGGCGGACCCACCAGTATAAAGGTGGCAGGGAGTACTGTGTTGTCGCACTGAAGCAGTAACAGCAGCGTGGGTCAGCCAGCAGAGCTCACTGGATGTCATGTGAAAAAGCTTTCTAGAGCTGCCCAAGTCAATTGTCAGTGATCTAACTGTGAAGTGGGAATGTGAAAGAACAATCGTGGCTAAACTGTGACCATGTTCACCTCACATATTGATGGACAAGACTGTCAATAATTGTAGAGGGTAGATGTAAAAAATCAGATAAAATTCCATGGAAAGAATTACTCATCAGTTCCCAAGAGCTACTAGCAGTCCAGCTAGCACAATGACTGTGTGTAGGGACTTAAAAAAAGCATCCCATCTTCAGGACACAGGTGGCTGACCAGGACCGTCCAACCAGTGTGTCATCCTCAGCTGAGGATGTGGATGGGGTGGCATGTGGTCAGCATGCCGCTCTCCTGATCGTTATGATGGTTTTCTCTGACCGGAGCTGCTACCATTCGGTTGAGCAGATCCTCAATTGGCATCACAAGGCTGAGTGCACCCTGAAAAATGGCAACAGTGCATGGCAGCCCGGATGGTCAGCCATACACGTGCTGGCCATGCCTGACAGCACTTAACTTCGGTGATCTGACGGGAACTGGTGTATCCACGGAGGCAAGGCCGCTGCCACAGGTAATTAAAAAGAATGGGGTATAATGGTTGGGCAGCTCCCCGTAAGCCAGAAATTCCTGTAATCAATCCTAAGCTACAATTGAAATGGTGTAAGAGTGCCACCACTGGACAGTGAATGGCTGGAAATGAACAATTTGGAGTATACTATGTGGCAATCCAATGGAAGGGTTTTGGTTTGGTGAATGCCTGAAGTCAACTGCCATCATGTGTAGTACTAACAGTGAAGTTCAGAGTAGATCATCTTACAGAATGTGGACATTTATCATGGTTAGGCTGTATTCCCATTATTGTGGATAAGAAGGAGCTAAACGTACAAGGATACAAACACATTTTACAGCATTGCGCACTGCAGACAGGAGAGGGACAGTTTCAGCATGACAATGCAATCCCTCAAAGCAGCATCTGTGAGGGAATGGTTTTTGGACAATAATGTTTCTGAAATGTACTGGTCAGCCCAGAGTCCCAAGCTGAACCCAGTGGAACACCTTTCAGACAAGTTAAAATGTCAGTTTCACTCCAGACCCCAGCATCCAACCTCACTACTGTCTCCGGTTTTGGGTCTTGAGAAAGAAATAGCTGCCATTTCTCCACTGACATTCAGGAAAGTGTCCAGATGCCTTTGATCAGATAGTGTATAGTTGCTCAACTAGTATCAAACTAATAAATTACACGTGATATCTCTATGTCCACTCCAGTAGCTAAGATGCCACATATGAACTGTTTTCGACTCACATGGCGATCAGTGAGGGCTGCCGACTGCACATGAGGCCGGACAGTAGGACGCGCTGCTGTGCCGGGTCCGTCGTGTTGCGGAACTGAGCCATCGCAAAGTTGAACTCGGCGTCACCACCCTCCATCACAGCGGCACAGTACACGGTAGGCCGTAGGTCCACGGGAATCCTGTGAAATTATCACTACTAACAGCTGAACAATCTCACAATGTGGGTTTTCCTTCACTTAATCATCAATAACTGTCCAACAGTAATAGTTAATCTTTTCATCTAATAGCTGTGGAAGAAAATTATTGATTTATGTGCATGTTTGTAGGTGATTAATGCGACCTCTCGCTATGATGTAAAATGAGTCAGTTTTATGATTATAGTGGACTTCCGTAGTGAAAGAGATGGCGGTGTGCTACCCATTTACACAATTTATAAGTTATATATATATATATATTTTACACTCTACTATTTTCATTCAGTATCTCCTGTCCCCCCCCCCCCCCCCTTCCATCTCTCTCACTTTGCATCTGCACACACTACGTATTGTTGTGTCTTGATGTCTGCTTCTCACCTCACAATATTAGCAGACTTTCCTGCTTTATCATTTAATACTCAATTATCCCCAAACCCATTATTTTCCTTTAACGGGAAAATTTTTCCTATAAACCTGTCTTCTGACCTGGCAAAGGAAACCAAAGATATACCCTTTACATTATTTCCTAGGAAAGGTTACAAGACAGACAAACAATTATCAACCAATTTCCTTATTGACATTGTTTTTCAAAATATTCAAAAAAGTAATGTACTCGAGCAGTATCACACTTAAGTAGAAACAATTTATTTAGATATCATAATTTGGATTCCAGCAGGGCTGCTCAACTGAGCATGTTATTTATACACTCATTCATCAAATACTATAAGGCATAAATAATAAAATATCACTAATTGGTCTTTTTAAGGTCTTCCCAAGGAACATCACAAAAAACTCAAGTTGTATGAAATTGATGGCTGGTTTGAATCATACTTAAAAAACAAAATGCAAAACGTTGTGCAGAATATTAAGTTGGAAGGGTAGAAAATTTTAGTGATTGGTACAAATCACGAAGGAAGTCCAGAGGGTTCAATTTTGGATCCACTCCTATTCCTTACTTCCATTTACCATTCAACGAGCAGAATTGGTGCTTTCTGCTGGAAATACTGCTGTTATGATGAATCCCATTAGAGAGAAAGCAACAGAAGAGATCCTTAATAATGTTTTTCAAAACATCATTAAGCGATTATCTGAAAATGGACCCTTCAAAAATTTTAAGAAAAAACGTTTTATAACCAGTTCTGTACAACTAAAAGAGTCATACCAACAACTGCTGCAGCTTATGAAGAAAGTCAGAAAATATGGTAGGTGTTCCAAATTTTTGGGTGTATCAGCATATTCTGTTCATGTAATTGCTAATCTTGGAAATGAACTAATTACCCTTCTGGCAATATTTTGCCTACTTTCGCTCAGTAACACCTTATGGAAATTTTTTTTGGGTAACTCAGCACTCAGAAAGAAAGAATGCCTTGCACAAAATTGAGGAAGAATTTTTTTTTTTTTTTTTTTTTTTTTTTTTTTTTTTTTTTTTGTGGTTTTAGGGCGCACAACTTCAATGGTCATTAGCGCCCTGACTACTCTAAGAATGCACCGCGAGGCACAAGTGGACAACAACAACTAAAAGGGAAAACACGATAAAAGACAGACTGACAGGCATAGGATTAAAAAACAGCATCATCAAATGTCCTGAGAGAGGTTTGTCAAATTGATAAAACGAAGAACACGAGCAACTGCTCGTGGGTCATCCGCTAAAATGGCATTGAAAATACTTGGCAGGTTAAGATCTAGACGCAGTGTGTTAAAATATGGACAGGACATTAAAATGTGTCGAACCGTCAGCAAGTGCCCACATGGGCAGAACGGCGCTGGCGCAGCCGTCAGCAGATTGCGGTGGCTGAACCGGCAGTGTCCAATTCTTAACCGGGCCAAAACTACCTCCTCCCGTCGAGAAGGGCGTGAGGAGGACGTCCAAGCCACGGGAAGAGGTTTTAAGGCCCGAAGCTTGTTGTCTGTAAGTGCAGCCCAATCGGCATGCCACAGCGACACAATGCGCCGACAAATGACCTTGCTAAAATCGGACGAAGGGACACAACAAGAAGCTGTCCGAGGCTGGAGGACCGCAGCCTTGGCCGCGGCATCTGCAGCTTCATTCCCAGGGATACCGACATGGCCAGGAACCCACATAAAGCTAACCGGAGAACCGACGTCCACCAGCTGCTGAAGAGAGCGTTGGATCCGGTGTGAACCGGGTACGGATCACTGAGGCTCTGGATGGCGCTCAGGGAGTCGGAGCAGATGACATAAGCAGAATGTCGGTGGCGGCAGATGTAAAGAACAGCCTGGTAGAGGGCAAAGAGCTCAGCTGTGAAGACCGAACAATGGCCATGGAGCCGGTATTTGAAACTTTGTGCCCCGACAATAAAGGAACACCCGACCCCGTCATTGGTCTTAGAGCCATCTGTATAAATGAAAGTCATGTTGATGAACTTCGAACGAAGTTCCAAAAAACGGGAGTGGTAGACCGAACCGGGGGTAACCTCTTTTGGGAGCGAGCTGAGGTCAAGGTGAACGCAGACCTGAGCCTGGAGCCAAGGTGGCGTGTGGCTCTCGCCCACTCGAAAGGTTGCAGGGAGTGAAAAATTAAGGTGTTGAAGGAGGCGACGAAAGCTAACTCCAGGGGGTAGCAGGGCAGAGACATACAACCCGTATTGACGGTCGAGAGAGTCGTCAAAAAAGGAACGATAAGACGGATGGTCGGGCATTGACAGTAGCCGACAGGCATACCGACAAAGCAGTATATCGCGCCGGTAGGTGAGTGGCAATTCGCCAGCGTCAGCATGAAGACTCTCTACGGGACTAGTATAAAATGCTCCGATCGCAAGTCGTAAACCCCGATGTTGTATGGAGTTGAGGCGGCGTAAGATGGATGGCCCTGCAGAGGAGTATACGAAGCTCCCATAATCCAGCTTGGAGCGGACAATCGACCGATATAGACGAAGTAGGACAGTTCGATCCGCTCCCCACGACATACCACTGAGAACACGGAGGACATTTAAAGAACGGGTACAACGGGCGGCCAAATATGACACATGTGGAGACCAGCTAAGTTTCCTGTCAAATGTAAGGCCTAAAAATTTGGTTGTCTCCACGATTGGGAGAGCAACCGGACCGAGTCGTAAGGACGGTGGGAGAAACTCTTTGTAGCGCCAGAAGTTAATACAGAGCGTCTTCTCGGCAGAAAAATGGAAGCCATTGGCGACACTCCACGAGTAAAGACGGTCAAGAGAACGCTGAAGACAGCGTTCCAGGACACGTGTACACTGCGCGCTGCAATAGATGGTAAAATCGTCCACAAAAAGGGAGCCTGATACATCAGCTGGGAGGCAATCCATTATTGGATTGATCGCGATGGCGAAGAGAGCGACGCTCAAAACTGAGCCCTGTGGCACCCCATTCTCCTGGCGAAAGGTGTCGGACAGGACAGAACCCACACGTACCCTGAACTGTCGATCCATTAAAAAGGAACGAATAAAAAGAGGGAGGCGACTGCCAAGGCCCCATGTATGCATGGTGCGGAGAATGCCCGCCCTCCAACAGGTGTCGTAAGCCTTCTCCAAATCAAAGAACACAGCCGCGGTCGGGCGCTTCCGCAAGAAGTTATTCATAATGAAGGTCAACAAGGTAACCAGATGGTCAACAGCAGAGCGGCGCCTACGAAATCCACATTGTACATCGGTAAGTAGGCGTCGAGACTCGAGCAGCCAAACCAATCGAGAGTTAACCATTCGCTCCATCACTTTACAGACACAGCTGGTAAGCGAGATAGGTCGATAACTGGAGGGCAAGTGCTTGTCCTTCCCCAGCTTAGGAATCGGGACAACAATAGACTCGCGCCAGCATGCGGGAACATGTCCCTCAATCCAGATGCGATTGTATGTACGAAGAAGAAAACCTTTACCCGCAGGAGAAAGATTCTTCAGCATCTGAATATGAATAGAATCAGGCCCTGGAGCGGAGGACCGTGATCGGCCAAGTGCGTTTTCGAGTTCCCGCATGGTGAATGGGGCATTATAACTTTCACGATTCGAGGAGCGGAAGTCAGGTGGCCTAGCCTCCTCTGCCTGTTTGCGGGGGAGGAAGGCAGGGTGGTAATGAGCGGAGCTCGAAACCTCTGCGAAAAAGCGGCCGAAGGCATTGGAGACAGCCTCAGGGGCCACAAGGACGTCATTCGCGACCTTCAAGCCAGAAACTGGGGAGTGGACCTTAGTGCCAGATAGCCGGCGCAGGCAACAGAAGAAGGAGTAAAACTGTTGAAGGTGCTTGTGAAAGCAGCCCAGCTGGCTTTCTTGCTTTCTTTAATAATACGACGACGCTGAGCACGTAATCGTTTATAATTAATACAATTCGCTACTGTAGGGTGGCGTTTAAAGGTGCGTAAAGCACGTCGACGAGCACGTAAAGCGTCTCTACATGCTGCGGTCCACCAGGGGACCGGTACGCGATGTGGAGAAGAAGTAGGGTGAGGGATGGAATATTCAGCAGCAGCGAGAATGACTTCCGTGAGGTGTGCGACCTGACGATCGCAGCTTGTGAAGGTTTGATCCTGAAAGGTCGCCCTGGAAGAGAAGAGCCCCCAGTCTGCCTTGGAGATGGTCCAACTAGAGGAGCACGGAGAGGGAGTATGCTGCAGGAGATGGATAACACACGGGAAGTGGTCGCTCGAATATGTATCAGCAAGTGCATACCACTCAAACCGGCGTGCAAGTTGGGGAGTACATATAGAGAGGTCTAAATGGGAATAGGTGTGAGATGTGTCCGAAAGAAAAGTAGGGGCGCCAGTATTGAGGCAGACAAGATTGAGCTGGTTGAAAAGGTCTGCTAACAAGGAGCCCCTTGGGCAGGATGCTGGAGAGCCCCAAAGGGGATGGTGGGCATTGAAGTCTCCAGTTAACAAAAATGGTGCAGGTAGCTGAGCAGTAAGTTGCATCATGTCTGCCCTGGTAACGGCAGATGACGATGGAGTGTAAACGGTACAAAAGGAAAACGTAAAAGTGGGGAGAGTAATGCGGATGGCAACTGCCTGCAGGCCGGTGTGCAACGTGATGGGATCGTAGTAAATATCATCCCGGACCAGCAACATAACCCCTCCATGAGCTGGGACACCTACCACAGGGGGTAGGTCAAAACGCACAGAGGTGTAGTGTGCCAAGGCAATTTGATCGCATGGGCGTAGCTTCGTTTCCTGGAGGGCTACGACGAGCAGACGGTGCAAGCGGAGCAGCAACTTCAAGTCCTCTCGGTTGGAGCAAATGCTGCTAATATTCCAGTGAATAAGTGCCATCGTAAGAAAAGGAAGATGAAAAAAGGGGTCACCTCGAAGGCCGCTGAGGGCATGGCTTCGAGCGAGCACCGCCGCTGCTATCAGTAGGCGGACAGTCACCGTCCATTGGGTCCATAGGTTCACCGGCCATCTCGGGGGGATGGCCGGGAGGGGGAGCTTCCTCCGCCGGTGAACGGCCAGATGTACGGCTACCAGCGGTGCGGCCAGGCGAAACGGATGACGGCCTGGGGCGGCAACCGCTGGGTGGCGCAGGAGAAGAAATGCGCCGTGGCGGAGAAGGAGAACTGTGCTTCCTATGAGCCTTCTTGGAAGGACGTTTGGTGGAAGTACCGGTCGAAGGCTGGGAGGTCGAGGAACGTAGGAAGTCTGCACGGGATGGTTCCTTCTTGAAGGCCCGTGCATCTGACTTCGGGGTCTTCGTCTTAGCAGAAGCTGATGAAGGGGCTGGTGTCTGTGGGGTGATGGGAGGAAGAGGAGACATCGACCGCGCGATCTTAGCACTGGCCGAACGGACGACCGTGGTGCTGAAGGTCAGATCGCATGTCTGGGTTGCTACCTCCCTGGTAGTCCGAGGAGAGGCGAGGACAGTACTGTATTTCCCCGCTGGGAGCAGCGCGGGCTTCCTACTAGCCAATAGCTTGCGAGCAGCCGAGGTGGACACTTTCTCTTTGACCCGAATTTCTTGGATACAGCGTTCTTCCTTATAGACAGGACAGTCGCGGGAGGATGCGGCATGGTCACCCTGACAGTTCACACAACGAGGAGACGGAGGTGGACAGTCACCCTTATGGGCATCCCTGCCACAAGTGACACATTTAGCCGCACTGGAACAAGACTGTCGAGTGTGATTGAAACGCTGACACTGGTAGCAGCGCGTAGGTGTCGGGACATAGGGGTGAACAGAAATAACCTCGTAGCCCGCCTTGATGCGCGATGGCAGCTTAACACTATCGAAGGTCAAGAAAAGTGTCCGGGTCGGTACAAGGTCATTGTTGACCTTTTTCATGACCCTATGGACAGCCGTCACGCCCTGCTCAGCGAGGAAAGATTGAATCTCCTCGTCAGTCAATCCGTCGAGGGAGCTAGTATAGACTACACCACGAGACGAATTCAAAGTTCGGTGGGCCTCCACCCGGACAGGGAACGTGTACAGGAGTGTGGCCCGAAGCAGTTTTTGTGCCTGAAAGACACTCTCAGTTTCTAGTAATAAGGTACCGTTATGCAACCTGGTACAAGATTTGACAGATCCGGCTATGGCATCTACGCCCTTCTGGATAACGAAAGGGTTGACAGAGGAAAAATCCTTTCCGTCCTCAGATCGAGAAACGACGAGGAACTGTGGGGCAGGCGGTAGTACTTTTGTCACTGGTGGCTGGTCACGTTTCCGTTTTTGGGCAGAAGTCAAAAGCGATGGAGTAGAATCCATTGCGGAGGAATCCCCCATGATTGCCAGCGTCTCCGATGGCGCGCTCCTTCCTTGTGGGGACCCTCTCAGAGGGCACTCCCGCCTTAGGTGAATGTTTACACCTCAGGTCACACCTCCCGAGAAACAGACGGAGGGACCAATCGGCATGGTCAGAAGGTATCAGCTCAGGCAATCACCCCTCCCCGGGCCTGGCCTTTACCAGGGGGTACGCGCGTGCCTTACATGTCTACCCAGGGCGGGGACTTACACGTTACCCCGTCACCGGCTACGCGTGCGAACACGTGGGTTGGCCTTCAGGCACGCACAGGGAGGAAGGAAGAAGAGGAAAAAGAAGAGAGAGAGGGAGAAAGAGGACAGACTGTCTCAAACGCCGAGGCGGAGACCAGAGAAGGCAAGGAGAAGAAGGCAATGAGAAAGCAAGGAGAAGAAGGCAATGAGAAGGCAAGGAGAAGAAGGCAATGAGAAGGCAAGGAGAAGAAGACAATGAGAAGGCAAGGAGAAGAAGACAATGAGAAGGCAAGGAGAAGTCAAGGGAAAGAGTAAGGAAGACAGTGAGGTGGAGAAGAGCAAAGAAAGGAACCAACAAAAGGAAGGAAGAAACGAGAAGCGAAAAACCAAAAAGACCACAATTATAGGTCCTGGAACCGTCCGTCTCCGGACGCAGGCGCGAACTACCCCTGTGAGGGGGATGGACTCCTTTTAGTCGCCTCTTACGACAGGCAGGAATACCTCGGGCCTATTCTAATCCCCGGACCCGCAGGGGGGACATGAGGAAGAATGAAGTGTCCATCCATGAATTTATGTAGGTACCTCTCCATGGAGTTAGGCATGTTAGTAGTTAATGAAATTCATCATAAATAATCCATCACAATTTAAGAAGACCATTGAGGTCCATACCTACAACAGAGGGAAAGATGACCTTTATTAACTATTATTAAAGCTTTCAGTGGCCATTTCAATGTGCAGCAACAAGAATTTTTGATCATTTGCTCATTAACTTAAAACATTTGACAGCAGAAAAGCAAATTTTAAATCTAGCCTAAAATAATTTCTCCTGGACAATTCTTTCTATTCCATAGATGAGTTTCTATTTAAAAACTGGTAGTACAAGTAGGAATAAAAAATTGTGTGTTCATTAATGTTAACATCAATTGTGTATACATATCCTGCAAATTGACTCATTCCACATCACTTCGATAAAATAATCATTCAAATGAACAATGGAACACACAACTATAAAAGAACAATTTATTTCAAATAAAGAAAAGTGAATGATAACAAAAATTACAGCATCATGAATGAGTCTTGCATGGAGAATTCTGAATGAGTCTTGCATGGAGAATTCTTCTCTGACATTTTATCCAAAAAATTAAAATATAATTTCCAGGCATGGTTGCTGATTTAAGCAACAAAGTGTTATTGACTAACTTCTGATGCATAATCCTTACTTAACCCCAGGCTATCAATTATTTATTCACTACACAATCAATCAATTTTTATCCCCCCCCCCCCCCCAAATCCTCTCTCTGCTGCTTTCATGCTGTGACAAAGAATTACTGAGGATACTGTCTGTGGTAAAAGGCAGAAGAAATCTTAAAAGAAGTCATACAATAATGACTTTGATAAATTGTCATTTAAGACTAGAACAAATTTTACTCACTTGAATATTTGTGACTGAGTCTTGAAATATATAGTAGTTAAGAGAAAACTGAGGAAACAATTTCTATACTGTAGTCACAGAATACGGAATATACCTCAATTGCAGTCAACTCAAATGTTCTGCAAAGAGACTAACTACATAGTTGTGAGGATAAAATGAATATCGGCAGAAAGCAAGTTGTGGGGGAAAAATTATGACAAACCTGATACTCTCTCCATTGTTTAGTTGTATTTATCTATTCATTTGCAGAATTTGAATAAAGAGCAAAAACTGGTAAATCACTAAGCACAATAAGTTAATGCGAGATTGGTCACTTTGTGAGAAACAGTGTTCTTCCTCAATCAGTTAGCACATGCTCTGTCACATTAGTCTAATTGATACTGGCAAATAAACTACAAGAAATAATATTGTCTCTTGAAACGACGAGGTGCGCAAAGAGCAAAGTCCAAATGGTGGCAAATTACATTAGATTTTTACTGGTATTTATACTTAATAAGAACTAATCATTTACTGTTGAGGCCCTTTCACTCAGAATGACATGTTCTTGAATGAAATAATCACAAAAACCAGAAGTGACATAAGCGAATCTTAAGAAGTTACTCTAAATTCAAAACTATAATGCTCAATGTGGCTAGGTATGCATTCATAGTCATGAACTCTTATTAAAACTACCATAAACTCTTATTAGAGCTACCGTACCAAGCACTGCTTGTAATTAACATGAAAACAATGGTCGAAACTTAGCAAGGTGGACTAACTCAACTTGCTATTATACCACCCCTAACAAATACATTTCTCTATCTTTTTGTTTCGCATACTCGAAACAGATGCCTCGCATACTTGAGATATTCTAATTATTTTTACAGTTTTTCTTTCCTACCATTTGTCATTTGCGGTCTAATTTACAGGTACAGATATTTTCTTTAAGGAAATATTTGAAATTCAATTAAGGAAAACTATGTGAACTTAAAAATCCAACCTCTCTAATAACTAGTTGTTTTAAGATTGATGTACTTTACTCAAAACCCCTAATTTCCTTCTCTCTAAAGAACGTATTATCTTCTCTGAAACTTCTATAATTTAAGAAAGGTCTTTTTTTCCAAGTACTGTTTTTGTAACACTTCCAGGACATTTGAATCTTAAAACTGAGTTTTCTTATAATTTCAAGGGCCTTGTCTTAGAATCCTAAATTTTTAGAATCCATAAAGTATACCTTTGCTGCAAGAAAATATTATTTAAAATCTTATTAAAATTACTCGACAGTTGACGCTTTATGCATTGGAGCTGGTTTCCTCCAACCAGAGCACCCAACATCATGTCCGAACCATTTGCTGTTGCCTAACTGCCACAATAGTTGGTCAGTTCACTTACGAGGTCGTTGCAACGGAATGCCATGCTCAGGGCCCCGGGTTCAATTAACGTCTGAGCCGGAGATTTTCTCCGCTCAGGGATGGGGTGTTGTGTTGTGTTGTGTTGTCTTCATCATCATCATCATCATCATCATCATCATCATCTCATTCCCATCAAAGCACAAGTCGCCGAAGTGATGTCAATTAAAAAGACTCGCACCAGGTGACCAGTCTACCCATCAGGCAGCTCTAGCAACATGAAATTTCATTTCATACCACACCACAAACAACACATACTCATCATGATGTTAATGAAATACCCATATTTCATACACAGCACTAACTAAACACTTCTGGATACTTCCGCAGAAAATGTGATTCAGCATCACATATGTACTTATCATAATCACATAGATCAGCTTACATTATATACGCTTCCCACAACACTGCATGAAAACTGACTTTTTGAAGGCTGCAATTCATCACTGCAACTGGGTGATCACAGTCAAACTTACAACTTCTTTGCTATGCCATTTTCAGCACTGTACTGACTTCTTTACATGCTCTTATCTTTCTATGTATCATTCTTTTTTTGCCTGGAATCTGCCACTGTCATTTCTAATCTGCTCATTGGTTGTGGTAACGTTCCAACTCCTGTAGCCAAACGTTTTCTGTTGTGTTTTTACTTGTGGAGATTAACTGTAATTGGCATGAACAGAGCAGTTGTGATTTTAGTTCTTCCACATTGACTGCTGCTTTCTTGAGCACATTATACATCATGAGGTTGTGGTTAGCTTAGGATATGAATTTAGATTCAAGGCTACAAACGACAGTGCATCTCTCATTTCCAACATACCTTGTGGCAGACACTTCCAAGACTGCTTCACATTACTCATTAACAGAGTTTGTGAAGTGACTTGCCGTGTTTATGTGTTACCTATAACCTAGCAGTAGCTGGTAGCTGATGTGGCAACACAGTAGTGGCTAGTGACAGGTGTCAAGTATCAAGTACTTTTAAACAGACTAGAGTGAAATATTTCACATTTTCCATAAAGGTTCCCTCAGATACAGACTTAAATAAAGCCTAATTAGAGCCTTAACTGAATAATGTTCATACAGTCTGTCAGTGTCAAGCTCTTGTAGAGACAGCAAGTGCACATTCAGGAGTCAGTCTGCATTAACTATTGATACCCACACATTTATCCAAGTCACACTGCTTGAAGGTTCAGCGCACGACTGATCATTTTGTGATGGTTGTGGATCTCATTACTTGCAAGCCCATCATCATCAGTGTGACAAGTTACAATAAATGTGATTCAATTGTAAATTAGCTTTGTTGGCTTTTACTGTAATTCTTTACAAATTGTTTATGCACCTAGCAGCCACTGAATGGACAGTAATGAGGCAACCATGTGTCAGTAATGTTACAAGGTTTGTTGGACACAGTTAGATGGAAGCAAGTGACTCACGTGTAATTGGTAGGTGCTGCCATCCACCGTGCGAACAGCCTTTCCGCCCAGTCAGTGACATTACGTGCCTCAAGGCGGAGCGCCCTGGAGAGTACACGTGCCCTCAGTTGTTTCGTGGGCAGGCTGTCAGTGGGCTGAGGGTCCAGATGCAGCCGCTCGAGTAATGGCATCAGAACGCTCAGCATATACCTCTGCAAGTGAATCAACTAGTGAAAATACTGGCACATTCATAAACTTACGATCACTTTTTACAAAATATCATAGCACATTTTTTTCTAATATGAAAGTCATATTTAAAGGCATTGTAAGTACAAGAGTTTTGTGCAATTAGCTACCTTTAAATAAAAACAGTTATAATGTACGTTTACAAACTTTTTGTCATATCACAGTAGTGAAACAGTAGTGTGTGTGTGTGTGTGTGTGTGTGTGTGTGTGTGTGTGTGTGTGTGTGTGTGTGTGTGTGTCAGTAGAAATTTGTGTGCCTATAAAAAGATCTATGCGTGAACATCCAACTTCCACTGTATATGTTAACAAACCATCTTGCAGAGAAGATAAATTCTGGCCTTAAAATAAAATCACTAATCACATCTGAGGATTCTGACTAGTTGCTCATCAACCAGTCTGCTGCAGCAATAGAGGACAGCAAAGAACTGCTGAAGTTTTAAATTTTGCACTTGCTGAAGTTTTAAATTTTGCATTTAATAAATCATTCATTCTGGAGGATCGTAAAATTGTACTGTGGTTCGACCGATGCACAGACTCCCTTATTTAGGGCACAGTAAGGGACATCGCTGGCATATAGAAGTAACTGGAAGAGTTGAAAACAAACGCATCACCAGATGTAAAACTAGTTTGGTTTTAAAGAGAGTACTCTACATCATTGGCCCCTTACTTAGCTTTGCATTCATCATGAATCTTTCACCCCGTGCCAAGTCCCAAATGACTGCAAAAAAGTGCAGGTGACTCCTGTGTGGTGACCAGGCAAAACTACTTTCATCCAGCTACAACTGTGGGTTCTTTCATTGCCATGGGAGAAACCTTATCACATTAGAACCCATGAAATAATAGTTCACTTCATTACATTAATGAATAAAAGATTTACAACTTTCACATAGATCTACTGTACAGGGTTGCTTGATATGTTACAACCGCTACTGACTATTAAAACATCACCTGGTGCACAGATTAACAAACTGTTCTCTTGCAGTACAATGTTCCACATTTAAATGAACAAGTCCACCAGAAACTTTAACTATCTTGGGGGTCCTAGATGATGACACTGACTGCTGTAGCTGAGTTCTCGCATGCTCGACACTATACCGGCCTCAGCACGAGGCCGTTGCTATACTGAGAAGGAAGGCATAATATTTAAGAGCGCTTCTCATACATTGTTGCAGGTTGCAGCAAGCTCTCGCTAATGTATGTGGTATCTACTTGTGTTGCCGATTCTGCTATAGCAATGCAAGCTCTTTACGATACCACATCCTGCAAGTAAGAAGGGCGAAAGAGCGAAAGAGTGGGCCCGCAGAATTGTGGACCAATATCCTTAACATCGATTTGCTGCAGAATTCTCGGACATATTCTGTGTTCGAATATAACAAATTTCCTTGCACAATGTAGGAAAAGATAGATTGCTACTTACAGTAAAGAAGACATGTTACGTTGCAGACAGGCACAATTAAAAAGAGACTTACTCAGAGCTTTCTGCAACAGTCTACATTTGCAGAAGAGAAACATACACCATTCATACACACAAGCAAGCACACCTCATGCACACACAATTGCTAACTCTGGCAGCTCGGGCCCAAATGCATTATAGCCCGAGCTGATGGAGTTGTCTATCACATGTGCATGAGGTGTGCTTGCTTGTGTGTATGAATGGTGTATGTTTCTCTTTTGCCAATGAAGGCTGTGGCTGAAAGCTTTGTATAAGTGTCTTAATTGTGCCCATCTACAATTTAACGTGTCTTCTTTACAGTAAGTAGCAATCTACCTTTTCCTACATGGTTCATATTCCTACTTGTAGTTACCATTGCTTGATAAATTTAATTATGACAGAACAGCTTCTATCCACAAACCAGCGTGGATTTAGAAAGCATCACACGTGCAAAACTGTTTGCCCTTTTCTTACATGACTTCCTGTGAACAATGGATGAAAGGCAACAGGCAGATTTCATATATCCAGACTTCCGTAAAGTGTTTGACACCATAGCTCACCGCAGATTGTTAATGACGGTATGAGCATATAGAACTGGCTCCCAGATATGTGAGTGGCTTGAAGACTTCTTAAGTAATAGAGCCCAGTATGTTTTCATTGACGGTGACTGTTCATCATAGGCAAGGGTGTCATCAGGAGTGCCCCAGGGAAGTGTGACCCTTTATACATATAAATGATCTGATGGAAAGGGTGGGCAGCAATCTGCAGCTGTTTGCTGATGGTGCTATAGTGTACAGGACAGTGTCATCATTGACTGAATGTAAGAGATTGCAGGATAGCTTCGACAACTAGTTGGTTCGATGAGAGGCAGCTCGCCCTGAATGTAGCAAAATGAAGGTTAATGCAGATGAGTAGGAAAACCATAATATTCTAAAAAAAGCATTAGTAGTGTGCTGCTTGAGACAATTGGGATGAGTTTTAATGTTGCAGAGCAATATGAAATGAAATGAACATGTGAGGACAGTAGTACAGAAGATGAATGGTTGACTTTGGTTTATCAGGAGAATTTTAGGAAAGTATCATTCGTCTATAAATGATAGAAGGAGATAGCATATAGAACACCAATGTCAGCCATACTTGAATATTGATCAAGCATGTGAGGTCCCCACCAAGTCGAATAAAAATTGCAATGAAATCAGCAGAAGAAATCACTCACATGTTCCAAAGTGCCACCAGCAGTCCAGCTATAACAATGACTTTGGGTACAGAGTTAGAAAGAATAGTGTAAGCCACTCATTTCTTTACTCAGGACTAAGCAATGCTCGAGGTGGTGTAACGTGTGATGCCACTGGATGGCTGGAAGCAAGTGACTTCGAGTGACAAATCATGCTATACTGTATGGTAATGCGATAGAAGGATTTGGGAAATTCCTGAAAAATGTTACCTCCCTTCATGTGTAGTGACAACAGTGATGTACGAGGGAGGTGGCATTATGGTATGGGGGTCTTTCACACGCTTAGTTTGTGGTTTATTTATTGCTCTTAAAAGAACACTAAATGTGGAATGATAAGAACACATTTTATAGCAATGAATGCTGAATAGAGTATGGAAGCAGTTTGGAGATGACAACTGTTTCTATCGGCATGGCAATGCAGTTTCTCGTAAAGAAGCATCTGTTTGGTTTGTGGATAATATAAGATTCCTGAAATGTACTGCCCTGTCCAGAGTACCTATCTGAACCCAGTGTAACACGTGCAGGATGAGTTAGAATGTTGACTTCACCTAAGACCCAAGTGTCGAACATCACTATCTTCTCTGGTTTTGGCTCTTGAAGAAGAACAGGCTGCCATTCCCCCACAGCCATTCACACATCTCACTGGAAATGCCTCTTGCAGGGTTCAAGCTGTCATAAAGGGGAAGGCTGGACACATCCCATATTAATGTCCACTAACAGGTGTTCAGATAACTTTGATCATATAGTGTCAACAGGAAAAAGTGAAGTATGTGCATAAGCAGAGCTTGTTTGCTTATCTTCACTTTTATTGATGAGTGTTACTACAGCATATTGAAGTCAAGCAATGGAAAGTTCAGGATAGAATAACAACAATATGGAAAGGAAAGACTGCTACTCACCACATAGAGAGGATGTTCAGTTGCAGTGAGCACAATGGGAAAGACTGGTAAAAAATTTAAGCTTTCAAAATATTTCTTCCAAAGTAAGCACAACACTCTCTCCTTCTCTCTCTCTCTTACCCTGAATAATGTATTGCAGAACAAATTTTGTATATGGTGGGATTTTAAATTAAATTCTCATTCTGAGTAGCTATTCCAAGTGAATGGAAAGCAATGCTGATTTCACACAATCACATCAGTAACCACCCTGAGCTATAATTAATCTTCATCTGCAGTACACTGTTTTGAAATTTTCTGGCAGATTAAATGTGTGCGTGCTGAACTGGGACAGGAACCTGGAAGCTTGTCTTTCACAGTCAACGCTCTTACTGACCATCTGGGCACTAATTATGACCAGCAGTTGCAACTTCAATTCCTTCTGTACCTCTGCTACTTTTAGCAGTCCCGGTCAGGTACACAGATTTAATTACACTGACCTACTGTGTGGGTCATTGCAAGTAGAGCCTGTTGCCATCCCCCCCCCCCCCCCCCTCTGCCGCCAAGACCCTATGCTACATCAAAGTGGAGGTTATTTTCCAGATAGTCACTCCACTTTTTTTAAGAGTAATCATCCCCCTAACTGGTTTGATGTGGCAAATCACAAATTTCTCCCTCGTGACTAACTCTTCATCTCAAGGTAGCACTTGCACTCATGTCCTCAACTATTTGTTGGATACGTCCTCAGCTTTGTGTTGGACACAAGGAATTGTTTTCAGTCAAGAGTTGGCATGATCTGCTACTCCATATAAGTGGTGTGTGTGGGGGGTGGGGGGAGGGAAGGAGTGGGGAGAGGGGGGGAAGGGAGGAGGGAGGGAGAGAGACAGAGAGAGAGTACCATGGTTGTCCCTGACCATGCTTTTGGTCCTTTTTTCACAAAAAGAGAAATATCGAGGCTTCAGGCATCAGGAATGGAATTCCTTGGATCTATCATCCAAAAGACTAAGATGAATAAGCTACAGAATGTGGATGTGAGGAAGAATGCTGGAATCAAGAAATCCATTTTAGAGTTAATCAGCACATCCAGGCTACAATGATACCGGAACTTAATGAGGTTCAGAATAAAAGAACAGCCCAAAGTAATACAGAAAGAGAGGAGGAAGGAAAATTCCCAGTACAGAGACCCAGAAGCCATCACTTGGATAAGATTGAGGAAGACCTCATTGCCAGAGGAAGGACTATGGGCGGTATTGGCTCTGATAGGTTCTACATGGACAAAAGAAGTGGAAAAGCCTCATTAACAGTACCTGGGAAACTAAAATTTTACAATGATGATGACACAGTTAACTTTGTATTTTACATCGCTTGTAATATGACTGACCTTGAGCGGCACATAGGTGGGCGTGAGGCTGAGCCCAGCCTCGAGGTGCAGTGTGCCGTCCAGGAAAGCCTGCCACGGCACAAGACTGACTTCGGCGCGGCTGTCGCGCAGGTAGCGTGTCAGGTTGAGTGCGATGCCGTAGGGAAGGGCGCCAGCCCGGGCCAATGACAGCGAGTCCGAGATGAGCTGTGCGCGTGTCGACGTCGGCAGCTGCAGCGGAGCTGTCGCCAGCTGCCGCACCAGCAGTTCCCAGTTGGTCGTGTCGTAGTTCACCCGGTAGTAGCCTGTGGAAAAATGCCATCCGTGTAAGTGTGGGCAACAGTGCCAATGCCGACAGAGCTCCCGGCCTCCGAATGTACCGTACCCTGTGAGAGACGCAGAAAAATATCCTAGGATGCAAGGGCTTCACCAGTTCCACAGGCGAAGAGGGAGGGGGGTATCTGGGATGCCCAAGGCTGATCACTAACATATAAACACAGCCAACAGATCTGTTTTACATGAATGACAGGCTTCTAAAATCTTGTGGCTCACTTGCTTAATTTGACCCTCCTTTAAAATGAATCTAAATCAGAACACCTTCAGGAATTTTGTGAATGCTAAAGCTTGAAAGCAGCACAGAGTAGCTTCATTTGACTCTTCTTTAAAATGAATGGAAATCGGAATACCTTCAAGGATTTTGCAAATGCTAAAGCTTGAAAAGTAGCACAGACTAGGCAGGAAGGTAACTTGGTGATATATTATGACACCTATGTAAAGCATTTTTATGCAGCACTGAGCAGCTACAGTGGGTTGAGTTTTGCAATTTTATTTTCCCCCCTAACTTTGATTAGCCCAATAATTCTGCAGGATACACCATTACTTGACTCATACACAGCCTACAACTTCACTTTTTTAAATGTAGAACATAAAAATTGTTGGTCAGATACATCAGAAATATTCATGAATAGTAATAAGATAAATGTTGTGTGACTAGAGCCTTCTGTCGGGTAGACCGTTCACCAGGTGCAAGTCTTTCGATTTGACGCCACTTCGGTGACTTGCGCATCAATGGGGATGAAATGATGATGATTAGGAAGCCGGGAATCAGACCCGAGCCCTTAGGATTGACATTCTGTTACACTGACCACTCAGCTACCAGGGGCGGACATGAATAGTAATAATCAGTTGAAAATAAATTACCAGTCATAGGACAGTAGTAACTACAAGACTTCTCAATGTGGATATGATAAAAGTAAATACTACATTCAGTAAGAGCTGCCAGTTTTAAAATATTAAATAGTACAAATAAAAATAGTACAAATGACAGTACATCTTTCAAAAGCGCACATATTCTTCAGAGCTGATGTTCCAAAAATTTAGCTATTTACTGGATCGTGCTTTCCTGAACTCTTTGAAGTAGAGTGCATCTGCAATCACAGTAGCAGCATGGAAGTATGCTATCAGTTAATCCACTTTCATCGGCCGAGTAGAACAAACGTGCCGCATCAACTGCACCCATAGGGAGAAATCCAGGGGAATGCAAAAGCCATAGAGCAAAACCTTCATCATTTATCCATTTCCTGGGAATGGCTCTGCTTAAATAATGTCTCTCATTTTTTCCATAGTGTGTAGTCACACCATCATGCTGGAACCATAAACTTTGAAGAATGTGAAGCGAAATAATTTCGAGTGCTCCAGACAAACTATCTGTGAGACATGTAATGACACAAGGGCAATCCCAAAAGAAATACCTCCAAAGCACTGGGGACACAGGGAAACTATTTGTGTAGATGTTGGCCATGCTCCTGTGACTGGTGCTTATTCCACTCTCAACTAAGAATGCAAGCACTTTACTTTGAAGCTCATTCTCAACTTCACAGCCATTCAAAATGTTGAACGCTCCACCAAGTGCAAAGTTTGCTATTACTCGATTTTTTAACTGGTTGAAATTCATCACCAACTGATAGAAGTGTATGGATGTCAAAAACTTTTGCACGAAGTGTAGAGAGTTCACCTCTGGATATACAGAAATCCATGACAAAGAAAGGAGCAGTATGCCATCAATTTCTGACAAGATAGTCCCAAAGGTTGAAGAAATCGTGCATAAAGATCAGATCATTCTGGGTGCTCTCTGCAGTTTAGTGTCTGAGATTTCACAGTCACAGGATTTTAATGGAAGTTGCAATGTCGGAAGGTGTGTGCAAAATGGGTACTACCAAGTATGCTGACGGAAGACCACAAACAGCGAGTTGATTCTTCCCGCAGCTTTCTGCATCAGTATACAGGTGAAAAAATTCTCGGACTTGATTGTCACTTGAGATGAAATCTCAGCATTCCACTTTATATTTGAGACGAAACAACACTCATGCAAATGGCAGCATCCCTCTTCGAAAATCCAAACAAACAGTCTGCCATTAAAGGCGTGGCAACTGTGTTTTGTAACCAGAAGTGTATGAACAATTGTTGATAAACTTTCTGCCAGATGAGAGAACTATAAACACTGGCAGTTACTATGAAACACTGGAAAAACTAAGAAGGGCAATTCAGAACTGGAGAAAAAGGATGCTGAACGAGGATGGAAGAATCCGCAACAATGCCCGCCCCATCATCACCCATCAAAACGTCAGTGTCCTGCAAAACTTTGGTTGGAATACCAAACACTCACCATACAGACCAGGCTTGCACAAAGTGACTACCATCTGTTCCCTAAGTTGAAGAAACAAGGGTCTGGACAGTGGTTCCACTCCAATTACAAGGTTCAGCACTTTCTGTAGGACATGGTGGTGAGCTGGTATGCCGTGGGCATTGCAGAACTGCCACAGTGTCTACTAAAATGCATCAACCAAAATGGCGATTATGTAGAAAAATAAAGCATTCTTCAACATTTAACTGATGTAGATACTACAGAAAATAAAAGGTTGTTTGTATGCCTAATCATATAAGAGGCCTTACATTTGGGATTATCATCATACCTTACCAGTTTTAATTTACATATTAAACACAGCCAACAGATCCGTTTTATATGAGTGACAGGCTTCTAGCACTTTGGACTCACTTGTTTAGTTGGGCCCTCCTTTAAGTTGAATCAAATTTATTAAAACTTTCAAGGATTTTGCAAATACTGAAGCTCAAAAACTAGCACCGACCAGAGATATTGCTTCCGGGAATATAATATACTGAATGGTTATGTGATTAAGCATTCCCTATTTAACATGTTACAACACAGAAACAAATTACCATACCAGTACCGAACTTGGTGGCATTCATGTCCAGAGGTTGCGGTGCACGATTTCCATGCATCACAGAGCCACCGTCCAGTTCCAACTATGGCCACCAGGTGCCACAATCAGTCATCATGATTCAGTCTCACACACCTGACCAGTCGCAGTGCACTTGTTGACGTGTAAACATGAGCTTGGAAAAAGGAGGAGGACATTACAGGTGAAGTTCAGTTATCAAAACAACAAAAATGCTGCAGCTGCACTTCGGGCTGAAAGGATTATGGACAAGTCCTCTTCCTCCACTTGCTGTGTGGTGCATGATGAAGTTCGAATCAACTGGAGAACTGGGGGTCGCTCTGGGAATAGGCCGACAACCAGTTGCACCACGAGTGGTTGATGAAATCACTGTTGTTATAGCAGACAACGTTGTGCACAATTCCTGATCATCAGGCAATGCGAATACTGTGTCACGAGAATTGAACATCGCACTATCCACTACATGGAAGGTGCTTTGAAGCATTCTTAAATGAAAAGTCTCCATGACTTTGATAAGTGTTTACAGGAAAAAAAGTTCTTAGACTACTATGACATTAAAAGGGAAACACTCACTCTTCGAAAGCTTTACAGTTGGGTGAAGGAGGACACAAACATTAATGCCACAGGGAAACCAAACCATGTCATGGAAAATTTTGAAGGGTAAAGTGTTTCATTTTTAAAAAAATGCAAAAACAGACAAACATTTCTGGTTGAGAGGGAGGACACTGTAGCATGTCGTGCAAGATTTTTTAGAATTTGGAGAGAAAATGAGAAAGGTGTGACGAAACACGTCATGTTTACTGATGAAACATGGGTGCATACACACTATACTGTCAATAATGTTGGCAGCATAGTGACATACTAGAAGCATGGAAAAATGAAAGTTCTGGACAAAGGGTATTAGTGGTTCATGCGGCAAGAGAAATGTGGTTCACTGAGGGTGCAGACCTCATCTATGATTTGAGATCAACATTGGAAGATAACCACAATGAAATGAACAGTGAAAATCATATAAAATGGTTGCAAGAGCACCTAATACGAAATATTTAAGCTGGAAATACTGTGGTATTAGACAATGTTAACGAAAATAAAGTGCTTAACACATCTTGCCTTCCACCTTACAACAGTGATCTGACCCCCATCAAACTTATCTCGAATTTAATGAAACAGAAAGTTTCATCAAAAAATGTCAGTAGCAAACATGACTAGATGAAGGTGAGTGATGAAGTGAAAACTATTATGGATGAATACTGGCACAGTGACACTCTGATGGACAAAGCTATTCAGAGCATCATTATTCAACTTCAACCACACATGACAGTGAAATTTCATCACACGGTTCTGAGGATATATCAGAAGAGGCAGATTCAGACTCGACAGACACCTGCTTTGGACACCAGCAACAGCTCTACCATGTCAGTTGATGGGGCAGTGTTGTGCGCAAATAGCTAGGTGTTCAGCCCTTCCATATGGATAAAAAAAAAAAAAGTTACAGCACTTGACAAAATTTGAACCCACAACCTCTTGTACAACAAGCAGTCCTGCTGCCTATAGCACTACTTCAGCTGACAGTGCCTGCTCTCTATTTCAATGATATAGATTATTGCATGAAATTCCAAAACTTCTTTTGCTTCCATCCGTAACTTGCAAATGAGGGCTCACTATAGTGAATTGTTGCAGGATGTGATACCTGAAAGCCTATCCTACACCACCACATACATGGTTTCAAAAGTCAGTCCCCCATAGTGGGGACCTCTCATTGTCAGTTATTATATTGTACACCAAAATTTCTATTTCATTTTGATTTCTTATGCTTTCCTGTAGAATGATGTATTAACAGTGAATGTATTTTTATCTGCTGCATGCCCAACTCAAGTTATTAGATAAAAAAAAGTTATTAGATTGTAACACAATAGGTCCCACCCCCCCTCCTCCCCGTTTTCCTGTAGAAAAATATATTAAAAGCGAATATACCATTGTCTCCTAAATGCATGCACAACTGCATTTTGCTCGACCATAAGACAACAGTTTTAAGTTATAATTGTTCACTTTGATTGTTTTTCTGCACAGGAAAGTGATATCAGGATGTATATCTCCTGCACATGTACCAAGTACAGTTCATTGAGCACTGATACTGCTCATGTGTCATCCGAAACAACCAATAGCAGCACACGTCGACTGTACACAGCACACCCAACTAAAATGGCAATTGTAAACTGAATGGGTGCAATGGCACTGGCTGCAGTAGGCCTTCAACAAGTTCTTCTGTTTACAAATGTTCAATGTGGCTACCTTTTGCAACGTGACAAATGTCCCATCTGTAATCAATTTCCTGCCAAATCCTATGAAGCAAATCTTTATGTGCGGTGATCACTGTTTGTGTTATCCATTGTTACAGCTCATCAATGTTACCCAGCAGCAGAGGAACAAACACACTGTCATTAATGTAACTCCATACACAGAAGCCCATTGGGGTTAAATCAGGTGATCGTGATGGCCAGGATATTGTTCCACCACATCTAATCCCAAGCTGGCACATTGCTACAGAGACATACAACAACTCCCGATGATAATGTGGTGGCGCATCACCTTGCTGGAAAATAAATTCTGTGCCCGTATCATGTTGTAATTGAGGTGATGGATAATGTTCAAGCATGCCAGTTACAGTGGACTCCACAAAAAAGGGAATACCGTAAATCTTGTTACAGCTTAGAGCAAAATAAATCTTTACCCTAGGCAAGCCCAGTGCATTTTTGGTTATTTGATGAGGTTGCTGCTTGTCTCATATCTGAACACTATGCTGATTCACTTTACTGTAGGTATGGAAGGTGGCTTCATCAGTAAACACAATTTTATTGATGAAATCATCTTACATATGTATTTTGTTAAACATTCTACACCAAACTCAACTCAATATTCTTCATCCCTTTCTCTTAAAGCTTACAACAGTTTCAACTTTCGGCATGTAGTGTGTTAATTTTTTTTTAATGAATGTGCATCATGTAACTGAGGTGGGACTCAAGTTCCAGCCCAGTATTCACCTAGTCAGATGTGGAAAACTGCCAAAAATCTACATCTGTACTGACAATCATACCAGCTCTCATCATTAATCTATTGGGCATTTATAGGGGGTGGGCGCACCTCCCCATTCCACAAGCAGCACTTTACTGTCCACGGCTATCTGTGCTTGTTATATGGCATTTTGCGTCGTGAAGCTAAGTACTAGACAGCCATTCTGTCCATTAGTATTTTTATAGTGAATATTTCTTTTTGTTCAAAATTTTACATAACTAAGGCCCACAGCATGTTTTATATGCTTGAAACAAGTGTGTGAAACTCCAAAATGATCCACGAGACATGTGTCTGCCGTCACTTCACCTGTCTGTTGGAGATTCAGCAGGAGCCACTTGGCCGTCCCCGGGGCTCCAGGAGGGAGAACTCCGAGAATGGTGGTCGACCGCTGGCCTTCGTCCACACCCAGCCAGATGCGAGGCTTCGTAGACACATTTCCTGACCTAACATCATCCTGTGTGGCGAAGCTTACCGGTATGTACCAGGCTTGCGAAGAAGAGTTTGTCACAGGACGGCCATCTGTGGTGAACCTGGTCTGTACAAAAAGAATAATTAATTACAATCATTTTAACCATATTTTCTCTACATATTACTGCATCAATGATGAGGCTCTCAGAGTAGTCACAAATTAAATTTTTGTAAATAAAGTGATTAAATTATCCTAAATAATGATAGGAAAATGTAATCATATCAGGTCAATGATTACCGCATATCATGCCAGTCAAAGATATGAAATCAATTCTGTGGAGAGAAAGTAAAAGACATCAGCTTAAATGGAGAATTCTAATAATGCGTGACGCATTAGCAAGAGGACGCGATTCTGTTCTGTGACCTACTCCAAGTGTTTTGATGAGTTACAACTCGCCTATCTCTTGTGTAATGTTTAAACCACCATAATGGTCCCACTTTCTCTCACAATATGGCAAATTTATCTTTATTTAACTTTGCAGGCAGGTGTCTTTCCTGTCGCCACACTTTTCAGTTAACCTAAGGAAGTGAAGTCACTGATGCCACCTGTATGTGAATCAATGAAACTTGTGTTCTGTGTGTTACCATATTTTAAATGTTTGTGTATCATGCTTTCTAAAGGCAAAGATTGGGTACCAGCTCAGTACTTATTGAAAGTGTGGAAAACTGTCCAAAGCCTACACACAGACTGGGCAGTATCATTAATATTCAATCACTCTGGCTCAACTCGAAGACTTCCAGATAGTGTGCTGCAGAGTGAGCTATAAAGGCAGGTCAGCTTATAACTCGCATCAAAGATGGGGAGGCAAGGATTTGTGGAGGGGGGCCATGACAGTGTAGCCATCAGTGATCACACAGCAATAAATACAGGGTAAACATTAATAAAACTGACAAACTGCTGGGATCGATTCCTGACTGGAAATGGAGGGGGGCGGGGGGTTACTATGAACATGGGTTCGGAAATGCGTTGTTGCCACGGTAGATGGCACCCTGACAAATGAAAGTTCCTCTGACCACATGCTGTGTGTTGCTTATATGTTGCAGGCCATGTGATTGACACAGCATACTGTAATGGGCAAAATGGTCCGTATTTGTGTTGGGAACAAGCCAAGATTGTATTTGTGTATGGCCAAGTGGATGGAAATGGTTGATAGGCAGCCAGCTGCAACAAAGCAAGTACCCTCACACACACTAATCACATCTCACATCATTTCAGCCCTTTTAGGGTGTTTGTATGATTATGGGTCCTTTTAGACAAACAAACACGCAAGGAGGCAGCGAACTGTTTGTGCATCAGGTTTGGAGGACCATTCAACAGGATATTTAGACAAACCTTCGTACAAGCTCCAGGCAAGTGGCCTGCCAAACTGGTACAAGTCAAGGTGTGATTGTGTGTGTCATGTGTGCACTGCATCCCATGGATGCCACTTTGAACATCTGTTGTGACGTGGTTGTGACGCAGCTCTGTACTGTGTTCCAGGACGAATTTTTATTGTTGCATGCACACCGTCCATTTCAGGACATATGTTCATTGGCCTTTATTCCTCCATTTCCAATAAGGAACCTGTCCCCGCAGTTTATCAGTTTTCTTAATTCTCACTCTGTATAATGGCAAGAAGTGTGTACAAATGTGATTTGAAACCACTGACACAGAATGTAAGAGGCAATCAAGAAGTTTCTGTGCAAAGGCTGTACTGTCCAGAATTACACTACTGGCCATTAAAATTGCTACACCAAGAAGAAATGCAGATGACAAACGGGTATTCATTGGACAAATATATTATACTAGAACTGACACGTGATTACATTTTCATGCAATTTGGGTGAATAGATCCTGAGAAATAAGCACCCAGAACAACCACCTATGGCCATAATAACGGCCTTGATATGCCTGGGCATTGAGTCAAACAGAGCTTGGATTGCGTGCACAGGTACAGCTGCCCAACACGATACCACAGTTCATCAAGAATAGTGACTGGCGTATTGTGACGAGCCAGTTGCTCGGCCACCATTGACCAGACGTTTTCATTTGGTGAGACATCTGGAGAATGTGCTGGCCAGGGCAGCTGTCAAACATTTTCTATATACAGAAAGGCCCATGCAGGACATGCAACATGCGGTCGTGCATAATCCTGCTTAAATGTAGGGTTTCGCATGGATCAAATTAAGGGTGGAGCCACGGGCAGTAACGCATCTGAAATGTAATGTCCACTGTTCAAAGTGCTGTCAATGCGAACAAGAGGTAGCCATGACATGTAACCAATGGCACCCCATACCATCACGCCGGGTGATACACTAGTATGGTGATGACGAATACACGCTTCCAATGTGCATTCACCGCGATGTTGCCAAACACGGACGTGACATCATGATGCTGTAAGCAGAACCTGGATTCATCCGAAAAAATGACGTTTTGCCATTCGTGCACCCAGGTTCGTCATTGAGTACACCATCGTAGGCGCTCTTGTCTGTGATGCAGCGTCAAGGGTAACCGCAGCCAAGGTCTCCGAGCTGATAGCCATGCTGCTGCAAACATCGTCGAACTGTTCGTGCAGATGGTTGTTGTCTTGCAAACATCCCCATTTGTTGACTAAGGGATTGAGATGTGGCTGCACGATCCGTTACAGCCTTGCAGATAAGATGCCTGTCATCTCGACTGCTAGTGATACGAGGCCATTGGGATCCAGCACGACGTTCCGTATTACCCTCCTCAACCCACCAAATCCATATTCTGCTAACAGTCCTTGGATCTCGACCAATGGGAACAGCAATCGCAATACGATAAACTGCAATAGCGATAGGCTGCAATCCGACCTTTATCAAAGTTGGAGACGTGATGGTGCGCATTTCTCCTCCTTACACGAGGCATCACAACAATGTTTCCCCAGGCAACGTCGGTCAACTGGTGTTTGTGTATGAGAAATCGGTTGGAAACTTTCCTCATGTCAGCACGTTGCAGGTGTCGCCACCAGCACTAATCTTGCGTGAATGCTCTGAAAAGCTGATCATTTGCATATCACAGCATCTTCTTCCTGTCGGTTAAATTTTGCATCTGTAGCACATCATCTTCGTGGTGTAGCAAATTTAATGGCCAGTGTTGAAGATATGCATCCGGTAAAACACCATGACCTGTTGCATGAAGAAATCCGGTAACTGCCTGTTGATTCCTGACAGGAATCATCGAGCCTTCAAAGTCTTTATCAAAGGACTGAAGGTTTGATAATCACTTGGGGAGAAAACAGGACTATAGGGTGGGAGCTCGAGTGTCTCCCACTCAAGATGGCGTGACTTCTGTGGTACGACATTTGTGACATGGAGCAATAGCACCCTTGGGTGCACCATTCCACAATGTTTTCGACAGACATGCTGCCCCATAAACATTCTTTGTTCTCTGCTGGATGTCTCCTGGTGTTTGTTCTTCAGCAGCCAAGAAAAGAATATCAGCTGTTGGTCTTATTTGGATGCATCTCGTAGTAACATCACCGTTTCTGCACTTATTGCACACACGGTGGGAAGACTCATGTGCCACACCATCTGTTGCCGACATGTAGGTGCTTATATACCCACATCAAAGTTGCACCATTTGACCGAGACTCGAACTCTGGACTTTTGCCTTTCGTGGGCAAGTGCTCTACCATCTGAGCTACCCAAGCACGACTCGCGCCCTGTCCTCACAGCTTTACTTCTGCCAGTACTTCATCTCCTACTTTCCAAACTTCACAGAAGCTCTCCTGCGAACCTTGCAGAACTAGCACTCCTCTGCAGAGTGAAAATCTCATTCTGGAAAATCCCCCAGGCTGAGGCTAAGCCATATCTCCACAATATCCTTTCTTCCAGGAGAGCTAGTTCTGCAAGGTTCACAGGAGCGCTTCTGTGAAGTTTGGGAACTAGGAGATGAGGTACTAGCGGAAGAAAAGCTGTGAGGATGGGGCATTAGTTGTGCTTGGGTAGCTCAGATGGTAGAGCACTTGCCTGCGAGAGGCAAAGGTCCAGAGTTCAAGTCTCGGTCCGGCACACGGTTTTAATCTGCCAGGAAGTTTCATATCAGCGCACACTCCGCTGCAGAGTGAAAATCTCATTCTGGCTTGCACCATTTGTGTATATGCTGCAGCAATGGCCTCAAATGTAAATGTTTCATCGCCCATTTAAATGCTCTAATTCACAAGAAAGAGGGGCAAGAAAAACCATAGACCTATCACTCTGCTTTCTGTGAAGTGCCACATATTCACTAAAATTATCACCAACAAGTGATAGATGCGAGTATATTATTGTGGATGGTGAATGGTACTGTGGGACAAGGTATTCCCAAGAGTGCCCCAAGAAGGTGTGATAGGACTGCCTTTTCTCTTTATACAGGGTGAGCACAAAGTCTTGACCTGATTATAACAATTTATTACAGAATAACCGTTTGAAACAATAGTTTACATTTGATACTGTTACACAGGTCAGTGTTACTGGTTTTAAGACCATTTACATTAGTAAACCTCAACGTGTGCTCCCTTGGTAGAATGTCGAAGCGGCATTCCAGTTCCCGCCAGATGTTTCTTAATGTGTTCTGTCGCAGTAACCACAGCAGCTTGTATCCTAGCCTTCACTTCGTCGACATCAGCAACTGGTGTCACGAAGACTCTGTCCTTGATATAGCCCCAGAAAAAGAAGTCAAGGAGCGTAATGTCTAGAGAGTGGGGTGGCCAGGGTGTTGGACCGTTCCTTCCAATCCACCGATCCAGAAATTTTTCATCCAGGAAATCACACACTATCGAAGATCGCCCGCCCAGTGGGGGCAGTGCTCCATCTTGCTGGAACAGCAGTTTCTGATGTTGACGAACTGAAGGCTAAGATACAAGTTGCTGTAGGTACTGTGACACAACACATGTTACGAAACACCTGGCGGGAACTGGAATAGAGGTTTATTAACAGAAGTGGTCCTTTATATATATTGCAACCGTTTGCTGATGACACTGCAGAGTGCAGGGAAGTGTCACCGATGACTGACTGTAGGAGGATATAGGCATTTCTGTCAGGTTTGATAAATGACAGCTTGTTCTAAATGTGGAAAAATGTACTTAATGCAGATGAGTTCAAGTAACAATCCTGTAATATTTTAACACGGCAGTAGTGGTAGTGTGCTGTTGATTAACCCTGGATTACTAAACCCTTGTAAAATTTACAATTGCAGTTGATACCAATCTGTGCTTCCCAACAATTTGGTATTATCAGTACTGGGTCTAAAACAGGACATTTTGTACTTATTTTATACATGATGTACCACTGGATATCTTACAGCTGTAATTAACTAGTGCCTAAAACATAAATTATGTTTATTTATTTTATTTATTTACATGTCAAGTTCCGTAGGACCAAATTGAGGAGCAAATCTCCAAGGTCATGGAACATGTCAGGACATGAACTTACAACATAAAAGTAATAACAGATAAAAAAATAAATGTTCATGAACCTGAAAGAAAATCAGTCCATAAGTTTAAGCAAACGCTATCAGCAATACAATGAAAATCAGCTTAATTTTTGCAAGGAACTCCTCGACAGAATAGAAGGAGTGACCCACGAGGAAACTCTTCAGTTTCGATTTGAAAGTGCGTGGATTACTGCTCCACGAGGAAACTCTTCAGTTTCGATTTGAAAGCACGTGGATTACTGCTAAGATTTTTGAATTTGAGTGGCAGCTTATTGAAAATGGATGCAGCATTATACTGCACACCTTCTTGCACAAGAGTTAAGGAAGTCGGATCCAAATGGAGGTTTGATTTCTGCCGAGTATTAACCAAGTGAAAGCTGCTTATTGTTGGAAATAAACTAATATTGGTAACAAGAAACGACAATAAGGAATATACATATTGAGAGGCCAATGTCAAAATACCCAGACTCGTGAACAGAGGTCGACAAGAGGTTCGTGAACTCACACCACTTATTGCCCGAACCGCCTGTTTCTGAGCCAAAATATCCTTCTAGAATGGGAAGAGTTACCCCAAAACATAATACCATATGGCATAAGTGAATGAAAATAAGCATAGTAGACTAATTTATGTGTTGAAGTATCACTCACTTTCGATATCGTTCGAATAGTGAAAATGGCAGTACTAAGTCTATGAACAAGATTCTGAACGTGGGCTTTCCACGACAGCTTACTATCTATCTGAACACCTAGGAATTTGAACGGTTCAGTTTCACTAATCATATGCCCATTCTGTGAGATTAAAACGTCAGGGGGTTGTTGAATTGTGTGTTAGAAACTGTAAAAACTGAGTCTTACTGTGATTTAACGTTAGTTTACCGTATTTACTCGAATCTAAGCCGCACTTTTCTTCCGGTTTTTGTAATCCAAAAAACCGCCTGCGGCTTAGAATCGAGTGCAAAGCAAGCGGAAGTTCTGAAAAATGTTGATAGGTGCCACCACAACTAACTTCTGCCGTCGAATATATGTAGCGCTACACAGGCATCCTTTGTAGGCACAAAGATAAATACTGGCGCCAAAACCTCTGCGTCAGTAAATAAAATTTAAAAAAAAAAAAAAATTGGAAGACGAGCATTTTTCTCCGCCCGAGTTTCGACCACTGCATTTTCATACATTATCCAACGAAGTAAATACAAATTCCGTATTGTTCATCTTCGAATTTCAATGTACTACGAAAATCCGACTGGTAATACTGGGATTTTTGTCAATATGGCCAACTCTACGTTCTGAATTTTTTCCTACCTGTGAGAAGAGATGGTTGCTAATAGGAACCTGATGAAATGTGAATCACCACAAGAATACGAATATAAACATTTTGCCATGTATTCTTTCGTGTTTGCTTCTATCTCATTTAAATCCTGTCTGCCAAATAAACTACGAAACTAGAGTGAGACAACAGCAAACGCGGAAGAATATACGCATCGTGTCATGTTTATATTTGTATTACTCTTATGCCCAATAGTGATACAGTCAGAAATGAAGCACGGCAACTGACTAGATTTTTAAATCTAAGATGACTAATTTCTGTGCAGAATTTGATGTACTAAAGAAGCGGCCGGAAAGATTTTCAAACGGAGAAAAATTTTCGCCAAACTTTCGTTCAGGACATGTTATATCATACGCAGTCTATTATTTGGTTCTTGTTGATGGTTATCAAAGAAAGCAGCAGTGTAAGTAACAACAAATAGCAGTCTCTTGCCATTGTTTCGCTAATGTGACGATTCCTCTCTTTTTTTAATTGTAGGCGGCGGTAGCGCGCACAAAAGCAAGCCATGCCGCGAGCAGCGACAGGCCGTAAACACGCACTATCAGAATGCGACAAACAATGCATGACACAGTATAGTAATGCATTTTCAGCTTGGAGTGACTGACGTAAACACCTATAACATTGAAAATGGCACTTATCAGATCAAAGCATAATAAGCAATCAATTCAAACCAGATGAAGCACGTGAAAAAGGAAGGGTATCCGTATAAATACGGACGGAGCGCCTGACGCATAGCAATGGCTACCTGGTAAAGCTTAACTGCTAAGCTTTCGACTCGAACCAAACTACTGTAGCTGTATCGTCATTCATTCAACCTAAATTGTGTCTCATATTACAATGGACTAACTTTGTTTCGATTTGGAGGTGCGGCCTAAAACTTTTCTCTCCCCTTGAATTTCGAGTCTCAAATTTCAGGTGCGGCTTAGATTTGGGAATTTTTTTTCCCTTGTTTCGAGTCTCATATTTCAGGTGCGGCTTAGATTCGAGTGCGGCTTAGATTCGAGTAAATATGGTATTTTCTACAAGCCATGAACTGGGGTCATGTACTGCACTACTTAAAACCGAGTCAATGTTGCACACAACATCCATTACTACCAAGCTAGTGTCATCAGCAAACAGAAATATTTTAGAGTAACCCATAATACTAGAGGGCATATCATTTATATAAATAAGGAACAGGAGCGGGCCCAACACTGATCCCTGGGGCACCCCCCACTTGACAGTACCCCACTCAGATCCCACATCACAGCCGTTACCAACATTGTGAATAATGACCTTTTCCTGCCTGTTGCTAAAGTAAGAGGTGAACTAATTGTGAGCTACTCCCCTTATTCCGTAATGGTCCAACTTTTGGAGCAATATTGTGAGATCAACACAGTCAAATGCCTTTGTTAAATCAAAAAATACGCCAAGCGTTCAAAACTTTTTGTTTAGCCCAACAGAAAAGAAAATATAGCATTTTCAGTTGTCAAACGACTTCTAAAGCCGAACTGTACATTTGATAGCAAATTGTGTGATATAAAATGATCAATTAACCTTACATACACAGCCGTTTCAATAACTTTTGCAAACACTGATGGCATAGAAACTGGTCGAAAATTATCTACATTATCCCTTTCTCCCTTTTTATAAAGCGGCTTTACTACTGAGTACTTTAATCGCTCAGGAAACTGACCATTCCTAAAGGAAAAATTACAAATATGGCTAAATACGGGGCTAACATGTGCAGCACAGTACTTTAATATTCTACTAGACACTCCATCATAACCATGAGAGTCCTTAGTCTTCAGTGATTCAATTATTGACTCAATCTCCCTCTTGTCTGTATCACAGAGGAGTATTTCAGACGTCAATCTCAGAAAGGCACTTGCTAAGAAATTTATATGATTTCCTGTTGAAATTAAATTTTTATTTAATTCACCAGCAATGCTCAGAAAATGGTTGTTAAATACTGTACATACATCTGATTTATCAGTAACAGAAATATTATTACTGTGAACTGACTTTATATCATCAATCTTGTGCTGCTGTGTCTTCCTTTGAACAAAATACGGAGTGGAAATATCTCCAATGGTTTAGTAACAATGTAACATTTTCTCCCACTTAGCACTGTAGCATTAAATAAAGAGGCACAATATTGCAAGGTGACTTAACAAGCACATAAAGTTGGATGCATGGAAAGCAAATGGTTGAGTTAGGTTTATTGGGATAATTCCATAAAAGTGTAGCTTATCTATAAAGGAGACCATGAGCAAACGATTTGTGCAGCCCATTCTCAATTACTGGTTAAGTGTCTGAGATCTCTGCCAGGTTAGATTAAAGGAAGACACGAAAGTAATTCAGAGGCATACAGCTAGAATTATTACCAGTACGTTCAATCAACACATGTATGTTACAGAAGTTCTCCATGAACTCAAACAGGAATCCCTTGAGGGAAGATTTTCTTTTTCCAAAACATTATTGAGAAAGTTTAGGGAACTGGCATTTGCATCAGAGTGGAGAGCAGTGTACCACCACTGACAAATTTCATGTAAAGACTGAAGACAAAATAAGAGGTATGTGGGGGTCATATGAAGGTATACACTAACTCATTTTTCCTTGCCCCATTTGCGAGTGAAGAAGAAAGGGAATGACTAGTAATGGTATCTGCTGAAAGAGAAAATTAATGACAGGTAGTGACATACTATACCGGCAAACTAGACTCAGTATTTATAGATATAAACATTTTTTTTCTTTGACAAATATCATTCTAGAAAGAAATACATTAGAAACTCAAGGTAGGAATATCAACAGTGTAGGAAAAGATAGATTTCTACCTACTGTAAACATGACACATTAAGTTGCCGACAGGCACAATTGAAAGGCATAGACACAAAGCTTTCAGCTATAGCCTTCATCTGAAAACATCAGAAAAAGAGAAACGCACACCACTCATTCACACAACACTGTGGTCAAAAGCTTTCTGTAAGTGTCTTTTAATTCTGCCTGTCTGCACCTTTACAGCAAGTAGCAATCTGTCTTTTCCTACACTGTTGGAATTCTAAAAAGTAAATATTAGGCCAGTAGTAGCAGATAACACTAGCTATGTAATAAAACTGAGGAGTCTGTACCTTTTTTTTTTAATTAATACTTTGTTTCTAATTTACTTGGTCAACTTGAGCCAGCATTAAGTACAGGGGTTGGATACAAATATGGAAAAACAGTGGCAAATTCTTCCAAGCCAACAGGCTGCACTGCTTTATCTGACAATGAACTACACCTGTGCAGTTTCCTCATTACATTGCAAGTGTCAGTCGTGGTCAGGACAGTGTCCCAAGTACAAAAATGTGTGTTGAGTGACTGTGAGAGATTGTCATTGAAGAGGACTGTTGCAAAAAATAAGAGGTCAGCAGTTGCAAAAGACACTGCAGAAGTGAATGTCGCATTCACAAACCCTCTTGGCACCAAAACAACATAAAGGGAGCAGAACAGGCAGGTAACTGCAGAGCGAGCTGGAATATCAGAGGAACTCATCAGTGATGCAAATGCCTATAACAGGAAAATGTGGTGCTCAAGTAATAAAACCTGGTCTGCGGAGCAGCAGAAGAACTATTTGGTTGGAGGAGTCTTGTTTCACACTAGTTTCAACTTCTGGATGAGTGTACATCCCAAGAGTTGAACATGACAGGGGTTCAGTGATGATTTGGGCAATGATATTGTGCTATTCCGTGGCCCCCATAGTTATTCTGCAAGACTGCATTACTACCGAGGATTATGTGACCGTCTTGGCTGGTCGGGTCCACCCTATGGTAAAATGTTTGTTCCTCAATTGTAATCCGTGATGGCAAGGCCTCTGTTCACACAGCTTGCATCCTCCAGGACTGGTTTTGTCAACATGAGGATGAACTGTCACATCTCCCCTGATCACCTCAGTCACCTGTTCTCAATATTAATGAAACTTTACAGATAAGTGTGCATGATCACTATCCAATTTAATCATCATTACCATATACTGGCACACTTTTTCTGGAAGAATGGTATATGATTCCCTTCAAACCCTACAGACGATTTCACCCATTCCCAGATGACTGGGAGGTGTTTTGAATGTACTGTATTATGGATGATAATGTGTTGTGTTTTTGGTGTTTCCATATTTTCGTCCAGTCGCTGTATGAATAGAATTAAGCATTGGAGTGATATTTAGCACAATAAACATCTAAAGTTTCTACGTTTTGTTTGTCTTATACTGATGTATATGCTGACTCACTCCACATCCCTGAAGGTTGTCCTTCTTGAAGAGATTTAAGTAACAAGATAAATAAATTAATAATGCAGAGCTTTCAAAGCTTTTCCTCGTGACAACAACCTTGTAATATATACAGTTTCATGAGATATTAATAAAAGAGATGCTAATGTAATAAATGATACTTTAAAGAACAATAATTTTTATTTTTTAAAGGATTTAATGCTTTCACCTGCTAGTATTTTATTTTGTGACTGCAATTTTGGCATTTAGCCATTTTCAGGCATAAGATTTTGACATAAAGGTAGAGATAAAGTGCCTGAAAATGGCATAATCCCAAAAATGCAATCGCTAAATACAACTCCAACAGCCACAAATAAGATGAAATCCTTTAAAACTTTATAGAAGCTGTGGATCCACTCTACAAGAAAATAATTAATTTTTTATTTCATTTCTAAGTACAGTATAATCTTATATTAAGCACCTCTTCACAGACACCACATCTTTCAATATTATTATGAATTCATTGACTCACATGGGCTTGATGAGCATTACAAATCTGTCTTACACTATCTCAGATGTAGGCCAAATGCACATGCATATCCTCATTTAACTTTCACAAATTTTCACATTTAACTGTTTTTATGTCAGTCATAAGGAATATGTTGTGGAAAATGAGTGCTGTTCTACTTAGGTGAGGGTAAGCTTGCTGAATAGAAATCCAGAAGTTGCATAAACATTATCTTTGGAACTTCAGTTTTAAAATGTGGTAGTTGAAGTTCACAGACACTGGAAAGCCCAAAAGGATTTCTTATCCATTCATATAGGTTTGTGTCTAGTGTTGGGATATCAGTCCAAATTCTCTTTCAATTGCACTAGCTGGTCGTAACTCAACTATTGTATTTTTATTACTAACCAAACATTTAGATTCCAATGGGAAGATTTCAAAATAGTTTTCTTTGTTTTCTCAACCACACCTCAAATTTATCTCTTCATGTTGCAATGTTGACTGTGGCAGTAAGGAGATTTGCACTCTTACCTTGTAGACTAGCATTTGCCTTATTGAGTGTTTCAAGTAATTCAATAATGAAAGCTAGCCTTGATCTCCAGAGCTCATCTTCTAGTGCGTCCACAAACTCTGTTTTGTTTATTTACTCAAATAACTCAACACTGCATCCTTAAGCTCATACACACAACTGAGTACTCTCCCTTCAAATAGCCAGGTTACAATCCTGTGTTACTAGTTCGTTACATATTTCAGCAAACAGTCTTGACTTGAGAGGCTTGCGTTTAATATAATTTATCATTTTGACAGTCTTGTCCAAAACCAATTTCAAATCCTTCCAATGGCTTTTGTTATGAGTGCTTCTCTATACAGAAAGCACTGCATGATAATCGAATTTTCATTTCGTTGTTTGCCAGTGTGATGAATTCTTTAGCAGAACCTGGCACTGAAGGGGCACCATCTGTGCATAAGCTAACAATTATTTCACAAAAAATTCTTTGTGGTCATGTGTCCATTTATTACTTCAAAAATGTCTTTGCATTTGGTAGTTATTATCTTTGAAAGAAGTGAAATAATGATACTTGTCACAAATGAAACAACAAAACACGCTGATGGAAAGTGTACAGTCCTCCAATGTCACCTCTTAAAGGGCTTGTTAAGACACAGGCCAACAGAGAGCATGAGTGTACAACAGGACACACATCCACTGCCATAACTGTAAGTTCTATACACAAAATACTGAAATTGAACATACTTATAACTTGTTTAATACACCACTGGCCATTAAAATTGCTACACCACGAAGATGACATGCTACAGATGTGAAATTTAACTGACAGGAACAAGATGCTGTGATATGCAAATGATTAACTTTTCAGAACATTCACACAAGGTTGGCACCGGTGACGACATGAGGAACGTTTCCAATCGATTTCTCATACACAAACAGCAGTTGACAGCGTTGCCTGGTGAAACGTTGTGACGCCTCGTGTAAGGAGGAGAAACGCGTACTATCACGTTTGTGACTTTGATAAAGGTCGGATTGTAGGCTATCGCAATTGCGGTTTATCGTATTGAGACATTGCTGCTCGCGTTGGTCGAGATCCAATGACTGTTAGCAGAATATGGAATCGGTGGGTTCAGGACGGTAATACGGAATGCCATGCTGGATCCCAACGGTCTCGTATCACTAGCAGTTGAGATGACAGACATCTTATCCACATGGCTGTAACGGATCGTGCAGCCACGTCTCGATCCCTGAGTCAACAGATGGGGACGTTTGCAAGACAACAACCATCTGCATGAACAGTTCGATGACGTTTGCAGCAGCATGGCTATCAGCTCGGAGACCTTGGCTGTAGTTACCCTTGACGTTGCATCACAGACAGGAGTGCCTGCAATGGTGTACTCAATGACGAACCTGGGTGCATGAATGGCAAAACGTCAATTTTTCGGATGAATATAGGTTCTGCTTACAGCATCATGATGTCGCATCCGTGTTTGGCAACATTGTGGTGAATGCACATTGGAAGCGTGTATTCGTCATCACCATACTAGCATTATCACCCGGCGTGATGGTATGTGGTGCCATTGGTTACATGTCTTGGACACCTCTTGTTCGGACTGACAGCACTTTGAACAGTAGACATTACACTTCATATGTGTTATGACCCGTGGCTCTACCCATCATTCGATCCCTGCGAAACCCCACATTTCAGCAGGATAATGCACGACCGTATGTTGCAGGTCCTGTGTGGGCCTTTCTGGATACAGAAAATGTTTCGACTGCTGCCCTGGCCAGCACATTCTCCAGATTTCTCACCAATAGAAAACGACTGGTCAATGGTGGCCGAGCAACTGGCTCGTCACAATATGCCAGTCACTACTCCTAATGAAGTGTGGTATCGTGTAAAGCTGCATGGGCAGCTGTACCAGTACACACCATTCAAGCTCTGTTTGACTTAATGCCCAGGCATATCAAGGCAGTTATTACAGGCAAAGGTGGTTGTTCTGGGTACTGATGTCTCAGGATCTATTCACCCAAATTGCGTGAAAATGTAATCACATGTCAGTTCTAGTACAATATATTTGTCCAATGAATACCCGTTTATCATCTGCATTTCTTCTTGGTGTAGCGATTTTAATGGCCAGTAGTGTATGTGATCTATGGTTACGCTTCACAAAGACAAGGATATTTTGTATTATCTCAAGTTTTCATTTGTTTTTCATTCAGAATTTGCTAGTATCATGACACCCTTTATGTTACTACACAAAACCCTGGGATATTGGGACAACCAATTTGGGAAGCCCTGGAATAATGAATCAGGATTGTTACAAGCGTGCTAGTACATTCAGCCCATTACATTTCATTCAGGGGCCCTAAAATATTGTGTTACCAAAATAGTATTCTTTTCTAAAATAGTCTGCTACAGGTGAGTTACAAATCACAATGACCTCTCTTTGCAAATGCGTGCCTAGAAATTCAGTTAAGTACCTGGTTGATGGTGACAGAACCATTAACGTAGTTACGAATTGCTGTAACCACAGGGAAGCCGGGTTGCAGTGTCCAGGAATCCATCACCTGCTTCACTGTGGCATTCTGCGGCAATGCATGCTCATGCAAGGACGAATTCCTCACAGCTTCCTCCATGGACCACCACAGGTCATCCTGCTTTGCATTCGAATATTTCCTAAAGTACAAAACAGTATATTATATTGTTATGCTGCCATGGTAATTACATAACAGAAGGTCAGTACAAATATGAACATAAACAAGTAACAAACTGTTGGCATATGCCAGCTTACCAGCACGTTCATGTCTTTGCTATTAAAGGAACTTCATCATCATAGGCATTTACTTGCTAACAAGGTAGTTACCCCACCTTTCACAAGGACTGTTGTCCTTCGTGGAGTTCCAGTTCAAGGAGACCAATTGCTGAACAAATTTTTCTACTGCAGTGAGCACATAACCTAACCATACCAACCGCAGGTCACAGCTGATTGTCTGTTACATCGGTTTCTCACTGTTTCCTACATTTCTGCTTGTCCTATCTTAGGTCTTTGCATTGTTGTTCAAAGCACCGTGAACCATCGTAAACAGTACTTACGATGCCATTTCGGATGATTGGAGGCATTGGTTTCCAAACTGCTGGTGTCAATTTGGCATTTTTAAAAGTATGACTTTGGAATGTCTCTGTATCATTTCATTCCTCAGTGTCACTCTCCATGACTGTGTTTGGATTGTTTGTCATATATCAGGCACATTGGTAATATGACCAACCCACCAAAGCTGGTGATGTTGATGGTGTTTACACTAGCAGTATTTATTTTCTCCAGGGAATTTCTCAAGAAGCTGCAAATATCTTCTGTGCATGGTCCAGGCCTTAGTTAATTAGTTAGTTAGAAGCATGTTCCATAGATCATTTGAATGATTCTTTTACAGAAATGATACGGAATGAGTCAGTTTACAGGATATGTATACATAAGTAGTGTTAACATCAATGAATACATTGTCATTTAATTCCTACTCAAGCAACTACAGTTTAAAAAGTAGAAATTAATCAATGGAATTGATGGAAATAATTTTAAATTAGATTTGAAACTTGCTTCATTACCCATCAGATTATTTTATGCTATTGGGCAAATGATCACAAAATTTTGTTGCTGCGTATTGAACTCCTCTCTGAGCCACTGACAGAGCTTTAACAATGGGTAAAGGTCATTTTTCCCTCTAGTGTTGTAGGTACGTACATTACCATTCTTCTTGAACTGTGGTGGATTATTTATGACATATTTAATTAGTGAAAATACGTATTGTGAAGGTGCAGTTAAAGTGCCTAGCTCTTTGAAGATGTAACTATGTGACATTCATGAGCGAACACCACATTATCAATCTTACTGCTTGCTTTTGTGCAATTAATACTTCCTTCCTAAGCGATGAGTTACCCCAAAAAATTATCCTGTACAACATTATAGAGTGGAAACATGCAAAATATGTCATGAGGCTGATATGTCTGTTTCCAAGATTAGCAATTATATTAACAGAAAAAGTATTTAAACAATTGGTTGAGAAGCTCAGTAATATGCTTCTACCAGTTCAATTTTTCATCAATATGTACATCCAAAAATTTTAAGCATTGTACCCTACTTACTGACCCCTGCTCATGTCCTACATAAACTGTTGGTATGATTATTTGTTGTACAGAATTATATGTACCGTGTTCTTCAAAACTTAGGGAGAATCCATTTTCACAGGAATGTCTTAATAATTCTTTGGAAAATATGATTTATTAACTCTTCTGTTGCTCTCTCTCTCTCTAGTGGGATTTATTACACTAGTATCTTCTGTAAAAAGTAGGAGTCTTGCTTGTGGAATGTTAATTCACATATATAAGAAATGGGAGTCGACTCAAAATTGAAACCCTTCGTGGTTTGACGCCAGTCACCAAAATTTTCTACCTTTCCGACATTGTCTGAATTATTCAGCACAACCTTTTGCATTCTGTTTGGCAAGTATGATTCAAACTCATACTCTGAAGTGAGAACTGGTTTAGTGATGGCTCAATGGACAGAGCTCAGTCATCATGTTAGGTCACAACTACCAAAACCCCTGTCCCGCAAACGGCCAAAGGCTCTGCTAACATATCTCGTGCGAAACTGGATTTCTGTGTCTATATTTACATTAGTCGAGAGATGACTTCCAACATGCAGAAAGCGCTCAAACTTTCTGCAGAATTCACCACTTAGTTTTAAGGCTGGATCTGTACAGTTGGTATTTGAAGAAGGTTGATGCAAAATTTGAATGTTCCTGATGTATGGGATAGCAGCTAATCAAGGTTTAACAAAAATTATTTTGAAGGCCACAGTCAGATCTTTACAACTCTTTTCGACAACTCTTCTTCGACAGTGCCTACATGACACAAGTTTCCTGTCTTTCAGAACAGAGGCAGTTCTGTCCAGTTAAAGCTGCACACAAGAGACATCTTGAGCCCTCTGCTGAAATTAATGCCATGGGTTTTAGCCAATAGCATGCGTGGGATACAGGTCACATGTTTGGACTCTGGAGCGTTCTGCAGTGCAAAACACAGTTGCCTCTCTCTCTTGTGATCCAGACCTTGAGCAGAACAGACTTCTTAGGAGGCAGAGCCTCCGGCTCTGATTCCATGACTGGCTGCCAACATCAATCAACATGAACCACCTTCCCTTCCATTGCCCACTTCAATTATTTGTTCAACCTCCTAGGTGCTCTCCTTGTATACCGTACATTGAATAATTTTCTCTTCATTTTACCTAATTTCCTGTTCTGTCATTTAATGGCAGCCCTGGATGCCCACTCACAAGTCCTGACCACTCGACCTCCGGTAAGTTCTCATCGTAAGCCAAATCCAACAACTTCTTCCTCCTTCCCTGGCCACGTACACTGATGTTAAGAACTATGCTGATGCCCACGTATTCCTCACTGAATACATTCAAAACTGCGTGCAGGGCTTCCTGTGAGTTAGCCATAACAACAAAATGATCTGTGTACAAGAGTTTGTTGAAAGAAGCAGTAACTAACTCTCTCAGTCAAAACCCTTATAGTCTAATTTAAACTAGTTGTCACTCGACTGTCAGCGAGCTGCATGACTCTCGCCATCAGTAGACCAGTTGTGAGTCACCTGCTGTTGGCTTCAACTGTATCGTCCTTCTGTTGCCCTACCTGAAGCATTGTTCCAGCCAGTAGTGAGAGATGTGGGCGACATTTAACTTCATGTGCCTAGCAATGTGGTCGCACAAGTTGGTCAGATCAAGGCTGCGCACTCCTTGGAATTGTTCAAAAACTATTGGATATTGTGTGATTATGTACAATCATCAGTCACGCGATTTGAGTGTTGAATCTGCAAGTAGAAACTCATGAAAGGAGAATCAGGTGCGTCATCTACATTGAAGACACCTGGGAAAAAGAAGCAACTTGAGAAGAGGGTCACATATCTCTACTCTTTTCAGGAAGATGTGATTCAATGTCGTATATATGCATATTATTCTCGGAAGGAGAATCCAACACTTAAAAAGCTTACGTGCTACACTTGTAGCAGTGGACGTATTTCAGGGTAGTAAATCGTCCTTTTACAAGTCGTGAAAAAGCTAGGATTCCACTGTATATCCATTTCTGGCCACAAGTTTTTAATGGAACACCAAGGTATTGCAGCCTGATGATGCCACTTTCTTAGTGGGGACAAACTTTGATGATGATATTTGGCTTGATGAAACGTGGGAATGTGGGACACAGCTTAAAAAAGACTGGACAAATGATACCATCAGCCGTAGTACAGCAGCTCTCGTTAGTAGAGGAAAAAGAATAATTGTAGCACATGCCAAAACTTCAAAAGGTTTCATTTCTACTTCTCTGCCATTATTCATTTCAATCAGGACCTCCGAATACTACAGAGAGATGAATCAATATCTTTGTGAAATGGCTGAAAGGCACTGTGCCAAAACTTAATTAAAAACTCTATAATTGTTAGAACTAATACTTCACATCCATCAGTTTTTCAAGACAAGGCACCTACAAAGGCAACAAAGAAAAACGACATTGTTTCCTGGCTAGAGAAATTTAAGATATGGTCTGACAGTGAGTTGACAAGGGCAGTATTATTAGAACTTGCCACAGAACAAGCCAAAGAATCCACTTTACATTGTGGATAGAACAGCAAAAAAAAAAAAAATATGGACATATAAATGCTCCAATTGTCCCCTACCATTGCCACTTTAATGTGACAGAACTGATTTGAGCTTGGGTTAAACATCATATTGCTGCAGAAAAGAGAAAAATTATTTTGACCAAAGTGGAATGTCTTTTGAAGAAGGCAATTGAAAAGCGAAACCAGAAAACTGGCAAAAGCACTGGACCATGTGAAAGTGACACAGGAACCAGAAGAATTAAGGTGCATTACAACAGTGCTTCAAAGAGTTGATAGTATCTTATTTATATAAATGCAACGCAGTATGAAAATTTTGGAGGATTAGTTGCTAAGCGAGATATTTTGGTATAAGGCGTGATAAGTTTGAAGCTGTTTACAAAAAGGAAAATTTAATCTGTTTCAAAAAAATGAATTTAACTCTTTCCCTACTTAAAATTAAGAACAGATTTTTGACATGCTGAAAGACAACAAAGAGCTCTAATCTCATATGTGAATTTGAGATTTCTTATTTATATTTTGTGGAAGATACAGATTTAAAGTGATTTTCTATCCCCCCCCCTGTGAGCAATGCAGAGTGACAGCTGCCTGCTTACTGTACTCGATGTGATAATGCAGCAATTTTGGTACTTAAATGTCAAGGGACAACTAGTTTGAATCAGTCTGTGGTCTAAAAAGACTGAAAATTCTGCTGGTAGTTTTCCTTGAACAAGGTGAAGTAAGCTTCCAACAAATATTTAAAATATAAAATTGTATCGTCTTTCTCATTTAAAATATCATAGGAACAATTGGATCTTCTTTCTCAATTCCTGTTTTGCTTTCAAAAGCAACTCTGGGTTGACTGTAATTTCTAAGATGATGGAGCTCGTGTTATTGGGCAGTAGGTGAAGTATTTGTACATATTTTTCGGAGCATCCAGATGAGGCTAAGACCCCAAAGATATTTAAAGTTCAGTCCTAACAACTTGATAACATTAATATATATTATGAATGCTGCACTGAAAACGTTGTTATAACTTCTTTATTAAGTTATTTATGTTGTTTTATTGCAAATGTAATTGGTTTTAGACTTTATTTGACTATGCATTTCAAATTGTAGACAAGTTTGAGTAAATAGAAACAAAATGGAATATATATATTGCAACTTCTCACTTCTCAAGAATGGCTATCAGTTCAAAACCACAACTACATCTAGTCAATGCTCGTATCACCCCATCTCATCAGTTCAAGTAAGAATTGGTAGTAACATTTGCAACATACATACATAGAGAGACTTAAAACTGTATGAAAACTGGGAGGGTGAAATAGAAGTAATAAAAGAGAAAGTAAGAAATGACCACTTCCAAGGCTCAGTTAAGGTGAAAACTTAGCAGAAAAGCTTCAAGGGAAATGCTTCATTGGTGTGAGCGCGTAACACACTGTAAACCCAACCCTACGGCAAGAACAGTATTTCAAATAAAAGAACTGGAAAAGAGGCCCAGGGCACAACCAAATACATAGATTAGGATCATACAGGACGACACAGGAACAACAGGACTGTGCCCTGAAATGATGTATATATACTAGAAGGGCCCACACCAACAGACGTCAGGAATAAGTCACGGAAGACCAAGTTACATAAATAAAGTGATGGAGTCCATGATGACTTTTATACTCACCACTTGTCTATATAGATTACCATTCCTTTCCTGAACATAGGTTCTGTTAGACTGTGATTTAGCATCCGAATAAGGCAGGCACCTGCAAAATTAATACACAATCACAATTTGCTTTTTAAAATATGGCAGATAGCAATTTGCAGAATTATTCACATTCCTTAATTTACACTGATATCTTTGTTTTGTGCACCAATAGAGTTACCATAATAGAATAGGCAGGTAAAGAAGCTACAACCAGAAAGAAGTACAGGTATGTGAGATATATCCTACATTCATCCACCACTAGAAGAATAAGTAGAATAAACTATTTTAAGAACACATAAAGATACGACTATGTGAAAAAGTTTACAGAGGATGTTACATGTTCTAGTGAGTGCAGATGGAAAGATGAGCACAAATGGTAAGACAACCACAGACAGATTGAAAGATTTATCTCCTAAACAAAAAAATCCTACAAGTATTTTGGCATTTACTTAGAAGTACAATAGAACCAGAGTACATAATTTCCTTTGGAGAAGCAGTGGTCCACTACACAGCTGGCCTCCTCTGTCATTCCATCATTTTCCTTCCTTTGCTTCTCTGGTTCGCCCCCGTTTCATCTTGCCATTGTTGAACTTTAGATCAGAAAATTTCTCTGTTCTGGATATATTCTTGCACAATTCCAGCCAATTTTAAACAGTTTTTTTAATTCACCAATCAATTTCGTGGTATCTGCATTTACTTTATTCCTGTTTTCATGAAACTGAGGTAACGGTCTTTTAAAGTCAATATAATTTTATACTCTCAAAAATTCCCTGATGTCTTTGAAATCCACAATTTTTGTCCCAGTTTCTGATATGGGAGATAAACATGATCCTGACAGTTATGGTCCAATATCCCTTATTCCTGTAATATTGTTTTATGCCAACTTTGTACAAGGTAGCAAACCATTAAAATTTTCTGAGTCCCAGAACAAAGCTACTTTGCTTATATTATGGTGGTACTGATACATGGTGGGTGCAAAGAATAACACTGAGAGTGGGTCAGTCAGGTGAGAAAACACCATCGGCACTTCTGGCGAGCCAGACAATGGACCACAGCAGAGCAGCCGGACAGGACCGCATCATCTTCATCTTCATTACATAATGAAAGAAATGCTATAGCTAATGCAACAAAGTGTACCAAGAGCTTTTGCAAACCAGGCCTATACTACAACAAACCCATCCTATACTATATGATTAATGGAAAATCTCATATAGAGATGTGAAACAAATACTAACAAAGAGATAGAGGGGCTGGCCAGTACTTACCTCAGCTCAGTACAGCCGATAGATACACACAAAACAAAACCGAAAATTTATGTTCCTAGCTTTCGGAACAAATGTTCCTTCATCAGGGAGGAGAGAGGGGAAAGAAAGGGAAGAAGGGAAAGGAGATTCAGTTACTCACAACCCAGGTTATGAAGCAACAGGGAAAGGAAAATAGGGAGGGTAGCAAGGATGGAGGCATGGTTGTCAGAGGGAAGCCAAAGATATTCTACTGTAAGTACTGTGCCAGCTTCAAACCAAAGAGGATGCATACAGAAGTAAAGAGGTATATAGTATAAAGATAAACACAACTATGCAGGATGAAAAGATGCGTGAATCTATACTATAACAAACTCATTAAAGAAGTACAGCAGAGTGACAACAGCTGATACCTACACAATAGCAAGATCCATGTGTTCATGACAAGTGACATTGGGAAAATATTAGCTGCTACTTCACTTCATAAATACGCCAGCATATCAGCTCATACGACATATCAATTGATGGCATACATAACAATCGCACTCCACAGTAAAGTGACGTCTGGCACAAGTCTGTTGTAGATTTACTGCACACTACTGAGCAATGACAGCCAGTACTGGGAGAGATGACTACCTTACTATAATCACCAGTCGCACAGTTCAACACCACAGCCTGCCGTTGTTGTAAGTGAGTGGATATGGGGGGAGCGGGGTGTCCTCCCTATTGTCCCATGTCAGGACACCAGCTTCCCTGTTACTTCGATAGACTAACCAGGGCCTGCTGAACAGCAGGCCGAGATCGTCATAATATGAGGCTACGTGACAACCGTCACTGATTCAACAGATGAAGAAGAACGGCGGTGAGTGGTAGGGGAAGAGCGCCTCTGAAATTGGTGTGTTAAGTCAAACACAAGTGCCACATTCACTCACCCCTGTGGCAATGCAGTACAGCCAGCACTGCAGGCACTACGGTGGCAAACGCCGTAGCAACAGCCGGCCAAGAATGGTGCATCCAGCATCAGCCACCTCGAGAGGGCTGAACAGTGCAAATCCTCGAGTGGTAATGACAGCCGATGTCAACAGTGAGTCAAGAATCCAAGCAGATTGGGAAAGTGCTACTGACACAGAATCATCTCTATTGCCACCTCTTGCAAAACTGGTGTCAGGAAGTGTTCGTGCTTCTGACACTTGCAGCACTGGCATCACAAGTGTTTCATACTGGAGCTACACCAGCAGTTACAACAACTGTGGGGTGAGTCACTGAAAAGCTTTGTTACTGTACTCACACTAGCATGTTACGGTTGTGATCATGCCCACAACAGAACATATGAGAGTCACTCATGCAAAGCCTTGTGAACCCACAGATGTACGTGAATTTAAGGGGAGTTATTCAGTACCGGTAGACTGTAAAATTTGTAATTTGTCTGACTTCAGTGCACCTCACGATATGTTTATCCCTGTGAATTACACTTGTGAGAAGTAGAGTCGTGCAAAAGAGTACTGTGCTAAGTGTTGTTGGGTGTCAATGAAATGAAAAAGTAATTAATTATTAGTAATTTAGTATGAAATGAAGTAGTAATTTCTAGTATTGTGTGTGGTATATAACGCTTACTGTGACAGGAAAGGAACTTGCAAAAATTTGGCAAATGCAAAAATTTGGCACAAGCACGAACAACGATTACAGCGGACATGGTATCATCTCTGACAGAGCAGGTTAAATTATTAAAGGAACAGAATGAGCAAATGGCTCAGCAGTTGCGTGGTCAAACAGGAGATCCTTCACAATCAGATCCTCGTGAAGTTGAAACAATACTGGCAGTATCTTCCCAATCCACGGATCCTGTATCCACTAGTCTTATTTCCATTTTTTCTGGCAAAACATCGGAGGATGCTACCGTTTTTATTCAGGATATGTTATTCTCAGCCAGTTGCATAACTGGTCCGAACAAACATCATTGTAGATGGCCAGACTGCGCTTGTTGGGCAAGGCTAAGATATACATCATTTACCATGAGATTTTGAGTAAAGTAACCACATTTACAGAGTCAGCAAATGGCTTAAAACAATGGTACATAAAGAAAACTGCTTGTTTCTTTCAAGAGAAGTTAAATAATTTTAGAAAATTCTAAATGTCAGACAGGATACACAAGTTGAACATTCAAACTTATGAGACAAACAGGACGCTGATGCAGTTTCATTGAAAGAAGCTGAGGACAAGGTGAGTAGATGTGTTCCAAAGGAAGATTTCTCAATAATTTTCTTGCAGAGTGAGAATGGGAAGTCCAGAAGACTTAGCAGCAGTGCTGCATGTGGCCACTTACCTTGTAAGAGAGAGATGGTGCTACTTAGTCTCAGACCGATCAGAAAAGGTTTGTGTCAAACAAAACCGGTCAGAGTGGCCGTGCCATTCTAGGAGCTACAGTCTGGAACCGTGTGACCGCTACGGTCGCAGGTTCGAATCTTTGCCTCGGGCATGGATGTGTGTGATGTCCTTAGGTTAGTTAGGTTTAATTAGTTCTAAGTCCTAGGTGACTGATGACCCCAGAAGTTAAGTAGCATAGTGCTCAGACCCATTTGAACCATTTGTGTCAAACAAAGAATGTTATCAGTGTGGAAGAAAGAATCATTTAAAAACACAGTGTTGCCAACCACAGTATTTTGTCAGCAGGTTGGTCATAAGGCACAGGAGTGAAGATTGAAGAAACATGGGAAAAGAAGTTATTAAATGACAATGGGAATCTTCCTTCCATCAAAAAGTATTCCCATTAAATAGCAGTGAATTAAAAGTGTACATATTGACAGACTGTTGGGGCTTGGTTGAAAGGGAAACAATATGAATGTTTGTAGATGTAGGGACACACACATCAGTTGTCAGTTTGGATATCATGAATAAGAGCAGACTACAAGAACCAAAGTAACGGTTGCACGCTATAACCAGTGGTGCAGTTGATTCAATTAGGACACAGCTGGGGTTTAGGATGGGAAACACAAGGTTTCATGAGAAAATGGAAATGTTACCAACTGTGAGACAAGGCATTGCTGTGATGCTTGGATTCCTGGTTAGGCACTGTGCTGGAATCAACCTTTACAAACAGTCGGTTGAACTCAAAGGTAAATTATTTGCGTTGGGTACAACAGCTGCAAGTGTTTCTATATTGTAACATGCACAACTGCAAAAGTGGCATGAAAGAAACTGAAATGCAGGGAGGAACAACACCTGAGTTTCAGAGAGCGTTTTAAAATTTATAAGATGTATTAACTTTAGATCCAGTTTTGATTTTTCCATATTTCGTGAAAGAATTCATATTGTCATGTGATGCCAATAGGTACAGCTTTAGGAGCAGTTTTGGAGCAAATCACAGATTAGAAAGAACACTCAATCGCATATGCATCTTGTCAGCTTAATAAGGCCAAGCAAAATTATTCTACCACTGAAAAGGAGATGTTGGCATAAACGTATGGTACTTCTTACTTTAGTTGTTATCCATATGGATGTAAGTTTTTAATGATTACTGATTGTGCAGCATTAAAATGGCTACTGGCGCTATAGGTTCTTCAAGTCGACTAATGAAATGGGCTTTGAAACTAAGTGAATTTCGATATGATGTAATCCATAAGGCACACGTTGAACACATAAATGCTGACTCTTGAAAGGAAGACTGGGGCATTTCAAGTCTCTGGGTTTCATCTGAAAATTCTGAAGAAAGTGCAAGCAAGTGATAAAGAGTGTCTGGTGCATTGAAAATAATGACAGCTTGCTATAGAAGATGGGATATTGTGTACATTAACCAAGCATGGACCACATGTTTCAGTTGTAGCAACTTTGCAAACAGAAGTATTACGGTAAGCAAAAGATCACAGTTCACCATGGTGATCATGATCGTGTTATCAGGTCATGGGGGTAAGAGAACAAGGGATAGAAGAGTAGCGTAAAGATTCTGGTGGAGAAAAAGATGTGTTGATATTCAACAGAGTGTCCTTTACACCGACGGGCAAATGGTCACACAGAAAGAGTTTGTAAGGCTATACCAAAGATGCTAAGCCATTATGTGAATTCTCAACATCTAGACTGGGATATATAGTTAAATTTTGTAGTTAGTGCCTACAATTAAAAAACTTCTACAGCAACAAGTTTATCACCTTTGTATACAGATGCAAAATGCCATCTCCGTTTGATGCAATTCAACCAAAGTTGGGAAAAGAAGGTATTTGCAAAGACTCTAGAGGGGGTTCATGTTTCTGAAATTAACCACTTCTAACTACGAACTTTTACAGGATGTGACTGGCTTTGTGATGTCAAATCAAATCATGAAACCAGTCGTGTTCCTGTGAAAGTTCATATACAGCTGAAAGCAGTTTATTTCAGAAACATGAATTACCTTGGCTGTGGTTGTACTCAACAGAAAGCTATTTCTAAAGTATGCTGGCAAAAGGCTAAGATAAACATCATGGGCCAACATGAAAGTGCTAGAACATCTTTCAAGGGGCCAAAGACTCCTTTCCTTAAGTACCAGCAGAATTTCCATGTACTAGAACTAAGAAGCAAAGGAGTAAGGAAATACTGCAGAATAGAGCTTACGGGTTGAGACCAAGGAACATGTGGTCGGAAGTATACAGTGGGTAACAGTAGGATTTTTTCTTTGTAATTTTTTCAAAATTCATGTAGTGTACTCAGGAATGTAAGTATTTTTTGTGGTATTCCCACTTTTTTTCAAAGGTGGGAGGGGTACATGTAAATGATTTCCTCTAAGTGATGGTGAGGTTGGTGCTTAGATGGAGTTTAGCGTTTGTTATGATCTTGCCCATCTTTGGAGCAGAAGGGACTGTCAACCTGCCTTAGCGGAACAGGGTTTTGTTTGCACAGCAGCCGAACAGAGTTTTCTCGAATCAGATGCTTGCTGATCTTTGTAATCTGGGAGGTAAGGAATGAAGTGAGGAGGTTGCAAGGTATATTCTTAGAACTGCTAAAGAAAGCAAAACAGGGCAATACAATACAGGATATACAGAGTGAATATTATGGACTTAAATTTTGCTATGATAAGTTGAGAGAGCAGTTGGAGCAAGTAACTGGTACAATCCCATATTCTCTAGTACGGACAAAGAGAGGATGGCTGAATGCGGATGGAACACCATTAAAAACTGTTTTTGGCACAGTAGATAATGATGATCTTTCAAGTTTTAATAATACACAAGTGCAAGAAGTAGTAAGGCATACAAAAATAGCAGTGGATTGGTATATGACACAAATTTTGGGTATGGAGCAAGGACTGTAAGTAAAACTCTGAATGGAACCTAATTGTTTAAGATATCCTGTATAAAGTTTTATAACGAACTACCCCTTGCAGTGAAAGGCCTACCATACAATGCCCTTGAGAAGTATACAAAGGACTTCTTAATCAACAGCTATTTTTGTGAGGTAGAAAAATTCTACAGGGTGAGCACAAAGTCTTGCTCTGATTATTAAAATTTATAACAGAATAACCGTTTGACATAATAAGTTACATTTGATGCCCTTACATAGGTTTAGTGTTAGCAGCTTTTTTTAAGACCACTTATGTTAGTAAACCTCATTGTGTGTTTCCTTGGTAGCTCGGAGAATGTTGAGGCGGTATTTCAGTTCCCGCCAGGTGTTTTGTAACATGTGTTCTGTCACAGTACCCACAGCAGCTTGTAACCTAGCCTTCAGTTCGTCAATGTCAGCAACTGGTGTGATGAAGACTCTGTCCTTGATATAGCCCCAGAAAAAAGAGTCAAGGGGTGTAATGTCTGGAGAGCGGGGTGGCCAGGGTGTTGGATCGTTCCTTCCAATCCACCGATCTGGACATTACTCCGCTCTCCAGAAAATTACACCCCTTGACTGTTTCTTCTGGGGCTATATCAAGGACACAGTCTTCATCACACCAGTTGCTGACGTTGACAAACTGTAGGCTAGGATACAAGTTGCTGCGGGTACTGTGACAGAACATGTTACGAAACACCTGGCGGGAACTGGAATACCGCCTCGACATTCTCTGAGCTACCAAGGGAGCACACGTTAAGGTTTACTAATGTACGTGGTCTTAAAAAAAACTAGTAATACCAATCTATGTAACAGTATCAAATGTAAATTATTATATCAAATGGTTATTCTGTAATAATTATTATAATCAGGGCAAGACTTTGTGCTCACCCTGTGTAATAATGTGGTCTCCTAAACCTACCATGTAAATTTTAATGTGAAATATAATTGTAAAGAGTAATTTTAATATAAAATCTTATAACTGTATACATATCAAAACCAGTATCATGCATGTCATCAGTGGTTGATGAACAACTATGAAATATGACATACCAATGCAATTTTACCCACTTTTCTAATGACTTTATCATCATCATCATCATCAACATCATCATCATAATTGACTAAAACTCCATGCAATGCAGTTCACTGAGTATAAGGTTTCCCAATTAGCATCTTGCTTTTTTAACATTTGCTCAAATGACTTCATTTGGAGGCATCAGATCGTCCAAAATTATCAAGCCTGCCAATGGTTCAGAAGCAACTTAAAAGACTGGAGCCCCAAATACCTCCTCATGAAATATCTTGCATAGCTCTAAAGTCCTGTAGAAGGAATGTGAACACTGTATATGCACTTTCAAGAAGAAGAAATGGAACTTCAACTTTGTGATATTATTTTATATTGTTTCAAACCTTATCCATGTACATTCTGTTAAAACTCAGCACTTCATAAGCATGTATACCACTTACCACATGATATTGTTACACATGTGGTCCATTGTAGCTATTATATATTATCAATCCCACAGAGTAAATTGCAAATAATGTGTTTAGTAGGATCATTTACTGAAAACTCTTCCACAAAAGGATTTTTATCCAAAAACTAGTAGTTTAGTCAATGCAAAATGTTACACATTCACCTATATTCTTAAACTAAATACTGTTTCCTGCTATGTGAGCTCATCTGAAAATGATTAGCATGCAGCCATGTTTAAATACCAATTAACTTAACATTCTCTAAACTGACTCATTCTTTGTAATTTCAACATATTATTCAATGTGAACCATGGAACATGCAACTAATTGAACTATACATGAGAAATCACCTCCACTAAAACTTTGACAAATGTTAATAGTTGTGGTATTGAGTGTCTCCAGGCATTGTGGCCGAGCCATGAGCTCATATACGATAATGTGAAATAAAGGAAGCAGGGAAACTTGGGCCTGCCTGTGACAAGTGACTGCTTACTGACCTTTGGTGTAGGAGATTTCATCAAAAGCTTGAAGTATCTGAGCAGCAGACCCGACTGCATTGGACACAGGGTGTGTCGACTGCATGCTGTCTACAGACATGACATCGTGCATGTCATTCACAAATTTGTCAATCATTTCCCATGTTGGTTCAATCTGTAAGAACAAGTACATCAACCATTTTCTAAAAATTCATGAGTTAAGACTACAATACATGCAAAACAAATAAATCACATAAAAAAATACAATAAAAGAAGCAATAAGGTGAGCAAGTCACTGAACGAGAAGTAAGGACATATCTCAATCAAAACAAACACCAAAGAAATCAGGAATATCAATGAACAAAATATTAACATCCTTAGAACAATATTAAGCAGGGAAACCAGGAATGAAGCCCTACAGATGCAGAATGTAAATGAAAAATAGCATTAATTCATTACAACCATTAAACACCATATTAATGTAGCATTCTCAAAAGTAGAGAGACAAAGTGGATTGTCAGTGAAATAATGAACTGCAAAGGAAGCTGCAGGATCTAAGATGGAGTGGTGAAGCTGAAAATTATAAAATGCTACAAAAGAAGTACAGAAAAATAATATGAGGCAAAGTCAAGAGCAATTAATGCTACCATAATGAACTCAAGGAACATGATGAAGGCAGCTTGGAACACAATTAATGATGAAAGACAGGAAGAGCTGGATCAGACAAAGAAACAGATCTCAGGTCAATGAAAATAAACAACACAGTGGTTACAGATGGTAAAATAGCTAACATACTCCATGATAACTATATAAATGTGGTGCAGAACTTAGAACCGAAAAGAAATAGTCTGCAAAAGAAGGCCACTAAGTTAACACAAAAATCAAACCATGTTCTCAGCAGGACCCGCGGAGAGGCCTGCGAACAACAACAAAATGGAAGAGGATGGACACGACCAATGTAGGACGGAACAAATACAACAAGACCGAACAACAGAGTCACAAGGAAACAAACTCGTACACGAACCAGGAAGTAAGCAGTCTAGTGCAAAGTGAAGTGTAAACCGACGTAAGTGAGATTAGACTGACTGGCTGAGCAAGTGGACGGTGTTTAAGTACGCTATCGGGGGTGCCGCTATTGGCCGCTGGGACCACGTGTTCCACTGTGGCGCCCCCACACTAAAAGCGGGCCAGGAAGAAAGTGGGCCAGGAGGCACGCGCCACCACAGCTTAAGGCGCTATGGTACAGAGACCTCTATGGGTCTTCGATGTCCATGAGGTCTGGCGCAGATTCAAATTCCGTGGCATGCGGTACCAGAGAAAACTACACAGAAGTCCAAGAAATCAGCTGGTGGCGACAAAATATTGAATCATGCGATAAAGCAAGTAATTGGGCAAAGAACCTCACCCCTGCTGGACATGGCAAACAGCTCTCTCAGAGATGGAATTTTTCCAGAAAAACTGAAGATAAGGAGGGTGGTACCGGTGTCCAAGAAAGCGGGTAAGGATGACACCAATAACTACAGGCCAGTTTAACTGATGTCAGGTTTCTCAAAACTCCTGGAAATATTTATGTATTATAGATTAGTTGATTACCTGGACAAATACAACATTCTCATACCATCACAGCATACCTGCAGTATGGAACGCTCATGTGGGGAAACTAAAACATTCAAGAAATAAAAAGGATGTTAACTTTACACAAAAAGTAGTCAGAATCATGTTAAAAAGAAAGACTTCTGAAACTTATAAAACTACACTCTATGTCACAAAAGATAGTGCAGAGTGGACTACAAATGCTAGTGTACACATCCACAACACACAGAGGAATAATTACATACGAAGCACACCCCACCAACTAACAGTGCTTGGAAAAGCAGCCCAGTACTCAGGTATCAAATTACTATGAAGTCTGTCTAAAAAACGGTGTCACAATGAACATGACACTAAGTTTCCAAAGAACCTAAAAGACTAACTGGTGGAAAAGGAATTTTACAGTGTTGATGACAACTGCTTACATTCAATTAGTAAATATTGTTAATTATAAGAAATGATAGAATAGTTAGGAAGTATGTGATAATGAAGGTTTCTGTATTATTGACACGCCCTATACTACATGTATGTTCACTGTACACCATGTAATCCGACAGGACCAAATAAAATTCAATTCAGTTACATTTGTGTAATTCTGTGTATGAAATGATATGATGGACTTTGTTGTTACACGATATTAACTTTTTTATGATCTTAAATAATGTAATACATTTGTAAGTAAGAAACACAGTGCAGGCAAACACTATAGGCATATGCTATATCGACTACTCTTTTAGTTGCAGGTATCACACACATCCCACTGTTTGTTTAAATTTGTCACAGGTGCTTGTAATTTATGATGATGACTAGTTTTGAACATAGTCTATCATTTTCAAACCAGACCTGCAGTAAAAGTGCTTATCACAGCAAAATTTCACTGACATACTTGGGTAATGACCACACAATACATAAGCATTCAACAGATATGGAGTTATCTTATTACTTGTGTGACACATTAACGTACAAAACTGAACTGAAAAAAGCACTTTCAAAGCAGGTCTGGTTTGAAAACAAATGGCTATGTCTGGAACTAGTCACCAATATTAATTACACACAATTGTGGAAGAAATTTAAACAAAGAATTGTAAGATTCAAGTTCCTGGTGTTTCTCCAACAAAATGTTGAAACTACGAGGGTAATCCCAAAAGTAAGGTCTTCTATTTTTATTTATATGTACAGAACTCTGTTTGCGTGGCAGTTGGTCACACTGTTATGAAGAGTGCTTCACGCACTGTGTGTAAACATGTGCACAGCCATGATGGGGCGCTCAGTCTTGGCTTGGCAGCCGTTGAGAATAGAGTTCCCATTGGATGTTACCACCAAGTGCGAACTGCGCACAGGTATTCGGTTTTTGAACGCAAACGGCACTGTGTCGATTGAAATCCATCACCAATTGATGGAAGTGTATGGTGAGTCATGCATGGATGTCAAAACTGTTAGTTAAGTGGTGTAGAGAGTTTTCAGCTGGTTAGACTGAAATTCACAACAAACAAAGGAGCGGGAGACCATCAGTTTCTGAGGAGACAGTGTTGAAGGTTGAGAAAAGCATGCGTGAAGATCGGTGGATCACCCTGGATGATCTCTGCACGTTGGTTCCTGAGGTTTCCCAAAGCACCGCTCATAGAATTTTAACAGAAACATTGAACTACCGGAAGGTTTGCGCAAGATGGATGCCACGCATGCTGACTGAGGACCACATGCGGCAATGAGTTGATGCATCCCGCGCATTTCTTCACCGCCTTGCAGCCGAACAGGACAACTTTCTGGACTCAATTGTCATGGGTGACGAAACCAGGGCACACCACTTTACACCTGAGACCAAGCAACAATCACACCAGTGGTGGCATCCTTCTTCGCCAAAGCTGCGGAAATTCAAATGAACACAGTCTGCTGGTAAAGTCATGACAACCGTTTTTTGGGATTGGAAAGGGGTATTGTTGGTCGACTTTATGCTGACTGGGACCACAATTAATGCTAACAGGTACTGTGAGACTCTGAAAAAACTCAAACAGGCAATTTAGAAACGGAGAAGAGTAATGTTGAGCAAGGGCGTAGACATTCTCCATGAAAACGCTCGCCCATACATCACTCGGCAAACCGTTGTTCTCCTGCAACAGTTTCAGTGGAACATAATCACCCACCCACCCTATAATCCTGACTTGGCGCCCAGTGACTATCACCTGTTCCCTAAGTTAAAAGAACATTTGGCCAGAAAGCAATTCAGCTCCACCGACGAGGTGAAAGAAGAGGTTCATAACTTTCTGAACAGCATGGCAGCGCGCTGGTATGACATGGGCATACAAAAACTGCCATAGCGTATGCAAAAATGCAACGACAGAAATGGTGATTATGTTGAAAAATATCTAAATGTTCAAGCTGTAAACTGATGTAAACCATTGTAGAAATGAACAGGTCTATGTACTTATAAAAAACAGGATACCTTACTTTTGGGATTACCCTTGTACATAAATATTCATGACTATATTTGGCATACACAGGAACATTGCATGTATGGAACTGAAAAGTGTGTCACCTTCCCAGATGTGGATCCAGTATCAGACACTGCATTAAGTTGTTTTCATGATTTGACATAATCACAGAGATCAAAATCATTGAATCAGAATTGAAAAGGAGCAGCAGCAAGCAGTTTTACAGGCCCTTCAAGCAACATGTTAATGACTATCAGCCACCTAGTTTGAACTTCAAGGAGGACAAAGGGAAACTGGCACTGAGCAATAAAAAGAAAAAGAGAAAAAAAACTAACATTCTAGTGAAGTATCTTACTTAAATGCGAATAACCTACAGAAAAATGGCTGAGAATAGAGCCTACAATTATAGAGGAAATGTTAAAAAATGGAGGGAAAAATCATGATTAATGCCCTTAGACGACAGATTTAAATATTTAGAAAACTGGAATAATACTTGGCCAGTGGAAAAAAAACACTGATTCAGCATTTATAGAAGAAGGGAGATACATCTTACTATCAACAATAGCTGAAACTTACAAGGTACTGTCCGAAGCATGTCAGGCTTGGCTGTTACAAAAAACAGATCATTGAAACAGTGAACAGTAAGCTGGATTCAGGAACAGGAGGTCCTCCACTGAGCAGACCAGGACTCTGAATAGTATATTGCAAAACTACAACTCTTAGCATATGGTAGTGGCCTGTGGTCCAGATGTCCAGAAAGTATTGTTTGACATCTTAATAAAATTTGGAGTGGACTCAAATACAGTAGAAATTATCAAGAAAACTGTAATGCAGACACATTCAATAGTTAAATTCATGAGAGAACTCTCCAAAGCATTTTTAATTAAAACCAGGGTTTGACGGTGATGGACAGCACCAGTTCTCTTAACTGTGTGTTAGAAAAGGTCATGAGTGAGTGTCTAAAGACATTGTAAAGAGACTGTCTATATATGTCAACTAGAAAATGTATATTGAAAGTCTAGATACTTTGACTCTGGTACACACTTTAATGCCTTATTCCTCAATATTTGCTAAATATGGCTGACCTTATTGGGATCACAATTTGTGCAGTGATGATAATCGATAGTGAGCAATTAACCAGGACAGGGTTACTGAACAATGTTCACATTGAAGGTTCAAAGAATTGCATCAAGTGCTTTACATTCGGCAATGAATATTTGACCTGTTGAGAAACTCAGAAACAGCTGTGGAACAGATAATCACACTGAAGAAATATTAGAAAAATCTAGCCTCCAAATTTCGTTTGATAAAGCCAAGTAGAGTCCATGCAGAATAATGTGGCTGGTAGATGTGCAATCAACAGGGCACGTGTGGGGGAGAGCAGTAGTACTGGGAGTTAGTGGCAGGCACTGTAGGAGAAATGCCGAGTGCTGGAGAGAATGTGCCACACTAAACTTAAGTCTATGCTCATATTTTTTGTAAATATTAAATTGAGCACCTCCACATCCACACTTAAATGATGACCGTTTAAAAAAAAAAATCTAGTGTCACCTGTGCTTTTGTCAGTATCCAAAAATAATTCCACTGAAAGCACAACAAAGACAGAAATTTATTTTGCCTTGTGTGTTAACCATTTGTAAGTTTTGCCAAGTTAAAATTTGCTTCTCTTGCCAAAACACAATGCCACCTCACTAACATGTAGTGCTGATACAATTGTGAGAGAATTTTGAGACGGTGTTTTACTAAGTCTATTAAATGAGGAACTGGGGAGAAGTAAGGTAAGTAGCTTATGAAAAAGCACATCCATGGTACAAGAATAAACTTGTCTTAACTTATGCTGTTCCAAAACCCACAGCATTTATTGTGTCACCAGCTATCAATAGCCCTTAAAAATTGCTTTGCACTGACATAGGGCCCACATCTCGTGGTCGTGCGGTAGCGGTCTCGCTTCCCACGCCCGGGTTCGATTCCCGGCGGGGTCAGGGATTCTCTTTGCCTCGTGAAGGCTGGGTGTTGTGTGCTGTCCTTAGGTTAGTTAGGTTTAAGTAGTTCTAAGTTCTAGGGGACTGATGACCATAGCTGTTAAGTCCCATAGTGCTCAGAGCCATTTGAACCATTTGAATTGACATAGGAGATAATGAAGTTTCACATAGTAAACATGTGGCACAATACTCTTCTCTATGTATGCTATCATTTGACAAAATGTCATTTCGATATCTCAAATTGTTTATGAAATATGAGAAGTGTTGTGGATATTTCACTCTAGCTTTACTGCTGGCATGCACGATTGCAAATGTATGTGCAACATCAGATGAATTTTCTTGAGACTGGTGACCTCCACCCAAGTCTAAACAAAAATTCAACATGTTCAGTAAATTTTATATGCAGCAACATATTATGTAATATGCACCAAACAAAAAATCATAGCAGCCCCTGTTTTTCATCACAAACTTTTTCAAATTTAGCACAGTGTCTTCCTTCCATGCAAATATCACAATAACTACGGCCATTAATAAAACACTGGACACATCAACATGAAGCTGACATACAAACCTATTAATACATAAAAGAATTTCTTTTACCGAATAGTTTGTTAAATTGTTTGAGAAAGACTGCAGGGTGTGTCTCGATTCTGTCATCACCAAACTGCTGAAATTGGGCAAACACTGTCAGCCTCCCCTTCTGAACAAACGAATGAACTCACCCAGCACTTTGGACAATGATTACTGTTCATCGGCCACCATATTCTGTGCAGACTGTACACAATCAACATCCAAACAATGTCTCAGCACCTGTCAACCAGTACAGTAAAACAGAAAAGTGGACAGTTTCAGACAAACTTTATGAAGTAGTATAGAAAGAAACTAGTGAAGGAGAAACCAATGATGGTAGGAGGGACGAGATGGTCACTACTTTCCATAGGGTGCATTTTGTACCTGAGGAACAAATGATCTCAATAAAAGCTAAACTTGCACACTTTAACACAAAACCAAAACCAAATGTTTAAATGCATGTGGATGCCTCAGAATGACAGAAAAGATTGGACCGGGAGAAGCTGATTACTTTGAGTGCAAGATACTTAAGAAAATTATTGTTCCTAAGATAACAGACAGAACCACAGACTGTGAAGAACAGAATAGTTATATACGAACAATGAACAACTGATGGAGACAGTAAGGAAATAGTGATCAAAGATCTACAGATATATATTCAGTATAGATGCAAACTGACTAACAAAGCAGATATTTACAGGCATAGAATCTCCAAGGAAATACGAAAGGACCTCAGGACCTCATGAACACTGGACTGTTTCAGGAAGACACCTCGAACTGCTCATAGTACAGATCACTGAATGACAACTTTATGGGCTTCTGCAATCAGCAAAAGCTGAGCAGTGACTGGACAGAAGAGAGAAGACAGGTGGCCAGAGCAAGAATGAATCACTTCTGAGCTGCAAAAAGGCTTGCAGAAATACCTTATAAAGGCTTGCAGAAATACCTTATAAATACTTCATATGTTTTCCAATGACCGTAAACGGGGAAGGGGACGAGGGGAGGGTAGCAAAACAGATGTATTTTATCCCTTTTAGCACTTGACTATGTTTGTTAATTTCATAATTTTGTGCTTTATAGATTAAAAATCACATAGGAGAACTATGAAACACTTGACTGTGTACTCACACTTTGTATTTATAAGTGGTAGTCTAAGATTTTAACTATCAACTTGGGTTTTAATTATCAACTTTATAGTTACGTAAGTAATTTTTCTATTTGGTTGCAGGCATATTTCTTCACCCGGGTACACAATGAAGTATGCATGTCACAGCACACTGCTGTACGAGCCAAAATAAAACATTATTTTGGCTCCTCTAGTAGTCATAGTGCACAGATTTCAAAGCACCTCATGACTGAAAATACATATCAGAGAACAGATGAAACAACTCTGACTTCATTTTTCAAGATGATAGTTAAATTCATATGACTAACTGTAATATATCTTCATATTTTATTATGTGAATACAGTTTTCATGTTTGGTATGCATTTGCAATGCCAGTCAACATTTGAATCTAAAGGTAAGTACTCACTTACATGCAAAAAAACGTGTGTGAAATCTTATGGGACTTAACTGCTAGGGTCAACAGTCCCTAAGCTTACACACTACTTAACCTAAATTATCCTAAGGACAAAGACACACACCCATGCCCGAGGGAGGACTTGAACCTCCGCCGGGACCAGCCCCACAGTCCATGACCGCAGCGCCTTACACCGCTCAGCTAATCTCGCGCAACTCACTTGCATGCGGAATCGAGTGAGTGTCTAAACACATTGTAGAGAGACTGTCTACAGATGTGTTACTAGAAAATGTATATTGAAAGTCTAGATACTTTGACTCTAGTACACACTTTAATGCCTTATTCCACGATATTTGCTAAATATGGATGACCTTATTGGGATAACAATTTGTGCAGTGATGATAATCGATAGTAAAAGAAATCAAAAGATGAGGCATTGACGGAAATGTGAATTGTCTGCAAGGGGTCTCATTTCGGCTGTAATTTACTTTCAACTTTGAAAATAGTAGAAATATGTTATTTTCAATATGACTGACTGATACTTAATATTTTTTTGTTCAGGTCGTCAATAACCAACTTCATCTTGTTGCACTGTTTATATGTGGAATTACTAACTTCCCACAAACACGTCATTGTGTGACATTTAACAAAAAGAAAAATACAAGTTATAAAAAACTGACAAAGCTTTTCCACAGTGCAAAAAGAACAACATGTCCACACTATTAAATGTCACGCCATTTTGTCTACGAATTGTGTCATGTCCCTCATTTCAAACAGGAGTCGAAAAGTTCTACCATTTTGTTACAAAAATGTATCTATAGACAAGAAACATCTCTCAACTGTCTATATACAAAATCGCTTGATTGCCTATATTTGTACCTCATTTGGCTACCATGATGCTCAGTGTGGCTGTTATCGTAATATTCAATTCAGCTGTTGAAACACTTTTTAAGTACGTACCAGCAACCTGCTCTAGCTTCACAGTAAGTGTTTATGGTAAGCAACTTGTCTGGAAAGTGGTAATTATGTTAACAGACCATTGTGTAGAGTTATTAAAACTCAGGGAATAAAATTAGGCAATCGAATACCATAGCTTTCATATAGCGTGAATGATTTAAGAAATGCACACCAAGAATGCTCTCGGGGGCCACGAACGTTACCTGTGCTATATTTAATTGGCATCTGGAGTGACATCTAACGACAACAATGGAAGCTGCAGGCTACCGCACCATGCGACTGCAATGCCAGTTCAGTGCAAGTTTCAGCCCCTTGCTGGCTCCCTGACTGCAGTGCCAGTTACATTTTCCTTCTGACTTTTTCCCTTGTTTTACTTCACACCTCTTAAACATTAACTGTATTTTAAAAGAGTGTTCTTATCAGCTTAATGTCTGAAACAACTTGCACCGAGCTCATGCCAACCTCCAGGTACCAGCCTACCACTGCAGTGGGTGGTGGCCTGACACTATCTACTGAGCTCACAAACATTGCTCATGAATCAACCTGTCTATTAGTGAAAACTGTTTAAAAAAACCATACAGTTGTTAAAGAATTCTGTCATTCAGGGTGTTAGGTGGTAATGAAATTAATCCAACAGTTTCTTTATTAAAAAGTACACCACACAAATGGCTTCTATCATTGGCACTGAATTGCTAAAAACATTCATGGAAGCTCCTCATTAAGTTTTCAATAATTTCTTGAGGAATGACCTCTTGTCTCTTCCCAGATTGCAGTTTTCAACTCAGCAGTATTGTGAAGTCACCAAGAAAAAACTTTGCTCTTCAGGTGAACCCACAGAGAAAAAAACCAGGTGCTGAAAGCTCAAGTGATATCACCAACCATGAGATATCACAGAAGCATTATATTAATTGATGTGGAAAGTACGGTCTCAGTGTAAAAACTGAATTATGAGGTGTAAGGGCATCCTGCTGAAACCGTATCACATCTAGAAGCCAACGTCACTGCATCTGTGGACTGAAGAAATTATTAATCATGGCCACATACCACTCATAACACACACATTGACCAGATGATGCTGTCTTAAAAAATATATGTTCCAATGATTCCAATGAAGTGTCCAATAGCACACCAAACAACCTTTGAGCTAACCTGTATCCTTTCATGAACGAGCTGCAGATTTGTATCTGGGTAAGTTCGGAAGTTTATTGACAAACCCATTTAGATGAGAATTTGCCTCATCAGACATCACAAGATTTTTCACGTAATGCCTAATCCTGTTCAATTCTGCTCAGTAATGTTGTGCTGAAATTGCACCTACGCACTTTATCTCCCAGTTGTCATCATTGGGCCGCTTGAAGCTTGTTGTTGTTGTTGTTGTGGTCTTCAGTCCTGAAACTGGTTTGATGTAGCTCTCCATGCTACTCTATCCTGTGCAAGCTTCTTCATCTCCCAGTGCCTACTCAGCCTACATCCTTCTGAATCTGCTTAGTGTATTCATCTCTTGGTCTCCGTCTTCGATTTTTACCCTCCACGCTGCCCTCCAATACTAAATTGGTGACCCCTTGATGCCTCAGAACATGTCCTACCAACCAGTCCCTTCTTTTAGCAAGTTGTGCCACAAGCTCCTCTTCTCCCCATTTCTATTCAATACCTCCTCATTAGTTATGTGATCTACCCATCTAATCTTCAGCATTCTTCTGTACCACCACATTTCGAAAGCTTCTATTCTCTTCCTGTACAAACTATTTATTGTCCATGTTTCACTTGGCTACACTCCATACAAATACTTTAACAAACGACTTCCTGATATTTAAATCTATACTCGATGTTAACAAATTTCTCTTGTTCAGAAACGCTTTCCTCGCCATTGCCAGTCTTCATTTTACATCCTCTCTACTTCGACCATCATCAATTATTTTGCTCCCCAAATAGAAAAACTCATTTGCTACTTTAAGTGTCTCATTCCTAATCTAATACCCTCAGCATCACCCGATTTAATTCAACTACATTCCATTATCCTCATTTTGCTTTTGTCGATGTTCATCTTATATCATCCTTTCAAGACACTGTCCATTCTCCTCAGCTGCTCTTCCAGGTCCTTTGCTGTCTCTGACAGAATTACAATGTCATCAGCAAACCTCAAAGTTTTTATTTCTTCTCCATGGATTTTAATACCTACTCCGAATTTTTCTTTTGTTTCCTTTACTGCTTGCTCAATATACAGATTGAATAACATTGGGGAGAGGCTACAAACCTGTCTCACTCCCTTCCCAACCACTGCTTCCATGTCCCTCGACTCTTATAACTGCCATCTGGTTTCTGTACAAATTGTAAATAGCATTTCGCTCCATATATTTTGTCCCTGCCACCTTCAGAATTTGAAAGAGAGTATTCCAATCAACATTGTCAAAAGCTTTCTCTAAGTCTATAAATGCTAGAAACGTACTTTTGCCTTTCCTTAATCTTTCTTCTAAGGTAAGTCGTAGGGTCAGTATTGCCTCACGTGTTCCAACATTTCTACAGAATCCAAACTGATCTTCCCCGAGGTCGGCTTCTATCAGTTTTTCCATTCGTCTGTAAAGAATTCGTGTTAGTATTTTGCAGCTGTGACTCATTAAACTGATAGTTCGGTAATTTTCACATCTGTCAACACAGCTTTCTTTGGGATTGGAATTATTATTATTATTATTATTATTATTATTATTATTTTTTTAAGTCTGAGGGTATTGAAGCTTATCAGGATGAAACTCTAAATACTCACCACGTAGTGGAGATGCTGGAGTTGCAGATAGGCACAACAAAAAGACCATAAAAAATAAGCTTTTGGCCAACAAGGCCATTGTCAAAAATAGACCTCTCTCTCTCTCTCTCTCTATCTATCTATCACACACACACACACACACACACACACACACACACACACACACACACACGTGCAAATACAACTGGCACATAAATGACCACAGCTTCTGGCAGCTGAAGCCACACAGTGACAGTCTTTTTGTTGGGCTTATCTGCGACTCAGCATCTCCACTGTACGTTGAGTAGCAACTACCCTTTTCATAATATTGTTACATTCCATCCTGGATTTTTCATTATTTAGAATACTGCTTCACAATCCTCTGCATAGACATGTCAGGGATATGTAACGTTCTGGAATGGCGACACACAGATCGCTAGGTGTTTCATCATGAAGCGGCGTGAGTTCATTAGATATTTCCTGGCAATTGAACTGTCATTTTTTGAGAACCCTAATGCTTCACACTAGTTAAAGAACCCACCTCAAACAATTGTTTTATCTGGCTGGATACTGTCCTTCTGTCTGTAACACGGAAACAGCTTTTCTTCCATTGCACGTTGGGTGCTGGGCAGCAGCAATGCTCTGCGCACGATGAACTATTCCACTGCCTCAATCCACATGTGCACTGGCAAACGTTAAACATTCAACTGAATGGTAAACTATGTGGGTCCGACAACATGTGGTAAACAGAGTGAGCACATTTACATCTTAGCAGGGCGGGCAATAGAAAATGTTCTGCTTCACATGGGCCACCCTGTATATGTATAGAAGATAGTGTTACAACGTTCTGTGTATTAGATTAGTCTGTCCATTAGATCAGTGTGGATTGCTACTTGTAAGTCTCCTTTTTCTTTACAGATGAGACGATGGCCATCATTGAATATCAAAAGGAATAATGAAGACACTGTGGTCCATGACTTCACTGTTGATGGAATCTTGAACTTTTTTCCCACACGTTTTTATAGTCTGATGTTTATCTTGTGTTTGGCACTTTAATATTACTGACAAATTTCAATCTGAATTAGCGTGGGTTCAAGGTGCATTTGCTGAATAATGAGAAAGCTACATTCATACATAGCCACAGTGACAGACTTCACTCGAAGTTATATGTTCCCAGAACCAAGGCAGTTACAACAATCATCATAAAAAGTAATGTACTCACGAAATCAGTCCCCAGGTATTCAAGGTATGTGGCAAAGCCCTCATTCAGCCATATGTCAGTCCACCAAGTCGGTGTAACGAGGTTACCGAACCACTGATGTCCAAGTTCATGAACCACGGTAGTGGCTGCCTTCTCCAGACTGTCTGTAGCTGTTTCTGGGCCAATGAGTACTTGTGTCTCCCTGAGAAAGAAGTCACAAAAGTATTAATTCGTACACAGGGGAAATGATTACAATGCATTTTCAATTCAGCTGCAATGCAAAAACAATTATGGTTGTAAATAACAAGACAGCTGAGATGCTGAAATGTGAATCATCACTGGGTCTTATTATGATTTACAAATGATAAACTATTGTTTGTCTTCTGATGTTTACACTGGGAAACATTACGCCATATTCTCAGAATGAATGAAAATCACATGACAATGAAATAATGCTCGCCTACACTTAACTCTAAAGTTAACATTTAAACTTTGTTATTATTAGTACTCTATTAATATTTCCATAAACTTAATTGCAGCCAGTCTTCCTCAGTTGGTATTTCAATGACATATCATGCAGATAAGAATAAGTATTTCCAATCTTTTGGAACGGTTTTTTATATTTTTATTTTTTAGGCTTCTGAGGTAAAAGTCATTCAACCTTAAATTATTTCAGATGAGGTGCCACTTCAAATTGTAAAAGAACCGTTGCTGAATGAAACTGATGTTTTGGCCACACATGCAGTGCCCTTACTCCTGCTCAGCTTGTCAAGATTCAGCTGCAAAATATGTATAGTATTTATGTACACAACAAACATCTCAATACACGAAATTTAAAGTAGATGTTTTATTTACATTATTATTGATAAACCTGTTCAGTGTATGGCATTTTCTTGGTTCTGTGACTGCACATGACCATGGTTCTGAAATTAACTGTGCAGACTAGGATAATTAATTACCACTAGTTGACTCTCATTGCGGCAGCTTCACCATTTGACATTATTCAATACTAATACTGCCACACTTATTCCTTCATCAGTCAAATACACTGCCAGCTAGTTCCTTAACATCACAATTCACAAACTAGCTACGACTATCATTTTCTGCACTCAGTAAAAAATCTTACTTGTTTAGATATTGAACTAACAGTGAAAGCTCATAATTATTTTTTTTTTAAATTAAGCCTTCTAAATAGTTTAACAAACTTCTTTAATTTCAATGATGTTTTGGTAACTGCTATTATCAAACCTGTAATTCAGATTAAAGCAACGTAAGAATGAGAGGTATTAGTTATACATTACCACATGACAAAAATAAGAATGATGCATAAACTCAGAACTTGCATTGGTGAGTGAATTTTGATCTTCTTTTGTCATGTTGTAATGTATAATTAATTACCACCTTTCATTCGTTTGTTCTTTTAATCTTAGAACAATATTATGAAAAGGGTAGCTGCTACTCACCATATAGCAGAGATGCTGAGTTGCAGATAGCCTCAACAAAAAGACAAGGGCACACACACTCTTGACCACAGTCTCTCATATGTAAGAGCAGTGTGTGTGTGTGTGTGTGTGTGTGTGTGTGTGTGTGTGTGTGTGTGTGTTTTCTATCTCTGACAAACACCTTTTCGGCCAAAAGCTCATATTCTAAATGTTGTAGTTATCTGCGACTCCTCATCTCCGCTATGTGGTGAGTAGCAACTATCCTTTTGATAATACTGCTACATTCCTTTCTGAATTTTCTTTTAAGCTTAATCACATATCTCATGACAGCAGTACCAGTAACCAAAACACTATTGTAAATAAAGAAATACATTAACTAATCCAGGTGGCTTTCTTTACAAGAATCCATAATGACTACTGTCTCATTTAGGAAAATTATTTAATTTTTAAATTTGTGAGGACCAATTGAAGTCATTCCAAGCATTTAATTGGTGCACAATGGTCTCTCTTGTTTCTTTTTCTTCCACCTATTTTCCCATCATCATGCAACATTACATGCAAATAAAAATACTCATGCAAATAAAACTACTTTCCTTCCAGATAGCATAAAAGAATTTGTAGAGACTATTTATTTATAACACGTTATTTTCAAAGGTTAAGATTGGCAAATGTTAGTTTATAAAGGCAGGACCAATAGTACCATTACAGATGTATATCACTGATAAATAAAGAAAATGAAAATTTAAAAAATCTCACCAGTATGTAACGAGGCCCCAGTTTTCCATGCCACCGTACTGGAAGTCAGGAATAGCAGCAAAGTCCATTTTTGGCAGAGGATAAGCTATTCCAAAGTAGTCCGCATAGAAGTTAAGTATTTTTCGTGTCACACTGAGTGCGTAATGCGCCTGCTTTCTGCAAAGTAGTATTTAATAAGAGCTCAATGTCACTTACAGACTTCAAACTAAGCTACACACAACAGCAGAAGTTCATACATGAAATAATGGAATTCAGGACAGTATATGGCAGCAACATATATTTAAAGCAATCTAATAACATCTGTAGATAAAACATCATCAACACTAATAACAGATGTACATCTACAGAGGATTTCTAGAAATAATGCAAGCAATGAGCTTGATCGCACTGCAGAACAATACAGCTGTGGTATAGTGTGTCATATATCCCATACACAATACTGTTATTTATTGCTGAATTGTTGGTATATTTAACATTCATTAATGACTGTGTGTAAATAAGAACTGTACTGTAAGAAATTAATGTTGTCCTCCAAACTATGACATATTTAAAAAGTAATATGTAAACAGTATGTGTCTAGCTATTTACATAGAAAATCTGTTTCCGTCATACATTTTATCACAGAACTTTACTCACTCGTGAAGCAATATCATATTGCAAGAAAACTACTATTTGCAAGTATTTGTACATAGGCCTACTTTGAAGGCAAGGAAACAACTAATATGAGTGTTGCATTGTAAAAAATACTGCAACCAGCCACAAATTCTTTTAAATGATTTTACTGCACCATTACTAGCTTTGAGCCTGAGCCTATCATCTAATGGTAGTGCTGACTTCTTTGTGTAGGTAAGTGTCAGACTATGTAATCACAAAAACAATGTTTTTCGGATGCATATGTAAAACTTGCAAGGAAGTAAATGCTCCCATCTATGACGATGGGCTCAGGCCAAAAACTAGTAATGGATAAAATAGTAAGAGTGTGTTTCTGATAATATGCTCACATTGCTCCATATTTGTTCTGCTCTCAATGAAGATAAATGGCCATTGAGTATGGAAATACCACACAAAATGGAACGTGATTTTTTAAAATATCAATCCAGATATAAGTCCAATATTTACAGGCAAGAAAAGACTGAGAAAAATATTTTCCAGTGGATTATGAAATGAGATAATGGATTAGGTAGTTTATACGATGTTGTTGTTATGACGACTTATGTAAAGGATGTACAGATTTTAAGTACAAGTTTTTTCCTTCACTATTTATTTATTTGCTTACAGTGAAACAAGTTACACGTCAAGCTCGTTTAGGCTTTTTCCCAATATCAAGAGTACCTGTGAATATGGTATAATAGGTATAATATTGTTGCTTACAGCTATGTTAGATTACACTGATGAGCCAAAACGTTATGATCACCTGCTTAATAGCTTATTTCCGTCTCTTGCACAAAATACATCACCAATTCTGCGTATCAGGTTTGTGGAGGTATGCGGCATTAGATGTCTACATAAAGGTCATGTAATTTGTGTAAATAACAGGCCACTGATTAGCGTACAGGGTGTTGGTGCCTGATAGCAGCCCAGATGTATTCCATAGGATTTGCATCAGGTGAATCTGGTTGCCGAGACAGCAACCTGAGTTCACTATAATGCTCCTCAAACCACTGTAGCACATTTCTGGCTCCAAGACAAGCACAATTATACTACTGAAAGATGACATCTCCGACAGGGAAGACATCAGGTGTGAACGGATGCAGGTGGTTCGCAGCTGTCAGTGTGTCCTTTGATTACTACTATAGGTCCCGTGCAAGCGTGGGAGAATGTCTTCCACAGCGTAGTACTGCTCCCACCAGCCTGCTGCATATTTCAAGCCACCGTTCAGCTCACTGGTGGCATTTATGGAGACGACCATCGACATAGTGTGGCAAAAATGTGATTTACCTGAAGAACCAATACATTTTCACTGATCGACAGTCAAATCCTGGTGGTCCCATGCCCAATGCAATTGTAATTGACAATGTTGCTGGATAAACATGTGAGAAAAACCTGTTACAGAGCTCTGTGTTCAACAATATACAATGAACAGTGTGCTCTGAAACACTTATGCATGCACCAGATTTGTGTCCTTTTGTCAGAGATGCCACAGATCACTATCTATCCTACTTTACAGTGCAGACAAGGATGTGAAACCCACATGCTGTGAAGAGTCATGGACATTCAACCATTTAGTGCCTAGTGTAATTTCACTGTCCACCTACCTCTTTCCGTAGATGCTCACAACAGTACCATGTGAACATTCCTCCAGCTTCCCCATTTCTAAGATTCTCGTTCACAGGCTCTGTGTAATTACAATCTGCCCTTTGTGAAAGTTGCTTATCTCAATGGATTCCCACATTTGCAACCCGTATCTTTGCTAGGGGGATCCCCCATCCATGTCTATTCTGCTTTCTTACTTGTTACCAGGTCAGCTACCCGCAACGCCACCAGGTGGCATCCGATGTCGCGGTGGGCACTGTTCGTAGTGTTTTGTCTCTCTTGTGTCTTACCTTGTACGATGTGGCCCATATGGCATCTTGGAGTGTACATGTCGGTTGCCTTTCTGTTATGATATGATCACAATATTTATTTGTGATCTTGTAAAATAATTTTTGACAGCTTCAGTCCCAGTTATCTGTATGTTTAGTATTTTTGTGGTTTTTGCATAAATGTTCTACTATTTATCGTCATGATTAACCCTTTTTCTTTTGTAATATCAATAAAATTTTCAAGTTATTTTTTATGTTTAAAAGTCCGTTTTTCATTGAGGATGTCATCTGAGGATTTTCTGTATGTGTGTAAATTTTCATTTCCTCCAAATGTTGCTTGTATGTCCATTAAGTACTTACTAGGGCATTTTCAACATTTTCTGGTTTATGTTCTTGACTTTTTAAATGTGAGTAAAATGTGGATTGGTTGCTTTTGCAGCTTCGTGTGTGTTGTTTAAATCTAATTATGAAATTCCTGCCTGCCTGCCTGTCTGATATAAAATTTATTGCAATCTTCACAAGAAAGTTTGTAGATGCCTGGATTTTTCTTTTTCTTCTCTTTGCTGATTGTAATATGGCTTTCAAATTGTTATTTGTAAAAAATAATTATTTTAATTTAGTTTTCTTAAATGTTATGTTCATCTTTTCTGATATTTTCCCCATGTATGGTATTGTAACATAGGTAGGTTTATTTCTGATTTTTTGTTCTCTTTTTAATGTTATTTCTTTATGTATGCCATCTGTTCTTGGTTTTATATGTCATTCATATAATTTTAGCACTATTTTGGGGCTGAAGTTATTTTATTGTCATATGTATTGTAGCATCTTTACTTCATTTTGTATTGCAGTACTATCAAAATGTAAATTTAACATTCTATAACCACGATTTGAAATATGCATATTTTTTATTTACTGTAACGCCAGTCATAACAACTTTTCTATGTATTTCAAATTGGTAATAGTTGTTTTTGTTGGTTATTCTTATGTCTAAATAGTTTATGAAGTTTCAAAATTTGATACCTGTATCATGAGTTTGCTTTGTTAAACCATAACTAATCCATTCAAAGTACAGGGCATATGAATGCTTGTTATGTGAGCAAATATCACTTCATTTCATGATGCTGGATAGAAATACTGTTATTTTCATAATAAACTGAAGGCAGATAATTTTACAATCTGTTTTGTAATGCAAATAATCTCCATGATTATCAAATCAAGTTTATAAAACATGGATCTGTAATAGATCAACACAGATTAAGAAGCAAAAATTGATAAAAAATTAGTTGTTATAAAACAAAATTATGACTTCGATTGCTGAGGTATGTGTGTGTCAAAGTAGAAGCCCACAGTGGAAAGTCACATGCAGCAGTAATGTGAAACTTGTAAAGTGTAAGAATATGAAAAACTTCTTGGCTGAACAATTATCTGAAATATAAGTGCAAATGGAATAAATAGGAGATCACAAAACTGCCATCTTGATCTAAAAGAACCTCAAATATTAATTTTGCATAAAAATAAATCTAACATCAACTAAAAGAAAGCAGAGTATAAGTATTCCTCCCTTTCTTGGTTGTGCTAGCTTCTTTTTTCAATTAGGATGACAAAAATTGCTGCCACATGTATTTTAAAATTCCTATCTATTGGAGGGTACATAAAGCTAGTTACAAGGTTAACAAGCTACTTGGTACTGGGCTGACAAAAAAAAATTACAGTTTCACACTAGAAATCAGAAATGAGCTCTGTATACTGGCTTTAAACCTGCCAGTGGATCCAACAATGATGTCATCTCCAAGATCACCACCTCCAAGTCCTCTTGTGTTTCCCCCGCTCGTCTAACTGAAAATTAATTACTTGAGTATGTTGTCTGCTACAAACTGACTATATTAGTGAAGAAACGATAGCGTGTCAAGAAAACATGACACAATGATGAAATGCATTCTCTAAATGGTGATCAATTACTAAAATAAATTTACAACAGTCTCTGAAATAGTTACAGAAATGAAAGATAAGCTACACAGCATGCTGTCAGCCCATAAACGCAAGTTGACGTATGCAAAAGAATAAAAAATTGCATGCTTTTTCATTGCAGTGACCTGGTAGAGATGTTGCTCTCTGCTCAGTTTTTGTTAGATGCACCATACAGATTTTCCGATGCTGGAAAGGGCATTAACAAGAGCACAACCATTTAGTTTGCACTGGACAATTTTAAAAAAAGAATGGAGTATAGCATGGAACTTGATCCAGACATCACACCCCCTCCAATAGAACACATGTGTAAATGTTTATGCTGTGTCACTTAATTTCTGTCTTACACCTTCCATTTTATCACAAACAACAGCTTCATTGAAGATCATCTGATCCCAAAAATCAATTTGGCTTGTCATAGATACTTCAGAACAGGAAGATCGTGTACTCAACTTCTGCACTAAGCCCTGACTAGCCTTAAATTTCTGCACACTTCAGTAAAAGAACAAACTGATGAGTATGAAACAAACACAGAGCCACAGTTCTCAGACTCATATTCACGGAACTATAGTATGAAGGCAGGAAGGTCGTATAGCAGGATGCATAAACAGTGGCACCTCGATTTATAAGCACACTTAAGCATATACATGAAATGTGATGTTATACACCCCAAATCTAAGTAACAATTAAACCTAGCCTAATTTGAAAAGACTATTATAGGTATATCGTTTTGGGAGTAATGCAGCACAAGTTCAAGAAATTGCTTTTAACAGAAGTGATAAACTGCTGCTACACATACACACACAAGCATTTGAATAAAAAGTAGTGAATCTTATTTAGCTGTCTTGCCACAGTTAACACCATATTTTGATGGTCTTCTTACAAATGACAACTATGCAAAGTCCATGTTTTTCTCAGTTCCTGATACTGTTGTGGGTGAAGAAAAACCTTACCACAATCAGCTTCAAAAGGGTGTAGAAACACCAGACCAAATTCATTACTGTCTAAGTAACAGAACTTAATTTTTGCCTGTCCTTATTCAAATGCATATCTACATTCCTTTCTGTTCTTTTACAAATATGCGTGTACAGCATGTCACTGCTACAAACTGACAAACAAAAAAGCCTTCCCAATTATAATTTTTAGAAATTTAAATTCCAAGAGAGAGAGCACAGCATACTGAAAATATAGTTCTCGTTTTTCATCATTTCATTCATGAACACACTATAAATGTTTCGAAAATCTGAGACAAATGATAGCTTCCAGAACAAATATTTAAAATATTTATTTCATCCAGCAAAAGAGAGGAAAGGGAGGTGGGGCGGGGGATTAAAAGTATTCAAGGCATCACTAGGAAAGCTGCAAAGAATGAGGTAGATGAGACTGCTCTCGCCCTCTTTCGTTGTGTCCATTTTGACCCACACACAGCTCAAGATTCGTGCTACGTCCTCCGAATGTCAAATTTTGGTGAGTACTTACTTACCTAATGAATTCTGATGGGTTTCTAAAATGGCTGATGTAAGACATATTTGCAATGTCATTCTGATTCCATTTTACCGTATGATGTTCAGAGTAAACTTGCAGCATCTGATAAAAGTGCTCAGAAAACTCATAAAAAATTTGATGTATTATAAACTGTATGATCTCTAGAAAATAGCTTTTTTTAATCTAAGTGTGTTGTTTTGTATATAGATTTTTTAAAAAGTCAAAATGGAAAACTGAAGTTGTATTTTTCTTAGGATTGGATAGGGTAAGTGCATAGCTGTGCACGATAGGAAGCATTCTTTGGCCCTTTCATTCAGTTTAGTGAGCGATTCCTTTACACCTGTTTCTTCACAAACAGCCTACTCTATGTGAAATAAACACATATATTTAATATCATATATCGTTTTCCAGGTTGTGTCCTGGACAATAAATTATTGCTTTTCTACAAGGTGTACAACTTTTCTTCTGCCGTTTGCTGATAGATGTAAGTAGCGGTCGAAAGAAACGGATTGCAGATGTCAGCCAGTTAGCTTGGACCTCGGTCAACATAACCTCATTCAAACATTAGTCGTTTCGTGTCTGCATGATAAATTTGTTCTTGATTGAAAATGTCAGTTTACAAGCCTAATTCTTGTCATTTATGGGAGGTGTTACTGTTTTGTTTCAATACGAAGAAAACAGCGGCTGAGTCTCATTAAATGCTCTCAAGTACGTATGGTAAGGACGATATTGGTGAAAGAACGTGTCGCGAGTGGTTTCGGTGCTACAAGAATGGTGATTTTAACAATGTAGACCAGCATACTTGTGGAAGAGAGAATGTTTTTGAAGATAGAGAATTGGAGACATTGATGAGTGAAGACTCGTGTCAAACTCAAGCAGAATTGGCACAATTAGTGGGAGTGACACAGCAAGCCATTTCAAAACGTCTCAAGGCTACGGCATGGTTCAGAAATAAGGAACTGGGTCCCCTGTGAGCTGAAACCAAGAGATGTTGAACGGCATTTGTGTGTTTGTGAACAGTTGTTTCAGAGGCAAAAATGGGGATGAAAAATGGGTTCATTACGATAACCCTAAATGTAAAAAATCATGAGGATATCCCGGCCATGCTTCCACATTGATGGCCAAACCAAATATTCACGGTTCCAAGATCATGCTCTGCATTTGGTGGGAGCATCTCGGTGTCATCTTCTATGAGGTGTTAAAACCAATTGAAACAATCACAGGTGCTCGTTAGCGAACACAATTAATGCGTTTGAGCAGTGCATTAAAAGATAAACGACCACAATACAGATAGAGGCACAATAAATGATTTTGCAGCACAACAACGCTCAACCCCATGTTGCAAAAGAGGTCAAAATGTACTTGGAAATGTTAAAATGCCAAGTCCTACCCTACCCACCATATTCTCCAGACATTGCTTCCTCTATCATCTGTTTAGATCAACGGCGCATGGCCTGACTGACCAACACTTCCCATTTCATGAAGAGTCACAAATTGGATTGACTCGTGGATCACTTCAAAAGATGAACAATTTTTTTGATGCGGGATTCATACATGTGTAAACAATTTGTTTCATTAAAGCCTCAAATGTTAGGGAAAAAATGGCGGAAGAAAAGTTGTACACCTTGTATTTGTATGTGGTCATCATGAATATACTTTCATAATACTGGCGTTAGTATTTAAATTTAACATAAAAATAAGAAATTTAGTGTGATCTGTCAATTTTGCTTGGAGTGACTGATTACTAGTGTGTTTCTAGGTGTTCTGCTGAGTTGTTGTTTCAATTTCATGAAAAATATTTTGATGACTCATCAAACTGCCATATCTCAGTGCTGTGAGTATTGATGTTACATGTACAAACTGCTTGGACTGAAACCAGACTGTTGGTCTCATGCCACTATTTACAGCCAAGTTTGATTCCCAATGATCACGACATCCTTTGAAGCTGGTTTGTTTTCCAGAAGTCACACTCATGAAACACAAATTCTCTCAGCGTTTTCCAATTGAGTGGACCCCAAGAGTTAAAAAACCCTTGACCGGGCTGTTTCTTATGCTGCAATCTGTTCCCGCCTGTGTAATTATTCCCGTACCTTGGAGCGCTTTCCTGCAGTGCGACATAATCTGTCATGTTCTGGTGCACTTTTCTCAAATAACGTGATGGTTGTGATTGTAAGGTGGCAACAATTTGAATCTTTTGATGGCAGGAATGTATACTATGAAAATAAGCAGGATTTATTTTCACAGTCTCATGAAGGTTGTTACTGGAGGATCTAATGCTTGTGCAATACTTTTCAGAAAATAGATGTTTCAAGAATTTCTTATCTTGAGTAATACATTCCAAAATCGAGTTTTTGAACTGTGTCTTGTAGGATTACATTGCGAACAAACTTGAGTAATACATTCCAAAATCGAGTTTTTGAACTGTGTCTTGTAGGATTACATTGCGAACAAAGAATAGATATCTTAATTGTTGGTTGGTACCCATCTGTGCACAGGCAATCATTGTTTTAGTGTTTGCACATATGAACTTACAAACTATTTGGCATATTTGTTTTGAATTATTGTTGTTAACAACCTACAGTAAAAAACAAACTTGAAAATAATACCATGTGGTCCCTTGCTGCTGGAGTAAGACTCTAAATACATTGTGTAGAGCCTCCCAATTATTGCCAACTACAGGCCCAAGCACCATTCATCGAGCAAGCAGCACAGTACTGCCAAGGCAGCCACAACTGAGTTCGTTGAACACAGTCAGGGGGTTAAACAGAGATCGCTGTCCCTGTATATTAGGTTTCCTGACATCTTTATTTGAACAGAGCCCTTAATTATTCTGTCGCAGGTATTCAGCACATTTGTACCACAATACTACTTGCATTGTATATTTCATTTGAAGACATGACGGAAAAATGGGCTAACCCTCAAATGTAAAATGTTGCCATCTGTTGCTGGATACAAAAACGATCAAAACTGACATTGGTCTCACCCATAAATGTCCTAATGTGATATTTAGGGGTGAGACCAATGCCAATTTTGATAGTTCATGTACCCAACAACAGATGGCAACACTTATCCCTAAGCTTTTACATTTGAGGGTTAGCCCATTTTTCTGCCTATTTCTTCAAGCCAATTTTTCTGTGCACGTTTCCATTTCACGATAATATCCAGGACAGTGCTCGAGGCCAGCTGTTTTGCTTGGTTGTTTTAGTTGGGTGTGTTGCTGATGCTTCTTGCATCTCTCCTTGACTGTTCCAACATCTGCCCCACATGAGAAACACCACATTTGCATAGAATGTGATAGACAGATAGCTTTCAGAGATTGTCTTAAACAATACAATAGTTGAAGGGAGTGAAATACACTGGATGCCATGTTTCCATAGGATTGTTAGGTATGCCCAAGGCCAGCAAAAAGGCAGGTAAGAGATTTTTGGCCTCTCTTCCTTGGTTTCAATCTCTTGTTTTATATGGGGCAGCCAGTCTGAACAGTTCAGGAGAGATGCAAGGAATATCACCGACATTCCCGACTAAAATAAACAAGCAAATCAGCTGTCACTGAGCACTGTCTCAAATGTAATCACAAAATGAAATACAATGAGACCAGAATCATGGTGTGAACAGTAAATTTCTGGGACAGCATAATTAAGGAATTTGTCAAAATTAATATGGCAGATAACTCAAAAACCAGGGATGGCAGTTTTACTTGAACAAGGCTTGGGGGTCTGGCATTAAATTTATTACAATCTCATTAGTCACCATAACCATCCACTGAGAGAATTTCTCACAATGTGAGTTATGAAAAACAAAAGAGCATCAAAGGTGTCAGGAATAGAACTCTGCTATAAACAGCAGTGTGAGACCAATGTTAGTTCACAGTCTGGTTGGAGCCCATGCAAAGAGTACACAGAACAGCAAAACACGCAGCACCTGAAGGGGACAGCTGCACTGGTTGTTGAAATATTGTGCAGGAAATGGGAATAACAACTCGCCAGAACACCTGGAAGCACATAACTAAGAAACTAAGTATTACAGAATATTGTACCGATAATGTATGAACCATTCTTGTGTAGAAATAGGTATTAAGTAGGGAAACATATGTATAAATAGAAACAATCAACTGAATAAATGTTATATGACTGTGGGTGAGTGATGGCACCCAAAGCTAATGGAGAATTAATTATGTAGAATACCAAATCTGTGAAGTGAAGAAATAATTAAATTTAATAAAAATGTGTGTGCTTTTTGGATGTTACTAAAACATGAGGTATCCAAATAATGATGTAACATAAAAAGCTTTGTACAGTGCAGATTTATATAAAAAAAAGGGGGTGGGGGTAAAGGACTATTGTAATTGTTGTTATGTTATTTATAAGCACACAGTAGAGGCTGCTGAAGACTGTAATTTTGAGACAGATATTTTTGGAGCAGACTGTATGTGTTTGTTTTGTGACATTTTAAAATAAATGGAAGGTAAAATGCACTTACTCTGTTGACATGAACTGGATCTATTCAACCTGCACCAAAGACAGGTATTCAGAGCAAACTGGAATTTTAAAATATAATGTTCTATCTGTACTGCAGGAATATGTAGCTGTGTCACTGGCATTAGTTCAGCTGATCATACAGAAGTTATTCTACCGTTATTATTTTTGGCTGATTTAGATGGGATGAAATGTTAAATAATCTTGTATGCATTCCATCACTATGAAATCTCAGTTTAGGTTCAGTGACTGCTTTCCACTACAACTGAATTTATAAACAGAATATAAAGTTTTTCCAGTGAGTTATTGAGGATGCTTGTAGCAAAAATCAAAATACGTCAGCTGAAAATTGATTCGACTACAGAGCACAACCAATGCTGTTATACTGTAAAAAGACTATTGTGCATTAAAAGTATTAGCACCACACACACAGTATGCTAAAATGGTTGTTTATGGCTTACCTGAGATGCGGCCGAACTATCATTCGTATCTGGAGTGGCACGGCTGTGCTGTTGGCAGAGCCATTTGTTGCAGGTGCTTCTCTCTTCTTACGGCGCCCAGGAGTCGGAAACAGTGCATTTGCCTGTGGACCTGCAAACCCAGCTGAAGTTCCTGCATTCCTGAAACAATTGGAACATATTTCACAATAAGAGACAACTAAACACTATTCTGCACCGGGTCAAAGTTCTGTGAGAAAAGGAAAGTAAACATACATTTCTGGTAATGTGACGACTAACTTAAGTCTCTAGAAAAATATTAAAAGAATTTTATTTTGTACAGTCTGTTTCACTCTCTCTCAAAATATCTGTGTCTATACACTTTAGCATATATTCAATCCTGGAAACATTTTTTTCAATCCTAGTATTAGTGCCTCAGAGAGAGCTCTGAAACAATTCGATAGCTTTCTGACATAATGACAATTATTGTACTTGCATTTTTTGCTTCATGGAAGACAATAAATATCGATCGTCGGTTGTCATGATTAAGAATTATGTGATATTATGGGTCATTTTTCTTTATTTTGCCAATGACTTGTTGCAAACAAACTGTTGCGTAGTATTCAGAATTAACTGTATTTCAGTCATCTATAGTGACGGACATGAAATGTCCAGTTACTGATTGCCAAACTTCAACAAAGCAATAAGACGTGTTCTTGTTGAGTTACGCTTTTAGGAAAATTTTACACATATCAGCCATCAAAAACTTTCACCTGAAATTTCTATTTTTTTTAATCACCATTTCCTTTAGCACTCACATGAACTTCTTGGAAAATTTCTTAGTTGTCACTGTTTCGACAAAAGTGTAGGACAAAATTTGAAACTATAGTAATACCTGCCTCAATAGTACCACCTAATGGTCCTTTGTAAAAAGACTCTCATATAAGGATACACTACTCACTTTTACAGTCTATGAATATCACAATCACCATCACCACCAACAACAAGCAGCAGCAGCACCACCACCACCACCACCTTTAACAACCCTAGTCTAGTCTTTATGTGGAGTGCATGTTAATAATCAGTCTAGTTTCCACTATCTAGATCTTATTTGTAAGCTGCCCTTAACATCCTGTCAGTACATCTTGAGTCCATTAATCAAAGATTTCTTTTGCTCTGTCCATCCTTTGGGTTCTTATTCCCTATAATACTATGCTATCTGTGTTATTTATTTTACCTTTAGTTACACTACTCAATGGCATTAAGGAATCACTTTCCTGAAGCCCCAAATTTCCACCCGTTGCGACATTACAGTTTCATATTTGACTCGAAGGTGCATACAACAGTCCTATATAATGGGCAAAACGTGGTGCCTTGCAATGTCACCCTTGGTTTGGTGACACTTCAGACAGCAAGGTGTCAGACACTTACGAAATAGAGGCCACACCTCAGAAGTTCATGTATCATGTTAGGGGGGTTAATGAGATGTCACATTGGCACCAAAGTTCACAGCAATTCTGCCCAGTGCCACCATGGATGTATCACATGATCAGAAGGTAGTCACACTTCCTCATGCCCACATTTCACACCTTCTTTTGACACCTCTGCAACGGAGGTTAAAACTGATTCCCAGCACTGAAATCACGGTGAGGCACAACGGCACTAAGAATGGGCACGAGAAGGCCACAGGGGAGTGTTAATGAAAGCACCCCTTTCCCCGTGACATTGATTTTCTCACATTTTACGATCAAAAACGAAAATTCACAGTGCAATGAGCAACAGGAAGATGTTCTTCACAACCTTTGAGACTGCTGACACCTTTGCACATTTAAACCCTTCTCTAAGGACATTGTGGGGCCACATCCCCACTGAACATTATCACACCCATTTCCAGCCCCCACACAACCACAACTTTCTCTCTCGTGTACAGGTTGGAATCACTAGGGATGTCCAAAACTATTTGACAAACTCTCAACATCATTCAAAGCAGCGAAAGGTGCATAAGTTTTCAATGCTTGTACTTTGTATCCTGCTGTGGCGTTATCATGAGGGTATGAGACACTGACATAAGCATGAATAAAACAGCAGAGGGCCCTTCTAAGACCCACCAGCTTAGCAAAACACTCAGTGGCAACCCCCCTCCACATTTACAGAGAATTTTAGAAATGTAACTGTACAGACAGAACCTGTGACGAGAGTACCAGGTGTCTGCAGGCAGGCTACACTGCTGCTCTTTCATCACCTGGCCATATGAATTTGGGGAGTGTCAAGGGAGTAGCCAGTCTGCAAGCACCTACAACGTTGTCAAAGTTTCTGTTTATATAGGTACATTTCTGAAATTCTCAATGAAGATGGGAGGACACCACTGAAGGTTTTGCTGAAATGGGGGGGGGGTCTTGGAAGTCCCTCAGCCATTTTACTCATTCACATCAATGTCACATCTCCTCGGGATAATGCCACAGGATGACACAAAATAGGAGTTCTGAAAAAGCACGAAAACCCTTAGCTGCTTTGGGTTATGTTCAAGTTTCACTGAATGGTTTTGGACAGTCCCTAGTAGTTCCAACACATACAGGGTGTGATTCGAAAGTTTCAAGACTTAACTCAGAACTAGAAATTTATTGGACATTTAAGTACAAAGGACTAAAATTCTTTAAAATATGATTCTTCAGCATCAACACAGCGCTGCCAGCACGTCTTCCACTGTTCATAGCCCTTCTGGAAGGCCTCAGGCATCATGCTGTAAAGGGCTCTCGTCGAAGCCTACTGGATGGTGTCGAAGGAGTGGAATCGCATCCATTTTAGGCCTTTCTTGATTCGGGTGAAGAGGAAAAAGTCACTTGGAGCCAAGTTGGGGCTGTAGGGTGGCTTCAGCAGTGTTGTCATGTTGAACTTGACCAAAACTTTGGTGGCGGTGGCACACGACGTGTGAACCATTAGTTAATTCCCTGAGACCGCCCACTACTTCCCCCACCCGGTGGAACCAGTCAGCACGCGCTCCCCTACTCGAAAATGAATCAGCCTTGAAACTTCTGAATCACACCTTGTACACGAGAGCAAAAGTTGTAGTCGTGATGCACTCCAAATGGATGCGATCACATTCAGTGGGAATGTGACCACAACATGTCCTTAGAAAAGGGATGCAGTCTAAAAGGTTGTGAAGAATGTAGTCTTGTTGCTCATCGAACTGCGAACTGTCATTTTCGACTGTGCAATATGTGTAAATCAACACTGCAGGGAAATTTGGTGCCAATGGGACATAATTAACATGCCTTACATGTCACACATGAACTTCTGAGCTGTGACCTTTTTTTCGCAAGTGTCGACACCTTGCTGTATGAAGCACTGTCAAGCTCAAGGGTGGGTTCACAGAGCATGATGCTTTCACACAACTACAGAGGAAGGTTTTACACACCATTGAGCAAAATTTCAAACTCACAGCGGGTGGTTATAAGGACTCTTTAATTCTGTTGTGCAGAGCCATATCATTTGGCCATTACAAATGCCAGCATACACCCACATCCTGTGTGTTATATAGTTGCTGGGAAGAATGCACTTCTCTTCCACAGGCACTAGCTCTCTGGTAAGCTGCGCACGCGCGCACGCACACACACAACCATTGATAGCGGCACTGTGATAGTGGACTTGTTCTTCGTCCACAGCCAAGAGTCCACACGTTCATATCTGTCCACCTCCCTATAGACGCCACAGCATATCTGCCAGCAGGCAGACGGATCCCGCTCTGGGCAATTATGCCGGCGTCAACCTGCAGCTCATCAATCAGAGCCAAATGACTCCCCTCTACTGGCTTTACACCACCCACCTCCCGTGGCCCACCAATTGGAGCCACATTGCTTGCTGCCGTATGCACTTTGGCTGTGTCCTCGCCTCAAGGTCTCGCCGGACTCCAGCTGCGCCCTCGTTGCTGCATCTTACAGGGAGCCAGTCACATACCCGTTGCAGCATCATCCCCAGTTGCCAGCCATCCCCGTACCACAATACCATGCCGGGTTCCTGCAACGCTCACGCTGACAACATCAAAACTCGCTGGATGGCATCCTGCCCACCATATTTGGAGCACAATTCTCTGTTGTATTACCTCGTGACATATTGTTAACCTTGTCTTGCTTGTGTAATAAATCATTACATATGTTTAGATGGGAACCACTGTTATTTCATTTGCCATCACCACCACACAAGGACACAAAAGCTGGGGTCAAGGGGCTGTTCTATCAGTGTTCCTAGTGTCTAGCATCCTCACGTCTGGACACAGCTGCCACCGTGTCCCCTTTCATTCCAGCTGAGCCCACCTGCATTCCTGCCAACATTCCAACAACCTGTCATGGTCTAGCCATACCCACTGGGACCATCTCCCTACATCCCACCTGCCCTTTGGAGTCCGGTCGACTCGGGCGGCATCTCCGGGAGTCACCATCCGGCTAGCGTGCCTCTTGTTGGCCACTGACACCTCCTCTATGTTCCAACCTCTCCTGGCTGAGCCTGTGGACATCTCTGCCAATGTCCCACCAGCCTGTCGGCCTCTATCTGGGCTGACACTGGCTCGATGCACGCCTCGCTTCTGGGCCCTACCGAAGCTGCCTCACTGTTTTCCTGCTGTCCCAGAAATTCCTTTCGATATTTCTGGTGCTCTCCTGTATGATCTTGCCACCTACAGTATTTCCATGCCTCTAACCCTTTGTGCACCTTCTCAGGTGTATTGTGCAATTCCAGCTGCAAACGCCCTTATTTAGGTGCGGGAGTAACATGCTGTTTTCTCCTTTCCTTCGGTGACGTCTATCCCGGAGCTTTCTTCTCGCCATGCTCCTCTGCACATTGCACTTCCAGCAGCACCCTTTCCACCGCTTCAGGTGTGCCTCCCAGTTTTACCTGATCTATTCACACATTTCTCTGCAAGCTTTGCACTCCTAGGCAGGCCATATCTCCCAGCACCCGCCAATGCCCTTCCATCCTGTCATTCCTTTGGTGCTCACAGCACATACCCCATCCAAGGACCCATCTCTGCCCTCTGGGCATGACCGTTCCCCCTTTGTCTCCTTCAAATCCAGCTGAGATTCCTCTGCTACCCTCTACTCAGCAGGGGAAGGATATTATATCTGGCTGCATCACCTGGCCACAAGAATCGCACTATATCTGTGTCCTGTGGGTTGTCTAGTTACTGGCTCTAAGGCACTTCTCTTCCAAAACTGCTACTTCTCCCCGAAGTTGCTTACGCATCACAGATAGTGGCACTGATATTGTGGACCTGTTCATTCTCCATATTCATTCTCCACAGCCATGTATCCACAAGAAAATATAGCCTATGTACGCTGTCACACTGCCACCAGAAGGCAGACAATCCTGCTCTGGGCTTCATTCCGGCTGCCTCTTGCAGCCCATTCATCAGACCCCTGTCGCTCACTGCCATACACGTGCCGGCTGCATCCTCACCACAGTGTCTTATGAGCACGGCCTTGCTGCAGCTTCACCATTGAGCACCAGCTGTGCCCCCCACTGCCTTGAGACTGCAGTACCCGTGCTGCAGTACCATGCCATGTGCCATCCACTGCATCGCCAGGCGTCATCTGTGTCCACAGCACAGCAATATGCTCGGTTACTATGAGGCTCATGCAGACATCATTAGAACCGGGCAGACAGGACCCTGTCTGCCAGATCTGGAGGAGCAGTTCTTTCTTGTCTTATCTGTTGGCATATTGTTAACATGCCTCACTTGTGCAATAAACCATTGCAGACGTCTACCCACAGTTATTTCATGTGTCCTTGCACTATGCAAGGGCTCAAAATTAAAGCACATCTTCCACACAGTAACCACCTCACAAAGAAAATCTAGGATTTATAAACGTAATATTGTCTATGTTAGTATCAGTTGCAAGGGTCTGGACCTTGCCTGGCGTGAAAGTCACTAAGCATGGGGCTGACCTCAGGTGTATTTTCAACAACAATAACACTCAGGAGACAAAACGAGCAGAACACCTTTCCCAGTCAAATGGTTGCTGTGGGTGTGTGGTATCAGACACCTAGGGAATGAATTTTGCACACTAGATTACTTTCCCCATAAAGGTCAATGTCAAGCAGCTTCTCAATGCCATTAGTGTGATCCCTTTGCTGCTTGCTTAACGTATGTCCACATACTGCACAGATGGTACATAAAACTTGCATCTTTCTAAGTTACAATGAGGCCCATCCTCCAACAGCTGCTCAAATATTGTTTGTAAGTTTTGCATATGCTCTTCCACAGCAGCACCCATCACCCAAATGTCACCCATATTCTTTACGTACTTCAGAATACAATGAGTTAGTTGCTCTGCCTATCTTTGGAACATTCCTCACACCAAAGTGACCCACAAAGGTAACATCTTGTATTCATATATTCCAAAAGTGTATTCAGTTCGTCTGAGTGTAAAGGTAATTGCAAGTACACATGACTCCCAAGCCCATAACCTGTTTAACTCAGCCTTACAACATCACACATTGTGAATGGAAATGGCTGTGTACTCCAAAATTTAGGCACAGAGGACGGCTTGAGTAAAATATGCACTTCAGCTCTTTGGCCTAAACCAACTTTGGTTGGAATAACTGCTCAATTCTAAATCCTGGAGTGTGTAATGGAGCTGGTAAATGACCCTGTTTTCACCAAAAACCAAAACACACAATACATACATACATACAACTGGAGCACTCATTATGTACAAACATGTTGTTGTTGTTGTCTTCAGTCCTGAGACTGGTTTGATGCAGCTCTCCATGCTACTCTATCCTGTGCAAGCTTCTTCATCTCGCAATACTTACTGCAACCTACATCCTTCTGAATCTGCTTAGTGTATTCATCTCTTGGTCTCCCTCTACGATTTTTACCCTCCATGCTGCCCTCCAATGCTAAATTTGTGATCCCTTGATGCCTCAGAACATGTCCTACCAACCGGTCCCTTCTTCTTGTCAAGTTGTGCCACAAACTCCTCTTCTCCCCAATTCTATTCAATACCTCCTCATTAAGTATGTGATCTACCCATCTAATCTTCAGCATTCTTCTGTAGCACCAAATTTCAAAAGCTTCTATTCTCTTCTTGTCCTAATTGTTTATCGTCCATGTTTCACTTCCATATATGGTTACACTCCATACAAATACTTTCAGAAACGACTTCCTGACACTTAAATCTATACTCGATGTTAACGAATTTCTCTTCTTCAGAAACACTTTCCTTGCCATTGCCAGTCTACATTTTATACCCTCTCTACTTCGACCATCAACAGTTATTTTGCTCCCCAAATAGCAAAACTCCTTTACTACTTTAAGTGTCTCATTTCCTAATCTAATTTCCTCAGCATCACCCGACCAAATGCGACTCTCAGCATCACCCGACTTAATTCGACTACATTCCATTATCCTCGTTTTGCTTTTGTTGATGTTTATCTTATATCCTCCTTTCAAGACACTGTCCATTCCGTTCAACAGCTCTTCCAAGTCCTTTGCTATCTCTGACAGAATTACAATGTCATCGGCGAACTTCAACGTTTTTATTTCTTCTCCATGGACTTTAATACCTACTCCAAATTATTCTTTTGTTTCTTTTGTTTCCATGTACAAACATATTAAGTACATTAAGTACCCAATACACTCTGCACGGCCACATTACCTGATGCACCAAAATATTTCAGAAATCACACAAATTATGGTTTTCTTTGTTATCACTACATTAATTACAGAAAATTATTTCACTTAGATACAAATATACTAAAATATACAACAAGAAAATGTCTCAAAATGTGAAAAGTTGTGATCACTTTAATTTTGAGAGAAACCTTTGAAATGAGGAAATCTATTATACTATTATATAAATACTTGATGTAAACAATCAACATCTAATTGTAGCATCTTTGAATTGCAATGCAGCATCAACATTGCTCATCATGTTGTGTCTGGTCTGGTTTTGTTCTGTCACCAATAAACATAGCAGTTCATGCTTGATACTGTACTTCTAGACAGTTCATGTGCTGCTCTGTGATGGAAGTTGGAAGTAGTAAAGAAGTTCTATTCTATTTTGAGGTGAAACTGAAGATTAAATCCCTTTTTGTGTGAAACAGAAACTCCCTGTAACAAGTTCATTTCAAGTACACCTATTGAAGTTAAGCCTTTTAAAGCTCCAGCATCCAGGAATTTTACACTTCTAGATGGCCCAACACAGACAACGTAGACACCTGATCAACAAAACAAGCTAAGTAATATAACTATTGCTAATTAATTCCGTTCACAACCAATAACTTATGAACAAATATGCTCATTTTCTGACTGGTGAAACATGTTACACAAACAACTGCAACACACTAAACTTTGAAGTGTGCAATCAAAAACTGCTAACTTTAATTTATATGTGAAGAAGGGAGCAGGTTTGAAACTGCACAGAACTGAACACCAGGTTCACATAATGAAATATGTGGAAACCAAATGTGGTGAACACAACTAAACCACAAATATTTATAACCGGCACAAATCTGCAACTGACGAAGTGATTTGCTGTTCCACGTTCTCGTATTTTATGCATACAGTAACTTGCCCTCATGTTTAGTTGGCCATACGAAACGTAACTGCCACTGCAGCTGCAGCAAACCACTGAAAGGTCTTCTGGTTCATCAAAGAAACTACATCCCCTGTATCCACCAGGAACTTGATAGGTCTTCTGGTTCATCAAAGAAACTACATCCCCTGTATCCACCAGGAACTTGATAGGTCTTCTGGTTCATCAAAGAAACTACATCCCCTGTATCCACCAGGAACTTGATAGGTCTTCTGGTTCATCAAAGAAACTACATCCCCTGTATCCACCAGGAACTTGATAGGTCTTCTGGTTCATCAAAGAAACTACATCCCCTGTATCCACCAGGAACTAATACCACTGATACCCCAATAGAGAGTTTTATACAATTGGCCGGGTTCTGCAAAGACTGGAGTTAACATAAACATCAATGCTTCATCGAATTCTGCTGCCCACAGTGTATAGCACTGGCACATTGGCCTGCAGTGCTGTTTTCCTGTCCTCATACACTGGTGCTAAGTACTTCACTGGAGACATGTGTAACACAGGTAAAAAAAAATGGGCAATGGAGAAGCACAGGACTCGCATCCTGAGCACCAACTGGGAGACAAACTTGACTGCGGGTGGTGGAGACCTGAACTATCTGAAAATACATTTTGAGCTGCTGCTGATGCATCAAATGTTTTGACAATATTTGTGATAATGTTGGTATTGATTGGTTAGGTACCTCGAACAGAATGACCTCTTCCATGCCAATCCTCAGGGATTCCAAAAACATTCATCATGTGAAACTCAATTTGTACTTTTTGCAGATGATATACTGCAAGCTTTGGATCAAGGCAGTCACTCAGATGCAGTATTTCTTGATTTTCGAAAAGTATTTGACTCAGTACCACATCTATACTTATTGTCAAGAGTTTGATAACATGGGGTATCAAGCGAAATTTGTTACTGGAATGAGGACTTTTTGGTACAGGGGACACAGCATGTTATCTCGGATGGAGAGTCACTGACAGATGTAGAAGTAACTTCGAGTGAGCCCCAGGAAAGTGGTTTAAGACACTTTCTGTTCATGTTGTATAATAATGACATTGCAGGCAATATTAATAGTAACCTCAGACTTTTTGCAGATGATTCAGTCATCCATGAAGAAGTACTGTCTGAAAGAAGCTGCATAAATATTCAGTCATATCTTGAGTTGATTTCAGAGTGGTGCAAAGATTGGCAACTTATTGTAATCCTATGACTATAAAATCAATGATTCACAGTTGGAATCTGTGAACTCATGCAAATACCTTGGTCTAGCATTTTATAGGGACAGGGTGTAAACACGGGTAAGGAAAAGAAATTCCCAGGTTTTTCCCCGATTTCCTGGTTAAAAAATACACTTTCTCCCAGGTGAAAATACGCTTTTTCCGTGTTAAGTGACAGTATGCTTTCTCTCAGGATCACAAAAGTTATCAATCCTTTGACTGGTTAGGGTTTTGTACACCGGCATAGAGACTCCCGTCACTTTAGGAATCAAACCCCAGAAAAAAAAAATACGTTTTGGAAAGATCTTTGATTTGCAGCAACATGTACACTGCATATTTTCGTATTACAAAATTATATAGTCGAGTTCCAACAAACACAAGACTTTAGTTTCTGAAGCATTGAAATCAAGATCACGATGCACTTTTGTAAGCCAGTCATAGCTCGTGTCACGTGATATCGCAAGCTGATGACAGTAGATATTCATCTGTGTTTACACGGAGCTCCCAAAACCGGATTCCGTAAACCAATCTCTCATTACCGATCCTGGATGGTCATGGAAACACTTCAAAACCGATTCTGGAAAAACACTTCTGGTTGCCAGTTTTCCAGTTCTGCAGTCGAGTTTCGCTACCATGTAAATGCAGCCTGTATTGAAACGTGCTCGGGCTGTGATGTTTCGTCTTGTTTTTAAAAATTTCGGCTAATATTGCCCGAGTGGCTCTATGCACAGTGAAGGATAAGTAGAAATATTAGACTGAAGCTGTTTGCACCTAGTCTAACTGAAGATAAATAGTGACTGTGCTGGCTAAATCATAACTTACATCTGCTGTTATCCAGGTGCCATAGTTTACTGGGCTAGCAAATCCACTTCAGACCTTAATATGTAAACATGGCAGTGAAAAGCGGTTTCTGAAATACGTCTTTTGGAAGATGTGTCGCATGTAAAAGTAGTGATTCAGAGCATAGGACACGTGATGTAGTCAGCCTATAGTAACATCATCGTTAAGTAGCACGAACACACAAATATGAAAATTGATGTACATAGTGTAGCTTCAAGATGATCTAAGGTTTCACATATAATATTTGTCTTTTTTGCATTTGTTACACTTTGATATATCACACAAATGTGCCCATAAAATTTTATAATGATGTAAATGTCTGGTCTTCTGGGCTCTAAATTCTTCTAAGTGGCTGGCCCTCGAGGTGTTAAGCTTTAAATGAAAATCAATGGCACTGTGATTTAAGAAATCCAGAGCACATATGCATACATAACATAACTCATATTGTGTAAAAGGAAATGTACGTTGAAAGTAACGCTTTTCAAATGACCAATTACAATATTTTCCAGCGACCTATTACAATTCGTTTCATCATTTGCCAGAGAGTGCCAGAAAATGGCGTTACTGTGCTTGCGCAGCCACGATGGAGTAGGTAGCCTGTATGTTCATATGTATAGGGCATTAAGAGATCTTACATTATGTCATAAACGAAACAGGACATCAGAGGATACTCCAAGAGCATCAGAATTTTGTAAACCATATTAAAATTCATAGTTCGACTTAAAAGAGCATATTCATATGTCCAGATTCACATAGAAGTAGGCCCCAAGCTGATATTAAACTTTTCAGTGTGGTTTTCAGAATGCAAATTTTCTTGACGTACCAGTACTGTATTATCTATTTAATGTTTAGTTATATGGCATAATGCCATACATCACAAAAGATAACAACATGATCTGGAAATACCGCTAACAGTTGACACTAGCCAATAGTGTTTCAAATAAATTGACAATCTTTGCAGAAATTTTTTTTTTAGCAATTTGACAAAAATAACTTCATTGTTCAGCAAGGAAATTAATAGCCGACTACCAAAAACTTGGAAATAAAATAAAATCAGAAAACTGAGACTAATTACATATTTTAGCCTTCCATAATTATGTTAATATTTTAATTCACTATATAGCTCCCAGCCACAGAAATCCGTTTTGTTCTTGAGAGCTGTAAACCAAGAGGAATCAGTAAATTCACTAAATGTAAACACGGTTCACATGGAATCTACCCATCATCCCACTAGAACTCAGACCATTCTGCACATGCGCGAATCTGGCAGCTCGGGTGCACCAGAACAATCTTTCCGAGTAGCATCTGGCTGTTTGTTGCTACTGCTGATACAGCTCATATCTAGCTACTTTGGATACAGTTAACAGCCAAACTTCAAGTAGCCAGAAGCGGGAGAAGGTATTGCTCACATGCAACTCAACTGTGCATGCGCATAAAGCCCGCTGGCAAGTGCTCAAACGAATCTTAAGCTAACTGTTGTGATGTCACGCCCATTGGAAGCAATTTGTTGTTATGAAGTATTGTACAGTCTTCACCCTAAAGTCTTCGACACATTTTGCTGTTGGCAGACACTTGTGTGTGCCCTGTGTTTTGTTGCTGTAAATGATGCATTTCCTTTGCAACTTACTTTTGTGTGTGTGTGTGTGTGTGTGTGTGTGTGTGTGTGTGTGTGTGTGTGTGTGTGTGTCTGTGTCCTTGTTTATGTTTCATTGCAGTAATGGGCTAAAGTAAAATTCTTTGTAAGAGTATCAGTTCTTACCAGTCAAAACTACAAAAATTTAACTGAAAGCTAAAACAATGAAAAATTCCCAGATTTTTGCTGGTTTTCTCCCAGATGAAAAAATTCCCAGGTTTTTCACGGTTGTCCCAGGGCGTATACACCCTGAGGGATAGGAAATGAAATGATAAAACAGGCTCAGATGTGGTTAATGTACATGACTGATTTTGGTTTAAGGGGGAGCAATCAGTCTATGAAGTAGGTTACTTACAAATCATTTGTATGACCCATTCTAGAATAGTGCCCAAGTTTATGGGAGCCGTATGTACTAGGACTACCAGGAGCTGTTTAACATATAGAGAGAAGGGAAACACGAATGGTCAAAGGTTTGTTTAATCTGTGGAAGTGTGTTACAATGATGCTGAAAAAATTGAACTGGAGACTCTTTAACGTAGATATAAACTATCCCGAGAAAGCCTATTAACAAAGTTTCGAGAACAGGCTTTAAACAATGACAGAAGGAATATACTACAACACCCTATGTATCACTCACATAAAGATCGTGGGGACAAGATTAGAATAATTACAGCATGCACAGAGGCATTCAAACAATCATTCTTCCGTTCCATTAAGTTTCGGGTGTGCAGCCACAAGAAATCTCCTTCTTCTTCTTCTAATATTTCGGCTGTATAACATTCAGCCATCTTCAGAGTGAGGCGCAAGACTGCCGCTCCAGTGCTCGCTTCATCCCTTTATACTGTTGTACCACGCGACTGCGGATGCACACCCGAAACTTAATGGAACAGTCTTTGCACCGCCAAAACCTGAAGATTCAAATCATTCGTCCATGGGTCCATACATGAATGGAATGGGAACAAATCCCAACAACTGGTAACAATGGGACAAACCCTCTGCCATGCACTTTGCGGTAGTCGGTTGAGTGTGGATGTAGATATAGATGTGCTTAACTTGGGGTGTGACAATTCAAAAGCTCTAGTCTGAACCTTGTTGGCCAGTGATAATCTGACAATTATGTCTCCGATTAAAGAAACAGCATACGAGACCCCACATTTTGTATGTTCAAACTTGCATTTATGGGCAAGGCCTTGCAAATCTGCTACCCAAGGCTTGTAATACTGGCCACTATGCTTCCCTTATTGGTTAAACTGCAATCACGCTGCCACAATGCAAGTTTGATGGCACAGACTCTCACTCAGCAAACTGCACAATTCCATAAATTCCAATGCTTCAAGGTTCTAGTATGGACACAGTTCTTACATATTTTCATAAAGGCTACTACTACCAGTCACTAACAGAGCTCTCTGGACCGTGGCATCTGATATGTTTCTTACCTTTCAACCTAACATAAATCTGAGCTCAGGTATTTTTCCCACCTCTCGACAGTGTTACAGAATAATGCAAGTGGCAGGGATGGGGGTGGAAAAAAGTTGCTCCACAGGTTTTTAGCCTACAGGCTGTGCAGTGCATGCCCACATTTCAGATACGCTTCATGTTCTGCTTGATCAGTTCCTGGATCTGCTCCAGCTGTAGTTGCTGTTGCAACAGCATTTGTTCCTGCTGTTATTCCTGCAGCATTATTTAACACTGCCAAAGCCCCATAAACTGTTGCTCCAGTATTACCGGCTACTTTGCAAGAGACACCCTTGTCATCACTTTTGTAACACTGTACCCATGTGGCCTGTGCCACTACAGTTGCCCTGGAAAATGGTACGAGACTGGAAAAGAATGAGTGGATGACATTAGCCATAAAAAAAAAATCCAGTGAGGACACTCTGAAAGGAAACCAAACATGAAGCCGAAAGAACTGTCTTAGTGTCCGAACACAACCAGAATCACAAGCCAAGAGTAACCTAGCAACAAGGCTATACATAAACTGGAAAGCTTAGATAAATAAACACAACTTGCTGAGGAATGTACACTCACTTTCCTTCTACCCTAAGCCACCAGGGGATCTTGCCAAATAATGTGGTATATGCACAGCTCGCAATGTGGCCACAAAACCGTCAACTCTTGACATCCAACACTGGTGTGTTCATCTCAGTATTGTTGTCTGAGTCCAGTAATGATACTAAATTGGTCACCATTGGCAAGGACAGTGAAAATAAATGGTACAAGGATCTATTAAGAAGAATGCTGCGTAAATCTATTAAGAACAGTGCTGCGTAAAGTTATTTTAAGTGCACCTGAAGTTCTCAGCAATCAACAACGTGACTTCAGAGGAACTCTATCAATGTGCCAGTGAACTTCATATAAAGAACATCGTACTTACCCCGGAAATGAGCTTCCACTTCGACCATTTGCAACCTGCGAGGTGGACGGAATGAAGACAGCGGTAGCATATCTGCTGCCACGACTGGAGTGGCTGGCAGACACACTTCCACCAGTAAGTGGCAGAGCAGTGATTGCATCCGTGGGGACCACAGTCTCTACTGTGGTAGTCATTGCGTGCGATGCCCTTCTACTCGGAGCCGTAGTTACTGCCGGACCGTGTGCGCCCGCCGTGACATTTACTACCGAGACTGAGCTGCCACCGGCCTCGCTGTCTGTCACCTCGAAAGAGGTTTCGGCACTGTTTCCGGGTGCAGAGCTGCTGGAAATGACAGGGATGCTAGACGACGTAGCCACACTCGCAGTCCGGGAAGCTAACGAAGTGTCGACGTCCACCGGTACGGTGTGAGCGCTGCCAGAATGTGACACTGTTCCACTTGAAGTGTAACTCGCCAGCGTGCCGGTGTTTCCGTTCGATACAGGAGAGCCGGTCGGTGCACCGGTGCTTCTATTCAAAGAGGGAATAGCAGTCGGTACACTGGTGCTTCCGATCAAAGAGGGAATGCCAGTCGACGCACTGGTGCTTACATTCGCAGAGGAGATCCTAGTCGGTGCACTGGTGCTTCCAATTGAAGTGGGAGTGCCAACTGGTGTGCCGGTGCTACCATTCAAAGTTCGAGTGCCGAGAATGGTGCTCGAGCTCGTGGGTGCCATTTCAACTGTGCTCGTGTTACCAGAACCGGAACTCGGAGCTGGCGTGCCGATCGTAGTACCGGATGTTCCGGCTCTGGTGCTCGCCGTGTGAGAAGCGTTGAACAGAGGACTGGAGTCGGCAGTGTTGGAGCTGAGCTCTGCAGATGCACTGCTAGTCACTTCAGAGCTGCGTGTGCCAGAAGTTGCATCACTCAGCTCGGGGGAAGTCACATTGCCGACAGTCGTGTAGCGGCTAGATGGCCCTGTGTCAGCAGGAGATGAATGAATGGTTGTCACACTTGTTTCATTTGTGCCTCTGGTATCCACCACACCTGTAATAATGGATAGTCAGGATCAATACTTCAGGCACAAATACCTATTACTAAGCATCCAATGTCTATATGAGAACTTTAAAATTAAGGCTAATTATCTTACTGTTGAGTAAACTATTAGACCAAGTACAAGCTCAGAATGCACAATAAAGGGAAAGGAAATTGATCATGTCCTGTTCACAATGGTAACAAGTTACTCACAATGATAATAATAATAATAATAATAATAATAATAATAATAATAATAGCTTCACATGCCAAAGATTTCTACAGATTTATTCGTCTGAGCAGAGAAGTTCAGTGTACATTAAACAAAGCTGTCAGGAGAGCTGTGTATCCCCTTCCAGTCCATCTTTAAAAGTCCAAATAAAACCTATTTGTGCTCAAATGGCCATTGAAAAGTAAACGTCCTGCAGTGAAAACTGAAGTGGTGCACGAGACACAGTAGAAAACTAAAATTTGATTTTTTCACTGATCTTTACAACCCACAACCCTTAAGAGATTTACAGAACTCACATAAACCTAAATACGGAAATCTGAAACCTGCTGCTCTCTAATGCAAATGTAGTGTTTAAATACCTTTCATAAATAACTAATTTATTGGGGGCAAGAAGGTGAAGTTGTGTAAGATTCACAATGGACAGCCTTATATGAATTTAAACTACGAATTAGGAGAGCAATAATCACATGGGGATGGAAAAAAACTATACAGTTCAAAAAAATTTTAACACTGCGAACTTGTAAGCAACTGAATCAGAGATAGTTTCTTTGTTGGAAAGTAATAGTTCCTGTTGTTGCCATGTCCAATGGGACAGAAAAGCATGTCGTGAAACTGGGACTGTATCAGACATCACGTTCAACATCAACAAGAAAGCCGACAGCAGGATACAAAATGCAGAAAAGCATCAATGTGTTTTATCATAGTGCGATTGTAAGTGCTGACATCTTGCTGGCACTATGCTTTTCATCTGCTTCCCATTCTGACTTACAGGGTGGCGCACGAAATGTGTTAGCAATTGTTTCATTCACAATTTACGACGCACATTAGATGTCCTGCTGGGATCTCTACAGCAGTACCAGCAGAGCTTGGAAAAACAAATGAGTTACGAAATGACATGTAATTCACAATACTGCCACTAGGAGACTAGTAAGGAGCAATGGCTGACAATGGAAGACTGACGACACAGCAACGATCGGCAATTGTGTTACTTTTAACTGAAACGAAAAGCCTTGTTGTGACGCAGAGACATTTTCGACAACAGTTGAACACACGATTGGTCCCTTGCAAGAAGACCATCCACAGGTTGTACTATAAAATTTGTACAGGAAGGAACAGTATTGGAAGCGAAGAGACCTCGGCCTAAGCCTGTTTGCTTGCCGGAGAATATTGAAGCAGTAAGAGTTGCTGTACAAAGAAGTCCTGGGAAATTGAGTAGAAAGGCAATAGTGCAACTGGCAATATCCAGACGCTCCGTTCAATGCATTCTTAAAAGTGACCTCCAAATGTACCCATACAAGATGACGTGTGGACAGAAGCTGACTGAAGAACACAAGCAGCAGAGACTACTGTTTGCTCAGTGGGCGGAGGATAGGGAACAGCGTTTGGTTTTCAGACGAGGCGCATTTTCATTTAGACGGTGTTGTTAACAAAAAAAAAATGTACGCTTTTGGGCCACTGAAAACTCACAAGTGCTTCATGAATGATAACATTATGCTCTGAGGATTACAGCGTGGGCAGCAATTTCCAGTCACGGACTTATTGGGCCCTTTTTCTTTGCAGAAACTGAACAGCGATCATTATTTGAGCATGCTTCGCAATAGCTTCATTCCACAGTTTCTTGCTACTGCCTTGCCCTTCAACACGCAGTGGTTCATGCAAGATTGAGCAAGGCCACATACTGCAAACACTATGTTGGAGTTTTTACACGAGCATTTCGACATGCGGATCATTTCACTCAGGTTTCCAGGTTGCTTCAATGACAGACAAAATTGGCCCCCCAACAGTCCAGACATCAATCCATGTGACTTTTTTCTTTGGGGGTACCTAAAGGAAAAAATTTTCCCGAAATGTCCACATGATTTAATGGAGCTCAGAAGACTTATTTCTTCAAGCTTGCAGTGCAATTACGGAAGACATGTGCCGTAGGGTAATCACTAACTTCAGTGTTCATTTGAAAGAAGTTAGGAAGCGAAATGGTGGACATATTGAGCAAGTGAGGAGTTAGAACAAATCTCCATGGACGGCTCTTCATTGTAATATATGTTCCTTTCAGATTGTACTGACAATAAAGTTTATATTCAAAAACAAAATGGTAACACATTCTGTGCGCCACCCTATATGTACCTGATCCAGCAGCCCTGGTGTTTCATGATATTCCAAACATAGTAGGGAAATACTGTTGATTATAGTAGGCAAGTCCTGAGAGAATGTAAATACTGTGGGAGTAAAGGAGACGACTCACCGAAAAGCAGAAACGTTAAGTTGTCAACGAGCACAAATGAAAATTTGCTATGGGGCGGGGCAACCCCTCTCCCTGCCTCACTCCCTCTACCCACCTCATCTCCACCGCACTGCAAAGTTTCTTTCTTTTTTGTGTGTCAGTCAACAATTCAATGCTTCTGCTTTGTTCAGTGAGTGGTTGGGGATGCGCAAGTCACTGAAACGGCATCCAATAGAAAGACTGGAACCAGCCACTGAGCCACATGAAATCACCATCATCATTGTCGTCATCATCTATAGACATAATTACATTTGTATAGAACTCTCACAGTGCAAGTCCTACACCCACGTGTCTGGTTCTTTCCCTTATCTGACGCTTTCTCACCAATAGTATATATAAAATAGCAAATTTCTTATTAATGCTGCACCTTGAGGAGCCTTATTATTCACAGTATAGTTTACTGACTTCTGATGACAATAGTATATTTACACCACATGGAAACATTTTATTTAAAGGCATACAATACTTGTGAACCATGAGCACATCAAAATGTGAACCTGTGAAAACTTGTTTTTTTTTTCTGATTGACATAGCTTATTGAAAGTCCTCATTGTTCCCTGTCACGAATCCTTCCATCAGCCTCCACCTGTAGCAGCTGACAACAGGCTGAGGTTATTGAAAACCAGTGATCCACTCAGTGCCTACAGGCTAAGGTACCACCGCATCCACCCAGCACCAGCACTGGTCACTTCTACCAGAAGTCGAGCCTAGACTCCCACACTTGCCAGATGTTATGCATGCCTAAACGTAGCTCGAGCAGTCTCTTCTTCCACTTCAACAAGGTGAAATCTCCCGGTTGTTCTCTCAGCAGCTCATCTGTGCAACACCACGTGGCTTGCGTCGACATCTGCCACAACTCACCATAATATGCGCGGACAGCAGGATTTTGCACCAGTGTCCAGTGTTAGTGTTTTGTCGTGGTTTGGTTAACGTGAGGAGTGCTATCGCATCTTCTGCAATGCCTTCCTGAGGCACTTTCCCACAAGGGGCTTCCCTTCACTATTGCTGAACAAAGCCTGAAGCCAGATGCCTGATTCATCATCCCAGTATTAGCACCTAGGATACTGTGTGCTGTGCAGTGTAAATACTGCAGTGAAGTGTAGTGTGCGAGAGGAGTACCAGGTGAGTTTTATTACTGTTCCATCCCCAGACATTTTGGCACCCCATTACTACCAAGCCTGCCACTGACGCGAGTTTTCCCACGCCGCCAGACTTCATCGAACAAAGTATTGTAAACCATTCATAGTACCCCTGGTTTAAAGACGCCATCTAGAGTGGGACCCCCCTCGATTAAGAGTGGTGGTGGTGGTGGTTAGTGTTTAACGTCCCGTCGACAACGAGGTCATTAGAGACGGAGCGCAAGCTCGGGTTAGGGAAGGATTGGGAAGGAAATCGGCCGTGCCCTTTCAAAGGAACCATCCCGGCATTTGCCTGAAACGATTTAGGGAAATCACGGAAAACCTAAATCAGGATGGCCGGAGACGGGATTGAACCGTCGTCCTCCCGAATGCGAGTCCAGTGTGATAACCACTGCGCCACCTCGCTCGGTCTCGATTAAGAGGTAGCAACCCATTAAATTTTACTGCAGTTGTTAGCTTTTAGGAACAGTATCTTCGAACCATCTCACATACCTCTTCATCACACCATTTTTTATTGTTGTGTTTATTAACTAGCGCACCTCTGTAGGCACGTATGCCCCTTAGGAGCATAGAAGGGAACCTAATTCATTCCTTCATCCCTTTCAAACAAATGATTTGATTTGTCCAAAAACTTGGTATTTCTGAAGTTACTCTTATTCAAAACTTTCATGTTCCAGAATGTTTCAATCTTAAAATATAATTTCTTCCAAATTCCATTGTCTTAATTTTGTAGCCCCATATCTTTCTGCTTCCGAAAATGTATATTTTTTAATAAAATAACAAGTCAGTTTATAAATTATTCCAACTAGAAAATATCACTTTTTAGAACAATCTTTGCTAACTTTGGAGCTCCTCCTGTACATTAAAACTTCTCTCTCATAAAGTAGTAGCTATTATTTTGACATTTTCTGATTATAGAGGGTTTAACAAAGAAGTGGGGCCAAACTTTCAGGAAACATTCCTCAAACACACAGAAATAAAATGTATGGTCAGGGGTCCAGAAATGCTTTATTTCCATGTAAGAGCTAATTTTCTACTTCTCTTCACAATTGCTTTAACCGTGAGAAACACTGAAACAGAGTGTAACCAGCATTACATGAAACGTTTTCTTACATGAAATATTCAAAATACCTACTCTGTTAGTTTTGATTAGAATTTACAGTAATAAATAATTCTTAGGTTCACTGGCAATGTTTGCTGCTCCAATTAAACAACTGTAATGTTGACATGCGACTAACTCCACTGTGTTGACAAGCAATTAACTTTGCTGCTTGTGATGAGATGCAATTAACTTCACTCCTTTTCTAGCACCAAGCACGTAGCATCAATTGTTTAGTATTCCTCATGGACTGCATACACATACACTATGTGATCAAAAGTATTTGGACATGTGGCTGAAAATTACTTACAAGTTCATGGCACCCTCCATCAGTAATGCTGGAATTCAATATGGTGTTGACCCACCCTTAGCCTCGATGACAGCTTCCACTCTCACAGGCATACGTTCGGTCAGGTGCTGGAAGGTTTCTTGGGGAATGGCAGCCCACTCTTCATGGAGTGCTCCACTGAGGAGAGGTATCAATGTCGGTCGGTGAGGCCTGGCATGAAGTCGGCATTCAAAAACATCCCAAAGGTGTTCTATAGGATTCAGGACAGGATTGTGTGCAGGCCAGCCCATTACAGGGATGTTATTGTCATGCAGCCAATCCGCCACAGCCCGTCAATCATGAACAGGTGCTTGATCGTATTGAAAGATGCAATCGCCATCTCCGTATTGTTCTTCAACAGTGGGAAGCAAGAAGTGCTTAAAACATCAATATAGGCCTGTGCTGTGATAGTGCCATGCGAAACAACAAGGGGTGCAAGCCCTCTCCATGAAAAACACGACCACACCATAATACCATCGCCTCCAAATTTTACTGTTGGCACTACACAAGCTGGCAGATGACGTTCACCGAGCATTCACCATACCAACACCCTGCCATTGGATCGCCACATCGTGTAAAGTGAATCGTCACTCCACACAACATTTTTCCACTATTCAATCGTCCTATGTTTACGCTCCTTACACCAAACGAGGCATCGTTTGGCATTTACCAGCGTGACATGTGGCTTACGAGCAGCTGCTCGACAATGAAATGCAAGTTTTCTCACCTCCTGCCTAACTGTGATAGTACTTGCAGTGGATCCTGATGCAGTTTGGAATTCCTGTGCGATGGTCAGGATAAATGTCTGCCTATTACACATTACGACCCTCTTCAACTGTTGGCGGTCTTTGTCAGTCAACAGACGAGGTTGGCCTGTATGCTTTTGTGCTGTACATGTCCCTCCACATTTCCACTTCACTGTCACATTGGAAACAGTGGACCTAGGGATGTTGATGAGTGGGGAAATCTCGTGTACAGTCGTATGACCCAAGTGACACCCAATCACCTGACCACGTTCGAAGTCAGTGAGTTCTGCGGAGTGCCCATTCTGCTCTATCGATGTCTAATGAGTACTGAGGTCGCTGATATGGAGTACCTGGCAGTAGATGGCAGCACCATGCACCTAATATGTAAAACGTATGTTCTAGGGGGTGTTCAGATACTTTTGATCACACAGTGTAGCATCAACTGTTTAGTGTTCATCGCAGACTTGATTTATGCTACAGTGCAGTGGAAGTGCACCGAAATTCACAGTTGGAAGACGTGCGTTTGATGTATGGATCGGCATATGGTAATGACTGTGATGCTCAGTGTTAGCACCAAAGAGATTTCCATAATGACAAGTGCCCTGACAGGAGGATGTTGAAGCAACTTATTATCACTTTATGGAATGTGAAACAGTTAAGGGAGGCCCAGATGGACAAGGACACCTCACTTGGAGGAGGAACTACTTTGTTCCTTTGGTGACAACCTTAGTGTCAGTGTATGACAGTTAGCTGCAACAACTACGCACACAACAAAGTCTAACATAGAAATAAAGTGTTTCCGAACCCAGATCCATATAACACATTATACTCTTCTACTGAAAGCTTGGCCACAACTTTTTGTTACACACTATAGAGCTTTTGGCTGAGTAAATTTACTTCAGTGCCTATTGGGTATTTCTATCTTTTGATTTTTTATTTTACTTCTTTTAAACTAAAAAGTAACTAATTTTACCATTTTGTAATTTATTTACTACAAGCCTCACAAATGAAGCCACTGTAGGGCGTGAACAAGCTTTCAGTGTGTACAATTACTACATGATCTATCGGAATATAGTTGATAGTCAGCATATAACTGTCAATGTTAATCAATCATAGTTCATAATTTGATGTGCCAATATCTGTTTGTCCATCATGAGGATGAATAGTCAGTATGTCAATTGTTGCTACTTATGAATGTTGGTTTGGCTGCTCACAATCTATGTAACCTGTTCATATGTGTTGATAAATTAGTATAATACATTACAAGAAATGATCATCCAAGGTATTTATGAAGAATAAACGTGTTAAATGAAACTAGATCACAGGCAATTATTTTATAATGTTTGAAGTTCCCAAAAGTTAACAATAAGGAATAAAGTGTAAAGGAAATTTGACTAGGCAGAAGAATATGGAACATGCTGTTCTGACACTTCTGGAAGCTTAAACTGTGTGCCAGACTAGGAATCAAGCCCAAAACCTTGTAATTTGTGGGCAATGACTTTACCTCTCTGCCACATATCTTACTGGACTAGTAGCTTCCCTCATCTTTGCCCACTATTAAGCTTCATAAAATGAAGTAACATATTTACTCAATCTTAAGACGTGTCTTTTTCCCAAATTCCTCATTCCAAAAATGCTAAACTACAGCTGCTGAGGTCAAAATGTTTACATTGTTTAACAGATTAATACAGGTACATTAAATGTATTCATAACGGCAAATATAGACAACCATCAGCTGTAGAATGGAATGACTACAATGAAAATTTGTGCCGGACCAGGACTCAAACCCAGATTTCCCGCTTGTTGTGAGTAGTTGCCTTACCATTTGGCTATCTGTGCGTGACTCACGGCCAGACCCAAACTTCCATATGTTGTCAACCAGGTGCCTACAACCTGTAGTCTTACGTCCGTTATGTATATTCCCATACAGGTGAGACAATATACTTTAAAGTCACATACAATGTCTGTTTTATTCCAAATTATAATGCAAAGTTCATCTGGACATGCATGCATGTCCATAGGAACTTTGCATCATAATTCGGAATAAAACAGGCAGTGCACTATCTTATCATATTGGATTAATATAGGAGTCATCCTACATTTGCAGATAAAGCTTTGGCTACTGAGGTTTTGCACAAACTTATTTTGAACTGTCCCAAAGGGTAGGGCATATCAAACAATAATTATATTCAAAGATGATGTAACTTACCAAACAAAAGCATTGGTATGTTGATAGACACACAAATAAACACAAACACACACACAAAATTCAAGCTTTCGCAACCCACGGTTGCTTCATCAGGAAAGAGGAAAGGAGAGGGAAAGTAAGGAGTCATTCCAATCCTGGGAGCGTAAAGACTTACCTTAGGGGGAAAAAAGGACAGGTATACACTTGCACACACACACATATCCATACATATACATATATGTGCGGATGGATATGTGTGTGTGTGCAAGTGTATACCTGTCCTTTTTTCCCCCTAAGGTAAGTCTTTCCGCTCCTGGGATTGGAATGACTCCTTACCCTCTCCCTTAAAACCCACATCCTTTCGTCTTTCCCTCTCCTTTCGTCTTTCCCTCTCCTTTCGTCTTTCCCTCTCCTTTCCTCTTTCCTGATGAAGCAACCGTGGGTTGCGAAAGCTTGAATTTTGTGTGTGTGTTTGTGTTTATTTGTGTCTCTATCAACATACCAATGCTTTTGTTTGGTAAGTTACATCATCTTTGTTTTTAGATATATTTTTCCCACATGGAATGTTTCCCTCTATTATATTCAATACTTGTATTCAAATAGGCCTGAGATTTCCTGATATGCCGAAGTGCTCAATACAGTATCGACCTTGCTCGAACAATCACGTAACATGCGACTCGCAGTGCTAATGCAAGCGATAAGTGACCTATGGATCAGCCACTATGACAATCTACTGCTATGCTTAAGAATTAAAAATTTTGTGAAAAACAGGAGGAAATAACTTTAAATTCTGTCAATTTGCCGACTTTTGTTGTATTTGAACAGGTTTGCAATAAAAGTTCTAATGCGTGTATTGATACCGCATTCAGACATTTATACTGCCTTTTTATTAAAGAAAATATTCAAAGCCATAAATATTATCCTTCAAAAACCATTACTTGATTCTGAACCCAAGTCAATACTTTGTATGTTTATGAGAAACTAATGATTTGCCACGTGGGTTGCAAATGAGACATTCAGTCACTATTCACATATTAGAATACGGGAGAAAATCATTACCAGCTTTAGAACAAGATATTCAGATGAAACAAGAAGGAAAATTAATCGAGGATAAAATGTTTAACGAAATGAATCATATTAAACTGACTGACTATAATTGTTGCCGCAAGAATAAATTACAGCAGAAAGACTCAGTGTGGAGGTAGTATGTATATACTTCACTACATTGCAGGATGAACGAAAGTTCAAGAATAGGACTAAATAGCGATTTTTTTATTTATGAATTAGATGGTGGTGTTACGTATCACCTGTACCCTAGAAGATGTTGCCATCCATGTTTCACTGTTGCTCAAGTGCAGCACTATGGGAAGTTGGATGGGGAACAGTGATCCAGCTTGGCTGGAACTGCGAGTGATGCATGCAGGGAGGCCGTGTTGAGCAGGAAGAAATTTCGTCATGCAACTAGCCACGGGAATGTTTACTGTGTACTTTGGCTTTTTATGAACAATGTTTAAACTGCAGTACTTTCCATTTGTACTTGGAATTGAATTGACTTTAAAATTGGACAAATACTCTATAATATCACATATGTCTGCAGGAGATGCTAAAAGTCTAGATGGGGGCCAGTGGCATGCTTATGAGCTTTGTGCCACAATGTTGTCAATGCTCACTGTGAGGTGTGACTGCAACAACAGGAAGCGTGTCAGCTGCTGACTGTACACAGCCAATGAGTGAACAGCGGGCAGACACTAATTCTGGAAGCAAGAGAAACTGTGACATACTCATGACAGTACAGAAGAAAAATACATTATGTACTCAGAAGAGGAAAAGAAATAACAAAAGAACCAGATGTGTTCTTGGGTGGTAAACTAATGATAACCTCAGAAATTGAAACATATTGGAAAGAATTTGTGACACTGGCGATATAAGTTTCACAGCAGTCCTACTAGGATGACAATGATAATGATACAAGGGTGGTTCGAAAAGTTCTCAGAATCACCACAAGAGGTCAGCGCTAGGGCAGCAAGTTGTTCGCATGATGTTCATTGGACTGTTGCCTGTAAACACGTGTCCTGTCAATGTTCTTGGAAGAGAGCTGTGGGAGTGACGTGGCTCTGTTGTTGCTCCACATAGTGATTTGCGAAGATGGAAACAAATCAAGACTCGAGCACTCATTAAGTATTTCATAAAGAAAGGTATGAAAGCGAAGGACATTCATGCCGATTTACAGAATACATTGGGGGCTCTGTCTCTTCATATTCAACTGTTACCAAGTGGACAAATGAATTTAAATTTGGTCAGGAGAGCTTAGATGATGATCCGTGCATTGATCTGCCAAGATATGTCATAAGTCACTGCAAAAGTGCACAAATTGGTCACGGAGGATCGCCAATTGAAAGTGCGTGAAATTGCTCATGCTTGCAAGATGTCATCTGAAAGGGTATATCACATTTTAACTGAAGAATTAGAAACAAAAAAATTATCAGCAAGATGGGTGCCACGACTCTTGACGCTGGATCAAAAAAGCACGAGAATGGACATCGGCCCATTTTAGGAGAACTGAACAAGTTTTTTTTGCACTGGTTTGTGACCACACATGAAACTTGGGTGCACTACTATAACCCAGAGTCAAAACGACAGTCAAAGCAGTGGAAAAATGCTGATTCTCTGCCATCAAAGAAAGCAAAGACAATTCCTTTGGGGGAAAGGTCATGGCATCAGTGTTCTGGGATGCGAAGGGGATTCTGTTTGTAGATTATCTCCCCACTGGGCAAACTATTACTGGAGAATACTATGGTAACCTCCTGGACAAATTGCAACAAAAGATACGCAAAGAAAGGCCAGGTTTAGCAAGAAAGAAAGTCATCTTCTACCAAGACAATGCGCACCTGTACATATGTGCCGTCGCCATGGCAGAATTACACGAACAAAGGTATGAGTTGTTGCCACACCTGCCTTATTCACCCGATATGGCTCCATCAGACTTCCATTTCTTTCCAAAAACTGAAAATTTTTCTTGGTGGACGAAGATTCACTTCAAACGAAGAATTGATAGCCGGAGTTGACAACTACTGCATTTACTCGAATTTAAGCCACACTCTTTTTCCGGTTTTTGTAATTAAAAAAGACACCTGCGGCTTAGAATTGAGTGCAAAGTAAGCAGAAGTTCTGAAAAATATTGGTAGGTGCTGCTACAACTAACTTCTGCCATCGAATATATGTAACGCTACACAGGTATGCTTTGCAGGCACAAAGATAAATGCTGGCGCCAAAACCTATGCATCAGTAAATAAATTAAAAGAAAAGGCAGAAGAATGTTAACATTATGCCACGTATTCTTTCATGTTTGCTGCTATCTCATTTAAATCCTGCCTGCCTAATAAACTACGAAATCAGAGTGAGACAACAGAAAAAGCGGAAGAATATACATATCATGACATGTTTATATTCGTATTATTCTTATGCTGAATAGTGATACAGTCAGAAATGAGCTTGGCAACTGACTAGATTTTTAAATCTAAGATGACTCTAAATTTCTGTGCAGAATGTAATGCATTAAAGAGGCGCCTGCAAAGATTTTCAAACGGAGAAAATTTTTTGCTATCGTCCAGAACATCTTCTATCATACGCAGTCTATTATTTGGTTCTGGTTGAGCATTATCAAAGAAAGCAGCAGTGTAAGTAACAACAAATAGCAGTCTCTTGCCGTTGTTTCGCTTATGAGACAATTCCTCTTTTTTTTTTTTTTTTTAAGCCACGGTAGCGCGCACAAAAGCAAGCCATGCCGCGAGCGGTGACAGTTCGTTTAAACACTCATTATCAGAATGCGACAAACAATGCACAGTACAATAATGCATTTTCAGCTTAGGGTGACGTAAACACCTATAACAAAGAGAATGGCACTTATCAGATCAAAGCAAAATAAGCCATCGATTCTAACCAGATGAAGCAAGTGAAAAAGGAAGGGTACCCGTATAAATATGGACGGAGCACCTGACACATAGCAATGGTTACTTGGTAGAGCTTAACTGTTAAGCTCATGACTCGAACCAAACTACTGTAGCTGTATCTTCATCCATTCAACCTAAATTGTGCCTCATGTTACAATGGACCAACTTTGTTTCGATTTGGAGGGGCAGTCTAAAACTTTTCTCTCCCCTTGAATTTCGAGTCTCATTTTTCAGGTGTGGCTTAGATCCGTGTAAATATGGTATTTTGCAGGCCTGCAGGTAACTCATTTTTGAGATGGGATCAAGGCACTGGAACATCGTCAGACCAAGTGCATTAATTTACAAGGAGACTGCATTGAAAGATAAAATGCTTTTCAGTGACATAAGTAATTTTTTTCCATTCTGTTCCAAGAATTTTTCAAACCACCCTTGTAGTAAGACACAATGGAATTATAGCCATTGGCTGTGAGTGGGCATCTATTTTAAATCAATGGGGAAGGTTGAAAATTTGTGCTAGGCCATGATTCAAACCTACGTCTCCTGCTTACTAGGAAGGTGTGCTGACCATGTGTCATCCAGACACAGCAGTCACCGCAACTCCACAGATTACGCGACCACACTTCCCATCAGACCTAAATTCTCAACCTATCTGCACACTATGAATGTAGTGTCCCTTGCCCATTATGTTCATTACTCATGGCATTTTGCCGATTCCCATAAGAGTTTGAGCCTGGTGTGCATCTACACTCGTTCTTTCGGACATGTCCAAAAGAATGGACATCACATTATATTAAAAGTAGTGATACCACAGACAGGCTAAATGAACAAAAAAGGCAGTGAAGATAAAAATTAATGAAAACAATTTCTTTTTGTTTATTTTATTTCTCAGTGTATTATCAAAATGTAGACAATAAATAGGCATAGCCGAAGTTCAGAATAAGTACAATGTAAACTTCTTAGACAGATCCTTTACATCAATAAAAGTTTGTAATGGCTACGAAGGCTTTCCCGGCGTAATAATTGATAATATTCTTCTCGGGTATGCAGCCGGATCATAACGTCTTCATGACACAATATTTCCGCGGTCCAACTAGCCGCCATCTTCAGGTGAGGGTGCTGGTGCACGATCTCGCCGGAACGGCGAGATCGTGCACCAGCACCCTCACCTGAAGATGGCGCCCAGTTGGACCGCGGAAATATTGTGTCATGAAGACGTTATGATCCGGCTGCATACCCGAGAAGAATATTATCAAAAGTTTGTAATATTGATTAGTCAGAATATGTTCAAAAATAATTTTTTTCTGAAGGAACCTCTTAAACCAAAGGGGGTCTTCTTATACTCAAGTAAAGATGTTAAATCATGTTCCATAATTCTAGCAACCCTGTTGGCCTAAACATCCACTATCTCCTTCCCACTGTCTCACCTTATCTTTCCCTTTCCCTATTCTGTCTGCATCACTCCTCCTCCTCCACCATCCAGATCGTGCACTGACTTCTATCACCACACGTTCTCCTCCCCCATCCCCTCTCCCTCTCTTCCCCCCCCTGCCCCCTCTCCATCCCTCCTTTTCAGCCCCCCCCCCTCTTTCCTCCATTTCTCCATCTTCATCTTTCTTCATTTTCACCCCTCTCCTTCTTCCTGCGTTTCTTACTGTTGTGCCCTTTTCATCTTGTTGTACAGTCACAGAGTCATCTGTCCCAAGACATGCCTCTTTCCTGCTACTCCCTTCTTGGGTTTGGGGTTTTCCCTGCCCCCACCCCATCTCCATTAGCTCAGGCAACTTCTTCCATTAATCAGTTATCAATAATCAGTCTTTTTATGGTCAGGGAGTGTATGGTTGGGTGCTGTATGGATGTGGGTATGAATGTGTGCACTTTTTCTAGAAAAAGAGTTAGTGCTTGAAAGCTATAGTTCAATTCTTTTATCTTGGTGGCTCGCGCATGCCCGCCCAGACGCGGGAGATTGCTGCGATGCCAGTTGTAGGCAGTAAGAGATGCAACGCCATAGTATAGTATAGCATAGTTCGCAAACTTACGTTTAGGGGGTAGCGCGCAGTTTATGAAGTAAAGCCACCAAGGCCACATTAACCCTTTCGCTGCTACAGACACATGCTCCCCGCATTCCGCACTGTGCGCGATTTTGTCATCACTGCACGGCTCGCCTGTGCAGACACATGGTGTTCCGAGTGCTTTGACATACTTATCATTTGATTTCACAAAAACTATTTGGCCCAAAAATCTGATTTTTACACATCTTCTTGACTGATACCTTCCCCCCATAAATGACTTAATTTTGTTTCGATGTTCAACACAGTTATTGTGCAGCATTAAATGTAATAAACCATTGCACGAAATTTTGAAGAGTTTGCAGAGGTAAAAATCATAGCTTATACTTTCCGTATGGTTGACATCAGTTGCCACTAGAAATTTCAAAAAATTACATTCAAACGAATAAAATTCATGAGGTAAGACACTTTGATATGATTTTTAAATAAAGAAAATATTAGGCATCAAACAAGGTTTGAACTTGGTACCTTTTGCTTAGCAACCAAACACTTTAACCTATTTTGTTCATTTTAGTTCATTGCATCTGCTCGGAGCGGACGTCGTAAGACAACTTTTTAAGTTCGTTATTGATCAATTAACTCAGTTTTTTTATTACAGATTAGGCTAATGCAGCTAATCATTTAATGGAATTGCTGGAGGAGTTTAAAAACTCACGCAAAATACTGACAAACACTGTTGGTATGACTATGAATTACTCAGTACAATAGGAAATAAACAATTACCGCTGTTCTTTATTGCGAAAAAACGGTTAGTGAGAATGAATTTCCCTGCTATCACCTGCATTAGGAGGCTTATTGCTTGTTTGGTTTAATTAATTAATAGAATATGAAGCAATTGGTATAAATAATGCTTTTTCCTAACTTTCTTTTATAGAAAGTCTTCTATAAAGACATTGCTTTTGTTCAATTACTTTATTTATGACTGAACATTTCTAAAACGGAAGACACTCGTCCGTGCTCTGCACTGCAGTCGAGCTCTGGCAACGTCATTCTCTGTTCATTGGCTGACTGTGTTTTGTGACGTCAGATGCGCAGAACAAACCTAAACTCGGCCGCCGTCGTAAATGCGCACTTTAGTGTGAATGCTGCATTCTGTGCTCCATGCATTGATCTGTTAAAGGGGAGTCATTGCCTTTCCATTATTTTGTGTATTGTTCCATAAAGAATTTCCATTATTGTTATATATTGAGTTACTGTAATGTTTTAAATTCTGGCTAAGTTAAGATACATTCTATAATTTGTGACACATCCCAATGTGTCTAATGACGTAACAACTAAGTAAATAACAACAACCGCAGAGTAAACTATTAAAGCAAATGAGGGGTGACACTGAAAAACACCTGCAATAGCCCTAGTGTACATACCTGTGTCAGTACTGAAGCCAGTTGACAGAGATTTGCCTCTCGGGGTGGCAGATGAAGAGGAAGTGGCAGCAGGTGGAACGGTAGGAGCACCTGTGTTCATGACAGTCGGTGGAGGTCCTCGCTCTGGAGTAGTCATCACCGGAACAGAATCATTTACTGTTTCAAACACCATCTCCGAGACAATGAATGCCACCAAGTATGTGGACATCGGTGGAGTTATGCCAAAATGATCCACCACCCAACCTGGTTCACCATGTCTGAGGAGACAGCATAAAAGCAAAGTTGTTAGTAGTAAAGAGTATGTTTCTATATGGCTGAAAATTTTTAAGGCTAACAGATTTCAAAGAAACTATCAAATTACAGGTGATCTTGAAAGTCCATGGTGAAACTTTCTTAAGATTTGGCATAGTGCCATTTTGAAGTCATGCGACATATTCTGTCGTAAGTAAATTTTTTTTGTTGAGCCAAGAATGTTAATTATTATATTACATTTGTATTATATAATAATAGCAATTATATGATAATAGCAATAGCAGTTCCTCTGACCATGTGTAGTGTGTTCCTTGTGTGTTACACAATGTGTGATTAATGCAGCATACTGTAAGCGGCAGAATGGTCGGGTATTTATGTCTGAAACAAACCAAGATGGTGTTTGTGCACGGCCAAGCAGATGGAAAAGGTCAAGTCGCAGCATGGATGTACCAAATCAAGTACCCTAATCAACATCAACCACATCACACAACATTTCAAACCCCTTTTTGGGCATTTGTGTGATCATGGGTCTTTTCAGACAGACGAACGTGTAGGGAGGCAGTGTGCTTACACCAGATTTGGAGGGCTGTACACAAGAACCATCTCAGTTTGTTCCTGACATGCATACGGGATCATTCTTCTGCTTACTCTACACTGCGTCAGTCACACAGCCTGCAACACACAATGAACACATGGCACATGGTCATTTGCCAGCACCACCTACCATGGATACGATGCATTTCCGAACATAGGATCTTTGTTCCTCCATTTCTACTCACGAAACTATCCCTGAAGTTTGTAAGTTTTATTAATGTTCTCTCTCTCTCTCTCTCTCTCTCTCTCTCTCTCTCTCTCTCTCTCTCTCTCTGTGTGTGTGTGTGTGTGTGTGTGTGTGTGTGTGTGTGTGTGTGTGTGTGTGTGTGTGTGTGTGTTCTGCATTACCTGTACATGTTGGTTGTGGGGTCAACAATTAATTTTCTGGTTAAAAAGTTCACATTTGTACATTGTGTTTTTACAGTGTTGTTAAGTTACAAAATTTATTAAGGTGCTCAGTATTTTAAAATATGAGTTCATACAACAGTCTCAGTTTCATGTCACTTCTTGTCAGGTAAAAAATTATCTGCAATCCTTGCTAAGAAGCGATGTTCGCAGTATTTATGTAGCATCTGATGTTACTTGGAGAAAGACTGCAACACTTGGATAGGTGAGGAGAGTCAATGAAGTGGTGCATGGACTCCTACATTCCGTCACAAGGAGTCTACTTGGAACATGTGCTGAAAAAGTTTGTGGCATTTGGCGTGCAATATATGTTTTACTGAAGACTCATTTCCAGATTTACATCGATATGAATTTTTTTGTATCTTCTCCTATAACAACCAATGTTCTAAAATCATAGTTTCCATTCAAACTGTCAATTCAGTGTACGGATGGAATATTAACTCCTTCCTAGAATGGTGGTGACTTCAATGCATGGACAGAAGAGTAACTTCTCTGGCTTAGTTTTGGTTTGAATGTATTAGCTTGGTGCATAAATTCACAGCATTTTTCAATACGTTCAACAAACACAAAAGATACATATAACAGAGACTCAATAGTATTTCCTTCTTCACTAATTACAACTGTCTGCCAACGCTGGAATAACTTTTTGATACTACGAGTGTAGAAATTGAGTGGTTTTAAGTGAAGAACTCATTGAGCCATTTTCAGGTCGCATTTTCATCCAGAAAGTACGTTCCTTGAAGGTTCTTCAATAACAGTCGTAAAGATGAAAATCTGACGGCGCAAGTTCAGGTGAATGCAGCTGGTGCAGTATGAATGACTTCCCAATGCAGCTCCTTTATAGCATTTTTGGTCAGTCTAGCAGAATGCGCACAGGCGTTATCGTGTAGTAGTTCTTCCTGGTCCTTGTTCTGTGACTGAATCTGCAAGACGTCTCAGCTGTTGACAATAGCTCACTCATTTGTTACATAGTTTAATTCTTAATTTCTTTGCGTGTTTTTGGTAATTGCATTGTTTAAATCATAAATTTCGGGCGTATTATAGTATTTGAGAGTTGTAGCATCGCGTTTTAGTACCCGAATAGTGTAAAATCGCGTAGTCTCCTTCTGCCGCCGAGCAGTGTGTCAGCAGTGCACAAGTGGCAGCATTACTGCATTTACTAGGCAATCTTGTATTTTAATAACCGTTTAAATTTTGTGTCGATTTGTTTGCGCTCCCTGTAGATTAGTTCAGACGTTCTTTGCACAACAGTTTTTAGCATGGATAGGGACTGCAACTGCTGTGTTCGGATGCAGGCTGAGTTGGCATCCCTTCGCTCCCAGCTTCAGGCAGTGTTGGCTTCGGTCACACAGCTTGAGGCTGTTGCCAATGGGCATCACTGTGGGGGTCCGGATGGGGGTTTGTCGGGGACAGCCAGCTCGTCCCACGCATCCCCCGATCGGACTACGACTGTGGTTGCCCGGGATACTGCCCGCATTGAGGCTGATCCCTCACCTGTGGTAGAGTGGGAGGTCGTCTCAAGGTGTGGCAGGGGGCGAAAGACATTCCGGAGGGCTGAGCGGAAGGCCTCTCCAGTTTGTCTGACGAACCGGTTTCAGGCTGTGTCTCAGGCTGATACTGATCTTCGGCCTGGCATGGCTGCTTGTCCTGTTCCAGAGGTTGCCCCTCACTCTGCAAGATCCGGGCGGTCGCAGAGGGTGGGCTTACTGGTAGTTGGGAGCTCCAACGTCAGGCGCGTAATGGGGCCCCTTAGGGATATGGCAGCAAGGGAGGGGAAGAAAACCAAAGTGCACTCCGTGTGCATACCGGGGAGAGTCATTCCAGATGTGGAAAGGGTCCTTCCGGATGCCATGAAGGGTACAGGGTGCACCCATCTGCAGGTGGTCGCTCATGTCGGCACCAATGATGTGTGTCGCTATGGATCGGAGGAAATCCTCTCTGGCTTCCAGCGGCTATCTGATTTGGTGAAGACTGCCAGTCTCGGTAGCGGGATGAAAGCAGAGCTCACCATCTGCAGCATCGTCGACAGGACTGACTGCGGACCTTTGGTACAGAGCCGAGTGGAGGGTCTGAATCAGAGGCTGAGACGGTTCTGCAACCGTGTGGGCTGCAGATTCCTCGACTTGCGCCATAGGGTGGTGGGGTTTCGGGTTCCGCTGGATAGGTCAGGAGTCCACTACACGCAACAAGCGGCTACACGGGTAGCAGGGGTTGTGTGGCGTGGGCTGGGCGGTTTTTTAGGTTAGATGGCCTCGGGCAAGTACAGAAAGGGCAACAGCCTCAACGGGTGTGGGGCAAAGTCAGGACATGCGGGGACCAAGCAGCAATCGGTATTGTAATTGTAAACTGTCGAAGCTGCGTTGGTAAAGTACCGGAACTTCAAGCGCTGATAGAAAGCACCGAAGCTGAAATCGTTATAGGTACAGAAAGCTGGCTGAAGCCAGAGATAAATTCTGCCGAAATTTTTACAAACGCACAGACGGTGTTTAGAAAGGATAGATTGCATGCAACCGGTGGTGGAGTGTTCGTTGCTGTTAGTAGTAGTTTATCCTGTAGTGAAGTAGAAGTGGATAGGTTAATAATTGGCTCCTCTTACCGACCCCCCGACTCAGCAGCATTAGTGGCAGAACAGCTGAGAGAAAATTTGGAATACATTTCACATAAATTTTCTCAGCATGTTATAGTCTTAGGTGGAGATTTCAATTTACCAGATATAGACTGGGACACTCAGATGTTTAGGACGGGTGGTAGGGACAGAGCATCGAGTGACATTATACTGAGTGCACTATCCGAAAATTACCTCGAGCAATTAAACAGAGAACCGACTCGTGGAGATAACATCTTGGACCTACTGATAACAAACAGACCCGAACTTTTCGACTCTGTAAGCGCAGAACAGGGAATCAGTGATCATAAGGCTGTTGCAGCATCCCTGAATATGGAAGTTAATAGGAATATAAAAAAAGGGAGGAAGGTTTATCTGTTTAGCAAGAGTAATAGAAGGCAGATTTCAGGCTACCTAACAGATCAAAACGAAAATTTCTGTTCCGACACTGACAATGTTGAGTGTTTATGGAAAAAGTTCAAGGCAATCGTAAAATGCGTTTTAGACAGGTACGTGCCGAGTAAAACTGTGAGGGACGGGAAAAACCCACCGTGGTACAACAACAAAGTTAGGAAATTACTGCGAAAGCAAAGAGAGCTTCACTCCAAATTTAAACGCAGCCAAAACCTCTCAGACAAACAGAAGCTAAACGATGTCAAAGATAGCGTAAGGAGGGCTATGCGTGAAGCGTTTAGTGAATTCGAAAGTAAAATACTAGGTACCGACTTGACAGAATTTCCTAGGAAGTTCTGGTCTTACGTTAAATCAGTAAGTGGCTCGAAACAGCATGTCCAGACACTCCGGGATGATGATGGCATTGAAACAGAGGATGACAAGCGTAAAGCTGAAATACTAAACACCTTTTTCCAAAGCTGTTTCACAGAGGAAGACTGCACTGCAGTTCCTTCTCTAAATCCTCGCACAAACGAAAAAATGGCTGACATCGAAATAAGTGTCCAAGGAATAGAAAAGCAACTGGAATCACTCAACAGAGGAAAGTCCACTGGACCTGACGGGATACCAATTCGATTCTACACAGAGTACGCGAAAGAACTTGCCCCCCTTCTAACAGCCGTGTACCGCAAGTCTCTAGAGGAACGGAAGGTTCCAAATGATTGGAAAAGAGCACAGGTAGTCCCAGTCTTCAAGAAGGGTCGTCGAGCAGATGCGCAAAACTATAGACCTATATCTCTGACGTCGATCTGTTGTAGAATTTTAGAACATGTTTTTTGCTCGAGTATCATGTCGTTTTTGGAAACTCAGAATCTACTATATAGGAATCAACATGGATTCCGGAAACAGCGATCGTGTGAGACCCAACTCGCTCTAGTTGTTCATGAGACCCAGAAAATATTAGATACAGGCTCCCAGGTAGATGCTATTTTTCTTGACTTCCGGAAGGCGTTCGATACAGTTCCGCACTGTCGCCTGATAAACAAAGTAAGAGCCTACGGAATATCAGATCAGCTGTGTGGCTGGATTGAAGAGTTTTTAGCAAACAGAACACAGCATGTTGTTATCAACGGAGAGACGTCTACAGACGTTAAAGTAACCTCTGGCGTGCCACAGGGGAGTGTTATGGGACCATTGCTTTTCACAATATATATAAATGACCTAGTAGATAGTGTCGGAAGTTCCATGCGGCTTTTCGCGGATGATGCTGTAGTATACAGAGAAGTTGCAGCATTAGAAAATTGTAGCGAAATGCAGGAAGATCTGCAGCGGATAGGCACTTGGTGCAGGGAGTGGCAACTGACCCTTAACATAGACAAATGTAATGTATTGAGAATACATAGAAAGAAGGATCCTTTATTGTATGATTATATGATAGCGGAACAAACACTGGTAGCAGTTACTTCTGTAAAATATCTGGGAGTATGCGTGCGGAACTATTTGAAGTGGAATGATCATATAAAATTAATTGTTGGTAAGGCGGGTACCAGGTTGAGATTCATTGGGAGAGTCCTTAGAAAATGTAGTCCATCAACAAAGGAGGTGGCTTACAAAACACTCGTTCGACCTATACTTGAGTATTGCTCATCAGTGTGGGATCCGCACCAGATCGGGTTGACGGAGGAGACAGAGAAGATCCAAAGAAGAGCGGCGCGTTTCGTCACAGGGTTATTTGGTAACCGTGATAGCGTTACGGAGATGTTAAACAAACTCAAGTGGCAGACTCTGCAAGAGAGGCGCTCTGCATCGCGGTGTAGCTTGCTCGCCAGGTTTCGAGAGGGTGCGCTTCTGGATGAGGCATCGAATATATTGCTTCCCCCTACTTATACCTCCCGAGGAGATCACGAATGTAAAATTAGAGAGATTAGAGCGCGCACAGAGGCTTTCAGACAGTCGTTCTTCCCGCGAACCATACGCGACTGGAACAGGAAAGGGAGGTAATGACAGTGGCACGTAAAGTGCCCTCCGCCACACACCGTTGGGTGGCTTGCGTGGCTTGCGGAGTATAAATGTAGCTGTAGATGTAGATGTAAATTTTACCTATGGTATTTACACCTCTGGGAAGCATTTCGTAGTACATCACTCTGTCACTATTCCACCAGACACACAGCATTATTTCTTCCGGATGCGCGCACGTCTTTGTATGGGGAGTTGCTGCTTTGTTTGGGCTCAACCATTCCTTTCTTTTCTCTATGTTAGCATAAAGACCAGTAATGACACAGGATAGGAATGGTCAGTGTTGTTCATGAATCAGTTGATGAGTAGCAAGCAGAGATGCACATATAGCCAGCCACCAATTTTTGTGATTTTGGCTTAGAGCATGCGGCAGCCAAACAAGTGATATTTGAACCTTCCTCACTGCATCTGAGTTGTTGCTCAATGGTGGAATGATCAAAGTTCATTACGGTTGTGAATTCTTGAGTACACTGATGTGGATAATTGTGAATTAATACCTTTAAATGGTCTTCATCAACCCCAAAGAACTTCCTGAACATAGATAGTCACTAACGTTAAAACAATCCTCTTTAAAATGAGAAAACTGTTTTCTATTGTGGCCTGTCCAGTGACATTATCCCCACATGTGGCACAGATGTTTCTGGCTGCACCTCTATTGAACTCAAACAGAAGAATATGTTGGTTATATTCCATTGGGACTCCATTTTCTAGCAATCACAGCTCCACTCACTATCTCCGAATGACAAAATGACAATATATAAACTCAAAATAATAATATTGAACTAGAGACAAAAACCCATAGCAACACGATTACCAAGATAAAAAACACCAAACCACTATTTACAATCTGCAACGAAGCTTAAAATGTGACCTGAAACTTCAAATTAATTACTTCAATAGTAAAGAAAGCACTAGAGACACGAGCAAACTGGCAATACTCACAGCTGTTCGGAACGCACGATGGGCATGTTGGAGACTGCGGTGTAGTTGGTGGAGTGAGCGATGCTTATCTGGAACCTAGCCTTCATCCCGGGCTCATCGAAGCAGGGGAATGCTGCACGCGCATCTGTCGCCTCAAACTGGGTAAGCGCCATCCATCTGCAATGCACAAATAATATTAAATTATGTTTTTCGACAGCAGTTTTGAGGAACACATCACTCCCTTGGAAGAAAAGCATCGTAACTCAAATAATTCAGAGTATTCATTCATGTCATCATCAAAACGAAAAAGTGGAATGGTTTTATGTGGAAGTATGTTACAAACTTAAGCGGCTGTTCGGCCACCACATAATAATTATGTCAATGTTGCATAAACGACACCTATTCTAACAACTAGAAAAACAGTGTCACACTGTCAGTAGTTAGGCAAAGTTAGGGCAGTGTTCATGTGGAGCTTGCCTGTCGACTGTTGCATTTCAAAAAGTTCCACACAATCATTAAATCTGTTCGAAGAAAATGGTCACATTTTGAACTGTGCCAGTAAGTATGCTCATTACTGGTATATTTATATGCTGCATTAAGCATTATGTAGAAAAATGACAATTTTGCTTACAGAATGAGGTTGTATACTTGAGGTTGGATACTATTTCCTTCCCTGTTTTATTTCAAGTTGTGTCACACTTCTAAAAGTTATTTATAATTTTTGTTCAAGACTGTAAATGATGGAATATTTTAACTTCTGCTATACTTTAACAAAAAAAAATTGCATAAATATAATTAGCCTGTTTTAGTTAGAATGATGTCATCTAATTCAAGAAGCCTACTTATTGTTAAGTTGGCTACCAAACAAAATGCTACAATTTGGCAGCTTCCCCATCCAAATAATGCTGAGGAAAATACGAGGTGCTATCCAAAATTTTCGGGACTGGTACTGCCATCTGTTGGAAACCTTACCTTTGGACTAATGGTCACCATCACCCTCAAAGTAGTTCCCATCGATAAGTACACACCGGTCCCAGCACATCTGCCACTAGTCAAACATTTTCTGGAAGTCCTGTTCTTTGAGGGTGTTTATCACCACCAGCGATGCTTCTTGAATCCTCTTTAGAATGTCGAACTAATGGCCTTTCAACTTGAGTTTCAGTTTTGGGAATAGCAAGAAGTCGCAAAGTGCCAAAATCTGTCGAGTACGGTGGGCGGAGTAAAACCGTCATGTTCTTTTTTGCAAAAAAAAAAAAAAAAAAAAAAAAAAAAAAAAAAAAAAAAAATAAAATAAAAAATAAAAAATAAAAAAAAGGCCCTGGTGAGCAAGGACGTGTGACAGGGCGCATTGTGATGCAGAAGCAAGTTCCCTTGATGTCAAAGTTTGGGCTGTCATCACCGCACGTTTTCACGGAGCAACTGCAAAACATCACAGTACTACATGGAATTCACTGTTTGATTGGGTGGGACGAATCCTTTCTGCACCAATTCCCTTGGTACTAAAGAAAACGACGATCATGCTCTCATTTTGCTCTTCACCTGTCTCGCTTTCTTGGGTCTTGGAGAGCCAGGGCTCTTCCAATGGGACGATTGTTGCTTTGCCTCTGGGTCATAATCATAAATCCAGCTCTCGTCGCCGGTGATAGCCTGTGACAAGAAGGTTGGATCATCAGATGCGGTCTGACAAAGGTCCGCGCACACTTCAACACACTGTGCCTTCTGACTGGCAGTCAAGATCCTTGGCACAAATTTTGCGGCAACACGATGCATGCCCAATTCAACATTCGTTAACATGTCCCATAACCAATACCCACTTCATCCGCATGGTCTTGAATGGTTTGACGTCAATCTGCAAGAACCAATTGTTGAAGTTTGGGAACAATGTCTGGCGTTGTGCAGCTAACGGGCCTTCCAGTGTGAGCACCATTTTCGATGTCTGTACGGCTGGCCCCGAACCGAGCATGCCACTCAAACAGACGCGTACAGCTCATGCTCTGTCCCCCAAACACTTACTGAATCACTGCAAGGGTCTCCGTAGCACTTTTGCAGAGATTCACACAGAATTTTATACACACACACTGTTCTGATCGCGGATCCATCGTAAAATCGTAACACACCAAACACAGAGTATTATGGTGGACACGCAACATGTCCTCCCATCTGAATGCCACTCCGCACACTGAATCATCAGATATGCAGCTCTCACCACCTAGTGGTGCAAAGATCTACTACTCCTACTTTACAGATGGCAGCACCAGTCCTGAAAATTTTGGATTCTCACCTCGTACAGAACGGAAGACGGTCTCTCAAGGAGAATAATAATGCATATATGAGGACAGTTTTTTTTTTTTGTCCAACATCCGATAGGCTATAAATAAAAGAACAATTATTTTATTACCAAAAATTTTGTACATTTATGGTTACTTTTCACCATAATCACCGAAGAGATTGAGACATTTATCGAACACGTGGACCAGCTTTGCAATACCCTCTTCAGAAAATGTTGCCATCAATGATGTCAAATGGGCATTGACGTTGTTTTGAAGATCTTCATTGGTTGGAAAGTGCTGCCCCCCTAGCCACGTTTTCAGTTCAGGGAAAAGGTGAAAGTCGCTGGGGGCCAGGTCGGGACTGTACGCGGATGACCGAAAATGACCGACCGAAATTGTTCAAGAGCCGTTGGGTTGTCCCAGCAGTGTGTGGAGGAGCGTTGTCATGGATCAACACAATTCCTGAAGTCAGCATTCCTCTTCGCTTGTTTTGAATAGCTCTCCACAAACGTAAAGTTCCACAGTAAGCAGCTGCATTATAGTGGTTCCGGGCTGCATAGACTCTACAAGCAACACACATTTTTGGTCTCAAAACAAGGTAGCCATAACCTTTCGGTTGTTGAATGTTTGTTTGAATTTTTTCGGTTTGTTTGGTGAATTTGGATGCATCCATTGTTGTTTAGTTTCCGGTGTGTCGTATTGGATCCAAGTGTCATCTACAGTAACAACTGATTTCAAGAAGTTCTCTCCTTCATCGTGATAACGGTCAAGGAAATTCAAAGCTGACGCCATTCAGTGACTTTTGTGGGCGTCCATCAACATTTTTGGAACCCAACAAGCACAAAGTTTTTTGTAGCCTAAATGTTCAGTAACGGTAATGTGTGCGACATATGCTGAAACTTCCGCAATTTCCATAGACAAAGCAGTATGGTGAACCTACCATTTTCTCTAACCATTCAACTCGTTCAACAAGGTCGGCTCTAATGACAGACTTGCGTCCTTGGCCCCCTTCATCGTGCAAGTCATTTCGGGCAACTTTAAGCTTTCAGCACCATTCACGCACAACACCCTCAGTCACGTTGTTATCGCGGTATACTCGGCTCATTCTCCGATGAATTTCTGCTGCACTAGTCCCTTCTGCTTGCAGAAACCGAATTATACTTCGTAATTCAACTTGGCGGGAGCAACACTGACGGCCGCCATGTTTTACGTGGCTGTAGTGCAACGCGGACTGATGCCCTGGGATCGTTAATGGCGGCGTGTGTAGTAGACTACAGCGCATGTCCACTTTCTGCCGCTCGCGTAGCTTCTATACTAAGCGACCGGAGGTTGGGAAAAAATAACCCTCGTATTATGTTAAGTATGATTCATGCAATTCCCATAAAAGGTACTTACTTATTTTGTTTGTTACAGCTGTTAAAATATGCCAAGACGATACCAAGGGTATCCAAGACACTAGCGTGTCGAGTGGTTCTAGTGAGGGGAGTGATAACAATCTTTGCAAATGCACATTTGCTGAAAACTATTGAAGTGATCCAGATGAAAACAGTAACTCCAGTTCTTTTTAAAGTATGTTAGAGATGAAAGTCTTCAAAATTTTGATTCTGATATCACAGATGCTGACCAAAGAGAATGGAAGAAACGGTAAATGAAATGTTATTTCCGTGTAAAACTGAGAATAAAACTTGAAAGAGAAAGATGGATGTTGAAAAATGGAAAAAACCAAAAACGAAAAGAATCCTAATGAACTGCAGTAAAAGCTACAAGCCTATAAACAAAATAAAAAATGATGATGGAACTAAGTGAAAGGATTCTAGTAATAAGATATACTCGAAAAATGATGCCTCTATATGGGAAAAAGTGTCTGCTAAGATGCACAAAAAAATTGTTAGTAACAGAGACCTTTAACCAGGTCTAAAGAAAAACTCAGTATGTAAATTTCACACGCAGCAACATATTATGCAATGTACACCCAACGCGACACAGCGATCAGTGCTGTGCTTTCTACTGAAACGACAAATTGAATTCATCTCCATTTCGGTGTCCGCTGGTGGAATATCCTCGCCGCTACTTGGCGGGTATACAATATTTAAGACGCCGGAATTTGTGAACTAATAAGTTATCTCGATTTACTGTGAAGTATTCTATGTATCAAAATTGTAAGCTTCTGAATTTCTCAAAAATACCCCTTTACTACACGCTGAAAAGAGGGAAACGATAGTCCGAACGATAGCAGCGCAAAAATCGGGAGAAAGTACAAATATGACATGCATCTGACGCGATAATATGAATTTTGCGTGGCAACGTAAAGTTTTGAAAATACGCAATTCATCGCGACAAAGAGAAATTTTGATATAATCAGTGGAGAGAAATTAATCAGTGAAGGATAATGGTGAAATGACATAGAACTATTTGCACTCAGAATTTCACATTCAATTTCTTTGATACACTAGGTCCCGATCGTAAACACATACAAAAAGGAAGTAGGATTGTATACAGTACCGATGTCGTTTTATGTAACCCGCAATGTTCTCTCTGGTCTTCAAAAACCATGCGCGAAATTTTCATATTCTCTCGCTCGCCAAGCGCAAACTACACTGCTAGCCATTAAAATTCCTACACCACTAAGATGACGTGCTACAGACGCGAAATTTAGCCAACAGGAAAAGGTGCTGTGTTACGCAAAGGATTAGCTTTTCAGAGCATTCACACAAGGTTGGCGCCGGTGGCGTCACCTACAACGTGCTGACATGAGGAAAGTTTCCAACCTATTTCTCATACACAAACAGCAGTTGACCGGCGGTGACTGGTGAAACGTTGTTGTGATGCCTCGCGTGTAAGGAGGAGAAATGCGTTCCATCTCGTTTCCGACTTTCATAAAGGTCGGATTGTAGCCTATCGCGATTGCGGTTTATCGTATGGCGACATTGCTGCTCGCGTTGGTCGAGATCCAATGACTGTTAGCAGAATATGGAATCGGTGGTTTCAGGAGGGTAATAAGGAACGCCGTGCTGGATCCAAACGGCCTCGTATCACTAGCAGTCGAGATGACAGGCATCTTATCCGCAAGGCTGTAACGGATCGTGCAGCCACGTCTCGATCCCTGAGTCAACAGATGGGGACGTTTGCAAGACAACAACCATCTGCACGAACAGTTCGACGACGTTTGCAGCAGCATGGACTATCAGCTCGGAGATCATGGCTGCGGTTATCCTTGACGTTGCATCACAGACAGGAGTGCCTGCGATGGTGTACTCAACGACGAACCTGGGTGCACGAATAGCAAAACGTCATTTTTTCGGGTGAATCCAGTTTCTGTTTACAGCATCACGACGGTCGCATCCGTGTTTGGCGACATCGCGGTGAACACACATTGGAAGCGCGTATTCATCATCGCCATACTGGCGTATCATCCGGCGTGATCATATGGGGTGCCATTGGTCACACGTCTCGGTCACCTCTTGTTCGCACTGGCGGAACTTTGAATAGTGGACGTTACATTTCAGATGTGATACGACCCGTGGCTCTACCCTTCATTCGATCCCTGGGAAACCATACATTTCAGCAGGATAATGCACGACCGCATGTTGCAGGTCCTGTACGGGCCTTTCTGGATACAGAAAATGTTCGACTGCTGTCCTGCCCAGTACATTCTCCAGATCTCTCACCAATTGAAAACGTCTGGTCAATGGTGGCCGAGCAACTGGCTCGTCACAATACGCCAGTCACTACTCTTGATGAACTGTGATATCGTGTTGAAGCCGCATGGGCAGCTGTACCTGTACACGCCATCCAAGCTCTGTTTGACTCAATTCCCAGGCGAATCAAGGCCGTTATTACGGCCAGAGGTGGTTGTTCTGGGTACTGATTTCTCAGGATCTATGCACCCAAACTGCGTGAAAATGTAATCACATGTCAGTGCTCGTATAATATATTTGTCCAATGAATACCCATTTATCATCTGCATTTCTTCTTGGTGTAGCAATTTTAATGGCCAGTAAGGTATTAGTCCTAAAGAAAAAAATGTACAAGAAGAGACCTTCAAACGCACTTCCATTTACACTTATCCCTCACCAGTCAGGACATCCAGTATGCTGTTCGTGGTACTCCCTTCTACCACTATACAAACATTTCCGATTACACAAACTACTTCCGTTATTCAATCTTTTTTGGTCTCTACTGACTGGGCTATTACGCCACCAGCATAGTTGGCTATTTTGTTAACGCTATTGATTTATCGTGCCCATGAGGGTAATGAAAGGCACGGTTGTTGTAGGCGTTACGCTGAAACTAATTACATTGCCAGTTCGATCCAAACTTAACCCTTACAAGCACAGTAGTTTTATAGTCAGAAGGCCTGACTAAAGCGACACTGTAACTGTCTATTTTAAGTTCTTAAAATTCACGAAATCGTAAGGTAAAATTTACAGAAACTGCAACTTTGCAATTTGTGCGAAATAAGGCCAGTCAATGAAGACAAAAAAGGCAGAATGTGGGAAATAACTCGTGTAGTGCCAAAATTTTGTACAGTGGTAGGAGGGAGCGCAATGAACAACATACCAAATATCCTGACTGGTTGGGCTGAGTATTTGGGGGGGGGGGGGGGTGCGTTTGAAGGTCGCTTATGGATGCTTTTCTTTAAGTCGAAAACTATAGCCTCTTGCGCAAACACATGAATCGTAACTACATTAAATTTCCTAAAAAAGTCCCTGTCAACTTTTTTTGTGGAACTAATAGTTTGCGCTTAGTGGGCGCGAGAATATGAAAATCTCACGTGAACTTTGGAAGGCCAGATATAACATTGCGGGTTGCATGAAAGGCATCGGAAGGGGCAGCTGAATCACCCTATTTATAAACAAACGGGTGAAATAGGCGGATTTTTAACTTCGGTGGGTTATTGACAACTTCTATACTAGCCTGGAGCAGATTAACACTGGAGTGTCAGTTCATCTCAATAGTGAAAATCGCGGAGTACAACAGAGTCACAATCACGCGTGCGATGGCCAAAAACGCCACGAGAACACAATGATTTTAGTTACGACTCCGTTTTATGGAAAGACATCACTGAGCCGCAGTAGATGGTAGTGATCTTGAAATCAGATTTCCTTAAACATTTTATTTCTGAAAAAAAGTAATTATTTTTTAAAAGCTAAATATTTTCAAACTGTTTACAAAACAAACTTATCCTCTTCCAAATACTCTCCATTGCAACTAATACGAGGGTCACTCCAAAAGAAATGCACACTATTTTTTTTAATCCCTCTTTTATTCTACATGTTTGAAAGTTTTACAGCGTGTAGATACATCCTTTAGGAACAATATTTTCATTTCTCCACGTAATTTCCATCCCTCTCAACTGCCTTACGCCATTTTGGAACCAGCGCCTGTATACCCGCACGGTAAAATTCTGGACTAACCTGTTGGAGCCACTGTTTGGCAGCGTGCGCAAGGGAGTCACCATCTTCAAACCTTGTTCCACGAAGAGAGTCTTTCGGTTTCCCAAAGAGATGATAGTCACATGGAGCCAGGTCAGGACTGTAAGGCGGTTGTTTCAGTGTTGTCCATCCGAATTTTGTGATCGCTGCCATGGTTTTTTGACTGACATGTGGCCGTGCATTGTCGTGCAACAGCAAAAAAACATCCTGCTTTTGCCGATGTTGTCGAACACGACTCAGTCGAGCTTGAAGTGTCGTTACATATGCATCAGAATTTGTGGTGGTTCCACTTTGCTTGACGTCCACAAGCAAGAGTCCTTCGGAATAGAAAAACATCGTAGCCATAACTTTTCCAGCAGAAGTTGTGGTTTTTAATTTTTTTTTCCTTGGGTGAATTTGCATGATGCCACTCCATTGATTGCCTCTTCGTCTCTGGTGAAAAATGATGGAGCCATGTTTCATCACCTGTCACAATTCTTCCAAGAAATTCATCTCCACCATTCTCGTACTGTTCTAAATGTTCGCTGCATACCGTTTTACTTGTTTCTTTGTGAGCCACTGTCAACATCCTGGGAATCCACCTGGCACAAACCTTTTTTAAAGGCCATACTTTCAGTATTCTGCAAACACTTCCTTCCCCTATCCCAACGTAGCGTGACAATTCGTTCACTGTGATGCGTCTGTCAGCAGTCACCAATTCGTTAACTCTCTGCACATTGTCTGGAGTGCGTGTAGTACGAGGCCTGCCGCTGCGAGGACAATCCTCAATATTGCCGTGCCCGCTTTCATCACGTAACTTGCTTGCCTACCGACTAACTGTACTGCGATCGACATCAGTATCTCCATACACCTTTTCCGATCTCTTGTGGATGTTTCCCACTGTCTCGTTTTCACAGCACAGGAATTCTATGACAGCACGTAGCTACTGACGATCGTCAAGTGTAGCAGTCATCTTGAAGACATGCTGTGACGGCGCCACTCACGGGAAAAGGTTGAACTAAGTTAGAAAATAAGTGGGAAGGATGTATCTACACAATAAAACTTTCACACATGGAGAATGAAAACTGTATTTTTACAAAAATAGTGTGCATTTCTTTTGAAGTGACCGTCGTACATTTGTCCCACCGGTGCTTCCACTATTTTTTTCCCTAGATCTCTTCACTATTGTCAAATCAGTGTCCTTTCATGCCCCTTTTCATGTGTGGTAACAAAAAGTCGCTGGGAGCCAGGTCAGGCGAGTAAGCCGCATGGGTTATCGGAACCATGACATTTCTAGCCGAAAACTGTCTTAACACCTGTGTGTGCAGGTACGTTGTCGTGGCGGAAGAACCAGTCTCCTGCCTGTCACAAATATGGTCTTTTTTTATGAACACTGTTGCGCAATCTTCTTAAAATTTTCAAGTAAAAGATTTGATTGATGGTCTGATATAGCCGAACAAACGCTGAATGAATTACGCCCTTGGCATCAAAAAAGCAAATCGCCATTGTTTTGATGTTTCATTTGACTTCACGGGGCGACGATGACGTATTCCATTGGCTTGACTGTTGCTTTGTTTCTGGGTCGTAACCACAGCACCATTTCTCATCACCAGTATCTTTTTCAAAAAATCTGGATCAGTTTCGAATTGTTGTTTCAAAGCACGACATGTTTCAACTCGGCATTCCTTTTGATTGTCAGTCAGAACCTGAGGAACGAACTTCGCAGCAACCCTTTTCATTCTCAAATCTTGCGTTAAAATTAGCTGATCCGAGCTCCAAGATAACCCACTAATTTCTGACAGTTAATCAATTGTCTTGTCGACGATCTGTGTTAGCACAAGCTCTCAAATTTTTTCAATATTCTCGTCGATTCTAGCACTTGATAGACGTTCAGAACGAGGTTTGCCATCAACCGAGATGTCGCCATTTTTAAATCGAGTAAACCACTCGTACACTTTGAGCTTTTTCCCACAGCGTCGGCTTGGTAAGCTGATTTCAACATTAAAACAGTTTCAGCAGCATTTTTGCCAAGTAGAAAACAAAATTTCACAGCTGCACGTTGTTCACTTAGCCATCATAAACAAACTAAACAAGAACAAAACAGCCCTTACCACGACAGCTGTGCGTAGGGGCGTTGAAAAGAATATGGCACAATGGTCGAGCAGCTCTGTTTTCAGGGCTAAATGACGTTTGAGATGGTTTAAAGAGCGAGCCTCTGGACAAGGGATCACAGGAAACGTGTGACTTGAACTGACAAATCGCTGCTCCACATTTGACAATCCGATGGAAGGGTTCGAGTTTGGCGAATGCGTCGAGAATGTTTCATTGCACCATGTGTAATGCCAACAGCGTATAAATTATTGAATACTATAATACACTCCTAGAAATGGAAAAAAGAACACATTGACACCGGTGTGTCAGACCCACCATACTTGCTCCGGACACTGCGAGAGGGCTGTACAAGCAATGATCACACGCACGGCACAGCGGACACACCAGGAACCGCGGTGTTGGCCGTCGAATGGCGCTAGCTGCGCAGCATTTGTGCACCACCGCCGTCAGTGTCAGCCAGTTTGCCGTGGCATACGGAGCTCCATCGCAGTCTTTAACACTGGTAGCATGCCGCGACAGCGTGGACGTGAACCGTATGTGCAGCTGACGGACTTTGAGCGAGGGCGTATAGTGGGCATGCGGGAGGCCGGGTGGACGTACCGCCGAATTGCTCAACACGTGGGGCGTGAGGTCTCCACAGTACATCGATGTTGTCGCCAGTGGTCGGCGGAAGGTGCACGTGCCCGTCGACCTGGGACCGGACCGCAGCGACGCACAGATGCACGCCAAGACCGTAGGATCCTACGCAGTGCCGTAGGGGACCGCACCGCCACTTCCCAGCAAATTAGGGACACTGTTGCTCCTGGGGTATCGGCGAGGACCATTCGCAACCGTCTCCATGAAGCTGGGCTACGGTCCCGCACACCGTTAGGCCGTCTTCCGCTCACGCCCCAACATCGTGCAGCCCGCCTCCAGTGGTGTCGCGACAGGCGTGAATGGAGGGACGAGTGGAGACGTGTCGTCTTCAGCGATGAGAGTCGCTTCTGCCTTGGTGCCAATGATGGTCGTATGCGTGTTTGGCGCCGTGCAGGTGAGCGCCACAATCAGGACTGCATACGACCGAGGCACACAGGGCCAACACCCGGCATCATGGTGTGGGGAGCGATCTCCTACACTGGCCGTACACCACTGGTGATCGTCGAGGGGACACTGAATAGTGCACGGTACATCCAAACCGTCATCGAACCCATCGTTCTACCATTCCTAGACCGGCAAGGGAACTTGCTGTTCCAACAGGACAATGCACGTCCGCATGTATCCCGTGCCACCCAACGTGCTCTAGAAGGTGTAAGTCAACTACCCTGGCCAGCAAGATCTCCGGATCTGTCCCCCATTGAGCATGTTTGGGACTGGATGAAGCGTCGTCTCACGCGGTCTGCACGTCCAGCACGAACGCTGGTCCAACTGAGGCGCCAGGTGGAAATGGCATGGCAAGCCGTTCCACAGGACTACATCCAGCATCTCTACGATCGTCTCCATGGGAGAATAGCAGCCTGCATTGCTGCGAAAGGTGGATATACACTGTACTAGTGCCGACATTGTGCATGCTCTGTTGTCTGTGTCTATGTGCCTGTGGTTCCGTCAGTGTGATCATGTGATGTATCTGACCCCAGGAATGTGTCAATAAAGTTTCCCCTTCCTGGGACAATGAATTCACAGTGTTCTTATTTCAATTTCCAGGAGTGTATATTGCAGAACTTTTAATCAAATCTGCTGGTGGCAAAGTTTCTGAAATGGTAAAACGGTGCATGGAAAATTTTTACTAGATCAACGGCTTGCTGCAGCGGTAACACCGGTTCCCGTCACCACCGAAGTCGGATGGACGACCATCCGGTGTGCCGAGCGCTGTTGGCAAGCGGTGTGCACTCAGTCGTTGTGAGGCTACTTGACTGAGAAGTAGCGGCTCTGGTCCCGTAAACTGACATATGGTTGGGAGAGCGGTGTGCTGACCACATGCCCCTGCATATCCGCATGTGGGCTGAGGATGACACGACGGCCGGTCGGTACCGTTGGGCCTTCATGGCCTGTTAGGGCGCAGTTTAGCTTTTTAATAATTAATTTGCATTCTGCCATACAGCATCCAGTTCCCGCGAGATCGACAAGAACGTTGAGCGACGGCATTGTTTAGAGAGCAGTGACCGATTCCAAAATCACGCAGTTCGCGTAATTACATTGTCCAGATACTGACAGAAAAGATAAGTAAAAGAGATCTCAGGGAAGCTGAAATAACAGTTTGATAAATGCCAACGACTGAACACTAGCAGCATTCGGCTGTGGCCACCCCTTCGATGCAGCCTGAAAAGGTTCTAAAATGCAACATAATAAATTGAGATGTGACATTAATGGAGGAGGAAAGTAGGTTTCTTGATTCAAACACGGCTGTTACCATTAAATTAACGTATTTAACCAAAAGTAACAGATACGAGAGCGACACTTACATGTATGAGACAGCAATCAATAACAAACAGGCGGGAGGGAGGGAGGGAGGGAGAGAGAGAGAGAGAGAGAGAGAGAGAGAGAGAGAGAGAGGAGCACACCTCCTGCTTTTACAGAGTCAAAACTGATTACGGCAATTGCCTTCAGCTCGCTTTACAGAGCGTCTTTTATAAATTTTCGATGTATAAACATTTGTCTGGAACATTGTTTATATGAGCAATATATGACCTTTTCTCCTTAATTTACAGATTTACTTACATAGAGAAAATTTATTTTTACTGTTTTTAGCATTAATTAAACGTTTGGGGTATATTTTATTAATTATTCAAACAGCAACACTTCAAGTGATGTACAGAGAAGATGGTGTTACGGCATGTGGCTGTTTTTCGTTATCATGTTGTGGGCCTTTTATTGCCCTTAAAAAATCGCTATATGCGGAAGGATATGACCACATCTTACTGCGTTGTGTCTACTGCGTCCAGTAGTAGAACAGTTCGGGGACGATGACTGAATCAGCATGGCAATGCACACTGCCGTAGAACAGCGTCTGTGAGATAATGGTTTGTTGACATTAACAATCTTGAAATTGACTGACCTGTCCAGATGTCCAATGTGAATCCAATAGGACACCTTGACTCATCATCATCATAATCATCATCATCTTGGACAGTTTCCAGCCTCTGGCCGGATCTGTATGGAACATAGGCCTCTCCATCGTCTTCTGTCTTGCCATCATCTCTTCGTCTTCACTTTGGTCCTGTCTTTTCCTCTACGCATTTCTCTCAGTCTTCCTCCTGGTCTCTTTCCTTCCAGTTTCATCTCGTGTATCCTCCTGGGTATCCTCTTCTCCTCCATTCTCTTAACATGTCCAAACCATCTCAGCCTTGATTTCTCTGTTTCCTCCTGTAATGGTTACACCTTCATTTCTCTTTCCTTCCAGTTTCATCTCGTGTATCCTCCTGGGTATCCTCTTCTCCTCCATTCTCTTAACATGTCCAAACCATCTCAGCCTTGATTTCTCTGTTTCCTCCTGTAATGGTTACACCTTCATTTCTCTTTCCTTCCAGTTTCATCTCGTGTGTCCTCCTGGGTATCCTCTTCTCCTCCATTCTCTTAACGCGTCCAAACCATCTCAGCCTTGATTTCTCTGTTTCCTCCTGTAATGGTTACACCTTCATTAACTCTCTGTTTCTCTCATTTCTTATCTTCTCTACTTAGTCACTCCAATACTGTTCCTCAAGAATTTCATCTCACTAGCTTGTAATTTTCCTTTTCCCTCTTCCTTTCATAACCTAGGTTTCTGATGCATATGTCAGGATTAGGACATAGTATGACCTGGATATAACCTTTTTGCTGATTTGGGGTACAGCCTTGCTCCATATCAGGCTTCTGACACTTTTCCGAAATGCTCCTGCTTTTCTCCCCCGCTCGTTTATTTCTCTGTCGTTTTTGCTATTTTCCTGTATCAGACTTCCTAGGTAATTGAAACTCTCCACTCTCCTCAATCGTTCCCCACCAACTGTTATTCCAGTTGCTCCTGTCTCCTTCTTTCTTGTTGCGATAATCATCTCACTCTTACGTATACTAAATTTCATCCCATATTCTAGTATTGTTCGTTCCCATACTGCTCTTTCTCCTCCTTATTCCCCCAAATCATCGGATCATCTGCGAACACCAAAGCTTTCATCTTCCTTTCTTCCTTCGACACGCCCACATCGACAAGAAGGCCAACACAAAAGGTCTACTGCCATCTCTGCATAAGGATTATTCACTAAAGTGAGGTGTCGCAGGATGTGGGTACTGCGATGTTTGAGTACGTCATCTGGAGATAGATTGGGTCGAAAGTTGAACGAAAGTAGCGGTTTGAAGGGCAGAGGGAAGAAAGTGGCAAGGCAAGAGCCAAGAGAAAAAAGCCTCTGGAAGAAAAAGAGAAGAATGGACTGCCATTCCTCCACAGACATTCGGACACTTCACTGAAAGTACTCCTAGCAGAGTTCAAGCAGTCATGAAAGCGAAGTATGTACACATCCGAAATTAACGTCCACTGACAGGAGTTCGGATACTTTTGATCAGCTCGTCTGTCTTGAACAGAGCAGCTTACACTCTTCAGTCCTGGGGACTGCCCTTTCACTACGCCAGCACGGCAATATGTGGCAACGGGTAATTTGCGGAGTTACACAAGGGGGAATCACACTCGCCAACACGGAGTTGTCAAGTCATCCCAGAGCGCGCGTACAGTATAATTGAACTGCAAAGTGGCGTTCTGTGTGCGGAACGTCTTAGAACCTGCTGAAGCCATTCACAAGACGCTGTACAAACACCCACTCACAAATCTGCGTTCGACACACGCATACGCACGCGCTCGCGCGTCAAGCTTCACGATTTCCTTACCAGTTTCTTCGAGATCACGAATGTCACCTCCGACTTCCTTGATTAATTAACGTCCCTTGTTCCGCATCTACACCTGCTATACAACTACACTAGGCGAAGCACTGTGAAGTGCGTGGTAGGAGGCATTTCACACTGTACCACGAATTCTGAACGAATTTTATCTAGTTTTACCTACATTATTGATCAATATTTCCTGTACTTGCTGACCGAATTCAAAAATTCTCATTGAGAGGTATAATGTTATTAAACAGATTAACACAATAAGACAAGTACTACAGCTAGCGATTCTGCGTGTGTTACGGCGGCGAAACAGACAGCGCGTAAATACCCGTACTTTACTAAAAAAAAAAAAAAAAATGGCTCAAATGGCTCTGAGCACTATGGGACTCAACATCTTAGGTCGTAAGTCCCCTAGAACTTAGAACTACTTAAACTTAACTAACCTAAGGACATCACACACACCCATGCCCGAGGCAGGATTCGAACCTGCGACCGCAGCAGTCCCGCCGTTTAGGACTGCAGCGCCAGAACCGCTAGACCACCGCGGCCGGCGTACTTTACTCATCCGGTATTTGAGAATAAGAGGACTCGGCGACTTCAAATTAATTTTGCACGTAATTTCACATATTTACGAAACTTTTTCTCGCTGACGTTCTCTCCCACAAAATAATGGAAAGAAAGAACACTTTATAGCTTACTACATTTCTGTTGTTCATGCAGTAAAACTTCAGGATCGGTAATGACGTTTTAATTTATTACTCCTTTACTATCGACTGTATTCGCAACACGCTTTGCTAATAGGCGTGCTGGAAAAGTAATGCTTCCGAATTTTTAATACTGTTCTCAATGTCGGTTGAGGTACTACACGCCGTGCATATTACTCGGCCGACTTCCCAGTTTGCCCACCGTTCTGTAACTTATGTGTCTCCTCACTGTTTTTTCTCATTGTGTATTCAATGGCTGAAGAGCACTGTAGAGTGCTGCTGACAGCCTGCCTGTTGTACAGGTTTTAAAATAACAATAAAGAGAAAAAAAAGAAAAAAAAAAAACTTCCCAGTTTCGCTGACAGACGTTGCAACTTTCGGCCGCTAGAGGGCTCCGAATTGCAGTGGGTATCGGTAACACGGCGGTGCGTGAGAAACAGCGTACTACAATCGAGTTTCCACGCACAGGAAAACGTGCCTCCAATGCACAGGAAAACGTGCCTCCAAATGCAGAATGTAAGCTGTGCACGGCAATGACCGTATCGGCATCAGTTGCGATCTTTGGTTGTTCGTGCTCGAAATGTCCCAAAATTTTAAAGAACACCTTCGAGGACTTCCCTTTGATAGTGACGAAGCGGTATAAACAAAGATGAGGGTGCAGCTCCGTCAACAAAGCGAAACCTTCTGCAGTATCAACAAACTAGTCTCTCGCGCTGGCAGAAATGTGTTCGTCGCCAGGAAGACAAAGTTAAGAAATAAATATGTAGACATGAAGAATAAAGATTTAGAACGTTAATCACGTTTGTTTTATTTAAAAAGCTTAACAGTGTTCTTCATACTGATTCTTGAAACTTTGCAAGTATTCTTTCATGGAATGATTGGCGCTAGTACGATTTTATGTGGGTCCAGCACATTTGAGTAACGGTCTAAGATGGGACACACAGAAGTTTTGCAAGCAGGCTCCTCCGTGGTCTGCTAGCTGCTTAATACGACTGAGCCTATGTGATCATTACATGTCATACTCCCAGTAATTCATCAAGCTAATCGTAATAGTTTGCAAACTCATTCTACTTTCTAAGATCAGCAACAGCACTTTTAAAATGCTTATTTATTCCAGTCTCCGATCACAATATGAATTCTTTAGATGGTGACCGGTTTCAGTCTGTAATGACCATCCTCAGATTTTTTTTTACACCATGTCCTAAAGTGATACGGCCATAATGGCATGGTGTAAAAAAGATCTGATGATGGTCATTACAGACTGAAACCGGTCATCATCTAAAGAATTCATATTGTGATCAGAGACTGGAATAAAAAAGCATTTTACAGTATTGGATCACTGTTTGTATATGTCGCAGTTTGTATATGTCGCACTTGGTGAAACAGCCCTTTTTCTGAATGATAACTTTCACTCTGCAGCGGAATATGCGAAGCTTTGAATTTTCCTCGCATATTAGTACATCAGCGTGCCACAGTGGGACTTGAATCCAGAACCTTGTGTTTCCAGGCAACTAAACTATTTGGGTGTAACTCATGAGCCCCTCGTATAGCTCTCTTCTAACTTTACAGACGCCATCATACTTAGCTGGAATAGCACGTCTGAAAGAAAGGGCAGTGGCGAGAGATGGTTGAGCGACAGCCTAAGATTGTTTTCAGAATAAATGTTTCACTCTTCAGAAGAACGGTATTGTTTTACAACTTCTTGGCAGACTGAAACTGTTTGTACTGCTTTGTGCCTGGGTAGCTCACAGCGAAGAACAGGACAAGTCCTGGATTTGAACCAGAATCTGGTACACAGCATTAATCTCTCAAGAAGAAGTACACGCTGTGCAGTCGCCGATCCAGGGTTCGGTTCTGAGGAGGTCATAATTTCTTACTGTCTGTAGCTCTCCCGCCAAATATAACTTACCATCACCCACACTTTTAAAGTGCCACAAAGATGTACGATTTGCGTAACACGATCAATAAGAAATATCAAATTAAACCCGCCGATGTGACCGAGTGGTTCTAGGTGCTTCCGTCCGGGACCGCGCGACTGCTACGGTCGCAGGTTCGAACCATGCCTCGGGGACAGATGTGTGTGATGTCCTTAGGTTAGTTAGGTTTAAGTATTTCTAAGTTCTAGGGGACTGATGACCTCTGATGTTAAGTTCCATAGTGCTCAGAGCCATTTGAACCATTTTGAAATATCAAATGAAACTTTCTGACATTAAAACTGTGTGCTGAATGTCACGCAAACCCACGACCTTTGCCTTCAGCAGGCACGTGCTCTACTGACTGACTACCAGAACACGACTGACAATCTGTCCTCACAGCCTTACTTCCGCCAGTACCTCATCCCCTACCTCCCAAACTTCACAGAAGCTACCCTGCGAAATTTGCAGGACTATGACTCCTGAATGATATGATACTGCTGGGACATCGCTTATCCACAGTTTGGGCGATATTTCCAGAATGTATTTTTTCACTCTGCAGCAGAGTGTGCACAGACATGCAAGTGATAGGCAAATGATCCAGCTTTGAATCCAGGTCTGGCACAAACTTTATATCTGTTTCCCTGTTCTTCCCCTATAATAACTATTATTGGAGCTAGAATAAACCCAACAGTGTCGATATTTGTGAAGTTTGCCGTCTGTGTGCCACACTTAGTTCAAGTAGATCCATGGGTTTCGGAGGAGATCCCAGACATAGATATACACATGCTCGTTCGTATACACACTAAAATTCTCCCGTGGCATAGCCTGCATACATGTAAGTCACACATAATTCGAATATCCCTTGGACCACCACCTCCTCCCCCTTACGAGGTGCATTCAAGTTCTAAGGCCTCCGATTTTTTTCTAATTAACTACTCACCCGAAATCGATGAAACTGGCGTCACGTCTCGACGTAATCGCCCTGCAGACGTACACATTTTTCACAACGCTGACACCATGATTCCATGGCAGAGGCGAAGGCTTCTTTAGGAGGCTGTTTTGACCACTGGAAAATCGCTGAGGCAATAGCAGCACGGCTGGTGAATGTGCGGCCACGGAGAGTGTCTTTCATTGTTGGAAAAAGGCAAAAGTCACAAGGAGCCAGGTCAGGTGAGTAGGGAGCATGAGGTTCAAAGTTGTTACCACGAAGAAACTGTTGCGTAACGTTAGCTCGATGTGCGGGTGCGTTGTCTTGGTGAAACAGCACACGCGCAGCCCTTCCCGGACGTTTTTGTTGCAGTGCAGAAAGGAATTTGTTCTTCAAAACATTTTCGTAGGATGCACCTGTTACCGTAGTGCCTTTTGGAACGCAATGGGTAAGGATTACGCCCTCGCTGTCCCAGAACATGGACACCATCATTTTTTCGCCACTGGCAGTTACCCGAAATTTTTTTGGTGGCATCTGCGTGCTTCCATTGAGCTGACTGGCGCTTTGTTTCTGGATTGAAAAATGGCATCCACGTCTCATCCATTGTCACAACCGACGAAAAGAAAGTCCCATTCGTGCTGTCATTGCGCGTCAACATTGCTTGGCAACATGCCACACGGGCAGCCATGTGGTCGTCCGTCAGCATTCGTGGCACCCGCCTGGATGACACTTTTCGCATTTTCAGGTCGTTATGCAGGATTGTGTGCACAGAACTCACAGAAATGCCAACTCTGGAGGCGATCTGTTCAACAGTCATTCGGCGATTCCCCAAAACAACTCTCTCCACTTTCTCGATCGTGTCGTCAGACCGGCTTGTGCGAGCCCGAGGTTGTTTCGGTTTGTTGTCACACTATGTTCTGCCTTCATTAAACTGTCGCACCCACGAACGCACTTTCGACACATGCATAACTCCACCACCACATGTCTCCTTCAACTGTCGATGAATTTCAATTGGTTTCACACCACGCAAATTCAGAAAACGAATGATTGCACGCTGTTTAAGTAAGGAAAACGTCGCCAATTGAAGTATTTAAAACAGTTCTCATTTTCGCCCCTGGCGGTAAAATTCCATCTGCCGTACGGTGCTGCCATCTCTGGGACGTATTGACAATGAACGCGGCCTCATTTTAAAACAATACGCATGTTTCTATCTCTTTCCAGTCTCGAGAAAAAAAATCGGAGGCCTTAGAACTTGAATGCACCTCGTACTTGTACATCATCTCTGCACCTATCTGTCCATCTCCTCCACCGCAAATCTCTCTATCCGTCTCCTCCACCGCTATTGTCTCTATACATGCACTCCCTGTCCTCTCTCATCCTGTCCTGGGCAGCCTACACATTGTCACCCAGGGCAAGCAGTTAGTTTGAGGAGTTTGTTTGCAAATTCGGATCACTCCAATCCAGGGGCCTTACACATACATAAATATGCTCTGCTTTATATACCTTTATATATCCATCCCATCCTACCCTTCTCTCTCCCCCCCCCCCTCTCCCATGCTCCTTGTCCACATCTCAACCACCCGCAAGGCATGCCCATCTGCAAGTGTAGACCCTGCGAAAGAGTTCGATAAAGCACGCTGGTACTAATCCAACAAGATGCATCTTGTGTAACACAGCCTATATGCCAAGGGTTTGAAAACCATTATGTGTGGACTGCTATGCAAAGCAGGCTGATAAAACATGACGTCACTACTCCAACACAACGCACCTGTTGCACTGGGCATCCTACACATCAGGGGTGGAAGTGTGTTTCTTGCCCCTTATGTATAGGCTGCCCTGCAAAACAGGTTGATAAGGCATATCGACACAATCCTGCAACATACACGTGTCATGCAGATCAGCCTATACAGCAGGTGCTTAACATTTTTGGACTGGATTGTATGGGGGAGGAGACCAGACAGCGAGGTCATCGGGTTAGGGAGGGACGGGGAAGGAAGTCGGCCATGCAATTTCAAAGGAACCGTCCTGGCATTTGCATGGAGCGATTTAGGGAAATCACAGAAAACCTAAATCAGGATGGCCGCACGCGGGATTGAACCGTCGTCCTCTCGAATGTGAGTCCAGTGGTGCTTAACAAATCGCATCTCTGTATCTCCATAAATGATAGATGTAGAGCATTATAAACTACCCTACATTTATAGTACACACACACACACACACACACACACACACACACACACACACACACACACACACACCATCTCAAAATGGCTCTGAGCACTATGCGACTTAACTTCTTAGGTCATCAGTCGCCTAGAACTTAGAACTAATTAAACCTAACTAACCTAAGGACATCACACACATCCATGCCCGAGGCAGGATTCGAACCTGCGACCGTAGCGATTGCTCGGTACCAGACTGCAGCGTCTGGAACCGCACGGCCACTCCGGCCAGCCACACACATTCTCAGGTGTATATATGTATATACGTAAAAAGAATGTTTAAGTTCGAAACTAGTCACCAATAAAATAAACCTGTATGTAGCTGTGATGGAAATCTTAATATGTGGGTTGGCAACTATTATTTATAGCTAATACAACATAGATACATGTTTCAAAGTTTCACTGACCTTCAAAGTTGTCACCAGCACTGTGTATAACCCGTTGCCAGCGATGTGGAAGTCGTAGGATATTCTTAGCAGTGCCAGTTGTGTTGACAGTTCAAGCGGCGCGGGTTGAACTCACGAAGGCTTAAATTATGGGAGTGCAGTAGGTGGTATACCATTTAGCAGCCCCAACACTCAAACAAATCTGTAACAGCTTGCACTGTACGTGCTTGAGCATTGTCCTGCAAAATGAGGTCAGGTCCTGCAGGAAGTGTTATCACTTCTTTCTCTATGCTGTTCATTTTTAGAACACAACCTACGACCAGCTTAGAGACAGAAGTGATGACACTTTCTGCAGGACCTGACCATCATTTTGCAGGACAACGCTCAAGCACGTACAGTGCAAGCTGTTACTGATTTGAAACTTCCTGGCAGGTTAAAACTGTGTGCCGGACCGAGACTCGAACTCGGGACCTTTGCCTTTCGCGGGCAAGTGCTCTACCAACTGAGCTACCCAAGCACGACTCACGCCCGGTCCTCACAACTTTACTTCTGCCAGTACCTCGTCTCGTACCTTCCAAACTTTACAGAAGCTCTCCTGCGTAACTTGCAGGACTAGCACTACTGAAAGAAAGGATATTGCGGAGACATGGCTTAGCCACAACCTGGGGAATGTTTCCAGATTGAGATTTTCACTCTGCAGCAGAGTGTGCGCAGGAGAGCTTCTGTAAAGTTTGGAAGGTAGGAGACGAGGTACTGGCAGAAGTAAAGCTGTGAGGACGGGGCGCGAGTCGTGCTTGGGTAGCTCAGTTGGTAGAGCGCTTGCCCGCGAAAGGCAAAGGTCCCGAGTTCGTGTCTCGGTCCGGCACACAGTTTTAATCTGCCAGGAAGTTTTCATATCAGCGCACACTCCGCTGCAGAGTGAAAATCTCATTCTGTTACTGATTTGTTTGACTGATGGGGCTACTAAGTGCTATACCACCTACTGCACTCACCTGACTTAAGCCCTCGTGAGTTCAATGCGATTTCCAAACTGAAGGAAACACTTCACGGCATTCGCTTCAGAACTGCTACAAATTCGTCGGGCAATACACCGCGCCGCTCGAGCTGTCAACCCAACCGGCACTGCTAAGAGTATCCTATGACTTCCACATCGCTTGCAACGGGTTATACACAATGCTGGTGACTACTTTGATGGTCAGGAAAACTTTGAAACACGTATCTATTTTGTACGAGCTGTAAATAAATAGTTGCCACTATTAAAGTTCCAACCCTCGTATATTAGAGACAGTTAAGAGTCTAGTTTCTGTCAGAATAGCCATCTCTTCCACATAAAATTCTGGAAAAAAATATGAAGGATGCCTTTAGATGGTCACATAGCAGTGCAATGTTAGAACTGAAATGCACCATGAGGATGTCGGCTGCTGCAGGTTAGTCATGACACAACGAAAATTGGAAGGAAAACTAGTTGTAGGCAATATGCAAATTACAAACAAAAAAAACGATCATGCAATTTATTGAGTAGCAGAGTAGAACTGAGAATGCAGGAAAATAGCAATCAGTCTGTCTGTGACTAACAAGGTGGAAAGAGCTGTCACCTTCACTATTTATTTCAAAGTTTCAGCTCTTCCAAACTTTTAGGTAACACTCCTCACACCTCCTTCGCACTTTTAGTATTTCTGCTATCCTATTCTATTGAAACTGTCAGACAGTGGCATTTCGTGTTTCTTAATACTGGATCGTGAAAATGTGGTATTCTTTGTTGGACTCTACAGAACGTTGAACAAGATATTGTACCGGATTTCCTGTACACCACCATCAACTCAGTTGAAATTAATGCAGCAGGAAGACATGTAAGAAGCTGCAGCTGCGACCAATGGTAAATGGACAAAACGACTTAAACTCAAGATCGCATTTATAGGCTACAGTCATCCATAGTATACACTATCCATCCAAAAAGTCCCGGGACTGATTTTACTCCTGGCGTATAAGCAACGTCATTGCAGTGCCAACTGTGGCACCTTGAACTAACGACTGTAAACAACAGATGTGGTTCAAATGGCTCTGAGCACTATGGGACTTAACTTCTGAGGTCATCAGTAGCCTAGAACTTAGAACTACTTTAACCTAAGGACATCACACACACCCATGCCCGAGGCAGGATTCAAACCTGCGACCGTAGCGGTCGCGCGGTTCCAGACTGTAGCGACTAGAACCGCTCGGCCACCCCGGCCGGCAACAGATATGGATTAGACATCATTTGTGAGCTGGCAATGTTAAGCAGCGTATGTGTGATAGTAGCGTGTCAATGTCGTTGTGTCACAAATCGCAAGGGAGCATAATCTCTAAATTAAGCGTTCAATACATTCTCCAGATTTTTTGGAGAAGAGGAAAAAATTGTGTGCACAATTTGTCGCACACACGTTGACTCCGAAAGAAACGACGGCACGTGGTCGCCAGCCACGACTTGAGTGAAACGCAAAACGCGGCCAATTCTTTCCTGGAAAGAATCATCACGGATGATGAGACTCGGTACTAACAAGACGAAGCCACCACAAAACGACAAAGTGCAGAAATTCCCATAAATGATCAAGCCTTTTGACGACATAACCATAAAACAAAGTGACATGCAAGTTGAACACTATCCAAAAGAAGAATTATTGCGACAGTTTCACTTGGTTGTATGAACGTTTTATGTTTTGTACTCAAGTGGGGAGAGGCTACGTGGAACATCTGAAGAACCGAAACCAGCATCTTAATGGTCCTCAATTTTTATTAAACCAGTCTCGAAACTTTTTGGACTGAGTGGGTACGTTTCACCATGTGACTTATTGTAGAAGTATCAGAAACAAGCCACTGAAAGATATTCTGTATTTAAAAGAGGGCAGAGGGTGACAGACTGAGTGAGTCTCTGCTGGAGAACGATATAAGTGTCTAACGTTTCATCGACAACGAGGTCGTTAGGGACGGATTAGGCAAGAACGAAGAAGGAAAAGTGGCTACGCCCTTTCGAAGGAACCATCACGGCACTCGCCTTAAGCTGTTTCGGGAAATCGCTCGGCTACTGAGGCGGACAGTAAAACAATAAATAAATATTTCGAAGCGCAGCAATACTGCTGCTATCATCTACAAGCGGCGTTTGAAACCTTTAATCATGTCTCCTATCTACACAAAGAAATTTAACTCGCACGGGTATTTATACTTCTGTGAGAACCGTTACCACACTTGCCCAATCATCCTCGAACTGTCTGGTTAGGTAAGTTGGCATCTGACGCAGAAAGTCGCGAGAAGTACTGTCCTGTCGGCAGGTAGCTGCCACAGAGCTCCGTTCATTGCAGTGCTAGAAAAACGTAATAAATTCCGCATCTTAGACGTAAAGATTCTAAAATCCGCATCTTATATACACTACTGGCCATTAAAATTGCTACACCAAGAAGAAATGCAGATGATAAACGGGTGGACAAATATATTATACTCGAACTGACACGTCATTACATTTTCACGCAATTTGGATGCATAGATTCTGAGAAATCAGTACCCAGAACAACCACCTCTGGCCTTGATACGCCTGGACATTGAGTCAAACAGAGCTTGGATGGTGTGTACAGGTACAGCTGCCCATGCAGCTTCAACACGATACCACAGTACATCAAGAGTAGTGACTGGCGTATTGTGACAAGCCAGTTGCTCGGCCACCATTGACCAGACGTTTGCAATTGGTGAGAGATCTGGAGAATGTGCTGGCCAGGGCAGCAGTCGGACATTTTCCATATCCAGAAAGGCCTGTACAGGACCTGCAACATGCAGTCGTGCATTATCCTGCTGAAATGTAGGGTTTCGCAGGGATCGAATGAAGGGTAGAGCCACGGGTCGTAACACATCTGAAATGTAACGTCCACTGTTCAAAAGTGCCGTCAATGCGAACAAGAGGTGACCGAGACGTGTAACCAATGGCACCCCATACGATCACGCCGGGTGATGCCAGTATGGCGATGACGAATACACGCTTCCAATGAGCGTTAACCGCAATGTCGCCAAACACGCATGCGAACATCATGGTGCTGCTGCAAACTTCGTCGAACTGTTCGTGCAGATGGTGGTTGTCTAGCAAACGTCCCCATCTGTTAACTCAGGGATCGAGACGTGGCTGCACGATCCGTTGCAGCCATGTGGATAAGATGCCTGTCATCTCCACCGCTAGTGATACGAGGCCGTTGGGATCCACTACGGCGTCCCGTATTACCCTCCTGAAACCACCGATTCCATATTCTGCTAACAGTCATTGGATCTCGACCAACGCGAGCAGCAATATCGCGATACGATAAACCGCAATCGCGATAGGCTACAATCCGACCGTTATCAAAGTCGGAAACGTGACGGTATGCATTTCTGCTCCTTACACGAGGTATCACAACAACGTTTCACCAGGCAACGTCGATCAACTGCTGGTTGTGTATGAGAAAGCGGTTGGAAACTTTCTTCATGTCAGCACGTTGTAGGTGTCCCCACCGGCGCCAACCTTGTGTGAATGCTCTGAAAAGCTAATCATTTGCATATCACAGCATCTTCTTCCTGCTGGTTACATTTCGCGTTTGTAGCACGTCATCTTCGTGGTGTAGCAATTTTAATGGCCAGTAGTGTAGGTGTCTATAGTGTGTCTAGAATTGTCCTCTCACGGGACGTGAAAACGCACGCGGACGAGGTGCTCGTGCCGTCACAATGTGGGACTTCATTACACTACCGTGTGTGAAATAAAGAATCTAGCATGCCAGATTTTTGCCGCGTGGAGAGGAACGTGGCCAATGAGATGGGGCATAGTTTTTACGTCAGAAGCGGAGCCGCCATATTGTATGGTGGGTTTGTATATTGTGTTGTATGGTGGGTTTTATTTATTTTGGAGTATGTGGTTGTTTCAATGCATTAGCAAATCGAAGAATTGCCGACTAATAAACCGGGTTCGATTCCCGGCCAGGCTGGGGATTTTCTCTGCCCAGGGACTGGGTGTTTATGTTGTTGTCCTCCTCCTCCTCCTCATCATCATCACCATCATCATTCGTGACACGGGTTAGACTGGACTGTGTACAAAAATTGGGCTGTGCAAAAATTGGTACTTTGTACGGGCGCTGATGACTCTGCAATTGAGTGCCCCACAAACCAATCATCATCATCATCAGCAGCAGCAGCAGCAGCAGCAGCAGCATCATCATCGTCGTTGTCGTCGTCATCGTCATCTTCATCGAATAATAAAATTACAGGAAACCGTATATTGGTAGGTAAACGCTTCCTGCAGTTGATGTTTTTAGTCTTATAACTTGGCTGCTATGAAAGTATACCGTTTCAGTGTTATGGCACAAGGATGATCTTTCAAAAGCGCGTCTTTCTGGTACAATCTGCATATTAAACACCAACAAATTATATTTCTAGATATCGTCTTTAGGCAGAGTATACCATAAATAATTACTATGTCGAATATGTATAGACTGACAGTGTTGTGACTCGTGAGCTATGAAGAGAAAGGTAGTCCGCCCCGGTAACTGCACAGTAAACGCAGCTAACTGCAAAGCTGAGGGTTCTGGGTTTTATTCCCCGCCGAGTCAGAGATTTTCTCCGCTCGGTGACTGGGTGTTGTGCTGTCCTTACCTTCGTATCGTCTTAACTAACATTCCACTGTTGAGCTGGCTGAATGGGCACGACCCGTACAAAAAAACAGATTAGCGTCCACACGCTACTAAACTGATTGTTTTTCCTTCATTTCTGTTTTATAAAGGATCCCGTGCCTTTCTTATTAATTTAATAGACATGTTACCTTCAGAAGTCGATGTTATTTGTTACAAATAATGTATGTTCTGTAATTATTTTTGCAAAGGCCAACGGCTGGAATGTTTCCCTGTGGCCAGAAATCGCGTGACTGCCGGTCTGTAGCAGAATATAAACCCAAATTACATATTCGAAATTTTTGCTATTATGAGACTCCGTGCAATATATGCATATCTATCTTTTGGTTTCATGGGCTACATCACATTTGTATCTTGCTGTAAATAGCTTCGTCAATGAAAGTGAGCAGCTTCGAAAAAACTCCTCTTCCAGTGAAACGAAACTATGAAACGATCTTTAAGTCTATGTGACGAAACACGTTATTTCAGAGTGATGGCAGTCAGTGCAACATCCATATTATTATGGATATTATAGGTGCGCATATTGACATTTTAAAAAACTTCGTGTTCTCTCTTACGGCAGGTCTTGTCATGGGGGATGAGCGTCTAGGGAAGTGATTCCAGTGGTGGTTTCCCGTTGCCTTCCACTGATGATGATGAAATGATAATGAGAGCAGCACAAAACCCAGTCCCTGAGCGAAGAAAATCTCCGACCAGCCGGGAATCGAATCCGGGCCCTTTGTGGTGACAGACCGCCGCGCTGACCGCTTTGGTTCGTAGTATTTCGTCATAGCGGACGTCACATGACATCCGTTGAAGTTAGTTGTTGATCTTTTCACTCAGTTTTTTTATTGCTGAGGCCAGATAGCTCTCTGACCGAACACGCTGGGCTACCGTGCCGGCATCCCCTCAGCTATCGGGGCAGACATTGACATTAGACAATATACTTTAAATATATTAAATTTACAATCGGAAATGGGACGAGGATTGAATTGACTTACCAGATAACTTACAGTATGTACGTCAGATCGTTGTGCAGCATTATTCCATTTTCTCCGCTTGACTTCGACAATCGCTGACAGAGCCAACGTAGGTATTTTACGCGCGTCCATTTCCATGAAGAAACTGTTTGGTCTGTGAGCTAAACAAAGCTGACAACGGTCGCTGCAGAGGCCGCAAATCATGATGAGGAATCATGTTATGGTCCGTGAGATGTAGCAGGTCGTTACAGAGCGTGCAGCGACTATGAGGGACACTAAGTCTGACAGACTTCGCGATTAGAAACACGTCCCGTGTGAGGACAGGTTAAGCAGGCCAAAAATCTGCCCTTCAATTTTTAAATAGGAGAAATCTTGCCGTGAAATGGCGGGCAGAATGTTCTGTTCAGGGGAAATGGTCAGACAGTGATGGAGGCGGCAGCCCTGGACACTAGCTGTCTCGTGGCGCATGTATACTGCGTTCATCGTACGAATGAACGTGATGTAAACATTACACCATGTATTCTTCCACGTTTGCTGGAATCTCATGGGCTTCGTTCCACGTGGAGCGGAAGCCAAGTTGTCTCGAGTAAGGTCAAGTACAGTAACAGGGACACGTTTTATTCTGCGCGTTGCGCGCATATCGACTGAACGACAATAATGGGACAGCAACTTTAGCAGTGCATTTACCGTGGACAGCGATGGTCAGGCAGCTGGCCCAACTGTTGAGCAGTTGAGTCAGGATGTAAAAGGTGACGCGCAGAGAAAAAATATACACTCCAATTTAATTTAATTTTTAAACAGAATGAAATAATACACTACTGGCCCATAAAATTGTTTCACCACGAAGATGATGTTACACAGACTCGAAATTTAACCGACAGGAAGAAGATGGTGTGATTGCAAATGATTAGCTTTTCAGAGCATTCACACAAGGTTCGCACCAGTGGCGACACCTAAAAAGAGCTGACATGAGGAAAGTTTCCAACCCATTTCTCATACACAAACAGCAGTTCACCGGCATTGCCTGGTGAAACGTTGTTGTGATGCCTCGTCTAAGGAGGAGAAATGCGCACCGTCACGTTTCCGACTTTGCTAAAGGTCTGATTGTAGCCTATCGCGATTGCGGTTTATCGTATCGCGACATAGCTGCTCGCGTTGGTCGAGAGCCAATGACTATTAGCAGAATATGGAATCGGTGGGTTCAGGAGGGTAATAAGGAACGCCGTGCAAGATCGCAACGGCCTCGTATCACTAGCAGTCGAGGTGACAGGCATCTTATCCACATGGCTGCAACGGATCGTGCAGCCACGTCTCGATCCCTGAGTTAACAGATGGGGACGTTTGCTAGACAATCACCATCTGCACGAACAACTGGACGACGTTTGCAGCAGCATGGACTATCAACTCGGAGACCATGGCTGCGGTTACCCTTGACGCTGCATCACAGACAGGAGCGCCTACGATGGTGTACTCGACAACGAACCTGGGTGCACGAATGGAAAAACGTTATTTTTTCGGATGAATCCAGGTTCTGTTTACAGCATCATGATAGTCGCATCCGTGTTTTGCGACGTCGCGGTGAACGCACATTCTAAGCGTGTATTCGTCATCGCCATACTGGCGTATTACCCGGCGTGATGGTACGGGGTGCCATTGGTTACACGTCTCGGTCACCTCTTGGTCGCACTGACGGCCCTTTTATAGTGGACGTTACACTTCAGATGTGTTACGACCCGTGGCTCTACCCTTCATTCGATCCCTGCGAAGCCCTACATTTCAGCAGGATTATGCACGACCGCATGTTGGAGGTCCTGTACAGGCATTTCTGGATACAGAAAATGTTCGACTGCTGCCCTGGCCAGCTCATTCTCCAGATCTCTCACCAATTGAAAACGTCTGATCAATGGTGGCCGAGCAACTGGCTTGTCACAATACGCTAGTCACTACTCTTGATGAACTGTGGTATCGTGTTGAAGCTGCATGGGCAGCTGTACCTGTACACGCCACTCAAGCTCTCTTTGACTCAATGTCCAGGCGTATCAAGGCCAGAGGTGGTTGTTCTGGGTACTGACTTCTCAGGATCTATGCACCCAAATTGCCTGAAAATGTAATGACATGTCAGTTCGAGTATAATATATTTGTCTACCCGTTTATCATCTGCATTTCTTCTTGGTGTAGCAATTTTAATGGCCAGTAGTGTATACCAGATGCTAATTTTAGAATCTTTACGTCTAAGATGCGGAATTTATTACGTTTTTCTAGCACTGCAATGAACGGAGCTCTGTGGCAGCACGATAATGCACGACCGCATGTTGCAGCACATTCTCCAGATCTCTCACCAACTGAAAACGTCTGGTCAATGGTGGCCGAGCAACTGGCTCGTCACAATACGCCAGTCACTACTCTTGATGAACTGTGATATCGTGTTGAAGCCGCATGGGCAGCTGTACCTGTACACGCCATCCAAGCTCTGTTTGACTCAATGGCCAGGCGTATCAAGGCCATTATTACGGCCAGAGGTGGTTGTGCTGGGGACTGATTTCTCAGGATCTATGCACCCAAATTGCGCCGGCCGGAGTGGCCGAGCGGTTCTAGGCGCTACAGTCTGGAACCGCGCGACAACTACGGTCGCAGGTTCGAATCCTGCCTCGGGCATGGATGTGTGTAATGTCCTTAGGTTAGTTAGGCTTAAGTAGTTCTCAGTTCTAGGGGACTGATGACCTTAGAAGTTAAGTCCCATAGTGGTCAGAGCCATTTGAACCATTTGAACCCAAATTGCGTGAAAATGTAAAAACATGTCAGTTCTAGTATAATATATTTGTCCAATGAATACTCGTTTATCATCTGCATTTCTTCTTGGTGTAGCAATTTTAATGGCCAGTAGTGTATACCGCAAGACTCCAGCAATACCACACATTTCATTAGGGTGCCAGGCGGAAAGAACAACATGATCTAGTTCTTAGCTATCATAATATTATAATTAAAAACAAGGGAGGTGGAAATTCCTAACCACAGGGAAATTTTTACGCGAGAGATACGTGTGGCGGAAAAGCGTATTGCAGGGATTTATTCGAATAGTTAAATACTGAGGCCAATGAAGGCATTACTTACTCAATCGTCTCGCAATCTCTGAACTCTTTTTCATATCAGAATCCGACATATAAATTTCAGTACTGAAACTGTCATCCGCTACGTTGATAACGAGTCGATCAACAACACAATCCACGGAGCCATCAAGCGCCACACTTTCTTCTCTTCTTTTATGACGTGCCGTTTTGTATTCCGCCAGCATCTGACACTGACTAAGCTTCATGCATCAGTTGCAGTACGGCTGGCAGCATAAATGTCTTATTATTTCTCGCGACAAAACTCTTTTAACTTGGCACCAGATCAGTCCTGTTGGGTTCATGTTGCAATGGTGTGATGGCAACTTAAAAATGCAGCACTTGTACGGTGTGGTCGATTGTGTGAAAACTGGTTTCCATATTTCGACGACGCTTTTCACTGTGCCATAAAACAATGGGCGTAGTTCAAATAAAGAGCATTCGATTTTTCATTTTTGTCCTAAAACTTTAATTTTTTATGTTTTCTAAATTTAAAGAATCTTAATTAGGGATCGCAAACTGAACAAAATGAAAGACCAAAAAGCGAGATTTGAACCAGCGATCGTTGGACAGATTACTATTCTACATGCTACCGATTCAGCTATACATTCCACTCACAAAAACGTTGCGACTTTAGTAAGAAATATTTCAAAGACGATTATTTCTCTAAATATGTGAAAAACCATTGAGAAGAGTCTGTTTTTCTCCACTTCTTACCGGTGTTATTCGCGCGTAGTTTCACTATGGAGCAGGAACCAGCATCAGCCAGTTTCATATTACGTATTGACAGCACGCCAATCAGAGACTGCGACTATATAGACGATTTCTTGAGTAAAAACTACTTTTCTTTAGTATAATTAAGAAAGATTTTGACTGCCCTTCATTTATTAGAATATGTTTAAGTTTCATTTATCGGAATTAGTAATAACATATCTAGTACAAGATCCGTTCAAAAACTTTCGGAACTTTGTCTTCTAAATTTTTCTACCCTTACCTTTTCCTTATTGTGAATGGTCTGCTTCGAAACACTCTCTTCCAAAATTGATACACCGCTCCTAACGCCGTTTCGACTTCCGGAAGGAGTCTTCGTACGCCTGTTCTGGATCGGGCGAAGCGCCGTCTGCGAACTTTCTTTTGTCTCATCCATCATTCATCTTCGTCCATTCAATGGGGTTTTCAAGTTGGGAAATAAAAAAATGTCCGCACGGTCCAGGTCTGCAGAGCATGGAGAACGAGGCAGCACAGTGAATTCATTTTTTGTGCAGTAGTCTGGATGGATGTGCGGATGCCTTACCGTGATGCAAGAGCCATGAATTGTCTCGCCACATATCAGACCGTTTCCTTCTTAACATTTTGTCATAAGCGTTCCAACACATCCCGATAGTACCATCGATTAACAGTTTGTGCCTGTGGCACGAATTCGTGATGAACTGATCTTTCAAAATTAAAGGAACTATCAGTATAGGTTTGACATTTGACCTGATCTGACCTCGCGAGCCTTTTCTGATCTTGGAGAACCTTTCCCGACCCATTGTGAATACCCAACCTTGGTCTCAATATCATAACTGTAGACCCATGTCTCATCACCAGCCGGCCGATGTGACCGAGCGGTTCTAGGCGCTTCAGTCCGGAGCCGTGCTGCTGTTGCTGTCGCAGGTTCGAATCCTGCCTCGGGCATGGATGAGTGTGATAGCCTTAGGTTAGTTAGGTTTAAGTAGTTCTACGCCTAGGGGACTGATGACCTCAGATGTTAAGTCCCATACTGCTCAGAGCCATTTGAACAGTTTCGATTCTCTTACGGAACATATCGCGATCCAAAAGCTCTTCACAGACTACGAGGCGAAGGTCTTTCTGGTCTTGACTCATGAGCCGTGGGACGAACTTGGCAGCAAGATGCATTCCAAGATGCTGTGTCAGGATTTTATGACGTGATCCAACTGAAATACTACGTTCTTGTCCAGTTTCTCGGACAGCCAGTCTTCGATTGGCACACACAATTTCGTTGACGTTCCAGGCATGAGCGTCGTCGGAAGATGCCGATGGGCGTCCTGAACGAAGGTCATCTTTAACTTCCGTCCGACCATTTTTAAACCATTCTTAACAACTAGTCCATCTTGAGCACTCGTCACCGTAGGCTTCGTGCATTTGGTTTATCTCTGTAAAGGTTTTCTTGAGTTTCAAACAAAGTTTAATGTAGACGCGTTGCTCCTCTAACGCTGCCATCCAGAAATTCGCAAACTGTGCGACAACGTTGTACTCAATACTGAGCCGTGAATGGCTCGTGTTCCCGCCATCATGTATTTTACACCCTGTTTTTAACGTACTTACAGCACACTACGTTAATTTAAATCACTACTGTCACTGAGTTGCTGCTTTGCCTAGCGGAACGTATCGATATATCCCGTCTCGTAGTATCTTTGCTTGACTGCTATTACAGGGTGCCCGAAAAGTCTTTCCCCGATTACATAAATTGATAACTCAGGCTAGAAGTAAGATACAAAAATGTAACTTGTGTTGAATTGTTTACAACTATCAAAGTTTTTTTTCTGTTTTAGGTTCGCAATACGTAAGTAGTGGATGAGGTGCAGTGCCCAAGAAGCCATGTTAACCAATCAGGAGAAGGCACAGTGTGTCCTGTGGTACCGTGAGACACGATCACCAACCACAGTACAGAGACACTTCCAGACAACATTTGGAAGGAATCCACCTGATATCAAAAGCATTAAAGCCTGGTATGAGAGGTTCAAGAACCCAGGATCGGCTGCTGACCTTCCGAGGTCAGAGCCTCAGCAGACAGGGTGGAAGCTGTAAGGCAGTCTTTTCTGCGAAGTTCGAAGAAATTGGTGCGCAGGGCCTCACGTGAATTACAGATGCCAAAAAGCTCTCTCCATGACATTTTACACAAACGTTTATTGTTTCGTGCATACAAAGTGAAAATCGTTCAGGCCTTGTTTCCCAATGGCAGTACACGTCGACATGACTCTGCGGTCGAAATGCTATCACGTATTGAGGACGATAGTGAATTGCCATAATGTGCGCATTTGGGGTTCAAAACCCCCTGGCGAGGTCATGGAGTGCACCAGAGGCAGTCCAAAGATGAATGTTTGGTGCGCGCTATTGCACGATCGAATTATCGGGCCATTCTTCTTCGCTGAGGCTACCATCACATCTGCAGTGTATCTGGACATGTTGCAACTGCATGCTGTTCCACAGCTGCTTCAGTATCACCCCGATGTCGTGTTTGAGCAAGACGATGCACCGCCTCATTGGGGTTTGGACGTCCGTGCCTATCTCGATATGACCTTTCCTGGGCGATGGATTGGTCGTGATGGGCCAACAGTTTGGCCTCAACGCTCTCCTGACATAACCCCATTAGACTTCTTTTTATGCGGTTATGTCAAGGACGGCAAGAGCTGACAAGTGCGAGAATTATCGCACAATCAGCTTAACAGCTCATGCATCGAAGCTGCTTACAAGAATAATATACAGAAGAATGGAAAACAAAATTGAGAATGCGCTAGGTGACGATCAGTTTGGCTTTAGGAAAAGTAAAGGGACGAGAGAGACAATTCTGACGTGACGGCTAATAATGGAAGCAAGGCTAAAGAAAAATCAAGACACTTTCATAGGATTTGTCGACCTGGAAAAAGCGTTCGACAATATAAAATGGTGCAAGCTCTTCGAGATTCTGAAAAAAGTAGGGGTAAGCTATAGGGAGAGACGGGTCATATACAATATGTGCAACAACCAAGAGGGAATAATAAGAGTGGACGATCAAGAACGAAGTGCTCGTATTAAGAAGGGTGTAAGACAAGGCTGTAGCCTTTCGCCCCTACTCTTCAATCTGTACATCGAGGAAGCAATGATGGAAATAAAAGAAATGTTCAGGAGTGGAATTAAAATACAAGGTGAAAGGATATCAATGATACGATTCGCTGATGACATTGCTATCCTGAATGGAAGTGAAGAAGAATTAAATGATCTGCTGAACGGAATGAACAGTCTAATGAGTACACAGTATGGTTTGAGAGTAAATCGGAGAAAGACGAAGGTAATGGGAAGTAGTAGAAATGAGAACAGCGAGAAACTTAATATCAGGGTTGATGGTCACGAAGTCAATGAAGTTAAGGAATTCTGCTACCTAGGCAGTAAAATAACCAATGACGGACGGAGCAAGGAGGACATCAAAAGCAGACTCGCTATGGCAAAAAAGGCATTTCTGGCCAAGAGGAGTCTACTATCAAATACCGGCCTTAATTTGAGGAAGAAATTTCTGAGGATGTACGTCTGGAGTACAGCATTGTATGGTAATGAAACATGGACTGTGGGAAAACCGGAACAGAAGAGAATCGAAGCATTTGAGATGTGGTGCTATAGACGAATGTTGAAAATTAGGTGGACTGATAAGGTAAGGAATGAGGAGGTTCTACGCAGAATCGGAGAGGAAAGGAATATGTGGAAAACACTGATAAGGAGAAGGGACAGGATGATAGGACATCTGCTAAGACATGAGGGAATGACTTCCATGGTACTAGAGGGAGCTGTAGAGGCCAAAAACTGTAGAGGAAGACAGAGATTGGAATACATCAAGCAAATAATTGAGGACGTAGTTCAAGTGCTACTCTGAGATGAAGAGGTTAGCACAGGAAAGGAATTCGTGGCGGGCCGCATCAAACCAGTTAGTAGACTGAAAAAAAAAAAACAAGGACGAACACGTGTACCAGATCTTGAAACCCTGCGGCAACGGATAACCGCAGTCGTTGAATCGATCCCTCCAGTGATGTTGGCTAATGTGTAGGCGGAAATTGAATATCGCCTAGATGTGCTACGTGCTACCAAGGGCGCTCATGTGGAAGTTTACTGATGTGTAAAAAAAACTTTTATAGTTTGTAAAAAATTAGACACCAGTTTCATATTTGTATCTTTCTTCTAGCCTGAGTTATCAATTTACATAATCAGGGAAAGACTTTTCGGACACCCTGTACTTCCCCCTGGTTGTCTGTCGTGGGCCAGTTCCGGTCGGGACTTCGGGTCGCGGGTTCGGGCTGCTAGTCGGTTGGAACGCGTCTGGAGCGCAGTCCGGACCTGCCAGTCGGGGAGTTGGTATGCGGCACTGGTGCAGTCGGGTTGGAGCAGTGATGCCTGCGTCGACATGGCTCGCCCGACCATTGCCGCCACGCATCACTTGAGCCGGGCCACGGTCTTGGTGGATCGTCGCGGTTTGGCTCGCAGATCGTTCATGAGTCGGCTGTGTGTGTGTGTGTGTGTGTGTGTGTGTGTGTGTGTGTGTGTGCGCGCGCGCGCGCGCGCTCAACTCCGGATGTGTGTTCGCGCGTGCTTAGTTACTGTTGGGTATCGTTCACGTCTTTGTGCAAGTGTTTGCCAGGTTGTGTGTGCAGTTGTTATTAGTTCCTCTGACGCATTCTGCGTGAAGTCGGTCGGTTGCTGCGGGCCAGGGAAGTTATCTCTGCGCGGTGCAGTCGGCTGTGGCCGCTGGCAGTAAGTGCGCAGTGTCGGAGCGTGTGTGGAGCTGTTCGATCGCGACGATCTTCGTGGTTCGCCGACCCAGGACGACAAAGTTGAGTAGTGGTTTCAACTACCCAAGCCACGTCTATTCACGTTGTGGTGGTTCGCTTCGGTGGTTTACTGTTGGGGAGGTTTTCCGGTGAGCAGCACAGAGTGGTTCTACTGCTGAGATTTAGCCGCCATGAGGTGCAATTAACTGTTGTGGTCGACTGCGATTTGAGTGGACCAGTGGAATTTTCTGTCTTGCAGCCGTTAGTTATCTGGTTACCTGCCCTGGGCACTGACGTAAATTCAGGCAGTGTTCTTTTGAGCGAGTTAACTATTACCGTGTTTCAAATTCAAGTGTACCAGCAGAAATTTCTGCCTAGTGGCCGTTAGTGTTCCAGTTACCTGACCTGATCGCTAATGTAATTTCAGGCAGCGTCCTTTCCTCACCTGTTGTCGCTGTGTAACATGGTGTGTAATTTTTACAGCTAATACGTACTCCATTGTGGATTATCACGTTTGTGGTGGTGGTGTGTTGGGGCTTATGGGCGCTCAACATCGAGGTCATCAGCGCCCTGGCACACATTAAAAGGAACGAATGTGGACAGACCTAAGAAAACTAAAGCACACACTCAAAGAAAGCAGGAAAAGAAGGAAAATGCTACATAAGAATATAAAACCTAAGGAAAAGGGAAACATAGCAACAAGAATGTCACAGGAAATTGTTATTGGCTGGCCACTTACATAAAATATGGGCGAGCTTGTCACACAGTGAGCAAATTAAAATTCTCTCCCTAAAATCTTTGTAAAAACATTTGACAGGGCACAGAACTTTAAAACTTTAACCACATTCGTCCGAGTGTTGCCTAAAAGAGATGGCACGTCCTCTGGCAAGTCAGCCGCGACCCGCTGGTCAGAAAATAAAACGCAATCCAATAAAACGTGGCGCACAGTGACCTGGACGCCGCAAGCACCACACATTGCAGGGTCCTCTCGCCGGAGCAGGAAGCCATGCGTCATAGGGCTGTGGCCTATTCGAAGCCGAGTGAGGAGAACCTCGTCCCGTCGATGGGGCTGAAAGGAAGTACACCACACACGCGTTGTGGGCTTGACTATACGGAGCTTATTGTCAGTCACTTCCAGCCACTCATCCTCCCACCGACGCATGACCCGTGAGCTCAACAGCGAGGTGAGTGCGTGCAAGGGGATAGCACACTGAGATACTTGTGGGCCGAGACACGCCTCCTTGGCTGCGAGATCTGCCCTTTCATTCCCAGCAATTCCGACATGCCCCGGAACCCAGCAAAAAGCTACAACCTTCCCCAGCCGCTGTAGTCGGAGGAGGGCATCCTGGATGGTCTGGACAATTTTGTCTGCCGGATACAAACGTTGCAATGAGTGAAGGGCACTGAGTGAATCACGTTTGTAACATTGCCGGTTGAGGTTCTCATGGACTGATTGAGGGGGAGTAAGTTGTTGTGTCGGTCGGACCGTGGCTGCCCCCTGGTTGGGTTCCGACGGATCAAGTGTAGTTGGGCTCACCGCCTGTCTCACCTAAGTGAACGAGGGCAGACCGATCTCCCTGGAGGCCTTCGGAGTGCTAGCGGTGTTCAATTATCTATTGTCAGCTATTTTAAATTTTGGGCTTATGGTCATTGTTTGTTTCTTAAAATTTTGCAAATTAATTTTTAAATTTATCTTTCAAGCTTAAACACTGTGGCCTTCTGTCATTAAAGATTATGATAATATATTTTGAAATTTTGGCCGGCCGAAGAGGCCGAGCGGTTCTAGGCGCTTCAGTCTAGAACCGCGCGACCGCTGCGGTCGCAGGTTCGAATCCTGCCTCGGGCATGAATGTGTGTGATGTCCTTAGGTTAGTTAGGTTTAAGTAGTTCTAAGTTCTATGGGACTCATGACCTCACCTGTTAAGTCCCATAGTGCTCAGAGCCCTTTGAATCATTTTGAAATTTCGAAGTTAATTGTTGCCCTCAGCCATTTATGTTGCACCTTGTACATGTTGCCTTTTGGGTTTTTAATTACTTTATTGCTATCTTAATTGAATTTCTTTAAAGATTTCTTGTTGGCCTCCTGCCTTTAAAGGTCTATGGTAATATATTCTGAAGTTTTGAAATTTAATTGTGGCCCTCAGCCATTTGTGTTGCACTTTGCGTATGTTGTTTTTTTTAATTACTTTATTGCTATCTTAATTGGATTTTTCTTATTAAGATTTCTCGTTCGAAGCCCTCAGCCGTGAAAGAGTTGCTACATTACAATAAATGACAATTAGAAGCATAAACTTACTTCAACCCTTGGCCCTTAACACAACCCTATTACCTGTTCTGCCCAGCGGGTTTAGAGGGCGTTTCAAATACAACATTGAACAATAACTAACAGACACACAGCAGTGAAACTTCCTGCAGCTGCGCTTTAAACACGGGCGTATGCAGGTACGCGAACCGCACTTCGCTCCAACACACCACTGGTGCGAATTTAGGAATGTTCTGGAATTTTTTGAACAGACAATAGCTCCGTACTTAGCAATCGTATACAACCGCTCGCTCACCGATGGATCTGAACCTACAGGTTGGAAAACTGCGCAGGTCGCACCAGTGTTTAAGAAGGGTAGTAGGAGTAATCCATCGAACTACAGACCTATATCATTGACGTCGGTTTGCTGTAGGGTTTTGGAGCATATACTGTATTCAAACATTATGAATCACCTTGAAGGGAACGATCTATTGATACGTAATCAGCACGGTTTCAGAAAACACCGTTCTTGTGCATTCCGTATTTCTAGATTTCCGGAAAGCTTTTGACACCGTTCCTCACAATCGACTTCTAATCAAGCTGCGGGCCAATGGGGTATCGTCTTAGTCATGTGACTGGATTCGTGATTTCCTGTCAGGAAGGTCGCAGTTCGTAGCAATAGACGGCAAATCATCGAGTAAAACTAAAGTGATATCAGGTGTTCCCCAGGGAAGCGTCCTGGGACCTCTGCTGTTCCTGATCTATTACAAATGACCTGGGTGACAATCTGAGCAGTTCTCTTAGGTTGTTCGCAGATGATGCTGTAATTTACCGTCTAGTAATATCATCCGAAGACCAGTATCAGTTGCAAACGAATTTAGAAAAGATTGCTGTATGGTGTGGCAGGTGGCAGTTGACGCTAAATAACAAAAAGTGTGAGGTGATCCACAAGAGTTCCAAAAGAAATCCGTCAGAATTCGATTACTCAATAAATAGTACAATTCTCAAGGCTGTCAATTCAACTAAGTACCTGGGTGTTAAAATTACGAACAACTTCAGTTGGAAAGACCACATAGATAATATTGTGGGGAAGGCGAGCCAAAGGTTGCGATTCATTGGCAGGACACTTAGAAGATGCAAGAAGACAGCTTACACTACACTCGTTCGTCCTCTGTTAGAATATTGCTGCGTGGCGTGGGATCCTTACCAGGTGGGATTGACGGAGGACATCGAAAGGGTGCAAAAAAGGGCAGCTCGTTTTGTATAATCACGTAGTAGGAGACAGTGTGTGGCAGATATGATACGCGAGCTGGGATGGAAGTCATTAAAGCAAAGACGTTTTTCGTCGCGGCGACATCTATTTACGAAATTTCAGTCACCAATTTTCTCTTCCGAATGCGAAAATGTCTCGTTGAGCCCAACCTACATAGGTAGGAATGATCATCAAAATAAAATAAGAGAAATCAGAGCTCGAACAGAAAGGCTTAGGTGTTCGTTTTTCCCGCGCGCTGTTCGGGAGTGGAATGGTAGAGAGAGAGTATGATTGTGGTTCGATGAACCCTCTGCCAAGCACTTAAATGTGAATCGCAGAGTAATCATGTAGATGCAGACTTGGTACATACGTGGGACCTACGTGTGCTACGGCGGCTGTGTGTGTTTGTTTACATGAGGTTTATCCCTGTACACTCACTTGGTGCGGCCGTCCTCGCGGTAGGAGGTGCGGTAGAAGCCGGTGAGGGAGTCGCGCAGCACGCCGCGGAAGGGGATCTCGAGCACGTAGCGGGCGCCGGGCTGCAGCGGCGGAGACACCGACAGCGAGTACGTCTCCTGGCCGGGGTCCGCCCGCTGGCTCACCACGGTGGGCCTGCCGCCGCTGCTGCTGGTGGTGGTGGTCGTGGTGGTGGTGGTGTTGCTGCCGCCGGCAGCGGGCGATGCCGTCGTGCTGTGGGCAGCCGAGCACATGCGTGTCAGAAAATAAAAAAACCTCGTATCACTCAAAAGATGAATGAAGAAAGTAATAGTGTCAGTGAACAGAGCTCCAGGCCCCTATGGAACCCCTGTCAGATTCCATACACCAGAGGTTCCCAACAAAATTTTCTCGAGGACCCCCCTCATCGAGCATGATTGGTACCTTGTCATATCACAGTACCAAGTGACTAAAAAAGCCAAATTAAGAGTCTTTTTATACGTTTACTATTTTTGGTACTTAGAAAAACATTGACATATTCATTATTGAAAAAATATTGAGCTTAAAGCGTTTCCAATTTAGCCATCATTGTTTTTGACATTTTGGATATTCGGGAATCCAGCCGGACGTCGCGTCGTTCTCGCACGATATTTCAACAGCGTGCCTCGCTGTCTTCTTCAGGTGCTACCTGAGACTGGTCCTTGGGTCGATCGAGTCCAGTATTTATGCCTGGGAGGAGCTGGGCGTTCCCTAATCGGTCCGCGCCGCGTCGTGTGTTCCGTCTGAGGTCCGCGCCCGCCAGACGCGGCTACATTGTCCTCTGCTCGCTCGTGTTCCCTCCGCCGTCCGCGCCCGGCCTGGCCGTCTTCTGAAGTCGAGTTCATGATCTGGGGTGTGTCAGACCTGGTCTCCAATGTCAGACACCTCGTCTCACGGCTGTTCTCTCGGTTTCCACTTCTATTTCTTGTAGAATCCCCGAGTGTCCTGCGTTGAGTTTTCACAAGCTCAAGCGCTGGATCCCAGGCAGTGCTGATTTAGTATCCCGAGTAACGGTTGATTAGATTGTCTGTGACCTTAATCTCAATGGCTTCTTTAACGACACTGTCCCAAAATCTTGAGGTCTGCGTCACAATCTTGGTGTCATTGTAATCCATTGAATGACCAAGTTCCAGACAATGCTCTGCTATGGCTGATTTAGTTGCCTGCCTTAGTATGTCTCTGGTGTTCTTTACACCTGATGTTCACAGTTCTGGTGGTCTGGCCAATGTATGACATCCCACACTGGCATGGTATGTTGTAAATACCTGGCGTGCGTAGCCCCAGGTCATCTTTTACATTCCCCAGCATTGCCCCAATTTTGGTGGGTGGGCAAAATATGCTCTTGATGTCATATTTCTGGAGAATCCTGCTGATCTTGGCAGAGATAGGCCCGGCATATGGCAGGTGTGCCATCTTCTTTGCCTCTTCTGGTTCTTCTTCTTGATCCTTTGGCCGGTTAGCAGGTTGAAGTGCCTTCTGGATATCTCTAGAGGAGTACCCATTCCTGCTGAACACTGTAAGTGTTCTATTTCTGTGGCCAGACTATCAGGATCTGACAGAGTTTGTGCTCTGTGGACCAGTGTTTTGAGCACTCCATTCTTCTGTGCCGGATGGTGGCAACTGCTGGCTTGTAGGTATAAGTCAGTGTGCGTAGTTTGCGGTACACACTGTGTCCAAATGTGCCATCTGCCTTTCGGACCACAGATGGAACACTCGACCCGGCGCGGACCGATTAGGGAACGCCCAGCTCCTCCCAGGCATAAATACTGGACTCGATCGACCCAAGGACCAGTCTCAGGTAGCGCCTGAAGAAGACAGCGAGGCACGCTGTTGAAATATCGTGCGAGAACGACGCGAACATCCGGCTGGATTCCCGAATATCCAAGATGTCAACAGATTGCCGGGAAAGCATCAAGAATTACATCATTGTTTTTGTTTAATTTCTGATTAGTGCTCAAATTCTTTGTCTTCAAATCTGGGTGTTTAGTATAACAAACTCCTTAAACAAACTGCCTACTGGCTTCTGTCTCGGGTTCTTCGGCCGACGTTCATCTATTGATTTTACTGACGTTTCGCCAGCACGAGTGGCTGGCATTATCAAAGCTTCACCCTCCATTGCCGGTGGTGAACTGGAGCCGAGCTCGCGGCCACAATGTGCCTTTCGCGCCAACGTCCGAGGACTTCTCCGCGGTCATTTCCGGTGCGGTTCTGCTCTTACTACCTGCGACGGTCATTCGCTGCAGCACGGGAAGCCAGGATCCGCGTGTTTTTGTATTTCTACAGCCTATCTTAAAAGCGCGTGTGATAGTGCTTCTCTACAGCCAGAACTTCCGTGTCGGCGAATTTTATTACGTGGTCGGTCTCACTCAGCGCGTGCTCCGCCACGACCGATTTCTCCACCTGCCCCAACCTGCAGTGCCGCTTATGCTCTTTCATCCTGGTGTTAATTGATATACGGCCCAGAGTGACGGACAGAATCGGCCGTATATTGCGCAAACATGGAGTAAAGACGATTTTCAAACCGACAAGGAAGATCAGAAAGTGTCTTACATCGGCGAAGGAGAAAAGGGATCCACTTGCAATGTCGGGAATATACCGTATACCATGCACATGCGGAAAAGTTTATGTCGGAATGACTGGACGATCAAGTAACACCGGGATCAAAGAGCATAAGCGACGTTGTAGGTTGGGGCAGGTGGAGAAATCGGCCGTGGCAGAGCACGCACTGAGTGAAACCGACCACGTAATAAAATTCGCCGACACGTAAGTTCTGGCTGTAGAGAAGCACTATCAAACGAGCTTGTTCAGAGAAGCTGTAGAAATACAAAAACACGCGAACAGCTTCAACAAGAAAGAGGCCGAGGATGACACGCGTAAAGCTGAAATACTAAACACCTTTTTCCAAAGCTGTTTCACAGAGGAAGACCGCACTGCAGTTCCTTCTCTAAATCCTCGCACAAACGAAAAAATGGCTGACATCGAAATAAGTGTCCAAGGAATAGAAAAGCAACTGGAATCACTCAACAGAGGAAAGTCCACTGGACCTGACGGGATACCAATTCGATTCTACACAGAGTACGCGAAAGAACTTGCCCCCCTTCTAACAGCCGTGTACCGCAAGTCTCTAGAGGAACGGAAGGTTCCCAATGATTGGAAAAGAGCACAGGTAGTCCCAGTCTTCAAGAAGGGTCGTCGAGCAGATGCGCAAAACTATAGACCTATATCTCTGACGTCGATCTGTTGTAGAATTTTAGAAAATGTTTTTTGCTCGAGTATCATGTCGTTTTTGGAAACCCAGAATCTACTCTGTAGGAATCAACATGGATTCCGGAAACAGCTATCGTGTGAGACCCAACTCGCTTTATTTGTTCATGAGACCCAGAAAATATTAGATACAGGCTCCCAGGTAGATGCTATTTTCCTTGACTTCCGGAAGGCGTTCGATACAGTTCCGCATTGTCGCCGTATGAACAAAGTAAGAGCCTACGGAATATCAGACCAGCTGTGTGGCTGGATTGAAGAGTTTTTAGCAAACAGAACACAGCATATTGTTCTCAATGGAGAGACGTCTACAGACGTTAGAGTAACCTCTGGCGTGCCACAGGGGAGTGTTATGGAGCCACTGCTTTTCACAATATATATAAATGACCTAGTAGATAGTGTCGGAAGTTCCATGCTGCTTTACGCAGATGATGGTGTAGTATACAGAGAAGTTGCAGCATTAGAAAATTGTAGCGAAATGCAGGAAGATCTGCAGCGGATAGGCACTTGGTGCAGGGAGTGGCAACTGACCCTTAACATAGACAAATGTAATGTATTGAGAATACATAGAAAGAAGGATCCTTTATTGTATGATTATATGATAGCGGAACAAACACTGGTAGCAGTTACTTCTGTAAAATATCTGGGAGTATGCGTGCGGAACGATTTGAAGTGGAATGATCATATAAAATTAATTGTTGGTAAGGCGGGTACCAGGTTGAGATTCGTTGGGAGAGTCCTTAGAAAATGTAGTCCATCAACAAAGGAGGTGGCTTACAAAACACTCGTTCGACCTATACTTGAGTATTGCTCATCAGTATGGGATCCGTGCCACGTCGGGTTCACAGAGGAGATAGAGAAGATCCAAAGGAGAGCGGCGCGTTTCGTCACAGGGTTATTTGGTAAGCGTGATAGCGTTACGGAGATGTTTAGCAAACTCAAGTGGCAGACTCTGCAAGAGAGGCGCTCTGCATCGCGGTGTAGCTTGCTGTCCAGGTTGCGAGAGGGTGCGTTTCTGGATGAGGTGGTTCAAATCGTTCAAATGGCTCTGAGCACTATGCGACTTAACTTCTGAGGTCATCAGTTGCCTAGAAATATTTAAACCTAACTAACCTAAGGACATCACACACACCCATGCCCGAGGCAGGATTCGAACCTGCGACCGTAGCAGTCACTCGGTTCAAGACTGTAGCGCCTAGAACCGCACGGCCACTCCGGTCGGCTGTGGATGAGGTATCGAATATATTGCTTCCCCCTTCTTATACCTCCCGAGGAGATCACGAATGTAAAATTAAGAAAGATTCGAGCACGCACGGAGGCTTTCCGGCAGTCGTTCTTCCCGCGAACCGTACGCGAGTGGAACAGGAAAGGGAGGTAATGACAATGGCATGTAAAGTGCCCTCCGACACACACAGTTGGGTGGCTTGCGGAGTATAAATGTAGATGTAGTATCACAGTATCGAGTACCTAAAGAGCCAAAGTAAGAGTCTTTTTATACGTTTTCTATTTTTGGTACTTAGAAAAAACATTGACATATTCATTAAAAAAATATTGAGCTTAAAACTTTTCGAATTAAGCAATCATTGTTTTTAGAATGAGATTTTCACTCTCCAGCGGAGTGTGCGCAGACATGAAACTTCCTGGCACATTAAAACTGTGTGCCGGACCGAGACTCGAAGTCGGGACCTTTGCCTTTCGCGGGAAAGGAGAGCTTCTGTAAGGTTTGGAAGGTAGGAGGCGAGGTACTGGCAGAAGTAAAGCTGTGAGGACGGGGCGTGAGTCGAGCTTTGGTAGCTCAGTTGGCAGAGCACTTGCCCGCGAAAGGCAAAGGTCCCAAGTTCAAGTCTCGGTCCGGCACACACTTTAAATCTGCCAGGAAGTTTAATCTTTTGTTAGTTAGATTTCTGATTATTGCTCAAAATCTGTATCCTCAAAACTGGGTGTTTTAGAATAAAAGCTCCTTAAAAAAATAAAAATTGAGTATGAACTGAAAGTGACTGGAAAAAATTAAAAGTGAGTGTGTAAGTCTTTCAAGTGTATCACACTTGTGATTGCATTGAGTAGACATGTGTGAAAAATAAGAAAACACTAATTTCATACAAGGTATTATTTATTTGAAAAAATACAGTTGCAACAGAGTACTCCATCAGTATACAGTTAGTTTTAATTTCCAGTTCTTAATGAGATGAGTTCAATCTGATCTTTGAGTCCATTATTTCTGAAATATTATACTATTGGCCATTAAAATCGCTACAACACGAAGATGACGTGCTACAGACGCGAAATTTAACCGACAGGAAGAAGATGCTATGATATACAAAAGATTAGCTTTTCAGAGCATTCACACAAGGCTGGCGCCGGTGGCGACACCTACAACGTGCTGACATGACGACACGTTTCCGACTTCGATAAAGGTCGGATTGTAGCCTATCGCCATTGTGATTTATCCTATCGCGACATTGTTGCTCGCGAGATCCAGTGACTGTTAGCAGAATATGGAATCGGTGGGTTCAGGAGGGTAATACGGAACGCCGTGCTGGATCCCAATTGCCTCTTATCACTAGCGGTCAAGATGACAGGCATCCTATCCGAATGGCTGTAACGGATCGTGCAGCCACTTCTCGATCCCTGAGTCAACAGATGGGGAGGTTTACAAGACAACAACCATCTGCACGAACAGTTCGACGACGTTTGCAGCAGCATGGACTATCAGCTCGGAGACCCTTGACGCTGCATCACAGACAGGAGCGCCTGCGATGGTGTACTCAACGACGAACCTGGGTGCACGAATGGCAAAACATTTTTTCGGATGAATCTGTTCTGTTTACAGCATCGTGATGGTCGCATCCGTGTTTGGCGACATCGCGGTGAACGCACATTGGAAGCGTGTATTCGTCATCGCCATACTGGCGCATCACCGTCGTGATGGTATGGGGTGCCATTGGTTACACGTCTCGGTCACCTCTTGTTCCAATTGACGGCACTTTGAACAGTGGACGTTTCATTTCATATGTGTTATGTCCAGTGGCTCTACCCCTCATTCGATCCCTGCGAAACCTTACATTTCAGCAGGATAATGCACGACCGCATGTTGTAGGTCCTGTACGAGGCTTTCTGAATACAGAAAATGTTCGACTGCTGCCCTGGCCAGCACATTCTCCAGATCTCTCACCAACTGAAAACATCTGGTCAATGGTGGCCGAGCAACTGACTCGTCACAATACGCCAGTTACTACTCTTAATGAACTGCGTTATCGTGTTGAAGCCGCATGGGCAGCTGTAACTGTACACGCCATCCAAGCTCTGTTTGACTCAATGTTCAGGCGCATCAAGGCCATTATTACGGCCAGAGGTGGTTGTTGTGGGTACTGATTTCTCGGGATCTATGCACCCAAATTTCGTGGAAATGTAATCACATGTCACTTCTAGTATAATATATTTGTCCAATGAATACCCGTTTATCATCTGCATTTCTTCGTGGTGTAACATTTTTAATGGCCAGTAGTGTAGGTTCCAAACTTGAAACTTTCACTCTGAAATCCGACCGCATGTCGAGCTGATTCCTACATTTGTTTTTCATGAAACACATGGAAGAAAATGCTTGCTCCCACCGATATGTGGTTGCAAATGGAAGGATATTTTTCATCGCCTTATCTCCAAGTTTCTTGTAGTCCTTGCGTGCCGATGCCCAGAAGTCTGTAATTTTATCACCGATGAAAATGTTTATCATCGTACCACATCTGGACAGATCCACAAGTTGATCTTGCTCATCTTCAGTGAGGCCTCGGATTTTGTCTACTTCTTCACAGCTGAAGGGATTTCGAATCCATCTGTCGTCAGGGTCACGTTCAGGGAAATACTGTCCAAAAGTGGTGGCTAGGCTGCGTAGATGCTCGGCTACATTGATCTTTATCTGGTCAGGCAAACTCTCCTCTGATGACTCCAAGAATTGTTTTAAAGTAGAAAAGTTAGTTAGTGACTCATTTTCTATCCTTGACGCCCAGATCTGACACTTATTGACCATAGCACTAATCTTGTCCTCAACTTTGAACATGTCTACATTTTTTCCTTGTAAACTCAAGTTTAACACACTTAAGTATTCAAACACATCTGCTAAGTACGCAACTGAGCAAAGCCAAGAGAAGTTAGTGAGATAGTCCGCGCACTTTGTGTCAAGAAGGAATACACGAACCTCGTCTCTAAGTTCAAAAAATCTTGACAAGATCCTACCTCGAGGAAGCCATCTTACTTCCGTATGAATAAGAAGTTGCTCATGCTCACTGCCGATCTCGTAACACTCTAGGAAGAAGCTAGACGCAGAAGTATAGATTTAGGTGTCAGGAAGTATTTTCTGAAGGAATTTGTATGGAGTGTAGCCATATATGGAAGTGAAACGTGGACAATAAATACAGGGTTATTACAAATGACTGAAGCGATTTCACAGCTCTACAATAACTTTATTATTTGAGATATTTTCACAATGCTTTGCACACACATACAAAAACTCAAAAAGTTTTTTTAGGCATTCACAAATGTTCGATATGTGCCCCTTTAGTGATTCGGCAGACATCAAGCCGATAATCAAGTTCCTCCCACACTCGGCGCAGCATGTCCCCATCAATGAGTTCGAAACCATCGTTGATGCGAGCTCGCAGTTCTGGCACGTTTCTTGGTAGAGGAGATTTAAACACTGAATCTTTCACATAACCCCACAGAAAGAAATCACACGGGGTTAAGTCGAGAGAGCGTGGAGGCCATGACACGAATTGCTGATCGTGATCTCCACCACGACCGATCCATCGGTTTTCCAATCTCCTGTTTAAGAAATGCCGAACATCATGATGGAAGTGCGGTGGAGCACCATCCTGTTGAAAAATGAAGTCGGCGCTGTCGGTCTCCAGTTGTGGCATGAGCCAATTTTCCAGCATGTCCAGATTCACGTGTCCTGTAACGTTTTTTTCGCAGATGAAAAAGGGGCCGTAAACTTTAAACCGTGAGATTGCACAAAACACGTTAACTTTTGGTGAATTGCGAATTTGCTGCACGAATGCGTGAGGATTCTCTACCGCCCAGAGTCGCACATTGTGTCTGTTCACTTCACCATTAAGAGAAAATGTTGCTTCATCACTGAAAACAAGTTTCGCACTGAACGCATCCTCTTCCACGAGCTGTTGCAACCGCGCCGAAAATTCAAAGCGTTTGACTTTGTCATCGGGTGCCAGGGCTTGTAGCAATTGTAAACGGTAAGGCTTCTGCTTTAGCCTTTTCCGTAAGATTTTCCAAACCGTCGGCTGTGGTACGTTTAGTTCCCTGCTTGCTTTATTCGTCGACTTCCGCGGTCTTCGCTCACTGCAGGCCGACCCGTTGATTTCCACTTACAGAGGCATCCAGAAGCTTTAAACTGCGCATACCATCGCCGAATGGAGTTAGCAGTTGGTGGATCTTTGTTGAACTTCGTCCTGAAGTGTCGTTGCACTGTTATGACTGACTGATGTGAGTGCATTTCAAGCACGACATACGCTTTCTCGGCTCCTATCGCCATTTTGTCTCACTGCGCTCTGAAGCGCTCTGGCGGCAGAAACCTGAAGTGCGGCGTCAGCCAAACAAAACTTGATGAGTTTTTCTACGTATCTGTAGTGTGTCGTGACCATATGTCAATGAATGGAGCTACAGTGAATTTATGAAATCGCTTCAATCACTTGTAATAGCCCTGTAGTTTAGACAAAAAGAGAATAGAAGCATTCGAAATGTGGTGCTGCAGAAGAATGCTGTAGATTAGATGGGTAGTTCACATAACTAATGAAGAGGTATTGAATAGAATTGGGGAGAAATTTGTGGCACAACTTGACTAGAAGAAGGGATCGGTTGGTAGGACATATTCTGAGGCATCGAGGGATCACCAGTTTAGAATTGAGCGGCAGCGAGGAGGGTAAAAATCGTAGAGGGAGACCAAGAGATGAATACACTAAACAGATTCAGAAGGATGTAGGTACTGGGAGATGAAGAAGCTTGCACAGGATAGAGTAGCATGGAGAGCTGCATCAAACCAGTCTCAGGACTTAAGACCACAACAACAACAAAGCTATGCTCACGCAGGAAGTGACCAAAACGAAAAATCTGTTATCATACGAAATATATTTAATGTATTTTTTGTTCTTAAAGCATCTTGCGGACCCCTGGGGTTCGCGGACCGCCTGTTGGGAACCACTGCTATACACTATTTGTGGTCGTATTAGCCCCTCTTCTAACTATATAGTAGATACCTCGAACAAAAAACCATGACCAGTTTTTGGAAAAAGGCACCTGTCACGCACTTCTAAAAGAATGGTATTACATGTAATACACAAAACTACCGCGCAATATCCTCAACATCGATTTGTTGCCGAATCTTAGAATACACTAAGCTCTGCGATTATGAAGAATCTTTAACAGAACGTCCCCCTCAATCCCAACCAGCATGGATTTCGAAAAAATCGATCATGTGAAACACAACACACACTTTTCTCTGATGACGTACTGGAAGCTTTGGATCAAGTCAGTCAAATAGATGCAGTGTTTCTTATGTACGAATGCATGCTTTCGCGACGATATCCGATGATAAAACATTCTCGGGTTTTAAGCCGCGTCAAGTGGTTTACTGCCTACGAACTTTCGGCAGAGATCTCCTCTGCCATTGTCAAGTGGATGACTGCCGTGTGGTTGTCATTGCCGTGATTATATAGCCGTGACGTCGCTCGTGACGTCACTGGTGCTCGGTCCCGGCGTGGCGATGGGAAGTCCATTAGCTACAGTACTAGCCAACCTCTCTATGGAACATTTCAAAGACATCGCCTTGGACACGGCTCCTGCAAAGCCGAGCTGTTTTTATCGCTACTTCAACGATACCTTCGTCATTTGGCCACATGGACAAGAAATGTTAGAAGAGTTCCTGGAGCATATCAACAGCATCCACGACCACATCAACTTCACAATGGAAGTAAAGGACGGTTCCCTGCCGTTCTTGGACGTGCTTGTCCGTCGTAAACCCAAAGGGTCTCTAGGTCATAGCGTTTACCGAAAGCCCACCCACACGGATCGGTATCTGCACGCCACCAACTTCCATCACCCAGCACACAAACAGTCAGTTCTGAGGACATCAGTACATCGAGCTGAAACCGTCTCAGACGCTGAAATCTCACAAGCAGTGTCATCCAAGGCTCAAAGGAAGAAGACCTCTGAAGAAGACACCAAGCAGATTGATTTCTTACCGTTTTGTGGTTCGACAACAGGGAAGATTAGTCGGCTCCTGAAGAGGCATAAAACAGACACAATCTTCAGGCCTCCAGCAAAGATTCGGCGACTAATGAAATCTGTGAAAGACGATGTAGGCCACAGAACGCCAGGAATTTACAAGATACCGTGTGGATGTGGGCAGTTCTATGCCGGCCAGACTGTTCGCACTATGGAACAGTGCCGCATAGATCATGAAAGGTGTTACCGTCTGCGCTGTCCCGAAAAGTCAGCTTTAGCAGAACATGTTCTGGAAAACGGACACCGAATTGCATTCGATGAGACGTCTATTATTAATCGAACTAATGGCTTCTTGGATAGCGTGATAAACGAGGCCATAGAATTTCTGACAACACCTTCAATAGAGGCGGTGGATTGCAGCTGAGTACAACGTGGGATCTGATGTTGAGAGAGTTGAAGGGCGCCCGGCGGTCGCGCGGTCAAAACATTGCCATATATGGTGCGGGACCGAGCACCAGTGAAGTCACGAGCGACGACGCGGCTATACGAGGTGCATTCAAGTTCTTAGGCCTCCGATTTTTTTTCTAATTAACTACTCACCCGAAATCGATGAAACTGGCGTTACTTCTCGACGTAATCGCCCTGCAGACGTACACATTTTTCACAACGCGAAGGCTTCTTTAGGAGTCTGTTTTGACCACTGGAAAATCGCTGAGGCAGTAGCAGCACGGCTGGTGAATGTGCGGCCACGGAGAGTGTCTTTCATTGTTGGAAAAAGCCAAGTCACTAGGAGCCAGGTCAGGTGAGTAGGGAGCATGAGGAATCATTTCAGAGTTGTTATCACGAAGAAACTGTTGCTTAACGTTAGCTCGATGTGCGGATGCGTTGTCTTGGTGAAACAGCACACGCGCAGTCCTTCCCGGACGTGTTTGTTGCAGTGCAGGAAGGAATTTGTTCTTCAAAACATTTTTGTAGGATGCACCTGTTACCGTAGTGCCCTTTGGAACGCAATGGGTAAGGATTACGCCCTCGCTGTCCGAGAACATGGACACCATCATTTTTTCAGCACTGGCGGTTACCCGAAATTTTTTTTGTGGCGGTGAATCTGTGTGCTTCCATTGAGCTGACTGGCGATTTGTTTCTGGATTGAAAAATGGCATCCACGTCTCATCCATTGTCACAACCGACGAAAAGAAAGTCCCATTTGTGCTGTCGTTGTGCGTCAACATTGCTCGGCAACATGCCACACGGGCAGCCGTGTGGTCGTCCGTCAGCATTCGTGGCACCCACCTGGATGACACTTTTCGCATTTTCAGGTCGTCATGCAGGATTGTGTGCACAGAACCCACAAAAATGCCAACTCTGGAGGCGATCTGTTCAACAGTCATTTGTCGATCCCCCAAAACAATTCTCTCCACTTTCTCGATCGTGTCGTCAGACTGGCTTGTGCGAGCCTGAGGTTGTTTCAGTTTGTTGTCACACGATGTTCTGCCTTTATTAAACTGTCGCACCCACGAATGCACTTTCGACACATCCATAACTCCATCACCACGTCTCCTTCAACTGTCGATGAATTTCAATTGGTTTCACACCACGCAAATTCAGAAAACGGATGATTGCACGCTGTTCAAGTAAGGAAAACGTCGCCATTTTAAGTATTTAAAACAGTACTCATTCTCGCCGCTGGCGGTCAAATTCCATCTGCCGTACGGTGCTGCCATCTCTGGGACGTATTGACAATGAACGCGGCCTCATTTTAAAACAATGCGCATGTTTCTATCTCTTTCCAGTCCGGAGAAAAAAAAATCGGAGGCCTTAGAACTTGAATGCACCTAAAAGCACGGCAGTGACAACCACATGACAGTCATCCACTTGACAATGGCAGAGATCTCTGCCGAAAGCTCGTAGGCAGTAAACCACTTGACGCGGCTTGAAACCCGAGAATGTTTTATTGCAGTGTTTCTTGATTTCCAGAAAGCATTTGACTCAGTACCGCACCTACGCTTATTATCGAAAGTACGATCATACAGGTATCATGTAAAATTTGTGACTCGACTGAGGGCCTTTTGGTAGGGATGACACGGCATGTTATCTTGAGTGGAGAGTCATAGTCAGCTGCAAAGTAACGCCGGGTGTGCTGTGAGTTAACGAGCATTGCGCTCTCATTTAAATATATGTGTGAAAGGGTAAGTCTACAGGAATTGTGAAACGAACGCTGTCGTCCAGAGCCGCGTGCCATAAAGGGCGCAGATTCACCACGAGAAGGGGAAATTCACAGGCGTCTGTTGTGTATTGAGGCCTAAGCGCTGTAGTGTGCGAGTGGGACAGCGGGTCATGCAGAATTTCGCTATTCATCTCCGCCATCGCCAATGATGGCGGACACACTGAACATGTCACAACCCAAATCCGAATATCTGTAATAACTTTTACATGTTGAATAAAAAATCTCAGATAGTTGTCAAAGATACTGGACAGTAGTTCCGTGGATGACTTCTGCTAACCGTCTTGCAGACGGGTGCTAACTCCGCTTCATTCACTTATTACGTACTTCAAGCTTCTCCTTTTCGGCTCCATACCTTCCCACATTCTCTAATTACACATTCCCAAGCATTACTGAAGAGAAGCGCTGTGTACTTTTGAATTTGACACAGATTTTGTGTGGAAACTGAAACCTGGGAGCACAGATGTAAAGCTATGAGATAGCAAAGCTGCGGCAAGATCTTATCTGCAGCTGCTAACGCCCCAGGCGTCATAAACCGAATGAGCACGGCAGCATAATCGGCACGCAGGAGTTTCAAGCATCCACAGCTACATAAAAGGTGGACCTGGGGCGTCGTGAGAACTCACACCAATACAGGGGCAGTGAATCATTCTTAAGTGTTAATGTAACACGGAAGTCGTCTTTTACGGTTTTACTGTGTTTGTAGGCTTCCGTATCTCACTCAATAAAAACGGACGCCTTAGATGATCACTTTGTTGTTCGTCCGTCCGTCTGTCTGTCTGGCAGTTAAAAACCCCTCTTCTCTGGAACGGACAAACGTATCAAGTTGAGATTTGTGTCACATAGTAAGCTCCATGGTCCCTTCGCGTTGTAAAACACAAACTTCTACGTGAATGCAATTAAAATATATGGCCATTTATGTCATATATATATAGATTCTCGCCAGTTCACTGATCAACACCCATAGGGTACTTCTCGGTGACCTACAATTATGAAATTTGGCAAGAAGCAAGGTTTCAGAGCCTATTGATTTCGATTTTAATTTTAATAATTAACAGCCTCAGTTGCACCGTTTGCCTAGAATTTACCTAGGTTTCAGTCGGGATAACCCAATCTTCTTCAGAATAACAGTAACCACCGTTTGTCCATAGTGGACATCGTCAAGCTAAAACTACAAATCCATAAATTATCTGGAACTGCCTCGGCCCCACTTCGCGACCGCGATGCGGCAGCCATGAATGCTGTACTGGAACTGACCGTAGCGTCATGAGGCCCGCCCAGGCGGACACAATACGTTGCGCCTGCGCATAAACTGTATGATAGTTGAAACTTCCTGGCAGATTAAAACTGTGTGCCGCACCGCGACTCGAACTCGGGACCTTTGCCTTTCGCGGGCAAGAGCTACACCACTGAGCTACCTAAGCACGACTCACGCCCCGTCCTCACAACTTTACTTCTGCCAGTACCTCGTTTCCTACCTTCCAAACTGGTACTGGCAGAAGTAAAGCTGTGAGGACGGGGCGTGAGTCGTGCTTGGGTAGTTCAGTGGTAGAGCACTTGCCCGCGAAAGGCAAAGGTCCCGAGTTCGAGTCTCGGTCCGGCACACAGTTTTAATCTGCCAGGAAGTTTCATATCAGCGCACACTCCGCTGCAGAGTGCAAATCTCATTCTATATGATAGTTACTTGTTGGGACAACACGTGAACTTACCTAGAATTTACTAGTAAAGTGAAATAAAAGGTATAGCTGAGGAAAAGGGCGTATATATTAATCTGTACAGAAGGTACTTAGATAGGCTGTCTTAACATTTATGAAGTATTCATTGGTCATGATATGAGGAAGATATGTGCTTACATGCTATGGCCTAACTAGGAAAATTTTTGTGCTTAAGCACTAACTTTAATCGCATAAAAAGAACTTAAGAGTGGGAAAGATAATATAAAGCCAACATCGTCATTATTACGACTAGGTCTAGAAATTTTTGAGACATAATTGTTAAGCACTTGCTTAGACGTAATTGTTAAGCACTTGCTTAGGTATGGTTACAACACATGAACATCTTGTTGACTTAGCACACAAATGGTCATAATTGAACTTAGGAACAAGTCTATATCTAATCTGAACATCCGGCAATACGGGCCAAATAAAATAGATGGTCATTATTCAAAATTAGTATATTTGACCTGAAATGGTCTAGAATCAATTCAAAAACTAATGCACGTGCCTTATTGAGCTTCTTAGCGAAGTTATGAGTTGCAGAAAACACTAAAGTAGGGGATAATGTGGCGGCAATAGGGTACTCAATTTGCCTCCATGGAGTTGATCCACACACATTCTGTAAAAACTGTGTGTGGACCACTACTTCTTTATGAGATGACGGGAAATGGTTAAATTATGTGATTTAGCGAGCAACGCTCCAAGGACACCTTTAAACGTCATTGAGTAAGATCAATTCAAAGTGGGGCCGAGGCAGTTCCAGATACGTTTTATAGTCTGACGATAATTTATGGATTTGTAGTTTGAGCTTCACGATGTCCAATATGGACAAACGGTAGTTACTGTTATTCTGAAGAAAGTTGTGTCATCCCGACTGAAACCTAGGTAAATTCTAGGCAAACGGGGCAGCTGAGGCTGTTAATTATTAAAATTAAAATTAATTGTACACAGTTGCTGACAGGGCCGCGAAATGTTGAAGCTATTGACTTCGCTTTTTAAGTTGTACTGCCTACCTGAGCGAGTAAGGGATCTGACATTCTACGCTCCCACCCGTGGTATGCCAGTTTTTTTTTTGTGAAGACGACGTCTACCTGAGCAGTTCCTGCCCTTAGATCCAAACGGGTGACTATTTTACCTCCAGGATATTTTACCCAATAGGATGACATCATCATTTCGTCGTACAGCACAGCTGAATGACCTTTGCAAAAATTATCGCTGTAGTTTCCTCATGCTTTCAGCCGTTAGCAGTACCAGCACAGCAACGTTGTTTTGGTTTATGTTACAAGGTCACATCAGTCAATCATACGGACTGTTGCACCTGCAACTATTCAAAAGGCTGCTGTCCCTCTTCAGGAACCACAGGTTTGTCTGACCTCTGAACAGATACCCCTCGATTGTGGTTGCACCTGCAGTACAGTTATCTATATCGAGTGGATACACGTTGCAATTGCAGTTATGCAGACATGAAGACTCTTGGACGTGCTTGGCTAGCGTGGAGAGCTACATCTAGACAGTCTTTGACTGAAAACAACAACAACAACAACAACTACTACTACTACTACTACTACTACTACCACCACCACCACTACCGCCAACAAATGATAAGTAGATTTCACTATTGAATTAAATTTCTCATTTATTGGTGTTTGAACAATGGCAGCTCATAAATTGGACGAGTAGTTTAAGAAAGGAAAGGCACCTGGAACAGATGGAAGTTTTTAGACGCTGCTAGAGGGAAGATATGCCTAAGAAGAGAGAGTTTATCACTTAATCCGTTCAATTTGGGCGTGAGAAAGGATCCAAGCAGAATGGAAGCAGTCTGCCATCTTCCCAATACTTAAAGAAATGGGACGCAGTGAGATTCAGCAACTACGAAGGAATTACCTTATTCTATGTACAGCTTATATAATGGACATGCTGTTGCTGAAGGAGCTAACGTCACACGTTGAGGAGATACTTTCATTTCAACAATCAGGGTTTAGAAACGGAAAATCATCTCTACACCAACTACATATAATACGGCAAATGCTATAAAAAGAGGTATTAATTTTGCAGAGATATTAACTGTCTTTTGTGGGCTTCCAAAACGCATACGACAGTGTGAAGAGGCAAGCTATATGGCAAAAACTGAAAGCAATCCCAGAAAACTAACTCAAGCATGTGCAGGAGATAGAACACGTACAGTGAAAGTGAGTGGAAAGATGTCTGAAAGAAGCTCGAGGTGAGGTTTGAAGTGCAGTGGGAGACTGCCCCCCCCCCCCCCCCCCCAAGTCTGCATAATCTGACTCTGAAAAGAGCCGTGAGAAAGGCAACAAACCCAGCGACTGGAATTCTGTTGGGTAGAAGAATTAACAATCTAGCCAATGTGAATGATGTAATTTTCAGTGTCGGTTAGACCGTCAGCGAGAGCGCACCGCTAGTTCCTGCTACTAAAAAGGCGAGCACACCGTTCGCTTGTTACATATTATTACGGGCTTCAAACAGGATCGACTTACTTTCAGTTATCTGTGTAATTTCTTGCGGATCCCAAACGTCTCGATAGATTTCAACCAAATTAGGCACAGAAAAAGCAGGCCTCACGAATATCATCACTGTGGGATTTATAACTTCCCAGCTCCAATATTTATTTTTTTATTTATTTATGCATTTATTTTACCTGGCAAGATTAGGGCCTTCAGGCCCTCTCTTACACCTAACCAGGCATACTCAGATTCAACAAATTTCAGTTTCTACAGAACATTAAGGACATATAACATGTTATACAGTATTAATGTTACAGAAAAAATTAGAGATTATAAAAGTACTACAATGATAATTATAACAATCAAAAAGTAATTATAATAATCAAGAATAATAATAATAGTAATGACTATGTATAGGAAAGTGAACATATTTTTTCTTTTATGAATGTCAGTCCTATTGCTAGTTGGGAATTTTCTCGTTATATTCTTGCAGCTTGTGAGTTATTCTCATCAAGCAGAGACATAAGACGATAGAATGGGGTGAAAGAGATATAGAAAAGGTAGATAAGTTAGAGGAGGAGAAATAGAATGGTAAAATTCGAAGCTATGATGGAGAGGAGAAAGAAAAAGATGAGAGGGGCACGACAATGGTGGCTATACCGTCCCTAATATGTAAGTCTTGAGTTCCCTTTTGAATGTTAAGTGGTTCTGGATAAGACGCAGATCACAGGGGAGCGCGTTCCATAGTCGTATGGCTGAGATGGAGATATGTATGGAGATAGGGCAAAAACATGTTTTCCCAAATCCTGGCATAAAGGTTCCCCTGCATGACAAGTATCAGCCTTCCAAGTTGTTGTGTACATAGTGCCGCATAGTCAGCACGTACACAGCTTTCCCATTAGAGCGCGCCCCGCTAAGCACAACAGCGCAGGCGCAGTGCTCGTCCGTCTCCGCACTACGAGATGGCGCTGTCTTAGAGACGGACCAAATTCTGCTTCCGCCGATCCGCGTATTAATATGTAACGCAGCCAATGAGATTGCTGCTAATGTAGAACCTTTTCTCCTCGCGGATCACACTCTAGCAGTGATACCTGAACGCGCGAGGTATTATAATGAGTGTACAGACCTCTGATTAGTCAGTCTGCATTAGTCTGCACCAGTCTGCATTAGTCTGTACCAGTCTATACCCAAGTTTCAGTCTGCACCTAAGAAGATTATCGTATTCCTGTACATAGCCATGAAGATAAATGTATAGACACCTTGTCAAGTATCAGAGATATGTGAGAATAAGATTAACATACCAAGACCAAAGGAACTTCAGATTGTCAATTTAAATAGCATCCAGAATCAAGTTACGTAATGTCTATGCTTTTTATTATTTTAATAAATGTGTGTGAAAATTAATCAAGTTCTGTTTAAAGTTGGTCACCGTCAATCTGCTACTCTAAGCGTGAAAGTGTCTGATCTAACGGCAGAAGATAAACACGCAACAATAAGACCACGACACATATTGCTACTTCGTTAGAACGACACGTCAAATAATCTGATGGTCTGTGTACCTAAGGTCTTACAGTACGCACACCACATAAGCCAACCTGCTTTGCAGTGCAGTTTACATGTCACAGGCAAGAAACAGTTTGACTACGAAGTCTTTCGCGATGTAGTCCTTGCATAAAAAGTTCTCGGTTTACTTGCCATGTCAGATTTGGATAACATCCCAAGCTTTCGATGACTACCTCCGTCATCTTTGTCAGGGGTAAAACTGAGCCAGTGTTACCCCTGACGAAGATGACGGAGGTAGTCATCGAAAGCTTGGGATGTTATCCAAATTTGACGCAGCAAGTAAACTGAGAACTTTTTATGCAAGAAACAGTTTCCTGGGCCCAAATAGGTGATCTGTCCAGCACGACATGCATGCCGTTGGAGTATCATCGGCCTATTTTATTGAACTGTACTGCAGCAGGTGCACTTGCCAATGACCAGGGATACGAATAGGTTGTGATGGGTGGAGGAGGGTACGGACAAAGTGATGGGAGGAGGAAATGGACAAAGACAGGGGGAGATGCATGACGTAGGTGGGCGATGTACAGGGATAGTGGGCAGGTGGAAAGGAAAGAGGAGGAGGTAGAAATGGAGACAGAGGGAGGGGTAGGAAGATATGGGCAAATGGAAGGGCGGATGAAATGGGCACAGGGAGTGAGAGGAGGAACACACACACACACACACACACACACACAGAGAGAGAGGGGGGGGCAGCAGGAGGTGACAGACGGAGGGGGGGGGAGAGGGGGGAGCGCGAGGCAGGAGTAATAGACGGGCATGCAAACAGGCAGAGGCGGTTGTGGACAGGCAGAGGCGGGAGGAAGATGCGGGCAGACCAGACAGAGGGCAGGAAATGGAGACAGACAGAGGGGACGAAGACGTGGACAGAGGGGATAAAGACGTAGACAATGAAAAAGGGAGGAGGATTTGTGTCCAATATGTTTGTCAAACCCACAATATTGGACCCAATACTAATTATTTTGACCCCCTATCAAAATTGATACCGGTTAATCTGCAACGCTAAGATCAAAAACGAAAACAGACACAAATAATCGGAGAACTAATTTCGATCACAAAACGCCGCCATCTTCATGAATGTAATCTCTAATTACACAATACAAATTTAGGAGTTCGTAGCTTTAATGTGGAGCCGACCTCAATTTCAAGCAAATTTCGATAAGACACCAACCATTTCCAAACACCGGCTCCTGAGCTGTTCAGACATCCTAATCACAACTCTATGATCAAAATGAAAGGTCTTAAGAACGGAATTTCAGTCATCGGAAAATACAGGGTGGCGTAGTCGAACGGCAAGATTTAAGTACTAGCTACCTGCCGTGATGACGTGTTACAGGACTGTGCGGCTGATCCCGGCGGAGGTTCCAGTCCTCCCTCGGGCAGGGATGTGTGTGTTTGTCCTTAGGATAATTTAGGTTGAGTAATGTGTAATAAATCGCCAGGTCCCGATGGGATTCCAATTCGGTTTTACATAGAGTACTCTACTGCACTGGCTCCTTGCTTAGCTTGCATTTATCGCGAATCTCTTGCCAAACGTAAAGTCCCGAGCGACAGGAAAAAAGTGCAGGTGAGGCCTGTATATAAGAAGGGTATAAGGACGGATCCTCAAAATTACACACCAATATCCTTAACATCGGTTTGTTGCAGGATTCTCGAACATATTCTCAGTTCGAAAATAATGAATTTCCTTGATACTGAGGAGTTGCTGTCCATGCATCAGCACGGCTTTAGAAAGCATCGCTCCTGCGAAACGCAACTCGCCCTTTTTTCCCATGATATCTTGCGAACCATGGGTGAAGAGTGTCAGACGGATGCCATATTCCTTGACTTCCGGAAAGCGTTTGACTCGATGCCCCACTGCAGACTGCTAACTAAGGTACCAGCATATGGGATTGGTTCCCAAGTATGTGAGTGGCTCGAAGATTTCTTAAGTAATAGAACCCAGTACGTTGTATTCGATGGTGACTGTTCATCGGAGGTGGGGGTATCATCTAAAGTGCCCCAGGGAACTGTGGTAGGTCCGCTGTTGTTTTCTATCTACATAAATGATCTTTTGGATAGGGTGGATAGCAATGTACGGCTGTTTGCTGATGATACTCTGGTGTACGGGAAGGTGTCGTCGTTGAGTGACTGTAGGAGGATACAAGATGACTTCGACAGGATTTGTGATTGGTGTAAAGAATGGCAGCTAACTCTTAATATAGGTAAATGTAAATTAATGCAGATAAATAGGAAAAAGAATCCCGTAATGTTTGAATACTTCACTAGTAGTGTAGCGCTTGACACAGTCACGTCGATTAAATATTTGGGCGTACCATTGCAGAGCGATATGAAGTGGGACAAGCACGTAATGGCAGTTGTGGGGAAGGCGGATAGTCGTCTTCGGTTCATTGGTAGAATTTTGGGAAGATGTGGTTCATCTCTATAGGAGACCGCTTATAAAACACTAATACGACCTATTCTTGAGTACTGCTCTAGCATTTGGGATCCCTATCAGATCGGATTGAGGGAGGACATAGAAGCAATTCAGAGGCGGGTTGCTAGATTTGTTACTGGTAGGTTTGATCATCACGCGAGTGTTACGGAAATGCTTCAGGAACTAGGGTGGGAGTCTCTAGAGGAAAGGAGGCGTCCTTTTCATGAATCGCTACTGAGGAAATTTAGAGAACCAGCATTTGAGGCTGACTGCAGTACAATTTTACTGCCGCCAACTTACATTTCGCGGAAAGACCACAAAGATAAGAGAGATTAGGGCTCGTACAGAGGCATATAGGCGGTCATTTTTCCCTCGTTCTGTTTGGGGGTGTAACAGGTAGAGAAGAGGCTAGTTGTGGTACGAGGTACCCTCCGCCACGCATCGTATGGTGGATTGCGGAGTATGTAATTAGATGTAGATGTAAGCTTAGGGACTGATGACCTTAGCAGTTAAGTCCCATAAGACTTCACACACATTTGAACATTTTTTTTGTTATAGGAGTTGGGCTCGTAGGAAGGTGACAGTTTTAGCAGCCATGGAATGCCTGCCAAGTGCATAATGTGCGCTTCCGATAAGGGCGTGTTACAGTACCTGAATAGTTTCTTTCGAGCTCAGTGCTTTCTACTGAGAATTTAATTCACCTCCACAGGCTCCCATGCCATTTTCGAACGCTGTCATACTTCGAATACACTGGTAGCAGTACAAATAAATGAGGTGAAAAAACGCCGAACTGAAGAGAAGATTGATCGTGTGTGTGAAGTTTTATGAAGAAGAAGTCTGTGAGAGTCAACTAAGTTGTACATGCAGAACTTGGTCTCGGCAATCGGTCAGTGAGAAGGATTTTGGAGAAAGGTCATCACCATCCATACAAGATGCATATTGAGCAAGCCCTCCAACCTCAATGTGTGCAAAACCACATATATGATACTATATTTAAATATAGCATTCAAGGTAAATTATTTATTTCCACTCACACTCAACAGATTCATGTCAAAAAAATTTACGAAATCTCCAGATTGTGTGAACTTTTCTTCCCATCTCACTTCCTCACCCAGTATTTTTACTGTAGTCTCACGAGTAACGGATCGGTTGCGGTGCTAACGACCTAACAGATCTGTCCTTACTATGTCAGTGACTGTAATAGCAGTTGGATTTATACAATTTTTCAATTGCAGGACTCACATGCTATGGATATCATGACTATTGTCTCCTGAGCGGTAGCCTGTGCGAATACTAAAGCTTTCTGCGTGGTGATCGGTTCGGTTGTCACCACAGTGGAGTCTGTAACCAGCTTTTGTATGCCTTGTTTTTTCTTTCTTTTTTTTCTTTTTTTTAGGTTCAGTAGGCGTACCGGAGCCGCCGATAATTGGAATCAAAAAAATGTTTCAAATGGCTCTGAGCAGTATGGGACTTAACATCTATGGACATCAGTCCCCTAGAACTTAGAACTACTTAAACCTAACGACAGCACAAAACATCCAGTCATCACGAGGCAGAGAAAATCCCTGACCCCGCCGGGAATCGAACCCGGGAACCCGGGCGTGGGAAGCGAGAACGCTACCGCACAACCACGAGCTGCGGACTATTGGAATCATCTGTGAACATTACTCACTCCCCATTGTAATGGCCGAGAAATTCCATTGTTGTTGTGTTGATAAGGTCGTCATTTTGAAATTTTCCACTTGTCGTCCTAACATCAGTTTGCAGAGTATATGTTCTGTGTAGACTATCCTAGTTCGGTATGAATGGAGATTTCCATATTCCTTTCCTCAATTTCTTCATCTCTTTACTCTCGCCGGGTAATTGTGGAAGTGTGTCATTCAACCTGTATTTTCTGGAGATACAATAAGTCGTCAATTCTCGAATTTTATCGTCTCGAGACACATTAAAAGTTGCCCAGCTAGGGAAGCACTGGTGCAATGGAAGCATAGTCATATAAACTGCAGCTTGAAACAATTACTTGGCTGCGTCATGCACATAAAGTTGGATAACCGGCAGTGGCTGTGACTCATGGTGCACATTGATAAGCCAACTGTTCTTACTATCAGAGTTATGAGTACGTGAACCAAAGCTACAAGCACCAGTTTTTATGGTGCATACTATACAGGTAATTATCAGATTAATGGTAACACGTGATTGAGTATGGTGTCATTACATCGTGCCTCTATATCGGTTGCCCAAATGACTTAGGAATGAATGCATACTATTTGTCGTTGACTTTCCAGCTGAACTCGTATCCCAACAAGGGTACCTTTCCAGCCTGACGTTAACCACCTGAAAATCAGGGCTTGATTGCACATATACGGTACTAGCCTTTTTCCCACGTCTCACACCTCAGGAGGCGGAGTTCGGGAGTGGGAGGTGTCTTATCGAAATTTGCTTGAAACTGAGAGCGGCTCCGGATTAAAGCTAAGAACTCCTAATTTTGTATTGTCCAGTTAGAGATTATATTCATGAAGTTGGCGCCATTTTGCGATCGAAATGGTAGCTCTCCAGTTATTTGTTTTCGTTTTTGATCGTAACGTTGTAGATTATCTGGTATGAATTTTGGCAAAGGTTCAAAATTATTAATATTGTGTAAGGCAGTTCAGGTGAGGAAGCTATGCCAAGTTTGAGGTCCTCCAGATCGTTAAAGCCTAGCGTAGGAATTTTTCCAAGTATCTCGTGTGCGTGATAAAACAAAATCTTTTCAATCAGAAAAATTTACACGAGCACAGTTTTGTACATAAGGTGGTACGCTTTACACTGAGAAAAAAATCAAGTTATCTCCTTTTAACGAAAAATTGATAGGTTCGAGAACTGTGTAGCAGGAAGCAATTGAATGCTTGACGATTAGGTCTGTGCAAGGGTAAAAATCAACAAGCGCTTTGCCTGCGGTCCGCTCCCGCCAAATTGAGCATTTCCTGTAAAGAACATCATCTTTGCTTTGTCTTACTTTGTTATGCTATTTGTTGCTATTCTGATCAGATGAAGCGCCATCTGTCGGACTTTCTTGAACTTTTGTATTTTTTTGGTTTTAATAAAACCCCAAGTCATTCCAAGCATGTGTGTACTTCACTATCTACATTATCCCGTGATTTATTCAGTTTTCAAATTTAGACTGACTTTTTTATCACCCGGTATATGGAACACCGCAAGACATGCACGCTCGAATGTTAATGCACATGCTAGCCAAGTCCGCAGGTTGCGCTGTTGTACTGGACCACGAACGGCACTTGCGCAATGTCCTCAATACGTTGCAAGTGCTGGTCGGGATCAGAACACTATTCTGTGTAGTTGGTTGGTTGGTTTAGAGGCGGGAGAAAGGACCGAACTACGAGGTCATCGGTCTCTTGTTCCTAATAAAGCAATGCCACAAGTGTGAGAATAAAACGGGCGAAACATATAACACAAAACGGAAAGAAACGAAAAGCCACAAGAACGAATGGAAGGCAATGAACAATATAAGGAACAAAAGAGGACAAGAAAACATCAGAGATGGTAGAAACAGGAGAGAGTAAAACATGAAAGCAGATTACAGTGGTTGACCTCGAGAATAAAAAGGGAAAGCCAGCCAGTCTGCAACACATTAAAACCTCCACCCTAAAAGCACTAGGGTGGAGGACAGAGGGACAAAGGACATGCGCTAAAACCTACATAGAAGTATAAAACCCACTCTCACGGATAAAACGGAAAACTAAAGCTGCTGTGGAGGCAGCCGGCCGTGGTGGCCGTGCGGTTCTAGGCGCGTCAGTCCGGAACCGCGTGACTGCTTCGGTCGCAGGTTCGAATCCTGCCTCGGGCATAGATGTGTGTGATGTGCTTAGGTTAGTTAGGTTTAAGTAGTTCTAGGGGACTGATGACCTCAGATGTTAAGTCCCATAGTGCTCAGAGCCATTTTTTTTTGCTGTGGAGGCATCGTCGCCCAACACCGAAGGAAGGGTGCTGGGAAAGTTAAAAGTCTGCCGCAGAGCGGCTAAAAGTGGGCAGTCCAGCAAGAGGTGGACGACCGTCATTTGGGAGCCACAGCGACACTGAGGTGGGTCCTCGTGACGGAGGAGGTAACCATGCATTAGACAGGTATGGGCAATGCGGAGCTGGCAGAGGACAAGTGATTCCCTGCGAGAGGCCTGCATGGGAGACTTCCACACATTCATAGTCTCATAGGTGGACTCCTGAGTGGACGCTACCAGAGGGTGGCGAGGGTAGCACTGGTCGATAGCTTGTAGGCTGCTCAAGGAATCAGTACACAAGAGAAATGACTCGCCAGGGCATGAGCGGATGAGCTCAAGAGCACGAGAAATGGCCGCCAGCTCTGCAGTGAAAACACGGCAGCCAACTGGCAAGGAGTGCTGCTCAATATGTCTTCCACGAACATATGCGAAGCCTACGTGACCATCAGCCATTGAGCCGTCGGTGTCCACCGCTTCAGAGCCCCGGAACTCGTCAAGAATCGAGAGGAAGTGACAGCCGAGAGCGGCGAGGTTAACGGAGTCTTTGGGGCCATGCAAAAGGTCCAGACGAAGCTGCGGACGAGGCGTACACAATGGAGGCGTACGTGAACGGACCGCAAGCAGAGGTGCTAAAGGGAAGGACTCCAGTTCGGAGAGAAGGGACCGCACGGCGAACCGCAATCGTTAGCCCCGATCTGGGCCGCCGATGCGGGAGATGGACTGCCGCGGGCGGGAAAATGGAGACGGTAATTCGGATGCACAGGGGAACTATGAATGTGTGCTGCGTAACTGGCGAGCAGTTGCGCACGTCTGATCTGCAGTGGAGGGACACCAGCCTCCACCAGGACGCTGGTCACCGGACTCGTCCTAAAAGCTCCTGTCGCTGATAGATTTCTGTGTAGCTGTGAGTGCACTGTGCTGGATCTAAGATAATTAGAACGCGGGCAAATTGTCGGTGCTCGTGTGGTGGATTCTTCTGAAGCCAAGGCAGACGAAGTGTTTAGTGTTGCAAGAGGGACTTATCGAAGATTTACACCCTATACAGAGAAATCTGTAGAACATGATAAATTATGTCACAACGCGGATGAATGTGTGTGTGTGTGTGTGTGTGTGTGTGTGTGTGTGTTCCTCCTCTTACTCCCTTTGCCCATTTCATAAACCCCTTCCATTATCCCATATCTTCCTACCCCTCCCTCTGTCTCAATTTCTACCTCCTCCTCTTTCTCTTCCACCTGCCCACTATCCCTGTACATCTTCCACCTACCTCATGCATCTCCCCCCGTCTTCGTCCATTTTCTCCTCCCGTCACTTTGTCCAGACCCTCCTCCACCCATCACAACCTATTTCTGTCTCTGGCCATTTGCAAGCGTAGCTGCTACAATACAGTTCAATACAGTAGTTTGATGCTACTCCCACAGAATGCCTGCAACCTTTCGAGTGGGCGAGAGCCACACGCCACTTTGGCTCCAGGCTCAGGTTCGCGTTCACCTTGACCTCAGCTCGCTCCCATAGGAGGTTACCCCCGGTTCGGTCTACCACTCCCGTTTTGTCGAACTTCGTTCGAAGTTCATTAATATGACCTTCATTTATACAGATGGCTCTAAGACCAATGACGGGGTCGGGTGTTCTTTTATTGTCGGGGCACAAAGTTTCAAATACCGGCTCCATGGCCATTGTTCGGTCTTCACAGCTGAGCTCTTTGCCCTCTACCATGCTGTTCTATACATCTGCCGCCACCGACATTCTGCTTATGTCATCTGCTCCGATTCCCTGAGCGCCATCCAGAGCCTCAGTGATCTGTATCCGGTTCACCCTTTCGTGCATCGGATTCAACGCTCTCTTCAGCAGCTGGTGGACGTCGGTTCTCCGGTTAGCTTTATGTGGGTTCCTGGCCATGTCGGTATCCCTGGGAACGAAGCTGCAGATGCCGCGGCCAAGGCTGCGGTCCTCCAGCCTCGGACAGCTTCTTGTTGTGTCCCTTCGTCAGATTGTAGCAGGGTCATTTGTCGGCGCATTTTATCGCTGTGGCATGCCGATTGGGCTGCACTTACGGACAACAAGCTTCGGGCCTTGAAATCTCTTCCCGCGGCTTGGACCTCCTCCTCCCGCCCTTCTCGGCGGGAGGAGGTCGTTTTGGCCCGGTTACGAATTGGACACTGCCGGTTCAGCCATCGCCATCTGCTGACGGCTGCGCCGGCGCCGTTCTGCCCGTGTGGGCAATTGCTGACGGTCCGTCACATTTTAACGTCCTGTCCGGATTTTAACACACTGCGTCTTGATCTTGGCCTGCCATGTAGTCTAGATGCCATTTTAGCGGATGACCCACGAGCAGCTGCTCGCGTTCTTCGTTTTATCAACTTGACCAACCTCTCTAAGGACATTTGATTATGCTGTTTTTTTTTTTAATCCTATGCCTATCAGTCTGTCTTTTATCGTGTTTTCCCTTTTAGTTGCTGTTTTAAACTTGTGCCTCGCGGTGCATTCCTAACGTAGTCTGGGCGCTAATGATCATTGAAGTTGTGCGCCCTAAAACCACACACACACAAAAAAAAAACCTTAAGCTGCCCAGCAAAGCAGTTTGACTTGGAAGGCTGAACCAACATGCTTGTCATGCACTGGAACCTCTATGCCAGGAGCTAGGAAAACACGTTTTTGCCCTATCTCCACATATATTGGAGCCAGGAAGTTGAGTGATCGTGTCAGAAGGTCAAGGTGGAGGACTGTGACGAGAAATAAAGAGGACAACTGCAGAAGTCGCTGTACAGCTGAATGTCGCATTTGTGAACCCTGTCAGCACCAAAACAACTCAATAGGCAGGAACTTACGAAAAAATGGTTTAAATGGCTCTGAGCACTATGGGACTTAACATCTGACGTCATCAGTGGCCTAGAATTTAGAACTACTTAAACCTAACTAACCTAAGGACATCACATGCCCGAAGCAGGATTCGAACCTGCGACCGTAGCGGTTGCGCAGTTCCAGACTGAAGCACCTAGAACCGCTCGGCCACACCGGCTGGCGAACTTACGAAACAAAACATAACTGATGCAAATGTCCGTAAGAGGAAACCATGATGCCGAAGGCTTAAGACTTGGACTGTGGATCAATGGAAGAAAGTCATTTGATCGGATGAGCCTTGTTTCAGATTGTTTCCAACTTCTGGCCGAGTTTACGTCTGGTGTAGTCCCAACCGTGCGATGCAGACTGGATGCTGTCAAGATCGAAACATGACAGTGTTTCGGTGAGATATGGGCAGCCATATCGTGGTATTCCATGTGCTCCACGGTTACTCTACTAGGTCGCATTGTTGACAAAAGGACTGTAATAGTGTTTTGGCTGATCAGGTACAGCCCATGGTAGAATACTTATTCTCCAGTGGCGATGGTGGGTTCCAAGAGACAGCTCGTACCGTCCAGGGCTGATTTTGTGAATACGAGGACGAATTCCGCACCTTCCCTGACCCACCATAGTCACCGTATTTGAATATTATTGTGCCTTTGTGGTGTGCTTTGCAGAGAACTGTGCGTGGCCACTATCCACCTCCATCATCATTACCTCAAATTTTGCGTGAAGAATGGTTTTAGATTCTCTTGAAAACCATACAGCGCCTGTATTTATGCGTTCTGAGACGACTGGAAGCTGTTTTGAATGTCGACGGTTTTCCTATACCGTATCAAGTATGGAAATGTGTTGCATTTGGGATGTTTCCATATTTTTGGAAATTTATGGTAAGATCTTATGGGACCAAACTGCTGAAGTCATCGGTCCCTAAGCTTACACCCTACTTAATCTAACATACGCTAAGGACAACACACACACACCCATGCGAGGACTGGAACCTCCGACTGGAGGGCCGCGCGAACCTGACAGGACGCCCTAGACCACGCGGCTCATATTTCTGTCCAACCCCTGTAAATAAGGCGCCGGAATTTGAACACGGGAGTCAGTCGGCAGAGAAGCTACGTTGAGTCCACGTCGCTCGATTCCCTGATCAGAGGAAGACTTCGAAGTTACCGACTTGGAAAGTTTCCTATCAGGCATCGGATTAGGGAAGGATGGGGAAGTAAGTCGGCCGTGCCTTTTCGAAGAAACCATACCGGCATTTGCCTGAAGCGATTTTGGGAAATCTCGGAAAATCTAGATCAGGATGGCCAGACGCGGGTTTGAAACGTCGTCCTCCCGAATGCGAGTCCAGTGTGTTAACCACGGCGCCATCTCCCTCATAGCGAGTTTTGGATTCTGTTTATGGAGAGTTGCACATAGGAAACAAAGAGTAATTTTGTGGTGCGGAGTATGCCGGCGATATTTAGCTTTCACGTATGTGCTGCTGACGCCTAGGGGTCCGCCGGCTCTTTCTAGGGGGTCCGTGGCCACCCTTCACGAAATCGTGTAAAATAATGAGTAAAATTATTGAATAAAAATGTGAAAATCAAATTCATCACTTTTTTCCGTGTGAAAAAAATGTGTACTTTTACTTCAGGTCGTATTCCCAAGCAGCCTTTGCGGTTCCTAAGTGAGACCGCATACACAGTTTAGTGCCAGAGAATGCGGCTTTTCTGATCGACTGTTTCACAACAATACGGGGGTCGTTTGTGCACCGGCTCACGGCGGTAGATGGGACTTCTTCGCTATTGCACTTGATTTGAACTGTGTTACACCAGGGCTTCCCAACCTTTTCAGCTGGTGGACCCCTTCTTCAGTCGAAAATCCATGGCGGACCCCCAGTCAGTTCCCAATGACCCCCCCCCCCCCCCCCCGAAGTATCAATAGTCTTTGGTTTAGAGATGAATGAAAACAACTTGAAGGTCAAAAATCGACTTATGAAATAGGTAGTGCACTGACAAAGCAAGTTTAACATTTAATGTTTCCACCACAGTTCTAGGATTTTCGGTAGCCCAAATTCTGCAGTTGTGGGCGTTGAAGACCCTCGGAGCGTGAAATGAGCTTCGTTGGTCCACAACACGTTACTCAACCAATCGTCATCTTCCGCCATCTTTTGAAACGCGCTGAAACCTTTTACGCATGCGCGGAGCGAGCTTTGTCGACCAATCACAGCACTCGCTGGCACGTATGCGGCCCCAGGCATCATTAAATGTTAAACTTGCTTTGTCAGTGCACTACCTATTTCATAAGTCGATTTTTGACCTTCAAGTTGGTTTCATTCATCTCTAAACCAAAGACTACTGATACTTCGGGGGGGGGGGGGGGGGGACGAAGTACATATTCCAGAATTCGAAACCAGAACAGCTGTTAGCATGAGTGACATAAGGGTAGTTATCTTAGGTGTTGCAAAACAACTCAAATATCTTAAGAAAGGCAAGTCTTCCGGTCCAAATGGTATACCAATCAGGTTCCTTTCAGAGTATGCAGACACAATAGCGCCTTTCTTAGCAATTATATACAACCGCTCACTTGACGAAAGGTGTTCCCTCAAGACTGGAAAGTAGCAGAGGTCACACCAACATTCAAGAAAGGAAATAGCAGTAAACCACTGAATTACAGATCCGCATCATTGACCTCAATTTGCAGTTGGATTGTGGAGCATATACTGTACTCTAACATTATGAATCACCTTGAAGAAAATGACTTACATAACCCAACACGGATTTAGAAAATATCTTACAACGCAGCCCGACAAGGGATCTCAGATCGATTCCATATTCCTAGATGCCCAGAAGGCTTTTGATACCGTTCGTCACAAGCGACTATTAATCAAATTGCGTGCATATGGAGTATCGTCTCACTTGTGTGACTGGATTCGTGATTTCCTCTCAGAGAGGTCACAGTTCGTAGAGATAGACGGTAAATCGCCGAGTAGAACAGAAGTGACATCTGGCGTTCCGCAAAGTAGTGTCAAAGGCCCTCTGCTGTTCCTGATTTACATAATTCATCTAGGTGATAATCTGAGCAGCCCCCTAAGATTGTTTGCAGATGACGCTGAAATTTACCGTTTAGTAAAATCATCAGACGATCAATTCCATTTACAAATTGACCTAGAGAGAATTTATGTATGGTGCGAAAAGTGGCAATTGGCAATAAACAAAGAAAAGTGCGAGGTCATCGACATGGGTAGTAAAAGAAATCCGATAAATTTTGGGTATACGATAGATCGCACAAATCTAAGGACTGTCAATTCGACTAAATACCTAGGTATTACAATTACGAGCAATTTAAATTGGAAAAACCACATAGATAATATTGTGGGGAAGGCGAAACGAAGACTGCGCTTTGTTGGCAGAACACTTAGAAGGTGCGACAAACCCACGAAAGAGACAGCCTACATTACACTTGTCCGTCCTCTGCTAGAATATTGCTGCGCGGTATGGGATCCTTACCAGGTAGGATTGACGGAGGACATCGAAAACGCGCAAAGAAGGGCAGATCGTTTGATGTTATCGCGCAATATGGGTGAGAGTGTCACTGATATGATATGCGAGTTGGGGTGGCAGTCAAAACAAAGGCGGTCTTCTTTGCGGCGAGATCTATTTACGAAATTTCAATCACCAACTTTCTCTTCCGAATGCGAAAATATTCTGTTAGACACCCACCTACGTGGGGAGAAATGATCATCATAACAAAATAAGAGAATAAAATTATAAACATCCGACCAGTTGCAATGGATAAAGAAATTCTTTACCTAGGTTTCGAAAAATATAAATTTGTCTTCTTCATAAGGTAACAATTTTACATTAGTAAGGACTATGTACCATCGGCGATTAGTCCTTACTAATGTAAAATTGTTATCTTCTGAAGGAGACAAATTTATATTTGTCGAAACCTAGGCAAAGAATTTCTTAATCAATTACATCTGGTCGGCTGTTTATAATTTTATTACGTGAAACTCTTGCCGTTGTTCAGCTATGTTCAAAATATTGCAAATAAGAGAAATCAGAGCTCGAGCGGAAACATTTAGCTGTTCCGTTTTCCCACGCGCCATTCGAGAGTGGAATGGTAGAGATGTGGTATGAAAGTGGTTCGATGAACCCTCTGCCAGGCATTCAAGTGTGAATTGGAGAGTAGCCATGTAGATGTAGAGCACCGACCCTGTACTTCTGATCCACCCACGCGATTGTCATACCTTCGTTCCATTAAAAAACGTCTTCGAGAGTCGACGATTCTTGTCGGACAGGGAAGTGCAGCAGGCAGTTACGGACTTCTTCACGCAGCAAGGCACTGTGTTTTAAGAAACGGGTATCTTCAGCTTGGTGCGTCCGTGGGATGACTGCCTCAATGCTTACAGCGTCTTAGAAGGGAACCTTCCCATCGCACCCCCCTCAGATTTAGTTATAAGTTGGCACAGTGGATAGGCCTTGAAAAACTGAACAAAGATCAATCGAGAAAACAGGAAGAAGTTGTGTGGAACTATGAAAAAAATAAGCAAAATACACAAACTGAGTAGTCCATGCGAAAGATAGGCAACGTCAAGGATAGTATGAGCTCACGAGCGCCGTGGTCCTGTGGTTAGCGTAAGCGGCTGCGGAACGAGAGGTCCTTGGTTCAACTCTTTCCTCGAGTGAAAAGTTTACTTTCAATTTATTTTCGCAAACTTATGATCTGTCCGTTCGTTCATTGACGTCTCTGTTCACTGTAATAAGTTTAGTGTCTGTGTTTTGCGACCGCACCGCAAAACCGTGCGATTAGTAGACGAAAGGATGTGCCTCTCCAATGGGAACCGAAAACATTTGATCAAGGTCATAGGTCAACCGATTCCTCCACAGGAACACGTCTGATATATTCTATACGACACTGGTGACGGCATGTGCGTCACATGACAGGAATATGTTGTCGAACCACCTAACTTGTACACTTGGCGAATGGTTAAAAAGATTCTTCTACTTTGCCCGATTTAGGTTTTCTTGTGGATGTGATAATCACTCCCAAAAAAGTGATGAAAACGTAAGTTTGTCACATAAACTGAAAATAAGAAATTAAACTTTTCACTCGAGGGAAGATTTGAACCAACGACCTCTCGTTCGGCAGCAGCTCACGCTAACCACGGGACCACGGCGCTGCTGGGCTCGTACTACCCTTGATGTGTCCTATGTTCCGCATGGACTACTCGGTTTGTATATTTTGTTCATTTTTTTCATAGTTCCACACAACTTCTTCCTGTTTTCTCGATTGATCTGTGTTCAGTTTTTCAAGGCGTATCCAATGTGTCAACTTATAACTAAGTCTGAGGGGGGTGCTATGGGGAGGTTCCCTTTTTAGACCGATAGGCGTACTGGTTCTGGACTGCGCGGCATTCTACGGGGAACTTTCCGACCGCCCCTTACAGATACATAAAGTGCCGACTTACTTGGTGTTGTCGACTGTGATGGCGACCTCTTCGGCAGAAATGTTGAGTTGCTTGGAGTGGAAGACGACGGTGTCTGCGCTGGTGCCTTCGTCCACGCTGATGGTGATGGCGACGTGACCGATGAAGGTGAAGTTGGTGCCCTCTCCCAGGTATGGCTTCAGGTGCAGCTCGTACAGGTGCGGCCGCACCCGGGGGCTCAGCCGCTCGGACGCCGGGGGCGGCTTCTGGGGGCCGCCTTCGCCCTCACCGCCGTCTCCGGTGCCGCCACTCGGAGGCGCCTCGCCGCCTCCCGGTCTAGCCGTGCCGTTGGTGGCCGCCTGCGCTACAGGCGCCTGTTTCCTTGTCTGGAAGGTCAGAAGGTGCACATGTCAGCCGGGAGACATTAACACTCCAGTGTTAAACGGTCATTCGGAAAGTAAAAATGGCTCTGAGCACTACGGGACTTAACTGCTGAGGTCATCAGTCACCTAGAACTTAGAACTACTTAAATCTAACTAAACCAAGAACATCACACACACCCATGCCCGAGGCAGGATTCGAACCTGAGACCGTAGCGGTGCTCGGTTCCAGACTGTAGCGCCTAGAACCGTTCGGCCACACGGGCCGGCTCGGAAAGTAAACAACGAGTTTTCTCTACAGATATTGTTGTTTGATATAACTAAACGAAACTGTATTTTACATACAGTTTGATATCCAAGTTACTTTTCCAAGTAGTCATCGTTCAAATTTAGGCACTAGTACAGTTTCATCAGCTTTTATATCACACACACCCATGCCCGAGGCAAGATTCGAACCTGAGACCGTAGCAGTCGCTCGGTTCCAGACTGTAGCGCCTAGAACCGCTCGGCTCGGAAAGTAAACAACGTGTTTTCTCTACAGATATTGTTATTTGATATAACTAAACGAAAATATATTTTACATACAGTTTGATATCCAAGTTACTTTTCTACGTAGTCATCGTTCAAATTTAGGCACTAGTACAGTTTCATCAGCTTTTATACGCCTTCTGTACATTCAGTGGCCACGAGCCTTCTGTATACTCAATGGGCACGAAGTTATTTACCCACTGATTAATGGCTTCTTTTTAAGTTCGATCATAATTTCCGTAGCGTTGTCCACTCAAAAAAATCTTTCAATCTGGATAGTAAGTGACAATCACTTGGAGCTAAGATGGGACTGAACGGCGGATGTTGAAACCACTGAAACAAGACCTGTGTCACTCCCGCTACTTGCGGACGTGCATTGTCGTGATGGAGGTCGACTCCACTGGTAAGCATTACACGCCACTGTATTTTTAATGGTGCAGCGAAGTCGTTGAAGAATCTGATGCCCGCCGCATTCATGGTCTCACCTCTAGGCACATAGCCGACTATCAGGAAACCCTTACGATACCGAAACACCGTCGCCATTATCTTTCTGGTGTTCAAATATCTTTTGCTTTGTTCGGTTTCTTTGGGGACTGCGAATGATGGCATTCCACTGATTGGCGCTTTGTTTCTGGTGTGGAATGCGCTATCCCATCTCATCACTACTGGCAATGTGATTCAAATATTCATTACCATCCTTTTCCTAAAGGCTGACAAATGTTAACGCAGCTGCCATCCTTATCGTTTTGCGCTCGCCCGACAAAATTCGGTGACAAAATTCGAGGAAGCCACCTGGCACACCCTTTTTTTATGGCTCCAACTGCAATAACAATCTCGTACAACACAGTTCATGAAATGTCTGGAAAGAATGAGTGCAGTCCACTAACTGTGCTGGATTTTTGTTTTAATACACTACTGGCCATTAAAATTGCTACACCACGAAGATGACGTGCTACAGACGCGAAATTTAACGGACAGGAAGATGATGCTGTGATATGCAAATGATTAGCTTTACAGAGCATTCACACAAGGATGGCGCCGGTCGCGACACTTACAACGTGCTGACATGAGGAAAGCTTCTAGCCGATTTCACATACACAAACAGCAGTTGACCGGCGTTGCCTGGTGAAGCGTTGTTGTGATGCCTCGTCTAAGGAGGAGAAATGCGTACCATCACGTTTCCGACTTCGACGATAAAGGTCGGGTTGTAGGCTATCGCGATTGCGGTTTATCGTATCACGACATTGCTGCTCGCTTTGGTCGAGATACAATGACTGTTAGCAGAATATGGAATCGGTGGGTTCAGGAGGGACAGTTCGACGACGTTTGCAGCAGCATGGACTATCAGCTCGGAGACCACGGCTGCACTTACCCTTGACGCTGCATCACAGACAGAAGCGCCTACGATGGTGTACTCAACGACGAACCTGGGTGCACGAATGGCAAAACGTCATTTTTTCCGATGAATCCAGATTCTGTTTACAGCATCGTGATGGTCGCATGCGTGTTTGGTGACATCACGGTGAACGCACATTGGTAGCATGTACTCGTCATCGCCATACTGGCGTATCACCCAGCGTGATGGTATGGGGTGCCATTGGTTATACGTCTCGGTCACCTCTTGTTCGCACTGACGGCACTTTGAACAGTGAACGTTACATTTCAGATGTGTTACGACCCGTGGCTCTATCCTTCATTCGATCCCTGCGAAACCCTACATTTCAGCACGATAATGCACGACCGCATGATGCAGGTCCTGTACGGGCCTTTATGGATACAGAAAATGTTCGACTGCTGCCCTGGCCATCACATTCTCCAGATTTCTCACCAACTGAAAACGTCTGGTCAATGGTGGCCGAGCAACTGGCTCGTCACAATACGCCAGTCACTATTCTTGATGAACTGTGGTATCGTGTTGAAGCTGCATGGGCAGCTGTATCTGTACACGCCATCCAAGCTCTGTTTGACTGAATGCCCAGGTGGTTGTTCTGGGTGCTGCTTTCTCAGGATCTATGCACCCAAATTGAGTGAAAATGTAATCACATGTCAGTTCTAGTATAATATATTTGTTCAATGAATACCCGTTTATCATCTGCATTTCTTCCTGGTCTAGCAATTTTGATGGCCAGTAGTGTACTTGCTTTGAGTCAGTCAATGACCACCGAGGGCCGGCTCGAGCGATATTCGCCGTGAACATTCTTCCGTCCGCCATGAAACATGATACACCACTTTCTAACTGACTCTTCGTTCATTACATCACCGTAAACCTCAGTTATCTCTCTATAAATTTCGATCTGTCGGACGTCTTGCGCGTTTAAAAAGCGAATAGCACTGCGCATCTCACACTTGGCGGTATCGTCAATTTCGTCACACAATTTAAAGTCGCACGGCTAAGCATTATGCAGCCGTAGTGGATAGTAGCTACCGCAAACTGAAGCGGATGAGTAGCGAGGTCAGTGGTCGGTCGACGGAGGTAGTGGGGGAACATGGTCACATGTCGAAACAAAATGTTCTTTACTTTCCGAAAGACCCTCGTAATAACCAGTAAACTCCCGATTCTTTGAAAAATCTGACTCCCACCTACACCGTGCCGCAGGAGGAACGGTTAGCGTCCTGGATATGACAGGAGCGATAAATCGAAGCAAAAAATTCAAGCAAGAGTGTGCTCGAAAATATAGACCTCAAGAGCTCTTCTAAGATCAACAAGTGCACAAAGGTCTTAGAGCCCATATTTTTTGGACACTTTTTCTTGATTTGATCCATATTAGCACCTCTCAAAAATATGGAAAGCAAAGAGTTTGCAGTAGAACAGGTTTGTTTCACACTATCGAAGATGAAGTGCTCGTAGCTCTTAAAGCATACTTTTTAGACCCCATGTTTACTAGACTTTTTGCTTTGATTATCACTCCTATTACATCCCTGGGTATTGCCACTCTATATAAAAGAATTTGCAACCTATGATTAATTCCTAAATTAATCGAGGTTTAAAATACTTGACCTTAAGCACGTAAGCGAGAAAATTTTTAGAAAAGGTGTGTGTAGTTCGCTGAAGTCGCTATGTGCTCCAATTATGAAACACTAGATGACTATGGTATGGGTAACTTGTGGGCAGTAAGTTAACACTATGTCGGCATATGCACACTTTCTAAGTGTAGTACTTATTGTATTAAATTTTAACATATTGTACCGCTTTATAAATACGTTACGACAGCGTTTTAAATTTCTAAATTCTGTCAATGATTACACCAAATCAATAAAAATTTTCTTGCCCCCGGCAAGCTGTTAGATAGACTACCTGTAACTGAACCCTGAACTATAGATGCATAATTTCATCATTCTGTGGAAGGGAAAAAGGACGACAGTAATATCATATACTCGTTTTGCGAAAATCACAGCAGTGAGAAGAGTATATTTGGGAAAGGTGGTCTTTTATTGTTCTGAAAACATCGATGACTGGAAACCCATTTCGGACTTCTCTCACGTCACATCTTAAAAGCCATTGATCAAAGTGCAGTCTGGTGGATGCAGTAATTCTTGACTTCCATAAACCAAGTGACTCAGAACCACGCCTACACTTACTATCCAACGTATGATTGTACGGGGTACCACGCTAAGTGAACTAACTTTTGCTTAAAATGGCACGCAGTAAAACTTCAACATGATGCACGACGTTTTAATTTATTACTTCTTTACTGCTAACTACGCTCGCAATCCATTTCGCAAACAGTATCCACATATACCACTGACCCTATCATCGTACGACACATTGTTCGAGAGATATGATGTCATAAACACTGATATGCGTAAAAAACTTACTTTCGCTTAAAATGGAGTGCAAATTACAGACGTTTGACGCTGTGTTATATATGAGAATTCTATTCTTTGAAGAACCGAGGATTTTCTAATTCACCACAATCCGCTGCATATTGGTCCCGTAGGAATCGCAAAACACGGTTAGAACAGATACAGAACGTCGAACCACTTAACGTCACATGTTTATTTATTCTGTATTTCATCGTTTGGAGGTTAGTTATTTTTACATAGGGCGCTTCTAACACTGTTCTCTACCGTAAGGCACCAACACGCCAAAATTATTTCGCCACAGTGGAAAAATGAAAATCGAAAACTGACGATAATTTAAAGTGTATCTTGCAAATCATGTGAACAGCCGTCTGATGGACTTGCCAGTTCGAAATCGGTATCGGCGCTATTTACCTAAATAAATAGCTGTATTAATAGTGGCTGGTTGCTGTCTTCTTCTTCTTTGTAAGAATTAACCTACATTAATTGTTTATAGTTTTGTTAATATTCTTCATTTTCCCTCTATTGTTGAGTTTGGTTCTTATTATATCCACTCTATGTTTTCAAAATTTTAGTGTTTTGGTTAATATGCGAACATTTTAGTTCATCTTTTGCAATTAAGACGCATGCAGAGGTTTCGATTTCTGGTAGAATTCTAGCTGCTATCTTATTAATGTTACTTAAATGTGGTACATCGTAGAATGACCATTATTTCTCATTTGGGTTGTTTTTTTAATTTTTTTTTTATTTTTTTTATTTTTATTTTTTTACTTCAAGTTTGTCACGTGGTGTTAGTGTTAAAATTACTCTTTTGTCAATCAGCTTTTAGTCTTCGATTGCTGATTCTTCTGTTATTGATAGTTGACTGGATAAAAATTTTATTTTATTTAATCGTATTCACTTTCCTTAATAATAAAACAAGTTCTTTACTTTTCAAATATTGTTTACAAATGTTTAGGCAACCCCTGTTTTATAGTAACCCTGTCCATAGTTTAGCTCTGTTATGATTTCTTTTGAGATGATCAATTATGCCTACGGATATTTCTTTAAATTTGATAAGTTAATGAAGTTTATTCAGTACAATTGTATCATGATCTCTCTTCAGACTTTTGGCACTAAGTTTTTAATCCATTTTAGAGCTGTTTATACTCAACTGCTTAACATAAAATCCCGAGTATACTCGTTTCTTTTTTTTTTCTTTTTTTTCTTTTTTTTTAATTCTGACAAAATAATAAAACGCCGAGTATACTCGGGCTTATCATTTCCGACTGGCACACGTTTTAAAAGGCCCAATTTACTCGTTCTATCTCGTGTTTTGGCAGTTCCTTGATATTTTCGATAGATGCCACTGTGGTGCGTTACTCTAAAGTGTATATTTCTGGCAAGAGATGTCTCTGAATCAGGCAGTTGTACTAGCGGTCACTCTACAATCTGTTCTTGCAGTTTGCCTGTTATTTCCTCACGTTTTATGAAAATGGAGAGTGAAGATGAGTTTGATATTGAATTTAGTGGGTCTCAGAGGTCTGAAGATTGCTATGAAGAGAGTTCGGAAGAAGGAAGCGATGAATCAGTTTCTTCTGAGTGTGACATTGCAAGCGCCATAGTGTGGTACGAGACAGATCCATCTAAGCCACTGCCACCTGCTCCACCACGTTATCCTTTTACAGGTAAACCTCAAATTAATTGTGAACCCTGTATTGACGATGTCTTGCATTATTTTAGACAGTTCATTGATGACGGATACATGCAAATTTTCCGAGACCAACAAATATGCAACACAAACAAACGTCCCGGCATGGAAGCCAACAACAATTGATGAGATGTACGTATTTGTTGCTGTAATATTGTTACAAAGCGTTGTGAAAAAAAACCACATATCAGATGTACTGGACAAAAAGAGCTACATTAGCCACATCAATTTTTAGAGAGGTTCTACCATTCAAGAGGTTTGTCAATTTGAAGACGAACTTACATTTTTCGGACGATGCAACCTATAACGCAGAAAGCCATCCACAACCTAAACTGAGTCAAGTATGGCCTACTGTGAGCTACTTGTTGACTAAATTTATATAACAGCAGGCTTTTATCTACGGTGACATCTGTTTCTGGAACACAGCTGTTTCTAAAGGGCGACTGGGATGGATCCAGCATTTGCCACTCAAGAGAGCTAGGTTTGGCATAAAAACATTCATGTTGTGTGAGTCACAGACTGGATATGTCTTGTCCCTAATTATTTACGTTGGCAAGGGCACTACATTTGAGGAAGAATACAAGGATCTGCCAATGTCGTCACAAATTGTAGTGACACTAATGCAACCCTTGCTAAGTATGGGATACTGCTTGACTCTAGATAATTATTATAGCTCTCCCCAGCTTGCTGACCTTCTGCTAACAAAAAGAACAGATATGTATGGCACCGCGCGTCCTACAAGAAAAGAAAAGTAGCCTTCTTTCCGGACCAAAAAACTGAAGAAAAGGGAGGTCGCAGCATTCCAGCGAGGTAAATTGATTGCACTGAAATGAAAAGATAAGAGAGACCTCTGCATGCTGTCCACTATCCACAATTGATCGTCCGCAGCTCGTGGTCGTGCGGTAGCGTTCTCGCTTCCCACGCCCGGGTTCGATTCCCGGCGGGGTCAGGGATTTTCTCTGCCTCGTGATGACTGGGTGTTGTGTGCTGTCCTTAGTTAGGTTTAAGTAGTTCTCAAGTTCTAGGGGACTGATGACCATAGATGTTAAGTCCCATAGTGCTCAGAGCCATTTTGAACCATTTTGATAAAGTTGATCAGCACATCGCAAACAATCCATTGCCACGCAAGAGGGGTAAAAAGTATTACAAGAAGATATTTTTTCCATCTATTGGAATTAGCAGAATGGAATGCCTTTGTCCTATATAAAAAACATGGAGGAAAGCTCACGGCCCTTGACTTTCGCGTGGCTGTCGCTGAACAGCTCATTGCCAAACATCGGGGAGAGGAACGTTCACCCAAAGCAGCGGGCCGTCCATCAGCAAAATCAACCCAGCGCGACTTGTTGGACGTCATTTTCCATCTACGATTCCTCCGACCGAGAAGAAGCAGAATCCAACAAGAACGTGTAGGATGTGCAGTAGTGTGCGTGATGCCAGAGGGAAGAAGGCACGGAGGGAATCAAGATACATGTGTAAAGACTGGTGTAGCTTTGTGTACTGATTCTTGCTTCGGAGCATTTCACACAGCCACAAACATATAAACAATGAAACTTCCTGGCAGATTAAAACTGTGTGCCCGACCGAGACTCGAACTCGGGACCTTTGCCTTTCGCGGGCAAGCGCTCTACCATCTGAGCTACCGAAGCACGACTCACGCCCGGTACTCACAGCTTTACTTCTGCCAGTATCTCGTCTCCTACCTTCCAAACTTTACAGAAGCTCTCCTGCGAACCTTGCAGAACTAGCAAAGGCAAAGGTCCCGAGTTCGAGTCTCGGTCGGGCACACAGTTTTAATCTGCCAGGAAGTTTCATATCAGCGCACACTCCGCTGCAGAGTGAAAATCTCATTCTGGAAACATCCCCCAGGCTGTGGCTAAGCCATGTCTCCGCTATATCCTTTCTTTCAGGAGTGCTAGTTCTGCAAGGTTCGCAGGAGAGCTTCTGTAAAGTTTGGAAGGTAGGAGACGAGATACTGGCAGAAGTAAAGCTGTGAGTACCGGGCGTGAGTCGTGCTTCGGTAGCTCAGATGGTAGAGCGCTTGCCCGCGAAAGGCAAAGGTCCCGAGTTCGAGTCTCGGTCGGGCACACAGTTTTAATCTGCCAGGAAGTTTCATATCAGCGCACACTCCGCTGCAGAGTGAAAATCTCATTCTGGAAACATCCCCCAGGCTGTGGCTAAGCCATGTCTCCGCTATATCCTTTCTTTCAGGAGTGCTAGTTCTGCAAGGTTCGCAGGAGAGCTTCTGTAAAGTTTGGAAGGTAGGAGACGAGATACTGGCAGAAGTAAAGCTGTGAGTACCGGGCGTGAGTCGTGCTTCGGTAGCTCAGATGGTAGAGCGCTTGCCCGCGAAAGGCAAAGGTCCCGAGTTCGAGTCTCGGTCGGGCACACAGTTTTAATCTGCCAGGAAGTTTCATATCAGCGCACACTCCGCTGCAGAGTGAAAATCTCATTCTGGAAACATCCCCCAGGCTGTGGCTAAGCCATGTCTCCGCTATATCCTTTCTTTCAGGAGTGCTAGTTCTGCAAGGTTCGCAGGAGAGCTTCTGTAAAGTTTGGAAGGTAGGAGACGAGATACTGGCAGAAGTAAAGCTGTGAGTACCGGGCGTGAGTCGTGCTTCGGTAGCTCAGATGGTAGAGCGCTTGCCCGCGAAAGGCAAAGGTCCCGAGTTCGAGTCTCGGTCGGGCACACAGTTTTAATCTGCCAGGAAGTTTCATATCAGCGCACACTCCGCTGCAGAGTGAAAATCTCATTCTGGAAACATCCCCCAGGCTGTGGCTAAGCCATGTCTCCGCTATATCCTTTCTTTCAGGAGTGCTAGTTCTGCAAGGTTCGCAGGAGAGCTTCTGTAAAGTTTGGAAGGTAGGAGACGAGATACTGGCAGAAGTAAAGCTGTGAGTACCGGGCGTGAGTCGTGCTTCGGTAGCTCAGATGGTAGAGCGCTTGCCCGCGAAAGGCAAAGGTCCCGAGTTCGAGTCTCGGTCGGGCACACAGTTTTAATCTGCCAGGAAGTTTCATATCAGCGCACACTCCGCTGCAGAGTGAAAATCTCATTCATATAAACAATGGCTCTAAATTTAATGGTTAGTGTTGCTGTTCACTTTTAGTGCTTCGATGCACAGAATTACTGTAATTTAAAGAAAAAAAAAAAACAAGGTTGAGCCTATCACGAGTATAATCGTGATTTTAAACCAGGGGCTATTTAGAGATGAAAATGTCCATTGTTAAGCACATAAAAAATAATTTCGTTGTTACTGCCATTGTTGTGCTTCACTGAATATTTCTTTTTGCCAATAAAAAAATGAGTTGAAAAAGAACCAACTTCTTCTTAGAAGCAGTCTTCGAAAGGGAGGTAAGAAGGAAATGACAAGTATTTTGGACAGGTCAGGAAAACTGCTTGTGAATCCTGTTGATGCCTTGGGCAGATGGAGGGAATATTTTGAAGAGTTGCTCAATGTAGGTGAAAATACGATCAGTAATGTTTCAGATTTCGATGTACAATGGGACAAGAATGAAGATGGAAATAGGATCACATTTGAGGAAGTGGAGAAAATGGTCAGTAGATAACGTCAAGTCTTAAATGGCTACACAGGATAATTGAAATGGCGTGGGAGTTGGGACAGGTTCCATCAGACTGGACGAAAGCAGTAATCACACCAATCTTTAAACATGGAAACAGAAAATATTGTAACAACTACAGAGGGTTTAGGCCTCTTAGAGGTTGTCAGGACCAGATCTTTAGCTTACGGCAAATAATTGAGAAGTGTTATGAGTGGAACAGGGAATTGGCTCTGAGCACTATGGGACTTAACATCTATGGTCATCAGTCCCCTACAGGGAATTGTATCTGTTTTATAGACCTAGAAAAAGCATATGACGGGGTTCCTAGGAGGAAGTTATTGTCTGTTCTACGTGATTATGGAATAGGAGGCAAACTTTTGCAAGCAATTAAAGGTCTTTACATGGATAGTCAGGCAGCAGTTAGAGTTGACGGTAAACTGAGTTCATGGTTCAGAGTAGTTTCAGGGGTAAGACAAGGTTGCAACCTGTCTCCACTGTTGTTCATATTATTTATGGATCATATGTTGAAAACAATAGACTGGCTGGGTGAGATTAAGATATGTGAACACAAAATAAGCAGTCTTGCATATGCGGATGACTTAGTTGTGATGGCACATTCTATTGAAAGTTTGCAAAGTAATAAATCAGAGCTAGATCAGAAATGTAAGGACTATGGTATGAAGATTAGCATCTCCAAAACAAAAGTAATGTCAGTGGGAAAGAGATATAAACGGATTGAGTGCCAAATAGGAGGAACAAAGTTAGAACAGGTGGACGGTTTCAAGTACTTAGGATGCATATTCTACAGGATGGCAACATAGTGAGAGAACTGGAAGCGAGGTGTAGCAAAGCTAATGCAGTGAGCGCTCAGCTATGATCTACTCTCTTCTGCAAGAAGGAAGTCAGTACCAAGACTAAGTTATCTGTGCACCGTTCAATCTTTTGACCAACTTTGTTGTATGGGAGCGAAAGCTGAGTGGATTCAGGTTGCCTTATCAATAACGTTGAGGTTACGGATATGAAAGTAGCTAGGATGGCTGCAGGTACTAGTAGATAGGAACAATGGCAGGAGGGTGTGCACAATGAGGAAATCAAAGAAAAACTGGGAATGAACTCTATAGATGTAGCAGTCAGGGCGAACAGGCGTTAGATGGTGGGGTCATGTTACACGCATGGGAGAAGCAAGGTTACCCAAGAGACTCGTGGGCTCAGCAGTAGAGGGTAGGAGGAGTCGGGGCAGACCGAGGAGAAGGTACCTGGATTCGGTTAAGAATGATTTTGAAGTAATAGGCTTAACATCAGAAGAGGCACCAATGTTAGCACTGAATAGGGGATCATGGAGTAATTTTATAAGGGGGACTATGCTCCAGACTGAACGCTGAAAGGCATAATCAGTCTTAAATGATGATGACGATGAAAGAACCATCATATCGTAAATAATACATATGATAAGAGGTTAGTATAGACACATCCCGAATAAAACCCACCTGCTTTCAAGAAAAAAGTTTGGCTACACTGCCATGTTCAGCAAACTGAGATTGGTTTGAAATTTATTTATTTATTTATTGAGTGACGTACCGCAACGCCGAAGTAGTAGACGAGGACGCCGACAAGCGCTGCGAACAGGACGGCGGCGAAGACGAAGGCGAGCGCGCGGCCCGTCGAGACGAAGCAGCCGCCCTTGCGGCCGTACTCGATGGCGTCCGCGTGCAGGAACTCGTCGCGGCTCGTCGACAGCGGCATCGCGCCTGCGGGGGCGGCGGCGGGGGCGGGGGCGGCGGCCGAAGGCGGAGAGGCCGGCGGCCGCGACTCGCGGCTCTTGTGAGCGGACGACGGGCCCGCGCTGCTGCCTGCAACACGCCACGTCGATACCGTGCTTTTGGATATCCTGAAGGTTTTTGACACAGTTCCTCACAAGCGCCTTCCAATGAAATTGCGCACCTGTTGGAGTATCATCACACATGTGCGACTGGATTCGACTCATAAGGATCACACAGTTCGTAGTAGCTGACGGAAAACAGAAGTACAGGGGTTATTCTAAATGATGGATCCATTTTCAAAATTTCGTATTTATTCAAGTATAAATCCTAAATGAACAAGGTTTATACCAATGGGCCGGCCGGAATGGCCGAGCGGTTCTAGGCGCTACAGTCTGAGCCGCGCGACTGCTGCGGTCGCAGGTTCGAATCCTGCCTCGGGCATGGACGTGTGTGATGTCCTTAGGTTAGTTAGGTTTAAGTAGTTCTAAGTTCTAGGGGACATGACCTCAGCAGTTAAGTCCCATAGTGCTCAGAGCCATTTGAACCATTTATACCAATGAAAAGAGGAAGTTTCAAAGTTTTTTCATAATTGCTAGGCAGAAATACTAACCATTACACTACCACAGCACAATGGTCAACATTGCTGCACGAACTATCTAAGCTCAGTGCCCTCCGCAACACAAACTTCAATTCATTTTCCCTTATACAGGGTGAAAAGTATTTAAACCGACAAACTCTGGGAGATTGTAGCGGACATCAAAACAAATATTTTTCCCTAATGCCATTTTTTGCTGTGAGGAATATTTAAGCCGGTGGAGGAAGATCTCTCTGGCGGTAAATTAATTAAAACAACAAACACTTTTCTAATTTTTTTATGACCAAGAGACAACACATTAACACAACCCAATTTCAATTACAGTAGATTTTCAAAAATGCCTCCATTGACACGTAAACAAAGGTTGCACCGTCGGATCATGTTCTGTCTGACACGGGCAAAAACGCCAGAAGTATCCTGAATAGCTCCTACTGCTGCTACAACTCGGGCAACCAGATCCTCTTCTGATGCAATAGGAGTTGCGTAAACAAGGTTGCACATCTCTCCCCACACAAAAAAGTCCAGAGGGCACATATCTGGGGATCGAGCAGACCATGGTACAGGACCACCTCTGCCAATCCACGTTTCTGGGAACCGTCGGTCGAGGAATCGACATACACGACGACTGGAATGTGCTGGCGCCCCGTCATGTTGGAACCACATGCGTTGTCTTGTAGGGAGCGGGACATCTTCCAGCAATTATGGCAATGCTCTGGCGAGAAAATTGTAATAGCGCCTGCCATTTAATGGCCTAGGTAACAGATACGACCCAGTTAAACAGTCCCCAACAGCGATCCACACATTAACGAAGAACCGCACTTGATGAGCGCTAGTAACTGTGGCATGTGGGTTATCCTCACTCCAAACATGCGAATTGTGCACGTTGAAGACTCCATCACGCCCGAACGTTGCTTCATCGGTAAACAAAATAGAGGATGGAAATGTAGGATGCATTTCACACTGTTCCAGGTACCACTGCGAAAACTGTGCTCTAGCTGGATAAGCAACAGGTTCCAGGTTGTGGACACGCTGTAGGTGAAATGGACGTAACAATTGCTCTCGAAGGACTGTTCTAACATTCGTCTGATTCGTCCCCATGTTACGTGTAATTGCACAAGCGCTGACTGAAGGATACCGCTCCACATGCTGTAAGACAGCTTCCTCAAATTGCAGCGTTCTTACCGTGCGACAGCGTCCCTGTCCAGGTAATCTGCAAAATGATCCGGTATCACGCAGACGTTGGTACACAGCAGCAAAGGTCGTATGATACGGCGATTAGGATATTGTTGTTGATAAACCCGCTGTGCAGCTCGTCCGTTGTGGTGCGCTGCGTAGTACGCACCAACCATATCAGTGTACTCATTCCAGGTGTATCGCTCCATTAGTAAACAGAGACAATGCACTAATACACTGGTGGACAGCAGTTGCCTACAACTGAAGAGCGTAATAAGGCCTCCCTCGGTTTAAGTAATACTCATAGGGAAAAATCACATTAGGGAAAAAATATTTGTTTTGATGTCCCCTGCAACCTCCCAGAGTTTGTCGATTTAAATACTTTTCAACCTGTATATTGCCACTACTGCCAGTGCTCTCCGATATTGGCAAGCACCGCAGCATTTGGACGTAATGGGTCGTCCTTGCATCTTATAGATCTTATAATTAAATGTCCCAGGGAAACAATTATAAGATCTATAAGATCACCAATGGTACAAGGACGACCCATTACGTCCAAATGCAGGGGTGCTTGCCAATATCGGAGAGCCCTGGCAGTAGTGACAATATACAGGGTGTTACAAATAGGTATGGCCAAACTTTCAGGAAACATTCCTCACACACAAAGAAAGAAAATATGTTATGTGGACATGTGTCCGGAAACGCTTACTTTCCATGTTAGAGCTCATTTTATTACTTCTCTTCAGATCACATTAATCATGGAATGGAAACACCCAGCAACAGAACGTACCAGCGTGACTTCAAACACTTTGTTACAGGAAATGTTTAAAATGTCCTCCGTTAGCAAGGATACATGCATCCACCCTCCGTCGCATGGAATCCCTGGTGCGCTGATGCAGCCCTGGAGAATGGCGTATTGTATCACAGCCGTCCACAATACGAGCACGAAGAGTCTCTACATTTGGTACCGGGGTTACGTAGACAAGAGCTTTCAAATGCCCCCATAAATGAAAGTCAAGAGGGTTGAAGTCAGGAGAGCGTGGAAGCCATGGAATTGGTCCGCCTCTACCAATCCATCGGTCACCGAATCTGTTAACGAGAAGCGTACGAACACTTCGACTGAAATGTGCAGGAGCTCCATCGTGCATGAACCACATGTTGTGTCGTACTTGTAAAGGCACATGTTCTAGCAGCACAGGTAGAGTATCCCGTATGAAATCATGGCGGTGAATAGAGGAAGTACAGTACATACTGACGAAACTAAAATGAGCTCTAACATGGAAATTAAGCGTTTCCGGACACATGTCCACATAACAACTTTTCTTTATTTGTGTGTGAGGAATGTTTCCTGAAAGTTTGGCCGTACCTTTTTGTAACACCCTATATAAGGGAAGATGGAAGTTTGTGTTGTGGAGGGCACTCAGCTTAGGCGTTGAGCAATGTTGACCATTGTGCTGTGGCAGTGTAATGGTTAGCATTTCTGCCTAGCAAGCAAAAAGACCCAGGTTCGAGTCTGGCCGCAGCACAAATTTTAATTCATTTCGTCTGCTACGATCATTTTTTCATAATGTTTAATATCAATTTAATATATTTTATAATTTGTAATTAATTAGTTTTTAATAACTAGACATGTGATAAACGCTCAATGCTGCCACTCTTGGCTGCACGGCAAACATCGACGAGGTAGCCAAATTCGTCTCCCACACACGAAAACTTATCTGCTGTTAGTGAGTGCACGACAGCAGTGATCCGGTTCCGCAGATCGTTCACAGTGGTTTGTAGAGGCAAGGATACATGCATCCACTCTCCGTCGCATGGAATCCCTGATGCGCTGATGCAGCCCTGGAGAATGGCGTATTGTATCACAGCCGTCCACAATACGAGCACGAAGAGTCTCTACATTTGGTACCGGGGAAACTCAGAATCTACTATGTAGGAATCAACATGGATTCCGGAAAAAGCGATCGCGTGAGACCCAACTCGCTTTATTTGTTCATGAGACCCAGAAAATATTAGATACAGGTTCCCAGGTAGATGCTATTCTTCTTGACTTCCGGAAGGCGTTCGATACAGTTCCGCACTGTCGCCTGATAAAGTAAGAGCCTACGGAATATCAGACCAGCTGTGTGGCGGATTGAAGAGTTTTTAGCAAACAGAACACAGCATGTTGTTATCAATGGAGAGACGTCTACAGACGTTAAAGTAACCTCTGGCGTGCCACAGGGGAGTGTTATGGGACCATTGCGTTTCAAAATATATATAAATGACCTAGTAGATAGTGTCGGAAGTTCTATGCGGCTTTTCGCGGATGATGCTGTAGTATACAGAGAAGTTGCAGCATTAGAAAATTGTAGAGAAATGCAGGAAGGTCTGCAGCGGATAGGCACTTGGTGCAGGGAGTGGCAACTGACCCTTAACATAGACAAATGTAATGTATTGCGAATACATATAAAGAAGGATCCTTTATTGTATGATTATATGATAGCGGAACAAAAAACTGGTAGCAGTTACTTCTGTAAAATATCTGGGAGTATGCGTACGGAACGATTTGAAGTGGAATGATCATATAAAATTAATTGTTGGTAAGGCGGGTACCAGGTTGAGACTCATTGGCAGAGTCCTTAGAAAATGTAGGACATCAACAAAGGAGGTGGCTTACAAAACACTCGTTCGACCTATACTTGAGTATTGCTCATCAGTATGGGATCCGTGCCACGTCGGGTTGACAGAGGAGATAGAGAAGATCCAAAGGAGAGCGGCGCGTTTCGTCACAGGGTTATTTGGTAACCGTGATAGCGTTACGGCGATGTTTAACAAACTCAAGTGGCAGACTCTGCAAGAGAGGCGCTCTGCATCGAGTGTATCTTGCTCGCCAGGTTTCGAGAGGGTGCGTTTCTGGATGAGGTATCGAATATATTGCTTCCCCCTACTTATACCTCCCGAGGAGATCACGAATGTAAAATTGGAGAGATTAGAGCGCGCACGGAGGCTTTCAGACAGTCGTTTTTCCGCTTTCAGACAGTCGTTTTTCCCGCGAACCATACGCGACTGGAACAGGAAAGGGAGGTAATGACAGTGGCACGTAAAGTGCCCTCCGCCACACACCGTTGGGTGGCTTGCGGAGTATAAATGTAAATGTAGACGTAGACAGCTTCTTTCACGTAAGTCCATAAGAAATAGTCGCAGGGAGTGGTATCAGGAGGTCTCGGTGACCAGAATTGCAGAGCCAGGTCCTCAACTCCCCTGCGACCGATCCAGCGCTGAGGAAGGGAGTTATTCGAAAATCCTCGTCGTACATCACGATGCCACTGAGGCGGAGCTCCATCCTGCTGGAGAATCTTCTGGGAACAGCCATTGTCCCAACAGGTCCAGGTACGTGATTCGCGTTACAGTTCTTTCCGCAAACAAAAATGGTCCATAAACGTCTGTACGCGATACGGCACAGAACACGTTGATCTTCGGTGAATCTCTTTCGTGTTGCAATGGCGAATGTGGGATTTTACAAATCCCATAAGTGAACATTGTCTGCTGACTTTCCCACTAAGGTGGAACGTCGTTTCATCGCTATGAATTATAAGCTGTAGAAATGAGTCATCGCCGAGCGGGATTAGCCGAGCGGTCTCAGGCGCTGCAGTCATGGACTGTGCTGCTGGGGCCGGCCGGAGTGGCCGAGCGGTGAAAGGCGCTACAGTCTGGAACCGCACGACCGCTACGGTCGCAGGTTCGAATCCTGCCTCGGGCATGGATGTGTGTGATGTCCTTAGGTTAGTTAGGTTTAAGTAGTTCTAAGTTCTAGGGGACTTATGACCACAGCAGTTGAGTCCCATAGTGCTCAGAGCCATTTGAACAATTTTTTTTTGTGCTACTGGTCCGGCAGAGGTTCGGGTCCTCCCTTGGGCATGGGTGTGTGTGTGTGTTTGTCATTAGGATTCTTTAGGTTAAGTAGTGTGTAAGCTTAGGGACTGATGACCTTAGCAGTTTAGCCCCACAAGATTTCACACACATTTGAACAAATGAGTCATCCTCCATGTTTGCTAGCACGTAACCACAAAATGCGAGACGTTTCTCTTCATCACTGGGGTTGAGAGCCTGCACAAATTGTAACCGGTAGGGCTTGTACAGCAAACGCCGTCTCACAACTTTCCATACATTTGGTTGGAGTATTCCAAGTTCTCGGCTGGTTCTGTTGGTAGACCTACTGAGACTGCGCGCAAAACTTCATTGAATCCGTCTCACATCATCCTGCAACACATGCGGTAGACCTGTGCTTTTGCCTTTGCAAACACTCCCAGTCTGTTTAAATTATTTAAACCAACGGCTCATACTTTTGCGAGTTGGTGGTTGAATACCGAATATGGTACGAAACGGCCGCTGCACTGCAATTTGCGTCTAACTTTTCGCGAATTCAAGAACGCAGAAAACCTTGTGCTCAATAGTTGCCATCTTAAAACTGACAGTGAAACGGAATGACGACCCTGCTGCCGCGCCAACTCTACGGGCCGCATCTGAAACCATCACTGCCCGCCCACCGAAAAGTTTGGAACTTTCTTTTTTCATTGGTATAAAGCTTGTTCATTTTGGATTTGTACTTAATACATACGAATTTTTGAAAATGGGTCCATCATTTACAATAACTCTGTGGTACCTGTCGTTCCCCAGTGAAGTGTTATATGCCCTCTGCTGTTCCTGACCTACATAAAAGATTAACTGCTTCTAATGATTTTTCGGGAATTGTGGAATCATACAACGAAGGGTTTTTCTGTCTGTCTGTTCGCCAATATGTTACATTTTTTTTATGTTGAGGGTCAATTGCCACTTCCTGCAGCAAGCATCGGTCATATCCAGGCCTCCCTACACTTCGCCACAATTTTCTACCGTCGCGACTTCAACAGCATATCCGTGAAAAGCTTCAGGCAACAATAAAAATCATTCGCCATGTATGGTGATCCCTGGGGAGAAACTGAGTACCGGGGATTCAATGTTTTCTAGTAAGGTCACAGATGAGTTATCATTTGCTGAAGTTGTATTCAACCAAGTACATGCAACGCGACATCCTAACGCAGAACAGTTTGGAATGGCGGACTTGCAAGGATAGATCTTCAGCCCGCAGCTCGTGGTCGTGCGGTAGCGTTCTCGCTTCCCGCGCTCGGGTTCGATTTCCGGCGGGGTCAGGGATTTTCTCTGCCTCGTGATGGCTGGGTGTTGTGTGATGTCCTTAGGTTAGTCAGGTTTAAGTAGTTATAAGTTCTAGGGGACTGATGACCATAGATGTTAGCCGGCCGAATTGGCCGCGCGGTTCTGGCGCTGCAGTCTGGAACCGCGGAACCGCTACGGTCGCAGGTTCGAATCCTGCCTCGGGCATGGATGTGTGTGATGTCCTTAGGTTAGTTAGGTTTAACTAGTTCTAAGTTCTAGGGGACTAATGACCTCAGCAGTTGAGTCCCATAGTGCTCAGAGCTATTTGAACCATAGCCATAGATGTTAAGTCCCATAGTGCTCAGAGCTATTTGAATAGATCTTCAGTCGTGTAGCTGCAGATGCCAATGCCTCTCCATGTGTCATCCATACCTTGTGGACACGCTAAAGGGGGCAGGTCAATAGACAAGGCAAGTTGGGCAAGGTTGCCGCCGCATTACGTCCTCAGGTGGAGACCGATATATAGCCACCTCAACGTTGCGACGTCGTACGGGTACCGCCAGAGCACTACAAAATGATCTCAAAGGGCCGTTGGAACCGCTGTGTTCGATATGACTTTGATGAAACGATCACGAGAAAGGACCGTACTACCCAGAAGTCCGGTTCGAGTACCCCGCTTGACAAGACAACACCTAGCAGCTCGCCTTCAGATCTACAATTCTCATGTCACCTGGCAACTTCGTCACTGGCGAAAGAATTTGTTCACAGATGAGTCCACAGTAGTGATAGGTACTTGCCAATGTAGTCCAGAAAACCGACAGATTTACAAGGTCATGTGACGTAATGTGAGAAGGCTTCAGTGATGACAGCCATACATATCTTGTCCACGGCCGCCTTACCGCCAGGCAGTACATCAAACAGACCCTGTTAACCCATGTGGTGGCTGCTGCATGCGATGGTAGCCCTGAATTCCTTCTAATTCCAAGGCCTATTTGGCCGGCGTCAGCAGGAATGCGTTGCGAAGCCTCGACATCGAAGTTACGGAACGACCGGTGGTGAGTTCCGACATAAACCCCACCGTGCACATGTGAGACATGGCTGACAGACGTGTTCAAGGTCGCCCTGTTCCACCATAGACTCTCTAAGAACTCTCATCGAAGGATTTGAATACCACAGCATGCCCTCTGTAGACTAATGCATAGCGTGCCACGTACGTGTCAGGCAGTGATAAACGTTCAGGGAGGGCTTACACGCTAGTGAAACACTGTTAATCCCATGAAAAGGACTCAGGATGACAGAATGAATGATTATTTCCACTTTGTAACCGAAACCTGTTGGAAATTTCAGTTCTTTTTATGTAGACGATCGATGATGTAATGCTGTTTTGTTGTGACTTAATTTGTGAAGAATAAAGGTATTGTTTGCTTACGTACCCAGTCCACAATTATTGCTCAATGGAGTATGGCAAACGCCCTGAGTTATATTCCGTAATTCTATTGAGCAGTATACATGGTGCTCAGTTTCAGTGCAGGAATCTCTGGAAGAATAGACACTCAAAAAGCGACTTTTTCGGGTATGAATGGAAGTCAGTGGCTCATGAAAGTAATGCAATGAGACATTCTAAAAAGCACTCTGCCTTCATCCCACATGTGGCCCATCGGGACCATCCGACCGCCGTGTCATCCTCAGCTGAGGATGCAGACAGGAGGGGCGGTCTGGTCAGCACACTGCTCTCCGCGTCATTATGATGGTTTTCTTTGACCGGAGCCGCTACTTTTCGGTCGAGTAGCTCCTCAATTGGCATCACGAGGCTGAGCGCACCCCGAAAAATGGCAACAGCGCACAGCGGCCCGGATGGTCACCCATCCAAGTGCTTGCCACGCCCGACAGCGCTTAACTTCGGTGATCTGACGGGAACCGGTGTATCCACTACCAGACATTCTAAAAGCAAATATTATTTTCAGCACAACATTTTTTTTTTAAATGGATACCCCGTATTATTTCTAATTCAATAAAGTAAATGGCGTTGGTTGCATATCAAAACGTCAGTTACATCCCGAGAAGCGAAGTTGACGGTTGAAATAAAATTAAACACGCCGCTATTGCACATCCCGGGATGCAAGCGTGTGAACTGCACGTTGCTCATAATCGTGACGTGATTAACGTGCGTAATCTTACTTTCACCGATGTCACGAGGGCAGAAGGTAAGTAATAGGGTTTCGTGTCACAAACTTTGATATGTACATATCGATTACCCTCTTGGAACTGTTAAATCTACGAACACACTGCGGAACAATACCGGTCAGTGCGCTAAACCAATTCCTAAACAGATGGATAGGACGGGGCAGTTCTGTTCAGAGATTTCCAGCGCGGTCGTGGAATTTCATCCCCATGAAACTTTTTTGTCTAGGGACCTGTGAAAAATGTGGTGTATCACAAGTTTCGAACAACAATGGACAACATGAAATTCAATATTACCGCCGCATGTGCCGCAGTAATACTAGAAACAGAGACAACAATGAGCCGATCAGTGTTGGAGCATGCACAGCGGTATTACCTTGTATATGGCTATCTCTTCGAACATACGTTGTAGCGTTTCTGTTGTGAGAAATGTGATTGTACACCGGCGTACATTTTGTGTTTCTGAGGAAACGTAAGTTTGTTTTGTAAGTACTACTGCGCGTTTTTGTGCAAATCTCAAGTCTAACCTAATCATCAATAACGTTGAGTGACATGTCCTGTACCTACCATGTACCATTATGACATGTCCTGTACCTACCATGTGCCATTATAACTGCTGTACAACTAGCATTTACCCCCTATTAGATCCTTGCTCAGCCATGCATGGCAAATGATATTCGGTATGTCGTCACCATTATTGTAAAATAAAGATCAATAAAGCACGAACGAGTAATGTCTTTCCTTATTTTTCAGTGTGTGTGACAGGATGACAGGACATCTGTATTGTTTCCAGTAAAGGAGAATGAGAACAGTGCTTGTCACGTCGTAGTAGTCGCGATTACGGGCTACATGGGGTTCACGCTTGCCTCTCGGGATGTGAAATAGCGGACCATTTCATTCATTGCAAACGTCAACTTTGCTTTGCAATTTCTCGGAAAGTCACTGACATCTTGCGATCCAGCGAACGCCAATGTTTTTTTAATATATTTTTTATGTTACTGATTACGTAATAAATAATACGGGGCACCAATGAAAAAACGTAAGTTTGAAACGAAAATAATATTTGATTAGATTTTAGAATGTCTCATAGTATGGGGCGTTGAAAAAAAAAGTCCCTCCGCAGTGCCGTTTGATAGCCTGCCTGGGTTACTTCCCTTCAAGTGGACTCTCCCAACATTCCACAGTTCCGTTTATCTCAGCCCGCGTCAGTGGTATCGTTGGTATGTGTCGTTTGACGTAACTTTTAAGTTTGGTTCCTTTGTTCGTTTGTTTCGTTTCTGTCACTGTTAAAATGCTAACCACTGAAGGACGTGTGTTTTTAGTCGAACAAGTGTTCAAAGCTGGCGGTTAATACACAGTTTCAGTTCGTCAAACATTTAATTCAGTTTTCTCGGAGACATTAGCGATACTGAGCGAGATTCGATTAACAAATTTCGAAGTACCGGTTCAGTGACAGATGTACCGAGAAGTGGTCGTCCTAGCGTTTTGTCTGAGGATAAACTACTCGATACTTCCGATAATATGTCCGTAAGTCCGAACCACTTCATTCTGTGAAAACAGGAGTTCGGATTGCAATTTATAGACGTCGGATTGTGGGTCCCATATTTTTCAATGTAACAATAAACGCTCAACGATACTGCAGTGATATTCTGCACTCGTTCGTAGAAGAACTTGTGTTAAGTGAAACACTGAACAGTTATTTTCAACAAGATGGTGCAACCGTGCATACAGCTCGCGTTTCAATGTCACTGCTTGCTGATGTTTTTAGTCATCGCATAATTTCTCAGGGACTATAGCCTCCACGATCGCCTGACCCAACACCACCTGACTTTCTTCTGGGGTGCAGCGAAAGCAACTTTCTATAAAAACCGTCCAAAAATCCAATGATGAATTGAAAACTGAAATATCCACTTCCACTGCTTCTGTTACAGAAGAAATGTTACAGCTCGTGTTTGAAAACGTGATTAGACGAATTGAATTGTGTATTCAACAACACAGGGGGGGGGAGGGGAGCACCTTCAACATTTAATGTGAAAATTCCTAAGTAAAAATGAGTATTCAATAAACTAATAACTTGTATTTCATTCAGTTTATTTTCGGTATATTCACAGCGGCATATGGCACGAGCGGCTAACAATCATACGGCACTGCGGATAGACTTTTTGAACACCCCGTATTTACGAGGTGCATTCAAGTTCTAAGGCTTCCGATTTTTTTTCTCCGGGCTGGAAAGAGATAGAAACATGCGCATTGTTTTAAAATGAGGCCGCGTTCATTGTCAATACGTCCCAGAGATGGCAGCACCGTACGGCAGATGGAATTTTACCGCCAGCGGCGAGAATGAGAACTGTTTTAAATACTTAAAACGGCGACGTTTTCCTTACTTGAACAGCGAGCAATCATTCGTTTTCTGAATTTGCGTGGTGTGAAACCAATTGAAATTCATCGACAGTTGAAGGAGACATGTGGTGACGGAGTTATGGATGTGTCTAAAGTGCGTTCGTGGGTGCGACAGTTTAATGAAGGCAGAACATCATGTGACAACAAACCGAAACAACCTCGGGTTCGCACAAGCTGGTCTGACGACACGATCGAGAAAGTGGAGAGAATTGTTTTGGGGGATCGTCGAATGACTGTTGAACAGATCGCCTCCAGAGCTGGCATTTCTGTGGGTTCCGTGCACACAATCCTGCATGACGACCTGAAAATGCGAAAAGTGTCATCCAAGTGGGTGCCACGAATGCTGACGGACGACCACACGGCTGCCCGTGTGGCAGGTTGCCGAGCAATGTTGACGCGCAACGACAGCACGAATGGGACTTTCTTTTCGTCGGTTGTGACAATGGATGAGACGTGGATGCCATTTTTCAATCCAGAAACAAAGCGCCAGTCAGCTCAATGGATGCACACACATTCACCGCCACCAAAAAACTTTCGCGTAACCACCAGTGCTGAAAAAATGATGGTGTCCATGTTCTGGGACAGCGAGGGCGTAATCCTTACCCATTGCGTTCCAAAGGGCACTACGGTAACAGGTGCATCCTACGAAAACGTTTTGAAGAACGAATTCCTTCCTGCACTGCAACAAACACGTCCGGGAAGGGCTGCGCGTGTGCTGTTTCACCAAGACAACGCACCCGCACATCGAGCTAACGTTACGCAACAGTATCTTCTTGATAACAACTTTGAAGTGATTCCTCATGCTCCCTACTCACCTGACCTGGCTCCTATTGACTTTTGGCTTTTTCCAACAATGAAATACACTCTACGTGGCCGCACATTCACCAGCCGTGCTGCTATTGCCTCAGCGATTTTCCAGAGGTCAAAACAGACTCCTAAAGAAGCATTCGCCGCTGCCATGGAATCATGGCGTAAGCGTTGTGAAAAATGTGTACGTCTGCAGGGCGATATACGTCGAGAAGTAACGCCAGTTTCATTGATTTCGGGTGAGTAGTTAATTAGAAAAAAAAATCGGAGGCCTTAGAACTTGAATACACCTCGTACTTTCAGTAGCCCTTGTTTTACATTCATTCCCCTCAAAGCCGTTTTTGAGTATCTATTGGTCCAGAGATACCCGCACTGAAACGTTTAAGTGGGTCAGATGGCAGAAGTCATAGTGCCGCAACTCGACGTGGCAAAGACCCAACAAGTCTTTGCAAGTCAGCTGCCCATGGACTAACCTCTCGATTACTTCCCATAAATCTTCGATACGATTCATTTCGGGAGATTTGCGTGACCAAACCACTCGCTCGAACTGCCCAGAAGATTCTTCAAACCGATCACGAACAATTATGGCTCGGTGACTCGCAGCACTGCCACCCATAAAAATTCCATTTAGGAACATTAAGTCCATGAAAGTCCAACAAAAGCAAAACGAGGATATTGGAATGTAGTCGAATTAAGTCGGGTGATGCTGAGGGAGTTAGAATAGGAAATGAGACACTTAAAGTAGTAAAGGAGTTTTGCTATTTGGGGAGCAAAATAACTGATGATGGTCGAAGTAGAGAGGATATAAAATGTAGACTGGCAATGGCAAGGAAAGCGTTTCTGAAGAAGAGAAATTTGTTAACATCGAGTATAGATTTAAGTGTCAGGAAGGCATTTCTGAAAGTACTTGTATGGAGTGTAGCAATGTATGAAAGTGAAACATGGACGATAAATAGTTTGGACAAGAAAAGAATAGATGCTTTCGAAATGTGGTGCTACAGAAGAATGCTGAAGATTAGATGGGTAGATCACATAATTAATGAGGAAGTATTGAATAGGATTGGGGAGAAGAGAGGTTTGTGGCACAACTTGACCAGAAGAAGGGATCGGTTGGTAGGATATGTTCTGAGGCATCAAGGGATCACCAGTTTAGTATTGGAGGGCAGTGTGGAGGGTAAAAATCGTAGAGGGAGACCAAGAGATGAATACACTAAGCCGATTCAGAAGGATGTACAGCCGACTTTGCTAGAGATGGTTCACTGACAAATTACGCTCTCATCTGCCGAGACGATAGTTAGCATAGCCTTCAGCTACGTCATTTGCTACGACCTAGCAAGGCGCCATTATCATTTGCTATTTATCTTGTGATGCATGTACCGTCAGACCGATGTTCACCAATTATGGATTAAAGTTAAGTATTCCAACAGCTACGACCTTTTTTGCTAAAGTCTAACTTCCTTACATGTTCTAGACCTCACGCCAGCCTGCGTGAGCTTAACGCGTGTCTTTCGGCTTCCTCATAGTGGCTTGGCTGTCTTGCCAAGTCACAACAATAACATGAATGGCTCCAAATGGCTCCAGGTAGCTGAATATAACTATTTCCAGTCAGTGATTAGTTCAGCTGGATCAGATGACCCAGTCTATTCCATGTAAACACAGCGCACATTATGGAGCCACCACCAGCTTGCACAGTGCCTGGTTGATAACTTGGTTCCATGGCTGCACGGGGTCTGCGCCACATTATAACCCTCCCATCAGCTTTTACCAACTGAAATCGGGACTTATCTGGCCAGGCCACGGTTTTCCAGACGTCTAGGGTCCAACCGATATGGTCACGATCCGAGGAGAGTCGCTGCAGGCGATGTTGTGCTGTTAGCAAAGGCACTCGCGTCGGTCATCTGCTGCCAAAGTCCTTTGAGGGGAGGTTTCTTTAGCCCGAAAAAAGCATGTTCTTTGAGCATTCTGTTCTCAGGAAGTGTTCTAGATATGAATGTCAAATTTGGTCAAAATGTTTATTGATATTTCCTCTGCAAACGAATTTTTTCGACCGGAAATGTCGAAAAGCAAAGGCGGGAGTGCCGTCGGAACGAAACAATATTTCGATGTAGACCACGCGCGGTATGTCACAGTTAAGCCGGCTCGGCTGAAATCAAAATTGAAATTAGCGAAGTATATAAGATTCTTTAGGAGTTGCACCTCGCTTAAGTTATTTGGACCATAGGAAACAAAATGGCGCGCATCTGAAAAAAAAAATTGGGTTTTTTTCATCGATTTTTCGACTTCGTCGGCCAAGTAAAAATCTTTATAGTTGATGGATCGGAATAAAAGTGGTACAACTCCTACACAATTTAGTTAGCTACGTCGGAAACAAAGAATCATGCCAGTCGGTTCAGAAGATTTGATGTTACCATACCGCACGATAAAAAAAAGTTATTTCGAGAAAAACACGTTTGAAGTTTTGACTAGATATAAATGCAATATTATGCAACGTATGTTCAATCTGCTATTCCGGGTCCATAAACTACTCCTTCCTCTTCCTCATAGAGGGCGTTCTGCACGATCTGGGCCACCCTGCGCTGCTCCAGAGGGGCTCGGTACGGCCGGTGACAAGCGCTTTTCGCCCGCTCGAATCCGGTGGTCGTCCGAATGCTTGGCGAACTGCGTCGAATAGAGTCCCAGGGTGAAGTCCATAGTTGTCACGGTCTTCAGAATTGCTGAATACCCTTCGTTGAAGCTGCTCACTGACAGGAAAGTCGCAATCTCCATAATCTTCGCACCAGAAAGCAAATGCTTGGGGGCTAACATCCATACACAAGTGTTCAAACTTTCATTTGAATTATGCGTGTTTCCTCCCAAGCACGTGTACAATAAGTCGTCCACCAAAAGAAAAGAAAAACTAGTGCGCGAAAAAGGCCGATTTCAGACAGGTGCATTTGTTTGTTTAACCGCGAATAACAAACATTTCCGTTTCGTATTCGGAAAAACCGTTTCAGGGGTGGATTCTAAACACTTTTATGGATCCAAAAATGCAGTTTAAAACGTAACTGAGTTTTTTAACCAAAAGATAGTAAACCTCCCCTTAATGCCGAATTTTGCACACTCTCCTAATGGATACGTTCGTCGTATGTCCCAAATTGATTTCTGCGACTATTTCACGCGGTGTTGTTTGTCTGTTAGCACTAACAACTGTAACCAATCGCCACTGCTCCTGGTCGTTAAGTGAAGGCCATCGGTCTCTGCGTTGTAATGCCAGAAAATCTGTTATTCTCGGCACACACTTGATACTGTAGATCGCGGAATACGGAACTCGCTAACGATTTCCGAAATGTAATGTCCCATGCGTCTATCTCCAATTACCATTCCGCGTTCAAAGTCTTACGTCCCGTCGTGCGGGCACAATCACATCGGAAACCTTTTCACATGGTTCGCCAAAAATGACAGGTTTGCCGATCAACTGCCCTTTTATACCTTGTGTAAGCGATACTACCGTCAACTGTATATGCATACACCACTATCCCAAGATTTTTGTTACATCAGTGTATATTATGTAACTGTCTAAAAATATCTAACAATGGCTGAATATCCTGAGTCCAGCTTTGTGGCGACCAGTCAAAATATTCCTTTCAACACAAGTCTGTGATGCGGGATGTTTGGTACATCGAGGGAAATCTGGTGACGGGGGTTGTGAATTCACGCGTGTTCTGAAACCCGCCGTGGGCGCTCGCATAGCGCGCCAGCTTAACGCGGCTATACACTGCTGCAGAACAAAAAGCTTGCGTTATCTGCGGCCGTAAAAGCGGAAAGCAGGGACGTGGCGCCTTCTCAGTGAGCTTATCTGCGCCTTCCACAACGCCGGCGCAACGTTTGCACCTGCGCTTCGGAAAACTCACCGTTCGCTGTTACACCAGCAAGCAGCCAGGCTGCACGCCGAAGGACGCGGAAAAATTACCAACACCTCCCGTATATCAAGGATACACTCGTCCTTTAAGTCACCTTAGTACTTTATAGCAAATACGGCAACTAATTGACCTAAATATGCATTGTTACTAAGATCTCTCTTTCCAAGCATTAATCCCTGCTTAGGGGGGTCTGGTGTTATGGTTAAACGGATTTGGCGCTTTAATTTTAAGGGGTGGCCGGATGCCCTTCCTGTCGTCACCCCTTCCCCCACACCCTCCCCCGGGACGGGACGTGTGTACCCCAACTGTCTGCGTCTAGGGTAATCCATGGAATAGTGCGAACGTGTTTCAAATGTCTGCGAGTCGTGCAACTGAGGCTGAACGTGGGGACCTGTCCAGTATTCCCTAGTGAGATGTGGAAAACCACCTAAAAACCACATCCAGGCTTACCGGCACACTGGCCTACATCGTTAGTCCGCCGCGAAGATTCGATCCGGCTCCGGCGCGCCTACCCGAGTTCAGGAAGCGGTGCGTTAGCGCTCTCGGCAACCCTGGAGGGCCACGCATTATTACAAGGTACACTACTGGCCATTAAAATTGCTACACCAAGAAGAAATTCAGATGATAAACAGGTATTCATTGGACAAATATATTATACCAGAACTGACGTGTGATTACATTTTCACGCAATTTGGATGCATAGATCCTGAGAACTCAGTACCCTGAGCAACCACCTCTGGCCGTAATAACGGCCTTGATATGCCTGGGCATTGAGTCAAACAGAGCTTGGATGGCGTGTACTTGTGCAGCGTCTCATGCAGCTTCAATCCGATACCACAGTTCATCAAGAGTAGTGACTGGCGTATTGTGACGAGCCAGTTGCTCGGCCACCATTGACCAGACGTTTTCAGTTGGTGAAAGATCTGGAGAATGTGCTGGCCAGGACAGCAGCCGAACATTTTCTGTATCCAAAAAGGGCCGTACAGAACCTGCAATATGCGGTCGTGCATTATCCTGCTGAAATGTAGGGTTTCGCAGGGATCAAATGAAGGGTAGAGCCAAGGGTCGTAACACATTCGAAATGTAACGTCCACTGTTCAAAGTGCCGTCAATGCGAACAAGAGGTGAACGAGACGTGTAACCAATGGCACCCATACCATCACGCCGTGTGATACGCCAGTATGGCGATGACGAATACACGCTTCCAATGTGCGTTTACCGTGATGTCGCCAAACACGGATGCGACCATCACGATGCTGTAAACAGAACCTGGATTCATCGGAAAAAATGACGTTTTGCCATTCGTGCACCCAGGTTCGTCGCTGAGTACATCATCGCAGGCGCTCCTGTCTTCTGATAGTCCATGCTGCTACAAACGTCGTCGAACTGTTCGTGCAGACGGTTGTTGTCTTGCAAACGTCCCCATCTGTTGACTCAGGGATCGAGACGTGGCTGCGCCATCCGTTACAGCCATGCGGATAAGATGCCTGTCATCTCGACTGTTAGTGATACGAGGCCGTTGGGATCCAGCACGGCTTTCCGTATTACCCTCCTGAACCCACAGATTCCTTATTCTGCAAACAGTCATTAGATCTTGAACAACGCGAGCAGCAATGTCGAGATACGATAAACCGCAATTGCGATAGTCTACAATCCGACCTTTATCAAAGTTGGAAACGTGATGGTACGCATTTCTCCTCCTTACACGAGGCATCACAACAACATTTCATCAGCAACACGGTCAATTGCTGTTTGTGTATGAGAAATCGGTTGGAAACTTTCATGTCAGCACGTTGTAGGTGTAGCTACTGGCGCCAACCTTGTGTGAATGCTCTGAAAAATTAATCATTTGCGCATCACAGCATCTTCTTCCGGTAGGTTAAATTTCGCGTCTGTAGCACGTCATCTTCGTGGTGTAGCAATTTTAATGGCCAGTAGTGTAATTATTCTTATTATTGTTGTTGTCTTCAGTCGGAAAAAAGGCAGTTGAAGCTACTCGCATGGGGCATCCCGTTTCGGATATCGTTATGGAATGCAATATTCCGAGACCGACAGTGTCAAGAGAATGCCGCTAGTACCACATTTTAGCCATTATCTCTCACGACGGGCAACGCTGTGGTCGACGGCCTTCGCTTAACGACCGAAACCAGCGGCCTTTGGGTAGTTGTCGGTGCTAACAGACAAGCAACATTAGATGAAATGATCGCAGAAATCAATGTGGGACGCAGGACAGCGCGGCGAAATTTGGCGTTCTTGGGCTATGGCAGCAGACGATCGACGCGAGTGCAGTTCGCAACACTACGAAAGCGCCTGCAACGCCTTCCGTGGGCTTGTCTCCATATCGGTTGACCTTAGACGACACGAAAACCGAGGTTTGGACAGGTAAGAGTCGATTTCATTTGGTAAGAGGTGATGATCCGGTTAGATTGGGGCGTACACACCAAACCATGGACCCAAGTTGTCCACAAGGCACCGTGAAAGCTGGCGGTGGCACCGTAATAGTGTGGGATATATTTACATGGAAAGAACTGGGTCCTCTGGTCCAACTGAACCGATCATTCTCTGCAAATAGTTATATTGGCTTCTTGGAGATCATTTCCAGCCATTTTTGGGCTTTATGATACCAAACTACGATGCAATTTTTATGGATAACAATGCGCCGTGTCACCGGGCCATAGTTGTTCGCAATTCGTTTTAAGTACATCTGGACAGTTTGAGAGAATAATCTGGCCGACTAGCTCGCCCGACATGAATCCAATCGAACATTTATGGGACATAATCAAGAAGTCCGTTCGTGCACAAAATATTGCTCAGTTCTTCAGTTATGGACGGCTATAGAGGAAGTGGTCGTGCATAAAATCCTGCTGTTCTTCAGTTATGGACGTCTATAGAGGCAGTGGTCCGACGCGATATTAGGAGTGTCCCGTGAGTTTTGTCACTTCACGTCAGCGTTAAACGCTTAAACAAGAAAATTAAAACTGAGCGTATATGAGATTTCACCAATAATTTTATATATAAGTAATTAAAAATCACAGAATTAATGTGACGTTTGGCTTTGTTTTTGGTCGACCGAAGTTGTTGCGATTCGCAGGATGTTCAGAAGGTATTCATCTGAGATTTTGGTTCTATTTTTGCGCTTTGTGTGCTTTACTCTAGAAAATAACTGTTCACAAACATTTGTGCTTACAAACGAAGATTTCATACGTAGCGCATGACTGTGCAGAAGGGGATAATGATGGATAGGAAGTTCACACTCTTCTTTTAGATGGATGGCCGACTGCAACAATATGCATTCCACCTGAAAACCGACTGGCAACATGCCCTCACATATACAAAACTTTGTAATATTTTTTCGAATATTGTGAAATATATTTCCAAAATCTTCGCAAAATGTTGCTGCGTGCTTCATCTTGCCTTTAGGGTTAGGTTTCTGTTTATCATATCTTTTCACAATCGAATTTTATGGATGACGGATGCTCATATACTGATATGTGTATTGGGCCTCATACGGTCCAAGTGGTGCCGTAAATTTCTTTTTCTCCCATTCTTTTCAGTACCTCATTAGTTACGCGATCTATCCACGTAATGTTCAGCATTCTTCTATAGCACCACATTTCGAAAGCTTCTATTTACTCATTAGCTAAACTGCTTTATCGTCTACGTCTCTACAAGCACACACAGATTTCACTATCCACCCAAAATTTGGATCGCATTACGCAGTTCCAACATTCTTAACGATTGCGCGCAAGCTCACCAACGGGCCAGAACGGAGTGGTTGACACAGAGTAGGGATTGCGGTTAACCCTCAAACAACTGATTTTCGGTAATGTCGGTTTTTTGCAACGCCAGTTCACCCTGAGTGTTAGAACAACTCTAAAAAATGGGTTTCTGAAACAAACGATTTTCGGTTTATTTATTCGTATTATTTCCTGTAAAAAACAGAAATCGAACAAAGACTGAAAAAATTTGAATTCCTTTTTCAAGGTACGTAGGAACAAAATATTAAACAGAATAAGCAAATAAAAGAAAACTTTACCATCCACCGTTCTCTGCATTTCTCGGAAAGTGATGAAATGGTTGTATACTACAAAGCAATCACCAGTGCTCTGCACTGATTTTAATTCTTTACACCCTGCTCGAAAATCATTTCATCGCGGATCAAACCACTATTTGGACATTATGAATAATCAGTGACAAATGGTGGAAACTGATGTTAAAGAACTCTGTTTTTCGTGTTACTTTGTCCGTTTTCAATGTCTACAAGCAGACAAGGACGTATTAGGTAGACACAGGTTACTTTGATTGTGTACTACGAATGAATTGTTGTGAAGTTTTTAATTTATTACTCTTACCTCAATGTCTTCCTCATTGTTATTTCATAGAAATGACAGACAAATATTTCATCTATTAAATAAATGCAGAATTGTACTTCACTGCTTCGTAAAAATATTTCCCGACTATGGTTGACACCATTCTACAGCACAACGGATGTCCAGGAACGAGAGTGAGAAACTACGATACACAACAGGTGGGTTCAAGTCTAGCACACTGGCCGCGCACGCGCACCTTAACGCCAAGACGAACGGCAACAGGGGCATTATTGTCTTAGCAATGCTGTATTAATCCTCCATGATATGTAACTGTCGCTCGTTTTTGTCAGCATTGTTATTAACCCTGGAGTGGGCGCGTAGGTTACACTTGTCACCCAGAGCTTTTGCATTGTGATTATTTCCGTTATGCTTAAAGGTGCAGCGCTCCCACGCTCAGTACCTTTCCAATGGTTGCATTACTGAAGATCCATATACAGCGAACGTCAGTTGGACAGCTAAACAGAGAGCAGCAGGACGTTTAAGTGAGTTGGGTATAACTGTCCACCACGCGCCTGTTTCAGGACGTTGAAGTGAGTTCATCTACATCTACATCCATACTCCGCAAGCCACCTGACGGTGTGTGGCGGAGGGTACCTTCCGTACCTCTATCGGTTCTCCCTTCTATTCCAGTCTCGTATTGTTCGTGGAAAGAAGGATTGTCGGTATGCCTCTGTGTGGGCTCTAATCTCTCTGATTTTATCCTCATGGTCTCTTCGCGAGGTATACGTAGGAGGGAGCAATATACTGCTTGACTCTTCGGTGAAGGTATGTTCTCGAAACTTTGACAAAAGCCCGTACCGAGCTACTGAGCGTCTCTCCTGCAGAGTCTTCCACTGGAGTTTATCTATCATCTCCGTAACGCTTTCGCGATTACTAAATGATCCTGTAACGAAGCGCGCTGCTCTCCGTTGGATCTTCTCTATATCTTCTATCAGCCCTATCTGGTACAGATCCCACACTGCTGAGCAGTATTCAAGCAGTGGGCGAACAAGCGTACTGTAACCTACTTCCTTTGTTTTCGGATTGCATTTCCTTAGGATTCTTCCAATGAATCTCAGTCTGGCATCTGCTTTACCGACGATCAACTTTATATGATCATTCCATTTTAAATCACTCCTAATGCGTACTCCCAGATAATTTATGGAATTAACTGCTTCCAGTTGCTGACCTGCTATTTTGTAGCTAGATGATAAGGGATCTTTGTTTCTATGTATTCGCAGCACATTACACTTGTCTACATTGAGATTCAATTGCCATTCCCTGCACCATCCGTCAATTTGCTGCAGATCCTCCTGCATTTCAGTACAATTTTCCATTGTTACAACCTCTCGATACACCACAGCATCATCTGCAAAAAGCCTCAGTGAACTTCCGATGTCATCCACCAGGTCATTTATGTATATTGTGAATAGCAACGGTCCTATGACACTCCCCTGCGGCACACCTGAAATCACTCTTACTTCTGAAGGCTTCTCTCCATTGAGAATAACATGCTGCGTCCTGTTATCTAGGAACTCCTCAATCCAATCACACAATTGGTCTGATAGTCCATATGTTCTTACTTTGTTCACTAAACGACTGTGGGGAACTGTATCGAACGCCTTGCGGAAGTCAAGAAACACGGCATCTACCTGGGAACCCGTGTCTATGGCCCTCTGAGTCTCGTGGACGAACAGCGCGAGCTGGGTTTCACATGACCGTCTTTTTCGAAACCCATGCTGATTTCTACAGAGTAGATTTCTAGTCTCCAGAAAAGTCATTATACTCGAACACAATACGTGTTCCAAAATTCTACAACTGATCGACGTTAGAGATATAGGTCTATAGTTCTGCACATCTGTTCGACGTCCCTTCTTGAAAACGGGGATGACCTGTGCCCTTTTCCAATCCTTTGGAACGCTACGCTCTTCTAGAGACCTACGGTACACCGCTGCAAGAAGGGGGGCCAAGTTCCTTCGCGTACTCTGTGTAAAATTGAACTGGTATCCCATCAGGTCCAGAGGCCTTTCCTCTTTTGAGCGATTTTAATTGTTTCTCTATCCCTCTGTCGTCTATTTCGATATCTACCATTTTGTCATCTGTGCGACAATCTAGAGAAGGAACTACAGTGCAATCTTCCTCTGTGAAACAACTTTGGAAAAAGACATTTAGTATTTCGGCCTTTAGTCTGTCGTCCTCTGTTTCAGTACCATTTTGGTCACAGAGTGTCTGGACATTTTGTTTTGATCCACCTACCGCTTTGACATAAGACCAAAATTTCTTAGGATTTTCTGCCAAGTCAGTACACAGAACTTTACTTTCGAATTCATTGAACGCCTCTCGCATAGCCCTCCTCACACTACATTTCGCTTCGCGTAATTTTTGTTTGTCTGCAAGGCTTTGGCTATGTTTATGTTTGCTGTGAAGTTCTCTTTGCTTCCGCAGCAGTTTTCTAACTCGGTTGTTGTACCACGGTGGCTCTTTTCCATCTCTTACGATCTTGCTTGGCACATACTCATCTAACGCATAATGTACGATGGTTTTGAACTTTGTCCACTGATCCTCAACACTATCTGTATTTGAGACAAAACTTTTGTGTTGAGTTGGGGTGTAACTGTCCACCACGCACCAGTTTCTTAAGGTAGGTGTTTTCTTTTTTAAACATCTTTCATACTAAATTCGTTGTAAGTACAATATTTAACATTTTTATTAATCAGAAAAAATACCTATGTTAACTAAAGTGATTACTTATGCAATCTTCAACATGTACTATACTTTACAGAAACCGTTACTCATAAACATTTTTTTTTAATTTTAATTTTAGTGATGTCAAATATAACGAAAAGAAGTGTGGATGTGTCTTCCGAATCTGAAGTGTGGGTGAGGTGGCTCGACGAAGATGCAGAGAGTGATGAAAATAACGTGTTTGATTCTGAAGAATCTGATTCAGATGAAGATGATCAACTAATGGGTAGCGATCGTGATACTGAAACTGAACACACTGCAGTGAATATGATAATAAGAACAGTGAGTCTAGTATTTCCTATTATCTTGGGGAGGGCAGTAAAACAAAATGGTCTCTGTCTTTTCCTAAAGGAAACGAGAGAACAAAGTCAGAGAACATAATAAATCATCTGCCTGGCCCCAAGATGCAAGCATCAGCAATACTTTCTGAAGATAAGTTATCTTTTCTTCGACAGTAGTGCTCATAAAATTATAGTTAAATGCACAAATATTTATGTAAGAAATTTAAAAATTAAATTTCAGAGACATGTACAGGCTAGACTCACTGATGAGACTGAAATAACAGCACTTTTCGGCTTACTCTACCTTACAGGAACCCTAAGAAGTTGTAGAAAAAACACTAGCATTCTCTGCATACTTTGAATGATATCTCGAACAAATCATCTACCGAGACAAAACGTGATTTTCCCAGCTTTTATTTCAAATTTCCCTGTTTTTCCTGCTCTCCATCTTCAGGCCATCGGGTGGATACGAGGTGCATTCAAGTTCTAAGGCCTCCGATTTTTTTTCTAATTAACTACTCACCCGAAATCGATGAAACTGGCGTTACTTCTCGACGTAATCGCCCTGCAGACGTACACATTTTTCACAACGCTTACGCTATGATTCCATGGCAGCGGCGAAGGCATCTTTAGGAGTCTGTTTTGACCACTGGAAAATCGCTGACGCAATAGCAGCACGGCTGGTGAATGTGCAGCCACGGAGAGTGTCTTTCATTGTTGGAAAAAGCCAAAAGTCACTAGGAGCCAGGTCAAGTGAGTAGGGAGCATGAGGAATCACTTCAAAGTTGTTATCACGAAGAAACTGTTGCGTAACGTTAGCTCGATGTGCGGGTGCGTTATCTCGGTGAAACAGCACACGCGCAGCCCTTCCCGGACGTTTTTGTTGCAGTGCAGGAAGGAATTTGTTCTTCAAAACACTTTCGTAGGATGCACCTGTTACAGTAGTGCCCCTTGGAACGCAATGGGTAAGGATTACGCCCTCGCTGTCCCAGAACATGGACACCATCATTTTTTCAGCACTGGCAGTTACCCGACATTTTTTTGGTGGCGGTGAATGTGTGTGCATCCATTGAGCTGACTGGCGCTTTGTTTCTGGATTGAAAAATCCATTGTCACAACCGACGAAAAGAAAGTCCCATTCATGCTGTCGTTGTGCGTCAACATTGCTCGGCAACATGCCACACGGGCAGCCGTGTGGTCGTTCGTCAGCATTCGTGGCACCCACCTGGATGACACTTTTTGCATTTTCAGGTCGTCATGCAGGATTGTGTGCACAGAACCCACAGAAATGCCAACTCTGGAGGCGATCTGTTCAACAGTCATTCGGCGATCCCCCAAAACAATTCTCTCCACTTTCTCGATTGTGTCGTCAGACCAGCTTGTGCGAGCCCGAGGTTGTTTCGGTTTGTTGTCACACGATGTTCTGCCTTCATTAAACTATTGCACACAGGAATGCACTTTCGACACATCCATAACTCCATCACCACATGTCTCCTTCAACTGTCGATGAATTTCAATTGGTTTCACACCACGCAAATTCAGAAAGCGAATGATTGCACGCTGTTCAAGTAAGGAAAACGTCGTCATTTTAAGTATTTAAAACAGTTCTCATTCTCGCCACTGGCGGTAAAATTCCATCTGCCGTACGGTGCTGCCATCTCTGGGACGTATTGACAATGAACATGGCCTCATTTTAAAACAATACGCTTGTTTCTCTCTCTTTCCAGTCTGGAGAAAAAAAATCGGAGGCCTTAGAACTTGAATGCACCTCGTAGAAGAGGCGTGTGGTCAGCAGACCGCTCTCCCGGTCGTTATGATGGTTTTCTTTGACCGGAGCCGCTACTATTCGGTCGGGTAGCACTTCAATTGGCATCACGAGGCTGAGTGCACCCCGAAAAATGGCAACAGCGCATGGCGGCCCGAATGGTCACCCATCCAAGTACTTGCCACGCCCGACAGCGCTTAACTTCGGTGATCTGACAGGAACCGGTGAATCCACTGCGGCAAGGCCGTTGCCCCTGATTTCCCTGACACGTTTGAAATTTCCTGACATTATTTGATTTCCAGAACATGGGGCAACCCTGAATGCTGGATTTGCTTTAAAATATTAAAGACAGGAGGAGCCACAACAAACTTGCAACATCATAGGAACAGAAAATTTAAAACTTAACAACTGATTCACAGTTTACAATAAAAATAGAAAGGAGATGATCTGCTGCCTGTGTCCACACAATATGCCTCACCTGCTCGTAGCCCTTGAAAATGAACGAATTGCCACGAAAAACTGTACTCGAAACTCAGTTTTCACCTCAGCACTTATTATTCGTAATGTCCAGGTGGTGGTATGATCCTCGATTACGACATGATTTTTGAGCAGAGATTTAAAAAATCAGAATGAATGTGATCTGTAGTATTAAAACACTTATCACTTTTCGAGAAAAGCAGCGAACAATGGACAGATTAATTTGTCTTATTTGGCTATTCAATTTAATATTTCAATTTATGTATTTGAAACTAAGATTCAAAATTTTTAAATCTTTGTTCGATATTTGTGTTTTTTTTAAGAAATAATAGGAATAAAAAATGAGTTTTGGTTGTTACAGAAACCTGTTTTTAGAGCTGTTTTAAGACTCAGTGTAAACTGGCGTTGGAAAAAAATGATATAACCGAAAACCGGCTGTTTCGGCGTTGTTCTCTAGAAGTCGGTGGCGCGAGGTGCTGATCCCTCGCCTTCAGGCAGCTTGTCACGCCTTGCAAGATTGGGCTGCGAAATGGCGCATTGCATTTAACCCGGCGAAGACGCAGGCCATTGTCTTCACGAGGAAGAGGACTGCACCGGAACGACGACTCCGCCTCTACGACGTCGAAATCCCGTGGAGTGACACCGTCCGCTACCTGGGGGTCCTCCTGGACAAGAGGTTGACCTGGAAGCCTCACATTGAAGACGTGAGACTCAAGGTTATTCAACGGATGGGCGCTCTCTACCCATTCCTCAATGAACACTCTGAGCTGTCGCCAGCGAATGGCCTTCTCGTCTTTCGCCTCTACCTCCGCCCGCTGTTTGATTATGCGTGCGAGGTCTGGGGCTGCGCAGCGAGGACACATATTCAACGCCTCCAGTGTCTGCAAAATAAGATCTTGCGGCGGGTCTTCCATGTGCACTCGCAGTTCCCCCATGAATACCTCCACGAGGCAGCCGACGAGGACACCGTGCTGGAAAGGCACAAGAAGTGTGCCAGACGGTTCTATACCCGGACGAGGGTTTCTACGAACCCCCTCATCAGAGCGCTGGGAGCTCCTGCTAATCCCAGAGACCGCTATCGACGACCTGTGGCCATGCTCGACAGATGAAGACTTGAAGCAGAAAAGCACTGCCATCCCCCTTCATACCCTGACGCCCAAAGGAAGCCCAACACCTGATGACCACATGACGTCCCGCACCCACTGATGTTACACACTAAATAAAGATGACACCATACCCACGTGACACCTCAGCAGACGCAGAAAATGCCGCAAGGTAAACTCTGCACCAAGCAGCTAATTTAAGTTAGCCTTAAGTAAGCGGATGGAGCTATCCCTACAACAGCTTCGTTTCTGGCTGCCAATCTTCACGCGGACAACCACCAGTATCTCACGAAGGCGACACACAAACACGGCGGGTCACTTCACAAATGCTGGTGTGTGATGCGGAGCAATGTTGGAAGCGGCCACCGCGAGGTATGGCGGAAATGTGAAAGATATGGGTGTACACTCATTCCGCGCGCTATACGAGATTGGAATATTGGAGAATTGTGAAGGTGGTTCGATGAACCCTCTGCCAGGCACTTAAATGTTATTTGCAGAGTATCCACGTAGATGTAGAAATTTGGACTTATGTGACGGCGCGAAACTGGAAAAAATTTGCAATCAAAAATAGGGTAGCTAAAAAAATTGGTAATTTGTGGCAAGGTCTTATGGGACCAAACTGCTGAGGTCATCGGTCCCTTAGCCTACACACTACTTAATCTAAATTAAACTAACGTACACTATGGACAACACACACACCCATGCCCGAGGGAAGACTCGAACCTCCGACGGGGAAAGCCTCACGGACCGTGACAAGGCGCCCTTCACCGTGACAAGGGGCCCAAGACCGCGCGGCTATTCCCCGAGGGTCGCTAAGAATTTGCGTTTGGCGCGTATTACATGATATGTTGCTGCATATTAAACTCAGGTAACATACCGAATTTTTCTTTAGACTTGGATGGAGGTCTATCTGTCACCAATTTCCTGAAAACTGATTTTATGTACAACACTCATTTGCGATCGCACCACGCCAGCGATAAAACCAGAATGAAAATATTCACAACATTCTTCATATTTCATAAACGGTATGATATATCGAAACGACATTTTGGCAATTGATAGCACACGAAGAGGAGAGTATTTTACCATGAGGTTAATATGCGAAATTTCATTATCTGTCGCGTTATTCCACCAACTGAAGACTCTTTTAACGAAAAATGTAATTTTTAAGGGCCATCGATTGTGGGTGAAACGAGAAATGCTGTGCGTTTTGGAACAAAGTAAGTGAACACACAAAACGTTTATTTTTGTACCAAGGTAGTGCTTCTTCATAAGCTGTTGACGTTACTAGTCCTCACTACTTAAACTTAGCAAACAAATTGCGCCTGCAGAACATGTTCGTGAGGTAACATTGTATAAAATCTATTTTGACCAAAGACGTACATTTTACATGGAAATTGGAGAAATGAAGGTGTTAAGCAAAATTCGCCACTCATGGCGCTTCCCTGAAAGAAATGATTAATAATTCGGGCGAAAACAAGTCGCTGCTTTTGTTGCGTTTTCAGCGTAATTCTTTTTTTTTTTAATATACTAACCAAAGCAGAGGTGACAGTCGATGTTTTTGAATGGTCACCATGCAAGTGTCCATGTGGACGAGCTCCACTTAATATTTAAAGAAAATATGAGCGTAGGCTTCAGTTCAGAGGGGCACTTCCCCTCCAGCGCTCAGCGTTTCCACCACAGCGCCTGCCCGCAAACCCCAACACTACATTTCTCATTTTATCCTTGTCGACTGCGGATCTACCTGTCACGTTACTCTGCGCGCATTCCAACATTCTGGAATACAACTGATGTGCGAAGGTGACAGCGAGGAACTACAGCATAGGCCAGCTGAATGAATGAATGTCGTGTGACTAGGGCCTCCCGTCGGGTAGACCGCCCGCCGAGTGCAAGTCTTTTAATTGGACGCCACTTCGGCGACATGTGCGTCGATGGGGATGAAATGATGATGATTAAGACAACCCAACACCCAGTCCTGAGCGGAGATAATCTGCGACCCAGCTGGGAATCGAACCCGGGCCCTTAGGGCTGATATTCTGTCGCGCTGACCACTCAGCTACCGGGGGCCGACATAGGCCAGGTGAGAGCACATCTTGCACACTGCATGTATACGCAAATCGTATAACATGCCACACAACATTGTCTGCAAGTCTGGGAAACTGGTAACACGGATGGAAAGTCCACTAGATATGGCCCTACGTGTTACGGCAATGATAGGTCAACAGAAACATGTAAACAAGTTCAAAATACTGAAAGAACTAGTACTGATCGATTTTCACAATCGATATTTCAAAGCAGTGAGAATTTTACGGATAAACGATACTCGTTTATGAAAAAAGTTTTATTCAGAAAAAAAATCTGTGCTGCTGGTATGGCTAATTTATAAGCCGTCCAGAAATTAGTAAAAAACGAAAAAAAATGCCGAAAAAAGTGGTTATACTGGACTGAAATGCCGATATCGGTTTTAACTGTCGGTTTTTTTCCATCCCTATTATACGATAGGAGTTGCGTGGAGTGACCAGCACTCTTGTCATTCCCCGGGCGATATGATAGACATACACTATGTGATCAAAAGTATCCGCACACCCCAAAAACATGGTTTTCATATTAGGAGCATGGTGCTGCCACCTACTGCCAGGTTCTCCATATCAGCGACCTCAATAATCATTGGACATCGTGAGGGAGCAGAATGGGGCGCTCCGCGGAACTCAACGGACTTCGAACTTGGTACGGTGATTGGGTGTCACCTTTGTCCTACGTCTGCACGCGAGATTTCCACACTCCTAAACATCAATAGATCCACCGTTTCCCATGTGATAGCGAAATGGAAACCTGAAGGGACACGTGCAGCATGTAATGTATAATAGGCAGACATCTATCCAGACCATCACAGCATCAGGATCCACTGCAAGTAGTATGACAGTTCGGCGGGAGGTGGCTGCTCATAAGCCACATATCACGCCGGTAAATGCCAAACGACGCCTCGCTTGGTGTGAGGAACTTAAAACATTGAACGATTGAACACTGGAAAAACGTTGATTGGAGTAACGAATCACGGTACATAATGTGGCGATCCGATGGCAGGATGTGGTTCAAATGGCTCTGAGCACTATGGGACTTAACATCTGAGGTCATCAGTCGCCTAGAACTTACAACTACTTAAACCCAACTAACCTAAGGACATCACACACATCCACGCCCAAGGCAGGATTCCAGACTGAAGCGCCTAGAACCGCTCGGTCACAGCGGCCGGCTGGCAGGATGTGGGTAAGGCGGTGAACGTCATCTGCGCCAGCGTGTGTAGTGCCAACAGTAACATTCGGAGACGGTGGTATTATGTTGGGGTCGTGTTTTTCATGGACGGGGCTTGCACCCTTTGTTGTTTTGCGTAGCACTATCACAGCACAGGCCTACATTGATGTTTCAAGCACCTTTTTGCTTCCCACTGTTGAAGAGCAATGCGGGGATTGCGATTGCATCTTCCAATACGATCGAGCACCTGTTCATAATGCACGGCCTGTGCGGAGTGGTTACACGACAGTAACATCCCTGTAATGGACTGGCCTCCACAGAGTCCTGACCTCAATCCTACAGAACACCTTTGGGATGTTTAGGAACGCCGGCCGACTTCGTGCCAGGCCTCACCGACCGACATGATATCTCTCCTCAGTGCAGCACTCCGTGATGAAAGGGCTGCCATTCCCCATGAAACCTTCCAGCACCTGACTGAACGTATGCCTGCGAAAGTGGAAGATATCATCAAGACAAGGGTGGGCCAACAGCATATTGAATTCCAACATTACTAATGGAGGGCGCCACGAACTTGTGAGTCATTTTCAGCCAAGTGTCCGGATACTTTTGGTCATCTAGTGTATATATCGGTGTGGTTAGCTGTCCGTATCGTCTCGTCTCAGTGCGCCTTAGTAAAGGAAATGACTTCGCGACACCTCTCCAACCTTGGCAACTTTTCGTTCACATCTCTGTCATTCAGCATTTTTTTTTTAGGTGCGGGGGGGCATCCCGGAGTTTGTACTCTATTTAGTCATCGAAACACTTGTTCCCGTAGAATACATATTAGGCCATTTTCCTATGTTACAAATATGGTTCGTACCTGTTGCTATTGTAAATGGAAATAAATGGAAATGCCGCCACTTAGGCGACTTGCGTGTCGATGGGGATGAAATTAAGGTTAACACAACACCCAGTCCTCGAGAGGCGAAAAACTCCCACGAAGCCGGGAATCGAACCCGGGCCGTTAGGTATGACACGCCGTCGCGCTGACCACTCAGCTACCAGGGGCGGACATTGTAAATGATTATGAGAATCAAATAGCATTTTCGGTCAATGTCCTCACAAAATATTTCCATGTAATTAAAGCTTAAAAATCATAAAATTTCAAGGTTTGATCAGATGATCGAAAACGTTCCGTTATTGGTTGACGCCATAGTAACCTCACAGCGAAGACTAACCGTAAGCTATACGTGAGTTTAGGTCTGTCAGCTGAAGTTACGAGCGTTTTTCCGCACTCTTTCAGTTTAGTTATTTAGCGATGGAAAACGCATTTACAATTTTATGTAACAAAGGAAAGGGTCAGGTCTTAAAACTGAGAAAATCGTTAACTGGATTATTTGCCCGGACCGTGCTGATATAGCTTTCCACGGCAACTTGAAAAAGCTTGGACCATAAAACATACTGGGAACTCTTTCGCTCAGAAAGTTATTGTGACTGTTAACCGCTATCCTTGTTGCCAGAACTACTAGTGTTTTCCAGGTAAGTCTGTTCTGTATTTTCAAATTTTCATTCAGCGTAATAACACTCGGGGAGAACTACAGATCATCATCGTATCGCCTTCGACAGCTGAACTCACTGGAGTTTTTCTCTTCTTACAGGTTATTAATTGCAACCACCGGAAAATTCAGTCTATAAAATTCGCAGCTGACACAGCAGAACCTTAAATTATCTGTTATTTCGAGCGTCCAAGCAATGTTCAGTTTTTGTGAAAATAATACTACATCACAACACGCCCAATGCAGACAGACGGAAGTGGTAAATTATTGTCTCCAACAACTTGTTTGGGTAGAATAATTTGGTCGGAAATTGTTAAATGGTTTCTCAAATTGTTTACAATGTGAGCTGCATCATGCATGAAATAATTGAACACCACCCTTGTGATTCGCCTCAAATTGATCAGGCCTAAACTGAAGCTAATAGAGGAACGTAGATTTTAAAATGTAATGTGATTTTTAATTTAAAACTCTTGCATAACCAAATTATGTCTGAAGTCAAACGTAAGTATGACACTGATTTTAAGCGGAAAAAAATTAAAAAGAACTTTCTCCCAATGAAGATCGATATTGCGAAAATTGCATTAGACGTCCGTGTGGTACGTGGTTGCTGTCTGTAAACTGTGCTGCGAATAGAATTAACAGTAAACACGTAAATTAAAAACTCGTGCATAATAATGCTTAAGTCTGACTGCATGAACAGCAGTAGGCGATAACACTTTTTCCATTCATAATTTTGCGGGTGGTGTAAGAGAGAAAAAAAGTTGAGTATTGGGTATGAAATTATGTGTAAAGTTTGTAGGAAGTCACCAAGTGCTATCATACTCAAATCCTGTACGAAAAGTGTCAGGTATTGCGCGCGTCGTTAGTTACGCTGCCTAAACACACACACACACACACACACACACACACACACACACACACAGTCTGTAAAAATAATACTTGCAGCATTGTTTTAAATGTTTAACATAATACTGTAACTCTTAATTAGTAGTTTTCGACAGTATTTTAAATACTGGTCCCTGGCCCAGAAGACGTGCTCATATTAAGTGATTTAAGTTGCTTCACTACTACGAGAATATTTACTTCTACGTTATTCATGTTGGCAGCTGTTCATGATTCGAATTCTTGAATGTTTACTTCGCCTTCTTTTGTGAAGGCATTTCGGAAGGCTGTGTTTAGTAACTCTGCTTTGGCAGCACTGTCTTCGATAGTATCTGCATTGCTATCGCGCAGAGAAGGCACTGATAGTGTCTTGCCGCTAACATACTTCACATACGACCACAATCTGTTAGTATTATGTGCCAGGTTTCGATATTTCGTTGTGGAAACTATTATAAGCATCTCGCACTTAAGTCTGCGCTAAATTTCGAGCTTCTGGAAAAGATCGCCAATCTTGGAGATTTTGCGTCTTTTTAAATTTGGCATGTTTGGTTCAAAAAATGGCTCTGAGCACCATGGGACTTTACTTCTGAGGTCATCAGTCCCCTAGAACGTAGAACTACTGAAACCTAACTAACCTAAGGACATCACACACATCCATGCCCGAGGCAGGATTCGAACCTGCGACCATAGCGGTCGCGCGGTTCCAGACTATAGCGCCTAGAACCGCTCGGCCAGTTTTGCCGGCAAGCATGTTTGTTTCGTTGTTTCTGCAACAGTATTCTGGCCTGTTTTGTGTAACAAGGAGGATCAGCTCCACCGTTTGTTAATTTATTCGGTATCAATCACTCAATTGCTGCCGACACTATTTCTCTGAATTCATGCCACATCTGGTCTACTCTTATGTTACTAATTTGGAAAGAGTAGAGATTGTCTCTCAGGAAGGCGTCAAGTGAATTTTTATCTGCTTTTTTGAATAGGCATAATTTTCGTTTATTTTTGGAGGATTTGGGGGTTTCAGTATTACATCTCGCTACGACAACCCTGTGTTCACTAATCCCTGTATCCGTTTTGATGCTCGTTATTAACTCAGGAGTATTATTGCTAAGAGGAAAATGTGTTTTCATAAACGTTTACTATTCACGTGGGCTCATGAACTAACAGCTCGAAATAATTATCAGAGAAAGCGTTTATCACTATTTCGGATAGTGTTTTATGCGTACCTCCGGAATTAAACATGTATTTTCGCCAACAAATCGAGGGTAAATTAATGTCACCACCAACTATTACCGAATGAGTTGGGTACGTATTTGAAATCAAACTCAAGTTTTCTTTGAATGTTTCAGCAACTGTATCGTCTGAACTGGGAGGTCGGTACAAGGATCCAATTATAATTTCATTCCGGTTGCCAACAATGACCTCTGCCCATACTAACTTACAGGAACCATCTACTTCAATTTCGCGACAAGATAAACTACTTCTGACAGCAACAAATACGCCACCGCCAACCGTGTTTCGCCTATCCTTTCGGAACACGGTTAGATTATTCGCAAAAATTTCGGTTCAGCTTATCTCCGACTTTAGCCATTTTTCAGTGCCTATAACGATTTGAGCGTTAGTGCTTTCTATTAGCGCTTGGAGCTTTGGTACTTTCCCAACACAGCTACAACAATTTACAACTCTTATACCGATGATTCCTGCATCTACGTTCTTCCTGTGTTCGGCCTGCTGCCTTTGTGACTGAAGCCCTTCTTGTGTTTTCCCGAAACCCTCTAACCTAAAAAACCGCCCAGTCTAAGCCACACAGCATTTTCCTGTTGCTTTAAGTAATTTACTGAAACAACGGAAAACCAACACGACTGACTGCAGATATATTTCCAGGAGTCCAATCGTCGTTTTGGACAAAATCATTCCTAGTAGGATTTTGTAATCTCGCGATTTATTATCATCACCAATGATTACCGATCTTAGAGATAATTTGATCTTGTATATACTCTACTGGCCATTAAAATTACTACATCACGAAGATGACGTGCTACAGACGCGAAATTTAACCGACAGGAAGAAGATACTATGATATGCAAATGATTAGCTTTTCAGAGCATTCACACAAGGTTGGCACCGGTGGCTACACCTACAACGTGCTGACATGAGGAAAGTTTCCAACAGATTTCTCATACTCAAACAGCAGTTGACCGGCGTTGCCTGGTGAAACGTTGTTGTGTTTCCTCGTGTAAGGAGGAGAAATGCTTACCATCACGTTTCCGACTTTCATAAAGGTCGGATTGTAGCCTAGCGCGATTGCGGTTTATCGTAGCGCGACATTGCTGCTCGCGTTGGTCGAGATCTAATGACTGTTAGCAGAATATGGAATAGGTGGGTTCAGGAGGGTAATGCGGAACGCCGTGCTGGATCCCAACGCCTCGTATCACTAGCAGTCGAGATGACAGGCATGTTATCCGCATGAATGTAACGGATCGTGCAGCCACGTTTCGATCCCTGAGTCAACAGATACGGACGTTTGCAAGACAACAACCACCTGCACGAACAGTTCGACGACGTTTGCAGCAGCATGGACTATCGGCTCGGAGACCGTGGCTGCGGTTACCCTTGACACTGCATCACAGACACGAGCGCCTGCGATGGTGTACTCAACGACGAACCTGGGTGCGAAACGTCATTTTTTCGGATGAATCCAGGTTCTGTTTACAGCATAATGATGGTCGCATCCGTGTTTGGCGACATCGCGGTGAACGCACATTGGAAGCGTGTATTTGTCATCGCCATACTGGCGTATCACCCGGCGTGATAGTATGGGGTGCCATTGGTTACACGTCTCGGTCACCTCTTGTTCGCATTGACGGCACTTTGGACAGTGGACGTTACATTTCAGATGTGTTACGAACCGGTGTTCTACCCTTCATTCGATCCCTGCGAAACCCTACATTTCAGCGGGATAATGCACTATCGCATGTTGCAGGTCCTGTATGGGCCTTTCTGGATACAGAAAATGTTCGACTGGCGCCCTGGCCAGCACATCCTCCAGATCTATGACCAACTGAAAACGTCTGGTCAATGGTGGCCTAGCAACTGGCTCGTCACAATACGTCAGTCACTACTCTTGATGAACTGTGGTATTGTGTTGAAGCTGCATGGGCAGCTGTACCTGTACACGCCATCCAACCTCTGTTTGACTCAATGCTCTGGCGGGCAACGTGGAGGGTAAAAATCGTAGAGGGAGACCAATACACTAAGCAGAGTCAGAAGGATGTAGGCTGCAGTAGGTACTGGGAGATGAAGAAGCTTGCACAGGATAGAGTAGCATGGAGAGCTGCATCAAACCAGTCTCAGGACTGAAGACCACAACAACAACATCAAGGCCGTTATTACGGCCAGAGGTGGTTGTTCTGGGTACTGATTTCTCAGGATCTATGCACCCAAATTTCGTGAAAATGTAACCACATGTCATTTCTAGTATAATATATTTGTCCAACGAATACCCGTTTATCATCTGAATTTCTTCTTGGTGTAGCAATTTTAATGGCCAGTAGTGTAGTAAAGCTGTAATTTTCTTTTTCGCTCTGGATTTGTCTCTGGACAAAAGCTAGTGTCTTAGTACTGTCCTGCATTCTCTTCTGTTGTAGCTACCTTAGTGAAAGGATGGAATCTGAGGTGCTGTCGTACGAAGTTCCTCTAGCTAAGCGTAATTAGAATTACATTAATCACGACATTTACTTTGCTCATTTGTATTATCTAATGTAATCCTTACTCTAGTCTGATAATTTTTAATGTTTTACAGTAAATAGTCGTCGTCAGTCGTATTTACATGGTGATGCAGTGGATAGGCCGCCACTGCAGCAAATTTAAGTATTGATGATACGTTCCAGAAATCGAACCTGTCTTCATTTAGGTGCATCATAACTAAGCCCGATGCGGATTGATTAGCATCATGTTATTGTCGAGATAACTTACACGCACAAAACTTTATCATCATTCCACAGTCACGTATCATCGTGTTAAAGATAGGCATCTCATCATTATAATCGCCCACTCTCTCTTTTGCTTTTTATATTCACCACAACCAATATTAACAACTTAACGAACGGAAACAGAGATCAAAATTAGACTTAGGCCAAGCTATCACTACTGGGGGAAAAATGGAATCATCATCTTGAACGGCCACACGGAAATTTATATTAGTTGTAACAATGCTTTGATAACAAAAAAAAATGGCTCTGAGCACTATGGAACTTAACATCTGTGGTCCTCAGTCCCCTAGAACTTAGAACTACTTAAACCTAACTAACCTAAGGACATCACACAACACCCAGTCATCACGAGGCAGAGAAAATCCCTGCCCCCGCTGGGAATCGAACCCGGGAACCCGAGCGTGGGAAGCGAGAACACTACCGCACGACCACGAGCTGCGGACCCTTTGATAACACACGCCGTTTTATATAAGGGGTACAGTACACGTTACCATACTGTTACCTCTTGAAACCAGCACACAGTCGTGGATGAGAATTTTAACATTTGTTTCAAAACATTAGTAAAGGAGAACACACATGCCTGCAAGACGATGCACTTTGTGCAAGTATGTTTCTTGAAAGTATGTTGAGCAATTTTATTCAAGCATTATGACTGTTTCACCTACTTTCAGTCGTGCACAGAGTTATGCATGAATACCGAAGTACATGCAAGGTGTGTTCAAAAAATAACGTGAATTTTGCATTTATTGCACTGTTGTTGTTAGATAAGCGTGATTTTTTTTCCTCAGTTGCTAACAAAGATTAAATGTACATTGGTAGTATCATCGTCATTTGGGTATTTGCCTTACGCCAGGTTTAGATTTCACAGTCCTTCATGCTACTTTGTCCTGAAAAGTCTTAGTAATGCGCTTTTGGTATTGAGATTGAGTCGCTTTGTAGCAAAATTACTGTGTATTTTCTCTATATTGTCAGGCATCTGGTGGCCGAGCGGTTCTAGGCACTACAGTCTGGAACCGTGCGACCGCTACGGTCTCAGGTTCGAATCCTACCTCGGGCATGGATGTGTGTGATGTCCTTAGGTTAGTTAGGTTTAACTAGTTCTAAGTTCTAAGGGACTGATGACCTCAGATGTTAAGTCCCATAGTGCTCAGAGCCATTTGAACCATGATCACAAGCGTCACTTTAAATAACTGGAATTTGAAATAATAATTATGTTAACCTGAAACTAACGAAGGACGTGCTAAATTCACTTAATACATCATTATTTCCTAGCAACTGCATTCACTTGGACTGAAAATAAATTGTTTTAGCATAATGTTCATCAGTTAACACCATACTTATAAAGCTGATTCACATATTTAATCTCTCCCTGCTTTAGGAGTTTGCTCTTTATGTTCTGCAAGACATGAGCGTTTTTCATCGTGTTTTAACATGATCTATTTTACACATTGCAAGTAAATCAGAATATTACTGTTTGTGAGAGACCAACTTAGAGCTGTAATGCATCGTTCTCGAGCGTTTGTACAGGCTGCTCAGGAATTCGACAGTTTGGAAATAAACGCAAAAAATGATATGCCACATTGCAGAGCCAAGTGATACGCCGTTGCCGTCAGCAGCAAGATAAACGCCGCACCGAAGAGAAAACAAAGAAGTATCAGAATGGAAAAATAGGTAGACAACGTTTTGCAACAACAAACTGAATACTGGTGTGCGGTGGAAAATAATATCTTAAGTTACCCGGTACAATATGTCAAAAATTGTAAATTATTTTTCAAAATTTGTCCCCCTTTTTGTAATGGTGCTGTGAGACTAACAGATTTTAGTTTGTCCTTATATAATATTGCTTTCCGTAACACTGTTTAATATTACCTCAGAAGTTAAGTCGCGTAGTGCTCAGAGCCAAATATCCCGTTTGGATAATGGATAATTAGTCTGCTTCTCAGCCATACTCTGCAAAGTGGTGGTATGGGGCACTCACTTCCCTATGTAAATGTTATTAGGATTTTTCCCTTTCTGTTTAAGTATGGAGCGCGGGAATAATAGGCTAACTGTTTAAAGGCTTTCTGTGCGTCAACAAATATTGGCACTTATGCAGTTTAGGGGGTACATGCGCTGATCACGAGAAAAGTACCTATTTTTGAAGGAAACGCGTATTTCTGAAGATATAAGCATATATATGCACGGAATACCAAAATTTTTTATTTCAAAAATTGTGTGTTACAGTCATATCTGATGCGTTCGTCACCAAAAAAGTACTTATTTTCATATGGATGCAAAAAAAAAAGAATCAATTAACTGTCTCAAAACTTTTTTATAAAAAATGATGTATTGCATATGTATGCACAGAATTTCAAAAACATTTTTTGTAAAAAAGATGGAATTAATAACAAAATTTTCTCCAAAAATCATATTTTTTTTATTTTGCACAGATATACATTCATAGCACGGTGAGTTCCGAAACGCCTTTTAATTTTTTCTTTAGCTTTTTGCCAGACATATGCTTATATCGTCAGAAATACGCGTTTCCTTCAAAAAATAGGTACTTTTCTTGTTATCGGCGCATGTAGCCCCTAAACTGCATAAGTGCCCAATCTTATCGTCCCACGATCCGTATGAGAGCGATACGTAGGCTACAGGGAGTTTAAATATATTCCTAGATTCATCATTTATAAGTCAGCTTTCTTGAGATAGTTAACGTCTGAGTCAGCGTCTGCCTATTAAATCCTTCAGCCTCTCCGTGACAGTCATGGGCCAAACAAACCTGTGACATTACAGGTGCCCTTTTCTGTATATGTTCAATATCTTACTTGGTACAGGTCCAATACACTTGTGCAGTATTCTAGAATGGGTCACACGAGTAATCTGTAAGCCATCTCCTTCATAGAGTGAATTTTTCTAGTTTTCTACCGATAAACAAAAGCTGCCACGACTGAGCGTATTTGATTCATTTACCTACAGTGTCACACCCAGATATTTGTATGAGTTGACAAATTCCAACAGTGATTCTCTGATATTGCAGTCTTAACAAACTACGTCTTTTTGTTTTGTGAATTGTAAAATTTTACATTTCTGAACATTTAACGCAAGTTGCCAATTTTTGCACCACTTCTTATCAAGACCTGACAGTATTTGCTTACGCCTTTTCAGACAGTATTTCATGAACCTGCGAAAAGTCTGAGGACACATTTAACACTGTCTAAGGCATTAATACAGGATGTCCCATGAGAAATGGTGATATTCTGGGATATAAGAGGAACTATCATTCGAAGCAAACAGTCTAGTAAATATGGGCTATAAAATGCATACCATAACAGCTATGAGCACTACATCTTCGATACTGTGAAACGAGTATCTTCTAGTGCAAGTCTTTGCCTTCCACATTTTGAACGGTGACAGTGTGAACCGAAACATGAAGAAAAAGATAATCCAGTAGACTTGGCCACTGTTTCTATGTTTCGATACAGTGTACCGATTCGTGGAATTGTTTGAGTGTTTCGGAACGGCTGTGGTTCACTGTTTCGAAACAACGGTGTTTCATTCCGCCCCTGTCTCGGATAACCGGACCAGATTCGATCTCGAGCCAGACACAGAAACTGTATCGTTGTTTCAAAATAAGGCTGTTTCAGTCCACCTGTGCTTGGAACGGACTAATTGTATCGAAACAGTGATGTTTCATTCCGCGCTATGTCGGACGAGATTCGGGCTCGGCATAGGTACTGAAACACAACATACCACTTCATGAAACACTTTCAAGAGTGTCGAAATCTTTTTGACAAGCAATAGCATGAAGCTTAAGTTATCCGAAACTAAAGCGTCGTTTCTATCTGACTGTCCTATTCTGAAATGGCGTAACATCTGCTTTATAAACACTAACAAAACAATAAAACTACGCATACTATTCACATTCAAAATAATAAACATGTGAAAATCATTCAGTTAAATTACACTTTTTTTTACAATATACGTTTCTCTGGTCATGTACAGTAATCATATTAAGAAACGCAAGTAGGCCTACAACATTTTGAATAAAAAAAAGCGTAAAGTGGCAGTTATACATAAATTTGATGTAGGTATAATTGCAAGCAATCTGTTTGGCGTATCACTGATAGTGTAATGGTGAGCGGAAGGGCTGGGAAGCATAGTGAATTTATAGTAACGGTTCGAAATACCTTAAAAGACAAAATTTTTTCTGTTATATTTTGTTATTTATTCGAATTATTTGGCATTATTTGTGAGTCTATAGTCACGGTGCCTATTATCCACAATGATTCCCTTTGTGTGCATGGAAATTAGCAAGATGGGTATATTACCCATACTAACGGAATGTGGGAATCCCAGTAGCATATCCGTTGTTTCTGCAGTTTGTTCCCACCTCCAGTTCCGTTCGTAGTGGTTCTTCTATCTCCAGCTACGGTTGTCCTCACTCAGCCAATTGAAAAGTATGAAAGTCACACGACACGAAAGCAGCGCATTTGCTGCCGGAAATACGAAACTGCCAAGACGCCCAAGTGATAGTTTCATACTTTCTGCGATATGATTAGCGCTCTCGCACCTCATTTATGTTTATATGGACATACTTATACAGTAGACATTCAAGATGATAAAATGTGTAGGTTTATTAGATTACAAAACACAAACTGTTTCACTGTTTCGAAACATCGTATCGAAACATTACATTGTACTGTTTCATTTGTTTCGAAAACAGTTACGTGTTTCAGTTTGCCCATCTCTATAATCCAGTAAACATGGCCTCTAAGGTGCACGCCTGAAGGGCTGCGAGCATTTGTTCATCTTCGCTACTGCAAAACCTCTCTTCTAACGAACAAGTGCCCACAATTCTTAAGTTATGGATTTTAGTTCCCATGTCAAATGGACTCCACACATTCCTGTCATGTCTGTGAATACCGACCATTCCTCATTAGACACATTATATACAACATGAACAGCAAGAATCGCAACACTTTTTGCTGGAGCACACTTCAAGTTACTTCTACGATCTGTCGATGACACTCCGTTCAAGATAACATGGCGTATCTCCCCACCAATAAATCCTCAATCAAGTCTCAAATTTCGCTCGATATCGCGCATGATCGTATTTTCGGTAATAACGGTATGTCTGTACTGAGTCTACCGCCTTTCGGTAGTAAAGAAACCGTCTGTATCTATGCCCGACTGCCTTCATCCATTATTTTGAGGTCGTGTACCATTATCGTATACGGTCAAACAGCCTTTGCCTGAAACCAATTTAAAAACTTCCTGTCTTGAAAAACTCGTCAAACATAACTATACGCTTACAAATCGATACGCACGGGAAATTTGACACATTGTTTGTTCAGAGTGGTAGACGCAATCGCTATTGTTGACAAAAACGGCGACGATGAAACGGAGAAGGCATTTCATAAAGGCAACGTGCTTACTGTCTCTGTACTCGACTATTTTCCTTTCCAATTCATATTTCAAAGCACACAAAACGGCTCCACCATTATAACTTGAGTTTGTTATTGAAGCAGTTCCATTGTGAAGTCAATGCGACCGAACGGAAAATCTATTAATTTTGCTTGTTTTGTTTATGATATTGCAATGCATGATCTCCCTCGTCTGAATGAGACTCGTACATGTGCAAAGACAACATTAAGGTCATTAAGTTTTCCATTCACAGGGGCCTTAACATAATACTGTAGGTTCGCCCGGTCATAGTATTAATAGCGCCTCATTCATAGGATTGCGAATTTTCTGTTGTACATATGTAACCTAAATATTAATTATCTGTACTGATACAGTAAGTGCGAACTCCCGCCCGTTCGTGACCCATTTCAGTGCTACTTGCATCACGCGTTATGGATAATAATGAGTACATTATACGTCATATTGTCAGCGGGAGTAGGCGTTACAGCACTATAAAATTACTGTCGTTCGTATTAATGGTTAGAGATGAGTTAGATCATACCTTGATGCTTCAGCATGTGATGAGACGTACAGGAGTTCGACGCGTTGATCTTCTTACAACTATACAGTTCAACAATTACCGGCACACTAGTCTGTAAACAATGCTATCAGCTTAAGCCGCCGGTTGCGATTGTTGGACAGACAGAGATCTTACTACACCTCCCACCTCTCCCTAACCACGTATTTAAAAATAAATAACTTTTAAAATTCACATAGATTAGCAAGTGAGCATTCTTCTGCGCGGAACAGATTTTATGTTGTCAACGTATTAAACACACAAAGTTGACACTCGGCGCGCTGGATGATGGGAGCGGCGGTAATGGGAAATGCCTTTGCTGTCGCTCCCATCAGCCACCGTGTCAACTTTGTTTGCGCGTACAATACGTCAACCCTGGTCACGTGATGTCAGGATGGCTTGACATTTTAATGTCATTATTCTCTTCGTGAGTACGGTGGATTTGGTGTAGGTGTTTCGTAGACGTAACAGTTTGGATTTGACACCTGGAAAAAACTGGGCTCGTAGCTCTTAAGAGTAAAATGAACGTCCTATTCACAGCTCCGGTGCACTTTTTTTTTTTTTATTCCTGTGACAACCACCGCTATTTTTCAGTTCTATGCGGCATTTTCATCGTATTATTCCTAGCAGTACCAACGCATTTTCCATAATGGGAATTATTACCGGGAGGAGAACCATAAAAAAATCAGAAAAATAAAATTCGTTGACTATTGGTGATTCATATAAACAACATATGTGTACTACCAAGAGGGGGGGGGGGGTTGAATTACTTACAACATACTCTTTCAAGAGATATTCCTGTGTGAGTAAGGTGGTTGTTGTTGTTGTGGTCTTCAGTCCTGAGACTGGTTTGATGTAGTTCTCCATGCTACTCTATCCTGTGCAAGCTTCTTCATCTCCCAGTACCTACTGCAGCCTACATCCTTCTGAATCCGCTTAGTGTATTCATCTCTTGGTCTCCCTCTTCGATTTTTACCCTCCACGCTGCCCTCCAGTACCAAATTGGTGATCCCTTGATGTCTCAGAACATGTCCTACCAACCGATCCCTTCTTCTAGTCAAAGTTTTGCCACAAACTTCTCTTCTCCACAATCCTATTCGATACCTCCTCATTAGTTATGTGATCTACCCATCTAATCTTCAGCAATCTTCTGTAGCACCACATTTCGAAAGCTTCTATTCTCTTCCTGTCCAAACTAGTTATCGTCCATGTTTCACTTCATGGCTACACTCCATACAAAACTTTCAGAAACGACTTCCTGACACTTAAATCTATACTCGATGTTAACAAATTTCTCTTCTTCAGAAACGCTTTACTTGTCATTGCCAGTCTACATTTTATATCCTCTCTACTTCGACAACTATCAGTTATTTTGCTCCCCAAATAGCAAAACTCCTTTACTACTTTAAGTGTCTCATTTCCTAATCTAATTCCCTCAGCACCACCAGACTTAATTCGACTACATTCCATTATCCTCGTTTTGCTTTTGTTGATGTTCATCTTATACCCTCCTTTCAAGACACTGTTCATTCCGTTCAACTGCTCTTCCAAGTCCTTTGCTGTCTCTGTCAGAATTACAATGTCATCGGCGAACCTCAAAGTTTTTATTTCTTCTCCATGGATTTTAATACCTACTCCGAACGTAAGGAACCTGAAAATATTGAATACAACATTCATTGGGAAAAGTAACATCCACTGCTAATTGTGAGACTTTTGCGTAAAGTCAAACTAAAAAACTTAAACATTTATAGAGTCCGGTTCAAAAATTCATTAAACCAATTTTTTTCAAAATTTTAAATAATAAAGTAACTGACTAGGTTACAGTATTTTCAAAACGTGAGCATAAAATATTCACTCCCACTTGGAATTGTGAGGATTAACGAGTTTATTTTAGTAAATTTTTGCTTTGATAGCGTTACAAAACGACTTTACATAAGCCATTGCCTTTGAAAGTATCCCAACAAAAACACCGAATTTGCCGAACATTAGCAACAAAGCCACCCGAGTCTATAATTTTTTTTCCTTTTTTTAACGCTATCACGTAACTTTTCTCGCTGGTAATACTTTAACGTTTTTTTCGCACGCACACACACACACACACACACACACACACACACACACACACACACACACACACGCGCGCGCGCGCGCGCTTCTGTATTACGGAAAACATCTTTTTGGCCAGAGGACTGTGAAATGTTTCACAAATATTTTGCTTTTGAATAAAACATAAAATTGTTTAATTACGTTACAGAGTACCATATTGTAAGTATATTGCTGTTCAAAATAACAAAACTGATCTTCGATGAGGCAAGTGTGAGCTATCAGAAATGATCTAGAAGGAAAAGTCCAATCGTACAAAGTCTCTTTTTTGAGTTTCAGCATCAAAAGAAATGTAGGTTTTCGCTGCCTTCTGTGTATATGAACACCAAAATGTAGGCCTAACGCACTATTAGAAATGACTGCTGCAAATGGCCCGAGACGTGCTCAGTAATCCTACACGTTTTGCACACTTATTGTAACAGATTTAAAGGATTTATTCAAAATGCAACCAATACAGCACAATGCGTCAACGTTATTTAACACAAATTTCTGCTCCATTCACGTATTCCTTTTTGCATCCTCTACAACAACGATAATAAATTGTAAATATGCAGCAAATAGTCTAATATTTGTTCCGAGCTCTGCAGAAGGCGTATAGAAACAGGGTTACCCCGAGGATCACGTGACTATCCCAGTTCAGCGGTGACAACTAGAGATGGGAAAACTGAAACACGTAACTGTTTCGAAACAAATGAAACAGTACAATGTAATGTTTCGATACGCTGTTTCGAAACAGTGAAACAGTTTGTGTTTTGTAATCTAATACCCCTACACATTTTATCATTTTGAATGTCTACTGTATAAGTATGTCCATATAAACACAAATGAGGTGCGAGAGCACTAATCATATCGCAGAAAGTATGAAACTATCACTTAGGTGTCTTGGCAGTTTCGTATTTCCTGCAGCAAATGCGCTGCTTTCGTGTCGTGTGACTTTCATACTTTTCAATTGGTTGAGGCCAGCCGTAGCTGAAGATAGAAGAGCCACCACGAACGGAACTGGGGGTGGGAGCAAACTGCAGAAACAACGGATATGCTACTGGGATTCCCACATTCCGTTAGTATGGGTAATATACCAATCCTGCTAATTTCCATGCACACAAGGGGAATCATTGTGGATAATAGGCACAGTGACTATAGACTCACAAATAACGCCAAATAATTCGAATAAATAACAAAATATAACAGAAACAAATTTTTTTCTTTCAAGGTGTTTCGAACCGTTACTATACATTCACCATGCTTCCCAGCCCTCCCCCTTCACCATTACACTATCAGTGATATGTCAAACAGATTGTTTGCAATTATACCTACATCAAATTTATGTATATGTCTAATAACTGTCACTCTACGCCTTTTTTTATTCAAAATTTTGTAGGCGTACTTGCGTTTCTTAATATGATTATTGCACATGAACAGAGAAGCGTATGTTATAAAAAAAGTGTAATTTAACTAAATGATTTTCACATATTTATTATTTTGAATGTGAATAGTATGCGTTGTTTTATTGTTTGGTTAGTGTTTATAAATCAGATGTTACGCCATTACGGAATAGGACAGTCAGTTAAAAACGAAGCTTTATTTTCGGATATCTTAAGCTTCATGCTATTTCTTGTCAAAAAGATTTCGACACTCTCGAAAGTGTTTCATGAAGTGGTATGTTGTGTTTCGGTACCTGTGCCGAGCCCGAATCTCGTCCGACACAGAGCAGAATGAAACATCCCTGTTGCGATACAATTAGTCCGTTCCAAGCACAGGTGGACTGAAACAGCCTTATTTTGAAACAACGATACAGTTTCTGTGTCTGGCTCGAGATCGAATCTGGTCCGGTTATCCGAGACAGGGGCGGAATGAAACACCACTGTTTCGAAACAGTGAACCACACCCGTTCCGAAACACTGAAACAGTTCCACGTATCGAAACATAGAAACAGTGGCCAAGTCTAGTGACAACATTTGCAGAACGCAATGCTCACTCCAGAGATTATTCTACTCTGTGAAAATGTTAGGGGCCCCAGACAAGAGCGAGTGATGGCAGCGATCGCCCATATGGGTGACCGATAATGTCGCAGATCGCACGTGTGTGAGCAAATCACAACGATCAATTGCTAATCGCATGAAAATCCTAAGCAATCTGCTGGATTGCATGCGGTTCGTGTATGCAATATGGCTGCCTGACTGGTTAACAGCGACGTGAGACAATTAGGGTTGTCAGATTAAATCGTCGAAGTACCAAACATTGCCTGGCGAAAGGATTTGCTTGAGCTGAGGGTTGACACAATAAAAGTAGACATTAAAAACTACATTTATTAATGCTATAGTCAAGACGGCGTAAGAGCATCCCTGACAGCTCGCAGCGCTGTTGCCAGCTTTCAACTGCCTGCAGTATCCGTTTACGGAGCGGTGACAACACTCAGGCGTTGCCATAGATACGCTTACAAAATCGGGTTACCTTTTTGGTTGAGGCAGCCGCGTGCGGTTGCCGTGCCCAACACACTGCAAATGGTACGGATCTACTTAGGTCGACTCAACTGCAATTACGGCTTCCAAGAAATTTTTGTTTCCTTTAATTTTTTTGGTAAAAATCGGTGCACGTTGCGAACTTCAAATTACTCCGCTCTTAGCGTATGGACTCTCAATTTATTGTCGATGTCAGATCATACATGATTCAAGTGCCCGAAGATTCTTTCCATACAGGCATTGCTGTATGAAACCACCAACAATAAATTAGCATAATGAATGGAATTCTAAAAATACGGAACCACTCATGCTTCAGTAGTGAACATCGAACACTGAGGTGAAATACCGAACAGTTCGGCTAAAAAAGAAAAAAAAAGACCGAACACTTTTCAACCAAGACGACAATATCGCTGGGACACGTTTCTCCCCCCCCCCCCCCCCGTCCCCCTATGAAACATGGACCAAGGTAGGGAGGTTTACGTGCCTCAGCGATACAGATAGCCGTACCGTAGGTGCATCCACAACGGAGGGGTATCTGTTGAGAGGCCAGACAAACGTGTGGTTCCTGAAGAGGGGCAGCAGCGTTTTTAGTAGTTGCCCCTGTGCTGGTACTGCGAACGACTGAAAGCAACGGGAAACTACAGGCGTAATTTTTCCCGAGGGCATGCAGCTTTACTGTATGGTTAAATGATGATGGCATCCTCTTGGATTAAATATTCCGAAGGTAAAATAGTCCCCATTCGGATCTCCGGGAGGGGCTACTCAGGAGGACGTCGTTATCAGGAGAAAGAAAACTGGCGTTCTACGGATCGGAGCGTGGAATTTCAGGTCCTTAATCGGGCAGGTACATTAGAAAATTTAAAAAGGGAGATTGATCGGTTAAAGTTAGTTATGGTGGGAATTACTGAAATTCGGTGGCAGGGGGAACAAGACTTCTGGTCAGGTGAATACAGGGTTATAAATACAAAATCAAATAGGGGTAATGCAGGAATTCGTTTAATAGTGAATAAAAAAAAAGGAACGCGGAAAAGCTACTATAAACAGAGTAGTGAACGCATTATTGTAGCCAAGATAGACGTGAAGCCCACGCCTACCACAGTACTACAAGTTTATATGCCAAGTAGCTCCGCAGATGACGAAGGAATTAACGAATATGCTACGATAAAAGAAATTACTCAGATAGCTAAGCGAGACGAAAATTTAATAGTCGTGGGGGACTGGAATTCGATAGTTGGAAAGGGAAAAGTAGTAGGTAAACTATGACTAGGTGTAAGGAATGAAAAAGGAAGCCGCCTGGTAGAATTTTGCACAGAGCATAAACTAATCATATCTAACATTTGGTTTAAGAATCATTAAAGAAGTTTGTATACGTGGAAGAGGCCTGGATACGCCGGAAGGTTTCAGTAGATTATATAATGGTAAGACAGAGATTTAAGAACAAGGTTTTAAATCGTAAGAAACTTTCAGGGGCAGATGTGGGCACTGACCACAATCTATCGGTTATGAACTGTAGATTAAAACCGAAGAAACGGCGAAAAGGTAGTAATTTAAGGAGATGGGAACTGGATAAATTTAAAGGACCAGGGGTTGTAAAGAGTTTCAGAGATAGCATCAGGGAACGATTGACAAGAACAGGGGAAAGAAATACAGTAGCAGGAGAATGGGGAGCTTTGAGAGACGACTTAGTGAAAGGAGCAGAGGGTGGAGTAAGTAAAAAGACGAGGACTAATAGAAATCCTTGGTTAACAGAAGAGATATTTAATTAAATTTATGATAGGAGATAATATAAAAATGCAGTAAATGAAGCAGACGATAAGGAATACAAACGTCTCAAAAATTAGATCAAAAGAAGTGCAAAATGGCTAAGCAGGGATGGCTAGAGGACAAATGTAAGGATGTGGAGGCATATATCACTAGGGGGCAAGATAGATACTGCCTACAGGAAAATTAAAGAACCATTTGGGGAAAAGAGAACCACATGTATGAATATCAAGAGCTCAGATGAAAAACCAGTCTTAAGCAAAGAAGGGAAAGCAGAAAGGTGAAAGGTATGTATAGGATCTATACAAGGCCTTTTTTTAGTCCAATCTCTGCCTTCCTCTACAGATTTTGCCCTCTACACTTCCCTCTAGTACCATGGAAGTCATCCCCTCATGTCTTGACAGATGTCCTGTCATCCTGTCCCTTCTCCTTATCAGTGTTTTCCTTTCCTCTCCGATTCTGCGCAGAACCTGCTCATTCCTTACCTTATCAGTCCACCTAATTTTCAACATTCGTCTGTAGCACCACATCTCAGATGCTTCGATTTTCTTCTGTTCCGGTTTTCCCACCGTCCATGTTTCACTACCATACAATGCTCTACTCCACACGTACATTCTCAGAAATGTCTTCCTCAAATTAAGGCCGATATTTGATATAAGTAGATTTCTCTTGGCCAGGAATGCCCTTTTAGCCATCGCACGTCTGCTTTTGGTGTCCTCCTTGCTCCGTCCGTCATTGGTTATTTTACTGCCTAGGTAGCAGAATTCCTTAACTTTATCTGCTTCGTGACCATCAATCCTGATGTTAAATTTCTCCCTGTTCTCATTTCTACTACTTCTCATTACCTTCGTCTTTCTGTTCATTAAGTTCAGCAGATCATGTAAGTCTTCTTCACTTTCACTCAGGATACCAATGTCATCAGCGAATCGCATCATCGATATTCTTTCACCATGAATTTTAATTCCACTCCTGAACCCTTCTTTTATTTCCACCATTGCTTCCTCGATCTACAGATTGAACAGTAGGGGCGAAAGGCTACATCCTTGTCTTACACCCTTTTTAATACGAGCACTTCGTTGTTGGTCGTCCACTCTTATTATTCCCTCCTGACTTGTACATACTGTATATGACTCATGTCTCCCTATAGCTTACCACTACTTTTTTCAGAATTTCGAAAATCTTGCACCATTTTACATTGTCGAACGCTCTTTCCAGAACGACAAAACCTATGAACGTGTCTTGATTTTTCTTTAGTCTTGCTTCCATTATTAACCGCAACGTCGGAATTGCTTCTCTCGCGCCTTTACCTTTCCTAAAGCCAAACTGATCGTCACCTAGCGCATTCTCAATTTTCTTTTCCATTCTTCTGTATATTATTCTTGTAAGCAGCTTCGATGCATGAGCTGTTAAGCTGATTGTGCGATAATTCTCGCAATTCTCAGCTCTTGCCGTCTTCGGAATTGTGTGGATGATGCTTTTCCGGAAGTCAGATGGTACGTCGCCACTCATACATTCTACACTCCAACGTGAATAGTTGTTTTGTTGCTACTTCCCACAATGATTTTAGAAATTCTGTTGGAATGTTATCTATCCTCTCTGCTTTATTTGATCGCAAGTCCTCCATAGCTCTTTTAAATTCTAATACCGGGTCCCATATCTCTTCTAAATCGACTCCTGTTTCTTCTTCTATCACATCAGACAAATCTTCCCCCTCATAGACACTTTCAATGTATTCTTTACACCCATCCGCTCTCTCCTCTGCATTTAACAGTGGAATTCCTGGTGCACTCTTAATGTTACCACCGTTGCTTTTAATGTCACCAAAGGTTGTTTTGACTTTCCTGTATGCTGAGTCTGTCCTTCAGACAATCATTTATTTTTCGATGCCTTCACATTTTTTCTGCAGCCATCTTAGCTTCCCTGTACTTCCTGTTTATTTCATTCCTCAGCGACTTGTATTTCTGTATTCCTGAGTTTCCCGGGCCATTGTTGCACTTCCTCCTTTAATCGATCAGTATTTCTTCTGTTACCCATGGTTTCTTCGCAGTTACCTTCTTTGTAGCTATGTTTTCCTTCCCAACTACTGTTATCGCCATTTTTAGGGATGTCCATTCCTCTTCTATTGTACTGCCTACTGAGCTATTCCTTATGGCTGTATCTATAGCCTTAGAGAACTTCAACCGTATCTCGTCATTCCTTAGTACTTCCGTATCCCACTTCTTGGCGCATTGATTCTTCCTGACTAAAGTCTTAAACTTCAGCCTACTCCTCATCACTACTATATTGTCATCTGAGTCTATATCTGCTCCTGGGTACGCCTTACAATCCAGTATCTGAGTTCGGAATCTCTGTCTGACCACTAATATAACTGAAATCTTCCCATATCACCCGGCCTTTAAGTATACCTCCTACTCTTGTGATTCTTGAACAGAGTGGTCGCTATTGCTAGCTGAAACTTGTTAGGAATTCAATTAGTCTTTCTCCTCTCTCATTCTTGTCCCAAGTCCATATCCTCATGTAACCTTTTCTTCTACTCCTTCCCCTACAACTGCATTCCAGTCCCCTGTGATCATTACATTTTCATCCAACTTTACATACTGTATTACCATTTCAATACTCTCATACACTTTCTCTAACTCTTCATCTTCTGCTTGCGACGTCGGCATGTATTCCTGAAGTATCGTTGTCAGTGTTGATTTGCTGTCGATTCTGATAAGAATAACCCTGTCACTGAACTTTTAACAATAACTCACTCTCTGACCTATCTTCCTATTCATAACGAATCCTACACCCGTTATACCATTTTCCGGTGTTCTTAATATTACCCTATATTAATCTGACCAGAACTTCTTGTCTTCTTTACACTTCACTTCACTGACCCCTACTATATCTACACTGAGCCTTTGCATTTCCCTTTTCAGATTTATTAGTTTCCCTACCACCTTCGCAGGCCGGTGTGGCCGAGCGGTTCTAGGCGCTACAGTCTGGAACCGCGCGACCGCTACGGTCGCAGGTTCGAATCCTGCCTCTCGCATGGATGTGTGAGATGTCCTTAGGTTAGTTTGGTTTAAGTAGTTCTACGTTCTAGGGGACTGATAACCTCAGAAGTTAACTCCCATAGTGGTCAGAGCCTACCATCTTCAAACGTCTGACATTCCACGCCCCGACTCGTAGAAGGTTATCCTTTCGTTGATTATTCAATCTTTTTCTCATGGTTACCTCCCCCTTGGCAGTCCTCCCGGAGCTCCGAATAGGGGACTACTCCGGAATCTTTTACCAATGGAGAGATCATTATGACATTTCTTCAATTACAGTCCACATGTCCTGTGGATACACGTTACGTGTTTTTAATGCAGTGGTTTCCATTGCCTTCTGCATCCTCATGTCGTTGATCATTGCTGATTCTTCCGCCTTTAGGGGCAATTTCCCACCCCTAGGACAAGAGAGTGCCCTGAACCTCTGTCCGCTGCTCTGCCATGTTTGACAAGGCCGTTGGCAGAATGAGGGTGAATTCTTATGCCGGAAGTCTTCGGCCGCCAATGCTGATTATTAATCAAAATTTAAGCAGCGGCGGGATTCGAACCCGGGATGGAAGACGTTTTCATTATGAATCAAAGACGCTACTTGAGGACGATATGGAAATAGAAGAGGACGTAGATGAAGATGAAATGGGAGATATGAAACTGCGTGAAGAATTTAACAGAACACTGAAAGACCTAAGTCGAAACAAGGCCCCGCGAGTAGACAACATTCCATTAGAACTGCCCGCATCTCGTGGTCGTGCGGTAGCGTTCTCGCTTCCCACGCCCGGGTTCCCGGGTTCGATTCCCGGCGGGGTCAGGGATTTTCTCTGCCTCGTGATGGCTGGGTGTTGTGTGCTGTCCTTAGGTTAGTTAGGTTTAAGTAGTTCTAAGTTCTAGGGGACTGATGACCATAGATGTTAAGTCCCATAGTGCTCAGAGCCATTTGAACCATTAGAACTACTGATAGTCTCGGGAGAGCCAGCCATGATAAGACTCTACCATCTGGTGAGCAAGATGTATGAGACAGGTGAAATACCATTAGACTTCAAGAAGAATATAATAATTCCAATCCTAAAGAGAGTAGGTGTTGACAGATGTGAAAATTACCGAACTATCAGTTTAATAACTAACGGCTGCAAAATACTAACACGAATTCATTACAGGCGAATGGAAAAACTGGTAGAAGCCGACCACGGGGAAGACCAGTTTGGATTCCGTAGCAATGTTGAAAAACGTGAGGCAATACTGACCTACGACGTATCTTAGATGATAGGTTAAGGAAAAGCAAACCTACGTTTCTAGCATTTGTAGACTTAGAAAAAGCTTTCGACAATGTTGACTGGAACACTCTATTTCAAATTCTGAAAATACGGGGAACGAAAGGCTATTTACAATTTGTACAAAAACAAGATGGCAGTTATAAGAGTCGAAGGGCATGAAAGGGGAGCAGTGCTTGGGAAGGGAATGAGACAGGGTTGTAGCCTAACCCCGATATTATTCAATCTGTATTTTGAGCAAGGAGTAAAGAAAACAAAAGAATAATTTGGAGTAGGAATTAAAACCCATGGAGAAGAAGTAAAAACTTTGAGGTTCGCCGATGACACTGTAATTCTGTCAGAGACAGCAAAGGACCTGGAAGAGCAGTTGAACGGAATGGCAGTGTCTTGAAAGGAGGATATAAGATGAACATCAACTACAGCAAAACGAGGAATGTAGTCGAATTAAATCAGATGATACTGAGGGAATTAGATTAGGAAATGAGACACTTAAAGTAGTAGATGAGTTTTGCTATTTGGGGACCTAAATAACTGATGATGGTCGAAGTAGAGAGGATATAAAATGTAGACTGGCAATGGCAGGGAAAGCGTTTCTGAAGAAGAGAAATCTGTTAACATCGAGTGTAGATTTAAGTGTCGAAGTCCTTTCTGAAAGTGTTCGAATGGGGTGTAGCCATGCATGGAAGTGAAACATGGACGATAAATAGTTTGGACAAGAAGGGAATAGAAGCTTTCGAAATGTGGTGCTACAGAAGAATGCTGAAGATTAGATGGGTAGATCACATAACTAATGAGGAAGTATTTAATAGGATTGGGGAGAAGAGAAGTTTGTGGCACAACTTGAGTAGAAGAAGGGATCAATTGATAGGACACGTTCTGAGGCACCGAGGAATCACCAATTTAGTACTGAAGGGAAGCGTGGAGGGCCAAAATCGTTGAAGGAGACCAAGAGATGAATACACTAAGCAGATTCAGGAGGATGTAGGTTGCAGTAGTTACTTGGAAATGATGAGGCTTGCACAGGATAGAGCAGCATGGAGAGCTACATCGAACCAGTCTCGGGACTAAACACCACAACAACACCAAGTTTCTGTTATTATTTAGGCGTCTTTGTGCAGTTTTGTTTCGTTTCGCTTTGCCTACCTTGAGTAAGAACTTTACATTAGAATTTATTTTTGCTCAGGGACCACGAACTACTGTGAGAAGAGGATGCCAGATTTCCCATTTATATGAAAAAGTAATGTAAAATACACAGTCAGGTTTTGGAGTGATTAGCATTTCGAAGGTTATCCTGTAGAAGTAGAATCGATGGGAAGTTTATAGCGACGGTTACGATAAACTAGGCACCATATGATGATTTTGAATAATTTGTGAAATAATAACACGTAATATCGTTTTTAAATTCTAAACAGAATGACGTACTGGTATCGTGATATGAAGTGGATATTTTAATTTAAATGTTCAGGACAAATCTAACACAGGTATGCTCAAATCGCCTATCGTTTCATGTAACCAAACAACCTCTCCTACCACTTCTAACAAGAGTTACGGTAGTCAGCAGTGGTACTATAAACAACATTTCTGTAGAAACATCGAGATTGCAAAACAAATTGTTAACTACAACTACTTGAATTTCACTACAAGACCAATGAATAAAAAGGAGGCCGGCCGCTGTGGCCGAGCGATTCTATGCGCTTCAGTCCGGAACTGCGCTGCTGCTACGGTCACAGGTTCTAATCGCGCCTCTGGCTTGGATGTGTGCGATGTCCTTAGTTAGGTTTAAGTAGTTCCATAGTGCTTTTCTATAAAAGGAAATGACAGCTAATAAATTGGCAAGTACTTGTCAGTAACAAACGTAGTACATTGTGTAAAGTAACCCATAGATCCCACGAAAAGCATTTCGAAACAAGTTTAATAAATTATCTCGTTTATTCTAAATTTATGTCCTCCATTTGCAAAAAAAAAGTCTCTAACAACCTAGTCGTCGTCAAGAAGAAGAACGACTATCGATAACCTTCCGCATGAGCTCTAATTTATCGGTTTTCTCGCCATGGTTATTTCGCGAGACCTATGTGGGAGAAAGTAATACTGAAATGATAATTAAATCAAGACCCTATGCTGTCGATAAGCGTTGATATACATCAATGGGGACAGTTGAAAATTTGTGCCCCGACCGGGACTCGAACCCGGGATCTCCTTCTTACATGGCAGACTCTCTATCCATCTCTGTCTTTTTTTTTTTTTTTCGTTGCATGTGCTCGGGGCGGACGTCGTGAGACACCCGTTTCAGTTGGTCGTTGATCAGGTAGCTCCGTTTTTTTTATTACAGAGGGCAGCTAACCCTCTGACCGAACACGCTCAGCTACCGTGGCGGTATCCATCTGAGCCGCCGAGGACACAGAGGATAGCGCGACTGCAGGGATTTATCACTTGCACGCCACCCGTCACCCACATCCCCAACTTAATGTCCACACGCTAAATTCGTAGTGCCCCTGCCCATTACACTCGTTACTTGCGACAGACAATCTTACCGAGTCCCGTAAGAGTTCGGGCAATGCGTGTGCATCTGCACAGAAGATGAAGGTCTACATGTACTACATCTACATCTACACACATACTCCGCAATCCACCATACGGTGCGTGGCGGAGGGTACCTCGTACCACAACTAGCATCTTCTCTACCTGTTACACTCCCAAACAGAACGAGGGAAAAATGACTGCCTATATGCCTCTGTACGAACCCTAATCTCTCTTATCTTTGTGGTCTTTCCGCGAACTGTAAGTTGGCGGCAGTAAAATTGTACTGCAGTCATCCTCAAATGCTGGTTCTCTAAATTTCCTCAGTACCGATTCACGAAAAGAACGCCTCCTTTCCTCCAAAGACTCTCACCCGAGTTCCTGAAGCATTTCCGTAACACTCGCGTGATGATCAAACCTACCAGTAACAAATCTAGCAGCCCGCCTCTGAATTGCTTCTATGTCCTCCCACAATCCGATCTGATAGGGATCCCAAATGCTAGAGCAGTACTCAAGAATAGGTCGTATTAGTGTTTTATAAGCGGTCTCCTTTACAGATGAACCACATCTTCCCAAAATTCTACCAGTGAACCGAAGACGACTATCCGCCTTTCCCACAACTGCCATTACATACTTGTCCTACTTCATATCGCTCTGCAATGTTACGCCCAAATATTTTATCGACGTGGCTGTGTCAAGCGCTACACTACTAATGGGAGTATCCAAACATTACGGGATTCTTTTTCCTATTCATCTGCATTAATTTACATTTACCTATATTAAGAGTTAGCTGCCATTCTTTACAGCAATCACAATTCCTGTCCAAGTCATCTTGTATCCTCTTACAGTCACAGTCACACCTTCCCGTACACCACAGCATCATCAGGAAACAGCCGCACATTGCTATCCACCCGATCCAAAAGTTCATTTATGTAGATAGAAAACAACAGCGGACCTACCACACTTCCCTCGGGCACTGCAGATGATACCCTCACCTCCGATGAACACACCATCGAGGACAACGTACTGGGTTCTATTACTTAAGAATGGTTAGCCTTAATTATATGAAGATGGCATCTGCTCTTTCGGACATGTCCAAAAGAACAGATACCATCTTCTTGTAGTAATACTGTTCCTGAGTCTTCTGGAAACGCACGCTCTTTAAATTGTAACAACAAATATCTCCTCGGTACACAACACTTCTGCTGTAGCGTCTATTCTTTCCACTGATGTATCGCCAATAGCATAACTGCACAGGTATCTTCGCACAATTGACGCATTAAATGGGAGTGGACAAAAATATGGCAACACCACAAACAGGCTGCCATGCATTGTACCAATTTCTTTCACTCTTCGGTGCAATAAAATAACTTCGAAACGACGGCTGTAGGTGCTTCACTTTATTACCTAAGTCAACGGCCTATGTACCGCGGACAATCAATCCCAATGACGGAGATAGAAATAGGTAAGATCTGATTGCACTCGGGAGTAGCTGTCTCGGAAAGGTTAAAGGTTGGGATAGACTGATGCAGACGTAGTCACGGAACACGCTGCCTCGTGTCGGGCTGGTGTGCTGTACTTACTGGGGGCGCTGCGGTCTGCCGCGGCCGGCTTCATGTCGCGCATCTCTGTCTCCTCCCAGGCGCCGTTGACGGTGCCGCCCTCGGCGTCGCCGGCGGCTGCTGCGCCCGCCTCCTGGTCCACCAGCCCCGGCATGTCTCGCTGCTATCGGCCCCTCTCGACAGCATCCACTGGCCAGAGGCCCGCTACGGCCGGACAGCTGGTGCTGGCGATATCGGCGCGGGCCGCCACTGGCGCGGGGTATCGGTTACGCAGGGCCGTGCCCCGTCGCGATAGCAGCTCGGCTCCGGCTTGCGCGCTCGCAGCCGCCACAATGCGTCGTAAAAGCTGCGCGCACCGCCTGAGGACGTGAGGGGAGCGCGGCCGTGCGGGCGTGTGCAGAAGCTGCCGCAGGTGGGCAGCCGCCGCTGCTGCTGGGGAGGTCACGTGACCGCGGCCGCCGCGGCCGGTCTAATTGGCCGCTACGCTCTCCTACGCACGGGCCATTCGTTCGCAACGTTCCTAGACACAACACTTCTGATGGAGGTCATAAAGGCGCGTACACACTAGGGCAGTGGCTCCCCAACAGGTGGTCCGCGAGGTATACCAGAAGGGGTCCGCAAGATGCCATTAGAATAAAAAATACAGGGTGATTCAAAAAGAATACCACAACTTTAAAAATGTGTATTTAATGAAAGAAACATAATATAACCTTCTGTTATACATCATTACAAAGAGTATTTAAAAAGTTTTTTTCACTCAAAAACAAGTTCAGAGATGTTCAATATGGCCTCCTCCAGACACACGAGCAATATCAACCCGATACTCCAACCTGTTCCACACTCTCTGTAGCATATCAGTCGTAACAGTTTGGATAGCTGCTGTTATTTCTCGTTTCAAATCATCAATGGTGGCTGGGAGAGGTGGCCGAAACACCATATCCTTAATGTACCCCCATAAGAAAAAATGGCAGGGGGTAAGATCAGGGCTTCTTGGAGGCCAGTGATGAAGTGCTCTGTCACGGTCTGCCTGGCGGCCAATCCATCACCTCGGGTAGTTGACGATAAGGTTTCATAACTAACCTTTTTCGTAGGACTCTCCATACAGTTGATTGTGGAATTTGCAGCTCTCTGCTAGCTCTGCGAGTCGATTTTCCTGGGCTGCGAACAAATGCTTGCTGGATGCGTGCTACATTTTCATCACTCATTCTCGGCCGTCCAGAACTTTTCCCTTTGCACAAACACCCATTCTCTGTAAACTGTTTATACCAACGTTTAATACACCACCTATCAGGAGGTTTAACACCATACTTCGTTCGAAATGCACGCTGAACAACTGTCGTCGATTCACTTCTGCCGTACTCAATAACACAAAAAGCTTTCTGTTGAGCGGTCGCCATCTTAGCATCAACTGACGCTGACGCCTAGTCAACAGCGCCTCAAGCGAACAAATGTACAACTAAATGAAACTTTATACCTCCCTTAACTCGCCGACAGATAGTGCTTAGCTCTGCCTTTTGTCGTTGCAGAGTTTTAAATTCCTAAAGTTGTGGTATTCTTTTTGAATCACCCTGTATATTAAATACAGGGTGTTACAAAAAGGTACGGCGAAACTTTCAGGAAACATTCCTCACACACAAATAAAGAAAAGATGTTATGTGGACATGTGTCCGGAACCGCTCAATTTCCATGTTAGAGCTCATTTTGGTTTCGTCAGTATGTACTGTACTTCCTCGATTCACCGCCTATGACTCGCGACTGGGGAAGACCCAGAACGACGAGGACACCTGCAATGGACGAGGCAATTCTTCGTGCAGTTGACGGTAACCCTAATGTCAGCGTCAGAGAAGTTGCTGCTGTACAAGGTAACGTTCACCACGTCACTGTATGGAGAGTGCTGCGGAAGAACCAGTTGTTTCCGTACCATGTACAGCGTGTGCAGGCACCATCAGCAGCTGATTGGCCTCCACGGGTACACTTCTGCGAATGGTTCATCCGACAATGTGTCAATCCTCATTTCAGTGCAAATGTTCTCTTTACGGATGAGACTTCATTCCAACGTGATCAAATTGCAAATTTTCACAATCAACAGGTGTGGGCTGACGAGAATCCGCACGCAATTGTGCAATCACGTCATCAACACGGATTTTCTGTGAACGTTTGGGCAGGCATTGTTGGTGATGTCTCGATTGGGCCCCATGTTCTTCCACCTACGCTCAATGGAGCACGTTATCATGATTTCATACGGGATACTCTACTTGTCCTCCTAGAACATGTGCCTTTACAAGTACGACACAACATGTGGTTCATGCACGATGGAGGTCCTGCACATTTCAGTTGAAGTGTTCGTACGCTTCTCAACAACAGATTCAGTGACCGATGAATTGGTAGAGGCGGACCAATTCCGTGGCCGCCGCGCTCTCCTGACCTCAACCCTCTTGACTTTCATTTATGCGTGCATTTAAAAGCTCTTGTCTACGCAACCCCAGTACCAAATGTAGAGACTCTTCATACTCGTGTTGTGGACGGCTTTTCTTTATTTTGTGTGAGGAACGTTTCCTCAAAGTTTGGCCGTACCTCTTTGTAACACCCTGTATATTTCGTATGGTAACAGATTTTTTGTTGTGGCCGCTTCCTGTATGAGCAGAGCTTTAGCGAACGCTAGGGTCTGCGTCTAGCGTCTTCCTAGAGCCAACTGACACTATAGTGCACGTCATTTACGACGGCGGCCGAGTTTAGGTTCCTTCTGCGCATCTGACGTCACAAAACACAGTCAGCCAATGAACAGATGACGACGTTGCCAGAGCTCGATTGCAGTGCAGAGCACGGACGAGTGTCTTCAGTTTTAGAAACGTTCAGTCATAAATAAAGTAATTGAACAAAAGCACTGTCTTGATAGCAGACTTTCTTTTATAGTAAGTTTGGTAAAAAGCATGCTGTATACCAGTTGCTTCATATTCTATTAATTAATTAAACCAAACAGGCAATAAGCCTCCTAATACAGGCGATAGCAAGGAAAGATGTTTCTATCATTCTCACGAACCGCTTTTTCGCAATAAAGAACAGCGGTAATTCTTTATTTCCTATTGTACTTCGAGGAAGCGCCAGTAATTCATAGTCCTACCAACAGTGACGCACACTCAGAATATCTGACAAGCCAGATATTGCTCTGCACGTTCGGAAAGATTCCCGAACGTGCTATTCCACGCTATGACATCAGAAACTCGGCACGCTCAACGTTCAGATGCACAGTCCGTGTGCCGACGGCTTAACGCAAAACTAGAATTAGATAAAGGCAAATAGTTTTATGCCATTAGACTGCGCGCGCTGCCTCTTTCCAGCTGACAACTAAAACTAACTGTATACTGATGGAGTACTCTGTTGTAACTGTATTTTTTCAAATAAATAATACCTTGCATGAAATTAGTGGTTTCACACATGTCTACTCAATGCAATCTCAAGTGTAGTGCACTTGAAAGACCAATACACTCAGTTTTCATTTTTTCCTGTCATTTTCAGATCATACTCAATTTTTATTTTTTTAAGGGTTTTGTTATACTAAACACCCAGATTTGAAGACAAAGATTTTGAGCAATAATCAAAAATTTAACAATAACAATGATGGCTAAATTGAAAAAGTTTTAAGCTCAACATTTTTTCAATAATGAATATATCAATGTTTTTTTCTCTAAGAACCAAAAATAGAAAACGTATAAAAAGACTCTTAATTTGGCTTTTTTAGGTACTTGATACTGTGATATGAGAAGGTAACAATCATGCTCGATGAGGGGGTCCTCGAGAAAATTTTGTTGCGAACCCCTGCACTAGGGCAACCGGCGACAGAACTGGATTCAGCCAAACGTTGGACGCCAATGCCTTGGCTTTCGAGTTCTCGTCCACAACAAATGAAGGGTTTGGGACCAAGGGACACGGCCGTGTAGAATCGCAGCTGGCCCCGATTACTCGCTCCCATTTTGTTCTTAAAAAGTGCCGTTTCACTTACAATATCACCGGCAGATATTATGAGGGAAGAATAGGATTTAGCAGACGTCGCATGTGCAGCATTTATTTCACTGCATGAAGCTGATCATCAGAAAAAGAAGAAGAACAAACGACGCCAGTGGATGAACTCCCTTTTAAAAAGTAGGGAGCAGTATGTTAAGACAAAATTAACGACAACCTTAAAGCTGTATTGGAAAATGGGCTATTTCATTTTTTTCCCTTATGAAAGCTACAGACTTCGAAGTTTTATTGAATCGAGTAGGCCTTAAAATTTCCATAGCTGACACACCTTTTTAGGAGAGCTGCACCTGCTACATAAAGTTAACAGTCACTCCTTGTTTCTTTACTTCTCTTTGTCATTCACGGCGAAAACACGTCAATAACCATTCCATTTTCTTTTCAGATCGGGTACATCACCTTTTTATACCTAAGTTACTTCCCTCCAAGCGTCTACTCGTTTCCGTTTGTTTTTAGAATCGCAAATGGTTGAAATGGCTCTAAGCACTATGGGACTTAACATCTGAGGTCATCAGTCCCCTAGACATAGAACTGTTTAAACCTAACTAACCTAAGGACACCACACACATCCATGCCCCAGGCAGGATTCGAACCTGCGACCGTAGCAGCCGCGTGGTTCCGGACTGAAGCGCCTATAACCGCTCGTCCACAGCGGCCGGCCCTAAAATCGCAGTTCATAGGGCCGATAAACATTCCCGTTTCTGATAAGACTATCAGCTTTAAGATCCTTCCATATTGCGCTCCATACTCCAATATTTTTAAAAGCGGTGAATTCACACGCTTAGCGACAGCACTCTTGCAGGGTAAACGCCGACTGTTGAAATCAAGTTTTTCAGGACAGCCACAAATCGCGCTCTGTTTAGGTTTTATAGACAGCTTTCGCTCTTTAACAGGTAACTACTACTGTACTTTAAACTGTATATTCCAGAGTTCCTGATAATACGTCTCTTAAATTACAGAGCGAAACTCGTCCGTAAAACATACTACGTGCGACTTATGGCTGTCCTGAGAAACTCAAATACACACACCTTCTAGAGACACAACACATTGCTACTGAAGTAACGAATATTAAACCCGACGTTCACACTAGTAGAGGGGCCCCAGAACTAACCAACTGCCAACGCTTTTATGTTATCGCCAGCTGACCGAGCCGCAACCAAAGCTAACCACTTCGTTGGCTCCGATATGCGGCCCATACACACTACGACGATTAGCTCTCGTCCATTGGTCTTCGTTGGCCTAGTGTATATGGGCTTTATATACGAGTAGGCACGTCAGGCTCAAATACAGGAAAGCCACTTTCAGTATTATATGAGGATTGTTTGGTAAGTCTGCAAAATTTCCGAGGATTTCAACAATGTACTACGTACATTTCATTGTTGACAGCCATCTGGTAGGTCAGTGTGCCCACTGCGATTTAAAATGTTACTGGACATCTTAATTGGAAGGGTTGGGTTGCCACACAAATCAAAACACAATAATACGATACAGTTGAGGCGGACTCTACACCATCACTGATCACTTACTTTCGGATTAATCAATTTAAACGTGGTCTCAGAAGCACTGGAAGACAAAGCCCGCTCCGGCAATCCAATTTAGGTAACCACAAAGGGAATCATTGACAAAATCTATGATGTGGTACTGCAGGACCGCCAAATAAAAATTCGTGAGATTGCTGAGACTGTACACATCTCAGCTGAGTGAGTGTGTAATATCCTGTACGGAGAATTGGTTGTGAAGAAGCTGTGTGCGACGTGGGTGCTGCGATTGCTACCGTTGGAGTCACGAACGTTGACGGTTGAGTTTAGGCTTGTTCTGCGCACCTGCGTCACGTACGCTCCGACAGCCAATGAACGTTTAGTATGTTCTGAGCCCTCTGCTGTGAATACCGTGGCTGATGGTGGCATTAAACGTGATCGTAGAAAGTAGTTTAGTGAATTTCGATTCAATTTGTTGCCAGCTGTCATCGCTGCTTATGGTAGTAGGTGATAAATTCAGCGTAAGTAAGCGAGAGACATAATTTGCAGGATATACGCTTTCTTCAACCGGAAACCACGCGCACGAGCGTATCCCAACTGTCTGTCGGTTGGAATCGTCAACAATGCAATCCCCCACTGCCATCGTTCGTGGATACGACTAAGCAGTCGACGAAAATCGCATGCGGCACAACATTAACGTCTGGCGATGTTGAATGGAAATTTGCAAGGCTTTTTGAGCTGATTTGTGACCTCTAATGACTCCTAGAGCCATCATTACACAACGGAGAGAAAATGGCGGACAGAACAATCAACAAAGGTTGGTGAAAGTACACCGGAGAAGGCACAGACCATTGTGTGAGATGGTAAGGAGATGGCCACTGGTTTTTAAGATTTCCAAGAAATAATCCTCAAACTACTTGAAAAAAGGCAGAACCGTAACTGCACGCTATTATGCTTCATAGTTTGAAACTTGTGTTGGCTGAAGAGAGCCCAAGGTTGGCGTGCAAAAAAGTGCTCTTTCAACAAGATAACGGACCATTCCACAACTCAGCGAAAACAATGGCGAAAGTCCACTAATTGGGCTTTGAATTACTCGTCCACCCTACTCACCAGACGTACCTCCAGAAGCCTTCTTCCTGTTGCCCCTGTTTCCTAACTTCATTTGGGCTTGCTGAGAGTAATTTTCACAAATGAGGAAGTTAGTTGCAGTCAATGGCTATTTTGCAGTTTGACAGAACAATTTTTTCCGGTAGGAAGAAAGATCTGGAGGGTCACTGGACCAATTGTGAATCCCTCAAAGGAGACTGTTTCGAGAAGTAAAACGAGTTGTTCATGAAACTTTCTTTTTTTCTTTTTTTTTTCTTTTTTTTTTTTTTTACGAGAGGGAACAAACCACTACCACGACTTTTGCCCTGAAAGTCAACAGAAAGACAGCTGCGTTTATTAATCATTAGTTACAGTCATTTTTTTGCGATATCAACTTTAGTTGTGCTTCACATCTACATCTACATCGATACTCTGCAAATCACATTTAAGTGCCTGGCAGAGGGTTCATCGAACCACCTTCACTATTCTCTATTATTGCAATATCGTATAGCGCGCCGAAAGTATGAACAACTATATCTTTCCGTACGAGCTCTCATTTCCCTCATTTTATCGTGGTGGTCGTTCCGCCCTATGTACGTCGGTGTCAACAAAATATTTTCGCATTCGGAGGAGAAAGTTGGTGATCGGAATTTCGCGAGAGGATTCCGTCGCATCGAAAAACGCCTTTCTTTTAATGATGTCCAGCCCAAATCCTGTACCATTTCTGTACACTCTCTCACATATTTCGCGATAATACAAAATGTGGTGCCCTTGTTTGACCTTTTTCGATGTACTCCGTGAGTCCTATCTGGTAAGGATCCCACACCGCGCAGCAGTATTCTAAAAGAGAACGGACAAGTGCAGTGTAGGCAGTCTCCTTAGTAGGTCTGTTACATTTTCTAAGTGTCCTGCCAATAAAACGCAGTCTTTGGTTAGCCTTCCCCCACAACTTTTTCTGTGTGTTCCGTCCAATTTAAGTTGTTCGTAATTGTAATACCTAGGTATTTACTTGAATTTACGGCTTTTAGATTTGACTGATTTATCGTGTAACGGAAGTTTAACGAGTTCCTTTTAGCACTCATGTGGATGACCCCACATTTTTCGTTATTTAGAGTCAACTGCTACTTTTCGCACCATTCAGATATTTTTTCTAAATCGTGTTGCAGTTTGTTTTGATCTTCTGATAACTTTATTAGTCGATAAACGACAGCGTCATCTGCAAACAACCGAAGACGGCTGCTCAGATTATCTCCCAAATCGTTTATATAGATAAGGAACAGCAAAAGCCCTATAACACTACCTAGGGGAACGTCAGAAATCACTTCGGTTTTACTCGATGACTTCCCGTCAATTACTACGCACTGTTACCCCTCTGACAGGAAATCACAAATCCAGTCACATAACTGAGATGATATTCCATAAGCACGCAATTTCACTACGAGCCGCTTGTGTGGTACAGTGTCAAAATCCTTCCGGAAATCCATAAATACGGAATCGATCTGATATCCCTTGTCAATAGCACTCAGCACTTCAAGTGAATAAAGAGCTAGTTGTGTTTCACAGGAACGATGTTTTCTAAACCCATGTTGGCTGTGTCTCAATAGACCGTTTTCTTCGAGGTAATTCGTAATGTTCGAACACAATATATGTTCCAAAATCCTGCTGCATATCGACGTTAACGATATAGGCCTGTAATTTAGTGGATTACTCTAACTACCTTTCGTGAATATTGGTGTGACTTGTGCAGCTTTCCAGTCTTTGGGTACGGATCTTACGTCGAGCGAACGGTTGTATATGATTGTTAAGTATGGAGCTAATACATCAGCATACTCCGAAAGGCACCTAATTGGTATACAGAATGAGATTTTTACTCTGCAGCGGAGTGTGCGCTGATATGAAACTTCCTGGCAGATTAAAACTGTGTGCCGGACCGAGACTCGAACTCGCGACCTTTGTCTTTTTCTAAACCCATCCTTTTTTCCAGGAGTATTAGTTCTGCAAGGTTCGCAGAAGAGCTTCTGTGAAGTCTGGAATGTAGGAGACGACGTACTGGCGGAATTCAAGCTGTGAGGACGGGTCGTGAGTCGTGCTTGGGTAGCTGAGTTGGTTGAGCACTTACCCGCGAAAGGCAAAGGTCCCGAGTTCGAGTCTCGGTTCGGCACACAGTTTTAATCTGCCAGGAAGTTTCTAATTGGTATACAGTCTGGACCAGAAGACTTGCCTTTATTACGTGATTTAAGTTGCTTCACTACACCGAGGATATTTACTTCTGCGTTACTCATGTTGGCAGCTGTCCTGGATTCGCATTCTGGAATATTTACTTCGTCTTCTTTTGTGAAGGTATTTCGGAATGCTGTGTTTAGTAACTCTGCTTTGGCAGCACTGTCTTCGATAGTATCTCCATTGGTATCGGGCAGAGAAGGCGTTGACTATTTCTTGCGGCTAACATACCTTACATACGACCAGAATCTCTTTGGCTTTTCTGACAGGTTTCGAGACGCAGTTGCGTCGTGGAAACTGTTATAAGCATCTTGCATTAAAGTCCGAGTTAAATTTCGAACTTCTGTGAAAGATCGCCAGTCTTGGAGGTTTTGCATCTGTTTAAATTTGGCATGTTTGTTTCGTTGTTGCTGCAACTAAAAAACAATCAGTAAACCGTCTCATAATGAGGCAGTGACGATAACAACTAAGTGGACTTCTTACACTCTCCAGTCACATTAATGTGACCACCTGTCAAAAAGCCGGCCGGGGTGGCCGAGCGGTTCTAGGTGCTACGGTCGCAGTTTCGAATCGTGCCTCGGGCATGGATGTGTGTGGTATCCTTAGGTTAGTTAGGTTTAAGTAGTTCTAAGTTCTTGGGGACTGATGACCTCAGATGTAAGTCCCATAGTGCTCAGAGCCATTTGAACCATTTGAACCACCTGTCAAAAGCTTGAATGACCGCCTTCTGCAGTGCGGACGTGCAGGAAGACAGTGAATCAGGTTCTGGAACGTAACAAAGGGGTCGTGCAACGACGCCCCCTCCAGTGACGCTGCCAGCTGGCGCTAGTTTGAGCATCCATGGCGTGGAGAGCCCGATCGAGGTGGTCTGACAGATTCTCTACTCGGTATAAACCCGCCGAGTCTTGTAGCCAAGCCGGCCGCAGTGGTCGTGCGGTTCTAGGCGCCACAGTCCGGAACCGCGGGACTGCTACGGTCGCAGGTTCGAATCCTGCCTCGGGCATGGATGTGTGTGATGTCCTTAGGTTAGTGAGGTTTAAGTCGTTCAAAGTCCTAGGGGACTGATGACTTAAGATGTTAAGTCCTATAGTGCTCAGAGCCATCTGGTAGCCAACAGAGTACGCTAAACTCATCCTGGCGCTCTTCAAAGTCCCGCAGATAAACTGCGAGCTGTGTGACACGTTGCATTGTCCTGCTGGTAGATGCCGTCGTGTTGAGGAAAAAACAAGCACCATGTAGTGGTGGGCATGGTCCCAAAGGATAAATGCATACTTTTGTTGATCTATTGTGACTTCCAGACGAGATCACCCAAGATATCCCACGAAAACATTCCCAGCCTTCGTCGCCGATGGACAGTAGGTCACCATGGGTGCACGAACGAGGCGCCTCCTGCGGAGGTCTATCGCCAGAATTCGACCAAAAATGGTATCGGGCGTTTCATCTACTAACAATTCAGCATCGAACAATTTAATTTATAAGAATGAGATAGCGCTGGGTAATTATAAACTCTTGAAATGATAAGTTACACAACAACAATATCTTTGTAATTGGGTCGGTTTGCAACTAGTTGCGTTTCTTTGTCGACCTGACGTTCATGAAGAGAAAACCCTTTTCACGTTGGAAAATTGAAAATTTGTGGTAAGATCCTATGGGACCGAACTGCCGAGGTCATCGGTCCCTAAGCTTACGCATTACTTAATCTAACTTAAACTAACTGACGCTAAGGACAACACGCACCCATACCCGATGGAGGATTCGAACCTCTGAGAAGACTGATTATTTTGTATGTCGCCCATTGCTTGGGACACATCTGTCAAAGTTACTTATTGAACTTGTCTTTTTTGTAATAAAACTCAATAATAAGAGCTCTTTGATTGTTTGTCCAGCGAACCGAGTATGCAGGATTCCTAGTCACAACATTAACGAAAAAGAATGCAGCAAAGCGAGAGGCTATTAGCTACATTACGATTGTAGTTACTAGCAGAAGTTAAGAGTATCTCAAACTGAGTGTTGTGGCATCTCCAAAATCTATAATGATACCTAAAAGCTACAACGTGATTTGTAGTTGCCTGAGGAAATACGAGGGTAATCCCAAAAGTAAGGTCTCCTATTTTTTTATAAGTACAGAACTCTGTTTGTGTGGCAGTTGGTCACACTGTTATGAAGAGTCCTTCACGCGCTGTATGTAAACATGCGCACCCCGAGTTGAGGCGCTCGTCTCGGCTTGGCAGCCGTTGAGAATGGAGCTCCCGTTGGATGTTACCGCCAAGTGCGAATTGCGCGCAGTTATTCTGTTTTTGAACGCAAAGGGCACTGCGCCGATTGAAATCCATCGCCAACTGACGGAAGTGTATGGTGAGTCGTGCATGGATGTCACAAATGTTCGTAAGTGGTGTAGAGAGTTTGCAGCTGGTCGGACCGAAATTCACGACGAACAAAGGAGCGGGAGACCGTCAATTTCGGAGGAGACAGTGTTGAAGGTTGAGAAAAGCATGCGTGAAGATCAGCGGGTCACCCTGGATGATCTCTGCACGTTGGTTCCTGAGGTTTCCAAAAGCACCGCTCACAGAATTTTAAGTGAAACATTGAACTACCGGAAGGTGTGCGCAAGGTAGCCGAAATGATGAAAACCCTGCCGCAGCTCCTAGCAACTGCCATTACGACAGCCATCAAGCCGAACAACCATCTGGAACCAATATAACCAATGAATAACGCCATTCATGGATTAATAGTTTGCGCCTGGAACGCAAATGGCATACGTACCCAAGGAGGGGAATTCAGACAGTTTCTCCGGGACGAGGCAATAGATATATGCCTAGTTTCGGAAACGAAGCTAAAGCCAGGCATTTACGTACGCGCGGCGAATTACACATGCCACCGCACAGATAGCTACATGGAGGAGGCACTGCTATTTATATTAAAAACTGCCTCAAACACCACATTGTGCAACTGCCAAGACTTCGCACGGTTGAAGCCACAGCAGTCGTAGTACAAACATCGGCAGGCGAAACCACATTCGTTGCAACCTACCGACCACCAGGTAAACTACTGGACCCGGCGGACTTCGCGGCATTGTTGTCAATCCGCGGTAAAATCTTTATCGCGGGTGACCTCAATGCCAAACACGCCGAATGGAACTCCAGAGTGACCAACACGAGTGGTCGTCGCCTGTTAAATGTGGTTCGACAGCACAACGCAGTCGCCCTGGGACCGTATGATCCACCTCCTACCCTGCAAAAGGCGGCCGTCCCGACGTGCTCGACATCGCACTGCTGAAGGGAGTGGGCAACCGCACAACTGCGACAACCCGAAACGCGCTCTCGTCGGTTCACCTACCGGTAATATTCGACCTGGAGGTTCAAGGAGAGCTCCTCCAGAGCCACCGAAGGCCACTAGGTAAAGTCAACTGGGAACAGTTTAGAGAGAGCCTGAAAGGTACCCTCAATGACATCCCAGACCCAGCTGAAATAGGTACAGATGAGGCAATCAGAAGACTTAATGCAGCTACAATACAGGCTGTAGCAAATGCGTCCCCCAGAGGCCCACAAAAAATTAAAGACTTCTCACGCCAGCTCCCCCCAGAGCTAATAGCTATAGCCCGCAAAAATAGAGTCTTTCGGGAATGGCAAGTAACCAGAAGTCCTGTCACTAAGCGTCTCCTCAACAGGCTCAGGAGAGAGTTGAAATTGGCGGTGGAAGGCCATCGTAATAGGGAATGGGAAGGGAAAATAGCCAGCTTGCAGATAAACGATGGGTCAGCCTGGAAAACGACAAAGTACTTTCTGAGGAAAGGTCAAAGCATCCCTCCCCTACAAGTCAGGGGTGAGGTGATATGCGAGCCTGACGCCAAGGCCAGTGCCTTGGCCGATGTCTTTGCGGAGAATTTCACTCCTGTAGAGGATCCCATTGATGAGGAGCACATTCGTCTAGTGCAGCAACGGCTCCCAGTCTTCCTCGAAAGTGATGCAGGAACAGACATAGAAGACTTCTCAGAGGAGGAAGTACAGGCACAATTGAAGCAGTTAAACCCGAGGAAAGCGGGGGAGGGGGGGGGGGGGGGTGCGACCAGCTAGAAAATGCAATACTACTTCAGTTACCACAAGCAGCCATTCGCCCCATCACCGCGATCTTCAATCGAATCATGCAGACCGGCAACTTCCCCTCTGCATGGACACATGCAGAGGTGGTTGCCATACCAAAACAGGGCAAAGACACCAGGCTTCCACAGAATTACAGGCCGATCACCCTTTTACCAGTAATCGCTAAGGTATTTGAGCGCCTGTACTCTAAAAGGCTAATGCTTCACGTAAATGCGGAGGAGCTGATCCCGCCGGAACAATTCGGCTTCCGACGTGGACACAGCACAGAGCAACAGCTGTTACGTCTTGTGGAGGATGCGATGGGTGCCCTGGAGAGTCGACAGTACGCAGGGGTAGTGCTGCTCGATGTCTCTAGGACCTTCGATTGTGTGTGGCACAAGGGCCTCCTCTACAAACTGTTTGCAATGGGGGTACGTACGCCACACGTTCGACTCATCAAGTCTTACCTTAGTGGACGAACGTTCAATGTCCGTGCGGGAGCGGGTATATCCACAGCATGGCCCATACAGGCGGGAGTGCCACAGGGTTCTGTCCTTAGCCCCCTGTTGTACTCCTTATATACCTCGGACACGCCAAAGGCTAACAAGAGTCTCGCTCGCATTGTACGCCGACGACACCGCGTTGTATACCAGAAGCGCGAACGTGAACCTCATGCGCCGCCGCCTGCAGACGGCATGTGAAGCTCTAGGTACATGGGCCACAAAGTGGCACCTGAAATACAATGCCAGCAAAAGCCAGGCAATCATCATTACGAGGAATAGAATCCCCATCGACCTACAGCCGGTGCGGATCATGGGAGGCCCCATCACATGGACCCGCACTGCGAAATACCTTGGGGTGACCCTAGACAGGCGCCTCACGTGGGGACCACACATAAGGGACATTGTGGGTAAAGCCTATGGCAGATTGAGAGCGCTATACCCAATCCTGAACCCGAAGACAACCCTACCCACACGCTACGGCATTACGCTGTTTCTCGCCCTTATAAGGCCGGTGATGGAGTATGCGGCAGTAGTGTGGGGCAACGCGGCAGACTGCCACATCCGGAGATTACAGGGCCTCCAGGGTAGAGTACTTAGGATGATCGTGAAACTCCCGCGTGATTTTCCCACTAGAGAGTTGCATACCATCACTGGAGTGCAGCCAATAAAGGAAAGAATAAGACAGACCGCTCAATTTTTCTATGAGAAATCACAGCAGTCAGAGAACAGACTGGTCTCGAACCTCGGGAACCAGATACATAGAAGGGGCACCACAAGATGGCCCGACCTGCTACGGCAGTAAAACCACCACAGTAACGATTATTAACTAACATAAAATGCTCATCACAAAATTAGGACCAACACACACGATAGGCCCACTCAAAATACATAATACGAAACGCAGGAATAGTGCAAAGCACTTAACTTGCTTAACCTAGAGATAGTTAGGCACTATCCAACTAGGTAAAGAGCGGTGCAAGATGCCACACATGCTGACTGAGGACCACATACGGCAACGAGCTGATGCTTCCCGCGCATTTCTTCACCGCCTTGCAGAGCCGAACAGGAGAACTGTCTGGACTCAACTGTCACGGGTGACGAAACCTGGGCATACCACTTTACACCTGAGACCAAGCAACAATTACGCCAGTGCCAGCATCTTTGTTCGCCAAAGCCGCGGAAATTCAAACAAACACAGTCTGCCGGTAAAGTCATGACAACCGTTTTTTGGGATCGGAAAGGGGTATTGTTGGTCGACTTTATGCCCACTGGGACCACAATTAACGTTGATAGGTACTGTGAGACTCTGAAAAATGAGACTCTGAAAAAAACTGAAACGGGCAATTCAGAACCGGAGCAAGGGCGCAAACATTCTCCATGACAACGCTCACCCACACATCGCTCGGCAAACCGTTGCTCTCCTGCAACAGTTTCAGTGGAACATAATCACCCACCCATCCTATAGTCCTGACTTGGCGCCCAGTCACTATCACGTGTTCCCTAAGTTAAAAGAACATTTGGCCGGAAAGCGATTCAGCTCCGACGACGAGGTGAAAGAAGAGGTTCATAACTTTCTGAACAGAATGGCGGCGAGCTGGTGTGACATGGGCATTCAAAAACTGCCACAGCGCCTGCAAAAATGCATCGACAGAAATGGTGATTATGTCGAAAAATACCTAAATGTTCAAGCTGTAAACTGATGTAAACCATTGTAAAAATAAACAGATCTATTTACTTATAAAAAAATAGGAGACCTTACTCTTGGGATTATCCTCGTACATCATGGTAAGGCAAAATAAATACAACAAAAGATGTTCATGTAAATGTTATTAATTTATTTATATATGTACATAAAAGATGCATCTTCCTAAGTTTAACGAATTCATTTCAGATTAGAAGGAGAAAGACTAAAATTGGTGGTGGCGCATACCATCTAATAAATACAACAACAGATACAAAATAAGTGAAGCATTTAGTAACTATTGGCACTGTAAAATAATCGTACACTTCGCTCTTAACAGCAGAAGGCTTGCAAATAGGCTGCATTTCTTTTATACTTCTAACAATGAAGCAAGTATATTTCATGAACAGAAAAGTCCATTGACAATCTTTATCTCGGTTTTTACGTCTTATTCCCGATACGTGCCAGAAATGCAATTTACCATCATATCTGTCGGTATTTTTGTTTTAATAAAATCTTAAATCCGTAATACCGAAGGTCGATGGACTTGTTGGTGAAATATATACCTATTGCTCTCTTTACGAGCTACATGAAAACATTACGGATTCGTTAAAAATCTCTTGCATCTCTATTACTATACTCTTCGGACGATGTGCCCCTCGTGGTCTCGCGGTCACGTTCTCACTTCCTGAGAATGGGGTCCCGGGTTCGATTCCCGGCAGGATAAGGGACTTTCATCTGCCTCGAGATGGCTGCGTGATTATGTTGTCCTTATCATTTCATCATCAACGCCGATATGTTATTAACTGATTTTTAATTATAATAAATCCTACCAAGAACGAAGCATTTTTGATGAACCTCAAACGTGCCATTGCCTTAGAACAATGTATTTTGTGGTATGAGACTACATGTGAAAGTAAGATTGCGTCCCGTGGGAGAGGAAAAGACAGGTCAGTAACTGTAAGTGTTGTTTTGTGATAAAATTATGTAAAAAGACGACTAAATTCTACTACGAATGCGAGTGCTGAAAATTCACAGGCCAAAGATGGAATACTTTTTTGCTGAAAATACCTTATTCTTATGTTTTTTAGGGTGGGAAATCCAAATATGATATTTAAAAAACTGTATCACCCACCATTTCTGCACATTTCACAGTAAAATGTATTAATTTTTTTTAAAAATTTAACAACTTTTACATAGTTAAAACAATTTAAAAAGGAGGTGTAATGATGACGTTGGTAGCATTGATGAAAAACATTTGCTGGCAAAAAAAGGTCGATTCTATTTTTGTGTTAACAGATGGTGTTGTGTTTACTGTCAGCCTAACCTCACTTTCCTGTACATGTGCGCAGTACAAGGTCTAATCGAGGTTGTAAAAACTCTGCTGACAGTTTTTGTTATATTTGTGGTGAATTTGTGATTAAAAAACACCAAAGAAACATTACAGACTTCGTGAAAAAGGCTTATTTGTCATACTTTGGATCTAAACTTGGTGAGCAAGATAAATCTCGGGCGCCGCGTAAAGTACGTTATGTGTGTGTTGAAGATCTGAGAAAATGGTACAAAAAGGAGAAAAAACCTTTAGATTTGCTGTTCCTATGATATGCAGTGAGCCAAGAAATCATTCCGATGATTGCTACTTTTACAGTATTGATATTACTGATCATAATTCGAAAAACAAGAAGGTAATAAGCTACCCTGACTTTCCGTTCGCCATCCGACCAGTAGGGCATGGTGTAGATTTGCTGGTTCCTGAACCACCACATGATTTAAATTCTATTCCAACACATTTTCTGATGTACGATCTGATTTACATGAACCAGATAATGATGAATTCCATTGTAGTACAGAAAGTCTAGGGCCCAAATTGTTTACTCAGACAGAGCTTAACGATTTGGCTATGGATCTGGGCTTAATGAAAGAAAAAGCTGAATTACTTAGGTCTAGATTAAAAGAAAAGAACTTATTGGCAGTTGGAACCAGTATATACATGTATAGCAAGAGAGAGCAGATATTTTTCCAAGTTTTTTCAACAAGAAGGTGATTTAGTGTACTGCTGAGACATTCCCAGTCTGATGAATGAGTTTGGTATTGAATACAAAAAGGAAGACTGGAGGCTGTTTATTGATTCATCCAAAACTAGTTTAAAGGCTGTTTTATTACACAATGGCAACATGTATGCATCTATACCTGTTGGACACTCTGTACAAATGAAAGAAAGCTATGAAAACCTAGAAATATTGCTAAATAAAATAGGCTATTCTGCTCATGGTTGAATTATATGTGGCCATCGAAAAGTAACATGCATGCTCCATTGTTTTAAGTAGCTTATTGTAAATGCAAACCATGCTTATGTTGTAACAAAGCGTTTCATTAATTTCCCCGTTTACCATATAGCATAGGATTTTTATACTATATAATAAAAAGTATATTGCTCGAAAACTACGGATTATACAAAAAACTAAGGCTACATTTGGATCCAGCTCATAAATATCTATCAAAGTAAAAAAAACGTTCTTAAAAAAATTTTTTTCGCTGGTCTGTGAATAATCGTTGTAGGAGGAGAGTATTCCATGCTGCTACGAGTCGGGTAGTGCTCGTTTCACAATTCCCGCAAACGTGACGTCATTCTGACTTCACGCGCAATATCCACCACCGCGTGACCGCCTACCGACTGTGTGACAAGGAAGAGTATGAATGTTATTGCTCCTCGATTCACTCGCAGCAAGTCAAGCTGTTCTCTTAGGTTCCTGCCTAACCACACCCTCGGTAAACGCCACACATTCGCAAATAAACAGCGAAATATTTCTGACAAGAAAGAATATGAATGTTAACCCTCCTCGCACCAATTTAAACTGTTCTAGGTTCCTGCCTAATCCCACACTCGAAAGGCGGCATATACTCGAAAAATAAGAGCGCCACATATTTGTGAGAAAGAAGAATATGAATATTATTGTTGCTCGTTTCAGTCGCAGCAATTTAAGCTGGCCTCTTAGATTCCTGCCTAACCACATATTCGTAAATCGCTAAATATTTATTTCATCCGTCTTTTGCAGATCTGACTGAATGTAAATAACAACCAACATTGCCGAACATTTTTGTCTTACATTCATGAAAGTAACAGAACGTGTTAACAACGCTAACCTGAAAAAAAGAAAGTCTTTGTAACAGGATACGGACCAACTTTCGACTCCAGAAACTATGACGTTATTCATTACGCTAGCATTTAACCATGAGAAGTTTAACTCTGGTCTTGGTTATCATATTCTATCTTGAAGACATGTATCGTTGATGCCTTATTAAGTTACATTTAGTGATAATGGTAATGTGTTTGTGATAAATTTTCAGTGCTCCGTTACATAGAAACGGCATACTGCAGATTATAAAACAAGTGTGTATCATTCTGAATTTGTAAATTACTGACGATAATAACTCATTCCAAACAGAGCATGCATGATATCTTGTGAGAGGCCCGTATCGAATGCTAAAAAGTCGATAGCCGATCATGCTGTCGACGATAGTTCAAAATGGTTCAAATGGCTCTGAGCACTATGGGACTTAACTTTTAAGGTCATCAGTCCCCTAGAACTTAGAACTACTTAATCCTAATTAACCTAAGGACATCACACACACACATGCCCGAGGCAGGATTCGAACCTGTGACCGTAGCGGTCGTACGGTTCCAGACTGTAGCGCCTACAACCGCTCGGTCACCTTGGCCGGCTGTCGTCGATAGTGTGTGACGTCAAAATGACGTCACGTTTACGGGAATTATTGTAAAACGAGCGTTACCTCTACGAGTCGCGGAATGAAAGAAGATACTGAACTACTTCTGTCTGAGGCGTCAGACGGACGTATCACAGATATGCGGAAAAAGGAATTTTTATTGTTAACGGCAGAAAGTTATTGAGATTTTGAAGTTAAAATACATAACAAAGAAGAAAAACTTACGATTGTAAAAGGAAGATTTAAAAATGGTACACAATTAAGATAATATAACTAAATTTATGTAAGGAAATAAAATGTACGTTGGTGTTTCATTTCAATGACAACTAAGTATGAAGTTCCCGTACTGGTAGTACTCGCGTAAACTAAGCTAACAGATGTATATTGGAACCTCAGGAGAACCTGCAGCTTGCATGGTCAATTTATCAAAAATGGCTCTGAGCACTATGGGACTTAACTTCTGAGGTCATCAGTCCCCTAGAACTTAGAACTACTTAAACCTAACTAACCTAAGGACATCACACACACCTATGCCCGAGGCAGGATTCGAACCTGCGACCGTAGCGATCGTGCGGTTCCACACTGTAGCGCCTAGAACCGCTCGGCCACATTGGCCGGCGTTAATTTATCTCTTGAAGCAAATTTCTAAGAAGAATAATAATTGTTCGACATTTAATTCCTTGACCTCCGAAATCGAATGGATGTCTAAGCTCTGTTACTGCATACTAACGGACACCGTAATGTTTACGTAAATATGGGTCGCATTTTTTGAGTTACAATTAAGGTCACTCTACCTATGACAAATACGCTCAACCTCACCGACGTGAACAACACAGTAAACTTCATTACATGCGAGTTCTAACACGACAATAACAGAGAACGCAAATTATTTTATGACATTTCCCGTCAGTGTACTGCAACTAATCGTACCAACAAGACGTGCTTTTGAGATATTCTCAATGTTCTGCTATTTAGAAACAGCGTTTATTCATAGGGTGTACGTTAGAACACAAAAACCGACAAATACAATATGGCGTCTCAGTAGTTCTGCTCTTCGATCGAGGGCGTTCTTGCGTCGAACCTATTCACAACATTTCGTAATACATTGCTGAGATTTCGCAGCACTTACTTTGTGATTCACGCGGGGCAGCGGCTCCCCAACTTGGAATACCAAGAAGCGACATCACAGAACTCTTACAGATCCACGTCAACGTTCGCTGACTCGCCCCGTGTGAGCGTAGTTTTAGTATGTCCTTGATCATACGTTACAAAGACTTCACCTTATCTCCGGAATGAGTCTCTCTGTATCGAAGTGAGTGCCGCTTTTGCACTTGCTGCCATATAAAAGCTGTGTTCCGGACTGAGATACGACCCCAAAAACCTTGCCTATCGCAGTTTTCTTAATAACTTAGCTATCCAGGCAAGACTCACGCATCCGTCTCACAGCTTCACTTCTATATGACGTATCTACTATGCAAACCGCTGTGAACTGTATGACAGAGGCTACATAGCATGTAATCACCATTTGGCATCGTTCCCACTCCAAACGCGTACAGAGTACGGGAACAATGAGCGTTCTAATACCTCTATACGTACTGTAATCAGTCTAATCTTGTCTTCAAGATCCCTGCATAGGAGATACGTAGGCGTACAACGTCTCCAAGTTTGTACAGTAAAGACTGCGCAACTTTTGTGACTTATTACTACAATGTTTGAGGTGTGCAGTAATTATTTTCATCAGAGACGTAATCTGAACAATATAGCCATGATTCCTGAAAACTGCAGTTATATCTTTTTTTTTTTGTTCCACAAAAGAAGCGGTCGTAATAGCTGCTACGTCTTCTGTCCCACATTGTTTTCGCTATTCTTGGAGAAAGAGCCATTTACATTGAGGTGTGTATGTTGTAATTGCTAATATATGTATGAAATGTCAGCTTTGTTATTATTGAAAGTAACAATCCGATCCCTCAAGTGACTGTTTTGAACATTTAAACAATTTGTAACAATTTATAGTTGCCGCGCCGCAGTAAACAGAACATCGAGGTTGTGCAACAATCAGCAACCAATACGCGGCAATTTCAAATATTACAAAATATTTCACGTCCCTTTACACAGCAACAGCAGCCACACAGCAATTTAAAGCCTTTTAATTAATGATAGCTTGTATAACAAAGAGTTTTTTTATTATTACAGACTCAGTATTTACTACGGAAGCTGGACCTCTATTACACTGAAGCGCCAAAGAAACTGGTACCGGCATGCGTATTGAAATGCAGAGATATGTAAACAGGCAGAACACGGCGCTGCGGTCGGCTACGCCAATGTAAGTGAAACTTGCTGGCAGATTAAAATTGTGTGCCGGACCGAGATTCGAACTCGGGACATTTGACTTTCGCGGTAAGTGCTCTACCATTTGAGTAACCCAAGCACGACTCACGACCCATCCTCACAGCTTCAATTCTGCAGTACGATACCTCGTCTCCTACCTTCCAAACTTCGCAGAAGAGCTTCTGCTTGGGTAGTTCAGATGGTAGAGCACTTCCCCGCGAAAGGCAAATGTCCTGAGTTCGAGTCTTGGTCCGGCACACAGTTTTAATCTTCCAGGAAGTTTAATATCAGCGCACACTCCGCTGCAGACTGAAAATCTCATTCTGGAAACATCCCGTAGGTTGTGGCTAAGCCATGTCTCCGCAATATCCTTTTCTTCCAGGAGTGCTAGTTCTGCATGGTTCGCTGAAGAGCTTCTGTGAGGTTTGGAAGGTAGTAGACGAGATACTGGCGGAATTAAAGCTGTGAGGGTGCTTGGGTAGCCCAGTTGGTAGAGCACTTGCCCGCAAAAGGCAAAGATCCCGAGTTCGAGTCTCAGTCCGGCACACAGTTTTAATCTGCCAGGAAGTTTCAAGAGTACTCTATTTTTGCAACCTAAACTGGTTTTTTTTCTCCTGGAAATATATCACGGTTGCTGTACCACGGCCGTAGAGGAGGAGAATTTGTAGCTGCTTGTAACGTTGCAAAGCCACATAAAATGGAACGAGCAGATGAGGGCGGTAGTAGGGAAGGCGAATGGTCGACTTCGTTTTATTGGGAGAATTTTAGGAAAGTGTTTCCCATTTCTAAAGGAGACCGCGTGTACGTAGAACAGTACTGCGACACACTCTCGAGTACAGCTCAGGTGTTTGGTACTTCAACCAGGTCGGATTAAAGGAAGACATCTTAACAATTCAGTGGCGTGCTGCTAGATTTGTTACCGATAGCTTCGATCAACACGCGAATATTATGAAGATGCTTCGAGAAGTCAAATGGAAGTTCCTGAAGGGAAGCAGAAATTCTTTTGACGAAACAGGCGTTTGAAGCTGAACGCACAACGATTCTATTGCCGCCAACGTACTATTTCGCGTAAGGACTACGAGGGCAATCCCAAAAGTAAGGTCTCTTATTTTTTATAAGTACATAGACCTCTTTATTTCTACAATGGTTTACGTCAGTTTACAACTTGAACATTTAGCTATTTTTCGACATAATCACCATTTCTGTCGATGCCTTTTTGTAGACGACGTGGCAGCTTTTGTATGCCCATATCATACCAGCTCGCCGCCAAGCTGTTCAAAAAGTTATAAACCTCTTCTTGCAACTCATCGTCGGAGCTGAATCGCTGGGACCACAATTAACTCTGACATGTAGTGGGAGACTTTGAAAAAACTTAAACGGGCAATTCAGAATCGGATAAGAAGAATGTTGAGCAAGGGCGTACACATTCTCCATAACAACGCTCGCCCACACATCGCTCGGCAAACCGTTGCTCTCCTGCTAAGTTTAAGTGGAACATAATCACCCACCCACCCTATAGTTCTGACTTGGCGCCCAGTGACTATCACCTGTTCCCTGGGTTAAAAGAACATTCAGCTCCGACGACGAGGTGAAAGAAGAGGTTCATAACTTTCTGAACAGCATGGCGGCGGGCTTGTATGACATCGGCATACAAAAACTGCCACATCGTCTACAAAAGTGCATCGACAGAAATGATGATCATGTCGAAAAATAGTTATATGTTCAAGCTGTAAACTCATGTAAACCATTGCAGAAATAAAAAGGTCTATTTACTTATAAAAAAAAAATAGAGCCGGCCGGAGTGGCCGAGCGGTTAAAGGCGCTACAGTCTGGAACCGCAATACCGCTACGGCCGCAGGTTCGAATCCTGCCTCGGGCATGGATGTGTGTGATGTCCTTAGGTTAGTTAGGTTTAAGTAGTTCTAAGTTCTAGGGGACTTATGACCACAGCAGTTGAGTCCCATAGTGCTCAGAGCCATTTTTTGAAGAAAATAGACCTTACTTTTGGGATTACCCCCGTATAAAGAAAAGTTAAAGAGAAATTAGGGTTCGTACGAAGGAATATTCAGGGTGTTTCACAATCCATGTTATACATTCTACAGAGTGTAGAGGGGACCTAGTAGATCAAGTTTTACATGTTAACCCTTGCCGGAAACGTCATTCAACGACGTTACAGATCGGCAAAGTTATAGGCGTCAGCTCCTGTATGTTTATGTATAATGTGATAATGTTACAAACTTTTTAGGATGATGGAGAAGGATAAATGTGTCAGTTTCACGTAAAGGTCTCTGTGCCAGAAACGAACGAGTCGAAAAGTGTAAGCGAAAACCGTTCTCATATCTCTAAGACAGTGGATTACATGTACTGGTACTGTGGTTGCTAAAATTACAGGGTAGGCAACTTCCAGAGGTGGTAATATGGACCAAACAAGGAAAAAATGACCACTAAAAACGGGCACTAAATGCATACCTGAGGAGATATGAGCGATTGTTCATCTTCGCTAGTGTGAAACACACCTCACTTATTGAACTTTCCCGCTCTGTAGCGTCGTTGGAAGACATTTCCGGACATGAGTTCCTGCGTAAAACTTTATCTACTAAGTCCCCTCTACAACGTCTAGAAGTGTGTAACATCAGTTGTGAAACATCCTATAGACAGTCTTTTTCGCTCGCTTTATTTGCGAGTGGAACACGAAACGGAGTGACAGATAGTAGTGGTACAATCGCTACGCACCAATCGGTAGATTGCAGAGTATATCTGTACATGTTGGTATACTGAAAAATTGTTAAAGCTGGGTACTTATTTCAGATGACTGATAAGAACTGTCACTCACTGATGTAATCATACTACATTTATGAGGTATTCTTCCACCAGTGCGTTCCTTTCCTGCTTTCAAAACTTAGGGGAAGTTTCTGTATGTCCATCTTTTTAGAGTTGGTTGCAGGACTCAGATGTTCCATGCAGGATGTCAAATTGTACACCTTCCATCTGTCTAGTTTCCAAACTTATTTTATTTGGCTTAAAGTTTCAGCGTTTTACTAACCCATCTTCAGACCCCTGATCGACGTGTAGGAGGATTCTACCTTCGTTCTGATTAGTAAATGACGGTTGAAGTGACCGCTGTAGCAAAAATCGACTAGTACCAGTATTTCTGGACCCTGTTATGATCAGAACCGAGATAGAATCTTCCTACACGTCGGTCAGGAGGCTGAGGATTGCGTAGTAAAACGCTGACACTGGTAGCCAAATACACTACTGGCCATTAAAATTGCTACGCCAAGAAGAAAACAGATGATAAACGGGTATTCATTGGACAAATATATTATACTAAAACTGACATGTGATTACATTTTCACGCAATTTGAGTGCATAGATCCAGAGAAACCAGTACCCAGAACAACCACCTCTGGCCGTAATAACAGCCTTGATACGCCTGGGCATTGAGTCAAACAGAGCTTGGATGGCGTGTACAGGTACAGTTAGTTGCCCATGCAGCTTCAACACGGTACCACAGTTCATCAAGAGTCGTGACTGGCCTATTGTGACGAGCCAGTTGCTCGGCCACCATTCACCAAATGTTTTCAATTGGTGAGAGATCTGGAGAATGTGCTGGCCATGGCAGCAGTCGAACATTTTCTGTATCCAAAAAGGTCCGTACAGGACCTGCAACATGCGGTCGTGCATTATCCTGCTGAAATGTAGGGTTTCGCAGGGATCGAATGAAGGGTAGAGCCACGGGTCGGAACACATCTGAAATGTAACGTCCACTGTTCAAAGTGCTATCAATGCGAACAAGAACTGACCGAGACGTGTAACCAATGGCACCCCATACCATCACGCCGGGTGATACGCCAGTATGGCGGCGACGAATACACGTTTCCACTGTGCATTCACCGCGATGTCGCCAAACACGGATGCTGTAAACAGAAACGTTACATCCGAAAAAATGACGTTTTGCCATTCGTGCACCCGGGTTCGTCGTTGAGTACACCATCGCAGGCGCTCCTGTCTGTGATGCAGCGTCAAGGGTAACCGCAGCCATGGTCTCAGAGCTGATAGTCCATGCTGCTGCAAACGTCGTCGAACTGTTCGTGCAGATGGTTGTCGTCTTGCAAACGTCCCCATCTGTTCACTCAGGGATCGAGACGTGGCTGCACGATCCGTTACAGTCATGCGGATAAGATGCCTGTCATCTCGACAGCTAGTGATACGATGCCGTTGGGATCCAGCACGGCGTTCCTTATTACCCTCCTGAACCCACCGATTCCATATTCTGCTAACAGTCATTGGATCTCGACCAACGAGAGCAGCAAAGTCGCGATACGATAAACCGCAGTCGCGATAGGCTACAATCCGACCTTTATCAAAGTCGGAAACGTACGCATTGCTCCTCCTTACACGAGCCATCACAACAACGTTTCACCAGGCAACGCCGGTCAACTGCTGTTTGTGTATGAGAAATCGATTGGAAACTTTCCTCATGTCAGCACGTTGTAGGTGTCGCCACCTGCGCCAACATTGTGTGAAGGCTCTGAAAAGCTAATCACTTGCATATCACAGTATCTTCTTCCTGTCGGTTAAATTTCGCGTCTGTAGCACGTCTTCTTCGTGGTGTAACAATTTTAATGGCCAGTAGTGTAAAATAAGTTTGGAAACTAGACGGCTGAAAGGTGTTTAATCTGACACGCTTATAGGAAGTTCTGCAGCACACCTGGTGGCAAGTAATTTTAATCCGCAACCAAATTTTCGTTACGTGTTACGCTGCATTTGACAATGTTCGAAGATGTGCACTTTCAGAAAGTTGACTTTTAATTTTTGTTATTTTTTATTTTACAGTAAAATTACTTTTTCGTTTCATGAGGCTTGTTGTGTCATTCTCTGTTCTCCATGAATGTGAGACCTCACACATTCGTATATACGTAAGTGATGCATAGTTTTTGGGGAGTTTCTTTTTGCGATGTGGCCGTGACAGTGAAACTAGAGAAATTTCGGCTTGTTAGGATGCCTGCCGCGGAGTACCCGGGCCCTCCCGTCCTTAAACAGATGAAGGGCTGTGATGAAGCCCTTCCTAGAGCGTCAGTGGCCTACGGCTTCTGACATTTCCACGTCGCGGGACAAGTTCTTGCTGTCATCGGCCGAGATGGGTGCGTAATTCAATTTGTCGTCGCAGCGTCGTGGCAGTAAGTGCCGCGAGCGGGGGCGGCAGTCGGGTCGACATCAGGTGACGCCCACACCAGTATCTGGAAGCGCCGATGTTCGTCGTTGTGCACAGCAGTGACAGAAGGTTATTAAGTCACTGGCTTTCATTTCGTAGGGATCCGACCATCCGTTTTTCTAATTTTTTATTTACATAATCTACACTGAAGAGCCAAATAAACTGGTAACACCAACCTTATATCGGAGGTAGGGCCCCTGCGAGAACGCAGAAGTGCCGCAACACGACGTGGCATAAACTCGACTAATGTCTGAAGTAGTGCTAGAAGGAATTGACACCAAGAATAATGCAGGGCTGTCCATAAATCCGTAAGAGTACGAGCGAGAGGAGATCTCTTCTGAACAGCACATTGCAACACATCCCAAATATGCTCAGTAATGTTCATGTTCTGGGAGTTCGGTGGGCAGTGAAAGTGGAAGTGTTTGGACTGAGAATACTGTTCCTGGAGCCATTCTGTAGCAGTTCTGGACGTGTGGAGGGTAGCACTGTCCTGCTGGAATTGCCCAAGTCCGTCGGAATGCACAATGTACATGAATGGATGCAGGTGATCAGACACGATGCTTACGTACGTGTCACCTGTCAGAGCAGTATCTAGACATATCAGGGGTCTCATATCACTCCAACTGCACACGCCCCACACCACTGCAGAACCTTCACCACCTTAAACAGTCCCCTGCTCATATGCAGAGAACATGGATTCATAAGGTTGTCTCCATACCCACACACATATATACGCTGGATAAAATTCGAAATAAGATTTTTCCGTCCAGGCAACATGTTTAAAGTCACCAACATTCCAATGTCGGTGTTGACAGGCGCAGGCGAGGCGTAAACCTTTGTGTCGTACAGTTGTCAAGAGTAAACGAGTGGGCCTTCGACTCCGAAAGCCCATATCGATGATGTTCCTTTGAACGGTTCACACACTGACACTTCTTGATGGCCCAGCATTGAAATCTGCGGCAATCTGCGGAAGGGTTGCACTTCTGTCACGTTCAACGATTCTCTTCAGTCGTCGCTGGTCCAGTTCTTGCAGGATCTTTTCAGCGCAAAGCGATGTTGGGGATTCGATATTTTACCGGATTCTTCATAATCACTCCTGGAATGAAATGTTCGTACGGGACCATCCCCACTCCATCGCTACCTCGGAGATCCATTGTCCCATCGCTCGTGCGCCGACTCACTTAAATCTTGATAACCTACCATTGTAGCAGCAGTAACCAAACACTTGTTTTATATAGGCGTTGCCGATCGCTGCGCCGTATTCTGCCTGTTTACGTATCTCTGTATTTGAATACGCATGCCTATAGCTGTTTCTTTGGCACTTCAGTGTATATCCATACAGATTATATAAATAGATATATATATATGTATATACATATAAAAAAAAGTTTTTCACACGTGGGTTCCGAGAGTTCCGGAACCTGTACAAAAAATTGGAATAGAGATCAACATAAACTACATTCCCTCCCTTTTTATTGCTCACCAAAACCACACATTGCATGTTTTACCATCCTACAGCGAGACCTTCAGAGGCCGTGGTCCAGGTTGCTGTACACACCGGTACCTCTAATACTGCTACGGTCGCAGGTTCGAATCCTGCCTCGGGCATGGGTGTGTGTGATGTCCTTAGGTTAGTTAGGTTTAAGTAGTTCTAAGTTCTAGGGGACTGATGACCGCAGCAGTTGAGTCCCATAGTGCTCAGAGCCATTTGAACCATTTTTTTGGTACCTCTAATACCAAGTAGCAGGTCGTCTTGCACTGATGCATGCCTGTATTCGTCGTGGCACACTATAAACAAGTGCATCAAGGCACTGTTGGTCCAGATTGTCCCACTCCTCAACGGCGATTCGGCGTAGATCCCTCAGAGTGGTTAGTGGGTCTCGCCGGCCGCGGTGGTCTAGCGGTTCTAGGCGCGCAGTCCGGAACTGCGCGACTGCTGCGGTCGCAGGTTCGAATCCTGCCTCGGGCATGGGTGTGTGTGATGTCCTTAGGTTAGTTAGGTTTAAGTAGTTCTAAGTTCTAGGGGACTGATGACCACAATAGTTAAGTCCCATAGTGCTCCGAGCCATTTGCCCCATTTGTTGGTGGGTCTCGTCGTCCAAAAACAGCCCTTTTCAATCTATCCCAGGCATGATCGATAGGGTTCACGTCTGGAGAGCATGTTGGCCACTCTACTCGAGCGATGTTAACCTGAAGAAATTCATTCACAAGATGTGCTCGATGGGGGCACGAAATGTCGTCCATGAATACTAATGCCTCGCCAGTACGCTGCCGATATGGTTGCACTATCAGTCGGAGGATGGCATTTACGTATCGTACAGCCGTTACGGCGCCTTCCATGACCACCTGCAGCGTACGGCGGCCCCAGAAAACAGCAGGGAACCTACCCCTTGCTGCACTCACTGGGCAGTGTGTCTAAGGCGTTCAGCCTGACCGAATTGCCTCCAAACGCGTCTCCGACGATTGTCTGGTTGACGGCATATGCGACACTCATCGGTGAAGAGAAATTGATGCCAATCCTGAGCGGTCCATTTGGCATGTTGTTGGGCCCATCTGTACCGCGCTGCTTGGTGTCGTGGTTGTAAAGACGGATCTCGCCATGGACGTCGAGATTGAAGTTGCGCATCACGCAGCCTATTGCGCACAGTTTGAGATGTAACACGACGTCCTGTTGCTGCACGAAAAGCATTTTTCAACAAGGTGGCGTTGCTGTCAGGGTTGCTCCGAGCCATAATCCGTAGGTAGCGGTCATGGACTGCAGTAGTAGCCCTTGGGCGGCCTGAGCGTGGAATGTCATCGACAGTTCCAGTCTCTCTGTATCTCCTCCATGTCCGAACAACACCGCTTTGGTTCATTCCGAGACGCCTGGACACTTCCATTATTGAGAGCTCTTCCTGGCGCAAAGTAACAATGTGGACGCGATCTAACGGCGGTATTGACCGTCTAGGCATGGTTGAACTGCAAACAACACGAGCCGTGTACCCACTTTCTAATGGAATGACTGGAACTGGTCGGTTGTCGGACCCCCTCCGTCTAATAGGCGCTGCTGATTCATGGTTGTTTATATCTTTGGGCGGGTTTAGTGACATGTCTGAACAATCAACATGTCTGCGATACCTTCCTCGCAGGAGAGCTTCTGTGAAGTTTGGAAGGTAGGAGACGAGGTACTGGCAGAACTGAAGCTATGACGACAGGTCGTGAGTCGTGCTTGGGTAGCTCAGGTGGTAGAGCGCTTGCCCGCGAAAAGCAAAGGTCCCGAGCTCGAGTCTCGGACCGGCACACAGTTTTAATGTGTCAGGAAGTTTCATAACCACCAACCTATCAAAGGGGCGGGGGTAAAAAATCAGTGTAGTCGACGACAGTATCTGAGAAAGAGAACGCTAAGGGACTAGCAATAAACCTTACACATAATTTAAAACCTTTACGAAACTTTTCTCGTTGACAATCCGCGCAAAATGAAAAGGATAATGTTTGTCGCTTACTATATTTTCGCCGTTCACGCAGTAAAACAGCCACGTGAAGCATAGCGTTATGATTTATTACTTCGTTACTGCACTTTGTAAGCATTTTTCACACCTACCACTGAATGTACATGCAAAGTTGCGACATTGTATGGCACCTAGTTCAGGAGGTACGACATTATAATCACTGAATTCGTGAAAAATTACCGCATCATGGAAGACGTTCAAATTTATTACTTCATTGCTACTAACTCTTCAAAATGGTTCAAATGGCTCTGAGCACTATGGGACTTAACATCTGTGATCATCAGTCCCCTAGAACTTAGAACTACTTAAACCTAACTAACCTAAGGACATCACACACATCCATGCCCGAGGCAGGATTCGAACCTGCGACCGTAGCAGTCGCGCGGTTCCGGACTGAGCGCCTAGAACCGCTAGGCCACCGCGGCCGGCACTACTAACTCTAGTCGCAACACTTTTCTCAGACAACACACACATCTGGTGCCAAATGTACCTACGAAAATGTATCATTGTACGACACCTTGTTCAGGAGATACTGCTTCATAAAAACAGATGCGTGAGAAAGTTCTGTAACATGCATGTCGTTTTAATGAATAATTTCTTTATTACTGACTGTATTCATAACACACTTCGCAGGCAGTAAAAACGTACACCACTGGATGTAACTGCAAAATTGTATCATCGTTCAGCACATAGTTCAGAAGACATGATGTCATAAATATGGAGCTGCGTGAAAATAAAACTGCAGAGCGAAATTCGTTACGGTTAAAGGTGAAATGTGTGTACAATACGCGTGAAATATGTTAAATATGTGTGAAATATGTTTGACATATGCGTATGTGGGCAAAGCCAAGTGTGAAAAGCTCGTCCTAAACCACTGGAATTATTTCAGTCAAATTTTGTACACGTATTAGTTACAAACTGGAAAGAAATAATGTAGTGGTAAGAAGCACCAGTAATAATGAGGGGAGAGAAGAGAGGAAAGGAGAAGACAGGCACAGATGGGAGGAAGTGGACAGTAAAGGGAAAGACGAGTGGAGAGGGAGGGAAGGAGAGAAGTAGGGGAAGAAGGTGGACAGAAAGAGAGGAGAGGGGTGGAGATGGGCTAGCAGAATCCTGGAATAAACACGTACCTAGGTAACGCCGGGTACTCACGACTGTCTATGTGAATACGCTCATTTCCAAGACTACTACACAAATTTTCAAGGCGTTCCCACAGGTAACTTGAGAGTAGCTGGGCGGCAACATAAAAGCTTTATTCCATAGAAATAGGAACACGAAAAAAACTGGACTGTAATTTAAAATTTTGTCTAATATCGTCAACTCACCTTATTAGCTCGAGTGTTTAATTGCCACATTGCAGTACACCAAAGAACCAACAGATGGCGCTGTTATTTTCGTAGTAAATCAAAGAGGCAATAGATGACACAGTTTTTTTTTTATTAACTCAGTGACAGATTTATTATCGGAAGTTTATGTCAGTGACACAATCAAGCACTGCAATCTTATCTTTATGAATACAGACTAACAGTGAATTTACTTGGCTAGGATACACGATATACTGATTTCGCTTTTTGTATTAAAATCTTAGCGATATTGCTTTGCGACAGTCTCACATATACAGTCACGATATTCGCTGCCGTGAAAATTGTTAACGTCTGACACTTGCTGCGACACTAGCGCCCCAAGCGGCGAGAAAGCAGCCGTAAAGTTAAAGTTTGTTTTTAATTGTTTTTCTAGTTCATTAGCGAAATAATTATTACATTTTGCGTTCGAAACATGAGTAAATTGTCGAGAGACATGAATGACCATGAAATACATGTTAAAACAGCCGAATCTCCATGATTCAGTGACAATCTACAACTTAATGATGAAGAAATAGTTTCGAGTATGTTTGTAATTGCATCTTACTCCGCTGAAAACAATATAAACACGTATTTCATTCATTAGAATAATATTTTTCTTTTGTTGGCTGTTCTTATTATGATAGGCACTTTTCTTGATACTTCTTTGTACGGAGCCTAATATTTATCATAGTATTACAATTCACTCGACTTTTTAAACATATATGTTTTTGTAAATGTAATTACTTGTGCTTCAGAAGTGAAAAAACAAAATGTTGAAATGTCTGAATCCCTAAGGGACCAAACTGCTGATGTCATCGGTCCCTAGACTACTTAAACTAACTTATGCTAAGAACAAAACATACACACACACACACACACACACACACACACACACACACACACGCCATGACATGGCGCCCTAGACCGAGCACCCACTCCGCGCGGCTTCCGTAGCGAATATGTTTAAAATTCTTGCCGTTTGTGGCTCAGATGCATCAACAATTTTAGAATTGGTTTCTTCCGTGTTGGGAAACAGTTTCATTGCTTTTATTCTTTCATTATCATGCCAGTCCGCTGGTTTCATTCAGCTACAGTTGCAGTAGTATATCAACTACGTTAAATAATGTAGGTATTACATTCCATACACGTTTTCTATGTTCCACAATCACTGATTTAACTGGAAGTGTAGTGAAGGAAACTTGACGTCCTTTTTTTTCTACAGAAGGTCGGTCTTCTGCAGTTTACTAGCAGTTTTTTTGTTCTTAAAGAACACGACTTTCTCCAGTAAATATGAGTAAGTAAAAAGAAAACCGCAAATAAACAGTTCTGTAATGTAGTGGTTCACACCTCCTAGGGTCGTTAAATTAACTTCGCCCGAACAGGCCGTGGAGGCTGTTGTGACCGCGATCGGAACGGTCGCGGGGCGGCCGCGAAAGCGCGGCGGGACCACACGGAGGACGGCCAGCGGACAAACAAACGGACGGAAAGGACGGACACGAAACAACGACGGACGATGGAGAGAGACCTTACGACGACGACACACAAGAAGCAACGGAGTGACAGAGACAACCAAACGAATCCAAGACGTCCACTAGTAATGAAAACAAAGAACGGTAAACACGCTGTCTGTTGTCGAGGCGATGTGTCGAGACTCACGCAACGATTATACTCGCTGGCAGCGCTTTTTCCTTTTTTTTCCTTTTATTGATTTGCAATTCCCCCCGAAGGGGGCGGGCTGTGCAGCAGCTTAGTACGCTGCTCTACAGCCTACAGACTTTTATTTTAAAAAACGGAAGAAGAAAAGAAACAAGAAAAGCAGGCGATAAAACAGTGACGTCAAGTGTAAAATGGCGGAAAAATGCAGAAAGTTAAAACAGAAAGCAAAAGGGGTTGGCAACGTTAATAAAAGACACAGGAATCAGACAAGTAACATAGTACACACACAATTAAAAAAACACGGCGACAGTCTGATTTCTGTTCGCGAGAGATAAAAGGCACACCCAGCGACAGTATGACGGCCGTTCGCAACACTTCCCAAAAAACACAACACGGAACACTCACTGTAAAACACTCATTGTAGAACACTCATTGTAGAACACTCACTGTAGAACACTCACTGTAGAACACTCAATGTAGAACACTCAATGTAGAACACTCAATGTAGAACACTCAATGTAGAACACTGCACGAAAATGGCGGCACAAAGATGACACTCCCGAGCCAAAGGCAGATGGGGGGGGGGGGGGGGGACCTGGAGGAGTGGGAAGAACAAGGAGGGAGGAAGGGAAAAAAACGAAAAAAAGGGGGGGGAACCAAGGAGGGAGAGGACTAATAAAGGGGGAGAAGGACAGACGCGAGAGGGAATGAGAGGAGGCAGAGGAGGGAAATGTAAAAGGACTCGGGGGAAAGAAGGGGGCAAAGAGAGGGGAGGTGGGGAAGAAAGAGGATGGAAGGGAGGGAGAGGGAGCCCGGGAAAAGGACAGAGGAAAGGAGGGGGAGTGAGGATCAGAGTTGATAGGAGGGATAAATGGAGGGAGAGAGGGCATCATCCAGGAGGGGGAGTTGATGGAAGCCACCTTGGGAAAGGAGATGTAGGGTGTAGAAGTGGAGGGTAGGGGGGACACAACAGTGAAGACGTGGCAGGGGGCGGGGATGGGAGAGGAGAGGAGCAACCAGGGGGTGAGGGGGTTCAAGACGGCTGACAGCGCTTTATTTTTTTTTTTCCTTTATTGAGTTTCGATTCCCCCTAAAGGGGGCGGGCTGGCAGCAGCTTATTACGCTGCTCTTCAGCCTACAGAATTTGTTTTAAAGAGATGAAGATAATAAAAAAATAATAACAGTTGGCGATAAAATTGGTGACTTAAAGGTAAAATGGCAGAAAAATTCTGGAGCTTAAAACATAAAACACAGGGTGGATGATGCTAATAAAATACACAGGAAGCAGAAAAAATAATAGACAGACAATTAAAAAAACACGGCGACAGTCTGGGTTCTGTTCGCAAGAGATATAAAAAGCACACCCAGCGACAGCATGATTTCTGTTCGCAACACTGTGGAAGGACGCACAACACTGAACACTCACTTAAACACTGCACTAAAAGTTGGCACAAATATGACATACCATATCCGAGAGCAGGTGGGGGGAAACTGGGCAGATGACGGGAAAAAGGGAAGGGGGAAGGATAGGAAAAGTGAAGGGGGAGGGGGGAAAGGAGCCAATGGAAGAGGAGGGGTGCTGAGCAGACGTGCCAGGAAGCCAGAGGAGGGGAGTGCAAAAGGACTCGGGGGGGGGGGGGGGAGAAAGGAGATAGGGAGAGGATAGGCGGTGAGAAAACACAGGATGGAAGGGGGGAGGAAGAGGGAGCCCAGGGAAAGGATGGAGGAAAGGAGGGGGGTGAGGATCAGAGTTGATAGGAAGGATAAATGGAGGGAGAGAGGGCATCATCCGGGAGGGGGAGTTGATGGAAGCCACCTTGGGAAAGGAGATGTAGGGTGCAGAGATGGAGAGTAGGGGGGACACAACGGTGAAGACGTGGCAGGGGGTGGGGATGGGAGAGCAGAGGAGCAACCAGGGGGTGAGGGGGTTCAAGACGGCGGGAGGTGTAGAGGATACGGATATGTTCGAGGAATAGGAGCAGATGGGGGAAAGGAATGAGATCATAGAGGATCCGCGTGGGGGACGGGAGGCGTATACGGAAGGCGAGGCGGAGTGCATGACGCTCAAGGATCTGGAGGGACTTATACAATTTGGGGGGGGGGGGGGCAGATATCCAGGCAGGACTGGCATAACAGAGGATGGGACGGATTAAGGATTTGTAGGTGTGGAGGAGCTGGCAGCGCAAGAGACAGGCGCTTTAATATTCTATTGGGGGCGCCGCTACTGGCCGCTGGGACCACGTGTTCCACTGTGGCGCCCTCACGCTAAATGCGGGCCAGGAGGCGCGCGCCGCCACAGCTTACGACGCGATGGTGCAGAGACCTCTAGGGGTCTTCGACGTCCATGACGTCTGGCGGGGATTCAAATTCCGCGCAGTACCAGAAAGGCCTAACGGTACTGACGGCTGCCGTATCATCAGCCCACAGGCGTCACTGGATGCGCTGGTCCTGGCGGAGGTTTGAGTCCTCCCTCGGGCATGTGTGTGTGTGTGTGTGTGTGTGTGTGTGTGTGTGTGTGTGTGTGTCCTTAGGATAATTTAGGTTAAGTAGTGTGTAAGATTAGGGACTGATGACCTTAGCAGTTAAGTCCCATAAGATTTCACACACATCTGAACATTTTTGAACTGGATGCGAATGTGGAGGGGCATGTGGTCAACACACCATTCTCCCGGCCTTATGTCAGTTTACGAGACCTGAGCCGCTGCTTCTCGATCAAGTAGCTCCTCAGTTTGCCTCACAAGGGCTGAGTGCACCCCACTTGCCAACAGCACTCGGCAGATCGGATGGTCACCCATCCAAGTGCTAGCCCAGCCCGACAGCGCTTAACATCTGTGATCTGACGGGAACCGTTGTTACCACTGCGGCAAGGCCGTTGGCCCTAGGGTCGTGAGGAAACCTAAAAGAAGACAAATGTGGTGTCTTCTTGTTGTTGCTCCAATTTATTGCGCTGCAGAAGCTTCCGTTTATCAAAAGAATTCTACAAAGCAATATAACAATAAAGAGGACCTTTCGCTTTTCCAAGATCTCGCAGAACACAACAGTGTAACTTCCTGGCCGCTTGGTGTGGTTTCGGCCAAGGTCTTGTGAGGAAGTGATCGCCACGTATGGCTTGCCGTTTTGGACGAAAAATGGTTCAAATGGCTCTGAGCACTATGGGACTCAACTTCTGAGGTCATTAGTCCCCTAGAACTTAGAACTAGTTAAACCTAACTAACCTAAGGACATAACGCACATCCATGCCCGAGGCAGGATTCGAACCTGCGACCGTAGCGTTCTCGCGGTTCCAGACTGCAGCGCCAGAACCGCACGGCCACTTCGGCCGGCTTTTGGACGAATACTAGGCGTTCTGCCTCAGTCTACACCGTCTGGGCTGCTCAGGAGTGAAGCTGCGTTTTGGTCGGGTGCGCTTTTGAATAAGGCTGCATTGTATTACACTGAGAAAGATTGAGAGCGATAACTAAATGCAGATTGTAGTTTGGTTCAAATGGCTCTGAGCACTATGCGACTTAACATCTGAGGTCATCAGTCCCCTAGGACTTAGAATTACTTAAACCTAACTAACCGAAGGACATTACGCACATCCATACCCGAGGCAGGATTGGAACCTGCGACCGTAGCGGTCGCGCGATTCCAGACTGTAGCGCCTAGAACCGCTCTGCCACACCGGCCGGCCCAGATTGTGGTTTGTACTCATGCAGGGGTAGTGAGAATCGAACATAATATGTTCTATACGAACATTCCAGAATGCATGGTAATGTGTTCCTTTATATTAGGGCTTAGTGAGGTATACTAGATACGGGTGGTTGCTGGAATAATGTTACCCGATGAATAGTAGAGTGGAACCTGTTGTGGTAACGATTGATGTCGGGCAAATTCCATTCTACAGTGGGAGGAGAAAGTCTGGATACATTGCTGTACATGCCGAACGGTGTGAGGAATCATAATGGCGTCAGGCATGGGGTGTCTGTAGGAGGAGGTGCAACTTATAGGAGCTATGACGACAGCGGCGGCCAGCTTGAAATCCGCCATCTTGGCATTGGATTAGGTGTTTCAAATGGGAAGCGGATCATGTGGCACATCATTTTGGACTATCTCATTCTCAGTAATAGACGTGTAAAATCTGTTTTAAGATATCTTTAGTTGTGTAGGAGTTCTGACCTGTTAAAGTTTACAATTGCAAGGAGGTGATGAATTCGGTTTATTGTTGCAGGAGATCAACAGTGTGACCTACACAGTAAGAACGCATTGAAATTGTGTTAATGAAAGGTGGACGAAGTACCAGCGTGATTGCTGCTGACTTCGGTGCCTGGCACCCTGACATTTGACACATGACAGTTTCCATGTTATTGGACAAATTTCAGTCGACAGTTTCTGTGGTGGTAAAGCCACGCAGTGGTCGTCCAAGAACAACAGCCGACGAGGAGACTGCAGCAGCAGCAGATGGCATCAGTTGTGAAAAGTCCACGTCGCAGTACGCGCCTGTTATCAGTAAAAATGACTCTGAGCACTATGGGACTCAACTTCTGAGGTCATCAATGCCCTAGAACTTAGAACTAATTAAACCTAACTAACCTAAGGACATCACACACATTCATGCCCGAGGCAGGATTCGAACCTGCGACCGTAGCAGTCGCGCGGTTCCAGACTGTAGCACCTACAACCGCCCGGCCACCCCGGCTGGCTGTTATCAGTAATATCTGGTGCCAGTTAGCGTTCAATCCTGGAAGTGTGGCATTTGCATACAACACACACACACACACACACACACACACACACACACACAAGTGACACCCATACAAGTTACAATAGCCACATCATCCCTCGAAGAAAGACCCTGATCGGCGGTAGTAGTTTGCAGAATAGGCTCTGATCAGTATAACAGGAATCCAAACTTCATACGACAGGTGTTGCTCAGTGAAGAAGCTAATTTTTATCTGTAAGGAGAAGTAAACAAACAGAATTATCGTTACTGGTCCACCTCTCGTGGGTGGATCCGTGTAGTGATGGTGCTGGTGAAAAGTGGTGGTTTGCTGTGGAATTTGGGACACAAGAATCGTGGGTCTGGTGTTTACTGATGGTATCTTGAATTGGGAAAGGTATCTTAACGTGCTTCCAACGCTGTTAAATCTGCAGGGTGTTTCCCAAACTTCTTCCAACAAGACGCTGTACCTCCCCACTAAGCTACTGGAATCAGACAGTTTCTGGATTAACCGTTTGGAGGTGACTGGAAAGGTAGGAAGGGCCCTATCGAATGGCCACCATGGTCCCCTGATCTTACACCTTTTGACTTATCTGTGGGGATATTTTAAATCAATTGTGTATGAGGTAAAAATCAACAATGTAGCCCGTCTCTGCCGGTGTACTGAGGAGGCGTGTGCAGCAGGACCGGCAAAAAGGACTTCGATTGTGTGTCCAGCGCAGTGGAGGTCATATTGAGCATATACTGTAATGCCGACTCTGACAAGTGTCAAAATTTAACAGGTTATAACTCCTACACAAATAAAGATATCTTAAAACAGATTTTACATGTGTATCACTGACAAAAACTTCAAAATGATATGCCACATAACCCCCTTTCGATCTGAAACACGTAACCAGAATCCAAGATTACGGCTTTCAAGACGGCCGCCGCTGTTGCTATGCTTCTGTAAGTTGTGCCGCCACTTAGACACCCCACATCAAACGTCCTGATTCCTCACACCATTCGACTTTCATAGGAGTGTACCCAGACTTCTACCTCGCCCTGTATAATATACGTTCCTTTAAATGAACTGCAGTTTAGTGAGACGCAGCTGACATTTATTAAAGCCCTTGCGCGTACATGAAAGTAGTAAGCTAAACATTTCTGGGGCTTAATGTTTCACGCAACGTTATTATTGCTCCTAACGAATATCCAGAAATAAGCCATCCTTCGCATCAGTAACGCACCCGTAGTCTGGGTGTAACATCGTCCTTGGTCCCGTGTTTGAACCCCATGACTGCTTAAATTTTCAATAAAAATCATCAGCAATGACGACCGAAGATTTTCTTGTGCCAACGACCTTCTGAAAGAGGGCGGAGGGGCCGAACACAGCTTCAGGCCATTCTCTTCCCCTTGAGGTGGGAAACTGTCCCTAAAAGGCGGAAGAATAAGCACTGATGAATGGCATAAGAAGCAAAAGGCAATGGAAACCACTGCATTAAAGACACACAACGTACTATATGTCCACAGGACATGTGCCCTGTAACTGAAAAAGTCTCATGATGATCTCCTTACTACCAAATGATTCACGACTAGTGCCCTATTCAGATTTCCGTGAGATGACTGTCAAGAGGGAGGTGACCATGAGGAAAAAAAAAAAAAAACAAGCGAAAGGGTAACGTACTGCGAGTAGGGGCGTGGATTGTCAGAAGTTAGAACGTGCTAAGAAAGCTGAGATAGAATATGCTTACGCACAGTATAGAAATAGTGAGGGGTCAGTGAAGTGAAACGGAAAGAAGACAAGTTTCTGGTCAGAGGGGTATAGAGTAACAGCAACAGCGGCAGAAAAAGCTTTAAGGGGAGTAAGATTCGATAGGAATAAGAAGGTAGGACTGGAAGTGTGTTCTGTGAACAGTTCAGTGATAGGGTTCTCCTCATTAGAATCAACAAAAAACCAACACCGACAGCTTAGGTACACATGCCGACGTCGCAAGAAGACTATGAAAGGACAGAGGAAGTATATGAGGATATTGAACGGATACTTCAGTACGTAAAGGGACACGAAACTCTAACAGTCATGGGGGATTGGAATTCGGTTGTAGCGGAAGGAGTAGAAGAAAATGTTACGGTAGAAATGGGCTTGGTAGTACGAACGACAGAGGGGAAAGATTGAGTTCTGCAACAAATTTCAGCTAGTAATAGCGAGTTGAAGAATCACAGGAAGAAGAGGCATACTTGGAAAAGGCCGGCAGACACACAAATATTTCAGTTAGATTCCATCATGGTCAGACAGAGATTCCGAAACGAGATACTAGATTGTAAGGTGTACCCAGGAGCACATATAGATTCCGATAACAATGTAGTGGTGATGAAGAGTAGGATTCCATCATGGTCAGACAGAGATTCCGAAATGAGATACTAGATTGTAAGGTGTACCCAGCAGCACATATAGATTCCTATAACAATGTAGTGGTGATGAAGAGAAGGATAAAATTTAAGAGACTAGTCAGGGAAAATCATTGTGCAAAGAAATGGAATACGGAAGTACTAAGCAATGACGAGATACGCTTGAAGTTTTGTGAGACCATAGATACTGTTATAATGAATAGCTCAGAAGAAATACAGTCGGAGAGGAATGGACATTTCTAAAAATGGCAATCACAGAAGTTGAGAACAAAACCGTAAGTACAAGGACGGTAACTGAGGAGAAACCATAGGTAACACAACAAATACTTCAGTTGATCGATGAAAGAAGGGGGTTCAAAAATGTTGAGGGAAAGAAAGGAGAAATGTGTGTTACAAACTCATTAATGAGCATGTTAACGAAAATAATAAAAAAAACAATAGAAACTAAATTTCCAAGAAGAACAATGTGATTTCTTCAGCTGGTAGATCAGGACTCTCGTAGGACTGTTGGTTCGTGCTAAAGATACTGTTACTTCTAAATAAAATGAATGCAATTATGGTCTGGGGCAGAAACAACTGGGCTCTAAGGGTTATGAGGCCTCTGTGGGATTCCTAAGCGCAAAGCAAGCAGCGCCGAACTCCGATTCCCCAGCTGAGGCCTCAGAGCGCAGGTATTTCGCTGATTCCATACTGTTGGTTATCTTGTAAACAAGCGGCCGCCGCGATGATTCACCTGCCGTGCGCCGGTTTCCCTGCGCCGACGTCACTGCCGCTCGTCTGTATACCATCACATTGTCTGTTCTCAGAGTGGAGGTGAGAAATAAGCTCGGGTATCGGTACAAATCAGACTTGAAAGGATTTAACTTCACTTACCTGAAATGAATGAAGGTAAAGGTTATGAAATCAACACCAGCTCACGTAATCTACACCAGTACACTGCCGGAAAAAAATCGCAACTCCAAAAAATAATTAATGTAGAATAGTGACATTCAGCGAATACATCTGTCTAGGTAACATATTTAAGTATTTAACATTGCAGGATCACACGTTAATGAAAGCGCGTAAGCCGGCCGCGGTGGTCTAGTGGTTCTAGGCGCGCAGTCCGGAACCGCGGGACTGCTAAGGTCGCAGGTTCGAATCCTGCCTCGAGCATGGATGTGTGTGATGTCCTTAGGGTAGTTAGGTTTAAGTAGTTCTAAGTTCTAGGTGACTGATGACCACAGCAGTTAAGTCCCATAGTGCTCAGAGCCATTTGAACCATTTTTGAAAGCGCGTAATACGCCATTGCAAATATGAAAGGCTCGTACGTTAATAATCCGTGTAAGCGCCATGTTCAATTCAAGCATGCAAACGCGCGTTCATTGTGTTGTACAGGTGCCGGATGTCATTTCGTGGAATGGAGTTCCATGCCTATTGCACTTGGTGGGTCATGGTGTTTGTAGGTGACGTTTGAGCGCTCTTCCGATGATGTACCATACTGCTCGATTGGAGACACATCTGGTGATCTAGCAGGCCAAGGCAACATGTCGACACTCTGGAATGCTGCTCATCAATGGCAGCACAACATGTCTAATCACCAGGCTGACGTACATATTCGCAGTCAGGGTGCGTGGCATAACCACGAGAATATATGAAGATGGTATCTGATCATCTTAATATAGTTAAGCCTAATCGGCCATTGACCTCCTTCTGTGCGGATGCATGCGCATTGCCCGAGCTCGGTGAGATTGTCTGCCCAGAGTAATGAGTGTAATGGGCAGGGTCACAACGAATGTAGTGTGTGGACATTCAGTTTGTAATGTGGGTCTCACGGGGAGCGTGGAAGGGGTAAGTCCCTGCATGCGCTCCATCCTCTGTGCCCTCGGTGGCTTAGATGGATAGAGCGTCTGCCATGTAAGCAGGAGATTGCGGATTCGAGTCCCGGTCGGGGCACACATTTTCAATAGTCCCCATTGACGTATATCAACGCCTGTCGACAGCTTAGGGTCTTTATTCAATTATCATTTCAATGCTCTTGCTGTCATAGGAAATCGAACCCAGACTGCAGGCGTATAGTCATTGTGTCTAGCACGGAGGCACGTCGGTTGCAGGCCCTGGACTGCCCTCCTAAGCAACACATGGTGACCACTTGCACCGAGGTAGAGCCAGCTTTCATCAGAGAACAAAATAGGCACTCCACCCCTGCCCTCCAATGACTTTTCACTGGACACCACTGAAGTCGCAAATGGCGGTGGTTTGGAATCACTGGAATGCGCGCTACAGGGTCTCTGGCTCAGAGCTATCCACGAAGTAACCGATTTGTAACAGTTTGTTGCCACTGTGGTGCCAACTGCTGCTCAAACTGTTGCTTCGATGCGCCAGAGCCATTCGAAAAACACGAAGCCTTTCCTCTCGGTAGTGCCGTGTGACCGTCCGGAGCCCGGTCTTCTTGCAACCGTACATACTCGTGACCACCGAAGCCATCCATCATGTGCAGGGGCTACATTCCTGCCAAGTATTTCTGCAACATCGCAGAAGGAACATCCCGCTTCACATAGCCCTGTTACAGACTGCAACTCAGTGTGGCGTTGAAAATGGCGTCTTTATCGCCTTAAGGGCGTTTTTGAGACTAACATCAACTCATCACGTCCAATTCCAAAGATAACTAACGTTCACGACCGTTACAGCAAACCTGATTTGCAACCTCAGTGGCGCTACTACCGTTATTGTTATGCGGCTGCCGCTAAATTTGATTTGACGTCATCTGCCTGATGTAGAAACACGCCTACCAACTTCCGTTTATGTCGCACACTTCCTTTTTCGTAGCCGGCCGGGGTGGCCGGCTACCATTCACCAGACGTTTTCAATTGGTAAGAGATCAGGAGAATGTGCTGGCCAGGGCAGCAGTCGAACATTTTCTGTATCCAGAAAGGCCTGCACAGGACCTGCAACATGCGGTCGTGCATTATCCTGCTGAAATGTAGGGTTTCGCAAGGATCGAATGAAGGTAGATCCACGGGTCGTAACTCATCTGAAATGTAACGTCCACTGTTCAGAGTGCCGTCAATGCGAACAAGAGGTGACCGAGACGTGTAACCAATACCACCCCATACCATCACGCCGGGCGATACGCCAGTATGGCGATGACGAATACACGCTTCCAATGTGCGTTCACCGTGATGTCGCCAAACACGTATGCGACCATTACGATGCTGTAAACAGAACCTGGATTCATCCGAAAAAATGACGTTTTGCCATTCGTGCACCCAGGTTCGTTGTCGAGTACACCATTGCAGGCGCTCCTGTCTGTGATGCAGCGTCAAGGGTAACCGCAGCCACGGTCTCCGATCTGATAGTCCATGCTGCTGCCAACGTCGTCGAACTGTTCGTGCAGATGGTTGTTGTCTTGCTAACGTCCCCATCTGTTGACTCAGGGATCGAGACGTGGCTGCACGATCCGATACAGCCGTGCGGATAAGATGCCGAATGGTTCAAATGGCTCTGAGCACTATGCGACTTAACTTCTGAGCTTATCAGACGCCTAGAACTTAGAACTAATTAAACCTAACTAACCTAAGGACATCACACACATCCATGGCCGAGGCAGGATTCGAACCTGCGACCGTAGCGGTCACTCGGCTCCAGACTGTAGCGCCCAGAACCGCACGGCCACTCCGGCCGGCGGATAAGATGCCAGTCATCTCGACTGCTAGTGACACGAGGCCGTTGGGATCCAGCACGGCGTTCCGTATTACCCTTCTGAACCCACCGATTCCATATTCTGCTAACAGTCATTGGATCTCGACCGACGCGAAGAACAATGTCGCGATACGATAAACCGCAATCGCGATAGGCTACAATCCGACCTTTATCAAAGTCGGAAACGTGATGGTACGCATTTCTCATCCTTAAACGAGGCATCACACCAACGTTTCACCAGGCAACGCCGGTCAATTGCTGTTTATGTATGAGAAATCGGTTGGGAACTTTCCTCATGTCAGCACGTTGTAAGTGTCGCCACCGGCGCCAGCCTTGTGTGAATGCTCTGAAAAGCTAATCATTTGCATATCACAGCATCTTCTTCCTATCGGTTAAATTTTGCGTCTGTAGCACGTCATCTTCGTTGTGTAGCAATTTTAATGGCCAGTAGTGTATATCTTGTGTGCGCGATACTACGGCGCTGCGTATATGTGTATATCGCTATCCCACGACTTCTGTCACCTCAGTGTAACTGCAGCTCTGTTGCAATTCTTTCATAGTGCACCACAGATACTATACTATCCGCACGAAGCGGTTGTTTAATCCCGCACGCGGCCAGACTTGCCAACGCTCGGTCTCTGAAATGTCACCACTGGGCTGGGCTGGCGGCGCACGCGTCGTTTGCCAGGCTATCGCCGGCGTTTCGATGAGTGTTACGACGCCCGCCGCAATGACAGGTGGCGATGTTCGCGGCGGTGCGCTTATTTGCGGGCGTTACCTCACGCCGTCTGGGGAACCTGCGTTGCGTTCCCTGCAGCTACTCCGCCGTCACCCGGCGCTGCTTCACGCATATCGCGACACACGTGCCACTGACTAATCGTCGACCGCCCACGCCGACCCTCTCTCTCTCCGTCTGTGTGTATGTGTGTGTGTGTGTGTGTGTGTGTGTGTGTGTGCGCGCGCGCGCGCGCGTGTGTGAGTGGGTGGGTGGGTGGGTGGATGACTGCATTGCCAGGCGGCGGGCTCCTGTACCTCTGAGAGATGTGTTGCCGCCTAACCAGACGTGTTGCTCTAGTCGCGGCGGCAGCGGGCAGCGAAGATGTCTGCCTTAGGGCGCGTACGTGCCAACCGCCTAGTCCGCCGAGATTTGCTTAGCGTGTACGGGCGGCAGATCGCAGCCAACGTAGCGTTTGGCGTTGGTTACGGTTCGGTCTGTTGGCGGTAACATGAAAGCGTTGGCGTTGGGATCCCTCTCCTGGCGTGGACACTAGAGTCCTGCATGACCGAGTAAGCGAGCACAAAATAGCCGGCCGAAGTGGCCGTGCGGTTAAAGGCGCTGCAGTCTGGAACCGCAAGACCGCTACGGTCGCAGGTTCGAATCCTGCCTCGGGCATGGATGTTTGTGATGTCCTTAGGTTAGTTAGGTTTAACTAGTTCTAAGTTCTAGGGGACTAATGACCTCAGCAGTTGAGTCCCATAGTGCTCCGAGACATTTGAACCATTTGAGCACAAAATACGAGATGGGGCGAGCACACCCTAACTGGATAGACTGCCCGCACTAGTTCTAGTGACCGAGCATAGAAGCCGTGACCGAATACGTAGCACGCAACTTCGAACACATTACACGCGTCATTATCCGTGTGAGACTGCAGCCAGTACGGGCTTCTCATTTGTGGTGTGTCTCTCTCTCTGTAATCATGCAGTGCGAGGAAGCCAGTGCACTAAGACGTAAGATTGAAACCAATGTTTACACATTGAAGAGAGGGGAAGGTCTAAAAAGCCAAGTACGGAGCATATTTTTGGTGGCTGTAGACGAAAACAGTGTGTCTACTGGGTACGTATCGTGCATAAACTGCTCCACATTATTTTGTTTCCAATCGGGAACTACTCTTTTAAAGAAACACAGTTGCAAGAAACCTCACAAAGATAGAGCTCCTTCAGGAATACCGGCAGTAATAAAAAATAGTATTACAGCAAAGTGTGTTGCAATGTGTGCTAAAGATATGAGACCTTTTAATGCTGTTTGCGGTGAAGGTTTCAGAGAACTAGGCCAAGAATTAATACATCTACATCTACATCTACAACTATACTCCGCGAGCCACCTTACGGTGTGTGGCGGAGGGTACTTATTGTACCACTATCTGATCCCCCCTTCCCTGTTCCATTCACGAATTGTGCATGGGAAGAACGACTGCTTGTAAGTCTCCGTATTTGCTCTAATTTCTCGGATCTTTTCGTTGTGATCATTACGCGAGATATATGTGGGCGGTAGTAATATGTTGCCCATCTCTTCCCGGAATGTGCTCTCTCGTAATTTCGATAATAAACCTCTCCGTATTGCGTAACGCCTTTCTTGAAGTGTCCGCCACTGGAGCTTGTTCAGCATCTCCGTAACGCTCTCGCGCTGACTAAATGTCCCCATGACGAAACGCGCTGCTTTTCGCTGGATCATGTCTATCTCTTCTATTAATCCAACCTGGTAAGGGTCCCATACTGATGAGCAATACTCAAGAATCGGACGAACAAGCGTTTTGTAAGCTACTTCTTTCGTCGATGAGTCACATTTTCTTAGAATTCTTCCTATGAATCTCAACCTGGCGCCTGCTTTTCCCACTATTTGTTTTATGTGATCATTCCACTTCAGATCGCTCCGGATAGTAACTCCTAAGTATTTTACGGTCGTTACCGCTTCCAATGATTTACCACCTATGGCATAATCGTACTGGAATGGATTTCTGCCCCTATGTATGCGCATTATATTACATTTATCTACGTTTAGGGAAAGCTGCCAGCTGTCGCACCATGCATTAATCCTCTGCAGGTCTTCCTGGAGTACGTACGAGTCTTCTGATGTTGCTACTTTCTTGTAGACAACCGTGTCATCTGCAAATAGCCTCACGGAGCTACCGATGTTGTCAACTAAGTCATTTATGTATATTGTAAACAATAAAGGTCCTATCACGCTTCCTTGCGGTACTCCCGAAATTACCTCTACATCTGCAGATTTTGAACCGTTAAGAATGACATGTTGTGTTCTTTCTTCTAGGAAATCCTGAATCCAATCACAAACCTGGTCCGATATTCCGTAAGCTCGTATTTTTTTCACTAAACGTAAGTGCGGAACCGTATCAAATGCCTTCCTGAAGTCCAGGAATACGGCATTAATCTGCTCGCCAGTGTCTACGGCACTGTGAATTTCTTGGGCAAATAGGGCGAGCTGAGTTTCACATGATCTCTGTTTGCGGAATCCATGTTGGTTATGATGAAGGAGATTTGTATTATCTAAGAACGTCATAATACGAGAACACAAAACATGTTCCATTATTCTACAACAGATTGACGTAAGCGAAATAGGCCTATAATTATTCGCATCTGATTTATGACCCTTCTTGAAAATGGGAACGACCTGCGCTTTCTTCCAGTCGCTAGGTACTTTACGTTCTTCCAGCGATCTACGATAAATTGCTGATAGAAAGGGGGCAAGTTCTTTAGCATAATCACTGTAGAATCTTAAGGGTATCTCGTCTGGTCCGGATGCTTTTCCGCTACTAAGTGATAGCAGTTGTTTTTCAATTCCGATATCGTTTATTTCAATATTTTCCATTTTGGCGTCCGTGCGACGGCTGAAGTCAGGGACCGTGTTACGATTTTCCGCAGTGAAACAGTTTCGGAACACTGAATTCAGTATTTCTGCCTTTCTTCGGTCGTCCTCTGTTTCGGTGCCATCGTGGTCAACGAGTGACTGAATAGGGGATTTAGATCCGCTTACCGATTTTACATATGACCAAAACTTTTTAGCGTTCTTGTTTAGATTGTTTGCCAATGTTTTATGTTCGAATTCGTTGAATGCTTCTCTCATTGCTCTCTTTACGCTCTTTTTCGCTTTGTTCAGCTTTTCCTTATCAGCTATGATTCGACTACTCTTGTGCGCAATATGGAAAAGTTAACGTGGCAGATGTCATGCCACATCCCTCTACTATAAGCAGACATGTCAAAGAACAAGCTGATGCAATACGAAACAGTATAACGCCTTCTGTTATTGCGGAAGTTATTAATAAAACATGTGCTGCAACAGTTGATATGTGGACTGATTGCCATAATCAGGTGCACTATTTGACGCTTACATCTCATTACATTAACACAGATTGGTCTCTTGTGATCAATGTGTTATTTACAACAAAATTCCCGGACGTTAGGAAGACGGGAGTAAATATTATAAAAGAAAGTGCTCTATGAATTTAGCTGTGTAACGTACGCGTTCTTGGAAACGTTACTTTTGTATTAAAAGAAAGAAAGAGAGAGAGAGAGAGAGAGAGAGAGAGAGAGAGAGAGAGAGAGAGAGAGGCATTAGATTTGTACAGTACAGTGCAGCGAGCCGGGGCGAGGCGAGGTGAGAAGTCAGCGGTGACCGGTCATGCTGGGTTATCCGCGTGTCCGGAATCCGGACATCAGACATGGGGCGAGTAAGTGACCGAGCCGAGTGGTGTGGGGCCGGACAACAGCTGCTCGGTCCCCCCGTCAACAGGCGAGCCGTGACCGGTGAAACATGGAGCGTTGCAGCACTCAAGTGGACACCATGTCAAATGTTCGTTGGTTCACAAGCGATTTGTTGTGTCTCTAGAACGGGTGTGTATTCAAGTTTTACAGGTTAGCCCCAAGTCGCCCATAGTGTGTTTTATTGACAGGTTTCGCTCTTTGATTTAACGAAAGCATCACCACAAACTCTGGACTTTACAGTAGTTGGTTCTTAAATTAAAGAGCGAAACCAGTCAATGAAATGAAAAGATCGTATGGCACTGCCGACCGGGCGGCCCCATCCGGGGAAGTTCGGCCGCCGGACTGCGAGTCTTATTTGAGTCGACGCCACATTGTGCGACTCCCGTGGCGGTGATGAGGATGGAACGATGAGGACAACACAACACCCAGTCCAGGAACAGAAAAAAATCGAACCCAGGCCCGCTGCATGGGAGGCAAGCACGCAACCACTTTTTTTTCTCATTGTGTTCGTTATATTTCGTTGCAATTGTTCGTGGCGGACGTCCCCTGACGCCCGTTGAAGTTCATTATTGATGCATTCACTCAGTTCTTTTTTTACAGAGGGCAGCTAACCCTCTGACCGAATAAGCTGAACTACCGTGCCGGCGACTAAGCTAAGCAGGTGAATGACCAGTCAATAAAACATACTGAATGCGTCTTGCGGCTGTCCTGAAAAACTTTATTTCAACTGTCGGGTGTTTCCTCTGCAGGCAATGCCTGCACTCGCTAAAGGTGTGTATTTATTGTGTTTAAAAATACTGGAGTGTAGACTGGAATATGGAGAGAGGATTGAAGCTGGTAGTCTTATCATCGACGGGGATGGTTATGGGCCCCTACGAAATGCGGTTATAAAAACTATCTGAAAAGATTAGACGCTTGGAGGCTAACTCGACTCTTAAAGTGATACGCACGATGTGAAAAAGAAAATGCTGCCTTTATTGGCGTCTTTTCTCTGTGAACAATGAAAAGAGACGGAAAAAACTTTCTGTCCTAAAAGACGTGTTTTCTTTGGAATTTTTAGGGCCTACAAAAAACAAGAACAATTCGAAAGCTGTAGCTTTTATTAGGAAAAAATTATGAAATAATTCAGATTCCAAATGGTTCAAATGGCTCTGAGCACTATGGGACTTAACTTCTGAGGTCATCAGTCCCCTACAACCTACAACTACTTAAACCTAACTAACCTAAGAACATCACACACATCCATGCCCGAGGCATGATTCGAACCCGCGACCGTAGCAGTCGCGCGGTTCCGGACTAAAGCGCCTAGAACCGCTCGGCAAACAAGGCCGGCTTCACATTCCTCTTCGGCTTTAAGGTAGACATCAATTTTGTCCCACCACACTGGTCCCTACTTCTTAAGAGAGAGATAATCCACCATCGTCATTTTTTTTCTCGTTTCTTGCAGTAATGCAGTAAAATGAACGCTGCGACGACTGCTAAATCCTCTTCTTCTCTCGTAATCTCAGCCAGTGAAATTGTAACTAAAGCGCTACTTTACAACAACAACATAACAAGAACAACATCGACAAGTTATCAGACCGAACTGCGATAACACATGACCGATGACCGAATCCCTTTGCCATAAGCACCTCGTTTTGGGCGGCCGCTGTGACCGAGCGTTCCAAGGCTCTTCAGTCCGGAACCCCACTGCTGCTACAGTCGCAGGTTCGAATCCTTGTGTGATGTCCTTAGGTTAGTTAGGTGTAAGTAGTTATAACTTTAGGGGACTGATGACCTCAGATGTTAAGTCCCATAGTGCTTAGAGCCATTTCAACCTCGTTTGGTGTGGACGAGAAGCCAAACGCCAATGCATTGGCGACAAACGTTCGGCCGAATCCGGCCTTTGTCGGTCGATCGTTGGCCTTTGTTGGCCTAGGGTGTACGCACCTTTATCATTACCTCCAAAAAAATCAAGCTGTGACCATGAAACCCTGCCTTGGTCGTAGACTGCGTTCACTGTGGCACCGACAAAACTCACCAACTTTGTCACAATGCGTCCGATCTAATCTGTCTTTTTTTAGGGGTGGGTGGGAGGGGGTGAATCTGGGAGGACAACAGAGTCTGAAAGGGGCGGTCAAATGAAAACGAGACAGATGGAAAACAAGTACGTAAACTCTTTATTATTTCAAAAGTATTCGCCATAACTTTTGATACACTGGCGGGAAAAATCTCAGTACCATGAAACAGTAGAGGAATGAAATTTCGGATATACGCTTGTCTAGGTAAAATATTTGAGCGATTAAAATTGCAAGACCACAGATTAAGGCAACCGCAACATAAGCCGTTGCATTGACTGGATGTGGCGTCAAAAAGAGTCCATGAAATGGACATCATTCACCAAAGAAAAATGCCCAGAAGACGATGCTTTTTGCAGCCAAGTGAATTGGATAGGAAACTTGCTCAGTGTTGTTCAAAATGTTCTGACAATGTACGCAGTGAACAAAGTGTGCTGTGAAGATTGTTTCCAGTAATGTGTAGAGGTTATGACAGGGAATGTAATCTTTATTATGATACAATACCTTGTAGCTTAATTTTTGTTGCGCCTATGTAATATACTACTCAGCCATTTTCTTTCTTTCTATTGTGAATTTGGATGCTTCATGGATACTGAGCTGCATTGTACCTCATCAATGTGCAATTCCTAGTTTCTGTAAATGCTGGTAAGTTGTTATATGCCAAAATAATAAAATTAATAACGATTTAATTGAAATTTGTTCCGTTGAAATTAATGTCCAAACTTTTTCTTTAATGTTTCCCTAATTTAACTACCTACAGATACGTTTTATAGGCTGTATTCGTCCGTTTATACAAATAAGTTTCCATAATAAACGTAACAAGACTGAAAAAATACCGATATTTATTGAAATCTCAATGGGGGCTTATCAGCCCCCCCCCCCTCCCCCAAATCATGCATTAACGTCAGTCCCAACAATCATGCAGCCAGGGTTAATACGACGATTTCGCCTGCAGCACTCCTAACTCTACGGTGAACAACTCTGCGTTGTCGGTTACATAAGCGCTAGGGGCTCTCCGAATTAGGACCCTGTAGCAACACTGCAAACTGGTAAAAGTTACGTATGATTTAGACAGAAGGCTGTTTGCTCATCACCACCTACATTTCACATATTAAAAATTGTTCTCTTTTACCACAACAGATACTTTCGCCGAAACGTAAAACTACCTGAAAATACCCTCCCCTTTTCATAGACTCATTTCACTTACCTTTACTCTACTGGCAGTCAATGCGGGATTCGAGGTTTCGCTTTTGGATTCCTTATAAGAAATTATGCTTAAAACTTCGAACATTTATTGAAAGACAGGGCCGTTTCCCATGCACTGTTACATAACAGGTTTTGTATGAGATAGCTTCTATAATATAATCTCGCCAAGCCTGATGGTGCGCAACGCTCAATTTATTTTTTGGCGTTTTGTAAGAAAAAGAAAGACATTTTCTAGCAGATGTAGTGCCTCAGTCGAAGTACGAAGTAAACATATTTAGATCTGCGTAACTAGTTTCAGATCAAAGTTGTTTGAATTTCGTAATTAATATTATGTCTCAGGAGACTGATCTCCATTAGTATAACAAAAGAAACATACAGACTGGCTTAGTATTTTTTTAAACAATGATGACCAGTTACAGTTTGACTGGCTGATCATCTTCAGATCTAAGTTGGGAGAAGGATAAATGTCAGATTAAATTCAGAGGCATGATTATTTTTCAAACGAACGCAGTTACTTCGAGTTATGTTTTGATAGATGGAGGACTCGAATTTGGCAAATTTGATATGTTTGTTAATTTCATACTTTATCGTACAAAAAGTATAAACACACACGAAAATGTGCAGTGTAAAATCTACTGGGAGTTTGTGTCCTATCGTTGTGCGAGAGCTATTTTCTCCCCAAGGTCCTATGTGTCACGAAATAGAAATCACAGTGAAAATCAAAAATCCTTCTTTGCAACGTTTAGCTACACCTTCCAACTACTTCTCTACATAATCGCCGCTCTGACTTACTCTTTTGTCGTAGAGCGGTGCCATCTTTCCAATACCCCCGTTGTAGAAGATCGTCGCCCAGTAGGGGCCCGTGCAAAATTATACCAATGAGGTACAATGTGGTGGTCTATAGTCTTGACTTACAGTGGTGGTAATCGTTACTAAATTGAATATATTAATTTTGCGTATGTAAACTGAATTGTTCAAATATGCTTAACTTTTATTTCTTTATTTAAAACAACTGGTTTCTACAGACTTTGCTATTATCTTCAGGTCTTAAAAAAATCTTTTTACTGTGAAACATGTTCACGTTAAGTTGGACCTCACGTCATGTTAACATGTCTATAAATAACTCGTAACCAAAGGTTTGTTATAACTAAAGTATTTAAAAACATAAATCTCCTTGTTCAAATAGCCAAAAATCTGTGAAATGTGCATATACACCGCTCACAGATGATCATTACGTCACAAAAACACTGTACACTATAGCATATCTGTTTACATAACCTGGACATATTCTACACATTGAAATCTACTTTAAACTGCGTATACGCCTTAAATTTCCACTTGGCAAAAACATAGAAATTAAATAAAAGTTACAAAAAATTGCCATTTAGGAGGTTCGAAGCTCTTAGATTACCGATCTGTGATGCTACTCATTTCCCCCCTGCCCCCACCCCCAAAAAGAACTTTATTTGACATTTCACATTTTCAGATAATCACGTCATATACCAGACAAAACGAAACTCATTTTATATATAGTTATACACTATCACACATGTATTTGCCTACGGTCGAGGCATGTGAACGGTGTTTTAAAAAACGCTCCTGATCTACGCTTGCACAATACGCTACACTTAATTCCAAAGAAAAATACTGACCTTTTCGGCTGTAATTGTGACAAATGACTGACTTCAGATTAAATATTTGTTCAGAACTTCATCTCTCCTTCCTTAAACAACCTTGATATTCACCTAAGTTACTCTCCAGTGTTGTTTCTACTCTGTTTATTATAATCGTGGAAAATATGTTATATGTAACTGATTGAAAAGAAAATCCTCAGTTATTAACACGTTTATTGCCTTTTTTTACTTAATGGATGTATCAAGGCCACTTTACACTCTAATGGGAGTTTTTCTGTTCTTCTAGTTTTCTCAAAGATTAATTTTAGTTCATTTTTGTATTTTTGCTAGAAGTCAGTTGAAAAGTACTGCTATAATAAACTCTTCTCCGCTAGGTTAATAAGGTTTTATAAATTCTTAAACGTCTTTGATAGTTCGAGTAAATCGTGTTCTACATTTTCATGAGTGTGTGATTAATGGAGTTTATGGATTTGTTCTGGCCAATGAAGAAGCTGATTAAAATATTTTGCAAGTATTGCGAAATTTTCAGTGGTACGTCAGCCAAATATATGAACCTCGTCCCATATTGCTCTGTTGTTAGATTTACATTTGAACTACATCCACCTAACTCTCTAATTCTCACTTTCTCCTCCAAAAGTCTACTTGAAAAGCGACTCTTTAGGAGATCATCTACAGAAAACACTTTCATAGTATATTTCCTCATATACTCGTTTGTTTCACCACCACGTAACCTACAGGCTTTTGACTTACAAGGGTAATAATCGTAACTAAATCAAATATACTTATTTTAAGTGTAGTAAATGAAATGTCATTTCTAAATTTAATAATTAATAGTTTAACATTGCGAGTAATAAAGTAAAATGGGAAAAACAATAAAAATATTGGCATCAGCTGGTGTCGAACCCCGGTATGCAAATTACCAGTCTGTGCTTTTACGTAACTCTCCTACAATGCTGCCATTACAGGAGTTGAAAGTTCCTGGCGGATTAAAAGTGTGTGCCGGACCGAGACTCGAACTCGGGACCTTTGCCTTTCGCGGGCAAGTGCTCTACCAGCTGAGCTACCCAAGCACGACTCATGCCCCCTCCTCACAACTTTACTGCCGCCAGTACCTCGCCTCCTACCTTCCAAACTTGTGAGGACGGGTCGTCAGTCGAGCTTGGGTAGCTCAGCTGGCACAGCACTTACCCGCGAAAGGCAAAGGCCCAGAGTTCGAGTCTCGGTCCGGCACAGAGTTTTAATCTTCTAGGAAATTTCACATCAGCTCACACTCCGCTGCAGAGTGAAAATCTCATTCTGATTACAGGAGTTCTTCGTAAAGACGACATACTCATCGCTTCCACAATATGCTTTGGTTCTTTGAGCAACATAGCACGCCTAGCGCCAGAAGGGATGACGTCACAGCAGGACATGCGCAGTACAAGACTGATGACTGCGTCGCTTCCTGCATTGAACGTAGTGCGGAGACTATCGTACCAGCACCCTACACTGGTTTCTAGTTATCGTGGAGAGAGCGCCAAAGAACATGTTTTCGTCCACTTTATTTGCGTATCAGCAAGCGTTCGAAGATAAATGGCATACTAGTGTGATTTCCACCTCGCATTCGAAAAGAACTGGCTTAATTTCAGTGCGATTTCTGGATATCATTCGAAGCGAAATAGTATAAATTTAGTGCGATATTTACAGTGTGCTGTAGCACATGGCAGTTGGCCACCACTGCAGACACCTGTGCTTTCCGCCAATTCTCTACACTGGTCTGCAGCTCGTCGTCTGTGCCAATATGATGTTTAAATAGTCAGCGGTTCATGTGAGCAACGAGATAAAGCCAAATCCAGGCTGTATGGTGGGTGATCAAACACTTACCATAGAAAACATTACAGGAGCGTCTTTGCGCAGAAGCAGTTCTCGCCCTTCATTGTCACGAAGTAGGACAATGCCTAGTTTCAACATTCATCGCTCGATTTGATTTGCTTTCCTGGAATCGTACGACTCACTCGCTGAACAAATCATCAGTTGACACTCGCTTCTTTGCCTGACCGCCTGCATCACGAACGTCTCTACGTCCTGTACCTACGTCCGTGCACCATTGCCACACTTTGCTGTCACGCAAGACAGTTACGTTACGTGGACTGCATGAAATCTGGCGGATCTGCTTAGCACGAAGAAATCAAATGAAGGCACACACTTCACACTTAGCAGGAGACTATTGTCCTAGAGCATCTTTATGTGCTCACTGAACGATCAGAACTGGAAAGCGCGACGCGATGCTATTGATGGATGTACGACACGCAGATGTTATAATTATTATTAATGAATTACACACAGATAACTTTCGAAATATTTAGCCCTCTCAATATCCGATTTCACTCGACAGATCAAATGCAATCACTTTATGTAAGAAAAAGACTCTGTTCAATTTTTATTTTAGTATTTTGTTAGTGGTTTTTATTTTTGTATGTTTTTAGACCTTCTACCCTCATATAAACTCGGTTCAGTCAATATATTATAAACATAATTGCCGGCCGCTGTGTCCGAGCGGTTCTAGGCGCTTCAGTCCGGAACCACGAGGCTGCTACGGTCGCAGGTTCGAATCCTGCCTCGGGGATTGATGTGTGTGATGTCCTTAGAATAGGTTCATATAGTTCTAAGTCTAGGGGACTGATGACCTCAGATGTTAACTCCCATAGTGCATAGAGCTATTTGAACCATAAACATAGTATGAGAACAGAACAGGCATTCTATCAGTGACATTAGTTTTTTGCTATGATGCATTAAATATTGCATGAAATTGGTCCTGAGCGTACTTTGTAGCTATATTAAGGACAAACTGAATTGAGAGACACTTCGCAGTTATGGCGTACAGCTAGGGATACGAAACTGTAGCGTAAACGATAAAGCGAAAAATAACGCGAAATCGCTTTTTCTTAAAGACATAACTCTAATGTAGCGGGTTGCACGAAATGTCGCTAAATTTTACATTTTCCTGCGTAAGAATATCTTACATGTAGAAGCAGTAAATTACTAATATTGGTAACTGGTAGCTATTTAACGTTAAATATGGATCAAGACTACTTCTTCAAGGCCGAGGTTCGTGTACAAACTTAAAATGAACGTTCATTTTCCATGTAAAGTACCGATGTTCTCAATGTAACGTCAGACGAATGAACTTACTTCCGGTGAACTATCTTCTCGTAACACTTTCAGTCACTGATGTTACATTTTCCGACAATTTTGCGTAACAAATCGTACCAAAGATGAAACATTTTCGAGCGATCTTTAATGTAGCACGTCGATGAAATTGAATATTTTCGTTAAAAGCAACTATAAAGATGAAAACCACAAAATATACGACTCTGGCTTGACTAATACATAGATCATTACAGAGAGTACATTTTCATATCACAGTGAAGTGTTAGCAGACGGTCAGAAAAATCTCCGAGAAGATATCTTTAAAGTTATGACATTGCTTTCTTTTGATAAACGATTGCAAATTTATTATTTCTTTAACCGATTATATTTAAGAATCTTAACGTAAATGTTTTTGTTTTTCAATAATGTACTTATAAATAAATTCAATGTGTAACATCCAAAAATATAATGAATCGGAAGGAATATTATTTTACCAACACGACACTGAAGAAATAAAATAAGTCAAAAACAAAGAAAGAAGCTGTCATGACACCAAACCGCCATAATTGGCAAAAAATGACACCGCCATCCACAAATGGCAAAAAAGTAACACAATTGGCAAATAAAAGTAACACCACAATTGGCACAGTCTGCATTTGTTATTTTATTACGAACTCCGATGTCCAACTAAGTGCGAATAAATTAATATTCACACAGTCGCAATTAGTAATTGCGAGGCTATTATTCCGGCAACGGAATAGTAGTCTACGTATTGTCATTCTCACAATAAAAATAATTTTCTTTGTCTTCTTCTTGGTCGGTGAGCGAGAGTTATTATGCGGACAACTTTCTGGGGCACCGGCGAAGACTGGTGAATAGGATCTCCGAGCGTATGGGGACGGTTCGTTCGGAGATGACGTCAGAGGACCCGCTGGTGAGTTTAAGGCAAGTATTCAGCCCTCATTTCTGATCTCTGACCTTTCAACTAACGCAGAATCGGGCATAATTTGGTGTCAGTACAGGAAGAACCGCGAGAATCGACTATTAACTGCTGAGCCGTCGGCTTGCGTTGGCAAGCGTTGTGGAAGAAGGTGGCCTCGAGACAGCGGCGATAAGGAAGTAGGCGCCTACCTGACCACACAGGTCGATAGGAGGCGACTTAGCTGGCGACAGAAACTCGACTCAACTGTCCTGAAAAATTCCTCTATCTTGCAACCATGATTACTGTGTCATCCAATCCACTTTACGCGTTATAGCGGCAGCTGACGTCATACAAACGTAGTGATAGGGGTTTGCGACCGAGGAAAGTTGCCACCTGTACATTTTCACAAATAACGACATTTCAGTGAGACTACTGCTTTTTTTTTTTCAAGTGGCCATTTTGCGGGAGGTTTGTGGGCGGAAGTAATATGTTCCTCGATTCTTCTTGGAACGTACGCTTTCAGGTTTGTAACAATAAGACTCTCTGTGATGCACTACGCCTGTCTTGTATTGTCTGCGACTGTTTAGTAAGAAACTTAACTTATGGGTGAAGTATTGGGTTCGTGCATACGTTCGCAGAGTTTTTATTTTGATGTTGGTATTCCCGTTGCTATGGGTTTATACGGGGTGTTCAAAAAGTCTCTCCGCAGTGCCGTATGCCGCAGTGAATATACACAAATGAAACTCAGTGAAATACAAGTTATTAGTTTATTGAATATTCATTTGTACTTACAAATTTTCACATTAAACGATGAAAGTCTCTCCCCTGTTGTTGAATACAGAATTCAATTCGTCTAATCGTGTATCCAAGAACAAGCTGTAACATTTCTTCCGTAAATGAAGTTTTCATCGATGGATTTTGGACAGTTGCTTTCGCTGCACCTCAGAAGAAAAAGTCAGGTGGTGTTAGGTCAGGCGATCGTGGAGGCCAAAGTCCCAGTGAAATCATGCGATCATCAAAAACTTCAGCAAACAGTGACACTGAAACGCGAGCTGTATGGGCGGTTGCACTATCTTGTTGAAAATAAACGTTCAGTATTTCACTAAACTCAAGTTCACCTATGAATGGGTACAGAATATCACTGCAGTATCGTTGTGCGTTTATTGTTTCGTTGAAAAATATGGGACCCACAATCCGACTTCTAGAAATTGCAATCCAAACTCCTATTTGCCGGCCGAGGTGGCCGAGCGGTTCTGGGAGCTACAGTCTGGAACCGCGCGACCGCTACGGTCGCAGGTTCGAATTCTGCCTCGGGCATGGGTGTGTGTGATGTCCTTAGGTTAGTTAGGTTTAAGAAGTTCTATGTTCTAGGGGACTCATGACCTCAGAAGTTAAGTCCCATAGTGCTCAGAGCCATTTGAACCAAACTCCTATTTTCACGGAATGAAGTGGTTCCTCATGAATACACAACGGATTTACAGTACTCCACATACGAGACTTTTGCGAGTTCGTGTACCCCGATAAATGAAACCACGCCTCATCAGTGAAAAACGTTTTATTAAGAATATCCCTTCCATTTTGTTGAACGAAATTTTTGAACCATTGACAATAATGCAGTCTATTGCCATGATCAGTATTTTTCAGTTCTTGCACGACTGTCATTTTGTATGAGAAAAGTTCTAATATTTTCCTTACAGCTGTGTGGCCCGTTCCCACACTAACATCGATTTCGTGGGCGAGTTTTCTCACTGACTTGTTCGGACTCGTGGACATTTTATCGGAAATATCAAGTAGTTTATCCTCAGACAAAGCGCTAGGACGACCATTTCTCGGTGCATCTGTCACTGAACCCGTACTTCGAAATTTGTTAATCAAATCTCGCACAGTATCGCGATGTGGGAGTGTTGTCTCCGGGAAAACTGAATTAAATGTTTGACAAACTGAAACTGTGTATTTACCGCCAGCTTTGAACACTTGTTCGGCTAAAAACATACGTTCTTCAATGTTTAGCGTCTTAACAGTGACAAAAACGAAACAAACGAATAAAGGAACTAAACTTGAACGTTCACGTCAACACGTAACGACACACACCAACGACGCTGGCTGAGATAAACGAAACAGTGGAATGGTGTGAGAGTCCACTTGAAGTAACCCAGACAGGCGAACTATCACATGGGACTGCGGAGAGACTTTTTGAACACCCTGTATTATCGATTGTCATTTTTTAGTTGGAGTTCACTGTTGTTGTTTGAGATTACATATTGTCATTTTGTCATTTAGAGATAATGAGCGGAACTGCGAACGCTAGAAAATAGAGTGGCAAGTGGAGAAATCGGAACACGTGCGACATTTTCTTCTGTTTCAGTTCAATAGGCAGCAAATGCCACTGGACAAGGCACGGCAAGAAAATGGTTTCCTCATTTCAAGTACGATGGTTTTGACATCATTGACTGTCTACTTTCGCCGGCCTTTGTGGCCGAGCGGTTCTAGGCGCTTCAGTCTGGAACCGCGCGATCGCTAAGGTCGCGGGTTCGAATCCTGCCTCGGGCATGGGTGTGTGTGATGTCCTTAGGTTAGTTAGGTTTAAGTAGTTTTAAGTTCTAGGGGACTGATGACCTCAGATGTTAAGTCCAATAGTGCTCAGAGCCATTTGAACCATTTTGAACTGTCTACGTTCAGGGAGACATTCGGGGTTTTATGGGAAGATCGTTTAAGCGCATTAATCCAGAATGATATACGTCAGCGTGCTCGATAACTGGTGAATGTGACTAACTGTGAACATATCACCACCGTGCGACAACGTTCAAAAATCGGGAGTATGGGTATCACACGCCACACGCCAAAATCACACAGATCAGCAGTTGCTCATACGTGCATCTCTATTTGCTCGTCATCAACTGGCTCGTGAAAAACACCGACCAGTCCTATCCCGCATGCATTGTCACTGGTGACATGGTGTATTTATACTAAAATAAGGAATGTAAATCTATGATTGAGCCCAAGCAAAGCGGAAACTCCCAATACAAAGACCTGCGCGCATCCACAAAATATAATGTTACGCATCTGAGGGAATAGCGACAGTGTGGTGTACTACCAATTGCTTCCCCGAGCTGTAACCATCACTGCTGCCATTTGTTGTCAACAGCTGAGACGTCTTGCACATGCAGTCCAAGAACGACCACCCCCGGCAGCTGAGTGGTCAGCGCGACAGCATGTCAAACCTAAGGGCCCGGGTTCGATCCCCGGCTGGTTCGGAGATTTTCACCGTTCAGGAACTGGGTGTTGTACTGTCATCATTTCATCCCCATCGACGAGCGCAAGTCGCCGAAGTGGTGTCAAATCGAAAGACTTGCACCCGGCGAACGGTCTACCCGACGGGAGACCCTAGTCACACGACCTTTACATTTAGTCGAAGAACAACGAGCAGGAAGACTGCGTCAAGTCATGCTACCACATGGTAACGCCTGCCCGCATTCTACTAGACCGACAAATAACACTACACAGGCGTTGGGTTGGGAAGTTATTTCGTATCCAACTTATTCACCAGATAATGCGCCTTGATATCTTCACCTTTTCCGATCTCATTGGAACAACCTTCAAGGAACTTCCTTTCCGGCTGAAAATGCGCTACGAACATGGCTCGACGAGTTCTTCGCCTCAAAACCACGTAATTTCTGCAGTCGCAGAATCGGAAAGTTACCTCAGGGTTGGGAGGCTGTTGGAAATAGTGATGGAGAATAAACTGTTGATGACTAAAGTCTCGGTCATGTATATCCGTTGCCTTTATTAAACTTCTGAAAAACTGCTACGAGCTTATGCACCAAGCCAATACAATCCCTTAATATCATTCCAATGTATCTCAGCCCGACATCTGCTTTTCCTGCAATGCGTCTTATGTGGTTCCTCCTGCACATTTTATGGTAGTTACTTTTCCTAGTGCTTTATTGCCAGTTAATAAAAGACCAGTACTGGATTACTTCGCATGTTTATGAGTACATCATCACATTTATTTACGTTCAGTGTCGACTAGGGATGGTGGTTATCGCTGAAACAACCGGTTTTTGGTTACTACTGTTTCTTCCTCCAGTTTAATGTGACAGTTAATACTGCTTAAAATAACCGGTTTCTGAAATAACCGATTTTAGGATTTTTATTGCTGTTGTTTCGAACAAAGATATCTCACAAAGCCTAAAAAATTCTACGTCTCTCTCATCATGAGTTTCAACTTTCACAGAATCAAAATACCAAATAAAAAAAATATAAATGAAAGAAATCTTCGCTCGTCTACTGTTCACTACTTGTCGAAAAGTAATGATGCTATGAATAAAATGGTCGAAATAGGGAGGATGTAAAACGTAGGCTGTCAGTGGAAAGAAAAGCGTTTCTGAAGAAAAGAAATTTGTTAACATCGAGTATAGATTTAAATGTCAGGAAGTCTTTTCTGAAAGTATTTGCATGGAGTGTAGCCATGTATGGAAGTGAAATATGGACGATAAACAGTTTAGACAAGAAGACAATAGAACATTTTGAAATATAGTACTACAAAAGAATGTTGAAGATTAATGGGTAGATTACGCAACTAATGAGGAGGTATTGAATAGAACTGGAGAGAAGAGAAATTGGTAGTACAACTTGACTAGAAGAAGGGATCGGTTGGTAGGACATGTTCTGAGGCATCAAGGGGTCACCAGTTTAGTACTAGAGGGAAGCGTGGCGAGTAAAAATAGTAGAGCGAGACCGAGAGATGAATACACTAAGCAGATTCAGAAGGATGTAGGTTGCAGTAAGTACTGGGAGATGAAGAACCTTGCACAGAATAGAGTAGCATGGAGAGCTGCATCAAACTAGTCTTTGGACTGAAGACAACAACAACAACGATGTCACAAATTACGCAATTCGTTGAGATGTCTAATTTTAGTAATGAGAGAATTTCTCAATTGTTATGAGTCTTCTTATACTGTACAGTTCTTTTTGTCAACAATCAGACTTTAATTTTTCAAGAACGATTTTCTTTAAAAGGGAACCCACCTCCACGATCTATAATAAAGTTTTGAACATTTTGTCGTGTCTGCATTGTACCTTACGCCACATGCAGGAACAGATTGTTTCCGACAAGCAAAAAGAAATAAATTAGTAGTGAGTAGTTTTGTTTTCCTGCGTCTGCTGATTTGTATTTGGTTTCGAGAAAGTCAGTACACCAGTCACAAAAACAGAGGCACGAAATTTTTATTTCAGGGCAGATGTCATCCTGCATTCTTAAGCAAACAGGGTGTAGTCGGGAATGTCAGGTGTTGTGCTAGCAAGCAGATTAATTTTCAGCGAACAGCATTCATATTTTCAAACAGCTATTTTTCTTACGCGTAGAGCATTAATTTATTTTTGTGGATATTCCGCGCCGACCATTGCGCTACATTGTGCAACGTTCGTCATGGACTTCCATACTCAGTTTAGTTATGCAATTTTTATTGAGCATACAATCAGTCTCTTTGGGCATTTAGTTAGACTCATTTTCTTTATTTCAAACACTGCAGTGTTCACATGCGCAACGAAGTGCCACCCAACAGTTAGTTTTGCTCAGCAGCTGAATACGATACCTGGAGTACACGTTACATGAGCAGAAACTTTTTGAAATCAGTGTATCCAGCTTACTCTCATACAGTTTTTTTAATGAAACGCTTACAACAGACAGTGGTTTGCGGACATAAAATAGACACGCTATCACAACGCACAACTTAAAATAACAAGAAACAATGTGACACAGCTTCCTCACCCAACATTCAAAAACCCAAGTACATAACGTTACCATATTTAGGTGCCATACCAGACAAAGTAACCAAGCTGTTTAAAACAAACAGACATTAGGATCACCTTTGCCACCAACAACTTAAAAAAGGAACTGATACATGACATCTCACATTCCACAGAGAAACTTAACAAAGCAAGAATTTATAACATTATATACATTCAAGAAGAATATAATAATTCCAATCCCAAAGAATAATGACAGATGTGAAAATTAAGAAACTATCAGTTTAATAAGCCACGGCTGCAAAATACTAACACGAATTATCTACAGACGAATGGAAAAACTGGTAGAAGCCAACCTCGTGGAAGATCAGTTTGGATTCCATAGAAATGTTGGAACACGTGAGGCAATACCGACCCTAAGACTTATCTAAGACAATAGATTGAGGAAAGGCATGCCTACGTTTCTAGCATTTGTAGACTTATAGAAAGATTCTGACAATGTTGATTGGAATACTCTCTTTCATATTCTGAAGGTGGCAGGAGTAAAATACAGGGAGCGAAAGGCAGCTATAGGAGTCGGGGGGCATGAAAGGGAAGCAGTGATCGGGAAGGGAGTGAGACAGGGTTGTAGTCTATCGCCGATGTTATTCAGTCTGTATATTGAGCAAGCAGTAAAGGAAACAAAAGAAAAATTCGGAGTAGGAATTAAAATCCACGGAGAAGAAATAAAAACTTTGAGGTTCGCCGATGACGTTGTTTTCTGTCAGACACAGCAAAGAACTTCGAAGAGCAGTTGAACGGAATGGACAGTGTCTTGAAAGGAGGATATAAGATGAACATCGACAAAAGCAAAACGAGGATAATGGAATGTAGTCGAATGCTGTGATGCTGAGGGATTAGGAAATGAGACACTTAAAGTAGTAAAGGAGTTTTGCTATTTGGGGAGCAAAATAACTGATGATAGTCGAAGTAGAGAAGATATAAAATGTAGACTGGCAATGGCAAGGAAAGCGTTTCTGAAGAAGAGAAATTTGTTAACATTGAGTATAGATTTAAGTGTCAGGAAGTCGTTTCTGAAAGTATTTGTATGGAGTGTAGCCATGTATGGAAGTGAAACGTGGACGATAAATAGTTTAGACAAGAAGAGAGCTTTCGAAGTGTGGTGCTACAGAAGAATGCTGAAGATTAGATGGGTAGATCACATAACTAACCTATGGACATCACACACATCCAAGCCCGAGGCAGGATTCGAATCTGCGACCGTAGCGGTCGCGCGGGTCCAGACTGTAGCGCCTAGAAGCGCTCGGCCACTTCGGCCGGCCGTAGAGGGAGACCAAGAGATGAATACACTAAGCAGATTCAGAGAGATGTAGGTTGCAGTAGGTAGAGGAAGAGGCTTTCACAGGATAGTGTAGCACGGAGAGCTGCATCAAACCAGTCTGTGGACTGAAGACCACAACAACAACAACAACAACAACAACAACAACAACATACAGTCATTGCAACAAATATTACATTACCAAACAGGAAGAAATTTTAAAATCCGCCTTAAGTAACACATTGACTGTTTCATGCTTGGAAAATCGAATAAATCAGCTAAAGCGAAGCATATAAATGAAACAGGACACAGTGTTACAATAGACAACGATTTCAAAGTACTACATAACTTAGTTAAGAGCTGGAAAATGGACATCTTGGAATAAATGGAAATATTCATCCAGGGCCACATGGTAAACAACGAGATCCTGAATGAAATGACAGACTTAAAAAATTCACATTTCTTTTCCAATTTCACTATAGTACTCCGAGAATAAAATATACATATCATGACAGTCGTTTGACTCTAGCCGCAGCAAGAGCCTAGAAATATATAAAATAAATTAGTTCATATCATGTGTTCAATAATATTGTAACAGGTGCTCAATTTGTAATGTATTTCATCAACCTACATCTGCAGAAGACTACAAAACATCAGACACCACATAGATCGACAAATCGATAATCAAATCGAAAGCAGTTGTATTTCGACCGCCATCTTGTCCACTCCACTACAGAACTGTTTGTGATAGTGTTTCCAAGTTCCTCTATGTTAGTGACAATTTGTGAACAGTGACTAAGAGAGTCACGGAAACAGAAACACCCCAGCGCATCACGAGTCTGCCACGTCAGAAGAAAAAAAGTGAGTGACCGTTACAAAACTTATTTCTGCAAACATCAGTGCAGCTTCCAAAGTGACATCGCCTCTTACTAAGTTTTCTCTTCTCCCACAGGATGACCACAGCATTTATGGAAACACTATGTAACATCAGTATGGGCTTATTGTAAAGTTGTTTTTGTAATGCCATCTAGCCTGAAGATGAGGTATTACCTCGAAACATGTCGCTAAATAATACAATAGTTGACAAAGTTTGTGACTGGTAGCGGTAATTAAAAAAAAAACTTTAAAAAACCTTTACAGAGACAGTGGTTACCTCGGTGGCTGAGCGAAGAGCGGCTGCCTGTGTGGAACTTTCGCGGTGCTGAGGATATGCCCGCGAACAGGTGGACTGTTGGTGTCCCGGGCCGGCACTGAAGAATATCGTGGCTTTACTAAGCGCTAGCCGAGTCAGCTGACCCGATACCAAAGCCGGTTGGCCTCCAAGCGCTATCTTTCGAGAAGCGAAACTTGCACGTAGTACACGTCGTATCCACGTCTCCGTTAAGTTGAGCGTCAGGAGCAGGGGGAAGTAACGGCTCGCGTATGAGGAAAGTTTTGTTTTAAGATTTCGTACAGCGGAATCCTTATAGGATTACGTTGTCGTCCGCTTATCTGTCTCTCTGTCAGAAACCTTTTTTTCTCATGAAATGATACACATATCAAGTTGGAATTTGTGTCACATATTAAGGTATGCAACCCACTGGCGAGAAAAAAATTTGAAATTTTTAAGTCGATGCAGTCAAAAGATACATCCTAGTTTTGTCACATATTTCGAAACTAGAAAACTTACTCATAAAAACCTCTAGAGTTCAAATGGTTCAAATGCCTCTGAGCACTATGGGACTTAACATCTATGGTCATCAGTCCCCTAGAACTTAGAACTACTTAAACCTAACTAACCTAAGGACAGCACACAACACCCAGCCATCACGAGGCAGAGAAAATCCCTGACCCCGCCGGGAAGCGAACCCGGGAACCCGGGCGTGGGAAGCGAGAACGCTACCGCACGACCACGAGATGCGGGCAAACCTCTAGAGTAATTCCCGCTGACCGGCCATTGTGGCCGAGCGATTCTAGGCGCTTCGGTCTGGAACTAAGCGGCTGCTGCGGTCGCAGGTTCGAATCCTGCGTCGGGCATGGATGTGTATGATGTCCTTAGGTTAGTTAGGTTTAAGTAGTTCTAAGTTCTAGGGGACTGATGACCTCAGAAGTTAAGTCCCATAGTGCTCAGAGCCATTTGAACCATTTTTTGTTACGCAGAAGAGATTAAATGCTACAAGCAAGCCGTTATGCCATTTATGTCGAGAATTGTTTTTAAATTTTGTTGTACGAGTAGTAATCAATAAGACTTTATAATACCAGATCCCACTAGAAGATGCAATTCTCGTTTGTACACACACTAGTTGCGAGTGAACAGGTGTAGAAACGCTTGCTGTCTGCTGAGTTACGAGAGCGAGCTAGCTTAGGCCTACTTTCGTGACGTACCCGCCGCAGCCTGTCTATCTCGTAGGCCTCGAGGCTCTCTGACGTAGCGTACCGCAAGCAGCAGATTGGTCTGGTATCCGCATCGGGAACAAGCCGAGATGGTGTTTGTGTACGGCCTAGCAGATGGTCGAGAGGGAGCACGGCTATACCACAACAAGTACCCTCACAGACACCAAACACACAACATTACAAGCCTTTTTTGGGTGTCCGTCCAGACAGACGTACGTGCAGGGAGGCGGCGGAAGTGGGTACACCAGATTTGCAGGACTGGATTCAACAGGATATTGAGACGAATCCTAGTGCAAGCTCCAGGCAAGTGGTCCACCAACATGATGTAAGCCATAGCACGATTGTGTGCGTCCTGCATGACAACCGCTACGGTCCTTATCACCTGCATTCCCATGGAGGCCACTTTGAACATCTGTTGTGACGTGGAGGCGAGGCAGCTGTGTACCATAGTGCTCACAGCGATTTGAAACATTTTGAACTTCCCGGTGAGCTAGAATTATGAAATTTGAGAAGAAGCAAGGTTTCACAGTACCAATGAAATCAAAAAAGTCCGATGATTGTTTACTTTGTAATTATATCACACGAAAAAATTTGTCGTTTCTAATCAGACTGAGTGAGTGTGCGGCCGTCTATTAGGATCCCTTTTTCTCATAAATATGTGGACGTACCAGTCTGAAACTTCCGTCATACACTAAGATTTATGGTTCCTTGCTGGTTAAATAAGTGTAAGCTTAAAAGCCAATGTAATCAAAAGATACGGTTATTTACGTCACAAATTTTTATACGCGAAAACTCACTCATCAAAACCTATACGGTACGTACCCTAGGTTTAGAATCATGAAATTTGGCAAGAAGAAAGCACAAGTAAAGTGAAAAATATGAAATTTGTTAACTGTCATTATACCACATAAGAATATCTTTTGCTATTTGAGCATAAATTGCATTCATCATCCGTCAAAATCATAATAGACGAACATTACAGCACGCAAACATTGAATGTAAGTTGTAGTCATGTTTCTGTTGTTCTTGTTTTTGTTGTTGTGGTCTTTAGTCCGAAGACTGGTTTGATGCAGGTCTCCATGCTACTATCTCCTGTGTAAACTTTTCATCTCCGAGTACCTACTGCACCCTACATCCTTCTGAATCTCCTTACTGTATTCATCTCTTGGTCTCCCTCTACGATTTTTACCCTCCACGCTTTCCTCTAATACTAAACTGGTGATTCTTCGATACCTCAGAATGTGTCCTGGCAACCGATCCCTTCTTCCATTCAAGTTGTGCCACAAATTCCTCTTCTTCCCGATTCTGTTCAGTACCTTCTCATTAGTTACGTGATCTACCCATTTAATCTTCAGCACTGTTCTGAAGCACCACATTTCGAAGGAGAATAGAGTCATGCATTAGTAAGTAAATAAAAATGATTTATTTAATCTTCTCTATATGTAAACTGAAGTCCCCTTCTCGCTTGGTTTTGTATGTGTGGGCTAGTCTTATCGTCTTGGAATTCCTTGCCAGTATCGATATCGGTAACAGCCAACAATCTTTGAGATTCTCTACTGCGAGGATGGATGAACTACATATATACGTAACTAAGTTTGTACGGAACCCTCACAGCGTGAGTCCTACTTGCGCTTGCCAATTCTTTTTATTTTCGCCATACATCTCCTAAATCACTTATGACAAATGCCAGGATGGTCCCGTTGAAATTAACGCAACTGGAGTCCTGCACCATCCCGTCAACCCACACAAGTAGCTGGGTGTAGCAACTGTTAAGGTGTCTCATCACAGGAAGTGAAAACGTTCGTGCAGTAGAAACTGGTGACGTCACACCTTGAAACTCCACGCATCTACGTCTACATCTACGTGATTACTCTGCTATTCACAATAAAGCGTCTGCCAGAGGGTTCAATGAACCACCTTCAAGCTGTCTCTCTACCGTTCCACTCTCGAACAGCACGCGGGAAAAAAGACCATTTAAATTTTTTTGTACGAGCCCTGATTTCTCTTATTGTATCGTGATGATCATTTCTCCCTATGTAGGTGGGTACCAACAGAATGTTTTCGCAACCGGAGGAGAAAACTGGTGATTGAAATTTCATGAGAAGATCCCCTCGCAACGAAAAACGCCTTTGTTTTAATGATTACCACCCCAGTTCACGTATTATGTCTGTGGCACTATCTCCACTATTTCGCGATAATACAAAACGAGCTGCCCTTCTTTGTACATATTCGATGTCATCCGTCAGTCCCACCTGATGTGGATCCCACACCGCACAGCAATACTCCAGAATAGGGCGGAGAAGCGTGGCGTAACCAGTCACTTTAGTAGACCTGTTGCACCTTCTAAGTGCTCTTCCAATGAATCGCAGTTTTTGGTTTGCTCTACCCAAAATATCTATGTGATCGTTCCAATTTAGTTTTTTGTAATTGTAATCCCTAAGTATTTAGTTGAATTTACAGCCTTTAGATTTGTGTGACATCGCGTAATCTAAATTTAGCTGATTCTTTTCGTACTCTCGTGAATACCTTCACACTTTTCTTTATTCAGGGTCAATTGCCACTTTTCGCACCATACAGATATCTTATCTAAATCATTTTGCAAGTTTTTTTGGCCATCTGATGACTGTAAATGACAGCATCATCTGCAAACAATCTAAGACGGCTACTCAGATTGTTTCCCATGTCGTTAATATAGATCAGGAACAATAGAGGGTCTGTAATACTTCCTTGGGAAACGCCGGATATTACTCTTGTTTTACTCGATGACTTTCCGTCTATTACTACGAACTGTGACTTTTCTGACAGGAAATCACGAATCCAGTCGCACAACTGAGGCAATATTCCGTAGGCACGCAGTTTGGTTAGAAGACGCTTGTGAGGAACGGTGTCGAAATCCTTCTGTAAATCTAAGAATATGGAATCAATTTGACATCCCATGTCGATAGCACTTATTACTTCACGAGTATAAAGACCTGGTTGTGTTTCACAAGAACAATATTTTCTGAAACCGTGCTGACTATGTGCCAATAAATCGTTTTCTTCGAGGTACTTCATAATGTTCGAATACAGCATATGTTCCAAAACCCTACTGCAAATCGACGTTAGTGATATAGGCCCGTAATTCAGCGGATTAGTCCTACTTCCCTTTTTGTGTATTGGTGTGACTTCAGCAATTTTCCAGTCTTTAGGTACGGATCTTCTGTGAGCGAGTGGTTGTATATAATTGCTAAATATGGAACTATTTTCTCATGATACTCTGGGAGGAACCTGACTGGTATACAACCTGGACCGGAGGCCTTACCTTTATTGATTTAAGCTGCTTCGTTACTCCGAAGATATCTACTTCTATGTTTCTCATCTTGGCAGTTGCTCTTGATTGGAATTCAGGAATATTCACTTCGTCTTCTTTGGTCAAGGAGTTTCGGAAAACCGTGTTTAATAACTCTGCTTTATTGGCACTGCCATCAGTGGCTTCACCGTTGTTATTGCCCAGTGAAGGTATTGATTGTGTCTTGCCACTGGTGTGCTTTATGTATGAGCGGAATCTCTTTGGGTTTTCTGCCAGATTTCGAGACAGAATTTCGTCGTGGAAGTTATTAAAAGCACCTCGCATTGAAGTAAGCGCCATATTTTGAACTTCTATAAAACTTTGTCAATCTTGGGGATTTTGCATTCTTTGAAATTTGGCATGCTTTTTTCGTTGCTTTTGCAACAACGATCTGACCCGTTTTGTATACCATGGGGGATCAGTACCATCACTTATTAATTTATGTGGTATATATCTCTCAACTGCTGTCGATACTATCTCTTTGAAAACATTGCACAACTTTTCTACACTTACATGATCAGATCGGAAGGAGTGAAGACTGTCTCTTAAAAAGGCGTTAAGAGCATTTTTATCAGTTTTTTAAATAGATATACTTTGCGTTTCTTTTTGATGGATGTAGGTGTTACGGTATTCAGCCTAGCAGCAACTGCCTTGTGGTCGCTAATCCCTGTATTCGTCACAATACTCACTATTTGTCCAGGATTATTTGTTGCTAAAAGGTCAAGTATGCTTTCGCAACAATTTACGCCTCGAGTCGGCTCATGAACTAATTGTTCAAAAACATTTTCTGAGAAAGCATTCAATACAATTTTGGATGACGTTTTATGCCTGCCGCCGGCTTTAAACGCATAATTTTTCCAGCATATCGAGGGTACATTAAAGTCACCACCGACTATGATTGTATGAGCGGGGTACTTATTTGAAATGAGACTCAAGTTTTATTTGAAGTGTTCAGCAACTATATCTTCTGAGTCGGGGGGTCGGTAAAACGATCCAATTAATAGTTTAGTCCGATTGTCAGGTATAATCTCTACCCATACTATTTCTCACGAACTATCTACTTCAATTTCGCTACAGGACAAACTACTTCTGACAGCAATAAATACTCCACCACCAACTGTATTTAATCTATCCTTTCTGAGCACTGTAAGATCGTTTGACAAAATTTCAGCTGAACTTATTTCCAGCTTTAGCCGGCTCTCTGTGCCTATAACTATTTGAGCTTCAGTGCTTTCTATTAGGGCTTGGCGCTCTGGTACTTTCCCAACACAGCTACGACAATTTACAACTACAATACCAATCGTTTCTATACCTACCTTACTGTGTTTTACCTGCCCACTTTTAGACGGACGTTCCTTCTGTGGCTCCCTGAGACCCTCTATCCTAAAAAAACCGGCCAGTCCCTTCCACACAGCCTCCTCTAACCGACTCCTTTGTGTAGTGGATTCCTGACCTATTAAGCGGAACCTGGAAACCCACCATCCGATGGCGCAAGTCAAGGAATCTGCAGCCTACACGGTCACAGAACCGCATGGGCCTCTGATTCAGACTCCCCACTCAACACTGCACCAAAGGACCATAGTCGGTTCTATGGACGATGCTATTATATTAATCTGAGTAGCCGTCTTAGATTGTTCGCAGATGATGCTGTCATTTACCGTCTTGTAAAGTAATCAGATGATCAAAACGACTTGCAAAATGACTTAGACATCTGTAAGGCGCGAAAAGTGGCAATGGACCCTGAGTAAGGAAAAGTGTGAAGTTATTCACATGAGTACTAAAAGAAATCAGCTAAATTTCGATCACGCGATAAGTCACACAAATCTAAAGGCTGTAAATTCAACTAAATACTTATGGATTACAATTACAAATAACCCAAATTGGAACGATCACATAGATAATATTGTGGGTAGAGCAAACCAAAGACTCCGATTCATTGGCAGAACACTGGTGCAACAGGTCTACTAAAGAGACTGCTTACGCCACGCTTGTCCACCCTATTATGGAATATTGCTGTCCGGTGTGGGATCCGCATCAGGTGGGACTGACGGATGACATCGAAAAAGTACAAAGAAGGGCAGCTCGTTTTATATTATCGCGAAATAGGGGAGATAATGTCACAGACAAAAAAATGGCTCAAATGGCTCTGAGCACTATGGGACTTAACATCTTAGGTCATCAGTCCCCTAGAACTACTTAAACCTAACTAACCTAAGGACATCACACACAATCCATTCCCGAGGCAGGATTCGAACCTGCGACCGCAGCAGTCCCGCGGTTCCGGACTGCAGCGCCTAGAACCGCACGGCCACCGCGGTCGGCTGTCACAGACATGATACGTGGAGTGGCAATCATTAAAACAAAGGCGTTTTCTCCTCCGATTGCGAAAACATTCTGTTGGTACCCAGCTACATAGAGAGAAATGATCATCACGATAAAATAAGAGCAATCAGGGTTCGCACAGAAAAATTTAAGTGCTCGTTTTTCCCGCGTGCCGTTCGAGAGTGGAACGGTAGAGAGACAGCTTGAAGGTGGTTCACTGAACCCTCCGCCATGCACTTTTGTGAATAGAAGAGTAATCACGTAGATGTAGATGTAGATCCATGCGAGCCTTCTCTGAACAGCATTTTCTCAGTCTCTTACAACCTACGCCTGCTGAAGTGCTCTACACTCTACTGTAATCAAAGGCTTGTGACTATACGATACCTTTGCTGCTTCCTGGTGCGAGCCTACGGTGTCCGGCGATGTGCGGGCTACGCGAGATCTGAAACAGAAAGGTAAGTGCGTGAATGTTACTGTCGCCAAGTCCATCTTCTGCGATATCAGATGTCCACACAAAAATTCTTTCATCAGAAAGCCTTCTCACAGATATTTTTACATCTGATGTAACTATTGTGAGCTCCGGGAAGATGCAATTTCCATCCCCACACTACTACAGAAGCCAGACAGACGCTCCTAACGCTCTAAAGATAAATGCCTGAAAAACTTTCAGCAATAAATATCTTCTGAAGTCGTCCGCTGTAAGGAAATGACACAAAAATTCACAAAATTTCTTACGTAACTAGTGGGATACTTGGGTGCTAGTTAGTGTAAGAAAAACGTGAAACTAGTACTTATTTTGCAAAAATTCTGAGAAAATCACAATGGCACTTTTAATTATGAACCGAACACGTTATTTCCGTTTTTATTTTTTTCGGAAGGTGAAGTTACCTCTTAAGGATAGGATTTGCTAATGAAATTTCTATACAAAGTTTAAGATTGTTATCGACTTGGCAGAATGGCTGAGAGCCGCGCCTACTCAACTTAAATAATTATCTGTTAGAATGTTGCTAGGTACGGTCGAGGCTGTCGCGTGTGAAATGCAGTGAAGTGTATTGTTGTGGAGGAAATATGGGGCTCGCAAGAGCTGTAGCGCACGATACCGTAAGCTGTGATGACTGCTGTCTGCGCCGCTCGCTGCTGAAAAATAAGATAACTCTCGTTTTATCTGGATTGACCTTCGACAATCAAACTCTCCCTACGCCTTGATGAAGTCAAGGACTCCTATTCGCCCCTAGTCTAACTATTGGCGTGGTACACCGGTCAGATAAGAAGTCCACCGCGATGCAAATTAAAATTTGCTTGCAGGCATTTAACTATAACTCTGCCCGTTCACACCGCACAATAAGTGTGGTGGCCAACACAGTGAACACCACTTAATAGCAAGGACTCAATATAGAGTCGCACTCCAATTCGCTCTAGACAGAGGTGCTCTCCCAGTGAAGTACTGAGGAGAGACTTGTTCCTCGCTCTTTGAGTACACGTACAAGCGCGCACACTCTCGTTACATGTTCTCGCTCCAAAAGCGACAATGGAACGGCCCCTCTCCACGCCAGACATGAAGGGGTACATCTTTCAGTCTCTTCCATTACTCCTTCAGCCGAAGGCGTCAGAAATATCGTCTGCCAACCAACATTGCTCTTCTAAAACGGGAGAATGACGTTTCGTTTAAGGCGACCAATCCGGAAATCTGTAGCATTGGCGTTTGGCGTTTGCTGTCTCCCTGTGAAAATCTCTGGAACTGCGTGCTATATTTGTAAAGAATGCATAAGTTGGGCGCTCCCACACAATATAGCGGAATTTCCTTTTAAGCCGAACATGGGGTCGTTCTTCCTTTCACTCAGGCAAACGCTGTCTGCTCCATGGGTGGTCACAGGCCGACATAGATAGGCTGAGTCGTCCTCTGAAGGGACTGACCCCGGCATGCGGTTTGCATCTCCCGAACTGAAAGCGCCTGTGACCGTCGTGTCTTGAATGTGTGTGTGTGTACACCAGCCTCGAGTATTTCAACCACGGTGCGCACTTGCGATTTATTAGTTATTTGCATATCGTTTACATGAATTCATACAACACTGACTTTATCTTATAGAGTTTGGGTTCGAATGAAGCGTCTTGATGTGCGGAACATGATTGTGAGGGCGGAATATGTAAGCAATGAACGACCACGACGTCTTACTCTATCAAGCATTCTGCGAACAATTTGCCACCTTTCTTCTCGACTTCTAAAATGATGAATAACACTTACACTATCATAGCTGCTCATGCTCCTACAAAAGAAAAAAATTTCTAACGAAAACGCAGGACGAGTAAATAAATTTTGGGACATTATTCAACAAACTGAACAGAAAAAATAAAACTAGTCTTACTTGCAGTCTTCAAAGCCGTGATGGGAAAAGAAAAGGAATGTAAAGGTATAATTTGAAAATGGAGTCCACATAATTTTACAATCAATAATGGTCAAAGACTTTTAGAACTCTGCAGGGAACGCAACGTCATATCAAAATCAACACACTTCAAGAGAAATCAAACTTAAAACATAGAAACACCTTGACTAAGAGGTGGGGGATTGGCTGCTAGACCATATCTGAATAGACAAAAATGATCATAAGGAATTCTACAATGTTACAGTATTGAGAGGAGCACATACAGGCTCAACCACTACTTTCAATGGACCCTCCATACTACAAAACACGGATTTTGATGCGCTTCAAATTTGTTGTAGAGGCACTTACCCTGAGTGGCTATCCGTTTTTTTTTTTTAGCGACGGGTCTTGGTTTTTGAGATAATCGATTTTGAAGTTCATTCCGAACTTTGTATATGCGTACCATTAGATAAATTCCGAGCAAGTCGGCGTAGCGCAGCGGTAAAGATTCACTGCTACCGCGCTGGAGGTACCGTGTTCGAGTAGATTTTTTGCGTATTTAATGGCATTTGTGATTTCGCCTTTTGATTATTCGTTCTCCTCTACTTGTGGATCATCTTTTGGCTGAACTACTGCAGAAACACTTGGTTCTTCCATTTCACAGAATTTTTCTAACACACGGCTTTACGAGCAACTGTCGCTGTGGTTAGATGCGAACGTAAAGGAATGCAACTCGCGTCCTCATTGGCCGCAACTAGGATCTGGGGTTCCCGTTACTGCCAACGGTATTCACGGGAGAGGGGGCGATAATGGGCGGAGATCGATTTCAGGTAATACAAGAAGCGACCGTTGTATGAACATTTGAAACTCCAACTGCGAACCAGAAACGGAATGAATATTTGAAAAAATTAATAACTGAATCTATCTTTGTAATTTCGCACACCTTACACTATTTGTTGATATTCTTTGAAATAAAATGGAAAAATTCGGTCGATTTTGGATAAAAAATACACGAGCAGGATTCGAACACGGCACGTCCAGCGCGGTAGCCGTGAATCTTTGGAACCGTTACCGCTGCGCTACGCTGACTTGTCTGCAATTTATATACAAAGCACGTAATGAATTTCAAAATCGATTTTCTCAAAAGCCAAGGCTCGTCGCTAAAAAAAAAAAAATAAAAAAAACGGGTAGCCAGGTACTCAGGGTATGTGGCTCTACAACATATTTGAAGGGCATCAAAATCCATGATTTACAGTATGGAGAGTTCCCTTGTTAGTTAAATTAAATTTACTCCATTAAACAAAAAGAACGGAAAAACTAATAAATCACCCACATCACCCAAATAAAAATAACAAATAACACAAACCATTAAAGTAACAGATAATCTAAAAGAACTGGCACCAAGTCTCAAAAACAAGCTGAGAAGAAAACATGCATGGTGGACTGTGGAATGTGACACATCCCATGAAGAAAGACACCAAGTATGGTTAAAGTTTCAAACACACAAAACAGAACAAAATGCCGTCAACCTCAAAAATGAAAGGAAAAAATTCACACACAACATTCGGAGAATGGAGAGAAAATTCCATAGATACATAATAAACTCTACAGAAGATAATTATCACAAAAACAATTCCAAGAGCTAATACAATATCTTTCGGAAACAACTACAACATAAACGCACTGCGCTAACAGTGAAAGATGGAGATGGAAGAATGACACACAGTAACAAAAAAAAAAAAAACTGCTGAAATCAATTAATACACTTTTGAACTACTATTGAGAAGCCAAAGAACTCTTATAAATCAACGGTTATATCCGAATAAAAACCTAATAAATTAGAGCTTCCAACTTTCCAAGAAGTCGAAGAAGCCCTCAAGAGACATAAAAATCATAAGGCATGTAGAGAAGATCGAGTTTCTGTCGAAGGGCGGAAATATTCAAGTGACAATAACATCTTCTTACAGAAGGCTCTAACAAAAGTTTGGATAACAGAACATTTCCTTGAACATTGGACCACGGCTGCCATGCACCCACTTCAGAAGAAGGGGGTAAGAGCAAACCGGACAACTATAGAGGAATCTCCCTCCTAGACTACACATAGATTTTATCAAAGATCCTATGTGGAAGAGTCAAGGCACAACTAGAACAGGAGTTGGGAGAACACTAAGGAGGTTTCATAGCATGTAAAAACTGTGGCAGTGCAGATTATTAGTTTAAAACTGATTATGGCATACTATAGGTAACGGAAAAAACCTCTGGCAATAACATTTATAGATTTTAAGAAGTCATATGACTGTCTCCGTCGACCTTCAGTATTAAAACTTTTAAGTTATCTGGGACTCGATGCAGAACTAATTACAATAATAGGACTTACACCAGAACGAAAGTGAAGTTCAGTTAAGAAGTTTCTGAACCATTACTAGTCGAAACAGATGATTGTCTATCACCATTACTGTTCAACTGTGCAGTGGAATACATAACCACAGTATAGTGCAAGGCTAACCCAATGAACATAAGAACTGGAAGTGCGAAAAGTGATGTAAGTTTAAACTGCTTGGGATTTGCTGCTTGCCAACAACGTACAAGAAACAAAACAAAAAAATTGTTCAAATGTGTGCATTCCTAAGGGAGAAAACTGCTGAGGTCATCGGTCACTACACTTACACACTACTTAAACTAACTTATGCTAAGAACAACACACACACCCATGCCCGAGGGAGGACTCGAACCTCCGGTGGGAGGGACGGCGCAGTCCGTAACATGGCGCCTCAAACCACACGGCCACTCCGAGCGACTTCAAGAAACCAGACAAGGCTTTAAATCACTACAAGAAGTAGCAGAGAAAATTAGCCCGAGAATATCATTTGAAAAACATGTTATGCTAACTGTCCCACCACTTGGAAAAAGAACAGGAAATCAAAATTATTGATAAATTTAAATATTTAAGTGAAATCTTAACATACATTCTGAATGGAAACCCATCATGACAAAACAACAAAAAACAAAGCAAATTGCATTTGCCAAACACACAACAAAAATGTCTATATATATCCACAAAATTAAAACATTATAAAACATTTAGACAACCAGAAGTAAAACACACAGCTGATACCATCTTCAAAACAACTAATACAGCAGATATTGACAAAGAAAGAAGGCTAATTAGGACATGCATAAATAAACCATATTACGCAAATGGGACTGGAGAATAGCTTCAAATGAAACAGGATATAGAAAAACAGAAACAGTAACGAGGGCAATCAGGATGAAACTTATCTCATTCTTTGGACATCTGATGAGAACACCAGGAAACATCGTTAGTAAAAGATTAACAGAAGAAATGTGGTATAGAATGTGGTATAGTAAGAGCAACATTAAATGGATAATAGAAATGAAGGGGTATAATAGAACTCCAAATTACGGTAGATGACCTAAAAAACAAAACAGAGAAAACCAGAGTACTGCAAGACAAACAAATTAGACTGTAAACGAAAATTAATGAAAAGACTATGGAAGGAGCGATCTCAGACAGAGAAAGAAAGGAAATAACTGAAAGAATGAAGAACCTTTCCAACTAACATAAAAAAAGGAACTAGTGAAGTCAGCCTAAAACCATATTACGTAAGACGTGCATCAATCACACAGACCTGTGTATCTACATACAGAGCACGTAGTCGTTGATAATGTATCATAATAATACATCACAGACATACGATAATAGACCATAAATAGAATTATCTTCGAAAAAAAAGGGGTAAAACATGCTCAGGTGTAAATTTCCTTTTACACAAAAGCTTGCGTAATGCAAAACTATGCAGTACATAGATATAGCGCTATCACCTAACCACGGCATTCTGCAAAATCTCCATTATTATTCCCCAAGTTGGTAATTTTCTACTATGGTGGTAGCAACAATGGAAACTAATGTTTCAATATGCATAGTCCTTTGCACAAAGTAATTTGTGGTTCACGATACTGCTCACAAGACAAGGGTAAACTGTTCAAGTCACACTATCATACTGAGTCGTATGAACATGTCGTGTAGAACTCAGTGGGGAAATTCCCGCGACTGGAACCACATTTACATAACAGACGTGCTATCTGGTGCCAGCCGCTGCGTTTTCAATCCGCAAACCACTACCTTGTCACAGCAGGCAATTCGCTATTTTGCAACCATGACTTATTAAGCAATTCGTTAATATTCAGATTTGTCAGCACCTGCTTTCTTTTGAATTAGGATTATTATATTCTTCTTTAAGTGTGAGAGTATTCCACCTGTATCGTACATCTTTCACACCAGATAGCAGAATTTCGTCACGGCTGATTCTCCCAAGACTATCAGTAGTTTTGACGGAATGTCGCCTACTCCACGGGCCTTGTTACGGCATAGGTCTTTCAGTGTTCTGTCACATTCTTCTTGCGGTGTCATAGCGCCCAAGTCACAGTCATCCACTTACTCTTCCCCACCCAAAATGTTCCGTTCAAATTCATTTCCCTTGTACAGCCCATCTATATATTCCTTCCATCTTTCAGCATTCCCTTCTTTCCTTAGGACTGGTTTTCCATTTGGGCTCTTGGCATTCATACAGTTGCTTCTCTTTTCTTCAAAGGCCTCTTTAATTTTTCTGTAGGTGGAATGTATCTACCGCCAAGTTACACATGCTTCCAAGTCCTTGCATTTGTCCTCTAGCCATTCTTGCTTCGCCATTCTGAACCTTCTCTGGAGCTCATTTCTTAGACATATGTATTTCCTTTCGCCTACTTCATCTTCTTCCTTTTTTAGACTTTCTTCTTTCACAGTTAAATACAATATCTCCTGTGATAACGCAGGGCTTCTACTAGGCCTTGTCTTTTTATATATTTGATCCACTACTTCCTTCAGGCTTTTCTCTCTCAAAGTTGCCCATTCGTCTTCTACTGTATTCCTTTGCCCTGTTGTAGTCAATCGTTCCCGGATGCTTGCATTTGAACTCTGAAGAACCTCTGGTTCTTGCAACTTACCCAAGTCGCATCTCCTTAACTTCCTATCTTTTTACAATTTCCTCAGTTTTAATCTCAAGTACGTAAACAATGGGTTTATGGTCAGGGTCCACATCTGCCCCTGGATATGTCTTACAGTTTAAAATATGGTTCTGTCTTGCCATTATATAATCAATCTGAAACCTTCCAGTGTCTCCAGGTCTCTTCCACGTGTTATAATTTTTGAACCAAGTTTAACGATGATTAAATTATGCTCTGTGCTAAATTTTATCAAGTGGCTTACTTTTTCATCAGTTTCCCCCAGTCCATATTCTCCTAATATTTTTCCTTCTCTTCCTTTTACTAGTACTGAATTTGAGTCACCGTCACAATTTCCTTCTCTCCTAACTATCTGAATAACTTCTTTGATCCCATCATGGATTTTTTCAACCTTTTCACCGTCGAAGGAGCTAGTTGGCATATGAACTTATGTTACTGTCTCACCTCAGCTGTGTCTGTGGCTCATGGGGCAAACCTCAGAGTTCTATTCCTCAGGGGGTCCGCGTTGTAATGTCAAGTGCAATCTGCCTCTACGAAAGGCACCACATTGCAAGCGAATGAGGCACGTCTTACATGGGCCCAGAGAACAAATTCAAAAACTCAACAAAATTAAACTAAAAGAAAAATAATCAATACCAAAATAATATGTAATTATATTTAAATCACCATATGAATACACGCAAATCATAAAAACGAAACTCGACAGAAACATTAAAGAATGAACCAACCACCAACAATTATTTAATGAACAAAGAGGGATCAAAAATAGTTATAAATAAATACTTTAACATAAAGATAAACTAAAAGAATTTAAAAAATCATTACCATGAGACCAACATCCTATAGTCACGAAATGATGTACGATGAAAGCAATAACGTGGTGGAAACGGGAAGTTCCTGAAACAGCGTGGTTCTACATCTACAGATATACTCCGCTAGCCACCAAGCGGTGTGTGGCGCCAAAGTCATATCCCCCAACCCCCCACCTCTGTTCCACTCGCGGATCGCGCGAGTGAAAAAGACTGTCTGAACGCCTCAGTACGAGCTCTAATTTCCCTTATCTTTGAATGGTGGTCATTGTGCGATATGAAAGTTGGTGGTAATAATATATATGCTCCACATCCTCGGCGAAGATCAGATTTTGGAATTTAGTGAGCAGCCCCTTCCGTTTAGCGCGTCGTCTATCTACAAGTGTGTCCCACTTCAAAGTTTCTATGAGATTTGTAACGCTCTCGCGATGGCTAAATGTACCAGTCGCAAATCTTGCCGCTCTTCTCAATCTCTTGAATCAGACCTAACTGGTAAGAGTCCAATACAGACGAACAATACTCTAAAACTGGACCAACTAAAGTATAGTAAGCAATTTCCTTTGTCATGATTAAAGAGTCTTTCGAAGAAAAAAAAGTAACAGGAAATCTAATGGACACGGACAGAGAACTTAATTTAAACGAGGCTTGGCGTCCGGCTCTCAGTTTATTAAAACGTCGCGGCCATTTCGTCCATTAGACATTGATTCCCAGGCACTTTCATTTTCCACAAAATCCACATCACCACATGAATAAATTCGTTAGTCTCACCTACAACATCAATAATATTCAAAACCAGCTGTTCCCGGCCACGCGTTGTTGTGGCTGAATCTGGTTACATGGAAATGAAATAAGAGAAAGCACACGTTTCTAGTATGTATTGGTTCAAATGGCTCAGGCACCATGGGACTTAACATCTGTGGTCATCAGTCCCCTAGAACGTAGAACTACTGAAACCTAATTAACCTAAGGACATCACACACATCCATGCCCGAGGCAGGATTCGGACCTGCGACCGTAGCAGTCGCGCGGTTCCGGACTGAGCCCCTAGAACCGCGAGACCACCGCGGCCGGCAGTATGTATTGGAATTAGATACATATGTCCTATTCTCCTCCTTTCCCCTCTCTTTGAAAATCACTTGGTCCTGTCTCTCTCTTAGTCAATCATCTCCTCCCCCTCTCTCCGTCCGTCACCTCCTTTCCGCTTTCTGTATGCATTTCCTCTCACCTCTCTGTCCATCTCCTCTTCCCCTTCTGCCTGAGCTTGTGCCTTGTTTAACGTTACTGCAAATTCAGATTTTGTAGTGGTACTCTAATTATAATTCGGTAATTCGTAGGTACAACTTTCCTCTTTGCTATAAACGATGACTACTGAACACTGAGGTGACAAAAGTCATGCAGATGGCTGTCGCATCGCGTACACAAAATATGAAAGGGCGGAGCATTGGCGGAGCTTTCATTTGTACTCAGGTGATTCACGTGAAAAGGTTTCCGACGTGATTATGGCTGCACAACGAGAATTAACAGACTGAATGCGGAATTGTTGTTGGAGCTAGACGCATGAGACATTCCATCTCGAAAATCATATTTATTCCGATATACGCAGTATCAAGAGTATGGCGAGAATGTCAAATTTCATGCATTGCTTCTCAGCACGGACACTGTAGTGGTCGATGGCCTTCACTTAACTACCGAGAACAGAGGCGTTTGCGTAAAGATGTCAGTGCTAACATAGAAGCAACGCTGCGTGAAGTAACCACAGAAATCAATGTGGAACGTACGACGAATGTATCCGTGCGGCGAATTCTGGCGTTAACGGGCTATGGCAGCAGACGACCGACGCGAGTGCCTTTGCTAACAGCACCAGATAGCCTGCAGCGCCTCTCCTGGGCTTGTGACCATTTCAGTTGGACTCAATAAGGTGGGAAAACCGTGGCCTACTCAGATGAGTCCCGATCTCAGTTGGTAAGAGCTGATGGTATGGTTCGAGTGTGGCGCAGGTCCCCCGAAGTCATGGATCCAAGTTGTCAATAAGGCACTGTGCAAGTTGGTGATGGCTTCATAAAGGTGTGGGCTTCGTTTACATGGAATGGAGTTGACCCACTGGTCCGACAAAACGGACCATTCACTGGAAACGATTATTTTAGGCTACATGGAGGCTATTTGCAGGCATTTATGACTGACTTCATGCGTATCAGGGATTCGACACTTTGTTCGTAGGTTTGTGGAGGTATGTGGCATCAGACGTCTACGCACAAGTCATGTAATTCGCCTAAATATCAGCTGGCCGATTTGCGTAAGCGGTGATGGCCCCCGATGGCGACCCAGATAGGTTTCACAAGATTTACTGCGACTCCACAAAGAATTCGTCCAACTGTGGCGCACAGACTATAATACGCACAGTAATACAAATATAGTTGCGAAATGAATAATAACTATTTCCTTACATTGTTTGATTTCTATACTTGGATATAAAACGCTCTTTATGGTTCATACGTCGCTAAATTTGTGACCAAACACACGGTATGTAAAATCAAGCCGCAATGGACGCCTAACGAGTATTCGTGTAGTAAGCAATATCTGTGGTGTTGAGCCGCAGTGACTCACGCCGCTCTCGCCTTCGTTCTGCAGTTGTGTTCTATCCAGCATAGTGAATAATTATCTCTCCCGTATGAAAACTGTTGAGTGATATTTACGTAATATGGTTCGAAAACGTTGCCAAACTACACTCGTGCTCATAAATAAGGATAATTGCAGAATGTGGTGCCACACAACGTGGCACTACATAAAACTGGAGCTAACAGGCACATAGGGAACACACACGACACAGATCTGTAAGGCCACGGTATTGCCGATAAGTTGAGAAAACCGTCCCGAAACACATGTGGTACAAAACGCCACTGTTTCCTCCCTTGTACCCCGACATGAATATGGGATATGATCACCATCCACACGTACACAGGCCGCACAACGGGTTGGCATACTCTGGATCAGGTGGTCGAGCATCTGCTGGGGTATAGCCTCCCATTCTTGCACCAGTGCCTGTCGGACCTCCTGAAGTATCCTAGGAGTTTGAAGACGTGCAACGATACGTCGACCGAGAGCATCCCAGACGTGCTCGATGGGGTTTAGGTCTGGAGAACAGGCAGGCCACTCCATTCACCTGATGTCTTCTGTTTCAAGTTACTCCTCCACGATGGCAGCTCGGTGAGGCCGTGCGTTATCCATCAGGAGGAAGGTGGGACCCATTGCACCCCTGAAAAGGCGGACGTACTGGTGCGAAATGAGGTCCCGATACACCGTACCTGTAACAGTTCCCCTCTCAAAGACATGTAGGGGTGTGCGTGTACCAATCATAATCCCACCCTACACCATCAAACCAAGACCTCTATACAGGTCCCTTTCAAGGACATTAAAGTGTTGGTATCTGGTTCCAGGTTCACGCCAGTTGAAAACCCAGCGAGAACCACTAGACTATACCTGGACTCGTCCGTGAACATAACCTGGGACCACTGTTCCAATGACCATGTACTGTATTCTTGACAACAGGATTTATGGGCTCTCCTGTGACCAGGGGTCGGTGAAATGCACCTTGTAGGTCTCCGGGCTAATAAACCATGTCTGTTCAGTCGTCTGTAGACTGTGTGTCTGGAGACAACTGTTCCAGTGGCTGCGGTAGGGTCGCGAGCAAGGCTACCTGCAGTACTCCGTGGCCGTCTGCGGGCACTGATGGTGAGATATCGGTCTTCTTGTGGTGTTGTACACTGTGGACGTCCCGTACTGTAGCGCCTGGAGACGTTTCCTGTCTGCTGGAATCTTGAGATCACACTTCGTGGCACACGGAGGGTCCGTGCTACGATCTGCTGTGTTTGACCAACCTCCAGTCGCCCTGTTATTCTACCCCTCATAATGTCATCAATATGTGATCTTTGAGCCAATTTCAACAAACAGTGACCATTAGCATGTATGAAAACGTATGCACACTTACTCGCTGCACCGTACTCTGACATGCACCAACACATCTCTGCGTATGTGGACTGTTGCCAGCGCCACCGTGCGACGACCTCGGGTCAAATGCACCGCATGGTCATACCCTGAGATGATTTAAACCCGCAAACCGCCCTCCAGAGCGTTGGTTCACCGTGTATCAGCATTGTTCTTAATTTATGAGCGTGAGTCTACAAAGGAAAAGAGAGAAATCTGCGTCAGGTTGTTTCGACAAGGAAATCGTTTTCAAGAAATCGGAGAAACCGTCGGTAGACCTACCAGTACAGTGAAGAGTATTATGTTTAATCAGAGCAAAAAGCAAGAGAACAAATCACGAAGCGGTCGTCTTGCAGTCCACAATGGGGAAACTACTCACTTCGGTAGCTCAGTTGGTAGAGCACTTGCCCGCGAAAGGCAAAGGTCCCGAGTTCGAGTCTCGGTCCGGCACACAGTTTTAATGTGTCAGGAAGTTTCATATCGGCGCACACTCCGCTGCAGCGCGAAAATCTCATTCTGTAAGAAATATGCTTCATGAAGCTAGGTATGGAGGCCGAACAATCTCCTGCAGAAAACCGTACATCAGTAAAATCAACAGAAGAAAGCGACTTGCATTTGCAAAGGAACATAAATCAGATGGGTTTTATTTCTGGAAGAAGGTTGTATTCACTCACGAGAGTCGATGTGAGCTGTTCAAGTCTAAAGGGTGCGTAACAGTGTGGAGAAAAAAGAATTGTGAACTTGAAGAGAGAAATATAACAGCCTCAGTTAAACATGGAGGAAGTTAAGTATTTGTGTAGGGGAGCATGAGTGCAAATGGTGTGGGGGATTTGTGTTTTATTGATGGCGCTATGGACCACAGATCTACATAAATATCCTAAAAACGTATCTATCCAGTAGTGTGAATCATATGGGTCTTAATGAGGATTATATTTTCCCACAAGATAATTATCCAAAACATAGAGCTCTAGTGTAACACGCTCCACTGGAAGCAGACACCTCCGCAATCCTCAGACATTTACCCTATCGAGAATTTGTGGTATTTACTCGACAAAAACATCATGAATCGACAGATATCCAGTAGAAATGATCTACAACCGCTCTACAAGACGAATGGCGTAAAATTACAGTGCAAACAACAGAATCTCTGTTTAAATCCATGCCGAGAAGAATACAAGCGACTGTAAAGAGGAAATGAGGCCCTACTAAGTACTAACAACAACATTCTATTTTCAAAGTGAGATTTTGAATACTGTAGACGAATACTTATTTTGCGTCTTACATTGCTTATCTTTACTTCTGAATGCTTAACCATGTTTATTTACATAGCTATCTGCATTTCTGTATTGTATTCTCATTTTCGCAGATCAATAAAGACGTCCTTGTCCCTGTTTTATTTTAATCCGCCAGTTTTCCACCCTTTATACACCCTTAAACATACAGTCATGTATTAGACGAATACTTTGTGGAGTAACTGTACGTCGGGCGAATTTGGTCGCCGAGACGTCAACGCGAGTTCACTATAATGATCCCCAAACCACCGTAGCACAGTTCTGGTTCAGAGACACGGCCAATTACACTGCTGGAAGACAACGTGGCTCGCTGCACGTTTCGAACCGCTGTTCAACTTGTTGATGGTATTTGTGGAGATCACCATAAATCCTACTGTATCAGCAGTGTGATTTAGCCGAAGAGCCGAGACGTTTCGACTGATCGACTTCGAATTCCAATGGTCCTGTGCCCAGTGCAGTCGTATTAATACTCCTTCACAACCTCGGCGTAATAATCATCTGCCCTTTGTCGAAGTCGCTTATTTCACCAACTGCGACATGGTCGCGTATACAAACAGTGATCCAATACTGTCAAATGTTTTTTATTCCAGTCTTTGATCACAATATCAATTCTTTAGACGATAAGGGTAATTTCATTCGTCTTATAATGTATCACAATTGGTTTCTATAATAGTTATCAATTTCTAAAGTCTGCTACATGTATTTTACCAAATGTGTTTTTATCAGATTATGTTTTTTGCGTAAATGATGACTACATTTAAGCCCACAGTAGCGACATCTAGGGAAGATGTAGACAAACAGGTTTCTGATAGCTACTGTACTTCAGTAGCCAATTGCAATAATGACTGTGTGGACAATGTGGCCTATTCCACACCTTATTTTAGATCTATGTGACGATGCTGTGCTGATTATATTTATATGTTTTTACAATACCATTATGACCTTATCACTTTAGGACATGGTGTAAAAAACGTACGTTTTACCGTATTTTATCTGTACATTTCCCTGGTTGTATGATAGTGCATTGTGATACGTATTGAAATACACACTGCTCACTAGGTGTATATATTTATATATTGCAGATCTGAGAATGGTCATTACGGACTGAAACCGGTCATCGTCTAAAGAATTGATATTGTGATTAAAGACTGGACTAAAAAACATCTGAAGTCGCTTACCTCAATGGATTTCCCCATGTGCTACCCGTATTTTCGCTACGGTGATCCCCGTCCGTGTCTAGTTCGCTTACATACTTTTCGTAGCGCGTCACATGCCCGCAACGCCAGAAGGCGGCATCAAATGTCGCGGTGAGCAGTTGTCGTAATGTTTTGGCATATAGCACGTTTTCCACTCAATTAAAACTGTGTGTCAGACCGAGCCTCGTACTCGGGACCTTTGCTTTTCGTGGGCTACCCATACACGGCTGACGACCTGTCCTCGCAGTTTGAGTTTCGCAGTACCTCATCTCCTAGCTTCCAAACTTCACAACAGTTCTCCTGCGAAACTTGCAGGACTAGCTCTCCTGGAAGGACGGAGTGCACTTGCCCGAGAAAGGCAAAGATCCCCCAGTTCGAGTCTCGATCCAGCACACAGTTTTAACCTGCCGCGAAGTTCCATATCAACGCACATTCTCCGCTGCAGAGTGAAATTCTGTCTACTTTTCACGCCTTTGCTCAACGCTCCGTAGCACAGCGGCCTGGTCCGGCGGTACGCGTAGGCGCTGAAACAATCCACGCCGCTGTTTAGAGTGTCAATTACTGGAGCACGGTCTTCCCGTACGGCGAAACCGCGTCACCATTTCCAGCTAAGCGGCTGGCGGGGATCCGGGACTTACCCTGCTTACCGTGACGCCATCGTTTGCCAGCGTTTGCATCACTCAACGGTACGAGACCACCAACCTCTTTACCGACTGTATTCCATTGTGCCGCAGCCTTATGGAAGAATGTAACTTCTTTTTGTTGCAGGTGTTGTTACTGTACTTATCTTACGCTGAAGAAACGTATATACAATAAACAGCGGGAAGACGCACACTCACCGGCCGGCCGCGGTGGCCGAGCGGTTCTAGGCGCTTCAGTCCGCAACCGCGCGACTACTACGGTCGCAGGTTCGAATCCTGCCTCGGGCATGGATGTGTGTGATGTCCTTAGGTTAGTTAGGTTTAAGTAGTTCTAAGTCTAGGGGACTGATTACCTCAGATGTTAAGTCCCATAGTGCCCAGAGCACCATTTGCACACTCACCCAGAAAATAGAACCAACAAAGAACTAATGAAAACCAGTCCAATGAAATTTCACGGAAAAATTCCCTACTAATAGAGAATGTTTCAGAAAATCTAGATGTGACTTTCAGCTTAACAACACCCTAAAATTACCAATAAAGCAAATTGAAAGGAGCGTGTATAAATATTATATCGGCCAAGCCGGCCGCTCTTGTACTGTAAGTTTTAATGAATATTCACAGCCGCCTAACAGAACTGCTCTGGGATTGCATTTATCAGAAACTGGTCGTTCTATAGGGAGCAGGTCCAATAGGAATTCACACACATTTGAACAATAATATCTGTATTCTCTCCAGGGTGAAAGAAGACTATCTTCTAAACTTGTTCGCAGTTCTTTAAATTTGTAAAGCGAAAAAACAAGAGCCAACAAAAGTGCTCAATGGGCGTAGTGATTTTGTATCCAATGCTCACTTTGCTTTCTTTTTTTTTCCTTTATTGTCATTTCCATTCCCCATGAGGGGTGGGCTGGCAGCAGCATAAGCGCTGCTCTTCAGCCAAGAGAAATAAATGGACAGGAAGACATTTAAAAACAATATAAAGGAGATAACATGGCAGAACATAGAAACAAAAAAGGCGGAACAGAAGCAAAGAAGACATACAGAGCGGTGACTGTAAATCGGAGATAAAAATCTAAAAAAGTGTGTTGCACACACCACATTAAAAGGCACCAGGCAAAGTACAGCCGGAGCATAAAAGTCTGTAGAACGAGTAAAACAGGCACGTGACAGACAGCGTAGCAAGAAAATGTCATGGACGATAAACAGGTCGAGCACCCAATTAAAACCCACATCACTAGATGACACTGTATAACGGCACCGAAACAACACTAACGTACCACACTGATAACGAATAAAAACCTGGAAGGATCTGCAAGAGGGGGGGGGGCACAAGGGAAATGGGAAGAAGGGGAAAGGAGGCGAGGAGAATGGGAAAGAAAGGGGGATGAGGTGGGGGGGGGGTCCGCCGAGGAAGGGCTCGGAAGGGAAGGAACGGGAGAGAAAAACAGCCAAGGAGGCGGTGCAGGGACTTAGGGAGGAAAGGAGGAAAATCCGCTCTGGGAGGAGGAGGGGAAAGGAAAAAGGGGGGCACTGGGGAGGGGGGGGGAACAAGGCAACGTTGCAGTTAGAAGGAAGGGTATATGTCACGGCGAAGTTCATCATCTGGGAGGGGGAGGTGCTGGAAATTGCCCTGATGAAGGAGATGGAGGGTGTGGAGGTGGAGAGAGGACTTTGCTTTCTTTGACAATGTTCGACTTAAATCACTGAACGCCTATTGACATTTTTATTTACCTAGAGTGCTTTACATATCTACTTTGTTTTCTCGCATTGAGAGTATTACTTTCGTGTTTTCTTGTCCTTCCTTTGTTTGTAAAATATATAGAACAAACAGTCACAGCTTGCCGGAAATCGCTCTCCTCCCATGCAATTCAAAAATTTAGAAAAATATTTCCAACCCATGTTAAAACAAAAATTAGTCCAAACACTAGTCTTGCCTAATCTTTACTACTGTGATGTAGTTCAACACGGCACAAATAGTGAAAATTCGAGATGCCTCGAGCTAGTAATGAATGCTTGCGTTAGATACGTGTGCAATATACGGTTGTATGATCATATCAGTCCTTCATACTCCCAGCTAGGTTGGATACGCCCACATAAGGCACACGATCTCCACACGATGTGCTTACTTCATCGATTTCCTAGCCACTGGTGCCCCCAATACTTATCTTCTCACATTAAACATCTATCATCATTCCACAACCGCAATACCAGATCGGATACGTCTAGCATCTTGGCTGTACCTTTACATAACACAAAATATTTCTCCGTGTTATTCTCCATCCCAGCCATACGACTATGGAACGCGCTCCCCTGTGATCTGCGTCTTATCCAGAACCACTCAACATTCAAGAGGGAACTCAAAACTTTCATATTAGGGACAGTATAGCCACCATTGCTGTGCCCCTCTCATCTCTTTCTTTCTCCTCTCCATCATAGCTTCGAATTTTACCATTCTATTTCTCTTCCTCTAACCTATCTACCTCTTCTATATCTCTTTCACCCCATTCTATCGTCTTATGTCTCTGCTCGATGAGAATAACTCACAACCTGCAAGAACATAACGAAAAAATTCCCAACTAGCAATAGGACTGACATTCATAAAAGAAAAATGTTTACTTTCATATACATAGTCATTACTATTATTATTATTATTATTATTATTATTATTGATTGTTATAATTACTTCTTTGATTGTTATAATTATCATTGTACTACTGTTATAATCTCTATTTCTTTTTTCTTTAACATTAATACTGTATAACACGTCATATGTCCTTAATGTTCTGTAGAAACTGTAACTCGTTCAATCTGAGTATGCCTGGTTAGGTGTAAGAGAGGGCCTGAAGGCCCTAATCTTGCCAGGTAAAATAAATGCACAAATAAATATGTCATTAACTAGATAATCTTTTTAACTGACTGGTATGATATTGTACCATTCTTTTCTCGGAATGGCGTACCGCCAATAGATGGCGCTGATTACTTACTACTGTCTCTTTTCATTCATTTGGTTTCTACCCCTATTTGTTTTCTCATTTTTATATTATTCTGTGAACTCTGTATGCTTGTTATTATGTATGTCATGTTTTATCTAAAATTCGCCACAAGAGCGTATCAGAATTACTGTCACTTATATATCTTTTTTAACAATGTAACTGTGATCGTGTTTTAATTTGTTGCGTTTTCTTACTGTAATGACTTATACACCTGATAAGCCTACTACAGACTTTACCGACTGTATTCTTTTGATTCCGTAGCGACAATTATATCGATGAAGACTGTGTGTATGGCAACATTAGCGACATCCGGCGAGCTTGCGACGCAAACATTTTGTGGCTAATGTACGGCAGTTTGTTTTGAACAAACTTTTAACAGAACGTACGGCTTCATTACACTGGAACACGTTTTTAGAACAGGTATGCCTCGTCATATTTGAAGCGCATAATTTTCACTTATATGTTAGTCATACTTTTCATTATCGCCTATTTTATTGTTTTAAGCTCTAGATGATCCACTTGTTCTATTTGTGTTTTCCTATGTTTTTCTGCAGATCTGAAGATAGTCATTGCTGACCGAAACTGGTAGTCCGAGGACCTAACAAGTTTGTGATCATAGACGGAAATAAAGAAATTTATTCCACACTTTCTCGATCACTGTCTGATTCGCGACCATGTCGCAGCTTGCGCGCTTATCTTCCTTCCTTCACTATTGAGAAAAGTTTATCTTTAATTTGGTGGAAAAACTGCATTCAAGATGTCCATATTAAACTTCATGCACATAAACAACAATGGGCAGCTGTAAACTTTACAGAATATAATAGTTTCTGTTAACTAAAACTGTAATATTACACGGCGTTTATCACCACTTGCTACAAAGTATCGAGTAAGATTTGAATTACGCTTGTTCCTTTCTGAACTTCTTTCCCATCACTTCTGCGCTAGGGCGGATCCCTTTTCAGCCCAGTTTTAGTTAACGCCGTTCTGACACTTTATTTTTGCTTTTGGGTTCTTATTTGGTTCGGACATAGGGCCTAGTATATGACGCCAGTGAATGGGAGGAAGATATTAATATACATAATCAGTAAACCCGCGATTCTTTAAAGAATCTAACTCTCATGTACAAAACAGCTTCAAACGTCTGATTGCTTCACAAATGAGTTACTGCGTTAAATATTTGACTTTAAACACGTAAGCGAGGGAAAGTTTACTTAAGTTTGAAATTCGTTGGAAGTCGGTAAGTGCTCTCGTTATGAGACATTCGATGAATACACTCTGGGTAATTTTCGCGCCATTTCAAGCAAAAGGAAGTTTTTCATGCATCTAAATGTCTGTCACGTCTTATCTCTTGAACTATTGTCGTAATTTTGCATATTCATTCAGTGGTATATGTGGATACTGTCTGCAAAGCGTTGCGAATACAGTCGGTAGTAAAGCACTATTACATTAAAACGTCATGTCTGACGCTAGTAAGCGGTAAACGTTTTTCCTTACGTCATTTCGTGGAGGATGTCAGCGGGAAAAAATTTCGTAAGCGCTTCAGGTTATTTTTAATGTTTGTTGTGAGTTGCTAAGTGGTCTTAAAATCGCTCTTTCCCTGAGGTATTACATTTTTACATGTTAATCGTAAAGTATAAAGTAAGCAGACAGGGACAGTTCGACTATATCGATGATGGGAGCTGTCATGAAATCGGCGTAACTAGTAATTGTCGGTCTGTAGTTAACAAGAAGATGCGTGACCGTGAGAAGAAAATTAAAAGAAATTTAACTCCTCTCTTGCCTTTGTAATAAAAGGATTCATAAAAAATGGCATCTGACTTCGTAATGTAACTTTAAATAGAAAGCACGTTCTTGCATTGGTCATGCAATGTGTATTCAAGGCTGCTACAATGACGGTATCGCCGTATTACGACGACTGACTTGATTCAAGCTCTCCGACAAACTGCGGAAAAAGCATTCAGAAAACAGGGTAGATCAAGGAATGTTTAAAAGTAAGAAGTAACTGCAATATACAGGGTGATTCAAAAAGAATACCACAACTTTAAAAATGTGTGTTTAATGAAAGAAACATAATATAACCTTCTGTTATACATCATTACAAAGAGTATTTAAAAAGGTTTTTTTTCACTCAAAAACAAGTTCAGAGATGTTCAATATGGCCCCCTCCAGACACTCGAGCAATATCAACCCGATACTCTAACTCGTTCCACACTCTCTGTAGCATATCAGGCGTAACAGTTTGGATAGCTGCTGTTATTTCTCGTTTCAAATCATCAATGGTGGCTGGGAGAGGTGGCCGAAACACCATATCCTTAACATACCCCCACAAGAAAAAATCGCAGGGGGTAAGATCAGGGCTTCTTGGAGGCCAGTGATGAAGTGCTCTGTCACGGGCTGCCTGGCGGCCGATCCATCGCCTCGGGTAGTTGACGTTCGGGTTTCATAACTAACCTTTTTCGTAGGACTCTCCATACAGTTGATTGTGGAATTTGCAGCTCTCTGCTAGCTCTGCGAGTCGATTTTCCTGGGCTGCGAACAAATGCTTGCTGGATGCGTGCTACATTTTCATCACTCGTTCTCGGCCGTCCAGAACTTTTCCCTTTGCACAAACACCCATTCTCTGTAAACGTTTAATACACCACCTATCAGGAGGTTTAACACCATACTTCGTTCGAAATGCACGCTGAACAACTGTCGTCGATTCACTTCTGCCGTACTCAATAACACAAAAAGCTTTCTGTTGAGCAGTCGCCATCTTAGCATCAACTGACGCTGACGCCTAGTCAACAGCGCCTCAAGCGAACAAATGTACAACTAAATGAAACTTTATAGCTCCCTTAATTCGCCGACAGATAGTGCTTAGCTCTGCCTTTTGTCGTTGCAGAGTTTTAAATTCCTAAAGTTGTGGTATTCTTTTTGAATCACCCTGTATATCTCACTAAGATTGTAATTATCCAAATTATAAAAATGTATGCATGTATGTACGCCCGCACGTACGTGTGTGTGAATGACAGAGAGAGGGAGGGTGAAGTTGATAGATGGGGCAGGGATTATGGAGAGAGAGAACAGTTAGGAAAGGTCAATAAAGAGAGAATTGACAGGTAGACAGAGGGAAAGGAGATGGACTAATGCAAAACTGGAACAAATAAATACCCGGGCAACGCCGGGTTTTTCAGCTAGTCAGGAGGAGCGCCAGGAGCAGAAAGACAGTCGTTGTTGCTACGGCGCCAGCATTTGCTCCTTAAAAAAAAAATACAAATGAAAAGTGAACAACGGCTACTTTTACATTGCACGTAATGACTTAATGTATGTTATCTCTCGGCTTGGCAATCTGTCAATACTAATCTGGAATGTTCTCTTACAGTCTCATTCTCAGATACTGAACGAATAAACACCGGGTACCTTGCTCGTCGTCAATTATGCTGTCTCAAAACAAACACAGAGTTTCTAACTGTAATACTTGTCTTATTGTGTTATCTTTTTAACATAAGATTATACCTTTTAATGAGTGGATTGTGAATTTAAATTCAGTTGATAATCACGCAAAATATTGAAAACCAAATTTTTGTTGCCCCTGGACCTGTTACATAGAAAACAAGCACCGGGTGTAGGGTTACAGCTTCTGGGTTCCGGGATAGTCGCTGAGTGACATGGGTTACTTAATCGCGGAAATCTCAGCTGTTGTTGTTTGGCGCTTTGAGTCCTGTTGCTTTGTATAGTATGACTGATATATTAAGAATTTCTGTTTTCGTTTATTCATATCTTCTATGATATTAGATGGGAAGATCATATAGCTAATGGGGAGGTATTGAATAGGATTGGGGAGAAGTTTGTGGCACAACTTGACTAGAAGAAGGGATTGGTTAGTAGGACATGTTCTGAGGCATCAAGGGACCACTAATTTAGTATTGGAGGGCAGCGTGGAGGGTAAAAATCGTAGAGGGAGACCAAGAGATGAATACACTAAGGAGATTCAGAAGGATGTAGGTTGCGTAGGTTGCAGTAGGTACTGGGAGATGAAGAAGCTTGCACAGGATAGAGTAGCATGGAGAGCTGCATCAAACCTGTCTCAGGATTGAAGACCACAACAACAACATCTTCTATGATAGCTATGTCCATGAGTTCAGTTCTTTCTCTCTAGGATAGACCGTCCCATGTTGTAGTTTTCCTAGTTATTTATGAATTGAGTTTAATTCTTCATCGTTTACAAATGACTGGTGGAATATGTTTCATGAAGCTTCAGTAATGACTTGAGGAGTATATATGTATTTGTACTGTGGACATTAGAAGGGTCCAGCTATCCGTAACTTCGTCCTGGTGGTACACGTGACCTCCTCAGCTTGAACGGACGATATTATCGATGCTTGCATACCATACTCACGTAGTGTATGAACGAATATCTTCAAGGAAACTCTGGTCGGTCCATATCACACGAGTGGTCCAGTACAGACCTAAAAATACAACTGTCCACTTCATTTCGCCTACGAGTTTACAACCAAATAATTTTGTTTTACTTGATAAAAGAAGAAAATTTTTGAACAGTACATCGGTATTTGCACCTTATACGTGACATTTTAGTTTGGTAATAGAAATTGAACACCACAGCCGTATTTTGAAAGAATTCAGGTGACTAGTTTGAACGCTACATTTGTGTGATCTTCAGTTCCTACTATTAACCAAATAAGGGCTTCCAGTCACTGGCTCATGTATGCTAAGGACCCATACCATAACCAGATGCTACGAACTGATATTCGTAAGAAATGTATATTCCCAACGTGTAGTCACTATTGTTTCTTTTGTCCGCTTTAGGTGTCAATGTTTTTTAGATGTACAAATATGTACACAAGTAAGATGCTCCTAGCTCTTGATGTACGACTCTCTTTCTTGAATATCACTTAAGATTAATTATTGATGAAGCTACATGACTGATGGATAACTGTAATAAAGCAATTTCTGGAAATCCATTATACATGTAGAACATTTTATGGTGGGATATTGCCCAGAAGTCCCCTTTCAGATCATAAAGTATGCACATTTCAAAGAAACATCGTCAGAATACGAATGGTGTCGGTCGGTTCATTTTTAACAGATGTATCGTCATCTGCTTCTGAACAGGTGTTACAAAGATTAGATTAGTTTCAATAGGGAGACCTAGATATGAGTACAGTAAGCAGATTCTGTTCCACGTTGGTCACAGAGGCCTACACAGGACAGAACAGCTTTCAGGGCTGCATCAAACCAGTCTTCGGACTGAAGACCACAACAGCAATATAACGAATCCTCATTTCTCTTATCGCGTCTTCGCGATTCTTACGTAAGATGTCGTTCTCCAGTGTAACCTTTCTCAGTAGTGTTCCGTGCAAAGATCGCAGTCTTCTCTCCAGGGATTTCCATTTGAGTTCACGGAGCATTTACATAATACTTGCGTTGTCACGTCCCGGGACAGATCCTGCCACTGGCTTTGGACGGAGGTGTGACCTGCATTGCGCAATCGGTAGGCCTCATCCCACGGTGTCGTCCAGGTACTAAGGTAGAATGATAGGGATAAAATGTCTCCTAGGATGGTTAACGCAGATGGTTTTGAAATGGAGAAGTCGTGAATAAAGGTGCAGATAGTTACGGATTCAGTTGAAGATCAATTGCTTTTTCCAATATTTCAACCTTACTCACAGAGGTCTCTTTCTGTGGTTTTATATCTTCGCAAATCAATGAGTACACCCTACGACTGTACAGTGATCAGCCAGAACCTTATAACCACGTACCTAATATCCGGTACGTGCGCCTTCATCGCGCATAACAGCGGCGACGCGTCGTGGCGTGGAAACAATGACATCTCGGAATGAGATTTTCACTCTGCAGCGGAGTGTGCGCTGATATGAAACTTCCTGGCAGATTAAAACTGTGTGCCCGACCGAGACTCGAACTCGGGACCTTTGCCTTTCGCGGGCAAGTGCTCTACCATCTGAGCTACCGAAGCAAGACTCATGCCCGCTACTCACAGCTTTACTTCTGCCAGTATCTCGTCTCCTACCTTCCAAACTTTACAGAAGCTCTCCTGCGAACCTAGCAGAACTAGCACTCCTGAAAGAAAGGATATAGCGGAGACATGGCTTAGCCACAGCCTGGGGGATGTTTCCAGAATGAGATTTTCACTCTGCAGCGGAGTGTGCGCTGATATGAAACTTCCTGGCAGATTAAAACTGTGTGCCCGACCGAGACTCGAACTCGGGACCTTTGCCTTTCGCGGGCAAGTGCTCTAGCATCTGAGCTACCGAAGCACGACTCACGCCCGCTACTCACAGCTTTACTTCTGCCAGTATCTCGTCTCCTACCTTCCAAACTTTACAGAAGCACTTGCCCGCGAAAGGCAAAGGTCCCGAGTTCGAGTCTCGGTCGGGCACACAGTTTTAATCTGCCAGGAAGTTTCAATGACATCTCGGTAGGTCGCTGGAGGGAATTGGCACCGCATCTCCATACACGTCACCTAATTCTCGTAAGTTCCGGAGAGGGAGCTCTGACGCGACGCTCAGTCACATCCCAGATGAGTTCGATCGGGGGCAGATCTAGCGAGTAGCGGAGGCCAGCACATCAAATGGAACTCTCCACTGCGTTCCTAGAACCACTCAGCCACTCTTCTGGCTTTGTGATAGGACGCATTATCTTTTTGAAAAATGCCACTGCTGTGTGGAAACGTGATCGTCATGCAGGGGTGTACTAGGTCTGCAACCTCCTCCGATACTCCTTGGCCGTCATGGTGCCTTGCACGAGCTCCACTGGACCCATGGATGCCCGCGTGAATGTTCCCCACAGCATAACGGAGCCGCCGCCAGCTTATCCCACAGTACAGGCGTCAAGGGGCTGTTCCCATGGAAGACGACTGATTCGCGTCCTCCCATCGAAATAATGTAGCCGGTATCGGGACTGATCAAACCGTGCAGCGCTCTTCCACTGCGCCAACGTCCAGTGCCGATGATCGCGTGCCCGTTTCAGTCGTAGTTGCCGATGTCGTGTTGTTAACATTGGCACATGCACAGCGTCGTCAGCTTTGGAGGTCCATCGTTAGGAGTGTTCGGTGCACTGTGTGTTCAGACACACTTACACTCTGACCAGCATTAGAGTCTGATGTTGGTTCCACCACTGTTCGCCGCCTGTCATGTTTTACCAGTCGGCCCAGCCTACGACGTCGGGCATCTGTAACGAGGGCTCGCTGCCCAACCCACCCATCTGGACGTGGTTTCACCTTGGTTGTTGAAGACACCTGTCGTGTGCGTACTGTAAGACCTTCAGTACACACACCAACAGATTATTTGACTTGTCGCTCTAATGAAGTAGGCGAGTGTCAGCAATATGTCTCGTCGTCTTATCATGGCGTGTTTATCTTCTGCCGTTAGGTCAGACGATAGAAATGCCACCTGCACACTTAGAGTAGCAAACTGACGGTAACTAACTTTAAACAGAACTTGATTAATTTTCACACACATTTATTAAAATAATAACAAGCATAAAAATTACTTAACTGGGTTCTGGATGCTATTTACAATTGACAATCTGAAGTTCCTTTGGTATTGGTACGTTAATCTTATTCTCACATATTTCTCTGATACTTGACAAAAGTGTCTATACATTTATCTCCATGGCTATGTACAGGAATATGGTAATCTTATTAGGCGCCGACTGAAACTTGACTATAGACTGGTACAGACACGACTGCTACGGTCGCAGGTTCGAATCCTGCCTCGGGCATGGATGTGTGTGATGTCCTTAGGTTAGTTAGGTTTCAGTAGTTCTAAGTTCTAGGGGACTGATGACCACAGATGTTAAGTCCCATAGTGCTCAGAGCCATTTTAACCATTTGGTACAGACAAATGTAGAACTCTTAGACACTGGTACAGACTAATGCAGACTGGTGCAGACTGGTTCAGACAAATGCAGACTGACTAATCGGAGGTCTGCACACTCGTTATACCTCACGCGTTCATGTATCACTGCGCGAGTGTGATCCGCGAGGAGAAAAGGTTCTACGTTAGCAACAATCTCACTGGCTGCATTACATACACTCCTGGAAATGGAAAAAAGAACACATTGACACCGGTGTGTCAGACCCACCATACTTGCTCCGGACACTGCGAGAGGGCTGTACAAGCAATGATCACACGCACGGCACAGCGGACACACCAGGAACCGCGGTGTTGGCCGTCGAATGGCGCTAGCTGCGCAGCATTTGTGCACCGCCGCCGTCAGTGTCAGCCAGTTTGCCGTGGCATACGGAGCTCCATCGCAGTCTTTAACACTGGTAGCATGCCGCGACAGCGTGGACGTGAACCGTATGTGCAGTTGACGGACTTTGAGCGAGGGCGTATAGTGGGCATGCGGGAGGCCGGGTGGACGTACCGCCGAATTGCTCAACACGTGGGGCGTGAGGTCTCCACAGTACATCGATGTTGTCGCCAGTGGTCGGCGGAAGGTGCACGTGCCCGTCGACCTGGGACCGGACCGCAGCGACGCACGGATGCACGCCAAGACCGTAGGATCCTACGCAGTGCCGTAGGGGACCGCACCGCCACTTCCCAGCAAATTAGGGACACTGTTGCTCCTGGGGTATCGGCGAGGACCATTCGCAACCGTCTCCATGAAGCTGGGCTACGGTCCCGCACACCGTTAGGCCGTCTTCCGCTCACGCCCCAACATCGTGCAGCCCGCCTCCAGTGGTGTCGCGACAGGCGTGAAAGGAGGGACGAATGGAGACGTGTCGTCTTCAGCGATGAGAGTCGCTTCTGCCTTGGTGCCAATGATGGTCGTATGCGTGTTTGGCGCCGTGCAGGTGAGCGCCACAATCAGGACTGCATACGACCGAGGCACACAGGGCTAACACCCGGCATCATGGTGTGGGGAGCGATCTCCTACACTGGCCGTACACCACTGGTGATCGTCGAGGGGACACTGAATAGTGCACGGTACATCCAAACCGTCATCAAACCCATCGTTCTACCATTCCTAGACCGGCAAGGGAACTTGCTGTTCCAACAGGACAATGCACATCCTCATGTATCCCGTGCCACCCAACGTGCTCTAGAAGGTGTAAGTCAACTACCCTGGCCAGCAAGATCTCTGGATCTGTCCCCCATTGAGCATGTTTGGGACTGGATGAAGCGTCATCTCACGTGGTCTGCACGTCCAGCACGAACGCTGGTCCAACTGAGGCGCCAGGTGGAAATGGCATGGCAAGCCGTTCCACAGGACTACATCCAGCATCTCTATGATCGTCTCCATGGGAGAATAGCAGCCTGCATTGCTGCAAAAGGTGGATATACACTGTACTAGTGCCGACATTGTGCATGCTCTGTTGCCTGTGTCTCTGTGCCTGTGGTTCTGTCAGTGTGATCATGTGATGTATCTGACCCCAGGAATGTGTCAATAAAGTTTCCCCTTCCTGGGTCAATGAATTCACGGTGTTCTTATTTCAATTTCCAGGAGTGTATGTACACACCACCACAGGACTCCTGGAACTGCCGACAAATCGTGCAGTTTCCGAAATGCTCCTGCCGAGCCTCAGGGCCATCACATTCCGCCCTCGGTCGAACTCAGATAAATCGCGCGCCTTTGCCATCTCATACACAGAGAACACGCTCACTGGTACTACAAGCACTGTCCGTGTGTCTGATTAACACTCATTCCCCGCCAGTGGTCACAATGTCGTAGCTGATCAGTGAATGTCTCAATCCTTTCCAGTAAGCCGCACTTCCTCAATTCCACCTCTTGCTGTCGGAGAAGAGCGCTCTGCTTGCGGGTCGTTCCAACATTACACAATCAAATACTTTAACCACAATGGAAGACAAGTGGTAGACAGCGCCTGTTGCCCTTTAGATTCTGACACACAGAAAATACAAGTAAATTGCGCCTAGCTCGTGCCGTATGAAGTCGCAGAGTGATCCTGCACTCCTGTAGCTGTATCCAGTACGGCGACTCCTATTTCTTTAATATTAAGTAACTGGACGTTGCAATCATTGATGAAGCTATATCACTGATAGTTTACTGTAATAACTAATTTCTGGAAATCCTATATACTAGAGAAAAACTCCACAGAAATTGTTCTTAAGTAAGAGGCAGAAAACTCAAGGTAATAGCTGTTGCTGGATACTTATCGGAAACTCAGTTGTCCTCTCTCGAACGTGTACAGTCTTCTCGTCGTTTTACTGCGGAAGCATCAAAATGTCAGTCTGTAGCAACTTTGAGGCTTGGCTGTAGTACGACTTCTTCTGTTTCCTGTCTAAATGACTTTCTCGGCTCCCTGCATTAGCCGTTTCTACAGGGTGATACAAAAAGGTACGGCCAAACTTTCAGGAAACATTCCTCACACACAAATAAACAAAAGATATTATGTGGACATGTGTCCGAAAACGCTTAATTTCCATGTTAGAGCTCATTTCAGTTGCGTCAGTATGTACTGTACTTCCTCGATTCACCACCAGTTGGCCCAATTGAAGGAAGGTAATGTTGACTTCGGTGCTTGTGTTGACATGCGACTCATTGCTCTACAGTACTAGCATCAAGCACATCAGTACGTAGCATCAACAGGTTAGTGTTCATCACGAACGTGGTTTTGCAGTCAGTGCAATGTTTACAAATGCGGAGTTGGCAGGTGCCCATTTGATGTATGGATTAGCACGGGGCAATAGCCGTGGCGCGGTACGTTTGTATCGAGACAGATTTCCAGAACGAGGGTGTCCCGACAGGAAGACGTTCGAAGCAACTGATCGGCGTCTTAGGGAGCACGGAACATTCCAGCCTATGACTCGCGACTGGGGAGGACCTAGAACGAGGAGGACACCTGCAATGGACGAGGCAATTCTTCGTGCAGTTGACGATAACCCTAATGCCAGCGTCAGAGAAGTTGCTGCTGTACAAGGTAACGTTGACCACGTCACTGGAGAGTGCTACGGGAGAACCAGTTGTTTCTGTACTATGTACAGCGTGTGCAGGCGCTATCAGCAGCTGATTGGCCTCCACGGGTACACTTTTGCGAATGGTTCATCCAGCAGTGTGTCAATCCTCATTTCAGTGCAAATGTTCTCTTTGCGGATGAGGCTTCATTCCAACGTGATCAGATTGTAAATTTTCACAATCAACATGTGTGGGCTGACGAGAATCCGCACGCAATTGTGCAATCACGTCATCAACACAGATTTTCTGTGAACGTTTGGCCAGGCATTGTTGGTGATGTCTCGATTGGGCCCCATGTTCTTCCACCTACACTCAATGGAGCACGTTATCATGATTTCATACGGGATACTCCACCTGTGCTGCTAGAACATGTGCCTTTACAAGTACGACACAACATGTGGTTCCTGCACATTTCAGTCGAAGTGTTCGTACGCTTCTCAACAACAGATTCGGTGACCGATGGATTGGTAGAGGCGGACCAATTCCATGGCCTCCACGCTCTCCTGACCTCAACCCTCTTGACTTTCATTTATGGGGGCATTTGAAAGCTCTTGTCTACGCAACCCCGGTACCAAATGTAGAGACTCTTCGTGCTCGTATTGTGGACGGCTGTGATGCAATACGCCATTCTCCAGGGCTGCATCAGCGCATCAGGGATTCCATGCGACGGAGGGTGGATGCATGTATCCTCGCTAACGGAGGACATTTTGAACATTTCCTGTAACAAAGTGTTTGAAGTCACGCTGGCACGTTCTGTTGCTGTGTGTTTCCATTCCATGATTAATGTAATTTGAAGAGAAGTAATAAAATGAGCTCTAACATGGACAGTAAGCGTTTCCGGACACATGTCCACACAACATATTTTCTTTCTTTGTGAGTGTGGAATGTTTCCTGAAAGTTTGGCCGTACCTTTTTGTAACATCCTGTATACTCGTTTCTCACGAGCTTTTATCCGAGTTTCTCGCGGAGAGATTTCTTTTCCCTGACTCTTCCGAATGTCTTCCTGAAGGTTCTTCCACAACCCCGGAGAAGCTTTCCGAACATCTTGCCTGTATGCCAGCGTCTGCTAGTCACTTCGGACTGCCTCACGATGTTGCCCTCTCGCGGCCATTACAGAGTAGCCGCCTCCCCCGCAGGCTGTCAACAAGTCTGACGATACACTTTGTGATGTCCGCCGGACACCACTCCATGTTCGTTGTCCCCAACATTACTCTCAGTAAAGAATCTCTCGTTTTCTTGCAGCCATGCCACTCCTTAAAGTAATAAAATTCCACAGCCAGACAGCGTGTAACAAATACTGCAACACTACTCTGAACTGCTTCTTCCTTTTATTCGTCCTGGTGGGGCTCCCAAATAAGCGAGCAGTACTCAAGAATGGGCGACACAAGTGTTGTGTACGCAGTCCCCTTTGTAAATGAGCTGCGCTTCCTCAGAATTCTCCAAACAAAATGAAATCGCCATTTCGTCTTCCCTACTACCGTCCTTACTTGCCCTTTCCATCTGACGTCGCTTTGCAGCGTTACGGCCAGGTATTTCCTAGACCTGATTGTGTTAAGCAGCTCACTACAAACGCGGCTTTCGAACCTAACAGGTTTGCTTTTCCTACTCACCTGCATTAACTTACCTTTTTCTACACTTAGAGCAAGCTATCATTCAGAGAAGGAACATTACTGTTTGGCAGGTATTTTCTGTTGTATTGGGCAACCCTCTTTTTTCTTTTTTTTTTTTTTTTTACATTTCCGCTTTCTCTCTGCAAACGTTAATTATCCAATGAAACCAGATTTGTTTCTTTTTCCAGTTACCGGCATATGATCTTGCTTTTGGCTATACTCAAATTACTGAAAACCTGATACAGAAATTTTATTTACGAAATTTTAATCACTCATTCGCTACACAATATGGTAATGTTCTGAATAACATTTTCTGAGCGAAGATTATCGCTGGTTTCCTGCAGTATCATCTAACGAACTTATTCTCTTTCTTTAGCTATGTATTATGTGTTTGTTGACATTCAACTGCGAACAAATAAGTATACAGAGTTAACATCAATAAAACCGACGAACTTCAGAGGCCGATTCCTGACTGGAAATGGAGGAAAAGAAGGCCCTATGAACACGTGTCCGGAATTGCATCGTTGCCACGGTAGATGACGCTGACGAATGACAGTTCCTCTGACCACGTGCCGTGTGTTCCTTGTGTGTTGCAAGCTGTGTGACTGACGTAGAGCACTGCAAGCAGCAGAATGGTTCAAATGGCTCTGAGCACTATGGGACTTAACATCTAAGGTCATCAGTGCCCTAGAACTTAGAACTACTTACATCTACATCTACATCTATACTCCGCGAGCCACCTTACGGTGTGTGGCGGAGGGTACTTATTGTACCACTATCTGATCCCCCCTTCCCTGTTCCATTCACGAATTGTGCGTGGGAAGAACGACTGCTTGTAAGTCTCCGTATTTGCTCTAATTTCTCGGATCTTTTCGTTGTGATCATTACGCGAGATATATGTGGGCGGTAGTAATATGTTGCCCATCTCTTCCCGGAATGTGCTCTCTCGTAATTTCGATAATAAACCTCTCCGTATTGCGTAACGCCTTTCTTGAAGTGTCCGCTACTGGAGCTTGTTCAGCATCTCCGTAACGCTCTCGCGCTGACTAAATGTCCCCATGACGAATCGCGCTGCTTTTCGCTGGATCATGTCTATCTCTTCTATTAATCCAACCTGGTAAGGGTCCCATACTGATGAGCAATACTCAAGAATCGGACGAACAAGCGTTTTGTAAGCTACTTCTTTCGTCGATGAGTCACATTTTCTTAAAATTCTTCCTATGAATCTCAACCTGGCGCCTGCTTTTCCCACTATTTGTTTTATGTGATCATTCCACTTCAGATCGCTCCGGATAGTAACTCCTAAGTATTTTACGGTCGTTACCGCTTCCAATGATTTACCACCTATGGCATAATCGTACTGGAATGGATTTCTGCCCCTATGTATGCGCATTATATTACATTTATCTACGTTTAGGGAAAGCTGCCAGCTGTCGCACCATGCATTAATCCTCTGCAGGTCTTCCAGGAGTACGTACGAGTCTTCTGATGTTGCTACTTTCTTGTAGACAACCGTGTCATCTGCAAATAGCCTCACGGAGCTACCGATGTTGTCAACTAAGTCATTTATGTATATTGTAAACAATAAAGGTCCTATCACGCTTCCTTGCGGTACTCCCGAAATTACCTCTACATCTGCAGATTTTGAACCGTTAAGAATGACATGTTGTGTTCTTTCTTCTAGGAAATCCTGAATCCAATCACAAACCTGGTCCGATATTCCGTAAGCTCGTATTTTTTTCACTAAACGTAAGTGCGGAACCGTATCAAATGCCTTCCTGAAGTCCAGGAATACGGCATCAATCTGCTCGCCAGTGTCTACGGCACTGTGAATTTCTTGGGCAAATAGGGCGAGCTGAGTTTCACATGATCTCTGTTTGCGGAATCCATGTTGGTTATGATGAAGGAGATTTGTATTATCTAAGAACGTCATAATACGAGAACACAAAATATGTTCCATTATTCTACAACAGATTGACGTAAGCATCTGATTTATGACCCTTCTTGAAAATGGGAACGACCTGCGCTTTCTTCCAGTCGCTAGGTACTTTACGTTCTTCCAGCGATCTACGATAAATTGCTGATAGAAAGGGGGCAAGTTCTTTAGCATAATCACTGTAGAATCTTAAGGGTATCTCGTCTGGTCCGGATGCTTTTCCGCTACTAAGTGATAGCAGTTGTTTTTCAATTCCGATATCGTTTATTTCAATATTTTCCATTTTGGCGTCCGTGCGACGGCTGAAGTCAGGGACCGTGTTACGATTTTCCGCAGTGAAACAGTTTCGGAACACTGAATTCAGTATTTCTGCCTTTCTTCGGTCGTCCTCTGTTTCGGTGCCATCGTGGTCAACGAGTGACTGAATAGGGGATTTAGATCCGCTTACCGATTTTACATATGACCAAAACTTTTTAGGGTTCTTGTTTAGATTGTTTGCCAATGTTTTATGTTCGAATTCGTTGAATGCTTCTCTCATTGCTCTCTTTACGCTCTTTTTCGCTTCGTTCAGCTTTTCCTTATCAGCTATGATTCGACTACTCTTAAACCTATGATGAAGCTTTCTTTGTTTCCGTAGTACCTTTCGTACATGATTGTTATACCACGGTGGATCTTTCCCCTCGCTTTGGACCTTAGTCGGTACGAACTTATCTAAGGCGTACTGGACGATGTTTCTGAATTTTTTCCATTTTTGTTCCACATCCTCTTCCTCAGAAATGAACGTTTGATGGTGGTCACTCAGATATTCTGCGATCTGTGCCCTATCACTCTTGTTAAGCAAATATATTTTCCTTCCTTTCTTGGCATTTCTTATTACACTTGTAGTCATTGATGCAACCACTGACTTATGATCACTGATACCCTCTTCTACATTCACGGAGTCGAAAAGTTCCGGTCTATTTGTTGCTATGAGGTCTAAAACGTTAGCTTCACGAGTTGGTTCTCTAACTATCTGCTCGAAGTAATTCTCGGACAAGGCAGTCAGGATAATGTCACAAGAGTCTCTGTCCCTGGCTCCAGTTCTGATTGTGTGACTATCCCATTCTATACCTGGTAGATTGAAGTCTCCCCCTATTACAATAGTATGATCACGAAACTTCTTCACGACGTTCTGCAGGTTCTCTCTGAGGCGCTCAACTACTACGGTTGCTGATGCAGGTGGTCTATAGAAGCATCCGACTATCATATCTGACCCACCTTTGATACTTAGCTTAACCCAGATTATTTCACATTCGCATTCGCTAATAACTTCACTGGATATTATTGAATTCTTTACTGCTATAAATACTCCTCCACCACTGGCGTTTATCCTATCCTTGCGGTATATATTCCATTCTGTGTCTAGGATTTCGTTACTGTTCACTTCCGGTTTTAACCAACTTTCCGTTCCTAATGCTATATGCGCACTATTTCCTTCAATAAGAGATACTAATTCAGGAACCTTGCCCTGGATACTCCTGCAGTTTACCAATATTACGTTAACTTTTCCTGTTTTTGGTCTCTGAGGACGGACGTTCTTTATCAACGATGATAATGTCCTCTTTGGTAAGCCGTCTGGTATTTTATCGTTTCGCCCAAGGGGGGGTCCCTCTAACCTAAAAAACCCCCGTGTGCACGCCACACGTACTCTGCTACCCTAGTAGCTGCTTCCGGTGTGTAGTGCACGCCTGACCTGTCTAGGGGGGCCCTACAGTTCTCCACCCAATAACGGAGGTCGATGAATTTGCAACCATTATAGTCGCAGAGTCGTCTGAGCCTCTGGTTTAGACCCTCCACACGGCTCCAAACCAGAGGACCGCGATCGACTCTGGGCACTATGCTGCAGATATTAAGCTCAGCTTGCACTCCGCGTGCGATGCTGGTTGTCTTCACCAAATCAGCCAGCCGCCGGAAGGAACCAAGGATGGCCTCAGAACCCAAGCGGCAGGCGTCATTCGTTCCGACATGTGCTACTATCTGCAGCCGGTCACACCCAGTGCGTTCAATAGCTGCCGGAAGGGCCTCCTCCACATTACGGACGAGACCCCCCGGCAAGCACACCGAGTGCACACTGGCATTCTTCCCCGACCTACCCGCTATTTTCCTGAGGGTCTCCATAACCCGCCTAACGTTGGAGCTCCCTATAACTAATAGGCCCGCCCTCTGTGACTGTCGGGACCTTGCCGGAGAATCGGCCACTGGCCCAACAGGCGAGGCATCCTGTGGTGGCTCGGAAACGATGTCATCACCACTAGGAAGCACCCCGTACCTGTTGGAAAGGGGTAAGGCAGCTGCCACGCGGCCAGATCCCACGTTCGCCTTTCGGCCAGGCACGCGCGAGCCCACCACTGTCCGCCATTCACCCTGGAGTGATGGCTGACCGGTAAGATGCTCACTGCCGGAAGACGCAGCGACATCAGGGGTTCCATGTGATTCCAAGGCCACCGAAGTAGGCATAGGTCTCACCACAGTTGCCCCAACACCACTACGAGCCGACGCCTGCGCCTCGAGCTCGATGAGCCTAACAGACAAAGCCTCCACCTGCCCCCGAAGAGTGGCCAATTCTCCTTGCGTCCGCTCACAACAACCACAGTCCCTACACATGACTATGTTTACCCTACCCTATACGGTGACAAATTCCCAAGATAATCTTCTGATGAGCTACTCTGATAATCAAGAAACACTCACTGAAATACGAGACGCGAAAACTACGCTAGGTTTTCCCAGAAAAACTATTTAAAAGCTAAGCGCAGCAAATAAGTACAAAAACGCTTTATACAAACAGTACTCGCTGCTGCTGGTGCTCTCGCTCTGGCTGTCACAAGACAACTGCTGATTCAAGTGACTAGTGGCTAACGGCCGCGAAACAAACAAAGACGGTTTTAGGGCGCTTTCTGTTCTAAACGATCAAGAAAACACTAAGAAATCTAACACGAAAACTACGTAAAGTTTTATCAAGAACTGTTAGTTACTATGCAGAGCAGATAAGCACAAATAGAATCCCTTCCTTAGTGGAAGGTCGTAAACAAAATGCAAAATAAACGCTTTATACAAACAGTACTCGCTGCTGCTGGTGCTCTCGCTCTGGCTGTCACAAGACCTAACTAACATAAGGAGATCACACACATCCATGCCCGAGGCAGGATTCGAACCTGCGACCGTTGTGGCCGCGCGGTTCCGGGCTGAGGTGCCTAGAACCGCTCGGCCACAGCCGCCGTCTCAGCAGAATGGTCTGGTATTCATGTAGGGAACAAGCCGAGATGGTGTTTGTTTACGGCCTAGCAGATGGAAACCGTCGAGCGGCAGCACGGCTATACAGAAACAAGTACCCTAACAGATACCCAACACATTAGACAGCATTTCAAGCCTTTTTTGGGTGTTTGTGTGATTATGCTTCCTGCCAGACAGCCGTAAGTGCAGGGAAGCGACGGACTGTGGGAACACCAGATTTGGAGGACTGGATTCAACAGGATATCGAGACGAATCCTAGTGGAAGCTCCAGGCAAGTGATCCACCAATATGGTTTAAGCCACAGCACGATTATGCACATCCTGCATGACAGCCTCTGCTGTCCCTATCAACCGCAATCCCATGGAGGCCAGTTTGAACATCTGTTGTGATGTGAACGCGATGCAGATCTGTACTGTGTTCTGGGACGATTTGTTGTCGTCGCACGCAAGCACTCTTATTTCGTAGGACGTTTTTTCCTCCATTTCCATTCAGGAGTCCGTTCCGGTTCAAATGGCTCTGAGCACTACGGGACTTGACATCTGAGGTCATCAGTCCGCTACACCTAGAACGACTTAAACCTAACTAATAACACACACAACCATGCCCGAGGCAGCATTCGAACCTGCGACAGCAGCAGCGCGGTTGCGGAATGAAACGCTCGGCCACAGCGGCCGGTCCGTTCCGGCAGTTTGCCGGTTTTATTAATGTTCACACTGTATACTCAAGAATTGTTCTACAACTACTTCACGGTCAAAACGGTGTACCATCACATCTTAACATCGAGAAGATCTGGGCCTCAGACTATTTACAAAAGAACGAGTCTACGTCTGTTGGTGCCGACAGGTATGTGCAGAAATCAGTGTGTGTTCGACTAATTATATTCGTGTTTATTGGGCTGAGGGAATGAGTTTGTTCACACTCTACAAATTTTGCCCTCCACACTTACCGCCGTTACCAAATTCACTATTCTTGATGACTGAGAACGTGCTCTGTCAACCGATGCGAACTTTTAGTTTGTTTGGGGCACATTTTCTATACTAATTCAATTCAGTACCTCTTCATTAATTACTCTGACTGCCCATCTAATCTTCAGAATTCTTCTGCATCACTAAATAGCTACTCTTCTTGTATGAACGGCTAGTACGGGGCCATACAGACAGTCGCCTTTCCTTCGCTTTATTTTCGAGTGGAACGGGACACGAAATCAGTGCCATTACTATGACGTACCTTCCCCCAAGCTCAGTACCACAGCTTAGGGAGCATGTATGTAGATGGCGACGTACAGTGAGGTGACCTTTTGCTGTCCGCCCCGATAGCTGAGTGGTCAGCGTGACGGATTCCCGTCCTACGGGCCCGGGTCCGATCCCCTGCTTCGTCTGGGATTTTCTCCCTAGGTCGCCCAATGTCGTGTCGAATGTAATAAGACCTGCACGAAGGCGGCCGGACCTGTCCCGTAAGGGGCCTCCCGGCCAATGGTTCAAATGGTTCTGAGCACTATGGGACAACATCTGAGGTCATCAGTCCCCTAGAGTTAGAACTACTTAAACCTACCTAAAGGACATTACACACGTCGATGCTCGAGGCACGATTCGAACCTGCGACCGTAGCGGTCGCGCGGTTCCAGACTGAAGCGCCTAGAACCGCTCGGCCACACCCGCCGGTCATAAATGATCGATGGGGTACATGTGGGGCAACCTGGACGGACTGGAAGGCCAAATCGTCCGCTCGAACTGTCCAGGATGTTCTTCGAAACAGCTGCCAACAACTGTGATCCGGTGACATGGCATCGTTGTTTGGGAACGTGAAGTCCATTAATGGTTGTTAATGGGGTCAAAGTAGCCGAACGTAAAAGTTTTCCAGTCAATGATCAGTTCAGTCGGCCCAGAGCACCCAGTAAATCACATCTAAACACAGCCCACGCCATTATGTAGCCACCACCTAGTTGATAACCTGGGTCTATGACTTCGTGCGATCTACCCACACTCCAACCCTACGATCAGCTTTTACCAACTGAAATCAGGAATAATCTGACCAATGCACGGTTTTTGTTGTATAGCTAGAGAAGGCCGAAATGCACGCGTTAAACTCAAGCAGTCTGGCGTGAGGTCTGAACAGGATACCTAATGAATGCTATAAAGAAAAGTACGTAGCTTCTGGAATACTTAACTTTAATCCACATTTGTAGAACATCGCTCTTGATGATACAAAAGTATTATAGCAACTGAATACGGCGCCTTGCTAGGTCGTACCAACTGTAGCTGAAGGCTATGTTAACTATCGACTCGGCAAATGAGAACGTAATTCTCAGTGAACCATGGCTAGCAACGTCGGCTGTACAACTGGGGCGAGTGCTAGTACGTCTCTCTTTAGACCTGCCGTGTGGTGGCGCTCGGTCTGCAATTACTGACAGTGGCGACACGCGGGTCCGTCGTATACTAGCGGGCCGCGGCCGATTTAAAGGCTACCACCTAGCAAGTGTGGTGTCTGGCGGTGACACCACAGTTTTAGATTTTGTTTTGTTTTGTTTTGGTTTTAGGGCGCAAAACTGCTATGATCATTAGCGCCCAGTCCGGGACTTAAGAAACAGTAAAAAACCGAAAATGGAAACCAGCAGCAATGGGAACGAAAGTCATAAAATTAGAGAAACTAAAAACAGAAGGAAGGCTTAAAAATCCTCTACAGAAAGGGGTTGGTTGTCCCCAAAAAAAGCTTCAAATGACTGACGTCATTTCACTGGCACTAATAAACTCGAGAACGCGATCGGCTGACCGCGTGTCATCTTCTAAAATCGACGATATATCAGGCGACAGCTGTACACGGGAGCGTAACGGATTAAAATAGGGGCACTCAATTAAAAGGGCACGGTTTTACAGTCGTCTAAGATCGAACCGATACGGCCACGAGCTCAGGCGAGGCGCTGCTGAGCATACTCTGCTGTTGGCAAAGGCACTCGCGTCGGTCGTCTGCTGCCATAGCCAATTAACGCCAAATTTCGCCGCACTGTCGTAAAGGATAGGTTCTCCGTACGTCCCACATTGATTTCTGCGGTTATTTCACGCAGTGTTGCTTGTTTCTTACCACTGACGACTCCGCGCAAATACCGCTCTCTGGGTCGTTAAGTTCAAATGGCTCTGAGCACTATGGGACTTAACATCGATGATCATCAGTCCCCTAGAACTTAGAACTACTTAAACCTAACTAATCTAAGGACAGCACACAACACCCAGTCATCACGAGGCAGAGAAAATCCCTGACCCCGCCGGGAATCGAACCCGGGAACGGGAAGCGAGAACGCTACCGCACGACCACGAGCTGCGGACGGTCGTTAACTGAAAGTCGTCGCCGGCCGTTGTGGCCGAGCGGTCCTAGACGCTTCAGCCTGCAACCGCGCTGCTGCTACGGTCGCAGGTTCGAATCCTGCTTCGGGCATGGATGTGTGTGATGTCCTTATGTTAGTTAGGTTTAAGTAGTTCTAAGTCTAGGGGACTAACGACCTCAGATGTTAAGTCCCATAGTGCTCAGAGCCATTTGAACCATTTTTTTTAAGGTCGTCGGGCACTGCGTTGTCCATGGTGAGAGGTAATGCATGAAATTTGGTATTCTCTGCACATTCTTGAGACTGTCGATCTCGGAATATTGAATTGCATAACGACTTCCGAAATGGAATGTTCCTTGCATCTAGCTGCAAGTACGATTCCCCGTTCAAAGTAAGAAAATTTCCATCGTGGGGCCATAATCGCGTCGGACACCTTTTCACATGTATCAAATGGGTACAAATTACAGCTCCACCAATGCACTACATTTTTATACCTAGTGTACGCGATGCTGCTGCCGTCTGCATATGTGCATATCGTTATCCTATGACTTTTGCCACCACAGAGTAGATGTAGATTCAGATACAGCTCACCATAAAAACACGCTCTGTGGCAGTTGCCTTTAAACATCGACCTCCGCGTGTTTTTTCTCACTTTACACCACTCACACACAATAATTAAATCTTTATGTCCTTTGATGCGACAACATCTTGTGTTCCTCGCGGATCACACCGCTAATTACCCCAACACGTACAGTTAATTGTTCAAATGTGCGTGAAATCTTATGGGACTTGACTGGTAAGGTCATCAGTCCCAAAGCTTACACACTACTTAACCTAAATTATCCTAAGGACAAACACACACACCTGTGTCCGAGGGAGGACTCGAACCTACGCCGGGACCAGCCGCACAGTCTATGACTATAGCGCCTAAGAATACTCGGCTAATCCCGCGCGGCGTACCGTTAATTGTTTCTCTGCGCTGAACTGTCTCTGTCTCCCTCTTTCTCTCATTTTACATTCATTTTAAATTCTCTGGCCAAAGTACTTGCAAGTCCAAATGTTGATCAATGTACAAGCCCGACATTCTATGAGTCCTATGAAGCCTATGCAACTTAACTATGTTCATTGAAGGAAAAGAAAAGGAAAAAGGAAAGGAAAGGAAAAAGGAAAGCAAAGGAAAAAGGAAAGCAAAGGAAAAAGGAAAGCAAAGGAAAAAGGAAAGCAAAGGAAAAAGGAAAGCAAAGGAAAAAGGAAAGCAAAGGAAAAAGGAAAGCAAAGGAAAATATAAAAGGAAAAGGAAAATATAAAAGGAAAAGGAAAATATAAAAGGAAAAGGAAAATATAAAGGGAAAAGGAAAATATAAAGGGAAAAGGAAAATATAAAGGGAAAAGGAAAATATAAGGTAAAAAAGACGGGAAAAGGGGAAAAAACGGGAAAAGGGGAAAAAAACGAGAAAAGGGGAAAAAACGAGAAAAGGGAAAAAAACGAGAAAAGGGGAAAAAACGAGAAAAGGGGAAAAAACGAGAAAAGGGGAAAAAACGAGAAAAGGGGAAAAAACGAGAAAAGGGGAAAAAACGAGAAAAGGGGAAAAAACGAGAAAAGGGGAAAAAACGAGAAAAGGGGAAAAAACGAGAAAAAGGGGAAAAAACGAGAAAAAGGGAAAAAACGAGAAAAAGGGAAAAAACGAGAAAAGGGGAAAAAACGAAAAAAGGGGAAAAAACGAAAAAAGGGGAAAAAACGAAAAAAGGGGAAAAACGAGAAAAGGGGAAAAAAACGAGAAAAGGGGAAAAAAAACGAGAAAAGGGGAAAAAAACGAGAAAAGGGGAAAAAACGAGAAAAGGGGAAAAACGAGAAAAGGGCAAAGAGAAGGAATTACTCATTTCATCTGCATGGAGACTTTGTGTGGATCGGTGAAAACGAGCGAAAATGCGTGCCAGACCGAAACCTCCTGCCTGCTAGGCCGTTGTGTAAACCACTGCCACACGCAGACACACTGTTTATCGCAAAAGCGCTGACTAGCTAGCGCCACCTTCCCTCAGTCCTCGTCCAGGTTCTCCGTGCTCGCTGCTTTGAGATTCCCGCTAGAGGTCGAACGTAAGTGAGCATCCGCGCTGAAGACTGGGGATTCATTGCCCATCATATGAGTCTACGCAACGGCTGTCTAGCCGATCTGCTCTCTCCGTCGGTATCGTTCCAGACGCGTGGCTAGCTGGCGGTCCCGGTACAGGTAGCGCCAGTTTCCGCCTGGCTGGTGACGCTGGCGCCAGTCACGCCGCCAGCGGCCGCAGGCGAGCTGCCAGTCACGGACAGCCTTGTCAAGGCCTCGCGCCTCCGCGCCAACCAGTCGAGCGCACGTGGGCGGACAGACAGATCGGCGGAGTCCGGCAGATTCCTTTGCCGACGTTGCCGCCGTATCACAGTTCGTTTTCCTGTTCCGTCAGTTCTTATGTGCAATTCCAACTTTCCTCTTTCATCCACGACGTCATGTACAAAGCGAAGGATGTTAGCAACTTTTCCTTCAATGTTATCTGTAGCTGTCTAAACAATTCACGTAAACTATGCTGTTATTCGATATGCATACGATAGCATGCGTACTTAATATGTTCCAAAACGCCACGCATAAATACGTGATTTTCCGGTACTCATATCTGGGGTTCGGCTGGCGATAAACGGTAGGGTCAACTGTTCTCGATAACCCTTGGACTAGGAACTATTTGTATACCGAACAGAGGAATTTTCGTGGTGTCACTATAGTACAGGGTCGAAGCACGAATATTACACACTTCCTTCTACGTAGGGAAATGAAACAAATCGGTCGGTTCTTTTTGCATTTGATGTGGTCTACAGTCGACTTTATGGGACGTACTGAGGCACTATTAGTTCATCGATGATTCCTCGCAAAACACCACTGTACTATATTTCCGCTGTCACCAGCAGACTACAACCCTGCCAAGGATTCCATTCCAAGACGGCTGAGAACAGAAAATAAGTAAAATTTTACTAAAATCCCGATCTCTAACAACTTTCAAAATGTTCTTGATATCTTTTTCCGTTTCCAAGATACAGAGGTTCAAAGATACCATATTTCTACACGTAAAATGCGGTATGAGGAGAAATGTAAACAATAAATAACCGCAGCAGACTGCTCAGTTTTTAACGATATATTCTATATCTAGAAGAGTCGTCTTCCCGTTTTCAAAAATCTTAATCCATTATCGATAAACATCCCAACAACTTGTTTTTTGTGTACCAAAATATAGCTCTGCACAGCAAATGTCTCAAATTTTTACGATGTATTCCTCAGATCCCGAGCTCCAACAACCTTTCAAATCTTGATATCGCCATCCGTTCCTGAGATACAGAGATTCAAACTTGCCGTACTTGCACACGGAAAATTCGCACGTAAAATCCGGTAGTTTAAGCTGTAAAGTGTGTGTTATTATCTGAGAAACCCATGTTGTAGTACTGAGACATATGCATTTTTTTTTCACATAATACCTGGTCTGAGGAGCACAATTAATTGTGTGTTTTTTCAGTTTCACGTAAGTAAACTATCTAAAGTTTGTTGACCAATACATTTCTTTTCGTATGAATTACATGCCCTGGTGCACCAGGGAAAAGAACGGAACCAGTGGAAAAATGCTACTATAGGTGTACAAATAATGCGAATATGTTCGTGTTTATTTAAAACATCCTGACTGAAAAGTGGGCACCAGCTGACTCGTTCTATTTTCCCAGAAATTTTAACGTGTGGAGACATTCGCGCTTTATATGCTCAGAGAGAAGGCGGCAGTGTCAGATAGACAGAGAAGTAATAAGCAGTGGAAAGTAGCTAGAGAGTGGTTGTGTGATATAAAGAGCGAAGGAGACAATGGCAGTGTGACAGAAAGAGAGGGACACAGTGGAAGTGGCACGTAGCTGACAGTGGCAGAACAGTGCTAGGGAAAGAGTGAATAAGACTATGTCACAGCAAGGGGGGGAGGGGCAGAATAAAGAGAAAGAGAAAATGGAAATAGGTGTGTGTGTGTGTGAGGGAGAGAGAGGAGAGAGAGAGAGAGAGAGAGAGAGAGAGAGAGAGAGAGAGAGAGACAGATAGTGACAGTGAGAAGAGAGAGAGAGAGAGAGAGAGAGAGAGAGAGAGAGAGACAGATAGTGACAGTGAGAAGAGAGAGAGAGAGAGAGAGAGAGAGAGAGAGAGAGCTGTGGCTGTGACACAGAAGACTATAACAGAGAGATACAAAGAGATAACGACAATGAATTGGGCTGAATGAGTGAGTGAGAAAGGGCAACTGGGAGTGGATGAGTATGAGGGACTTACAGCGATGGATGTGACAAAATGACTCTGAGCTCTATTTGACTTAACATCGGTGGTCATCAGTCCCCTAGAACTTAGAACTACTTAAACCTGACTAACCTAAGGACATCACACACATCCATGCCCGAGGCAGGATTCGAACCTCCGACCGTAGCGGTCTCGCGGTTCCAGACTGAGGCGCCCAGAACCGCACGGCCACACCGGCCGGCGTGGATGTGACAGCTGCAGTTAGGAGAGCTTGTACGAGTTTGAGGTGAGCTGCATGTTAAAAAAAAGCATGAATATGTTCGCATGCCAAACTTTTTGGGAAAGTTTGTAAAAGTGCTGAGGAAGATAGAATGAGACAGTGTGTACCCCACTTTTCAGTCCGAGTCTTAAAATAAACACAAACATATTTGCTTTTTTTTGTGCTCCGACAGGAGCATCCTTCCGCTGGTTCCGAATATGTCGCGATTCCGAGGGTGTGACTAGGCAGGATCCAAAGAGCACATATTTATGATGTTGGTTCTCATAAACATTTGGCAGTTTCCTTCCGAGTGTGACACCACTTCTTTTAGGATTCATTTTTTTTTTTGGTATCGCTCTGTCTGCTTTAGCTACATAGCTCAATTATGGATGTTGATTCTACGTTACGTTATTTTTCTTGTTGATGGTTCTGTACCTCAACGGGATTCGCACCACACAGGACTAACGGAGGACATCGAAAAAGTTCGAGAAACTGAAGCTCGTTTTCTGTTATAGAGAAATAGAGGAGAGATTGCCACTGATGTGATACGCCAATTGGGGTGCTAAACATTAAAACAAAGGCGTTTTTCCCTGCGGCAGGATCTTCTCATGAAATTCCAATCACCAACTTTCTCCTCAGTGTGGTAAAATATTTTTTTGGTGTCCACCTACATAGGAGGTACACGGTTCGTGTTGTCTGTAAATTCAACCATGCCTAGACGGTCAATACCGAGGTTCGATCGCGTCCGCATTGTTACTTTGCGCCAGGAAGGGCATTCAACAAGGGAAGTGTCCAGGCGCCTCAGAGTGAATCAAAGCGATGTTGTTCGGACATGGAAGAGAGACAGGAACTGTCGATGACATGCCTCGCTCAGGCCGCCCAAGTGGATGACAGCAGTGGATGAGGGCTACCTACGGATTATGACTGAGAAACCCTGACAGTAGCGCCACAATGTTGAATAACACTTTTCGTGCAGCCACAGGACGTCGCGTTAAGACTCAAACTCTGCGCAATAGGCTGCATGATGCGCAACTACTCTCCCGACGTCCATGGCGAGGTCCATCTTTGCAACCACGACTCCATGCAGCGCGGTACAGATAGGACCAAAAACATGGCGAATGGGCCGCAAGAGATTGGCCTCACGTTCTCTTCATCGATGAGTGTCGCATATGCCTTCAACGAGACAATCGTCGGAGACATTTGGAGTCAACCCGGTGAGGCTGAACACCTTAGACACATTGTCCAGCGAGTGCAGCAATGTAGAGGTTCCCTGCTGTTTTGGGGTGGCATTTTGTGGGGTCGACGTCCGCCGCTGGTGGTAACGGAAGGCGCCGTAACGGCTGTACGATACGTGAATGCTATTCTCTGACCGATAGTGCAACCATATCGGCAGCACATTGGCGAGGCATTCGTCTTCATGGACGATAATTCGCACCCCCATCGTGCACATCTTGTGAATGACTTCCTTCAAGATAACGACATCGCTCGACTAAAGTGGCCAGCATGTTCTCCAGACATTAACCCTATCGAACATGGTTGATGGATTGAAAACAGGTGTTTATGGACGACGTGACCCATCAACCACTCTAAGTATTCTACGCCGAATCGCCGTTGAGGACTGGGACAGTCTGGACCAACAGCGCCTTAATGAACTTGTGGATAGTATGTCACGAAGAATACATGTATGCATCAATGCAAGAGGACGTGCTACTGGGTATTAGAGGTATCGGTGTGTACAGCTATCTGGACCACCACCTCTGAAGATCACGCTGTATGGTGGTACAACATGCAATGTGTGGTTTCCATGAGCAATAGAAAGGGCGGAAATGATATCTATTCCAATTTTCTGTACAGGATCCGAGAGTTATATATATATGTGTGTGTGTGTGTGTGCAGCCGACTACCAGAAAATCGACTGACGAAGAGAATAATAGATTATGTATCCTCACTTAAGAATTCCAAACCATGGCTGGATGAAATTCGAAAGGACGAAAACAACGCAAACATAAGACCATATACCGAGCGAGGTGGCGCAGTGGTTAGCACACTGGACTCGCATTCGGGAGGACGACGGTTCAATCCCGTCTCCAGCCATCCTGATTTAGGTTTTCCGTGATTTCCCTAAATCGCTTCAGGCACATGCCGGGATGGTTCCTTTGAAAGGGCACGGCCGATTTCCTTCTCCATCCTTCCCTCCCCTGAGCTTGCGCTCCGTCTCTAATGACCTCGTTGTCGACGGGACGTTAAACACTAATATCCTCCACATAAGACCATATAACATTCTAGAAAGAGACACCTTCAGACACAAAGTAAACGAATGGGAATGTATATCAGATCAACCAGAAGATAAACAGTACAGATAAAAGTGGTCGGATGAGCGTAAACAAGTCTTTTCGGAAAGTTCAAATGATTCAAAAGGCTCTGAGCACTATGGGACTTAACATCTGAGGTCATCAGTCCCCTAGAACTTAGAACTACTTAAACCTAACTAAACTAAGGTCATCACACACATCCATGCCCCAGGCAGGATTCGAATCAGCGATCAAACGGTTCAAGACTGAAGCGCCTAGAACCGCTCGGCTACAACGGCTGGCTTTTCCGGAAAGAATGGATGCCTCTTGGAAGAACAAGTAGAACTTAATGAAAAAATTGATCGAGTTAATTGCTTAACGCCTTGCATTTCTGGGGAGAATTCGCCAACTGGCCGTAAAAATTGCTACACGTAGAGGAAATGCAGATGATAAATGGGTATTCATTGGACAAATATATTATACTAGAACTGATATATGATTACATTTTGCGCAATTTGGGTGCATAGGTCCTGAGAAATCAGTACCCAGAACAACAACCTCTGGCCGTAATAACGGCCTTGATACGCCTGGGCATTGAGTCAAACGGAGCTTGGATGGCGTGTACAGGTACAGTTGCCCATGCACCTTCAACACGGTACCACAGTTCATCGTATTGTGACGAGCCAGTTGCTCGGCCACCATTGACCAGCCGGTTTCGATTTTTGGGAGATCTGCAGAATGTGCTGGCCAGAGCAGCAGTCGAACATTTTCTGTATACAGAAAGGCTCGTAGGGGACCTGCAAAATGCAGTCGTGCATCATCCTGTTGAAATGTAGGGTTTCGCAGAGGTCGAATGAAGGGTAGAGCCACGGGTCGTAACACATCTGAAATGTAAGTTCCACTCTTCAAATTGCCGTCAATGCGAACAAGAAGTGACCGAGACGTGTAACCAATGGCACCTCATACCATCACGCCGGGTGATACGCCAGTATGGCGATGACGAATACACGCTTCGAATGTGCGTTCACCGCGATGTCGCCAAACACGCATGCGACCTGGATTCATCCGAAAAATTGACGTTTTGCAATTCGTGCACCCAGGTTCGTCGTTGAGTACACCATAGCAGGCGCTCTTGTCTGCAATGCAGCGTCAAGGGTAATCGCAGCAATGGTCTCCGAGCTGATAGTCCATGCTGCTGCAAGCGTCGTCGAACTCTTCGTGTACATGGTTGTTGTCTTGCAAACGTCCGCATCTGTTGGCTCAGGTATCGAGACGTGGCTGCACGATCCGTTACAGCTATGTGGATAAGTGCCTGTCATCTCGACTGCTAGTGATACGAGGCCGTTAGGATCCAGCACGGGGTTCTGTATTACCCCTCTGAACCCACCGATTCCATATTCTGCTAACAGTCATTGGATCTCGACCAACGCGAGCAGCAATGTCGCGATCGCGATAGGCTACAATCCGACCTTTATCAAAGTCGGAAACGTGGTGGTACGCATTTGTCCTCCTTACACGAGGCATCACAAGAACGTTTCACCAGGCAACGCCGGTCAACTGCTGTTTGTGTATGAGATATGGGTTGGAAACTTTCCTCATGCCAGCACGTTTTAGGTGTCGCCACCGGCGCCAATCTTGTGTGAATGCTCTGAAAAGCGAATGATTTGCGTATCACAGTGTCTTCTTCCTGTCGGTTAAATTTCGCGTCTGTACCACGTCATCTTCATGGTGTAGCAATTTTGACGGCCAGAAGTAATATATATATATATATATATATATATATATATATATATATATATATATATATATATATATATATATATACGAGGTAGGTTTACACATGGATTTCCCACCTCGCAGTCCGACACCGTGACCATACTTCCACGATGCTTTGTTTTTATAATGTTGCATGTTTTATGATTGGAACATTCCTGTTTCCATTTTGCTTGCTGTTTCACAGTTCCGTACACCTTCTTCTAGTTTCCATGCTCGATCTGTGTACAGCTTTTGACCAACTGTCCACTGGACCATTTTGCTATTAAATTTGAAGGGGGAGCGAAGGGGAGTTTGCCTTGTCAGTTGAGGATGCCGGTGCGAACAGCCTGGTCGAGGTCGTCCACAGATTTTCCATTAGGTTTAATTATCGGGAGTCTGGTGGCCATAGGAGAACGGAGAACTTATCGTGATGCTCTTCGAACCACGCACGTGCACTGATCTGTGTGACACGTTGCAGTCGCTGCTGATAGATGCTATCGTGCATGCGGGGGTGGACGTAGTGCTCAAGAACAGATGAGCACTTTTGTTGATCCATTACGCCTTTCAGAATGACGATATCACCTAGGGAATGCCACCAACCCCCCCCCTCCCCCCAAGGCCGTAACGTTCCCTCCAAGGGCCTGGACCCTTCCGATGGTTGTTGCACGGAGTGTACCGTCTGTCGGATGGAGCATAAAACGTGATTCATGTGAAACGCTCACCCTTCACAAGCTGCGACATCGTCGCGAAAAAACACTGTGACCCGTATATGTAATAAGTTTCCTTTAATTTACGTCTATGGTCACAATCTTTTCTCTTTAATGACCATCATCAGATCTCACTCAGTGGACGTCCAGTTGTGGTACTGGCGTGCAAATTCCAGCCCTCATTGAACTACACGCCACACATCAACACGGCGAGGAAAAACACACTGCTGGAAAACTACACTAACGACCAGGGCAGGTCACTGGGGCGTTAACGTCCACAAGGCAGAAAATACCGCTGGTGCACTTCACTGATAAGTAACAACCATTTTAATAGTTAAAGACCATACTGGAAAATGGCTGCAAAATTTCGCCAACTCCAACACATCATACGCTGCTGCTATCCGGAATGGCCCAAGAAGCAACAACCGGCAACGAACGAAGAGATGTCACAGCAGCTGAGGTTTCGTAACAGGTTAACTGATCATTCAACTTCAGTGTCCAGGTTCGGTGGGCAACGAACTTTGTAGCTCTAGCAGTAGCGCCTTACAATCCGACCGCGCGTGCACGCCGCCAGCTGTCTCGGCCTGACCCCGCGCCGTGGACGCTTCCTCGCTGCTCTGTCCCAACTGACCGACTGACACACACACACACACACACACACACACACACACACACACACACACACACACAAAATCACACCATCACCACATGGAAATAAGCGTCACACCAAAGATGGTACAGCAGCCCTAGCGCTGCTGATGACACTGACAGAGCCAAGTCAGCAACTCGTTATGGTAGTAACTCGGGGAGAAATAAGACGCCATTCAATTTTGATAAAATGCCAAACCACGGCATGAAGGCAAGCCGGCCACGGCTCAAACTCCCCCTTCAAACACCAACCTGGGGGTGGGGCGGTGGGGTAACTCAACAATAGGACTAACCAAATTTCACTTGGCTAAGGTGGACCCAGTACTGCTTACCGGTGTGGTTATCCTTAACCAGCAGATTCACAGGGCTTAAAATACGCACAATGGTGCAAGGGCCTAAAAAGCAGGGAGTGAATTTACTAAGATTTCCGACACGGACCTGCCTTCTGGGGAAATTACGGACATAGACCTGATCTCCTGGCCTCCCCCTAAAGGCTTGCCGATTAAGATTGTAACGCTCAGTTTGTTTATTATGGACCCCGAGTATATTATGTCTGGCACGGTCCCAGTTTTCCTTGACGACTTGAGGGGTAAAATCCGCCGGAATTAGATCTTGAATTCCCCACAAGTTCGAAAGAGGGGGATTAACAGGATAGGCAAGGATCAAGGAGGCGGGAGTCCCTTTTAAGGCCTCATGATTGGCGGTATTGCCGGCCAGAGTGGCCGAGCGGTTCTAGGTGCTACAGTCTGGAACCGCGAGACCGCCACGTTCGCAGGTTCGAATCCTGCCTCGGGTATGGATGTGCGTGATGTCCTTAGGTTAGTTAGGTTAAGTACTTCTAACTTCTAGGGGACTGATGACCTCAGAAGTTAAGTCCCATAGTGCTCAGAGCCATTTGAATCATTTGATTGGCGGTATTGAAAGCAAAACTTACTAGGCGTCTTCTGATGGTAAATAATCAAAGCGGATTTGAGATTTCGATTGACCCTCTCCGCAAAGATCCCTGCGGATAATACGGCGTAGTAGTGATATGCTTAACACCGTTCCGAAAACAGGAGGTCTTGAAGGGAGCCGAAAGGAAGGTGGGCGCATTATCACTAACGATTTGTTTGGGGGGGGGGGTCCAAAAACACTGAAAACATTAATTAAATGCGAAATAGTAGTCAGCATGGGAACATGAACCAGGCACCCCCTGCAGAAGCCCATACGCAGCAACGTTCGCTAAACGCTCGTTGAGGAGACATTGCTCGTAGAACTTGGTCCATATAGGCGACCTGTCACAGCCGTCAGACACCCCTATCATCTGTGGCCCGTAGTTCACAACAGCTGCCCCGGCGCAGCTTTTGGATAGGGCCATTTTGCCATGCGTGATATACTTTAACCACAGAGGCGCGCGAACAGTTTACAAACACAGCTGTTTTTGAGATGCTTCCAATGGTCACGCCCTTCTGGACGTCAGATAAATGGCTCCGTTTCCACATTACGACAACGACAGCTATGTTTTCCGCGTCTTTTTTTCCCTTTATTGTTAATTTTGCACCTGTTACATGTAGACCTGCAGCGGCATATTACGCCGCTCTTCGGCCACAGATAAAAGATACAAAAGAAGACAATCGTAGAACAGACAGGGTGGATATACAGACGTAGACATACAATTAAAACACACGGAGCCGTTCACGGGCGCAGAGTCCAAGATAAGAATGTTCAGGCACATGGACACGCACAGAGATGATAGATGGCACACGCGAACGTTGGAGCACAAACGAATAAACACTGGAACACTTGAGCACGAACACGACGCCACACACAAACACTAGGTGATGATCTCCGGCGCGCGAATGTCCACGTAACGTGTGCGAGTCCGGGGACCTGCCAAGAGGGGAAGAGAGGGGAGGGGGAGGGAGAGGGGAGAGCAGAGATGCCAATGGCAGAGGAGATGTTAGGAGGAAAGTAGGTAGGGGGTAGGGGAAGCCCGGGGGAGGAGTGGGGAGAAAGGGAGGAATGAGGGTAGGGGTGAGAAGGGAGAGAGGGTGCCCATAGGAACAAACTCAGGAAGAGGGAGGGAGGATGGTAGGAGGGGTAGATGGAGGGGAGGAGCGCATCATCAGGGAGGGGGAGCTGGCGGAAGCCACCTTGGAAGAGGGTATGGAGAGTGGAGAGATGGAGAGCAGGTGGGACGTGGAAGTACAGGCGCGGCAGTGGACGGGGGCGGGAGAGGATGGGAGGGACCAGCGGGTGAGGAGGATTGAGTTTACGGGAGCTGTAGAGGATCCCTATCCGTTTGAGGAAAAGGAGGAGGTGGGGGAACGGAATAAGTTCGTTCAGGATCCGCGTGGGGGAGGGGAGACGGATGCGATAGGCGAGGCGAAGAACATAGCGTTCTAGGATCTGAAGGGTTTGTAAAAGGTAGGGTGAGCGGAGATCCAGGCAGGGTGGGAGTAGCAAAGGATAGGGCGAATGAGGGATTTATAGGTATGGAGGATGGTGGAGGGGTCCAGACCCCACGTATGGCCAGAATGGAGCTTGAGGAGACGGAGTCGGGAGTGGGCCTTGGCTTGGATTGTCTGGAGATGGGGGGTCCAGGAGAGGCGACGGTCAAGGGTGACGCCAAGGTACTTAAGGGTGGGAGTAAGGACATATATGGTGATATAGAAATCGAGGAGGCGGAAGGAAGGGGTGGTTTTGCATACAATGATCGCCTGGGTTTTGGAAGGGTGTACCGCGTCTGCCCGACATGCTTTGTATACCCTGTGTGGTATCGACAGCTACGATACCACGGCGTAGGTACAAGTTCTCAGGTTGGCACTACGACACCAACACAGACGACAGCGCCCTCTAGCCACTGCTGTGCGGCTCTACGAGCGCCGCTCCAGATTCAACCCCCTTGAGTCCGAGTAGACGAGCAAGCAACTTAGCTTGTATTTCACAGGGGGCTAGCCATTACTGACTTTGTTACTTCAGTTACTTCAATGATAGTTTGTCCACTACTAATAGCTGTTGGCGTTGATACATGTACGGCTTCGCATCTATGTCCTCATTTCAGCCAAAGATAAGTAGGCCTAATGTAATCCTAATTCGGACTACAATAAACTTGTAAAATCTACCAGCAGTACCGAAGCATTTCATCTTTTCCTGCACCTACTCACTTCCTACATTCAGACTAAGCTTCAGATTACAGGAGCAGACCCCTGCGCCGCCTTCCAGGCGGAATACAAAACCCTCCACTGCTGGCACTGCCACCAACTATCTGCTTGTGGTTGTTACACGTTGACGTCAAACAAAGACAGTTGTCACATTAATGTGACTGGATCGTGTATTACTAACCGAATTTAAAAATTTAAACTGGTCATAATTTTCTTATTAAGGAGTATAATCTCACGTTTAAAGTTTAATACAGTTTAGTACAGTTAAGAATTGTGTATACGTCTTGGGAAAGCGTAACTAACGGCGCGCTAATAACCCACATCAAAATAATCCAGTATTTTAAAATGAGAGCACTTAGCAACTTCCAACACACTGTTTGCATAGTTTCAAAGCTTTATTGTAGTCAAGCCTTTGTGTCTTTCCGCTGTTTTAAACCTCCCCCTCCCCTCCATACACATAAAAGCACTTCATTCCACTACCGTATCGAGCATATCCTAACCGTGAGCCGTGCTGGCCCCAGCTTATGCGTTGGTTTAAACCTCGTCTGTTAATCTGCGTTTGGTTTCCCGCGGTTATTGCGGTTATGACGTAGTTCTTCCTCTTTCTGCGTGTGGCAGCAGCGGTGTGTATCGATATTCGCACCTTGTACTGTCTTTGGTATGGTGCTTATAGTTTCCGGCTAGCCGGTGTGCGGCAGTCGGTCGGTTGGTGTGGATCAGCCAGGAAATCTTCGCGTGGCGCTGTGGGCCGGGCCCACTGGCGGTCTCTACGCAGCGTTGGAGTGTGTGGGAGCTGTTCCCACTGTTCGTGGCTCACCGACCCAGGACACCAAAGTTGAGTCGTGATTTAAGTATCGAAGCCAGTCCGTTCACATCGTGCCGTTGGTTTTCATGGTTGGCTGTTGGGGGTATTCCTGTGAGCAACAGCGAGTGTTCGAGTTGGCGAAAGCTTGGCCACCAACCGGTGGAGTTTAACTGTATATTGGTTATTTGCAAGTGCACCAGCGGAATTTTCTGCCTTTTGGCCGTTAGCATTCCGGTTACCTGCCCTGGTCACTGATATGAAATTCAGGCAGTGTCCTTTCCTCACCGTGTTGTCGCTGTCCAACACGTGTGTGTAGTTTTGACATCTTATGCATACTTGGTTGTGGGCGGCTACGCCTTTTACGTTTTGGCTTCGGAGTTCCTCGTGCACTGGTCGGGTGGAAAGCAAGTCGTCTTGTCGGGGGGTCCGTTGACTGTCTATTGGTTGGGTTGCCGGCGCATCGGATATAGTTGGTGCCGACTACCTGTCTCCCCTAAGCGAAAGTTAATATTTCAAGTGCAGACCGACTCCTGGAAACTTCTGAGCGCCGCTGGCTGTACTCTCTTTTATTATTGGTGTTTGATTGTGTATTGTAATGACTCATAGCCGATGGTTTGAATTGGTATGCTTTTAGTTGGGTTTTAAATAATGGGCCTTCAGCCGTTTTAAAACTGAAATTTCCTTACTTGTGAAGTGTTGCGTTGTTTGAGCCTTCAGCCTCATTTAACATATTATCTAAGGTTAAAACATTGCGCTTTCTGCGTTTTGAAAATTTATTGTAGTTGTGTTTTAAACATGGGCCTTTGGCCGTTTTCAAAAATTAAAGAGGTTGTGGCCTGAAGCCATAAGACTGTGTAACATATTCAGTCGATAGTTAAGCTCGGAAATTTGCACTGTAATGTTTTGGCAACGAAATGAAGTTATGTGTGTTCGAGTGTAACTGACAGCCGCTAATTCTAGCCCCCTTCCACAATTCCAACTACCTGTTCTGTCCTGCGCATTTAACCAAGCGTTTCAAACCGCTTTCCTTTCCTAAACACAACTCTGTAATCATTCAAATCTTTTTCTATATGATTTGTACCTTCATTTTGTACTGATTTCGTACAAATATTATATACAACTGGTAGTAGTGAAAGGCCTGTATTCATATCATAGCATTTCGTCCGAGGAATAGTTTGATGCACATCTCATTGCTAGTCTGTCCTGTGCAAACCACTTCATCTCTGAAACGTTGGTCAACTTCTGGCACAAATTTCTTCTCTCCATTTCCATTCAGTACCTCTTCATTAGTTATTTCAAGTACCGGATCTAATCTTCAGTATTTTCTACAGCTGCACATTAAAAAAGCGTCAAACCATGGGTAACTTCCTTATGAGTCTACACGCCGGAAAACACCTTCTGAAAATACGATGCTGAGTCCGAGAAAAAGTCGCAAACTGGGATAGACACACCAGAGCCGCGTGTACCAACCTGAAATTTATTTTGGTTTCCAGGACACTCCACTACTAAACTCTAACATTTAACCAATCGTTCGACGAGGCGTTAAAAGACTGCAGCATGTACACTACTGGCCATTAAAATTGCTACACCACGAAGATGACGTGCTACAGACGCGAAATTTAACGGACAAGAAGAAGACGCTGTGATATGCAAATGATTAGCTTTTCAGAGCATTCACACAAGGTTGGCGCTGGTGGCGACACCTACAACGTGCTGACATGAGGAAAGTTTCCAACCGATTTCTCATACACAAACAGCAATTGACCGGCGTTGCCTGGTAAAACGTTGTTGTGATGCCTCGTGTTAGGAGGAGAATTGCGTACCGTCACGATTCCGACTTTGATAAAAGTCGGATTCTAGCCTGTCGCGATTGCGGTTTACTGTATCGCGGCGCTGCTGCTCGCGTTGGTCGAGATCCAATGACTGTTAGCAGAATATGGAATCGATGCGTTCAGGAGGTTCAGGAGGGTAATAAGAAACGCCGTGCTGGATCCCAACGGCCTCGTATCACTAGCAGTCGAGATGACAGGCATCTTATCCGCATGACTGTAACGGATCGTGCAGCCACATCTCGATCCCTGAGTCAACAGGTGGGGTCGTTTGCAAGACAACCACCATCTGCACGAACAGTTCGACGGCGTCTGCAGCAGCATGGACTATCAGCTCTGAGACCATGGCTGCGGTTACCGTCGACGCTGTATCACAGACAGGAGTGCCTGCGATGGTGTATTCTACGACGAACCTGGGCGCACAAATGGCAAAACGTCATTTCTTCGGACGAATCCAGGTTCTGTTTACAGCATCATGATGGACGCATCCGTGTTTGGCGACATCTAGGTGAACGCACATTGGAAGCGTGTATTCGTCACCGCCATACTGGCGTATCACCCGGCGTGATGGTATGGGGTGCCATTGGTTACACGTCTCGCTCACCTCTTGTTCGCATTGACGGCACTTTGAACAGTGGACGTTACATTTCAGATGTGTTACGACCCCTGGCTCTACCTTTCATTCGAACCCTGCGAAACCCTACATTTCAGCAGGATAATGCACGACCGCATGTTGCAGGTCCTGGACGGGCCTTTCTGGATACAGAAAATGTGCGACTGCTGCCCTGGCCAGCACACTGTTCAGATCTCTCACCAACTGAAAACGTCTGGTCACTGGTGGCCATGCAACCGGCTTGTCACAATACGCCAGTCACTACTCTTGATGAACTGTGGTATCGTGTTGAAGCTGCATGAGCAGCTGTACCTGTACACGCCATCCAAGCTCTGCTTGACTCAATGTCCAGGCGTATTAAGGATGTTATTACGGGCAGAGGTGGTTGTTCTGGCTACTGATTTCTCAGGATCTATGCACTCAAATTGCGTGAAAATGTAATCACATGTCAGTTCTAGTATAATATATTTGTCCAATGAATACCCGTTTATCATCTGCATTTCTTCTCGATGTAGCAATTTTAATGACCAGTAGTGTAATTCTTGTCGCAGCGTTCGTATCCCACTTAAATGACCTCTGGGATACAACAAGGTTATTTGGTGCCTTAAACTGCTGCAACCACAAACCGACGTGTCGTGGGGGTAGCGAAATACCCCTAGGCGAGGAACGACGTGCCGTCACCAGAAAACCAGCGCGGCCTGGGCGCTTTCTATGAACAGTCTCCTGCCTCACAAAAATTTCGTTGCTGTAGTCGGGTGCATACTTACAGCACATCTGCCATCATGGTCTGACTGCAAATGATTACGCACTGGGCGCGGAGTACTGTGCATCGGCTACCTTCCAAAGACATGTGCTGCCACCTTCTACATTCCCATAGGCGCGAAAATTAAAATGGTATGCCGTGTCCTGGCGTCCGCGACTTATTTACTGACCCATCCTCGTACTTCCTAACTTTTACATTCGATGTTGACAAATTTCTCTGCTTACAAAACGCATTTCTTGCTTTTTCAGTCTGCCTATTATACAAGGTGGTCCATAGATCGTGACCGGGCCAAATATCTCACGAAATAAGTGTCAAACGAAAAAACTACAAAGAAAGAAACTTGTCTAGCTTCAAGGGGAGAGCCAGATGGCGCTATGGTTGGCCCGCTACATGGCGCTGCCATAGGTCAAACGGATATCAACTGCTTTTTTTTAAAAAAAATAGGAACCCCCCATTTTTATTACATATTCGTGTAGTACGTAAAGAAATATGAATGTTTTAGTTGGACCACTTTTTTCGCTTTGTGATAGATGGCGCTGTAATAGTCACAAACATATGGCTCACAATTTTAGACGAACAGTTGGTAACGGGTAGGTTTTCTAAATTAAAATACAGAATGTAGGTACGTTTGAACATTTTATTTCGGTTGTGAAAATGTGATACATGTAACTTTGTGAACTTATCATTTCTGAGAAAGTATGCTGTTACAGCGTGATTACCTGTAAGTACCACATTAATGCAATAAATGCTCAAAATGATGTCCGTCAACCTCAATGCATTTGGCAATACGTGTAATGACATTCCTCTCAACAGCGAGTAGTTCGCCTTCCATAATGTTCGCACATGCATTGACAATGCGCTGACGCATGTTGCCAGGCGTTGTTGGTGGATCACGATAGTAAATTTGCTGCAACTTTCCCCACAGAAAGAAATCCGGGGACGTCAGATCCGGTGAACGTGCGGGCTATGGTATGGTACTTCGACGACCAATTCACATGTCATGAAATATTCTATTCAACACCGCTTCAAGCGCACGCGAGGTATGTGCCGGACATACATTATGTTGGAAGTACATCGCCATTCTGTCATGCAGTGAAACATCTTGTAGTAACATCTCTAGAACATTACGTAGGAAATCAGCATACATTGCACCATTTAGATTGCCATCGATAAAATGGGGGCCAATTATCCTTGCTCCCATAATGCCGCACCACACATTAATCCGCAATCCGATGCTCCACTTGTCGCAGCCATCGTGGATTTTCCGTTGCCCAATAGTGCATATTATGCCGGTTTACGTTACCGCTGTTGGTGAATGACGCTTCGTCGCTAAATAGAACGAGTGAAAAAAATCTGTCATCGTCCCGCAATTTCTCTTGTGCCCAGTGGCAGAACTGTACACAACGTTCAAAGTCGTCGCCATGCAATTCCTGGTGCATAGAAATATGGTACGGGTGCAATCGATGTTGATGTAGCGTTTTGAGATTCCCGATTCTCGCGCAATTTGTCTGCTACTGATATGCGGATTAGCCGCGACAGCAGCTAAAACACGTACTTGGGAATCATCATTCGTTGCAGGTCGTGGTTGACGTTTCACATGTGGCTGCACAGTTCCTGTTTCCTTAAATAAAGTAACTACCCGGCGAACGGTCCGTACACTTGGATGTCTTCGTCCAGGATACCGAGCAGCAAACATAGCACACGCCCTTTGGGCTTTTTTTTATCACAGTAGCCATACATCAACACGATATCGATCTTTTCCGCAATTGGTAAACTGTCCGTTTTAACACGGGTAATGTATCATGAAGCAAATACCGCGGAATGTTTCGTGATACCACGTACTTATGTTTGTGACTATTACAGCGCCATCTATCGCAAAGCGAAAAAAGTGGTCCAACTAAAACATTCATATTTATTTACGTACTACAAGAATATGTAATAAAAATGGGGGTTCCTGTTTAAAAAAAAACGCAATTGGTATGCGTTTGACCTATGGCAGCGCCATCTAGCGGGCCAACCTTAGCGCCATCTGGTTTCCCCCTTCAAGGTAGACGAGTTTCGTTCTTTGTAGTTTTTTCGTTTGATGTTTATTTCGTGAGATATTTGGCTCGGTGACTATCAATGGACCACCCCGTATGGTTATTCTTTTGCTATCACTTGCCCACATAACAAAACTCATCTACTCCTTTAAATTTTCATCTCCTAATCTCATGACTTCAACATCACATCATTTTGCTGCACATGACTCAACTACGGTTTGCTTTCCTATTATCGCTATGCATCATATAACCTCTTTTCAAGGCACTATTTCGTTCAACTGCTGTTACAAACCCTTTGCTGTCTCCAACAGAAATAAAACGTCAACAGCAAATCTTAAACTATCTATTTCTCTTGCATCATCTTAATTTTCCAGAAACTTTCCCTTATTGTTGGCTCAATGTACAGATTGAATGACATAGGCTACAACCCTGTCACATTCCATTGCCAACCACCGCTTATCTTTCGTGCCCCTCAACTCTTAACTACCGCCTCGTTTCTGTACAAGTTGTAAATAGCCTTTCGATCCCTGTATTTTACACCTGCCGCCATCAGAATTTTAACGAGAGTATTCTAGTCACCACTGTCCCAGGCTTTCGCTACATCTGCAAATGCTATAAATTTAGGTTTGCCTTTCCTTAACCTATCTTTTAAGAAAAATCGTAGAGGGGCACTACCTCGCGTGTTTCTACAGATCTCGAACCCAAACTGATCTTACCCTACCTATATCGGCTTCTACCACTTTTCCCATTCTTCTGTAAAGAATTCGTGCTAGTAATATTTACACCTGTCAGCGCCTGCCGTCTTTGAAGTAGGAATTATTACTTTCTTCTTAAAGGCTCAGCGTATTTCGTCTGCGGAATAGTTTCATCATGGCTGGGTCCAAACGATCTCAATAATTCTGCTGTAGGTGTCTTATTGTGACTTAGGTCCTTCAGTACTCTGCCAAATGCAATCATCACTCGTTTGCTCTTCTGCTTCCATAATATTTCCTTCCCTTACATTGTCTCATATATTCTTATCAGATTCCACACTTCAGCTTTCACTTCTTTCCTGAACACTGGTTTTTACATGTGTGCTCTTGATATTCATACAGCTTGTTCTCTTTTCTGTAACTTTCATATACACGTTATCCTTTGTCGTCTTGATGCCTACTTCCACTAATTTGCATTTCTCCTTTAGCCATTCATTCTCTGTCATTTTTGGACTTCCTTCCAGTCTCATTTTCTTTAGACGCCTGTAATCTCTTTCTTCAGAAGAACTTTCCAAGTCCAGCTCCTCCCCCTTAAAATGGCACAATATATTTTCAAAAAAATGAAATAACATCTCAAGTCCATGACCCGGCTGTTTTTTCCATTCACTAAAACCTTGGAAGCCACATTCAGTTTTCAGTGCCTCATGGCAGCTGCAACAATCAATAAAAAATAGTTTTCTCAGCAATATTCTGGGTTACTACATACTGCATTGCTGATATTTTATATACTTTACTATCCACCCACTTCCCATGAAGCCTGTGTAGTGCATGCGTCATTTGTGGAAGTTAATATTTTTCTATTCTAATATGAAGGTGGTTTCAAGTGATGGCGATTCAGAAGTTTGTGGTAAAAAACGTAAAATACATGACAAGTGGAAAAAAATGTGGCGAAACAGATATTCTATGCAGGAGAAGAATATACCACACATACAGAAGAAATATATCCGCGTTGGAAGCACAGAAGAAAACTTTATGATTTGTTTACTGAAGAAGAAAAGCCAGCTGGTTTATGTAATTTCAATGATTTAGCTGTGAGAAGTAAGCAAGATGTTCATCTCTGTGGGCTGATGTCTCTTACAGTTGTTTCTCCTCGAAGACCCGCGCACAAACGAACGTTCCCAGAAAGCCTTCCAATGAATTCCTGAACTCTTACGTAAAATACTCATAATAATTTATCTCTGTCCCCCTTTTTGCCTCTCTCTGTTCTCCCTCTCTCCTATGTCTCTCTTTCTCGTATTCTTAGCCAGACTTTTTTCTGTTATATTGATCATTATTGGGCATATAACAGTATGTATTGTTGTAGGTAATCATTGCAACAACTCGTCATCTTGCACGCTGCATGGAATTTTGCAGTCTTCGTGGTATCGGAGAAGGGAGAGTGAAACACCTGGCAACACTAACTGCAATGGGGGAATCTCCTACTGATAAAAGAGGTGTATACATTAATAGACCCCACAGAAAATCTTCGGAAACCGTAAGTACGATAATATTTATTTTTTCTTCGGATTATTAATTTTCGTTGAATGAGATTTTCACTCTGCAGCGGAGTGTGCGCTGATATGAAACTTCCTGGCAGATTAAAACTGTGTGCCGGACCGAGACTCGAACTCGGGACCTGTGCCTTCCGCGGGTAAGTGCTCTACCAACTTGCCCGCAAAAGTCAAGGGTCCCGAGTTCGAGTCTTGGTTCAGCACACAGTTTTAATCTGCCAGGAAGTTTCATTAATTTCCATGATTTCATCATATAGTTAGTGCGGGTCTGCGTGCAGTAATTTTTGTTCCTTTATCAAAATCTAACAGGTTGATGAACACATACTATTTTTTCCTTATAAAGTGAGCCACAATGGGAGGAAGAAAAGTGATATTCGTCGTCAGATCTGAGTATTATGAAAATCTGCACTCTGTATCTGGAGAAGCATGGGCCGGAAAATTACTTAAAAAATCAAAAGTGGTACAGCACCCGGAAAAGTAAATTGCAAAAGTGAAATACCGGTGGTTTCATAAATACTACACAGAAAATTTTAATCATGAGTTTGATTGTCCCGCTACAGACGTATGTAATTCATGTGCCTAGTTACAGAACAAGTGGAAATTTTGTGCAGATGATGGATTAAAGACACAAATGACACTAAAATTAGCAATTCACAAACGAAAAGCTTCTGTCTTATACGACAACAAGAAAAATTTCACAAATCTTGCCAGGGAAAAAAATATGGATATTCTGTGTGTTGACTTCCAACAGTATCTGCCATGCCTTTTAGTACCCGTAAATGAAATATTCTACCTGCATCAGCTTTGGGAACTTAACTTTTCTGTTCACAGTGGAAAAACAACAAGAAGTACAACGTTTATGAGAGACGAAACACAGGGTCACACGGATGTTAATGAAGTTGTTTCATGCCTATACGGCAACATTACAAGTACATTATTAGCACAGGTTGACGCACTTTACTTGTTCTCCGATGGATGCATTGGCCAGAACAAAAAAATGCCAATTGCTCATAATCTAACAATTTAAGTTGCTTCTGGAAGATTGAGGTACATTACTCATTACTTTCCCATGAAAGGCCTAGCTTTCTTCCATGTGATCTCAACTTTGCAAAAATAGAAAAAAGTAAAAGAAAGAAAGAAAAGGTAGAAACTCCTAGAGATTGGGAAGATATTGTACAGAATGAGGCAACTTTCAACGTGGTACGGATGACAAGTGGTGATTTCCAGGAATACAAACGACATTTAACTCAGTATTACATAGTGTCAGTGAGAAGCAGAGGTGATAAATCTTCTGTTTACAAGCATAAAATATTTAAATACACACACAAATAAACGGGTAAAGTTGCAGTTACAGAAACAATGGGAGGAACAGACTTCATAATATACTTCTTGATGAAAGATCCTTCCCAGCAGATCACTTTCAGCACTCTGCCATTTTTTCTTAGAGCATGCACTGGAAGTGTCTGAAACTTGCAGGGAATACAAAAGAGAGCAATTCGTAAGTCACAGCTAAAAATTACGTTTCCAGAATGGAGACGAAGTACTGGTAGAAGTAAAGCTGTGAGGACGGGTCGTGAGTCGTGCTTGGGTAGCTCAGTTGGTAGAGCACTTGCCCGCGAAAGGCAAAGGTCCCGAGTTCGAGTCTCGGTCTGGCACACAGTTTTAATCTGCCAGGAAGTTTCATAAAAATTACGTTGATACAGCAAAACCATCTCCAGTTACAACGTTTTTGCCTCCCCTCAAATATTTTGTTCAATGGAGTTAGGATGTTTTCCCATTCTGGTCAATACATTATACTGAAGACAGACAGAGCACAAATATAAAAGTAGATGAATATTGTTTTTTTTTATTATTTTAATCGTGCACGTATATAACTGAGCATGATGTTACGCGTCTGAATCTCGACAACAGGGGTCTTACACAACAAGGATGTTCCAACGCCAAGCGAATTCCATTGGAGGTCACAGGTAAGGTAATTATCAGGCACTGAAGAAGAGGCTAAGAATAAATTGAAAAATATAAAACGACCATCGTTGCTCGAGAGGACAGGAAAGGACAAGATCATAATCTGGACGGGAGGTGGGTGGGAGGGTGAGTGGCTGGGGGGGGGGGGGAAGCGAGGGGGGGTTACGACGTGCTGTGCGGAAAATAGTTCTGTGTATCGCAGATACAGAACTAGTTAGCAACCAGAAAGTTAATTGCTGGTAACAACGGAGTTCATGTTTCATCACGTGAAATGAAATGCATTCCGAGATACAGTCCTCCTTCACAGCAGTCTTAATCTAAACGCCATTTTTAGTACGTTTTTTGTAAACAACAAATATTTTGCATGTCACTGAGGAATAGCCATGAGACTTGACTACAAAACCAGAAGATAAAGAGATAAGTTTTTATGTGCACTAAGCAAAACAAACTACTTACTACAAAATAATTAACCAAATCGGATGGAAATCGGTAGATGTGATGTACATGTACAGACAAACCAATGATCAAAATTTCAGAAAAACTGGATGATTTATTTAAGAGAAAGAGTTGCACAAATTGAGCAAGTTAATAACGCACTGGTCAACCTTTGGCCTTTATACAAGACACCGCTGATCATTGGGGCTCAATTCGGAACATCGCTGAAGACAGTTCTACTCCAGTCAGGCCGAAGACGAGTCTGGAGACGCAGTGAACAGCGGTGCAATACCAAGCCATTCGGATAATTCCTTCGTGGTGCTTTATTTTTTCTGTCTTAGAGTGTATACTTCACCCTACAGTTTCATACTAATTCTGAGTAACATTGTAATTTTGTCAGAAACTGTCGTTTCCAGAAAGAGAACTTTCGCCAGCGATTGTCCGATTCTCCGTTTTGCACCGTGGGTCTCTAGAGAGGACGTTGAATGTTGTCTGTGGTAGACCGTCAGCGAGAGCGCACCTCTAGTTCCTGCTACTAATAAGGCGAGTACACCGTTCGCTTGTTACATATTTTTACAAGCTAAACAGGAGTGACTGCAGTAATGGATAGGAACTGTGATTGTCGTGTACAGATGCGAGCTGAGTTGGCGACCCTTCACTCACAGCTCCAGGCTGCTTTGGCTTCTATCACACAGCTTGAGGCTGCTGCCAAGGGGCGTTACTGTGGGGGATCAGACGCAGGGATTCGAGGAACATCGAGCACGTCCCATGTTTCCTCCAATCGGTCCACTGCTGTGACTGCCCAGGGTACTGCCTGCACTGAGGTTGACCCCTCACCTGTGGTCGAGTGGGGAATCATTTCAAAGTCTGGCAGGTAGCGAAAATCTTTCCGAGGGGCCGATCGTAGGGCCTCCCCAGTTCGTTTTATGAACAGGTTTCGGGCGTTATCTGTGACTGACGATGTCTCTGAGCCGTATGCAATCGTCCACCGTGTTCCAGAGGAAGCTTCTCAGCCCGCAATGTCTGGGCATTCAGAGGGTGGGTTTGCTGGTAGTGGGGAACTCCAACGTTAGGCGCGTAATGGGGCCCCTTAGGAACATGGCTGCCAAGGAGGGGAAGGAAGCCAGTGTGCACTCCGTGTACATTCTGAGGGAACTCGTTCCGGATGTGGAAAGGGTGCTTCCAGATGCTATGAAGAGTACAGGGTGCAGCCAACTGCAGGTGGTGGCTCATGTCGGTCCAATGACGTGTGCCGCTTTGGACCGGTGCAGACTAGTGGAAACGGTAAAGACTGCTTGCTTCCGAGATTAAGCCGGAGCTCACCATCTGCAGCATCGTCGATAGAACCGACTATGGTCCTTTGGTGCAGAGCCGAGTTTTTCGTTTAAGTCCCAGATTCCTCACCCATGTTACTAGCGAAGACAGATCATCATTCATCTGCGCAGCAGCAGTACTTATATCTTCAAGTCTGGCACTTGGGTAGAGCTGGAGCTCGTCGGCATAGGAACGATATTTACAGGACGACAGGACCGATGAAACGTCGTTTACATACAAGAAAAACAATACTGGGCCTATGACAGATCCCTGCCCTCTGGCATTCCTGGACGAAAATGTTTTCAACGATTTTTCATTTCCACAGACAACACTTCGCTGTCTGCTTCTCAAGCAGCTTTCATACCATTGCAGGGCAGTATCTGAGAAATTTAGCTGTCGCATTTTTCTGAGCAGTATCTCAAAACTGACAGCATCAAAACCTTTTCTGAAACCTTATAGCCTTGTGGCCTCACGATTGACATGGCGTATTTCAGGTGATCCGTTACCTTGATTGGTGCAGTGTGTGTGTGCTATGGTATTTACGGAAGATGAATTGCTATTTGTCAACAAACTGAATTCGCATTAATTTCGCCGTAAACTATATATTCCAGAGCTTTGAAAACAGCATATAAAATGCTGATTCGTCTACACTCACAAGACGATTGTGGGTTTTCGATCCTACGAATAGATCGGACTATGCTTCTTTATCATGCTATTCACGAGAGAAAAATTAAATATATTTTTAAGACAGGTGTTATAGGCCACGTTCTTAATCATGGTTGTGCTAATACCGTCATTATCCAGCGCTTCAGAAGAAATTCTCATTGTTGCTGTTCTTGCTGTGTTTTTTGTTCCGTGTTTTAGCTGGAAAGTGTCATGGTTAGTTACATACACTGGAGAGCCAAAGAAACTGGTGCACCTGCCAAATATCGTGTAGGGCCCCCGAGAGCACGGTGAAGCGCCGCAACACGACGTAGCATGGACTAGACTAATGTGTGATGTAGTGCTGGAGGGAACTGACACCATGAATCCTGCAGGGCTGTCCATAAATCCATGAGAGTACGACGGGGTGGAGATCTCTTCTGAACTGTACGTCGCAAGGCATCCCATGTATGCTCGATAATGTACATGACTGGGGGTGTTTGGTGACCAGCGGAAATGTTTAAACTCAGAAGACTGTTCCTGGAGCCACTCTGTAGAAATTCTGGACGTGCAGGGTGTCGCACTGTCCATCGGAATGCACAATGGCCATGAATGGGTGCAGATGGTCAGACAGGATGCTTACGTATGTGTCACTTGTCGGAGTCGTATCTAGACGTATGAAGGGCCCCATGTCACAAACTGCACACGCCCCACACCATTACAGAGCTTCCACCAGCTTCAACAATCCCCTGCTGACACGCAGTCCATCGATTCATGAGGTTTTCTCCACACCCGTACTCGTCCATCCGCTCGATACAATTTGAAACGAGACTCGTCCGACTAGGCAACATGTTTCCAGTCACGAAGAGTCCAATGTCGCTGTTGACGGGCCCAGGCGATGTGTAAAGCTTTGTGTCGTACAGCCATCAAGGGTACACGAGTGGGCCTTCGGCTCCGAAAGCCTATGTCGATGATGTTTCGTCGAATGGTTCGCACGCTGACACTTGTTCATGGCCCAGCACTGAAATCTGCAGCGATTTGCGGAAGGGTTGGACATCCGTCACGTTGAACGATTCTTTTAAGTCGTTGTTGGTCCAGTTCTTGCAGGATCTTTTTCCGGCCGCAGCGATGTCGGAGATTTGATATTTTAGCGGATTTCTGATATTCACGGTACGCTCGTGAAATGGTCGTACGGGAAAATACCACTATCACTACATCGAAGGTGCTGTGTTCCATCGCTCGTGCACTGACTATACCGCCGGCCGGGGTGACCGAGCGGTTCTAGGCGCTACAGTCTGGAACCGCAGGACCGCTACGGTCGCAGGTTCGAATCCTGCCTCGGGCATGGATATGTGTGCTGCCCTTGGGTTAGTTAGGTTTAAGTAGTTCTAAGTTCTAGGGGACTGATGACCTGAGAAGTTAAGTCCCATAGTGCTCAGAGCCCGTTGAACCATTTTTGCTACCCAGGACAGCAAGAATACGTAACGGCCACACAACATCCTAGTGAAGCTCCAACTGAATCTGCTGACCAAACAAAAAGACAGCTAAAGATGTATTTGGCTCTTCTGATCAAAGAGCGGAAACTGACAGATTCTTAGACCAACAACAATATTATCCTTCAGGGAAACAAGAATTGGAATATCACCAGATCTGTTGTTGATATACACATAATTTCTCAGCTTTCTCTAATTACGGTCAAGAAAGGAAGGTTCAAAAGGTTAGGAGACTGATACCAAAACCACAGAGTACGACCTCTCTCTCAGTCAAAAAAAAAAATAAATAAATAAATAAAAAAGCAATGCCGAAACAACAGCTACTGTATGCAAAATTGAAAATGATATGGTGCTGAAGTAAAAGGCGAAAACTTGCGGTAAAAATAATGAGAAAGAGAGAATCGAATGACCAAAATGTGATAAGTTTTGAAAATGTTCTTCCACAACCTTTACAAGTTTGGCCTGAAATAGCACACATGAAGATGAGGATTACGACTCGACAATATTTGTTCAGGGTGTGTTAACTCATATTCCGAGCGTTGCGTATAGTATGGAGTATTTCAGGAAAAGAGAAATGCTCCGCTTTATTCGTAACAAATACAGTACGCACTCTTAACCTCCTACTAGGTCATTAGGATATTTTTATTTTATTTACACCAAAGTGAATTCTTAAAATTAATCGCCATTTCATTACATTGCTAGCTGATGAATGGAAATGTTTTTTATAAAATTATTAAGTTAATACATTTTATTTTACTCAAAATACCACGAAAGGTGCACTATGGGTACTAAAAAAACAGATAAATCGTACAAATCTAAGGGCTATCAATTCGACTAAATACCTAGGAATTACAATTACGGGCAACTAAAGTTGAAAAGGCCATATAGATAATACTGTGGGGAAGGCGAAACATAGACTGCGCTTTGTTGGCAAAACTCTTAGAAGATGCGACAAACCCACTAAATAGACAGCCAACATTACATTTGTCCGTCCTCTGCTGGAGTATTGCTGTGCGGTGTGAGATCCTTACCAGGTAGGATTGACGGAGGACATCGAAAAAGTGCGAAGCAGGGCAGCTCGTTTTGTGTTATCGCGCAATGGGGAGAGAGTGTCACTGATATGATACGCCAGTTGGGGTGGCAGTCACTGAAACAAAGGCGGTTTCCTTTGCGGCGAGATCTATTTACGAAATTTCAGTCACCAACTTCCTCTTCCGAATGCGAAAATATTTTGTTGACACCCATCTACGTAGGAAAAAATGATCATCATAACAAAATAAGAGAAATCAGATCTCGAACGGAAAGATCTAAGTGTTCCTTTTTCCCACGCGCCATTCGAAAGTCGAATGGTAGAAGAGTAGCATGAAAATGTTTCGATGAACCCTATGCCAGGCACTTAAGTGGGAATTGCAGAGTAACCATGTAGATGTAGACGTAGATATAGGTGCGTACTCTTACCGTTTTTCCCACGCCCGGGTTCCCGGGTTCGATTCCCGGCGGGGTCAGGGATTTTCTCTGCCTCGTGACGACTGGGTGTTGTGTGATGTCCTTAGGTTAGTTAGGTTTAAGTAGTTCTAAGTTCTAGGGGACTGATGACCATAGATGTTGAGTCCCATAGTGCTCAGAGCCATTTGAACCATTTGAACCAACCATTTTGTAACCGTTTTTATTTTCGATCTTTGGTTCCTTACTTCATTTCAGTATTTTTGTCGTCATTCTGGTAAAGTTTTGAGACTCCCTGCATCCAAGCCGTAGTCCATTACTCTAAATCGAAATTACTTATCGCTACACGGTATTAGTATTCATCCATTGCTAAGAACCGGGAAACGTCTATTGTCAGTTGACAACCAAGTACTGCGTATGTTATCTCTTTGTAAATTGCTCCACATAAGCAACAAAAATCACATCAACAGTCATATCGCTCGACAATACGCAGCCCAGTTTATTACAACTTAAACTACGAACGCGTATTTTTGCAGTCCAGCACCTTATATTCCTTAGTATTACCTTTCTTTCCTTATTCTATACTCCGAATTTTACGGACTAGATAGCGTTGCCCTAAATTCTTCCGAGCTAAGCGCAAATGTTTGTTCGTCATTTGACTACGGGACGTACCGTACGTCGGTGGCCCGTTCGTCGTGGCTTTAGCTCGTGTGCATTGCCAGCCCGCTGGGTTTCACTCTACGTATGTGGGGCAGCTGATAACCGATTACAATGCTAACGACTGCCCTGTTGCGACAGACTGCCTGTTTTCCTCTTATCGTCTGTCACTTAGATTGCTAACGGAGAATCCGTGTAACCCAGAAAACGTGTAGTTTCCTCCCCTCTTAATGGAAGCACTTGCGACACTTAACACCTGTTTTAATGTGTATTGAGCTGCGCGTGCTTTCTTAGCAACATCATGGTACAGTTTGTTATGAAGTTTAATGCCCTTGGTCAGTGTTACCATCCGTAAAACATTCTGTGATGATTAGTTGGGCAGACATGTGGGGTTCTTTTGACTATCGTGTTCGGCCAACTATGTAAAAGCCCGGCCTGTCCAGACTTTGTTAGGCATTTTAGTGTTTAAGTAAAAAAGGAAGTGAGCGTTTGGCGTCATTGGCTGGGAGGCCCCTTGCTGGGCAAGTCCGGCTGCCTTCCTGCAGGTCTTATTACATCCGACGCCACATTGGGCGACCTGCGCGCCGGATGGGGATGAATCGACGATAAAGACAGCACAACACCCAGTTCCTGAGCGGAGAAAATCCCCTAACCAGCCGGGACTCGAACCCGGGCCCGTAGAACGGCAATCCGTCACGCTGACCATTCAGATATCAGGGCGGACATGTGGCAATGTTAGGGCAATGTTAGGGACGGCGCTTAACATGACCGATATCGCATTCTCAGTAAATGGACGTACAGTCGTAAGCGACGCGACTTAAGGGGACACACCCTGCCTATCTAACCCATGTTAATTTAAACAAGTATTTGACCCATTTCTGAAAAAAACTGCTTGATGCAGGACCTTAATACACTCCTGGAAATTGAAATAAGAACACCGTGATGTCATTGTCCCAGGAAGGGGAAACTTTATTGACACATTCCTGGGGTCAGATACATCACATGATCACACTGACAGAACCACAGGCACATAGACACAGGCAACAGAGCATGCACAATGTCGGCACTAGTACAGTGTATATCCACCTTTCGCAGCAATGCAGGCTGCTATTCTCCCATGGAGACGATCTTAGAGATGCTGGATGTAGTCCTGTGGAACGGCTTGCCATGCCATTTCCACCTGGCGCCTCAGTTGGATCAGCGTTCGTGCTGGACGTGCAGACCGCGTGAGACGACGCTTCATCCAGTCCCAAACATGCTCAATGGGGGACAGATCCGGAGATCTTGCTGGCCAGGGTAGTTGACTTACACCTTCTAGAGCACGTTGGGTGGCACGGAATACATGCGGACGTGCATTGTCCTGTTGGAACAGCAAGTTCCCTTGCCGGTCTAGGAATGGTAGAACGATGGGTTCGATGACGGTTTGGATGTACCGTGCACTATTCAGTGTCCCCTCGACGATCACCAGTGGTGTACGGCCAGTGTAGGAGATCGCTCCCCACACCATGATGCCGGGTGTTGGCCCTGTGTGCCTCGGTCGTATGCAGTCCTGATTGTGGCGCTCACCTGCACGGCGCCAAACACGCATACGACCATCATTGGCACCAAGGCAGAAGCGACTCTCATCGCTGAAGACGACACGTCTCCATTCGTCCCTCCATTCACGCCTGTCGCGACACCACTGGAAGCGGGCTGCACGATGTTGGGGCGTGAGCGGAAGACGGCCTAACGGTGTGCGGGACCGTAGCCCAGCTTCATGGAGACGGTTGCGAATGGTCCTCGCCGATACCCCAGGAGCAACAGTGTCCCTAATTTGCTGGGAAGTGGCGGTGCGGTCCCCTACGGCACTGCGTAGGATCCTACGGTCTTGGCGTGCATCCGTGCGTCGCTGCGGTCCGGTCCCAGGTCGACGGGCACGTGCACCTGTACTGTATGTTACATGACGCTAATAGAGTCAACTGTACTAAAATCTACTTTATCCATTTTATAGTTTTTAAGAAATACTTTTGTAAATTTATTAACAAAAATATAAAGTTTTTCCTGTAGAAAATATTTTTTGTGTACTTCCTAACGGGGGAATATCAATGAATGTACACTCCTGGAAATGGAAAAAAGAACACATTGACACCGGTGTGTCAGACCCACCATACTTGCTCCGGACACTGCGAGAGGGCTGTACAAGCAATGATCACACGCACGGCACAGTGGACACACCAGGAACCGCGGTGTTGGCCGTCGAATGGCGCTAGCTGCGCAGCATTTGTGCACCGCCGCCGTCAGTGTCAGCCAGTTTGCCGTGGCATACGGAGCTCCATCGCAGTCTTTAACACTGGTAGCATGCCGCGACAGCGTGGACGTGAACCGTATGTGCAGTTGACGGACTTTGAGCGAGGGCGTATAGTGGGCATGCGGGAGGCCGGGTGGACGTACCGCCGAATTGCTCAACACGTGGGGCGTGAGGTCTCCACAGTACATCGATGTTGTCGCCAGTGGTCGGCGGAAGGTGCACGTGCCCGTCGACCTGCGACCGGACCGCAGCGACGCACGGATGCACTCCAAGACCGTAGGATCCTACGCAGTGCCGTAGGGGACCGCACCGCCACTTCCCAGCAAATTAGGGACACTGTTGCTCCTGGGGTATCGGCGAGGACCATTCGCAACCGTCTCCATGAAGCTGGGCTACGGTCCCGCACACCGTCAGGCCGTCTTCCGCTCACGCCCCAACATCGTGCAGCCCGCCTCCAGTGGTGTCGCGACAGGCGTGAATGGAGGGACGAATGGAGACGTGTCGTCTTCAGCGATGAGAGTCGCTTCTGCCTTGGTGCCAATGATGGTCGTATGCGTGTTTGGCGGCGTGCAGGTGAGCGCCACAATCAGGACTGCATACGACCGAGGCACACAGGGCCAACACCCGGCATCATGGTGTGGGGAGCGATCTCCTACACTGGCCGTACACCACTGGTGATCGTCGAGGGGACACTGAATAGTGCACGGTACATCCAAACCGTCATCGAACCCATCGTTCTACCATTCCTAGACCGGCAAGGGAACTTGCTGTTCCAACAGGACAATGCACGTCCGCATGTATCCCGTGCCACCCAACGTGCTCTAGAAGGTGTAAGTCAACTACTCTGGCCAGCAAGATCTCCGGATCTGTCCCCCATTGAGCATGTTTGGGACTGGATGAAGCGTCGTCTCACGCGGTCTGCACGTCCAGCACGAACGCTGGTCCAACTGAGGCGCCAGGTGGAAATGGCATGGCAAGCCGTTCCACAGAACTACATCCAGCATCTCTACGATCGTCTCCATGGGAGAATAGCAGCCTGCATTGCTGCGAAAGGTGGATATACACTGTACTAGTGCCGACATTGTGCATGCTCTGTTGCCTGTGTCTATGTGCCTGTGGTTCTGTCAGTGTGATCATGTGATGTATCTGACCCCAGGAATGTGTCAATAAAGTTTCCCCTTCCTGGGACAATGAATTCACGGTGTTCTTATTTCAATTTCCAGGAGTGTAGTACCAGAGGAGGCTTTTTATGTTATGCAGAGTCTCTGAAAATTTCATTCATTTATCTATGATCGTTTCTGATATAATGGGGCATATGCACTGAAAATTTTAGTTTGCAGGAAATAGACTTTAAAGAAAAAATTTTTGAAATTTGTTACTTACAGTTAATTAAAGCTGTCCTGCTGCATATGATGGCCCTTCTTTGTCCATTAGCAGGTCTTCCAGCTTCTTTTTCACCTTCCTGGATGTTTGTCTTGCTTTCTTGGCGATATTAGATGCAGACCTGTCTGCATCCGCTATCCTCATTTTATCGCAATGTTGCAGCCCGGTGATCATATTTTCACCAGGATTAATTCCCAGCTTTTTCAGTACCCAACACTTTCCAATATTACCAAAACTGAATGTAATAATAGCATCATGAACTCCTAGTTTCATTGTATGCATGCCTACAAATACAGTTTTAGGAAGGCGGTTCCAACTTATGCTGTTGAAACATTTGGATTCTGTGTCTGCCCATGCAGACATTTCCTTAGAAGGTCAGGATGAGCCAAGTCTCTAAAAATGGGTTTAATTGCAGTAATGACAGCAGCAGGAAGAGAATGCTGGTGAGAATAAGATTCTCCAGTTGCCCGAGCCCTGTTGTATTTGCACCACGAATTTTCTCCTGATGGACGCAATCCATGACATGGCTTATCAGTGGAGGATATATGGAAGAATATGGCCCAAACATCTCTCTTCACTGCCTCAAGATTTTCTTTATTTCTCCTAATTGCCTATCCATAGTATACCTGCAAGTTTTCTACAATAACTACTCGCAATCACACTTGAACAAAACTAACCGCGTGTTTGAAAGTGTGTTGTTTAAAAATGCAGAAACAAAAGGATACTGACCATTGCATTCCAAGGATAGCCAACACACTCGGGAGTAAAAAAAAAATTCTAACGTGCAATTTAGGGGATATAAAGATCTAAAATATATGCAGAAAAGTGGGTGATAGAAAAGTGGGCGTGGCACATAAACACACGTGATAGGAAAATGCTCTTTAAATGCTCGAAAAAAAATTTTTTTTCAGTAAAATCCTTTTCAGTGTACTTAAATAAAACCTTAATCTATCTAAATATGATGAAAACCGAAAATCGATTGTTTCGACCTGAACCCCCTTAAGGCCCGTTCCAAGCTACAAACGTAAGCGCGAGGAATAAATATTAGGAGCAATACGAAGGTTTACCATAAGGGCGTGTAGATATCGCCACCAATGCTATTCTGTATGTCCGACAGAACAGATACCATTTGTATGAAGGCTTTCACGACCGGGTGACATATCTTCTGGTAAACCTTCCGGGATGTAAGGTCGTGGTCCATGAAACTCTTCAGCAGACTCGGCAAGACTCACCGGAGGAGAAACACCCCTCTGAAGATGTCCAGCGCAGCTCTGGACGAAACTTTAGGAGCTGAAGAGTTTCATGGACCACGACCTTACATACCGGAAGATTTACCAGAAGATAGATACGATTTGTGATCTTGCAGCTCTCTAAGAATGAAATTACAATGAAATACAGACCATTATCTGCTTATAGGCGTTGTTAATACCAACGGGAACAGTTGAAAATGTGTGCGTCGCCTAGTACACCGCGACGCTCGGGGGGCTACAGTACAGATGCGACACCTGAGGATGGGCTTATGAGAGCCCGAACCCGGTCGTGATGATAAAAGAAATTCACAACTGAAGCGATATTTTCAACATCTGGTATAATGCTCAGTTGCGGATGTTCTTCCAACACGATTATTTGCAGAACATTATGACCATCTACCAAATAGCCGGTACGTCCAACTATGGCAGGGATAACAGCGGCGACGTGCCATAGCATTGAAACAATGAGACTTGGTAGGTCGCTGGAGGGTGTAACATCATTGATTAAGGGTAGACCTGCGACAGCAATCGCACAACTTGCGTACGGGCCGCGAGGTGCCGCCACGAGCGCAACCGTAAAGTGTTGACGGAGGTCGGCCAGCTTTCATTTTGTTGGGATCTCATTTTTGCCTACTCTCTTATTTGCTTAGTTGCCTAGCTCTTATTCGTTTATGGCCCATGTTATTGTGCTCTCTTTCAGCCATTCTGATTCTTTTGATTTACTCCCAATTGAGAAGTGCTCATTTTGTCATTTCACTTTTGCATATTTCTCATTTTGCTAAATATAATGCTCCTTAGCTTTTTACAATTGATTTGACTAACATAGTCTCATGTACTGTTTGTTGATTTCAGACTGTTCATATTTTGATGTTCTTTAAATACTGTAATAATTGTCGGAAGCATTTCTTCCATTAAACTTGTGTAACGTATTCTCGATGTAGGATTTGTTCTGTGACACAGGTGCAAGGTTTTGAATATAAATTATATACGAAACTGTGCTTTAAAAGGAATTTATTTTTTCAGTTTGTACTACATCAGACGACAATTTTGTGATATGAGGGAGAAATTTGAGGGGCGAACCCATGGAAATAGTCTTAAATGATCCCCTTGAAAAATAAAAATTTGTGTGACAGTGAAAGACGTGACACTGTAGGTACCGAAAATTAATACGTCACAAGGGACATCTGCACATACAAATCACCTAATTCCCATAAATTCCGGTGAGGGGGGCGTTGAGATCTTCGCCACGTTCAATCACATACCAGATATGGTCGATAAGTTTCGGAAAAGCAACTGGAATCACTCAACAGAGGAATGTCCACTGGACCTGACGGGATACCAATTCGATTCTACACACAGTACGCGAAAGAACTTGCCCCCCCCCCCCCTTCTAACAGCCGTGTACCGCAAGTCTCTAGAGGAACGGAAGGTTCCAAATGACTGGAAAACAGCGCAGGTAGTCCCAGTCTTCAAGAAGGGTCGTCGAGCAGATGCGCAAAACTATAGACCTATATCTCTGACGTCGATCTGTTGTAGAATTTTAGAACATGTTTTTTGCTCGAGTATCATGTCGTTTTTGGAAACCCAGAATCTATTCTGTAGGAATCAACATGGATTCCGGAAACAGCGATCGTATGAGACCCAACTCGCTTTATTTGTTCATGAGACCCAGAAAATATTAGATACAGGCTCCCAGGTAGATGCCATTTTCCTTGACTTCCGGAAGGCGTTCGATACAGTTCCGCACTGTCGCCTGATAAACAAAGTAAGAGCCTACGGAATATCAGACCAGCAGTGTGGCTGGATTGAAGAGTTTTTAGCAAACAGAACACAGCATGTTGTTATCAATGGAGAGACGTCTACAGACGTTAAAGTAACCTCTGGCGTGCCACAGGGGAGTGTTATGGGACCATTGGTTCAAATGGTTCAAATGGCTCTGAGCTATGGGACTCAACATCTTAGGTCGTAAGTCCCCTAGAACTTAGAACTACTTAAACCTAACTAACCTAAGGACATCACACACACCCATGCCCGAGGCAGGATTCGAACCTGCGACCATAGCAGTCCCGCGGTTCCGGACTGCAGCGCCAGAACCGCACGGCCACCGCGGCCGGCTATGGGACCATTGCTTTTCACAATATATATAAATGACTTAGTAGATAGTGTCGGAAGTTCCATGCGGCTTTTCGCGGATGATGCTGTAGTATGCAGAGAAGTTGCAGCATTAGAAAATTGTAGCGAAATGCAGGAAGATCTGCAGCGCATAGGCACTTGGTGCAGGGAGTGGCAACTGACTCTTAACATAGAAAAAATGTAATGTATTGCGAATACGTAGATAGAAGGATCCTTTATTGTATGATTATATGATAGCGGAACAAACACTGGTAGCAGTTACTTCTGTAAAATATCTGGGAGTATGCGTGGGGAACAATTTGAAGTGGAATGATCACATAAAATTAATTGTTGGTAAGGCGGGTACCAGGTTGAGATTCATTGGGAGAGTCCTTAGAAAATGTAGTCCATCAACAAAGGAGGTGGCTTACAAAACACTCGTTCGACCTATACTTGAGTATTGCTCATCAGTGTGGGATCCGTACCAGATCGGGTTGACGGAGGAGATAGAGAAGATCTAAAGAAGAGCGGCGCGTTTCGTCACAGGGCTATTTGGTAACCGCGATAGCGTTACGGAGATGTTTAACAAACTCAAGTGGCAGACTCTGCAAGAGAGGCGCTCTGCATCGCGGTGTAGCTTGCTCGCCAGGTTTCGAGAGGGTGCGCTTCAGGATGAGGTATCGAATATATTGCTTCCCCCTACTTATACATCCAGAGGAGATCACGAATGTAAAATTAGAGAAATCAGAGCGCGCACGGAGGCTTTCAGATAGTCGTTCTTCCGGCGAACCATACGCGACTGGAACAGGAAAGGGAGGTAATGACAGTGGCACGTATAGTGCCCTCCGCCACACACCGTTGGGTGGCTTGCGGAGTATAAATGTAGATGTAGATGTAGATCAGGCGAGCTGCGGGGCCAGCACAAGTGGAACTCGCCACTCTGTTCCTCGAACCACTCCCTCACGCTCCTGACTTTCTGACATGGTGCCTTATTTTGTTGAAACGTGCCACTACCGTCGGGGAACATGATCATCATGAAGGGGTGTACGTAGTCCGCAAGCAGTGTACGATACTCTCAACTGGACCGTGGCATAATGGAGCCGCCGTCAGCTTATCTCCGTGCCGCAGTACAGGTATCAAGGACCTTGTAATGTCTCTTGCAGCGGTCTCTCCACGATATTTTCAGGAATTTTATAAATTATATAACTCAGTACATATCTCGAAATATCTCTTCTTATCTTACCGATTATCAATGCAAAGTAGTTTCAAGCCCAATTATTCCTTGGAGCGTCCATTTACTCCATGGAATAGCTGCTCTGCTATCTATGTTTTCTCTTATGAAAAGAATGAAGCAATTCTTGCCGATTAGTCGTGAAAGAAAGAGGATGTATATGTATGTATTGTTGAGCTAGTCGCCATATTGATGAGATTCTGTATGAGAAGGAATTTAACACATGAACTAAACTAAAGTAAGTGTGTTCGCGTATTATTTAACTGATTATTATTGACAGTGTCTGCTTACTACGCTGTGTTGAACGGGATCAGTGGGGAACGTCTGATTTACACTGGACGAACCTGCCGTTTTGTATGCTCAAGATATCCAGTTACTTCAAATAAATAGGCTAACACGGTCTTACCAGCAGATCTCCGGTCTTCCCCATGTGATCACTGAAAGTTAATAATTATTACAAATGTTTCCAGGAGATCGACTGACAATTTTCGACGCACCGAGACTTCGAAATTGCTTCACTGCCTTATGGAATTTAAGTTAAGCTCAATTTAATCAGGATAGAACAATATTGAATTGTGTGAATGTGATAAGCCTGCTTTGTGAATGAAAATTCCCGTAACATACGCATGTTTTTACTATCCTGATCAGTGAAGCTAAATCAGGCCGGTGTGAGAGAGGTTTTTAAATTTTTGATCCCATGGTGTGGATTCCTGTAGTCATGTCCTAGTTCATGAACCACGGGCAACGTATGAGTGGCCAAGTAAGTGGTCCCGACAGTCGGGATACCAGTTACTTTGGAATAAGGCTGGGCATCTCGGACATATTCTGAGTCGTGGTCACCTTTGTGCTCATACGGCAAAGACTACCAAATCCACCGGTTAGTCCCTCAGCCGTTAGGGGTAAAACCCAATGGGACTCGGGGCAAGTAAGGCTAGCAACCTGCTTCCCTGGTACTTTAAATATGATGCTGGCAACAATCAGAGCAAAATGCCTCGGACCTTTGGAGGTGACGGAGTCCCACCTCTAATTGACAAACCAGGGACTCCTAAGACACGACTTGGCAAACAAATGGTAATGAGATGGGGAGCTATTAATATCAATGGGGGCTACTCTGGGAAGAAGGTAGAGCTGGCAGAGGCTGCAAGTAAGATGGGGCTGGACGTTTTAGCTGTTAGTGACATTCGGGTAAGGGGTGAGAAAGAAGAGGAAGTGGGAGAATACAAGGTCTACCTGTCAGGAGTCAAAGCAGGAATAGCACAATGGGGTGTAGGGATTTACATCAAGAAAGAAATGGAACCCAGCGTAGTTGCAATAAGGTATGTAAACGAACGACTGATGTGGATAGATTTGACAGTGTCTAGCAAGAAAATTAGGATTGTGTCAGTATATTCGCATTGTGAAGGGACAGATCAAGATAAGATGGATAGTTTTTATGAGGCACTCAGTGATGTAGTTGTTAGAGTAAAGGACAAGGACAGTGTTTTGCTCATGGGTGATTTTAACGCCAGGATTGGAAATCGAACAGAAGGGTATGAAAAGGTTATGGGTAAATTTGGAGAGGATATGGAGGCCAATAGGAACGGGAAACAACTCTTGGATTTCTGTGCCAGTATGGGCTTAGTAATCACAAACTCCTTTTTTAAACATAAGAACATTCACCGGTATACTTAGGAAGGCAGGGGAACCAGATCTGTCATTGACTATATAGTAACAGATCAGGAATTCAGGAAGGCTGTGAGGGACACACGTGTATTCAGGGGATTCTTTGATGACACTGATCATTATTTAATCTGCAGTGAAATTGGGATTGTGAGGCCGAAAGTGCAGGAGGTCAGGTCCATATGTAGGAGGATAAAAGTGGAGAAACTTCAGGATAAGGAAATCAGGCAAAAGTACATAACAGCGATCTCAGAAAGGTACCAGTTGGTTGAATGTAGTCAATTACAGTCATTGGAAAAGGAATGGACAAGGTACAGGGACACAGTACTAGAAGTGGCTAAAGAATGTCTTGGAACAGTAGTGTGTAAAAGTAGGATGAAGCAAACAGCTTGGTGGAATGATACAGTCAAGGCAGCCTGTAAAAGGAAAAAGAAGGCGTATGAAAAATGGCTACATACCAGAACCCAGGTAGACAGAGAAAGTTATGTTGAAGAAAGAAACAAAGGCAAACAGATAATTGCAGCATCCAAGAAGAAATCGTGGGAAGACTTTGGAAACAGGTTGGAGACTATGGGTCAAGCTGCTGGAAAACCATTCTGGAGTGTAATTAGAAGTCTTCGAAAGGGAGGTAAGAAGGAAATGACAAGTATTTTGGACAGGTCAGGAAAACTGCTGGTGAATCCTGTGGATGCCTTGGGCAGATGGAGGGAATATTTTGAAGAGTTGCTCAATGTAGGTGAAAATGCGATCAGTAATGTTTCAGATTTCGAGGTAGAATGGGATAGGAATGATGATGGAAATAGGATCACATTTGAGGAAGTGGAAAAAATGGTCAATAGATTGCAGTGCAATAAAGCGGCTGGGGTGGATGAAATTAAGTCGGAACTCATCAAATACAGTGGAATGTCAGGTCTTAAATGGCTACACAGGATAATTGAAATGGCCTGGGAGTCGGGACAGGTTCCATCAGACTGGACAAAAGCAGTAATCACACCAATCTTTAAACATGGAAACAGAAAAGATTGTAACAACTACAGAGGTATCTCTTTAATCAGCGTTGTGGGTAAAATCTTCTCAGGTATTGTTGAAAGGAAAGTGCGAGTATTAGTCGAGGACCAATTGGATGAAAATCAGTGTGGGTTTAGGCCTCTTAGAGGTTGTCAGGACCAGATCTTTAGCTTACGGCAAATAATGGAGAAGTGTTATGAGTGGAACAGGGAATTGTATCTATGCTTTATAGATCTAGAAAAGGCATATGACCGGGTTCCTAGGAGGAAGTTATTGTCTGTTCTACAAGATTATGGAATAATAGGCAAACTTTTGCAAGCAATTAAAGGACTTTACATGGATAATCAGGCAGCAGTTAGAGTTGACGGTAAGTTGAGTTCATGGTTCAGAGTAGTTTCAGGGGTAAGACAAGGCTGCAACCTGTCTCCACTGTTGTTCATATTATTTATGGATCATATGTTGAAAACAATAGACTGGCTGGGTGCGATTAAGATATGTGAACACAAAATAAGCAGTCTTGCATATGCGGATGACTTAGTTGTGATGGCAGATTCGATTGAAAGTTTGCAAAGTAATATTTCAGAGCTAGATCATAAATGTAAGGACTATGGTATGAAGATTAGCATCTCCAAAACGAAAGTAATGTCAGTGGGAATGAAATATAAACGGATTGAGTGCCAAATAGGAGGAACAAAGTTAGAACAGGTGGACGGTTTGAAGTACTTAGGATGCATATTCTCACAGGATGGCAACATAGTGAAAGAACTGGAAGCGAGGTGTAGCAAAGCTAATGCAGTGAGCGCTCAGCTACGATCTACTCTCTTCTGCAAGAAGGAAGTCAGTACCAAGACAAAGTTATCTGTGCACCGTTCAATCTTTCGACCAACTTTGTTGTATGGGAGCGAAAGCTGGGTGGATTCAGGTTACCTTATCAACAAGGTTGAGGTTACGGATATGAAAGTAGCTAGGATGATTGCAGGTACTAGTAGATGGGAACAATGGCAGGAAGGTGTCCACAATGAGGAAATCAAAGAAAAACTGGGAATGAACTCTATAGATGTAGCAGTCAGGGCGAACAGGCTTAGATGGTGGGGTCATGTTACACGCATGGGAGAAGCAAGGTTACCCAAGAGACTCATGGATTCAGCAGTAGAGGGTAGGAGGAGTCGGGGCAGACCGAGGAGAAGGTACCTGGATTCGGTTAAGAATGATTTTGAAGTAATAGGTTTAACTTCAGAAGAGGCACCAATGTTAGCACTGAATAGGGGATCATGGAGGAACTGTATCAGGGGGGCTATGCTCCAGACTGAACGCTGAAAGGCATAATCAGTCTTAAATGATGATGATGATGATGATGATGAAAAAAAAATATTAAAACCTGTTGCCCTGGAAGACGACGAATTCGCACCCTCCCACTGGGACGATGAAGGTAAGGGGATTCTACAGACCATGGAACGCTCTGCCACTGCGCCAACATCCAGTGACGATTATCATGTGCCCACTTCAGTCGTAGTTGCCGATGTCGTGGTGTTGACATTCCCACATGCACGGGTCGTCGGCAGCGCAGGACAATCGTTAGAAGTGTTCGATACGCTGTGTGGTCAGACGACCTTGTACTGTACCCTTTATTAAAGTCTGATGTTAGTTCCGTCACAGTTCGCCGCCTGTCCAGTTTTACCAGTGTGCCCAGCCTGCATCTGTAATGCTGAATGGCCGCCCAACCCCTCGACGTCTGGGTGTGGTTTCACCTTGGTTTCGCCAGGTGTTGAAGACACTCACCACAGCGCTCTTCGAACACCCGAAAAGTCGCGCAGTGTCCGAAATGCTCGTGCCGAGACTACATCTACATCTACATTTACATTTATACTCCGCAAGCCACCCAACGGTTTGTGGCGGAGGGCACCTTACGAGCCACTGTCATTACCTCCCTTTCCTGTTCCAGTCGCGTATGGTTCGCGGGAAGAACGACTGTCTGAAAGCCTCCGTGCGCGCTCTAATCTCTCTAATTTTACATTCGTGATCTCCTCGGGAGGTATAAGTAGGGGGAAGCAATATATTCGATACCTCATCCAGAAACGCACCCTCTCGAAACCTGACGAGCAAGCTACACCGCGATGCAGAGCGCCTCTCTTGCAGAGTCTGCCACTTGAGTTTGTTAAACATCTCCGTAACGCTATCACGGTTAACAAATAACCCTGTGACGAAACGCGCCGCTCTTCTTTGGATCTTCTCTATCTCCTCCGTCAACCCGATCTGGTACGGATCCCACACTGATGAGCAATACTCAAGTATAGGTCGAACGAGTGTTTTGTAAGCCACCTCCTTTGTTGATGGACTACATTTTCTAAGGACTCTCCCAATGAATCTCAACCTGGTACCCGCCTGACCAACAATTAATTTTATATGATCATTCAACTTCAAATCGTTCCGCACGCATACTCCCAGATATTTTACAGAAGTAACTGCTACCAGTGTTTGTTCCGCTATCATATAATCATACAATAAAGGATCCTTCTTTCTATGTATTCGCAATACATTACATTTGTCTATGTTAAGGGTCAGTTGCCACTCCCTGCACCAAGTGCCTATCCGCTGCAGATCTTCCTGCATTTCGCTACAATTTTCTAATGCTGCAACTTCTCTGTATACTACAGCATCATCCGCGAAAAGCCGCATGGAACTTCCGACACTATCTACTAGGTCATTTATATATATTGTGAAAAGAAATGGTCCCATAACACTCCCCTGTGGCACGCCAGAGGTTACTTTAACGTCTGTAGACTCCGGGGCATCACAATCTGCCCTCGGTCAAACTCGTTCTACACACGGACAGCACGGTGACTAGTACTCAGTGACCTCTGTACAACCTGGATGTAGAAGTCTGGTCTCTGAATATAGACCTGCGGCGTGGCTGCACATCCATTTGCTTTGCGTCATCCTCCATGTTGTAATTTGGCACACAAGTTTCCATCGGTATGTACGTGACAAAGAACTCCAACCTGATTTCTTGTTTTGAACTTCATGTCAACATGTAATGTAATAGGTTGGTGTGGGAGCGGAATCGAAATGTATGTTCTTTTCTTGTTATAGTCACTTTTCTAGCATCCATGTTGTAATTTGGCAAGAAACGGAATATGAGAATCTATGGCTGGCAGGATCACAGAGCTGAAGTTCAACATCCAGGTAGTATATAGATCACTGCTGGTACTACATGCACCGTGCATATGTCTCAAAAGCACTCCAACATGTTGTGTCTGATCAGTGTATGTTTACAAACAACGTCAGGGGTGACTTTCCGATCGATACTGGAACAGTAAGGTAAGGAATGTTCTACGCAGAATCGGAGAGGAAAGGAATATGTGGAAAACACTGATAAGGAGAAGGGACAGGATGAAAGGACATCTGCTAAGACATGAGGGAATGACTTCCATGGTACTAGAGGGAGCTGTAGAGGGCAAAAACTGTAGAGGAAGGCAGAGATTGGAATACGTCAAGCAAATAATTGAGGACGTAGGTTGCAAGTGCTACTCTGAGATGAAGAGGTTAGCACAGGAAAGCAATTCGTGGCGGGCCGCATCAAACCAGTCAGCAGACTGATGACAAAAAAAAACTGGAACAGTCAATGTAGCATACCTGGCTGATGCAAAACTTTTGTTGATCCTTTTATTTAAAATATGTAGTCCGGCGTTTAGGCTAAAATGTCCCGCTAAACATAACGCCGAGTTCGGCTTTGCTAGCTGGCAACTCCAGTCGCATAGCATAATGTAATACACAGCGGAACGCCTAGTGAACTGCTCAGAGGCAGTGTTGGAGGATATCTGTAATTTAGAGAATCCAGAACAATGAGAGGCGGATCCGTTTCAGCTGTCGGACACAAACGGTGACAAGACTTTAAGAACTAAAGCTAAGTTGGCCCGCCCGGTTAGTCGTACGGTCTAACGTACAGCTTTCTGGATTGGGAAGGAGAGCCTGTTCCCCGGCACGAGTCCGCCCGGCGGACTTGTGTCGAGGTCCGGTGGGTCGGCCAGTTTGTGGATGGTTTTTAGGCGGTTTTCCATCTGCCTCGGCGAATGTGGGCTGATTCCCCTCATTCCGCCTCAGCTACACCATGTCGGCGATTGCTGCGCAAACAAGTTCTCCGTGTACGCGTAAACCACCATTTCTCTACCAAGCAAACACAGGGGTTACACTCATCTGGTGTGAGATGTTCCCTGGGGGGGGGGGGGGGGAGGAGGGGAGGAGGAGGAGGAGGAGGGAGGTTTGCACTTGGGGCCGAATCGCACAATAACCCTGAAAGGTTAACATACAATACAATACAAAGCTAAGTGAAGGAAGGTACGAAATTAAGGAAATCGGAGAAACAACGGTTGTTGACAGTTTCAAAGGGTTAGGCTACAGCGAAATGAAGCAGGTAACAAAAATACAATCGAAGATGAGTGGGTAGCTTCCGGATGGACACAGGTAGTGGCAACCGGTTCTGGACCGTGGCGAACACCAGCCATTCTTTTTTTCTACGAACACGCCATGACTTTTCCTGCAGCGGCCAAGTTGAAGGTCGATGGTGACGCAGCTGAAGGCACTAAAGCTGACTGACGCAACTCCTGTCATGAGTACTTGCACTCCTAAATCGTCTCACTGCAGGAGATTGCAGCACAGTGTGTGATGATCCTTTTCTTTCAGATCCCATTTATTTGCCATTTTTCGCATGTATTTGAACGGTACGAGTAAAGTGGATAAACTGGCATTATAAGCAGTAATGTAAAGCTCTACTACAACGCACAGGGAGGCTTTTTTTATGGATAGCAAGCAGCCAGTGAGTACAGTCGCTCCATTATGACGCTGTAGGTGCGCGGAACCGACTGCTGCGTGAGACAGTATGTAGCAGATCAACTGTAGAGGCCGGTGATAACTCGGCATTCAGGCGCAAAACAGTTACTATTCCCGTGTCTATTATTAAATACTAGTATTGACTTCCAACATAATAAATGCTAGGGGCAGTGAAAGAGTCAAAGTTTCTTTACAATTATTACACTATGCACTACACTAACTGGAATATGAAACGAATGTACAAATCCTTTGCTAATAATTCTTGTTGGATGCCAAGTAAGTTGCTGTTAGGACACAGTCCTTCCTAGCTCTACGTCAGTCATGCTCTCAGTTTCTAACATTATACGTAATTCCGAAGTCATATAGAGAGTCAAAACTTCCTGGCAGATTAAAACTGTGTGCCCGACCGAGACTCGAACTCGGGACCTTTGCCTTGCGCGGGCAAGTGCTCTACCAACTGAGCTACCGAAGCACGACTCACGCCCGGTACTCACAGCTTTACTTCTGCCAGTACCTCGTCTCCTACCTTCCAAACTTTACAGAAGCTCTCCTGCGAGAGTAAAGTTTGGAAGGTAGGACACGAGGTACTGGCAGAAGTAAAGCTGTGAGTACCGGGCGTGAGTCGTGCTTCGGTAGCTCACTTGGTAGAGCACTTGCCCGCGAAAGGCAAAGGTCCCGAGTTCGAGTCTCGGTCGGGCACACAGTTTTAATCTGCCAGGAAGTTTCATATCAGCGCACACTCCGCTGCAGAGTGAAAATCTCATTCTGGCATATAGAGAGTCGTTTTCCCTCGCTCTATCTGCGAGTGGAACAGGAAAGGAACCGCTAGTTGTGTTACAGGGTACCTTCCGCCACACACCGCACGGTGGCTTGCGGAGTATCTGTGTAGGCGTAGAGGCGGATGAGGTGTTCAGCTCCTGTGTAACCGCGTACAGACTCGTTGCTGTTCTGAGATAGACACACAGATTTACTTCACGAGGGGATCTTGCACGTTCCTCACTTCAGCCATCACACCAATATCGAAATGACACACTGAGAACTAATAACCTTGCTCAACAGAGGAAAGGTATTTATTCCTGACAGTAAAACTGTACGTCTCAGTCCATATTACGCGAAAAAACTCGCTCGCCTTCTGGAGCTGTTTTTCGTAGATCGGTTATGCAACAAAGATTTCCAAGCTACTGCAAAAGGAAGCATGTCACGACGCTTCCCAGAAATCCCCAGGCATATGCATGTAGTTCTAGGCCGGCATCGCTGACGACAAACTCTCGCTGAAATACGCAGAAGCTTTGGCAAATCTCTTAAATCAACATCTACACCCATTTTCTGCGAACCAATGAGGTGTATGGAACAGGATACTTGGAATACATTTCCTTCTCGTTCCATTCGCGTATGGAGGGCGGTAGGAGTGCACGTTTAATAACTTCTGTCTGTGGTATAGTTGGCCTTGTCGTAGTGATAAGTAGCAGGCCGAAGAATAAAAAATGGTTCAGATGGCTCTAAGCACTATGGGACTTAACATCTGAGGTCATGAGCTCCCTAGACTTAGAAATACTTAAACCTCACTTAACCTAAGGACATCATACACATCCATGCCTGAGGCAGGATTCAAACCTGCGACCGTAGCACCCGTGTGGTTCCGGACTGAAGCGCCTCGAACCGCTCAGTCACAGTGGCAGGCTGCCGAAGAATACCTGTGTATTAATTATCTACAACTACTTCTTGAAACTGTAAGTGGATTTCCTCGGAATAATTTGCTACTATCCTCAAGTGCTCAGCCAGTTAAGTTTTTTTACTGTCTTCGTCACGTACTCCCATGGGTCAGTCAACCCTATGATGGCTCTGAGCACTATGGGACTCAACTGCTGTGGTCATCAGTCCCCTAAAACTTAGAACTACTTAAACCTAACTAACCTAAGGACAGCACACAACACCCAGTCATCACGAGGCAGAGAAAATCTCTGACCCCGCCGGGAATCGAACCCGGGAACCCGGGCGCGGGAAGTGAGAACGCTACCGCACGACCACGAGCTGCGGACCAACCTTATGACCATTCATTGTTACATTCCTTCTAAAGGGTGTTTCTAAAATAAACGAACGAATGAATAAATGAGGGGGCCGACAGAATGGGTCATGACAAACAACTTTCACATAGCGAAGCACGTCAGCATCGCTTGAACTGCGTTCGCAGTGTCACCGATAACGGTCGTCAGACGCCGTCGCCAGATGTCGGCCGAAAACATGGGCCGGCATCTTGGTCACGGGGCGCCTGACCACCACCAGTATTCGGCGGCGTCGAGGGGGGTAGGTTGGAATAGGTTAGAATCTATCCTACGTACGAAGGAGGTTACTTGTTATGGAGGGATGGCTACCACGACGCCTCTGTGCTTGAAGACGAGTGCTGCAGTGCGGCTGCTGCTATTAAAAAGATGCAGAATGCATGTAAATCAGCTATAGCTGTCACGAAAAGAACGTGGCGAGTAGTGTACACTCTGCCTCCAGTAACTGGAATTACCAGACAAGTTTTACGAATGTATGAGAAGAAGGGACAAATGCTATGCCGCAGATGTTGAAACCGCTTTAACTTTGTGACGCCACTTCCCTTCTCTCGTCACGATTAGCGTCGAAAGGGGCCGACACCTTTGAATCTCGTAACATACCGTAACTGATTTTTTCGTATTTATACACGTGCATTACGAAAATATGTAGTTTCCGTGACACACCGTACTAAGGATCTCTCCAAAAAACGGCTTTCAGAGTATGGTTTATTATTTAATAACGGCAGAATCTGCGATTCGGTGTACAAATGTGTTGCCAATGATATATATATATATATATATATATATATATATATATATATATATATATATATATATATATATATATATATATATATATGGTTCAAATGGCTCTGAGCACTGTGGGACGTAACTTCTAAGGTCATCAGTCCCCTAGAACTTAGAACTACTTAAACCTAACTAACCTAAGGACATCACACACACATCCATGCCTGAGGCAGGATTCGAACCTGCGACCGTAGCGGTCGAACGGTTACAGACTGTAGCGCCTAGAACCGCTCGGCCATCCCGGCCGGCTGCCAATGATAATCCGAGCACATAACTATTAATTTACGTGGTGAAAGTAGATGTTTCTGTTACTGATAGATGGATAAAATTTGTGTGTGAGTAAGCAAGTATTATTTGACTAATGACAGGTAGATTTGTGATTTCACAGCAGCATAATGTTTCTAAAAAAATCTGGCACTATATTCAGATTCTATAACTGGAAACATCACTGCTCTTTAAACACTTGCCCAGTGGGTTTGAGAAAGGAAGTAGTATTTCTGATTGAGTGAAGCTATTAATAAAGAAAATCAGCTATATTACAGTGCCTTTTAGTGCACTTGTACGAAGCATATCTGCGAAATTTGGTATAGAATACTTGTAAATTAAAATTTTCGTAGTGTTTGAGGTGCAATAGCGGAAATATTAGCTATTAAATTAGTATTTGGGACATGGAAAATAGAATACAGCATATCACACAAAAACTTTGAAACAGTACTTTTTAGAACGCGGTATAGGCCTAATTTTTGGAATCATGTAACCGCCAGATGTCAAATATCGAAGTATCTCGTCTGGTTCTACTTGGGCCAGAAACGAATCTTTCATGTGAGTATCGGATTTTTTGATATAACTCTAATCACACCTCTACAAGTGCCCGGAATCTGTTTTGCTGAATTTATTATAGTTGTGCAGACATGCGTCAATTAACCTTCACTGATTGTCATGCAATTTACGCATGAAAGATAAACATAAAGTTTGGAACAATATAGTCCGCGCACCAAAGGCACTTAGTAGTGAAAATACACTACTGGCCATTAAAATTGCTACACCATTCCTGAACTCACCAATTCCATATTCTGCTAACAGTCATTGGATCTCGACCAATGCGAGCAGCAATGTCGGGATACGATAAACCGCAATCGCGATAGGCTACAATCCGACCTTTATCAAAGTCGGAAACGTGATGGTACGCATTTCTCCTCCTTACACGAGGCATCACAACAACGGTTCACCAGGCAACGCCGGTCAATTGTTGTTTGTGTATGAGAAATCGGTTGGAAAATTTCCTCATGTCAGCACGTTGTAGGTGTCGCCACCGGCGCCAAACTTGTGCGAATGCTCCGAAAAGCTAATCATTTGCATATCACAGCATCTTCCTCCTGTCTGTCAAATTTCGCGTTTGTAGTGCGTCACCTTCGTGGTGTAGCAATTTTAATGGCCAGTAGTGTACATATGTACACCACATTCGCAAAAAACTTCATGCAACAGAATCACCAGCTTATTGCCATAAGAACCCCAGTAAGCAACAACAATGACAATAATTTGAAGACAGCTAGTGTCCACTTACCATAACCCGAAAATGTTCACTGCATTAACTTAAATCGAAAGATATGCTGTCCCTGTCAGCTGAACAAATTATTTTTCGAGGTTTATAATCAACATGTAAACTTTGCTATAAAGATTTTGCCTATTTTTAGTTTTCAATAAACTTACGATTTCAGTTCATAAATTCCAAACTATATCCTAATTATGATATTTTTCATCCTCAGGATGCCACAAACACCTCCACTGACTAAACTTATCAGTTTCTCACAGTCCATTTTTCGTGCCGTGTCTGCCGTTATGACCATAAAAAAACAATTTGAATTTTACCCAAAAAATCTGCACGTTCGGGCGATGTGATCGGCTACATTGTAATCGAGCACGTAGTGGCGTACTGATGTGAGAAGTTCGGCCGTCTTCAGCTGTTGTGGATTGGCAAGACAGCCAACCCACTATAAGGAAGCCGAAAGGCACGCGTTTAAACTCACGCAGGCTGGCGTGAGGTCTGGAACAGGACAAAGAATTGAGACTAGCAAAAAACGTACGTAGCTCCTAGAATACTTAACTTTAATCCATAATTGGTGAACATCGCTCTTGAAGGTACATGTTTTATGTGGTGTCACCGCCAGACACCACACTTGCTAGGTGGTAGCCTTTAAATCGGCCGCGGTCCGTTAGTATACGTCGGACCCGCATGTCGCCACTGTCAGTGATTGCAGACCGTGCGCCGCCACACGGCAGGTCTAGAGAGACTTCCTAGCACTAGCCCCAGTTGTACAGCCGACTTTGCTAGCGATGGTTCACTGACAAATTACGCTCTCATTTGCCGAGACGATAGTTAGCATAGCCTTCAGCTACGTCATTTGCTACGACCTAGCAAGGCGCCATTATCATTTGCTATTTATCTTGTGATGCATGTACCGTCAGACCAATGTTCACCAATTATGGATTAAAGTTAAGTATTCCATCAGCTACGACCTTTATTTGCTAGTCTCAATCCCTTTAACTGTTCCAGACCTCACGCCAGTCTGCGTGAGCTTAAACGCGTGCCTTTCGGCTACCAATCATAGTGGCTTGGCTGTCTTGCCAAGTCACAACATTTTACAACATCAATAGTGACTGGTAATGGCGCCTTGCTAGGTCGTAGCAAATGACGTAGCTGAAGGCTATGCTAACTACCGTCTCGGCAAATGAGAGCGTAATTTGTCAGTGAACCATCGCTAGCAAAGTCGGCTGTACAACTGGGCGAGTGCTAGGAAGTCTCTCTAGACCTGCCGTGTGGCGGCGCTCGGTCTGCAATCACTGACAGTGGCGACACGCGGGTCCGACGTACATTAACGGACCGCGGCCGATTTAAAGGCTACCACCTAGCAAGTGTGGTGTCTGGCGGTGACACCACATCAGCCAATGTCGGTCGGCGGCGGAATCCACCGATATCGCTGTCTCTGTGACCGCCACCTAAGCGTTCGGCGCCATGTAACAACGTAGCGCGCCGCCTGGAACGTAGGCATACAGCCCGTCTGCTGAGTCGACACGGTAGCAGGTCTGCAAGGCAACGTTTTCAATTTCTTTGTGACATCAAGGTAAAAGAGAGGTGATATGGAGGTTTCAAGGCTTTTATTTGTAAACTGCAGCAAAAACCACTCGAAATTACGCCCACCTGCCTAACTGCACGCCGTGCAACGACGCCTGTCCGACTGTCGCACCCTTTCGTATACCCCTGGAAAAGTGCGGATTGCCTCAGAGGCCGCCATAATTCACGCCATCAGCTCTTCAATCGTGTCGATAAGCGTTTCATAAACAACAGAATTCAAGTGTACCCAGACGAAAAAATTGAGGGGCGTTAAATCGGGTGAACGTTGTAACGGAACATAGTAAAGGCTTTACTGTACCGAAGTATGCGATACCCTCCAAATTCAACCAGTTTAACGAGTATTTATGATTATAGAAAAGTTATTGTGTATGTTAACAATGATTGCATAACATGTCTGCATAAACAGTCAACCCATTAAATTATACTGAGTAACTGACCCACACAAAAGTTTATATCACTTGATCACTGATACAGCAAATGTCATCATGTAAAAACACTAAGTTCATCTTAAATAATTAATATGAAGTACGAAAAATAGTGGCCAACTTAGGTATTTTGGATCTCCTTAAATAAAAATCACCCAGTGAAACCTATTTGTTCACTAGGAGCGTTTTCACTCAGTATTCACGTAAGCAATCCTATTTTAGACGAAAACCAATGTAATTATTAATAATTCATGTTATTTACTTATTTATGCAAATTAGAGAAGTCAATTGACAAACTTCTAAAAAACGGCCTTTTTGTAACAAAGAATTATTCTGTCAAGTCAACAAATCTGTCTGTCATTTTAATATGTTAAATTATGTCACTCGATGCAAATTAATAACTTTTCTCCACAAATTAGGATAACAGATGTACATGTGACTTATAAACTATATCTCTTTTTAGTAGTTCGTTGACAATGTTATAAATACGAGCTGCAAGAAGGGTCGGAAAGGCAGTCGGAATGTCACTTTGGTAAAGTGTGTTTGTGTGTTATTGTTTGAGGTGGATAAACAATGCAAATAACATGTAACGGAAGTTCTACTTTGTGTTGAGTCATGGTCTTTGGTGGACAATGGAATTAAGATGGCCACCAGAGTAATAAATATTTGAAGTTTACATATTTGTTGGTTTCGCTCGTTCTTTATCATCAGAAGCACATAAAAAACACGGGATCTCATATTTTTAACCCTAGACAACCAGATGTAGAGCCAGAATCAGCATCGAGAGACAGCAGCGATCCAGCAAGTAGCAGCGATTACTACAACACAATGCATTTTAATGGCGCCAACCTAACATCAAGTGCTAACAAGCTCCGTAAATGGGAGTGAAATAGTGCGATTATAGCAATTAGCAATATCTACGACCAGGCGACCATTACAACGTGCAGGCCACGCAACCGGCCCACAGTGCCCCATACAGTTCTCACCAAAGGTCTCATCTAAACGATTTCGCACCGCATGAGCGAAGTGCGCAGATGCACCATTATGTTTGTACCATATGCGCTGTCGCCCGTTGAATGGAATGTGTTCCAACAATGCAGGCAGTGCTTGCTTTAAGTAGATGTACTGCCTGTTTGTGTTCAGTCATGGGAAAAGTGTATGGATCAAACCAGCCCAAACATTGACGGCGCTCTTGGTGACCACGAACACAGGCCGCGTTCGGATTCGCTCGTGCCAGCACTTGCTAACTGTTGCTTTTCGACACTTCTTCCATAGAAAATTATGACTGTCTGTGATCTAAGAAGATAAAATAGACCATACAAATCACATTTCCTTGGATAGTTATAAGCTATGTATTACGAGGGCAGTTCAATAAGTAATGCAACACATTTTTTTTCTCGGCCAATTTTGGTTGAAAAAACCGGAAATTTCTTGTGGAATATTTTCAAACATTCCCGCTTTGTCTCGTATAGTTTCATTGACTTCCGACAGGTGGCAGCGGTGTACGGAGCTGTTAAAATGGCGTCTGTAACGGATGTGCGTTGCAAACAACGGGCAGTGATAGTTTCTTTTGGCGGAAAACCAGGGCATCTCAGATATTCATAGGCGCTTGCAGAATGTCTACGGTGATCTGGCAGTGGACAAAAGCACGGTGAGTCGTTGGGCAAAGCGTGTGTCATCATCGCCACAAGGTCAAGCAAGACTGTCTGATCTCCGGCGTGCGGGCCGGCCGTGCACAGCTGTGACTCCTGCAATGGCGGAGCGTGCGAACACACTCGTTCGAGATGATCGACGGATCACCGTCAAACAACTCAGTGCTCAACTTGACATCTCTGTTGGTAGTGCTGTCACAATTGTTCACCATTTGGGATATTCAAAGGTTTGTTCCCACTGGGTCCCTCGTTGTCTAACCGAACACCATAAAGAGCAAAGGAGAACCATCTGTGCGGAATTGCTTGCTCGTCATGTGGCTGAGGGTGACAATTTCTTGTCAAAGATTGTTACAGGCGATGAAACATGGGTTCATCACTTCGAACCTGAAACAAAACGGCAATCAATGGAGTGGCGCCACACCCACTCCCCTACCAAGAAAAAGTTTAAAGCCATACCCTCAGCCGGTAAAGTCATGGTTACAGTCTTCTGGGGCGCTGAAGGGGTTATTCTGTTCGATGTCCTTCCCCATGGTCAAACGATCAACTCTGAAGTGTATTGTGCTACTCTTCAGAAATTGAAGAAACGACTTCAGCGTGTTCGTAGGCACAAAAATCTGAACGAACTTCTCCTTCTTCATGACAACGCAAGACCTCACACAAGTCTTCGCACCCGAGAGGAGCTCACAAAACTTCAGTGGACTGTTCTTCCTCATGCACCCTACAGCCCCGATCTCGCACCGTCGGATTTCCATATGTTTGGCCCAATGAAGGACGCAATCCGTGGGAGGCACTACGCGGATGATGAAGAAGTTATTGATGCAGTACGACGTTGGCTCCGACATCGACCAGTGGAATGGTACCGTGCAGGCATACAGGCCCTCATTTCAAGGTGGCGTAAGGCCGTAGCATTGAATGGAGATTACGTTGAAAAATAGTGTTGTGTAGCTAAAAGATTGGGGAATAACCTGGTGTATTTCAATGCTGAATAAAACAACCCCTGTTTCAGAAAAAAAATGTGTTGCATTACTTATTGAACTGCCCTCGTAATTATTTATTTCTGATACTGAACGATGGCGTTATGCTGTTGTGGAGGCACCACAATGATCTGTGTATGGTAACTCTCTGAAGAATACAGTCTCGGTCACAATTTTTATTATACTTTCGAAAACTGGTTTCAGCCAGTATTAACAATACTCAATTCTACAAATGATGGTAAAAAATACTACATATCAATAAAGAACTGTCACAAAATTTTCAAATAAACTCAGGGTTAAGACAAGGAGGTAGCTAGTTCTTACTTTTTAACTGCGCATTACAGAAAGTGGTTAGAGACTGGACGAAGGCCGTAAATGTTACGGCTGTACAACTAGAAAGAAATACAAACAAGATTACTGTAGATAGTTTAGCAAAAAATGGGTCAAATGGCTCTGAGCACTATGGGACTTAACATCAATGGTCATCAGCCCCCTAAAACTTAGAACTACTTAAACCTAACGACATCACACAACACCCAGTCATCACGAGGCAGAGAAAATCCCTGACCCCGCCGAGAATCGAACCCGGGAACCCAGGCGTGGGAAGCGAGAACGATACCGCACGACCACGAGCTGCGGACATAGTTTAGCATTTGAAGATGACGTGGCACTTATTACAGACTCACTTGAAAGTGCACTAGAACAAATCCGACAACTACAGTTTCAAGGAGCAAAAGTAGGATTACAAATTCCACTTGGAAAAACACGATTCATAACAAACTTAGTGTTACGCAACTCAAAAACTTAAAATAACTGATACAATATCGAAAGTAACTCCAAGAGAATGGATATAAAACAACAGGTAGGAAAAAACAGCAATAAAGACTAGAATACATAAAATGAAGACGGCCTTTCAAGCAACAAGAAATATCTAAACTAAAAAAATCTGTATCGCGGAGTACGAAATTGTAACACTATGAAACACTAATGAGACAAGATATACACTTAACTGACTACGAAGGGAAAGCTCCAAAAATTGGAAAAAATTGAAAGAAGAATCCTAAGAAAAGTATCAGGACATAAAAGGAGCAGTGCATCAGAAGACTGTTTACGATCTAATATCTGAAAGTTAAAAAGCTAACAGATATAACGAGCAAAAGAAGGTATTAAAATTCTATGCCAACACGCACGGGATGTCTACACAGATCTTTGACTTACCAAACAATAACAAAAATGGAGTTGGTTTGCACACAATAAGAAACAGAACAATTTTCAAAATGCAATAGCAAAGGCAGGCTTTCACGCAAAAAAAAAGAACTGGATATAAATGAACACAAATGAGAAAGAAGGTCGCTAACAAAGAACGAAAATACATGTGGACCCAAAGAAACCTGAAATCGAAAATAATGAAGCAGAAACAACTTTCATTTATCGTAGCCTCTAAAAGAGTTATTACAGATAAAACAGTAAAGATGGAGCTTCTCATTGCAATCTTCACGACGCGAGAACAGTATCATTTCGCTCTTGTTCCAAAGTCTGCGCCTGTACACATTCGTCATGCGACGGCATTTTGATGTTTATAAAATCGGTCATGTATTGCTGATAGTTCAGCTGACAAGTCACAACAGTTGCTCCGACGAGTCTTGGACGCGTTTGGATGGGCCATATTTCGTGACAATAATTGACAGCAGTAGACTTGCCCTCAATATTGCTGCAATGTCGCTGCGGGTTGCCGGTGTTGTCCGCTAAAGGTAGGGAATATTGCAAGGCAATGTCTATCTCTGTGTTTGTAACTGCTTATTATAAACTCACCTTCGTTCCCTACTTATACGCAGCGCTGCAGTCAAGTGTCAGATCGAAAGCAGTATCATTTCGCTCTTGCTCCAAAGTCTGCGCCCCTACACATGTTTTGTAGTTGTTTGTTTTCTTGTCATGAGTTTGTGTTCAACTGGCTCTGAGCACTATGGGACTTAACATCTGTGGTCATCAGTCCCCTAGAACTTATAACTACTTAAACCTAACTAACCTGAGGACATCACACACATCCATGCCCGAGGCAGGATTCGAACCTGCGACCGTAGCACATGAGTTTGTGTGTTTGGCAAACGAGGGAAGTACGAATTTGCGATTCGCCTACGACCAGAGCTCTGAGACGTCTAAATTAATGAATACGAAGAAGGGAATCTGAAAAAAAATGGCCGATGAGCTCAGAAACATTTTTGTTGTCATGAGTTTAGGTGTTTATCAAAGGAAATGAGGACAAGAGAGGGAAGTAGAAATTATATAAACGCGATTCGCCTACGACCAGAGCTATGAGACGTCGAAAGTAATTAATACAAAGGAGGCTATCTGGAAAAACATGGCCGACGAGCTGAAAACCACGCTTTGATGAAGGAGAGAGAAAAATCCGAAGCCTTAGAAGCTACGCCCAATGAGAGGCACGTAGTTTGAATTTGATGCTGTGAATTTTAGACTATCACAAGACGCAGGCCTACAAACGGAAGACTCCTCAGTGCAGTACGAAACCGGTAAGGCAGAGGAGCAGGAAGGCGGCAGGTGTCCTTGGCGGGTGACCTTGACACGGTCCGCTTGCCGTCGCGACGCGGAACGCTGCCCAACAGTCACAGAGAGCGGGGGCGTGGCGGGGAGGGGGGGGGGCGGATCTGCAACAGCGTCAGATGCAGCATCTGCCAACTGCCGCCCACCTTGGCAACGAGCATGCCGCGTCTCAATAAGTATTCTCCGGCCCGTGCGGCTGCACAAGGACGGACTGTGTGTAGAGAAATCAACGGCCGATCTCCCTCATTTCTTCATCTTCTTCCTGTTCGCTTTCTGTAGTAGTGCAATCCACTCACGGTTTAGGATGAGTGTCCGCGGCAATCGTATTCGTCGGATTAGTTAGACCGCTGAAACGTGATTGATTGGACGTAGCAGCAGCAAACGAGTGCCTGTTGTTGCTTGTGTCTGGCTGTCTCTCGCACTTAATTACCATGAATGGACGTTCAGAAGCTTACAGGTCTTGTGAATGGCAACACTCACTGGTGAATACCCAAGACAAGAGATATCATCTTCGCGATTGCAAGCAACACCTTGAGTGAGAAGTTGCAAAACGCCATTGATGTTTACGGGATTCGACGCCCCACATACCGGGTGATCAAAAAGTCAGTATAAATTTGAAAACTGAATAAATCACGGAATAATGTAGATAGAGAGGTATAAATTGACACACATGCTTAGAATGTCATGGGGCTCTGTTAGAACCCAAAAAATACAAAAGTTCAAAAAATGTTCGACATATGGCGCTTTATCTGATCAGAATAGCAATAATTAGCATAACAAAGTAAGACAAAGCAAAGATGATGTTCTTTACGGGAAATGCTCAATATGTCCACCATTATTCCTCAACAATAGCTGTAGTCGAGGAATAATGTTGTGAATAGCACTGTAAAGCATGTCCGGAATTATGGTGAGACATTGGCGTCCGATGTTGTCTTTCAGCATCCCTAGAGATGTCGGTCGATCACGACACACTTGCGACTTCAGGTAACCCCAAAGCCAATAATCGCACGGACTGAGGTCTGGGGACCTGGGAGGCCAAGCATGACGCAAGTGGCGGCTTCTTGCAGCGGTGTACCGTAGGTCTCTAGAAGAGCGTAGCGTTCCAAAGGATTGGAAAAGGGCGGAGGTCATCCCCATTTTCAAGAAGGGACGTCGAACAGATGTGCAGAACTATAGACCTATGTCTCTAACGTCGACCAGTTGTAGAATTTTGGAACACGTATTATGTTCGAGTATAATGACTTTTCTGGAGACTAGAAATCTACTCTGTAGGAATCAGCATGGGTTTCGAAAAAGACGGTCGTATGAAACCCAGCTCGCGCTATTCGTCCACGAGACTCAGAGGACCATAGACACGGGTTCCCAGGTAGATGCCGTGTTTCTTGATTTCCGCAAGGCGTTCGATACAGTTCCCCACAGTCGTTTAATGAACAAAGTAAGAACATATGGACTATCAGGCCAATTATGTGATTGGATTGAAGAGTTCCTAGATAACAGAACGCAGCATGTCATTATTCTCAATGGAGAGAAGTCTTCCGAAGTAAGAGTGATTTCAGGTGTGCCACAGAGGAGAGTCATAGGACCGTTGCTGTTCACAATTTACATAAATGACCTGGTGGATGACATCGGAAGTTCACTGAGGCTTTTTGCAGATGATGCTGTGGTGTATCGAGAGGTTGTAACAATGGAAAATTGTACTGAAATGCAGGAGGATCTGCAGCGAATTGACGCATGGTGCAGGGAATGGCAATTGAATCTCAATGTAGACAAGTGTAATGTGCTGCGAATACATAGAAAGATAGATCCTTATCATTTAGCTACAAAATAGGTCAGCAACTGGAAGCAGTTAATTCCATAAATTATCTGGGAGTACGCATTAGGAGTGATTTAAAATGGAATGATCATATAAAGACGATCGTCGGTAAAGCAGATGCCAGACTGAGATTCATTGGAAGAATCCTAAGGAAATGCAATCCGAAAACAAAGGAAGTAGGTTACAGTACACTCGTTCGCCCACTGCTTGAATACTGCTCAGCGGTGTGGGATCCGTACCAGATAGGGTTGATAGAAGAGATAGAGAAGATCCAACGGAGAGCAGCGCGCTTCGTTACAGAAACATTTAATAATCGCGAAAGCGTTACGGAGATGATGGATAAACTCCAGTGGAAGACTCTACAGGAGAGACGCTCAGTAGCTCGGTACGGGCTTTTGTTAAAGTTTCGGGAACATACCTTCACCGAAGAGTCCAGCAGTATATTGCTCCCTCCTACGTATATCTCGCGAAGAGACCATGAGGATAAAATCAGAGAGATTAGAGCCCACACAGAGGCATACCGACAATCCTTCTTTTCACGAACAATACGAGACTGGAATAGAAGGGAGATCCGATAGATGTACTCAGGGTACCCTCCGCCACACACCGTCAGATGGCTTGCGGAGTATGGATGTAGATGTAGATCATCACCGAACGACGCGCGCAAGAGATCTTTCACGCGCCATCTGTCAGACATTTTGTGAATTTTTTTTGTTGGTTCTAATAAAACCCCATGTCATTCCAAGCATGTGTGTCAAATTTTTATCTCTCTACTTACATTATTCCGTGGTTTATTAAGTTTTCAAATTTATAGTGTCTTTTTGATCACCCTCTATTGTGTACCACGCAATATTGGCTATTAATGGCAACAGAGGACGGGACTGGAGGTATCCAATGGCGAGCATAGCATTAGGCTACGGTAAGTACAGGGGGTAGGCAAAATAACGTGAACAGTGGCAGTAATGGGATAGTTGTGTTTGACCGTCAACAACGCATGTAAGGCACGTGTTGCGCTGGACTGCGTTTTCAGTACGGACTAGGCATCAGTGCAGGTTGTTAGTATTTGCATTCAGAGGCCAAGGCCGACGTGCAATGAAAGAGGCCAAGGTCTACGTGAATGAAAGACGTAACAGAGTTCTAAAGACGGCAGATTGTGGGGGCCCGATTAGCCGGAGCTTCAGTAAGTAACAGCCAACTTATTAAATATTTCAATAGCAACTGTTCAAGAGTCATGACAACCTACACAAAATATGGGAAGACATCATCGTGTAAACATAATAGTGGGCGCAAATCAAAACTAAATGCAGAGATGGTCGTACGCTAACACGAATTGTGTCAAAACAACACAAAACTACGGCGGCTAAAGTGACTGCAGAGCTCAATAACCGTCTTCGGGAATCCGTATCTATCGACACTGTCTGCCGAGAACACCATAAAGCGAATGTTCATGTACGAGCTACTATACCGAAACCATTAATGACTACAACCAGCACAAAAAAAAGCATAAAGCAAGGTGTCACGAGCATAAATTCTGAACGGCTGATTCAGTGGAAACACGTCATATGATCCGACGAGACAACGTTTAGATTATCTCCAACATCGGGTCAGGTTTACGTCTGGAGAACGCCGAAAGATGCCTACAATCCGGATTGCTTGATTCCAACTGTTACGCATGGAGGTGGAAGTGCGATGGCGTGGGCAGCTGTATCATGATATTCTACTGGCCCCATCATTACCCTTAAAGGCCGTGTTACAGCCGACGATTATGTGAATATTTTACGTGATCAGGTGCACCCCATGATTCAAATGTTGTTCCCCACCAATGATGCCACTTTTCAGGAGGATAATGCACCTATTCACACAGCCAGGACAGTACAATCGCGGTATGAGGAGCACGCGACTGAACTGCGGCGTCTTCCCTGGCCAGCACAGTCCCAGGACTTGAACATTATGGAACCCTTGTGGACGGTATTGGAGCGCAGACTCCGGAGCAGATTTCAGCCTCCCTCGTCACTAGAGGAGTTAGAAGAGGTTCTAATCGAAGACATAACATTCCACTGGAGACTATACAATCATTATATGCCAGTAGTCCAAGAAGAATCGCATTTGTGTCACGGGCAAATAGGGGTGCAAAATTGGTTCAAATGGCTCTGAGCACTATGGGACTTAACTTCTGAGGTCATCAGTCCCCTAGAACTTAGAACGACTTAAACCTAACTAACCTAAGGACATCACATACATCCATGCCCGAGGCAGGATTCGAACCTGCGACCGTAGCGGTCGCGCAGTTCCAGACTGTAGCGCCTAGAACCGCTCGGCCACCCCGGACGGCAATAGGGCTGCAACACCTTATTAATAAACCATTCCGAAGTATGTAGAGGTCTTCACATTATTTTGCCCATCCCCTGCAGCTCAACAGGTTGGTCGACCAGCAACTCACAACAGCTTTGCAATAGTAGTGGTGGTGGTGGTGATGATGATTATGTTTGGTTTTTGGGGCGCTCAACTGCGCGGTTATCAGCGCCCGGACAAATTCCCAACCGTTGCTTAGTCCAATCTCGCCACATTCATGAATGATCATGAAATGATGAGGACAACACAAACACCCAGTCATCTCGAGGCAAGTGAAAATCACTGACCCCGCCGGGAATCGAACCTGGGACCCCGTGCTCGGGAAGCAAGAACGCGACCGCGAGATGCGGACAATAATGGTAGTGGTGTTGAAACAAAGTAGAACAATGGCAACACAGCAAACATTGCATTATACCTACAACAATAGTTGCCGAACTTGACATTTCGTCAGAAAGGGACCCAAGGAATTTTGTAGAGTGAGAAAGAAGAGGGGGAGATGAAATAGTATCGTTTCTACAAGATGAGCCAGTGGAATATGTGGTGTCGTACACACTCGACTGAGCGAACGATGTACGTGAGGAGTAAGATGATGACTATACGTGTTTAAAAAGTCAAAGTGATACTGAAACATGTTTCGAGCCATGTAGTTCATCCTTGTTGTCAGACAGGCAGCCACAAATCCCGTATCCATTGAAACGCAGTAAAGGACAATCGTTGTCCAAGCAGCTGGTGTTGTGACTTGGCAAGACAGCCAAGCCACTATGATTGGTAGCCGAAAGGCACGCGTTAAGCTCTCGCAGGCTGGCGTGAGGTCTGGAACATTTAAGGAGTTTATAGTAGGAAGAAAAGTACGTAGCTTCTGGAATACTTAACTTTAATCCATAATTGGTGAACATCGGTCTGATGGTACATGCATCACAAGATAAATAGCAAATAATACTGGCGCCTTGGTAGGTCGTAGCAAATGACGTAGCTGAAGGCTATGCTAACTATCGTCTCGGCAAATGAAAGCGTGATTTGTCAGTGAACCATCTCTAGCAAAGTCGGCTGTACAACTGGGGCGAGTGCTAGGAAGTGTCTCTAAACCTGCTGTGTGGCGGCGCTCGGTCTTCAATCACTGATAGTGGCGACACGCGGGTCCGACGTATACTAACGGACCGCGGCCGATTTAAAGGCTACCACCTAGCAAGTGTGGTGTCTGGCGGTGACACCACAGCTGGTACTAAACATAATTACGTACATTGAAGATCATCCGCAGCATAGTAATAAAACAAATCCGAAGGACTGCTACGGTCGCAGGTTCGAATCCTGCCTCGGGCATGGATGTGTGTGATGTCCTTAGGTTAGTTAGGTTTAAGTAGTTCTAAGTTCTAGGGGACTTATGACCTAAGATGTTGAGTCCCATAGTGCTCAGAGCCATTTGAACCATTTTTGACTGTGAACGTGTAGCGCAATAAAAAAAATTACGGATATTCAAGGGTTGACAAGGTGCACTTACAGAAACTGGTGTTTGGGCGTTTCATAGGTGCTCGAGACAATTTAAACAAAATTTGCATGAGAGTGACCCCCTGCGTTATGCACATTCAACGGCACGGGTGATAGATTACAGTGGTTTCAAGGGAACGAGTGGATGGTTGCTTAACTTCTAACAGTGTTACAGAACTGGAAGACTTAAGATGATGAAATTTGAAACAAAGTGTTAACTTGACGATGCTCAGCAAAATGAGTAATCGGCCTCAAAGTTTCTAGATGACACAAACAAACATATCCCGTCGTTAAGTAGAGTATCTGTTTTCAACTGCGACCACTCGGGATTTGAAGATTATACAGGGTCAAATTTAAAGGCCGTAAATACCGAGGAATTACAATTACGAAGAACTTAAATTGGAAAGAACACAGAAAATGTTATGCGGAAGGCAAACCAAAGACTGCATTTTATTGGCAGAATAGTCCGCCTGCTTAGCTGCGTGGTAACGTGCGCACCTCCCATGCAAGCGGGCCCAGGTTCGATTTCCGGCCTTCATCCACATCACCAGCGCGCAAGCTGCCCAGTGTGGCCTCGAATGATATAAGACGTGTTTGGCGGCCGAACTTCCCCGAATAGGGGCCTCCCAGTCAACGACGTCACACGCTCATTTAATTTCCATTGGCAGTACACTCAGAAAATTTAAGAGACCTACTAAAGACACTGCCTATATTATGCTTATCCGTCCTCTTTTCTGAGAACGGCTGCGCGGTCGGGGTTCCTTACCAGATAGGATTAACAGAATACATCGAGATAGTTCAAAGAAGAAAAGATTTTTTGTAAAATTTTGTGGTGTCACCGCCAGACACCACACTTGCTAGGTGGTAGCCTTTAAATCGGCCGCGGCCCGTTAGTATACGTCGGACCCGCGTGTCGCCACTATCAGTGATTGCAGACCGAGCGCCGCCACACGGCAGGTCTAGAGAGACTTCCTAGTACTCGCCCCAGTGGTACAACCGACTTTGCTAGCGATGGTTCACTGACAAAATACGCTCTCATTTGCCGAGACGATAGTTAGCATAGCCTTCAGCTGCGTCATTTGCTACGACCTAGCAAGGCGCCATTACCAATTACGATTGATACTGTAATCATGTACCGTCAAGAGCGACGTTCAACATTTATGAGCCGGCCGAAGTGGCCGTGCAGTTAAAGGCGCTGCAATCTGGAACCGCAAGACCGCTACGGTCGCAGGTTCGAATCCTGCCTCGGGCATGGATGTTTGTGATGTCCTTAGGTTAGTTAGGTTTAACTAGTTCTAAGTTCTAGGGGACTAATGACCTCAGCAGTTGAGTCCCATAGTGCTCAGAGCCATTTTTGAACATTTATGGATTAAGGTTAAGTATTCCACCAGCTACGTCAGTTTTTTCTACAGTCTAATTTCCTTGTCCTGTTCCAGACCTCACGCCAGCCTGCGTGAGCTAAAAAGCGTGCCTTTCGGCTTCCTCTCAAAACCGGTGTTGGCTCTCCTGCCAACCCACAACAAATTTGTGGTAAGTTCCTATGGGACCAAACTGCTGAGGTCATCGGTCCCTAGGCTTACACACTACTTAACCCAACTTAAACTAACTTACGCTAAGAACAACACATACAGCCATGCCCGAGGGAGGAGTGGAACCTCCGACGGGGATAGCCGCTCGAAACGTGGCAAGACGCCACAGACCGCACGGCTACCCCGCGTGGCATTCAACGAAGAGCAGCACGTTGTGCATTATACCGAAATAGGGGAGAGAGTTTCACTGACGTTATACAGGATTTGGGGTGAACATCACTGAAACAAATGCGTTTTTCGTTGCAGCGGAATCTTCTCACGAAATTATCACCAATTTTCGCTCCGAATGCGAAAATATTTTGTTGAGACCAACCTACATACGGAGAAACGATCATCATAACGAAATAAGAGAAATCAGAGCTCGCACGGGAAGACATACTTTTCCGCCGGCTGTTCGATGATGATGATTGGTTTGTGGGTCGCTCAACTGCGCGGTTATCAGCGCCCGTACAAATTCCCAACCGTTGCTCAGTCCAAACTCGCCACGTTCATGAATGATGAAGTGATGAGGGCAACACAAACACCCAGTCATCTCGAGGCAGGTGAAAATGTTTGACCCCGCCGGGAACTGAACCCGGGACCCCGTGCTCGGGAAGCGAGAAGGTGAGGCGTAGCGCCTTCGCATCGCTCCTGTCACTTGTTAGGACGATATCGTTATAGGCATGAGTCATCGACAGATGTCACCAGTTGACATGGACCTCAGTTACAGAGCTGCACGTAGTTGTACTAGTAGGCGGCAGAGGTCAGCAGTTGACGGACAGTACTAGCAGTCGTAGTCAATACAATGTTGCAAAGTTACGTTTGATTAATATTTAATGTATTTGCATAATTATAATTGTCTTATATGTGTAGTAATTAGCAGGGTGAGTGTTGTGTAAGTGAAGAAGAACAGAAGTAAATGAAAATTGTTTTGTTTATTCACGAAGTACCAGTTAGACTATACAGGGGATTTACTATAATTAAATGTGCAGTCAGTTTATGGTACTAATAAATCGTGAGTAGAACACAAATTAATCGGTAAATTCAGAAGGAGTAATTTTATATTTGATACTTTTCTAAATTTATTTATTTAGCAATTGCCATAGAAAGAAAATTTTTACTATAATTGGTCATTGAAGTAAAGCGCGGGTTAGCGCGGGATAATACTGCAACCTCATTTGCTGTTTGTGATATCAGCCAATCAGAAAAATGCAGGCTCGCGCCAATCTATGCTGGGAACAAAGCATTTGGTGTGATCTAAGTGAGTCGGGGCTGAGGGTTCGAACTAGTAACATCTCATTGAAAGCAGCTCCGACGAAAGTACTATAAAATCGCGGAAAAATGCTAATTACGAGTTCGCGAAGTAGTGCAAAGCGTATTTAAGTGAACGGTATAGTGGAGGACGTGTGGAATTTCGGACGGAATATCCAAATTATTGCTTTTGACTGTTAGTTAAAACCGCGTGGCGTGTTGTGTGGTCTAAGACTGGAGCAGGTATTACGTGTAGAGCAGTGTGCACATTTGAGAGAGCATTTTCATAACTAAACGATCCAGTGAACTCTATTAACTTCGGTAACGGGTGTAAATACCATAAGCTGGCTACGTGTGTGATTGTAGTGTGCGTGGGAACTTTACATTGTGTAGACACTTAGTACGCACTTGGCAGTATTAACAGTGATCTTTATCGTAAAAATACACCTGAAAATTTACGTTGCCAAGTTAAAACTTTTATTTCAGTACTAGCCACACCCCGTTCACCGGACAATTCTATGTATGATGCGACCTGCAGTAGACAGTAGTGGTCTAGCATTTTCTACTACAGCTTTTAGCTAGACAAATGAACACTGCTGGACATTGGCAGGGCGGTGAAAAAGAAACGTGCCGCGCCGCAAAGGCAACCACGAGCTGCGGACCTCTCTGTTCGAGATTGGAATAATAGAGTATTTTTGTGAAGGTGGTTCGATGAACCCTCAGCCAAGCACCTCTGTTTTGCAGTGTATCCATGTAGATGTAGATTTGATGGGTACAACAAGCGTGATCAGAATTTTCTCGTTACCTTTCGTACACAGGCCGTACCTTGGCACACATTTCAGCCCGCAGGACTTGCCTGGCCTCGGTTTGCGGCCGTCCGTGAACTTGGGAGCCGGACGCTAACGAGCAACGCCGGCCCGTCGAGACGCCGCCAGCTGCGGTTCACAGCGTCCTCCCGTTCCCCTGACGCTATGCTTACCGCGCAACGCTCGCAGGCGTTTCAAAAGCTCGCAACACACGCTGCTCCCACTTCTGAGAAACCCGATACGTGAATTTTCCTGCATCAGCACCTGTAATGTCTCTACAAACAGCCACTTACACCGCTTCTGTTCAGCGGAATCACCAGCGCGCATAACAAACCGACTTAAGCAAACTTGCACGGTTTGTAAGGGAAAACAAGAAAACTTTCGCGCTAGTACGAAAAGATTTGCAGCTTAAGGATAGAGCAAAATACAAGACGAAATAATAATGTGAGGTATTTTTCTCTCTTTACCATGCTGTATCCGACTAGCAACAGTGGATACATGGTCAGCTCATCTGCTTCCTTTCCCATTCTCCATAGAGAAAGTATCTATGGAGTGAGCATTGCGTTCTGCGCATGTTGTCAACATTAAATCAGGATTGTCACTTGTTTTCGGGACTTCGCTGTGCATGTGTGCTTTCCGCAGCGTTTGAAGTTTATAATATCAAGAGTTTTTGTTGTATTTCACCGTTGGTTGATAGTGTAATAGCGATGGTGAATTACTGTTGTTGCTACGGATGCAAAGAAAAATATGTGAAAGGAGGGATAGTGACTTTTCATGGGTACATACCATGTAGCTCTAATTATAGTTATCATATTAGTAAGAGACACTGTATACGTTAAAAATTTCGAGACGCATTATAATTAAGGCTTGTCTGTAGACCTATTTTTCAACGATTTTATGACTATATAATAGATATTACGGCTCGTACAAAAGTTTACGCCCGCATCTCGTGGTCGTGCTGTAGCGTTCTCGCTTCCCACGCCCGGGTTCCCGGGTTCGATTCCCGGCAGGGTCAGGGATTTTCTCTGCCTCGTGATGGCTGGGTGTTGTGTGCTGTCCTTAGGTTAGTTAGGTTTAAGTAGTTCTAAGTTCTAGGGGACTTATGACCACAGCAGTTGAGTCCCATAGTGCTCAGAGCCATTTGAACCATTTTTTGAACAAAAGTTTACAAACAATCCCTTCCTCTCGTAAAATTGCTACTGAAACACGAAAGGGAATGGTTAGTTGTTTCAGCAAATACTATCCTCCATACACTTATCAGTGACTTGTCGATTATGTATATAGATTACTCAGTCCACTATTTACTTAATAAACTGGGAGCAAGTACGTAAAATGCGTTAAATAAATACTTCAAAGTGTCACAACTAAGAAAAATTGTGCTTTAGGTCGCAAAAACGAGAAAATAAATAAGTAGAAATAGCAGAAAAAAGGACGAATGAGCAGAGATATAATCGCTAATGTGTGGCAAATTCGGTGTTTTTCGGACACTTTCAAAAGTACTAGCGTACTGTCAAGTCGTTTTGCAAGACTATCACTGCAAAAATGTACGTCAGGCTGTGTAATACTATAAAGTGCCGTTTCATACCGAAAACTATCAAAAATCGAATCCATCTGAACTGTCGCACCTATCGCAAAGAAGCAGAATGCAATATCACTAGCCCTTAAAAGTTACGTAGCTGGTTTATTCCCGATATCTAATGGATACTGTTAAAATGTCTGCGCAACATATATAAATAATCCACGAAACTTACGAAAAGAATCCGTCTGTACTAGGGATGTAGTGACATTCTAAATACACAGGGCGCTATACGGACAAACACACGACGTCCCGAGAACACGTGACCAGGCCGGCAATGTATGTTAACAACACAAAATCAGTTTTGCGCGTGTGAACGCTCACTCCAGAGATATTTACGCCATTCTCCTCAGATTTCTTCAGGCCACGAGTGGCCTACCCGGATCATCCGACCGCCGTGTCATCCTCAAGGGAGGATGCGGATAGGAGGGGCGTGGGGTCAGCACACCGCTCTCCCGGTCGTTATGATGGTATTCTTGACCGAAGCCGCTACTATTCGGTCGAGTAGCTCCTCAGTTGGCATCACGAGGCTGAGTGCACCCCGAAAAATGGCAACAGCGCATGGCTGCCCGGATGGTCGCCCATCCAAGTGCCGACCACGCCCGACAGCGCTTAACTTCGGGGATCTCACAGGAACCGGTGTATCCACTGCGGCAAGGCCATTGCCCTCTTCATTTTATAGCTAACGAAATTTCTGCCTTATCTGCGAAATTGCGAACATACACCACGTGTGTTATCAATATCAGATCGAATCTACAAGCTTACTGCAACCAATCACAATTGAGCATTATTTCCACCAAGCGTTTCGGAAGGTTGTACCTCCATCTTTGCCCGAAGCTAGTAGTCTAGCGGTTAGCGTCGCTGCATCTAAATCACGGGGTCCTGGCTTCCATTCGCGACTGGGTCGGAGATTTTCATCGTCCGGCGACTGGATGTTTGTGTTGTCCTAATTATTTCATGTCGTTGATCACGAAGACCCGCATACCGCCTACACGGCGTCAATACAACACAATTAGAAGACCACTTTTATAAACTCCATAATTAGCTCCCTTTGCTATGTATAAGCTTGAAATTTGGCTCAAAGGTGCCTACAAGCTTTCTCTGCACAAGCGTGGCACCCTGCGACGTCGTTCTTGGGCTGGGTGTAGCTTGAAACAGCAGGTTGTCGACACAAGCGAAAAAAGGTGTGCAAATTTATATTAAAAAATATACAATGTAATTAATTAAACAAATATTTTTTCGCACTTTTTATCATTTTGATTCCTTATAGATTTTTAAGCGAATGCAATGCCCTTCACTTTTAACTTACATCGATCCATGTATTCGCTATGCTGTTGAGATTTGCACAAACTGGTTAAATGGTTCTTCTTCCGCCATAATTTGTTCTCTTTCTTGACCGTGCGTACAATACTGATTCTTAATCGGACTTCCTCTTGTGATGCAGGCAGCAAAAGTGACATGACATTGGGACAATGCGCGGAAGAAAACTTTCGTGGTTTTGCACAAAAGCGAACTCTCAGACTTCATATTTTCATAAAATTATTATTCAGACAACATACTGTATCACAAGAAATACGTCTTCTCGCCACGAGAACTAACGACAGAGTCTCTCTAATAATTGTCAAAAAAAATTGAAAAAAGTTTCCATCATTTGTCTTTTGCCTTACGGGGTTGCAACATATCTCTTTGCCGACGCTTACTGTGGCCGCGGTAGTGTTTATTGTCATTGGTAATAACTTTTATCGTAGCATGTCGGGGCTTTTCCTTTATGTACCTGCACAAAGGCAACAGCTCAGTAGCTCATCTGACATGAAACGTCGGTTAATAACGTCACATTGGCACCACAATTCTGCTGAACGCTACCATGGACGTGATACATGATGGGAAGGTCGTCACAGCCCTCTTACCCCCATTTCACCCCCTTTTTTTTTTTTGGCGCCTCTGCGATGGAGCTCAGATGCCCCGCGTTGAAATCATGCGGTATTCTTGTGTATAGACGAGGGAACCGTTTCAGACAACCCCCCCGCTGAGAATCTACATCACAAGGCCTCAGGAGGTTGATACATGGCATCAGTGAATACATATCTTCCCCAAGAGCGTTGTTTCCCATACATTCCGCTGTCTAAAACGGCACTTCACAATTCTATGACAAACAGCAGTGTCAAGGGTTGTCAAAAACATCTTCTGACACCCTTGGTCGTTTCAACCACCCTGTAAGAGCATCGTAGGGCTGCAACCCCACTGATCGTGTTCGCACCCCTTTGAAGTGCAGTGCCACTACAGTTTTTGCTCTCCTGTACAGTCTGCAACTCCTAAGGATCATTCATAACCATGCAACAAAATCTGAACGTGATCCGAAGTAGCAAACGGTACTTACGATTTGTCAGCCCTCCTCTTTTTCCTTCCAACTGTGGCATTATCTCGCTGAAGCACAACATTAACATGTGCGTGAACAAAACGGTTGTAACCTCCCCACACGAAATATTTTTTAAATGATATTTTTTTGGTTAATGATTCTAATTTTTGTGTAACTTCACAAGAAAACTTAACTATAATTATAATATAATTCTATTTTTTGTGTAACCTCTGAACAAAATTGGTTCCCATTTAATGTACCCACAAAATTCTTTTCTCATTTAATATAAGCTCGAAACAGAAAAATTCCTAAACCTCGTAATAAAAAATAAATTCAGTAACCTGGTAAAATTAGGACGACAGCAGTGCTGCGTCATGGCCCTGTAAGATCATTCTGAATAAAAAAGCAAAAATTCTCACCTCGATAAAGTCGGCAACTATCTGCTCTTACAATAGCTTTTCCCGGCACAGCTCTGTGCGATGCTGGCCTATACATTTGTTATTTATGAAAGGAAGTAAATGATTTTTCTTTTGCAACAATCGGAATGATCATGCATTGAAAAAAATATTAAATTCTTTAAATTGAAATGAATGCTTGTTATAAATTAGACAAAGATTATTATTAGGACATTTTTTTAAAAGATTTACATGTGAGTTTACATCATATTACTAGATATGCGCGAGGCTGCTTTTTTTACCTTATACAATAATACTCAGGCTCCGGCATCGCTGCACCGCGACCGGCCCAGCCAACATGATACACCAGGCAGGACTGACTAGCGCAGACAGGCGACTGCTCGCTCGCAACAACTTACGCCTACTGCTACACATTTCGTACTGCAGTCAACACTGCTCTTTGGTCTCAGATGCTCTTATAGCTTACATATCGCAGGCAGCACATACCTCTTACACGGTGAAGAGTCTCTCGAAGACCTCAAGTTCGGCAACACCCTCAATGTCACTCACGCTCCTTTGTAGAGCGCGTTAAAAATGTACTTGTCAGAAATCTGGACGGCAAATCAGCCTGGCAGCTCTAGTGGCTGACGGTTGGGCAACCCCTTCCACACCCCTTAGGTACAGACTGCCTGCCTACAGGCGTAAGAGCAGTCCCCAGGCTGATTTGGTGTCGAAATTTATGACACGTACATGTGTAACATGCTCAACAAATGTGCTTGTGTAGCATCAAAGGTACTGCCGAACTGGGGAATCTTGAAGGGTCACTTTGCCGTGTTATTCACGCACGTTTTGGACTCCCGCATGATTACGCCACAGGAAGGTTGAACAAACTTTATTACCGTTAGCTTCTTCTGATCACGTTCAGATTTCGTTGAATTGTTCCTAGATGTTCTGGCATGTACACGGGAGCAAAAACTGCGGTAGCGCTGCACTCCAAAGGGATGCGACCGCTTACAGTGCGGATGCAGCGCCACAGTGTCCTTAGACAAGGGTTGAAACGTCCGAAGAGGTCAAAGGGTGTCAAGTGTTGTCAGGGACATCTTGCTGTTGCTCACTGCACTGCAAACTGTCGTTATCGACCGCGAAATGTATGGGAATCAAAGCTCCAAAGGAAGGCGTGGACTCATTGATGCCATTTATCCGACCCCGAGGCCTTTCCATGTCAATTCGTAGCAGCGGTGTGTCTGAAATGTTTCCCTCGGTGACACATTAGAAAACCAAACCTCGGGTGTCACGGTTCTGACCTCCATGGCAGAGACGTCAAAAGGAGGAATGAAATATGTAAAAGGGGCTGTGACGACCTTCTCATCGTGCGACACGTCCAAGGTGGCGTTGACAGAATTGTGGTGCAATTTGGTGCCAGTGTGATATACCTTACACCTCGCATAGACTTCTGAAGTCTGACCTCACTTCCGCTTGTGTCCACCCGGCTGCATGAAGTGCCGTCGAGTTCAAGGGTGACGTCGCAGGGCGGCATACTTTTGCATCCTTATAGAGGAAGGTTCTCGGCACCTTCCTGCCAAATTTCCGACCTACACATCGCAATGGGAGACAACTACGGGGTTTCGAAAAGTGATCCTTTAATTGTGTTGGGCAGTGTCTAATAACCCAGGCTAATAAAACCATACAGTCATTTCATTTCAACACCATCTTTGCTTATGGCTGTGGTTAGCGTTTAACGTCCCGTCGACAACGAGGTCATTAGAGACGGAGCTCAAGCTCGGGTTAGGGAAGGATTGGGAAGGAAATCGGCCGTGCCCTTTCAAAGGAACCACCCCGGCATTTGCCTGAAACGATTTAGGGAAACCACGGAAAACCTTAATCAGGATGGCTGGAGACGGGATTGAACCGTCGTCCTCCCGAATGCGAGTCCAGTGTGCTGACCACTGCGCCACCTCGCTCGGTCATCTTTGCTTAGTTCAGTGTATCTAACGTAGACTGGAGAAACAGCCTGTGAGTACTGAAAGACAGTGCCACAGGTTATGTCAAGTCGTGCATGCAATACAGAAAATTCTATACAGCCACTTGCTGGGGGAGTTATGAACCTCCTAAACGCATAGTGGAAACAACAACGAATAGCGACTGCTCAGAGAAATTTGCAGCGTGTGTGTGTGTGTGTGTGTGTGTGTGTGTGTGTGTGTGTTGAATCTCCTAAAAAGGGGCTTGGTAGCCGACAAACAGATTGTAGTAACAGTTAGAAAGAATTTTTTGTGAAACATACCGTTTTTTAACGGAACAATGCCTATCGAGATTAATAAACCAAAAGTAGGATTAATCAGTGCGTCATTGATGCCTGTTGCAGGATTGTAGTGCGAGTCATTTACGACATATGGTATTATGAAAAGTTTCAACACCAGTGGTTGTCGTTGTTCAAAAATGGTTCAACTGGCTCTGAGCACTATGGGACTTAACTTCTGTGGTCATCAGTCCCCTAGAACTTAGAACTACTTAAACCTAACTAACCTAAGGACATCACACACATCCATGCCCGAGGCAGGATTCGAACCTGCGACCGTAGCAGTCGCGCGGTTCCGGACTGAGCGCCTGAACCGCTAGACCACCGCGGCCGGCTGTCGTTGTTGTGCTGACAAGGAGTAGACAGAAGACTACATGTTGTTGTTGTGGTCTTCAGTCCTGAGAATTGTTTGATTCAGCTCTCCATACTACTCTATCCCGTGCAAGCTTCTTCATCTCCCAGTACTTACTGCAACCTACATGCTTCTGAATCTGCTTAGTGTATTCATCTCTTGGTCTCCCTCTAAGATTTTTGCCCTCCGCGCTGCCCTCCAGTACTAAATTGGTGATCCCTTGGTGCCTCAGAACATGTCCTACCAACCGATCCCTTCTTCTGGTCAAGTTGTGCCACAAACTTCTTTTCTCCCCAAACCTATTCAATACTTCCTCATTAGTTATTTGATCTACCCATCTAAACTTCAGCTTTCTTCTGTAGCACCACATTTCGAAAGCTTCTATTCTCTTCTTGTCCAAACTACACTCCTGGAAATTGAAATAAGAACACCGTGAATTCATTGTCCCAGGAAGGGGAAACTTTATTGACACATTCCTGGGGTCAGATACATCACATGCTCACACTGACAGAACCACAGGCACATAGACACAGGCAACAGAGCATGCACAATGTCGGCACTAGTACAGTGTATATCCACCTTTCGCAGCAATGCAGGCTGCTATTCTCCCATGGAGACGATCGTAGAGATGCTGGATGTAGTCCTGTGGAACGGCTTGCCATGCCATTTCCACCTGGCGCCTCAGTTGGACCAGCGTTCGTGCTGGACGTGCAGACCGCGTGAGACGACGCTTCATCCAGTCCCAAACATGCTCAATGGGGGAGAGATCCGGAGATCTTGCTGGCCAGGGTAGTTGACTTACACCTTCTAGAGCACGTTGGGTGGCACGGGATACATGCGGACGTGCATTGTCCTGTTGGAACAGCAAGTTCCCTTGCCGGTCTAGGAATGGTAGAACGATGGGTTCGATGACGGTTTGGATGTACCGTGCACTATTCAGTGTCCCCTCGACGATCACCAGTGGTGTACGGCCAGTGTAGGAGATCGCTCCCCACACCATGATGCCGGGTGTTGGCCCTATGTACCTCGGTCGTATGCAGTCCTGATTGTAGCGCTCACCTGCACGGCGCCAAACACGCATACGACCATCATTGGCACCAAGGCAGAAGCGACTCTCATCGCTGAAGACGACACGTCTCCATTCGTCCCTCCATTCACGCCTGTCGCGACACCACTGGAGGCGGGCTGCACGATGTTGGGGCGTGAGCGGAAGACGGCCTAACGGTGTGCGGGACCGTAGCCCAGCTTCATGGAGACGGTTGCGAATGGTCCTCGCCGATACCCCAGGAGCAACAGTGTCCCTAATTTGCTGGGAAGTGGCGGTGCAGTCCCCTACGGCACTGCGTAGGATCCTACGGTCTTGGCGTGCATCCGTGCGTCGCTGCGGTCCGGTCCCAGGTCGACGGGCACGTGCACCTTCCGCCGACCACTGGCGACAACATCGATGTACTGTGGAGACCTCACGCCCCACGTGTTGAGCAATTCGGCGGTACGTCCACCCGGCCTCCCGCATGCCCACTATACGCCCTCGCTCAAAGTCCGTCAACTGCACATACGGTTCACGTCCACGCTGTCGCGGCATGCTACCAGTGTTAAAGACTGCGATGGAGCTCCGTATGCCACGGCAAACTGGCTGACACTGACGGCGGCGGTGCACAAATGCTGCGCAGCTAGCGCCATTCGACGGCCAACACCGCGGTTCCTGGTGTGTCCGCTGTGCCGTGCGTGTGATCATTGCTTGTACAGCCCACTCGCAGTGTCCGGAGCAAGTATGGTGGGTCTGACACACCGGTGTCAATGTGTTCTTTTTTCCATTTCCAGGAGTGTATTTATCGTCCATGTTTCACTTCCATACGTGGCTACACTCCATACAAATACTTTCAGAAACGACTTCCTGACACTAAAATCTATACTCGATGTTAACAAATTTCTCTTCTTCAGAAACGCTTTCCTTGCCATTGCCAGTCTATATTTTATATCCTCTCCGACCATCATCAGTTATTTTGCTCCACAAATAGCAAAACTCCTTTACTACTTTAGGTGACTCATTTCCTAATCTAATACCCTCAGCATCACCCGACTTAACTCGACTACATTCCATTATCCTCGTTTTGCTTTTGTTGATGTTCATCTTATATCCTCCTTTCAAGACACTGTCCATTCCGTTCAACTGCTCTTCCAAGTCCTTTGCTGTTCTGACAGAATTACAATGTCGTCGACAAACCTCAAAGTTTTCATTTCTTCTCCATGGGTTTTAATACCTACTCCGAATTTTTCTTTTATTTCCTTAACTGCTTGCTCTGTTATATCCTAGCCAGTAATGCCAACCGAGCCCGCTGCCAAAAGGTTGGCAGCATCAAAGTCCGGACGCCGTCCGCATAAGCAGCGCCAGCGATACAGGGAATCGCCGCAAGTCTGCGCGCGCCACCGCTGGCTTCTGGCTTCTTACGCGCTGGAGTCGCGAGCGCTAGGACAGTTCTGTATTCGCCGCTCAGTTGTATACTCGCCACCGATTTGTGTACTTGCTAGTCAGTTGTGTGTTCATCGCAGCAGAGTTGTTTGTCGTCAGCCGACGCTGACCTAGCCGCTCCGACTCGAACTAGACAGATTTCTGTAGACACGGAGTTCACTACTGTGTTTCTGTATCTTCGTTAATAAAGATAAGTACCGACTTTTATTTAATCAGTGTGTTTGGGTTTTCATCTTTCTGTTCACTGTTCCAGCGGACCGGTCGGCCCGCTATTAAAAGTGTGGCGGTGACTTCGTAAGCCGTTTCTACAGCGAAGTGTTTGTCGCTACGAACGCCGCCACAAAATGCTCAATATACAGATTGAATAACATCGGGGAGAGGCTACAACCCTGTCTCACACCCTTCCCAACCACTGCTTCCCTTTCATGCCCCTCGACTCTTGTAACTGCCATCTGGTTTCTGTACAAATTGTAAATAGCCTTTCGCTCCCTGTATTTTACCCCTGCCACCTTTAGAATTTGAAAGAGAGTATTCCAGCCAACATTGTCAAAAGCTTTCTCTAAGTCTACAAATGCTAGAAACGGAGGTTTGCCTTTCCTTAATCTTTTTTCTAAGGTAAGTCGTAAAGTCAGTATTGCCTCACGTGTTCCAATATTTCTACGGAATCAAATGGTTCAAATGGCTCTGAGAACTATGGGACTAAACATCTGTGGTCATCAGTCCCCTAGAACTTAGAACTACTTAAACCTAACTAACCTAAGGACATCACACACATCTGTGCCCGAGGCAAGATTCGAACCTGCGACCGTAGCGGTCACGCGGCTCCAGACTGACGCGCCTAGAACCGCACGGCTACACAGGCCGGCTCTACGGAATCCAAACTGATTTTTGCCAAGCTCGGCTTCTGTGGTATCACACATTAAAGAACAGCACAAGTGCAGACACGTGGGTTCTGGTCAATGAGACAATTGACCATGAGAGGTTGTGTTCAAAATGACCACCAGCAGCGGCAATACACGCTTCCAATGTGGTGTGGAACGTCTGCTCCATAAATTGCTAGCATTTCTGCGGAGACGCCAAGCAGGCTGCAGTAATACGTCGTTGCATATCATCGGGTGTCGCTGTTATGTTCTTGTAGACAGCGACTTTCAGCTTCCCCCACAGAAAAAAGGCGTCAATTTTTGAAAAGGGGATGGCCACGGTAGAGATCATCTACGTCCATTCCAGCTATTTGGAGACAATTCGTGAAGACATTCTGAAGTACTTTGTGCACTGCGGGCTGGACAGCCATCATGTTTGTATCACAGGTTCCTCCTAGTCTGCAGAGGGACGTCTTCTAGCATTCGTGGAAGGTGGTCTGCAAGGAGGCTGCGATACTTGAATGCGTTCAGTGTTCCGCCTATGAAAGATGAGCCTATGAGCTGATGGTTCACTACACGTTTACACTCCATAAATGCTGACGTTCCACTTGACGTAGTCAACAACAAGGATTGTTTACAGACCAATAGTGCATGTTTCGGCAGTATACGTGGCTACCATTGTTAAATGTGGTTTCATCACAAAACAAAGATACCTCTAGAACATCCTGTCTTACTGCCCATACACAGAAGTTAACACGATTCTCATAATCGTTCCCATGTAGCTCTTGATGGAGAGGGGTGTGATAGGAATGGGGCGTACGTCGATGGAGAAGCGCAGGACACTTTCCTGATTCATGCCACTTCCTCGTGCGATTGGGCAGGAGCTAACGTGCGAATGAACTGCATCAGCAGCAAGAACATTAATTTCATCCCCTTCTGCCGTCACTTGTTCCCTCCCGTCACGTTGTCTAGGTGTTACACTACCACTTTCATGTAACTGGTTGAAGAGGATTATAAATAATTGCCGAGATGGTTGACGTCTATTGAGATATCTTGGCCCATGCACCGTGCAAAAACGAACTGCATTCTTCCTACACTCTCCGTACACCAAGAGCATGACTGCTTTTTCTGCAATGGTAAATCCCGTCGTCCACTCTCTATCTACTGCTTAGACACACTAACTGATTAACAAGTCGGAATTCACTCAACACACCAGCACACTGTAAGAAAATATAACAATATTGCACCTAGCAACTAGGCATGACGAATGGCACAAACCAGTGTCAGTGTGTAAACTTTTCAATATACGGTATTTCGTAAGCGACTCGCAATAGAATCTTGCAACAAACGCCACTGACATTCTGATTTACCCTACTTTTAGTGTGTTAATGTCAATAGGCATTGTTCCTGTTTCAGAAAGTATATTTGCAGAAAAAAATACATTTTCTATTATTTCAATTTGTTGATTGGCTAACAATGAACTCGTGACTATCACTCCATTCTGTGAAAACCGCACATCAAAAGCACTTTACATTTTCGCAACATTTGCAGTAGAAGTTTTAGGTGATTCAATATTAACAACGCAAGTAAGCACTTCACTCATACTTACGTTTCAGGTAGAGCCCTTTTCTGGTCGGAGCTTCGTGTTTACCAACAGAGCAGCGACGGGAACTGGAAAGAAGAAACAGTAACTTTAATTACTATTTGACATTTCTAATAAAGTCTCTGTTATTACTCACAAGGTGTGTCTGGCACTGCGATGGAACTGAGAACGCTAGACGCGTGACCCCATAGCCACATACGCTAGCGGTCGCTCCTTGGACTCTAGCAGGGAGGCGTCCTGTTTCTAGAAGGCCTAGACGACTTAGCATCAGCCTCTGAAAAAACGATCAGATTGTTGCGCCATTAAGTGTAGTAGCCGGAAATGATTCAGATTCCCATCTCAGTACGAGTTGCCATCAGTACCGAAGGTCAGAGGTACTCGGGCTTACTAACGCGGCCGCGCCTTGCGCCCACGGAGGCAACGCCGTATCTGGAGGGCGTGTTACATGGACCCGTCCACTAGCGGTGTCTCACTGGTCCAGCAGTGGTGCCCTTGTTGGGAGAGTCATTGACCTTGCCTGTGTTTACGTTTTTCGATTCGGATGACTCCATGAATGGTCTTTACACGCTTATGAGCCGTGGCCAGCTCGCGTTGATGCCTTCTTGTTCTTTGCCATTCATCACAATCGAATGGCGTCTTGTTTCTCCCTGAGTTAGTGCCATAACGAGTTGCTGACTTGCCTCCGTCAGTGGCAGCAGCAGCAGCAGCACTTATCGATACTAGTACTGAAGTACCAGCTTTGGTGTGACCGCTATATTTCCGTGTGGTGGTGTGTGTGGTAGTCGGTCGGTTGGGACAGAGCAGCGAGGAAGTCTCCGCGGCGCGGGGTCAGGCAGGGGCCACTGGCGGCGTGTAGTCGGATTTGTGAGGCGCTAGCTGCCAGAGCTACAAAGTTCGTCGCCCATCGAACCTAAAGTTATCAGTTAACCTGTTATGATCATAGTATGAAGGCTTTCACGACCGGATGACGTATCTCCTGGTAAACCTTCCGGGATGTAAGGTCGTGGTCCATGAAACTCTTCAGCTCCTAACGTTTCGTCCAGAGCTGCGCTGGACATCTTCAGAGGGGTGTTTCTCATCCGGTGAGTCTTGCCGACTGACGGGTCGGACGTCTGAGAGCGACTTATATAACGTAAAAAGTGGCCGTGGCCAGAGTTACACGTGATATGCAGAGGTAATCTTTTTCAGAGATAAAACTTAACTATCGATCGTAATCTCGTCACGGATAAACTGTCTAGCAATTCTGTAGTGCTACTGTCCAAATATCACTAAGTTTCATGGTCTCTTCTTTCCGATTAAAATTATCCCTATGTTTATATATTTCAATTGCTTCTCTACAAAGCCGTGGGTAATAGTTCGTCGTCTTAGATAAAATTTTTGTTTCGGAAAACTTCACTTGATGATTTCCTGGCTGAAAAGCGTGTTCTGCTACAGCCGATTTATTTGTTTTTCCTAATCGGCAAAGACTTCTGTGTTCTTTAACCGTGTATTTACGCTTCTTTTTGTTGTTCCAATATAAACTTTTCCACATGTACACGGAATTTGATATACGCCACTGGCTGATAGAGGAGCACGTTTATCTTTTACAGACCGGAGAACATGACAAATTTTCTTCGTTGGTCTAAAAACAGGTCTAATATCATGTTTACTTAAAATCTTTCTTTATAAAAGGGAGAGAGACTGTATTCTTCCATCGTTTTTCGGGCTTGTCCTTAGGCTTTTTGTTGTTTGGATGCAGAATTCTGTTATGAAACCTCAACTGCTGTGATATCTCTTTCTTCATTGCCGGTTCTTGCTTTCTGGGCCGTTCCCGTAGGCACCAACGTATGATGTGTTGGAGTCGGCGAAATTTTGCAGCCGTCTTCCTGTATGGTGTTTAACTATTGAATTGCTTGATACGTATTAGTGAAGTGCACCAGCAGTATCTTCTGCCTTGTGGCCGTTAATGTTCCAGTTACCTGCCCTGGTCGTTAGGGTAGTTTTACGACAGTGTGATTTTCCATGCTGTGTTGATGCTGTCTGGCACAGCATGTAGTTCGACAGCCTTTGGCGTTGTTCATATTTTTGAGAGGTTATGGTGTCTTGACTGAATTTAGACGCCAATTTTCAAGACGTGGTGCTGCTGGTATCTTCGTCCTCGCTGATTTTTCCGCTGTCGTGCTGTTGGTCGGGCGGAACGGAATTTATTTGGTTGTTGGTCGGTCCTTCAGCCGTCCCTGGGTCGGGTTGCCATCCGTTTGTTAAGTATTACGCTTGGCTACCTGTCTCACCTAAACTTACATTACAGTTACCTCCTCAGGTCGACCCTTGGAGCACTTCTGAGCACCACTGTTCTGTTGTTTCAGATTGTGATTTTCTTTTAGTCTCAAATATTGTGTGAGGCCTTCAGTCATCTATTAATTTAGTTTGTTTTCATGTAAGATAAGGCCTTCAGCCGTCTTAAAATTTGAGAAGTCACTTGTTTAAAGCCTTTCACAGTTTTCTTCTCTATCCGAAATTCTTGTTATCCAGGCCTTAAGCCCACAGTAGTTCTATTTCCTGTGTTTGGCCTTCAGCCTAGTTTTTATGTAAAGTTTTTAACTAAGGCCTTCAGCCGTGTGTATTCTGTGGTGCCACCGCCAGACACCACACTTGCTAGGTGGTAGCCTTTAAATCGGCCGCGGTCCGTTAGTATACGTCGGACTTGCGTGTCGCCACTGTCAGTGATTGCAGACCGAGCGCCGCCACACGGCAGGTCTAGAGAGACGTCCTAGCACTCGCCCCAGTTGTACAGCCGACTTTGCTAGCGATGGTTCACTGACAAAATACGCTCTCATTTGCCGAGACGATAGTTAGCATAGCCTTCAGCTACGTCATTTGCTACGACCTAGAAAGGCGCCATTACCAGTTACTATTGATGCTGTAAAACATGTACCGTCAAGAGCGATGTTCACCATTTACGGATTAAAGTGAAGTATTCCAACAGCTACGTCCTTTTTTGCTAAAGTCTAACTTCCTTGTCCTGTTCCAGACCTCACGCCAGCCTGCGTGAGCTAAAACGCGTGCCTTTCGGCTTCCTCTCATAGTGTGTTGGCTCTCTTGCCAATCCACAACATATTCATTAAGACAATTTTAATAACTTGTGTTCGGGCCTTCAGCCGTATTGTTTTGAATGCTTTTAATGGCATGTGTGATTACGTGTTTTAGCAAAATAAAGTTTGTATGTTTTGTGCGACTGACAGTAACTGATTTTGGCCCCTTTCCACAATATAACCTGATCCGCTCTATCCTGTGAACCCAGATTTCAGCTTATGACGCTTTTCGCTAAGCTCTGGACTTCGCTCTTGAATAGCCATTCACTACGTCAACTCGGCTGTCATCGACCACATGGAACGCCTGTTCATTCCCGGTCTGTCTCTCACCGCAACCGCGAGTGATCGTAAACTGCGTCCTACATACGACGAGTGGGACAGAAAATTTAGCTCTTCAGGATGGTGGTAGCATCTGTTCATTGAGTTGTAAATAAACGCACAATCAGACAAATGGTTCAAATGGCTCTTAGCACTATGGGACTTAACATCTATGGTCATCAGTCCCCTAGAACTTAGGGCTACTTAAGCTTAACTAACCTAAGGTCATCACACAACACCCAGTCATCACGAGGCAGAGAAAATCCCTGACCCCGCCGGGATTCGAACCCGGGAACCCGGGCGCGGGAAGCGAGAACGCTACCGCACGACCACGAGCTGCGGACCGCACAATCACACCTTACAAAGTAACGTTCCCGCACTGACAACCAACGGAGGTACTTCTGCTCGCTGTCGGTACTGCAACCATCGGATGTTGGAAATTTGATCTCTGAACCCTCTTCCTTTACCGATCTTGTTCTTTAGGCAGTGTTCGGTCTATATACTGGCGAAGTTCATTTTTGTAAGATTTTAAGCATGATTTTGCTAATATGTGAGTTACATACGACTGTTCGGTGATTTGAACAGTCTTTAGAAATTCCTTTTTTCGAAATCGGAATGAATACTGAGCTTTTACAGTCTTTTGTACACTGTCGGGTCACAAAACTTTCTAAGATATTGTGTGGCACACTTTCACTGCATTCTTTCCAATGATTATGAACAATTCAGTTGGAATTCCATAGTATGCACTTGCCTCGTGCTAATCGACATTTTATATTGCCCATTTGACTTCACTCTCCAAAATATCTGGCTCATGTTCTAAAATCACTTTAACTTAATCACTGTTCCGTCCTTTCTCATATGTATCTTTTACGTGTTCTGACCATTTTAGACACACAGAGAGAATCGAAGATAGCAACAACAAGTGAGCGTAACTACGCGTTCAACCTCTAGCGACAATAAATGTTCAACACTTTAGTTTTTATTTTACGTTAACAGCCACATTGTATGCAGACTATTGATGTGTAGCTAAGGTAAAGCTGATATTAGCCCAAACTGTATTGGACGCCATTATGTATTACTACGTATAGAACGGAAGACAGTTTATTATCAAAAATGTTCAAATGTGTGTGAAATGTTATGGGACTTAACTGCTAAGGTCATCAGTTCCTAAGCTTACACACTACTTAACCTAAATCATCCTAAGGACAAACACACTCACCCATGCCTGAGGGAGGACTCGAACCTCCGCCGAGACCAGCCGCACAGTCCATGACTGGAGCGCCTAAGACCGCTCGACTAATCCCGCGCGGCGTTTATTATCAGTTAGAGGACGATCAGCTGTAATTTTGCATTTGATAACAAGGGAAACACTAAAGCAAAATCAACGTACGTTCACAGGGTCTGACGACCTAGAAAAATGGTTCAACAATTTGATATGCGATATTTAAAATTCCCAGGAATACAGGATATGCTACAAGGAAAACCTGGTAATCGGTACGCAAGGCACAGCGCATGAAAACGGGACTTTTTCGCGGCTCATTCGGTTCGTGATAGAAAGGTAGGGTCAAGTTTTTCTGATAGAACTTCAGCTATGGATCGACTGTATACCCTACAGTCTTACTGTCACTGTCCTAAAGTACAGGTTCAAAGTGTAAATATTACCCACTTATTCCAGCTCAGACAAATCGGTTGGCCCCTCCTGTATTGGGTGCGGTCAACGGTGCGCCTTAATGGGCATATGGAGATATCATTACTTCATAGCTTGTTCCTCAGAGAACCCGAAAAAAAGCGTTTCTCTCACAATTTTTTCGCCGTCTGCAGGGGATACCTAAATAACCAAACGCAGCAAATTGCTCACCTTTTAAAGGTGTATTATCTAGGCATTCATCTATAAGTGCCATCCCAGTTTTCAAAAATCTTTCTTCGTTATCGAGAAACACCCAAAAACGTGGTTTTTGGGTACAAAAGAGCCGCGAGTGCCAGGACTGCTATGCACAGCAAATGGCTGAAATTTTTACGATATATTCCTAAGTTCCCGATCTCTAACAACCATAAATCTTTGATATCTTTTCCGTTTCTTAGAGAGAGAGGTTCAAAGTAACTCCAGTGTACACACAAAATTCTGTCTGAGATGAAACTGTAGTTTAAAAAAATGAGGTAGCACGAGAAATTTGCTGTGAAGTGCCTCCGTTATCATCGGGATGGTTCTGGGAACTCTGTTTTAGTACTGTAGCACATGCATTTCTTTGCATTTAATTTTAGGTGTAAAATTAGTTTCGCGCTACTTCAATATCACATAAGTAAACTATCAAAAGTTTACTGATCCTTTAAGTTCTTTTCGTGACGGTGGCATACCCTGCTGCGGAAAAGTGCTAGTATCAGAGCACAGAAAAGGCGAATGTTCTCCAGTTTGAAAGACTGACTGTAGAGTTGGATACTAGCCGCTTCATTCTACATTCCTCAGCACCAATAATTATTTTTCTAAAAATTTTAGCTTGCGAACGTTTCCGCGCTTATTTATGCAGAGCGTGAATGACACAGTGGTAGTGGGAATAGAGACGAAATAGAAATACAGGGAAGTAGTAGAGTGTTGTTGTGCTATGTAAGGAGCGAAGGAGACAGTGGCAGTATGAGAGAGAGGAATAGAGTGGCAGTGGAACATAGCTGACTGTGGCAGTGCTGGGGAATCAGTGGAGGAGACAGTGCCAGTGGGACAGAAACAAACAGAAGGAGGAAGTGGATGTGGTTGAAAGCCAGTGATAATGAGAGCCTGTATGGCAATGACAACGAGGAAGAAAGAGATAGTGGCAGTGTGGAGAGAGAGAGAGAGAGAGAGAGAGAGAGAGAGAGAGAGAGAGAGAGAGAGAGAGAGCACGAGTGGAAGGAACGAACGAGGTAGTAGCAGTAAGGGTAAGAGAGAGATACAGAGGGAGGGGAGACAGTAGAAGTAGTAGGATAGAACGAAAGTGGCTGTGAGACAGGAGACCGTGACGTGAAGAGAGACATAAACAGACGACAGTGAATAAAATAATAACAATGATTTGCGCTGAATGAGACAAGATGGGCGAGTGGGAGCGAATGGACATGAGCGACTTACAGCGATGGAATGGTGGGTGTGAGTTACAGTTAGGGGAGACTGAGGGAATGAGCAGTGAGTTGCATGTTAAAAAAAAAATACTGAATATGTTCGCATGCCAAAGTTTTTGGGAAAAATTTTAGAGAAGCTCTTAGAAAGATATCTGTGCGGAAAGTCGAAATTGCTTTTAGTGAGGGAAGACTTAGACAAGATATCTGTATGGTGCTGAAAGTCGCAACTGCTTTTAGTGAGGGAAGAGGTCATCCACATGGGTACAAAAAGAGATCCGTTAAATTTCTATTACACGGTAAGTCACACAAATTTAAAGGCCGTCAATTCGACTAGATACCTAGGACTTAGAATTACGGTCAACTTAAGTTGGAACGATCACATAGATAACGTTGTGCGGAAGGCAAACCAAAGACTATGTTTCACTGACTGAACACTCAGATGATGCACCAGATGTACTGAAGAGACTGCGTACACTACACTTGTTGGCTCTCTGCTACTTCTGTTCAATGGCTCTGAGCACTATGGGACTTAACTTCTGAGGTCATCAGTCCCCTAGAACTTAGAACTACTTAAACCTAACTAACCTAAAGGACATCACACACATCCATGCCCGAGGCAGGATTCGAACCTGCGACCGTAGCGGTCGCGCGGTTCCAGGCTGTAGCGCCTAAAACCGCTCTGTCACCCCGACCGGCAGAGTACTTCTAAGTTGCGTAGCATCCTTACCAGGTAGGACCGAAGGAAGAATATCGAAAAAAAGTTCAAAGAAGGGCAGCTCGTTTTGTATTATCGCGAAAATGGCAGAGAATGTCACGGATATGATAATCGTGTCGGTATGGCAATCGTTAAAACAAAGGCGTTTTTCGTTGCGGCGAGATCTTTTCACGAAGTTGCAATCATGAACTTTCTGCTCTGAATGTTAAAATATTTTGCTGGCGCTCAACTAAATAGGGAGAATTGATCGTCATGGAAATGGAAATGATGGTGTGGCATTTATTGGCCGGGATATCCCCTTCGGGGTTCGGCTGCCGTATTACAAGCATCTTTAGCTGACGCCACTTCGGCGACTTGCGTGCAAAAATAAGAGAAATCAGAGCTCGTAGAGAAAGATTTGAGTGTTCATTTTCCTCAAGCGCTATTGGAGACGAACCGTAGAGAAATAGTCTGAAGGTGCTTTGAAGAGCCCTGCGCCAGGCACTGAAGTGTGAATTTCAGAACAGTCATGCAGATGCAGATGTGTCTTGTGCAGTAGTAACTTTACCTTATGACCTCGGATTGCAGCACGATGCTGTGCTGGTAATTGGTTGCTGGTGTCAGGCAGACAGACGGAGAGACGGACAGACTGGACTTGTCATTCTGCGGTCCGGCGTCCCCTGTGACGGTCGGCAGTAGCGGATGCCCCGAATAAGCCGCGCGGAGATGGGAGCCGGCGAGGTCGGCCTTGGGCCCCGTGCCGTGGCGTGGCGTGGCAGGCGGAATTAAGTGGCGGACAGGAGAGGATAGGACAGGACAGGACAGCAGCCACCAGCCACCGGCTACTGGCCTCCGTCCCAGGCCGCCTGCCATGGCTGGGGGACGGCCCACTGTGTTGCACTGACACGTTGCGAGGACGCTTCGTACAGTGAGCAACTGATTACCGTCCTGTCATTATGAAAACTTATGCTCGTATATGCTGTAAAAATTGACCTGACAAGGAGTAGAGGAAGAAATGAAGGACAGAAGACTAGATAGGAAGGATAAAAGGAAAGAAATAAGAATGGAAGGACGGAAGAAGGAAGGAAAGCAGAAGGGATAGAAAGGCAGAAGCAAGGAAGGAGTCAAAGAAGCATGACAAAAAGAATGGTGGAAACAAGACTGAAAGGAAGAAAAGGAACATCGAAAGAAGGAAAGAAAGAAGGAAAAAAGGAGGGAGTCTGGAAGCAAAGAAGGAAAAGAGGAATGGATGGAAGGAAAAAAGAGATAAGGATAGAAGGACGAAAGAAACAAGTAAGGAACAGTGGAAGTAAACATGGAAATTAAGGATGGGAAGACGAAAAAAAAGCATGGAAGAAGAATTAAAGGAAAAGAAAGAAATAATGACACAAAGGAGGACGGATGGAAGGAACGCAGTTTTCCGAAATTCCTTCACCAGGGAAGAGGAATGGAATATTCCAGAACTTGAAACACGAACAGCTGCTAGCGTGAGTTTCTTAGAAGAAGATACCTTAGGGGTTGCGAAGCAACTCAAATCGCTTGATACGGGCAAGTCTTCAGGTCCAGATTGTATACCGATTAGGTTCCTTTCAGATTACGCTGATACAATAGCTCCCTACTTAGCAATCATATACAACCGCTCGCTCACCGATATATCTGTACCTACAGATTGGAAAATTGCGTAGGTCGCACCAGTGTTTAAGAAGGGTAGTAGGAGTAATCCATCGAACTACAGACCTATATCATTGACGTCGGTTTGCAGTAGGGTTTTGGAGCACATACTGTATTCAAACATTATGAATTTCCTCGAAGGGAACGATCTATTGATACGTAATCAGCATGGTTTCAGAAAACATCGTTCTTGTGCAACGCAGCTAGCTCTTTATTCGCACGAAGTAATGGCCGCTATCGACAGGGGATCTCAAGTTGATTCAGTGTTTCTGGATTTCCGGAAAGCTTTTGACACCGTTCCTCACAAGCGACTTCTAATCAAGCTGCGGGCCTATGGGGTATCGTCTCAGTTGTGCAACTGGATTCGTGATTTCCTGTCAGGAAGGTCGCAGTTCGTAGCAATAGACGGCAAATCATTGAGTAAAACTGAAGTGATATCGGGTGTTCCCCAGGGAAGCGTCCTGGGACCTTTGCTGTTCCTGATCTATATAAATGACCTGGGTGACAATCTGAGCAGTTCTCTTAGGTTGTTCGCAGATGATGCTGTAATTTACCGTCTAGTAAGGTCATCCGAAGACCAGTATCAGTTGCAAAGCGATTTAGAAAAGATTGCTGTATGGTGTGGCAGGTGGCAGTTGACGCTAAATAACGAAAAGTGTGAGGTAATCCACACGAGTTCCAAAAGAAATCCTTTGTAATTCGATTACTCGATAAATAGAACAATTCTCAAGGCTGTCAATTCAACTAAGTACCTGGGTGTTAAAATTACGAACAACTTCAGTTGGAAAGACCACATAGATAATATTGTGGGGAAGGCGAGCCGAAGGTTGCGTTTCATTGGCAGGACACGTAGAAGATGCAACAAGTCCACTAAAGAGACAGCTTACACTACACTCGTTCGTCCTCTGTTAGAATATTGCTGCTCAGTGTGGGATTGACGGAGGACATCGAAAGAGTGCAAAAAAGGGCAGCTCGTTTTGTATTATCACGTAATAGGGGAGAGAGAGTGGCAGATATGATACGCGAGTTGGGATGGAAGTCATTAAAGCAAAGACGTTTTCGTCGCGGCGAGATCTATTTACGAAATTTCAGTCACCAACTTTCTCTTCCGAATGCGAAAATATTTTGTAGAGCCCAACCTACATAGGTAGGAATGATCATCAAAATAAAATAAGAGAAATCAGAGCTCGAACAGAAAGGTTTAGGTGTTCGTTTCTCCCGCGCTCTGTTCGGGAGTGGAATGGTAGAGAGATAGTTGATTGTGGTTCGATGAACCCTCTGCCAAGCACTTAAATGTGAATTGCAGAGTAATCATGTAGATGTAGAAGGCTGAAAGAAACTAATGATAGAAAGAAGGGTGGAAAGAGATGAAACAATGGGCGGTGGATGGAAACTAACCGTAAGTAATTGCAAAATATGGTCACGAAACATTGTAGTGCAACAAAATTATGTTTACAGATGAAGTAATTTAACTCGCCAACCGAACACATTTTAATATCATTTAATTGCAAATGATAAGCTACCAATGTCCAATAATGTACAGAGGCTCTTACATCACCGAAGAATGAAGAAAAGATTGAGGTCATGAAAACAGCAAACAAAAACTAATTTAGGCTAAATTTCTTTAGAATAATTATTACTTAAAGCCTGTTAACATTTTACACAACTGAATGAACAGTACCTGCTCTCGATGGCGCAACGGTGCTGAAACATGTTTGAGTTAATATAAAGAAAAAACAGTTGTTTACATAACACACAGTCCTGAAATCTAGTAATAAAGCAGGGAGGAAAGAATGAATGAATGAATGAAATGAATTAGGAAAGACAGATGGATGGACGGAAACAAGCAAGGAAATTAGGAACGAAAGACTGATGAAGGAAAGGAAAGTATGATGTATAATGGAACGACGTCACTTTACATTCACGTAGTGCATTGTCGGAATTTGAATTGATTAATTCTTTGGTAATTTTGATTACAGAGCGAGGGAAGTGAACAAACAATTTTAAAAGTATACCTGCATTTGAAACTGCACATTTATTTTCGTTGTTCCATAAACAAATAATTTTTTAAAGATTGGCTTTGCCTTATTCTGATTTATTTTTACACAACGTAAAAAGTTCTGCCAGAGAAGTGAGGAACCCATGAAGCCTAATCTGGGCCAAGCTTTTCCCTTGTCGTTCTGTTCTGTGAACACCTTATTTACGAAGGAAAACGCGTGGCAGCCAGACACAGAGTACAGTGTGTCGAGATGTGGTTGACAGGGGTACCTTGTCGTTTTCCGTTTTTGTGAACGTCTTCTACGTAGAGCGAAGTATACCAGAGACAGACAGAACTGTAAAAGTGGAAGCTTGCCAGCAGCTTTAGAATGTTGTCACGTTTTGGTGCGTTCCGAAAGATATTAAATATCTCAGCTAACGTTTGCACGAATTGTGGAGGGAGTCAATAATTGCGTTTTTTCGTTAATAACTCGCCTCGTGCAAATCAAGCCGTGGATGCAACACTTTTACAGACTAAAACATGGCGTTTCAAGAATTACGCCAACTTACTTCAAGAATTTTTCTCAAAGGTAGACGCTGGAGGCGAACGACCTTGCCACAGCGGTAACACCTGTTACCGTCAGATCACCAAAGTTAAGCGCTGTCGGGCTGGGCTAGAACTTGGATGGGTGACCGTCCACGTCTGCCGAGCGCTGTTGGGAAGCGGGGAGCACTCAGCCCTTGTGAGGCCAATTGAGGAGCTATGTTACTTACAAGTAACGGGCGAGGCCACGAAAACTGACAGCATCCAGTAATGCCTATCGTTGAGGATGACACGGCGGTCGGTCGGCGCCGTTGGGCCTTCAGAGCCGGTACGGACGCAATTAAGCTTAGGCATTAAGCAGTCTGGTCTATTTAACTAACAAGAGAAGTGAAGAATTCGCACCAGTATTTTTGCACTGCATTTTCAACTTTACCGATTGTAACAAAGCGAGATCCGGACAATTTATTTCATTATTCATTTACAGAAAAGGCGTGTTGTGTCTAGACAAGACAGTCTAGACACAGGGTGAGGTTACCGAAGGGGCACGCGTCAACTCACGCCGACTGGCGCGAATTCTGAAACATGATAAGTAATGAATGCTAATAAGAAAAGAATGTATCGTCTGTTTACTTAACTTTTATTCATCCTTTTGGTATACATCGTTCTTGTTGAGACATGCTTTAGACGATAATTATCAATTGCTATGTACGGCTAATGGCGCCTTGCTAGGTCGTAGCCATGGACTTAGCTGAAGGCTATTCTAACTATCTGCTCGGCTAATGAGCGATGCTTCGTCAGTGTAGTCGCTAGCAATGTCGTCGTACAACTGGGGCGAGTGCTAGTCCGCCTCTCTAGACCTGCCATGTGGTGGCGCTAGGTCTGCAAGTACTGACAGTGGCGACACGCGGGTCCGACATGTACTAATGGACCGCGGCCGATTTAAAGCTACCACCTAGCAAGTGTGGTGTCTGGCGGTGACACAAGGCGGACTGCGTTTTCATGGATTGTGTTGAAAATTGGTTTTAGTTCAACATACAGACAATTAATTTGAACCAGTCTACGATGTTATTCGAAGTATCCATCATCATTCTATTTATATTCTACCTTAAAATTACTGTTTACGGTGTGGAAAAGTAACAACATTGAATGCCATGTTTGTGTGCTTTGTTAAAATAACAAATTGGACACACAAAACTTCGACAGTTCGCATTGTGGCCGTTCTTCAATGAATTTCATTTTTTAGAATTCATTTACGGAAATTCTCCAGATCAAAACTCTGATGACAAATGCTAACATCAGTTTCTATTTGCAACTTTCGTACAGTAATGTTTAAAAAAAAGTCATTTAAGATCTCAGTTTCAAACTGGTACAATTGGAAAACCATTCTATGTTGTATGTTTAATGTTCATTGGTTTCAAAATTCGTCCCTTGTGTACGTGACGAACGGTACTGGGAAGTAGGATAACTGATTTTCAGTATTGGTTGCTGGCATAGCGCTGAATGCCGTCGCTGTGCTTTAGTCGAAACGTGATGTATCGAAACGTTAACTGCAGGTAACAGTGAAGTGAAATGTATCTGGATAGAACGACCCACTAGTTTGCCGACTTCAGCGCTGTGGGAGGCTAATTAATGTTCAGATACGAACACACGCGCTTAACATTAGTAAGAGTTCAATTTATTTCATACTACTCTTCGAATTGTTAATGTTATTTTTCAGCCGGCCGCTGTGGCCAAGCGGTTCTAGGCGCTTCATTCCGGAACCGCGCTGCTGCTACGGTCGCAGGTTCGAATCCTGCCTCGGGCATGGATGTGTGTGATGTCCTTAGGTTAGTTAGGTTTACGTAGTTCTAAGTCTAGAGGACTGATGACCTCAGAAGTCCCATAGTGCTTAGAGCCATTTGAACCATTTTGTTATTGTTTTTAGTAGCGAGTACGAAGTTAACACGCTGTGTTACGCCTCTGAAAGCATCGCTCGTGCGAAATCCTGCTTGCGTTCTCCTCGCATGATAACCTGGGAGAAGAGAAGTGCAAGAGGCAGATTCCGTATTCCTAGATTTGTGGAAGTCGTTTGTGCCCCACTGCAGTGTGTTAACGAAGGTCCGAGCATACAGAACAGGACATTAGGAATTGAGTGCCTTGAAGACTACGAAATTATGGAACTACGTTGTCCTCGACGGCCAGCGTTCGTCGATCACAAGCGTATCTTCAGCAGTGCTCCAGGCAAGTGTGCTAGATCGCTGTTTTTCTCTAAATAAAGAAACTGTGTTCTGCCTTACGGCAGGTAGTGTCATGGGGTATGCCTCGTCAGAGAGGTCCACCGCATGAGCGTCTAGGGGAGTGACTTCTTCAGTGGTGGTTTTCCCGTTGCCTTTCAATGATGATGAAATGATAATGAGGACAACACAACACTCAGTCCCTGAGCGGAGAAAATCTCTGACCCAACCGGGAATCGAACCCGGGCCCCTTAGCGTGACATTACGCCGTGCTGACCACTGAGCTATCGAGGCGGACTTTCCCTATATAGAGTGGAGAAAAATTGTGCCACGAAATTTTAACCCTGGATGGCTGATGCCAGTAGGAGCCAAAATTACTAACGTTGTGTAGGTCGACAACGCAAATTTTTAAATTACAGAAACTTGGCGCCATGCGCTCCGATTGGCATCGGATTACCCTGTTGCCGTCGAGATTCATGCGCATTACCGTCGGCTAGTCCATAAACAAAAACCATATCTCGTTGTTCTTCAAACGAATACTGTGCCGCCCTGCTTACTGTATGACTAAACCGCAGGTGACGAGTGTGTGCTCCGAAGCGAAGCTTAAGGTGTGAATGCCTCTGACGTCAGGTGGAGACAAACAGCAAGACCTATTCGACACGTGTGCTTATCACGTTGGGGCAGTGACGGGGCGAGGGACGTTTGTATGTGTGAACCGACACCATAGTGCTGCTCGTCAACCGACGAACGGCAACAGCGCAAACCCACGGCCAATCGGATCGCGTGGCGCCAAGTTTCAGTAGTTTAAAAATGGTGCGTTGTCGACCTACACAACATTAGTAATTTTGGTTCCTACTGGCATCAGCTATCGAGGGTTAAAATTTCGTGACACAATTTTTCTCCACCCTGTATACATAAATGATTTGGCGGAGTGGGCAGCTATCTGCGGTTGTTTGCTGATGATGTCGTGGTGTACGGTAAGATGTCGAAGTTGAGCGATTGTAGGAAATTTCCAGTTGGTGCGATGAGTAGCAGCTACTCCTAAACGTGGAAAAATGTAAATTAATGCGGATTGGTAGAAAGAACCACCCTATAAAGTTCACATACAGTATTAGTAGTGTCCTGCTTGAGACAATGAAGTCGTTTAAATATCTGTGCATAACGTCGCAAAGCGATATGAAATGGAACGACCATGTGTAGGAAAGGCGAATGGTAGACTTCGGATTATTGAGAGAATTTTGGAAAAAGTGTCGTTCATCTGTAAAGGAGACCGTATATAGGACGTCAGAGCGACCTATTCTTGAGTACTGCTCGAGTGTTTGGGATCCTTACAAGGTCAGATTAAAGGAAGACATCGAAGCAATTCAAAGGCGGGTTTGTTATCGGTGGATTCGATCAACACGCAAGTATTACGGCGATGCTTCGTGGAGTGGAGACTACGTTCTTTTCGCTAAACAGTATTGAGAAAAAAAAACGGCATTTGAAGCTGACTGCAGAACGATTCTAATGCCGCCAGAGCACGTATCGTGTAAGGAGCACGAGGATGAGGGGAATTCGAGCTCGTACGGAGGTATACAGTCAGTCGTTTTACCCTTGTTCTGTTTCTGACGAGAACAGGAAAAAAATAACTAGTAGTGTAAAAGGTATACTGTGTCATGCATGGCTTGTGGAGTATGTATGTATGTATGTAGATGTAGGTAAATTCCAAGAAACACATATCCTATTCGAGATGAGCAGTACAAATGTTCTAGATGTATATATCCATACTGCACTCATTCGGCGGCGGCACCCTCCCGTACCCTGAAGCACATTCAGGAAACAACCGCAGTATACCGCCCACCCTGTCTGCTTGATCATTTATGCATACAGGATGATCCATTGATAGTGACCGGGCCAAATATCTCACGAAATAAGCGACAAACGAAAAAACTACAAAGAACGAAACTCGTCTAGCTTGAAGGGGGAAACCAGATGGCGCTATGGTTGGCCCGCTAGATGGCGCTGCCATAGGTCAAACGCATACCAATTGCGTTTTTTGAAAATAGGAACCCCCATTTTTATTACATATTCGTGTAGTACGTAAAGAAATATGAATATTTTAGTTGGACCACTTTTTTCGCTTTGTCATAGATGGCGCTGTAATAGTCACAAACGTATAAGAACGTGGTATCACGTAACATTCCGCCAGTGCGGACGGTATTTGCTTCGTGATACATTAGCCGTGTTAAAATGGACCGTTTACCAATTGCGGAAAAGGTCGATATCGTGCTGATGTATGGCTCTTGTGATCAAAATGCCCAACGGGCGTGTGCTGTGTATGCTGCTCGGTATCTTGGACGACGTCATCCAAGTGTCCGGACCGTTCGCCGGATAGTTACGTTATTTAAGGAAACAGGAGGCGTTCAGCCACATGTGAAACGTCAACCACGACCTGCAACAAATGATGATGCCTAAGTAGGTGTTTTAGCTGCTGTCGCGGCTAATCCGCGCATCAGTAGCAGACAAATTGCGCGACAATCGGTAATCTCAAGAACATCGGTGTTGAGAATGCAACATCAACATCGATTGCACCCGTACCATATTTGTACGCACCAGGAATTGCGTGGCGACGACTTTGAACGTCGTGTACAGTTCTGCTACTGGGTACAAGAGAAATTACGGGGCGATGACAGATTTTTTGCACGCGTTCTATTTGGCGACGAAGCGTCATTCGCCAACAGCGGTAACGTAAACCAGCATAATATGCATAATTGGGCAACGGAAAACCCACGATGGCTGCGACAAGTGGAACATCAGCGACGTTGGCGGGTTAATGTATGGTGCGGCACTATGGGACGAAGGATAATTGGCCCCCATTTTATCGATGGCAATCTAAATGGTGCAATGAATGCTAATTTCCTACGTAATGTTCTACCGTTGTTACTACAAGATGTTTCACTGCATGACAGAATGGCGATGTACTTCCAACATGATGCATGTCCGGCACATAGCTCGCGTGCGCTTGAAGCGGTGTTGCATAGCATATTTCATGACATGTGGATTGGTCGTCGAAGTACCATACCATGGCCCGCACGTTCACCGGATCTGACGTCCCCGGATTTCTTTCTGTGGGGAAAGTTGCAGCAAATTTACTATCGTGATCCACCAACAACGCCTGGCAACATGCGTCTGCGCATTGTCAATGCATGTGCGAACATTACGGAAGGCGAACTACTCGCTGTTGAGAGGAATGTCGTTACACGTATTCCCAAATGCATTGAGGTTGACGGACATCATTTTGAGCATTTATTGCATTAATGTGGTACTTACAGGTAATCACGCTGTAACAGCATACTTTCTCAGAAATGATAAGTTCACAAAGGTACATGTATCACATTGGAACAACCGAAATAAAATGTTCAAACGTACCTACGTTCTGTATTTTAATTTAAAAGACCTACCTCTTACCAACTGTCCGTCTAAAATTGTGAGCCTTATGTTCGTGACTATTACAGCGCCATCTATCACAAAGCGAAAAAAGTGGTCTCACAAAAAATTCATATTTCTTTACGTACTACACGAATATGTAATACAAATGTGGGGTCCTATTTAAAAAAAAAAACCGCTGTTGAAATCCGCGGCAGCGCCAACCATAGCGGCATCTGGTTTCCCACTTCAAGCTAGACAAGTTTCGTTCTTTGTAATTTTTTCGTTTCACGCTTATTTCGTGAGATATTTGGCCCGGTCACGATCAATGGACCACCGTGTACAGATAATAATAGCGGCTCTGTCACACTTCCCTGGGGCATCATGACGATACCCTTGTCTCTGATGAACACTCGCCGTCCAAGACAACATATTGTGTTCCATTACTTAACAAGTAGTATCTTAAGATATTGTCGACAATTAACAGGAGCCTCTTTCTGAGGTGCGGTGAAACCGTGCAGGACCTATCGCGAACGGTTCTTTCTCACAGCTGGGTGCTGGCGCAAATTCGAATATACGACGTGCATTCAAGTTCTAAGGCCTCCGTTTTTTTTTTCTCCAGCCTGGAAAGAGTGCTCCCTGCCGCCGTTGGATAAGCAGCTGCAGCAGCAAGTCGTATACTCCTAGCTCACTCATTTGTTACATAGTTTAATTCTTAATTTCTTTGCGTGTTTTTGGTACTTGCATTGTTTAATTCATAAATTTCGGGCGTATTATAGTATTTGAGAGTTGTAGCATCGCGTTTTAGTACCTGAATAGTGTAAATTCGCGTAGTCGTCTGTCAACTGTTTTTGTTTTGAACGGCCAGTGTCGGTTGGTCACAGTCAGTGTGCTCCCTGCCGCCGTTGGATAAGCAGCTGCAGCAGCAAGTCGTATACTCCTAGCTCACTCATTTGTTACATAGTTTAATTCTTAATTTCTTTGCGTGTTTTTGGTACTTGCATTGTTTAATTCATAAATTTCGGGCGTATTATAGTATTTGAGAGTTGTAGCATCACGTTTTAGTACTCGAATAGTGTTAAATCGCGTAGTCTCCTTCCGCCGCCGAGCAGTGTGTCAGCAGTGCACAAGTGGCAGCATTACTGCATTTACTAGGCAATCTTGTATTTTAATAACCGCTTCAATTTTGTGTCGTTTTGTTTGCGCTCTCTGTAGATTAGTTCAGACGTTCTTTGCACAGTTTTTAGCATGGATAGGGACTGCAACTGCTGTGTTCGGATGCAGGCTGAGTTGGCATCCCTTCGCTCCCAGCTTCAGGCAGTGTTGGCTTCGGTCACACAGCTTGAGGCTGTTGCCAATGGGCATCACTGTGGGGGTCCGGATGGGGGTTTGTCGGGGACGGCCAGCTCGTCCCACGCATCCCCCGATCGGACTACGACTGTGGTTGCCCGGGATACTGCCCGCATTGAGGCTGATCCCTCACCTGTGGTAGAGTGGGAGGTCGTCTCAAGGTGTGGCAGGGGGCGAAAGACATTCCGGAGGGCTGAACGGAAGGCCTCTCCAGTTTGTCTGACGAACCGGTTTCAGGCTCTGTCTCAGGCTGATACTGATCTTCAGCCTGACATGGCTGCTTGTCCTGTTCCAGAGGTTGCCCCTCAGTCTGCAAGATCCGGGCAGTCGCAGAGGGTGGGCTTACTGGTAGTTGGGAGCTCCAACGTCAGGCGTGTAATGGGGCCCCTTAGGGATATGGCAGCAAGGGAGGGGAAGAAAACCAATGTGCACTCCGTGTGCATACCGGGGGGAGTCATTCCAGATGTGGAAAGGGTCCTTCCGGATGCCATGAAGGGTACAGGGTGCACCCATCTGCAGGTGGTCGCTCATGTCGGCACCAATGATGTGTGTCGCTATGGATCGGAGGAAATCCTCTCTGGCTTCCGGCGGCTATCTGATTTGGTGAAGACTGCCAGTCTCGCTAGCGGGATGAAAGCAGAGCTCACCATCTGCAGCATCGTCGACAGGACTGACTGCGGACCTTTGGTACAGAGCCGAGTGGAGGGTCTGAATCAGAGGTTGAGACGGTTCTGCGACCATGTGGGCTGCAGATTCCTCGACTTGCGCCATAGGGTGGTGGGGTTTCGGGTTCCGCTGGATAGGTCAGGAGTCCACTACACGCAACAAGCGGCTACACGGGTAGCAGGGGTTGTGTGGCGTGGGCTGGGCGGTTTTTTAGGTTAGATGGCCTCGGGCAAGTGCAGAAAGGGCAACAGCCTCAACGGGTGCGGGGCAAAGTCAGGACATGCGGGGACCAAGCAGCAATCGGTATTGTAATTGTAAACTGTCGAAGCTGCGTTGGTAAAGTACCGGAACTTCAAGCGCTGATAGAAAGCACCGAAGCTGAAATCGTTATAGGTACAGAAAGCTGGCTGAAGCCAGAGATAAATTCTGCCGAAATTTTTACAAAGGCACAGACGGTGTTTAGAAAGGATAGATTGCATGCAACCGGTGGTGGAGTGTTCGTCGCTGTTAGTAGTAGTTTATCTTGTAGTGAAGTAGAAGTGGATAGTTCCTGTGAATTATTATGGGTGGAGGTTACACTCAACAACCGAGCAAGGTTAATAATTGGCTCCTTTTACCGACCCCCCGACTCAGCAGCATTAGTGGCAGAACAACTGAGAGAAAATTTGGAATACATTTCACATAAATTTTCTCAGCATGTTATGGTCTTAGGTGGAGATTTCAATTTACCAGATATAGACTGGGACACTCAGATGTTTAGGACGGGTGGTAGGGACAGAGCATCGAGTGACATTATACTGAGTGCACATCCGAAAATTACCTCGAGCAATTAAACAGAGAACCGACTCGTGGAGATAACATCTTGGACCTACTGATAACAAACAGACCCGAACTTTTCGACTCTGTAAGTGCAGAACAGGGAATCAGTGATCATAAGGCCGTTGCAGCATCCCTGAATATGGAAGTTAATAGGAATATAAAAAAAGGGAGGAAGGTTTATCTGTTTAGCAAGAGTAATAGAAGGCAGATTTCAGACTACCTAACAGATCAAAACGAAAATTTCTGTTCCGACACTGACTATGTTGAGTGTTTATGGAAAAAGTTCAAGGCAATCGTTAAATGCGTTTTAGACAGGTACGTGCCGAGCAAAACTGTGAGGGACGGGAAAAACCCACCGTGGTACAACAACAAAGTTAGGAAACTACTGCGAAAGCAAAGAGAGCTTCACTCCAAGTTTAAACGCAGCCAAAACCTCTCAGACAAACAGAAGCTAAACGATGTCAAAGTTAGCGTAAGGAGGGCTATGCGTGAAGCGTTCAGTGAATTCGAAAGTAAAATACTAGGTACCGACTTGACAGAAAATCCTAGGAAGTTCTGGTCTTACGTTAAATCAGTAAGTGGCTCGAAACATCATGTCCAGACACTCTGGGATGATGATGGCATTGAAACAGAGGATGACAAGCGTAAAGCTGAAATACTAAACACCTTTTTCCAAAGCTGTTTCACAGAGGAAGACCGCACTGCAGTTCCTTCTCTAAATCCTCGCACCAACGAAAAAATGGCTGACATTGAAATAAGTGTCCAAGGAATAGAAAAGCAACTGGAATCACTCAACAGAGGAAAGTCCACTGGACCTGACGGGATACCAATTCGATTCTACACAGAGTACGCGAAAGAACTTGCCCCCCTTCTAACAGCCGTGTACCGCAAGTCTCTAGAGGAACAGAAGGTTCCAAATGATTGGAAAAGAGCACAGGTAGTCCCAGTCTTCAAGAAGGGTCGTCGAGCAGATGCGCAAAACTATAGACCTATCTCTCTGACGTCGATCTGTTGTAGAATTTTAGAACATGTCTTTTGCTCGAGTATCATGTCGTTTTTGGAAACTCAGAATCTACTATGTAGGAATCAACATGGATTCCGGAAACAGCGATCGTGTGAAACCCAACTCGCATTATTTGTTCATGAAACCCAGAAAATATTAGATACAGGCTCCCAGGTAGATGCCATTTTCCTTGACTTCCGGAAGGCGTTCGATACAGTTCCGCACTGTCGTCTGATAAACAAAGTAAGAGCCTACGGAATATCAGACCAGCTGTGTGGCTGGATTGAAGAGTTTTTAGCAAACAGAACACAGCATGTTGTTCTCAATGGAGAGACATCTACAGACGTTAAAGTAACCTCTGGCGTGCCACAGGGGAGTGTTATGGGACCATTGCTTTTCACAATATATATAAATGACCTAGTAGATGATGCTGTAGTATACAGAGAAGTTGCAGCATTAGAAAATTGTAGCGAAATGCAGGAAGATCTGCAGCGGATAGGCACTTGGTGCAGGGAGTGGCAACTGACCCTTAACATAGACAAATGTAATGTATTGCGAATACATAGAAAGAAGGATCCTTTATTGTATGATTATATGATAGCGGAACAAACACTGGTAGCAGTTACTTCTGTAAAATATCTGGGAGTATGCGTGCGGAACGATTTGAAGTGGAATGATCATATAAAATTAATTGTTGGTAAGGCGGGTACCAGGTTGAGATTCATTGGGAGAGTCCTTAGAAAATGTAGTCCATCAACAAAGGAGGTGGCTTACAAAACACTCGTTCGACCTATACTTGAGTATTGCTCATCAGTGTGGGATCCGTACCAGATCGGGTTGACGGAGGAGATAGAGAAGATCCAAAGAAGAGCGGCGCGTTTCGTCACAGGGTTATTTGGTAACCGTGATAGCGTTACGGAGATGTTTAACAAACTCAAGTGGCAGACTCTGCAAGAGAGGCGCTCTGCATCGCGGTGTAGCTTGCTCGCCAGGTTTCGAGAGGGTGCGTTTCTGGATGAGGTATCGAATATATTGCTTCCCCCTACTTATACCTCCCGAGGAGATCACGAATGTAAAATTAGAGAGATTAGAGCGCGCACAGAGGCTTTCAGACAGTCGTTCTTCCCGCGAACCATACGCGACTGGAACAGGAAAGGGAGATAATGACAGTGGCACGTAAAGTGCCCTCCGCCACACACCGTTGGGTGGCTTGCGGAGTATAAATGTAGATGTAGATGTAGATATAAACATTTGCATTGTTTTAAAATAAGGCCGCGTTCGTTGTCAATACGTCCCAGAGATGGCAGCACCGTACGGCAGATGGAATTTTACAGCCAGCGGCGAGAATGAGAACTGTTTTAAATACTTAAAATGGCGACGTTTTCCTTACTTGAACAGCGTGCAATCATTCGTTTTCTGAATTTGCGTGGTGTGAAACCAAATGAAATTCATCGACAGTCGAAGGAGACATGTGGTGATGGAGTTATGGATGTGTCGAAAGTGCGTTCGTGGGTGCGACAGTTTAATGGAGGCAGAACATCGTCTGACAACAAACCGAAACAACCTCGGGCTCGCACAAGCTGGTCTGACGACACGATCGAGAAAGTGGAGAGAATTGTTTTGGGGGATCGCCGAATGACTGTTGAACAGATCGCCTCCATAGTTGGCATTTCTGTGGGTTCTGTGCACACAATCCTGCACGACGACCTGAAAATGCGAAAAGTGTCATCCAGGTGGGTGCCACGAATGCTGACGGACGACACACGGCTGCCCGTGTGGCATGTTGTCGAGCAATGCTGACGCGCAACGACAGCACGAATGGGACTTTCTTTTCGTCGGTTGAGACAATGGATGAGACGTGGATGCCATTTTTCAATCCAGAAACAAAGCGCCAGTCAGCTCAATGGAAGCACACAGATTCACCACCACCAAAAAAATTTCGGGTAACCGCCAGTGCAGAAAAAATGATGGTGTCCATGTTCTGGGACAGCGAGGGCGTAATCCTTACACATTGCGTTCCAAAGGGCACTACGGTAACAGGTGCATCCTACGAAAATGTTTTGAAGAACAAATTCCTCCCTGCACTGCAACAAAAACGCCCAGGAAGGGCTGCGCGTGTGCTGTTTCACCGAGACAACGCACCCGCACATCGAGCTAATGTTACGCAACAGTTTCTTCGTGAAAACAACTTTGAAGTGATTCCTCATGCTCCCTACTCACCTGACCTGGCTCCTAGTGACTTTTGGCTTTTTCCAACAATGAAAGACACTCTCCGTGGCCGCACATTCACCAGCCGTGCTGCTATTGCCTCAGCGATTTTCCAGTGGTCAAAACAGACTCCTAAAGAAGCCTTCGCCGCTGCAATGGAATCATGGCGTCAGCGTTGTGAAAAATATGTAAGTCGGCAGGGCGATTACGTCGAGAAGTAACGCCAGTTTCATCGATTTCGGGTGAGTAGTTAATTAGAAAAAAAATCGGAGGCCTTAGAACTTGAATGCACCTCGTACTGCAGTGTTCTCTCCGCCTACGGGTGGCTCATTCTGATGTGGTGTCATATGCTGGTGGTCTTGCATCGTGTCGCACACAGCATAGAATTTTTTTTCCCTTGAACAACAAACGATTGAGGTAGACCATCAACGAAATTCGTCGTCGTCACAACCACGACCACGAACGAAATCCTGCGCAATGATTGTGGACAGTGTTTTGCGAAGGTGACTCGCTACGGAAGTATGGACAACGACTAGGGGAGACTGGCAGGTGACTGATGCGTGGCTAAGTGGCCGCATCTGGTGGACGGCGCCGCTGTGGGAGTGCTCGCAGATAAGGGGCACGCCCCGCTCGCCTCTGGGGCAACGACCACCGACACCGACCAGCGCCGAGGCTACGCACTCATCCGCGCACATTCGGCTACAACAAAAGGACACCTGCCGGCTAACTAGTAGTGTAAAAGGTATCATCCGTCATGCACCATACAGTGGCTTGTGGAGTATGTATGTAGATGTAGGTAACTCCCAAGAAACACTTATCCTATTCGATGTGAGCAGTATGTTCGAGTATAATGACTTTTCTGGAGACTAGAAATCTACTCTGTAGGAATCAGCATGGGTTTCGAAAAAGACGACCGTGTGAAACCCAGCTCGCGCTATTCGTCCACGAGACTCAGAGGGCCACAGACACGGGTTCCCAGGTAGATGCCGTGTTTCTTGACTTCCGCACCACTAAAGGATACAGTTCCCCACAGTCGTTTAATGAACAAAGTAAGAGCATTTGGACTATCAGACCAATTGTGTGATTGGATTGAAGAGTTCCTAGATAACAGAACGCAGCATGTCATTGTCAATGGAGAGAAGTCTTCCGAAGTAAGAGCGATTTCAGGTGTGCCGCAGGGGAGTGTTGTAGGACCGTTGCTATTCACAATACACATAAATGACCTGGTGGATGACATCGGAAGTTCACTGAGGCTTTTTTCGGATGATGCTGCGGTATATCGAGACGTTGTAACAATGGAAAATTGTACTGAAATGCAGGAGGATCTGCTGTGAATTGACGCATGGTGCAGGGAGTGGCAATTGAATCTCAATGTAGACAAGTGTAATGCGCTGTGAATACACAGAAAGAAAGATCCCTTATCATTTAGCTACAATATAGCAGGTCAGCAACTGGAAGCAGTTAATTACATAAATTATCTGGGACTAGGCATTAGGGGTGATTTAAAATGGAATGATCATATAAAGTTGATCGTCGGTAAAGCAGATGCCAGACTAACATTCATTGGAAGAATCCTAAGGAAATGCAATCCGAAAACAAAGGAAATAGGTTACAGCACACTTGTTCGCCCACTGCTTGAATACTGCTCACCAGTGTGGGATCCGTACCACACAGGGTTGGTAGAAGAGATAGAGAAGATCCAACGGAGAGCAGCGCGTTTCGTTACAGGATCATTTAGTAATCGCGAAAGCGTTACGGAGATGATAGATAAACTCCAGTGGAAGACTCTGCAGGAGAGACGCTCAGTAGCTCGGTACGGGCTTTTGTTGAAGTTTCGAGAACATACCTTCACCGAGGAGTCAAGCAGTATATTACTCCCTCCTACGTATATCTCGCGACGAAACCAATGAGGATAAAATTAGATTAGAGCCCACACAGAGGCATACCGACAATCCTTCTTTCCACGAACAATACGAGACTGGAATAGAAGGGAGAACCGATAGAGGTACTCAAGGTACCTTCTACCACACACCGTCAGGTGGCTTGCGGAGTATGGATGTAGATGTAGAAGGACGCATTAGCAGACGCATTCACGTTCGTCTATGAAGTGAGCACAGCGTACTGCGTCTCCTTCTTCCTGTCCAGTAATGGATGTTGCCGACCACAAGGTACATTTTTATTCTGCATCGTGATCCACAGCAAGTGGTGCAATTTCATTTGGTTATTATGAAGTTTAGCTTATACGCAGTGCCGTATGATTGTTCGCCTGCCTGGGTTACTTTCCTTCAAGTGGACTTCCCCAACATTCCACTTTTTCGTTTATCTCAGCCAGCGTCAGTAGTATCATTGGTGTGTGTCGTAACCCGTTGACGTGAACATTTTAGCTCCTTTTTTCGTTTGTTTGTTTTTGTCAATGTTGAAATGCTAACCATTGAAGAACGTGTGTTTTTAGCCGAACAAATGTTCAAAGCTGGCGGTAAATACACAGTTTCAGTTCGTCAAACATTTAATTCAGTTTTCCCGGAGACAAAACTCCCACATCGCGATACTGTGCGAGATTTGATTAACAAATTTCGAAGTCCGGGTTCAGTGACAGATGTACAGGAAATGGATGTTAGTGTTGGAACGGCCCACACAGCTGTAAGGAAAAAATTATAACTTTTCCCATACGAAGTGACAGTCGTGCAAGAACTGAAAATACTGATCATGGCAAGAGACTGCACTATTGTCAATGGTTCAAAAATTTCCTTCAACAAAATGGAAGGGATATTCTTAATTAAATGTTTTTCTGATGAGGCGTGGTTTCATTTATCCGGGTACATGGTTCAAATGGCTCTGAGCACCATGGGACTTAACTTCTGAGGTCATCAGTCCCCTAGAACTTAGAACTACTTAAACCTAAGGACATCACACACATCCATGCCAGAGGCAGCATTCGAACCTGCGACCGTAGCGGTCGCGCGGTTCCGGACTGTAGCGCCTAGAACTGCTCGGCCACTCCGGCCGGCCCGGGTACATGAACTCGCAAATTTCTCGTATGTGGAGTACTGCAAATCCATCGTGTATTAATGAGGAACCACTTCGTTCTGTGAAGATAGGTGTTTGTGTTGCAGTTCCTACACGTCGGATTGTGGGTCCCATATTTTTCAACGAAACAATAAACGCACAACGGTACTGCAGAGATATTCTGTACCCACTCATAGGAGAACTTGTGTTAAGTGAAATACTGAACGGTTATTTTCAACAAGACGGTGCAACCGCGCATACAGCTCGCGTTTCAGTGTAACTGCTTGCTGATGTTTTTGGTGATCGTATAATTTCACAGGGTCTTTGGCCTCCACGATCGCTTGACCTAACAACACCTGACTTTTTCTTCTGGGTTCAAAATGGTTCAAATGGCTTTGAGCACTATGGGACTTGACATCTATGGTCATCAGTCCCCTAGAACTTAGAACTACTTAAACCTAACTAACCTAAGGACAGCACACTACACCCAGTCACCACGAGGCAGAGAAAATCCCTGACCCCGCAGGGAATCGAACCCGGGAACCCGGGCGTGGGAAGCGAGAACGCTACCGCACAACCACGAGCTGCGGACCTTCTTCTGGGGTGCAGCGAAAGCAACTGTCCATAAAAACCGTCCAAAATCCATCGATGAATTGAAAACTCTAATATCCACTTTAACTGCTTCTGTTACAGAAGAAATGTTACAGCCTGTGTTTGGAAACATGGTTAGACGAACTGAATTGTGTATTCAACCACAGGGGGACACTTTCAACATTTAACGTGAAAATTTGTAAGTAAAACTGAATGTTCTATAAATTAATAACTTGTATTTCACTGAGTTTCATTTCGATATATTCACTGCGGCATACAGCACGCGCGGCTAACAATCGTACTGCACTACGGAGAGACTTTTTGAACACCGTGTGTTTACACCAATATCACCTATAGACAATTCCTCTACACACACTGCCATTACTAAAAAGACAAAGAAATGTATTCCTTAAAAAGATTACGGGACAGTCAAATGAAAACAAGACAGATGGAAAAAATCCAAGTAAGTGCAACAAGGACTCGCGAACCGTGGATTCCGTATATAATCATCCATCCCGGAATCTAGAATTTCGACGATTTTTGCCTCTTATCGCTATCGGTACTGGCACGATATGAAAGTATTTGACATAAACAGCCATATTTTTTGACTGCACTGATTTCGAAGATTGGAGTTTTTACATGGTCAAGGGATCATAGATCCCCGTGTGTGACAAATTTCAACTAGATGCGTCTCCCCGTCCCTAAGAGAAAGAGATATTAACAGGCTGATGGGCAGAGACACTCGAATAATAAATGACAAAAAATGTATTTTTTTGTGTGACAGTTACGTATTAACAATTTCTGGATTTTTTTCCTTTATTTTTACAGTGAAACTTTGTTTCTTTCCGGTTCTCATAATTCTAGATCATCGGGAAGTACCCTATATCTTTTCATGGGTGAGTTTCCGAGTATCAAAATACGTGACCTAAATGACCGCATCTTTTGATTGCATTGACTTAGAAGCTTCAATTTTTTATACCGCCAAGAAATCCTAGGCCATCGTTTTTTTTTTCGATCATTCTTCTGTTCGGTTTGATGCGGCCCGACACGAATTCCTGACGTACGCTAACCTTTTCCGAGTAGCAATCGCAACCGACGTATTCAATTATTTGCTGGACGTATTGCAATCTCTGTCTTCGTATACAGTTTTTACCCTCTGCAGCTCCCTCTGATACCACAGAAGTTACTCCCTGATGTCCTACCATCCCCTTGTGTTTTGCATATATTCCTTTCCTCGCCGATTCTCCGGAGAATATCCTCATTTCTTACCTTATCATTCCACTTAATTTTCTACATTCCTATCTAGCTCCTCATCTCAAATGCTTCGATTCTCTTTTCCGGTTTTCCCACAGTCCATGTTTCACTACCACATAATGCTGTTCTCCAAACGCACATTCTGAGAAAATTCTTCCTCAAAGATATAAGTAGACTTCTCTTGGCCAGGAATGACGTTGTTACCTGTGGCCTAGATAACAGAATTCCTTGCCTTCATTTACTATGTGATCCCCATTTCTGATAAGTTACTCGCTGTTCTCATTTCTGCTGCTTCCCGTTTCTTTCGTCTTTCTTCGATTTACTTTCAGTCTGTACTCACTAGACAGTTCAATCCATTCAGGAGATCCTGTAATTCTTCTTCACTTTCACTCGGTATAGCAATTTTATCACCGAATCGTATCATTGATATCCTTTCACCTTAGATTTTTATTCCACTCTTGAACCTTTGTTACGGCCGATGTGGCCGAGCGGTTTCAGGCGCTTCACTCCGTGCTCAGAGCCATTTTTTGAACCTTTCTTATATTTCTCGGTCCTTGCTTCTTCGATGTACAGATTCAAAGGTAGGGGTGAATGATTCTCCCTTTTTTTACACCCTTTTTAAGAGTCGTCCACTCTTATTATTCCCTCTTGGGTTTTTAATATCTCGCATATTTCTTCCCTTATCCTATAGCCTACCCCTATTTTTCTCAGAATTTCTAACATCTTGCACCATTTCACATTGTCGAAAGCTTTTTGCAGGCGACAAATCCTGTGAATGTGTGCCGATTTTTCTTCAGTTTTTGTTCCATTAACAATCGCAATGTCAGAACTGCCTCTTTGGTGCCTTTACCTTTCCTAAACCCAAACTGTTCGTCATCTAACACATCCTCAATTTTCTTTTCCATTCCTGTGCTTATTATTCTGGTCAGTAACTTGTATGCATGAGCTGGTAAGCGGCCGGCCTCAGTGACCGAGCGGTTCTAGGCGCTTCAGTCCGGAACTGCGCTGCTGCTACGGTCTCAGGTTCGACTCCTGCCTCGGGCATGGATGTGTGTGTGCTGTCCTTAGGTTGGTTAGGTTTAAGTAGCTCTAAGTCTAGGGATCTGATGACCTCAGATGTTAAGTCCCACAGCGCTTAGAGCCATTTTTTGAGCTGTTAAGCTGATTGTGCGCCACTTCTCACACTTGACGGCTCTTGCAATGTTCGGAATTGTGTGGATGATATTTTCCCGAAAGTCAAATAGCATATCGCCAGTCATAAATTCTACACAGTAACATCAATAGTCTTTTTGTTGCCACTTCTCCCGTGATTTTAGCAACTCCGACGGGATGTTACCTATCCCTTGTCTAGTTTGATCTTAAGTCCTACAAAACTCTTAAATTCTGTCTAATACTGTAACCCTTTTGTCTTCAACATTGACACCCATTTTTTCTATCATGTCAGACAAATCTTCCCCCTCATAAAGGCCTTCAATGCACTCTTTCCACCTATCCGGTCTCTCCTTTGCGTTTAACGGTAGAATTCTTGTTGCAATCTTAATCTTACCGCCCTTGCTTTTAATTTCATTGAAGGTTGCTTTGACTTTTCTTCGTACGCGACAAATTTCCAAAAAAAAAACAAAATTGAAAAAAGGGGCCTTACCGGTCGGACGAACAGATAGACATAGACAGAGAGACAATACATCCATTCTACAACGGTTCCTTTTATAAGGAATGAGGCACGGTACCCTAAAACAAGTTAGTAAACAGTTTATTATTTCAAAAACAATCGCAATGAATGTACGAGGGTGAGTCAAATGAAAACCTTAAATTTGTAATAACAAATTGAAATTGTGCGCCGTTATCCTGTAAGTTGGTAAGCGTGCAACAAACGACGTGCAGAATGGCCTGTAGGTGGCAGCATGGTGCAGATGCACACATACCGTCGCAGTATCAGTATAAAGATGGCCGCCCCACTTGCGACTTGCACCATGGAAGAACAGCGTTCTCTTATTCGGTTTTTGCGTAGTGAATGTTTGAAACCTATAGAAATTCATCGACGAATGAAGGTTAGTACGGTGATGCATGTTCGTCACAGCAGCAAGTCTACGAATGGAGTAGGAAGTTCGCAAATGGTGTGACTTCAGGGGAAGATGGTCCTTATCCAGGTCAGGCACAACGAGTTGTGATTCCACAGAACACTGCATCAGTTGAAGCCACAGTGAAGGAAAACCGCCGAGTGACACTGAACGACATTGCAGCATGTTTACAGATTCGTCATGGGTCAGCACACCACATTGTGCATGATGTGCTCCAGATTCACATAGTGTCTGCAAGATGGGTGCCCCCCCTGCGGGTCCGGGGATTAGAATAGGCCCGAGGTATTCCTGCCTGTCGTAAGAGGCGACTAAAAGGAGTCCATCCCCCTCACGGGGGTAGTTAGCGCCTGCGTCCGGAGACGGACGGTTCCACGACCTATAATCGTGGTCTTTTTGGTTTTTCACTTCTCGTTTCTTCCTTCCTTTTGTTGGTCCCTTTCTTTGCTATTCTCCACCTCACTGTCTTCCTTACTCTTTCCCTTGATTTCTCCTTGCCTTCTCATTGCCTTTTTCTCCTTGCCTTCTCATTGCCTTTTTCTCCTTGCCTTCTCATTGCCTTTTTCTCCTTGCCTTCTCATTGCCTTTTTCTCCTTGCCTTCTCATTGCCTTTTTCTCCTTGCCTTCTCATTGCCTTCTTCTCCTTGCCTTCTTCTCCTTGCTTTCTCATTGCCTTCTTCTCCTTGCCTTCTCTGGTCTCCGCCTCGGCGTTTGAGACAGTCTGTCCTCTTTCTCCCTCTCTCTATTCTTTTTCCTCTTCTTCCTTCCTCCCTGTGCGTGCCTGAAGGCTGACCCACGCGTTCGCACGCGTAGCCGGTGACGGGGTAACGCGTAAGTCCCCGCCCTGGGTAGACATGTAAGGCACGCGCGTACCCCCTGGTAAAGGCCAGGCCCGGGGAGGGGTGACTGCCTGAGCTGATACCTTCTGACCATGCCGATTGGTCCCTCCGTCTGTTTCTCGGGAGGTGTGACCTGAGGTGTAAACATTCACCTAAGGCGGGAGTGCCCTCTGAGAGGGTCCCCACAAGGAAGGAGCGCGCCATCGGAGACGCTGGCAATCATGGGGGATTCCTCCGCAATGGATTCTACTCCATCTCTCTCGACTTCGACCCAAAAACGGAAACGTGACCAGCCAACAGTGACAAAAGTACTACCGCCTGCCCCACAGTTCCTCGTAGTTTCTCGATCTGAGGACGGAAAGGATTTTTCCTCTGTCAACCCTTTCGTTATTCAGAAGGGCGTAGATGCCATAGCCGGATCTGTCAAATCTTGTACCAGGTTGCGTAACGGCACCTTATTACTAGAAACTGAGAGTGCCTTTCAGGCACAAAAACTGCTTCGGGCCACCCTCCTGTACACGTTCCCTGTCCGGGTGGAGGCCCACCGAACTTTGAATTCGTCTCGTGGTGTAGTCTATACTAGCTCCTTCGACGGATTGACTGATGAGGAGCTTCAATCTTTCCTCGCTGAGCAGGGCGTGACGGCTGTCCATAGGGCCATGAAAATGGTCAACAATGACCTTGTACCGACCCGGACACTTTTCTTGACCTTCGATAGTGTTAAGCTGCCATCGCGCATCAAGGCGGGCTACGAGGTTATTTCTGTTCGCCCCTATGTCCCGACACCTACGCGCTGCTACCAGTGTCAGCGTTTCAATCACACTCGACAGTCTTGTTCCAATGCGGCTAAATGTGTCACTTGTGGCAGGGATGCCCATGAGGGTGACTGTCCACCTCCGTCTCCTCGTTGTGTGAACTGTCAGGGTGACCATGCCGCATCCTCCCGCGACTGTCCTGTCTATAAGGAAGAACGCTGTATCCAAGAAATTCGGGTCAAAGAGAAAGTGTCCACCTCGGCTGCTCGCAAGCTATTGGCTAGTACGAAGCCCACGCTGCTCCCAGCGGGGAAATACAGTACTGTCCTCGCCTCTCCTCGGACTACCAGGGAGGTAGCAACCCAGACATGCGATCTGACCTTCATCACCACGGTCGTCCGTTCGGCCAGTGCTAAGATCGCGCGGTCGACGTCTCCTCTTCCTCCCATCACCCCACAGACACCAGCCCCTTCCTCATCTTCTGCTAAGACGAAGACCCCGAAGTCAGATGCACGAGCCTTCAAGAAGGAACCATCCCGTGCAGACTTCCTCCGTACCTCGACCTCCCAGCCTTCGACCGGTACTTCCATCAAACGTCCTTCCAAAAAGGCGCATAGGAAGCACAGTTCTCCTTCTCCGCCACCGCTCATTTCTTCTCCTGCGCCACCCAGCGGTTGCCGCCCCAGGCCGTCATCCGTTTCGCCTGGCCGCACCGCTGGTAGCCGTACATCTGGCCGTTCACCGGCGGAGGAAGCTCCCCCTCCCGGCCATCCTCCCGAGATGGCCGATGACCCTATAGACCCAATGGACGATGACTGTCCGCCTACTGATAGCGGCGGCAGTGCTCGCTCGAAGCCAGGCCCTAAGCGGCCTTCGAGGTGACCCCTTCTCTCATCTTCCTTTTCTTACGATGGCACTTATTCACTGGAATATTCGCAGCATTCGCTCCAACCGAGAGGACTTGAAGTTGCTGCTCCGCTTGCACCGTCCGCTCGTCGTAGCTCTCCAGGAAACGAAGCTACGCCCATGCGATCAAATTGCCTTGGCACACTACACCTCTGTGCGTTTTGACCTACCCCCTGTGGTACGTATCCCAGCTCATGGAGGGGTTATGTTGCAGGTCCGGGATGATATTTACTACGATCCCATCACGTTGCACACCGGCCTGCAGGCAGTTGCCATCCGCATTACTCTCCCCACTTTTACGTTTTCCTTTTGTACCGTTTACACTCCATCGTCATCTGCCGTTACCAGGGCAGACATGATGCAACTTATTGCTCAGCTACCTGCACCATTTTTGTTAACTGGAGACTTCAATGCCCACCATCACCTTTGGGGCTCTCCAGCATCCTGCCCGAGGGGCTCCTTGTTAGCAGACCTTTTCAACCAGCTCAATCTTGTCTGCCTCAATACTGGCGCCCCTACTTTTCTTTCGGACACATCTCACACCTATTCCCATTTAGACCTCTCTATATGTACTCCCCAACTTGCACGCCGGTTTGAGTGGTATGCACTTTCTGATACATATTCGAGCGACCACTTCCCGTGTGTTATCCATCTCCTGCAGCATACCCCCTCTCCGTGCTTCTCTAGTTGGACCATCTCCAAGGCAGACTGGGGGCTCTTCTCTTCCAGGGCGACCTTTCAGGATCAAACCTTCACAAGCTGCGATCGTCAGGTCGCACACCTCACGGAAGTCATTCTCGCTGCTGCTGAATATTCCATCCCTCACCCTCCCTCTTCTCCACGTCGCGTACCGGTCCCCTGGTGGACCGCAGCATGTAGAGACGCTTTACGTGCTCGTCGACGTGCTTTACGCAAATTTAAACGCCACCCTACAGTGGCGAATTGTATTAATTATAAACGATTACGTGCTCAGTGTCGTCGTATTATCAAAGACAGCAAGAAAGCCAGCTGGGCTGCTTTCACAAGCACCTTCAACAGTTTTACTCCTTCTTCTGTTGTCTGGGGTAGCCTGCGCCGGCTATCTGGCACTAAGGTCCACTCACCAGTTTCTGGCTTGAAGGTCGCGAATGACGTCCTTGTGGCCCCTGAGGCTGTCTCCAATGCCTTCGCCCCTTTTTCGCAGAGGTTTCGAGCTCCGCTCATTACCACCCTGCCTTCCTCCCCCGCAAACAGGCAGAGGAGGCTAGGCCACCTAACTTCCGCTCCTCGAATTGTGAAAGTTATAATGCCCCATTCACCATGCGGGAACTCGAAAACGCACTTGGCCGATCACGGTCCTCCGCTCCAGGGCCTGATTCTATTCATATTCAGATGCTGAAGAACCTTTCTCCTGCGGGTAAAGGTTTTCTTCTTCGTACATACAATCGCATCTGGATTGAGGGACATGTTCCCGCATGCTGGCGCGAGTCTATTCTTGTCCCGATTCCTAAGCCGGGGAAGGACAAGCACTTGCCTTCCAGTTATCGCCCTATCTCGCTTACCAGCTGTGTCTGTAAAGTGATGGAGCGAATGGTTAACTCTCGATTGGTTTGGCTGCTCGAGTCTCGACGCCTACTTACCAATGTACAATGTGGATTTCGTAGGCGCCGATCTGCTGTTGACCATCTGGTTACCTTGTCGACCTTCATTATGAATAACTTCTTGCGGAAGCGCCCGACCGCGGCTGTGTTCTTTGATTTGGAGAAGGCTTACGACACCTGTTGGAGGGCGGGCATTCTCCGCACCATGCATACATGGGGCCCTCGCGGTCGCCTCCCTCTTTTTATTCGTTCCTTTTTAATGGATCGACAGTTCAGGGTACGTGTGGGTTCTGTCCTGTCCGACACCTTTCGCCAGGAGAATGGGGTGCCACAGGGCTCAGTTTTGAGTGTCGCTCTCTTCGCCATCGCGATCAATCCAATAATGGATTGCCTCCCAGCTGATGTATCAGGCTCCCTTTTCGTGGACGATTTTACCATCTATTGCAGCGCGCAGTGTACACGTGTCCTGGAGCGCTGTCTTCAGCGTTCTCTTGACCGTCTTTACTCCTGGAGTGTCGCCAATGGCTTCCGTTTTTCTACCGAGAAGACGGTCTGTATTAACTTCTGGCGCTACAAAGAGTTTCTCCCACCGTCCTTACGACTCGGTCCCGTTGCTCTCCCAATCGTGGAGACAACCAAATTTTTAGGCCTTACATTTGACAGGAAACTTAGCTGGTCTCCACATGTGTCATATTTGGCCGCCCGTTGTACCCGTTCTTTAAATGTCCTCCGTGTTCTCAGTGGTATGTCGTGGGGAGCGGATCGAACCGTCCTACTTCGTCTATATCGGTCGATCGTCCGCTCCAAGCTGGATTATGGGAGCTTCGTATACTCCCCTGCACGGCCATCCATCTTACGCCGCCTCAACTCCATACAACATCGGGGTTTACGACTTGCGATCGGAGCATTTTATACCAGTCCCGTGGAGAGTCTTCATGCTGACGCTGGCGAATTGCCACTCACCTACCGGCGCGATATACTGCTTTGTCGGTATGCCTGTCGGCTACTGTCAATGCCCGACCATCCGTCTTATCGTTCCTTTTTTGACGACTCTCTCGACAGTCAATACGGGTTGTATGTCTCTGCCCTGCTACCCCCTGGAGTTCGCTTTCGTCGCCTCCTTCAACACCTTAATTTTTCACTCCCTGCAACCTTTCGAGTGGGCGAGAGCCGCACGCCACCTTGGCTCCAGGCTCAGGTCCGCGTTCACCTTGACCTCCGCTCGCTCCCAAAAGAGGTCACCCCCGGTTCGGTCTACCACTCCCGTTTTTTGGAACTTCGTTCGAAGTCCATCAACATGACTTTCATTTATACAGATGGCTCTAAGACCAATGACGGGGTCGGGTGTTCATTTATTGTCGAGGCACAAAGTTTCAAATACCGGCTCCATGGTCATTGTTCGGTCTTCACAGCTGAGCTCTTTGCCCTCTACCAGGCTGTTCTTTACATCTGCCGCCACCGACATTCTGCTTATGTCATCTGCTCCGACTCCCTGAGCGCCATCCAGAGCCTCAGTGATCCGTACCCAGTTCACCCTTTCGTACACCGGATCCAACGCTCTCTTCAGCAGCTGGTGGACGTCGGTTAGCCTTATGTGGGTTCCTGGCCATGTCGGTATCCCTGGGAACGAAGCTGCAGATGCCGCGGCCAAGGCTGCGGTCCTCCAGCCTCGGACAGCTTCTTGTTGTGTCCCTTCGTCCGATTTTAGCAGGGTCATTTGTCGGCGCATCTTATCGCGATGGCATGCCGATTGGGCTGCACTTACCGACAACAAGCTTCGGGCCTTAAAACCTCTTCCCGTGGCTTGGACGTCCTCCTCACGCCCTTCTCGGCGGGAGGAGGTCGTTTTAGCCCGGTTAAGAATTGGACACTGCCGGTTCAGCCATCGCCATCTGCTGACGGCTGCGCCGGCGCCGTTCTGCCCATGTGGGCACTTGCTGACGGTTAGACACATTTTAATGTCCTGTCCAGATCTTAACACACTGCGCCTCGATCTTAACCTGCCAAATACTTTCGATGCCATTTTAGCGGATGACCCACGAGCAGCTGCTCGTGTTCTTCGTTTTATCAATTTGACAAACCTCGCTAAGGACATTTGATGATGATGTTTTTTAATCCTATGCCTGTCAGTCTGTCTTTTATCGTGTTTTCCCTTTTAGTTGTTGTTGTCAACTTGTGCCTCGCGGTGCATTCTTAGAGTAGTCAGGGCGCTAATGACCATTGAAGTTGTGCGCCCTAAAACCACAAAAAAAAAAAGATGGGTGCCACGGCAGCTAACTCCTGAAATGAGAGAACGACGTGTTCATGCTTGTGAAGAACTTCTTCGGCGCTTTGAACGAGAAGGTGACGGCTTCCTTGCAAGAATCGTTACTGGGGACGAAACCTGGGTTCACTTCCAACACCGCAAAACAAAGAGAGCGAGCAAGGAATGGCACCATTCCTCATCACCAAATCCAAAGAAGTTTCGAACGGAACCATCAGCAGGGAAGGTTCTGCTGACTCTTTTGAGACGAGAAAGGCGTCATTTTGGAGCACTCCATGCCTAGAGGGACCACTGTCACCAGTGCATCATACACAGATCTCTTAAAAAATCATCTGTGGCCTGCAATCAAATCAAAGCGACGTGGATTGCTGTCAGCAGGTGTTCTTTTGCAACATGACAATGCAAGGCCCCACACTGGCTGTACAACTGTTACAACAATCACAGACATTTGACTCACCCTCGTAAATACTTTTATGCGACTGTCAGCTAAGACGGTCAATCCCTTCATGGAGAATTGTTTGCGATTGCCTACGGAACTATGAGTGTATCTAGGCGTGCACTTGTTCGTCCAGAGGAAACCGACTGACAGGTCCACGTGTTGTCAACGTGGTTCCCACTACGCTACAAAAGTTTCGCTGGGAAGCCCTTACACATCCTCCACATATTTCCGTCTTCTCCCCATGCGATTTACATACTTTTGCAGCCCTGACGAAAGACGTTCGTGGCCGACGATTAGCTTCGGACGAAGAGGTGCACGCCTGGGTCTAAACGTGGTTTCGTAGACAACCGGAAACATTTTTCCATGAAGTCACTGGCCGTCTTGTATCACACGGAGATAAATGTGTTAACAGTTATTTCGATAACTTTTTGAAATAATAAACAGTTTACCTGCTTGAATGAGATTTTCACTCTGCAGCGGAGTGTGATCTCATATGAAACTTCCTGGCAGATTAAAACTTTTCGCCGGACCGAGACTCGAACTCGGGACATTGCCTTTCGCGGGCAAGTGCTCTACCAAAGGTCCGGAGTTCGAGTCTCCGTCCGGCACACAGTTTTAATCTGCCAGGAAGTTTCGTAACAGCGCACACGCCGCTGCAGAGTAAAAATCTCATTCTGGAAACTTCCCCCAGGCTATGGCTAAGCCATGTCGCCGCAATATCCTTTCTTCCAGGAGTGCTGGTTCTGCAAGGCTCGCAGGAGAGCTTCAGTGAAGTTTGGTAGGAGACGAGGTACTGGCGGAAGTGAAGCTGTGAGGACGGGGCGTCAGTCGTGCTCGGGTAGCTCAGATGGTAGAGCACTTACCCGCAAAAGGCAAAGGTCCCGAGTTCGAGTCTCGGTCCGTCAGACAGTTTTAATCTGCCAGGAAGTTTCAGTTTACATGCTTTTTTCCGCTCGTGTCGGCTTCATTGGACTGCTCCTAATGCTTCTCAGTAACGGCTTTCGCGATTGTCGATGCATTGCTGAAGATGTTCGCGGAAACTCCTCATTAGGTTCTGAATAATTTCTTGAGCAATGGTCTCTGTCTGTTCCCGGAGTCCTTCAACTCGTCGTTATTGTGGAGTCAGAATGAAAAGCTTTGTTTCTGAGGTGATTGTAAAGTAGAAAATCGGGGGCTTTAAAATCTGCAGGTGATCTCGCCGCCCCATGTGCTGTTTCCTTACCGTGAGAATTATCTATATGCCGCATACAATTTGCAACTGAAACTCACTGAGTGACCGTTCTTGTCTTTAAAAAATGTCCCATCGATTACAATGGATTGTTCAATACCATACCAGGTAACCATCCATAGGCTACCGCGTGCCTTTACATGAATGAACTGGGAGTTCGTGTACGTTTAATATCGGAAGTTTTGTTTATCGACGGACCCATTTAGGTGATCGTTCATATCAAACATCACAATATATGACAGAAGTGTGTCTTTCTAGTCAATTCTGTCCAGTAAGATTGTGCAGAAATTGCTCTGCTCACTGTACCTCCCGGCCGTAACCGTTTATGCACTTGCAGCTTTTAAGGACGAAACTGTAAAACCTGTTTGACAGTCTTTTGCAAGGACGCGCGACGGATTCGTTATGTTCTGTTATGGCGACGAACAGAGGACACTGGGCTTCGTTGCAGAGAAGCAGGAAGGAACTCGTCGGATATTTCAGGTCCCTCATGCTTTGCAATGGTTACGTAATCCTCGACACACCATTGTTTCATCCACATGGATGTTGTCCTTCTGTACCGAACAATGAAAGGGCTCTCTCTTCCGCGACGCATTGCGCGTTGGAGGGTCACAACGGTCTGCACATCACGAAACAACTCCACTGCCTCAATACGCACGTTCCACACTGAACTGAATGGCGTACTATGTGGATGCGATTAGATGTGACAGATGGCGCGAGAATGTCTTTATATTAGCAGGGTGGCTAACTGAATACTTACTATTAACTGTGGGAAACCCTGTATGAACTTCAGTAGTAGTTCATCTACAACTGCAATCCTGCACCCTTACCTGATGTTATTTAACCAAGATTTTCTTCTTCACACTTTTATTCTTTTAGCTTCAAATTTCATTTGTATTATAAACTGCAGAAGTGTTTTTTGTGTGTGTGTTCCGTAAGAAATGTCCTGGGTGCACAGTTGTTTCTTGAGCGTTTTTAGCATTTCTCGCTGTTAGTGTATTCTTCGCAATAGCTCGGTGTTGGATATTCTTCCTGTTCATCAAATTTTTACGCATTCAGCGATTAATTCACGTTTCTAAGGCCTCCATGTTCTTTGCTTATGGCTTAGAAACACATAGAAAAACTGACAAGATGCAGCATCTTACAAATCAGACTCTAAACTACTTGCGAGAACTTTTTTTTAAACATTAGAGGGCGCTCTCTATGCAATATTTTATCTCCGTGCCTGGTCTCCAATCTTCACAGAGCCACGTTTCGAGGTACACTTGTCTACCTTTTGTATTAAGGAGCCGGTGAAACTTAGAATTGCATTTTAAAAGTGGTTCTTCCTTTTTGTGGCGCTATATCGAGCAAAATAGGAAGAGTCCTGGGTAGACGGGGTATAAGACCGATTTTTCGTCCTGCTAAGAAAATTAAGGAGATGATGCGCCCTGTCAAGGACAGTCTCGGCCTCAGGGTCCTTGGGATTTGTAATATCCCCTGTGAGTGTACGAATGGTCTATCTATATAATTGCTTCCACAGTTTCCGACCGCTGTGCAGAACACCAACGCCTTATTAAAAATAGAGAACTGGAGAAATCGGCAATTGCGGAGCACAGCCTCACGAACAAACATAAAATATTGTTCGATGAAACAAAAATTCGGTCCCTTGCCTCCACTTACTGGAATCCTGTTATTAAGGAGGCTGTTGAAATAAGAATGAACGTGAAGAACTTTAACCGTGATAGCGGATACCATCTGAGCAGTGCATGGAAACGAGCGCTCGATGCAGAGAAGCAGCAGAGACGTTCCTTCCAAGGTTTACATTCCCACACAAGCGGTGGCGCCACCAGCACACACATTGACACCGTCTGCGACAGCGGTACGTGATCGTCGACCAATCAGAAGCCGTCCACGGGCTATGCAAAAGGCTACCACAGCAGCAGTGAACTTCGCTCCATCCAATCCAAAGCCCACAACCGCCTCCGACTCCTCAAACTCCTCTCTGGCTGGACATAGGGGTTGAACCCCTCTACCATCCTCCACACCTACAAATCCTTAATCCGTTCCATCCTCTGTTATGCCACTCCCGCCTGGATATCTGCCCCCCCCTCCCCCCTCTAGCGCCATGCACTCCGCCTCGCCTTCCGCATACGCCTCCCGTCCCCCCACGCGGATCCTCTACGACCTCATTCCTTTCCCCCCATCTGCTCCTACTCCTCGAACATATCCGCATACTCTACACCTCCTGCCGCCTTGATTCCCGTCATTCCCTGGTTGCTCCTCTCCTCTCCTCTCCAACCCCCGCCCTCTGCCGCGCCTTCACTGTTGTGTCCCCCCTACCCTCCATCTCTACACCCTTCATCTCCTTTCCCAAGGTGGCTTCCATCAACTTCCCTCCCGGATGATGCCCTCTCTCTCTCCCTTTACCCCTCCTATCAACTCTGATCCTCATCTCTCCCTCCTTTCCTCTGTCCTTTCCCCAGGCTCCCTCTCATCCCCCTTCCATCGTGTTTTTGCCCTCTCTGCTTCCCTTCTCCTCCTCCCCCCCGAGTCCTTTTGCTTTCCCCTCCTCTGCCTCCCCCCCCTTTATGGGTCCTCGTCCTCCTTAGGCTCCTTCCCCCCCTCGCCACCCACTTTGTTTTTCGTCTCCTTCCCCCCATTTCTTTCCGATCATCTGTCCAGGTTCCCCCCATCTGCCCTCAGCTGTGGTGTGTCATTTGTGCCAACTTTTTAGTGCAGTGTTCAAGTGAGTGTTCAGTGTTGTGAGTCTTTCCAAAGTGTTGCGAACAGAAACCATGCTGTCGCTGGGTGTGAATTTTATATCTCTTGCGAACAGAAATCAGACTGCTGCCGTGTTTTTTAACTGTCTATTATTTTACCTGCCTGCTTCCTGTGTATTTTATTAACATCACCAACCGTTTATTTCATGTTTTAAGTTCCACAATTTTCCGCCATTTTACGATTTAAGTCACCGATTTTATCGCCTGCTTTTATTATTTATTATCTTCATTTTTTTAAAAACAAATTCTGTAGGCATACTAAGCTGCTGCCAGCCCGCCCCCTTCGGGGGGAATCGAAACTCAATAAAGGAAAAAGAAAAAAACCGGTCCACGGCAGTGAGTTTTACCCCAGACGAAGATGACGGAGACGAAGCTCGGGACTTTATCCAAATTTGACGCGGCAAGTAAACCGAGAATGTTTTACATGCCGTCGCGAAAGACTTCGTTCTCAAATAGCCAAATGCTGTACACGGATGACCACCTAAAGTTAATACATAGGATTAGCAATACTATTTCTCTACTGATAACCAATCCGTGTGCGTGACTGGCGGACAGCAGCTCGAAGAAACCATTCCGAGGTATTCATCGTCAGTCACAATCGGTGTGCACTAACAAATCTTTCCTCTATTCTGTCATCTTTTTATATTCTTCTTAAAAAAAAGAAAATTTTATTTATATTTCAAACGTAACTTATTCTTATTTTTAAAAATATTATTCTTTGTAAAATGTTGTAGAGAAACAAAAGAAAAGAAAACTGCAAAAAAGATGAAAAACGAAAACTAAGATGTACGACCTGGCTAGAAACATCAGGTAACAGGTCTGTAATTTGGCAATAAATAAATAAAATAAATAACAACAGCTGGAGTTCACGGCGACAACCGTCGAACTGCCTCCTTACAGAGCTGCCTCGGGAAAATCCAAATTACACAGTGAAGATGTTAATATTTTTCAATAAAAAATAGCAATAAAAATTTCCATGTATGGTTTACTCAGTACAACAAACCCCTTTTGTCTACTGTGTTCCAGTACGTAGAAAAAGTTTGAGGAATATTTTCGTCCGTCACCCCTTAATTGCACGCATGTTGCATCGAGGACAGATCTGCAGGTGGCCAGCATCACGCACACACTTCACAGAGACAAGTGTCGTGAGAAGAAGGGCTTTTCCATGTTGGCACCGCGATACTGTCGCATGGAGGTAACCAATGAGGATGCAAGGTGTCCGTGATGTGCCGTTGTGGCACCAGAGCTCCCTCATTCACTACCAGCCGGGAGGCTCACGCGAAAGACAGACCGCGGCGCGTACGTCACGAACTCGCTCGCTCAGCTCAGCAGACAAAATGCGTTTCTAAACCTGTTAACTCGCAGCTGGGCGTGTGCGTACTGAAGAGAATTACATCTCCTACTGGAATCTGCTATTATGGAGCCTTACTGATTAACAGTACTAGAACAAAATTTAATTTTAGACCAATACTCGATATAAATGGGACAACGGCTTGTTTGTAGCATTTAGTCTCTTCTGCCTAAAAGTTCTCATTTCATATCATCATTTCGCCATGATCTTAATTTTACCCTAGTATAGTCGTACAAATTATAGGTAGAGCTATGGACTTTGGATCATTGTTGGACTAGTAACAGTAAGGCTTCATAATAGCGGATTCCGGTAGAAGGTGCAATTCTCGTTTGTACTATAGACGAGTCGTTCGCAAACTGAGTCCAAAGGAACGGTTCAACGAGATGAACAGAAGGAGCGAGGTACGAACTCTAAGGGACGGTCTTTGATTGTTCACTTCGGTCGCGGCTTTCTACTTATACAGAGTGCTGCAGCGTTCATAGCCATCAGGCAGTAGCTGTAATTTGTTTATTAACTCTTATGTCAATTAATAGTTACAGGTATGCCATTTACTAATGTGTAAGTCATTGTCCATTGCGTAAAAATGGTTCAAATGGCTCTGAGCACTATGGGACTTAACATCTATGGTCATCAGTCCCCTAGAACTTAGAACAACTTAAACCTAACTAACCTAAGGACAGCACACAACACCCAGCCATCACGAGGCAGAGAAAATCCCTGACCCCGCCGGGAATCGAACCCGGGAACCCGGATGTGGGAAGCGAGAACGCTACCACACGACCACCAGATGCGGGCTGTCTATTGCGTAGATTACTTTTTGAAAATGACTCCTGTCAAATGATGCTCTGCACAACACATTCTTCTAGGCGGCGTTGGAAGCTTTCCATAACTCGGTGTAACGTATTTTTGGGACATTGCCGACGGCAGTTCTGATGCGATCCTTCAGCTCAGGAATGGTGGCACAACGTGTTCGGATCACTTCTTGCTTCAGGCAGCCCCAAAGGAAAAAGTCTGCACATGAAAGGCCAGGTGAGCGAGGCGGCCAGGAAATGTCACCAAAACGGGAAATTACTCTACCGGGAAGTGCCTGTCGCAGCAAGAAATCCATGCAAATTCTGGCTGTATGCGAGATCGCTCCGTCTTGTTGAAACCGTAATTGTTCCACATCCACATCGACCATACCTAATTGGGGAAGAACGAAGTCTTGCAGCATCTTTAGGTAGCGTTCACTGGTGACAGTTACAGCCACACCGCTGTCATCCTCAAAGAAGTAAGGGCCAATAATCCCAAAGTAAGCAACTCCACACCACACTGTGACACTAGAGATGTGCAAGGGCTTGATGTGCAATTCATGCATGTCTACATCACTCCAATAACGCATATTCCGTTCATTCACTGAACTACATAACTCAGATGAGCTTCATCTGACATCAGGATGGTGTGCAATATTTGTAGATTTTGGCGAAGGAGATCACGCACGGTTAAGCAGAATGTTTTGCATGAAACCCAATCGCGAGGCCTAATTTCTTGTACAATCCGCAGCTTATATGGGTGAAAATGGAGATCTTCGTGCCATATTCTCCCGAATGAGCGATCGGACATATGCACAGTTTGCGCATGACGACGAGCAGATCTTTTGTGCTACGCAATAGTGCAGCACGAGTATTTTCCACGGCTTCTGGTGTCCGCACAGTTCTTTCACTTCTTCCCGGTTTGCCATTGCAAACAGAACCTGTTGTTCAAAATGCACGTAATCACCTCACAATGGTCCGTCCATCGGGGACTTTCCCATGACGTCCCGAGTTGAAATGTCGCTGAAATAGACGCTGGGTAGCAATAACAGAGTAGTTATTCTTGAAATAACTTTCAACAGCGAACGCACGATGCTGTGTACTCCACCGCTCCATATCACTGTCACACTCGAAATGGCAGTTCATTAGTACACGAATGCGGCACCAGCTGGCGCGCATTCCTGCAGAACGCCATTGTACTACGCAAGTCAAATTACGCTATGAACGCTGCCGCAGCCTGTAGTTCTCGGGAACGGGAAACGGTCGGTCTCGTTCCCGCAACGGCACGTCGGCAGGTCTCGTTGCAGCCTCGGTCCCGATGTCTGTCTGTCTGTCTCGGTCTCGGTCGGCCGGACTCGTCCTTCTTCGCGTGGCCGTTCGTCGTAGTTCCACTGCCGACTGCTCATAGTAAGTTCAGCACCGAGTTGTTTATTTCGTTCGCTGCGGACGGCCATTCTAGATCTGATTCAAACCTTTTTTGAACTCTGTACATCTGGTTCTTTTCATATTATATTCAGCGTCCACGACCGGTAGTTAAAATGTATTTTATAATTACATAAATTACAAAAAAATTATGTGGCATGTAGTACATACATCTTTTCAGGTAACAAAACGGCGTATCAGTTTACTTCACTATTTCGATAAACAGCAGAAGAATACTTGTAAAAAGGCATGATTTTTTGTTATTACACAATCAAAGGAAGTCGACACACGGCACACAAGAGTGGCCATTTTCCGTCTTATTTTTTTATCCAAAGTAAAAGGGCATGTTCGTTGTTATGGGAGGCAGACCGACTTACAACCGAATGAAGCCCGCGCTTCGTAATCGAGTGTCTGGTGTCACATTTTGTAAAGAGAATATGATAACTTCTACAATCTTATTTCAGTGGTACAGGGTGGCGCACGAAAAATCAGCCCCGAGTACTAGACTGCTCATTGTCGCCCACTAATCGTCATCTATTGTTTCGAAATTGTTGTTTGCGTTAGCTTATTTGTTATTTCCTCACTGCCTAATTATTCGATGTTTATCTATTTTACTTGTAGTGGTCAACAAATCGTTCGTTGTTGGGGAGCAGTCTGTACTGGGGGTCTGTTTTTCGTGCGCCACTTAACGCTACAGTTAGCTAAACGAGATGTTTTGCAGAATCACGAAAATTACAAGTGTTTGAGAATTCTGCTTTGAATAAAAACTATGTACTCCAGGAGGGAGGCAAGTGCCCCCTCTTGTCGCCTTCCGCCTTCAGTCGCCTATGCTAATAATTTTCAATTTTTCATAAGAACCATACACCAAGCACAAATGAACGGCGAACGAGTAAAAATGAATGGTTCCCAAGAATGAGCGACCACCAATGAACTACATTCATGCTCTTAAATTAAGGATAATTGCCGAATGTGGCACTACATAAAAGTGGCGCTAATAGCATAGGCACATAGGGAACACACACGACACAGATCTGTAATACCGAGGTATTGGAGATGAGTTGAGAAAACCGTCCCGAAACCCATGTGCTACAAAACTCCACTGTTTCCTGCACATGTACCCCGACATCAATATGGGCTATGATCACCATGCACACGTACACACGCCGTACAACAGGTTGGCACACTCTGCTGCTGGGGTATAGCCTCCCATTATTGCACCAGTGCCTGTCATAGTGTGATAGCGGTTTGAAGACGTGCAGCGATACGTGGACCGAGAGCATCCCAGACGTGCTCAATGGGGCTTAGGTCTGGAGAACAGGCAGGCCACTCCATTCGCCTGATGTCTTGTGTTTCAAGGTACTCCTGCACGATGGCAGCTCGGTGGGGCCTTGCATTATCATCCATCAGGAGGAAGGTGGGACTCATTGCACCCCTGATGCAAAATAATGTCCCGATACATATGGTCTGTTACAGTTCCTCTGTCAAAGACATGCAGGGGTGTACGTGCACCAATCATAATCCCACCCCACACCATCAAACCACGACCTCCATACAGGTTTCTTTCAAGGACATTAAGGGGTTCGTATCTGGTTCCTGGTTCACGCCAGATGAAAACCCGGCGAGAATCGCTGATCAGACTATACCTGGACTCGTCCGTGAATACAACCTGGGACCACTGTTCTAATGACCATGTTCTGTGTTCTTGACACCAGGCTTTACGGGCTCTCCTGTGAGCAGGGACAGTGGAATCCACCTTACAGGTCTCCGGGCGAATAAACCATGTCCGTTCAGTCGTCTGTAGACTGTGTGTCTGGAGACAACAATTCCATTGACAGCGGTAAGATCCCGAGCAAGGCTACCTGCAGTACTCCGTGGCCGTCTGCGGACACTGATGGTTGGATATCAGTCTTTTTGTGATGTTGTACACTGTGGACGTCCCGTACTGTAGCCCCTGGACACGTTTGCTGTCTGCTGGAATCGTTGCCATAATCGTGAAATCATACTTTGTCGCACACGGAGGGCCCATGCTACGAGCTGCTGTGTTTGAGCAGCCTCCAGTCACCCTAGTATTTTACCTCTCATAACGTCATCAATATGTGTTCTTTGAGCCATTTTCAGCACACAGTCACCATTAGCACGTCTCAAAACGTCTGCACACTTAGTCGCTGCACCGTACTCTGACATGCACCAACACACCTCTGCGTATGTGGACTGCTGCCAGCGCCACCGTGCGACGACCGCAGGTCAGATGCACCGTATGGTCGTACCCCGAGGTGATTTAAACCCGCAAAACGGCAACCATAGCGTTGTTTCACCATGTATCAGCATTATCCTTAATTTATGAGCATGAGTATAGTTCCCAAGGATGAACGAGTTTGCCCATCTCCAGTTTGTACGTACACACCTAGTTACAAGTTAACAGGTGTAGAAACGCAGTTTGTCTGCTGAGTTGAGCGGGCGAGCCTGTGTCTCGTAGGTCTCGACCAGCCGTAACTGACGTCATACCGCCGGCCGAAGTGGCAGAGCGGTTCTAGGGGCTACAGTCTGGAACCGCGTGACCGCTACGGTCGTGGGTTTGAATCCTGCCTCGGGCATGGATGTGTGTGATGTCCTTAGGTTAGTTAGGTTTAAGTAGTTCTAAGTTCTAGGGGACTGATGACCTCAGCAGTTAAGTTCCATAATGCCCAGAGCCATTTGTACCACTGACGTCATACCCGACGGCTCCTCACACCATGACGCCCGGAAAAACGTCACTGAGCCTCTCCAAAACATTGCGAGAATGGGACCTCTCTCTATACCGCCACCGTACTCAGCAACGACGGGCGAAACCGCGATTCGTCGCTGAAAAGAATGTGACGCCATTCATCAGCAGCGCATGCTTCACGGTCACAGCACCACTCCAAACGCAGCCGCTTGTGTTGTTGTGTCAGCGGTAGCCTGCACATGGCGCGGTAATTCCGTCAAGCGTGACTTCCTTCGAATGAAAATTCCTAATACAGCAGATTTAATCACTGACGATTCATATCCGCTGGGAATGATCCCAGCTTGATGTGAATGCAAAAGTGAGGAAAATAATCAGTTTCTTCAGCTGCGACACAGGGTATCAAGCACGAGTCTATTGGAGCGTGTGATGTTATACAACGAATTATTGGATATAGGTCCGCCTTTTATGGAAAAACGCTTTTTTCTTGCTATCCAAACGTATTTCGGTACCTCATTACCGTTATTTTCATTATATGATTTTGCAGGACCATCTTTACGGTGTCCTGCTCTGATGTCTAGTCATCTGCAAACCAGACGATGTAAATGTTAATTTCATCAGCAAGCTCACACAATCCCCAAATTTAAGAAAAAACGCGATTTTGGTGTGGCAAAGTGTTTTCCGTATACATTTGTTATTTCTGTCGTTTTGTTGTGACCGATCGTCGTCCTTTTGCCTTTTGAGGGGACTGAACACACACATATTAACGTGCTTTGTGTAATTTCGTTCTTACAAGCGCCTTTTAACTTAGTAAAACGTGATGAGCACTGTGTTGGATAAGAGAAATAAACGGTGTTTTTGCATAAAAGGCGGACCTACATTCAGTAACTTAACCGCAAACAAGAAAGAAAGACAGGAGCTCCAGATCCAAAAGATGAATCTGACAACGAACATTGTAACTTTGAGCGACAGAACACTTCAAAGTTTATATAAACTCCTATACCATTTTACAGCAGGTCAAATAATATTATAATATAGTAAGTGAATAACTATGCTTTGTGTTATCCTCACTTTCTGCTAACGGATGTATTTTAACCTCCTTACATCGTGGACTTCATTTTAAGTCTAATTAATGATGGTACTTGTATCGCATGTTTCCTTTGAACGATGTGATGCTGTTACACATGTAAATCGTAACCACTCATTCTCATGGTGGCTGAACGGATGAAGTTCTTCATGGCGTCGGCATTTTCGTGTGATGACGATGATGTCTGGTATGTGGGGCGCTCAACTGCGCGGTCGTCAGCGCCCATACAAAGTCCCAGTTTTTACACAGACCATCATTTTTCAAAGTCCAGTCTAGTAAGTGTCACGAAGGATGATGATGATGATGAAATGATGACAACACAAACGCGCAGTTCCCAGGCACAGAAAATCCCCAACACGTCCGTGAATCGAACCCGGGGCCCCGTGATCCAGAGGCAGCAACGCTAGCGACTTTCTTTGTACTTCTCTTTTTTTTATTTTCATTCTGTTCGCTTTCGTTCGTTGCATCTGCTCGGGGCGGCCGTCGTAAGACACCCGTTTAGGTTCGTCGTTGATCGGTTAACTCAGTTTTTTTTTTTTATTATTACAGAGGTCAGCTAACCCTCCGACCGAACACGCTGAGCTACTGTGCCGGAAACCGACTAGACTACGAGCTGCAGACGGCATTTTCATGTGGATTTTGCATTGGTAGTGATAGAGCAATGCCGGAAGTCCTTCACCCCGTTAACCCCAGGACGGAATATGTGTACCCCAAATGTCTGTCTGTAGAGTTCAGTATTATCCCACGTGAAAGTGTGGTAACTTTTACCGAAACGTTTGCGAGTCGTGCAACTTAGACTCCCTACCTATCGCTGTCTTAAGGATCGCAAGGACGAGATTAGGGTATTTACATTTTAAGCAGGCGTTCTCCACGCGATCCATACGTGAAGAGGATGGGATAAAGAGCGAACAACTTGTACGACGTGAAGTAGCCCCTGGCATGCACTTCAGTTTTTTGCAGAGTACGGCAGTTTGGCTTTAGGAAAAGTAAAGGGACGAGAGAGGCAATTCTGACGTCACGGCTAATAATGGAAGCGAGGCTAAAGAAAAATCAAGACACTTTCATAGGATTTGTCGACCTGGAAAAAGCGTTCGACAATATAAAATGGTGCAAGCTGTTCGAGATTCTGAAAAAAGTAGGGGTAAGCTATAGGGAGAGACGGGTCATATACAATACGTACAACAACCAAGAGGGAATAATAAGAGTGGACGATCAAGACCGAAGTGCTCGTATTAAGAAGGGTGTAAGACAAGGCTGTAGCCTTTCGCCCCTACTCTTCAATCTGTACATCGAGGAAGCAACGATGGAAATGAAAGAAAGGTTCAGGAGTGGAATTAAAATACAAGGTGAAAGGATATCAATGATACGATTCGCTGATGACATTGCTATCCTGAGTGAAAGTGAAGAAGAATTAAATGATCTGCTGAACGGGATGAACAGTCTAATGAGTACACAGTATGGTTTGAGAGTAAATCGGAGAAAGACGAAGGTAATGAGAAGTAGTAGAAATGACAACAGCGAGAAACTTAACTTCAGGATTGATGGTCACGAAGTCAATGAAGTTAAGGAATTCTGCTACCTAGGCAGTAAAATAACCAATGACGGACGGAGCAAGGACATCAAAAGCAGACTCGCTATGGCAAAAAAGGCATTTCTGGTCAAGAGAAGTCTACTAATATCAAATACCGGCCTTAATGTGAGGAAGAAATTTCTGAGGATGTACGTCTGGAATACAGCACTGTATGGTAGTGAAACATGGACGGTGGGAAAACCGGAACAGAAGAGAATCGAAGCATTTGAGATGTGGTGCTATAGACGAATGTTGAAAATTAGATGGACTGATACGGTAAGGAATGAGGAGGTTCTACGCAGAATCGGAGAGGAAAGGAATATGTGGAAAACACTGATACGGAGAAGGGACAGGATGATAGGACATCTGCTAAGACATGAGGGAATGACTTCTATGGTACTAGAGGGAGCTGTAAAGGGCAAAAACTGTAGAGGAAGACAGAGATTGGAATACGTCAAGCAAATAATTGAGGACGTAGGTTGCAAGTGCTACTCTGAGATGAAGAGGTTAGCACAGGAAAGGAATTCGTGGCGGGCCGCATGAAACCAGTCAGTAGACTGATGGCAAAAAAAAAAAAAAAAAACCGGAGGACCAGACGTGGCAATCAGGTCTGCTGCCGGGAGCAAACAGCGCCAAGTCCCGGCTTACGTGAACACTGTCCGTTCTCGGCTGGTGTAGTGTGCCCCAGACGAGGGCCGAGGCGCGACCACTGTGTTGAGTACGGTCAGACGCGGCAGCCTCCGCAGCAGGAAGCGAAGGCTGTGTGCGGCGGGCGTTGCGACGCGAAGTGCGGCGCCGGGCCCGCACTGCCTCGGAATCACGCCTGCCGAGCACCGAGGAAGCGGTAATCACGTGCTCGCACGTCCCAGACGTCAAGCTCACCTCGTGGGCAAGGCGACGACTTCTCACCGTGACACAGAAGGCCGACACAAAATGCACCTTGTCTGCGTCTCATTATTTTCCTTTTGCCTTTTCCCGTTTCTCTTACGTGAGCGACAATATTATAAACGTAGCCGTGGTCTCTCCCAACTATGCGTTTTCGTGAACTTGGCTGCCTATCTATGTTTGGTTTCCCGCCCTGGTCGTGGTTACGTCGTGGTTCTTCTTCCTTCTACGTGCGGCAGCAGTGATGTGTATCGATATTTGCGCCATTTACCATCTTTGGTTTGGTGCATTTAATTTCCGACAAGGGGTCTTGAACATGGAGGTAAGAATAGAGGGAGACGCCGTGACGTCACAGCTGTGAAGCTATGCGAAGCCGAGGGTAGCCATCTCAATCCGACCAAAACATTGCTGCTGTAAGCTTGTGTGCATAAGCTTGTCGCTCGCTTTTGGAAGGATTTTGCGCTATTATGGTGACTTGTGTGGTGTTCCGGTGTACGAATCGTTCTGATTGTGATGCGAAATCCAAGGGAATAACATTTCATGTGTAAGTTGTCTCGTTAAGTGTAATTTTACAACTTCATTGTGAACGAATGTGTGCTACATCGGTACTTGTACTATAGCGTGTTTTTCTCCTGTATGATTTTAGATTCCCTAAAAATGAAAGTGGGAAAGCTCTGTGGGAGAATGCCGTGACGAGGAAGAATTGGCGTGCGTCTAAATGGAGCACTATATGTTCTCAGCGTTTCCGAGAAGAGGACATAGACCGAACTTCCCTTTCAACAGTAAGGCTCCGAGAAAATGCTGTACCATGAGTTTTCCCTACACACCCAAAACATTTGCAAAAGGTATGTTAATTCAAAGAATTAAATTCTTAGTTTTCCAGTTCACGTTTCAGTATAATACGTACGTATCGTCGATAATCGAAGTGTTGAGTAACTCACTTTGTCTTCATCATGTACCAAATTAAAAGCTAACACTACATTAACTGGCGTAAAGTATAGGCCTAAACAGGACACTGTGTAGATTTGCCATTCTATGTACCGTATTTCAGTAAATATTGGTGGTAATGAACAGTCTTTCCCAGTAGTGTAACGTAACTGAAATGTCCCAGTACGTATTACAAACAAGATATATTTATGGGGCTTTGGAGGGAGGGTATAGCTAACTTAGTTTTCAGTTTCTATTATTTAGTTTGTGATACACGTTTATTACTGAATTAACAAAATTGTATCGTTTACATTGAAGGCTAGCTATTCGTAATATTACATTAAAAACTATTTTTAATCAGAAGAAACGCGGAATTTCGCCTTTACGAGATTTTATTTTAAACAAAAACTTTGAAACAACCAATCTGATGACGTTACATGCGTATATGGTGCAATTAGCGACTGTAATACACGCAGCGCTATAGCACACTGGCAATGTTTTGGTCAGAGTGTCATGGCAGCGAGCCACGCCCCCATGGCTTCAAAACGTAGTACGGCTGGGATACGTAGCGCCATCTCCCCTTATTCTTACCTCCATGGTCTGGAGTGAGTCGGTCGGTTGTTGCGGACGAGGGAAGTTACCTGCGCGGTGCAGTCGGCTGGGGCCGCTGGCAGTCAGTGCGCAGTGTCGGAGCGTGTGTGGAGCTGTCTGATCGCTACGAGCTTCGTGGTTTGCCGACTCAGGACGTCAAAGTTGACTAGAGGTTTCAACTACCCAAGCCACGTCTATATTTGTTGTGGTGGTTCGCTTCGGCGGTTTGCTGTTGGGGTGGTTTTCCGGCGAACAACACCGAGTGGTTCTACTGCTGAGATTTAGCCGCCTTGCGGTGCAATTAACTATTTTGGTCGACTACGATTGGAGTGCACCAGTGGAATTTTCTGTTCAAATGTTTCAAATGGCTCTGGGCACTATGGGACAACATCTGAGGTCATCAGTCCCCTAGAACTTAGAAACACTTAAACCTAACCTAAGGACATCACACACATCCATGCCCGAGGCAGGATTCGAACCTGCGACCGTAGTGGTCGCGCGGTTCCAGATTGTAGCACCTAGAACCGCTCGGCCACCCCGGCCGGCGAATTTTCTGTCTTGGGGCTGTTAGTGCTCTGGTTATCTGCCGTAGGCATTGACGTAAATTCAGGCAGTGTTCTTTTGAGCGAATTAACTATTACCAGGTTTCAAACTCAAGTGTACCAGCGAAATTTTCTGCCTAGTGGCCGTTAATGTTCCGGTTACCTGCCCTGGCCACTAACGTAATTTCAGGCAGCGTCCTTTCCTCACCTGTTGTGTATTCCATTGTGGACTATCACGTTTGTAACATTGCTGGTTGGGGTTTTCATGTACTGATTCACGGGAAGCAAGTTGTTGTGCCGGGCGGTCCGTGGCTGTCCCCTGGTTGGGTGCCGGTGGATCAAGTGTAGTTGCACTCACCACCTGCCTCACCTAAGTGAACGAGGGCAGACCGACCTTCCTGGATGCTTTCTGAGTGCCGCCGGTGTTCGTCTGTTGTCAGCTATTTTAAATTTTAGACTTATGGTTATTGTTTGTTTCTCAAAATTTACCAAAAAAAATTTCTTATTTACCTTTCAAGCTTAAACACTGCGGCCTTCTGCCTTTAAATATTATGATAATATATTTTCAAATTTTGAATTTTGATTGTGGCCCTCAGCCATTGGTATTGCACCTTGCATATGTTGTTTCTTTAAATTATTTTACTGCTATCTTAATTGGATTTTTATCTCGTTGATTTTTAAGATTTTTGTTGTTAAACATGCTGGCCTTCTGCCTTCAAAGGTCTATGATAATATATTCAGAAGTTTTGAAATTTGTGGCCCTCAGCCATTTGTATTGCACTTTGCGTATGTTGTTTTTTGAATTATTTCATTGCTATCTTAATTGGATATTTATCTTGTTAAGATTTCTTGTTGGAGGCCTTCAGCAGTGAAAGAGTTGCTAAATTACAATAAATGACAATTAGAAGCAGAAACTGACCTCAACCCTTGGCCCTTTCCACAATCCTATTACCTGTTCTGCACAGCGGGTTTAGCGAGCGTTTTACCCACGAACAATATATTACCATGCGTAATATGGTGTTGGAAAACCGCTGGCTTTCAAAAGAGTTTCCAGTCATCTCGAAATCGATAAACGTTTTTCAAAGGAAATTTATAGCATTCTTCTAACAAAAAACTGGAAAGTTCAGGTAACGACGATGGAGACATATAGCGATCATGCACCCTTCTCTACAAAGAAGAATACAAAAGGCTCAATAAATTGAGATCTCTTGACTGGTGGCCAGGAGAGATGCGATAATTTATCCCCGTGCTCACAAAGTCGGTGATCTGGACTGTCATTTGCCTTTAGGCAAAGGCAGCAAAGAGGTAATTCTGACGTTGCAGTTGATGATAGAAGCAAGGCTACAGAAAAATCAAGACTCGTTCATAGGATTTGTCGATCTGGAAAAAGCGTTAGACAATCTAAAATCGTTCAAGATGTTCGCAATTCTGACAGAAATAGGAGTAAGCTACAGGGAGAGACGAGTAATATACAATATGTACAAGAAACAAGAGGAAATCATAAGACTGGACGACCTACAACGAAATGCTCGGATTACAAAGGGTGTAAGACAGGGGTGTAGCCTTTCGCCCCTACTCTTCAATCTGTACATCGAAGAAGCAATGACGGAAATAAAAGAAAGGTTCTGTAGTGAAATTAAAATTCCAGGTGAAAGGATATCAATGATACGATTCGTTTATGACATTGCTATCCTGAGTGAAAGTGAAGAAGAATTATATGATCTGCTCAGTGGAATGAACCGTCTAATGAGCACAGAATATGGATTTAGAGTACATAGAAAAAAGACGAAAGTAATGAGATGTAGTAGAAACGAGAACGGCAAGAAACTTAACACAAGGATTGATGGTCACGAAGTACTGAGCTCAAGGAATTCTGCTACCTATGTAGTAAAATAACTGATGAAGGACGGAGCAAGGAGGACATCGAAAGCAGACTAGCACTAGCAAAGAAAGTTATTCCTGCGAAATAGAAGTATACTAGCATGAAACATAGGCCTTAATTCCAGGAACAAATTTCTGAGAATATACGTTTGGAACACAGCATTGTATGGTAATGAAATATGGAGTGTGGGAAAACCGGAACAGAGGAGAATCGAAGTATTTGATGTGATGCTACAGAGGAATGCTGAAAATTAGGTGGACTGATAAGGTACGGAATGAGGAGGTTCTGCGCAGAATCGGAGGGGAAAGGAATTTACGGAAAACACTGACAAGGAGAAGGGACAGGATGATAGGACTTCTGTTAAGACATCCGGGACTGACTTCCATGGTACTAGACGGAGCCGTAGAAGGCATAAACTGTAGAAGAAAACAGATTTGAATACATCCAGCTTATAATTGAGGACGTTGGTTGCAAGTGCCACTGTGAGGTGAAGAGGTTAGCACAGGAGAAAACTTCGTGGCGGGCCGCATGAAACCAGTCGGAAGACTGATGACTCAAAAAATCATGATCTTCCATGAGCACCATGGTTATTCAGCAAGGTCGCATTACTGGAAAGGATTATGTGACTGGTTTGGGTATTCCGGTCCGTCCCATGGTACAGTGCTTGTTCCCCAATCGTGATGCTATTTTCAAAGAGGACAGTGCCCCTGTACAAACAGCTCGCATCGTCGAGGACTGGTTTCGTGAGCACGGGGATGAGATGTTGCCTCCCCCCAAGCCACCACATCTCAGTATTATTGATCCACTGTGGTCTGCTTTAAAAACGTGGATCCACCTCCATCATCGGTACCGGAACTTGTCACTATTTTGGACATGGTATAAAAGCCCCTTGAAAACCGTATAGGACCTGCATTTAGCCATTCTGAGCTGTTTTTAAATGCCCTAGATACTTTTCTCCACTCCCTTACCAATGAACCCAAGTATTCCATGTGCTTCTCCAAGACAGTGTTCATTCCATCTCATACCCCTAGAAATTGTTGCGCACAAGTATCTTTTATGAGTTGACGAATTCCCGTTGGGATTCATTGATATTATAGCCTTCAGATACTATATTCTTTCGTTTTGTGAAATGCAGAGTTCTACATTTCTGAATATTTAAAGTAAGTTGGCAATTCTTGTACCACTTACGAGGGGCAGTCGGCTGTGGGCAGAGTTGTGTGATATGGGCGAAAGACGACACGGCAGGTGAACGCGCACGTGCAAGACACCGATACACCACTGGGTAGAGGTCGACCGCGACCAAGCAGATGGCGCTGTCGCAGTGCCTGCGAAAAGCGGAGGACAGCCGCTCGGTCTTTTCTCGGAGCTATTCAGTGGCGGACATCGGCAAGAGCAGGACATACCGAGACCTGGACGTACGCCCACGCCCACTACAGATGCAAATGTCAGGAAGGTGGATGACACGATTAAAGAGAACCGGCTTATCACCATCGATGGAGTAGCGGCAGAACTTTGAATCGGACACGAGCGAGCTCACAAGATAATCCACGACATTCTTCGATACAAGAACACGTTGAGTGCCCCGGCAACTGACTCCGACACACATGGAACAACGCACGGCGTTCAGCCTGCAACAGCTCGTGCGTTACCACGAATCTGGCAATGACCTTCCGTTTCGGATTGTGACGGGGGATGAAAAGTGGGTCCACCATTACACGCCCGAATCGAAGGCCGCATCCGTGGAGTGGAAACATCCATCACTTGTCCGAAAGAAGTGCAAAATCACTCCGTCTGCAGGTAAAGTGCTACACACCGTTTCCTGGGACGCCAAAGGAGTTTTGCTGCCGGACTTTCTGGAGGATGCAATCATTAATGCTGCGCTGTACTGTGCCACTCTGTCGAAACTGAAAGAGGTGATTCGGAAAAAGCGGCCCGGCCTTCTCAGATCTGGCGTTCTGCTGTTGGATGACAATGCGAGACCACACACGGCGACGGCAACGCAAAACCATATTGCAACTCTCGGTTCGGAGCGCCTACACCATCCGCCTTATAGTCCGGATCTCGCAGCAAGTGACTTCCATCTGTTTCCTGCTTTGAAGAACACTCTCGGCGGAAGGCGTTTGGGCAGCAACGCTAACGTCAAACAAGCCGTTCACGCTTCTTCCGTATGCAACGCCCTGATTTTTTCCTGGAAAGCTTTTTGAAGCTTATAAAGCGGTATGACAAATGTCTCGATGTACTTGTAAATTATGTAGAAAAGTAAAGATATGTCTTATCTTTAATGTCTCATTCTCTTTTTTTTTTCCTTTCACACACAACTCTGACCACAGTCGACAGGGGAAACTTATTTTCCAACTCCCCCTCGTATCAAGATCTGTATGGTTCTGCAACTTTTTTTCTTTCCAAATGCCAACTTTTTCTAAATGGCTAGTCCCAACGAGAAACTTTGTTTGATTTGAGCATCAGTGAATAGCGTTGTTTACTTCGTTGATGTCGTAAATAGCAAAAAGCTAAAGTAAAACCTCGACACTCGATCTTGTCATTTTATGCGGAACCGTTATCCTTCGTTCAGTATTTGCAGTGAGCAGAGCTCTGATTGCGTGACAGGCACACAGTAAGAAAAATTTCACACCTCTGATGCTAGCATAGCTGCTAGTTTAAATGCGGGATAACTGCATTCTATTCGTAAATTAAGTTAGTGTGGTATCTGGGTATGGGCACGTCGAGTTTGTAAGTGGATTAGATGGGCCGTCTTTCTCCCTCCCCCTTTTCTAGCAAAACCCAACTCACATGCCGCCCAGACACAAACATTTTTCGGTACAGTATCAGTCTCAAGAAAGGTTGATCATGTAATGGTTACTGAGCGGCAGCATCTTATAACAGTCCTATGCTGATGCTCTGTGGCTAGTATTGAACCTATCGGTGCCTGGGTTCTAAACCGAAGACTCCGTTACCGATTTTTGTCAACTTATGCATCTTTCAGCTTTGGCGAGGAAGCCCATTATTTCTAGACAAGTTTCGACTATTTGCAGGCTCCTTTCTTATTTGAAGTTTAGGTGAGTATTTTCTTTATATGTTGAATAATAACACAATGAAGAGGAGACGTTCAGTCGCAGAGAGACACGAGGAAGAGACTGCTACACATTTAAGCTTTCGGCCAAACGGCCTTCTTCCGAAGAGGAAAAGACAGATTCACACAAGCACAAGTGAGACACGTGACCGCTCTTTCTGGCCGCTGTGGATGGACTTCATATGTTCAGAAGAGGTAAACATAGTAGCTCCGAGAAGAACACTCATCGAGGCACTTTACATTTGATTGAAGAAGGGAGTTAAATAACAACAATTAACACAAATTATATTCCGAAATAACGCATAAATTTCTGCCTTTCCATGTATAGAAATTTATGTCATCCTTTACATTTTCACATCAATGTAACTTGTAGGAAGCCTATATTTGGCACACGTACATCTCTGGAGTTGGGAAGTATTCAAGAGTAGCATCACATATTTGTAAAAATGAAGTACTAACAAATTATCAATTTAGTTTTCAGAAAGGCTTTTCAACAGAAAATGCTATACATGCTTTCACTACCGAAGCACGACTCACGCCCGGTACTCACAGCTTTACTTCTGCCAGTATCTCGTCTCCTACCTTCCAAGCTCAGTTGGTAGAGCACTTCCCCGCGAAAGGCAAAGGTCCCGAGTTCGAGTCTCGGTCGGGCACACAGTTTTAATCTGCCAGGAAGTTTCATATCAGCGCACACTCCGCTGCAGAGTGAAAATCTCATTCTGGAAATATTAAATGCATTGAATAACCGAACGTCATCCATTGGGATATTTTGTGATCTCTCAAAGGCTTTGGATTGTGTGAGTCATGAAATTCTTCTAGATAAGCTTAAGTATTGTGGTATGAGTGGGACAGTGCACAAATGGTTTAATTTATACTTCACTGGAAGAATGCAGAAGGTTGAAATTAACAGTACAGATAGTCCGCAGAAATCAGCAGAGTCCTCTGACAAGGGAGGTACCAAGAATGGTCTCCCACAGGGTTTAGTCTTGGGTCCCTTATTGTTCTTAATGTATATTAACGAGTTGCTACTCTGTATTGATGAAGGTAATCACACCCAACAGCTGAGGAAATTGTAAATAATGTCTTTCAGAAAATTATTAAGTTGTCCTCTGCAAATAGACTCACTAAATTTTGAGAAAACACAGTTTATACAATTCTGTACAGTAAATGGCATAACACTATTGATAAATATTTACTGTGAACAGAAGCCTGTACAGTAAATGGCATAACACTATTGATAAATATTTACTGTGAACAGAAGCCTGTTGCTAAGGCAGAATATTAAAAATTTCTGGGTGTGTGCACTGATGAGAAATTGAATTGGAAGAAACACATCGATGATCTGCTGGAAAGGTTAGGTTCAGCTACTTATGCTATTACGTTTATTGCAAATTTTGGTGATAAAAATATCAGGAAATTAGCCTGCTATGTCTATTTTCATTCACTGCTTTCATATGGCATGTTATTTTTGGCAATTCGTCATTAGGAGAGAAACTGTTGATTGCACAGAAGTGCTTAGTCAGAATAATAGCTGGAGCGCACCTAAGATCATCTTGCAGACGTTTATTCAAGGAACTCGGGATGTTCACAGTGCCTTCGCAATACATATATTCACTTATGAAATTCGTCATTAATAACCCACCCCAAATCAAAAATAACAGGGAAGTTCAAAGCTACAACACTCAAAGAAAGGATGATCTTCACAATTCTGGACTAATTCTCACTTTGACACAGAAAGGGGTGAATTATGCTGCTAAACAAATCTTTGGTCATTTGCCAAATATTGTTAAAAGTCTGACAGATAGCCGACCAACATTTAAAAGCAAATTAAAAGAATTTCTGAATGACAACTGTTTCTACTCAATAGCTGAATTCTTAGATATGAAATACTAACTGTAAAAAAAAAGAAAAAGAAAAAATAATTAATTAATTAATTTTTGTAAAGAAAACTTACGTTAAAGTGACACGTTCCACATCATTAGGAAATGTATTTATATCTATGGAACAAGGTTTTATGTATGAATGGATGGATGGATGGATGGTCGAGTTGGCTTGTATGAACCGAAGTGTGAGGAGAGAACTGTGTTAGCGCACTTTTAACTCGGGAATACTTGCTTATCGTCTGTGGACCATAGTTGGATATTAGGATTAAACAGAGGAAAGTTTCGCTTCAGTGTTGTTATAATCAAAATGCAATGTATCGTCCGTGTCAACAGCACATGAAGGTATTTTTCTCGGTTTGAGTGAATAGCCGAAAAGGTATCTTGCGTTTTATTCTAGCAACTGATGAAAACCCAGACCTCAGTAACACCAGATCAACAAATGGAATAGAGCCGAGAAACGCTGCCGATGTTAAGTATCTGCTATCATTAAATTAACTCACTCCTCTCCAAAATTAATTCGATGTGCTAGATAGAAACTTTCTGCTCTGAAAGCCCTTCGTTAAGTAACTGTTCTCACCAATATCGCTGTTAATAGCTGGGTACGTTTCAAAGTGTACCCACAACAGTTTGCCATGAAATCTGAAACTACTTCGCCATTGACCGCGGAAGTGGAATGAAACGCTGCTCTCTCTCTCTCTCTCTTTCTCTCCTGCTAGCTCAGTTCCCTAGTACGCTCCACTTCAGGAGCAGCGCGGCGTCGTGAATGATGCCACCTCGCAGGTCCGGTCAGCGCCGTCCCTCGCCCAAGGCCGCGCTGTCGCTCGGGAAGCCGACGCGTCGCCAATGAAGATTAACTGCTGCGCCTCCGCCTGCGAGCAATGATTGCGCGGGTCCAGGACCACCGACTCTGCCACCAGGCAGCTGTCGTGGCCGGGCCGACACCGTGTGGTGGTCCCATACCGCAGACCAGTCGCTCAATGGAGCCGTCTACGTTGCCTGCACCAAATCAACGCCGTAGCAGTGCGTTTGCCATCCTGAACAGCCTCAATGCTCCTAGACACCGTGCAGATAAGCCCAGAATGGCCGCCATATGATTTTTACTTGCAAAGCTGTAACAATAGTTTTAAATCTATATGAAACCATTGTGATAAAACCTTGCTAAGCAACCTATTTATTCAATACCGCAGGCATTATTCTCAGCAGAGGACCACGCTTTCATTGAGGACAATGCCCCGCTGACAGAGGTACTTGGAAGAGCCTGTTCATAATGTAAAACGTCTTCTTTGACACAATAATCTCCAAATTTAAAAATTGTTGAGCAACTGTGGTATATATTACGAAAATAATTAAGGTCGTCTTATAACTGACCATTGTCCCTCAAAGAATGGAAGACATTTTGTAAAACACCGTGTTGCCAGCTCTCCCAAGAACGCCACGTGCAGTGACGAGAGCGTGGTGGAAGCAAAGGATGAGTCGAGAAGTACTTAATGAATAAGAGAGCAGGTGAAAGTTTCGGCACCAATTATTGTCGAATAAATCGCTGCTCTGCCCCTAATTTGCATAACAGTTTTATTTCGATCTACACTCAAGCTCATAAATTAAGGATAATGCTGTTACTTGGTGAAACAATACTGTGGTGGGCAGTTTGCGGGTTTAAATCACCTCGGGGTATGACCATGCAGTGCATCTGACCTGCGGTCTACGCACGGTGGTGCTGGCAGCAATCCACATACGCAGAGATGTGTTGGTGCATGTCAGAGTACGGTGCAGCGAGTAAGTGTGCAGACGTTTTCAGACGTGCTAATGGTGGAAATGGCTCAAAGAACACATATTGATGACGTTATGAGGGGTAGAATACTAGGGCGACTGGAAGCTGGTCAGACACAGCAGGTCGTAGCACGGGCCCTCCGTGTGCCGCAAAGTGTGGTCTCAAGATTATGGCAACGATTCCAGCACACAGGAAACGTGTCCAGACGCTACAGTACGGGACGTCCACAGTGTACAACACCACAAGAAGACCGATGTCTCACCATCAGTGCCCGCAGACGGCCACGGAACAGCTGTCCCCAGACGACTGAACAGACATCGTTTACTCGCCCAGGGACCTGCAAGGTGCGTTTCAGTCCTCTGGTCGCAGGAGATCCCGTAATGCCTGGTGTTAGGAATTCAGTAGATGGTCATTGCAACAGTGGCCCCAGTTTATGTTCACGGACGAGTCCAGGTATAGACTGAACAGAGATTCTCGCCGGGTTTCCATCTAGCTTGAACCAGGAACCAGATGCCAACCCCTTAATGTCCTTGAAAGAGACCTGTATGGAGGTCGTGGTTTGATGGTGTGGGGTGGGATTATGATTGGTACACGTACACCCCTGCATGTCTTTGACAGAGGAACTGTAACAGGTCAGGTGTATCGGGACGTCATTTTGCACCAGTATGTCCGCCTTTTCAGCGGTGGAGGGGGCAGTGGGTCCCATCTTCCTCGAGCGAGGTGGCGCAGTGGTTAGCACACTGGACTCGCATTCGGGAGGACGATGGTTCAATCCCGTCTCCGGCCATCCTGATTTAGGTTTTCCGTGATTTCCCTAAATCGTTTCAGGCAAATGCCGGGATGGTTCCTTTGAAAGGGCACGGCCGATTTCCTTCCCAATCCTTCCCTAACCCGAGCTTGCGCTCCGTCTCTAGTGACCTCGTTGTCGACGGGACGTTAAACACTAACGACCACCACCACCCATCTTCCTCCTGATGAACCATAACGTACGGCCCCACGGAGCTGCCATCGTGGAGGAGTACCTTGAAACAGAAGATATCAGGCGCATGGAGTGGCCTGCCTGTTCTCCAGACCAAAACCCCATCGAGCACGTCAAGCACGCTCTCGGTCGACGTATCGATGCACGTCTTCAAACCCCTACGACACTTCAGGAGCTCCGACAGCCACTGGTGCAAGAATGGGATGCTATACCCCAGCAGCTGCTCGACCACCTGATCCAGAGTACGCCAACCCGTTGTGCGGCCTGTGTACGTGTGCATGGTGATCATATCCCATATTGATGTCGGGGTTCATGAGCAGGAAACAGTGGCTTTTTGTAGCACATTTGTTTCGGGACGGTTTTCTCAACTTATCACCAATACCGTGGACTTACAGATCTGTGTCGTGTGTGTTCCCTATGTGCCTATCCTACTGGCGCCAGTTTTGTGTAGTGCCACGTAGTGTGGCACCACATTCTGCAGTTATCCTTAATTTATGAGCATAAGTGTGTCCAAAGGGTCAACCGCGAAATAAACCATCTAAATAATTCCAGAAACGAAAGAAACCTTGCAATAATAATTCTCTATGTACAGAGGAACCGAAATCTGTGAACAGATCTCGGCTGTCGTCAGTTCGAGAGGAAATGACAAATGGTCCATAATGGCGGCGGCTGTTAAAACAGAGCGTCGCCTTCGTCTCGAGGCGCGCATGAACACTGGAAATCCCTCTGTCGCAACGGCCGAGGCTGCGCCAGTTAAGGATATTTCTGGGGCAAAAAGGAAGCGGCCAGGCACATGGCCGAGCGGGTGCCAGCTAGCCGCTTGACCATCCAGCAGCTTGGCACCGGAGCTACTTTCTACAGCCGTAGGCACACTAGCTAACAAAACACCTGAGCATCGCCGCTTCAGTCCATTCTGGAACGTCTTCTTGGAAGATCTACTAGCTGCCGCCTCGCACTCAATAGCTTATTGTCTCTTACACGCGCAAACAAAGTTGACACTCGGCGCGGTGGCTGATGGGAGTTACCGTAAAGGCATTTCCCATTTACAGTCGCTCCCATCAGCCACCGCGCCGAGTGTCAACTTCGTTTGCGCGTGTATTACATGAACGCTCCGCCATGCGACGGTAAAGCTTAGCGGTTCGTTACTTATGGTATAGTCTTAATAATGATGTTCGGATTGGACCGCCGTTTTGGTCGTTTGGCGATCGCGAGTATTTCCCGATACTACGGAAAAGCAGCAGAGCCAGCCATGCAATAAGGTTCGCCCAAAATCTGCCCCATCCCCCCCCCCATCCCCGCCCCTTTTGTTACCGAAACCTAGTTTTCATGGTTCAGGATTCTCACTCCTTAGTCTTCCTAGTTCAACTTGTACAGTTATAGATGAATATTATCTATATATCTCATTCTGTGAATGTGTCTGTGTCAGTGGTGGGTGTCCTCGGTTAAGAGTACAATGTTGTATGCTAATTTCATAATGTAGCTCTTTCTGCTAAGCTGTAAATTTTATTTTTTACCGTTTCTCCCACCTGCCCCCGGTATCAATTCAAATCAGTGGCTCCCTGCAAGTAGGGTCGCAATTCATGGCTTCCCACAGTCTGACACTGAGTAGGATAACAACATGAGAGCCACACAGCCTATCGATAGTTACCTGACCCACTAATTGGGGCAAGCTCTTTTTCATTGAGTCCGCTTGGAATACGAAAACTGTGGCAGTCAGTGTAGGTGAGGTAGCGCAGTTTCCTCGACGGGAGTGGTGCAACTTACCACTAACATTAACGCTATACGAGGGTTATTCGGAAAGGTCCGATCGGGCACGAAATGGAAACAGCAGTGAAAATCCGGTGTAGCTTTGCACGGATGTGTTGGACAGTGTCTGTAGTGCGCCCTTAGAAAGCGTCACGTTGTGAGCGATGGTGAGTGCGTAAAGATGCCGAGAAGAATAGTGCCTCCCGCCACGTAAGAGAGCCCGTTGAGAAACTTCGACTGAAGTCATGTAGCAAACAAGTGTTTTCCGGCTCGGGTGTGTCGGTAGTTCGGTTGGGACAGAGCAGTGGTGAGGTTCGGCAGCGCAAGGACATGCCGGGACCACTGGCGGCACGCAGGCATTGCTGGATCGAGGGGCTGTAGTTGCGAGGGCCACAATCTCGTTGTCTGTGCTGCGTGAACGTTCAGAACCTCGTCTACAGGTGTGGGAATGTTCACGTGGCCCCAGATACGAGCATCGCTGTACGTCCAACGTGTGGCTATTGTCCGAATGGACCATCCCGCCGCTCCCGAATGTGAGTCCAGTGTGCTAGCCACTGCGCCACCTCGCTCGGTCTCCGCCTTTTGCAATGTCTGCTTTGTGCCCACTTCGTGTTTTCATTGTCACACAGGACACTGGCCTGGTTTGGCCAAGCTTGGTGTTGGCTGCAGTGGACTTTTGAGAGAATTTTTACTTTTCTTTATAAGACATTTCTGCCGTGTAACCGTTACAACAAACACTACAATCGTGTTTCGTGAGTTAGAGAGACCAACTGGTAGTGAAGACACATACACATTATTCTTTATGAATGCCAAAACGTAACAGTCGCAGGCGTCAGATCGTGTGAACGTAGAGGACATACGAAACAAGCTCTGTCATCCAGGCCTTGCGGCCAATCCAGCATCCTTTAACCAACGACGTACTGAGTTATGCCAGTGATGTGGTGCACCAGCCTGCTGCCAAATGAAGTTTAGTGGTTCAGATTCATCCAATTGAGGAAAGATCCGTAATTCTAGCGCATCAAGACAAGAAACGCCAGTTACAGTTGCTTCACTGAAAAAGAAAGACTCTTCTTTTTCTGCCAATATATGGCAGAAAAAAATAATATTTAAGGGAGTCTCCTTGCAACAGCACCATCTCATATGAATTTGCTGACCACCAGATGCGCACGTTATGTGTGTCCACATTTCCACTTGGGTGAAATGTAGATTCATCGTTGAAGTCGACACAATACAGGAAATCTTCGTCACGCAGCAAAATTTCGTTTGCATAGTTGGCACGGTAAGTGTAGTCTGTACGCTTTGGGGCTTGAAATAACTGCAAACGATAAAGGCGTAGTTGTAAGCATCTCTTTAAAAGTCTTCACACAGATTTCACCTGGAGTTGTTAATTCACGGCTAGCCTTCCGAACTGATTTGTTGGGGCTACGGGCGAAAGACTCACTCACTCGTTCAACACGTTATTAAGTCGCTCTTGAGCGTCCCTACACCGAGCGAGATGGCGCAATGGTTAGCACTGGACTTACATTCGGGAGGACGACGGTTCAAACCCGCGTCCGGCTATCCTCATTTGGGTTTTCGGCGATTTCCCTAAATCGCTTCAGGCAAATGACGCGATGATTCCTTTGAAAGGGCACGGCCGAGTTCCTTCCCCATTCTTTCCTAATCCGATGGGACCGATGAATGGTTCAAATGGCTCTGAGCACTATGGGACTTAACATCTTAGGTCATAAGTCCCCTAGAACTTAGAACTACTTAAACCTAACTAACCTAAGGACATCACACACACCCATGCCCGAGGCAGGATTCGAACCTGCGACCGTAGCAGTTCCGCGGTTCCGGACTGCAGCGCCAGAACCGCTAGACCACCGCGGCTGGCGGGGACCGATGACCTCGCTGTTTGGTCCCCTACCTCAACCAGCCAACCAACCAACAGTTCCGTGCTCTTCCCGTTGCAAAGACAGCCAGAGTCTTCAACATCATGATTCCATATACGAATGTTATTATCAAATGGTTCAAATGGCTCTAAGCACTATGGGACTTTACATCTGAGGTCATCAGTCCCCTAGACTTAGAACTACTTAAACCTAACTAACCTAAGGACATCACACACAACCGCGCCCGAGGCAGGATTCGAACCTGCGACCGCAGCAGCAGCAGCGCGGTTCCGGACTGAAGCACCTAGAACCGATCGGTCACAGCGGCCGATTATCAGATTACAATGGAGCGTAGTGCGGAACGAACGTTGGACTGTAACAACAGATTCCTTGAAACTTCCTGGCAGATTAAAACTGTGTGCCGGACCGAGACTCGAACTCGGGACCTTTGCCTTTGCCCGCGAAAGGCAAAGGTTCCAAGTTCGAGTCTCGGTCCGGCACATAGTTTTAATCTGCCAGGAAGTTTCATATCAGCGCACACTCCGCTGCAGAGTGAAAATCTCATTCTGGAAACATCCCCCAGGCTGTGGCTAAGCCATGTCTCCGCAATATCCTTTCTTTCAGGAGTGCTAGTTCTGCAAGGTTCGCAGGAGAGCTTCTGTAAAGTTTGGAAGGTAGGAGACGAGGTACTGGCAGAAGTAAAGCTGTGAGGACGGGGCGTGAGTCGTTCTTGGGTAGCTCAGTTGGTAGAGCATTTGCCCGCGAAAGGCAAAGGTCCCTAGTTCGAGACTCGGTCCGGCACACAGTTTTAATCTGCCAGGAAGTTTCATATCAGCGCACACTCCGCTGCAGAGTGAAAATCTCATTCTGGAAACAGATTCCTTCCTTGCAAACTCTGAAACGCAAAAAGCTTTCTGTTCACTATAGCCAACTTTGCTACTACAGTTTTCAAACGGAAGACACAGGAAAAGTGCACGCACATGTCACAGGTATACAAATAGAAACAGTTTGAGTTGGGCTTTCATTTGATGTATTATTTATAATTGTAACTCGACTCTAATAAATGCTACAAAGCCTTAAAACATCGATATTCGTTTTGAAACAGCCGGTAGATCGAGAGGTCGCAGTGGATCTCCTATTTATTAAAAGAATGTCAAGCATAATAGAATTACGACACGATATTCATCTGCTTGCTAATATTCTAGCGGTTCTACGTGACAAAGATTACAGTTTGCTAGGTGCGTGTTTACGTTACTTCGCCCAATACCCTGCAGTTGAGAGGCTGCAGGCGGTCACGTCCTGACGTCACAGGCATACTGAAGTGGCGTCCACATCGATTCCACTCTCACATTAACGCCACGCGCCAGACAGTTACGACGCCATTAGGCAAACTGATTACGTAACGACGTGTCATCACTGTCTTTCCACAGTTGGCCCACATTGTCGAGTGTCACGAAAATAACGCGACCGAGACTGGCTAACCCTGCTTTGCAGGTCATTTTCAAATGAAGCGTGTAAACTTTACAACGCTGGAAATGGTCTCTGGAATGTGAAGTGCCTAGTCGTCATGTATTAAATTAACAAAATTTGATAGGCCATGCAGAATAACAGCTCTGAGCTTTAAAAAAGTCCAGAGCGGTTACAGAAAATTAACCTAAAAGTATTTCAAGTAAGACGGAGTAAATATGGTTCTGATGAATATTTTTGTGCCAACGGTGAGAACGCAACTTTGATATTAGCGGTGACACTGTATCACTACGGTTGGGTGAAAGATATAAAAATGATATAGCCGTGGAGTAGTACGTTTCTGAACTCCATTTGGAAAGCGGGCTCTCGATATTTTGTGACAAAGGCTTTGTGAGATGTACACCATCCCTCTTGTAAAGTCTTCGTTAGGCCACAGACAATACAGACAGTACATTAGATTAGTACTTGTTCCATAGATCGTGAATACGACACTTCGTAATGATGTGGAACGTGTTAGGTTAATAAAAGGTGTCTATACAAGATATTACATTACACAAAATATTACATGACACTTAATATTTTTAATTTTTTTTTTTTTGGGGGGGGGGGGGTTGGGGAAGTTACCCACTTACTATATCCAAAAATTCATCTAATTAGTAGAAGGAATTGCCATTAAGAAATTCTTTTAAGTTCCTTTTAAATGCTATATGGCTATCTGTCAGACTTTTGATGCTATTAGGTAAGTGACAAAAGACTTTCGTGGCAGCATAATTTACCCCCTTCTGAGCCAAAGTTAGATTTAACCTTGAGTAGTGAAGACCATCCTTGCTCCTAGTGTTGTGTATGGCATCATACTGAAAGCGTGGCCACCGATTAATATCTTTGCAGGTGACTTCTGGAAAAATGTTCACTTTAACTTTTTCTTAACTTTAGTATTTGGAAGGAAAGCTTCTTTATTACAAATGTGAAATCTTTATTCCTAAGTGGATTCCCTCTTCTGCTTCGTTTGCTGCATCCAGTGCTTCCTGGATTATAATCTTCAGCAGTAGGGATGATAGAACATCTCCTTGCCTGTCCCTATTCTTATGTCAAAAGGCCTGCAATATTCGCCATCTATTTTCACTATCCCTTTCCAGCCTTCCGGAGTAACTTTTACAAGGTTTGCAATCTCTTTTCGTATCCCTAACTTGTGTATTTTCCCCCATAACTTTTTTTCTCTATATAGCCTATAGAAGGCTTTCTGAAAATCAACAGCCGGCCGGGGTGGCCGAGCGGTTCTAGGCGCTTCAGTCTGGAACCGTGCTGCCGCTACGGTCGCAGGTTCGCATCCTGCCTCGGGCATGGAAGTGTGTGATGTCCTTACGTTAGTTAGGTTTAAGTAGTTCTAAGTTCTAGGGGACTGATGACCTCAGAAGTTAAGTCCAATAGTGCTCAGAGCCATTTGAACGATTTGAAAATCAACAAACAAGATTGCCACTGTTTTGTTGTATTCTCAGTACGTTGATATGGCTTCTTTCAGTACAAATATCTGACCAGTGGTGGATTGATTCTTCATATATCCCGCTTGCTTCTCGTCTATTATCGCTTTTAAATATTGTACCTATCTTTCCTGAAGAATCATGGAGAACACTTTGTAGGCTGTGCTAATTAATGAGATGCCTCTATAATTTCTGCTTCTTGCTTATCGTCCTTTTTATGAATTGGCGCTATAACCGCTTCTTTCCGCTCAAATGGCATTCTCTCTTCATTATAAATGTTGGTCACGAGTTTGTATACTTGTCCCGCAGTTGTATCTCCTCTGTTCAAGTTTAACTGTTATTCCTTCCCTCCCTGGAACTTTGTTGTCTTTTAGTATTTTCATTGCGTCTGCTGTCTTTCAATGTCGGCGGTGGGACTAAAATATTCATCTTCTTCCTCCATTCCTGTACTTCCATCTTCCACGATTACAAGCTCTACAAAATATTCCTTCCAAATTTTCATACCTTTTTTCATTTCCAAAATTATATTTTCTTATTTTTAGTGACATAAATCCGTACTATATATGCTTTTGTGAAGAACTTAACTGACTTGTTGAAATCTCTTCAAATTCCTGCAGTTTTATCCTCTTCTGCTCTTTTCACTAGACTTCCGACATGCTCTTTCTTTTGGTTTCCTTGTTAGCCCATTCATATGCTTCTTCGATTTCATTGGAATCTTCCTGCAGGTGTTTCTCCTCTGCCTCTCTTCTTTCTTTCAACGGAGGAGAGAATACTGACGCGGACAATGGAAGTTTTAAAAATTTTAAAAAAATATTATCCCTAACGCATTTTTCCAGATTAAATGGGCGAATTTACAGACCGAAGCTAAGAAGGGATATCGTTACCGAGGAAATAAGAAGGGTATTATTCTGTTTGAGGTTATTTGTGTATACGTATTACGAAATACATGTTGAGGGTCATTATACGAGGATTGGAACTTTAATAGTGGCAATTATTTATTTACAACTTATACAGTACAGACAGGTGTTTCGAAGTTTTCCTGCCTTTCACAAACGTCGCCAGCGATGTGGAAGTCGGAGCGCCAGCTGTTTCGATAGTCTGATTGGAGCGGACTACTGCCCGGCGAATCTCTGTAGCAGTTTTGAAGCGAATGCCATGAAGTTCATACAGGGTGTTTCAAAAATGACCGGTATATTTGAAACGGCAATAAAAACTAAACGAGCAGCGATAGAAATACACCGTTTGTTGCAATATGCTTGGGACAACAGTACATTTTCAGGCGGACAAACTTTCGAAATTACAGTAGTTACAATTTTCAACAACAGATGGCGCTGCAAGTGACGTGAAAGATATAGAAGACAACGCAGTCTGTGGGTGCGCCATTCTGTACGTCGTCTTTCTGCTGTAAGCGTGTGCTGTTCACAACGTGCAAGTGTGCTGTAGACAACATGGTTTATTCCTTAGAACAGAGGATTTTTCTGGTGTTGGAATTCCACCACCTAGAACACAGTGTTGTTGCAACAAGACGAAGTTTTCAACGGAGGTTTAATGTAACCAAAGGACCGAAAAGCGATAAAATAAAGGATCTGTTTGAAAAATTTCAACGGACTGGGAACGTGACGGATGAACGTGCTGGAAAGGTAGGGCGACCGCGTACGGCAACCACAGAGGGCAACGCGCAGCTAGTGCAGCAGGTGATCCGACAGCGGCCTCGGGTTTCCGTTCGCCGTGTTGCAGCTGCGGTCCAAATGACGCTAACGTCCACGTATCGTCTCATGCGCCAGAGTTTACACCTCTATCCATACAAAATTCAAACGCGGCAACCCCTCAGCGCCGCTACCATCGCTGCACGAGAGACATTCGCTAACGATATAGTGCACAGGATTGATGACGGCGATATGCATGTGGGCAGCATTTGGTTTACTGACGAAGCTTATTTTTACCTGGACGGCTTCGTCAATAAACAGAACTGGCGCATATCGGGAACCGAAAAGCCCCATGTTGCAGTCCCATCATCCCTGCATCCTCAAAAAGTACTGGTCTGGGCTGCCATTTCTTCCAAAGGAATCATTGGCCCATTTTTCAGATCCGAAACGATTACTGCATCACGCTATGTGGACATTCTTCGTGAATTTGTGGCGGTACAAACTGCCTTAGACGACACTGCGAACACCTCGTGGTTTATGCAAGATGGTGCCCGGCCACATCGCACGGCCGACGTCTTTAATTTCCTGAATGAATATTTCGATGATAGTGTGATTGCTTTGGGCTATCCGAAACATACAGGAGGCGCCGTGGATTGGCCTCCCTATTCGCCAGACTTCTTTCTGTGGGTCACTTGAAAGACCAGGTGTACCGCCAGAATCCAGAAACAATTGAACAGCTGAAGCAGTACATCTCATCTGCATGTGAAGCCATTCCGCCAGACACGTTGTCAAAGGTTTCGGGTAATTTCATTCAGAGACTACGCCATATTATTGCTACGCATGGTGGATATGTGGAAAATATCGTACTATAGAGTTTCCCAGACCGCAGCGCCATCTGTTGTTGAAAATTGTAACTACTGTAATTTCGAAAGTTTGTCTGCCTGAAAATGTACTGTTGTCCCAAGCATATTGCAACAAACGGTGTATTTCTATCGCTGCTCGTTTAGTTTTTATTGCCGTTTCAAATATACCGGTCATTTTTGAAACACCCTGTATTTGGAACACAGCTTGCGAACTGAAGGAAGCGTTTCATGGAATCCTTTTCAGAACTGTTACAGACATTCGTCGGGCAACAGACAGCTCCACTGGAACTATCAACACAACTGGTGCTGCTAAGGCTATCCTAAGACTTTCAAATCCCTGGTAACGGGTTATACACAATGCTGGTAGTCTCTTTTGAAGGACAGTATAACTTTAAAATGTTTTATTTTGTATAAGCTGTAAATAAATACATCGACGGAAAAATCGCAAATCCATGGAGTAGTTATGTGACATAAATGATAGTTAGTTGGCGTGTTTCCACGTGTGAAAGATTATGTCTAATCAAATTTAGTAGCGCCACTACGAGGAAGCAAATCAAGTTTGCTTTTAATAAAATTGGTTCAAATGGCTCTAAGCACTATTAGACTTAACATCTGAGGTCATCAATCCCCCAGACTTAGAACTACTTAATATGTTTTATGTTTTTTATACCAGTCTTTGATCACAATATGAATTCTTTAGACGATGACCGGTTTCAGTCCGCAATGACCATCCTCAGATCTTTTTTACACCACGTCCTAAAGTGATAAGGCCATATTGGCGTCGTCAAAACATGGATGGTCACTACGGATTGAAACCGGTCTTCGTCTAAAGAATTGATATTGTGATCAAAGACTGGAATAAAAAACATTTGACAGTACTGGATCACTGTTTGTATACGCGACTATGTCGCAGTTGGTTAGAACTACTTAAACCTAACTAACCTAAGGACATCACACAGACCCATGTCCGAGCCAGGATTCGAACCTGCGACCGTAGCATCCGCGTGGTTTCGGACTGAAGCTTGCTTTTAATACATCCTGTAAAAATCGTGAGATTGGACGTGGTGAGTTAATGTTAATCAAGATTTCCTGTAAGTCAACAAATACGCCATTATCAACACCTCGCTGAGTTCGAACGTGGTCGATTAGCAGGGCTACGAGAACCTTTATGTTCCTTTTGCGATACTGCGGAAAGACTTGGTTGGAATGTAACGACTATTCATGACTGCTGGCAGCGGTGGTGACGAGAACGTACGGTCGCAAGAAGACCGGGCACCGGAGAACCAAGTGTCACTACTGAGCGGAAAAACCATCGTCTTTAGCGTATGGCTCTGGCGCATCGTAATGCATGTGCAGCAGCAATTTGAGCAGCACAGTAACAACGAACTGCTACAAATCGGTATACAGCGTGTTACAAAAAGGTACGGCCCAACTTTCAGCAATCATTCCTCACACACAAAGAAAGAAAATATGCTATGTGGACATGTGTCCAGAAACGCTTACTTTCCATGTTAGAGCACATTTTATTACTTCTCTTCAAATAGCATTAATCATGGAATGGAAACACGCAGCAACAGAACGTACCAGCGTGACTTCAAACACTTTGTTACAGGAAATGTTCAAAATATCCTCTGTTAGCGAGGATACATGCATCCACCCTGCGTCGCATGGAATCCCTGATGCGCTGATGCAGCCCTGGAGAATGGCGTATGGTATCACAGCCGTCCACAATAGGAGCACGAAGAGTCTCTACATTTGGTACCGGGGTTGCGTAGACAAGACCTTTCAAATGCCCCCATAAATGAAAGTCGAGTGGGTTGAGGTCAGGAGAGCGTGGAGGCCACGGAATTGGTCCGCCTCTACCAATCCATCGGTCACCGAATCTGTTGTTGAGAAGCGTACGAACACTTCGACTGTAATGTGCAGGAGCTCCAACATGCATGAACCACATGTTGTGTCGTACTTGTAAAGGCACATGTTCTAGCAGCACAGGTAGAGTATCGCGTATGAAATCGTGATAACGTGCTCCATTGAGCGTAGGTGGAACATCATGGGGCCCAATCAAGACATCACCAACAATGCCTGCCCAAACGTTCACAGAAAATCTGTGTTGATGACGTGATTGCACAATTGCGTGCGGATTCTCGTCAGCCCACACATGTTGATTGTGAAAATTTACAATTTGAACACGTTGGAATGAATCCTCATCCGTAAAGAGAACATTTGCACTGAAATGAGGATTGACACATTGTTGGATGAACCATTCGCAGAAGTGTACCCGTGGAGGTCAATCAGCTGCTGATAGTGCCTGCACACGCTGTACATGGTACGGAAACAACTGGTTCTCCCGTAGCACTCTCCATACAGTGACGTGGTCAACGTTACCTTGTACAGCAGCAACTTCTCTGACGCTGGCATTAGGGTTATCGTCAACTGCAGGAAGAATTGCCTCGTCCATTTCATGTGTCCTCGTCGTTCTAGGTCTTCCCCGGTCACGAGCCTGGAATGTTCCTAATACGCCGATCAATTGCTTCGAACGTCTTCCTGTCGGGACACCTTCGTTCTGGAAATTTGTCTCTATACAAACGTACCGCGCCACGGCTATTTCCCCGTGCTAATCCATACATCAAATGGGCATCTGCCAACTCCGCATTTGTAAACATTGCACTGACTGCAAAACCACGTTCGTAATGAACACTAACCTGTTGATGCTACGTACTGATGTGCTTGATGCTAGTACTGTAGAGCAATGAGTCGCATGTCAACACAAGCACCGAAGTGAACATTACCTTCCTTCAATTGGGCCAACTGGCGGTGAATCGAGGAAGTACAGTACATACTGACGAAACTAAAATGAGCTCTAACATGGAAATTAAGCGTTTCCGGACACATGTCCACATAACATATTTTCTTTATTTGTGTCGGAGGAATGTTTCCTGAAAGTTTGGTCGTACCTTTTTGTAACACCCTGTATAGCGTGCGTTCCACTGACCCCAAACCACTGCCATACGAGACTAGAGTGGTAAATAAAATGCCGTGTTGCTAGGGCCTCCCGTCGGGTAGACCGTTCGCCTGGTGCAAGTACACTCCTGGAAATGGAAAAAAGAACACATTGACACCGGTGTGTCAGACCCACCATACTTGCTCCGGACACTGCGAGAGGGCTGTACAAGCAATGATCACACGCACGGCACAGCGGACACACCAGGAACCGCGGTGTTGGCCGTCGAATGGCGCTAGCTGCGCAACATTTGTGCACCGCCGCCGTCAGTGTCAGCTAGTTTGCCGTGGCATACGGAGCTCCATCGCAGTCTTTAACACTGGTAGCATGCCGCGACAGCGTGGACGTGAACCGTATGTGCAGTTGACGGACTTTGAGCGAGGGCGTATAGTGGGCATGCGGGAGGCCGGGTGGACGTACCGCCGAATTGCTCAACACTCGGGGCGTGAGGTCTCCATAGTACATCGATGTTGTCGCCAGTGGTCGGCGGAAGGTGCACGTGCCCGTCGACCTGGGACCGGACCGCAGCGACGCACGGATGCACGCCAAGACCGTAGGATCCTACGCAGTGCCGTAGGGGACCGCACCGCCACTTCCCAGCAAATTAGGGACACTGTTGCTCCTGGGGTATCGGCGAGGACCATTCGCAACCGTCTCCATGAAGCTGGGCTACGGTCCCGCACACCGTTAGGCCGTCTTCCGCTCACGCCCCAACATCGTGCAGCCCGCCTCCAGTGATGTCGCGACAGGCGTGAATGGAGGGACGAATGGAGACGTGTCGTCTTCAGCGATGAGAGTCGCTTCTGCCTTGGTGCCAATGATGGTCGTATGCGTGTTTGGCGCCGTGCAGGTGAGCGCCACAATCAGGACTGCATACGACCGAGGCACACAGGGCCAACACCCGGCATCATGGTGTGGGGAGCGATTTCCTGCACTGGCCGTACACCACTGGTGATCGTCGAGGGGACACGGAATAGTGCACGGTACATCCAAACCGTCATCGAACCCATCGTTCTACCATTCCTAGACCGGCAAGGGAACTTGCTGTTCCAACAGGACAATGCACGTCCGCATGTATCCTGTGCCACCCAACGTGCTCTAGAAGGTGTAAGTCAACTACCCTGGCCAGCAAGATCTCCGGATCTGTCCCCCATTGAGCATGTTTGGGACTGGATGAAGCGTCGTCTCGCGCGGTCTGCACGTCCAGCACGAACGCTGGTCCAACTGAGGCGCCAGGTGGAAATGGCATGGCAAGCCGTTCCACAGGACTACATCCAGCATCTCTACGATCGTCTCCATGGGAGAATAGCAGCCTGCATTGCTGCGAAAGGTGGATATACACTGTACTAGTGCCGACATTGTGCATGCTCTGTTGCCTGTGTCTATGTGCCTGTGGTTCTGTCAGTGTGATCATGTGATGTATCTGACCCCAGGAATGTGTCAATAAAGTTTCCCCTTCCTGGGACAATGAATTGACGGTGTTCTTATTTCAATTTCCAGGAGTGTATTTCGGCTTGACGCCATTTCAGCGACTTGCGTGTCGATGGGGATGAAATGATGATAAGTACAACGCAACACGCAGTCCCTGAGCGGAGAAAATCTCCGACCAAGCCGGGAATCGAACCCGGGCCGTCAGGTATGACATTCCATCGCGCTGACCACTCAGCTACCGGGGGCGGACACTAGTTTGGTGTCAAGAGAGAGCTCATTGGAGGGCAGGGTGGAGGTCTGTTGTGCTTCTTGATTTAAGTTGGTTCTGCCTCGGTGCCAGTGATGGCCGTGTGTTGGTTAGGTCAGTTGAGGGCCTGCACCGGCGGGGTCAGGGATTTTCTCTGCCTCGTGATGGCTGGGTGTTGTGTGCTGTCCTTAGGTTAGTTAGGTTTAAGTAGTTCTAAGTTCTAGGGGACTGATGACCATAGATGTTAAGTTCCATAGTGCTCAGAGCCATTTGAACCATTTTTTTGAGGGCCTGCAACCAACTTGGCTGCGTGCTGGACACACTGGACCGACACCTGGAGTTGTGATCGGGGGTGCGATTTCGTATGTTCAAATGTGTGTGAAATCTAATGGGACTTAACTGCTAAGGTCATCAGTCCCTAAGCTTACACACCACTTAACCTAAATTAACCTAAGGACAAACACACACACCCATGCCGCGGGAGGACTCGAACCTCCACCGGGACCAGCCGCACAGTTTATGACTGCAGCGTCCTAGACCGCTCGGCTAATCCCGCACGGAGATTTCGTATGACAGCAGGAGCACTCTCTTAGTTATCCCACGCATCCTGACAGCAAATATGTACGTCAGTCTGACCACTCGAACTGTTGTTCTGCCATTCATGAATAGCATTCAACGGGTTGTCCAACAGGATAAACGCTCGCCCACATACCGCTGTTTTAGCCCAACATGCTCTACGGACAGCCGACATGCTGCCTTGGCCTATTCTATCACCAGGTCTGTCTCCAATGCGACACATAATCCCGCACGGAGATTTCGTATGACAGCAGGAGCACTCTCTTAATTATCCCACGCATCCTGACAGCAAATTTGTACGTCAGTCTGACCACTCGAACTGTTGTTCTGCCATTCATGAAAGCATTCAACGGGTTGTCCAACAGGATAACGCTCGCCCACATACCGCTGTTTTAGCCCAACATGCTCTACGGACAGCCGACATTCTGCCTTGGCCTATTCTATCACCAGGTCTGTCTCCAATGCAACACATATGCGACATCATGGACGACAACTCCACTCTCGTCCACAAACATCAGTAACGGTCCCTGTATTGACCAACCACGTACAACAGGCATGGATTCGGCACAGGTGCAACATACTGCATGCCCGTTTGCATTCAACATTCTGGCGGTTATTAACGCACCAGATTTTCACATTTGCAATGGCTTATCTCGCGCGTACATAAACCCGAGACCTTGCAATGTTACCGTGCGGTTCTAAGCGCTTCAGTTTGGAACCGCGTGACCGCTACGGTCGCAGGTTCGAATCCTGCCTCGGGCATGGACGTGTGTTATGTTCTTAGGTTAGTTAGGTTTAAGTAGTTCTAAGTTCTAGCGGACTGATGGCCTCAGAACTTAAGTCCCATAGTGCTCAGAGCCATTTGAACCAAACTGACGTTGCGTCCTCTCATTGGCTACCGGTACGGAGTAGCTTTTGTCAGCCCCAGACATTGCCAGTTTTCGTGACCAAAGCAGCTACTTCTGTCAAATAATTCCTCAATTGTCCTCACAAGGGTTGAGTGAATTCCGCTTGCCAACAGCGCTCGGTAGACCCAGACGGTCATCCATCCAACTGCTAGCTAAGCCCAATTGCTCTTAACTGCGGTAATGTGACGGGAGTCTGTGTTACCGCTGGCGCAAGGCCGTTGGTATTTCGTTTTCCTCTCCTGTCTAAGTAGTAAACCAAATAACTGACAGTATGACCGTCTACATTTCTCCACATGAGCCCTAATTTCTCGTATATCATCGTAGCGGTCCTAACGCGAAATTATGTTGGCGGCAGTAGAATCGTTCTGCGTATAGATGCGAAGAGCACGGTCTACATGTATCTATAATCTGAGACGTGTCCCACTGTATTTTGTTGAGTCTCTGTTTCAGATTCTCACTTCGACTAAGAAAACACATGACGAATCATGTGCCTCTTCTACAAATGAAATGACCCAATTTTAGAGACTTTACATCTCCCATACAGACATGATTTTATGTATATAGACTGAAGCGCCAAGTAAAAACATTTTACCAAGTCTGGGAATCGAACCCCGGTCTCCTGCTTTTACTAGGCTTACATAAGTACCTGCACCAGAGTTTCAGGTTGAATTCTGCATTTAGTTCGATGCTGAAGTGCTATTCCAGGACATGGAGAGGCTCAGCAATTCTGTTCGTATGTAAGGGGGAATTTAAAGTAGACTGGGGAAGCAGTTGGAATTTGGATCGAGGAGGGAGGAATACCAGGGTAATACGTGCAGTTGTGTCAATTGCTGTGCCAGGGTAGCTTACGGGCTAACGCACTTGCCTAGTAAGCAGGAGACGCGGGTTCGATTCCCTGCATTGACAAATTTTCACTCGCCACTTCAGTTGACACACACAAAATGTGCCTCTTCGTTGAATCTTCTGTTAATCCAGCTTGGTGGCAGTCCTCAGATCGAGGAACAGTACACCGGAATTGGTCGAAAGTAAGGTCGAGAGCGACCTCTTTCGTGGGTAACTTACACGCCCCGAGCAGAGCCGTTTAGAAACTGTAGAACCCTAGGCTGTCTCCTTTCTGACGAGATGCGCAGATGTCTTCCAAGGGGACCGCGTCTAGTCGTCATCACAGGTTTCGATCACATTAATGGAATACGTAGGGCGTAGCCACACATGCTGTGACAGAATGGGAGCTGTAGATGGCCAAGCGTTTACAAAAAGTAACGTATTTGGCGCGAGTCTGAGAGGCATCAGCTCCTTAAGTTAGCGTAGTTTCCAGGCAGTGGTTGGTGCAGCGGGAAAGTACAGGACGCAAATTCTAGAGTCGTGGGGTCGAATCTCTATGTGGAAACTACTACACTCGTGCTCATAAATTAAGGATAATTCTGATACATGGTGAAAAAACGCACTGGTGGGCGGTTTGCGGGTTTAAATTACCTCAGGGTATGACCATGTGGTGCATTTGACCTGCGGTCATCGCAGCAGTCCACACACGCAGAGGTGTGGCAGCGGATGTCAGAATACGGTACAGCGAGTAAGTGTACAGAAGTTTTCAGACGTGCTAATGGTGACTTTGTTGAAAATGGCTCAAAGAACACTTATTGAAGACGTTATGAGTGGTGGAATACTAGCCCGACTGGAGGCTGGTCAAACACAGCAGCTCGTAGCATGGGCCCTCCGTGTGCCAAAAAGTGTGATCTCAAGATTATGGCAACGGTTCCAGCAGACAGGAAACGTGTCCAGACGCTACACTACGGGACGTCCACACCACAAGAAGACCGATATCTCACCATCAGTGCCCACACACGGCCACGGAGTACTGCAGGTAGCCTTGCTGGGGGCCTTACCGCAGCCACTGGAACAGTTGTCTCCAGACACATAGTCTACAGACGACTGTACAGACATGGTTTACTCGCACGGAGACCTGCAAGGTGCATTCCACTGATCCCTGGTCACAGGAGAGGCCGTAATGCCTGGTGTCAAGAATACAGTACATGGTCATTGCAACAGTGGTCCCAGGTTATGTCCACGGACGAGTCCAGGTATAGACTGAACAGTGATTCTGGCCGGGTTTTCATCTGGCGTGAACCAGGAACCAGATACCAACCCCTTAATGGCCTTGAAAGGTCGTGGTTTGATGGTGTCGGGTGGGATTATGATTGGTGCACGTACACCCCTGCATGACACAGGGGAACTGCAACAGGTCAGGTTTATCGGCACGTCATTTTCCACCAGTATGTCCGCCTTTTCAGGGGTGCAGTGGGTCCCACCTTCCTCGTGATGGATGATAACGCACGGCCCCACCGAGCTACCATCGTGGAGGAGTACCTTGAAACAGAAGATGTCAAGCGAATGGAGTGACCTGCCTGTTCTCCAGTACTAACCCCATCGAGCACGTCTAGCACGCTCTCGGTCGACGTATCGCTGCACGTCTTCAAACCCCTACAACACTTCAGGAGCTCCGACAGGCGCTGATCCAAGGATGGGAGGCTATACGCCAGCAGCTGCTCGACCACCTGATCCAGAGTATGCCAACCCGTTGTGCGGCCTGTGTACGTGTGCATGGTGATCATATCTCATACCGATGTGGGGGTACATGCGCAGGAAACAGTGGCGTTTTATAACACATGTGTTTCGGGACGGTTTTCTCAACTTATCACCAGTACCGTGGACTTACAGATCTGTGTCGTGTGTGTTCCCTATGTGCCTATGCTATTAGCGCCAGTTTTGTGTAGTGCCAAATTGTGTGGCACCACAGTCTGCAACTATCTTTAATTTACGAGGATGAGTGTTTTTTTCCATATTTTACGTTCTTACGCTGCAATTAAGGGGCAATAACGGTCAATAGATTGCATTTATTAATATTTTCATAAAACGTATGAAAAGAGAAGACATAAGGCAATTTGAGATTGGCAATAAATTTCCAAGAAAGAATTATAAGGTGTACATGAAAACTTCGTGTATAAAGTTTTGTTGTAACAAAGTTTTTGAAAACAGCGACAAGCCGCACTTAGCATTTTTTTATCTGCCGGTTTCGCTCTTCAAACGACCTATAGCATCATCAGAATACACACTATAAAAGATGCTAACTGAGATAATACGGAAAACTCACATTGGCGTTACGTAAAATACATATTCTATTTCCAGTATGATGATTTAGTTTAAAGTTGGCTGACAGCACTGAACCGGCTGTTCTATAGTATTTAAACTTACGTTTAAAGTACGGTTTAAAGTTCAAGAGCAAATAATGACACTTACAGCGTCAAAGATTAAATTGGCTGTTTTAAAAACTTAGCTTTAACAGTAGCTCCCCCTCCAGGCAATATGTGCTCTTGCTAATTTTGTGGTGATTTTCACTTTCTGTAGTGATATTCATCGTAAAAACAGAGGAAGCAACAACTTCCTAGGCATCTTGCACACGTTATAGGCGTCTCATTTCTACAATTACATGGTTGTGAAGTTTCTATAAAGAGCAAATTTGATTAACATTCATAGAAGGTTCGCTCTCATCGCACAGTTTGGCGGTAAACCAAATGCAACGCATCATTTCGCCCAACATTGACGAGAGTAACTAGTGACGAGCAATGGAACATGTTTTGATGCAGTTTTCTCGGGAGGTGTTTTCTCTCTCGAAGACACAACAGCAGTTTTGAAACTAGTTGATCAACTTACGCAGGACTGCACTAGCGGAGTGGATTTGAGGGGGTCACTTGAATCAATATATATTATAAAAGTGTACACTGTGCCTGACGGTAAAACTCAGAAACGAGCTCCGGTGCGACCAAGGGAGGGAGTTATATGATGTGATATCCCTCTATCCCCCATACATAAACAAGGTATTCGTTTTTATGTGAAGGGAGTGCTATTGGCTGGCAGGTTTTTCACCCTCCAGAAATTTCTAGAACATTCTAGGGTATTCGAGAACATTCCAGAACGTTAGAGAGCATTCCATAACATTCCAGAATGTTCCGGAATATTCCACAATGATCCAGGATATTCTGGAATGTTCGGGAATAGTCTGCAACATTCGGGAAGATTCCAGAATGTTCGGAAAAATCTCAGAACTTCCCAGATCACTGTGGAACACTGTAGAACACGCTCGAATGTTATGGAATGTTCTGGAACATTGTTGACTATTCGAAGCCTTTTTGGTATGTTCTGGAATCCGCCACTGGTGGGGCTAACCCCTGGTAGGCGCACATAAAGCAAGACCCGTCGTGAGTTCGAACGTCAGTTTCTTATCAGTGAAAAAGGGAGGAACCGAAAAAGTAATGCACTGAGTGAATTAATACAGGCAGCGAAGTGTGAGTAGTCAAACTGAAACAGTGACTGAATACAAACCGAGGCGAAAAATAAAAGAAAAACGAAAAAACTAAACAGTTGAAGTTACCAACGAACGACAATGAGCACCGAAAAAAAGAAGAGAAATTGGAGAACAACGAAGTGAACGAATTGAAGAATCAAGAATTGCGGCACAATCGGGTAATAAAAGACTGCGGACTGAAGCCAGTCGCCGGCCGGGGTGACCTAGCGGTTCTAGGCGCTACAATCTGGAACCGCACGACCGCTACGGTCGCAGGTTCAAATCCTGCCTCGGGCATGGATGTGTGTGATGTCCTTAGGTTAGTTAGGTTTAAGTAGTTCTTAAGGGACTGATGACCTCAGAAGTTAAGTCCCATAGTGCTCAGAGCCATTTGAACCATTTTTGAAGCCAGCCATGAAAATATCACCCTACGAGAAGTGTGAAGGAGGAAAAGTAAACAGTACAACCTAACAAAATATTGCACTGCGACTCGATGAAAAAATATAAGAAACGCAAACTCGTCGTAATCGTAAAAATGGATAACATCTGCCAATTCTGCAACGCGAAAGAATTCATTAGAGAAACACCAGGACTATGTCGCACGAATGGCAAAATTCGATTACCACCACTGGAAGCACCTCCGTAGGAATTTTTACGATACATGACTGGCAAACTCCAGAATGAAAACACTTTCTAGACTGCAATTTCCAATCAAATTAATCTATAGTTTAGAATTATCAAATCGCATGGGTAAACTTTAAAATATGGCGGCATCCATCTCAAAGACTCCCGCTTCTCTCACGGTCAACTAATACGTAGCTTCCTCTCGAGAAGAAAATTCAATAAATTTGTTCTTACATCAAAAAAAGTTTTGCATCATCTCTGTTCCAGGAGTTCCGAAACCTGTACAGGAAATTGGTATAGAGATCAACATGAACATCATTTTCGCCCTTTTTATTGCTCGCCAAAACCATACATTGCATGTTGTACCACCACACAGCGAGACCTTCAGATGTCGTGGTCAAGATTGCTGTACACACCGGTACCTCCACCCAGCAGCACGTCATCTTGCATTGATGCATGCCTGTATTAGTCGTGGCATACTATCCACAAGTTCATCAAGGCACTGTTGGTCCACATTGTCCCAGTCCTCAACGGCGATTCGGCGTAGATCCCTCAGAGTGGTTGTTGGGTCACGTCGTCCATAAACAGCCCTTTTCAATCCATCCCGGCCATGTTCGATAGGATTCATGTCTGGAGAACGTGCTGGCCACTCTAGTCGATCTATGTCGTTATCCTAAAGGAAGTCATTCATAAGATGTACACGACTGGGGCGCGAATCGTCGTTCATGAAGACGAATGCTTCTTCAATATACTGCCGATATGGTTGCACTATCGGTCGGAGGATGCCATTCATGCATCGTACACCCTTTACGGCACCTTCCATGACCACCAGCGGCGTACGTCGGCCCCACATAATGCCACCCCAAAAGAGCAGGGAACCTCCACCTCGCTGCACTCGCTGGACAGTGTGTCTAAAGCGTTCAGCCTAACCAAGTTGCCTCCAAACACGTCTCCAACGATTGTCTGGTTGCAGGCATATGCGACATTCATCGTAATGCCAATCCTGAACCGTCCATTCGGCATGTTGTTTGGCCCATCTGTACTGCGCTGCACGGTGTCGTGGTTGCAAAGATGGACCTCGCCATGGACATCGGGAATGAAGTTGTGCATCATGCAGCCTACTGCGCACAGTGAGTCGTAACACGACGTCCTGTGGCTACACGAAAAGCATTATTCAACATGGTGCCGTTAGTGTCTGGGTTCCTCCGAGCCATAATCCGTAGGTAGCGGTCATCCACTGGAGTAGTAACTCTTGGGCGGCCTGAGCGAGGCATACTAAAATGTAGACTTTCACGGCCGGAAATATCATGTCCATTATAATTACCCGGGCTGTTATGCCGTGGTCGGTTGATGAATTCTGTGTCGATTCCCAACGTTTCGTCTCCGACGGCGGGAGGCATCTTCAAGGGGGTCCGTAGCTCAATGGAAGGTCCAACGCACCCACTGGCTCGCTACTGACTGCCGCTAAATTCCGTGTCCGCGCGCTCCCACGCCGCGGCGTGACGTCACGTGTTTTGAAAACGTCAGTGCAATTGGCCGCTGTCCGTCGCCGTCGATCGCCGTTGCCATCACCCAGTAGTGGGCGGGTGGTACACATTCGTCCGCCGAAATAAAACGTGCGTTGAGGCACCCACGCAGAAATCATACTGACGTACAGGCTACTGCAAAATCTAAGGTTTTCCTGCAGTTTGTTAAAAAAGTAACGGAAAGAATAGGAGCCCACCAGGAAGATACAGGAATACCTTAAGCCTGCCAAGGACGCTCGCAAACCACTGGTAAAAGCTGGAGTGTATAGGATCCCATGCAGCTGTGGTGATGTTTATGTGGGTACCACTAAAAGAACTGTTTCTAAACGTTTGGAAGAGCATAAGGGAAATTGCAGAAGAGGAGAAACGGAACGATCAGCTGTTGCGGAGCATGCTTTCCAGCCAGGGAAACACAATATTCGTTTCGAGTAGACGCAAGTACTAGCGGCCACAAGCGGATATTACGAAAGGCTCTACAGGGAGGCAATCGAAATCGTTAAACACCCTAATAATTTCAACCGTAAGGAGGAGGATGTGAAATTAAACGGCATATGGATGCCGGTGTTAAAGAAGATGTGTACCACCCGCCCACTACTGGGTGATGGCAACGGCCATCGACGGCGACGGACAACGGCCAATTGCACTGACGTTTTCAAAACACGTGACGTCACGCCGCGGCGTGGGAGCGCGCGGACACGGAATTTAGCGGCAGTCAGTAGCGAGCCAGTGGGTGCGTTGGACCTTCCATTGAGCTACGGACCCCCTTGAAGATGCCTCCCGCAGTCGGAGACGAAACGTTGGGAATCGACACAGAATTCATCAACCGACCACGGCATAACAGCCCGGATAATTATAATGGACTGAGCGAGGCATGTCATCGACAGTTCCGTCTCTCTGTATCTCCTCCATGACCGAACAACATTGCTTTGGTTCACTCCGAGACACATGGACACTTCCCTTGTTGAGAGCCCTTCCTGGCACGAAGTAACAATGAGGCAATGATCGAACCGCGGTATTGACCGTCTAGGCATGGTTGAACTACAGACAACACGAGCGGTGTACCTCCCTTCCTGGTGGAATGGGGGAACTGATTGGCTTCGGACCCCCTCCGTCTAATAGGCGCTGCTCATGCATGGTTGTTTACAACTTTGGGCGGGTCTAGTGACAACTCTGAACAGTCGAAGGGACTGTGTCTGTGATACAATATCCACAGTCAACGTCTATCTTCAGGAGTTCTGGGAACTGTGGTGATGCAAAACTTTTTTTGATGTGTGTATATACCACGGAAAAGAAAATGGAAAATGTTTTTATAAACTAGTATTGTAGAATAAATTTTAAATTTTTTTTTACATCTTATACTTCAGTTTATCCTTTTATTCTACCACACAATCTCGCATCAATTTCCTGAGCGAAGCCGGGTACCCTAGCTAGTCCTGTATAACGGCAATTCTTCTTCATCTGAAAAATCTCGTCTTGTCGTCCCCGCGAGTCAATTAACAGAAGACATTTTGTCTGCAGCATATAGAGCTGCTTCACATCAGTCAAAAAATTTTTGCATAAGGCTGCTGTAATTTCGAGGATTTTGAAGAAGTAATGACGCCATCCATATATTTTATGGTGTTATCCTCCATTTGCATCCTAGGCGCGAAAGAGCAACTGCTCTCTTGTAGGCATATGGATAGCGTTGAGAATAATTTTCCAGAGAGCGGGACGTCACGAACGTTTTGAGATAGCGATATGCACATACACAGATGGCGGTAGTATCGCGTACACAAAGTATAAAAGGGCAGTGCATTGGCGGAGATCTCATGTGTACTCGGGTGATTCATCTGAAAAGGTTTATTACGACCGCACGACGGGAATTAATAGACTCTAAACGAACGCAAAATGGTAGCTGGAGCTTGACGCATGGCGCATTCCATTTCGGAAATTGTTAGGGAATTCAATATTCCGAAATCCACAGAGTCAATAATATTGAGAATACGAAATTTGAGGTATTAGCTCCCACCACGGAAAACACAGTGACTACGGCCTTCACTTAACGATTGTCCGCCCATGGTAGCTGAGTGGTCAGCGCGACGGAATGTCATACCTAACGGCCCGGGTTCGATTCCCGGCGGGGTCGGAGATTTTCTCCGCTCAGGGACTGCGTGTTGTCCTTACCATCGACATTTCATCTCCATCGACACGCAAGTCGCCGAAGTGGCGTCAACTCGAAAGACTTGCACCCGGCGAACGGTCTACCCGACGGGAGGCCCTAGCCGCACGGCATTTCCACTTAACGACTGAGAACAGCGGCGTTTGCGTAGAGTTGTCATTGCTAAGAGACAAGCAACACTGCAAGAAATAATCGTAGAAATCAATGTGGAACGTACTACGAACTTATCTGTTAGGACAGTGTGGCGAAATTTGGGGATAATGGGCTGTGGCAGCAGACGACCGACGCGAGTGCCTTTGCTAACAGCACGACACTGTCACCAACACCTTTCCTGGGCTCGTGACCATGTCGGTTGGGCCCTAGACGACTGGAAAACCGTGACTTGGTCAGATGGGTTCCGATTTCAGTTGGTATAATCCGACGGTAGAGTGCGAGAGTGCTACAGACCACACGAAGCCATGTATCGAAATTGTTGACACTGTGCAAGCTAATGGTGGCTCCATAATTGTGTGGGCTGTGTTTCCATGTAATGGACTGGTCCAATTGAACCAATCATGATGAAAATGATGATGAAGGACACACAACACCCAGTCCCCTGCCGGGCCCCCCACGTGACAAGCGGAAACGCTACCGCTACGCTACGGAGGCGGCCACTGGAAATGGTTATGTTCGGCCACATGGATACCATCTGCATTCATGGACTTTATGTTCCAAACAACTGTCATGTCACCGGACCACAATTCTTCGCGATAGGTCTAAAAAAAATTCTGGACAATTCGAGCGAATGATTTGGCCACCCGGATACCCAGACATGTATCGCATTGGACACTTATGGGACATAATCGAGAGGGTAGTTCGTATAGAGAATCACGTCCCGGCTGTTACCGGCTGTCAGGTAAGAAGTCGTAATGTTCTGGCTGACCAGTGCATACTGCCAAATCACTCTTAACAGGGACTCTTACCTCGCACATACGTCTAGTGAGCTTTCCAATCTTCCAAACCACCACCAATTACATAAGAGAGAGCCACTGGCAATGCTAATCTAACATAACAGTGTACTCAGCGACTACTTGATGAAGAAATTTGCCTATCAATCTCTCAAATATGTTAGTGGACAGTTACAGCGCATTACAGGACTCCTCGATGAATCATATGAAGCCATGTAGTGCAAGTCGGCGAAAAGCATAGCATGCGACGCCAGGACGCAAGACCGCTGGATTGGGAACGCTACAGCAGCGTGAGTAGCGTCAGAAAACGACGCAGACGCTCAGGGCGTCGAAAGTGTTGTACGTAAGAGTGACGCTGACATGGGAGTATTGCAGACATATTGAGTAAGTTTTGATTGTAACAAAGTTATGAAGAGGGTGGTGAAAGCAGTGGCGAGGGTACATGTTGCTATTCAAGGCAGCAACATGTCCCACTTCCTTTCTACTGCGCCGTTGAAAGATGGTCGTGAAGGAACATTCGTTTACGGTGGTAGTGGTAGAGGAAATGCTGCATACAGTGCACACTTTTTTTTTGTTTACCCGCAGATACGAAACGCAAATGCAAGCACTGTACAATCACAAGGCATGACGGAGGGTCAGTGTTTTATGACGGGAAGGAGTCGTTTACTTCTTTACCGTCGCGAGTGGGTGGTACCATGGACGCCAATGAAGAAGAGATTGGGGTGACTGCTTGTTGTTGTGAAAGAAAAAAAAAGAATAATGTGTGGAATTAATTAATTAGTTCTTCACTTTGGTATACCAACGTTCTGTCTGCCGACTAGGTTGCTTATTAAGAGCTTAAACGTGATATTTAATTGATATGTTGAAAGCGTTAGGAAAGGATTTTTAAAAGATGTGATTACGTGATTTCGTAGCTAGAGGGTAGTAAGCATACTCTTCCACTATCACAGCGCTTTCCTGCTGACTGTGAAGAATATCGATATTGCAACAAGTGGCACTGCATTAGCAGCACCACAACTTCAAGGAGCAAAATAAGTGCAGGAAGAGAAGATTTGAAGAGAAAAGCAATTACGAGCACACGACTGACAGATCAGACTTACAGAATTAGTACCCTGGCTAAATACTCTACAAGAGTGAATATCATTCCACAACAAGACATAGAAACCCTCAAACTAAGTTCACAGTCTTCTTAAAGGTAGCACAGAGCACATTATACGCGTGTCTAGCAGAAGAACCGGAGAACTACGATTTTATTTGTTATGTAATTGCACTCCCGCTTGTATGTTGTGCGTAGAATACTGATGTTAGAAGTAAATCTTCACGAATAAAATACGGATGCAGAAAGATGCGATATGTCTACCATTTCGTAACTACCAGTGCAGTTTTGTTGTTATCCTTCGTCGTAATTTGCATACTTGTGGAAACTCACCAAACAGGGAGATCAGTTGCGTTAGAACAGTTTTCACTAGATATGCACTACGTGATCAAAAGTAACGGCATACCCCGAAAAACATATGTTTCTCACATTAGGTGCATTGTGCTGCCACCAGCTGCCAGGTGCTCCATATCAGCAACCTCATTAGTCATTAGACGTAGTGAGAGAGCAGAATGGGGCGCTCCGCGAAACTCATGGACTTCGAACGTGATCAGGTGATTGTCACTTGAGTCATACGTCTGTACGAGAGGTTTCTACGCGCCTAAACATCCATAGGTCCACTGTTTCCGATGTGATAGTGAAGTGGAAACGTGGAGGGTCACGTGCAGCATAAAGTATACAGGCCGACTTCGTCTGTTGACTGACAGAGACCGCCGGCAGATGAAGAGGGTCGTAATGTGTAATAGTCAGACATCTATCCAGACCATCACACAGGAATTCCAAACTGCATCAGGATCCACTGCAAGTACTATGACAGTTATGAGGGAGATGAGAAAACTTGTGTGGCTTATGAGCAACCGCTCGATCATGAAACCCATCACGCCGATAAATGCCAAACGACGCCTCGCTTGATGTAAGGAGCGTAAACATTGGACGATTAAACAGTGGAAAAATGTTGTGTGGGGTGACGAATCACGGTACACAATGTGGCGATCCGATGGCAGGGTGTGGGTATGGCGAATGCCCAGTGAACGTCATCTGCCAGCGTGTGTAGTACCAACAGTAAAATTCTGAGGTGGTGGTGTTGTGGTGTGGTCATGTTTTTCATGGAGGAGGCTAGAATCCCTTGTTGTTTTGCGTGACACTATCACAGCACAGGCCTACATTGATGCTTTAAGCACCGTTTTTGCTTCCCACTGTTGTAGAACAATTCGGGGATGGCGATTGCTAATTTCAACACTGTCGAGCACCTGTTCATAATGCACGACCTGTGGCGGAGTGGTTACACGACAGTGCCATCCCTGTAATGGACTGGCCTGCACAGAGTCCTGACCTGAATCCTATATAACACCTTTTGGATGTTTTGGAACTCCGACTTCGTGCCAGACCTCAACGATACCTGTCCTCAGCGCAGCACTTCGTGAAGAATGGACTGTCATTCCCCAAGAAACCTTCCAGCACCTGGTTGAACGTATGCCTGCGAGAGTGGAAGCTGTCATCAAGGCTAAGGGTGGGCCAAAACCATACTGAATTACAGAATTACCGATGGAGGACGGCACGAACTTTTACGTCATTTTCAGCCAGGTGCCCGGATACTTTTGAACACATAGTGTATGCGGCGAACATCAACACAAATAACTTACGCCATCTTTTCAACTTTTTCGCCAGTCAAAATTTCTGTTAAACACGACCCATTTTTTATTTGACAGACACGCCAAAAAAAAAAAAAAAAAAACTGTAACGGTCAAATATTTTGTAAACACAGCAAAATTTTACCTTGATCTTCCAGTATACTGGAGTAGCTTGGGTCAGCACTTTACTCAATAGGATGATAAACCAAGTTGCAAATTTTTACTTTTTATTCTATCGATGGCTAGTTTGGGACAGAAATCCATTTTCGAATCACCATAACGAAGCCAAAAATGGCATTTCCGAAGATGTCAAAAATGTGCAATGCGCCTTTACAGATAACTGTATGCACTGTAAATGTTCTTTCCACATTTTTGAAATCTTCAGAAATGCCATTTTCGACTGATGATCTGAAAATGGGTCTCGGCCCGAAACTAGTCATCGGTTGAATAAAAAAGTAAAAATTTGGAACTTGGACCTAGTTTTTCGTTCTGCCAAAATTTTACCAATTGTTTGGTCGCGTACGGGAGTATTTACGCAAAAACCGAATTTGTAATTTTCAAGTACTTTTTTGCGCGGTTATGTTTTCTTTCATGCACCACCCTGTTAATGACAAATGAACAGTCCGGTGAAGAACGAATCTGGACGACTACATCAAAATTTCCAGAGGGGCCCCGTAGTTTTCCCTGCTGGCGGTGTTTCACAAGGCGCCGCTCGCCCACGTGCTGTTAGAGCGACAGCGCTAAACGCGACAGAGAAAGCGCGGCACATGGCCGACCGACCGACCGCTAGCGTAACCACCTGTCCGTTCGTCACAGACCTAGCCGAAAGCATCTGCGTTATGTTCGCAAGTGGTTCACACATACTACCATCTCCTTTCCGAAGATAACTATGAGCCGAAACAGCCAACACTAAAAGCATACGTTGAACTAACCCAGAGAATTTCCAGGAACTCCATCGCATTTTGTCCACGACGACGCCCCATATACCTACGTTAATTTTCGAAAATCCACCTTATGGTCACTTCGTGAGATACGTAGCAGGAAGCAAAATATTTGTTCCCCCTCTCGGAAAAAGTAAATCTGACAGTCATGCTGAACACCTCTCTTGCATTGTCTGCCACGTGTTAACCATCTCTATGACGCTGCCGCACTTCTGTAACGAAACGCGCTGCTCTTCTTTGCACCTTCATTTCCATTATCAATCGTATCTCGTACAGACCCCATACTGTCGAGAAATATGCAAGTGTTGGTCGAATTAGTGTTTAGTAAGCTACTTCCTTTGTTGATGGACTAAATTTCCTAAGGATTGTTTCAATGAATCTCAATCTGGTATCTGGCTTTCCTGCGATTCGTTTTATGTGGTCGTTCCACTCCAAATAGCTCAAAAATGTGTGTGAAATCTTATGGGGCTTAACTGCTAAGGTCATCAGTCCCTAAGCTTACACACTACTTAACCTAAATTATCCTAAGGACAAACACACACACCCATGTCCGAGGGAGGACTCGAACCTCCGCCGGGACCAGCCGCACACTCCATGACTGCAGCGCCTAAGACCGCTCGGCTAATCTCGCGCGGCTCAGATAGCTCCATACGCACACCACTTCATACTAGGGCCGTTCAGTAAATAATGCAGGGAGATGTAAGCCCGACTCCAGCTCCCTGAGGATTCAGCGCACCTGATGATGACGACGCGGACGTTTGCCGTAATATTGTGCCCGTTGGACACTGACTTCCGGCCATTCAAAAAAATGGTTCAAATGTCTCTGAGCACTATGGGACTTAACATCTGAGGTCATCAGTTCCCTAGAACTTAGAACTACTTAAACCTAACTAACCTAAGGACATCACACACATCCATGCCCGAGGCAGGATTCGAACCCGCGACCGTAGCAGATGCGCGGTTCCGGACTGAAGCACCTAGAACAGCTCGGCCACCGTGGCCGGCTTCCGGCCATTCACTTGTGAACTTTTTCGTCACAATATGTAGTAGTGTTCGAAACTGCCAATATCAATCATAAATACGGTAAATTCAATTACATCACTAAGTACAGTTCTGAGGAGGCTGGAGTAACTTGGACTTCACTAATCTCTGTTAAGAAAAAATAACTCAAAAAAGTTGAACCAAAAACGAAATTAACTTTAGATGCAAAAAATGGGAACAACATAGCCTCTCACTCAAAAATACTTACAGGCAACGCATCTCAAGATACACTAAACTGAAATGAAGTTTAAGTCATAAGCCAATATGTCTATGGTTCACATACAGCTTTTTTAACGGGGGAGCATGTAACGAACGTAGTGAAAACAGAACGAAAAATCCCGGACCAAAACGCGCAGGTGATCATTTCAGGTTAAGGAGCAATTAAGTCAAGTCATTCACAGGGCCATTAGGAAACTCAGAGTAAACTTTTACCATATCAATATAATTAAATCAGACAGACCTACAAGATAATTATTAGAATTTTAATAAATTAGAATCACGGGAAAAAACACACATCGTGAAATGGACTGGGCAATAAAAAAAAAAGAATAACCTAAGTTGGAAGGGGTCACACAAGAAGACATATAGGAGTGAGAAATTTTTCAGTCTTAAGTACAACAGTTGAAAGTAGATAGGGAGGAAAAAGGCCTAGCAGGAAACCTGGATGGCTGAAGAGAGGAAACGACCTCACAGCAAAGGAATGAAAGACAAAATTGGCCAAATGCGTAGGATTCGCACACTGAAGGTTCCGTACAAACTTCATTATGTATGTAGACAGTTCATCCGTTCCAGTGTTTTAAGATCTCTACGATTTTCGCCTGTTATAGACTTTGGTACTGGCAAGATGTCGGTCCCAGGGATTCCAAGACATTCGAGAATGTCTTAATTTCTAGTTTGAAGTTGGATAACAAATGAAAAAAATATTTTTTCGTGTGATATAATTAGAAGTGATATGATAGGAAATTAACAGTTCCACGATTTTTCCTTTGATTATACTGTAAACCCTTGGTTCTTGACAAATTTCGTCAGTCTAAGTCAAAGGGAAACGCCCTGCAGATTTTGATGAGTGAATTTGCGATTATCGAAATATGTTATATAAATGGCCGTATCTCTTTATTGCATTAGAAGCTTGACTTTTTTATATCCCCTAGGGGCTGTAGACCTTAATATGTGACGAATTCGTACTTGATGCGTCTACCCGTTTCTCAGAAAAAGGAATTTAAACAGTCAGAGACCGACTGACGGACAACAAAGTGAACCTACACTATGTGATCAAAAGTATCCGGACACCTGGCTGAAAATGACTTACAAGTTCGTAGCGCCCTCCATCGGTAATGTTGGAATTCAATATGGTGTTGGCCCACCCTCAGCCGTGATAACAGATTCTACTCTCGACGGCATACGTTCAGTCAGGTGCTGGAAGGTTTCTTGGGGAATGACAGCCCATACTTCACGGAGAGGAGAGATATCTATGTCGGTCGGTGAGCCCTGGCACGAAGTCGGCGTTCCAAAACATCCAAAAGGTGTTATATAGGATTCAGGTCAGGGCTCTGTGCAGGCCATTCCATTACAGGGATGGTATTGTCGTGTAAACATTCCGCCACAGGCAGTGCATTATAAAAGGTGCTCGATCGTGTTGAAAGATGCAATCGCCATATTCGAATTTCTCTACAACAGTGGGAAGCAAGAAGGCGGTTAAAACATCAATGTAGGCCTGTGCTGTGATAGTGGCACTCCAAACAACAAGGGGTGCAAGCCCCCTCCATGAAAAACACGACCACACCATAACACCACCGCCTCCGAATTTTACTGTTGGCACTACACACGCTGGCAGATGAAGTTCACCGGGCATTCGCCATACTCACACCCTGTCATCGGAACGCCACATTGTGTACCATGATTCGTCACTCCATACAACGTTTTTCCACTGTTTAATCGTCCACTGTTTACGCTCCTTACACCAAGCGAGGCGTCGTTTGGCATTTACCGGCGTGATGTGTGGCTTATGAGCAGCCGCTCGACAATGAAATCAAAGTTTTCCCTCTTCCGCCCAAGTGTCATAGTACTTGCAGTGGATCCTGATGCGGTCTGGAATTCCTGTGTGATGGTCTGGATAAATGTCTGCCTATTACACATTACGACCCTCTTCAACTATCGGCGGTCTCTTGTTAGTCAACAGACGAGATCGGCCTGTACGCTTTTATACTGCACGTGGCCGCGCGGGGTAGCCGAGCGGTCTCAGGCGCCTTGCCACGGTCCGTACGGCTACACCCGACGGAGGTTCGAGTCCTCCCTAGGACATGTGCGTGTGTGTGTGCGTGTGTGTGTGTGTGTGTGTGTGTTGTCCTTAGCGTAAGTTAGTTTAAGTTAGATTAAGTGTCGTGTAGGCTTAGGGACCGATGACCTCCGCAGTTTGGTCCCGTAAGACCTTACCCCCCCCCTCCACACACACACACACACACACACACACACACACACACACACACACACACACGCTGTACGTGTCCCTTCACGTTTCCACTTCACTATCGCATAGGAAACAGTGGACCTAGGGATGTTTAGGAGTGTGGCAATCTCGCGTACAGGCGTATGACACAAGTGACACATAATCACCTGACCACTTCGAAGTCCGTGAGCTCCGCGGAGGGCCCCATTCTGCTCTTTCACTATGTCTAATGACTAGTGACGTTGCTGATATGAAATACCTGGCAGTAGGTGGCAGCACAATGCACCTAATACGAAAAACGTATGTTTTAGGTGGTGTCCGGATACTTATGAGCCGGCCGGAGTGGCCGTGCGGTTCTAGGCGCTACAGTCTGGAGCCGAGCGACCGCTACAGTCGCAGGTTCGAGTCCTGCCTCGGGCATGGATGTGTGTGATGTCCTTAGGTTAGTTAGGTTTAATTAGTTCTCAGTTCTAGGCGATTGATGACCTCAGAAGTTAAGACGCATAGTGTGCTCAGAGCCATTTGAACCATTTTGATACTTATGATCATACAGAGTATATTGGTTCCGTTTTTACCGACTGAGGTAGGGAATCCTAAATACTGGCATTGAGGAAGGCGACCCATTATTTCCTATTATTACTTTGCACAGCCCCAAATGGACTCATTCACATACAGATTATTAATGATAGTTAATAGTGCGAGTAATAAAAACAGTGCTCAAAAGAATTAGGGGAACATGACTTAGGCGTCTGCAAAAATACCTTCAAAAGTAATTGATTACTGGGTTTACTACCAAATTGTATCATTATATTTCACAAATTAAGAACACAACGAAACAGCATTACAACTTAGATCGATTGCATAAAAAGAACTGAAATGTCCGACAGGCGTCGAAAATAAAGTGGAAAAATATCGTTCATCCCGTCATCCTGGATGCTTTTCATTGAAAAAAAATGGCTCTGAGCACTATGCGACTTAACTTCTGAGGTCATCAGTCGCCTAGAACTTAGAACTAATTACACCTAACTAACCTAAGGACATCACACACATCCATGCCCGAGGCAGGAGTCGAACCTGCGACCGGAGCGGTCGCTCGGCTCCAGACTGCAGCGCCTAGAACCGCACGACCACTCCGGCCAGCTTTTTGATTGAAGTTTCAGTGCTTCAGTGATGTGTGTGTCCTCCATGTCTTCACTGTTCGTTTGAGAGTCCGTGAGAGTTCTTGGAGAGTCTGTGGAGGAATAGGTCATCCACGAATACGACTGTCAAACATGTCCCACATATGAAGGATGGGGTTTGTGTCGGGACTCACTACCGGTCATTCTTTGCTTCAATGCCCACCAAACAGACAATGGAATTATAAGGAATTCTGGTCCACCACCGTATGCAGCAGCCACCGTATCGCCAACAGGTCTGTTCGGTGTATTGCGTGGTGATAAGGCGACCACGGACAATGGTAAATTCCTTATGGCTCTCAACACTGAAGCCTCCCTGCAACATCACAGGGTCTTGGAAATCAGCCGCGCGGAGTTAGCCGAGCGGTCTTAGGCGCTGCAGTCATGGACTGTGCGGCTGATCCCGGCGGAGGTTCGAGTCCTCCCTCGGGCATGGGTGTGTGTGTTTGTCCTTAGGATAATTTAGGTTAAGTAGTGTGTAAGCTTAGGGACTGATGACCTTAGCAATTAAGTCCCATAAGATTTCACACACACACACACACACACACACACACACACACACACACACACACACACACTTTCTGGACAACACTTGCCAGATACCGCTCATCACGGATCTCCACATACGAACATGGCCATCAACTTGCGTCAGAGTGTATCTGGACTCGTCTACGAATAGCACGATTCGCCAGGGACGATGTTGCCAGTTTACACAGGAACTGCGGAAGTGAAGGCGAGTTGCAGGATGACTTGTCAAGCGCGGTGCTCGACAGGACGTCTGGGTCGTACTGTCCTTTCTCCTAAGCTGTTCGTTATATTCTGATCGAGCACAGTAGCTCCAATGGCCTTTCTGAGAACGTCTTGGAGTGCTCTGGCGGTATCTGCACAACGCGGCAATGCAGAGATGGCGAGATATCGGCCTCCACGTGTGGTTTATAATGCGCCGGCGTCCTTGTCCAACTCGCCTTGTTTACGGATCTGTCTCTCTGCAGCGTGTTCACAATCCATCGATGACACATTGAGAGGCATTGGCATTTGCAGCAACACGAGCGAAAGTCCATACTTTTTGCGTCAAACCGACCGCCCTTGTGACTTGCACTGCGTTAATATGTCGCATTGCATGTGCAACGTCCACAGATGACAACTGGCATCTATGTACCTCACTAGAAAACAACGGGACACCACGACTGACTCCCTTCCGAGGGGTAAGCTGACACTGTAAACCATAACACAGCGGACAGATCGCGAATCGTCATAACTGTTGCCTACATTTCAAGACACGCAATAGGACCGGCCGGAGTGGCCGAGCGGTTCTAGGCGCTACAGTCTGGTACCGCGCGACTGCTACGGTCGCAGGTTCGAATCCTCCCTCGGGCATGGATGTGTGTGATGTCCTTAGGTTGTGCAAAAACAGACAATGTCTTATGGGATAACAGCAATCCGTGATTTTATAATGTTACTTAAAATCCGTCTTGATTGCAAAAAATTTTTTTATTATTCATATGACTGGTTTCGGTTCATTCAGAACCATCTTCAGATCTGATATTTCAGTTACAGGAGTAACCCGTCCAAATCCAGCAACTTTCACATGCTACGTCACCGGTCATATGAATAATAAAAATTTTTTTTTGCAATCAAGACGGATTTTAAGTAACGTCCTTAGGTTAGTTAGGTGTAAGTAGTTCTAAGTTCTAGGGGACTCATGACCACACCAATTAAGTCCCATAGTGTTCAGAGCCATTTGAACAGGTACCGCCTGTATCATAACAGATGTAACATACCGTATATTGATACACGAGATCCCCTAATTCTTTTGAACAGTATACATGGTGTCAGAGTAATTTCAGTATTATTAAATACTCGTGGAAGACTGAAGATGCTGTCGAATAAGAGTGATGACATAATAGCTAAGAAAAATGGAAGGTATCAATACAGAATTAATCAAATCTGCAGAAGTTGAGAAGTCTGGGAAAGAACGAAAGATAAAAGGGCACTGTTAACACATGATACGGAAAAAAACAGAAATGTGTAAGGATGAGAAGAGTCTGGGATGGTGACAAAATTTCTGGTTCCTTGTTGGATGTGTGGAAGGCAGCCGGGATGTGTCATGAGGGAAGCAATGCCGATGGTAGCAGGTGGAATCCTAATCTCCTCAACAAGTTAGATCCAGGCGCCATCATTGAAGGACAACATCGGCAACACGTCGGCAGCTACGTGCAACAGCCTTATCCATCAGCAGTATTCCCACGCCTTCCCGCAGTATTGCCGTCAACTGCAGCCACATTGCAACAACGTTCAAGGCAACACAATTGCGGCCACGCGTTGCCGCAAAATACACTCCTGGAAATGGAAAAAAGAACACTGACTCCGGTGTGTCAGACCCACCATACTTGCTCCGGACACTGCGAGAGGGCTGTACAAGCAATGATCACACGCACGGCACAGCGGACACACCAGGAACCGCGGTGTTGGCCGTCGAATGGCGCTAGCTGCGCAGCATTTGTGCACCGCCGCCGTCAGTGTCAGCCAGTTTGCCGTGGCATACGGAGCTCCATCGCAGTCTTTAACACTGGTAGCATGCCGCGACAGCGTGGACGTGAACCGTATGTGCAGTTGACGGACTTTGAGCGAGGGCGTATAGTGGGCATGCGGGAGGCCGGGTGGACGTACCGCCGAATTGCTCAACACGTGGGGCGTGAGGTCTCCACAGTACATCGATGTTGTCGCCAGTGGTCGGCGGAAGGTGCACGTGCCCGTCGACCTGCGACCGGACCGCAGCGACGCACGGATGCACGCCAAGACCGTAGGATCCTACGCAGTGCCGTAGGGGACCGCACCGCCACTTCCTAGCAAATTAGGGACACTGTTGCTCCTGGGGTATCGGCGACGACCATTCGCAACCGTCTCCATGAAGCTGGGCTACGGTCCCGCACACCGTTAGGCCGTCTTCCGCTCACGCCCCAACATCGTGCAGCCCGCCTCCAGTGGTGTCGCGACAGGCGTGAATGGAGGGACGAATGGAGACGTGTCGTCTTCAGCGATGAGAGTCGCTTCTGCCTTGGTGCCAATGATGGTCGTATGCGTGTTTGGCGCCGTGCAGGTGAGCGCCACAATCAGGACTGCATACGACCGAGGCACACAGGGCCAACACCCGGCATCATGGTGTGGGGAGCGATCTCCTACACTGGCCGTACACCACTGGTGATCGTCGAGGGGACACTGAATAGTGCACGGTACATCCAAACCGTCATGGAACCCATCGTTCTACCATTCCTAGACCGGCAAGAGAACTTGCTGTTCCAACAGGACAATGCACGTCCGCATGTATCCCGTGCCACCCAACGTGCCCTAGAAGGTGTAAGTCAACTACCCTGGCCAGCAAGATCTCCGGATCTGTCCCCCATTGAGCATGTTTGGGACTGGATGAAGCGTCGTCTCACGCGGTCTGCACGTCCAGCACGAACGCTGGTCCAACTGAGGCGCCAGGTGGAAGTGGCATGGCAAGCCGTTCCACAGGACTACATCCAGCATCTCTACGATCGTCTCCATGGGAGAATAGCAGCCTGCATTGCTGCGAAAGGTGGATATACACTGTACTAGTGCCGACATTGTGCATGCTCTGTTGCCTGTGTCTATGTGCCTGTGGTTCTGTCAGTGTGATCATGTGATGTATCTGACCCCAGGAATGTGTCAATAAAGTTTCCCCTTCCTGGGACAATGAATTCACGGTGTTCTTATTTCAATTTCCAGGAGTGTATGATCCGCGCGAACGCACCTTTACGACGCAAGCCTCAGAGCTGGCAGCAATGTTTACATCGTCTGACACGATTAAAGGCGACTTGGGATAAAACCGAATGAAGCTTGGTGCACCGCACTGGATATGCTCCCAGACGTCTGCTCATACCTCTCGCGGCAGAGTTGCGAATGGACGCTGTGTAGGGCGTACAGGGCTTAGGCCGCTGCTGCTGCTGACGTCACGAGGTGTCGCTTTCGCCACCGACGTAACTACCAGTTATGTGGAACGCTCAGGCGATAGGATATCTGTCGGACAGCCCGCAGCGTTGCGGTCGCATGCATGATGCGCACAGTACAGCGCCTCTGAGGGTCACTATATTTGGGTTGCGTTGTTTGGGGGAAGAGACCAAACTGCGAGGTCTTCGGTCTCATTGGATGATGGAAGGACGGGGTAGGTAGTCGGCCGTGCCCTTTCAAAGGAACCATCCCGGCATTTGCCTGGAGCGATTTATGGAAATCACGGAAAACCTAAATCAGGATGGCCGGACGCGGGATTGACCCGTCGTCCTCCCGAATGCGAGTCCAGTGTGCTAGCCACTGCGCCACCTCACTCGGTCTGACTATATTTCTTCAAGCATTTGCGCACAAGGCGTGTCAGAAAAATTTGATAAATCGTCTCAGAAAGGAAACAGGAGTTACAAACAGAGTGCCTTTCCAAATAAATTAATTCGCTGAGAGCGAATTCCTTTACGTCAGGAGTATTAGAGACAGGTCTACTACTATCCAATAGCGACATATTTGTGCCGGATCGGGATTCGAACCCGGATTTCCCGATTAAAGCGGACAGCGATCGCAACCTGAGGCGCGGCCACGACGCCTCCCCCTTCCTGGCCACGAACCTACCCCTCCGAATTTTTTCCATCAACTGCAAAATTCGAGTATAATTTTAATATAAATTATTTCTGTTATAGAGAAGACACTGTACATTTATAACAAATTACATTATCATGAACTAAATTTTAGCACTTAACTTCGTGCGTCCATCTTCAACAGACGGATGAACACAAAACATCTAAGAACAAATAATAAAACTGAACTTGCTACATGAAATCTGGTTTCGCAAGATAGAGCGGATCAAGTTATGGCTGTGGAAAGAGGCCGTAATGAGTTACTGTTAATTGCACAAACACACAAACTTTTATTTTCCTAAGAACGACTTCATTATACTTTGCCTTAAAAGGATCAAATTAAAACAATACGGCTGAAGACCCATTTAAGAAAACTTGCGATACCTCCTGGGCTGAATGCCCAAAACCACACCAAAAACAAGAACGGTTGAAGGCCTGAACACAAGTTATTAAAAATTGCTTTAAAGAATACATGCGGCTGAAGGCCTCTGAAAGAGAAAATAAATAATTGGTTGAAGGCCACACACAAGACATTGAGCAACTCAGAACTTAGGGTATGGATAACAAGAATTTCTGATAAAATAATTTTTAGTTAGTTTTCAACAAACCAATTTTCAAGTTTTAATGTAAGATGGCTCAAGACCTTATCTTAAAAACATTTCACATAAAGGCACGGCCACACACTGGACATTTAACAACTCAGGGGCTGGATAACAAGAATTTCAGATAAAAATGATTTTTAAAAAATAGTTTTAAACATATCAATTTTCAAATTTTAATTTAAGACAGCTGAAGGCCTTATTTTAAAATTAAAACGAAGTAAATTAATAGACAGCTGAAGGCCTCCCACAGTACTTCAGACTAAAATGAAAATCACAGTCTAAAACCAATAGAACAGTGGCGCTAAAAAGTGTTCCAAGGGTCGGCCTGAGGAGGTAGCCCTAACGTAAGGTGAGGTGAGACAGGCAGCCAAGAGTAAGGTTAACGCGTCTAACGCCCAGAGTCGGGACTGACGGGTGCAACCGCAAAGGGGACATCTAGAACAGCAGCGGACCGAAAATGGAATGGCAACGCTCCAGCAGAACACAGTGAGCGGGAGAGGACCACAGGGGGAATGCCTGGTACCACAGACGGGATTCCAAACGCACCAGACCGAAGATGGAACACCCAGGAGCGTGTCTGGCGGGCGGGGCCTGCAAAGAGAACACCCAGGACGGCAGCGGACGGAAAGAAGATCGCTGCGAGCGAGCGCGGACCGCAGAGGGAACGCCTGGTGAAGGGGGAAGGCTACAGGCATGAATACTGGACTAGGTCCACTCGAGGAGTAGTCTCAGGTCGCATCTGATGAAGGTAACGAGCTACGCTACCGAAATATCGTGCAAGTACGACGCTGATATCCAGCAGAACACCCAACAACCCAAGATGTCAGTAGATCTCCGGGAAAGCCTGAAGAATTGTCAAGCCATTCTTGAATCACCCTGTAGTTCCAGAGACCTTTTCAGGTCTTAAATATCTATGATTTACACTACTGGCAATTAAAATTGCTACACCACGAAGATGACGTGCTACAGACGACACATTTAACCGACAGGAAGAAGATGCTCTGATATGCAAATGATTAGCTTTTCAGAGCATTCGCACAAGATTGGCTCCGGTGGCGACACCTACAACGTGCTAACATGAGCAAAGTTTCCAACCGATTTCTCATACACAAACAGCAGTTGACCGGCGTTGCCGGGTGAAACGTTGTTGTGATGCCTCGTGTAAGGAGGAGAAATGCGTACCAACACGTTTCCGACTTTGATAAAGGTCGGATTGTAGCCTATCGCGATTGCGGTTTATCGTATTGCGACATCGCTGCTCGCGTTGGTCGAGATCCAATGACTGTTAGCAGAATACGGAATCGGTCGGTTCAGGAGGGTAATACGGAACGCCGTGCTGGATCCCAACCGCCTCGTATCACTAGCACTCGAGATGACAGGCATCTTATCCGCATGGCTGTGCAGTCACGTCTCGATCCCTGAGTCAACAGATGGGGACGTTTGCAAGACAACAACCATCTCCACGAACTTTTCGACGACGTTTGCAGCAGCATGATCAGCTCGGAGACCATGGCCGCTGTTACCCTTGATGCTGCATCACAGACAGGAGCGCCTGCGATGGTGTACTCAACGACGAACCTGGGTGCACGAATGGCAAAACGTCATTTTTTCGGATGAATCCAGGTTCTGTTTACAGCATCATGATGGTCGCATCCGTGTTTGGCGACATCGCGGTGAACGCACATTGCAAGCGTGTATTCATCATCGGCCGGTGTGATGGTATGAGGTGCCATTGGTTACTCGTCTCGGTCACCTCTTGTTCCAATTGACGGCAGTTTGAACAGTGGACGTTTCCATTTCATATGTGTTATGTCCAGTGGCTCTACCCTTCATTCGATCCCTGCGAAACCCTAGATTCCAGCAGGATAATCCACGACCGCATGTTGTAGGTCCTGTACGGGGCTTTCTGGATACAGAAAATGTTCGACTGCTGCCCTGGCCAGCATATTCTCCAGATCTGTCACCAATTGAAAACGTCTGGTCAATGGTGGCCGAGCAACTGGCTCGTCACAATACGCCAGTCACTACTCTTGATGAACTGTGGTATCGTGTTGAAGCTGCATGGGCAGCTGTACCTGTACACGCCATCCAAGCTCTGTTTGACTCAATGCCCAGGCGTTGTTCTGGGTAGTGATTTCTCAGGATCTATGCACCCAAATTGCGTGAAAATGTAATCACATGTCAATTCTAGTACAATATATTTGTCCAATGCATTTCTTCTTGATGTAGCAATTTTAATGGCCAGTAGTGTATATAGGCTGGCTGATGTGTCGAATATTTGTACCAAGGCCAGGATTCCGACCTGGGTCTCCTGCTGGCCAGGCAGACGCAGTAACCACTACGCCACCCACCTACAGTACTCAACAGCACAGGCAACCCTCGATGTTGACTTGGTATTCCAACACAGCTCGAGAGCCTCTGAAATGCTGTTCGAGTTTAGGGGGGCGGGAATACCTAGTGGGCTGAGAAGTGAATGGGAATTTGAACTGAGGAGGGAGGCGTGCTACGGAAGTCCGTGCAGTTATGGAAAGCCACTATGGGAAGGGTGGCTGTGAGACTAGAGCACCTGCCTCGTGAGATGGAGACCTGAATTCGAATGTACAAATTTTCATTCGTCGCTTTAGTCTTAAATACTTGAATTTGTATTCGATGTTAGCAAATTCTCTTTTTCGGCATTGCTCTACGTCAGGGCTTAACAACTGGCCGGTTTTGAGCGCGAGAACTCGCGTCTGCTCAGGCACGTGCTCGCGAGCAGGTGCAAGGTCGCGGAGTAGGAGGGAGGGGAGGGAGGGAAATGCGAGCGCACGTTTGAATAGGGCCGCTGCGTGCCTATTGAATTCGCGCCGACTGTGTAACGTTTAAAGTAGAGATGGGCAAAACTGTTCTTTTCAGAGATTGGATCAGAACTGTTCACTCCCTGAAATGAATTAGCTCTTTTTCATGACTCACCACTCATTTACAACAGAAAATAAATGGAAGGCACATTGCCCTTTAAACTTTGTTTATTCCAGTACTATACCTGTATTTTGATCTTATTTGATCCTATTTTGAAGTAACACAGATAATGAGTAAGAATTTTGTATTGTTTATTGAAATTTCCACGATATGACAAAGTTTTTGATTATTGATTTATTTTGCACTATCGTGGTTTTTTGGGTGATCGGAAAATGTTGTAACTTGAGATTTACATAACAATATATTTGGCTATAATGTATTAAAATTTCATTAACCTCATACAAATACATCGCAAGCCATATATTTTTAAAGTGAACGTTTCCTTCCAAAGACGCCTAAAATCGCAAAATCCGTACCAGAATAAGAAAAAAAATATAAATTTGACTGTAAAACGAAAGTGCTGCATATAGCCTTATGCAGAATAAAACAAGGAAAATATTGGTGTATCACATTTTGCGATATGTTTATCGGTTCGCTCGTAATTAAAGCGTAAATTCGAGTGTCCATAATAAAAATCCTATAGTAAGAGGAGTCATCAGGAACCTAATCTAATCAGTTTAAACAAATAAAAATAAAATAAAAACAATTGATGTATACATAACATAATAAAGTAATATACATAGCGGTATTACTATGAAGAACAATATCCAGTGGGGACGAACTCCGATGCAGAGGCGCTGAGTCGAGCAGGTCGAGCCGCGAGCTGTATTACTGCATGAGCTGAGACTGCAGAGACCAGAGTGACACCTGAGTCGCTTTGCTCAACGCTCTGGCTAGAGTCGAGACAGTGGGGTGAGCGTTGAGCGGGCGAGTTCCGAGGGTGGGGGGTGCGGTGAACTCACCCGCTCCGAGACAAATCGTCCGTTCCCTTGCGAGTAGGTTTTTGCAAGTAGTTCCTATGTTATCCGCTAGGTGGCTCTCTGTCCTGTTGCTCGCATCAACTGCCCAGAGGGCAGGACGTGCGACTGAAACGATCGCCGACAGAGTGCGATGCGAAGTTAAGCTGCGCCAGACACTGCACACGGCAGACGACGCACAGAGACGGCACGGCATATGTGAAACACAAAATCCAATGGGGCACTGCACAATGCAGGCAGCCAAGGTAGAAGCAGGGCAGAGGCCGGCGCTGGCTGTGTTGTGTGGCGTGCACTGTGCTCTGACCAGCAGAGGCGCTGCTGATATGCTCCGTGTCTCTCTCTCTCTCTCTCTCTCTCTCTCTCTCTCTCTCTCTCTGCCGTGGGAAACGTTTGGAGCTACCGTTCTTTTTTTCTGAATCACTGATTGTTCACTCCTTTGAAAGACACAACTCTATGAATTAGTTCAAGAGCGGATCCCCCATCTCTAGTTTAAAGTACTACCAAGGTTATTTAAAAGGGAGGTTGGGCCCGAAGCTAAATCGGCTGTGATTGGCTGGCGCAGTGACGTCACTGTAGGAGCAAAGCGAGGCAGCGGCTAGCGCAGCAAGCGACTCTTACTCAGGACAAGCAACTACTTATAACACCAATAAGTTCTCAGGAAATTATTTAAAACAGTTGATTTACCTGTTTAGATGTTTGCAGTAGAAGAAGAGTGCTACTTTCTGCATTTTATGCTTCGTATTGAGGAACCGCATACGAATGAAAAGTCGTGTTCTGACATACAGTTTTATAACGTGTGACGCAAATTCCGGATATTTAGTTTGGACAGCAGTGCATATTGTTTTTGCTATATTTTTTTCCTTGGAAATACTATCCAATCCATTAAATTCATTAAAAATTAGTTCAAACTGAGACACCTTATGTAGCCACTCATCTGTTGGAACTGTAAGCCTACCGCGAGATAGAAATTCAATCCAACCATAATTTTCATTTGTTGGAGGACTTAAAATATCAGCAGACGGCGTTCCCAGTGTCTTGTCACAGTTCTTTGCGCGATATGCAATGTAGCCAGCCAGGTAACGGAATCCTTCTGCAGAGCAGTCACATCCCTCTTTGACAGCAGATTCTTCTGGTGCAGGTTGAACAGGAAAGTTAATATCTCGTAGCTCTTTTTCACCATCTATCATTTGCAGTGCTTCGCTCATGTCAGGCAAAATTCCTGTGAACAGATGTGACGTCAAAAATCCGTCACACTCATCTGCCTCTACTGATGTATCACTTGACAGAGGAATGTCATGAGCATTGTGTCTCAGAAGTAACAGCCGTAATCGATATTTTAGTTCTGTTGGAGAAGGGTTCAAATGGAAATGACCAATTTCTCTGATCTGTGAGAAAAAATTTTCCAGTGCATCCTGGTTCAATCTTGAAATTAAAATATATGTTATTTGTAGTGGCTGAAGATCTGAAAACAGTCCAGATAATGACCGAACAGTTGTCATAATGCCTTTCTGGAATGGGAGCAAGTGATTTGCATTGCCTACGCGCATTTTTTCGGCACACGTATACAGTTCTCTCAATATTCTTTCTTGAACATCCTTATGTATCCCATAACCACATGATAACACATTCTTATTGTACCTCCGAGCATTCAGAATGTCAAATGCGTCGTTTGCTAACTGAAAAAGATTTGCTGCTTCCTCTTCTTCAGGCATTAGGTACTTTATGGCTTTAGCTGTGGTACTCGAAAAAAGTTGCATTGCCTAATAAACCCTTTGACGCTCTCTCCCCTTGACACTGAGATGAAGCTGTGATAGTTTAGGACACAACTTCATTTCACTCCTACCTAATGCGAGCAGTCTTTCTACAATAGATTTATTAACAATTTTCCCACTTGGAAGCTTTAGTCCGTCATCCAGAAAGTGGTTCCTCATTAATTTAAACAAATGCGGAACATCTGTAAACACCCAGATTCGTTTATTTTCATACTGCGGATTGGATAAGCAGGAATTTGTTTCTGTCACATTAAAATCTTTCCACACAGATCGATTTTTTGTTCCAAGGTCGCACACTACCCCAACAACATCGTAACCAACATCTTGTACAGAGCAGATAATACTGTTTAACCGATCAGCTGTTATTTGTGTGTCAAAATCATAGTAAAAGGGTTGCTTCCACCCAGAAAACAAACCACGTACCATAACAAATAGCACGTTACTGCGTGGCCCTACAACACGATCTTCAAAAGGATCATAAATAATATTGTTGTCTACATTCATTTCGTCGAATGATAGCACACACACACGTTCAGTTTTTGTCAATACAGATGAGTGGTCTTTCATTAGTTGCAAAACGTCTGTCAGCACACCAGGAAAGCATCTGAAAGAGCGTGACGTCCATCTCTTAAGTGTTGACAGTCCTGGAAGTGGGAAACCGACCTGATTTCTGAAAAACAAATAACACTTCCTAGACACAGCACGAAGTGTAACCGCTTTACAAATATCTTCCCTTTGCCATTTTGCTCGTTTCTTTCCACTCAACAAGCTGTTTATCTATGTTTTCGAAAACAATTTGCCTAATATTTGAGTCACTTTCTCCTGTACTTGATTCTTTTGACACTTTTGTTGATATTTTATTTTCTCACCACAAGCTTTCACTTTGAGTTTCAAACGCTCCTCACTACACCTGAGATTTGCACACATAGCTGTCAGTTTGGACAAGAAGAGAATAGAAGCTTTCGAAATGTGGTGCTACAGAAGAATGCTGAAGATTAGATGGGTAGATCACATAACTAATGAGGAAGTATTGAATAGGATTGGGGAGAAGAGAAGTTTGTGGCACAACTTGACCAGAAGAAGGGATCGGTTGGTAGGACATGTTCTGAGGCATCAAGGGATCACCAATTTAATATTGGAGGGCAGTGTGGAGGGTAAAAATCGTAGGGGGAGACCAAGAGATGAATACACTAAGCAGATTCAGAAGGATGTAGGTTGCAGTAGGTACTGGGAGATGAAGAAGCTTGCACAGGATAGAGTAGCATGGAGAGCTGCATCAAACCAGTCTCAGGACTGAAGACCACAACAACAACAACAACAGCTGTCAGTCTGCGGTTCCGGTATTCTAATTCTTCTATACGTTTACAGTACAAGAAAACATAACAGTTTAATTCTTTAAGACAAAAATGAGAAACCAGATCCTCTCTATTTGGACTATGCCCTTCGTTTTATACCGCAGAGTATGGTAGAAACATGAAAAACAATCATTTTCACAGCATACAGCACGGGATCTAGGCCGAGAAGTAACGAGACTGTTAAGCTGCCAGACGTACTGGAACTAACGCACGCAGCTCTTTCACACGTCACTGCCGAACGCTGGCGGGATATAGAACGGCTCGTCGTAAAAAAAGAGAAAATTCTGCGCCCGATTGGTTTCATGGATTCTGTTGTTGATAGGCTCGTTATCAACCTGGCAGGTGACACTTCCAGAACTGAAATGTATTTCTAGGATTCGGATAAGGAAGGAGCTAAGAGATTACCAGACGACTGACTTGTAATACCTTCAGTGGTTGGTTGGTTGGTTGGTTTGGGGAAGGAGACCAGACAGCGTAGTCATCGGTCTCATTGGATTAGGGAAGGAAGTCGGCCGTGCCCTTTCAGAGGAACCAGCCCGGCATTTGCCTGGAGTGATTTAGGGAAATCACGGAAAACCTAAATCAGGATGGCCGACGCGGGATTGAACCGTCGTCCTCCCGAATGCGAGTCCAGTGTCTAACCACTGCGCCACTCGCTCGGTTCCTTCAGTGGCTTCAATATTTAACTATACGGTGAAATCCTTCAATACTCTCTTACGCTACACACAGCTTATGCAGAAAAATTACCATGTGGTTAAGTCAAGCATTTTCATCATTCTTCTTTTTAATTGCAGTAGTACGTTAGTTGTTGTTGTTGTTGTTGTGGTCTTCAGTCCAGAGACTGGTTTGATGCAGCTCTCCATGCTACTCTATCCTGTGCAAGCTTCTTCATCTCCCAGTACCTACTGCAACCTACATCCTTCTGAATCTGCTTAGTGTATTCATCTCTTGGTCTCCCCCTACGATTTTTACCCTCCACGCTGCCCTCCAATACTAAATTGGTGATCCCTTGATGCCTCAGAACATGTCCTAACAACCGATCCCTTCTTCTGGTCAAGTTGTGCCACAAACTTCTCTTCTCCCCAATCCTATTCAATACCTCCTCATTAGTTACGTGATCTACCCATCTAATCTTCAGCATTCTTCTGTAGCACCACATTTCAAAAGCTTCTATTCTCTTCTTGTCCAAACTATTTACCGTCCATGTTTCACTTCCATACATGGCTACACTCCATACAAATACTTTCAGAAATGACTTCCTGACACTTAAATCTATACTCGATGTTAACAAATTTCTCTTCCTCAGAAACGCTTTCCTTCCCATTGCCAGTCTACATTTTATATCCTCTCTACTTCGACCATCATCAGTTATTTTGCTCCCCAAATAGCAAAACTCCTTTACTACTTTAAGTGTCTCATTTCCTAATCTAATACCCTCAACATCACCCGACTTAATTCGACTACATTCCATTATCCTCGTTTTGCTTCTGTTGATGTTCATCTTATATCATCCCTTCAAGACACCATCCATTCCGTTCAACTGCTCTTCCAAGTCCTTTGCTGTCTCTGACAGAATTACAATGTCATCGGCGAACCTCAACGTTTTTATTTCTTCTCCATGGATTTTAATACCTACTCCAAATTTTTCTTTTGTTTCCTTTACTGCTTGCTCAATATACAGATTGAATAGGATCGGGGAGAGGCTACAACCCTGTCTTACTCCCTTCCCAACCACTGCTTCTCTTTCATGCCCCTCGACTCTTATAACTGCCATCTGGTTTCTATACAAATTGTAAATAGCCTTTCGCTCCCTGTATTTTACCCCTGCCACCTTTAGAATTTGAAAGAGAGTATTCCAGTCAACATTGTCAAAAACTTTCTCTAAGTCTACAAATGCTAGAAACGTAGGTTTGCCTTTCCTTAACCTTTCTTCTAAGATAAGTCGTAAGGTCAGTATTGCCTCACGTGTTCCAGTATTTCTACGGAATCCAAACTGATCTTCCCCGAGGTCGGCTTCTACTAGTTTTTCCATTCGCCTGTAAAGAATTCGTGTCAGTACTTTGCAGCTGTGGCTTATTAAACTGATTGTTCGGTAATTTTCACATCTGTCAACACCTGCTTTCTTTGGGATTGGAATTATTATATTCTTCTTGAAGTCTGAGGGTATTTCGCCTGTTTCATACATCTTGCTCACCAGATGGTAGAGTTTTGTCAGGACCGGCTCTCCCAAGGCCGTCAGTAGTTCCACTGGAATGTTGTCTACTCCGGGGGCCTTGTTTCGACTCAGGTCTTTCAGTGCTCTGTCAAACTCTTCACGCAGTATCGTATCTCCCATTTCATCTTCATCTACATCCTCTTCCATTTCCATAATATTGTCCTCAAGTGCATCGCCCTTGTATAGACCCACTATATACTCCTTCCACCTTTCTGCTTTCCCTTCTTTGCTTAGAACTGGGTTTCCATCTGAGCTCTTGATGTTCATACCAGTGGTTCTCTTATCTCCAAAGGTCTCTTTAATTTTCCTGTAGGCAGTATCTATCTTACCCCTAGTGAGGTAAGCCTCTACATCTTTACATTTGTCCTCTAGCCATCCCTGCTTAGCCATTTTGCACTTCCTGTCGATCTCATTTTTGAGACGTTTGTATTCCTTTTTGCCTGCTTCATTTACTGCATTTTTATATTTTCTCCTTTCATCAATTAAATTCAATATTTCTTCTGTTACCCAAGGATTTCTACTAGCCCTCGTCTTTTTACCTACTTGATCCTCTGCTGCCTTCACTACTTCATCCCTCAAAGCTACCCATTCTTCTTCTACTGTATTTCTTTCCCCCATTCCTGTCAATTGTTCCCTTATGCTTTCCCTGAAACTCTGTACAACCTCTGGTTCTTTCAGTTTATCCAGGTCCCATCTCCTTAAATTCCCACCTTTTTGCAGTTTCTTCAGTTTTAATCTACAGGTCATAACCAATAGATTGTGGTCAGAGTCCACATCTGCCCCTGGAAATGTCTTACAATTTAAAACCTGGTTCCTAAATCTCTGTCTTACCATTATATAATCTATCTGATACCTTTTAGTATCTCCAGGGTTCTTCCATGTATACAACCTTCTATCGTGATTCTTAAACCAAGTGTTAGCTATGATTAAGTTGTGCTCTGTGCAAAATTCTACCAGGCGGCTTCCTCTTTCATTTCTTAGCCCCAATCCATATTCACCTACTACGTTTCCTTCTCTCCCTTTTCCTACACTCGAATTCCAGTCACCCATGACTATTAAATTTTCGTCTCCCTTCACTATCTGAATAATTTCTTTTATTTCATCATACATTTCTTCAATTTCTTCGTCATCTGCAGAGCTAGTTGGCATATAAACTTGTACTACTGTAGTAGGTGTGGGCTTCGTATCTATCTTGGCCACAATAATGCGTTCACTATGCTGTTTGTAGTAGCTTACCCGCACTCCTATTTTCCTATTCATTATTAAACCTACTCCTGCATTGCCCCTATTTGACTTTGTATTTATAACCCTGTATTCGCCTGACCAAAAGTCTTGTTCCTCCTGCCACCGAACTTCACTAATTCCCACTATATCTAACTTTAACCTACCCATTACGTTAGATGAAAACGATAACGTGTTGCGGTTTTCGTCTAGTCGTCTAAGGAGCGTATTGTGGGAGATTTAAAGTGTATTATTTCATTCTGCTTAAAATTGACTATCAAAGCTGTATTGCTCCTCTGCTCGTCTCTTTTTACGTGTGAACTGCAGCTGGCCACGTCACTGCAGGCTAGCTGTACCAGCCCTGTCCAAGTTAAATGTGCCGGTAAAGCTGTTGTCCCGTATTATCGCCTACTCGATGTAATGGACCATCAGTTTGGTTGTATAACAGTTTCCATCAGTACAAAGAGTCTTCACGTAAGACGTAAAACTCGTTTTATTTTGTGAATAGTTCCAGGTAACGAAACTAGGTTCTCCAAAAAAGACAGTATGCTAAGGGGCATGCACTTTGGTATGTGATTAAGAACCCTAACGCTTGCGTCGATCGAGATATTGAAGCAAGTATGTTTTTTAAGTAGAACGATATTTTTTTTTAATAGAACCCGAAAACGCTTGAAAAGACGAGTGAAGTGATATAACGCTTATTAATGTTGAGCATGAGACTCTTCGAAGAAGAATCCGAGAAACGTACTAAAATTGGAAAGGAATGTGGCCAGAGTCAGCTGTTTCGTTGTAAACAATGTAAACAACGCCAAGCAGAGCCCTCATGCGAGACTCCGTCGTTACATGCAGCAAGACAGACCTACGCTAGTGAGATAAATCTCATTTCTTATACGAAATGTAGTTGCAGTCAACTATCATTTCTGTATAGGAAACTACGGCATACGGTAATTTCTGGAGCATCAAATGGGTCTTATGAAAACTAGTTCCCGAAACAGACTGGTTCGTCACTCCTACTTCATAATGATAAACAGTTCTGTTCAAGGGAAATGGAAACTGCTGCGTTAACTTTCTTAGATTTGCAAAAAATAAAAATAATACCTGACCTGACTTTGCCTGGAGACGCCTGAATGACTCTTAGAGCAAACCTTTGCTGTCGGGTAACTGTGTGCATAAATACTACTCGAAACTGTAATTAGACAGAATACACTTTAAACAAAGTAAACAGTTTATTGAGAATGACTGACGACATGTCCCCCACAAAATAAATACCTTTCTTACCGAAACGCAGTTTTACATTTTACTTAGTGTGTACTCAAATAGTTTACAATCGGCTGCAAGGCGGATTTGCAATTGCCGTCAGAGAGATACATAGAGGAAAGTACATCGGATGCTATGCTGTTGCATATTGTGGCGATTCCAAGGCGAATATGATGTGGCGAACTTGGTGCTTCATGATAGACTTCATTTTCTACTGCTTCCAATATAACGAAATCGTGGGGAGTCAAACCACGGGGAATGTCCAGCCATTGTACTGCAGCATTCCGTCCTATCTAACGGTCAGCAAACTTTTCATTCATTATCTGCGTTACAACACGGGAAGAATGAACTGGGCAGCTGTCGTGCTGGTACACTGTCGCTTATGCACTGGTTGCCCTTCTAGGGGAACTGATAGAATGTTCGTAAAAACGTATGTGTACTTATTTCCATTTAACATCCCTGGGATGAAGTGAGGTCCCGCCATGGGGTTTCCTATGAAACCGCACCACAGGTTTAACGGATGATTCAAAGGGCACTGAGCACTATGGGACTTGACTTCTGAGGTTCAAAAAATGGTTCAAATGGCTCTGAGCACTATGGGACTGCCGGTCTAAGGTCATCAGCTCCCTAGAACTTAGAACTACTTAACACCTAACTAACCTAAGGACATCAGACACATCCATGCCCGAGGCAGGATTCGAACCTGCGACCGTAGCGGCCGCACGGTTCCAGACTGTAGCGCCTTTAACCGGTTGGCCACCACGGCCGGCAACTTCTGAGTCATCAGTCCCCTAGATTTAGAACTACTTAAACCTAACTAGCCTAAGGACATCACACACATCCATGCCCGAGGCAGGATTCTAACCTGCGAACGCAGCGGTCGCACGGTTCCAGACTGAAGCGCTTAGAACCGCTCGGCTACAAAGGCCGGCTTACGCTTTACAGTCACTATTGTTATACCTGACGAAGCAAATTGGATGTTCAGTGCCCAGTGATGCATATTACGCAAATTTACATTACCAAGGTTCTTAAAAGTTGCTTCGTCAGTAAAGAGAACACGCTGGAAAAACGCAGTGTCGTCTCTCAAGCGAAGCGAGCAAAGCAACAAAATCGTATACGACTTTCGAAATGCGTGCCTGATGTAAAGACAGATAAGGGAGGAATTTATATTTATGCAAGATGCGAATGGCAATCTTCTGGCTGATCCCACGTTGCCGACCAGTGTGTCCAAGCGGTTCTAGGTGCTTCAGTCCGGAATCGCGCAATCAGTACGGTCGCAGGTTCATCTACATCTACATCTACATCCATACTCCGCAAGCCACCTGACGGTGTGTGGCGGAGGGTATCTTCAGTACCTCTATCGGTTCTCCCTTCTATTCCAGTCTCGTATTGTTCGTGGAAAGAAGGATTGTCGGTATGCCTCTGTGTGGGCTCTAATCTCTCTGATTTTATCCTCATGGTCTCTTCGCGAGATATACGTAGGAGGGAGCAATTTACTGCTTGACTCTTCGGTGAAGGTATGTTCTCGAAACTTTGACAAAAGCCCGTACCGAGCTACTGAGCGTCTCTCCTGCAGAGTCTTCCACTGGAGTTTATCCATCATCTCCGTAACGCTTTCGCGATTACTAAATGATCCTGTAACGAAGCGCGCTGCTCTCCGTTGGATCTTCTCTATGTCTTGTATCAACCCTATCTGGTACGGATCCCACACTGCTGAGCAGTATTCAAGCAGTGGGCGAACAAGCGTACTGTAACCTACTTCTTTTGTTTTCGGATTGCATTTCCTTAGGATTCTTCCAATGAATCTCAGTCTGGCATCTGCTTTACCGACAATCAACATTATATGATCATTCCATTTTAAATCACTCCTAATGCGTACTCCCAGATAATTTATGGTATTAACTGCTTCCAGTTGCTGACCTGCTATTTTGTAGCTAAATGATAAAGGATCTATCTTTCTGTGTATTCGCAGCACATTACACTTGTCTACATTGAGATTCAGTTGGCATTCCCTGCACCATGCGTCAATTCGCTGCAGATCCTCCTGCATTTCAGTACAATTTTCCATTGTTACAACCTCTCGATACACCACAGCATCATCTGCAAAAAGCCTCAGTGAACTTCCGATGTCATCCACCAGGTCATTTATGTATATTGTGAATAGCAACGGTCCTATGACACTCCCCTGCGGCACACCTGAAATTACTCTTACTTCGGAAGACTTCTCTCCATTGAGAATAACATGCTGCGTCCTGTTATCTAGGAACTCCTCAATCCAATCACACAATTGGTCTGATAGTCCATATGCTCTTACTTTGTTCATTAAACGACTGTGGGGAACTGTATCGAACGCCTTGCGGAAGTCAAGAAACACGGCATCTACCTGTGAACCCGTGTCTATGGCCCTCTGAGTCTCGTGGACGAATAGCGCGAGCTGGGTTTCACATGACCGTCTTTTTCGAAACCCATGCTGATTCCTACAGAGTAGATTTCTAGTCTCCAGAAAAGTCATTATACTCGAACACAATACGTGTTCCAAAATTCTACAACTGATCGACGTTAGAGATATAGGTCTATAGTTCTGCACATCTGTTCGACGTCCCTTCTTGAAAACGGGGATGACCTGTGCCCTTTTCCAATCCTTTGGAACGCTACGCTCTTCTAGAGACCTACGGTACACCGCTGCAAGAAGGGGAGCAAGTTCCTTCGCGTACTCTGTGTAAAATTGAACTGGTATCCCATCAGGTCCAGAGGCCTTTCCTCTTTTGAGCGATTTTAATTGTTTCTCTATCCCTCTGTCGTCTATTTCGATATCTACCATTTTGTCATCTGTGCGACAATCTAGAGAAGGAACTGCCTCGGGCATAGATGTGTGTGATGTCCTTAGGTTGGTTAGGTTTAAGTAGTTCTAAGTTCTAGGGAACTGATGACCACAGCAGTGAAGTCCCATAGTGCTCAGAGCCATTTGAACCATTTTTTTTATCCCACGTTCCTTGGCGATACGTCTTATGCAAACATGCTCCTTACGAAAGTAGCATATCTAACTTGTCTTCACTGGTGTACATGTCTTCACGTAATGAATGTTAAGGCTGAAATGACCTGCCAATAGATGACAGTTCCTTCTACCTCTGTGGTGGAGACAAGTGAACAGTAAAAAGATCAGAACGTAGATTGGCATGAGCCTGTGTGCAACGAATTAGTCCGTACTGGTCGACTTGCCTTTCTATTATAAACTATTTCTCGGATTCTTTAGTGAAGTGTTTGAAACTTAACACTAACAAGCATTATATTACAGTACTCGTCTTTTCGGCCACTTTCGCACGCTATTAAAAAGTATATCATTGTATTTAAAAAATATAATTTCGTAACTATCTCGATCGATAAAAGAGTTAAGACTACCACATACCAAGATGTGTGCCCCTTAGCCTACTATCCTTCGCCTAAGACCGCGTTTCGACATCTGAAACCGTTCACGAAATGAAAGGGTGGATGGGTTGTTTGGATGGTTTTGGGGAGGGGCACCAAACAGCGAGATCATCGGGCCCATCGGATTAGGGAAGAAAGTCGGCTGTGCCCTTTCAAAGGAACCATCCCGGGATTTAGGGAAATCACGGAAAACCTAAATCAAAATGGCCGAAAGTGAATCCAGTGTGCTAACCACTGCGCCACATCGATCCGTAAATGGAAATGAAATGAGCGTTTGGCGTCATTGGCAGGGAGGCCCCTTATGGGACAGGTCCGGCCGCCTTGATGCAGGTATTATTACAGTCGACGCCACATTGGGCGACCTGCGCGCCGGATGGGGGTGAAATGCTGATGAAGATAACACAACACCCAGTCCCTGAGCGGACAAAATCCTCGACCCAGCCGGGAATCGAACCCGGGCCCCTTAGGACGGCAGTCCGCCACGCTGACCATTCAGCTATTGGGGCGGACGCTCGGTAATTGGAAGGTTTTTACGTCTTGCCCGCCCTATATATGGAAGGAAAATAATTGTTTGATGAAACACGAGTGCATATTGTTGAGTACAAGCCTCACAATTCATCTGCGCTTGTTTCGAGTATCTTAAACATGCTCTGGTGAGCATGGGTTGCTGGGTCCTATCTACAAATTAATCGATCGAACCACATATTTGTGAAGATACATGAAGGTACTATTCTATCTTGGTTTCGTGCAGTATTACAGGGTGGTGCAAATAAAAGTAGGCCGGACGAGTGGATGCGGTTGGACGTGAATTTGGGGCAGCATTAAGGGAGGAAAAACAGACTTACAAGTCCTTCCAACAGGATGGAGCAACTGCCCATACAGGCAGCCGGACCTCTGGGCACATTTACACGATCCTCACGTCTGACAGAGTTGTTAGCAGAGGTCAGTCTGGTCGCCGCCCTAGCTGGCCGCCCAAGTCACCCGATCTGTCACTGTGCGGGAACTTCGTGTGCCGAGAGGTCTCAGGCGCTGCAGCCATGGACTGTGCGGCTGATCCCGGCGGAGGTTCGAGTCCTCCCTTGGGCATGGGTTTTGTCTTTGTCCTTAGGATAATTTACGTTAAGTAGTGTGCAAGCTTAGGGACTGATGACATTAGCAGTTAAGTCCCATAAGATTTCACACACATTTGAACATTTGAACTTCGTGTGGGGAGCCCTCAAATTTAAAGTTTGTCGCAATAATCCTCATAGTCTTCAGGAACCGCAGCAGAACATTTCGGATAAAATTGTAGTGATTCCATCAGTCCAGTTTCGACACGCCTTCAGCAACTTTCTGACCAGGGCCCAAAAGTGCCGAGAGATGGTCACTTTCAGCATTTGCTATAGTCAAGTTACTATTGCATTTCCTTTCCCCTGTTGTGTTTCTTTGTACCCTGGAACTCTCTTCTCCGGATCACTTCTACGAGGCGTGTTTTTTTAACTAAGTACCGTTATGAAATTAAAAAAAGACGTGCTAGGATATCTCAATAAATTTATTTCTACATGAAAGCCTGTACCTTAATCTACGCACTGATGCCATTAAAGTCTGATTCTTCCTTGTTTACGTTGTGTACTGTGAAAGGTCTCTGCTGGATTCCTTTCATGTTAATTTCTTAAATCAGTTGTCATTTACGGCATAAATTCCTCTTCTAAATTTACTGTGGCGTTTCTGACTATCTGGGAGGAGACTGAGTAGTGGAACGTGTTACTTTTACACATAAACAAGAACGATCTGTCACACTACTACACTTTAAAACACAGTTTATATGTAATTCATGTCACACAGTCTCATACGGAACCTACATCCGCTTTCTTTTATATACTGTATATGATAAGATACTGTCATCCCCCTTCCATTCTGTGTGAGAGGATGAATGAGCAAATGTATTTCTAGTTGCATGCTTGAGGGTAGCGGACAAGCCTGTCTGCCAGAGAACAGTAGGACCAACGTCGGAATAGGTAGCTACGCTTTCTAAAAGCAAAGAGGTTTCTACCCTTAGTATGGTCCTGTCCGTCCCTTGTCATGTTGGTATAGGAAGCTGCCCCTCTGGCCACTTCCGTTTGTATTTGTGAGCCACCCTCAAGGAGGGACCAGGGCAGTCTGTCCGTGGCGAGCGTCTGAAGTGGTAAGATCTCCGGCTAAGCGCGTCTCTGCTAAGTCCGTAAAACAATGGATTTCTTAAGTTCAGCCTAACTGAAAATTTAATCACCTTTATTTCAGGTTTAGCTCTAAAATATCTAATGTTATCTTAAATTGCAACACAGTGTATTTCGAGTGTGAAGTTCAGAATATTTTCCAGTAGTTGCTTTGTCACTACTTTGTGAGTAAAGTGGAACCACGTGTTGATCAGTAACTCTAACTAAGATCATCAATCTTAAATGCGAGTGTGCGTGAGATTATAACATCTCGTATTGACAATAATTTTCAATATACCAACTTTTCTGTATGTTCAACCCACGTGGGGTGTACTTTGTGAGACCACTACCACGTGCTTATATACACTCCTGGAAATTGAAATAAGAACACCGTGAATTCATTGTCCCAGGAAGGGGAAACTTTATTGACACATTCCTGGGGTCAGATACATCACATGATCACACTGACAGAACCACAGGCACATAGACACAGGCAACAGAGCATGCACAATGTCGGCACTAGTACAGTGTATATCCACCTTTCGCAGCAATGCAGGCTGCTATTCTCCCATGGAGACGATCGTAGAGATGCTGGATGTAGTCCTGTGGAACGGCTTGCCATGCCATTTCCACCTGGCGCCTCAGTTGGACCAGCGTTCGTGCTGGACGTGCAGACCGCGTGAGACGACGCTTCATCCAGTCCCAAACATGCTCAATGGGGGACAGATCCGGAGATCTTGCTGGCCAGGGTAGTTGACTTACACCTTCTAGAGCACGTTGGGTGGCACGGGATACATGCGGACGTGCATTGTCCTGTTGGAACAGCAAGTTCCCTTGCCGGTCTAGGAATGGTAGAACGATGGGTTCGATGACGGTTTGGATGTACCGTGCACTATTCAGTGTCCCCTCGACGATCACCAGTGGTGTACGGCCAGTGTAGGAGATCGCTCCCCACACCATGATGCCGGGTGTTGGCCCTGTGTGCCTCGGTCGTATGCAGTCCTGATTGTGGCGCTCACCTGCACGGCGCCAAACACGCATACGACCATCATTGGCACCAAGGCAGAAGCGACTCTCATCGCTGAAGACGACACGTCTCCATTCGTCCCTCCATTCACGCCTGTCGCGACACCACTGGAGGCGGGCTGCACGATGTTGGGGCGTGAGCGGAAGACGGCCTAACGGTGTGCGGGACCGTAGCCCAGCTTCATGGAGACGGTTGCGAATGGTCCTCGCCGATACCCCAGGAACAACAGTGTCCCTAATTTCCTGGGAAGTGGCGGTGCGGTCCCCTACGGCACTGCGTAGGATCCTACGGTCTTGGCGTGCATCCGTGCGTCGCTGCGGTCCGGTCCCAGGTCGACGGGCACGTGCACCTTCCGCCGACCACTGGCGACAACTTCGATGTACTGTGGAGACCACGTGCCCCACGTGTTGAGCAATTCGGCGGTACGTCCACCCGGTCTCCCGCATGCCCACTATACGCCCTCGCTCAAAGTCCGTCAACTGCACATACGGTTCACGTCCACGCTGTCGTGGCATGCTACCAGTGTTAAAGACTGCGATGGAGCTCCGTATGCCACGGCAAACTGGCTGACACTGACGGCGGCGGTGCACAAATGCTGCGCAGCTAGCGCCATTCGACGGCCAACACCGCGGTTCCTGGTGTGTCCGCTGTGCCGTGCGTGTGATCGTTGCTTGTACAGCCCTCTCGCAGTGTCCGGAGCAAGTATGGTGGGTCTGACACACCGGTGTCAATGTGTTCCTTTTTCCATTTCCAGGAGTGTACATATCACCGGTTGTCGTATGACTATTAAAAGATTATAATTAATGTTAGTCTGGTTGGGAATTTGGTAAGCTAGACTGGATACCTGGTGAAACAGTTGCGCAGTAATGCAAGGTTAACTTCCCCAGACAGCTCACAGCTTTTAACCCGCTTTTATTGGCTATCAGTTCCGCTTACACCACAAAATAAAGCAACAACGTTATAACTGAGTGTTTTAGATGCCTCCGACAATCGTGAGTCCCGCCGACTGTGAAGTACGGGCTGTTATAAGATTTCTTAGTGCTAAAGGCCTAAAAGCGATCGATATTCATCGTGAGATCTGTGCAGTTTACGGAGAAAACAACCTGAGTGATGGAATGGTAAGAAAGTGGGTGAGAGCATTTAAAGGTGGCCGCACAATTGTGCATGATGAACAGCGGAGTGGGCGTCGTTCGGTCGTTAATGAAAGTTTGGTGCAGGAAGTGGACAATAAGGTGAGAGAAAACATACGCTTTACAATTTCCTCCTTGCGGGATGACTTTCCTAATGTTTCTCGTAGTGTTTTGTATGGCATTGTGACCGAGCACTTGAATTACTGAAAATTGTGCGCAAGTTGGGTACCGAAAATGTTGACGGATGTGCACAATACCAAATGTTTTGACAGTGCATTGACTTTCCTTGAGCGGTACCACAACGACGGTGATGATTTCTTAAGCCAAATTGTTACGGGCCATGAAACACGGGTGGCCTACGTCACACCAGAATCAAAGCAACAGTCCATGGAAGTTCAGCAAGGGCATCGTTTTGCTGCAAGGCAATGCCTGTCCGCATCTACATCTACATCTACATGATTACTCTGCAATTCACATTTAAGTGCTTGGCAGAGGATTCATATAACCACAATCATACTATCTCTCTACCATTCCACTCCCGAACAGCGCGTGGGAAAAACGAACACATAAACCTTTCTGTTCGAGCTCTGATTTCTCTTATTTTATTTTGATGATCATTCCTACCTATGTAGGTTGGGCTCAACAAAATATTTTCGCATTCGGAAGAGAAAGTTGGTGACTGAAATTTCGTAAATAGATCTCGCCGCGACGAAAAACGTCTTTGCTTTAATGACTTCCATCCCAATTCGCGTATCATATCTGCCACACTCTCTCCCCTATTACGTGATAATACACAACGAGCTGCCCTTTTTTGCACCCTTTCGATGTCCTCCGTCAATCCCACCTGGTAAGGATCCCACACCGCGCAGCAATATTCTAACAGAGGACGAACGAGTGTTGTGTAAGCTGTCTGTTTAGTGGACTTGTTGCATCTTCTAAGTGTCCTGCTAATGAAACGCAACCTCTGGCTCGCCTTCCCCACAATATTATCTATGTGGTCTTTCCAACTGAAGTTGTTCGTAATTTTAACACCCAAGTACTTAGTTGAATTGACAGCCTTGAGAATTGTACTATTTATCGAGTAATCGAATTCCAACGGATTTTTTTTGGACCTCATGTGGATCACCTCACACTTTTCGTTATTTAGCGTCAACTGCCACCTGCCGCACCATACAGCAATCTTTTCTAAATCGCTTTGCAACTTATACTAGTCTTCGGATGACCTTACTAGGACCTTCCTGACAGGAAATCACGAATCCAGTCGCACAACTGAGACGATACCCCATAGGCTCGCAGCTTGATTAGAAGTCGCTTGTGAGGAACGGTATCAAAAGCTTTCCGGAAATCTAGAAATACGGAATCAACTTGAGATCCCCTGTCGATAGCGGCCATTACTTCGTGTGAATAACGAGCTAGCTGCGTTGCACAAGAACGATGTTTTCTGAAACCATGCTGATTACGTATCAATAGATCGTTCCCTTTGAGGTGATTCATAATATTTGAATACAGTATATGCTCCAAAACCCCACTGCAAACCGACGTCAATGATATAGGTCTGTAGTTCGATGGATTACTCCTACTACCCTTCTTAAACACTGGTGCGACCTACGCAATTTTCCAATCTGTAGGTACAGATCTATCTGTGAGCGAGCGGTTGTATATGATTGCTAAGTAGGGAGCTATTGTATCAGCGTAATCTGAAAGGAACCTAATCGGTATACAATCTGGACCTGAAGTCTTGCCCGTATCAAGCGATTTGAGTTGCTTCGCAACCTCTAAGGTATCTACTTTTAAGAAACTCATGCTAGCAGCTGTTCGTGTTTCAAATTCTGGAATATTCCATTCGTCTTCCCTGGTGAATGAATTTCGGAAAACTGCGTTCAATAACTCCGTTTTAGCGGCACAGTCGTCGGTAACAGTGCCGTCGGCACTGCGCAGCGAAGGTATTGACTGCGTCTTGCCGCTTGTGTACTTTACATACGACCATAATTTCTTCGGATTTGCTGCCAAATTTTGAGACAATGTTTCGTTGTGGAACCTATTAAAGGCATCTCGCATTGAAGTCCGTGCCAAATTTCGCGCGTCTTCGGGATTTCGCGCTCTTCTGGTCTTCGCATGCTTTCTCCGTTGCCTCTGCAACAGCGTTCGCATGTGGCGAATCAGACCAAAGATCCCACATCTTTGTCGATGGGCAACTTTAGATCATCCTCCGTACAGCCCCAATCTTGCGCCCAGTGACTGCCATCTGTTCCTGCACTTGAAGAAACACCTGGGCGGTCAGCGTGTTCAAGACGATGGCGAAGTCAAAACAGTGGTGATGCAGTGGTTAACAATCAGGCGGCAGACTTCTATGAGGAGGGTATTCAAAAACTGGTACAACGTTATGACAAGTGCCTCAATATGCAGAAATTATGCAGAAAAGTAGATTACGGTACAGGCTTTGATGTAAAAATAAAATTACTGAGATATCTTAGCACGTCTTTTTTTAATTTCAAAACGGTACTTACTTAAAAAAATACGCTCGTATTTGCCTCACCCAGTACAAGAGACTATCCCAGAATCAGGTACCAAGTTTTATGTTGAAAGTAACACAATCAGACAAGTATTACAGTTACATACTGTGTGTTTGTCTCGAGGCAGCGTAGTTGACGCCGCACAAATACCCGGACTTTATTCTTTCAGTATTTGAGAATAAGAGCACTTAGCTACTTCCAACAAACTTTTAAAATAATTTCAAACCTTTCCTAAGGCTTTTCTCGCTTACATGGTTAAATCACATTAAGTCATTTATAAAGTAATCGGACGTACGAAGCTCTTTTATACCTGGGAGTTCGATTCTTTGAGGAATCGAGTTTACTCGTGAGTCGCTAATGGGATACAGTGTCATACACATTTAGCTAGACGATACTCTTTGACATTTCCGAGATATTTCTGGAGCACAATTGACGATTCTTGTTGCAAGCAGGAGAAGAACGCTGGAATGACTATGGACGGTATTGACAACCTGTCGACTTCCTCGATAAATACAATCCTTTTAAGTGGTTCTGCGCATACCTCTTGCGAAGGTCATTGGTATTTATGCGTCAAAGAAGTCCGTTTGTGCACGGACTCTGCGCAACTGTTTCATGGCTGACAGCCATTCGTCCCCTTTGTTCATTCAAGGGCGGAAGTTTCTGTAACGCAATTCTTACTGCGTTCCGGTTGACGTGATGAATATGACAAGCGGCGACAATGGGGGCAGCGACTTTAAGCACCACAGAAGCTGCTATTCACTACGTTTAACGATCTTTTTGTACGAAATGTAACAAGCTACACACAGTTCCCTACAGAGATTTCTTTTATTTGTTATTGTTGTTGTATGTTATATGTTAATCGACGGAGAGGCTCCGTCCCCACCGCAGCGACAGTGGTCCACACAACCCCACGACGACTACCGCAGTCCATTTCACCCCTCCGTCGTCCCCACACCGAACCCATGGTTACTGTGCGATTCGGCCCCAGGTGGACCCACCAGGGAACGTCTCACACCAGACGAGTGTAACCCCTATGCTTGCAGGGTAGAGTAATGGTGACGTACGCGTACGTGGAGAAGTTTGCGCAGCAATCGCCGACATAGTGTAGCTGAGGCGGAATAAAGGGAACCAGCCCGCATTCGCCGAGGCAGATGGAAAACCGCCTAAAAACCATCCACAGACTGGCCGGCTCACCGGACCTCGACACAAGTCCGCCGGGCGGATTCGTGCCGGGGACTAGGCGCTCCTTCCCGCTCCGGAAAGCCGTGCGTTAGACCGATCGGCTAACCGGGCGGGCTTTTTTTTTCATACTAACGTGCAGTTACTTCTGTTTTTTTAATTGATTTTTTGGACAAACAGAGCAGGTAAGATGCATGGAATTTCCATAGCATTTAGCGAAGTACGAGGGCGAAGAACATATTTCTCCTAGTGAGAGACCAGTTGGTTGGTGCCGTCAGAGTAGAATTCATGACATTATTGAGGGAGCCACAACCTCAGCTCTGCATGCAGCGCTTCATCAAAGTGAAGTCCTTGACTGATTTCTTTAAGTTTTAGAAAGAGTTGAAGATCGGATGGTCCCAAAGTCTGGACTGTATCGAGAACCATCAATGAGAGTGAACCCAAGGCGTCCTACTGTCGTAAATGTCGCTGCACTCATTGGTTGTTTGGTTGGTTGGTTGGTTTTAAAGAGGGGGGGGGGGGGGGAAGGAACCAAACTGCTAGGTCATCGGTCCCTTGTTCCGAATAAAACAATGCCACAAGGGTGAGAATAAAATAAACGAGACTGACAGCACAAAACAGAGAGAAAAGAAAAACCACAAGAACGACGGAAGGGCAACAAACATTTAAATGGACAAAAGGGGAGAAGAAAACCACAGAAACGCAAGAAAAGGTAGAAGAGATTAAAACGACAAAACAGATTACCATGGCTGGCTAGCCATGAGAATAAAAAGGAGAAGCCAGTCACTCTGTTACACATTAAAACCTCCACCCTATAACCACTAGGGTGGAGGACATTGAGCGTTAAAGGACATGCGCTAAAACTTAGATCAAATGATAAAACCCACCCTCACGAATAAAACGTAAAACTAAATCAGCCGATGAGGCGTTGTCAGATAAAATTAGCAGCAACGGGTCCGGTAACCGAAGATTTCGCCGCAGGGCAGTCAAAGTGGGGCAGTGCACCAGAATATGGGCCACTGTCAACCGGGCGCCGCATCGACACCGAGGTGGGTCTTCACGGCGCAGGAGGCAGCCGTGGGTCGCCCAAGCGTGGCCAATGCCGAGCCGGCAGAGAACCACAGAGGCCCTGCGAGAGGCCCGCATGGAGGACTGCCACAGGTTCGTAGTCTCCTTAATGGCACGCAGTTTGTTGTGCGTACTGAGACTGTGTCATTCCGTCTCCCAAAGCCGAAAAACCTGCTGGCGTAAAAACGATCGCAGGTCAGTTACTTGAATGCCGATCTCCATAAGCGGTTTCCGTGTAGCCCGTTTGGTCAGCCTTTTAGCAAATTCGTTGCTTGGGATTCCGACGTGCCCTGGGGTCCACACAAACACCAGTGAACGACCGGACCGTTCCAGGGCACAGATGGACTCCTGGATGGTCGCTACCAAAGGATGACGAGGGTAGCACTGGTCGATTGCATGTAGGCTGCTCGAGGAGACAGTACACAGGAGAAATGATTCCTCGGGGCATGAACGGAAGTGCTCAAGAGCACCAGATACAGCCACCAGCTCTGCAGTGAAAGCACTGTAGCCCCACGTTCCTCCCATGGCGTAGCGATTCGATCTTCTTAGAGACTGCTGGTGCCGTACGGTCACCAGCAAGAGATGACTTAGTCAGCTTCATTGCGGGCCCTGATGCCACCCGCTCCAATCAGGGGCTCTCCCCACGGGCGCCACCCAGCCACAGTAAAGGCCACCTGGCATTGTGGCCGTTGCAGGGAGTCCTGATGCCCCAGGGAGATGGGCATCTACTCCTTGGCATACATGGGTTTACAGCTCAGGCATCAGCAGTGCGATCCCTGTGTTGTCAAGGGGCTACCGCCAAATGGGTACATGACGGCCCCACCACAATTCACTGGCTACCGTGCTGGATACTGGGTGCAGAGAAATGCAGTATTGGGACGAAAGAGGACAGGAGACAACGGAAGAAGACGACATACCCCGGAAAGTGTCCTCGCCCAAATAGTTGAACTGCAGGTGGAGATGCAAAGCCATGACAATAGATTCTGGAGAAACATATTACGTTCGTAGAAAATTTGTGAGTGAGTAAGCAATAATTATTTAATTAATGGAAGGTAGATTTCAGCTTTCACAGCAGCTCACTTTATTCTAAATACGGTGAAAATTAAATTAATACAATACTGGCAGTACACTAAGATAATCAGATTCTACTTCTGGAAACTTCAATGTTCTTTTAAAACATGGAGAAAAGAAGTTAGAAGGCTTCTGGTGGCAATACTGTTTACTGATACGCCGCTTTTAGTTTCACTTGAGCCACAACTGGATCTTTAATGTCAGTATCGAATTTTTTAAGAGAGCTCGAAACACACGGAACAAAGCTCTAGCTTTCATAATCCGAAAGTGTTTCATGTATGGATCTTCGGCTTTACAAACTGGAGATGGTTCGTGGTGATCTTAAAAAGCAACATTACAATCACTTTGCTTTGCTGAATTTATTTAAAGTTGTGCTGACATACGTCACGTCTGAAAGACAAACAAAGTTTAGAGTAAGATACTCGGTTGGTTGATTGGGAGCAGGTGACCAAACAGCCAGGTCATCGGTCCCATCGGATTGGGGAAGGCTGTGGAAGGAAGCAGGCCGTGCCCTTTCAGGAAGCATCCCGGCATTTGCCTGAAGCGTTTTAGGGAAATGACAGAAGACCTAAATCAGGATGACCGGGTGTGGGTTTGAATCGTCGTTCTCCCGAATGCGAGTCCACAGTGTTAACCACTGCGCCACCTCGCTCTGGAAAGTTAAAAGACTGAAAAGTGGAAACTCATGCACCGCATGTGCCTAATGGCAAAAAAAACCGCCAGTAAACAGTAACAATAATAATTTGTAGCTAGCTTGTGTCCATCTATAACAACCCAAAAAAGACCCACTACAATACTTTTAAGCATAAGGTACGCCATCTTTCTCACCTGAACAAATTATTTTTTGAGGTTATTATTTATCCATAAAATTTCCGATAGCGATTTTGCCTACCGGTACTTGTGGTTCCCTATAAACTTGCGATTGCAGTCCATAGATTCCGAACTACATTTCGATCGTGATATTTTTCACTCTCAGGATGTCACAAACTCCTTGACTAATTGTATCCGTTTCTCACGGCCTATGTCTCGGGTCGTGTCGTGGCGTGTCGGCTACCGTGCACATACTGGCATACTGGTTTGAGAAGGCCGGACATTTTCGGCGGAATCCATCTACATCGGTGCTTAGCTGGAGCTCGTTACGTCGATCGCCGACACAATATCAGAGCTATATTTACACCTGCACTCTTCAAACCTGTTCCAGTCAGGTATGGAGCGCGGAAAGAACAATTGTTAGATGCCTCTGTGTGTGTTGTAATTAGTCTAACCTCGTTTTCGTGGTCCCTATGTGAGCAATATGTAAGGGGTTGTAGTGTGATCCCAGATTAATTTATTAAAGTTGATTGTAGAAAATTTCTAATTAGTTTTTAGTGGATATTTTCTAAACGATGGAACCATTACAAAAATCACCGTAGGCTCTGAGTTGTACTATGCAAAGTGCCTTTATTGCACCATGTATACATTTCACATTACTGGCCATTTTCAAACGACTGCGGACACAATACCAAAGGAATTGTAAACAGGACAGACACCTTGTTGATCATCATTATCCTTGTATGTTACAACTGTTATTAAATTATTTGCACGTGTATGTTATGTTCAGCGTTACAAAATGTTGTAAATTGAGGATACCCGTGACCTAAGAAATGGTGTACATTACAGAATAAAATGTCAAAATGAAATTAGCAATAAAAAGAATGCGCCCCAACCCAGGATCGAACCCTCGACCTCCTGCATTCTAACCCAAAACTGCATAACTGCACAGGACAACTAATATGTGCTGACAGAGACAGTCACCATACATGTGGTTACAGTTTTGCCAGATTGTCACTCTTTAACTTCCTTTTTCTGCCGGATATACTCACCAGACGAAATTTTATGAGAGACTTCTTTTTTTTTTATCGCTGGCATGTGAGGTGTCGCGCTGCGAAGCCCGAGTGAGCGAATTTCGCTTCACCCTGTATATAGGGTATCGCAAAAAAGGACCTACAAGCTTTAGGGAGAGGTTTCTTGCACCGAAACAAGCGAAAAATTCCAGTAAACGTGGGCTCCAAAATGCATACCTTAAGAGTTATGAGCACTCGTTCAGTAAAAGAGGTATTTGACACTAGCAAAGATGATCACGTGGTCGTAGTTCTTCAGGTATGCTTTTGCGGGCCATGTTTACTGCACTTTTCTTTATTATTTTGGTGTAAGAAACCTGTACCTAAGGCTTGTCGGTGATTTTGGGACACGTTGTATACATGGTCTTGCACATCAAAACTTGCTTCCAAGCACGTGTCGTACAACACGTCTTGTAAGTATAAACACAACTTCTGGTACTTATACATTTCTTTAACAGCGCAACATACGAGGGTAAGTCAATTATTATCCGCAATTTAGTTATATTTTTGCTTATTTTGGTAGTACCGTCGTTTTACGTTGATGACGCATGCTTTGTTTATTTGTTGTTATATCTTTCCAATTTTCAAGCTGCTAGGTTAGTTAATCATGGCTGCTGCTCTGCCAATTTGCACCAAAGAAGAGCAACGTTCAGCGATTCTTTTGTAGTCAGAAGGCGTATCAGGAGCCGAAATTCATCGAAGACTTTCGGTACAGTACGGAAACAGTGTTTTGCCACAACGGAGTGTCTACGAATTGTTTGAAAAATTCCGAAATGTCACACAAGTGTTACGCAGGATGAAGGAGCCGGACGAACGTTTACCGCCACAAATGAAGAAACCATTGAGCGTTCACGTGAAATGATTCTCTTGGACAGACGATTAACTATTGACGAGGTGGCACATCGTCTGCAAATTAGTCACGGTTCTGTCTGCGAAATCATCCACAACAGACTTGCGTTTGCGCCGGCCGGTGTGGCCGTGCGGTTCTAAGCGCGTCAGTTTGGAACCGCGTGACCGCTACGGTCGCAGGTTCGAATCCTGCCTCGGGCATGGATGTGTGTGATGTCCTTAGGTTAGTTAGGTTTAAGTAGTTCTAAGTTCTAGGGGACTGATGACCTCAGTAGTTAAGTCCCATAGTGCTCAGAGCCAGACTTGCGTTTCATAAAGTTTGTGCAAGATGGGTCTCAAAACAACTAAAACAGTTGCATAAACAAACGCGCTTGGACATCTGCAAAAAACCATTTGGATCGCTATGGTAACGAAGGGGACAACTTCTTACACAGGATCGTTACTGGTGACGAAACACTGATCCATCATTACGAGCCGGAGAGTAGACGGCAGAGTACGGAATCGAAACATCCAAATTCGCCGTGCAAGAAAAAGTTCAAGACCCAAGCGTCCGCAGGAAAACTGATGCTTACGGTTTTTTGGGATGCACAAGGTCCAGTACTGGAACATTATGGGGAAAGGGGCACAACAATAAACAGTGTATGTTACAGTGAGATGCTTACTGCCAGGCTAAAGCCTGCGATTCGAAGCAAACGCCGAGGATTGCTGTCAAAAGGTGTTGTGTTGTTGCACGACAATGCCCGTCCGCATACTGCTGCCCACACTGCTGAAACGCTACAGAAACTCAAATTTGAAGATCATCCTCCATATAGTCCCGATCTTGCCCCTTCTATCATGGTCCACTCAAACAGGTATATGCCTCGAACGAAGCACTGAAAGAAGCGGTGCATTCCTGGCTCACAGCTCAACCGAGAACCTTCTGTTATGAAGGCATGAGGAAGGTTGTACAACGATGGACCAAGTGCCTTGAAACGCAAGGAGACCATGTCGAAAATGATGTTCTTGTAAGTTTCCTATTTGATTACAATAAAATTTTATAACCACTTTGCGGATAATAATTGACTTACCCTCATATCATTTTGCTTCCTTATACATAAACATATCTATTAATTGGCGACTCCATGTTGTCTTGTGCACTACGACCAGATAACAGTTATACTTGAAAAAAGAGACAGCATTGGTCGTATATTTTTTACTATCGCAAAATCGATTTTCTGTCACTGAGTGACCATCTTCAGTGCTATATTGTATAACTTAAATTAGGATGCACTGTTGTCACTAAGCTTACGGCAATCACATAGACTATGTGACCATCTTCAGTGCTATATTGTATACAATATTGTTATACAATATAGCACTGAAGTTGGTCACTCAGTGACAGAAAATCGATTTTGCGATAGTAAAAAATATACGACCAATGCTGTCTCTTTTTTCAAGTATAAACATATCTGGTACAAAAAGGCGGGAGACATGCATCATCCAAAGACTGTATTAAGACATGCCATTCGGCAGATAGTGTAAGTTTATCGATGGAGGCCGCTACACTCCTGTGAACACTGCATTGCGTACTTTTTAAATCTTAATAACAATATTAGATAATGGACTTTGAAATTAATACAACTATTAAGTATGTGTGTGTGTGTGTGTGTGTGTGTGTGTGTGTGTGTGTGTGTGTGTGAAATCCTATGGCACCCAACTGCTAAGGTCATCATTCCATAAGCTTACAACTACTTAACCTAAGTTATCCTAAGGACAAACAGACACACCCATGCCCGAGGGAGGACTCAAGCCTCCGCCGGGATCAGCCGCACAATCCATGACTCCAGCGTCCTAGACCGCCCGGCTAATCCCGCGCGGCTATTAAGTGTGTAACCAGTTATTCGTTACTGCTACATAGAGGCTTTGAGATAGTATTCAATCTTTTAAAAAAATTATATACGATTTCTAACTTTGTTTCTACTTTCGTTGCCACTACACAAAACAAAGTGGTACAACATCACTGTCCGTTGGCACTGCAGCAAAAAACAGTCCTATTTGACTAAAAACAATGCCACACAAACCGTGGACTGTTAAAATCGTTTACAATACGGCCAGATCATAAAATCATTAATATTCATAAAATTTGATTGACAGAACATCTGCATCTGAGCGTCATGGAATCAAATAACAAACGGCTTCAGTTGTAAGGCATTTATTCGCTCAATCACGACCGGTATCGGGCGATTGTAAGTCCACCTTCAGGTGAACGAGACTGCAATATGAAAATGGAGAAACTATAATGAGAGAACGTAAAGCACTGTCCAACTGTAAATACGAAGTCGATAGGGTCGGGTGACTAAAAATGAAACGCATGTTACGCGCCAGATAAACAACAAAATGACCTAAAGAAATGGGCGGTCAAATGGAGAAAAAAAGGAGAAAATGTAAGAGAATATCAACGAACAACGTAAGACAACTTACACGATGTGGCTCGCGGCGGACGCACACTGGACTAAAGGCTGTGGGCTGGTAGCAGCCGGACGTGAAGCACAGGTACGGTTTGACGCTGCGGCAGAAAGCAGCCGCGCGTGAAAACTGGCGACCGGCGTAATGCAGGGGAAAGTAAAGCCACCTTGCGCCGAACGGCGTCAAAGCTCACTAGCCGGATCGTTAGCAAAGGCGAATACATCATATGTAACTCATTAAAATTGGTAAGATATGGTATTAAATATTAAAAATAAATTAACAATTATGTACTAGGGCATAAATAGTGAGTGTGCCCAATCCTTTGTTAAAAATTATATAAAGGTAAAATTTTTAAAAAAGCCACAAACGGGCCAATAGTGGAAAACTGGATAAGAAAACTAACTATAGAGACGATTGAGTATCCAGAAGGTTTTTATTTACATTCCTTACTGACGTGCATAAACAAATAATCATTTTAGGAACATTCTTCTAAAATGGTTTCATGTGTTCCTTTCCCTACAATAGGCATGCTTGAGTATAGTCTTTGGATGATTTCTCGCAATCTTGTAACAGATGTTTATGTACGAGGAAACAAAAGAACATTTGTGCCTTTCCTTATGAGACGTGTTGTGTAGTGTGTGCTTGGAAGCAGGTTGTGATGTACAACACCATGTATACGGCGTGTCCCAAAAAACATCGACAAGCCTTTGGTACAGCGTTCTTACACCAAAACAGGAAAAAAAGTCTAGTAAACATGGCCTGCAGAAGCATACCTTAAGAGCTACGATCACGTGATCGTCTTCCCTACAAACACCTCTTCTACTGAACGAGTACCCATAACTCTTAAGGTATGCACTTTGGAGCCCAAGTTTACTAGAACTTTTTGCTTGTTTCGGTGCAAGGAACCTCTCCTTAAAGCTTGTCGGTCCTCTTCTGTGACACCCTATATATAGTGTCTATTCACACACAGCCAACATGGATTTAGAAAACATCGTTCCTGTAAAACACAACCAGCTCTTTATTCACATGAAGTGTTGAGTGCTATTGACAAGGGATTTCAGATCGATTCTGTATTTCTGGATTTCCGGAAGGCATTTGACACTGTAACACACAAGCGACTTGTGGTGAAATTGCTTGCTTATGGAATATCGTCTCAGTTATGTGACTGGATTTGTGATTTCCAGTCAGAGAGGTCACAGTTCTTAGTAATTGACGGAAAGTCATCGAGTAAAACAGAAGTGATTTCTGGTGTTCCCCAAGGTAGTGTTGTAGGCCCTTTTGCTGTTCCTTATCTATATAAACCTTTTGGGAGACAATCTGAGCAGCAGTCTTAGGTTGTTTGCGGATGACGCTGTCGTTTATCGACTAATAAAGTCATCAGAAGATCCAAACAAATTGCAAAACGATTTAGAAAAGATATCTGAATGGTGCGGACATTGTCAGTTGACCCTAAATAACGAGAAGTGTGAGGTCATCCACATGAGTGCTAAAAGGAATCCGTTAAACTTCGGTTACTCGATAAATTAGTCTAATCTAAAAGCTGTGAATTCAACTAAGTACTTAGGTATTACAATAACGAACAACTTAAATTTGAAGGAACATATAGAAAATGTTGTCGGGAAGGGTAACCAAAGACTGCGTTTTATTGGCAGGACACTTACAAAATGTAACTGATCTACTAAGGAGACTTCCTACACTACGCTTGTCCGTCCTCTTTTAGAACACTGCTGCGCGGTGTGGGATCCTTCCCAGATAGGACTGACGGAGTACATCGAAAAAGTTCAGAGAAGGGCAGCACGTTTTGTATTATCGCGAAATATGGGAGAGAGGGTCACAGAAATGATACAGGATTTGGGCTGGACATCATTAAAAGAAAGGCGTTTTTCTTTGCGACGGAATATTCTCATGAAATTCCAATCACTAACTTTCTCCTCCGAATGCGAAAATATTTTGTTGACACCGACCTACATAGGGAGGAACGATCACCACGATAAAATAAGGAAAATCAGAGCTGGTAAGGAAAGATATAGGTGTTCGTTCTTTCCGCGCGCTATACGAGATTGGAATAACAGAGAATTGTAAAGGTGGTTCGAAGAAACCACTGCCTGGCACTTAAATGTGATTTGCAGAGTATCCATGTAGATATGTTCGTCGTGTGTGAGTGAGAAACAAGTGTTCGACATGGCATGTGTGTGTGTGTGTGTGTGTGTGTGTGTGTGTGTGTGTGAGAGAGAGAGAGAGAGAGAGAGAGAGAGAGAAAGTGTCTATCCACATATAGCACGAAACAGGTTTAAATTTGACACCAACAACACTGCGTAAGTAATTCAAGTACAATCGTAATATGCTAGCATAATGATGTTCACTAGTGTGCTTTACCTGTTTACTGTACTTTGTATTCGCAGCCATCTGAAAGTAACAACGACCGAAGCTGGCCAGTAATGTGACATGTACGCTCGCTGCAATAGAGGCAATTTGCACAGTAAAACTGACAGCCTACGGTGGTCTTTAAAATGGTTTCATCATTCAGAAGGTACATCGAGACTGTAGTCCCAGACTAGGGATAAAAATATTGTACTTCAACGTTTCGGTATATCTTCGATTGACAATTCAGTTCTTCCAGAATGTCTGTGGCACTCTCTCGCGGGTCAAACAAACCTGTGGCCACACCTGCTGCCATACTTTGGAACCGTTCAATATCTCCTGTCAGTCCTATTTGGTAAGGATCCCACACACTTTAGCAGTTTTCTAGGATAGGTAGCACGAGTGTTTCGTATGCCATCTCGTTCGTAGCATGATTAAATTTCCCTAGCATTCTACAGCCAACGGCCTTGCTACAGTGGTAACACCGGTCCCCGTCAAATCACTGAAGCGCTGTCGGGCTGGGCTAGCACTTGGATGGGTGACCATCCGGTCTGCCGAGCGCTGTTGGCAAGCGAGGTGTGAGCCCTTCTGAGGCAAACTGGGGAGCTATTTGATTGAGAAGTGGCTGCTCCGGTCTCGGAAACTGACATACGGCCGGGAGAGCGGGTGTGCTCACCACATGCCCCTCCGTATCCGCATCCAGTGACGCCTGTGGTGAGGATGACACGGCGGCCGGTCGGTACCTTTGGACCTTAATGGTCTGTTAGGGAGGCGTCTAGTATTCTACTAATGAATCGCCGTTTGTCACCTGCTTTACCTATGAATATGTCTATGTGACCGGTAGCGTTACACACAGGTGGACATAAATATGGAAACATCAGCAACACTACACATTACCACGTCTAATGCGGTGTAGCAGAACCGTCGGCGTTGAAAACCACTTCCAGTTGTCTAGTGGTTTTCGAGGGACTCTTATACCGTTCGTCTGCAAAATAGTGGCACGCTCAGATAACGAAGATGGAGGTGGATAGCGATGGTGCACCCTTCTCTCCAAACTAGACCACGAGCGCTCAATAATATTGAGATTTGGTGGCTGTCATGGCCAGGGAAGATGCGACCTTACATAAACAGACCTGGGCGATGCGAGCTGTGTGAACAGGGGTCGTGTCATCTTGGAATACAGCATCACCAATGGGGAACAAACATTGTATCATGGGATGGACCCGACCAGCGGAAATAGCCACATAATTCTTGACAGGAATGATACTTACAGTAACTTTGGGTCTCATGGAATACCACGGTGTGGTTGCCCAAACCATCATCCAACCTCCTCTATGTTTACCCCTTGTCATGTAAACTCTGACGGCGTGAAACAAGACTCGTCCGACCAAATATTTTTCCAACGCTCCACAGTCCAGGTTTCCTGTTAAGGACATTTTCATCACTGATGTGTGGCTTTGAAGTTCAAGCTCTCCCTGCAGTTCCCTGCTTATGGAGTTCCCTTCATCTTGTTTAGGTGCTGACATTCAGTTCTGCCGCGATTTTGCAGTTGTTGTTCTCTCTCACTTTCCGTTACACTCCTCTTCCGTGACCGTTCGTCACTATTACTCAACACACACTTTCGTCTGCGTTGTGACTTGGCGCATGATATTTCTACACTTTCCCTCTATGCGGTATGAACTTTCGATACGATGCCTCTTGAAACAGCATAGACTCCGGCTACCCTGGTTACGAAAACACTCACCAAATTAGCATATTAGCATCACCGAGCGAGATGGCGCAGTGGTTAGCACACTGGACTCGCATTCGGGAGGACGACGGTTCAAACCCCGCGTCCGGCCATGCTAGATTTAGGTTCTCCGTTAAATCGCTTCAGGTAAATGCCGGGATGGTTCCTATGAAAAGGGCACGGCTGACTTCCTTCCCCATCTTTCACTTATTTATTATTTATTTTGCGTTCGATATGCCAGATACCTTACAGTACTATACACATTCAGCATGGGAAACTTAATTAACATGCAAATGTAACAAAACATTATTCATCATTAATTTAGTTATACACTACTGGCCATTAAAATTGCTACACCAAGAAGAAATGCAGATGATATATCATACTAGAACTGACATGTGATTACATTTTCACACAATTTGGGTGCATAGATCCTGAGAAATCAGTACCCAGAATAACCACCTCTGGCCGTAATAACGGCCTTGATACGCCTGGGCATTGAGTCAAACAGAGCTTGGATGGCGTCTACAGGTACAGCTGCCCATGCAGCTTCAACACGATACCACAGTTCATCAAGAGTAGGGACTGGCGTATTGTAACGAGCCAGTTGCTCGGCCACCATTGACCAGACGTTTTCAGTTGGTGATAGATCTGGAGAATGTGCTGGCCAGGGCAGCAGTCGAACATTTTCTGTATCCAGAAAGGCCCGTACAGGACCTGCAACATGCGGTCGTGCATTATCCTGCTGAAATGTAGGGTTTTACAGGGATCGAATGAAGGGTAGAGCCACGTAACACATCTGAAATGTAACGTCCACTGTTCAGAGTGCCGTCAATGCGAACAAGAGGTGACCGAGAAGTGTAACCAATGGCACCCCATACCATCACGCCATGTGGCGATGACGAATACGCGCTTTCAATATGCGTTCGCCGCGATGTCGCCCAACACGGATGCGACTATCATGATGCTGTAAACAGAATCTGGATTCATCTGAAAAAATGACGTTTTGTCATTCCAGCACCCAGGTTCGTCGTTGAGTACACCATCACAGGCGCTCCTGTCTGTGATGCAGCGTCAAGGGTAACCGCAGCCATGGTCTTCGAGCTGATAGTCCCTGCTGCTGCAAACGTCGTCGATCTGTTCGTGCAGATGGTTGTTGTCTTGCAAACGTCCCTATCTGTTGACCCAGGGATCGAGACGTGGCTGCACGATCCGTTACAGCCATGTGGATAAGATGCCTGCAAGTGATACGAGGCCGTTGGGATCCAGCACGGCGTTCCGTATTACCCTCCTGAACCCACCGACCCCATATTCTGCTAACAGTCATTGGATCTCGACCAACGCGAGCAGCAATGTCGAGTTACGATAAACCGCAATCGCGATAGGCTACAATCCGACCTTAATCAAGGTCGGAAACGTGATGGTACGCATTTCTCCTACTTACACGAGGCATCACAACAACGTTTCACCAGGCAACGCCGGTCAACTGCTGTTTGTGTATGAGAAATCGGTTGGAAACTTTCCTCATGTCAGCACGTTGTAGGTGTCGCCACCGGCGCCAACCTTGTGTGAATGAAAAGCTAATCATTTGCATATCACAGCATCTTCTTCCTGTCGGTTAAATTTCGCGTCTGTAGCACATCATCTTCGTGGTGTAGAAATTTTAATGGGCAGTAGTGTACATATTACAGTGCTTATAAACCTATAGTGCATAAATGTAATCTGTCACAAAAACTAACAATTAAATAGAAACATTTAAATTATAAAGCCAAGAAATGGCATGGTCTGTAAGTCTATGCAGATCCTCTAGTGAACCGTCCCGAGAACCACGAGTTTCACACGCTATTCTGTGCTGCATCGTCTGTATTTGGCCGCAGTTACAGTGAGGATCGTCCACGTAGCCCACTTGGCCATCAGCTCGTTGCACTGTCCAACAGCAGTTCCCGTTCTGTTTAGTGCCACCCAGGTTCTTCGAGGAACACGATCAGCCGGGTTCTACATCTACATCTACAAATCACATTTAAGTGCCTGGTGGAGGGTTCGCAGAACCACCTTCAGAATTCTCTATTATTCCAATCTCGTATAGCCCGCATAAAGAATGAACACCTGTATCTTTCCGTACGAGCTCTGATTACCCATATCATCTTGGTGATCGTTCCTCTCTATGTAGGCCGGTGTCTACAAAATATTTTCGCATTCGGAGAAGACAGTTGGTGATTGAAATTTCGTGAGAAGATTCCATCGCAACGAAAAACGCCTTTCTTTTAATGATGTCCCGCCCAAATCTTGTATCATTTCAGTGACACTCTCTCCCATATTTCGCGATAATACAAAACGTGCTGCCTTTCTTTGAACTTTTTCGATGTACTCCGTCAGTCCTATCTGGTAAGGATTCCACACCGCGCAGCAGTATTCTAAAAGAGGACGGACAAGCGTAGTGTAGGCAGTCTCCTTATTAGATCCGTTACATTTTCTAAGTGTCCTGCCAATAAAACACAGCCTTTGGTTAGCCTTCCCCACAACATTTTCTATGTGTTCCATCCAATTTAAGTTGTTCGTTATTGTGATACCTAGGTATTTAGTTGAATTTGCCCGCCCGGTTGGCCGTGCGGTCTATGGCACAGCTTTCCGGGCGGGAAGTAGCGCCTGCTCTCCGGCACGAATCCGCCCGGCGGATTTGTGTCGAGGTCTGGTGAACCAGCCAGTCTGTGGATGGTTTTTAGGCGGTTTTCTATCTGCCTCGGCGAAAGCGGGCTGGTTCCCCTTATTCCGCCTCAGTTACACTATGTCGCCGATTGCTGAGCAAACAAGTTCTCCACGTACGCGTACACCACCATTACTCTACCACGCAAACATAGGGGTTACACTCGTCTGGTGTGAGACGTTCCCTGGGGGGTCTACCGGGGGCCGAACCGCACAGTAACCCTGTGTTCGGTGTGGGGCGGCGGAGGGTTGAAGTGGACTGCGGTAGTCGTCGTGGGGTTGTGGATCACTGCGGCTGCGGCGGGGACGGAGCCTCTCCGTCGTTTCTAGGGCCCCGGTTCACATACAATACAATACAATACAATAGTTGAATTTACGGCTTTTAGATTAGACTGATTCATCGTGTAACCGTAGTTTAATGAGTGCCTTTTAGCACTCATGTGGATGACTTCACACTTTTCGTTATTTAGGGTCAACTTCCACTTTTCGCACCATTCAGATATCTTTTCTAAATCGTTTTGCAATCTTCTGATGACTTTATTAGTCCATAAACGACAGCGTCATCTGTAAACAACCGAAGATGGCTGCTCAGATTGTCTCCAAAATCGTTTATATAGATAAGGAACAGCAAAGGGTCTATAATACTACCTTGGGGAACGCCAGAAATCACTTCTGTTTTACTCAATGACTTGCCGTCAATTACTACGAACTGTGACCTTTCTGACAGGAAATCACAAATCCAGTCACATAACTGTAACGATATTCCATAAGCACGCAACTTCACTACGAGCCGCTTGTGTGGTACAGTGTCAAAAGCCTTCTGGAAATGCAGAAATACGGAATCGATCTGAAATCCCTTGTCAATAGCACTCAACACTTAATGTGAATAAAGAGATAATTGTGTTTCATGGGAATGATGTTTTCTAAACACATGTTGACTGTGTGTCAATAGACCGTTTTCTTTGAGGTAATTCATAATGTTCGAACACAATATATGTTCTAAAATCCTGCTGCATACCGACGTTAACGATATGTTCCTGTAATTTAGTGGATTGCTCCTAGTACCTTTCTTGAATATTGGTGTGACCTGTGCAACTTTCCAGTCCTTGGGTACGGATCTTTGGTTCAAATGGCTCTGAGCACTATGGGACTTAACATCTGAGGTCATTCGGATTTTTCGACGAGCGAACCATTTTTATATGATAGTATGGCCGGCCGGGGTGTCCAAGCGGTTAAAGGCGCTACAGTCTGGAACCGCGCGACCGCTACGGTCGCAGGTTCGAATCCTGCCTCGGGCATGGATGTTAGTGATGTCCTTAGGTTAGTTAGGTTTAAGTAGTTCTACGTTCTAGGGGACTGATGACCTTAGAAGTTAAATCCCATAGCGCTCAGAGCCATTTGAACCAATTTTGTTAAGTATGGAGCTAATGCATCAGCATACTCCGAAAGAGATCTAATTGGTATACAGTCTGGACCAAAAGACTTGCTTTTACTAAGTGATTTATGTTGCTTCACTACTCCGAGGATATTTACTTATACGTTACTCATGTTGGCAGCTGTTGATGATTCGAATTCTTGAATGTTTACTTCGCCTTCTTTTGTGAAGGCATTTCGGAAGGCTGTGTTTAGTAACTCTGCTTTGGCAACACTGTCTTCGATAGTATCTCTTCATAATGAGGTGTCCATTGTTAACATTTACTTGTTGCCATAGGTGTTTACGTTCTGCTATGGTGTCCCGATTGTTCGAGGAGTGGTTCCAGAAGGGATTTCTTGACTGTAATCGTGTAGGGCCATGCAGATCAGCGTGTATTGGGAGTGTGGCGTCAGCAGCAATTTCTCTTTGGACTGCGTGCTGTCTGCGGAGTGAGGGAAGTTCAATGTTTGCCAGAACAGAGAGCCATGGTGTTGGGGTAGGTCTCACTGTTCCAGTTAGTTTTCGCAAGGTGTCATTTAGGCGAACATCAACTTTATTCGCGTGCGAATTGTTGACCCACACAGGTGCACAGTATTCTGCAACGCTGTAGACTAGAGCCATGGAGGAAGTGCGAAGTGTCGAAGCATTACTTCCCCAGATAAAGCCTGCGAGCTACTGGATGATATTGATTCTGCCTCTGAGTTTTTGGCTGACATCCTGCAGATGTTCTTTGACTGTTAGGCTGTGGTCCAGTTTAACAACCAGGTATTTTGGTGCTCTTTCATGTCTTATATTCTGACTTCTACATTCGAGCGCAGCTTCCTGTCCGCTTGTTTGTTACTCAGGTGCATCACTGTGCTTACTGTTTTTGATGCATTAAGGTTCAAATACCAGGGCCTGTAGTACGATGGTCACTCCAAAAGAAATGCACACTATTTTTGTAAAAATACAGTTTTCAAAAATGGCTCCGAGCACTATGGGACTTTACATCTGAGGTCGTCAGTCCCATAGAACTTAGAACTACTTAAACCTAACTAACCTACGGACATTACACACATCAATGCCCGAGGCAGGATTCGAACCTGCGACCATAGCAGGCGCGCGGTTCCGGACTGAAGCGCCTAGAACCGCTCGGCCACAGCAGCCGGCTTACAGTTTTCACTCTGCATGTGTGAAAGTTTTACAGTGTGTAGATAAATCCTTCCCGCTTGTTTTCACACTTAGCATGTCTTCAAGATCGCTGCTACACTTGACGTTCGTCAGAAGCAACGCGTTGTCATAGAATTCCTGTGCTGTGAAAACGAGACAGTGGGAAACATCCACTAGAGGTTGAAAAAGGTGTATGGAGATGCTGCTGTCGATCGCAGTACAGTTAGTCGGTGGGCAAGCAGGTTACGTGATGAAAGCGGCCACGGCAATATTGAGGATTATCCTCGCAGCGGCAGGCCTCGTACTGCACACACTCCAGACAATGAGCAGAAAGTTAACGAATTGGTGACTGCTGACAGACGCATCACAGCGAACGAATTGTCACGCTACGTTGGGATAGGGGAAGGAAGTGTTCGCAGAATAGTGAAAGTGTTGGCGTTAAAAAAGGTTTGTGCCAGGTGGGTTCCCAGGTGTTGACAGTGGCTCGCAAAGAAACAAGAAAAACGGTATGCAGCAAGCTTTTGGAACAGTACGAGAATGGTGGAGATGAATTACTTGGAAGAATTGTGACAGGTGACGAAACATGGCTCCATCATTTTTCACCAGAGACGAAAAGGCAATCAATAGAGTAGCACCATGCAAATTCACCCAAGAAAAAAAAACTCAAAACCTCACCTTCTGCTGGAAAAGTTATGGCTACGGTGTTTTTCGGTTCCGAAGGACTCTTGCTTGTGGACAACGTGCCAAGTGGAACCACCATAAATTCTGATGCATATGTGACGACACTGAAGAAACTTCAAGCTCGACTGAGTCGCGTTCGACCACATCGGCAAAAGCAGGATGTTTTGCTGTTTCACGACAATGCACGGTTAATCCAAAAACCATGGAAGCGATCACAAAACTCGGATGGGCAGCACTGAAACACACGCCTTACAGTCCTGACCTGGCTCCAAGTGACTATCATCTCTTTGGGAAACTGAAAGACTCTCTTCGTGGAACAAGGTTTGAAGATGATGACTCCCTTTTACACGCTGCCAAACAGTGGCTCCAACAGGTTGGTCCAGAATTGTACCGTCGGGTACACAGGCGCTGGTTCCAAGGTGGCGAAAGGCAGTTGAGAGGGATGGAAATTATGTGGAGAAATAAAAATATTGTTTCTAAAGGATGTATCTACACACTGTAAAACTTTCAAACATATAGAATAAAAGATGGATTTTTAAAAAAATAGTGTGCATTTCTTTTGGAGTGACCCTCGTAGTTATGAAGCTGCACCAAGTCAGAATTTAGGCCTGATTCCAATCGTTCGAATGACTCGCCATGGAAAGCAATTGCCAGATCATCTGCGTATGCGAACTTCCGTGATTTGAGCTCCGGCATATCAGAGATGTACAAATCAAACACTAAAGGAGCTAGCACAGAGCCTTGTGGCAGTCAATTATTGAGGACTCGTGCTTTGCTCGTTTTTGCGTGAAGATATACTCTGTATGAGCCGTGGCGCGGCTCTCGGGCGCAAGACGCTACCGATTACTCCTCTGGTTGAGGTTGGCACTAGAGATGGGCAAACTGAAACACGTAACTGTTTCGAAACAAATGAAACAGTACAATGTAATGTTTCGATACGCTGTTTCGAAACAGTGAAACAGTTTGTGTTTTGTAATCTAATAAACCTACACATTTTATCCTCTTGAATGTCTACTGTATAAGTATGTACATATAAACACAAATGAGATGCGGTAGCGCTAATCATATCGCAGAAAGTATGAAGCTATCACTTAGGCGTATTGGCAGTTTCGTATTTCCTGCAACAAATGCACTGATTTCGTGTCGTGTGACTTTCACACTTTTCAATTGGCTGAGGACAGCCGTAGCTGAAGACAGGAGAACCACCACGAACGGAACTGGAGGTGGGAGCAAACTGCAGAAACTACGGATATGCTACTGGGATTCCCACATTCCATTAGTATGGGTAATATACCCATCCTGCTAATTTCCGTGCACACAAAGAGAATCATTGTGGATAATAGGCACATTGACTATAGACTAACAAATAACGCCAAATAATTCGAATAAATAACAAAATATTACAGAAAAAAATTTTGTCTTTCAAGGTGTTACGAACCGTTACTATAAATACACCATGCTCCCCAGCCCTTCCCGTTCACCATTACACTATAAGTGATATGTCAAACAGATTGAGCGCTTGCAATTATACCTACATCAAATTTATGTATATGTCTAATAGCTGTCACTCTACGCCTTTTTTTATTCAAAATGTTGTAGTCTTACTTGCGTTTCCTAATATGATTACTGTACATGAACAGAGAAGCGTATGTTATAAAAGAAGTGTAATTTAACTTAATGATTTTCACATATTTATTATTTTGAATGTGAATAGTATGCGTTGTTTTATTGTTTGGTTAGTGTTTATAAAGCAGATGTTACGCCATTTCGGAATAGGACAGTCAACTAGAAACGAAGCTTTATTTTCGGATATCTTAAGCTTCATGCTATTGCCTGTCAAAAAGATTTCGACACTCTTGAAAGTGTTTCATGAAGTGGTATGTTGTGTTTCAGTACCTGTGCCGAGCCCGAATCTCGTCCGACACAGAGGGGAATGAAACATCACTGTTTCGATACAATTAGTCCGTTCCAAGCACAGGTGGACTGAAACAGGCTTATTTTGAAACAACGATACCGTTTCTGTGTCTGGCTCGAGATCGAATCTGGTCCGGTTATCCGAGACAGGGGCGGAATGAAACACCACTGTTTCGAAACAGTGAACCACAGCCGTTCCGAAACACTGAAACAGTTCCACGTATCGATACACTGTATCGAAACATAGAAACAGTGGCCAAGTCTAGTTGGCACTATGTGCGATCGCGAGCGCCTCCTGTCGGAGCGGGTCCTAACGGGGGTGTGAGTGCGAGTACGGGAGTCTGGGGCTGACAGCAGGGGAGAACGGACACAGCGGCCGCACTCTGAGGCGACAGGAGAAGAGTAGTTGTGCAACGCCGAGAAGGGAGCGTTGAGCAAGGCGGCAGTCAGCGTCGCTTTCCGGGGCACAGAGAGTTGCGGCAGTCCAGCGAGCAGACACCAGCTCCGGGAGCACTGCTCCGGTTTGTGGACGTGACGTGGGTCGTATTTTGGCGCAGTATAGTTTGCTCGATACGCATCTGCTGCTCCCTTTATGCCCACGTGTGTTGTTCTGTCCGTATGTGCATTGAAAAGGTTACGCTCCGGCTGGAACAATGGCTTGTGCTTTACGTTCATGCACCCTGACTCATTTGTTTTGCTGCAGGCAGCTGTAATTTCAGAGATTTTTTTTTCGTCGCGATTGTCTTAGCCCGGTGGTGCCTAGTATCCGAGAACAAGACAGCTAACGTGTGACCTGTTGTCTTGGGTTTTGGAATCCTGTTTTGGGCAACCTAGTTATCACGCACACAAATGTATTGCTGCCGAGTGAGGTTAGCCCTAATCTTGTGGAACTGAGCTTTCAGTGACTGGCTCGTCTGCAAATTAATTAATTTAACCTTTGTGGTGTGTTGTTTTTTTGCTTTCAATGGTGAATTTCTTGTCATTCATTTGTGTGTTTCGCTGTTAATGATAACTGTAAGATAGCAAGGTCTTGAAGGGCTTGCGTATCGTGACTGTATTTTGGGCAACTGCTTAATTTGATTTCTTGTTCATCGGTCTGGTGAAAACTTATGCCAAGCTTACTAATTTCCGCCTGTGGTCCGGAAGTTGGTTTGAAGGTAAATCCGTTGGTAAATCTTTACTGGACCTAACTGTTAACTGATCTTGCGTTGAACTAATGCCATTATTAAATCGTTTCTTGTGTGCTATAAATTGTATTACCATAGACAAGGAGACAGGGCACAATCTGTGGTCGGGGGGTAGGCATGGTTGCTGCTTTGCGCGTGGCGTCTTGTCGCTCGCTATCATTTCCCGCGTTAGTACGGGCGGCGTGAGATTTGTTTGCTCGCGGTTGTATGGCCGCTAGTCAGCTGTGCCTGCTCCCGCTTCAGGGTGTGCCGTGTTTCGTAAGGCGTACGCCGACTTTCAGTCACTGTTACTCCTGTGTTGCTGTCGGTCGCTTACCGAAACGTTAGTCTGTTTTAGCACGGTGGCCACTGGGCCATGACGAGGTCGGTTGATGACCAGCGTTGGGGCGGTCGTCCGCTCTGAGTGGCTTCGGTCGCTTGGACTTGGCAGTTACCTTCTGGTTAAACAGATCAAACTTGTTTATTTGCTGTAAATTCCTAGGTAGTACTCAGCTTTTCATGATTTTACACAATTCAAGCATTTTGGTAAGGCATTTTCCTATCTGTGTTTTATTTAAATGAGAATTCTTTATTGGGGTTATTCACTAGTTAAAGCTTAACATAAAATTTGTAACTTAGCTTTCATGATTTTACTTAATTTAAGCATTCTTGTAAAGCAGTCCTTTATCTACGTTTTATTGATTGGTAATTCTTTATTGGAGTTATTCACTGGTTGAAGGTTAACATATGTTTGTAACCAAGTTTATGTCCTTGCTTAATTGAGATTTGTTAAGAGCCTTTATTGCTGGAAGATCATTAAAGCTTGGGTGCTTGTAATTGTGAATACTGTTGTCTATGTTGTGGGCTACCCTTCCACTTCCACAGCCAAGCTGTCCTATCTACCAGTACACTGTACTTCCTTCTGGATAATAAACAGCTTTAATGACTTCTTACGCTTGACTACTGTAGCAACCTTATACAGTAATCCTTTAAGCCATACTGTGTCGTATGCAGCTAAGAGATCCATAAACACTACACTGGTCTTTTTCTTGTTCTGAAAACCACGTTCAATGTGCGTGCTTAGTGCCAGGACTTGATCGCAGCAGCTCCTCTTCGGACCTGAAACCAGCTTGTTCACCACGGGTATTTTTGCATCTATTAGGTGGGTCATTCTCTTTAGAATTTTACCGAGAAGTTTGTACATCACACACAGCAGAGAGATAAGTCTGTAGCTCCTGCGATCTCTGTCGTCCTTCCCAGGCTTCAATATAGCTATTATCTTCGACTCCCTCCATTTGTTTGGGATGTTTCCAATCTCAAGTATGGCGGAGAAAAATTTGCAGAGCCGTGTGTGTGCTCTTGGACCTAGGTTCTTTAGAATCTCCGGTAGGATTCCATCACGTCCAGCCGCTTTCCTTGATTTGATGTCATTTATTGCAGTTATGAACTCTTCTTCAGAGATAGTGCTCACAATGTCTTACTGTTCTGAGCAGTTCTTCAGTGCTTCAGCCACGCGTTTTCTCTTTTCTTCTCTAATTCGATGGAACCGACGACCTCGCTGTTTGGTCCCCTCCCCCGAACCAAACAACCATATCAGCGTCAACAATTTCCCCAATTTAGAATTCACATAGTTCCGACATAATGCACTCACAGGTACACAGGGCACTATTATGACCACGGCGGACACTTCCAAAGTACGAAGGGCGTTCGAAAAGTCCGTGCAAAAATAAAAACTATTTACGTGTTTTGGGTAAACCTTTTTTATTTTTCCACATAGTCTCCTTTTAGACTTATACACTTCGTCCAATGCTGTTCTAATTTGTTGATCCCTTCCGAATAATAGGAATTGTCCAAGTCTGCAAAAGAGCAATTAGTTGCTGCAATCACCTTCTCGTTTGAATACAATCTTTGTACTGCCAGCCATTTCTTCAAACTGGGAACAAATAGTAGTCCAAGGGAGCCAAGTCTGGAGAATAGGGGGGATGTGAAACGAGTTGGAATCCTATTTCCATTAATTTTGCGACCTCAACAGCTGAGATGTGTGCTGGTGCATTGTCGTGATGGAAAAGGACTTTTCTGCGGTCCAATCGCCGGTGTTTTTCTTGCAGCTCGGTTTTCAAATGGTCCAATAACGATGAATAATATGCACCTGCAATAGTTTTACCCTTTTCCAGGTAGTCGATGAGGATTATCCCTTGCAAATCCCAAAAGACAGTCGCTATAACCTTTCTGGCCAAAGGAATAGTCTTTGCCTTTTTTGGTTCAGATTCTCCCTTGCTAACCCATTGTTTAGATTGTTCTTTAGTCTCAGGAATATAGTAATGTATCCATGTTTCATCCACAGTGACGAAAGGACGCTTGAAGTCCTGCGGATTCTTCCTGAACAGCTGCAAACCATCCTTGCAACGCTTCACACAATACAATTTTTGGTCAAGCGTGGGCAATAGCGGAACTCATCTTGCAGATAGCTTTCTCATGTCCAAATGGTTATGCAAAATATTATGTACCCGTTCATTCGAGACACCCACAGCACTAGCAATCTCACGCACGTTAACTCTTCTGTCATCCATCACCATATCATGGATTTTATCAATGATTTCTGGAGTCGTAACCTCCACAGGGCGTCCAGAATGTTCAGCATCATTTGTGCCCATAGGACACTCCGAAAAATTTGAAACCACTTATAAACTGTTCTAATCGAAGGTGCAGAGTCAACGTAATGTTTACCAAGCTTCTCTTTAGTCTCCTGAGGCGTTTTGCCTTTCATAAGGTAATGTTTAATCACCAGACGAAATTCTCTTTCGTCCATTTTTTGACAATCACTCGACGTCCTTGATTCACACGAATGCCAAACACAAAGAAATAGACCAATATGTTGAAACTTGGTGTGCGTTCTTTCCAAAGATGCTACTAACTAAACATGACCTCGATACGCGCCGGCCGGCCGGGGTGGCCGAGCGGTTCTAGGCGCTTCAGTCTGGAACCGCGCGACCGCTACGGTCGCAGGTTCGAATCCTGCCTCGGGCATGGATGTGTGTGATGTCCTTAGGTTAGTTAGGTTTAAGTAGTTCTAAGTTCTAGGGGACTGATGACCTCAGAAGTTAAGTCCCATAGTGCTCAGAGCCATTTGAACCATTTGATACGCGCCGGTGGTGCCACCTCTCTGACTTTGCACGGACTTTTCTAACGCCCCTCGTATTGAGGACATTGCACAGGTGCCGTTCGTTACTAAATACAACACAGCAACCTGCAGGCTTAGCTAGCATCTGTATTCATGTTCAAGCATGCATTTCTCGCCACGTTTCCATAGTTCCGCACAACCCCTGTATTCATATGTGTCGATCTACTGTACCAGTGACCTACTGATTCGACTTAAAATGAATGTTGATTCGAAATGGAGTGTATCCTGATTTTGTGCGACTGTCTATAAGGAGCTTTTTATGACCGTGCCTTCATTAATTTTCTAAAAATGTTCATGGGAGACGAGGAGGAAATATATTTCGTAATACGGAAGTTAGTCACCTTTCTGAGTCACTTGTCACCTCCGTTCTCACAAAGCCCACTGCCCCAGTGCGCGACCAGCTGACGGACAGAGCTCTCGTGCGGCAGTGATCTCGACTGCGCCTTCACAGCACGCGACACACGCCTGTCGAAAGCCTTTTGTTCTCGGAAACTCAATGAAAGAACGGACGGTAGTACCGACGAGCCATTACCTGTCTTTCTTTCGCAGAACAAAGGCGCGCTGTTAACAATTCTGCTTGATTGGTCGCCCCAAGCCATTGTGTCACGTTGTGTCGCACGCGCCGTTTCCACGGCATAACTGTTCTCTTGTGCGCAGAGCTGCTCACCCTATCACATATGACGCAGTGAAGCATGTGTCTGCAATTAGCTCGCCTTGCGCGCCGCCGTACGCTGCCACCACTTTAGCTCCGAATCGCATAAATCTAGAACTCTAACAAATCACAAACTGCTATGAAGTACAGGGTTATTACAAATTATTGAAGCGATTTCACAGCTCTACAATAACTTTATTATTTGAGATATTTTCACAATGCTTTGCACACACATACAAAAACTCAAAAAGTTTTTTAGGCATTCACAAATGTTCGATATGTGCCCCTTTAGTGATTCGGCAGACATCAAGCCGATAATCAAGTTCCTCCCACACTCGGCGCAGCATGTCCCCATCAATGAGTTCGAAAGCATCGTTGATGCGAGCTCGCAGTTCTGGCACGTTTCTTGGTAGAGGAGGTTTAAACACTGAATCTTTCACATAACCCCACAGAAAGAAATCGCATGGGGTTAAGTCGGGAGAGCGTGGAGGCCATGACATGAATTGCTGATCGTGATCTCCACCGCGACCGATCCATCGGTTTTCCAATCTCCTGTTTAAGAAATGCCGAACATCATGATGGAAGTGCGGTGGAGCACCATCCTGTTGAACGATGAAATCGGCGCTGTCGGTCTCCAGTTCTGGCATGAGCCAATTTTCCGCGGGCTACACGTGAAACTTGCCCGCACGCGTTCAACCGTTTCTTCGCTCACTGCAGGCCGACCCGTTGATTTCCCCTTACAGAGGCATCCAGAAGCTTTAAACCGCGCGTACCATCGCCGATTGGAGTTGGCAGTTGGTGGATCTTTGTTGAACTTCGTCCTGAAGTGTCGTTGCACTGTTATGACTGACTGATGTGAGTTCATTTCAAGCACGACATATGCTTTCTCGGCTCCTGTCGCCATTTTGTCTCACTGCGCTCTCTATCACTCTGACGGCAGAAACCTGAAGTGCGGCTTCAGCCGAACAAAACTGTATGAGTTTTTCTACGTATCTGTAGTGTGTCGTGACCATATGTCAATGAATGGAGCTACAGTGAATTTATGAAATCGCTTCAATCATTTGTAATAGCCCTGTACATCCCCCCCATGGACCATTGACCTTGCCTTTGGTGGGCAGGCTTGCGTGCCCCAGCGATACAGATAGCCGTACCGTAGGTGCAACCACAACGGAGGGGTATCTGTTCAGAGGTCAGCCAAACGTGTGGTTCCTGAAGAGGGGCAGCAGCCTTTTCAGTAGATGCAGGGGTAACAGTCTGGATGAATGACTAATCTGACTTGGAACACTAACCAAAACGGCCATGCTGTGCTGGTACTGCGAACACCTGAAAGCAAGGGGAAACTACGGCCGTAATTTTTCCCGAGGGCATGATGATGTCCTCTTAGGTAAAATATTCCTGAGGTAAAATAGTCCCCCATTCGGATATCCGGGCGGGGACAACTCAGGAGGACGTCGTTATTAGGAGAAAGAAAACTGGCGTTCTACAAATCGGAACGTTGAATTCAGATCTCTTAATCGGACAGGTAGGTTAGAAAATTTAAAAAGGGAAATGGATAGGTTACAGTCAGGTATAGTAAGAATTAGTGCAGTTCGGTGGCAGGAGAGACAAGACTTCTGGTCAAGTGATTACAGAGTTATAAATACAATATCAAATAGGGGTAATGCAGAAGTTGTTTTAAAAATGAATAAAAAGCAGGAACGAAAATAAGCTACTATCAACAGCACATTGAACGTATTACTGTAGCCAAGATAGACACGAAGCCGACGCCTACCAAAGTAGTACAAGTTTATATGCCAACTATCTCCACAGATGACGTAGAGATTGATGAAATGTATGATGAGATAAAGGAAATTTTTCAGATAGTGAAGGGAGACGAAAATTTAATAGTCACGGGGGACTGGAATTCGATAGTAGGAAAAGGAAGAGAAGGAAACGTAGTAGGTGAATATGGAATGAGAGTAAGGAATGAAAGAGGAAGCCGCCTGATAGAATTTTGCACAGAATCATAGCTAACACTTGGTTCAAGAATCATAAAAGAAGGTTGTATACATGGAAGAAGCCTGGAGATACCGAAAGGTTTCAGATAGATTATATAATGATAAGACAGAGATTTAGGAACCAGGTTTTAAATTGTAAGACATTACCAGGGACAGATGTGGACTCTGACCACAATATATTGGTTACGAACTGTAGATTAAAACTAGAGAAACTGCAAAAAGGTGGGAATTTGAGGAGATGGCACCTAGATAAACTTACAGAATCAGAGGCTGTAGAGAACTTCAGGGAGAGCATTAGGGAACGATTGACAAGAATGGGGGAAAGAAATACATTATAAGAAGAATGGGTAGCTTTGAGAGATGAAATAGTGAAGGTAGCAGAGGATCAAGTAGGTAAAAAGACGAGGGCTAGTAGAAATCCTTGGGTAACAGAAGAAATATTGAATTTAATTGATGAAAGGAGAAAATATAAAAATGCAGTAAATGAAGCAGACAAAAATGAACACAAACGTCTCAAAAATGAGATCGACAGGAAGCGCAAAATGGCTAAGAGGACAAATGTAAGATGTAGAGGTGCGTATCACTAGGGGTAAGGTAGATACTGCCTACAGGAAAATTACAGAGACCTTTGGAGAAAAGAGAACCACTTGCATGAATATCAAGAGCTTAGATGGAAACCCAGTTCTAAGCAAAGAAGGGAAATCAGAAAGGTGGAAGGAGTATATACAGGGTCTATACAAGGGCGATGTACTTGAGGACAATATTATAGAAATGGAAGAGAATGTAGATGAAGATGAAATAGAACATATGACACAGCGTAAAGAGATTCACAGAGCACTGAAAGACCTAAGTTGAAACAATGCCCCAGGAGTAGACAACATTCCATTAGAACTACTGACAGCCTTAGGAGAGCCAGGCCTAACAATACTCTACAATCTAGTGAGAAAGATGTATGAGACAGGCGAAATACCCTCAGACTTCAAGAAGAATATAATAATTCCAATACTAAAGAAATCAGGTGTTGACAGGTATGAACTATCAGTTTAATAAGTCACTGCTGCAAAATACTAACACGAATTCTTTACAGACGGATGGAAAAACTGATAGAAGCCGACCTCGGGGAAGATCAGTTTGGATTCCGTAGAAATGTTGGAACTCGCGAGGCAATACTGATCCTGCGACTTTTCTTGGAAGTTAGATTAAGGAAAGGCAACCTACGTTTCTAGCATTTGTAGACTTAAAGAATGCTTTTGACAACGCTTCCTGGAATACTCTCTTTCAAATTCTGAAGGTAGCAGAGGTCAAATCCAGGGAGCGAAACGTTGTTTACAATTTGTACAGAAATCAGATGGCAGTTATAAAAGTCGAGGGGCACGAAAGGGAAGCAGTGGTTGGGAAGGGAGTAAGAGAGGTTTATAGCCTATTCCAGATGTTATTCAGTCTATATATTGAGAAATCATTAAAGGAGACAAAAGAAAAATTCGGAGTAGGCATTAAAATCTGTGGAGAAATACGAACTTTGAGGTTTGCCGATGGCGTTGTAATTCTGTCAGAGACAAAAAAGGACTTGGAACAGCAGTTGAACGGAATGAACAGTTTCTTGAAAGGAGGATATGAGGTGAACATCACAAAAGCAAAATGAGGCTAATGAAATGTATCAGTTTAAATCAGGTGTCGCTAAGGGAATTAGATTAGGAAATGAGACACGTAAAGTAGTAAATGAGTTTCGCTATTTGGGGAGCAAAATAATGATGGTCGTAGTAGAGAGGATATAAGATGTATACTGGCAATGGCAAGGAAAGCGTTTCTGAAGAAGAGAAATTTGTTAACATCGAGTATAGATTTAAGTGTCAGGAACTCCTTCCTGAAAGTGTTCGTATGGAGTGTAGCCATGCATGAAATTGAAACATGGACGATAAATAGTGTAAACAAGAAGAGAATAGAAGCTTTCGAAATGTGGTGCTACGGAATAATCCTGAAGATTAGATGGGTAGATCACGTAACTAATGAGGAGGTAGTGAATAGAACTGAAGGCCGGCCGAAGTGGCCGAGCGATTCTAGGCGCTTCAGTCTGGAACCACGCGACCGCTGCGGTCGCAGGTTCGAATCCTGCTTCGGGCATGGATGTGTGTTATGTACTTAGGTTAGTTAGGTTTAAGTAGTTCTACGTTCTAGGGGACTGATGACCTCAGAAGTTAAGTCCCATAGTGCTCAGAGCCATTTGAACCATTTGAACCAATAGAACTGAGGAGAAGAGGAATTTGCGGCACAACTTGACTAGAGGATGGGATCGGTTGGTAGAACACTTTCTGAGGCATCAAGGCACCAGTTTAGTACTGGAGGCAAGCATGGAGGATAAAAATCGTAGAGGGAGGCCAAGAGATAAATACGCGAAGCAGATTGAGAAGAATGTAGGTTGCAGTAATTAATCGGAGATGAAGCTTGCACAGGATAGAGTAGCATGGAGAGCTGCATATAACCAGTCTCTGGACTGAAGACCACAACAACAACATGAAGTACAAAACTTGAGGCCGAAAGTAAGTTTCACATGGTCTACTTGTAAAATAAGATGCCTCCATGAAAGCCAGGACCATACCTAGAAAGAAATGCTACAGTATAGTACATAAAACAATTGAAATACGCAACGAGATGAACATAAATGACACTTTTACTCAAGGACAAAAATTACACTGAAGACACCGCCATTCATTATGGTCTCCTGGACTTACAAGAAAGCAGGACACGGTTTTTAACAGTGTGTGTGACCACCAAGGACGGCAATGCACGGAGGAGGAGGAGATTAGCGTTTAACGTCCCGTCGACAACAAGGTCATTAGAGACGGAGCGCAAGCTCGGATTAGGGAAGGAAATCGGCCGTGCCCTTTCGAAGGAACCATCCCGGCATTTGCCTGAAGTGATCTAGGGAAATCACGGAAAACCTAAATCAGGATGGCCGGACGCGGGATTGAACCGTCGTCCTCCCGAATGCGAGTCCAGTGTGCTAACCACTGCGCCACCTCGCTCGGTCTACGGCAATGCATGCTTTACAACGTGCTGCCATGGATATTTCCATTCCTCCACCAGGGCGGTTGGCAACTGGTAGGTGGTGGTGCTGCAATACGTCTCGCCAACGCATCTGCATCTACATCTTCATGGTTACTCTGCAATTCATCGTAAGTGCCTGGCAGAGGGTTCATCGAACCATTTTCATACTACTTCTCTACCATTCGACTCTCGAATGGCGCGTGGGAAAAAGGAAAACCTAAATCTTTCCGTTCGAGCTCTGATTTCTCTTATTTTATTATGATTATCTTTTCTCCCTACTTATGGGGGTGTCAACAAAATATTTACGCACTCGGAAGAGAGAATTTGTGTTTGAAATATTGTAAATAGATCTCACCGCAAAGAAAAGCCCTTTGTTTCAGTGACTGACACCCCAACTCGCGTATCATATCAGTGACACATTCACCCTTACTGCGTGATAACACGAAACGAGCTGCCCTTCTTTGCACTTTTTCGATGTCCTCCGTCAATCCTACCTGGTAAGGATCCCAAACCGCGCAGCAATATTCCAGCAGAGGACCGGCAAGTGTAATGTAGGCTGTCTCTTTATTGGGTTTGTCGCAACTTCTAAGTGTTCTCCCAACAAAGGGCAGTCTTTGTTTCGCCTTCCCCACAATATTATCTATGTGGTCTTTCCAATTTAAGTTGCTCGTAATTGTAATACCTAGGTATTTAGTCGAACTGACGGCCCTTAGATTTGTGAGATTTATCGTATACCCAAAATTTATCGGATTTCTTTTAGTACCGCACTTTTCTTTGTTTAGTGCCAACTGCCACTTTTCGCACCATACAGACATTCTCTCTAGATCATTTTGTAATTGGAATTGATCGTCTGATGATTTTACTAGAGGGTAAATTACAGCATCATCTGCAAACAATCTAAGGGGGCTGCTCAGATTATGACCTAGATCATTTATGTAAATCAGCAACAGCAGAGGGCCTATGACACTACCTTGCGGAACGCCAGATATCACTTCTGTTCTACTCGATGATTTACCGTCTACCACTATGAACTATGACTTCTCTGAGAGGAAATCACGAATACAGTCACACAACTGAGACGATACTCCATATGCGTGCAATTTGGCACGTGCTCCATGGGATTTAGGTCGGGGGAACGGACAGGCCAGTCCAGTTGCCTAATATCCCTCGTTCCACGGGATCCTCCACTTGCGCTGTTTGATGCGGTCGCGCACTGTCATCCATAAAAATGAAGTGCCGAAAGCAGTCCTGAGTAGCGCACACTGGAATGCAGAACGAATACAGTGTCGCAATAACGTTGACGAGCGAGTATATCGTGTTCAAATGTTCAGAGGTCAGTTCATCCGTGCAACATCATGCCTCCTCATATCTTCACACCTGGAACACCTGGGTACATTACGTACGCTCATATGGCGAGAAGTGGAAACAAATAATGCGACTCTACAGTTGCGAGCCAGCAGTAGTGGGGTTTGCAGAAACAAAATCGACGATTACTGTGCGAAGAAATTATCGTAGGTCATATGGATGTGATTCGCCTGCTGTGAAAACAACATTAAGGGGGGTAGGACGTCAAACGGGCCGACTTCGAGCAGGAGAGGCACCACAGGACAATTTAATTTCCACTGTCTATACTTTTACAAATACATTCATAAAACTTTGTCAATGTGACCAGGAAGGATTCAGATTCAAATGGCTCTGAGCACTATGGGACTTAACATCTGGGGTCATCAGTCCCCTAGAACTTAGAACTACTTAAACCTAACTAACCTAAGGACAGCACACACATCCATGCTCCCCCCCCCCTGCGGGTCCGGGGATTAGAATAGGCCCGAGGTATTCCTGCCTGTCGTAAGAGGCGACTAAAAGGAGTCCCTCCCCCTCAAGGGGGTAGTTAGCGCCTGCGTCCGGAGACGGACGGTTCCACGACCTCTATTTGCGGTCATTTTGCTTTTTCACTTCTCGTTTCTTCCTTCCTTTGGTTGGTTCCTTTCTTTGCTCTTCTCCACCTCACTGTCTTCCTTACTCTTTCCCATGACTTCTTCTCCTTGCCTCCTCATTGCCTTCTTCTCCTTGCCTTCACACTGCCTTCCTCTCCTTGCCTTCTCATTGCCGTCTTCTCCTTGCCTTCTCATTGCCTTCTTCTCCTTGCCTTCTCATTGCCTTCTTCTCCTTGCCTTCTCATTGCCTTCTTCTCCTTGCCTTCTCTGGTCTCCGCCTCGGCGTTTGAGACAGTCTGTCCTCTCTCTCCCTCTCTCTGTTCTTTTTCCTCTTCTTCCTTCCTCCCTGTGCGTGCCTGAAGGCCGACCCACGCGTTCGCACGCGTAACCGGTGACGGGGTAACGCGTAATTCCCCGCCCTGGGTAGACATGTAAGGCACGCACGTACCCCCTGGTAAAGGCAAGGCCCAGGGAGGGGTGATTGCCTGAGCTGATACCTTCTGACCATGCCGATTGGTCCCTCCGTCTGTTTCTCGGGAGGTGTGACCTGAGGTGTAAACATTCACCTAAGGCGGGAGTGCCCTCTGAGAGGGTCCCCACAAGGAAGGAGCGCGCCATCGGAGACGCTGGCAATCATGGGGGATTCCTCCGCAATGGATTTCACTCCATCTCTCTCGACCTCACGGAAGTCATTCTCACTGCTGCTGAATATTCCATCCCTCACCCTACTTCTTCTCCACGTCGCGTACCGATCCCCTGGTGGACCGCAGCATGTAGAGACGCTTTACGTGCTCGTCGACGTGCTTTACGCACCTTTAAACGCCACCCTACAGTGGCGAATTGTATCAATTATAAACGATTACGTGCACAGTGTCGTCGTATTATTAAAGAAAGCAAGAAAGCCAGCTGGGCTGCTTTCACAAGCACCTTCAACAGTTTTACTCCTTCTTCTGTTGTCTGGGGTAGCCTGCGCCGGCTATCTGGCACTAAGGTCCGCTCACCAGTTTCTGGCTTGAAGGTCGCGAATGACGTCCTTGTGGCCCCTGAGGCTGTCTCCAATGCCTTCGGCCGCTTTTTCGCAGAGGTTTCGAGCTCCGCTCATTACCACCCTGCCTTCCTCCCCCGCAAACAGGCAGAGGAGGCTAGGCCACCTAACTTCCGCTCCTCGAATCGTGAAAGTTATAATGCCCCATTCACCATGCGGGAACTCGAAAACGCACTTGGCCGATCACGGTCTTCCGCTCCAGGGCCTGATTCTATTCATATTCAGATGCTGAAGAACCTTTCTCCTGCGGGTAAAGGTTTTCTTCTTCGTACTTACAATCGCATCTGGATTGAGGGACATGTTCCTGCATGCTGGCGCGAGTCTATTGTTGTCCCGATTCCTAAGCCGGGGAAGGACAAGCACTTGCCTTCCAGTTATCGACCCATCTCGCTTACCAGCTGTGTCTGTAAAGTGATGGAGCGAATGGTTAACTCTCGATTGGTTTGGCTGCTCGAGTCTCGACGCCTACTTACCAATGTACAATGTGGATTTCGTAGGCGCCGCTCTGCTGTTGACCATCTGGTTACCTTGTCGACCTTCATTATGAATAACTTCTTGCGGAATCGCCCGACCGCGGCTGTGTTCTTTGATTTGGATAAGGCTTACGACACCTGTTGGAGGGCGGGCATTCTCCGCACCATGCATACATGGGGCCTTCGCGGTCGCCTCCCTCTTTTTATTCGTTCCTTTTTAATGGATCGACAGTTCAGGGTACGTGTGGGTTCTGTCCTGTCAGACACCTTTCGCCAGGAGAAAGGGGTGCCACAGGGCTCAGTTTTGAGCGTCGCTCTCTTCGCCATAGCGATCAATCCAATAATGGATTGCCTCCCAGCTGATGTATCAGGCTCCCTTTTCGTAGACGATTTTACCATCTATTGCAGCGCGCAGCGTACGTGTTTCCTGGAGCGCTGTCTTCAGCGTTCTCTTAACCGTCTTTACTCCTGGAGTGTCGCCAATGGCTTCCGTTTTTCTGCCGAGAAGACGGTCTGTATTAACTTCTGGCGCTACAAAGAGTTTCTCCCACCGTCCTTACGACTCGGTCCCGTTGCTCTCCCATTCGTGGAGACAACAAAATTTTTAGGTCTTACATTTGACAGGAAACTTAGTTGGTCTCCACATGTGTCATATTTGGCTGCCCGTTGTACCCGTTCTCTAAATGTCCTCCGTGTTCTCAGTGGTATGTCGTGGGGAGCGGATCGAACCGTCCTACTTCGCCTATATCGGTCGATCGTCCGCTCCAAGCTGGATTATGGGAGCTTCGTATACTCCTCTGCACGGCCATCCATCTTACGCCGCCTCAACTCCATACAACATCGGGGTTTACGACTTGCGATCGGCGCGTTTTATACTAGTCCCGTCGAGAGTCTTCATGCTGACGCTGGTGAGTTGCCACTCACCTACCGGCGCGATATACTGCTTTGTCGGTATGCCTGTCGGCTACTGGCAATGCCCGACCACCCGTCTTATCGTTCCTTTTTTGATGACTCTCTCGACAGTCAATACGGGTTGTATGTCTCTGCCCTGCTACCCCCTGGAGTTCGCTTTCGTCGCCTCCTTCAACACCTTAATTTTTCACTCCCTGCAACCTTTCGAGTGGGCGAGAGCCACACGCCACCTTGGCTCCAGGCTCAGGTTCGCGTCCACCTTGACCTCTGCTCGCTCCTGAAGGTTACCCCCGGTTCAGTCTACCTCTCCCGTTTTGTCGAACTTCGTTCGAAGTTCATTCATATGACTTTCATTTATACAGATGGCTCTAAGACCAATGACGGGGTCGGGTGTTCTTTTATTGTCGGGGCACAAAGTTTCAAATACCGGCTCCATGGCCATTGTTCGGTCTTCACAGCTGAGCTCTTTGCCCTCTACCAGGCTCTTCTTTACATCTGCCGCCACCGACATTCTGCATATGTCATCTGCTCCGATTCCCTGAGCGCTATCCAGGGCCTCAGTGATCCGTACCCGGTTCACCCTTTCGTGCACCGGATCCAACGCTCTCTTCAGCAGCTGGTGGACGTCGGTTCTCCGGTTAGCTTTATGTGGGTTCCTGGCCATGTCGGTATCCCTGGGAACGAAGCTGCAGATGCCGCGGCCAAGGCTGCGGTCCTCCAGCCTCGGACAGCTTCTTGTTGTGTCCCTTCGTCAGATTGTAGCAGGGTCATTTGTCGGCGCATTTTATCGCTGTGGCATGCCGATTGGGCTGCACTTACAGACAACAAGCTTCGGGCCTTGAAACCTCTTCCCGTGGCTTGGACGTCCTCCTCACGCCCTTCTCGGCGGGAGGAGGTCGTTTTGGCCCGGTTACGAATTGGACACTGCCGGTTCAGCCATCGCCATCTTCTGACGGCTGCGCCGGCAACGTTCTGTCCATGTGGGCACTTGCTGACGGTCTGCCACATTTTAACGTCCTGTCCGGATTTTAACACACTGCGTCTTGATCTTGGCCTGCCATGTACTCTAGAAGCCATTTTAGCGGATAACCCACGAGCAGCTGCTCGCGTTCATCATTTTATCAATTTGACAACCCTCTCTAAGGACATTTGATTATGCTGTTTTCTTTTTTTTAATCCTATGCCTCAGTCTGTCTTTTATCGTGTTTTCCGTTTCGTTGCTGTTTTAAACTTGTGACTCGCGGTGCATTCCTAACGTAGTCTGGGCGCTAATGACCGTTGAAGTTGTGCGCCCTAAAACCAAAAAAAAAAATCCATGCTCGAGGCAGGATTCGAACCTCCGACCGTAGCGGTCGCGCGGTTCCAGACTGAAGCGCCTACAACCGCACGGCCACAACAGCCGGCTAAGGATTCAGGATTCACACTCATAGCACTGGAAGCTCAAAAACATAACAAAAGAAATTTCTTTTACATGTGAAATTTCATCATTTTTCCACTTACTGTTGGCTGCATTTGTTGCTATAGGTACACTTTTCTACATAAGTAAGAGATATTCTTCCATGAATTTTGCACAGCATACAAATCATACTTACAGGTGTAGGAAACACTAGAATTTTCCAAATCTATTAAAAACTGTGGTAAAAATTGAGGTAATTAACTAAAAAATTTGCGTTTTTTTCTAAACACGAAGTTTAAAATGTAACAGCTCACTTGTTTTTTTCATGTTGTTGTTGTGGTCTTCAGTCCAGAGACTGGTTTGATGCAGCTCTCCATGCTACTCTATCCTGTGCAAGCTTCTTCAACTCCCAGTACCTACTTTTTTCATAAACTAAATTCTAGAGTTTTATACGCCTGTAAGTGTGGTTTGTATTCTGAGCAAAATTCATCGAAGAATCTCTCTTACTTGTAAAGAGAAGTGTATCTATAGCAGCAAATGCAACCAATAGTAAGTGAAAGTCATGAAATTTCACTTGAAAAAAAATGTATTTTATGTTTTTGAACTTTCACTTCTATGAGTGTCAATTCTGTATCCTTCCTGGCCAAACTCACAAAGTTTTATGAATTTATTTGTTAAGTACAGACAGTGGAAATTAAAATGTCCTGTGGTGCCTCTTCTACTCCAAGTTGGCCCCTTTGACGTCCCACTTCCCTTAAGGGAGAGTATCGTAAATGTCTGCAACTGGAAGCATTCTGAAACATTCTGGCGGTGCACGCCGTAGTGTTACGAAAGAGACAGTGGAGGACATCAGACAAGAGTTCTTCAGAAGGCCACGTAAGTCACTTCGGCAGGCATCTAGCCAACTTAATGAACCCTGAGCAACACTGCATCGTGTAGAACAACAGCGTCTCCGTTTGCATGCTTACAAAGTGCAAATTATGCAATATCTGATGCCAAACGACAAACCACGCCGACAGTTTGCTTCGGATATGCCACCGCGGTGACCGAGCGGTTCTAGGCGATTCAGTCCGGAACCGCGCGACTGCTACGGTCGCAGGTTCGAATCCTGCCTCGGGCATGGATGTGTGTGATGTCCTTAGGTTAGTTAGGTTTAAGTAGTTCTAAGTTCTAGGGGATTGATGGTCTCAGATGTTAAGTCCATAGTGCTCAAAGCCATTTTTGCTACGGATATGCTGCAGCGTATTGACATGTATGACAGCTTCCTAGAAACATGTTTATTCACAGATGAAGCAAACTTTCATATTGGTTCAAATGGCTCTGAGCACTATGGGACTTAACTTCTAACGTCATCAGTCCCCTAGAACTTAGAACTACTTAAACCTAACTAACCTAAGGACACCACACACATCCATGCCCGAGGCAGGATTGGAACCTGCGACCGTAGCGGTCGCGCGGTTCCAGACTGAAGCGCCTAGAACCGCTCGGCCACACATGCCGGCGGAATATTCATAATGAGTGTACCAGTCAGGTCGTAGACGCATCGATGACGACATATGGAAGTTTGCGTCGAGCCGTGAGTCCTGCACGAATAGCCAAACGGTAAGGCGCCGCCTGGCGATAAGCGCAAGTCCGGGTTCGTGTCCCAGTCCGGCACAGATTTTCATTGTCATTCCATTCCCAACTGATGGCAGTCCTTATTCGCAACTGCAATTTCATTTCATGTATCTCACTGAAAACGTTTATGACGGTCCTTAGCTGGTGTGGGCTAATGCCCGACAGGATTGTTGGACTGTTCTCATTTGCAAAAAACAGTGAATGAGCCAGTTTATCAGGGAATGTTGAAGCAGATTGTGCACCATCAGATACAAGACTTGCAACCCAAAATCATCTTTCAGCAAGTTGGAGCTCCGTCGCTTTGGTCAACGGCTGTTCGCAACTTCCCGGATACGAAATTTCCAGTCGCTGGATCGGACACGATCTCCCAACATTACCCCCGCTGAATTTCTTCTTGTGGGCATTCGTAAAGGACTACATGTATGCGACTAAACTTGAATATACTCCTATGTTAATACGATGTACTACTGATGTGAATGCAACAGTGACAGAGGACAAGCTATGAGTCCGCAGCTCGTGGTCGTGCGGTAGCGTCCTCGCTTCCCGCGCCCGGGTTCGATTCCCGGCGGGGTCAGGGATTTTCTCTGCCTCGTGATAACTGGGTGTTGTGTGATGTCCTTAGGTTAGTTAGGTTTAAGTAGTTTTAAGTTCTAGGGGACTGATGACGACAGATGTTAAGTCCCATAGTGCTCAGAGCCATTTGAACCATTTTTTTGACAAGCTATGAAGACCATGGCAAGAAACTGAATACAGACTCGATATTCTTCGTGCTATAAATGGTTCACATGTTGAGGTGTGGTGGTGGTGGTGGTTAGTGTTTAACGTCCCGTCGACAACGAGGTCATTAGAGACGGAGCGCAAGCTCGGGTTAGGGAAGGATTGGGAAGGAAATCGGCCGTGCCCTTTCAAAGGAACCATCCCGGCATTTGCCTGAAACGATTTAGGGAAATCACGGAAAACCTAAATCAGGATGGCCGGAGACGGGATTGAACCGTCGTCCTCCCGAATGCGAGTCCAGTGTGCTAACCACTGCGCCACCTCGCTCGGTGTTGAGGTGTACTGATGACTGTTAAATGAATTCTTTGAGACAACGGTCGTCAAGCAGCACGCAGCTGGAATCAAGTGTTTTTGCGGCCCACGATTCTCAGGCGTATATTATGACATCTTGAATTTAGAAACTAACATCCGATTCAAAAAAACGTCAGCTACCAAAACAATTTCTTGAGAATGTTGTTTTCCTGCTCAGTAACAAACAGAAATACTTTGTCAGTATTGGCACCCATGGTCGGCCACTGTCGGCATCATATTAGAAAGTCACGGATGTTTATTGTATCATAAAGCAGATAAGGAAACGCCCGACAGAAGTCATGGTCAGCTTTCATGTGCTCTCCCTGTTTGACGTGGTCTCCCTGTTTACGAAGTTTCAGTGCAAGACACATGAAAACTGTTGGCCGCTCATTTCTCCCACGAAATTTTGAAATTATTTCGGCACGCTTTGACGACCACTTTACTGTGTAGGTGTACAAGGACGTGAAATTACCTTTCTTACAGGGGGAGGTCACGACGTTGGGATCACAGATTTACTTCAAACTTTGTATGCCTTTAGCAAGCCATTAAAACAGCATAATATGAGAGTACACTGAAGCGCCAGAGGAACTGGTATAGGCTTTCATATTCAGATACAGAGATATGTAAACAGATAGAACACGGCGCTGCGGTCGGCAAAGCCTATATAAAACAAGTGTTGGCGCAGTTGATAGATTGATTACTGCTGCTACAATGGCACTTTATCTAGATTTAAGTGAATTTGAACATGGTGTTATAGTCGGCGCAAGACCGATGGGACACAGCATCTCCGAGGTAGCGATGAAGTGGGGATTTTGCCGTATGTCCATTTCACGACTGTACCATGAATATCAGGAATCCGTAAAACATCAAATCTCCAACATCGCTGGGGCAGAAAAAGATCCTGCAAACATGGGACCGACGACGACTGAAGAGAATCGTTCAGCGTCAGAGAAGTGCAACCCTTTCGCAAATTGCTGCAGATTTCAGTGCTGGGTCATCAACAAGTGTCAGCGTGCGAACCACTCAATGAAACATCATCGATATGGGCTTTCGGAGCCGAAGGCCCACTCGTGTACTCTTGATGACTGCACGGCGTAAAGCTTTACGCGTCGCCTGGGCCTCAACACCGACATTGGACTGTTGATAACTGGAAACATGTTGCCTGGTCGGACGAGTCTCGTTTCAAATTGAATCGAGCGGATGGACGTGTAAGGATGTGGAGGCAACCTCATGAATACATGGACCTCGCATGTCAGCAAGGGACAGTTCAAGCTGGTGGAGGCTCTTCAAAAATGGCTCTGAGCGCTATGGGACTTAACATCTATGGTCATCAGTCCCCTAGATCTTAGAACTACTTAAACCTAACTAACCTAAGGACACCACACAACACCCAGTCATCACGAGGCAGAGAAAATCCCTGACCCCGCCGGGAATCGAACCCGGGAACCCGGGTGCGGGAAGCGAGAACATTACCTCACGACCACGAGCTGCGGAGAGGTGGAGGGTCTGTGATAGTGTGTAGTTGGAGTGATATGGGACCCCTGATACGACTCTGACAGGTGACACGTACGTAAATAAGCATCCTGTCGGATCACCTGCTTCCATCCATGTCCATTGTGCATTCCGACGGACTTGGGCAATTCCAGCAGGACAATGCGACGCCCCACGCGTCCAGAATTGCCACAGAGTGGCTCCAGGAACACTCTTCTGAATTTATACAATTCCGCTGGCCACCAAATTCCCCAGACATGAACATTATTGAGCATATCTAGGATGCCTTGCAACGTGCTGTGCAGAAGAGATCTCCCCCTCGTTCTCTTACGGATTTGTGGACAGCCCTGCAGGATTCGTGGTGTCAATTCCCTCCAGCACTACTTCAGACATTAGTCGAGTCCATGCCACGTCGTGTTGCAGCACTTCTGCGTGTTCACGAGGACCCTATACGATATTGGGCAGCTGTATCAGTTTCTTTGGCTTTTCGGTGTACAACTTACTTCTGTCGTTCAGGCGTGTCGGACATTTTGTGAAATTTCAGCTTGCACTTGAGAATGGCTGTAAGTCGAAATCACGATTATGTGAAATAAATTGAGCCGTGCTGGCCCCGGCTTATGCGTTGGTTTAAACCTTGACTGTTACTGAGTTTGGTTTCCCGCAATTATTGGGGTTACGCCGTAGTTCTTTCTACGTGTGGCAGCAGCAGTGTGTATTGATATTCGCACCTTGTACTATCTTTGGTCTGGTGCTGATAGTTTCTGGCTAGCCGGTGTGCGGTAGTCCGACGGTAGGTGTGGATCAGCCAGGAAATCTCCGCGCGGCGCAGTGGGTCGGGCCCGCTGGCGGTCTCTACGCAGTGTCGGAGTGTGTGGGAGGCTGTTCCGACTGCTACGGGGTTCGTAGCTCACCGATCCAGGACACCAAAGTTGAGTGGTGATTTAATTACCGGAGCCAGACTGTTCACATTGTGCCGTTGGTTTTCATGGTTGGCTGTTGGAGGTATTCCAGTGAGTAACAGCGAGTGTTCGAGTTGGCCGAAGTTTGGCCACCATCCGGTGGAGTTTAACTGTATTTTGGTTATTTGAAGTCCAAGTGCACCAGCGGAATTTACTGCCTTGTGGCCGTTAGCGTTCCTGTTACCTGCCCTGGCCGCTGACGTAAAATTCAGGCAGTGTTCTTTCCTCACCGTGTTGTCGCTGTCCAACACGTGTGTGTAGTTTTGACAGCTTATGCATACTTGGTTGTGGGCGGCTACGCCTTTTAAGTTTTGGCTTTGGAGTTCCTCGAGCACTGGTCGGATGGAAAGCAATTCGTCTTGTTGGGCGGGGGGGGGGGGGGGGGGGGTCCGTTGACTATCTCTTGGTTGGGTTGCCGGCGGATCGGATATAGTTGGGCCGACTACCTGTCTCCCCTAAGCGAACGTTAATATTTCAAGTGCAGACCGACGCCCGGAAACTTCTGAGCACCGCTGGCTGTACTGCCTTTTCTTATCGGCGTTTGTTCATGTATTTTTATGGCTCATAGGCGATGGTTTGAGTTTGTATGCTTTCAGCTGGGTTTTAAATAATGGGCCTTCAGCAGTTTTAAAATTTAAATTCCTTACTTGATAAATCTTGGATTGTTTGGGCCTTCAGCCTGTGTAAAATATTGTTTAAAGATTAAGCTTTGGGCCTTCTGCCAACTATAAATTATTTTAGCTGTTTTAAATAATGGGCCTTCAGCCGTTTTTAAATTAAATTTCTTGTCTTTCAAGTATCAGACTGTGTGGGGCCTTCAGCCTAATTGAAGATAAGGCCTTCTGCCTTGTGTTTTTTTTTAATTAATTTTACCTGCAGTCTTAAATCATGGGCCTTCAGGCGTCTTTAAATTAAACTTGTTTGCTTTTCAAATGTTAGATTTGTTAGGCCTTCAGCCAAGTTATAGAACTTACTTACGTGAGGCCTTCTGCCTTCTAAATATTCTGTTTTGAGTCTGATTTTTAAGTTAAAGGCTTTCAGCCGTTTTTAAATTTAAGTGGTTGTGCCCTTAAGGCATAAAATAGTGTGGCCTATTTAGCCGATAACTAAGTTCAAAAATTTTTGCTGTATTGTTTGGACAACTAAACAGTTATATGCGTTTGAGTGTAACTGACAGCCCCTTTTTGGCCCCTTTCCTGTTATGACAGGCGGGCTCACCAGTCGAGTCTGCGGCCACACGGAGACGTCGAGTTCGCGAGGCCCACGACACAGGCAGGTCGTGGCCCGTACGTCACAGCACGTGACAGCCGGTCTTGCGAATGCCAGCAGCCGTCTCCGGAGGGGAGCGAGTAACAGTTTCAGACGAGTTGAGTGATTATAGACTGCTCGTTTAATTGCTTGGAAGTTCTCGATAGCACACGACAAAATTAAGACCTTTAGTCGGTATCTTTTCAGTTGAATATTGAATTCCTGTGGGCCCTGCACGGAGCTGATCTTTCACGAAGTGTGGCGGACACACCGACCAGTGAGACGTCACAAATTCGTTGCAGGGCTAGGAACCAACACCGACTCAAAGGAAAGCCTCGGCGCTTGTTTGTGACGTCACGTCAGCTAGGCACGGCGAACGCCAGGTCTGTTGCAGGCATACTCATAATGGTGGTGTCTCCCTCCCTGACACATGAAGATGTGAAACTATTGGCGGTAGTTGACCAACACACATTGTTCTGAGAAATTTCTGCAATCAATTAATTGTGCAATTCATTACACTTCTTAACAAATGGTGTACTCTTGAACTTAAATTTCCACCTGTTTTAAGGATTGACACACAAAAACAACTTCATGGTCCAGCAGCAACAGAATTCGTGCTTCTTTACCTTATTTGTAAATCTGAGGAAGTTACATTTGTATTGGGTTGCTTTTACAAGAAACTGCGAACATATTGGTGCTCTTCTTTAGGTATCTTGGTTGACTATGGGGTGAGGAGCAGTGAATGTTAATGAAACATCTTGCGATTGTACACGTTGGGGACGGGGTGGGGGACAGAAGAAGAGGCAAAAGAGATACTTGTTTTATCAAATAAATTTTTTTTATCTTGTAAAGTTTCTCCTTTCAGTTGCAAGAGGGGAATATTTATCTTTTCTAATGTGCATGTTCAAAAAGTTTAAGCTCAGCAGTATTTTCGATGTATGAAGCTATTTTGTTTTCCGTTTAGAATTCCTTTGGTTGAAAACAACTGTAGTCTAATGACTGGCAACAGTTGGACATTTACACACGTAAATTAGTTCACCTTTCCAGTGACGATGTCAAACGAAAATAAATAAAAGAAACGAGTTCATTGTAAGGGGGTTGGGGTAAGTTTCGATAATAAAATGGATCAAATATAGTTACTTGAATGTAAAATTTCCGAAGCTTGCAATGGGGCAAAGCATCTTCTCATATTGATCTACGTTTGTTTAGACAGGATTCAGTAATACAGAACTATGATCTATATTTGTAGTTTTACGATAGTAAGAAAATCTTTCATCTAAATAAAACTCCAGAATCCAAAACAATACCAAACATTTTGTCCAAAAATAAGAGATTTATAGTGATAAGCACGCCCAGGCGTTTCTGCCTGCAACAGACCTGGCGTTCGCCGTGCCTAGCTGACGTGACGTCACCAACAAGCGCCGAGGCCTTCCTTTGAGTCGGTGTTGTAGGAACACCTCGTTGACTCCGCGGGTCCGGAGATGACGTCACATGACCCGCTCGCGAGTATACGGCGCTTATTTCTGATTTCTACTGAGAGGACGACAGCACGGAAGCCGTATTTTGTGGAAAATTGGCACTTGGAACGCCTTCCGTTTACGCTCTACATTTGAGATTCTGTCTGATATTCCACAATGCGTTTCAATACAAGTACAATTACTACTGTTAATCATTCGCTCACACAGTCAACAGAACGACACATCAGGTAATTACGGTGTCGCAACTTCTGCATCGCCGACGGTTGCAGCAACTGGAAATACAGAACAAATCGACGCAATGTTCCGAATGGTGCCCAAATTTAACGATCGGTACCACGCCCTAATCACAGAATACAGAATGGAAACTGGTCTGTAAACCATATGCCAAAATTTAGTGCGAATGCCCGAAGTCTGTCATATTGAAACCGAGTAAGCAGCTGTGTCTGAAGCCAAAAGCGATGGGTTCGTCTTGTTTATTTTATTAATTGCGGATTTTAGTTGCTAGACTTACATACGGTAAACAGCTGTTTGATGCACTGTTAAAGTTAGAAATATGCAATGAGCAGTAGTAAGACAAAAGACCACACAGGAAAGTAACGAGCGGTTCCCACAAAGCAACTGATAGCGTTACGGTATGTTAATTTTTACTTTTGGACCGTCAAGTTACAGCTAAATGAAACACTATTTTCATGCCATAAGCGTTTCGCCCCTGTTGTTTGCAAGGCACCTTTAGTGACAGCTTTCGTGGATGTTGTTCTTCATGTTGTGTATTTGTTCTATTTTTGGCGCTAGTGATGTTCTTATAACTGCCATTTGAAACTTCGTTTTTCCGGCTTCACAGAAGTAGGAACAGAATTTTTTTTTCATATTATGTTGAAGATGTTACTACAGCTGATAGCAGTACACGAGAGAAGAGTTTTTCCGATTTTCTTGCTGTAAACAATAAAAGTTCATTAAACTGTAAAAAATACCATATGTAAATGAAGCAAACCTACATCAATTTCTAGAGTTAGTTTTTAAGTAGAGGTTCACCTTCTCATGTAAAAACCTAAAAACAACTTGTTTCTCATGAGTTTTCTTCGCTACTGTACAAAATACTTTTCATTCGATTCTAAGGAAACCAAGTGTCGCACAAAATTCATTTTTTTCTTATGTTATACTTTGATATCACAATTCCATGATGAAATGTCAGTTCTTTCCATACTGTCCACAGTTACTGGGATACTAAAGTTCCAAGTACTATGCCGCATAAAATTCAAATGGTTTTCAGTGAAAAATGTGATCGTTGGTTATTACGTTTGCTTCATTTTCTGTGATACGTTGCTCTGTACTAAATGTTGCTAATATATAGAAATTGTTTTTAGTTGGAGGGAAAGCCACATCTCAGTACAGTATAGTAAAAAGTAGAAGTTAAAGTATTTTATTTGAGCATGTTATGCAATCTGATGCACGCTTCTGACATTTGTGGTCGCGATTTATTATTGTACTTACTGCTGGACAAAATGATGAAGACATTCCATGCCAGCAGTTACATAATGCAAAAGCTGTCATGTCTCATATTTAGTACGAAGTTTGACCAAAGTTTCTTTGCGACATTTACCAACTCTCGTTTATTAAACGAATATGATTCATATTACGTAATATATTAGAATGAACTGGGCCTAATTGAAGACATTTAAATTACCTTTTAATGCAGCCTATTGTCTAGCGTATGGTACAATTTTACTATCATATCTTTCTTTCCTGAGCACTGAAACGAGGGAAGTATGAAAGGGACACGCTGTATTTAATACAATACGGAATCGTAGTGTGCGCTCACATTATCAGCCGTATCTTTCATTCGATTTCCCCCACGTTCGCAAAGTTAGTCTCCTGACCCCCCCCCCCATCATTTTTTTTTCTGTTGAGGTTGCTTCACTTTCTGTCTTGCCTTACTCATCTTCCCACAGAATGCGAATTCTTTGCTAATTTCGAGACTAGGTTTTCATGCTACTTTTTCTGGAAGTTATCTATGATATTTGGAAACTGCTGCACATAAAAATACGAACGCTTTCACAATAATGTTTGCGTGTGAAGTCTTGAACGCCATGACAACTCTTTTGTCCGCACCCACTTTGGAAGGAACTGTGGCATTGTTAAGGTCGTTTCATTTCATATTTCTCGTGAAAAATTCGAAACGTTGGACGAGCGTCTTAAATCGAAAACATTCCGTGATTCAAGTTGTGCTTCGTCTGTCCTCCATATAATTGGGCGACTAGCTGTATCAGACTAGAGATGGGTCGTTCGCGAACCAACGGGTCCAAAGGAATGGTTCACCAAGGTGAACGGAAGGAGCGAGGAACGAATCCTGAGGACGGTCTTTCACAGTTCACTTCGGTCGCGGTTTTCTACTTACAGTTCCCGGGAACGGGAAACGGTCGGTCTCGTTCCCGCAACGGCACGTCGGCCGGTCTCGTTCCAGTCTCGGTCCCAATGTCTGTCACGGTCTCGTTCGGCCGGGCTCGTCCTTCTTCGCGTGACCACCGTCGCAGTTCCACTGACGACTGCTCATAGTTAATTCGGTATCGAATTGTTCGTTTCGTTAGCTTCGCACACCAGTTCTAGATCTGCTTCAAACCTTTTTTGAATTCTAAACTTCTGGTTCTTCTCATATTCTATTCAGCGTCCAAAACCGGTAATTAAAATGTATTTTATAATTACGTAAATTACATAAAAATTACGTGGTATGTAATACATACATCTTTTTAGGTAACGAAACGGTATATCAGCTTACTTCACTATTTCGATAAACAGCAGAAGAAATACCCGTAAAAAGGCATGATTTTGTTGTTGTTACACATGCAAAGGAAGTCAGCACGGCACACAAGAGTGGCCATTTTCCGTCTTTTTTTGATCCAAGATAAAAGAGCATGTTCATTGTTATGGAAGGCAGACCGACTTACAACCGAATGAAGCCCGCGCTCCATAATCGAGTGTCTGGTGTCACATTTTGTAAAGAGAATATGATAACTTCTACAGTATTATTTCAGTGGTACAGGGCGGCGCACGAAAAATCGGCCCCAATTGCTCATTGTCGTCCACCAATCACCATCTATTGTTTCGAAGTTGTTTGCATTAGCTTATTTGTTATTTCTTCACTCCCTAATTATTACATGTTTATCTGTTCTGCTCGCAGCGGTCAACAAATTGTGCGTAATTGGCGAGCAGTGTGTAGTCGGGGCCGGTTTTTCGTGCGTCACCTTATATTATTTCACTGCGATCAGCCACATAACGCTACAGTTGGCTGAATGAGATGTTTTGCAGAATCACGAAAATTAAGTGTGTGAGAATTCTGCTATAAATAAAAACTGTGTACTCCATGGGGGAGGCAAGTGAACGTGACACCTTCCATCTTCAGTCACCTATGCTACTAATTTTCAGGTTTTTAAAGAACCATATACCAAGCACAAATCAACGGTGAACGAGTAACAATGAACGGTTCCCAAAAAAGAGCGATCACCAGTGAATTAGTTTGCCCACCTCTATATCACACCAACTGTGTGGTTGGATTGATGCTTTTCTAGCAAATAGAACACAGTAGCAAAAGATGTAAGTGTGGATATTCCTATTGGTGACTGGCCTACATTACATCAATATTGCGTCATATACAGAAAAATAATTATAGCTATTGCAAATCAGTGGCGGAAACATTTGGGGGCTAACCCCCCCCCCACCCCCCCTTGCAAGGCCGATCGCATTGCTACCCGCGCCCCCCCCCCCCCCCCCCTCCCAGCCAATAAGCCCGCACGCTATTCGTTTGTTTCCTTCGTCAGTCGACTCGCTTGAATCGAGTTATCGAGGAGTTCTACTTTCCTACGTAGCACGCGCGTCCGTGTCATCGTGTTTTACACGTTTCTGTGTGGCACATAGATAGCAAACACACACCGACGACAAAAGTCGTGGCCATTCTAGAGATCTCGATACGTTATTCTGTCTGGCATTTGTGCGAGAAAAGTTTACAATATTCTACTGTTTCGTGATTAAAAAGAGAGTAATGGGAGAGATTCCTCAATACAAGCAGACGAGCATAAACGCCCTTAATCATTGTGATTCTTTTATGCAAGCGCTGTCTGTTGGTCCTAGATCTGACTACCCTACTTTGGACACGCTGTACAAGATATTTGCTTGTCTAGCTGCATCTATTGCTACAGTAGTAAGATGTTTTTCAACATTGCGGCGTACAAAGACATGGCTGAGGTCGACAATGGAGGATCGGCTTAATGGCTTAGCTCTGTTGAACAGTGACCCTGACACTGATTGTCCTATTGACGGTGAAATTAACCAATTTTCCAGGAAGAATAGGAGCATAGAATTCATCACATAAGGAAGAGAACCACAACCGTAACTTTTTTATATCGTAAGATGGCATGGTCTTGTATATATGTATAATCAGTTTAAATAAAACTTTCTTAAACTTTGCATGTGATTTGACTATTTTTTATTGCGGCAAAAGTAAAGTTAGCTCAAGATGTCTTTAGCGCCCCCTCGATGTCTTTCTGTATCCGCCATTGTTAAAAATCGTATATGTTTAAGTTGACTGGTATCTCCAACTATAGGTGGCAAGAGTAACAAGCCATTAATGCATATTTCCCCTTGAGCAGCAGGTCAGGTCCAGAAGTATAGAGGCGTGGCCGCAAAAGGGGCAGTCTATACTAACAGGCGTAACCCACTTGGTGGTGCAGTTACACTGTGCAGAAAACATCGGGTCGGAAAGTTTGTGACATGTTTGTAGGTAGACTGTTTGGTGCAGAGAAAACACAACCAGCACACTGAGGTGTGTTCATGCTATGGTACTACACATAAAAATATCTGCACCGCGAATATAAATGACGTTGTAGTTAACGTCGGAAGTTGCATAAGGTTTTTCGCAGATGGTGCTGTTGTACACAGAGGAGTCGCAACGCTAGAAAATTGTAGTGAAATACAGGATGACCTGCGAAGATCGTTTGGTGCAGGAAGTGTCAATTTACCTTCAATACAAACAAATATAACGTATTGCGAATACATAGAAATGACATTTATTGCATGATTACAGGACTGCAGAACAATCAGTGGAAGCAATTACTTTCATAAAATATCTAGGAGTATCTGTACAGGGCATCTGAAATGGAACGACCATATAAAATCAATCACGAGCAAGGTAGATGATCAATCTTTCGGGCTTTAGGTTCTTCGCACATATCTCACACTTGTCCGGTACGGTCTCACAACGTGCCAGCCGTAGACAAGAAATAAACGTTATCAAATTGCAAGTCAAATCACGAAGTAATGTTCAAGCGCCATACCAATGATGAATAGTAAGTTACGTATTACAGCTCGGGTCAAATATATCTTGATAAATTACGCTCTTATTGTTTCGTTCATATTCTTTTATTGTATGAAACAAAGTGCCTTAATATTTAGTTCCACATTTACTTATCAACCATATGGAAAAATATTTACCCATCACCAATGTTGTTTCGTCACGTATGGTCTTTTATTATGTGTACATTAGTTCTGTCTAGTACCATATGTATGTATGTATGTTTCTTAACATGTTAACCATACTTTATGATATCTCTTGTACATTGCTCATGACGACATCGACTGCATACAAAAACTTAGATGGATGAACAAATAAATCAAAAATAGATTTTATTGCACAAATAGCGAAAGCAAACTATGTAACAATTCTCTGTGAACGTTACATAACATTTCATATTATTAAGCGTTTTAAATATATATCGCAAAAAGCTTTTGACGCATTCCATGTAGCGGTATCGGTCTGAGTTTGGGAAAGGTTTTCGAAAATTGTGCAAGTACTACTTTTTTAATACCGTGTACTGCGGAACACGATACAATCGAGTCAATCGTGGCAGGAAAAAAATCGATTATCTGCAAGTGAATCGTTTCTCGCGATTTAGGTCGACTCAGAAATTACTCCTATTACTGCTACCTCCGACTCCTGAAAAAATCGACTTTAACAAATATTTACGTGACAACAGGGTATGTCTATTTACAGTTTCTTTGCTCTCACGAGAACAATCGAGTTTATTAGGATTATCCAACAAAAGCAATTGTAAACGGTACGAAACAGGTTTAAAGTCGAAGACCAACTGATACTATCCTGCAGATTCGATCACTGAAAGATTCCTCACGACAACTTCAGATTTTTGTAGACCTGTTACTGTACAGTAAGAACCCGATTTTATGACTCCATAGCTGTACTACTCACCAGTTATTCCTCAGTCCGTTTCGACCATAATGAAAATATTATTCATATTCATGGCCTGCTCGAGATTTCAAGGGATTCTTGCTAAACTGATTTTTAAAGAATTTAATGTGAAATTCTTTTGAGCACAAGTTACTATATAGCAGCACCATAATTATAACAATGCCGTTAACACAAAAATGTGCGTGTAACTCACCGCCGATTCTCACAAACTCTTCGTGTCCATATCCAAATGGCAGAAATGTACTTCCTTTTGCTTTGTGTCTTAGTATCATTGGGTAGTATTGACTGATGATTAACACTGAACTATTGCACTATTCTTATTTAATCGCATCTTAAAGTTATTAGTTTCTTATAGCCAAAGTGCAATTCTGTGAAAAAAGAACATAAAAAAAGGAAATTTCAAGAGTTCAAATGATGAAAAACCATCAAGTTGTAAGGCATTCTCGCAAGGAGTTCGTGTGAACAGAAAAATATGAATGTGTTTCATGCGTTCCCAGTGATCAGATTCCAGTAATTTTCAGAGGATAGCCCGTATAGTGGTTCGGAAGTTTTTCCTCGTTTCCGCAGATTTTGAATTTAAGCCTCTGACATGCAGTCAGTTATTCAACTATAGAAAGAATACAATCTGTGTAAAAAGGTGACATCTGAATGCCCAAAAACGTAAAGCACATTTATTACATCGATTCTCGCCATCATTTGATGAGCCACCTGATGAATGTTACTGAAACTAACATTTCTTAAAAATACAAGGTAATTTTGGAGATGAAACAATGGAAACATGTTTCGACGGACAAGAGTTTCATACAGGTACTCACTTTGTTGTTCGGATGCTATTTCTTGATTCTATCGCCACACGAAACCTAAAAACTTCACTAGTGGACTAGGCTCTTACAACACACCCGAAACTGAGAATACGATCACATTCACGTATGTCCGCCTTAAGCGAAGTGCGCGCCACGAATGTGGGGGCGTGGAAGCTTGAATTGCCGTAAGCAGTAACAGTATTCGCTACAGTAGGCAAAGATGTTATTAGGTACGCTTTAAACTCTTTGGTAAAGTCAACGTTTGATCAAATGCCGTTTTATTACATTTATCCTACAAACAGCTGAAATGTAATAAATATGACATTAAATTATAGAAACAGTTTTCTGGTTAGAAGTTTCAACTTTCTGTAACCAATTTGTTTCTCCCTATGACGTTTTCTCTCTGTATTTACTTCTCTTAGCTGTGATTTCCACATGCTTTTTCCTTATTTAAAATAATTTTTCGTAGCCGGGTGGTTCTTTGCTATTTTTCGGCAGCTGAAATACTGAATTGCTTCAACGTATTTCTAACATAGACGTTGTCATTTGTTACTGCATTTTTATCTTTGCCTATCGGTTTGCAGAAAGTCATATTTTTATTTGTTTACGCCTTATGGCGAGGTGTAGGAGGTGAAGGAAAATTATTTGTGACGTTTATTATCACGTTACAATGGTGTGGGGCTTAATAAAGTAAGTGAGAAGTGTAAGTGTATACCCCAAAGGTTTCGCTACAGTTCTTCCAATAAGTGATAATAGAGTTCATTTTCACCATTTTAATATAACAGGGTGAATGGAAAGCGCGAAATGTCGTTTTTAGAATTTATCTGTAGGATTAGTGATATACGTAAATTCCAAATAACTACTGGATAATTACTGTAAAGAAGATTGTTAAAGTTTCGTTCAAAAGCGTTGCATATCGACTATTGGTTAATATTTCCATGTTTTGCCATACTCATTTTAAGGTTCGGCTTAAAAGCTGGTGTTGCTGGCGGTGCAGTTTATTACACGATAGAACAAGGCGTATGGAATGACAGCAACCGTACGACCGAACTTCATCGTAGAATACAAGAAAATATGAGACCATTAATACAACAGATACCAATAGATATGAAGGTAAGGGTTGCAGGCTACCTTTATTGCGATTCTGTGTTACGTAAATATCATTTGTAATAGCATAATAATAAAGATAGGCCTTCAGATCCTGTTTTTCCAGTGTAGTATGAGAGTTTGCCTTTTCGGTACACACAAACACAAATTGATTAAATAGAACGTTAAATTATGGAAAGAAGATAGGTAGTAACAAGCCAATAAACCTAATATTCTGTTGATCAGTGAAACTGGAACCCATAGCTACTCAGTATGATCACAGATGGGTCACTGTATTTTCAGAAGCTCTCTTAAAATCGCATAGAAATAAACTTTTTTTACATGTTACAACACACTGTTGAAATTGTTACAGGTAATTGTTGCCCTGCAAAGTAATCCAGGTGAAAAGAAATTTCACGACATTTGTATTATAGAATATATTTACGTTAAAATGAAATGAAATTCATGTGAACTATGAGACCCTCCTCCCCTGTCATACAGTGAAGTTGTTTCTGTGTTTTTACACTTACACATCCGAGTAAATTTCTTTATTTCTGAAATAAAAATGCAGAATTTCAAGTCGGAATAACATTTAGTGATTTTAAAATAGCTCAGGTGTAATCTACCCTTTGCAAACGGCGTTTACCTGCTGCCCCAAATCTCTGTTGTTATTCATGTTTTACTTACTTCCCAATTAGCTTCTAATTTTTACTGTTTTTACCTGTTAAGTGCGGGGTAGTTCATTAACTTCCAGGAAAAGTGACCCAGTCAACAAGTTAACATCTTTTTTGTTGAAATTCTACTTAACAAATGAGTTACGGTTACATGAAACAACTGCAGGTTTTTCAGTTTGATTACAATCTGGCATGTAAATTGGAATATTTATTTTCAATAACATGTTGATATTTTATTTGACCAAGCTGTAACTTAAAATTATTAAATTCGTAAAATTTTCACTAGAAGCTTCAAACATCACATATACAACCATTCTTTTAACCTAAGTCATTGTACAGAAAGCTATAGTACTCTGACAGGTATAACATTCCAGTTACGTAATTTCGGATGCTACATGCTCACTCTGAATTCCCAATTGCTACAGAATGTTTTGAGGACTGTTTTGTTTCAGTTATCGTGTGGATATAGCTACACCATTTCCAATGGAAAACACAAGTATTTAACACATCTTAATGACCATGTGGATTTTGTAACATACAGTCATTAATTTGCATTACAGATCCCAGAATTGCCTAAAAGTGGAGAGCTGTCTCATGATGCGCAACACCTGTGGAATTCCGGAGTGAAGGCAACATTTAGTTTCCTGGGTGACCTGCCTTCACTGTTGACAGGCTGGAGCATACAAGGATACCAAGTGCTCAGAGAACAGTTGTCCAGCAGCCAGCAGACAAATCAGCAGGCACATAACACTGACAAGAAAGAGTGATATTTCTAATTTTTGTCTTGTAAATAGTCAAAGTGTAAAATAAACTGTTGTCACATTCTGATGAAAGCCTCCTAAATTAAAAAATCCTTTATTACAAATTAAATAGAAAGTTTATGGAAATTTGTCTTTGAATATGTGAATAGTGGGCCAAACTTTCATATGAAGCAAGAGTGAAAAAAAGCAACGGAATGAAAAACATTGTCATAATGTTACGAATGATTGAGGAGATAATGCTGTGCTTAGTAATTCACAAATTATGTAGGAAGAGTTGGCATATATAAATTATCTGCCATAAAGTTATCTATAGCCTGGGGTGAAAGGAGAGAGAGAGAATAATAAAACACTATCTTTCGACAGCCTGATGTTCCTTAACTTGCTGCACAAATTGTCATCATGGATTTAACCAAACCTGATAAGGAAGGCTATTATTGTTATTGGAATCTGATGTTTCAAATTAAGCTAGATTGTTTTACCCAACGACTATTGTATGTTGCAAAAGACTTCAGCACCTTGTTCATGTTGAGTTTGATAAATGGAAAAAATATGTGATAAAATTTTATACTCACATCATTTCTTGGCAGACCTAATTGAAAAGCATATGTAAGAGGTCATGGCATTTCAGATCATTACTGTGAGATGATAAAGCCGAAAACAAGTTCAGTAAAACCAAAAGATTTTCGTACTCTTTTAGAGCATCGGCAAATCAGACGGGGGGGGGGGGGGGGGGTGAAGTGTATATGAAAAGCATTGTAGACATGAAGTTCTGTAAATTTTGTACATCACTTAAATTAATTTTTGTGGTGACATTTCCATACCTACTGTAGCAGCTAAGGAAGATAGATTGATAACTGTGGGTATTAGAAAGCCTTCACAAACTCTTAAATTTTTCAGTTCTGTGCAGAAGTGTTGCACTAATCCACAGTTATGTGAGTACTATCACAGATATAAAGAAAATTATATGAATCAGTAATTGGAAAAACAACACAAGGCCACTTTTTGGCAAAACTGAGTTGTATGCAGGGGAGTCTTCATGAAACATTGATGCAGCTTCGGTACAAAAATCACACGTGCTCTACACATATGAATGCTTTTACAGGCATACTGTTTTTTTTGTTCTTTGCAATAACAATGTGGGTCCCGGACTATTATTGGAAAGAATGGTAGAAATAACAGTCTGGAGTTTGTGGGATGACCGCAATTTCTGTCAGATGGCATATATGTTTGTGTATTGATATTTCAGCTGTACGATACTGTGTTCCAAAAGGATTTTTGAACATAAGCAGATAGACATTTTCAGAAAATTTCATGAGTTTGTAAGTAAGAACACATAACATGGATGTCTTGCAGGGCACGCTGTGCGAAAGACCCCGGAAAAGCGATCGCCAGCCTAAGCCGAGAGCGTGTAATTTGCAATTTCACATGTTAACTAGAAACGCTGGGTGGGAAGTATGCAAATAGGTATTTTCCAACCTGCAGACAGACATAATTTTGCAGCCTTTTTGACATTACAAATGAAACTGTAATGAATTTGTAACTGTGAAAAAGTAATGTTCAACCATATAACAAGAGATGATATGCTACTTAAAGTAATCCAACACCCCAGGTGGGCCTATCGATAATTGAGAAGCATATTAAAACATTCTCGTAGAGAATCTTGCATTATCCTAGTGAATAAGCATATTGTTTAGATGCAGAGTTCTCTGTAAAAACTGTATATGAACTGTTCCCTAAGTTACATTTGCATATGAAAGAGTCATGTGGAGTGTATTTAAGGGTTTTCAATGAACATTTTAATTTATGCATTGGGTGGCTGTAAATGGATATTTCAATGGTAGGCAATGAAAACTTTATTGCTCCATTTTGTTAAATTTTATGGGAGAAGCAGAAATGGGTTGAGAGTAACCATGTAGGTGTAGATGTACATAAAATGAGTAAAAAATTCTATTTAAAGATGGATGCAGCAAAGTGTGCAGAAAATGAGCATGTGGTGCGATTATGTTTCAATTACATGCAAAATCTTAAGATTATTAAGCTCCAGTACCGAAAGCATTTTATTTCCTGCAATTTGATGCCAGCACATTCTGTATTACAGACCTAAGCAGCAACAGATCCAAGCAATATCTGTGCCACAAACATACTGCCCACGAAGGGTGTTTGCATGAAAGAGAGAGAGAGAGAGTGAGAGAGTGTGTGTGTGTGTGTGTGTGTGTGTGTGTGTGTTTTTAATTTATAAGAAGGCCTTGTGGCCAAACACTCACTTGTTTAACAGTCAGTGACTCAATATCTTCCGTTTATGGTGAGTAGCAATCTATCCTATTCATAATAATGTCATTATTCCATCCTGGATTTTCCATTGTTTAATCTGATAAATAAAAATGAAATATGCTATTTTGAAATGAGTGTGTGAGCCACATGTCACAAATGCACACAATAACATTAAATACCACCCTTCCCACTAACATTAAAACCAGGTGGTGAGCTAGTAACTTAGTTTGTATTTGTTGAGAACGTGTTTGTCAATCTTAATCTCAGCCCATGACAGATTAGCATAACTTGCTTTTTAATATGATAAATATTACTAACACTTCCCTAACCTATGTTTGTTGTACCCTGGTGCAGGAATGCAATTAATAATGCTGGAGAACATTAGGCGATAAATGTAGTGGACAAGGAAGTAGATAATGTAACATGGACATTTGGACAGTTCCGGGGAGAGTGCAGGGATGGTCAGAGTGATTAGAGCGACCACTTGCAATAAGCAGGAAACCACAGTTCAAGTGTCAATCTCGCACAAAATTACACATCATTAATAGATAGTTCATCTATACCTAAGATAGTAGGTCTATAACAACTACAGCTTGTGTCAAAGAATTCAGTCAGCAAATACAGGGCGTTACAAAAAGGTACGACCAAACTTTCAGGAAACATTCCTCACACACAAAGAAAGAAAATATGGAAATGCTTACTTTCCATGTTAGAGCTCATTTTATTACTTCTCTTCAAATCACATTAATCATGGAGTGGAAACACACAGCAACAGAACGTACCAGCGTGACTTCAAACACTTTGTTACAGGAAATGTTCAAAATGTCCTCCGTTAGCGAGGGTACATGCATCCACCCTCCTTCGCATGGAATCCCTGATGCGCTGATGCAGCCCTGGAGAATGGCGTATTGTATCACAGCTGTCCACAATACGAGCACGAAGAGTGTCTACATTTGGTACCGGGGTTGCGTAGACAAAAGCTTTCAAATGCCCCCATAAATGAGTCAAGAGGGTTGAGGGCAGAAGAGTGCGGGGGGCATGGAATTGGTCCGCCTCTACCAATCCATCGGTCACCGAATCTGTTGTTGAGAGGCGTACGAACACTTTGACTGAAATGTGCAGGAGCTCCATCGTGCATGAACCACATGTTGTGTTGTACTTGTAAAGGCACATGTTCTAGCAGCACAGGTAGAGTATCCCGTATGAAATTATGATAACGTGCTCCACTGAGCGTAGGTGGAAGAACATGGAGCCCAATCAAGACATCACCAACAATGCGTGCCCAAACGTTCACAGAAAATCTGTGTTAATGACGTGATTGCACAATTGCGTGCGGATTCTTGTCAGCCCACACATGTTGATTGTGAAAATTTACAGTTTGATCACGTTGGAATGAAGTCTCATCCATAAAGAGAACATTTGCACTGAAATGGGGATTGACACATTGTTGGATGAACCATTTGCAGAAGTGTATCCGTGGAGGCCAATCAGCTGCTGATAGTGCCTGCATATGCTGTACATGGTACAGAAACAACTGGTTCTCCCGTAGCACTCTCCATACAGTGGCGTGGTCAACTTTACCTCGTACAGCAGCAACTTCTCTGACGCTGACATTAGGGATATCGTCAACTGCACGAAGAATTGTCTCGTCCACAGCAGATGTCCTCATCGTTCTAGGTCTTCCCCAGTCGCGAGTCATAGGCTGGAATGTTCCGTGCTCCCTAAGACGCCGATCAATTGCTTCGAACGTCTTCCTGTCGGGACACCTTCGTTCTGGAAATATGTCTCAATACAAACGTACCACGCCACAGCTATTGCCCCGTGCTAATCCATACATCAAATGGGCACCTGCCAACTCCGCATTTGTAAACATTGCACTGACTGCAAAACCACATTCGTGATGAACACTAACCTGGTGATGCTACGCACTGATGTGCTTGATGCTAGTACTGTAGAGCAATGAGTCGCATGTCAACACAGGCACCGAAGTCAACATTACCTTCCTTCAATTGGGCCAACTGGTGGTGAATCGAGGAAGTACAGCACATACTAACGAAACTAAAATGAGCTCTAACATGGAAATTATACGTTTCCGGACACATGTCCGCATTACATATTTTCTTTATTTGTGTGTGAGGAATGTTTCCTGAAAGTTTGGCCATACCTTTTTGTAACACCCTGTATATTTCCAATTATTTTTTGCAGTAGTTGGTCATCAAACAAAAGTGTTCTTTCAGACAGGGAAGTGAAGTTTGGTATAACATTGGAACTCCTCTAATATCTTATGGTGAGTATGTATATAATTATAGTCAAAGCAACATAAGAAGACTCCGACAGCTCGCAGTGCTGTTGCCAACTTCCAACTGCAAAGTGCTATTGACTTCAGGCAAAACAGTAGTTGGCATCATAGCCGGACAACACTGAGGCATTGCCACAGACACATTTCCAAAATCACACTACATTATTGGTAGAGGTAGGCCTGAGAAGCTCCTGCACTCAGCCTGCTGGGACCGTCAGGGATCAACTTATGCCAACAAATATAGGTAAGGTAAATAAAATAAGTTGTTGCAGACAGAGTAAATGTCACCATATATTAATCACATAATAGTAAGCGCACACGCCAGCCATCTCCTTGTTAACATTTAACAATGTTGTGGTCTTCAGTCAAAACTAGTTTGATGCTCCACTCCAGTCTGTTCCATCCAAGTCTCTTCTTCCCTGCATAACTTCTCTCTCTCTCTCTTTCTCACCCACCCCCCTCTCTCCCTCCCATTACCAAATCCCTAATGCCTCAAAATGTATTCTATCAACCAATCACCCCTTTCCACCTAATTCCAATTCAGTACCTCGTCATTAGTTACTCGAGTACCCATCTAAATTTTCAGTATTCTTCTGTAGCACATTTCGAAAGCGTCTACATCTTGCCTCAACTGTGTCGTCCCCTCTTCTCTTCATTTTAAGGCTATCCTCTGTATGATTACTTTTAGAGAATACTTCCTAACACTTAAATTTATATTAAATGTTAACAGATCTGTCAGAAATGCTTTTCTTGCTAATATCAGTGTACGATCTCTATTCTCTCTACTCCAGCCATCATGTTATTTTTGTTGCTCAATCCAGAAGATGCATTTCCCAATCTGATTGTATCTGCATAGCACGATTTAATTCAGCTACATGCATTACCCACCTTTATTTTTAGTGACATTCATCTTATAACCTCTTTCCATTACAACCCATTCTGTTCAGCTGCTCTTGCAATTCCTTTGCCATCTCTGACACAATTATGATGTTATCAGCAAACAATGTTTTTATTTCTTGCTCATTGAACTTTTGATTCCTTTTCAAAGTTTGTCCTTTGTTTCCTTTACTGCCCGCTCAATGTAAAGTTTAAATACGCGTAAGATCGGGGATGTTCTACAATTCTGTCATACTCCATTCTCAATTACTGCTTTCGTTTTGTGTTCTTCAGCTCTTTGCACCTGCAGTCTTGTTTCTGTAAAGGTTGTAGGTAACTCCTCACTCTTGTTTATCCGTACTGTCTTCAGAATTTCAAAGAGTGTTTTGGTCAACACTGCTAAAGCTTTCTCTAAATCTGCTAATGAAATATCTACAGGTTGGCCTTTCTTAAATTTTTTTTTTTTTTTTTGTCATCAGTCTACTGACTGGTTTGATGCGTCCCACCACGAATTCCTTTCCTGTGCTAACCTCTTCATCTCAGAGTAGCACTTGCAGCCTACGTCCTCAGTTATTTGCTTGACGTATTCCAATCTCTGTCTTCCTCTACAGTTTTTGCCCTCTACAGCTCCCTCTAGTACCATGGAAGTCATTCCCTCATGTCTTAGCAGATGATCTATCTTCCTGTCCCTTCTCCTTATCAGCATTTTCCACATATTCCTTTCCTCTCCAATTCTGCGTAGAACCTCCTCATTCCTTACCTTATCAGTCCACCTAATTTTCAACATTCGTCTATAGCACCACATCTCAAATGCTTCGATTCTCTTCTGTTCCGGGTTTCCCACAGTCCATGTTTCACTACCATACAATGCTGTACTCCAGACATACATCCTCAGAAATTTCTTCCTCAAATTAAGGCCGGTATTTGATATTAGTAGACTTCTGTTGGCCAGAAATGCCTTTTTTGCCATAACGAGTCTGCTTTTGATGTCCTCCTTGCTCCGTCCGTCATTGGTTATTTTACTGCCTACGTAGCAGAATTCCTTAACTTCATTGACTTCGTGACCGTCAATCCTGATGGTAAGTTTCTCGCTGTTCTCATTTCTACTACTTCTCATTACCTTCGTCTTTCTCCGATTTACTCTCAAACCATACTGTGTACTCATTAGACTGTTCATTCCGATCAGCAGATCATTTAATCCTTCTTCACTTTCACTCAGGATAGCAATGTCATCAGCGAATCGTATCATTGATATCCTTTCACCTTGTATTTTAATTCCACTCCTGAACCTTTCTTTTATTTCCATCATTGCTTCCTCGATGTACAGATTGAAGAGTAGGGGCCTTGTCTTACACCCTTCTTAATATGAGCACTTCGTTCTTGATCGTCCACTCTTATTATTCCCTCTTGGTTGTTGTACATATTGTATATGACCCGTCTCTCCCTATAGCTTACCCCTACTTTTTTCAGAATCTCGAACAGCTTGCACCATTTTATATTGTCGAACGCTTTTTGCAGGTCGACAAATCCTATGAAAGTGTCTTGATTTTTCTTTAGCCTTGCTTCCATTATTAGCCGTAACATCAGAATTGCCTCTCTCGTCCCTTTACTTTTCCTAAAGCCAAACTGATCGTCACCTAGCGCAGTCTCAATTTTCTTTTCCATTCTTCTGTATATTATTCTTGTAAGCAGCTTCGATGCATTAGCTGTTAAGCTGATTGTACGATAATTCTCGCACTTGTCAGCTCTTGCCGTCTTCGGAATTGTGTGGATGATGCTTTTCCGAAAGTCAGATGGTATATCGCCAGACTCATATATTCTTCACACCAACGTGAATAGTTGATTTGTTGCCACTTCCCCCAATGATTTTAGAAATTCTGATGGAATGTTATCTATCCCTTCTGCCTTATTTGGCCGTAAGTTCTCCAAAGCTCTTTTAAATTCCAATTCTAATACTGGATCCCCTATCTCTTCTAAATTGACTCCTGTTTCTTCTTCTATCACATCAGACAAATCTTCACCCTCATAGAGGCTTTCAATGTATTCTTTCCACCTATCTGCTCTCTCCTCTGCATTTAACAGTGGAATTCCCGTTGCACTCTTAATGTTACCACTGTTGCTTTTAATGTCACCAAAGGTTGTTTTGACTTTCCTGTATGCTGAGTCTGTCCTTCCGACAATCATATCTTTTTCGATGTCTTCACATTTTTCCTGCAGCCATTACGTCTTAGCTTCCCTGCACTTCCTATTTATTTCATTCCTCAGCGACTTGTATTTCTGTATTCCTGATTTTCCCGGAACATTTTTGTACTTCCTCCTTTCATCAATCAACTGAAGTATTTCTTCTGTTACCCATGGTTTCTTCGCAGCTACCTTCTTTGTACCTATGTTTTCCTTCCCAACTTCCGTGATGGCCCTTTTTAGAGATGTCCATTCCTCTTCAACTGTATTGCCTACTGCACTGTTCCTTATTGCTGTATCTATAGCATTAGAGAACTTCAAACGTATCTCGTCATTCCTTAGTACTTCTGTATTCCACTTCTTTGCGTATTGATTCTTCCTGCCTAATGTCTTGAACTTCAGCCTACTCTTCATCACTACTATATTGTGATCCGAGTCTATATCTGCTCCTGGGTACGCCTTACAATCCAGTATCTGATTTCGGAATCTCTGTCTGACCATGATGTAATCTAATTGAAATCTTTCCATATCTCCCGGCCTTTTCCAGGTATACCTCCTCCTCTTGTGATTCTTGAACAGGGTATTCGCTATTAGTAGCTGAAACTTGTTACAGAACTCAATTAGTCTTTCTCCTCTTTCATTCCTTGTCCCAAGCCCATATTCTCCTGTAACCTTTTCTTCTACTCCTTCCCCTACAACTGCATACCAGTCGCCAATGACTATTAGATTTTCGTCCCCCTTTACATACTGCATTAACCTTTCAATATCCTCATATACTTTCTCTATCTGTTCATCTTCAGCTTGCGACGTCGGCATATATACCTGAACTATCGTTGTCGGTCTGCTGTCGATTCTGATTAGAACAACCCGCTCACTGAACTGTTCACAGTAACACACCCTCTGCCCTACCTTCCTATTCATAACGAATCCTACACCTGTTATACCATTTTCTGCTGCTGTTGATATTACTCAATACTCATCTGACCAGAAATCCTTGTCTTCCTTCCACTTCACTTCACTGACCCCTACTATATCTAGATTGAGCCTTTGCATTTCCCTTTTCAGATTTTCTAGTTTCCCTACCACATTCAAGCTTCTGACATTCCATGCACCGACTCGTAGAACGTTATCCTTTCGTTGATTATTCAATCTTTTTCTCATGGTAACCTCCCCCTTGGCAGCCCCTCCCGGAGATCCGAATGGGGGACTATTCCGGAATCTTTTGCCAATGGAGAGACCATCATCATGACACTTCTTCAATTACAGGCCACATGTCCTGTGGATACATGTTACGTGTCTAATGCAGTGGTTTCCATTGCCTTCTGCATCCTCATGTCATTGATCATTGCTGATTCTTCCGCCTTTAGGGGGAATTTCCCACCCCTAGGACAAGAGAGTGCCCTGAATCTCTATCCGCTCCTCCGCCCTCTTTCGACAAGGACGTTGGCAGAATGAGGCTGACTTCTTAGGCTGGAAGTCTTCGGCCGCCAATGCTGATTATTTATCAAAATTTAGGCAGTGGCAGGAATCGAACCCGGGACCGAAGACATTTTGATTATGAATCAAAGACGCTACCCCTAGACCACAGGTGAAGTTCTTAAATCTACCCTCCAAGATAATGAGTATTGCCTCACATTTCTTTGTAACCCAAATTGCTTTGCTAAGAGGTTGATTTCTACAAGTTATTCTGTTCTTTTGTAAATAATTTATGTCAGTACTTTGCAACCACGATTTACGAACACACCGACTGCTGTGTGGCCCCCACAGCAGAACTACACACATGATGCCATGTGGCCACCACCAGTGTCGCGTAACAGTGTGTTAATATGGTGGTTCATGAATATTCACATCTTTCAGCACTACTTGAAGACCTAAGTGTACGTAACGTGCATACGTTTTAGAGTAGTTTCATCATGGCCAAGTCTCCCAAGGACCTCAAGTATTTTGAGCGAATGTCATCTACTCCAAGAGAGTTGTTTCGACTTTTCTCCTTCAGTGCTCTGTAAAATTCTTGCAGTGTATCTCCCATCTCATCTTCATTTACTTCCCTTTTTCTGTAATACTATCGTCAACTTTGTTTTCTTCATATCAACACTCTAAGTATTCATGTTCATTTAAGACACGAATTTTGAACTAAGTGAGGGTGTGTACATATGGGAAAGTACCTCAACATGTGTCAAAATTATGTTAAAATTCATATTTGAGAGTTCTAACATAACACATTTACTGCCATAAGGCTGCCGGCCACAGCAGAGCCTAATGGTGAAACATACTTCACTCTGTCAGTCAGTTGGTCGCCAAAGTGGCGTCAACTCGAAATACCTGCACCAGGCGAACGGTCTACCCGACGGGAGGCACCTAGCCACAAATACATTGTAACTTGTTAATAGGGTCTTCTCAGAAAGACATGCATGTATTCATTTTTCTAGTCAGGCTTGTAATATGTCTTGACTTTACATGACCTCTCCTCTACTTTGTTTCAAATGGCCAATGAAGTTTCAGGGTCTTATTTCCTGACAAGCTTATCTGATTTCCACAGCAGAGTAAGTAAGCGTAAAGAATTTTACATATTGATATCCCTAAGTCAGAGCACTCAGCTTAATACCAAATGCTAATACACAAGAATTTTGTATTTGCAAACAAATTATGCCCATTGACAAAGTGGACTGATGTAAAACTTTTCCAAAATCAAACACCCTACCCCTGCCCAGAAAACCATTTGTCACCTGGCGCAAACTATTCATGCTGAATCATGTATAAAAACTATCTTAAAAAGACTTATTTACAATTCACTGAAGTGGGCACAAAACTTCACCAAACATGAATCTCATTTGCGACATGTCTGTGTGGGGCAGTATTCAATGGCTCTAAGCATGGGGACTAATTCAGTTCATTCACTCCATTCTGACAATTGTCTGTGGGGTAAGTAGCTTAAATTATGTGCAAGGGGACAATGGACTTCTTGATAATTGGTTTAACAGGGGGTGCACAGATTTTCGGAGGACCAGACTCATGATTTTTTTTTATTACCTCTTTAATTACATTCATGATGTCTTGAAAATGTGGGGTACAGCGACAAAAACAGTTTGTGAACCTGAAAGGTGGTTTAAATGGAAGCTGATGTCAGCATGAATAATGTAACTATGTATGACAGATTATTTATCATCACATCAGTTAAAATACAAACTGTTTTAACATGGTAATGTAGTGAAAATGTACAGTTGTCCTTAAGACAATATATCAATTTTGAAAGTACAAAATTGATGTCAAAAGTTAAACTTCACAGTAAAAGATTCAATGTGAAGTTTCTTAGCTAAAACTCGAAATTTCAACATCTGAAACTATTTTTGCCTTTTCAATATTCACTTTTTATTTTTGAGCTCTTATTTCTTCAACTGTTCTTTTGAGGCTGACGACTTCATTTCCACGATATTTCTTTAAGGCATCTAATCTTTTTGATGAAGCATTCTTCACAGATATTATTGTTGTTGTTGTTGTGGTCTTCAGTCCTGAGACTGGTTTGATGCAGCTCTCCATCCTACTCTATCCTGTGCAAGCTTCTTCATCTCCCAGTACCTACTGCAACCTACATCCTTCTGAATCTGCTTAGTGTATTCATCTCTTGGTCTCCCCCTACGATTTTTACCCTCCACGCTGCCCTCCAAAACTAAATTGGTGATCCCTTGATGCCTCAGAACATGTCCTACCAACCGATCCCTTCTTCTAGTCAAGTTGTGCCACAAACTTCTCTTCTCACCAATCCTATTCAATACTTCCTCATTAGTTATGTGATCTACCCATCTAATCTTCAGCATTCTTCTGTAGCACCACATTTCGAAAGCTTCTATTCTCTTCCTGTCCAAACTATTAACCGTCCATGTTTCACTTCCATACATGGCTACACTCCATACAAATACTTTCAGAAATGACTTCCTGACACTTAAATCTATACTCGATGTTAACAAATTTCTCTTCTTCAGAAACGCTTTCCTTGCCATTGCCAGTCTACATTTTATACCCTCTCTACTTCGACCATCATCAGTTATTTTGCTCCCCAAATAGCAAAACTCCTTTACTACTTTGAGTGCCTCATTTCCTAATCTAATTCCCTCAGCATCACCCGACTTACTTCGACTACATTCCATTATCCTCGTTTTGCTTTTGTTGATGTTCATCTTATATCCTCCTTTTAAGACACTGTCCATTCCGTTCAACTGCTCTTCCAGGTCCTTTGCTGTCTCTGACAGAATTACAACGTCATCGGCAAACCTCAAGGTTTTTATTTCTTCTCCATGGATTTTAATACCTACTCCGAATTTTTCTTTTGTTTCCTTTACTGCTTGCTCAATATACAGATTGAATAACATCGGGGAGAGGCTACAACCCTGCCTTACTCCCTTCCCAACCACTGCTTCCCTTTCATGTCCCTCGACTCTTTATAACTGCCATCTGGTTTCTGTACAAGTTGTAAATAGCCTTTCGCTCCCTGTATTTTACCCCTGCCACCTTTAGAATTTGAAAGAGAGTATTCCAGTCAACATTATCAAAAGCTTTCTCTAAGTCTACAAATGCTAGAAACGTAGGTTTGCCTTTCCTTAATCTTTCTTCTAAGATAAGTCGTAAGGTCAGTATTGCCTCACGTGTTCCAGTATTTCTACGGAATCCAAACTGATCTTCCCCGAGGTCGGCTTCTACTAGTTTTTCCATTCGTCTGTAAAGAATTCGTGTTAGTACTTTGCAGCTGTGGCTTATTAAACTGATTGTTCGGTAATTTTCACATCTGTCAACACCTGCTTTCTTTGGGATTGGAATTATTATATTCTTCTTGAAGTCTGAGGGTATTTCGCCTGTTTCATACATCTTGCTCACCAGGTGGTAGAGTTTTGTCAGGACTGGCTCTCCCAAGGCCGTCAGTAGTTCCAATGGAATGTTGTCTACTCCGGGGGCCTTGTTTCGACTCAGGTCTTTCAGTGCTCTGTCAAACTCGTCACGCAGTATCTTATCTCCCATTTCATCTTCATCTACATCCTCTTCCATTTCCATAATATTGTCCTCAAGTGCGTCGCTCTTGTATAGACCCTCTATATACTCCTTCCACCTTTCTGCTTTCCCTTCTTTGCTTAGAACTGGGTTTCCATCTGAGCTCTTGATGTTCATACATGTGGTTCTCTTATCTCCAAAGGTCTCTCTAATTTTCCTGTAGGCAGTATCTATCTTACCCCTAGTGAGATAAGCCTCTACATCCTTACATTTGTCCTCTAGCCATCCCTGCTTAGCCATTTTGCACTTCCTGTCGATCTCATTTTTGAGACGTTTGTATTCCTTTTTGCCTGCTTCATTTTTATATTTTCTCCTTTCATCAATTAAATTCAATATTTCTTCTGTTACCCAAGGATTTCTACTAACCCTCTTCTTTTTACGTACTTGATCCTCTGCTGCCTTCACTACTTCATCCCTCAGAGCTACCCATTCTTCTTCTACTGTATTTCTTTCCCCCATTCCTTTCAATTGTTCCCTTATGCTCTCCCTGAAACTCAGTACAACCTCTGGTTCTTTCAGTTTATCCAGGTCCCATCTCCTTAAATTCCCACCTTTTTGCAGTTTCTTCAGTTTTACTCTACAGGTCATAACCAATAGATTGTGGTCAGAGTCCACATCTGCCCCTGGAAATGTCTTACAATTTAAAACCTGGTTCCTAAATCTCTGTCTTACCATTATATAATCTATCTGATACCTTTTAGTATCTCCAGGGTTCTTCCATGTATACAACCTTCTATCATGATTCTTAAACCAAGTGTTAGCTATGATTAAGTTGTGCTCTGTGCAAAATTCTACCAGGCGGCTTCCTCTTTCATTTCTTAGCCCCAATCCATATTCACCTACTACGTTTCCTTCTCTCCCTTTTCCTACACTCGAATTCCAGTCACCCATGACTATTAAATTTTCGTCTCCCTTCACTATCTGAATAATTTCTTTTATTTCCTCATACATTTCTTCAATTTCTTCGTCATCTGCAGAGCTAGTTGGCATATAAACTTGTACTACTGTAGTAGGTGTGGGCTTCGTATCTATCTTGGCCACAATAATGCGTTCACTATGCTGTTTGTAGTAGCTTACCCGCATTCCTATTTTCCTATTCATTATTAAACCTACTCCTGCATTCCCCCTATTTGACTTTGTGTTTATAACCCTGTAGTCACCTGACCAGAAGTCTTGTTCCTCCTGCCACCGAACTTCACTAATTCCCACTATATCTAACTTTAACCTATCCTTTTCCCTTTTTAAATTTTCTAACCTACCTGCCCGATTAAGGGATCTGACATTCCACGCTCCGATCCGTAGAACACCAGTTTTCTTTCTCCTGATAACGACATCCTCTTGAGTAGTCCCCGCCCGGAGATCCGAATGGGGGACTATTTTACCTCCGGAATATTTTACCCAAGAGGACGCCATCATCATTTAATCATACAGTAAAGCTGCATCCCCTCGGGAAAAATTACGGCCGTAGTTTCCCCTTGCTTTCAGCCGTTCGCAGTACCAGCACAGCAAGGCCGTTTTGGTTATTGTTACAAGGCCAGATCAGTCAATCATCCAGACTGTTGCCCTTGCAACTACTGAAAAGGCTGCTGCCCCTCTTCAGGAACTACACGTTTGTCTGGCCTCTCAACAGATACCCCTCCGTTGTGGTTGTACCTACGGTACGGCTATCTGTATCGCTGAGGCACGCAAGCCTCCCCACCAACGGCAAGGTCCATGGTTCATTACTGATTGTGTAATGTCCGCATTCGGTTGTTTCTCACTATTAACACTTTCGCTGCGGCTGGCGCTTATAAGTGTCACAAGCCACGAGCCAGTGCCGCTTATAAGCGGCCGCGCTCATTGTCGGATTATGCCGTCTAGTTGCAGCGTCTAAGCTAGCATAAAAGCGTATACACCTTTGTGTGGTCAGTTATCGAACATATATTGTTCATAATGGAGACTAATGAACAGACACCTGGACCTTCCAATGTTAAAAGGAGCAGGGAAAGTGTTAAATTGACAGAGGACCAGTTACTTAGTGTATTAGACGACAGTGATTTTCTGTGTAGTGAGGTCGAGGCATACTACGGATATTATCATTTAGAGGCTGCAGAAGAACTGCAGAGTGATGATAGCATGGAAGCACAGCTTTAGAATCCGTTTCATGACAGTACCTGCCGTTTCAGAGTGTTACCGAGCTGCATGTTGCTGGGCCGCACTGGAGAATTGCATGCCTGGACCGATGCCCCCTTAACGGTTATATTGCATTGTACACACTTCTTTCTGCAACAGTTGTATCTTTCCCAAGTTTTCAACTAAAACTTTCAACTGCAGTGTTTCCATGAGACATGCATAACAGCTTATGCATGAACCTTGAAGTCATGGTTTGCACTTTCAGTTAATCACCATAAAATATCAAGTTTGTCCTTTTTAGGACTGAATTGTTTTTCAGAATATACAATTTTTTTTCACTGCATCAGCTGTCAAAGGATTAGATAATTATTATCCTCCTCCCCCTCACAAATTCTTCCAACACAATTGTCACTGGAGAATTTCTCAAAATGGATCTCTCCATAACTTTGAATGATAAACATGAGCCACATCTGTCTATCTTTAATTTCAAACGACTCTTCACAGAAAATTTTAGGTACACACTTTTTAAAACATCTGTGCATTTATTTGTGAATATAAGGATAAACATTCCCATGTAGTTTTTGCTAGCAGCAGTGGCACCTATCCAATATCTACCAGATGACTTATTTATGGCTACATGCTTTGGTAATATCAATAGTATTTGTCACCATCACCATAACAGTTTTCTTTATGGTCTGAGAAGCAATGCTATAGATTAAACTGAACAAATCTGTACAAAAAGAGGAAGAGAGAGTCATTTGACTGATACTTAAAAACTCTTGAAGGTTGATAAGAAATTGAAGTCTTGCATAAATGAATTTTTCTTCTAAGTGATGTTTAATTTTTTCAATGTTTCTACTTTCGGCAGCATACTCTTCAAGTGTGTAATACCTTCAATTGCTCTCTTCATGACTTCAGTATTTCCAACTTTTAATATAAAACAAAAAGTTGAGAAGAACATGGAAAACTCAAGTGATATTTGAGAATGTTCCTCTCTTTGAAGGAAAATTCTTCATAAAGTAACATTCCAACAATTATTATGAGCAGTTTTCAAAGCTGCATTCACTAAATTAAGTGAGGAAATGCTGCAATGAAACATTCGTGGTTAGTTCTCTTCTCTGTTGATTAGAAATGCACACAAATCGTGCAACATCTGTTGAAATTTGAGAATCACTGAGCATAATTCCCAGCAGTTAATTGGTTGATACTGATGCACTACATTTAGACCTTTAATGCTGGGCACAAAGGGGAGTGTAAATTATTTTATTTGCTCTTTTTTATTGTAATGATTTTAAATTACAGACCATTCAGCAGTTTTCCAAAGTAGACTTGACTGAATATAAGCACACCTTCCTAACTAAATTTTTAGTGAAGAAGACAGATTCGCCACTCAATATGTGACAGCATAAGTCAGATGAAAGGAAGGGGTGGGGGGATATAAAACAAAAGCAAGAAGGGAAAAAGGCTTCCATACAGCAACAGTCTACAAATACAGACAGACAGATGAAGCAGGAGAGCTGATACCACTTTATATATACATCATCACTCTTACTAAAGATAAAATATTTCATGAACTCCAATATAGTGCACGCAGGAGGGATTGGGTGTGAGATTACATCCCTAAAGGAAGACTTAAAAAAAGAAAAAAATTATTTGAGCTTACAGCAAATTTCACCTTTTTGTACTATGAGTGTGTTACGTAGACAACCCTCTGCAAGGACACCCAAACCCAAATCAGATTCCAAACAAGATCACATGGCCTCATGGAGAGGATGCCCAAAACGTCAAGAAGTCCTTAGGAATTTACCAATGAAGAGCAAGGATGCAAAACACAGTACAACAAAGGAACAATAGTCATAAGACCAGTTCACAGAGAGAGGCCTCAACCAACTGAAACAAAAACCCAGCAGCTGATATCAGATGCAAAAACAGGCTATTCCTCTGGCCAAACCGTGGCACAGAACCAAACTAGGAACCAAAGGAAAACATCACAAGATTACATAACTAATTATACAAGCATACTCAGCACCCTTCAAACGAAATTTGAAGTACACTACCTTCATAAAAAATAACATGAAAGTGTTTGTAGCATTGCAACAATGGAATATGGACTACAAACATTACAGTTCTTAACCAGTATTGAAAATAATCAACTTTAAGCCAAAATACAATAAGTGATTAAAAACTTGACTGGGAGTGAAGAAGACCACCTTTCCAATTGCCAGAGGAGAAAGATCCAGTAATTGGGTCTAATTATTATGAACCCATTGCTGTAAAAGTGTTAATAAGATAAAATTATTGTTAACCCCACACCCGGAAATAAAAGACATTAAGTCTTCAGGTCAGGGATAAATGAGAAGACACAGCCAAGTCTTGTCTCATCTCTCATGAGACCAAAGAACCAAGTGGGGAATGCCAATATTGCAGTCAGTACTATATCGAAATGTTGAGAGAATGGCACAACAAAGAAATTGCTATACATTTAAGTTTTCGGCAGAAAGGCCAGCTCAAAGAGAAAAAAAAACACACAAACAACAGACCGCGTCTGATGGGGAAAGCAATCTATGAATGGTGAGGTTAAGGAGGAGGCTGGGCAGGCAGGCGGAAGGTCTAGTGCTGCTTATGGGAGCACAAAAGGGTGGGGTGGGGACAGGGTAGGGCTGCTAAGTGCAGTCAGGAGGTTTTGGGGGATGGGGAGGGAAGGTAGAGAAGTAAAGGATCAGATAGAGACTGTTGGGTGCACCGGTTGAATAGAAGACTGTAATGCTGGAGTGAGAAAGGGGAAGGGGATAGGTATTGGCAAGGGCCGAGGTCAGGTCTGTTATGGGAACATAAGACACTACAAGGAGAGCTCCCACGTGTGGAGTTCAGAGAAGCTGGTGGTGATGGGCAGGATCCAGATGGCACCGTCTGTAAAGCAGTCATTGAAGTGTAGCATGTTGTGTTGGGAAGCATGTTCAGCAACTGGGTTTTCCAGAAGAAAAAGCTTGTCAGTTAGCCCATGCAGAAAGCAGCACAGTGGCTGCAGCTTAGTTTGCAGATCACATGACTGCTTTCATACGTGGCCCAGCCTTTGATGGGATACATTATAGCCGTGCCCAGATTGGAGTAGGTGGTAGTGGGAGATGTATGGGACAAGTCTTGAATGTAAGTCTATTGCACTGACAGGAGTCATGAGGCAAGAGGGTTGGGACCAGGGTGAATTAGGAATGGACAAGGATATTGCGAAGGTTCAGTGGGTGGCGGAATAGCACTGTGCGAAGGAAAATGGGTATGATATTACTCCTCTCAGGGCACGACGAGAGGTTGTCGAAACCTTGGCAGAGAATGTGATTCAGAGATATTAGGTGACTCTAGAGATAAGGCAAGGGAGATCTTTTTCTGTCTATGGTTGGAAGGTTATTTTGTCTGTGAAGGCCACAATTAGAGAGGGACTGCTCATCTCTACAGGTGCTTTGGCCATGAGTGGCTAGGCTGTATGGACGGGATTTTTCGGTATGGAATGGGTGACAGCTGTTGAAGTGGAGGTATTGCTGGTGGTTGTTAAGTTTGATATGGACTGAGGTAGCCATCTTGAGTCAGAGGTCAAGATTGAGGAATATGGTTTGTTGCATTGAGCAGGACCAGGTTAAGTGAATGGGGGAGAAGGCATTTAAATTCTGCAAAAAATTGTTCAAATGGCTCTGAGCACTATGGGACTTAACATCTTAGGTCATCAGTCCCCTAGAACTTAGAACTACTTAAACCTAACTAACCTAAGGACATCACACACATCCATGCCCAAGGCAGGATTCGAACCTGCGACCATAGCAGTCCCGCGGTTCCGGACTGCAGCGCCTAGAACCGCACGGCCACCGCGGCCGGCTAAATTCTGCAGGAATGTGTTAGGGTGCCCTCAGTTCAGATCACAAAGATGTCATCAATTAACGATTTTAGTTTGTTTTTACCTTTTTATGATTTTTCCCACAATTTTTTACTCATTCGTAGACAGAACCCAAGCATCCATACTGTTCCTGCATTGTTGCTAAGCTCATAGAATCTCCCCAAATGGTCCTATCTTCAAATTACCCACTCCGGCTGCAACATCTCCTTCCACAGGGACCCATATATGTTCAAATTCTACCAGTCCACGGCCCTCACCAACCTATTCCTGCAAAACCTTGTGAATAGTCCCAAACTTTTTTGCAATGCCTCCTCTCTACATGTAAAATTCTCTGGGTCTGCAAAGTTACACCAACACCATCTCAAAAATCTCTCCTATCCCTATCCCTACCTTGGACTACCACTATCCACCATCTCTACAGCAACTTCCCATTCTCCTCCACATTCCCTTATAGCTGGCAAACCCTGCCTTACAGACCTACTTGCCACACCCTCATATACTCCCTCCCACCATCATATAGAGGGTGTTTCAAAAGTGGTCAATGTTCAGGGATATGACAGGAATGATCATTCAAAACAAGAAAGTCAAGTAAACATGGGCTCTAAAATGTGTACCTTAAGAGCTATGAGATATTTGTTGATCTTCAATATTGTGAAACAAATCTCTTCTACTGCAAGCCCTTTGCTTTCCATATTTTGGGATGTGGTAGTATGGACCAAAACAAGGAAAAAATGTCCAGTTAACACATGCTCAAAAAACTGTTAAGGTATGCATTTTAGAGCATGTTTACTGGACTTTTTCTTGTTTTGGTCCATCCTAACACTTCCCAAAACATGGAAAGCAAAGAGCTTGCAGCAGAAGAGATTTGCTTCACAGTATTGAAGCTCAGGAGCTGCCCATCTCTCTTAAGATATGCATTTTAGAGACCATTTTTCTTGACTGTTTGGAATTATCATCCCTGAATACTGACCATCACTTCTGAAACACCCTGTAGAATCCACAACCTAAACAGACCCAAAACATGGCCATGAACCCACCCTGAAAAAGCTTTTATCCCACAGAAGTATCAGTCCTTTCCTAAGGCCTTACTTTTGTCCAACTCCCAAATTCAGTCATTGTGTATGGGTTAAAGACCACTTTTCCTTCTCCCAGGGACACATTTTTTCACCAACCAACCCTACCAGACTCATCGCAAAGACAACATTGAACCCTGCCTGACTGCGTTCACTCCTGCACCCAGTCATGGTCCACCCCCAAATCACCCCATTTAACATTCCAGAATTTCTTAACTTAGCAAACCTTGCCTCACCAACATTCTCAACCCAAAAAACCCGCAGAAATAACCTCAACCCACCACCTAAAAGACAAATTCTAACCTTGTAACTCTACCTGCCGACAAAGGCTCCAAGGCTCCACAGTGATTTTTAACCACAGGGATTACCTAGCCGAAAGACTGCCAGCTGTCAGGTTTGTCCACCTGCAAATTGTGCCATAGTGATCCCATTCCAGAAATCCAAGACGATGCCCAGTCTCCTCAAATCCTTAGGCTCATCCCAGAACCTCTTCACATAGTTTATCCCTCTCCTTGCACCTGCCATTCCCCGCACTCTTACCTTCTACAAGCTTCCGAAAGTGCATAAACCTAACCACCTAGGTTGCCCCACTGTGGCTGGTGACTGTGCTCCCACTGAGAGAACACCTGCTATATGAAAGGTAATATCCTCTACTAACTCCCCATACTTCCTGTTCCTTTACCACCCAGCACCCTTGTCACCACTGATGCTCCATCCCTTAACATTAACATCTCTAATGCTCATGGTCTTTCTGCTATCTAACGCTTCACTAACACCCGACTGGCTCCAAACATTAAACCACCTTCCTTGTCACCATGACTAATGAGGGCAGTAGATTTCCACAAAAGAATGGGCTATCTGCCCTCATGGTTCACAGATCATATAAGGAATTTCAATTATGTATAGCATTCACTTCATTGTTGACAGTCATCTGAATTGGTCAGTGTGTCAATTGTTTGAAAACGGACAAAAAAAGTGTCTTGTTATCATAAACACTTAAAATAAAAAATAAAATAAAAAACCACTCATCTGAAGGGTTCGGCTGCCGCACAAATCAAAACACAATTAGATGTTCATGCGGGATCTGCACTGTCACTGAAGACAATGTACTTCTGGGTTAATGAAATTAAACATCGCTGGACAAGCACTAGAAGACAAAGCACGCTCCGGCCAACCCATTGAGGTAACCACAAAGGAAATCGCTGACAAAATCCATAATTTAAGACTGCCAAATAAAAATTCGTGAGACTGCTGAGACAGTAGGAATCTCACCTGAGCAAGTGAATAATGACTATGAAGAAACTATGTGCAAGGTGGGTTCCACAATTGCTCACAGTCAACCAAAAGTGCATCCAGCACAACATTTCAACACAATGTCAAGTAATGTCCACAATCCACAAGACTGTTTTGTGGCTACTAATGAAACCTAGATCCACCATTACACACCAGAGTCGAAACAGCAGTCACAACTATGTACAAAAACTGGTGAAACTGTGCAGGAGATGCCAAAGACCATTCTTTCAGCTGGTAAGTTGATGGCCACTGTTTTTGTGACCCTAATGTGCTTCACTGCTGGATCGTTTTAAACTTGCATTGGCTGAAAAAAAGCTGAAGGCTGCACACAAAAAAAGTTCTTTTGCCAGAATAATGCACCACCCCACAAATCAGCGATAACAATGGCGAAAATTCCCCATATGTTCACCCACTACCACTTACTTCAGTCCAGTCACAGGCATCAAAGGAAGGGCTACCTGTGAAAGAAGGCATTTGATCCACCACTAATACACAACTACAGTGTTGCATTCTATGTGGGTATGACAAGCAACGAACTTCCTATCAATGAATTGCCACCAATGAATTGTGCCCAGCAGTTGCTGGACATACTGCCCAAGACAATGTTCCTCACTTCAGTGATTGCTGTACAACCTGCACCATCTGGTTTCTTCCTACTGCTTTTTGAACTGTGCAAGTGGGAACTCAACCTGCAAAATATCCCACATTACTCTGTTGCCCACCTATATCCTTACCTGCACCCGCACTAAACAGCCTTCTATTCCACCAACTAGTCTTCTTCCCCTCCTCTACTTCTCCCCTTATCCAGTCCACTCACTCCCCCCCCCCCCCCAATCTCCTGACTGCACCAAGCATCCGCCCTACCCTGTTCCCACCACATTTCTTCAAACACTTACAACTGCACTACTCTCTCCTTTAATCCTGACCTGACATTTCTCCCCATGCTTGCGTTTTTCTACTTGTGAAGATGGCCTTCGGCCAAAAGGTAAAATGTATAACAGTTGTGCCTGTCTGCATTTGGCATCTATCCTTTTCATAATATAGTCGTCATTCCATCCCGGGTTTTCTACTGTTTAATATTTCGGCAGCATAGGTTGCAGGATAGAGTAGCTTGTAGAGCTGCACCAAACCACTTTTCAGACTGAAGACCACACCAATGTTAACATATATGTGTGTGTGTGAGTCTGTTGCATGATCTAAAGTAGCTTTACTTTCAATATTTGTTTATTTTTCATTTTTCCCCCGTCTTAAATTATGGCAGTTTCAAATTTAGCCTTATACACACTTGCCCAAGTGGACCAGATGATCACCCATTCACCATCTCCACTGCATAAATTAGGTGGATCACTGCTGTTCTGAGTTAATTTGAAACCTTCAAATGGGAAGCACTGAGGCACTTTCAACTGGCGTTTCGATGCTTATCACAGTTCATGCAGTTTCAGCACACAATCAATTAGTAATGATCATCTGTACATGTGTAAAAATAATGCAAATTGCAATTTTTTTAATGTTAAGCATTTCATTGCAGAAATACAGATTTGGTCATTATTTTGTACTGTTCCAAACCTCGCAGACAAATTTAAAAAATCTGGTTTGGTATTATGTAGAACACACACTAAGGATTTTGACTTTGGAAACAAACCAACATGCGCCCACCCTTGTTTCCATTGAGCCATTACCAATGTATCAATTTTAAGGAATTGGAAAATAAATTTTTGAACTTCAAAGACTTTTTCTACTTGTGTTCTTTTTTACTGACATCCTATTTCTAACTTGACATAGTATGATACTATATTTTTTTTACACACTATATTTTGCTTACCTCAGTATCAAGTCACCTTGAGTCTCACATTTGTGTAGTATCTGCTCAAAGTGTATTTTGAAGCCAATGGAAAACTAACTTAAAAAGAACCAATTTCTTAGTGGCAACAATTCTTCTTACTTGATATTTTGTGTTTCTTCTAAACAACTGTGGTAACAAACTGTCACAACAATGGGAAATGTTTTACAAGTAATTCTACAGAAGTGACATGACTGAGCAGAACAGCTCTCTGATCCACAGACTGCTTCCAGATGTATACATTATGTGTGTGAGGCCTTGGAGAATTGAGCATGGTATGTCCTAATTATATTTTAAATAAATGACAGTTTTCATAGATAAATGTACTACCATATTGTTGCCAGCTGTATATGAGGTACAACTGTCTACAATATTAATGGCAGGAGCCTCTGGGTAGTCGAGCATATTCCAGTGAGCCACAGAGCCCACATTGGGAAGCAATGCTTTAACAATAATGGAAATTCCTGGATGTAGCAATGCATAAAACAAGGAAAAGAATCACTCATATACAATGAACAAATGCATGGAGCACCATGTAGAAAAGTGGCTGCCATTCCTTATTTTACATATTTTTTATGTGCAAGTAGGCAACTATCGAAATTTGTGACAAAATAGTCAGTGTCACGCTTATTAATAATAGCATATCTACAAATGTGAAGAGTGCAACTGGTGACAAGTAGCCAGTGCATTTGTCTTACTCGGGAATATTGTGTTGACTCCACATGACACCATTATCATAGCAAACTGCAAAGGGACTGACTAAACTTTTAATCATGCAGTAGTACACCACCAGCTGACTCTTTAATGTAAGGAATGACACATTGGTATAAATGAGAAATTTATGTAATATGTGAAACCACAAGCTGATTCTCTCCTTAAAGGAATTGCCACAAAAAATGATCTTTTATGCCATTTCACCAACCCTAAGTAACATAGCAACTGATAGTAAAGATGATCTGCAGTAGAACAACAGCACCACTACTTCAATAGCTGTGATATATGACAGGGGAGGGGTGGGGAGAGAGGTTCAGCACTGGATTGGATGTTGTTTCTGCTCACTTACTGGTTGCTCCAGTTTTCACTTCAATATACAACACACAAAAATTCTGATTTTTATCAAACCACACCAACTACTGACAAGGATCAATACACACTTTTCCTGTGAGTTAACTATAGGACCTGTCCTGGCATTTGCCTTTGCCAATTAATGGAGTCATGTTCAGTCTCAATTATGTGTCCCAGAAACACAAGATTCTGTATTAAAAGTTGTCACCCAACTAACAGCTGAAATGACATACCAAAAATTTACATATTTCCTCTTGCTTCTCATTATCATCTGCATAGGTCATTATTACAATAATGTGCGAAATCCCATGCTGAACTCTGAAAATGAAACAAAGTTTGTATTTCTGTCAACTAGCAGTCATGTTTCTTTATTATAATTTTAAGATAATGTATTTGATTGTCAGTGTGTTTGTTATTTCACATTTATGCTCATACAAACAAAAATACTGACAAAGCTGTGAGGCACTCTATGTTCCTTTCCACACACACACACACACACACACACACACACACACACACACAACAACCAAAATATAAAACCAAATTATTCCTGCTCACATTGACACAAAAAACACTTTTTGCTGCACAAGACTGTAAACTGAGTAATGAAAATTGTTGTGAATCGTGACACTGGTTGCCTGAAAAATATTTCAGCACTAGCTCTACTCTCAAGATAATTATCAGTATTTTGTTCCCTCCACAAAGAATATACTTTTACAGAACAGTGATTAATTGCAAGACTTATGACTTCCCTGTTTGTACATTTGTATGTCACCTTTTCAAACCACATTTTACATAATGCCACAGATTAAGAGGAAAATTATGTGATGTTATGATTGTGTGAGTATTAGGAACAGTTCAAGCATGAAAATATGGATCTTTTAGAGAACTCAGAATGCACAGAGAGAGAGAGAGAGAGAGAGAGAGAGAGAGAGAGAGAGAGAGAGAGAGAGAGAGAGAGAGGGGGGGGGGGGGGGGGGGAAAGAGAGCTAGGGTAGGGATGACTGGGTAGGGGACACTCTACAAGAAAATATAGCAGTTCACATGTGGTCAAAAATTAAACACAGACAACATTTAATCAATTCTCTCTTCCTCAAAAGAAATTTAGTTCTCTGGTATTAAAAAATACAACTATTTGGATTCCAACACAAGCACTTTTTTTATGACTCACTCAAACTATCACATATTACTAAGAGATCGCACAAATCTCAAACCAAAACCTAACCAAGAAATAACAAATAATTAGTCAATATCACTTATTGTGCATGAGGCTCTTATTATAAGTTGCAAAATCTGACTGGGCTGGAGGTACCATTAGCTCGTTTACTAGCACACATCTTCAAATTCAATGCTATCTCCTCCTGAGAGCATTTTTCTCAGTTGAAAAATAGTAATACTTTAATTACATTAGTGTCCACAAACTTATCTAATGGTTGTACAGAGCAATATTCTTAAAACAAAAATACATTCCACATAGACACACTCTCAGTTAACCCAAATTTCTGTAAGTACACACAACAGGAAAAAAGTACACCAAGCATACTACAGTGTAAATGAAGCATAATGAAAAATTAAAAAAATCCTTGTATCATGTTATTTACAGGCAGTAACCAAACTTCACATTCCATGCTACGCTTCCCTGGAAAGACAAGTGCCTAATGTGAATTCATGTTATCGAGTACCTATATCGATATCACATCGTTATTTTATCTTGTCTAAAAGAAAAACAAGAAGACTCCTGTCCACCGAAGTTTCTGGGAGAAAGTAATTTTTTTCACTGTTTCAACAGTTTGTAAAAAGTGACAGATTTATTACGCACACAACTGCCTGCAAACAAAATATGCACACAACTACGAGAACTCTCGCTGTCGTTTCAGAATAAAATAAAACTTTATTAGCTTTCACAGGAAAGCCACTGCACATAACCATTACAGTTTCTGATGTAATGGATTTCTCTTTTCGTCACACTCACACATACGAAAACAGAAGGCTGAAGGAGTTTAGAGGTTAGATTTTAACGCCACAACACGTTAACAATTTCTCTCTTTTCTTTAAAGGAAGGGCAAAAAGCAAGTACATATCTCCTCCAACTAACAGATGTCCAGGAAGATTGACACTAAAAGTGCTCAGTGGTAATCTCGTTCCACGGTTTGAAGTCCAGAACAAATTTCTTTGAAGTTCACAGAACCAATTATCCAAGCCACATTTTTTAAAAAAGCACAAATGTTATGCTTCTCCCTCAACCTCTACAGGCGCGTCGTTTAAAATTGCCTTTTCTGCCTTCTTTTTCTTCTTCTTTGCTGTCTTGGGATTAGCAGAGGTATTCAGCAGGGCCTGAAACAAATTTCACAGTAACAGTCAAAATGAATGTGACAAAAAATGTCTAAACTACAACAAAGTGTCACATGAAATGAAGGGTACAATATGTTAGTTGCATGAGCTGAATGTTGACTTCTGTCAATATAATCAGATGTGTAGCATATGCAACTTATAAACACGCAGTATTGTTTAATAATTTCACTGTCTAATTATTATTGCAGACTCTTCCACTGTCACACAGTTGATACGAGTGAAACTGACGACACAGTTGGGAACAACGTGAAAGAAAAATGTTTGTTGTTGGAAGAGTAAATATGGTAAAAATACCATGATTTTTCCTTCTTTTTTCGTAACCACCAGGCTTATTTGTTTCCTGAAACTACAAACAAATCCTGTCATCCACAAATGAAAATGGCAAAACAAAGCATATAAAATTTGGCATTTTGGAAGTTGTAACTGGAGCAAAAGTATTATTGTGTTACTTATAATTACAGGACACCATATGGTACTGTGATTACAACTATGTGTTAGTTGACATTTTTCAAGTGACACTACGACACTGCCACATTTTATGTTAGGCACTCCCTGGCTAAGATTAACAACAGGAAGTGGGCTGGCAATAAAGACAGTATGTGTTTTGCCCACTGCACTTTGTGAAAATTGCCCCATAGCAAATAATGAGGAACAGGAACATTTTGTATAAACAAAGTGAAAAATAACATGAAATACACAGTTTTCAGCGGCACAATGCAAAATCATAGTTTCAAAAAATGTCATGAAATCTGTAATTCTCAAAGTTCTTGCGAAAAATGTAATAAACCTGGGGGCAGTAGTGTACTAGTATTGGTTAACCACTAGTTACTGAAGCCTGATCTAATTTGACTTCCCATATAAAGAATATTGTTCTAGATGTGCTGTCAAACAGAGACAACCTACTTCCAATGAATTCCATTCTAGTAACAGCTGTAGCCGCTGACATGATATCGGTCCATGCATGACAGTGCACAGCAGCAATATGTTCCAAAAAGCTGTGCACAAAAATGCAATTGTTCAGGGCATCACATCTTGGGTTCTATCGACTGCAGAGATAAAGGCGACCAGAGTTTTGGATAGCTCTTGCTATACTTTCTATTCATGGCATATCATCGAAATATTTACTGTAAGATCTGAAGATGATATTGTCAGGAATGTTCGAAACTACTTGAATATCTGTTACCATGCTCCAGAGGTTCAAGGTCATCACAAGCATTCTGAGACCACCAAAAATACTTCATGATGCATGTGTCTGTATAATGTGATTTTCACACCTACACAAATATGTTCAAAGTGGTACTGCAGGGGGCAGGGTGAGAAAATAGTCTTCACATGTCTAAAGAGAACTTACAGTGACTTTCAAAAATTATGTTAAACTGATAAGACTGCATAATAACATTTTTACTCTTAAGATACAAATCAAAAGTCAGGAATTATTGATGAGTTGCGATCTGTATGCGAAGTATCCAGAAACAACAAAGCACATGATTTTGTGTTAACCTTATGTTATGCATACTTATTTGCGGTTCTCAAGTGTCAAAGTATATAAACAGTCTAAACTTTACCAACATATAGAATTCACTTCATATAAGCAGCACACCCTCCTGTAAAGAAGGGAACCAGAGGAAAAACATTCCTGTTAGAGTACAAAAAAGGCGAATATGTTCCTCTTTAAAACACTGACAGAAAAATGAGGAACCAGATGCCTCCATCTCTATTCCACTATCCTCACCAAAAATTTTGGGATGCAATAACAGAGAGACAGTGACGGGGGAAGAGAGACAAGAAAGTGATGGTAGGACAGACAGTGAGAGAGAGAGAGAGAGAGAGAGAGAGAGAGAGAGAGAGAGAGAAAGAGAGAGGGGGGGGGGGGGGGGGGTGATGAGACAATAGCAATGGGAGCCAAATAAAGAGGAGATAATGATGGCCAGCAAGAGGAGTGGCAGTAAGAGAGAGAGAAGAGATGGATAGATACAGAATCAGAAGAGAGATGAGGCAGTGGAAATGAAAAGTACAGTTGAGTGGAGACCATGCATAGGTTGGTTGGCTGGTTTAACGATTGAAGGGACCAAACCATGAGATCATTGGTCCCTCTTACCTGGGATTCCAAGTCACCAAAACCATGGTCTAGTGCATGAAACTGAAGGAAAGAAAACTCCAAGGTCTAACAGAGGTTCTCAAAGGTAGAAAGTGCGATGGGGAACATACCCTCCCGCGACTTACAGTGGCACCCCACAGAAAACACTGGTGAAATAGACAAGAAGAGACGAGAGAAGCACGGGAAAACACAAAAGAACATCAAATAAAACAGAACACTTAAGAAGGGGGAAGAAAAGCAAGAGAGACTGGGTAGGGTGACGGCTGGGGCAGACCACCAAGCCCAGATGTCATTGCTTGGTCAGTAGATAGGTGGTAAGACATCCTGCGAACCTCTCAGTGAGCTGACAAGGCTGAGGCATCCTCCCTTAGAATGATAGAAACCTCTTTCACGAATAAACCATAAAACCAGATGAGCCACTGAGGCATCATCCACTACCACCAGGGATAGCGAGTCAGGAAAATTAAGTATCTGCCGCAGAGCAGCTACGTTATGACAGTCCATCAAAACGAAGCCCACCATTAAATGGGCACAACAACATTTGAGTGGATCCTCATGACGGATATGATCACGAGTCAGCCAGCAAAGGATGATGGAGTCCTCACGAGAGGCCCATACGGCGGCCCTTCATGAATTTGTAGTGCTCTTTATCACCCATAGAGGTGCACTCAGCCTCGTGATGCCAATTGAGGAGCTACTCAACCCAATAGTAGCGGCTCCGGTCAAAGAAAACTATCGTAACTTTGCGACATAAACCGCTCCGTAGATCGGTGAAGGGAAGCGACTGAATAGCTGGCCGAGGAAGAGAGACTGCAGCCTTGGCCGCTATATCGGCCGCCTCATTCCCACAGATACCAGCGTGTCCCGGGAGCCAGAGGAACGACACCGAGACGCCCCCCAGGTGGAGCAAGCGCAGACAGTCCTGAATCCGGTAGACCAGAGGGTGCACAGGGTAAAGAGCTTGGAGACTGAGGAGAGAGCTGAGAGAATCTGAGCAGATAACGTACTGTATCCGCTGATGGCGGCGGATGTAGTGGACAGCCTGGAGAACAGCGTAAAGCTCCGCAGTATAAACCGAACACTGGTCGGGAAGCCGAAAGCGATTTGGGGTGTCGCCAACAATATAGGCACTCCCTACACCTAACGATGTTTTCGAGCCGTCGGTGTAAATGAATGTGGCGTCCGTCATTTGTGCACATAGAGCAGCAAATGCCCGACGATAAACAAGTGTAGGGGTACCATCCTTGGGAAATTGACAAAGGTCACGGAGCAGGCAGATCCGGGGATGGAGCCAAGGCGGTGCTGTACCCCAAGTTGTCAAGAAGGTTTTAGGAAAGCGGAAGGAAAGAGAATGGAGCAGTTGACGGAAGCGGACTCCCGGGGGTAGTAGGGAGGAGGAGCGGCCTGCATACCCTACATCAAAGGAGGCGTCGAAAAAAGGGTCATGGGCTGGATTAGCAGGCATGGAAGACAGATGGCTAGCATAACGAAACAGGAGGACTGCTCGCCGAATGGACAGCGGAGGTTCAGCAGTCTCAGCATAAAGGCTTTCCACAGGGCTAGTGTAAAAAGCTCCAGACACTAAACGTAATCCACGGTGGTGGATAGAGTCGAGACGTCGAAGAATAGACGGCCGAGCAGAGGAGTAGACTATGCTTCCATAAGCCAATTTCGAGCGCACTAAGGCGCGATAGAGGCGGAGAAGGGCCACTCGATCCGCTCCCCAGGAGGTACCATTCAGGACACGGAGGGTGTTAAGCGATCGCAGACAGCGAGCCGAAAGATAGGAAACGTGGGAGGACCAGCACAGTTTTCTGTCAAACATAAGACCCAAGAATTTAGCGACGTCTGAAAACGGAAGGTTGACAGGACCTAGATGTAAGGAGGGCGGAAGAAACTCCTTACGTCGCCAAAAATTGACACAAACGGTCTTACTGGGTGAGAAACGGAAGCCGGTTTCGATGCTCCATGAGTGGAGGCGATCGAGACATCCTTGAAGACGTCGTTAAAGAAGGCTGGTCCGTTGAGAGCTGTAGTAGATCGCAAAATCGTCCACAAAGAGGAAGCCCGAGACATCAGGAAGGAGAAAATCCATAATTGGATTCATGGCGATGGCAAACAGTACAACACTCAGCACGGATCCCTGGGGTACCCCGTTTTCTTGGAAGAAAGTACGGGAAAGAGTAGTGTTCACCCGCACCCTAAAAGTGCGCTCTGCCATAATTTCGCGAAGAAAAAGGGGCAGCCGGCCTCGAAAGCCCCAAGAGAACAGTGTGCGGAGGATGCCTGTCCTCCAACAGGTATCGTATGTTCTCTCCAGATCGAAAAATATTGCTACCGTTTGGCGTTTTCGGAGAAAATTGTTCATGATATAAGTGGAGAGAGCAACAAGATGCTCAACTGCAGAACGATGCTTCCGAAATCCGCATTGGGCTGGTGTTAAAAGACTGCGGGATTCCAGCCACCAAGCTAAACGGTAATTCACCATACGCTCCAAAACCTTACAGACACTACTCGTGAGAGAAATGGGGCCATAGCTAGAGGGGAGATGTTTGTCCTTTCCAGGTTTCGGAACGGGAACGACAACAGCTTCCCACCACCGTCTGGGAAAGGTACTGTTGGTCCAAATTCGATTATAAAGGCGAAGGAGGTAACGCAGACTATGGGTTGATAAATGCAGCAACATTTGGACATGGATACCATCCGGTCCTGGGGCGGAGGAGCGAGAAGAGAGGGCATGTTGGAGTTCCCGCATGGAGAAAACAGTATTGTAGCTTTCGTGATTTTGAGAGGAGAAAGCAAGAGGTCGCACTTCCGCTGCACGTTTCTTCGGGAGAAACGCTGGCGGGTAATTTGAAGAGCTCGAAATCTCAGCAAAGTGCTGACCCAACGAGTTAGAAATTGCGACGGGGTCCACTAAGGTATCATGCGCGACAGTGAGCCCAGAGACCGGGAGAAACTAGGCGCGCCTGAGAACCGTCGAAGCCGACTCCAAACTTCCGAGGAGGGAGTTAAGGCGACACCCCCGGGATAACAAGGCCGCCCAGCAGTGTTAGTGACGTCACACTAAGCGGCCCATAGCCGACGCAGCAGTCCACGGACACCTCCGTACAGACGCGCCTGATGCTAACGATCTTCTGTCCGTCACACAGAAATGAGCGAACTATAATTCGAACCAAAGACCAAATTATATATATTCTTATAAAACGGCATAAAGGTTCATAACGAAATACCGATTACATATACGGGCAGGAATAGGTTCTAGAACTCCTCTGAAAAGTGTTTATCTTCAGTTCCAGAATGAACATCAAATTGTCAGGTTTTCTAAATAGAAAAGCACTTTGTTAGTAACATACAGAAATAATGAGACTTGCAGTTGGTGATTTCTATGTGGAAAAGGAAATAAGCTGTAGAGAGATTGAAAATGGTAAGTAAAGAGAGCCTCAGCCTTTTGCTCACATTCTTACCTGTAATGCACTTGGTTGTTTTTCATTTCCTTACCTTTCATAACATTTTTAATATTGTTTAAAGAAGAATATCTTCAATAGCAGAGTGAACTTCAAATTGTCAGGCTTTTCTTAAAGGAAAGAGCAGTCCCTTAGTATCACAGTGCAAGACAGAATCTTGTCTTCAGTGATGCCTATGTTAAAAGCAGAATATTTGATATCTATCTTTTGTTTCCATTCTTTATTACTGGGGATACACTTGTAAAAATTCTTGAAAAGAGCTGTCACGATGAACATATGAGTAAATTCACAATAGTCATGAGTTTTATGATATAAAGCGAACTCTTGTTACCTTATTGTAAACGAAAGTTGTGAGGGTTTTTCTATGTATGACAGTGTTTACGATAATTTACTTTCAGTGTAATAGCTTGAAAATGTTAAGTCCTGCTGTCAGTTGGCATTTGTCACTACCTGTATGCGAGTTTTAAAGCTAAATAGTGTTCTGACAGTTATAAAATAGTGGCAAAGTTCCTCAATCGATTAAACTTATTCCCGCCCTTATATGTAATCGGTATTTCGTTATGAACCTTTATGCTGTTTACACGAATATATATAATTTGGTCTTTGGTTCGAATTATAGTTCGCTCCTTTCTGTATGACGGACAGAAGATCGATAGCATCAGGCGCGTCTGTACGGAGGTGTCCGTGGACTGCTGCGTCGGCTATGGGCCGCTTAGTGTGACGTCACAAACACTGCTGGGAGGCCTTGTTATCCCGGGGGTGTCGGTGAAGATGTTAAATGAGCTAATAAAGAATGTCCAGCTTGCCTTCTTGCTATCGCGAATGACGCGACGGCATCGCGCACGGAGCTGCTTATAGCGGAGACAGTTGGCCAAGGTAGGATGGTGACGGAAAATGCGAAGAGCACGTCGCCGCTCACGTATTGCGTCACGGCATGCCTCGTTCCACCAAGGAACTGGGGGGCACCGGGGCAATTCGGAGGTGCGTGGTATTGAATGTTCCGCAGCTGTAAGAATAACGTCGGTAATATGTGTGACCTCGTCGTCGACACTGGGAAAGCGACGGTCATCAAATGTCGCTAGAGACGAAAAAGTGTTCAATCGGCTTGGGCAAATTTCCAGCGTCGCGAGCGCATATATGGCAGTGGAGGCTGCAGTCTAAGGACACATGGAAAGTGGTCACTCGAGTGTGTATCATCAAGGGCGAACCATTTGAAGCGCCGAGCTAGCGGAACAGTACCGACCGCAAGGTCCAAATGAGATAAATTTGTCGTGGAGGCAGACAAAAATGTGGGGACCCCAGTGTTGAGGCAAACTAGATCTGCTTGGTGGAAGACGTCTAGCAATAGAGAGCCACGTGGACAAGGATGTGGAGATCCCCAAAGCGGGTGGTGGGCATTGAAGTCCCCAACCAGCAAATAGGGGGGTGGAAGCTGACCAAGAAGATGAAGGAGATCAGCTCAGCTCATGCCATTGGTGTGGATGATGGATTGTATACAGCACAAAGAGAGAATGTGTATCCAGAAAGGGAAAGACGGACGGCGACAGCTTGGAAGGAACTGTTTAAGGGGACTGGGTGATAATGGAGAGTATCATGGAGAAGAATCATGAGTCCTCCATGGGCTGGAGTGCCTTCAACAGAGGGGAGGTCATATCGGACAGACTGAAAATGAGTGAGAACAAAGCGGTCTTGGGGACGCAGCTTTGTTTCCTGAAGACAGAAGATGACCGGCGAGTAGGATTGTAAGAGGACCGACAATTCATCCCGATTGGCTCGAATGCCGCGGATATTCCAGTGGATAATGGACATAGGGTGAACAGAAAATGGAGGAATGTGACCAAGGGTGCTGTGAACTCAACGACTGCTCAGAGCTTGCGACCGACAGCATGCAATGGCATTCAGCCGAAGGCAGAAGATCCTGATCCATAGGTTGGTCAGGAGCAGCCCCTGCCACCAGCGATCGGCCGGTTGACCGGCCACCAGCAGTGCGCCTCGGCGACACAGAAGACGGCCGAGGGCGATTTCCGCCAGGTAGTGCTATAGATGGGACATGCCTTGGCGGAGAAGGAGAGGAACTGGGTTTCTTTGTAGCCTTCTTGGAAGTATGATGTTTAGATGAAGGAGGAACCGATGGTTGTGAAGTTGCGGTACGTAAAAACTCTTCACGAGTATGCTCTTTTTTCGAAGACTTGGCGTCTGACTTTTGGGCTCGAGATTTAGCAGAACCCGACGAAGGGTGAGCCATATAGAGTGGGCAGGCGAAAGTGGTGAGGTTGAACGGGCGATCTTTGCGCTGGCCGATCTGACGACCGTGGTACTAAAGGTGAGGTCGCAAGTCTGCGTGGCCGCCTCCTTTGGTGGCCGAGGAGAAGCAAGGACAGTGCTGTATTTTCCTGTCTGAGGCACGGTGAGCTGTCGACTGGCGAATAATTTTCGAGCAGCAAAGGTCGACACCTTTTCCTTCACTCTTATTTCCTGGATGAGCTTTTCGTCCTTAAAAACGGTGCAATCTCTAGAGGAAGCAGCGTGGTCACCCATACAGTTGATGCAGTGAGGGGATGGAGGTGGACAAGCACCCTCATGGGCATCCTTGCCACACATAACACATTTGGCCGGATTGGAACAGGACTGGCTGGTGTGATTGAACCGCTGACATCGACAGCAACGCGTAGGGTTTGGGACGTAAGGGCGAACGGAAATTATCTCATAGCCTGCTTTGATTTTCGATGGGAGTGGAACTTTGTCAAATGTCAATAAGACAGTGCGGGTTGGAATGATGTTCGTGTCAACCCGTTTCACAACTCTATGAACAGCCGTTACGCCCTGGTGAGACAGGTAGTGCTGAATTTCTTCGTCAGACAATCCATTGAGGGAGCGTGTATAAACGACTCCACGCGAGGAATTTAAGGTACGGTGCGGTTCCACCCGGACAGGGAAGGTGTGGAGCAGAGAAGTACGCAGCAATTTTTGTGCCTGGAGGGCACTGTGTGTTTCTAACAACAGGGTGCCATTCCGTAATCTGGAACAAGACTTTACAGGACCTGCAATTGCGTCGACACCTTTCTGAATAATGAAAGGGTTGACCATAGAGAAGTCGTGACCTTCGTCAGACCGAGAAACAACATGGAACTGTGGCAACGATGGAAGAATCGTCTGTGGCTGAGACTCAGTATACTTACGTTTGTGAGCAGACATAGTGGAAGGTGAGGAAACCATTGCGGAAGAATCCCCCATGATTACCGGCGTCTCCGATGGCGCGCTCCTCCCTTGTGGGGCACCTCTCTGAGGGCACTCCCACCTTAGATGATTGTTCACACCTCAGGTCACACCTCCCGACAAACGGTCGGAGGGACCAATCGGCACTTTCGGAAGGTATCAGCTCGGATAATCACCCCTGGGCCTGGCCGTTACCAGGGGGTACGTACGTGTCCTACCTGTCTACCCGGAGCGGGGAATTACGCGTTACCCCGTCACCGGCTACGCACAAAAGGCGTGGGTCGGCCTTCAGACACGCACAGGGAGGAAGAAAGAGAAAGGGAAAGGAAAGAAGAGAGGTCTCAAATGCCGCAGCGGAGAAAAGGGTAAAGAGAAGAGGTAAGGGAAAAAGAAGGACAAAGGAAGGAAGAAGACATAAAAGCAAGGAAGGCGAAGAATGCAGTACATTTACGAGCGTCCGTCTCCGGACGTAGGCACAAACTATACTCCCAGATGGGGAGAAAGGGAAGGAAAGAGCCAGAGGTGAGGGGAGGAGGGGCGAAGATAGGGATGGGGAAGGATGCGGAAAGGGAAGGTATGCAGCCCGGAAAGGAAGGAAGGCCACATTAGCTCGGGGTCCCGTGCTCTCTACGCACGTATCCACAAAAGAGTTGTGGACCCCCTGGGGGGACATGGACAGGGTGGCCACAGTTGCCACAAACAGGAGTCATCTACATCACGCAGTAATGATAAACGGTAACTGACTTTTTTCACAAGGGTATACTCAAAAGCCAGGATAAAAGTGCCAGTATCAACACGATTGTTCTTAGGACCTCTTTGGACTCCCTGGAATGCCACACCATACTAGATTAGTCCTGAGTCCTCATTAGATTGAAGAAGAGGCCCTGTAGAAAATGTCCTGTGTCATATTTAAGGACTGGTGAGGAGTAATGCTCACTAGGATATCTCCTAAGCACTCACAAGCACTAAAGGAAGCTGATCAGAAGGGAACCAAATCACATCTTACTAAAGGAGTCAACTTCACCAAACTTATCTCCTATGTATCCTTAAAAAAGACAGGTTCGGTAGTGGCAAAGGTCTTTGTCTGTCCTGGACCAAACCAATTAATGGGGAAAGAGTTTCACTTCAAAATTGCCAAGACTGGCTCTCATCCCAGGGAGCAAGCAGAGACAGGTATGTTGAGGAAGAAAAGTAGGAGCACAGAATCCTTCCTATCTGAAGAGACGGCCATGAAAGTGCAGCCAGATGCATGGAGCTTAGTACGTTCCATGTGCAGAGCATCCATCCTGGTACCACCCACTCCAATCAAGGGCTCACTTTGTTGGCACCACCCAGCAAACACAAGGGCCACCTGGCACAGTAGTTGTTGCTTGGAGTTCCGAAGCCCCAAAAAGTTGAGCAATGAATATAGTGGGGTAGCAGGGGTTGTGGAGGAGTGGTGTACATTTAAATGGTTGAGAGGCTATGGCAACAAAGGAGGAGGGGAAGCAAGAGTAACCCACACTGAAGATGCTAACAAGGGAACCTCCCCATTGCATCCCCCTCAGATTTAGTTATAAGTTGGCACAGTTGATAGGCCTTGAAAAACTGAACACAGATCAATCGAGAAAACAGGAAGAAGTTGTGTGGAACTATGAAAAAAATAAGCAAAATATACAAACAGTAGTCCATGCACAAGACAGACAACATCAAGGAGTGAGTGAGCTCAGGAGCGCCGTGGTCAGCGTGAGCAGCTGCGGAACGAGAGGTCCTTGGTTCAAGTCTTCCCTCGAGTGAAAAGTTTATTTTCTTTATTGTCGCCTAGTTATGATCTGTCCATTTGTTCATTGACTTCTCTGTTCACTGTAATAAGTTTAGTGTCTGTGTTTTGCGACCGCATCGCAAAACCGTGCAATTAGTAGACGAAAGGACGTGCCTCTCCAATGGGAACCAAAAACATTTGATCGCAAGGTCATAGGTCAACCGATTCCTCCACAGGTAAACACGTCTGATATATTCTATACGACACTGGTGACGGCACGTGCGTCACATGACAGGAATATGCCGTCGACCCACCTAACTTGTACACTTGGCGAATGGGTGAAAGGATTCTTCTACCTTGCCCGATTTAGGTTTTCTTGTGGATGTGATAATCACTCCCAAAAAAGTGATGTAAGAGTTTGTGACATAAACTGCAACAAATGAATGCAACAGTTTCACAGTCGCACAGTTTTGCCTGTGCTCTGTCTCCGTGTGTAGACTGTCAAATCCTGCATATATCCAAGCAAATCTGAACATGTCCTGGAATTTTGGAGAGCGAAATTGATTATGTGCGAGTGCCTGAACTTTGATAATTGTCTGAAAATAAAAAAATTAAATTTTTCACTCAAGGGAAGACTTGAACCAAGGACCTCTCGTTCCGCAGCTGCTCACGCCTATCCACTGTGCCAACTCATAACTAAATCTGTGGGGGGTGCGATGGGGAGGTTCCCTTGTAAGGAAGGAGTTCTTCCCCAAATGGATCACACTATATAAACCATTTTGATGGGAAAGTCAAATCTCAAGGGGGACCAGAAATGCCGAAAGAAGGAAGAGTGGAAAAGCGAGGCTGCAGTCGGGTGGGTGGGGTGAGTGGGTGTTCTTTCCTATGTACACTAGATGGCTTATTGTTGAAGTAATGCCAAATTTTAAATGCTGTTAATTTAACTATAGTTAAAGAGACCTTTGGAGAAAAGAGAGCCACTTGTATGAATATCAAGAGCTCAGATGGAAACCCAGTTCTAAGCAAAGAAGGGGAAGTAGAAAGGTGGAAGGTATATATAGAGGGTCTATACAGGGGCGATGTACTTGAGGACAATATTATGGAAATGGAAGAGGATGTACAGAAAGATGAAATGGGAGAGAGAATACTGCGTGAAGAGTTTGACAGAGCACTGAAAGACCTGAGTCGAAACAAGACCCCAGGAGTAAACAACATTCTATTAGAACTACTGATGGCTTTGGGAGAGCCAGTCGAGACAAAACTCTACCATCTGGCGAGCAAGATGTACGAGACAAGCGAAATACCCTCAGACTTCGAGAAGAATATAATAATTCCAATCCCAAAGAAAGCAGGTGTTGACAGATGTGAAAATTACCGAACTATCAGTTTAATAAGCCACGGGAGCAAAATACTAACGCGAATTCTTTACAGATGAATGGAAAAACTGGTAGAAGCCAACCTCGGGGAAGATCAATTTGGATTCCGCAGAAATATTTGAACACGTGAGGCAATACTGACCCTACGACTTATCTTGGAAGCTAGATTAAAGTAAGGCAAACCTACGTTTCTAGCATTTGTAGACTTAGAGAAAGCTTTAGACAATGTTGACTGGAATACTCTCTTTCAAATTCTGAAGGTAGCAGGGGTAAAATACAGGGGGCGAAAGCCTATTTACAATTTGTACAGAAACCAGATGGCAGTTGTTAGAGTCGAGGGACATGAAAGGGAAGCTGTGGTTGGGAAGGGAGTGAGAGAGGGTTGTAGCCTATCTCCGATGTTATTCAATCTGTATATTGAGCAAGCAGTAAAGGAAACAGAAGAAAAATTCGGAATAGGTATTAAAATCCATGGAGAACAAAAAAATAAAATCCTTGAGTTTCGCCGATGACATTGTAAATTTGTCAGACACAGCAAAGGACCCGGAAGAGCAGTTGAACGGAATGGACAGTGTCTTGAAAGGATAATATAAGATGAACATCAACAAAAGCAAAACGAGGATAATGGAATGTAGTCGAATTAAGTCGGGTGATGCTGAGGGAATTAGATTAGGAAATGAGACACTTAAAGTAGTAAAGGAGTTTTGCTATTTTGGCAGCAAAATAACTGATGATGGTTGAAGTAGAGAGGATATAAAATGTAGACTTGCAATGCCTAGGAAAGCGTTTCTGAAGAAGAAAAATTGGCTACACTCCATACAAATACTTTCAGAAACGACTTCCTGACACTTAAATCTATACTCGATATTAACAATGTATGGAACTGAAACATGGACGATAAATAGTTTGGACAAGAAGAGAATAGAAGCTTTCTAAATGTGGTGCTACAGAAGAATGCTGAAGATTAAATGGGTAGATCACATAACTAATGAGTAGGTACTGAATAGAATTGGGGAGAAGAGGAGTTTGTGGCACAACTTGACAAGAAGAAGGGACCGGTACGTAGGACATGTTCTGAGGCATCAAGGGATCACAAATTTAGCATTGGAGGGCAGCATGGAGGGTAAAAATTGTAGAGGGAGACCAAGAGATGAATACACTAGGCAGATTCAGAAGGATGTAGGTTGTAGCTAGTACTGGGAGATGAAGAAGGTTGCACAGGATAGAAAAGCATGGTGAGCTGCATCAAACCAGTCTCAGGACTGAAGACCACCACCACCACCACCACCACCACCACCACCACCACCACCACCAACTACTACAGTACATTCACACACCTACATTATTGAGACTAAAATAATTTGCAGTATCATTAACAACCAGTACGAAACTCGATCATCTCTGGATATAGATAGAGATTTGGCACACATCAAAATGTCATCAGAACCTATCACATTAGCAGAGAAGTCGCCAAATGAATGCACTTGACTACATACCAGCAATGGCTAAATGCCTTACAGCACAAAAAGGACCACTTGATATGTACTGGTCTCAATACAGGGCTACCTACAGGGCTGGTTCTGCTAATGGGAGTATAAAAGAATTGATCTATATCCAAAAAAGTTCAGCAGATTAGTATGCGCTGCTATAATCTTGTTATTTGTGAAAAGTGTGAGAGGAAAAAAAAATGAATACTGACCTGTGGAACATCCAACTGGATTAAATATATACAAAGGTAAGCTGCCCATGGAAAACAACTCATTTGCAAGTTTTGGTTTTCCAAAACAATGATTACAGGAATGCGACAAAACAGCAGACTGG